>NC_084667.1:9222500-19222500 GCF_028389875.1 Rhea pennata | reverse complement strand
AGACTGAACCTTGCTTGTTTCAATTTATGACCACTGTGTCTCGTCCTCCAGCTGTGCGCCTCAATAAAAAGCCTAGTTCCGTCTTCTCAATGACTTCCTCATAGGTACAAGCAGGTGGCTGTTAAGTGTGCTGTCCCGTCTCCCCTTGTCCCTCCCCTCCCCGCCAAAGCCTTCTCTTCTCCAGCTTAAGCAACCCAGCTCCCTATTTAGTCAAGTTTGTCTCTTGATATAGCTGCTTGTGCTCCTGAGTATCAAGATGGACCACTGACACCTAAACTGTTTCTCAGTGACATCCTACCAGGCCCAGCAAGTGTGCAGGGGAAAGCTATCCAGCTGAAGAAAAGGCTGGATAAGACAGGGACCAACAGGGGATTAGAATGGGGGAAAAGCTGCAATGTGGCAAAAGCTGATGCTAAGGCAGTGAACCAAAATTGATTTGGGGAAGCGGAATAAGTCTGAAATTGGTGAAAAGATTGGTAGGGAAGGAGACTAAATTCAGATGAGAGCCCAGCAAGGTAGGAAGGCTGGCTGGAATGTAGGATACTATAGTTAGATGACAAGTTCAGAAGATAGAATAGGAGCCAGTGAAAACGCAGAAGGCAGGGAAGACAGATCCTAGCCAAGATAGTGGATTGGATGTCAAGCTGATGACAGTGGACAGAAGCCTGAGACCAGCAAACAGGAATAAGAATAGCTGGACAGGATTCAAACAGTAAAAGAACACCAGCAGAAACAACGTATTAGAATCTCCTTGCACAGTAGTTCTGGACTGCGGACAAGAAGCCCTACAGCACGAAACAAATACGTGGAGAACAGGATTGTGATAAAAACTTGAGAATGGGGAAGAAGATTGAGACAGAAAGATGTTTAAGCGGATATCACAGAAAGGACGAGCAGAAAAAATCAGTATCCACCAGAATATGCTCCTTTCCTTAAACAGGACCCAAGATTCCAGAGTTTCACCACTACTTTGTTACCTTTAAGTAGCCAGAAAACCCATTCACAGAGCCTATGATCTGGACCACTAAAGAATAACACATTACTAATATCACACTGTCAGCTCAAGCAGTAGAAGTCTGTATGGCAATTTTAAAATTTCAGTCTTCCTAAAAACTTACATTGTTCCCTCTCCTCCACCAAGGAGGTAGCTTTTTTTAATCTAGCAAGTTTAAAATTTTGTTTCAGTTCAAAGAATTTTAATTTTTCGCAGATGAGTACCAAAAACCCTAATCCTACATTTTAAAAAATAACTATTCAATAATGTTCTGTATCTAAGTTGGTCGTGATTCAGTCATAAATACACAATTATACACTATCTTTTGAAAGGGCCATAAGGCCCTTTCTGAAGTACACAAGTCTTGCTGTATGAAGAAAAGAGCTATGTTTAAAAAGGCTTATAAAATAACAACACTTATGTTATGTGAGGACTTTGCTATAAGTGCTGAAAACTTTGGGAAATGTGCAGGGATTACTGAAAAGGAAAGGGAATTAATATTGTCCTGGAAGATTAGATTTCTTCCTGTTCCTTGCAAGCAAATCTTATAAAGAAAACAACAACAACAACAACAACAAACTTTTTAATGGGTGACCCATTCTTCATCAGAATAATGCATCTTCAGGAGAATATTATATGTTAGGGTTAATTTTGCAGCAGATCTAGGTATTCATAGCTACAGTCTAAATCAATAGGAACCGTATTACACATAAAGGAGCAAGGTCTTCCTGAGCATAGGCATCTGTGGATTCCTGCGAAGGGATCCACAACGAGTAAGAAAGACAAACCAGGTTATTGTTACTAGGTTAAAGGGCGAGACAGATCTTTATGACAAAACATTTAAGAGCACGCGAATCACAAAAACTCTTATAGTTTAATTTGAAAACTAATGTCTCAAAGGTCTCAGATTGGTTATTAAAGATGAAGGGACACACCACACATCTCTGGAGAGCTCTGTGAAAATATTACTGGAGAAAGATACAAGCAATAGAGAGCACAAACATAACGAAACAGAGAACGAGGAAATTAGCAGGGCGCAGTGGGAACAGCATGTAGCAAACAGCAAGTGAGGCCACATATCATTTGATAGCAAGGAAAGAATTCAATATTGCTCATTAAGTGAGAATAATCTATGCCATTCTACGCTAAATACTGAACAGAATGTTGCCTGGAAAAGTGTAATATTTAAGCATAAATTTACAGGCCAAATTACTATTTTACAAGCATCCCTAACCCCGGCACTTCATGAGGTATGCGAGTTTGCTCTCGCACCTTCAAAGTTCTTTGAAGATAGTTTTTGTTGCATAATAGCAAAACGCATGATTTACCTAAAATACATCCGTATTACTTTACTTGCAAATTATATACATGTGATTGCATTAAAATGCATCTTTTATACATAGCACGCATGCATCATCTACATTTGTTTTCCTTATTGTATTCGAAGCATATTCTGTGACCAAACAGCAAGCTTTTGAATGAGTCCAGAAAAAAAATTAAGCCACGTTTTGCTTTGACACTAGCTCCCCCTCCAGACCAGCCTAATATCATAGTAACAACTTTTTATTTTAAAATCTATGTAACAAGATTTAAATACTCAACTACAAATCTTGTTTATTGCTTGAAATTTCAATGAACAGACTGATCACATCTTTTACTTTATACAGTAAAAGATAATAAAAATAATTTTGTGTATATAAATACCAAAACTTTGAAAGTCATTCAGTTTAAAACAGAACTGACAGATAAATCAGTAATTGTATACAGCTAGAGAACTGATCAAAAACGTAATTTTCAGGTGAATCTGATGAGTTGTCTGCAATATCACATATAAAATTCCATTATACAAAAAAGCCTCATGTTTGCAGCCCCAATATAGGGATGGAACCTGTGGTTTATGTGTAGGGATGGAGTATGTTGTTTAGTATTACCTTTGCTAATTCACTTAATGTATACTTTTGCTCTCAAAGTAAGCATAGCTAACATTTTATTCTTGTTCTAATATTTTCACTATATTATATATTTTCACTAGCCCAGCTTCCATAATCTGGCAAGAATCTAAACAAATCAAGACACATGAGTAAAAGGAAAAGAAAGTTACAACTTCCATGTTGGACCTCTGTATTTCCCAGTTATCAAATATCTCGGCAGCTATATCACTAAAAGTGAATTTGCATGATTCAACATTCCAGGTTGTGGTTCTTACCCTCCCCTCATTACTGAGCTCCCTGTTCAGAAAATATGAATAATTGATTACACTTTCAACACTAAAAGATTGTTTCATTACATGTTTTTGCAAAAATATGCAAACTTTGCAGTATGCTACTTCACCAGTTTTGGATATATCTAAGTATACATACACACATATGTATGTGTGTGTGTATACACATATATATTTATATACATATATATAAATATATTTTTTTAAATCTCCAGATGAAACCATAACAAGTATCAGTGCATGTCTGGTAGAATACATACCTGAAATAACCAGAGAGAAAGATGTTACCAGAAATATACCAAAATGTAGTCACCAATTTATAACTCCTAATAACTAGCTTTTCTTAATAAGGCAAAGAACTATCACAAAGTTCTTGTGACAAGCTCCAGCAAGGACTGTGTTGGCCATTCATTTGCTTTTGCAGTTGCTAAAGTTTTTAAAAATTTACAGTGGAGAATGACTTACAAAAAAAAAACATACAAACTGAGTAATACTGTAAAATTCAAAAGCCTTTCATGCCCAAATACTCTTTCGGAAGTACACCATTAGCTTACAGCTGATACCTAGAAACTAAGACATTAAAACACTATTTCAGAGGAAAGGGAGTAGTGTGTGTGTGTGTGTATACACACACACATGTATACACACACTCACATATATGTATGTTAACCTGCGTATATATACAATACACACACACACAAGCTAAGTGGTAATAGAAGCACAGTCAATTTCAGCACAGACTGAAAGTGATTACTTTGTTCTCAAACCCACCAGCATTTCCACAGCCCTGTGCACACGATCTGTTGACCACATCATAGTACACACTGTGCACACAAGGACAGTTGCTGCCTCGAAGAACTTTCAGTCTTTCAACAAGCAGTTTGTCACTCAGTCAGTGTCTGTGCCCATCTGCTTTCTGGTACAACCTCGACCACAGCATGATATGAGGAACACCACTGAATGTGAAGTGTGAAGATGCTTAGTCTAATGAGCAATACATAACTTGCTCACCACTCATGCCCTTTCCTCTAGCCTACTGGTCTGCTCTCCAGCCGAGAGCTTCTGTGAGCAGATGCTCGCAGCCTGGTCTTTGGAGAACATCTCGAGCGCATACCTTAAGCGGAAACTTGGCAAGAGAAAAATCGCTGATGTCTTTCTTATCAGTAAGACTCCAAACCCAAAGCCGAAATGTGCCGGAGAAGCGGCCGCAGGCAGCAACGCGCGGGCGCACAGGCTGGGACGAGCGCGCCCTGCCTCGAGCGCTGCAGGGGCGCCAGCTCCGCCCGCGAAGCCCCGCTGCCCGCACGCTGCCCGCGGCCGCCGGGGCCGGCGCAGCTCCCCGGACGCGGCAAGCTGGAGGCCCTGCGGCGCCCGGGACGGCGGCAGCCGCGCTGCCCGCCGCCGCCGCGCCGGATGCCGGGCTCGCACCTCCCTCCCTCCCGGCCCGGCCCCGCCGCCGGTGATGCCCCGCCGCCCGGCGGCTCAGGCCCCGCCAGCGCCCCTCGGCGAGGGCAGCCCCCGGCGGGGTCCCCGCTCCCCGCCCCCCACCTGGCGGCGGCCGTTGCCGAGCAGCGCCGGAGCCGCAGCGGCGGCGGCGGCGGCGGCGCCAGGCCCGGCCGAGGGATGGGGAGCGCCGGCCGAGCCGCCCGCTCTCGGCGCGGCGCCCGCTTCCCCCGCGGCTCGCGCTCGGCCCCCGCATCCCCTTACCGAGTGCCGGCGCCGCTGGCGGGGCCCGCGCTGCCGCTGCCGAGGTGCCGGGCGCGGGGCCGCCGGGGAGAGCGGAGGAGCGGCGAGGCGTGGGGGGAGCGGGGCGGCGAGGGGAGGGGAGGGGGGAGGCGGGGAGGGGAGGGGAGGGGAGGGGAGGGGGCGCCGAGGTGCGGAGACGGAAGCAGGAACCCGCCGCCGCTTAACGGCGCCGCCGGCTGCCCGGGAGACGGCGCGCGAGGCGCTGACAGCGCGCGCCGAGGGCGGGGAGCGCGGCGCGGCGCGGCGCCGGCGCTGACAGCGGCGAGCGGCGTCCGCCGGGCAGCGCGCGCGGCGGCGACCGGCGGCGGCGCCGCGCGCGCCCCCGCGAGCGCACTAGGAAGAGGTCCGCAGCGGGCGCGCGCCTGCCGCGGGAAGGCAGCCTATGAGAGCGCGAGTCGGGCTCCTGATGGAGCGCTCTCGTCACGGAGCGCTGGACCGGGCACTGCGCATGCGCCCCGGGGACCCCGCCACCTCCTCTCCCCCACCCCCCCCATCGCCCGCGCAACGGCAGAGCGGCCCTGAGGGAGGGTGGGGCGGTATCCTCTGCCCGCCCGTCCCCGTCCCCGGGCTGCCCGCCCGCCGCGCCCCCCTCCCTCCCTCTGGGCGTGGGGCTGGCGACCGTCGGAGCCGGAGTCCCGGCCGTTATCCCCGGCGGCGGCGCAACCGCCGCAGCGCTGTCTCTTCCTGCGACGGGAGCTGCGCGGAAGGGGGGCAGGCGGAAGGGGAATCGGGGAGCCCTTTTCCCAATGCCGTTCAGGCCCTTCCTGAGGGGACCCGTTACGGTCGCCGTCAGCTAGCAGAAGTGATGCTGTGTGCGGAGACGGGGTCGGCGGCAGCCTCCCCTCGCCAGTCCGCACGCCGTAAAGATAGCGAGAAGCTCCCGGACTGCTGCGATCTGCCACAGGCAGAGCCCCGCCTGCAGCGTTACTGTTTCTTGCCCAAGAAAGACACTTGGCAGGGTTTGATTATTTTGAGATAACAATCCCTACAAAAGACAGTAAGGACCCTCAAAGATTTTATAAGAGAGTGAAAGAAATGCTCCAGGTCTGCAGGGCACAAGCGGGACTTGCTGGAGGCTTGCTCTCTTCAAGCGCCTCCCAAAGAGGCCCTGGACAATTTCCGAGCAAGCCCCTAACTAGTTCAAGTTTGTGCATGTGTCTTGCTCTGCTTCTATGGTTTATCAAAATACTCCCTGAAAATGCACATAAAGACAGATGAATTAAACTACAACCCAGGCAGATGCAGAATTTCAGGGCGTTTAGTAAGCATTCACATGTGCAGAATGTATTTCAAAAGAGTTTGTAATGTGCACTGGAAACATTTTCATATTCTTGGTGGGAGATGAAATGGCTGGGATAGGGAGGTCCACATGAAGTGGCAATTGCAGTAGGGCTATCGTTTCGGTGTTCTAGCATGATATATATTGTGCAAAAGTCAGAGCTGGCAGGCATGCATTTTTTAATAACTGTATCACACTGCTCCTGCCTTAGCACCCCTCCTTGTCTTAGAAGAGCTTTCCTGCATATCAGTGCTCTAACGTGTGTTTGTTCATACTTACCTTCTCCAGCTTGTTCCACATGAGCCCTTATTTTTTCTTCCAAAACCAGTAAACATTCACAAATGTGCTTATAAGGTCTGTGGAAGTGTGTCCTGTTTTCCTCTTTTGACTTCGTATGTTACAGGTCAGTTGTTTGCTAATATGGGGCTTGGGGCACAGCTGCTGCAACAATCATCTGGGGGATGAAGAGAAGAATTAAAAAATTCTGTGCTCATAGCAACCTTCCAGAGAGGTCTGGGAATGCAAAATGGTAGAAATATCTGTTTTCCCCTAGGTTTCAACTCCTAACTGACAATACCAGAGATCAGCTTAGAAACTGAAGTAATCAGTAGATTGCCAATAGCTGTCAAGTATTGAGTTGCTGCTGCTAGCCCCTGTTAGTGTGATAGTTACAACTATAATTACTAACAATTATATTGCAGTGACGCCTACAAATTCAAGTCAAAGATTTGGATTTCCAAACCCACTGTGTTAGGTACAATGCTTATACAAGTATAAAAACAAAACAATTGTTGCTTCAAAAGAGCTTAAAGAGGTTTTCCATAACGCAAAGAAGAAAACCAAGACAAGCTAAACTATCATTAGTAACCTTAAACTTACTATCCAACCATCCCTTACTGGAAAAAAAATCAGTGCCACAAATCAAAAACATGTGAATGCCTAAACATATGCAGAGGCCAAAAGTGCATACTGTGCAGACAAGCGAGGGAAGTTGCACCAAGACAATCCAAAAGCAGGCACAAATTTCCAAAGGACACATTTAACTGCAGGTGGCTTTCACCTTGGAGTATCTCACCTAAAGTAAGATTCTAAGAGACAAAAAAAAAAGAAAAGAAAATGTCCAGGGAGGCATCTGAAAGCTGAAGAGCATCTTCTGATAAGTCTTTTCTGTCTAGTGGGAAAATACTGCTTTATATACCTAAATAAATATGGCCTCTAACCCACAAAATACTAGGGTGAGCACGAGCACTTTTGAGAAACAATGTCCGCAAACTGGCAGAAAATCAGGGCTAAAATAAACAGGCTATTTCATTTATATGCCTGTGATGATTTCAGTTGTGCTTACTATGGTGTGAAATGAAATGTATTTCAAATGATTACTTAATGCAATAATGATACTACTGCTGGTTTATCTGCTTTCAAGTCCATGATATTCTGTGCTTTTGGCATATTATCTTAAACCAAAGAAAACCCTAGAGTATTGACCCCGTAATCACTGGAAATACTGGTGGATGAGATGTGCTCAATCTGCACATAACTTGAATTACTTTTATTTGTATTCTAGGTCTAACCATGCTATAGCAGCTACTGCTATAAGCCTCATTTTTATTTTGAGGTGGTAGAAATGGTGACCTGGGTAGTGCTAAGCCATGGGAGTAAGAAAAGTAAATAAGTAGTGAGAGAGATGAAAAGCCAATGCAGAAAGTGCTCTCACAGAGCTCCGTTTACTGTTTTACAAATGCTAATGCAGCCAGTATGTAAATTTTGAATTTCCCAAACTAAATGTAAAGAGCAATACCCCAATTTTTTTTTCACCACAAAACACTCATTATTAAGTGTAAAATCTCACTTGTGACTCCAACAGCTCCTTCATAAGGTGACCTAGGGTCACAGCCTTACTTTGCAGATACTCGGATAATCTTGCTTGTCTCTGTAGTCATGCTTTCAACACAGTCTTCCTCCTTGTTAAGTTAATTGAAGCTGTTGGTGATGGGCATATTTAAAAAATTCAAAGTCTAGAGTTTCTTAAGTTCTCTGAGGACTGCGTAGTCCTCAGAAACGAGGACTACACATTTATGAAGGCTCAATTTTAAGTGATTTATCTGATGTCAGTCTTGCCACAGTTTCATTTACTATGCAATCCTTTATTCACATCTACCCTGTGCACTGATTTTTTTTATGAGAAATTTTAATAAGAATTAAATTACATTCTCGCCTTAAGAGAATGTCAGTAACGGTTATATCTGTGATTTTTAAATCTACAGCAAATGCTTCAACTACCTGAGCTAAGGGGATTTCCAGTAACTTTAGTAGGTTTTTGTTTCTGCACAGACTTGGTGAAACAGTGGGCCCTTTGCCCACTTTGCTAAATAGCACTGAAATTTTTTCAGTATTGAGAATTCCTAACTGTATTCTTGTCCTGGACAAAGCTGGTGATTAGGGAACTGGTTGTTCAGGGAAGCTAATTGCACAAACAGAATTTAGCACATTTACCCTTATGAAAGTAAGGTTGATCCCAATAATTGAGATGAGTCAATTGTAGCACAGAAGTGTAGTGTTCTCCCACGTCTGCCAAAATCATGCACAATGATCAAGTTTGTAAGCTGGACAGAAATATAATGTAAGACAAGACTGAAGTACAAACTTCTCTCTGCAAATCAGGTGCCATCCACTAGACAATGATATCATTCCTATGGCTGATGAAGGCGTCAATACATGAAAGTGAGCAAGTGGTGGCTAAGCCACCTCAGTAGAACCATAGGAAGGACATTAGCAATACAGATTAAACCTATTAGCAAATTCAGGAACAAGTCTCTAATAAAATCCACTGTGCATATGCAAGTCAGGGTTATACATCACAGAATCTGTCCTAATCTACGGGGGGGTCTTGCTTGCTGAGCCTGTTCTCATGCAAAAAATTCAAATAATTTAGTCAAAGTTCCTGATTGCATAGGCCTAAAGTTAGAATATTAATTTCAGATCAAAGATGTAGGAGAAATTTAGGCACAGGTGAGATCATAAATAGCTGACCATATATGCTTGTGAAGTCTGAAAGCACTTAAGTTTCCATCACTCATGCTCCCTGCGCATTCCCAGGAGTTTTTCAGTCTTTCCTAACTAGTGCCTAGTCCATGCTGAATTCCACAGACAGAGGAAGTTACAGCACACACACACCTAGCTTCTCCAGGCAACATCAAGACTGTGACTAATTTTATTATAGGATCAACGGAAACATGTGCCGTCTAATAGACCAGTACTAGAGATGTAAGAGACTTGTCTTCAGTTTTCTTCCCTGCCATATACTGTGTATTGACTACATACTAGTGCAACATCCAAATCTCTTTAGGTACCTAGCTGTGATCATCTCAAAATGAGCCAGCAATGTGCCCTTGTGGTCAGGAAGGCCAATGGTATCCTGGGATACATTAGGCAGAATGTTTCCAGCCAGTCGAGGAAGGTGATCCTGCTGCTCTACTCAGCGCTGGTGAGGCCTCGTTTGGAGTACTGCATCCAGTCCTGGGCTCCCCAGTGCAAGAGAGACATGGAGTCTGTGATTCTGTGATTTTGTGATTTTGTGAAAAGTTTTCTTTAACCTCTGAATAAAAAACAATAGTTTCCTTAATGTTGTTAATATTCTTCCATTTCCCTTGTACCCATCCCAAACTCCCCCCACATCCACTCAAAACTTTAGCCCAATGGGGAAACTAAACAGTTTCTAGTTCAGAAAAAATTTTGAGTAGCTAAGAATGGGAATTCATACTAGAACATGGGCTACTTAATCATGCTTATGGTTAGGAAACAGACTATGTTAAAGATTTCTGCATTTTTAAGGTGGGTGTATCTAGCCTCAGTTGTCCAGTATACATTTTCTGGTGCTTAATCTCACAACCCTAGTAAGTTGCCTTTAACTGACACAGGTTCAAAATCTCTTCGAGTTCAGAATCACAGAATCTGTAAGGTTGGAAGAGCAGAATTTCCTGTGGTTCAGTTTTTGCCTGTTGCCTCTTGTCCTGTCACATTGCAGCACTGAAAAGAGTTTGTCCCCGTCCCCTTGACACCCTCCCTTCAGGTACTTATACACATTGATAAGATCCCCCCTCAGGCTTCTCTAAGCCAGGCTAAACAGGCCCAGCTCTCGCAGCCGTTCCTCATAGGGCAGGTGCTCCAGCCCTCTGATCATCCCCGTAGCCCTACCCTGGACTCTCTCCAGTAGCTCCACGTCTCTCTTGGACTGGGGAGCCCAGAACTGGACACAGTACTCGAGATGAGTCCTCAGCAGGGCTGCATAGAGGGGCAGGATCACCTCCCCTGACCTGCTGGCAACACTCTTCCTAATGCACCCAAGGATACCATTGGCCTTCCTGGCCCCAAGGGCACATTGCTGAGTCAAGGCAAAAGGTCTTTCCACTCGGCAAGAAGGCAGTAGCACATCTACATTGCAGGTGGAATCTCAGCAAGGCAACTGTAGTTTCACTCTGAGAAGACATCCTGCCACCTGTCTCAGAAGTTAATCCCTGTGGTAACTTCAGTGCAAATGATATGTAAAAGTGTTTTAACTTTGCCCCTAAAACACATGGAAACATTAACTAGAGTCCACATTCTACCCTCTTACGATATAAAATTCTGCTTTTGGGAACTGTTTCTCTACGCAACGTTAGTTGTCTACGGTTCTTCACTAGCTCCTGCCCCTAGCGTAAGAAGGAGTCTTAATGGATACCACCAATTCCTATAAAATTTCTCATTTCTTAAAACCTAATCTCTTTGAGTTGTATGATGACCTCAAAATCTTGCATTTAAAAATCAAGCTAAGCTTTTAGCTATTGTAATAGTAGAAGTAAGCTTGAAAGGAAGAACCTTATAAACACAAAAGCTATAAGGCATTTTAAAATGCACTTCCAAAATGATTTGGGGTATTTACTAAGCATCAAGTTTTTTAGTTTGGGGGTTTTGGGAGAGGGGGTTGTTTGCAGTTACCTTAGGATTTCTGAACACTTTTTTATTTACTGCAGTATAACCATACCTTGAAAATACTTCTGTTACAAAGATGTCCAGTTCTACAGATGGCATCAGAGTTAAACCATGCACTCATCTGAATTCCTCCATATGCAGCTTGGGGTGCAGATTGGCTTACTGCACACCAGCTACTCTGTATAGAACTATTGCAGCCCACTGTAAACTAGTAGAACTCAAGTATTACCAAAATACATAACCACAAAACTAGAATAAGAGAGGGTTGCAAGCCTTTTTTTCTGCACTGGCTACAATAAAGAACAACACAGTTCCTAGCATAATTTATCCCAGCTTGGTTTTCTCATGTAAAGTAGGAATAAGGCAGGGGCAAAAACGTAATTCCAGCTCTAGATCCAAGGTAATTTAGGAAATGCATGGAGAAATTACATTTGAAAAAATGCAATTGGGGGATGGGGGAAGTGGTGTTATACCTTTATCCATCCTAAATAAAGACTGTATGAATTGGGAGAGGAGGATGAATTGAGGGAGAATATACACAGATCTAAATCAGTTCATTTACCACTTCATTTAGAAGTCAACCTGTTATACATACCCAGACATTGTATCAGTCTGGTAAACCATATGCTTTTATCTGGAGAAATGCTACCAGAACATAAAAATAAAAGAAAACATATTACTAAGGTTAAAAGAAATTCAAGCCACCATCAGCAGGGAAATTACAGAAACCATCAATGCTAAAAGCAACCTTTAAAAAATGTTTATGAATATTGACAGTTGTTAATATAATACTGGATTTTTTAATTCTAAAGAATGCTTTAAAGTGAGTCCATCAAGTAGTTCTCTTCTAGGCCTCAGAATTTTTACTGCTGCATCCACAGCTTTAAAACCTGACCTTGCACTTGTTGAACCTAATTTCAAGTAATGGCAAAAATATTCATTAGTAATGTTATAAAAAGTATTTTAAAACATTTTAACTAAGTGTCACACCTATGTCCATCAAAGAATATCAGCAAAGTCAGTATTATTTATTTTCCAGGTACTCATTTGGAAATGCCACCAGGTACAGCCTGTCGCTCTAAGAGGAGTACAAGCTCCTCCACTGTGGAAAAACAAAAAGCTTTTTCAAATTACTGAGGAGCATTGCTGTTACAAGATACAAGCTAGCCGCACTTCAGCATAACATACAGAAGTATTTGAAGCTGCAGAGCAACTCAACAAACTTTTGAGTCTCATTTATAAAAGCACTTTCAGTTTCCAGCTTAAAGCAGATGAAACCATAACAAATATTGCACAAGGTATGTTTATCCGTATCCAAAGCTTTTGAATAAAGTGTTTATATAAATCAGTGTAAACTTGTTCGTTCTTGACACTTCCACTTTTACAATGCCTTATTTTGAATTCTGGCTGGTTTTGATATGGCATATAATTTTGCTTCTGACTACACATTAGTTTTATAGCAAGCAAAGACTTAAAGGTCAAAAAGAGCGAAGTCCAAACACCATTAAAATGAGCAGGGCAGGTCATATAATCAAAAAATTGCATTGTGGATGCTCAAGAAACATCAGAGATACCTGCAGTTATGTGGTAGTTACTGCTGTATAGTGATATCTTTCCTGTGCAAACGAAGCAGGCGACAGCTTCACTATCACAGTAGCAGCTTCAGTGCCTCAGCAAAACAGATGATCAGTTCATAAAATTGGAAAGACAGTACCACAAATACAAAGGCGAAAGAAGCTTCTCTATACAAATTTGCAAAATCCAGCTACAAATAATAGAGCTATGTAAACATAATCATTTGCCCCTGCAGATGAGTAATTAAACACAAATTATCCAAAATGTGGATTTTGGATCATCCAAAATTATGCATAATAAAGGTGCTTCAAGATTAAAATTCAACAATACAACCTGCATTACAAACAGGGCTGGCAACAGAGTAGACACTGTTTCTTGAAATCTGCCCAGCACTTCCTATTTTAAGAACCTGCTTCAGTTGCTTGTAACAGAAATACTTAGTTTCATTAACTACTGACCATTTTGACTGGCATTTTCAAAGCTCTGTCTCCTTTCTTTGAAGTGTCCTAAGTTTTGGAGTAAGAATTTCAAACTTGTCAGCATTACTGTGGTGATAAGAAAGTGCCTTTACCTTTTCCTCTAAAAATCTTATTGTATTTATAAAGTCAAGCTATTCTTATGAAGAGCAAGGGGAATATGTAATTTTTAAAATCAGATTTTTCACATACTTAGAAGTATCATATATAAATAAATTACATTTTGCAGCAATGTTTTGCAACTGAATTTCCCAAAGTTGTCAACTGTATTGCATATGATCTGTTCCATATTTGAGTAAGACCTCATCTAAAACTGAATTCTGGGCTGGGTGGGTAAGGAGTATAAAAGAAGGAAGTCTTTCTTTGCATATTTTTGATACTTGCCCTACATCTCTTACTCCTGGAAAAGTTTACACATCCTTGCAGACAAACTCAGTATTTTTCCAGCCTAAAAAACTAGTGTTGATTAGTAATTACAAACATCTAAATATGTACACAAGATATTCCTAAGATGTTAATTGCTACGATTTTTGAAAGCTTTCCTTGTTTAGCTTTATTTTGTAATAACTGATTGCATGACACTCAAAAGAATTCTAGTGTCTACCTTATTTGCAGAGTAAATTAAGGCTGTATTAGTATTCTCTTCTAAACACCATTTACCTCTACAAAATAGTGGTGATATGTTTGCTCATCAATGCATTTTTGTAAGAAAAGTTGCTAGCTTTACTCAGCTCCTGCATTTGTCAACAGAGGGAAGGGGAAAGTGAAATTTATTTTTGAATGCTTAACTATGCAATTATGTTTTTCTATGTAATTTCTGTGTTTTGTATATATCCACAAGCAAATAAACAAAGCCCTTGGATAGTCAGTATTTTTGTAAATCAGGTCATTCTTTTTCTTTAAAATAATCCTGGCTGTATGATTTGGGTCTTTTGCTAACTTCCAGTAATTTATTCCAGATTGATGGTTTGGCTTTGCATGAGAATGGACATTATAATTCCTACTTGTGAGTTTGCTTCCTGACTCAGACTGAGTTCTCTACTCTATATTTCGGTAAATATATTTATCATTTCTTTTAGGATTTTCAGTATTGGAACTTTGCCGCTCGCATTAGCAAATAATTTCTAGGTATCCATGCCCACTGGACAACAAGACCTTATCGGAGAGCGTCATCTGTGTACGCACAGGGGAGTGGTGACTCCATTAGCTTTCCAAACAATGGATTTCCTGCGAAGGTAAACTTATACTCAAGCACAGGCTGATCTATTTTACAACCTGAAACAGAAAGGTGGGACACTTTATCTGTGGCTTATACGGGAAAAGTTATCCCTTTGCCAAACAATGCCCCCAGCTGTCCTCTTTCCCAGCATTGTGTTTGCAAATGATTTCTGCACATACTTTCAAAGGATGATCAGCTAATAAGAGTTTGCCAGTGAAAGATTGTCTGTAGCACCGGCCAGCATGTCTTATAAAGCTCTGAAGCTCATTGAGTTCTACACACAAATACTTTAGGAAATCAAAATAAGACAAGACAAATATTTAATTCAGTTAAACTTTCATTAAGCTCCATTATTTTATCTTGCTTTTGACTAATTTCTGTGCAGTTATTATTACATCAGTAGCTACAATTGAAATACTTCTTAAATTTCCCACAGGCAATTCATTGTTGTTACATCTACCAGTATTTGGCACAATGGAAGCACAGCAAATGAGCAAGCAAAATCGATTTATCAGTACCATTTACTTATCAGCCCATCCTGGAATCGCATATCCCGCATGTAACCTGAATGACCAGTTTTTCCTTCCATTACCATGTTAAGAAAATTGATCTACCTCCCAGCAAGAACAAGATAAACCAGGTAATGTAACCTACCTGGAAATTAAAGTTATATGCAGGCCTTTCAGCTGGATTTCATTCCTGCTTCTAGCAACAGCAGCATAAAGCAAAAAAATGTGATTAAAAAACAAGTAAAAAACATAACAGTGTAAAAAACATAACAGTGTATATCCTAAAATAAATAACCTCGCCACAATCATAAGGCGTCTACCAGAAAAGAAACACAGCCTTCACTTCCACCAGCAGGAACCAGAGCAGGCCCTTCTCCTGCAACAAGGAACCAGCTCAGCAGCTGATCTTTCCGTCAGCTGTAGCCTGGCTTAAGGAGAGCACTTGATCTCTTTCTCCTCCTCCAAGAAGCAAAGGGGAATTCCCAGCACTAATACATCTCCAGGTAATTGAGGTAAAACATCCACTTGCATCTCTGGCAACAAGTCTTGCTACTGTGATAGACGTATCCAGAAGCTTCTTTCTTAATTATTAAACTCCATTATCCCGGGAAAAAACTCCAGACTGTTCAAAACATACTAGACTCCGCTGAACTCCGGAAGTCTACGAGCGTGTCACTCTGGTATGCCCATCTGTGTTGGCTCCCTGCCAAAGGCCAAGGTTGTTCAAGGTTTTTTCTTCCAACATCCAGCATTCCCACTCCATAGGAACTTCCTCTGCTCTGTTCCATGAGCTCCCATGGTGTCCTGCTGTAATCAAGAAATTGTCAGCCTGTGGGAGAAAAAAAGCTTTTGTCAGTGCTGCTAAAGAGCTTGCTTCCACAAAAAAGGAGTCACTGCACTGTTCTCAGTTTTCAGACCTGACAACCTAATTTCTTAATTTTCTCTGGATTCTTTCAATATTCAGCTGCTTGTAACCTTAAAGAATGAAAAATGAGATTCAAAATAGTAATAAATGGCAAATTCCTCACACTTCTCTAGTAAATTTGAATTAATTTTATGTTGCATAATTTGAGGGACTGAAGCTGACTTTTGGCATTAACCTTTACATTAACTCATGATGACTTCACAGCACCTCTGATGGTCAGCCAGAAATTTTTTCTACATTGGTAATCTAGAGTTACTGGTTTTGAAAAGTTTCATAATCTTACATAAATATTTAACTATGTTTGTATCTCATTGTTTAAGCTGGCTTTAACTTCTCTTTTGCTAGTTATGCCATTTTAAGACCATTTGCTGCAATGCCTTTTTGCAACATGAAAAGCAGCAGACCATGGGTTTGTTTAGGACTTCTGATTACTACCAAAGGTAGTTACTGATTTGGCCATTGCTAAAAGAAGGCTAAAAGACCCACTTTTTCTTTCTAAGCAGACCTGTATTTGACTACTGTAGTAATGTTTTAATTGTGAATAATAAGCTATCTACTGTACAAAGACTTTTCTCAGTTCTGAATTAAAATCTGGATATGAATTTGGATCAAAATGAGATTAAAATGCACTGTATCTAAAATGGAAGCATAAAATTTCGGTTTGCATAGAGAATCCAAGGATAAGCACTTTATTAATCTGACATCTCTACAACAGAAGATGTGCAGTGTAAGTATCCCACAGTGTGAGGATTCCTATCTCATGCGCTCTTCTCTTCCCTTGTATACTGCAGGTGGCAGACAGACTGAGCTGCAAACACAGAAAGATATAATCCACCCTGTTTTATATTAGCAAAGGTAAACCAAAATTCTTACCATCAGTTCCACCAAACTGTATTTACCATGGCAGAGTGGCTGCAGAACATGCTGATAGATGGCAATACATTTTACAATACCCTCTATCAGGGCTACCGCAGCAAAGCAGGCTTAAACCACCTACGTGACACATACTTATAGCATATTCATATGAGACTTGCCATCTGTTTTGAACTAAGACTTGCCTCTAGGGAAGGGTGGAAGGCAGCTTAGTTCCTCTGTCATGGTAGATATCATAGATGAAAAGTTATATAAACTTTTAGAAACTTAATTTAAAACAAATTATTATTTCCTTTTGATGTTTCTACTTCCCATTGATCCTAAGGCCAAGTTCATATGTGATAACAGAAATAGGAATGCTGAGACATTGGCACTGACCCTTGGCACCAGACTATTAGACTGGTGAAAACTAATGTATGTGGATACAGCTTCATCACTGAGAAGTCAAAAGTATTTTAAATGGCAACACAGATCTCACAGCAACAGCATTTACACAACAGGTTTTAATCATTCAAGGCTTCCTCTATAGCTACTCCCTAAAGGATAGTCACTATGCAGGATGGCTTCAAATTTCTCTTAATTATTATAACTTTTATTTTTACTGCCTCTTTCACACCTGTGTAACACACAAAACTTTACACAGATAAAATGATGCAAGTATAGATTTAAATAATAGATTGTATTGTTACAAAATACTTATACATTTGTTTCTACATTCTATACACTTATAAATAACACACAGTCAAGACCAGAAAATGATTTGGAGGCATAAGCAACAAAGAAATGGTTTCTAGAGTGCTAGAAGCTGCTCAACACCTTTTGGGAAAAAGTAAGCCTGTACCCATTAGACTGATTGAATATTTTGCACATCCAGAAACATTGCATCAGCTTCTGTTCCCACCTAAACAGAAAATACACGTCATGTCTCATCTGCCAGGGGCTTTCTCTGAGCTCTGTGTAGCACTCAACCATACCTGGTTCTCCCACCATCAGTACAGTCATAAAAATACATATGAAACCTTTCACTGTTTCATCTCCTGAGATGATAGGACCGATGTCATAAACCAAAAACTTTCACACAGTTCTAAAAATCCTTAATCAGAATGTGTACAAGGACATTTCAAACCTCTATTTTCGAATAGTTTCAGATGATTCAATATATCCACTGACATGAACCAAACAGCTGCTATTACCAGAAATGACTATTGGTCTGTGAGTGGAAAGAAACCGTTATGCCATTTTGTTATGCAAAGCGTCAGTCATCTCCTTCCTAAAAGAAAGAGAACTATGTGAAGTGGGTTTTGCTAGTTTTGTGGGGTAGTCCTACAAATTGTGTGTGGTTAGACAAACTGCTCAGTTCAGCTGGAATGCATATCAGCTCCTGCAGCACCGTAAACTGACCTAGATTTCCTGTCCTGATCCATTGTTTTAATCCACTCTTCTCCAACTGATTCTGTCCCCATTCTTGATTCGGTTTTGGTTACCCTCGAAATTTTGTACAAAATAAACTCTAAGTTTCAACTTAATTACTTTGAAGAACGTGTGAGCAATACTATGCCAGAGCAGTGCGGTTGTGCTGGATAACCACCTCCCGCAGGACAGTTGCACAGAACTGACACATTCTTACCAGAATATATCCACCTAATGGGGAAACTGTGCTAGAAGTGTCTTACAGAAGTCCATGATTACAGCTACAGTAGGTGAACTGACCAAAGGTACCTTGTTTCACCTACCAGCTCTGCTGCTGATTTGTTGGGTGAACTTTGATAGCTTGCTTTATTACTCTGTTCACTCCTGCCCTCATCTCCCCAAGGGCGAGATAAGACCTGCCTCGCAGGGAGTGAGTCAGAGTTCACAAGAAAGCTCTGAGATCCTTAGCTGGTGGCTCTCAGAGACAGCAAGCAGATATATCAGCTGTGACAACACTGGCACTATAGTTCATTTTGGAGTAACACTGGACACTGGATTTTTGACACAAGTCATTGCAAATTTGTATTTCTTTGTTGGCATAAAAAACTTGCACCAAATTCCAGGGGAGTCTTTCTGGCTTTTAACAGATCCATTGCTTCAAATCGTATTTCAATAGATGCTGTGTTGTGTGGCAATGCCAACTTTCCTCAGTTCTTACTGAGACCCACATCATGAAGGCTGTGACTTTAGGTTTTATTGAATGGGTGAAATGTTTGCTCAGCTGTAAAATGCAGATGTTACTCATTTAATAAGTCTCATACAGCACTAGGTAAATGACACTTGTATATTATTTTGGAAAAGGCTCTGGGCTCCTGCAGGGTGAACAGTTAAAAATATTAGCTGTTGCACAGATGGCATTACGTAACAGGCCTCAGGAACTATTGAGTCAGTTTAGAAGTCGAAATAGAACACGAAGCCGTGCTTCCCGCGGCGCTGCTCTGGGCCGCGTGCACACCGGGGACAAGCCCCCGGCTACCAGCTCCCCCAAGGAGCACGGCAGCAACGCGGACACAAAACAGTGCAAGTGTAATCCCGGTGTTCATATAATCCTGAGTGGCACTGAGCTCCCTGCAGCGGATTGCACCTGGCACACCAGGCACAATTTAAAAAAAAGTGCTCACAAATTAAAGGCTCAGGTACCAGCGAGGCAGTTTATTAGAGGAGGCTCCCGGGCTTAGTCCCAGCTGACGTTACGCTCCTGGCAGTGCTTTCATAAAGAAGCCGTCCTGCTCTTAGAAGAGGCAGATCTGGCCCAGAGTCCACACAGAGGGGTGTGTTTGAGAACTTGTTTGAAGAAGTGTTGCACTCTGTGACCAACAGCAGGAAGGAGGAAAACTCATAGAAAATACTCCTATTTGTTGCATCAGCTCATTGCCTGAGTAACTAGTAGGCAACACGATTGGTATCAGCATTCAAAGTTGACGCCACAAAATAGCACGGAAGTACTGCAACTACCCTGAAAGTGGGTCTTCTAGGATCCAGCGCCCTGCGTCTGTTGTGACTTGTCCTAGTCTGTTGCCATTCTTTGTATTTGCTAAAAACAGTGCGGTAGTCCCTATGGCTCCCTATGCAGCTGAGACTAATAGGTTTACTGTAAAGAAATAGCTTCTGCTTCTGCAACACAGAAATATATTTTATTTCTCTAATAAGCATAGGAATTGTCTCCCCGATACTTTAGAGAAGAGCACAAGAAGTTCTGCAGCTAATGGTTATCATATAACCTGCCTCCCAGGGCAAGTGTTTCCCTTATGATTTTCATTACTTAAAGACAGATTTAACCACTGAAGTATGAGAGTCTACATCCCTGATAAAACTTTTATTTTAGTGCTTACACAAAAAGAACTGATTACTACTGGACCTTCGGATCTCTGAATGAAAGGAAAATACAATCTGTCAGCAAATCCTTCACGTTGCCACCTTCTGCCCTAAATTTAGCTGCCAAAAGAAAGCCTAAATTCTCTTTCAAAAATGCACAAAATTTGACTGGAGAGGCAACTAGGTGCAATAGCTACTTAATACTTTAAATGTCAAATATAGTTTGGCATGTGGCAGGTTGTAAAACTTGCTTCCTGTTAAATGCTATCTTGTCAGAATTTGTAAGTAAAATTTTTTTGTTGTATGGTTGCCCTGGATGATTCATTAAAAAACTATGAGAAACAAGCACATGTAGATCAGAGTTAATATTTGTATATTGAATTCATGCATTAGGAGTGTGACAAATCCTACAAAGCACAGTCACCCCAGCTACACGCTCCATCTGTTGATGAGTTAGCTGGTGCCTGGATTATTGCAACATTGACTGCAATGCTATTATTCCCTGAAGCTCTAGCTGGCAGTTTTAAGGCATGATGTAACACTTCTTGCCTGGGTGGAATGCTGCCCAGCTCTGAAGTACTTTGCTTGGTTTAGTTTTGACTTACTGTGACTTCTGCATAAACAATCTGCCTGTTGATTTTTTAGACGGTAGTTTAAAAGGCAGGCTACGCCTATGCCTTATCCCGTTTCTTCCTGAGGCTCCCCGTATGAAGTATTTAGCTAGCTGTACTTTACTTTATTTACAATATCTTTCTTTGTTTCAGTTCATGAAAGTTCACATTTACTTTGAATGCCATTGAATGTCCCTCCTAAATGTGCAAAATTTAAAGGACTTCTCATGTATAAATGTTCCGCCCTAGTCACATGGTTGCTATCACACTGGTGCTGAAGTATTCATCACAGAAATATTGAGTGTTCCCATACTATCCAAGGAATAAGCTATATAAGGCACTTTTAGGGAATACACTGTTTTTAGAAAAAAACCTCAGAATCCCACTTCTCACTAAAGCAGTGATATTGGACTAATTTCAGTTGGGAACTAGAGCTAAATTCACAACGGTAAAAACACAACTATACATTGTGTTACAAAGCTCGTTCTATATTCTGTAGAGAGAATATTTTGAACATTTTAGACCACTTGTTATTTTTAAAGGAAGTTAAAAATTTCCAAAGGAAGGTAAAAATCTCCAAACACCTATCAAATTTACTTCACTGACAATAAACAAAAGACAAATCCTGCATTATAGTTTCATTTGGTGTTAACAGATATACCTGCTTTGAAATCAGCAGGCTTAGAAATTTATACCACTACAGAAGCTGACACAACAGGTATATAGGAATATACAGAAATTATATGTTTTGATGCAACAGAAACTGTCCCAAAAGTTACTAAATAAATTGTATTACCAAAGGGCAAAGGGCACTAATTTAGCAATAACAAAGAAAGGCCAGAGGAAAGGTTTTAGTCTGGAGAATGATTTAAATTAGCTTGGGACACTTTGGTTTTGAAAAGAGAAGCAGCTGATAGGAGCCAGGTTCAAAGCAAACAAGAAAGGTAGCTCTTCACGTGGCTGGAGGCAGCCCTGTGCAGCTCCTTGCCAAAAGACGTTGTAGATAATAACAGCATACAGGAGCTCAAGGACAGATCCTCTACGGGTTACTAAAAACCTCCAAACCACATTCAGCTCAAGAAGTGCCAGAGCCGAAAACAGTCGGAAGTGCAGGAATATATTAGGGGGAAGTATCATACCTGCCCATCTCATTCTTATTCTTCCCCAGGCAACTTGCATGTGTCTGAATGGAAAGAAGGAAAAAAGATAGAAAAGGGCTCATTGCTATTAAAAAAAAAAAAAAAAAAAAGAAGAAGAAGAAGAAGAAGGCAAGTAGCAAATGAGAAGAAAAGGGTGACCCTGAGACCCTGATCACACTTCTAGATTACAAACAGAAGAGATGAAATGCACACAGAGCAGACCTCTACTTGGAGACAGAGCTACCTGTAAGAGAAAAATCTATAGCAGGGAATAATTTAAAATGAGGTATCCAGGCAGTGTTAGTTGTTAGAGTCAGAAACCCTGAAAAAGATTGTATGTGCAACCCCAAATTTCTTGTACATACTCTAAAATAAAATATGGACAATTCTGTATAAATACTTTCTGGCTTCCTCTTATGTGCAAATTAATTATTGCAAATGCTTTTAATTAATCAATCATTCAAAACATCTGGAAAACATGCTTTTATGCAATAATATGGAGTACTACAGAAGCTTAAGCTTACAACTACTTTAACTTCAACATAAAAAGGTTGCATTCCATTTTAATTTACTGTTCAGAGTTTTGCTATAATTTTGCACAAACAGGCAATGAGGGACCACTAAAATGCAACTAGACTTGCTGGCAGAAGTCTGAAATGAATTCAACATAAAGGTCTGTTCCTCTAATGCTAATTTAGTGAGGTTATAAACTTAAAGCAGAAACAGATTTTAATGAGATAATGGCAGAGTTTTAAGCTGCTTTTATTTTCTGCTATTGGAGATCTCAGGGAAAATATTCCACTAAGTGATCTTAGTTCATTTGATTTCCTGGAGATCTTTTATTGAAAAAAAAAGCCTACATATTTCAAAGGAAATATTAGCAAATTGGAATAAATAAATAAATCAAGTAAGGTACGGTTTGGCATTTAATCCAGGAGCAATGAAATTTCTAGGAAGACATAAGAACTTAAGATTATAGGGCAGGTGCTTCTAAAGTGTTTTCATTAAAATGATCTATGGGGAAGGAATGAACATTGTGATAACTTAGGTTCAAAGTTGATGCTATTTACATGAAATGAAGCAATTTACATTTTTCTCGGAGTATTTAATTCAGGCTGTCTACAGTGCCTGTGTCTGGTGGATTTCACTTGAAGGAGTCATATTTGGAAGCTTCTTATTGACAAAAGAAGTAGACATTTTTAGAGGACTGTGTTTAAAAGTACCCATAATTGCTTTCTCTTTCCCCTGCATTTCACATAGTTAATGTTCCTTGTAACTGAAGAAGGCATTTTTAATCTACTTGTCTGTACAGTCTCTAGAAAAACAGTGACCTGATGGAGTTCTCCAGACTTCTTCACAATTACTATTAGCATCAATTGCAATCTGCTTTCGTGGGCCATTTTTATCATAAGCTGACAATTTCCTAATTCCTTCCAAGCAACACATGTCCAAGCAATTGTGACATAACAGCAAATAACTATTTGACCTAAACACTAAAGTTTGATGGCAACTACATGAACAGGTATCTCCGTGTTTGGGAGCAGCACACTTCAAGTCAGCCAGCTAATATAAATTTCAAGCATAAACTGCTATCTACTCAATACAATTTGAAACTTACGTTGAATAACTTTTTTTAGAGAAACTTTCTTGTTTAGCCTAGGCATAACTTATAGATTAAAATCTAGGTAAAAAAAATAATATTTCAAAACTCTCCAGCTATTAGTCAGAACTATGATTATTATAGTCTTCTTCATCTGTTAAGTGTGATGTGTTTATCTATTTCATGCTGGTATAAGATTCACAATCTGATATGATAGTACACAAATAAACAGCAATTTTCTTACTCCCATTTGCCTCTCTTTTTTTGCTCTTGTTTTAGATATGAAATTAGCAGCTACACTTACTATTACTCAGCAGCTTTACTGGCTGTTGAAATGAAGCTTTCTGTTGCAGTGATGTACCTGCAGCTCTTCATTGTGTTGACTGAAAGTTACTAAAAAAATGTACTATGGAAATTGCTCAGGGCAAAATGAAATTCTCAGTTCATACAGCATCTATTATATAGATATCACACAGCATTTCAGCATCTTAATTTCACTCTTAAGAAGGCAACTGTGTGTGGTCTTTAGGATTTTTGAAATATAATGATTGAAAACTGCTAGAGAGATGGCGTATGCACTATTGGATTGAAAATGAGGAGCATCCCTTATAATCAGGCTCACTAGAGAGCACTTTTGTTCTCACTGACTCTCATCATGTGTCACACAATTATAAAAGGCTTCTATCCTTGATTTCTTGCATCAGTTGTGTTTTTATTCAAGGATGTATGAATTCTCTTTGCAAGTATGTGATTTAGGATCCTACTTCTGAAATGCTGAGTTTAATCTATTTTTGGTATTTCTGAAACAATTTGGTTGAATGTCTAGAATGAAAGAATAATTTGTCCTGCTTTTTTCATTCCTGTTCCTGCTATTTTCGCTAGAGGATTTCCATGCCAAGTGTTGATACTCTAATTACATGGTCCCAACAATATCACTATTTTTAAATATTAGCTACCAATTAAAAGTTACTCAGAATAAAATAAGGAAATTTAGATATGTATGACTTGTAAGCCACGCAGCCTTCTTATTGCATGAACTCTAGTGCAGAATAACTTCACATGGTTCAGAAATTAATTCACATCTCAACCTGTAACAAGAGAAAAAATTCTGGTGTTCATAATGCTCATGGGATCTCATACAAAGAGTTATATGCAGATTTATCAACCAAGGCTGACCACAGGGCAGCTGAGTTCTTACTGTGACTACACATTAATTTTATGAGGTTTCATAATGATATTATATTCCTCCCTTCTCTTTTAGAAAAATCAAGAATCCTTCTTTTGTTTTTTTAGGATGTTGGGTTTTTTCTGGCTGTCCTGCATTTAAAAGACAATTTCCTCAATTATAAAGGTCAAGATCGCAAGGAAAAGAGGGTGTTCAGGGAGGGTGGCAGTGTCCCAGAGCTACAAAATTATAGAACTGGAAGTCACAGAAGAAGAATCCTCATATGATATCAAACAAGAAGAAGGAGATCAACATTAAGGGAGAAGACATTTTACAAAAGAGAATTTGGAGACTGGAAGAGCAGTATTTTGGAGGAAACCAAGTCAAGAGGCAGAAAGAATAGGTCCACAAATGGAGGTCAAACCACAAAGCTGAGTGAATAAAAATTCCTATGAGACATTGTGATTAATGAAGTCAACCAAGATAAAAGTAAATTTCAAATAAAAAAAGAAAGCTAGACCTCAAAATTAAATAAGGAAACAATGGGTAGTAGACATCATACGAAAGAGTGAAAAACGAGCAATTCAGTGAGCCACAGGACTCCTTATGTCTGGTTTCTTACAGGTTTGTGTCTTTTGATCTGATTTTCTGTTGTCCAGGAAAGGATGAGCTCTGACTGAAGTTTTTCCTGGTGTCAAGCATTAATAATAATTAATAATTGTGGATTCTCTGGAGGGAACACATGCTGCAGTGCTTCCTTCAGCAAGCCTTCTTCTTCAGCCAGTCATCAATGATTATGAAACTTGTGGGGAGTTGGTACCTTTAAGACCTTTACTCTGTTGTCACTGAGGCTGCAGCTTACTAGTGGGTTCAAAAATGGGTCATTAGGTTTGGATGCTCACATAAACACACACACAGCTGAATCAAATAAGCCTTAAGAAATAAGACAAATTGGGTGGAACAAATTCCAGAGGATGAAGAGCTGTAGTTATTGAGTGGAAAGGAAATGAATGAGGCAAGACAAAGAGAAAGCTGACTTTGTTATGGCTCCAGGACAAATGGTTAAAGAGGAGGTAAGATATATTGAGACAGCATTTAATAGAAAGAGAGCTGGGAAGAAGGCAGAAGAGAGAGATTTATTGAAAAGCGAGAGGGGAAGAGATAGGAATTTAAAAGACTGTGATTTGCAGAGTTCTGAAGAAGGAGCAGGAACAGGAAAGGGGAGATGTAACGGTGGATCCCCAAAGATAGGCAATACAGAAGGAGAAGTTTGAAAGGCAGGAGAGAGTTCAGTAAACTGTGGGAGGAGATAATGAGATAAAAATAAAAGTGCGAATAAGCAGCAGTGGGAGATACAGTAGTGCCAGCTGACTGAAGGGACAGAAGGCAGCAAGGCGCAGCTGGCCGAGGACCGAGGTGTGGATACGGGGAAAGGATGAGCTGTGTGAAGAAAATTCACTAATGACCATTAGATCACTTTTGCCTTGCGACTGTGTGCCAGAGCACGAGGAGGAAGGCTGGAAGGGGCTGGCAGGCCTGCTCAGCTATTACGGGTTGTGGAAGCTGCCAAAGGGGCAGGTGGAGCATAACTGGTAAATGCTTTGTTCATGAGAGAAATATTGAATTAAGCCTGGTAATTATACAGCAAGAGAACTAAAGATAATGATGTGTCTGTGCATCAATGTCTTTGGGAGCATCGATTCATTGTTGTTCCAGTCAAAGCTGGTTGCGAACTCTCCAGTACGGCACGGTGTCACTGGAGCAGGCCAGCACCCTGGAATCAGCATCTTGGATGAATCCTGGGGCTGGATTCCAGGGAACCGTCAGGCATCCAGCTCCTGCACGCAAGGGAGCCAGCTGGCTCAGGGGCCTAGAAATGCTGACCACCACAGGGCAGCCCAGCAGGCAGACCCATCCCAGTGATCGAGACCTTGGAAGACTGGCGGACATAGAGTAAAATTAACACGATTTTGAAAGTCACAGCTGCTATTCAGGAGGTGGGCAACACTGAACCTGACCAGAAGCACACCAGTTCCAGCCAGTAGCTGCCAGGGATCATACTTCATTTCAGAAATCCCATGTGTTGGTATTTGCAGACTATCTTTTCAACAGAAATTCCAGCTTAAAGAAAACATCAAGTGCAGGCGAATGGTGCCTTTCCCAAACAAAAGAGAAATTTTGATATATCAGGAATTGTTAAATATCAATAATTCTAAGATCTGGCCAACTTTGCCAGCCACATCCTGCTCGCAGGATCACAGTTTTTCCAGTCATGTTGAACTGTTAAAAGGTTTTGACACTTGGTAATTTGTGCACCGTCCTCCCACACGTATCACTGATTTGATAATGGACATAAAACCTTTTTGCCATGGAAGGAGTCTTTTGAAATGAAAGACATGTAGAGGGAAAAAGACCCTCTGCCTGACTCCAGGTCACATCATCAAAAGTGCAGAACAGACACAACCACAAACTAAGTCAAGAGTCTGCAAACATTCAGCACTAATATTCAGTGAATGATATTTGGTGCTCAATTAAGAGAAGTTTTGAAAATTTCACCAACAACTTTCTGTACTTCAGTTTCCCCATCTGTAAATGTGGAATGGATTTCTTTACTCTGAGAGTCAATGTAAATCGCTTTAATGTAGTCACAGACCAAAAGATGCCAAATAGAGTGTAATTATTGCCTATAAAAGTGGGCCTTTCCTTCAAAACAGTATGGACCAGAAAAAGCATCCTTCTTTGGTTAGACAAAACTTACATTAGAAACCAAACTTTCCGAATACACACAAGACAACACAGAAAGGAAAAGGGTTATTTTTCTTCTAAAGTTTGTTTCAGTCGAATTTGTCTCCCTCTCCCTATATATAGTCAGTCGTTCTATTTGCCATACTGAGATGTTCCTCTGTCCTGAGGTTACTGGAATGTCCTGTTCTTGACACAGTCAGAGGTTAGCCACAGCAATGTTACAGGAGCCCACATGAGGAGGAAAAAAAAACAGACCTGCCTCTTTGTCAGCCACCACTGAAACACAGATGTTAAAAACTGTTTTAGATCATAGGATTCGTTTCTTGTTGTGACAAGCTGCAGGAGCTCTACTTCACATTTCTTATCAGAAGGAGGTTAGCTCCTTTTAATGCAACCTTTCCTTGTTGTCTTTACTGTTCTTGCAGTTTCTTTGTGACACAGACCAAATCTAAAATTCTTATCAAACGCCACATGTTGTAGTTTAAACAAATATTTTTATTGGAAGAAAATTTGCCCTACTTATCTATTTTTAGGATGGAAGTATAAAATGGAAAATATAGAAAAAAGGAAAAGGAATTCAACCATTCAGTTGGGAGCATTATGTAACTGTAAGCTTATCTTTACTAGTACTATCTAGTGATTCCCCTATTAGCTCACATTTCAGGTATCCACAATATACATCATTCTTATAGATACAAACATTTTCCACTCATATTACTCATAAGTATAGTGTTATATCCAGATGAGCTTTGGAACAGGAGGTTTACAGCAAATTCTTTGTCTATGACAAAACAGAAATAAAGCCTAAACATATAGTCCCTTGCTCAAAAAGGTTCATCTGAAAAAGATACGTTTGCTGAAATAGCCACTTGTGCTCCCTCTCACGAGTCTCATGAACAGTCCTAGCAAATCTTAACAATCTTCTTCAGTACGTAACCTCGGATGGGTAGCTTTCCAAGGAAGCTATATTCACAGGTCAGTCCAGAATGATCTAAGCGAGAGAAATGCAGTGAGTGTAAATGAACTAACAACACAGACATTTCAACTGTAATTGGACAAAAGTGTTCCACCTGCCACTGACTGCTGTTTTTTTTCCTCTTCCCAAACAGTGTGAATCTTTTAATCAATAAATAGATAGGACTGTACTGATCTTTCGTCTTCAAGAAGCATGCACAGCTGTGCAGGAAATGGAGGTGGAACAATTCAAAAGCTGCAACTAAATAGGGTTATGGCCATTTTGATAAACAGAGTCAAACCTCTTGTAGAAAATCACAAATCATTATTAACAACTCTTCAAAATTAAATAGGGAGACAGAAGCCAACAAGAGCCAGCAGGGAAAAAAAAAGTGAGTAATTTTGTGCAACCATGACATTTAATAAACAGTATGTTAGAAGAGAATGTGATGACTAAATATAACATATTATTGTCCCACCTGCTACTGTGTATATTGCTTTTCTCTTTGTTTTCATGATGACTTTATCAGCTATAAATAGATTAAACTGTATATCTTTTTCTACAAGTAGCACACACGATTCTGCAAAAACCACTTCACGTGCCCTCATCTGCACAAAAGATGTATTGCATAAAGCTGGCAAGGATGGTAGTGACAGTTGATAGTTGCTGAGACTGAAATCCTCCATATAACTACAGAACTGGTGCAATGTAACAGCAATGGTACAAGCATCTCTCCAGACTCTGCCAATATTTTCCTTCTACCTTGATCTGCATGAGCTAATCCTGCAGGTGAAAGATATGCTCATAAACTTTGCCACCTTCTTTCCTTAACCTCTTGGTTACTAAATGTGATATTCATACCAGTTCACTATAAATACATTGACTAATCAAATACCAAGAAAAATATATGCCCTTAAATGATCTAACCTGCTGGAGGAAATTGAGTAGATGACGAGATACGGAGATATTTTCCAGTAAGTACAGAGAGCCACTCCCAGCAATTGGAAAAAAGGCATTCAAAGAGAAGCAGGGTTTACATTTACTTCTACTATCAGCACTTTCTGTTATTCTTCTGCTTAGCAGTCTTCATATTCAACTCCCAAACAAGATCCCCTAATCTTCCTCTGATAGCCAGGATTGTCAGAAGCAGTGAATCTCTTTAAGGCTTAGTTTTTCCTTAGCAGCATATTTCTTTAGTCATAAAAGAGGCCTGGAATTTGCATTTCAGTTAGCTGATGCTTCAAGAGTGACTTTCTCCTTCATCAAAAGAACAGTAACACTTTTCTCTAACCAGAATTTAGAGGAGTTCAGAAATCAGTCCTACCTTTCCCCTTCCTATTCTGTTCAGCCACCACATCATCCTTCGCTGTCGGGACAGGCTCCCTCCACCAGTCCAGGGCAAGGGACACTTGGCCTGCTCCACTCTGTGTCAGCCCGCGAAGAAAGCCTAAGTCACCACACTGCCAGGTTCTCTCCGTGGTCAGCCAGACTGTGCTAATTCATAACTGGGGGGGGGGGGGGAATTGTGGGGCCTGTGAAAACTCGGTATAATAGTTCTAGTCAAACCTGCAGTACACTCGGTGTCTCACAACAGCATGTAGGTTGTTAAAGCACAGAGCGCTCGGGCTTCGGTCACAGGCATCTGACTAGGCAAAGACGC
The DNA here is from genome assembly GCF_028389875.1 of Rhea pennata. Taxonomy (NCBI): domain Eukaryota; kingdom Metazoa; phylum Chordata; class Aves; order Rheiformes; family Rheidae; genus Rhea; species Rhea pennata. The sequence continues at coordinate 19,192,555 of NC_084667.1, read as the reverse complement.
TGGCATTTCATCTTCCTGCTATCTGCCTCCTGCAGAAACGCACAGATTAGCTGCAAAAGCAGCATCTGTATCAGTGAAAAATTCTGCTTGAGCTCTCATTAACATTATACTGTGCCAAAAAAAATATATAGTTTAAGGCAAGTCAGGAAAAATGTCTTGAAGAAGCACAGATACTCCCTTGTTTTAAAAATTTGTAAGAACAATTTAATTCTTGCTTGTTCTAACAAGTACTTTTGCCAGATCAAAGTGTTTTCTGTTTTCACTACTGCTTCCTTTATGATGCAAACAGAAGGCACACTGATCTAGAAAAGAGATAAAATATTTCACCATTACAAAGCAGCAGCCTCAATTCATTATTTTTTAAATAAATATAGCTGTTTATCAGATCATGGCACATTGCATAGCATTCACTACTAGTTAAAGGCTAGGATAAAGCACAAAAAATACTAAAATAAGAACATCCAATGCTTAGTGAAATTTCAAAATCCTGAAATGAACTTATTCCAAGCTAGTTTTCATTTCATTACATTTTCCTGAGAAGTAGTTACTGAAATTTGTTAAGTTTACAAATAATGTTTTTTGAAACATCTTTTTTCTGCCAAACTACTTTAATCGCACTTTTTAAGCAATTACATCCTTACAGATTTTTACTTGAGGAGTCAAATCCCAGGTAGAAGTGGAGATATCCCTATTCAGCTCTCTAAGGATAAAAGGATAGTTGTGTTGAAATTAGCTGCTCTGAACTTAAATTTGGGGCATGGCAGTAGAAGCTCAATAGCAGTTTTGACTCTTAAGCACAAACGATCAGTAGGAGCTCCTGCCTCATATCAGGTTCAAAGCCAGGAACTGGGGAGCATCTACCTCCCACAGACACTTCTCTGAAGAAAGAGAAGCCTTTGGTCCTGTACCAGCTCTTCTCTGTACCATTTGACGTATGCCTCCAGCCTTTAGCAACCATCTTGCAGGTCAATAACCTGTACTTAGGTAAACAGAAGCATGAAGTGATTACCCTTCTAAGGTGTTAAACAATATTCTGCAATTCTAGCAGACTAATGATATTTATGTTTTCTTCTGAAAAGAATTTCCAAGTTTGGCATCTCTTGCAGGCTAGAAAATACATGCAGTCTTTATACCTTCTCTACTAAGTGCACACAGGTTGACCAAACAGTAAACAGAGTCTAAACGTCAGGACGTGGCAGAAAAGACGGTGCACTTGGTTGAGATTCAGGAGATGTACTCCTGGCTAATTGTATCTATCTTCCTGTCCCTTCATGCTTCATCGATGCTGTGTGTCAGGAAAACAAACAAGCTCCAAGTATCTCTGAGTTTGACTGACTGCCCCTAGAGCGGGGCAGAATTTTATCTGAAAAATAACATTAAAAATGAAAAATTCCCACTCATTGATCCCCAAATACTTCCTTTTAAACAGGTTAGGCTCTACAGATGCCCACCAATCAATCTCTGGATTCCAGGAGGTCTTCAAGTGGCCCCAGTGCTCCCAGATTCATAGTTCTGGAAGCAGTCAGCCTTGACAGAGGTTGCCACAACCATAACCATAACTCATTTCCCAGATCTCTGTCAAGGAGTCTGGAAGCCCTGTATGCTCCAGCTCACTTTCCAGGCTTTGTTGCAGAGCTGACTCTAAGCCTGAAAGCCATGGGTCAGGCTCCTAGGTTTCACAGACATCTCACAGGGCAGGCTAGAGACCCCCTTTCCTGCAGGCTCCTGGTCAAACTGGCAAGCCATATGAAGCAGGAGGATGGAAGCCCAGTGATTTCCAGCCACGGGTTATTTTCAGGAAAAACAGCCTCCAACCTTAGCAGCCCTAGCAGCAGCTGAGTGGAAATGACATCTTGTCCCTTACAGATAAGGGTATTGCTATGAAGGCTTTCAGTGGCATTGCTGCTTCAATTAAGATATGTCTCTCTCAATTTTTCTACATTTTGAGTAGCTACGCTGGCAGAACTAGTGTATGGTTTAAACCAAACCTTGCTTCAAAGCAAAAGTATACTATAGTCATCCAAACAGACCAAGAAAGTAATTAATTAGATCACACATTTTCCAAAGGCTGTGTGTGTGCCTGCTTTTTTATTATTTTTAGGTGGGTTTCCTTGCCTTCGTAAAGATCAGCACAGCTTCCATTTTGTGTAATGACCTTTACAGAAACAACAGCAGAATTGCATAAGGCCAAGACGCATTCTTAACTTCTGGTAGAGTATTACAACAGACAAACTCAGCAGTTCAAGGGATGAGAGAGTAAGATGATAAAAAGCAGTATCAGCGTAATAACATTCACCATTCAGTGTCCTCAAAACTACGTTATACATTAAGTATCATTTTCGCCAACTCACAGTGGGCGAGGCAAAGCATTACCCTCATGGTGAGGAGAAGAAGCAGAGCTGAAGGAACCTTTTGCCCAGGAACTCTGTGGGGAAAAAAAAAGACTAAATGACTGCATGTCCTGCATCTAGGGGTTTTATGTTCAGCTATCACACCCCTAGTTAGTGAGCTTACAACATTAATAAGAGCTCTGTATATTGTCCTACTATGTATTACTTGTATTACTCTCATTAATGACATCATTCAGATTTGTGAGAGGCACTGTACGAATGCAGTAGCATTACATCAGCTATCCAAACATCTCTCTCACACCTATAAAATACATTTGCTTTTTATTAACTTCTCATCCATCTGGTAATTGTTTTCTATGCAATTTCATGAAAGAACAAAGCCTCAATTTAAGACAGTCAGTTATTCTTTATATATTTTATAAGTAATAACTTTACATCAGATTGAAAATCTATTACAATATTTCTGTACCAAAAGTATTTACTGTTTACTTATTTGGGTCAAGAGTTAACCTACTTTCAGTTCATAATATCTCTATTACATTTACCAGCACAAGAAGATGAAACTAAGACTTAGGTGGACCGATAGTTCCTAATGTTTGAGTCTGCTGCGGTGGGATTGCGATGCTATAAGTAAATATTGTAATACAACACCAGAATAGTCTTATTTCAATTCCAGTTTACTGAAGTTGAAATGCATTGTACTTGCCTCTGTCAACAGTACCCTTGTTCATCCACAAAGATTCACAAGGGCATAGAAGTTGTTTTGTTACCTGACTGTCTGCTGGGAGAGGACATTGTCTTATGAACCTCAGCTGACAAAGGCTGCTGAGAAATCATTGAAAAACGCCCTCCTTGGTTGCACTAGCCCTGCTCAAGCCCCAGGCACTGCAACACTGCTCTGGCTTCCATGCTACAGCACTGAAACAGGGGGAGTTGATGTAATCATGCTACAATTACTTCCTCTCCTGGGTGGGAGCCTTGCTCTACAGTTTATGTTGACAGAAGCTGACTTAAACAAGGATTAAATATAGTTATGCCTCAGCATGACCATTTGCACATACAAGGAAGGTGATGAGAAATGAATGAAAAGTACATTTTAGTTATTTTACTTTTTAATATACTTAGAAGCTGTCTCCTACTGCTATTCCCATTTTTAGAATTTAATTGAGAGCCAAGAACTTATTTTTCACTGCTTTGCATTTTTACAGGGAAAAAAGCTACAATTATTATAGGGTAGAATTCTGCAACACTCAGTTTTCAAAAATGTAATTACAAGCACATTGCTGAGAATTGGGCCCAGACATATCGAAGTCAAATGAGCTGTGCTGATTTACCCAACCTGATTATCCAGATTTAGTTGTTACCTGGTGTTTCATCTCTCTCATGTTTGAACTTCCCAAAGATATCTGACTGTAACTGGCTGACATTCTGTATCTGCATAGCAAAGCAGCTTGCACTTTTCATTTGAAATCATATCAGATTAAGAAAAGCAAATTCTTCCAATCAGCCATCCTAAATGGGCACAGAGAACTTAATACAAAGAAGATCATGGATAGATTTTGCCACATATCCATATAACTGCCACTTGAAGGCAGAATTGTGTTTAATTACTACTGCAGTGATTACTGATCAATGCTAAATATTTCCATTTCAGCCTTCTGGATACTTCTGATGGTCTTTGTCAATTGTGATTTACCATAAATTGATTCCAAAATACTGGATACCAATGAAGTTGAGTATTTCCTGTTCATAAAGACAGTTTCAGTTTCCCTGTCAGTGCTCACAAATCCTACTTAAACAAAGCTGCACCAGGATACCATACATAATAATGACAAAAACAATTGCATTGTCTATTCACAAGAAAGCTCGATAATTTCTCAGGTAATGCAGCAGGGCTTAATCTTAATCTGACGTATACTGGTATTTTGTATTGCTTTTCTCACTAATTCTCGTCGGGTTTTGTCTGGGGGCAGGGCACTTGCTGTCTGAGGAAGCAAAGGAAACATGATGTTGACGTTCCTTATTACTCACTGTCCCCAAACCTCACACTATCTGGGTTGCATAAAAATTCATCATGACTAATAATGCAGACTTGTTCCAAGAGATTAAGAATGTGAAAACAGTCTCAACAACACTGGTAGCAGGAAAAACCCAGACAGCTCACCTGCTTAGCAAAAAAATACTCTATAAATGGGAAATTAGTCACAGAGATTATGAGTTTGAGTGATTTCAAACAAATGCCTCTAAGCAACCACGCTATACTTTAAAGACAAAAACGGAATATTTAGAAAGCAAGGCTATTAACTACTAGAATATTTTGGGAGATATAACCTGTCAAACAAATAAACAACAACAGTTTGTTATGCTGCAGGAGCTAGCATGAAACAGATTTCAAAATATCCAGTCTGACAGAATGAAAGAAGTACCAAGTAACCTCAGCAAGACAATTAAATCATTACAAACAGAGGAGATGCTAACAAATGCAAACGCTGGTAAATGCTGTAAAATGTTTAAGACACAACCAGCCTCCTGGTTGTAAGAACAGTTCAGTCTTCTTTGATGACAGAGGTTTACTGATCATCCCTTATCACAAGGATGCAGTTTCAATATTTAAACCAAAAAGGGATTTATTAAATCCAGACTCCTGTAGACCTTCCTCTTTAATGTAAATGAGAGATTCTGACTAAAATGCTGTTATCCAGGTTTGGAGACAATACTACTTACACCAGTGCAACAACCCACAGCAGGTTTTATAAAAGAACAAAACTCTTAAGGAAATACAAAAGATTTCTCCATATGGAATAGCACACCTTGAACATGAAGAATGCTCCATATTTTGGAGAACTGATTTTTTTTCGAAGACATGTTCAAATAAGGACCAAGATTATCTACAAAAAGTCTCCAGCCAATCCTGGAGAAAAAAAAATGGAAATTTGAATGAAAATGATAATACAGGAGAACAAAGCAAAAATGACCCTTGTTATCTCTGCTGTTTGATTTAGTTACCAAATTGTTATTAATAAAACTCAGAGACACTGAAGAAATTTAGGAAATAAGTACAATGAGAATAGAAATCACTTTTTTTTTAATGTTATAAGGAAGAGCTGACCCAAAAGCCCCCACCATGGGTTTACAGTACTCTTAAGTCACAGACTTTAATCTTGGGTCCATAAAATGTTTAAAAGAGAACAAATGCTTGCAAATGTAGTGAGTAATAAAACAAAATATTTAAGCAGTGATTCAATGTTTGCAGTGAAGAATAACTTAAATGAAATATTAAACCATTAATTAAAAACATGCGCAGAGGCTCAAGCAGGTCGTCACTATTATCTGGTAACATTCAAAGACTCAGAAATTAATTTCTTGCCCCACCCTGGTCAAAACAATCAAACCTAGTGAGTTAGAAGAAATTTTCCAGAAAGAGTCCTACAGCCAAGAATCAAACACAGTAAACTAGAACACTTGAAAAGGAGAGGGATAGGATGGCAAACCCAGTGGTAACAGATTTCAAACAATATGTTAGGGTCACATGTAGCAGACCTTCTGTGGGATGAGGCCTTAAGAGGCAATCTGCAGTAGATACAGATGAATCATAAAATCACAAGAAAATTCTCATTATAGTATCATCTGCAAGTCTTATCCTCCAAAATTCAAGCACCCAAGAAATATCACCTGTTAATTAAAATTGCATTTACTAATTGGTCGTGTAAGAGACAAGCTATTAGGTTTAAAAAATTAGAAATGTGTCTTCATTAGAGTGAAAATAAAATGCTTTGACTGAAGGGGCAGGGTAGGATAGGGTAGGGTGGTAGGGTGAGATAGGTGGGGTGGGGCAGGGCATTCAATATAAATTTATATTCTTTGTTTATGTTATTAATAATATTTCCAAACAAGAAACTTGTCTGGAAAAGCTAGTTTTATTAGAAAGTATAATGCAAAGGCTAAAGTTTCCACGATCAAGATTATGTCTAGAATATATGATTCATGGCTGTTTTTAAAAGACAAACTGCATAAAAGCTATTAAGTTATTTAGTCCAGACTGTAAATATGATGTAATAGCAAAAGACTGAGAAGAGATCATGCAGCTGATAAACACAGGCTCCCAAACTAACCAGCACATGAAAATTCAGTACTATCTATTTTACTGAAAGCGTATTTCTCCATCGTTATCTCACAAAATACATAATATTGCCCCAGATGTCTGTATGAAATGCAAAACAGTCTGGTCCTCCTTCATACATACAATGTGGGAATACTAGATGGTAAAAACATTTTGAAAAATCCATCTTGAAAGCAATAAAAAATCACCAGAGACTGAGTTTGAACAGGACTTATAGACATATGTTTGAGGATTTGGTCCATCCAGAAGATTTAAGATGGGTATAAGGAAGCTACTCTTGTTGTTGCTCTTTATAGGAAAAAAAAAAAAAAAAAAAAAGGCAATCTTAAAACTATGGACCCAGGCAACAGGCAACAGTTCTCACTGTATATCACTGGGAAAAAAAACATTAGTAGAGTATCTAATAATGAAAGGCTTGGCGTATTTTGTGAGAATAGTGCCAGACTAACTCACTAAAATGGGCAAAAGTGGTAGTATGCTTTGCAAAGAAAAAACAATACAGCAGAAATACTAAGCTCATGGAGAAGCTTTGATACGGATAGTATAATCTTGTGAAATAAAAAGAAGCAAAGAACCTTCAAGGGAAAAATAATTGAATTTCATTATCCTCCACTAGTTTTCCATACTTCTCTCTTCCAAAGCATTTCCATCTCCTCCATACTAGAAAATAGTCAGCTACCCAATAAAGGTCTTAGAAAGCTAATACAAATGGTTAAGTATTCATATCAAGTTATGGTTTTATTCATATCATTTGAAAACTGAGCTGAGGCACACTCATATGCAGTTACATATTGTTAATCATGTAAAAAGTTATGACTTAATACCTTAATTCCACAGCAATTTCATCTGAAATGTTTCTTTATTGTGAATTGCTAAAAATATATTTTCTTTTTTATTTTGAAAATCTCCTTTTCATTTTTCAGCTAAAGTATTCTTTTCTTGGCATCTCTGTTTCTTCTTCCCACTTCAGTGCTAAAATTTACAGAGCACTGATAAACAGTTAATATGCAAAGAGATGCAAAGAGAAATTAGTTTAGTGGAGCAGATTAAAACTGGTCTCCATTGTTTTCTCAGTGCCAAACTCACGTCCTTCTTCCAGCAGCACCTCAGCTACTCAGATTAACTCAGGACTACGCTGTCACACTGGTGAAACTGTACATCTGCACAGTGTTCTTACATATACTGAGATTTGCACCTGAAAACTGCAGTTGCACGCATACTTTCACAGTAGCTAGCACAAGTCAAGCCAGTAAAAGTACCCAGCTATGTATGAAATGCAGATGGCAGATGAAAATAAGGATAACAGGCAAATGCAACCGGGCCAGAAGGCTGGACATGGGGTTGGGGAGGACTCTTATTCGTGTAATTAGAAAGCTCCCTTTTCACAAGGAGAGCAACCACTGGACAGAAACTTTTGTTAACCTTTGTTGAAGTTATGCTTATTTTAGGCCTAGCCTTACACAGCTGTGATCTTGCCTTCTTGGAGTAAAAAGGGAGCAAAGTCAGGACCTTGGCTGTACTGAAAGCAGAGATGAGTGGAAGTTCCCCGTACCAAGCCCAACCTTTCTACCTATGGGCTTTGCTTCCCAAAAGTGAACAGAAATTAAAATGCGGGAGGTTTTGCAGCACTGGCCCATGCAGGCTAAATGCCACGCTATTACTATGACTGCCAAATCTTGTCATCAGTGAAAGGAGGAGTTTGTCTCCTCTGCACATGTGGAGTTTACAGTTTTCAGTACAGGAATGAACTGCACTGGGCATAATGCAGTCCCACATACAAAGTCTGTCTTTGGGTTCATTAATTTATTTAACAGAAGGAAATCATCTAAGTTTTGACATAACCTTCCAAATACCTCCTACTCCATAGTCTACAAATTAAGCATCAGTACCAACAGCTTTTAAATATCATTTAAACATCATTTAAACATCTCTTTTCACATCCAAAAACAAAGAAAAGAAAAACAAGGAACTAAGCAAGAAAATATTTATCAATTCCAAACACTTTCCAAGTCTTGAAGTGCTTTTTGCTTCAAAAAACTGCCAGAGATGCAACATTAATAGTAGGGTAAAAAACATATTTCTAAGCAATAAATGGTTGGAAATTAAATAGAAAAGCGTTTTTTTTCTGCAGTTGCTTTCTGTTCAGGAGAGGCAGAATGACCCTGATACTAAGACTCCAGACCATACTTGTGAGGTCAGGCCTCCATTCCCACCTCTGCCAAAGGACTCTCCTCTTGAGCAATCACTTCCCTCTTTGTGCCTCAGTTTCTTCTCAGTACTGAAGGGGTAACATGGCAGTCATACCTCACTTGGCCTAACTGGTATTCCAACTGGTAAGGCAGTTTGATTCTTACTGCTTGTTCATAACAGCACAAAACAGTTCCAAATTTTGTCTTGCTGCTATTCAGACAAGGAATTTTGTTGTGTGCTGTGCCTCTGTATTTTTATGTAGAGCCTGAATTGCAAGTGCCAATATAGCAGAAGAAAAAACAATTTCTCAGTATTGCCAGACTGTCTAGAACTAGAAGATACCTAGAAACGTATTAAGCTCTCTCTCCCTCTCACACACGTACACACCAAACCACTTGTCTGATAGCCAAAGGAAGTTCAAAAAAAGCTTATAAATTCTTTTGGGATTATCTGAACCCTACCTTGTGAATGCTTCATTTCAATAGTTTCATTACAAGCAGAAGGATTTATGAGTGCATAAAGTGCAAGTTACCTGCTGTATAGCCTATCAGAAATAAAAAAAAAAAATGAATCAAAAAGACGTATGAGATAACCATCATACAAGTGTAGTGCACTCCTCAGCTAAGCACAGGACTGGTCCTTGCTTCAAGCAATGAGATGCATGCTCTGAAGTCACAAAAGTCACATGCCTCCCATCCAAGACATCCAAACAAGTAAAATGGCCGGGAACAACTGCTTCAAAGAGCAGAAAAGGTGTCTTTGCCTTACATTTCATATTACATGACACAGCAGTGCAAGCTACACTTTAAAAAGTAATACTGCACTAGCCACCTTAAGACTTGGTGTGTCAGTTCAGTGACAGTTTCCTGTCCAGTTCTACTCTTCTATTGATTAATCAGGGAATCCAGTGTCATCTTTGTTTCTCCTTCCTATCATCTTCCACCCTTGGACTACAGGCCACCGATCAGTATCCTTCGTGAAAGCTACAGAAACATCTACAGGTGATTCTGTTCTATAAATTCTGTCCAATGCATTCCCTGTGGTATGTATGTCATCTCTGTAAACCAGAGGCACAGAAATGCGCAGTGTGCAACATTTGTTTTGTCTGGTTTTAATATAAAGGTGTATCACTGCATGTTAGTGAGAAAAGGCAGGCTAATGCAATGGATTGTGATTTTGGAATGGAAAGAGAAGTCTGTGATGATCCTACCTCTTGGGAGAATTAATTCAGTAATCTCAGGCTGATCCCAAAGAAAGCCTGTTCTGCATGTATGTAGTCTTTAATCTTCCTGCATCACTTTTTTCATGGCATAAGAATGATATTGCCATTCATGCCCCTCCTTTTACAGCCCTCTAGCTATCCCAAAGTCCAAGGTTGCCCTTAAGGGCCCAAAGTCTCTGCCAGTCCCAAAGCCCCTGGAAACTTTCTGCATTACTATCAAGACAACAGAGAGTGGGTCTTTGTGCCCCTGAATAAGAACAACACTTTTCATCCAAACAAGGATGAAAGAAAGGCATAGTTGTGAACTATGTTCTATGAGAGTTCAGCATCAGCAAGGAAAGCATGAATCCTCCTGAACTAAGAGTTAAGAGGAATACTTGAGGGCTACATACCTTCAAACAAAGAGATTACACTACAATTGATAACTCTTCAAAATGTTTTCTTCTGGCTACTTATCTTTTTTGAGGTCCATCATCACCTGTCTTGATAGGTTCAACTTCATCTAAATACTCTTCACCAGGACCAGATCTTTTATGAAGAACAAGCCAATAAGAGAAAATGTTTGCTTTTCTATTTATCTTTGTAGCTGTTTGTGGAGAGCACATATACTCTATCTTTTGCTACACAAAGAGAAGTTTTTGTAGAGAAAAAATGTAAAGTCCACTGTTTCTGCTGTACGTTTCATTGTAGCAGTCATTCTTCAAAAGACTGCCTTTTCAGAGAAGCAAGGAAGGCCATTCTTGATATACACAGCTGAACTGAATTCATAAACAGATTTAAAAGATCAAGAATAATCTCTAATATAATGAATCCAGTATAGGCTACACACACACACACACACACACACACTATCCTCCAGTGCAGAGATGAGAATAGAAGCCCTTATTATAGGACTGCTTCAAGAGAATTGCTTGGCAAGAGCCCTTTTATAGGACTGCTACAGAGGTAATATTAAAGGTGAGGCAAAAGAAAAATCACTTCTAGCCAACAAATAGTCTAAAAATAAAATAGGAAACAGTTTATATTCTTTCTCCTGCAGTGTCTCTGTGTTCAGAAAAGACAGAATGACCTTGACAGTGGGGTTCCAGTCATACTAGTGAGATCAGGTTTCCATGCCTAGCTTCTGATGAATAATTATAGGACTTAAGAAGTATCTGATGTTGCACAAAGATTGAATTTCATTAACATGAAATAAACAAACCAGGGTTCAGAATGCTGCAAAATAGATCAAAAGGTTGATTCTTCCTTTGACGAAACAAGAAAGAGCTTTTAATACTTTAGAATAGCCACAATGCTGATACTAATACAGAACTGTGAGTTTGTCAGCCACAGCCTGAAAGGTGATAGCATTAGCCATTTAAAGGAGAGTTGGGCCCAAGTCCTGACTGGTGATAAATGTGTGATAAAGCACTTTCACTGACAAACAGCAGAGTGTATAAAATGCATGAAGATTTCATTGCCAGAACATAATATCCTCAAAGAGAAAAAATAGCCCTCTGAAAGCAGCTTTGTTCTGAGAGAAACAAGAAAATAACCCCAATGGGCTTGAGTTACTATGCTGGCTTTCCATCAGTCTCTGCAAGATCTCATCTTACCTGGCTAGAACATGATTGTTCTTACAGGACCTCCTTTTCCCCTTTCCCCCCTCTTTTTTTTTTCTTAGCAAAGTTGACTGAATTTACTCTAAGTACTGCCCAGTACTGTTCTAGAGGTTTCCTCACAGCTGTTTCATTCAGATTGCAGGAGCATTTATTAATTAAAGGAACTTTAGCTTATCTCTTATTCACTTGCACACAAGCTAAAGTAATAGTCTCCAAGTGAACTAAAGGCTGGACAGAAAATCATTTTCTCTTGGGATATTCTTCTACAAAACCAGTGCTTTTGTTCAATTCTTTCATGGAAAACCCTGACTTTCAAAACTGCTCTTGTGAAACAGCTGATGATGATCCTTGAAGGTTTCATTGAGGTTATTGAAAATTTGTTTTTATATTTAAAGTGTGGTGTATGTAGCTACTGTGTCAGAAGCCAAATGCAAAGGTACTTGCATTTTGGAAGGTTTATGTCAGTCACTGATCATGCCAATGATTTTAAAGCAAGAGAAATCTCAGTAATTTTATCTTAAATCTATTTATTAAAGCACTAGCTGAATACATCAATAACTCCAAGCAAGGGGAAGGTAGGTCCAAATGCATCATATCCGCAGCTCAAAAGTTCTTTAGAAGGTCCACAAGAGACAATACAATGTATGAGTGAAAGGATTTACTTGAATCAGCTGAACATGGATTTTTTTTCATCCAGCAGTTGTCCGCAACAGGCTTTGGCTGATGTTATATCTTCTGGAAATTTCTATTGGCAGTTACTCTCAATATGACCAACAATTTGTTAAATGTTGAGGTATACTGCAGTTTACTGCACTGAGTTTTTAGATACTGTAGAGACACGGTGAGTAGCATTAGACCTGCTCTGATGCACACCTTTTGCTTTCATTCTTTCTTCATGAATTCTGCATTTACATATTTTAAATTACTTGAATAATAGTAATAGTAAAAATAATAGTAACAGTGATAATTTAAAAAACCCACTGTGCAAGCAATGAACTAAACTGGTTTCATAAGTGCAGATTTGAGTTTCAGCCAAGAGATTTGCCAAACTGCCTTAATGGTCACTATGGGAACAGATGACGGATAAGGGGTGATAAAGGCTGTGTTGCCAGTGCACTTAGGAGACCATTAAATATTAAGTGATGCTTTCACAAAAAAACCTTTTTATTCGCTCATGCCCACAGGCAGCTGGAGGCCCAGAATAACGCATACCCATTTTATGTGGAAAGGCAGCCAACATGCTCTAGTATATGATAAGGATCCTCCATTTGATCGTATATGAGGTACTGCATACTGGAAACTGCAGTCTTTGCAAGCCACCCTTCACAGACATAGTGGATGTTGCCATTTGCTTTATTTTTTTGAAAACATTAATTTTTACTATTTACAAAGTAAAATATTAGTGCATATGCTATCTGCAAATCTATGAAAATGTACAGCAGAGAAAAGCTCTTGGATGATAACCTCTCACGCTTTTATCTTCCTGGAGTCTGTAAATGGCTGGTACTAGCATGCAGAGAGCTATTATACCTACATCCACCTTCAGGTTGGATGTAGGTATACCATTTGAATGATTCCTACCTGCAAAGTGGGACCAAGATTTCCTTGTTCCCGCTTTTACTTAAACTATCTATCTGTCAAGGCAAAACTTTCTCCAGCATCTACTGTAACAACAATCCAAACTCTATTGCAGCTCCCTGATAGCAATTTAACCAATACACAGTATCTAAAAGCAGTATTCTCTAAATGATGCTATTCTCATCCATTAATGAATCTTGTTTGTATAATACACTAGCACAACATGTTGAGAATAACTGCAATCCCTTACAAGGAAACCTTTATTCTATCTCCTTCATCTTTATCATGAACTTTGGGTAATTCTCTCTCTCTCTTTTAGTATAATGTAGTTGGATCCCTTCCTCTCAGCTTTCAGTCTAGATCCAAAGAAGTGAAAACAAGTGGAGACTCACTCACTCCAGAAATGTTATACACAAAAGAATACTTTGGGTACTTTTAAAGAAAAAAACTTACAAGTAGATGTTCATGGTCTTGTTTCATCGGCAGCAGATGCTAGCTAATATTCAATATCTGATCAATTTTCAAAGCATATAAAACAACAACCTATCACATATCAGAATCATTTTTTAAACAATCACTTCCAGCCATTGGGTCCTTACAATCCTATAACTGGAAAATATCATTTAGGGAAAACCCTAGCTCTAATTGATGATCCATTTACAGCCAAGTACAGGCAATGAAAGTCTTTGTCATTTTAGCCAACCTACTGCCTCTGCAGGTGCTGTTCTGCACAAAATAGGATCTGGTTCTGAAATTAAAGACTCTGGCCAAGTTCATGGTTCCACTGAGCTTATGCTTACGCAGGGGAATCAAGGCAGATAATCTGCTTTCTAGCTTTTAACTCTGGAATGAGCAGAGGTCAGCTCCAGTTCAAAAAGCTTCAGGGAACTCTGTCCACAAATTCCTTACAAAATATTCTTCTAGCCTGAGACTGCTAGATGGCATTGTGTTCTAGCTCTCCCCTGCTCCTATCTTCAATGTATTCCTGAAGCCAAAGGCAAGGATCAGATATTACAAAGTCTATTGTACTTACCCAAGCAACCACGGCATAGGAACCACAGCGGACTGTGGAGAGCATTCCCATGTCCCTACCCTAGTTTAAAGGGATCGTATCAGGGACTGAAAATCTGGCCCTACATTTTCAAGTGTTTTTCTCTTGTGAAATACAGTATTTCCAAGTGGAAAATTTCTTACCTAGATCAATCCTTATGCTGCTGGGATCAAACAAACAGGGATCAGAAGAAGAGCTTCTTACTGTAAGAAGGGCTTAGCTTAAGCACAGTATCTTATCATGCCCTAGACTGTCCTGGATACTTTGCAGTACTGACACAGAGCAGCAGAGGTTACAACCGCGTACCACACCAGGCACAACAAACAGTTAGGAAGCAGTGAGAAGGAAGTATGATAGGAAACAAAAGGACTGCAACAGTAACACTGAAGTACCAGGCAGGATGTGGGCACAGCAGGGCTCAATGCTCCTAATGAATGAAAATAGAGCTCTGGTTATCTCATGTTCATGGCAGATTCAGTTCTTATGCAGAGATGTGTACACGATGAGTAACAACAGGTAAGTATTCCTGCCACATTGAGTAAACAGCTGTCCCACTGACTACTGTATAGCACAGAAATATACCCAAGTTTAAAATTATCTACACTAGCAGCTAGCAATATTGGCTTTACACAGTGGAGGTCAGACAGGAGCAAAACCCGGCTAAGGAGCTGAAAAATGAACTTTTGCTGGGCTACATGTTGCACTGGACCAATAGCAAAGTGAACCAACTTAAAACTAGCTAAGATGCGTCTGTGAACTTGTCACAAGGTTGAGAGCAGCACAGACATATCCTAGCTGGAGTAGGCCCAACAGAGAAAGAGACTTTATTTCTCTCTGTCTATCTCTTTTTCTCTCTCACACACACGCACACATTTAAGAAATTTCCCTCCTCCTTTCACAGCTCCTCTTGCATCACTCCACACTACTTGCCTCAGAAGATGTAACTCTGGCATGAATACATTTAGAAACTAAAGTTCTTCTCATACATTTTCAGAGAGGCTTCTCTGGGACTTGGAAGCCTCACACAGAGAATCCAGCAAGCCCCAAGTTAGCCCCCGCAGGCTAAAAACCTTAGCAGTTTTTTTTAGCCAGGGCACAGATCCATACCACTTCCAGTTCCAAAGCCAGTGCAGCTGTTGTTATGTACTGGTGTTCTATATACCAAAATCTGTTGAGAAGTATACATGCCCTTAGAAGCTGATAAAAGGAGATCTCTCACACGGGGTACCAGTATCCCCAGCAACTTCTGTATGCGTTGGAGGAATATCATCTTCCAGAGGGACAGTGTGAAAGCCTGGGAACTTCTAATTTCCTTCAGTTGTCTGAGCCAAGGTAGTGGATTATTTCTCTAAAACCAAATCTGGCCAAATGGCAATTACTCAAGTAATGTCATCATTAATCTAAGTGGACTGTGGGGAAAAAATTATTTGTGCCAATAACAATCCTAGGGACTTAGTGTTGGTCTCTAAATCTACAAGGGGCTTCCACATTAAAGTAGCAAGATTTTCATGGACAAAATTTCTCAAAATACAAATTTAAGTTACTTAGTGTTGGTCTCTGACTTGAAAAATATTGCTCTTAGGCTGACAACTTAAAGGCAGAATCAAAACTGAAAGTGCAGCACTCATCTTGCAGATGAAGTATTAACATCTAAACATTCCCTTCTGGCCACTGCATACCCAGAAAAAGTATTCAGTAGGATTCCCAAGCAATAGGACTGCAGGCCTTTTACTGATTAATCCTGCAGGGACTAAAGGACGTTGTCAAAGCATGACAAAAATTACAAACCCTATTAATTAACATCCTGCCTATATGTCTGCCAAAGAAGGGATTATTTTCTTCATTCCTTTTTCTGGGGTTTTACTCATTCAGTTTTAAAATGGGTAAGAAGATCTCATTTTATTGCATAGAAACCCTCATTATTATGCACATACAGTTCTGAAGGGTTAATTTCAATTTTGAGCTGCCATCTATAGCACTGCAACTACCAACTGAGACACAGTGAAAAACACTGGGGTTCCAGAGCAGTTATGTCTCTTTCCTGATATCTCTCTTTTTTATTCCTCGTCCCTCTTCATTTCTGTTATCTTCTATGTGAACAAGGATCTGTTGTTTACCAGTTCATCTGCTCCTGCTGCATAATCCTCTGCAACATCACTACTGGCAGTTGGGATAATTATGTGACAATGAAGATTCTGGCAGCAGGTAGTGCCCAGCGGCAGGAATGAATGAACTTGAAAAGAACAGTTTATTTCCATGCACAGTTTCCTTCTAGAAAGAAAGAGGAATGCTGAGAAATCAGTGGGAAGGAGTATCTTTTCAATAAAACCACAGAATTCGCAGGCAAGATCCCAAATCTGTCTATCCAGCTCTGTCACAGCACTTTGACCAAGCCGTTTAGCTTCTCCATATCTCAAGTCTTCTCAGCTGCAAAATGGGGACAATGTGTTCACGACGAGCATATTCCGTTTCTGCCTCAAGACAGGGCTTATAACTTGTGTACTGCTAAAGTATTTTCAGACTTCCAGAACCAGGTTTAGACGTTATTAAATACAGAAGACAGATGAAGTAAAATATTTTTTTCCTTAATAGAATGTGCTTCCAACAGTGCTCACTGTTTTCTTAAAGGGCCTTTGTATGGTAATGTGACATTTTACAGCCTACATGTAGGCAATTATCTTTGAAAGAAAAATGACCGATTTATTTTTTTGAGAAGAGGCGTTGATTAAAACACATTTCTGAGGGAGCTGAGATCCAAGAACTGAATGTGGATACAAAGCTGATTCAGGAGCTGGAACTGTTTTTAAAGTACTAGAATTAAGGCCTTAACGAGAGGCATTCAGGCAGCACCAGTACTAGACTCTGACACTGACTGGAACCAGTGTTGTCTGTTGTATCTATAAAGTATTTATTAATATCCCTCAGAAGGTCTTCAACAACTAGACTGCTGTACTCCATCATGGTTCTAAGTGAATGACAGCGGATAACCATTAAAAGGCTCATCGGTGCTGCTTAACATCTCAAAATCACTTGGACTATTTTGTAAACAGGACACACAGTATTGAATATTAATATCTGCTTATAATGGCTTGTATGCAAATTTACTGATAACTCTCATTGACCTCAGAAAGAAGCTGTTATTACCTGCTCCTGCAGCAATGAAGTCAGTGGAGTTTTTACCACAGCTTTATTGGGAGCTGCAACAGGTCTTAACAGGCTTTGAAACTGCAGTCCACAACACACAGATCATCTCCAACCACAGCACCTTCGCTGTGTGAGCAGAAATACTTGTGATTTAATTCACAACTGGCACCAAGAAGTAGGTCGGCTGTCACACATACAGCATTTCCATTCAGTGTATGCATGGCATACAGAGTGATGTATAGCAGGCAACAGGTGATGAGTTGTATTCCCAGGCCATAGAGATACAAGAGCCAAGGAATCTTTAATACACAGTCTCCAGGACAGGAATATACTACCTGTATTCACAACCATCCCTACCAAACCCATTGGTCTTTCCACATACATTCCTTCAGTTATAATCTGATACCCGTCTACCATCCCTACAGATCTACCAACAAAATAATACCTACAAAAGAATAAATTTAAGTCCCTTCAGACACTCCTTTTCATCACTCCCTCCTTCCATACTTTCTTTTCCACACAACAATCACACATTTATAGAACTACAGCTGAGAGCTTTTGCTATAAGGGATAAGGAGGCAGGAAGACAGGCTGGGCAGCAAACTGAACAAACACTGACGCGAATCTGTTCAGGATTCAACACTTCACCATCGGTGCTGGAAGTCAGTGTTTTGCAACAAGTGTTTTCTCCATCTGTTTCCTTTGCTGTGAAGTCCAGAAGCCTTGAAAAATAGGAGACCTCATTTAAAAATACAAAAATAAATAAATAAATAAATAAAAGATAACTAGCCTATTTCTGAGATTTAAAGTCAGTTTTTAAAATGAGCTATTTTTCATTTAGACTGAAAATGCAGTCTGCTTCTGGACAGCTTCATTCATAAGCCTTTGCCTGTAAGTACCCAAGTCCAGTACAGTAAGATACATTCCTTCTCCTTCCATTTTGTATTTCTTGGATTTTGTATTCCTTAGCCCTGTACCCAAAGATAAAACATAAACCAGGGAACAACCAGTGGTTCAGGTAGTGCTAGTAGTGCTGCTGCTCTATCAGGAAAGTAAGTTACTCAGCTTTGTTATGGAACTGTTTGCTTCTTCCCATGCACACGAAGAGCAAAGCAGGTTGACAGAACAAGGACTCCAGTGGAGAGCAGCAGGCTGCTTACATGATTTCCCATTATGAGAGAGTCTGTCAGAGCACTGAGGTGTTTATTCTAGTGGAAAGCAAATCAGGTCTGATGATGCTCTAACCTTCCAACTGAATTATCTCTAACATGAGAAATCTATTTCTATTCTAGCTCTGGGTTTTGGCCTGTGTTTCAAAGGAAAAGAGCTGACATCTTCATACTGGTATACCTCTATTCCAAAAACCTGTTAGCCAATTTCAACCAAATTCATTAGAGAATATGGATTTGAAAGATCTCACTAGTGTTGTGAAACTAGGCAGCCAGGCAGAGAAATGTTGGAATGCCCCCACCAATGGACAGGTAGCAATCAGCTTAACTTCAACCGTTACAGATAACAAAGGGTCTACAGGGATATTCTACTTTAAGACAAAAACCTCTGGGAAACCCATGTTTGGTTGGTTCCAGTGCTGTTGGAAATGCTTATTTGATCTTTTCATGTCAGGTGAGATGAAAAGGCTGTTAATGATCCCTTTTATTGCAAGAATCTCATTATAGCCTTCTCATAAACCAATCACAGTCCCTCTTAAAACCATTTATGTTTCTTATCTCATAAGTTCATTCTTAAAGGCTGCCCCAGAACATCGCCGTTCTGATCATCACAAATCTGGAAATTAGAAGGAAGTTGTTTTTCTTGGCCAGTTCATATTATTTGCTCTATAGCCAACACTGTCCTTTAGCTGAAAGACATCTCTCACTTCTGCCTCCCCAGACCCTATGATGTATTTCTAGAACCTGTGCCCTCTCACCCTGTGTTTACTTAGGCTAAATCAGGCATGCTCTTTTAATTTTCTCTCATGTTATACACTCTCCACTCCCTTCATTATCTGGGCTGTTTTAGTTGTTGTCTCCTGAACATGCTTGCTTAGAATTCTACAGTCATGTGTTGTACCGCAGTACTAACACTATTTTTTTTATCTTGCTTGATGAAAGTCCTAAGATTGGATCTACTTCTTTTTTTATGGTTCTGTCACACTGACAGCTCACAGACATCCTGTGTCTTTCTCTTCCTTTGTCATTTCCAACTCATCGACTCTGAACATGTCCCAAATTTTCTAGTTATTAATTCTATACATGATCTTATACTTTGAAATATTAAAACCTGTTCCACAGACTCAGATCCTCTGTACCATATCCTAATTTGTCATCCAGTGGTATTACTTCAAGTCACCAGTAAGTTTGGTCAGCATACTCCAATTTTTGTGTCAACATTAAAATGAAAACTATAAATAGGACTGGTCCTAAAACTGATCTTTTGGAAGCTTCATTACTAATTTTCCACTAGTCTGCTTCTTCCATCACAAGTACTTCTTGTCCTGATTTTAATGGATATGAAGTCCAGTTAATCAGTCTCATCCTATTGCAAATTTCTGCATATTCAAACATTTGTGCCCTTTTCAGTCTTTCCACTTCAGTCCATGGCAAATTATTCCTATATATTAATAGATACAATAGTTCCAGTCTATATCTTAGAACTACATTAGTCACAGTGGCCAGTTTTGCATAATTTGCATTAATAGGATCCAGCAGAATCTGCTTGCCAGTCACAAATGATAATTAACATTTTTCACCTCCATAGACATTGATTGTGCAGTACAGACAAAGAGGACCCTAAAGCTTGCATTCAATGGGAGTGATTGTTACTGGGAAGAGCAGTTTCATCTAAGCACTTCTTTCCCATAGCTTCATAATGGTCTTACCTAACTTCAGCCACATCCAATTGTTCATCTCTTCAGGGCAACTGAAAACTCTGAGATGTTGATGGTTTCAGTTAATGTCAGGTAATCTAGAACAGGATGTCACCCAAAGAATACCAGAACTTCAAAATTTCCTATCTCACCATTTTTCCTGATGGGCCCATACATACACTCATGGAGAAGCTGAGCTTTCAGTCTACATACATGAAAAGAGAGAAAATTACTATTGTTCTTAGTTCCCAAATACAGAATCAGAATAGTATTGATGCTGCAGCTCTGTTCTTATGGAGTTTGAAAAAGAGACTACATGGATAGGGAACAGGAGATAGAAAATGTATCCGACTATCTAAAAATAGGTGAAAGTGAACATATATGAAGTACATGAAGAAGAAATCAATTAAATAGAAGGACAATTATTTTCAATATTCTTCAACCTCATTCAACTTTAAGAATCCTAGGAGGTGCCTATTAATGACTGTTGTTTTGGCCTCCTAAACAGAGAAGTATTTTTTGATGTTATGATATCCCTTAAGTTCAGTTATCTTGTAGGTAAAGTGAGTAATTAACACAAGAGCCCTTCTCAAAACGTCACAAGACAAGGAAAAGACAAAAGGTTGATCAGACTTTATTTGATAGCATTATCATTTAACAAAAAACATGTGTTACTCTCACAGTAATTTTTCTTGGGAATTCATACAAAATAGAAATTAATGAAGAGCACTTATCTTTAATACTTTTATACAAAACCATTTTGGTACAGAATTTGCCATGCACTTTTTTCCAACAGATTTCTCCAAAAATGTTCTTAGCACCTAGCCTCTATTTCACATCACAGAAGTTAACAACCATCTGCCCTATAAAATGAGAGCTATTCATGCATTCAAGAATGAAATAAGAACATTTCAGTAAAGTATCATTTGTACAGGTTTTCAATGATCAATATCATTCATTTTGGATCACAACTAAAACACAGTTTTTTTGTAATAAGAAAACACATGAAAAGATGCCCAGCTCCTCTGTCAAACATAAATGTAATTTATGTTTGTAAATAAAACTTCAGTAAATACAGGAAACAATTTTTTAAAGTTATCACTGTAAGCTTTTTACATTGTCCAATCACCTACTGCCTTAAAGCTCACTGGCCTTCTCTTTTGGCCTAAGTGGAGGATGGACAACACTTATTTGTGGCCACTGTTGAAGACAAAATATTGAGCTATATGGAACCTTGGTCTGACCTAGTATGGCTGGTTTTATATTCTTCCATTACATTATTATACACAGCATTTTACATTTAGACACATCAGACTCCATCCCAATAGGTGAATGGAGCAGGAGCAACATCAATGCTGGAATGCTGTAATATACTACACCAACAAAAAGCTTTTTTTGAGATGGAAGATGTTAGACTCACAAACTATATTTGGTCATGCAGACAGTTACATTGATTGTCTGAGAAATTAACACACTTGTAACTTAAACAAAGCCCTCCAACTCATGTTCTGTAGAAATCTTGATTAATATTTTATGTTTTATTACCATTCTTTTGGTAAATTATTCAAAAGCATAGCTCAGCAAAGCACACAGGAAGTCCACAGTGTCAGGTCAATTAGTTGTTTAGGTAGAATTTCAAATATTTGTTTCAAATGGTATACTATAAATGTTATGATTAGTGAGCAAGCAGTAAGGTAGGTTAGCTATAAATGTTATCTAATTAATGATATCTAAAAAATCCAATTAAATCAAATATTTGGAGATTAGTACTCCAAGTGTTAGACTTCTCCATGTCACTGTACTTCCTGTAGCAACTGCTGTTGTTGAGGCAGAAATCTAGGCTACTCTTTGCTAGAATAGAAAAAATAAGACATGTCATTGATGATTTAATTTCTGTAAGCCTTTATTATGATTAGGTGAACAAACAGAATAGCTTCAGAAGCAACTATGTTATTAGGGATTGTGGTAGGCTTGTAACTTTAGAGAGAAAAAAAGTATCATTTGCTGATGCAGGCTAGCTCCCTGCCACTGCTAGATTGTTGTCTATTGTACATTTTCAATTGATCCCTCCAGACCACTGAAGCTTTTTAAGTCTCATATATAAGGAACAATGTTTCCCTTCAAGGGCTTCTTACAACATAGCAGAACTCATCAGAAAAAAACAGCCAACCCAAATATTACTCTTGTTAACTGAATCTAGCTTCTATACAGTTCTCTCACTCTGGAAATAGTTCTAGCCATTTCAGCAATACATACATATATTCCAGCATGTAAACATCTTCAGCATCCTTAGCTTTTAATTACTCCATCAGTTTCATTATACCTCTGGAGGCTGCGGTTTAGGGATGAAATGTTTCAGCATTTCAATAGCAAGAAGATCTGTAATTATTCACAATTTTCTGCAATGACAATTGAGATGGTCCTCTCATTTCTCCTCAGTCCTTGATTATTCCTTTGCCAACATAGGCACATCCAGCCACACTGCATTGAGAAGTTAATAAATAAATCCTGAAGCAATAAAAGGGAATGAGAAGGTAAAGCTATTTAGTGTTTTAGTGTTCTCCTGTGCAACATGAGTGCTTCTCTCTCTCTCTCTCTCTCTCTCTCTCTCTCTTTCTCTCTCTCTCTCTCTCTCTCTTATCTTTCAAGCTTCAAATCTAAAAAAGCCTGTCAGTGCAGACTGGATGCACTGAACCACCAGCTTTCAAAATGGCTCCTCACCCTTGCACCATCACAGTCAGCCCAAGTGAATCTCAGGACTCTCCTTCTGGCCTAACTTTGTAGAGTTTGATACAAGTCAAGGCTAAATCAAAATATGTATATTCCACAGCATCCTTGAAACTCCTGGTTCTTCAAGTTTCAGAAGCAAGAACCTTTTGATTCCTGTCCCCACAAACAGCACTTCCTGTAAGTTTCTGCTCATTTTACCTGTCATGGATGGACAAGCATTACTCCTGCAACCATTCTGTCCATGATTACATAGTCACATTATTGTAACCTAAAACCATACCAGTGCCAGCTGGCATGATGCTGCCTTCTTCCACATCCCTAAGCATTTAATTCCACTATATCCTTTGTCTTGGTGCCAATGGCCATGCAGGCATGTGGTGAGCAAGATCAGGGTGCTGGTCTGGCAGAAAAATTAGGAAGACAACAAAAGACAAGGCAAGGCAAAACAAGGAAAGAGGGGAAAGGAGACAAAAGAGAGGACGGGGGGAGGCTGGAGAAGACAGGAGAGGGAAAAGACTTTAGACAGATAGCTGCTCTGATTTTATTTATGTTGGCACACAAATGTTAGTTGTGTGTCAAGGGAGACACAGGATGGGTGGACTACATCTTTTCATGACAGCATAGACTGGTGCTAGCTTAGACCAAATGCGTAATCACAGCTTCTACATCACAAATCTCCTGTCTTTTTGACCAAGACAGTAAACCTCATACATAGGAGTATCCTGATGTTTTAGCTGAAACACTTCCTCTTTTAGCTCATGATCAGAAATGAGCAGGCAAATGCACATTTCAAGTGACAAGCAGAGAATACATTTATGACAGTGTTGTAAACTCAATGAAAGAGAGGAAAAGGTATCTAAAATGAATGCTTCAGAGCTGCAGCATAAAGGCAAACTAATAGTACCATTCATGGACTAACTATACAATTTTCTGACATATTTTGAGCAAGAGAAGCATACGTTTCACATCCTGACATATTTTTGAGCAAGAGAAGCATAGATTTCACATCATTCTCCATTTAACAGGAATATTATATCTTGTCCTCCAAAGCTTTAGGTACAGACACAGCTATCGACGTAAAACGTCACAAGCAAACGTTAACAATGTAAAATCTTTAATTGTCTCATTCACCAAAACCAATCGTCATAGTGACAGTTGCCACCACTCTGCGTTGACAAACTTCATACCACTCTGAAATGACTCACTCCGTCTACCATCTTTCAGTCTCATATTTCAAATACTCGCAACAAAACATTCTCTATTAGGTATACAAAGTGACTTTAGGATCCAGTGTTTATGCTTTCCCCAAACACAGGCCCTAAAGAGATATTTGGTCAGCCACAGAAATGTCACTGAAATATGGAGCCTTGTGGGCAATCACTGATCAGTTAAGGGAGCAAGACAAAAAGAAAACAGATGTTCTTATGAGAACCTGTGTGTTTTTCCTTTACTACTTCCAGAACATTTTGACAAGCCACACATCCTTTGGCAGACTGCTTTCTGTTTTGTGCCACGGTGAAATATAAACATTAATCTCTGCTTCTCAGGCAGCTTTCCAAATTATGGGAAACAACGGCTAAGAATATGGAAGCTTCACTCTGTGGAACTGCTCTATTTCCAACTACTACCTGGAGGTGAATTTATACGTTAAAAGACAGTGGAAACCTCAAAGAAGAAGACACCTTTCCCATCAAATGTTACCCCCTTCTAAAGTGTCCTTGCAGAAATCTGTATGTCTGACAGCTCTGATCAGGTGGGTTGTGCTTCCTTTTTTTCCATTGCCTGTGCCTGTAGGAAATTATATCCTTTTGAATCATTTAATGACACTGGTTAGCACTTTGAAGCATTATCCATTCTCCTTTTTGGCACATGCAATGTAGCCAGCCTTCTCAATATGCCAATTCAGCAGCTTGGCTGCTATTAGATAACTGTTCTTTACATCTCCTTCTTCACGGCACTGTGGTCCACATGACAGTTTCTTTAAGTGAAACTGCTCTTAAGCCACAGAACATGAAACAACCCACTCGAATGCAAGAGGCAGAGAACCAAGAGTTACAAAACCCAGCTTCTGCTTTGCTACATTGCTATATTGCTACTGCAGTATGCACCAGCGCGACTGGACTGGGCCAAGCTGCAGTGTGTTGTGTCCCTACAGCAACCATCCTCTGCCAGAAACACAGTGTGCACTGCTGCATAATATCTTCTGCAAACACTGCAGGGGATTGTTCTACTTATCCCAGAATTTCCAGGCAAGCTTCCTTGAACTACCCACAAAGAAGGACACAACCTTCATAAAGCATTTTCTCATATTAACATTTCTAGTTGATTCTAATTGCTCTATCCCTTATGAAAATAGATGTCAGATTTTTGGGAGACCTGTGCACATTATTTCTTGACAATGCCTCACTGCAGCTCCATAGGGATGCACAGTTTTCCCCGCAGAGTCAAAAAAATACTTCACACTTAATTTAAAAGCAACAGATCTTGAGAGGAAATACAGACAGCAGAAGGAGAATCACATTCTGGAAGAAGAATTTGTTCATTTAATCTTAGGTTTTCTAATTCTGGATGCTTAGCTTTGCAATGTTAAAATTATTTTGCATGGAAAATTCACATCAAAACACAGATTGTATTTGCACAGATCTTGTGAAACTGTACTAACGCATGATAGCAGGGGAGAAACATAAATTAATAGGGACCAGAAACCTACCATAATTTTAAAATAGTCTACCAAAAACTTTGAGGGCTCTGGTGTAATGGAACTCAGCTCCAGACTTTGACATGTTTTTCATTTCAGAAGAAATAAAACCGATTAAGGTTCTACAAAAGCCAAACCCATAATCTCCTCTCTAACAAAAAGTATTTGGTGTAATTCTCAATGTCCTTAAAGTGAGACTGTCATTCTGACTCTCAGTGAACATCACATTTCAGCTGTTTCACTGGTTCCTCAGTATTCTTGTTAAACTTCTAGCTTTACTGTTATTTCTCTCACTGTCATTAAGAGACTCACACAAGTGAAAAAAAAATGACTTTTTCAAGTCATACATATAACTGACTATATAGGTCCAAAAGTAAAGACAATTACAGTCCAGGTGCTAACAAAATGGAAAGGGAAAAGATTACAGGAGGGTAGTACTTTTTAGTTAAAAACTCTTTGGCAGTGCTTGTAACACCAGACAAAAGCATTCAGGTAGAATTTAATGACATCATGTTCTTTCAATAGGAAACCATAGATCACTTTGCTTCCTCACAACAGAGAAAGCATTCAGCAGTTATTCCAGTTTTATACCAGACATGTATGTGGGAAAATAATATAGATGACTTCTTGGTAGTCTCCCCGCCAGTACACCACCTCAGGACGAGTATCATCAGCATGTTACTGGCAAAGAACTCCACAGAGTCTTGCACTCAAGTTTCTCATTCTATAAATTCCTCCTGGAGCACTTCCTAGCATGTTCTCCACACTACCAAAATGTTACGTACAGCTTTGAAACATCTGTTAGGAACTTTCTCTGACTGGTAGCCTAAGCACTGTGTGCTTTAGCTTCAGGCTATTGCTTGTTGTCCTTCCAAGTTTAGAGAATGTGAACAACTCACTTTCACCTATTATTATGCCTTCTCATACATGTCACTTTAAGCACACACGATGGTTTACAAATGAATAAATGCAATCCTTCCTCCCAACTTACAAAGCACATACACAAAGTTTTAGTTCAAGGATGTATTCAGGTATGACAAAGGAAGTAAATGGAGTAGTCAGGGCTTTACCATTGGGGAAGGATGTCAGTTTTAAGGAACAATTAAAAGGGAAAAAGGATCACATTGTGTACACGTACTTGTGTGTGAGCAGGTGCACACATGCCTATGTGTTCATACATGCCACACAGATTTTGGAAGCTCCACTGGGTTGGAGAGGAATCCCACCACAAAGTTCTGTGTGGGAGAGACACAAAAGGAGCAGTTAAGAGACAAGGTTGGCAAGAACAGCATGCAGTCCTGTGGGCAGAAAAATGTGTGGGCAGAGTTGTTTACAACCTTGAAGGCAAGGACAAGGAATATGAATTTGATGTGGAATTGAAATAAAATAGAGATTTTGTTTTACAGATACTCAGCTAACATTGTTAGCCTATTCTAATTTAGATTGCTTAGTCTTAACATCTTCTAAGTTCTTAACTTTGAAAAAGTCAGTACAAGGATCTGATACAGAAGGAGGAAGTACTGCAATGGAAAGCCAAAATCCCTACTACATACACAGACAACTCCATATGCAGAGTTCTATCCTAAGCAATGTACAAGTCAGTCCAATTGATCTCTAATTTGTTTCCCATGTTATTTACTAGCAAAAATGTATGGAAACATTTTTATTAATCGTACTACAGGTAGGTATCAGAAGGGTGAATGATAATAAGCTTTCAACCTTAAGTGCATTTGATAAAGTTTTGGAAATAATGACTTAGTTTTTAGTCATAGTGGTAAAAGGTGAGCTGCTGACTCAAGGAAATGAGAATTAGTCAGGCAAAGGATGATGAACACACTCCTATTGCCACACCTTGCCTGTCCACTGCCACTGGACAGTAAATATTGCAAATTACCAGCAAAATCTATAGCAAACTACAGTGCCACATCAGCAAGGGAGCCAGGAGCCATCTTCCAGCTGTACATGCTGTTCCCCAAGCACAGGACAACAGGACCAGAGGCATCATGCTCCAGATCCTCTCCCAGGGCCCCACAGCAGGTCTGCCACAGGAAGGCCAGGCAGTCCAGGGGCCCGAGCACCATGAGGCCCTGCCATCTCCTGCCACCAGGAGGCCCTAAGAGTCTAAGTTTCCCCCCTCAGAGAACTTCACCTGTCATTTGACACAATGAGCTTTAAAGGCAAGAAAGCAATTCACTTTCCACAGTGTCTTGATGTCCTTGCATTTTCTGAGACACTTCTAAAAATCAGACTAAATTGCCTTATGTGTAAGATGTGAATGTACATCAGCTGAAACTCAGCTGAGGTTAACCAATTGTACTTTGTTTGTAATAACAAGTACTCATATGTTTGTAGTAGTAAGCACCCATAATCTATTTGTTCTTGTCCTTCAGAGGCCCAAACGGCAGTAATTAAGACACGCTAGTTTTTATAGCCAGCAGCACGGAAGGAAGCATTTTAGCTACCAACTTGTCCAGTCACCTTTGACACTCCTCCAAATCCTGGTTTCAAGTGAGCTGACAGGAGAGAGCGACAGGCCAAGCCCAAAGACAAATCCAGACTTACACTATATATCCAGACACATGATGTACTTGTACCAGGTTATTTGCTGAAACAGTAAAATTACTAACATCTACCAAACCAATACCACATTCTGTGAATTCCAGCTCTTCCACCACTGACAGCAAACTACAAAAGGATCAAGCCCTAGGATACAGCTCATCGATACGGTATTGAAGTAAAACCTATTACATTGGTGTTATCTGTGCTTTAAACAGAAAGTAGGATGGGTGGGAAGTTGAGGGAAGTAGACTCAGATGCAGCCAGAAACCTCAGCATGATGTCACAGAAATTGTCTCTTCTGCAGTCTTCACATAGTTGACTTCTCCAAAATACTTGATATGGTCCAGACGTGTCCCACTGACATGACTAGCACTGATATTCACTTCCCTATAGATTTTATGCCAAGCAGATACACCCTTCCGTATCATAAGGTGGGGCACAGGCCCATAACCAAGAGGTCCTGGGGAAGGAAAATTAGGGACAAGGTTGCAAACAATAAAATCAAACTGGGGAAGTTGAATCTAGATTGTGAACCATTAATTGCATGTCTTTTTGTCAACCCAGTTCTGAGCATATTTTTCCTTATCTGCACCAACCAGTGGCACAAAGCTTCCCATCAAACTCTCAACTGGGTCTATAAATGTTTTTGCTTTGTACCATAACACTGCTATGTTTTCCTCTCCATAGGAAAGCAACAGAAAACAGATGACAATTACTTTTTTATAGAATCTCATTTAGTAAGAAGCAGCTACATCTCCTAATATCACATCATTTGGAACTATGCTCTTGCTGGGCCTGCTTTGATTAACAAATCTGCAGTATACTAAGAACTAAAAGTTCCTTTCAAAACATCTACCCACTCCTGGCTGTTCAAAGAGATTCTTTCTGAGTACAAATTATTCTACTTCTGAAGTGTCTCTCAAAATACACTATTTTCCTCATAGCTGGGCAAGGTTATCTGCCACACTGAATCAACAGCGCTCATTTAATCCTGGCCTGGCGTGTTCAATAGCCAGGAAAAGGTGAACTGTTTCAATCAAGCATTACCAGCCTGTTGCAAGGGCAAAAGAACAGTGGCTGTATTTCAGTCGCAGTGTCACCGAGTACGCCATGAAAAAGCACGCTCTTCGAATCTGCGAACTGAAAATCCCAGCGCCGAGGAGCAATCTCCGTGCCACGGGGAAAGGCAGCGACGCACAGCCAGCAGCCCTACCTCGCTTCGGAGCAACCTGCTCCAAAGGCAGCATGACCACGGGGAAAACAACAACAGAAAAGTTTGTCTGTATCTCTAATTAAGCCCGTTCCTCTCTCTGCCCACCTCCTCCGGGAAAGAGAGGCACATTTCTGGGAAGGGGAAGGCGGGAAGCGCGGGGCAGGACCAGCGCCGCCTCAGCAGAGGCCGTTGGGTGGAAGGTTCTGGAAGGTGCCCTCCCCCCACCAGCCCCATCCCTTCAGGAAGGGCAGCAGCATAGCTCACACGCTTCTTACACCAGATCTCCCATAAACGGGGGAGTGGTCTTACCATTTCCCTAGGGAATTTGCCCTGCTCCAGCCCTGCCCTGTTGCTCTGCCTTCCCTGCCTCCCCCTCTCACAAGGAAGGGGCTCGGTGGCTGGAGGAAGCCATTTCTGCTGGAGGGGAGAGGGCAGGTGAGCAGAAATCACCCTGCTGCTCAGGGGAGCACTGCCCTGCCTGGTAAAAAAAAGAGCCAGCTCTTCTCTCTCCCTCTCACTGCTTCTTGATCTCCCTCACAGTGCCACACATCTGAGAAAACAGGGCTCTTTCTGGAGTTGTCTCTGCTCCCGTCCCTCCCAGCCCAGGCCCAGGAGTTTTTTCTTCCTCTTTTCCTGAGGAGAACCAGGATCTTGCACAGCTGTGGTGGGAAAGTGGGACTGGGTAAATGGGAGCCCGCCAGAGGCACTGATGATAGGGAGAAGAAAGGCAAAAACACATTTTGCGTTGGCAGCGCATAATAAATAGCTGTTAAATAGCTGTGCTGGGTGAATTGAGCTGCTGTGGGGACAGACAGCATAAGCTACATGACTTTGGAGATCTAGAAAGACTCTGGAAAGCTCTGCTGCTATGAGACTGATAAAGTGATCTGCAGAACTTGGTTTCAGATGGATTTTGGGCAAGGGCTGACGTTATGTTAGTTACTGTGCTCTTCTGAGCACCCTGTCACCGTGATCCCTTATCAGAGTGTCCCAAATTTCATCGTTTCAGCTAGTCAAATCAAGTGAAAATGTTCCCTTTCAAGTCTTTTCTGTGTCTCCCTGCGTTGGCATGACACCTGTGACATCTGTCTCACACATTCATTTTTCCGTGTGGGCTGACTTCCCTGACTCAGCTATTTAAGGGTTTTGTATTGTTCTGATCTTGGGAGTGTGAAGGTGATGTTGCATTGTCAAAAAGCATCCCTGTCCTGATTTCACCAAGGAGGCATGAGCTAAACTCCCAGAAGCAGATCCCAGAGATGTATTTTGGTATCATGCTGAGCCATACCAACATATTTCAATATTTCTGCATGGAAACATTTCAGAACTTTCTATTGCACAAAAAATACACTATAGCAACTCTTTTTCACAGTTTGAGATGTGTGTTGCCTTTTTTTTTTTTTTTTTTTTGACTACACTGGAATTTCCCATGGGCTGGGAATCCCAATTCTGAGTCTCTGACCCATTTCCAAGGATTCTGTCCTCCAGCCAACCCTGGCTGTCTTACGTCACCCCGGTATCTTTGTATGCAAACCGAGGAAGCTCCAAAGAAAGTTTTTATCTCATTAAACAGGGCACATAGGTAGCCTGCTCTAATTGCTGATATTTAGAGCTGAGCCTCTCATAAGATTTCACCTATAGACTTACTATTTTTTTGTGGAAGACAAGTGAAAAGTGTCCCCTGCACCAGTTAATGAGTTTTCAGGGAAGTTCGCGTTCACTATATATAATGTAAGAGTGGCTGTTCCCCATCCCATCATGGTTGTCATCTTCTCTCTAGAGATGACAGACAATGATTTACTAACACCTGTATGACTGCAATGTCAAATTCCAGTTCTCAAAATACCAGGCTTAGCTCTGTGGTATATGGCAAGACATCTAAAAGTACATACATTATCTCTGCAAAATCTGCCCAGGACTAATTCTTGGTATCAAGTCAGGCATCAGGATCCTTTATTAATACAAACTACTGGTGGCTGAAGTTTTAAATACAGATTGCTTTCCATTGTACAATGTCAACCGATCCTGAACCTCTTACTTTCACTGGTAGCTCATCTAGAATGCCCTGAATCTGTTTCTTTGGGGGGAATTTTAGGAGTAATAGAAAAGACTTCTTTGGTTAAATATTCTTTAAAGTAAGGAACAGAATCAGCTGTCAAAAAAATCACAAATACTAACTTGTGGGCAGTAGGATTTATTAACATGGTATTTGACAGCCTGAAAATTCATCAAGGTTATAACAGTCCCCAGTGTAACTGGAAGGTAAGCAACATAAAAACTACTTATTGGAAAAAGTTCTTGGTCAATCAGGCAATGTTATGAAAGGGTGATATGATGATGTATGCATCCTACTACAAAATTCCTTAAATTTCTGTAGGAGTATCAGCTAATACACTAACTGATTATGTTAAAACTCTTTCTTTCCTACTCGGCCTATTCCTCCAAGCAGTAGCTGTAGGAACTTAACATTCATAGTCAGCTTTTTTCAGTAATGTCCTTGGAGTGAAAAATGATCTTTGGCAAGAATGTGAAAAGACAAACACAGACCATTGGCACTTATTATAGCTTTTCATATAGTTATGCAGTTATATAGTAAGCACTTTCACTGCTGCTCCTACAATCTGTTCCAAGAATCTCAGAAATTTGCAAAGTGGGCTTTTGTTTCTCTTCCTACAGTCTGGAATCTGAGAAATTAAGCATCAGTTCTTATTCCCAGTGTACCTAGTAATTTTTGATGTTCTCAATTAACAAGAACAATAGCTGATGTTACAATATTTAGGCTGATGCAAAATTTTTTTAGTCTCTCTCCCTAAGCTGTTTGCATTTTGATCCATCTCTCACCAATAATTATTTCAGCTGGAAGCAAGTGTTGGTATCATCCAAATTTAAATGAAAGGTGGAAGTATCAAAGATAATTAAGTTTCCACATGTATTGTGCTAGACAGAAGAAAACCAAGGGAGAGGCAGGAAGAACTGAACTAAACTGAATACATTAGGTTTATCAGCAAATGACTTGAAGTCCGTAGATGGCTCTGTACCAGATGCAGAGTTTGGGGGCATCTAGGGCTATTGCTGAGAGGAAGAAATACTAAGGGATACAAAGCATATAAATCCACAAGAAAACAGGCTTTTTATATTTGCAACTCTGAAAAGTCATGCTATAATTCTGTGTTTTACAAAATGTTTTTGTATGTGTGCCAGGGTGAAATTTCTGTGTCTTGTTTTACTTCTGTTTTCATGTGTACATCTAGTTTATGGAGCTCTCATGCAAGGTAAAATCCATCTTCATCTTGCAGTTCTACACAAGAGTAAATCTGAATGTTGTATTGTCGTGCTTAGTTTTCTTTAAGAGATGTTGTCTTCTCTGCTTTCTCGTTTTTCTGAGGACACTTTGACAAGGAAGTGATGTGCTTAAACCGGCAGATCTTACTGGATGTCTGAAACTCTGCTTAAGAGTCAGTGCTCCCTGTCAGTCCTCAGACCCTTCCAGTTATCCAGCTTTGCAAACTGTGGCTTGATCTCAGAAATCACCACTCCATAATTCTGACAGCTTCATGACTTTAGAGCATAATTCAATTACCCACAGATACATTTCTTTATCTTATTCAAAATAAACCCCCCTTTCCAGATTTTGCTATGATTTGTGCAGGAATTCATTACTACATATCAGTTCTTTGTTTATTCTCTTCAGAAGCAATTATGTGCATCATAGTGAATTGCCTTATATCTTATCTGAATGATCCTTCCAAGTGGAATGAAATACCACTTCTCATTTGATTATGTTTTCTTCTTTTCCTAGATGGCTGGATTATATGTCAACAGTTACTTCTTTTATTCTGTGCTGCCAAAATAATCACTCTTTCTTCTTTTAGCAAAATGCCCACCTGAATAATTTCTTTCTTAGGGTACTGGCAGGGTATCAGTTTATGCTCTAAACCTCTGCTTTCTTCTGACCATTCTTGTAAAATTTCAGTTTATGCAAAATAAAATCCCTCTAAGTTTCAGTGTGAAATTCTGCTAATTCTGAAATTATAAAATGAGCATGCTTCACTACATAAAATTCATACCCATCAATATCTCTTTCATGTAGTATTGATCTGTTTATCACCCTACTCAAGAAATCCATATTTCCTGCCTTATTTATATTCTACAGAAAAATCATGTCCCTGTAGCTTCAGCATCATGTGTACAATTTTAGCTGGTAGTAAACAGGAAAGTTTCTTCAGTGTGAACAAATTTGGAATTCTTGCAGGCTTAGTAGGTATACTTCAAACAGCCAAACTGGAGCCAGTTCCTACTAATTCCTCAGATAATTTCTTACAGAGCAAAAGGGATGTCAGGGAATAAGCAACTGACTGTTCTTGAATAGCATTTAGATCTGTATTTCTGGAATATTGCATTACTGAGAAGTACACCTGACACAAGCAAATCCTTATATTTGCTGTTTGTTAATGTGTTAAACCACTCTTTCCATCTTCCCAGTGTCAACAAAGCTCCTAATATGCAAGGTGAGGCCTCCATTTGATGCAAGCATGTGAAGAATTAATTTATTAAACATGCTTATGAACATATAGTTCATAAGATGGATCAGATAAGCAAAGCTTATCCTTCCGGTACCCTACATTTATGAGATCAAACTCTCATGGAAGGAAGGGCAAATATATATTCTTACGGGGCGGGGGGTGGGGAGGAAAAGTGTTTCAGGACTTCCATCAGTGGATTACACAATATGAGATTGCCACTCTTGCTAAAATTAAAGACTGCTCCTGCACAGATCACACAGATCAATCCATTTCAATATTATTTTTGAGGGTTTTTTATTTCGATTTTCACAAGCAAAAATATTTGAGCACTCGGGTTTTTAGTTGCTGCACAACTACACAGAATCCTCTAAAGTTACTTTGGCTCCCGGGATTCCTTGGGCAAACACAGTGACTTTAATTGAACGCAGATGATTCAAAATAGTTTCTGTGGTGCTGTCCTTGTGGTGGGAACCAACCGAGTTGCAAAAACGTCAATGCAAGCTGCAGGGCATGCAGGGAAGAAGGTGGGAAGCTGTGCTGAACTAATAATACGGGAGAAAAAGATTTCAAATATAATCACCCCCTCTTACCTGCAGCTTTCTATTACTTTCCCTTCACAACATGCAGAGAGCAGCCAGCAGACCTGAGAGAAGAGATACTGCTCCAGGCAGCCCCTGACATAGTTAATTTTAGATCAAACCTATGTCTGCATCATCAGCATCTGCCCATCTTTTTCTTCAGATCAGAACTGCACTTGAACACAAACAGAGATTTAATAAGCCATTTATAATAGCCTGAAACTCACAGGTGTTGTTGCCATTTTGGTATACCTGGCTGGATAAGTCCCTATTACACAGCCAAGTTACTACCCAAAGTTTAGCATTTGCAAGCCAGACTGAAGATATAATTAATAGCAACTTGGACTGAGGCCTAAATTATTCTGAATGAGATATAAACTTGGACTCAGTAGCATCCAAGGACATGAAACT
Organism: Rhea pennata; assembly: GCF_028389875.1. Classification (NCBI taxonomy): domain Eukaryota; kingdom Metazoa; phylum Chordata; class Aves; order Rheiformes; family Rheidae; genus Rhea; species Rhea pennata. The sequence continues at coordinate 19,157,720 of NC_084667.1, read as the reverse complement.
TCTCATGCAGACACTCCATCTAACAACCCAAACAAGTAAAAGAAGTCAGAGAGAATTTTAAAATATATTTTACAACTTCTCCTTTGTTTTCTTTTCTTTGGTACAGTGAAATAAAATAGCTACAGGCAGCTGACAGCTACTTTTGAATGATATTTTAAAACAGTTTGTTTTGGTAGAATGCCAAATCTTTGGTTCTGTAGAACCCAAATATACAGAACAGTCTTTGGGAACCAGCTCTTGCTCTTTAATTCCATGGAGAAAGCCATGTGAATATAATTTTCAGCATTTTTTTGCTGTGTTTGCAACCTATTCAGTATGGCCTTATGTTAATGCACAAGAACAGAAAAGTGAAGTCTCAAGCAAAAATGAAACTTACTGGTCTATTTTCAGCTTGCAGTACCCAAAGATGAGTGAAATGCTAAATCTAAACACTGTTGCTGATGGGAAAGTAAATCATTTTCATTCTTACAATACTAGTTGATAGTTTTAACATCTTAATATGGGTTTTATAGTGATAGCATTCCCTTAAAATAATAGCTTAATTAAAGAGTAAACATGTCCATAAATATATGAATAAAAATAAAATTGCCCCACATTTCTGCGTGAGTGAGAGGGAAGGAGAAAAGGAATGTACAGCAAGAGGTTGGTCTATATTGTTTTGATGAGTGACTACAAGGTGGAGGAAGAGGAAGGTAGCAGCACCTGTGTCAGAGTATGCATTTATATCAAACTCGTAATAATAACCTATTGTAAAACAGTTCATTGAACAAGATCCTCTTATAGCTGGGGCTTGCATGTTTAATGGAAATAAATGGATCATCTGACATGAGAGGAATGCCTGATGAGGGTGGAAAGAACGCAAGGGCTTTTTGAGTAATCAGAGTTTAAGTATACGGGAGACAAATGTCAGCTTGCCTGAGGTCACTTCACCTTGCTATGACAGGCGTTCATTGCGGAGGAGTTAGAGTCTAAGCAGTGGAAAGATAATGCTATAAAGGAGTGAAAGGCTCCTTCCGTTAATCAGAAGCCCAAGAATAATCTCAGCTTTTTGTCAACAAGCAAGCAGAAGTTGTTTGCATATAAGTGGACACCTAAAGTTTTTGTGCGAAGCAAGTTAGGCCTTGGAATTGGAAGGAAAGTATCAGTGAAAGTAAACCTGCACCATAAACTTACCATGATAGGGCTGAAGAGAGGCTGTGAAAAGGTCTTCTAACACCACTGTCATTGTCAGAAATGACCTATCTATTGGGGAGAATCCAAGGAGAAGCTTACAGAAGAAGAAATCTTGGGAAACAAACAGGTGGAGTAATTTCGGAGCTGGAAGGAAGACCACCTGACTGCATAGGGCACAAGGCTTTCAAGCACTGGCTAATTAATCTTCTTTATAGTCCTAAAAAAAGATAAATGTAATAGAAAAACACAGATTTAGAAAACATCAGTGGATCCAGACTAGGCCACAACTGAATCCAGAGTTAGAATATTGAGTCCTTGTTTTAACTCAGATGAAGAGACAGTGATTTTCATTCTTGTTGAACTTCTAAAAATAAATCCCAGTGATTTGGAGACTATATCATTTAAAGTGAAATTGGCGCTAAACAAAGGCTACAGCTAGAAAGCGCTGGAGATTTTTGTTTTTTCGGGTACAATGTAGATACAAGACAAGAAATGTCACAGCATGTTTCCCTGTCTCAGAGACGGGAAATCGCTCATGAGCCAGATTTAGCTGAGCCTTGGATATGTTAAGCCCACAGCCATGAACAGTATCTTTACTGATCTGAAGGGTTTGCTGCCTATGGTGGCAAGTTGCAGAACGGCATCCTCTAGGGGTCTAGTACTAACACTCTGCTGTTCTCTCGTTTGTTTGTCAGCCACAGACAGCAGGATAGGTTTCAGGGCTTTGAAAAGGACAGGAGAGGGAAAGACATCTCCAGGACTCCTCACCAGTTTACAAAGATGTCAGGCTTTCCCTGCTACTGAAATAGAGAATAGTATTTTAAATCCGCTGCTTCTTTTCCATCCTCATGCAGGCTAGGGAGGACTTCCCATTTCCTCCCAATGGTGGAGAAGCAGCTACAAGATTCCTATCTCACAGTGTTGAGATAATACCTAAGACTCTTGCAAGAAAGAGGACTGAGCTCTTCTAGATCTTCCATGCCACTCAGGGGACAGGAGGGTGTTTAATATCTTCTGAGTTAAGGAGGTCAGGATATGGCACAGGGAAAATTTAAACAAGTATCTCCTGATTCCCTACAATTATTCTGGCTGCTTCTCTGACTGTTCCAAAGCAGGCCGACTTGAGTCTGAGCTTAGTATGTGTAGATCCACCAAACACACCTCCATCCTCTGCTGTCCTCCAGTTATTCTGTTTGACCCGCAGGATGGTGCTCTCCATATGCAGCTTTCTTCAACCTTTGCAAATACTACTTTGCATTGATCTGGTGAGACCACCTGTAAAAATATGAAGAAAGATTGATCTCCAAGATCTGTTAAGCTTCCACCCCCTGGTGATTCATGACTAATTAATACTAACTTTGAAGATAGATTTCAATTGAGAAATTGATCAGTGACCTGCTAGAGCAATGACATGTGCAAATTTAATGGAAATTTCTTAGTCCTTTTTGTCTTGCATTTTTGTGTAAGTGTGGCCTTTCCAGTCTCCTCTGAGAAGTGGAATGATTTGCACAGCCTGTAATTACTGTTGAAGGAAGAGCAGACTGCTTTCTGAAACCTCGAAAAGTTAAGAGAATAATGTAAAGCACTAACAGATTCATTTATGCTCTGGCATATGAAGCTGAAAATACAAAAACTTTCTATAATGCACAGTCATTATACTCCTCTGATGGTAGTATTGAATTGTGCACAGTGGCAAGAAAAGCAGAGATCCCAAACCTACCAACTGCTGTGATAAAGAGGAAAAATCCTGAAGTGAACAGGACTGCAGTAGGACTGTGACATTTTAATGATAGTTTAGATACACAAAAATGTCTGAGTTGGAGATGGTTAATTTTCTATTCATTCTCTTTCTCCATGAGTAGCAGTCCTACAGGAGATAGAAGCATAAGGTGAAATTCATCCACTAGCCTTTCAGTTTTGGAGGCATAGACTTAAGGAACTTTTAAATCACAATTTAAATCAATTTTTTATCTGGAAATTATGTAATGAGTTTTCATTTTGCTTTACGAAGGTTTGTTTGTGTTCAGTGATACAACTAGATTGCACAGAATTTGACACATTTGATAGCCTTTTCTTTTCTCTTTTGCACTAGCCATCATTCCCACCTTCTCTTTGACAATGTATCTCCCAAATCTGCTGTTCTGGACATGGTGAGATATTCTGGGCGTGGAAATGCTCTTCTGTTTCCACTAAATTATACCATTCTGCTGCTGCTTCTCCCTATTTCATTGTTTCTTAATCAGTACTCCCCTATAGCTCCTTATCTCCTTCACCCTATTGGTGTCAGACATCTCTACTCCTCTTAGCAAACCCTCTTTTGCACTGGACTAGCAAAGACAATCCCAGAGGTGGTGGAAGCACGGGAAAAGGGAAATGGGAAGAGGGCGACTAAGAAAGATGGGAACTGAGAGTGCAGAGAGATGGAGAGGTTGGCTGTCTACAGAGGCTGTACAACTTGAACTGCAAGTATGATGTCATGTCATTTAATCAGGCATACCTTACATATGTAGATCCTTTGATTAATTTAAGACAAATTCCACAGTAGCCAACTCTTGGATTTTTGTTGACAGTTCTTTTGTGTTTGATAAATATCCTTAAACTCACAATTCCTGAAGGCCAATGAATATGTTAGACATAGGCTCTGGTGTCTTCTGCATTTCTTTCCCAAGTTCGTGTGACCTGAGCACTACCTAATGACTCAGAAACACCCAAACTAGTGTCTTTGTAAAATTTTAAGATATTACAGTAGGTGTCATGACAAGAGATTAGAAAAGCTGCCAGTCTGACACAAAGCTTATTATAATAGGCTGTTCAATACAAAATTTTACCAATCTAGCTGAATCAGTAAGTATTGTTTTGTAATTGAAACTGATGGAACTATGTAGGTAGATCAAGATAAAGAGTCAGGGGAAGAGCCTGACTGCAGATAAGAGCGGTTCTGGATGAAGAGAGAGAGATCTCATCTAGACTAATGAAACAAGTTGTGTTTAAAAATGTGATATTTTGGTCACTGTTGACTCTGAGATCCCTTCAGGACTCATTAAAATACAGGTTTCCCTGTTCCCACTAGAGATTTAAAAATTTTAATTTATTGTAACACTTTTTAAATATACATCTTTTATACAGTCAAACCGTGCAGTTTTGAGAAAGTGGAGGAAGAACTGGTGGAATAGAGGGTGTTTCATAGCACATCCAAGGAAGGAGGTCAGATAGGTATGTGAGCTTTTGGGGGAGGATCTGTAGCATGACAGTCTGTTTGTGAAACATTCAATTTGTCTTGGCACCCAGTCATACACCACAAGACCACCTGACTTAACTTAAGAAGCAAAACAGTTTGTAGTATCTGCTTACTTGCATAAAAATGGTTAAACTGAGATAATGGTACCCAGTCTGCAATTATTTAAAGGAATCAGGTGACTGGCATGAGGTCTGCAAATAGGTAACATACATCTGCACAAGCCAGAATGAATTGACTATGAAAAGAGAAAGTAACCTTTTGGGCCAGGTTGGTCTTCACCTAAGGTGTATATAAACAGCAGTGATTCACTGCTGGTTAGGGGAAGAGAGAAGATGGCCACCTGGGTTCCAACTTTCCTCATCAAAGAGCTCTCACTCCAGGCCATCTTAATCTTGGAAAACAAGAAGATGGCCACCAGATCCAAATGGCGTCAGAATCACAGCATTGTATTCTTAAGACTTAACTAATGGATTTGAATTTTAGTTGATAACAGATAAATTGCTTAGTAGTTGAAGTTTTGAGACTCCCTGGTGCCTCATTTCTGCAAGTGCCCTCACCACAGTGGTCTCCCATTTATGTTAATAGTTGCAACACATCCAGTGTGAAGACTGTGAGAAATTGTGAGGTTTGGGGAAGATGGCTCCCACGTTTGAACAGACTGTCAGGGAATCTGCATTTATTTCTTTGATTTTGCGGGATAAGCTACAGAGTTTGAAAATACAGAGGCCTGTACAGCTTTATTAGAACAGAGGTGCTGCAGAGCTGTGAGCTCTGCAGAGCTGAGACCAGTGCCTGCCTGTACGACTCAGTGTACCAGGAAGAGGCTAGTAACTTCTTGAGTTTATAAATCACTAAAAAAAAATAGAAATTAAATGGTATAGTAAATGGGGCTGTCATTGATTATATGTCTGAGAAGAAATATTGCCACTATGTTTCAGAGATTTTTTGAGGTCTGCCTTCAGTTCTATTGCACTGAATCATGCTGTTCCTGCTTGTTTCCTCAGATCATTCTCTCTTCTTCCAAAAACTAACACTAAACCTTCCAAAAACTAAATCTCACTAAACCTAGTAATACATTGAAGATCTACAAATTTTATCATGCAGGATTTAAACTAGGAGACACAAAATGCCTGTTTCCCCCCCCAAAAAAATATTAGAGAATGAGCAATCATGGTTTTAAACATGAATAATTTGCTTCCTTTTGCCTATATGAAATGAGTTATGAGAGCTGCGAGCAACACCGACAACGGGGCATGCAGGGCACTGTCCTTACTAGCAAGGGTGCGGGCCTACCATCCCCAAGCAAGGGGACCAGAGCCAGTCTGGTAACACCAACCAGGATCAGGATCAGTCCAGGGTCAGGATCAACCGAGTGCCAGAAAAGTCTGTAATGTCAAGGCAGATCCAAGGTCAAGCCAGGGATGCAAATCAGTGGATCTGGATCAGCGAGGTGCACGTCTGCCGTGGAGCTCAGGCAAGGACAATGGAGGGGCAAGACCTAAGCACAAGGGGAGGCCCCCAATGAGACTCCTCACAGTTAGGTCTCGTAATGCTCTTTCTACAGCAGCTTGATCCCGGGCTGAACACAGCTGTGCATATCAGAGCTGGCCGTGGGCAGAGGCAGCCAAACCCCTTGCGGAGCAGAGAGGCTGTGACTGGGGCCCTGGCAACTGACACCTGGGAGGGTTAATAATGGACTTGCTTACCTACAAGGGTGCACACACATTTAGTAAAAAGTAAGTTAAAAATTTTTATCTTCAGAGGTGGAAATCATTTCTCTTGAACTTCTCATTCACATTAAACCTGATTTATCAGTTAAGCTTGCATTGGCAATTTACAGTAACAGTCAATCTCCAGGTAATCCACTTTGCTGAGAACTGTTGTCTATTCATATTAAACAGCGGTGGTGGTAACTCTTCCTTTTAGTCAGATGTTGATATGAATCACAGCTGAGATAACTGATAATCCAGACTGGAAATAATGGCATTACAGCACTTTCAGATTCAGTTAAAGTAACATTAATTTTAATCACTGTCTGGACCACATTTGCACAGTTCTTTGTTATCTTAAGATGGTCCAGTCCCTTCAGTAACTCAGGGGAGATGCAAGTTTCTCAAGCCATGTGAAAATGGTGGTTATAGGTGCTCTTGTAGGAAGGAGGCATGACTGCAGCCTAACCCTTTCCTCTCACAGAAACTCAGTCTGAAAGCCCCTGACTTCAATGAGGACAAGTTGGGGTGTTCATCTGCTTGGGCAAACAGCAGGCACTATCCAAACACGCTTGTCTACTCTCAGAAAGCAGAGATGGCCTAGTGTATTGCATGGTCCCTATGCGTTATTCAAAGAAGAAATTCTCATAATCCTTGTTTATGTTCTCCTGCCAGATTGCCTTGAATGGCATTAAGACATATATGAGAACTGATTCTGAGAATGGACCATTATATTCCTCATATTTACATCACTCTAAAACTAGCATGCATTTTAGTGTACCTCACCTATAGAAATCAAAGATACCTTGAAATGCAATCTGTAACATTTTATTTGATGGTCAGAAAGCTTGAAAAGAACATTATTAGCTATTTCAAGATAACATTTTTCTAAATAATATTAAATAATATTAAAGTAACATATTTTTATTGAACTTTGGTGAGATTTTTTTTAATTCAGCATTTTTTCTGTCTCTGTTGACTGAATATTTGGAACTATTCTTGTTCTGATTAGTCCTGGTAGTTTTTTATTTCTCTCTTTTTTTTTTAATCACTTAAGCATGTTTCTTTTCTGTTGTTTGTAGTGTGACTTATGGGATCAAATGCAAATAACACAGAAGTAAAAATTTCATGTGTCATAGAACCTGACTTCTAACTACAATGTAAGTGAAGAAGCTTCGAAACTTGTCTCTTAAATCTCCAAGCTCATCAAAAAATTCTGAGATATCGACACAATTTTGAAAGACTAATCTTTTAATAACACAAGTTACATTAAAAAGAAATAAACTTCCCAAAAGGAGAGATATTATGTGCATTAAGAATATCCAAAAACGTGAAAAGGTTGCTGGAAAGTTATTTTAATTTTAACATGAGAAGCTAACAAACCTAGGTTCTGATCTGCTTCTTTCCTTCCATGAAAATTGCAATTAAATTTTTTGATTAGTTCCTGCCATCTACTGCATGGTGGAGGAAATACAGCATAGAAATGTGAAAACTGTGTCAAATGCTCCTATTTGCTAACATTTCAACAGTCCATAATATTAGGACTTTGTCACTTCTTTTTTGTGTTGGAGACAAAACACAAAGGAAGAGGAAAAACCTTTGTCCAGTAAGCTGATGAAGTTTGATTCCAAAGATGTTGCTCCAGGCAAGCTGCTATGCTGCATATTATATAGCTTAACAGCGTGCCTGCTGTTAAGGGAAATGCTTGTTAGATCAGTTAATTCCTTGCTTAAGAAAAAAGGCAACAGCTGTTTGTTGTTTGGATCCATGCTATCCTAATAAACAGTGTTAGTCTTAAGGACTGAGGAATCATTTTAACAACTTATGTAATATTGCTTATGATGATCTAGTCTAATTCCTTACCCCTCGGCAGGTTTTGATATTCTTGTGAACATCATTTCTGTAACTGTCCTTACATGGCAGAGCAGTTGCAGTGATTCACCCTCAACCAGCTTTAGCTGCTAGCCATTGTAAAAGATGGAAAATAGCTTCCAAGAGCAACAACCACTCCAATGAACTAGCAGGAGGATGCAGCAGGACCTCTGCTCTCTCTACACAAACAGCTAGTGAAAGAAAATCTGTTTCCAGGAAAACACACTACACGATTCTGATGTCTCCTGTGTCGATCAGGCTTGCTTTGGTATGTTGGGGCCCCGAGCACACCAATAGGCCTTAATGGCCCTGACCAACATCACCTGGGATCTACAATTAAGTCCATTTAGATCTACCTAAATATAGCCTAGGGGCTATATTTAGCTCAGGCCTGAGGTTTCAGTCTCTGCCTGAGCTATTTTTCAAGTGTGTCTGTCTTCAGCTCTGTTATAGCTGTGTCTATGCCTAGTTATAGGCCCTGCTGATCCTGACCCACAGACTGACTTCCTGGCTTGACCTTGGCCCTGCCTGGTCACTGTGAACTTGTCTGGTGACCTGGACTCTTGGTTGACCCTGGCTCCTCAGACCTACCTTGCTCACCTTACTGAGGTATGGAGAGGACTGAGCCCTGGCTGGTGAAGCCCTTGTCCTGCTCTCTGGGTTACTATGTTTGGCTCCCTAGGCCTTAGCAGCCAGCCCTTACTGCTCTCTAACATGGCCTACTAGAGCTGGGGACACATTGCTATGCTTATTCAGAAACTAATGCTGTATCTTGCTGCCTTTTTTTCTTTTCAGGAAGCAATTACAGGAGTGAGAGAAACCTAATCTCTCTTCCTAAAATTCAAAGGAAGATAAAAAGCTTGATTGCCTCAAGTTGGAATTAAAACCTCTTATATAACCCTTTGTTGAACTATTACTTGTGGTAAAGATATTCTGAAATGGTATTATGCTTTACTGTTAACTATTTGACCTTAGTTGACTGTTCTATCAAGTCTTCAAATGAGATGTAGTGAGACTGACTGTATTCCTCAGGTGACAGCTTTGATTAAAAGGGCCAGCTCTAGTTCCAGATAAAGTCTGGAAACAACTACAGATGTGTTTCTCTTAGTTTCTCAAGGCAGAGATTAAATTCTGTTCATTGCTCTGTGTTGTCCCATGGCTCTGGCAAAATTAGACTCCTAAAAGCCTAGGACAAAAAGGAACTTAATAAGTCATCAAGTCTTTGCTATCACACACAGCGTTACTTACGCTTAGATAATCCTATAAATAAACTTTTACAGTCTCCTCAAGACTAAGCCTCCTCACTTTTCTCTATATTTGGCATTCCCTTTGGTTATATGGCTTTTCTGACAAAACTTTGTGATTGATCAATGGCATACTCTAGCTAAATAAGTCTATAAATGAGAAGGCCAACAGAGAATCACTTCTAATACCAAAACTTGCAAATCCCTTTCCAAGTTACAATTTGTTAGATAAAAATCACAGTAGTTAGAAACTCCCCCCCCATAATGTCCGTAGAATGTCAGCATTTCAAATATTTAATCGATAATAAATCTTAAGTTCTATGCCTGCTTAAATTTTTTAACAACTTAAGAAACAAACAGTGGAATTGTTTTCTTAGGGCATATTGTCTAGGAGTTATGTAATTTGGAACAAGTCACTACTACAAAAATCAACTTAAAACCCCAAACTAATAAACATGTATCATAGTATAATATAATTCAAAGCAGTTTCAGACTGCCTTCACTTGGTGCATGAAACTTGCTTCAGACTTCAAAATTGTGTATCTGTAGTAGCGTTGCAATGGAGCATATACCCGTACATGTGTGTTTGGGTGGATCTGCATGCATGAATGGATTGCTGTTCTCTAAGCATTAGAGCATTTCAGATCGGGTGAAGTTTCGTAAATTTGCAACTCCTTTACCCAAAGAACTGGAGGATAAGAGGGAAGAAAACAGCAGCTGCAATTTCAAAAGTCATTCGCAGTGATTGCCCTGCAGCTCAAGAGGTAGTCTTGTTGCTTGGAGATTTCTAAGAGGTTTTTGGATGTCAGTAAGGGCCCTCCATTAAAGCATGGAACATGCTTTTGTGTTTCTTTCTCTACCACAACAAAGGACTCTAAACGTGAGAAAGCCCTTGGCTTGCTACTTTTTTAGCAAAGTAGTTGTTCTGACTACCAGAAATAATGGAGCCTAGTAACATACAGACTTGTGTCCCCTGATTTTTCTCCCTTCTTTCACTCTCCCGGTACCCCTAGGTTGCTCCTAGGTCATCTACTTCCTTGGCTGGACAAAAGGCAGCATGATTCACTGGGTTAGTAGTTTGCAGTTACATTTGAGCTGACTCTGCTCAACACCTCCCAGCTGATTCCTTAACCAGCTAATGCCTCTTAAATGGATAAGGGATAAGCGACCATGCGATTTTTTTGTGTGTGTGCGCGCGTGTGTTAGAGGTCACTAAGTTAAACCCTCTTGATTCTTTAGCTGGTTTCTTTATCTGAATTATGCCATACTGGAATTTGACCTTATAGGGTCAAATGGAGAAACCTTATGAGATCTGTATTTCTTCCCTTTCTGGTAACTTCCTGGGAAAGTTAATACTTGAATTTGAGGAGTCTTGGGAGAATTCTAGTGAGGCAAATCCTCATGTTTGTCCTTCATAACACTCAAAATGCCTTTTGTGGAAATGTTGTTACAGAGACAAGCATTTGCATAAATAAGATTTCCCCCTCAAAGTCAGCACAATCCTAAAAGATAAAGGAAGAGTGCAGGTCTATCTGCTCAGTAATTTTCTTGGATTTTTTGTTTGTTTGTTTTTTACAACACAATGTGTCATCTGGCTATATAGAATGAAAAAGAATATTAATTGGAGAAGATATTTTAATATGTGGGAGGAATTATGCCCATTTCCTGTGGCTATGCAGTGTTGGGGGTTGGGGGGGAAGAAAGCAAAGACTATCAAGGTTTGTGGGAATCCTAGCCTTTCACTTAAAAGGTAATTTGAATTATTGGCATCTGACATGTTCTTCCACTTCCCATCTTTTATTATGAAAGATGACTATAACTGAAAATTTAATCCCAGGATTCCTCCAGGTAGTCTTGCACAGGTCTTGCAATGTGTTCTGTAAGCTTGGGAGAAATACTAGGATTTTTAATTTTGAATGACAACTCTTCATCCTGCAGCATTATTAGGTGATTATTGTGTAGGGGAGACGGAAAGATGTTTTTAAATCTAAGATGACCCCTTCTCACCATCTCGGAATCTGAAATCCAGTGTCATTTTAGAGTTGTGTTTCAAGATGTTTCTCAGACTCTATTCCTAGGGAACTAGGAATGTGTAGGTACTGGAGCAATATGCCTTTATACATCAGCTGCTCAAGGGTAACTGTATTCTCTTTGGAAGAAGACATGAGAAAACTTGAGATAATTTACCTTTAACTTATGTAAATATGTTTAGGGAGATGTTTGTAAATGTAAAAAAGTGAAATATCTTTTCTATATCCAATACTGCAAATGAATTTAGTGATTCAGAGCTGACCTTAGCTGTGGGTATGTAACAATTTTCATTTGAAAGACCTCACATCTGCCTGGGCCTCTTGCCCAGAAGTTTGGGGATCTTTCCTTCTTAGATTGCTGTTAATCTTTCTGGTATTTTCTGAATTTTGGCAAAGTTTTTTGCTCAGTTTCTGATCAGACTTGTATTCTCTGTAGGTTAAGTCTTATAAAGCTACAAGACCTGTGGTTGTACACCCGTTATATATAACACCTTAGAAAGCTCCACATCTGGATAGTGATACCAGATTCCTTCACCAACATAACTCTTACGGAGAATCCTTCATGGGACACTATATATCTTGTAGAGCTGTTCTCTTCCTGCTTTATTGCATTAGATTTGATTTCCTTACCAGTCTTTACTCATGATATTGATTGCTGGTTGCTTGCTTGCAACAAACAACACTTATTTGCTGGGGATTTTCTAAGGATGAAGGACATCCTCACTTTCAGAGAGCTTACCGGATTCCTCTTCACCATCAAAAAGGAGAGAGCAGAAACAAAGGGAGAAATGGTATTATTGACCCATTTTGTTGATGAAGAGGTTGAAACACAGAAGCTCTTGGAAAGTATGGTGGAAAGTCATACTTGGGAGGTAGCAACAAATATCAAGTTTGTATTACCCAAAATAAGTTTATATAGATTACTGAGTCATATTTTAAGAGGTTAAAAGCTTTGACTCCAAAAGCTTTGTACCAGAAGCACTGCCTTCAGCTCTATTCTTGATTATTTTTTTTTCTTCCTCCAAGCAAGAGATTACATATCCGTTATACATTCCTTTTGCATTTCAGTGTGTGCTTGGGGCAAATATGAAAGTTTCTTTCTCTGCATCTGATGACACAAAGTCATTCCTTTAACTGGTAAGTCTTTGTCTTGACATGCTCAAGAATCAAGCCAAACAATAACTCCCTGGTTTTGCACCCTAATTTTTTCCTCTCTCTTTCTCTCTCTCAAGCAAGATATTTCCATTGCAGCAGGAGTTTTCCCCTGAATGCTCATTTGGAAGACCAAAACTAAATTACTAGTTCTTGTGGATGTCCACAATCATCTCTCTCTTACCCTCCTTTCCCAACCCTTAAAAGGAAAATGAGAGGCATTAGAAGGTATAAGCTTATGTCAGATGGACAAAGAAACCATCTGTCTCTTTCTGAAATCCAAAACATGGTCTGGCTCGGACCATCATGGTTTCATGAGTCATTGGCCAGGGGATGTGTTATTTGGCTTGGGAGCCTGCACGTCTGCTAGAAGGATGCCAGTCTGTTTGAGCTGTTTCCACTTCTGGACTGAAAAAGCCCACAGCATTGCCTGCAGGAGTGAAACACTGCATATGTTTCATTGTGCCTTACCAAGTAGTCATGAATAGGAATGAACTTAACTCACGAAGTTTTCCAAGCTGTCTTTTAGTCAGGTCATCTTTTCTTGTGGCACTGCATGTTACATACACTAGTTTTCTGAATTATGCACAAGATGGAGGGGGAGGGGGAAGAAAGTTATACATGTTGGAGGCAAAAACCTAGCTCCATTCCCTAGATGCATGAAATGCATGACAAAGGAACAGTCATTGGATAAGTCCATTGGTAGAGTGCCCCTTTTTTTGGTTCCTGCCCTTCTTAACTGGGGACTATTATCAAGATTGGAAGCTGTCAGTTTTGGAAAATAATGAAAGACAAAGGCAGAGTCTCTTTGCATACTCCCTTTCATGATATTTGTTATTTCTTATTTCTTGATATATGGTTTTGCAGCACTGACTGGCTGGACTTCTAGATGGATGGAGGAAAAACAAACAAAGAAAATAGCTGCAAGTAATAAGGTGGGGGGGGGAAGATATTCAAATACAGGACTGAGTTTCACTGAATTGGAAATCAAGAGTCATAGACCTAGCAGATTGCACAAATCCAGCTAGTAGTCCATTGACACCTTTAGCAAAAGATGCTTTTGAAATCTCTTCCATTAAGGACTACTTAGAAAGGGAATTAAGAGGGCAGCAGAGAAAAAGAGGCAATGCAAGTTCTCAGAGTCATTCCTCATTAAACTTCATGTTGGAACTAAACTGAAAATTGGCAATGCTTCCAGGAAAACTTAGCAGAGGAACAGCTTGCAGTAATCTAGCAACAGGAGTTGCTATGGCAATAGCAGTACACTGTGAGATTTAGTAGATATAATTTTCCATGAATCACTGTATATTTTTAGCTATTTTTCTTTTTGTTCTCTCCTGCTAATTGCCTTTCTGAAGAAAAGGAAGGACTGAATGGTTAAGTCTTGCCCTTAGAAAAGACAGAGGTGTCAGTTGGTGCATAAGGGGAATTTTTGTACATCAGCCTCAAATGATCAGCCCTCCTGAAGAAATCCTAGGGCCTCTATTCCAGCTTTATCCATCTTGTCTTGACCCTTTTAACACCACTGTGTTTGTTCTCTGCTTCTTGAAATCCTTTCATCCTCTGATAACCTTAATTTCCTTCTCTAGAGCTTTCTGCCCCTAATTCACTATCCAATCCTTATGAATTACTTTTCCCCTTTCCATATTTTTTTAACAGTTATCCAACATAATTGTTTTCCATAATGCTACCTCTTTTCTCTTGTACGGTTTCAGCTTGGGGAGCCACAAATTTAGCTCCCATCTTCTGACCTCCCTCCCTCTATTCAGCTCTCTATGACCTCTTTGTGGCTTGCTGATAGCTTGCATCAAACGAGACTTTAATATTCCTTTATTGTCACTTTTTTTATTTGGTCAAAGAATTGGACCAAACTTGTCATCTGAAGTCTTCTCTTGTTCCACTACCAGTGTAGTCTCCAGTCATGGGCTGCACATGTTCAGACTCATTCAGAAAGTTGGTGACTTCTTGACTTTCCCTGTTCACTTCAATTATTAATCTCCCTTGTGTTACTCCTCTGCTGTATCAGATTCTACTTCTCTTCCTCAGCTGCATGAGTGTACAGTTAAGTACCCTCCTCTGTATTGGTGCTTTTACCATATACTGCTCATCCCCCTCACTTCACTACTGTCTTCGTCTTTTTGTTTTTTATTCCACAACCTGTACAGATATCTCAGTGTCCTGTCACATAGACCTTTATACATGACAGAAGGGTCATGAAAAAGGTAAAGATTATTTCTTTTAAAGATTTTGCTTTTTTGCAATATGCATGGAACCTTATATGAAACAGTGGCACCTCAGTAGTGTCTAGGCAACTAGAAAACTACATGAAATCGTAGGTAAAACATGCTCATACTATTATCACTTGTCCTTCCTTACTCTTTACTTCTAACCATTTGCTTGTTGAATTCATTTAAACCTTGTCATTATTATGGCTCTAAATGTTTTGAAGCTGCGACACTCTGCCTATAATATCCTAGTATATGCACAGCTCAAGGAAATGAGGCTCTGTGAAGCTTCTAAGAACTTTGGAAGGAAAGTGTAAATAGGAGTGGCAAAAATGCTGACAATGAGCCATTTTAAGTTAGTCAAGGCTGGAGAGATTTCCAAGGATCTCCAGAGGACTTAAAGGGCCAGAAGCAGGATACTCAATGTTCTTAACTCCAACTGATTTCAGTACTAGCTGTTAGTATCAGCATAATAACTAAAAATAAACACATACAAAAGTATGAAAATATATCTAGGAATTGAAATGACTTGTCTGTATGCTTTTAAGTTTATTAATGCATAATTATTCAGTCAAACCTCCAACTAACAGAAGCAGGAAAGGTCTACATCTGTGTGTATATTTATGAGCAGTTAAAAGGGCTGTAGTACTTTATCTCAAGACCCAGCTGATCACAATCCAGCTGGGGCTGTGGTGCAATGTTATATAATGCAAGTTTGACTTGTAAGACATTTTCCTATCCAGCATTTCTGTTTTTTTCCCTGTTTAGAAAACAAAGCATTTCAAGTAAACATTCTTTCTGTATTTTTACACTATATAGGACATACTAATGCAATTACAGTATAAAATATAACAATACTAATTGACTTATGTCATAGAGGATAGTGGACAAAAGATGTCCTAATCTGTTTTGTGATGGCATTCCTGTGTTCCTGAAATGCATTTTTTTTCTTGTTTCTGAACCTCCACAGGCTAGACAACATGGGCATAAGGCAAAATAAAAGGAAACGCTTTCCAGTTCTGAGTGGCTCCCCATGTACAAGGAGGAAGGAAGAAACACCCCCTCCCTCAGAATAGTATGACTGCAGACAGGTGATTAACGCAAAACCTGAAGAATAGGAATTCCTGACATAAGAATCAGCAGTATTTGGACTACACTGTCTTCATAGTATTAAAAGCAATTCATGTTACAACTGGCTCAACTGGGTGAATGGGCTGCTGTGTTGTAGTGCAGCAGATGGTACCGCAGGACTGTAACTCTTGTTCAATCCACAGCATGACTTTTCTTCATTGAAAAACAGGGCCTTCTGCTGAGAACCAAAGCACTGCCCTTGCTGAAAAATTCTTTGGGAAAACAGTAGTAACAAATCATTTCTATCGAAATCTGATTTCGATAACCTATCATAACTGTTTTTGATTCCCAAACTGTTCAGTTTCATAGAGGCTTAGAACAATCTCTCTAGATTTCTACTAATGATATTTTTACGTATTTTCCATGTACATGAAGAGCATCTACCTTTCAATCTAGAAACCAAGGTCCAACATCCATTATAGCCAAGAGATTCAAAACTTCTATTTCCCACTGGGCTCTTTTTTCTGACTTGATCTGATTTCCTTCCTAAGGTAATAGGAACTGTTGTCTTCTAACTGTAAACTGTTTTTCTGAGTTTTTTTTTTTAAGGTGCTCAAAGACCTTTGATCAGTAAAGCATATTTTGATATTGTTCTACATCTAAGCATCATTTAGTAAATGTCACATATGTAATTAAATGCAATATTGTAACTTCAGAAGCATTTCCTGTTCCTACAGTTATCTCACAACACTTTCTGCTTCATAAAACAACTAATGTTTAAAGCAGAAAATCCCCATTTAAACCTCATGTTTTATCAGAGAAAGATCAGAATTCTGGAGAAGAATGCAAACATAAGATGTTATGCCTATTCTGGATGACTTGCCAAGATGTAGTATTGCTATGTTTCAAATTTAGTATCACAGTTTCCAAACTGTATTCCCTAAATTATCCAGTAGATGATGCTGATGTATTACAAACTATTCTTGTTCAATTTTAATCAGAGGAAAGAGAATCAAATCAAATTTGGTTTTTGTTACATTTCAGACATTTTAAATTCTGATTGCTCTTTTTAATTCTTGTCTTTTCTAATATGTATAATGCCGAGTTTCACAATGTAGTGTTCTTTAAGCAGAACTTCTGTTACTGAGGGTTAATCAGGTGTTGTGATACACAGCATTTGCTTATGTGTTGTCAAGCATTTATTCTTGTTTTCAGATTGCAGTAAATACATGAAGCCAAATGTTCCAGTCCCATATATAAAGAAAAGGACAGATGTGAGTCTTCTTGAATATCCCAGGATAAACAATGGTCAGTAATCCTCAGCTCTTCTAATCTTTCTCTAATATAAGCATACCTTAATTATAAACTATGGGAGGAAGCCTTATCACTTTTACTCTGCAATAGATTCTGAGTTTCTTGATGACAAAGTTGCTCTTAATTTCACAAGAGGCCTCTTTAAAGACCCTGGAATTCTTTACAGAATGAGCATAGTACTAAACATACATATTAGGGTCCTTGCTTTTTCAAACAGAGTGACAGTGTTTGCATGGCATTTATAGACACTGCTTATACTTTACTGCCAAGAGGAAAGCAGGGTATATAGAACAGATCTGCCAAGGTAGATGGAGGAAAAACTTGAGCTTCCTCTGCTTTCCTCACTCTTGACCTCATTTTTGAAAGTGGTGGGATCCTAGCCAGCCCTAACCAGAACCTAGGTAGCTAGCTTATACTAGTAGACTAAAACCTGTCCTTCCAGCCACTGGATCCTCTTACTGCTGTGGTATCTGCTTACTCAATTGCTACATGGCTAGAAGGAGAAGAGCCAAGCGGAACAAACACCGTGTTCCAAGGAGGAAAGAAAGAATACAAAAGAGGGAAGTAAGCTGCTTTTATTTACCCTTTCTTTCTTTCTATCTCTCTTTTTAACTCTGCTCCCTTGGGAAAAGTATGGGCATCTGAGTAGCTGGAGAAAGAAGCCTCTTGCTTCCCGCAGCAAGCTGGTTTAACTGCCTGCTCTTTCCAGACTGAGGCTGAAGCTAATTAGACCATTTGGCTTTTATACATTTCCCCACAGGAGGGCGAGTAGTGTGAGGAAAGTTGAAGTTTTCTGTGTCAGACTAAAACTGGCTCAAGGACAGGCAAAAACCACTACTGATAATTGTATTGCAAGAGCTGAGAGCATAAAGGAGATCTGAGAACTGTTAGCCCAGCTGGCAGTTAGAACATGAAGCAGACTTAGGAAGAACATGAAATGCAGGATTCAAGGTGTAGACCTTAGGTCATGTGCCTTAAGCTAACAGCTGGGCAAAAAGTGCCAAAATGTGCTAGTAAACCAGCAAGAAAGGCTGTTAGCAGAAGCATATTAAGTCATGTAAGTCAAGTAGGCATAGCTGCTGGATGGGTTTGAGCAAGGGAAAATAACATGCCAGTGGAGGGCAAATTGTTTCAATAGAGAACATTGTTATCACCTATCTCTTTGTGTTTCCTAGTGTCAATCAACAATACCTGTGTCACTATGTGTTAGGAAGAGAAGGGGAGAGAGAATACTGTGCTTCAGCCAGCCACATGTCTTCTCTTCTGGACAACAATCTTGGCCAGCAGTCTAGCTCAAACATGTTTTTCTGATGTGTAGGTTCATTTGGATGTGAGTTAGCTTCATGCAAGTGTAGCAAAATATTCTGTATTAGTGTATTGGAGGCATAATTGAAGTATATAATAATTTGTATCAACAGTGTCAAATGGGCATCTCTAACAATCCAAGTTAGGTCCTATCACATGAAATAGCCAAATTAATAGTGCAATAAAAAGTCTGCCTTTCTCCACTTATATATGCCATAGCAGGAGGCCATAATATAGAAAGCAGCTGGATTCCTCTGCCCAGCACTTCTTTCTGAAACAAGAAAGGAAAAAGCTTCCTATAGAAATCTAAAAGGAATGGAAAGGACTGAGAAAGCACAGATCGTAGTTTGCCTTAGCCCTGGCAGGCAAAAGAGCCGTTGAATTAAAGAGAAACAGTGAAAAACTGTATCTGTTTTGTTTTATTTTGAAATTTGATACCTCCTGCAGAGGGACAGACTTCTTGTGTAATTGACAGGAACTTTAACATACAAGTACAGTTGGATGATGAGAAGGAAGCTGCTGGTTGCTGTAGCTTATCTTGATAGAATTTTGTCAAAAATTACTTTGCTTGCTGTGATGAGTAGGCACAGGAGACATTTGATTGCCACTGTGGAGGCTGTTTTTAATTCATTGGAGACGTTTAGGTTGGGAGGCTGAGCTTTATGGGGCATGGTATTTAAATAATTTGGAACAATAGTTTGGGATGTTGTAGGGGAAGCTATATTTTGAGCACATTCTTAATGTGCTCAAAAAGAGGAAGAAGTTTTGAAATCAGCTTGTATAAAGCTTTGAATAGTACATGGAGCTTTATCTGCTTTGGTGTGTATATTGAGATGGGTATTATTTAGTTTAATTGAACCAAATAGCCTCAAAATGATTTAGATATGCACATACAGACATGGATTCCTGGGCTGTATGTTTTAATGTGGAGAGACTTACATATTTAATAAAGACCCAGCTAAAGAAGATAGATGGTGAGAAATGTAGATTTCCAAAAGATAAAAACAGGAGTGCAGGTGTCCAAGAGATACCATCAAGAATGGCCAAGAACTCCATAATGGGAAACAAGTTATTAGTTGTTTTTTAAAAGAAACTTATTTTTTATGGAAAAAACATTTTATGGTAAGTATCCAGTTCATGCAATATTAAACATTTGGCATGCTGAAGGAACAATACTGGGATTTTTGTCATTTTTAAGCAGTGCACAGTAAAAATGCACACACACACCCCTTATCTGTATGCAATCTTTGTATAAATTGCTTAGAAATTAGTGTAGATAATGATTTGGGACTGCACAATACACACATGGGGGCTGGGAAAAGCTGAGATTTCAGGGGGGTTGAAGCGCTTCAGGTAAGGAATAAATTACTTGAATATGAAGGCTTGGGATGTTGAGAAGGACTGTAAGTACTCTAAACAGCTTAATGCAAGGGAAATATTATGTACGGAGCTACAAACTGCCAAACAGAAGAAATCTCATTAAGTGTCCTTTTCCTATGGATAAACAAATTTAAAACATAGTACCCTTGTGGGGAAGGGAAAGGAACAGAATAGCAAAAGTAGGGAACGATGACAGTTTCTGTCCAGTTACGTAGAATGTTTGGAAGTGAGTAGAATACAGTTTGCACTGTATTTTTTGCTTCAATGACTAGTGAGAAAAGTAAAGTTCATCCTATAATTTCAGTTATAGATTTGAATATCATCAAAATATTTTGATTAAAATATTGAAGCCCATTGTTTTCAGACAAAGGAGCTGGCACAGATGGAGAAATAAGGGTATTTGTTTAGCCTCTTGAGGTAATACATATAACTTAAAACAGATAACAGTTGTGTAGGTACGCTGGCAGTGTTAGGTAATCGAACAACAGCAATGAAAAATATCAAGGAAAAATAGTTAATGAAAAATTAAGGCTTAGATTTTTGAAGGCAAATTAGTTTGAGTGACAAAGTAGATTTGGAACCAGGTCCTACATCAGCCAAGTCTCAAGAATGAGTGTTTTTAAATATAGGAGATGTCTTTGAGCAATATGCCTTTTTTTTTTTTTTTTTTTTTTTTTTTTTTTTTTTTTTTGGTGGTAAATATGCAGTTGGGGAAAACACTGATGCAATAAGAGATGGTTTTCCTGTAGTATCTGAGAAGACTCTGGCAGCATGAAGCTTTGATCTTTCTTTTTTCCTGATTTGCAGGACAGTCGTGAATACTGCTGAACTGTGTGTACAACTTCATGAGATAATTCTCAGAAAAAGGAATACAATACAAATTTACAGCACATGTTCAGTTTTCAGCTGAGGATGATCTCTAGCAGTTTTATGGCACGTGCCAATTAAACTAATATAGTTGTAGCAAATTTAACACAGCCATGCTTGATGGAGATTCTGGGGAAAGATAATACATAAGCAGCTTTTCTTCAAAATATTTTGTCAAACTGTGCAAAAATTTTCTGCTGAAACTATTTTTTTCAGTTTTAGTGAACCAGCATACCACAAAATCTGTCTGCTTGCTGTAGAAAAATTTTATGCATCTTTAAAGGAGTATCTACTGTCTGTTTACTTTCAAATAAAAATAGACAGAAAAATATTAGCACCACAAACTCCAGAGGATTATTGCTGGGGTGACACACGCTCCTGTACTTCCTCTGTATTCCATGAGGAATCACAGGAGACAGAAAATGAAGTCCAGATAGAGAACCAGGTTAATACAAGAGGCTAGGGCCCAAGGGAGCTGAACTGAAATTCCAATTCACTTTGATTTGACAGGTTGATATTTCTATACCAGGCTTAATCTTAAGTAATATGCGCAGCACTAAGAAATGTTTGTATAGGCTACATAACAAACTTTTATGATCTTTCAGGCTTTCGCTGAAGTTTTCCTGGTCATCAAGAGAATATTTGAGAAGTTCTGTTGAAATTGCTAGTGTGAATAAAGAGCTAATCAGAAAATACAGAAACAGAATCAGAGAGGAATTGTCTTAAATTAATTTGTATCAAAATTTTGGGGTTTTCACTGAAGATTTCAGAGAATATAACAATTTTTTTTAAAAGACCTCCTCTGTATAAAGTAGAAAATGATCTATGAAGTGTTGCAGTCATATGGTCATGTATTTTTGTCTAAAGGTTGCACCAGTCTTTGGTGATAGCAATTGTATGCAGCTTTTATTTCTGGCTCTACAACCTGTGCAAAATGAGGCAGTCAGGATTGATGCTGCCCTATGATCACTGATCTTATTCAAGAACACACGTGTAGTGAATGACTGAGACTTTATTAGAGAGATCTGGGGTTTGCAGTCAGCTTTAATTAGAGAAGTGAAAGAATCTGGTATTTTGCAGCATTGCTTGAAATCAAAAACAGTAAAGAAAACATCACTCAAGAAATGAGAATTTAACTGTTTTGTGGAGGGGTGCTTTATTGCAGACACTTCTGTTATGCCATTTCCTCAGAATGATGTGACTTACCACACATACAGACTGGTAGCTTATTTCAGCAGGCACAGTTAAATGCTAAACTGAGAACTGTGGAAGCAAAAAATGCTGTCTTGAAGAGCTAGAGTGTATGCATACTGATCGTTGGCCTAGGATCGGATTTAGAGACGGGGGACATCTGCAGCCGTGTACGATGTTTAAAAGAACTACCTAAGCACATCCAGAAGAATTATAGAAGCCTTGTGAAGAACCTAAAATGACATTTGCAGGAGGGTGTGTATGTGTTGGTTGACAAATGTTTCTTCTAATGACAATGTAGCCTCTACTGTCCTTGCATGTGCCTGTTTTCTGACAAAAGCTGCTCCCTCCGTAGTGCCAGAACAAGTTAGTGGAACTGCACAGTGAACAGGACCAAGGAACTGACCCAGATGATTAGTCATCATCATCTTTATCCTCAGGGTATTTTTCAGACAAATCTGTTTCCTAAGATGGGTTAGTGTATAACAGCAAAAATACTTACCCTGAAACATTTGAGGAACAAGAACAAATTGACAAAGAGTAGAGGTTACTTAGACTGAATCTTTGTTCAGTTATATTTGCAGGAGGTTCAGAAATGCCCTGGTGTGTGGTTATCTGTATGAATAGCTTGGCAAGATATTTGCTCTATAATTTCAACTAATAAGGAAAGATCTTGAATCCCAGTGATACCTAAACGAGTGTTAATAATATTAAAAATTTGTCAATTTACAAGTTTAAAAAATGTGATGAATCTAGTCTTAAACCTGCACACATCTGAGGAATATGGGGTGATTTTTGATTAATATGCAGATTGTCCATAGAAATACTAAAGAATGAAGTTGCTGAAAAGATTGATCCATCCTGCAAGGACTTTTCTCAGCTTCTTTGACTCTTCTGGTTATTCTCTTGGAATAGGTATGAAGAATTTAGTATTCAGATCTTAGAAAAAACACCTCAGAGCAGTAAAGTAATTTTATCTGTTGTGGGCAAGTGCACCATAATTCAGAACTCATTCGAGAGACTTGTAGGAAAAAGGTGGATATAGATGCGTAAGAGTATATACTGAGGACAGGATGGCTTCAGTGTTGTTTTAGAATGTGTCTAAAATATAGAATTACATTATCTTCTTTTGAATATAAAATACATTTTTATAAAGATTTGAGTTACAATTTGAGGCAAATTTTGCTAAAACTAAAAAAAAAAAACTTTAAAAGCTTAGCTGTCAGTGGATACAGTTTCAATTAAGATATTTATGCATCAAGGAAGTAATTGCCTCTCTGTTTATATAGTTACTATCAACAGATTGTAAGATTTCATTTGGGCTTCTGAAGGAAGGTGAGTACAGTGGTATTGTTAATCTTTCCTAATGGTATGTGCTAACTGATCTTCATCTTTAGAAGTTGATACTGGGACATTACTACTGAATATAACGAGCCAAGACTTATCATATTCAGTTGTGTCAAATTATTCTATTGGTGTGTGAAAGGATTAAATCTTCCAGAGTAGTTGTAAGGAAAAAGAAAGAGTGAAGGAGAAAGGGGCAAGAAAATACTGGGAAAGGTGGTGTTTTCTCCTTTCCTAATCAGATAGGAACCATTTTTATCATACAGAATTGATGGGGCGAGGGGGGGGGTGCTTGTTTCTCAGGCCCTAGCATTAGGAGATGGACAAGTGAAATGTTTTTTCTCCTTAAACTCTTTGACACATTGTGTTCCATACACTGAGTTTGAACAATACTTTTTTTTTTTTTTTTTTTTTTTTTTTTTTTTTTTTTACCTACTTCTGTTGCCAGTTTTGTGTCTTCCTGGCTGCTTCTCCAGTGGATGATTAGCATTCATGTCTATCAAGTGCAGGAAAAGTCAGTGCAGCACTGTCATTGGCTTCATCGGTGCTTTTTGTCATGGAGTCACCAGCAGCTATTGCCCACCTTCTTGCAAGAGCTTCCCTCTGATATTTCCTGCAATTTTCTGTTCTATTTTTCCAGATGTATTCCTCAGTAGGTGGGTTGCTGAGAATCTGACACCTATTTGATAAGTTGAGTGTTTTCCAGGTGTCTTTTCTCCTGAAGTCATAAATTGCCAGTCTGCTACATAGGTAGTATGGTTTTCTGTGGTTTGCTGTTGATGACCCTTTTCCTAGTAACCCCCTACCAGTGATGCCTGAACCTAGTCATCCAAAGAATATTAATTTGCTCATATGGTACCCAGGACTACACTTCAATTCCAGGAACGTATCTTATCCAGCACTTCCATTGGCTTGCACCACATGCACCCAAAATCTCTTACAGCAAAGAGAAAAACAGCTCATCCAACAGTGGTCACAACAGTTCCCTCCTTGTTCATACATATGACATAGAGCTACTCTTATATGGAAGGAATCACAGTTCCCCTCCAACATACATTTCTAGATGCACTTACTCCAGATTTCAACAAACTAACTTACCCAGAATATCTGCTGCCTTACTTTTTCTGCTGTTAACACACACCCCAAGTGCTAGATACAATCAGTGATCTCAAGACTCAAGCTTTGTAGCTTTGTATTCCTCTAAAGCCTATGACATGCAGGTCTCTCATATGGACTATTCAGAATTACAGAACCACAGCCCATGAAATGAAACAAATCAAATAAAAACTCACTACATCCCTTTATTTCCAAGTACAGAATCTGCAACTAGGCTCTCAGAAAATCCTGTTAGGTGGGCAATGACCCATGATGGTCATTAATATCTTTCCTTTGCTGTTGAATGACTTCGTTGTAAGTCAGGTGATGCCATCTGCTAGCAGCTGATCATTTTGTTTTCAGATTAGTAATAAATATACAAACCAGCAGCAACCTAGAACAGAATTTTGAGGCACATAACGGATACTGTTACCACATTAAAAAGAATCATGTAGGTTTATTTCTCTTAGCCTTACACTGTTCTACAGTAATTTAGTTTTTCCTTGAGTGATTCTTTATATATTCTTGGGGTATTCTTTTTAGTCTTAGGCTTCTTTGAATCATTAGTTACTTTAAAGCTCCTCATCTTTAAATTGGTAATATTAGTGGCTGTAAACTCAGCCTAGAAGTTTAGAGAATTGATTTCCTCAGTTTTTCCTCCTTAGTGTGCGGTTTTTATAGTTGAATGGCACACCAAGTTTCTTCTCAAGGAAGCAAGGTTCTTACAAGTCGGGCAGATATACCATAAATCAAGAATTCTCAAGCTCTTTGTCTTCACAATACTTCAGAAAATTAAGTATTCATTGCTGTCTATGGCATAAGAGAAATACTAACACTGGTTGTAAATGAATTGTAAATGGCAATGCCATTCAACAATACAGATGGAAAGTTAAAGTAGTGGCATGGATTAGTTACCAAGGTCACAGTCAACAGCAGTAAGACTGACTAGTAAGAATAAGAAAAAAAGAATAACTAGTATGTATCAAGAGCAGAAGGTCTGCACTGCAGTAAGACCACAGCAAAGATGCCTTAGTAGCAGAAAACATCCCCGGATAACAGGAGGATGGCAACAGAGTTGCAACGTGCCCTACTGGCCCTGTTATCCCAACAGGAAGGTAGACAAAAAAATGCCCAGAATGTAAAAACAAACCTATGCCTTCACCCATCTCCTTCCTAGAGACTTTCCTAGGGACAGATAAGGCAGCTAGGATCTGGTTTTGACACTTTTTCTGGGTGAAACAACCAGTAAATTCACAGGTGGGGTGCTGCTGGGGGAGGGGGAACTAGGGGGGAAAAGGTGCACTCTGGCTTTCACCCATCTACCTCCCCTGGGCTGGGACAAAGTAGACACATTGCAATATTGTCCTAGTGAGAAGGAAAAACTGGTGGAGGAGAGGCATAGCTGGTCTAGGCAGAGAAGAGCTCATCTGGATTATAGAGGACAATGCAGAGCATTTGCCTAGTTTACAGCTACTTTTATAATACTGTAGTATCTTAATACTAAATCATTTTGGCTTCAGCAGCAACGTGTATATTTAGAATGGCAGCACTATCATGCTGTTGATAAATTACTCATCACTGCTGTCATTGCTAGATGGTTAAAGGAACGCATGTCTAGGCTATGCTCAGGATGAGCACTCGCATCTCTTGGGAGGCAGTGGTCCATTCATTCTTCCAGGAACAGTAAGGTGGGTGTTGAGCAATCTGTCCATTGAAATGTGTAAAGAAGCTGTTCAGAGAGCACAAAATACATTTACTCAGCAGTACCAGCTGGACATGAGCCCATCCAGGATGCTTTGTACAGCTGACTGTTGTTACCAAAGCCATGTGAAGGTTAGCCTCTTACTCACTCACATCTCATTCTGCTTGTCACGTTCCCTTTGGTTTTGTTCTGCAGAAGGGCAGGAGAAGGAGGATATAACCCACAGGCAGATGCAGCCACTGATGGGGAGAAAGTTAGGGAGGATTTATACGGTAGCACATATTTAATATGGTGTGGGCACCATGATAAATATGCTGTTGGGTGAAAGGGTGGAGGCAAACTCTTGTTATGCTATAAATTGCATCCTTGCATTTCATGCTTTCACTATCAAGGGATAGGAGATCAGCCTCATGTCTCTGTATGTGAGCTCTGGCACCTAGTGAGGAAGGGAGTGGAAAGGGGTGATGTGAGAACTGGTTCAAAAGTGTTGGCACACGGGTCCAGCTGACACAGGGGGAGATTCTGGTGCCTGCCAGAGCAGGGGTAAATGGAAGTGGAGGTTGGAAGGAAGCATGGGCCAAAGGGAGGGCAGCAAATGTCACAGCATCCTTGCCAGGCGCCCTGGGCACCCTCTGAGATGAGTGAACTGGCATCTACATCTCTCAAAGCAGGTGCACGTAAGAGAGGGAAAGAAATCTGGTGTTGGAGAGCTAAAACTTTATTTAGACATTCAAATCTTTACATTTTCTTCCTGGAAGTTGACCTTAGAAGATTTTACTGGACCAATAATGATAAACTGCTTTACAAGACCCCAAAATTGCTGTTAAGGATAGAACAGTAATGTGAAAAGCCTGCTGTTTTGCCATCAGTAAAAATCAGTGCAGACCTTCCAGGGAACCAGTATTATTAACCCTGCTGTTCTTAGGTGATGACCTAAGGCATCTCTAAGAGAGAGAGGGAGAGGGCTTTTGTTATTCCAAACAGCACAGCTGATCTGTACACAAGCTTTTGTACTCGCGGATCTTCAGAGGAGGGAAGGTCAGACCTGAACAAGCCAAAAGCTTGTCTTTTTCTCCCTGTTACATCACCTAGTGCCAGTAACACAGTTTCCTCTCCACAAACTTGCTCGAGGACTCCCGGGACGCGGCGCTGCTCTGCCGGTCATTTCGCCCGGGGCAGGGGGGCGCGGAGCTGCCGCCCCGCGGCCGGGACCGCCCGCTGCCCCGGCTGGACCCCGCCGCCGGCCTCCTCCCCGCCTCCCTCCGCCGCCGCAGACGCCGCTTTCCTGCACGCCCGGTGCAGAGCCGCGCCGCCCGGCTCCCGGCGCTTCTCCTGCCCGCCAAGGTAACGAGGAGCTCAGCGCGGCTTCGCCTCGGCGCCGCGCTCCCCTCCTTCCCTGCCCTTCCTTCGCCTCCCGCGCCCGCAGGACCCTCGGGAACCGGCGCCTCCGGAGCGCCGATCTGCTGCCGGGTGAGACCGGGGAGCCGAGCCCGGGGCCCCCCTTCCCTCCGCCGCCCGCCCCCCGGGCCCTCCTCCTGTCACTGATTCGGTGCCGGAGCCCCGGGTGTCTGAGCACCCCTTCCGCAGCCCCGGCCCGCCGCCGCGGCTCCCGAGCTGTCAGTGCGCAGGCAGAGCCCCGCGCCGCCAACCGCCGCCGCCAACCGCCGCCGCCAACCGCCGCCAACGGCCGCCAACCGCTGCCGCCAACGGCCGCCAACCGCTGCCGCCAACGGCCGCCAACCGCCGCCACCGCGAGGCGGCCCCAGGTACCGCCCCGGGGGAGCCGCTGCCGGCGCGGCCGGCTGCACCTGAAGGGGAAGCGGTCGGGACTGCGCTCCCCCGGCCGGGCAGGGGGCGGTCGTGGCGCTGAGGGGCGACGCCGGCAGGCGCGGCGGCGCCTCGGGGCGGGGGAGGCCGGCGGCGCGGGGCGGCGGGAAGGGCCGCGGCGGGTGCGAGGCGCCCGGGCGCGCCCTGCTGTGCGAGCTCCGCCGCGGGGCCGCCGCGGGCCGGGCTGCGCAGGCCAACAGGTTCGCGGGAAATACCTGCATAAGCACCCCTTCCCCGGCCTTGCCTTTTAAATGTGTGTGTGTGTGTGTGTGTAGATATACATATATACATATATATATACACATGTATATATACACACAATATAAAACCGTTAGCGTTTATGCAGAAAAGGGATATGAAATTGTGGCCCTGTTCTGGGCAGTCAGAGTGCTTTCCCGGGCCACCATGGGGGAGGCCATCCTGGAAAATTCCCCGAGGGGCAATTTCTCAGATGGCAACTAGCGTAATGCTTACTTGGACCCCCGCTCCAGATTCCTGAGGGAACCGAGTCCCTCAGGTTTTCCAGAGACTGATATACATGGCCGATTCTGCAAAGTGCAAATAATCTAGGCTAACCCTTCTCTGGGTACTTGACAGTCTCCCTGTCGTCTCCTCGGCCCACTCCCTAAGCGCTCCTAGGCAAATGGGTCAGTGGCTCCAGGTGATCCTTCTAGCAGACGCTCAGGGAGCTTCTGCACTGCCGGCCGGCTAGAAGGCAGCGTTGTGGCCTGTCGGTTTATGCACATACTGAATGAGCCTTGCTTCAATTATTCATTCGGTGCCTTTGCAATCTTCTGCAGTTTCTCTTCTCTAGGGAGATGATGTGTAACAAAGCATTGAAATAATTTGCCATTGAGGTTGTGATGCTATCTAGGCACATGGCAGCTGTTCACTTGAACAGCCATTCTCACGGGTTAATTCATAACAGTAAAAGGTATGTCAAGAGAGAATGAGGATTCCCAGTAGGGCAGCGTTACCCTTTACATTCTTTGTGTTCCCCTCTGAAAAGCCATAATGCAGCTAAGACCAGAACCTTGAATAGTTATTACACTAGATTCTAGAAATGAGATTTGTATTTTTTGTCTGCAGGAATTAATGCCTTCAAAGTACATATGATCTCCATAATGGAGAAACGATGCCTTCAAAGTGGGGTTGATTTAAATCTGATAATTTGTCAGTGTGGTGGACATTTTCTGTTTTACAGGTGAAGAGACAGGTGCAGAAATGGAATACAGTGGAGACAGAGTTGGTGGCAAAACTTGGAATCCCGTTTATTGTTATTTATGTTTTACTAATGTGATTGTCAGTTGTGCTGTGCTCTTCTCCACTGGCTCCAGAGAGCACCCACTGAAAAACTGAGAATCATTTGCATTTTCCTAATAACGGAAAAAGAGTGGCCCCACAGTGGCCAATGGCTATACTTATCAAAGTATAGGATTACTGTACATTTCCAAACAGCAGTATGGCCAGGAGTTGACCTCCAATTCTTGGAATTCTCTTTCTTGTGTCTGATAGCAATCCAGATGAACACCGCTACACAGAGAAACGCTGTATCTCTAGGATGTGAAGAGCCTGATTGAACCTTCTGTGTGTAACACCCAATATGAAGGTCAGAAGAAAAAGGCACTAGTACTAGTGCAAAGCAAACATGCGGTGAGCTCCAGGTGTTCACTGTCATTGTACCAGAATTTCCACACTGTTGTTAGTTGTAGGCAGAGCACATTGAAATAAAGTGGCAGCTGGTGAATTTCCAAGATGGGGAGTATCTCTGAGAAGTTAATATTCTCAGCTGGGAAATATCTCCCTCCAGGAGACTTCAGGTCAGGACTTCATTATTCCTTTCCATTTTCCTTTATGTTTTTCTTTGCTCTCCTGTGAAAGGAAATTTGCCCAATACTCAGATGAGATACACAACTGCTGTGCTGCTGCCTCTCTTGTCAATCACTTGTCTTTCCCAGCATGCATACTTCCTCCAGACAGGTTAGAGAACAAAGGAGGAATTCCTGCTGCATCTAATCAAAGGTCTGAGGTTTCCAGCAGAGATAATCCAGCCAGCATCAGGAACTGATCACAGAACAAAGCAGTAAGTGGCTACTCTGGAGACTGGTAATCAATTGCTAACACCTCAGTTAGCAGTGCGGTTGATAAAGTCCTATTTCTCCCCTTTTGCCATTCCTCTGGTTTATCCATTTCATGGGCATTTTCTGTTCTATCCGGGTCTCAGCCACAGTGCCAGGAAAACCTTCCCTGCCTGCCGTAAGGCATCTGGGGAGGCCACGCAAGTGGTTACTGGAATGAGAACCAGAGTCAGATGAGAGATTTAAGTCACTGTTATTAAAAGAAATGCCAGACCATATTTATTCCTATGTATACAAAGGATTACCTATATATTTTATGCCTCCTTGTGATCACCCTGACAGGTGTTTTGAGGTTTGAGGACAGTACCTGCAGTTCTTTGGTTAAGGGCAGATGCAAAGAAAATATTTAAAGTCCTCTGAAATCAACCAGGTGCTTCAGTGCATTCTTTCAGTGTGTACTGCTAGTATAACCCACAGTGAGTATAATAAATTATGACATTTTAAATATATCCCTAGGTCTTTGAAGAGAGCTGGTCACATCTTTCCCATTTAGTGTTTCAGAATTCCAAAAGCTTCTGACAGAATTCACTGAATTGGCTTATGTTCATTTTACATATTAAGTTTTTTTTTCAAAATAAAATAGATTTATTTTTTTTTAAGTAAAAAATGAGATTCTAGGTCATGGTTGTACATTAATTTAAATATTTGCCATGGCAAGTTGCAGATCATAGCAGGTGAAAGAGGCTATGAACTGAGTAAACATGATTTTCTGAACAGGAAAATCTTCTTTAAATAAATATTGGAAGATTCACAGCTCATTATCTGTGTATTTTTAGGCAATTCCAGTCCTTCAGACAGTTCACAAGCTGCTTAAAACCGATTTGATAGCTGTATCAGTGTGTCCTGGTTTTGCTTCTGTTCAGTGTTTTCTTGGATGACCTGGATGGTAATATAAAGAGTGAGTGTATCAGATTTGCCAATCACATGCAACAGTGAAACTTTAAGTATGTCAGAGGAAGAGAGCAGAATTCAAAATTATTCCCACAAATTGGAAGAACTGCTAGGAAAATTTAGTAGGAAAAAATGCAAGGTATTACAGCAAGGCAGGAATAATCAACAGCATAAGCAGTTGAGAGAAACAAATGACTAGGTGGCAACTCTGGAAAACAATCTGAAGGTTATAATAGATTACAAACTGAGCATGAGTCAATGTTATGCTGTTGCAAAAGAAGGCAAACATCTTGCTAGGATATGTAAAAGACATAGCCTGGAAGACACATGCAACAATCCTCCTGTTCTATTCAGCATTACTAAAGCCTGAGTTGGAGCTGTGTTAAGTTTTGGTTATTATACTTTGAGACAGGTACAGGGCAGCTGGAGGGCATCCAGAGGAGGGCAGCAGGATTGATCAAAGGTCTGGAAAACATGACCTACAAAGAAGGTTTGAAAGAACTAAGGTTGTTTAGCCTAAAGACAAGAAGGCTGGCAGGAGAATTTAACAGGAGGTAAGAAATAGCAGAAAGAAAGATTATTTTAGACTATAGGAATAAGTTTCTAGGAGCTAGGATAATAAAGATGTGGAATATTTTTCTAGGGAGCGGGTGAGAACTTAAGAACAAGTTTGACAATTATCCATGAAGAATGAAATCAGGATAGTGATCCTAGAATGCGAATATATATTGGACTATTTGACTTACTCAGTTCCCTTCCAGATGTATTCTTTTATCATTTTGTGAAGGCAATATGATCGTTTAATGTAAATGAAATAAAAGCTATCTGCTAGCCCCATTCTGATGTCTGCCTAATAACTCAAGGGTAGCATAGCCCCTGTGCAACAATGCAGCACTTTCTGAAAAGAGCCTGAAAGAAAAGGAACAGTTTACTAGAAGACAGTTAAAACAGCTCTTTTTGGAGAAGACATAGGTATCAAGATATATATACTGATTTATCTGGAGCAGATACTTGACTGAGTCTTATCAATGCTGAAAATAATGCTGTGGAGAAAGAACAATGAATGAGGCTTAGCTGTTAGCAACCTGGTATGAACTGAAAATACAAACTCTTACCTTAATTTTAATATTTTACTTCCTGACTGAAAGACTGTAGTCCAAAAATGGTTTTTAGAGATAAAATAAAATATAATAACAGCATTTAGAACTAGAATAAAATGAAGCACAGTTCTACAATTGATATTTTTAGGCATCTCTCCTAGAGGACCTAGATTTTCTCTCCCTGTACTCATGGTTTAACATATATTGTTTATATAAATGGAACAGATGATCCCCTGTGCACAGTGAAAAATAATAGATTTCTGTGAGGAGACAGGTAGAAAGAATTAAGGGAGCAATGATCATCTCTTTTGGATGCTGTAGTGATGAGCTGCCCATAAGAACCTGAACAGAGCACACTCTGAGTCTAGCCAAAGAATATTTTAATCCTCTAAAGGGAGAAGGATTTCTCTTTCTCTCGAGTCTGAGAGACACTAAAAACATTCTGGGAGGAATGGAAGTGTTTTTTTTTACACCAACCAGGCAACTGGGAATCTTTTATGTGAAAACAGATATTCTCTGGGACCGAAAGGCTGCAAAGTGACTGCTAGAAAGAATCTGTGTTGAATGAACAAGACAGGAGAAAATGAAGAATTAGGCTTTGCTGTTTAGAAGGCTATTTTCACTGAGCTGCTGCTCAATGAACTGCAGCATATTAGCATTGGAATCCAGTATAGTTTAAACACTCTTACACTGGTATTACCATAAATTGTTTGAAATCCTCATATTTTGATTTTCTCTGGGACATGTGTGTACAAAGTATAACACTCTATAAGTTCTGATTCCTCTTTTTTTCGACCCTCATCTTTCATAACTGCTTAAATACTTGCTGAAAAATGATTTATTTAGAAAGCTAGTCACTTGGTGCCCCGAATACTTTGGATTAAATTCACATCCCCTCCACCCAAGGACTGACCAACCAGTGATTCACATTAGCTCCTACTCTTTTTGTATGGGTTTATTTCAGTTCTTCTTGTCCCATTCTTTGCTTTGTGGACATAAAAGAGACAGAATGCTGCTGGACTTAGATTTTGATAAGCCTGATTTGTAGAAAGCAACTAATGCTGAAGAGCATTATGTATGCTGCAAGACTTCTTTGCTAATCAGGAACTGCTGTACCACCCAGGGGAAATCTGAGTTTCAACAAACCAGCTGATGTCAAAGATGGGAGAAGTCACATGTAATGTTTATTCCTTAAATGATTATTTATTGATTTATTTACCAACTTCTTGGGTATGAAAGCAAAGGGATTGTCATGTCAGACCATTTACAGAGAATAGGACCAGAAAAAAAAATCATTAGTGTATGTGAACTCTCTCAAAAACAGAGCTTGGCAGAACAGTTTTCATTTTGGAATAATACTGGCCTCTGCTTTGGTGCTAAGTGCAGGATGGTCATTTCTTAATTCTCCAGCTTCAGGCCTGTGTCCTACCCCAGCAGCAGGAGCAGAAAGGAATGCTAAAGCAGAGACAGTAGTAGTGTTCATGGAAATATACAGATCTTTAGTGCTTTTGATCACCTCCACTAAACCAGAGCTCAGTGAATTTCCAAATTGAGATGTTGCAGCATGTTGGCAGTAAAGAGCAGCACTGCAGTGCAATTCACAGTGTTCTCTGAGTATCTTCACAGTAATGAAACAGCAGGGTATGAAAAGAAATTAAGGTGATTTTTTTAGCTGAGTTTGATGGCAGATGTTAAGAGACAGCAAGCGTTCTTGCCTTACCTGCAAGACAAGGAAAAAAAACACCCTAGAAAAGCAAAATTCCTGTAGGCAAATGCCTCAGTGTAGAATAGGGTTTGTCCAGATGGATTTGTGAAGCGTACTGTCAGAACACCAATCAATGGATCAATGGCATGTGACTTTTTCTTAAAGTATGTTAAGCGCAGCATTTGATGGATCAAAAGACCAAAGCAATTATGTTTGCATTGATGAAACACAGCGTTACAAATTGCTCTGTCAAGCTGCTCTTGCTGCCATCAAAAGGGAACTGAATCTGATCCCATTCTGAAAGTTTTCTGTTAACTGTAAATAACTGAGGAGAGGACCACAGTTACCCAGTTTGTGAACCACATCTTTGGCTGCATTGGTAAACAAACTCTTAGCAGTCAGTGAGCTCAGACATGACTAGGATACAAAAATACTTTTGTCGTCTTTGTATGTAATCCCAGCTGGCACTTAGCTATCCGTTAGTTTCCTTAGGGAATATTATTATACTCCACAGGCTTATCCTAACTTGTGATCTGATGATCAGCCAGCAAGAACGAGCATATCCCCCTTTGCTTTTATCCAGGTGGGTGACGTGGCAGGTCTTAAAGCAGAGACCAGAGAGCAGCGTTCCAGGAAGGTGGGGAACGGATGAGCTGGAAGCAACTACACCAGACACAAAGTTCCAGGAAAAAAAGGATTATGTGCCCATACAAATGAGAGAGAGAGAGAAGGTGTAGCTATGCAGTTGGAGAAGAAAGCAGACAAGAAACATTTAAAACTTGTTCTGTTTTCACATAGCACCTTACATAGTAGTTTAGCCCCTTGCATAAGTAGTTAAATTAAAATATTATCTTGGCTGATACAAAGTACAGGAGCACGAGCTCATGGGAAGAAATTGAGCATTTATAACCATTCCAAAGAGGATGAAGAACAAACCTTGGTAGTATGCCACAAATTCCAACATTTCATAATGATATCTCCACAGCCTTCAAGAAGAAGGTATGATTCCTGTAATCTACAGACAGTAAAAAATGGCTTTCATGTAAATGTTTACATCGGTGGCAGCTTCCACAGAGTCCCAGTAGTTCCAGGACAAATAAACCTCCCATTACAGTTGTTTCATTCTTACTGAGGGGACAATATGAGAACACTTAAGGCTCACTCTGAGATCATCTCCCCCAGTTGCTGCTGCTGCACCTGGCTTATTTGTTGTTGGCTGGCTGGGAATATGAAGGAAAGTGGCAATAAGGAACATAAGGTAAAATGAGTACAGCTTGCAGCTGGCTGGAGCAGTTACTCTACTTGCTTTTATTTCTATAGGCTTTTATTTCTATATTTTATTTGTTACAAGTAGTGATTGAAAGAAAATTGACAGCAGGGATATCAACTTTGAGAACAGAATAAGAACCCCCTTTTTTGGTCTGCAAGGTAGGAGGAGGAGGATGGAGAAGTAGAAAAGATGCCTCACTCATTGAAGGAAACTGCTAATTAGACACAGAGAAAAAAACAAAAAAGCAAAAAAAAAAAAAAAATAACTACCAAGAACTATGCCTTTGAAATGTTATTAGACTTTCATTTATTAACAGAAGGAATGGGGATTATCTTGCGAGCTAAACTTTCTTTCACTGGTGAGGAGTAAGTTTGAGGCACTGACCACAACTTAAGCTAAGGAAGGCTCCAGAGAGGTAGGAAGACTGAACCATAGTAAATGACAATAAAACAGAAATGTCAGAGTAAGAATCTGTATTAATTGATTTGAGAATATAGACTCTAGTGTTGTTCTGCACACTTAATGTTTCTACTTTGTCACTCACAGCTCAGACTTACTTGGTTGGTTGTAATGCAGAGATGTTTTAAAAAACCTCTAAGTATGAGTGAGCTTTATCACTACTTCAGGAAATCTAAGAATAAGCTTCTGTGTATTATGTCTGTCTAAATAGCTTTTTCATTCTCTATCATCCCTGTAAAGTCCCAGGCTTCTTTAGTTCTTGAGAAGAACATTTCTCTCTTTCCTGTCTAAAATCATATATCATAAGAGAACTCTTAACCTCTTAAGAGAGTCTCCCATGGTTCCATTACCAACAACTCCTTCACGTTCTTCCTTTAACACTGCTGTGATACTAACAAAATCTTGCCTGCTGATTCCACCTGATGAAATGATGAAATGGAATTGTCTTCTCATCTGAACAGTAGGTCTGTTGCAGGGGCAGTCTCTTTGGGAGCCTCCATGTGCTTCATACAGTTTTACCTCCCAAGACAAAGCAAAAAAACTAGAACTTCCATGAAAAAGTCCTCCCTCTAGGTGGCTTCCAGCCCAGCCACTTGAAACAATGAAATTACTCTCTGCTCTGTTCTCTGAGATCTCTGTGCCTGTCAGTCCCTTTAAACCTAGCTTCTGCTCTGGCCCATTTTCCATTTGGGGCTTCTCTCTCTCTCTCTCTCTCTCCGTCTCTCACCCACCCCCCTACACACACACCCCTTTCTCTCATAACTGAGGTCTGTATGGTATATGCTCTCAAAGTGTCAGTTACTTTCCTCCATCTACCAAGATGTTCCTGGTATTGCAGGTCAAAACATCTCAGTTAATCCTTTGTGCCAGCGTGATCTACCTTTTGGTGCAGCAATCCAGTTCCTCCTGCAGAGATGGGATGCTTCAACAAAGCCTAGTTCCACAGCCTTAGTATACTTAGTATATCTTGTGCATGCTAGGAGAAGGAAATGCACACAGAAGCCAGGCTAAAAGAGGAGGTTATGTTTGGGGATGGGAAAAGAGGTAGTTTACCTTTGACATTACTGTAACCGCATCCATGCAAAAATTGCTACAGTTGAAATGGTCTCAGTGTTTTATGTCTAAAGTAGCTGTTCAATAAACTATGTACAGTAACGGAGGCTTCTGGCTTTCTAAAGCTGTGGTTCCCAGCCCTTAGGGCTTCTCTGCCCCGTGCTTTTACATCAACCATTTACCACTGAACTTATTCCAAGCAATGGCTGTTTTTTTCATTACTGATGTAATTTCAGCCACAGTTGGTTTAACTGCAACTGAGGAACAACTTCATGGTATTTAACACTCATTTTATAAACTGTAATTTAGTCTAATGTTCTAACAATGTTTTCTGTTCTTTTTCCACTTACTAATCAGTGTCAGAGTATGTTTCTTCTCATTACCTCTTTTAGTCTTGTTTGCTTGAGGAGTGTGTATGTGGTGGAGGTTGGATTTGTGTAATTTATTCATTTAAAAAGTAGCCAACATTTTAAAATCTGTTGCACATTTTAGAGCCTTAGTCATTTATTATAATTTATGGCTCCCATCTAAGGTATGTTTCAAGCATCTTCTCTGTTAAAACACCACTTTGCCCATCTAAATTAATATATGCTTACATATATTTAAGAAGACAAAAGAAATATCACATTGTGTCACCCTGGCACTTCAGCTGTGTATACCAAATTTCCTTGAATATTATTATAGGAAGAACAGGCTTAATATCATGACCATTGTGGTGCATATATATCATCTTGTGCATATATAGCACATTCTAGCTTAAGCAGAGTTGTTAGGGTTTGTGAAATGTAACAGGTTTCATTAATATTCCAAAGCTCAGGCTAACATTAGAAGTTTCTGCCAAAATACAGTCTCTCCATTTCCTTTTCCTGAATATGCCTAGAAGTTGGGGCACTTCAAAAGAATTTTTGTCCCTCCACAGATCTTCAAGTACACAGAAGCTGGCTTATTATGTTAACAAACTCCTTTGACTCATTAAGAACATTTAAAATGAAGAATTTTATATTTTAGTGCCCTACAGTTCTGCAATACAAAGTGTTGCTTGCAGTTTCAAAAAAGCATCTCAAATACTTCAGACAGTGTTTTACCCCTCAGGATTGTTCCAGAGTTCAAAAGAACACATTCATCAAAAGCAGAGAAAAGCCAAAGCCATAAGTGAATCACTGAGTTTGTCACAAAGTACCCTTTATACAGATTTTGCTTTCCAGGAACTGCTACAACTAATTTCTCCTTGATGTTACAAAAAGTGACGTATTCACATCACTATCTGATCCTCATAAGCAGTATCTGGTGAGTGGAACAGACAGTGTGGTATCTAAGAAGAAAAAATCTTGCTCAATAAACACAGTCTTCTACTGATTAAAATAATTGAAACACTTGCAGCTGTCCTTAAGTATTAGAGTAAGAGCAAGGTAGAACAGGGCTTCCCTCTTTCAACTTACAGATTCTATGAGCTTTTGCAATTAATCCAACTACAGTGCTTCACTTTAATTTTGTAGCTCATTCTTCAGTGATCATATGGGTAAAACTCCAACTAAAATTAAATGATTTTTGCTTAAGTTAGGACTAGGGAATCTAGCTCATTAGTATTTTGGGGGGGGGGGGGGAAATCGTGTGTTTTACAAGAAGATCTGGCCTGCAAGTCTAGAAATGGGGTCACCTTTCTATTATTGAAAGCATCTTTCTAAATCTGTGCATTTCAGTGGAAGGATAATGCTAATTGTTTTTCCACAGGTGGATTGATTCTGTTCTAGGACAGAAAAAACACTTCCAGCCAGCATAAAGCTATTCATTAAGTTTCCTGTGTTTCAGCAAATGGTGAATTCTCTTCTCAAAAGAGGTTTGCAACTCCTGTCTTGCTGCCTGAGTCACTGCCATTTGAGTCCCTTCTTTTCAGGTCATTAATTTAATGTCAGTGCCTTTGAGAACGGTTTGGCTCCATCACGTGTTTTATGTTTCCAAATCCAAAATCTATTTCTTCTCTTCTTCCCTTTAG
This sequence comes from Rhea pennata, assembly GCF_028389875.1. Lineage (NCBI taxonomy): Eukaryota > Metazoa > Chordata > Aves > Rheiformes > Rheidae > Rhea > Rhea pennata. Next base: position 19,119,372 of record NC_084667.1, on the reverse strand, counting down.
GCCACTGTCCCCGGTTGGTACAACCTGGTGTAAAGGCACTAGCATATCTTGTTTATCCCTTGGGTCTGCTTAGCTTCATTGTGTATCTCTGTGGTAACACTGTAGGTACTACCATGATAAGGATCAGCAGAATGGGGGATAGAGCAGTAGCACAGCTGCTATGCATGACCCATGTATGACCCATGCTGAAGACCAATCTCCCCTCTGACCTGGATCTCTCCCCTCACTCTGCTGTTTCAAGACTAATGCCACAGCATGAACTGCATGGCTGGTACCATGGTGCCCATGACCAGCCTCACACCCTTGATGCTGTTTGTTCCCTGACAGTACATTGGAGGCAAGTTACCACAGTAAAGGACTTGGGGAACACATGCAGGTGCTGGAGGAGCAAGAGAGCATTTTGGGGGCTGTATCTTTCAACCATACTACATTAACACTCAAACCCAAAAGTTCTTGTGAGTTGCTTCTGTTTATGGCACCATTGTAGCTATCTAAGTCTTCTTAATGATTGGCAAATTATTCTTATACTTCTTTGGTGTGAAAGGCTGTTATTAGATACTTTCTATATTACTTGAAATAGGTTAAGAATCTAAATAGTCCTGAGAGTAGTAAGCGGGAGCTGTCAAGGAAACAACATGCTAATGGCAACACAGCATAATGAACTACCTTATTTAAATGACTTGCCAGTAAGTTATTGAGAAGAGCTGATAAATAAGGGACTCTGCAGCAGCAGAGAGTATTTGCAACTGTAACTAACTGATTTAATCTTTTTCAAAGTGACCTTATTACAGAGAAATTAGCTTTGGAACTGAAACGAGGGTAGTTGTCATTTGAAGGAACATTAGATCAGATTCACTGACGAGTTTATTAAATTGCTTTGTCTTTTTGTGTTTGTTTTGCCAGCAGTGCTCTGCTCATGATATATTCCCTGACTCCCAGGTATTCTGAGTGAGCCCTGGAGCACAGGCAGTGCTTTAGAACCAGGCTGGTTAGAGCGGCTGAAAACACAAATGCCAAATCCTTTCCTGTCATTCCTTGTCTCAAGAGCATGCAGCAATATCACAGTCATGCTAGTGCAGCTGCACCGTGGTGATCAGTACAGTAACAATGGATGAGCATGAATCAGAAACATCTAACAGCCTGTTTAAGTTTGCCTTTAGGGCTTGGTTTTCCAACTGGAAGCTGAAATAAGCCTGCAGTGCTAGATGTAGAGCTCTCTGCAAACCTAATTCTGCTGAAGCAGAGGCTGAGCTCAGAGTGTGACTGTTTGCGATGTAGTTCTTCATGGGATGTTAGGGCTTATTAATGTTGTTTAAACTGCAGCAGTGGCCAAATGCTGTACAGACACAGTAGAAGAGAAAATCTTTGCCCTAAGGAGCTCACAAACTGAAAGGCAAAGGGAGGAAAAATAAAGATTGTGGAAGCAGATGCATCACAATTATCCATGGCTTAACAGTTCCATTAAAAATGCTTTCTTAAATTAATTTGCTAGATAAAGAATGGTCTCAGAGCTGCCTTTAGCTGTATGTGTCATGGGTAGGGGTTAGTAGTGCAGTGGGTTTGCAGCTCCGAGAAGGCAGAAGCTGTGGGAATCAGTTATTATCGAATCAGGAATCATGTCTCAGGAGGTCTCTAAGTCAACCTCCTGTTCTAAGCAGGGCCAAAACTGAAAGCAGTTCAGGCTGCTCAGGGATTTATCCAGTCTGGTCTTGGAAACTTCCAAGGATGGAGACTCCACAGTCTCTTTGGGCAAACTTTTCCAATGTTTATTATCCTCACAGTGAAAATTTTTTGCTTATGTCCGGTCTGAACTTTCTCTTTTTCATTTTATGACCACTGTCACTTGTCCCTCCACCATGTGCCTCAGAGCCTGGCTCTGTCTTGTCAATGACCTCCTCATTCTGGAAGGCTGCTAATAGGTCCCCTGACACGTTCTCTTCTTAGGGCTAGACAAGCCCAATTCCCCCAGCATATGCTCACATGTCCCTCACATGGCATGTGCTGCAGCCCCCAGCCATCTTGGTGGCCTTCCTCTGGACTCACTCTAGCATATCAACATCTTTCTTATATGGGGGGATCCAAAATTAAATGCAGTGTTCCAGGTGTGGTCTAATGAATACTGAGTAAAGGGGAATAATCACTTCCATCGGTTTACTGGCTAAACTTGATTGATACAGCCCAGTGTGTTGTTCGCCTACATCACTTCCATGGCATGCCACTAGCTCATACATAATCTGTTGTTCTCTAGGACCCCAGGTCCTTTTCGGCAGAGCTGCTCCCCAGCCAGTCAGTCCCCAGCCTATACGAGTCAGAGGGTAAGTCCATCCAAGGCACAAGGCTTTGCATTTGTCCTTGATGAATTTCATAAGGTTACTGTTAGCCTATTCCTCTGGACTGTCTAGGTCCCTCTGAATAGCAGCTGTAGCCCCAAGTTTGTTAACTGCCTCCTCTCCCCCACCCCAGTTTAGTGTCATCTGACACTGATAAATGGGCATTCTGTCTCATCCTCCAGATCACTGATAAAAAATATTAAAGAGAATATCTAAAACACACTGTTCATCATGACCCTTTCAGCCTGATTGCCTACCTAGATTGTAACATCCCAACTTGGATACAAGAATGCTTTAGAGGACTATATCAAAAGCCTTGCTAAAAGGTAAATAGCATCCACTGTTCTTTTCTCATTCACAGATACAGTCATTTTATCACAGAAGACAGTCAGTTTGATTAGGCATGATTTACCATTAGGTAATCTATGCTGACTGTTCCTTTCCCTTAATTATCTTTGTATCCCTCACTGGACCCAGTCTTGGGTGTACCAAGACATGCTGAATGATATTCACAGGGACCAAAGTGAAGCTAACTGGCCATTAGTTCTTCAGATTGTCTTATTTGCACTTTCTGAAGATGAGTGCAACATTTGCCTTTCTCTAGTCATCAGGCACCTCCCTTGATCTTCACAGCTCTTCAAAGATGATACAGTGGCCTTGCTGTGGTGTTGGCCAGCTCTCTCAACCCCTTTCCATGCAACCTGGGGGGTGTAAAGGATGTGTTCAGGAGAAACATTTTAAGTCAGGAAAAGCATTTCAGGGACAGGGAAGAAAATACTGAGATGTTTGTGAGAGAAGTGATCTAATATAAAATCAGGACATGGATGGATATTTCTTTTTTTTTTTCTTTGCTAGTATGTCCTTTACATATAATTGGGTGAGAACATAATTCATTCTCATTTTGGATTTCAGTTTTATTCTCAAGTATGAAGGAGCAAGGACTGTAGGTCAAACTGAATTCCTGCTAATGAGTTATTCTAGCTAGCACATCTTGCCAAAATGGGGTCCCATTGCCATCTCACAGTCTACATGGATTCCATCTGCTTTACTTTCACTACTAGGTCATCCCAGTTGTTTCAAATGCTTATCCATTTATCCTTTGTAATTCAGGGTTTATCTTCACCCTTCCCCCAATAGTAGCCTGTTTTACTCCTGTTCTGCTGGCCTCTGAATTCATTGTTTGCTGGCTGGCAAGGCACCAGTTCTAGGGTGACAGATGGGGCAGACTGCAAACCAGGCAGTTGCCTCCCAGCCTGAATGATATTTTAATAAGCACAGAGAGGTGACAGAGAGAGAAGCTTCTCACTGGAATGACTGGCAGTTTTGTTTTCAGCATGAAAGCACTAATAGATGATTTTTGGCTTTACTCCAGAAAATCACAGAAACTGGAGGCAGAAAATCGCATTAGTTCCTAATGTATCCCTCCTTTTTAAGGGTCAGAGAAGATTTTTCTCTTTGATTTGTTCTGCAGACAGTGAGTTGTTTCCTCATTTCTCGTATTTCAGTCCCCTCTATGGGCTACTGTACTCTGGAAACTTGTCTTCTATCTATCTTTTATTTTCCTTATTTTTTTCATTTCATTTACTTTCTTCATTTTCATCCTTCCTCCCTAAAGAATCTCTCTTTCCCCAGTTTCTCTACACCCTTCACAGATTCACAGAGAAGCTGGTTAAAAGCCTGAATAATGGGGCCTACCAACTTTGTTGGCTTCCAGTTTCTACACCATGTGAAACAGTTAGCGCAGTGCCAGGCAATGACATCTGCATGGGAATCTCTAGAGCGTATGTCCTCTCCTCCCTGCCCTTCAGCTGTGTCTCAGTTGCATAATGCAGATCCTATGCAGGGCTTTGTTTCTTCCTTGGTCTTACAAACAAAAGTATTATGAAGGGAATCTCTGGCAGAGCCCCAACAACCTCTGAGATCCCGCTTGGTTGTGAGCAGTTCTCTGCTGACAAACTGTAAGATAGCCAGGATGTCAAAGAAGAAGATTTTCTGTCTTCCTATAAGTACAAGACAAAAAGATCTAGCTAGCACTGGGGAAATTTCAAAAAGATGCTGTGATCTAAACTGAGATTAGGTCCCAAACACTGATCAGAGAGTGCGCTGGAGACTTCTCAGCAGTTGACATAGACCTTGATGTCTATTTTGCAAGATTCAGGTCTGGGCCTCAGCTGGTGTATGAGCTGGAAAATAATGTGATTCCTGGTAAAATGTGCTTCTTTTTCCTTTCAGATACAATAATGACCCTGAAGGTTCAGCTCATGTTTGGCTTCCTCTGGTGTGTGCTTTTTCTGCCTATAGATGGCTTCCCAGCAGACAGCAGTACTGAATTCCGCTCTGCTTTCTCTGTAGCCAGAACCAGCAGCATGGAAGGGAGCTCTGAGATGGTCATTACATTTGACAAAGTGTATGTGAACATTGGCAATGATTTTGATCCGAAGACAGGGTTGTTCCGATGTCGGATCCCTGGAGCCTATTACTTCTCTTTCACTGTTGGGAAATACCCGAAGAAAAATTTGTCTGTCATGCTGATGAGAAACAAGAATGAGGTACAAGTGATTGTGTACGATGAACATCACCGCAAGGAACGGAAGGTAGCCAGCCAGAGTGCCATGCTGCAGCTTGACTATGGTGACACAGTCTGGCTGCGTTTGCATGGAGACCCCAAGTATGCTCTCTACAGCAACGTGGGCCCCTATACAACTTTCAATGGCTATCTAATCTATCCAGACACTTCTGCCTTCTTCCAGAATGCTCTGAGCTCTCAGGAGCTGGGGCCACCCCATCACAATATTCAACAACTTCCAGGAGAGCAGAATGAGGCTTCACAGCGACACGTGTTATCTGATCAACCAAACAGGGAGCAAGACCCTCGCTCTGCATTTTCTGTCGCTCGCTCACAAAGTCTCCTGGGGACAGATGACAAGCAAACCCAACATGAACCAATCACATTTGATACGGAGTTTGTGAATATTGGAAAAGATTTCAATTCTTCTAGTGGCATCTTCTCATGCCGTATACCTGGTGCATATTATTTCTCCTTCACCATTGGCAAAATGCCCTTTAAGACTATGTCAGTGAAACTTATGAAGAACCACAATGAAGTGCAGGCCATGATCTATGATGACAACCACTCCAAGAGGCGGGAGATGCAAAGCCAGAGTATTATGCTGCCCCTGCAATATGGGGACACTGTCTGGCTCTACAGCCATCAACATGATGGCTATGGTGCCTACAGCAACCATGGCAAGTACATCACCTTCACGGGCTTCCTGATCTATTCAGAGGCTCAGTCAAAGTGGCTTCCAGGTGCCAACTCACCCCAAGGGTCAGAAAATTAAATGTGAATGTGAAAGGAGCATTAAGAGAAGCCAAGGTGCCATGTACTTGGGTGTAACTCCTGTTCAGGTATCATCCTCTAACATTGAGCATGCTAACATGTGTCCAGTGCTTTCCTTATGCTGCACGCTTGTGCCATGGCTGCAGGGCTGTTGCTGTGTCTGTCATTCATCCATAGAAAGGTCTTTACAGGATGTGTGTGTGTGTCCCATGTTGGTGTTTGATTTAAGCATAAAGCATGAGATAGTTTTGGGGGCAGGGGTGGGACAATGTAGTTAGATGCTGAGGTTCAGAGAGCCACTGCAGCAATGTTACTGCAGATCCCTAGCATCCATAAAGCAAAAGACTTTATTTGCATAGCTGGGGAGGGAAAAAATGTAATGCAAATGAATGTAATAAAAATACAAAAAAAAAGAGTGAAATTTGCTGAGATTTGAATTTGTTATTACCTGTGAGACCTATGTGCTTGTAAATGCCTGAGGTACCAATTCAGGCGAGAAAGAAACGTGGTGGTTGTATGAGCTGTGGCATGTGTTACTGAGACAGCCTGTCTGTGTCTTCTCTGCAAGATCAGATGTGTGTGTGAACTGTTGGTACCTCATATGATTTTATTGCAAGTTTCACGATACTTAGTGCTTTTCTTAATCTGAAGTTGCTGAAGTCAAGAAGCTGTGTTTGAGAATTGCAGCTTCCATTTAATGAAAATAGTAATAAATTTAAAAAATTTAAATAAAAATTAATTTTTTACACTAGTAGCCCTTGTGAAGGAGGAAGGCCCAAATCTATGAACTGGCCAACCTCTGAAATCTCAGAAACAAGATAACTAAGAGAAATATAACATATATTTTCTAATCTCCTAATTTTTGTGTCAGGAGCAGGCTCATGATTTATAAGCATGAATGTATGTATGTTGTGCAGTGGCAGTATTGACTACAGTGGCATTTATATTCCCCAGCAATGATCTCCTGGGATACAAGGGTTTGACTAACCTACCTCACACCATACTGCTAACCTAATCAAAATGTGATCCAAGATACCATTAAGTGATACTTTCAGCGCCTATGTTCCAGTGGTATCATATCAATCTGTATTCCTTGGAGCTGTAGAGCTGCTGTAGAGGGACTGGTGTGGCACTGTGTTCCTGCAGAGCAGGGGACAGCCATAACCTAATAGGCTAAGGTGGGTAATGGGAAACCAGTAGGCTGGCAGCTTCATTGTGGTTGTGTGATCAGTGCACTGGTCTGTTTGATACTCAGCTGAGCCCTGGTTTGTCTCTCAAATGACCTAAACTGCAAAAGTACCCCAGCTTAAACATGCGTGCAGCTTTGCACTTGAGTTTAATTTATAGTCTGCTCAATAAACAACAAAGCCTTTAAACTGACCCTAATGAAATCCTGAATTCAAAGCAGTACATTTGTATCTGAGTCACCAAGCCAAAGCTGCAGCTTTATCCAGACATTCAGCTAGCTCAGACTTTATATTCTTTAGCAAGACAGTGTTTTCGTGAACTAATGACATCTCAACCCAGCTTTTTAGTCAAGTTCTCTTCTCAAGCTGAACTTGTTTGCAGTCCCTCCCTATCTCCATCACCCCTGCATATCCTAGACATTAAAGACTGAGGACATGGTGCAGGTAAAATGTGAAGGGTGAAAACTGAAAATGTAAAAATAAATAAATAAATAAAAGCATAAAACTGGAAGACCATTAAGGTGTTACCCTAACTGTCTTGAAGTTAGAATTTACATAAAACACTAATCTTAATTCATACACCCTATGGAAAAAAATGCCTTATAAAATGTATAAATCCATCTTTTCCCATTATAGCCCTAATCTGACCTCTAAAACCATTCTCTGTGACACCTTGCTTCCAGGCTTCTCATTCTTGTCTCACAGTTTCTCTTCTCCATCTGTCGGATAACAGTGGCATGGAGAAAACTAAACTAGGTCAAAAGGTAGCAGTTCCCACTTTGAATGTCACACATTTCTGTTTTATTGAGCCTGGAAAATTAAAAGTATATTGACACAAAGGGAATTATGGCTCTCACTTCAGTGCAGGGCCTGCATGTTCAAATATAATGTACCTAATGGCAACAGAAAGCGCAATAGAAACAAACAAAAATCAAAGTTCTCCTGGATAGTTAAATTACTTTCACTTAATTCTACATTACAGTATGTAAGACAGAGAAACGTGAATGTTCTCTTTCTACAAAATAATGACATTCCTGTTTTTGAGGATAGATATTGTATATTTATTATACTTGGCTTGTAAAGTGCCATAGCTGTACAAAAAGACTTCAGAGAAGAGGTAAAATCTGAAGTTGCAATAACTAGGTCATGATCCTTAGGAATTTAAATGAGACATAAGGAAGTGTGCCCCAAACTTATAACTGATACAAAGCAGTAGATATATGTGAATGTTATATATGTCTACCAGAAAGCTTTACAGAATACATACATTTGGGGAGGGGAGTTGTTTGGTTTTTGTTAAGGAAAGTGAATACACAATATGGGAAATTACTGTAGGTGCATAAAATGTGATGTCACATGAGCAGAAATCTGAAATAAAATATGTCATCTTTGTGGTGAAACACACCAGCATCTACTGAGTTGCTTCCTGGAGAGAAGAAAAAATACTGCAATCAGCTGAAACCACAGGCTGATTATGAGGAGGCAAACTTGAATTATGGAGGATGAATTCAGCCGGTACACCAGTGCTAACACCCTGGAGAAAACGATGCCAGGACATCCCCCTTGTAAGCGTCAGGGATCGAGCTGGGTAACACTTCTAAAGAACCCAGCCTCACTTCAACAGCACAGATGAAAGGGTGAAATACACTTTGCAGCTTTGTCCTATTTAGTTTAGAAATGAAAGCCCGTGCATAAATCCCTAGAAGGTTGGCAGCATAATGCAGAAAGCAGTACCAGGAAGGGCTGGTGCACTTGCACAGCGGCCTGCATCGTGTGGGATGATTGCTAGCATTGAAAACAACTGAGCTTGCAGCTGAACTCAGACGTGTCCTTTGCTAGAGCAGTTTCTCCTAGTAAGTGTCTCTCTTGGTCCTGGCCAGGTTGGAACGATAGAACTGCTTTAGCGATGCTAAATGTAGCGGCTTCTCCTTCCAGGGCCAGGAAGCCAAGAGGAGGGTGGAATTTGCAGGGCAAAACCCCTTGCAGAGATCACGAAAGATTTCATCAACTAGCTGAGAAAAAAGAGTGATCCAGAGATTTTTATCCAGACCTTGAATGGATCGAATCTGGTAGGCACAGTAAACACTGGTGAAAAGGAGACGGTCAAACTCCATCACAGGTAAAGGGGTATCAGTCAGTGAGTAATATTTCAGTTGCTGCTCAATCTCTGTTGGTGTTCTGGGAACTTCATTCTCTAAAATCTGGAGGAACCGCCGCGCTGGGCGCAGGGAGGCCAGCTCTTCGTCCTGCAGCCGCACTGTCGTGTTGGCCTCAATGTGCAGCCCTGCCCAGAGCATCTGGAAGAGAAGAGCAGGCTGCCAATGAGAAGCCCCGCACAAACCTTCACGGAGATGTGAGGCCACCTGTGACACCGATGAACCTCGAGCTGGACTGAGTGAGGGATGCTCTGGACTCGCTGCCCAGGACCCTCCTTGCCCTACAGAGCCCGTCCCCACCAGCCCCAAACCCCTCTGCCCTGCACCTCGCCTTCCCTTTGGGCAGGAGCCGGGAGGCGCAGAGGCGACCGGAGGCACGGTGGGCGCAGGGCAGTGCGGCCAGGGGTGGCATGGGTCCACGGCCCTCGCCCCTCAGAGGGGGGAGCGGAGGCCGGGTGGCGAGTGCCTGGCGGGGGAGTCACCTCCGCGCTTAGGGACCCTCCTAAGGAGGGATGGAGGGCTGCACGCCGGGGCCGGCAGGGTGAGTGCAAATGTGCTTAGCTAATGGCTGCAGCGCCTTCCAGACCCCGGGCAGCGACGCAAACGCAAACCAGCGGCACAGGGGAGTCGGGAGCGGCAGGCGCTAGCAGTGCCTCGGCCCACAGGCGACCTCTAACAGCACGGCGGCGTCCTCCGGCCGGCGATGATGTACGTTCGCCCCGGCACCATCCCTGCTGTAAAGATGCTCATCTGGAAAACATTAGGCAGAGTTTGGGAGTGCACGATCTCAGCGCTTGTTTATTTTTGTTATTCACTTGTCAATCACGTCTTCAACATTTTTGAGCTGCTGCACATAATTTGCCAAATGTGGCAGATGCTGAACACGAGATTTTTGATGAACAAAACAAGCTTTGCGAGAAAAGCAGAGGTGATTAATGGGGGCAAGCGTAAGTTTTGAGGATGATGAGCCAGCCTGCTTACAGAGCTAAAGCACATGGGAGCGAAGGCCCCCGCAATGCTAGCCGGTGAGGAAGGCTCTGGGGCTGGGCGCTGTTACAGTAGGGTCTTGGACTGGTGTCTTTGGTTGCTTTCTAGCTTTTTCTAGGAGAAGGAAATGCTGCCCTGCATGACTGGAAACTATGAGAACTTTGGGTGGTTTCATTATTTGATGCTTATCCTGGTTTTATACTTGTTCCCTAAGCATCTGCAACTAGCTACTGACAGGGACAGAATAGTAGGCTAATGAAAAATGTTTCAGATCCTGTCCAGCTCTTACATCCTTTTACATCCTGCTAATTCCTTGCTGGGCTGCCATAAACTGGGGAAAGATTGTTACTGGGTCAGAAGAATGGGAGTTCATTAACTTGAGTCATATTAATCATAAGAATTCTTCAATTTTCATTTACTAATTCTTCAAAAACTTCCACTCTAACTTTGAACATTTATTTTGCCTTTGTATATAATTTCTTTCTTTGTTTAAAAAAAAAAAAAAAAAAAAAAAAGCCGTCTCAGTCCAGGACCCTCAGAAGGAGGCTGTAACTTCTCCCCTTTCTGTGTTATCAGTGTCGTCATGTTAGCAAGACCCTCTTCTACTTGCTAGAGGCTCATCCTTAAGGTCAGGAGAGACAAAACAGAGGGCAGCTGGTCTGAATCACAGACTGCCTCTGGGCATGAGGACTGAAGCACCAGAAAGGAAAAAGCTGGCAAGAAATAGGAAGGTCTCTGACAATTTTTTCTTTAATATATATATATTTCTATTTATAAAGGCTTTTTTCAACATAAGTAAGAGAGAAAAACTATGTAGTCAAGAGTTAATGTCAGGAGGTGCTTTTAAAAAGAAAAAAAATGTTTAATTGTGTATGCATATGGTGACTACTACCAATCCACTTCCAACTTTCCATCCTTGATTAAAGCTTTTCAGAGAGATGTGCAAGCTGCCTGAAGGAGGGGCCTGCTCCCCCCTTGGACTAAGGAGGCTTGTTTCTCTACACAGCTGCAGGCTCCTGCATCTCAGCCAGCTGCATTTTCTGGAACGCGAGCTAGGATGCTAGCTGCTGTTTTCTTCCCGCACTGTGGATGTGCTATTAAGGCTTATAGCTCAGGTAAAACTATTACTTCATCTGAAACTTCTGGGCCTCTCTCTCAGCTGACTGATCCACATTTCACCCTCCTGTAGCTAAGTTCAGAAACCTCTACAGAAAGACATCTAATTGGCTGCAAAGCCAGTGAATTTGTTGACTTACTAAAATTGTCTCATATGTAGTCTTAGACTTTTTTGAATAAAGTAATGCAAAAATTAAACAGGACGTCACAAATAATGTATTAAAATAATAAATGTCCTTTGGACATGGGGGGATGGTCCCTTTCTTTCCCCCATTCAATGGGTTTTTTCCAAAAACATCTAGAAAATCCACAAACATTATTGAAGAAGCAGACTTTTTCACTAAAGACCCAAGAAAACTCTCCCCCCTACCACCAAAAGTAGCACAAATCTTCATCTCGCAGGGTGGTATAAGCATCTCTCCCGCTGGACACCTGGGCACACCGTCGGAAGCAGTGCAGCTAGTAACCATTGGTGACTGAGGGGTAAGACGCTAGCGCAGACTGTAAAGGGAAGTAAGACATTCAGGGAACAGCGAAGCAGTGTGTACTCGGAGTAAGGCATCTTCAAAACTCTGTGGAGATAACTTCCTTATTTCTTTTCCTCATTAAGAGCAGAGCCCTGCTGGGACTCCCGTTAATAAGCTCTCAAACCCAGAGCTGCCTGTGTCAGCACTGCTTGCCGATGCCTTTGACTGTATTTGAAGACGCAGGCAGAATGCAGCACAGCTGGGATTGCACATGCGTTTGCCAAGCCGAGAAGCCACATCACTAGCAGATGCCCTTCCTACCTGTCAGCCTCTGGAATCCAGCAAATGCATACAGGATCAGCCAGGCTTTGAGCTGCACCTGCGCCATGGTAGCAGAGCCCGGCAGTGGTTCGCACCCGCTCTGCAGATAATGCGGTGTGGGAAGGGAGAGCCGTTTGCTGCGCTCTCTTTCCTTGCTTCTTCTGATCCCAGCAGCCTCTGTTGGAACAGATCCATCTTTCTCTATTTCTGGTTCCAGCCCTGGGAAGGGCTTGCAATTGAACTTACTGTCCCGAAGAATATTTTCCATCATATTTTGGAAACTTGAAGACTTTGTTGTGAAGTTTTTGGCAGAATTGTTTAAGCTCTTCTTCCACAGGATGATTTTTTTCACTGTGATATATTAAAGAAAGTAAATAGTTGCAAGAAATTTCACTAAGCACATCAGCGCCTCCGAAGAGTGGGTGGATCTCCCAGTCCTTTCTCCCTCTACACAGCATCTCTATCTCATCTCCCTGACATTTCTACTCAGCTCCTTGGCTTCATTTTCAGTTTTTCCTTTTACTGAGTTTGAAAACCTGAAAGCAATCCTGAAATGACACAAAAGGATAAGGCTGGCAGTTTGTACAGATTCATGGTGGGGCAGCAGCAGCCAAAATGTACAAGCAGGCAGAAGAAATGTCACTTGTTCAGCTCTGTAACAAACCTCCTGGAGAGAGAACTTAATATAATGACCTAGCAAACAGCAAGGATCAGAGCCAGTCAGGCTTTAGCACCTTATCGTCCTCTGCTGGGACAAGACTTCTGGGTCACAACGAGCATGGTCTGCCTTTGGTGTTGTGAATTATGCAAACAAAGCTTCATTTTACTCCTTTTGCAGCAGGTATCTGTCCTAGCATTCGGCTGTAATCTGCAGTGGAAACAGGAAGCAGCATAAATCTACACTGCTATGTATGTAAAAAATTGAAAATTGAAAACCATAGAGACTCAAACAGAGTAACAAGGTAAAAAGTCTGAACAACCAAAATATCTAAAAAATCTACTAATGCAAAGAAATACTGATCAAACTGATAATCTACACATCTTTTCACTGTTATTTCTGCCTAGTCCCCACTCAAACTGTTCCGTATTTCTGCCGTGAGCAGCACAGTGTTGTCAACAGGTTCTTGGCTGCTAGGGTTACACAAATAAGTAGTAACACCATCTCCATCAGGTTAAAGGTGCCCTGTAGGGAAAGAAATCTGTCTTCTGATTAAAAAGACATGTAGTGGAGCTGAGACACGCACCTTTCTTGGTAAGTTAGAGGGTGCAAGTTTGCAGTGACTACTGTCACTGGATATTTTATTGAGGGTAGGGATGATGTACCTGTTAGCAAACTGTCAGTGTGCAAAGTAAACAAATCTTCTAAAGCTTCCAGGTAGTTATGCCTTCCAACATGTGGACTAACACCAGCCGTGAAGAACAGCAGCTCATATGAAAGAGATGCACAGATTTTTCAAGGTGGGTGGAGGGGGAGGGTTGGATTTTGAAGCCCTCAAAATCTGGAGACAGTCTTGCCCTCAGTTTGGATTGAAACAAGAGCTGTTTCTGTCATAGCCTTGGCTAGCTTAAAGTGAAGCAACCTTCTGTCAGCTTTGATTATTTTCTGCTGCTTCTGCTTTTTTCAAGATGAGATATCTTATTGAAGTGTGAATAATACGTTATTCAAGAGGCAGACTTTGATGACCCATCTGTGTAGTGAGATTCAGTGCCTTCTGTTTTGTGCCAGAGTCCCCTGACAATCCACAGGGTACACATGACTCTGTCTAGAAGTCATGTTTCAAAAAACCCTACATCTGATGGGGGGCCATGAAACAGCCTCTCCTTAGCATGAATCTTTGGTGGTTTAACCTTCCTCTCCCCATCCTCCTCCTCCCTTCAGCACCTGCTAGAAAGGCTCAGGCTGGGGACTGTGAGTTCCCAAGTCCTGGGGCAGACACATGAAGCAAGGGATTTCTCCCTTGTTGTTCCTTAAGCAAATTGCTTTCTGGTCTTTTTCTTTCAATCTGAGACAAATCTACTGCTTGAAGCAGTAACAGGCTGTGCAGTAGTGACAGAGGAGGCCTCAGCCTGTTGCACCTATACACAGAGGCCTCTCTACAGGCCTCACACAATTTTTGGAAGATGCAATGGGATGCAGTGGTACACATGATATTGAGCATGTTGGCATCTAGCCTGTCCTTCAGCAGTGCCATAACCTCCACTCGGCAGGAGTTGAAAGCCCATCTGAAATCCTCATCTGAATTTTGACTGTAGATTGTAAGGCTGCCTATGCAGAGAGCACGGCCACAAAGCAGGTGGATGCTTTAACACCGTCATTAGCCACATCCTCTGGGAGGAGAGTCTGCTGGCCCAGCTGCAGGGATAAGTGCTACAGTTCTGAAAAACTCCAGCAAAACACGCTCGGTCGGGGTGGCTCAACATGCTGTCTGTGAATCATTATGTAAGGTCTACTAGACCCTGCAGTAGCAGGCAATCTCTCTTCCAAATAATGTAGCTGTAACTCAGCTACAGCAGATACGTTTCTTATTTCCTTGTCCTCCTGCATTTGGGGAATCCAACCCAGGCTCACGCAGCCTGACAGTGTGGGCCAGGCAGGGATGGAGGATTTGCAAGACAGCTTTGTGCTTTGACGGAGCTGACGACAGCCTTGGCTGGCATGAAGTTAGTGCCCACCAACCACGAGGAAGCCGGGGGTTGGGCAGGCACCACACACAAGGACAGCCCTTGGGGTGCAGAAGCGGAGGCTCTGGAGGTAGCATGCCAACACTGGCACTCCTTTGTGTAGTTGCTTGGTCCCTAGTCTCCCAGGAGACTACATCTGGGTGAGTAAATTGTACTCTTTGTAAACTCCTAGACTTCTCTAATGACAAGAGAGTGTGGTGCATTAGCAATTAATCTGCATATAAAAGATCTGCTGGAGTCTGTGCTGTCCCACAGGGCTGGCTAGTCCTACTTGAGTACCCACCATTCCTTAGCAAACCTTGCACTTTCTTTAACTTGACATGGCATTGGGTCTTAACATCTCTCTGTTATCTCAATCAAATTCACCTTCTGCACACACATTACGTTTAAATGGCAGTTTTCCTTCTGTTCCAGCTACTGACAGTCTTCTGGCTTATCATCGTGAGAAATACATACTTTTATGATATGCAGACCATGAATCTTGGCATAGTACCTCAAGCAACCTGGGACGGGGGAAGGAGAACGCAGGGGAAGAATGTGTTTTACAAAGCATTTTCACAGTAACAGAAATGACGCCAGGAACTTTTCTCTCTTGAGCAAGAGGCATTGGCACACAGGAAAAGCCACTGCACCAGAAAACAGAACCAGCTGTGGAACATGTAGGACTGACTAGAAGTACAATTCCTATTTAATCTGTTCAATTGATGGAGTGGGCAGATCTGAAGTGGAGCTAGGAATTGTATAAAAGCTAGAACTTCTGTTATTTCTGTGTGTTCCCTTCTCCTTCCCATAAAGAGTTGTAACTTTTAAGGAGAGTGGCAAATGCTGTTAGTCTTAAGTAGAAAATGTTGCCCTGAGTAACACATCAAGTATTGTCAGCCATAGCAGTCTGAAACAAATTAAGGAGGAAAAAATATTTAGGAAGTCAGTGCTTACAAAGCTAGGGTGGAAACAAACATGATGAGTTTAACATACCATTCAGCTCCAGGATTTTGTTCCCACAAGCAAATCACTTTCTAGTCAAACTGGTTAACGGTCTCTTTTCCTTTTTTTTTTTTTTTTTTCCATTATTTGAGTCTATCACTTCCTTCATCCCAAACCTCTAACCTCCCTCAGCCCCCTTACTTTAATCAATCATCTTTTAATTTAAAAATCTGCAAGTGGTGCTGTGATGATTCAGTGGATCGCTACAAACAGCTGGTGAATTATTTTATGAAATCTCATATATGATAACTTTCACATCTTAATGAAGGCAATCAGCTTTCTGATACACAGCTGCATCATGCATATTCTGGACTAGAGACAAGGTGACATTATTAATTGATGACTGCTGTAATGTAATCATGTTCAAACAAGTCAACTGAAACCACAATATTTTTCCAGCTTTTTTGGAGAGAGTTGAGATTTTCCACAAGAACAAAGATAATGCTATTATATCAAAGAACTCAAAAAGATTTGGAATAGCAACAAAAAGGCTTTAAATCCTTAGAGAGAGGGGAGATATTTCTGACTGCAGGAAAAAGTATGATCAGAAGAGGCTGGAGAAAGTAAAGAATACAAGATTCAAAAAAAAAAAAAAAAAAAAAAAGAAAGAAAAGAAAAAAAGAAAAGCCAGTGTGCCAGAGTGGCATGCGAGAGGTTACCTGCAGCTCCTCCTTGTGCCAGCAGAACAGACGTTGACCTAATTCCCACGGAAGCAACGCAGACATTGCCACAGTTGTTTCAGTCTGCATCCACATACTTGTGCTGTCCTAAAAGCAGCCATATTAGAACCATTTACAAAAGCTCTGCCTATTTGCTACATTATTACGGTCTTCCCAGTATCCGTCTCAGAGTTGAGATACTGCTGTCCATTCACTTAAGCTCCACAGCTGCTTCAGCACAGGCTTCTAGAGTCTGCACCAGTGAGAACTCATGTTATGACTTATGTTTGCATGGACAGCTAGCAGAAGCTACATATCTAAAGTATCCTAGCCACAGGAAATGCCTGGATTCTTTTCAGTTTGCAAGCCAAAAAGACACAAATCCAGTATCCTGTGACTCAAAGCAGGAGATAAACATCTGCCAATTGGACTATCAGTACTGTAAATTAACACTGCTCACCATGCTCTTCAGTCTGTTCAAAAACAACATTATTTCACCATGAGAGGCAAAAACGTTATATCAACTTTTATTATTATTATAAATACTATGGTAGAACAGGAAGGATAGTACCACACATCCTCTCCCTTCTGCTACTATTTTGCATCTTCTTTCTTGGCTCCTGCTTCTATTTTCAGGGTTTCTGGAGCTGCACGATAGGCAGGAAATGTCTCCCAAGGACTATTGAGATCAAACTTCCGAAATTCCTGAGACAGCTCTACAGGTTCTGCCACCACCCGTTTCACCTCATCATCATACCGCACCTGCAACAGTGCAAAGGACACAGGCCAGTTGTTATCATACAGTCCCCAGCCTGAGCAGCATTACCATTAGCTGTACCCAGTTACAACATGCTCTCAGACCACCCTCCAGAACAGACCCTCTCAGTTCTCGTGCCATATGTAGACCGCAGGTCTCTGTCACAGTTTCAATCCTCCCCATTATTGGGAAGAAGAAAAAAAAAAAGAAAAAAAAAAGAAGAAAAAAACAAAGAAGCCTCCAGATGCCACCATGGCCCCTGAACACTCCAGGAAAACCTTCATCTTTGTTACCACGTACCTCAAGTGTCCTGGCTAACTGCCCTGTGTTAGGAGTGCCCAGATTGCAGTTCATATGCAGTCCACTGGGAATAACATGTTCAGTTTGTCATATGACAAAGTTCTCTTGAGCCACTGAAATCCTGTGGCCCATCCCCAGGGCACACCTGGGCACCACTCATGAATTTTTATGAATCTTTATGAATCTTTATCACAGTAGTTTCTTTGGTTTCCATTTGACTTCTTTACTTAAAGCTCAGAACATGGGGCAAAAAGAAGACCTGACTGAAGTGCAGGTTAGTACCAAACACTTCTGACAGGTTTGATTTGTCTTCATTGTGCCAGTCTGATGCTGTGTGATCCTCACTCACAGTATTCTCTGCTACTTCTATACTCTTAAAACCTTCTGCTGCCCCACAGCACCTTACCATCTTTTCCTGAGACTCAGTTTGGTCTTAGAACTGCACCATATATGAGTGCTTCTGTGAGGTGGTCACTTAGAACTAAACAGAGAACAAACACACTTATTGCGCCCACGACTAATGTTCAGAGGTAAAAATTTGATGAACAGCAGAAGTCAGTGCAACTGAAGAGTTTTATAATCTAGGCACTGGCCTACAAACGCTCCACAAAGTGAAGTTACAGCTCCACAAAGATCAGCTCAGTCCTTCAAACCTCTGGGAATCTCCAGCTTTTCAATGGAAAGCTTAATCTTCCAGATGAGAGACTAAAAGCAAAAGAGCTTTTTCTGCCTGACAATTCCCTTATGCTTATATACAGGAGATGAAGTTTGCTCAGTGTCTCTGGCATTAGGCGCCCTTGTTATGGATGATACTTTGTGAGGACTTCAAATTTCCATGCTGTAAGTATACACAACTCTTATGGAAGGCAGACACTTGAAATGTACTCAGGGCTTTTCAGACCAAGGATTATAAAACACTTGCATCTCTGTATCAAAACTCAGATAACAGTATTAGTAATTTGTAATTTTAGATATCAGCATGTCTCCTACCTCCACATAACCAGAGAGTGGAAAGTCCTTCCGGAAAGGGTGGCCCTCAAACCCATAGTCTGTGAGAATTCGCCTTAGGTCAGGATGGTTGGCAAAGAAAACACCATACATGTCCCAAACCTAAGCGAAAGGGAGCCAAATAAGTTGAATTACATACATCATCGCCATCTTAATCTTCCTAGCAGCTCCATGCTTCCCCACCTCATCCAGGAAGGCCAATCCAACTGAGAAAACAAAGGGGTCCTCTAGCACAGTGCTGGAAGTAAGGCTCTTCTTTTTAGAAAGAAGACCCCTTTGTGTACTAGGATGGAAAATCTTCTCTTGCCTGCCCAGCTTTGTGCAATGCCTGTGCAAGTGATTCAGGAAATATTTCAAAGGAATATCTAAAACCTTTCTTTTCCTGTTCCCAAAGGCAGCCTTCTCCCTCTCTTCCTCAGTGCCCCAGGAATCAGTTTAATCAGGCAAACTGCCTTTCTCCACAGGGAACCCACTTCCAAGACCTACGTACACTGTAACTCACCTCTCTTTCATACCAGTTTGCTGCCTTGTACACAGACACTGATGAATCAATAGGTGTCAGCTCATCAGTATATGTCTTCACGCGGATCCGACTGTTGAACCGCAAAGACAGGAGATTGTAAACAACCTGAAGCAAAACAAAACAGGACAAAAAAGAAAAAAAAAAGAAAAAGGACAGACTTTACAGATCTCTTCACAGTATAATACTGGCTGAGCAGAGAGACATGTAGACTATTTCAAATAACTTTTTTCAGCAAAACCACATCAGCACTTCAGAGCTGGGCACTAAAAGATACTCTATAACTGAGGCTCCCGTAGCTTATCTCTGTTTTGTCCTCAAAAGTGTGAAAAAAACAGGGATGCTCATCTTAAAAAATATATATATGCACACTGAAGGGATCCTTCACAAAGAAAATAGCTGTCAACTACTCTCAGCATACAGTGGGAGAAAGATAAGAGGAAATGCACTCAATTTTCAGTAATCAAGTTGGATAGCAGGAAAAATTGCAATCATTCGGGCGATAAAACAGTGATAAAGTCTGCTTAAGAGGATTATTAGAACCTCCAGTGGGGGGGGGGAACATACTACAAGAAGACTGAAAAAAAAAAACATTTATAAGATACCACATAGTGTATTTGACTGCCTTTATGCAGGTGGCTGGAAAAGGTGAATTCATCAACCTATTTCTATTACTCTATTATCCTGATTTATGAAAGAAAAATGCTAATTTCAAAAATCCTCAGCTTTTTCAGAGACTGAAGGCCTTCAAGCTAGGAAGCTCTCTATTAATCTCTGAGGTATTTTAGCCTAACACAAGTTACGTTACTAATGTAATAGCTAACAACTGTTAGCTATTATTAGCAAGGCAAAGAGCCATATTTGAAAACAACAGACATCCTCCAATTAAGTAATTCAGGTAAAGTAAACCTGCCATTCCTTACTTTCTTTTCTGAGCAGCAGCTGGTAAGTGATTTAACATCATAAGACAGACTAAGGAGGAGAAATAAATCAGCTACTTCTCATCATCCTTGCTATTTGTTGGGAACTAAAAACCTATCATGCTGCTCAGACTTCCTCTTGTCTGGAAGATAGTAATTTGGACAGGGAAAGGACATCTCTTCCCCCTAAACCATAACCAACCTCCGACAGCACATGAGCCCCAGGTATCTTCTGCTGGTTTAGATGTCTTTTTTTAAGGAAAAGAAAAATTGTAAAGAAGATTGGTAGGATTTAAAAAAAAAAAAAAAAAAATCTAGTTCTGTTTTGACAGCTGACATAAGTGGAAGAAAGAAGAGTACTAATTCATACCTGGCCAGAAAAAAATGTTTAAAGATTTTGGTAAAAAAGAAACTTGCAGTAGAACACAAAGGGAAAGCCAGACCAGGAACCCATTTAACTGAGCGTGTCAGTGCAGTAACAGTTACGGTAGTGCAGTATCCATTAAAGTACTGCTTCTATGATCAACAGATTAAACAAAACTCAGCATTTCAGAGTGGATTTGCTGACTGTCAGAAAGCAAAGAATGTAGTCAGAGCTGCAGCAGCATCCAAAGCCATCAGCACTTGCGAGAGTTTCGGAGTCCTGTACCTACAAACAATTCTTACCTCAAAGCGATACTGCCGAGATGGGACATCAACAGCAGTCAAGTCAGCCAACGATTTGAACTGAGCATTGGTGTGATCTCGAAGGAAGGTCAGAACTGGAATGATTCCATCGGGATGGATCAAAAGCTCCAACTCATTGAAACAGGTCACCTAAAGAAGAGAGTGAGAAGAGAATTATCATGGACACTAACAGAATAGATCCCTGCACTGAATCTAGCAGGACACTTCTGCAAGGACAGTATACGGCACAGCAGACACACACATGACATCAAGTAAAAAGGCTCAGTAATAGTAGCAGCTTTTATCTAATTCTGACAATCTATGTTCCTCAAAACAATTTCTCATATCTAAGAAAGAAACAGTGCATTCATTTGTCCCCTCCTAAGAATAATTCCATGGACAGCACCAACCTGTACTTGCTGGATATACTTGGGTAGAATCTCAGCCACGTACTCCCCAAAAGCACATAGTTGCTTCTGTTCTACTTCATTTTTTGGTTTGACAGTAGCTAAAGAGAACAAAGTTCCCAAAGTTATAACAGAGTAAGCTACAGAAAGAAGCGCAGCCAATCCCATCCCTTATTACTTTAAAGCAAGCCACAACCAGTCTAGTTGTCTCTCAGTAGCTCTGACATAGGTGGACAGCTTCAGGTTCAGATAACCTACAAAGGTCAGCTCATGTATGGGACATCTCAAACTAAACATATATGTATATATATATATATATATATACACACACATGTATATATATATAAATATGAAAGAAGCAAAGTACGTAGTAGACTACATCTGATAAACGGTGCAACACAGAAATAGAGACCTTCATAAAGACAGCAAGTTTGTATCAGTACTAAGCTGTGTGGTCACAAACCATTTTCCCTTCAGAAAAAAAAATAAGAACTTTTTTGTGTATTTCAAATACAGCAGGAAGGAACAGTCCAATGAGATGAAAAAAAAGAAAACAGTAGGATGAAAGAGAGTGGGAAAAAAGAGAGGGAGGCGAGAAAAGGAGGACATAAAAAAAAGTTGCTTTTGTAGACAGAATAGTCATGTTTTCGTGTGATGTACCACCATCTAAGAAACTCACTCATACTCAAAACACTTTAGGGCTGTATTTTATCTGTTCTTTTTTAAAATGACTGCAGACTTATTAGGCAAGACCCGTGACACAGAGGGGCAATACGGCTGTACAGCTGCGATCGGAACAAGCGGGCCGTAGGACGCGAACGGACACGCAGGAGAGAGCAGGGCGAGCAGGGCTGCCAGCAAAGCCCCGTTCCGGCCCGGCGCCCAGGTCATTCCCGCACACGCCCGCCGACGGAGCGCGGCGGCCCGGTTACTTACGGCGCGTCTCGGCCGCGGAGCCCCCCGCCGCGCGGGCCTGCGCCGCCGCCGGGGCTGCGCCAGCTGCGGACAGAAAGAGACACGGCTGAGGCGGCCGAAGCGCCGCCCGGGCCAAGGCGGCGGCCGAAGCGCCGGCGCCGGCCCCCGGCCCCCGGCCCCGGCCCCGGCCCCGGCCCCGGCCCCGGCCCCGGCCCCGGCCTCACCTCGCAGCGCGGCCCGCGCCAGCCCCCGCGCTGCCGCCGCCAACATGCCGCCGCGGCGCGGACGCGCAAGGGCACGGACCGGAAGCGGAAGACGCCGCCACGGTGACGCTTCTCCCGCGAGGCGGAAATGCGCGCGGAGCTCGGCGCGGCGCTTCCGGGTCGGTGGCCGGAAGCAGCGAGTGCCTGGCGGCGCCTGGCGCAGGGTGAGGGGCGCGGGGAGCCGCTCGGGCACCCCGGGGCGGCGGCGGCGGCGGGAGGCTCCGGGGCGGCGGCATGAAGGGAGGCGCCGCAGGTGGGTGCCGCGGGCCCGAGGGGCGGCCGGGCCGGGCCGGGCCGGGCCGGGCGCGCTGGGGCTGGGGCGGCCGCCGGGCCCGGGCTGACAGCGAGGCCCGGCCGCGGGGCCGGCGGCGGAGCCCGGGTGAAAGCGCTACTGCAGAGGCCAGTTGCGGTGGATTTTGAGCACCAGTTCGTAGCTTTAATGTGGCCTTAATAGTAATTTTTTTTGATTTCCCATGAATTAGGTTTCCTTTCTCCTTCCCCCCCCCAAGGTATACAGTTGCTGTCAGTTGTGTATTTCACATCTTTGGTCCCACTCGCTGTCATGGCATCTGTGAACTCCTCAGGAGGAAGCAAAGAACTAGGTGCCAGGTGTTATTTATGTCATTACATACTGTCAGGCATACTACAGTTCACTGTTCCTCTAGCACAAGGAATGTGTGGAGTGTAAATTTGTGTTTCAAGGGACATTTTTAATGTTCCTGTACTTCTTTTTCCTTATATGAAGAAATCATGCATGAAAAAGGAGACTTTCATTTACAAAGAGGGGCATAACATTTATGGTAGTCTTTAGCAGCTGTTGGCATGTCTTTCGTGGCTTGGCTTACGTCCCTTGGAAATTGTGTAGGGCTCCCTGGGCAGACAGTTCTCCTGCACAGTCTTGTTAGTTCATCCTTATCCTGGTTCCTGGGCACTTAGGTGTTCTGCGCTGTGGCTTTTGGGTAGCTTGAATATAAGGATCAAGAGTGGGAACTGAAGTGAGAGCTGATGTGGATGATAAGCTTCTGCCTGCAAAACTGTGTTTCACTAGAATGATAGTACTAATACATTTTGCCCTGACTGCAAATTTTCAGTCTCTTACAACATGATGTGCAGATATTTTACAATAATTCAGATCTGGCTGAAAAGTAACAGTAAAGGATATAATTAAGGCATGCCATCGTCAAGGATGGGAAAGAGCTGTTCAGCCAAGTAGGGGGGATGGAGAAACTACCTCCTCTGAACAAAATTTTAGTAAAAAGTTTAGGAGCCCTCCCATACCAAGTAGACCAATGGTAAGAAAGTGCACCCTTGACAAAACAGAGCATGGAAGAGTAACTGTAAATCTCTAGGAGAAAAATCATGTCTCTGGTGATGTTGTATAGATGTTCAGTATTAATTGAAGCAATTTAAGCTATCAGTCACCATGGCTAATGGTTGAGATTAAGAAAAAGTTTTAATTTGGATGCAAATAGGCATCTATTTGCTTTTAATGCTATCAAGATCCATGTTAAAGAAAAGCTCTTTTATAGAGCCGTCATAAGCCTCTTTCTCTCGCAACAAACAGGTGCTCTGCAAATAATTTCTGTTTCCTACTAAGAGTTATTATCTTGCCAGTTGAGTTCTCCTTGCCATTTGGGAAACAGTGGCTAACAACGTCTAGAGTGTTGTTTTGCATATTGAAGATATCTGGCACGTTAGCAAACTGAATATGACCGTCAGTTACTTGGCAGGCTTTTCATTTCTTGGTTTGAAGGACTGGTGGTTATGTCTGGCGGCTTTTTATGTCTCTTTTTTGGTAAAAACAAACTCGCCTTATTTGATACCACTGCACAAATTCATGATGCTGTTTCTGGATGGTAATTGACTGCTACTGATGATGTGAACTACTGCGACATTCTGTTGGCTTTGCCAGTTTCCTAGTGTGCTTGCTGGATTTTCCACCTGAATAACTGTTGCTGCATTTCTTTGTGTCAGAGAAACAAGTGGTGAAAAGATAGGCATGTCTTCTAATTTTGCTGGGATGTGATGCTGACTGTACTGGAAGTTTGGTATATTTTATAATTTTAATCATGCCAATTTCTCATTTGTTTGAGATTCTAAATCTCACACAGAAGTTTCTGGCAGTGCTATTTGTAGTCAATCTAAAATATGCTGGCCTCTTACCAATATCTTAGATTTTTTCCCTGAACCCTGGACTACTGCATAATCTTGTTAGTGGAGAGAGAAAGTCTTATAACTGCTGTGATTTTACAGATTGCTGGAGGTCTGATCTGTGCAGCACCATGGACTCATCAGAAGAGACTGGAGGCTCCTCCACAGAAGAGAACTACTTTGTGAACTACACCTTCACTGATCGCTCCCACTCAGGCCGTGTGGCTCAGGGTATTATGAAACTGTGCTTGGAGGATGAGCTGTTTGCCGATGTTACAATATCAGTGGAAGGCAAAGAATTCCAGCTGCACCGTTTGGTCCTCTCGGCTCAGAGTTGCTTCTTTCGTTCCATGTTCACTTCCAACTTAAAGGAGGCCCACAACCGGGTGATTGAGCTGCAGGATGTTAGTGAGAGTGTCTTTCAGCTCCTTGTGGACTATATTTACCATGGGACTGTAAAGCTGAGGGCAGAGGAGCTGCAGGAAACCTATGAAGTGGCAGACATGTACCAGTTAACTGCCCTTTTTGAAGAATGCTCCCGTTTTCTGGCCCGAACGGTGCAGGTTAGGAACTGTCTGCAGGTCATGTGGTTGGCAGATCAACACAGTGACATGGAGCTCTACACAGCTGCCAAACACTGTGCCAAGTCACATTTGTCTCAGCTCCAGGACACAGAGGAGTTTCTGCATCTACCTCTCCGCCTATTGACAGACATCCTTACAGGTAAGGAGTTTGCGAGACTAGTTAGAGTGTGAATGTGGAGAGAGACTTGAGACCACAGTATGAGTGTGGCAAGGACTGAATAACCAAGACAGATGGAAAGATACAAGCTGTCATAATCACTATCTATTCGGAGGCTTAGCTAAGCAAAGCAAAACATTGTGCATAATTTCATCAGAGAAAACTGTTCACTGTCACTAGTCATGAAGTGATTAAGCTATAAAGCAGAGTCTTAGGAAGAAAAGACTTAAAAGGGACATAGGGAATGCTTGTAATTCCCAGCAGTTCCTGAGGCAACAGGTAAGCAGCATGCAATCTTTCATATTTTTGTGAGAACAAGGAATCCATGCTTACAAATTTCTTAAACACAGCTTATTAATTTTCAACAATTTGTTGACTTTTTGTTTGCATTAAAATGAAAAGAAAAGCCATATCAAAAATTTAATTGAAGTCTCTTTTTTTAATTCTTAATCATTTTACATAGTAATGCAACAACTCAACAAGCTGTATTTCTAGACTTCTGTTAGTGTTGTTACCAGTTGAATCTAATCATTAGGATTATTTAGGCTAGGCACTCAGCTGACTCAACTAGAAGTATTGTAAAATCTTAAGTAATATAGTAATTATCCTTCTTGTAACTTCTACAGTAAGGGTTGCAGTAGGTCAATGTTGTGAAGGATCTGTGTACCCTTCAACAAACAACTTAGTCCAATTTCCACCAATCCCTAAAGATTCTGTGCTGCCCTAGTAGCATACAGCCAGGGCTTTAAAACTTGTCCATGATGCTGCAATACAGTTCCATTTTTATGGGTTTTTGTAGGTGATGCCAAGCAATAATCATTGTTTTAAGATGGCCATCTTTAGTGTTTGTGGTCTTAAATTAAACTAATTGCTTAATAAATTTTTTTCATGCATCATCTATTTCCTTATTTAGTTATGGAATAGAATCATTTTTTTCTCTTGTAATTCCTGTGTGTTGATTTAGTTAATGGGCAATTAAAGAGAGAAAGCTATTAGTGGCAAGGATTAAAATAAATTTCATGACTGTATTTGTTTATAAAGCTTACCTTTTGTTTTGATTTTGAAATTGGTCCTAGATCACAACTTTTCCAATTATGCACTTTGGCCAGGCTACTATATCCAATGAACAGTTTACAGAAATCCCTTTTACTAATAAGCAAGCTCAAAATACTGCCTTTCTTTCCCTTTCTTCTTCCCATATAGAGAAAAGTGTTGGAATTTGGGTGATGACTTCTGCATCATTGAATTTGGGCCTTTTAGAGAGAGCAGATTACAAAATCGGAGAAGCTTCAGGGGAAGTTTCTGAATGAATACAGATGTGATTGTTAATGTTATGGCAGCTAGCTGGCTTTCAGACTAGAAACAAATACCTAAAAACTGTTGTTAATGATGATGATACAATAGCTTATGACATAACCAAAACTTTCCGTTATGTCTGGAAGCAAACAGAAATCTGATAGTCTGTGAAGTGTAGGATGTTTCCTATTGTCACACTGCTAAGGAAAGCTACAGTAGATGACCATAGTACATGAGATTTCCAAATGCTGACAGGATAGCGGCAAGAGCAAATACTCAGTCTTGAGGGTCAACTATCTGAAGAAGTGTATACCGAAGACAAATTTTTGTAAATCATCCTTTGCTAGATTAGCTTGCAGGAGCAGTTGGGGATCCAAAAAGTGCAGCTGCTGTAATTCTCAAATAAGAGAATCTCTTTGCTTAAATGAGAGAGCATGTAAAGTCTCTTTCCTGCCCTTTTTTTTCTCTGACATAGATTCCTTTGTTGAAATTCATCCAAAATATTTAAAATCTGGCAGCTCTGTCTTCTGATATTTAACCAAGGAGATCTGATGTAGATACCTGGCTGGCAGTGCTGATCATGTCTGCCAAAATCTGTAAACCTTTGTCTCTTCTTCCACTCTAGCATTTGTGGCTGGATGGCCAGAAGGATTTGGAGGAATGGAGGGTCATGGGTGCATATCTCTTTGATTTTTGTGTAAATCCGATAAATTCCTTTCTGTCCCTGAACCCACAGATGGCGTTCCATGTTCTCAGAATCCAACAGTTGCCATAGAAACCTGGATCAACTTCAACAAGGAAGAGCGAGCAGGCTTTTCAGAGACGCTGCGATCGAGCCTGAAGGTATTAAAAGACCTTCTGTTCTGGGGTTGGTGTAGTATTTCTGGTTTTGCACTTCCTGAGGAAAGGGTCTTCTGCTCACAGGTGTGACTTGAAAGTTGCAAAACGTGAATTGCCATTGCAATTCTTGCTGCTTGTGCGAGGAATGTTTGTCATAAATAGAAACCTCAGTGACAGCTTCTTCAACTTCATGCTGTTATTACCAGTGATTAGGGCCATGCCATGAGTAGCTCATTTCACTAGATGCCCAGTTATTGAAGAGCCCGTTCAGAAATCTTTGCGTTTGGCATTCCCCTTGCAATGACTCTACTTGCTCAGTGATGTGACCAGCCTTTAATTAAGCTGCAGATGCTAGGATTCAAATGAACGATGTTGCTCACTTGGCTAGATCAGAGATGAGGAGTGACTTTAACTTGAAAAGGCTTTGAGGTTCTGAATCCTGAGTGCTCTAGGGTGGCAGGTGATGGGAGCAGGTCACACACCACAGGCTCCCAAGGAGGTCCTAAAACACTGAAAGAGTCAATCTTAGACATCACTGATGTTTGTGTGAATGTGCCTGAGTTCTGCTGAAGCTGACACATTCCTCTTTTCTGTCAGGTGATTGGAGAAAATGTTCACATCTACCTGATTGGGAAGGAGTCATCACGTACGCATTCGCTTGCTGTCTCTCTGCATTGTGCTGATGATGACTCCATAAGTGTGAGTGGCCAGAACAGCCTGTGTCACCAGATCACTGCAGCCTGCAAGCATGGTAGTGATCTGTATGTTGTCGGTGGCTCCATTCCACGACGCATGTGGAAATGCAACAACGCAACTATAGACTGGGAATGGTGTGCCCCTCTGCCTCGTGACCGGCTCCAACATACCCTTGTCTCCGTGCCAAGCAAGGATGCTATATATTCACTGGGGGGGAAAACTCTGCAGGACACTCTCTCTAATGCTGTCATATATTACAGAGTACGAGACAATGTATGGACAGAGACCAGCCAGTTGGAAGTGGCGGTATCTGGGGCTGCAGGTGTAAACCTTAACGGTGTCATTTACCTGCTGGGAGGGGAAGAGAATGACTTGGACTTCTTCACCAAGCCCTCTCGGCTTATTCAGTGCTATGATACCAACACAGAGAAATGCCACGTGAAGCCATATGTACTGCCTTTTGCAGGCCGCATGCATGCTGCTGTACACAAGGATGTGGTGTTCATTGTAGCTGAGGGGGATTCGCTGCTATGCTACAATCCCTTACTGGATAGCTTCACCCGGCTATGCTTGCCAGATGCCTGGAGCTCAGTACCATCCCTCTGGAAAATTGCTAGCTGCAATGGGAGCATCTATGTTTTTCGAGACCGCTATAAAAAAGGCGATGCAAATACTTTTAAACTTAACCCAGCCACCTCTGTTGTAACAGTCACAAGTGGCATCAAAGTGCTGCTCACTAACCTGCAGTTTGTCCTGGCCTAGGAGGGAAAAACAGGCCAAGTGGTAGAAAGGCCAGCAAAGATGTTCTGCAGTGCACCTCAGAGGCACCCAACATCTTCAGCACCACTTCCAATTACTACAAGCTCACAGCATCCAATAAACAGCCCATCCTCTATACCTGCGCAGAGGAAGCACCAGCCATCTGGCTGTGGGCCTGTTCTCTTACATAGCACTATTAAAGTTGAACTGCTACATCTTAGGTTTCAGGTGGACTGAACGCTATTACTGTGATCCCTTGATAATAAGCGGCTTGTGTTAGGGGCCAGAACTCCAGCAAGTGGCTTTTTTAGCCTGGAACTATCCACCAATAACAAATCCTATAGCATATGGACAACCTCCTTCTTGGGCCAGACTGGAAGTTTTAACTGTCCAGGAGACTGCATTGCTGCCGTTACCAGTCATGGAGAGTAAATGTGCCATGTCTGTCCTCCTGGGAAGTCCCCATTTGAACATTCCTGTGTCCCTGTAGCAGCAGGAGGGACTGGTAGAAATGATATTTACAGTGGACAGATTCCAGAGCTGAGCCCGAACCCTGAGTGGGTTGTATGCTTCAGCACTTCTCCTAGAGAAGAGGTAACAAACTGGGAAGCTGCTTTCCACTGTTCTGTCACCTAGCTTAAAGAGGGAGATGATTCTTAAGAGCATTTGCTTTCTTGTCTGTACAGGGAATCCCAACTTGTAACATAGTGTTGGTGAAAGATGGAATTAAGTCCACTTCCTCCTACCCCTTTCTGGCACTGTAGCCCTTTGGGTGAGAAAGTGAATAAAGTCTCTGCTGAGACATGGTTTACTCTTCCTTTCCTGCAAGTACTACAGAACATTTTGTGGATGGCAGTTTGGCTCTGCACTGATGTTGTATGTGGGAGAAAACTGTGGGGCTTTAAAAGAACTAGGACTAGCCATAAGGAGAGAAGCATTAATGAAACTGCCCAACCTCCCCTGCAAAGCAGTGTATTGTGAAAACTTCTTTATTGATAATTGGGTAATACAACACTTGAGCCTGTTAGTTCATTAAGATCCAAGGTTTTTTTTAAAGGAGCTGAGACACTGAGATTTTTACTGTTCTTACTGACACTTCGCAGTTGTCCCAGCAATTATGTTCCTATAAAATGCCTCCAGGACCTGGACCTGTTTGTGTCGAATGAGGATGTGTGGACGGATCTTGGCAATAGCCTCTATTGCTTCCTGAGGGCTCCAGTGATGCAACTGAAAAGGCAGAAACACTGCATGTGAAAATCTGTTCTATCCTTGCACAGGTTAATGGAGCTTTCATGGAGGCTACGACAACGTAAGAGTTCAGTTAGAAAACTTGCTCCTTTCGTCCCTCTCTTAGAGGAGCCTGAAAGTCAATGCAAATTCACAAATGAGTCCCTCAGTGAAAAAAAGAAAAACATTTGATGCTAGGAGCTCTCATCTTATCTCTCTCTCATGCTTCCATTATGCAAGTAGTTTCCTGCCCTAGTCCCACCAGCCTGAAGGAAAAGGACACTTTTTTTTAACCTCTTTAGTAGTACTCCCCTTGCTCCAGCACTTTCATGCATTACTAAGGAAAGATTTTTCCAGGGAGTGTTTAAAAACTCTTAAGAGAAGGATCCACAGGTGGGATTTTATTTTCAGAGCTAGCTTACACAGTTGGATCTGCAGAGGAACTCAAAGCCAAAGTTACTTCTCATGATCCTGAATTACATTTTTAGAGGTGCTCACCATTTTGGGTAAATAGGGAAAAAGTCTGAACAAAAGAAAAAAGGAAGTTTAGCTGCTCATTTAGTAAATTTACCCTTATATGAGTGTTATTCCCAACTAATCCTCCCTAAAAAGAATTATCAACAGCAGAATCATTCAAAACCTGATCAGAATGTGCTTTATTGGCGGCCCAGTAAACCAAACAGCTTCTTGAAGTCTGACTAATCTGACAGAACCAGCAACTATGAGACTGCATGTTTCAAAGTTTCCTGTCAACAGCAATTTCTGTCCTGTAACATCAAACCTTTTTGCCACTGTCTGTGCTAGTAACAGAGCTGTCAGAGGCAGACTGTACATATGAATGAAAAGATTACTTACAGTGGCAGCTCCATTGCAACTTCACCACTATCTCACTACCAGGAAGCATTAGCTGGTAATATAAGCACAAATGAATGAAGTGTGCAGAGATAAGCTATATTGTCAAAGGAAGCTGTTCAGCAAATACAAGTTTCACTTGTTCCTTGACCTTGTATTTGCCATCTTCTACAAAACAGACAACACCATATACGTGGGACCTAGCTACATCCTTTTCTTCAAAAGGGTCTCCAGTCTAAACTCAGTAAAATTATGGGCTTTATGCAATTGTACATGCTTAGGATTCCTGAAAAAAATCAAGTTATAGACACAAGGCCATCTCTGAACACTTACTTGCCCAGAGTGTATGAACGTAAACCCCATTTAGTACAGAACCCTTCTTACTTGAATTAGATATGCTGCCACCATGGTGGCACTGCGGGAACGCCCTGCCTTGCAGTGCACGTAAACACTGTTACCACGTTCTCGGTGTTTCAGTATGAATTCAACGCCCTGGTGGAGGTTTGGCAAGGTGGGAACTCCAGTTAGATCCACAGTGCTGAGACGCAGTTGCTCTACTCCCATTGCCTCCCATTCCTGAAATAAGCACGGTAGATTCAGTTAGCATTTTCTTATTTCCCAAAAAGAAAAACATGACCCCTCTGAAGACTTTGGGGAAATACAGCAATATTGCAAGCAGATTTTGCAGTGTTAGTCCTTGGAATCAGAAACAACACAGAAAGCTTTAGTTAAAGGGAACTGAAGGAAAACTGAGACGACGTGTTTCAGCTAAAGGAAAGAAGGTGAGATGGGTTTGTTCTCGGCCTGAAAAGGCCTTTTCATATTTTTACAGCAACACACGTACAGTTAATGCTCCACTCCTCTGCCGTTGTAGCCCTAACCTTAGCGCTGTCACACACTTAGAACTTGGCCAAGCCCGGAGAAGCCAAGTCTCCGCTTGCCGTTAGCGGCCCTCGGGGCTGCCGCCGGGGATGCCAGGCGGCGCCGCACCCTCGCCTCCCCCGGGCGAGGAACAGCCGTGGGCCCGCGGCCGCCGCGGGCCCGGGCGCGGCGCTCACCTGCGCGGAGCAGCAGAGGAAGCGGGTCTCGTACTCCTCGTTGAGGGTGAGCACGGCGCGCACCTTCTCCTCCGCCACCAGCTGCGGGCACAAGCACCGTCAGGCGCCGCGGCCCGGCCCGGCCCGGCCCGGCGCGGCCCGGCCCGGCCCGGCCCGGCGCGGCCCGGCCCGGCGCGCCGCGCCCGCCTTACCGTGCGGCTGCGGCCCCGCAGCGGCAGCGCCCCGAGCAGCACGGCGCCGTCGATGCGGTGGAACCAGGGCCGGCGGGAGCCAGGCAGCCGCGCCCGCACCGCCGTGTACAGCAGCGTCGGGTAGAAGAGCAGCCGCGCCGCGCCGGCGCCCAGCGCCCCCGCCAGCCCCATGGCGGGCCGCGCCGCGCCGGGCGGGGGCGGGCGAGCGCACCGCGCCGCAGGCGCCGGGGGAAGCAGCGCGGCGGCGGCCGGCGCGGGCGGCGGGCGGCGGGGGAGGAGCGCGGCGGCCCGGCCCCTGCCCTCGGGCCCGCCGTGGTCTCTCCCGGAAGCGCCGCCATCTTGCGGAGCCGGCCTGAGGCGGCGCAGGGAGCGGAGCGGGGCGCGGGCGGATCCGCGGGGCAGGTGAGGGCGGCGGCGGCGGCCGCCAGGAGGAGCTCGGCCGGGCGGGGCAGGGCCGGGACGGCGCGGAGCGGCGCGGAGCGGGGAGCGCGGCCCGCCTGCCGCAGGTAACGGGCCTCCCCCGCCCCCGGCCCGCGGGCGCCCGGCCGGCAGGCCGCTCCCCTGCGCGCCGCGCCGGACCCTGCGGGCGGCCGCGGAGCCCCGCGCGCCTCCTCCTGCCGCGCCGCGCCGCGGGGGCTCGGGCCCGCGGAGCGCCCCGCGCTGCCGCCCGCGGGAGGCGGCCGGCGGCCCGGAACCGGAGGCTGCCGGTTGCCGCCTGGGATCCGGGCGCTGACAGCGTTGCGGGCGCCGCCTGGCTGCGAGGCGGCGGCGGGGGGCGCCGCGGAGGCGGCGGCGGGCGCGGGGAGCGGGGCACCCCGCGGGGTGGCGGCCGGGGCGCGGGGTGGCACCGCCTGAAGACGCCCCCCCTGCCGCCCTTGGGTGTGCGGAGGGGTAGAGGCGGCTCGGGGCAGCCCGCCCGAAGGCGGGGAGCTCGACTTCACCGCAGGGTCAAAATTTGCAGTGCCGGCCGTAAGGAGGAGTGACAAGCGCTGCTGGGATGAAGTAGGAAGGAAAATAAGACTATTAAAAAAAAAAGAGAGAGAGAAGTTGGATATCAAATTAAGGATAAACGCATAAGGAGGAAATAAGAATTAACAGCGTGAGTGTTTTTAATAGGAAAATTGCTGAATAGGAAGTTCAGAAGCAGTATTAACTGGGAAATCTTTCCCTCCTTTAAATTCCTGAGGAATCATGGCCCAGACGTTTTTAGCTTTAAGGCACAGACATTCTCTTCTGCCAGAAGTTGTCAGGGAACATTTTTTTAGGTGTTGCAGCTTTCTTATACTGTACTTCTTCGGTATGGTCAGTGGGTGTGTTGCACCGGGAGCTCACTTGATGCAGAAAAATATTTGGCTGGGATTTGCATCTTGAAGTATGCTTTGCTTCTGATCTACAAAAGCTAGGACACTTCTGAGTGTCTTGCAAAGTTTCTGTTCGTGGCAGGGTGTATGTCCCTCCAGGCTTGATGCTTAGAATTAGTGATCACAGTAGTTGTCAGCTTCTCTCCTGGAGTCTTTAGTTTTCTTTCC
The DNA here is from genome assembly GCF_028389875.1 of Rhea pennata. Classification (NCBI taxonomy): domain Eukaryota; kingdom Metazoa; phylum Chordata; class Aves; order Rheiformes; family Rheidae; genus Rhea; species Rhea pennata. The sequence continues at coordinate 19,086,047 of NC_084667.1, read as the reverse complement.
TATTTCTTCTCTATACATGAATTCATCAGATAGCTTTTATTACACTGGCTTGGCATTGTGTGTCCGTAATAAACCCACCCTTCCCATCCATCCAGCTCTGTTCTGGGAAGTTCTGTGTGATGTCAGGTATTGTTTAAAAATATTACTTACCTGTTTGCCTCCAGCTGATGCATCCTGCAACTTAATATGTCCAGTTGCATCTCCCTGTTAGTTTCTTTTGCTGTCTCTTAACTCTAATTGGAAAGAGACTGAACACTACATCCCACTCACCCTCTTCCTGCCACTCGTGTTATAAGCCTTCCACGCTGCAGCATCATAGCTTAGCGATTGTTTATACCTTTATATCTTTGATAGTTGAATGCAAAACAAGATGATCTATCAGCCCTGGTGAAGAGTCCTCAGGGTAGCAGCATTATTCTTTTTTCTCTGCAGGGACATAGGTGCACGTATCTGCCCTAGTACAACTGTTCCCTAAGTAGGGATTTTAAAATATGATGATGTCAATGATTTTTTTTTTTGGTTTGTTTCTCTTTAAAGAAACTTGTCATTCACCCTTCAGCCTGTACTCACCTTCAAAATTATTGCTGATACTTACTCTAGGAAAATATATGCTGTTTTGTGGAATAGATTCACCTCTGAATGGTAACTAAGAGATGGATGTATTTTTCCTTTCCTGTAGAGTTTCTAGTGTTATATTGGAGAAAATGCGAGCCCAGATCCTACCTCCTTAGTTATGTGCTTGACCTTATACATCTGAGTATGCTTTGTAAATAAAATAATACAGTAAATGTAGGATTGGGAACTTGTTTAACTTGGGTACATTACATGCATAGGAAAGGAGGAGCATAATGTCTGTAGAAAGAAGTTTTAATATTGCTTTAATTAAAAAGTGTCTGTCATAAAATCATGAATATGAAGAACACTAAGATTTGTATGTTAAATACTTGCCTTTGAAAGTGTATGGCCTACAATAATCAAAAGAACTTAACAATCTTTCAAAATGGAGGTATGGAGAAGAATGCCACAGTAGTACCTTGTACTTATTACTGTATCCACATCTTTTTGCTGCTACTTTAAAACAAGATGCAATTGTCAGATTACTGTTGCGTGAGGGGGGAAGAGTGTCTTTAGCTATTGTTTCTTTTGCTAAGAGTAGAAATTCTGAAAGTACATGTTGCCTAGCTCTACTGCTCTAAAGGGAAAAGCAAAGAAGATGACTGTGTTATCGACATGGGTTTATTATTGATAAGATACACAATTTACAAGGTCCTTTGCAAGAAACCTTTATGTAAATTGAATAATTATGAGGTGAGACAGAAACTATGGCTGCATAGCGTAAATTTTAAGAGAAACATTTCTTGTGGAATTTTTCTTTTGAAATTACAGCAAACAATATTATGCTGATCAGTAGAAAGTCATAAAAGATTAGATTTTATGTGTTTCTTGCAAATATTTGCAATTGCATTTAGTAAATAAAATATTACCTGTAATCCAGCCTCTAACTGAAATTAATAAGGAGCTTTGTTATGAGCAGGTTGTTCCTTAACTGTTTCTTGCACCTTTTTCTGAAATGTGAGCATTGATTATCAGTTACTACATTTATTCTTAATTTCATCTGTCTGTCTTCTGACTCTTTTATCACAAATATTTCCAGAGGGCCTACTCTAAATAAAAATTATTTTAGTGTTTTTTGCATTGCTTGCCAGACTGCATGGGAAGTAACATAAATTGTCTTTCTTTTTGAAGTTTCCCAGTTGGTAGCCTCTAAATCTGATAATGTAAGAACCCACTCTTCTGGCTCTTGAGCTAGAGATTGCTGTTCAGTGATGCTATCCATGAAGCAGTCTAGGTTTCCAAGTCATAATGTGAGATTTGCTAGTGAAACAACAGCCATAGTCCAACAAGACTTATATTTCTGGGTTCTTATACATCAGTCTTGCCATAAATGTCATAGTGTTTTATTTCAATCTAAACGTTTTCAAAAGTGCCTCTTGTCTTCTGGTTTGCCATTCAGCAAGTCTACATGTAGAGTTGTTTGTTGCCTTGGTAACCACCCTCAGGTAGGAAGGTACCATTTTTTACCCATTGATCAATTATTTGGTGGGAAAAAATACAAGATATAGCAAAATATAATACTTTAAGATTTATTGGAATGGGAGTTTTAAACTGAGAAAAGTTATCTAGGCTTTATAATCGGTGTTTCTCTTGGAATATCCCAACAGAAGATCCTGAGTTCTGATTCCATCACAAGATTTATTGAGATGAGAAATTATCTTCATTGAAAAAAGATAGACAGTAGTTTCAATGCCCTTCCCCCTGTCATTAGAGATGGTTGTTTTATATGGAAAAATGCAAGATAGCACCTTTTGTGCTATTGTTGTCTCATCTATTTTAGAATATTCTGCCAGGAGACTTTGTATTCGAAGGCATTATGGTGAAAAGAGAGCTTTAACATTCACATTTTCATGAGGAGATTTCAGAAATGTGAACTGGACTTCATCTTATTTGTACCTGATCCAATATGCAAGCATATAAAGCTAAAACGTGCTTTAGGTCAAATCAGGAAATTTCCATAGAGCAGGGGAGAAAACACAAACTGATTGAAAGCTGCAGGGCAGGTTACTCAGCAAACACTTTGCTGCAGGGGTGAGTAGCTCATATCTGAACTGTGATAGACAGTGCAAGGTTACTGGTTTATGACAACAACATAGTAGAGCACAGTCATTATCCCAGCTAAAGGAAGTCGTCTTTCTGACATCTCAGGTAGTGTGGAAGCTTCAGTCTAGCTCTGTGCATTTTAAAAGTAGAAGCATTGTTGCTAACTTAATTCAGGATGAACAGTGAGCAACTAGATATGTAAACAGGAGCCTTCAACATCAAACTGGTAGTTTTCAAGTCTTAGTTAAAAAAAAAAAAAAAAGTTTTGGTGATACAGCTTGTGGCACAGGTGTGTTTGTTTTATATGCCATATGAGAGCTTTATCGCAAAAGTGGGATCATTGTACATAAGCTTTCTTTTGTGTCTCGTGTATGCATGTCATCCTACCATCTAGATTTGTCTAGGAATTTCAAAGAAAAGATAGGTGCTAATGTTAATGATATTTTATCATTCAGTAGTGTCATACTTCACTCTTCTCAATGTATCATGGTCTAGGGTGGTTTTCTGTTTTGTTTTGTCTCCCTGTCAGAGGCAGAATACTTATGACAAAGTATGTTTTGGTAATTACTTTGTACTGATGTAGAGTGGACTTGTAATTGATTTAATGAGCTGCCTTGCGGTAATAAAGTTACAGGCAAACTGAGATGCTATAAAGTAGGCTTGAAGTTATGTTTCTATGGGATTTTGCAATCATTTAACTGTATTACTTATCTAAACCAGTCACTCCAAGGTAAATTTATTGAGGCATTTTCTTCTCATTTCTCTCTCATTCTAGAACCTTACTAAAATTCAGGCAAATAAGTAGTGACTTTGATTTCTTTATCCTAGCTTTTTGTAGCACGTCTCAAGGAGATCTTAAATCAGCATTTGAATAAAAGGATGATGGCTGCTGTGTATCACAATATCATACCAGTATGCTGTCTAGCAAGCTTTTCTTTGCAGACAAATACTTCTTGATGATTGTGTATTGAGCATTTTCTCCCAATTGAATTCTCTCCTGTTTCTCTAAGAACTGAGTTGAAATTCTGTGATGACGTATGTTTGTTTTTATTTGAAATTAAATTGAGTATTTTGGATTTTTTTTTTTTTTTGGTCTCAGGTCTTCCTGTTTTCTTTCGCTTCTATCTGCAAACTGTTTCTTACTGTACCTTTCACAATAACAGTGTAGTTCTTATCTACTGAATTTCAGTGTTATACATTTCAAAGTAATATGATGTTTATTGAAACAGATAAAATTCCTTGCTTTTCTTCTTTTTTTCTTCAAACTGTGCAGTTCAAGAAAAATTCCAACATACGCAGGATATCCACAGATCCTTTAGAATCTGTTGGAAGGGGAACCTTCACATCTATCCTTTTAAAGCAAAGGAGATGATTATTTGTGAACTCTATAATTCAAATGAAGCGTTCAACAGACAATGTCCGAGTCCTCTTATGAAAATAGCTGCATCCTGCTTAACTTACTATAGGTAGAGATTTGCTGAATGGACACTAGGCCTCTTAATATCTTTGGAAAATTTTACAAATTAGAGAATGGATAGATGACGCTTTTTGTGAGAAGGCAATGACATATTATTTTTTCAGGAACAGAAAATGTTTTCAATGTCATGTCTAGCTCTTGCATTTGCAGTAGGCACAATGAAGTGTAAAAACAATTCATCTCATTTATAGTCACGCATTCCGAAGTAAAGCACCTTCTCGGAAACTTCTTCCTTACTCAATTCCATCTCCTCATTATTTCCCTTCAAAAATTCCTATTTTCTATTTAAACTTCTAAATTAAAAAGGTAAGCCTTGATGACAGGTTGACTACATGAAAAAATGCATTTTTTTTTTCTGTTTTTTGGCTTGCCTGTCAATGTGTTATGACTGTACAGTGCCTGGCACAACTTATGAGCAGAGCAGTAATACTTCCTTGCACAGTCATAGCCAATATTAGAATTTACCGTTAAAAACGATCAATATGCAAAATCTTTGGAGAGAGAGTTTATTTACTTTTCTAAAGCACAGTTTTGACTGCTCAGAAAACTGATCATATGTTAGATGACTTAGGAAGTAAGTGAGAATTTCCTGATATTTGTGCCCCGCTTACTACATTTTGGATTGTGCATTATATGCCTGAACTTGATCATTATCAGAGTCTGGATATAGATAGTACTAAGTATATTGCACAGTTAAAGAAGTTACTGTAATATTGATTCTCTGCTGCAGATTTTGCTTTGGAAAATCTTTTTTTTTTAAAAAAAAAAAAAAGTATTTTTTGCTTGATTCAACAGTACTAAGCTTCACAGGCATTTTGTGACTGAACTAAGGGGAACAGGATGAGGATATATCTTTTTTGCGAGGAAAATTTTGAAGATATGCTTAGAAGTACAGCTAGTCTTGAGTATACCAGTGTCTTCCTGAAACTGCAAGGAGCCTGAATCCTTACTTCTGTCATGTGAAGTATGAAGAATACCTAGATGGCTGGTTTAAATACCAGCGCTTTTATGTCTTAATTGCCAATCACATTAGCAGAAATGTCTGACTGATGCACTTTTCTTCATCTTGAATTAGTTACTATTTTTCTGGTATAGTTGAAAGCTGCAATTTCTACTTACTTATATGACAAAACTTTTCTGATAACTTGTATAATGCAGTTATACATCACCACAAAAATCTGTGATATAGTAAACATAAGAAACAGCAGCATAATTTAATAAATCTATCTCATGAAAATTACATACATTAGTATGTAAATGCAACTGCTTTACAATTTGCAGCCTGTCATACCAGCACACTGAGAAATTTAGGAACTAAGCCACAGCATTTGATTTCTTTTAATATTTAGAGATTTGTTTTTTCAGTTATGCTAATTGTCACTCTCTTTCTGTGCAAGAATACCAAAAGGAAATAAAGGGAGGAGTTATATCGAGGTGATTTTTCTTCTTGATATAAGAAGAGTCTGTAGAATTTGAGACGAGTAGTTTATTGATTTAATAAGAGTATATAGAAAATGACTCTGTCTGTGTTTAAACACTGCTGTGATGGACTGCTGGGAAAGCAGCCTTAGGATGTGTCAGGTCATCATGGTAGTTTGTATCAACCAATGGGAAAATTGGTTGATTGATTGCTGGTTTAAGAAAACAGTTAAAAGCAGAGGGGGAAAAATGATTGCCATAATTCAGGCTTTTTAAAAAAGGGGGAAAAAAACAAACCAACAGGTTAGTATGTGGACGTGTGCTTTCAAAAGCAACAGGGAGGATCTGACCAGTTTAGTAGTTCTTGAAATGGTGGTGAATGTGGGGATTCCCTGGAAATGATGTTTTGTCTCGTGTCCAAGTGGCTGCCTGAATTCTGCTGGATGGAGAGCGTTGGAAGCTTCAGCCTTACGAAGGTGGACTCAAGCAAAATGGACTTGGAACTCACTTCAAAACAGTAACTCTTTCTTTAACTTTGTACACTTTCTTCCCCAGTGTAATATGACAGTGAATGAGTGTGCGCGTGTGTGAAGGAACTTGTCTTAGCAATGGTCTCTCTCAGAGACCATGTATGGGTAAAGCAGTTCGACTAGTTCAGCTCCCTGCTCCTCCCTCCCGGAGAGCTGAGCAGAGTCTATTCTGCTGAAACGGTTGTTCCACTTTCTGCTTTCTATATTTGTACAGCAGCAGCACGCTAGCTAGCTAGGCGGTGTGGCCGGCCTTGTGCACATTCGGCATTTGCTGAGCAGAATTGAGAGCCAGGGCTTACAGTCTCTGTCGTTACGTCCGTCTGTCTGTCTGTCTCTGCGTCTCTGGGAAGGACTGGCGTTCCAAGTGAAAGGTGATCTGTTTGTGGATGTGTTTTGGTTTTTTGTATGTTGCAGTTCGTCCAAGCTGGGAGTCCAGGACTGGGAGTGGAGGAGGGACGGCAGTTGTTTTGCGGGGAGAGTATGTAGTGGGTGGTAGTGACATGAGGAAGGTTCAGTTTTAGCCTCCAAAAGAGGTGCTGGCTTCTGGGATGAGGGTTTTAAAGGCCCTGCCTGTTTTGGGGAATGATTAGCCCTTGCTACATAAGGGCCTAGATCCTGCCCTTAAAGGTCTGTTGTCACTGCCTGCCGTGAGGATTAATGAAAACTAGATCCTGCATGTGCTGCCTGTGCTTGTTATGGGCAAGGGGGATTACTGAGGAGCTAGACCCTGGCCAGCCTAGTTTGGAATAAGGAGTTGGTGTTGGGGGATGGGGCTGTAGGGAATACCTTATTAGGAAGAGCTGGAAACATGTAACTAGGATTTCCCTAGCTGTACCTTTGCATAAAATTCGTATTAAGGTCATGCATTGAGTGCGTTGACTGTTCAAAATTGCCATTCTTCACTATTAGATTAGGTAGACAAATATTATAGCCTAGTGCAGAAAGTCAGCTAGCTGCTGACGCTGTAGTAAACTGTGTTGATAAGACATTCTTGGAGTAGTGGAAAGGTGCTCAAAATAGTGGCAGCAGCTGGATCCACGCTTAACATTGGGGGAAGTTTTTTTTGGGGGGGAGAGTGGGAAGTGGATAATAGGGTGTTTTTTCTGTCTTTTAGGGGATGCTGCCCATTTACAAATCCTACTGCCTCTTGAGCTTTGGTGTATGCAAATAATCAAGCCTTTTGTTTTTGGAATTTGAGCTAGGAAAACTTTTTTACTTGTGAAATAGAGGGCAGCATACTTGCTAAAATCTTCCTCGAGAGCCATGTTTCAGAACCTGTCTTAATTATTTTTCTTTTCTACCATTGCAGTGTATCTACCCTATTTCCTCCTGGAAAAGCTATGTGTGTCTTCAATTTGAAAGAAGCATATTTTGGAGGTGAATGGGGGGAGGATTTCAGCCTCCCAAAAATATCTGGATCATACTTTGTCTACAGGCAGGGAACTGTGATTGATGTGTGACAGAGGGTCATTTCACTCTTGGACTGCTTACACTCGAGTGACTTTGTTGTGTGGCTGGTTTCTGATCATTCTTTGTGTAACAGGGACACACTAAGATAGTTGTTGTGTCTTCTGGGAAACCTGTGAAATTCATTGTGAATATGCAGCTTCTGGGGTATTACACTGTCTTTCTTAAGTGTCCTGATGTCTTTTACAATTCCTACATACTCTTCAAGATCTCAGCCTCAGCTGTGAAAGCCTCAGCCTTTCTTTCATCCTACTTTTCCATTCCCTGTCTGCCTGATTTACATGCTTCCATTCATACTGGCCAGAAGAAAGTGGCAAAACAAAATCTGAACTGTTTCTAAGTTGCAACCACTAATTAAAAGCAAATTTTAGCATTGTTTAAGGCTAACAATCACGGTTATTCAATTCCTGTGCTTTGACATGTTTTCTAATAGGATGCCTAATTTTTGATTGTAATCTCATAGCAAGAGCATGATTAGGCAATTTCAAAGGCCTCTTGGAAATATATTCACTGTTGTATTTTTAAAATGTTGTTTGGCCATTGTAGGAAAATGTCATGGTAACGAGTAGAACATTGAAGAAGCTTATGTTCACCAAGTGCGTTGAGCAGGTGAGCAAGATAGTGCCAGGCCACAGAATGGCAACAGAGGATTTAAATCTACGGTTTTGTAAAAATCTTCTTACAGACAGTATGTAAGAGAGTGACATTGTTTAGAGCCAAGCTGTCAATTATCTTTCTTGGAAGGCAGATGCTTTGAGTTATCTGTGTAGTAAATCCGTCCTGTACCTATTGGCCAGTAGTGCAGAAAGAGTGGCTTAGTAATCAGCCTATTTCTCTTAATGGAAGCCTTAGCACTTGCGCTTTTGAAATTAAGACAAATTAACAGTAGAGAATTAATTATGGGACATTCAGCACTAGATATGATGTAGTTTTCTGAGTAGTTTTCTGAGTAATTTGAATGAGCATATGCCACTATTGCTGTGAAAGAGGCTTTTTCGAGCTCTCGTGCATTCCCGCTCACCTTTGTGCTGCCAAGCCCACCTTTGTGGTGTGGTTGCACAGTAAACTGAATCAGGGACCATGCCTGGGTTAAAATTTGTTCTTGTTATTGTTCGTAGGCTAGATCAAGCCTAAGTCATTTTGTTCCTCAAGCTCATCATGCAGAGGTGGGAATGGATAGCTAGGAAGGGAAGAGTTGGGCTATATTCTTTTGGCAAAAGTGCTGGCTTAAACTGGATCTGCAGTAAGAGTGTCTTTCAGTCACTTTCTTCCCATTTCCATCTTATCTTTTTGGAAAACTTGCGTGCAATCTTCTCTAGAAATAAAGCCCCCCCAAAAATGAAATAAGAGTTGTTTGCATCTGGTATTACTTGCTGTGGTACACTGAATTTGGCCCTACACAGAGGGATAGTAGATGCTCTCATAACATTGCATTATGAATTCGGTAGTTGATACATGATGCAGCTGTACAGAGAAGCCTGCTGTTCTTTTGGGAAAGAAATTGGTCAACTCTGCAGATGTGAAAACAGAGGGAAGATAATATGCCACACAGATTCCTCTATGCAAGTTTTTGATGCCACTTTCTTAATTCAGGTATGTGAAGTAAAGAAACTCCAGGAATTCAGCAAGATGATTTTGTCTGTTTTGATTCCTCATTAGAACGTGCAGCGAAAGCTATATTTGTAGTACTTATTTTGTCATAAAGTTTCTGGAGTCTTTTACTAATGTTAGAAGCCAGCTTATGTCATACTGTGCCTTCCAGGAAAAGTAAGTGGAAAGAATGGGTGGAAACATGTGCAGGTGAAGAATGTCTGAAAATACGTACATGAAACTACAAGCAAACACTGAATCTCTCCTGTTCTTGGCAAAGTGTGTGGACACTCTTGTTCCCATGTGCAGTTGAATCTAATGGTGCTGAGTACGACAGCCACTGCAGTAAATAGCTGCCTGCCTGTACCACCTTTCTCCCTTTTAGGTAGGCTCAGGGATCGAGCCCTGCACAGCAGGGAGCACTGCTGGAGTCTTGGGGAAGAGAGCAGCATAGCTGCCCAGGCAAAGCTGTCAGTGAGTATTAGTTAGTAAAGATGAGCAGCCTGGAGGGGATGTTTTGGGGTCCCAATGAGGGCTATGAGGGTGATTTGTGGTGTAAAAGGCAGTTGAAATCAATAGGAAGGGCATTCTCTGCCAGTCTTCTTCAGGTGACTTTTAGATGTTGTGACAAGGAATGAAAGTTACACTTCTTATGACAGAGCAAGCTCATCTAAAGAATGACGGTAAATGTGTGAATGGTCTTCAGGCAAAAATAATGCTTCAAGGTGCTGCATATTTTTATGCATTAATATGTTTTCAGTCTATTAGGTTGTGAATTAATGCAGGGTTTTTTTTTCTCAGTTTTTACAGTAGGTAACATATGTCAGGCACTATAGAAAAATATTGAAGAGAGGTTAGACTGCAGAAAATAAACCAAACTTTATAAAAATGATGACAAATCTTCAGAGAGCTTGAGTGCAAGCTTAGGAATAACTCCTTTTCAGTGAAAATGGCTAGATTTTATTTCATTTAGATTTTTGAACATAAGTTGGGATGCTAAGTTAATGTTTCCACAGCAATGCCATAATGTTTGCCTCTAAAGAAAAAGAAATGATACTAAATATCTTAAAAGCTGCAGCTATGCAAACACAATATTTACATCTCTTGACCTATTAATGAAAATTATTTGTTCTTGAAAGTGGTTTAAATCAATGTTCATTCTTTAAAATAGAGCTTTGAACCAATTCTTTGCTGATATCAATAACTATAATTTAAGAGTTGCATCTATTTACTTCTGCAAAGGCTGGAACCTTGCGCCTATTACAAAAAAATTTGTTGAGCATATTTTTACTGTCTGATTTGCAAGCATGGCAATGGCAGGTCCTGCAAGGTAGAATTCATGGCAAATATTTGTCTAATATAAGCTGAGAAAGAGGAATATGCAAACTTACGATAAATTAGTATTTTTAGTTGTTTGAAATAAAATATAAATGTTTATACTTAATCATTTTGTGAATGAATTATTATATAAGTTTATATAGAATTCTTAGAATTCCATACCTACTTGGAATTTTTTGTTCAGTTAGACTCTGATCTCTCAAAATTAGGACACTTAAATTGTTTTCCTCTGAAGCTGGCAGTTGGTGCTGGAAATGGTCATCCTGTTGTACTATATTATATATATCAGCACAGAGAGATTGATGACCTTAGTTTAAGGATCATGATGTGGGGACATCTGGCATACCTCTTTCTTCTCTCTGAGTTTGAACCTATTCTCTGTGCAGTCAAAAGAAAGAAGTAAGTAAGTACCTTAGGAGATAATTATAAAAGGCTTATTTCAGTGCAGAGTTACACATATTGTGCATTTAAACAGTGTACAGGAATGATCTTCCCATGAAAGTTTTTGCCGTTGGGTTTAATGATGGGTAAGTGGAAGTGTATTTGATTCTTTCAGTTGAGATGGATGAAGTTGTATTAAAAAAATAATATAGCTGGTATTGTTGCTTCAGGAAGTAGCCTTAGCATTTAAGCTTAGAATGTTGCCTCTGTTCAGTGCTGCTCAATTTAAGTTTACCAGAAGAAGCCTCTAAATGCTGCACTAGAGTTAGTATATGTTCCTTTGGAGCGTGCAGAATCCATAAAGACAAAAATGAATGTGTGAGTTCTGAGTATATTGGATCCTCATTCAAAGAGTAAATATAATGTTGCACTGGTGTGTACATTCTGTATTTGCAATTCTTCAGATATTTTTGAGAGTCCCTTAATACAATAAACTGGAAGGATATAGCAACTTTAACTCTTTTGTTAGTGAGATACTTTGTTTTTATTCACAGACAAATGTTTTATGGAAGCTTTCTTTTTTTCTTAATGAAGCTGTCTACTGAATTTGGAGCTGAGATGCAACTGTGACAGTGTGATGATAATCTCTGGCTTCTGTTAAATACTTCCTATCACTAGTTCTCAAAACTTTTTTTTACAAAGAAAACAAATCAGATGATAACGCTGTGCAAATGAAAATACTTTGTATCATAAAGTGGTCTGTCTGATGTTACTCAGTCCTATAGCTAGTAATAGATCTCGTGTCTTCTAAGCCCTAATCTCCTATTCTTAACAGTAGGCCATAGGACTGTTTTGCATTTTCGAAGTGTGCCTCTTTACACTTTCTTTATGGATTATAACACTAATGTTTAGTCTTTGAAATGTTTAAGCTGTAATTGTTGACTGGGCACGGAATAGACATTGCTGCTATGGGCTAGATCCCAAAACTAGAATATCTGAAAATTCTCAAGATATCTGAAGCATGAGGATTAAAATGTTTTCAATCATCTCTTTTATTTTAGTCTGCAATAGTCTCAAAATGTCCACTTCTTTTATTCTTCATTCCATTTTTCCTATTGTTTCTGTAAACCAGAGTGGAACAAAACTGTCTTGTAGTTCAACTGCTTCTTTTACTATCTATATAGATTGTCTGTTAACCTGTATGTTCATTAGTACTTGTGCCTGGAACACTGAAGAAAACAGCGTTTGACAGCTCTGTCTTCAAAAATAAAAGTGAGCAGGTGCAGAGACTAGGAGCAGTTGCCTTGCACTGAGCAAGTAGCTTCTGATGCTGAAGGTTTGAGTGGTATGAAGATTACAGTGAAAGATGGGAAACTCTCGCCTAAGAAAGTATAGCCACGTGTTTGAGGTTTTTGGCATTATGGGAGCCTCTAGCTCCTGTCAGGTTTCTCATTGCCACCTGTGTTGCCTTGTCATCTCATAAGTAACGTTTACTAGGAGGTGGTGCACTTCCTGTGGGTTGTGGCCTGAGGTGTGCAGTAGTTGAGACTTCACCTGTTTTGTGCAGGCCTCCCTGTTCATGGCCTTGCTTACGCAGCGCGCTTGGTTCTTCACTCTCTGACTCATCAGTTTCCCCCTCTTTTACTTGCAGCAGAGAACTGGATATTTTTATGTTTCCAAGTTTTTAGCATTGGCCATATTGAATTGATACTTACAGTTGTGTAAATCTGCAGTGAATTCAGACTTGCGCTGATTCATCTGATAGACTGTTGACTCCAGGATAGGTATCTGAGCTAGAGGTTTGGGGTCTACTGTCGCCCTGTTTAATTGTGAATGGTAATCCTGACATCCCACAAACGTTAATTCCTGGAAGGTGTGATTGGAAGTCAAAACTAACTTGTCTGGACAAACGCTGACTGCCATAGTAATGTGATTGATCAGAATCCATTAAATGATCCAGTAGTTTCTTACAGATGCTGCAGGGTATTGGAGGGGCTGAAATTTTGCCACTAAGAGGGGAATAGTATCACTAGATTTGTTTGGAGTATCTCTGTTGCCTGATATTTACTGGCCAGAGATGCTTTTTTTCATTACCAAACGCCGTCCTGTTTGTACTGTATTGCGTGCCGGAAGTTACAGCTGTCCATTCATCAGTGGCAGTGTATTTTGTCGCTCTTAATTTTGGTAGGGCTAAGTGATAAGCTTTCATTTTTCTACATGGGTTTGTCTGGTGGTGTCAGAATTCCTCCCAACTTTGTGTAGAAGTTGGAGTGGCATCTCTACTCAGCTGCAGCCTTTCAGTCAGGAAAGGCAGCTACGGGAAGAATATTCTTCGCAGAAGCTGTGAGGAGGTGTCACAGTTTGCTGTCCCCAAAAAGGATGTACACCCCTGCAGATGTGGAAAGAGCTCGCCATCAGCCTCTAATGCCAGGGTAAATAAACAGTTTGCCAAAGACCTTTTGCCACATTTGTTACGACAGAAATTGCTGTGCTACACACATTGCTAGCAGCACACCAGCAATATATTCCCTGATCTGAGGTATCTAGGTCCTGGTTTCTTTTGAGATGAAATAGAGTTGACGGATTCTTTGGCCTTTGGGCCAAGTCTGACTGATGTATAAACTTGCATAAAGTATTCAGTGTATTTATGATCTGGGTGCAATTAAATAAACCGAACAATTTTGTTTTGAAAAACACTGATGATTTAACAGCATTCTCCCAGGCTCTCTACAGGTGGTTGTCTGATTTGCTGCTTGCTTTTTTAGAGTTTTTAATGAGTTAGATTTTTGCCTTTGATTCCATGAGGTGTATATTTTTCTCAGTGGTATCCAAGAATTATGGGTTCCTCTGGCTATGTTAGCTGTACTTTAGTCATCTTTGAAGTTTTTAAATTAATTCTCAAGAGTGTTATATAGTTACATGTGCTAAGGGAAGGGGTTTTTTTTAACCTGAAAAAATTGTTTATCAGTGTATTCTTAAACATTTGCAAGATCAATGTGTTGCGTATTTCAGGTTTTACTGGAAGTTGAATATCACAAAAATATACCTCAGCAGTGGTAACAGCTCCACAAGACTTATAAATATCTGATAAAGTTTGGGTTTAAAAGGAAGAAAAAATAAGCATTTGTATTACTTGAAGTTTTGAAGCCAAGGCTGTTAGCAGGCTTTTGAGACCCTTTTTCACTGTAAACAAATACTCTTTAATTAGACTTCAAAAAAGCAGAGGAATGTGGGTGAGGTGGAAGAAGGTGTCCTCAGGTAAAATATTTGCCTGAGTCACTAGCAGGAGCTTCATAACTAAGAGTGTTACTTTAGAACAAACCAAAAAAAGTATATAAAGTGTTTTCTGACCAATAATCAGTTTTCTGTAATATTTTAGAAAACATAAGTGAATTCACAATTTAAAAAAATACTCATTTCAGATAACTAATTGTTATGTTTCTTGTGATTCTTGGGAGATTTTTTATTTTTCTCTTCCTTACTAATATTACAAGAAAATTCAATTGTTTTAGTTTTGTTTAGGCTGCTGTGCTCCCTTAGAGGTTATAGTATTTTCTTAGAACAGTTGAACAAGTTGGGAACAAAATATGACTGAAAACGATTATAAAATAATAATTAAAAAACCTCAAGCGATCTCCCTTTGGAGAAAAGGTCATGAGTACATGCGATAAATATGTAGTATACTAGCAGGCAAGTTAGGGAAGGAAAAGGATCACTTACTGTCATTTCTCAGAGAATATAGAATGAAGGTAGTGAGGAGGCCTGCAAAACGGGAGATGTGGGAATTCCAAGAGCCTTGCAAAATTCCTCTTGCAGATGAATACAGTTTCATGTGGGCACCGATAAGTAGGTAAATGGATTAGGGTGTTCTGTGTAATACTGCTAGATAGCTGTAAGTATAGTTACAAAAACTGTACACAAAACTGTATGCAGAGAAGAAAAAACTTTCTAAAAAAAAACATCCACAAAGTTTGTATTTAAGTATGAAGCTAGCTCGTGTTGTGGGTCAACTACTGGGTCTCCTGCAAAATAAGAACCCTGTATCAATAGTGTTCCCTACTTGAGACGCAAGCAGATGTTGCTAGAGCAGAGAACCTGTATAGTTTCTAACTAATGGTTTGCTTAAGATGTCAAAATAACGCTTTTCCTTGTGTTGGTGATAATTTGTGTTTCCTAGGTCAGAGCTTTTTCATACATTTCCATCTGTGTTATCCTACATTAGACTCACCATCCTCAGGTTCATTGCCATCCTTTACTACTGCTGCTCCTGTGAAAATGATATGATATGGGAGTTCAGGATAGTGGGCAGTGCTGACAGTAACTCTGCTTCTTTCATGGGGCAAAAAAAGCCAAGCAGATGGCATAAATCCACTCAACATTATTAGGAAGCTGCAAGACTACTTCTTTTTAGTCCTTTCTTTTGCACCTTCCATTTGTTCTCCTTATTTTTGAAATATGTAACTTCATTTTTGAGTCTAGTGAAGGTGGATGCCACGTTTTAATGATTTCTGTTACTAGAAATACAATTTATTTTGACAGTTCCATGCCTTTTGCAAGGTGAAGTTTATGTTGTCATGATTCCTATTATCTAATTTTAACTCCAAAGTCCTCAATGTCTGTTTTTCTTGTCTTTTAGAGTGAAGACTGGAACCGCAAGAGGGAGGTGCATAGCTGCAGGTATGAACCAATTGCAGTTCATGTCTTTCAATCGCTTGTTGAAGCCTCCTTTCAAAAGTCTAGGGGAAAGTTGTTTTCAGTTTCAGTGATGAAAGTGATCATTTTCCACTGCAGTGAGCAGTGCTCCCTGAACCTTAAGCTCTTAGCAGTTTTCTGCCTTTGTGCAGTTTAAAGAGTGTTAACAATTTAGGATTGTAAGTACCAAGTAAACAGGCTCCATTTGGGATGTAATAATTTTAGAAAAATAACTAACTACAAAATAGAAGTGTTTGCCTTCACACTAGTTGCTTGAACAGAACAAATTTCAAGTACTTTATGGTACATGAAACCTGAAAAGTGAGTATTAGTGGAACAACTTCCTACATGCTGAGACATATCAGATTATGTGCAGCATAATGGAAGTGTGGTCTAGGGTGAAAATGCTTGCAGCCAAATGTGAGTATCTTCTGATGCAGTTTTGTTAACGCCTAAAGTCCAGTAAGGCTGAGGTTTCACATGGCTGAGCCAACCTAGTGGCTTGCTGTTCCCCTCTTGCCTTTATTCAGTTCCCAGCTGAGTAGTCTTGCTTCTTTGGTTGTGTGGCTCTCATGGTGGTTTGACTGCATGGTACATAAAATCAGCTTGCTAACTCAATAAAAAGCTCTTTTGTGATCAACTTATTGTTGCTCTGATTTAGCAATTTGGATTGATTTATTGTGTCAGAGGAGCACCGAAGGAAGAGAACAGACTGTCTCATGTAACTGTGCACCCTAAGAGTTTCAGATTTGTTTAGAGAATGATTAGCCTGTGACTGCTATGTTAAGTAACACTCTCATGCCCAAATGGCAATGTTTTCTCTTCTGATGAATAACTTTATTATGGCAGAAATGTTTCAGGCATGCTTCAGTCTGTGGACAAAAGAGGGAAACTCTTTGACAAAGAATCAGTGTAACAGTCGATCACCTCCCAGCCTTTGCAGAATGTGCTCAGTAGCTTTACCAGGGCCCATCAGAGATCAGGAATGCACACTTTTATCAATTACAGGAAAAAAATATTTCTTTTTTTCTATACCACAATTTTGAAAAGAAAAGTATATTCTATCAGTAAGAGCTTGGAAATATTTGAACTAGTATTCTGCCAAAGGTGATCTTTGTTAATACATTTACCTCGGCTTGAAACGGGAGGTAGAGATCCCGGGTACTGTCTCTTCTCAAGAGATCTGAGAAGTAAAGCAGTGATATGATTTTACAGATTCCTCTGAATATTTGAAAGACATTCAGTTGTCCTTTTGTGCAAGCCTGCCTTCTTGTTCATTGCCTCACTCTGAATTTTCTTCATTGAGCTTAGAGGTCTGTTCATTAGTTAGTCTTCTCACAGCTTAATCATACTTGTCAATTAATAGTAATGCTGGGCGCTTCTTTATGCTTCATTTTGGGCTCTCTGTAGCTAGTAGTTCAGCCAAGTCATCTGCAATAGAACTTTTCTTAGTTCTGTATTTTTGGCAGTTTTTTTTTCTGTAGTACTTCTGATTCCAGGTTGTCTCAGTGCTGTGTTTGCCTTTTGGGAACACTGTCTATTTAGGCTTACCTGAAAAGGGGAGGCAGTCAGCAAAACTGCAGAAAGCCAGAAGGAAGAGAAAGGATCCGTTCCTTCTGCTCCACTCTCTTAGCAAGGAACTTGCTTGTAAGCTTGGCTGTCTTTGTGTAGAGTGTAGCTTCCCCATGTTTGTCATGGGGCAAACACCTTGCTGATAAAGTAGTACAAAAGAAGCAGTGTAGTCAGTGGAAGATTGTGCATAATTTGATAGCTTGTACTGGATGCCAGCCCTGGTGGCCAGTCTGGCCACTCCTAAGGTGCAGGGAGTATGGAACCTATAGCAAGGAGCTTCTGAGATTAGTTCCATTCCCTACCACCAGCTATAAAATGATTATCTGTGTGTTTCTGCTTATATTCTAGGCAAAGATGTCAGAGGAAATACAGATCCAAGTGTCCCATGTAGAGCCAGGTCAGAAAGATCTCCTGGAAATAAGTTTTTGAAAACTTGGCTAGGGTTCGGTGTGTTCGCTGTGGGAGGAGAAGCACTAAGCATAGTCTTCACAAGGTGAAAAGTACTACTGTCTAGGGAGGAGGGGTTATGCAATCTATTAGCACTCAAACAAAGCAGGATTAAATATATTTAGGCTTGGAAAATGTATTTTTTTTCCATTTTTATAGCATTCAGAAGATCAATAAATGTTTACAGTCTTTTTTCCTGCACTGATCTGATTTTTTTTTCTATGAGTGTATATGAATTGATACTTGAAATAAAATGTATTCTCTCCTCCTTTGAGAAAGGAGGGACTAGCTTTTCAAACCAAAGTGTAAGGATAGAGTAGTTAAGGAAGCATATACAGGAAGGAAAGGAACCCCTTTGTCTTTATATTAGAAAGCAGCTAGTGAGGGCTGAATTTTGATATTGCAAAGAGGAGGCATTTCTTTTCTACTGTGGCCAGATCATGTTTGCCAAAGCTTTCATAAATACATTGAGAGGGATTTAATCATGCCTATATCGGAAAGAAAATCAACTTTTGTCTTTAAAGGGCAGGATTTCCTGTCTCCCTATATGCTACTCATCAGGGTAGAAAGCTAAAGTTGGATTAAAAAAAATGAAATCTGATCCTAGGAATGTCTTCATTTTCAAGTGATTTTAAAGAGATGATGATTGATCTCTCTGTATTTGGAAGCACCAGTTTGATTTCTCTTTGAGGGCATTGGTCTCCAGGTATCATGGATATGGCATAACACCTGAGTGCTTTTGTAACTGGCTGGTACTCTGCACTTCACCTTTCCTATTCTTTTGCTGCTCCTTTAGGACTCTTAAGAATTTAGGAAAGAAAGATTAGCAGTCATTGTACTTACATGCTTTTGTCTCAAAAGTTATTTGTTGAGACAGACTAATCTGTCATTAGATTTGCTACTTTTTTAAATTCACAGAAGTTTACTAATTACAGAACATGGGTCCAGAATCAATTGGTTTGGATTATTTAACAAAACAGTCGAGCTTATGATTGCCAAAATAAGACACAAAATGGATTAGTTCAATTTGGTACAATATCTGTGATGTCTCCTATTAAGAGAAACATAATCGGTCTTTTCATTAAGACACATCTGTCTTAATGTGAATGCAGAAAGGTGTCCAAATGAAAGAATATCAAATCTTTTCTTGAACATCTGGTAACGCTGTGTTGCAGAATTTTTCTGTATGCATCCTAGTGTGAAATGCCGCTTATGATGACGAGCCTTTAAATGAACTCAGAGGTATATCAGAGTAGAAGTATGATGGAATTCTGCTTTCAGACTGGTACAGACAGGTAAAACTGAGGAGGAGGTAGCTTTCCTTTGAGACAGAAAATCAACTGGCCTTTGAAATAGCATATTCCCTACTTTCTTGGTAGCTGCTATCTCTAGACAATTTTTTTTTTGAAATGAGGCATTTACTCTGAGATTCAGAATTACTACTTGAATTCAGGAAGTCCTCACAACTTGCTTACCACACTTTCTCAAAGCAAATTAAACAGTTATTCTTCTGTAAAATATTATTTTGGGGTATAGTGCCTTAAGAAAACTGACAATTTTAGGACTGAGGAATGCTTGCCTTCTGTATTTATAGTTATCAGATCCACACTCACCCTGTTGATGGTGTTCTGTTGGTAGACAAAAATGCCTTTATACTGTTTAAAGGCCCGAAGAATAAAGAGCGCTGTAATGTTCATGTTGTTTTGACTTCCCTGCTTCTCCCGTAGGATAATGCTGCTGTTTGCCTAAAAACTCCATTGGGACAGATCTGTAGGCCTATTGTATGACAAAGAATAGAAACACTTATCTATTCTTACCTGGCACACATCTATTTCCAAATAAAATTTGTGCAGATCTGACCCACTTCCAAAATAAAGTGTTTGGTGTGGAGACAGAAATGGATATTTAAAGATTTTGGATTTGTCTAGTCAGAAGGAACTCCCAGTCTTCCTTGAGAGAAGTTCGTTCCTCAAAATATTTTAAAGACATTTATAGTTTAGCAAACTATCCTTTTGTTGTTGGTTGGTTGGTTTTGGAGGGGACTGTTTTGGACCACACGTGCCCCATTCCCTCCCCCCCCCCCCAAACACATACGCACATACACAGTAATGAGTGGTGGGATGGGTTTAGGTCTGCCCTGAAGCTGAAACTTGCAGCTGCCTGGTGCTACATGTGAATTCTCTTCAGGTAACCTGCAAAGCAAAGCAGTGGTCAGATGGTGATTCAATTTTTACCATAGTATAATGTTAACTGGTTAAGTTTTTTTATCTGGTAATGTTAATAAAAATAATTTGAGACTGAAGGTGGTCTTCTCAAAACAGCTTACATAGCTATTCTGGTGGCTGCAAAGGACAATGAAACTTGAAACTTGTTGCTTTCCGTTTAGTCCCAAAGGTCTCTTCAAACCTCAAGGGAGAAGAAGAAAAACTGCTAACATACTTCTTTTAAAAGATCTTTTTAAGATGTCTGATGGCTATTCTAAGAAATATCAGAAAGAAGACATTTTTAAATTAGTATGAAATTTGTTCCTTTTGAGGTAGGGTTACATGTTACATTTTTTACCTAAGAAAAAAAATCAACTCTATGACCAGTTCTTATTTTAAAATTTATACACAGGCACAAAGTATGCTACTCTTACAAAATTTGATCAAAGGCATTTTGATTCACTGTAGTTCCCGTGTGGGGTAATACAGCGTGCTTTATATGTGCAATTGTACTTGAATTGTACTTGAATTGTACAGCTCGTTCTTTAGTCTCCCGTGGGTCAAATACGCAACTGCGTGGCAGTTCTCCGTGTGAGTGTGATTGGTTTGTGGTGTGTTCGGTTTGACGAGGAACAGAAACCATTCAGAACTCCCCAGCATCCGGTTGACTTGGAGCTCCTGAGTAGAGGAATAGCTTTTAAGTGTGTTTTTTGTGGCACTCAACTAACACAATTTCTAGATGATCTTTTAAAAATCTCTTATAAATATTGCAGATGACTAAATGTTTGTTTTACAATGCATCTTTTTGACTAAGTACAGACCTGCAGGTTCTTATATTACAGGAAAAAATGGAAAAATACGGACCTATTTGAAGCTAGATTTCTAGGTCTTGTGTTGGAATTTCTAAAGTAAAATAGTTGAAGGTGGTCTAAATTATACAGTTCCAGAGAACTGCCTATTGGGTTGTTTCTTAGACAAAAAAGTCACCTTCCTAATACCTATAGATGAATTATTGACAACTAGTAGTGATTTCTTCAAACCTAAAAAATGGTTTTTATAAGCCCAGTCATATCATTTGAGGAGAAGAAGAGGAACAAAGGTAAATGAAACCATGCCTCTGCTTTTGGGGCCTGATAGTTTGCAAGCATTACTGTTCTGATTCTCTCCCACTGAAGATTAAGAACTAGTGTCCAAGTATTGTTTACCATCCTTACTGTGTATCACAGACTGAATTCAGTTTTTAAAAAAAGATGGAAAATTCCTTCTGTTGCCATAAATGTTCCATCCTCTCTTTCAGTAGTTTTCTCCGTTTTCACAGGATGGAGACACATGTCCTCGTTTTCTGTACTCTGCCCATATCTTTATTTTTTTTCCTCTTATTTCCTGCCTTGTCTCCTGTTCTGTGTCACATTACTGCCTTTGTTTCCTCTTACTATTGTTGTGACCAAGCCACATTTTCTACTTCTTCAAGAGTTTTTCTGTCTAGAGTGCCAAAGGGTCTGCAGATCTCTCGCCTGTCTCCTGGGAACTTAAGTTTCAACTTCTTTTCCCAAAGTGATTTCCTCTGCGTAGTTTCCTTTACATAGCTTGTCTCTTGCAAGGTACAACTGTCTTTATATTTAAGTACTGTAATGATTAAAAACTTAAAATACCTTCCAAGCCATGTCTGGTAGGATTTTGGCAGGTGGTTTAGAAGAGAGAAGGGGTGGGGGGGAAAGATGACAGATGGCATTTTTTTAATCTGAATTTGTCTGTTGCTCATCTTCCAGTAGAGCTTAAATAACAAATTTTGTATCTATTTACCAAAGGAAAAAAAAAAAAGCTTTACAGTGATGATAAAAGGATTAAATTTTTTGCAGTTTTAATGTCTGTATTTTTTCTTAGACAGAAATCAACAGAGATAGGAGGACATTTATCAGCTTCTGCTCTAACAGCAGTTTTCCTGGGATTCATATGTCAATGCATCTTCCTCATATCAATTATTGTCAAGTCACAGACAAGAGTAATCATCACGTTTATTTTATCCCTTTTGGTGAGACACGTCACAAAGTTAGTTATTCTAGTGAGCCCGCACTGCGGCTTGTTATCTGTTCCACAAGTAGAGACGTTAATAGATTATCATGCATCAGTTGCTCCAGATTCATGATTTGGCCTTTTGGCAATTTGTTCATCTGCTCATATGCTCTTTTGCCTTTATTGCAAGTCCTTCTTGGATAGGTCTTTGCTGTCTGTGCATCATGGCAAATTTTGCTGTTTCTTTTTTGTTTGTTTTGGCTTTTTTTTAATTCACTACCACTATTAAGAATCAGCTGGTAGAGATCTTTTCTCCCTGCCCCCTTCCACCAGACTGCAAAAAATGAGGAAACTTGCCAGATAAAATCAACAGACAAAATTTAAATGAGAAAGACAGAAATCAGAATAGTGATCTAAAAATATATATTAGAAGGGTAATTGGGAACTTTAATTTAAAAAATTGAAGTCTAAAGCTGGTGAACGAAAATACCTTGCACTAGAAGGGAAAGAAAGCAATCCGGGTACCTCCGTTGTTGTACTTTATAAAGATTAACAGAAGTGTTTAATGCATCGCTTGGAAGCAGATATAAGAAGGAAATGACCAAACATCAAAGAAGAGAACGTATTTTAATTTGAAGACTTTACTGGCCAGGTTGTCTGTCCTGTTTATTTCTCTGTGCTGATGCAGTGCACTGTTACCCTGAGAAGAGGAGCTGCAGGGCGGGCAGGTACTATTGCTGCCTTTGGAAAGTGTGGGGAAATACTAAGCAAAGTTGTCTGCTCTGTAAATGGCCCCTCCTGGGACTGTGGTGATTTAAATTCTTTCAAGCTTCTGCCTTGGTCTGAAGGAAGAATTAAATAGGTACGGATTCCAGAAATAGTAGTTGTTTTACACTCCAATATAGAAAGATTTGAATAGTCTCAAACCAGTGAGCTGTGGAGGCTGTCAGCTCGCCTGCTTTCTCTTGCTGTAGAATAAAGAGGAATGTTTGCTCGTAGACAGATGTTTGAGGCCTTGGGCAGGGAGGCAGTTTCATGACACTTCCCCCCCCCATCCCCCCCATTCCTGTGCAGCTTTGTCGTTTCATTGCTGAAGCTGCGTGCACAGCTGCAGCAGCTCAAGTGCAGGGTTAGCGGCCTTGTGGTGCTCTGTTAACTGACAGCTATGCGCTAGGGAAGTAAAAGTTAGCGCAGTGTCCCGCAGCTGTTCTGCCCTAGAGAAGCAGGTTGTTGTTCGCAGAGCCATGGCCGAGGCACCACATGCTCTGTCCGACCCTCAGGAGAGCAGCTGAAGAGGCAGCGTGTCGGAGAAAGATGAGGGGAAAACCGGAGTTGTTCTGGGGCCACAGTCCAAAATCTGTGAATTTCATTTATCTACTGTAAGAGGGTCTTAAGACTGATAATTCAGCTTTTTATAAGCATTTGTTAGGCATCCTGTTACTAGCAGTTACTGACAGAACAGGACCTAGTTGTAGTTTTTTGCCTTTTCACATCTGAACAAGTAGTGTGATCTGTTTCCTAGTAGATTAGTTCTTGTGTTGCAGAGCTACTGTCTCTGCTCTGGTATAAGTTGGCCTCAAGAGTTAGCCAGGTATTGACTAAACTGCAGATTCAGTTTATTCCTCAGTAATATGATGACAATGTTGAAAGCAGCTATAAGGCATTTTAGGAAGAGGGGAAAACTTATGTACCAGTTACTGTCTAGGCTGTAACATTTCCCGAAACCCAAAGGTGAGACCCCGCCCCCCCCACACACTCACACACATGCTTATTACCAGTAATATTGTCAGTTGCTTTAGTAACAGAACTTTTTTAGTTAGCATTTTTGCAGTATGTGTATAGTTAGGTTCTTGAGTGGTTTTGATAAGTATCTTCTTGGTTTCTATAGTGATTTTTGCCCTCCTTTTCTCCCAGCACAAATGCATAGGCGTACTCCAGGCACACTCCAGACTTTCCTAGATTCACAGAGGGTAGGTAATATTCAGTACTGTTTGTAGTCATCCTTTCGCTACAGAATCCTTTCACCCAATCTCCAACAGAACTGGCCCAGTAATCTCTCTGCCTCTCTGTTTTTGGTTCAGGAGAGCCCAGTCTGTTGTGGTTTGTCTTGTAATCTCTGATGGTCTCTTCCAAGTACTGTACAGTCTGCCGTTGCCCTCATGTAAGCTTGTAAGGCATCTACAGTGTCCTTCAACAAGGAGCTCCAAAAATCTGCAATTCTTTGCATGAAAAGCTGTCTCCTTTTCTTCCCTCAAAGAAGGAAATATCAGCCATTAAGATTTTGCTTTCTTAGCTCTCATTATAAAAGTTCGCTTGGAGATATCAACTACATGAGAGAGTACTAGACACCCACAGCCTGTTACAGTTGATACATGCATTCACCTTATTGCTTGTAGTTTGAAATAACAGTAAGAGGAGCATCTAGACATGCCACTCAAGTATATGTGTGACAGTCCATGCAGAACTATTTGGCATCACATTAGTGCTTGGATAACATCACAGATAAAAATCTGTTACCTGTTTTTGCTGTTACATCAAAGAGGGGTCAAAGAGAGTTCATCAGGGCATTAGTTGATTCATGGACTTTATGTATATACTTCCAGTAAAATGGTGATTAAAAAAGCCACTAGACAGTCTAAAAACACAATGTTCTAGATTACTTCACTGATGCCTCTCTGACATGCCTGTACACTAATGCACGCAGCATGGCAAATGAACAGGGGGAATTAGATGTCTCTGTGCAGCTGCACAGCACGGTTTAGTTTTGTGTCTTGGTTCTGGTTATGCCCCAGAGAAATGAATGTTAATAATTATAGATTAGTCTGTGTTTCAAGTGAGGTTACTCTAGTTCCTTCCTAATGCTAGCTAGAAGGTAGTAGTTCTTATGCCCAGTATTTTGATGCATGTGACCCATGTGTTATCAAAAATACACATGCAGTAAATACAAGTAGAAGAATATATGCTTGTAAACATAGTTGTGCTCAAATCCTGTCACGCTTTGGCAGGATTACAAAATTCACTGCTACTAAATATTTATTTTATCTATGCATTCAAAAAGAAGTATTCACTCTTACCAACTTTAAATTTTTCTTTGTCTGTCTCTTCTTTAGTCATATGAACTCAGGAAAGTATAACTGCTTCAAGAATTGTGTGGCAATATTTTTTTTTTAAAAATATATATTTTTTTAAGTGAATCGGACATAGCAGTAAGAAGACGGGAAGAATGGAAGAAACAGAACTTTTGAAAGAAGCATATGTACTTAAGGAGGCCCATAGCTGATTTTAAAAAATACATGTGTGTGTGTGTATATATATATATATATGTGTCTTTGTCTGTCAACTTATAAACTTCACCATTCACACTTCATTAAGATAGTGAATTTGTTCACATATTAATGCAAAAAAAAATTTTATGTCCTTCCCCAGAAAAACAGCCTAATTCCCTCATTTTATAAAATATTTTTGTATACCTTGTTCTGAATTATTTGTCTTTACTATCAGAGAAAAGTGTAAGATTAGCCATCATTTTATTTTTTCCCTTTCTAGGAGTGCTTAGACAGAGGAAACATCTTCCTGTAAGCGAAATGAATAGGTGACTTTTGCTGCTTCACCTATGGGCAGAGAGCTGGGACTCCTGGGGGTTCATCAGCCACACAAAAGTTCTACTTCAGAATTCATTTCTTTTGAGCTTTCACAGCACTAATTGGAGTAGGAACTACAGGTAAACAGTGACCTTTATTCTGCACATGGACACAAACCAGATCAGTTCTACTGAACAAGAATTAATTTCACTACCCGAAGTAATTATTTTTCCAGGAATACTTGGAGGAAGAAAAAAGTTCATATTACAAGCTATTTTTAGGCTAAAATTTACTTACTTAATGTATGAAAATCCAGCTAGACGATCTGGAAAGTTAGGAGGAATTAAACACTCAGTTATACAGATGACAAGGCATTATGAAACTTTACTATTTCTAATAAAAGCAAATGCCATGTCCTCCTGTGCTTTTCTCCACCTAGCAACTTCTTTAAAAAGTTTATGTGAATTAAAATGTTTTCTAGTTAATTGCCATCAAAATACATAAAGCTTTGGGCTGAATGTAATTCAGATTAAAATTCAACGTTTTCAGGGTTTCAGAGATTTGTGTGTTCACAGTGCATAACTACTGGGGAGATTAGCAGAGGAAGAAATTGCAGTTTTGGTAGCTAGGTGAGGGGCTTTTTGTACACAGTGAGGCATGAGGAGACAGTTTGGGTTTCAACATAGGCAGAAAACATTCCGTCAGCATACTTATACGATCAGCAGTGAAACAATAAAGAATTGACAAATAGTTAATCTATTTTGATGCACGTAACCTAGGGGTTATCTATTTAAAAACAAAACTGCAACTCAGCAACACTGTGGGGATCTGGATATGCACAGATAATACAAGGGGAAGTTTATTCTAGGACCTGTCTCCTTCAAAGCTCCACTGACTCTAATTTACCCATAGCCTGCATCCTTTCCCATAGCTGGCTCTCACCATCCTGCTAGTCCCTCAGGTTCAGAGTTGTATAAGTTATCTGAGATTCAGATTATATAAAGCGGAAGCTGGCATTATCTTTAATTTTCAGAGTTAATTGTCCGTGTTCAAATGAACAAGGTACAGCTTACATTTTAGAGACATCAGTACTATGCAGGATGGAGTATGGGGGGTGTGTTTTTTTGTGTGTGTGTGGTTTTTATGCCCCAAAATATGATATCGTTCTAAAAATGTAGAGATAAATGCTGACGTTTTTGCGATGCATACCCTACAGTCTCTGAGGAGTGTATGTAGCACTATATTCTGCAGCATAATCTGGGGCTTCAGAATTATAGAAAAACAAAACTTAGTCTGCTGTATGTAGAAGTTCTAATGTTCTTATTATCACATTAGGACCACATTTAAATGTGTAGTTGCAGTCCATACAGCTTGGAATTTCAGACATTGTTTCTATTATCCTTTGAATAGAAACAGTCAAAGAATGGATGTGGAAGCCAGCAGGAATTTGACATCTGAGCAAAAAATAAAAGTGTATCTAGCTCTCTTGTTTTTTTTTTTCTTTGTGAACAAGAGCTGGAGTGGCTGTTCCATTTCTTTATAATTCCAAAACAACACAACTTCCTCATTTAATTCTTCCAATTTTTATGCAGTAGTGAAATACTATCTTTTCCCACTCCTTCAGATATTTTTACAAGCGAAGTCTGTAAGCCTTTTAGTCTCATATAACTTGATGCCTTCACCTAAATAATCTGAAAACAAGCATTTTGTACGCTCGTGTTTTGTCACTGAGCTTTGTCATCGTTATTCCAGAAATAATGGTGCCCTGAGGCATAGTCAGAGCTAACATACCTTCACGCATTTATCCACCATTCATTCTAGTATCAGTTCTTCCTTCCTCTGACTTGAACATAACAGTATGTGAAATATTTTTGAAACTTGTTCATTGAATACAGTGAGCAAGTCACATGATAAATGAGCAAGTGTAACAATTAGAAATTACATAGCTGGATAATCACACAAAACTAGTATTTTAATTATTAACAAGGCCAGTAGACAGGTTTTGACATGAAGAGTAATAGTAAGCCAGTGAAAGATTCTGGAATTTTTGTGCTTGTTGTGTTTTTGTGTTGGTTTAAAAAATGCATATGTCTTCCACTTTGGGACCAGAGAGTTAAGGGAAGGGATGGAATAGGAGCAAATCAAAATAATTTCGTGATTTTTTTTCATTTAACTGATCAATCTCAGTAACATTAGAGTATCTGTTGCCAGCATCGAACCTGCAGTGAGCATGGCTGCTGGGGGGGTGGTTTTACCAACTGCTTAAAAAAAAGCTAAAGATGGCAGGAGGTGTTCTGTTATCTCTTCATTGGTAAGAATAGAATTTACTGTGCTGGGCTATAAAATAATATAACAGTGGACAGAACCCCAGTGTATCTTCTCTTACTCTTACCAAATAAATCTGAAGCATTTCCCCTCGTGTTTATTGCAGAGAAATCCATAAAACAGACTCCAGGCTAAATATGACATTTGTATATGTACAGTTTTATAAAGCATGGCATTTTCAAGTAAGAGACCAGTAAGACATGTTTGTGTCTACCTTCAGACAACATACTAAAACCTGATAAATTGACCTGTGCTCCACAGTACCTATTTGTGTGCTCTGAACAGGGATGCACAGCAGCTGACTTGCACCTTTTTCATTAAAGAATAAGCTTTCATGCATTTACCACAGAGCATACATGAAGTAATTCTTGTTAAACATCTCATATACAATAAATTCATATCTTCCCTTATTTTGCAGTAACTTGCTTATGTCTCTGTATTATGAGACCTAATTCCTTTTATGTGTCTGTCTGTAGGCAGAAGATGAGAAATGCTCTTTTCGCAGAGGTTGGACATGTTTGTTTATGTAAGAATAACTCTTGTGCTGTATCTGTGCAGTCAAAAAGAAAGCTGTCTGTCCTGGCCAGTCCAGATAACTGCAGGTACATGCTGCAGTCACTCACAGGCAAGGAAGTTGATAACAGCTGTCTGTGTAGTGTATTCCTGGATGCACTGAGAAACTTTATTAGATGGCTGTGTTGCATGTCTACGTAGGGCTTATCTGCATTCATGTTGGACTTGAAGCAGTCATCCCTCCTGGAATGCTCAGCCCCGCCAGCTCTGCAGCACTAACTCTCTGCAATCAAGTGTTTTGGTATCTCTCAGTGCATTCAGTGTTATCTAGGTTATCTCCTTGGTAGTTTGGAGACTGAAGACTTAGTGGTAGGTCTGTATTATGCATGTAAATACTATACCTCACAGTCCTTTGATCAACGTGTGTTACATACATTTAAAGGTGAAGAAACTGAGGTGTTATGATCACTGTTTTCAAAGATTTTACAACAGTTTTCAGTAAGTCACTGCCAGGAATAAAAACCAAGAATACTGTAACCACTAGACCTGTATTTTTCTTTTCTTGTTCGTCCATAGGGTCTGTATGTGTCTGGATATGTAGGTATATGACGGGCAAAGTATTGTTTCCAGAAAAACGTATGCATTGTCCCCCTAAAGAGAAGTAGTACTTGACATTCTGTGGTAGTTGAGGAGTTTTTGAGTGATCGAATCTCCTTAGCTTTGATTTTTTGGACAGGTTCGGAGAAGCATTTGGTTGGCATTTTTCCTCCTTTTGAAAGTTGGTAGAGATTCAAAAATAGTGCACAAAACGAAAAGAGTGAGATCAATGTTTCTGATAAAGAATTTCTTGACTTGTGTTCACCCTGTGAGTTGTGCACCTTAATAGTGGTTGCATGGGCCTGTCTGAACCTCAAGGCCTTGGGCTGCCATTTTGGGAGGTAAGGAGTTAGCTGGGGATGGAAAGACTGGAGTTTGTATTCTTTCTGCTCTATCACCCATTGCTATCTTCATGGATCTGACACTCTGTTTATCTGACAGTGCACTCAGTACTGCTTCGCCAGGGAAAATTGCACAAAACAAGCCCAGTGCATCAGCATTTTCATTGTGTATTGAGCTGAGCCTCCCTTCACATGGTCACATCCCCTTTTTAATCTGGGATTCCATGTCCCTTTCCCAGTCCAGCCTGTTTCTGTGGTGTCTATTGCTGGTCTCCCTGAGTTTGTTTCTGTGATTTGGGTGTTTTTTGTGTGGCTGAGTGTTAAGACCTACAGGACTTTTGGAAGTGGCGTTGTTTGGGGTTTAGGCAATACACTTGATTTAGGGTTAGTGGTTTGTGACAGACTAAGGTGATGGCTGCGTTCAAGTTGGATTTCCTCCCAGAGATGATGGTGGACCATTGCTCCTTGAATGCTAGCCCCGTGTAAGTATTTTCTGTCTTCATATCTAATTTTATAATTACGTTGATATTTGGAATTGCTGCCTCTGAACTCTTTACTATCTGATGAATATCCCTTGAAGGGGCCAAAGAAAGGAGTAGAAGAGCTTGCAGTGTGTTTTCTTTTATTTTCTTTTTTTTTTTTTTTTTTCCTTTTTTTCTTTTTAGAAATCTGGCTGGGTGAGCTGAAGTTGGTTTCTGGACAGGGCAGAAAAAATTATTGTCCTGTCAGTTAATTTGGGGGAGAAGAGGCATGGGGGGTAAAACTATTTGTCAGTATGTTTGCAGTGTGCTAGTGCCATGAAATCAGAGGTTGAAATCCATTTTTGGGAGAACAGTTCCAGTTCTTCCCTGTTGATGGCTTTTAGTCCAGAATAAAAACATTATAATCGGGAATACAAGATTCCTTGAAATACTGCTGAGGTCATGTTAAAAGTCACTCAGTTGTCAGGAGCCACACTATACTCTCGAAGGTACCCATGGGAGAGAAAGCACTGCAGTAAATTACTGCTGGAGGAGGGTAGATGATTTCCAGTTGCTCACCATCAGAATGAAAAGTGTGTAGTCCACCTCTTTGTAAAAGGTAGTTTGCTGTGATGTTTGAGGAGGCCTTGGCCCTTCCCTGAGGGAGAAGGGCAGCAGGAGTGAATGACTGATAATGAGTGCCTTCCTTTCTAGTAAGAAGCCTTGTGCTTCCCGAGGTCTGTAAAGTTTTAGAGTTCAGAGTTCTTTCTGGCACCAAGGTCTCCTCAGGCTCTGAACAGCAGCGTGTTGGGGGCGGGGGGAGGCGAGGGACAAAGACAGACACTCTGCGTGTACAAGTAAGCAGAATTTTGACAAAAATTGACAGAAATTAATGATTTTTAAATTACCTGGTTTGGGGAAATCTTAATACCGGGGAAGAATATGATTGCAGATGGACAATAGGAGGAGCACTGTTTCCCATAATCTGCAGTTAATAAGCCATTCAGTAAAAATCTTTGAAGGAAAACAGCAAAGGGAGAGAGAACGGACTAGTCTGGAAGAAAGCTGCTTGCGTCCTTTAACAAAGAGTTTGGAGAGGGGGGCAAATCATTCCATAGTTACTGTTCCCCTACCACGTCTTTTCTAGATCATACGGGGATCGTCAGCAGTTTTATCGAACCTATCGCTATAGCTGCAGTAGGATGTCACTGCAGACAGCCTCCCACAAAGGCTGGCTCTGTGGAATATCAGGCTTTGGCTACTGATAACAAGACCTCACACTGCACTTGGCAAACAACAAGGAGTCAGTACAGACAGCAGTGTATGGCTGACAGCTTGTTATGTGGAGTATAACATAGACAGTTCTGTTAAGAGGCTGTAAATTGTTGATGTTGCTCAATGCAGTGCATTGAAGCCTAGTGCTCTCCATGCTCAGAACTTCAGTCTTGCTGTAGTCTTAAGAAATAACGCCTCTGCTGGCACTCCACTGTTACTCAACTTGATTCACTATATAACTAAGTTGTCCAAGCCCAACCTGTTCAGAGTCTGCCGTAACCTGAGCCTGTTTTTTTGCAAAATATTGTACTGTAAACCTTTCATGGGACTTCTCTTCAGTTGTACTCTTCTTCTCTGATTCAAGATGGATCTTCACCTGGGGAACAGTTGTAGATAGTCACATATAAACAAAAAAATAATTTTTATCCTCTAACTTGTCACTGTATTAATACTGCTTATTAATGACTTCAGTGGTCAGCAGTTAGACTGAGTTTAGGCTCCTTTCTATTCTGATTTCTTCTGCAAATTTTACAGGGTTGAATTCGTGGTATTTTTCAGTCATATCACAGATTTATGTTCTGAATCCTAAATGTTGACTACATTCTAAAAGCAAACATTAGGAGAGGTTTAGCTCTGTAGGGAGCATTTGGTTTCCAAGTATACAACCAATGAATGTGAACAATGTTTCTGAATATTTTCTAGCATGCGAGATTGTGAAGGTGCAAGAATCTCTTTTCATACATATATATATTTATATTCATTTTTATATATGTGAATTCACACACACACACATATATGTATATATATTTTTATATATAAATAATCTCACTGTAAACATGCTTGTAGCTGCAATACTATGTAGAATCTGTGGAAAGAAAATATAACGGAAATTCATTGTTGTTTTTCATAGCTCAAAGAAAATGAATGGCACACTGGATCACCCAGACCAACCAGATCTAGATGCTATCAAAATGTTTGTGGGTCAGGTACCACGGAGCTGGTGTGAGAAGGATCTAAGAGAACTCTTTGAACAGTATGGTGCTGTCTATGAAATCAACGTCTTGCGGGATAGGAGTCAAAACCCTCCTCAAAGTAAAGGTGAGAATTTTTCATGTGAGACTTGAGGTCTCAGCTACTTTGGCACAATTACATTCTTCCTTGTGTGCTTATTCATCCATCCCTTTCTCTTGGACCTCTGTGTGTCCAAGTGTGCATGCAAGCCTAGACTTTATATTCTTTAACTGTTTGTGTCTAAATATAGTTGTCCTTGGACAAAATTGTTAACCTGAGCTGAAGAAAACTTTTTAGGAGACCAGGAGTAATAGCAGTATGGGTTATAAATGCAAAGAGGAACATCTTGTGAACATTGTTTTGATTCAGAGCATCATTGTGATGCTGTGGTATGCAACAGTATTACTGAAATGTCATGTTTTAGATAAGATAGAAGAAGGTGCTAGACAGGGAGCAGGTTTAGCTCAGTTGGTTAGAATATGGTGCTGCTAATGCTAAGGTTGTGGGTTCAGTCCCCATATGGGGCTGTGCTGAGGGTTGGACTAGATGATCTGCAGAGGTCCCTTCCAACCTTATGATTTAACTCCGTAATTTCTGTCCAAGGAGTATTTTCAAGAGGATGCTAATCCAACATCCTAGCTAAATTCTATACCTGATTTTGCAGTTTGGTAATATTTAGTATTTATTTCCTGTGAAACTAGGTTAGCTTGGGTACTACCAAGTAATTGTTGGGTTTAACTGTGGAAGCTGATACACTGCAGAGGCAATGAGTTCCCTTAAAATGACAGATTAAAGAACTTTGTCAAAAAGTGGCTGAATACATCTGGGGAAAGATTTTATGTAGTCTTATTCTTTTAGTTCATATATTATAACTGTATTTTCCTCAGGTATTCATAATGTGACTCTTGAGAAGTGGGATTTCTTGTGAGATATTCTGAGTTTACAGCTGATTAGCACATCATTTTTTCCTTTCTGTTGTTAGAAAGTGTTTGGTTTTTTTTCTCCCCCTTCCCTTTAAGGTAAAATGTAAGTATGAGGAAAAACTTGACTGATTCAGATTAATCATTAGTTATTAGGGAATAATTGCTACTGATCAGTGTAAAAAAATGCCATTATCTTAGACTTTGAAGCTAAAATAAATAGCAAACAAGGAGCAATGAGATTTTGAAGCTCATACCTAGGTTCTAGAGTATATACTGATTTAAAGTTAGTAAAGCAAATTACATTAACCTGCACTTTAGCCTGCACTCTGACTATCGCATTCCTGTCCAAATCCCTAAGACTTATTAAATTGTAGAGTAAGGAGGATTTACCAAAGGAATAGCAATGGAAGTGGTGATGGATGGGGCCCTAGTTATGAAGACTGTTACATATACTGTGCAGCTGCTATGAATAGGGAGGAAATAATTGGGATTTGAGAGAACATGCCCTCTACTGACTTGCAGTTGTTCACTGGCACTCAGACTTGAGAAAGGAATATAGCCCAGAAGAAAACAAAGTCTTTTCTTCAGCTTGTGAGCAGCAGCAAAGAGTTCAAGGTTGAGGCCTGCTTGTGTACATCATGACTTATTAACTGTACCTGCTTTTGGAGACAAATGGTTTATAATGAACCAAGAACGTTCAGTCTGGTGCCATCCTTATTTTGAAAATAATTCATTCGAGAATTGCTGGAGTGCAACCCACTTTGCATATCAAAGACTATCGAGAGGAGACCAAATGCTCTTTCCAGGATTCAAGCCAAAGACTACATGTTACTGACTGAAAGTAGGAAAAAAATAATACTGACCAGTATGTGCTCATTGTCATTACTGGGCAATTTAAGAGTCTGTATGGGGAAAAGAAAAAAAGAAAAAAAAAAGTTTCACTTTAAAGTTACTAAGAGATAATGTATTAATTGGCAAGATGTTTAGGCAAGGAGTTTGAACCATCACACATGGCAGCAAAATACTCTTATTTATAGAAGAGATGACAGCTTTAGTTAAGAATTGTTCAGCAGATACATGATTAAAACATTCAGTCACTTAGATACATTTGTGGTGTTGAGTCAGATTTGAATAAATCCTATTTTATTACTTATCTTACCAAAAATCTTTTTGTAAGTGGTCACAATCAGTAATACCTACCTATTCACATCTGCCTTCTTTTGCCTGTCAGATATTTTGCACGAGAAGGGTGGAAGTGGGAATTATAATATCTGTACAACACAGCAAGATACATAGTGTTCTTTCCTGGCTAGCACTTTGTTTCAATTGCAGGGTGCTGTTTTGTTACATTTTATACCCGTAAAGCTGCACTAGAAGCACAGAATGCTCTTCACAACATGAAGATCCTTCCAGGGGTAAGAGAACTTCACAACTCTATCTTGTCTTTCTGAGCTCTGGCACCACTGATGTATAAACATGTGTTATCTTGCCTTCCAAAGCAATGTCTTAACAGAACGCTCTCAAAGAGCAAGGTCATGAGATTTATATGATAACAAATCTAAGAATAATTCTGGAGTGTGTGGGAAAATAATATGGTAATTAAATGGGTGGTGTAACTCCTATAATAACAATTTCTGGGCAGAAAAAATGGCATATCATTAGGAAATACACAAGAAAAGCTCTTTCTTCTTCCAGAAATTTATGTATTGTCACATATCCCACTCTCTAGAGGCAATTTAGGCTATCCTGTCTTGCTTCCACTACTCCTCTTATGGGATATATCTCCTCTACTATAAAGTGAATGCATTTAGGATTAAATGCTCTTTTTGCATTTCAGATGCACCATCCTATCCAGATGAAACCAGCTGACAGTGAGAAGAATAATGGTAAGCTTTAAAGTCTGAGTTTTGTGGTATCATTAATGCTAGCGGGGAAACTTCAGTGTTTTCCTTCTATTGAACAGCTTCCAATAGAAGTCTTCATGAATTGCAGTCTTCACGATTTTTTTTTAAGTGTGCTTTTAGTACAGTAGATAGTGTAAGTGATGTCTCTAAAATTCTGCGACTCTGCATCTCCTGTTGCTTGTGGCAAAACTGTGATACTGGTTGGGGAAACATTCAGCAAGTTCTTGTTTGTACTGAGATAGTTTAAATTTTGGGATGTGTATTTTGTTTTTTGGGGGGGGTAGGTTTGAGGGATTTGGAGGTTTTTTGTTTTTGGGGGGTGTGGGGTTGGTTTTTTTTTGGGGGGGGGGAGGGGTTAAGTGCTTTGCCATTTTGAAGCAAGGCCTGTTGCAGCTTCTGCAGGATTCAAAGGATCCAAAACATTTAATATACAAGGGAAAAACAGAATTCAAAACATTATTGTAGAGAAAAGTCTGTGAATACACTTATGTATATTAGCCACTCCAGGTGGATTAAGATGTTTAGCACCTACAACTGTGTAAATGTGGGTTATCTATGTATTCCCATGATTTTCATATATGTATAGATAGGTAGATACAGATATTTATACACAAATACATATATGTATTTATATGTATAAAATATATATACACATGTGCATGCACACACATATAAAAGTATATGATGCTGGCTGCAACCTGGTGATTTAATAGCCAGTTAAAGTCATGTCAACTGAAACAGTTTGGAGTTTTCCTCTTCAACGTCGTAGGCAGCTCAGTGCTTAAGTTGATTTCCTTGCCTTCCCTCTATCCATTACACAGAATAGAATACTGTCTCCCTTGAAGCTTCAAATTTTGCAACATCCTTCATCATGTTATACTTTCTGTTGTGTTGAATATTGTATTTTTAAATGGTTCTATATTTCCAAATACTATTCTGGATGCTTTGCTTCATGTCTTACAAGTAGGTGTTTCAGATGGTGATTGGCATTTTAAACAAGTAAAATGAGAGGTATAAAGTTCTGCTCTGGATTTCAGTTTATTCCACTCCCTCTAATTGACTGCTAACTGACAATAGTAACAAGTTAGGAGAAATGTTTGTCTGGACCATTTATTTTTAAGTAGTCCACACACTGAAAGGTGTTCTTCTGCACTTAGAGATAAGATATCGTAGCACAAGCAGTCCGTCATTCTGATTTGAGGTGTCATTTTCATACTCTTACTACAGATTAGAATGGATGAATGTGAAGCGGAACTAAAACAGTCGCTGTTGCTTCCACTGAGACAGGATCATGAGGAAATAGGCAGAACTAAGTTTAAGTGATTGGCACGATGAAGAGGGTAATCTAAAGGGCTAGACAGAAGCCTTCTGCAGGTAACTTGCTTGTTTAGATATAGGATAGGCATGTTGAGAGTGTAAAAATAGAAGAGATAGAGGAGGAGAAAGGATTAAAGTAGTCCATTAAAATACATACAACTCTTCTCTCGCTCAGCAGGAGGAATGGACCATAAGAGATAAGGGGAAGTGCTGCATCTCTCTGCAGTCTTTTCTTTTCTTACATACTTGCAGTTCACAGGCTTGCAAGGAAGCAAGATTCATCTAAATATAAGCATAAAACACCTATAGGCATCCTGCAGGTTTATTGAAGTATCTCATATACATTCTCTCAAAAAAAAAAAACAAAAAAAAAACTGATTTTGGCAAGCCTCTACTCTAAATACGAGAGTAATAGTCCTACAGTTTTCAAAGAGTGTTTGACAAAATGAGGTCTAATATGTCTTCATCAATCTCCACCCACCCCCACTCCCCTGTCATTAACAGTGCTATTTCATGGCAGCTTTACCTTACTGAAAGTTTTGTTTTTTCAGCCAGTTATTTCAGCTTCTAGAAAAAAAACAAGGTAAAGCTGAAAAGGGCATACAAAAACAAGGAAAACTGTGATCTGAGTTCTGCCTTGATACAAGTGTTTCTTTGCTAGTAACACTCTTATCTTTTGATTTCTTAGCAGTAGAAGATAGGAAATTGTTTATTGGAATGATATCCAAGAAGTGCAATGAAAATGATATCCGAGTGATGTTCTCCTCCTTTGGGCAGATTGAAGAATGCAGAATATTACGGGGCCCAGATGGTCTGAGCCGAGGTAAGCACAAAACTTTTCGAACGGTTCAAGTTTCTCCTCCAGATGCCACCTTTTGCAGCCCAAGGTGGCATTTCAGTAGTTGCTGTAATTTTTTTTTCACAGTAACCATTTTAATTTCTTTATTTGTCCCAGTAATTGTGGATATAGTGAGTGACTTGGTTCCTTTTTTTTTTTTTTTTTTCCATTTTTTCTTTCTCCAGGTTGTGCATTTGTGACTTTTACAACAAGAGCCATGGCACAAACAGCAATCAAAGCAATGCACCAAGCACAAACCATGGAGGTAAAACAAGTTGATGAAAGGGGAAAAAAAGATGTAATGAGTTAGGCAGTCACTATGGAGTTTGGGAAACTAGGGGCAGAGGGAAGGATAAGTGCAACGTGAGTCTCAACAAGTACTACTCGTGAACCTACTGTGTTTGCTCTGCTCCTATTTTTAGAGCTCAGGATAGAAACTTGATCTGCAGAGAAAATACCACAACACAAATAAGCATTAAAAAAGTAAAAGAGGTTTTGAACCTCTAAGGAAATTAGTGTTGTTTGAATAGATGAGAATGTAATATATACTATTTGAATATGTGAAAGGGGGGAAAAAAACTTTCAGTGATTGAGTCTTAATGCAGCATTTCTGTGACTGCTGGGGAGGGATAGCAAGGTTGTAATTGTATGAATTACTATTTGCAGGGTTGCTCTTCTCCCATTGTGGTAAAATTTGCAGACACACAAAAGGACAAAGAGCAGAAACGAATTGCTCAGCAACTCCAGCAACAAATGCAACAGATCAGTGCTGCCTCTGTTTGGGGAAACCTAGCTGGTCTGAACACACTTGGACCCCAATACTTAGCAGTGAGTTTCTAACTTTGATTTTTTTTCATCTCTTCATTATTGATTATGGTGTCATATGGTGTCATTTTCATATAGTGTTTAATGTCTTTGCTTTCAGAAGACTTTTGATAGGTGCAGGGTTCTTAATCCTTATTTTGTGGTTGGGGAGGCTGAATCACAAAGAAATAAAGTTATGTGCTAACAGTCGCTCAGGATATGTCTGACAGTGGAGCTTTTAACCCCAGTCCCTGAAGCCCTGTGCACTGAAACATTTTTTTTCCCTGGCTTATGTAGAATTACTTTGTGCTGGGGAGATTTTCCTCATATGTTGTGGCCTCCGTATTTATTCAGCAATTCTTAAATGCCCTGCCTATCTGATGACAAAGATTTTGTATTCCTCTTCCACTGTTCCTTCTCCAGCATTTATTTTTCTCATCCTCTTCCAGTGAGACCTAGAACAGTATTTGATGTTGTGTAAATAGAAAACAAGGTCAGGTGCGAGCACCAATGCACAGTAAACAAACAGGAAATACAGAGAAATTACTCTGTAACAAAAATGACATGATGGAGGCTAGTCTGCTGTTGGTCATTACTTTCAGTTGGTTTTGCTGGGTCTCTAAATGGGGGGACGCTTTTCGTGTACTTTTGTCTCTGTCTCACATGGATTGCCAGAGTGACTATGAGAACTGTTTTCATGCGACATCAAGATCTGGAGAGCAGAAAAGGAAAATTGGACCTCATTCTTGCAATGATATACTGCTAGAATGAGGACATTCCCTCTTTCATTGGAATTTCTCTATAACAGCACCTAGTTAATGGAAAAAGGAATAGGAAATCCCTCTAAATAGCCTCTCAGCTGAAGTTTATTTCCCTCATGTGCTTGCTGTGCCCTTGTGCTAAAGGAATGTGGAGGGAATCCCCTTGCACAGTGGCTCTTTGGTTTTGGTATGGCATCTGGCAGTTTTCCTATGCTAGCAACATCAGCTGTAAAGTCTGGCTTGAGGTAGCGTATCCTTAGTGATGGCACTGTTGACTGAGGTGCTTTGAAGGGGAGTTTTTGCTCAATGCTGATTCTAGGGTTTTTTTTGTCTTGGTGCATTAGATACTAACTTCCCTTAGGCTAGTACACTTATGCTAGTAGGGAAAGTGTTCTTGTGCTGTTGCTTTGGCTGTGGTGTGGTGCAGTGCATGGGCATTGTGGACTGTTACTATGGTGGTGCTCTGGCTGCAGTGTGTAAGGGGAATTCTCTTTATCCTTTGCTAGGATGTGGTGCATGGGCGGTGGGAATTCCTTTTGTGACGGCGCTCTGGCTGTGGTGTGATGCAGTTTCTCCCAGAAGCGGAGCCAGCCCTCACTCTCACTCTTGTTTTGTTTTTTGGTGTAATGTCTAGCTTTATTTGCAGCTCCTTCAGCAGACAGCAGCTGCTTCATCTGGAAACCTGAACACATTGAGCAGCCTCCACCCAATGGGAGGTGAGTTTTTTCCACCAGAAGACAGATTCAGTGTCAAAGTCAAGAGGAGGAGGGTAGAGAAAGTAGTCAAAATGCAGAGACATTAACCTCGTTTGTATAAATCAGTAGTCCTGATTTTATCTATTCCTGTGGAATGACGCAATACTGTACTACAAGTGTGAATGTTCCTTCTTAATCTTAGTTAATCATTGTTCCCAAGGTAAGTTGTGGTATGCTGTTAATCTCCCCTACCTCTGGTATTTAAAGTTATCTTTTCTTACGGTACAGAGATAGAGGTCTCTATTTTTGTTCAAACAGATACAGATTTGAAGCATTGTGTTTTAAAATAAATACTTTAGTGCATATGTTTCAGTGGTGATGGCTTCTTTAGGTCTCCTATTTCAAATTCTTTCTTTCTTCAATACCTCTAATCTGGAAATGCTGTATTGCAAGGAAAATGAATTAGTCCTTCATTCAGGTTCTTTATTTTCTCCACTTGAGTTATGTGGTTAATTACAGTTTTGCTGTGATGGAGGGACATGTTTATTTTTATTAATTGACAATGTGAATCAAATTCCTTGCTGTAGACTGCTAGGCAGATAATTCACCAAGTACAGCAGATAAAAACATTGTACGTGAAGACATCTGAAGTAGCTTAAATTCAGATCTTTGGGGGATGTGGAGACAGCAAAAAAAAAAAAAAAAAAAAACTGAACTGGCTGGAAATAAATTGTCCCTTCTCTCTGTAAAATCCATGTTAGTAACCCCATTCACCACATTCTCTAGGCTTTTCTGCCAGTAGAAAAACTATAATTATGATTATAGTTTTACCACATAGAGGTATGTGGTAGTTCAGAATATTGCATGCCATGTCTGCACAGAGATTAACTTAAAACTGCTATGGAAGTAGTGTGTCTTGCTTGTCTGACTTGTGTTTGAACACCTATCAGTAACAATTAAAAGCTTTTGAAGTGTTAGGTTGTTTGTTAAATGAATTTTTATTTACATTTGAGGTAGATTCTATCCATGGTCTCTTAAGTTCAGGGTTTTTCTTTTTTCCTTCATGTTAAACCTCTTCAGAGTTCTTGGTCTTTTGCAGAAGTAAAGTTGTGGGTGGGCTTTTATTGTTTTAATCAGTTTCACTAATATCTCATTTTCTGTGTGGTTGTGATCTATATAGATTTTGTTAAGAACATGATGCTGCTTTTTCCCTTGCTTCAACTTTAAAGCAAGTTGTAGTAAAGAAGAAAAACAATATAACAATTCATATTTATTTTTATTACAGTAAGGATGTCGGGGCCTATCTACTTGAGGTTGCATATAAAATTTTCTGGGTTATTTTGTCTTCACTCTTTAAAGAATATCTTAAAAATTGAGAATTCTGATGTGTGCATATATAGCAAATTGAAATGTGAGTCTTTCATAGTGCTTTAAAATGATTATTCAAAGTCTAATTATTCACAGAAAAAGTTATAGTGTCAAAGTCCCATTAATATCTTGGCTTATCTCCTTTCTTGAAATTCATAGAAAAAAAATAGGATATTAGATTCCTTTCTATATCAGACTTAACAGACAAAAATTAATCTTGACCCTATTTGAAAGCAGATGGGAAAACAATGTGATTAAAAGAGGACAGGTGCAGTGTACACATGCCAGACTGCTTCAGAAAGGAAGCAAGCTGCTCTATCCTTGCTTTAGCTGTAACACTTGAAGAGTTCTAGCCCTCTATAGAACAATAAAAACGATAAACCTTTTTGGTTTTAAGTTCACACTTTTTCTGTGTGGCAGTAGCACCTTGAGAATCTAAATAGGCACTGAATGTAGATAAAGAATTAGATCCTACCGCAAGGAGAAAATAATTTTATAAGATAACAAATGAAGTATGCGAAAGGTGGTAGAAGTCAAGAAGACGGATGGTTTATATTGCATTGGAT
This sequence comes from Rhea pennata, assembly GCF_028389875.1. Classification (NCBI taxonomy): domain Eukaryota; kingdom Metazoa; phylum Chordata; class Aves; order Rheiformes; family Rheidae; genus Rhea; species Rhea pennata. The sequence continues at coordinate 19,044,979 of NC_084667.1, read as the reverse complement.
CATTGTCCATTTAAACTTTCTTGTTGTTGGATAACCTACTTAAATTACAAACTGAGATTTGAATTACTTGAGATACGTGCTTTGTTACCAAGTACTTAACTGAGCATCCAAAAGAAGAGGTGCCATATCTACCTGTGACATTTGGTTGTTGTTACATTAATGACAATAAACTTAATGTTGGATTTAATTTTATAGGAAAAAGTACTAAGGATTGATAGAAGTTAGTTGGGACGAGGAGGAACTATTAGAATAAATAAAGTTAGAGACACAATATGGAAATAGGGAACAGGGAAGGGTGGCAGAACAGGAAGAATGGAGCTAGTCTACTGAAGGATGTATAAAATATAAAAGTCTTGAAGATGATCAGTATCAGTAACAATCCAGTGGCAGGGGAAGAGGGCAAATTACTTTGTCATTACTGATTAGTTTATTTGAAAATTGTGATTGAAAATGAAAGTGAGACAGTTGGGTAAGTTGTCCTCTAAAAGTTCACCAACACTGAGACATCTTCCTGCTGCAGTATTTTGGCTGCTTACCCATGATATGCCTGATGTTTCCCATTTCCTTTGCAACTTTCTTTTGGCCAGCTGACTAGCCTGTGCATACATTCGTTAATCCTGTGGCCAGGAACTGCGACTTAAAATTATCCCACAATTGACTGCTGCTTCTTCACTGCCAAGGAGACCAAACAATGTGCTGATATTAGGTGCTGGCAGGTTAAAGATGTGACTTTGTGTCTAGTGTGTTACACAGGCCTTTTCTAAGAATTCTACAGTCGTTGCTGTTCCGATACAGAGAATAGAGGGATGTGAGCCAAGGTCATTGTCCTGGTATCTAGACTAGTTCTCTGATGTGCAGATGAGCTATCAAACCCTGACTTAACTTTTCATTATAAGTGCTATGCTTTCTTGAGAAGAAAGAACACTGCCTGGAAATTTCTGTTCTCTGGAGTCTACATCTGGCATCATGACCACTTGGCGTTTTAGGGAAACTCATCCATCTGGGCAAAGAAAGACTACTTTTTTTAGTTTTGTGAAGGGATTACAATGTGGAAAAGGTTTTCCTTTTGAAGTCTGCTTTTAAGTTAATCTCTGTCATTGCTGATGACCTCACGATGTGCTGAGGTTGCTGGATCTGATAAGCTTTTTTACCATTACAGCAGAAACTGTACATTCTTCAATGTGTTACAGGATTGAATGCAATGCAGTTACAGAACCTGGCTGCATTAGCAGCTGCGGCCACTGCAGCTCAGAATACACCGAGTGGCACCGCTGCACTCACTTCTTCCAGCAGTCCCCTGAGTGTGCTCACCAGCTCAGGTAAGAGACTACCTGTGCCATAGTGTGTTATCGCTTTGGTTGCCTTGGGAGTTATTCCAGAATAGATATGACCTGTTTTTTTTGACTTCTGTTGTCATATCCATGTTGGTTCTTTAAAGGATGGCTAGCAGGTTCTCTGGTATTTGTTTAGTGAGGTATCTGTGTGCCACCAATTTCTTTGTTCTTTTTTAACCTGTTGTGTTCCTTTCTGCAAATAGTCAGATTAATTAAAGTAACGGAATTTTTGAGGCTGTCATGAAACAAAGGTAGGTGGCCTCTTTCCAGTCATGTTATTACAATGTCATCACGTATTCGGTTGATCAGTGATTTTAGGCATATGCTGTGGCGGACATAGTGTGTCCCTCTAGAGGTTGATGTAGAACATGCCTTAAGCATGAAGTAATACATTCTGTGCCCTAGAAAAGTCCACTTTATATTCATTTGACATTAGCGGAGAGAAAGCTACTACAGGTATCTCGCAGAAGTAGAGTTGCTAATCTGTTGGAAATAGATTATTTGGAACTGACTATATATAGTGCACATCAAAAATCACTATTTTACTCTTCCTGTTGTTGTTTTGTTTGTTTATTTGGATAGAGTGGAAGAGTTTGAGGGGGCTTTTTGTCCTCCTTCAGGCTGTGTACGTTCTTCTATCCAGAGAGACTGGGATTTCTGAACGAAGTCCTCCTGATAACATTGTTAAACATTATCATTAAATGCAACAAATAAGGGAATAAAAATTAAACTGTGCTTATTTTGGTCATGCTCAATTTTTATCACAAACGTGAGTCAGTATCCTACTCACATCTTTTGAGTTATTTCTAAATTTTGGCCTAGGAAGGGAGGCCTGTCTTTCATAAAAAGCCAAATTGCTTATCAGGTTTTGAAATACAGCCTACAGAGCTGACATCCTCACCTGTGGTTATGAGAGACCAAACGAAAGGGGGGAAAAACATGTTTTAAACTGCCACAGGTAGCTTTTTGCATTGTGTTGAAGGTCCAGTGAACCAGGATAAGAAAGGGTGATTACAAAGAAAAGCTATTTAGAAACCCAAATGTCACAAGATCAGAAATTAAACTGAGTGTTTTGCCCAACTTTCTACTTAAGAAATCTTTGAGAGACTTGAGCTCAGAGTCTTCTGTTGTTAGATGGGTTTTCTCCACAAAAAAAAATGTAATTTTTAATCTTTAAAGATAAAAATTTCAAAATTTACCTTGACTACCAGCCTATGATATAATTAAAAAAAAATAGAGGGCTGAGGCCATATGAGAGTTATATTTACAACCTTCTGCTGCTTCCTCTTAGAGAAAGCATTAAAGTGAATATAATTGAGAATTCTCCCCATGTTTCCTCAAGTAGTAGCAGAGCTGGAATGGTCAGGTTACTTTTGCTATGACTGGCGCTTGGAACCAAGATTTCCCTGTTGGCTCCATCTTCTACCATCTGGAGCAAGTTTAGTCTCCTGTCTGTTGAGGTGGTGAAAAGGACTGGCAGGTTGTAGAGTTCAGATGCGTCACACATGCTGCAGAATGCAGAGCCAGACTTTCCTCAGAAGTGCACAGCAAAAGGACAAGAAGCAATGGACACAAGTTGCAACAGTGAAAATTCTGGCTGGATATAAAGGAAAAAAATTAATGATGAGAGTTGTGAACACAGGAACCAGGTGCCCAGAGAGGCTGTGGAATCTCCCTCCTTGTAGATAGTTGGAGATTCAGCTGGACAGGGCCTTTAACAGGCTTATCTAACTTTGAAGTTAGCCCTGCTTTGAGCAGACAGTTGGATTAGATGATCCTCAGAAATAAAGCTATGATTTTATGATTCTTTGGGATTGGTTGCCCTCTGTGAATTTTGCCCTCTGTAAATGTCCCACAGCGCCTTGCAGGTATCATTTCCAGACTCGTCTCAGGATTCTGTTGCCCTTTTGATCACACTGGCTGGCAGGGGGCTAGGTGTTGGGAACAGTGGTCTGTTTTCAAGCACCATCTATCCTGAATCTAAGCAAATTTATGGTGGCCTGTCATGTCAGTAAACAATTGCATGTCAGCGATCAAATGATCATGATGGGTCATTTGAGTGAATATCCTAGAGAGTTGTATCAGGTAGTTTATCCTTCACAGGCTTTCTTTAACCTGAAGCAGCCACTATTGTATTGCTCTTAGCACGTATTTTCTAGCATAACTTCAAAGAGTAGAGATTGGCTTTGTTCAAGAGAAATAAAAGAAAAAGAAAGAGATTCTGTAGGTTATATGGTCTATATGCAGTAACTGATCTGTCAAAACCTGAAAGTTTTAGGGCTTTTCATTAGAGATGTGAATATGCTTTGCATTTTAGAACTGCATTTAAATTGAAAAAAGCCTCAATGCTTATAGGCAACATTTGATCTCATTTCTTCTCATAATTTATTTTAAATCTTTGTAGTTCATCACTCTGCACAAGCTATTATCTGTTACAAAAGCAAACTTGAAGCTCTCTTTTGACTAGTTGTTTGTATGTGCGTTCACACTACATGTGTTCACACAGAACACTGTTAGACTTCACACTAGCCAGAGAATCCCTCCTGAACCATACTTAGATCTTGGAAAAAACTCAGTATATAGCCATTCAGTGCCATGTAAATGCCTGCCTTGTCTAAGTGGGACATATGGCAACATCCACTATGATAACCTCTTAAACCTAACTGCAGATGAGATGACTACTGGCTTGACTTCTATCCATCTGTCATCCAAATGTTCACCTGATGCTTGTTTTGACATCTATCCCAGATTGTCCTCAAATTACATAATTGGTGGAAAAATCTAGACAATTAGGAGCTGTTACTATTTTAAGTTTCTTTCACCCATACTGATAATCTTCTGTGTGTTGGGGAACTTGCTTGGAGGACCTCACAGTGCAGTCTGTAGACTAGGCCCAGGTTACACATCAGTATGGGTGAACTCAGAGGTGTTAAGTATTTTTGTTGTGCTGTATTCCTGCACATTTCAGGTCATTCTTTTTAGATTTTGGCAGGCAGGTGTGGTGGGAGTTTTGTGTTTGGGGGGTTTATTTGCTTGTTTTTAGTATAGAACAGGATGAGGCAAAGTTCCTTCAACTGCCAAATCTGCCCTTTAGAAATTAAGTCTACTGCTGCATTCATCTGTAGGTAATCCATATTACAGGGACTGTGAACATAGCAGATAATCTCTCATTTAAACTGCTGATCTGTGAATGAGACATTCAAAAAGATGATGGAAGTATTTCAGGACTGGAGCATCTTGGAAGCCATCCTTTTGACTCGGACATCAACACAAATAGTCTGCTCCAGTGCAAGATGGCATGTTTGGAAGTGCAGATATACTTTTCTTTCTCCTCCTTCCATCAAAGCAAGGTCCAATAAAGACCAGATAATTTTGCTGTCCTTAACATGTCCACAATCGTATTGTTTTTAGGGATGTTGGAGTCTTTCTGCTCTTACTTAGAACTATTTCTGGTACAGTTCAGTCAGATTCTTTGCCTGAATTTTAGGCTAAGCATCAGGAAAATCCTGTAATCTGCCTACCTCAACAAGTTCATAGTTAATATCCCTGTCCTAGTTTCATCATCTTTGCCAGCTATTCCTTACTATTCATTAAAAAACTTTTGAAAGCTCTCTGGCCTTTCGGTAAGTTCTATTGGAGTTCATTCAGCAGCTGTTTTGGCCAAATATCCTCAAAATTATTTTACTTCATTTCATCCTGTTGTTGATCATTAAGATAACTCCTGTTACAAACCCTGTTTCTCAGTGAGAGCTTAATCTAGCCCTTTCCCTTCTGACAGGAAAGCCCTTTTAACTGATGACTGCATGCCTTCTAATCTGCTTGTTCATGGTGACAATATTCCTGATAGCTAGCACTTTGGCCAAAAAGGTAGGGAAGATGCATGCTTCAATGGCCAGGTCATCTTACGCGGTTTTCATAAAGATAAAGTGACTCAACACAGTGAAACTGTGATTTCTGTTTCCCATTTATCCTGGGAAATAAATTGCTTTAGCTTTTTCTTTCTGAAGTGTGGTCTGTCTTCTGTAGAAGTAATAATGTGTTCCATGAATCTTACACCATCTTCTTATATCATCAATGCAAAACTCTTTACAAGGAATCCTCATTTTTATGTTCACACTAGAAAGGGTAAAGAAGTTTTTGGTTGTCTTACAAACGATTTCACAGTAAGTTATAGTCTATGCAAAGGAACGTTGTCAATATTGATAGTCTTACTTTGCTTCCTAATGGTCCGTACAGCTATAGTTCAAACTAACAGTGATTTCTTAATTTATCATTCCAATAGCTGACATCTGTAGGTAGGCTGGCTGTTTAGGTCCACTCACGTGTTTGCGCCCTCCTGCCTTTCTACTTTAGAATCCTATTTAATCTTTGAGTTTTTCTTATCTGAGATAAACTGAGAGGGAAAAGCATGCTCTGTCCTTTTTATTATTACATGTGAGGGAGTGGAGCCCTGGAGCATGATTTTACAGATACTATTTGAATTAAACATAGTCAGAGTTAGGTTTGGGTATTTTCTTTCTTTTTTATTTTTTGGCAGTGCACCCCTGTAGGGAACATATACATAAGATTCTGTGGCCGAAGTACCATTACAAGATAAGTCACTAGATACATTTTCTTAGAACTATCTGTTGATTTGTAAGCTTAATAGCAAGCAAAAAAGAACCTTGAAATGATGCTAAGAATTGGGAGGCAAGAGGAAAACATGTATAAACTTGATGTTTTTTCCATTCTTGTTAGTGTGTGCTGGTTTTGATTTTTTAAAAAATATGCTAGAACTAAAAGAACAGAAAAGATGATTGGAACTGTGGAATTTCTTCCCTATCAGGAGCAACTAAAGAGCCTGGAAAATAGAACAATGACACAGAGGAGAGGATATAATAAAAGCCTATAAATATATTAGTGATGTGATGGAGATGAATAGGGAAAGACTGGTCACTGGATCTTCCAAGACAAGAATTACAGGGTATCAAATGAACTTCTCAGCTGACAGTTGAAAAAATAAATGAAAAAAGGTATTTTTTCACATAATGCATACTTAAAACTGTAGAACTCAGTGACACAGAACCTAGTAGAGCCAAAGGTTTGGGGACTCAAGTGTACTGAAATTCATGAATGAAGACTGTAAACAGGGACTTGAATACAAAATTATTGCCCTCATTGAAAAAGTCCTTGAGCTGTAGATTGTTGGAAGCTGTGGGAGTTTGCCTAGGAAGTATTGCTTTGCAATTGCCCTGTATTTATGCCCTTCTATTATGCATCTGCCTTTAGTCATCATCAGAAATGGGATATTGAGTTAGGTGAACCTTTGTCTGACTCAGTACAGCTGTTCATATGTACATATAAACCACAGAGTGTTAATTTTTCTTTGTATTTTCAGGCCATATATCTCTTATTAAGGCATTACTTGTTTTGCTTAAGCACATTTCTGATAAAGTCAGCTAAACTAAAATAATATGTTCAGCTTTTTGCAGTGGTGTAAATGAACTGATATAAAATGATGATCCTTTAAAGTAGTTAGGGCATCCATTCTCTCTCTTATTTTGCTTTTAGCATTGGCTTTATTCTTTTTTTTCCCCTGCCACTACCTTTTTTGACATGATGTTCTTGACCATTTCAAAAGAAGCATTTGTTTGGTTTATGTAACTTAGCAATGAACAGTTGCAGAAACAAATCACATTCAAAAATTTAAGCAGCTGTATCATTTCTGAATGTTGGATTTTATAGCACTAGCTGTGCTGTTTTTCTAACACCTTGTAGGATAGACTGTAACTAGTTCTTTGCGTTTTATGCTTAATATGCTACTGTTTGTAAGACAGGAAGTGTTTCCTTTTTCCTCAGTCAGCATCTTGAAATACATGTTGGGACACTGTCTTTCAATTTCTGACTTGTTAAGAAAGTTGTCTAAAACTTTTCCCAGAGGAGGTTTGTCACTTCCTCTGTCAGCACAAAAGCTAAACTATTGTCTGAAGTGTAGCTCCCTGGGTTCTCACGCAGCTTTTGTTGGGTGCAAGATCCTACTTTGCCCTTGCTCGTTAGGCAAGTTTGCATTATTCAACTTAAATAGTTACCATATTCCATTCTAGCAAAGACTTTGTATAACAGATATGAAGTGGCAAGTACGTAATGTGTGCAAATCCAGTTGAAAAAATGCTGAAAATTCTTTTTTTTTCCCAAAGTTTTAATGAGTATACAAAGCATACTGAAGACTACAAAAGCGAGAAGGAAACTGAAAATGCCTAAATTTCAATTCTTCTGTTACCACAGATCGGACAGATAAACTCTTCTAGAAAGTTGAATATAAGATGCCTCTATAGCAGCGATTTTCAATATCTTTTGATTTGCAGAATCTCTGAATGTTTTTCCATGGATATTACACAGCAAATGTAAACCTTCTAGTAATAGGTATAACTTTTCTTATTTACTACCTTCTTCCAACTTTTAAGCGGTAGTCCACACACCTTTAGGAAGACCACAGCTGTATAATCATTTTTATCATGGAAGTAATCTTTATGACCTAAATGTGAACCTTTGTTTCTTTTGATATACCAGTTTGGCAAGTTTTAGTCTCTTGGTTTTGCTGCCTGTTCCTCTAGAACTTCTACCTCTTGTAAAATTTGGCAGGCCATATAAGCTATTAGTCTGCTAGGAACCATATTTTTAAGGCTTTGCTTAGTGAATAACATGGCTGAGGAAGTTGGTGTCACAGTCAGTAGAGGATAGACTTTGTATTTTGGATGCGAGACTTCTCCTTGTCATAGCCCTGGCTGCAGCAGCAGGATTTTTATAGTGAAAAATTATTTCATGTGTCAGAAAAACGTAGGCATCTGCTGTTCCTGCTCTGTCAGTATGGAAAAGCCATATGCTCAGTTCCACTGGAGCTGTGTTTAATGTCTCTAGTATCTGTTTCAGGTTTTTCTCGCATTGTGTGGTGTTTCAAGGAGAGATGTTAATATATAGCAATTCTTATCTCACTTCAGTCAGTGGGAAAGGGGCATTGCTGCTGATCACTTTACACTGAGGAAGCAAGTTTAGCATATATTGATTGAATGTTAAATTTCTTTCTTTTCATTAAATTATTATTGCTACAAGAGTAGATGTTACAATGAAGAGGAGTTTTTTTGAAACCACAGGAAAGAGATGATACAAGTGGTATGATCAGTCAGGTTGTGGGTTTGGGAGTGGGCTTGGTCTAATCACTGTTAGCTTTTTCTGCAGAAATTATTTTATGAAAATTTAATTATCAAGACCAAAAAACATTGCTTGAAGTTTAATTATCTTATTTTTATAGCAGGTTCCTCACCTAGCTCCAGTAGCAGCTCCTCTGTTAACCCAATGGCTTCTCTTGGAGCATTGCAAACACTGGCAGGGGCTACAGCAGGCCTCAATGTTAGCTCTCTAGCAGGTAAGCTGTGTGTTGTGGTGAGTGGGGGAAATAGCTGATTGTCATTCCACATGAAGCTGTACCAGTTCTGTTTTGTTTTGTTTTGTTTTGTTTTTCCATACTCCCTACTTCTGTATAATAATGCAGAAAATTAAAAGTTAATTAATCTGGCTCAGTGGCAGTACTCAGTCATCTTTATTTTCTCTTTCCTATACAGGAATGGCAGCCTTAAATGGAGGACTTGGCAGTAGTGGTCTCTCCAACGGGACAGGTAGCACAATGGAAGCACTCACCCAAGCCTATTCTGGAATCCAGCAATATGCTGCTGCTGCATTGCCCACACTCTATAATCAGAGTCTCTTAACACAGCAGAGTATTGGTGCAGCAGGAAGTCAAAAAGAAGGTAGGCAGAAAATTGTGCAAACTACTTCAGAGAGGTTTTCAAAAGGGTAAGCCCAACCCTTGCAGCTACCTTATCTACAGAGCTTTTATTTGATAGCGTTGTTTAAAATTCTAGAATCTCAAAAGATAAGTAAGGAAAATCTTTAAGGTCCCTCTGCTAAGGGCTGTCCAAAGTAGCTTTTATATAGGAAGTGTGTCCTTGGATTATCTTCCTTAGATGCTTAGTAATAGCACCCCTCCATTTTCTCAGGGGAGAGGAGAGCGTGGCTCTGCAGCCTTATACATCCCACTGTCAGAGAATTAGTTGTGTTTTTCTTAATTCAGTTTTCTTTCTATTTCTAAATTTGGACCCCTGTGTCTTTGTCCTTCTCCTCTTTCCCCAGGTCCTTAATGCTGATCTTTTTGCTCTTTAGATTCAGAGTTAATTTAACATGTAGTGTAAAATAATGAAAAATATGGGGATAATTTTAAACAGAATGTGGAATGATTAGAAAAAAATTATGGAGCAAGAGATTAGAACTAAGAATTTGGGATAATATGGGTAATATGGTTACTTGTAGTTTATATTGAGATTTATTTAGTTTCTTTTTACAACAAGCCTGGTATAACCAGTTTTTGTTTTAGTCTGCCTTTGGGCCTCAGACTTACTATTTGGCCTTTGTTACAGCAAAGATCTGTAAGCCTGTTTTGGTACAGAATGGAAATTACAGGCAAAAATGCTGGAGAAAGAGCTAGAATTATTTGAATGGTCAATCCCAGCAGGAGATTATGCTGACTTATTCTGGAATCAAGTACTCTGCAGAAGTGCCCACAGCAAGTTCATTGTTACAGGAATTTTTTTTGTGTATGTGGTGGGGGGTTTTTTGGGGGTTTGGGTTTTTTTTTTTGTTTTTTTTTTTTTTTTGTTTGTTTGTTTGTTTGTTTGTTTTTTGACAATTTGGTTGGCTTGAATGGCTCTTTCACCTTTTTTGTGAAGTAGGCCTGTTACGCATGCTTTCTTCTGAACTTTTATTTTTACTTGCTGTTTGAAGGTCCAGAGGGAGCCAATCTGTTCATCTACCATCTCCCCCAGGAGTTTGGGGACCAGGATCTGCTGCAGATGTTCATGCCATTTGGAAACGTCGTCTCTGCAAAGGTTTTCATTGACAAGCAGACCAATCTAAGCAAGTGTTTTGGTATGTTGAGGCTAATCGTGGCCTGTAGAAGTGGGTGCACAGTAGAAAGACCAACTTAGTACAAAATGAGAAGATAAGTTGAAGTTGCTCTTTGGGAGAGAAAAAAATAGTTTGAAGTTTACAGTGAGGGACAAGGGACAGTGATGACAACTAGGTATTTACTTTTCTGAACTACTTTGTCTACTTTATTTGATTAATTTAATAAAGTTTTGTATTTTAAGACCACAGCGTTAAGTGATGTCATCTACACTGGTATGTGTGACTCACTTGAGTTTTCCCATCCTGTTATCTCCTGTGCTTTGTTTGCAAATTGGGCTTCACTGCAGTATGTGCCTTTGGAATCTCTGGCCTGTTGTTCCTAGTAATCTTTTTTCCAGTATTTTGTCCAGTCTAGTTTTTAAGTGAAGTGGTGAATCTTTCTTATGCCTTAAAAAAAAAAGAGAGAGAGAGAGAGTTCTTCCAATAATGAAGTGTATTTTCCCTCATGCCTCATTGTGACTTTTTCTAATTTCATATTGTTATGCCTCACTATACCATTATGGCCCTAGTTAATTCACCATGACTGATGTTTGCAAATTGTAGCTGTGATACAATTCCTTCTCTCCTCACTTTGTCTTTTCAATAATTATTTACATTGATGCGTATACTACTTGCATTTATTATTATCACTGTGAATTATTTTTATTTATACTTATTATTATGTCTACAATACAGTAGGGAGTGCTTACCTCTGGTTTGTAAATGCTCAGTAGGCAATTTTTAAAACTTCCTCCTAATTCTTGAAACCTTTATAATTGAAATAAAATCACTTCAGCTGTTATTTGCTACCTATCTTTTGTTGCATTTCTCATCCTAATGCTCTGCTTAGCATGTATTGGATTGGAAGAGTATCAGGGCAGGAATTGTATCCTAAAACTCCAAATCAACTTGTCATTCTGCTGTTATTATTCAATTAGATTATTTTCAATGAAATTCTTAAGTTTGTATTGCCACAAGAGCAGAGTAAAAGGTTTGTGGTTTTGTTTTTCCCTCTTTGGAAACCCCAGTGAGAGCAGCTGTAGTGTTTAGAGCCCTAAGGTCTCATGACTGTTTTGCTAGGTGGAGGCTTTCTCTGATGGAATAGGAGAGGTCAGCCTTTTTCCATGGTTTTGGTAGCCTTGTGCTTACTTAATATCTTGTATTTTCTAGTATTGGATAATCAAAACATGCTAGCAAGTTAATGATTTTTGAAAGACAAAGAAAATGCTGAGGCTTTAACATCTGTGTATAGAATGATCTCCCTGGACAATGATAACAGCCATCGAATGAAATATAACTTTTTTTTCCTTCATCAGACAGAAGTCTAAACATGATATTGGTAGCAGTGTTACACTACTATCTTTACTGAGCTTTCATATAGAGATTAACATTTTCCAGATCTAGTTTTCTCACAGGTATGAGAGGTGTTTATGAATGATATGATAGAGTTGCGAGTTTTTGAAAATGGCGTTTCATTCAAGCCTCTCTCAGGCTGTGAGGGCCTGCATTTCCAGTCATGAGTAACTGTTGTGGAGAACTTTGGCGTGTTGTAATCATGTATTTTCCTTTCATTAGGTTTTGTGAGTTACGACAATCCTGTCTCTGCGCAGGCTGCCATTCAGTCCATGAACGGCTTTCAGATTGGCATGAAACGTCTGAAAGTACAACTCAAGCGCTCTAAGAATGACAGCAAGCCATACTGAGCGCCCCTCCCCTCCGGGACTGGAGTGAGAAGGATCTTCTGGTAAGTTGGGGAGGAGCGCACTTAGCGATTCAAAGCCCTAAGGCTGTGTTTTTGCAGTCCTGGAAGCTGATCCATGCCGTTCTACCTGGCACATCTTCCCCTGAAGACTCGGCTGCAGCGTCTGCTGGGAATCCCGCTTCGGATGGAGGACAAGTTTGTGCTTTTGTTTCCAGTGTTTTACTTTGGAGTTTAGGTGCCATATCGCTGAGGTTTTTTTTTCCCTTATTTAAAGTTTGCTGTGTTTGTAACCAGTGTGTGTTGAGAAGGACCAATGCCAGCTCCTTGGGGGTGGGGAGAGGAGAGAAAAGGGAGCAGCAGAAACTGACACCACACTGCCTTGGGGTGGAGAGGAGACAGGGAAGCAGAGCTGACACCACACTGCCATGGGGGAGAGGACATGGGGAAGCAGAAATAATGCTGAACAGCTGATGAAAACAAGGATGGGAAAGGAAAACTTGAGTCAGTCCAAGTTTGGCTGAGCAAGGAACAGACTCCACATAGCCTTTGTCATGCCCCACTCTTTGAAGCTTCCTTAACTGTATGCCTTTGTGGGGACTTAATTCCTCTCTAAGCAGGAGACAGGCTAGAAAGGTGAACACATTTATGAGTTAAAGGAAAACTGCAGGGTTTTTTTGTTTTGTTTTGCTGTGTATAAAGTGATGTTTATATAGTACTGTGAACATATGCAGCACTTTATAAAACTAAGTAATGTCTCAACCCAGAAAATTTCACTGACCGTTTACAGTTGAATATTAATGAGATGCAGTGACTCTTCATGCTTGGGGAAAATTATCCCTATATAATTCAGCTAAGTATTGTAGAAAGGTTTAGAGAGAGACAGCTTAGTCTGGAAGAATACAAATAGGGCTAGAAACAAGAAACTCAAAATTCCTGACAGTCTGGAGATTTTTTTTGCCAAATCTTTTTCCTACCATTTTCTTAAATTCCCCACGTCTGTGGAGTAACATCCTTCTACAGAGTACTGCTTTGACTTCATCTGATAAGCATGTTTCTCTATTCAGATGACTGCTAAACTGGGATACAAAGCCAAGAGTTTACCCTAAAACAGCTCTTAAGGCTCCTGCTTCATACCTGTTCACATGACAGTTGCTTTTTCAGTCTTACTCTGTTGCAAAGAGAGTTCTCTATTTAAAAAAAAAAAAAAAACTAATTTATGCAGTGGTTTAGTCTAGTATTTAGATATTTCTTTAAACTGCAGTTTTCCTTTAAGGTGGTGTGTGCCAGTGCAAAACTGGAATAACACAGGAGCTGTTGAACCAGAGCAGAGCATTGAGCCATCCAGTCTTATTCTGCCTTTTGGCACCAGCTGTTATCCTCTATACTGAAGGAAAATTAAACTCAACCCTCCAGTGAACACATGCTTTATTTGCACACTTATGAAATTGCTAATGTGTTGCTAAGGGCCTTTTATACACTGGTTTTCGGGGGGCTCAAAGGATTTTTGACACTCTGGCCTGAGTCATTTGAAGTAATAAGAGCAGAGTCCCATGTTATAACCACCAAAAATCCACCTCTATCTCAAGAGGAAGTTTACAGTTTATGTATGTCTTTTGACAGAAGTTCTATTTACCTCATTTTCTCCATTTCCTTGTTTCCTTTATATTCCTGGTTGGTGATGCTGTTTCCCAGGGCACCAGGTAACACTGCAGTCTGGGAGCCAGCTGCTAAATGAGTGTGGGGTCGGACATAGGGTTTGGATTTCCTGTTCTGCTCCAGCAGGAGGAGCACTGAACTCATCAAACCTGAAATCCTGTTCAGAATATGTGCGCTCGTGTGCAAGGGGTTCTGCTGTGGTCCATTGGGAATGTCAGGTATTCACACAGACTGGATCCCCAGGGATCTCAAACCTCAGAAGTACAAGACCATAGCATCCAAGAGGAGTCCTTTTCATTGTTAAATTGAAAATCAGTTAGATGATACCAAACCATCTATTTTTATGGCAGAAAGGTAAAACAAATTATTAATATTCCGATCATTTTTGGTAGAAAAGGTTGAAAGGCCAGACTGCCAAATTTCCCATTTATGCTGGCATGTGGTACCCTTCCATGTTAATTATTTGGATCTCTCTAGAAACGTAAGCATACACTTAAGTGAACCATGTACACTTGAATTCTGCACAATGGGAGAGATGTGTCCTGGTTTTCTGAGAAGAGAGTGTTGGAGTGTGAAGGCCTCCAGGGTGATAATGGGATTTTTTTTTTATAAATAATATACTTTTCAAGGAAAAAAAGAAAAAAAAAACATGGTTGGGAGCATCTGCTCCAAGTGCAACCTGCTGTAACCAAGAATGTTGTTTCTATTTTTATAGAAGTTTTATACAGCTCCAGGATGGAGAATATTTATTACCTAAATTATTTCACTGGAAAAAAAGGCCAGGGTTTTGTAGAATCCGTAATGTGATTGTTTTACACACATAATGATGTGCATGATTGAAACTACTGATCTTCAGTGGCCTGTTTGCAGCCCAACAACTGCTAAATGGGGAAGATTAATGCTGTGAACCAGTGGAGGAGAGCGCTGTGCTCTGGGGTCTCTACAGTCACTCTTACCTTCTTTGCACCCTTCCCACTGTACTATCTGAGACCTTTGTTCTGCTTCTCTTCTAACCTGGTGCTCTGGCCTCTTCAGTAGTCATTTCAGTTGCCCTAAACTAGACATTTTAGATTTCACATCCTATAGCATGTCTTCAGTACTGCAACTTTTGAATCAAGCTTAGCGCTGTTGCAAATAGATGCAACTCTATTGACGTTAGGAAATTCACCAGTTTACATTGTGGCTTAGGTTGGTCCCAAACATAATCACCGTAAACACATAACTTGGGCTAGATCTTGTGCCTTACTGGCGTAACTACATTATAAGTATTGCCAAAAAAAAAAAAAAAAAAATCTATGCAGGTTAAATTCTGAAAGGTGTGATCCTCAGATGGCTTGAATCAGTGCTGCTCTGCTCTCTTCAGTAGGGCTGCATCAATTTTCACCAGCTGAAGATTTTGCCCTTTTTGTGCATTTGTTTCAGATTTCCCCCTCCTTTTGTGGGTGGGGATTGTTTTTTTTTTTGTTTTGTTTTGTTTTTTTTTTTTTGGGGGGGGGGCGTAGTAGGGGTGTGTATCAATGTGTATGTTGCCAAAGTTAATAAATGTATAAAGTCTGTGACTGGGGCAGATTTTTTTCTGATAATGCAACTGATCAGATAAAATCAACATTTTTGTGCTTGGTGGCTGCCACTGACTCTGGGGATTTCTGCTCTTCTTGCCTTCCAGTTTTAAACCAGTTTTCCTCCTCACTCATTGGCAGGAGAGGCTGGGGGCCTGGGGATTTTGTTTGATTTTTAGATTCCTGTCATGTTCTCATTTAAGTGCAGATCCAATCAGTCAGCTGTTTTGGGGCTTGATGGGGCTTAACTGCCCAAAACATAGAAGCAGATTCTGAACTAGCAGCTGATGGGAAAGACAGAATACTTTCAGTAATGCACAGAAATATCCTGAGGAGGAAATTATCTGCAGAACAGCAGATAATTTTATCATTAAGGAATGATAAAAGATGTAAGAAATTAAAGTAGCAAAAACATTTGGGGCAAACTTGATACCACCTGCAGTATTTTAATATTGGAAGCTGTCATTAGATACGTGTCTTGGTTATAATCTGTTCTTGTGTCAAATGTTCTATTTCATGGACAGTAAGATAAGAGCTGAGTGAGTTCAAATAAACTGTAGAAGGATTTGCTTAAGTAGCCATATAGGCAAAGTATTCTGTGTGCTCAAAAACCAAAGAATCAGAATTTTCTACAACAAAAGCTAGTAGGATTTCTGATGAAGCAGAATTCCATAGGTACACCAGGAAATACTTGTGTATTTCTAGAAGCAAAATGGAAATATTTGTCTACTTAGTAGATTTTCTTTTCAGAGTATATTTGATTCTGCTTGACAAACCATAATAAGATGGAAGTATTAAGAACGATCGAAGTGTTAGCCTGATGCTGCTTAGTATCTAGTGCTGTAGCAAACTGACTCATAGATTCTTCAGCCCTGCAGATAACCAGCAGTAAAATTAGATGTCTCCTTGTAGCTTTGCTTTCTCTTCCAGCAATGCAAAGCTTGCGTTGTGAGACAATGCCTCTGGTTGCCATTAAAGTTAGGCCTAAGCAGAATGAGGATTGCAACTTTTCAGAGGTATCGGAAACAACAGCAGTGACTGTCTTCTTACATCTTAACAATGAGATAGATTTATTAGCTGTGAGCTCTATTATCTGGAAAATAGGTGCTTCAGAAAATTTCTTAGAAGAAAATAGGAGGAAAAGACTTCCACCTAAATGATAAAAGTTGTGTTAGAAGCCTGCCTGCATGACAGAATTAACTCAAGCATTTCTTCTTGCTAATAGTTGTCGATTAGGGAAGGAAAGGCAAATAGAATCCATTTGGTTGTGAAATTGTTCATAACTATTTAATTTGGAAACATCTAAAAGCAACTTGGATAAATCACATTGCAAATGAACAGTGCAGCTATACACAAGTAATATGCTTTGAGAGTCTTCTGATGCGGACAATTAAATGTAAGGATGTTTTGCATCACTGATCGAAGTTACCACAAAGTATAAAATACAGAATGAAGAAAATCGTACTACATTATCAGAGTTGTGAGAATAAAACAGGGACACAGTGAAATAACTTTCCCTAAGTTGTTAAGTTCTTATCCAGCTTCTTGTGTCTCTGCTTTTGTAGGCCAGTCTAAGGACTGTTTTTGCTCTTCCAGAAGACCTTTAATGAAACTTGGTCTTCCCTTCAAAAATGCTAAGTGAAATGTTTGAAAAAATAACAAAAACCTCTAAACAAATCACGTCAAGAATTTC
Source organism: Rhea pennata (assembly GCF_028389875.1). Taxonomy (NCBI): domain Eukaryota; kingdom Metazoa; phylum Chordata; class Aves; order Rheiformes; family Rheidae; genus Rhea; species Rhea pennata. Next base: position 19,028,059 of record NC_084667.1, on the reverse strand, counting down.
TGTGGTGCCTGCTAGATGTCACTTGATTTTATTACTTTTTTTCTCATGCCTCAGAGTTCCTGTGATGAATTTACCTCTCTGGTTAACAGCTGAAACCTCACAGTTTTGCAGACTACACAGAGCGTTTCTAGAACTGTAGAAATAACCATAAGAGTTGCATTGTTCTCTGTTTGCTGGAATTGGTGTAAGTTCCATATTAAGTCCTTTCTCTAAATTGGAAAGTGTGAAGAGCAAATTCGTTTCAGCAGTACTAGTAAGTTTGCAGGTTTAGTGGGCAGTATGCTTCTTTACGCTGAAACTGGAGTGCAATGCTTGATACTCTGTTATAGGATCACATGAAAGTCTCATGTCTTGCTCCTTTAACCAGTCTTTAACCAGCAGCATTGAGAGGTGCTGAAGAATAGGGCACCAAACAGGAGACTAAGATGAAATCTTAGAAAAGAGGAGAAAAGAACTTGCTTCCATTCACCCCTACTTCCCACATTCTTCCCAAAAAGTTCCTTCTGTTCTACAGCTTAGAGACTGAGGGGAGGCAGCAGAGGTATTTATATCACTCTAATATGAGAATTATTTTTAAAAATTCAGCTCAAGAAGGCCTCAGGAAACACATCTTTTTACTCATGGAACTGGCAACAGTGACTGTAGAGCTTCTCAGAGCCCAGAATCCCTTCCTCAAAAGCCAGGGACCTGGGGGCTGTTCATATAAAAGGTTGGGAAAGGAAAATCCCTGTGCAGGTCTAATGGTATGAAAGGGGCTCAGCTAGGACAAGTCTTAACTTGCAGTCAAGTCTTAAGGAATTCTCTACTGTGTGGGGTTTTTGGTTCCACTTATTTGTCTCGTATAATCTCCCCCCCCCCCCCCCCCGGCCCCTGCTCCCCCTGTTTCAAACTACCCAGTCCCAGTTTCCTGGGCTCCTAGGGAATGAGAAGGGGCTATAGCTGAAAGAGAGGACATGGATTTCCTGGGCTACCACTGCCTACCACCTTCCCATGTTAGGATGCAAGAAAAGTCTCAGCCATCAAACCACCTGTGAATCCCTTGTGTCCTCTGTCTTGTCTCTCATGGTCTTAATCTCTGTGGGCAAATGTTAGCCCTGGAGCCATATATTTTTTCTTTTTCTTTCTGGAGTCAGTCTCCTGGGAAGGGTGCTTCCTCTGCTCCTTCCTTAGAGCTAGCAGAGACCCTGGGCACGGGACAGGGCGAATGCATGCTAATCGGTGCGTCACGAGGCCGTGGAGTGCCTCGCAGCCCAGGTGCGGAGAGGGAAATCCAGGCCTCTGCTTCCATTTGGTTTCTGGCAGTTTGATGTTTACTTGGTGTCCTTCATGTCCTTCGACTTTTACTTGTCCATCGTTGGCATGTGCTGCCCTTCCCTGTCGACTCCCTTCCCCAGGAGGTCTCATTGTACGGTGCCCATTCTCGTTCTCTCTCTCCGTGTTTGGATGTACTGCTCTGTGTAACTCAGTGGGTCTCCCTCTTTCTGGTTTGTTTTTTTTTCTAGATTCCTGCCGTTTGTTCATCGTTGTGCCTAAAGCATGTCGATGTGGCGTTCAAGTACATCGTCCAAATCCTTGTCTCTTCAGCTTCTCTGATGCTTGAACTCTCACCTTTGACCTTGTGTTGACCTTTGATGCTGATGTGTATTTTTATTATGTTTGTTTCTTTCTTTGTTTTTTTTTTTTTTTGTTTTGGGTTTTGTTTTTTTTTTTTGTTTTGTTTTTTTTGTGCTGCCAAATTGGTTTTGCTAGAAAGACTGCTGAAGGGGAATATTTAAACTTGCATTTGAATATTAAAAAAATTTCTATTTTTCTAGACCTTCGTAAGATAACCACTTGATTTTGTGAATCTGATTCTTTGTAATTGTCTTCAGAGCAGCCTTGCTAGCATACCTTGTGGAGTATTTGTATTTCTGTGAACATACAGCCAATCACTTTCTAGGCTTAGTTTTTTCTGTGTGCTTAGTTTTAAAAACACAGTTTTGAAGAAAAAGTCAATTATATGGTGTGACTCAATCTTTCAGGAGGCTTCCTTAGTCACATTTTGCTGATCTGGTTTCTGTCCTTGAGGAGACAGTATGTATTTTTACGAGTTCAAACTTGTGACTTGAGTGGCATCAGCAGAAAACACTTGAACTACACTTTCTTCTGATTGTAGCTACGTTTTCGCCCTGGCACTTACTGATTCCCCCTCCACCCCCCACCCCGTGTGATTATCAGTCTGCAGTGAAAATTTGATCAAAGTTGATGTTGTATTTTGTTAAGCCCCAGCATGCTTGTTTTTCGTAACTACAATCTCCTCAGCAAAATGTGATGGTTTTGTTTTATTCTTTCAAGCTAAGATAGTGCCCAGTAACGTTTTGCATGTTTCCTGCTGTTTTCTTCACACCCTCGTATATATCGCCTTCACCTCTCTGTTTTCTATAGTTTGTGCAAAAACTGAGCAATTTAATGGGTTTCAAAGGTATCCTTTTAAATTGGTGTTTTTGGTATAACAAATGTCCCGTCAGAAGCCACCTGAGGGCATCTACCTGTGCACTTAGACTGTCTGCCTGACAGAGCACCTGGACCTTGTTCCATCTCCGGAGCCATGGGAGGTGCCTGGGGCTGGGTTGCACTGCTCCTGTAGCAGGAGTTTTGGCTGAAGGGAATAGTTGGGAAGCAGGAAGGTGAGGCAACTTCACAGTATTTCTGTTTCCCAAATTCTCCGAAACTAGGGCTCCTCTGAAACACTCTTTACTAGTATTGTATCAAAGTTGGGGCATATTTTTGTGAAGTCCAGCCCCAGCTTAATACCATCAGTCAGACCTTGGTGGCAGGATCATTGAAGACTCGAGGTTAGCTCTTGAAATAAGAACATATAGAATATCCCAGAGAAAGCGTTTGTAAACCTGGTTACACAACTGCTGGCTCTTTCCCCAAGTGACAAGCACAATACAACAGCCTCTGAAGCTGTTACCTGAACAGGGTACCATCCCCAGCCCTCTTCTCAAGGGCCTTAGCTGGGGAATCTCTACGGAGATTTTTTAGGTTTTCTTTCTTTCTTTCTTTCTCTCTCTCTCTCTTTTTTTTTTTTTTTTTTTTTTTTTTTAAGTTTTAGTTTTTAATTGGGTAATGAGCTAAGCAGTTTTTCTGCCTCACAGGATGAACTAGAACAGGTTACCGCTTTCTGGGTGCCAGGATTCCCCCTACCCTACATATGATCTGCACAGGTAGTAACTGGGATGTAGCTTCTAGATGAAGGCACCTGGAAGAGTGTTTGCTGTGGTGAAATATCAGTCACAGGGAGAAGTGAGCTAGTGTAGGTGCCTTAACAGGAGAAAATAGTGTGGAACAAAATCCCAGGAGAAAGGGATTTGCTGAGAAAATAAATGCCCTTTGATAGGGTAGAAATCTTATTTTTGTCCAGTGCTTGGGATAATAAAGATGCTAAAGAATTTACTCTATTCTACTGCTGAGTTGGCTGAGGATACTATAATTCTCAATAGAAATTGGTTAGAATTGTGTAGACAGTCCTTAATCCGCTTATAAAAGACAGAAAATTTTTGGATATGGTGCATATACCTGAGAGTGGAGTGTGAGGCTGGATGAGAAAAGGATAGAGACTCGTTTATTTGGGAGGTAGGGTTGTGGGCTGGCTGCTGTTAGTCCCACAGTCTGAATGCACAGGGCTGTGTGCCAGTGGGGGGCACTGATACCCTGCAGTGTATTGAGTAACTGCCAGTACATTTCTGTACATGCGCATTTGGTTCCATAAGGAACTTTGGGGAAACCTGTGGAAAAATATCTGAAGAAAACCAAAATGCCAAATGTTGGATGTTTCTTTCCTTTCTTCTTTCCCTTTCTTCCTTTGGTTGTTTTAATTGTTCTGTGGTGGTTTTAATGGATTTGAGACAGTGGAGCAGCAGCTGCCTTTCTGATTTTTGGCTGCTTTTTTGTGAATAATTTAAAAAGAAAATTTACATTTTGGAGACAAACCTGTGGGCTTTTTTATTGGTACAAACATTGTATTTAACACTAGGGGTTTTGTACAGTTTTTTGCCTTTTCTACTAGAAAACAATGTAAAGTGATTCACAATGTGACGAGAAAACAAATTGCCACTATGACCAAATGTAGAGTCTGTTCTGCAGTAATGGGATTTAATCAACTCAAAGTCGTGGTTCAGTCGTAGAAATGCTTTTCTTTACCTTGTTTGAGCTGTTCCTTTTTTCTTGTTTTGATTTGCAAAACAAAATGTCTTTTTTGTGTGAAATTGTGTTGTACTCTGTAGAGAATTACGGATTTTACTTTAATGGTTTAAAAAGCAGAGGAGCACGTGTTGCTTTTCTGAGCTGATCGCAGAGTTTGTGTAGTGGATTTAAAAATGAAAAGATTTGTTACAAGTTTGGAACGAGCGAGTATGTGTTAAAGGAATTTTCTTCCTTTTGTGTGTTTTTTTTTTCTTTTTGTCCCAAAGGGCAACTTAAAGCTGTTTTAATTGCACAGACACACCGACAACAAGTCATTTTGTATATGCCAAGTGTGGTACCTTCCTTTGTTTATTTGCTATTAAACTGTTTGAGAAAAGTCCGTGTGTGTTGTCTTTGTGTCTTAAACTTGAGACTCTTTGGGGGTCCAGGTGTGGGAAAATGAGGAGAGAGGTGGGAGAACTGTCTTCCAGTTTCTTACCTGTAAGTTATTAAACTGTCCTGGTCCAATGCCACTTGTTCTAGATGCAGAGAATAGCCCTGGGTTTTTACTTCTGTGTGATCCATTACTTTGAGGAGAACTGGAAAAGATTTTTGGTTCCTTTTCAGGCCTCCATTTTGTATCATTTTATAGTAAAGTCTCCATAACACAAGATACAAGGAGATACTGGATAATGCAAATACATGATATATTGGGGAGTGAAATCTCACTCACAGCATTGATGCTGGGAAGCCACTTGCCTGTGGGTGCACTGTGCTTCATGGTGTTTCAAGGATTAATTAACTTTAGCATAGTACCAAACTTGAGCTATATTTGAACGGTGCCAGTGTGTGGTGGTGTGTGGGACTAGATGAGCACTCTTGGAGATACCAGCTCATACCCTTCCTACGATCCTCATACCTTCCACTGCCTCCTTATCACGTCTGGGACCAAGGCCAGTCTTAATGAACCTATCAGGGTCTGCAGCGTGAAGGTGTCTGCATTCCCTGGTGCTCCTGGTCCTGGAAATACTGTACTGGGAAACCCAAAATGGAGTGGGATTTTCAAAAAAAAACGATTAGGGTCTTTCAGGACGTATTAGCTAAGGTTTTGTTACAAGCAAAAGGGATCTGTTTTGCTTTCAAACCTAGGATGTGTTAATCTCTTGAAATAAAATGAGTTGTCTGAAAACTAAAATTTGGTATAGGCAATGTCTAATTCATTTAGAAATTTGCAACAAGTTTGACATCAATATTTCCTGTCTCAGAGGGAAAGTGCCATGATGGCCGTGACTTTGCCACATTCCTGAATGATATAAAAATTCAAAAATGTTCTTCCTTTCTTTCTGCTCACTTGCATCTCAGTTTGCAAGTGTTTTCAGGGTAACTATATTTCTCCTCCGTATCCTTTTCCCCTGCTACTTGGCATACTCTGTTTCACCCCATTACTTCCTACATGATTGTAAATCTGAGAGCACTTGTAAGCATCAGGATTCAGTGCTACATTCCTTCCTCTGCAGTGCACCAATTGCAAGGCAAGGCACGAGCCACCTGTTGCATATCATGCTGGGATCCCTGCAGTTAATTTGCAGCTGTTGAGAAGGGAGGCTGGAGAGATTTCAGTTCATGTATGTCTGGGATGAAAGATGGAGAGAAAGGAAGATTCAAACAAATGAATCAGAAAATGGATTATGTGGGATGGAAGATTCCTGCTTGCGTAACAAAGCTGGCTAGGCTCATCTCATATGATCTGTAAACAGCAGCTGTGTCGGTTGTATGTTATGGAAGCTGATTTTGGATCCCTCTGGGTAGATGACTTTTTTTTACTTTATGGAGATTTTTTAACTTCACTTTTTGAAAGGCCAGCACTAATCAGTAAGCTATTAAACTGCAAGAGCCAGCCTATTAACTTCTGAAAACCATCAGCATGTCACATGAGTTATCAAATTTGTCAGCATCAACAGGAAATACACAAACCTGTAGATGAAGTCCAGATGTTAAGTGTTTTAGGAGAAAAATCTTCTTCTTATGTCCTCTTCTTCCTTCTCCTCCTATCACTGCTTGCTTTGACTCCAGGCTCTAATCTTCCTGGCTTTACCAGCCATATACTAGGGTCTTCCTATGAGCAGGAACCACAGGGGATGCATCATGAAGAGCAAAGGGGAGGAAGAGAAGCTCAGAGTGGTCACAGGCAGGAAGTGACTGGGTGTGTGACTGCATATTACTCTACTGCATTACATTTGATGTTCCCTGATTTGGTGTTTCATGCACCTTGCAGGCATAATTTGCAGTACCTGAGAAGAAACTTGGTCATTTAAGATAGAAGCCACCCTTGAATCTCACAGGGACTAGAGGAATCTTAAGCCACAGACTGATCACTGTGTCCTTTGCTTCCCAGACACAGGTGGTGTCTGGGTGATTTTACCCATTTATCCTTCCTGATTCAGGCGGCCTTATATTGGCATATTCCATATAAGAGTATGTTTCTCTTCTTTGAAAGTGATCAGTTTGAGCTTAATGATTCTCCTAGTCCTTATTTTACTAGGATAACTTTTCATCTTGGTAGGTGGGTGAGTGGATTCCTAAGAGACTAAGCACTGTTTCATAAGAGAATGAAGTGCAGCTCAAAAGTGCAGGTCAGATGTGCAGTCTGACCAACAAATGCATGACAGTATTGGTGGGAGCAGTGTCTGGGTGAAGTGGTCCAGAACCATCAGAATCAGCTTGAATTATTGATGTGTTACTCACAGACAGTAATTTTGTAAAGCCTTTTGCCCCAGCAGGGAATTACGTGATTTTTTTGCTTCTCTTTTCTTGATTCCTTCCTTGATTCTTTCATGTAGCACACTCCAACGGCTGCTGTCTCTGGTTCTCTAACCTCAGTTTCTCGAAATCCAGAAGTCTGATGACTACACCATTATCACTGCGTTCAGTGAGGATCAGTCTTCTGCATCCTGTGCCTATCCCACCACCCACATCCAGAGGGGCAAATAACAATCACTGCAGGGAAGAGAGCCATTTCTTGCCATTTCAGACTTTTTATGAAAGTCCTAAAATCTAAAGTACCTATGTAGCAATGTTAACAGTAAGCTGAAATTGTCTTTATACATTAACTATCTGTGCCTAAGCTTTACTTTTCTTCACAGGCTTCTATGGTAGCAAAATGCTTGAAGGCTATGCTGAAACACCTTCTAGTGGATTACCTCTTTGAAAAACAATGCTAAATTAAGTAACAGGTATCGTGGATGGGGGATACAAGCTCACAAAAGAGAGTAAGTCTGATTGTAGCAAGATTTTTCTACCATTCAAAAAACTCTTCTAGGGAAACTTTGGAAAAAAGAATGTGATGGTATCTCTTAAGAAAATGAATGCTGTGATGTGAAGTCTCTGGAAAGGTTGTGGTTCCTTATTCTACTGTTTCTTGCAGTCTTCTGTTTTTTGTAGGGATGCTACTTAAGGAAGGCTCCCTTGGATCTGTGTTGCCTTAAGTGGCGATGGCCCAGGCCAGGATGGTCCAACTTGTGGCTTGTAAGATGATTCCATCAGCCATTCTGTTTGCTTGGGAAGAGCTACCACTGAATTCATGTGGAAGGAGGGCTGTGGCTGGAGACATGCCTGCTTCTGCGTGTGGGCCTGTTGTTGAATCTGTGAATTGCTGTTCTTCTTTATTTGGCCTGTAAAAAGGAACTCAAAATCTATGTCTAGGACTTCTATTTCTGAAAAATATTAGACTTCCATGAGGCTTTTTTTTTTTTTTAATGAATGTATAGGCAATCAAGGCAAAGTCTATTAAAAATGCAGCACATAAAGGAAGTATGAAACCCGATTCCTGGAGGAACAAGTCTACCTTCTGCTCTTTCAAAGATGTGTAGGCAAGTTTTAAAGCTATTTTCTAATTGGGCTACAAGCCTTTTCTGCCGTCAGAAGATGCAGAAACTTGTTGCTTTCGGTTATTATTATCGTTTGTCATAGAAGATCGGTAAGTTGTGAGTGCAGAACTTTGATAGTTCCTTTGACATCTCCTATTGAAAATTCTCATAGAACAATCACAGATGCCCAGTGGCAGGGAGCAACCATCCCTCAGGAGCAAAGTTTTCACTAGGATTAGCTTCTCATTGTCCCTGAGAAGTTAATGAGTCAGTGGCTTATTTGCAGCAAATCTGTGACAGAGCTGACCCTGACCACAGGAACAGTCCATATTGCCTGCTGAGCTCCTCCAAGGGAAGGCTGAATTTTGTGCCTGCTGAGGTATCAGGCACATTGTTGCAAGTATAATCCTGCATGTGTGTATGTGCTGGAGCCTTCAGTTCATTCTCTCCTTTTTAAGGCATATGTTCCCAAAGATGCTATCTTAGCTGGGGCTGCTGTGTCCCAGGCTAGCCCACCACCAGTGCTTCTTAAAGAGGGATGATTAGTGAGAGAAAGGAAAAAGAGACAACTGAGACATCCCTATGGCTGCCGCTGATTGTCTCTCCCTTCAGTATTTATAAGCCACATAGTGGCGGGCCAGAGCAGGCAGTTGGCTCGCTGTGACCTTGGGAGTTGGGAAGCCCGACCAGCATTCCTGGGAGCCACGTGAGCCAGACTGGCGGGCACAGCTGTAGCCAATGCGGGGGAGCCCAGCAGTGGCTGCTCAGATTGAGTTTCACTCTAATCGCTGCTGGTTTTTTTCCTCTTTCTCTCCCTCTTTTGCTTTTCCTCTTTGTTTATGGGATTGGCAAGGTGAATATGCTGATGGAGTCTTAGCAAGCAAGATATCTGCCTAGCGGATTTGGGATTCTATCTTCCGTGCTGAGCAAGCTCTTCTTGCCATTGCCTGCTGCAGCTCCAGCACCCTGACATGGCTGGGATTTTATGGCTTCAAGCCTTCTGAGCACACAACCTGCCCTCCTTTCTTAGGGCATTTTATGTTGTGTTCTCTCTCAGGCACTTCTTTTGTGCTGTCCTTAAAGGTTAGTGTATGAGGCTTTTTAATGCAGAGGAGATGGGTCAGGACCAGACAAAGCAGCAGATAGAGAAAGGACTCCATCTCTACCAGTCTAATCATACTGAAAAGGCCCTGCAAGTCTGGATGAGGGTTTTGGAGAAGTCTGCGGATCCTGCTGGCAGGTTTCGGGTTTTGGGTTGTCTCATCACTGCTCATGCAGAGATGGGCAGATACAAAGATATGCTGAAGGTAAGGCAATCGAGATGAATGCATGCTGTTGTGTCACACCCACCATGGAGAGTGGCTGGAGATTAGAATGGGAGATCACGGTTTGTATTTTGCAGTATAGTGAGATGTACCATGAGCTTGGTACATATGGTGGGCTGCCTTAATCAGTGTGGTGACCAGTAGGTCCAGGCTCCAAGATATAGACTGCTACTTTTCAATGGCTCTGGTCCTTCAGGTTTCCCAGGTTAATCAGGTTCTCTAGTTAATCATGGGGACTGTCATTGATTTATTTCCCCACACGCATGCACCATCTGATCTAGCTTCACAGAGAGATATGAAAACAGGGCCCCTGTCCCACTGAAAGATGTTTACAGTGTATACACCACTGTAAAAAAAAATTTCCAGGAGTATTCTGTAGAACAAGCAGCAATGTTGAGAGATGTCTGATATCTTGTTCAACTGCTGTTTGATATCTAATATAGATCTTATGTTGCTTTTTATTATAATTATTTCTTTGTATCGAGGTGATTAAAAGGAGAAAGAGGGGAAAGGGTGGAGTTGGGATTTTTTTGGTTGGGGGGGGTGAGAGACATTGCAAGAGCAGCATGACAGATGTGATCAGAGATGGATTCCAGTTGTCAGGGCAACATGGAAGAAAGGAAGATAAGGGGCTTGATGAGAGTGTGGCAAAAAAGCTGAAGCTAAACTTCAAGAATATGATGATAAACATATTTGATTAAATAAAAAATAAGCTGATGAATGGATCTGAGGAGTGACAGGTTGCATATAGAGCAGCAGGCAGTGTTTGAGACAGTGACTCAAGAATCTGGAAGGCAGAAACCAAATAAGTGTCATAGTTTTAAGAAACTATCTCAGCCTGAAATAGGGTCTGACTAGAGAGCCTTGACATTCTTGTCCTGTGTTTTTTTGGTTACCTTTTACTAGACTGGTAATTGTTCAGCACCAGCACAAAAAATGTAGGGGGTACCCACATCTCATATGGAAAGATTGTAGATACCTGCTTTTAGCACTTGCAGGGGGCACATCTTAATAGTAAACTCATATATGTGTCAAAGCTCCATCTTCAAAGCGGATACTTACAGGGAAGAAGAAAGAGGAGTATTAATGCGTTTGGAAAACATTTGAAGAAAAATGGTTCTGAGAAGAGATGTGGGATTAGGTGGTGGCAGAAAAAAAGCAAACTAATCAGGGAAAAGAGAAGGTAAGATATGATTACCTGAAGAAAAAGTTGAAAGCTTCATGGGAACATGAAATGGGCAAAAGAATGAGCCCGGTAGACCTAAACCTTCATTTGTCACCTGAGAAGAGAACAAGAAACAGGATCAGAGTAGGTGAATTTCAGTTCCTCCTAGTGTTGGAAAGGAAAAGCAGCTTCAATGAAACTGAAGATTTTACAGTGTGCAAGCAAACATGAAGGAGAGCTTTAACAGTAAATCACCAGGAGAGAAAATAAGAATTGGAGAGAGAGAGAGAGAGAGAGAAAAGGAGTCAGTGAATTAGAGGTATGAAATGAACCATGATTTAAGAAGGGTCAGGATGCTCAATCTCTTTTGGAGAGAAAAATGACTTCACACCAAGAAAAGGAGTCTGTGGCAATTGGGAAGTAATGAAGAACTTGTAAAAAGGTAAGGGAACATGGGGAAGCATAAGCTAATACTCATCACTAAGTCCACATAGCAGCTTTCCTAAAGTACTAAGAAAAGGGTGAACAAATGTACCAAAACACAAACAATTAGCTTGTTTTGTTTGTGGAAAATGTTCTAATAGCTTAAACTATGTGTGGTACCATTGTGCAAAAAAGGAAGTAATTGGTGACCTTGGGAATTGCTATCAGTAAATCAAACTGTTATCTCTAACAGACTTACATACTGAGGCAATTGCTAAATATTTACCATCATTACTGGTATTAATTTAATCCAGCAGTGTGCTTGGTTCATCACAAAACACAGACGAGAATCCCTGCCCAGAAGAGTGTGCAGTCTAAATAAAAAAACTTCAAAACATCTAAAAGAACAGTATACAGTGAATTGTAATGGCTGTAGAGCAAAAACTGTCATGACAACTAAACGTCAATTTAGTGATATAAAATTATTTAGTGAAGCAGCTTACCTGTTATTTCCTTATTAATAGAGTACTGTATGTAATATTTTAAGAATTCCATAGAAAATGGAATAAATTAAATTGAGCGTAGGAGAACTTAGCTGGATTGTGCTGAATGTTTGCTGTCTCACATTCTCTGTAGGGCCATTCAACAGTTTTTTTTTCTACTAACTGCCAGCCTACTTCATCTTCCTTGCCCGAGAGACAGAGAGAGAGGTTTCTCCAGACTACTCATATGTCTTTTAAACCACCAGATCACTGCTCAGTTTGTACACTGCTTCTCAGTCCCTGCTGCTGGACTTCCAATCCCTGCTCAGAGATGAGCCTCTTCTCCATGACAGTGCCCCTCTGTGGATGTTTGGGCTGTGTTTAAATAGATTATATGTTTTTTATAAACACTTTCTTTTCTACTTAAAGTTTGCAGTGGTACAGATTGACACAGCACGGGAGCTAGAAGACCCAGATTACCTTACAGAGAGCTACCTAAACCTGGCTCGCAGCAATGAGAAGCTCTGTGAATTCCAGAAAACAATCTCGTACTGTAAGACATGCCTGAATATGCAGGGCACCACTGTGAACATGCAGCTGAATGGCCAGGTGAGCCTCAGCATGGGCAATGCCTTCTTGGGCCTCAGCATTTTCCAGAAGGCTCTGGAGTGCTTTGAGAAAGCTTTGCGCTACGCACACAACAACGATGACAAGATGCTGGAGTGTCGCGTCTGCTGCAGCCTGGGGAACTTCTACGCCCAGCTAAAGGTACAGTAACCCAAAGGGAGGGAGGATGAGAGGGTGATTGTCTCACGGATTCAGGAAAGGTGGATAATAAGAAAAGATGAGGGCTTTTTCATTTTTGCAGTCTTATGTAGCTCAAGAACAGTTTTAAGTATTTTTAATAGTTTTATGTGCTTATTGTAAAATAAGATTTCTCTTTAGAATAAAATTTCTAATGCAGAAATATGCTTAAAAGTGAAAATACATTATGCTATTACTTACTGCAGATTTAACAAGGCCATTTCTTCCTATTTGTTACCATGATGAATAACCAACCTCTGAGAGATCCTGACTCACCACATGGAAAGCATGAGGGCTCTCTGTAGATGCTGAAAGTGGAGATGATGTAACAGCAGAGAATGTTTCAGTCTGTGGTTGTAGAGCTGGGTACATCATTCCTGCCATGTAAAGCTTACAACATACTGCATAGAACAACAGTTAGTTGCTGTGTTATTGCCTCAGTGTCCTGAACCCACTGAATAACATGAATTCAGTATATGGGAATTCTACCTTCCACAGTTTGACAGGCATGTTAATACTGAGACTTGGGCACATGGAAGAAGAAGGGCAAGGGCTGAGAGGCTTACAGAAAGCGGCAAGCTATTGCAGTATTAGTAAATCAAAAATATTCAGTGGTCACCTATTTTTTTGAGTGCTCACTATTGCTGTAACTACTGTCTGTCTGCTTTATAGGACTACGAGAAAGCCTTGTTCTTCCCATGTAAAGCAGCTGAGCTGGTGAATGATTATGGAAAGGGCTGGAGCTTGAAGTACCGTGCAATGAGCCAATACCATATGGCCGTGGCCTATCGGAAGCTGGGGCGCTTGGCAGATGCTATGGACTGCTGTGAGGTATAGGGTGCCGGCAGATGCACAGCTGTCAGAGGTCTCTGCAAAGGGATCTTACCTAGAGGACAGAAGTGGGAGGAAGAGGGATACCATGGCATGCTCACTTGACTCTAGATGTTCCTGCTGCCTCCCAGTCCTAGAGCTGAGGTTTCAGTAGTCCAGGGCGTCTCAAAAATTTGGCCCTAAACACCCTCTGGTTGGGAGCATGTGAACAAGACTTCACTTGCTTTAAAGAGACTGTGGCATTTCTCTGGAGCTGACCCTTCACTGGCTGGAGTGCTCTAGACCTTCAGTCCCAGCCCCTCTTTGTTCTGGACCAGGAACAAGCTCTTTTACTGATCAAAGATGATTTCTTTCAGGAGTCCATGAAGATTGCCCTGCAGCATGGTGACCGGCCTCTGCAGGCACTGTGTCTGCTCTGTTTTGCTGATATCCATCGCAGTCGCAAAGATGTGCAGGTACAACTCCTCCCTGCCAGGAAGGACATAGGGGATGGCAAGGAGGTAAGAAAAGCAGGCCACGGCAAAAAGTGTATTTTCCTCCCTGCTTCTGCAGACAGCCTTTCCTCGGTATGATTCTTCCATGAGCATCATGACAGAGATTGGAAACCGCCTGGGACAGATCCAGGTGCTGCTAGGAGTTGCTAAATGCTGGATGATCCGGAAGGAGCTGGAGAAGGTCAGTTACAAGCTGTTTCTACAGGAGCTTGTAGGACAAGACTAGGGCACATTCTCTTTCTAAGCTTTATGCTCATCAAAGTCCAGTAGAGTCCTATACTCCTTGTTCTACGAGCAGGGGCTGTTACTTGCACAGTGACGTTTCTCTGATTGGTCCCTCTTAGCGAGGAATCTGTTACTAACAGTATGAACATCCAGTTCTGGGTCAGACCAGTAACTTACAGAACTGTGTCATTAGCCAGTCCTGAAGGCTTTAAACACAACACTGCGAAGCCAGTAATGGGAGAAAGAAAGTCTCCTCCTGCAGTTGTAGACAATCAGCTTATGTTTATGCTCTGAAATGGATTCCACTGCCTACCTTTTAACTACATAACTAAGCTCATTATTATGATAATGATGATCAGCCTGCTCTATGGCTCCACCATGTCCTTTGCGAAGAGACTTGGCAGCAAATTTTGAGAGAAACTTCAAAGGTGTTTGTATTGTGGTGTGAAATAGAAATGAGAACAGAAAATTATTTGGAAATAGGTAACAGGTCGATACAGTACAAGGGGGAGAAGTTACTTATTTTGAAAATGCTTTAGGCAATGCATGAGTTAATGTTCCTGCAATGAAATCTAGATTTTATTGGGACTGCAGAATGAGATGCTCAAAAGTTAGCCTTGAGCCTAGTGCTGAGCAGCCTGGAATGACTGCATGGTGCCACACCAGGATACTGTTCTGGGCACGGATGCACTTAAGTTCAACCCTAATCACCTATATTAGACACAAAGAATTTTATCTAGAACGAAGTATTTCAGTTAGTAGACAATCAAGTATATGCCTATCAGAAAAGACAAGCTCAAGCCAGCATTTGAGTGCTGTACAATAGGGAATCACTTGGGTGAGATAAACCTCTCAATCCCAGCATGTAAACACTACATTTGCTATGGAAGAAGGAACTGTGACTTAGAAACTTTGCTTAGTGGAATTCCTTCCCAGCCTCGTATTTAATATTCAAAGTAATGGGGCAAGACACAGCAGGTAGGCCTCTAAACAAGAGAATATTCTGTATCATCTCAGAGCGCTCACCTGCCTCCTAGGCCAAGTGCTCCCATCTCCAGCCATTGCCAGCCTCAGATACCACAAGCAATTCTCATCTGAGAGAGCCTGGTTGAGGGCTTTTGCAGAGAGTCCTAATTTCACCAAAGCCCACAAAAGAAGGGAATGAGCAGATGAATCTCTGGTTCTGTCCAGGCATCAGAAGGAATTTTGCCCTAATAGTCAAGGACTTTCACTCACATTGTCACAAACGTAACCTCCTCAAATGTCACAGCCATGAGAACTTGCCCAAGTCTGTTCCTCAACTTGCAAGTCACAATTTCTATTTCTTATGTTACTCATCCCAATATTAGTTACCTAATAAAGCAGTTTGCTAGCTTTCTACCTGCAGATTGCATTTTTGTCCTGCCCTCCTATATCTTCCAAGTCTCCTTGGCCAGCTAATCCCAATTTCCTTTCAGTTCCATTCAGTTTGTGTATTCAATACCCTCCCAGTTCTCCCAGTCTTCTGTCACAATCTGCTTCCAAACTCTGTGCAGTCCTCACTTTCTTGTCTCAGAAAATTCATCCCCTGGACTTCACAGCATCTCTTCCCCAATCGCATATGCTTCTTGCGTCACTTTTGATCCTATTCCCAGTCTTTAATTTCAGGGTTTTCCAGTACACAGTCGTTCTTCCCTGCCACAGCTCTCAGTTCTGTTCTGTCCTCTACCTTTCAGATCCTGCTTCCCTGTACTGTGAGTTCCTTATCCTAGGCTGTTACTACCACCACAGGTCTAATGCCATCTCCTCTGCATTCAAAGCACATTCTTCCATCTCATCTGGTCCTCTTCTCACAGTATAGTAGCAATGCCAAATTACAGGCTGGAAATTTTCTAATGTACCTCCTGAAAATACTGTGTCAGAGGGGAGATGACATCTTCCTCTCAGATAAACCTGAAGCAGATCTCAATAGCTCTGGAAAGCAGAGACTGATTGTCAGAATTGTAAGAAATATTGTCACATCTAGGGAAAAGTAGTGACTCATTTGGTATAACAGCTGCTACATCAAATAATTTTCCTTCAGATCGAAAAGATTGAGAGCAACACAGTCCTACATCGCAGTGTGTGTAAGTAGGACAAAGTGGACATACGGACAGTAATACAAAATAGAAGAACATGGTGTGTTGTTAGTGCTGATCGCTCTCCTCCCCTCTTGCACAGGTAAAATTGGAACTGAAGTTGCCCCAAAATTGCTGAACTGAATTGCTGAACAAAATTGCTGTAGGCTGGAAAGGGAGCAACGTTTGTTTTGCTTGTGCTTCATCTCAATTCTGAAACTCAGCTGCACATGGCCATAAATAATCCTCCTTGTTTGGAAACATCAGCCTCTGCCAACATCGTACCCTGACTTTGTGTTGTATGGCTGGAATAGAAACGTAGCTCTTTTCTGAAACCAAGTTTTTCTTATGGATGAGCTTGTGTGGGAGAACAGCTGCCAGAGAGCTATCTTACATCTCCAGAGTTGCAGAGCTGCTTTTTTATCCAAATGCCACTCTGTACCTCTTCCTTCTTTTTTTGAGTCATGTTATTCATACAAGTCTGTTTTTGATATATCAGACTGAAAACTCATAATGCGTGCTCTCCATTCACAGGCTCTGGAAAGCATTGAAAAGGCACAGGAGCTGGCAGAAGGACTAGGGAACAAGGTAAGATCCTGTAGCTTCCTTTCAGCAGTGTCTGTAGCCTTTTCTGAGGTAACCTGAGAAGACCAGTGTTAAAGTATTCAGACTTGTTATTGCTTGTCACCCTGTCCATATTAACCAGTTGGTGCTTGAGACTTAGTTGTGGGCAGTTGCACATGTGATGATCAGTGTGCAAGTCTGAAAAGTGAGAGAGGAGTCAAAAACAAATAAACAAATGGGAATGGAGCAGTAAAAATGGGGCATCAAACAACCAGAGAGCTAGAGGATTAGGGGTCTCTTCCTTGAAAACTATCATTGGCCTGAGCAGCATCTGAACTGTGTGCTGGCTGGAAGCCAAGGGCACTGAAGTGCCATGTTTCTCAGGGATGGCTGAGGAATACCTTCTGCATGAAAAAGCTGCAGAGTGCCTCAAATCTGGAATCCCTTGTATGATAGAGAGAAGAGGGGTTAATGGCAGGAAGAACTTGGATACTAAATGTCCTTATCCTGGTCTTGTCCCCTGGGTACCTTTCTATGCTGATGGTTCTTTAGCTGGCTGATGGGGCTGTAGGAGACTTCTGGTAGTGCTCTCTACTCCTTCTGCCAGATCTGTCTTCACCTTGTCATTTGCTTCTCTTCTGTTTTCACCCTTTATGTGCAGCTTGGCCTGCTGAAGCTCCACTGCCTGTGCGAAAGGATCTATCGCACAAAAGGGCAACAGCAAGAGTTGCGCGACCATGTAGTGAAGTTCCATGAATGTGTGGAGGAGATGGAGCTGTACTGTGGCATGTGTGGAGAGTCCATCGGGGAGAAGAACAACCAGCTCCAGGCGCTGCCTTGCTCCCACTTCTTCCATTTAAAGTAATGAGATGGAACTACAGAGGGGTCCTTGTCATGACATTAGTCACAGGAAATACTCATATCCAGAACAGGACAGCTTTACAGATGGTCTTTGTCCCACTTACCTATGCCCCATAGGATCCCACTGTGGTGTGTCTTGAATCTCATAGTCTTTAAGTATCCGATTCAGCCAGAGCATGCATCCCGCTCCCACTTCTGCCCTCTACATGATTGTTCCCTAATGCCCTTGCCCAGCTCAGATTCTTACCTCCTTTAATTTCTCTTGGGGACTCAATTCTATAGCTCCACAGGTGGTTTGGCTTTTATTTTCCCTAAACATCCCATAATTTCTGTCTCTTGAACTGGATATGGTGTTCAGTCTGTTACTGCAATGCTGTCACAAAGGACTAAGTTAACTCCACATCATTTTACTATTAGGAGAAATGACATAACAAAATAATTAACACTGAAGACTAAACTTACGCACCTAAAAATACACCCTCAGGCTGACACCGAAAGGAGGATTAAGCACCAGGGCAGCCGCGGTGTGCTTTCGAGCAGTAAGGGAAAGCAGCGCTGTTTCCTCTCTGCAGATGAACTTGTTGAAACGCTTCCAGGAGGGGGGGGGGGAGCAGGCCCGCCCCGGGGGAGCCGGGCGCGGCCGGCTGCCGCCCTCCCGCTCCCCGGAGCCGCCTGCGAAACGGCCTCCTTGCTTTGCAGGTGCCTGCAGACCAACGGGACGCGGGGCTGCCCCAACTGCCGCCGCTCGTCGCTGAAGCCGGGCTACGTGTGACCCGCCGGCGGGGCTGGGCCGGGCAAGGCCGCGCCCGCGCCCCGCAGCCCCCCGGGCCGGGCCGGGCCGGGCCGGGCCGGGCCTGGCGCCTCCCGGCGGCCCCGTCCGGGCGCGGCGCGGCGCGGCGGCGGGCCGCTTCCTCGGGCTCCCCCGCCCTCGCGCTCCTCTGTACGGGCACTGACTGGAATAAACGGCCGCACCGCGACGCCGCCCGCGCTGCCTGCGCGCCGCCAACGGCCTGCGCGGGGAGGGGGGAGGGGGGAGGGGGCGGTCCTGGCGGCGGGCTCCGCCCTGCCCCGCACCAAGATGGCGGCGGGGCCATCACTCAGCAGATTTGGCCGGCGACACGTGACCTGCTGGCGGGGAGGTTCCCCCCATCCCCGTCGTCGGCAGATTCGTCAGGGCTGGGCCCGCGGCCTGGAGTCGGCGCTGGGGTTGGAGCCGGGCCGGGGTCGCTGAGGGAGAGAAGAGGGCGAGGCGGGCCTGAGCCCGCCTGTCGCTTCGTGCCCTGCGCTCGGTGCCCGGCGCGGGTGGCGCGGAATCTGCTGCCCGGCTTGCGGCGCCCTGCTGGCTTGCTCGCTCGGGAAAGATGGCGTCGGTGTGGGACGAGTCCGAGGTGAGGAGCCGGCGGCCGCGGTGGGGCCCGGGGCGCGGCGCGGCGCGGCGCGGGCCCGGCCGCGCGTGACGCCGCCGTTGTGCCTCCCGCAGGATGGCGTCGGCGAGGAGGTGCTGAAGATGTCCACGGAGGAGATCGTGCAGCGCACGCGCCTCCTCGACAGCGAGATCAAGGTGAGCGCGGCCAACGGCCGCCCCGCGCGCCGGGAGGGTGGGGGGCGGGGGGGAGCGGCGCTTTGGGGGGCCCGGATCACGGGGCAGGGATCAGCAGAAAGCAGGTGCGGTTCGTTAAGCGGGGAAGAGCGGCCCGAGGAGCGGTTAAGCGGAGCTGGGGAACCTGACGGGACGGTTGTTCCTCAGGAGCTTGGACGCTTTAGAGAAGAGCCCGCGAATCTGCCCGGCCCTTGCGGACACAGCGAAGGGGCGAACCTGCCCCGCGGCCTGCGACAGGGATAGCGTCGTAGAGTAATTCAGGTTGGAAGGGGCCTCAGGAGGTCTCTGGTCCAGCTGCCTGTCCGGAGCAGGATCTGCCATGAACCGGATTGCTCAGGGCTTTGTCCAGTTGGGTCTTGAAAGCCTTCGAGGACAGGGGCCGTGTAGTTTCTCTGGGTAGCCTATTTCACTGCTTTACTGCCATTTTAAGGAAAAAGATTTGCCTTGTATCTAGTCCGAACCTTTCTTATTTCAGTATATATCTATTGTCCACCATCCTCCTCATGTATCCCAGGGGAGAGTCTGTCTTTTCAACACCTTTCTATAGGTACTAGCAGGCTGCTGTCAGGTGCCTCTGAAGCGTTCTCTTCTCCAGGCTGAACAAGTCCAGTTCCCTAACCCTCTCCTTAACAGGCCTTTGCTTCAGTCCCTTGGCCATCTTGGTGGCCGTATGCTGCGCTCACTCCAGTTTATCAGTGTCTTTCATCTATTGTGGCAGCCCAAAACTAGACACTGTGCTCTAGATATGGTCTAACAAGTATTGAGTAGAGGGCTGGAATTGCTTCCCTCCATCTACTGGCTACACTCCTATTAGTACAGCCTAGGATACTGTTGGCCTGCCAGGGCGTGCTTCTAGCCCGTGTTCACCTGGCTGTCCATCTGGAGCCCCAGGCCCCTTTTAGAAAGGCTGCTGCTCCCCAGCCAGTCTCCAGCTTGTACTGCTGCACGGTGCTTTTCTTTCCTAGG
This sequence comes from Rhea pennata, assembly GCF_028389875.1. Taxonomy (NCBI): domain Eukaryota; kingdom Metazoa; phylum Chordata; class Aves; order Rheiformes; family Rheidae; genus Rhea; species Rhea pennata. Next base: position 19,008,190 of record NC_084667.1, on the reverse strand, counting down.
AGCAAGACTGTGCATTTGTTCTTGGTGAATTCTGTAAGGTTCCTGTAGGCCCTTACCTCCATCCTGTCCAGGTCCCTCTGAATGCCATCCTTGCCTTTGAGCATACAGACCTTCCCCCAGTTTGATGTCATCTGCAAACAGGTTGAGAGAGTACTATGTCACCTTCTCTAGCTCACTGATAAAGGTGTTAAAACAGATGCCTAGATAGACTGATTCCACGTAGAAGAGCACTTGCAACTTCGATAGAAGGTTATCTCTACTGCTCAATGTTGGTAACACTGAGATAAGTGATTTTATAAATTTTACGAAGTAACTTTATCCTACTGTCTCAGACGTTATAATTTTTGGTGTACTTCATTATACTTTTAAGTCAGCAAAGTTAAACATGTCTTTTTTTAATTTTTTTTTTTAGACCAGAGCAAAAGTATAATTAGCCTTCTTCATTTTATAATGACAGTATCATAGTCAGGGTGGCAGAAATATTTATTGACACGGTCTCTTTTTGTTTACACAGTTGCCAGCCATGCAGTTTTCCTTGCAAGTTTCCCAGACTACTTTAAATCGAATTTCTGGTGTTTTTATGTAACAGGTTCTGTATTTGCTCCTTATAACAGTTTTGTCCTGTGGATAGTTGTGTGTTACAGTACAATATTATGTTTAAGCATGAAGAGTTTGAAAAAGATAGGTTTTTAGGGAAGATGGCTTTCCAGTTGAGTGGAATCGTATAAGCTAATTCAGCTGCAACCAGTTTTCCTGAGAACACTTGGTGTTACGGTTGCTTCTGTGGGTCTCACAGTGTGTTTTCCAAACTCTGTGTGTGAACTAAGAAAGGAGGCAAAACATGTGCTGGTGTCAGCCAGACAGCGTGGAGAAACAGCTGTATTAGCTACGTTAGTCTCGGACATAAACATACTGTTGAATGGTGATTACCGAACTATTGTCTGTTCTAACTGTTCTTTCTTCAGGTTGTGGCAAAAACCTTAGAAAAGTTAAAATTATATAGAGATTTAAGAAATCTGAGTTCTCCATGATTCTTTCAATACACTATATTTTTTTAAATATGATAAAATTCTGTACCTTAACGAAGGGCAAGATTAACAGAAACCATCAATTAATGGTCCTAAATTAAAATGAGAGGCTCCAACTGGGTACACAGACAGCCTTTTTCACTGTGAAGCAGTGAATCATGTTGCCCAGAGAAGCTGTGCAGTCTCCATCCTTGGAGGTTTTCAAGACCCAGCTGGCTAAAGGCCTGAGCTACCTGGTCTGACCTCAGGTGTCCCTGCTTTAAGCAGGAGGTTCCTCCATCCAGGACCTCCGGAGGTCCCTTCCAACCTGTATTATCCTATGAGGCTGTATTCCATTGTTTTCCTTAGGACTTGGCTGGTTTTTTTTTTAGGGTGATAAGCAATAGATATTATTCCAGTGCTGAGTATTATGGTTCAAGGAGAACAAAATGTTGATGTGGTTCGCTTCTCCTATGTAAATCTTGATACATGCAGTCCTGTAGAATGTTACTGCTCTATAAAACTATCATCTCAGCTTCTCTCTGTTCCACTGGTGATGGTGGTGGTAAATCTCATTGCAAAGATAAAGGTGCTGGTACTCCTGATGCAGTCAGTAGACGTAAGCCCTAATTCTGCTCTTGCCCCTGTTCACACTTTCAGTTTACATTGCTACTTTGCAGCGATAATTTTCTGTTTAAAGTGTTCCTGACTGTTTGTTCCTGTGCTATTTGCATGTCGTCCATTCCGTGTTCTGGCACACTGTCATTTGCTCTTCTGTAAACAAACAGACAAAACCAACTTTTATATGTGTGCAAGTATCTACGTACCTCTATAAAATAATCAGTTGCCTTGTCTAGGTCCCGTTGCAAGCCCATATGCTGATGCATTGTTAAAACTTACAGCATAGCATGTGGCAGCATGAAGGTGGGAAGGAGCAGCTGGGTAAAGTGATATGGGAATTTTCAACCAGTATAGCTGGTAAACACTCTGTCCTGGAAATTGTGGCCTCTTCATCCAAGTGCTGCTGCACTGAGTATCACTCTGAGCTGCAGACGCAGAAGTGTTAGAGGTAGTGCTGGTGGTCAGAGCAGCTCAGGATTTATTTGTTCCACAGGTGGAAAATGACAAGCACATGAGAAAGGACAAATCAGAAATGGTCCCATCATCGTTTTCACGTGCCTAAAAACTTCTCTGCTGCCTCCAGCTGCAGCAGCTGACCTAATAATAGAGATGACTTTTACTACAAACTTTGCTTCACTTGTATTTGTAGATTATCTTAGCTACAATACTGTTGCTCAAAGGTTTGATTTTTAGGAATTGGGAATTTTGTGACTGCATGATGCAAATGTGCTGACTGAGTAACATCTGTCAGTAGTTTATCAAGAAGCGTGTCTTAGGCTCCCGCTTCCACACAAAGATTTCAAGTTCCTGAGCAGTCTTAAGGTTATCCAGTGACACTGAGAAGAAATTCTTAGGGGTATTGATTAATTAGAGACTAGAATGGTCTGCATAGCCTGATTCCTAACCAAGTTGGGCTAATCTGCTGACTTTTCCTGTTTTTACATTAGACTTCTGTCTCCACTGTCTGTTCAGATTTATATTCTTCTTATAATTGTTACACTTTCAGAGTAATATATGAGCTTGACGTTGCCTTAATCTCCTGACAGTATTCCTGTCTCTTTCTTGTGCATCCTGATTCCAGATCATGAAGAGTGAAGTGCTGAGAGTGACCCATGAGCTTCAGGCCATGAAAGATAAGATCAAAGAGAACAGTGAGAAGATCAAAGTGAACAAAACTTTGCCATACCTTGTCTCCAATGTTATTGAGGTGGGAGAGGTGTGCGTTTCTGGAGCAGTGCTAAAAGGGTGCACATCATGTATCAGGAGGAGGGAGGGCAGGGGAGCGCATCTGTAATTTGAAATGTGATGTCTCCTCAAACTTGTGTGGACTTAGGAGTGTTTAATTTGGTGCATATTTTCTGAAACTTGTGACACAGTAAATGGAAAGTGGTGGCGTTTCTGTTTTCTAAAAAGCTATAAAAAGCTATATTCCTAGCTTTGCCTGAAGAGGAATTCTGCAGTCAAAGTAGCAGTCGCTACGAGGCCCTCATTTAAAAAAAGGTCTGAGGAGTGAGCAAAGTATAAAGAAAGAAAAATATGGGTTGGAATTTACAACCTACGGAACGTTATCCTCATAACAGGTGTTACGGGTGCACTCACTGCTACCTCAGTTGATGTGTTTGTACCTTACTAACCAAGTTGCATGAATGCAGGAGCTTCTATTCCTTAGGTACTTGCTTACTTATAACATCATCTTGACCTGCTTTGTTCATTATAAGTAGCTAGTTAAGATAACTTCATAAAAGCCTTTAGCAGACCCAGACACTGCATTGCATTCCTTCTATAATTCAATATTTTTGCTGATCTGCTTAAGAATGCTAACATTTTTCTATCTTAAAAAAGGGTGGGATTGTTTGTACCAGTGTTTTAGAGTTTAGTGAACTTAAGGCTTAATGTGAACTGCTATAAAGGAAAGAGAAATTGGTGCCTTTGTTCTGCTGGACTTTGTAGTGTCTTTCTGCTTGCTATTGTGCTGCTGCTTGATGAGGAAAGGAAGAAAATAATTTTTATAGGAGTACTTTGATGCTCACAGAATTTTACTCTTAATGGATGATGGGAAGTTTGTTTTTCCTACTATATGTAATTTAGAAGTTTTTTAATCCCAGGATGGCCCTGCTTGTCTGATTCAAATATAATAGAATCTCTCACTGTGGTTTTCAGCTACTGGATGTTGACCCCAATGACCAGGAGGAGGATGGAGCAAACATTGACCTGGATTCCCAGAGAAAGGGCAAGTGTGCCGTGATCAAGACTTCTACTCGCCAGGTGGGACCCTGTGCACAGTTAGGGGTGAGGAGTGCTGAAACAGGCCCCATCCTAGTACAACTGGTTTTACTTACTTTGATTCCTTTCTTACAGACATATTTCCTGCCTGTTATTGGGCTGGTTGATGCTGAGAAATTGAAACCTGGAGATCTAGTGGTGAGTGATGCTGTTGTGACTGTTAGATATGATATAACCCAGAAAATTATTTGTGCTTTTTTCTTTTGAAAGGAGCCAATCTGCCTAGATTGCTGAGACCCCTTCTATACTAACATTTTAATACATAAAGCTTATGGGTTCTGTAATATCTGTGGTATAGAAAAGTAGTGTTGGGGGAGCTTTTGTACAGACAAGTGACTAAAGTTCAAGTATCTGCCTAGTGTGTTCTCTAAAAACAATCTTCTGTATCATAAGTAAATCAGCCCCCTTCCTTTTAAAACATGCTGGATTAGCTGTAGTGTTGGCCACTCTGCCAAGCTGTGGTGATTTGATGAGTGTCAGTGCTAAAACTGCTGCTAAGAGTGTTGGGGCTCCTGGAGGTCTAGTGAATCATCTTTGGTTGCATGTTTATTAACAACTGCTGTCTGAAGGACCTGGTTTAAGCAAAGCTGGTGGACTTATGTTTACAGGGAGTGAACAAAGACTCTTACTTGATCCTGGAGACCCTGCCTACAGAATATGATTCACGAGTGAAAGCCATGGAGGTGGATGAGAGACCCACAGAGCAGTACAGTGACATCGGGGGGCTGGATAAGCAAATTCAGGAGGTGATACCTTACATTTAGTTTGCTGTGTGACTACAGGCAAGAGTCTTTTGAGCTTCAGCTCATAGTTGAGGCACCCTGGATTTGTGGAGTAGGATGGTTTTATGGTTTAATATGTTTCTTTTGGTGTAGCTTGTGGAGGCCATTGTCCTGCCAATGAATCACAAGGAGAAGTTTGAAAATTTGGGTATACAGCCACCCAAAGGAGTGCTTATGTATGGACCTCCAGGAACAGGGAAGACACTTCTAGCTCGAGCATGTGCTGCTCAGACCAAGGTAAGAGAAAACTTTGAAAGCATGTGTTGTAGGATAACAGCCGAAAAAGAATGCCTCCAAGGGATAAGGGGTTATACACCTAAACAGAAGTTATGATGGTGTGTGGTTGGGTCTGTTTGCTTGTTTAATTAAGAGCTTTTTGTAGCATTCGGCACTAACAGTATTGAGAAATGAAGTATAGGAGTTTTTTTGTTCTACTTCATAGGCTACATTCCTGAAGCTTGCTGGTCCACAGCTTGTGCAGATGTTCATTGGCGACGGAGCTAAGCTGGTACGAGATGCCTTTGCTCTAGCCAAGGAGAAAGCTCCTTCCATCATCTTCATTGATGAACTGGATGCCATTGGCACTAAAAGGTGAGGTACGAGCCGTGTTGTAAAGCTCTTGGGAGCCGCCTAACAGTCTCCTTTGCTTTTTGCCCTGCGTCTCTGCCCAGGTCATGCATTAAGCTAGGCTTGTCTCACAAACCCAGGCAATGACAGCAGTTGCCTCACTCCTCAAGCTGGTGAGTGAAACACAGTGATGCTGGGGAGCCATCTGATGGTCTCCTGCAGTACAAGTCTGTTTTCTGGTAACTGTATCAGGCACATGGAGGTGTTTGCCCTCAATTACTACTTGGACCTAGATAACCTGTTCAGTGCTGAGGACATAACGGGACATCGATGCTGCTGACAGTTATTCTAGTTGCAGTCTCTCATCAGTGTCAGACTTGCTGTAGCTTCATGTAGGCATGGGAAGAGCTTAGCCAAGCAACGTGCCTGCAGTGACTGTGCCTTTCCGTGTGGTGAAAAATACAAGGGCACGGTGGTCAGGTTCAAGCTGATGTATATTTTTTTCTCTCTTTCCTCCGCAGGTTTGACAGTGAGAAGGCTGGTGATCGGGAGGTGCAGAGGACCATGCTGGAGCTGCTTAATCAACTGGATGGTTTCCAGCCTAACACTCAAGTCAAGGTTGGGATCTAGCAGAAAGTGCTACTGAGGCCGAGGGGGTCCCTGGCAGAGGATGCAGAATGATGTCTAGGAAGATGCATGGAGGAACCCCAGGGAGGAGAGGTCTGTACTCCAGGTGCCTCAGACTGATGATCCTATTTCTACCTAGGTGATTGCTGCAACCAACCGGGTTGATATCTTGGACCCAGCTTTGCTCCGCTCCGGCCGATTAGATCGCAAGATTGAGTTCCCAATGCCTAATGAGGAAGCCAGGGCCAGAATTATGCAGATCCATTCACGCAAAATGAATGTCAGGTATAGAAGCAGCATGGTCTTCTGGGGCTATGTTTGTCATGCATGGTGACAGTACTTCAGGGCTGTAGGGTGGGAGGCACTCTATTTTGGGGGGAATTTATTTAAGGAAACACCATACCTTGTTTTTTCTACTGGCTACATGTTCTCACGCTTTTTCCCCCTCCACCACCACCACTCATACCAGCCCTGATGTGAATTACGAGGAACTGGCTCGCTGCACGGATGATTTCAATGGAGCCCAGTGTAAAGCGGTGTGTGTTGAAGCGGTAAGTGCTTCTCTGTAGCAGCCAAGAGGAGGGAGATGTGTAAGCTGGAATGGAATAACTTACTTTGAACTGAGGTGGTGCTCACACGCCTTCTCTAAATACACTCTCATTGGGCAGGGGATGATTGCCCTCCGCCGTGGAGCTACAGAGCTCACACACGAGGACTACATGGAAGGAATCCTGGAGGTTCAAGCAAAGAAAAAAGCCAATCTGCAATACTATGCCTGATCTCTGCCCAGTCGAGGTTCTGGCCTTGGCAGAAGGGGGGACGAGGCTGGACTGTACCATTTACCTTCTGTCTACTAGAAATAAAGCGTTCTCTCTTTAAAAAAAAAAAAAAATCCTTGATGTGCTGGGGCTCTTGCCATTGCTGTGTGGTTCTACAGCTACAAAGGGAGAACATCCTGTCCTTGGTGCCCATCCTACTGCCTTTGGAGCCTCCTGCTGCTAAAACTGGATTAAATTGTGCTGTGTTTCTTCTGGATGAGGAGCAGTGGGTAACACTGCAGTAAGCGTGCTTTGAAGGGGCTGACCTGCAGTTTCAGATAGCATCCTCTTTTCCCCTGTGCAGCTTGTGTACAGACTACATGTTTGCGAGGGTCTTAACCAACTTTTGAACAAACACTCATTTTGTGAGGGAGAGGTGAACAACATTTACATGCAAATGGTGTTTTAACTTCATTCATTATCTGACTTTGCTGTGGAAGCTTTAGCACTATGGCTGATACATGTGCGAGTTTTCTGGTGAATCAGTCTGGTAATTAGTGGGAAAGAATTCACATTTCATCCTCTGAGCAAGTCTTTCAGTACTTTTAATGCCAGTTGAGAATTACAACTTCCATTTAAAAATTACACTTTTCATAAATACACTGACTTTATCATTAAATATCTTACATGCCACTGTATTGTATTTGAAATACAATGTAAACATCTCCAAATGCTGGCCATCTCATCTTTACCTGTGCAGTTTGTGGAAGCTTGGGAGAGGGCTGGGGATGTGAGGGAAGAAAGAACAGATGAATGAAAGAAAAATGCACCCTGCAGCACTTTGGCTGATGTTCCTGAGTTAGCCCGAGTACTTGCACTGATTCCAAGGCTCTTACTGCTCATTTTAGCAAGGGAGCTTGTTCCAGTGGAGCATGTGTGTTCTTGATTTCCTGTGCTCAGGAGACATTTAACATTATAAAAGGGTGAGTGGTGAAGTGAGCAGAAGCCACGTGTTCCTGAGGAAAATACACTGTAGTTCCTTTGGACGTTAATGTTTGGGGGGGGTGGGGGCTGCACATTTTCTGCTATTCTAGCAGTACTGCTATTTGAGCTCAGGGAAAATTGCTCATCTCCTTTCCCAGGACAGGAGTCATACGCACACTTAGTGTGGTGACAGTTGATTCCAGCAGCTTAAACTATGAGTTACTTTCAGAAATGCGCCTTGGCCCCTAGCGGAATAGTTGTAAGCTGCATGTTGCATACTTCTCCCCATTAAAACAAGGGCACGTTTGTTAGTTGAATGAGTAACCTTAGCTGTGTAAGGAGCTGAGGAAAATTTTCCCCTTCTTTCCTAAAGCTAATAAGAGTTCATCAGAGTCTTGCTGCTCATTTAGAGCAGGCTCCTTTCAGAAAAAAAAAAAAAAAAAAAAAAAAAAAAAAAAAGCTTTAGTAGTGACTAAATAGCTGATACCGCAGCACAGAATAGCACAGCTTTCTGCTTTAGATGACTGACTGACTGACTTAATGGGCTAATTCTTTGGCCTAAACCTCGGCTTAGATCAAGGTTCTCTTGGGAAGTGATGGCCTGAGCCAATGCTGGACATGTCTGTTGCAAAAGTGTTCAAGCCAACTTCACCTAATGTGTCCTAATGTGGGTCTGAATTAAAACAAACAGACCTGCAGCAATAGAGTTGGTGCGTAAACATCCCTTACAACTGGACAAGAACAGGACCCTGGGGTACAGTTCGGAAAACAGGAGAAAAAAAAAAAAAAAAAAAAAAAAAAAAAAAAAAAGACACAGCTGTGAAATTAATCCTTTGTAAACAGAAGAAAACCAAAACGAAAGAACTGTTCCCCCCCCCCCCCCCTTAAACCATCAATGAGCAAATCAGCGATAATTCAAACCTGGAGTTACTTGCAATGTCTAAGACTGGAGTCTGTAGCAGCATCCCACAGGCTGGTACTTCCACAGCTATGGCACCGCTCTCCGCACGCTGGCATGCCACCTCTTCCTGGTGTTAACCCACAGCTCTGCCCAGGCTGCGCTTTCCAGAGTCCCATCTTGCTCCGTCGGAGGTCACACAGCCCCATTTTCTTGTCTGGGTTTTTGTACTGGTGCCCGAGACGTGTTGAGTGAAGGGGCCAATGTACAGAGGAATCCAGCCAGCAGAGTGAGGCCCAAGCCTCCCCAGGCACAGAACATGGACCAGCCATAGCCATGACTGATGTCCTCTGGCAGCCCATAGACATAGCGAGGATAGCGCGATAACTCAAAATTGATCCCAGCTACACAAGTGCAGAGTGAGATGATACAGCATGTACCTGCAGGAGAAAAGCAAAAGGCTTCTATGCTGCCCTCAGGTTAATTATGGTGGGGGGGTGTTAATTTGTGTGTGTGAGGGGGTGCCTCCCTTTCTTTCTTCACGCTGTCCAGCTATTTCAAAGAAGTCAAGAATGTCAAGAATTAAAATTTCATTTTTTTCCTTCTACCAGCCATCCTTCTTTGGGGGGGGGGGGGAACGTAAAACAAGCAGAAAAATAACTAAATAAATAGCAAAATACATGGATCTATAGCATACCTCACCTCCCAGATAACCAATATTGCCTTAGGTCCCTCCATTGCAATTTAGAGCTCAGGTGCTTGTAGCTCATTATGGTTCAGTTCACCTGAGCCATTATTTATTGCCATGAACTAATGTCATAAAGTGCCAGACAGTAGCCAGGTCGAAGCGTCTATGGACATTAAATAGCTGAAGCCCAGGTCTGCAAAGTGCACTGCCCAGTTTCTGCTGAAAGCTGGTGCCTAGGCCCATAGAATGTGCCCATTTTTTTTTTTTTTTTGGGGGGGGGGGGGGCGGGGAGGGCACCTGCCTGTTTTGCTACTGCTCATTCACTAAAACCTAAATAGGCAACCAAGAGAGAGACAGCCAGACAGAGAGAACGTGAGACAAACTAACATTTCTCCTCTATGGCCCAGCCTTGCTGGTGTTCTCAATTCATGAGCCCATGCCTGATCAACCCAAGTAAAAGCTAGGAGAGCAAAAGGAAAAAAATGTCAATGAAATCTGCATCATTAAGGCACTCTAGTCTGTCCAAGTCACTGACTCAGAGACAAAATGCAAGCTTCAAGTGACACAAGCAGTCATTATGCACTGTGACAATATTCTGTAAAATTGCAATCGACTACTCAAGAAAAACTGCACCCTCCATTAAAAAGGAAATCAAAAAACAGACAAAAAAATCAAAAAATACCTATCCTTTGGGTTCAGGGCTCACAACTGAGGAAAATAAATAAATAAATATTTAATTCATATATAATAACTAATTAGTTTTATACACACACACTCACACACACACTTATTTTACATTCTAAATAAGAACTTGGGATTAGAATTTAGGCAGGTCACGTCCATCTTGATTATGCTAATCTATTCATACCAAGCAGTTGAATGTTTTTGCACATGCAGACTGCTATGTCTGAAATGAACTTTTTTTTGTTTGTTTGTTTTATTTCCCCCTTGTCCACAAATCCATTCTTGCTTCAACCCTTAAAAAAAAGAAGCCTCTTTGAACTTGCTCTAGAATTCAAAACAAAATCCCTCCCCTTTATTTTTTTTTCTTTTCTAAATAGAAATTTTGCTGCACTATTATCCGCAGAGCCTATTTCTTTGTGAAAGATAAAAGAAACCTGCTGTGGCAGAAAGAAGGGTTGGGGAAATGGCTGAAGTGTGGAGCACTAATTAGTCAGTAAGATTCTCGTCTGATCATCTCATTAATGGGGGAAAAAAAAAGCACGTCTTGGGTGTGGGTAGGCTGAAACACTAAATCTTGTCTGCTTTCATCCTGTTCTGGCCTAAGTAATGCTTGTCCAAGCTGAAGACAACTTTCTGAAACATCCATGTTAAAAGGATCCTGTCAAACTGAGAAAACACTAAACTGAAGGTCAAGGTGATTATTTCATTCTCTCCCACTCTGAATCTCTGTCTAAGTGCTAATAACATCTCTTACTGCTGACAGCATGCCCATCACAGCAAAATCTTAGTGTGGAAGCACTTGGAGGCGACCCAGTATCTCTCTTCCACTTACAACACTTCACTCCTTCAGTGCTGTATGATAAAGAATGAAAGGAAATTGCAACTGTGTGTGCAAGGTGACCAAGGACAGGACAAGTCTAAATCCCAGCCTTCCCAGCATTACTCCATGTCAGCAGGGTGGTTTTCTGTGCAGGTCTCCAAAAATCTTCCTAAAGGTGTTTTGCTTAAGGCAAGGGAGGGTTGGTTCTCTCTTGCCTCCCTCCCCTTCCCCAAAGCGGCACCAAATAATGTCACAACTACTTCTTTAATTGATAGAGATGCCTTTGGAGCACTGAGTTCCTTACCTGGGTCCATTATATAGATGCCGATAGCTATCCTCTTAGCTTTGGCTTTTTAAGCAAAGCCCTCTCCTTTCCTACTTTAAAGTTGCCTACTTATTGCATACAATATTTTAAAATCTCTGTCCTCAATGTATCTCATGACATCATCCTTCTGGTACATTTGTTCCTACTACGCCCCTTTCAGGTAAAGCAGAAATACTAACCCTGTTTTTGAGTTGGACAATCAAAGCATAGAAAGACCTTAGGCTATGCAGAAAGTCTGGCCCAGAGCAGAGGAACAGAGGTAATAGCATCTGCGAGCACTGAGCTCATGCCCTTACCACTGGGCCAGCCTCCTCCAGGCTTGACTGCACTCATCCTGCAAGACAGGCAGGCTTTGAGTGCTCTCTTTACCCAAAGAATTGAGCACAACACTGTGTGGAGCAGCAGAAAGGGGCTCTACATTGATTTTCTTTGCTAAGATTCTTTAGGGAAAAAGCACAAGATGAAGAGAAAGCTCTGTCAGGAGCTGCAGGCCGCAACCCCTGCTGTGCCCATGGGCCCCTTGGCTATGCTCCCTGTCTCCAGACCAGCGGGCCCCCGTGCACATACAGCAGCGTCTACCCAGACAGATGCTCAGACCCTCCCAGACCCAGGTCCTGCCCCCTGCTACGCTGATGGTTTGCTGCACTCCGGAATCTCTTTGCCTGTTTGCTGTTGGCTGGTTTCACCTCTCAGAGCACCTCCCCAGCCCGTTATGGCAATTGCGGTGATTGCAGGAGTAGAATGCAAAAGCGAAAGGCTCTCACCTCCCATTAGGAAGAGCAGCCCAGCCACATACTGCATGAGCTCCTGCTGCTTGCAGCAGCCCAGCACACCAATAATCCACCCAAAGAGAATGATGGAGACTGCCATGCCAATGAAGCCAGCTGTCATCCTCCGCAGGTCTGAGGAAAGAGAAAGGAGAGAAGCAAGAAGGAAGAAATGAAGATGGAGGCACCTAGACAGGACAGCAGGAAGAGAGTCTAGAGAGTTTTAGGTTTGCTGTTCCTAAAGTTTGTGCTCTGCCCATGGGCATCCCCTCCTGTAACTTCTTTCAAATAAATACTTCGTGTTTTACACTGAAACTTACTTAGGGAATCCAGCCAACTGGACTCCCTTATGCTGGGCACTATACAACTAGAGAACATACCTGTCCTAACCAAGAGAAACACTGGCCAGAGTAGCATGGGACAGAAGCAGTGCATTATTATCAGCAGAATGAATTCTGCAATGGCTTGCAAATGTATAGTACTGCAAGGACTTTCTTTTTTGATCACGGTGTGTTTCTTTGGAGTGGAGTTTCTTAGGTGAGTGTCAGCTGAAGACAGAAACAAAAGAAGTGAGAAGAGATGCTGAAGGGAAGCAAAGGACTAGCAAATAGAAGGCAGGTAGTGTGAAGTGAAGACAGGAATAGTGGGAAGGCACAAGCAGAAAATAGATCAATACAGTACGAACAGAACAACTACAGTAACAAGCTCTAAAGAAACCGCTCAGACACCAGTGATGTGAACAGCACCTTGTTATCATAATACAGCTGCTGTTCTTGTCTTGTGCTGGTTCAGTCTCTAGCTGGATTTCCTCAGCACTGAGGATCACATGATTGGGGCTATGCAGACTTACGGGAGGCAAAGGCAACAGACAACAAACACATGTAGGGCAAAGTAGGGGCAAAAGAGAGCCAAGTCATTTTTGGCAGCAGACTGTAGTGGTCAGTCAGGTGTCTGGGAAGGACTTGGGCAGGAGGCAGCTAGTGGCAAGAAACTGTCAACAGGAGGATGCAAAGACAAACTGAGATGTTTTCAAAAGTGCTGGTTGCAGTGGAGCTATAAGAAGTCACCCGTGTGCACAAGGCGAACGTGACAAGCTCTGTACAGAACACACGAGATATTGCAGCACTTTTGCCATAATCTAGATAGTAATTTTCTATCTGGCAACACACATATTGCTACCTGGCAACACACTACACATACTCTTGTATTCTTGAACTCATCCACATAAGCCACTCCAAATCGCATGTCCCCTTCCAACTATACTATGTCAGCTGCTTTCCCATCCTCTCTAATCAATATGTATTTATGCTTAGATACCAGCAAAAGCAGAGCCCACACCCAGCACTGCAGTAAGGCATTAAATAATCTGACCATTTTTGTACTCTGCTTTAGGTTACTTACGGAGAGCATGCCACTCATCCTGCCGGATGGTGTTGGTAATATTAATGGGTAAGTTGCGTGGCAGAGAGCTAGAGGTGTAGTGGTACTTCACAGCAGTGCAGCGCTGAATAACACCTGTAAAAGAGACACCAGTGTGAAATGGGATGGAACTCCTGTGCCTTGCACTTAATGCCGAGTTGGTTAGCCCAGCAGAGGTCACACCAGGGAAATCTTAGTTCAATAACAGAGCAAATATAACCAAAAAGAAACTGTTACTTCAAAGGTGATAGGGATTAAGAGGAGAGGGGGGGGTCTTGCTACAAAGAAACACCAGCAAAGATGGAACAAGGTGCTGGCCCAGGCAGGCTCCAGGAGGTAAACAGCTGAAGGTAAACAGCAATGACAGTCACCAAAACGGCTGTGGAGATTTCCTAGAGACACTGGTATGAGGCTCTTTGGGATGGCTGAGGAGACAGGAACATTTCAAAGTACCAACAGGATCGTTTTGTCTCTAAGGAGACAGAGTTGATTCACTTCAAAATTTTTGAATGAATACCGGAAAGTGAATCACCTGGGAGAAAAATCTGAATTCGCTCCAGAACTTGTTGCTTCTTTGCTTTGCTTTTCATTAACAATAGTGCCCAGGTAGTCTTGTTCCCATTATAGTTTGAATAAAATTGTATCCCAGATGCAAACATGAACCTACATGCATATTCCTCTTGAAAGGGACTTTTAACTTAGCAAATCAGTAACAGAAATGATCCTGGGAAGAGGGTGCCTTCCTCCCCTCTTCCCCCTTTTATAAATGTAGTTGGGGCAGAGCAGGGAAAGAGCACAAACACGCACAGTGTGGACAAAGAGAACAGCCAAAAAGATGAAGAGCTAAGTGTTACAAAAAGTCCCCTAAACAATGGCTACAGGGTCATTACCGCTGTTTGAACACTGGGGCAGAAGAATCATTCAGAAGCAAACACAGAATCTGGCCAGTGAGCTAATTAAGCCAGTGAACAGTCCCTAGCAGGGATCAGTGGACTTCAGCTTTGCATAAGACATTAGAAAAGCAGCAGAAGAAACGAGCTTTGCTCTACTCCCACAGCAGTGGGAAGCACAACTGTGTTCTCCAAGAACGTTTCAGTAGGACCGTACAACCTGGTTCCTGCAAGGAGGACGCACGCCCTTCATTGGATTAGGAGTTGGATACAAGAGGCCCTGCCAATTCCAGCAACCATGCCAGGGAGTTAAAGGTGATCTGAATTTCCCCACGTTCAGAAACCCCTGATGTTTATTACTGAGATGGAACAAGAAGAGATGCAAAGATCATACCCCAAAGGGGGAAAGAATAAAGGTTCAGTTCAGCAGAGCATTTTCAGTGGGCTCCTTTCTTCGGCCGCACCTCCCACTGCCCCCTTGCCCTGCGGCAGCACCCCCCTCCCTGGTCCTGCCGCTAGGCCAGCTCATAGAGTTGCGGCCCTACAACTTCAGCCACCTGCTCTCACCCCTTGGAGCAGCACACCCTCCTTGCTGGTTTTTCAGCACAACTCTACAGTGCTGCCTGAACAAACACATCAGTAATACAAACCAGCCAGAGGGGACGCAAATTCTTTTGCAAAAGCTCTGTACACATCTGAATGAAGAACTCAGGCCACATACAGCACATTACAGTATCTAATCCAATTTCACCAATAATGTAATAATTTCAATATGTAATTTCTACATGTTGTAGAGAAATACATCTACACTACAAACTAAAGACATTTCAGATTACAAGATGCATAGGGTTCATCTGTGAAGTTATATATACTGATTATAAAAGTACTATATTTGAAGTAATATCTTATATAAGAGCAAGGACTACTACTTTTGTAGTTCATCAGAGAAAAATCAGACTAGCAAAGTATACAATGAAATACTCTTATATCCAATATGATCCAAAGCTATGCAATCCTTAGCTGAAATATCACTGAGAAAGTCCTTGCTCCATAATATTACACTAGTTTACATGAAGAAGAAAGCAAAATCACTCCAGTGCTTCTTATACAAAATGGGTTGTTTAGAAATTATTGAACATCAATTCTTTCTGCCTCTGGTTTAAAAACATTATTCCTAATATTTTTTTCTCCAGAATTCAAAGCACTAACTGCATGCAGGTTACATATAAAACTATGCTAAAATATCAAGTCTGTAAAGTGAAGAGCTCAGAAGTTGTTAAATTCCAAGGGTTATGTTGCTCATCTGGTTCCAGCTCTGACCTCTCATTCACAGGCTTGGTGACAGCCTTTAATTATGCAATCACAAGCTATTTTTGCTTTAAGATTCCCATTTCACTGACTGCACAGGATGGATCTGCTCTGGTATGAGCCACTGTGGCCAAAACAAGTAAGGCCCCTCGCTGGAGGTACTCGTTTCATCTGCTGGAAAAATTGGATCATGTAGGCCAGGGAAGCAGGGGATCAACAAGCGGTGAGGGGGATCTCACAGCTGAATACCACCCACCTTCTCCTGCAAAATTATTACGTGCACCCCAATCCTTGGCAGTCACTAGTTCATTTTTCTGCTTTTCTGAATGAAAAGCTCTGGGTGTGACTTGCAGAGATGCTCAAATGTACAAAGGTGCTCCAGGGGGCTTCATCCAACATGGTACAGTCCTTTGCTCTCTAAGGACTCAAGGAGAGAGGAAAAAAAAAAAAAAAAAAAAAAAAAAAAGGTTTTCAGTCTCAAAATTACTGAAGAGTCAAAGGTATCTCAAAGATACCCCAGGCTGGTGGGGACCTTTGTCCTAAATCCTTTTACACCTTAAATCCCAGTCTACAAAATGGGGACAGCATCATGCCCTTCACTTTAGAAAGTTGCTAGCACAGTGATTTCACTTTTGTTTATAATACATTTAGACAAGCACAATAAGAAAGCCTGCCAAAATTAAAAACTTTGCCTTCAGGCAACGGCTTGAAAAGGATGGAGTAATGTAGTGAGTGAGAAGGAGAAAAAAAAATAAGTGAGTGCAGTCTTTTACACAAAGAAATTGAGACCTCAGAGCAGAGGGGGGCACGTGTTTGTGTGATTAGATTATCGTAATGCTTACGTACAGGACAAAGGTTACACAGAGAGCCTGTTCCTTGCAATTCTTGGTGGCATTAACAGAAAATTATGAAAGTTGTACTGCATATGCAATTTTCTTGATTAAAAATAGTGTAAGCAGCCATCAATTGCATCGTGCTGTGTGGCACTGACACTTTCATGGCTGAGCTACATGACTACTAGAGCCAACACTTCCTCACACTTCGCCTGCACATGCTCTTCCTTCCCTCAGAGCTGCAGCCAGGTGTCCCTCCCGTGCCCTCACATCACCCTTGGGGCACACACAGGAGTGTCCCTGGACAAGCCCTTTTTCCTGCCTGATGACTAAGGCTGGGCAGGACCCAAGGACTTGGCTACACAGAATTACTGGACTTCCAGAGGCCCAGCCTGAGCACAGGCCCTTTTTTTCCTGAGCTGCCAGACTCCTGGAAAACCAGACCCAGGCCAGCTCTACCACGCTCAGTTTGTAATCCCAGGCTTTGGCCCCCAGAGTTTTCTCAGTTAGTCTTCCACTCTCTCTGACCTCAAACTGTGCATGTTTCTCCTCTACGCTGCCTACAGACCAGCGTTAAAGAGGAGAAAACGAAGAGGCTCTTACTTTTTGATACCTTGCTCAGATCTTATTTTAGAGCAGTTCTACTCTCATGTAGCTGGGAAAGGCCCTCTCCTCACCACAAGCAAGGCTGGAGGAGCGGGCAGGGGCAGTTAACGCTGAGCTACCACATGACATCCTGCCCTCCCCTCCCTTGTGTCCCAGGACCAAGGGTCACTAGAGCTCCCTGGCCTATTCCTACCATTTCTGCCCAAGACTGAGACCAGCATAACAGCAATGGGTCCACACAGTCCCCATCATCACCCAGAGAACGCCACTAGATTTTGTAAACCAACTTTCCTTTATAGAGCCATGATAACTCTTCCTCAACAGATCTGATTGGCCTATGGCCATGACTAAACAGATTGAATTAATTATCCCACTATAATGCCCGCTCTAGAGACCTCAGAGTCATTTCTGTAACTCTTAAAATTTATCAGTTGGGAAGGACTGGAAGTACAGACACCAAGACCAAGCAGTTTTCCCTCAATGGCCTCATAAATGCCACAGACCAGAGCATCCCTCTGATTAAGCATCCAATGCTTCTTCTCACCTTCCCAGCTACATTGTGGCTCTAAGAGGTAATGTCTACCCAGTACTTAGTAGACCAACCAGTCCTAGTCAAGATTCTTTTCAGAGTAAACCTGAAAAGCAACAAAACCCTGAGTTTATGGCCAGTGATGAGTCTTTTTTCATTTCTTGAATTTACTAGTGTTAAAATGCATATTGCTCAAATCAACCCATCAGGTTATCCAAAGAAGTCTATTTGATCTTTCCCAGTTAATCATTTTCTATTGTCACCACTTTGTAAGCAACACTTTTTTTCGTGTTGATGGGTAAGAGTATCAACCAGCAGTTAATAAAACCCTACAGGACCTCACTAGTTAACAATTCTCCATGCATGGCTTTTTTGTTGCTCTATGAGTTATGCAGCCCATAATCCATTCAGCACAAGCTCTAGTGGTGATGTACAGGGCTAAAGTTCTTATACCTGGGGTTCACAGAGTGCCTCCCTGCACACAAAGCCTCTAAGTTTCCCCTTCAAGTATTTCAGTTTCTTGACTGCTATCTTGTACTAGTTGCTAAACTTGACTTTCCCCCTTTTCTTTGTACATTCTTGCTTCTTTTGCATTCCTCTTAATTGTATTTTAAAAGTGAAATTGTCCCATTTTTTACATTTCCAGAATAGCAATGTTGCATGTTAAGAAGAATCCTGCACATTATTCTCCTCATATTTAAATATTTTCCCTCTCCGTTTCGCCCAACAGTTTTTGACTCCTGCTTCTTCCTTTTACATATGTGTGCTTTGTACTAATAGCAGTAAATAAATACTGCACTAGAAATCCATGTAATTATTTAAATGGATAAGGGCACTTGTGGACTTAGTCATTTACTCAGAACTCAAAAGACTTGCACAGGAAGAAAAAAAGCCCTTATTCTAGACACACTAGAAAATGGAGAATATAGATCCTAAAAAAACTACCACTAGGCTTTCACAAGAATTACTTACTCCTTTGTCACTAAAAGCCTACAAAAATCTTTAGTTTTAGAAATATACGAAGGCATTATGTATCACAAAAGATCTAGTTGAAACTCTATTGCAAGCCAAGAAGAGAGGGAGGTCTTCCAGAGGTGATCTTAAGCTCACATCAAAACCAATCATTTGCTTCTGTTCAGAAGCTCCAGATCTAGCAGCGTGCTTGAGAGAAGAGCACAGCAACAGCCACGGCTGACCACTGCTGGAAGATGCTGCTTAATTACAGCTGTCAGAGGAAAGACAGACACAGTAGGAACAAGGAAATGCAGCTAGTGAAGTAGGTCAGGGAAGGGCTGAGAGTCCTCTCTATTTGAGGACCTGACTCTGTAAGAACTATAAATAATAAACTTTCCCTTTATAAGATGATGTCTAAATATTTACAGTAGTTACTGCAGACCAAAAAGTCAAACAATATAAGGGAAGTAAGGTTTGTAGGGAAAGGCAATTCCCTTTACTAGATCAGCTGAAGAAAGAAAGTAGAAGAAAAATTGTTTAGATTCAGAGTCCCTCCAGTTTCACACATCAGACCATATGTAAGATCCTTAACCACCCCCATAATGCTCTCATGCATGCAGTATGCAGAATATGGCCTCTGTGTCTGGAAGGTGTATTGCTGGGAAAATCCCCCAAACCCAGAAGTACTGAGAACCAACGTGGCATTCCCTCCACCCCTTTCCCAACCTTTGCTAATCTTAAATGGGAGCAGAAAGCATTTGGATTGATATGAAGCAGAAAAATATATACACGTTTTACATGGCAAGGTCAGTTAATAGAATGAAATTAACAAGCTGCCTTTTAGTGAAGTGAGATCAATGTGGAAATATAAATGAAAAAGCAAAAAATGGATCTTAGGAGATGAAATAGAGAAAGAAGCTGATCACATGGCGCTTAAGTTTCTAGAAGCAAGAGTCACTGCTGTGCATTGGAAAGAATGGACAAATGAGCTGAGCTTCACAGGCCGGTATATCCATCCTCTGCTGTGCAGGATTAGCATCACAGCTGGAGGCCACGCTGAAGAACTACTCCCACTTCCTTTTGATAGCATTTCCATTTTGCGCCTCAGTGGAAGCACTCCTCCCAGTCCCTATTGTCCCCATGCTAATATGAACTTGCTGGATCAATAAATCTTTTTGTTTATCATTAACCATTCACAACATTTCTTGTCCTTAAGCTTGTTTAGTATGTCATTTATTTTGACTTGGTGGGTCAGCCTGCCACATTAGTGGCGCCATGCAGTCCAGGAACTCTATTTACGCTCCATGACCTGCTCAGCTTCGTACTGTGTGCCACAATAGCAGAAGATCCACAGCTCTCACCCCTGGAGCCCTGACTGATGGCAGATCTGCCACGGTGAAGGCCTGACAATCCACTGCAGCAACGAGAATCCCCTGTGCTAGAGCGGGAACAACAGGTCCCTTTTCCCATGCCGTGAACATCCCAGGGCTACAAACATTTAAAAAATATATACATGCCGCTCATCTTTTGGCACTCAATAACCAAAAAGGAGCTAGGGATTAGGTGAATGCCTACAGCCAAGTCTTGCCGGAGCGGCAAGGGCCCTCCGCGGCCGCGCTCCCACCCGGCACTGCAGCACCGTAAGCGGCCGGGAGGCGTACGAGCCGCCGGGGGTGGCTCGGGCCGCGCTGGCTGCGCTGCAGCGGGCGCCGCCGCCGCCGCGCTCAGCACCACGGACAGCAGCGGCCCCGCCGCCTCCCCGCCGCCCCGGCCCGGCCCCGCCGCACCTTTGCGGATGAGCTCCTCGCTGTCCGGCTCGTAGCCCGCGCGGTGGCAGCGCCTCCAGAGCCCCGAGACGGTGGAGTTGAAGCGGCGGCCGCAGTGCGAGTCCAGGGCGGCGGCGGCGGCGGCAGGGACGGGGGCCGGCGGCCGCCCGGGCAGCAGGGCCCGCGGGGGCCGCGCGCGGAGCGGCAGGTGCGAGCTGGGCGCCGACATGGAGCCCGGCGGGTCGCTGCGCTTGTGGCCGAAGCCGCGGCAGCGCTCGCGGTGCCGCCGCGCGTCCGTCTCGTACCAGGAGTCGGTGCCGATGGCCACGGCCAGGAGCGCGAGGGCGGCGGCGGCCAGGAGCAGCCCGGAGCCGCTCAGCGCCTGAGCCGCGGCCGCCATCTTACCGCGCCGGGGGCGGCAGGGGCGGGCGCTTCCCCTGCAGCCCGGCTGGGGGCCTCCGCCCGCCGCGCCGCGCCGGCCCCGGAAGGGGAACGGGGCCGGCGCCCCCCGCTCCCCGCCCGGGCCCGCGGAGGGCGCCGGGGCCTCCCGCCGGCCCGAGGGACGCCGCCACCGCCGCGGCTGGCGGGGCCCGCAGTGCGCGCCACGCCGCCGCCCTCAGGGAGCGCCGCGCGGCAGGTGCGCGCGAGGCGGGGGGAGGGGCGCCCGTAACGGTCGCGGCCTCGCTAACGGTCGCGGCGGCCCTGCGCGGCGGGGGCGGCTGCACGGCCCTGCGCGGGGCCTCCCGCCCTTCCCGCAGCCGCCTCTCCACTCGTGCTCGGCTCTTGCCCGCTGGCCCGGGCAGCGGAAGGGCAGGGGTGGGTACCGGTAAGACAGAAATCAAGCATTTTTTAATAAAATGACGATGAAATTTAACCAGTAGCAGTGTTTTCTGGCATTTTGATAATTTCTCCTCACCCCTTTGTTATCACTTAATGGAAAACAAGGCCTAAAGTGCATAAAACAGCTCTAAAGGTCTAGAAGAAGCAGGCTAAATCCAAGCCATTAGTTAAATAGAGGGGACACAAAATCCCTTTTGATCCTGTTTGTTCTATGGAACTTGTTCTTCCGGCTGCAGCTCTCCCAGTCCCCAAGGCCAGTTGTTAAGTCATCACCTTGTCAAATCTGGCATCCAGCTAAAATGATCCAAGAGTACAATAAGTCTAAATTACAAATTTAACCTCAATCTTTCAAAAATATTGATTTTACTTGAAAAAAAAAAGTTTGAATTACCTCCAAAGAGCAACCGTTCAATTGTAGGAGATTTTGATGTCCCCCCCCATCCCGCCTTTTTATTTTTTTTTTTACCCCCTTCTCACTTCCTGCACTCTCAACTACTACTCAACAACATACTACTGCTCCCCCCCAGAGCACTAGGCCTGGTGGAAACATGCAGCAACACGGATAAAGCTTGCTTAAGCACATTTCAGCATGTCTCTCTTCAACAGTTTGTACTGGACAGATGGGATTACCATCCATGCAGCTGCACATTACTGCCTTGAAGGCAGACAAATTGAAAGGAACTGACAGGGCTGCCACTGAAAGAATTTTTTTAACACATACCAGCTAAATTACGAGCCTCTCACAGCAGGAATGAAAAATATTTTTCAAGTACAATCACTGGTCTAGATACTGCTCCCCAGATAACACAGATCTTTCTATTTTGACAGCTGAAGAGATCCTGGAAGGATCAGAATATTCTTGTTCTCTGAACTTGGCAATCCTATTGTGTCACCCTACTCTTTTACAGGCAATAGTTTCAGAAGACCAGAACTTTGGCAAGATCATTACCTTAAGAAGTTCCCATGTGCTTAAGATTCTTTCCATTTGTTCTCCCCTCTGTACCAATGCAATTGTGGAAGTGCCACTCTGTGTGGAGCCTGTGAACCACACAACAGACTGTCCACGTTCCCCCTGCATCCCCCTTTCCTTTTTTCAGAGGTAAAGAGAGGCTCACAACACAGCCCCACAGACAGAACTCTCAGTGCAACCACAGAAGGCAGCATGGTGAAACCAGGGACACAAATTCTAAAAGGTACATTGCTAGCAAAACACCCATACCATGAAATCATGCGCTCAGTCACCCACCTGCTTTTATCTTCTTCCAGCTCTTAGGTTGTTGTTTTCTTTCTTCTTAAAACAGTCTTTCATAATAACAGAGAATCATTACTACCATTCAGTATTTATAGCCTCAAAATCTTTCAAATGAAGGGTGGGATAAGACATACTTTAAACTTCCGTTTTTTGGAGAATGAAAACATTCCCTTACAAGCTGATCTTCTGTCTTTTCCATATACAATTTTTGATGAATGATTGTCTTTGTTCCACACAGCAGGTTACCAGCTTAGTGTTAAGTGTTGAGGAAGGTAACCATCAGCTAGGCTGCTAAGTTTTTAGGTGAAGAATCACTAACAACAAAAATGGCTGCACAATTGTCTGATCAGTCTGTTACCATACAGGCACTCCCCTCAAGGAGTAGCTCACATGATTATCCTCAAACAAACAGACCTGCATCAGAGAACTAGGATTGCACATACACTACAACACGCCTGGCCCACACTGCTATGACAGCAGACTGGTTCAGGAACTTCTCTTTCAATAGTAAAAGTTCAAAGAGTAGAGTAAAAAGCAAGACAGTCCACAGACTCATCTGGACTACTAAACGAGAGACACAGCTCTGTAATTCAACGGCATAGAAAAGCAGCAGCTTCAAAACAGAAAAAACAAATCCACACTGCAGACCATTTATGTCATCTCTATTGTCTCCATGTAGAGCAGACCAATAGAGATGAAAGGGGAAAATGCATAACAGCAGCTAGAAAAAAAAATAGAAAATATGATTCTCTCTGCATTTTCGTAAGTGACAAATGTGATGGAATGATGCTTCATTTCCTGCAAAGGCTCTGCATCCTCAGCCCCAGGGCTGACGCTGCACACAGTAGAAAATTAACCAGCCCCTCCCATAAGCCTTGTGCTGCCTTAGAAGAAGGCCAAGAAAAGCAACTCAAAAATTAATTCTTCGGTGTCATCCACTTCACATTCCTGAACACTGAGCACAAAACCTTTACTATGGTTTACAGTTTGGCAAGACTTGGTGCTGATGCAGTAACACCAGTTTCTGGGCACTAAGCTGGTAATGCCTTGACTTATATGCCAGCTGCATTTTGAGTAAGACATCTGGGGAAAGAGCAGGCATACCTTTTTATGCAAACCTGCTTCTTTCAGATTGCTACTACAGGGTCTGGTTAGCTTCAGTCTCCAAGGGAGAAAAAAAAACTGCTAGGCACTAGAAGGAGGGGATTAGTATACTCCCTGAGTCCTTGAAGGCTAATCAGATGAATCCTCCTTCCAGGAAAACAGAAAGTGGATTTTAGATTCAGACTTAGTGAAAAACAGATGACAGAGGCAGGAGTTGTCAAAGGAGGGCAACTTTGTAATAGAGAAAATTGCACTAAACCTCCCTCATTGCTGCAGTGAAGCTAGCTATTGATGTAAACCTATCAGTGAGGAAAGCAGAACAGATTTTAGACATCAGTTCCCAGGCAGAGCAAACTGCAAACACAAGTTCTCCAGCCCTCTCCAAAAAGTAGGACAGGAGCAGTCATAAAAATAGAACAGTGTCAACGAGGAATCTCTCTCGGAGAAATAAGCGCCTCTGCTACAGGCAGTATACCCGTCTTGTTGTTCCGAGCCAAATCACCCTCTAAAGAGACTAGCCCTGTGCAATCTGGAGAGCTATACTGATTTACAGAAACTGTTTAAGACAGAGCTGAACTGGTGCAACTCACATTGTGGCACTTGTTTTGCATCCAGGAAGGTCAGTTTTTAAACAGATTTATGAAGAATAAGGATGACCGCTGCAGAACAGATGATCCAGCAATCATGCGGATCTCTGTAGCACTAGAACGTCCCTGTGGAATGGCAACCTGGTCAGTCTGTCAGCTGGGATGCACACAAAACACTAGAAACATCTTTTATTTTTATTGGTCTCAGATTGTCAACAAATTGAATCCCAAGCATCACACAACAGAAAACTCCTCTTAAAGTATACTTACTGCCACCTTTCATACCCTGTTCTCTCCTTACTTAGCACACTTAGCTTTTCTAGACTTATTTTTAATCTTTTCACCAGCAGTTTCACTTTTTCCATTTCACCTTCCCTGTGTTCTTTGCTGTTGTGCCCTTTCTCTTAAGAACTGTCAGTATTATTTCTTACCCATTCATCCCTGACAGTCTAACTCCACTATGAGGTAAAAAGCCCAGAAGTAGACTACTCTCCATATTTTTGGTTATAGCATGTTCTTAAATATACTACATTGAATAGAAGAAGAGCCAACCTTGGGTTACCTGCAGCTGACTGGGCTGTACTGTGTTCAACCCTGGCCCAACCTCAGCCTAGGGCTGCCCTAGCATGCTGAACAGGGCTAACAAGCCAAACTCTCCACCTCAAGAGAGCTCTGAAACTTGGCTTAGGGAAGACGGTGAGTGAGTCAGGTCTTGAGAGCAGGCTCAGAGCCATACTCAGCTAACGTTTACGGGGAGAGGGAGGTGGGGAGGGAGGCCAGTAGCAGCAACTCCATGAGTTTCCTTCCAGATACAGGTGAGCTGATAGTCTAGCAATACAAGAAACACTTGCTGACCATTTTTCAGATAAACAGCTAAGCCATGCCAGTTACTGGAGCGCTTAGGGCTTAGGCAAGTCATCTTCAAGCTGAGCCATTTAATTGTGAACTAAGCCAAAGTGCCTGAAGTTTCTGGCTTGATTTCAACACAAATGAATACAAAATAAGCCAAAAAGGTGGACTACCAAGGCTAATACTACCTTTAGAAACAAGTGATCTCATTGAACAACTAGAGATCAAGTTGGAAAGGGACCTTTCCCCCACTATCTACTATGCAGGTTTTCACAGCACCCTAACTCCTGGTGGTAGGGAGTTCTGGTTCAAGTTGTTAATTTATTGTCATTTTGCCATCCCTGTTCTGTCTCCAACCCTTTGAGTGGTAGGATAAGTCCTTCCTCATCAGCTACCGGGGTAGTGTCTTCTATTTTCATGCCAGAGCTTGGGAGATGCAGTTCCATCATAGTGAACTGAATGAAACATTGTCCATTCTCCATGGAGCAGTCGTTCAGTTCATTTCTGCCCATTGGATCTTTTGCTCCGTAAAAGACGAAGCCCTGATGTATGAGATTTTAGCAGAATAGGGATAGGAGAGCCAGGGAATGAAGTCCTGCACACTCAGGCCTCTTTCTCACTTACTTCTCCTACTAGCAGCCAGATCCACATGTGCACACATAGCAAGTAACATTAGTGTTCCTTATTCCTTTGTCAGCTCAGAGTCACTGTGGTGGCTCTGGGAGGCATCATGAGGTCTGCGCAGAGGTCACTCTGTTGTGAGCGAGAGTAGCACCATGACTGTAATGCCTGTACACAGGAGTAGAACTTGCTGTAGAGAATTCCTGGGAAAGAAACAGTAAAATTAGGAGGGGCCACAGACCAATCCCAATAGGCAGCAGTGCAGAGGCTCTCAACTGGTTTGTTCTTTGCCCTTCCAGATTCATCAAAAGGACAAGACAGCAGTTGTGTGAAGCCATTCACACAGCTGAGAAGACTCTTCCTCAGCACCCCACACAAGAAGCTGTCCATAAACTGACATGTAATTGTTCCATTCAGCTGCAAGGCCTGACTCAAGTTTTCCAAATCAATATTAGCTGACTGAATCTTGCACCTACCCTGAGGCCTATTCCTGACCTTTCTCTTACAATAGCACCAGCACTTGTGCAGCAAGTTCACAGATGGATTAGGGACCTCATTCAGCCAACAATTACCTTGAAAAAATAAAAAAAGCTAATGAATTTTGCCACTGATTTAGCATCATCTCAGATTTATGCTGGATTAAAGTGGCTACATACCCACTGGTTCTGCACACTCTGATAACCTTTTGTGAGGGCACAGCTGTTCAATTCAAAAGCAAGCTCCCAGCTGTTCATTAACATTTCTCTACCAGAGGTTCCTGCCTCCTCAGATACAACCCTGGAGCTATCTTTTGAGCACTTTATCCATCTTGGTCAAAAGGAAGTAGTTGAGCCAAGAAGCTGAGCCTCTTAGTTAAACTGCTGAAGCTAATCTGCCTCATTGTAACTGAAGTAACTGAGAACACTCATGAGCAGCTCTGTCACCAGGTTGGAGAGGGTCTCTACTGTGACACAGATGAGTTTGGAATATGACCAGCCACAGCCTGAGTCAGGCTCCAGGAAACTAGGATATTATATATGAGAGGAGGTCAAATACACTAGAATTCTCCAGCGTGTAAAACTGAAGCTGAGGCAGGATACAAGAAAAGATTATAAAATGGTGAATAATAAAGAGAAGGAAACTATTGTTCTCTACTCACACAGCAACACAGGGGAATCTAATGAAATCAATAAGCAAGAGGCTAAAAAACAAATAGCAAGAAGCATGATTTCACACAATGCAGTCAAATTATGCAGACTTGTTGCCAAAGGGAAATTGCAGAAGCCCCAAGTAATGGATAGGGTCAAAAAGCCATTAGAGAAATATGTGAAGGATAGGTCCATGTACGGTTATCAGACACAAAGGTCTGGGTGAGCCCCAGACTCAAGCAGCCCCTAAGCCACTAGCAGCCAGAAGCTGAGAAGATATACTGGTTAGAGGATCACCCAGTGGGATACAGTCCTGAGGAACCTCCTCTGGTTTGTCCTGTTTTGAACAAGGGGGTTGGACTAGATGACTTCCAGAGGTTCTTTCCAACCTCAGCTATTCTGTGGTTCTGTCATTTTTCACTCGCGTTGTTTCCTGCAGTCTTTCATTAAGCACATGCTATTGGCCACTATCACAGATAATACACCGGACCAGCAAAATCTTTAGAGCTGACCCGTTGGAGGCTCTCATGTTTTACAAGGTCTTTGTAGTCCCATTAACTCAACTCCTAGCACAGCAGCCTATCTATATACTAGTCTTGTCTATGGGATTTGGAAAGCTGGCATTCACGTGCTCCCAGAACAGGCATGGGGAAGCGTTACATTCCTGCTCCTGGTAGTAAGAAGAACTACAGCTGAACAGGAGCACTTACCAAGGATTCTTCTCCTCCAGGAGATCAGGCACAACATTTACCAAGGCAATATACAAAAATCCTCCAGAAGTGAAAGGGAGGATCCAGGCTACTGTTTCTCCTGCACAAATACAGAAAGTTTTCATTATTACTGAGGCAAAATCACAAGAGAGAACAGAGAAGTTAGAGAACACACAGCTATCACAGGCCTCTCCATTCCTACAGAAGCCCCAGGGAGCCTTACCTGCTCCTTTTGGTGACTGAGCACATATTGCAAAGCAGGCTCCTAGAATCCCCCCTAAAGCTGTGGAAAGCTGCATCTTAGCTGCACTCCAGCGGTCAAACCCAGCCCGAAGTAGAATTGCAAAGTCCCCTACCTAAGAAAACCAAGAGCCAACAATTAATGAATATGAACATCTCCAAACACAAAGGCCATCCTTAACAAGTGCTTCAAGACTTCTTTTAGCTTCTCATGTTGCCAGTTTCCAAGAAGAAGCATCTTTATAAAGGGACAAGAAAATGTTAACCTAACTTAGACCTTCTCTTTTAGCAGATGAAGCACTCCTTCAATCCCTCAGGACAGCAGAATAAAAAGCCCTCTTACCTCATGTGGGATTTCATGCAGGAGAATTGCCATTGTGGTTAGGAGTCCAACCTACGGCAGAGAAGAGAAGTCAATTAGGAAATGGTCCTCTGGCTCTGAAAGGCTGAGACTTTCATCAGCATGTCAAGGCCCCATTCTCCAAAATAAGACTCTTGTTATTTAGAGTTTAGAAATGTTCAGTGAAGGGACAGATGATGTAACCTTTCCCCACATGTCAGTACAAAGGACAAAGATCTCCCAAGTTTGAAGGGACTCTAGCTTATAGGGCCAGGATAGAACTGCTTCTCCATGATCTCAGACACTTCTAAAAAATAGGAGGAATTCCTCACAACTTTTTGTATTTTTACATGTTGCGTCACACTTGAGGACAGGCATCTCCAGTTCAGTATACGGCATGCGACAGAGACCTTACCTTTCTGCTAACCAGGAAGCTGGCTGCTACTGCTAGGCCATGTGTAAAGTTATCAATGGTGTTGGCCAGCAGATTGAGGTATCCACTAATCTGCAAAGAGAAGAAGAGCCCCTGATAAAGGAGGAGACATAACAAGATGAAAGAAAGCACCAGACAAGATCTGGACACAGATTATACAGAGTCATGGTCAAATGACATCGGACAGAACATGGCACTTCTGGTGAAGATCTTAATGTCAGTGTACAGGTACAACTTAAATGTTGTGTTCAGTTTTAGAGTAAACTTTGTTTTAAGGTAGGCCAGCATTGTCCAAGATTAGGAGGAGAGGAAGAAAGAAGGCAAATGACAAAGAAGCTGTAGATACAGAGACAGAAAAGCTGAAAGGAAAACGATAGCCAAAATAAAGAATATATCGATTGTAAATCAAAGCAATTCTAGGCAACACTCACTACTTTACAGAGATGACTGGCTTCAAATATGACCTCACCACGTCTTTTAGTCATGCATTTTATTATAGAACCGATAAATGTCTCCTCTTTAAGAGCTGGCAAGAACAGTGCAGCAGAACAAACGCTGCTGAAATTGCTTTTTATAACTAAACAAATCTTCAAGCGTTGTACTAAAAAAGCTGGTGCTTTTGGGCTTGCTTTCCCTTAAGAAAGAATAAAAAGAGAAAAGATAATGATGACAGTCACCAAAAGTCCACCTACCAGAAGGCTGGATATCATGTATATGCATAGGCATGCTGACAAACACATTTCTGAAAATTACAGACATATGCCAACTTCCTTCCCCACACAAGTCTATCTCCATGTTAGATTTCCCAACCACTGCTGTATCTATGGGTGTTTCCAGATGAATTCTGGCTATTTGGGCTGAAATGATTTATAAGTGTAAAATCCCAGCCCTTTTGCTCACAGCTTCTGTTTTTTTCCATCATATTTAACAAAAAACTACCATGTGCTGGCTCCAGACATACTGCAGCTCACTATGCAGCACAACAGTTTAAATTATCACTAGCCTGGGTGGTAGCTAATACAGCAGTCTGTTTCTGGACTGCAAGAATGAAGCTGGTATACATTAGCTCCTGCTACAGAGCAGCAACTTGTGGGTGGAGAGGCAGTCTAAAAACTGGGGCATTAACCTCCTACTTCACCATAGTATCAGGCACCAAAGTTTAGCTGGAAGAACACAAGTGCTAATGGGTTTTATAGTCAGGCCATCAGCATGCCTTTTGGTCTTCTGCTCTTCCCTGCTTCTATTGAACTCTGCTTGGGGAATCCCTCTTCTTCCTGTGGTCAAATAAAAGAAAGTGTCTATCTGTATGCTGCAGCTCACGTGGGGCTTTCAGCCAAGTATCTCTCAAAAGGCATCATCTTTATGCACAGCATTTTCTACTGCACAATGTCAAGACATCTTGAAAGGCTCTAATCTTTTAAAAGCACGTCCCTTATTAAACGTGAAAATGGCCTGTTAAGCAGGTCTAGCTAAAATAAGTAATAATCTAAACAGCATCTCCACAATGGATGCAAAACATGTTCCATTCATGTTTTGCAAAGAAGAACATCAACACACAATAATTTTATTTCTCATGTCTAATTTTCAGTCTAAAGTGACTGTCTAAAATTTGTCCTTTTCATGCTGGGATTTCAGATGATTGGGTTTTGCTCATAGGATAGTAATTATTATTCACAGAAGTTTTACACATGCCCCATATCATTATATATAGTGGGAAAAAAAGACTTAACGATTAAAACATTAGAATTTTTTCTTGTCAGTGGCTTGGGTAAAAGCTGTCACTGAGAAAAGCAAAGCCTTGGAGTGTTCAGATATAAACTGGGTTGATTTGACAGTTACAAGCCTCTGACATTTACATTCTGAGAATACCCAATAGGAGGTTCTCTTCAGTCATAAACAGTGCAGCTAGATGAAGTGTTTATGTTCATGCTGCAGAATTAATGTCACTGTGCAATAAAACATATATCTACAAATCATCAAGGATGCCTGTGTTACAGAGAAAAAGGAGCAAGGAAGGAACAACTATTCTCTCCACAAGTAAAATTACTTTAAAGGCTGTAATGCAGGAAAGCACCAAATTATATTTGGGTGCAAAGGACCCTCTCACATGCAATGTTGTTATAGCCCTAGTTCTAATATATATGGCCACCGACAAGCAATTGCAGCTTAGTAATCTTTGAAGCCCTGAAGGGTGACTCCACTTTTTGTTTGTTTAAATAGTACCTTTCTCCTCTTGTTTTCTTTTTTTTAAAAAAGGGGGGGGGGGCTACTGAATGAATACTGGAATGGGTTTGCTATGGATTTCTCTCTTTCTCTCTCTCTCTCTTTTTTTTTTTTTGCCAGCACCTACCTTGCTCATTTTTAACAATATTGTTTCCCCTGCATGTCCTTCCCTCTCACGCCCTGCATGACTGCCCCTTCCTCACCAGATAAGGGCAATAAGACTTACCTTCCTGCTGACTTGCCAACCAGACAATGCTGCCAAACAATGTGCAACATTTCCCCAATACTTCCTCAAAAGGAAGTATTTTCAAAAATGCAGATTAGTTTGCATTTCTCCTCTACCCACATGCTGATTTTGATAGAACTTGTAGGAATTTGATTACCTTCAAGACTTCTATTCTATCCTCTCTTGAACTCAGGTAAAATTAATTATGGGTTCAAAAGGTATTGGAAAAGGATGGACAAAACAGATGGAATGAGTGTTTCCTAATTAAACAGGGTAACAAGACCAGAATATCTTGGTAGTTTTGGTAATTCCTCCTCTACCAGAAAGTAAAGATTTTTGATTACACACTCACAAGTTCCAAAGCAACAGTTAAAACTACACGTCATTTATTAGTGTGCCTATCAGTAATAGTCAGCAAGAGTGAACAGACATTTTAGGATCTTAAAGCTAAAAGGGCTCTTCCTGATTATCTAGACTGACTTTTTACATAACACAATTGAAATAACCTCATTCAATTTCTGCATAAAGTCCATTGTTTTTAAGCTATACCGTGTTTTTAAGCTTTACCGTGTATTGTAAATAGCAATTTAAATCGTGGCCTAAACCTCACAAATGACAAAGAATTTACTATGTCTCTAGGTAAGTTGATCCACAGGTAAGTTACCCTCAGTTACAGAGTTGTGATTGATTTCTAGCCTGCTACTGTTTAACTTCAGCTTCCAACTATTCAAATTTAATCAGGCCCTCATAAGGGTATTTATGCACTTTAACAGTCACCCCAAACTGTCATGTCTATGGACCTAAAGATTAAAAAGCTCCTCATTTTACTGTGTTTTCCAAACTTCAGGTACCTATTTCAGCTCTTTCCTTATCCTTTTAAAATTTATTAGTAGTTCCTTGGATATTGTGAATAAAACTACTGGAAACATGTCATATAGCTGTTCCATTACTTTTGTACAGAAAGAGGAACTCTTGTCCCTTGCCTTAGTTGATATTTCCCACTCACTCATCCTCCTAGCTGTAGCATCATAATGGAAGAACATGTTTGAACAATTTTCTCCTACAATTTTTGCATATTTTTCCAGGGCACAGGCTTCCTGGAAACAGTCCCTGTTGTAAATGTGATCTGCATTCTTTGTTTCTTAATCTAATGCTTAATATTTACATGTATTGGAACATGTTAAAAATCCAGTTCTTTTGATCAAGTTAGTCAGTTTCCCAAGTATCACTGACCTCGGGCCGTCATAACATCCCTTTAAGTAACAGACTAACAGCTGCAAATGTTAAAATACACTTTTTTCAAACTATCCTTTACAAAGACTGTAAACAAGCAGTGAGCATATTTTTGAGCGAGGCTGCTGCATAAATCTAGTCTCTAGTTAATTTTTGTAACTATCTCTGTAATAGATAGTAATCAGTTTTAATACAGATAATATTGGCAAAGTTGACTGTATACAGCACCAGTTTTACTAGAATTTGGAGCAAAGTTAGGTTTTATATACATCTTCCAGTATCATTACAAATCAACCTTATGATTGAATAAAAGTCAGTAAAAGAGTCTGGAGGATGAAAAAATCTATCTTCCATAAGATAAGACCATACCAATTAGCATTAATTACCTTATTATTTTTACATTAGGACAAGGCCCTAAGCAATTGTCCTTGATCACTGTTTCATTTCTGCTTAAAACCAGTGGCAGACTAATCAGCCTGTAATTCCTAAATCCATGTATACAGCTTTCTAAAATAATGGCAAAATGTTTCCAAACCCAGTAATATCAGCTTCACTACCCCTACCACCGTGGTGACAACTTGCAATTTGTACACTGCCTCCATATGTACACATCACACGAATGTGAGAGATATCAAAAATATACAGTGATCTCAGCATATCTTTCACATTAATGTGTAGTAAGAGCAACAAAGTTACAGCAAAGCAGCTAAGTTACCTTCAGTTACAGAGTTGCGATTGATTTCTAGCCTGCTACTGTTTAACTTCAGCTTTCAACTATTCAGATTTAATCAGGCTCTCACAAGGGTATTTGTATACTTTAACAGTCACCCCAAACTGTCTTGTCTGCAGACCCGAAGATTAAAAAGCTCCTCATCTCTGCTTTTTTAAAAGATTGCAGAGCCTCTAATTGACTACATATCCAGGTTTGGATTAGCTCATGAAACCACATTTTCTTGTTGTAGTTACTCTCCTGCAATCTTGTGTATTTTTAATGGGCTCTCAGACTCAAACTGGAAGTTCTTCTTTGCAAACAAAAGTGGTCTTCTACTCTCTCCCTCAGGGCTTTCACAATGCAAAGAAAGTGAAGTAAAACCAAAAGTGAAAGCAAAGACAGTCTAAAGGCTAGCCACTGCCAAGTGGTTTCTCTGCCCCACCTCCAATCTTATGACCTTCCTAATAACCCCTTATCCCAACACTACAGGCTCCCAGACAGCATAGCAAGCTGATTCAAGAAGCTAAATCAGCAGAGAATTAAACCTACAAAAACAACAAAAAAAAAAAAAAGAAAAAAAGAAAAAAAGAAAAAAAAAGAAAAAGAAAAAAGAAAGTTCTCAGCCTGTTTAGCTCCTTGAGCTGCCTCACTGTGAGATCAAACGATGAGATGGGAAATGCATGTTTGGAGACAGAAGTGGGCAAGAGGCCCCTTTCAACAGTGAACAGTTGCTAATCTGAGAAACCAAATCCTTATGTTTTATAATGAATAGCTTCAACTGTCAAAATGCATCTAAAAGTTGTCTGAACAGGAAGTGTGGTGCTCACAACTGCTACAGTGTGGACACTGAAGAAAAGAAAAATCATTGCCCCAAAATTTAAATGAATACTATATACTGACTACAAAATACAGTGTTACAAAATACGGAAGTACTGTGTTTCGGTCTCAGGATTCAGTCAAAACAGACTACTGTGAAGACATATTGTGACTTTGCCTTTCTTGCATAAGCTGCAGGGCAGATTTTCTCCAGTAAGACTGCTATTTCCCACCTATTGTAACTGTGATGGACACTTCGACAGTGCAAAAAGAAGTGTAACACGCTCTTAAACAAGAGTTCCCCACTCTGGAACAATACTTTCCACAGACAACTTTCTCCTGACTGAACTTTAAAATATTTGCCCTAGAAAACATAAGATGTGAAGCATTTAATTGAACTTTGCTTGTGGATGTCTTACCTTGATCCTGTTGTCTGTTGGATGAGACTGGAGAGAGGAGCCATTACACTGAGCTGAAACCGTTCCTACTCTTTGGGGTCTTCCTGATACCTTCTGAGGGGGGAAGCCCCTTCCATTGCGAATCTTCTCTGGTGCTTTAGAATCAGAGCCCTAAATTAGGGAAAAACAACTCATCACTGCCTTGTTGTCCCCAACAAAGAGCATGAATCAGGGTCAGAAATCCAATTATCAGCCTGAATCCTTTTGTCCCTACAGCCCCAAATCAGTAACTTTGGTACCACATTCTAATAACTATAACTATGAGAAATGAGATACAAATGTGACAAAAAGCTCTCTGAAATGTAACATGGAATTGATGTATTAAGCTTCATCTACAAGGCTAACTGGCTAACACAGTTAGACAACATGAGCAAAGACTTCCCGAACCATCAGGAAATGGAAAATAACAAGAGAGACTGGGAATCTAAGTTAAAACCTTATGGCTATGAGCCATGTCCCATTGGAAAGACTGAGACAAGAGAAATTCAACTCCCTCTAGGCCAGAGGAGAAAGCAGGGTAAACAGTCTTGTTCTCTCCAGTGCACCAGGATAACTAAGTTCAGAGAATTATTCTATAACTGGAATTGTCAGTTTCAAACACAACAAACTGTTTACCTCAGACTTTACTCTCTCATATTAGGAGAGTAAATTCCTTTCAGAGTTTAAAATCTCATGTTAAATCAGCGTTAAATCTAGTTATGCAGTGCCTGATCTCCAGTTTCATCTCTCAAAAGGCATGACACAGCAAGGACTCAACAGTCAATAGGAGCTGCTGCTACAAGTTGTGCAGATCGCTAAAGACTAGCCATCTTCCTGTTTTGGAGTTACCTTCCATTACTTCTTTGTTAATGCATCTCTTGCTGCAAGATGACTCTTGCCTGAAGCATTACATGGTACAACCTGGCCAACCATAAATCCCTTCTACACAATGTACTAGCTCCACAGAACAGGGGCCTGACCAAGGTTATACGCAGGAAAAGAGCCTTCCAGAGAAGGCTCTCTTTGTCCTGACCGAGCCCCAAGAAAGAAGTGAAGTGCCTAGTAATGAGTCACAGTCACGGATCATCCAGCGCAGTCTGTGTTGGCAAGCTGTCATCCCTTGAAGTTCACTTGATAAAGTCTCATCTGCACAATACTTCAGCTCCCAGGCCACATAAAAGAGGAGCTGTCTTTTACATAGTTCACAGAGAGAGGAAAAAAAAAAACAAAAAACAAACAAACAAAAAAAAAAAACAAAAAAAAAAACCACCCAGAGGTGAGAAATCTCAGATAAAACCAAAAACCAAATCTTGAAGAGGAAACATCCTCTCCTACAGCCCAGTGTAAAAGAAGTGGCAAAAAGCTCCTAACGGCCACTGACAAGCTATTCGCAGCTCCAAGCCCATTAGCTGAACCTGTCAGATAGCACAGGGAAGAGGCTTTCAGTACACTGCTTATGTACCTGACTCAAACTAAACATAACAGTACTCCCTCCCCTCTGGCTGCTCACTTACCACACCTGGGCAATCCTTCTCTTCTTTCTCTAGGAAGATCTTCTCTAGTGCCAGGAAGGTCAAGAAACCAATGATCACCCAGAGACCGAGAAGCTTCTGCTGCTGAAAGCTCTGCCCTTCTCCTGAAGAACAAGACAGAGATCTTCATGATATTCTATTAAGGAGGATGCAGTGTTTTCCAATAGGGGAACCCATCCCAGACAGTTTAACCAAGAGTCCCAAGACAACAAGAAAAGAGGTGTTTCCACTGTCCCTTTGAAGAGTAAGGAGCAGATATAACTCACAACAAATTAGTTTCATCAACTCATTCTTGATCTAATAGATAAGTCTCACTGCAGCACATTCAGACTGAGAGCCCCAACCCCTTTGCTTCAATAGGGCAATCCAGACTGTTTTCTGACAATACTAAGAATTTCCCTGAGCTCCAGAAGCAAGGAGAAATTATATCCTTGTATCAACAAAAATCCTGCAGCTGCCTCTACTGAGAAGCAAGCCCAAACAACCCTCCCCATTAGCAGAGCTATAGACTCACCTTTTTGCCACACCTGGATAAGTTATTAAGCCTAAAGCTATAAACTTTTTTTTTTCAATTGCAGCCAAGCCTGTGAGATAATCATCCATTCAGCCCAGCTGCAGAAATGGAGGTTGCATTGCAGTGGAAGAACAAAAAGACTCTGCAGTGGGGCATATATGGGTCATGGAAACCTTTGTGCTCAGGACAGTCTGGCAAAAGCAAACAAACTACAGCAAGAAAGTGGAGTCACCAGGAAACCACTGTAAGGAGGAGGAAAAAAAGGACAGCGAGTTTTACTGACAGCACAAGAACTGTGAAGAAGGAGAGTACTAAGGGACCCACAGATCCATGGAGGATCTGAAGTCCTAGTACATAGATGCAATGAAGTCTAGAAACCCAGGGCATCCTTTTCCCTTTCTCATATTCTCAGTGGGGAAAGGATTTCATGGTTTTTACAATAGATGGGATTAAGTACTACTTGGCTTCTCATGTCATCAGTTTTCCAAGGCAGAAATATAATCATTACAGGTTTCAACAAGCTTGACTACCTGAGGGCTGAAGAGGATACACCAATACCGCAAGCACTACCTCAACCTAGCCAGTGTTTAACTTGCAGGCCAAGCTCTGTCACCTATAATTTTTGTTTCCTTTGCCCCATCAGAGCCAATGGCTCTAGAACAGTCAATTTTTCATAACATCTCCTTGAGCAAAGCCTGAGAGGGCAACACATTTGGGTTTCAACAGATTAAAGTGCCAGTAAAGTACTGATTAAGTTCCAGTAAAGAGCCTCTGTGAGTAGCCTCTCTGACAGGGACAGACTTCTAGAGGAGACATTAGATAATGGGGTGGTATTCCCACGTGAAATGGTGCACATATTCAGGTATCAAACCACACAGATCTATTACTTCCTAATCACTTTAAAAAAGCCTTCCCTTTCCTTAGAGGAAGGGGGTAAAGGAACCCAACACAGATTTACAAGATTTCAGTGAAAGATGCAAAAAGTTCATAGATGAAAAATCCATTACAGGTTGCTAAACACTAAAAAACTACACCCAACTCAGGAAACTTCCAATCTTAAAATCTTTAGAGGCCTGTAAAATACGGAGAAGAAATACATGTGTTTTTGTTGTTCTTATACCCTGCCTAGGTATTCACTTTTAGATATCCAAACAGAATACCAGTCTAGGCCTGTTTTGGAGCTGACTCTGTCTAGCTCTTCTTGTGCTTTCAACATGGAACAGACTCAAAAAGCACAGCAGTAGGCATAGCCTGAGCTGCTTTTAGGCAGAGGGGGCTTTCATACCTGCTGTTGCACTGCATGTGTAGGCCCAAGCTTCAGGAAGCAGGTGCAGAAACACGTTCCCCAGCAGCCCACCAATGGCAAAGCTCAACAACTGCTTCAAACGATGTGATCCAGCTAAAAAAGAAACAAAAAAAATGATCGTAATTCAGCCAGGAGCCAAAACATCTCCAGCTGAGATTTTGCACAAAGAAACCTAAATTAGAAGCATCTGCAAGCCAAGTTTTCAAAGAAGAGAGTAGGAGAAAAATAACTAGAGTTCAAGAAAAAGTCCTTGCACCACTTGGCTGAGACAGCAGTATGTGGGAGGGTCCTGGACCAAGCAATTCCCCATGGCACACACCCCAAACGATACTTTTTGCACAAGCTCTGGCTAGGACCAACCCTATCAAATTGATGGGTATGGCCAAAAGCAATGAACTGTGGCTATTTTAGAGGGCAGTATTCCTATGACACTGGGATGATTCAAGGTCCTGTTCATCACTGTGCCATTCAGTCACAACCCAGGACTTTCAGCTTCAGAAAGGCTAACCCAGGTAGCAGGCTTACCTTCTGAGCGCAGAGCAGCTCCCGTCTCAAAAGGAATCACCAGCAAGGGGAAAACCCCACTCAGACCCACCATGAGCGAGCCAATGAGGGAACAGATCCAGGCATCCAGCCGCTCATTACTGAAAAGGTTTCCCCAGGACTCAGCCTCCTTCTCACACAGAGGACCAGAACTAGTGGCAACATGACCCTTAGGGAGCTGCTGAGCTTCACAGGCCACGATCAGAAGCAAGGAGAGTGTCCCATCAAGCAGAAGCCTTTGTTTTGTCATCTCTAAGTGGTTTCAGTTGGTCTGGCCAATCTCTGAAAAGAACAGGGGAAAGCATTTCTGAGAGCATGCAGATACCCTCCCACCATCCAGATGGAGAGGCCTTAGATGCTCCATCCCCTCCCTCAGTATCTTAATGCGTATACACATCCTCCTTTTCCCCATAAGGAAAAATCTGAAACTCTTTAATGCTGTGACAAGGACACTTGTTTATCATCAGGTATGTGAAACTGCTGATAAGACACCTTGTGAAGAGGTCTGGCTTCCTACACCTTCCTCCCAAGTGGGTTGGACTTGGGCTCTGCACAGGCAGTACCCTTAGGTGCCCTGGCCTTTTAGTATCTTGAGGCTCCAGAGAAAGGTCTTGACTGGAGGTGCTACCAGAATAAGTCTCCTTTGCCTAACTGGTGAGCTACTGGAAGAGAATCCCTCCGATATTTTTTTATTTGGAGTTGGTGTGTCAGAATTACAAAACCCAAGGGACATGTGGCTGTGGGTAGAACCGTAAAGACAACCAAAGATATGGAATGGCATCCAGATAACAAATTAGAACACAAGACAGACAACTAGGTTGTAGAGGTAACACGATGAAGGTCTATAAAATCGTGACTGATATAAAGAGGGTGAGCAGTGTTAGACAGTTCATTGTCTCTTTCAGAATAAGAAAAGCGGGTAGGGCTTTTCTTGTGCCTCATCACATGAGGCCAGTGGGAGTCAGCTTCAAAAACAGACAAAATCCCCAAATACAGCTCTTCACTAGCGTGTAACACATAGTAGCACTTCTGCAAAAACTCTAGTTTGATGGAAAAATTTACACGGATTCAAAAAGAGACCAGACAAAATACCAGGAAGACAAATGTATTGATTGCTCATAGTTAGATAACTCATATCAGACTCAGGAAATCCCCATACCTAAAAGCAACTGGAGGCTGGAAAAGTAGTCCAGGGAAGTGTCATATATATTTGCTCTATTTTTATTCTTCCCTGGACAGATACTGAGTTAGACAGACTCTTGGTCTAAATCATTAGGGTTGTTACTAACAACCCTTCACTCACAAAAAAAAAAAAAAAAAAAAAAAAAAAAAATAGAAAGATGGCATGTTAAAAGAGGAAAATCAAGTTAAATATACTTTCACTGGCAAACAGGAAAGGAAAGCAACTGATGTAAAGGTTGAAGTACTAGCGTCTCCTCCAGTCTCCAGAAGAGAGAGTTAAAAGTGACTATCAGAATTAATTTGGAAATAGGAGAATAGACCAGGTTAGAAAAGAATGGTTTAAAGAAATACCTGTAGATTGACAAGGAATTACGGCATTCACCTGAAAGCATTTAAGGAACCTGCAAAAGTAATCTCTGAAGCATTAGTGATTATCCATGAAAATTTACAGAAATTAGGTGGGAAGGTCCCAGAAGGCTGGGCAAGTGTCATGTCTCACCTATCTTAATAAACAGAAAAGAAAAGGGGGGGGGGGATTTAAGAAGTTACAGACCAGTAACTTCAATCCTCAGAAAGATTCTTAGTCAAATTAAGTGATCAGTTTGTAGTTACCTAGGAGATAAAGTGATAAAGATAACAAAACTTTAAGTAACAGACAAATAGGAAAGGGCCTGAAATCATCAGGATGAAATTTTCATGGGAATAGGAGAGCAGTATCATGATCCAGGGCGCTGGAACCAATCTACGGGCTTGAAGCCACTGCAGCAGAAAGGGGCAGTGTCGCCCCTTCTCCCTCACTACTTCATTCATCCCCCCACCCTGCAATGCTCTCACCTGATCCCATGGGTGAGCAAGCTCAAAATAAACCAACAGAAAACCAATTTTGTAAAGGCTCCATCCTATTTTAATTTCACTCCCTGAACTAGATCACTGCAGGAGGAAGGCCAAACTACAGTGAAGGATAAAAAGAGATGTGGAAGGACAGGGTCACACGGCTCCCCAGAAGGAGGACACTAAGATCCAGGCACAGTGACCACAGACATAAGCAGCAGGAAGGATGCAAGAAGAAACTGATAAAGAGTCCTTTTGGCTAGCTGTGAGAGGACCGAGGACCACTAAAACCTCTTGTGGCAAGATAACATCTGGTCAAGTATAAACTCTACTGACCCATATGAAATCCATCACCTTTTTTCTTTCTTTTCTTTTTTTTTCTTTTTCTTTTTTTTTTTTTTGACAAAAAAGAAAAGTCCAACATAACAATTTCAAACCAGCTCAAAATTCTGTGGCACTTTATTGCAGTGGTTTGATCTGGCTATAGGAACCCTAAGCATAGCTTTAATATACCATCAAACCAACCTCAGTAAAGGTAAGTACAAAGCAGCACACTATAGAGGGGAAAAAAAAGAAAAAAAAGAGAAACGCACATAACAGAACAGTAACTCAGATGTGCTAGGAAAAAAAAAGACACACATTTTGAATCAAAATTAAATATGAGTCAACAATGTAAACCTGCTACAAAAAAGGAAAACGACATTTGGGGACATATTCAGAGCTATATTGTGTGTGTGACACAAAGGCATTGATTCCGTTCTGCTCCACACCAGTTAGACCTGGGCCAACAGACTGCATCCAGCCTCGCAATCTGTATTCTATCAAATAGATGCAAAAATCT
Source organism: Rhea pennata (assembly GCF_028389875.1). Lineage (NCBI taxonomy): Eukaryota > Metazoa > Chordata > Aves > Rheiformes > Rheidae > Rhea > Rhea pennata. The sequence goes on along the minus strand of NC_084667.1, from coordinate 18,967,575 downwards.
AAGACATTCCACTGGAAAGAAATAAAAATGAGAGTTTAGAAAGCATGACCTGGAAGAAAAGACTAACAGACCTGGTTGTGTTTAGTCTAGTAAAGATAAGCTGAAGAGAATAAGATTGAAGAGAATAGAAGAGTCTGCATACACTAAAAGTCATGAGAAAGGGAGAAGTGCCACAGTTCTTTTTCCTGGACATTGAAGAATCTGCCTAGTTGGCAAATATGATTTGGCTTGGCTAAAAAGAAATGATGTCAAAGTGGTGATAAACTCAAACTATGACGATAAACTCAACCCATCTATGATGGAGAATCTCCTACTCTGAATTTTTTTTTTTTTTTAATATTAAACACCTCATCCAGATGCTGTTTCACTGCAAAGACTAGGACCAGATCCTCTCTTGGAGTCTTTCCAAGTCCTACATCTGTGATACCCTAAAGTTGGTTAGACTCTTGTTTAACCTGGTGGGACCCTATCAAAGGGAGGCAAGTCTTGATCTCTAAAGTATTATTGGCACAACTACTCCAAAAGAATAGGGAAGGCCTGGGGGAACTGGTAGCAAGGCCCATTTTCCTTTCCCACTGCACTTCATGAACAGGAAACATCAATTCACCTCAGCCACTGAAGTGGACAGGTGCTGGGCTGATGCAGTGCTAGCAACAGAAGTGCCAGGAGAGCCCAGTGTGCCAGGGACACTGCTGTCCTCCCAGCTTCAACAATGTAAAACTCCTGTTGTTGCTGCAGCATACCTGGGATGCTTCAGGGCCACCTGGCCTCCTTCACTGAGATTAGAACTTCCCTCCACATCTACACAACCAGACCCACAAAGCTACAGTAAAACTGAGCTAGAATCAGCCAAATTTCCCTTTGGAAAACAAAAGGATTGAAGTTCTGAAGACACTAGCTGTCCCATAACTGAGTAGACTCTCTCCTGTTCTGAGAAGGTACACAGGCAAAGCCATCCAGCCACAGAGGCCTCTGCACAGAGAGGTTAAGGGACTCTTCAGGCATACTGCACTAGTCACAGCCTTCTCCGCTGACCAGCTGCTGTGTAAGAACCTGTATTTACATAAATTCCTGCTTTAAAAACCAGACAGGTATCCCTTCCAAGCCCAGACTGGGCCTGACAGACATCCTCTTCCTTTATGACAGGATTAGATGGAGAAAATGACTGAGAATAGCTTCTCTGTGAGGAGTAATGCCACTCTGGCAAAAAAATCAAGACTTATACAACTACCATATGAGCACGAAGAATTAAAGAATAAAGGTAGCAAAACAACTGCCCTCTGCAGCTTGGCAGTGATGGAAATTGGCACAAACTAACCCTTTCTCATCCTGATTTTGTCAGTGAGTTGTAATCCAAGATGTGCACACGGTTGTCACAAAATTAACAGCTTCTGAGAAGCAGGCTGGAAAAGAAAACACAACAACTAATGCAACAGGTCCGTTTCTTTCTTATTATTGTTTTCCCTACTCACAGCCCATACCTGCCATAAGAGACATTTGAAAGGCTCTTTGAGACTGAATAACCAAAATCCTAGTTAGAGGCAAAAGCATAGAGGAGAAAAGACATGCCCAAGACTTGGATCCAGGCATGCAGCCTGTTTTCAATGCCCTTTCCCCAGTAAGGAGAGGGACCAGGTTTCTTCCTGAAGTTATGGACAATAAAGGGGGTAGGCTGTGGAAAACCGATCCCCTAACACACATGTGTCAGTCAACCCTCTATGGCCCACAGGTGTTTCTTTTCTTGTTAGTCACAAAAAAGGGGGGGGGGGGAGGGGAATACATTCATTCACATCTGACCATCATTACCTTGCAGCTCAAGAGCCATCTCCATCTCTCATATAGTAAATTGCAGATGGCTACAGAACAGCTGTGAGGAACTCAGTGCACCATCCAGGACACACTTGCATTGATCTTGCACAGCTAGTTATATAGTGCATATGCCCAGTATGTGCTTTTTCTAACATAACATAATAACTTGCTTAAAAGATAAAGTACTTTTTATCTCCATAGCTCCTCTTCTTCTCTACCCCACAGCTACACACTTCTCATGAGATGTAAGGTTTATTTACTGTCTGTAAAGTCTCTGAACTCAAACTGCTGGCTACTGAGCCAGATATTTAAGGGGAAGAAAGGGAGCAACCAAAATGTAGCCCTAAGATAAGATCTCAAGAGAGAGAATAATACATTGTCACTACAGCTGCAGAGGGTAGAAGTCTTCCTAACCCTAATTTTAGTCATCAACATTAACCCAGCTAAAGAAAGCCTAAAGGGTCTGAAAAAGATGTGGTTACTATGAGGCAGAGGCACAACTGGGTTTACAAGAGACTTGTGTTCTTCTCAAGAGGAATATAGGAGCTATTTAAGAATATTTAAAATAAATAGCCAGCACATCACTTACTCATCAGTTTTGACAAATGACACACTTTGGCATCACAGCACTTTACTGTGCTGTGATCAGAACCTGTTCACAGTTTCCACAAGTAGCACTTTCTATAGCATCTAAGCATCCTGTGGAGGTCTCAAAGCTGAGCAGTCAGGAGCTGGGTCTGCTTAGTTCTTTCTGCAACAGTCTTAGATCTGTAATAACTAAAAGTTCTTCCCTGCTCAAAAAGAATAACTAAATGAGAATTTGCCATTTACACACTCACGAGTAAGGGGAAAAGGAACAATGAACACCAAGTCAAGAGAACAGTTCGTGCCACTTCCCAGGAAGCTCCCTGGGCTGCCCCTGCCTCACAGTGCTCACTGAGCACATCTGCAGCAGGCAGCACATGAGAAAACGCAGACAAAACTTAAAGTGCCAAGGCAAAAAACTACTGGAAAAGAGAAAATGAAATATTTACATAAGAGGGATTCCTGCAGCAGCCCTCCTCTTTCCATCCCAGACACCTTGCCTTTTCACAGTACAGTGCTTCAGCTCTCAATACAGTCACTCACTGCATACAATGACATTTCAGATGTTCTCATTGGAAAAAAAATTAAAAAAAAAAGTCTTGCAGCTGTTTTGTCTGGAAGCCTAGTTGCCTAGTCTTGTAGTTGCAAAAGAGCACTCCATGGAATGGAAAAAAAAAGGTTATTTTCCAGGGAGGAAACACAAATTTCAGCCAAAAGAATTCTCCACAATCCACCTCCCACCATTAGCCCTGCAGAGAGCTCTGAATTTCTGCTGGAAGCCCTGTCCTCTGCAGAGGCACAAAAGGTTTCTGGCCCCCCAAAGCACTCACTTCTCTCCCAGTCACAGGCTACCTTTAGGGAATCCATCGCTCTGCTGGGATTCTTCCCCTCTCCCTCATACCACTTCCTACAGAATCGTTTTGCACCGAGACTCTCACCTCTACAAGTCATGCATGTCGCAACACGCACAGGCTCAGAGAACAACGGAGTATCACAGAACAGATTAAACGCCTCAGCCCCAGGATTGCGCCTTTTCCTAGAGGGTTAAAATACTAAAATACTGATCAAACACTACAGTAGTTTGGGATACAGTGATTTCTTCCTCAGCGACCAGCCTGCGAGGGAAGTTTACAGAGGCGGCAGTCACCTCCGCGCCCTCAGCGCCAGGGCAGGTTTCCCTCCTCCCAGCCCAGCCCAGCCCAGCCCGTGCCGGCGCCGCCGCGGGGCCCTCTCCCGGCCCGGCCCGGCCCGGCCCAGCGGCCAGCCGCGGGGCCTGGCGCGGGCGGCCGAGCGCCTCCGCCCGAGCCGCTTCGCGGCAGCGCGCTCTTATCCCCAGGCGGTTACTCCGGCGGCCCCGCTCTTTGCATCGCGTCTGACAACGCCGCGGCGGCCGCCGAGAGGACGGAGCGCTCTGCTTCTCCGCGGGAGGAATGCTGACAGCGCAAAGCGAGCCGCGCTCGCTGGGGAGGGCAGTCAACCCCCCGCACGCACCCCGCGGACGCGCACGGCCGCCGCGCTCCCCGGGGAACGGATCCCGCGCCGCCCTGCCGAGCGCAGCGCAGACGCCGACCAGCCGAGCGGCGGCAGGACGACAGCGAGCCGGCTGCCCGCAGGGACGGCGCTGCCATCTCCCCTCGCTACAACTCGCGGGCGGAGGCGCGCAGCGGGGCGCCGCCGGAGCGACGCTTCCCCTTGGAACCGCCTCTTCCAAGTTGCTTCTAAAACTTTCCGGGCCGAGCCCCGCCGGCGCTGAGCCCCGAGCCCCGAGCCCGCGGGGCGCCCCGGCTCCGCCGGCCGCCGCCGCCCCGCGCGGCTGCAGCGAAGGCGGGGGCCGCTGCCCGGGGGCCGCTGCCCGGGGGCCGCGGCCAGCGCGGACCCCGCCGCGCGCTGCCGCCGGAGCTCGGCCCCGCGCAGCAGCAGCAGCGGTGGCGGCAGCCCCACCAGCTGCTGCTCCCCGCCGCTTTCCCAAACTTGTCCCGCGCCCCGCCGCTGGACCCCGCCCGCCACCGCCACCGCTCCCCCGTCCCGCCGCCGCCGCCACTGCCCGGAACAGCGGGGCGGAGCGGGCCGCCACCCCCCGGCAGCACCGCCCCGGTCGCGAGCCGCCGTTACCGTGCGCCGCCGCTGCCATCCGGCCCGGCCCGGCCCGGCGCGGCTCGGCTCGGGCCTGCCCCGCCCGGCGGCCCCTCGGCCCCGCCCCCCCCGGCCGGCCACGTCGGTGCCGGCCGCCTCGGCACCAGCGTCGCCGCTCCCGCGGGCTCCCGCCGCCGCGCGCGCTTCCAGCCGCCGCCGCGGGGGGCCGCCGCCGGGGCGCGCTTCCTGCCGCCGTCCGGCCCGGCCCGGCCCGGCCCGGCCCGGCCGAGGCGCGAGCGGCCTGAGCTGCGCCGCTGCCCGCGGCGGGAAGGGAAGCGAAGCGCTCGCAAGGAGGCATCTGGTGTCCGCAACGGAGCCGCGGCATTTCTGCCTCGGCGGGGCCTTTCCGAAGGAAAATGCACGCGAGGAAATGGCAGAGGCTTCCGGACAGCGGGATGCAGACAAACGCGTGCTGTGGAAGACCTGCCCTTTGCAAACATGTGTCTTGGGAATTTGGGGGAAAAAATGTTTTACTTATTAGATTATCTGCCTGCAAATGAGTAAAAGCAAGTACAGTAGAAAACCTGTTTTCCAGAGGAATTTCTGGATGCTTGGGTACAAGAAAGTATGGCAGCCTCCTCCTAGGAAAACCTCCTAGGTTTATTCTCCAAAAGTTTTTAAAAGACACAATGACTTTTAAACTATCTGCTTCCTCCTTGTGTGATTTTTTTTTATAGGTGAGTGCTTTGCAACCTCCAAGATGACACTTAATACCAAAACTTCTCAAACACTTATGCCCTGACTACTACAGGTGAAGAATATCCACAGCTCTTACAGGTGTTTGTAGGAACTGTATGCACTCAAGAAATTAGGTCAGAGGAGAACGAAGATTGACTTTTATACAGGCTGAGCAATACAGTCTCCAAAATGTATTAATTTCTTACCATTTTCCCTGACACACATGATCTGTTTCCCTCTCCAGCTGTCAGAAAGACTCCCATTTCCTGAGGACACACAGCTGATGCTGCTACTCCTTGCTACAGGCTCACCCGAATCTCACTCCATCATACCAACGTCATGCCTGGGAGCGAGAGCTAGGAATGAAGTTGGCCCTCAGCGCCCTGTGCGGGTTAGCTGCTCTCTCTGCATCCCTGTCACAGGAGCACAATCCTACGTGAATGCGTTGCAAATGCAGCCTAAGGAAAGTTACACCTTCCGCCCTCGCAAGCAGAATGCTTATATAGGAGGCTGAATTCTCTGGAAGTGAATTTTCCAAGGAAGTAAATTCTGTATTTTGTTTTGAAGTTTTAAGATTTATGGTTCCTGTGTTCCACAGCCATTTTCCTATTGCCTGAAGAGCCATCATCTGTCTTCCTGAATCTCCCTCCAGTGGCTGACAGTTCCCTGTGCTCACGGCTCGTATCTGTGATTGTCATAGTTACAGGCAGGCACTTCCTCAGGTAACCTAAGCCACACACTGAGGACTTTGGACTATTAGGATCAAAAGCAATATCCTGGTCTCAGTGAAGTAAGTGGGAGTTTGCTTTTGACTTGAGTGGATGCAGTAGTTCCCACCAAGAGATTCAGCTTTAGCTTGTGTTGCACCGTGCGCCAGGGAAGCAGGGCAGAACTCTGGATGAACTGTGCACTCATCCGTCAGCTTGTGTCTGCCAGAGGCAGCTGCTGCTGCAGCGTGCATCCAAAGGAGCTTTTCACAGTTGGTAGCTGTGTTCTTAACCATAGTGAATTTTCAGTGATAGCCTAGAAATTAGTATAGCTAAATCGGAGTCCTGCAGGCTGGGTCCGAAAGCTGTTATTTTGTCACCATAGCTATTGGATGATTGGAGCAGGGAGCAGAACTAGTATGTTCTCCTACCTTCCCCAACCACTGAGACTCTTGAACCTAATGTCTCTGAAAGTGGCTTTTAGATTTCTGTATTCTAAACAATTTTCTCAGCTGCAGAGAAAAAAATCAGACCACTTTTAATGGTAAATTAACAAATACAGTCACCATATAACAAATCCTCCTCCTCTTTTACTTGAAACTGATGTTCTTGCTTCTCAGTCTCTAGCATCTTTACTGGGCTACCTCCAGCACTTTCCCATATTTATGAGGTTTGTGTCCTCCCGTGACTTTCTTGCTTTAATGTCCCTATATATTGGTAGAACTGAAGGAGCTTTCCAAACAAAGATGTAAAGTCTGAACAGCTCACTGGTACCCAGGAAGACAAAGACACAGGGTCCATCTCATGCTGCCCCCCCCAAAGGCTGACATGTTGTGTGTCCACAAAAGCCCAGCAATACCAGTGGAGCTTAGCATGTTTTTTTCAGACAAATTATTTGTTTACTGAAAAATTCAGATACTTAAATAATTAGTAAATAATGTTAAATGTTGCAAACAATTTGATTCACAAAGTCTAAGCAAAAATGCAGCTACTTTGTTTCGACATTTTTTATACAGGCCAAAACAAAATAGCAGAATTAGTAATATGTGTCAAATCAAGAAGAAGTTTATTTCAGTTAAGAAGATCTATTGCCTGGTCACCAATCTGAAAAATCAGTTTAGAGCATTCAGGCTGAAAAGCTGACAAAATAAAGATAAAAGTGGAAAATCAGTTATTCTCACATGTCTAGCTGGTTCTTGAGATTATCGGATAGCAGAATTTGGTAGCTCACAGTTGCTCGGGAGCAACTTGATAAAATGTTGGGATAAGTGGAAATATTGTTAAAACTGTAATTGTTAAGAAACACCACATGGAGGTGCTACCTGCCTTCAAAACGAGCAACTGAACCATTTCCTGTTTCCTTTCCAGGGTTTAAACAAAAGCCTATCATAGAAAAACGTCTTTTGGGGGAAAATTTCACCGGCATCAGGGCAAGGAAGAACATACAAGCAGGTATACAGTACCTGATCCTTCACAGTGCTATCGGATTTAAGCAATTAAACCCAAGGGTAATAATACATGAATGGCCTTCAAAAGATCTCGAACTACAGCAGGAACTTACATGGCATCTTACACTGAATGCTTGGCAATAATTTGTTATTGCCATTGCAGTTTACAATCCAGAACACACTACTCGGGCTTTGTGTGCAATCGGGCTTTGGGAACGAGGCCTGCAAGGCTGCACAGCTGGCTGCCTCTCACTCCAAAGACGAGGTGTTACTCAGGCAGTGGGGAAACACCTCAAGCCTTACACATGATACCGTCCCTGCTGCCACTCTGAAGCTATAGCACAATTTCTTCTAGCTACACACAACCTCAGTGGAAGTTAGGCTCTGAGTCTCTAATGAAACACATACAGAGTATCTACTTTTGATTAAGGAGGTGACTCTCACTCAGGTGGACTCTCAGCTTTCTAATCACTGCTGGGGGGTGTTTTTCTTTCCTGTGAGGACATTTTGGTCCTGAATTTCCACCATAAAGCTCGCTTATCAAGGGACTGGAGTGAATTCATGCTTCCTCACACTAACAGTACTCTCTGCACTCTGTCTCCAGGACATTTTTTAATACTTTATTATTATTATTATTGTACAGTCAGAAACTCCTTTTTGAAAGATAAAAAGTGCTATGGATGAAGTAGTGGTAGGCCCTGAGAGTGCACTTACTGCAAAGAGAAGGTACTAAAGCCTCAGTGAAATTTCTGGAGAAAGCAAACAAAAAAGTCTGATAGTGGTACATGTATGAGACTAGATATTAAGCCTTAAGAGATGGGGCATGGCCAAGCAGAGAAACAGGAATCAACCATGAATGGGGTCAGGTAGGAGGACTGTAACAAGTTTTCCCAGGGAGAGTGATCAGGCTCAGCTATTCATCTCCACAGAGGCTGTGGAAAGCTGTGAGGTATCTCCATTCTTGCAAACTTTCAAAAGTTCAGCTGGATACCACCCTGAGCAACCTGATCCAACTGTGAAGTTAGCCTTACTTTGAGCAGGAGGCTGGACTAAATGACCTCCAGAGGTCCTTTCCAAGCTGTATTTTTCTATGATTCTGTGATTTGGAAAAACAGTATCAAGGAGTAACAAGTGAATCAGAGGAAGAGCCCTCTGAGTGTGTGAGAAGAGCTGCGAGGCCCCAGCAGCAGGCATTTTAGCCTGCTCTTTGGTGGGAGCCAAATGCAGTAATGCTACTGCCTGGAAGTCCTGCTCTGACTCATCCCAGGACACATTTCTGCAAGGCACAGCAGAAAAGGAGAAGTGACTGCTGAGCCCTGAATTGGGGGGGAGGGGAGCTGGCCCCATGGAAGCTCAGAACAGGGAATTTTAGTCTTACTCATCATATTATTTTTATATTTGGTTTTTCAGATGTAAACCTCAGTGTTTCTGTCAGCACGTTAACTCTGTGTGCACCACAAGTTTGGCCACTGGTCCCAGTGACTCCTTTACCTCTGCTTCCATGCCCAGGTGAACAGCTTCCAGCTGGGAACTCCATCTAACCCACTGCAGTTTACTTCTATTTGTAAGGAATAAATGGACTGCCTGGTGACTGCTCTTCGGGCTGGGCAAACTTCAGTGTCTTGTTAGAGAAAGGAGAAAGATGGGCCTGGTCAGGGAAAGATAACCAGACAGCAGGTTAGGGCAGATGAGCAAAATGTGACAGATGAGCCAAAGAGGGTTTATGGGAAATTCAATGAGCTTCATCCTGAAAACATACTCTACTTAGTCCTTCTAAAGGAGGAAAGGAGGAGAAATCATGTATATGCCCATGAACAATGTGTAGGGCTGGAGCATAGTCTTTATCTTATTTACAAAAGTAATTAATGATGGATTCTGACCATGAAGAAAGGTTTTCTTATGTACTTCATCCTCAACAATTAAAATCACTGTACTCTGTTTTCTACAGCCTAATAATCTTCTTCACCTCTACAGGTTACAGCCCAAACCATGCTACACACCTTTCCGTTCACAGAGAACAGGCTGCTGTTCTATATGCATGTTGCAATATCAGTGCTGCAGACATATGAATACTTTATAACCAAGATGATTCACACTTTAATTCTCTGCATAGAAAAAGATCAAAACCTCTCCCCAGTGTGCGCATGGTGAGGTCCATATTCTGAACACTAATGCCAAGATTCACACTCCCAGCTATAGTGAGAACAGTGAAACCTATGCTATCACTCATCCTGAGTGCTGCAAGCTCCACACTGTACAGGGCTACGTACCCTCTAAGTGGAGCAACAATCAAACGTCAGTGTTATGAGACTGGTGTTTACACTCTAAGGCATGACGTGCAGCAAGGATTAAATACCAGGCCACTATAACAAAGTGAGTGAATGAAGTTCACTGAGTGCAAAGATCCCCAAAACAGTAATGCTGTGATTCAGAATGATCCCATCTCAAGTCAGCAGAGCCAGAAACTAAAATTTTCAGCACTCATTAATAAATATTCACCACTCAAATTCTAAGTCTAGATATCAGAGTTCAGTCCAGTTTTCTATGCATGAAGAAACCAAGTCAGTGGTTTACAGTCTCCTACCAGATTCCTGAGTCTCATTATTTCATGGGTTCACACTGATTATGAATCAATGTAGTCTTCATTTGGGTAAACTACAAAACTACTCAGTAACTTGGTACAAACAGTCTTGTAAGAATATCAAGGAGAACATTCCCTGATATGTTTGAATCTGGCATACTGTATGATGGAATAAATCCTCAAAGACTGAAGAAAACTTTGAGATTTCAGTTTTTCCTTTTCTATTTATTTAAGGTGACAGAGGTTGTGTAAAACTAGAACTGAATGGAGCACAGTGGGAAGAAAAGTTCATCTGAGGTATTTCAAAGCAGGTAGCGCAGCCTTGCCTTGCCTTGCCTTGCCTTCCTTTTCCTTTCCTTCCCTTTCTCCTTTCCCTTCCCTTCCCTTCCCTTCCCCTCTTTTCTCTGTTCTGTTCTTCAAAAAAGCCCAGGACTGAAGCAACAGCTGAAGTGCCACAGGTAAGACTGAAACTTAGTGGCAGACATAATCACAGAGCCAGGTTCAGAAAAAGAATAGCATGAGAATTGCCACTGAAGTTCAGCTAGCTTTCACTGTTACACAGTCTTCCGAGAAACCTGAAGCTTTGGCTAAATAAACAGAACAATTCACATGCAACATCCAAGATGAGCAATCCAGTACAGAGCAATGTTTTCCTGGTGCTATAATCAGTGATGAAAAGTTGCAGACAGAAGTAAATTTAGCAGAGATATCAACAGAAAGATTTGGAAGAAGGAACTAAGCAGCTGGGAAAAGAAAGTCTACGTAGGGACCAACTGAAAGAAAGGCTTAGGAGAAAATGGGGAGTCAGGCGCAAGATCTCAAAGAAGAGGTCCAGAAAACTGCATCTTAATGTAGTTTGATAGGGAAAGTACCAGATATAATTGTGATAGAGAAAAGATAGCTGAGGAAAGTCAAGAGAGATAAAGTACTGCCAACTCTTTTTTTCCCACAACTTCACACTAAGTGTTTTTTGGTTTTTTTTCTTTTGCTTTGTGTTCCCAGAAGCCTTCTCTCTTGGCATAATGAGAGTCCCTGTGGAATCTCAATTTCTCTTTCAAAAGTTGTTTTTTTTTTAACATTGTGGTCAGGCAGCTTGAAATGTTTGAAAAACTGAAACTGAACTGAACTGAACTGAAAAATCAGAATCCAAAAGGAGAATCCCAAATTAATATTGCAAAAATCTACAGATGTTTTAACCAAATACGACATTTTTAGGTTCATCCTGTATCTTGGAGATTCACAAATGCCCTATAAATGGGCTATCCCCTGAACAATGCACAGTGCAGTTTTTTTCCAGAACTGGCATTTATTTACACTGAGCAAATGATCCATTTGTTAATGGCTGGTTGCCAGAGCCAGTGGCCCCACACGGATCATAGATCCTGAGATTGAAAGCTTATCTACCACTCCCATTTCTTGCTGCTGCCACAGACCTCTTCTCAGCAGTCTGGGGCTTGGCTCCCCTAAAGCTGGCCTTGTCCTATACAGCTGCCCACCCCTGATAACACAGCTGAGGAGCCCAGAGGAAGTTGTACAAGATGCTTTTGTCAACACTCCTTCCCACACAGACCATCTCCCGTCTCTTTTGTTACTGTAAATTGACATCAGAGCTGCTGAATCATGTTACGAGAGTCACAGAAATGTTATTTATGCTGAAGAAACAAGGCCCCCTCCCTCTCATTGCTTCCTGCCTATGTCAAAATGGAGCCACTGATTTTTGTTCTAGCTCCTCCTGCTCTGGCACTTTGGGTGAAGCAGGCTAGGTTCTCGTCATTCGGGCATGGACGAGATACATATTCAGACACAAACAAAATCTGATGCCATCCTGCACTGGTCTTCTAGATAGATACTTCTTCTTCTCCTCTTCTATCAAGATAACTTTGATGACCAGACAGTGACTGGACGGTTTACCATGAACATCCATTTGGCTCCAGTTTCTGGGACGTTTGTCTGACAAGGTCAGACCCACAAGGGAATTCTCCAAATGATACACTGCACGTTTGAGAGTTGACCTCCCACAGAAAACCTATTTGCACTGCAAAAATATTTTGTTCGGGTGCTTGCTTACAACATGCTTTTTTCCTAAGTTTGTAGATGGAACTGAACTATGGTTTGGCTTTACGGTATTGTAACTGGATTCCTAACAAAACAGTTCTGAGAGCATTGAGGAAAGAAAATAGAGTAGTACATGGAAAGGTATGTATGCAGTAGAAGGACTTGGAAAGCATTAGACAACTTAGAAAGACACAAGGCACAGAAAAGAGGAGAAAGAGGCAAGGGGAGTCACAGATAGAGTCAGTGAGACACAGGTGCCCAGATACAACTTATGGAGAAATGAAACATTTTAAGAATACACAGGAAAAGAGAGTAAGTTATGTCAAAGAATGGAAGAAGCTTTTGAGGCCTGGCAAAAAACAGGGGAAGGCAGAGATTAACCCAAGACACTGAAAAAACTTTTAATGATAAACATCTGCATATAAAGTCATAAGCTTTTAACATTTTTATGTGCAGATAAATGCTTTTCTGAATCACATTTTCATAGCCCAATGAGTTATAACTTCCCTACTTTAAACTAATACATAAACCTCCTACAGTTTTGCTAAATCATGCAGGAAAAAATTCCAGACTCTGACTAAGTAAATTTATCAAGAAAAATGCCTTTAGATCTTGTGCACAAATTCAATTAAAAATTGTAATATCAATTAGAAAAATCTAGGACAATCCACAGATTAAAAGAGCTAAAGTATAATTTATTTCAGTGGAATTCAGCTCCTCTGCTGTCCTCTACTAAATTCTTATTTTGCAACCAGCTAATAAACAGACAAAACCATAGCCAAAAGGAAAATACAGAAAAACAATAAAGACTTCTGCCAGATCTTCACAAATCGACAGTCCTTCTCTACTAACTATGACTCATCCCAGGATTATCAAAATACATGGTAAATTCAAAATAACAAGCTACTCTGGAATTATGAAATGCTGTATCTGACACAAATCATTTTTTCCAATATAGAACAAAATTTGTTATTGTTGTGATTAATATGGTATGAGTAGATGAGCATAACATTAGGGTGAAAATGACAGGTGTGCAAGAAAGAAGACCTTTGATCCCCAATGTCTTATAATCTAACTTGAAATCAAATGCAACAAGTGAATGACACAAACCATAGGAGGAATGGTTGGACAGAAAAAGAAAATAAATTAAAAAGATATGGTCAGCAACTTGCATCAACTGTATTATTCAGTTCTTGTGAAAATTTTCTTTTTTAACAACAAACAAGCTCTCTTGTTCACTGCTTTGCTTATAGCATGCTAGAACACAGTATCAAAGTAAAAATACTCACACATACATTACTAAGAGGTTAATTAAAATCAAACTTTAAAACTCTGCATAAACTTTCCTATCACATACTTCACGTATCTCAGAGTTTCAAATACAACCATTCCAATTCTATTGAGAAAACATTCTTTTGTACCATCATTATATGAACATATACAGAACTATGCTAAAACTTCATAGGCTGTTGAACTATTTCTCTTTTCAAATCTTCAGCCTATACTTACCAAGCCAACACTAATTTTAGCACCTAGTTCCATTAAATGTAAGAAAAGGGTAGACTCATGAATGAGCGGGTGATTTATGCCATGGTAGCTGATAACGGGTGAGTGACAGTAGCGAGAGCTGGAGGAATTCCTTCACTGTGCTCTTCCAGTTCTGTATGGATTTTAAGCCCTGTTGCACAGTTTCAACTCTTTTCTTAGTGATAGTAGCATATAGTGCTTTTTTCATCAACAGATCTCAAAACATTTTTTTTAGACACAGTATTTTACTTCAAGCAAAGCACTGAACACGTATCCTCCTGTGACTGACAGGGAAAATGAAGGCATGGCAGGGGACAAGAGACTGGTTTTTGAGTCCAAGAGCCAGGACATTAACCCAGTATCCCAGATTACAAATCAGACCCAAACAGAGGATTATACTCTCCTATGTTAGCATTTTCAATTCCATTTTCTTTTATGAAACCTAACTTTCTGCAAAAGTAACTGGGACATCAGAGATAATTAAGATGACATTTTTGCAATTATTTGAGGATTGAAATGGGGCAACAAATGTAGGAATGAGACACCATGGGAGAGGTAGTTGGGAATAGAGTGTTACAATGTGGCTTTTGTACAAAGATAGGTGAGGGCAAAGGAAAATGTCTGGGTAAGGGAAAATGTCTCCTCCATATGGAGGAAAAGAAGGTGATCAGTAGTCAGCATGGATTCACCAAGGGGAAATCCTGCTTAACCAATCTGATAGCCTTCTAGGATGGAATGACTGGCTGGGGAGATGAGGGGAGAGCAGTGGACATTGTGTACCTTGACTTCAGCAAGGCTTCTGACACTGTCTCTCATAACATAGATAAGCTCAGGAAGTGTGGATTAGACGAGTGGACAGTGAGGTGGATTGAAAACTGGCCGAAAGGCAGAGCTCAGAGGGTTGTGCTCAGTGATGCAGAGTCTAGTTGGAGGCCTGTGGCTACTGGAGACCCTAGGGCTCAGTACTGGGTCTTACATGCTCTAGGTGACCCTGCTGAGCGGGGAGGTTGGATTAGACGATCTCCAGAGGTCCCTTCCAACCTTACTGATTCTATGATTCTATGATCCTGTTCAACTTTTTCATCAACGACCTGGATGAGGGGACAGAGTGCCTCCTCAGCAAGTTTGCTGATTACCAAGCTGGGAGGAGTGGCTGACACACCTGAGGGCTGTGCTGCCATTCAGAGAGACCTGGATATGCTGGAGAGGTGGGCAGAGAGGAACCTCATGAGATTCAACAAGGGCAGGTGCAGGGTCCCGCACCTAGGGAAAAATAACCCTAGGCACCAGTACAAGCTGGGGGCTGACCTTCTGGAGAGCAGCTCTGCAGAGAAAGACCTGGGAGTGCTGGTGGATGACAAGTTGACCATGAGCCAGCAATGTGCCCTTGTGGCCAGGAAGGCCAATGGGATCCTGGGGTGCATTAGGAAGAGTGTTGCCAGCAGGTTGAGGGAGGTGATCCTGCCCCTCTACACAGCCCTGGTGAGGCCTCATCTCGTGTACTGCATCCAGTCCTGGGCTTCACAGTGCAGGAGAGACATGGAGCTACTGAAGAGAGTCCAGCGTAGGGCTACTAAGATGATCAGAGGGCTGGAGCACCTGCTCTATGAGGAACGGCTGTGACAGCTGGGCCTCTTTAGCCTGGGGAAGAGAAGACTGAGGGGGGATCTTACCAATGTCTCTAAGTATCTGAAGGGAAGGTGTCAAGGGAATGGAATCAGACTCTTTTCAGTGCTGCCATGAGACAAAACAAGCGGCAACGGGCACAAACTGATCCACAGGAAGTTCTGCTTGAAGTAAGGGGGAAATTTCTTTACTGCAAGAGTGATGGAGCACTGGAACAGGTTGCCCAGAGAGGCTGCAGAGTCTCCTTCTCTGGAGATCTTCAAAGCCCGTCTGGATGCAACCCTGTCTAACATGCTCTAGGTGACCCTACTGAGCAGGGATGTTGGACTAGATCATCTCCAGAGGTCCCTTCCAACCTTATCCATTCTGTGATTCTGTGGTTTTGGATGGTGATATTACTGGAAGCAGAAGATTAGTCGTCTTTCATGCTGGGGAGGCCTTATTTACAGCTTTTTGCTTTCCACATGGTTTACTGTTGGCCTTTGACAGAAGACACATGTTTTTCTTTCTTTGGCGAGACAGGGAAGAGGACAGACTCATCTTAAAAGACAGACAAGACTTCAAATCTCTTATTTTGCCAAAACAATTAGTAATTTTCCAGCTATGGCTCTTCAAAAAAATCTTCCATCAAGTATCTTTAAAAAATTGTGATACAATAAAAGAAAAAGTTTTAATGTTTGGATAGACTATTTTGGACACTGAATGGCCATGAAAGTTTTCCAGCTACATGAGGAACATTTATTTTGGATTTTATCCTTGGAATTAATTTGAAATGGGTTAGCTTAAAGGTGGAAAACCCGGAATCAAGATGACCCAAGTGCAGATTTGCCACACAGGCTCTAAAATTTGAACTTGTTTTTATTGACCTTGTAATCCACTCTTTTCTGAAGGGATTAAGAGGATAAGCAGATGGACTGCAAAGCAAAACTGGAATATTTGAGGCTTGATAACAGATGTGCCAAGAGACATGTACAATCTTGCCTGCTATTTATTTCCTGTAAGATTTAGGACACATATCCATCACTCAACACATTGGCTGCAAAATAGCTGTTCCTAGTCGTCGTATGCCTGTCCTAGGACGGTCTCTGTCATTTTATTGAACAAGCTGTGGAACAACAAAGGAAAAATATTTTTTTGAATAATACAGATCCAAGAAAAACATGAAGTTCAGATATTTTTTAGGAGCAACATGGTAGTTTGACAGGTCCTATAAATATAGAGAATAGGCCTACTTCTGTCACCCAATGGACAAAAACTTAAATTAGAAAAGGTGAGGAAGAAACTGAAGTCTGAAAAGGCTTCTTCCCTCAGAGGATATTTAAAAAGCAAAAAATCTTAAAAGCACTCAAATCTGTCATGAAGGAGCTGCTTTTGCAAAGTCTACTAAAAGCGGGCTGGCCCTGCTAACAGGCAAAGAGATGGTCTCAATGCACTAATGGTTCTTTCCATCCAAATTTCCTGTGTGTGTCACAGCTGTTGGTCTGTGCAGCTGTCTGTGTTTTTTTGCCTACCACATTTCATGTTTATAAACCGCTTATCACTTTGTGTCGCAGATCAAGGAGATGAAGAGTAAGAAATGTTATGATTTCTTTAACATTTTGCCCCTATTACGAACACAAAACCCCGAATAACCGAGTATCTCTGTCTCATTTGTTGGCAATTCTGTAAGAAACACCAGCACATTCTTACTTGGACAGACTTTTCCCTTTGGGCTTTAGATTCTCCTTTGTTTTCTGTTTGTTTTCTAGGGACACATGTTCCACAATTTATCCCCTTGCCAAGAGCTTTAGAAGGCCTTGCTGCTCATGAACTCCACTAAGCATCACCCTTCTCCTACATGGATGATTTACAGGAAATACATAAAAGTAAATAATCACATTTTTCCTACTTTATTCACTCTATTCAACAAATTTCTAATCGGGAGGGAGTGAAGTGATGTGAACGCTTAGTGATGGAACCTTATGGGAGCTACCACCACCAGGTACCATGAATATATCCCCCTGGGGCACACAGGGGCATTGGTTTCAGTCATGGGTGCCTTCAGACAAACTAAAGCAGGTGCTATCACCTCCTGATTCCTTCAGCTTTCTCTCATTTCATTCAGCAGGTATCAGTCAAATTCATTTCTCATCATCTAGAGGTTAAGGTAGGTTAAGGTAACAGCCTGACAAAAGAAGAAATGACTGATGAAAAGCCTACCTCTGCCACTCCAAAGCCCACAAGCCCTAGCACGTAGTAATCTGGCACTGGTTTACAGTAGCATTGCTCCATAATTGTTAGTCCTCACACTGCACACTGATCTTGTGTTCATGTCATCCTCCTTTTCCGTCTTCATTCTTTGGGCAGATAGACCTCAGTTGCTTAGTGTTGCTTCAGTATAGAATAACACGTGGTGCTTGTGGTGTGGGAAGGAAGCTGGCTGTGAGAGATAAAGGTTGAGGTTAAGAGCAGACCGACTGTTATGTTCCTGAGGCTTTTCTGCTCTTTGTATAACCTTGGTGTGGCTGAGTGATACAATCAGCACTAACTCTTCTGAAAAATCCATCCACCAGAGGCCACAAGCAGCTCTACCTCCACATCTTTTTGGAATTATTACTGCCCTGATATTCCAAAATGTCCAGATGATCAAAGGTTATTTTTCCATTACAGTAGTAAAAGAGAGCAACAAAGTCTTTGTTTGGGGCTCAGAGACCTGGAAAAGAAAATGGGCCAGTAATTGAATAAAGATTAGCTGAAGGAAGGAAACAAAAGCCTTCTGGGAAATTCCAAGATTGCCTCAGAAAAGAAAAGTCACTGAGAATGTTTGTGCAAAACCACCATCTTCTCCTTCCTTCCCAAAAGAACTAGTGCAACTCACTTTGAAAGAGAAAGAAAGAATCAGAGCGCAATAAGCAGTTCACCCAGCTGTCCCACTCTGCAAAGCCCCACTGCGTTACTTCACCCAAACCAGACTAAGCAGGCAGAAATGCAAAATCATGCCATTTAAGACCTGAAGAAACAAAGCTCAATCTTTGCATAGGTGGGGGAGAGATACAGTCAAGCTTATCACCTAATGGAACAAATGCAGGGTAGAAATGGTCTAGTTGCTTTATCTTTTATTATTATTATTATTATTATTATTATTATTCCAAGCAAGCCTTGATTATTTTTCTCCTTCTACTTCACCAAAAAGTGAATAAAAACAGAAGGGTGTCGTGTATATGCAAGAAAATAAAGACTTTGTTTATGGACTATTCCATTATCCATTTTTAGCGCTGGAATGTCATGGCTCAGCCCTATGATGTTTCTGCCATAAAAGGTGAGATGTAGGAGGAAGGAGACTTTCTAAAATAGGTTATTTCTCTTTCACCTGACAAAAGCAGTATTCTCTGTGAAACAAAAAGTGGCAAACTGGCAGAGAAGTTAATCTTAAGTTAACGGTGCTGCTCCGGACTGGAATTATATAGGTTACACCTATACTGTCATGTTAGCTCCCTGATTATCCACTCTGCCCACACGCTGGCTCTTGCATGGCTCTGCTCTGGAGGAAACTTTATGGCTTAAAGTGGAGATCTGCCCCTAATGGAGCTGTGGAGGCCCCTGGCTGGAGTCACTTGCTTCCAGAACTGCAAATCCAAAATGAAGTCCAGCTTCACTGCACATAGTCCTAGAGACCAAGACTGATGGTTTCGAAAGCTGGAGACTGAGACTAATGGTTCTGGAAGATGCTGCACCAAAATTATTCCTTAATCTTTAGCAGAAAAGAAGAGACTAGAAGCACTAAAAAAAACAGAGATCTGAGGTGATCTCCTTCTCAGAGTGGTCCTTAACTCATTTTCAGAAAATCTTCTACATAATCTTCTGAAGTTTTATGCTGTAAGGAAGGTTCTTAAATTCCTGAAGACTATAAAATAAGCAAGTGTGAATTTACCAGGGAGGTCTATGACAGCTGCAGCTTCTCCCTAAGCAATGCTCAGAGCAGGATGTTTGCAGCCCTTGTGTCATCTGGTTCAGACTTAAGCTGTCAGCTCAAAGGGAAAAAATACTGTAAGCATCTGCATAATTGAAACATGGGACAAGTATAATTTTGAATGAGGCTAAAACTGCAAAAAAAAAAAAAAAAAAAAAAAAAAATCTCCAAGAGGAAACAAAACTCTGCTCTTACCCTGAGTTCAGTTCTATCACATAATCCTGACATAAGGAGGTTGTTCCCTGTCAGGAAAGCTGGCGAAGCCAGAATGGGAATTGGTAGGCAGAAATCCTCTATCATTCACAAGATATAATTTGCATATTTTAGGTACTGATGTAGTTAAAGCAAAAGTAAAACATTTGCTTTAAGCAATACATAAAGCTAATGATTCACTTTTTCTTAAATTCTGATTACATCATGGAAAGTATTTTTCTGCACTGGTTTAGCTGCAAAAATACTGCTGATTTTTTATTTTATAAATCAGGTTCAGCTTTCAGAAGAGTTAGATTATTTATTGTTGAAATACCTAGTAGCCTAAATGTTCCAGCAATTGCAGTTTAAATCAAGAGCATTCAGGATTTAAGAAAATCTAGTCTAAGTGTCTAAGGAGAGAACAAACCGCTTCCCTTACACAATGTAGAAACTGAACACAGTTAGTGTTTCAAAGTCTCTACTAGCCAAGTCATCAAAGACATGTCCATCCTTGCATATCATTTTTTTCCCCTGTTGTTAATCCTACCTCTAAATTAAAGAGAATTATGCTTCAATGAATGCTATAAAATATAATACATTTTGATCTAAGGCTGAATCAAGAAATTGATGGACTGGAATACATATATTATCAAGTTAGTTTGAAAGTGATGAGACTGCATTTATATTTTGAACTTTTAGTCTTCATTTCTTTTTTCTCTTTCTCCATTGTCCCAATCCCTTTTTTGTCTGTCAATTAATACAAACAACCAAACAATGAAATAAGGATATAAACATGAACTATATTTCACAAAATGAGCTCTAGAGTTGCAGCTTGGCAAAATGAGGTTGTGAGGGGAGCTGTTGACTACTAAAAATGTAATATAGCGTAGAGGTCAGTCAGAGTGATTACCTAACCAGTGAATTGGAGAGAACAAATGAAGGTGCAGAATGAAGCCTGCAGAGTAATTTTAAAAATCAAAACAAATAGAGTTGAAGTAATCGATGTGTATGATAGAATGGCTACTGAAGATATAATATTTCCTATTGTCCTTATTTTTTTTTGTGAAGGCCTAGAAAGCTATGCATATTATGCTTACCTGAGGCCTTCCATAATCTTGGCAAGAACAGTTGAAAGAAAACCAGTTCAGAGACTGGCCAGGTAGAGCCATAGTTAGCCGAGATAATAGCAGCTTGACATTTTGAAAAAGATCTCTGAAAAAAATAGGAAGAAATAATTGAACAAAATGTAATCAAATGTAACCAGCTTAGTCTTCTATAGCACAGATTTGGCTCTTAAAAAAAAACACTGGGCATGTCCACATCCTTAAGACTGCTTTCTATTTTCAAATCTGCACTCACATGATACAGTTTCTTACAAATTATGCCTATATACACAGAGGGTGATTTTCTAGCCTTAAAGACAGTTTTGTACCTGCTTGACATGCAAAGTGCTACACCAAACCAACCAATCAATGCTTTCTCTGCAGAGAAGCACGGAAAAAACTCTTTTTAACTACAAGATTCTCTCAGCTTCCTAAGCACTTAAAAGTCACTAGTCCTGAACACTTTCTGAGTACATTTGCATAAAATGCACTCCTTCTCTTCTATTTCTTGCCTCACACATTAAATTATTTTCATACTGCATTCTTGGAGACCACTAATATGTTAAAAATTTCAGAAAGCATGTACAATTCTAATAAGCACACAAAGGTTAAGAGGACTGAAACTCCTGGTTTCTCTGATCATCTTCACTGGCTTTGTATGCTAGTGTTATGAAAATGAATGATTTGTGATTTGTCCTCTGAGAACTTAAATTGCTATCTGCAGAAGCCAATAAT
Source organism: Rhea pennata (assembly GCF_028389875.1). Classification (NCBI taxonomy): domain Eukaryota; kingdom Metazoa; phylum Chordata; class Aves; order Rheiformes; family Rheidae; genus Rhea; species Rhea pennata. The sequence goes on along the minus strand of NC_084667.1, from coordinate 18,946,447 downwards.
ACACACTTTGGATAGGTCACGAGGAGAAAATCATGTTGCACTAGAAACAGTTTGAAAAGAATCATCAGACCTCTGGAGAACATCTGGAAGCTAGTTGTGAGTTGTGGTCAAAGTTGAATAAAGTAAATGAGGAAGAACTGATGGAATAGTTTGTTTCTGAATGTTTGGTTTCCAGGACTGATTTTCACATGAACAGGCATGGTAAGGATCTCTCCCTTGCTCAGGCCAGGCTGTTTTCACATTTGCATAGCCATGACATGGAGTCCCAGAAGTCCAGTTAGAAATACTGGCCCAATATTCCCAAAAGGCCAGAATTGAATGCAGACCTGAAATTTTAAGTGAGCTAGTGATTTCTTTGTGTGGATGAAGAGCAGTAAGACATATTTGGAGTTAAACAATGTGCTAATTTGTCCACACAAATCTAATCCATTGAAGATCTCCAAAAGGAAAGGGTAACTGCATCCCAGTTTTCAGGAGAAAAGTCATGGACAGGGAAAACCTGAGACCTTTTTTTCATGAGAGATCATACAGGAGCTCAAAACATAAAGAAGAATGTTCAGACTTTGCAGAACAGTATTATATCCAGGAAACCTCATGATTTTATGAATGCTTTTAAATTTCTGAAAATAACTAACAGACAGAATAACCAGTAGGAAGAGAGAAATGTTAGATCAAAATGAAGAGACTATGGTTGTGTTAATATTGGAACTAGGCATGCTGTTAATCTCTGTGCACACTTGAAATGAAAACGTATTTCATGGTAGGGAAAAAAAAACAGTTATGAGCTTTAGAAAAATTCCGAAGCATGTGCTATCAAGAAAGTTAACGTAATGAGGGGAGTTACAAGACACACTGAAGTCGCCCACTGAATGACTGTGCAAAACAGAAACAATCTGTATAAAATGAATTCAAAATGAAACATTATGAAGTTTTTATTTCAGATTAAATATTTACAGAAGTAACCTGTGCTAGAAGTGTCATAAACAGTAATCTAAACATAATCTGGGGAACAGAAGGCTGGACAGAGAACCCTTAAAATTAATAGAATCAGAAAAAAAATATTCAATTTACTGTAGAACTGCATTTCCATTCACCGTAGAACAAGATCAATTGAAACGGAACAGAGAAAGAAGACATTTAGCAGCCAGAGCTGAGGGATAAAGCGATATGTCATTTATTCTTTCTGCTGAATAAGATATTTCTCAGTAATCCACATCCAGGCAAGACTGCTTAAAGATTTTGCCTGCAACTTTGCTGCTTAGTAAAATCAAGCCACTTTTCTAGAGATCTTTCTCCAGTGATCTAGTGACATTGACTTCCAATCTACATTTTCTTTCTGTATAGGAGTTTCAGATCTTTGCAATATAACTCTTAATAGTCCCTGTCTTCCAGTACTGTTGAAGACCACCATTTCTGTGTAACAGAGACTACAAATCTGAGCTTCGTTTGTTTTTTCCTTTTCATGCTTCTTGCATCTAAGCTATTTGCATATCCCAACATTCTTTCCTCCAGACCATTTCAGGAATCTGATCTTTCTCTGCCTGGTTAGAGCTGTAGGAATAACTGACTTTTACTGGCTGAATCAAAATAAATAAATAAAGAAAGGAAGTATAGGAAATTCATTTTAACTCTAAAATATTTTTACAGTTTTCTTACTAAAATGGAAATCCCCTGACATTTAATTATGAGTTGGATGAAGTATTTCTTTCAGACCATAATTATGTACCTTTCTACTTTAAACTTTGATAAATTTTGAAACAATAAAAAATCTTTGCCTTCAAAAGCTCCAATTCTGTTTGGCCAAAATAATTCAGCAAATTTAACAAGAATTCACAAATATTATTGATGGGCCCAAATCACTGTTTACTGGACAAATGAAACATCTGACAGAAAAATAATGCCCAGATCTAGTCTCAACAGCTAACAAAATTTTCTATTCTTGATCCTCTCCTGCCTCTTCTATTACCACATTTCTTTTGCAGTAGATTCTCCAACTCACAAATCTTGGTCACTTAATTCAAAAGCCCCTATTAAAATTTTATGTGCCCATCATCCAGCATATAAATTTGCATTTATTGCTCTCAGATTTTGCAAAACAAATTTTCAAGATCATTTGCAGGATGCAAGCACAACAAAAAGTTGCCGACCAAAAATTATAAAATTTCAAATCTTTTTGCCTATTGTATCTCTTGCCTCTTTTTCTTGTCACCGATCGTCCCATTCATCTCCTTCAGCCACTCCTAATGCTATTCCATTTCCCACAGCATCCCCACAGAACGGTATTTCCTACTCAGTGCAATTCGCTGGGCTCCTCCTTTTATATGCACAGGACACCTCTATTCTCTGAGATTTTGTAATACAGTCTTTTCTCTGCAAACACAAGAGTTGCAGAGAAACTTATTTAGTATGAAAAACATTCAAATCACAAGATATACACATATATCTCCACCCTAAAAGCACTCGTTTCTCTCGTGTTACCAAGGAAATGAGTACATAGTTAATCATTGTGAACAAAACACAATCCTCCCATCTTCTCTATTTCTATCTTCCAGTCTGACAGTCCTTCAGGCAAGAAGCTGTCTTACTGCATTTCTGTACAAATTGTTGGGATGATACAAAGTAATCAAGAACAATAACGGTCTCCAAACCCTACTAACTCCCGCTGTAGGGGATTTAAGCTATAATGACCGAAAAACAGAGGACACTGGCTGTTAATGACTGGGTTAAGTTACAGGCCTGAGAAACTGAACCCGGGAATTGCACAGGCACCCAAGGTCAGCAGATTTCTCATCTCTTTCTCTGTGTTCTGTTAACATTTTGCAATAGGCTCAGTAGCTAAGCTTTCTGGGGTGGGTGTAAGAACGCACCACTTCCTGTGGTGGCCGTTGTGCTTCCTGTTTTCTCAAGGCCGATGGAGACAAGCTGGCGGGGCTGCTGATTTTGAAACAGGGGCAGCTGCATGATTGTCTTGTGAGAGCGCAGAATGAATCACCATCCCATCCGCACAGAAAACTCCCAAATCTTTCCAGAGTTGGAACTCTAACTCTGGTAGCGCTGGACTGTCTACCTGCGCGTGCCTCACGAGGAGCGTGGGGAAAGCCTGCCGACTCCAAGCAGTTAAAAGTCAAGAGCCAGATGACAAAAGATCATGAGACTGGTTCAAAAATCATACAACTTCGGGAAAAGAGTTTGTCTGTTCATTTTGTTTGTCTTCTGTTCTTTGAGAACCATTGGCCATTCTCTGCAATGCAAACAAGAAATCTTTTCTTCACTTTTTTAGTATGAAAACCACCGAGTACTACAAGGCTTTTAATTAAAACACAAGTTGGTAACAGTGGCTGCACAGGCAGGTTGTTACTGAGACACAGAACCGCCTTTTCACAGACCTTTGACTAATAATCATTCTAACATTGAAGGATTCAAGGATACACTAAATTCAGTTTGTTGGTAAAAGAAGGGAACTCTTTTTTGTAAAAGATAGAAAAGGAAGGGAAAAGGAGCTCACAAAAATCCTCTGATGTAGGATAAAAGATGCAGAATAAATCTATCTTGTTGCAACTTCCTCTAGTTACTATTATAAAAATTTGGTATCAGTATGAGATATTCTCCATACTTATTTACAAGTAAATACAATATAACAAGTTTTACAATAAATTCTACCCTACACAGGATATCCTGAAAGCTAAAATGAATATTTGAAGTACTTGCTTAGAAGTGCCCCCCAAAAGGAAAAAAAAAAAAAAAAAGAAAGAAAAAAAGAAAAAGAAAAGCAGTTAAATTCATGCCAGACTTTGAGCTTCACAACCACATTGGCCCCAAGATTGTCTAGAAATTTGAGGCTAACACCTGTTAGTTAGCATATGCTAATAAATATGCTTGAGAAATCTTGCATAGACAAGGCAGTGTGCATTTTACCATGCACTAAGCTCAGTGAATTAAATATTAGGCTTCCCTCCATACTTTTAACCTATCCATCACGGCACTAGACTTTTCCAACAAACTAGCAAGACATCTTTTGAACCTGTTTGGGTTCAGATCCAAGCTCCTCAGCCTGCTCCAGGGAGGCTCACAATTAAAGCCTTGACCCACTACTGCTGTCTTCATGGCCATATCCAAAGCAGCACAGGTCTATATTTTGGAGACAAGATTGTTAAAAAAAAAAAAAAAAAAAAAAAAAAAAAAAAAAAAAGAGAGAGAGAGAGAGAGAGAGAAAGTGAGAAAAAGAGAGAGAAGACCTCATTCTTCTGTATGGAAGGAGCAGTGGCAAAAGGAAGGATTGGCAGGAAGGACCCTGCTGGGAAGGAATGTGTGGTCACGCTTAGCATTTGGGGTCAGCCCAGAAAGGAACAGAGACTGCTACTTAAACCAAATAGCTCTGTTACTCCTTGATCTTATACCTTAAGTCTCACGCTTCAAAGTGATGACATACATGTTCAATCCAACTGACTGCCATATTTAAACATTGTGCTGGATACATTTAACACATAAAATAGAATGCCTTCTATATTCCATTACCTGCCTGCCTACACCCTTGATTCTAACTGTCTATTTATACCTCATACTACACTGTCATCTTCTAAAATACTCCCAAATGTTTGCACATCATTTTGCACTTTCTGCATTTCCTGCTCTTCCCCAGTCCCCCATATTCTTGTATTGTGCTTTACACAAATAATTAATATGGATGAATGTTCCTTTGCTTTCTGAACTGCTGTCATGGGCCTTGTCATGACTCTTTTCACAGAGAAGTGAATACGAAAGAGCTTTGGTTCCTCTCTTTGCATTGCATTTGTTTCACTTTCTTCTCTTTTCACCCGCTCATTTGATCTGAAGCTCTCTGAGCTCAAGTGTAGGGTTCTTGAGTTCCCAGTTCATAGGATGAAGGAACTGGCTCTGGATATCATTAGATATCTTCATGATCTGACTCAGTGACTTGGACACTAAGCTTCCATTTCTTTACCCACATTCTTTTCTGTAATTTTCACCAAGCCTGCTTAGCCATATCTACACTAGATTTCTCATATAAAACACTAAATGAAGAAAGGGCACATCCCATTTTCCCTACCACACCACTGAGCAAAATCTTTCTGAGAATAAAGTAACCTTTTTTTCCTTCCTAGCTCTAAAACTATAATTATTGCAGTCCTGAACCACCAGACATTTTTGACAATCTGGTACACTGCTCAGTTTGTGGCAGTATGGCACTACCATGCTTCTTGCAGGGCAATTCCTTATAACTGCAGCTGAGGTATTCACAAATTCAAGAAGCAGTGCAGACAGACACAGACCAGTCTTTGTAACTTGGGGGGAAACGCAATGCTAAACGACATGGAGGGTGGTAATATGGAAGATACACCAGTTTTGGATGATATGATCAGTTACGCTAATTTTCCCAAAATGTACATCAGCATTTTCTGGAACTGAATTAACATAGATGATCAAATCACATCACTGTGCAGCAGTGGCTCCAAAACTTCTGCAAGAGGAAGCAGGCCTTCACAGACTTGTGTAATAAGTCTGCCCCAGCTCTTTGGAACCATATCCCATGACTGACAGAGCCCATAATGTGCAGAGATGCGGGCTGCTATCTGGAAATTGGCTACCCGAGGCTGCTACAAGTCCGTGGCTAACCATCAAGTCAACTGTCAGACTGCTAGGTGGGGAAGAGGGAGTTGCAGTGTTGTTATGAAAGTTGTTTATCCACTGATTATCAGCAACAAGAGTGTAGGTGAAATAACACCAGGCTTTTACAGAAAGAGCCTCTAACTTGCATTAAGGTTACTGACGATGCACTGTATCTATAGTTTGCACTCCAGCAGGAGCCAGTGAAAATGTTAACTGTAAAAAATCTTATTCCTCACTTCCTGATGAGTAGAGAGGGCTTCATAAGTGGAGATGGATGGTACCAGTGAGGACAGCACTAGGAAAGTGCAGGATGAAGGACTTTTAAGTAAATCTGACATATGCAAATTTGGGCAATCTGGAACCTTATTCTTTCACATAGAGATAGTCATAAACACTGTCCACTTTGGACATTGCTAGTCTGCAGTCTTGTCCTTTGACATAATACTGGGATTTTCACTTCAGATGATCACATGGTATAAGCATGAATACAAGCTTGAACTTGTAGCTATCACTTAGATATATCTTAAGTCTGTTAAAGAGGAAAAGTTGCGGTAACAGAATTTCCCAGAATTTAACAAATTCGTATCACTGCATAAAAGAACATATCTGCGAGAAGTTGCAGGGCTGAGCTGGACAGCAATTCAGAAAGAAGTAGTTAAGAATTCAGGGCTCAATTCTCATTTTCCAGGTATATTCTTTTCTTTATTCAGTACTGACAGCATATGTGAGTATCAAACATGTAAGTTTCCAAATTCGGCAAAAAATGGTAAGGAAATGGAAGAAGAACAAGAGTTTCTGTGCTTATGTGAGAGACCCATAAAAAGATAATATTACTTTTAAAAATAGAAGTCTCTGTCTTGTTTTCACTCTTGCTCTTCAGGTTTCTTTCCTAATAAAACTGGGTTTTGCAGAGAACAAGTAATATGCTCTCAACATCATAATAAGAAACTAGAAGAAAAAAAAATCTAGCCTGGGGTAAATCTCTTTCACTCCTTTCTACACAGATATGTGTGAGCATAATTGTAGGCTGGAGACAGGTGCAACTGAGGCCACTCCAATACCTGAAAGGAATAGTAACACTCAGCAATAAACTGATCCAAAGTACATTTTACAACTGTTTTATGTATAATTTGAGGAAACTGGACCCAATGGCAACCTGACTAAAGAAATACTTTCCTCAAATACTTTGCATTTCCAATCCAGTCCAAAGCAAATAACCATCCTTCCTTGAAACCCATGCACAAACTCTAGGGATATGCCATGTCTGGATTTATCAGTACTCAGAGAAGGAGTGGCTCTGTTAGAAGAAAGTTCCTCACCTGCACTAAGTTGGTGAACATGGGTCATACTAGTACGGGCTTAAACTTTTCATCAAATAGTATGCACTGTGCTGGATGTATGCCTTCTATCCTTATGCAGCTGGGAGAAAAAAAAGAAAAAAAAAGAAAAAAAAAAAGTGGAATCTAGACCCAATAGCCACATAGTTCCACAACAGATTCAACATCTCATTGGTAAAACCCGTACCACAAATATGAAGGGAGAAAGTAGCTTGGGGATCCATGTGCACAAAAATAGAACCATAAACTGAAGAAGTGCATAGCCACTTTAAAACCACTTCAAATATTTTGTTGTATTGGTTTCAAGTGGATTTAATAACAAGTTGGCAATTTCTGACTGCTAAGAAGAAGACCAGAGACCTTGCTACAGACTAAGAGAATTCTGCCAAATTTGGCATCTCATCTGTCCATCAGGTAACACAGTAATGTAAAGTAAACACACTGAAGTCTGTACCATGGTTTTTCTAAGCCCTTCTAGGATACATCTAAAATAGACAGGGAAAACAGTTTTAGCCTCAGTGGAGTATGCTAAAATGCTAAAACAAAAGGGAGGCTCTGCTGACTGACTGGATTCTAGACAGATTTTCAGAGATGGTGTCTTCTTTGTGCTATGATGTGCTATGATGTTTTCTTTGTGCTGATGTAGAGATCTTCAAATTAATTCCTCAGGTATATGTGACAGACAGTGGTCTGGCCAGACCCATGGCTGAGCCTAAGTTTCAGCTTAGTGCCTTGCTAAGTCAACTATCAACTATCAACTCGCCTGAAGGATCCTGAAGACACTGCTGTACTCTTCAATGTGGATAATCCTACTATGGCCCTCCTAACTGTTAATTATTATTTGGCGAATAGAAAGTGGCCCTCTGGATGTATAAGGTGTGTGTTTAGCATCATAACATACAGGAGTGCAACTCAGGGAAAAAATCCTTTTCTTTCATAAAGTTACTGACATTTAAATTACTAGCTACTTAAGTTAATGTTATACAAGGTTTTAATGCCACAAGTTCACCCTACAAGGAGGATCTGCTAAGAAAAATTATTTCAGGCAGCTCTCCTTTTCTGAAGTGATGGCCACAATAAATAGTTCTTGATGAAAATGTGGTAGATATGCAGACTATCACAGATTTGACAAAATTTGACTCATAAGATCTTCGACCTTCCAAAATGGAGGTGATTCTCTACGGGAAAATTACTATGAACCAAACTTAAGAATATAATGCCTTGTAAATTCACAGATGAGGATTATAGGATAACATATCTAACTTCAAAAGTTAAATTTTGACTGTTTCAAGAATATAAAGATTTAAGATTTTAGAAGATGAATGTGGGATGGGTCAAGACTTTGCCCAGAAGCTCACAGAAAATGATTTACATTTAATTTTGTACAAAGAGCAAGTTAATGGCTTCCTGATTCATGTTTTATTCCCCAGTTGAGCATCTTTCATCATTTGTGTTCCTGTCACCCAACACCCAAGTTTCTAGATGTAGTGCTTTGGGATCAAGGTGAAAAATTTGTCCTTGTTTCTGTGAAAGCAGATCTAGACCCTTTGATAATGACTGAATATGAAGGTGTTGAGGATCTGTTCAGAAGTCCTGTCTCAGAATCATGGTTTTATGACTACTGCTACAATAGCTGCATGAGGTTTTGGTCTTTTTAAGGATTGTTTGGATCAGAAGAATAAACAGAAAAATACTTAGAAAACTTTCTTTCCATGATAGCAAAAAAAGGGAGCTGGGAGAGCTCCCAAGCTTGTGCACATTGCGAAAGAACTTACTGCACTTGCTGTTGGACAGAAATGGAGCTACACAGTGTTTCTCCAAGCCTACACATGCTGGCAATGATAACAAGCCTGGTCTCTTCTCACTTCATGCAAAATAGGAATGGGAAAAAATGGGAAATGTTCTCCTGGAGACTCTGAGGAAGAATAGATATCCATCAAGCCATTCTCTCACTGTCAAATCGTAACTTTTGGAATGAAATAATTATAGCTTTGTCTCTCTTGAAAGTTTGATGTTATAAAGTTTCAGAAAGAAAGAAAGAAAGAAAAAAAGAAAGAAAGAAAGAAAGAAAAAAAAAAAAAAGCACTGCAGATCCCACTACCAACTAATAGCTATTTGGTAAATATAAAAGGCTCTAGTGACAGAGCTGAAGATATCCTCATATATACAGATATCGCAGATACTAAGAGCAAATTTGCTAACAGGTTTTGGTGCCAAAAACTGCCATAAAGGGAAATAAACCAGTATTACAAACTTAGGTGCTTAAACAACTCCTTCCAACTATGGTCAGCATTCTAGCTGCCAGGAAACTCATGGGATTCACGTGTTCCACAGCTTACCTTTTGCCTTCTGCTTACAGATGAGGGTTGGCTAGTGTTGGGATCTACACTGCAACAATACAGGTTTATTGTTGTAGCTAGGGCAGATTAAACAGCTCTTCAGTTTATCCTCAAGGATCATGCCCAATTCTTTTACGGCCCATGGCAGCCCTGTTCCTAGGACCAGCACAGTTACTGAAAAAAATTATGGTATCTTTGTAAGATTTTCGTTTTGATAAAAGAATCTTCGTATTCAGATGCAGGGTCATGAACCCCAGGCTCAGTTCTTGATTCTCGACAGACTCTCTGCCATGTCCTTCTTTCAGAGAACTAACAATACAATGTAACACAAAATGCAGTTAATTTTCCAGAATCCCAGCACTCTTTCCCTCTGCAACATCTTCTTCTTCCTGAAATTTGCTTATCAGATCTACAAAAAGTTAAATCTCATCTCAACTATCATGCAATGGATCAAAGCTGTGATCTCAGAATGACACAAAGTAAACGAGTTTCTAATCCAAACAATTTTAACTGTCAGCCTCTCATTATTTCTGTCTCTGCTTTCTGGGTTTGCTGTCCAGTTACACTATTCTTTTTGTGCAGTTTATCTTCCATCACCTGGCTTAGCACATGTAATAAGATCCAAGATGCATCCAAATAACCTAACAGGAGACTTGCCTTCTGGCTAAAGAACCTCTGATCAGCTAAACCTCTTTCCCCAAGTGAGAAGAGTCAGTCTGTGCCCAAGTTCCCAACTGAGATCTTCAAGAGCACCTTCCCATAATTCTGACACTCAGTACAAGATGATTCAGACAACATTGCCTCAGATCATTTATCCTACTGGCAGTTTGAGGCTGAGGAGCAATATTCCACTTTTCATAGAACAAGAAGGACTAATCAAGTGAAATTTGCAGCCTAAAGTGGATGGGAACATCAGGAAACAAGCTTAGGAAACCAGCTCATCATATCGTGCAAAGGAGGAGTAACACGGAAAATGCTATTTGTAATTTATAAGTAAACTTGTGTTTACTGGCATGCTATTGAGCAATAGCTTCAGTAACATGGTGTATATTCATACATCCATACATAGATTCTTACACATATGCACAAACAAAAACAGACATCCCATAGAGCTGGAAGACAATTTGCAGGTGGTGTTCAGACAGGCACAAATATTGTAAGGCTCTCAGTCTACGAGGTTATCGCTGTTCTTCACAGCACTGCCAAAAGCAACTTAGAGCCAAATCTATTTAAAAACAGTAAAGGCAGAGAAGTGAAGTTGCCTTTGGTTGTGCTTTTTTTTTTTTCTCTCCCGTTGTAGCTTCCTCTTTCTCTTCACCAGCTCAGCACTGCTGGCAGCTTTTTATAAACCACGATTCCTACTGCTGTCAGCTTGTTTGGAAACTACATGGTGAGCTTGGTTCAGCAGCTACTGCTGTGGGTTTGTGTTTAATTGCAGACCGGATATGCTTTAAATTCTGTACCTATTGCCATTATTTTCATTCTAAAACACTCAAAGAGGTCTGTATATTCAAAAATATATAGTATGAAGCAGAATTTTGTACTAAACATACACAGCTAAAGTGGCATAAACTAGAAGGGGAAATGCAGTCATGCATCTGTAAATACACAGTGAAGAACTTTTGCACAATGCTCATAGGAGTGATGGCCTCTGGAAGGTTAGATCATGGCAGGGCGGTCAGTAATGGATTTATTCTAGGTTGATAGTAATCTGCACTGAGCATGCAAAGAGATATTATGACCAGAACATTCACCGTGAATCAAACAGATTACTGAGAAAAAGAATTTGTAAAGGAATCCTCTACATATGTCAGACATCTTTAACACCTGAGACAGAGGGGATGGTGAGTACATGCTGTCTAGAAAGATTACAGTTACATGAGTAATCATGAAAAAAGGAGTGAAAAAGCTACAGCTAGCCATAGCATCCAGGAGAGATTACCAGGAAAGTAGGTAGACGCAAAAATGGAGATGAACAGGAGCAGAACTGAGGAAACTCTGTGGGTTGGGATGGTGCGATGAACAGCATTTGCATTCCTGAGGTCTTTACACTGTCCTCTGAATGCTTTTCCAAAGGCAAAATTCTCCATAGGTTCAGTGGAAGGAAATTTGGTTACTAACTTGGGGCAGACATTTTATATTTGCTTTCACCATAGCAGAAATTCTATTGTCCGTTAGGCATTAGGGGCTGCCAGCAAGATCTTGGCTGGAGGCAAATGGTACTTGGAAGAAAAGTTATACAAAAAAAAAAGGAGACAGTCTGTTGCTTCCTCTAGATTGGAAGTTCAAAAACTTTTTATTTGCAGATCTCCAAAATGTTTTCATGCAAGTGCAAATTCCTACATAGTGAATTTAAGTGCACTGACAACTTGTTATTTTTTTCAGATCCCTCAAAAGTACTTCACGGACTTGCAGAGGCCTACAAACCATGACTTAAAAGGTCATGACTCAAATTGTAGATCTAAACACAGTATTTGTACAAGTTAAATTAAGTTTACTTTATGTATTATTGAACTGCACAAAATCAACATTGGTTGGTTTACAATATACTGCAACTGTAAACTGTTAAATTTAGTCAGTTAGAAACTTGCACTGTTTTAACTATACAATACAGTATCTGAATATATTTTAATCCAACAGTGAAGACTTCATATGTAGGTGAGGTCCAGGACTGAAGAGACAACAAACTTGAGTAAGCCAAGAGGTATAGGAATGGTAATAAGGTGACCAGAGAAGAGATGAAGCTCCGTTTAGCAGTGGAGCACATTTTATCAGCAGTTTTATCTACGGTTGCCCATGTTGTAGGTAACTGCACATAGTATTGCTAACAGAACTGTAATTATCTCAACTGACTGAATTATCACTCAGTAGTTACTAACAAGATCTCGCTCAGCAGATAAAGCCATAGGGAAAGTCTGTCTCTTCCTCAGCTGGTAGGAATCCTGCAATCTGGGGACAGAGTCAGCTGAGTTATAAATACTCAGCCATGGCCCTGGTTTGGTGTCTCCTCCTCTGTCTCCTACCATCTCCTACTCAGAAAAGAATCATTTCCCTTTTCTCAATGACCACTGAAATCATTTAGGGAATTTCCAGCACATGGTGTGTAGATTCTGATTCACTTTAACCCCAGAAAATGTTTAACTCCTTCCGGGAATTATTGTGAATTGATCCAGTCCTACATGCTAAGATACCCCAAGTTCCTCTTTCCCTTTTTCCCTCTCGACCATACACAAAAAGTTAACATCCAAAGCATTCTGTTCCTCTACGCTCTCACATATGCATCCGGCACTGGAAGAACATCTTCCTAGTCACAAAATCTTAGGCTCTCCACACTGTTAATTGACTCTTATTTGTGGAGGTTTCTCCTCCTAGAATGGGACGATAATTCCATCTTCTGAGACACATAAATACCTCTTGGCTTATTCTTCTGTAACATTCTCTAAAATGTTTCACTGCTACCACTAATTTAATATAGTCAATTTTTTTTCTCATTTTTCCTTCCCTTCTACCTCCTTGTTTTTAACTATTCCTGTTATCCTCACCAGAAGTTGTCACTGACATCATGTCAATCAACAACAACAGGCTTTGGGATATGCAGTTTCCTTTCACAGAACACTTCTGCAATCAAACTTTTTAACTTTCTTTTCATTGCCAAAACTATCACCCACCAATGACCTGAACTATGGCAGTCTCATTCTCACTGGCCTTGCTGGCTTCAGACAATCATTTCCCTTCATCCAGTCTAAGGGGGGATGAAAACACTGTTCAAACACTCTCTTTAATACTTCTCCACTAACTTCCTGTCAGTTACCACATCAAAAATAAGTTTCTTGTTCTTTTAAGACCCTTCACAAAACTGGTTCTCCTTAGTACTTGTTTGTTTAATGTATTATTATATAGCACTTCTGGAGTAACCATCAGTTTGAGATAAATACTGAACTGTAGTACAGAAAATTGTTTGCATTAAAAAAAAAAAAAAAAAAAATTGAAAAGATTGCAAGGCTAGAAGAAACCAATACATGAACTCAGCGGAGCAACAGGAGGGGAGAAATAAAGTTCGAACCCATATATTGTTAGCAGCAAAACTTTATAAAAAAATAAAGTGCCAAAACACTGAGCAAAACAACTGCAACCAAAAAAAAAAAAACCACCATAATTCCTTTCAATGGGCCTGAAGTCTTTACATGACTGATGTAAAATTTGCCAAAGCAGTAAGCAAATTGTGGTCCTAAATAATTGAACAGCTTAAGATGGAGCTACTTAGACTATTTCAATTTTTCTACAATAATCTTAATGAATGATGCCAGATTTTTACCAGCCACTGCAGATTTCAAGGTACCTGAAAAACCTACAGGCAAGAAAGCAAAAACGAAGACAAAAGTTTAATCACAGAGATGGCTTAAGGTTATAAAGGAAGCTAAAGTAAACTAATTCAAAGGCAATTTTTCTTACCAGTGACCACTTTTTAAAGAAAATATCAATATGAATAATATGCTACAGTTTGTCATACACAAGTCATACACACCAATAAAGCTGTAACACAGGCCTTGCATGCATGCTTCATCTCTTATAGAGCCAAATATATTCTGTGAGACTGTGTAAAGAGCCTTGACTTCCAAAGCTTTAGTTCCTCTTGTTTATGAAAAATTCCAGACACAAAGTCCTTGTGAAAACAGTGGCAGAGAACAGGAAGTCCAGCTGAACATCCACACACTTGAAGAACTTATTTATGAGTAGTGTTTTTCTCTTTTGAATTTTGGGAGATTACTAACAGATATAATCCTAGTAAAATGTATGTGTGAAAAGCATTATTTGCATTAGGGGAGCAAGGCTCTATCATAGATACAGCTGCCCTCTCAAGAAAGAACTGTTTTCTAAACACACAAATCAAATTCCACATAGAAATACTTCTGACACAGCCTGCGCAGGCTGCTATGGACCCTGGGAATGGATCCTTTCTAAGCTAAGATCTGCAATTCAGTTTAAAAACATAAGTGCACTTTTAAAATTAATCTCTTGATCCTCCCCACTTACTGTACTTCAATTTGCATTACATTTAGAACGAGCAAACTGGATACTTTTCAGATGAAACTGAACCAGATGATGCACTTCAGGACTCCCACTTCAAATGGGATTTCAGTCCATGGGACCAGACTGCAGCCAGTCTGAAGTGACCTCCCTTCCTCCAAAAAAAGATGGTTGCTTGGCTTTCAGCATAAACAGGCTTTTGTTTACAAATATGCTCTTAATGGGCCATACCATTTGTTAATATAGACATAGCTTAAGATACATTGACAGACCAAGTCTGCTATTTGTATTTCATGTTTGACCTATCTGAAATGCAAGAGAAATTACTACCCCTACCACAGATTCAAGTAACAGTGAACACTATTTATTGTGCAATTTCATAATAAATCAGCTCAAATGCACATCATCCTTATAGTTTAATTTTGATTATTAAAGTATCTAACTTGGGGGGAAAAATCTCAAGTAAGATTAATTTAAGTAGAAACGAGAGATTGGATTGTGGGATCAAGGTACAACTATATGAAGTTACATTAGATACTACTACTTGCATCTTAGTGACACTACTGACTCTCAGATGTAGATTTCAAGAGTAGATGGCATAACAGCATTCTTCTATATGAATTGCTTGAAATGGAATAAATAAAAAAGTTTTGAGAGACTGAATGACTATAAATAAGCAGAAATGTATAAACTGCTCCTGAAATTCTGCTGTCTGCAGAATGCAGAAGACCATTAAAAACGGACACGAAATCATATAGCTATTGAACATGCCTTAAAGCCAAAACAAGTCTTTCCAAATACAGTAAACAATCAAATATAGCTGTGATGCAAGCAGATCTTGAAGCTGTATGAATTGCTCAATAGGAGATTTTCTTCTTTGCTTACTTCTGCTCTAGGGACAGTTTAAAACTTACTAATAAAATGATAAATGAAGTGTTTTTCATTACTGTGAGAGATTGGTTATCATAATATAGTTCCTAAAAACCCCATGAAGCTTTCTGAATTAATACAGACCCACATCATTCCTCTTCCTTCCAAAGAAAACATCTATCTTCATTCTGATACAGATTTCGTCCAGTCTACACTTGAAATCTTTGCCAACACAGTCAAGTTATTTAATGACATTTTAATGACATTTCCCACTTACTGAAGTTCTTGTGCAAATGCAGTTACATAAAATTTGGGAATCCATACAAGGTTGACTGTAAAAAGCACCTTTTTGCTACTACAAACTGCATCAACCGTAGGAAGGGATCTCATATAGCCAGGAAAAGTCTTTGTTCAAGTGTACTCACAGTAATAAACTTGTAGGTTTCACAAAGGAACATCAGTGAGTGATAAACTATCACATGGAAAAGGGGAGTACATATTGAAGCGGAGACTACATTCAGACTGCTAAAGACCCTAAAGGAGAGCTCTACATGGGAACAATTTGTAAAACACTCTTAGCTCGTAGCTTGCAGCAGCTCCTTTCTAGTTCCTACTCTCTTATTATGGAAATATGCAACAAAGATATTCCAATCCATATCTTGCAATTCATTAGTGGTGTATGTAACAAGTAGTTAAATGCAAAGAACTGTGCCCCAACTCCACAGATTCCACAGTGAGAGACACCCATTGGCTCTTAAGAGAAGATGGCAAACCCCACATGGCATCTGAGTGGATAATAAGGTCAAAGGATGATATGTGAGACCCACAACCCATGCCATCTCTGGATAAAACAAGTTCAATACCTAACAGCTCTGGGATGAATTTGCAAGATATAAGGGGATCTTTTGTTTAGAGGTCTTGTCTTCCTGTTACAAGCAAACTCAGTAGCAGAGTCTGTGTAAACACCTGTTTTTGATTAAGAGGCTTCAGGATGAGTGATGTCATATGTGGTTTCAGTAGGGAGAAAAATTACAAGGTTTGAGGTAAAGGGACCTCTTTGTGATGTGGCTGCAAGCTGAAACCCTTTCGCTTTGCTATCTTGTGGTTACAAATAGTTCGAAGAATAAATAGGTAGAGATAGGGGGAAAAACACCCTTTAAAAGTCATGTCATCCATTTCTTGCTCTGCTTGCTCTGCCATCATTCATCACCTGTAAAAACCTTTGTGCGTTCTATCAGGCCTTCTTATTGCCTGAATCAGCATCACTAATACTGACTTTTAATACAACTTTATTCCATATATGGTAATTCTTTAAGTCAGTATCTGCCTCTCTAATCTGCCTCCCTTTGATGCCATACCAAAATGGTTTTGAATAAAACTAAGTACTTAAAATTACAACAAACAAATCTGGAAGCATCTCACTGCAGTAAGCATTTGCATAAACACTTTCTTTCATTTACATGTTTGATTTTTTTCCCTTTTTTCAGTATTATTTTTAAAGTAAAACCTTACAGCATATCAGGATAGGAACTATATTGGTTGGTGAACTGCTAGGCATTGAGTAAGTAATAGAGATTATTAATGGAAACCCTGGGATTTCAGATGTAAGTTATTAAGAGAAATAAAAAAGTGATAGAAAGATTTGAGATAGGCTAAAAAAGAGATATATAAAAAGTTTGGTAATTATTCATATGCACTCAGATATCTTTGATGAGCGTTTTGATAGACAATATTGAAATTACTGAAATTATTCTTTGAAATTCTGTAGTTCAATGATATATTAAAGCTGTTACCTGAAAAGCTGTTCTCTGCTATATAATAATTTGGTAATTCATCTATTGTTCTGTGTATAAGTCATCAAATAAAGCACTGCAAGGGGCCAAAAGTATTTCTTTTAATAGGCATCCTTTTAAGAGTGAGAAAATTCTATGACAACAAGCATGGGATAAAACTGCAGTTAAATCTAGGTTGAATTTTAGCAAGATTGTTACAATACTGTTCGTATACCAATATAATGCTGTAAACAAGCATTTTGTTTAACTCTTAGTGTTTCCATTTATGGAGATACTCTCCTTCATCAGAAACTTATTCAACTTCTGGACCTCCTGCTGTTCCTCAGGCTTTACGGTACATTATATTCTTCTAACTCAATACACAGAGAATCAATTTAATTATTTATGTTGGTATGTTTGGTATATTTATGATTACTCTTGGTCATTAATGTTGGTAAAGTTGGTAATCTAGCATTCCCTGAGTACAGTGAGGCTCGTGCAAAATATATATCCTTATTAGGTAATTTCCTGTGCTAAGAGACAGCACTAAGACTGCACTGGAGACATAACACTCCAGTGTATTAAATATAGTCATGTTACACTTTAATAAAAGACCCTCTCTGCAAAACACTATATTTTTATATCTTTCAGTAGCTGTTTAAGGTATATTTCAGTGTATTAAGAGTCAGATGGCATGTCTTCTCTGTTCAGAATACCATTTTTAATATACATACATTTGCCACAATTACTTTTATCATCTGTTCTCCAATTGCCTATTTTAAGATTTACGTATGGCTATTGTTCATTCCCTTCTGTTCTGTTTTTACTGAATTTTATTGTCAGGATTGTATTTTGTTTCTCGCCTACTCCCCCAGGTAGACCCAGTAACTTCTAGGCTGATACCAGAAGAGAGACTTGACAATCATCTCAGAGACAAAGGTGGACTATTCAGCAGTTCACTCATTTCCAGGCTAATGTCAAGATTTTTGGTACTAGTACAGTAAGACTGAAAAGCATATGGATCAACTAATGCTGACGAAATTCAGTCTGGGGATTCAAGAGTTAATTTCCCATCATGTTCTCAATCTTATCCCATTGCTAATATGGTTTGCTTGTGGGGTTCCTTAGGGTGTGGAATGAGAGGAACTTGTGAGTGGCCTCTGGTTTTACCAGTGTATGAGGGAGGAAGTTTGTAGTGGCTGAAATTCCCCCTCAGACATAGACCCAGGTGAGTGGTGAACAGGCTACTTTCAAAAGCAGAACCTGTGGCACACGGGCATAGATTGAAGGGGAACAACCCAGACAAAGAAACTTCACTTTTCCAAAATATTAGTAACTTATTGCAAAGCAAGAAGGCATTTTGCAGCATGAGAGAGTTCTTCCCTTGTTGCAAAGCCTCATGCTGTCAGTCCTGCACTGTGGCCCACTCATTCACGCCTCTGTCAGAACCATTTGTTAGAAGGCCACATATTCACTGCAGCTAAATACAAGTAAAATAGTGGGATAATGAGCAGGAAAACAGCACATAAGAAGCAGAGCAGAAGAAATTTCAGCATCTGACTTTTCAGATACAGGTTGCAACTATGTTCTCTACTCACTGTTAAAGAAATTCTTCTGGGAGAAGTAGAGGCCATGACACGGGACTTGTTGCCCACTTGCTTTCTCCTTGCAGGACCTAGAAAAGCAACAAATAAGAGGACTCAGTGTTTTCCATTGAATTGTTTCACTCTATAAAAAATTTTGTGAAGAAAGTCTCATTGGCATAGTTTTAGTTTCCTGTAGAAACCTAAGCCTGTTATAGTTGAGACTGTATACCCTTTTTTCCCTTCTGCTAGAAACTGCCACTTAATTGCAGCATAAGACCGTCATTAAAACAAGTCTATGCCAGTGCATAGCCTCACACCAGCTGTCAGGATTGTAGCTCCATGACACATCATTAAACCAGAGAACAGCAACATCGCTACAGTTCGTCTCCAATGGGAAGTACATAGTCTTCCACAGTCGGTAAGAACGCTGTACCCCTATGTTTGCTTATTGGTAGCAGGCCTGAGCTCTGGGTTGCTGATTATACAGTAAGCACCTGCCCATGGCAGATCTGGCTAAGGGCAGACTTCCTGTCACAGCACCGCTGCTCCCTGAAATGAGATTTATGCAAACCAGCTAAAAGCTGTGATGTCACGGATAGACCCAAGGGCTATCTCCCTTCTACAGACATTTGATAAAATCAGGAACTTCAGATACAACTCGGGAAGAAGTTCACCTCAGAGCCTATTAGGGCAAACTATGAAAACTTACTAGGGTCTTTCTCCAATCCTGAGATCCATTACTGCTAGGGGACTTCACAGAGTCCAAGGGTCTCACTTTTGCTGTGGTTTTTTTTTTTTTTTTTTTTGTTTGTTTGTTTGTTTGTTTTGTTTCATGTGATTTTTAAAGTCAGTTATTCTGGATGTCTGAAAACTGAATTAAGAAAAATTCACTCAGGAGTTGGCTGAATGTTGCAAGCTTGCAAAATGGAAGGATTTCCCCTCATTCCCCCTGTGAGTATCTGGGGTTTATTCTTAATATGGATGATTGGGCTCAGTAGCAAAAGACAAAGTAAACTTGGTTTTATTATTTGAGAATGTCTCTCTTTTGGTCTGTATCTGTACTGCCAGGAAGTTGGGCTCAGGTCAGTATATAAAACCAGTGACAACATTGCAATGAATGGGAAATTAACATTTCCTCCCTAAATTTGTATCTGATTTTGATCTCCAGTTGTTTTCAGAGATTAAACTCACAGTATTTTTGCAGGGTATACGTACAGCAAGTTAGTAAGATTTTTTCTTCTGTACAGCCTTTGTGGTATAAGGCTGAGTCTTGCTTCAGGCTGTAATTATTAATTAGCCTTGAGACTCTGACACAGTTTATGTATTAAATATCTACCAATATATGAGAGAAGAGTTGCCGAATGCCGCTTTTACATTTTGCAGACTTAAGGTCTTGTGCTCTTTGTAATGACAAAATTCTAGTCTCTAGTGTCAGCTTCTCTCAACCATATTTTACATTTTTTATTTGGTGACTTTTATTTAAAATATAAGCCAGGAAATAACCTTAAATCATTTTGAACATACATGGATGCAGTTGAAGACTTTCCTATTTCAGACTATAAAAAGCAAATGGTAGAGCGGGGCAGGGGGAAAATAACATTGGGCCTTTCAATCTTTTCTCTTAGTTACACATTTTCTGTATGACTACATGGCTGTTCCTGTTCTTTCTTTAGCTCTGAAGCATTTTTACACTGCTGTAATTTACACTGTGGTCACTTTGGAGATTATTATTTGTGAAGAATATAATCTCACTAACCAGTTGTTCAGAGACAAACTGTAATGGGAAATCTCAAGGCAGAATGGGTAAAATAGACTCTAATAAGATTTGCCAAATCCATAGTAGCTGAAAAGATGTCAGATAGGGTGTTTTACTTGGCTTTTTATGTGGCAGATCACATACGGTATTTGCTGTGTGTGTTCCGAAAAGAGAGTACGAGACAATGCAACTCGAAGAGTATTGTAATAAAATTTGTATTGTGCTTTCTTTTCTTCTTGTCCCATCTAATGAAGGCTAAAGGCACGTTTTCTTATTTTCCATACAGAAAGAGGGACCTCTGAATTCCTTACATATTTTCTATCTATATTGACTGAAAAAATACTTGTTATTTTCTTAAAATCCACTCAAGTCAATGAAATCCATTATTCGGTCAAAGGGTGTGACGACTCTAAAAAAAACTTCTTTCTTTTTCTTAAATACTCAAGTTACCCAGTGGATCTATCGTAAATATATCCAGATAAGAATTTGAAAAGAAACTGAGAAAATGAAAAAAAATACATGAAGATTTCTGAATATGTTATTCATTGAGCTTAAAAAAATAACAAAAAACAAACAAAAAAAAAACTTGTCCTCCACTAGCATCTCCCATTATTTTTACTATTAATGTTAACTTTCTTTCCACTTGTTTCCTCATAGCCACCTTCTGTGGCCTGTTTCTTCACTCTTGAATTTCAGTGTGTAGATTGACTAAATGGAGTGAAAATCTAACACGGTCTGGCTCATATTCTAATTTTTGTTGCAGATAAGTAATCTGACTGACTCTGTTCAGGTGAATAAGACAACAGGCAGTGAAAATGCAATTACATCTTACAGGAACACTTGGCAGGGCAAATTATTTTTGTTTTTTGTGATTAAGATGTTCAAAAAGGAAAACTTTGTGTTTTGTGCTTTCAAAACTGTTTTAGTTTACTTGCTTTGAGCACTGACAGTTAGGGCCCCACATGGCATCATTATAAAAGTCTGTGCCTCCTGGGACTTTTTTCAGAGAGTCGACATTAGCCCTTTCAGTTGAGGGTGGGCCAGTAACTGCCTTCCTCTTGACTATGCTAGGAAACTCTTAACTTTCGTTTGGAAAGTGCTACTCAAATGGTTTAAGTGTTACTGTATTTTTCTTTGAAGATTAAGAACTTAATATGGAAAAGACCTGCAAACTGGGCCCATGTCCTTTAATGCATGATAGGATGTAGCTGTGCTACTCAGCAGAAAATATCCTTATCTACAGAGGTGCCCAGAATATCTATGAATCCCTACATAGCCACCTGTAGTACTCAGTTTTGAATGGAGATATATTTGTATGAGAGTGAAAATGCACTTCAGAAGTATTCTGTTCCACACAACTGCATCTCCAAGATGGTGCAGTGAGGCTGGATAGCCCAGTCAGTGTCCACGTTGATATTTATGCTCATCTTTTCTAGAATAGTTATACTGTAAATTTTTCCAAGGAAATAAGGTTAATCTTGGCCTTTAAACTTGTCTCAGCAACACATCATTGGAAACTGTGTGGAGGATTTCTGAATCACATGCCAATGAATAGCTATGTCAGGATAACAAAAAAAAATCGCAATTCACTGAATTTGTAATCATCTGGAATCATCCAACAAAGTCTTGGTGAATAATAAGAATTTTCAGATTATTATTCTGTTGAATCCCCTGTGTCTCTCTTAACCAATGGCAACTAAGCTCTGTCCAAACAGTTTTTTGGCTTTTCCCTGTTGCAACAACTTAATCTAGATTTTCAGGACAAAGAAGGAAGGTGGAGGCAACTTTCCATTTACCAAAATCAATGACAGATAAAGACTTGTTTGCTTTTTTCTTGCTTTAGGCTGTAACATGATTTTTGATAACGTACTGCACTTCGGGGAGCACAGGAAAGGAGAAAACTTTAGACCACAGTCATGAGTTCCGAACAAAGGTTCCTGTCACTCTTTTTGAGGAGAACAGTTGCTAGAACAATGTCCATAATTGTCCATTAAGATCAGCTAAGCAACTAAATTTTAACATAATCTATTTGTTGCTTTTTTTCTGGGGAAATAAAACAGTTCAGTAAGTGTCATGGAAGTGCTATAAGTAAGACAGTGAAATGTATGTGTGGGTGGGGAGGTTCCAGAGAAGGACAGGGCTGGTGGGTAATGATTGGTGCAAAAGCTAACAGCAGCACATGGTGAAACTTCTTCTCTCTACTAGAGAAAAATAAGTTTTTAGTAAGACTTAAAGGAAGAAAACTCAGAGACATGTATTACAACTAGGCTTGGAGATAGTTTCTCTAATGAATGAAGGAAAACATCCCACCCCCCCCATAGGATAAGCATAATCAAGGAAAATATGATACACAAATCTTTAAACATTTACTATAAATCTTCTCAACTAAATATTGGTTGCTGTACCCTTGGAGATCAGATGCCAAGATGAAAAGTGGTGCCACTTCAAGTCCTTTGTGGAAATGGACTGGTCAAGGTGGCATAAGCCAATAAGGATACATATACATGTATTTCATCCAATGGATCACTGAACAGAAAATAAATTCAAGAAATAATATTCCCACAATCCATAAGAAAGAGATTCTAACTCCCAGACTTTCAAAGTAAAGTATGTAAAAAACAGTGATCTATATAAAAGCAGACTGATTTTAGATGCTGAGTATGCGCAACTCTGCAATCAGCAGTATCTGTAAATATTAAGGAAATCACTTTTGCTTAAGTTTAACTATTTAACGCATCTTCCTTTAGCTCTGATCATTGAATACAGATCTGAACCCTGAATAGTAGCCATTGAATGATAGAAATATTTCACTCTCAGTCCTCAGAATGTGAGAATATATTGGGTGTTAGTGAGTATATTGGACTGAAATGGGGGGATATGGGAAATCTTTGGGAAGAAGAGACAACTCAGGAAAAATGCAACTAGGAAAGTGAGATATTCTTTATTATCTATTTTGGGGCTGCTACTTGGCCTGCTTTCCAGGCTATGGTTCTGTAAAGATATAAAAGTGATAGAATTTTTGTAGATGACCAGGAGCAGGAGTGAAATTTTGAACATGGCAAATTAAGCCTAAATTGACTGGACAAAAATTTCTTTGGAAAGTTGTTTACTCTTGGCTAAATATGTACCAAAGCTACAAATTTTTATGCATTTAGATATGGAGAACTTGTACGATTTCAGTCAGCTTCTATTTGAGCTGAAAGGAAACAAAGATTATTCTTTCGAATGATATACATTTACATGACTTTTTAAACCTCCATTTCTCCCAGCTTATATGATGTGCATTTTCTGTTTGGATGTTGAGATCTCTCCTTTCCTAGAGCAAGAGTGGTTTCCTTTGAGTTGTGACAAGTTAGAATTTCTGAATATGAAGACTCATATCCTTTAAAGTTAGAAATTTCATATACTCTTCAGGCTGACATGATTTTGACAGGAAGCATATATTTATGGAAAGGAAATGGGGGAGTGAGATTAATTAATTTGCAAAGATAATGAAAACTAGAAATTCTGTTCAGAATATCATCTTCCTATTTGGCCTGTGAAGAATGCAAAACATAGCCCCAGTATTTTTTACTATAGAAGATCAAAATACACCCCAGGTATAATGAATTAGGATGACTGAATGAATATGATCAGCTGTGGTTTGAAAACACAAAGAAAATACGTAGAGGAAAAACAGAAGCATCAGGGAGATGATATGCCTGTACTTCTCCTATGATCACCTCTCTAAAATCTAGAAAATGGGCTACACTTTCCATTAAATCCCTCTGTCGATGAGAGGTGATTCTACTAGAATAATATTGGTATGGAAAGAGAGACTAAACCTACTCCCTCTGGAGATCTGAAATCTGGTACTCTGTTGTGGATACAAGTAAATGATGACAATCTCCTTTCATTTAGTCTTTCTCTTACATTGTTTTTGTGGGTTATCATTTTCTGATGTTCTTTATAGAACAATTATCAACTACCACAGTTTATACCAGCACCTTACAGCTAGGTAAAGAGTTTGCTCCTGCAGCTTTGAGGACTTCACAGATCTGACACCTCTTTAGTGTTCATTTCAATTCATCTGCATTCTGGAAGTCATGACATTTTAGATACTTGTACCAGCACATTCTAATATGATACACTAACAAAGCACACAGCTGCCAGTGAGGTTATCCAAGTACTTTCTAAGAGTATTTTTAATCCTTTTGTGTTCTAATATCTTAATCCTCTGAGAAGTCTGTCCTGTTACTGATGTTTTCTTCAATGTCATCATAGAAATGACATCCCTAGAAAATAACAATCTTCAAATCCTACAATTGCACCAGAACGAACTGAAGGAGTTAACTGGAAGAATTAAACAAGAAGAATTAATGAGGAATGACAACTCTGATCTGGTTTTCATCAAAAAGAAATCTCTTGCTTTTGCCAGCTGCTTATCTTCCACCTCTAGCCAGATTTTAATGGTAGCTGCTGCCTTAGGTTTCATGTTCTCAAGGAAGCTAAAAGAGCATGAAAGAGAGAAGCTCGCCTGCCCTTCCAGCATGCTGTCATCATAGTGTAAACTTAGAAAAATCCTACATTCCAAAAATGAGCCAGATTCATGAAGGGAGATGAGGATTTGAGATTTTTATCTTTCCCACTTTTATTGAAGTAACAGAATAAATTAAATATGCTCATATTGGACTGCTAGGCATAGAGAGGAACACAAGCAAGATAGTTTTCCTACATCACCTGTTTTAAGAAGAAAGACAGGACTTTCATTCTGCCACTAAGCATCCAAGGTCACATTATGCTCCACACTGCTTGGACTTTTCTGTTTGTTTTTCTGTTTAGAGGAGGAGGAAGAAGAGTAAATGTCCATCACAACTAAAGAAAAGTTTCTCTGCTGTAATAGTGTGATGGCTTCTTGGCCTGGGCCTGATGTCTGAGGTAGCACTCTTAACATCTACAGAAGGTTGAGGAGTGGGTTGCAAGCCAGTGCTTAGTGTCAAGCTTTTTACTTCTCCTCCCCATTCTTCCCCTCAGCAACAGAAATTGTGCTGGCAATGCCCCTTCCCCTAACTGATGGGAATGATTTTGAAGGGATTTATCTAAGGTTACAGTTCTAAAAATTCTTCTTCTCTTTACAGCCCTCTGAAGATATGGCACCCTATGAGTCAGACTTCTACCGACAGCCCCATGACTATTACCAGTATCTCAACAGTGATGGAGAGAGTCATGGTGGTAAGTTTAAAAATATTTCCTTGGAGCATAAAGTCTCATGGGATATTGCAGGAAAGAGATTTAGTACATTCATAAAAAGAACACACATATTTTGATCTATAATGTATAGGCACATACTTTCAAATCAGAAACCTGTGATAATTCATTCCATTTAGTGACACCATTCCACTACAGCATCAGTGACACAGTCTTCTCTGAAAGAGAATTTTATAAAATACTGAATAACGCAAGGAACTTCCAGGACATTCAGTGTATTGCCAAGAAGGTGGGATCTCATGATCTCGATCCTTAATTATCTTTGCTGTGTTTTAACTTTTCTCTGCAGATCAAAATCACTCTGCTTATTTTAGAACTCTCTGAGGTCATTGATTCGCAATACTGTACTTCTCATGCTGCCATCTCCAATTCTTCTTTGACTTAGGTCCTAAATACTCTGTTCCTTCATTTTTATTCTGTTTCTTTGGCATTTGGCCACTTTCAACTCCATATATTTCTCTCTTTTTTTTTTTATCTCTTTCGCATGCTGCCACACCTAGCTTAAACTTTCACTCTTCCTGCAATGCACCCAAGTACTTCCTCTCTTTATAGCTATGTAAAACTTCCTTGTAACTGTTTGTATGTAAACCTAGCTCAATATAAAAATATTGTATTATTATTTATTGCTTCAATTTATATATGCAATTTCAATTTAATGTTTGTATTGAACTAAGTTTTGCTGTCTTCTGTATTGTCAAGTCCTCTGGGCACTAGACTCTGTATCAGTGCAGAGGGGAGAGCACTGCTTTGTGAATCTCCTCTCCTGTGCAAAACAATGTTCCAGCAACACCACCCGGGAAATATCATGGTCAGTATTGACTCAGGAAGGAAAAGCACCGTTCTGCTGTATCACTCATGGCAGTCATGGCAGATCCTGGAGTTTCCCTTAAAGACTCCTACAGATACAGTAATTAGACCCACCACTATTTAGTTTAAGACATCTAATAATTGCATAGCATAGCACTGCTTTATCTGTGGCAGCAGAATCCATATTAATGGACAACAAGTTTCAGAACAGGCTGGACATTTAACTGAAAAATTTGTTCTCTACATTGCATTCAGAAAACAGATATGAAATCCTTAAAGCCTGAAGACAAAGAATTCATTTAGTTTTTATAAGTTATCATCTCATAGCCTCTGTCCTGTCACATTGATCAAACCCAGAAACTTCCACATGCAAATTCAGGGCTTTTACATTCTAATCTGCACCTCAGCTTCCATAAAGTAAAGGATAACACTTATTACCTCAAAGAGCAATTGTGACAATTAAAGAATAAAGATAAAAGATGCCATGCAGGAAAAAAGCACTGGAAAAGAACTCTTCTGTCAAATCTAGCTACCTCAGGCAACAACACTCCTTTATGCTTCATAACTTTATGAAGTCCAGTCTGGCTTACTGCCCATTTTTCTACAGGGAAGGCTGTTCCTAAGGTACACTGCTCAGATCACCAGCATGTTTTAACTCTCTCTGATGAACACAAGAAAACTCAAAGCCACCTATGTGGATTAAGTACACTATTTAATATGAATGCTGAGGACACCTAAACACCCATTCAAGACAATTTTTTTCCCTAAACTTTTGTTATATTTAGTCAAAAGATTTCAAAAATGTTTTAAAGTTCTCCTACAGCAAGTGGTTATGGAAGAGGCATTTTAATACCAATCTCCACATTTCAGCTGAATTTTTACTTATGAAAGAATTTTTATTATTTTTTAAAAGAATTTTTATGAATTTTTCCTTCTGCAATATAGTTGGTTGTGCCCAAACACTTTATATGCCATAGTCTTTCTTGAATTTCTCAGTCTACTGAGCAATGAACAACTAAGGAGTATGGAGGGGAGTGACTACTTGAATGTCAAGTGTCTACTTGACTAGACAGTAAAGTGCAATTGAGAGACATTAGAGTGCATGCAGCAGAATGGTACTAATTTAATACCTAGGAGATCATTGCAAATAAGTGACTCTGTAAATTTAACTAACAAAAATAAACCATAAAACATCTACATGCTAAATCACAACACGCATTGTCTGCATTTATTTTGTATATTGTAGATTAACTATTTTGCAAATACTGTAACACAGAGATACAGGCATGTAGGGCAAAAGCTGCTTCAAGTGTTCATGTATTAGTCCATTGCCCACCCTGAGCTTGTATGCTAGTAAGACTGTAAACGTAATGTAGTGTATTTTGTAACACTAATGCAATCTTGGTAATTACAAAATTCCACTGCACTTTTGTCTCTAAATTTTTACTAAACATGACTGGTTTAGTAAAAAAATCATTATTTGTATGAAACTAAATGTCAGCCACTTTTCATTTTGTTGCTAGTTTCATGAAACTTATTAGTTTTTGTGGTTTGGGTTTTTATTTTCATCCCACCTCCCGGAGTAATGTGACCATTTAACATTCTTGTTAGGATTTTAGCCTATATAGTAGTGGAGGAAAATCCAAACATGTGAACCTTAGTCTTAAATACCATATGGCAAATAAAAAGAACTCCAAAATCCCCTTATTTTAAAGTCATCCTGAAGGTTTCTTGGGGCCTGGCTCATGGATTTTTTAACATTCGGTATTATTAAAATCATAAAGTTTTTTAATTAGAAAAGTGAGAGCTAATGAGATTCTACTGTCATTCTAGATAAGACTGCAACATTGCCTAGAAACATGGCATCCCACTGAACACAGTGATTCTATACAGGATCAAGACATGGTTTTTGCAGTGTCCTTCAATATTTTTCTCATTTCCTATACGGGATTTTTCTTGGCTTGTTTCTTCAGATAGGTAAAATACAGTGGAAACATCTAAGCCATGCAATGAGGGACTGTGTAAAAAAAACCTTCTCTTAGTTCAAAATGAGCTGGAATATCTGCATGGCACGGAGTAGAACCATTCAGAGATAACTAGCTCAGACCTCAAAAGTATAGCCGTCTTAGTAAAGTGATCTTAGATCAGGCAGAGTGCTCTGCTGACATAGCTATCATATTTCCGGTTCAAGAGCTGTCTCATGAATTTCTGCATAGTTTTGCACTGCATAATGCAGATGTAGCCAGTTGCTCCACTTAACACTTTTCTTAAGCCTACTTCATATTCTAACTGTTTGTCCTGATGTTATTTATCTGTTAAAACAAGAGGAAAGAAATTTCTCTTGGACAGAGGATGGCCAAGAAAATTTAGCTATGTTTTCTCACTTCTAGAGTGCAGATCTATCTCCATGATGAGTATTAACACAATGCCTTTAGATCCACTATTGCTTCCCTTATGCTGGGCTAACATCCCTTCTGTCATGAGAGAGAGTTCAGAACTCATGACTGTCCTTCCTCTAACCTTTCATTACATACAAGACCAAAACAAACATGATCTCCATGTCTCTATAAGACAGATTTTTTTTCACATCCTCTTTCACTTCACATGAAATTTCTCATAATGACTCCATTGTGTAGCTATAGGTTGAGTTTTAGCGACATTTTCCTTGACCCAAAGAATAGACACTTTCCATTTCTAGAATGTTTCTCTCCTTTCTTTTCTCTTCTGTCCACCTTTACATTTTTGTGAAAAGAACAGAACTGCAATGCATTACTGACATCACACTAACACAGAAGGTAGAAGGGAATAGCTGCAATGCAGCTGATAACTCCAGTTATCTGCAGATATTTATAAATTGTTTATGTTTTGATGTGCACTGAATTAGGCAGGGTGGTAGAACTGTAGAGCGGTCTGTGGAGGTAGAATGAGGAATTTCTCTTTTAAAGTCATTAAAGACACATCTTTTTTTCTCAAGGATCACTCTGAAGTTATACATGATTTAGAAAAAAATAAGGACTTTTCTTCTGTCATAACTTGAATATTTATTTTTAATATCCATAAGTTTGTGTTGAAGTAATTTCGGACATTGTAACACATAAGTAACTATTATGTGGTCACTGTAAGTCCCCATTGGCGTATTGGTGTTATCATATTAAAGCATTATTGTAGTACTTCAGCAACCTATAATACAATAGAAAAGAAAGTCATTAATGAGTAGGCTAACCATTACATAAAGATTAACATGACTAAGCATAAAATACTGCTGCACAGGTTAATTCACTGGCCAAGGAAGAGTTTAAAAGGACAAATCTAGAGACAGAAAGAATCTAAGTCACAGGCTCCAATAAGTTAACAGATATCTTGAAGTATACTTGAAGTATACAAAAACAACCCTGCTCATAAAAATATTTAAGAAGATTCAAAAGCAGACTACTGGAGCATGCACAAATACTCATGGCTATGCATGTTGGAAATGTACTGCCTTGTCTCTTGATCACCTTAGCTACTACTAGAAAGAAACTCTCCAGCTGAAGAGCGCTTATTGGCACTACTTGCTCTCCAGCCTCAGAGAGTTTTATCTGGGCTTTGTCATCCTCAAGATTATTTACAGTTCTGCAGTAGATCACCTAAGACATGTGGTCTTTGAGAAGAAATACTGGTATCTGGCAGAAGACCTACTGCACAAGAAGCACTACCAGATCAGTCTAAGGAACAGGGGTACAGAGTGCTCTTACGATGCATTCTCAACAAATTATTATATAGGACTGGCTGTCTACTGGCCCAAAGAATAACTATATGTTACCACCATGGGTGGTTTGCAGTAATTTAACCTTGCAAAAGCATGAGTTAGTGCAGCTCAGCCTTCTAAGTACACAAATATCTTTCAGACTGTATGAGCTGAAAGCCTCCTACTAGAACACTACCTGGGATTCAGACTCACATACACTCTGCCATTCCTTGGGTTGCAGAAGATGTGAATGTAACATGTAAAAGTACTTGGCACTTTGCACCCTACAAGATATGTTATTTTCCCAGAGAAAACAAAATTTCTCCCTAGCATTAACATATGAAGAAGTACTACCAGGCTTTATAGCTTCTGGCTATAAAATCCATATATAGTCCACAGAAAGCACTATATAACAAAGCAATGAAATTACAAAGTCAATGCAGCAACTCACTGAGCACTTTTAAAAACACCCTTCCATCCCTTTCATATGCAGTGATATGATACAAAAAAATTAGGAATGACAGAAGAATAAGCCCTAGTGTGGAAATGGTCTGACAAAGCCTTCAACAAGTACATTTCTACAGGCCTGAGCCCTAACAGCAGCAGAAAGAGCCTACAGCTTCCCTGGTACAAATTATGAAGATGTCATCTTGAGATATCAGGTCCACTCTGAGAGAAGCCACATTCAAAACCACTTTCCTGCTTTACAAAATCTTCAGCTGGCTTAGGCCTAAATATCTGAAAGATAAATGGAGGAAGGATGAGGAGATAGAAGTTAAAAAAAATGCAACTGGTATTCAAAAACAAAAATATTCACAGCATGTCAGTATCTAGATAATGTCACACAGTAGCATCATATTACAGAATGAGACAGTTAGTCCTCCCTTTACCTCTTCAGTACAATGCACTGGGAACAACATGTTCTGTCCATCATATTATCAGAAGGATGTCAACAGATGGAAGGGAGTTTGGAGATGATCCCAGGTATGATTAGGGGATCGAATGTACTAATTTATACTGAAAGATTATGAAGGTAAACATCTACAACTGGATTAAGTGTAGTTTGTGAGGATACATGATAGCAACCTGAAAATATAGGAAGGGTGAGAAAGAAATAATTTAGAATAATATAAGGGGAGAAAATGAGGAATGAGATAAAAATTAGAAATGTTACATTGAATATCATAAGAACTTCCAACTATGCATAAAATGATGCATGGAAAGTTAAATTACGAAAGACTAGTTCCAAGCTGTGTCAGAGAAGAGGACGTGATGTTGATTTTGGTTTTAAAAAACAGAGTGCACACAAACGTGTGCATAATTATGCATGCAGCTACTGTATGAGACAAAGGGAGTTTGCAAAGCTTCAGATTTCCTCTAACATATTTTAAATTTTGAGCAGAAAATATGAAAATATGAAAATATGAAAATTTAGGAGAGGTTTTGTATAGAACAGAAATCTGAAACTGAGAATTATATGGAATTTAATTTCAAAGTAAATATATCACGAGACAGTATACTGATTATCAGAGTGCTTTTTATGTCTTTGAAAAGAATCTACATTTCTTACACATTTCTAATATAATTCAGAGATAAAAAAAAGCTGAGAAAGATTCTGCATCAGACATTTGCCCCACTGTACAAGAGTGTACACAGGACATTCCCAATAGTTTTTATCTTTTTATTCTCTGATACTGATACTGAAAAATGTGTAACGTAACAATACAAGATTAGAGGAAAAATCAAGCAAAGTCCCATGCCTTTTCTGCAGTGTTCCTGAAATTTTGGTATCAGATTAAAACAAAAGATGAAGAAAACTGTAGAAAGAGTTGTAATTATTTTCCTCACTTCCATACCATGAGGAAGACTCTTAATGACAATCTGACGATATATAAATCATGGAATTTTTTGCCTCAAGAAAGAAAATGGAAGATTGACTGGTCTCCTGTTGAGAAAAGTGCCAGCACAAACCCCTTTGGCACTTTATGCTTTATTACCACTGAAATCTATTGCAATTCCATGTAAGAGTTTTTTCCTAATGGAAGTTGCCTACGTATCACTTGTGAGTCACAGGCATTTAGGAGATTAGGAAATTATAGGGATATCTACGGATTGTGATGGAGGAAAGGACAATACCAGGGGTAAGAAGCTATGAAGGACAGATAAATGTAATATTTCTTACTTTTGTAATGACATAAAAACTGTGTTTATTTTCCTTAGATCATTACTGGGAATATCATCCACACCACATGCACAGTGAGTTTGAGACCTTTGGAGACAACCACTTCACAGAACTGCAGAGCGTACAGCCTCCCCAGCTGCAACAGCTCTACAGGCACATGGAGATAGAACAAATGCATGTGCTGGATTCTGCAATCCCCACCACACACATTGGACTCAACCATCAGGTACGGTTACCACTTCTCGCTCAGCATTTATGATGATAGTTAAGGGCAGGAACAGGGTGCAACAGGAAGTGGATATTGTTATGCCAAAGATGTTGATGAAATTAATTGTATGAATTATTACTGCACAAGTACTTGATATAAAACTCTTCATTCTGAGGGCAAGTGTGGTTTAAGCATTCTTTTCATATGAGTGAAGGTTCATAAGTTGCCCCTTATTAAATGGGTCATGTTCCACAAACTGTGCATAAAAAGACAATTCTGTTTTGTGGAGGGTTTTGAAATTTCCAACTTTTGCTTAATTTGGAATCAAAATCAGTAGTTTTGAAATTCTGCATAGGAATTGGACTTGATAAGCCGTGCACTGTTACAGTGAAGGTATCAGTGACTCTTAGGAAGTGTTCTGAGCCTCAAAATAGTAAGAAAGCTTCAGATATTTCCAAGCAGCTCTCACAATTTCACATACACAGAATCCTACATGGAACAGAAATAGAGACAAGTCACAAGTTATTTTATCACCATGAAACATTCTAAGGGTAATCTACTTATGTTTCTACCTAAAAGTAGATAAGTTATGATATACACTGTCTTGTCACTACTAGTTTTTAAATGGAGACAATCACCTCTCAGAAAAAAAAATGAACTCCTTTTTGTTCAATGAAGATGGCATGGAAGTGCCACTGAGTACACACTAACGCAGAAATTATAAGGAGTTCCCTGGTACTGCAAATACACTAGCACCAAGTGAGTGTGAGAATCCCTTTTAACCCACAGGCCCACAAGAATATGCCCAGACTCATTACAGGGAACAGTAAGAGAGCAATGTGATCGTGTGCTCAGGAGTTTCCCAGGACAGGCGCTACTGATAATTTGCTGAATACAAGACATACAGCAGAACCAAGGTCAGAGAAAGAGGTGTTTACTGATTACAATGCTGCCTATAATGGTGCCATGGCAGCGGTTTTGTCAGAGAAACTGCTTTTATACAGTTACTATTTTGAGTTTCTTTGTTCAACACAAACTGAAATCGTATACACATACATAAATAATAAACAACAAATACAGAAAAATTTTGAGTGATTAAGTTACACTATCAGCAGGAAACCGACTTACTGAAAACCCTCAAACTTGTCACCTTTTGCTCGGTAAAAAATCAGCAACAGAAGATAAGATGCAGACACAAAGAATTAGGAACAGAAAGTTACAAATATAAAAAAGGTTTCATGGAACAGCAGTCTGTGGGAAGCTTCAAGCCATTTTGGTTGCTCAGTGTAACTGCTAGTACATAATGACCAACTGTTACATCCAACCCAAGGCCAAGAATAAAACTAGCTCCATTATGGATTTCTTTGGAAGCATCACCAGAAAACAAGAGAAAGGGTGGTTTTGCTTATCCTGCTTCATGCCACTTAGCTACTACTTTTCATTTCAGGATGAAAGATAGACACTAAAGAGCCCTGCGCTCCCTCTCCCGTACCCCATGGCAAGCTGCAGATGATACGAGTAGTCAGTTCACCACTAGTCTCTTCTTCCTCACCAGCTGGGGATCTTTGGTTTTTTACTTTAACCTACAGCAACTCATGCAAGTGGTACTCAGCATGCTCTGAGGTTCAGACTCTAGTATGTCTCAGCCACAACCCTAGGCAACACCTACTATTATTCTAGGCATCTTCAGGAAAACAAAATCAGGAAGCAAGCTTTAATCCTCAGCTGAATTTCCCAGTTACTAACTGTGCCCGTGGCAGTCATGCAATATCCTTTGCAAATAAAGGAAGAAAATACAAAGATATTTTTCCAATTTTCTGTTGATACTACATTATTTTTCAAAATCAAGTTTGAGGCTCAAACCATTCCTTGAATAAAATTTCTTTAAAAGGTTTTGATAACCTGCCCACAGGTGCTCTCCAAATAATACATGAAGAAAATAACAGCCTTTCTGACAAGAGAATGAAAGAAAAGGTAGGAAAACTGCAAAGAGAATTAGAAAGAGGAAAACCACAGAGAGATGCCACAGAGTCTGAGACAGCATCAGAATATGTAAAGTAGCTAGCAATTTCTTCAAGTTTTCCCTTTCCAGAGTTGTATTAATAACCTGGCTCTTTGAAACACACTAGCAGGTTCCTGGCAACTCTTTGGGTAACAGTCTCAGGCCACTGTATGCATTGACCTACACTGCGTTTCAGACATTAGGAAAGTAAGTGTAACCAAAATACAGTAAATAAGGAAAGCAGGGACAGTGTGGGTGCAGCTCCGTCTGCTCCCCAGTTCAGTATCTGCAGCTTCCTTTGCTAGGGAGTCATCATTCCTCCGCCCTCCTCCACAGCATCCTCCCACCTTACCCTCCACCCTGGGGGAACCGTTTTCCTTTCTCCCACCCCACCCCTCAATGCACTGAGTTTCCACAAGCTTCTTCTTTCCAGGGGCACCAATCTCTGTCCCCCTCCCCTGTAAGACATTGTCCCACCATCTCATTCCCCTTCCCCCACCAACACTGTCTCTCCCTTCCTTCCTAACTCTGAGGCCACAGCTTTCTTAACTGTAAAATGCTAAAGGTGACTCTGTGGTGAGGGCTGAAGTTTCGCTCTTGGGGATCTGACAGGAAGCTTACACACACTCTTACCCAATCCTGGCCTTCCTGCCATGTTCATCTCCAGCCAATCTGCCAACTCATTAACCGCCAGCTGCTGCACCCCTAAACCAGCCCTTTGCGCACTCCATATTGGGACATTTTAAATGGCTGCAAAGCTCATCTAAAAAGCACCACCCAGCAGGGCCTGATACTGGGTGGGTAGTGTGAGTCCCGGAGGTGAGCACCCACTCCCTGCTTCAGTGCCTAAGCTTGCAGGAAGGGAACCATGCTCAAAACATCCTTTCTTGATGAGTTAAAAAGAGCAGTTCAAAAGGAGTTTGCCTTCCAGGACTATGGATCTGGCATATTTCATGAGAACCACATTTTATTTGCTTCTCTGGGGCTTTTTTTTTTTTTTTTTTTTTTTTTTTTTTAAGAGAGGAATTGGATTCCTTACTCCTCTCTCCCACAGGCTGACCTGTTTCTGACTCTTCAATAAGGAGCTGCAGTAACTCATGGCAACTAGTCATGATGCCTAACAAACTAGAAAGAAATTGAGAAATACAGAGTGGAGGTATATTCCACATTCTCCTGATATGTTCCCTATTAAAGGGTGAGAGAATTTAGCACAGAAGATGGCTTGCTAGTTTTCCAGATGAGAAATCCCCATCAGTGGGGAATTTTTAGATAGCCACTTAGGAAAAGAGAATGTGATCCAGTATGACGTATTCTTTATCTTAGTGGGAAACCTCTTCCCCTTCAGAGGAGGGAATTCAAGACAAGAAGCTGACAGTTCTGTGTAACCCCTGCTCCAGAGCTGGAAGCAATCCTATAGGGATTCAGTGCTGTCAGAAGGTACTATATTCTGGAAAGAAAAAGAAGACAATAAAGCCAGGAGCAGTCAAAGTGGCTATGCTAGGGCAGAACTGCTCAACAGCCAAACGTAAAAGAGGACTTCCAGAGAGACCATGTTAGAAAAAAACTGTTGTCAAAAGCAGTTTGGCACAGGAGATAGGTAACAGAGATCAGAAAGTCATTGGAAAAATGCTGTCTTGGTATACAATCACCATACAGCAAGAATCTTGCAATATTTTGAAAGTAATTACAGTATTTTCAAAGCAAGTATTATCAATACAGCATTTGTTTCCTAGAAGGCCTACCTATAAAATCTCATTTTAGGAGTATGTACACACGGTAATCTATATATCAGGCAAAGGCATCTGTCATGCAAATACAGTGTCTTCAACCAGGAAAAAAAAAAAAAAATGAATTCTCAGCCCACTAGGAAAGCTGGTAATGTGTGGACCATTATCACCTCTTCTAGAGTTCTCCTACATAAACAATACAGCTATCTCCACCTCCCAACAAGAGTAAATACCATTTAAATTAGAAAAAGAAGGTTATTGTACTGGGGAGGTATGGGGGGAGGGGGCAATATCATTTGCATAGGATGTAACATATGGGAAAGTTCTGACTTTCACAAACTTGTTCCTCCTTCCCTCTTGTAGAGACTTATTTAAGATGCATCTTTGTACATATGTAAGTGATAACTCTTAGCTGGATGGGTTTCTTAGCTGCCTAGTATTTATTTTAAATGTCAACAACTAAGTCACTAATTATTACCCTAAATAATCCCACATACCTATTACTTTCTCCCCCTTTTTCTCTTTAACTCCATGACATCTCCTTTTTTCTTTTGATGTCCCATTCTCTGTCACTACCTCCTCCCTTCTCTACTACTCTTGTCTCCCAAAGGTTTCCTACTTGCCCCGGATGTGTCTACCATACCCCTCTCCACCGCAGCCCAGCTCTGATGAGGAGGACATAGAAAGGCAGAGCCCCCCACTGGAGGTATCAGATGGGGAGACTGATGGTGTGGACCCTGGGCCTGGGATTATGCACGGTGAAACAGGTCAGTAAAAAATGTGGAACTTGACTGAGCTGTGTGTTGAGCAGCTGTTACATTACTATGGTGATAATGAATAAAACTATAGAACTGCTGTGATAGTATTTTGCCCCACTCCCAAAGCTTCACTTTCATAGAATCGTAGAATCAGTAAGGTTGGAAGGGACCTCTGGAGATCATCTAGTCCAACATCCCCACTCAAGCAGGGTCACCTAGAGCATGTTAGACAGGGTTGCGTCCAGGCAGGCCAGAGAAGGAGACTCCACAGCCTCTCTGGGCAACCTGTTCCAGTGCTCCGTCACTCTCACAGGGAAGAAATTCCCCCTCACGTTCAGGCGGAACTTCCTGTGGTTCAGTTTCTGCCCATTGCCTCTTGTCCTGTCACACGGGGCAACCGAAAAGAGTGTGGCCCCGTCCCCTTGACACCCTCCTTTCCTGTCTTCAGGATCGTTTAGGAGCACAACTGTGTCTAGATTTCAAATCACATTTCTTCAAGCATTCTCACTTCCTTTTTCTTCTTTGCTTATTCAGGCTTCCCCTTAGCTATTGCCATTTCTACTCCCATTTCCATTAACAGATGGGAAAAGGAGCAAGGAGGTCAAGGAACTGATCTTTAAAAATTTTTAAAAGCTCTGTTTGTTCAGTACCTAAAAGTCACGTTCTGTACAACCTGCCCAAATTAGCTTTCAGCTAGCTTCAAATTAGTAAATTAGTTTCAAAACAAGGTTTAGATCTCTGGAATTCCTTATTATCATTTCTCTTCCTGGTACACAAACCCACTTTAAGTCCTGGCAGTGTAACACTGTCTCTTGTTACAAATGTTGCAAATTGAAGAAATTAGGTGAATTCACAAGCTAGCTGGAACAGTTATAGGAACTATATAAATTCCCCTGTTTCATCAGAGACTATACACTGACACTTACGTTCCACCGCCTTTCCCTTCTAACTCTCACACAGGCAGCAAGAAAAAGATCCGTCTGTATCAGTTCCTTCTGGACCTTCTTCGCAGTGGAGACATGAAGGACAGCATCTGGTGGGTGGACAAGGAAAAGGGTACTTTCCAGTTCTCGTCCAAACACAAAGAAGCACTGGCACATCGCTGGGGCATCCAGAAAGGCAATCGCAAGAAAATGACCTACCAGAAGATGGCACGAGCTTTGAGAAATTACGGCAAGACAGGGGAGGTCAAGAAGGTCAAGAAGAAGCTGACCTACCAGTTTAGTGGGGAGGTGATGGGAAGGGGGGTCAGTGATAGGAAGCATTATCCTCATTGAGGCCATGGGACCCTGAGCAAGAAAAATTTTAAGACCTCCTGGCTGGATACCAGCAGAGGAGATGGACGCAACTTTCTCTTTGCTTCCTGTGCCCTCTTCTCTACCTTTAAAGGGCCTTTACCATCAGATGTTTCTGGTACGAATTCCTTTCTTCAGCATCTGAGAATCATAAAGGTGACAGAATTCTTTGCTTCCATCCTACAAGTTGGACAGAGTTGGGAAATTTAAACAATGTAAAAATTTATTATTGTCAGAAACTATTTTTGATTGTTTTGTAACTCAAGAATACAGCTGATGAAGTTTTGCCTTCAAAAGTGGTGCTGTGTCATTCACAGTGACACTGCATGAGCTTACAGCTTTCAAACTAGCATTAATACAGGCTCTGCCGCAGCTCTCAAAGCCAGAGAGAAGTTCGCAGATCTTGGAATGATACTTGTTCTTTTAAATAGTAATAACATGTACATATTTAATAAAATTTGATATAACAAAGTTCTGGTGTTTGCATAATAAATGATTACTTCACAAACAAATCTTGCGTGTTTTCATTTATACAGATATAGCTCATACGTTATGTGGACAGAAAGCAAATAGGACTGTGGGGCCTTATCTGTATGCAACTGTCCCTACCTTTCAATTTCCTTAGAAGCATCGGACCAAGTAGCAAAGATAACAGGTGAGATATATTACTGTAAAAAAGGCTACAGTGCTTAATCAATTTTATAATATATATAAATTCTCATCACTTTTGCCTCTGAAAATAAAGACCTACCCAAGTGAATAATTTCTGTTAACTTAAACCAAGGAAAGCATTTACAGCTTTATTCTCTTTAGAACACAACAATTAATTCATTTTCTTCTGTGGTTTCACTATTTTTCTTACTCCTGTTCTTTCCTCTTGCTTGCTACCTCCATAGTGACATCTTGCTTTTAGGTTATCAACTCTTCTGGGAAATAACTATTCTTTAATCATGTCTTTACAGAATTCTAGTACCAGAGGTTTTTAAGTTTTTAACTATAGATTTTAGGCCCTACTGTAAAGCAATTAATAGTAGCTAATAACAACTGCATTTTATAAATTATACCCAGAATGTAAAATAAGAGAGAATTCAACACCTACAACACAATGGAAAAGTTATTCAGTGCAACTGAACACAAAAAAGAAAACAAAGTCAACTGACATTGACAAATTAACATTTTAACATTTAACATAATTTAACTTTTCTTGACTGTGGTTAAACACTCAGAAATCAGGAAATGTCACCATGACTGAAGGAATGAAGCTTTCTTTCGCCATTTCTACAGGTATATTGCAATAGTGTAGTTACACAGTTACAGACCATCAAAGAATCCAACACAATATTCATCCTCAATTCCAGTACACATCTGAAGTACCTGACAAATAATTCACAATCTATTTATATTCATGACATGCAACATATATTCATAGTTTGTGACCAAAACTAATAGAAGAATTGTATTTTTGGAAGCTGTAAAAAAATCAGTAAGCTAGCTGGGAGAGATTGAATTCCAAAATATATGAGAGAAAATGAGACAGATAGGCCTGAAATAGAGAGAAGGTTTTTGTTTAACAACGTTAAACAGTAACAGAACATGCCAAATATGATGACGTGAAAGAAGCAGATTAAGCAACTTGGAGCTTTTTCCCAAGTTTGCTCCTAGGAGTATTCCCCACTGAAACCAGAAACAATTGAAAATGATGAGCAGAACTGAGTTATCTAAGTTATATCTAAATGTAATCACTTTTATCTATACTAACCATCTCACTATGGAATTGAAAGTCTGGTAACATCGCTGGGCCACCATGACTCCTTGGACCCAAAGAGCAAGAAGCTCCTGCTTTAAAAAAATTCACAATGTGGTACTTCTCGGATCTAATTTACGAGCGTAATAAATACATCAACCAAAGCAAGAAATCAGCTGAGAATTAAAACTGGATAAGGACTTCAGAACTTTCTCTATCAAAAGCAGCAGTACCAAACAGAAATTATATTTCCATCTTATAAAAATCCTACAACCCCACTACTCTATTAAAGAAGAAACTATTAAGGAAGAAATTTTGTTTTTAAAATTGTACAGTGACAATCTACTTCTTATATCACACCATGTAATACTCACTAGATCGGACTCTCATAATCTCCACATGCATCCAAATTGCAGTTCTAGGATGGAAGGTGAAGATGCTACCTCTTTTGGTGCTAAGATAGCCCTCAGAAGAAGACGAGAAGAGCACAACCATGACATACTCAGAATTTCTTCAGTGCTGAGTTAGAAACTCAAGATGCTGAAGTAGAAACTCCAGATTTTCCTGCTTGGTTGTAAAGATGACTCCACACTACAGACTTGCTACTAGCAACAGATAAAAGACATTTGCCCTTACCAGACTTGCAGACTTGATATTCAAGAAAATTAGATGATTAATTCCCCTCTTAATAAAAAAATCTTTATCACAAATGCAGTTTGAAAAGCAGAACTAATCATTTTCTAAAACTATCAATTCAGAGGAGAAGGATCATTTCCTCTTGCAGGAAAACTATGTTGACTGAAAACAGCTAACTGGTGAGCTAATTGTGAAGATGTTTAGTATATCATACGAGGATAACTCACTTCAAGCTCATCAAAGAGCCTTCTTTGACGACCTGGTCACTTGCTTTCCTAGGAAGTCTGACATAAAGAGCAATAAAGTGCCAGAAAAATAATAAAAAATTTAAATAAATGATCATGTAGAAACACCAAAAACCTTTAAATGAATGATCTGACATCTGTGCATGATTTTAAAATACTACTTTAGAACAGCTGCTTGTACCTGAATTGAGAGTTTTTCATTGTATGTTTTGGCCTCAAGCAACATGGAAATGGAAATGGAAATGAAAGAATCCGAGGAAAAAAATTTCTGGGGATAGTATTATTTGTAATTAAAACATTTTTACAAATCCTATTGAATATACTTTAACAAGAAGGTTTAAAATCATGTTTATTTCCAACGTTGAAATATTTTTCTCTTCCTCTTGTTAACTTTGAAACACTGTTTCTAAAAATATTCCACCTCCATCTGTTTCTGGTTAAGTTTTTCATCTGTGGCATAAAGAGTCTGAATAATCATGTGTCGCAGCTGTGAAGGAGATCAAATGATGATGCTCCTCAGCCACAGTGCCATTTGTATCTCATCCAACCAAACCGTTCTGGAAAGTAAGCTGTCTAATCAAGCTGAATTATCGCCATTCAGTTGTACATGCAAGCAGAAGCTGTTTGGCTATTTTAGAGAAAAATACAAAAATAAATGTGACAGAATCACTGGTTCAGTAAAATTACAGAGTACCAAGAACATCATTTTCTCTGGAATTTGCTCAGTCACAGACAGGCAGAGGTGCTCAAAAAATGTAGGTTAGGTCATTATCTGGAAAGATGACCCATGATTAGTACAAGCTTGCTGAAACATTTTGTAGTCCACTGATATCAGAGATCATCAATCCCTCTCTCAAAGCAAGTATTCAAACTACAGCTATATATTCAATTTCTATACGACCTTTGCAACCTGCTTTAAAGAAATCAACCAGGTTTATTGGCTGCTGACCAGCTCCTGATCAATCCTTGCAGAAAGGCAACTATTACAGAAAACAGTAAACTGTTACAGAATTAAAGCTAAAATACTGAAGCTCGTATGGTATTTTAGACTTCCTCCAACCAGCTGTCAGAGGTATAGAAGGTTACAATAACAATTATATCTATCACAAGACAATTCAGTTCAGTTTATTTAATCTATTCCTCTATTTTTTCTTATTATCCAGCTGCATATTGCAGATTCAGAGAAGAGACTTCATCATTCCTGACAATACAATAAATTCATATTTTTCTCCGACAAAGCCCAGAATAGTATTTTTCCCTTGGGGATCCTGCTCTTTAAGAATCTAAAACGTATAGATTACTGGTAAAAGAGACTGTGATATGACACTGACTACAGCAATTAGTCTATGGGCAAGGTCTGCATTTTCCAAGAATTTGCATTTACTTTTCATTTATTCTGTATGTTAACTTGTTCCCTCACCTTTCCTTGTGCTAAGCAATGCTCAGAACAGATCTACCTGATTTCACATACCCATATAGGTAAAATACTAAAAATGAAAATCTTGCAGTAAATAAAGTAACTCTAATGAAGCTACTAATCTTATCCTACAATCCAAATAAACAAAGCTCTCTGCTCCAGGAGGCCATGGTAACACAGCTAACTTTGCTATGCTGCACCTTTCTTCTCCAGCAAATTTGCATGTTGCATTCAGTTGGTTCGGTTGCCTGTGGTATGAGGAAGGCCTGTATATAACTCAAGCCTCATCACCGTCCTGTTTCATGAGCTGGGGAACATGAATTGCTTCCAAAGAACATGAAAAGAGCAGTGGACTGCAGACACTATTCCTCATTTTCTCTCTTAACTCCGCTGTGTCTGCTTTAGCCCCATTTATTTCCCTCACAACCCCCATCAGAGTCACAGAATAACTTAGGTTGGAAGGCACCTTCGGAGGTCCTTTCGTCCAACCCCCTACTCAAAGCAGGGCCAATTAGATCAGGTTTTTCAGGGCAACTTCCTTTCAATTCTGTGTTTCTTTCCATTCTCTCCACTCATACAACCACATACACCCCTTCTTTATGCTTCTGTTGCCCCACAGGGTTACTTTTTACTCTTGGGGAGCCAAAGGAGTACGTGAGAATGAGCAGAGCAGTCTATCGACAAGAGAGAAATGAGGATGTGGTAGAGTAGATAAGGTTTTGCAGGAGGTGGTGGAGGAGAAGGAAGGGTGGGAGGAGGTGTTAGGGAGACCAAGGTTATGCAAAGGATTGGGGAAGCGGCTTTGTGGTAGGAAGGAATGCAGTTTCTGTGCTTTAAAGGCTCCCTCTGAGCTTTTGTTTCAGCTCCCCAGCAGCAGAGCATTAGTGCTCTTCTGTGAGAAACCCTTTGACCACTGATGCCTTTGTGCAGAATGCTTGGATGCCTCTGCTTTATGCAAAGTCAAGAATGTTTGGGTGTTAAGCTTGGCATTTGCATATACAAATCAGTTTGGGTTTCTTCTGGGTTTAACTAATTTCCTGAGTTTTAAGTGCTTGTTTTTGGAAACATAATTACAGAATTCTTCAGACATTCTGTCTTTCACTTTTTTTCCATCCACTGTCACTCCATCCCTCATTCCTTTTTCAGCCAGTCCCAGTTATCCACTCCCAGGTCTTCACTCAGCTTTTCTCTGCCTCTAAACCCAGCCACCAGGCATCTCCATATTAGATCCCAGTCACCTTATCCTCAAAGCCAGCTTTCAATTTGTCAGCTAGTCTTATTTCTTCCTCTCATACCAACTTTTCTCATATATGCCTCCTCTTGGTTTCTACTTACGTGAATGATTCTCAGTTCCAGTACATTTATTCAGCCATTTCTAATTTTCCCATCTCACATCCCCTTACCTTTTCAGTCTCATCAGCTACTAACTCTCAGTTCTCTTCCCTCTCTCCCATTTGTACCCCAGCTTCCCACTCAATATTCCTGTCCTTTGAAGATATATTTCAACGCCCTCCCACAACCTCTAGTCTCAGTTTTCTTCTTCCCATCTTTACCTTTCAATCACATATTGTTATTTCCTTGTCCCACTCTATCACATCTGTCCCCTTCTCGCTCTGAAGGTCCCCTTCTTTGTCCTCTTCATTCAGATCAGATAGCCTTCCCTTCCATTTTTTCTGAGTCTCAGAGAGATATTATTTGGAACACAAGACATACACGCTGTTTTCTCTCAGTTCAAGTATGTGGGTTCAACTCAAGCTCCACAACAGCCTGGAGACAAATGCAGGGAAAAGCCTGCTGAACCCTATAGTGGACTACAACTGATACAGTCAAAACTTTCAGAGGATAAAGTCTAAGAAGTTTTCACTGAGCATGCGTAAACTGCCTTTTTTTTCGATAGATTATAATATGGAACATCTCAGGTTGATTTTCATGTAGCCAGTCAAAGGTACACCCCTGAACTAAAAGCTACTTAAGCATCAAATATCCAGAAAGATCCAAAATATTAAAGGTACAGGGTAGGGGTATAACATGGTTGTGCAAAAGCAAATT
Source organism: Rhea pennata (assembly GCF_028389875.1). NCBI lineage: Eukaryota > Metazoa > Chordata > Aves > Rheiformes > Rheidae > Rhea > Rhea pennata. The sequence goes on along the minus strand of NC_084667.1, from coordinate 18,902,090 downwards.
ATAATAAGCAGGATCAGCATTAACTCAGATCTAGTAAGCACTTAAAGACCCAAGTTCTGTCAGCGAGGTCAGTTGCTTTTGCACCACATGCCCCAGAGCTTCGTGTTTCAAAAACACAGTACTAAGACACCGAGTTCTTCCTGGAAACAGTCCAGCTGGTTTCATGGGGCACAGCACTTGAGCAAATCACTCCTGCTAGACCTGTGCTCTGCACATAGCCAGCTCAACTGCTCCAGCATTTATACCAGTAAACCAAAAAACTACAAGTTAATTATACTAACCTTGTCCTCAGACACTACTGGATTGCTGAGGTGGTATTTTCACAAATCGAACCTAAAAGGCAGAAAGACAAACAGACAAAGACAAAAAAATCAGACAGTATGACAGAAACAAAAAGCTAAAAATGCCCAAAGCAGACAAGCAGTATATATATTTTCTGCCTGAAGAGCTAAATTTGGTCAGAGCCATAACCATCTAAAAATATGTTCTTCTACCGAGAGGTTGGATAGTTTTATTAGAAGCAGGCGCTGCTAACTTTGTCTATAAATAATAAATCCTTGTGTTTCTCTGTGTAAGCCCTGCTGTACCTATCCAAAATCAGGAAGATACATCACACAGCCTGTCACTGCATGTCATCTATTACTGTCATTTTTAAACTTGACTCTGAAATATATGACGAAAGCCATTGTCTGAGGCACGGAACAATCGTTTCAGACTTGTCACGTTGTTCCTCCGACAAGAAAGGACATCCTTTTCCCTCTCACTTACTGTTCTAGCAAAACTCCAGAGATATTTATTACATGCTTCTTTACATGTATGTACATAGTTTCACTTCGGTAGAGGATGAATCTTCATATAGTTTCTTAAAAGTTGTTTAGTGTTGTGTACTGCTAAGAAGCTATCACAATCCACCACATGCATGGATGTATTTTTGGGAAGTGAGGCAATTCCTATCATATATTTCATTTGCATAGCAATTTTGTTATTAAAAGTGACTACATAAGTAAATAAACAAAATGTAGAAAATGCTAGAAAAAAGTTCATTAATACTACAATGCTGCCACCTGGTAACCAGAGGTGTAATAGCAGGGCAAACGTTTTGCTCTGCCTTAAACAAGCTGACTTATTTTAAGTAATATATTTAAAATCACCATAAAAAAGTAAAGTTATAACTGTGGAATAGGATTATTTTCCTGTTTCAGATGAAATAATTCTTGTTGCTCTGTTTCACTAGGAGAAGAAGTAACTCAAAATTAAACTTGATTCTAAAACCTGGAAAGTATCTAGGGCAAATACCCAGCTAAAGGATTGAGTCAGCACAGATTCCGAGCACAAAAGTAGTCAAAATGAAGTCCATATTTAAAGTTATTCAAGCCCTTCAGTAGCTTGCTGTATTAAAATCACACTCACTAAATGTTTACAAAGAGAATCAAATCTACAGGGAGATAGATATGGAATAGATGAAATAAAATCCTGAGCAGAGATCCGAAGAAAATAAGATGGCAGGTGTTTTACCTAGGTGAAAAATCCATCCCTGAAAAGGAAAATCATACACTCACATTGAGTGAGCAGTAACTATTTAAACACAGATATATATTTTTATAGGTTAGGAAACATGAAAGGCAATGGGAAAAGGTTCCCAGGCACTTAAAACAGTCCATAACTCTTCAAATCTAAAAAAGTTTCTAAACATCTGTCATAAACAAGCAAGAGAGATTATGGAACTGATCAAATCTATTTACAAATTCCCAGAAAGCACCACAGGGATGAACTCCTGTACATGCTATTCCCAGCATGCCTCTGCCCAGAGAGGTTGTGGAGTCTCCTTCTCTGGAGATCTTCAAGGCCCGCCTGTATGCAACCCTGTCTAATACGTGCTCTAGGCGACCCTGCTGAGCAGGGAGGTTGGACTAGATGATCTCCAGAGGTCCCTTCCAACCTTCTATGATTCTATGATTCTAATATAGAAATGCAGAGTGTATTGTTTAGCTTTCCATTCTAATACATGGTGGGAAAGCTCCATCATCTTATTATATATCCTTGGTGACCTATTACCCTGTTACAGTTTTTTTTTTCAGATTAGTATAAACTTCTTCCAAATTCCCTAGGAAACAACAGCTTAGAGACAGTTACTACCCACAAAAAACACACCCTCAGAATTGAATCTAATGTATGACTGTATCACCTTTGAAAGGATGTAGGGTTTAGAGCATCCCATACATTTCCCAAGAGGAACACTCATGCAATTCTTCTATCAGCCATGAGACGGCAGGATTAATTCCCCATCTACCCTAGAGAACCTTGCCATCACTTTGGAAGTGAGGCAGCGATCTCTGTTACATATACACTGTCATCAGGGTTAAAGTGTTTTATGTAGATCTACATAGCCTTATTTTTTGTCCTAAAAGAAGAGGAGGTACTGTGATAAAAGTATAGGTATCATTCAGACACTGAGTGACAACTTCTGTTCTCTCAGAACAGGAGGATATTCAAATTAAAAGTTAAGACATTCAGAAGCAACAATGGAATTCCTATTTTTGCAACATGTATTTTGATCATGTAATCACCACAACTGGAAACTGTGGAGAAAATAATGAGTATTAAGGTGAATCAAGCATATTGAGAGTTCCAAGAATTTCTAAGAAACATTCAAGATCTAAGTAAGCCAGTAGTATTCAGTAGGAGATCTGTGTTAGATATGAATTGACCTCCCCCTTCATTACACCAGAGTTTCAGTTCTTGCTTTAAAGCATCTCTTACTGGACACTCCTATAAAAAGAATACAGATTTGAAAAAATCCTAGATGCTTATATTTTAAATATGTTGGTAAAAGTACGTTTCCTTTCAAGCCATATAAATGGCTTTATTTCCACTCACGTTATTTTAGTATGTGCTAATAAAGGCCTGTGATGCTAATTGTAAAAAACCTTTATGATGGAACAATCACTTGAATCCAGATCAAGCAAAAAACTTCAGTGTATTATGTATTTTATCAATCAAGAACCTAAGGCATAAGCATATAGGCTTTCAGTAAAAAAAAAATCCCCAGTGATAGAAGAGGGAGAAAGTATGAAGTAGCAAAACAAACTTCTCTAGGCAATATAATTGCTGAGGAAGATAATTATATTCTGACGGCAATTACAAGAGGTTCAAGTTTTAAATACTGCAGAGGTGACTTCTAGTCAGCTAATTTTCCTTGTAAACATTATTTCAAAGACACATACTAGAGAGGCAAATAAATGGACCTCTGACCACAGTCTATCTCTGCATACTCTATATTGTTTCTTTTTTTCCTCTACCAAGTCGTATTAGCTGTGTCCCTATTGTCCAAGACTGTAAGAAGACAATTTTCTTTAATGAAGGGATTTTGATGGGTATGTGATAGGGATCTGTTCTGGAAAGAAGAAGGTGTTAATGGCAGCTCTCTAATAGGGAGAAATATTTAAGAAAATAATAATGATCTTCATTAGTCAAGTGACAGATGTTTCATATTCTGGGGCCCAAGCTCTCAGAAAGAGTTCAAGACTAAGAGAAGAGCCTAGATTTCCTGATTCTCAGTGAAATGCTCCAGGCACAGGATAGTAGGTTAAAATCGTATCACACTAAATTCTGCTCCTTTAGAAACAGAAGCAATGGAAAATGTACATAGGGCACATCCTGCCCATCTTCCTTACTCCTGTGTAAAAAACTCCTTATATAAAACAAGAGGAGGAAGTATTTGTCCCAAAATCAAGAGAGGAATAACAGCAGTCATTCTTGCATCTTCACATTTATCCTATCAGTCTACCCAGAGAACCAGGTGTGAAGGACAGATACAAAGTACAATGAATGATGGGCTGCATGCAGACTCATCTATTCTGAGCTCCCTGCCAAAAGTGGAAATCCTGTAGATTCATTTTTGTACAACAAGAACCACTAAAACCATGCTTACACTTTTTTTTTTTCAATTCCAAAGGTAGCTAAAATGTGCTAAATGCGGGGCCTACAGAGTTTCTCCCATTAAGTTCAAAATACAAAATGAGAGACAAAAGTGGCAAGAAATGGATACTCCACAAAGTCAACAACAGGATGATAGTCCGCAGTTGATATTTGGATGTATGCTAAATGCATGAATAAATAAGCAGCAATGACTGCTGCATGAAATGGCAATACCAGAATAATTTCCTGGTGAGATACCCTAAGATTATTTCTATGTAATTCAGCAAAATTAAAACTTCTAGAGGTATCTAATAAAGCCTGGAATCATGCTGCTTAAAAAAAATATCTGCCAGTTTTAAGGAGATTTATGCTGCAGAACAAGTGGGTGGATGGGACGGATGACTGAAACTATTTAAGTAGTGTCATGCTTTCCAGTTGTGACTGCAAATGTCAGTAATGTACAAGTGTCTCTGAAAAAATAAGTTCCTTCCCAAAGGCTCATATTTAGTTCTACATAATCTTCAGTAGGAAAAAAAAAAAAAAAAAAAAAAAAAAAAAAAAACAGAAAAAAGCTCCTTGAAGAGCTCTGTTCAGGTCTGACCCAATTATAACAATAACAGAGCCTGAAACAGGCAGCAAGTATGCAAGCAAGTACATACAGTAAGTACAGAACCAGCATATAGGATATATAATTGTCAAATCTAGTTTACAAAATGTGCTACGAACATGGGCAGTGTAGGAATTCTTAATACATTATATATTTTTGAGGACAAAAAGTATGGTATGCACATGCAGCATCAGATTGTGCTCCAGATTATGCCAACAGATCAGTGGTAGCCAGTCTTGGGTGGTTTGAGCGCTCTGGCTCCTGGAACCTGGCTATATTTATCCTGGCTGATGTAGCCTGTCAAGTGTGTCCTGCTGATGATAAGGTGCCGTACTTGACAACAGTGGGGGATCAAGGGGGAGGAGCAGGATGGGGGCTTGCACTCAGTGTTTCTTTAGGGGTCTCAAAAGCCCTGCAGTCTCATTCTCGTTCAGCTTGGATCCTGCTTTCTAGACGCAACTGGGAGCTTCAGCTGAAACAAAGTGAAGATGCCAGAGCCTGTAAAGAAAACAGGTAAGGATCACAACCGATAAACAAAATTTGAGAGCAGCTTGGCAGACAAAATTTTGGGCTAGCTTGTGTACATCACAGAAATGAGATGCCTCAATAACAAAATAATAGAGAGAGAAAAGAGATGATATTTTATAAACTTATTATAAAAAAGATGTTGAGTCATTCTGTAGCGAAATCAGTAACTAGTTTGGCAACCTTCAGTCATAAAATTATATCCAGAGACTTTGGATTAGGGGAGAGGATAGAGGTGAAACATATTGAATTGTCCGACTATTTCCATTTCTCATCTCCTCTCCCAGCCACCTTCAGGGCTGTGAAAGAAGCTTGTGGTCTCTCTCTCCGGCATTTTGGGCAGTATAAACATCTCCTGTTCTTTTTTTCATGGTAGTTCCCAGGAAGTATCAGTAGCAACCTCTGATGGTATTTTTTGGTGCTGAAATCTCTGTGAAAATTAAAGCTAATGGTAGCTGGTTCAGAACTTACTTTTTACTCACTCAGAAGATGCATACACAGGAAAGAAGAGGAGGCCTAGAAAGTATAAGATGGGATGCAAGGTGCAAGGACACTGTGTGTCTGAGAAGGAGGACAAAGAGATGGTGGGAAGCAGAGCTAGGGAGAGTTCGCCTGCAGAACACCTGTGTGTGGATAGAGAAAGATGGCCCAGGAGCATTCCATGTCCACAATTAAGTTTGAAAAAAAGATGTTGAAAGGTGAAGTTACAATTGTTTGAAATGCGTGTGTACAGTACACAGTGATGGAGGAAACTCTGCTAAATCTGGGATTCTTGACTTGTAGAGCCAGACTCTGATTTCACTGATGCCACTGTATACTCAGAATCACTAAAACCTGAATGTACAGCACAAGATGCACAGCTTTTTTTACAACATGTCCTTTTCAGAGTTAATCAATAATACTTATTAATGTAGGCCTTTGTGTACTTTTCAAAAGACTGAACAAGACTGATCCCCTGTTAGGCTCATCCAAGGTAAAACCTGCTGTGCCTACCACAACAAAAGAGCCTACACTTGTTAGGAAGAGCTTTCATTTTGGCCTAATATCTGGAACCAGCTGCTGCCAGAGATAGATCACAAATCCAACCCCTGTCTCTCATCAAGAACTGCAAAGCACTAAAGCAGGGCTCATTTCAACAAGATCCTCTATACACTGTAACTCTGAAGTGACAGTGGTGTCACCAGTCCTTCAGTTTCAATCACAGCTATCACATCATTTAATGTTCTTAGAGCTGCAGTTTCTGGAATCAGATCAAAGTGGAACCTTATATAAAAAATAAGTATATACCAGACCTCATGACTGTAGAGAAAACCTTGAAAATAAGAGCTGCAAACGCTCATCAAACACAAAACAGAAGATACTCATAAGCTTATTCCATTTTTAAAATCACATAATGTTTGAGATTTCTTGAAATGTCTAATGTTTGTGATTGCCAATGATAGCAAAAAAAAGTATGACTGAGTAGATGAAATTTGACAGTGTAATCTCCAAGGCATTGTCACTTCCGATTTCTAATGGTTTAACTACCTTTGATAAAGCAGTTGTTTTTTACATTTATGCATTCCTTTCACATAGATTAAAAATTTCACATGAACATTTTGCACCTCTCTGGATGGGAAGTGATGGCTTCTCTGACTGTGAAGTTGATTACTTTTGCTAGTTAATGGTGAAGAGAAATGGATCTTATTATTCCAGTTTATTTCTCCAAAGAGAAGAAATCTAACAGGTGTCCAACATCACTAGTCCTACACAATTCTTATGAACAAATGAACCCAAACGTGGTGATTATCACAGCGGGGGGAGGAAAAGCTCTTATTACTCGCTCTGAGTGAGAGAGAACCAGTCACACGCTCCATAACTTCTAGAGAGGATCTTTGCATTCTCCCAAGAAATATTAATCCCTTTGGTTTTCTATTTCATGTTATTTATATAGTTCAAGACACTCCAAATTAAGATAATGTTGAGCAGGATTTCAGGAGGGCTGGAAAAACAGTACGTTCTTGAATAAATCATGATTCCTGCCTTTCGCATATCATGTAATTTTAACACTGAAGAACTCCATGAGATCTCTAGTGAGTATTACTGGAATTAGGGCATCCAGTGTATAGGTAAGGGAAAATGCTTCAGGCTAAAGAACGATCAGAGACATTCTATCTATAGCCACTCTTTTAACAATCCCTTCACTGTGTGAAGAAGAAAAAAAAAAGTCTGTAAATGTTTAAACTAAAACAGTACAATAGATTTCCCAACAGACATTCTTTTACTTCAAATTGTCCAGCTAAAATACTTCAGGATGAGGCACTGTCCTATTTCTTTACAGAATACCAGAAAAATCGAAGTGGCTTTCCAGAATATCTATATGCTGCTCAGCAACAACAGCATTTAGAACACCTGCAACAATTCAGCTTGAGAGCAAACTACTGAACATTGAAAAACATCACTTTTTGCAGAACTCAGCTGCAAAAACGTTTTGTTCTTTTAGCTCTCTCACTTAAACCTTTCACAATTTTATCTGTTTGAAGGCTGCTTTTTTGGAAAGTTTTGATCTGTTTTTTTCTTGTGAAAAAAGTCAAAAAAGACTAAAAAACCTCAAACATTTCTGTAACAATATTATGTGACAGTAAGAGGAAACAGCTGACTTTTAAACATCAAATTTAGTACATAAACACAGCTTAATGGGAAATGTGGGCATTACTAAATTTGGAAAAAAAGAAGTCTGGCATTAGTCATCTTCACTGAAAATCAGTTCATTTTTGCTCATATATTTATACACAAGGAGTCTAGATTTTGCAGTTCAGATTAGGAAATTTTATCAAGGGTTTATAAATAACCTGCCTGTAAGTGCACAGCAGCTATTGGCATTCCATAATAACACAGAATATTGGAAAACAACAAGTAGGAAGTAGAATTTTAGTTTGAATAAAAGCTCCTCATTTTACATTTGTAAGCATCCAGCACAGTAAAAAACTTCTGTGCACTACAGTAATACAAAAAAATAAATAATAATTCATATAGATATATTTTCCTTTTACATAATTCAAGGTTCAAAATAAGCCAAACATTATCGTCCCCATTCTACAGAAAGTATGACGGGCAAAGAGAGAGAGGTGATTCTGGTTAGTGAAACTATTCCTCGCCTGTTACTCATGTTACAGGAATTTACAATCTCAGCTGCTGAAGTAGCCAAAGAATGATAAGACTGAGTAGCTCAATAGCTTTTGGATCAAGGAATGATTAAGCTTGTAATTGCAAGAAGCGACTTAGCTCCTGATGAAGGAATGTGCAGCATCTTTATATAATTCCTGAGCAAGGAATTTACAAGCTCCATTACTGGTCTGCTTATCCACAGTTTGGATTTCAACTCATTGGAAAAATAAACGGTATAAAAGGAAAACTAGACGCCAAGAATAAGTACTAATGTAAAGATACATTTTCAATGTGAAGCCTTAACAAATTAAAGAAGTTCAAAAGCTGGCAGCTCATCTTTTAATATTAACTCAATGTGTTGGCCACATACATATTTCACTACCAAATACACTGAATGTGCAGTAAGACAACTAAGTTCTATGGGAGAAAACTTTGACTTTTTATTTTTTTCTAATTATACTCATCACAAATTAATTCTGCCAGAGTTTGTAGCTTGTGCATTCAACCAGATACATGACATTCTCACACACACACACAAAAAAAGTACATCTTTAGTATTTTTTATCTCAGGCAAAAACATAATCTCAAAGCCTTATTCTAACACACATTCTATTAAAGTGCTTATACCACATATCACAGTCACAATAAGCCAAATAATGATGCAGTGCAGAAGCTGGAGTCATCACTCGGAAAAGCAATATGAAATTAAAAATAAAAAAACCATCACCAACAACAGAATGGTTCTCCCCTATCACGCTCATGAAAATCATTCCTGTGGAATCCACACTTCCTCACTTTGATTTCAGATACATCCCACATCCTTTGAAATTCAGTGATTGTAAGATAAGGTTCCCATCTCATGCTTGTGATTCTTAACAAGCCAAATTATTTAGAGAACATGGCTAGCAATTAAAATGATCCTGGTTATTTAAACATTACTTCATTATTATTTAAACATTACTTCATTATTATTTAAACATTACTTCATATTAAGTTTTTTCTTTTTTTTTCTAAACAATCATCAAACAGAAGTGTGTCTTCTAGCTTTTAAAACTAACTTTTATTCTTATTAGGGATATAAACAGAACTTGGGAGATACTTGTTGCTCGTAAGATGCACAAAGACAACAAAAAAGCAGTGCTTGCCTCAGAATACACACGCACGCACGCACACACACATGCATGCATGCGTGTGCGCAGCCAGGTAAATGGATACAGACAAATCAATGAGAGAGCAAATGAGAGAGCAAAGTAAACAATGACCCCTGCAGTGGCTAGTGGCCTGGGTAATAGTTTAGCCATTTTTCACATCTTTGCATAGGAAAGCATGAGGAAGTTTTGGAGGAGACTAGTAAATTAGATTGGTGGAGGTTAGAAGGAGGCTGCTTCAGAGCGGGTCAGAAAGTAAGGGAGAAGGCATGAAAATGAGTATGAAAAAGTACGAAAGCATGGAAATATAGTATGAAATTTTAACAGATGGCAGTGGTAGGAATGCAGAATACATTCATGATTTCACTTAGGAGAAAAGTTGGGAAAATTGTTTTTGGAACCTAGATAGTTTAATTCTGGTGTGATTGGGTCAAAAGCGTATGAATTTTGTATTCCTTTAGCCTCATGATTGAAAGCCTCATTAATGAATTATTATTGAAATGCAATCTGCCCACAGAGCTCAAATTAGTGAGAGTATTTTATTAATAATTAATGAAGCTGTGACTTACATTACAAACAGAAACGGATGGTTCATGCGTACAGAACCATCTCCTGTTACTACAATGCTCTCGAAGGAAGGCTGCCACGTACAAGTAGGGGTAGCAGCAGCAGTATGAAGCACAGAAACATTTTCTGCAAGACTGCTTCAGACCACATGCCGCCAGCTTCCTGTTCTGCCTGGGGTAGAAATCGTGTTTTGCGTTATTCAGAAATTATATGAAGCTCTTTGCATGATGGAAGCCAGAAGTGATTAGGTTAGTCTGGGGTATGAGAAGTGAGCACTTAAAAATGAGTGGCTAGAGCCAGCCACAAAGTAGCTTTAGCCCCATTTCCTTTCGTTAGCTCCCTGTCCCTCCTCTCTTCCCCACAGCAGTTCCAAGCCTTCCCATGTACTCACAGCTCTTATCACTCCCATCCTTACCAATAATTTCTGTCATCATCAGCTCTGGTAGCTCACATGTGCCTTTACCCTGCCCCAAGAACTGCTATAGTTTATTAGTAAGTGTGGCTTGGAACTGAAGGGAAGCAGAGCATTAACAAAAAAGGGCGCAGAGGACATGGGCTACTTGGTCATCCAGTGCTTCAGCACAATGGTCCTAAAGGCACATTTGCCCAGTGTCCAGCTGAACATGTGATACTGCCTGAGACCTGTCAGCGCCTAGGAGGTGTAAGACATTCCACAACATCACACGAGAGGTGTAGCAGTTGTTGGGTTTTCCACACTGATGGTGGCAATAGTGTCCAAGAGTGTTTTGAATATGAGATGGCTATCTGGAACTCAAGGGATGCATCTGGGTGGAAATCAAATGTTCAAGTGAGAGATATTTCCAAATGGGTAACGTGTTTCTGACAGAAGCATGCAAAAGTGAGGCTCTCAGGAAGGACAACAAATTTTGAAGGAAAAATGACGTGATTCTCCTCACATGCTTGTTCAGCAACCTGTCTTGTGCAACAAAGTAATTTCTTCTAAAGTCTCCTGTTACACATCCCTGATTTTTTCTTTTGAAATACAAACAATGAAGGATGACAGGGAATACAGATGGATAAACAGAGAGCCAAGACTTTGGACACTGATATCCACTGACTTTGAACCTCAAGTGCAGGAAAATGACTCTTAGAATCTCCTTTATCTGTAAGAAAGTGGATTCTTAGGAGCTGTTCTTGCAGGTCTTATTTCTCATGGATGCTTTTGGGCTTGTCCAATTTTATGCTTCAGTTGATGCATTCACAATCATTTTAAGTGGGAGCTGAAAGGAGCATCCGGCCAGAAAACAGAGAGAGGGAAAAAAAAAAAAAAAAAAAAAAAAAAGATGGAGAGACTTAAACTCCTACATATGAATTCATATTTCCCAAAAGCCGGAAATATGATTTGGTGGTGGAGATTTCTCACCGTGAATTTAGACATGGCCAACAATCTGTTTTTGTTGAGTCATCTAAAGCAAATGTAAGAAACCTAATCGCTTTGCAGGGTGTGCTGCAATGACAGAGTTATTTCCAAGTATGCATGTCTTGAAACAGTGCCATTTGTAGGCTGGAACATTTACAGGCCACATTGCTGTTAAGTAATTAATTTATTTATGGATTCTCTTGTGATTAAATAGAAGAGCGATGATGATAGCACTCAAGAGACAAAAATATGCCTGTTTGCTGCTTTAGCTCTAGAGCTGAAGGGAGAAGAGCCAGCTGGTAGATAATTCAGGAGTGGGCTGCAAACTGACCTGGTTCCCCACTATGTGGTAGTCTTGCCGCCTTTAAATGTGTTTTGAATTCTAGCCCTGACAGTTGCTGTCTACAATAACTCTTGTGCAATTATTCATGATACCTGCATCAAAGTATCAAGCTGTGGTATTTACTGATGTACAATACTATGTTAGAGGATGTGCAACTGGTAACAGGTATCTGAGAAGACATGAAGTTGTTTAAAAACAACTATACCACTTTGGATATCAGGCCTGAGGGTAGAAGAAACTCAAATAAAAGCATGCAGGGAGATTTCACTCCCAGAGAATTCAGACACTTTTACCTGAACATGGAAGAGAAGCATGTAGAAGACTACAATAGGAGCTCAGTCAAACCTATTAGGCCCAGGTGCAAACCGATTTTCTTTTCTCATCAAATATATAAAATGGGAGGAGGGGAGAGGGGGAAGAAAAAGAGGAAAATCTATTTTAGGCTTTTTTATACCACAAAGTGTAGCAAAATAAAATACACACTAAATTCTAAAACTATTTGTAAGTCATTTCTAATCCATTAATGTTTAAGCAGCTTTGAATCCTTTGCAAAAAAATGCAGACAATATGTACTGTGTTACCATTGCTGTCCAAAGGCCATTAGGCAAAATATTTGCAGATGTAACTCCACTGAAGTCAATTAAGTTACGTAATCTGAGGCCATGGTACAGGAATACAGATTTTGTGCAAAGGACAGATGGTATTATTAGTCATATAGCATTCATACTAAATTTACACTAAAGCACCTGTTTGAACATGAATATAAACCATTTCTTTTAGACTATTTTCATACCATGTTCCCTTCATTTCTAAAAGGCAGTATCAAAAGTGTAAAGCTAATTATAACCATCATTCTTGTGTTTAGGGGAGCTACTATTGCTGCCCAAGTTTTAGAGACACAGATAATTTGCAAAAGATATGACAGATTTAATTAAACGTTATTTTATAAAAGCATGGTCATGAAGAGGAAAGTTAACAAAAAGATGTCATAATGACTCACAAAAAAAATCAGTGTACGAATCAGAATGTTAATAACTGGTGTTTTTGTACATGAACATTGTTTCTGGCAATTAGTAGAAAGCTAACAAATGCCATTAAGGCCAAAAAATGAACACAAAATGGGAAATTTGCTTCAAAATAAAGTTTAAAAAATCTAAATAAAGAAATCAGGGTAAAGGATTCAGTAAAATAAGCTACCTCAGAAAAACTTGATCTGAGAAAGGCTGGGATACTAGCGGACCACATTCAGGATACATAGCTCGCTTCCAACATTCCCATCTGTTGTGCTACTTTGATTATATACGAGTCAAAACAGAAGCTTTACACTTCTTGGTCCCGTATCTTAATCAACTAATTCTCATCAACAGCCCAAGTACTTCTTAACACATAGAAGAAATATTTTGATCCATCTTGTAACTAATTAGAAAACTAATTGTTGTAGAATACTATGTAGACAAGCACATACAGCTTTTAATACTGAACTAAACATTTGAACGCAAGCAATATTGGCTATTATTTTACCTGAAATAAAATTAAAAGGATCATCATAAAAATACTTTTCTCTTTCCACAAAAGCCTTGATCAGCCAGAACAGAAGGGCTACAGATGAACTATTAATTTATTGTAATGTATTAGGACACAGGTTACTGCACTAACTGCAGTCTTGTTGGAGGAACAGATCTTGAAGCAGAGATCACTGAATATTGCATTATGGAAATTCTTCCATTTCCTACAGGAAAAAAAAAAAAAAACCACCTTCCTCTAAGTAAGCAAAGAATAGTCCAAAGAGACTCCAAGCCATTGTAACCATGTATTAAAATAAATATGCTACATAGAAAGAAAATGCTATTCTGAGATTCTTTTTCCTTCAAAACTCAAGCATCAGAAATTAACCACAAAGGTATATATAATCTAAAATTCTAGGTTTGACAGAAAACTTCATAATCAGAATTCCAAGCTTATATACTTTTGGAAAGTATTAAATTAGTAAAATTTCTTTTTTTTTCTCTGGTTATTTGAACCAAATAACCAGGATTGTATTCTCTGAGATCAAAGGAAAGTCTCATTGAGTTTGTCTTTTCACTAGACAGTGGTTAAGGTGAATGGTATGGACGTTTGATTTTTCTTCAAAACAGACTATCATAATGACTTTCACTATAGTGAATGATGTAGAGCTTAGGTCCAGGCCCTCAAAAGTATCTAAGTGTCATATCATTATCCAGGCTCCTCACTGATTCCCACTGATATCAGTAAATGGTAAACATCTTTGCCAATGGAGGTCTTAATCAGTAATGACATGTATATATACTGCCTTTCGCTCCCAAAGGATTTTGTAATTTAAGATTAAATACAAGTACACAGACATACACACACACAAAGACAGTTCACTGCCTTATTAAACTAAGTTAACTTGCAATGCTATGTTGTATCTGCATAACAGTAGTATTATGCAACTTTTAGGACAGAATTAAAGAGAGACTCCTCTTTCTAAACAAAACTGGTAAATGAATGAAAAAGAGAGCTTTATATATAAGAATACATATCATATCATCTTGTCATAGATTACTACATTCATTCAGAAAAAAGCAGAACTCATTAGGAGGAAAGAAATGAGAAGAGGGACAGTGCGATCTGTTTTTAACCCATTTCATTTTATTTCACGAAAATGTGGACAAGATATGACATCTCAGTCAGAGGCAGAACTCAGCAAGTACAAAGACAATTTCACAACTTCTCTGTGGAAAGTACTGTAATTTGTATCGTGCATGGGCAGGTGGGAGAGAAAGGAGACAGCTGTCACAGCCACAACCACTGACTACGACAGATAAGCCACAATTGCAAAACAGATTTTAGTGAGTCCCCTCTCTCTTTTTTTTAGTTTCTGCATTTACCAAGAAGCCAAAGACAACAGAGCTGACAGCTGGAAGCACAGCTGTGTTTGAAGCGGAGACAGAAAAGGCTGGCATTAAGGTGAAGTGGCAGCGAGCTGGCACAGAAATTACTGAAAGTGAGAAATATGTCATCAAGGCAGAAGGAAACAAGCATTCACTGACCATCAATAATGTTGGAAAAGATGATGACGTGACATATGCTGTAATAGCTGGAAGCTCCAAAGTCAAATTTGAACTCAAGGTCAAAGAACCAGGTACAATGTTTCCTAAATGATTTTAATTTCCTCAGTATTTCCAATCCTAGTTGTTCTAAATTCATAAGTGAGGCCCATGGAAATTAGCCTAACTTAAAATTGTAAGATTACTCCACCAGCAAGATGTTTTGCCAAGTGTTTTGAAGCTACAGTAAAGTTCTAAAAGCTACTCACCTACATTAAGCTGAGGAGTGTGTCTACTGTGTGGATAAGAAGTCCACACAGTGAAGATCACAGAGGCAATCTCAGCTCATGTCTCAATCTTTCCTCTGTAAAAATAGGAGTTGAAAAGCAAAAGAAAGCAAAGCAAAACTAATCTAACTTAACCTGAACTAATTTAAGATTATTTTCTTTAAATATAAAATTGAAAAAAATGACATCATCCAAATTATGTTGTAATGGTGTTTAAGGAGTTCCTCAAAATTACCTGAGAACAAAAGCTCGTACGTAAGATGGTCTCAAGTCCAAAGAGTAACCTTTGTACTATTTGTTTATCACCTACTATTATTTCTTCTATATGCACTAAAACAACCCAGTTAGATAAAAAATGAAAAAAGTTCCTCAAGTTTTTCCTGGGAAGAGCCATAAGGTGTTAAACTCTCTACGTAATTGCTATTCTTGCAGTAATATTTTTATGGAAAATGTATGAAGATACTGAGGGTAGATGAAATCACTTATTTTTGAAACATGTTCACCTTCCTGATCTTTCTTTTTCCTTCAAAATTTTCAGTGCTCCTTAAGCGTTTTTGATATTTAATTTTTGGTATTTTCCCCTTATATTTTGGTCACAGGCCTTAACCTCAGATTGCTTATATCAACTCCTCCCCGCTGCTATCATTGCATGTTTTGGCAGCTGTACCATGACTTTAGGGAGATCTTCTGGTCATCTGAAAAGATACTCAGGAATATGTAATAGGAATAAATTCTCAGGACACCAGACATTCTGCTCAAGAAGAAGAAACAGTACATGACAAATTCCTAAGTAAAGGGCAAACTTTACAGAAGCTTTTTAATTAGCACTTCAAATTTCCCCTTCAATTTTAATAGTTGCCAGAGCATATAAAGTATATTCTTATTGTTTTTCTCATCTAGAAAGTGAACAGATCCGTATTATCCTAGTTATATCTTCCTCATTGTCTTTCAGGTTAGTTACAGCTAGAGCTAGAGCCAGAGCTAGAGCTAGAGCTAGAGCTAGAGCTAGAGCTATGTATAGCCAGCCTACAAATAGGAGAGTTACGGAATATATTAATATTAAAGTGTGATCATTATCTTAAAGCAATACACTTCTGAAAACCATATTTTGGTGATAGGGATATGAGCCTAGTAAACAAAGTAAAAGTTACTGTGTACATTATATATTGATGCTTCAAAATAAGCCTTTTCTAGCTTGCAACAGCTATGCACCTAAGTTATCGGAGCACTTATGCTAGCTCCACAGATAGAATAACATGTAGTTCTTTCTAGCAAAAAAGAGTTGAAATTTGTTTGGATAAGATCCAATGGAATATCTTCTGATTTTTATACTTAAATATTAAAAAAAAAGAACTAAAATGACATTGTTTCTTCTTCAGACAGAAATATAGTTTGTTATAAAAGTTAGACATAAGGTTTCTGAGTGGGGGGGAAACTCCTATTTGTACATTCACGCATACTATCATGTATTTCAGATCCCACTAGATTGCAGAAGAGTGACTAGATTATCCAGTATTATTTTCACAAATGATAATGATTTCAGCTGTTTATTATCATAAAAATGGAAAATGTCTCCTCATCTGCCCAGACATGGCCACCTCTTATTGTTGTAGAGGAACTCCTCAAAGAAATTATCCTGGATATGGCACAACAGGGCCAGAAATCTCTGGTGGAAAGATATGGCAAACAGCTGGGGAATAGCTGGAAGCTGTGCATGAGACTTGTGCAGAGAAGGCCCTGCTACACATGGAAAAAAAACCCAAACTTTCAGCAACTGTTTTTTTTTAAGAGATTCTTCCTTCCTCCATCTGCCTCAGTTGCTCTCGCTCCATTTTCATACATTTCTATCCACTCTATTGTGACAAATGAATTTGTGTGGCCATGATTTAACTGAGGGGACAGAAACCTCCATGAGCCAGAGGAGGAAATGAGACAGTGATATTAAAAATGCTTTTTTTGCATTGATTACTAATTGTATTTACAACTCTTCCCAAACTGCATGTAGCAACAGCACTTGGAACAGTATCTTCCAGAGCAGAGTTAAACAAACTCTCATGAATAAGTATATTGTTTAGAAAAATCATAATCGCATCATTGCTTTTTCTATTTAGACCACTGAAGTCAACAGCTAATAAGTGTTACTTATCAGCCTACAAGTTTCTGCACATCAAGACTATAGTATTTAAAAATCAGACATCAGTTCTTTCCAAGCTCAGTCAAAGGAAGAGCCTTGTCATTCAGCTGTCAGTAGGCTTTTTCTCCTTCCAGCACGTCCTCTAAGTTCCAGAAAAATGTAATTAATTCCTGTGCATTTTGTAATATTTATAATACGATGTTCCTTTGCATAATTTCTTCAGAGAGAAACTGTAAATATGACTTTCTCTAATCTTCATTTACCTTCATTTCCAGAAAAGACTGAGGTAGTCCCTTCTGCTGAAGCCGTTCCTGCTCCAGCTGCCTTAGAGTCGCCTGCTCCATCGATAGAAAGTAGCCAAAGTACAGAAGGTAATAAAGAACTAATGTTGTGATAAGGTCTGGTTCGTTAACAGAAAAGAAGAACATGAACAGGGAATCCTTATAGTAAATGCCGGGAGGGGGGAGAAGGAGGAGAAATGGTAGCTGAAAGAAGACCACTAGTGATGAATCACAGAGAAGAATAAGGAATCTCAGAAACAGAAGAAATATATTGAGAGATCTTTTGAAATGACTTAACAAGTTTACAGTACAGGCTATAACAGAAGCTGATGCAGAAAGCTTCTAATGTTCACTTCAGTTCCAGCTGCTGGGCCCCAACCAGAAGAACCTCTGGACCCCATAGGGCTCTTTGTGACACGACCTCAGGATGGAGAAGTTACTGTCGGTGAGTACACATCCTGATTCAAGAGATGTTTGTAAACTTCACTTGTTACTTGACTATAGTTAGCTTTCCAGGCACAGAATGACAATAGTGATCTAAGAGATATATTAAATACTATTTAGTCTCATTTTAACCTACTTCTCTTTCAAGGTGGAAACATCACATTCACTGCCAAAGTGGCAGCTGAGAGCCTACTGAAGAAACCTTCAGTGAAATGGTTCAAAGGAAAGTGGATGGACCTGGCAAGTAAAGTGGGGAAACATCTCCAACTGCATGACAATTACGATCGAAACAATAAGGTAAAACTGGCAGAGTAAGGTTCTCAGTCTTCTAGACTAACTTTTAATTTGGGGAAAATATAAAATACACAGAAATATTTTAATATAAAGGTACTCAAAGCTATATGTATAATGCTATATTCAGATTCTTGTAAAGGTACTTGTAAAGGTACCCGAAGCTATATAAAATGCTATATTCACAGACGAAACTCTCTGCTTTAAAGATACGGGCGAGAGACAAGTGCTCCATACAGATTGTTGCACACCTTATCTATGATGAAATGAGAAAATGTTTGGAGAACTAGGGGGGAGGGAGAGGTTACATCTGCTCAGTCTGGAAGAGAGAATGAAGAAAAATTTGATAGCTGTCCTCAGTGCACAATGTTGCATCAGGAAGTTTTCATTCCTAATGAAAACAGAACAGAAACTCAGTCAGGGAAAACCAAACAGACGTACAGAAAAGTCCTTCAGATTATAATACAAAAAGTGAATAATATATTGATTGATAGTAGCTCAGAAAACTACAAGAATACAGACTTGTACTTCAGTACAAGCCAAATTCTAATCTTATCTAAAAAGTATAAGGAATAAACATACCTTTTTGCAGTTTAATCCATTACTATCTACTGCAGGATTCTTTCTACCTTTCTCTCAAGTAATAGGTACTGGTCACAATTAAGAGAAAACAATAAATCAGATAGACATTTAAGAAAGATCTATCTTCTTTTCACATGGATCAAACACCCAGCTATCAGTGTTGAAATTTTCTGTTTTCTTGCACTGGCTACACTACTTCTAAAAAAGCACAATAAAATCTATTTCTGCCACAGATGTATCCAAGGATACACAGGACAGGAGCACAGTAGAGTCTGTGCCATGACTTCTCATTCTATGTCGTATATGAAGCACTACTACCCTCTCCTGGATGGATTACAACAGACCTGCTCATATGCAAATCAGTCACTCTTTTTTGCTTAATTTTTGTATTTCCTGCATTTACTCTGGGTAGCAGCTGAATGTTTAACAAAAGCTCTCTTCCTGTTTGCAATGTACATGCAGTTACTGTATGTGTCAGCTGTGCCACTGTGTGCATGATCTAGATCCCAGCACCCCGGCCTCATTTGCTCATGTGACATTTTATCCTCTGGAAGACCTATAGTGATAATGCACCTTAGGTGTTGTCAACAAACAGGGGACATGTAATCTTTATGATAATAATAATAATATCAAACATTCAGGAGGTTCTTACTTCTTATAAGATGCAGAGGTATATTTCATCCCTTGTCTACTTCTCTTTATGTCTTAACATGTTGTATCATCTCTCTGTATCTACTTTATCTTTCTATTCTATTTTATAATATTCCATTTCTATTCTATTCTATTTTATCTTTCTTTTCTAAGTTACCAGATGTATTCGCTGGTTTCTGTTCTAGGTGTACATCTTCGAAATGGAAATAATAGAAGCAAAAATGACTTTTGCAGGAGGGTACAGATGTGAGGTGTCTACCAAGGACAAATTTGATAGTTCTAATTTCAACCTGACAGTCAATGGTAAGATGAATTCCCTGCACACTGATTTTTAATTTTTTCTTCCTCTTTGCCCAGCAACAATTCTTTCTGATTCATAGTGACTACTAGACAAGATACAGATCTGAGGTACTGGAAGAGCTGTCGGTATACTTACAGAGACCTAAAGAAGAGGATCTGGGCGGGTTGACAGAGATACAGAGCATTAGAAAGAACAGCTGGATGACACTCAAGTCAGAACTGTGATGCACTTAAAGAAAACAGACAGCAAGATGTAAATTAGCCCAAATTATCTCTGGCTTTATCCTAATCTCAGCCTTATTCTCTCATGATATTTAAAATCAGTAGAATGAAAGAGGGCCATTTTTACTTTGGCAAAAGCCAAGTACTCAAAATGAGTATCTGAAAAGAAAGAAAAGGGAAAAAAATGAAAAGTTTTAGCCAAGTGACACTATTATCACTTCCTTTCTTCCTGATGAATTCAAGTCCTGCAAAACTTTTGGCAGTATAAAGTTGCTTTAAGATTAGGTGATTCATTTTACATAGCACTGCCCTGACAGTACCTGTACTGAAAAACTTATCAGTGATTAAAAAGGAAGCACATTTAACCATCCGTTTCTCACCAGTGGAGAAGAGTTTAGGTAAAACAGTATAAGTAAGCATGGGCTGCCCAGAAGATTTGAGTGGTTGGGTCATTTTGTGCCTGGCTGGTTCTGTTAAAGGGACTACGTTATTTTGTGTCCAGCAACCAATGGGCCTAATAGGCAAAGACAAAAATGTATTGAAGGTACAACAATGCTCATTTTTCAAGTTTCACTAGCTGGCTGTAGAACTTATTATAAGCCCTTGGAGCTGGGATTTAGAACAGTCCATCTTCCAGGAGTAGCATGTCATCTAGTCATACCAGCAAAACTTCAAACAGAGTAATCAAGTTCTCTCTATGTAACATCTCCAATGGAGTTTCTGTATATCTCCACCTATTTCAAGGAATTTGCTTTCAGAGGACGGATTATAATTTATTATTAATAATAAAACTCAGTTGATATCCAGTGTTTTTTTTCATAAAGGTTTAAATACCCCATGAAGCCAGTATTGAAACTAAATTTTAGCAGCAGAATAATTGACAAACAGGAGATAAAACAGTTTGTCATGCTGCAAATTATTATATTCAGTTATACATTAAACACTGGATGTTGAAAATGTTCGTACCTGTTTAAAGAGGCTGCTTCAATCTTAGTATATGTGATTAATCAAAACGTAAAATATTTAATTAATAAAAATTTAAAATATATGAACTTTGGAATAAAAAAGGCTATAAAGGAAAAGCTTTAGGAATAGCACTGTTTTGATTTCTGCATTATTTTTACTTGTTCTCATGTTCTTATTCATCACTCTTTCTCATATCAGAAGCACCAATAACCGGAGACTTGGATATTCGCTCTGCCTTCCGACGCACGTGAGTATAGACACTAGAAACTTATGTAGGTCATATGTGAAATTCATTATTTTCCTAGACAAGACTAAATGAAAGGAAAGTTACCATACAAACAAGCACAAAGTCAGGGATGTCTACTAAGAAGATATTTCTAAGATTAAAATGCTCTACAATTCCAGGAAATCATCTAAGAGAGTTAGGACTTTGCATTACTACAATGTATCAGTTTCTGGTTTAGATTTTATATGCATTTTAAAAGTTATTAAAACAAGCTTATTACAACTGACATCAATTTCTTTAACATAGGAGACAATCTGGCTGAGGCAACTGCTAGAGTTTTTCCATATAAGCACTATTTTTAGGAGAGATCTGATTTTCTGTTCTATCACAACGAACTAAAGAAGGCTTGCAGAATTTATCTACACTCAAATCCATCTATAACTAGCTGGTCAACTTCACAGTGATGCCTATAAAAGAGAGGACATTAAGGGCACAGTTACATTGTGTTATTTCGGTGCAGCGGAATTAGGCTCCAAGAGTTTTTCTTCTAGCTAGCACAGTTAAAAGAATTATTTTAGAATCTGTTCAAAGTTAGTACAGTGCAAGCAGCTTCAAGATTTTGTGAACAGCTTAAAGGAAATTTGATCAATGCTCTCTTTCCAAATCACCTTTCTGCTTAATGACTGGCAACATGCAAGCTCCGGGCCAACACTCTTGTAAACAGGGCCAGTCCCTGTGACAAGCTAGGAAGAGCCAGGAATGCTAGAATGTCTGAGCTACCATTCAAGTTTGTGGAATAAAGCACAATAACTTCACTTAAAATAGGATGATTTATTTTGGAGTGGCAGAATTATTAAAATTCTACTGTGTTGATGGGGGAGATTAGAGTTAAGATTTTTAGATCGTTCTTTAAGAAGAAAGACAAATATTGAGCTGAAATGTTTAAGTCTGAAGCTCTGTGTTTGATACCCTCACTCAGGAGCCTGGCAGGAGGGGGAAGACGGATGACTTCAGCCTTCCTCAGGTAGCCTCCGTTTGTGTCAGCAGACAAATTCAAGTCTTACAATGAACTGTCTCTCTCTGACCAGGAAAAGGAAAAAAACCCACAGAATTAGCTGCAATTTTGATTATGAACATTTAAATTCTAAATAAATCATGATTTACAGTACTTAGCACTTATAAGAAGCTAGAAAATTAAGTGGCAATGTAAGATGAGCATAGGATAATGGAAAGAATAGCTCAGTGAGAGGCAGGTTCATTTACATGAAAGGCATGTGTTTGGTAAGCTGCCTCTTCTCACAACTGTCACAAAGAAAAAAGTAATCTCAAATAATGTGCCTGTCTGCCCCTCTATTTTATTATCCTTCTGTGCTGAACACATACTGACTAAAATTGCCTCTCTGCTCACAAAAGGGTATCACCACACTTATGTATGAAAAAACTGTTCTTTTCCCAGTATCATTAAATTTCCCATCTTACCCCTTTGGTCCCAATATCTTCAACTGTAACTAAAATGGGAACTCTGAGATTACACTTAACTCTGTGCAACGTTTCAAAATGCAATTATTAAGGTCTTATTTTTCATAAAAGCTGAATATACTCATTTTTGAGTTTTCCTCAAAATCTGATTGTAAGTATCACCTGGGAAGCAATAAGGTGCCTAGTTCTTCTCCCAACTGTAGATTCTGATTTCCTGAAAATTTGATCACAAGAAGCCCTTTCAAAATTGAAATATGCTAGTGATTTTTATGTATAGTTAAAGCCAGCCACTATCGAAAGTCTTCTAAAAACAGAGAACAAAGCAGCCAAAAATATGCTTGTCTGTCTGAGCGTCCATATCCAGAAAATCATCCTTTGCAGTACTGTACTATCTTGAAAGCAATCAAAGAAGTAAAATTGGTACTTTCTTCAAGAAAAGATCTCCTCCCACAACATATTCAAAATTAGACTAATTCAAAATAAAAAAAAAAAGTTTTAATTGTTGCTTATTCTCACTAAACCTGCATTGGCAAGCAGCCCAAAAAGTTTGGCACCTTATTCTCTTCCATCTTTATTACCAGTATGGTTGAAATACAAATCAGGTGCTTTTGTATTTGTTCCTGCTACCTCAAGCTTTCCTGGCATTCTGGTTTGTACTTCTATAGACAGGTTCATTCCTCAGAAGCAATTAAAACTCTGTGCTGCCAGAGACAGCATTATGGGCTACCTGAACCACTAGTTCAATTGAAGAGGGCAACTGCTGTGTATCAAACAATAGTTCAGTATAAGGTATCGCTGACGGAAGAGCCTGAATGTTGTGAGATGGCATCACCAAATTCCTACTCTCCCAACAAGAGAGATGTCTACGAGCAGCTGAATGTTGACAACCGGACACTGAGAGGAAAAAAATAAAAAACATTTTGACTTTCTAGATCCTTTCTGAATGCTAAAAAAAGAACACTTTTTTTTTGTAAATTGCACATAACTTTTTAGAAAATAATAGATACAATAACCATGGGAATCAGTACAACTTCCAATACTTTCACATAAAATTCCCGA
Source organism: Rhea pennata (assembly GCF_028389875.1). Taxonomy (NCBI): domain Eukaryota; kingdom Metazoa; phylum Chordata; class Aves; order Rheiformes; family Rheidae; genus Rhea; species Rhea pennata. The sequence goes on along the minus strand of NC_084667.1, from coordinate 18,878,482 downwards.
AGTATTTTTTTAGAGACTAAATCCACTAAAGTATTTTTGTGACTTTACACTAAGCTTTTAGGGTAGGTCTGTACTTCAAATGTTCAGAAGCATAGCTAAAATGCATCTGACTCAGAAGACCAAAAATACTGTTGGGCTTTCCACCTGAGTTCACCTTGTATATCGCACTTGCACATCAAAAAATGTCTGCTTTTAATAGATTGCTTCTCATTCTCATGAAACAGTTCTGCACATCATTGCTTGCCATGCTGCTTGCTGAACATTTGCTTGTTGAACCTCACCTCATCAGCAGGATCACAAAATTCCTCCTTTAGCTCTCTCAAGCATCAATGATGTTGACACTTTTCTCAGGCTAATGAACTCTGTAATCCAAAGACCCTTAAGAGAGAGTTAGAGCTGGACTAATACTAGAAAGAAATTGTGACTCTTACATTTTTAAAAAATGCAACCAAAATGACATTTTAATATTGGCCCATACTACAAAAAAGATCTACATCCCTGAAATTACAGTGTCCCAAAGCATTAACAATTCTACAGGAGAATTTCTCCAATACTTTTATGATAATCAATTTATTCTAGAACAATAGGACCACCAAATTGGTATCCCATACAATTTCTTCCATAGTCATGACATAAGAAATACCAGTTCAATACATATATTTCTTAAAACTATATGAATACTAATACAGAGAAAAATAGCCTAAGTGTTCACCTTCCATGTCAGTGCATATTCTAAGTCTTGTAAACCTATCTATCTGCCATTTCTGACCAAAAATAATCATCTTCCTAACAATACAGTCACACAAGCCATTCCCATTTCCTTCTGAAACGAATTATGTTTTTCTGTTATTGTACAGTACTGAGGGACTTGAAGAAACTGGAGAGTTGAATTTTAGTGCCCTACTGAAAAAAAGGTGAGTAAAAATCTGTAGTCTGGAGAAATAACATAGCGATCTCCTGTAGAAAAACTCTGAAAACACTAAAAACTATCCTAAGTGAAAGTTTCATAAATTCAGAACCCTTGTAATTTTCCTAAAGTAGCTCAGCTCAAAACTTACGATAGGAAATTACAGGAAATTCGCAGATCCTCAGCATTTACTGCATTCTTGCTGGGTTTTTACTGGAGGAAAAAAAAATTGATCTTTCCCAAGATAGAAAAGGTTAGGACTAGAGTAATTACAGGCCTCCACCAGCAGTTTCATTAAAAAAGAGAAAGGAAAAACAACTTACCATGCCTATCTGTAATGTTGCCTTATCAAGAACTTTCTAAGTCTTCACAATGCTTGGCATTAGAAGGCCAGGAAGATGGTCTTCTATAAAAAATATACTTTTTATTATATATCTAAATATTACTATCATGATTATGTTACACTTATATATATATATGTATTATTTGTGTGGAATTTTCTCTTCCCATTGTCATCCTTCCTGCCACCTCTGTTTTCATAACCTGTCTGCTTGTGTTTTCTCCTTTTACCATCATCTTAATCTGGATGTCTTGGATTCCACTGTTGGCAACAGAGAGTAAGATTTCTATTTCATCTTACTATAAAATGCATGAATCAAACTGAATATAAGAGCTATGTGGTTTGAAATAATGCATGCATTTTATCTTATATATTGAGCATGACAAAAATTAGAGTAGAAAAATTATCAACTGCCAATTTCTGAGGTGGAAATGCTTTTAAAAAGTTAGTAGAGATTAGGGTGGACTACTCAATCCAAATCAGTGCATTTTTCTGAAAGTTCTTTGATTTTGATTATCACTTTCCTATATAAGCAGTTTTAAAGTGTGCTTGGATTTCTAGACTTTCTCAACAATGTTTTGTTTTAAATTCCCATTGTCCTACAAAGTGGAGACAGACAAAATTTATTTGGTCATAATTAGACCAAATAATATAATTAACATACTGGTCCCAGTCAAGTATGTTCTAATGTTTTGTTCCAGCCATCCTCAAACATTTCATGTGAAGATACTACCAAAGTGACTTATTCAATAAGTGTTCAGATTTCAATGTTAAAAAATACTTCTTCTTATTCCAGGGAAAGTTTTCATTGGTCCTTACTATACCATTACTCTGGGTGTGCTTCTTTGCGTTTGCTTCCTCAGTCTTTCTAACTCCTCAAGCTATTACAAACACTTGCCACTAGACTGGTGCTTTGCAAACCTAAATATACTCAATTTAAGTTTTCACAATTAACTACTTCGGTGAACGTTGTTCTGGATCAGTGTTTAGTCTCTGCTAAGATATTGGTATCACTGTTTATGAAAACCATTATACAGGATAGAGCCATGAAGTAGCTAGATTATGGTAGGCAATAAAGCTGCAGTAGCCTCAGGTATCACTCTGGTTAACTTAGCCAAATTTCAGTAAGGCGAACAAGCTCACATAGCTATACAAAGCCCTGCTTTATGCAATATGCGACGTAACTAGAAGTGAACTCTGGCTTTACAGTGATACTACAAGCAGAACTCCAAAGGCAGGGACACCTAGAAGAGGCAGAAACTGCAACTACCGAACTTTCCACAGCTGGCATTGATACTAGTTTCTCAAGTCATCACAAACTTAGAGACAAACAATGCATTAGAAATTTTTTATAATAGTAAATTAAGGAAAATAAGCTTTCTGGAAAAGTGCAGTGACCTGTACAGGTTTGAGAGCTCAAATAAACTAGCTGTATACACACTGTAATCTCTACAGCAAATATAAAGCAAAGAAGTATTGTTGATCACTTTTTAAAATTTCAAATAAATGGAGCCCAACATGAAAAGATTTTCATAATTTCATAGACTGAATCCAGTTGGAAGACGTGTTAAAAACTATGAACTACAAATCCCTCTCACACTGCCTTTTCCTTTTGCTTTCATAATTAGTTTTGAGCAGTTAGAACTCTAAAAAGTAGTAAAAATCTCCAGTGTTTCCAGAAACTTGTTTTTTTAAATATTCATTTTTTGTTAGTTTAAAAGTATAATTCATTAGAAGAAGTTTAAAAATTTCACTGCATTTTGTTTTATCAATGTTTTTGACCCTTCTTGATTTACAACTCTCTTTAGTGAATTTAAGCATATTGATAAGTTCACTGCTCCTAGTTGCTTTTCACAACTGCTTTAGAAGCAATCTGTGGATCCTTAGACTTTGCACACAACAGGTTGAAAGCCACCATTAAATATTAATGAGACCTCAAAGGAATAAAAACTCATTGTGTAATGAAAGTATTTTTCATTAGAATACAAAAAGGGATGGATATCATCCTGAGGAACTCTCAGGATCTATGCAGATTCAAGTAGAATTGAAGATCATTCTTTTTTACTACTTTCTGCTTTTTCCCATCTAATTTACAAGTGCACCTCAATTTAGAGGTAATGAACATTTCCACTATAATAGAGAAAGCTTTATCTTCTATCCTCTGTAATTTAATTTACTGGTGGTGACATACAGATGTCATGCACCAAGGAGAGGTCACTGGGAAGAGGAAGGGAACAGCTGTCACAAAACTATTAAATGAGATAGTGAGCAGAGACCTTGAAGGGAGGTGACACCTGACAGAGTCCAATCAGTTGACAGTAACAGGATAGGAAGGAATCATCCCTGGGATGTACAAAACTATTTTTAACCCTCCCACATATGTTTAAAACATATCAGCTGCATATTCCATTTACAACAGGTTCACTGAGCGGTATCTTAATGTCCCCAAGTACATAGTTAACCTATGAGGTGATCACTCTGGATAAGGCTCACCAACAAAGGGTGGGAGAAACTTTAGGAGTCCAAGTTCTCTATTACTTTTCCAACACTGCCTAATCCCTGTTGGTAGTGGAAAAGTATAGTTAACCATCAAACTCTGTATCTTCACTGGATCCAAGGCAATGTCTAACAAAATACAAAATGGTGAAAAGGAGAATTGGGATCAGAAAACTCTTGCTCGGAGGCAGAGAGATACTTTTTTTCTTTTTCAGAACTCTATTCAACGTAGTACAAATGGTAACCCTCTAGCAGTACCTTACTACATACATACAACTTATAAGTCTTTTCCTGTAATAAAAAAACAGGATTTACAAGGAAGAGCCTACATTCTCGCTTATGCTCAGATTTCTCGTATTTCAGTTCGTGTGCACCTAAACAGTACTGTCAGATATAAAAATGTGATGAAATGAATAACAGAAAAGTCAAAGCAATAATTAAGGAAGTCTTCTCAATAATGAGATATATGAGGCTGTGCTTGAAATTGCTTCCAAACTGGAAAATTTATCTCATGATGTATTCAAAAATAGCAAAATATTTAAAAAGATCCATGAATAATCCTACTTGCATATTTTCAGGTAGAGTGTTTACAGATGGGCAGGTAAGTAGCTAGAGAGACAGAAAGACCATCAATACTTATATAATGCCCAATGGAAGATAAGAACACCTGAATCTAATAAGTCTTTCCTGCCCTCTATGACTTTGTATTTGATTTTGAGATACAGCTCACACCACAGAACATTAATAGTGCTAGTCAGACAACACAACTCAGTATGTATTAGAAATATTTTATATTTCTATTTTTATGTATTTACATCCTATTTTTATTTATATGTCTTCAGAAATATTTTAAGGTTGCTTCTTGATAAGATCAGGGCAACCAGACCAAGTAGCTGTGTATACGTTCAAAAATCTTAGTCTATTTAGCAAATCAGGTTAGCTGTCCTGTCTTCAGCCAGGCAAAACTACAAACCATTTATAGCTGTTCCAAGTAAGTGACAGAAAGACAAAGAATAGGAATTCTGATTAAATTTTTGGTTGATGTTGATGCGCTGTTTGGATAAGCGAATACTCAATAGGCTGCACTTGCTGCAAGAAGTCCAACCTTCAAACACACCCATCAGACCAGTGAGTGCTTACTGAATGCTAAACCATCCCAGAGATGTAAGACATTTTATGCTGTACTTCAGCTCAAACTCACTGAGCTGAAATCCCCTTGTCTCCTCACTCTTTTACAAGAGGTACATGGATGTTGGAAATCCCAAGCCTTGACTGCAATACTATAATAATCACAGTCCTCCTGTTAGAAGCAAGCCCTTTTTGGGCAAACACAAGAGTACTAGAAATGTTTGGTTATACCTGCTGTCCAAAGTCCAGTCATGATTTGTTGAAGTAGTAATATTTCTCCCAGACTAATAGCATTATTCTTTTCCTGAAAATGAAAATACAGCCCACAATCCTCCAATTTTCTTGAGTTACTCACTGCATAGCTTCCCTGCCTATTGGACTTTACCACTGAACATGGCTTCATTTCATGGGCATATTCTGTTGCACTGGAATCTGCTTGGTCATGGTTATGTCAGGAACAATACTCATTGGGAGTTCCTTTACCTAAAGAAAGTCTTAGGAAAATGTCACATCCTTCAGAGTTGCTGGACCCTCCATATTACATTGAGGAACTGACTACATCCTTTCTCTTTTTACCAAAATACAAGCTATAACAGGCAACAGCTCCATGAAGACATGGCAAAGTAGGGCTACTTATTCCCTGTACAGCCATCACCTATAATTAGGAACAAGCTGAAGTGCTTAGGTTTATCATATAAATTACATAGTGGAACTCTACAAAGTATGGAAGTGAGTTTGATTTCACCAGGGAAGAGCATTTTTCTTAAGCATATTTCAGTGCAAGAGCTCCTTCATCTCCCTGCTACTGAAGCACAGGCTTGTTCTGCTAAAGGTGAAGATGACACTGATGTCTTTTTTGTATTAACACATGATGCTCTCTTTCTTTCCATTGGGATGCTGTATGTTTTTCCAAATGTTTTTCTGCATCATTCTCGAGTCCAGCAGCTTCCTGCGCTCAGTAAATCGGTAAGGTTTCACCAATTTCTATTTCGTACTTGTAAATTTTTAAATAAAAAGGTATGATGACATGAAAAGAATGCCTTTTCCAAACCATACAACCTAATTTTCACTTGGTTTTGCTAAGCCAAAGATTAATTCTGCTATAATCACTAGTCATATGAATTAAGTAGTTCATTGTAAATGTCTTCTTGTGTGCCAGGACCCAGCAATCTAAGTGTCTTTATGTTTTATAGCTGACTATAGCCCACATTTGCCTTTACAATAGGCCAGATATTTTTAATAACTTGTGATTCATTTTAGTGTACAGATAAAATGCCTGGAGTAGAAAATGACTTCTTTCTTATTAAAACAAGCAGATTACTTTGTATTTAAGGCATTCTCAGGATATTGGTTCAGTTCCTTGCTTTGCCACATTTTGTGTATGACCATCCAGGAAAACCAGTCTCCCTGTGTTTCCATTACCCATTGTTAAAAAGGAGTTACTATTTATTTGCTTTGGCTATTAGATGGTAAACTCTTACAGGCAGGATTGTATTTTAATAGCTGTATGTACACATTCAAGAAAAATTAGTCCCCTGTTTCATTTATTTTAACTACTAATACAATAATAACTTAGACTGCTGAAACCTTAATCAAGAAACAGCTTCATCAAGTCAATAGGTAGTTAATGGCTGTTTTGAACTCATCTCAGTTGTCACTACTGAATTTCTAATCCCTATTCTATCACTATTGATATTCTAATCCTTTTTTGCCGAAAGTGAAGCAAAAACTGAATCCCAGCCTGATGTTGATGTCTGGGAAATCCTGAGGAAGGCGCCTCCTTCAGAATATGAGAAAATTGCTTTTCAGTATGGTATCACGGATTTGCGTGGGATGCTGAAACGTCTCAAACGTATAAAGAAGGAAGAGAAAAAAAGTACAGGTTAGTGAGCTATACTTCTTCCAAATAAATGTGTTCATTTATTGTTTGTGGACTCTTCATGTATTAACATCAGTTGGACAGCAGTGAGATACAAGAATATGATAAATATGAGTGGTACAGTTTAATTTTGGTGGATTGCCAAATAACAAAGCTATGCTCAGTGCTCTGGGCTATCTTAGTCCTAAACTCCGGAAATTCTCTGCCTGATAATAATTTTGCTAGTTAAAAAGAGAAAAAGGAAAAAAAACTTGTTTGACATGTTAGGCATCAATGACGCATTTAAACAATTTTATTTCCATTGGGAAGATTTCTCAGAAACAAGCGCAGTATGATACATTTGGGATTCTTGTGCCTTTTCTAGTCTTGTCAAGTATCAGCTACCTCATTTTAACTTATTTTTTTTTTTTAAGTCTGAAGTATACTGCCTTTTAGTTAGTACTAAGAGGATCAGTATCACTTCCTTATGGGCACACTTAACTATAAACCTTGTTTAGGAAGTGCTGAAGGACATATTCATGTAGGTGCTAGGTTCAAATATTTTAATTGTTTATGTTAGTTAACATCACATGTCTTTCCTCCTATGCTATAGTATCACAAAACACTGAATAAGATGAAGATGACAGAAAAATGGTAAAAGAGCAAAACAGGGAAACAGGAAGAGGGGAAGGTTGAAGAGAATAAGCAACAGGAAATAAAGATTTCTTTTCCTGACACAGGATGTAAGAAAATGTTAAGAATAGAAATGATGGAAGTATTTTTTTAACCATTCTTCATCATAGCATTCCTGAAGAAACTGGATCCAGCTTACCAAGTGGACAAGGGACAGAAGATTAAATTAATGGTTGAAGTTGCCAACCCAGATGCTGATGTGAAATGGCTGAAGAATGGACAGGAAATCCAAGTGAGCGGCAGGTAAACCAGAAATCTCGGATATCAAACAAGGAATGTGCTAGAGCTTAGATGAAGTGGAGAGAAAGAAAAAAAAGAGGATAAATAGGACCTGAGAAAGAATCTACATTGTGCTTTGGTTTTGAGTCTAATAAAATGAGAAAATACTCAGTTTACTGTTCTCATCACTGTTTCTTTTTCTTTCCTGTGCTTTATATGGACATGGAACTAAATGCTCACATCTACGTACTTAGCAAGTAAGTCTTGTATTATATTTTGCTATTTCTATATGCTTCTCAGGGTCAAGATGACTTTCTTTCTCATGATATAGGATATACCCACACCCCAGTGATTTTGTGCTGAAGCCATGATGTGGCATTCTTAATGGTATTCAAGTTTGCTGTACACCTGTGTGTTAGAAAACTATTCAGAGAAGCCAGCATTCTAACACTACTCACAGATGTCTCCCTCATTTGTATGAAGATTTCTCCATAATTTCCTGACCTAGTTTTTCAAACACTGCTGCTGTCCACTGTGCCATGACAGAGATATAGGGCTAGAATCTTAACCAATCTTTTCACTGATGTCAGAAAAAAGGGGAAACTTTTCTTCTTCTCTGTTTTTCTTCTTCTTCTCCTTCTACTTTTCTTCTTCTCTTTTCAGATATATATTTGAGGCTGTTGGGAATAAGAGGATATTGACCATAAACCACTGCTCTCTGGCTGATGATGCAGCATACGTATGTGTGGTAGGTGAGGAGAAGAGCTTCACAGAATTATTTGTAAAAGGTGAGCAATGGCAGCAAAAGTTAGGGAAGAGATCTTCCCCAGCATTTAGTATTAAATTACTGTCACCTCCTTCTTCTTTATTCTTGGATTAGTTAATCTCATAGGAAAGGAAGTTCTTGGACATATAAGCAGATTCTACTGTCTACTGCAGCAATATTTTTCCTAAAAGATTTTCCCTGCTGTAACTGAAAAAGCGTGTGAAAACAACATCGTCATAATTATCATTAGTTCTCACTTGGAAAGTGATTCTTGCTTTCTCAAAAATAGGGTGAGAAACTTACTTTAAAAATTAGATTTTGCTTGAGATAAACATGTGCCTCAAGCTTTATAAGCAGATCTAGTGGTATGGAAGATACGCCTCTGGTTTAGGATTTCAAAGAATATAAAGGAAAACTGTTTAATCCTCTGTTCGTATTCTGTTGCATGAAACAAAACTCGAAAGGTCAGTTGATAACATCAACAATGTGATCTGGCATAGAAAATTTTAAATTCCAGCTTGGAGGGTATCAGCATATATTTTGCGAGGAGTTCATCCTGTGGAATGCAGGTAGAGCGGATGAGGTCTACGTCTGGTGTTTAGTCTTTCAGAGTATTGTTTTTAACGAAGGCTTCTCCATTTCCAGAACCTCCAATCCTGATCACCCACCCACTGGAGGACCAGATGGTGATGGTTGGAGAGAGAGTGGAGTTTGAGTGTGAAGTATCTGAAGAAGGAGCAACTGTGAAATGGTAAGGAAATAGGAAAAGAAAAAATCAGACTGTAACCCTCTATGGGACATTCTAGGACCAAAGTTTGTCGAGAAGACCGGAAAAAAATGATGAAGGCATCCCACATCACCTGCTTTCAGAAAAAAGAGAAAGATCGAATCTCCTCCTACATGTCAAAGACTGAGGAGGAACTGAGAGGACAGAACATTATAGGAAAAAATAAAAAAAGAGTAAATGTAGATATCTTATAGTGCCTCCAGAACTACTTGTTCTGTGGTTATGGGATGCCACTGACTCTACTGAGCTCCTAGTTTTAAAAATTTCTAAGTGTCTTACAGTAGTGCCTAACTACTGCACAAATTAATTAGATCTGTATTGTGATAACCTTGTTGTACTTTAGGGCATCTTCTGATGTTCTCAACTGCAGGGAGATTTTTAAAAGTATTTTTTTCCTGGGTAAAAGGTGGTGTCTCTTGAGATGGAGAGGAAAGGTCATTGACTTATTTTAACATACCTATTATGTTGATCCTGCAAAGCCAATCATTATGCATACGCAGCAAGCAGGATTCAAATGACAAATACTGAGTCCACTGAGTCTATTTTGTTTGGCATTCCAGCGGAGGGGAAGCTCGAATGCTCACACTGCTTGGGCAGGCACAGCAGGCAGTGTCCACATACCAGTCCCTATGCACACTGTTCTCACTTAATTTCTCTAACAGATGAAATCCTCTTGTGCTTGTTAACAGCTTCAGCCACATGGTCATCAACTATTCCCACAATGCACATTACAGTCCTGGAAAGTACTCTCTTATCTGCTCTCTCAGAGGAAGAAACTGAGAATTTAAATAAAGCCCAATAGCTAATGCAGAGCATGGGCTATTAAAATCACATCCACGGGTGCACACACGCTGTTGTGCAAGGACTGCTTACAGATGCCTGGTCACAAGAGACAGGGATAACCGCATCTGCCCCCCCTCAGAACACAGTGCAGCTGCCACACTTTGATCCTATGCCTTTGAACCACTGCCATACATCTCACAGAACTGCTGTCTGTGGGATGGACATTTGGCCTGACAAAGGCAAAACAGCAGCTGTTTCTGCCTGAAATGCAGTAGAGAAAGACTTCAATGCATAGCAACAGAAGACTAAGTAGTCAGATATGCACTGTATTTCATTGTTTTTATTATGTGAGACTCAATCAATGTTCTTTGACAGCAAGGACAAGGGGGAAAAGTGTAAATATCCAGGGAAAATATGAAACATGGTATGCAGAAAGAATTTCAGTTTTATGTCTCATTAAGACATATGTCTCAGCAGCTCAAGCCAAGTGACAGGCACTAACTCAAGGCACCCGTTACAGTTCTTTGGCCCTTTAAAAGTGAAAGATGAACTAACAAGCACATGAATAGGAGCAAATATGTGACTTGCCAAAGACAAATATAAAGCTTCCTGCCTCCTAGACAGCGCCATCAGACTAGGGATTGGAGACTTCATCATGTGGGTCTCTTACTGTAATCAGGAAAGAATGTTCTTGTGATCACCTGGAAGACCTTGTATGATTATTACACAGAGCTATGGAGCAGATATTTCTAAACTTGAGATAGTTTTGGAAATAATGCAACTTTTGAAAAAAAAATGCAGTGAAATATATAGTCTGAACTTGATTTTTCCATTTCTGGATGCTGGATATACCACCTAATCAGCTCCAAATGAAAATTTTTAACTGAACTATAGTAATGTAGCAATAATAAATCTGTGTGTTCCTGTTAATACACCATGCCAATGTCAGTGGTATCTCAGAAGATACTAACTAATTTATCCTTATGATACATACAGGAAATAAGAAATCATTTGCAGATAGAGAACAGAGGTAGAATGGCAAAGTTGAGAATGTATCTTAGATCTTGCAAATGTTCAGGACTTTGGTAGACAGAAACATGGCTGACCTAGTACCGGTCTAATTCTGCTTCAAGTGTGAGGTTGGACTAGATGATCTATGGAAGTTCCTTTCAACCAATGTTTCTGTAGTTCTATAGAATCCTCCTCTTATTCACAGTTCTCTTCTGCTTCATTGCTCCAGTTACCCAGGGCTATATTACTTAACATGATGTTTTTCACTTTTCACTGCAGCAATGTGTTATTTTATGTCAGGAGCTAGCTGGAAGTTCTCTCTTGAGGTTTACAGTTTACCATACCACTATCTGTCAGTAAATCCCTCTACATACGCTCTCCTTATTATACAGAGCATCAGCAATGTGTTAGTTGCTAAAACCAACACAAGTAAAATATACTATTCTCTTCCTGGGTATTTAAGACACTACTCACTGCAAATAATCTATTTTCATTACTTAGACAAGGTTTCAGTAAATCTCTTTGTTATCAATGGATGAACAAAACATTCAAATATCTTTGATAAGTAACATGTCAAAGCATATCACCAAAAGATAAATAAAGAACCTCATCAAAACATATCAACAGAAAATAAATAAAGAAATTCATTTTTGGAGCACCAGCCCACAATGCATGTGCCTACTTTTGTCTCACCAGCATGTTGATCTTTTGGATTACAGTCCATTCTCAGCAGTTCAGCAAAGGTTTGTGCATTGAACTGATCTCAATCCACAAGAATATCAGCCTAAGGGAACACCTTGCACATGGCCTCAGACTCTTGTCACTTTGAAGTCAGAGGAAACATTATCCTGGCATAACACTAAGCACTCTGTTTCATGTGGCTGTTACAAGCATTCCATTTCCTCCCTAGCTAGGGTTGTAATCCTGTTATCTGGAAGGAAGGCCAGTGTTTTTTTAAACCAACTGTAAATTGCAATAAGCTGTGCTTTGAGGAATGACTAGAAGGCACAAACTGCAGGTATTCTGAAATGAATTTGAAACGAAGTTGCAGAACGTGAATCTGAATCACAAATTTTAGGATTCCTGCCTTCTGTTTAAAGCTTTGATCTTGTGATTTACTTCAGCAGACACGTACATAGGCAAAAGGTTTCCTTGCATGTATCTACTTGGAGATTAGAGCTATAGTGTTTTAATGAGTCCCTAAGTAGCATTCCAATTTGCTATCCTGAGAACACATTATTCAAATAATAATGAAAAATATAAATGCTAAAAATGAATAGTTGAAGAAATTTCAAGTTATTTTCTTGTAATTTGTTTATGTTATTTGCAGATTACAGAGGAGAGAGCTGTATAAAGTCATATATATTTCTGTGTGACCTTGACTAAATAGCTTGAATTCTCTCTGCTTGGTTCCCTCCATAATGACCGGAAACTGCAATAATTAAATTTCCTCCCAGGCTGATGATGAAGCTTAATTTAGTAATGTCTTAAAAATACTGACATCCTTGAATGGAAAGGGCTACAAAAATCCAAAATGAATCTTCATTTAAATCCATTTAAAATCTTACTTTTTCCTGACATCCACAAACCATGAATTTATAACAACAACAATTCACATCATGAATATTAAAACTTTTAATCATTTTCCAGCAAGTCCTGTTTTCCTTATGGCACCTCTTAAGAGAATACATTCATTGCCGGCCAGTTTTCTTATCATCACTGCATCTTGCGCAGTATTTAACCTACTCTGTATCTCTAGCGTATAAATAATAACAATTAAGTAATTATTTTTGAATGAACTCTCTTGAACTAGAAGTCAAATATCTAGTGGAAAAATAATTAGCAAGCTAGTAGGATACTGCTGCCTAGCAATTCTGGTTCCACTGACATTTGTGAAATGGTCTCTTTTTTGCTAACCTGAAATACTATGATCAAAGATTGTGTCTTCTCATCTCTCGCAACACTGAGCTGACTCTTAATCCTCCTCTTCCACCCTGAAGAGAGAGCTTGAAGTTTACAGAAAAATGACTCAACATTATTTGGTATTGCAGGGAAAAAGATGGAATTGAGCTGACACGGGAAGAAACATTCAAATATCGATTTAAGAAAGATGGAAAAAAGCAGTATCTAATTATTAATGAGTCAACCAAGGAGGACAGTGGACACTACACTGTGAAGACAAATGGTGGGCAATCAGTCGCAGAACTAATTGTACAAGGTAGGCATTGGTAATATCACAGTAGCAGGGAAGCTAAAAAGGAAAGCAAGCTAAAGGTAACCTTCTCCACGCTATTGCACAGGGGTAGGATATTCCTTATACCAAGGAAAAAGACGATTTAATAAATGCAAAAGGGTTCATCATACAGGCCTCAAGGAGAGCTCAGACTCATGTGCCGGATGTAACAGATACCCCAACAGTAACAGGTGTTTAGCCTTAACTGGTCCTGTTAAAGCACTGTATGCTGTGGATTTCCCTTCACATTTCACCTTTCCACAAACAGCCCTAGCTGTTTAAGCTCAGCCCCAGGTTTTTCTGCTCAGTAAAGTCATACCAGCTGTTTACTTTACAGATCTATTCTGATTTGTTGATGTATATATCAATTATTCCCACAATATCAGAGAAAAAGCTGGAAGTTTACCAGAGTATTGCGGATCTGACAGTAAAGGCACGTGACCAAGCAGTCTTCAAGTGTGAAGTTTCTGATGAAAATGTGAAAGGAATCTGGTTGAAAAATGGAAAGGAGGTGGTTCCAGATGAAAGGATAAAGATCTCTCATATTGGCAGGTCAGTCATGTTTCAGAAAGCATGTACAGGTTTAGGTATTGCATTACAAAATACAAAAGTTGTTATACCATGGGACAGGAATATAAAACTAGATTTTGTCTTGGCTCCAGTTAGAGCTAAGTCATACACAATCAACATATAGATGCAACTTTGTGTTGGTATGTGTGGAGTCTTTCTGTGCTGGTACATTTCGCGTGTATAATATCAGTGGTATGTTAGCAGAATTCATCCTCAGTTTTCACTTGGATTTCAAGCTTTTTTTGTATTGAAATCATCTAGAAAATATATTGCTGATAACTTTAAAATTAGCAGCAGTAGTTAATAAAATCAAGACAGCACTTATGCGTAAGCCCCTTTACAAAAACTGTTTTTTAAAATAAATTTTCATGTATGTACAGTTGTACAATGTAGTGTTCAAGTTCCTTAGAAGCCTAGTATTGTAAATTGACACACAGAAGATTCATACAGTACACAGGGATTACATCTATTATATAAACTCCTCCTTGGTACTCTTTTTTCTGTATTCTGTTCTAAATTTACAATAATAGAGGGATGGAGCATCATTCTTTGGCTTGTTTTTCACAGAGTTTCCTTTGTTTACAACCTGATTAAACCGTAAGCTAAGTTACAATAACCGGTCTAATGGTAAGGGACTGGGCTAAAGCAGACAAACTGCTTCCTGTATTCAAGCTAGCTCAGCTTTGAAGCATAATGCATCTCTCTTGGCAAGAAAAATACACTCATAGACATTACAGTGAGATCAACTTGATTATTAAAAGTAGCACTGTCCATAGCCCTAGTGATTATTGACTTGATGTTGCGGAAAGGGGAGACAAAACTGTAATGTTTCTCCATAAAGTATAGCCCACACAGTATCTCTTGGAATAGCCCTTTTTCTCCTGGAAACGTAATGGAATCGAACATATTTGTTCCTGTTTTCCAGAATCCATAAGCTAACTATTGAGGATGTAACACCAGGTGATGAGGCTGACTATTCCTTCATCCCCAAGGGATTTGCTTACAACCTTTCTGCCAAGCTTCAGTTTTTGGGTGAGTTATCTTAGAATATATAATGGGAATTGCAGAGGGGCAAAAAGATGGAACTAACCATGGTTTCACCAGAAAAGGACATGGGGATTCCCGTTTCTGATACTGGAAGACAGACATATTACATTTCCTTGTCTGATATTTTGTGTTGTTATTATTATATTATTTTACAAAGTCTGTCTCCCAGTTCATTGCATTCATCTGTTGATTTTCATGGACTATGTGCTTCATTTATATCCATTATCTATCATATATACTTAATGACTGAATAATTTAAAAATTATTTTAGGGGCAGATGAAACAGAAATTCTCAGTTTTCATATCTATTTCTCCCCCACACCCTTTTTTTTCCCCCAGAGGTCAAGATTGATTTTGTACCAAGAGAAGGTAAGAACAAGTCATTATTTTATATGCAAATAAACACATTTCCAATAGCAAAAAATACAGAATATTTTCATTTTTAGTGTAATGCATGAGTATTCGCTTCTTTTCATACAAAACATGCAAACCACATTTAAAATTTATTTTCTTTGCCTTTGCCTTCTAGAACCTCCCAAAATCCACCTTGACTGTCTGGGCCAGTCCCCTGACACTATTGTCGTGGTGGCTGGGAACAAATTGAGATTGGATGTTCCCATATCAGGAGATCCAACACCTACTGTCATCTGGCAGAAAGTAAACAAGGTAATGTGTAGTCTGACACAAAAGCTGAGGCAAGAAAGTCACAACAGGATTTTTTTTTTCCTCAAATCTAACTTAGATTTACAATTCTTATCTACCAGTATTTCATCTCCATTTAAAAATAGTTTTAAAACTCAATTAAAAAAAATTAAAAAGCTGCAATGCAGCTAGGAAATCTTTGAGATTTAACTGTTTGTGCAGGAGCCGTCTTGAATTGGCTTTTTTCTGAATTGTTCCCTTTTTTGTCCCTTCCAAAAGTAGGGAATGAATAGTAGATACACATACATTCAGACAGAAGGATCTCACAGGTTTATTCTATTTCCGCTTCATAATAATGGAATCCTCAGGAGATGAGAGGATGAATATATTCTGGAGATGGCAGTTTCTTTCATTTTTTCCCAAGGGCTTTTCTATAGTTTGTGAAGAAATATTATTCTTAACAGACCACTGGGCCTGAAGGGTAAAACTCTAGTATACCGAAAACTTAGAGGACACTTCTATTCACCTTATCAGAGTAACTGTAAAACATCAAAGAAAAGAATTACCAGCTAGAGCGAGGAGAACTTCCTTTCTGGCAATCTCAAAGCACCCCGACTCCTCATCAGCCACGTGCTCTAACTAGCTTTAACTAGCACAAAACACAGAAACAACTTGCATAAGATTCTACAGCATCATTACACTTTCCATAGACAAAATGAAAAAATGAATAGATACAGAAAAATAAGATGGCCAACTGTATTTACTTCTCCAACTTCATTTCCTCATGATTCTGGAGCATTCGTTGTTCAGGTGAGCATATTTAGTAACACTTTAAGACTTCCTTTTGCAATGCAGAATTGGTATGGAAACAAACACAAAACACTTGCCTGACTCTCGAAAAACGCTTTTCTGACTGTCACGTAAAATTTTTGGTTTTCAGACAAATCTTACATCTTATTATTTTAGCCATGAGATCTGAAGGATGAGGGAAAGAAAACAGGCTTGATTTGAAGGAAGAATAAAATATATTAATGAAATATTTTGTTTGACATGTGTTACAGATCTGACTGTATTTCTGAGCATTAAAACTTCTCATAGATTTAATTCCATTATTACAGAAAGAAATAATCTTTGTTTCTGTAGTTGCACAAAGTCAGTAACTCTGCTACCACAGGACACAGATTCATAGCTAGTTACAATTCTGCAAGGAAGTCAGGCATCTTTGTTTATGAAGCTGTAAATTTGTTTTTGCTGATTTATGCTTCCTTTAGTTCACTGCACTGATAACTCTATTTCCATTTCTGCTTTTTGATTTCATATTGGTTGATTTCCTGCCCAGCACTGCTTGCTCTCATTAGCCCTTCACTCTTCACTCTGTATTCAAGCCCCCACAACATACCTATTTATTCTTCTCCTCTGTCTTGCAGAAACAACTTTACTGCTCTGCTCAGTAAGATTTAGCTGACTTTCTGTGGTTTCTTTGCTTATATAGAAAAGCGACCTCGTCCTAAGCAATGATGATTCCACGATTCTCTCAGAAAACAGCAGTGATTTAAATACTGATAGTAAGGTAAGCTCTTTATTATTTATGCAGACACGCAAATATGTTTAGTTTTTTTCCAGTTAAATGGTCCTATTCAGAAGAAAATAATATAAAAGTTGGTAGATATTAAAACCGATCAAGTAAATATCACATCAAGCCCAATATCCAGCCTCACAATGGCTATTATCAAGCACATTGACCAGGCACAAGAAATCTGGTGAGTAATTTCAGAGTTAGATACTCATTGATAAAGTTTTGCTCTAATCACTGTCCTTTGGTGGCTGTATTATAAAGACTCAAAATAGTTTTTTTTAATGTATTTGTGAATCTTGGACAAAATCACAGAGAACACAGGTAAAGATGGTAACAGGTCAAGAGAGTATGTTATGTATGTAGGAAAAGATGAATGGTTTTCCAACAAGCTCCTTTTATGATACGTATTTTTTTATTTTTGCAGAAACAAAAGTAGTTTACAGCTGATTATGCAGCAATACACAGGCGTGTTTATCAGAGTTAGGATTCTGTTGTACTTGTTATACATATGTTTGGAGTGGTTCCTATTCCAAGTCTAAAAATACAAGGGCAGATAAAGAAGAAGGGCATTATAAACACAGCAAAGTACTGGCGATTCTGTTGAGACCTCTTAGCTCAAAGGGGAGTAGAAAAAACAAGAACCTACATAACAGTCTTGAGTGATAGAAATCACACTGCTGCCATGAACAGTTACAAAGAAATATGGTTAATTGTATTGATAAATCATCCAAATCAGCGTTAGCTGATGCCAAATATATATACTGTTCTCAACCATTTGAAATTGAATTTGCAAAACTTCCTGCATTTATCTAGCAGCCAGTTGTTTTCCATGAAACTCTACTAATAACAGCAGTCATCCCATGTAGGAATTTGCAGAAGTACTCAGTAACTTCTTTGACATGTAACTAAGAATGTGTAATTATCAATGAACTTAAGGTCCTGAAGACTTTCAAAGACAATTTTCCCCAAAGTCATTTACTTTCTCTGAGCCCTGTGGTTAATATATTACATCTTTTAGATATAAATAGAACCTGAACTACTGTATTTATAACTTTTGAATAATTTCAGTAATACTGCTATGAAGTTTATCACTAGTTACATGCAGGTTCATCATACTGTCCCTGGCACAGCTTAAAATGACTTAACCTGTTATTTTCCCTGCCCACAGCTTCTGTTCGAATCTGAAGGCAGAGTTCGCGTGGAGATGCATGAAGACCACTGTGTCTTCATCATTGAAGGAGCAGAAAAGGAGGACGAGGGAGTATACAGGGTTATAGTTAAGAATCCAGTGGGAGAAGATAAGGCTGACATCACAGTCAAAGTTATTGGTAAGTGAAGGAAGGAAATAAATAAGCCATGAAAATCTCTCGAGTTCAGTGGAATTCAATCACCTCTAAAACTGAAGCAAGGTGCCTGTTGTGTGAAAAGGAAAGAGAGCAACTCCCAGTATAAATCCATATACCTTCTTTTGATATTTTTCCAGTTTCAGGGGATTCTATCATTTATATACAATATTCCCTTCTGAAGAGTATTCTTCGTGCTAGTCTGTGATACGAAATGACTTCTTGTCATTTTGTTGCTGTGCTTTATTTTTAAACAAAGATGACTTCATTTTTAAGTAGTAAATGGTTAATGGAATAAAGAGTTATATAATGTTTCTGACATAAGATAAATATATTGTAACTGTGAGTCACAGAGGAGCGGGAAGGGAATGTAATTTTGAGTCAATAATTTTAATAAACTTTTTCATAGGATTTAACATCTTTATATTCTGCCACATGTACAACAAAAGGTTAGGTTATGAACAAACTTAGAAATGATGTAAGAAAATTCTTTTCACCTACAGTATTACAATTTGGAATTCACTGCTTTTTGAAGTCATGAAGATGAATACTAAGTTTGTTTTCATGTTTTATAAATCTTAAATCGGGATATATTTATTACAGATATCTCCATAAGTAACAAAGTATGTGAGACATGCACCCATTATACTATATATAAAGTTTGTTCTAGGCAAAGTAGTAAGCCCTGGAGCAAGCCTCTGGTTACAGATTTGAGAACAAATTACTAACAAGTGTGAATTGTGGCTTCTCATTTGCCTGGAGGACAGGTGGAGCTGTTTTCTAAAATACTCAATAGTTTTGCCCTACGGTATTAGGTAAAAGATCCATGAGCATCGTGTCAAATTTTATTTCTCATTAGATAAAATCAGATAGGACTCACTTATTGCAAAAGATCTCTCCACATAGAAAGAAATATGAGTGTTGTCTCTCACTAATTTGGGCTCTGTTTTTGTTGTTGTTGTTGTTGTTGTTTTTTGATTTGTAGCATAAATACATGTCCGTCATGAATGAATGGATCCCAATTATCCCTATTATTATAGAGCTGATTAGCTTACATTTTACAAAGAGGTGGCTATGTCTGGGAAGAACAAGAGATATGAAAAATCAAATACTATGTAAAGGAAAAGCAACCTAATTTGGAAGTATCAGAGAGCAGCATTAGCTCTGGACTAAGTAATTAATTTTATAGTATATCTACTGTTGCAGTCTGACAAATCTGCACCATCACTTTAGAAGCACCATGGTGATGAAAAAGTCCTGTCTTTAATACTGCTGACTAGGAAATTCCTCAGGGTATCTAATTTCTTTTTAAAGAGACCATTTAGATATTCCATATGGAAAAATGTTAAATAAAAAATATTTCAATGCATTCATTCTCACATATTCTTCAGATGTTCCTGACCCTCCAGAAGCCCCCAAGATCAGCAACATTGGAGAAGATTACTGTACTGTGCAGTGGCAACCCCCTAAATATGATGGTGGGCAACCAGTGCTTGGTAAGAAGTACTAAAATACAAAGTCCTCAGCAGTCTCACTTGTATTTTTTGTTGCACCTTTAAAATGATTCAAAATGACTTGATAAGTTTATTTACTCTAGGAAGGGTGACCTTCAGAAACTAACTGCTCTAAGACATCAATCCTTCAAAACTGTTTATATTCTTGCCCTTCAATTTTAGGGAGAGAGTGCCCCCTACCTGTTCCATTCAAATTAGAGAAATATTTCAGCAACTGAGTTAATTCTCCCCTTAGATAAAAGTACCAAAATAAATAGGAAGTATCAAAGCAGATGACACCAAAAGTAACTAAAGTTAAGTATTCCCTTTCAAGACTGAAATTTTAGGACTGGGTACAGGCCTTTGAACTTGCTTAGGAATACTGAAATGGAGAAATGGCCACTTTAGTCATCAATTCTAGTCTTCTGCAGTCTCCACAATGCATGTTTCCTTTAGAAGACTACTTCATAATTCCACTTCATCCCAAACCAACCACATACCACAGGTCACAAAACACTTCTCAATCTCTTTTATAACCTTAAAATCTGTACTAGAGGCCAAAATTATCATCTGGTACAGAAAACGAACAGAGAAGATCAAGAATATTGCCAATACTGTGATAAATATCAAGGAAGCATGATATTTCTTAAATAAAACTGCCTGGAATCCCAGGAAGGAAAAAAAAAATATATATAAGGCAAGGTCTTGGCCAATTTAAGGGGAAAAAATCCTCTAGACTCCAAATCCAGTAACCTTATCTAATTCAATAGAAGTTATCTGTGCAGGAATTAGCAGGATACTGCTGGGCCACTCCTTTGTGGTTTCATCTGTCCTGAGAGGAAGCAAGCAAGAAATTAATAAATTATAACGTACTAAGCTATGTATCAATAGCTGTTGTGTTACCACAGCCAGAACTTCCCAATGTACTTTGACAAGGCAAATAATTTGGCTGTTTCTAGTTGTTGGGGCACACATGTTTTGAAAGGTTTAGAAAACACACACAATTTGGAAAACATCAAGGTATGATTTTGTTAATGTCAATAGAATAAAATAGAATAGTAGAATAAAATAGAATGAAGTATATGAACAATAGCCAAGATGTTGTGCTATCCATTCAAACAAAGCTATAAAAGCATGCTAAAGAGATTGCGGGGAGGGGGAGATAAGACAAATGCAAGCTAGGAGGAACTTTCTGCATAGAAGCAACGATACAACCTGTCAGCTCAAAGGAACTTTTGCCATCCACTTCCCAAAACATTCTTTGGACACCCATGCTCTTCCTGAAATTCAATATAGACAGAAAAGGTTGATGTAGGATATCTGTACCTATAGCATGTCAGCAACTCTACCTATCATTGTCTACCTCCCTTTAGATCCTGTAAGTGCAAACCATACTGCTCAGGAATACCAAAGAGATACCTGCAAGTTTGACAGAGACAACCTTTGTCAAAAGCAGGGATTAGATCACGGATCTACAGAGTTCAATTCACAAGCCTTAATGATTTGTTTGCTATAGATCTATATTACCTTAGCAAATCATTACTACAGATTTACATCCTTTGAGGACTAGGTGTAGAGATAAGCATATCATACATGAATGACATACACACAGTGAATAGTGATTTACACTAATTCACCATGCAATTCCTGATGATTCTGATGTTTCAAAACAAATCTGTTTAAAAGAAGTCTACAAGCATCACATGCAAGCATATCATCAGTAGCAGGTCACTGGAAAATAGCGTAATACAAACTTTTCCTATCCTCCGTATTAAAGATCAAGAATCACAGACAATGTTCCCAGTGTGGAGAGAAGAGCAGTTTATGTTTAAAATTGATAACCTAGCCTGGCTTCGTCATTTTGAAAAATAACATAGTGCTGTGGAAAAGGCTACGCATGACGAGGAAGTAGGGGGACTGCTGTACAGTGTGTGTATGTGGGGGGGGACTAGTACTATGTACCTGGACCTAGACTCTAGTACTAGACTTCATGAAGCTATACTACAGATACGTTCTGCTTTGCATCCCAATACCCTGGGTCTCCATAATCACGCCAGTTCACTTTCCTTCCCAAGGAAACCAGAGCAAGAAAAATGGTGCATGTCCAGGACCCACTCTGCTCCAGGCCTGAAGAACAGCAGGGGTCTAGGCTCAGTTGTGGGGAGCACTCCGTGATGCCAGCACTTGGGCATGGACAGAGATACCTAGCATAAGTTCTGTGTGATAACTCATTTCAAAAAAACGAAACGGAGTGTCAAACTGTTCTTCCGGCTAATTTTTTGCATTGGGATTGATTATATTAGTCAATAGTAAGAATAGTGAGTTGCAACTGAATGTAAGAAATAAATTATATTTTTAACTTTATGTCTTATCTAACACAATTTAAGGCAATTTCTCCTTCACTATAAGGGCCTTCTGATGAACTGCTGGGTGTCATTCATTTCTCTGCCATTAGGAGTGAATGACAGCACTTAGACCAGATAAGATTTATATCAGTTCAACTAGTATCTCTATTTTGCAAGCATCTAGAGTAACACTATTGTATAACATGTAAAATATACTTAAAACCTAATAACAGACACTTGAAGACTATTTCAAATGGGTTCCACTATGAAAAGTATAATTGTTCATGCAAGAATGTCACATAGCAAGAAAAAAATACAAGAGGAAACTGGAGGAAAATACCAAAGCTTCATACAATTCAGTTATGTGCAATAATTCTGGATCATACTTGGCTCTTTCTTGATATGGAAGAAAGGTGATTTTATCTTCTCCTGTGTGTGAAATATTTGCAATTCTTTTACACCATAAGCAATATTCTTTCCAGGCTACATTTTAGAGAGGAAGAAGAAGAAGAGCTATCGATGGATGAGACTGAATTTTGACCTTTTAAAAGAGCTCTCCTACGAAGCCAAGCGAATGATTGAAGGAGTAGTGTATGAGATGCGGATTTATGCTGTGAATTCTATTGGCATGTCCCGGCCAAGCCCTGCCTCACAACCCTTCATGCCAATTGGTGAGTTTTACCACATACTGTATATTATTGCTAGGACAAAACAGAGACAGAACAATTTTCACTTCCTGACTTCAACTGTACGTATACCCAAAATGAGTATGTTAAAAAATGATGCTGCTGCCCATCTCTATATTCGGTATTAACCAAGCTTTTCATTTGTCATGTTCCTCTTTCCCATCTCTCATTCCCCTTCGTGAGAAGCACAGAGGTTCTAGTTTCATGAAATTGCTGATGAATTTCTAGTTGTTATAATTAGAAGTGTGTGAGTTAAGCTGGGTCTGGAAAGGAGGGGAACTAATTGACAGAAATTTCCCTGTCCCTCTCAGCTTCCCCCATTCCCTTATGGGTGCAAATATCACAATATCCCACCCAGTACTCCCTTAATCCTGGCCCCCTCCACAGCTAAAAGGATAGCTGATTAAGAAAATATTTGAGGAATGGTTTTCTATAAATAATCCTTCCCATCTCAGTGGTCAGTGTCTCTCATAGCTCGTGAGCTAGAAGCAAACCGAAAGAGTCCTCAGGAAGCCTGCCTGCTAGGAGCTTTAAAAAGAAGAGCCACAAAAATACAAATAGCTGGAGATTAAAATGACTAGAGTTGCCAAATCTACAAATATTAGTGAAGGGGGACAGCCTGTGGAAGGAGATAATGTAAAAGCAGATGATGCAGTGAACGAGTCAGAAGGAAAGGATAAACTGCAAGAAGGGACTGCTAATCCTGGATTTCAAACACCCAACAGCTGGTCTGCAACAAAAGAGGGCAAACAGGAGCCATCCAGAGGAGCTACTGAACCAAAAGGTCCAAAGTTTTCATGGGATAGGCAGAGAATTACTTGATTAAGGATTAAGTTCACACTATTGCTTCAAAGAAGAGGTTTGGGGTTTTGAATGTGTACTCTGCGGTTGTGTATGCACACAACTACTTTTGCCTCCTGTATGTGGCTAACAGTCCTTGCTCCAATTTCAGTATGAAAAAATTTGACATAGCTACAAAAATAAAACTGGGTGATACATTTTTTTGTAATAATTTCAGGAACTAAGATCAGTCTCCATGAGTGGCACAGTTTATAAAACTGTATTTTACTTACATTGTATATGAAATATTTCTAATATGTAAAATCTGTTAAGTATATTCAAAAATGTTCAGTTTAGAATATATATTTATACACATACAGCGTGTCAAACATATATTTCTTTAACACCATTGTTTGCATACCACATAAACTAAATGTTATGTTCCAGTCATTCCAAATATTACTTTGAACAAGTTATCTTTTCGTTTGTTTTTTTGGAATCAATGATGTGACAGTAGCATTTACACATATTTGGGCTGTGGGATTCTCTAGTAAGGGCTTTTCTTGTTTATTTTTTAAATTAGTTATCAAGTCATGTGTAAGAAGGGCTGGTGGCCCTTTTGAACTATGGAATTTAAAAAGAGTGAGGAGACTCCTCTTCTCAAAAGATACAAAATAGCTATATGCAAAAAAAAAAGTGATTTTTTTGGTTCCAAAATATTTTTCTCATTTATGTCTCTATTACAAACGCACAAAATGGATCTAATGCTTTATAAATAAGTAGTCACAACTTTTGGTCATTTTCAACAATGTTAGAGGAAAACGTGGTGCATCAAATATAGCCACTGATGAATTTGGTCCTCTGACTATGCCAGTTTTGTCACCCCAATTACATTCAGGCTGTAGGTACAGCATACAAATTGTATGCATTTTTATTTTGATACTTTTCTGTTATGTTCTGCTGGTAACTTAACTCGTTAGTCCATAACTCTTCCTTTTTCACCAGCTTTTATTCATAAGGGAGCACAGAATCAAACAAATCATAGAATGGTAAGGTTGGAAGGGACCTCTGGAGATCACCTAGTCCAACCCTCAGTGTAGCCCATACGGGGACTGAACCCGCAACCTTGGCATTAGCAACACCATGCTCTAACCAACCGAGCTAAACCTGCCCCCAAAACACTGCTGCTTTCCCCAGCTGGCACGTGCAACCCGCCCGCAACCCGCCGGGCCACCATGCCGTTCTGCCACCATGCGCAGCCGCTGCCCCCGGGGCGGGGGGGACCTTTCCGCCAGCCGCCGCGGCCCCCCTAAAAATGATCAAGGGTAACTCCCGCTGGTGCAGGGCTGCCGAGGCACGGACAGGGTTCGAACCCCTGATCTTCAGTGCCAAACATCTGTGAAGGGGAACTACTATTTAGACCTCTTGTTCTCTCCCTCTTAAAGGAATCTTATGTTGCACTTCTATTGAATGAAGGATTAAGTGTTACAATTTATGACTGTGCTTCAATTAAATTTATTTTATTAAATTAGATAGTGCTATGTAATTCAGCGATTAATCACTACTTCTAGTCTTCAAATTATCACAGTTACTTTGCTATATCTCAGAAATTATTTCTATGTATTTCCTTATAGCTCCTCCGAGTGAACCAACCCACTTCACAGTGGAGGATGTTTCTGACAGCACTGTTGCTTTGAAGTGGAGACCCCCTGAACGGATTGGAGCAGGGGGGTTAGATGGCTATATTGTGGAATACTGCAAGGATGGATGTAAGTAAGAACTAGCACTAGGCAGTAGCAACTGAACATTATACTACAACTGCAATAGTTCCACTGCAGTATCACAACAAATAACAATATCCAGTACCATTAAAGTTTAATTCTCAGCCACCAGACCTACCATGACATGACTGTAACACAATGACAGTCATATCAAACTTAATGTCTTCACAATCATCATCTTAAACTTTGATACAGAAAAGTACAAAAATACCAGTGTAGTTCTATAGTCACTATTACCATACTTTTGTAGCATTCATAAATTGCATATTCCCTAAAACCAACACAATAACCTGACTGTAACATCATTAGTCAAATACTGCAGTTATTTTCAAGCAACTGTCACCTCGTCCCATTTAATACTTGTAATCTGATAACAGAACATATAGTTGCATCATAGCTACAACATTCAACTTACTGTGATGCTACCACATAACTTTAATCTTTTAAATCATATAATCATGATATTTTTCTCTGTCACTACGAAAAATTACCTTATAACCTACACTAGGGTTTTTTACAGGGTATAATTTATCCAGAAATAATTTCCAATCTTTAATGAGACGCCATGATGGAATTACTGGAATCCCTATGACCTCATCCTAGACAAATGATTTTATCAATAGCACTTCTTCGTTGTTGTAGTAACTACAGAATCCCCAGGAACTCTGTTCTATAGGGTCAGAATGAAAAAGTGATAATAAATTTCAACAGTTATGTGCTCTATTACTCTTTTCAGTATATGTGTCTCCCACCATTCCATTTGGACACTCACAAGAGATACACTTACTCCAGGAAGAAATGAAATTAAGGCTTCACTTGCTTGCTATAGATGCCTTCAAAGTATTCCACTCCCCTTCACACTAATGAAAACAAACAGAGAGAAACTCCACCGCTCTAAGCTCTCTGAAGACATAAGACAGAATGACAAAGAAACTACCCTTAGCCTAAGCCATTTTGAATAAAGCAAAGTTCACATACTCCTGAACTGCATGTGCAAAGACACTTTTGGGAAAAAACAGTTCTTTTTCCAGCTTAGTTTACTTTATTATAAGTCTGATATTGCATGTTAAATTCATTTTACTCTAACACAAATTTACTTTCAATAATAGACAAGGTATCAGTTTGGAATGTTAATAAATTCTTATACTATGCATACCCTGTCCTTGCAGCTACAGACTGGATTCCAGCTCTTCCTGGCCTAACTGAGCGTACAACCGCACTGATTAAAGACCTGGTCACAGGCGACAAACTTCATTTTCGTGTAAAGGCTATAAACCTCGCTGGTGAGAGTGGAGCAGCAATAATCAAAGACCCTGTTACTGTTCAAGAGATTTTGCGTGAGTACCCAGAGTGAGTAAATCTCACTCATCTTTCTCCTTTGGTCAAAATCCTTACAAGAAAAAAAAAAGTAGAAAAAATTCTGGGGCTGACAAGCCTACACCTTCTTCTGAGTATAACAAACAAATGGCTCTTTCAGTTCCATTGTGAGCACAAAATCTTCTGATGTTGAGAACATTATTATATTGTTCAGGTCTTATGTTTCTAATGAGTAGCTTTTAAAATAAAATCTTGCTTTCAAATCTCACTTCTGACTTTCAAAATTATATAAATTCCACCTCCTGAAATAGTACTCGCAGCACTGAAGAGAAACAATTTTTCAGATTTACTTTTCTGTTGGAAGAGCTGTTATAATAATGCAAAACGATCACATTGCATGGGATAAGAGATGAGGGATTCTTTAAATAAAAGCAGTTATTTGTGTTTGATTGTCCTAGGTTATTAATTAACATCCTATATATCACCCAACAGCAGCAGATTATAATTCATTTGACTGGAGTCCAAAAGATATCAATAGCTGCTAATAGTGAATTCACCAATTTTGACTCACATGAAGTGTCTGCCAGAGCCTTACTAACAGTAAGAGGACCTAGTAAAAACGAAACAAAACTGTAATGCATTTCAAAACCAAAACCAATTTCAAAAACAGACACTCCAATTGTAGTTTAAGAAATTATTTTTATAAAGGCCTGAGGAAAGAATAAGGGACACAGAGAGAACACAGAAAGCCTCCCAGTGAGGGGGAGAAAGCAGAGACTAGAAGAAAGAGCATAGCGCTAAGAGCTGCTATGAGAGAGAGTGCTAAAATCTGCTTTTGCTAGTGGAAAGTGAACTGATACTCTACTCTGATACTCCACTCCTCCCACCCCAACAAAAGGTTTATAATTGAATGACCATAGAGAGGAAAAGAAAATCCAGTGATTGTACCACTCTCTGAACATGTCCGTAAACATCTCCAAATGGCAGTTTATAAGGAGCTGTAGTATTAATATAGCAACAGATTAATCATAATCCCTAACCACTATTTTACCCCAATATACCCTTTGTCCTGTCCCCTCTACTGCTCTGACAAAGCTCTGCAAAGAAATGAAGCCCGTGCAGAAGACTCACATTCAGTGAAATCTTGCATTTTGGATGCAATACATCTTCACAAGTCCTGCTGTCAATGGAACCTGCAAAGACCTAACTGAGATTTGCTACTTAATTTGTATCCAGTAGGCATCAATACATTTAGAGAACTGTCTGTTCCCCTAACTGCATAAACAGTCTTTCCTCAATTATTTTATGTTTGCAAGAGTTCAAGCCTCTGCTCTTTGGTGTTTTGTCTTATCTCTCCTATAAGTAATATTCCAAATAACAAAAAGCTTTACGTTTAACATACTAATCCTTAACTGCAGAGCGTCCCAAAATCTGGCTGCCACGCCATCTCAGACAGACGCTGGTGAAGAAAGTGGGTGAGACAATCAATATTGTGATCCCTTTTCAGGTATGTAGTGGTTTCTATTTTGTTATGGGTATTTATCATGGCTTGTCTAAAATATTGTTTTCCTTATGCAAGCTCCAACTGCTTCACTGCTCAAGCAGTAGTTAAATAAAATATAGTTGATGATAAAGTTTATCTCCTTCTGGTTCTTTCCTATTTTTTTAAACAAGCCATATTCTTGTAATAATTCTTAAAATTTGTGTTGATACAAGGACAATTAGCCACGAAACCAAGCCTTCAGTCTTGGTGGCCCTGTGCCTGTATTGTAAGACTGGTGCCATCCCTGGGGAAACATCAACAAAGAATTGTAACTTTCACCGTTACAATTTCTTCCACGATCCCTCCTTCTGAGGAAGAAGAAAAAGTAACTGTAAAAAGAGAAAGTAACTGTACTCTAGAGACCTTTTTGTTTATTAACCATAGAATGCATCTTAGACAGAGAAATTCATAAAAGCATAAGAATACAACCAACTACTCCTCTGGAGCCGCAGTACGTGACGTTATTAAGACACTAATTAACCAAAAATGTTTATGTGCATTTCTGTAAGATGGATGATGAAAACTAGAGCTTTTATATTGTTATATATGTTATACATGTTATATATATTGTTGCATATAACAGACTATCACAACTGGCCCTGTACAGAATCTGTGGATATAAAAAGAACAGGTTGTATACAATTATGCATGAGTTTAAGGTGTAAAAAAGTGCACCATGGCAAGATTTCTCAAGAGAGCATGTGTGTAATTACAACTGCAGTTATAGCACACAAAAAATTGCTAATATATACACACAGACTGGCTGAATTCAAAACTTAACATTTACTCTGTCTTTGCCTTTTCTAGAACTATATACACAACTACAACTGTATAAGCAATTACAACGACTGCTCTTAAAATACCACATGCATTTCTTCAGATGCAGTGCTATTATCTCGATATAGTGCAAAAATGAGTGTATGAAAGGAAAAAGGTCTTCTGAGTGAGACAGAGGAACAGAAATTAGAAGCTACAAATTTGGGTTCTGATAGAGATTTCCTGTGTAATCATAGATAAATCATTTAATCTGTTCCTCATTTATAATTTGAAGAAACTAAAATTTCTCTGCTGTCCACAGTTGATGTTTATGAAAATGCAAGCAATGTTAGTAGTAAAGTGTTTTGAAATTTTCATGTGCAAGTTGCTGGACATAAGCAAAATATGTTTTAGCAAGAGACACATACAGGTATATGGTACCTATTTTTTTTTTTTGTTTGGGCAGTATCAGTACAAAAAAACATTATAAGCGCAAAACCTATGTAAAAAAAACATACATGTCTTCTGTCTTTTTTTTTTTTTTTTTTTTTTTTTTTTGCCAGGTTACATAAACAGTTGCTTTTGGACAGAGATATAGCTAATCATAAACACCTGCAAACCAATACACGGAGTACTGAATGCCCTGAATTGTATGTCTGCATTACTTTAACATAATCACATGCTTATTTTTTGATTTCATATTTCTTATCTCCAAAACTGTTGAAATGGACCCTTCGCTGAGGTCTAATCATATGCAAAATTGAACATTCTAGATATGGTATTTCTGAGTTAGTTTATGCCTTTAAAAACATTTTAACATTAAATAAACAGATATTTTCGCTGCTTTGATGTCTGAAGAAAATTCACACAAATAATGACAAGTTGTTTCACAAACAGAGGAACTAATAATGTTGGAGTTTTACATATTTGTGTCACATATCTCCTACATCATCATCTTCCCAGCACAATAACCGACCTCTTTTGCTTAGGACAGCCTCATTGCAAGAACTGCCAGTCCTCAGTTCACTGGGCCAGAGGAAGTACATGGGGTAACTAATCCTGAGCTTTACTTGCTCTGTTTGATCAGATGTTACCAAAAAAAATGAGTAAAGATCAAGTATTCCCTGACTTTTACTTAGTGAGGACACTAACTAAGCCAATCTTAGAGATTTCTAGTCCACTGTCAAGTTTGGCTGAAACAAATCAAATGATTCAAAAGCTGAGTGAACTGAGTGACAAACAAATCATGCAACTGTATAAACTCTGTCTCCTTAAAGGTAAATCTAAGAAAAAATGTTCGAAAGTACATCATCAACAAATTTTAGCCTGAAATCAAAACCAGAGGATTTTAGTTCAAGATATTTTTTAAAACATTAGCAAAATAAACTTGTAACTAGTATTGAATTGCAGCTATAGCTGCAATTTTTAATACAAGAAAAGCCAGAGTACCAAATATTGAGCATTTTTTAAAAAAGCAGAGCAAAAAGAACATGTCACTATATTTAAAAAAAAATGTAAAAGTCATTGAGCATTTCTAACAAAGGAAAAGGACTCTAAGTAGGTATGCCTGCAATCTTAAAATTACAAAAGGATAGAGGAGAAAATACATAAATACTACATTTACTATGAAGTACTGAGCCACATAACACAAGCAAGAAGAATATTATCTCACTAAAGCATAAATTAGTGTCTTCCACTATTTACAGTTTCTGTGCAACCCAGTCAAAATCACTTGTCCTCTATGCTCTCTGCCTTCTCATGTAACACTGACATTCTAATAAATACCTTGCCAAGGTATCTAAATCCCATTTGCAAATGTATTCAAATGTTTAGATGAAAATGTACTGAAAAAAGCATAGTAGTATATTATTATTAGTCCATATCTTTTTGTCTTGAGTGCCTATAACCACATGGGACATGCTGACAGGAGGAGAATCAACACATTCTTACTTCAAAAATAGCTACAATGGTACTTAATTAAAGGGAATTTATATGCTACCAGTGGAACAGATTCATGGTATTACTGAACTGCTCCTTGCCCATCATATATGCATGAATATAAAAATCCAAAAATTTCATTTAAATTTGTTCTTCCCTTGCAGTAAAAGTCTCTGGGGTTTCTCCGATGCGCTGCTCACTCATTCTGCCACTCACTGTTTGCTCTGGGATTATCTATTACACATTGTAGATATCCAGTCCTCTGGGATATCTATTAGGAACATGCTTTCTGTATGTTTAAGCTTTTCACAGTATAAAAGTATATGAAAACCAACACTGCAAACACTTGCAATCTTCTCAAATAACGGGTTATAATTAAAATATCTGATCAACCACACTAAAACATCAGCAACTGCAAAGCTTATTCTATAGTGAAGACATTTCTTGTGATGAAGTATAGAAAAAAGAGACTTTATAATGCTATAATTTCTTCTGCCAAATTTTACCAAGAAATTTAGGGCCAGATTTGTTATCCACTTTAAATTACTTCACCTTGCAAGCAATCTGATAAACCAGCCAAATATCTAGCTGTAAATGCCTTGAAAAATTAGAAATGTAAACTAGAAAGCTCTCTTCTATGTAGTTATAGTGTTGTTACGTGGGTTGTTTTTATTCTAAAAGCATTCTCCTAGCCACAATTAGCAAGCAGAATCTTCATGTCATTTTAAAATATAAAAGCATGCAGAAAATAGAGTAAATGATTTTGTCAAGATCAATAATCTGTTGTGGATTATTCATGGGATAAATTCATTTTAGCTTACTTGTTCAAGAACTTCTACTATAGCTTCCAGCTGAAGGAGGAAAACCACTTCTTTCTTCAACTGTTTTTTTAAGAGTGTTCCATGAAATGAGACAAGGCTGAAGGTAAACTTGAACTAGACAAAATAACTTTGTAGCTAGTATTTCAGAGCTACTGGCCTGAGGTGATTCTACTCCTTGTCAGGAAGCTGTAAGAAAATCAGTTACCAAATGGAGAAGATGGAAAATCCATGAAAATTTCTCATTCAAAGATCATTATCAACCTTGACATATCAGTTTGCATACAACATTTGATAATTCAGGAGACAGAGAATGAGTGTCTATTAAAGAACAGCATTTTTAGGTGGTTTAGAAGCTCCTTAAGTATAACTATGTCCACATCTCTATCAGACTCTTATTTAACAAATTTTTCTAATACTACAGAAAATTCAAATGATGCCATACAGACTTTCAGAGCAAACAGCAGACAAACCTGAAATAAAGTAGCAGCAAAACACAAAGGTTTATTTTTATTCCAGCTACCCTTAGGCACCTAAGTGAAGATCTGAGTATCCTAACCTCCCTATGTAGCCTAAGGAAAAAGATACAGACTTAACGGAATATGTTACAGATATGTGGTGAATTGAAGAGCCTGTTGGAGGTGCTTTCTTTTACAGCTTACTAGAGATGGAGAGCAACGTGTGTCCTAATTTCAGTGCCTCAGACTGCAGTTCCTAAGCCGATCTAACTGTTGGCTTGGATGGTCTCACTTTTGCTTCTTACCCATTTGTGTTACTTCCGGCATTCACCTAACCTTGTACTGTGCTGTTTCATCATGTTAATCTGACAGAAAATAATAAAAAAAAGTGAATTATTTTCTGCTAGATTAACTATAAACAAGGTTAATAAATATGATCTGGCCCACATCTGATTTCTTGGGGTTCTTCTTTTGGAGATGTACTGTGGAAGTGGTACTCAAAGTACTTCTGAGTAACATAATATTATCTACTACTTTTCATGGAAATGACTGACTTTGATGGTGACGTAAGCCACAGATATCTTACTGATTCCACAGTGTCATTTATCATAGGTGTGGTGACACTCTGTCTGTTTAGACTGACAGTCACCAAAGCACCTTTTGCAATGCAGAAAGAATTATACAGTAAGTTTTACATCATGAGACTTCAAGATATGACAAGAATTTTTTAAAAAATGTTGAAAATAACTATGATAGAGAATCAAATGTTTTAAGGAAGGCAGGAAAAGGAGACAAAAAATTAATAAACTCTTCACATATTAAAGACTTCTATCACATAAGAATAATCACATAGATTCAGATCAACTGTCCATGTAATGCAGATTCACATATGCCTGGGAAAGCACATAAGAGCATCATAAATATACTGTGATACTTGATTTCAGCTTTTGGTTGTCCATTTCTTTATCCTCTTTTAAAATTAATGACATTAAGTTACTTAACTTCCTTAATGAATCCCAAATTTTTCAGCAACTGTTCTTAATATGATTTCAGTCTTCTCTCTAACTAAACGGTGTCCTCACGGCATGGTGCCACCAAACTCCCAAGATGAGAGCAGATAGTTGTTTGCAAAAAAAACCAAAAAATAGAAACAGGAAAACACCTAGAGAGTCTACTATTGCAGCACTGCATATTAAATTATCCTTCCTAGATTTATAGAACACAGAAAGAAACAGAAAAGTAAGAAAATAAGATCTATTATAATCTAAAAAAAAAAAAAAATCCCTTTTTTCTCCCCAGGGTAAACCTAGACCCAAAGTCACTTGGATGAAAGATGGTCAAACGCTGAACTCCAAAGACGTGGGAATTCGGAACAGCAACACAGACACAATCCTCTTTATCAGAAAGGCAGAGCTTCATCATTCAGGAGTATATGAAGTCACTCTTCAAATAGAAAACATGACTGATAAAGTTGTAATAACAATTCAAATCATAGGTAAGAACTTGACAACATAAGCATATCATACAAAACAAAATAACATCCATACTGCTCTATCCAAAGATCCACCTACCCTAGAATCCTTTGATAATGCTAGATAGCAGATGACTAGGGTAAAAGTAAGAGAAGGGCCAGAATGTTAGGCTAGCTAGTTCCAACTTGAAATGATCTGTATCCCAGAGCCATCCTGAAGGAGAGATTTCATTAATTTTCAGCCAGAGTTCAATTTCTCCTCACAACAACTCTATGTAACATTCTAGACAATTTTTATTTATGTTTCCTTGCTCATTCACACTGCTACCCTGAATTTCCCCCAGTGTAGCAATACCCTCTTGGAGTAAGTATTTTTATACAAGTACAGTTTTTAGCATAACTCCTAAAGCTTCACAGTTAAAGATATAAATGCTGACTGTATTCTGTTTAAAGTTTTATAAGATAAAGTTAGCAGAATGGACATGCAGTGGTGCTAAGAGCAAACAAGAGACATAACAAATTGGATCAAATACATTTTAATTCCACCAGCTGTGTCTGTCCAAGAGAAGGGCTATAGTTCTGCAACAGCAGATTGCAACTGACACAAAATAATCCCAAGCGACAGGGATAAAGGGGAGTTGTACACCCTAGACAGCAAAATATCTTTCTAAAACTGGATAGTGATTCTAGATACACAGGATATTGCTAACAGCACAGTACCAAATATCTTCGGTTAACTGTTTAGTACTGCAGAAGGATGTATGCACACATGTGCACAAGTGGTCAAAGAGGTGTTTCATAAAAAAAAAAAAAAAAAAAAAAAAAAAGTCTGAAAAAAATGAGTAATCTTACCACACAGATTATTGTGTGTCAGACTTAGATGACAGGCATTCAACTTGTAACTGCTTGGCCATTTAATTCCTGATTGAGAACAGAAAAGGCTTGAAACACGCACAAATACTCTGCAACCGGGGCATCTATTTCGATTTTTGATTCTGTCACTCTTTTCATCAGAGCTGTTGCCTTTCATTTCTGTCAATAGCATGTTTTGCTCTCCAGATTTTGTATTCTCTTGGCAGGAGAGAAATATAGGTGATTCAGGCACTTTTTTATATTAATGGCAATGCTTTAGTTGCTGTAAACAGGCATGCACAGGCCAGCTGAATGGCTCAAAAGCCTATCCAGCTTTTACAGATAAAGTAAGTCAATCACTGACCCTTTGAGGAGTCTCAAGCTAGGCTAGTCAGCTAACTTTCCTTAACAGGTGTGTACTTGATGAGGGAATAACGCTTGTAGCTTCATGTCCTTATTCCTTTTGGAGCAGAGCAAGAATGCAGGCAATCAAGAGCTCTGCTGCTATGGGGGCCAGTACCTGTCTGTTTGAAGCAGGAGGTAAAACTTCTGCTACCACCACCTGCCTTTATTGCCAAAACATTTGCTGCAGTTCACACCAGAGATCTACAAAGTAGGTGTAGGTTTCCAGTTTCATCATGGAAATGCAGTAAATTTGAAGTACTTTAAAAAAGATCTTAGATAACGCAAATCTCTCCAATCTCTAAAAAACATGGTTCCTCTCAATTTTTTCCCCTGTAAGTGAATCAATAAATTATGTCTACCACTAGGCTCAAAGCAAACCTCAGTTCTGTATATATTTTTTTACTGTTCTGATTTATTGTTCTGATTACTTATTTAAAATAAATTACAGTAAATTTCAGTTTCTTTTTGAAAGATGGTAATTCACCCTTTATCTCTTCTTAACATTCAATAAAAGTTAGTACTACACAAAATTGCTCAGAAAAGTTGGTGCTGAGGGCAACAGAATATTACAAACTGCATTCAAACACAGTGTCCTACAGAGGAAAACAGTCTGCTAGATATATCACTAGGACTAGCTTTTCCTGCTCTCCCCTCAAATTGCTAGCTAGAGATGCATTGGTTAGTACTGAGAAAGGATCACTCCACTGTTCCACAAAGGAATTTTGAATGTATGTTCCTGCAGATTGCATTATCTCATAAAACTGTAAAGATCAAGACTATAAATATCAATTTAGATAATTTATCCATCCCCATCTTTTGTAAGATTGTCCTTTACTGTACTGTGTCCTTTAGCACACCCCTTTTCTATATTCTATCCATATCACCATGGATAGATCTGTCCTTTTTCTAGCTATCTCACCAGTGGGCAAGCTAAGAAGCACTGAGGGAAGGGGAAAAAGAGTCAGTATGGAAGACTAAATACAGCTTTAACCAAAAATATGTATTTTTCAGAACAATTTCACATACATATTAAAAAGCTGGGACAGAGAATCAATTAGTCCAAATGTTTTTTCAGACAGAGAAGCAGATTCTCACACTCACTAATGGTATTAATCTTGAAAGGATGATTTGGAAACATTTTCAGCACTCTGTAGCTGATTTGAGACATATCTCTAAAGCAGCACAGTCATAACCAGCAGTATCAAGTAATATAGATTCAAATATCCCAATATGAACTCCCTGTTTCTGTGGAAAACTTGATCAGCCTTCAGTGCCATCAATATTGTTTTGGTCCCATTAATCGGAATGAAAACGAAGTAAAAAGGCTTCATAGCACAGCTGATAGACAGCTATGCTTGGTGGTAACACATCTAGATTTCTTACCACCTTCTGAAAAAACAATGTCCAACAGACAAGGAGTACCTGTGGTGAAGTGCCTGGAGACAGCACAGTTCTTATGACATCTTACAGAGAGGTTAGCAGATTTCTCTCCTCAAAATAATACAAAGGCTGTCATAAGATTCTCTCCCCCCCCCTTTTTTTAATAAGCCTATAATAGCAGCATGCTAATCAGCTTGTGAGTCAGATTTCTTCTGTCCTGAAGTTTCTTATTTCAAGAATGAGTTTTATGCCACAAAGAAGAAATACTATTTCCATTTTCAGTTCAGCACTGTTGTCTGAAATGTTTCATCCTTTCTGCAAACCAAATCTGAACGGGGCAAACTAAATGATACTGAAGTATCAATAGCACTAGCCAGACTTCTGTCGTAGCACATTCTAAAACTTAACCAGAAGGTGGTCAAATTTTATCTTAAAAATGAGCGATAATCATGGCCTTCCTACTAGTTTCAAGTTCCTGCAAACTATTCTTGAGAAAGCTTCACTCTGCAGGATAAAATCTCTCTCCCTGCTAATTTTAAAATATGCACAACAATGATCTAGCATATGGATGTCAGAAAGGTAGAGATATCCATAGTGAAGAGAGTATTTTAAAGTATTTTCTAAAAAAAAACTTACTATTTGCTGTTGATTAAATAAGTCTACGCCTCTATGTATTATGACCTACTCTTAAACATGACTTGGTGAAATATAAGGAACTTAAGGCCTTTCACCTGGCTTTCAGCGATGACTCAGAAAATGACATTTAGGGGCTGGGCAAGACTTCCAGGTTTGTTTCTTCAAACAAGCTATAGCCCTGTTCCTTTTTAAGGCGATCTCAAATATATTTTCCTGGCAACAGTCACAAGTGAAGTGTTCATACCTTCCCAAATGGCTGGCCTTCCTTATCCAAGAGAAACACACCTCCAGTTGCGCCTGTTGTTGCTGTTTATCTTACTCTCTATGTACCTAAATGACTGAGAAATTGCACTGAGTAAAACTACTTGTAATATATCTGAAAGTTAATCACACTCACCCAAACACCTTAATTCTTATTTGATTTAAAGGAAGAGCTTGTCTGGTCCGTACATTAGTAATCCTACTGCGTTACCTTTTTCTCAGTAAGCTTCAGGCCTGCCAAAAGAGTATTAAGAAGAGTATTTGAAAATTTCCCAAATTTCCTATTTACAGGTTCAACTTCACACAAATGAAATGTATTTGCTATGGAACAATTAGAGATTGATATAAAGTTTTATTTTTCCCCTACATGGGAAGAAATGTCAAAGATCACAGATATTGAAGCAGAAGATATTTTTCATGTCTCCTCTGCAGACAAGCCTGGTCCACCTCAGAGTATAAAGCTTGTGGATGTGTGGGGATTTAATGCTGCCCTGGAGTGGAAAGCTCCACAAGATGATGGCAATGCACAGATCTCAGGCTACACAGTCCAGAAAGCTGACAAAAAGACAATGGTGAGAAATTGTGCTGTGTCAGTGATTCTGCATACATTTAAAACTACTACCTGCTCTGGAAACAGGAAGACTTAAGGAAAAAGAGTTAAATTCCCGACCCTCATTTATGTGCTCAAGGTGTCCTGTGGCATATAGAAGATAGATAACTATTTAAGAATAAGATCTAAAAAGAATCAAAAGGTTGAGTAGAACTATTTTTTGGCATTATGATAACTTTGGCAAGTGCAGGGAGAAACTGAAGGGGAGGGAGGCGGTGTTAGACTTGAATTCAGCTGCTGGGCACCCTAGGATATATACTGGGAACATGAATACTGAGAGTGGTACGTATGTCAGTCAGACTGCAAAACATCTCTTTCATGAAAGTCCCCATCAAGTAGTCATGTCCTGAGAATACACCCTGGATCAGGTTTCCCAGATATGAGTGGCGCTCAAATACAAAACATTTTTCTTCAAAATGCAAATATTCATATAACTATTATGCTAGTCTGAGAATAAATGTAAGAAAATAGAATAGCTGACCTTTACAGGAAGCAAAATAATGTTCACTTCACAAATTACTGTTAAACACTTGTCTTTCCCTTGTAGCAAGAAGGGTCTCCACACTGAACTAGCACCATGGCTGACCTTTCATAGCATCTTTCTAAACAGTACAGTCTTGTTACAGGAATGGTATACTGTTTTTGATCACTATCATCGCACAAACTGTGTAGTGTCAGACCTGATTATGGGAAATGAGTATTTTTTTCGAGTCTTCAGTGAAAATTTGTGTGGATTGAGTGAAACTGCTGCAACCACCAAAAATTCTGCTTATATTCAAAAAACAGGTAATATATATTCTTCAAAATAAAGGTCACAAAGGCCAATAAGTACTTCAGGTATTACATTAGTAAAGGGAAAATATAGCATTGCTAGATGAACCAGGAGAGACATTTTCACTACTTAGTAACTAGCACTTACTAAGTATTCATGAATTTTATTATGAAGACACCTTATCTAGGTAGACCTCCTGTACTAACAACTATGCATTTTCAAAAACTGTGAATCACAGACTCTTCCTAAACTGTATTATTTTAAGAAAATAATAAAACAGGGTGGTTATACTTACATTCTGGGGTTAAAACTTTAAGGTCTGTGGGGTCAAGGCTTCCTCTGCAGATGTACGGTTTTCGTATTTAATATAAACTGAAATCTCATGAATCTCAGGACTTTAACTAAAGCATTAAATATGAGATGTATTTTAAAGGAAGAGATCTGTTATATCACTAATGTCACAGCTTTCAGATTTCCCTAAATCACACGGGCAAATTAAAATAAGTAGGTTGTACACAACTGTGCAGA
This sequence comes from Rhea pennata, assembly GCF_028389875.1. NCBI lineage: Eukaryota > Metazoa > Chordata > Aves > Rheiformes > Rheidae > Rhea > Rhea pennata. The sequence goes on along the minus strand of NC_084667.1, from coordinate 18,839,253 downwards.
ATTTAAAACACAATTCTTACTGTCTTCTTTCTTTGAATTGCAGGCACTACTTATAAGCCACCTAGTTACAAAGAACATGACTTCTCTGAACCTCCTAAATTCACACACCCTTTAGTAAACCGTTCTGTGATTGCAGGATACAACACCACACTCAGCTGTGCTGTACGAGGAATCCCTAAGGTACTCAAATACTATCGCAATAAGCCTAGATGCTACCTTAGAATTCATGCCACATTGATGAAATTACAGTGTAACACAACTATATTAAAAATAGTACATCTCCTCCAATCACTCCCTACCTCAGCCATAATTAATGCTTAACAATAATGTATAGTACTTGTTTGTGGTGGCTATGCACAGAACCAGAAGAGGGGAAAAATCCACAGGAACATTTTTTCTTCTTTTTCTTGGGTTACTTTTCAGCTGATCTCATTCCCCAAAGAGCTACACTAAGTAGATGGGGCAAGACAGGAAAGGAGACAGACAAAAGGACAGTTACTTGCTTATGCTACACTACCATTGAAAATGTGTACATATAACTTATTCCCTAAAGAAGGTTAAACATTATGCATCTTGTTACAATGTACATTCGACTCTCATCTTCCGGGAAAAGAGCAGCTAATGTAATATGCTGTACAGCTAACAATATAATACATTAGCAACAACAATTTTTCTCTTACGTCAATACAGTTACTTAACTTTTTAAGAGTCTAAGTTATATAGCAAAATTAGCTAGCATATGACCTGCTATTACGTGTGAGGTTTCGGGGGTGGGGGAGTGTCGAATCTCACTGGGATATTTTCTCACTCTAAATGTATTTTTGAACTCTCTTCAGAGAGTACAGAAAGATGTACTTTTGTAAGAGTCAGAAAAAAGCAGCAAAAACTGTATCAGCTAGGAGCTAAATTTAGATTTCTCAAAAAAAGGGAAATAGGCTCTTTGCAGTAATGGAATTTACCATATTATCACATAATCTTGTCATAATTTTAAATCAGTACCATCCCAAAAATTGCAGTATCTCTTTTCCTTCCCCTTCTGGCTATTATTTCCACCTTCTATCCCTTCTCCACAAAGCACAAGCCTTTGATAGCTAGACAGCAAAACATGTAAGGCAACTGTTTCAAGTTCAGATTAATTTAGGAAAACAAGGTAGTCTTAATGCAATCATTTGCTGCAGTTCACTGGATGAAGAAGGAGCTCCAAAAAATTCTCGAATATAAAAAGGAAGCATGTGCACATAAACAGCTGCAAAAGAACAAGAACAGGAACAGTACAGAAACACCAGCCAAGTATGGGCAAAATCCATCTTCCAGTAGCTGCTTCAGCTTAAATGCCTCATGAAATAGTAGTATTAGTAATGATGTTCCTTCTTGGTTAACTGACCTTTTTGTGCATCTCTACCTAAACACTGCATTCAGTTGCAATAGTTTTAAGTAAGATTCTTAAAAAAAAATGCATTTTACAGATGTTAAATACAGTTGTTGCACCTTTGAATGCCGGCAGGCCAGCTCTTCCTTCCATATTAATCCAAAATATATAAATAGTCTTCATTCTTCAGCACACCAAATACTCTTGAAGCAGCGCTTCCAAACATATTTCTGTAGTTGCATTGCTCAAATTAACCTTGGCAAAAAAATTCTATACATACTGCAAAACTCTGCAATAGGCTTTTTTTCTCAGACAGTAGTTGCTGTTTAGATTCCAGTTCTGAATGACCATAGACTATCAAGTCTATATGATCTAAATAGTATGAAAAAGTCACTGTTTCAGTAGAGCCAATATTCATTCCCTGGTAGCAGTGCTCATACACCCAGAAAGAGAAAGAAGCTATAGAAAAAGATGCAAAAATTTTTGAAGCAGGAAAAAATCCAGCTGATATCTTTAAAAACATCAGGTATGACAACTGGGATACACTGAATTGTGTATCGCAAGCCAAAGACACAGTGATTCAACAGATCTGAATGCACTTTATAAAACAATGCAGCAGTTTTATTGCTTCCTTATAGGTGGAGAAACAGAATGAGAAGCTGTTAAAACTGCAAGCAAAATAGATGACCCAAAGCTTCATCTTCTACTTTTTAAATCATAATTCTTTGCTATAGGTACTAATGAGCTTCAAAGGAACAACAACAGTACGCCCTAGATTTTTCATTTTCAAAATTTTGGTTATAAAAATAAAATAAAAGTTTTCAGAAGTTTACCAGATGTAAAACACATTGGCTTGAACTGCCACAGAGCCAACTATTTTGTTGCTTAACTGATGGCAACAGGAACTTTATTTTGAATACTTGAATTGCAGAAGAGGTACTGAATCATTTGGAAAACTCTTTCCCAGCCCAGCACGAGGCTTCCCAAGTTGACCATCCAACCTTCATGGCACTTTCTGACAATTTCATTATGCTAATCAGTGCAGTTTAATTCCCCTTCTATAAAATGGTACTTGAAACACCTAAATATATTTTAATTAGCACAGTGAAATAGCTCCTAAAGAAACAAATTTGTAGCTAATGCAGGGTTTAAAAACTTTGCAACAAGAAAGGTACGGAGCTACATGCTCTACCTGCTATTTGAAAGTTAAAGAAAATATTGAACACTTGAATTACTAGTTTCATGAGCTTCTATTTTGAACGTGGAGAGGTTCCTTGAAAAATTATTAACATTGCTATGTAATATATATTCCCTGCACCTTTGATAGCTAAATTAAAACAGTAAGATTAGCCATGAGTCTTTCATTTTCTAACTGCTATTTTAAAATTCTGTTTTTGTGTTCTTCAGCCAAAGATATTCTGGTACAAAAACAAAATGGATCTGTCTGGAGATGCCAAATATCGCATGTTCAGTAAACAGGGTGTGTTGACCCTGGAGATCCGGAAACCGACTCCATTTGATGGTGGTTTTTACACCTGTAAAGCTGTTAATGAGTGTGGTGAAGCTGAAATAGAGTGCAGACTGGATGTCAGAGGTAATCAGATGAATCTTACAGATAACATTAATTCTGCAATGAAAAAATGGTAATGAATTTCTCAAAAAGTAACAGCTTCCCTTTATCTAACACCAGCTTATTTGGTATACACAGAGTTTGTTAGAAGCCCAAGCAAGATTGTGTTTTTCATGCCAAACCATTATGACAGAATTGGGTTACTTGACAGAAATGCAGGACTGAAGATTGACAACTATTATGCTCGAAGTTAGTGATTCTAGAGAAGAAATTTAGCACTGGAATGGAGGTTCGTTTACAAACCCTACCCTGTGGATTATATAATTATCCTTTAAGCCATACTCTGTAATTGGAAGCTTAAAATTCCTAGAAATGACTCCAGAGTTATCAGCTGCAACAGCTGCTAGAAATATATAAAAGGTAGTGCATACTACACAACAAATAACTTTTGGGTGGACATTGATCATTTATTTTACTTGTCAAAAAGGCCAGGAAAAGAAGCTGTACATTTACAACACAGTAGGAAATATTCTGACTAAATAGGCCACAACTAACGTATCTATTTGATGACATAAACATGCATAGCACCACTGTAAACGCAGGTCAAAAGCCGAAAATCTGTGAAGGTGACCTGTGTAACAGCCACTGGCAGAAATCTGGCTTCCGAACATGGAGACTGAAGGTATTTCTACACAGTAGAGAGTTGAGATATTTTGCTCAGAGCTCACTCTGTACTGTACAGTATACAGTGCGCATGGCAGTGCTGGCCATCAATGCCTCTGTTTGGGTCCTGGAAGCAAGCACTACAGCTGTGTCCTACTGTGACGAACTTGGGCTAACAACGCTGAAATGCATGCAGCATCTTACCTAAGGCAGCTGTGCTACTTCCAGTTGAACAGTTAGTTACAGTATTTCTGTTCAATGCTGTACTGTGCAGTGTGAACATTGCTCAAAAGCTACAGTCAGAAAGACCTTTTCATGTGAACAGTTAATAAACAATCACACTACACTGGAACAAAAAACTGAAGATAAGGTACCATTCGTTCTGTAAATGAATGGAGATCAGGACAGCACACATACATAACCTGGTAATCAGAACAACAAAGCAACTGTATTTCATAGAACCATAGAATTAGTAAGGTTGGAAGGGACCTCTGCAGATCATCTAGTCCAACATCCCCGCTCAAGCAGGGTCACCTAGAGCATGTTAGACAGGCTTGCATCCAGGTGGGCCTTGAAGATCTCCAGAGAAGGAGACTCCACAACCTCTCTGGGCAACCTGTTCCAGGGCTCCGTCACTCTCACAGGGAAGAAATTCCCCCTCATGGTCAGGCAGAACTTCCTGTGCTTCAATTTCCACCCATTGCCTCTTGTCCTGTCACATGGGACAACTGAAAAGAGTTTGTCCCCGTCCCCTTGACACCCTCCCTTCAGGTCCTTGTACACATTGATAAGATCCCCCCTCAGTCTTCTCTTCCCCAGGCTGAAGAGGCCCAGCTCTCGCAGCCGTTCCTCATAAGGCAGGTGCTCCAGCTCTCTGATCACCTTCATAGCCCTACGCTGGACTCTCTCCAGTAGCTCCATGTCTCTCTTGCACTGTGAAGCCCAGGACTGGATGCAGTACACGAGATGAGGCCTCACCTGGGCTGTGTAGAGGGGCAGGATCACCTCCCCTGACCTGCTGGCAACACTCTTCCTAATGCACCCCAGGAGACCATTGACCTTCTTGGCCACAAGGGCACATTGCTGGCTCATAGTCGACTTGTCATCCACCAGCACTCCCAGGTCCTTCTCTGCAGAGCTGCTCTCCAGAAAGTCAGCCCCCAGCTTGTACTGGTGCCTATTTGTTGTGATTTCAAAGACAACACTATCTAAGATATGGTTAAAATCACCACAGGAGTAGAAAGAAGCTTCCTAGTGATTTCTCATGAGAAAGCCTCTCAACTAAAATTATAGTAGGCACACGAGTTTTAAATGTCAGAAACGCAGTTTAGCAACTGCAAATTAATATTATCATCTTCTAAGGCTTGCCTTAAGAATACTAAATCTCCCTAGAATTGTTACAGAGAAAAAACAAATACTACAAAACACCCATATTTCACCTTCAGTAGCAGGTCTCGCTCTTTTTAATTAGCTTCCTTAAATAACTGATTGTATCTTGTTTTTTTTCATCCACCAGCACCTCAGTAAAACTCTGAATTTCAGCACATCTGCAAGTCAAGGTATGAAGCAAAATGATTCAGCTGGACAAGTGCATTATGGGTGTTTGGTTAGATATAAGATGAAACAATGTTTAGTTATTTATGGAAGAGTTTATGGAATTTTGGTAATCTTGGAGGGGTGCGTGTTTTGGTTTGTTTTTGTTTTCTTTTGAAAAATTATACTAAGATCACATTCCTGCAAGGCACCTTTATTTGATATATATTGAAGTCAAGATTGATGTTCTCAGTCTTTAATAGGCTGTGCACAGTGTGGAAATCTGTGAGAATAATGTAATAATTTGTTGACTCTTTCCTTAGTTCACTACAAGCACTCCCCCTAGGATGCTCTTCGCTGTTTACTAACATAGAGCTAACTGGTATCATTAATCTGTGTGCATTATTTTAATCAAACAAACATACTTTAAACCATGCATCTATGCATCTTTAAATGATGCATCTAAAAGTGTAATGCAACTTCAGATTTTTATTAAACTGCTATAATAAACAAGTAGTTAATGTGTTTGATGATAAATCGTTCTCCCCATTCTCTGTCTCAGCATTGGGAATGGAACTTGAAGAAAAATAGAGATGAATGAAGGATAATTTCCATTACATTTAGAATCCTGCTCATCTTAAGTCATTTAATATTTGTGTACTGGGAGGAGGGGGTATAGTATAGTATCCTACTCAGTTTTTTTCCTCAGACAATATTTCCCTCTTCCCATAGGTTTCTTCTAGTTACACAGCCCCAGTCTCCAGGTGAAGAAATCCAGAGAAAGCAAGATAAAAAAATTTCTCCCCATTATATACACAGAACATGTCTGAAAAAAACAAACATAACACTTACACATGAAATTAATCCATTCCTAAGGGTGAACATTAGTCCTCAAATTGTGCAGTTCCATTTTCTTTTCTCAATATTCTGAGATTGTTCATCAAAGCGGCTCAGAAATAGTGAAATACTAACAAATAATTTTTAATACTCTTTCAACTTTCATTATACTGATCTCTGCACAACAGAAAGTAACTTTCACTCCTGCTCTTATTGCTAATGGTTGATATACTCACTTCCATGCTCTTGAGCAAATCTTTGTAGATCCATGTCCGAAACACACCATTCAACAATTTCTGGCTTAAACTATTATTCCACCTTATATAGAAAATAGTTTATTTGATAATAACTTACTATGGTTTTTCTAGTTATTTTTTTAAAGACACCAGCATAAGGATACAGATATTAGATGTTTCTGCTACTGATTATAGCTATCACATAATAATGTACAGAGATAATATTGAACATCACATGAAGCAATGTAAGATGTAGCAAGGAAGATAACTTGCACATAAATAAAAATTTCTAAATAAAAACCTTATTACTGTAATCTAATATCATGAAAAGCTATAAAAAAAAATCTATGAACAGTTACATATTTTTCCAGGTAATTAAGTCCAGTGAAAGTACAGAGTTTCTGGCTTCTAACCTCATAGTTTGAATAGGGATTTGTTTGGATTTTTTGACCTGCAGTAGTAGTCATTAGTTTCTGGATGGAAGTTGCTTTTTCATGAAACCACAGTACAACAGAAGGTCGGAAGACAAAATTAACTCAAGAATCATTGCTTTTTGGAAGAATAAGCACAAACAAACTGAAGTAATACTCCAGACTTCCAACTATTCTCCTGCCTCCAATGGGCTAATTAAGATGGGAAAGCGTGTCTGACAGCATGTTAATTGTACTAAACAAGCAAAGAAATCTTCACAATAAAAACATTTAGCAATGAGATGTGTATTTTTATTATTTTATTATGGTATCAGAACACCAAAGGATACCCCTCTCATAGTCAAATTATGCAAGGTGAACATTTGTCTGCTATAGATTGTTATTATTCCAAGAATAAAAAAAAGGAGGAATGAAAATATGGAAACAAGTTTATTTTCTTTTCTTTTTTTTTTCTAGGCAACATTGTATTATTTTAAAATCAAGGTATATACCACAGGTAAAGTCAGAGACACGTTCTACATCACAAAGAACCTATTGACAGAATGTTAAGTGGTATTAGAGGATCATCCTAGCATTTGCATGACAGTGTCTACAGAAAAGCAGAGACTGAATTGCAAGAGTTTAGATTATGAAGGACAGTTTATCCTAAAGAGAGTTAGGTGCTTATATTAATTAGTTATCTAGTCAGTTATAGTATATAGTTATATAGTTTATATATATATTAGTTAGGTGCTTATATACACATACTTACTCTTACAGAAATGTGTTTCATGAAGAGAGTATACTTTCATGCTTTAATACGACACAATACTGGAAGAGCTCACAAAGGTAAATAAAGAGTCCTTAAGAAAATAGTGGTATTTTCCACTCAGTTCTTAGCTGTTCAACATGAATATGACTATTTTTGTGAAGAGCAGTATCTTCAAAACTGTGTATTTTTTTCCTCCTCAGCTGTTGGAAGTATTGCAAATTAATGGTTTCACTAAATGTTAGTTCATGTTTTCATGAAATCTGATTGGTCAAGTAGCCTTCAAGTATAAAATTTCACTGCTTTTTATATCTGTAAAAGCACCAAAATTTTATGTATTATATTTTATGTATATTTTTATATATATATATATACATGTATGTGTGTGTGTATATATACACACACACACATAAATACACACATATGCATATATATGCATATAAACAAAATAAATTTTCAGTGCTCACAAGTCTACTTTCTACTGCTTCGAAGACTTTGAACTAGTAACAAAGAATGGTCTCCAGAAAATTGGCTAAGGTGCTACTTTTGAAAGTATACTTACTGTAGTATAGTTCCAAAAAGTTAGAACATAACTCTATGGGGTCTTCTAGCTAAGATAATTCTGTGCTTCTACATGAAAAACAGGAATTAGTTTTAACTTGAAAAACTTTCAAATGACAAAGAGCAAACGAAATCCAAACCTGAACTGTTATAATAAAGCAGCACTCTCTATTTAGGTTTTTAAAAAATATTTCTAAAAATCTGATCTCTAAAAATTCAAAATACCATCCACTCCTTACACACTGAAAAATGGAGAAAGCTTTATGTTTGTTCAAACCATACACAGGAAGGCTGTACTGCGTGACTACCTATGACCCTCAATGTGGGGTGCCTGTATGGCCTGTTAGCAAAATGGCAGGGATGGCAACGTGTGTTAAGAGAGGAATGTAAGTTCAAAGAGTGTCTGTGAATGGGACACTTGCAACTGTCAGGGACGGCATTTCCTCAAATTGAGAAAGCTGAGGGAGAAGATGGTTGTCAGTGAGATTAAACAGTAAGCAAGGAATTACAGCGAGACCTTTGAAATAATGAAGGAGTCATCTTGAGAAGAACTATAAGAATAGCAAGAATATTTCTAACAGTGGACAGAGAGAATAAACCATTGCCTCTGTCTAGGCCTGTCAGAGCCGCATCAAACACAGTGAGCAGCCGGCATGCAACTAGCGGGCTGTCAGTATGGGGTGCAACAAGCAGAGACCCACCCGGAGTGTGTGCAGCAAACAGTATATATTACGTAGTCTACCCTGTAATGTATCACAGTTTGTAGCAAGCAAGGAAGAGCTAGAGCAATCTCATCCCCAGCAGAAGGCATGGGTAAGCAGAGGAACCTGCACACCCAGAAGATGGAGTGTGTTTGTAACCTATATGGCCTGTGTGCACATAACTGTTGAGGAGGGGTGGGAAATTATTTATAGAAAGGTACAGAAACTTGTAGATGTTTATTAATGTTTTGTAGGTGTCCAGTATTGTGTGTTCCATTGCTGACACTGATTAATATAGGTATAGTTCACTGATTGCCCATTAATTCCATGTCATAAATAAATCACTTCAACTCTAATCTGATGAAAATACATAAACTTAGCAGCTTTTCTCTGTGACACCAAAACCTAACGGGCTAAGAAGAATGGAATAAACTCACAATTTTTTTTCCATCACACACAAAAGGCTACTTGGTAAATGATGATTTGGACTAATCTTTTTCATGTCTAGGATCTCCTTTGCTGTAAAATTAGATTAGATTTGTAGCGTTAGAAGCGTAAAGGAAAACATTCCTCCGTTTTGCAAATGTGCAAGGTAAAATTAATAGTAAAAATATTATTAACATTTGAATAGCTCATAAAATTTAAAAACTCTTATCTACTTACCTTCTCCTGTAGGATACTTTTAATATGTTAAGTATCTAACACAACTGCCTGCAACTACTATCAAAAACCACAGTCCCATTACACTAGTCCGATTATAAAAGCCCTTTTGGTCGTTTTCCCAAGACATAAACTCCATTATTGCTCAAACAGAAGATCCTTCCACCTTAAAAGCATATGTAATTTAGACAAACATAACAATATATCACCTCTTCAGACCTATCATCCAAAACTAAGTTGTTAAAAGGAGGAAAGTGATACTTCTAAGACAGCAATAGAAGCACAATAGAATTTGTCTTGTCAACGTAAGAAGACAATGTCAACAACAGTAAGGAAGAGAACTCAAGAGTTAAAGAAGGAAGAGCTAACAGCACTTGCACTTCCTTTAAGAACATTATTTCTTAAACTTCTATTCTTGTGAATACAGATGGGTGCTTTTAGAAGCAAAATTATCAACCACGCATGAAGAACAGTAGTCCAAGTTTTCTCCATTTTCTACAACAGCAAAGCAGTTTAAGATGTTTGCTTGAAGTACCCTGAGATATTAATCTGAAATTCTACGTGAATGAATCATAACATTAGTGTTTTCCTTTCTGAATTATCTGCAGGGCCAAATTAGGATAAAGGAGAAAGTTACTTGCAGTGGAAGGCACTACATCTTTCCTCTCAAATACTATCAAAATGGATTACGTTTTTCTTTTGGACTTACTAATAGTTCACTAAGATTTCTGTCCAGTGGGAACTGAAACTGACTTTTACTTTTGATGCTACCACAATTCCAATGTAAAATTAATTCAAAATTAATGTCTGCTGCCCAGTTCAGCGTAGGCATCCCTCCTTTGAAGAAATTACTACAAGCTATATACCAGAAACAGAGATATATTTAGGTAATTAGGATTAAAGTAAGACTCAGCTATTTCATCCTGTATTTCAGCATTACCCTCCAAATGGTATAAGGAAACAGTTTACTTGCTCCTGACAAAGGGAAGTTTTACTTAATGATCTCAATAAAAAAGCATAGGAGGCAATAAAATTGACAAATGCAAGGAAACCTTACCAGAACTTTCTTTACTCTCCTCAGTACTTGAGACTGCCTATTGCCCAAATCCTGCCCATCATTCTACAAGAGAAAAATAACAGCAAACTGAGTTAGTGGTTAACAACACTTCATCACAGTAAAATAATAAAGTATATGAAATCCAGAAGAACAACTCTGAAGTCTAAGTGTAACTAAGGTTAAAAAAAAGAAAAAGAAAAAAAAAAAGTAGTTCTAAAATCGAGGACATATCCAGAGATAAAGGATTGTCTCTTCCAAGCCTCCATGAGCTGTTTTCCCACAAGCTGATCTGCTTTCTTGTAAAGCAGTGCCCATGTCCTATCTAAGAGGTACAAAACCCAGCCCTCCTTCAGGCCATTCCCAGGCTTTACTTCAGGGCAGGGACCTATTTTTTGACCCCCAACGCCAGCACCTGACCGTAGGGCAGCGCCATCAGCAGGAAGCGAGCGGGCTTTAGCACTGCCCCATCCCCAGCGGACGCACCGCGGAGCCGAAAGTCTCCTCAGCGCCAAAGGTCGGAGGGCCGGATCCCGCCCGGCCGCCCGCCGGGGCAGCCCCCGAGCAGCACGCCGGGACGGGCAGGCGGCCACGCCCGGGGCGCGGCCCGGCGCAGCCGCGCCCTGACCCGCGGGCGAGGCACCCCAGGGCCGCGTACCCGGCACGCGGCGCCACCTGCCGCGGCGCGCGGCGGCCGTTGGGGCGTGCCCAACGGTCCCGGGGCTCGGGTGACGCTTGCCGGGCTTCGTCCCGTTCCCGTGGCGGTGTAGCTCAGCGGGATTACGCAGGAGTAGCCGCCACAAGTTGTGTGCCGATTCGCGGACAGTGCCCATGGAAATACTCTGCGACAGCTCAGTGTAGCCTCCGTAAATCACATGGAAATTGCTTTGACTTGCTTTCAGCTTCAAAGGAGGCTGATAATTAATTCTCCCTATTAACAAACGCAAAGTGGATCAGTTTGAGCTAAAGCCAGGATAGCACAGATGCATATACAGACTGCATCCTGTGGGGCTTCTTAGGTGGCAGCCCATTCTGTAATCTGTGCTGTTGTAAATACCTAAGAATTAGTTTGAAACTAGCAAATGCGTTACCTGTGGTAATGGCTGCAGCTTCAACATGCTCATTGTTTCTTTCCTAAACTCCCTCCTTTTTTATTTTTTCCCCCACCCAAAGTATCAAAATTACTAACATAAACCTCCGTAAGAGCTATGTGTATAGGAATGCCTCATATGGCTCTTGGAAAACAGTGGCCCTTTTGCTGTGCAGAAAGCTATACTAAGAAGTGATAAGGAAACAAGTTTAGCATATTGTACAAATGGAATTTGACTATCATGAAAATGCATTAGATTTTTGACTGGCTAGCATAAATACATTTAATAGCTCATCCCTAAAAACACTGTATACGCTCTAGCACTGGATTAGAGCTACCTTTGTAGAAAGGCTGCCAACTAGTATTTTTCCTACTATCCTCAATGCACATGGCGCATTGTACACCCTGGATGGTAACTTCTGTAATAAGAAATGATACTTCTAGCAACATAGGTACATTGTTGCAGATTAGGTACTTAAGCATTTTATTTAGAGATTCAAATTAGGATAAACTGCACCAATGAATAATGGTAACATAAGGCGCAGTAGTTTAGTTAACGCCCCAGAATGGAAACATCCTAAATTTTCACACATTCATGTATTTGCTGATAAATCATTCTAATGTAAGGCAGAAATCAGGATAACACAAGGAAAACTACTCAAATTACACAATATATCTTTAAAATATTTTGCTTTCCTCCATCGCTTATAATCTCCTTGAATTGTTTTAATTTGGATGAGGACTTCAGTCAATGCTTGACCTCTTGATTGTAGTGCAAGTTAATGATCCATGCCCCTGCTTTCCTACCTGAAGTTACAATACCGAAATGATATAGTGGGGTGAAATGCAGATTAAGCTGATTGAGCTCAAAACATCCCAACAGAATCTTTAAATGTCACAAAGTGCCCTACCTCTCGTGAGCTTATCTTCCCATCCCCCCTGCAAGGGAGCGACTTCTTCATATCAACTTCTTCAAATTTGTCCATGCTTATTATATAAATTTATATAAATTAAAATCTATTTGTGGCAAATTACAGTGAGAGATTTCCAGATACATTATTGTAGCAAAGATTTTCTACACAAGGCCAAACAGATGTTTAGTTTAGCTTTACCATGTCTCATTCGTTCTAAGAAAGGATTATTGTGCTAACCAGTCCAAGGAAGATGTACAATTGAACAGAATTAATAAAAAGAGAAGAAAATATTAGGTTAGTAACATTTTTCTCAATTTAATCATACAACAGCCATTCGGAAAAAAATGTTTCTGGAATTTAACAAATTAATCTACGTTGCCTTTATCACAAAGCATCTTAGAAATAAAACTCATATATGTGTTTAGGAGAGAAGTTTGTCAGTTACACATTGTCTTGGAGCAGGCTTAGAAAAAAAGAGCCATTCCTGTCTCCTATGCAAATGACATAGTCACAAATGAATTTTTAAGAGTGTAGCTTAGATTAAAAATAGCTTCACTGATACCTTTCAAGTGCCTCTCAGTCACAAAACTCTATTTTAGGGAAACAAAAGCTGTCAGTGAGATATCCTTTACTTGTCTTTGGGCAGGATCCATACAGCAGCTTGCATAAGTAACATATCTTAAAACAGGTTGAACTGGTGAAAGTTTAAAAGCACAGATAAGAAAGGCTCCATTCATTAGATCCTAATTTGGAAAAAATATCATCTAGCACCTTTTTTTTTTGGGGGGGGGGGGGGGGGGTCGGGCAGAAATGTTGACAATAAGCAGTCCAACTACCTATGAGCATATTTCTGCCATAATTGTATACTGGGATAGCTTTAGAGAGGATGAATAATCCAAAAGTGGTTAAGGGTGCCATTTGACCTTTATTTTATATTCATTACAGCTTATATAATAAACATTAAAACTATCAAGTATAGTTTTCATCATTTGCTTGGAAGTATAAGTTGTGGGACCCAAATATATGAACTGAGGATGTAAATGAAAGTAATTTAACCTTCAGTAAACTTGAATTTGCTCGGTATCTGTCATAAGGCTAATAATTGCTTAAGTCATCTAGATCTATTCCAGGAAAGTATAATCACTAAAATATGAATTATGAATTCAAATCAAATACAGTTTTATTGTTGGTTTTAATACACTCAAATCAGCAAAAAAAAAAAAAACCCTCACCAATAATCCAGGGTTTTCTTCTTTTTTGTGGGTCAGTTCATGTATATGTTGCCATAGAAAACAAGTAAGGTAGATTTTAATCATAAGAAAACCTTTAAAATTTCTATCTAGATACAGGACTTGTCCTCCCTCACTGTAATAAGTAGGGCTAACAGTACTATGTATTTGGATTGCATATTTCCTTCTACTTTTTCCTACAGAGCTTCAGAATTTTTACAATTTGCATGCTTTGCTAGACTACAAAGTCCATTTCAAACAAAATTATTTTGTTTTGATATCATGTGAGATGTTTGAGCTATTTCCTTCCTCTGCTCCTTGTTGGAATATGTGAAGCATTGCAAAAACTTTCCTTTGACGTTTCTGGCATCCTGACTTAATCTGGATGCACATGATGGATGTACTTCTTTGTTAACCTGATGAAAAGACAATAAAAAAAAAAAAAACTCAGAAGCTGTAGGAAAGTGATTTCGTACTGGTTCCACAGAGATTTGAATATTTTCTGCTATTCAACTTAAACAGATATTTTAGATAATGGAATATGCATAAGTTTTTCGTATCTCCTTATGATAACAGGTCCCAAGCCTGTTATAAGACTGTAAGACTATGCAGAAAAGACTTTCTTAACTGCTGCTGGGAGCTGTCACTGAATAGCAGAACTAAAACTAGAGAGCTCCTCTTTTCTGTTCCTTCAGTAACACTTGTTAGCACTACACACACACGCACGCACGCACACAAAATTAAGTGCAAAGGGGATAAGAGTGGAAGAGGCCTGAGGGATAAAAGAACATAAAGAGATGACAGCAAGCTTGGCAAGAATTGGAGATGAGGAAAGGGCTATAACTGGAAACTGGAAGGGGACAGAGACTAGTTGAGCAACAGACTAGGAAGCATGAGAGGCCTGGACTGTCTGGGCAAAGAGGCTGGAAAGTGATTAGTGCAGACAGAACACACAATAATGCTCAGAGAGGTAAGAAGAATGTATGAGAACATACTAAGGGAAACGAGAGAGATCTCCAAGGAGAAATTGCTGTGAAGAACTGAGTTTGACTGACCAAAGAGAGTCTGGGACAAGAAATCAAGAATGTGAGGAAATGGCGAAGAATCAAAATAGGAAGACTGGAAGAAATGGGAAGAGGCAGCTAGTCTGATACTCAGAATGCTGTGGATGAAGACTAATACTGGCTGGAGTTAATGAGATAAACTGAAAAAGCAAAAAGGAGTGGGGGAAAAAAAAGGAATGGAAATACAGAACCAGAATTTTCATATACTTGAAGGAAGCAACTGTTTAGAGTTTTACTGGTGTTTTTCCTGCCACCGTTTGTTCCTTTTTATGTATAGCTATTTTAGGAGAAGGGGATTTCTATTTCTATGTATGTTCCTAAACCACATTTATCACTATAGTAACTGTTGTAAATAGCAAAAACAGTATTTGCCCTTGGATTTTGTATATATGAGTCTTTCGTGTTGGGCAGATGTTTTAAAACAAAATAGTAAATGCTATGACTAGTATAGAAGCTTCAAAATGTCATACACAAAAACAGAAAATTAACTTAATTATGCTAAGCTTAGTATAATGGTTGAGCTGATTTTACCATATCTGAGCACAAAATCTGTCTGAAAGAGGTCTCATCAAGTTACACAAAAAGCTGAAGAGGTCCCCTATGTACTCTACTGCACTCAAACCTCATTTGTCATCAACATGAAGCTTTCAGGTCTTCAGCTACAATCCTGGAAAGAGAGATCAAATACCATTGTTATTTAAAGCATCATCAGGTTTCTACTCTGTTACTGAAACAGTTGCACTGTGAATGGCATTAGGAAGCTGTTGCTCACACTGAACAGTTTACAAAAGTGTTACAGGGTGGGATTGTACAAGAAGCCACTGCTGCTAGCAGATGAAATGATTGAAAATGTCTTGCCCTGGAGAGGAGCAGAGACCTCTGGCTGAATTTCAAACTCTGGCAGAGCTGGAGGCTTTAGCCATTGCCTCTTGTGGGGCAAGGTCCTCCGCACAAAGCTGCTGTTTCTTGCTCCTAATTCCCATTTTCTTTAGGAGTTAGGAGATGCCATCTTTAACTGAGACTTGGTGTGTTTAAGGACAGTGACTTGCTTCCTAAGCAACACTAAAATCAGTTGAGCAAAGCCTTTTACTCACAGAAGCAGAAGCTCACCTCAGACTCAACATCCGACTTACAGCCATTTGGTAACCAAAGGGAATCGATCTAAGTACGACACTTAGCAAGAAGCTTGGCCACTTTTAGTTCTGAATTTAGTGGCAACAGGAGCCTAAGCCTGGCCTGTGGGCAAGTGGCCAGTTCTTTCCTGTCTGGGCAGTTGCTTCCTTAGTAGCATAAACTCAGTAGGGACTGAAAGCCCATGTGTAGCATTAGCAGCAAAAGTCTAGAACTGCTATCTTCAATATCTTTGTAAGAGGGAGCCTCCTGGGGAGGTCTAGAACTGCATTTTTCCATCCACTTTCATCACTAAGATAGCATGTTAAATTGGAACTGAAATTCTTGATGATCTAGCAGCTTAGCTTTTGAATTCCCAGGTGAACATATTTATTTTGTATGCCTTTCTATCCTGAAAGCATCAAAGCTGGAGGTTAGGATTTACCTGAAGCTAGAGATTAGAGTGTAAGAAGTTTTTACAATGGTTTTCTTATTGAAATGAACCTTTTCCTCCAGCAGTTGACTTCAATGTCTTCCCAGAGGTATCTTTAATAAATATGATACCATTGCTTTGTGACACTCACTTAGGTAAAACTCTTTAACCTTTAAAATGAGGACTCACATGAAAAACCAACACTGCACTAATAAACAGAACACAGACAGCTTTCTGGAACAGTACAATGAAGATCTGTGATGCAGAAGATAAGTTATGAATCTCATTTCCCACTTCAAACTATCTGGAAAATTAGTCACAAGACCCAATATTTCTAAGGAACATTTTGATGGTCATTTTGGAAAATGAACTTCCACAAACAAGGAATTTAACAGTAAAAGAAACTCGTTCAGGATAAGCAAATACCGTAAGTTTTGGGGCAAGTTCATGAATTTTGCCACATAATTACTGTTTTCACTATTTGTGTAAGTGCCTTAGAAAGATCACAGGTATTAAAATAAAATGGTTGCCATCTTCAGAAAAGTCAATGCTATGACACAGGCTCCTCCTAGTGGTAAAAGCAGTATCCATTTTGTATGAATATTGTACTACTTTAAATGTATTGTAGTATTTTAAATGGCAGTCTTTCGGTTTTGGAAGGTTTTAAAGTATCTAAATTCTTATCACTGCTGAGGAATTCTTATGTAAGTATCAAAATATGGCGGAAATGAGAAAACACACATGCAAACTACTATAAAAGTAGTACTAGAAAAGTTTACATACCTTTTGTGACCTGGGAGAGACGCAGCAAAGGTGGAAAGGATGGAAGACTGCACTCCAGAAGATTTATGCTGTGATGTCTGTTTTAAATCTGATCTCCAGATCTGTATTTGCTATTCAGATAACAGCACACTGTATTTAGTAATGGAAGTACCACAGAGCACACCTTTGTCTCAGATTAACATGCTACATTCCAGCAGTTAGCAGAACACCTACCACGTCATCAAGTACCAGAATGACTTTTGTACCTTTCAAGAATTTCTTCAGTTTTTTAAATATGCCAGTTGCTCTCAGTTGAAAAGCAGAATCTCAGTGTCTGTCTACTTGCTGGGCTTTTTACTGATTCTTAGTATGTGCATATGTACATATATTACATGATGTTAAAGTTAACATGATGTAAAGTTAAGTTAAATGTCACTCTACAACTGTTTGGCCACCCCTGTTCTTCAATTATACCCAAAGAGATGGAGAGCCATTTTTATTGTAAGGCCCTTTAAAGTCTTATTCCAGACTGCAGTTTCGCAGCACCTAGAGTGTACTTCACTAAAAGTCGCACAAAAATACACTTTCAGAAATAGAGCTCTTACGGGGAAAATAAAGCTGTAGATAGTAAGTGATACTATGTATCTAATTGTTATTTTAACTCTAACTCTCCCCTTACAATTTTAACTAATTTGAATATATTAATAGGTCTGCTACCATAATATTTACAATTTTAAAATTAATATTCTTTACTTAAATTGGAGCCAGTAAGTGGAACACCTATTTTAGAACTATATGATTTCACAGTTGTAACTGAAGGATTTCTACATGTAATACAGTAACATCCAGATGAACACTAGGTTTGTTAAAATTCAGATCTTTCTATAAGAAAATTTATAGTCTTAGAAGGCAAAGGAAATAAAATAAATACCAAACAGGGTAACTTCAGAGTTTGTTAATTCCAACATTGTTTTCAAGTTAGGCAAGCACGAAAAATCCTTTGCACAATGATTTAGTTGCATGGGGGGGAGGGAATCCTTTTATCCATCACAATAAACAGGGAAAACAATTTCAGGCATGTCTGTTTTCCCTATTAGTATTTTTCAGACTCTTTCAAAGAAGCAACATTTACGTTATTATAGAAGAAAACGCAAAAAAATCTTTACAATAGTTACAACTGTTTGTGTGGAAAAAATGTATATTTTCCTTTTAGAATTTGTTCTTTTTCAATATTTAAGTACATGATATGTTTTGTATATAATTTCATTAATTTTGGAATAAGCTTCATCAACAAAAAAGCTAAAAGAACAGTCGGATGAAAACCCATTGCTGGTTAAATGATATTTTATTTTCACATTCAGACAGCTGTACAGTTTCTATAAATAAATGTGGTACTATAATATTTACATCACATCCTCACCCATTACTAGTATATTCCATTTAATCTGGTGGACACCCTGACCAAGCCAAAACAGGGTTATTTCTGGGTGTATTTACTCAGAATCCTATGTTAAAACATACATCAGTTTGCAATCAGAGCATTTTTTTTCAGATACTGTACATGTTACATTATTTTCTCTAGACAGTCTCTCTTCCAAGCATCCTAAGAGCTTTCCAAACAAGTGCAGTACAGTTCAAGAACAAAAACAGGATGCAAAAACATTCATATTCAGTCTATTTAAAATAAGGAATGTGATGGATACTTAACTGAGAGAATTTCATTACATATTAACACGGTATTTGCAGGATGCCTTGATATACAGGTCCAGATTGACAACTGCAATGGCTTAAAGAAATTTGGATCAACATAACCCTGTGACTTCTGAACATTTTCTGCAGACTGCCATAGAAATATCTTGTGTAAAGTATAGTCACAGTCTCAGAACTGTATGCATTTGCCATATGCTTCTGCCAATAACATTTTCAATTTTTATCTATACTTATTTTCGCTCCGTTATAGGCATATGTTAACTCTACTGTTGAGATGTGTGCAAATGTTTTCTAAACTCCCATTTGAAAATCCACACAGTCTAGAAGGTGCCAAAGGTTTTCAAAATACACCACCTTCAAAATTTCTCTGCCTGCACTCCTTTTCCCACTTGAGAAGAAGTCATTTCCACAAACGGACTAATTTAATTGCCGAACTTCAGCTGCCACATATGATATTTTGAAACTATGGTAACTAAATTGTTCATCTCTACCAAAAGAATATGATGAGCTATGTGATGAGAACTTCACGATGGTGGGTAAAAATGAACAACATAAAAGGAAAACAGTAAAACCACTAAATTTAAACAACATGCAGGACCAGACTGCTTCCACTGTGCATATACCAGAGAATCTGAAAGCAGAAGTCTGCAGCTATAAAGTGATAAATCTGCAAAAAGTATCACTAGAAACAAACAAAAAAACCAGCCAAACTCAAGTTATGTTAGTCATCTTAAAAAATGGGACTCCAAGGAATGGTCAGAGTAAGTCACCCTTAGCTGGATGCTGACACTCAAAAGTGTCTGATTAACAGCTCACATAAAAACTCCATTAAGGATGAATTCAGGAGACCAAGCAGTGATGTCTTAGATTTTCCTACGAGGCAGGACTTGCAGGATTGTACATAAATAATCAAGTTCTCAAGAAGACAGTAGAGTGAGCTCTAGGAACAGCAATAAAAATGGGAGTACTGCACACCAGCGTTCCAAAGGGTAGATATTCTCCAATATTGTGATCAACTGGAAACTGGACGAGGTGGTTTGCTTTTGTTTTCTGCCTCTTTCCCACGTATAGCAGCCACATAAGAGAAGAGACACAGCACAGAGTAGCAGATCTCATGAGCCTACAGAATTTAGAAAAGGAGATAATGAAATTCTAGATGATTTAGTTTTTACAAACTCCACTGCACATTTTATATTTTCCTGCATGTCTTTCTCCATAAGACAACTACTTTGGCTACAAAGGCTTGCAGAAGTGTCCCATGGTACCTTCTTACTGAAATGGAAAGGGATCACAAGCCTTACAATAAATAAAAGACCTTTAGAATAAAAGCATTAGTCCTTTGATAATATGATGGCTAATTGTCTTTAAGAACATACACTAGGCTATAAAATTGGCCAGTGCTGATCAGAAAAAGCAACCTACGTATTTGCTTTTGGTTTGTTGTACAAAGTTACAGGTAATTTTCTGGTAGTGGTGGAAATAGCTAACTAAAAAGGCTGTAAAACTAAACATCCAATACTGTACCTTGGCTCAGAAGACAGTGAGATTCTTCCTTATTCACAACTGTAATAAGTTGTAATTTATTTAAAAAGAGTTAAAAAGAGTTGTAACTCTTTTTAGCCAGTAGTACAAGGACTGGTAATCCTCTTAATTTTTAACCAAAGCTAGAGAATCTATGGATAATAAAAGCTTTTCTTTTTTAATGAAAAAAAAAGAAAGCCAACGACCCAGCATCGCAGGGTTTATACAAAGAATACCAACCCATTTTGTCACCATCTTATAGCAGTGAGTATCACTGTCTAACGGTATGTAACGTTAGCAAAATTTACAATTCCTGCTCTTAAATGATTAAGTCTAATATTAAACAGAGAATCTTCTTTTAGTATAGCTACTGGCATCAAGGTTTATATTTAGCATCTTTCTAATACACATAACAAGGTTTTGTTGTATTATAGGACAAGCCACAACAGGTTATGTAAAAGATCATTCACTTTCATTCAACTGTTTCATTAAATGGTATAGGATTCAGATCTGAGCTTCTTAAATCTCACATGTATTCTAGGAATTATGATTCTAACACATTTCTAGCTTCAAGTAATTTATTTCTTTGTCTCCTTCTCTTAAAGGATAATAAGCTTCCATACAATCACCACAAGAACACACTACACTTCAGACACTAAATAACTGGAGAAATCCAAGTTCTGATGATAATTATTGGCCTCTATTTTTCACTCATAAGCATATATATGTCTATTAAAACATTATATATTAAAGTGCTAAGGATCATCATCAACTGTTGGTGTTCAAAGATTTTATAAAAACTGAACACTAGAGCACAGCAATAATACACCTCTTGGCAGGAATTACTACTTACACCATCCTCTTGCATCTCACTGCTCACTTTCATATGAAAAGGCAGGAAATTTTCATAAACTCAGTGATCATTTTATGTCCAGAAATTAGTCATCTTTTCCATCTATTCTGTGGATAAGGGATTGTGATCTGCACTATCACCAGCCTAGCAGTTTCATCAGCATTTAATGCGTTAAAATTCAAACCAAACCTGCTATCTTGCATCTTTACCCATCTTAATGAAAGGCATTGCCCTTACTGCACTCCCCATGAGCTCCTGTAGTTTCATAAAAGCAAGAATCACCAAGTTTTGGTGTCTTCCCTTAACTAAAAGCTAATACAAAAAGCAGTTTGTGTTTTACTACAGTGCTCGCAAATACTGCAATCTCTTTGCAAGTCTTTTCACCACATTAAAATATAAAGATATATCCTAAAGAACTACTAGAAGGCATCACAGATGACTCACCATTGGCGTCTTGTACTTGTGGCTCACCACTTCTTTAGTTTCAGGAACTAAAACCGGACGGGCAAGAGACAAAACAAAAAGTTCAAAAAACGAGAGGAAAAGGGGAAAGAAATAGCACAATGTTCCCATTGGAAAGGGAAAGGATACACACAGACAGCAGCTGCAGGAACAGGGCACCTCACTATCCCTCACTTCTAGGTATTTTTCTTTCTTGTTATTTACACTACCAGTATCTTCAAGGACACATCATCTAATGACATAATAGATAACCTGTTGACAAAATATTTTGTTGCCCTTCTGTGGAAAACCATAGATATTTGATGGTTCTTACAGTCTCTGGCTTTTCTGATACTACTTATTCCTGTTAGACGGCATAAGTAATGACAAAATATACTTAATGATAAAATATGCTTAATGCCTACTACCGTAAAAAAAAAAAAAAAAAAAAAAAAGACAGACAACTCCTTAGAAATTTGTCAGTACTCAGTTCCTAAAGATCTTGCCTTTTAGATGCTTGAATCCTTCTCGGCTGCATAACAGATCTCAACAGAACTGTTGGACACTCTGGTAGGAAGTTAGTGAAGTCCATAAAAACGAACAAAAAAGATAAGGGAGAAAGTTTTCTACACTGGAAGACCGTTTCCCAGCTATATCTTGAGAGTTTCTGAAGACATTCTTTCTCCTGTCTGGAATGTGTGTGCTGATATTTGCTTTAACATCTCAAAGATGTTCATTGCTTTTGAACAAATTGCCTTAAAACAAAATATTTATTTCAGTTATATGTATTCTCAAAAATATCAGGCTTTATTTGATTTCTAGAGGGCTTTATATACAAAGAGGATTAGGGGACTGATGAAAAAAATCTATTACTCAGAAAATTTCATCTTGCTCCCTTCACTGCCTCAAACTAACAGAAGGGAATTAGCCATAATATAGCTAAAGAAAATTTGCCTTTTGCTTTCATTCTGGACTGCATAAAAAAAGCAAGCTGCAACCTTCCCATTACTGTGCACTGCATCTGAAGCGTGCCTTTGACCAATACTTGGTTCATAAATATTGTTGTGAACAGATCCCATGGGAAATCAACAGCAGAGAACAAAGATCACACTAAGAACATACAAAGGGTAAATTTAAAATGCTAAAATCAGTGGAACAAGACCAACCCAACTCTGAATACTTTCCTTCCAGAGCAGCTAAATTTGCCATGGAATTTCTGTGTCACAACAAAAAAAATTAGAAGTAGTAATATAAAAGTTATGCAAAACCAAATCATACCAGGCTCACAGAGGAAGAGCAAATGTTTTATTACACACAGTACTAGTGACAGAAAAAGAAACAGAGGCAAATGAGTTTAGCATGAATAACTAGAAAAAGTCCACAACAAAACCTATTCATGCAGATGTCATCTTTTCAGCTATGACATGACACAGCTAAACGTTGGGGAGGGAGAAGGATCACACTCTAGGGGGCCAAAAGTAGGCAGTGCAGACTGGGTTTGAGAAACTACTCCAAATATAAATCAGTGCCTACCAGTTCTAATATGTCGTATTATTGTTACTCTCAGAAAGATAAAGTGAAAGTACAACTTATGATCATAAAAATAATGTAACTTTTTCTTTTTTATTATTGCAAACTCTTCCTTTTCCTTGAGGGTGGGCAGTTACATTAAGGACTGAAAAACAGTGGTAGTGCACACCCAGGCTGCACAGCCCCAGTGATATCAGTGACTAGAGTTTGGAAGATAATGAGGTGCACATCCAAGCTACCTTACCCGTTGGCACTAGACGTTCCAAATTAACTCCATGTCACCAGGGGATAAAGGTGGGAGTGAGGTTGATACACAGCCAAATAGGGTAGGATTTTACAGCTGTGTTAAGTCTCACTGCCCACTGGATAACATACAATTGTTCATATACTCTTCAGAAAGCAGGAAGGGGAAGCTGTAAAGACCTTGTGCCATGAGGGACGGAAAGAAGGGAAGCTGTAAAGTCCTGTACTGTAATTGAGAATAGGAAGAGAAAGAAGAGGAGACTATCTAGGCAAGGTACTCTCTCTCCACTTCACAGTTGCCTTGTCTTTAAGTGAAATACTCCTTCAAAGCTCTTCCAAATGGAAAAACTGTCCTGAGAGCATTGAATTAGGAAGAACAGAAAAAGTTGGTTTGGATTTACACTCATAGAAGTCAAAATACTACCACTGCAGAATACAAAAGAAAAAAAGCCCACCATCACCAAGCCTAAAATTAAGAAATTACCAGAAGCACTTTTTTTCTAACATTAAATTTATTCCTGATGCTGTTAAACTAAATGGATGAAGGGAGTAAGGTACTAAGCACCATCCTGCAGCCATTAGTCCTGTGAATGAAAATATGGCACTAGCAGAAAACAAATTCAGGGGACATCACTTTACCTGCTGGAGAATGAAGGTTTTCATAGTAGTGGCAGTGAAGGGCCACAAGAAAGTAAAGCACAAGTACACAGCAGTAACTCAAATTCCAGAGGGAAGCAACTTACATTTCCTCACTTACTTTAAATCTCCACTTCCATTTGTGGGCAACAACTGACTTCTGCTTCCATTCTGCTCTAAAATCACAGGGTCTACTTCCACACTGCCATCTAAGCCCAGTGTTAACATAAGCAGGCCTTTAATTTCCTGCTGTGGTAGAGCTACAGTCAGACCACTCATGCTTGGCAAAAATCAACTGAATGAAACTTGCAATGGAGTATTTGATGTATACAGGCTTACCTCTCGTTACCTGTCTTAGAGGAAACACTACTTCAGTTACCTTCCAACTCTATATACAGAATGTGATTGCAAGGTTCTCTAGGTGTAACATGACTCAGTAATTTCATTCTTAAGATGTCCATGAAAGTTGCTGAATACTATTATTTTACTCTTAGCAATTTAAAACGTTAATTTCTCTTGCACAAAGCAGACTGACATGTCTTTTCACATTTACAGCACTAAAAGTACCTCTGAGATAGTCACCTATCTCTGTCCAAAAAGAAAGTTTAGATCCTCTCTGCAACATCTTTCCCCTTTCTTCTTTCTCTATATTAATTGGATGAGCAGATTTTTAATTCATAAATAATTTTTTAGCTTTTTATCTGCAGTGTCCAGCTCTCAATTTATCTTTTTCTTAATTCTTAAAGATTCCAAAAGTTTCAAACCACAATGCTAGTTTTTGCAATAGTTCCTTCCTTACAAAATTTTATTAAAAAAAAAAAAAAAAAAAAAAAAAAAAAAAAAACACAATCTTTCTTACAGTTATTTTCTGGGAAGTTCAATTCCAGAGTTGTCAACAGGAGCTGACCAGGAGTAACCAAGTCAAACATTGTCTTTCTTCTTGTGCTACTTAAACAAACTATTAAAAGAAGTTAACTACCTCTCCTAAAATAATCCAAAAAGTGATCTCCTGCAAGTTAAACATCTCAACAGCAAAAGCCATATATTTAGGTAATTTTACGGCTTCTGAACTCTCTACTATTTTACAGCCTTAAGCATTTTCTACCAGAAGTAAATCATGTCAGTCAGTGTAAAAACATGATCTCAACAGTATTCACAACTGTACAGTGCAGAAAATTTCTTAGTGTCTAAACTATCAGAAGTTTTTCTAGGTGTTACATACAGATTTGATCATTTGAACTATTAACAGAATTTTCTGCAAATGAGAGAAAATTGTTCACTAACTGAAACCCCAAACTTCGGGGAGATCAGATTAATTGTGACAAACAATAAGCAAACAGCAATGGTCAGAAAGGCTTTTTCATTAAATAATTTTTGTATCACCAGAAGGAGACAACAGATTATTAATGAGAAAGTCCTTAGGTTTAGTAGAAAATACTAAGTTTCTTTTATATTGCAAGACAGAATCCATCAACAAGAACCTTCGACCCACAGCACCAAAGATCAATCTTGGTAAAGAGAACTGGCAATTTAGATCTTGATTAGTGATCAAAGTATAGATGCTGATCTACTACTGAAAAGGTATTGTAAATTTTATCTTCTTTGTAAATGTTTTATTCGTGTACTTAAGACCTAGACAAGTATCTCATGGATGAGTGGAAGAATAAACCAAGACATATCTGGGGACTATTTAAGAGAAATATATGGCTCACTACTCTGGAGAGCTGTACCAAAAGTCATTCTTTCAGATACTAGTTCAGTATAATCTGAATGACACTAACCCTGAACAGTAGCCCAGGACTTTCCCAAACCATATTTAATAGCAATCACTAACCAAACATCACAAATTCTCCATTACCCTTGATCTTTACTTTTCCATTCTTCACCAGTCATGCTCTGAAACCAAAACCACAGACTAAAGCACAACCTGACCAAACATCTTCTGCCCCCAAAACACAAATGAAACTCTACAGAGCAAGAAGGAAATGTTGCTATTAGCACTAATACTTCAGTAATGAA
Source organism: Rhea pennata (assembly GCF_028389875.1). Taxonomy (NCBI): domain Eukaryota; kingdom Metazoa; phylum Chordata; class Aves; order Rheiformes; family Rheidae; genus Rhea; species Rhea pennata. The sequence goes on along the minus strand of NC_084667.1, from coordinate 18,813,335 downwards.
AGCGTAGTGTGCTGAGAAGGATCAACTATAAGTCATGCTTATATATAAGTGATTTCTGAGGAGAAAAAGGAACATACCAAAGAAAATTCCTACACACAGTCCTCCAAAGTTACTTGCCATTTTGTTTGCTTTGTAAAACTCAGAACACCTTCTTTGCCTACTAACAAAAAGCATCTATACCACAAATCTTAATATGATGAAAACTAAAGTGTAAATCTTTATGTTACGTCTCCCATCTCCCAGTCAGGCAACTTCTCACATGCAACCTACATTCTTCTCCCATCTTTGAAACTGCAGTGCAACTCTGAATCTGAGGACTGGAAATTTGAGTTACTGCCATGTGAATACAGACCTAATATCAAAATAATGTAATTACCAAATTCCTCCAGGACAAAGACTCCTCGCACAGTATTGCACTTTTTAATGTGATTCAGCTCTATGAAAACCTATAAAAACAGAGGGGAAAATAACACAAAATTAGTCAGATGGTTTTAATTAAAAACAAAAACAAACAAAAATATCACCACAGCAGATATAATCTGATGTTATAGCATACAATACATTTACAGTTTAATATAAAGGGTGAAATAAATATTCAAAAGACAAACTTGCCACAATGCTAGAAATCAACAAATAACTTAAAAGTGCTAAGAAGCGAAGACAGCAGAAGATGAAGTACCTTCCGCTCCTTGCAGGAGGAGAAAGCATGGAAGAGAAACGAAGGAGTTAGTAACTCTGACATATCCAACATTGCTACCCCTTCAGGCACTCAAATGAGTTATTGCAAACAGAATACCAACACACCTGAAATACAACAGAAGAGGGGGACGAGAGAAAAGCTGGTTCCCAAATTTGGCATGATTTGTAGCCTCTGGTTCATCCCAGTTAGTTTCTGCCCCTCCATGCATCCTCCTCCAGCACAGAGGGCAGGTAAGGGGCACTGTGCTTCCCACCCTGACACTGATCATCCTAAACCATCCAGGAGTCAAATTTAATTCGATGAGAAACCACTAATCTTCGTCTTCCCTGACAGCATTGTCATTTAAGGTTTAACTACAGTTTTAGGATATATAATGTGCGTGCTTACTCTTGAAACCGACTCTTGAAGAGTCGGTACCAATTTTCTGCTTCAAACAGCATTGCTCGCTCTATCGCTCTATTGCTTGCTCGCTTCACGCAGTGCCTCTGTCAGCTGAAAAGTCACTTAGAAAACAGAACTGGTTTTAACTCATGTTTTACAAACAGGAACCCAAAAAGACAAAACAACTGAACTACATCACTACATTTTTCATTCTAGAACCTGGATGCCACTTGTACGATTGAACAAGTTTTCTGAGCATAAGGAGGTTTTCAATATCCAATATAATTTAAGATACTAAATGATCCCTCCTCATACGCCCAGGATAGGTTACATCTCCAAAAGGGCGAAAAAAATGCACATGGATATAGGACAACGCTGTACAAAGCATCATAAGGAATTAATCCCACATTCCAGGTTCTGAAATAGTGTTTCTCTTGCCTGAAAAGTAAGAGTAACATTGTCCTAACATTTGGAGTAATTCTCTTTCCAAAGCCTTAAAGACCCTAGCAGGACTATATCACAGTAGTCTGGATTGATGCTTTCAGTTCCTACACACTTAAAGTAACTTGCATTGACTTGAAGGGAAAGGAAATCTCTGCAATTCTTTTCAGTCCAACACTAGTAACACCAGTCTAGCCTTAGATGGTAAGTTACCTAAGAAAAGCAAAGGAAGTCAGCACTAGAAATCACATCAACTAAAGAGCGTGAGTGTTAAAGGAATAGTATTATCAGTAACAGCAGAGGTCAGTAAATGGGATCACCATATATTTTGGAAAAGTCGTATTGCTTTTCAGTCAGAAGGGTTTTTACTGTTCTTTCTATCAACAGAGAACTAAAAAATAATCCCAGGATAGTTTTTGCACAGCATGAAAAATTAAACTTACAGTTACTTCATCAGAAAACCTGTACTTCTCTTGCTTACATTCAAGCGCTCAGAGAAAGGACAAATAATTGACCTATTTTTTGTCTATTTGCTGCTTTCACCTGTGTTCTACGCCAGTTTTCTTAGTAATTTTTTTTCTTTTAGAAGGAGAGTTTCAGAAGAAACAAGACAACAGAATACTTAATTTTTTATTGCACTCAAGTATCTTTCATTTTCTGTACTATTTCTCCATGAAAAGTTTCTGCTAGTAATCCAAAATACAAAATTCAGAAACTCCATAAAAATGCTCAGGTAAAACACTGGTTGTTTTTAATTGGTAACAGTAAAGCTGCCTGAATCAGATTTGACTGACCCAGATGGTCCTGATCTATCTGAGTGTACCATTAAGGAGTACTGCATTTCTGCAAAAGAATTTTGGGTCAGATGAGAAATTATGGCGCTTGTCATAATTATACATACAGGTTGACGGGTAATTTTTCTCACTATATATTTTATACTGCTGCATTGTTCAAGGGATAGAAATGCTCTCCTCTCAGTCAGAAAACAAGCAAGTGTGTAAAGGAAGTACCAGTTACTTACCCTATAGAAACTGTGGTTCTTCAAGATAGAGCAGTCAGTGTGGATCCTACTGTAGGTGGACATGTGCCTGCTGTCTTACATTACACTTCCATCTGCTTTTACCCCAGCTGAATTCATAACAGGGACAGAGTCACTGAGACTCAATAGTATAACATATTGTATAGATGTAAGCTCAGAATTTTGTGAATAGTATGCTAATGCCACAGGTATACTTCATTCCTCCTTATTACAAAGGACTTCCTCTGACCTGTCAAGCACAGAAAGACTTGAACTTTTTTTAAAACTTAGAGTACTGCCAAGCATGGCGAGACAATCTGTGAACATAATTAGTGCTACTGACAGGCCAAAAGATAACTATCATATGACAGTAATGGGCTGGCCCACCATACACCCAAGACATTTCTTGCAGAATTCACACAAGGCAGTGAGAAAGTACAGATGTTGCAAATCAAAAGCCTTCAGAAATAGTTTGATGAAAGCAAGCACCATTCTAACACGAAGCTTATCTTTAATCTTCTAAAGCAGGATAGATCGGACACCCTCCCTTTTTTTTAAATGAAAAGAAGGAATATAAACTTGTATTCACATATTCCAAAAACATTATTTCTGTAACTTCCAAGCAGAGCAGCAAAATCCCTTTTTGTAAGGGGCCTTCTTGAAAAAAGTCTGTGGAAAGAGCATCAAGAAGTGGGCTTGGATACGGAGTAAGCAAAGGAAGGTGAAGAGGCACCTGTGGCTGATGAGGTCTTGTAGGCTTTTGCTGGTCAGTATCTCTGTCCAAACTCAACAGAATTAGAAAGGCAATTTTCAACAAGGAGAACTGGCTGTAGGATCCTGTTTTTAATCATACTCATAAATATGTTCTCAAATCAACTGCCTTAGGGCAGCTTGATATATGATAAATGAAAAGGACAATGTATCTAGAACAATAGACCTTTTATTAAGGCAGCAGTCTGGCTGGTAAGTGTTAGGATAAGAATGCAAATATCCTTTACCTTCACAGATAATGGAACTGGAGGGGAATTTTTACATGGTGCAACTAGTTGTAGTGTTTCACATAACTGCTACAGGCTTCCACTCTGTGCAGACTCTCAAATGGTAGACTTTTGATGTCTGCCTAGACTCTGTTTTTGAGATTGAAGAAAACCAGGATATATATTAGGTCCACTAAACAGTACTGAATACCCTTGCCAATTGGCAATGTAAATCCAGCAGACCAGGACTTAAACATATTAAAAAAAGGAAGAATATTTTCCAGAACTCTATTGCTTCAATTCCCATTTTAAGCAGTAGAAACTCACCTGGCAACAGCCTCAGTGAAAAGTGGATGAAGAGGAAAAAGAATCTTTCAGGTGGAGAAGAGAGCTGCTAAAATTCCTGGGCCTAGTCTGACAAATTGCAGAAACTGTCTTCAAAAGACATAGTAATTTTTATTACTGATAGCAAATTAAAATATCTTTCTCTACAAGGAAGGATGTGATAAGGCTACTACACTAGAAGTACTGGTGGTAACACAGGACCCACTGTCTGTGATGTCAAATTGAACTGGTAGCAGTCTTGTCAGTCTCATAGAAATAATCAGTACTAAATTTCCCTGTGGTTTCTTTTAGAATGTCATTTCAGTCTTTCAAAAAAGAGAGCCTTGGAATTTGAGGACAAAGGAATGTTCTAGGATTTGGAGTCTTTCTTCTGGACAGATATAATGGGTGTGTTCAGCATATACTCAACATGTAGTGCCTTTGTCCTGTAAAGATGCCTCTTACACTCAAGATACCACCATTAATGATGTGGCTACCTTCCTGTATCTGATCTCACTGCAAATATGCCTGACTGCTCATTCAAGAAATCAAGTTATCTCCACAGCTCAAAGATGAGCAGTTTGAGCTATTAATATCTTTCTTGACTTAGCAGCAGAGGACAAAAGAGGAGAAACTGAACACTTCTTACGTGTGTCCTTCCCTGAGGCAAGAGTAACTTCTATTATGCCTATTTATAACGATACCAAACTTTTGCTTGAAGAGCCAGTTTTAATCTTCAAGGGCTTTAGGTCTGCCATCTCCTATACCTAAGAAAATTCATTCTGTAATATCAGTGAGTCCCTCATTCAGTTCTTAGTACTTTGGCTTATCCGAAAGAAGTTAAAATCTGAGTCAAACTGGTAGACACTGTATCATCACAAAGTAGAAATACTTTTGAAATACTATAGCAGGTCAGCTGTACTCCAGGTTCCACCCTGGTAACAGAAAGGGAAAAAAAATGGAAGGACATTCACAACCACTTCGCCCTTTATACTAGCACATTAGAGCCTAAAGAGGCACATGGTGCTGCTGTGACTTTGGGAAAGTATTAAATAAAGATTCTGAGCATTTGTGTTTGAGATGCATGTGGACTCCCAGTGGGATCTACACTGATACATACTTAAAGAGCAGCAAAGGTTTTGCAGGGGGCAGGGAAATCTAGTCAGGAGAAAGGGAAAACAAAAATCAAAACACTCCACAGAAGACTGACTAACAGAAGCTTTTCTTTCACACACACAGACACACACTCTCCTAAAAATTGATTCTACTGTCTAGCACAGCACACCTTTAACAACATATGCAAAACAAACAAACACAAAGCAAAAGAAAAAACAAGGACCAAAGGAAGCAACAGAAACTGCATCCAGAAAGGAATAAATGACAATTCTAGTTCTGTTTCCTCTATGCCCACATCATCTGCTATTTAGAAAGAAAAAAAGAATCAGTAATTTATTCTTATCTTTGTGAATTACAGCAAGAGCCACTTTCGTATTTTATTTTCATATTAGATTCTGCAGATGCTTCCTCATTTTTTAAAACAAGATCGATTAAATATGATGCAGATGATTGCCACCTATACCCACAAAAGTCAAACACTATCTGTAAGACTGACTGCCTGTTCCACCAAGGTATGTTCATGATGTGATGAGTTACAGCAGTTTAGACCATTACTGATCCCTTTTTCCTCCTTTAATATGCTGTCTACCATTTGTTTTGTGCCTAGACAACTCTGGCTGCCAGAAATAAGAAATCTGACAACTGTATCTAGTATTTTTCCTTCAACCGATTATCTTCAGCTGATACGGGAATATTTAATTTCAGTATATTCTTTACACACGTATATATATGTGTGTGTGTGTGTATATATATATATGTATGTATGTACATAGATGTATGTATGTATGTACATAGAGTGAGTGTGCGATTGCACACACACAGTCACATTGCCTCTTGTCCTTGCTGATACAATGAGAAGAGGAAACACAGATACAGGCATGCTGTGAAAAGCTTCATGCTCACATAGACTTGTTATAGATTTCCCTCCTACCTGACTGTGCATAAATTTCAGGTTAATTCCTTCCAGTGTGACCTGGAGAAGACCACCTTCACCAGTTTTCATATCCTGCACAGGGAACTCACCACCCAACTCAGGGCCTGTAATATGTTAGGAGGAAAACAAAAACAAACAAACAAAAAAAAAACATGCACAGAAAGTAGTCAAATGTATGTGCAAGGGGAAATATACAACAATAAAAGGTTTTTCATTTGATGCACATAGAGACAGAACACTACTAAGAACAGTAAGGAGCATTTCAGTAGAGTCAATTATTGACAGCCTTCTAGAACACTAGAGCTTTAATTACCATAATAAATTTCATTCTGCTTAACTGCAAGGTACTACATCTAGATCATCTCAGTCTGTATTTATTGTAAGTGAATTTTTCAGATGTCAGCTTTCATTTTTGCATGGTAAAACACAACCGCCACACAGTACCCTAGTCAGTATACCATACAGTACAAACACAAAAGCAAGGAAAAGCTAGGGTTAAAGTTTTGAGCTTGGCAATTTTATATGCCATTGTCTTTTGGTTACAACACTGAAAATGCCATTATGTTTACAATAATGACAATTTAATAGAAGAGATTAAAAGATCAAAATCTAGGCATTTTCATCTAGTTTCTTTTGCATCATTCATTTTAGCAAGAAAACTCTTTTTAATAATAAAATTTTAAACTTATTTTTTGTGCAGAAGAACTAGAGGAATGACTTTCAAACATATCTTTAATACTATATTATTGCCAAATTCTTAAAATAGTTTTCAGAGAAATTTTTGCCTCTTCCATTCCCAGTGGAAATTTCATCTTTTCCCCCTTCCTCAGATAAAACTGGACTAACATCAGGATGAAAAAAATGGTGACTATTCCAAGCCCAATAGCAGGTTGAGTGTTGAATACTTAGGATGCTAAATTAGAATGCAAGTCACTTTCTCAGACATGCTGATTCCAAACATAAATATACTGTAGATCCCTTAGATTTGGCATCATTAAGGTACATTAAGGCTTGTATTTCAAAACATGGCTCCCAGAGTCCTAGCATCCATAAAAAGAAACAGTTGCCAAAACAACTACAAAAAAAAAATTGAAAACATGAACCAACACTGATGTTACCCTGAACCTGCAAGACTGCAGGAAGGGAGAGGTGATCATTATAAGAACCATGTAAAAAATGAGCCAGCTTCATGTTTAATACTCAAACTCAAATAGATACAGCACCTGCTGCTCTCTGGGGACTAACAGAACTGGAAAATTACCCACTCAAGAGCTTAAAAAAAAAAAAAAAAAAAAAAAAAAGTTAATCTCCCAAATGTGCAAATCCACTTTTCTGAGTTTTTGACTCCACAGGAAAAGGAAAGGGGTGCTTGCCTAGGAAAGTTTTGCCAGCACAATTATACTATCCTATCCCAAATAAGGATGCTAAATCAAAAAAAGTTTATATGAGAGGAGTTATAATGATATAAGCATGCTGGCTTAAGTGCACTACTTGGCTTTTACCAGATTGAAACTTTCCAGTATAAAAAAGGCTTACACACTGAAAGACTGCAGAAAGCTACAGATCACTGTAGATCATTAGGACAAATGAACATATTTATTAGACTACACTCTCAACAGAAAATAAGTGAACTTAAGGAGTAGCTTGCCAGCTATGAAGAGAAAGTGAAACTGAAGTTTCATCGGGTAGTATTTTCAAGTTACCATTTTACTGGTAGCTAGTCCTCCTTACACACAACTCTTGTTTATACAGGTGTTTGGCTTTTGCTTGGATTTGGAGTGAGGTATACAGGGGCAAACTAATGACCACAGTAAGTCTGCTGCATATGCACAGGTAGATGACAAAGCTAACCTTAGATTTCCAAATAAAAGGACATTATGTTCAAAATTAATAGAAAAGATGGATCATCACAGATTATACAATAATAATTCCCAACAGGCAAAAATCTTTTACCTGGTTTAATGCTTTGCTGTCTCGCTGCTGCTCGCTCCATACTGTCTTTTACACAGTAGTATAATTCTCGACACTAACATATATAAAAGAAGATTAACACAATGTTATTTTCCCAAATTACTAAAGGAAGAGAACAGCAAGATTCTACAAAAAGAACAAGCCCCATCTGGTACATAACAGAAGAAGTCTATAAAAAGTTCAACCACAGCTAATTACTACACAGTATTTATGTTTCAAGTTATTAGAGAAGCTATTTCATGTCTAAATAGCACGAGCTAGTGAAGAGTTCATGCCCTGGCACACATTCATGAGCAATCTAACCAAATTTACTCAGTTTCCCAGTGCAGTACCTTTCACTCTCTTGAGTGCCATACCTCTCAATTCCTCTTTTTCCAACTCCCCTCTCTAATATCAATTAATACTTATAAATTTTACTCTGAGATTACAACTTAAGAAAAAGAAATCCTATCTGAGGCCAAGAAATATAAAATGAGATTTCCAAGTAACTTCTGTAACATACTACTTTTTGTCCTCCTTCCCTGCATTCACCTGCATTATGACAACCTCTTGATCCTGGTCTATGTAGAATAAGCTTTTCAGAGCAGAAATCTAATCTTTTTTATATCTCAAAGATGCTCTAAAAATAATAACCCTTCAACATCTTTTTGCAGTTACAAATCTTTACCTTTTGTTTGTTGTTTATTGTGTAAGAGTTACTGGAGTTCTCCTAATAGGCTTAATACATTTAATTAAGCTTTTAATAAACCATAAAGAGAAAAATAGGGCTTTCAAATTAGTGCAGAATATAGAGGACATGAAATCAGCAAGACCAAACGTGGGCCCTCAGAGGAAAACTTTCCTATATTCTGTCAGTTTGACTTTGGTATTAAAAATGGCATGATCAATTCAATTACTAAAATGTAGGGTTTTTTTTTTTTTAGCTTCTCCTTCCCATTAATCTACCACACTACTTTTACTATCTTTATAAGCCTGCATACAGTCAATTACTAATAGTGAGGCCATTTTTAGCTGAGCAGAGGTCAATCAAACATTAGACATCCACTGCATTCTTCAAACAAAGTAAAAACATTCATAACTTTAAACACTCATAACTTTTTGAAATTACATCCTGCTGTAGTACGGTCTCAAAGTAAACGATAAGACATAATGCCAGTTTCAGACATCAATGCTATTAAATAGCAAATGCAGTTCCACAATCACTACTGGAGATATAACGCAATTTTTTGATTAAGACATGAAAAATGACATACAAAGGATTTGATTGTTTTGGTTAAACAAGACACGTACCTTCTTGGTGTAGAACTTGTTCAGTTGTGTCTCCTGGCCATTCCTCCTCCAGAGGCACAACACTTTTGTTTTGGGACAGTAAGTCATGTTTATGAGCTTCTCATACCACCAACGTTCATACACAGTTCCAATGTTACTTCTCAGTACAATGCAATCATCACACACCTGGGAGCACAAAATCATAGATGAGACTTCTGATACTATTTACTAAATGCTACTAGTTGTGCTAACAGTTATTCTTGTCTCTACCTCCATGAAGAATATGTCTCCTGTTGTGTCTGTCCCAGCATGTACTACAAAAGTCTGCTTCTTGATGTGGCGGCTGCCACTGGGTCTGATAAAGAGCTCCCGGCCACTCTAGAGCAGCAAATATGCAATCATTAATGAATTTTCATAATCATTTTCTCCTGATATACTACAAAAAATTATAGATGATACTAGAAGCATTTTCAATGTAGAGAGAAAATATATATACGTTTTAACATAACTGACTGGAGACAATTTTGGACAAAGCCCTATGCAAGGTACTCCAGTAAGTTTAGTTTCAACAGTGACTATGAGAGTTGTCACAGCATACAACACTCAAGCTGACATCACATTCAGTGTGTGTCTGTGAGGCGTCTGGGTTTTGATAACTGTTACATTGCAGTAAACTGGTCTGTTTTTTCCCCAAATAATTATAAGAGTACTTCCTATCATTTCTGGGCAAACAACTAAGTTCCAACTGTAAAAATGCTCTGGAAAACTAGCTTTCCAAGAATGTAACTTGCATCCACACTAGTGATGGTTATGTTAATAACTGGATAGGTTTTTTTTTTTTTTTTTTTTTTAACAGGCAATATAGGAGGTAAGGCTTATTCGGCACGGCAACCGGTTAGTGGAAATAATTGTATGTAGAAACTGATCCTCACAAGTCTTTTTCTGACCTGGTAACACACGAAAAGCTAAACGCTTGTTACAGTCTTAGTAAGAACACTTTTTTTTATATTTATTTTTTTTCCCCCTTTCCTCCTCATTTGGTTGGGTTTTTTTTTTTGGTGAAGTTAAGGCCATCTAGTCTGTACTTCTCTGCTTAGCTGTTTAATCAATTTGGGTTTTCCAGTGTTCTTCCTGTTTAAAGTACCTCAAACAATAGCATTACTCTTACCAGGGTTTAATAAGTCTGACTGTGTTTTGGGACCCAGAGAAGGGATTGTCTGTGAGAAAGTTTGCTTTTATCTATGATTGTTAAGTTAAACTATGATCTACAAAGACAGATAAACATCTTGGCTAAGTTAGCACTAGAGGTTTGCCAGGTCCCTTAATTTTTTCCTTTCTTGATTCCATCTAAACAAAAAGCCAATATAATCACTACGGATGTTACAATACTATCACTCCTACAAAAATTATTATCTATCAAATTGCCCTAAATCAGAAGTTCCTCAAACATGTTCTACACAGTGCTGCACACTTAGGCAGCTATATGAGCCAGCTGGCTCTGCCTCACTAAGCACAACTGTAGGATAAATACTTGAAAATGCAAGTACATCCAAACTTAGTAGCCGACAAAACCGAAAAAAGAGGAACAGCTAACAGCAACAAAGCTAGCATCTTTAGGACATAGTGTCTTAAAGCTACTGATGAAGGAAACAATGTGATTGCTGTAATTGTTGCAGGGAGAAAATAACCAGAAGGCTGTCTAAGAACACAACTGTGGGATGCTGTAATACCAGATTGGTCCTACGCTGATACTAGAACACTAGCTCAAAAACATGAGCTACTTGCTTAATCAACTTTGAGATCTTGGGCTGCACAGTTCTGCAGCACTGAAAATTTAAAACAAAACATTAAAATGGGAAATAAGAGGGCAAAACTTGATCTGTGAATAGGAACAGTGATAGAATGTGGGAAATCTGAGAATTCATTTATTTGTATGATAGATTCAGAAACTAAAAAAAAAAAATCCATTTAAGGAATTTTTTGAATATTGGGAATTCCACCTACAGGGAGCAAGAGATGTGGAACTTGTTGCCTGTACGCACAGGACAAAAGTTACTACTACTTAGTAACCTATCAGATATCAGTTGATCAGTTGCTTCTCTCCTCTTTGTGAGTTCTTATTTATTTGTTCACACAAGAAAAATTTAAGTTACTATTACTTTTCCATTAAATTGTTATTAACCTACAATAATAATATATCTGATATAAAAGTGATATTAAGAGAACATTAGGATTATCCAAAACTCTAATACTGAAGTTTCGTATTTATACATATTTATGTTGAAGCTCTAATTGATAATTGCATAACATTATAAACAGCATCATACAATCACAGTCTCTACATTATGTATAAAAGTAGTATTTAATAACTGCAATTTAATTATTTTTGGTTTTTTTAGTTAACATTGCCCAGCATTTATAGAAGAATTTTCAAGTAAATGTTTCTTTCTTCTACTGCAGTTCCTACAGATAAATCATTCATTGATGTTTTACTTACCATATTGGCAAGCTTATCTAGATTATCATTTATTTGCTGGCTGTGCACCAATCCAATATGTGATTTTCCCATCAGACGACGTACCTTTTTCCTAATATCATTCTTGTTCACCTAGAAAGCAGATAAAAGACAGTTATCTACTTTTCTCTAAGCATGAGCATCTCCCCTTCCCTCTCCAAATCAACAAATCTTGGTTCCAGACAGTAAAACAGCTGATCTCCAGCTCAGTCATGCTAGATCTAGCTGCTACATTTGACAACATACTGCATCACAGTCTCTTGCAAGACTGTTACAGTAGAAGCATGCCCTACAGTTGGTTCCAGACGTGACAAAATTTTAGATTGTTTTTTCAGTGACATTTGAGGGAAGATTCAGACTCCCTAAGAAATTTTCTAATTAAAGGAAAGGTATTGCTAGGAATCACCTACAGCACTAAGGTGCATCCAGACAGTTTATTGAGTGTGTGTGGGGGGGAAGGAACAGGACTTGCTTAGCAGTAACTGCAAATTTCTTGTCGAGTTATTCATATGCACAATCTGCCTTTTACCTCTACCTACCATAAGAAGATTTAGAATTTGCAGTTGAAAGGCAATAAGGATAGGAAATGTTCTCTGCCTAATTTATAACTCATTCACTTAACAATTAAAAATGTCCCCTAAAAGAGCTAAAAGTTTGCATTTCAAATGGCAATATATATGCGTACCCACAGCATAGAGCTGTATAAACTCAAACAACTCATCTCAAAGAATCTCCAGGCACTGAAATAATTTCTTTTCTTATTATGAATCGGGAGCATTTTAAAGAACTCTGTCGTCCTACAAAACAAAACCCATAAAATATACTGCTTATATCTATTAAAAAGAAAAAAAGATCACCTTTATCATAAGCATATAAGCAATCATATTATGCAGCAGCGTAGCCAACAAGCGGTCCTCATCATCCTCCAAACGCTTTCGATCATGTTCCCCTAGGGAAAGATACCTGCAAGAAGAGCTAGATTTGAAGTGGATTTGCAGGCATTCTTCATCCAATTCACTGAAGCACTGACAGAGATCAGAACACTATTTATAAAAGGTAAGGCAAAGCAAACATCCAAAAACATTAAGCCAAACAAGCATCTCCCAATAAGATGTTCTGATTGTTAATTAAATATGTCCATTAATGATTAAGTAGTTAAAGGAAAAAAAAATGCTCAGTTGGAAAAATTCTTAGCAGTCCACTAGGCCTATCTATTTCCTGTCTTCCACAGGTGAAGGTTCATGAAAATTACAACTGCTTGAAGAGGAACATATAATTTGGTGCAAGAACTACATCCTTAAAACTTTACTTCTGCCTTGCAGCTACATTTAACTGATAGAGAAAATGGTTGGTCTTTGGGTGCACAAGGCCTCTTTTCCAAATTGTGTTCCTTTTTCATAAAGTAGCATCCCACAAAATAATTATTTTGGCTTCCAGGTCCCATTCTAAATGGTAGCAATTTTCAGCTGTAGGTGGTAAAAAGAGCGAAGAATAATCAGATTTTAACAGAGCTGAGAAAAAACAGTGAGAAAGCACGCAGTGAATACAGACAGCTTAGAAGTAGGCTAGTTTTAAGTAGTGACACAGGTATTTCTAGAGAGTAGTTCCCCTCACTGTGTTTACTCTACTTAAATACTGTCAACTAAAACCTACAAATATCTTTGAAAACTGCATTTTCCAACATACAAAGATATTTAACTCATCCACTTTATTCCAATGTACTGGCATCTTCCTTTTATTCCAGAATATAGTCATCTTGCCTCAGAAATTCCTTGCTTTATTACTGATCTAGTTTATTTCATCCATTCCTATTCTAATTATACCCACATCACACATTTCTCTGGAAATATCACCTCTCTGTAACTTCTAATTAGAAGAAACATATCATGGCTGAAGATGGTATACAGGCTGCAGCAGAAGCTGGGCAGCACAAAAACAAGTGGTTCATTTTTGAAACGTCAGTTATAGAAATAAGATTTTCAAAGTGACTAGCATGTGCCACAGAATTAAAATAATTTTTGACTGTTTTAGCCTGAGTGAAATAATGAATAGGAAAAAGGTCTACCAAAGAACTTTACCTGTCAATCATCTCCTGGGGTCCCTGGTCCATCCCCATTCCTTCTCTCTCTAACATCACAGCATCCAAAAAGGCATCTTCCCAGAATTGCATTTGGTCCCACAAAGTTGAACGCTCTTTGCCTGTGCAATGAATACAGGAAGTGTATTAAGAACATTTATTCCAGTTAAATACTCAATGATTAATACTCCTTCCTTCCCACTCCTTGAAAATACCATAAGCCAACACACAAATAATCCATACTCAAAAAGACAGAAAGTTTTTTAAATCACAAGCAATATCACAACAGGAAAAAAAAAAGTGAAAGAGAAGAGAGGATATTATCTCTTATTCCAATGCATGGTATCTTTTCAAAACTTTCCACAAAAGAATGTTTCATCCCTACTCCTTAAGAGCATACCTTCTTTCATCTACTATTAACACTGCCCCAAAGAGACAGGAATATCACACACAAACACAGATCATGGTAAACACACAGAGAAGTGGAAAGAAGAGATTATTACTCATAGAGAAGGTTTCCATTGCAGCATCCTCTAACTGGTCCCAGACAGATCCTTTATCCCTACCTGCACCATTCCAAGCAGGTAGAAATAAGAAAGAGAAAGGGTGAAAAATAGGAAAAGAGAGAAAGCTTTGGATTAATGGCAAGTCCAGATGAAATACATTAAAAACAACAACAACAAAAAAAATCCAACAGTAACAATATACTCCTAATTCAAGGAAACATTCAAAGGGCCATTAGTATTCCAAGTTTAGTATCCCTGTTTCATGACTTAAGCTGAAGGATCTATTTGCAAAGAACAATAATACACTTCAGCTTTCCACACGTGGTGAGCTAAGTTCCTTCTCCCTCTTTTTTCCCAGCAGTCTACAGCATTAATTCATATTCAAGACCAGCACAGGGCTTGGACAAACTACATTTTCTGCAAATTACATCTCTCACCCACCTTCTCTTACTCTTATTCAGTCTCCCCAGCAAATCTTTCTCTTTACTCTGAATACCCTAATGTGCCCCCCTCCTATTCTGCTAGTTTGGAAAACAATAAATGGTTAAAAACAAAGTCTTTGGGATGTATAAATTCCAGCCTGTCACAGATACAATTTCATTTGAACTTCAGTCCATCTCCCCACCAAAAAAATGTTTACCCAAAAGCCCTTCATAGAGATAGACACGCTGGTTCCCATCCTCTGGACCTCTCCCTGGAGTACTGCCTTTGTTATCCTTCACACTCTGCTTCAGATTATGAGATTTTGCCTGAAAATAATACAAAATAGGGTCAGAAAAATTAACGTGGCATTCTGTAGGACTGTTCCTTGCAGTCTACTGCTGTAATTAACAAATGCAGCTTCCAAGCTATCTTTCATACTTCTTTTCCCACAAATCTTCACAGAAGAAAGATTATTCTGTTCATAGAAGAAGATAAAACACTTAAAAGTCCACAGTCAGACAAAGGAAAACAAAAAGAGACTGGCGCAAAGAAATTACCATGGAAGCAAAATGTTTCCCTTAGGGTAAACTGATGCAAAGCACAACAAGTGCAAATGGACAATCCCAAGCTGAAAGAGTACAAAGGACTTCACATACAACATAGGCAAGACTGTGTAAAGGCCAAAGTGGTACCAGGGCTAGAGAAGGTGGTAGAAAGGGGGAAATGAAATTATTTAGAAGCCAACGAAAATTAATGAAATACAACACTTCCCAACAGAACCACAACGTAAATGAGCCATTAGTCAGATTATTCAGCATTGACCATGATGGTGCTGGACTGCTTTGTACAAATGAGAAGCCATACAGCAGCTTTAACCACAGAAATGTGTACAAGTAGCACAGGAAGATGCAAGAGAAACCTAAGTATAACAGATAACACAACCAGAAATAACAGAAGCTCAGGCTGTTGCCAAGACCCAGAACAGAGAACACCATGTACATAAGCAATAACAGATTTCCAGAGTCAGAACATGTAGAATGGAAACAATGGACAGAATAAAGGACAGTATCAAGATTTGGAGTACAGTGACAGACGAGCAACCTGAATTCCCACTGTTTGAAATAAAGCTGAATATCACTGTCATTTTACAGATAGGGATGAAAAGAGAAACAATTATGTGATCTTCTCAAGGCTATGTAGAACATGAATTTTCACAAGTAGAATAAGAATACCTGAGTTCTGTCTCAAATTCATCACATTACATATTTCATTTATCGTCCATAAAGGTTCAGACACATAGTCAACTTACCAACATTTAACAAGCTACTACACGTTGGCTGAAGTACTCTAGGCAGGGACTATCAGCCAGCAACTAATGCAAAACAAAGCAAGTGAGCCTTTCCATCTCTACCATCAGATAAACTATGTTGCAATAATACTTGACATTCATCTCACATCACACACCCCTGGCTTCTCTGTTCTAAATCCCTGTTGCAGAGCTTCTTAAAATTTCACTTAGATTCAGTAATCAGGTAGAAATATCCAGAAAACTGAAAAGTGTTTTTTAATAGTCCAACTCTAGAAATTGAAAAGACATCATCTTGCAAACTAAATAGGCTGACATGGTTACATCGTATTCATGCTCTTTGAAGAAACCTGCAGTGAAGCATAATGATTTGTTTGCTACTTAAAATTAGATGTAAATGACCATGCAAAGGTTTTTAACAATCTAAATCAGGATTATACAATAATGAACAAAGACCAGTTTTAAGGCATTTCAAGTTCATTTCATATTTGGCTGACAGCTCAGCTTAACTAAATCAGCATATAACTGTTTTCTTGGTAAGAACATGTTTTTGTCCCATGTGACAGGACAAGAGGCAATGGGCAAAAACTGAAGCACAGGAAGTTCTGCCTGAACGTGAGGGAATTTCTTACTGCGAGAGTGACAGAGCACTGGACCAGGTTGCCCAGAGAGGTTGCGGAGTCTCCTTCTCTGGAGATCTTCAAGGCCCACCTGGATGCAACACTGTCTAACATGCACTAGGTGACCCTGCTGAGCAGGGAGGTTGGACTAGATGATCTCCAGAGGTCCCTTCCAACCTTCTATGATTCTACGATTCTATGTATATTAGAGGTTACAAAAATCAAAAACTTTAAGAACAAAATATGTTCTCAGACTGCTTACAATTTATTTCACACAGATCCACTAACTTGGAACAGACATTTAAAGTGGTAATGATACTTCAGACGGTAAAGTAATACTTTAAAAGCAACTGAACAGCTGCTAAACCTATGATGTGTTATCATTTTCCTGTAGCAAACAGCTATTCCTATGGAACAGGATCAATTCCTTTTAAGGTTGAACAATGTCCAATGTTATGTATCTGAAGGGGGATTAAATATACACTTGGGTTGAGAGTAACACTCAAGATAGAGTGTTACTCTATTGTTAGAACCTGTAACGTCGATTGAGATGTGAACCTACTATTCTCAAAAGACCACATAGCGCACAGCAAATAAAAGTGGTTCATGGATCCATACAAAATGTAACTATTTAATATTTTGGTATTGTATAGTATATATTTGATAGCATATATTGTAAATCAGTACTGATTAACCCTTACAATAGAATCAGAGATCCTCTTCCATGCATGCACACATATTGAAATGATTACAGTGCAAAATTTAAATTTAAAAGAAAAATAAAAAAAAAAAAAAAAAAGTCTGGAGTGTCCTTACAAAGATAGAGCTAGTAGCAGAGTTTGTCTCAATTTCGCTGTCTGACACAGTGCCCCTCGATCCTGTCAGATTGCCACCATTTTCCACGCCCAGGCCATCACCAGCATTGCTACTTAAGTCACTGTCTGCTCCTAATGTCTCTCCGGAGCTGTTACTAACCTGTGGTGAAAAATAAAGCAGTTACCTTCAATAGTCAAGACACTGTGGAAATAAAAGTTGAAGGCTGTTTTCTCCTAAGGCATAAAATAATAAGCAGTAAAACTGAAGGCGACTTTTTGGTTCTCTCTTTTAATGATAGGATCCTCTCACCAAACCTGCTATGCAGAGCAAGATAAAGAGAGACTCAAAAAAATCTCTCAGGAAATATAATTTCTGGGTCCAATAGAGAAAGATAGCTGAGTATTATTCTTGTTCCAGGCTGAGAACAGGTCATGGAAAGCTTCATATTAACAGGCACACAGCAGTTTAAAGGAAGAAGGAAAAATAAAAACAAAAACAAGAAAAGAAAAAAGTTTCTTGAGCTTTACCCTGAAATATGCCACACCAGATAATGTGTGGAAGGAAGTAGTCTCATTCCCTAGCTCTGAATGCATTCTGCTACTTTCCCTCTCCAGACCCTACCGGTAATCAGAAGCAAGCAGTCACATTTTGATATGGTTCAAGTGCTTTACGTTAATACATCAGAAATCTGAGCACTTGCTCTTAATGCATTGAATCATCTGCTTTTTTTTACTCTCAGGTTACACTTTTAAACTTTTATTGTTCATAGGCAGTACCACACAGGACTAAGCCGTATTTATAAAGTGACTGCAACCTACCAATTCCACAGAAATACATATATGCCACCAATCCATAGGAACATATAACAGAAAATAGCATCATATAGAAAGGATGCAATCTGCTAATAAAACAGTATCCATACTCTGTCAGGCACACTTGCTTGCCAGCCACACACTATTATGTATGCATAGCAGTGTGCAGCCATACCATACACAAAATGTATACAAAAAATGTCCTCCCCCACTTTACCAACCAGTGAATCACATCAAGCTTGCATTTTAGGCATATCCTACCACTGTGCTAACTTCAGAATCCTGGCTTGTACTTCGGACCATAACTGCTGGTCCTCCACTGGGAACAGAGTCCAAATCACTCTTCTGCAATTAAAAATATAGAGAGGATAGGAACAAAAGACACATTAGTTCAATTTTTTTCATGAAGGAAGAACACCATTCCATCCACAACTTCCCATTCCTTTGGATTTTAAAGCACAGATCTTATGTCTCCTTGCTGCACGAAGTCAGCTAAAGAGATAATACTGCTTACATGTCAAATAGACCATAGGGTCATACAACCGAGCAAAGACCAGTCCCCTAAAGGAAGAGGGGGAAGAAATGTTACTAAATGAGACTTTCGGGAATTCTCAGACTCTAGAAGTCTTCCCACAATCGAGTGGTAACTAAAAGAATCCTTTACCTTATCGGGTAAGTCAAACAAGCATAGGAGAGACTGACCTGAGAACCTGAGGTCAAACTGAGGCCACTGTCTGCACTGATTTGCGATTTTTTCTCATCCGTTTCTCCCAAATCAAAGTGCTTCACACCTTCGGGCCCTGAGCAAAAGGAAACAGTAGATCATTATTGTACCAAAAAAACCCAGTATGGCAGAAAGCAGATGACAGACTGGAAGCAGGGACAATACTATGAAAACAAATTTGCTTTTTTATTCATTTTATTTCTTATTCCTTGGTACTGGAAACAACAAGACCAGCAGGACACATCTGCCACTCTTCAAATTTTAGTTTGGATTTCAAATACTCCAAAGGCATAGCTCAACTGTGACTATCACTAAACAGTACCTTTATTAGCCATTCAAGAGAAATAAGAGGACAGACAAAGGTCAAGCAGCTTCCAGTTATAACAATACATGCAAAGTAGTTGCTATTTAACTCTGGGAAGCCACTTCCTTTATTTCTGGTAAAATAAAGGAACTTAAGTATGTAAAGTCAGAATACTTTTCTGAACAGCTAATTTGCTCAGTTTCTTGGCCGAGTTTGTTTGGTTGCCCCTTAAAAATTTTCTAGGCAAAAATCAGGCAAAACACAGCATGAACACACAGAGTAATAACTGGTATCGCACCAGTAAGAATTTCAAGGAAGAGGCTTGTATGATGTACTTCACAACATTTGCCAATTACACATCAAATGGCTCTCCAGAGTTTGCAATCACATAGGTCAGTACTGAGAGAGGGACCTCGCAAGCCTTAAGTCATGCATTCATTAATCTACCCAATCTGAGGGAGGAGGGGAGGGGGGAAAGAAAGAAAAAAGAAAAAAAGAGAATCTGATGATCAATTCTCCATGCAGTTCTCAATTTGTATTATCTATTGTTCTCTGATGAGATGGCAGAAGGAAAAGGAGGGAATGAAGGAAAGGCAGAGCCTGAAAAGAAATTCGGAAAGCACTGCACAATGTAACTAACAAGGCAGGAAAAGAATGTGCTATAGACTGTACACTGAGCTCAAAGGGGGAAAAGACTGAACACAAAACTTCTGCCAGATCCATATCTGCCAACTATTCAGTAACAGGACATGACCAGCAGCTGGAGTATTTGTATTAAATACCCATGACTATATCCAGCTTCTCTCAGCAAACAATGCCACAGTATCTTATAAGCACTAATCACAAAATCCTGGGAGTTATGAATATATTATATCTAATATTAGAGAGGGGGAGACAGTGAAAAGGAAAGACAGGGAAAGAAGGGGAGAAAGAGAAGGATAATATACAAAGATTTGTGGGAGTGAGTTTGAGATGGTATGTAACTTATGAAGAGCAAAGCCATAAGCGGGCTGTGCAGATTGTACTAGCTTTCTATTTAACCAAGAATTCTCCATGTGAAATACTTTACAAGAAGTCTTTCATTTATTATAGTCTTCTATATATAAATCCATATGGCTTGGTTACTGTAAATCAAATTGTCAAAGTTTCTAATGTAAAAGAAAAAATGCAAAAAAAAAAAAAATAAAAATTAAGACTAACTAAAAAATCTCAAGTTCTCAGGATATTTTCCAATGAAAAATCACATTTTTGGAAGTCTCCTATTTCCAATTATTCAGATGGCTACCATTCCTAGTCCTGAATAACGATACAATGTAAAGTTTCATACATCATTACTTCAGCAGAATACTGAACTTCAGTTGTGTGTTTTAAGCAATTTAAGAGTTCCCTTTCTCACCAACATATTGACATTCTGTCAATTTGACTTTTAAAGTAAGTGAAGCTGACTAAATCAGTTCAGGAATTTGACAATGGAGGGCAATACCGGTAATGGAGTGTAAGGAGTGCATTAACCACAACCACATGCTCTCACTGCCACTTTACAGGCACTTCATCCCTCCAATTAGTTTGTTAGTGGAGCTGGATAATTATTACAGAGGAAACACCAAAACCCCAATTTATCCATTCTAATGTTGGCACCCAACTGAAGGGCCCATCTTAGGAGAGTAGCTGTATGCATGTGATACATATGTGTCTTACACATCCTCCTACCTTGGCAGACATGAATTTAGATTTTAAATGCACTAAGATGTACTTCAGAGGTGGCCCATTCTGAATTGACTCCAGATGTTCCTTTGCACTTAACTGAAGTATCTAATTGAGGAACCTGAAATTATTATAACAAATTCAGGCCTAATCAGAATGCCAGGAATCTTTATCTGTTCCACTTACTATTAACACTCTCCCCTCTCCGCTCTGAAAAAAGGGAATCAGTGCTGCAAAGCAGGAATTACTCTCTTTCTTACAGCTGGAAAACATCTACCATATCACGGCTGTTATAAACTCTCTCTTGTCTGTATACCATGTAACATGTTACCAGTGGTAACCAAAACAACAAAAATTGCACTGCATCTGCAGGTAACACGTATACATATTTCAATGGATGATAGAATCATAGAATAGAATCACAGAATCAGTAAGGTTGGAAGGGACCTCTGGAGATCATCTAGTCCAACCTCCCTGCTCAGCAGGGTCACCTAGAGCATGTTAGACAGGGTTGCGTCCAGGCAGGCCTTGAAGATCTAAGACTCCTGCAGATTTAGAGACTACTATTTAAGATTGCAACCATCTCAGACTATCTACTTCACTCCTTTCTCTTAAAACATGCAATATAGAAACAAAATCAGGTTGATTCCCCATTATTCTCTAACAACCAAGACTAAATACAATTCTTCACATACACCTCTCTGCTCAAAAGCAACTTCCTGTGTGCAGACTGTCTGCAGTCAGAAACCAACTACTTATAGTAGACATCAAGTAACAATATTTGCCATCCTAGGGCTTGAAAGGCCAGAGAATTCTTCACTCCAATAACATTGAATAAAACTATATATTCATGTCAAGTACTTGTTGGGCCAAAAACAGTCTCTTTACTTTTTAAGAAAGGAGATGGAGTGTCTTTTAAAATCATCCCAAGCATAACTCATATAGCGAGGAGGCAGGATATCTGCTTCTCCTTTGAAGACAGTAACATGGGGAGGGAGTACAAGGGGAATACATTTGAACGCAATTTCCCTGGGACAAATTGATCTATTTGGCCTCCTCTGTGATACAGGCTTTCCCCTGGATGGTAACTCTTTGCTCCTGTGGGAATGAAAACATGTGCCATAGATGCAAGCTAACCCTGCACCTGGGGAGTTGGCAGTTATGGGGAGGCTGCGGGAGTCAGTTTCTGGGTTTTTAATCATTTCCTTACTCGTTTTTTCCAAAGCTTTTTGCTTTTTCACTTCCTGGTGCTTGTTCCACAACTCTACCCAAGATGCAGTGAGAGCAAGAGAGAAAGAGAAAGAGTCAGCGGCTGGTCAGACAGGTGAAAATGGGAAAAACTTAAAACAAAACCCCACCCCTTCACCTCCAAAAAAGCAGAAATTTATGACAACTACTGAGTGAAGGGTTAATTAACACCACTTAGCAAAATTTCAATGTCAGGAATAGTGTGCTGTATCATCTCTAATTTACAAAATTCAAATGTTAGAAATGACTTCATGCAGTGAACCAGCTAAGTAAAAACAGCTATTATGAATAAAACATCACAATTTATCTCCTTTCCCGAGAAAGGATTTTAAGATTGTCAGATATTTACTCCTCAAAACGTAGACATCACAGAGGCTCTATTTAAACAGAAATGTTTTCATATCTTTAAGTCTGTGGAATAGTCTGTAACATTAAAAGAAAATGGCTGAAAAGCAGCAGCAGTTCCAAGACAGTTTAAATTGTAGGTTAATACAATATTTAACCAACATTATATTTTTTAAATTAACAGAGAAAAGTTCACAAGTGAAACAAACTATTTTTGACTCGGCAGCATTCTCAAAACATACTTGACTCTGCCTATCAACCAGTCCTTCACACAAAAAGCTGAACTCCTCAGCGTCCATTTGTTCCTATCAAAGTATGAAGAAGGGCAAAAGGGGGAAGAAGAAAAACGAGCAAGATATTAGTCATGCTTAATGCCACCTTCCAAAATTTGCATTAGGTCACAGCACTCCAGCCAAGTCAAGTGATTCTGTAACAGCGTACAACACAACGCAGAATAAAAAGGAAAAAAAATCTAGAGTCTGCATGCACTCTCTTCATTTGAAGCTTAGCCCCAAGACTTGCACTTTTCTATTACCCACATTCCTCAGCTCCCTGAAACGCAATCATCCTTTGTGCTCAGAAACATCCACTCATTCTAGGTGCTGGCCAGTTGGCCCAAACCTGGCCTGCTGAACTGAGTCTGAATGCTGCGTGCTGTCCTCTCTCACTAGCACAGTTGAGGCTGGGAATGCTACAGAGGCACAGACACTCTTGCAAAAGCAGCAAAGGGGAAGGCAAGGAAAAGGAAGCACAACATTCTATTTTTCTTCTAAGCAGCTTGTTGGGCAATTAGAAGGCTACCAAAAATGTGTCAGGAACCCATCTCACCCTGTAGATGGCAGAAATTAAGGGAAGACAGATTCTAAAAAAAATCTATTTGGAAAAAAGGTCTGCTAAAAACAAAAGGATAGCGTTACAATTATGGATAAATGCTCCAAAACATTACCATTAAAAGTATGATGAGCAAGGAAAATATAAAAAGGGAGAAGGACTAGAAAGATGGTTGCTAGTCAACCAATTTCTATTTCTTCTTTGTGACTGATGGATATTCCTTCAACTTTGATAAGCACACAGCTGGATACACTTATGGACCCAAACAGCAGCTTTCTCTGTTATCAGTACCACATACTGAAGAGAGAAACAGGAAGTCAGATGCTTTCTGAAAAAAACAACAAGAGGGCTTAAGCAGGAACACATCCTTCTTGAGCTTTTGAGAACTCTGCTAACCCCCTGGCTATGTTTCCTATAGTGTAAGAAGTACAGGTACCATATTCTCTAGATCTCAGAGATCCATTTAGATTGCCATATTAGCATATACTGCATGTTCAGCAGCTCTTAGGAACAAAGGGTTGTATATGATTTTACTTCATCATACTGATGACCTACTTTTCATTCTGGCATTTCCTCCTTCAGATTAGGGCAAATGGATAGTGTCTCTATTTGCATTTTGTCTACATAACATCAACTGATTTACTGATAGTTTTATTTACATATCCGTAACTTGAGGCTGTAAGTACCACCCAAACTTCACAGAACTGCTGAGGTTAGAAGGAACCTCTGAAGATCATCTAGTCCAACCCCTACAACTGAAAGCAGGGTCAACTAAAGCAAGTTGCTCAGGACTTTGTCTATTCAGGTTTTGAAAATCTCCAAAGATGCAGACTCCGTAATTTATCTTGACAGCTCCAGTGCTTTTTATATTTAAATGGAATTACTTGCACTTATTTTGTTATTTCAGCAACATTTAAATTTTTACCAAAAAATTTAAAAAATTTTCCCTACATAACAATTAGTTTAACTAAGAGGAGAATCCACATTTTACTCCAGATGAGATTTCAGCCTAGCCATGACTTTAACTCTGACCTTGTATATCCAAGGTATTGTCATTTACAGAAACTTCCGTAAATGACCAAAAAGGAATTATAATACCAAGCAGCTTTAAATGCTCCTCCTACAATGCAGGAGAAATTCTCTTTACTTACAGTTCCCAAGAGTCAGACAAACACAGCTGCTACGTTGTTTTTACAGTAATTTCTTGAAGATTGACTTGCACAATAGTTTGTGATTCTTGGTGATTGATAAAAGCAGTTAGACAGAGAGATAGAAAAAAACATGGAAGTCTTTCAAACTAGCTTTGTCCAGATTTAGTGAAATCATATCCTCCTTATAACTGTTTCCATAGAAGACAAGTGGAAACCATTAGAGCATCAGAACCACCAATAAGAGCTTTCCTGTAGCATGTCCTTGAATTTGTGAAATTGTTTAATATTAGTATTCTGGCAACAGTAGTTTTCAACAGCATATTAAATAGTACATCTTTTGCAAAGCACTTCTTATGATGCTTCACAAACTCAAATTGTATGGGGTGCCTATGATTTCCCCTTTCTTGGAGTATTAATTTCATCTGAGGAAAAGATGCTGGCTGAGCAATCCCGTTCAAAGTGTCTCTTCACTCATCACAAGCATTCTGGCCTAGAGCTTGTTTTATTCTTAGCTGTCAGAAACATACTTGTCTTTTCCCCTTTTCTACAGAAGGGCAATTAAATCGTCCAGAGTCAACCAAACCACCAAGCTGAGTTGCTGGAAATCTGAATCTTTTTAGCTCCCTAGGAGAATTCCAAGCAGAGTACAAGTCTCTTGTTTCTATGCAATTGCCTCCGCTACCTCTAGAATCAAGAAAGCAAATCAAGTCAGAAGGACTCAACCTGCAGCTATTACATGGGTACAGAGAAGAATGTCTGAAACTTCCTCATGCACACATTCCTTTGTCTTATACAACATACTGGATGTATAGTCCCACTGTAGCACAATGCTTTTATAATGAATCTTCCATACAATGATTCAATTTAAAAGTTCTTTTAAACAGGATATATGAAGAAATGGCTAAAACTTAACATGACATTTTTGGAGCTGATACAGACTTTTCCTGATCTGCTGATAGATTAGCTCTAACCTGCTTACAAGAGAAACATACTAAATCTTGTTTTTTCCTCTCTCACACCTACAAAGTCCTTCTCTCCCTTTTTTTAAAAAAGTAAAACAGAATTCTAAGTTTAGCTCTAACTTTTCCCCCAGTCCTTTTCTTTGTTTTCCAGCTATGGAACATGAATGGAAAAATTTCCAGTTAACAAGTCTAGCAGATGCTGTTTAGAAGGGCAAGCATTCTATTTGCCATTACATAGAAGGAAGATCCATCAGTCCTAATCACTGATACTACAAAGCTAAGATGCATACATATAACCAATGAAATCTTTTTCTATGTTTTTTTTATTACTAACAACTAGCAAGTTCTGGATCACATTCCTATCAGGACATACACTTGATAATCCAGATGCAGTCAAGAATGAAAACTATGTTTCACATGTCCCTTCCAATACTTGCCCTTCCCAAAGTCCTACTGGCCCTGTTTTCCTTTGACCATTTTCTGTTACTTGAAAACATCAGCCACAGAGCAAGAAACAAAGTTGTCTGAAGTGCAATAATATTCAGAAATAATTAAAACTAAAAATCTTTAAGGGAGAAAAGTGCCCCGGAAAATATTTTACCAAGAGCAAGAGAAGACACACATGATTATTCCTTCTGATCTAAGGTGTAAATGAAGCATGTTACAGCAGGAATGCAGTGTTTTAAAAATGAAGAAAATGCAAATAGAACCTAATGCCAAGATAGAAGCCCCTCCTGCACTTCACATGCACCTCAGTACACACCAATGGAAGCAATAAAATTTTCTTCCTTTAGACTCCTTGTGTCAAACTCGCTTGGCCCCTTCCCTGCAGGGCTTGGTGCCTTTGGCATGAGTTGAGGTACCGGCAGCTGCATCACAGGCTTTGGCTCTGCTTTCGGGGTTGATGCAGGATCCTTGCCAATTGGAGTGATAGCGCCATCCGTTGGACTTCTTTTTCTTTTTTCTGGTTCTTTAAAGGCAAAGAACAACAAAGTGTCGCCAAAAAGAAAGTAAAGAAGAAGGAAAAGAGTAGGAGAGGACAGTCAGGAAGGAAAAGACAGGGGGAGACGATGAGACAAATACTTTCACTTCTATCATTAAGACTAGCACTGAAATAGCTCAGTCCCACATTTGATCGCATAGGCTACCATGGCTTGCACATAGTTTGATGCTAATCATAGAATCATGGAATCAGTAAGGTTGGAAGGGACCTCTGCAGATCATCTAGTCCAACATCCATGCTCAAGCAGGGTCACCTAGAGCATGTTAGACAGGGTTGCATCCAGGTGGCCCTTGAAGATCTCCAGAGAAGGAGACTCCACAGCCTCTCTGGGCAACATGTTCCAGTGTTCTGTCACTCTCACAGCAGAGAAGGTCCCCCTCACATTCAGGCAGAACTTCCTGTGCTTCAGTTTTTGCCCATTGCCTCTTGTCCTGTCACATGGGACAACTGAAAAGAGTTTGTCTCTGTCCCCTTGACACCTTCCCTTCAGGTACTTGTACACATTGATAAGATCCCCCCTCAGTCTTCTCTTCCCCAGGCTAAAGAGGCCCAGCTCTCACAGCCGTTCCTCCTAGGGCAGATGCTCCAGCCCTCTGATCATCCTCGTAGCCCTACCCTGGACTCTCTCCAGTAGCTCCGTCTCTCTCTTGTACTGGGGAGCCCAGGACTGGACACAGTACTCCAGATGAGGCCTCCCCAGGGCTGGGTAGAGGGGCAGGATCACCTCCCCTGACCTGCTGGCAACACTCTTCCTAATGCACCCCAGGATCCCATTGGCCTTCTTGGCCACAAGGGCACATTGCTGGTTCATGGTCAACTTGTCATCCACCAGCACTCCCAGGTCCTAATAGAAACAGCAGAGGAGAAAGCCCGGGTGCTGTTCCTGGGATACCCCAATAGCTCTCTTTCCGGAATGCTGGAAACCTGCAAAACTTCTTTGAAGGAGAGTGTAGTATTAAGCATGGTATTTCTTCTGCCAAGCTGTGCAAAACTATAGAATGCAGCCTCATCTACTGAAAATATTGCTTGTTGAATACAAGCAAGTTCCTCTTCCAGTGAGAAGATGACATATACAATCATCTATGTTGGGTAACACTGAATGAAACTTCAGTTAATAAAAGATATCAGCTATAGCACTTACATCATTCTCTGAGACTTCCTATAATCATATGTTCCCAAAGGTAATTTTGATCATTTCTCTGTATAACAACCTACATTTTGAATCACAGCAAAACTTTCAGAATAGAATATTCTAAGTTAGAATTAGATTTCCCAGTAAAGAATCTCCTGCAATTCTGCACAAACTGTTCCAATAGCTGATTATGTTTACAGTCAAAATTTAAAACCCTGAGGTCTAAATCTGTCTTGCTACCAGACCTTGTAATACCTTTGTCCCATAAAGATTTTGCTATCAGCGCAATCTTCTCACATAGATAATTATAGACATTGATCATCTTCTAAAGCTCAACAGATTGAACACTGCTGTCTTTCAGAGCAGAAACGTTTTCCCAACTCTTTGAAGCTCTTTTCAGAAACTATCCCAATTGTTCAGTATCTTTGCAAGGCATGATGGTCATAATGGAAAACATTACACCAGCTGTGGTCTTTTTGGTAGCATATCCAAAGACAATATAATCTCTGCATCTTAAATCTATATTCCAAGGTTTATATGAGAAACAACAACAAAAAACCTTCCCCTCACACACACTGGTTTTCAGAGAGACCGAAGAACACTGGGAAGCTCAGACTTAACTGCCGCTTTCAGAGACATTTCTTGTTAGGATACAGTTCCCCACCCTGATATCACTGCCAACTTTCCTTGTTCCTAAACACATGACTTTAGTTTGGCCATATTAAAATAAATTCTTCACAACCATGCTTTATTAAGGATTTAGAGTTCTCTAGATAAATGACCTATACTCACCACATACAGTTCCAACAGTATGCATCATATGCAAACTCTGAACAATTATATGACTACTAGATCACCACTTTAATATTAAACAACAATAAGATAAATGTCAATCTCTACAGATCATTTCTAGAAATTTATCTGAATTAACACATTGAAATCAGATAGAAGATACTAAGTATTTAAAATCTGACTACAAATCAAGCTGTCCTGCAATAATGAAAAGTGCTTTAAATATGCATCAATCCTACAAAAGTTTAAATTCCTAAGTTTTGTTGTGTGCGACTACAATTAATTCACTTTAAGTTTTATTTACTATCCAACTATGATGTTTGGCACTATGTTAGCATGACTTCACTCCTAAACCATTGAGTTTTGCAATGGCCATTCCATAATTTTACTTAGAAAAGGCTTATACTTACCAATGTCATCGTCTATCCCACATTTGGGATTACTCTATCAGCACAGTCCTCCTGATCTACCTCAGCAGTCTAATAACATTTGGAAATGAATATCAGTAGCCCACAGAGCATCTGAGCTCATCAACTCTTAAGATCCCTGATGTAAGTCATCCACACTGCTAACTGTAAGGTGCTTAATAGGTGCTACTCCTCTGCTACTGTGAATTAGCTTTTTATCATATGAGATTACAGCTGAGTCAAATATCTAATACAGAGGTGATATTGTATTATTTTTTGCCCTTTCACCTATGCATCCATTTTATTTAGTCTTAAAAATAGATTTTAGAAAAAGCAGAAGAACAAAGGGGTATAACTTAAAGCAGGTGATCCTCTCTAAGAGCTTTTAGTGATGTAAGAATTACTGTGTAATGCAAGATGGTCAGTACAATCTTAAAGGCTGCTATGATTCCACATTAGAAACATCTCCCTTCCTATTCAGGCTGTCTGGAACAACTTTCCAAGACTGTGGATGGGTCAGTCTCAGCTGAAGGTCTCCACTCACAGAATTTTGACTACCATTTGTAAAAGGTATTTTTATCATGCTGAATAGTTTACATTTTCAATTGTCACTATGGCCATTATTTCACTTTGGTCAGTTGAATGTGTGCAAGAGAATTGTTTCAAGCTCTGTAAGGTTTCAGTAACAATGATACAGCTCTTAACTGTTTCAAAGTGTGGTAAAATTCCTGAAATATCAAAATCCACAAAACAGCTAACTTTACAAAAAGGATCTTGTTTGCCTCAGAGTCCTATATTCTCATAAACACATTTCTTACCTTTATTGTAATAATGGGTGTGTGCTATCTCTAGCAGGCTAAAAACACTGGCCATGCCTCCCAGGCCAGCATTTGCGTATGACTGCTCCAGGCTCAACACAGTGCACTTCAGCAAGTCCAACATGCCTTTGTAAACCTTGCGGCTGATCTCCTACAATGAAAATCCCAATAGTGTTACTATTTCAGAAGTGAAAGTCATTCAAGAACATAAATTCCAAAACAGTGCTGTAATGTCAACCTGTAGCAGTTAATTTAACACATTGTCTTTAAAATCTTCTACAAATTGAACCTAGGCATACACCAGGTATGAGGATTCTGCTGAGTTCAGCACTGACCACATCCTGTATGATGTCCTGTCGAGCATCTTCTTCTGACTGGATGGTGCGATTTAGCTTGCTTAGTACAAAGACACGGAGTTGCTCACTCTCCAGAAGACGCCGGACTCTCTTCATGTTCAGCCAGCCAACACCCTGCCCGTCGAGAACATTGTGTACTACCTCCTTCAGAAATTGCTGGTTCTCACTGACGGATATATATAAAAAAGAAAATACCAGGCAGAAGTTAGTCCTCTACCTGTCTAGGCTTGCACTGGAAGAGAGATATGGCCAGGATATACCTGTAAATGCACTTTGTATGAAAGCTAAGTTTACAAGAAAATAACCGCAGCTTAGCTAAGCAGGCTGCTAATACAACTGCACACAGCCCAGGCTCTGTTCCATAGCTGCAGTATTGAGCATTTTTCATTGCTCCCTATTTTCTACAATAAGCCATAATCAGCTTTTCCCCAGTACCTCTGTCTACTTCCACAGCAACCCTCAGAATCCACAGGAATCTCTTATACTACCACCTTTGCCTTGTCCTACCTGTAGGCTTTCCTTGAAAGGTGAAGGGCAACCCCAACTAATGGTACTAGTGCAGCAGCCTTGTAGGGTGTACTGCTTCATCTTGCTTTGCCACAGGTGGGGGAAAGTAGAAAGGAAGGAACTCTTGTGCAGCCTGCAGTGCCTCCCAATATGAACGACAGTTTTTGTCCTTGTTTGCCTCCCATCCCTATTAGCTTAAAGTAAATTTCACTCTACACATGGCTGTTAGGGAAGAAAGGGAGGATAATGCTCAGGCACAGGTCAGGTAATGTTTACTTGCACCATACCAATTCCCTTCCCAAGGCTGAGAAAAGCACTTCTCATGAACTCATGGAATCAAACTGTTCCATGTGACTCAGCTGATCCCTTGTGAGGTCCGCTAAACCGCTACTGGCTAGACTACCTCCTTCAGAACAGACTCAATTACAAAGATAAAATACTGAGCTAAAGCAGACTCTTTCAGGACCTAGAATCTTTTCGGAACTCAGACCAAAAGTGGATAGTCTGGAGCACAGAAAAACACATATATGTACTATTAACTGAAAGGCCATCCATATGAAATCTTTTCAGACAGTCATGTGTGCAAGCTTAGGACAACAGAAAAATACTGCATAGTTTTCAACAGTTAAAATTTGGCCATCTTTCCTTAGGAAGTTGGAGACCTTTGTAACAACACTTCACACTCAAAAAAAAGTATGTTTATGTATGTATGTGAGTGTGTGTATACATACATATACACATATATATGTGTGTGTGTGCGCATATATATTTATATACACATTGTGTGTGTGTATGTACATACATATGCACATATGTATGTGCGTGCATATATATTTATACACACGTGTGTGTGTATATATATACACGTATATATGTGTGTGTACATATATATATACGTATATATATACACACATACACAGACATACATGCACTCTACCTGGAGTTGCTAGTTCGTCCCTGAGGTGATGGAGATTCTCTCTTCACTGTTGGGCTGTGCTTAATGACTGAAGACTTCTGATCCACAAGGGCTCGCCTGTTCCCTAAGCAGGAGAGAAAATAGGATAAGAGGAAGAGGGGTGGAGGGAAAAACAATCTGTTCCCGGAACAGTAACAAGCAATGCTAAGGTGGCTAACACACCTATTAGGATTACAGATAACAGACTTCAAACAAAATGGAAACTCCAAAAAGCAGCAGCATATATCATATTCTAGCATCACACATCGGCAGAAAACAGTAATGGGAGTAATGTAGAGAGAAAAAGAGAAGATGGTAATGGGAGCAGGAGGTGAAAGGCAGGAAAAGTTTTGCTGCTCTGCATGCAGTTCCACAACAAGAACCATCTTCAAATTAGTCACTATATGTAAAAGCATAATGTATTGGGGGTGACTAGTATAGATCATGTGATACTGGTTACCCAGTGAGAAAGGTAGCCCAAAGTCAGGCATAGGGAATGCTGGAAATTGGTATATCATGCACAGCTCATGCTGTAGGGAACCCACCTTCATTGCTTACTGGGCCAGCTTCAGTAATAATCTCCATTATAGTATTTAACCCAAATACTGGGACATAAAATATACAATTAGTAGTGTACTACAATATCTACACTCCCCACCATCAGCATCAAAAAAAAAAAAAAAAAAAAAAAAAAAAAAATCCAAATACCAGCTACTTCCCAGCCCTCCCTCACCTCAATCAAAACAAAACCCAATGACACTAGAGCAGGAAGGACACTTGAAAGCCCAAGTCAACAAGGGCCAGTCTAAATAATCTAATAGATAGTGCTTGACTTGAAATTTGGCATCGTGGAACCAATGTATTGCACCTCCAAGGGCACTATTGCACACACTGCATTTCAAGGGCACTATCAAAAACATCTGCATCACTGAGGAAAAAACAATATTAATGGATGTGCATGAAATAAAAATCAAAAAGGAAGATGAAAAGTCAAACAGTAGCAATGAGATGGAGTCCCAGCATCACTTCCCATTAGAGTTACTGACACAGGATACCACACACACTTGATTAAGAAAAAGAGTTACTCAGCTATTTTGTATCCTTTTAACAGAGACAAAAACACCTTTAAAAATCAAAGTGTCCATTGGGAATACTAGTTAGGCAGCATGCACACATAAGTGAACACAAGCACATACACACTCTTGCACATGCACAAAACAGACCAAACAACTCCATGGAAATCTCATCCTCATAGCAGCATAGTAATATTAAAGGCCCTACAGCATTATTGTCATCAAGAACACAACACCAGACTGCAGAAGATGAGGCACAAAGCATGAACATGGAATGGCAAAACCCATCACTGTTTTCTTCCAATGCATGGAATCAGTCATTAAGAAGTTTACCCATGAAAATAACCCTGACTTGAAGTGTGCATCTTATCCTGCGCAATTGGACACGAAAATGCAACCAACTGGTAGAATTTTGTCAAAAAGAATCTCTGCTAGTGTTTTCACCATACCAGTCCTGTTCCCCCTAATTTTACACACAGGGAACAATTACTTGTCTCAAAAACAAAGTCCAAAGCCAAAACACAAAACTCAGCTTTTGGCCTTTGTTTCTACAAGGTCAAAGGTCAGCAAAACATCATACCAACCTTCATCCACATCCCTTCCCACTTCCAGATTAAAGTAATCTTTACCGATGAAAATGATGAGGAAGAAAAAAATAAATAAATCGACATATTAAAACAAAAGCAGCAAGTTCTAATCAGATAGAATAATTCAAAAGGCAAAATAAAATCTTCCTCCAGTTCACCAGCTGAAAAGGTCTCAACACTAAAACACACCAGTGTCCTCAGTCACTGTTCTACTATCACATTCAGTGCCAGAATGACCAGGCTGACTAATTCCTTAGTGTAAGAAGGTAATTTCTCTAGTTTTTGTTCAATCATGTTATCTAATGCAGACAAACAGAAGATGTTCCAACTAGCAGAGTCTGTGCTTAAGTTAGGGATGAATCTTCACTCTGAATGAGCTGAAGCATGGGTATACTTTAACTTTGATCGGGTAATTTTCCATTTGGTTAACTGAAAAGACTATTAACACTTTTGAAACCTATGTAGACCTCGGTCTCCACTGGAGGTAGGCAAGCATTATCCCCACTTAAAAATGGGGAATCACTGAAACAAGTTGCCTAAAGCTAATCATGAAGATGTATTAGTGCAGAAGTAGAACCCAGATCTTGGTTCCCATTCTTTATGCTAAGTACTTCAAAACAAAACAAAACAAAGTACCAAAAAAAAAAAAAAAAAAAAAACACAACATCCCAACATTCACTCTGTATCTTCTACAATAAAGTGGACAAGCAAGTTGCTCATTCCAACAGAACCTAACTGTTGCAAAGTCCATCTGAGAAAGATTAGACTCAACACAAGTATTAACCCAAATTACCAAAATGCCTTTACCCCTAAAATGCCTTTTAGGGGTAAGTCCTCAGATTGCTCAGTCACAAGAATGTAAAGGCTGTAGGAAACAAAGGGAAAATGGTTACCTTTTAGGCTGGGAAAGGGAGTATTCTTGTCTCTCCCAACTTTGGTTGGTAGGGCTAAGTTGGACAGACTGAAACTTGTGCTGTGGTTTCTGTACAGACTGCCTACAACAGAAAAAAAAAGTTAAATGCCTAATGCTCATTGTACATCCCCAAATCTCTTAAACTTCCTGCAATTCACCTTTTTATTCAAGGTCCCTAATGATGGAGTATTTCTTTATTACCTAGAATCTTAGAAGTACGTCTTCTCATTTATGATGCAACTGTATCTGTGGTTAGGTAATTCTGAACTGTATAAAACAATCTAATT
Organism: Rhea pennata; assembly: GCF_028389875.1. NCBI lineage: Eukaryota > Metazoa > Chordata > Aves > Rheiformes > Rheidae > Rhea > Rhea pennata. The sequence goes on along the minus strand of NC_084667.1, from coordinate 18,779,030 downwards.
CTCAGCTTTTATGTTACAATTATTGCCATTGTATCTTTGAATCTTGTACCAATATGTACCGACAACATCCACTTGTCTTCCTGCACTTAAACAGGTTACCTCACATCAACCATGTCTTCCAATTTGATTCACTTTTTAAGAGCAAATTAATGGTAGGGACCACATGAGAAAACACGATGACAGAAAATTTCCAATATATGTAAGCCCAAAGTGAGGATTGTGCATAGAGCCTTATGAAACTCCATAAAGCTGCCACAAAAGTTTGCTTTAAAATAGAAGCTTTTTATTTATAGTGAGAAAACACACAACAAAAGTTTTTCCCAGCATTGACAGATCTTTAAGATCTGTCAACATAACAGTCATTCGGTTAAGTGTGCATACAGCCTGGAAGCATCTCATGTAGATCAACAAGCTGATTATCTCTTAACACCTCAACATGTTCATTTAAAACATGAGTATAACTACTTAATCTGCTTAAGTCATCCTTTTCAGCCTTATTTTAGTAATAATCGTTTTACTAGAAACATCCAACACATCTTCCTCATTGCCACAAACTCCTTCCCATGCTCGCCACAGTAGCACAAGACTCAACTGATCACATTTTCTAACACAGAGTTTTTTGACGAATGGAAGTTTTCCATACCACTAGACTTCTTTATTAAAACATATTTGAAAAATTCTAATCTGCACCTCAAAGTGACGTATAACTCAAGGGCCTAACCATATAACTAGTGCTTTAGGTATTTTTCACTAAGAACAACTTTGGTTATCAGCAATGTAAGTTAAACAGGTCCTGTGGTTCCTAACATGATTTCTGGAGACCTGGTGACAATTTAACAATCAAATCATCCTCTCGACTAGCCACCTCTCTATCGCAACTCTCTTTAGTCTCTAACATAAAAGATAAAAAAACTTTAATGTATTAGTACATACTGGCAAAAGACATGATGCCCCCAAAACCTTCACTGCTGTTGTTGGAGATGGTAGAGTTTGGGGAACTGGCCCTGGAGTCTGAATCTGCATCAGAATCATTGGCCAATTTTAAGCTGTTTGGGCGCAGTAGCTTCTGAGACCTTTAAGGAAATAAATACAGCTGTTATCAGCATTTTTTCCAATCAACAGCATCATCTCGCATAATCATACAAGGTAGCCTCATTCCTCATCAGTTTTCATCACACTACCCTTAACATGGCAGCAGGGGATGGGATTGGGAGGGAGGGTGAAGAATATTCGTATTTAGGCTTTCACTCTCTTTCACGGCATACTGGAAGTTTGTCTGTAAAAATGCATTGAGGATCAGGGGTTCAAGGGGTCTGCTTTGAGGGTAATAACAAGAAAATCCAATGTTTTCTGTCCCTATACTATCAAAGCCCCTCATATCTTATCCCCAGGAGACAAGGCTTCACAACCAAAATTCCTCTAATATTTCCAAGAATCAGCAAGTGATATCCTAGAACACTTCTAGGAAACACTGGCACTTCTGTTAGCTCCTGCTGGTTAAATAAAAGCAAGGAACTGAGTGAACTAAGCAACTGCCTGCAGTCAAACCAGAAGAGTTTGCAGAATTTCAGCATTAAATGGCAAACAACAGTGACCAATAGAACACTTCAGGTGCAAAGGACATTTGAGCAACTGAGTGTTAAACTACATGAAACAAACGGAAACCCCAAAATTGCTGTTTTGGGCAAGAAGGACAAGAGATAAGGAGACTCGCCTGCTTCCATTAAGATTCTGGTTAAATCTTGGGGTGTAGCTCTCTTCCTGCTCATCATCCTCATCCTCCGTAGGAAATCCATACTGTGGTTCAAAATAAGGATTGTCGTACTCTCGCTTCCTCACCACCCCTTCTGCAGAACTCATGCTGCCAGCTGGGCTGTCACTCTCACGACGGTCCAAGTTCATCTTGGGAAAGCTTGGTTGCAGGGGCAAGGAAGGGAGATGGTTTGAAAATCCAGCAACTATCTTCTCTTCCATCTCTGCTGAATCTGCTGATTCCTGTGGACCAGTCAAACCATTGACTTGTTTGCCAATTTGTATTACATACAACTGAATGGCAGGAAGAGAACAATTATTTCAAAATGGGCGGTCTACAGGGCCCTTGCACTGACTTGCAACCCCATCCCATCACCTCTATTAGTGGTTCTATCCTATGGTTTCATAAACAGTGCAGTACTTGTGCACTGTTTTAGGGGCTTACTACCCTGTAACATAGATCTGTTAAGCATTAGCTCAGGATAACTGTTCTCCATTATACGGCTTTGTGGCTACGGAAACAACATCCGTTCTTAAATGACCCACAGATTCATGTTGGTTCCACCACCCACTCCTCATTCCTCTCACACATCAAATCTTTCCAGACTGCTTAAAAGCAATTACTGCAGTCCCATCTTGCACCCCTATGTTAATAATGTATTCTTCAATGCATGGGAGCTTCTACGTACAGTTATCCTCTGTCTCAGCACAGAATAAACTCAACCTTGCTCAGAAAGTCCAGAAAGAGCATGCAAGCTATTCTGCACATGGTTTCACAGTCCTATTAGCTTTCGCGATCCTCAAAAAAGAGCCACGTGCATTCTGCCCTTCTGCACATCCTAATACCATGTCTGAACTCTGGGCTGAACTCATCCCAGTACACACATGATTCACTCCATGGATGACAGTGCTGGGGCTGCTACTGGCTGTAGTGCTGGAACTTGAACGAGGCTGGTTGTTCTCTTGGGAGTGCTCACTGTCCATGGCCTGTTCATCCAGATCCCCTGTATATTCTTGAAAATCATCAAATTCCACTTCACTAGCATCACCAAGGGCTGCGTGAGTCAGGGGATCAACATCTGCAAACACATCATTTTGCAATAAGGAGTACTGCCTTCTTCAGCCTCTTGTTCATCTAATGATCACTGGCAGATGAGGACTGCTCAGCAGAATACAGAATCACAAAAATTTAGGTTAGAAAGGACCTTTGGAAGTCACCTATTCCAACCACCTGCTCAAAGCAGAGCTAACTTTAAAGTTAAAGCAGGTTGACTGGGGCCTTGTCTTGCTGAGTTTCAAAAGTCTCCAAGGCTGGAGATCCCACTGTTTCTCTAGGCACCTATTAAAGTGTTTAACCATGCTCACTGCAAAGAGTTTTTCCTCATTTCCAAGCAGAATTTCCCTTGTTGCAACTTGTAAATACCTATTGTCCTTGGGACACAGAAAATGCACCGTAGTTTCTATATTTAGTTGCTTAAACAAAGCAGTAGTTTCTCACTATCACAAGAGAAGCTACTGCTGTAGCCTCCGTACAAACCACAAAGAATGAATTTTCCTGTCCTCACTAGGATGAGTGCTTCATTAAATTCAGCACTAAGAACCAACATATAGGGGCAGGAGAAAATTGGTACTCTGCTGCTTGCATTACACCACATCTGCTGGCAGCAGCAAGTTATTCCCAGATCTAGCAAGTCAGTTGTCCAGCAGCACCTAATTCCGTTCCTCTTTCCCCCAGCATCTTTTGGAAGGTTTTGTTTATAAGCAGAAGTATCTTTTTTTTGCCCTTTCTTTTGCTCTGGATGTAAAAAGATAAAGTCTCTTCTACCTCAGAGCAAGACTATGACAGATCTTGTTGATTCAGAGACTTAAGAGGCAGCATCCTTGCCACAGTACAGGCGAATGGGGAAGAACCACCTATGGGGGCTTAGTGAAAGCACAGCTCTCAGAGTTACTCACTTGGGGTATCGCCATTAATGTCACATTTCATCATCTCACTGACAAAGTCACCAAGGGAGGAGTAGGAGGAACTTGAGTCATCATAGTCGACACTGTCACTGCCACTGTCACGACAGGTGAGAGAGAGAGATGAGAGGCAGCACAGCAACAGGAGGGCCAAATATTTCAAAGATGTGAATCAGCACTGATTCCATGTGTCTCATAAAATCTCATATTAAAGTCCCTATGAACAAACTTCTGGCTGGAGTTGGGGCTGGCTTTGTGAGAGATAAGAGCAAATGAAATAACTTTGAGATAGGTGAAGAGACAACACAGGAAGAAATTTAAGGTTTTCAGTAAAATTAATGAGGTCAAGCATAGGTGGGCAGTGTATGAACTCTCAGTGGAGTTGGGGATAAAAGCTTCAAAGGAACTGGAAATCTCAAGAAAAAATACTTCATTTTTAAACTAATGATAAATCCAACTCTGTCAGCATCACTAGTGCTGTGCAGAATGTAAAAAGGCAAACAATTCCCAGTCTGAAAGATCTCATAGGTTAACAGAAAATGAAAGTTAATAAAATTAGATGCAAAACTGAAGAATATACTTCAAATCACTAAAACAAAAAAGTTATTCTCATTTTACTGAATACAAAAAAGGTCTCAAGTAGTGGGTAATACTAACAACCTTTATATAACCATGTGCTTTGAGCAGAGATTTGAAAGAGCAGTAGAATGGGCAGGAAAGCTTGTAGTACTGAAGTAGGAAAAAAAAACCCAAGAGAGAGCAGCATGGAGGAACAAAATATTATGGCAGGAGGAAGTATCAAACAGCAAGGGGCACACAAGTAGCTAAATGCAAATGAATTGTGCTAAATGAAGGCTTAAGACGACACTAGAAAAGGGATCAGAGGTTGCTACATTGCCAGAGCAGCAAGAGTCAATCTGCTTTGGCACCAGTATTCTGCCCAGATGGAAGAAATGAAACAGTAACTTAGGAGGCTAGAGAAAAAGGCTGCAAGAGAAAAGTAGCAGAAGGAGGCCAGAATATCTGAAGTGACAATCACAAGACTAGAGTTATGCTCTCCACTAACCTGTCATCAGTGGCATCAGAGTCCGTTTCCTTCTCTACCGGGACATTCAGTGCTTCAGCCAGCTGAGAATTACTGTCATAGACACGATAGTGGATGGGCTGCAGCTGGTGAGCGTACCACTTAGGTTTGTCACCAATCAATGCTGGGTCAAACATGTCTGCACAGAAAACAAGAAAAGAGTTAATTGAACTTGTTCCCTTCTGTCAGAGGCCTCATTCACAGTGAGGCTACCCCTGTAAGTCTTGCACAAAGGAAGAGAAAATCTCTGCTCTGAAAAACATACAAAACTACTACTCTGCAAGCAAACAAGATACAAGAGGTGAAATTTACTGGAAGAATGGGAGGCTAATAGCAGGGGATGCAGTAGAAACCTATCAGGACATATGTAAGAATAGAATAAGGTTTCTTGAACTGGAAATCCCTCCCCAGCAGGAATAATATGGTGTTAAGCCAAGTTCTCTCCTAGAATCTCTCTGTAGTTCAAGTTCCAGCAATACACAAACTGTGCAGGAAAGTTAAAACTAAGACTTACTGTTATGAATTCTTTGAAAAGCATAGTTAGTAGGGTTGAGTGACCATTCTCCAAAGTATTCTACTGCCTGGGTCCTGGAAAGCTTATCTGCAAAAGGAGTTTGCTTTGGCCTAGAGGCAAGAAAGGAATTGGCCTGAAAAGCCACCACTGGTCGTGGGAAAAGACGAAGAGTGCGAGTATGCATCTGGAAGCCTTGCAAAACGTTTGGTGAATTGAAGAATCTCACCATAGCAACCCTAAAAGGAAACAGAGGGCAACATATCAGATAAAAAGAAACAGAGTAAAAGACAGAGAGCCTTTAAAAGTTATGCAGTAGGCAATGTTTCAAACCTCTGAAGAATAGTAACCCAATGCAAAAATTTAATCTTCGCAGAAAATTTCTAAAAAAAGATCAAGAAACCACTTTGTTTTAATTCATCATCTTAGCACCAAGACCCGTCCAAGGACGGACATCTTTCTCATACCAGCTAGCTGAGGCAACAACCAAGTCTCCAGCTTTCTTGCAGTTCAAAGTCTGTAATTTAAGCTGAGGAGACAACATCAGACTAACAAGTCCAGAGTAACATGGCTAAACTACAGGAGAATGCAAGAAAAAAAAAATCCCCCCTGTCAAGATGGATGATTATGTTCATGCATTTAACAGACCCAACACAAACACTGTAAGTGCTGTTCATTTTCCCTTCCACCCATGATGTGAAGTGGAATCTTCAGTAGAACCAAGATGCTGCTTTCATCACAGGACCACAGAAGCATCTGTGCTGCCTTCAAGTGCAACCTCTATAGAGACTTAGCGTTACCTTTCCATTCAGCCTCACCTGGTAGCCACGTCCACAGAGTCCACATCATTGCCATAGATCAGAGGGTTGAATTCTGTGGAGGGAGTGGACTGCAAATCACTCTGTGGTCTTCCCAGCAGCAGTGGCACCTCCTGCCCCTCATGGAACTTTTCTAGATTAAGAATGGGCTGAGTATTCAGACTCATGCTGGCCAGTGCCTGACAAAGGACATTACATACACACTCAGTAAGAAAAAATTATTTAATGAACAAGAGCCAGAGCAGAGCTGCCCTGCCCTCCAGGCAGTCATAGCAATTGAGCATGTTCCCTTTGTGTGTATTAAACCATCTCTTTTCCTGCACTGAGCCAAGAAATATTTCCCTGTCCTTGTTCATGCGGACTATCCAAACAATTTTCTCAATGATGAGACAGTTCTGGAGTCAACCAAAGGGTGCCACACAGCTCTGCACTGCTATCTCATTTCTGAAGTAAAAACAGGTAATACAAATCTGACCACTAGCTGTATGGGATTCTGAACAATTTATCGGAGAGTTACTTGGCATGTGTAGTTTGAATGCACATTGGGACATAGAGGCCTTGAAACCTGCCTTGCAACTTTGCAGTTAGACTGGTGAGTTTGATATCCCAGGACAGTGTGCAGATTATCTCCACACAGGCATCTGTCTGTATCCCTGCAATATTCTACTTCCTGTCTGAATTAGGCATTCATCTCTCCATAAACCTACCATCCTCTTCAGCCCTTAAAATGGCCTCAGGAAAATGCAGCATGGAGCAGCAGGACCGGAAATTTTATCCTGGAGAGTCAGAACAATCCTATATCTCCTTCATTTCTCCCCTTCACCCACTGAGTCCTCATGTGTTTATTTTACAAATAAATAAATAAATAAATAAATAAAAACAAAGTAAAAATCAAAACACCAAAAGGAAAAGGTTAAAATGTAAAATCGAGGGGAAAAGAGTAAAATAAAGAACCTTGTTGTCAGGAGTGTGCAGCTGTTGCTGAGTGATTGCAGTCATGCTAATCAGACACTGGAGGCAAGATGGAAGATCATATGATAACAGCAGCAGCCCATCAGAGCCAAGACGAACACATGACCACAGAGAAACAAATGGAGGAAAAAAAAAATCTATTACTACCAAGTATCACAAATGAGAGGAAATAAAAGGGACCACAAAGTATGCATATTTTGATAGAGAGGTCAGACTGCCCCACCCCCAAACATCCATACCTAGCTACAGTTTCTTTGGAAAGTGGAAAGGCTCCTGTCATTTTTGATACAGCTAAGACCTTTCCACTACAGTTTAAAAGCATTATATCCTGCATTTTTTTCATTGACATTAAGACCCAAAGGCACACCAATATGTTAATCTTAGGGACAAGGGCCTCAATTTAGTCTTCTCTACTTTGTAGACCAACCAGCAAACCCTGTGTTTGAATGAACACTCTGAGAATTTTAAAAAGAGTCATTCAAGAAAATCACGTTTTATTCTTCTGTTTTATTTAAGCTGAATATCAATTCAGCTTTGCCCTAGTGAGAGAGTTTTGCTGAATAGTGCCTGAAATTGTAAGGGGGTGAGGCAGAAGTGTGAGGAGTGGGGAGGGATGGAACTAACAAAACTCCAAGCAATGCATTATTTCCACCTGTGCTGACAGGAGGTACTGGGGTATTACAAAGATTATGCACTTCGCTCTCCTGCTCTATGAGAAGAGAGAAAGAGAAGACCTCATCAGGTCAGTAATACACTTTACCTTTAGATACTGCATGCAGCGTGCACAAGGAAAACAGAAATAAAAGATAAAACCTGCTTGGCATGATCAGCCAGGATGACCCAAGCTGATTAATGGCTTAGCAGGACCTGAGAGGAGAGACTGAGACCTCACACACAGATCTGTGAATGGATGGGAAACAAAGATGATCATAGACAGACAGATCAAGTCAGAGTTTAAAGCCCACATGGCATATGTAAAAGGAGGAATCTGGAACTTTCTGCACCAAATAAAAACAAGGTAGCCCCAAATGACAGCAAGAAACACAGAGACAACCTGCTGCGTCCAAGAGCATTTCAAATTAGCTTTCTCCCGGCCAAGAAATTAATTGCAATTATACACCTCCATGGTCACTCACTTTTCCAAATCAGCTCCCTGCTTTAAGAAAGAAAAGCAGCAACTGGATACCTACCACTTAACACCTGCATCAACTCATATTGCTCCCCAAGCTCAAAATGCTGCTAAGTTCTAACGTGAAAGTGGAATAATGGAAGTAGCAGAGAGAGCAAAAGATGAAATAGGTAACAAAGATGACAGTGAAATCCTTTGGAAAAACTAGAGAGATCCAAAAACAATATTTAGGCTAGTCAGGTCAGAAAATAATCATATGGTTTATGGGCCTCAAAAGAGAAGGTCCCTGTAACATTTTTTTTCCCTTCCTCTAAGTTGGCCACTCTAGTGATTAGTGAGCCTCCACATTCAGAGAAGGAGACCTTGCTATGACTCGCTGACTGAGGGGCACTTCCTTGAACAAGTGTATTCAAGTTCTCTGGTATCCTGCCCACATTTCTCCAATGTGCCAGAGTACGCAACTGTTTTTAACATGCTTTGCTTTTGGTGATTTGCATTCTTGTCTGGCATAGAACAGCTGTGCAAGACTACATCTGCACAATTCTACTGAATCTAAGTCCTGTTTCCAAAGTGCCTCTTACCTGTTTCAGATGTTTTTTCAGCTCTGAAGCTTCTGGTTCTGGCAGCGCTGGCAAAGATTCTGCATTTGTGGGAATGATTACCTGAAATTAAACACAGCAAACTAAAAATTCCCTAGCTGTAGCCATTTCTAAACTAGAATCTCCTACATCTCCAACACAGAGACAGCAATAAATGCTAGAACAACAAACAACAAAAGACATGCTGCACCAATACTTTCATTTTCAGTTATTTGTAGTGGTTATTATTTACAGTATCACAAACAAGGGAGGAGTTACTTTATCTTTCACCACAGAAAAGAGACATTTATGAACATTTATGAAAGGAATGGCAAAGGCAGACTGAGACTAGCCTTTAAGAACAGGCATTCTTAAATTCTCCACAGGCACACTGATGAAAGGGCACAGTCCACTAGAAACAAAGCCACAAGTCCTGATGGGCATCACTTACCTTATTGGTATCCAGGTCAATAAGCCATACATCATCAGGCATTTTAAAATCCAATTTATAAAGAAAGAAACTTGCTGGAACTCCAATGATGTAAGGTGTAGGAGCCAGAAGCAACTGAGAGGAAGAGATACATTAATAAGGATCTGCATTAGATATCACACATTTTTCCCCAAATTTTTAACTACAATCTGCTTACAGCAGGGGAGATAGTACACAAGGCAATGATAAATGTCAGTGAATGACTCCATACCATAGAAACAAACAAACAAAAAAAGAGAGTAGATCTGCTTCTAAGAGCTTCATTTTTAACGTAGAAAAATTAGATATATTATTTTTTTGCAGGAATGAGCCTTTATATAGCTGAATGGCTCCTTGGAAAAAGCTTAGCTAAACTAACAGCTTGCAACATCCAGCACAGACCAAGAAAAAAAGATACTCAAAGAGGAGTCCAGCTGGAGAAACTGCAAGCCACAGATGAGTACATCCTCTGCTCAAATTGAGTCTATGTTGTTGTAAGGTAAAGGCCAAATTTACAAGGCTAATCAGGTTTCTAAACAGTAACATCTCTAGAAAACATATGAAACAGTAAATATTTTCAGATGCATGTTGAGAACCAGTGGAGAGATTCTTGTTGTTTCCAATAAGTGGAGTTGCAAAGGAAAAAAGACATAAATCAATAAGCTGCACAGCAGCTTAAGGCCAGCGGACTGGAAGATTAATTTATTATTTAAATCCAGAACAAATAGTTATCTCTGAAGGGCAGGAAAAAAAAGCAGAAGCATTTGCAGGATAGCACTGAAGCAATACGATGATCTGAATTCTCTTTCCAAAGAAAATAGTGAGCTCCTACAGAGACTTCACTATCAGCAAAATGCAGGCTTCCAGTCAAAAGGACTCAAAACTTCATATTTCTGAGGAGAAAAATTCTAGGTAATGGTTTCCAAACTTCTTGAACTAACAGCCCTCAAGATTTCTTAATTACTGCTTCGGACCCTCCCTAAATCTCAATATTCAGTTAGGGGAAAAAATAAAATAAATAAATAAAGAATACTTTTCATACTATTGGGGATCTATGACCTTCCAGCCCATTGTTTCAGAGCTACTGCTTTGAACCATGCTATTCACTGAATGTGCTTGGAGAGTATCTTAAATAAAAGATGTTACAGTCTCTGTAAGGCAGTCTTTGCTACAATCCTTGAGAAGACAGTGGGAGAAGTGAAAAAGAACTATTCATGAATACATTCAGTTCAGACACCACAGAAACATCTTTTGCAAAAGGCTAATGAAGGAAAACTATGTACCTGTTCTGCAGAAGCCATGCATGTAGGAAGGAGTGGAATCACAGGAAACATGTACTCTAATGGGTAGATCATAGCCACAAAGGCCATCACAGACATCGAGAGCGCGTTATAATCTCGGGATTGCAATACAACCTGCAACCACAGAAACTCACAACAGCACAGAAGTAACCATTTCCTTCTGATTCTCCCCCAGGGGCATCTAAACATCACACCCTGTAGGCCTCTGATTGACTGCTGTGAGGCTGGATGACCCTTCATTAGTCCACCTGAAAACAAACTACAGATGCTTTTTAGAATGACAGTAAGACCCTTCCAAATGGGAACTTCAGACAGCACTAATCCTTGCTCCTCAAACAAAATGATTCCAGAGACTGCAAAGGACAGCTTTTCTACACATTTGGCCTACCTGGGTTTGGACAGAGCAGAACTTCCCAGATACCTATCAGTAAAGATCAGTTCTTCCCTTCCTACCTTGTGCTCCAGGAGAATGCAGGTCAGCACCTGGAGGCAGGTGTCCACTCCCAACAACTCCAAAGGCAGATGTAATGGGAAATCCACTAAGGTGAAGCGGGATGGATCAGGAAGAGCAAAGGTCAAAGCTGGTTGCAACTCGTGCGGCAAGACTTCCACATCCACCCGCTTCTGACCAGCCACAGGCATTGGCGAACGGAGCAGACGGTATATCCAGGCCTCAATTTCCCGCAAGTCATGTAGCAATGCACTGGACTTTTCCTCCACTAGGAGTGAGCCAGTGAAAATCCTCCACATGGTATCCCTGCAAAGGGAAAACAGGATTAATAGTCCAACAGCTCCACTTGACAGCCAGTCTACAAAGCTTTTCCAAGAAAGGGGTAGATTCTCCAAATATTAAAAGATACTCCTAACAAATATTTGGCCACAAAACAGAAGGGAAGACTAAGATTTACTGAAACAATCACTATGGAGAAATGTAAATCTTTCTGTAGAAAATGAGTATGTCATCTTGGTCTCAAAGTTCATTCACTCATTCAAGTGGTTCAATAAGGTCTAGATCTCTGAAGACACTTGCCTTTCACTGTCCTGGTGCTTGAAACTCAGCATGTGGCTTGGATAATCTCCTATCTAGTCCAAAATTACAGAAGTCTGATTGTGCTGCTTCCAGCAGTCCTTCAGACTTTATAAAGATATGAAATAATAAGCTGATATAACTAAAAAACACCTCACCAATGTTTCCCAGATGTTTTGTCATGATAAAATACTCTTTCATATCCTATCCTAAACTGTATTACATCAATCCTCTAAGCTGTTAAGTAGCTGAATAACATATAGTAGAAGTGGCTGCCTTTCAGCAAGACTTAATTTCTGAAAGTTGTATGAAAAGCATTTAGATATCTTAGGGAAACAAGCAGGAACCTTTTTTCATGCCCAAATCAGCAATCTGCAAACTTGTAGATCACAGATAGGCTGGCCATAAAACACGTACAGCATTGCTCAGAGCTTCAGGAGATTCAAACCTTGAAACTGAGACTGACAAGCACCAAGTGGATTGTCCATTTCAGTCCTTAATGTTTTAGCACAGTGTGAGAGATGGCTGGGAATCTGCTCCAGCCACTCTGCAAAAGCTTCTGCCTAATGAACATCTTCAGTTACTGTAATAGAACTCTTAGGATGGTATGGCTCAAATTAGAAGTCCTCTCGCTCACACACACACGCATGCAAACAAAAGAGAGCAAGTAGGAAAAAAAAAAAACAGAACAGGATGACACTGGAGGCCTCAGAGAGGAACAACGATAAGAATAACTTTGAGGGCTCAAAATGCAAACAATTTGAGGTTATTCTGTTTACGTGACATTCCTCTTAGACACTGCAATGCTTCTCATCCTCCACTCTCTCGAGTCACTTGCAATACATAGAACATTAGCTGTTAACAGGCACACTCAATCTTTTGCAATATGTAAGGATTCAGTTTCACCTTTATTCTGCCACCATTACAAAACCATTCTACTTTTCCAGGTAATGGCTTGCAAGCAACACAGTAATTCAAACCTGCTGCCTTAATCATCCCAGTGTTGTATGCTCAGCATTCCTCCTGTTGCCCTCCCTATCTGTCACTCAGTTGTTTTTCTCTTAAGAATGATTTCTAACAACAGTAAATTTTTGAAATACCATATGCCATTCAAATAACACCAGAATACATTAGCACCCCTTTCTAAACTTAGATCTGAGATCAAAGAGTTGAAGAAAACTGAAATTCAGCTTTTTCCTGTCTAATAATAATCAGACTAAACCAAGTAACAAAATAAGTTCCTTTAATTAATACATTTTTAATGGAAACATTTGCTTTGCTCTGACAGAATCATTCTTTCCCAACAGTCAGTGGATTCAGGTAACAAATCTGTTGATGCAAGAGTCCTGAAACTATTCCAGAACAGAAACCTGACTTGCAGGTACTGCTCTGCAGACAAGGTCAGCCTTTCTCTTTCATCTAAGGGATAATGAGCTCCCAAAGCCAAAATTGGAAGATGTTCTGTCATTTCTTAGCTTTTGACAAGTTTAATCCGAAGTGTACCAAGCTACAGGATTTACACTATAAGCTCACAACCTCATCACTCACTATTAAGATATTTTCTTCCTTCTCCCAATGAATCATTTTGGATTTTCTCTTTTTATTGGAAAGGCACAATATCTTCCTGGAATGTAGGTGGCAGGCACACTAATACAGAGATATGTCTATCGCAGACAGACACAAAAACATTGTTTCCAGCATACCCTACAGTGCAACAGTTTTTGTTCTGTACCCAATATCACAATAGCAGGTACATAAGACGACACTGCAAGTTCCTATTTAATTTGCTCTTGTCGCTCCCCAGTCCCATAGGCTCCCTAGACAACTCCTTAGTTTTCTCCTTCTCCTCTTGCTTCCCTCCAAATATTGCACTTTCAGCTATTCCTGCTTCTCTAGTCTTTTCTCTTCCACACTGAAGTTCAGATTGTTTTTCATAAGCTCATTAGGCACACTTTCATCGTTTCTCTCTTGCCCCAAGCGGAAACATTCCCTGTTATTTCTTGGCTGTTTCTAATTTGCTGGAGGGCAAGTCTTGACATGCACTGTCATGGAGCTCATATGGCAAAGCAGCAATCATAGTACCAGGGCTTAGCTTCAGAAAAGATCATGTTCAGCCAGCTGTTAGCAGGATAGTGCTCCCATAGATATATCAAAACCCAAAATCATACCAGGTTACAGAACCAGACAGAAGTCCTAAAAAAAAATTACCACAAAAGTTTCCCTTTTTTACTGTATATATTTTGCAGTTAAAACAGAAACATGTCAGCGGTCAACCATCAGCCTTGGAAACAAATAGTGCAGGGGAAGAAGTTTTCTTCTCCCTTAACATACCTCTGCACTCCACGAGGAATCCCCAGCTTCTTGCCCAACAGTCTCTCACTACAGCAGTCCACAAGTCTCTTGAGAGTGTACAGACACTCACGGAAAGTGGAAAAGAAGGGATAATGACTGAGGATACACAGAGAAGTCAAGGTGCTGTTCCGAGAGCGATGGCTGCCTTTCGTCAGACGTTTACTGTGTGGTGATCGATTCACATCTGTAGTAGACTCTGTACTAGGAGCCTGCAATGAGGAACTACTCTCCGAACTCTCGGTACCAGCCTCCTCTTGGGGGACAGATGTCTCACCAGGTTTGGGGATTTTCTGACCGTCCCGAGCCCTGTGCCCCCCTGTGCTTTCTCCCTTCTCCTTGGGTACTCGCTTCTGGAAAGAGCGGTAGAAGTTGACACAGATTCCATAGCGAACGACACCTGTATCCTTGTCTGTGAGTGTGAAGACAAAGGAAGTGTCATCACGGAAGCTCATACGCTTTTGCCGCACACTCAGGCATCCTTCTGGCTGGCAAAAGAACACAACATCAGGTGGAAGAGGAAAGTCCAGATGGTCTTCTAGAGGGTAACGCCGCAGCAGCTCAGGAGTCTGAGCAACGCTATCACTACTTGGTTGCCTACAAAAACCAAACAAACAACAACAAAAAACAAACATACGTGGATGATTAGTGCCAAAAGAAATCCCTGGTGTCTCCTACTAACATGTTAGGAGCCTATGGAATCAGCTTCATCTTTGGTTCTCCTCACCTCCTGCACTTACAGAAAGCACAGCTTCTCAGTCATTAGCCACACTGCCAAAGACAGAAAGGCAAGCAGGTACAGGGCCACAATTATTGCAGAAAGGTTAAAATAACAATAATAAAATAAAAGGTCTACATCATTATCAAGATCCAACAAGGAGTTACTCTGTTCAAATTTGACCAAGAAAAGGAATTGCAGGAGCACTGCATTCTCAGGAACCCATCCCCTTGTGATATTTCCCTGAATTTAATTTCTGAAATGAACTTAACTGCACAGCTCTCTGGGTAATACTTGGGTAGGAAAGACATCCCCCTCCAAACATGAATCTGCAGAAATATACACAACCAGAATGAAATCAACTATTTCACACACTTAAGGACAAGATGAAAACAACTGAGAAAATCCTACATCAGTTTCTAACTGGGAAAAACAAGAATTTACTATGAAGAACTCAAATATAAAGATGCAGCAAGGAAGGCTAAGGCCCAGCTGGAACTGAGTCTGGCAAGGGATGTCAAGGACAACACGAAGGGCTTCTTCAAATACATCAGCAGCAAGAGGACGACTAGGGAAAACGTGGGCCCGCTACTGAATGGGGCGGGGGCCCTGGTGACAAGGAGTACAGAGAAGACACAATCACTGAATGCCTTCTTTGCTTCAGTCTTCACTGCTAAGGGCAGCCCCCAGGAATCCCGGAGCCTGGACCTGGAGAGGGAGAAAGTCCAGAGAAAGGAAGACTTTCCTTTGGTTGAAGAGGATAGGATTAGAGACCTTCTGGGCAGGCTAGACAACCACAAATCCATGGGCCCGGATGGCATGCACCCATGAGTACTGAGGGAGCTGGCAGATGTTGTTGCCAGGCCCCTCTCCATCATCTTTGAAAGGTCATGGAGAACTGGAGAGGTGCCTGAGGACTGGAAGAAAGCCAATGTCACTCCAGTCTTCAAAAAGGGCAAGAAGGAGGACCCAGGCAACTACAGGCCAGTCAGCCTCACCTCCATCCCTGCAAAGGTGATGGAGCAGCTCATTCTGGATGTCATCCCCAGGCATATGGAGGAAAAGAAGGTGATCAGGAGTAGCCAGCATGGATTCACCAAGGGGAAATTCTGCTTAACCAATCTGATAGCCTTCTATGATGGAATGACAGGCTGGGTAGATGAGGAGAGAGCACTGGGCATTGTGTACCTTGACTTCAGCAAGGCTTCTGACACTGTCTCCCATAACATCCTCCTAGAGAAGCTCAGCAAGTGTGGGTTAGATGAGTGGACAGCGAGGTGGATTGAGAACTGGCTGAAGGTAGAGCTCAGAGGGTCGTCATCAGTGACGTGGAGTCTAGCTGGAGGCCTATGGCTAGTGGAGTCCCCCAGGGCTCAGTACGGGGTCCCATCCTGTTCAATTTTTTCATCAACGACCTGGATGAGGGGAGTGCCTCCTCAGCAAGTTTGCTGATGATACCAAGCTGGGAGGAGTGGCTGACACACCTGAGAGAGACCTGGACAGGCTGGAGAGCTGGGCAGAGAGGAACCTCATGAGGCTGAATTAGGGCAAATGCAGGGTTCTGTACCTAGGGAAAAATAACCCTAGGCACCAGCACAAGCTGGGGGCTGACCTGCTGGAGAGCAGCTCTGCAGAGAAGGACCTGGGAGTGCTGGTGGATGACAAGTTGACCATGAACCAGCAATGTGCCCTTGTGGCCAAGAAGGCCAATGGGATCCTGGGGTGCATTAGGAAGAGTGTTGCCAGCAGGTCAGGGGAGGTGATCCTGCCCCTCTACCCAGCCCTGGGGAGGCCTCATCTGGAGTACTGTGTCCAGTCCTGGGCTCCCCAGTACAAGAGAGAGACGGAGCTACTGGAGAGAGTGGAGAGAGTCCAGGGTAGGGCTACGAGGATGATCAGAGGGCTGGAGCATCTGCCCTAGGAGGAACGGCTGTGAGAGCTGGGCCTCTTTAGCCTGGGGAAGAGAAGACTGAGGGGGGGATCTTATCAATGTGTACAAGTACCTGAAGGGAAGGTGTCAAGGGGACAGAGACAAACTCTTTTCAGTTGTCCCATGTGACAGGACAAGAGGCAATGGGCAAAAACTGAAGCACAGGAAGTTCCGCCTGAATGTGAGGGGGAACTTCTCTGCTGTGAGAGTGACAGAACACTGGAACATGTTGCCCAGAGAGGCTGTGGAGTCTCCTTCTCTGGAGATCTTCAAAACCCGCCTGGATGCAAGCCTGTCTAACATGCTCTAGGTGACCCTGCTTGAGCGGGGAGGTTGGACTAGATGATCTGCAGAGGTCCCTTCCAACCTTACTGATTCTATGGTTCTATGAAATAAGTGGTGGAATGATGTGTAAGGTATTACAGTGGAATGGAAGATAATATTCTAGACCTTACCATAGTCCCATAGAACATGCATTTCAATGTTCTCATGATAAGAAGCACTATTCACTACCAACAACATGCAAACCTACGCCCTCCTGTTCCATCTATCCCACACAACCTGTCAATTACAGTAATCTGTGAAGAGGATGTATTGGAAAAATTTAAAAACTCATAAGGAAAAAGTCCAAAACAACGATTTATGATAATATTCTACTCAGGCAATCAGAGAGGGCCCCGGCTGGAGAGTAAAAGTCCAGACAGACAAGCAAGAAAGAACAATTTTTGCTGGCTACACAAAAGGAAGCAGCTGTGACAGAAATATGAGGATAACACAATATTCTTAACTGATGTATGACATATAATAACCTTTAATTATTTCAGCAGAAATACACTACAATCCACAAGCTAAAGAATGCAGAGAAATTAAGAATGCTATTTTTTTTCCAGTAAGAAAGGGGGACAAGGAGGGAGAAAGAAAGCAAGCAAAAAGAAAACCAGCAAAAATAAAAATATAGCTGCTTTTAGTCAGATAAAAAGTTAATTGAGTAAGCAACCCTGGCATTCAGAAAAAGTACTTTCATTTATTTGATAAAACACATTACAACTTTTTTTGGTCTAGGCAATCCTAAATGACACTGATAGAACTCTGGCATCCATTAAGTTAGAAACAAACTAATAAATTCAGTGGACCCAAAACTTCCTCTTGAAAATTTTTCATCAAAAAGTTCTAGAAACTGCAGACACGTGTATTTCTGTGCTTGTTTTTTAAGTAGGATTTGAAGGATAAATTATACCACAAAAGTCAAGTAGTAATATGTAGACCTGTTTTTATAAAGCAGTGCCAACTTTTGTCCCATAAATCACTAACGGAACACAAAGACAGAAAGGCAATATTACTTATTCCTAATTCTCACTGAAAGAATAGACTTTAGTTTCTTTCAAGGTATTAACTGTTTTTCTACTGTACCTTTTTACATGGAAGTTGGTGAATAGTTGCCTGAGGAATATTATGAGATCCACACAGTCAAGGAAAAGAAATATGTCCCCAACATGACCTCTCTTCAGTTTGATCCATTTAAAGTGTGAACTCAGGCCATTTTTTAAAGTAATTAAGATCTAACAAACATGACGCTAAATGGGATGTAGGAGATCTGGCTCTACCACATCTCTCCCCTATGTAATGTCATACAAGACATTTTCTAACATTGATACTTCAGATTTGCCCATTTCAAAATACAAGCGAAACTTACCCTTCTTCCGTTAACTGAAACGTGCTAGATAACAAAACAAATCTATTCCTGCTTGAGTTATTTTACAGAAGAATAATCTCTGTTGTAAACAGTTCTGCTGATTGTAAACTTCCCAAACCAAATAGTTTATATATATAAACACTATCTTTATATTGCCTGAATAGTTAAATAATGAAATACTGTGTAAGGCAAAAAAGCAGCCCTAGAAAGCTTTTCTACATTTCATTAACGGATGCCATTAATGCAGCATCTGCTGGAGAAGTGTCAAAAAAGTCTGGTATTGTTTAGAGAATCTATTTGGCAGTAAAGGGCTTACAGAAATTAAATCAATGAAGTGCTAGGGAAAATATGGTAAGTCCATGCCTTTTGACTAATATTAACTACAAGCAGAAAAGCAGAATCTTCACAGACACTTAAAAACATTGCATCTGATAAAAGCGAAAACTCGCAAAAGACATTACTGTTTGTGGCTAGTGCACAACAAGATGTAACGCTAAAGGCCACGTGTTGCTCCTGAGGAATTCTCAGTAGCAGCTAGTTCAGTCAATTTTACCTCCCATTAAACACATTTCTGCAAATGTCTAATGAGATAATAGACCTCTGAGCAGCAGCCATCTTAGTTACTACTGCCCAGCAAAAAGCAAGAGTACTGTCCTGTAGGAGTCCAGAATTGATGCTAGTAAACCTCTAAGTGAGAAGATCAGACACTTCAAGTTTTACTGGAAGGGTCAGTTAACATTTCTTCCTTTTCTTTTCCTAGTCAGGACCCACATTGTAAAAATGTCAGTGTTTTCCCTCAGACAATAAGTAGTAATTAAATTATGAATTATTCTGCCCATAAAATAAGGCAATACAGTTTTACTTAGCGTTAGGTAATTTCCTCTATTTAGCGTATGTGAACATTGCACTCTTAAGTATTTTGAAAAGAAAGTAGGAAATAAAGCAACAGGTCAAGGCACATAAATAACTGATGTTTACAAATGAAAATATAACACACTTGGGAACACTTCTGTTGATTACAAAATATGCAGAAAGTCACTACACAAACTCTGAACAGAGAAAAGCAACATTTATTAGGTCTCCCTGCATTTGATAAATAGCATACATATCAACTCCACGTTTCATATATGCTTTGAGTAAATAAGTCTTCAAAAAGATTGAATCAAATACATTCACAAATATTTTATTTGTTGATGGTTAATAAGACTTTTTTTATAAAAAAAGTATTCATTTCATTCCATATAAGGATAAATTAGTATTAGATTAGATTAGCCAAGGAAGGTAAGTTCCAGGTTTTTAAGCACATTTACAGACTATATTCCAAAAGTTAGACGAGTAGCCCAAACCAGTATTTTACTTGCAAGTGATTTTCACTATTTTCAGTTTGTGGATCTGCCTGTCCTGATGTCTGTAGAAGCAAACACTCTTAAATGTTCAGATACACAGGCTGCCACAGAGTCATAGATAAACTACCTTTAGCTGCCTTTTGCTGAATCCCAAAAAGGGATCTGAGGAATCATGAGTTAGAAATCTTTGTCTTCACTAATATTTTTCAAAATATGCCTTAAGCCAGCACATGCCCCCATTATGGTAGCATACTGTACACATTCCAGACAGCACTGCCTCAGCACCACACAAGATCTCATCAAGAGATGCTGCGCTATTTGACCTTGCTCCATTGTCCAAGCAAAAACATAGACGAGAATCTCTTACATTACCTGGCTCCAATGATCACAAGGTAGTCAAGTAACCGAGGGCAGATCTTCTTTTTCTGCACCATTGTCCTTTTCCCTTCTCCCTAGGTCATCTCAGTGAACTCTTGTTCATCAGTCCAGCAGTCGGTTATTCAGTCAGTTCTGATCAACTGCCTTGGGGAACAAAATTTGCTTGAAAATGGTTGTGAAGTTCACCCTATGTTCAAGAAAAGCAAGAGCATCAAAGGAATGATCAGGACTACCAAATACATATAACTTCAAGATCTCAATTACATCCCCCCCAAAGCCTCAGTGATCTCTGCAGCCATGGCCATCTACAGATTGCTCTTTCTCTTAGTGAGTAAGAACCCACAAGCTAGTATTTAGTTCCACTTTGCCTTTTCTGAATTACTCATACTAAACTAATACACACACCCAACCAGGCCTAATTCCACACTGGTCCATTCTCAACCAGTACAGATATCAGAATGAGTATCTCCTGAACATGCTTGGGAAATAAATCTACAAAGGCCTGGCTCTCAGCATAGCAACAAAATGCAGTTTATTTATGGTCACAAATCGCATTAGGGTATGAGCTGCTAATGGGAAGACAGGAAATAAACATTAAATGTCAAACTACCCTCAGTACTGGCTGACACTTCACTTAAGGTGGAAGTAGCAGCTGCTCCCCAGAGGATACACACATAACAAAAAGCAAAACCATACTTAGAACAAAAAGGTGAAGATGCCTAACTCAAAACCACACGCGCTATATACAAAGATGCTCGAGGAACTGAATAAGGCATTTCCTCTCAGGTGCAACTGTGAAGACAAGAGAATAAAATGGAACTTAGCGTGGTTTTGTTGTTGGCTTGTTTTTGTTTTGCTTTAAAGGAACTATTGTGAGCACACACAAAAGCAGAGAACTGAAAAAACACAGGAAAAGTACAAGAGGATGACAAGAAATATCAAGAGGCAAGCACAGATAAGCATATCACTGGCAAGAAGTTACTCCTAAGATTGTTTGAGGAGGAAGTACTGTCTAGGCACATCTCCTGGATTCTTAGAGTGCTTGGGAAAGCAGGCTTAACAGGCCATTCTTTACAATTAAACAGATTGAAACTGGTGGGAGGAGGGGATGCGTAACCTGTCTCTCTGAATTTCAGCTGTCTGATAAATGGAACATCTCAAGAAGGAGTAATATCAAAAACAATCCAATTAGATACAATGCACTTTACCCTTCCAGCCCTGGATGGGACCTATGACAATCTCTGCAGTCCAGTCCCAAATGACAGTGATCTTCACTACTTTTTCTGTGGGGATATAAAACACCATACTGCAGTTTGCAATAGCAAAAGGGCTTCTTACAGATGTTACAAAGCTGTCTCAACTTTATTCTATTTCATTTATCTTATCTATCTTCTCTTCCTTCACCATATATTATCTGATACTCATGCCCCTCTACCTTCTCAGATCAGTTTGCCAAATAAAACATGAATTGTGCCAGAAAGATTTTATTGCAGCATTACTATATGTCAATAACTATGCTTAACAGACATTCAGAATTCAGTCAACACTGTAAAATTGTACTGTCCAATGCCACCTTTCATACTTTATTGAACACACAAAATTGATACAGTATTTTAATCTGAAAAAGTAAGTTTATCTCTTACAATAATCCTTATGTACATTTGAATAAAATCTAAAAGCAGAGACTGGAGACACACAAACTGAACCAGAAGTCAACCGAGTAGCCCACTGAAAACATTATAAAAAATATATTTTATATTAAAATTTTGAACTGATCGCTTTTTGGCAATATTATTAATGAGGTTTTTATTTCATTTCATGTTTCTCTCCTAAGGCTATCAGAGAACTACAGTAACTACTACAATACTAAATTCTTTCAATTCTGCAACACAAAGTTTAGATTTTATTTGTATAAAGCATAATAGATCTACTAACAACCCAGATGTCACAGCAAAATTAGGCAGTCTCCTTGATATTTCTCTCATTACTTCACAACCAAAAGCTAGTTAAGGTACTGTAACAACCATTCTCTCTCAACCATGTTCAAAGCCTAGCACCCTACCTGCTTTTTCCCAGCCCTCTGATAAGCCTTTACTTCTTATTCCAGGCATAGAATTGGGGAATTTCATTCATTAGCTCCCCAAAAAGGAGTTAGAACCCCTAAAATATATATATAAACTTATTTACCAAAAATGAAAATTATACTAGTCAATAAATATTAATTATAGAATAACAAATTCAGAATAAAGCTTAAACTCTTTCCCTCCTTCTCTCCAACATTTTGTAAAGCATCATGGCACAGTTCTAGCAGTTCTGGCCTTCACAGTCTCCTTTGCTTGATTACACATACTCTTAACAGAGCCATAGCTACAATCAGACAGAAGAGGACAGAAGCTCCCTTTTGAAAGGCAAAGATTTGTCAGACTGGAGTAAGGGGTACAAGTATTGGAATAAAGATTGATTTCCTGGCCTTCTCCAATTCAGTCTCTCGCTCCTTAAAATACCTAATATTTAAAAGTAAGCATTAGATCACTATTTGCTGGAACTCACCTCCCTACTTCTGGTTGGAATCAGAGACCATCGTTTCATTTTCTGTATGGGCCAACACAAATAGACATTACAGTCCTGCCTCCCTCTCCCCATCTGCCAAAAGCTGGCTTTTAGGCCAGTACCATTCCCTCCTTTGTGCTGGCAGAAGCGCTTCTGCAGTTACACGGTGAACCAGATTGGGGAACTGATACGGATTAAAACTAACACCCTTCTTTCTCCTCTCCTACCTACCCTGATTTTAGTTTTTACCACCTTATTTCTCTAACTTGGTTCATCAAGTGGTCATACAAATGCTTACAGAGCCACAAGGTAGAGGTAGGAACTAGTAGGTAGGGATACCTGGAATACTGGTTTTGATTTAATGTGGTCACAGAACTACAAGATGAGAGCTTGCTTCTCTACAGGCAATGATGTAGGAAAGTAGTTTCTTTCTCAAAGAGCTTTGTTATTCTTCCCCCAACTCCTAGATTTTACAAGCTAACTACAATGAATGGCAAGAAAACAGTAAAGATGAGACACGCCAGAGATTTGTTTGGATCTTTCTCCCATTTCTCCTCTTTTGTGTTGCTACTTAGACGTGAATTGAGAGAGAATCTTGGCCCTGAGAGGGTACAGGTTTTTACACTGATGGCCCATTCTTTCTGTTAACCTGTCGTAGAATCAAGATGGCTTTTTCTGAAATGGTCTTCTGGAGTTGTTTGCTCTGGGAAGACATCTTGGATCCAGCCCTTTGAAATCTAATTGTCACATAGTACTTGAGAAGAAGTTTCCTATAACTTCAAATCAAGGAAGGGACAAAATGAAAGCAGCTGAAGGCCACCACAAAAACTTAGCCATATTGCACAAAGGAAAGGGTCTCCTATCAGAGATCACCACATTTTAATGAAGCATACCTACTAGTGGAGAACAAGATGACAAAAATTGGTACTCTGCATCTACTGGAGCAGCTATCAGCAATACTTTAGCACTAATAGAAACTGGCACAGCAGCACTGCCACAAAGGCAAAGCATAATCCCATGGCAGACCAGTAACTCCAGTTAGAAAGCATCCAAAATACAACACAAACTACTAGCACAACTCCACATTCCAAAATTCCTAACACACACAGGTTCTACGTTGCAGAAATACTTTCTAAAGGACAATCTACATTGTATTCTACATTTTTAAGCTATTCCCAGATGTGAGAGTTTGTATTAACACACAAGTAGAACAAGAAAAGCAGACACATCACAAAACAGATAGGAGAGCAAGAAAGAACTGCAGAAAACTCTTCCTCAGTTCAGAGCCATCTGTGTCAGACCAATACTCCAGCATTAATGCTCTAAGAGACATTAATAGCACAGCATCCCTGTCTCATCTACCCCATGGAGTCTTCAGTCTTCAGTATCTTTGCCTTCTAGCTGTGAAGCTAGAAGAAAAAAGTCACTCAGTCAAAGAATAATGTGAACATAAACTGTTCACACAGCTTAGCTCACTTACAGTCTTCTTTCTCACACAGAAGCCTCCAACTGTGACAGACCAGTCTTACACTCAATTGCATGGTAGTCAGTAGGTATGTAAATAACTCATCTCTTTGAAGACCTCAAAAGATTATTTTCCAGCTGGTAGATGCTAAGTCCTGCCTTTCTAATACTTGTTCCCTAGATTAGGTTGATAACCAGAATGAGGTCTCTCATTCCATTATCTCCAGCTTTTACCTGACATAAGGACTGTATTACATGTTCACCAGTGTATGGATACCTTCAAAGTATAAACTGGAGTCAGTCAATTCAATTTAGCAATGGACTGAGTGAAGAGCATATAGTAATCTCTCCTAAGAGAAACAGAGGACACTCTGGAGGAGACATCAAGAATTACTGGATAGAATCAATATGAATTCTAGTTCACTGAAATCTTGTGTTGCAAAAGATCATTTTCAACCATGACCAACAAGAACTAAATTTTCAGTTTTAAAACATCGCTGGAACATCTTCAGTTTCTACTTACACAAACCAAGAAGATAGCTTGTACTCAGTGCAGGCCTGTGGCCAATATGCCTACCCTTAGCACCTCATTTACTATGAACTCAATATAGTCCATACTATTCAAATTAGACTGAAAGCCTATACAAACACAAACAGGGCCAGGAGTTTCAATGCTCACTTTTCAGTTCACTTATGCTTTCTCACATTACGCACCTCGAGCACATGAAGACAGGTATCTATCCGTTAGGCTATTAGCCATAGCTGCAAGTACCTCAGGACGAGCCAAACTCACCTAAACAAATATCATTAACTCACTGTGAAACGGCATCAACAACATTTGAATGACAACATGAACTATTCATGATAATTTTGAGTGGTCTTTAGACATTTTAATAATCTTTAAGGGAGATTTACTGCTGAAGTTTTGGTTACTTCTACTTCTGAACTTGTTTCAAGTGATTCTGTTCACTTCCAGCAATTATCTCAACCACTGGTTTAGCACATACTATTTTTATTTGCACTAAGACTTTTTTTTTTTTTTTTTTTTTTTTAGAAACAGACAAGCATCCCCTACCTCACCAGAGATTTTTTACTTTCTCTGCTTAACAGCTACATTAATATCAAATGCTGTCAGCAGTTTTAAACTCAGAAGTATGTAACATCCTAGGAACTCCACTATGCTATTTCTTCCCTATACTATACTGTACGGTGGTTCTTAGACTATATTCCACTTGTTCTGCTAATGCAAGGAACATATGACAACACAGAAGAGTTGAGAATACCCTCCCCCTTTAAAGTTCGATAGAAGTGTTTGACAGATCACGGAACAATTTCTAAAGTCAGAGCTGGACAGACTTGCTATACTGGTGCAGTTGCTTTATTTGTTTCTTACCATCTACCTTGGCAAGACAGTAATGCATGCCAATGCTGTGACTCCTAAAAAGATACTAGCACTTTGGCACATGTGGGAAAGTGAGATAGTTTCAAAGCACTGCAAGCATGCCTAAGACAGACAATGGCGTATTTATTTAGTATGGTTAGTCTATAACACAGGTGTGGTTCTCTGAAATGCCTAGGCATAGTTCCAACCATAAGAAACAGTCAAGCAGAGGACAGTACTGCAGGCAGATTCTAAAAGCATCCTTCTTAGAGCACAGGCATCACTAAGTCAGGAAGAGATCTTCACAGATGAGGCAGCAGATAAATCCCAGCTATTTGCACCTTCCATACATCCGTAAAGCCTGAGAGAAATGACAAGCTAACTTAAAGAAAATTAGAGAATAAAGCATGAAATAGTTCTCGGTAAAATAAAAAGCAGTCCTTGAAAACCCTGCTAAAGAACATAAAAGTCACAAAGATTTCTTCCTTTCCTAATACAGAAAGAAATGATCTTTTTGCCTTCTGAAAATAGTAGTATCACAGTCAAAGATCTTTGACAACTACATCAGTTTTCCAAAGTAAAATGGAGGTAGGTTGCACAGGGATGCTAATGTATAGACATAACATGACCAGAATTCTCTCTCAAACAAGGATCGTGCAACACAGACAGGAACCTTCTTACAGCTGCACAGGACTGAAGCTACTGATTCAGGTTCTCAGTTGCTATAGGAACAGATTTCATTGGTCTTGTCACACACTCGTCCTACAGTTGCTCCCTTCTCTTCCCCTCCTTCAGTCAAATGCTTGGGCAAAGCAGCTCCAGCACATGCAAGATCATGCAGTTACCACATATGCACAGGCTATAAAAACAGAGCCACAGGTAATCTGATTCAGATCAGTCTCCATAGCAACGTGATCTTTCGTCCCCAGATCTTAGCCTGTAGGAGCTATTTATAGAGCAGCTGCAGCACTCCACCCCCTCCACTCCACCACCAAAGCACCCAGTACTGCCCACACTACAAACAAGCTTCACTCAGGCACAAGAACTGCCTGGAGACAGCACTGAAACATAGCCCTCCTGGCACCTGCATGCCCCTGGGCCACATGACAGCTCAGCAACATATATTTAAGCCATCTAAGTCATTAATGTCTTCCATATCCATGAATGCTATAAATAATCAGAAGCTGTTACTGGTCACTAAAAGCTCAGTACCAACTGCAGCTGACAAAACCCAGTTATCCAGGTACACACCAAACACTTTCACAGGCATCTACTGCAGCTGATCCTTTACTCTTGTGCAATTAGGATATGCCAAGTGGACTAACACAAATATGTTCTCTTGACAGGAACCTTCAGATGGAAGAAAACGCAAAGGAGTAGTCCAAAGAGCACTTGTCCTTGGAGAAATACAGCTGTATCCATGGGTAGTTATTTGAAAATAATCACACAGCTGAGACCTTCAACCACTAATCATTTCAAAAAAACCCAAACAACAAAAAAACAAGGCCTTGAATTAGCTATGAGAAACAAGAATGTGAGAGAGAATGCTACATGGATAACAATATTCATGTATATTCATTTTATTCTACTATGCTCTTGGGAAAGAGTATCAGAGCCAAAAGCAAACTGTTCTCCTACACTAGTTTATATTACTCTAGTCGTTAATAAAAAGGAGAGACTAGTTTTAGCCTCAGCCCTATCTTCACTTTAAATACCTCATATTGCCAGTAGCATCTGCTCATATACTTTACAAGGGAAATAATAATAATAATAATGAAAAACAAAACAGAATGTCCCTGAATTGAGTTAGTTTGACCTTCCACAACCACTATGGTGTTAAACTCTGAATGACAACAGGACTACTCTTTTGCAAAACAGAATTGCTTTCAACTTGAGTTTTGAGCTGAGAAATTTGATCACTGCTTTTGAATGCAGTCTAGATGCTAGCACCCAAGAGACGCCTTCCCTTTTCAGTTCTCTATCTAGTTCTCTATTTGATAAGTAGGGCAGAGTTACCATAATACGAGCACCAGTGGGTTTTTCCAAAAGCCAAACACTGCAAGTGTACAGCCATTAAAAATTAATGCAAAAATAACAAAGTATATGACATTTAAATTGAGAGAACTGCTGGATGCAACTCCTAAATTATTCAGAGACCCTCTGTTGTCACAGTGCCTCCCCCAGTTACGGCAAGCAGCTCTAAACCAGGAACTAAGAGGAGATATTTTAAAAGGAGGACAACAGGTAGAAAAGACACAATCTAGCCAAACAGTGAAGAACACCCCAATGATTAGTGGCTTCTTCACTCACATGGGTTTCAAGCTATTCAACTAGGATGTGTTATTCACTTAGCAGGCGGCATCTTTTACGACATCACCACCACTAAATACAGGAATTCGACTTTCTTTGCTGGAGATGGACCACATTGGTACAAATGACTTGCTGTCTGGAATCCTAACAATAAATTCAAGCTGTTTACGAGGCAGAAAAGGGC
This sequence comes from Rhea pennata, assembly GCF_028389875.1. NCBI lineage: Eukaryota > Metazoa > Chordata > Aves > Rheiformes > Rheidae > Rhea > Rhea pennata. The sequence goes on along the minus strand of NC_084667.1, from coordinate 18,751,124 downwards.
AAACTTACAACCAGCATGGAAATACTGAAACATTGCTTAGAATAATGAGGACTAGAGAATAGAAATATTTTGAATAATCTGGCTATTCCAGAATCTGGAAATTAAAAAAAAATGTTTTTCCTGCCTCATCTCAGAAATATTTAATCAGAAATGCCACCTACTTTACTATTCCTTCCATCTTCATGCCTTCTCATTCTTTTCATAAACCTTGTGAAAGATCAGAGCTCCCTACTCTCAGATTGATCCTACTATTAATTCTCATGACAAATCATAGTACCAGCTGGTCAAAACTGAAAACAGAGAAACGACCATTCTTTCCTTACTAGAACTATGATATGTGGGAAGCTCATATTTGACAGACTCACCCACATGTAAATACTGGTGCAAGGGCAGAAAGGATAAGAATCACCTCAAGCAACTCTTACAGGCAGTAAGTAGTAGAACAAGGGGTTCTGAGAGGTCCTTCCAGACAAAAATAGTGCCACAACAAAGGAGAAAGAGGAAAATATGACACCTGCTAGATACAACTCTTAAGAGAAAGAGGAGAGAAATGAGACTGTCTAGAAGAACAAGAATTTCTGCACAGTTCAGTTTAACCACTATCAAGAGGAAACGGATACAGACACTACAGCAGAGTGGCTTAATGTTCTTGTGTGAAGTAATATCAGTGAATACTAATCTAGAGTCTTAATCACCTTTATCACAAAAAACACTCCCCTCCTCCTGTTATCTGATGAGATGCAAACAAGCAAAGGAGGCAATATTTCCCATCTCATCCCCTACGAGCTTTTTTTAGGGCAGGTAAAAATATCCTGGCAAGTAAAGGTGCAGGGAAGCTGGCATCAAAGCTAGTACACATGTAAGAATTGAATCAAACGTCTGATACTGAAAGTAAGAAATTCAGTTAAAATGAGAAGGGCAGCAGGACACCACTATGATGCTGAACTCCCAGACATGACAAAGAAAAGAAAGAGAAAAGACTATTCATCATAAAACAACACATAGTTCCTGAAGATCACCAGGTAAATCACAGAAATTGTTATCCCATGTGTAAAACAAGGCTGATTTCCCAATTCTCAGATACACCATTCAGAACAAATGTTCAGAAATTATAAATAAGTACAACGGAGGGATCCTGACAAAGATTATGGTATACATCAAAGGCAACGTGATGACCTGCCCTTCTTTTATGGCTGCCCAGCTGTGAAATACTGAAGGCTGTAGAGAAACGTAAAACCAAGGAACTTTGTTCCTTGCAGCTACACTGATGCTGTATTTCTCATATTGACTTGGAAACACAACAGACTCTTAACTGCAATTGCTGAGATTCTCATATAGCAAAAGAATTGCCTCAGAATGGGTAATTTAGGAGTATACAGGTGGCATTTCTCACTTTTAAATTGCTACAAGAGTAATGCTAGTAGACTGGGAAAGGTAGTAGTCATTAAAAGTAAACATGACATCTCACAATTCAGTGATTGCTGGACATCAAAAGGCACAGCTACCCAACCGGGGAGTTCTCAAGTGTAAAAAAATTTTAGAGCTTCTGGCAGTATGCAGGTCATTTCCTTAGAGTTTTGTTGGGTTTGGATTTTAGTTAGTTATTCAAGTCCTAAGAGACAAATCAGGAGCATGTTTCTTCGTTACAAACAGTGATTTTCATGTGGTCATGACAGACTTAAAGGCCTCCAGTGACAGAGAATCTAATCTCTCTAGAAGTATTTTCTAGCTCAGACAACAGGGCAAGGATTAGCTGAATTATCTGGGTTCAGTTATATAGAGCAAACAGATTATCAAAAGAATTTTTTCATAGAACTTAAGGTGGAGAAAGAACGGCAGCAAACCCTTTCAGGAACAAAAAATATAATTATTCCACAGATTAGTAGATTATCCCATTAAAAATATTCTCCACGAATCAGTACCTTATGCAGCTCATTTTTATTTCCTTGGGTCACCGACAATGCCTTTCCTTCATTCGTATTTATACCTTGAAATAGTTGGAGATTGTTTAAACTGGGGAAGTGATATTAATCTTACAAATCAAGTTCTTTCATTCCTGTTTCTAAATCCTCTCCTCACCGCTGCAAATATCCAGTCAGTAGCTGTATTCTGTATTTTCTACTAGTGCATAGAATAAGAACATCAAAATCTTTCTGCTAAGGAGCTACTCAGAGGTTAACGCAGTACATCCTAAGTGCACCCACAATAGAGCCAAAGGACATCGGTAGGAATTAATCTGGGTTGTAACATATGCATTACTATCTCCAGTTCCATCCTAATGGAAAGGAAACAAAACATTCAACTCTATTTTGACAAAAAAAAGTATCAATTTCCGTCTTGAGGGTATGATAGTACTATCTACTTTGTATAAAACACTGCAACCTGAAATGGTAGCCTAATCACTAAGCTTTGCCATTTGTTACCCACTCTCATGCACTAAATCTCCAACAGTACCCCTTCCTCCTCCCCCTGCAAAAAGGTCATTCCTCTAGCAAGCAGATTTTCTCTGATAGTTCTTCCCAGACATATTAGCTCAAGTGCTGTAAATTAAAACAGCGAAGAGAGTCATCTCATTCAGCAGCATTTGTGACTTGCTAAATTAATACCTACGATTTTCATAAATACTTGCTTTTTCAACTATCTCCTTGCAAAAGATGTTAAATAGACGAGACCGAACATCTTTCCAGAGGTACACTGTAGCACATCTTGGCTATCAGTAACTTGATTAATTATTTGATATAGCCTGAGGTGAGAAGGAAAAGTGACAAACTATGAACATCTGCACCTCTCTCCCCAAGCCAGATCAAATCAAAGCCAACTTTATTTCAATTAGGAGGATGATTTGAACAAGCATTTTAGTAAAACTTAGGATCCATGGATGCTTCTACCATCTCTATTGAACCATCAAACCTGAAATTCTAAATAAAAAAAGATTACTTTGGCTATATTGGCAAGGTTTATCGCTAAAAATTCTATAGACCTTTATTTGTCCATCTTCAACAGCCTTTCAAAGCAGACTAAAGTTGGACTTCATTTCATATGTACACTGTCACCCTTCAGAAGGATGATGGAACGACATCAAGGTCAAAGAAGAGTTTTACCCTGCAGAATATTTACTCTTCGTTAGTTTCCACAAAAACTTTGAGCTAGAAGACCTATTTTTGCTATCTGCTACACAGCCTTTAGTTCACCATCATTCATAACTTTGCCATATAATACACACATCATCAAAACTACCTTGCCATATTATGCGCTCCTATATTTGAAAACATTTTTTAGTGGAGATACTATTTTTCTTTTCCTCTTTGTGCATCCAGTAAAACTAAAACTCTTAAAAGCAGCAACAGTGTAAAAACTAATGCAGTAGGACTGTGAAACTTACAATTTGAAAGACTAACCTGCATATTTGATGAAAATACACAAGAACGGGCTTTTAGTACAGCTGCAGCACCACCAGACAGGTATGCACAATGTCTTTTAGTGCAGACAAGGCTATCTTATTTTCTAAACAAAAATGTTCTAGAGACTTGCTGATGATTTTACATTTTATTAAACATATGGTAAGATAGTTAAGGAATATATGATTAATTCCAGGGTATATTAAATTTGGTTTGAGAGCTATATTTTTTCTAACTATATGACAGTAAAGCAAAAGAACAACTTCATAGCTGGAATAATCAATCTATTTCGTTTAATATAACATCCTATTAAATGATAGCAAAATCAAACCTTGCAAAACTGTATTTTAGCTATGTTAGTTGCACTGGACGCTGTTTCTGATATGTTAGGTTTGCAGATTTTCACACAGTGCTGATAACAGCAAGTACTGAAAACGTCTGAACACAATCCTCTGTGATGTGCTTGAGGTAACTGCTTGACCATGAGGGTTGGACTAGATGAGCTCCAGAGGTCCCTTCCAACCACAGCCATTCTGGGATTCTGTGATACTTCTAGTCTCCATCCAGAATAGTTCCCAAAGTTCAAGCACTATTAAGGACAAAAATGGAAGTAATTGCCAAATAACTGTACTTGAATGACTCAGGTTCCTCCCTTACAGGACCCTCAAGACACCACCATACATTTTCTCTCCACTAGCTTCTGCCTACTAGTAACAAGGTTCTGCAGACAAGTGATGCTGCAAAGAGCACAGCAAGGACACTTGAGAGCACATGAACAGAAATGCTGACCTGAACATAGAGAAAATGGCTGGCTCACACAGGGAAAATAAAATGTATTGGCAGATTCACAGTTCTGTGCCATCTCTGCAGGCAGAGGATTTACAGGTAATGCATGTTATTCTGCACATGTCTGAAAAGAGTGTGTTACATGGGTGAGGCTTATGCTATACCTAAGTTTAGGAAAAAAATGGACAGAATAAAGTCAAAGAACAAATCAGTTTCCTCCAACGATTATCATTACTCAAAGCGCTTCTTTACCATGACTCCACACAAATAGTAGTCGTGGACCAAGCTTCCTCTCCCATCTGAAAACAGGAGTGGGAAACGCAGAAAGACAGTGATATTGCCTCTAAAGGAGAGTGCTCCTGATTTGCAGGTTATTTTACAAGAAATTACCTAATACAAAGTGGATCCCTGTTCTATCGCTTTGGAGAATGACATGACCTGCTGTTTACAAACCAAAGAGGAGAAACACCTTTCCAGGTACATTACTACGCACATTTCTCTACACGGCATGCGCGCCTAACTGCTCCAGAGGAGGCCAGACCTTCCTCCGCCGCCCTCCTTACCTGGCCTAACTGTCCTGCCCGTTTCCTCCAGACAGAAAAGGAGAAGAAGCCGCAGCAGCCCGGAGGCCCGCGCACGGCCCTGCCCGGCGGGGAACGCCACCGGGCTCCCCGCGCCGCCGCCAACGGCCGCGCCGCCAACGGCCGCGCCGCCAACGGCCGCGCCGCCAACGGCCGCGCCGCCAACGGCCGCGCCGCGGGGCCCCCCCGCCCCGGCTGGCGACAGCAGCACCGCCATTTCCAGGGCCAGCCTGCCCTGACACGCTGCGGTCCTCTCGCTCCGCCTGAAAGCCGCAAGCGACCCCCCCGGGCGCCGCGTCCGCCTCCCGCCCGCGGAGCGTACCGGCGCCACCGGCAGCTCGCGCATGCACCGGGCAGCCCCCGGCGGAGCCCCGCGGCCTCAGCCCGGGCCGCCCCCCAACGCTGACCTGAAGCCCCCTCGGCCGCCCAACCCCTGCCCTCCTCCCGCAGTGACCTTGCCGAAGGACTCGCCTCTGCCCAAGCATCACCACGGCGCCGAGCCAGGTCGGCAGCGGCGGCGGAGGGCCGAGGGCAGCCAAGCCGCGGCGGGAGGCGCGGGGTGGAGATGGCCCCGCAACCAGCTGCGCGGGGAGGCAGGGGGGAAACCCGCCGGGCACGCGGCCCGCCCCGCTCAGCCCCGCACCCCACGCTCGGTGGCGGGAGCTCCGCGCCTTTGACAAGTGCACGCACGGACACGCACCTCACTGCTGCCGCGCCCAGACCCGCGCCCGGCGCCGCGGCGGGGCTGCCCGCGCCCACCTGCGCCGCCGCCCGCCTCCCGGCGCCCCCTGGCTGCTCTGCGCCGCGCGGCCAGTTCCGCATCGACAGCCAGGAGCGGAGCGCACCACCGCCGCCCGGGGGGGGGGGGGGGGGTGGTGATGGAGCGAACCACTCGCACCGACGGTGAAGGGGGGGAGAGCCCGAGAGTCGCCTCATGAGCCTTCCGCAGGGCGGCGCTGCAGCTCGCTCGCACCGCCCTGCCCCCCCCCACCCCCGGAGAGGGGGCGCGCGCACAGGCGGACTGCGGGGAGGGGGCGGGGCTTCCCCAGCGCCGGTGTGGCCGCGCGCCCGGGGCGGCGCCGCCTGAGGTAACGGCCGGCGGCCGTGGTCGCTGCGGGCGGTTGTGAGCCTCTGGCAGGCCGAGGGGGTGATAAAGCCCCTCGGACACGGCTGCCTAGAGCAGCTTGCCCCCAGCTGGGCGTCGGTGAAGATAACCTCGAACATTTTTCGCCAAATGAGGTGTCAAATTACCGCTTTCAAAGCCAGCGCAGGCGACCAGAAGGTAGAGGCGTCACGGCAAAGGCTGGCTTCGGGCAAGCAAGGCAAAGGGGAGTGACAAGGATAAGGAAGCAGTATGTTGCAATAAGGGATACAGTGCTGTGGACTTTCAGGATCCATATATACGTTGAGCTACTTATTTGCTGGTTTGCTGCTGGCTTCTTAAGATCGTAAGAGAATTTAATTATTAAAAGCTTAAGGTGTAGCTTCTTGAATTTTTATAAGCTCTCATAAACCGGTACACTGCACAATCAAATCCATTTAACAAAACCAAAATTACTAAAATAAACCAAAAATGCAGTCAAAACTACCACAAATATCCTAGCAGTAAAAAAAGCATGCAATAAGGTGCAGACCAGTAAAATATTGTATCTGACATTCAAAATATGTATTTTTCCCCCATAGCAGGACTGAGATTTCAGAAATACACCCATCTTTTCCTCCTCCCCCCCCCCCCCACCTATTTGACTGCACTGTGGGCAAGCACAGTCATTGCATAATACCAGAGTCCACAGGGAACACACAGAGGACTGTAGTTCAAACACTCCTGGATTTTTGCAGTGACCAAATTAACAAAATTATCTTGAAACAGGGTACAGACCTACAGCATCAGGACTGGGTCCCATCCAAGCCTAGGAAGCATTTTGCAAATATGCATATGAAGACGTCAAAGGCCACAGATCTCAAGGAGAGTTTTTTTTTCCCACCACTTACTTGAGCTTCTTGGGCTAACCTGGGAAGCTGCTATAAAACTCAAAACTGATTTACGCTTTAAAGAATGTGAATATCTACATGAAGGACATGTCTTTGGTTACATTACAGCAGAACAGGACGGAGAAGCCAGAAGAGGCATAGGAAATCACCATTTTCACCACTGACCTCCACAGCAACATCATTGGTTGTAACTTGGAAACTCCTCATATTGACATGCAGTTTTTCCTCTTCAAGTTAATGAGACAGCTGCTTACCAGAAGCAGCTTCATTGCTACTGACTCTTCTGACTGACATTTGCTCGCAGATCCTTGGACTACAGCCCAGCTGCCCTCTAATCCACCCGGGGCAGCCTTGAGCTGTCAAGCTCTTCACATTACTCCCCACTCTTATTCTACTACAGTCCCTTCTGGAGCTATTCCTATTCCTTCTCATCTGGTTTAGTACTTACAAATATATTTGTGGACCTCTAAATTTTATACTCAGTAATGCAGAGATTTTAGCAGAATATCTTGTCATGTTGAGACTTGCTGAAATGACAATTATAAATTGAAGATGCCCTTCCCTCCCCTCTTTGGCTGGGATCTTCAAATACTTCAGGACCAGCTAATCATAGAATCAGTAAGGTTGGAAGGGACCTCTGGAGATCATCTAGTCCAACCTCCCTGCTCAGCAGGGTCACCTAGAGCATGTTAGACAGGCTTGCATCCAGGCAGGCCTTGAATATTTCCAGAGAAGGAGACTCCACAACCTCTCTGAGCAACCTGGTCCAGGGCTCCATCACTCTCACAGGGAAGAGATTCCCCCTCACATTCAGGCGGAAATTCCTGTGGTTCAATTTCTAATGCTGGACAGCTCTTTTCTTTCCCTTTTTCTACCATTCTCTTTGTTCATATGAACAGCTAATCCTGTTTCTCCTAAGCTAATTGTTTCTGTTGTATCTGCACTAGACATCAGCTAGGAACCTGGCATAATTTGCTCAATAACTAGAAGCATAATGAGGTGATATTTCAGTTTCGTTGAGCCTGTGTTTTGTTGAGGCTACGCAGAAAATAGAGAGGACCACATGGAACAAAAAGGTTGAATTCTGAAAGTAGCTGTATAAGTCACGATGGAGTATGCATGCATAGTGCATGGTGTTCATGACGTACACTTAGTCCACTTCACCTATTTGCCAACTATGGCACACAGCAAGATGCACAGAAAAGCAAAATCTCACACCAAAGGTTGAAAGAAACTGCCTGGAATTGCACTGTTATTCCCCTTTCTCTACTTTCTGCCCTTCTCAACTGATAACTTCACTTTCTTATTAGCTAGGAATTTGTTAAATCAAGAACTTACTCCATCTTTCCCCGGTCTAATGATGGCACATCACAGAATGTCAGAGTCCTGTATTAGGCTTTATTCTTTTATATAAACATTAACATTTCTCAAACAGATTAGTTAAAAATACAGATTTAAACAAGAAATTTTGCAATTGCAATGAGTTATAAAAAACAACAGATTATTTTACAGATTGTTACAAGTGCTTTACAAAGGTGCAGAGTGAAGGCCAGTGGCAGGGGACCAACCTCAAGTGCAAAATGGACACAATACCCTCACCACGGGCATAGCGCTCAGATACACAGCCAAAAAAAAAAAAAAAAAAAAAAAAAGCCATGTGAACCTAGGCTCTTGGGATGCTCACCGGGCAAGCAAACACAGACCCCTATGAGAGAGAAGAATCATGAGACCAAGCTACCAGGGTACTCAAGGTTACATCTCTGAGATCAGCCACAAGATGATGTTTCTTGGAAAATAAGGAACATATTTTTGCAACAGTGTATTTCTCTTCTGTCAGACAAAATATTGCTATAAATCCTACAATACTTACAGTTGTGAATACTTAAGGACTGAGGGCATAAAACTAGTGTGGATTCTCACTGTGCCCAAAGTGGAAAAGAAAGGATACAGGACCTAAGTGTCTTTCTAGAGCAGTCAACACTCCTTATACAGCAAGGACCTCCATATCCCAATCACTAAGTACCTTGGAAAGACTTTGACAAAAGGAAGAAGAGGCAAGCAGATCTGGTTACACTCAACATTCCTGTAGCCCATGATCTGAGAGTTGTGTAGCCTGTAGCTTAGACAATGCCCATACTTCACTAAATGCAGCATGTTCTCTCTCCTTGGCTGATACATCTTCACGATCTTCTTGGAATACATGCCACACGCTCCAAATTCTTTAAAGTTTTTGAGATCCTTCCACCACACCTACCTTGACTAGGTATCAGTCCTTCCCAACTTACTTTCTTCTCTTCCACCCCCAAATATAAAATCTATATCCTGATTTTTTGAGGTACAGTTTTCCAGCTGTTAGCAAACCAAAGGTAAAGTGAACTGGCTGAGAATCAGTATAAGATAAAGTGGTAATGCATTATGTAAAAATCCACTACTTTATGCCTGACATCTTTCTGATGTACGAATGTTCCCTACCCAGAAGGCCTTCATGTTAGATAAAGGACACTACCCATTCCAGGAATCCTCTTTCCAAAGAACAGCCAGAATGAAAGGGCAACTCTAGAGATGAAGTCTCATAATAAAGAAATAACAACAGCTACTTCTCTGGGAATCTTTGCAGAGGGCAGCACATAAAGAGATATTACTTATAGGAAACCCAGTGAAACCCCTAGAACATCCACATTGACTTCCCTGAGCTCCTCAGATCCAGGTACACTGGGGACCCTGCAGAAGCCTTTTGAGCTCGGTTACTCTCAATAGAGAGGTTTTGGCAAGTTCCTGCAAATTCACTTTCATAATCAACAAGAGAGGAAAGGATCAGTGGGCAAATCCCCAGGACATGCTTAGAAAAGAGAGACTCTGAAGAGAGAGGTGTATGTGTATATGGGGAGGGTCTTCATTTCTACCGTTTTCAGATATTTAACGTCATCCATTTGGGGTGTGGGCACTACATCAACCCCCCCCATCTGATCTACCCCAGCTGCCTCCTACATAATCTCATGACATCACTGAAACCCCAGGCCCATCGCTCCCTGCACTGCCTAGCCCAGAGTTCAGTGCCTGGAAGAGGGTAGGCTGGCTTCTTGCTAGCAAAGGCTGGGAGATGGCATTATCCTGACACATCAGTGCCCTGGGAGCATGCAGTCACTCATGCACATCCCAGATTTCTGAGAGCAGAGGAGGGAGTTTCTTGTCCTGCAGCCGAAGGGCAAACACCTGTTCAGAGTGGACGCTACTTAGTGTCCGAAGACTGACCAGCTTCATTAACATCCGTGGAAACATCAGGTGGTCCTGCAGGATCACACAAAAACACTGCTCTTAGTAAATCTACACCAAAACTTTGCTAAAACAAACATAAATATTGGATGCCACATTGTAAATATAATCCTGATTTTGTCTAAAACCAGCATCCGTCAGGAGGTGGAAGTGTAAAGGAAGGAAGAGGAACACTATACCATGCCCCAGAACTCCAGATTCAAGACCTTCCAAGTTGGCTAAACTACATAACACAATACTGGACAGCAGGCTGGGACATTTCACAGATCCTCCATTTACAGCAGCTACCACACAGTCACAAAAGGATATAGCTTGAGGGTAAAGATGGCAAGAGAACTACTACAAGCAGTACTGCAGGAACAGTGGCTGCATAAGCACAAAAAACAGTTTGCATCACTCCCTGGGATGTTCAAGTCAGGCACTTACATTTGGTCTGTTGATGCAAATATAAGAATGAAGGGCTTCCACGTAGGTGTGCTGCAGCCTCTCCACCAGGGACTGGTCCTGCACATTCGGTCGGTCTGCCAAAAAGCCGGTTAGAAGTGAGCAAATTGCTGCAGGCAGCCTCACTTAGACTAACCCCAGACCCTCAGTATGCTCCTTCCCCACAGCCTCATCTAGCATTCGCCCCGTATAGCCAGGAGAGTCATCCAAGACTGGCAGTTTTCCGTCATGTTAGTTTTCTGTAACTGTTATTTCTCAGTCATGTTCACTGAACATGGTGAGTCGGACCTGAATCATTTAGAGGTAGGAAGTTACAGAGACCAGACAGCAGCGTCAAAATGTATTTGGTCGCATGTCTCTGCCCAGAGAAGATAAGAAGCTGCAGTTATTCAGAAAAGGATAGGTCAGCTTCTCCAGTAACCAAGCCAGTGAGAAAACAGAATCAACCTCCCCAGATTTTGATCTTTCAGGTTACAAGACACAGAAAACATAAGCAAAGAGAAGAGGCAGCTTCTTTGCAAAGCCCTTTCCTGGCCCAGAACCATACTGGTCTTGCATCCAAAATATTTTTATTTGACCACTAGATGTCATTCATGTTGCATGACCTGCATCACACCAGAGAAGTGGCAAGCACAGTAAAGGGACAATAAAACAACAATTTCTAAAGAAGGAAGATTCGTATTGGCAGATTTGGTACACACTTTTTCATGAGAATGCAATCTGCCTTCCTGTGGAGGTGGCACTAAAAGTTTCAGTGTATAATTAGCAGAAGTAATAATATGTTCCTTATTCCCTGATCCTAAACCCTCTTCAGCCCCTGACCTTTCTCGACTGTTTTCTTTACCCCACCATTCAGTGCTGCAACTCTTCAGTCCTCCCTGGATTTTTACCTGCAGAGAAAATGTTGATGGCAATTAAAAGTGCATATTCAGCATCGTTGAGCTGTAGCTCATTCATTCCTTTTGAGAACTCAAAGATGGGGTTAATGAACTCAAACTGCAGACCTGCAACAAGCAGAGAAAAGGGTGAGGGTTAGCAATGGCATTAGTTTCTTGCCTCTCTCACTCACAGAATAAGCTATCAGAAACCCACCTCAATATATCAGGGAGCGCAGAGGAGACCCCTACATTATGTGCCAAGTATAGCTGAAATCTCTACCACTACAGGAGAGCAAGAGTAACAGAAGGTGAAGAGTCCAGACCCTAATATAAAATGATACTAGTTTTAGGTCTTCTGAGGGCCTTAAATGTCTCACAGCACATTAACAGGCAATAGCTAAACGAAAATGACATCAACTCTGATGTCTGTCAAAAAGTCAGAAGCCCACAAGTAGGAAACCTACACTTTCCATTCTCGCATCATCATCTCCTTCATCATCTGTCAGCCCTCATGCTTTCAAAGAAAGGTTTTTAATTCTGTGCTCTAGATTCAGCTGAAACCTGTCTGAGCTGAAAAATATAGTTCCAGGAGGTCTGAAATATCTCACTTTTTAGCTCCAAAAGTTGGAGGAGCTAAGGCAGTGCAACTTAAACCTTCGATCACCTTTTTGATAAATGCAGTCTGGCAAAAGTGCATTGTCATTTATTCTGTCATAGCATACAGAGGCTATTGCCACATCAGATTTCTTTGTGCTAAATACTGTACAAATACACTGAAAATTTTAAATTCTTCCCCCAAAACAGGGCCTCAAGTTTCTCATTTTCTGCAGTACAACTGCATCAGAGAAGAAAGAATAAGCCAGAGGGAATCTCTCTGGTTGCCTGCTTTTTGCCTCCCTAAAAAACTGAGGAAAAGACTGCCATGAAGTGTCAAGGAGGAAAAGTACTTACTAAAACTTGAAAAATAAAACCAAGTTCAGCCCCCTACCGTTTTGATCCCACACCATGAGAATTTGACCATTACAGTTTGAAAGTGCAATGAGTGGCAGGCTAGGGCAGTATGTTCATAGAAGGCCAGGAGCGGCCTAGAGGGCTGCAGCATCCTCAGCTTGTCTGCTGCAGGTAAAAAGAATGACCATGGTTGAACCCATGAAGTTTGTGAATCACCTCAGCTTTTTGCTATTAGAATGTGCTGAGTTTGGTTCCTCCCTCTCTCCCTCTCATAGTTAGGTGATCCCTAAGGAACATGATTCTTACCACTTCCTTTCTTACCACTTCCTTTCACTTATCCTAGTGCTTCAATTGTTTCTTCTCTCAAATACCTTCTAAACCTCTTACCTAATTTCCACTCTAAAGCCCACATACTATCTCCAACAGCCCACAAAGGAACAATGAAAGAACACAAGATGCAGGGAAGGAAGAAACACCTGTCTAAAGCACCACCTGCTTTGGCGAAGTCATCCCGATTATAGCTCAGGTCCTTAAGAAATGTGATGCTCTCAATCTCTGGATTGTAGCGTCGAGATGTCTCCAACAACATCACCTGAAACCAGAGGCCAGGGATATACTTGACTTGAACAGAATAAAAAACATTACAACATTGATAATTTGTTGAGGGCTAGAACATCCACTGGAAGGGGGGAAAAAAGGGGGGGGGGGAAGAAACACCAAACAAAACAAACAAAACTCAAACATGTTTCTCTCACTCAGAATGCTTCAAAATTCCAGGGCAAATTCTGCTGCATCCTTTACAGTGTCTGCTCCTGGGAAGGGGAATGCCTGCTCACCACTACCAAGGCTCTTTCTCCATTCTCCTCAGCAGCCCTTTACCAGAATCATCTGGCACTAGAGTAATGGTCTTGTGGCTGAGGTTCTTTCAGTGTGTCCCCCAGAAAAACGGATGAAGCTAGTTCTCCTGGTGGGTTCTCTATATGTTTTCCTCTCTGCTACTATGTACTGTGGTGGAGCCAAACTCTCACCTCTATGGTAGATGTCTTCAATAAAGCAATCTGATCTTCCCTGGTGAGCTCCAGAAAGCCGGGCAGTTGCTTGGCAAAGTCCACAATTTCTTGCACAGAAATAATTGCAAGTTCTGTAAAGTGAGCAAAACGCTGCTGCCTCGCTTCACGATTATTAGGGTCAGGAACCTGGGGCCACGGCTGTGGGGATGGGAAGAGACACAGAATGGAGACAGTGTATTTGAAAGATGGAGAGAGGAAAGACAGGGATGCAAAAGATGAAGTGAACAGAGGAAGAAAGAGACTGAGACACACTGGAAACTCATCTTCTGCTATTCTTTACAGACCTTCGGTCTACAGATCCAATTCTTGAAGCATCTCCCCTCTCCCACACGCTTAGCTCACAACCCTGAGTCCCCAAATTTCATTTTTCTTATTTTGGGTCCACTGGTAGAGCTTTTACCGTCACTTTGATCCTGTCTGTGAATGAGCGCTGGTTGCACTGCTGCTGAGCGGCCACAAGCTTCTCTATCATGCTCAATTGTTCAGGCGTCAGTTTGTGGGAAGGGCTTGGCGGATGCGGAGGATTTGGACGCACTACAACTGTCCGAGCTTGGTCATCTTCTTGCTTCTTCAGTTTCTTCAGTCGGATCTGCTCTTCAGACAGAACATCTAAGAGGAGGAATAATCAGAGAGAAACATGATATGAGAGTGCAGTGCAAACCAAACTAAACATGGGGTAGCGTGCCGTGGATAGAAAGGCAGGGTTTACAGCTGCCTGTATCTGGCATTTGAGTGTGATGCAGGCAGCAATACTTATTGTTTGCTCTTTTCCCCTCTGTAGGTTTTTTCATTGCCTTTCTTTGAAATGGTATTGTCCTGTAAAACGACCACAAAAGACAGAAGCTCCTTCTACACTGCCTTGCAAATGTCAGAAAGGCAGCAGTGGCTCCTCCCATTAAGCAAGTCTCCAAGAGGTAATGTTATAGTAGATTCCAAGTGATGCCCTCTTTGCATGTCACAGTGGGTGCATTACATTTTATATTGTCCTATCGTGTTGTCTTTCTCTGATATTGCTCTATTAACAGCTTGTGTCATTTCATGTTCCTCTTAAGAGGTCAGAGTCAGTACTGGATGGAGTTGGAGCTTGAAAGGACAATCCTCTACATAGCCAAGCTGCAGCAGAGTAGTAAAGAAGTAACATAAAACAAGATAGATAATAAAATAGATTTGTATAAATCTTACTGAGGAGAAATGCAAGTCCTTCTGGAGTATGGCTGGAAGTCATCTTCAGTCATGAAGTAAAAAGGTCACAGCCACTTACATTTAACTTTGTAAGGAGTAATACAATTCAGAAGCATGTGTTATGAAAAATCTTACTGGACCAATTGCTCATGAGTTAATTTAAACATAAAACCTGTTCAAGGCCCGTAACTAATTTGACTAGACTGCAGAATTCAATGATTTGAATGTAGAGGAGGTTTGTTATTAAGTCAAAGCTGCAAGAACTACCTGAAATCTGTATTTGAAAGAGGAAACTATCAGAGCTACCTGATTACAAGATTTTCTTCAAGCAAATCATCCTACCAGCTAGTGATGAATGAACAAAAAGCAGAAAGGGAATTAACTGGCAAAGAAAAATGTATCTTCAAGAAAAAAAAAACAGATAACAAAAGAAAGTTTGACCTTGCAAATAAGATTAAAAAGACACTTGCAAGATTTTTTGAACATTTTTATACAAAAGCAACAAGCAAACATGGCTGCTACTAGGAAAGCAGGCCCCAAAATTGAACAAATATATTACTGCAATTCTTAAAAGAATCACATTAGACATGAAGGCAAGAACTGGAGAACTATTGTGAAAACGTATTCTGAAACGGAAATTAAAATACGCAGGATTGGAGGGAAAGCCAAAGAACGTAACACATTCAGGCTGAGAGTAACCCTCATCCCAGACTTCCAACAGGGATGGTACACATGTGCATGCACACACACACGCGTGCGCACACACACACAGTAACAATTCAAACAGCAAAGACATTCAATACAATTAATAAGTTAGAGGGAAATCTGTAAGACTAGAGAGAATGCCAGTCACAGTATCACAGTCTAAGTAGGGAAGGAAGTGATCCATGCAATTACAGTCCCTTATCTTACAGCTCAGACACACAAAAGAATTTACAGCTCAGTAACAAGTTACCAGGTATCAGTGTACCTTGGGAACTGCCTATGTGCAAGCTCCTACGACATGGTAAATGCAAAGTAATCTGAGTTCACTCAGTTTTCCATAAAGAAATTTTTTAACATCATGGTGCACACTGGCTCGAGAACATATATAAACTGGCCATGAATAACTTCAGTCTGGGAATTAGAAGAATGTTTCCAACAATTAGTAAAAGGAAGCTCTGGAACATCTTTCCAAGTGGAACAGTTGGGGAGAAAAGTCCTCAACTTCTGTCAAAATTAACAAGGCAAATTTACAGTAGGGATTACAGTGTCTGCAAGTATTGCCCAGTCATTGATAACAATGACACGAAGATTCCTTCTGGTTGAATTTTCTTGAGTACAATTGTACCCTCCAACTTCACTATGAGATGATGAGTAAACATTGAAACACACTAAAACATGCTGGAAACTACTTGCAACACAAAAGTAGCAAGGTGGATAGGTAGCCTCGCTAAGTAGCTTTTCAAATAAATCTGTTTTGTAGCTCTCTGGAGCAGGGGGAAATGGAGCAGAGGCAGCACCTGCAGTGCTGCTCCAAACCAGTGTGCCATGTTTCACACACACACACGCACACACACACAAAATGTATCCATGTTTCCTGGATACAGCTTGGTGGGGCATCATTTGTTTTACAGAAGTATATTAATAAAGATGTTTTTGAAATACACTGTGTTCATTATTGCTCTGGTTGCCAGGAAGGAGATTTCACACAGGATTTACATTAGCTGAGGATCTAGTTTGTCAGTTTTGGCCAGCAAAGAGCTGAAACCTAGATGCCTTGGCAGGAGAGGACTGTTCCTGACACACGAGCAGAAACATTGTGGGACATCCAGAAACAGCAGCTTCGTGATTCATGCGAGAAAAATAACTGGGATTATTCCTAGGAATACAGTGGGGCTGTAGCTCTCAGCAGATCAGTGTCGTTCGACTAACAGCCTCACCTCTCCACTTAATCCCTACTGAGCCCTCAGTGACTTGCCACCTACATTCCAGCACGCAGCCTGCACAGTTCGCACGTGACCCTCACAGGCACGCACACCGCCCCCTTCCTTACACTCACTGGCCCCCAGCCCACTCCCACGTGCCTCCTGTCCCAGCACCGTGGTGCTCCTGCCAGCACCATTTCCTGCACTCACATTGCTCCCGCATGCCGGCCTCCTGGCACTTGCGCAGCCGGCACTCCTGACACTTGCGGCGCATGTACATGTCCATTTCGCACTTGCCGCCGTTCTTGCAGACGTACTGTGCACCCTTGATGACACTGCGGCGGAAGAAGCCCTTGCAGCCTTCACAGCTCAGCACGTTGTAGTGGAAGCCAGAGGCCTTGTCTCCACACACACTGCACACTTCATTTCCCAGCATCTTAGGGGCTGGACCTTTCTTCCGCTTCAGGGGGGGATTTTCTACAGAGAGGAACAATAATGAAAGAAAAAAACCACACACACACACACGAGGGAAGTACAATGTTCACAGCTGATCGACATAGTTCTTTGAATCACCCTCAAACCCCCTGCCTTCCAAACACACAGATAAACAGATCCATCCTCCCACTTCAGACTCCCCTTCTGGGCAAGCATATTATCTGCTGGGACAAACAACTATTGTAATAGTTGAAACAGTTTCATTTCAAACACATAAGCAGATACAGCTTCAGATTTTTTTTAGCCCCCAAATATGCTGAAAGAGCTGAAACATATTCAAGTCAGATGTTCTTCTGTACTTTCCATCAGTGGAAGTGACAGTCAGCAATATGAGAAAGGGCTGCAAGAAAGTTGAGCTGAGAGTCCAGAACGCTCAGAAAATCAATTTCTTTAAAATTCATTTCAAGTGCTCTCACTTCTATTCTCTGCCATATTCTTATACCCAAGGATAAAGAAATATGGTTCAGCAGGCCAAGAGTCACAGAAAAACAGTGCTGAAAATCATGATACTACAGAAAGCAGACTGAATAGGCAATCTCTACAAATGGAAAACTTGGAGAAACTGTCAAGACAGAGGATTGCAACTTTGTGGGGTTAAGGGCAAAATACAGGAGAGCAGCACACGGCAGAAGCTCTATGAACCTTTGAAAATCTGAAGCAATCAAGAACAACGCTCCCCACTCCTAAGACTAAACCGCTCTCACACTGACAGGTCATTTATTAAACCTTTTTATGCCATTTGAAACATAAGACCTTCACTACTGTCTTACATTTTAGATGGTCTTGCGCAGTACATCCTACTTCTCCCTATATCATTCTGATGGATCTTAATCCTGTCATGTGCTGTGTGCTCTGAAAACATCTTTGGTCTGCTCTGACATGTCTCACCTTAAGAACTCCAGTAAAATGCCGGCCTATGTTATTGTATATTCCCTCCCCTGGATGTGTCAGCCAACTCTGTTTTCACTCCATTAGTTCTACCCATGTTGACATTTGACATGTCCTTCTGCACAGCTCATCATGCACGGGTTCTTTTCTTCCTGACTGTCTGATGTTATGAATTTTTCTGTGCTAGCTTTTCATAAAGAATACAAACAGCGTGATCTTGGTAAGTCTCTAGATTATGTTTAGATATGCTTGGAGAGTCTTTATAATGGAGTTAATTTACAGCGTTTGGTTTGGAGGACAAGGCTGCTGTGCTCCCTGAGCGAGTGGCGACAGAGTTACAATGGCATGTCTGATTTTCGTATTTCTGATTTTAATACTTCTATCATTTCTTTCAGCTTTGCTTCCTATTCTGCTAACATACCTGAAATCGTAAACAGTCAGAAAGGTTTAGGCAGTTTCAGGAATTACTAATAATGTTCTTCACTGCATATTGGTTCTCACAGTCTTAAGTATATCGGTGTTGATTTTCAATCTCATTGACTTTACAGAGGTTTGGGGGGGGGGTCATTTACTTTGGCCTGCACATCTCATTGCAGATCGGACAGCAGGAAAATGCTATCAGAAAGGTTAAATCTATGATATTCCCCTCTCTCGTACTGTATTTCATTCCACACAATCTATTGCCAAGAAAAAAAAAATGTAATGTCTACAGTTACTTCCAACGACTTTTTTTTTTGCCATTACCTACACAATAACTTCAATAATAATTTTGCAGAAGCCCTGAATTATGTTAACATATTTCTGAAGGCCAGAAGGGTAGCTCAATGACTACCACAAGACAGATCTGTCCAGCGCAAAACAGATTTTTAGCTGTTTTTAAAAGTTACAAAGAAGGCTGATTATCATTCCCATGACTGTTTTTATGGAGACAGAGAAGCTTATTCTTGGATCTACGCAAATTGCTTTCCACCTCTGAACAATAACAATTCAAGTTACATAGCTTGTTATTGTCATTTTCTGTAGTTAGACAAAGATAAGACATAGAAATAATCTGAGACACATCAAGTACAGAAATGGCATTTCTATAACTTTGCATCTCATTAGGGTCCTTCTTCTTTAGTAGATTCACTATTCAATCATTTTTTCACATTTTGGCATTTTTTTCCCTTGTGCCTTTTATAAGGCATTTACCACTTTTTCTTCTTTTACTGTCCTCAAATCTGCCTTAAGGCCTTTTCTTGGAAGTTTGTCTGAACTGATCTCTCTTCACCTTTGAACAAATTCCTCCATTTCTACTGCATTGACGGATCCTAGTTCAATGTTCAGATCATCTATTCTTCCTAAATCAAGGGCTGGCAATTGTCTAACTGTTTAACAACTGGCTGAATTTATTTGTAATTTCTTCATTAAGTTGCTGATACTATGACAGATGCATTACTTGGGCTTTGTTTTTCTTCCTGTTACTTCTCCAGTGGTGACATATTGAGACTTCTTACAGTTTAAATGTACAGGATTCTTTGTGTCAGCTGCAATTATGACTGTAAAAATCTCGATTTTCTTTCCTGACACTCTTTTAACCTCATTTTTTTGTTGCACGCTGCTCTTGAAGTGTTTCTGGTGCCTGTTGTCTTCTTTTATGCCTGGGTGCCTCAAATGTAGCAGAACTCGCTCTACAATTCTGCTAAATATCGGTTCTGTTTACAGCTGAAAGAAAACAATCCTTTTAGCTTGCATGGATTTAGAAGGAATTTTTCAATACCTGCATGCTCAGGGGGGTTGTCTGAGCCAGGGAAGAGTGAAAGCCCTTCCTCCTCCATCTCAAACACACTTGCCACTCGCTTCCCATGATCCTGTGTGGTGAGCTGAGTGGGACCCATGGAGGCCACGCAGGAAGGGCTCACTACAACCTCATCGCTGCAGCATTGTTACTGACGAGCAAGAGGCTGCAGGCGTCTGCAAGGTCTTTAGCTTCTCCCTGCTACTGAAAGTCAGCAAGGAAACACCTGTGGAGAAAAACATATGCATATGAGGCAAGATATTAACTACTGAGACTATTAACTCCAAAGTCTATTACAAGCCACATTACAAGCAAGCCTCAAGATTTTGTTTCCTTATTTATCAAGAGGGACAATTAACTCTATTTTGTCAAAGTTTATTGACTTGAAACAAAATATTTTAACAAACTATGGCACAAGATAAGCACACCCAGATATAAAACTGTCTGTTTGTTGCCAGAATATTTATCAAAGTTTTCATTACTGCTTACCAGTCCCCCCCAGGAAACTTCAGCCCTAACCTCTCCAAGTGTGCAAGAGGGAAATTCCAGACTTTACAACCGGCAGCCTTTGCTGAAGCTTCCAGTAACAAATTCTTCATTGCTGCCAGTCGTGATAGGTCTCGCAGCATGTACTGTGAGCCCACAGACCATCCTAAAGGTCAATCTTGATACAATGAAAACATGACATTCCCCCATTACTGGCAGCTGTCAAAGCTATGACAAAGAGCAATGATGTATCAAACATGAGGATCACAAATCCTCCCTTGATGTATATCAAGAAATTAAAGCCAACATCACATCCACAGGCAATGACCGTTATGCCACCTTCAGAAAATAGATTTGTCACCAATTATACGAGGATCCCCTTTTCTGGAACCAGAAACTCGCACTAAAATTCATCTCTATTATGTAGCACTAATCCACTACAGAATCTCAATCTGGAAAGTGAATCCAATCACCTTTTTTCCAAAAAATCCTACCTGCCCAAAATAAATGCTTACTAGTTTGACTGTATGGACTGTAGTTAAACTGATTCATGCTGCTAATGTAAACATGCTTGATCTGATTGGACACATTTAAATCAGTTGATCTTAATTCAGTGATTTACCAATGCAAACTAAAGGGAATAACTGATTTAAAAAGCATCTACGTTAAAGGCCTGTACCAGTTTAACTTGACCCATTGAGCTCAGGACTGGAAGCTTGTCACTCTCTGAAAGAGAGAAGGGGACAAAAGGCTGGGCAGCAGCCCCACTACAAAAGCATCATGTGCCCAGGGTTATACATCACACCCCACAGTGCTTACTGGGAAGAGGCAGAAGACCACAGCCCAAGCCTCCTTTTCCCTTCTGTACTTAGACTAGACAGTGCAACTTTTCTGAAAATGCCAAAGGCAAAGAAAAAAGAAATACTTCCACAAACCACCCCCTCACAGTGCTCCAAGAGCAACAGTCATCACGTATAAATACAGTCATACAGTTGAGCCTGCTGGGCTCCTGCCATATCCCATTATACTGTGGCAGATAATAGATGCAGGTGTTAAAATCGCAGGGTGTATTAATTCACATGACCTTTGTGAACACAGCCTCAGACTGGAATATGGACAGTGCCAGGAATTCAGACCCTCTTCCCTTTGGTGCACACAGGCACTGAATCGCTGAAGAACAGACTGTCCAGGATAAATGCGATGGTAACAAATGTGAAAAATCAAACTGGCAGCAAGCAAGAAATTCTAATGTGGAAGACTGCAACCTAACAGGTCTGAATTGCAACAAATTCAGAGAGATTCCCACTTCTCAAAGGAACAGTGTGGATATCAAAACTGACTTTAAAAAAATATCTTCATGGTAAATCCTGCAGCAACTGAAGACCTCAGAGAGGTACAGAGTGACAGCTGGAGATAGGAACTTCAATGAAACCAACTCAAACCTGCTGCTTTTTCTTTATCCCACGTAGGCTCCTTACTGATGCAGATCTCGGATGTCTCTGGGCATGTCTGAGCATGAAACACAAAGCTACACATACTGACTGAGTGCATCTCCACATTCCTTTAAACCACGCAAAAGACTCACTCAGACATTAATTACTCTGAAGAATGAAACACTACCAGCAGTACTGCAGTGCTTTTTCAAAGCACAAGTTTGAATTTCAAGCTGAGAGACTGAATGATGGTGCTCAGGCCCTGCTGCCTCCCAGTCAGTCAGTGACCCAGTCCTATTGCAGCCCAACCACAAGCTGTGATGTATTCTGGAAAGTAAAGAGGGGGAAGGTACAGGCTGATGGGATTTCAAAACTGTCATCCACACACAGCCACAACTGACATTGCAAGAGTGAAACTTGCTGTCAGAAGGACATCTGGAGCCCAAAGAGGAGTTTCTAAGGAAGAGACTACAGACTAGGAAGTGCTATGTCTGACTTGTCTGCAGTTACCAATAGAGAGGTGAATTTAAATATGTGCACACACCCAGGGCATGGAAGGGGTAAGGCATATCAGCCACTATCCTCGTGCTGTGAAATCAACCTACATGTTCCTACTTCATGCACCAGCCTTTAACCTTCCCAAAACAGAATGGAACAGCTCAGAGCAGAGATGACTTGAGGCCTTTCCTAAGACACAGCACTTTTTAGTTTTGCGGATCCAGTAACAGTTTCAGGTTGTGGACAACTGACCTAACTGCAAACAGCAGCAGTTTAGTGCTATGTAAGAAAACTAAACTAGTATTTTCCCCAGAGGCATACACATGAGAGGCTGTATGACTAGACCAGGGGTCAGTTTGCACAGTGATTTAGGAGAGATATTTTCAAATGGACAAAAATCTTGGGTTCTGTATTAACAATCACATTATTAGAGGTTTACCTGTCCCTATTTGCACCACATTTCCAGTTGAAGAGGTAGAAGGATACTGCAAGCTGTATCTGCAAGAGGGAACGCTGTCGTCTTGATATAATCTGCTGTGCTGCCTCTACTGCCTGTCTCAACTCTCACTGTAAGTTTTAGAAACCAGAGCTGGCCAGATGACAAAAGATGGGGCAATCTCTTCTCTCAAATGCAGCATCTAGAACAGAGGAAGCTGGTGAGTAGACAGACTGTAATGAGGAAACAAATATAGATGAAAGGCTGAGGAAAGCAATTCTCAGCCAGCCTTTGTCACTCACATCTCAAATGAGACACTGAGTACTTCTGAAAATTGTTGCCATCAGCTTCTCCCCACTCCTTTTCTTTCCTCCCTCTTCCTTTTCTGAAGCAACTGAACAACCCAGAGATCAACGGTCTCAAGATCAGCACTCTTGCAACAGAAAATACTGTAACAGAGACTCAAGGCAGCAGTCCTGGCTCTTGCAGCTCATGCTAACTGCCCAGAAACCTTCCCCATCTCCTCTAGCAATGGCCTTGTCTCATCCTGTATCCTCTGTTCAGACTCCTATTCCAGCTCCAGCTGAAGCACTTTGCAGCCTGTCTGCATCAGAAGACAGTTTGCATGTGTGTACATGTGTTAACATGACTGTGCTCACGCATCAACATCTCTGTCAATGGCACTGTGCCTTTGTGTACAGGCCTAACAAACTCACAGTCAACGAACAAATGCATCTGAAAAGAAGGGCTGTCCTTCAGCGATACTTAAAGCAGAGAAATTTGCATTTTGGCATCTGAATATGTTCTAGCACACAATACACACAGGAGCATCCAATCTGAACCTACCTCTGAAAGCTGGGGTTAAAACATTGCATAAGTGTCTCCACTGAAATCTAAACACACAACGTGCATACAAGTGATGCTGCTTCATGTAACAAAAACTGACTGCAGATCTAAATGCCTGAGAAGAAAATGGGTTGAAGGACTGACATATCACATGACCCTAGGGCACTAGCAAAGAATAAAGCATGCTCAGGATACATCACCATTCCAATTCTTTCATAAGGACTGACTGGTATTTTGTGACTCAGTGCTCTTCCCTACACCTTATAAGGCACAGTAACCAGAATATTTTCACAAACTTCCCCCAAGAACTCAGTTCTACACTGCAGTTGTTTCAGAGAAACAAAAGGTTACTCCCAGCTCATGTGGGTTCATTCCTTCTTCTTGCACCCTGCATCATCACATTTCTCAGGAAATGCTGAAGATACTAGTGTTAGAGGGTGAAAGTATGAAAATGATAGGCTTTAATTATGCTAAGGTCAAAAAAAACACCTGTATCTTTCAGGGCAGAAAAATAAGCCTATGTAAATATGTCACTTAGGAAAAAAAATGAGATTGCATGTGAAAACAGTTAAAACTTGTGAGAAAATATAATCAGCTCCAGAGTGTCAATGAGAGGGACAAAACATGAAAACACAAGGTGTGCAAGGACATAAACAGTAATTTCAATCTGTATGTTTACTAAAAAAGGAAGAAAAAAAACCTGCTCTGTAACTCTCAAGGAACAGACTAGCTCTGTGTATGGAGGGATTTATGGCTGGGGCACAGAAGTGCAGAGACCCTGTTTGGAATCACATAATCCATTTTAATCTCTCAGAAGCATAAAGACTTCCACAAGCCACTATCAGTCTCAAGCTGACAAAAAAAAGTTGCAGCCTCCTGTTTGCTTTCATTCTCTGCTATCAAACTAAGCTTCAACTGACCACAACCAGTTGCCTAAGCACACAGGGCTGGCCTGTGAGCCTCACAAGCTGTTACCACCTCCCCCAACCATGCTGAAGAGTCCTGCCAGTCACCTCTGACTCTGCAGCCTGCTCCTCGGGAATAGGCAGCCGTGTTTTGGTCTCTTGCCTCCAAATTAAGGGTCCTGCTCCCACTTCTGCCTCTCTAGCTGTGAGTTTTAGAGCTCCCCTCCTCCTACCCTGGCCCTTATTCCCACTGCTGGCCATCTCCCACACTACACGTGACACTGCTGAGTTTTGACATGGTCTTTGCCCATGCTTCTACCTCTTCCTTTGGACTGCTGCCTCCCTGAGCTTGCCTGGCTTCTCACTGCAGCATCCAACTTTTATTGTGAAGACTACTTTTGGCTGTGCCTTGGCTTTTGCTTGGCCTCAAAACACAGTATGACATCTACTCTGCTCAGGTGTGGATGCTATGGCAGTGGTCAGAGAACAGCAGTAAAAGTGACTAACAACAGAACAGGCTAAAAGAAGTGTGTGTGACTTGGTTGAAAGCATACAGGGAAGAGAAGCAGGAAGGCATAAAAATGGTGTACAAAGAGAGGGAAGGTGTTATTCTGAAAGACAGTACAACTAAGAGAAAGAAAGAAACTGAGCAGGGGAAAGTCAGGCCATTACAGAAAAACACCCTGATGGTGAGCTCTGGGAGACTGGGCAGCAGCCTCTGTAATTTTCCTTCCAAAATCAGACTTACACTACAACAAAGGTGCAAAGAAGTCTGCAGACATTTATGAATCTGAAGCTGGTATGACTAAGATACTCTTGACAAATGGAGACTATGCTATTACAAATGAATAACAACAGCAACAGAAATTCCAAGTCAGCTCCATTCTACCCCAGGCAAGGACAGAAGTTTCTCTCTGCTGTAGATCAGTTAGCAAAGTGAGTTATGGTCATAAGGCACAACTGTATTACATGAAACAGAATAAAATAATCCAGGGCAGAATCAGCCAAAGAGTATTTGCTTTGCACCACATCAAAAAGCAGACTCATTCCTTGTCTGTGATCACAGCATAGGATTTGTTTCCTTTCTAGAAAGCCTGCGGATATCCCTCTGTTTTGGGAACAGTCCATTCCAGATTGCCTATCAGATGAAGACAGAAAGTGCTGACTCCAATCCCACCAAAGAACCTATAAGCTCTGCAAAGGAACTCCTTACTCCAATAGGAACTGTTTTGCAAAAAGAAATTGCTTCTTCTGTTCACATGCCTCATCCAGCAGCAAATTCTCCCTCTCCTCTCAGTTATCTATCTCTGACAAAGGCTGAGGTTTTGCCTTTGCCCTCGTCTCTTGATTTCTGCCTGATCAAAGGGTGCCGTGGCAATTCAAGGAGCAAGGGGAAAAGGGAGTATGCATGTGACTGCTTTCAGGGCACGTAAGATCCTGAAATGGGCTGTGCCTTTCTGTTTCCTCCCTCCCTCTCTCTGGACTGCCAGATGTCCTTGGTCCTGCAACTGAAAGGAGGAGAAAGGAGAAGAGGTTACTAGAGTTCACTCACACTGCACACAGGGCTCCCTCTGCCTCTTTTCCTGTTTGCATGGAAGTATCAGTCCCTTTGACAAAGGGAGGGAGGGAGAACAGAATGTAAAAGAGGACAGACTTCTTACCAGTTAATTAATTAAGAACGAATGAATAAAAGGTGAGGCCCAGACTGAGGTGGTCACCTTTTCGACACGAAATTCCTCTAAAAGCCATCAACACAAGGTCTTCTGGACTTGGGAGGGCAGCACAAGCCAGGCCTGGGTAACAAGTCTCTCCTACTTTCCCTAGGCTTTCTACTGCACTGTCACCTCAGTTTTTGCTCTAGGTTAGCTGGAGGCTCAAACCACCTCAGGAACAAAAAAAACTAAGGCATGCTCTGGGATATAGTAAGGAAGATGTTATGACAATAGCATCGCCCGTCCACCCTCCAAGGTATCTTATAGAACGACAAATCATCCTTCATCATCTCTGTCCAGCAAATTCAGCTGAGAAGCCAGAGCCCTGACATGGGGAACAGACAGAGCTCAACAACTTCTGAGCAACACCGACTCCTGCAGCACCTGTGGGGAAGAGTATGAGCAGAACTTGCCATTTGTAGCTGAAACGCAGTAATCTCTAACATTTAGCTCTGAATCTAGCTCATTACTAGCTCGACACTGCTATCAGCACCAACCTTTGGATGGCAGGAAGCACAACTGGGGCTCTGAACAGGAAAAATCCTGTCTGTGCTCCTCCCAGGAAGATGAAACACACAGAGCAGAGCAGCTGCCCTTTCCTCCTAACAGAGAGGCAAAGGGCAGCTCAGCACAGCTCCACGGGAAGAAGGTGAGAGGAGGGGAACCAGTCTGGAGCCTTGTCTATAGAAGAGTATGTTTGTTAGCATTAGCTGTAATAGCAAACTCTCCCTACAGGAACACACTGCACAATGGCAACAGCATTCTTTCACCTGAACCACTCACATAATTTGGGGAAATTAAGCTATCTGACCAGTAAAACTTCTTTATTTTTTTCCTTTGCACATCTAACTGTATCTATGCAAAGGTGGTTTTGGTTTGTTTTTTTTTTCCCTATGGCACCCCTGCTGGCCGATGGTGCAATGCTTTCACGCTCCTAACCACACTGCCAGATCAAAAAAACACCCACATATGAAAAAACTTTCAAGTAATCTAGAAAAATCTCTGCTGTGGAATAATCTACTAATCAGTTAAGACCCTAGCCTGCAAAAATGAAGTTAAGATGTTCACTAGTCCTGCTGCTGATCTGCCCTTACATATCCTAAGTACAGTGACAGCTCATCACATCCTACTTTAAAGCTGAAAGTGAGAACTGACTCCACCTTAGCTTCCTTATAAATGCCACTGTATGGCAGCACAGAAAACATGCCCGGAGAAGCTGTTTCTTTCTAGTTTTTTTTCCTCTAGCTTCATTCAGTCATCAGTACCTTGTACTACATGATTATACATAGCTGGCCAAAATGCAACAGCCAGCCATCCTTCTCAATAACTATATTAAGACCCAGAGTTTCCTTAGTTTTCTCAGAGAGCACAGATGAAAAGAGACAGGAAATACCCATCAGCGTCATCTATACAGGAGGTAATGGTAGTAACTGGCAAGGGACAAAAAGGCTGTTTTTAAGATGAGGCTTTCACAGAAGTCGGTGAAGTCTCTCCCTTCAATCACTGTGAAGAACCATGGGCACAGAATACAAGGAAACCCTATCTCAGATCCTACATTCCTTCTTTACGGCCCTCAGCCCTACAGATGTTACATCCTGGCTTCAAGGAATACAAGCCTGACTCGTGGTGGACTGGACGGCTATCCAAAGTAACATCCTGACAGGGAAGATGCCAGGGAAAAGGGCCAAACCCTGTCCCTGGCCAACAGGGGAATCCACTATATTATACCTACAGAAATAGCACTGCAGGTTTTTGTCCTGCATGGCTCTATGTGGAAAACAGTAAAACTACATAATAATACGAACTACTGTTTACCTGATGGCCTCCTTAGAAATAGTTTAACCTCCACTAAACTCTACAAAGTTAGGGAATAAAATTTCATGACCTGTGCCTATGCCAGCCAAGTGCTTTCAGCAGGTAGCAAACATGAAAAAAAAAATCTGCTCAGCTCTCCAGATTGTCTCAGTCTCCCTGTTCAACACTGGCATCACAAACTGCTGTGGACTCCTCTGAGCAGGAGCACAGCCCAGTTCACTGTCAGTATCCAACTACTAATAAAAGAGAGAACAGTAATAAGAAATAGCAGTGTCCGTGGGTTTGAGTTTTTTAAAAAAAAACAGGGAGACATGAGGTCAAAGGACAGGTAGCATCCCCAAAGCTGTGAGATGAATCACAGAGTCAGAAGGAGAACTTAGAAGTCCTCGGCTCCTAGATCCTCATCTAGACCACCTTCTCTTTTGAACTGGTCTCCTCCCATCTTCTAGCATCTATGAAATAAAAGAGCATGTAGAACAGGAGGCAAAAGAGGAAAGAGTAAAATAAAGGAGAGGACAGGGCTGTTTACTCATTTTTCTGATCCTCTTATCCTCCTACCCAAAAGTACTTTTATCAGTACGCTGCTTATCACCATAACTGAAACAGGGTTGTTTCTGGGAAACAGCCTTTTTATAATGGATCTACATAGCACTTAGTATCCAAGCACCATCCCACCTAAAATCATCAATCAAAACAAATACTATTGCTCACAGGCAAGAGAGAAATTCAGTACTGGATTGCAAAACAGGCAGGAAACTCATTAAGATTCCCTTAAGGGCAGTAGGGGAAAAGTACCAATTCCCATTCATAGAAAGATCATCCCTAGATGTAGCACAGAGGTTACAAAGAAATGACAATACTGCAGAAATACCTACATAAAGAATAAATCAGATTGATACTGGACATGGGTTTTAAATTGCTTCAAAGAAAATAAGCCCAACTTGTCCACATTTTAGTCTATTCCTCACACATCCACTACCTGAAACTTATTTTGGCAGGTTTCATTAACACTGCTCATAGAGCAATCGGAGAAGCAATGATTCCCATCCTGCAGCAGTGGAATTATGTATCCAAAACTAGGAGAGCAAGAAGATTGCAGGAGAGCAAGAAGAGAGATTAGAAGCATTGCCAGGAAACAAGACTAGCATAGCAGTAGGGTACGGGTCAGAAGAAAAGACTACCAAGAGCTCCGTGCAAGGTAAACTTACCCTGCTTTTGACTTTACTGCTCTGGATTCTGGCCTGCATGGTCTGTCCATTTCTGCTCTGGGGGTCATTCCAACTAAAAAACATTTAAAAGGTACAATAACAGAAGAACAAGGAGGGGGGATTTTTTTTGGTTTTGTGTAAATCAACACAATGAAAGCCAGGAGGGGAGGGTTAAAGGTCTGAGAATGAGAGAAAGAGGATCTGTGTGACAGGAAGGGAGCATGTGAGAGGGCGTGTGACAGTCTGTGCAGCAGAATGTGCGTGTGCAGAGCTCATTCCCTCCAAGGCTCTAGTCCAAGTGTGGAGCTGAACTTTCTGCAGACTTTGTCCTGCCAAGTCATGTTCCCTTCTCACACTGCCTGACATCACCACAAATGCTCAGCTGGAAAACAGTCCAGAGCCAGACAGAGTCCACTGCTCAAACGCCAGCCAGTGAAATGGCTGCACTCACGGCACACCCACCAGATGGGAAAGCAGAGCCTCCAACTCCCACAGGTTATCTCCAAGCACCCAGGACACCTCACCCTTATCTATCCAGAAAAGGGCTCCCACGAGGCACAAAGAGATCTAAGGTGCTAACAGACAAATGCTTTTTTGCATTTGCATCTGCAAACAGCACAGTCGAGAACAGATTAGGAAAGTCTGCACAAAAGCTCTAACAGAAGAAAAAAAAACAGTTACGAGATTTCCAAGGTTTGTCATAAGCAACATACTGCTAGGAACCCGGTCCCTTCCCAACTCCTGAGCAATCTTGCCACAAGGAGAAGGAAACCAGTAGCAGAATTCATACATGATCCACAGAAGAATCATGAGCCAACAGTTCTGCAAAGACTAATGCTCTGGCAAGGTCTGTATGAAGCAAGTAGGAGTTGTAAAACGTTATACTGTCAGAGAGCTCGGCACCCGACTTCTCAGAATTAACTGCAAACACAAGATCAGTGCTGGAAAATGTGAGCACATGCATGACTGTGTGGGCAGGCAGTGGAGATAAGCCAACAGGTATCTGGATTTCCTATTCTGATCCTTGTATCAAGGGAGAAGGGTGAGGATGGCCTGCTGCTTCTGGGACACTGCAAAAGGCACCACCCAGAGCAAGTATCATGGAGTACCAGTTGGAGACAACTAAAACAAGGGAGGACAAAGTCTTCAGGGTCGCTTATTGTATTCTGCTGAGCCTTCATCCCCAACCTGCTGCAAGTAGTAGCATGACAAGAGTACCCTCAAAGTGCAGGTAAGTGGGGGAGCAATTCATGTTTTCCTTAAGCAAAGTTTTTTTGGTTTTCTCCGCTCATGGTCTATTTCTAGGAGAACAAATAGCAACTTGGCAATTTTCTGGAGAGCAAGGGAAATTTTTTCTACAGTCCCAGAAAACCCAGGAAAGTTATCCTCCTCTTCTCAGAGGCACTTAAATAACAGGAACTACATTATATGATTCAAGCTCATCGCTATTTTCTATTTTAAAACACTCCTCCCAACAAGGAGGAGTTTTGCTGAGGAAGGGGATCTGGCATCTTCCTTAAAGATCTAGCAGTGCAGCTTTGCCCATCAGTGTGCCATATGGGCAAGCCCCCAAATCACAGCCTTAGGGCTTCCTATCCAGACCCTGCAGATGCCCAAGTCTGTGTCCCTCACCTGTTATAAAGGCAGAAGCTATCTGCTTGACTTCCTCCTGGCCCTTTCACAGAGACCAAAATATTATTCCTCCCCTACAGACAATGGCCAAGGGTGGAAAGCGGTCAACCAGCAGAAGACTGAAATCACAGAGTTTGTATTTGAAGGGAGGACAACAGCTTCTTTCGCTCTCCAACCACACAGTCACATAAGATGCCCGGCCTCGCTGGCAGTACTCGTGCGAGCTGAGGCATACTGGCCACAGGATAGCGTGAGGGTGAGCATGTACGTGCTCACACATGTGCACGTGCACACACATGTCAAGGCAAGCACAATCACAGCAAGTCTCCAAGACTGTTCCAGTACAACTTCACAAGCCCACAAACACTTGTACATGGGTGCCTGCAGGCAGATGCTCCAAAAGCCGCTGCGTGTGCACATCTGCCAGGCTGCCTTTGTAAAACAGTAAAACTCGCTTGCAGAGTACGCAGACTCCTGTTGGGGCTGGCACATTTCCGCACATATGTCCCTGGCTACACAGATACAGTATGGAGCCATTTCTGAAGCCTGCCTCATTTCACAAGCACCTTAAATAGTCTATTTAAATTCTAAATGTTTTTATTTAAATAGGATTTTTACACACTTCAAAGTTACCCTCACTAAACTTATTTTCTAAGGCAATTTATGGCAGGGCCTAAAATGATTGTTTAAATAAACAAACAAAAATCCCTATCCAAGTATTACATGGTTGCTGGGGAATGTTTAAAGAACATAACTGCTAAACTCAAGGAAGTCATGAATCCATGGAATCAGAATTCATTGAAATATTAATCACATCTCTCTTAATAGGGCAGAAAGACTAGTTTCTTCAGTTCAATTATTTAGTTCGGTTCGCTTGAAGTTGAAAGTTGAAAAAAAGACAGAATGTTGTGCGGGGGATTTGTTTCTCTCTTCCCATCTATGAAGAAAAAACAAGACAAGCAAGGATGAGTTATGCTTATTCGAAGATCTGGAAGGACATGATGACCAAAAACAATCCGTTCATTTTGTTAAGTACAGATAACACTGCCTGGTTAAAATAAATCAATTAGTTTTAATGGCACACTCTCCAGTGCACATATTTTCTCTTACATAGCTAGTGCTTTATCATAGTTCAACTATAAAAAGTGATTTTTGCAAATCTGTAATTTGACTTTTTATTTAAATGCAGCTTTGCACCAGTCAAAGAAAATATTATTCATCTGGTAAATATAAATGACCATTTTCTAATGTAAACTTTTATTGTGATAAAATAGCAGAAATAAATGTAAGTAGATACACTGTATCATCCTTTTTAGCAAGAAGTAGTAATGAATTAACCTAACCAATTAGAAACCTTGCTCTCAGGAAAATATCAAATGCAAAACAAGGCTTAAAGAATCATTTAAATCACCTATTTTAATCATGATTTAAATCAGCAAGTGGGAAGTCTTGATTTAAACCAATTAACCATGTCTGTTTCATAGTCGTGCTAGGATCTACCAGCCAAGACTGCTCCTCTTTCTTGAGGAAGAGGCAGGATATAACTTCTATAACTTCTTCCAGCTCATTTCAAGAAGTACATTTCCCATTATTTTTTAAAAACCTTAAAACAAACTAGAAGACCTTACACGCTGGGAAACACCTACTCTCTTGTCAATCATCTGGTTTAGCAATCAGTCTGCCACTCGCCTAATATCTTTTATTTACATCCTAGAGAGGTTTCTACATGTATATAACACAACTTGTCTCTGCAGCAGAGTTTTGAAATCCCTTCAATTCTCTCATCCTGTGAGATAGTTTTCCTACATAATCCTGTGGACACCAGTTACGGCCTGTTCAAAATGAGAAATAGATTTCTAGTTCTCTGACACTGTTCTCTTCTTCTCTCCATTAACTTCTACTTCTCACTAAATAAACATTTCCCCTTAAACATGCTGGGAAGTTTGGGCCCTACCCTTCTCTGTACACTGTCTTAGTTAGCCTTTGCCCTCCCCAAATAGGACACTTAAAGCTTGACAGTGTATATACATTAACTCACTTTTTAAGCTTGATTTCTGTATCTTATTACCTTAAGATTTTCTTTATGATGTTCAAAAAAAACCAAGTAATTTTGTCTTACAGGAAATTTCCTATGCTCCACAAAAAAAAAAGTATGTTGTCTGAAGCAGGAAGTCATAGATCAAAACCTGCAAAACCAGTGCTAAACCAACCCATCTCAGTTTTAATAGAAAAATCCATAAGATCTGCCGTAACATGGATGGCCTCTTCTGATTTAAGTGTTATTCCTATCTGTCAAACCAACATTTACTGCAAATACAGCTTCTAACTGCAATAAACACATTGAACTTGGTTATTAAATCACTCTTCTGTTAATGTATAATATTAGACCTAACATTTTCAACCTGTTTGCAGCCTACATGTAGACCTATACCTCACAGCAGGAAGTATTCACACGAGTTCCCTCCTAAGATGAGGTTCCTTCCAACTGAGACAATTTCCACAGCAAAGAGACTGTCATTCTGCATTCCAAATTATTACACTGTGAGGAAAAGAAAGTACTATATTCTACTGCAGGCAAGCAGAACCATTTCCCCCAACAAAACAAAATGATCTTTGAACGTCAGGTTTCATTTCAGTTCTGAAACACACATTTATCTTCAAGATAGTCAGATCTGTGAACTTTATTACTTAGAGGGGAAAAAAGAATTACATAAAATCAGATAAGCTTTCCTATCGACAACGCAAAGACCTACAGATCTGTTGCAATGAAACTTTCACAGCAGCTACAGAGCAGAAAGCAGGATCCTTCTTCAACTCATTCAAAGCACATTATATTCTACATTCTTCCCTGGACAAATGGGAAGATGATCTGTGAAAAACAGCAACAGTTAGAGACCCCAAATGCAGTATTTCAAATTTTTAAAAATGTCAGTCTTGATAAGTGTACAATCACAAACCAGATCTAACTACAAGAGACATGACTTTTGTGGTCTAAGATCATCACCACTTCTAAAGATTGGATCTAATATTTAAAAAACAACAGCAACAAAACACATTCATTCTGTTTACCAGAGAACGAGTGCTCTGACAATTATGAGGACTATTCCCAGAGAAAATATCTTGCTTTGAAAAGACATCTGAAGAGAAATAATAGTAATCAAATGCACTCTGATGTGCTGGAAACATGATTCTTCCTACATATGTGCTATGAGGATAAGACAGCAAACTCGTGTTCCTTACTTCTGCAGCTGCATGCTGATTCTTCTGCGTACCATCTGCCTCCTCGTTGCACAGCCAGCTGGTAGGGCGAACATGCTGACAAGGCCCAGAGAGCTGCTGCAGCAGTAACTGGAATGGCAGTAACCCAAGGCAAACGGCCAGGACATGGCAATTCAGTGATAAAGCTTCCTGCCTTCCCCCCCCCCCCACTCCTTTTTTTTTAAAAAAAAAAAAAAAAGGTTAGGCTACAGAACATATAGTTCCCTGCTACAGTACTTCTCCTCGCATCCATTCAGAGTATGAGCAGCTGTAGGTTACCTCAGGCAGCTACAGAGGTCCTGAACAATTCCAGAACGTCCCATATTTTGCCTTACTAGAGGCTCTCGTTTGGTTTTATTGCCCTTTTTCCAGGAGTGAGGCTGGGTGATGTTTTATCCCCTACTTTCCTTTTCCAACAGTCAGCCTTCCTCTGTGAAGAGTGATGCATGTGTATAAGCAGATATGATAAAGAAGTATCACTGAACTCAATACTATACTTCAAAAATGGAAAACCTCAGAAGTCACACAGACTGTCTGCTCTGCAAGTTTTCCAATAGCAGGAGTCTTCTGGTAAACGTGCTATTGGTGCCATAGTACAGAAGTGCAGCAAGGCCACGTTCCAGCTGGTCCTAGCACAATCTGTGTTGTGCCCAGTGCCTTCTTTCCACAACCCAAAGGAAACAAGAGTTGAGCTCAGTGATACTTAACTGAAATCTTCAAAACAGAGTTGTTTCCCTCATGGGAATGGAATAGAATTTTTCTGTTCCTACTTTGACAGAAGGTTTATGTCTTGATTAAGATGCCCTTATCCCACAGGCCAAGCTCACCAATCACTAAAGGAAGTAAAAGACAGCTCTTTCCTTTTTCTTCCATCTTTCCTCAAATACAGACTTCTCCCTAACACCTGGGAGATACTCCAAATACCTCAGGAAGTGCCCACAGCTTTGCTGCTCAATATTCCCTATATACAATCATAATCTGCAGTTCTACCCAGAAAATGTCTGACACAGAAGTGAGCCAAATGGTTAGTCAGCAATGTGACTCAGTATTGAAGACTCCCTCAAAAAAAACCTTGGAGGGGAGGTCAGGGGGGGACTGATAGAAATTCTTTTAAAAGGGGGGGGAAAAAAAGAAGGAGGAGGAGGAGAAGAAGAAATGACATGGGACAAAGTATTTCTCTCCTGCCTGCGATCCAAGGTTTGCTTCTGCCTCATAACGAAAAACCTGTTGTGGTAGATCTGTGGACCTTAGCACAATGAATGGTAAGTCAAATACAAAAAGTCATCACCTTCCAGCACCAATGTAAGCAAAAGTTATCTTTTTACAGCACCGTGTAACTGACAGCTGTGCAGATAAGTTTGTGTCCCAGAAAGCTCACAATCTAGGTTGACAGGATGTAACAGGTGAATGAGACAGAAATGCAGAGCTGAGAGGAGACCAGGAGGGAAGAGGAAAGCTGACAAGTTACCCGGCACCAGGACCACCCCCCACTCCGTACCTGCAGCACCTCGGGCCACGGCAGGCAGATTTGGCGCTCTCAGCGCGCACTAGGAGACAGGAGGAACCGATACGCCCTCCTCACACCAGCCCGCTTCGCCTCGCTCGACTCCCCCACCCGCTGTTTCTACCCGTTCTCGCTCTCTCCTCGCCACAGAGACCCTTCTAACCGTGTGACAGCGTAACACCGACCGTCTTCATCTCCACAGTTCCTGTTGCCTGGGAAAAACCCCAAACCAAAACAAACCGAACCAAGAGAACCCACACGCGCTCCGCGCCGCACTCAGGCCGGGGACGCGGCCGCGGTCACCCGGCGCAGGACCAGCGGGCGCTCGGGGCGGCCGCTCCCGTCGCTTCGCAGCCCCGCGGAGCCCGGCGGGCGGGGGTGGGGAGGGTGGCCCGGGCCCGAGAGCGGCGGCTGGAAACCGGGAGCGTTTCCTCCCCGGGCCGCCCCGAACCGCGGGCACGTGAAGCGGCGGCCTGGCCCCGCCGCCGCCGGGCCGCGGCTCCCCGGGCCCGCCCGCCCGGCAGAGCCCGCGCAGAGGGAAGTTACCGGCGCGGCGCGCAGCTCCTCGGCGGCCCCGGCGACGAGCGAGCGGCCGCCGCCGCCCCGCGGCGCGCAGCGGTGCCCGAGCCGGCGGCGGCGGCGGCAGGGGCGGCCGGCGGCAGGCGCGGCGCTGTTTCCTCCGGGGCGCCGCGGCGGAGGCGCAGTGATGTAATGCGCCAGCGGCCCGGTCACATGCTGCCGCCGCCGCCCGCCCCGCCCCGGCTCCCCGCCGGCCCGGCCCGGCCCCCGCGGCGGGGGGGGGCAGGCGGCAGCGCCTCCCGGACACGCCGCCGCCGGCCATTTCGCGGCCGGGCCGCCGCGGCGGCCCCGAGGCGCCGGCAGCGAACCCCCCCCCCCCCAACCGCATTCGCCTCTGCGGCCGCGGCCGGGGGGACGCGCCGGGGGAGGGAGGGGTGGCGTGTGTCCCCCCCCCGGCCACCTCCAGGTGCCGCTAAAATTGCCTTTAAAGCCCACCTGAAGGGCGCAGTCCCCTGCAGGCGCTCGCCGGAGCCACGGCATGGCTTTCCCTCGGATTCACGCCGGTTCCGAGCTGCTAATTAAACCAAACAGCAAGTTTTGATATGCTCGTCCGTGCCGCCTTAAGCTGAATTCAAACCCCCATTTTAAACACCCCATTTGGCTCCTGCAGGTGAGGCCTCCGAGCCCGTCGCCGGAGGATGGGGAGGCCCCGCTGGCGCACACTCAGCCTCGGCTGCCTCCCCTCTCAAATAACCATGACTCCTTCCCCCAGCGAGTTAAAAAGCAGCAGGAGATGACCCATAATTAAGGTTACGGCCAATCCTTTCTTTTGCGCATCAGTTTTAGCTTAGAAAGCTGGTCTGACATGAAAATTACCAGTTATACTCTCAAAGCAAAATTAAACAAAAACTGCTTTTAAATTATAGGTTGCTAAGCCTATTACACGCAGTTCAGATTTGGGCTGTTGTCTGAAGCTTGTTTGTGCCCCAGTGCAACTCAAAGTTCTGTTTTATCACAAATTAGTATCACTTTTCCACCAATAATCTCAAATCAGAAAAGTGAACAAAAATTAACAGAAAAAAAAAATAAAGTAGAAGTCAACAGCAACAACACGCTCTTTGTCTACAAATAACTTTTTCTTTCCATCCCCAACAAGCATCCAAATGGTACCAGATCAAGATTAGCAATACTAATAATAGGAAAAATACAACATAATGCTTTTTAAAAGATCCAGAATAGCACTAGTTCTAATTCATTAATCATTCAAGAATAAGCAAATTAAATTATTCCATTCAGCTAAACTTTTTATGTTACATCAAGTCTTCATTGCTATAATCCTTTTATGTCATAAATAATTCAGCACTCTATAAAAATGTTAGATTTAACTTCCTAATGTTGCAAACCACATAAAATTTTAAGTCAATAAACACATACAGACAAATAAGCTTCCTGTTTTTTGAGCCATTAGGCTTCATATTTCCAAGATATTTTTGCAACCGCAAGAACCGTAAATTTCCTTCTTTTTTTAAAGAACGTGAAAACTGAGGATGTAATTACACATCTGTGTGCCGACACTAACCATCATGAGATGAGTTTAACCACCTGTGATTTTTTTCCTCCATTCTTTAAATGGTACCTCCCAGATTCTTGGCCAACAGTTCAGCAGATGTCATTAAATAACAAAAGCTCAGTTTTGTCCCACTCTCACGTAGTTTCCTCGAGGTTCATAAAGAACTACTAAATCTGAGCAGAACTGGCCAGTAGCAGCATCATGGTCAACAGCATCACCAGGAGCAAGACTTCTATTTTCATACAGCCATGCAGTCATCCTTAGCTGATACTCGGGGATGAAAAGATTAATGACATAAAAAGCTAGGGCAGCTGGCCTATATATGCCAACATATTTTCCCTGTTAATGTCTCCTAAGACTGTATCTAGCACATTACAGATTACACCAGAATACCATGAAACTTTTTTCTGTGTTTGAAGGAACAGTCATTCAAACAAACTGTCATGTGACCGCACCTCTTGGGCACAAATATAAGGCAGCGTTGGGTTCCTCGAGAAAAGCAGCAACGCAGTTCTATCAAATACTGCAAATTGAGGCGAACATTCCTCACAAACCACAGATTTTTTGGTAGTGACATCATCACCACTACCGACCTCCTTAAAGCACGAGTATTTGCAAAATTGCTGAACACAGACCAACGCACGAACAAAGCCGCCGTTATCCGAGCAGCCTGCACTCGGGCCTGCTCGGCTTTCGGGAGCGGCTAGTGACTACCGAGACAAGCCGCGGGGCTCGCTACACGCGTCCTGCCCGCGTGCCCGCAAGCGAGCCCGCCGCAGGCAGGCAGCCCCCGGGGCGCTGCACTGCACTGCGCTGCGCTGCGCTGCGCTGCGCGAGGCCGCCTCCGCCGAGGAGCGCAGCTGCGCGCCGCCCATGACGGAGCGCAGCCCAGCTCTGCTCCCTGGGCGAACCACCCTGAAATGGCCGCACCCCCCCCCCCCGACAGGCCCGGCTCGGCCCGCACCGAGGCGCGACCCGCCTCAGACAGGCCCGGCCGCGCGGCGCATGCGCAGTGAGTACACGCCTGGGGGGGGAAGGCCCCTCCGTGCGGGGCCGGGGGCGTGGCTTCCGCCCCGCCCCGCCCCGCCCCCGTCAGCCGTCACCCGGGCCCGGCCGCCAGCCGCGGCTGCTTCCGATGTGCAGGGAGAAACGGCGTCCGGGCGGGGCCGCAGGCAGCGGCGGCTCGGTTCCGGGGTGGGGGGGGGTGTCGAAGCGTAGCGCGGAAGCGCGATGGCGGGCGCTCCGGCGGGCCGGGCCGCGGGTGGCGCCGTCCTGCTCCTCCTGGCTGTCTGCCTGCGGCCGCCGCCGCTCGCCCGCGCTCGCAGCCTCCGCTTCGTGACGCTGGTGAGGAGGGGTGGCGCGAGCGGGCCGCGCCGCGCCGGGCCGCGCCGCGCCGGGCCGCGCCGCGCCGGGCCGGTGTGACGCGCCCGCGCTCCCGCCCCGCAGGTGTACCGCCACGGAGACCGGTCGCCCATCAAGGCCTACCCGCGGGACCCCTACCAGGAGGCCGCCTGGCCGCAGGGCTTCGGGCAGCTCACGCAGGTGCGTGGCGGCGGCGGCGGCGGCGGCGCCCGCCCGGCGCCCGCCCGGCGCCGTCGGTGACGCCGTGCCGTTGCAGGTGGGGATGCGGCAGCAGTGGGAGCTGGGCCAGGCCCTGCGGAGGCGCTACCGCGGCTTCCTCAACGCCACGTACCGGCGGCAGGAGGTCAGTGGCGCGGGGGCGGCCCCAGCGGGGGCGATTTGAGCAGAAATTTCCGATTTTGGCACTTCGCCTCGCTCTGCCTGGGCGGGGGGAGCCGGGAGGGGGGCTGGCGGCGGCGGCGGCGGCCCGGTCTCCTCGCAGGGCGGCGGCCGAGGGCCGGGGCGTGGGACGCACTTCTCCGGGTGCGGTTTCTCGTGGGGTGGGTGGGAATCGGTGCCGTCTGTCTGTCTGATATTGTTCTTGTTTTCTAGTCCAGTTTCACTACTGGTTGCTGAGCTGCAGAAGAGAGAGCTAAGAGCAGGCATTCTCTTAACCTGGCTGCAGGTGGCTTTAAAGACTAGTAAAAAAGGGGGGAAAGGTTGTGCAGGATGCGGCCGCTGTCCTTTTTGCAGATGTTAAGACAATTCAGGCGAAGGTTGTACAGCAGCAGCACTGTTACCAGCCAGCTGAAGCCAACTGCTCTTGAGTCAACATACGAAACAAAACAGGAATGCTGTGCTGTATCTGGAACTTGGTTTCTTACTCGAGATTGTTTTGTCGTAACAGCTGGTCTTGGTTCAAAACAAGAATGCAGCCTGCATATATGCCTTACCTTCTTCAATACATTTCAGATACAATCACCTGGGAGACTGTACTCATAAACAGGAATTACTGTCTACAAGTAATGTCTACAAATGACTTTGTCATTTGTTTCCACCTGTAAAGTATTGAGGGCCACAATCCCCCAAAGCTATTATTTTTCCTCTTCATCTCTGCAATGTTGCCACACTTCATGCTACTTCTTGAGAAACTGATAGTCACATGTAGTTTTCTTTTATATATAAAAAAAAAAAAATATGGAGCCCTTTGGGAGCCATGTGCTGTGCACAGAGGGATATCTGAAGGACTAAAAAAGATAAGGAAGTAGAAAAGCTCTTAAAATACCCATGGTGGTTGATCAGGTAGGTGTGAGTCAACTGGAACATAAGCAAGCATCACGATGAGAGGCGTGCCTTCATGTGGATTGAAGGGAAGGCTGGCCCCCCATCCCACTGCTGCCTCTACATCTGTTCACTTATTTTCTCTGTGCTTACAATGTGTGATTGACCAAACGTGGCAAATCAAGATTTTCTGTCTTTGCTTCCCCCTTTTTTAGGCTCCCCAGTAAATACAGGGCTTGACATAGTTCAGATTGCATCCCCTCTTTGACATTTGTTTCATCAGCAAAACTTCCAGTGTCAGCTCAAACACAGATCCTTTAACCTTCCTGAGTAGTGCCTTTCCAAACATGCTTTCTTCTTATAAAGCTTTGCCATCAGAAACTGTTTTCTTCCCTCACTTGAGAAGGAAAAACAAAAGCACATGCAAACAGAAACCATTCTGCTAACCAACCCTGAATCTCTTCTTGAGTTGAGCAAGCTCCCTCTTATAAGAAGTATTGCCTCTGGATGACACCATATGACCATCTGTCACCTGACTCAGCGACAAGCTGGAGCCCTGGAGAAAGGTGCTGAGAAAAGCATATATACTCGGGGCTTAATTGCTTGTTATGATACTTCTAGAATTAGATTCTTATCTTTTTAAATATTTTCTTTCTATTTCTTTAGGGTTTACCTAGGATAAAAGCAATCCTGTGCAATGAGTACAGGCTCTGTTATTTTTAAGCCACAATTAAGAGGTAAAAGAGGGTAGAAACTGTCACAGAAAAGACAATGTCTGATTTCTTTTTTCTTTTTTTTCCCCCTTTTTTCCCTCCTGGCTGTTAACTTAAGTTTTCAGATACAGTTTGCATGGAAGGTACTATACAGAGTGAACACATGTATTTTTCTATATGCTTCTCTCTCCTCAGTTAACATCACCAAAAAAAATCCCAATCTTGATTTTGTATTTGTTTCTTCCAGCTTTTTGTTCTTGTTTCATATCCAATATGTTGGCTTTTAGGACATTCATCACAATTTCATATATGTTCCTCTTACTTTATTACTGGCTTCTCCCTGATCTCTCCTAAATGTTTTCAGTGCACAGATATGAGGATACCAGAGCTTTGCTGCTCTGACCTTCTGAATATTCTCTTTTATTCTCTTCTGTATATTTTCTTTTCTTTTCTTTCTGGTTCAGATATCTCTTTCTGAGCCCTGGAATGATAAACGGTCTTGGCCCGTTAATCCCAAGAGCTCACAGTGATCAAATAAAATCTCAGTCCCCATTCCTCTTCCTCTCCTGTTAGGCAGATGATTGTTGTCTTCATTTATCACATGGAAAAAATGAGGCTTGGAAAGGGCATGTTCTTGAACAAGTGCAACAGCTCATTCCTAGAACTGAGAACTGAATCCAGGAGTTTGCCCCAATCCTGCTATGTAAACACAGTGCATTTCCTATCTGCACCCATCATTACTTGCATCTCTTTCTTGCTCTTCTTTGACTCTTACTCATATTCAGGCTCCTTTATCTATAATCTCTGCACAGTGTACCTCACTGTTCTAGATAAATGGGACAGACCACACACCAATTGTCTTCATGTCCCTCCTTAAGGTTTTAGCCGGGCAATACTAGCAAGCTCAGTCACTGGAGGAGTTCCTGTTCTACTGTTGCCCACTTCATGAGCAGCTGCAGGGCACTCAGCAGAGTTCCTCAGCAAGTGCCTTGTTCTGTGTCCAGGCATCACTGCTTACAGTAGTGTTACTAACAGTGCACTGTCCTTGTCCTGGCAGATCTTCATCCGCAGTACAGACTGTGATCGGACGCTGATGAGTGCGGAGGCCAATTTGGCAGGCCTGTATCCTCCAGAGAGAGGAGAGATGTTCAACCCTAATGTTTCCTGGCAGCCTATCCCTGTGCACACAGTGCCTGAGTCTGGGGAAAGGGTGAGTTATTCTCAAGGATGGCGGGGTGGCTACTGAAGCATGGTGTTTTGCTGACTTCCCCAAAAGTCCTTCCTTCGGTCATGGTTCAGATTGTCTTCAGTTTCCCTTTAAACCTGCCTTGCAAAGATTCTTCTGTTCTCTGAACAAGATGAGAGTTCAGGATCTATGTTCGCTAAGTACATTAACTGCAACACCTCAGCAGACCACGCACAGTCTGGAGTGTCCTAGAAGGAGGTATCTGAAGGTGTTTATGGACACACCCAACCAGTTAGGATTTCATTACAGTTGTGGGTTTTGTCTTCGGATTCTGCACTTCTGTGTTTCTAGTGACCTAGCTGCTCTTGTTGTCTCTGCCCAGCTACTGAAGTTTCCATTGACCCCCTGTCCACGGTATGAACAGCTACAGAATGAAACACGGCATTCAGCAGAATACACAAATAAGACCAAAGAGAATTTGGTAAGTGATTGTTTGCATGAGATAAGGTGGTCTGAGGACTGTAGCTAAAGTA
This sequence comes from Rhea pennata, assembly GCF_028389875.1. Lineage (NCBI taxonomy): Eukaryota > Metazoa > Chordata > Aves > Rheiformes > Rheidae > Rhea > Rhea pennata. Next base: position 18,708,626 of record NC_084667.1, on the reverse strand, counting down.
ATCACCTCTAGGTAATTAGGGTCTGAGAAAAGGGTAAGACCACCTCCGTTGTGGGCATGTAATACAGTATGAGATTAGAAAACTGAAAAGTTCCTTTCTCTGCTCATTCCTACAGCAATTCCTGCAGATGGTGGCAAAAGAGACTGGGATCCGGGATGTCTCCCTCGAGTCTGTTTGGAGTGTATATGACACACTGTTCTGTGAAGTAAGTTTGGTCATCATCTTACAGCCACAGGAATTTAATCTCTTGGGCTCACCAGATTTGCTGGAAAATTAATTTGCAGAAGCACATAAAACAACCTGGATCAGCAACTTCTGTAAAATATTTTGATAGCCTTTGACGGAGAAAGACTCTAGAGACAGACGTTATCATTTTACTGTCTTGAAGGGAAAGGAAACCAATCTTTATATTCTTGTGGAATATTCTGCACAGAATTGCACTTTGCCATATAAAGCAGCTTGAGTTTCTTCAAGCTCAGAAAATTTCAGTCCAGAGCTGCACTGCATTGTGTAAATTTGCCCTTTGTATTACAAACCCAATCTCCTGTCTTATAACAATCACAGTGAAGCAACTTTTTATCAGTGGCCAAATCTCCTTTGGTCGGAAATACCAATTTCAAATCTTTTTCCCTTTCAAGACCTGCTGAGAGAGAGTTTACAAATAGAGTCTTGAGGCCTTTTTTCATTGACAACTGCTGTAGCCCTAAGAACTTGGAGAACAGCTCACTGTCTAAAAACAAAATCAGAAAGTTGTGAGGAAGGGAAGTTTTACTCTCAAAACTATACTTGAGACATATTAGTCTCTTCAGTCACTTTGGGCTTTGTCCTTTTTTCTCATTCCTACAGACAGTGTCCTAAATGAGGGATTGTTTCTCTCACCTGAACTAGCAGATTACCAGCTGGTAGGGGGAAGGAACTTCCCAGCTATTCTCTTTGTAAATTAATGCAAAACTAGCCAAATATTGAGATTGCTGATGGGAATTTGTGCTGAACTACTCAGACAGAATGGACCCTAAAGGATACTTAGCCTCATCTTCTAACAGTTTAATGGGATGTGGCATAGAAAATTGTTTCATCTGATGGATGCCAGCGATGCCAGGGAACCGCAACTGCTATTTGTTCGCCAGTATAACTAATCCTTTCTTGTAATGGTTTGGCTGCGAAGCAAATTCCTTCCTTGATTCCTCATTCTGTATATTCTGGGTTTGACTGCTGGATTGCCAGTGGTGCCTTGCAGTATAATGTCTGCAGAGTGCTGACTTTATCTGTTCTCCTTCAGTGGCCTCTGTGTCCGCCCCTATAGCCTCTCAGGTAATTGTGTGCCAGGTACATCAGAAACTGAGTCTGTGCTCTCTCACTTTGCTTTTTATTTCTGACTGCATGCCATCTGTGGGGCAGAATCAGCCATGCAAGTGCCTGATTTGTATTTTTTTTTTTTTTACTGATGTTGCAAAATAACCCTGCATTCCAGTTGTGCTTTCACAGAAATGGCAGCTCCTAGATTTTAATCTCTATGCTTGTCTTACTTAGTTTCTGAAACAACTTTAAAAAGTAAGGACATTAACCACATGTTCTTTGTATGCAGTGTGGCAGCATGAGGACAGAAGCATGAACAGAAAAGTTCATATTTAAAAATGATATAGGAAATCAGTAGCAGTTTGGGCGAGATGTAGATGCCCTGACTCCCAGGCCTCTCATTGATCTTGGTCCGTACTACCTGCAGATGAGTATTCTCTGTCTCTTTCTAGCAAGCACACAAGATGAAGCTGCCATTATGGGTGACTCCAGATGTCATGACTCAACTGAAGCAATTAAAAGACTTCAGTTTTCAATTTATGTTTGGGATTCACCATCGGACAGAGAAAGCTCGTTTGCAAGGCGGTGAGTGGATCAGGGAGGGAACTTCATGCTGTTCTATCTAGGTTTTGAATCTTAACAGCTGTTCCCTTTCCTCAGGGGTCTTGCTGGATCACATTAGGAAGAACCTAACCAAAGCAGCAACCATCTCTGCCCATCAGCACCTGAAACTACTTGCCTATTCTGCCGTAAGTGAGATCATGGATGCTAGCTTCAATCCATCTCCTCCTCTTCCTCCTCACAGGGTGCTTTGAGCCTTGCTAATGGTTTTAACATTTTCTAGCTTCTCTGCAGCCGATGCAGTGATCAGGAGATGTATCTTTGCCTCTGGCTGGGCAGGTTGTCGATTATCTGGCATCATTTCTCTGAGGCTCCTGAAGAGGATTCAAACCAGCATTTTTTTTCCTGTTAGCTCAGTCTGGCAGAGGAGACTGGCAGACTTTGGGGAGCCATCCTGTATTTGGTAGACAGGCTGATGCTACTCAGATGCAATGTTTCAGCAGTATAGATATGGAGAATCATCCCTCCTTTCCAGCAGCCTGCTGACTGGAAAGTCAAGCCTCTCTCCCATATTGCTCCCCAGAGGCCATTTCTTAAAAGAATGATGCATGATATGTACAGCTGTATTTCACACCCTTCACAGATCACCTTTCTAATAGTACTGCTCCTTTCCCTTCTTCCAGCTGGAAGTTACAAAGGCGACTTCCCTTCAGCACAGTCCTGTCCCTTACCGGTATGGTCTGAGCTGCCCTGCCCCATTCATAAGGGTGACTGATTTGGTTTTTTTTCCCTCTTTCTCAGCATGACACCACACTTGTGGCACTGCAGATGGCTCTAGATGTCTACAACAAGATTCAAGCACCATACGCCTCATGTCATATATTTGAGCTGTACCAAGAGGATGATGGGTGAGGGCTGCAGTAAAGATGTCTGCTGTGATTTCACTGCAAGTGTTAGATACCTAGTCTAAGCTCCAACCTAGGGGATACAGTCTTGCTCCTAGCGGCAGACTCTAAGGAAAATTACCACAAGAATAAGGGAAAGGGTGTACACACTAAGAGGTTTCTGAAAAGGGATGATTTTAGCTGGAGCAAGAAACCAATCTGGCTGTGTTTCCCTTTCAGTAATTTCTCTGTGGAGATGTTTTTCCGGAATGAGAGTGGGAAGGAACCTTTCCCACTGACACTCCCTGGCTGTCAGCAAAAATGTCCCCTGCATAAATTTTTGCAACTCACTGATCCTGTCATTCCCCAGGACTGGGAGCAAGAATGCCAGGTAGCAAGCACAGTGCATGACACAGGTGAGCCCAGGCTGGACTAGAGTGTGGCAGAAGCAGAAAGCTTGGATGATACCATGCTGACCACTTGTTTTCTTCCTTGCAGAACTGTTTGTGGCTCTGGCTGTGTGTGGCTCTATTCTCTTTCTCCTTATCATCCTCCTGTTGACTGTACTCTTCCGCATACAGTCTCAGCCCCCTGGATACCGGCACATTTCCAATGAGGGAGAAGAGCAGGCATGACAGTTGCTCCAACTACTTCCCAGGCAGCAGGAGGGAGCAGTGCTGCCCATGATGATTGGGCACCTCAGTTATTGAGCATTCTTCTGCTTTGGCCATTGCTTCCCAGAAAGAAGCTGGACAGTGATTTTTGGATGTTTTCTAAAGGTGATGTCCAAGGGAGAGGACTGAGCTACTCTTCTGAATTTTAATTCTGAAGCCTACTGGTGTGTGGTGCCCCATACAGCTTAACTAGTCTGGGACTCCCAGACTAGTTGGAGTTGGCCATGGCCAGTTGGAGTTGCTGCTCCCCAGGAAGAATTTTTCTCCTTTCAGTGATTGTAAATGTTACCACTCACCGTGGCAGAGGGGCCTGGGCCTCCAGCAGGTGTCATGTCCAGTGTAGCCAGGAGTCACATCTTTCTTTAGGGTCAGCCTGCTTTGTGCACTTTTCTCTCAAGCCACTGGGTTGAGGATGGTAGGAAGGCTGGGTTTGGAGTAGAGGGCCCAGCTCACCAACAATGCATAGAGACTCATCTAATCTCCATGCAGAGGGAGCTGCTGGAGATGATGGCAGATCAACATTTCTGAGGTTGCTGCTAAGTAATTGCTGCTGGCAGCTGGTCTTTTTCCCCTCAACTTGTGCTTCAGGAAAGAATCGGCCTGGACTCAGGACAGAATTGGAAACCTAGCAGTAGTTTCTCGGATTCAGCAGAGTAGGCTACATGTGATCAACAGAACCACAGCTTTATCTTGTAAATTAATTAATGTGATTATCCATCCATAGCAAACCTGCACACTTTTTGTGTGTGTTAGTGTGTGTGTGTGTAATGTTGGCTATAGAAAGGAGAGAGAGTCCCTGTAGATAGGAAACTTGGGCCCTTTCTAAAATTTCATTTTTTGAATTAGACCTCCCCATAGTGAATTTATCTATTTCTAGAGCCTTTTCAGAAAGATCCAGGAAGAATCCTGTATTGTAGGTGGTCCAGACATCCACTATGAGCCCAAGAAATATGCTTTATTGGCAGAAAGTTTTTATAGCTGTTTACTTAAGACTAAATGGCAACTTCCGTTGTCTTTCTTCCTCTCTTCCCCCCTGGATAGCCTTACCTGCCCACTGTCCCACCCCTGCACCAAAAAGAAAAAATCAGTATTTGCAGGTAACTGTAGAGCCCGTCACCTGCCAGTGTCCCATGTATGATTATTTTTGTTTCAAGACCAGATAGATGGAAGCTGCAGGCTTCCCTCTGTGCACTGGAGCTGCTGTAGGAAACAATGCAAAGTGCTCAACACCTGCCTTGTAGCTTTTGGCAGAGGATGAGAGACCATAGCAGGCACCAGAGGTACTGGCTGTTCACACTGTGATGCTGCACATTCACTTCCCTCTTTTAGTTCCCTTTCTGGTGCAGTTCCCTTCCCTTCTTGGCGGCAGAAGCTAGTTCTTAGGTTACATACATCTCCTATGGAGCATTATGGGGACTTTTCCCTATACCATAATAGGCATCTGCCAGTATGGGAACTCCAAATCAGCAGAAGCAGCTTGCTGTTCTCAGCATCTTCCTCACCTTTTTGTCCCCTGAAGATACAATCTATGTCTTCTGCACAGCAAGACAGTCACAAAGAACAAGCAACTGCCTGGGAGAACAGGCACAAGGAAGAGGTACTAGAAAGTGCATCTAAGGGGACTGGACCTGTTATTTTTAAAGGCAGCAGATTTTGCACACGCAGAGAAAAAGTTTCTATGATGATTTTTGACTTTCTGACTGTGAATGACTTTCTGTAATTGTTCCAATACATTTCCTTTTTATCATTGAAATCAGTTCCACACTGAACTCTACTCCTCTTCTTCTCCAAAGTTCATATAGGGCTAACTCCTTTGTGCTCAGTGTTGAGAAACAGGCATAACTCTTGCAGTAGGCTCCCTGTCAAGGTAGGTGCAGTGAATTTCATCCCTGATTTACAGTACCATGTACAGCAGAATGAGAAGTGAAATAAGTGGTTTTTGGATGCAACAGCTATGTATAGATATCAACTTATAATGCAACTTGTCTAACTTGGAAGGGTCCTTTGTAGACACAGTGCTGGGACTGATAATCCCACCACTATTCTAACTCTTAGCCTTCCTGCAAAAGGGTCAATACTTGCTTCCCCCCCATAGAAAACAATTAGTAGAATGCTCAAAGCAGCTGCTCTCTATATCAAAGAAGAATTTCAGTTTAGTACAAAACTTTATTAATGCCAATACTGTAAAACTATAAAAGTGAACATAGAATCTGAGCAGTTTTGGAGCCTGGTCCCATCCATCAACCTCTGGGACAGCAGCAAAGCCCCAGCTTTGTAAACAATCTAGAAAAAAGCAAAACTTTTAACAGCAATCTTGAGATTTGGCTCTGAGAAAGAATATTTGGAAGAAACTCCTAATTTTTGCTTCAAAAACACTCCTCTACAACATTCTGAAGCACATAGGCATAGATGAAAAAAATTACCTAATGTGTGCCAAGAAAGAGAAGAACTCTGAAAATAAAAACTACAGAATCACTAGGGTCTCAGCTCAGTATTGCCCCTGCATCCCATGAGGCAGATAGATAAAGAGCTCTGGCATCGTACTATGCCTCACGGTCTAGTTAAGTAGCTGCAAGCACAGCATAGGCTAAGTCTGGGGTTTTTGACAGTTACACAGTCTGCCAAGACCTTGCATACTGAAGAGGTGGTCGCTGTTCCCTAGGTCACCCAAGCTACCCCTTACCTCTGCCCAATGAACATTCAACCTTTTCAGAATGTGAACCTGGTCAGCAAAGGCTTTATCAGCTTGGTTTGACTAAAACGAGCTGGGGATCCTGTCATGAGCTGCTCCACAGCACACTACAGGAAATGGTAACCTCCAACAGAGTGATGACAAGCAGCTGTCACAGGCTGGAAGCATTAACCTCTGCAGGATCTGGTAACATCTCTCCATGGCCTGAAGTTTCCCTAATGCCTCAGAAAATGGGTGGTAACCTTGCCTGGAGGAGGAACTGAGTGCCAATACAACTCACTAGAAGGGGAAGCAAAGGGAATCAGGGAAGTAAGATCAGATCCAGAGAGGAAGGACAAAGTGTAAGGTTAATGCCCTGCAGAGCTTATGCTGCCCATTGATAGCACTGAACTTGTCCTCTGTGATCCAGAAAGGACCAAACTACTAAATCAGTTCTCTAGATCCTTCCCTTTTCGTTTCCTTCCCTGTGGCTTGGAATCTTTGCTCTTTGTTTTTGCCTCCTCCACTTCCCAAGACAGTAACTTAGTTTTGAGTTTACTTGTCCCAGGGTTTGCCTGCCTTTGCCCTCCACGTCTGGACAAACTCTGGCTTCCAATCCCCTGTTCTGTCATGGCTTTCAAAAGATGTTCTTGCTTCTTGGCCACCATCTCCTCCCGGCTCCAGATCAAAATATTAAAGCCTGAAAGGAAAAATTAAATACCCCGCGTCAGAAATTCTTTATCAAGTATAATACCATAGGTATAATGTAGAGTTTCTGTGTATGTCAGTTAAGTGCCAGAAATTCAAAATGCTTCATCTCTTCTAAGCTATTTCCTAGGCACAGAGGATGGGAAGTTATTTGGTACATATAACATCTCCACATAGCCCTAGAAATTTGCCGTAATTGAGAAACATAATTGAGTAATTCCTAATCATAGCTGTCACAGGTTTGAGGCCCAAATCTAAAGCCAGCTCCATTAATTCCAGACAGCCTAGGAAAGCCTGAGTAATCTTGGCTCTGATGCCTGGGAAATAAGGCAAGTAAACAGAAAGGACAGAGCTACAGACTAGCAGGAAAAAGCCCTTTTTTTTCCCTATCCTGTTCCTCCCACTGTTAAAAGGCCGGCAGATGGCAGCAGCTCCCTGCTCAGGGGAGGCTGTTTTTCTCCTCTGGACTTTATGGTCTCAGGGGTGTTTCAAAGGAGACAACTAGCAATGTGTCTTGTAACTGCAAAGGTGGCGGATTGAAAAGGTCCTGATCTCTTTTACAGATGCATGAAATTAGAGATTGCCACTGGCAGAACTGTAAGTGGGATTTGGGAACTCATCACTCACACCTTGCTTTAGTCTGGAGGAACAAACCTGCCTTTTTCTGGGACTGGAACACATTAGTACTTAGTGCCTCAGGTTCTCTCTACTTACCCATGCCAGAGGCCAGTGTGTCTCCCATTGGGTTAAATTTATTGAGCTGCAAATGGAAACATGATGACAGTTTGTCAGAGCATCATTGCTTATATAACAGAGCCATCAGAGCATCACTGCTTATGTAACAGCAAAAAACAATCTGGAAACCTGAACATTCCCTAAAGAATATCACAGAAAGCCCACAGATGACCATGGAACAGCCCTGCTCAAGTCAGCAGCTACAGCTGGCAGCCATAGCTCCATGACAGTGCGAGTTTGCCACAAGCAAGGAGGATATTCCTATCATTTCAGTCCCTAAAATGTATCTCTCAGCTGCAGTTCAATACACAACAGTCCTTTTAGCTGCAGTGCCCAACTCACCGAGATTATACCAGATGCATTTGGGTCATGGAGCTGACACACCATCTCTCCAGTGTTGCCATCAAATATATCCACACTCCGTAGCTCATTCACTGTATACCCTGGGAAATTAGGGTCTGGGTAGCGACCTGCTACAATGAGGTCATAGCGAGGGTGCCACGTTGCCTAGTCGTAGAACAGAGGGACGGAAAGGTAGAGAAAGGGGCAGAGCTCACAGTGATGCACACCAGAAACGAAGAGCTGGCACTATGAACCAGAGCAGTTTGTATATCCCACCCAGAGACTGTGTGACATGAGCATTGTCAGAACAGCGCTCTGCTGGGAGCACAGCAGTGTTAACATCGACCCACCAACAACCTATCCTGACTAGAAATCAGACCATTTCTTTTACAACTTGCTGCCAGCGCCAAGTTTGATCCCCCTTCTCAGGGCTACACTAGCTCAACTCACCTTGATAGGTGTGAGGTGCTGGAACTGCCGATGTGGATGTGGGATCAGATGCTGTGGCTTGGTCCAGTCTGAAGATGAGTAAACCCTGATTTCACTGCGCTGGTCTGTGGTCAGGAGCTTGGCACCATCTGTCGGGCTAAAGTAAGCTAGGCAAGGGGGAAATAAAGTGAACAAAAGATCACAATGCTATGATTGACAAGAAACACAAAAGCCTGACTAGCTACCCATTACGTCTTTGATATGGATCTGAATAAGGCCATGTGTCCAACAGGCAAGACTTTACTCCTCTCATCAAGGAACTCACACCCTTCTGAACAGTAAGTTGAAACCTACAGTGCTCCATTAGACAGAAAGAATCATTTTCATTTTAAAGTTACAGAAACAGACATTGCAAAGAAAGTAACTTGCTCAATCCAAGTTAGTGGAACAGCTCCAAACAGACCCCTGCAAGCTGTACTTCCACAAACAGGTACAACCATACACCCAAAGAACAGAGCCAAAGTAATTTTGAGTCTCATGCTCTGCTTCTGCCAAAGAAACTGCCCCAAAAATTCAGTTTTCTAATCACAGCCACGGCTGATGCTTCCACCTAAACCCCTGAAGACACAGTTCCAGTTTTCTATGGCCAGTCTAAACTTGTGCTGCTGCTGCCCTATCCCCTTTCTTACCTCTGGCCACACACTCCCGCTGTCTTCCTTGCTTTGGCATTAGCAAATACGCAAGTTCGTATCTGACTGAAAGCTAACATTGCAACAACAACAACAAAAGCTCAGCTGAGCAAACTCTCTGAAAGGCTCTTCATCACAAGTATCAACACAAAGAAGACAACAAGCAGGAAGGACTATCATTTCAGCAAGAAAACAGTCAGGAATTGGTTGATGGTGACAGTGAAATTATATCTTTAGGGTGCAGTTCCACAGCAACTTAAGCCAACCTATATGAGAGCTACTGGCATATCATTCTCTTCTCCATTCCAAGCTACACATATCTGACCCCTATGCTTTGTACTGGCAGTTCAGCTGCTGTTATTTTCAGTTTTCAGCTGATTCAAGTCCCTGAACTGGCATGCTACGCAGCCTCTGAGTATGGTGTGCAGCACAAAAGAGGAGATGGCAGTGTGCGGCTGAGGGTGGAGGGACACCTCGACGGCAGCCCCACTTTAGACCTATGCAAGCGGCCATGAAATCACACGCTCTGGAAAACCTGCAAAGTGGTTACTGCAGAGACTAAAGAGCTCTGAGCTACCTAGAGTAAGTCTATCATAAACTATAAAGACAATATGTTTAAATATCCTTCCATCACTAACAGCAGCTCAGAATTATGTACTCAGAAGGTAAAAGATAGGTGTTAGCAAGTCACGTTCTCCTGAAGGACTCTTACGTAAAGTTCATATTCAATACTTGCATTTAAAAATTACATGACACTTGAACAGTTTGTAACTGGTTGTATTGAGTCTTGCTCCAAAATAGTCTGATCTTTTAAAAAACACACAAACACAACTGAAGAAACAGAAAACCAACTCATGCTTTCAGGAAGAAGAGCAAGACAGAATGCAAAAAAAACCAGGGGATATAGTCTTCAGGTAAAGAGGAAAGCAAGAAAAATAAATGAATGGGCATTTCGACAGGCACCATCCAGAGAAATCCGTATCTCATGAACTTACCTGCATTGACAGGTTTGTCATGTGGAAGTACATGAAGAAAATTTGTTTTGTCTTTGATGTTCCTCAGGTCCCAGATTTTGACTGTCTGGTCCACAGAGGCTGTGGCCAACAACCACTCACATCGAGAGTTAAACTCCACATGAGTCACTTTCTTCTTGTGTAATTTCAGCTTCCAAATCTGCAGCAAAGGAAACAGAAAATCATGCAGAAAAGAAAAACAGAAGACCAGAGGAAAGAAATGGAATAATAATCTTTTAGTGCAAAGTGAAGAGTTTACAAACTAAGAAAAATGTCTCTAATACAACAAAGAGTTTATCTGCTGTAAACAAGAAAGGAGAAGAATGACCTTGGAAACCATTTAATTATAGGAGGACTCTGATCCACCACTTTTTTAGAGCTACAAGAAAGGAAAATGTGATCCCTGGTTCATGGCAGAAAGTGTTAGGGCCGCTGTGCAATGCAAGACCTCGTCTGGAATACTGTACACTATGCCAGTCTTCCACCCACAGAAAGATTAAAACAAATTGGAACAGTTACAGAAATGGTCTGCAAAGATAAGGTGAAGAATGAATGGCCTGCTTCATGGAAGAAGACCAAAGAGCTTTGTAAAGCAAGAAAGAAGGCTGAGAGAAGATATAACTTCCTTTTAGAAATATGATAAAAAAGAAACATGAGGGAAGGAGAAATATTTCCATTAACAAGAACAATTGAGTATAACCTGGCCATAAATAAATTTATACTGGAAGTCACAAGATTATTTCTTATCAAAGGGGTGAAGTTGATCCATCCTTCCTGTAATAGCGGGCAGAACAAAATCAAAACAAACCCTAAATGTCTTTAAGATGGACTACAATAAATTTATTACGTGGTTACAGGACTGGGCATGCCAGGAGCTGTTCTTCTGGTCCTGTATTCCTATTTTCATCTAAATGAGGCAGCATGTGAGATTTCCAACATACCTTTATTATCATTTAGTCCTATAGAGGGTTCCCATCATGAAGATGGGTATCTCTTGCCAGTTTAGAGCGTAAGGATTCACTTCACTTGTCAGAAACATATTAACCCCCTACTAAGGCAATAAATGCTGGGGGAATAAACACACCTTGGTTATGATCCCTGTAGCCTTTAAAATGGAGAGCTGTAGTTTCAGGGCACATCAGAAGTAAATATGAAAACTACAAGCGCTGAAGTACTTTTGTCTCTTAGCAGCAGTGACAAACAGGAGAAACTCAGAAATAAAGAAAACTATGGAGTGGTTTTCCACAGCTGCCAGGAAAGTGGAAAGCATGCATCCCCCAAGTACAGAACGGACCACCAGATTCTTTCAGGAGAAAAAGAAAAAAGGGAGAAAGGAGGCAAATAACCTTGAATAAGCATGATTTACTTGGAGTACGCATGACTCTGCCCACCAGTTTACACAATTTTTCCACCCACAGTTCTTAGGGTGGCAAACTCTCACAGATGGTACCTCATGGAGGGGAGAAACAGTGATTCCCTTCTCTTGTACACCAGGCTATTGTAAGCCAGGCCCACGGTCAGTCTGCCCTCTCAGTAGGCTTCTGTACTACCCTGGATTAGCAGGAACAACCTGCCCTCTCGTGTCTAATGGCAGTAGTGCATTTTCTACCCCAACATTTGCTTAATTACTGTTATGTACTTAGTCTGAGAACACAGAAGGGTGTCCAGCAAAGCAGTATTTCCAAATGACTCCCATTAGTGCATTTTTTTTAGAAGGATGAAGCTTGCTGGCAGAGGGTTACATCTTCAGATTACCCTGTAACTACTCTTCCCAGTAGCTAAATGCTCTTAAGGAAGGGATAGCTCATCACACAGTCCCTAATTATGAATTGTTACCAGTGTGCCTACGAATGTGAGTATTTCTGGTGAATGACAGACATGGAGGAAGTCCCACCACCTAGATACGCAGTGGACTCATCTTGTGCAAACTTGCTCTTCCTTCCAGAGGCCCCTGTAGTCTCAGCTTACAGTAAAATGCCACGAACTAGAAACAACGTATGGTCAGAGAGCACATGAGCCGTTGCGATTCGCACAGAGGAGACACTGCATGAGCCATACCAACCTCTTCACCAGAAGTGCTGAGCAGGACCACGTTGCCTACATTATCGCCTGTCACCACAGCACGGCAGCTTGCAGACACATCAACACTGCAGTACCAGCAACTAGAGGGAAAGACACAAAATCAGTGCTGCCTCCTACAGGCTTTGGGAAGCAGGGGGAGCTCTGGTTCACATCTCCTCCCTCTCTGACCAGGGAGACTGCAACAGATTGCAACTGCCATCTCCTGCCTGATGGCATGGGCCTGAACTTCAGGCAGACGGCCAAGCTTATTGGGAAAGCTTTCTGTTGATGATGGAATACGGAATAATTTCCAAGTCATTTGCCAAATGCACATTAGATGAAGTGTGACGTGTTGGGACAGTGGAATACAACTGAGGCTGAAAAGCCACCTGGTGCTTGCACATAGACACACCTTGGGAAAGATCAGAACACTCTTGTGATGTTGACAAACATACAGGAACAGGTTTAAAACGAGGTTTTCCACAAAACAGTACAGCAGCAGTAAAGAAAGATAAAAGCTTTGGACCGGAAAATTGCACCTCTAAAACTGCTCCAGGAAACAAAACCAAACTTACTGAATACAGACGTGTGTTTTAACTCCAGCTCCACTGGGAGGGTGGGTGTAGTGACACTGAATTCTGGATCCTTTGGGAACTTGTTGGGAAAGCTTCACTCTTGTAGGAATGACTTACACTAGAATTCACGGCCATGGAAATTACCACAGCAAGCCTGACACCTCCAGAAGGCAGCAGGTGAACTCTGCAAGCTCACATTCAGGATTTTTTTTTTTTCGCTTTCCTATGCTTCCTGAGCTGCTAACCTGCACAAAACCCACAAAACACTGATCATAATGAAGAGAAGGAAGTTACTGTGCTCTTCTCACCTCACTTTATACAGCAAAGCACTGTCAGCATCTACAAGGCACCAGAGGGTGCATGCAGCATGTTTGGTTCCCGCAGAAGCCTAAGTGCCCTGTGGCTGCCTAGCTCATCCAACCTGCAGGTTCCAGACTGGAATCAGGAGCTGGTCTCCAAGCTCCCTTACAGAACCAATTCATACCAAGAGCCTCCTAATCCTGGCAAAGGAGTAGATGTCACAGAGCAAAAGGACAACCACAGCAGTAACAGGAAGGAGCAGACATTCAGCCCTGCCCTGCTCCCTTCTCACCAAACATTATGGTACTCATGGCCACAGTCCGGGGCACGGGAGATCACCTGCACCACTCTGCCCTCAAGGTCCTGCAGACTTAGGGTGCCATCCCCTGATGCCACATAAAGCTTCACTGCCTCATAGGGACTGAACTTGATGTCTCCAAGAGAATCTCCTGGCCCTTTCTGGAACACATACAAAGCCAAGAGGCACCAAGGTTACAGTGGAAGACAGAATGTTAATCCAGCACTCATCCCCTGGAACACGCTGCTGTTTTCACTTGGTACAATATACTAAATTACTGAAGTATGTTTCCTGTCAGGAGAAATACATGAACTGTATTTTTTCTAACCTGTTTCCAATCTGAGCACATGCATTCTGAGCCTGTAGGTCTCACACCACCATTTTGGGCCGCAAACCTCATTAGCAGCACTGCTTCCTCTGCTACAGAGGGTAGGATGAACCTGCAGCAAACCACCTAGCTCAGCCCAGGCTTAGATCACAAGCAAAACCAGCACCATTCCGGGCAGAAACAACAGGCTATCTCACAGCAGTCCTGCACCTAGCTCTTCTTACAGACTTCATTCACCAGTTCCCCACAGGTTGCTTCCACTACCATATCTGATTTTTCTGAAGATATCACCAGGAGCAATTAGAGCTGTGCAAGGAGAAATCTTACTGCTAACTACATTGCACGGGGACCTTATCCCAAGACTTGCTACCCCGAGTTGGTCTACTGACTCAACAAGTGGAAGGCTTAAACAAACAGAGACAGAAAAGAAGGGTGCTAACTGGGAGTCCCAAAACCCTCTGATGCTCAAGTGCATTCCATCTGCTGCTCACAGAGCAACTACTTAACAAAGTCTCACTCTAAATACTAGCTATACTAGCTTTCAAGAAGCCAGCAAAGATGAAAAAACCTTTCCAAAGGTCTTGCCCATCCTCACAGCAGTGGGAGGAGCATGGCATGCTGTTTCAGATCCAGGCATCATTACTTAGATCAGTAACAGGCATTACATTGGGTGGGATGCAAGAGCTTCTTGCCCAAGGATCTAGTCTGTCCTTCTCTGCTCATGTGGCCAGTCACCTTCTGCTCTGTGAGAAGGTTGCAGCTGGAACAGCCAATCTGGAAACCAATCAGGACACCTGTTACTGGAAAGAAGCAGGTGGAAAATCAAAACATAAAGAGGACCCTAGTCCAGATTTCGCTAACTCACCTTGAGGCACTGAATTGAAGTAACTAAGTTAGAAGCTCAGGTTTCCTCAGGAGTCCACAGAAAGAGCGGTACTCTGAGAGGATGATTCTGAGCAGGCAGCCAGAATTGCCTATAGATATTCATTTCCTCTTTTCTTTCATTACTGAGGGAGCCCAGGCTCTTAACTTTGATCAAGTGCCAAAAGTTAGCTGGGATGACACCTTGGACCACTCAAAGTCAGAGGTGATTGTGTAGGAGCACTGAAGGGAGACTCTGTAAATTGCCCTATAAAAACCATCTGGCAGCAAGCAGCATTGCTAACAGGTCTAGAGATTAGACAGTTCCCAGGACACAGAGCAATGGGAGGTGTAAGAATATCCTGCAGAGAAAATCCACTGGCATCCCCTGCCTTGTCATATATAACAGGGAAAAAAAAGCATCAAAGAGTCCCTCCCCTTAATGAAGCAAAAGTCTCTCTGATCCCCCTCACCCCCCCCCAATTCAGGGAAAAACAAGAAGGGAGAGCAAGCCTCCCTGGAAGACAGAGGATCCCTGGAATTCAGAGGATAAAGGAGATGTATGTGGAGAAGAGGAAGCTCAGCTCTCACATATTAGAGACAAACACATCTCTCTCTCTCTCTCTCTCTCTCTTTGTAGCACTCCTGCCAGCAGGACACAGAGGCCCAAAAAATTGTATTTCTTACTCCCAGTCCTCGGTGCTGGTGAAGACCCGGAGAGTATTGCCATTAAAATCCTGCAGAGTGGTAGTGCCGGCAACTGACGATGTGTACAGCTGACTAGGGTTAAAAGGGTTAAACTTCATTCCTGTGATGGTCCCTCCAGCTCCCATCTACAAGGAAGGGGATGAACAAAAGAAAAGTCCACTGAGTGATGGGAAAGGAGGAAAGTGCCTTCTGTAACTTTGCATTCACTGCTATGTCCTTAACATCGACAGTGCAACACACCACAGCCCTTCAGGAGGCAAAGACAACCATGCCTTCCCACACGACAGCTGCCTGGGCAGCTGCCCTCCCAAGGAAGGAGAAGTCCAACTCTTCCAGTCCCCAGGCAATGTATTCCTTGGCTGGCAGGCACCACACTATCTACAAAAAGAAAAAAGGTGACCCTGGAATTTTTGGAGAATAAACCTCCTCCCAGTATGTATCTATGTTACTTTAGAAAGGGGGCAAAAGCTGTGGAGCATGAACGGGCGACGGCTGAATGTAGAATAAGGGGACATGCCAGCTAGAGAAATCATTCATTCTAGTTTAGTTTCTCGCTTCAGACAAAGGGATTTCATTTCTCCCCACTCAGACAGATATTTCTTCCTCTGTTACAGAATAAGAGTTAAGCAGAGAAAGATCGAGACCTAAAACAGACAGACCCTCTCCACATACTTTTTTCCAGCTTCCCTTTAAAATAACTGTTTCATCAGTTACTGAATTATTTTTCCACTGAACACACACCATGGACTGCTTCACTATGAATTCACCCAACATGCCTCAGTTCTACTCAGTACTAGAACAGTCTGGGCCTCAGGAACACATGTGCTGTTTCATCTCAATTCTGTCTCACAGTGCTGGCTGCTCTGCAACCCAAGACCCTTACGTGCTTCTCACAACAGATCCACAGTTTTGGTCTGCAGTTTTTGGTAGTACTCCAGTTTTCTCCTCCTACCCATTCCACACTTCCAGGGACTTACCCCTTTAATGAAGCAGGTTTTATTAAGTACTTCATAGTCCCAAAGGATGATGTCTCCACCTTTGGAACCGACAGCTACAGTGCTGGGGTGTGTTGGATGCCATTCCAGGCAAGTCACTCTCCTGTCAAAGGGACTTGCTGTTCGAAAAAGGCGGTATGAGGTGAGAGAACGCAGAAATGGCAACTGCAGACACTGTTACAAAAACAAAGAGAATTAGTACTTTTGTAGGGATTCCTGAATATTTCTGAATAATGACAGCCAAAAATTTCTAATTGCCACTAGCGTTAGTACATTCACATAAAATGCTAAGCTTCTCTGTGCAATGAAGAGAACATGCTGTCCCAGGAAAAACAGCCTGGGACCCAATAAATCCCCAGAGCCACAGCAGTCAGAGAGCAACAGAGAATTGAGAAAAAACACCCCTTACACAACGTACAGGTAAGTAAGACTCTTGGGCTGAGATAAATAGGTAGGATAATTAATATTAACAAGGAAGGAGAACACACCTCCTCCCTCCAGAAAAAAAGCTCTGGCGACCATCTATGAATGTACTGAGTATCCAAAAATGTTATCATCCACAGATAAAATATTATGGTCCTCCATCCAAACTGCTTGCAGCTCAACAATACAGCATAAGAAAAATGGAATTAAAGACTTAAAATAGGGAATGAGAAACCATGATAAGACCATATTGCTATTCAGCTCAGGTATGGGCATTGCTGGATGGGCTAGGATCCTTAAGTTTGGATACTTAAAACAGATAAATCACCGAGAAGATAAAATTAGCCCAGGTGCTTCTTCTTAGCTATGGATGTTACAGAAAAAGTAACTTTTTAAATGAAAGAAGAAACATGACACTGAAAACCAGTAAAACATTATAGGCTTGATGAAACATGGCTATGAAGAGGACAAATCAACACCAATACTAGCATGATTAGCAAAGTAAAGCAGGTACAAAAACAATCAAACAAAGCACTCAGAATAATGCCAGAAAGTAGCACTGGGCAGTATCTCAAATGAGAGAGCAGTAACTTTAAATATGACTCAAGGAAGCACAGAATTAACAGAGGATAAAATGTAGGGTGACAAGGCCACGTCAATGGAAAGAGAAAGCCATCTCAGCACTTGCATTTTACAGGATTAAGAAACATGAGGGCGTGTCAGACTCTGAGCCACAAACCGTGTCTGTGAGGAACTTTATGCCCCTTCCAATTCCCTGCTTGTGTTTGAGATGTCTTTGCAGAAAACTGAGATGTCCAACAGGTCACGAAGGAGAAACCGCTTACCTGCCTGAGTTGTGCCCGAATGGAGCCTCCCAGCATGTTCTGGTAGACATAGTGGACAATGCTGCACTGCCTCTCCAGCTGATGCAGAAGGACTCTGGTGTTTCTGATCATGGATCCACCTCTATTCCAACCTGCCAGAAAGCCAAAGAGTAAAACCTCCTGAAAGCTAATGCCTGTCATGCACATTCAATATGCAACATGGGAACCTGCCTGCATTTGTGGCTAAATCCAGGGCAAACTCCAGCCAGAAAAGACTCCAAAGGGTTCTTACATATCTAAGGCACAGCAGCTCCTGCAACTATGGAGTCTAATGCTTCCAATAGCTTGCCAGAGCTTTGCCTATGCTTCCTCTTGTTAAACCTTTCTTCTCCTCACCAAAGATTTACCACAAAGAGAGTAAGAGGGGACTAAAGACATGTCACAGGTGGTACTTCTCTTGGACAGTTTACAACCTGAATGGTTCCTACCCAAATACAAAGCGGCTATCTAAACACCCAATGACTTGGAAATGTGCGATGGGAGGGAGTGAACTGCTGCTTAGAGCAGAGGGAAGGTCAGACTTATGACCAGCAGAGCAGCAGCACCTGAGAATTCCCCAAGCACAGCAACATATGGGTTGCCATGTGGTTCCTGAAACGCCTGCTCGTGAATCAGAACATTCGATCTGCTTGTGCTGTAGCCCATACAGCCTGCCTACAGCACTGCGAGTTTTGTTCTCAATAATAGACTTGCTGACGCCTCATCGCTTGAAAACCTTTCTGTTCAGGATGAGTTCTGCTGAGAGCACAGCCTGCTCCAACTTTCTGTTCATGTTCCAAGTTTTATCTTCAGGGACTGTTACATGAAAACAGGATCTGTTTAGCCCCACGTCTGTGAGCCAATCATTCCCACTGCAATGGTCCATAACACGCCAGGGGATATAGATGTCAAATGGGAAAGAAGTACTTCTTAAGAAATAAAAATTCTGTTTTCATATAAGGATACTAATAAGAAAATAGGACCAAAACACAGATACCATCCGTTATGACTACAAACAAAATTTTAATTTAATGCAACTCTGTAGCCTACAGACACATTGGTGTGACATTAAATTTCCTTATTCATGTGCCAGCTAAAAAGCACTTGTCACACCTGCTGAAACAGGTATAAAAACATCTCTACTCTAATTCCTTGTTTTCACAGAAGAGTTAGCATCCTCAGTTCTTTCTTCAAAGACAATGGCTAGAGAGAGATTTTTTCAGATCTGGTTTTGTTAGGAAGATTATTTTTTTAAGAAACAAACTTTGGGACTTTTCTGAATCAGGGGAAGAAATGTTTTTGATTGCAAGAAAATGAATCCTCTTATGTATTCAGGGAAAAAAATATTTTTTCTAAAGTGTATAAAAATCCAAACTGGGACACAAAATGAAAAAGCTCAAATGCTAAGTTTTTTGTCTTCTTGTTTTTAGGAAAAGTATAAGGAAAAAACATGCTTGGCCTCATTTTCCTAAAGTACAGGCCACATCCAACTCCCTCTGAATCTTATGGGAACTGCAGATGATCACCAAATCTGAAAATCAGGCCAGGAAGTTATAGTGAAAATCTTGTAGCTAAATTAACTATAGAAGATGTGTTAATCATCCACCATCATAAGCAGAACTCCTTTTAAACACAGTATTTTGCCTCCATTCACTATTCACACCATCAACTGATTTGAAGGTTGGAGTTCTACAGCAGAAAATGCGAACACACAGAGCGGCAGAACTCCTGCATCTCTGAATACTAAAAACCAAACACAAAACATACTTCCGTAATTTCTAGATCCTTAAAAAAAAATCTACAGAAAGTGTGTACTATTTCCACCCAAGCAATAACTCTAGCGGTCTCCTAAGCAAAATATGAAATCAAAAGTAGTGTCTGCGGAAACACGAAAGCAATCATTTGTCTATCTGAAGCCTATACAACTTTCCTGATAATGCAAAGCATTAATCCTTCCAATAGCTAAGAACTCAGGCACACTTCCCTCTCATTATAGCAAAAATGTTTAAGAGATGTTTTGCTAAGTTACATACTAGCGAAAATAAAAATGCACATGAGGAAAAGTGATCAGTGGACTTATGTGCAATCTACTATAAGTATCTAAATATAGAGATAGAAAGGATTTAGCCTTCCCATCTACTGAAGGGAAAGTCAGAATATGTGAAAAATCAAGTGGAAATGCCAGTATAGACCGTGTGCTGTAGGAGACCAAGCGTACGATTACAAACCTGCATTAAGAATTGCATGACAAAAAAAGCAATGCATTACAAGGACTGGTGTGTCCTACAATAAAGCAGACATATGGTAATTCAAGAATTCCACAGAACTTAATCACCCTCCAATGAGCTGCGATAGACACTTCAGTGAGCTGGCATCTAGCAAGGGGCAGTGACTTTCAAAATGATACATGCACACACACGCACACTCATTAGACAGATAACTGCAAGATGTAATACCCCCATATGCATCTGTGTATCACTTAATCCTTAATCCTTAATATAATCCAATCCAAACACTCCTGTTTGAGCAGGCTGCGGGCTTGCTGGCATCTTCCCTCTTCAGCTAGTTGATGCCTGTCACTTAGGGTAAATCTGGTCGGCAAAAACAGCAAGAATCTGAGGAAACGTTACCGATTTTCTCTGGGGGTTTGGATGTTTTTCTCATAAACAACCTCTTTGCTTGTGGCTCATTCTCTGTTTCTTCCCAGCCTCGTTTCCTTTTCCCAGCTGATTTTGCCTGTTCTTCTGGCTGCTGCCCGTGCGTCCTCCCATGCTGCTTGTCCTTTGGCCGGTTCTCCGGAGCCATTCTGTCTGACCACTAAAAGCAAACAAAGCACGGAAAGTAAGGCTGCGATGCGCTTTTAGCTAGAAGATGGAGAAGGAAACGGCAACGGCACACGTCCCAGTGGTCTGAAAGCAGTGATTATACCTGCGCCCTCTTCCGCCAGCATGACACTAGCTTTTTGTTGTGCTCCGCTGGAGCGCTGGAGTCCAGCAGCAGGTTCTGTGAACTCCTCTTTGTGTCCGCACGAAAACGAACGCATCCCACAGCACTAGCGCGTGTTTTGACAGATGTGCTTCTACGCAGCCTGCGAGCTTAAGGCCCACAGATCCGCATAAAGTACCTCTGTGAAACCGCACAAGGCCGCAGCTGTCCCTCCGCGCGCCCGCGGCGGCCCGTCAGATCCGGCCGAGACGAGGATCGGGGCCGGCCCCGCGCGAGCCGGCCCCCGCCACGCGACGGCCCCGCCACGCGACGGCCCCCACGGCCCGCACCGGCTCCCCGCGCAGCCGCGGCGCCCGGGCCCTGCCGCGGCGCGGCCTCGCCGCCGCCCCGGGCCCCGCCGCCGCCGCCGCCGCCGCCGCCGCCCCGGGCCCGGCTCCCCGCGGCGCGGCCCCGCGCGGCCTCTCACCTGCGCTCCGGCGGCCTGGGCTCCCCCGGCGCCGCCGGGCGGCAGCGGGCCCCTCCCCGGCGGTTTCATAAGCGGGGCGGGGAAGCGCGGCAGCGGCTCCCCCGCCTCCCCGGCGGCCCCGCAGGCCGCGGGCGCCCCCGCCATGGCGGCGCGGCCCTCGCAGAGCCGCCGCGGGGCGGCGCGGCAGCGGCAGCGGCTCCGCAGGCCCAGAGCCACCGGCGCGGGTACCGCTGCGGCTATCGCTTGACAGTTTACTATTTTCTTGAGCACAGCCCTTCCAATTTCTTCTTCTTACTATTATTTCTTATTATTTTTCCCTTTTTCCTTTTTTCTTTTTTCCCTTTTTTCTTTTTTCTTTTTTCCCTTTTTTCTTTTTTTTCCTTTTTTTCCCATTTTTCTTTTTTCCCTTTTTCCCTTTTTTCTTTTTTCCCCTTTTCCCCTTTTCCCTTTTTTCTTTCTTTTTTTCTTTTTTCCCCCTCATTTGGCATATTGAAGCTGCATGGGAGGTGCTTGTAGCAACTAAAAAAACGATACTGCTTCAAAATACAGCTTTCACAAGAAGACGCATCTCGAGCGTCAAGCTGTGTTGGAACTTGATTTTAAAAAAGAAAACCACTTCAAAAGTCGGTAGAAAAGTCCAGGAAACATAGGTTCTGCAAACATTTCTAATTCATGGCAAGATAACTCAGAGGCCGCTGGATCTTACGCTAGAGAGCGCGTGAGGAAGGCGAATGACGAGCCCCGAGGCTGCGGGAGCTCCGAGCGCCACTGGCTACGGCCACCTCCACCTCCCGCCTGTGGATGAGGCTGCTGCGGCGGGGCCCGTGGGAGCCCCCATCTCCATGGAGCAGGGGCGCCCCGTGCTTCAGGGCCACCAACAGTTATCCCAAGTAATTCAGTCCAGTCATCCACACAGCTGCCTATGAACTCAAGTCCTAAAATATCTGTATGTAACCACTCCCTGGGCTGTTGATGGGCTTTTTTGAGGGGCCATAATTACCTACGTATTTTCACATATTAGAAAATGAGTAGAAAAACCACTAAGAGAAACAACAAAGACCCAAACCATATGCCTTTTTGCTGGACTATAACAACACTGTATTAGTTCTTGGTATCCTAAGACCTAGTTATATCTGAGTAACACACAGAAAAAGTCATAACCACTGACAGATAGCACTTAATGTGTTTTTGAACATATATGTCAATTTGGTTAGCAAATTTTAATGTCTTATCAAGCATTTTTATAATACACAACATTCTTTTGAGAATTTACCCATTAACAAGAAATCATAATTCAGATAAGTACTTGCCTTCAGCCCTCAGAAGCCTTGAAGGCTTGATTTCCAAGAAGATAAACAACATGGAAAATATCCTTCTTCTCTTGACAGTGGTCAGGAGTTTTGTCCACAGGTTTGCAGAAGTCATCAGAGGAGGCGGCAGAATCTGTGGAGTTCACCAGAAATCACCAACAAATTTCCAATTAAATTATGTAATTCTTAACATCTTTTGCTTTTCAGATACTTTAAAAGGGTACCTATCTAAGTTTGTAACTGAAAAAATAGGCCCTGATCCCAATCTTCAAGTGGATTGAAAGACTTCTGATTTCCACGATCTTATGTGTTAATCCCAAAGTAAACTCTGATCCTGCTAGCCAAGTCATCTCCAGAAAGATGTGCACTCCCTATCCCCACTCTGTTCGTCTTCCTCCAGGGTGAGCTTCCCTGTGCAGAGAACCTGTATGGTGCCCTATGGATTTCCCGCTCTGAGCTATCATGGCCATTTTTTTTAATCAGTTACTAACACCAGGTCTGCTTTCCCTCTAGAGACTCACCAGATATTTAGATATTTTTGTACATATTATTCACTAAGGACAAGAGGAGCAGAATACATACAAGTCATGCACAAAAGAAACCCACTGACCAGGGTTCCACAGATCAGTATCACTGTGCTGCCACTAAGGACGCATGGCACACCGAGCAGTCCAGAGAAAGAATCATTTGAAAAATGTTCTTAAATATATTTACAGTCTCACACTCGTCAGACCCAATAATAGTAACATACGCAGCAAAGTCAGAGGAGTATAATTATGGGTGGGCAAGATATTAGCTTTATTTTTACAACGCCTCTTGTCTGACTTGCAAGGTTAGTAGAGTCGTGCCTTGGTTATAGAACTCAGTTCTCTGACACAGAATCCGGCAGTCTTGTTAGCAGGTCTGCTAAAGCTATATTGTAATTAAGACCATCAGCTTGATGGTATATGTAATACTGTTAGGTATTTTGCCTCCTTGTTGCCAGGATCTTTTTCCAAAGCATGAATGTTTTTGGCTACTTTAGTGTGACTACTGGTGCAAAGAACATCATCACAGCAACTTGAATTTGGCCTGCATATGGAAGCAAGCTCTATTCTACTAAAAAGTAGGAAAAAAATGTATAATCCTGAAGAGATACAAGAGGGAATAAATATCATGCTCTCTGACTTCCTTCTATCCCACAACCTTAACTAAGCTGCCACGTACCAGGAAAACAGACAAAAATGTCAGTATTTTAATCACCTTGTTTACCTGGCAATCCATTTTCCCTAAGCTATTCCAGCCTTGGAGGAAAGGACTGAAGCAGCCACGTCACGCAGTGCCCACGCCGTCTGATCGGTATTGGTGAAAGGATGCAGCGGGCCGGATCCCAAACGGAAAGCATCTGTCTGAGATGCTCTGTGCTACCTGTATCAAAACCAGTACAAGAAACAGCATATGAAAATACAGGACAAACGCTGGATATAGTATATTAATCTATGATAGATTTTTCCTTTTTCCACACTTCGCTAATGTGCATAAAATTGTTACCGGAAATTAAATTTCATAATTGAATTGAATTAGGGAGCATCTATGCCAAAGAGAGTGGGTTCTTTTTTCTTTTTCAGCCAAACATGAAGTTGACGCTTGTATTCTCAACTGTGATTAACTTTTAGGAGAAGATAAAAATCTTGCCTCACTTTTTGAAAGGATCCTCATTATAACACCAGCGCAGGGACTTCTTACGGGACTTCCCGGGAGCGCCACAGACGTTACGAGCGAGCCGAGGATCGGGGCCAAAGCAAACGAAGCGGAATGGCCGCTCACGCGTTTTCCATCGCACGGCAGCACCCGAAGGGGCAGGAGCCCCGCTTTGCGGCGTGCCCTTCCCTCCGTCGGGCTCTCAGTCCTTCCAGTCACCGCTGGTTCAATAACCACCGTTGCGCGCTCGCAGCGGCTCCGCGGAGCCGCGTCGCGGGTCGCTCGGAAGCCAGGCAGGGGCAAGGCGCCAGCGAGGCCTCGCCGCTCGCCCGGCCGGAGCGTCGCGGCAAAGCACCCCGGGGCTGCCGCGGGAAGCGTGGCGCGCCCGGGGGGACCCGCGGGTTACTCGGAAAAAGCGCGTGCCGGGGGAGGAGGGCGAGGGTCGGAGCGGAGCCGCCGGGGGGGCAGGCGAAGGGCGGCGGGGAAGCCGCTCTCCGAGCGGGCGGCGGCGAAGCGCGGCCGCGGAGCGCAGCGCGGGCGCGGGGGGCGGGCGCGGCGGGCGCCCCCCCGGCCGGGCCCGCTCCGCCGCGGCCCGTTAATTGGATCAGGAGCGGCGGCGCGGCGCGGCCCGCCCCGGCGGGCGCTGCGGGAGGCGGGCCGGGAGCCCCCGCGTCCCGCCGCTGAAATAGGGGCAGGGCCCGGCTCGCTCCCAGCCCAGGTGGCCGCTGCCGCGCTCCGCTCCGCTCCGCTCCGCACCGCCCGCGAGGTGAGTGGCGGGGGGCCCGGCGCCGCCTCCTCTCCGGCCCGTTCGCCGGCGGGTGCCGGGGGTCCCGGCGCGCCGGGGGCAGAGCCCGGCCCGGGCCCCGCCGCCGCCGCCTCCCGGTAGGAGGCGGTGGGGCAGCTCGGCGCTGGCGGCTCCAAGGGAAAAGTTTCCTAATGGAAAGGGGGCGGCTGGGGGAGGCGCTGCCGGCTGCGGGAGCGCGGCGAGCGGCCGGTAGGAGCGGCGGGGCCGGGGCGGCGGGGCCGGGGCGGCTCCGCAGCAGGTTGCGGCGGGGGGAGCGCTGCCCGCGGGCGCCGGGGCCGGGCCGGGCCGGGCCCCCTCCCCGCCCGCCCGCCTGGGGCGAGCGGCTCGGGCGCCGCGGCGCGCACAGCGGCCCCTTTGTGCCGGCTCCGCGCCGAGCCGCCTCCCGCGCTGGGGCCGTAGCGGCGGGCTCGGGCCGCGCCGCCCCACGCGTGGCGGAGCCCCTTCCCCCAGGGCGAGGAGCGCCGCGAGCGGGGCTCCCCTACCCCGGGCCGGGCCATGGGGTTGCACTATCCTCTGTGGGGCGATGGGGGGGGGGAAGAAAAGCTGACAAACGCGAAGGGTCTCAGTGGGCCTGAGAGAGCGATCTGTGATTTGCCCCTGTAGAAGGAGGGGTCCGTGGTCCCCGTGAAACTATCAATGAGCGAAGCTGCTAGGGTGGCCCAAACACGTTAACCAGTTTTGCCGCTTTCTGTGCCAACTATGTGCTCTTTGCCTGCTTCAGCTCTTCAGGCTCCGGGTCTATTGCAAGCACGAGGGGTGAGGGGAGGGTTAGCTGACCACCGCCGGGCGCTCCTGGCCCTGGGAAGTACTCCGGCCTCTTCCTTTGCTCTGCAAACCTCCTCACCCAAGTGGTGCTTTCCACTGCTGAAAATGGGAGATGAGTCTCTCTTCCCCTGAATTCAGCTGCCAACCTAATTCATGAGAAGGAATTTCTGATGTGACAGTAAGTGGTTGCAATGCAAAACCCTAGCAGAGCCTCCCACTCCACCCTGGAATTCACATGTCGCTTGGGAGTCACTAAGCCTTACCAGGGCTCAAATACCTCTCCGTGCGTCACGGGAGCAGAACGCACCACTGCAGCGTGTGGGCTGCAGTGACGGGGTCTCGATGCTCCTTGCTCCAGGTGCGAGCTGCTCTCTGGGTGGAGTAGCAGTGGAGCTTCTCCCTGCGCATTGCATAACTGGGTGCATTCCTTTGGGGAAGGATTCACCTTTCCGTGAGGTGTGCGGCGTACCCTCCGTGAAGTAGAGGCTGCTCTGCCCCACCAGGGTTTTGTCATTCATAGTATCTCACTAGAAACTCCTCAAAATACTTGCTATGTTTTCTTGCAAGCAGCAACTTGGAGCAAAATGAATGTGTGAGCTGGGTTAACCACTTGCTGCCTTTGCTGGTTTGTGCCTGTTGTGTTGTATTGTATTCCATTGCTTTACTTGCTTTTTTTGTTTCCTCTGACCTATGAGTTTGAGCTTCCCTGGCTTGCCTGCACTTGTTCTAGTGAAGGCTGGCTTCTCAGGCCGTGAAAAGGGCTAACGAGACTGTGTTAGCTACGTATAGGCCTAAGAGCTCCTGCCCACGTGGAACACCATTATCAAACTCCAGTGAATGAATGAGGATCGGCACTGGACCGTGCTAAAAATGTCACCTGCACGCAGGTTGGCAAGCTTGAGTTGTGCATAACCAAGCCATAAAAGCCTGAGGATACTCTGTCCCCAAATCCAGTTCTTCACTGGACAATAACTGAGGCAGAATGAAAGTGATTCATTTTCTTGTAGACTGTACAAGAGCTAGTTTGAATCTTTTAGGCTCTTTCTGGACATACATGATTTTCAAAACCAGGGATATTTTAATTTAGTTATGTAGGCTGGTATATTTGTAATGTGACTTTTTTTTTTTTTTTTTTTTTTTTAAGGGATAACTTATTCTTAGTTTTATAGTCAGCTACAGCACCAGGGGCAAGATTTGATTCTGTTAGGAACTCATATGGCAGAAAATGCTGTATGTTTTCTACTCTGGCCTTTCTGAAGGCCAGAGATTGTTCAGTTTTTTCCTTGAACAGTTTGGCTTGTGTGTTAGCTGATGCCCAAGGATTGAACTGAGGACCTCAAATGCTAAAAGAATCTGCCCATTGCCAGAGTGGAAAAAGCTATGCTCTTGATGGGAAAGCACTAATAAACTGCCTCTATTTTCACCATCAGCTGATCAGTGATATGTGAATTTGGGCTGCCCATGAGAGTTCGGGGGAAATGCCTAAACAGTAAGAGTGCTGTTCAGTCCTTTGAGGGACTCTTTATCTTTCTAAAACAGACTTTCTGATCCTGCAAGCTATTTTATCACTACTTAGCATGATGGGTGTAGATGGTGCAGTATGACATGGAATTGTGTCAGATCAACAAAACCAAAAACCTGCCCCATAAAGGCCTTAGTGGGTGGGATAGAAAATGGTGACTATTGTATCTGAAAGTTTTCATGGAGGATTTGGGATTCTGCTCTTTTGAAGGGTAGGAGAAGAGCCTTGCACCCTTCAAGTAGTTAGGAAGCACTTCAAGTTGCGGCTTTTTACTGCTACCGTGTGGCATGGTGATCACTGCAATTTAACATCCAAATGCCCTCTGACTGGGCACAAGGAGTTTCCAGCACAGAGCATAATGTCAGTTCAAAGAGCCTGGTGCATACTCTGCTGTAATCATCCAGCTCTGTTTCAGTGACTGGTACAATAGTTTCATAAAGTTCCTCCAAGCTGAAATGTGGGCTGAAGCTGGGCAGTGCTGTGAGGCAATATGTGTGACTGGCATCCTAATCATATTTCAGCCTGCAGTGGTTTCTCTTTACTGTGAACTGCACGATGGGAAGCAGCCTTTCAGACTTCCGATGGTCAGAATTTGTGCACGCTAAATCTAGCAGTTGTCACTGTGCATTGTAGGTAGCTCAACAGGCATATGAGGCATCTCCATGGTATCAGGGGCCTGGATCCAGAGGCATCAGGCTCATGTGCAGGACTTCATGTTCTCCTAGTAGATAACTCTGGTAGGTCTCTGTTTATCATGACTTGGCATTAAATTTTTCCAGGCTAGGGGAGTTAGAATTGCTGCAGGCAGCCTAAAGCTGACAGTGCCTTAAGTCTCCAGTCTCATTTGTCAATGCTTTGAGCTTGCCCAAGCCCTGTATCTCCTGTCTGTACGAAGACGCGGTACATAGGCTGTTTGGGATGTGGTGATTATCTATTGATGACTATCTATTGGTGGCAACTTCCGTCTCTCCCTCTGTGTCCTTGCCAAGCCTCTGCTGTTCCCATACGTGCTGAGCTGTGCAGGCTGTGGCGCTGCTGGGTAGAGCTCTGTAGTGGGTTTGCTCCCAGTCTCTAACAAGGGCAAGAGACCTTCACAGAGGATTGGGGGAAGTTGGGAGTATATTTCACTTCTCAAATTATTCTAGATATTTACTATTGCTTCTTGTTGCTTCCGGTCTGCCCTTTCTTGCACTAGGAGTGCACTAGCCAGGAAACCTGGGTAAAAGCCTGGTGTTGACTCCAGCAAAGCTGGAGGGTGCTCTGCCAATGGCCACAGATCTCTGAAGGCAGGCACTCAGTGCCTCTTTTGCACAGCTGTGCTGTGCTGTCATCTTCTAAATGGAGATAGCTGAGCTTGTGAACCAGGGCAGCAACCAAAATGGGAAGTCCTTCCTGAGAGAAGACAGATACTGCTGTGTCTGCTGAGACAGAAGGAGTACTAGCAGGTTTCTACCTCAGTGCAGACTGAGAAACAGTCCCTTGACCTGCAGGATAGGAGCTGGCTCAGGAAGCCCTGAAGGGGAAAATAAACCCCATTGGATTGATCTGTTTGTACTTCTTGTTTTTAAAAAGCTTCCTGGTGTTCTCTCCTCATGTGTCAAGTTGGACCCTGAAGATCAGAAGAGGAGATCTGTGCTCTGGGCAATGGGGTGAGAAAGCAAATGACATTCCAATGATGCCAAACAGCTGACATTTCTTCTCTAGTGTGTGCCTTTTGGGCTGACTATCCCATTCTCTTATCTTCTTTCAGAGTCTAGTTGATAACACCTTGAATATAAAGTGTATTTATATTGATAGTCCTGTTCCTTAGCTTCAGATCCAAAAATTGATTTGGAGAGGGCTGAAGCTACAATACTGAAGAATAGATTCTGTGCAGGCAGTATGGAAGTAAACAAAAGTTCTCGTGTGACATGCAGTATAATTATCTTCAGGAAGAATGTGTGAAGTATGAATAGTCACAGTTCACAGTGCAGGCCAGTTCCTAATGGCTGCCCTACTTCAACCTTGCTATCTCTGCCTGTCTCTGGGAGATATGTCAAAAAGGCATATGGGTACCTTTAGGAATGGAGTACTGTCAAAATAATTTAATCTGCCCAACTTCTCTCAGACCAGAAGCCCAACTTCTCTCAGACCAGGAGATGCTATGAAGGAAACCCTAAATTACTGGATTTTCTCCCCACTCCGAAGAGCAGATTTTGCCTTCCTTTCACATGCCTTCTTCCAGAAAAGACTGCAGCCATCCAAAATGGCTCTGTTGCAGTCTGTCCGTAGTCCTGCCAGTTCATATGGCTCTGAACTCTGCCTTACCCTTGCAGATGTTCTTTTTGTTTAGATTTTCCTGTGAGGAAGCAATTGAGTAAACCTAGCTCTGGAGAAAGAAGTGAACAAAGCCACACTATCATCAAAGTGGAGGAACTGACTACAGCACAAAACAGAAGCAGTGAGTGTGATGCTTCTCACCTCTTTCTTCTCCTTTCCTGTATTAACATAAGAGATGTTCCAGGGCTCAGTCCCATCTTATTCAGCTATTCTTTTACAAAGTTGCTTGTGCTCCCTTCTACAGCCTGTTTGGGACGTGCAGCTGTGCAGGACACTGGATAAACTTTAGACTCTTCGATGCACAAACTTTCTTTCAGCCCTTCTTTGCATTATATGAATATTTGGAAGAAAGTGTTCGCATAAACATTGTTAGTAACCTATCAGCTTTTGCCAAGTCAAACCAGAATCCTGTCTGATACAACCAGAAATAAGGAAATGCACTGACTGGTTAGAACTGACTGGTTATATGATTACCACATGCTTGGTCTGAACAACAAAATACTTGCCAACTCCATCCTTTTCTCCCATTTGCCCTTCCTCGAAAAGCATCCATTGCAATGGAAACTAAGCATTGGTAAAATGAAGCTGATAAGCAGAACTGCAGCTGGGTTAAAATACACTGACTTCCAAGTGGGAGGAAGAGGCAGAAAAGACATTGACTGATGTACGGTCTGAAGCAAGGCACCATCAGGAGTTCAGTGCCGGAATGGAACTAACGGGGCTGTGGCTCTTCTGAAGGTTGTCTGATTGCAGTCTGCCTCCTTAAGGTTTCTTAATGTATTCAAGTAAACTTGATCCCTGCTCTGGGGGTTACAAGGTGACTCAATCACAGGAGGAGAATGTTCCATTGACATAGACTAACAGCAGTTTCCTGTGGCTTTTTTTTTTTTTTTTTTTTTTTTTTTTTAAGGGGGGGGGGGCAAAAACCTGCACATGTTTTTCTTCTGTTCTTGGCTCTGGGTAGACTGAAGCTTGGGCATTGTATCCTGGTAGGATCATTGCTGTTCCAGTAAAGATATGAACAAAGCAAGCTTCCTTACTCCAAGGCAGAAGTAGGTGGACTGGCTTAGCCTGCTATTGTGATATCTTTTTATTAAGTTACAGGCAGCTGTGTTACAGGATGGACTATTGATTTTGTTTTGTAAGTTACTGAGGGCAGAAAAGCTTGTAACAAGGTGAAATGTAGATTAAATATTGGAAAACTGTGGTGCAGGCTGTGACTGCTCAGGAGGATTATAACTGCTTTGACTGGAGTTTAAATACCTGTTTATCAGTGATGCTTTAGCAAAGAAATACTTCAAAACACAGCTTGTTTGGGGCTTCTTCTGGTTAAGAGGTGAGCTGATTGCATGGGTTAGCTGACAAGCTTGATGCTTATTAGCTGGCCCTGATACGGTAGGGTAGGAAGTATGCAGCATGGAAGCAAGCAACTGAGGAGGCTCAGGAGATTGGAACAGCAGTGGTAGGTTCTCTGCATCTGCAGGGGTTAAAGCCTTGCCTTGAGAGAGGGGCAAGCCAGTGGGTATGCGAACGGGGAAGCAGACATGCTGACTGCGTGGAATGGATGTTGGGCTACTTGCACAGCAAAAAGAGCAGGCTAGAATGGTGCTGTTTCTGGTAGCTTGGATGTCTCTATCACACTATCCTCAGCTCTTAATTATAGCTGCCTGTTAAATATACAGACACAGCACACTTGCGAAACTTATTCCAGCAACCGTGTTGAACATCCTGAGTGAACATGGTCTGTTGCCCTGTTAGAGTGTGGTACTGCGTTGTCCAGCTGCTGACAGCACTGATTCCCTCCGTGCTTTGCTTGGTGGATATTTGAGCTTACAATCAAGTTCTTCCTAGAACGAACAATCGAGAAGAGCAAAAACTAATAAACCTTGATAGCCCAACATATTCCTTCATTTATGTTATCAGATAACTGCTGTGCTGACCAGGACAGTTCTCTGTTCCTGTAACACTACAGATACCCTGATTCACGTCGTCGGAAAAGACGGGGTTTTGTTTTTCTGGTACAACAATGCCTATGCAAGTTTTCTGCTTGGCACAGCTATTTTGGTCAGAAATCTTAATGCTTAGATCAGCAGCAGCATTTGGGTAGAAGCCTGTTCTACAGTCTTGTCTTTGACAACTGGACAGGGAAGTAGCCTGAAGCTAATAAATGTGAAAAGTATTTCATTCAGTCTGAACACTTAAACAACTTTGGATAAGGCAAAGGTGGGGGGGGATGCCTGTCATCAGGACATTAGCTCAATCTAAATTCTGGAGGAGACTAATATAAAGAAAGTATGGTCTGAAACGGGGGAGAGTAATGGAGTAGCCTGTAGGTGCAAGAGGTCAGCCCCTTAAGTGGAGGAGGACCTTTTCTGTGCTTTAATACTTCAGTATAACCATGGGGAATTTTGTTAGTGGATAGCCACTCGATCTCTGGAGAATCACCACCTCAGAGACTAGCTTCTGTTACAGGCTTGCACATAGCTAAAGTGACCTTTGTGTGTAGTTACTGTTCTGTCTGATGGCTCTGCCCTCTCCCCAGCTGGAGGGACCAGCTGAAATGTTTCTCAAAACTGCACTAGGCAGCCCTGGCAGGCCCCAGTCCCTAGGGAGCGGCTGGGAAATGTTGGCTATTAGTACCTTTCCTGGTTGGGTGACTCTGCTGAGGGTGTGACCATAGCAATGGGATAAAGATCTCTAAGGGATGTTTTTGCTGGGTGGAAGTCACTTAATGTATACGGATCTCTTGGAGGATCTTTGTGCTACCTGGCACACTCTCTAGCTGCAGAGAAGTACTGGGCCCCTTTTTGGAAAGGTGAGTATTCCAGTAAATATCCATGCTCCTATATAATAGCGGTGGAGAGCACATTACTGAGGCATCACTGCAGTCACCGGTTCAGAGCTATTGAATGCCCGTTTGCAGTGATAGAGAGGCTGGAAGAGAAACCCATCCTGTGCCCCATTTCATTCTCTGCATCAGGAACCTTCCAGCGCTGCTGCACCACGAGCAATCCAGTTCACTGCTCTCCTAGTGTCATGTGTTACCTCCTACCGCCAGCCCTCTAGTTCCTTTCTGACAACAAATGAGTGTTTTTATTTTTTATTTTTTTTAAAAAAAAGGCTTTCAGGTCTCCTGAGTAAGAGGAAAGAGGAGACATGGTCATTGTCCTTCTGTATGTTTTGATGGCTCAGATGGAAATATTTATCTGCAACCTAAGCCAGAAGTGCCCTGGGGTGAGAACAGTACCTTCACCACCATGTACTCTACAGGAAAAATGACTCTTTGGGAACCAAACAATTTGGTTGCAGAAATCTCACACTGTTGCTTTGCTCTGAGGTGGAAATGAGCTGGTAGCAGCCCATGCCTGATTAAAACTCTGCTTAGCTTGGCTTCAAAGCCTAGATAGAAACTGCTGTGTAGTAAAAAATGCCTGTCCACCAAAGCCCCAGCTACTGGATAAATATAATCAACTTGTTCCCAGCTCTGTCTGTATCCACTGCTTGCTGTAGTACTCGGGGAAGGAGAAAGGAGTTGGGCAGAAGGCCTTGTCTGGCACAGTGTATGGGTTCTGTTTCTATGGAGGAATTCCTGCAGGGCTGTATGCAGCAGCCCTTTGAGCTTTTGCAGAGTTCAGAGGCTTGTTCCTGGCAAACTTACTAAAACAATTGCTTGCAAGGAGCCTCAGGAGGCAGTCGAGCAATATACAGAAGTGGTGCCCTGGGCATTTGGAGAATGGAAGTATTGGAGTGTGGTATAGAGGGAAGAGGATCTGTGGCTTACCTGCCTAAGGGAAAGATTTCTGAACTACAGATTATTACTATAGTGTCTAGAAGCTTTAACTGTGGACCAGGACTCTGCTGTACTAGTGTTGTGCAAACAACAAAAATGCAAAACTTTTCATGTTGCCAGATCCATATATGTCTGAAAGAAGACTTTGGCCTGTCGCATTGGTCAGAAGGTAGAGAAACTGTGGTCTAAGATGTGTGACTGCCTGCAGTGGGCTGAGATCAGCAATATGCTTAAGAGTCTAAAGCAGACAGTGGAGCTTTAAGAAGGCCCTGGTGTATTGCTAAGTCACAAATTAGTGCAGCTCTTGGCCCTGTGGAAGAGAGAGGTGCACTTTGCCAATTAGCCTCCACAGCTGCCTCCCCCTCACTGTCCTTGGGGGGCCCTAGCTGCCCCTCACCCAGCTTGAGTGTGCCAGCATTAGCCACTCTGCTGTAATCCCTGTGGAGTTGCTGGATTCAGGGGATGAAACTGTCTTGCAGCCTGAAAATTAAAAGGCTGTAGTAGCTATACAGAGGTGAGACCACCTCCATCTTTACAAACTTCTCACTGCCCACGTGGGTGACAGTGATCAAGTATCAGTTGTTTTCTCCTGTGGTTGTGCTTCAGTTGTTTATTTGTTTGAACCTAATTAAAGGTGGAAACAGCTCTGCCATAATAAGTGCTTTGGCATTCCCTGAGTGGAGCTCAGTATCGGTGAAGAAGTCACGAGCTGTTCCAACACATTTTCATTACTAAGGACCAAGAGCCAGTTTTGAATAGCTTAATAGGGAGCTGATAGCAGATGTGGTCCAAAAAGCTATGTTGGTCCTTAGTGAGAGAAGGTAGTTGTGGGAAGGAGGGAAGTACTCTTTCAATCCCACTAGCAAGAGGGGTTGTATCTCTGCAGAAATCTTATTTGCCTAGTTCAGCTTGTTCAGCTGATGTTGCTGGTTGTAATGATGCCTGTGATGCCCTTGTGTGCAATCTGGTGGAGGTGCAAAGTGGATTAAGGTGTGGTTGCTCCCCACTTCTTCAGAGAGCTTGTCTGCAGGAACTGCAGCGAGGTCTCAAGTAGCTCTTAACTGCTAGAACTGAAAGAGGAAGCAGGGAAAAGCTCCTCTGCTCTGCAAGTCCAATTTCTTGGATATCCTGCTTTTAGCAGAAGTGGCAGTAACACTGGAAAGAGTCCTGGTTTTGACCCACAAACCTCCAACAACTCTGCTTACATTGCTTGTCCTGTACAGGCTGTGCCAGCCCTTCTGAATTACATGGTGGCTTCTGCTACATTAAGCTGTCGACAAGGTATCCCTGTCATCTCTCTACCTTGCTGTACAACAGTCTCCAGACTTTGGCATGTATAATAATCATCTATTCACTTTTCCTGGCAAACTTAACTTTTTCCCTAGTCTCAAACTTTTGGCAGCTCACAATACATATGATGTTTCAGGAATAACTAGGCATGAGGGGGTGGAGTGGCAATCTATTTGCTCCTCTTGAGCCCAGGGTGACAGCAGCAGCTGTTCTTCAGCCCCTGTGTGCAGCACTAAGTACCTTCCATAAGTCTGCGTGCAGATCCAATTTGATCTCCTGACTGACATGGGCTCATGGAGTATGTGAAGTCCAGAAAAAGCCTAGCTGAACAGGGTCCTCTTCATTCTTTGACCTTTTTGCTTCTACTAGCACAGATTTTTCTGGACTCCTGTATAGTCTGTACAACTGCTATGGTAAAAAGTACTTTACTGGGTACTACTCAGGTTAAGGAGTTTAACCTGTAGAAATTTTGGTTAAACTTTACTTTTACTCAACTTACTTTTGTAAAAAAAAAAAAAAAAAAAAAAAAAAAAAAAAATCCCCTACACTACTACTATATTGATGATTCCAATAGAGCCTTCAAGCTGTGGGATGCTTTGACACATGTTGTGGATGCTGAAAACTCATGTGAGTTCAAAGGGAGATTAGAGAAGTTAATGGAAGAGAGAAAAATCCCTTGAAGATTCATAGATGCCACATCCAGCTCAGGAAGTCACCCTCAGCAAATGGTTAGAGACTTGGAGAGTATGTGGGGAGGCACCATATGTGCTTGCTCTGTTCTCAAGGTTAGGGAAGATGCTGCTTTTAGCCACTATCTGTGAAGGATACTGGGCAATACGGACCCTTGGTTTAATCTATCGCAGCTATTACATTTCAGAGCCCACAGATATTGATGGTAAATCCAGTTATTTAGGTTTGTGACTACTGAGAAAATAAGTAGACATGGCTCAAAGTTCATGTGGAACTTGCAGAAAGAACAGATTTGGGGTCTGTATTTTTTTTTTTTTTTTTTGGACTGTCTCTCAAATGAACAACCGCATTCTGACACACAAGTCTTCTGCGTTTACTCCCAAGCTCTAGTACTGCATAGTGAGCCTGAACTGGAAACCAGAGACAGAAGGCATGTTTGAGATTCATTGCCTCCTGATAAAGAAGTGTGTGCGTGAGCGGGTACACAAACACACACTGTTGGGGTAGGGGGAAGGGAGAAAAATACAACCTTCATGGGTCATTTCTAATTGATCCGCCTCTTCCTGAGGGGAGAGAAAGGAAAGGCCTGGCAGACAGATCTAACTATATTTTTTTTAAGTAACATTTTTTGGGGGTGTGGGGAGAAAGGGTTAATCTTAGCAATTTCAGGAATGTATAGTATGGTTTTACTAGGGGACTACTGGTAAGCTGTGAAGGTTTATGATGAGCTGGAACTTTTTAACGAAGTGGCCTGAATCTGATAAGTGTCCAGCTCTTTCCCTCGCAAAGGTCACTAGTCTGTCTGCAATAACCCACTCCCCATTCCTTTCCTTTCTCCTCTTACCCCACCTCTGCTCCAGACCTGTCTTAATACCTGACCAACAATCCCTTTTCCTCCTGGGTTCTGCAATTTCTGTTCTCTGAGCTGTGTTAACTCTCAGTTGCCCTAACCTCCCAGCCTCAACCAGGTGGATACATCTGACTGAGCAGAAGGGCTTTTGAGTGGTGAGGAAGGTGTTTTTTAAATATGCTTTTGACATTCGAAGTACATCTTCAGGGAAGTGAATATGAGGTAAACAGACCTCTTTCCACCCTCACTTCCTCAGCCTCTGCAAGTCTCTTACTTCCTTTTCCTCCATGGAAAGTTGGTGGCAGTTACCAATGACATAATGGCAAAATAAAGATTTCTGACAAAGTATTTCTGACAACGTGATGGATGTGGCTCACAGAATCAAGGGACAAAGTGTTCCAGAGAATCGCATCCCACCAGGCAGTGCTGGGTGTACTGGTGCTGCCGGAGGGACTCTGGCCTCATCACCAGAACGTGTGTGTGTGTCTCTTTTGTTTTTAAAGCAGAGTCACCTAATCCTTTGCCTTGTATGTCAATCCTTGTCATCTTTAACAAAAAAGGACCAGAGAAAGTCTGTCAGTCTTTCCCATCTTCCCCAAAAGTCAGCTAGGCCTGAAAGTGAGGGCAGCAGCACACGGAGGCAATGGGTCTACCCAGAGTCTGTTCAGTGAGGGGGGGACCAGGCCCCTGGGGAATGTCCCTAATTTAGACCTTCCTGGCTGTGAGCTGTTCCTTCTGCTCAGCTGTTGTGACGCTACCTTTCCCGCACAGTGCCGTCATGCCGCCCCAGTGTTTCTATTTTAACTCTCTCTGGGGCTAGATCTTGTGACACGAGGATTTGGCATCTCTCCTACGTGCTGGAACGTGGCATCTCGGGAGGCACAGTGACTGCAGCTGCTATATCAGAGGGTGCCCCTCCTAGTAGCTGGCAGATGGGGACACCCTCATTCCTACCCTGGGACTGCGACGTGCCAGAATGGACAGCATCCCTGCAAAGAAGTGGCAGTGTCTAACTGTGTCTGTCTGTCTCTCCTTCAGTCTGTTTTGAGGCATCTGAAGAGCTCAGAAAATAGGGGGCAGCGAGCAGCTGGCACGTGTGTTCCCTTTCAGCTTTCAGGTATGTAGTTTCTGGGGAAAAGAGTGAAGTTGCTTGCCTTGGAGGCACGTAAGTTAGCTTTGCAGCCTGCTGATGGATGGAGGGTGGGAATGGGAATGGCTGGTGGAGGTATTCTTCAGATTTTAAAGTTTATGCAGCTCTGTCACATCTCATTTAACAACTTCTGTAACTGTGGAATTCAGCACTTAAAGCCTTCTGGAGAAACCCATAGAAACAGCATTAATGTAATTACACTCTCCACTTGGAGACTGGGCAAGCTGAGCCAGAAGAAATGGAGGAAATTTCTGCAGTCTGTGTTGGGGCACTTTGTGCCGTGGCTTATGCTATAGTGGACGTACTGGGAAGAGTTTGGAGGAGGTGGGAGATAGGGAGTCTTGATCTTCGTCCCTCTGCTGTGTGCTCTGGGGGCTGGCAGAATGAGCAGATACCTTTCTAGGGTGTGAGGGAAGCTTTTTATAACCAGGAATGTGCAAGAGGAGATGTTGCGGTAGAGGACATCTATGCTGCATTAACCCAGGCTCGCCTAGGATTGGCGGGGGGGGGGTGTTATGACACTGGGCTTTTCTCTTATTCTCTCTCTGCTTCCTGCCCAATCACAGCAGCATACCTGAACCTCTCCCTAGGGAATTCCTAGTTCACACCATGCCAGGAACAAAATGGCAGCCCAGCTTGTACAGAACAGGCAGAAACATGGAGACAGTGGCAAGCAAGATGCATCTCTCACCTTCTAGCCCAGACCTTGAGCCTACTGCAGTGATAGGCCTGAGCGTAATGGAAATGTCAGCCCTACAAAGATGTTGCTAGGAAGCAGTGCTGCTGTGAAACTGGCAGGCATGCTGCAGGGCAATTAGGCTGGACATGTCTGTTTTCTGTAGTTCCTGTTCAAGCCCCGCTCAGCTGGTGGGCAGTTCATAGGGCTCCTCCCCATTCAGGACATGCCTGCCTGCTGACTGCTCAGCCTTGTTTTCTCCAGTCAGTTGGTGTAATCCCTTAATCTTGACTCATATTGGGAAGCTGGAGTCATCTCTGTTGACAGAAGACTTATTTTTAAGTATTTCAAGGCACATTTCAAGTAGCTTTAGCTACTTTCTCAGTTTCTGTAGCTTTCACTACTCTCTTGAGAGCCTTGGTTAAGAAAGGAATCTCTGCAGAGGTGCCCAGTGCTGCTGAAAGGTGTTGGATTCACCAGCATCTCCAAGAACAGTACGGTTGAGACTTGGCAAGGTTATTTCTACAACGTCCTTTCCAAAAGTGCTTTAGGTCTGCCAAGGAGGCCATCCTTCTGCAGGGAGTGAGGGGGCAGGTTCAGTCCTGAGCACTTCTGCTGGATATAGCCATTTATTTCTGGAGGTGCAGTAATACCAGTGTTTGTCTGTGGGACAGTATGTTGGGCTTCTCCAGCTGTAAAACCAGTGGAGGACTGTGCTCTCTGCAAAGGCTCAGCCAGTGCTCTGTTAAAAATTGCTTTTTCTCTCTTCTCAGCTTAACTGAAATCTGCAAAAATTCTCTGCTGCAAGAAAAGAGGGGCAATGTCATCAGAAGATGATGCTGGCGGGGACGCTCCTGGGGGCAGTTTCTGGGAGGTAAGGAAGGATGATCAGGGTGTGAGAGATAGGAATGTCATCTTTCCTCCCATCAATAGAGTTGGGGGAGGAGTTTCAAGTTCCTAGGTGACATGTTGCCCTTGAAGTGGAAGGGAGGGAGGAACTGTGGGGAGTTCAGTAACAAGTTGTATGCTACTGCAGGGAAGAGGTTACCCTTTCTTCCTCAGATGCTGTGGAACAAGAGCTCCTTGTTCAGCTGATACTCATCTGTGCTGTGAGAGGTGACCAGAGCATCTCAGCTCCTTCCTTTCACTGCTCTGCCTCCAGCAAGAGAGCACCAGAAAGGGGGGTCTGAGCCCAGCTGCTGGTTTCAGGAGGGCCTGTGATCCCTCACTGTGCAATGACTGACCTGCTGCTGCCTGTTTTGAAGGGATGTGAAAATCATTACAGTAAAGTGATCGAATTATGTCACATTTCAGGCTGGAAACTACAGGCGGACAGTGAAGCGCGTGGATGATGGATACCGGCTATGCAATGACTTAATCTCCTGCTTCCAGGAGCGAGCCAAGATAGAGAAGAACTATGCCCAGCAGCTAACAGAGTGGTCCCGCAAGTGGAGGACCAATGTGGAGAAGGGTAAGATGTGCAGGCAGGGGTAGGAACAGGCTGTGGTAGCAGCACTCTGTTCCTTGAGTATGATGTCTCACTGTGGGTAAGGCTGTTTCTTTGGGAGACAAGCTTCTCTTCTTCAAGGAGGTCACTTTCTTGTGCATCTCCTCTTTCTTTGCTGAAGCTGTTTTGGCTGTGTGTGGTGTTTTTTTTCCTTTTTTTTCCCTCCCCTCTCTCCTCTGGCAGGCAGTCTTCCTGTTTCCTTTGGGAGGTATTCCTTCTCTGCACTACCAGTGTTTGATTACAAAAAATACTCTATTCATTTAGTTTGGCAGGTCCTTGGGCCAAAGTCTTGAATCAAACTGCAGATCTCTTAAAGATGGCTTGACTGTTTCCCTTTTCTTCAATCAAAAAATAACTACTTAGCTGTGATTCGGTGTCACTGGGCTCATATACTGATGGTGTCCCACAAAATAATGGGAAACAGTGGAGCAAAAGCCCTGAAGAGCCCACTAGCCTGTGAAGCAGGAGCTCATGTCATGAACTGATATTGCTACCTGAGCTCAGGCCAGATCTGTGAGGAGAATTTTCTGCAGAAACTTTTAGCTGCTCCAGGCAGTGCCCAGCAGCAGAGGCTGCCCGAAAGGAGTGCCTGTCTCAGCCAGCTGTAACAGGCAGTTTGGATGCTGCCTGTTGGGACTGCATGCAGGATGCTCAGTGCTGACTTGTGTAATGGAGAAGAGTTAGGGAAGTGACTCCAAACTGACAGATACTTGTAGGAGGAAAAGAATTGGTGCTTTTCTCTGTGAGCAAGAGGTATAATAGCCCCTCTGATGCCTGTCCCTGCAGGTCCACAGTATGGCACTCTGGAGAAGGCCTGGCATGCCTTTCTGACAGCCGCAGACAAGCTGAGCGAAATTCACTTAGATGTCCGGAACCACCTGGCTGGTGAAGACTCAGAGAAGATCAAGGCCTGGCAGAAGGAGGCCTACCACAAGCAGATGATTGGGGGCTTCAAGGAGACTAAGGAGGCAGAGGATGGGTTCCGCAAGGCCCAGAAACCCTGGGTGAAAAAGCTGAAAGATGTAAGCAAAATGTGAATGGGGAAGAAGGGGTGAATGAGGGTAGCCCAGCTGGCTACCTGATCATGAGTGCTGTTAGGCAAGCACACTGGGTTTAGACAGTATGGCAGAGGATGCCAGAGGAAGAGATGTCTTGCTGGTCCCTTGTTCTTGGTGGCCTTGTAGCTACCCTCTCATGTAGGAAGGCTTTGGTAACAGGCTCAGTGTCTGTGTGACAGGTTAATGCTGAGTTCACTTAGAGGGGGAGGTTACCTTTATCCTTGGGAGCATGGCTGGTTAAATACCAAACTGGCCTTTCATATTGTGTTGTCTTGAAATAACTGCTACTGATTGTAGCAAGGATGTTAATGTGCCCTCTCTGAGGGATGGAGGATCTCTGTGGTCAGAATCATGACTTTGTCTCTGCATCACTCCTGCCACAGGTGGAGACTTCTAAGAAAAACTACCATGCAGCCCGAAAAGAGGAAAAGACAGCCCATACAAGGGAGAACCATGCCAAGGCAGACTCCTCTATCTCACAAGAACAGCTGCGCAAGCTGCAGGAGCGTGTAGAGAAGTGCACTCAGGAAGCTGAGAAGGTGACTGTTTTATACAGGCACAGATTATGAGGATACCCCTCTCAAGGAAAAAGTGCTGCTTGTAATAGCAGTGCAATTGCTTATGCTGCAACCCGTAAGGAGGTTTAGGATCTCATTGTGTGAGGCTTTAGCAAGATAGAATGAGACCTGAGCAAGACTATCTTTGATTTGGATAGGATCTCATTTATCAGTAAATGAAAGGGGAGGGGGGGATTCGGTACAGGGTGTGCGAGCTGCAGAGCTGAAAGCTAGCTGCTCAAAGTGGCTGGCTTGCCTGCCCCCTTGAAAAGCTGTGGAAGGACCGAGTGTAGAAGGAAATATAAGGAGGGGTGAGAAGCTTGCAAGACCTCTGGAAGACCAATGGGCTGGGATACCAGCTTTGGGGAAAAAGGTTTTTTTTCTGCTACATTCTAGGCTGTTTGTTTAGCAGTGCAGGGGAAAACTCTTCAGTCCCAAGCTGGAGGTGGGGGAGGGCCACTGGTTTGAGATCAAGGCTATATATTTCACCACTGGATTTCCTCTTGGATTGATTCAGTGCAAGGATCAATATGAGAAGATGCTGGAAGAGCTGAACCGCTACAATCCCCGCTACATGGAGGATATGGAGCAAGTGTTTGAGGGCTGCCAGGAAGCAGAGAGCAAGCGACTGTGCTTCTTTAAGGAGATGTTCCTAAATCTGCACCAGCATCTGAACCTCTCCACCAGTGAAAGGTACCAGCCCTGACACCAGAGGTCTTTCTGCCCAGGGTGCTGTGAACTCTGGCAAGGGTGCTGATTGTGGGGTCTGTGAAGGGGAGTGCCTGCATGTATCAGACGGGTCTCATTCCTGTCCCTTCCAAGTGTGTCTGAGAACTATCATTGGGTCCCTTTGGTCTGACCACTGCTGGTGTCTCTGGTTTTGAACAGTGCTCGTCTCCACAGAAAGGATTCTGTCTGTCTTCTGAACCCTTAGGCTTCCAGTACTATCTTGTGGATGTGTTTCTAACTTATTCTGTGCAATGCCTCCGTGTGGCTATACGTAACCCCAGTCTGAGGAATGTAGCTCTCTTGCCTTCCAGTAACTGTAGCTGCTACACTTATTCTGCCCTGAATCAAAAGACCTTTTGTAGGCTCATGTCACTCCTATCTCACAAGTTGCCCTTAAATAGGGGTTATATAGGGAGACAGTTGCAGCCAAACTCTTTTATGCTTCTGTATTTCAAGACAGTGGCAATGAATTGGAGGTAATTCCTTGTCTGTGTGTAAGAGCATGCCAGGCTTTCTCAAGGCTCATTTGATGAACTATGCTGTGAGGTGTCAGATGTTGGCCACTGTCACACCAAACAAGTCTCTTGTTTCTCAGCCAACTGACTCTTCCTTGTAGATGGCTTTGTTTTCGTAGGGTTGACCAGGTGTTTCTCAATGGCTCTCTATCATCCTTTATTCTATGGGACTTTGGAAGCTGTGTAACTATGCATGAAGTTATGTTCTTCCTTTGCACCTGGGTTTTGGGGAACTGCTTATTTATGTTGGTTCTGTCTGTTCCTGCTCTCAT
The DNA here is from genome assembly GCF_028389875.1 of Rhea pennata. Classification (NCBI taxonomy): domain Eukaryota; kingdom Metazoa; phylum Chordata; class Aves; order Rheiformes; family Rheidae; genus Rhea; species Rhea pennata. The sequence continues at coordinate 18,666,315 of NC_084667.1, read as the reverse complement.
AGCTTCCATGCATTGTATCGAGATCTCTATCAAGTCATCATGGCTGCAGACAACCAGGAGGACCTGAAGTGGTGGCGCAACACGCATGGGCCAGGCATGGCGATGAATTGGCCTCAGTTTGAGGTGACCGATCACTCTGGAGTGTATAACTACCATCCCTGCCACTTAGCTGTTTTATTGTAACTGTTGGATTGCTAGTTTTGTTTGGGGAAAAAGGTCTCTGCTCACTGGGCTTGGTATGTTTGTCTCTTCTGAAGCTTTGTTTAAAGCTCTCTTGGTGCGCAAAGGGATGGATGTAAGCCTTCCAAACTGCAACTACTCCAGCCAGCCAGCTGCAAGGGTGAGGAACAGGAGTCAGTGTTTAGGGCTTTGGCACAACCTCTGATCCTAAACTCTCCCACAGTTCTTGCTGCACAGTGGGATTCCAAAGGAGTAAGCCTGCTATGCCTGCAAGGCGACCTGGCTGGCTGATTGATAAGCCACAACTGAAGTATGATCTGGGTGTTCTTGCACTTTTCTTCCCTCTGTATTGGTCAGAGGGAAAAATACTGAGTACTCTTGGATCTATGTGGCTTGATGGTATTATTGTTTTTCCCCAATAGGAATGGTCTCTCGAAACACAGCGGCCAATCACCAAGAAGGAGAAGAGTGGTAAGGTGGCCGACGATGTGACGCTGACCAGCATTTTGCCTGCACGGGATGGTGTTGTCTCACAGACCCCTTTGCAGACAAGACAAGGGTAAGGGCTGAAGTCTGGATGCATTAGGAAGAGCCCAGATGTACAAATTAGGTAGGATTGGTAGGAGTGACCTCTCCCTTAACCCCTTCCGTTTCAAGCCCTGTCCATGCCACCCAAAAAGATGGGGTAGGTGAAGGAGATGAGAGTAGCTTTTGTCTAGCAGATAGTCTCATAAGATGCTTTGTTGTAAAGGTCCCTCTAGTGATGAGATCTGTCCTGGTTCAGTCTAATGCTTTGTGAGATTCTGGCAGGTGTTTCTTGATTCCTTTCCTCCAGACTTAGGGGGGGAGAACTGGGAACTGGTAGCCCTTCCAGTTAACTATACTGTTTACTAAATACAGGCATTACTGCTCCCTGGTGCTGAGTGCTGACAAGTCTGGGTAGAGCTGCTTCCCCTGCCAGGGAGCAAGCTGGAGGATAGGGAGAGGCTGAAGAAACTCATGACCTACTGTGTCAGTTGCCTTCCTGCCTTAGAAGGTCAGCTCTGATGTAAGCAAACTGGATAGGAAAGAATGGGGATGTAGAGATGTCTCAAGGCCACTATAGTATCCCAGCCTATTGAATTCAGGGGCCCTATTTGCCAATCTACAGGTTTTCCTATCAAGAGGAGGAGAACAGCATCTTCTATGACAGCCTGAGGGCATCAGCCCATGTGAAGTTAGTATGGAACATCTCTCCAGGGTTTTGGGGGCTCCAGGCGCCTGTCCTTTACTGTTCTTCCCTTCTGCTCTTGCTCTTGACTTAGAAAGTGGCATTCCAGCCACATCTGTTTGAGATTAAAGATGTGGCCTTTCCTACCGTTCTGGCTTTCTTGACTGGAATAAGTCTTAGATGCACATAGGCTCTCCAGTTAGAACTGGCCTGCCCTGAATGAGATGATGTGCTGGAGTAGGATGGTGTCATTAAGAGAATGTGGATGTGTGCAGAAGCTGTGAGAATGAATTGCCCTCCCAGCCTTCAGGTCTCTGACTCTGGGATGCTTTCAAATCTAGTGTCTCCTGGTATCTCCTCCCTGTCCACTCTCACTTGGCTGTTGGCCTCTTACACCTTGTTCTGTGGTGTAGCTGTCTGTGGGAGTCAGGGTGGTGCATAAGAAAGAGAAGGTGAGTGAGAGATGAGCCTGCTTTTTCTAACCACCGTCCTATCCCCTTCCTCCTTCCATGAATACAGCGGAGGGAAGGAAGATATTTCAGAGTGGTCAGATGAGGACACTCCCAAGAAGTGCCTGGATACCAATGGGCATGAGGAGGACATAAAGGTACCAGGTGTAAGGGTACGAGCGCTGTATGATTACACAGGACAGGAGGCTGATGAGCTGAGCTTTAAAGCAGGTACAGAAGCACTAATCTCTTACTAACCTCTTGCTGTCCCCTCTTGGGCTAACTGAATGATTGAAACACTCGAAGATCTGGATATCCCCTTGAAAACTGAAATCTATTCTTCCTCTGGCCTGACTCCTCCCCGACTGGACTGCCCAGGGGTATCATCCACCTCAGATTAATCTGTAGACTAAGATAGTGAGGCCACAAAAAGATTGCCTGGTGACAGCGTAAGGGAAGATGATGAAACACATTCTGCCTGCCAGGCACTTACTCTGTATCCTATCTTGAGACTATCATCAGATGCTTCTCCCTTGTGCCACAGGGAGAAAAAAAACTTATATCCCTTTCTTCTCTAAAGTACAAAAAAAAAAGGTGGTCTGGCTTGTCATTAGAGATAGCTAGAAGATGGTCATCTCAAGGTGGGGAAAGTCCAGCTGACTGGCATGTGCTACTGAAGGCAAAGTCTGACTGGCAGAAAAAGTTGTACAAACTGTTTAAAATTGGTATCTTGAATGTGGAGATCCCAACCTCTACTAGAAAAGTGAGGGAGCGAGAATGCTGAAGCAAATGTTGACCCCTTTTCCTTTTTCTTTCCTCCCTTAAATTTGGCTTGCACATGCCCATCTCTCCAATACCAAGAGGACATTTGGATCTTGAGTGTCTTTAATCTTGCTTGTTTTGTGTGTCTTATGTGGTGTTTCTGTGCTGTACATCTCAAATACACCACTTTTTTTTTTTAAAAAAAAAAAAAAAAAAGCTTTTCAGTAGAGGATTGTGCCTGAGGCCAACATCTATGCTGCTGTGTTACCATACTAGTCAACTTTCTATCTCTAACTTGTTGCTCTAAAATACCTTACAATATGGTTGCTCTAGAACTTGACTGTCTTTTGCCACTCAGCAGCTTAAACTGTTAAATGGAGGCATGACTGATTAGCTTTAGCCCTCCCCTTTGACTCCGCTCTGACCAGCATGCAAGAATAAGGCTTAAGCTAGACAGCAGATGACTTCTTCACTCAACTGCTAGCAGATGACTTTTTCACTCAACTGCTATCAGTGTGAGGCTGACCTACTGATGTAGTCAAATCTGTCTCTCTGGCAGATGTGTAATGTTGCCCTGATGGGAAGGGGACTTTCCTGCCCTTTCTCAAAGTAGATCTGGGGAGGTTGAGAGCCTTTCCCAGTCACTGTCTGAGAAATGAGCAGATTCCATGCCTTTCTGGCCAAGCTGGAGAGTCCATCATGGAATAGTCATCTTGGATTCTAACAGCTATAGCTTAGCAACCTCTTACAAGTTCTTCCCACTTGCTGCAGAAGACTTATGAGGTACCACTGAGAAAGAGAAATGTCTAAGAGCCTTCTGACTCCTCTGGTTTATAAACACTTTCCTTTGTGGGGAAGAAAGCTGGAAGAAATATCAGGAGCAAGGATTTCTGATATTGAACAGCAGCAGTGAAGGACTCTAAGTACCCTAATCTAGTGGATAGTACTGAACATAGATACTGAAGAGGTCAGTAACTCTGGCTTTAATTAAAAACTGTACAGTACAATACTGAGGGTGCTATGGCAAAAATTGTAGATATTCAGACATATATATACTTTAGAACTTTGTTTTTGAGTCCTCTTGACAAAGAAGGCCACACTACCTTTTCCAAGGCTGCTTCCTTAACAACTGTTTTTACTCTTAGGTGAAGAACTAATGAAGATAAGTGAGGAAGATGAACAGGGATGGTGCAAGGGCCGACTCCTCACTGGCCACGTTGGACTCTATCCTGCTAACTATGTTGAGAAGGTTGGATCATGACTGGTACTGCCCTGTTAGTGTCTCGCACCCCTATCGGCATCTCCTGCTGAAGTCACTGGGTCACTGCTGGCCCCACTCCACCTTTGCAGTACGTGCAGCAACTTCTGGACTCTGACTGAGGGCACATGTTCCATGTAACCAATGCTTCATTTTAAATGCCTAGACCTTGTAGGGCTTTTCTAATAAATAAACAAGGATGAGTAAAGACTTCTCTGCCTGTGAGCACTATAGGAGTGTAGGGATGCAGAAGGGAACAGATACTCTTGCGCCACACAATGAAAGAAGGTATGTGGCATGTAAGACTAAAACAAAGGAAAATTCTTTAGCTTCAATGCACATTCATCCACAGGGTAGTTGGGTCTGCCCCTGTCCCCAGCCTTCCTGTTCAAGGAACTTTGCATGTGCAGGGCAATGGGGAACCTCTACTATTGTAGTATTGCTTCCCCCACCCCCTGCTCCGGCAAAGTAACTGACAAATCTGTGTGGATTTGTCCAGATTTTTCAGTGAAGACTTCACTATCTTTTACCTACAGGCTTGTTGGCCCCCTGCCCCCCAATAAGTCATTTGGGACAGTAATACAGCTTTAAAACTCTGGTTTTGCCTTTCTGCAAAATCATTGGGAGACACTATGGAATGAAAGTAGCATGGTTTGGGGATAGAAGAAAGATTTCCATCTTGGGTAATATGGCTATTTAAGCTAATGAGTTGTGAACAAAATTGTCAGATCAGGAGCTGACACAACCTCCTCTGAGCTAGAATAGGGCTTGATGCACAGTGAAGGCTAGTATTCAGAGGCAGCCACATTCCAGTGCTGTTCTGCTTGGGACCCCTGAAAGCATCACTAGGTCTTGGGTTTTCTGATGCTTCTAGATAGTTCTGGCTGTACCTCTTTCTTGTGCTTGTAAGAAAAACTGAACGCTCTGCACACAAAGACCCTCCTCTTCCTTCTCCCCCAGGTTCTTGACTTATTCACAATAGAAATGTACTCCCTGCTTTGCTGGAGACCCCTACACAGCAATGAAGGGGTAATGGAGGGTGGAAGTTATCTGCTGGCTGTGCATTAGCTGTAGAGGTTCACCTTTCTTCTGATCCTGAATCTCTTCAGGTGTACTCATGCCCAGCTGTTAAGTGCCTTTCATCGGGAATAGACCTATAAAATGTTTGCCTGACCTCTTTCTGCCCTTGAAAGCCTCTGAGGCTGCTGAGACAAGGTGGGGGCCTCATCTTAGTTCTCTAAGTAATCAAACATGAGGATATGTCAAGAATCCGACTGATAGGCATGCTCGTACAAGATGAGCTCAGGAGCTTGAAGGCATGAAAAGGAAAATAAAGTATGTATGAGTAAAACTCAATGGGTTAAAAATTGGCTATTTGCTATATCTAGTTGAAACTGCTGTGTTGAGATGCACTGTGAGTTTGTGATAGCTTTCTTTAGTGAGATTTTTATACTCGGTTAACACATGTAAGGAACTTCAGTCAGAATCAAACTCAATCAAGCCTCAGCCAGTGGCACTGGAGCTAACTGCTTTAGACCCGTTTAGAAAAACAGATGATACAGAAAAGGGAGTCTGAAGCCATGAGCTCAGAATGACTGCAGAATGCAACTGCAGCTAATGAACCAAAATGGATGTTTAACAGGGGCAGACTGAAAAAGGAGGGAATAATGGCCAGATTTGAACACTGTTAACTTTTAGGAGGTTAAACCATACCACAAATATCTTGCTGCATGCCTGCCAGAAAGGACAGGAGTTAACCTTTTACAGCACACTGGATGCATTGAAATGCAGTCTTCCATGGAAAAGATTTGAAACTGATGATATTTAGCTGTCTTGTGAGAGTGCAGAAATGCATCAGCCGCTGAAATGGCTTGCTAAAAAGCATCCCTAACCTTGCACTCCACAAATGTGTGGAGAGGGGTGAAAACAGCAAGAACACAGCTGAAGCATTTTGTTCCGAATTGGTAATATCAGTTTTCAAGGAAAGGGAAAGTGTTCATAAAAGGCAGTTAATGCCAAGATCTAAGTGACAGTTAAACAGACATTAAAAATACCTAGAAATACTTCTGAATTTACCTATTAGTCTATGTCCAATAGTTGAAGAAGCAGCTAAACTTATACTAGGCAATTAGAGATGTCAGTGTATGAGCACTTGGGGATTTATTTAAAGATCTAGTCTCTGCTTTCAGAACTATACCTAGGCAAAGTATCAGCAGTGTTATACAGTAATAGCATGTGTTCCACTTGCTGACCCACAACTGGATGATTTGTTGCTGCTTTGTTCTAATACACATGAATGTGAAGATAGTGTGCCTGCCAGGCTTCAGATAACAGGGGTAAAAATGGTCAAGGATAAAATGACCTGAGATGCGTGTTGTAATGAACAGAGAAGTGTACTTTGTTAGACGGATATTTCAAACTTTAATACTAGCCTTTCATGTATAGTCCACAAAAAATCTAGAAGGGAGATATGAAGGGCAACATGGAGGTTGGCTTCAATTCATCTTCTCAGAAGTGCTGAGTTCTGGTTAGGCTATAATTAGGGATGAAGTTAGGCGTAGCCAGAACCTGCTATGAGGACAGAAATGCCCAGCAGACGAGACCTCTGATTACAGTACAAACAACCTGAAATTCTAGAGGACAAAGTCTGAGCAGACTTGTTTGTCCTAGGAAAACATGACCACCTGATCATAATGGGCTGCTTGAAGGTTTCCAGAAATAGTGACATTTAAACATACTGCAGTTTATATGAGCAAGTCCCCTAAATGAATACTTGCACATCAGAAGTTCCTTTAAGGTGCCAACAGTTGAAGTAATGGACAGCATACAACATATCAAGAATGAAAAATTGTTCAACCAGACTGTACCTCATGAACTTTGGCATGCCAAAAACAAATGGATTAGTAAAAGAGCCTGTGTAGTGAAGAGTCTGCTGCGGTGATGGTGGGAAATGCATCTAATGGTCTAATATTAGAGAAACAGCTCTGGCTAGAGGCTTAGTTCTTCATAGAAGCAAATGAGGTTCTGTTAACAGCAAAGGCTCATCTATGCCATGCTAAATGTCTTGCTTTTTGTGTGAACACAAGGAGGCATATGCACATGAACTAATTGCTGTTCCTGAATTTCAGAAGCCCAACAAAGCCTATTCTTCCCTCATTGCTTTTGTAAAAACATAAGTGTGTCTGTGCCTGATGGGAAACAGTAAAAACATTATCTAGTCATCTTCTATTTTTTAACAAATAAAACCACTCCTTATAGAAAAGCTGTAAATCTGTGGCTGGTAGATAATTACTTTGGTTCTGACATCTTCCTGCAAAAAAAGTTCCTAAAGTACTACCCAAAATGTGGATTTTCTGTTGACTATGAATTTTCTAGGAGAAAAATTGAGATTCTCTATGACAGATTACACCCACTTCCCCAAAGCAGAAGCTGAGCTTGCTCCACCCTTTAATGAACACTTCTGCCCCATTGGCAGAATCTGCACCTTGGAGCCCGCAGAGCCCACAAGCCAGCTGTGCTGTGCTGGCAGCTGAATTTGTAGTTAGCATATAACTGTGGGGATGCTCCCACAGCCTTGTGTGGAGCTTGGGGCTACTGGTGCTTCAGGTTTACTTTCTATCCCACTTCCGCATCCCCTGCACCCTTGTTGTGGCTGGTTTGGTTGGCAAACACTGAAGCAGGCACAAGTATGTGGCAATCCTATGCAGGCCCCCTTGGAGCTGTTACAAGCTATCCTGGACTCGCTTTGTTCCTGCCCTGTTTGCAGATCTAAGCCAAGGCCACAGCTGTGTGGGGCTCAGCTCTGCTACGCTGGACATGTTCTCCCTGACCAAAGTGCAGGCTGTGCCTGACCTGAAGCTGCCTCAGTTATGTTTCTAGAGCTGCTAGAGTATGTTTGTGTGCAGACTTCTCCTCTGCTTGTGAGGAAAGCTGGCAAATAGGCTTAAATGCTCTATGCAGACAGGTAGATGATTGTTCCCGGGTAGCTGCACAGAGCCTGGCTGCAGGGCTAGTCCATGGTGCTGACCCTGAGCCAAAAGGCAGTCACAGATTCCAGTATGGCCTGTGGAAGTGTGGTTGGAAAAATACCTGTTAGAGGACGGCAGGGTAGACTGTTAAAAAAAAAAAAAAAGAAAAAAGGCAGGAATAGGAAGGCTACATGGCACAGAGTGTCTTCAGAGGGATTTTTCACAAAGGAGGAAAAAAAATAAAGCCTTACAACCGAGTGTTGTACCACAGTGCCACCAAGTTCCAGGCCAGAAAGGAGCTGGAAAGTTTAGGGGCTAGAGGGAATGAAACTACTTATCAAGCTACCTAGGTTCTTAGAAGAGACGGACGGACAGACAGAAGGAAAAAGCAAGATGGACATGATGGACATGAGAGGATGTTTCTGGACAGAGTTAACAAATTCTTGTTGAGAGGAGAGAAGGGGCAATAGGGTAGACTACAGCTACAAGCAATTGTCTGGTTTTTCTATTGCAATATTTTGGCTAAGCAGCATGGTTCCAGTGAACTTCTTCAAGCCAAGTTTCAGGCCCATTCAGCCCCACGCTTTCAGCACGTGGCTTTTCCTGACTGCATCCTCCTGTTTTTCCTCCTCTAGCAAAACTGCTTGCAAAGGTTCCTGGTTTATCAGTCTCTCAAGCAGTTTATAGCTGAGCTTGAGACTTCCCTTCTCCACTAGCGGTGCAGTGGCTGGCACCTCTTCCATCTTAGTGTGAGGGCCCCAAACCCTTCCTTTTCAGTCCCGGCACCTTTGCTAGGTCCAGCTATTTATAGATCCTGCCATCCCCCTCTCCCTCATTTTGTTTCCTTTGTAACCTACTAGCTGGAATTCTTCTCGTGGGTCGTGTATTCTCTCCCTTTGCCCTCCCTACCATTTCCCTTCCCCAGTCTCTATTGTTTCTGCTTTCAGCAGCAAGCTGGCACCAAAATAACCCCTGCCCGCAGCTGTGATCACACTGGCCCTTTCTCTCAACTTCTCCTCCAGGTTCCCCTGCACAAGCACAGTCCAACCAGCTCCTAAAGAATGCTACATCCACTAGCCTATGTTCGTCTCACTGGTGGTCTTGCACCTCTGGTACCCATTGTGACCACCAGCAGAGTTGAAGTGCTACTATCTATTAGCTCTCCTCTCAAATCTCTCATAATAACATGACAGTGGTGCCTGCACTTTGTGATTGAACATCTTCAAGATTTTCACTAACAAATGAGTTTCTCATCTTTCTGTGCTTACCTTGTCCTTCCATTAGCACTGCCAGTCTCGCTTCCAAGGGTCACTGCCTTCTTCTTTAGGCATGTTTCTTACTCTTCTTGGAGAAGCTGCAGCAACTAGTCCCTGGACTAGAGAGGTTCAGTTTAGAAAACTCCCGAGAGTGAGCTGATCTGCAGGGAACACACAAATTACATGTCTGCTGGAAAACTTGGAGGAGTCATGTCTGATAGGAGGAGAGCCCTGCTGGCTCAGGCCTTAAGCAAATTAAAACCTGTGCTGTGGACTGTCCTTGAAGGAGGCAGTGCCCAAGCACTCAAGAAGCTCCAGAACAGCCCTATTGATCTGGTCTGAAAAAGGAGATATTTCCCTCACTGTAGTACTGCCATCTTCCCCTTCTCCACTTCCCCTTTTTTCCCCACACAGGTCACTTGATTTTTGGCTTATTTAACTCCAAATGTAAAATGCTTCAGTAAAGAGAAGCTCAAAACCACAGAAAGCTCCAGATCTCTACAAACTCTCATGTGGTCTGTCCGAGGGCTGCAGCTGGCAGCTGAGCCAACCCTGACACCCAACACCACGATGAACTGTAATTCTCAAAGACCTTACCTTTTCTTCAGGAAGTTTGACCTCCTGCTTGACTTCAGTGTCTGTAAAGGAAATGAGCACCTTTGGTGGCTACTGATTTGCCCTCTTGAGCCATCTGAGAGGATGGTGCAGCTGTGCTGGGATCCATGGCTTTCAAGGATCTAAGGGGGGTCTTCCTCCCTGGATGATTTCTGTGTGGGAGAAAAAGGTAGCTCGTTCCCAGTACAGTAAGTTTAGGATGAATAAATACATGATCACACATCGAATGGTGCATCTTTGGGTGAACAGGTACACAAGCAACCCCTCTTGGGTAGCCCAAAAAGTTGGCTGAGGCAGCAGCAGAGCCCCAGCTGAACTGGCCCTCCTGCTCTTCTCCCCTGAGCCCAGAGCCACCCTTCTGCCTTTACTCTGCTGCCCCAGCACAGCAGAGCTGGCTGCACTCAGGGGATGAAGCAGCTCCAAGCCCTGTGAGCTGCCAGAGGAATGAGGCTGCAGCATGGGAGACAGCAGCACTTTCATTCTGCTTCTCCAGCTTCTTCCAGCACTGCCCCCTCGCTGGTGGAAAAAGGATTTCATTCATGCTGAGACAGCTCAGTGCCTGCTCACTGTCCAGTCTCTCCACCTTGCTTCCATGTGCTGTGATAAGCACTGCTTGAACTTGAACTATATTTCACGTCTTCCCTGTTACTCATAGTGATTGTCACCTGTCAAAACAGCCTGCTCCCAGCTTGGACACCTGTAATACCACCCGTCTCCAAGCTGACCATTACAGCAGGGTATAAGAATTGCTGCCAGTTCCTCCTGTGAGATGAGGTGCCCCCAACACTTGTTAGACCAGTCAGAGATGACATTACCAGGCAATGTTTGAAGATAAACATTTGATTATAATATTCAAAACTGTATTACAAAAAGAAAAGCATAAAGAAATGTATGTACACACACACACTCACCTAAGAATTAGCAGCTCAATGATCATAGTCCCACCAACTCCTGAGCCCATGTTTCCCCCCCTCTAGTGCTGGGGGGCAGGAAAGAAGACTGCAAGGGCTCTGCAGGCAGAGAATTGCCTTACGTCTTGTCCTGGTCTCCCTCGGCACTGGGAATCCTGCAGGCAGTGAGGGGCAGCATGCTCCTCTCCTGGCCCCACATTCAAATAACCCATTCCCTCAATCCCTGAAGGCTTTGCCTGGCAGCCCAGCAACATCAGCTGAGACAACTGAAGGGGACAGTCCTCTCTTCTTCCCACCACGCCTTCCTGTCCCTTTCCTTGCTTGCATCAGCGATTGCGCAGGCAGGGGGAGATGAGCACAGCGATGCAATGGGCTCAGCATTACAGGGGCACTGGGTGTGTGACAGCCTGCAGCTGCCCAGTTGCCAGAGTGGGAGCAAGGCACAGCATGTGCAGCTGGAGGTGACAGCACCTGCCTTTTGGCTACAGCACAACCTTAGATTGGCTCAAGCCATGATTCTGCTCCTCTGTATCTCTCGAATTACGCACCTGTTGTGTTCTTTAATTTGTACATTCCTTCTACCTTTGCTGGCCCTTCTCCAAATCACATTGTAAGACCGCAGTAAAATTGTGTGCATTGTCAACCTTATCGGAACAGTCACTGGCCACGCAGTGTATTAACTCTATCTTAAATCTTGCTGGAAGCATTGCAGAGTGTGTGTGCGGCATGACTGCCTTCGTGCTATGCTTTTTCCTAGGGATGCAGCTACCTGTTACATGAAATCTGACACAGCAGCAGGCAGGTCCCCCACAACCCTCAGCCAGCTATTTCCCTTGTCTGAAACCTAGTAAACATTTGGCCTTCAGGAATGCAGAGCAGCTTATCGATCTGACAAAAAAAAAAAAAAAAAAAAAAGGAGAGAGAGAGAAAAAAAGAAAAAAACCCACTAATGCAATCCAAGGAGAAATCTGCTACAGACAAACAGTTTCCCATGACCTGAAATCATAGGAAATTTGGAGCGTCTTTTTACACACTTCTCACACACAGACAGTGAAAGGGGCTTGCCTCCTGAGAGCCTGTCCCTTGCTCCGGCCAGGGAAAGAACTTCTGACTGATTCTCCTTCTCTCTGTCTGTGGCCATTCCTGCTCCTTCCACCTCTGGAAACAGCCAGGCTGCCCCACAGTCCTGGGCAATCTCTCCCAAGGTTACTGACTATGCGCAGCGGGTAACACAGGGGTTGGTTAGTGTCTGTAAACTGCACCTTCTCCCTCTCAGCTCAGACACACAAGCGCAGGGCAGGTTTTATCCCACCACAGCACTGCACCCCTGAGCCTCTCCAGCTCTTGTCTGATTACTCCCCTCCCCTGCTTCCTGCACAAGGCCCTCAGGTTTCCTCTTTGCCATTTGTCCTTCCACAGTAACCTCACGCCCTAAGACAACTCAACTGAAAAGACACTGAAAAAGTGTCTTCAGTGGTATTGCAGACCCCCAGAACAAGCCTGGTCACCTTCACTGGCTTTCCTTTGTGTCTCAGATGATGCCAGGGACTATCATATCCTGACAGAGATGGGTAACAGCAAGGAGATCTGTGTTTAGGAGGCCAGAGCTGGCTCAGGATCTGCTGTCACAGCAGTCAGGAGGAAGGAGGCAGATGTCATATGTGATGTAGATTGACATGGAGGCCAGGGGCCAAAGAGCAGACTACCAGCTTGGAGCTCAGAAACTCAGCAGCAAAGCACATGAGATGCAAAAGAAACAGATGCAGGAAATGGTAAGAACTGTGCAGCGACAGCACTCACTCACAGGGAACAGTCAGCAGCAGGAGGTCTTTCCTGTACTGACAAAGGCAACAAAAAGAAGCTATTTCTCATACTAGCAGCATGCTCTTCCTGCTGCTTTTATGGAAAACTGATGGATAGGATAAGCAGCTTTGACAAGGATTTGGAGCAATCACCAAGAGCTGGAAGGCCTGCAAGAGACCCAGCTGAGGCAGAGAGGCCTGAGTAACCCTCCTGTAGTGAGTGTTTCTTCCTAGGACACAGCACGGTGAGCATAAACTGTGTGCCCCTGCAGAGGATAGGAGCTCGCACTAACACCTCCTGATGTCTTCTGGCACAGATATGCAGAAACAAAGCATGGCACTGAACCCACCGAACTCCACAGCTGCCTTGGCTCCTCCTGGGCGCGCACCATATCCCTCTCACAAGTTGTAGTAACATCAGCACCTAACCACTGTGCAGCATCTCTGTCACACACTCAGCATGGACCTGGTAAGAACCCAGCAGAGCAAAGGCCCAGCACCAGGCCACAGCACATGACATGAGCAAGCAGTTTCGGGTGAGCCTGCTTAAGCCAGCATGAGCAATACCGCTCCCAGTGCATCATCACCGCCTGAACCTGCTCCTCTCCACAGCGAGAAGCAGCTTAGGAGGCCTCCACCCCACCGTCTTGCACTCCCTCTCTGTCCCTCCATCCAGCTTTGACTCTGCTGGTGTGACTGCTAGGACAGCTGTCCCATGCATGGGATCAGGGAACTTGGTTAAAAATAACTAGAAGAAAAAGCTACAAGTAACTTTGAGCAGACCTCATTCCCCAATGCAGTTTCTGTATAGTCCCAGGAACAGGCATACAGGAGCAACTGCAGCAGCAGCGTAAGAGCAGCAGACACCAAGGACTACCCAAGGTGGGACCGTGGCCAAGAAGGCGCCCTCCAGACTGGACCGGGCCCAGCGCTTCGCTGCCCAGCTCGGGAACTCGTCTCCGAGCAGCTGCAATCAGATGCGTCAGCCAGAGGCCTCTCACCCTCCCACTGCAGGGGAGTCCGACTGCCAAATCAAGTCTTGCTCTGGCCGCCGTGGCTAGCGCTTCACTGATTCCCAGAACACGAGACTTGGCACTGCCGCTAAACCCGGTTTTAGGGGTCATTTTTGTCCCGACCACCCCGTTCGTCCCAAGGCTCCGCGGAACCTGCTGTGCCCGCGGGTCCCGGGTGCCCGCGCCCGGGAAGGCTCAGGGCGCGCCTGCGGACAAGCCTTTCCTTCCACTAGTTCCCGCTGCTCGGCGGCACCGGGCGGCGCCGCGCGGCACCGCGGGGCCCGGCTGCCCTGGCGGCCGGGCCGGGCCGGGCCGGGCCGCGCAAGCACCCGTCCGCGGGTGGTTTGGGCTCAGCCGGGATCCGTACTCGGCTTCGGCCCCTCCCTCCCCGCCCGCGCCGGTTGGGCCCGGCCGGGACCCGTCGCCGCAGTGACTTCTGGGAAGGAGAGATCATGGCGTCGGAGCCGAGCAAGACGGAGATCCAGACTCTCTTCAAGCGGCTCCGGGCGGCGCCGGCGAACAAGGTGGAGGGCGGAGGGCGTCGTGCCGAGTCGGGCAGGGTCCTTGCGGCGCGGGCTCGGCCCGGCGCGGCAGGGGGGGCTCCTGGCAGCGCGGCGGGGCCGGGCAGCGGCCGGGCCATGGAGGGGGGCGCCGAGGGGCGGCGGGTTTGAGCCCTGGGCCCGAGCGGGCGGTGGGGGGCGGCGAAGGAGCGGCAGCGCAGCCTCAACGCCCGGTGTCCCTCTGCCTTGGCTTTAGTCTTGTTTCGACTGCGGCGCCAAGAACCCGAGCTGGGCCAGCATCACCTACGGCGTCTTCCTGTGCATTGACTGCTCGGGCGTCCACAGGTCTCTGGGCGTGCACCTCAGCTTCATCAGGTGCGTACGACCCTGGGCAGGAGCAGGCTGTGGCCTGTGGTCTCCGCTGGGTGCCCCTGGAGCCCCTGCCCCAGCATTGGGGGAACACACGAGGAGTTGGCCAGAGGGAGGCTGGACTATCGAGGCGATGACTTTGGGGCGGGTCTTGCTCAAAGCAAGTTTTAGATCACTCCAACCTTTCAAAATGGAATTTCCAAAGCACCCAGTTGAATAGCCAGTAGAACATCAACATGTTGCTTTCACAGATCCTGCAGAAACATTATCCGGGTTCCCATTTTTAGAAGCTGAAGGGAAACTGTGTGGTGCGTGAATCTTTCTGGTAAAGCACTAGGAAAGCTTTTCTTGTGATGCTAAACAAGGGAGGCTTTTTCTGTGTCAGTCTGTTGGGTAAGGTAGTTCCGGGTGTTGAGCTTATTTTTCTTGCTTGGCGTACTTGTAGGTGTTTGTATTTTAGGTAAGAGGATTTTGACCTCTATTCATTCAGAGATGAGTAGAATAACTGGTATGAGGCATGTTCTGTCATATAGCTTTACATTGTTATATTTTCAGCTGCTTTGTAATGTGTTCTGCTCTCATTACTGGGATGGGATGAACATATGAGTCTTTCATGTTATGATGAGCTCACATGTAAAACAAAAGTTGCTGGTTGTGCTTTCCTAGTTCAAGCCTCGTTCTCTTACACGATACCAGTGAGGGACCCTTTAAATTTTGACATTGTTATTTGGCTCAAACTGATTTTTGATAACTTAAAAGTTCAACTTAATTCATTATGGGAAGAAAGAGGCAAAGAAGTTATTGAGATGTTAACTTGAGCTTCTCTACTCCGCTAGAATAGCAGTGGCATACTTTTCCATGCTAGATTAGAGCACGCTTTTACATTTGGGGTGCTTGTATGTTATTCATGGAAATAATTTGTTCTCGCATAGGTCTACAGAGCTGGATTCTAACTGGAACTGGTTCCAGCTGAGATGTATGCAAGTGGGCAGCAATGCCAACGCGGTGAGGAGCCTCTGTAGGCATTTTGCTTGTTTTCCTTCTTGCTAAATGGCATCCTCTGGCTCTTGTCCCTGTCTTTTATGAGGCTTTCCTGGTCCCAAAGGATATTGACTGCCCCTTCTTTTTTTGGAGATGTGTAATGAGGAGAGGCGTCTGTCAGCTGCACTTAGAGGTTGTGACCTTTGTGATACGCAGACCTCTCATTTCCTTACACTTCATTTAAATGAAAGACATAGTCCTCTTAAGTGAAAGGAGTTAGTATTTTAATCAGTTTGAAAGTTCATGCTTAGCACTGTGACTCAGAAGCATCCCTCTGTGAAGGATAGGGATTGTGTTCTCAGCGCTCTGAGACTCATAAAGTGATTTCCTGGTGAAAGCTGAGTTGATCAATGAATGGTCATGCTCCACACTTAGTATTATATCCCCTGTATTTGGGAAGTTTCCTTTTTCTGTTGAGTTCAAGCTGTTGTGTTTGATGCTTTCTTGAGTCTGATATAGCAGTCAGGAGACTGAATATTTATCTCTTTTCTCAGACTGCTTTCTTCCGTCAGCATGGCTGCACTACCACAGACGCCAACGCTAAGTATAATAGTCGAGCTGCCCAGATGTACAGGGAGAAGATCCGGCAGCTGGCAAGTGCTGCTATGGCCAAGTATGGCACCGATGTAAGTCTGGGCAGCTTTGTTCTGTTAAAG
Source organism: Rhea pennata (assembly GCF_028389875.1). Classification (NCBI taxonomy): domain Eukaryota; kingdom Metazoa; phylum Chordata; class Aves; order Rheiformes; family Rheidae; genus Rhea; species Rhea pennata. Next base: position 18,650,325 of record NC_084667.1, on the reverse strand, counting down.
ACTCAGCACCTGGCATGACATGGCCTGTAGGATATCTCTTTCCTCTTCTCTTTTCAGCTGCTGATAGATGGACTGAGTGGAGCCCCTGGGCATTCCCCTGACAAGAGTGATGCTGATTTCTTCATGGAGCACACACAGGTGAGGACAAATATTTAAACCAGGCAGCCTTAACGGCTGTCAGATAGCTAGCAGTCCATCCAGGAGCCTGGAGAGGTGATAGGTGCAGTCCCACTTCGTTTGGAAGAATACTAAATGGTATGTTTATTCAGTAGTAATATGGAAGAACTAAGATTCAATCACCAGCCTGTGATACAGGTGCACACCTAAGTGTTCCCTCGTGGAGCCTGTAATACTCATATTATGATTTTCTGCCTTTGAGACTATTTTTATCTTCAATGGATACTGATACCTGGAAAATGCTTTGTCTACTCTTTAAGTACATAGTCCCTTTGGAATGGTTAAAGCAAGGACTGGCTGTAACTTTGAACTTCTGGTTTGGTCAGCTTTTCGGTGCATGGACCCTGGTAAGGTAGATTTGGGCAACTGCTTATACAAGAGAGTGCTAGAGGCAGTCTTGCAAGTGAACAGTAACAGAAACAGAAGAATTGGCTGGATGGTAATAAAGACAAGAGAAACAAAGATTATTTTTTCAAATGAAACTCATTCACTTTTTCTTGCAGATTTAAGCTCATCTCTTTAAAGTGGGAAGTCTCTGTAGTAGCCAACACTGATATGACTGTTCTTTGAGTGATGCTGCCTTTTCTCCTGGCCTTCTATTCAGTTTAGCTTCCATTTTCCTTTAATTTCTGTCCCTCTTTAATTTTTCTCTGAGGAAATGTGAACTTGGCCGTAAGTTATCCCTATCTTCAAAGAAGGCATAGTGTAGCATTTGGATCATGTTCTCTTTGGCTTAAAACTGAATATAGATCCCTAAACTTGAAGTTAGTTTAGGACTACTCTAGGTTCATTCATCCCTCTGAAAATCATTGGAATGAATGTTGTGTTACAGTCTTCCAGTACCTGGGATGTAGCAGATGCCAGCCAGAATCCTGCAGAGTCTTCCTTGGAGATGGAAAAAACAACAAGGTCATCAGAAGGCAGTGAAGTGTCATGTGAGTTCCCTGCTGAATAATTTTTCAAAGAACCTGACTTTATTTCCAGCAGAATACTCTTCTGTACCACAGTTGGAAGGGATGAACTTACCTCATGCTTCAGGCTTGGAGCAGGAGTGGAAGCTCTATATATTGTAATGAGGCTGTTGAGTTAAATTAGTGGAGACTTTTGAGAATGCTGCTCTGCTGAGGATTAAGAAGTTACTTCTCTGCTTTTCCTGAAATGTGCATGAAACAGTCTTTGTTTTGGGGATTAGCTGCCCTGCTTCTCTGCTGTCCCTTGGTCTGGAATAGGTAGGTCTGGAGATGATAATGCATAAAGAAGACGAATGGAAAACAGAATACTGTTTCTAGATATGAATTACAAAGAATCCAAGAATATGGGCGTATAACTTTAGTTTGAAACAGCTTTGTGTGTTCTTCTGCAAAGTGTTAACTTTCTTTTAATGTGCTTAGGACACTGCAGTGGGAATAACTTGCTTTGTGGAGGTGGAAGATAGTTATGTTTTGGAAGTTGCAGCCTTCAGACAGCGACCTGGCTTGTCTTTTGCGAGGGCAGAAGGAATTTGGCTTGCCTTTAGGTGTAGAAGAGGGGTAGAGCAATTGGGGAAGGGGATAAGAATCTTTTCTCTGCTGAATTTCTGTCCTTATTTTTGTGCCCACAGATTCTAGTCAAGGCCCGTCAATTGACTTGTTGAGCACGTCTCCTAAAGCTCCTCTAGGTAAGTGAGACTCTTTGGTAACTCTTAGATCCGTCTTGCTCTTATACCCACCGTTCAGTGGGTATCTTCAGAATATCCTCCTATGGTGTCAGTAATGAGACCCAAAAACCCAGCTACATATTTGGTTGAGCTTATTGGAGCTTTCTAGCTCCTTTGGATAATTGAGTTCAAAGCTGTCTCATTTCTAATACTTTGTTTTCGTTATGTGTCTTGGACAGAACTTGGTATATAAATATCTAGAGCTTGGCTAATAAAGGCCATGTGACTGACTCTTTTAGGGAGCTTGGCAGTAGATCAATTTTTAGCTTGCTCAGTAACAGGGATTGTTCCCCAGCATTACTGTCTGGGCTGCACATGGAGCATCTAGGTGGAGCTTCTCTGCTTAGCAGGAGTGTATTTCTGGCCCACAAAAAGTTCATCCTGGGTGGAAAGCCTGTGTTCTGAAGCATCTTATTTCATGCCCCATGTTTTATGTCTCTTCTTCAGACGTGTCCATGTATCTGTCAACACAAGAGCCTGCTCCTGCCAGAGGTAACTGGCTAACAGCTGGCTTGCACTGGCTGCTTGTGACAACTCTGCCTGCCCCTTTTGTGACTCTGCCTTCAGCTCTAACATTAGCATCCTGTGCTTGGAAGGAGAGAATGAACCAAAGTTAATGTATATCGTATTGGGTTCTAAAACACCTATCCCTTCTCTGGAAAGGGATCTTATTGTTACAACTCTTATTAAAAACACTTCTTGAGAGTGATCAAAAATCAAATGCGAGGAATGGTGAGCTGAAAACACTGCCTGTGTCTTGAATAGTGTTAAGATTTTGAGCCCCCTATTTCAAAGGTATATGATAAAACTCGAAAAGACACAGAAAAGGCTGTTGAGGATGACCTGAAGTGTGGGTTGGCAAAATCTACATGAGTGAAGAAAGTAATTAGGCACTTTTGTGGACAAAAAGCCTGACGAAGGCGATTAAAGAATATTGGAGCCACACAACATTGGAAGCTGGAAAAATGACCTGGGCAATTCCATTTTATGCTTGCTTTGTTCTTACACTTTTGCCTAGACATCTGCTACTTGGCTGGACTTGGCTGTTTTTGCCAGCGTGGTGTGCCTCATGTCCTCAGAGGGACAGGTTCCTGGTGGAAGGTGTCAGGGAACCCATTGTGTCTGTACCTCACCGAAGTTTAGGTCTGTCTTGCAATTGGTCTGAACATGTAAACCTGACCTTATGGTTCTTGCTTCTTTGTCCCTAAGGCACTGATGAGGAACGCTGACCTTCATATGCTCTGAAATGACATTTTCCTGGATTTATGTATGGAACAAATAGTCTTTTTCTAGTTATCATAACTTTTACTGGATAGGGTCAACAGCTGTGTGACATTTGGAAGAGCTGTTAGAAAGACTTAATTCATTTACTAATTTCTCCAGGGATGGACATGCTTTTCTAGGCCACCAGTCTGCAATTGTGGAGCTTCTTACCCTCTCAGTGCTGCTTTCTTGGCTTGGTGAAATCACCCAGGCTGATGTTGTGAAGCTGCATGGTGTGCCCTGGACTTTGTAGCAGCTGGGCTGTGGTAGATGTTTGTGTGGGTTGCTGACTAATTTTGCCTTCTTAAATTAGTTCATTCCTGCTTACATGCTGCTGCTTTCCTCTCACAGAACTTAAATCCTCTCTCATTGGAAAGAAGAAGCCAGGAGCTGCCAAGAAAGGGGTATGTCTGAGCTCTTGTTTAATGGAGAAGAGGCAGAGTATATCTCATGTAATCCTGCTCACCTTTCCCTGGCCCCTTGCTTTCTCCCATTAATCAAGCTGCCCAGGAGATGCCCATTTGGGGAAGGGAAAGCTTTGATTATCTTATTGCCTCTTTTGAATGATAGCTTGAATGTTAAGGGACAAAAATAATTAGGCTTTGGATCATTATGCTTATGATCAGGAGTCCATATGACTAATCTCTTAGCACTGGTCACTGGCTGGTTAAGGCCTGTGTGTTCTTCCATTCTCTGCTGCAGGCTTCTCTGGGCCTGTAGGTTATAACTAAACAGGCTGACTAAAGGCCTGGTCAGCACAGCAAGGCACAGGATTCAGACTGCTGGTTTTTTAATACTCTGAACAATGAGATGAAGAATTCACATTTGCTTTTTTGTTTTTAAAGTTAGGTGCAAAAAGGGGTCTTGGAGCCCAGAAGGTGAGCAGCCAGAGCTTTAGTGAGATCGAGCGGCAAGCCCAGGTTGCGGAGCAACTGAGAGAGCAGCAGGCAGTGGAGTCCAGGAAACAAGCTGAGGAGTCCATGTAAGTGCCTTTTTTGGGCTGAATACCTTGCATACGTAAGGTAGAAGTAACAAGAGGTTGGTGCTTCCCCATGGGACCAGCTAAGCTGAGTACAGAAGAGGCTGCATGATAGGATGAGTGGTAACCTGAAGCAGAAAGGGTCCTTACAGCAGAGTTACAAGTTACATTGCCACACTTTATTCAGATTAACACCCTGGAAGGGTTTTAGAGGAGCAGATATGGAAGTATCTTGCTTTTTTGTTGACCTTGAGACAGAGCTGAAGATATTAAAAGGCTGATCTGGATGGGGACCTGTTTATCCTTCTGTCCCTAGGTGGGGGGATTGCTGGCAGTAAGGAAGTCATAGTCTCCACAAAAAGAGCAGAATCCCAGTGGAGGTATGAGGTGAGATGGGAAGATGAGCAATAGCTTCTATGCAAGGATTTTTTTTTGTCTTGGTACTGGGGGAAACTGGTGCTTGATGGTGGTCAGGGTTATTTTCTCCCTCGGCCCCCCACAGGATGGGACTTGGGGGGTGGAGGGACATGAGCCAATACCTACCACAGTTCTTTTCATTAGTGTTACCTCAATGCGACTGGCTTATCAGGAACTGCAACTTGATCGGAAGAAGGAGGAGAAGAAACTTCAGAACCTCGAAGGGAAGAAACGTGAACAAGCCGAAAGGCTAGGCATGGGCTTGGTATCCAGAAGGTACTTGGCTCTGGATGGGGTAGCATAGATGGAGGTGCCTTGAAAACACTCTGCTCTGGAATAGTTTCATGAAGGCATTGTAACAAATGTGCATCTGATTTCAAGTGTTTGTATGCTGGACTAGGTCTGAAAATGTTTCAGGCCCCGGAAAGTATGGGTGCTCTGTTCAGAGGTTCTAGTCTGTATTTGAGTCCCTTTCTGAAGATGCATATGGTCTGTCAGTCTCCAGCCCTAGCAGCTAATTGCTGCTAACAACTGTCCCCCTGTGGAATACCTGCCTTAAGAAAGTAGCTCGAGACCTTTGAGGAAGTCAGAGCAGACATGCAGTGAAGGGGGCAGGCATCCCATGACTCTCTTGAGACTTTTGGCACCTTCCCTGTCTGTGAAGGCCAGTTTCAATTTTGAGGCAGACTGGTTCTAGGGGCTGGATGCTGTCAGACCCTGCCAGCCCTGATTGCTTGTTTGTTGTGCTAGTTCTGTCTCACACTCGGTGATGTCTGAGATGCAAGTAATTGAGCAGGAGACACCGCTGGCTGTAAAATCTTCCCGCTCTCAACTGGACTTGTTTGAAGATGCTGGAGGTTTCACATCTGGACCCCCCAAGTAAGACGAACTGTCCGTGTAGCCTTTGGCTTATTTCTGAATGTAGTACTTGGCCTGAGTTACCTCTTTTTGGTACCTAGATATAAAGATAATCCCTTCTCGTTGGGAGATGCCTTTGGCTCACGATGGGAAACAGACTCCTCATGGGGTATTGACAAAGAGCAGGAACCTGAGGTGACCATTTCCAGTATTCGACCCGTTTCAGAGAGGTAAAATATCCACCAGTGCCAGTGTACCTTGAGTGTGAGACAAAGGGGTAGGTCTGGGAGCTGTGGGGAAAGAGGTTACTGTATTATGACTGGATCTGGATCTTGTGCTACAGAAGATTACTTGCATGTGCAAGTCAAGTAGACAGCATGGCTGCATACTGATTGGAGTAGTTTTCTAGCCCAAGGAAAGGGGTCTTCAGTGAAAAGGGCTTTGGTACTTTGCCTGTGGTATCCCTAAGTTTGATACAGCCTTTGCAGTCATCAAGTGGTGGCTGCCCTGATTTGGGGGGAACAGGGGAACCCTAACAGTGGCTAGCACTTGAGGCTTTGTAGCTTTCCTTTACTCAAATGGGATGAGAGGGAGGGAGAGAGAGAGAAAGAAGCCTGTTTCCTTGCTATAACTTGTCTCCTCTCTTGTTACTCTTGTTACCTCAGACCCACTAGTAGGCGTGAGACAGAGAGCAGAACATCAGCTGTGGAATCAAATGAAGCACGGCAAAAGTTTGCAGGGGCCAAAGCCATCTCTTCAGATATGTTCTTTGGACGGGAGGCAGATGCTGAGGTAGGCATGCCCTACAGTGCCTAAGTTGGTACAGCGCTCTCTTCACCCCTTCCAGTTTGCTCTTGTCCTGCTTTGTTCCCTCTCTTTGTAATTTTTTCTCTTCTTGTTCTGCTTTCCTTCTGCTGCAGTATGAAGCCAGATCCCGCTTGCAGCAGCTCTCAGGCAGCAGTGCCATCAGCTCTGCAGACTTGTTTGGAGATGCTGAGAATGTGCACTCAGGTGGGTTAGTGCTCAGTGGGGAGGGGAGTGTCATGGGGCAGCTTCGGAGCCCCTAGCCTGGAAGGGGTTGGAATGCTTTCTGGAACTGGGGAGGCTCCAAACTCACTCCTGCTGGCTCTCATAGGTGGCGTATCAATTGGGAATGTCCTGCCTGCAGCTGACATCGCACAGTTCAAGCAAGGAGTGAAATCAGTTGCTGGCAAGATGGCTGTCTTAGCCAACGGGGTGATGAACTCCCTTCAGGTGAGGTGACACTATGGCACCTTAAGACAGGCTATAATTGTATTCGGGGACTCTCGCCATATCCTGGCTTCCACCAGGATTATTGTGGTCTTCCCAAAATACATAGAAGGCTAATTCCCATGTAGATACCTGCCTTTGTATGTCTCGGCAACAACAGCTGAGCAGTTTCAGATGGTCAGTGAAGCCAGACTTACTCGCCTGGTGGACAGGATACCTCGTTACTTCAGATATGCCTTTTCCCATGGCAAATCCTAGGCAAAACCCACTACGCTGGGGCTGTGTTTTACCTCCTGCCTTTGCCTGGCGTTGTGTCTTTAGGTAACCTTTATGCTGGCCATTTCCCTCTTGGTTGCCTTCCAGTCCCAAACACCTCAAGATCTTGTTGTCTGTCTCTTTGGAGTTTGCATGAAGTGTTGTAGCACAGTGTCTTGATGTGTTTCTTCCCCAGGATCGTTATGGCTCATATTGATGACCCAGGGACTGCAGCTCAGAGGGAAGCCAGCAAGAGGCACTGATGCCACCTTTGATTGCCTGGAGTAAACTCTGCAGGATTGTCTTAGTTTGTCTGGGGTGGGTGGGAAGGGGGGAAGGTAAGCAGAAAGGGTCAGGAGTTGGCTGTGCCCAGACTGCTTTCCAAATATCTCTGGATTCCACTCTGTATTAAAATTCAGTGTGTCCTCAAACCCACTGCTATCTATTAGCCAGTGGAGACAGGCCTTCTTACAGGATTAATGTCATTGCTATGACCAGTAGGACAGGAATTCCTGTAGCTGGCCTCCTTGGTGCTCCTGCCCTTCTTGGTCTGGTCTGTACTTGAGCCCTCCAAGTGACAGAGGGGAACAGGAATGCCATTTTTCTGGACACTGTGTTACCTGGTCCCCATGGACATGACTGTGGCCTTGTGTTCTGCTCAGTGCTCCTACTGCCTGTTTCCATGCAGGTTGCAGTAGCAGTTGACATCATTGGTAAGAAGCTGTTTTCAACTGGAGGTATTCCAGTGAGCATGGCAAAAAGAGGGTTCCCTTGTATTTTTGAGGTCTGCCTTGTAGCATGGAATAATCCTTTCTACTGTCATGTAAACCAGCATGGATAGATGCTGGAGAACAAACCAAACAAAGGCAAGGTGGTTTTTTGGCTTCTGATCATGTCAGGGCCAGAAAAGACCACGACTTCGGCCTAGGCTTTAGGTGGAGAAACACTATAAAACTCTTGGGCTTCTGGTTGCTTCATTGCTCAGCCGTGGTACAGAACCATGTAGCCAGCAAACCTCGGTCCAGGCTCCGGCCTTAACCATAAGGCAGCCTAGGCCATTGACAGAAAACTAAGCTTTTATCAAAGGAAAAAAGAGGCTAAGCCCTCTACTGATGCAAAATAGCTATATTAGCAAAAGCGATGGGTGGGGCTGGTGGGGCTGTCCTCTGTGCGTGCTGTCTGTGGACAGAGCTGTGTAGCTAGCAGACCTTGGTCCAGGGCCAGGCCCCTACCCACTACCTGGCTTCCACTGTGTCCGTGCCAGGATCCTACCCTGCCCCCTGCTCAGCCGTGCTGGGGTTCCCTCCCAGGGGTGGTTTGTGCTGTGGGAGCCGGAGCTGCTGGGGGCCCTCAGCCTCACGGAGGGGAGGGGGCTGGAGGCGAAGCCTGATTTTTTTAGTTTGCCCCTGTGTCGCTGCCGGGCACTGCCCTGCCGGCGGCGCCCTGCGCTGCTCCTCTCCTCGGTGCCGGCCGTGGCCTGTGCGTGCGCGGCAGCTGCCGCTGTGCAGTGTGCAGGAGCGGGGGTTGGCACGGGCCCGGCGGCGGCGGGACGCAGAGGCTGCAGCGCCGCGGGAGCAGCCGCGGCCGGGCTGGGCCGGGCCATGGCGGCGCATAAGAGCCCGCGTGCGGCAGGTGCCTGGTGCGACGGGCTTTATTGCTGGTCTTTGCAGTCGCTCGCAGATGGGTGGGACAGAAAGAGCAGTGAAAGGGCATGTTAATAAATAAAATAAGTTACAATAAATAACACCTCCCACTATTTCTGTGATTGGGGTAGCAGTGCAGGTTCAGCAGTGCTTACAGGATTATCTTAAAATAGTTTCATTGGGGCTAAATCCACTCTGGCTTAGGACAGCTGTAAGCTGTTGGTGAACGGAGCGCACACTAGGCAGCAGCTTATAAAAGGGAGGAGCAAGGAGGCTCCCAGAGGATCAAAAGAAGAATGAATTAGCTCAGGGACTAACAAGCCTGTACAAGCTGTGAGCTAGGGCACCGCTCTATAGCTAAAGCGTTCAGGGCTGTGGAGGCCGGACTGCTGAGTCGACACCAGGAGAAGATACTTCATCTGGCAGTTGTAAGGGCTATCCTGTGACAGAACAGCAATACCAGCACTTACAAAAAATACCTGGGAGTCTCTTGATAGCTGCTTCCTTTTCCTGTTGGGCCCACTAAACCCTACCAGATACTCTGTATGTTCGCAGGCTGCACCACCTGGGCCATCTGGAGAGAAGAGGCACTTCCTCTCTCTTCTCCAACTCTCCAGCCTCTTGCTCCAAAGCTTGCTTTCACCAAACAGGTCCAAGGAAGGCCTTACAGAGGGGAGCTCAGTACAGTGGAAGAGCCAGACACTCTCATGTACTACTTAACTGAAATCTAGCTTACTTGTTATAGCAATACTTGGACACATGGAGGAGGATGTAGAGACAGGTGGCAGGGCACAACCTAAGCCCTTCTTTTCTAGGAACTTTAGGGATTTCTCTAGCTTTGATCATACCAGGTGCAGTTTCACAGGGAATAACTGTAAGAGAGCGTGAGTGCAGAGCAGCCACTGACAATTTAACCACTAATGTCTAGGCCAAGTTTGAACACAGCTACACAGCAGAACTCTGGCAACCAGCCTGCACTAGCACTCCCACTGCTCCAGCACCTGCTGAACTGTGTGAGAGTGTCTGGTGAGAGAATCTGCTACTATTTTCCAAGTAGAGGTAGACCTAGCGTCTGCTGGTTTGTCTTACTTGCCAGCAGAGGGTAGCATAACTCCGCAGCTGTACACGGCTTCTGCAAAGGGAGCTATTCATGAATTTGGAGCTAAGAAGACAGCATGGTTTTTCCTGGGAGGAGACTGGCGGACCAAGCAGTGGGGATTGGCACAGCTGCGCACGCACTGGAGATGTGGACAGAACCCATCGTCAGACCAGATATCTGGGAGGAGGTGCTGTTCCTCCAGGGAGTTCTGGAGAAACTCATGATGGAGATGGTGCCAACCCTCACAACCTTCAATTTTCTGAGGAGTCTGTCTCTTCATTGGAGCCTTCACTCTCAGCATCCATTTTTCGGCGATGGTGAAGAGGCTTCCAGGGAGAGCTAATCTTGGGCAAGTTACGGACAGGCAAAGTAGCTGTATCCCCACTGGAGCTGGCAGGAGTAGAGACAGAAAGCCCTGAAACCTGAGCCACCCTGAAAGAGAAAAGAGAAATACTGGGCAGCCCAGACTGCCATCTCAAGCTTTCACTACAGCAGTCTTGGAGTGAACCGGGGATGAGGATTCTTTCACAACTGACACAGAGAGAGAGAGAGATGTTCATGCAAAGAGGGGGAACAACTTGCACTAGCACCTGGCAGACTCTCTGAATCTTTCTTCCAATTACAACAGATTGTTCTTCTGGGCTGAACCTGTGTCTTCCAACACTCCTAGTTTTCACACATTCAAACAGAATCTCTCTGTTCATTCAAGACTCTTCTGCTGCCTGTAGATCCCACTTGGAGGCAGATTTAGTCGCTCTGCTTCTGAAGCCTTTTCCAAGGATTTTGTTAGTTGCACCAAGGCACCCCAAAGAGGTCCTCTGCCTATACTGCTTTTCTTGCTCCTTTATGGTTCATCAGAAGAACAAGGACAATAACTAAGTCTTCCCTAACAAGCTACCCTCAATCTGTCACTTTGCTTTGTGCTCTAGGCACCTCCACTTACAATTTCTCAAGTTCTTGATCCATGGCAGGGTCCAGAAACAAGTCTCCTTTATCTGGCAGAGCCCCTGGAAAAACAAAAAGGGAAGTATCATCAGAGCAGCATTAGGCTTTTCAGGGTCAGTCTTCATAACGAAAAGTGCTGGAGTCATACTAGCTCCCAAAATCTGACCTGAAAGACAGAGACAACCATTGCTCATACCTGTTAGTGAACTGGACATTGAGTATTGACGGTCATGGACAAACAAACAATGATGGACCAGATTCTGTGTTTATGTGTCAGGCTCTTCCCTGACACTGCTAAGCTTCGATTAAATGGGAGGCTCTCTCAGAAGAGAACTCTCCTCTTGCAGAATTTGAAGAGCCCAAAGGGTTAAGAGTTTCCTTTCACTGAGCAAAACAACCAAGTACCCAGGTAAGTAGAAAGTAAGTACACAGTAGAAATGTCACAGTGAGATGGTGTGTCAACTTCAGGCCCCTGTTAATTGCCCTGTGTGGCCAGCACTCCCAGATCCTATCAGGGCAATAGATATGTTGTGCATGCCACCATCTGGAGCACACGAAGTCTACTTATCTATAAATAAATGTCCGATTTGTCCAGCAGAGATCTGGGAAAATGAGAGCAAACACTTACCCAGGGAGGCATCAATTTCTGTGCCACCTGTCTTTCTATTGCACTGAGCCTGGGAATCAAAACACTTCATGGATATAAGACTACTGGAATTCAGGAAAGTGAGGAGGCTTGACCCTGGTGCACCTTAAGTTAACAGGAGTAGGTGTGGGTGGGCTATGCTCCAGTGTTGCCTGCCATCAGGGTGAGAGAAAGGCTGGGTCAGTAATGATGTACCTGCTTTCTCAGCATAAGGCCAGCATGCTCATTTCATATTTGCCAGGGCAGCTACCCTATGCAGGATGAAGGACATGGGAATACTTCAGGTCTAGGACAGCTGGTTGATCTAAGCTGCCATTCTCTGGTAATGGCAGTGGCATCTTAGGACACACATCCCAAAGCTCAGAAAGGAATATGAGGCTCTTAGGAAACACCTCCTTCCTAACTCTGAAACAAACTCCAGCTTGCACAGGGGTCATGGGAGGGTCTCATCAGTCAGTACAGAGATGACAGCAATTGCCTGCCACAGCCTGGACAGTGCCACTGCACAACACCAGGAAAAACATACTTGTTAATCTGTACCAACATCGTTGTGGAGAATGCTTTTGTTTTTCAGGAGACCTAGGTGACAGACTCAGTATGTTTGGGAAAGTGCTATATATTGCCAGGTAGGGACACAAATCTGGTTTCTGGCCCTGGTATCTTGCTCCTGAAGGAGGGGCTGGAGAGCCACCTCCTTTGCACAAGCAGGCTGGCAGAGGTCATCAAAAATGTAGCCATGAGTTCCTAATGAACTAGAACCACTGCAGAAAACTGACTCCCCCACTTCTTCCAGCTCTCTTCCCATCCAGCAAATGACCAGCAAAGTCTGGCACTATGACACAGTGTCAGGCAATCCAGTGCACCAGCCTGCTTCCTCTCATGGTCTCAATTAAAACAATACACAGCTAAAGCTTAGTTTGTTTCTGCATTTGCAGAACGTACAGTGAGGTCTCTGTAGCACATGCATTAGTTGGGAGAGTCAGTAAATAGGATGAATCAACATTGACATTGGAGCTAGGCTGCAGATTCTAATTTGCCTGAGAAACTCATCAGTGCTTCCTTAGCCAGAATGAGCCGCTATGTTTCCCACCTCTGTTCCTCCGCAGGGGGACTGCTGGCTTTACGAGGCTCCGCAGAGACCAGAGAGAAGACAGGCACCCTGACTGAGTGCTCCTTTGCTTTAGACTGCCCTCACAGAAGGGCTTTGGGGAGCCTCTGATTCTCTATAGACCTCAGACTATTGAAATCATCCTTTGGAAGAGATTAAGAGACACCAGCATAAAAATCTTCCTCTCCTTGCCAAGATGCTAGCACCTGTCAGACTTGCGGCTGCTGCCCCTCCTCTGTGAGAGGCCTTGGCAGGAGGTTGGCAGAGGGCCAAGGGACAGCCCCTAAAAGTGCAAAGGGAAACCTGCACACTTTGTAGACGGCCCAATGGAAGCTGTGGGCAGGTTTTTTCTGCCCATCTGTTTTCTTTGCACTTGAAGTGGATTTTGTAGGGCAAAGGAAGAAAAGACTTTGGTGCAAGCAAGGCATCACCTTCCCCAGTGCATACACTGCTTCTTAAGCATGTTTGCAGAGGGGGATTGCAGAGTTGTATTCATGCACCTTTGATATGTAATCTCTGTGTTGTTGGGTAAGCAGCCCTGCCCCAGAGGAGCACTAGCAACTGAAATGGTTTGCTGGAAGAAGGGGCTCAGCCAGGGAGGGGACACGTTTACTCTGCTATGACACACACATGTGCCAAGGAACAAGTGCTCACACAAGGCACGTCTTCTTTTCACTGTGGCTTATCTTTGAAATACGGGACTGGCACATAGTCAGGCCTGAAGCAAAAGAGAGACAGAAAGCCTACCCATATTGGCCATGTGACTTGCTGGGTGGAGATGAGTGAAACTGAGTGTTTGGGCCTCTATGCATTAAACATTCTTCCTGGACACAACCTGGTCAAATGCAAAGAGCTATCTCTGTTCCCCTTTGCAAGAAGAGGAGGAGCACAAGCAAGGCATATGACGGCATCTGAGGGCATGGAATTACGAGTCTGAAATACGTATGGATTACGTAGTCTCCCTTGCCAATGCAATGCTTCACTCCTTTGCTTTAGAACAATATTAGCCAGCACAATATGCAAATGAACAGTGAGATGCCACTTGATAATCCCTCTGGTTTCCACAGCAGTTTGGTACAGATTTTTGTAAGAGTTTGTTTTTTCATGGTACCACCAGATTTTCAGAAGGCCATAGATTAATATATTGGCAAGATCAAACTGGCTTAGGGGATGATGAGGAACAGCTGGGAGAGACTGGGCTTAATTTGATTCTTTGAGCCAAGGAGGCAGCAGAGATTTTTGCTGTAGGTACTCATATCCCCCTTCTTTTCTTTATTGGCAATGAGAGTGGTCACTTACTTACTTACTTAAAACTTGTGGGAGACTGAAGGAGTAAAACACAGGATGAGACTTCAACTCAGTTACCATCTAGAGAAGTTTCTGAAAGTAGTCAGCCATCTTACTTGTCTCCTGACCATCCCTGTCCAACTTTAATAGCCAAACATGTTAAAAGGATATTTCTGCTAAAGTGCTATCAGCTATTAAAGAGGTAAAATACTGCTATTTTAGGGCAGCATTTCATATCCGTTTTATTGTTCAAGAAGCTCCACAAATTCAAGCAGACACTAAGGTGCAGCGTTATGTCTTTGAAGTTTCATCCATCACCAAAAAGATGAAAAACTTTCCCTCACTCTCTTCCTGACAATGTAAAATCTAGGGCACAGAAACACAGAATGACTGAAAATCTAGAGCCCTACCATTCACAGGAGTCTTACCGAGGGCTCTGTTGATCCCCTGATGTTTTGCAAGTGCCATAAGGAATCCATAGAAGGTCAGCCTCTGTGCACTACTCAGCATTTCCTTCACAAGAGCAGAAGGTGGACAGCTACGAAAAAAGGGACAAAGAAGTCACCTTGTCTTTTAAATTATAAACTATTTTTCAAGACCTAGCCCAAACTGGAGAAATAAACCCATTTATCTCTTCTTATAACACTGCCAGGCTGGCCTTACTCAGTTTAAGACAGCCACCAGCATGCTTATTTAACTTTGTATCTGCTCCCAATTTGCTAAACAAGATTTTAGAACTGGGATGTGTCCCTAAGAGCAGTCTTACCTTCCTCCGTTCCAAAGACAGAGAGGGAAGCCTAGATCCATACAGAGGCATATGCACCCCGACTATTATCATATCCTTCCAAAATCAAGTGGGAAGTCCTTTCTTTAGAAGACAACAAAACTTAATGAGGGTACTGTTGTTGTTATCACCCTTTTATCAGCAACACTTATGCAAGGGGCAGGAAATCTTCTCCAATGACAAACTAAGTACATTATAAACCATAGTTAAGGAGGGACTATAATTCACATGTCCCCTTCTTCTGTGCTCATCCCTACCTCTTCCCCTGACTTCTATGCAATATCATTGTACTGATTCTTGCTCTTGTCTACTACTCGTTAAAGGATTTCATGCAAAATGGAAATGCCTCATTAAGAGGAAAAGAAAGTGCTGAATGCTCCATGGCCTAGTGGCTGGAGCACTCCTAGGAGACCTGGGTGTGGGCTAGTGATCTATCTGGCAAAGGTGGTTACCAAAGCCTGGCTGAGGATTGAGCTACTGAATGAAGGATTGGGAATGGTTCTCTCCACCATGCTGTGTAGAGCCTGACCTATTATCAGATGTGCCTACAATATGCTTTCCAGCCAAAGCTCTCAGGGGATGCACAGCTTTTGTTGTTTAAAACAATCAAAAAACCTGGCATTTCCAGACTTAGATGTCTACAGCAGTTCAACAATGGTTTGTGGATCACAAACTTGGATCCAAGCACCTAAAGCAGGAATCAGATGGGGCTTGTGTCTTGAGTTTTTTTGTGGATCTAGCCCATGACCTAGCAAGGCATCTGCTGGCTACCTGTAAGAATCTATGAAGAATGTGTCTGTCAAAATTATAATGGTAAGGTCTGGCATTGCTCTGCCCCTGCTGAACTAAGGCTAGTCTTGTGGCCAGACTCTGTGATTGGAAACCAGCTCCATTCGAGGCTCAAGCACAGACTAGTAGTATGATCTTATCCAGGTGCTTAGGCCTCAGACTCCATCCACCCCAGAGTGCCTTTCCTATGCTTCAATGTCCAGGTACGCAGTTGCATGTGTTTATCTCCTTTAGTTAACTCATGATGCTAGATGAACATCTCCTTGATGAAGGTGCCAATGCAGAAGTCAGAAGGAAAACAGATCCCCAAATCAACCTTTTCCCTCAAGAATCAGCTCAAACCCCCATGTTTCATAAGTCCATGAAACTGTTTTTCTCTTCCAGTTACATCTGTTACGCTACAATCTCTTTCTTCATATTTTTCCAATGAGATCTGCATGGGAGTCACAGCTTGTTCCAAGTCCTGTACCTCTTCATAGCTCCAACTTGACAGAGAGTCTACAAAGGCACAAACTGCAGAACTGTGTTTTGGGGCCCCTTTGTACCTGTATTTTGATCTGTCACACAAGGACTCTAGGCACTGATAGAAGAGAGATGCCTCTACTCCATCAAGTGGGCTGCAGTCATTTGGGGGTTGGCGCTGCCGATGTTGCCCAGAGGATGATGTTGGCACAATCACAGTGTTTGGACTCTTACCAGCCAATAAGTCTTGATAAATGGCAGCCACACTTTCCAGAAACTCTGAAAAACAGAAGATAACTTACAATTTAAGGCTGTAATACCAGTGAGGCATATTCTTGACCCACCAGATCTGAGATTAAACTTTCATGCCATGCTCTGTGTTGTATATAAGGCCAAGAAGAAACAAACATAAGCACAACACTAAGGCGTCCTATAAATTCCGATCACATACTATGCAAGCACATGTGCTACAAAGAGACATTTCCATGTAAATTGCTGGCTTTCCTACCAGGATGATTATAAGAAACCACTAACTCTAGTGAGCTTCCTCTAAAGTGAACAGAAGCTAGCACATGGATAAGAGTGGAGTGTGAAAGCTAATGTCAAGCACAAAACTAGTCTGCAAAGTCTCAAAAGTCTTCCTTCTCCATCTACTGCCACTGACTGAGAACTCTTCCAAGTTAGGAATAAAAAATATGGAACTGAAAGAGGAACAAGGGGAGCAAGTTAGTCAGGGCTCCAGGCTGCACCCCAGCTTGTCTCTGCTGCTCCAAAGTAAATATAACACGGGATCTAAAGGAAGGGCCAGGGTAGGTCAGGGCTAGAGTTGGCAGAAAGACTCTCCCCAGGCTCCTCACACTACCCACTGTTTACTGCAAGAGTCTAATTTTAAACAAGTTTGTTTATGGATGTGGTCAGCAGTTTACAAATCTAGATTCCACTTGGAGTGGTTTGCATGTGTGTGGGTTGAAGGGAGAGCATATGACAGGCTGTGTGTGTGTGCTGTGCCCTTTGAGAGGGACTGGGTTGGGATGTTTGAGTGTGTATACACAAGGGTGGATTTGTGTGGACTCCAGTGGCATAGAAATCCCAGGTGAATGGAATTGTGATGATGTTCATGAGGCGGGTGGAGAGAAAAGGAAGGATGTTGGTGGGCCCTGAGGCTGTGCTGAGGTTCTGTAGTTCAGTGGAAATATTTGTTGTATCAGAGAAAAACTTTCCAAACACATTTTCTGTCCCCAGATTACGGTACTGCAAGCCTGGTTCTGCCCAACCCAAACCCACTATTCTGAACTGTTTTTCTTTGATGACTTGTCATGGATAATGTTAGGATATGTACAGGGGAGTTAGAGGCGAAGTGTATACAGAGAAGTACTGAGAAAAAGAGACGTTTGTATTAGGGATAGTGGCTGACCCCTAACTGCTAGAAAGATGGGAACTGACAGTTGGATCAGATCAGCAGGCCACCCAAGACTGCTTCCTAACCACAGATTATGCTTCAACACAGCTTCTACCCAGTGTCTCCCAGTATCCTAGATCTGTCCCCTGCTGCCTGATCGAGGCCAACTGTGAGCTATCATCAGAGGAAGCTACAGTGTGAGTGGACAGAAATCCATGAGCTTACGTTGCCTTTGGGAAGTGCGCTGTGCGGAGAGACTACTAAAGTGAGACCCCAGCAGTTCCCGATGCTTGGGATCATATTTATCTCTAATAGGACTTAAATAGCCTTTACTGTTGGGCGAGAGGGCCCAGCTCTGCTCATTCAACTTTCCAGGGGAAATGCTTCCCTCTTTCCCCACTTAAGCCATTGCCTGAATCAAACGGTGCCTTTCCTCAGCCAAATCTTCAGGGAGCTATGACAAACAGGCCAGCTTATTTTAAAACAATTTACAGATACAGAACAAGCACCTTAATGTTCATCTTTCTCCCCTTCTTTCTTGCACTTTAGTTTAAAAATACGTGGGGATGTATATGCGTGTATATACATACACACCCACAAGCTAACATTATTTGATTTGTACTTTTCCTGTCAAGAATTTTAAATGAAGTACCCCATTTAGTTAAAATTCAAACAGTTAGGGAGGTAGAATATGATAAAACATAAATGATATGAAGAGGGTAGGTAGGGATTTACTGTTCACTTTCCCTTCCAACCAGAGGGCATCAAATCGAACAGGAGAAGTGGTTTTTTGTGGGACAGGTGGCAGATCTGCGCAACTCGTTGCCAAAAAGTGCTGGGGAAATGAAAAGTTTATTTGATTCAAGAAGAGGCTGGACAAATTTGAAATAG
Source organism: Rhea pennata (assembly GCF_028389875.1). Lineage (NCBI taxonomy): Eukaryota > Metazoa > Chordata > Aves > Rheiformes > Rheidae > Rhea > Rhea pennata. The sequence continues at coordinate 18,632,376 of NC_084667.1, read as the reverse complement.
AAAAATCCACCAAGGGTTCCTAAATCCATACAAACCGTACTCAATTCAGAAACTCTTTGAGCTGAAAACAGCTGGTGGTGGGGACAGTATTAGGGGGAAGTATTGAGTACATTTGCCCAGTTCCTCCTCCTCTCTAGGCACCAACTACTGGCCTGTGTTGGGGACAGAACAGTGGGCAAGGTTTGCACTGGGCTGTTCTTATCCTGCCTCTAGCAGGCGCCAATACTTCAAAGAAAGAGGCTCCGTATTATGGAGTTATGGAAAAAGTTGTTCCTAGTAAAAGTAATTGTTAGGTGCTGATATATGCTAGATAAAGCTGGAGATTCATGTCTTAAGGCTCTCTAAAATATATACATACACAATCCGTAACAATTACAGATATCTTGTTATTCATAACAATCTGAAACCTCCTTATGAAGCCTGCTAAGCTTTTGACTTCAGTGATATATTGTGTCAGTGGGTTCCATTATCTACATATATTCTGCATATATATCTACATATATATACATATATATATTTGAAAAAATATCTGCTTACCAGTTTCAAAAAAGTGCAGGGATATGGAAGCTATGAGGACGTAACATGGGACAAGTTAGGCAGTGGGTGAAATCAAAAGCTTCCTAGCATTTACCTGAGTAGTAGAATTGGATCTGGAAGGCAAAGAGGAAGTCAGAAAAAGACATCAGGCAATCCATAGCATCATCCACCAGCACAATCCTAGGAATAAGATGAAAGAAACAGTTTAGCAGCTACAGAAGGACTGCAACCAGACTGGTCTGCAACCAAAAATTCCAGCTCTAGAGAAAGTGCAGCTAGGAATCTATGTGCTACTGAGGACTATTAGCAACTGGGCCCAGGGGAAGAGATTAGCACAGAGAAATGGGAACATAAGCATTGGTGTGGATGTGGACATCCTGATATCAGATGAAAGCAGCTTGAGAACTTGCAGTCAGAAGAAGATCCTGAATGTCAGTGCTGTCACACACTTCAGCTATGGTGTGAATATAGCAAGATGTATGTCAAGTATTTAAAGCCCAGTGGACATAGTGGAATGAACCCTGGCATATACACAGGTTCAAAACATTGCAAGGCTGATTCAACTGGCAATATAAAGAAGAGCTGTCCTAAAAACAAGACAGTTACAATAATATGAAACTGGTGTAAGCAGAAGAATTATACCTTTCCTCTATATAACACAGTTCAGCAAATTGGGTTATTTTCAAATTGATGGGAATGACAGCAGTTATTAACTCCCAATCTAAGGTCAAACAAACTCCACTCGATTAGAGAGGAAATAAATGATACATCTTTTGCACGAACAATCACCTTCCTAACTATACACTGTGCACATGAACATGCTATCCTCCATTACTAATGAATAAATTAGCCTCTTTGTAGATATTATCAGCTCAAATCAAATTTCGTGGAGACTGAAAACTTCTAGGACCAGAGGCAATGTCTTCATTCTCTCTGTTAAGCCCTAGCATCCCTGTTTTGAAGCACATTTCATGAATACATAACATATCAACCAAAGGCCATAAAGTTGAAATGGAAGTGATAGCAAAGTCCATCCCCTCCTTTAAGGAGAAAACTCTGGATTTCACAACTAAGTTAGGGCAAAATTTTTCATTAAAGTGACAACAATCACAGCGACTCTGGTCATTGCTACTACATAAGGATGAAAAGGTCAGTCTCTGAAGTGAGGAACTTCAAGTAATAAAGGAGAGGTCAAACAGGAAAACAAAACACTCAGCTTTGATATGACAGAACAAAATCTTCAGAGGATGCTAAAGGACTCACAGTTTGGTAGCACCTCTCAACTCCGTCTTTTTTGTAGACCACCAAGCAGCTTTAAGCAGGAACAGTCCTCCTGACTCTATATAATCAATATCTGGCATATCCAGTCATATGAGAAGGACTACCAGTTCATTATAGCCGAAGTACATGTCATCTAGCAGGGTTCATTTGAACCTGGGACGCAGGGCAATCCATGGACCAATTCCTGCAACATCAATGGTCAAGAGACACTGTTGGGAGAATCTCTGTCTCATGGAAAAGGCTCCAGGGAGCTGTGTAGTAAGCTGACCTAGAAGAGCTGTAGGGTCTTTCAAGAGGCTTCCTTCTCTGCCACTCAAACCAGTTCTGTTCGCTGTGGCAAAATCAAGTATGCAGAGCAGCTTGAATTAATTATCTCAAAGAAGAAAGACTGGGGCTAAGAGGGTCCCCAGGAGAAAAGCCAGTATTTAAAACAAAACCCTTTGAAGATGTCAAAGTGCTTCTGATTTATTTATTATGTTCCAGAAGCCTCCTCCTCCTCCTGTCTAAAGAAGCAGTAACTTCAGTTCTTAATTCTCACTAATAAGCATGTTACTGAGATTGTCAGTGGCCACATCAAGGATGGCTTTGAAGCTGGCAGGCAGAGCATCTTCATTTCTTAGGCAGTACTGCTCAGCCACTGGCATTTCCAGCCACTCTTTAAGCACTGGAAATGCTATGGGCCACATCACTGAGAAGCAGCACCCTCTTCTTTGAAATAATGGTCTGTCTCCCAGATACCCTCAAAGCACAAGCTCCAAAGCTTTTTCCAGTGGATTTCTCCATCCTGGAGAAGCAGAAGAACAACAGTGTGGGAATTTTTCATGTATTTACTTGTGTCAATATGACATCACCTACATGACAGCTAACTCATTTTGCCTGTTAAATCTAGAGTTATGGTCAATGCCTGTGCTCTGCAACACCAAGTCCCACTCTCCTCCTTACAGAAGGGCAGCAGGGAGCCTGTAAGGAGGATCGTACAACCCGTATGTGACAGAGGAGTGTCTAACTAGAAGGCACACTCTGATGCTGGGTTACTCACTCCACTTGGCCTAGGAGTTTGCACTCTAGAAATGTAGAGAAATCTTTAAATCCAATACAGCTATTTACGAGGAGACTGCAGCTGGCTATTTCTTCACATAGCCAGCTGACTGCACAGCCAGGGAAGCTGGGAGAGCATCATATGCAACATACCTGCACCTTTTCCCCAAAATGTCTGGTAAGGAGAGAATCCTAGCCATGAACAGTGTGTAACCCAGGCACCAAGACCAAAATTGAGGAGCAACTCTGACTATCTAAGCTGGAACTCAAAGGAGTTCATCAGGTAGCGGATATTTCAAGAGATCCTTTACTCATTCTTTCCTGTCAGAATTAGGTGTTAAGCCCTCAGGGGCACAGATTACTTACAGGGTTAGTACACAGCATGCAGTGTATAATGAAAACCAAGGAGAAACTCTGGATTGAAGAGGCCTACACATGAGAAACTCTGTTAAGAGTGTAGTGGTCTTTCAGGGTTCAAGTGGGTTTGACTGGCAGGAAAGCCTTGCTACTGTGCCAATAGGGAAATTTTATGATCTGCTGATTGTGGCTAAGATCTCAGAAACCCAGACTACCGAGGAAGTCCCCAGGAGCCCTCAACTCTAGACCAGGCAAGTTGAAAGGACTTTTATTGTTCTTTGCTATCATTAAAGGCTAACAGACACAATGTGCCTTAAAGCCAAGATGGCTCAAATGGTTCTCCAGGGACTTGGTCTGTTTACTGATATACAGAGGCAAAAATAAATGGAATATACAAAAATAGCAGGATCTGGATGCTCCGGTACTGATTTACCAAAAGGGGTACAGAGACTTTCAAGTCCCACTTCCATTAGCATTGATCTGTGCAGCATGAGCTCCCATATCACATAAAGCAGCTTGGGAACTGTGAATGACTCAGCTCCACCCAGTCAAATGCAGGCAGTGAGTTCCTTGTGTTTCTGTTACAGGAGAGAAGTTAGCACTCAGCTACAGAGCCTGATGGTATCAAACCATAAAAATCCCTTCCTTGTCCTTCTGCAATTTTAAGATTCTGAAAGCCAGAAGGTATCTCTAAAGAATAAAGGTAACTCTGAAGATTAAAATCTTCAATCTGCTAGTGGCTAAGGCCTCCTGAGGGGAAAAAAAGAATCTCCAAGGAAACTCACAGAGACACATAGCCTTGTTCTTTTCTGGGTATGACCTGTGCATTCACATGGCATCTGGAACAGAAAAATGGAGTTTTCAGTTGTAATGCTAATAAAACCTATACTGTTGTTGCCTCTGTTCTTCTGCCCTGACATTTCTTGGTCTTATTCCCTTCCAGTGTTTGTTATCAGTGCATAGCAACAGCTCCTGGACGAGTGGAGTGCACTGTGTTGTGAGATCATCTCAGTCATGCAGCACTGAGACTACAACTAAGGCAGCTCTCTTCTTAAGAGCGCCAATAATTCCAGAGGTCCTGGCTGTATCAGTGAAGGCCGTGGCTGATCCTGCCACTACTTTATTCAGTTTCTTTCCCAAAGCAAATTAGCAACAAAATTGTCTGGGGTGCGCAGAATGACGGAGGAGCAATGCCATCAGGTGTGCATGTGTCACTCATGCTCTGCAAGGAATCAGGCAGCTAGTGCTGGAAAACAGCCTACAGAGTTCACCTTTCTAACTAGCAGAAATTGAAGAGGACAATAGGAAGCAGAAACTAGAGTAAAAGTACCAGTACGGGACAAGAGAGAGGAAAAGAAGCTTGAAAGCAAGAAATGGAAGGAAAGAGAAGGATGTTTTAGAAATATGACAAGTTTTATTAAAATTGCTCAACTAGATTAGTTTGTAACAGAATAACAGGAATGTGCAAGTAAATCTCCAGCCAGCCAAAAATAGGAGTGAGGTCATCCCCACCTGAGCCTGGGTGCCTCGGACAGAGATCTCATTTCTCTCTAACACCTGCTCCCAAAGCCTGCTTGTCTGTCTCTAAGGCACAAACACAGCAGTGCAGCAGGCCCCTGAATGGGGCCTCTAGTTTACAACAGCCTTGTGTATTAAATTCCTTGACACAAACATCATAACATGTGTAGATACGTTGAAGTCTCCTTTCATGCTCCACCACAAATTCCTGCTCCGCTCAGCTGGAACCCTATGAAATACACACACAGGAAGCACTCGGGACTTGTGCTTTTGTACCTCCGAAAGGAAGCTGCAGATATATTCCTGCTACAGGGTTAGCATTCTTGCTTAGTCTAGCATTGGAGGCCAAGTAACTGCGCTCTGTGGAGACCAAAAAATCCACTGATGAGCAAGAGGGAAAAGCAGCACTCAACTTTTAGTTTTAATTGAACCTACATAGCTGTAACTGCAGTTCAGTCTGACCAGTCTGGGCCAGAGAAGAATTCAAAGAATCAGCCGAGTGGAAGTACTTGCAGATGGTAATGCTTCTTTTTTTCACTCTCCTTTTTGAATATAATTTTCATGGGACTCTGATACTGAAGAAAGATGACAGAATGAAAAATAAAAAATGAGGACCACTTCGTGTTGAGGCTGTGAACAGCAGAGGCAGCAGCTAATATCCTGATAATATGCCTAGACCCTCCTTCTGAAAATTGTATCTACGTTTATGAAAAAGTTTAATTTCTGTGTTCCCACTGCTGGGATGGCTAGGAACAAGATTATTTATTCAGTATCTTGCTGTGATTATAATATGTATGTATGCGCTTCTACTGAGATCTGAACTGACCTCCCCCCTGCAAACAGATGCATATACTTTATTGCATTTTCACTATCAGATGGTTAATAATCAACTATCCGGGCTGGACTGGAATCAGCAAGCGCTATCAGTAAAAAAGTTCTATATCACATTATCAGTGCCCTGAGCTATCTATCTGTTTTAGACCTTGCTAGATTAAAATAAAATTTCAAACAGATTAGTTACATGTGTGGCCTGTGACATAATGTTCTTAGCTTACATACTTTAAAACACTGTGGCAATGCTTCAGAGGTTAGCACCTTTAAAATGTGATCAACCATAGGAAGCAAGAGTGGGAGGCAACACATAAAGATCGTAAACATTATTTAAAACAGAGTTTAAAATCATTTGAAAGTCAGTTGAAAACACATTGGCTAACGTTCTTCTATATGCAACTCACCTTCTGAGCCTAGACAAAGCCAGCAGCAGCATTTTTCATATATTTAACACTGCGCGGATATTTCAGTCCTTGTATATCTTAAATATACACCCTTTCTCATTGCTAGAAAAACACCCTGTTCCTAACCTCAATTTATGGTATCTTTTCTCCCTCCAAATCTTTATCGCTGAATGTCCTTATCCATATCTTTACCCATAGAGTTTCTAAGTCCATTTGTGTAGGAGTGATCTTGCCTTAAGAGAGTAGATGAGAACCCACCTTGCTGCCTTCTGAGTGAGTTCCATGGGGAAGTCAGGGCAGAGCAGCTGCAGCAAGCAGTGGTATTCCTGTGCTGTCAGTAAATCTGCAGGAAAAAACAGGTAAGAATATAATCATCCTTTTACAAGTTGTTCCTTCCTCTTGCTTGCTCTCTAGGAGAACTCCTCTTCATGAATCAGCGATACAATTCAAGTAAACTGGGTACTAACCACAGTAAAACTGCTATCCTGTTGCCTAGGCCCTCAGAGCTGGATTGTTCAGATGGAGTTTCCAGCAAAGCAAAGCATCAGAAAGAAGTCTGATAAAGGGGAAAAGCTTTTGAAGAGAAACTAGTAACAGGTAGTGTGATTCCATGTGAAAAAGAGGTAACCAGAATAGGGGAGTTCAAGTGACAACACAGTTTGGTATTACTTGCATATAGCCATCTAGAAAAAGGAAACATTTCAAAGTTGCTTAAATTTGCTGAAATTCACTGGCACGGTGACATTCACCACAATATGCCTGAAATCTATCCACAGAACATCTGGCAACAGTAACAAAGGCAAACAAGGTTTTGGATTGTATATGGAAGGCTACAGAGTATAAACCACAGACGTTATTACTTTGGCATTCAGTAAGGCAGCTGGATGGTCTCTTTTGGAATAATGTGTACAAATCTGGTCACTGTCTTATAGGAAGCACAGAACAAAGATCCAAAAAACACAAGAAAGGCAATCAAATTATTCATGCTTTAGGGAGCTACTTTGTGAAAGACTGGTCAAGAATGGCCTCTGTAGTTCAGCAGAAAGATGACTAAGAGAGGTGAATCTTAGGGAAGTGTACGGGATCCTCAGGGAATGGAAACATACTGATGTCAAAAAGCCCTACATGATTGTACGTTCATAGTCCAAATGGCTGTGGACTACAGTTAAGGAGAGGATTCGCCAAACAGCAGCAATTTTGTAGAACTTCTATATACAGAAGAATGCAAAGTATGGAAGAAAGAGCCAGGGGAGGAAGTGGAGCCAAGCAGCAGTCAGGGAGGGAATCCAGAGGGCACAGGCACCAGGGATGAGATACACAGCGTGAGTGTCGCTCATGATAATTATGAGCCCATGAACTCTCATCAGAATTATCAATCTTGACCCAGGTGATAGCCTCAACATCTTTGTATCTTCCCAACTCATCAAAGCTTAAGGGTTCCATAAAAGTCAGAGACAGGGAAAATACATTTCCCAGAAATTTTAAGGGGCAGGTATGCAGCATCAAAGGAACATTTCACTGCAATGCCCAACCCAGTCAAATTAATATCTTTAATGCTACTAAAGAGACATGTCATCAAAATCAGGTTATAGACTTTTCTTTTACTTACATTTTTAGCAAGGGAAATGGAGGAAAAGGGGGGAGAGAGCCTCTATTTTTCTCCTCAGTTCAGAAAATGTGATAACTAAAAACACTGTTATCAGACTCTTTTACACTCATTATATACAATCTCTAGAGTTTGTGTACTGTGTTCAGGGGGAACTTCTATCTCCTCATGAAGCACCAGGGAGTGGGATCAGGTTTAGTATCACTTTACAAAAAGGTTATTTTGAATGTTGAGTAGAAAGATTTTGCTTGATCTGAAAAAGCCAACTCCACAATTACAAATCTGCTATAACATAAGGAAGACTCAGTCTATACAGAAACACAATACTGTTGCAGGAGTCTGTGCAATCTGTTCTATTGCAAGGATAAATACTTTGGAATCTCTTTTCTTTTTTCTTCCAAAACTGTGAATGCTGAGCTGAATTTAATTTCTATGACTACACTGAAATTCCAAATGTGTGTAGTCTTGAAGAATATAGGGGGCACCGTGACATTTTTTGTATTATCATTTTACACCATATCACAAATCAGAGGCTGTTGTCCATCACAGATACTATTTGGTCCTTCAGTTGCAAAAATGTGAACTCAGGTTAATGATGGTATTCGGTGGAATGGTGGGATTTTCTCCCACAGCGTCAGCTAATCAGTTCCATGAACATCGTCAAGGAAAGTGTCACTGAGTTTTATGTATGGCCCCAAAAGGAGGTTATTGGAAGTGTCCCATTTATTGTGTCCAGGGAGATGCCTATTGTTTTACCCATTTCTCAGCCTTATGCAAGCTCACTACTTGTCTTCCATGAATCAGTGTGGAGGAAGGAGAATTATCTTCTTCTCTGCTGTTTTATTGGATCAGTGTTCACTGATAGCCATAGAGATTTGGGGCTGAAGTTCCTAAAGAAGGTATTTTATCATACAATATACATGTAGTCTTCGTAAAATCATTCTCAGCAGCAGGATACAGGAAGCCAGAGGTGATAGGCATAAAAAGGCTCTTCTGAAATATACCCTTTCTTCTTAGTGAAGAGGATAGTATGAGCCTCTAATGGTTACTCTTAAAAACTTCCTATATCCAGGTTTGAATAACACTAGTTATTAAACTCATGATCTTTGTCTAAAAATTCTACACCTTGGTCTGAAGGAATGGCACAGTCTGGAAGTCAATATTCAACTTAAATTTCTGCTTTGCTTAATTTCAGATTCCTATTTATGCCTTATATCTCTTGTTCTCCATTATTTTTTCCTTTCATTTGTCAGCAGGTTACTATAACCCTTTCTTCATGCTCAATCTATTTAACTGTTAAATCTATTTATTTAAAAGTTAAATCTGTTTATCTTACACTCTAAATCCCTCCCTACATAGCTCAGTCATTTCAGTTGCTCTGCTTTGAACACCTTTAGATTTTCCTAGTGTGATTTCCAGCAGTGTACAAAAGATCCCTCATGCATTCAGAACAGGAAAGTACATATCAAGGAGGATAATCTGCCCATTTTCAGCAGCAAAACCCCTTTTCATTAATTCTGAATCCTAGCCTCCTCTTTCCCTCCCCTGAAGTTGAAGGAGCAAGAGTAGGAGGAGGTTTCCTGAGAAACTTGGGCTTCGTTCACAAGCCTCTGCCAAGGTTCTAGATGAAAGTATCTTAAGAGAGTAACTGGACCCTAATTAAGCATCACTTTTGAGGCATAAATAGAGATCTCTCACTTGCTGGAATTAAGATATTTTTAAGACTTAATAATTATTTATGTTGTCTTTTTCTCTTTCCTCTTTGTACTGGGAAACAGCATCATCCTTACTTCTCTGATGCAAAACTATGAAGCAACAAACAGCAAAAGCAGGAGTCACTTAAAGGACTCAGAAATGCTGCCAGAGATCCTCTCCAGTCAGCACATCAGAGGGTGAAGCTTATTCTCAGTAAGAATGAAGAATTAATTACAGTTTCAGTCTTTGAGCAAATGGTCTGCTGAGACAGGAAGTGCACACACAGATGAAGGGCAAAGAAGTTCCTTCTGTATAGAAAGAAGTTCTTTGCTTCTTACGTCTGGAGAAAGGGCACCCTCTAATCAGTCATCCAAGTATGCAGGCAGACTCTTTCAGACCATAACACAACTCAGACTGTAGACATCCCAGGCGTTTGACCAATAAATTATATCAATTTCTCAAGACTATGGATGGGTACCTATTACATAGGAGAGGGATCACCGCAGACCCTAGGAGGTGTCCACAGTTTGCTGTGAGGACTGTTTTCCTATTCCCTACAGCAGGGTCAGTGAAGACTGTACAGAAAATTACATTTGCCCATGCACCATATTGTCTGCCAAGAGCTGCTTGGAATAAACAAGGGCAGTTCTGGTGCATGACCACATTGCTGCTTCCTGTCTCCAGGCCACAGCTGAAAAAATAGTGTTCAATTTGAAGGAAGGTACCAGTCAGAATGAGTGAAAACTAGAATCCACAACTGCTGCTTTGGTTGCTACCACAAATTACTATATCTCAAGTTCCAGTAACAAATGAAGCAAATCACAGGGAGTTTAAACCTGACCCCACAGCACAGGGCAGTGTGCTATATGCACTCTATCATACTCTCACAGCGGAACAAACTTGGCCATACCGTGTGCTCAGGGGTGGAGAGAGACAAATTGCGATCTTCATGTTAACCATGTTCTTTGTCATTCTACTGCAAAATGGCTAATCTATAAATTCCAAAGCAATTTTAAAACAGCAGCCCACTGAAAAGGAGCTGTGAGGCTTAACAGATTAAGTACAGAAAACATAGGTGGTACTGCCACAGTTGCAGAGGAAACACTTTAACTGTTCAGTCACAGTTTTTGCTTTACTGGTCTTCAATCCCCTGCTCAGCCTACATTTCTGCTGCTACTGTGCTGCTAGCAAAATCCAGACCATTTCCCCCCAGGTCTCACTGCCTACGATTGTTTTATTGTAATTTAGTGCTCACAGCAGACTCTTCCTCACACTTCAGAGGCACAGTGGAGTATAATGTTTGCCCTGGTGGTACAGTCTTAGAAAATAAATGTTGCTCTCTGGTAAAAATGTCCTACATTCGAGAAATATGAAGGCAGTGGCTTCATATCTCCCTGGCTTTTAAAACACAGCTTCTTTTTACCACCTTCCTTTCCATAACGGACAGGTGGCACCTGATGCAAACTCCAGGAACACGAAAGGATGGTTTATGCTGCTGTCTGTGTTGTGAAGGTGTGGTGTAGAGATAACCTGCGCTATCTTTAAAGTAGTTATCTTTGATACTGACAGTAGCCTAGTCAAAGAAGTCTGGAGCTCAATGAAAGCTGTAAAATCCACCCAGGAAGCCAATAAATATTTAGAGCTTAGCCTGAATTGCAGTCATTGCTGCTGTAACTAGGCTGCTTTCGGCACAAGAGGTAGCTGTCACAGCACTATGACAGGTATAGATATGCCCAAAGAAGTAGGAGAATATTTACCGCAGCTGGTGTAGGAAGTCTGCCCCCAAAAGTCACATTAGTAATTTCCTAGAAATGCAAGGATCGCCTCGATGAATATGAATTAACGTTCTCTATTCCCATCATCATCATCTTTAATATACAACAAGTATCCAGGGAGGCTGGAGCCCTGGGCAATGCAGCCTTTCCCTTTAAATTAGGATAAGGCACAAAATTTCCACAGGTTGTTTCCCTGCCACACTCATGAAGTCATATAGGAGTCATAAAGTCCAAGAGTCATAAATCAGTCTCCTGAAAATACAGCAGAACAACCTCAAAAAATAATTTATTTTTTTTTTTAAATGTTGGGAGAGTCTCTTCTAGACTTTAGATTGTTAAGGTTTCTGGTATAAGTTGTCCTTAGGATTCTCCTTAGGATTCTCTCCATATCCATGCAAGCTTTTAACATTTTAGAAAAGAATCAAACAAATATAAAAGTCCTAAAAACAAAAATCAAGGTGTTTTTCTGTTGTCTGTAGGAGCTGCTGTTTTACAAGAAACAAATACCAACATGAGTATTGATAATACTGTGCGTTCACAAATCGCATTTGGCTAATATGCTCTGCACATGTCTGATTCACAAGGCACCTACAATCTAGCTTCCTCATCTCTGTGCATCTGACATGAATAACAAATTGAAAACCAAAAATACTAGAAAAAAAAAATCCATGTATTGGATCTAAATAGCAATACATAGCTATAGAAAAACCCCATTTCTTCCTCACAAAACTCCCTACTCTAAGAAAAAAAGTTAATTTTTCCTTTTCATTTAATCATTATAAAATTTTGCATTGAAAACTTTTATGGGCTTTCAAAAAAGATCTGTTTCTGTTACTTGGGGGAGGGTTGTTTAAACAAGAGTTAGAAAGAAAATAAAAACATTCAACTGCTGTTTCTTTGACTAATTTGCTTTTTCCACTGACAAGAACAGATATAAAATAAACAGAAAACAGATCCGGAATGTGCATTTGTCTTATTTTAAATATTGATTTTCCTTGTTTTCCCAACAAATAGAAACAGAAACAGCAGCTTATATAATTATCCCCTCCATTTCAGATGGAAGGTTACATAAAGAAAATCAAACAAGAAAAGAATAAGTACTCACATACTTTGCTCTTAAGTTTTATAAGCATGTGCATGTAAGATATGAATACAACAGAAGTCATTCTGCTGTTGAAGTGTGCAGAGAGCTCCCATAACAGCTAGAAAATAGTCAAAAGAGGCTAGGAAAATCAGAAGAAAACAGAGGGACATTTAACTGTTTCTTCTGAGTGACAGGAAAACACACTAGAAGCCGAAGATCGATTTCTGCCAGATCAGCTCAAAAAACAACTTTGTTTTTTTTTTAAGGGAGGTTTTTTAGTAAATACTTAATAGTGGGTAATGGTCAAATCCATGCCATGTATCAATATAAGATCCTGTGTTTCACATAGTCTTGGACAGAGAAAGACACTACATGGCTTTGTACCAATGTCTGACTCAATCTCACTAGATATTAATTTAAAATTTTGATTTTCTTAGTTTTAATAAATGGAAGCATTACCACTGCCTCCCTAAAGGTGCAGTTCAACAAGCAGCTGACCTGATCTAAAACCTTGCTCCCATTGCAAGAGGAAGGCCTCATCTCTCCTTCCCTTTCCCCCCTGCCTTGCTGCTGGCCATGTGGTTCTGAACCCTCCCTTGTACCAGCTCTGGCACTCAGCAGACCCCTTGCTGAGATACTTCAACTTTTTTCCTAGGCTGGTGAATTGTTTGATGAGAGCTAGTACAAAGTAGGCTGTAGGAGAGCATGGTCAGGTGCAGGGAAGGCAGAGGAAGATGGAGGGGGAGAGCAGAACTCCCTGTTTCAATAGAGATGAGCTGTTAGATACGCTCAGGTAACTTCCTGTTTAAGATGCTTTCCTTCGGAAAGCCCAAGATATGTACAAGGCATGTCATAAGATTAATAACCCTTTTAATTAAAAGTAGGTTCAGCTCAGCTGGCTGCATCTGCTCCATACCTACTAAGACAGCTGGTGAACACTCTGCCCTCAGATACTCTTCAGACTAATCTGCCATTCTTACTCTCCAAAGCAGGCAGGTGAGCTCAGGTTATTCAGAAATCCCATCTGCTCTTTCCACTGGTGTAATTTAAGCCCTTTCAGAAGGGATCCCAGGGCCTCAGGATCTTTAGGGAAGGGCCCCAGAAGACTAACTGAAGAATGCAAAGATTTGCATGTTTGTCTCTCTGCAGGAGGGCACTTTCAGCATTGGCTGCACCCTGGATTGCTTCTATTGACCTATGAGAATACTACCATATATTGCCAGAACCAGACCTAAGACTGATGTTGCAGGCAAGTAGTCTTGATAAATAAGATGTTTTGGCCTTGAACCACTCTACAACAGAGCATGGATGTAAACAGCATACTTAAATAGGTGATTCCTGCTTGGAAGTGGTAGAAAGAATCATTTTAGAACATGAAAAAGAAGAAGAAAAAGAGTGACAAAGATTTAGTGAGATTTGCCTGGAACGACCTGTGCAGGACTCAGGACAAATATAGTGGAGAGCTAAAGCAGACTGACCTGAAAAGATCTTTTGGGGGTGTGAAAGAGAGAATGGTTAGGAGGATTAGCACACGGTTCAGCAGAACACTAGTTTTTAAGTACTCAAGCAAGAAGGAAAAGATTCATCTCCATTTGAAGTGACGAGTGAAATGATTAGTTCTGGAGGAAAGCTCTACAACTTATGTGAACCGAAAATTCACTGGAAAATAGGCTTATTACAGGCAAAGCTCTAATAGCATCACATTTAGAGTGAGCTGAAGAATTTTTAAAAAGTAAAATCCTCTAGATGGTGTGATTATTCTTTTATCCTTTGATCTTCAGTCCTTTTATCAATAAACTGCTTCCCAGATTAACAAAAACAAGAAATGAATCTACAGAATTGGAGATACAGTATCTCCAAAATCCAGGATCTTGATGTTTATGGAAACTTCAAATTATCCCCTAGTCTCTTTAAAATTCCCTGTAATTACCCTTCAGTATAAAACATTTTCATGTGGGAGTATTACTTCAGCTTAGAGCAAATGTTACTCAGGGTAGGACAAGCTGTGCCAAAGGTACAGTCCAAGGCTATCATGTGGCATACTTATGTGGCTAGAATGGCACATCCAGAAACTGAAGAATTTAAACTTTCATTAGAAACAAAACAAGTTCTTAACTCTCATGGTTGTAAAGAAAACATTCCAATGGTGGAAGAGTTAAATTGATGCAGTGTGGTATTCCTGAACCCGCAGATGGCCTGAAACATGACCCAACTATGAACTTTCCACCTACTTTGGGAACCTTAACGTTAAAATTAATGACACATTAAAAACAATATTAACTCTTTAATTTCTTGCTTCAGCTTTGGGTCTTTGAATGAAGTTGGAGTTTAAAGGATTTGATGTTCCTGAAGTACAAGGACAGCAAATAATAAAAAAGGAGAAGCAACCACACCTTCTGACAGTAATGCCAGAAGTAGAAAAAGAAGACAGAATACGACAAACAAAAGGGCCTGGTTTAAATTTCTCAGTACATGTTACTGACTGTATCAACTAAGTAGGGAACTAATAATGGCTAGAAGTTTATTTACTACACAGAGACCAAATCTATCCTTGCAGTCTTTTTTAGTTTTAGCAAAGATAATTCTGTGCATATTCAGAAGCAAATATAATCCTAAAGCTATGTTTAGCTCACTGACTACGATCCAAAACGGCATTTAGCCTCTCCAAAGGACACAGGCCTGAAGCAAATGAAGAGGCTGCCTTTGTGGATTACAGATGAAGATGTATGACTTCCCCTCTGTTCCAGAAGCTTTAAAACCTCCAGTGAGAAAGGTTGTAAGAATTTCCTAAGATGTGAAGTTATGTCTGTTTATAAATATGCCGTATGTTTCCGAGTAATTGTAATCTCAGCAGAAATCACTTTTGGTATCATCAGTGTGTACAGGAGAAATGACATCAGATAATGACACTTTAGCCTTCCAAATATAAGCACTGCAAAATAAAATGACTGCTCTTAAGATAGATAAACTAGAAATAAGGTAAAATTTCAGAGTGAGAATATTTTATAACTGGAATGGATCATGAAGCAATGATGTGGTAGATTCACTTTAAGATTAAGTCCTTAAGCTATGATTAAATGTGTTCCTAGTTTCAGTACAAGTCTTTGGACTTGATGAAGAAATCACTGAATGAAATACTATAGCCTGTGTTCTACAGGAGGTCAGATTTTATGATTATTCTTGCTCTCTTGAGACTTGAAATCTCTAGGTCTACATGAAGCCTTGTACGTATTTGAAAAAGAGGTCTGGAACTGAAGCTGCTGCTGACTGAGACATTTGATATTCTTTGTATCTGTTGACGATGAGGCTATCTTTTCCTTTCCCTGTAAAGTCACTAAAGGCCTAAGTAGCAGATCTTCCAAGGGCTAGGTGAACTAATACATTTTGACTGCCTCTGTCTGGACTTTTGAGGAGTTTTCAGAGTCTCTCATTGAGAAAACAATCAAAACAGTTCCAGAGCTCAGTGGCCATGTAAACAATAATGAACAAACATTCCCATTGGAGTTCTGGCCATCTGGGGGGCAGACTGCTCAACCACTTGAAACGGGACCCACAGCAATACTAGGAGTGAAGTTCAGGAATGTCTGCAACACTTCACCAGAGGGGACAATCAGCATTTCCCCAAGTTCTCAAACAGCATCAGTAATCTTTAGACAGGATGTGGATCAGCTTCTATTCAAGAAAACAACTTGTCATTAAGCTTAAGATCTTCAAAACAACTAAAGAATTTGTAGCTACACATCATGAGATGGGCAGAGTAAATAGGCAGGTGGTATGCAGCTGCATTTCACGCGATACAGGACCTTACATACAACCCTCCCCACAAACAGACACGTACTACATCTAGCGACAATAACGGGACTACAGCTAGGAGAGGCACACACTCTTCAGTTGCTGTATGCTATTTCCTTTCTGTTCTGGGAGCCCTAAGAAGTGCATTTAGCTGGCAGACGGCTCAGCTGCCTTAGGTACACAAAGTCAAGAAGCAGGAGAGAAGCTATATTGTCTGAGAAAGAAAATGAGGCAGAACTTAAAGAGCAGAAAGACACAGAACGAACTGTGGAAACGCTGCAGACTGTTGTAGCAACTTCAAGCCAAAGAGCTCATTGTCTCCCAGCTTCTTTCTAGACTGACCTTTCCAGGAAACACCAATAAAAGGTTCTGGTGAACAAAATCCAGTAGAATCAGGTATTTTCAGGCATTTCCAAATTTCCCAAGTATTTCAGACTTCAATATGGCTGGCATGTAACAGCGTGAAGTGCAATGGTCAACAATTTTCTCTGAACAATGAATGAAACCAAAATGTTTTGGCTTTTCTACTACTGCCCCTGAAGAGGCTTTTATGGAACAATGCAGTTGCCATAAACACCCCATGGAAGAGTGATAAAATACTTCAGCATAATTTAGAGAAACACCAAAGATGACCTTGTGTGACTATCTGTATTCCCTCCATAGACTCTTAAATAGTACATTGCCAAATTTTGAACAGTTAAGTGCAGCTCTACTGACAGCTGTCCTCACAGCAGGCGTTCTAATGCTGCTTCCCTGAAACATATTAATCAGGAGCCAATGATGAGACTCATGTTCAGGCTCTTGTGAAGAATGGGGAATTCCACGTGCCACTAAGAGTGTGTGACACCAGCATGCAACTGTGCACAAGCAGCCAGCTCATTGTGGCTGAAATTCAAGATATCCCAAACGGTCCAGGTTCCTGATGCATTAAAGACAGCACATCTTTCTCTGTGTGCTCGTGTTTGCCTGGAACAATTGGACTACCTGAGTTAAACACGAATCTTCCAAGAACTGAAGGTCAGTCATAGTCACGGCTATTCTTGGACTGTTCTGCAAAGTATTTTTATACAGCTTCTCCACAAACTATGGAGTATAATAGTTTGCACCCAAGCACCCAGATTGCCGGCTACTCTTCTCCAACTTTCTTTCACAAATCATAATCCTGAAGAAAACAGTGTGACAGGAAAGGAGAATGTTGTTTATGAGTTGATAGTTAAAGCCTTTGTTCATAAAAATACATTTTGCAGTATTTGGACATATGTTTGGGTAATGTGTTTCACTCTTCTGTAAAATGTTCTCAAATAGTCTGGTATCGAGCCTGTTTTACGAGTTGAAAAACCTAAGAAGAAAATGAACCTCAAACGAAACAAACCAATAACAGCACTGGCTGGAGGAATGTAATCTGGTTACACGACAAGACTGAAGAAGTCATCATTAGTTATCTAGGAGGGAATGCAGCGGAGCATGTAAGCTCCACAGAGAATGTTTGGAGCCCATTACAATATCAATGAGCTAGATTAATGATTATAAATGACTACTACTACAAAACTTGTCTGAATGCAGGGCAGACTGAATGCACAAAGAGAAACTTGAAACAAGTGATCCAACAAACTACCCCTTTTAAGAGTATGTTTTTTGGCTATGGTTCTGTAACCTCACTCTTGATTTTAACTCTTACAATACTCCAATGAGTAAGGTGTCCCAAAAAATAAAAGAGAGTGAGTGAGAAGGAAATAAATTAGTTTTCTCTGTATTATCCTCAAAGAAAAACATTTTAAAATACGAATTTAACACAGACATTCGTTTAAAAGAATGTAACAATTGGCTGGTGTTCTTAAAACTTCAGCCCAGCAGGTTTTAAACTCTTCAGATGTTCATTAATCCTCAAAAATTCTCATGAATATCACGCACCTTTGTCAAAGTTTAATTTAACACCACATATTTTACAGGTTTATACAGTTCAATGGACTGTCTACCATGAACCATGAGCTAAGAATATTCTGCTGGACAAAGTTTCATGTAAATGCCCTAAATCCTCCAGCATTATGCCCTAACACTGTTGGCATGCATATATTATGGTAATCAAGGAAGTGTAAGAAACCAGACAAAAGAGCGCCTCTTGTTGTGGAAAGAAAAAGGACACTTTCTTGTTGCTGCAGAGGGCTCTCTAGAGAAAACAATGACAATCTACTGGAGTACAAATGTGGAGATGAATCCATATTGTAATCCTTGCTTGTAGAAACTGAAAATAGATGTTTATAGAGTTCAGTTGTTGAATCTTTTTCAACCTCTCAATGAGGTTAGTATCTTCAGTTGACACTGTGAGAATCTTCATGGGAGAAGGGATAAAAAGGATTATCACTTAACTGATTAGTGGTGGGATGATAACTTAGCAATGCAACCAAATGACTGCCACCAGATATAAAAGTGAATTATCTTAAAGAAAAAAGCATGATTCATGTTCTGTGGAAACTTCTGTATAGAAGGATCCTGTTACACAGACTACTCAGAAAAGAATGTAAAGAAGAAAAGAACAAAACCTCTAAGAGATGCAGGACTGTCCCTAGCAGAAATAAAGGCAGTAGGAAACCTAACACCCGAACAGAGTTACGGTTATCTGACTGACTAACAACCCATTTAATGACAGCAGTGAGATGGGCCCTCCACAGTGAGTAACACGGTCTTAATCTTTACTAGCAATGAGGGACTCCGTAACGTTGTAACACAGGGTACATAACTATACCCTTTGTGGTTTCACTCTTACATTTTTTCTTCTCCTGTGCAACAATATCCTGTCTGTTCAGCAGAAAACATCACGGAAATGCAAGTATGATAAATCTTCAGAGTAGAAGTCAAGATAAAAGCTGCTCTTTAAGCATCTCCAGCCATTAAAGACTTCCAAAACACATGTTCTTTTTATTTGCTGCAACATTTGCCCTTCTTTTCCCATCCATTGGTAAGACTTACGGACCAAGTCTGAAAGTCAGATGGTGCAAATCATACAGTAACATAGTTTTAAGAAGTACTTAAACGTAATATATTTCAGCATATGTTCTTGACGTAAAGGAAATGTGCTGAATCTTTGAAAGAGCTTAAAAGCTGGGGTCTTATTTGCTTGATGCAATTTATAAATGTTCCTTAATGCTGCCCTTTTGGAAAAAAATTGCTTCCTGGTGTTTCTGGCAGAAGTGTATCTAAACACATACTACATCAGATGTAGCTGATTTTAGTATCTATGTGCAGTGGATGGTAAAACAACATGCTACATAAATGCTTTAGTTCATTTTCCTCTCACTTCCATGTGAAGTGAGCAAGGCAGCATTCATTCTTCCAATTGTCTTTCACAAAAGTAATCTACTGTCTGGATCTGCTTCCAGCTTCACTGCTGAAGGTCCCCATTCATATGCAGCACTGAGGACTCTGAAACTAGTAGTGCTAACTCTAAGAGCTTCAAGATCAAATACAATTATTAACATATAGTGGATTCTAAAGGAAAGGAGAAAATACTGCACCATCAAAAAAGCTCTGAGATGTTCAGCAGACAAATATAAATGAAGAGAAATAGCTCCTCAATTGTTAGAAAAAGACAGAAGTGACTCTCTGGAGTTGAGAACCTGGGTCCATGTGCCAGAACAAGAATTTACTTTCTAGTTCCTGGAACCAGAAACTGTTAG
The DNA here is from genome assembly GCF_028389875.1 of Rhea pennata. Taxonomy (NCBI): domain Eukaryota; kingdom Metazoa; phylum Chordata; class Aves; order Rheiformes; family Rheidae; genus Rhea; species Rhea pennata. The sequence continues at coordinate 18,612,784 of NC_084667.1, read as the reverse complement.
GAGGAACAGGGGCCTTGAGGATCTATCCTTGTGGGCAACAGACAGAATGCTGAAGTTCAAAGTTTCCAAATTACCTGCACTAGATGGGATATGTTTGGAAAATCACTTTACACGACATGCTTGTCAAAGGGGAAAACAAATCTATTTACTTTTCTTCTTTCATTTAGGAGGATGTTTTCTGGGGTTTGGTAATGAACAAACAGATGAGAGCTGCAAAGGGAAATAGACTGAAAGCCTTTATGGGTACATCTCATTTTCACTTACAGCTCTGTATACACAGCTGTGACCAGAACAGCCTTTGCTGAGTGAAGGACACACAGTTCTGCATCCTCTGCCACACCACATGGAAGATCATCATTACTTACTGCTTGGCAGTTAAAGTCTGAAATATCAAACCAGTGAACTATTTAGGAATTTAATGAGCTTTTCTTGTGTTTTCATTTTCCTTTTGAACTGCTGTCTGCATCACTCTAAAGTCTTTCCATGAATACACTGTAAATTTGAAAGCTTTTTGATGCTAGACAGATTAGACACCAATTTCAAAGTCTGAGTGAAAATGTTAACTACTCTAGATGTTAAAAGGAAGCAAAGAAATTTTCTTTTTATTATACCTATTGGGAAACAATAAAAAAAATATACAACTACTAGAAACCTGTGGCATAGCAGGAATGTGTGAAGATGTATGGTTTGTGCCTGAAATAAATTGTCTTCATATACTGAAGAGGAATAAGGACACGGAAGTTTTGACTAGATAAAAGTCATTCTCTGTAAAACAAATAGGTATCATTTAACTTTGGCTTTCTAGTATAAAATTACTTATTTATGAAACCAGCACTTTAATTTTTTTAAGTAGGAATACTGCTGGTCAGTGTCACAAGTAATATTAAACGACAATGATATGTTAGTATACGGACATATCTGCCTCAATATGACCAAAGGTATAGTAGAAAAAAAGGATTGAATGCAGGGCTGAAATTAATGCAAGCAAAACATTATCTAAAATTATTAAGGAGAAAAATAAAAATATTTATGATTTTCTCAAAAAAGTGTCAATGTTCAGCTGAGTCACAGATCTGTCATAGGGCGAATGATATGTAGCTGTGCCATAGGAAATCTGGGATTCAGTTACAACTCCTCTCCCACTTGGGGATACAGAAGGATACAGTAATCTATTAATCATATTCAGCCCACTTCACAACGGCCACACAGTAGATATGTAACATTACAAATAGAGATACATAATTATTTTATGAACTTAGTAAACTTGGCCTGCAAGTATAATGAGGACAAAAAATACAGATATGAATGTACTATCTAGAGAACTGAAGTGTTATGAAAAGACTAGAAGTTTATACAATACTCAGAAAATCTGGGACAGCGGGTAGAAGATACTAGGGCATTACCAGGTTAGAGGTAGAAAAGATATCACTACTCGCATATGATGAGATTGAAAACAAAACAACAAAAAAACAAAAGTAAAGTGCCAACACTCCCTTTTCCTCAAAACGAGTTAAGATCCCTCATAGAAAGATGGTTACTTGTCGGGGAAAACCCAACCACTCAACCTATGATACACAGGCAAGCTGACAGAGAGAAGGGAAATAAAGGAGTGTCTGGAGGAACTCTGCATAAACCTCAGGAAGAAGATGATGGTATACCTTGTAAGTAAGTCTATAAGTAAAAATTTTATTTAAATGCTTTTTCATCTAGGAAGACTTGGAGAGCCTACTCCTAGCACTTGCATCTCAGAGAGAATGAAAGAACTGGATCTAAACTTCTATCAGACCCAACAAGATGGTTCTAACTAGGGAAAAGGGACTGCAAAATCAGCACCAGGTAGGCAATGAGAAAATCATATTATTCCATCCTGTATCAGGTCTCAGAAGTAGAAAGATGCACACTATCATACAAGGGAAGTTCAACGGTTCAGCCAGTCTGATTAACTGTGACGCTGTTTACTGCACACCGTGCACCAGGCAGCTCTGTGCACGGCACACAAGAGGCAGGGGTCTTTCCATTTCTTAAGAGAATGAATTGCAGGGCTGGATGTGCAGTTTCACCTTGCTCCCTCTGAATGCTAACTAGAGCTGAAGTAGATCCCACAAGGCAAAGCAATTTATTTTATTTATTTACACAGGACAAGCACAATTTAGCCTCTTCTTTGAAATTAACCTCCCTTCCCTGAACTTTTCCCCGAACTTTTCACTCTCAAAGCAGAAGACCTTGGATCTCTTCTGTCACAAAATGCCAAAGGAGTTAGAGTATCTAATGTAATAGGAGGACCAGAGGTCTCTGAATGGGCTATTGCCCATTCAGTAGAGAACAGTACAGAACATTCGTAGGGGACAATTATGCATTTAGTCTGCTACCCAGCACTAGCTAGGTCCTTCAGTTATGGGTCCAGTCACAAAATAATGTTGAATATTTTCCTCATTAATTTGGCCGGGTGGATTATCACTGAAAGGCTAATTGTGCGTTATTGCTAAGTGAATGGATGAGAAACTATACAATAAATGAACAGAATCCCAATGAGGAGTTCTGAGAGCACTGTGAAGCAGTTACTAGAGTTCTAAACAAAACCTCCCTTTATTAAACTGGTGAATATTTAAATTTTTTATAAATATAAGGACATACGTGTTTCTATTTTTAGGGTTCCTCTCTCCTGTTCCAAAGCAGATCATTAAAGCATCTAGTGAAACTAGAGCCCAACATCAGCTGTATAGGGGGAAAGTCTTTAAGTGACAGTATATGATATTGCATTTAACCACACTCCTGTGCCAGTCTGCATAATGAGTGGGGGATGAAAAGCAACCGTTTTTCTTCATGTACGGCTCAGTAAGGACAGTTCCAAGCCTGCCACACAAAACTTCTTTAATAATGCAATTCAGTGCCTTTGATTTGAGGAACACGCAAAAGAATAAACAACCTATTAATCTAAATTTTCTACTTTGCCTGAAAGTACAAAGCGGTAATGAACAAACCTCTTGGCTACATTAAGGGTACTGAAATGCAAAACTGCTTCTTTTCTCACCCTACAGTTACTCAGGAAAAAGGAGAGAGGAGAAGAGGGAAGGGAGAGAACAGGCAAGGGAGGCAGAAAAGATTTTAATATAAATTGCTCAGTCAAAACAGAGGGTACAAAGAATTCTGAACAAGGCTTTCAAGTATTGCCACACGAAGGCACTTTAATATAAGTGGATATGCTCAGAAGATGAGTGTAAGAGATAGCATTAGTTAGTAAAGAGTAAGAATCCTCAGGCTAATCAGCTCTCAAGTGGGCTGGTACTGTCAAGACTGAAGGAACCAGTGGCAGAAGTTTGATTAATGCTTTCAGTGGTTTTGTTTGTTTTGGGAAGCTTCAATGCGAAATACAGGTGAACATCTAGATTAATGTTAAGTCTCCTGACTGTCTGCAGTGGTGTGCTTTGCTCTGTTATTCTAATGTACCTGCAGTCAGCAGAGGTGCTTTCATATCCATCTACTAATTTTAACATCTGAAACTGCGTCATTCTCGAAGCCTGGCTCAGATCGAGGCTGCTGTGCCCGAGCACCAAGAGTTTGGTTGGAGGATATGTTTAAGCATTTTGGTAACTGGTTTTGGCAAACATTCTTGGTTCCCCCTACAGCCTTTTTCACAGGCTGGGAAGGCAAAGAGATATTAAAGTTACTTGTCAAAGAAACTTCATTACACTTATCCTTTAGAACCTGTGTAAAACATGCATAGTTTCAATCAAACACTACTCTGGGTCTACAGCAAATTCTAATATATGTAGGAAAGCTGGGTGCAGGGCCGGAAAGTACTCCAGCAGATAAATGAGCTTACTTCACTGGCTGTAATATAAGTGGGCTTTGGGAAAAACAAGAAAAATGTTCTGACTGTTTGGGGATGAGCAGATAAACAAACAAAGAGGGCAGGACTGATAGCACAGAGGATTTCACAAGTATCTGTGGCTTAAACATCTATAGTAAGTTATACTTTATTGAAAATCCAATTAAAGTCTCTGAATATCTTCAACCAGGGTGTTTTTGATAAAATGTTGTTTGAGCCAGTATACTGGTTATCTTTCTGCTTTGGCTCCCACTCTTCAGCATGCAGTAAAAACCAGACAAGACAAATTTAGCAAGGTGTTGACAGCTCACGCTACAGTTGTAAACAAGAGATCTGAGGTTATATATTATTCTCCAAGGAACAGAGGTTTTAAGGTGGTAAGAGGAAGTTTGGCCTGCTAGGCTCATTTTATCATGACCAAGAAAAGCTGCAGTACAAATACATATTTCAGACTGGGTCATCTACAGAAGGCCATAGTCCTGCTCTCCTCCCTGCCTTTCATTCCTATCCTCTCCATTATGCCAGCACAGCTGTTTATACAGCCCCATTGTGAATGGGACAGGAAGCTGATTAAACTGAAAAATAACCTCTTTTTTTTCAGATTATTTTTCATCTGGATCAACTCTGTGCTCTCTTCACCACTCAGCCAGCTGTGCCAGCAACAAGAAAAGGAAAGAAATTACTAGCAGAGAGGAGGCCAGGACTACTCCTTCCCTCAGCTGTGCCAACCTAAAGGTGCTTATCTAACCACATACTCAGTTGTCTTCCTTGGAAAGAGGCCATTTCCCTGCAAGCTACACTGTAGAAAAACCGAGCCCAGGATTCCCAGTAAAAGTCTCCTCCTATTTCTCAAAACATCTGAAAGCAATGCATCATCCTCCTCAGAACAGAATCCACACAACATCCTCAGCTCCATAGCAAACAGGTCAGAGCGGCAGACAGTATTTCAAGGCCCCAGATGATAGTAACTGTCATTAGAAAAAGCAATCGAAATCCAAAATATTCCAAGTAAAACAAAGTAATCACTAGTGAAAAAGCAGGAAATTAATCTCTTAAGAGAGTACATTTAACTATCTCCTGCATCACGCAATTCTAAATCATTATGGAAATAGCTTATGGTTATTATAGCTAGAGAATTACAGGGATAAATCATTCTGAATTTATCTACTAAAGAATCTCTTACAAAAGTAAAATCTCGTACTACAGTTAGTGAACAAGTGCCAGATGCTTCCAATTATATGCTCCACTATATCCTTTAGTAGCTGCCATTTGAAGGAATTTAGGGTCATCTTAATTAAGCACAAACGAAACCTTAACCAGTCACTTCAGAACTCAGCAATGGTCTCAGCCTCTGTTTTGTAGCATTCAGAGGTTGAATTTTAGAGTTTTATTAAAGATAGGAACATCCCTTGCTCTGGGCTAAAAAGTCATTATATGCAGCTAGTCCCACCCTGCCTCTCCTGCGCGTTTGTGTTCAACTTGGAAAGGTGCGTCTCCTTCAAAAGTGCCATGACTGCCTTGAGGTTTTCCAGGTGAGTCAATTTTCTTTCCTGGTAATGGCACTGCTTATCCTTTTGAAGTTTTGTTCGTTTTTTTTTTCCCCCTTTTTTTAAAGAGTTACTCATGATTATCAGGTGGTTGAAAGTGTGATAATTAATTTTAAAATTACCAGATTAGACTTTTCTGTATAGAACAGATTATTAATAGCTGAAGAGTTATAAAATTCTGAAAATCCACCCACACTTTGATTGACATGCCAACATAAGGCACATTTTGCCCTTACTGTCAGTTTCTATTGCTGTTTAGAAGATTTATTATTCAACTTTATGAGTAGCAAACAGTGTTACAACAAACTGCTCTAACTTGAGTAAACTGAAAGGCCTACTTTTGGAGCTCCACATTGTAACCACATTTACTTTTCCACCCAACAAAGTAGAATAAAGGTGAGCAGGGATTAATTCGTTCGTAGGTAATAACCTTTTAAAAATGTTTCTTTGAGTACAGTGATATACAGCATTGCCTAAACATTGTAATTCTACTCTTGTGTTCCAGTTTCACATTTCAAACTGAAAATTTTTCCTTGTTTATATCTTCATATGTTTTGGAAATCATGCAAAGAATATAACACAGTTTTTTGTCCAAACTGCTACCTAATTCTGTGCACAGTTTGTAAGATGCACAAAGAAGAATTCCTTGTTTTGGAATTAGCTTAGCTCATGGGATAGGATGGCAGGTGGTATTAAATAATTAATTCAGTTGTGTGAGATATTGTTTATCTCAGAAAACAAGAAAAGGTAATTTAAAAGCATGACAATAATGCAGCGTTATATTTGTATGGCTAAGCACTATAAATGTCAAAAAATGCTGAAATTAGGATGTGCAGTCAACCTTGTCTAATCAAGTCTGTAAAAGTTATATCACCACATCATTATGCAAATAGTATTCTTAAGCATTATAAAAATCACATCTTTCCTGCAGTTTCTTGATAATTTTTTATCCTTCTTGCATAATTCATACAAATTTCATTGTCAAAGCAGTCCCAAACATCTTGATTGATAGTTTTTTTTTTTTTACAACACTTGGATGGAATGCCTTACATATTTTCCTTTCCAGAAGGTGCACAGACTACCCAAGATGAAATTCAGGGCATAGGAGAGAAAAGTACAAAACATCTAAGTTCTCCATCAAAACACTGACAGTATTTTAACTACATCTCTGATACACTTCAGTTGGAATATATCACGTAAAACTGATGTACTACGTAGATGACATAGATGTCCTTCATGGACTCTCAAGTGGTATAAAAATAAATAATACAATGGAAAAAAGGGTCTGCTGACTGCAATTAATGTAAGCTGGAAGCCAAGATTTTGTAGAAAATTGGAAAGAAAGAAAAAAAAGAAACATGCAAAAATTAGGAGACAAAAATAGTCAACAATAACAACATGTACATCAAGAGAAAATCCTAGAAATAGTCTTCTGAGGTTTTGCTCCAGGGAGCAAAAACAAAAGCAATTTTTGAAGAAAGGATGTACTGTATATAATACAATACATATCATCCTTGCTCTTCCACATGATGGAAAATATTTTTCATTTCAGTGATAATTTAGGGGAAAATATCAGTAGTGGTATTTAAAATAATAAAAAAATCAAAAATAGGTCTTCATAATTTCTGTCAGAATTTTGAAGAGAGTTGGCTGAGAAGTTCTCAGCACTACTAAGAATTGATTTTCAAAGTCTGAAACATCCGGGAAATTTTGTAGCACTACAGGAAAGCTAAAGTTGTGTTAACAAAAAATAAAAAAGAAAGAAAGAAAGAAAGAAAAATAAGTAAGAACAGGGGCTAACTCTGACTGCATTGGCTACTCAACAGGAGCATGCAGTTATACCAACTAGTACTAGCATGGCATAGGAATAGGAGCTACCATCCCCCCATCACCAATTGAGGTGACCTAGATATTTGTACCATGGACAGCTTGACAGTAGTCCCTGGCAAAATATTCAAACAGACAATACTGGACTTCATCAGTTAATTATCAATAACCATGCAAAAAAAAATCTTGATGAATTAAGCTGTCTTTTCAAATAGGAACAAAGGTCTATATATTAAAAGGGGCCAACAATTAGGCTTTGAAAGATACTGCACTTTATACTCAGCAATATTTTGATTATAAAATTAGAAAGATACAAAACAGCCAAACACATCAACAGAATAACTGCTACATCTCAGAATGAGCATGGACAATCACCACTTACAAGATGTGTTATTTCTGGGTTCCTGAAACTTTTTTTTTTAATTAATGGCCTGGAATAGAACAAAAATTAATGTTATCATTTGTGAACCATATAGGAACTCAGGAAACATTAAAAGGATTAGAAGATTAGCAATATAGGAAAATGCTGTTCACTAAGTTTGCTTACATCCAGCTTATACTACCATCATACATGAAGCAATACATCTAGAAACAAAGAATGCAGGGGCTCCACTGGGTAAACAGTTTCTTGGACAACAACTGGCAAGTAAGCTAAACACAAATGCTCAGAATAATGTGATCAAGAGGATAACATGGTCCTCAGATGAGTAAACACAGCAATGTCAAGTAAAAAGGCTGTAGTACCAGTGGCTGACTGGTCTGAAATGCCCACAATCCAGAAATCAGAATTGGAAAGCAGTCAGAAGAGCCTGCAGAAATGATCACATGCTTGCAAAATATGCATTACAGAGAGAGACTCAAGGTGATATTTTACTTGGCTTATGGAAAAGAATGGTAACAAAATGACTTTGACATATTATGCAAATATTTAAATGCACTTAATTTTTGCAAGCTTTTTAAAAATATTTTTATTGTATTTTTAAGGTGAAGATAATCAGTCACTGTTAAAGACTGACACGTGCTGAGATTGTAGTAGAGTGTTCAGAATTCTGATTTTACTAGTCCTTAATGATCAAAGTCAAGTAAATATTAGGAATTTATGACTTCTTACAAAACAAAAATTATCAGTTAAATCACGGGCAACCTCGCACCTCTGTTAGGACACATCTTTTTTCTTATCTGGACCTTCTCCTACCACAGTCAGTCTTTCCGGGCAGCAGCTCTAGGGAACACGTGCAGCCTCTGCGCCTGCTGCATGTGTACAGACCACTACACACTGGTCAGGCTTCCTGCCCGTGTGTTAAAGCATGTACAAGCACAGCAGGAAGAAGGTGTCTGGGAACAGGCCACTTCCAGCAGGCCGCCCTCCCATGACAACTTGGTACTCCATGGGGACTGGGCTGCCGGCCAGCCTAATTGCTCTGGCAGCACCAGCGGCCGGCCGCTTCCTGCTGCTATTTTTCCCAGGGGCCCTTCGGCCCCTTCAGCGTCACATGACTTAATCAAAACTGAATACCCTTCTGGAAGATATGCAAATTATTTTTCAGTCAGACAAGTGTTTTGGCTCAATACTGGTGTTACTAAGTGAAGTTTAATGATGTGCTATACAGGTCAGACTACGTGGCCTAATGATACTTTCTGGCTATAAACTCTACAAGTGTATTACTCTCTAAAGGAAGTTTTAAACCAAAATATTAATATATTGAATGATATTATCTAATCACACTAGGTCAAGTATCAGTACACACCAATATGACCTGCACTTTAAGGCCAGATTTGTCAACCCTGGAATTTTTGCGTTCAGAAACTGCTAGCCAGTTTGAGCTTGGCCATGGCTCCACAATACGGCTGGCTGCCACAGTACCGCATACCGCATCCCACCTCTGGTCTGACCTTGCGCTGAGGCATTTCAGTGCGCTATGCTGGCAGAAAGCAAGTGCTGAACAGTTTTCTGCCAGTTTAACCTGCTGAAACAGATCAGCACGAGATCAGACAAGTATTGGAGCTGGCATAAGAAGGACGTGAGAAGGCGGTATCTCACTAGCCAGCAATTAGATCAGGTTATGCTGACACAGAACTACAGCTTTAATTAAGGCATTAGTAAACTCTCAGATACACTCAAATTAGACAACAGCTTCAGTTTATGATTTACCCTAGGTATCTGCACAGAATAGGTTTCTACTCCCTGTGTTTATCCTTTACCACAGAAGCTGTATCACTACTCTACCTTTCCCCTTGGTATTGAGCTGAAGTTTTTTCTTTGTAAATTGGAATAAATTGTGAATGCTGCATAGAACTGTAGTCTGTTTTTCCCTCCAAAACCACTTTAAAAACATTTTCATGTGGGGAAAATAAGTGGAATTATGTTGTGTTTAAGGTAAAAGAGGTACAAGCTCTAAAAGAACAGGTTTCAATTTGCAGTGCTCCATCTTGTTTGGGTAACCCATTCCCACTGCATAGTGTAACATCAGTCTTGTACACTTTATTTATTTATATTAATGATAAAATGAGATATCATAAATACATCAGAAATGAGAGCACATAATCTAGATTAATCTGGACAACTCTAAAGAACATGCATGCACGCTTTCTTGGTTCTCTTTCATCTGTTAAAATCAACCCAATAAACCAAGCACTGCAGAGGAAATACTAAGACCAAAACAGTATCAGTCATTCTATTCACCATAAGGCTTCTGGAATAAAGTGACAAGCATTTCACTGGACCCAGGGTTCTTTCTAACCTTATCCACCTTATCCAGCCAGCTGCACGTCCTTGTATGCATTACTAGAATTAATGCTACACATAACTCCACATAATTTGATGTTTGCTTACAACTATTCTCCTCACATGCTAATGAGTGACACTAGCTCTTCAGAGAGAGGGAGAATTTGCTTTTCTTGCCAACATACCCTTGGCAGACTCTGCCCTTGAAACAGAAGATTTCAGGGAGGGACTGAAGCCAAGGAGAGGGAATGCAAGGGAGGATAGTGTGATGTGAAAAGAATGCCTGCAATTTTACAAGAAGGACCCAGCTGCCAGCTATTCAGATGTTGTTTCAACTCACACACAGATATTAAGTTATTCCTTCAATAAGAGGTATACACTTTGATACACAACTGCCAGAAAATGCTAGGGAATAGACACTCCCCTGTGCTCCAGCCTGCTCATGTATTTATAATTGAAAGTGGCTGCATCAAAAAATAATGCAATATACCCTGATTACCCCCACCCTCCACCCCAAAACAAGGAAAATACCTCCACTGCAACACTTTCATCTGCATGCTAGACAAAGCCTACATAGTTAATATACTTACAGGGCAGCTTCTTCAAACGGACTGTCACTCAGGTAGAAACATGCTGAGACTGGGACTTTGCTTCTCAACAAGCAAAAACTTAAAATCTTTTAGAATTCTAAAACTTCTTCAAAAGCAACGAAGGCGTGTGCCTCCCATTTGTTGTCTTCCAAGCTCCTGTCAATCCTGGATGGTGTTTTAGGCCCTTTTCAAACCACCTGGCACTATCTAGAAGCAAGGGATTGTAAACCGTTTCTCTATCAGAATGTATCTGTTCAGCACGTGCACAGACAACCTTTGTATGCAACAAAGCACATACAAAATTGAGTTTAAAAACAATTAAACTGTCCGTAAGTCCTAATTGTCCCTAGACTTTTCTTAGCATTCACATACGAAAGTCACACCCTAAAATAATAAAAAAGAAGAGAATCAAAAGATTTCTTAGAGAAGTAACCTTCACATCAGGCCAAAACTGAAGAGTATGCTATCCCTGCAGGACCTCTCCTGTTCACTATCATGCCTGAAAATAGTAACTTAGTTACACATGCACAGACAATAAAACAAACCAGGCAACAAATCTGAAAGTTGTTAAGCTTTTAAAGAGACTAACACTGGTGGCCTCTGACGTGGTTCAGCCCAAATTAGATTTTGCAGAAAAATCATCCAGTTGGTCTCCAAGTCATCAAACACATCCAGTTGAGTCTGATCCACTGTCAAGACTCAAGAGAAGCACATGTATGCACTGTTCCTCTTCCAGTGGTTTTAGTAGAAATAATCTAAAATGATCATAGCTCGTTCATATTGAATGGCCACCCAAAGCTCAGCCCATAAAACGCTAAACAAGGGTTCCCTCCCACCAATTTATTAGTTTTAATTTCAGAATTGTCATTCAGATATCCATCAAAAATTATTTATCCTAGGTCAGGGAGGGGAACTACAGTCAGAATTAGTTCTAAATAACGACTATCCTGGCAAGGACAGGTGGAATATGTTGATTAAAATAATTTGATAGTATTTTTAAAGTTATCCATTAGAATGACATGTGCATTTTGTTGCTTGTTAAGGTGTATGGGTATCAGGACTATAAGAAGATAAAAAAGTTAATATAAATAATTTTTTAAAGGAGGAACAACAAAAAGCTTAGCAGAGAATTGTGAGTAACCATGTTTATAATTCTAACAAGAATAAGCTCAAACACACATAGTATTCAGTTGAACATAAGTGTACCTATTTCATTAAATAGATTTCAATTTATATACTGAGAATAGACTATCAGGATATATTTCTTTGGTCACAAATCCAATAATTTCTCACCTCCACCTGCTCCACTCTCACAGTTCACTGCTCTTTCAGTTTGCCAATTCAGTTTTTTGAGGTGCTGCATTATAAATAATGTGATCCAAGCTAAAAGCAACTTCTAAAAAAATCACTAGAGAAGCAGTGAAAGGATAGAAGGGGAACACCACACTGAGTGTATATGGCTAATTCCTCAGTTAACAAAGGAGAAATAAACTCTTGGGCAGAACAATGAAGAAGTTTACATGCCATTCCCAGTGCATCAAAGACCCAAGGATTTAAGCGAAGTGTTGCAATTCCAACTACAAGAGAGGTGAACCAATCAAAGTCTAAAGTACTTTCTGTTTGTTGTTTTCACTTACAAGTTATTCCTCCAATAATTTTCTTTGTTGCTTTTGCTTATTTGTTGGGTCTTTTTGTTGATTTTTTTTCTCTTTTTCCTTTTCTTTTTTCTTTCCCTTTTTTTTTTTTTTTTGTCCTCAAAACTATCACAGAAGGCAACTACAAGAATAATTTTTATTCAGGCCTCAAGAAGAATAACATCTAAACTTACCTTAAAGCCATTTAAAGTCCAAAGTTATTTGAGCAAGGTTTCATTACAGTATAATTAAAGTCACTCCTGGATACTTCAGTAACTTAAGAACTCAGTGCTTTGAAGCAATTTCCCTGATAATTATTTTAAATCATCTCTTCTGCAAAGATATAAGCCATTTCATTTAGATTTACTATTTTTTTGCTTGTCTCAGAGGGCTACTACAGTCTGAAAACAGTATTGCACAACAACTTCTGCATATGATTTGAGAGACGATGCTCCGATATGCTAAGTAGGTTGCAAGGAGCATGCTAGATGATTCAGTGAACTTCTTGATGATTCAATCTTCTCTACAGGTAATTACTATTATACTGATTTCAAACTGATTTGCTTTTACAATCTCATTTTCACAATTTGATTTTTTGTATTTTAAATGTTCCTCCTGTACCAATCAGAAACAGAATCATAAAAATACATACAAATTAAGTATCAGATATATTTGACTAATACCAATATTTTTAATAAATATTTATCAAAGGCTTAAACACAAAGAAAGTAAGAAAGGTGTTAAGGCAAGGCAATAAATTTGAATTATCTGGCTAAAAACAACATTCGACTTCAGGTTTGCTGAAACTATGCTAGGTCTGAAAAAGTTCAAGATGTTTGTGTATGCTATATATGACCATTTTCAGCAACCAAACCACAACAAACAGAGCCTTCACTTTTATATTTGCTCTCTGCAGGTTTGGTTAATTTTCACATTGCTCTTGAAATCCAATTCTTCTCTCTTCAAGAGGGAAGTCTTTTCTTCCCTCTTCAAGCCCTGTTTTTAATATCACTCAAAGAACTGTTAAAAGATAGAAATACTCCCACAGGAAAAAACTTCTGAGTCTGCATTGGGGGTGCTGGGAAAGAAGTGAAGGAAGGGTAATACTAAAATTTTTACATTTCAAATGCTTAAACTGTTCTCCTGTTTGTGTATTTATAGAAGAATTTAATTATTCTGCTGCAAGGAAGCTGAATGAAAGTTTACATGTGCCTCTCCCTAAAATTGTTTAACAAAAAAGTGAGAGTTTATTAAGGTCTTAATGCTGTTGAAGTTAACCATACAGATATCTAAATATTCTCAATTTTACCTTCCAGCCAAAACTTTCATATCCAAAGACTATCTAATTTAATCCAACAGGAGGAACTCCAGGTTATAAATAGGAAAACCAAGGTACCTTGTGATTAAGTGATTTGCCCAAGATACAGATTAACAGGATTAGGATTCATGAGTTGCCAGTTTCTATTTCTTTGCTTGTCCCACATTTGTTCTACCAGATTAACCACAATGAAGAAGGAGGGGAGGGAGGAAATTATTTACTTCTTCCACTTCATGTCAACAAAAAACTCCTGACACACAATTCAGTGTCAGCTATTGTCTATGGATTCATTTTTATATGCACCTAAGCCATACTTGTTATCAGAAATAATACTTGGGAGTACACAAGAACAATTTAATTTATTTGAGAACAACACAAGAACTTAGAAAAGAGAGAGAGAGTGTGTGTGTGTGTACGCGCACGTGCACGCACACACGCATGTGTAGTAATGGGAGGATGTTGAAGATACATTCTTCTGACAGGGGAAGCCAGGGTAAAAATTAACAATTTTTTTAGTACCTAAATTCCATCCTAAATAGAAATGCTTTCCCTAGTAACTGTGCTTAATTGCTGCATCTGCTAAAGATGGCAGTGTTCATTGTCTGAGAAACAGATAAATATCACTTTAGTAGACTTTTTTCCTGTAACGCTAGATTTGCAGGATCTCTTAGCTAGGATTCCAAAGGAAATACTTCAAGAGATTATAAACTTTATTCTTTAAAAATTATTTCTTAACTAGTATAATATAATTTAATACAGTATTCACTGTCTTTCCTTTGCTTAGAAGGTATTTTAGATACAGAAGTTGAGGAAAATTTATAAGGGGAAGTAAAGATTCACAGAGAACAAACCCTTTCCTAAAGGTTTATTCATGAATATTACAGATTAGGAAGTATGAAAATAACATAGCAGAATGTGTCTCTTTGGTGAGGCTAAAGGCTTAGTGCATTTCTCTGGAAAATGGCACCCAGTGAAACACAGAGTGGAAGGATAATGTTATATCGCCTAACTTCAGGGACCAAACTTACGTCCTCAGTGAAAAGGCTGCTCTACTTAAACTTTTGATAGAGAGAAGATTCCCAGAAAGTGATTCATCTGATGGCAGGATGCCATCTTACCTGTTCAGAACTGCCCTATGGCTTAGCCACTCTCTGTTGACTGTAGAAGCCTATAAGAACTACGTTTTTAGTTTGGGTATTAAATTTATATTCTGACAGGACAAGAGGCAATGGACTCAAGTTGCAGGAGGAAAAGTTTGATCAAATATTAGGGAAAAAATGGTTTACACAGCCAGAGTAGTCAGCCAGTGGGACAGATTGCTCCAAGAGGCTCCAAGAGGCTGAGGAATCCCCAGCCTTGGAAATGGGCAGGACTGGACTGGGGATGGCCCTGGGTAACCTGGGCCTAAGCAGAGGAGGAGGCTGAACAGGTGACCTCCAAGGTCCCTTCCAACCTTAATTCCTCCATACATCCTGTGCATGAAGTCCAACTTTTCAAAGGTGTTCTCTTTCTTCCAGCTGACCTTCATGCAAATCTTCCTCATACAGTTTATGCCACGGTTGTTACACTGTGTGCCCTGCTCACCAAGCTATGTCCGTTTTTATTATACGTACTCTTGCTTTAGTTCAAGAAGGCAGCTCCAGCAGCTATTCCTTAGCTTTGAGTCTAGCTGCATTAATGCATATACTCCAGTTCCCAGTACAGAAGCCTTTTTAGAGCTTATGTCAAAAATCCCATTTCACTGGGTCTGAGATCCAAAGCCCAGCTTTAAACTTGTATTTCCAGATAAGAAGTGAGGCATCACATGGCCAAATCAGATCCTAGGCTTTCGAATTATGATTTAAACAGAAGAACTCAGAAGATGGCCCTCCACAGAACTGATGTGGAAAACTTTCACTAGACATTATCTGCAACACACTTAGCAAACTGGACCTAAGGGGGAAGAACAGTACAATATTTTATAAGGTGGTCCCTTGAAGAACAACGTGCTTGAACAGGACTGTACTTGTTAATGCTTTGAAGCTAGGGAGAAACAACAGAAGATAGCAACCTTTGTATAAAAGGAAAATACTCTGAATTTACAATGAGGGAAGATGAATAAAGAAGATATTCAAGCATATAAAGTAGTTTCTATTCTGAGCTCCTTCAAAAGGGAAAATCTCTTGCCAATTTTGTGTTAGAAGCTAGCAACTATTATAACAGGGGAATTCGCTTTTTAAAGTGCTAAAGCTAATCACCAGAACGCATGTGAGCCAAGGTACTTTTAGAGAGGGTATATATTACTAATACACACACGTAATTGCTTCTGCCCACCCCAAAGAAAGAAGGATTATTACAAGAGTGGTACTAATAACGTGGTTCTACAATAGAGATGATGAACTTGCTGACATACATTAGCTAATCTGAGTTTTATCTTGTTCTAAAGACTTTGTCTAGAAAAACAAATAGTCAAGGGGTTATAATGTCAAACTTAAAGTGCTAAAAATACATCACTTCATCCTATATAGGTCATGCACAACAATCTACTCTTTTGAATGAGGCCACAATCACTCACATTTTAGAAAGGAAAAAAATAGAAGGTAGATTCTTAAGTGCAAGTTATCTAAACAATATTACAGTAACATATAGTTTTTATCGTCCTTGTCTATATCTATAAAGCAAATATAATTTTAGTACACAAAATACAATTAGTAACATCAGGATGCCAGAGATCTTAGTTTTACTTCTGACTATGTGAACTTCAGCTTGTCACTCCATTTCCCGGTTTCACTTCATGTAGATGTAAAGTGAAAATTGTACCGACCAGAGTTTTAGGAGGCTTCATTCCTTAACATCTGTAAAATACTTAGAGAGCCTCAGACAGCAGGTATAGAAAAATGCATCATTAATCATCATTTTGAAATTAACACACCACATTTGAGATTCTGTCTGACACAAAAGAAAGCCATGGAACACTTCTCACTGCCTTAAGGACAATTACGCTCGCTCAATCGTTTTATGTGATTGAAAAAAAGAAACTTCCAATCAGAGTAGACAGAAAAATTAAAATTATTTCTGGAAAAAGTTGCAGTATTAACTGTTCATTATCCTAATCATATTGGCTAGTATGCGTTTTGCATTGCAATTTTGCACAGGATAGCAATCCCACTGCTACTCCCACGAAAAATGAGGAAATACCTATTGACAGCATGGAGAGTGGAAATGAGAAAGAAGAAAAGCTTTGAGTCTGGTATAAGTTAGTAGTGCACAGACAGCATCACACCAAAAGCTCTGTGTGTTTGACTTCCTTTCAAATAATATAGGAATTATTCGGGGAATAACGCAAGGGAAATTTGACTGGAGAAAAATCAGAAATTGGAATGGGCGATAGGTTAATTGTGGCTGGAAAGGTAGGGTGAAAATAAAAGTAGTAAGGGACAAGCAGATACCAAGCTAGCAGGAAACAAATATTTGAGAAACATGTGATCAGAATAAACAGAGATAAACTCAGAAAAAAGGTGGTAAGATTATCCTAAATAATGAAAGACTGAGTAGGTAAAGAGGGGGTGAACATAGTTCAGAATGAAAGTTTATCCCATGGGGGACTGGAACAAAAGGGGAGGAATTGAAATTCCACTTAGAAAAATATCACCTTTCTTGACTTCTCTCCTCCCTCTGAAAATGAACACTTAAAACTTTGGAACACCACATACCTATGCTTTCCAATAGAGAAAGAGAGAGAGAGAGAGTGAAAAAAAAAAAGCCATTTCTTTTCAGCTGTTTGGTTTCCTTTAGGTTTACTATGTATTCAGCTTCTTATGCTCTAGCTCCAGCCCATCTTGATGCTTTTGCTTCTTAACAAATACCAGGCTATTTTCTCCATAATAAATGTCACATAAGCTTTACTGAGGAATCTGTAGTAGTTTATTAAACTAGCTGATCTATATTTTGACTGTATCTGGGGCTAGACTTGAATCCAGGGAAACCTCAGAGAAGACAAGATTTAACAAGTCATTGTGTAAGCACTAGAACTAACATAGAACATCCTTCCCTAGATGGTAATCAAAACATATCCTTAAAAAAAAAAATCAGGAAAAGGGTTTCTAACAGCACAAATACGCTGTTGAGTATCCTTAGCAGCAGTGAGAAATGAAGCAGAAGACTGCTTCTTGGTTAGCAAAAAACTATTCTGCAAATGTCAGTTACAGTCTGCTATCCTTAGGGTGTACTTAGACTCTGTTGTTAGACTGCACGCGAGAAAGACAAAAAGCAGAGCCATTATTTATTTTTAGGGTTCTGTTTTTGGAATTTACAAAAAAATCAGTTTCTCTTTTCTTTAATTACAAATTAAAAGTGATCACTTAAGGGAAAACCAAAGAAGTACCGATTTATTTATAGGCTGAGCTAGTACCCTGGCCTTTTATTAAAGTGGGGACTACTTCACCTTGTAAAACTGTCACTGAATTAGCTAATCTTAAATAATATATTACTGCTGAAAATAAAGTTCTTTAGGTTAAAAATTACTATTAGTCTAATGAAGATTACACAAGAAACTGACAGCAATTTTCCCCTACCTCTTTAATTAGCCAGGCCAGTTATTTTATAATGATCAACAGCACTAGGCAAAACCTAAAATGTTTCTTTCCCATTGCCAGCAAAAATCTGGTAGCTCTAATATTTTTCAGCTATCTATAGGAAGAAAACCTACTTCACTGAACTAAATAATATTTAATATAATTCCATTTCCCCAAGAAAGGAAGACATTAAAGGGGAATTTTAGTTAGGTAAAAATGTAAACATAGAACAAGACATTTAACTTTTCCACATTTATTTTGCAATCCATAAAATGGAATGATTGTGCTCACCAAAGGGGATGAGGATCTTGCCTGCTAAGAGCATGGAAGCCAAAGCACTCTCAGTTCAGCTTACTAAGGAAATAAAGTCAGTGTACATTACGAGAATTTTGTCCTTGTGCTAGAAATTCAGAATGGATAAACAGTCTATAAATATTACCAAAGATATTTCATAACTCATTTGTTGATTACAGAATTTCCACAGTACCACCTTATCCCCACTTTATAAAAAGTGTAGTAGCATATCAAAGTACAAATCATGCAGATCATTTCTCCTGATACTCATATAGGATTCTTGAAGGAAGCATAACAGAGCATAATACAATAATCTTTTAAATCATACACAACTTTATTAATAATAACATTGATTTAAACCAGACTTAAAGAATTTATTGAGGTAAGACAACTTAAACGTGTATAAGAATGTCTACAATTAAGCACGGTTACATTGGTTGGCTAAACTAATTTACTATCACACCTTTAGTCAAACAGGGACATTTCCTGCAAGCAGGCAAAGACCTCGAAACAAAGTGCTGAGTAGGAACTTCCAGAGAGCTTATAAGGTTGTAAGCATCAGCTGCCTTGAGAGTTTGGTGATAGTTACAGAGGCAGAGATTCAGCTCATGTCAGTAAGGAGTCCTTCTAGCACCATGGTGAAAAATCAGTTCCCCAAAGAAAAATAAATGACACTACTAAATTTATTTTACCAAAATAACTACATTTAAAGTTTTATTGAATATAATTGATTGATGGAGAGAAAGAAGAGGGAGTGCAGAGAGGCAGTTGTCCATATTCATAATCAAATAGGCAAAATTTTTAGATATTGATCAGGTCTGCTTGACCCTAGAGGTAGGAGGCTGCAGAATCTACAGTCAGCAGCATGTTATGTAAATCAATGGGGTTAACTTGAGAAAGCTGGGAGGTAAATTTATAGTGACAGAAACTAAGCTAACAAGAAAACCAGAGCGAGAAGCTATAAAAGGCAGCTGGGCAGCTGGGACTATGAAGACACAAAGAAGGCTGATTCAGAGATTTTTCCATGGAAGCAGAGAAAAATCTTAGTGCACAGGGATACTATTTAAAAAATATAATAATAATAAAAGACAGAGAGGCAGAGAGGCAGGGTAGATATGCCCTTCACTTATGATATCTAGCGCCTACACTACTTTGAAGGAGGGTCCTTATTCTTCCCTTCTCACACATTCTCCCTTCACACTCTGCTCTTTTTCAGACTGTAGCTACATTACTCACCACAGTACAACACAGAGATGCCAAAGTTTATTCTAGAGCAAAGAGCTACACGACTTGCGGTGACAACACTCTTCCTATGTCAACTGACCTTCTGAGACAGATAACTAGTCTCAGACAGCTACCACAAAAATATAGCTGTGCAACTTCCAGGTCCCAAGTTACTATCTTGAGACAGTGCTGAATTGTGCTGTATGGAAACATCAACTCAGAGTCTTGCTTGGGAGAGCTATATAAACATTGGATTACACAGTGTACACATACACTGTAAACCAACAGCATGGGGAGAAATGTTTTAAGGTTCAATGAGAAGGGATTTCTTCAATTAACACACTTTCAAACCTCAGGATAGATTAAGCGCCAAAAGGTGAGTTGAAAGCAGACTGGGGCATCACAAAGGCTCTTATTCTCAGACATGGATTCTCTTATAAATTCTTTGCAGAAAATCACAGTATAAGGAATCAAGAGAAAACAAAATTTTAATCTGCCATAGAATCTCGGCTGCTGAAGAGTGGATCAGAAACATTTTAAAACATACTAGTTAATGAAACTAATGCTTCAAAGACCTCCTACTGGATGATTGCCTATGCATATGCAGTGTGCAGATCATCTCACAAGTCTCTGTGCAAGTAAGCGAATAGTTAGGACAAGTCCATTTAATGTAAGAAACATGGAGATCTCAGAATTCTAGGCTTGATTACACAACTTAGAACTAATTTTATTCCAAGGAACTTCCCTGCATTTTGGCTTACTAATTCTCCAGGCCCATCTTGGAATCTAAAAAGGAGTCTTAAGGAACTTAATTGAAAAAATAATCTATTTCAGTTGGTTTGAAAAAGAATGCTGTCATATGGATGGGTAACTTGCCAAAAGACTGCAAAACAAATGGTGATAATAATTACCAGTTGAATTTTGGATAATTACTTAGTAGAGTGCAACAATGATCACTGTTTGTATAAGCTCATTTAAATGTTTCGCTCTAACTGGGACAAAACATAAAGAGCACATCAATTAAATTTGCCAATGACACAAGCAGTGAAGAACTGTCAGAAAGAGAGACAAAATAGCCAGAAAACACTAGAAAACAAACAAAAAAAGTTTACTCTTTCTTCCAAAATAGTGTACTTAGGAAAATACACATCCAGAATATAAATTTATGAAGTTGAAAAATGCTTGGAAATCAAGATGAGCTGCTGTATTTTCAGAGATATAGTTAAAAAAGGCAATACTGGGAGGAAACAAAAAATGGATTAGATAGGGATGACTTCTAATATACTACACTTAATTTCATAAGCTGCATAGATAGAAAGGAATAAACTAAATTCAGAGAAAGGCTGGGTAAAGACCTGGTCAGTGATCTATGCACATATTATTTCTACACATAATTACTGCAACACATTCTACATCTATGTCATGAAGATGTTTTAGCTTACTCACAATGTTTGCAGATATACCTTCCCGTTCCTGTAGCGTAATCCCCTGCCTATTTCTCCTCAACTTTAGAAACTCTTTGTCCTGATTATCTAGTCATCAGTGGTTCCAGATGCAGATACATCAATGAATCATAAATAGCAACAGCTATAATTGTTGGCAATGCAACTATGAAGTGCAAAAAGTCTGGAGATCAGGCCTTTAAATGAGTTTCCAGAGAATGCTGTATTAAAATCACAGCTTAATAATCTTTAGCACATACTATGAGATCTTACTGAGTAATAAAAACTCTCTTACTATAACACTATAATAAGATCTGATTTGCTTTTGACAAGAAAAAGGAGAGGGCATAAGGTTCTGACATTTGCTGTAATCTTCACTATGTTGCTACATGTATCTCACTAACAGAGACTGGCTAAACTACAGATAGCGTTAATGACTTCATTACGAGTGAGAGAAAAGGAGATAGAAAAAAGAAGAAGACAGGAGAAAATAGATGGAAAAAAGGACAAGAAAAAATAAAAAAAGAAAATGAAAAGACAGGAAGAAATTTAACATAAGGAATTATATACGGAAATTCTAAGATTACAAAAGTGACGAAAGGGCTTTTGAGATCTTAAGAAAGTAATATTGTCAGTGAAATGCATTAAAATAACATCGGGGAAGACAAGCCGGGAGAACAACGGTCCTTCTAGGTCTTCTGAATCTCCAGATTACACAAGCGATACAGACAGGACATTTCCTTCATTTTTGTACACACTCTAACCTTCCTGGCTAACCAAGAAGAACTAGCCAGAGACCATACACGACTCTCTCAGTCACTGACAGACACGATGTACTTGGTTATGGTATGTCTTCCTTCCAGAAGCTCAGGAAGCAGCCAGACTTCCAAGAGGCAACAGTTATACAAAGTGACAAATTTGAAAGGAATAACGTAAGTTTATGAAAAGATTTTATTTTAATATGAGAAGTAACAGTACTTTTTGCCTGAAGGGGCCATAAGAAAGTCTGCAAAAAGGATCTCCAATCAATACATTCCCACAAAATTCCTGCAGTAGTTTTGTGCTTCAGTGCTGTGTGCATCTGAACTAAACAGCCACCCTTGACTGGAAGGATATGACTCTGTACCTGGTGTTGAACCTTTCCAGGACTACATACAAAGAATTCAGACAGTAACTATTTTTGCCAGAGGCAATTGTAAATTGAGGCAAAGAAAAAAAAACAAAAACAAAAACAAAAAACCCTGCTGAAACACCAAAGAAAGCTGAGACTCTAGGAAAAAAGCATCAATGCTCTTGATTGAGCTTTCTGTTCACTTCTCAATACATTAGGCCTGGAACAAATTTCTCAGTGTAAAATTTCTCTAATTGCCTGGAAAGCATTTAAGGAAAAATCTTTTTAATTAAAAACAGAGAACCAACAAGACATGAAAGCCATGGGGGTTGAGAGCAGCATGTGTTGACCTTATGAAGCTTCACAGCAGAACTCTGCAGGGGCTGTTTAAACGGAGAGAGCACAATTTTAATTAAAGAGTCCTGAGGAACAGACAACTCAAAGGAGCAGGTCAGCCAGATTCCGAGAGGTCAATTTAAGCATAAGCAGAGGAAGATAAAACTTATGGTCATTTTGCCTTCCTCTGGGAGAAATCAGTTGACAGCAGAGCACTCTCATGTTCTGTGTTTCTTAGCATACAAGCTAGCTGTCCCCTATGGATGCTGCATGTCACTGAGAAGTGTTTAAAGGAGAGAATAAATCTTGTAAAGTCTCCCCCCGTTTTCTTGACATTGGATCACATTCTAAAATAAACCCGATTGTACTTTTTTTCAAATGTGTGGAATCCCTGACATGCTTACACATACTGAAACATAAAACTCTGCACCTTGCTAAGTTTTAAAAACAGTCGGAAATCCTGTACAACACATTATGTAACACAGTATATCACCAAACAGAAATTCTTTTTGATTTTTTCAGTTTACTTTCCTTTTTGGGGAATTGTGTTTATGTTACTATCACATCATTGCTGCTACCCATTTCTACTTGCTACTTGGAGAGAAAAGGAAAAAAAAGTCTAGTTTCCAAACAAAAGGAGATATGAAGGGCAATGTAACCAGAAACCATCTGGTACAGCAGGGCTAACACAGAAAAATGTAATATAAAAGCTGCTGCACTTCCCCATGGAAAAAATTACATTCCAATAATTCAAGAGGGTAAGGAATTTAGTAGGAAAGTGATATTTACAGCAATCTTCCAAGAGAAACAGTAATTTTAGTGCATTTAGATTAGTGTGTATACAAGTCTGCATAGACACCAATCATTACATATGATCATTATTTCTATTTAGACAGAGACTTCTGTCTTACTGGAGCATTAAGAATTCATGGTTAGATGCATTTGGTTGAATAAGGTGCATCTTCCAAGTAAAGGCATGTTTATCTTACGACAAACAGAGTAAATACCATAAGGAGAATTTCTCTCTAATGAGCAGGAACAACTAGCCGCCAGATTAAGCAATCCATTCAATCACTTGTGAGTTAGTAGAGATACAGGCTACTTTTCTAAACCCCTAAATAAATACTCAAAAGTGGAAAGGGTTATTTTTGAGTTGCATAAGCTTAAGAACTGCATTGTCTTACATATTTAATCTTATTCTCCCTTGCGTTGCCCATCCAAGGTGCAAGTTTTGATGTAAGTACTCATTTATTATGTGATCTATATCTTCACAGAGCTGGCATGTATACAATTTGTCAGGGATACTCTCCACATATGGAGGGAGCTAAGAAAGCTCAGAAACAGTCAGCACTCATTATTAAGACAAAAATTCAAATCTGGAATGAAACAGAGGAAATGAGAGGGTAACAAACACTTTTCTTGCAAAGCAATTAAAAAAAAAAGCACAGAAACACAGATAACAGCATGGGGGACATAGAATAAGTCAGTGAACGTAATACTTTTGATGAAGGAAGGTGAAAAATGGCTTGAGCACAGAGTAATCCCTGCCCAGAGAAAAACCTGGAGAGAAAACTGCACCAGAAGAGCAGAATCTTGGTATAAACTAGGTATATTTTCCTCCTTTTCTGCATAGAAATTCTGTTGAAATAAAATGTGAGTTTCATGAACAATTCTCCATTTACATGACATAATGCACCAAATGCAGAGACCTAAGGTCTCAAAACCAATGTATCAATGTTAACTGGAGCCATACTGCTTCTAATTCCAGAACCAGCAGGTTCTTTGTCATACAATCCACTGTAAGGTATAGGATAACCATAATTAGAATTTCCTACAGGACTCTAACGCATCTCTTGCGTGCAATGTTTAAATTACCAAAATTGTATTGTCATAAAATGAAATGCCATAGCAACTGACTCTAAGTAGTTAGGATTCTATGCATGCGTGTACAACTGTATTTTGTTTCAAAAACTGTTTTTTGTTTGTTTGTTTGGTTTGTTTTGTTTTCATACATTGT
Source organism: Rhea pennata (assembly GCF_028389875.1). NCBI lineage: Eukaryota > Metazoa > Chordata > Aves > Rheiformes > Rheidae > Rhea > Rhea pennata. The sequence goes on along the minus strand of NC_084667.1, from coordinate 18,588,337 downwards.
TTAAGTTTTCCTATCATCAGAACACTCATTCTGTAATTCAGATCACCAATAATCTTGCTTCTGGTTGCTGCCATTTGTTGTAATGCTTGAGTCCTTTCCATGTTCATCCGAAAGCAATGTGTTTCAAGACAAGTAACATAGGTCTAGCCTGTTTCCAAGAGTTGTAAACGATCATCTTTCACCCACTGTGTTGCACAGGTTTGGTAGCAGTTTCTTCTTGCTATATTGAGTTTAGTGCTTCAAAGATCGCTGAATGTTCTGAGTTCCAAACGTAGAGGAAAAGTTCCAGCAGGAACTTATTGCTCATTATGTGATACCAGGGACAAGAATTCCATAGCAAATAAAATTGAAATATATAAACTAAGGTTCTAGCATGTCATTTTCCACTTGAACTTTCCACTTAAAAACAAGAAAACACTTTACTGTGAGGGTGGCTGAACACTGAAACAGGTTACCCAGAGAGGTTGTAAAGACTCCATCCTTGGAGATATCCAAAATCCAACTGGACACAGTCCTGGGCTACCTGCTCTAGCTAACCCTGCTTGACCAGAAGCATTGGATGATCTCCAGGGGTTCCTTCCAACCCCAATCATTCTTTGATTCTGCCAGAGAACAAGAGAAATAGGACGAAGTGGCTGAAAATGTTGACAGCAAGTTCTCTAAAGTGATGGGTTTCCATTTCTACTTAATGTAAAAAGAAATTATATTAAAATAATTTATAAATACACAGGTAAATAGTTATATTTGCTCAGACTAAGAAGTGCATAGACAGGGACTTTAACGTCAGAAAAATGTCTCCTGAATTATTTTAAGGACACAACAGGAGTATAGCAACATCCACATGAGCATTTGTTCCTATGCTCCTCTTTGTCCTTCAAAATACCTTGGTATTTTCTTCCATGACCTTTTCCATATGCATACAAAACCATTAAAAACAAAAGAGAAGAAAGATATTATGTAGCCAAAACTTCTTGGCTCTTTGTGACAAATCCAGGTCTGAAGTGAGATGCTAGATAGGAGAAGACAAAGCCCAATGAGAATTTACATTGAAAGTGCAGCAGTGAGTACTTCTCAATTTTGTCAACATAATTCACCAGTGACAGCTGTAGTTTTGGTGGATAACTTCACAGTGTTGTTTCTGAACTGTCACAAAGAAATATGTTCTAGGAAGCCACATGATATCTTTCCTATGATCTCACCTCAAATCATGTCTTCACTGCATGCTGGTTAGATTAGTACAATACAGTCTACCTGAGGTTTCAAAAATATTAGCCCTGAATCAATAAGTGATTTAGAACATAATGTACCTCTTACTGACAATAAGATTTTGCAGAGAACATATCCAGTCACTTCAGTAGCAAGTTATAGATTTTGTCATGCTTAACTAGGATGCTCTAATTTCCAAGAATCTAAAATAATGCAAGCACAGAAAACGTCAAAAAAGTCATCGCCCTATTCACAGTTTTGGAAATTCTGTTCGTCATGAGCAGAAGTCTGCAAAGCTTGGCCAGAAGGCCACGATTTATCTGTATTTAAAGAAAGGTTATAACTTTCCCTGCAACAAAACATGAGACTGAATAGCTTGGAACAATGAGGCTCACAGTCAAATAAAAAACACTTTAAAACTCACATTTGTATAGCAACATCCAATATATTTACTTAGAATGAATACTAAATAAAAACTAAAACAAAATATAATTTTTGTTTCATGTAGTTAGTTACATGAGTTTATTTTGAGTTCTGGCTGGTTATCCAATACCTAGCATGCAGTGTTAGATTGCAGCATAAGAATAGCTAAACAGAATGGTACTGCGCTAAACAAGTTTTTTCTTCTTTGACATAGGAGCCTTTTCCTTGTGGGTGGGGTTGGGGAAGAGGCCACACAGTTTTAAATGTTCTTCCTTCCATGGCCATTAGAATCCTGCAATGTCATCTAGGAGATATGCCAGGACTAGCTCTGGCACAGCTGGGTTGCCAGGATCCATCACCCTGCAGCCAAACACCACTACATGCTTTACCTCCTCCACAGCTCCCAGCCAAAGCACTTGGTACCTCAGCTGCCCTATGTTCTTAGCACCTGTTCCCATCATACTTCATGTCCCAAATTCTGGGGGTAGCAGACCTAGAGGGGATTAATCTCATCTGCTGACCTTCCAGCATGTTTTTTTTTTCCTTTTCGTCCCCATGTACAGGCCCACAAATATGCTCTTTGAACTGTAGCTTCCTGACATGCTTTCTGTACTGGAAGTAGCATTGACAACAAGATGCTCCTATGCCAGTTTATGCTGTGAGCATTTTCAGATATTCTGTAAGCTCCTGTGATGGTGTCTCCCTATTAATAACAATAGCACATTAGAAGGCGGTGTGCAATGTCAGTGTTTGTACTGCATTTATAGGCTAGCTAACAATTTTGGTGCCAAGGCAACATGACAGCAACAGATTCTGGAAAACTCACCTCCATTTTTCCCCACTGTTCGGAAACATCTCCAAAAGGTACGAAGAAAAGATGCCCTGTTATGAGGGGTAGCTTGGACAAAGCTGAATTCACGGAACAAAATGTGCGTTCCTTGACGAACACTGTTAAAACTGTGGAGATAAAGTCAAAAGAAAAGAATGTTAGAAAGCTGAACCAATGTCAGTGTTCGAGGGCCAGCTGGAATGGTTGCAAGAAAAACCACTGGCAGTAACATTTTGTGAAACCAAATCTCTAAACTTTATTACAGCTTATATTCATCTGTTCTCTAGAGAGAAGCCTATTTGCAAAAACCACCCATTGGAACATAATTACAGGAATTAGGGGTTTGTAAAAGTCCAATTCATTCTGAAGGATCCCAGCAAGGGGTGTCCAAGAATCACTAAAAGTTTTGAGACCAATCCATTGGCAAATGACTGGTCAAGAGTTGACTTGTTTATCTGACCAGAAGATGTCCTTTTTTTTAGTGCATTTTGGATTTCATTGCTATTCTCACCACAGTTTTCCCTGAAGCCACAACAACAAAGTCCTCCTTAACAGAAGTTTCAAGATTTTCATTACTAGGTTATTGAAAATGGACTGTTTTGGATGTATAAAATCTATTTTAGTTTTCAAGAAAAGCAGATTGACACTTCACTAAATGACACTTGCTCTAGCGCTGAAAAGGTAATATTTCTGTGTTCCACCTTAACAATAAAAGCTGACCATTATGATGGGTAGCCAATTTAATTTTCCCATTCTTGTATTTTAGTACAATTTTCTCATATTCACATTCTCAGCACTTTAGGCTAATGCTCATTGTTATAGTAAACATTTATTTTCACTTAAAAAAAAATAGGTCTCTGAAGTGTAAGAAGCTTTCCTTTGGGCACAGACAAGCTCAACATGCAAGAACAATAGAAATGCAAATACAAACATTTTATACCAAAGGTACAATGACAAGATTGCCTCAAAGCTGGATTTTGTGCATTTCACTCTGCATCTTGCAAGTGGGACAAAGCTTTTAAACACTCCAGAGAGATCATTAAAGAGATTCACTTGGGATAGCAGCTTAACTCTCTCCCATAGCAGACAGTTAATGAAAAGATCCAAGTTTATCTTTTATCACAGCAGACCCTCTCCATAGGTAGCACCACCACAGCAGACAAAATCCAGTTGCAATTGGGATCCTTCTCGGTATGCAATTTTAAAATCATCTCCTGATTTATAACTAGTTTAAATCACTTTTTTATCCTTCACATGATAGTAAAGGGTATCATTTGAGAGGATCACACCAGAGTTAAACAAGATTAAGCCATGCAACACTTGCAAATATAAATAAATGAAAATAAAAAGAAAGTTAAATTTTTCAGATAAGTCTCAATATTTGCTTCTTTTTCTTAATGCCTTGGCTGTGAGACTTGAAAATAGATGGATTTTTTTTTTCATGTGCTGAGAGTTAAAATGCAGAACACCATTTCTAGCCCTCCCAATCAGAAGAAAATGCAACTCAAGTAACAGAATTACATATGGTCCCATTGAGTCATACTTGTGATTTTTGAGTCTTGGAATTAGGAATACTCTTTCTGTGAACATTATGGATGAATATATTATTTCATATTTTTGAAGCCTTATACATGCATCAGTACGGTACAAACCAGAGCAAGACATAGCCATTGTCCCAAGATATTTTTTTTAAAAAATAAATCATGTGCCTGACCAAAATGTGCCAAAATTAGAGGAAAGGGCTTCCATGATTATGGTTGTAAATGAAGAGTATTCATCACAAAGTGCTGCAGCTCACTGCTTAGAGGGAACTGTATTACAAGGTGAGAGACAGTGGCTTGCATAAGCACTCACTAGACAGCTATGACAAAGCTGGAAATGGCATTTCAGATCTTCTCATCCCAAACCATAGCCTGCAACACGTTCTTCTTTTCCTGTTCTCATTGTTTTGCTGATGGAAACTGATGGAAGAAAGAGAGATATGAATGAAGAAAAACAGTACAGAAGAAGAAGGCGGCGGCTTTTAGGAAAATGTCACATATCAAGGGAGATGTTTAGGAAGAGGAACAGTTGTATAGAGCCCAGAGGGAATAAGAAAGAAAACTCATGGAAGTTTCAATCTGAGAAAGAAATGGGGAGAGCTAGTTGCAAAATGATACAACTAAATGCACCAAGTTATACTGTTCAGAACAACTAGAGTATACACGAAGTCTGAAGCAGATCCTGGCACAACTATAATGGAAAGGTCCAGACATGAATATAACATACTATTAACTCACAGCAGACAGCCCAACTATATTACCCTTTAGCCCTAATAAGTGAGAACTCAAGCCACTTGCATTTGCAGCGTGTGATGGCTCTAAACCCAGCAGGCAGAAGGGTATGATATCATTTGTTGTTGCTTACTCAGTTAAAAGAACATCAGCACACCTGGATGTACTGACAGCCAAGTGCCGTCAGCTAGTTGAGTAAAAGATGTATAACATTTATTTTATTCCTAATCCTTGCAATAAGATTTTGTTTAACTCTGCAATGCAAATTTTGCTCCAAAAGCTCAATCCTGCAACCACAGCAGACAGAACCTTGTTAAGACGCCACTTTTCAGAGATTCTACTTTATAAATTCATTTTTTTTTCAGTTGTGAATGCACAGCTCAGAAGAAACAGCCATTTCTTCCAGTGCATGATGGATCTGTCCAGCAACCTACCAACAAATCAACAGATCTATCCTCAGGCAGTGTAAAGATCACTACTAGAGACAAGAACAGTTATATCTCACTATACATTTTGAAACTTTCTTATAATGGGTAGATGGCAGCAAAAATCTTGGCCACTTTTTCCTTAACAATGGCCCAGACATGAAAAGTTATTGTTGATGTGGCAAGCAGGAACAATTGCCTGCAGGCAAACCTTTTGGGAAAAAAAAAAAAAAAAAAAAAAAAGGAATTGTAACAACCAAAAACTGTTGCAGTTTTTCCAACATGACCAACACATTAGTTATGATTTTATATACTTGTGAGCGGATGTTTCTTCCGGTGTCCCTTGAATACAGAAATAAAACAAGCTGCAGTCCCAGAGGACTTGGCTTAAGTAACCAAGATATCAACAGCAAGGCAACAAACTTAGCTCAAACATTCTCAATAAGTTTAACAGCTGCTAAAATTCTTCCCTTAGAACTGTTCAGCCTTCCTTCCATGTGCCCCCTTCTCACTGGACAACTCACATCTTCAGAAAAGCTAGGTGGTTATCAGCACATTTTCAGGAGGAAACAGACTTATGAACAACCTAGGGTATCTCAACAAGCTCTGATTTTATCCTCCAGCACTTAGAAGGGTGGTTGTGAACCTGGAGGCAAAAGTTGGGAAAATAAGAATTTTTTACTTATTTGTTTTATTCCTACTTCTCCCCTTTTAGGTGTTTGGTGTAGTTATTTGCAGGATCCTTCTGGAAGAAGGCTTATAACAATTTCACAGCTTTCAAAGCCTTCAACTGCAGACCTAACAACAACTAAAGGTTATCTTGGTCCTCTACATTACCAATAAGTAGAGTAAGCAAATTAGCACATTAACAAAAGTTACTGGTGACATGATTTTATTTGCCTTGCTGAAACTGAGATTAGAAATTTAACTGAATGTTCATTAGTTCACTGCAAAAACATTTCATGCAAGAACTGTTACACAGCTGGACACTCCATTAGTAAAACAGCTTTTCCCACCAGACAAAGGAGAGGGGAAAAAAAAAATCAAAGCTCTTGCTCAACTAGAAGATCTAGAGAGACCTTTGCAGTAGGGATTTCCAAGATGTATACTTTTTCACTCCTTTTCTTTAAGTATCCTATAGCAGCCAAGCCACGGAAAAAAAGATCTCTTAAGATGCCACTGCTGAGAAAGATGCATCTTGCAGTACACTCTACATCTGTAGGATGGCAAGTGCACACTGAAGGAAGAAACAAGGTTTGGAAGAAGACTGTGATAAAACAGCCCCAGCTCTCAGAACTCGCTATGCTGGGAACTCCAGCACTCAGGTGCTGCTTCTCTGAACAGAGTTGCTTTCAAGTAAGGCTTTGTCTTTTGTGTAATTACGTTTCGGCAACTTGCCAGAGTTCAGAAACCTTCAAGCACTCTTTTCAAACCTTTGGACTTCTAAATAGATTGTAAAAGTCTCAGGATGCTATGGTAACATCCCAACAGAAACCCACTACAGTAGTTAGCCTCTGCCTGCTGAACTCAGGCATAGCCAAACACGCACAGTGCACAGTGCAGAGAGAACCCCATGTCCTCGCGAAGGATAAAGGAGCTTGCCAGGACCCTGCTGGCCCCCTTGCATTGGTAACCAAAGGTGGCACCTGCTAACAGCTGAATGAGTTCACAGGACCCCTCCTCTACTAAACAGAAAGCAAGGAACAGAGACTGTAATTCCTTAATTTATAGCATATTGCATTCATTTTCACTGAGAGTATGATGAAGAAAAACTCACTTCTCTGAAAGTTTACATCACTGACTACTTTTACACTCAGTTGCACAGGAGTCTAAGTCATTAAAACACAACTGTGTGTCTTAAGTGAAAATAAGGTAGTCTCAAGCACAAAGTTGCCATCAGAAGCTATCTCTAGACTGACTGAAACATCTGTAGAGAGAAACAGGGCTGAGGACCTGATGTTCACACTACATGGATTTGTTTCTTCCTGAAACATACTTGGGATACGCTCTATTCTGGTCCCATGGATTGAATGCTCATTTGCAGTTGGAACACATCTTCCAGTTTAGTTTCCTCTGAAAGGGACGCAAGTCCCGAGCTCCAAGACTGCTTCATGATGTGAACCAAAGCATGGTAAGTGGGGATAATCAGGAGTATTAGGATTAGTGACTATACTACCATAGCAGCTACAGTGCAATGGATAACAAAGAACTTGCTCTAGCAATAGAAAATACTAGAATTCAAAAGGCTTTAAAACTCAGGCAATTTCTGTTGCTAAATAACTCATCCACACACAAAGCATTCTCCAGAGAACAATCATACTTACCCTAAGGCTATGTATGTGCTAAAATAGCACAGCAAGGTTTACTTTGCTTGCAACAGCAGGATAAGACGGAGAGAGAATACTGTTAAAACTGTATGCCCCATTGAGAAAAAAAAAATCCCAGTTTCATTTCTTTCCATGATGAATAAGTCACTGCCACAAGAGTGTAGTTTAATTTAAGGTCACTACTCTTCATCTATTTGTAAAAGTATACTAGACTACCTGCAATATTCAGACCAACTGTTGGACTGTTTCCTTAGTTAGCACTCTCGGAAGGCAGCTGTGGGAACATCAGCACTCCTCAAAAACTGAAAGAAAACAAAACTGAACTATCAAATGTTTTTTAAAATTCCACTACTATTAACTTTGGGGACAAAAAAGTCAGCCTCAGGAAAAACATTTTCTTCTAATGAAATTAACAGTGCTTTTTAGGTGCTTCCACTGAAAAGTGTTAGCAGTGTTAAGATGAAACAGATGCTGAAAGTAATTCCTGATGACTGGCTTTAAGCAGAAATCCCTTTTTAACAACTGGGCAGATAGGAAATCATTAACACTCTTAACATTTTACCAAGACTGGATGATATAATACTACAAAGATAGGGACTGGATTTTTAAGAGAGTCTGTCTGTCTCACCCACTCAAGATTATTTCAGCTGAAGGGTGTGGGAAAGAGGGAAAGGAGTGACACAAATGCTCATGATTTATTTGCAGGCTTCTTGGTGTAGGCTCAGGAACCTCTGTATTCATGGCAGAGTTAATACAGGTGGTGGAGAGATTATCCCAAGCACTGTTTGAAAGGAAATGAACAACAGCACCTGTGACACAGCTCAGAGAAGGCACTGAACCCGCTTCCTTCTGTTGCTTTGTAGCAAGTCAAACCCTCTGAGGCCAGGCTACGAACTCTGGAGAAGGAAAGGATTAAAAGAGTTGCTGTGCTCGCTCTTTATTACCCTGAATCCCTTTATCTTTCTGAGAGTTCCCCTCCCTTGATTTTTCCTATGCTAGGTCAGTAATTTAACACCTTGAGCTTTCAAATCAAAGGCTAAAATGACCTTACTGTGTTGAATTATTAGCCTAGGATTAAAAAAAAAGGAGGGGGGAGGGGAAAAACCTCTAAAAACAGAGGCCTTTTGATCAGAACAGCATACTGCCATTTGCTGTAACTCAAGCTGGCCATTCTTATATAGCAGGAATTAAGGACTCCCCCTGCCAGGCAGGGCCCTATTAAAACACAATAGCTGTTTGAAAAGAGTAAGCAAGCTGATATGGATATAATAGGCCACATATTGAGTCTCTTTCTACTCTGAAATAAAGCAGCTTCTTAGAGTTATGGGCTGGGAAATCTAGTATTCAGGAAGATGGGAAGGGTGTACAATAGAAGATGGCAAATAGCCGTGCAGAAACCCTCAAAGGTGCTTAAGGGAAAAGTAAAGAGGCCTTCCGAGATAAGCATCAATCACCAAGGACTAGCTCTTTCAGTCTGGTCAGGTGCTCCGTCAGACTACATGGTGTTTCAGTGAGTCTAGAAAGGTCTTGCTGATATTAACAGAGATTTAGTTCTTAGTTTAAAAACAAAACAAAACCCAAACATCACAGTGAATGGCTCGCCACAGAGATGGCTGCAGGAAGATAACTGTAACTGCGTATATGGAGATCACTGCAAGTTGCTTCCCAGCCTCCCTCACAAACCCTTATATATTTTTTTCCAAACCTAATACAAATCTGTCATTATGCTACATATAAAGGAAACTGCTAATTCTTCAGTAAAGTATTTAGTATTTGTTCAAACTATCGGTACAACTGGACATTGGGGAAGAAGAAGGAAATTCCCTTATTGTGCAGCTCTATAACCTTCAGTATGCTGAGGGCATTGGACATTCAAGTCCTTAACAAGCACCATTAACACATTGCCATGATCTCCATTCTTTGCCTTTCTTTATTAACGAATGGAGATTTTTTTGCTCTCCCTGTCACAATGTGGAATTCACTCACCAGCTGCAAGATACTAAAGAAACTGTACTGTGAACCCTGGAGAGGTGGTGGGAGAGCGGGGAGAAATACACTATTAAAAATACAAGCAACAAAGTAGCATTTGGCTTTTCTCTGGTCTTCTCCAACAACTCTGGAAGTAGCTACAGAATTGCATTGCCTGACACCAAAATGTCAATGTCCATTGAAAGAGGAGCTTTAATCTGAAAATGACAAAAAAACTTCACTTACCCATCTTTTACTGTTGGAATCAAAGTGTAATGCTGAATAGAGGCAAGCTGCCTTCTCAGAAAGGTGAGGGCAGCGTATAACATTTTGCAAGGCCCTGGGTACTCCATCTTGAATGCAGTTGCCAATACCTCTTACTGTAAGACAGTCCCCTGGTTTATAAATTAGCTGCTTCTTATTTAGTTTAAAAGGCAGTAGTACAATCACATAATGACTCTGAGGATCCAAGCACTACTGAAATATTAGTTAATGACCACTCCAAAAGGATTCAAGGATTCAATACTGAATGGTTCTGCCATGCATCTAGCTCCTCTGTGTGCTCTTCTTGATCTTTGCTTACAGGGGAGAATTTCACAAGAAAACAAACAAACAAAAAGTACAGCCAGTATTTTCTCACCTGTTCAGTTACCCTACCAAGAACTGTAGCACATCAAAGATTGAGCAGCTTTCAGTATTTCCATCGTGGTAACAAGGGAACACTGCCAAAATTCCTTAATAAAAACGAAGCTTCATCATTTGAGGTTAGTGCTAACTCTGCATTTAGAGATTACTTACTTAAACCACTTTATGGCCACCACAACTGCTTGGTGATACTATTGTTGGCCAGGTACAATTTGTCCAATTAATTTGAAGATACGAAATAGGATTAATTTTGGAAGACATAAGATTATTGCAGGACTCTGAGGCCAATATATTCTGTAATCAGTATGGTTTCAATACTACATAGCATAGGTTCTTCGGAGGCTATCTAGTTCCTAGAAACTGGGGTATGGGAGGGAGACGTAAAGCCAAAGAAATTAAATTAAAAGATCTCATTTTCAGGCAAGCCAGAAAGACAGGACATTTCAGTCATTGACTATTCATGGGGATGCAGAGACAGTTTGGGGATTTTATCCCATAAAGGATAAGAGATCCCACATGGGATCTAATCACATCCCATTGCTGCAGGCATTTGCTGATTTTTACAGCTTTGTATATCCAAGTTTAGGAGTAATTCTACATTTTTTGGCTATGTCCACATCGGAATGCATGTATTCTTAGCGAGGTAATTAGAAACGCTCCTCAAGATTTGCTGTGACACCACAATATTTTACAGTCAAAGAACGAATACAGAACTCTTTCCAACACCACAAAACCAATGAAACCTCAATGCTGTTCCATCTTTTCTTAAAGATCATTCTGGGAAAAGTGAACTGTTTCTCAAACATACACTGTTATTACAATCTAATATACAATCTTATTAGTTCAAATAAATAGAAAAAAAAAAAAAGCCAAGCACTCTCCTAAAATTGATCTGCTGTATGCATACAATAAACTAGACTCAGGTCTCTATAGCACCCCAAATACTTCATTAAAACTAGCAATAAATCAAAGGAGTTAATAAGTTAATGATACAAAGAAAGGTGTAGCGAAATGCTGAAGCTATCATGTATTCAACAGCAGTTCTCTTATAGCTGGAGACACTGATAACTGTATTAGAGAGAAAATAGTATATTCCAAAAATTTCTCTTCTAAAAAAGGGTAAAACTATGCTTTTAAATTCTTTTAAAAATATACAATAAGAAAAGAATGCCAGTGCCTATCAAGTCTCCTACATGACTATGTTTTTTCCTGTTGTTATTTGCCAGTGTATTTTTACCAAATTCAGGGTGCTACTTCACATTACTAAAACAGTTGTCTTCAGAATATATATAGAAGCTGCACGAAATCAAATCATTATAGTATGTGACCAAGCATGAAAAGATATTTCTGTTTTATATACATGTCACAGATTTCAGGCAAAAGACCATAAATAGTGCAGCTACAGCTGTTATGGGTATGTCACTATTTACTTTTTTGATTTTTACCTATGCATTCCAACATAGAGTGACTCAGCAAGCCCAGATAAGTGCTTTTCCAGAATGATGGGGAAGGATGCTTGTCAAACAGTGATATAAGCATCAAACACCTTTGTTTTGCATTATGGCAAGCTCTACTCCAGATCTCCCCTCAGTGGAAGAGGGACAATGTAAGACAGCCACAGTTCACCAGTTCTGACTTGAGACCCTTTCACTTCTGCAACACTACAAACTCCAGCACAGCAGAGATTTGTGATGACGAAAAGGGAAGTAACTGCCAAATACCACAGATACTAAAAGCCGGTAAGACAGTTGGAGAGGATAAAATGAAACAAAAGACCCTGCAGCATCCCATAGGAGACACGATGGTCATCTATGAAATACCCAGCTGGTGAAGTAAGTTATTGTAAAATAACCACAAAAAGCATACATATAAGAGGCTCCTTAAAGATGTTTTTAGGAAAGGCAATGACTTGCATATTTGTTCTGTTGTACTGCCAAAGGCAGACAGCGAGGGTGGACTACAGAGCAAAAAAACTGTATCACAGATAGCACATACCAAGAAAAATTACTTCTCTAATTGTAATCAATTTTCAACAAACTGTAAGATTTTGTCCTTTTCCCTCTCCCTAAATTATACAGATACATTTCAAAGATGTTAATTTATTCTTGAAATAAGAACGTCTCAAAAGTCTGTTTTAACTCCCACCTGAGATCATGTATACATATCCAAGTTTCTACTAGTAACACTTTAACAACTATGAGGGAAAGCAATAAAAAATTGGAAGCATATCTAGAGTTACACTATAGTTACAAAGCAAACCTAGTGAGGGGATAGTACATTCAACTCCAGCCCACAGAAACAGCACAAATACTCTTAACTGAGATACATATAGTCAAAACACTTATACCATTTGCCAGGTTTCTAGTCCTTGGAACATTTCAAACATCTGTTTTGCAGTTTTATTAGCTATCAACACTGTCTATATGCAACTGACTTTAACAACCATTAAGGGAAACTCAACTTCAGGGCAGATGTGTTGCCTTTCAACATTCAATGTTGTACATAGTTGGATATATCTGTATTCCCGCTTACAAGATTTCCTATAAGGTAGTCAGTTCATTTCTGTTTGCACTTATTCTGACACAGACCACAAACATTTAATTTCTATGATGTGAAGGAATAGGAAAGAAGCAGGAGGACTGCACTGGCACATGAGCAAATGTGTGTTAGAAACATCATAGTATGACTACGCTGCACATAACAGTTGTGATTGCCTGTCTTCAAATAACAAGGAGATAGTGTAGCTTAAGTCAGTGTACCTGGAATTGAAGAGTTATCCACAGACAACTGTTCTCATAAAGTGCTGATATCAAGTGCAAACATTCATATGTTATAACAAGTTGTCCAGATTTTTCTCTCACCAAAATGATATTTTAAGTTTTCTGAGTGGAGCATATTAGAGCATGCAGCATCAACGGTAAATGCTTTCTTCCATGTTCAGTTCTACTGCAAATGCTCTCCTTCAGCTAAAAACTTGATGAGTTTATTCTGCTTATTAAATATCTTTTTTATTTTTTCTTTTTACCATGCATTTCATTCTGAGGGTTTGGATTCACGCAAGAGTGCACTCACCTGTGAGATTCTTGAATATGTAGGAAAGAAATGTTATTCAAAGTATCAGCAACATGTACAATCTACAATGGGAATCACTGTGTTATTCCCATTAATATATGCATTTTTTCCAGCTGTTTACTCAACAGCAGTCATCCTGATCAGCATATTTGTCAGGCTAGGACTTGTTGCAATATTTGTTACAACGAAACAACTCTGGGAAAATCAGGAATTCATATACTCTGTCTGTCAGATGAAGATAGCAATGCTGTTTTTGCTGTCAAGCAATTCTATAACAAAAGCATCTCAGTTTAGATAGCAGATCTATAGGCTCTGGATAAAATTCACATAATTTTAATCACAAAGTGAACCAAGTTATCCAGATCCCCAAATCTTCCACAGATCTTCATACCAAATGTACAGCCCACATACAGTAGGCAGAGTTTATTGAAAACCCATTTCTAATATGTGTTAGAGTTATAATTACAAGGAAAAGGGATTTTCTCCATTCTTAAAAATCTCTGCAGAGGCAAGACTGGAAGGTAATAATCGACTTTAAGAGAAAGGCTTTGCCTCTATTACCCACATATTTGTAAGGGTAGAAATATGCAACTATTAATAGGTTCCCCAGAAAGATTTCTCACCAAATGCAGTACTGAAAAATCCATCTGTTCTGTGGAAACAGACTTTGGAAATGTGTCTCTCATATATTAGCTGCAAAATCTTCTACTCCTCAGAGATCGTGGCGTGAATGCTGTGTCTCAGTGCATATATTCATTCTCTTTCCACTGATAACTGAAGAGTGAAGGAGAGGCAGACGGCACTCTTAATGCAGTGCCCTAGGGAGCAGGGAATCCCAAGTAAGAGCCTGTCAAGAATCAGCAGCACATTATCCCAACTGAGATTTTCAGCCAAAAGGGCTTTTTCACAGCTATGTCATTGACAGCAGCAACTTCACACCTGTCATATGGCTTATTGCAGTCTTGCATTGAGTGTGATAACTTTGTCATTTCTTCACCAGAGCAGAAGAGATGCAGGAGTCTCGGGAGTTTCTGAGGAACACAGGGAATACTGGCTTTGCAATCACTCAGAAGATTATATTAGTGAATATATGAACATTTGCTCTAAGAATTTGATTTTTTTTCCTTCTCAGAGATACCTGCATTCCCCCTTCCCCCCCCCAAAAAAAAAAAGAATAAGTTTTTTTTTGTTCTTGTTTTTTTCTAATCCAGTCTTACTGAGAAATTCAAATGATGCCACTGTCAGGTTTCATCTCTCAGAAAGAGAATCTGGTAGGGCCAGTCAAAGCCCTAAGCACCCTCTCACTATTTTTGCTGTTTATGCTGCAATTGTACCAAGCACAGATACAATGTTCTACAGTGCTAGATGCTGTAAAGTACATTCAAAACAGTTTAATCTGCCTTGAAGACCTTACACTATCCTTGCAAACAAGATAGAACAAGTAATTCTGCAAAGGTGAAAGATGCAGCACAGATGACAGCAAGACGATGATAAGGTCTACATATATAGAAAGACGAGGAAAATAAAAAAGGAGGCAGTAAAAAAAAAGGAGCAGTCTTAAAGACAATCTTAAAGAGGAAGATACTGTTTTCTCTACAGATTTTTTAGGTAATGTCATGTAAACAAGCTGAAAGTTTTTTCTGTTAACATAGCTGGTATCACCACTATTGCCAAAGGAAACCGAGAGAAAAGTACTAAAGAAAGCAGCAGAAAGGTACAGTAAGGCAGAACTGTGAGGAATTTAGAAGAGAAGATAAAGAGTTTCAGTTTGACATGAGAAGAAGGAAAACAGTGAAAGACCTAAAGAAGGTGTAACAGATCAACAAGACAGGAAGATTAATTAGGCAATTGAGATGACTATCTCTATCCTGCAAAAAAAACCTTTAGGAAACCCTTCTGTAGTGTACATCTTTACTCTTGTTTGCAGGTCATTTGATTCATATGTGCTTTTCCCTTTCAAGTATTATAGTGCATCTAGGATGTTGGGATATTATTTTTGTCCCTAAGGACTGAGTTGAACAAATTGTTCCAGCTAATCCAGGGAGTAGGAGAAAACGAATGACTTCTTGTACCGTAAGTTAATATTTCTTACCATTATAGTATCTATAGAGCACTGTCAGTCTTGTTACTTAGAACAAAGAAAATACTCCTTTGTGCAAAACAGTGCTGTACTGCAGAGCAGACTTGGAATTTCCATGTGCTGCCCTATGCTCCTGAAAGTCTCTGCCAACCACATAACAGACTAAAAGCAGCATCCAGCCCCCTGCCCCAAAACAAACACACACATCACAGACACCTTTTGCTAAGTATTATCAAGACTGCCATCAGACAACACATCAGTGCACACAAGATCCAGCAGAGGCACCTCAAGTTAAATCCAGCTGAAACATCCTTTACAAAAAAGGAGAATCACAAACATCAATTTGCAGAGCCCAGTGGAAGTAGCAATGCCTCTGCAAGCTAACAGCAGGAGGCAAGTCTTTCTCAATCATGCTCCAGCTGGCAAGTGGACAGCAAGACATTTCATCAGAAATGAAGAAAAACCAAGTGTCTTGAGAAAAGACCATACAAGAAAATCCTTTCTTCTGTGTCTCCAGTTCACTTGTACTTCCTTTATCAAACAGACTTTAAAAGTGATAGAGAGAAGAGTTCCCTGTCAAAAGTAAGCCATCACTGGTTAATACCTCTGAGCCTTTCAGAGACTCTTGAACAGAATAGAGTGTTCACCTGCTAGCTGGGAGAGAAAGTTTCAAGCAAAGGATTAGCACAGAAGAAAAGCAGAAATTACTAATAGGAAGTGTCTTGATCAAAAAAAAAAAAATAGTTTTGCTGCTTCTTCTAGCTGAAGTGAAATAAACACACAGCCTCCCTTTAAGATCCCAGAAAATACAAAGTAGGATACTATGCACTTTCCCTCTGTGTGATCAGATGCATTAGCATGGGGGCCCTGTTTTTCTTCAGTGCAGGAAAGATCAAGAAAACAGGATGATAAATAATATATAGGAGGAACATGTCCCTTTAAGATGTACTGGCACAGAAGTCAGGCTGGAAGAAGTAAAGCAGCATTAGTCTGTAATTATATGGAGGCTTTCAAGAAAGACTCTGCATTTCATGGAGACTCCAAAGCAGTTCAGAGGTTTCTGGGATTTATAATGAACAAATACCAGTAGCATTTCAGCAAATCTGTAAAATCAAGACTAGTCCTAAGAGAGGCATAATTTTACTCTTTCAGCTAAAAGATGTGGATTAATTGGCAGAAGGGTGACTGAGCCCTATTCCTGTAAGAGTCAGGAGTGAGTCAGATGAGGGGAGCCTCAACGAACTCTCAAGATTGAAAGCAGATGTGGACATCTGCTTTCCCACATGGGAAAAATTAACAATGGAATAAAGAGGGAGAAAAAGTATTCTCAAAGACTACAAAATATTCTGGAAAGAGAGCTGTAGAGATGAAGCTTAGCCTTCTACAATCAGCAATTCCAGCACTACGTTGTGGATGACAGTGGAATACAAACCCAATTTAATTTGTCAAACTAGAAGCCAGACACTGCCTACAAAACACTTACTGCTTGATCTGTACACAGCCACACGATCATATAGTTCCAACTTTGATATCTTACTAAAATAAAGATCAAACCCAACATAAACTGTTTATTTTCTTAATAATAACTATCCATAAAATAGTCACTACATCTGTCATAAGGATGTGAAGTGACTTACGGTAAGGTGGGACATTGTGATCGTTGATGGAAAGAATACAACTGCTCTTCACTGATGAGTTCAGGACTCGTCCACAGAATACCGCTCTACCAAAAAGCATACCCTGAAAAGTGTGTGGAGAATATCTTGACACAGTAACTTGATTCTTTTCTGTAAAGTTACAGAAATCAGTGTCTTATCCCATGTACATCTTTTTTTTAAAAAAAAGATCACTTGTTTGGGCCCACCTGACAGCTTTTTAAACCCTGAGCTTGGTCTCTAATTCTCTAAGTGAACACAAGTAGAGAAAGCACAATGTGAAAAACAGGACACCCTAATACCAAGTTCCTTCATCTTAAATCAGTCCAGCATACTTCAAAATGAGCACATGCCAATCCTCTCACCTAGAATAACCTGCAACAAGGAAAATACTAGGAGAATACACACAATCCTTTTGGAATCTCACAAGTTATCTTTGAATTCCAAGATACTGAGATTAAAACTAAAAATCAAGATCAAGCTGATTTGCTTGGCAGAGCACAAGTATAGCCTCCAACACAGCCTGAGCAAATGCTGACAGCTGGGAGGATGAATAGAATTCCACAGGGCAGTGAGAGCTCACAGATAAGTCTAGGAGCCAGAAGAGATGGCATTTTCATAACAGGAAACTTCCTGTTATGATTATATCTACATCCAAATTTCTGATCATTTATTCTCCACTTTGAAGAGAGACTCCCACATTTCATACGTTAAGAGTTTCACAGCTCTCAAAATTACTAAGTCTATCTGTGCTTTGGTACATGGACACTGTTTGATCTGCCAAAACCCAGCCATACCACACCAAAAACAAAAAGGGAAAAAGAAAAAGGGGGAAAAAAAGAGTGGTGACAAGTTCTGCATAGTTACAGAGAAGACAGACACTGAGTATTTTCCTGTCTTTCAAGAAATCAGAAGCTCCATGGAGCAGTCATTATGAATGCAATGCTACTATGGAAATTCACATCTTCATTTGGAAATAACTAGGAAAAACATGATCACCAGTGTCTAAGTGCAATGAAGTGAGCAGTGTTTTATGGTGATCTCATATTTATAATAATAAATATTGACTTTTTTGTTATAATGATTAGGAATTATTTATTCTGTCAAAGACAGAAGAGAAATAGAAGGAGAAAAGAGGGTGATCGTCAGGTCATGATGAAGAAATACTGTAGAGAAGTATTGTCAGCAGTTTCAAAAAGTGTGGAAGACTTCCTTTGTTCACCATTTAATTTTTAAAGTATGTATGATCAGTTTAGAAAAGGCCCTGAGGTATTAGCTTGAAAGCAGGTGCAAACCGAATCTGATCTGGAGAGATGCCTGAATGACAATTTTAACTGGGTATTTCAGAGCTACTTTGCCTTCAGTTCTGGCAAGCAAATCTGGTGGGTGGATGGAGGTCATTATAGTCACCCTCTTTATCTTTCTTGAGCTCTAGTTAACTGAGGATTTTTCAGTTGATTAATTTTAGAATTACTTTCCATGGAAAGCCACCTACATCAGATGGAATATCATGATTCCCAATTACATCAAGTGCACCGGCTGTACCTTTATTTGACCCCAGTGCCAACAGTCAGTGATTAATTCTCCACAACTCTCAATCAGCAGTGACTACCACCACCACAACTTGTACAGAACATGGAAGTATACTGCTCATTGATTTGTATAATCAATGTTTCATTCCTGATACAATGTTTTTTTTTTTTTTCTTCAGGTGTCTACAGAGAGAGAATGCACTTTGAGTTTGAACTACCTTACAAATAGAGAAGAAATTAAATCCTCTTATAAAATTCCTGCACTACCAAATATTGCTGCCTTCTAAAATAGATTTATGAGGTCTTTTAAAGTGAATATTCATTCTGGTTACATTGAGCTACAGAAAAAAAATTAATAGTAAAACAAAACAACCTTGATATGCTGTTCAATTCTTCTTGTAAAACTGTTTTTATTCAGTGAGCCACTGCCTGAATCTTCCAGATTTTGTAATGCGGATGATTCACTCCAAGTGGAAGTTAAAAGTACCTTTACTTGTTGAGAGCAAAAAAGAAGTACTGCCATCCTTTCCTCTTACGATGTCATCTACTTAAAAGATCCGTTACATGAACAGGTGTAGCAAGATGGCCCATACCTTATCTCCTCTGTCCAGCACGGTCAAAACGACATTGATCTTGACTAGCTTGTTATCTTGTCACAAAACAAATTTCCTTAAAGAATCCACACTCAGTCTTACTATAGTATTTACTTTAGCTTCTCATTTAGCAGTGAAAACCTCAGTTGTCTACTAGTTTAAAATGTGCATGGGGCACGAAAATATGATGCAAATTGTCCAGTCAGCTGTCTCTCAAATTAACAAGTTGGATCTCATTTGGAGATTAGATAGACAGTTAAGAGGAAGAAAAGAAAAAAAAAACAAAAACAACAACAACAAAAAAAAACCCTCTTCCCTAGTCAGCTGAAGAAGAAAGGTAATCCCATATTTCAAGATCCTCTTCCTCTGCTGTAGCACAGAGGTTGTTGTGAAATTCTCTGAACATTGATTTACCTTAGGAGAAGTTACCAGGAAAGAAAGAAGGAATGCAAAGATTTTCAGATGGGCATCAAAAAATACTGAAACATATACCCACTGCAAGCACACTCATTACCGATAGACTTTTAATGTAGTTGCCTGGAAGAGTTCTAAACATTGTGCAAGACAATAAGTCAGTAAAACATGAAGCAACCAGCTGAGTCAACATCAACAACACTGAAGACTGGTACAGAGTTCTTCCCTCAAACATCTTTCCAAATTATTAGGAAGAAGTTATCTGTGCTAGTCATTGATAAGTGTATTATTGAAGAACACATGCAGGTTATAAGAGAGAAAGAGGAGTCATATTAAAGCATTAAATAGAATAATAAGCATAGAAGGAGACAAAACTTCAAATTCATACTCAGAATAAGGAAAAAAGCGTGCTGCTGAAGCCAAATGTAGTGCCGACTTTTGATGCTGGCTAACAGCCTGATTAAACTGAGCAGAATTTGGTCTTCCCTATGCTTTTTGAAAGTTCTGTTGCCCAAAGTGACTGCTTCACATGAGTGTTTGTAACAGGAGAGGAACTGAACTGTAAGAAACCCATCCACATTTCCGAAACATACCCAGGCAGCCCTTGGCTAACCTAGTGAAATCCAGCATTCACAACAAAATCAGCATGTGTCCAGCTCCATTCTCCATGTACCCTGCCTGTATCCAAAAACCTCCCTCACGCTGGCCCTATTGACAGTGTCCTAATGTACTTACTATTCAGTGAAGAACCTGGCAATGCCATACTGACTAATATCTTCTCTGTTCTCCAGCAGCTGGCTCACTGCATCCTCCATGTACGTGAGGACATGTCTTTGAGCTGCAAACAAAAGACAGCAAGAGACAGAAGTTAGAATACAAGGGGCCTGCAAAGCCCACAGCCAGGCCAGGCTATTTGAGCATGCCTTTACACAACAAGTCAAGCAGCATTTGCTCTTTCAGTCAAAGAGTAGAGGTTTTATTATCCCAGATATAGATAGTAAAACTCCTGAGTTAATTCTTGCTCTATCCCAGCTACATAGAGCTAGTTATTAACAGTGCTAACCCTTTTTCAAATCTCCTGAGATTCTGGATGCAAAGGAGGAATAGATGTGCTTGTGACACTGCCTTTCTGGAAACACATGTTTAAGAGGAGTTTCTGTCCTCCGTTCTGAACTGCAGTCATCTTTTCTATACAGCTTATCAATACTGTAACAGCGGAGTTCCAGAGTTTAATGTGTTCCCTACCTTTCTCTCCTTACTAAGGTCAAGTGGCTCTAAGGTTGTTCTGTAAAGCTGTTTTCTAAAGGCCAAAATAAAAATACATCTGTTCCTAAACAACCATCAGGGAAGGTTCTTAGAGTGGCAAGTGGGGAGCAGATTTCAATGCCAAAAGATACTCATATTGCTCAACAGTCAATCTCAGATAACTGCCTAAACAAGACATAAGGACGTTTCAGAAGTGGTAGATCTGCCAGTACCTAACCAAGGAATGTCACTCACCTATAAGAAGACTTCTGAGTAAAGACTGTTTGATAGAGCACAAAACCATTTCACTGCTTCCACAGCAGGCGGGCTCTATGCAAGTCAAGTATTTACATAGAGGAAACAGTGCAGCTTTGCCACTGAGCCCCTTTGATGTTTTTGGCTAGAAACCAACTCAGAGCAACAAAGAGCTGAGTGTGGGGTGATGCACCAACTAGCAAGCAGTACACTTTCCAAAATGACAAGTTCAACAATCAGAAGACAAGTCACAACGAACCCAGGAAAATTGTTCCTAACCTGGAAAGCACACAAACCCTGTTCCCAACGCACACACCTCCATCCTAAACACGTATTCCTCTGCACCTTGGCAAGTAGTGTCGTGTCCTAAAAAGAGCAGGAGAAAACCCTCAGGGGATATAGGAAAGGCAAAAGCTGCTCTTGCTCCTTGCCAATGTGCTACAGATTTGGCAGCATCATCCCCTCACCAGTAACTGGACAACCTCAGACCCACATCAATATTCATCAAACCATTTTAATTTGTGCTTAATATCCTGGTAAGAGTCAGGCCAGTGCCAGTAGATATACAGCATGGAAGTCCCTTTCATCTTAGTGTGGGGCAGGTGGACTTTAAGAGAGTCCTGGAAATGATTATTCCTAGTGGATACAATGATCAAATGCTCACATGAACATTGACTACTACCAGGGATTTCTCTGCCTAGAACACTTTTCAGGACAATGGTAAAAACTGGTTAAGCACACTCTGGAAAATACCTTGTAGCTGATAGCAAAATGGTAAGCCAAAGGTTCAAAGATATTATCTGGCAATAAAAAGATACAGGGCGTAGCTTTATTTAATTATTTTAATGCAAAGGAATAAATTAAATTTATGTGAGTGATTAAAGAAAAATAGCTCTGCGCACCTGTGTCCCCTGAGGGAGGAATGAGTCCTGCAGCTCAGCCAGTCTTGAGATAACAGCAACTGGGTAACTTCTTTTCAGCCCATCTTCCCTCCCTCTTCATTATGCAGCTCATCTTCCACTCAGAAACCATCTTCCCAGTCCCTCTTGAGCTGTCAGTGGTACTACGTTAA
The DNA here is from genome assembly GCF_028389875.1 of Rhea pennata. NCBI lineage: Eukaryota > Metazoa > Chordata > Aves > Rheiformes > Rheidae > Rhea > Rhea pennata. Next base: position 18,566,323 of record NC_084667.1, on the reverse strand, counting down.
ACCTGTACTAGCAAACAGGCCTCCAGTCATCTCAGTCTGCAAGAAGTGCAGTCTCAACTGCAAAGCCATTCTCTAAACTTTGTGGGAAGGTAGTGGCCCCTATCAATGCAAGAAATATTTTTGTTGTATTTCACTTCTCTAGAATCATTAAGCTCTCCTCTAAAAACCTAAGGGAATAGGCAACTGTCCCACAGTGCTCCCCAACACAGTAAGACTGGCCTCTGTAACTTATATCTCTGAGTCTACTCCTGGAGATGAAATTAACTTTTGACACAGAATTTCAGGGACATCTCTACCACTGTTAAAAGTGTACACAAATATATATGGGTCACAGTTGAATACAGTCACTGTTATAAAAATTCAGTAATTTCCTAGAAGGATATTTTTGTTAAGCTTTTTGTTCCCTAGTCCAAGGATCCTGGCAAAAATCCTCTCTCCATATTTCCCAGAAAAGTAGGTGAGGAGTGAGGGAGGGAAGGAGTTGGTGAGCAGAGAAGCTGAAAGAAAAACAGCACTCGCAGTCTACTTTAGAAGTCTCTCTCTTTGGCTCTTCTACTACTCTGCTGTTTTCCAGGTAGCACAGTTCACACTGCCAAACCAAATTCCAGCTCTGGCTTCCTATTTGCTTGCTGCCTAGTTCCATGGAATGGTACAAGAGGTAAAACTGAACCAACTCTATCCTACACAGAAAAGTCACAGACTAAAACGTAATTTGCAGACAGGTTCTAGCAGGTTAAAGAGGCGTAATAAAATGCCAGGAGTCTGGCTATAGCAAAATGGTAGTTCCATAATTCATACAAATGATACTTTCCGTAACAGGCACTGGGACCATGTTGATACATTACCTATTTATGCAAGCACAGAGTTATAAAATCCATGGAGCTCCTATGTAAAATAAATAAGGTAGTTGATAGGTTTCTAAAACTGTTTTTACCTCTTCAAAAGCTCAGGTAGATACTATTGCACAGGTGCACCCATTGCTCATATTTTGAGACTCCCTTCAAAACTACACAGCAGCATGTCCAAATCGGAATATAAAGCCTAAATGCCCATGCAACTACACTATAACAACCTGCCATCTCTATTTGTTTCCTGATCGGCAGAATTCCAGTATGCTGCAAGTTCCCCGCAAAATGTATTACAACAGGCTATCTTTAGCATTTATTGATTTATTGATTGAAAAATCTCACATAATTTGAGAAAAAAGTTTTGAATTTTATGTCTCAAAGACTATCTGAGATTATTCTCTATTTTTTCCATAAAGGACGTATTGCTGCAACCTTTCCCTTCAGTCCAGGAGAGCCAAACTAGGACCTCAGATGGCACACTGTGGGTGTCTGCGAGATGCATCCTACTAGTGGCTGGGCAATAGCATTTTGATTCTTTCCTAAGAGCTGAGACCAGCAAGTGTTATGATACTATTAAGGTTCTTGGACAAAGGATCAGTGGCATGCTGATTAAAATTTTCTTTCTCGGCCTTTCTTGAGCGGCACGAGTGAACCCAATCTGACTAAGCCAAAAAATCTGTCCCTGGGGGTGTTCATAAGTACAAGATGGCACTAGCCCTACCCCACCTCCTTAACCCATAGGGTTCTGTCTACTTCCTCTCCACACTGTACAGCCTTTTTTCACCCACACCTTTTCTAGGACCAACAGAGCTATTTCATTCTGCTCCAGTATTTTGACTGGGGAGGGAAAGGGTAGAAGACAAGAAGGATCAGTGCTAGCCCGGCGAAAGGAAACAAGAATGGGCTGCTGATTCCAGCCCTTGCCTTCATGGAGTGAGGAGAACGTGCGGGTAGCAGTGGTTCATCTCTGTGAGCACAGGTACAGTAGGACAAGAGGACACAAATTGCAGTTAGACTGGAACATACATTACTGTTCCTCACATCCCTAGTCAGAGCCTGTATTTGCTTTGTCTTTGTAACATGCCTGATCCTGGACAACTTGAGAGAAAAATCAAACCTTCCATCAAGCTAAATCATGCACTTCACTGGGTAATACCAGATACCAAAATAAGTAGATATATTTGCACAGTATATCTAATTCTTATCACTAAACCGCTAACAGTGATGTTACACTTACAGTCTCTGCTGAGTCAGTAACAAAATGAACAACAGTGCTCCTCTGGTCAGCTGCTGCAGCACTTCCCTTAGGAGAGCAGATTCTGATGGTATTGCCACCATGTTCATGTGATCACCAATTTTCCCCATCCATCACATGCCCCAGGCTCAAAGTGAATTTTGGAAGTAATGCACTTTTGGCTCTTAGCCAAGCTCTGAGCTGAAGAGTGGCTGTTCAATTCAAGCATGGCCAGGTCAAGCAATATTATAATATTATATTTTTCTCCAGCTTAAAAGTAAAGGGCAAAAAAAAAAAAAAAAAAAAAATTACATCTGCAGTCAAGCCACAGTCTCTATGTACCGCACTACAGCAGATTAGACTTAATCAGAACTAATTCTATCTAGTCACAACTGTACCAAATCATTTTTGCATATTTATTTAAAATACTAAAATAAACAATCTTTTTAGAAACCACTGGAAGACTTGTTTCAGTCTTCTATAAGAACAAACAATCCTGCTAATTTGTAGGTTCAGTTATAAATATTATAAGAACAAGTCTTGATACTTGAAAAACCTGGAAGGAAAAGGAAAGTTTAAAGCAAATAATACAATATAATGAAACAGAATATACGCACTAAAATTCTCAAAGTCAGAAATTCAGGAGGAGGGAGGGAAATACGTATCACCTCTAAATAACAATGTTGCATATATGCAATGTTTTTGTCACCTACAGCACTCAGGAATGGATAGGATTAAGATCTTGTAAGTACTGCTTGCATTAGTTACATTTACCATTTGTACTAGTTACATGCCACCTACTTTAGCACATATTGGCAACACAATCATGTTAGCCACATTAATCTTTTACATATTACCTTCCTAGTTTTATCATTTAGCTACATCTCGCTAATGCTACATTAATAGGAAGCCAATGGGTTTCTATAAAAGACAGACAGGAAAAACTGAAGATCACTCTACCAGGACACTTCCCAAGAAATGATACTGCATGTCATACTGGAAAGGAACAGTAAACATGGGAGGGCTGGAAGATGCAACAAAACTAGCAGCAGGTGCTACAAAAGAAAAATGAAGTGTGCTGAACCTGCTGAAGAAAAAGTATGATTGGAGTAAACTGTATAGGCTGGTAAAACACATACCAGTGCAGGCCACCAAGCACATCTTGTTCAAAGAAGCACCCTAGTGCAGTGGCAAGTCTTCATTTTCAAGTTGATCAGCTAGCTAAGATATTGCTCAACTCTTCATAAGAGACAGCTTCCTCTGTAACATGAGCTGTCTTCCAGAATAATTTGTAGTGTATGCACATAAAAGAGCTTTCTTGGTGGCTGGTTCATTCCTGGCATAGCAGAAGGTGTTGAAAAACAAGGAGTGAGAATCCTTGAATAATGAGACCATTTTTATTATTTACCTCCTCCTTAACTGAAGTGCTTAAAATATACAACACTTGATGCAATTAACTTTATAACTCATTTCAATTATCAAAAGTTCAAGAACATTACAAGCTCTAATGTATTTTGAATATTTGTTGGTTTAAAATCTCTACGAACATGTGGAAAGTAATGGTTAAATACACTTTCAGAGTTTATCTTAAATTGGCGCTTAACTAAAGACACTACTGTCTCATCACACACTGAAAACACACATGTATAATAACACAAGCCAAATTTCATGTAAATATTACCAAAAAAATAATGATGTGAGAGGGGAGTGGTAAGTACACAAACTGCAAGAACAGAACCATGTCTACTCTGGAAGCTTTTCCAGCATTAATGGAATTTCAGGATGATCTTTCTAATCACTTCAAGTATCACTAGGGAACAGAATGAACAAGAGATGTAAACAAAACAATCAACCCAGAAGTTAAATCGCTGTACAGCTGTAGGTTGTTGTGGTTTTTTAACAACTTTTTTTTTTTTTCTCCCTTTTTTAAGACTGGAAAACAAACCACAAGCAGACCTGGTCATACCAGAGATAACACTGCAATGTGCTGCAATGTGAGATACGTGCATATTCAGAGACTCATGCTAAGTGGGCATACAACCCAACTATAAAGTATTTTGTACGCTTGCAACTTCAAAACCACTTTCAACAAAAAAATTTAAGAAATGTTTCTGTTTATAATTTAATCTTGAGCATAACTGAAGATTTGTGCTTCAAACAATTAATCAGCGTACTAATCACAGACCATGACATTTTATTTCAGTTCACACATACAGTATTCTGAGACTGGACATGTTCTGATTTCATTGTCCAAGCCCCCCCAGCAGGTCACCTCCTACACGATCACAGAATCACAGAATGGTTGAGGTTGGAAGGGACCTCTGGCGATCATCTAGTCCAACTCCTTTGCACTAGCAGGGTCACCAAAGAGCACATTGGTCAGGATCCTGTCCAGACGGGTTTTGAATATCTCCAGAGAAGGAGACTCCACAATCTCTCTGGGCAACCAGTTTCAGTGCTCTGTCACTCTCACAGTAAAAAAAAGTTCTTCCTCATATTCAGGCGGAACTTCCTGTGTTTCAGTTTGTGCCCATTATCTCTTGTCCTATCACTTGGCACCACTGAAAAGAGTCCGACTCCATCCTCTCGACACCTTCCCTTAAGGTATTTGTAGACATTGATAACATCCCCTCTGTCTTCTCCACGCTAAACAGGCCCAGCTCTTGCAGCCTCTCCTCATAAGAGAGATGCTCCAGTCCTTTAATCATCTTTGTAGCCCTACACTGGACTCTACGCTGGATGTAGTACGGCTGCTAGAAATCACAAGTTCTCCACTACCACCTGCTTCAAAGTACCATTAGTGTTCCCCTGTTACCTTTAGAAACCAAACCCACCTACTTCTAAGCCTGCCAGAGGAATAACTTGGAAGGTAGATGAATGTAATTCACATAATCCCAATTTTTTTCTCAGAATTTTGTTTATCTTTACTTAGATGCTGATGAACATTGTCCATATCACAAAACCCCCCTACTACCTTGCTTGCTAAGATTGGTGGGTTTTGCTTGAAAGCATAAAAGATGTAGGGGCGTATAGATTGGTGTTGTGTGACAAGTCAGCAGAATCCTAGACGAAAGGGGTCTCAAAACTTTGAGAAGACGTGCTTATTTTGGTGTATCAGCTTTGATTGTAGCTATCAGCATTCACAAGCACTAATAATATAGCATATGTCAATATACTCCATATTTGGTGTCTTAAGTGTCTCAACATTATTAACAACACTCTTCCCAAAGTGAAGCAGCAGGTGGGATTTTTTCCCCCTTCTACTAAGTAGCAAAGTCGTATGGTTTGGAATGTAAAGAGGCAGACATTAAATACCATCGTGACTAGTATACCAGAAATAAATAAGCTAAGTAGAAATCTAATAAAGCAAATAGACAAGTAAAAATGCCTCAGTGTAGAATTGTTCGAGATCCTAGCCAAAGTGCAGAAAGCCAAAATAAAATAACTGCACATATTATCATTAACACTGAACTCACTACACACAAATACAACAGTAAAATTATGTCCAGCTGCTCTAAAATGCAAACATCTTATTTCGGATATTGCAAAATTGTTGAGCTATCTTCTTATCTGAATTTATGTTGTGTATTAGTAGCATTGTCAAAGCTTGTTATAAGGGCATTAAGTAGCCTAATATATAATCTATAATTCTACCTGATCAGGATCAGATTTCACCTGATATCTTTTCAGTTAAGATGGTAAGTTCTGTAGTGCAACTGCCGGTTTGGGAATGAAACCGGAAGCTTTCAGTGAAAGTACTAGACTGAGTCTAAGAAAATTCAAAATTAGTATTTCTACAAGCAAACTCTTGTGTACCGCTGGAGAAGTCACTTATGCTCCACATCTTAGCTCCTTTATCTGTACTACAGGGTGAAGAGAAAAATAGGCATTATCTTCTATTTAAGCCAGAGTGCCTCACATAGACTCGTCAAATAGCCAGAACACAGAGAGATTCAGTGCCAGCTGAGATGTCTGGGTACTAACATAGCACATACATCAATTATTTCAGTTAAAGAAAACAATGGCACTTAGACTTCCTAACTTACTATTTCTTAATACTGTTCAGAAGAAAAGTAAACCTTAGTTGGCACTCAGCAGACCCATGCTTTACAGATCAGGCATTTCCCTAGCAGAATATTTGTGTTCTTACATGTCATACATTGAAAGAGAGAAAAAAGAAAGCACATTCTGGAGTTGGGGGTGGAGAGGAGGGAGAAACCAGAGGAAAATGAAAGTTTAGAAATTTTCAAACTACTACATTTTCTATGTAAGAGAAAAGGGGAAAAAATCTACAGTTTGAAGCTTCACTTTATTGTTCTACTCGTACAACTATCTTCAAAGTGCTTCACTGCCTGCTATAAATAACTGAGCAATCAGCAGTTATTAAACCATAATGAGGAAGGCATGGATAAGAATGACTCAGATAGGCTTAATTTTGCCTACTGTAGTTCCAGTCTCATCCATCAAACGTAAAACACATTTTCATCACTCTCCCCAACTTCAAACACTAGATGTTGTCTATTCAGTGAAGATGCTGCTTAAAATATCCCAGTTGTTACAACTTCTTCAGAGTGGCCTTTCTGCCTGTCCTCCAGAGCCCATCAGTTTTCTTGTCACTGAGTATCGGTCATCTCTGTTCTTCTACCTACTGTCTTACAACCGCTGTGGCATTAGAAGTGTCACCCTGTTTTTTATTTTCTAGGAATCCTGCTATACCATAAATTTGCAGTTATTTTTCATCTTTAGCAAATGTTTGATTTGTTTCTCCTTGTTCCTTTCAGTTTTAACTCAAAACTGCTTTTATTTGCCTTAGAACACGTTTTAAACACATATTGCTCTTAGCATCCAAATTGGACATGGAAGAATGATCTCAAATAGGAAAAAAAAAATGTAACACAGCCAGTGCCATGTAATGTTATTTTGGGTATACATTTTATTCATGAGTCCATTTTTGGTTTTGAGAAAAGAAAGGAGGAAAACAGATTAAGTGAAGTTTGTCCATCCCACATGAGGAAAGACAGCACCAATTGATTTTGGAGAAGCAGAAAATACATTATGTGGCAGCCTGGGGCAACAAAAACTTCAGAGTGAAATTACAGACAGTGAAACTTGTTTATCACAATTGCTTACAGTCCCACATCAGACAATGGTATTAACAAGACCTTGGGCCACACAATAGACAAACGGAGATGGCTTCTCACCTAATCCAAAGAATGGTGATGTCAGAAGTCAAGTCAATGAAGAAAACATTAAAGGATGTTATGAAAACATTGTTTTTTTTTTCTTTTCTTCTTTTTTTTTTTTTTTTTTTTTTTTTTGGTTAATGTTTTTCTGCTAATAAGATCTTTGTTTTCAGCCAATAGAATCTGTGAGCAGTTTGGTAAGTTAAAATGTCTCACGAAGAGAAAAAATATATATATTCTTGGTGAAATTTATAGTTGAGAAAAACATCATCATCTAGTGGGCATTTTTCCTCTGCTAAACAATGAATACTGCAACTTAAACAGAAGGACATACTATGTGATCAACAGAATATGCTCTTACGCAAGTTATTGCTCAACCTGACATGAATATGCCTTTTCTTGATCCCAGTGTGAGAATAATTTAAAGGTTTTAGGAAAATTAAAAGGGAAAAGTAGAGTAACATGTAGGACAGATATAAAAGGATATCCAGTTTAAGGAGGTTATTACAGCTACCTGTACCTAGCAGCTTTGTACATCTCTTAGAAGTCTCATTTCTCAGTTTCAGATTTCAATAAAACAGAAAACTGGTTATTTATTCTTACACGTTAAGAATTCTTAGTCTATGCTTTCTGGATTGTTTCGAGTGATCCAATCCTTACTGATAAGTTTCATTCAAGTAAAAGCAACTTTTTTTCATTAAAAACAATTAAATGAACCTAAAACCAAGTTGGCTCATTAAAAAATTTTTTGCAAGTTTCAGCCTAGAGCAACTTCGTGGAATAGTTATGAGTCTCTGTAATAAAGCGTAGGTTGAAAATGCTGATGCACTGATAGAGTAGTACAAAACTAAAGGGTGTATCTACATGGCACACCGTGGTGCTGTTCTCAAATACGTGAACTAGCTCCAAAACTGAAATCAGTAATAAGAACCTCATCAAAGTCAGTCTTCTGAGATATCACCCTGGACCGAGTACCAAATAAGCTCTGATTTCTAGCTTGAGTTTCCTTAATGGAGAACAGCATTGCAGCTATGCAGCCATGCACAAAGTATTGTAACAGCAGTCTAATAGGAAAAGCACAGAGGGATTAATTACTCTTTTGCTTAAATATGTCTTCTTCTGTCATCACTATGTATTATGATATTGCACGCTGAAAGAGTAGTTGCATCCCTACTCAATCACAGTTTTGCTAGGCTAAACAAACTAAGGTCTTTAGTCTATCCCTTTCAAGGCAGGTTTTACATTTCCTGGAAGCTAGCAATGTTTCTCTATATTTATTTCATTTTGACTTACTGGAGATGGTAAAATGATAGTAGAACAAGTAGCACACACTAATCCATACTAATTCTTTGATTTTTGGAATGAAGAAGTCACAGTGAATATGTATAGATTCATAAAACTTATTTCCAGACAGCCTGCTGGTCCTAGAAGGTTATGGCTGAAGAGTTTCACTTTAAAAATGTTGACTTGTACATGTTCCAAGGGCTTATTAATTACAATTAATCTTGTCTTTAGCAATTAAATAATATTGACTTTGCTCCATCATAATTATTTTTAGTTAACAGACTAACACCAAACCAGTTTGCTCCTTATTTCAGTGGAGTAGCAAGCAGTAACATAAACTCTGCTGGAGATTGTTAAACAAGAAATGGTCCATTAGGGAGCTGTCGCTCCATAAATAAATAAATAAATAAAAGATCTCCACGTTATTAGGCAGAAGATGAAACACAAAGGGCTAAATCACGTTACAGCGTGCCCCAGTGCCCCACAGCAGCAGGGCCTCGCTGACCGTACGGCGCCAGCAGAGCGGAGAGGAGCCCCCGGCTCACGCCCTGAGGGCGGCTCCGCGCTCCCGGGGTGGCTCCTCGCAGCTCCGCCGGGCCGCTCCCCTGCCCACCGCGCGGCCCCGCGGCCGCGCCCGCGGACAGGAGCCTCCCCCCGCCCGCCTGGGCTGCCCTCAGCCCCGCGGGGCTGCCCCGGCTCCGCCCGGCCCGGCCCGGCCCGCTCCTCACCCAGGTACTCGGGCCCCGGCATCGAGAGCCGCTCGGGGCTCAGCATCCTCCCGCTGCCGGTGCCGCTGCCGGTGCCGCCGCCGCCCCCCTCTCGGCTTCCGTCCGTTTCCAAGGCGCCCGACGCTCCCGCCGCGCGCAGGGCCGGCTGTTGCTCGACCGCTCGCCCCGGCTGGGAACACGCGCCCGCGCCGCGAAGGTTCCGGGCCGAAAGGCGCCCGGGCTCGGTGGTCACCGCAGCCTGCCCCGGCCTCTCCCCTGGCCCCGGCCTCCCTGCACAGAGCTCGGGCTCTTGGCGGCCCCCCGCAGCGCGGGGTCAGCGCAGGCCCGAGGCTTCAAGCAAGGCTGGGAAGCGGGGTGTGACCTCGTGGGGAGGGTCTCCAGAGGAGCGAGCCCACGCCCTGGGGCAGCGCCCCGAGGCGACATGGCGGCTGGGCAGGGGCCTTGAGGCAACATGGCGGGCTGGCCACGAGGGGCGGCCGTGGGGCGACGTGGCACTGCGGGGACAAGGGACACTCAGGGGAAGAAGAGCTGGTGATGCTGAAGAGCCACAATGGCACAAGGACAAATGTGTAAATAACCTTTCTGGTTAAATTTAGGTTGAAAATCAGAAGGCCCCTAATACCAGAGAGGTGTTGGAAACTTTGGAACAAGAACAGTGAGGGAAAGAGCCTCATTTGAAGGTGAATGATACGTTATTGAAGGACCTTGTGTAGCAACCTTGCCCCAGAGAGCGGGGACCAACCAGGGCCACCAGTTCAGTCTTTCTGTGTGTGATGTTGCCCTGCACCTGCCCCCCTTTTTCCCCACCTTGGTACTCCAGAGAGGGGGCTATGGGGAGCACCAGGAATTGTGTGTTGTTCACAGGAAGGTAGAAATTAGCAGGAAAGTCTTGAACTAGAGGCTATTTCTGCTCACTGGAAATGGCCTGGGTCCCTGGGGACCAGAGAGGCCTCTGTTCTTGAGGCTGGAAGCAGCCCTGCTGGGCTCACTTTCTTTAGAAGCTGCAGGGGTCCGTGTTCCCAAAGCAATGCAGTTACTTGTAGCAGCATTAGAAACAGCTTAGCTGAGGATGCAATCCCAGGAGTTGAAAAGGGAAGGACTGATGAAGTCTAGAAACCCTATGTTTTTACTGACAAGTGCAAAAGAACAGAACAGAAATTAAATAAGCTACTTATGCATGGATGTAACTTGCTTTTATTGCACTAGAGGAAAGTGCAGACTGTCCTGTTGGCAAATCAACTAATTTCTACTCAGAGGACAGCCACAGTTAAAACGAGCAAACGAGATGTTCTAACTACCCTGTATTTATTCCCAAAAGTCTTGCCTGGACCACTCTGCTGTCCTTGGGTTGTGCTGCCTTTAAAAGAATATGACTTAAGTAGAAAAAGATAACGAGACACTCCAATGTGAGGCATGATCGAAAAAAAAGGATTAAATTGTCTTAAAGAAGATAGGTATAACATAGAAAATTATAATGTTATATAGATGATGTGTGCTATAGTGAGCTAGTTTACAACAGCATATTTGTTCAGTTTTTGTAATGCAGAAAATTATGTGTATTTAAAGGATATAAATTTAAAGGAAAGGCAACTTTTTGATACTAGATACAATAATATTGTGGAATGCATTGAAACAAGATATTTTTGAGGCCAGGAATTTAGCAGACTTTAGAAAGGAAGTATATACTTTCCTGCAGAATGAAAAAAATACAGGGTTATATTGTTACAAATTGAACCATATGGAAAAAAGCACAAAGTCTGGAGGAGTATGAGCTATCATACTTCCCAGTGAAGCCAAATATCTGACTGATGGGGATTTGAAAAACATTTTTCCTTACATGAAGCTTATTTCGTAACTGCCTACTGTAAGGTTTCTGGCACTTTAGGAGGACGTATCTGGTACTAGCTGCTGTTGGAGAAGAGACACCGAATTTGGTAGCCCCCCTGTGATCATTAGATTTCAGAGCGTAGTTCTGGAACTGTTAAAACCAACATCAAGATCTCTGTTTGCACAAGCAGTAAACAGAGTCCTTTACCATCAGCCAGGCTGTTTTGCTGCTGTTGAAAAGCCGAATGTAAAAGCTTTTCCTCTCCTAAACTTCTGGTAAGCTGGGCTAGTAGAAGACTTCCACAGGTTGTGCACTGTTCATTTTGTTGGTTAGAGTCTATAAAACATTTCTCCTTGATGAGCATCTGGAGCATTCATTTACAAGAGTCTAGTTTTAAATATTGTAATATTTCTATTTCTCATTCTTTCTGGAATTTTTCTCATGTTACTTTTTGTTCTGTATGGATTAGACTTTGTTATTTTCTTAAACCAGCTAAGGGAATCCTTTTGGACATTAAAGCCCATTTGTGGTTGTAATAATGATAAGTTTCGGTAGTAGTGGTGCCTGACTGTTAATGACTCAAAGAAAACTGTGTGAAAACAGTATGTAATTTCTGGAGCCATTCATAGACTTTCCCTGTTTACTGTCATTTATGTCTGGGCTTGCCAGAGCCAGAATTAGGTGACGAAACAGATGAACTGCAGCACTCACCTGTTCTCTCAAGCTCATAATCTGCAAAGGGAAAGATTCTGCCAGTCTGGCCATGGCTATAATCTTTGTTTTTTCATATTGATCTTAGGACCCTGGACTACTGCATTTTAATAAAAGGCTTTTTTATATCGAGAAGGTTCTTCTGAGTCACTGAAAAACATCTGTGGGTTTAATAGGTGCCCCAAGAAAGGCAACTCTCAAACAGGGTTTTAATGTTCTTTTGGAATCATCTGAAAGAATGACAGTGAGAAAAATAGCAGTTTTCTTTGTTAGCAACCCCTTAGTACAGTATCAGATGTATAGCCTTCACTTGAGGACTTAATCCTATGGAGTAGATTCCCAGGGTTGTTGCCTACTGAGAGAATTACGGGTGGTGCTTACATTCTTTAGCAAAAATGATCAAGTTTTGTCCCAGGGGCATCTAGGAATCCAAATCAGCCTTTCAAGAGTATTAGTTGGACTGCATTGATTTATTTTGTGGAACATACTCATTCAGAATTGAAGTAACATTGATCTGATTTATATTAATTCACTTTCAAAGTATGATTTACATAGTCTTTCGAAATTCATACCATTAGGTAAATTGAACCAATTTATACCCTTTGCCCACAAGTTTGAAAATACTCAGTGGTGTAATTTAAAGTTATGTGTTATGAAAGATAATTTCATTATGATGTTATGATGCATGGACTGAAAAATTCTAGGCTGTGTCAGTTTTGCATGTGTTTCTCAGCATTTTGCTTAGATCAGATTGTTGTTGTCCTTTGTTCCCACATACTTAACCCCCACTATGTTAATCGTCTTGAGTGTTTTTATGTTCACCTTTCTACATAATATTATTAAAGTTGATCTGAAATATTTTCCCTTTTATAATTAAATGTCTCCTGAGAAGCAGTTCCTCTTTCAGAAAGAGTGTTATATAGAATAATAAACAGGATTAGATATTAAGCAACTAATTCCAGAGGAAATGCCTTATTGTAGACAGATTGACTCATTTTGTCTGGCTTGTATTACCTTTTATTGGAATAAAATGTTTTATTTGCTTAGAATTTTATTAATTATTGTTAAAGTAGCTACAGTAAAGCCTAAACATATTGGTAAAAAAAAAAAACTTTTCTTTCTTTCTTCTTTTTCTTCCTTTTTCCAGAAGGCAGTTGGAGATGCTGTTGCTTTAAGTGTTACAACTAAGACTTACAGAAAGCTAGGCTGTGGGGAATCCTCCCTGCTGTTCCAGTTCTGACTTCTGTGCAATTAATGTAAGTCAGTTTCACAAGAAACACAAGGAAACTTTATTGCTTTTCTTGTTCACCTTTTGAATCTCCGTAGTCTTTTCCTATCTTAAAACAGTTAGCTAAGAGTATGTCTTGTGGAATACTTAGCTTTCGGGGTTTTGATGGTGGTTTGTGTTTTTGGAGGCCTCCCACACATTTGCTAGGTTAGCTTTACCTTGTACATGACAATTAATACTGTTGCCAGTGTGATAATAAAACATGATTATTTTAAGACAGCTGGCAAGCAAATTATAGTGAAAGGAGAAAAATATTGAATAAAAAGAAAGAACTATCTATCTTCACTGATAATCTATAATTTTAGGCATTGTAGTAGAGATAAATTTAGAGAAGAGATCTGAAAGAATGGAGATTAAGAGCTTCACATGCTATTATATACGTATATTATAGGAAAACCAAGAAGTAAAATTAGGATTCCGTCATGCAAGATGTAAAAATCAATAGAGCAGAAACAAAATAATTAATTTGTGAGGCAGTTACAGAAGACGTAAATACTTGCCATTGAATTTCTGATTTAATAATTATATTTATGAATTATGATCAAATTCTCTAAACACATTCCGTAAAATTAAGATTATCTTAATTGAAAAGGTCAGCCAAAACCACAATGGATTATATTATGAAATCCATATTTTCGTGTTGTTAATTCCTCAGGAGACAGTTATGGAGAAGGATCCAATACTTTTAGTGTTCATCTTAATCTGAACCTTCTCAAGCTGACTGAACTGTTTGTCTAGTTCATGTGCGGCACAGAGATTTAGTGCAAGTAAACTTTTTTTTTTCTCTAATAATGCTGTAGTTTACCTCTTCAAGTAAAACCTAGACATATGGATAGGACATTGTTCTTTAAAGGTCAAGGGATTTTATAGAAATAAGATTCATAAAGTTTTTTACGTCTAATATCTACCACAAGTTTAAGTCTGGAAACAGCAATGCAAGTGTTTTCCAGCTAATGGTAAGACGTGATGAATGAAGGAATTCTCTGAAATAGCCAGTATTTGTACAATAAAGGGCTTAGATGTAATATCTGTAATTGTACCTTGAATTCTAAAATTAAGAAAATAATTGACTGGCAAGATGGCTTAAGCATGCAGGAAACTGTGCATGGGAACATAATAGCATAATATTTTTTTTTCTTTACTTGCTTAACTGTATTTTGAGTTGCTGAGAATTTTATTTTGCTCCCTTAAACTGGTGGATAGAAGGAATTCAAGTAGAGATCTGATCTAATTTTGAGATTTGTATGTGTTGCTGAAATTTATGCTCACCTGAGGATTTGATTTAGTAAGTTCCCGGACCCTTATATCTTAAATATGAGTTGTTGAAAAAAAAATACTTTAAACATCCTCCTATTCCTCAGTCATAGGCATAGTTTTAAATTCTGGGTTTAAATTCTACTTACAAGAAGAAAGAATATTACATGCTAGGTTCTGTGGCTTATGGAGGCTACATCTTCATTTCAAAATCAAGGGTAGCTGCAAGTTGTATGATAGATTCTTAGCAAGTATTAAATGCATTGTCCAAGCTCTGATTGTCTTTGAGCTCATTGTTAGCAAGGAAAGTTGGCCTTTTTTTTATAACAGCAAACTGCAGAGAGACTTTCCTTAAGTTTTTGTTCACATTATCTCTTTGGGAAGGAAAGGACAACATCTTTAAAAGTACTTAAGTAGCAAGTGAGTGACCCTTCTCTGCTGGAATGCCGCCCCACTAATGATGCAGAGAAGAAAAACAGCCATTTCTGGCAGAGTTTGCAGGATCTTTCATGCCAAACAAAAAAGTCTAAAATGCCTGGTAAAAATAAATATCACTGTGAAATTCTGGCATGGGAAACATTTCTGACAGCCAAGGTTTAGCTCATCCTGGGGGGTAACCCAAGAAGGCCTGCAGTTTTCATCCTTCATTCCTACTCACTGAATATTCCTTCTAAACTTCAGCAGCCAGAGTATGTTGTCGAAGGCCAGGTGTGTGTGTGAGAAAATGATAATAAGTAAATGAAGCCGTATGTGTGTCTGCAAGAAAACGGATATGTCAGTGTAGGAGTGAACTGTTACTTCTTGGACTGAATGAGGCAGTAACTCTGATGGATGTACCAACCAGCTCTCATGGGAAAGGGACAAACTTTCTGTGTGAAAAACAGGCTTAGCACATTCACAATACTCTGAAAGTATTCTGTCTTAAAAAACATCTATGGGGAAAGCAGGTGATGAAAGTGAAAAGAGAACAGGGAAGAGAAAAATCACAGATTCATTAAAATTGTGAAATTCTTACAAAATGACCCTCAGTTTGCTTGTTAGGTACATAAAAGAGAGCTTGAGTATTCATTAGGGCCATCATGAGGAAGCACTACAGAACACTGCAGCTATGCAGGAGCTGAATTCTCTATTTTTGTTAGTGAAAACACACATTGCTATCCCAGTCACTCACTTAGTAAAGTAAAAGGACAAAGTGAAGAATGTTCTTTCCCTCCCTTTTGTTATATAATATTTGAGATATTTTCCAACTTTGTGGAATTGCTAGAAGAGAAGGTAGAGACCAGAAGATTATGTAATGATTGGAGAAAGTAGGAGTTGAAGTAGTTGAAGAGTAGTAGATGGAAGGTAGAAAGGATAGTATGCAGATCACTTTCTAAGGGAGAAGAAAAACCAGAGGGAGACAGAAACAAACAAATGAAGATCACAATAGTTAATTATAAACAGAATAGAGGGAGCATGGAACATTTTCCAGAATATGGCAGCTAGTGATAGTGTTTATCTGAGGAGTATATTCAAGGTTATCATTTGATTTACTCACTATCATGTTAACTTCTAAAACTCTGAAAAAATAGATTGACCATTCCCCATTTCAAGGGATAATAACATGAAAGATAGTAAGAAAATGTTCCTAATGCTGAGAACAATCAGTTGCAACTCTTTGTGTTAAACCTTACACACTATCCGTGAAAGGAGAGTTGTTGTTTCTTGAACATTTATAAAGTTTAGCTGTGGATCTGACTTACCCTCAAACTCTGTGACTTTACTCCATTTCTGATTTTTCTAAGCACACATAATGTGATCTAAGTTATGAGAGAGAGAAACCTGCAGTCTCTGTAACAATTCTCATTTTCCTTTAAGAGCTTGGTTTTCTGCTTACTGAAGTCACTGATGTAGTTTCTATCAACTCTGTTGACCTAGAATGAAGTATAAATGAAAATGCAGTACACAAACCCATGTTACCTTGAATTCTTAGAATGTTATATTAGTATAACAGTAATAAAAATGAAATGCTTGTGTACACTAAAATCCCCAAATTGCAATTAAATGGGCGTAAGTATATATGGATAGGAGGGAGGTTGGATGTGTGTGTGTACATGTGGGTGGCTGATCTCAGACTGATGTGAAGGGTGTGTGTAACTCTGGATCTTACCTCTTCTTTTATTCAGGTCTTACTGTTGCAGGTGGAACTACACTCACCACGCTGGATGGTTACCATTGTAGGATTTATTGATGACTAGGTATTCACTCAAGCACTCGCTGCATCATTATCTAGCTAACTCTTAGTATAGATTAAGGATCAAGTTATGTTTATGTCTCTTACCTCTATTCACAGAGTGTAGGTATCCCTCAACCTCAAGGAGTAACCTTCTTAAGTGGCGTCCAGCCTTAAGAGGAGCTCCTGTCTGTGCAGGAGAGCCTAAAGGGCTCTCCCTTTCAGGTTCCCATTTATAGGTTTGTGTTGTTTGTGTGGGTGTTTGTGTTTGCAGTCACAGTCAAGTGCTTAGCTGGTAATTGCCGGGGGAATTGCACAAGAGCAGGGCTAGTCAGCTGGTGGCAGTGTGTGGGACCCTGCACTTAGCCTGGTTTTGGTGACATTGTGGAATTCCTTCTCCTGCCTTTTTTGTGGAAGTTTGGAGTTCCTCTTTCCACCTGTTTTGCAGATGCGATATCTGTGGTGAGATACTGTGCAATTCCTAGGGATAAATACAGTGTGAAGTTGTCCCTCCCATCACACTCACTTACTGGTGGTAAGAAGCAATTAATTTGTTCCCTCATTCACATTTATCGCTAATGTAAGCGAGGGAGAGGTGTTAAGAAGTGTCTGTGATTCAGCCACCTGATAGGAAAACAGATGGTTGTCATGCTATATCGCTTATCAGAAAGACTCAAGGGTTGTCTTGTATGTGCTGGCAGTACTTGCCTAACCCATCATGCCAGTAAAGTATTAGGACTGAATCATCTTCAGGAAAGAAAACACTCTTTATCTGTCTGTCTACATTTTTGCATGTCACTCATCTCCATAGTGGCTGGGTTTTTGCAAACAAGAGAGGTTTTTAAGCTGAGGGAGAGAAATGTTTGTGCCTTTCATTCCTCTTCCCATGACTGCTTGTTCCTCTTTCAGGCCCAATTCATGTAGTCTGTTTTTTGAGAAACTCAGCTCATCAGAGAGATTCCGGATATTGAGGCTTAGAGTAACCTTTCTTTTTGTGTGATTGATTTCCACCACAATTTTTTTTATCTGAACACAGAGATTATGGATTACAAACTACATTAATAGCCTGAAATAAAAGAAAGGCATAGGTCCTCAGTTCTTTCAAACCATTTCTGTATGCAGTTAAAAAATAATATAGGACCACAACTTGCTGCTTATCCATTTGAATGTCTTTGGAAAATAGAGGTAGTTAGGCTTCTATCTTCAAACTGAATTATTTTAGTGCTATTGCTAGCTTTTAAAGGAACATTTTCCTTTTATGCTCTTCCTCTTTTCTCTCCTTTTTTTTTTTTTTTTTTTTTTCGTGCCAGAGTCAAGGTATTAAACTGTGCTTTTCCTAAGGCTAAGCCACAGGCTACCTTTGCAATGCAGACATTGTGCAAGGCCTGGGTAACTGCCATTTTACTGCAGGGAGGAGTCTCATCAGGAATAGAAGAGGGTGTATTTGCATTATTTTTACATAGAGAATGTAAGGGAACAGAAAAGAGAACAGAACCAGCTTGTAGGACACCCAGGAAGGCCTCCTATCTCAAAGAAAACATGAAGAAGGGTTTTGTTTTGTTTTCTCCCTAATTTGAAAGTCTCCCCCCCCCACAGAGTATAAAGTTGAACAGCCTGGCAGGTTGGCTTCAGTCCCATCTTTTCAGACAAAAAACAAAGGGTTTTCGGCACTTTGGTCATTAAATTACAAAGTGACTTTTACAAGACTCTTTATATCTCAGCTTTTGAATTCAGGCATTAATGCAGGCTTCTTTAGTTTTGCTATTTCACATAGCAGAGTAGAATTAATGGTGGTCCATCAGATGATCACAAGTTCCCCAAAATATATACACAACTGCAATGTTTAGAGGGCAGCAAGTAAACAAAAAGTGAAGACAGTAATTTAACACATAATCTCTGAATTACTAATCTCAATTTTATTTGGTTGTAAATGAAAACAGTTGTGGCAACATTGCAGAAGATGGCATATGGAACATTATTTTGTTAAGAATAAGTGGGCACAGTGCTTGAGAAACACTAAAGCACAGTGCTGACAGTTGAAAGCTGTTTTATGTTGACATCTGTAAGCACATCTGGGTAGAGAGTAGTTGTGCCACTAGTTAGAAAACTTAAGGGAAGGCAGCTGGGGAGAAAATGATAGTGTAGCATAAAATATAAATCAATGCTAAAGTTTCATTTAATGTATTTAGCACAGAGACCATCATTTACAAACTAGGTCACTAGCTATGCAAGCTGTAGGTCCCTCAGCTCTTTAGAAAACTAAGCCATTTCTTTATATATTCAACAGTGAATTCAGAGGCCCAACCATGTATCTAAGTCTTCCTATATATGGATAAAATCTTGACTGTTAACTTTCCAGGCATTCAAGCTACAGCCTCTTTAGTTCACTATTGAAGAGGGAACACAGGTTTGTGATGTAGTATTTTAATAATATTAGAAATTAAAGAGGGCATTGGGAAATCCTGCACTCTGATGGCTCAAGAGCTATGAGTTTGTCTTGAACCCAGAGCTCTGTTGGGAGCAGCTTGGTTTTTTCCCTGGCTTTTCTGTTTAGTTAGTAGAACTCACTAATAATATACATTCTGATCAACCAAAATGCCTAGTTCATAATGGTCTTTCCAGTTAGTATTTTCTGAATTATTTTAATTGTAGAATTGTAAGTTTGGAAGAGACCCTAAGAGATCACCTCATCCAGCCTGCACTGCAGCAAGACTAAATATATCAAGGGTAGTGCCTGCAAGCTTATCAAACTTTGTTCTCAGAAGCTTCCAGTGGAAGAGTTTCCACAAGGCCCCTAGACAGTCTGCTCCAGTGTTAGAAAATCCTTAGTTGGAATGCTTATTAGCAAAATCTTTTAAGTATTTCTTGTCACAAATTAGGTTGACTCTTTCATGGCTTTCCAATGGAGCCACAGAGAAAAGCTGATCAGTATCTTTTTTATCATGAGCTTTTACATATTGGAAAGCTGCATCTCACTTGAAGCTTTTTTCTTGAGTAGGCAATACAAATCCTTGAGTAGGCAAATAAAACTTTTCCTCGTAGGGTCTGTTTTTTAAGCTTACTATTTTCTATCTCTTTCAAGCTGTGTTTATCTTTCTTAAGGTGTTCTGCCAATACCAGACACCATATGCCATTTGGGGCCTCAGCACTACGTGAAGTGAAAAAAAATCAAACAAATCATCATGCATGAGACACATCTGTTAACACATCCCAGAATGAATGCATTTTTTGACAGTTGCATTACACTGTTAATTTATGTTACTCATACAACCCTCAGAACTTTTCTTCTGTATTCCTGTCTAGCCAGAAATTTACATTGTGTATTGATCTCTCTTTCCTAAGAATATTTTACATTTCTCATTATTACTTTTTTTCTTGTTGATTTTGGACCATCCATCCAATTTGTCAATAGCATTTGGGGCTTCTGGTCTTATCCTTCATAGTGTTTGCAGCCCCTGCCCTTGTTTTGAGGTCTTCACGCTTTTTAGCACAGATTTTACCACCATAAATACTGCATGATGTGAGTTGTCAGTGAACACATTGAGCCAAACTGGGACAAACCCTGAAAGGTAAGGAGGTACCTTTGCATTTTGATAAATAACTGCTAATCGACCACTACAGTTTTATTCAATCAGATGCCTAGACACTTTCTACTGATTATATCTGGAACATTGTTCGATGAGTATGTCCTATGTAATAGTGTCAAAAGCTAGTCCTTAAAATATAAGTGAGCAAATAATGCTTAAAAAAGAAAGTGAACTTGATTTGACACATATGCATTTTGCATATTTTTCCATGTGCTTTTTTTCATTTTATCTTAAATATTTAAAAACCTGATAATTCAAAACCCTTCTGGACACCCTGATTAAGCTGTCTGATCTGTCATTCTCTTCTAGAAAAACTGAGGTGTGGAGAAGCACTTTCCTAAGGAAGGTCTCATATGAATGCTTTAAAAACACTTTGACAGGTAAGATCAAATTTGCCCTCCCCATTTGTTCCTTTTCTGCCATTTTTCTAAGGTCTTCTCTGTGGTTTTAAAACAGTGAAAGTGTATCCTATCTGCTTCTGGTTCCTTTCTTCTTTCTTTTTCCAGTGACCCCATATCCTTAGTTCTATTTTTCCCGATAGAGGGTTGCTATTTAAAATTGCTCTGAAATTAATGCCAATTTTTAGTATTATTTCATAGTAGTTATCTTTTCACATTGGATTGGTTTATTTCTGTAATGTGTCTATTTTTAAGGGTGAAGATAAGGAAAACAGTATATCTGAAAATGGTTATTATGATAATAGTCTTTCTTTATAATGCCTGTTTTTAATTAAATTTGTTGTCATATAAGTTGTTATTTTAATTACATATATCTTTCTTATTTTTATAACATTTATGAGTGTTTTATATCCCTTATCAGCAATTTATAAATTATTACAAGTTACATAATAATTTTCCTCCCTCACAGGTGGGGGTAAAAGCAAGCAAATATTAGCATATAGGTTGAAGTGCATTCTGGTATTTACCTAGTCTTTCTTTAAGGTATCTGTTCTGAGAGAAGCAAGTCCTAAGCATGTGATTCCGTTTTAACAACAGTATTTAGCAAACCTTCTACTTTTGTTTCACCAAAAAAAAATATCTATTTTACACTATATAGATCTGCCTTACAATTGTCCCTCAAAGATCCCGCACGGAATCAAGGCTGTATTCAATCATGCCATTAGATCAACAGAGAGGGAGTTGAGAAGTTTATAGCATATATTTCCTTCTTCTCTGCTCTGGCCTATTTAGGAAATTGTTGTGAAAGACAAAATAATACTTTGTGCTTCTCTAACATTTCACAATGGGATTTCAAAATGATTTGGAAGACAGAGGTATAGGGAAGCTGAACATGGAGAGGGAAGTGATTTGTCAGAGTCACATACAGCGCAAGCTGCAGGGGACTAGTAAACACACTTTAACAAACACAAGTGGATAAAAACATTTGTTCCCTGGGGAAGAGAAGTACAGAAGAGATAACAAGCAAATTTATTTGCACTTATGACAATATTTTTCAATGAGTTTTTGTTTCAAACACAGAAAAACACTCAATCTCAACTGCTGGAAACTATTCCATGACCTAAGAATATAGTTGTTGGGGAGTTCTGGGCCCTGTCTGTGCTTTATTACATTCAGTACTTAGGCATCTAAACTTCTAACAGGCTTCTGTGAGCTTGTACTCAGCAGGGCTCCTCTGATTTATGCTGCCTGAGGGTCTTGCACTGGTAGAGAATATAAACTTATTTAAGTTGTGGTTACATTGCCCTGTATTTTTAGGGAGATGGAACAATGGAAAGGTCTTACTTGTTAGCCAACAAGACGGCCAGCGAAACCTCAGTCGGAATGATGTTTCTTTCTCTGACACTTGTGTCTTCTTAAGCTCTGGTATATTGGAGTTTATTCCCTTACAGTAATTGCATATTCTTTTCGTGGCTCATTCTGTCACTACTTCCCAGTCAAAGTTAGCAAGTGAAATTTTTTTAATCTCTCCATCGAAATCAGTCCCTCTGGTGATTTGTTTTTGTTATTATGTTTCTGCAACTTCGTAGAGTTTGTCTACAAATATGTAGAATTCAGTGCCATATTGTAGGGGCAGTTTCATTCATGCTACGTAAAAGGGGACATACTGCTATCTTGATGCAGGGATGCTGCATAAAAAGCAAAAAGACTACTTTTTTTAGTTTTGGGAGCCATATATTGTAAACTTCTGTTTGGTTTGCTACTTCCTGTTTCTTATGGAATTCCTGCTCTTGGGAGTTCTCCCTTGCAGTGAATCTCTGTTTTGGATTATTTCTTCTTCAGACTGAGCTTAGTTTGTTAAGAATTCATCACTGTTTTAATTGTCTGCTGACGTTTTAAATAATATCCTGTGTCTTCACTATTTTACACTTAATTAATAGGAATGGTGGAATTGTCTCACTCACATGCTGTGCTGTTTACTTGCTCCTGCGATTCTTTAAAGGAGAGGAATAATTGCAGCTTCCTTTGGATTCATCTTTGTGAAGGCTTTAAATCAGCCCATTCCTAACACTGGCCTTTTGGTGTCAATTTGACAAAATTCCCATCTTCCCCTGTGGTCCAGGATTTAGGCTGCCTAAGTCAGCTTTTCATTCAAATTAGTACTTTGAAATCAATTCAGATTAACTATTTGACCAAAGTTTCTTGCATTGCCGACCCCTACATTAAAATGTCAAGTCGCACCACAGAGAATCGTGAAACTGGCTTTAACGGTGATACCCAGTGAAAGCCTGTCTGCTTTTAAACGCAGCACAGGAGCCAGAAGGTGCATAGGGCAATAGTCAAAGTGTTAATTTCTGCTCATAGGAGCTATGACCTTAGCCTTTTTTTTTTAAGATTATCTGAGATTCTTGCATAAGCAGCTGTCTGCAGACAGCAGGTACCAGAACATTTGCCATGAAACTGAGGGGAGGGGGAGCAACGAAAAAAACAAACCAAAAACCAAACAAACTCGGACATTTCCTGTAGATACCCGGGCGCACGCTGGGCTCAGGATCTGGGGACGAGATGCTTTGGATGCTGCGAGTTTCTGAACGGTGCGTGGCAAACGGGGACGGGGCAGGGCTCGGGCTCGGGCTGTGCCTCGGGTGCAGGCAGCTGGCGCAAGCCGCGGAGCGGCCGTGGAGCCCGCGGGAGTCGCTCCGCGCCCGGCGGAGACCCGCGCGAGAGCCCGCAGCGGGCGGCGCGGCAGCGGCTTAGAGGGAGCCGGCGGCGCTCGGCGCTTTGCCGCGCGGACGGGGAGGCGGCGGCGGGCGGCCGCGGCCCCGGGGCGGCGGCGGGGGCTCGGCGCGGCCCCGGCACCGCCTCTGCCGCGCGGAAAGTTTGCGAAGTGCCTGGGCGCTGGAGGGGAGCGGGGCGGGGGCTGCCCCGGCGGGGCCCCTCCTCCGGGGCCGGGCCTGGGCCGGGCGGAGCGGGGAGCGAGCCCCCAGCCCGCGAGCTGCCGCGGCTGCCGAGGGAGCGAGCGGCGGCGGCCGGGAGCGGCAGCCGGGGCGCGGGGGGCCGGGGCGCGGGGGGCCGGGCCGGGCCGGGCCGGGGCGCTGCGCGCAGGAGGAGCCCGCGAGGTCGCGGCGGGCGGCCCGGGCGCGGGGCCGGGGCGCTGCCACCATGAGGCGGCGCGGCGGGGGCTGCCTGCTGCCCGCGCCTCCGCTGCTGCTGCTGCTGCTGCTGGGAGCCCTGCTCCGCGCCAGAGGTAAGCGCCTGCCGCGGCGGTCCCGGCCCCGCGGCGGGGAGCCCTGCCGCGGCCGCTCACCTGCCCGCGCCGCCGCCGGGCGCGGGGCTGCCCCCGGCGCGGCACGCCGGGCTGCGGCCGGCGGGGTGCCGGGGCAGCGCCGAGCGGCAGCGGGGTCCCCGCCGCCCCCGCGGAAGTTCGGCGGCGGCGCGGGCTTTGTTCCCGCGGAGCGAGCGCCGCGCCGGGCGCGCAGGTTGCCTCGGCGGCTGCCCTGCCCGGCGTGTCGGGACAGCCGCCGCCGCGGAGCAGGAATGCAGCCGCGCACCCGCCGCCGCGGGCCCCTTAAAGGCGCAGCCCGGCTCCGCGGCGGCGCCCCCGGCTACCTGCCTCGCCGCGGCCCGGGAGCCCTCCCGGAGCGCCCTGGCAGAGCGGGCTGAGGGAGGAGGGGGACCGAAAACAGTCGCCAAGGGGCCGGGGGAGGGACTGGCCGCAGCATCAGCGGGCAGAGGAGCAGCCCCGCGAAGTCTCGCCCGGGAAAACTTATCTTTGTGGCTGCTCTAGCAACCGAAAAGCAATTGCTAATTCTTCCCCGTGTGCAGTAGTGTTTTATTTTACAAGTGCGGCCGGTAGAGGAGAAAACATCTAAACACTTCTCGCATTGTTCATAAGAAGTTGGAAGGCTTTTGGGGGAGGGGAGCTGAGTGAAGAGGAGGTATGTACCTCGTTTCTCTCCCTTCACTCCTTTGGCAGCTGCTGTATAATTTCACCCATCCGTTTTCTCCTATGCTACCCTGAAATTACAGGAAGCATTTGCACTAGTGCCGCTGACCTCCATCATTCTGCAAGTATTGCCTCTGGGGCACAATCACATGGGGTTTGGGTTTCAAATAATGCTGTTTTTTTTCTAGTGAGAAACCTAATTGCATGCAGCTTTGAAGAAGGTGTTAAACCAGCTTGGAAAGGCAGAGTACAGAATTGCATTTCTGTGTATCAGAAAATCTGCTTTTTAGTAACCAGAAGTACTATAAGTTCCCAGGTGCCACACAGGTATTTATTTAGCTGCTATTTAGGAATGAGAATGATCTAAATTGTAGATCTTAGTGTAGGTGCAGATCTGGATGTGTTTTCATTTTGGCTGTTACCCAGGTGCTCCTAGTTAATGTGTCTGGGCTGTTAACAGCCATGTGGGGTATGTCTGATTGTAAAGTGCAGGTTTGCTAGTAGGTGGTTGTGCCTTGATGTCTCTGGGATGCTGTTTATGGCAGCTTGTCTCTCTTTAGTTTCCCTATCAGTGCACTTTTGTGTATCTTCTTGTCAAGTGAACATGAGTTTATGATGGGATGTGCTAACAGCCTGCGCGAGTATCTTCTTTCTTTCACAAGAAGGTATGCTTTTTAGTAAAAACAGAATTTTTGAACAATGTTGTCCTTTGAAGCAAGGAGAAGGATGAGGAGGTGGCAGAGTGAAGGTGGCAGAGAAGATGCCAAAGACTATGATGACTGGTATTTCTAGTCCTCACCCTTTAGCTCCTGCAGAGTCTTTTTCATCATTGTCCCATAGCAGTAGCTGTGGGGAAGGTATATGGCTTAACTGTCATAAAGCATCTACGCCCACAGAACTCAGGGTGCCACACAGGTAAATTATAACAAATGTTAAGGACTCCGTCATTTATCGCTGTATGTCCATGCTGGGAATGTAAAGGCATGCATTAGCAAACAAGTTTACGAGACTGAGCTTTGACCTTCGATTGGTTGGTGGTAGCCATTAAAACTGGATAAGTTAGTGCCAGGAAAGATCTGTTGGTGCCTGGAATTCTTGGAAAAGTGCCTTTCAGGTTAAAAAAATTATAAACATACATACATACATATATATATATATATATGTATATATAGAGAGAGACTTAAAAGTTCATGCCATGCAGGGCTGGTGCCTGGTGAAGAAGAAGGGTCTGAGGATGTGATGGTTTGTATTAGTATAAATACAGAATGTCACCGAACCTCTTCAGGTGATGTGCTTACCATTGTAGCTCCTGGATCTCTACCAGAAAAATAAATGGCTAATTTCAGAGTTTTGCTTGCCAAACCTCTTGACTATGTTTTTGGAGAGCCAAACTTGAATATGATACCTCCGTAGAAGAAATACAGTATGCACTGGGAATTGAGATCTCTACTGCATGTGCTTGGCATTTCTACTGATTCTACTGTTCTGAGCCGGTCACAAAATGCTCATTTTCCTGTTGTCGATCTGGAGCTGATAATGTTCTCGTTCTTGGGTGTACTGAGGATCCACGGCTTTACTGTTCATTAGACTGAGTGATCATTTTGTCAAAATGGTGAAGATGCGCTCGCTCCTAAAGTGAAGAATAGATGCTGCAGGCCAAAACAGTTGTGGCTTGCTTTGGGGGTTGTGTGTGTTTGTGTGTCTGTTTTTGACAATTCTGGCTGTACTGAACATGCTAGCAGTGATGGAAAAGCATAATCTTCAGCTGTGAAATTAACGTTGTTGTTTCATTTATTTAATGTCGTTAAGCAGCGTTCTTTTATATTCTCTTTTTGAATGCTTTCAGTTATGTGCTTTACCGTTACTTTCTGCAACAGAGAATCCCTTCTTGTGTCCTGGGAGTGTGGGTGTATGCAGTAACAACATTAATAGGCACTTAGTTATGTGAAGAGCTGTATTTCCAGACTGTCTTCTGAACCTTGAAGAGGGATAGTCCGTTCATGTGGGCCACAAAATGGGATTTAAGAAAACTTAGAGCTGTTTCTCTACTGTCAATTTGAAGTTACAAAAGAAAATGTGGTTGTATGTAAATGTTATCAAATTGTTTTTAGTTCAAACCAGAATGCAAGTCTTGCTGTATGTTAATTAGGAAAAGGAATTAAAGAACATGTATTTTATTTTTACTCCTAAAAACTGCTAGTTTTCCAGATTGGTTAAATTAACATAAAAATAATTTAAAACATTAATTTTATAAGAACAATCTCTAGTCTGATAGTCCTTTTGAATCTTCCTGTGCTCTTGTGAAATAGGCAAATATTATCCCTATTTTGTAGATGTGGGAAGTGAAGCAGAAATTGTCTTGCCCAAGGCCAACTCCACTTGCCCTAGAATGCAACTTACCATTGAACACAATAGAATATATGCTTCGTAACATTTTATAAAAGCTGATAAAGAGATGTTATCTTGAAATGCAGTTAAGATTTTAAAAATAGGTTAAAATAAAGTGCATGTCGTACACATCCACTGAATTACTCTGCCACTTCTTGCAGCTATGTCTTTTTTAATAATACTTCTCTTGGGGATGATCAAAACATCCATAAAAAATCAGAAATTTCACTGACTCTGCATTGGAAATGGTGAATCTATAAAAGTGTTGTCAAAGTCAGTGTATCATAAAAGTGGAAGCTTTATTTTTCTAGTCCTCTGTTATTTTTTTCTTTAGTTATTTTTTGTGTTTTCTGAAAGAGTTTTATGTTACAAGGTGAAATACACACACACACGCACACGTGTATATAAATAAGCTGACAATCTCCCTTTAAAGCTGTCTGGCTTTACCTGATAAAACATCTAGAGCTGGAGTTCTGGCATGCAGCAAACCTTCCGCATTAATTGGCATACTGTATTTAGTGGCTGTCTGTATTTCACACGGATCTTGCTGGAGGATACTAATTGTAATTGTCGTCCGTGAATCTAGTGTGCCTGATGGTTAGGCTCTTGCTTTGGGGTCTGCAGTGGATGTGGTTCTTTGACATGGCTGTTATTTTAGGCATTTCTGTTTTGTGATACTTTGTCTAGACTGTGTAAGGGCTGTTTCTTGAATATCTTCTTTTTGTATCTTCTTCCCTGCAGATCTGGATTGCCCTCTACTGAAGATAGAAATAATAAATATATGAATTAGGGACTTGTGATTCAGCAAGCTTGCAAGTTTTTATGTTCGGTATACCTGCTGGCTCTGGGACTGTTACTTTGGGAGCATGTAGCTGCTGTCCTGTTGTGGATGAGTTTTTCTATTCAGGTTTTTCAGCTTTGCAGTCATTTTTGCCTCCGTTATGCAGGATGCCTGTTAAATGCTAAGTAGTCCAGCTTGTGCTTCTAGTCTGAGAGACTCTTGAGCTGCAGTTAGTGGTTCTGCCAGGAGCAGAACTCCTTCTTGACTGTTACGAACTCAGATGAAAGAATACCTGCTACGTAAGGGCAGGAAAAGAAGTGTTCATAAAGACTTCATTAACATCAAACAGAGCTGGTGTTTCAGGAGTTTTGCCTTGCTAAATTGTAGGTGTCTGAAACTCTCCAAATCAAGGAATGAGGTTTCCTCTCTCTCTCTCTCTGTCTCTCAATTTTTGTTTTGTTTTGTTTTGTTTTCCAAAGAGGGCTTGAACTGTCAGGGGTCCGATTCTGATGGCATAAAATCCATGCCTATATCAGGATGCTTAAATTTTAGCACAGCTTTTGGGCTGTAAGAATAGCAGAAGCTTCTGTTTTTTGTGGGATTCTTCTTAGGGCATTCGATCTTTTTTGTATTTAACCAATACTCAGCAGGTCACAAACCATTAAGTTTAAGGGATAGCACTATATAAGTGTATTAAATGTTTGTACTGCAGACTGTAATTTTGTCAAAAAGGAGGTTTGACTAAAGGCAGTTTAGGCTTTTGTTTCTCAAGCTGAAAATAAATTAATAGCAGTTTCCTCGTGTTGCTGTACTATTCAGAGCAAAGATGCACCAGCTATTTTCCTCAGACAGGTTAGGATGGGAATAAAATTCACCTCACTGCATTGTACTGATGAGGTGGTTCAAAGAAATGTTGGCCAGCAGAACTTCTAACAGAGAATATGTTTGCCTGAAAACAGAACTCAAGTTCTATAGTGTCTGGGTGAAGTTTTACTCTTGGAGTTAGTCATCAGCAGTGTCATGACTTCAGGAAGGGAGACCCCTCTCCTGGCTACCAGCATGGTGACTTCCTCCATATGCCCTAGCAGGGCATAGTCTTCTGTGTCTCTTTGTTACTGCCTGTCAGCCCCTCCTGGCCGCTGGAGCTTTCTGTTTCTATTGCATAGCAGCAGTTCTTTAATCAGAAATCTTGTTAGTATTCAAGGATAATTGATCCAACTCTCTGGTAGGGGGTGGGGACCCAGCTTTGCCTCCTTCTCCTACTTGCCACCCCCAGTTTGACCCCTGTTGTCTCTTTGTTTTCTCCTGTTAAGTTTGTGCCAGTGATGTGTGTGTGTGTGCTGCTTTTCCAAGCAGCCTGAAGTTGGCTGTAACCAAGAGCAGCAGTTAAATAGAGCCTGATTTCCTTGCTTCCTGGCGTTTAGTTGTTCGGCTCCATTTTCTGGTCTTCTGTGTTTTTGATTTGCAGAGAAGAAACCTACTTGGTGCCCCTGGGCATCTCTTAAACCCATTAGAACAAACTCCATTATTTCCCTGTACTTAGAAATCCTCCTCCTTTAGTCCCAGCATACATCAAAATAATGTATCCTCTGTAAGGCCCTCTGGAAAATGTTTAATAGGACCTTTACAAACTCGAGAACAGTTCCAGTTTGGAAGGGGGAGGGGAGCCAGGCTAATGGAAGATGTGACTGACTTGCAGTAAGCCTGAGCTTGGCCTGTGTCGGCTCTCCCTTCACCTCCATGCTGAGGGAGTGCTGAACGGAGCGGATCCAATGCTGGGATCAAAGCTGGAAACAAAAGGCTTTGGGAGAAAAATTTCCCGTCTGGCCAAGAGGCAGCAGCACAAAGGTGGTGCATAATTTATCATTTGAGGCTTATTTCTGCTGCGCCTCTTCTGGAGAGGGAAGAAAAAAGAAGCGACACTCCTGCTGTTTTGAAGGGGATAAGTGATGGCTTTGGGGACTTGAGACAGGAAGGGGCCAGAGGTACCATGGAAAAACTTTTGAAGTACAGTCTATACGCAGCTTCTCTCCTCTCAGATGTGGTGAGACATTACTTCTATTTGGGGAAAAAAAAGAGAACCCAACATTGTTGCCTTTGTGACCTTTCAAAGCATGAGTACTTTTAAATTCTCTGGTCATCCCCAAGTCCTGCTGTATAAAGTGGAACTGGTCTTGGAAAAAACAAGTTGTTTAAATTTCTGAGCTATTTTTTTTTCCTTACCTTAAGGAAGGGTCTAAGTGACTATGTGTAACAGGGAGGAAGAGGCTACATCTGCCCTGAAGGGTTTGTAGCTAAATTAGACACCTGACATCTGATAAAGATCAAGGATATGATAATTCTAGTGTGATAAATAAGGTCCAATATTAAAATAGTAGAACCTTCTAATTAAATTTCCTTTAGATTTGGTTTAATGGGAAATATTTCTGAAAGTTTTACGTTCCAATCAGTACCTGAAACAAGGGTAGAGAAGGTTCCTGTGTATAGAATGTGGCCTGGAAGACTACAGAAAACTGATGGGAAAATAAAGATTAGGAAGCAGATGTAAGGGTAGCATAAACCATGAGAAGTAAGGAAGGGGGTATAGGAGTACAGACCTCTACAAGAGTACAGATTTTACAGAAGCAAAGAAAGACATTTTGGAAATGAGATTGAAGAGTTTGAACTGGGAAATGAACAGAAGAGACAGATAAATTGAAATGTAGAAATTATATGGCATCTGATGGCAGGAGCTGTTGTTAATCAGGTAGTATAAAAGATGGAAATTGTAAAAGTGGAGAGGAGCAGTGATCAGAATTTTACTGTTGAGCCGGGCAAAGAATTAACTTTAGTAATGCTTTAAAGGAAAGTGAGACAACTTGTTAGGGACCCTAACAGTAGAGTCCCTGTCCACATGGAGAGATTTTATAGAATATCAGGAGCTTAGCAATGAGGGTAAATGTGGAAAGGGAGACATTGGCATAGTTACTGAGACAGAAGATGAGCCTGTGAGATAAAGGTAGTGATGGAGCTATATGCAGGAGTGGAATAAGGGAGCTGTTGGGCTTGGGAGTGCCTGCAGCCAGAAGAATTTGAGTGGGATGTCCAGGAAGATGTTTGGAGGACAGTCCTGCCTGGAAGAGTATTTGAAATGAGAGAGCAGAGCCAAGGAGAGAAGCCAGAAGATTGGAGATGACGGACTGGAAAAAGGCCTAAAGTAAGAACAGGAGGTTACCCTGGGTTTAGGAAGGAATCTGGATACAGAAGCAACAGGACTGGTGGCAGAAAACAACGCTTTTCCTGGGAAAGGATGCTGCCTCTCTTCCTCTTCTCTGTTAAGAGTCACTATGTGAAGGGCTGACTACCAGAGAAAACTGTTACAACACAGATATGCAGTATTTCCAGCCTCATTCTCTGAAAGGATCATAAGAAGGATTGTGTGACTATTTAAGAAGGTCAGAACGAAGTAAGCAATCTACTCTTTTAGACTGAACCTCCAGCTCTGTTGATTCCTTTGATTGGTGACAGCTGGTGGTGTCTGGAAGAGGCTCTTGCCTAAGGTGTAGCCATTCTCTATAGTGGAAAAGTATCTCATGGGATCTAGGATTAGAATAAAACAAAGACATACCTTTTTTTTTCTTCCTCTCTTTTTTCTTCCTCTCTTTTTTTCTTCCTCTCTTTTTTTCTTCCTCTCTTTTTTTCTTCCTCTCTTTTTTTCTTCCTCTCTTTTTTTCTTCCTCTCTTTTTTTCTTCCTCTCTTTTTTTCTTCCTCTCTACTCCCACCCAACTTTTCTTCTGAATTTCCATAAATGCTGAATAGTCAAATCCTTCCTTTGCAAACTCTGAGGGCAGGGCAAAAAATGAGAAATCTCAGGATTATTACCATTTGCTGTTTCTGTTCTGAGCCTCTGGGGGATTAACCAGGAGATGGAATAATCTTCAAGTTAAAACTGCATTTGATAAGAGCAAGACAGTTTTATTGCTGTCCTTTCTTTGTAATTCAGAGATTGCAACTATTTCTGGTCTGATAAACCTAGGAAAGAGGTTTTATTAGACTTCAGAGGTTTTTGTTCCCCTCACTGTGATTTTGGAGCCTCTTACTTTTGAAAAGTCTAAGGTGAGTTTCTTATTGCTTGAGGACATGCTGCTACTCTTAGATTGGGCATAGCACTTTCTAGCATTAGGAAAAACATAATGGTTCTGTTTGTGGAAGAAGTTTGGAGAGTGCGGAGTATGGGTGAGGAAAATAGATTGGAGGTTACTGTTCTGAAGGCTTCAACAGCCAAAAAGTAGTGAAGAATAGCCTCTGGCAAATAGGAGTGCTGGTGGACTGTGTGTGTTCCAGTCATGGATCCCAAATGAAGTACTCTGTGCCTAACCCTTAGAAGGCATAAAGTGGAAGTAGGTGGGTGGAAGACTATACAGATTTCAAAGCAGTCCTTATTGAGATCTCTGACAACTCTGCATACTGGGCTGTCTGAATAGAAGAGGACCCTTTGGGAATGGTTAAGAACAGTTCAAGAGAACTGCATCAATGATTTTATCTGTCACCTTAGAATGGAGACTCCTGTGTTTGGCATTTGTGGCCCAAACAGCTTGTGGCCTAAAGGGATCGCTGCATCAGCATGCAACTTCTGAGCAAACTGTTCTGCTGCAGCTTCTTGCAGCAGGACAGGAGAGGACAATTTGGCGGAAAGGTTGAGTCTCCTGACAAGAGTGCTTGTAGGTGGCCTGCGAACAGATGCAAGTTTAATACAAGGAAGGAGCAGTTTGAGCTGAAGGCTGTGTCCCTGCAGAGTTGAACTGATGAAGGAATTTTTCTTGGGTGTTGACTTGGAAGCAGCAAAGGGCTAAAATGGGCTGATAGGTGAAGTTACTGGTCTTTGCTGTTTTCAGATCCAGAAGACTGGATCTGACTTCTTTCCTGTACGTAGCCAAGGAGCGAACAGCAGCTGTGAGAGGCTGTTGACTCATGGGCAGCTGATTCATGAGTGGTTAAGATGTCTACTCAAGGAGACAAGGGTGGTAACCTCTTCTGTTGTCCCAATTTGGTCTGTCACTGCTCATGAATCAACACCCTCTGTAGGCTTTTGTTCACTGCAATTTTGGGGTGTAAGAAAGAATTCAGACTTGCAGTCAGAATTACCTTAAACAGCAGAAAGCTTTTAGACATTAATTATTTTTCAGGCCTAAGGTTCTTTTATCTGTGGAGCAGATAAAAACTCTGGGCACTGCCTGTGCCTCTACTCTGGAAGGGCAGACTCATCTTCTTTGCTTCTTCGGCAGTTTTGTTAAGTAATTTCTATGTTATCAGTACACAAAGGCTTTTTTTATTGCCCAACAATGTATTCTGTTGAAGCAGAACTTTGTTAATCCATGCCTTCTGCAACCACTATGAACTTCAAGCCAAACTCCTTTGGCTTGAAATGGCTCATCTGCGCACAGAAAAGCCATTTTTTTCCTCTGTGTTTCTCTTGTTTGTGACCCGCCTTCTGTGAACTGGAAGATGAAAAACTGTAATCTGTTGCTATTAGTGCAAATTCAAAAAAAAAAAAAAAAAAAGGCAAATTTATTAGGTTATTTTTCCAAACATTGTCCCTAGTCTTTTTTTAAACCTCCTTCTTGCTTGTGTGATTCTTTCTTCACCCCATGACTCTTCAGAAGATAAGAAGCAAACACTGAAGCTAGAAAGGAGTGTTCAAAAACTAGGAGAATTCCTACAATATTACCTCGTAACCACCTTCATTGGTGGTTCTGCTGGAGAAACAAATGCTTGATAGCAGTAACACTAGAGCTGAGGGAAGAAGAGAGGCTCAGATGCTTACTTTCTGAGAAAAGACCCATGACAAGCTTTCATGTTGCAGATGCTTTTGAACAGTCTGGCAGAGAAGAGGGCTTGCCTACTTCAAACACTTTCCAGAATCCCTGCTGGGCTTACTCTGGCATTCAGAACTAACTGACATGGTTACAGTATGGAACTAACAGGAGATACAGAGCAAATTAAACCTGTGTACAATTCATCAACTGCAGGATAAAAATAAACATGAATAAAAATGAAATCAGACAGAGGCCTTCAAGCAAGGAAGGGAGTGAGACAGATGAAATCTTCAGGATGTACATCTTGACTTACCTACTCAGGCAAAACAACCTCTGAGCTCAGGCTTCTGATTAAGTAACTGGGAAAGCTGCCAGAACACCTACGCTGGCTAGCTGATGTACTGTAATGCATTGGTCCTGGAGGTTAATCTTGGAAAGATGTGGAGTGATATCTGGGTTTGTTTGGGGCTTTTTCTTGGTAGATACCATAACAACGTGCTCTACATCATGTATTTCAGGATCTTAAAATAAATGTGGTGGAGAATGCTAAAACTGCCTATTAAAGTGTTGTGAGGAAGGAAAGCCACCTGAGTTATGCCACAGAAGACCAGATATGTCTAGGGAGCCAAAGCCTTTGACCTTGCAAGATGCATGCCAAGTCTTCAAAGTATGGGCTATATGGCTGTTCCCTTAGAGATGAGTGTAAGCGGATGGTGAGGAGTGGCTCACAGGAGGGAAATGACGATAACTGTCATGAGAGAGAGTTATTCCCTTGCTGGATGGGGCTAGGCTGAGCTTGGCATGCAGCAGGGTCCCTTTACAGCCCCCTATTCAGCCTCAGGAGCCCTAGCACACAGAAACCTCTGTGTCTGTGTGGCTCTGCTGGTTGTGTGGTAATCCTGGCAACTGAGCCACATCTAAAATAGTGAAACCCTGGATCTGTGAATACAATATAGATTTTCCTGCTACACTACTTGGTGGTAAATTAAACATTGACTCCCATGGGAATGAACTCCAGAGCTCTGCATATTCTCACATTGTAACAAACTTTTGTTATTTTCAGATCTGCAAAGGCATGGTAAAACTATATAATATCTGTGTAGTGATAGCTACAGAGTAGAATTGGGAGGATTTTCATTTCTGTTTGCATAAAAAGACTTGTTTCTGGTACTACCTCAGCCAAAGCAGCAAAACCTGCCTCAATTGAAACATACGAGAGAAACATGCACTGAAACCAAATAAAAATGCTGTCCATTCCTATGAAAACATTGCTTCTGAGACCTGGCGCTCCTTTTGAGGCTGATGGAGCAAGTAACTTAATCCAAAATCAAACAGTGCTTGAGAAACTAGTCTAAATCTAAACCAGAGCATAAGTTTCTGTAAAGAGTGGTCCAAACCTAGTAGCCAACTAGACAGTAACAAGTTTTTGCATAAAGGTATTGTGCTGGCAGATAGTACCTAATGAGATGTCCAAAACCAAGTCAGACTTTTACAAAGTACTGAAGTTGCATGTGCAACTTTGACTGGGAACAGGGAGAACCTCATAAATCAAACTCTAAATGATGGGGAAAGAGAAGTGAGGG
Organism: Rhea pennata; assembly: GCF_028389875.1. Lineage (NCBI taxonomy): Eukaryota > Metazoa > Chordata > Aves > Rheiformes > Rheidae > Rhea > Rhea pennata. The sequence goes on along the minus strand of NC_084667.1, from coordinate 18,531,274 downwards.
AGGAGACTGGGAAGGAAGTCTTCTAATCCCGTGAGTAAAATGCAGAAGAAAATTAGAGGGAGCAAGAAATATTCATCTTACCTGAAATAAACTATTAATCCTGGGAATATTTTCATTGTCACTATTGGAGAGGTGACTCCATGCCGGGTAGCTGTGTCTGTTGAAACCCTTGTGGAGGCAGGTGCTTCATATATTGAATCCTCTTCTGGGAGAAACTAGTATGCTGTTTCTTACATGTGGGTAGCATTTGTAGAGCTTGTTTTGCCAATAAAAGTATCTTTAATTGACTGTGGTGGGATGTGGTGCAAGTCCTGATGCAACATGAGGCTCTTTTGTAAGGGCAGATTTTGATGAGAACTCCTCTGTACAATCTCGAGTAATTTTGTTTTCTTGTTGCTGTTGTGAGTTGGCTCCTTCCTTTCTGTGGTCCATTGTTGTACAGTTTATCTTTGAAAATGAAATGTCTTCCATCTGGTTAAGAAATCTGATTTATCCTTAGAGGCCTGAGCTGCTGCTTCCTTCTCCAGGAGGAAATAAACAATGTTCCCAACTGTCCCTAATTATCACCCACTTGCCTTCCTGCAGATCCATGTCTCTTGCAGGGGCATTAGAAGAAATGAAGTATGGATCATGAATTACATTTTTGCTGTCCTCTATTCCTTAATCTCTATAAACTTAGTCTTCTCTTCCTGTTTAAACTTTGTAAATTAAACACAGTACTTAAAGTGGTTAAACAGGAGGCTGGACAGAGGAGATGTGGCTTGCCTGAAACATATTCAATGGCGTGTTTCAGATAACATTAGCAAATGAAACTGCAAATGACTTGTAAGGACACATTATTGATTTGGAGTAGAGTTCAGTATAATCTAGCTTTATGGGTGACTTTAATGCACTTTTACAGTAATTAAAAGCCCATATTTTGGAATATCAGAATGAGAAGTGTTTTTTTTTTTTGTTGTTTTTTTTGTTTTTTTTCCTGCTGCCTTTTGCTTTTAGTAAACTTGATACCTCTCTGAAAGAGAGCGAGCAAATTTTTTTTTGGTGGGGGTGCTGGGATGTTGTCATTGCCGAGGATTGTTCTCTGCCTGGAATATATGCGGCTTGGCTGATAGCTACGCATCTTCCTTGACGCAGAGGGTGTGGTTTCGTGTTACACCTAATCTGGTGTAACTGTGGGCTGCCCCTAGGAGAGTAGTCTCACCCCCTGCCTCTTTGTATAGGGTTGTACGTGTATGATTGCCAGAAGAATTCAGCTTGTTGATCTGACGCAGAGCTAACCTACAAAACAGTAAAAACTGTTTTTGTGGTATTAGCGAGTGGAACAGAATTGCCCTTCAGTGGCATGATCAGTATAGACCTGACTGAAAGAAGGGGGCAGAACCTGAAGGGTAGAGGGGGGCAAGACCAACCTTTTTGACAGTGGTTTGCTGTTACTTTACTTTGCCTTAACCTTAATCTGGAAGACTTACCTTGGAAGCAAGAGGGGAGAATTCAAGGCCAAGATTCAGTTTCTGTGGCATGTAAGCATAAGCATCTTTTTATTACCTGTGTATGATAGTCTTATTGCTGCATTTGTGTCAGAGTGCAATGAAAGGTCAGCCTATGGATGTAAGAACCGGTGCACTACAGTAACTGGTAATACCTTTAGTGGTGGAAATATCTATTCATTAGAACTTGGAGGAATACCTACTATCTTGTTTTACTTCAGTTAACATAGACTTTAGTTCTGAACTGCTGCCAGAGAGATTGGCAACCTAATTAGGAAAAGCTTTATCCCATTGCTATCTCTTCGATTTGCTGTCCTAGTCTTTCCTTTTAAATGACTGATGCATGGTGAAGATCTTTGGACCTTTGTTTACAGAACAGTTTTGCTTCTTGTGGTCCCCAGGCTTCATTGATGGGGTAGTGTGCAAAAATGCAAGCGTTAATTCCAAGTGTCTGGTCACAGGAAGAAAGAGTTAGCTGTTTGGAAACAAGCTGTCTAAACAGTCATACTCCATCTCCCTGAGTGAATATGTGGCAGATTGAAGGGAAGATCTACATGGCTGAATCTCACACATGAGTTGTCAATTGGATCATGTAAAGTTCCACTCTAATGGAAATTAGAGCTTTGCAGTATTATATGTAGTGTGTGTATACAATAAGGAGAGTCCCTGCTCTGAAGAGCTCATAGTTTCCACGTGTAATAAATTGACAGACAAATCACATAGTAAGAGAACAAAATAAACAATGAAATTGTGATTGACGTAGTAAATATGGATTGCAAATAGGTATTTAACCATGTAATCCCAAAGGTCAAGAAATTTAAGAATAAAAGCATAATTTGGACTTCATTTGGAATCCTAGTGTTAAAACCTGAATTCTTGATTTGAAATAGTTTAGCTGCAGCCAGCTTCAAATAACAATTATTAAATGTTCCTTTTCCTGCTTTGTAGTACCATGCTAAATTGCTGGGTAGAGTTGTGTAAACATGTAATTGGCCTCTGTGACCATATTTTCCTAATAGCTTAAATGTTTTTCCCTAGAACCTCTGAAAAACATCTATGCAAAACTTACTTTGGACTTGCAGACTATGACTTAATGATTCCTGATGATTGCTGGTCCAGGCATACTAAAGGCCAGGTCATTTTCTTCTTTAAGGGCAACTAACAACTTGATTTTGGAGGCTGCAAAATTTTTCCTTGCAAAGGTGAAGAGTTGTACCGTGGAGACTGGTTGCTGGTTGCTTAAGAGCTCTTTTTTTATTATTATTTTTATTTTTTTCCCTGCTTGCTGAAGTCAGTGGCTTTTTCCCAAATTAGAATGTTACATTTTTAAACATTTACTGTACTCAAGTGTAGAATGATCTAATTCACCATGTTTATTCCTTTTCATAAGAATTTTCAGCACAGCAGTATGCATGCTCTATTCGTAAATGTACAAACACTTAGTAAACAGACCATAAGAAGAAAATAGCTCCTGAGCCACTGTAGTAAATAAGTCTGTAGAGCCCTAAACAGGAAGTGATCCCAGACTGAGGAATCAGACTGGAAGTGGAGGAGGGGGGAATTGAAAGACCCTCGAATTTGCATCTTTTCCCTCTTCCTTCACATGCTACCTGCTGGACCTCTTTCCCTGATCCATTTTTTACAAGGCTGCACAATGAACTATGCCAGCACTTGTGGGACTGGCATGGGGCTGGGAATAGGGAAGAAGGCTGGGAACTCTTTAAGCTGGTTGAAACTAACTAATGAAGCCTTGAAGTTTGTCTCCTGTTTTGAGTAAACATCATTGTGTTTCTGGAGGACCTGAGAGCTGTGTTATCACTCAGGCACAGTCAAATCAAAGCTGCTTTCTGTCCTCTGCTTATCATGCACAGAGGAGGGTTTGTCTTGGGAGGATATTTGGCAAAGAAATCAAGAAACTAGGTTATAGTGTGAAGGACAGAAGATTGTATCTTCTCCATCGAAAATAATCATGCAGTTCTGAGGATTCGAGACCTAAGTCATCTAGTATATATTTCAGTTTGCCAAATGTTTGTGCAGTTACATGGGAGGACATGGCAACGATTTCCAGAATGCTGTTGCTCATTGTAATTCCGTACTGTTTGATAATGCGCAATCAGAAATGGAGGGAGAGGAGTGAACCTCTAAGCGCTACTGCTAGAATCTGAAATTGAATGACGATATTCAAGCTCAGAAAAAAGAGACCGGGAACTGGAAAAGCTATTTGAACTCTTTCTCTGAGGAAGCTCCTGTACTAAGTTGAAATGTATGTTATCATATTAATGGTGTGTAGTTTAGTGGCATGCAGTGACTTTAGTAGATATCAACCCTGACTCGTCAAGGGTTGCTGGCTGAAGGTTCAGATGTGCCAGATGTTCTTATTTAGAAAATGGTTTGCCTGCTGTAGGAATAAATATTCTGTTCTTATAGCATGTGGGAAGGAGAGTGCATGCTACCAGAAGTATTTAACAAATTTAATTGAGATATAAACTGCACACCGAGGCCTTTTTCCCTACCACAGAAATTTGCTCTTTCCATTTGGCCACAGACGCATCAGAATTGACTAATTATAAGAGATGAATCCGTACAAAACTGCTTTTTTAATTCTGCTTCTCATGCAACTGTTAAGATTACACATGCTTGCAAGTTGGAGTCTTGCTAGATATCTTAGTTCCAGGTTCCCTAGTAATGGCAGTGGTCCCAGTAGTTAGGCCATCAAGCTCAGGAGATATTTAGTCCTCTCTCATTAGGAAGCATAAGACTTCAATGTGCTCTGCCTGGGTTGCACTTCAGGAATGTTCAAAAACCTCGACTGGTTTAGCATGTGGCTGCCTGGCTGCAGGGTGGTATTTCTGGCAAGAAGCATGTTCAACCCATATTCTGAGCTAACTGACTGCTGACTTGTTCCCAGATGAGTATAAGAGGTGGTGGTGGTTGTTGTTACTGGTTTTGGTTTTTATTGATGTTTAAACTTGTGAAATTTTTACACTAGATCTTATCATTAAGATCTATATCATATTGTGCTCCTTCTGAAGGGTCAATTGAGGCTGTGTTCCCTCCTGAAGCAAAAGAGTTTTAACTAGGATATCTCAGGTAATTGCTGCTCCTGGTGACTTGCTTTGCACCTCTTTTAGGCGTGGTTGAATATGAGGTAAAATATTGCTGAATCTCACAGTTTACAGACTGGCAACTTCCATTTATTTTAGTGTGCTGGATTATAAATTGATGCTTCAGGAGCTGCTCAGAACTGTCCTAAGGTAGTATCTTGCCAGTTAAGATTCTCTGTATTGCCAGATCAAGTCTGATTGGATTGGAAGCAGGCTGCAGGCATGATGCTCTTTTTCCCTGTGAAGTCTTGAATCTCTTGGTCTTCAGGTCATGTTACAAGGCCTGTGTGCTTCAGCCTTAGTCTGGACAGAATTGAAGCTGAGAGATTTTGCCACAGGCAAAGAAAGGAGGAAAAGACATCCTGTGTCCAAACCCTGTCTGCATCTCAGAGCACGGAATAGATGTTTCATCATGGAAGGTTGAAGCAGCTCTGATGATCGTTCCAAATTAGCCACATCAGAAAAGACCAGGGATCTTTACTACTCTTTTACTCTTGTGTTTCTTTTTCTCCTCCTTGTATTAAAAAAAAAAAAAAAAAAAAAGAACAACAAACTTTTTTTGGGGGAGGGTGTCTTTTCTTGCTTTCATTTCACCCATCTGCATCTGATCTTGCTCAGGCAGCTGCTAGGCTATTTATACTTTCCCTGGGGGAGCTGTGGCACTTCTTTAAGATCTCCTGTTGCTTTGGGGATTCATCTTTTAGACATGGTGCTTCATTAGCCTCTCTCATTTATTTATCACTGTGAGAAAAAAAATCCCCTTCCAAAAAGCAGAAGAACGAGTTTCTAGCAGCATCCGTTTGGGAGAAGAAGAGTGTCTTTATGTAAATAGAACAGATTTAAAAACGCTCCCACTGTTGGCAAAGGATCACTTGGGGAATTTTTGAAGGAATATTGTTTTCTGGAGTTGGCACCAGGAGGCTCTTTGGAGACAAGGTGTCAGAAGTGGAATTATACTCACCACGCCGGATGGTTACCATTGTAGGATTTATTGATGACTAGGTATTCACTCCAGCACTCACTGCATCATTATCTAGCTAACTCTTAGTATAGATTAAGGATCAAGTTATGTTTATGTCTCTTACCTCTATTCACAGAGTGTAGGTATCCCTCAACCTCAAGGAGTAACCTTCTTAAGTGGCGTCCCGCCTTAAGAGGAGCTCCTGTCTGTGCCGGAGAGCCTAAAGGGCTCTCCCTTTCAGGTTCCCATTTATAGGTTTGTGTTGTTTGTGTGGGTGTTTGTGTTTGCAGTCACAGTCAAGTGCTTAGCTGGTAATTGCCGGGGGAATTGCACAAGAGCAGGGCTAGTCAGCTGGTGGCAGTGTGTGGGACCCTGCACTTAGCCCGGTTTTGGTGACATTGTGGAATTCCTTCTCCTGCTTTTTTGGTGGAAGTTTGGAGTTCCTCTTTCCACCTGTTTTGCAGATGCGATATCTGTGGTGAGATACTGTGCAATTCCTAGGGATAAATACAGTGTGAAGTTGTCCCTCCCATCACACAGGAGCTGACGAATTCTTATTTGCTGCATCTTGCCCGGAGGAGGCTGGTGCACGGCTGCGCTGCCCGTGTGAACCGCTGGCTCTCCTCCGCTGCCTGGGTCTCAGAACAGTCACTCTTTTTTTGTTCCTGCTCATTAGAGAAAAGAAACCCTCCAGATTTTCCGACCTTTAAGTCCCGTGGTTTCTCTCGGTTTGCTGCGCCTGTCCCCCGCCGGGCATTGTGGGAGAATCTTCGCCTCTGTAGGGGATTGTGGGAACAGCCCTGGCCTCACTTATCACCAGTGACAAATCAATGGCAGCCTTCAGAAAGCTGGTCCCCAGGATCCCGGCTTGGGAGCAGTGGGAGGCTTCCCTGGCGGATAAAGGACTCCGTGCGGCTCTGACTTGTTGCCTTAAATCTAACTGAGGAAACCTTTTCATTCTCTTTAGAAGCAGCCCCCTCCCCTCTTGATTTGTCTTGAGGAAGGTAGCGGCTGGTGGAAGGGGGGCACTTGGGGAGGCGGGGGAGATGGGAGTGGGGGAGCATTTGGGTTTGTAACGGTTTTTCTGTTTCCCTTTCACAATAGTCTGGCTAGTGCCTGCAGAGCTGGGCTCACAAAGCCTCCCCGAAGCGCCTGGAATCCCGCAGGGCTCCTCACAGTGCAAGTTTGCCATGTTTATTCCCACCAACAATGCAGCTGGGCCCAGCAACAGGCTCTAGCTTTGGGCAAATATTTCTACAGCTTTTCCTTAATCGCTCTTGAGGGGAGGAGGGTGAGATGGGTTTGAGAGGTGGTGGGGGGAGAAAACTTGTATATGTGAGGGAGGGGAACGTGGAGATGAGTGGAGGGATTTATCTCCAGCTTTCTGTGGTCCAGGCTTCTAAAGGAAGCCTTTGTCAGCATCCTTGTTAAAGCTAGAGGGTTTCTGGGCCATCACTATTTGATTTGAGGGAGAATTGAGATTTAGGCAGAGAGAGACAGTGCATAATGGTTTGGGCTCAGTCTGTCTCTTTTCCTTCTCTCTTTCTCTCTCTCTTTCTCTCTCTCTCTCTCTCTCTCTCTCTCTCTTCCCCCCCCTTTTTTTTTGTCTTTCTCCTTTTTAATAGGAGACCCTAGCTGACACGCACCTTCTGGGTGGTTTCATTCAAAGTGTTGGTGTAGACTGGAAGTGCAGGCTTTTCTTGTGCTAAATGCATCTACCTTATTTCTGCTTTCTGTTCTGCATGTTTTTATACTTGATTTCATGTTTCCTCTGCTACCTGTGAACTATCTCTTGGTTTCTAGTTTCCTTGGTCTGTGTCCCTGCTCCAGATGTGGAAGAAATTAGAGAGATGATGTCTGTTTAAAGCAAACTATTGCAGCTTGATTGTCTACTAGGTTTTGGTCTTGGTAGTTCCTTGAGCCCATTGCCATAGTCCTCAGATACTCCAGTGAGCTCATATTTATGTACTGGTTTTACCCCTTCTTTCTAAAGCTGAAGTGCATATGTCTAAATAGTGTGAAACTGCTTGTTTTTGACAAGAAGAGACCTTATAAGCCCACTTCTCTGTAGCATTATGGAGAAAAAGTAATGGGGCAGCATGCTTTAAAAAGTTCCTTTCCATCCCTGCAAGACTGGCAACAAGCTCAGTGTGCCCCCAGTTTGGGGCTAAATTCTTTCTCTGGTTAAGCTGAGTTGCATGTGTTATTTGCTTTGTATTAAAGGTTCAGATATCTTCTTAGAACTGATGCTCTTGGTTTAGAAGGAGTGATGCCAGAAGCCTCATCTTTGTTCCAGGTGTATCGTGTGAGATGCAGGAGATGCTCACCTGCATCAGCACGCTCCTGTAGCAGGGAATATGTCTTCTCAAAGGTTGTTTTTTCCACAGCCGCTCTAAGCTGTGCATAACCAGCAGCTGCACTGGAGACTGAACTACCTGACTCTTTGCTTGATACCTGGCTTATCTCCCATTTCCGTTCAGTTAAATCCCATCAGAATTTCCAAACTGAATTCAATCGCCAATAGTTCAGCAAAACTTAGTGAGTAAAGGGTTGCTCAATGTCAGCACACAGGTGAGCATGCAGGGTGGGGTAGTGCAAGACTGCTGTGCTTTGGTAAAGCTGGCAGTAAGGTTCTTAGCCCAGATATAGCGAATCCTTTTGAATGGGAGACATCTTGTCCACTCATCTGAAAATGAGGGTAGAATGTAAGTCCTTCTTTCTAGGAAGAAATAATGAATACACCAAATACAGACCAGAGTCAAAAGAATGTATGTAGCTTTCCTTATGGAGATTCTTGAGAATCCCTATCCCCACTGGCATCTGATGGCTGCATCTTTCTTCTATATTATACGTAATATAATATGTGTAGCGATATTTTGTCCTTTGACCATCACAACTACAAGTGAGGCAAGGTTTGTGGGAAAATGAAACAGTTTTAGTTAAACCGACTAATATGGCTGAAAAAAAGACACGCTTTGAGAGCACAAGTTTCTCTTGAAATCTGAAATAGAAGCCTCAACCTTCAAATTAAGTAGAAGTTGAAAACAATTACTTTGAGTTCACCTTGACTGTGTTAATGAGCTAGAAACTTGAGAGAAGGTACAATATAACTCTGGAGCAGAAGGGGATGTATGAGAGGAAGTGTTGTAAGGGTCAAGCCTGCCACAGTCCATAGTTCCAGTCTCTTTTCAGTTGTTCATAGTTTGACCAACTTCTAATTTTTCAGGCTTCTCCAGGGACAAGGGAAGAAGTAGAGACAGAAAGAAGAATCTCTACTTTAAACTCTGGAAAGCTTCAACTACAAATGATTCAGTGAGCTTAGGGAATAAGGACAGAGAAGGAATACTTTATTTTTAAAATCTCATTTTGAATGTTTTAAAATCTTGCCATAGTGCAGAGAAGCTTATGTATAGAGAATGTTTGTTAAGCCTCCCATACTTCAGAAATACAAAATACTAGAAGGGTCTCAAAGATCCTTTGGTTTCTCTGAAATTCACCTGAGCATGGTAGAATTGTAAGTCTTTGAGAATTGTTGTTTGTATGTGCTAAATTAAAAAAAGGTGACAGCAAAAGACTCTTTATCTTCTGTTTGCAGTGGACATTGAATATCCAGTGGCAAGCTTGTGTTGAACAGGAGCTCTGTTTCAGTTATCCCTCTAAGTGAAGGGCTGCCAGAAGAGCCATGGTCTAGATAATGCTTTCTGAGAGGCTGCCTTCTGAGCTGAGTGCTCCCTTGCTGGCCTACAGGCAGTGAGAAGGAGGACGAGAAAGAGAGTTAAGTGTAGGATGTGCCTCTGTGATACTGAAGATTGTCTTACAATATTAGAAATAACATGGAACTGTCTATGGAGTTGAGTCTGTCATCACGTGAGACAGTAAAACCAGTGTATTAGAACAGTGCAGTTGTGTGATGCCAAACACTGAATAATACAAAGTCTCTGCCTGGTCAAACTCTTTCAGATGGTTTTATAGGGTTAACTGTTTGCTATCTATTTTTGATCTCAATCACTCAGCTGTTTTTTGCAGTCATCTTGCACCTGGTGTAAACACAGGCAGTGTGTGCTCCATCAGAACAGGGAGAAAGGTGATTATGATTACACCTGATTGGAATTAAGTTTGAATTTTTGGGTAGTTCAGGCAAACAGATTTGGTGCTGATAGAAAATGGAATATTGTCCTTGCCCTACTGGGAAGGCAGAATAAACTAGCCCATTTGAAATGCCATGGTAGTGTGAATATAATATTTCTGGTATTTTTTGAAGTGTGGATATGTTATAGCTACATAGAAGGGAGTTGCTGAGGAGGAGAGATTAGCAGAAAAGAATTAGAATATGGAAGTAGAGAAGCTTGTTAAGGGACAGAAAAGGGTTGAGGAAATATGGGTGGACAGAAGGAGTGGTCTGGGTAGCAGGTGGGAGATAGGAGATGCTGCCTCATACTCTCATTTCCTACATCTTGCCTATCCCTTCTGCCCCAAATCCCACTCTTCTGTGGTCTGCTGCTGTCTCCCAATACAATCTTTCTCATCCTTTCTTGGGTCTTACAACCCTCCTCATGTGAAGAACAAGTTGCAGTCTCTGCATGCACCTTAGCTTTTTATTTTAGGACAAATCTACTGAGAGGCAGGAAAAACAGACTGATGATCAATGGCTTGCCCCACAGAGCAGCTTATGTTTCACAGGAAAGGAAAAAAAAAAGAACTTGGCAGTTTTGGCAGGGCTGAGGCTGATGTATTTGCCACACTGTTGAACTTTTAGCATCACCTGTGTGACTTGCCTTTCCTTCTGCTGTGTTTTGTGAATGTCTAGCACTTCTGCAAACCTTTCCCCAGCTCTGCAGGTTGGACACCTAGAAACGCAGAGGCTTTTGACTTAGGACCCTGGCTGTTTGCAGTCTATGAAATGGAGCTGATGAAAGTATTCACAGCTGTAAAACATGAAGATAAATGAATCTGTTCATGGATTGCCTGTTATGGAGATGAATGCCATTGGAAGACCCTTCTAATAATTCTGTGTTCAGTTCAGGACTTTGGTGTGCTGTAAGTAATGTGGTGATTTTGAATTGATTAGACTGTCATGAAGTGCAAAAGGGGCCTGTTAAAGGCTGTGCAAGTGAATTTAGAATTAGAATTTCATTAATTACTCTTTGTTTTATTTGCTTATAGTATATTTTTACATATCCTGTGGTATCAATAGCAGCTGGATTTATTTTCCTCTAAAGCATGCATTGCAGGATACTGTACTTGCCATACTATTCCTTGGTCCTGCCATTAAGATTTCTGCATACCAGGAAGCAACTCTTTTGACTTCACACTTGTAAAAGTAATTTTCCAGGTTCTGTAGCCGTTCGTGTACCTGACCTGGCTCCTGACTTCCCTACTATGGAGAGTGGGCTGGTAATTTGGAGTCACAGTGTCTCTACTCTTAACATGGTGTTTACTGCACTTCTGCCTCAATGTTTAGCCTGTTCCTCATTGAGCACTCATCAGTACGTATTTTTTTACACTGATGTATTCCCATCTTGGCAGCTGAATAAGAGGTGTGATTTCTATGGGCCCTTGTTGATATCTTTGTGTATTGGAGTTGCCGCGTAGCATCTCCCTCCTATTTTCCCTCTTTCAGGAAGAGGAGAGCTGAGCCCCTCCTAACTCTGTACTGCCTATTTCTTTTTTTAAGACTCATTCCCTAGTGAATGAGAGTTGACCAAAGGCCACAGGTCTGCACGTGAAAAACACCGGGAACATGAGCTGAGATCCATGTTAATTCGCACTCGGAACCTGCCTCTCTGTAATTATAGTTCCAACATCCTCCAGAAGAAGAGGTCCCTGAACCCCCCCCCCCACTCCAGCACCCTGGCAAATTTGTTGCTCCCTGCAGTAGGGAAACTAGGCCTGAAGCAGGTCAGCTGGGGCCTGAGAACGCTCCCCTTCTATGTCTTCATTGCAGAAAGAGGTGGGGGCTCTACATCTCCCCAGCCACCTTCTCACCCCCTCCCCCAAGTCTCCCAAGCAAATACAATTTTATGTTATTATATTGCTGCTGATTTGCTGTTGTTTTTCATACAAAAAAAGGTGGAAGGGGCAAGAAGGAACGAAAGAGTCTGGGGAGAGGAAGAGATGAATTGCTGAAGAATGACACTGGCAGGGACTATTGTTCATTTTAGTGCTGGAGCAGGAGCGGGGAGAAACGTTCACACGCCATTCTTGGGCATCCTGCTGGGCAGGCTAGGAAAGGGGCATTCCAGCTGGTCATGAGATTTGGCCGAACAGATTGAATTGGGCTGAATAGAGTGCTCGTCGTTTTTATCATTTTTTTTTCTTAAAAAAGAAGCCCACTGATTAACTGCAATGGAACCTGATTAAAGGGAGAGTCTGAAACCCACATCAACTGTTACAGACATAAAGCTGTCAGCCTACCAGCATGTGATAACCAGGCCTTAACCCTTTACAAGGCTCATGGGGGAGGGGGATGCTCACCAGAATCAGCATTGCCCAACCTGCATTTACGTGTTTGTATGAGAGGGAAGGACTTGTCATTTGGGGAAAGGATTGTATGCCCAGTAGAAAACCTGTAAACAGACTGTATCTCCTGAAAGACAGGTGGCTGAAGAATGGAAATAGGATGCAGGGGTAGTGTGTATGTGGAAAAACTCTATGGGAGTTATTCAAAGTCCTCATCATAACCAGCTTACTTGCTAGTGGTCGTTGCAAAGAACTTGCTCAGATGTTGCTGGCTATATTTTATTAATTAGCAATCCTTGTCCATCTGTCTCTTCTTCTGTGCTTTCCTGAATGTAGCAATAGGAAAAACGCATGAAGAGACCTGAAAAATTGCACAGACTCTTTGGGGATTGATGCAGACAAACTTGGTAGAAACATTAATACCCCTGTGGTGGATATAAAATAAAATCCTAAAATGCTATAATCTTCTACATGAGAACAAAGCTGTAGTTTAGTTAAACTCAGGACTTGCTGTTGTCATTGAAAGCAGAGGAACCACTTGCACATAAATTACCTCAGCAGCAGTAGAATGGAATTTCAAGCTGCTTAGACATCCTTTTCTATGAGTGAAAACACTTAATTTTTATTGTACATTGATTTCTGTTGAAATGAGAGGAAAAATGTCTACCTTGCGTTACTTCTGATTTTCTTTAATGTGTTTATTACTAAGCTGGTGTAGTGTCTAGACATGACTGAATGGCTTCTGTTCATTTTGTTTCTTCTTTAATATCATATTTGTAGTTTGAGTCTTCTATTGAGCAGCACAGACGATGTATTCAGACAGACTCCTAAAGCTTTGAAAAGGGTCTCCATGCTGCAGGGTGGGGAGGTGGGAAGATGGAGGAGGAAGTACCCTTGCCCCCTAGCCTAGGGGTGGTACAGTAAGGGATGGCAATGTAAGACCTCTAATGAGTGAACTCTCCAGCTGTGTCATCCTTTCGTACAGCAAACCTTGCATGTGTGTGCCCACTGGCTTGGAAATTTTTCATTGGAGAGGTGAAAATAGTAGGGATACAGCTGAGAGAGAACAAAGGTCCTTTGTGGGCCTTTGGGAGCCTGAAAGTGGGATTGCTCTTTGCTGTCCAAAACTCCTCATTCCTTCTGATTCACCTCTGTAAATAAGGGATGATGCAAGCAGTAGAAGGTTTATAGCTGGAAGTTGCTATCTTCCTTTTACCTGTCCTTCATTCTTGGTCTTGTCCAACAGATACTACTGGTGCAAGCTGTTTCCCTGCTGACTTGGCTCTGGATGAAGCAGCTGACAATTGGAGGAGTATCCATGCTAAGCTCCTTCCTATTGGGAAAAGGAAAAAAAAGAAATCAAAATAGATGAAAATATCATCTCTTTCTACGTAGAGACTTGTATTAGATGGAGTGTTTGAGTATTCAAGATGAGGAAGACGTTGTGCTAATTCCTACAATCCATCAATAAGATGGAGAACAGCACGGATCTCAGAGTGAGTCTTGGCCTAGCACCTGCTGGAAAGGTAGTCCTGCTTTACTCAGAATCAAATAGTTGGGCAGTTAGGATCTTGCACTGTTTTCTGTGTTCCCTTTTTGAAAAGAGAGTTTGCTAGCAGACTGCAGGAGCAACTCTTTTGTGCAAGAGAACCTCCAGTGCCCCAAGAACAAGGGACCTGTCAAGACCCCAACTAGGAAGATTGGGAATATATCCATCTGCTCTTAGATGATCAAGGATGAGGATTGAGTTTCATGGCAACTCAGCATTGACATAGTTAGGGAGTTTAGGAATAACAGAGCTTCCTTAGATTCTTGTCCTGTATTTTGTGTGTGGAGAGAGAAGAAAGTGAAGGAGATCCACTGTAGTTGTAAGAAACTGAGAAAATGGGAGCGAAGAGGTCTGCTGTTTGCAAAACTAAGCTGGGAGTTCACTTTTCTGCACAAAAATCTTATTTTTTGCTGTCTTCCCACATTTTGCTTCTTGTCTCTGTTTCTTCTGTTTGTGCCTCCCCCTCCTTCCTCCCTGCCACCTACTAGTCCTGCTGTAGTCCTCTCCTGCAGCTCTGTTAACGTTTAACAAACTTCCCTCCAGTTCCTATGTTTCTTTTGGCTGTAGCTCAAGGCAAACTCCCCAGATCCAAAACTAATTTAGGGCTCTGAGCAACAGTAGCATTTAAATGTTGGCTTTGTGCCAGCAGGCGGGCAGCCTCTTCACTGAGAAGAAACCTAATTCCAGTGTTTATTAGATCAACAGTGGCCTCAGGGCTGGACTTCTTTTAATGTTGGTCTTTTAATAATTGTAAGGCTAATACAAGAGCTTGGGACCCCCAGGAGAGTCTCAGGAGCCTAACTCTGACCTTTCCTTTGGGTATCAGGACTTGGATCCTACTTAATTTGGGTCAGGGAACATAAGAGACCAGACTGGTGAAGTGGAGCGGGAGGTGTTATTTTTACTTCCCAAGCAGAGTGTGTAAATCCTTCCACATTTGTGCAATAGTGACTTCTATTTCCTGTGAGTTTATTTTAATGAGGTCTCTGGGGTAAGGACCTAGGTAGGGCAGGGCAAATTGTGCCCTGGTTAAGAAGTGGACTGGGACTGGTAGGATCTATGTTAATTTCTCAGTTTGGCCACAAGCTCTTTGGGAAGGCGCTTAGGGCTCAGGTTTTCCACAGCACGAAGAGTGCTGTGGTGGGAGGTATGAGTACTTTGTAATACTGAAAGCCAGGTCTAAATCTCTTTGGCCCAGATCTGTAACGTTAGTTAAATGTCTAATTTTCCACTGATTTTTTTAGGCATCCAAATACTCACAGATCTGAGCTTGTGTGCTTCCATTTTCTGTTTCTGAGCTGAAGAAAATACTTCCCAGCTTCCAGGGGTGCTGAAATTAGGTTTTTTATTATAAAAAGGCCATCTGACACTGTAGTAGGCAGAGACTGCACAATTACCTGTAGAAGATTTGGTTCTATAATTAGGCAGCTTTGCTTTTTTGTACCTTTCTCCTCTGCCTCAGTGCTGCTGCTATTATTTCAGTGAAGGTGAAACCCGGTGTGTACAATATGAAACGGGCTGTAAGGGATCTTCTGGTGCTTTTCACTGTTGTGGTAATTCTTTGTGGATGTGAGCATGAATCGAGTGTGGAGCTTGTGGATTTGTAGAGACAGAGCACCTGAACTGTGAGGGTTGAGGAGACTTACAGTTCAAGCAAAGGAAGAATTTTGCAACTGCTTTCTAAATGTTGCAAAGGAATCTGAAGTCTAGGCGCTGTGGGAGGTTCAGAATAGTGGTTCGTGAGCTGCCTAGAAAGCAAGTAAATGCGGGTGGGCTGGATAGGGGCTGATGTACAACATAGCTGCCCTGCAGTAACCCCACCACTGAAGTTCTTGTTTCTCCTGTTGGCAATTCTGTTGGAAAGAACTAGTCCCATCTGAGCCCATAAAACATACTAGTATTGTACTTTTTTTTTTTTTTTTTTTTTTTTTTTTTAATCCAATAATTTTAACTGGTCAGGTTTTTTTGTTTTTTGTTTTTTATTTTACTTTTAAGTTAATCCAGTTCTCTCTGGTAGGCAGCACAGTTGCTGTGATGCCTCTGTGGTTGTGCGGTACCTCTTCGCCAGGCCCATCCCTGTTCTGCCAACTCAGTCTGGCCAGTTAATAATTGCCCCTTTGCTGCTCATCCTCTGAGGGTAGCATAATATCATATATGGGGTTATTTAGAAAGAAGAAGGAAAAAAAAAGACAGTACAGAACAACTCTATCCCAAGATAGCTCTGTTTATCTTGTGGTTTGTGCTTTTTGAAGTCCTTCTGCCTGTGGGTTTGCAAAAATGATCTTCTGCCTCCTTATTGCCACAAAACCACACTGTGTATCCTATCCCTTCCCTGGAGAACTCGTCTGCTAAGCAGAGCTATTGTGGTTGGCTTCCAAGTCTCTTGTGTGGCAGAGAACTGGAGAGCTACAAAGCTCAGATGCTCCACCACTACTATGACGGCCTCTTTAAATAAGACCAAAATAAACTCCTTAAAATGACCCTGCAAGAAACAGTCTGTCTTATCCAGGAACCTGGCCATTCTATATCACACCATAATGATGGGAAGAATCTGACTGCAACCCGCAAAAGCCAAAATAGGCTTTCTTGAGGCAGAACTCCTGTCCTCTCCTCACCCTATGTGCCTGGGCAACTGCTGTCCAGCTAGAGTGTTAGGTTCTCAGAAGAGGGGAGTTTGGTGACATGTGAGTTTTGTCCCCTGAAAAGGGGTACATGACTTGCCATATTGATATGTTCTGGGAGAAGGAAGCAAGGGATGTTCTAGGTTCTTGTTTTGGGGTAAAGCTGGGTATCATTCTGAAGGGAGAACTTTATTACAGCTAATCCATTGCCTGGAGCAGAGGTACTGCTCCAAGAGTCTCTTCTTGTGAAGTTACAGTTAAACAGCTGCAATTAACAGACAGTATATTAAGGCAAATCAGCATTAATTTCAGTTTTCCTTAATATTATGTTTTGTAACTGCTAGTTCAATAGCATCTGCAGGAGTAGGAGGCCATTACTATTCAAGAGCATATGCAGGCAGGAAGATACATAGCAATCCTATATGAACCTGAAAACTGGAGAGTTCTTTGGTTTTTGTTTGTTTTTGTTTTAGCCCAAGTCAGATTGAGTTACTCTGCACAGTGAGATGACTTCAGCTGCTAAACAAGGGATTTAGTGAAGCCTCAAAGACACTCACAGCTTGGAAGAGGACATGATAGGAATAGGAGTAGAAACTAATGAGTGTTGGAGCTGTGCTGGAAGTTTGTTTGCCCTAGAAGTTAATACTTCGTTTACTTAAACTACAAGAAGTGAAGTAGAAAAGGAAGGAATGCATGGATGCAAATTCAAACTTTGTCCTCCCACATTACTATTATGAGTGTAGCAGATACCAAGCTGTTTTTCATTAGGTATTGTAGTGTGTTTGCATTCACCTCCACTCAGTGGAGGGGAAGGATTACAAAGCTTCAGGACTTGCAAAATAATTCCAAATTTGTGATTCTTCCATGTCAATTCTAGGAAGAGACAGAGTATATCCTTGCTGTGATTGTTGTGTAGTTTGGGTGCTCCCGCAGCTTAGGAAGTGTAAAGCTCACCATAGGATATTTGCTTCAAGAATTTACTGAGTTTCTTTCACTGGCTTTTGCAGGTGGATTGAGCTCTGTGCTTTTGTGACCTTACTGCTGCCAAAACCCAAGTTAGCAAACTTTAGACTAACTTGAGTAAATCTACAGTACCCCATAGAGAGACAGCTGAGATTGAAGTGGCTCTTTTGCCAGACACTGGCTTTAACAACAAGGGTGAGGTCAATTTTTCTGAACTCGCTGAGAACCTGCTTTGCCCAAACCCCCCTTTCAGAAGGCTGTAAGTGGCAGCATTTGATTGAAGTTGTGCTTACCTTCTGGGGAGTAGGCAGGACTGGGTTGTCCATAGTTTTTACAACATGGCTATGGGTCTCATAGTTTCCCCAGTTTTATACTTCTGCTGTCATCATAGAAATACCCTCCAAGATGCATATGAATCAAAGCTATTTAGGTGTTGTTCCCTTTTGGTATGTTCCTTGTATTCTGCAACAGATGCCAGTGGTATTCCTATGCTCCTGTGCCTGTATCTTCTTGGTTTTGTTGTTGTTGTGCTTTTAGGAAGATGTATCATGAGAAGACCATCTAGAAATTTCCACATCACAGATAGAGAATGTGCTAGTAGAGCCAGTATCATTCTAAAGCTCACTTTAAGGTGTCTATAGAAGAGAAAGATGAGAAAAATCCCTCTGTCTAGCAGTAGTGGAAAAGTTGAAGGAAAGCTGCTGGGAATTAAAACACTGACATTTTCCATCCTGTTAGTGGGAAAATAAACTACTGTTTTGCTCATCCTAATCCATGTCTGTGGTTTATCTCCATAAACTTTGATGTGCAGGAGTAAAAGAAGGATTCTGGACTGCTCAGTAAACTTCATTCTCAAGAATTGTCACGCTAGTGAAAATCTAAGTTACTCAGTAGGTCAAGTTCATCAGAAATACATTCTCCTATGGACTGTCTTTCTAAAAGAGCAGAATGTTTCTTTAGCTGGCACATAACAATAGTGTAGTATCTTCAAGGCCTGCTGGTAATATTTCTGCTGCTGGGACTTTATCTGCTAACTTTTGGTGTCTACCATACTATTTGATTCATGATAAATGAGCAGTAGATTGTTCTCTTCCCTATGGGACAGGAAAGGAAGGAGGTTGTTAGCATGTGGAATAGGAAAAAAAAAAAAAAAAAAAAAAAAGGCACGTATAAGAAATGTAAGTTATTTGTCTCATGTTGCTGAGGTGTCTTAACTCTTGTGAAGCTTTAAGGTAGTGTTTTGAAGCATTTATTGTGTGTGTGTGTGTGCACGCGCACTCACGTTTAGAAGGAATTTGAGTGGCGTAGTGCCTGCCTTCCTGGGGCTGGTGTTCTAGCTAAGCAGTCCTGGATTGTTCTAGAGCTGACGGCAGTGTTTCTGACCTACATTATGCAGCAGCCACTTTTTAAATATTCTATCCATTTTTAAGTGGTATTTCATTACTGTTTAATGTGCTTGAGTGTAATGGTCCTGTATGACAAGTAATTTACCACTGTGTGTGAACACTTTAGACTTATTCTTTGGCTTCCTCATTGTAGTTCTCTATTGATGTGTGGTTGCACATGGGCTTTCAGCTATGCAAGGAAAAGCCGCTCCGGGCTAAAATCAACAAAATGCATTTTTTGATGGCATCCTTCAAGAATCATTCTGCAATTCATGAGACAACTTGGATGAAATGGTCTATACCTAAGAGGGAAAAAATCTGTAGATAACCAAATATGTACCATGAAAGGATGCTTTTAATAGTAACAGGAAGGAAATTTTACAGCTGGAAGCATAATTCTCTGCTCCTTGGAATATAAGTTTATATCTAGGACAAATGAAGTAGTACACAGCAAAAATGTAAATACATACAATAAAAGGATTTAGGATGCTGGATCTCTTCCAGGAAGTGCATTGGTGGTAAGAAGCAAAATGTCGGAGATAGTTTATTGAACTTCTGTCATGAGCTTTGTTTTACAAAGAATCTGTGAAGGTAAAAGTAGATGCTCTCAAGTATCTAATATTTTTGAGTGCTTTTGTAGAGAGAATGGGAAAACCATTGTTTTGAACTGTGATCTCTTCAGATGCTCAGAATTCTCTTTAAAAGAAGTTTGCTTATATTGTCTTTGGACTTATTACCTCAGCTTTGTGACACCTGAAGAATGGTTTGCAAGGCTGATACTGTGCTGGATTTCTTGGATGGGAGCAATGATCGACATACATGCAGAGCTACAGGACACAACCTGTAATTTTGAGCCCTATGATAACATCTGTGAGCTACAAATGTTTGAGGGGTAGCTTGTCTTTAGGGAAAGTGGGACATCTCTCATTCAGTGGCAAGTAAATATGCATAAAGGATAATGGAACTGTCAGCTTTCAGCCAAGAGCTCTGGAAATTAGAGACAGGCTGTTTTACCTGGTTCTTACAGATCAGTCCTGATGTTATCAGGGAAGAGCAGCATATGAATTTGAGTATAGGAAAAAAAGTCACTGATATACTTCCTTCGACTGGGCCTCTCCTGCCTTTGGAATTCTTCTGTAGTTTGGAAATAGAAGTTGTCTAGCTGATACTACTTACCTACCTTTGTACGGAGAGTTTGGGCTGAGATTTTAACATGTATAACTGATGCTTAAGTTGAAGGGTTCCTCTTTTTATACTAGAAATTTGTGGGCTGTCCAATATAACTATTTCCATAGGCAGCTGAGGGGTCTGGCAGAAAACAAAACGTAAAAATCCTACATAGAAAAAAATTACATAAAATTACTGGTGGTTTCTTTTTGCCTGATTTGAAGAACAGAATAGTGATCAGAGGAAAAAAAACAGAATCAGTTGGAAGCCTGAATCAACAGATCAGTTTGAAGTCTTGAAGGAGTAGTATGCCATACCAAGGAAATGATTGGAAGAGAGACATGAGTAACAGATGCTTGGATCCCCAATGCCAGCTTATATTCAAAAAAAAAAAATTTTTTTTAATGCCTTAACAGCAGTCAGGCAATTTATCTATACCAGAGCCTCATCCACAGCTTATGGTAGTGGTATTGCTGTAAATCCTCTGTGAAACAAATAGGTAACTTTGTTTCTGCACCATATCTGCCTCTTGCGTTGAGAGCACTGCCTGTTCACTAGCCATCCTTCTCCATCAAGGCCCTTCTCAAGGAGCTCTAGTATATTAGACTTGATGTGTCTCCTTTATAATTCATCTCTTTTAAACATCTAAATACCTCTGGGAATGAGTGCAACTCAAGACTACACTCTAAAGTTTATCTTAGACTTTAAGGTGACAGGATATCCTTCTCTCCAGGAGAGGATTTCATGATTTCAAATACCTGAGAAAGTGAATATCAATATATTTGACCAAATAGCAGTGTTTTTAAAAGATAACTTTTAACATGTGCAAATGGAGTCAGTCACATTGATTAATCTTCTTCTCTTGAGTCTGTTCTATGCTGTGTGAAAAGCTATGGTATTTACTAGATAAGTGCTGGGCTAAGCGTACTGATGGTAATTCCGTTCTTGCACTCATGAGTAGTGGTGGATCCACCCAGCTCTAGAAACACTCCTCCGTCTTTCCTTCCCCTTGTTTGCTGAGGTAACAGAAAATGAATATTTTTTGGCTGCTGTCTTTGTACTATGGAAACTTTCAGTCTTTCCTCCATCAACCTGTCTTGACAAATTTTGTTGCTGCTGTTAGAATATTTTGTTCAGATTCCATATATTAACCTGGTGCTGAGATGTGAATGCTGTGTTTTACTCCAGGTCTGCCTAAGGAGAAATTTTCTTTCTCTATGTTGAGACATCTCTGCTTATCTAGCCTAAAAGTAGTTTTTTGGCTGCCATATTGTATCATAATATATACCCATGGCTAACTTATCTTTTTTGCTCCTTAGTTTCTGCAGGCATTGCTGCTTTCCAGATTTCTCTCTCTCTCTCTTTCTTTCTTTTTCTTTTTTTTTTTTTTTGAGTATCTGTTTCAAATTATTTTCCACTAGATGCGTTAACTTTTTTTTTAAGAGGTTGAATCTTAATTTCCTGTCCATAATTCTAATCTTCCAAAGTCCCCTTTGAATTATTTCTTCATCCTCTGCAGTGTTTTTAGGTGTTTGTAGCCAGAAATGACATAATATTATTTCCTATTTTGGTATCATCTACAGGCTCCTTTAACATAATACTTACTCTCTCTTCCAGAACATTAATGAAGATATTTAACGAGTCTGGATCGAATGCTGATCTCTATGGTATCTGCTAGCTGTCTCTACCCCCTGCAGCTTGACTTGCTGCCATTTCTCATTAGCTTTTGGTTATGGTTCTTAAACAGATACATAAATACAAAAATCTGGGTATGCTCATAGCCTACCCAATTTGAATTAGTTTTTGTGAGCAGGATTTTATGTCAATAATACTTTCCCTTCATCTGCACCATCCAAAGACTCTGAATGTTTAAAAACACAAGGTAAACCTCAACATACTTGCCTGAGTAGTGGTAGTATCCTCATTTTTTAGAGGAGGAGAAGTAATTTGGTAGGTTGCCATAAGAAGATACGGGTAAAATTAGGATATGTATTTAGAGGCCTTGGTTCTAGCTGTGTTCTCTATTGCAAGGTGTTTATTTATGACAATGTATGTGGGAGAAGGAACTGTAACCATTGCATCTTGATTCTTGAGTCTTTTTAATGTTCAGATCCTACTCCCCCCCCCTTTTTTTTTCCTATTAACCACAATTGTTTCTATAAACTCTTTCCTATTTCCTCAGTGCAAGATGAGATTTTCAGTAGAGTTGGTAATCTTTACTTTTGTAGAATCAGAATTAGGACTCGGAGTAAAACATGATTTAAAGGCTTTGCGTTGCTTGACCCATTTAGGATTTCGGAAAACATCGCCTGTTCCTGTCTTCTACCTCATAGACACACACGCAGACTTTGCACGAAAAACTAACTTATCTTGGGCTTACATTGCTCTCTTCCCTCCCCCTCACCTTCTCCTGTTTTGTTCAGATACTAATTAGTGGACATCCTGTAGAATTGTTCTTCCTCATACTTATTCTTTGTAGTCATATCAAGTGTAACGTTTTCCAGGTATACCTGCATTGTTGTGCCATTGAATATGAGAACTGAAGGGTTGTTGTGGCTCTTCCTAAGACTTTGTTCCACCACAAATTTAATTGAGAACCAGCTGGACTGTGAATGAGGTATCTTCTCCTTTACAAATTGAAGGGAGAAACTTTAAGCCTAGAGGACTCTTGTCCTCCCTTGGAAACTGCCAAAGTAGACACAATACTCAGTTTCTGAAAAGGTCTGTTCTTCTAAAGAAGAAGCTGCAACAACTTTGACCTCTCTTCTCTGTTTTTTATCCTTGCTGCTATTGCATTCTTTCTCAAACAAAACTGAAACAGTTATGATTAAAACTTTTAAAACTTCCGGGGTGTTCTTCCTAGTAGCACTTGAAGAAGTTAACTTTACTCTAGGCAGGCATCGTTTACCTAGAAGCTCTGCGGGTATGCGGTCGAAGATATTTCAGATACTTCCATAGCAGGAGTACAAAAAGAAAAAACCATCTTGGCTTTTATCAGTGAGTGGTGCCCCTTTTGACATCAGACTGTTTTAATGTAATGTTGCCTTTGCTGTGTTTGCCAGTGGAGTTCTGGCCTTAAACAATGGTCAGCAAATCCATCTTCTAAAGCTGGATTAACTGTACTTTCCTTCACTGGGAACAGCTATTTGGGTAAGAGAGAAAAATCCAAAATTTTTAGTTTCCCTCAAGATAGGCAAGCAAAGAAAGCTGAGCTGTTTTGCTATAGAAATAGATTCAGGGAAGTGCTGGACAAGGAAAGTAAATGTGTCAATTAAACTGTGTTCAAGGTCATCTGAAATGTCCAAGGTCTGCCCTCATCTCCAGAAGATATGTGGGTGGAGTGCAATGTATGGGATGCAAAAGCAAGCCTAACTGGGAAGTGGAGAGAGCGGGAAAACACTACCTGACACGGGCCTTCTAACAACAGATGAAAACGGTGTTAAAGAGTCTATTAAAGACTATGCTACAGGGTTTGTTAATTTTATCCCCAAATAAATGATCAGATGTTCATAGTTTCCTAAAATGTAGGAATTACTGAGGCTAGGGCAAAACATTC
This sequence comes from Rhea pennata, assembly GCF_028389875.1. Classification (NCBI taxonomy): domain Eukaryota; kingdom Metazoa; phylum Chordata; class Aves; order Rheiformes; family Rheidae; genus Rhea; species Rhea pennata. Next base: position 18,508,022 of record NC_084667.1, on the reverse strand, counting down.
CAATGCTTAGTCCAAAATTGTTCTGAAATGCTTTTGGTGATATCCTTCCACATTTTCTCTGGGAAGCAGTTTCACAGCCTTATGCACCTCACTGTTAGGACTTTTTTTTTTTTTTCCTATCATTTTTGCTTTAATTCTATTACTTCAACTTATTTTGCACAGTCTTGGTGTGTTCCTCTTTATCACTGCAACTGTCACATATTTGTACTGTATTTTCACACCTTTTCAATATCTGCTTAGAACTTCTGAACTCTGCAAGGGACTTTTATGTGGTAGGATTAAAAAGTATAAAATCTGATAACATCATCATCTCTTTTTGGTTATGTCCTTTGTGGTCAGAGGTGCCTCTGCATACCATTGAAGGTTTTCTCTAGGTCACAAAATGTAGAGTGAGCCTTTTATGCACAAAGGGGAAGGAACGCAGGTCCATGTGTTACACAGTCTGGACCAAAATAATGATTGTTGTTTTCACGTGCTTCTGATTCAGAACTGAACAGGCTAGAGCATTAATCGTATCCAATGTTTTAGTAGTTCTGGATTTTCTAAGCCTACTGTTACTGCTGTCCTTGGATACTTGGACATGATTAGCTATGTTACTGTATTCTGGATACATGTTCAACTGGGGGATCATACAAGCAAGCTGTTGTCATCTAATTTAATTCTGTTGCTTTAAAAATAATATTTAAAATAACTTTTTATGTTTGGATAAAGGAGGAAAAGGTACAACTATCAAGGTAGTGGAAGAGTCCCTTATGCAGTTGATTCTTGATATCCACAATAAAAGAGCATGCGGAAAGACAGCTTGGTGCTGCCTATGGACTTATTATGGATGCCTATACCTATGGATCTTTGGCAGTTATTTATGTAGTATCCTTGGCTTGCATTCTTTTGCGATAACTTCATCCATATTTTGGGACTGTGAGAAAATTCTGCTATTTGTAGAATGCTACCAGGACTTGACAGGGGTGAGCAGCCAGCTTTAGGCGGTGGACTCTGAACAGCAAGAACATGCTGAAGCAACAGCCTCTGAAGATGGAATTGCTGTAAAATGGGAGTAAGAGCTGCAGTCCCTCGTTATTTGTACTGAAATTAGAATTGGCAGCTCAACTTTTGGAATAAAGTATGCCATTGGGACTTAAAAGAGCAAATATTTTCAGGCTCCTCTAAAAATTTTCTGTTTCTAACAAAACAAGGGCTACAGAGTTCAGTTCAGTGACTATTCTGCTTTCTCAATCTTCCTTTGTAATGTCAATGTTTCAATGAATCTGTGGCAAATACAAGGCTGTTACATAATAGCTTGAGTGCTGCCTGTGACTCGGTCTGCAAAATGAAGCTTTGTATGCAACTTTACTATATTGATCTGATCTAATGAAATGCCCTTGGGTGGGGGGTGTGGGGGGAGGAAAGGGCAAGCAGAGCATCAACTTGTTGTTTAGCAAGCAACACCCCACCCCCCACGAAGCATCCTGGAAGAGGGAAAGAGGAGCTGCGGAAATAACAAGAGGATTATGTACTTTTGCTTCTCAGCCAGAACTGACATAACTGTTTTGCCAGCTTTTGGCCTCCAAGTTACAAAGAGCCTAATTGCCTTTTTTCGGAAGGGTGTGTGTATGTGTGTGTGGGGGAGCACACTTCCTCCGGAGGGGGTTCATTTTTCAGAAGAACATACAGTAGAGGATCTTCAGAAGGAATCTGTAGAAAGTGGGTATGCTATACTAAAATTAAGGTGATGACAGATGTTAAGTATGATGCCTATGTTTAGACTGACTTCCTGTATTAAGGAAGGTTTATTGAGGTTGTTTGCGTAATACTTTGCTACAAAAACTGTTTGGTTCCTGGATCCTGCTGTTGTTGCTTCTTGGGGGAACCAAACTACAGACAGTGAAGATAATTTTTGGTTGCTTGTAACTATTGCCAAGTCAGAGAGCAGGAAATTTGCATGATGGTGGTATGAGGTATCAAGATGGGCCTGGAAAGGTGAGTGATGTTAACTCAGCAACTGCTGATGCCTCTGCACAGCTTCTGTGTGTTGTTTATATGTATTGTATTGTTAAAATATCTCCACTTTTTTGCCTCTTGTATAAGTGAAATGATTTTTGATTACAGAGGGTTGGTTAGAGTGTCCAAGTCTCCAGCATGGTGAAAACTTTTAGGAAAGTGTTTGTCATGACTAAGCCCTGAGGGGCACCTCTTTGTTCCTGCTTTAGAGGAATGTGCAGAAGCCTGAGTAGATATTGCTGCTTTGATTGTTGGTCCAGTTGCCCGAAGGACAAGTGCTGACTTTTGTCTTGTTCCTGGATTCCTCTGACTGACTGGACTTGAAACGTGAGACAGGAGGGTTGCATTCCACCCTAGTACATGCTTGGTTAGTTTTCTGTCTCTCACTCACTATATTTAGTGAGAGCTCGACGTCAAAAATAAGGCTTCCATTGAGACTTCTCACACCAACTGCACTCCTTCCGCTTGTCTTCGAGGTGATTGGAGAAGATGTGCTTCTGATCTTTATCCTTCCTGGCCATCTCCTGTTACAGAGGGTGACATCACCAGAGCTCTGAGCGTGGGGAAATAAGCATGGGACACCAAGGGTGGAATACCATCCCCACTGAAATCACTGAGAAAATTCCTGCTAGCTGCAGGGAGTCACAGGTTTCACTTAACTCATCCAGGATTAATTCTTTTGGTATTGGTTATATATTGAAATTTGTTACTATACATTAAAGCAAGTTTCTTCTTCTTTTTTTTTTTAATCTTCCTTCAAGGGGAAAGTGTTTGTGCTGTCTGAATAGTAATGTGCTTTTCTTGTCGAAATGTAAGACGGGTTATAATGACTAGAAGGTTAGTTACCCTAGAGATGTCAAACCACAAAGCATTAGACATACAACATACAAAGGTCGTAATTTAGAATAGTTAAACAAAGTAAATTTATGTATTAGTACCACAGATTCAGGGTAGTGCATATAGCAGTGTTGGTATTTGGGTCATAACGAATCCTTCAACTTGCAAGAGCATCTGTAGCATGTTAAAAACACAAGCCAGAAATGGCTGAATGTAGCAATTGTGATGAAGTGAGAGGAACATATTAAATACATACGGTGTGTAATCTGATATTAATTGTAGTAACTTTTGAAGATAACAACATATTTGGCAACATAGCCGATTAAGTTGCAGTTCGCAGATTTTTCAGCATTTTAAGTAATTCTACAGTAATTTTTCCTCTACTTGTTCCAGAGCTGTGCTTCTGTGCTGCTATTGTGCAGCTAAAAACCTCTTGCTTTTACTTTCCCTCAGCTTCTCTCTCATTTGTGTTTATACAGAAATAATTTATTAAATGTTATCCCCTAATTTAAGAACTAGTTGCCTTGATGTTTATTGTTTCTTGTTGGTGAAGCTATCCCATGGCATACTGGGGCCTGGGTAAGAAAGATGGCCGCTTGCACTGTGATATCCATCTTTTTATGGAGGCAGCGAGACATCATCCTAGTGTGCTCCAACAGCAAAGAATATTGGAGTTCAAAGCAGTTGGAAGAAGTGCTTGGGGGTACTGTTGAGTAAAATGGTAGAAGAATTGTCTTGGAAAGGGTGATTTAAAACAACAGCAATCTTAGAGTATACAGGCAGTTCTGCCTTTCTAAGTAGGGGTAGGTTCCAGAAGAAGGTGGTTTGTCCTGAATTTTCTGTGCTGCCAGTTTGAAGGAACTTCTGTTTTTTCATTTTTTTTTCTTTGTGTGAAGGTGTGTGGTTCTGCTGAATTTCCTTGTGATTATTCCTAATGGTCAGATGTATTAAATAGATCATGCATTGTTTTCTCTTATGGATAGCTGTGCTGGGTTGCCTCTGACTCGCATCAGACTTTCTCTACTTAAATTTGTCTTTGGAAGTCTGCATCACCCAGCAATTTTGCTTTTTCTATCAACCTTTGTTCTGGCTGTATCTGATGAGTCTGTTGAGCATTTGATCACCTTGACCCTTTCCATTTGCTTTTCCTTTTTTTCTCCTTCTTATTAACCTATAGTCTTCCTGTTTTTGACATCAGACATTGATTGCTTTCTCTAGTCTTTACAGTAATGCCTTGAAATGTTCCTTTTATGCTAAGCCTCTTAAAGATAACCTGTAGTCAGAGGAAAGAATGAAAAGCTTATTGCACCTGTAACAACCCCTTCAGCTGGCCCAATTCAGCAGCTTGTGGATGAGCTTGGGAACTGGTTTGTTGTGAGGGCTTGTAGCCTGCAGTGTAGCAGGGGGAGCAGGCGGTAGGGGCTGGTGGAAGCCCCTTTAAGCCAGTTTTGCTGCAGAAGTTTGTCATGGAACTGTTCCTCAAAGAAGACATGCAACTGCACTAAACATAAATCTTAGCTCAAGTTGCCGAAGTGGTTATCTTTGTTAGAGGGAATTCTGATGCTGAGAAAGCTTGTGGAACAATTACACGTACAAAATTTTGCAGATACTGCTTTTCTTAATTAGAAAAGGAAGTAAGGAAATCATGAGGTTTTTTTCCCTCTCTCTCCCCCCCCCCCTTTTTTTTTTTTTTTTTTTTTTTTTTTTTTTTTTTTGGCTTATGGTTTTGTGGTTAGGTTGTTATAGTTTATGGCTCATCCAAGATTTACTAAATGTAACAAATGAGATCAGTAAGTCCACAAATAGAGAGTTCAGGGGGTATATAACTACCATTTGGTGCACACATCCCTCTAATTCTTTCCTTATGACTGTTATTGCTTAATCTGAGAACTTTAGGTTTGCTTGAATTGCAGAAAGAAGAAATTCTGCAAAAAGAATTCAATCACAGAGTTGCCTGAGGGCACTGTTGATTGATAGGATAATCATTTGTTTAACAGTGATATTGATTATACTGTTTGTCTAGCTAACTTCAGACAGAAGTTTAAGTATGACCTTTTCCATTTTGAGATGTGGGCTGTGGCCTGTCTTCTCTCAAGGCAGAGATTTATGAACAGAATGTATGGGATAACGTCGTAAACAGTTGCATTTGCACAGGTGTGAAAGTTGTTGTGCACAGTATCACCTTGTAGATGAGAGAGGGGAGAAGAAGGTTGGGAGCTGCTCACGCTAACTTTACAGCTGAAGAAAGTATTCTTATGAGATTATATTTTGATGTTTGGACTGTTTTTTTTGGGGGGGGGAGGGGAGGGGGATCACTATGCAGAGTTGAAAGTTCTCTTCCCTTGCTTCCATGAATGTCAGTTACGCGCAGGTAATGTTACAGGTTAATCTCCATAGACAAATAGGAAATGATGTATTTTTTTGTCCTTCACTGGAATCTGAAGTGTTTAAAGCTGTAGAATGGAGAAGGTTTGTATCCAGAAAGCACAAGATCTGGAGAAGACCTCCCAATAACTCTCGGAAGTAGAATCGTTGATACCCTTTCTGTGGCGGTTTCAGAACTACGTGGAACAGCATCAGTGCTGTGTTCTAGGAGAGGACTAAACTCATAAAATAAGGAATCTCAGTTCTTAGAGCACTTTTTTTTTATTTGTTTGTGACCAATGCTGAGTTATTTTCTGGCTAGCTGATTCCTAGATCTCTTTTTGGCAGGTTGCTATTTGCTGTTCCCTCCATTTCTGGAAACTACTGTTTTCTTTGCAGTAGTGTGCGTGTTTATACATACAGTGTGTACATGGAGAATAGTTGCATTTTATGTATTTACTCACTCTAAAATAGAAGGATTGCTTCAAAATACCCTGGTTTTTTTATTTTGTTGTTGTTGTTTTGCAGGTGTAACAAGTAGCGCTGAATGCTCCTGTGGACGTAATCACTTTACTTGTGCTGTCAGTGCTTTTGGTGAATGTACGTGCATCCCTGCTCAGTGGCAGTGTGATGGAGACAACGACTGTGGGGACCACAGTGATGAAGATGGCTGCAGTAAGAAAACCATTTTGGATTTGTTTTTGTGAAAGCTGAATGTCTTCACTTTTCCCTACAGATACTTCTCTTTGTTTTACAGGCCCATCCATGTTTTTGTATGACACTTGTAAGACTGTAGATGGCATACCCTTGAGTGACTCCCATACTACTCCTTTGCCTGACAATATGTCCACTCGCACAAGGCACAGTGAAAGCCCATCTCTGCGTTTGGCAGCTTTTTTAAAAAAAATGTTTATAAGGGGTGTTTTAGAGGGAGAAGAAAGAGTGAGAGAAGTACCTCTGTTTTCCCTCCCTCATAAAAGTGATATCTGCACACCAGGTTGTATAGCTGTGCTAGTAATAGGATAACTAAACAGTGTGAATAAGTTATCCATGACTGTTGGTGTCTCCCCTCTTAAGGAACACTTTGGTTTCTATTCTGGCCACCCTGTGTAAGGAGAGGAAGATGAGCACTGTGACTGACATTCATTTGTCTTCGGATCTGCTAGGAGAGGTTGTCTTGCCACAGATGTCAGTATCTGTGTAGCTGAGCTCAGTTAGATGAGAACAGATGAAAAGTGACTCTCAATCAGTTTACTACAATATAAATGAATTGAAACAGAAAACCCCTTCCCTGGAGCCGCAAGTAAATTGCTTTCTTTCCTCATATCTTTGGATTCCACAGATACTGGTAGAATTGAAGGGTGAAAAAAGGCTCAGTTTCATGAAACACCTTTCCTGAAAGTTTCCCCAGATTTCAGATTCCTGTTGGTAGACGCAGTAGAGGAATTTATTTCCCCTGTAGGATGTGTCCGTAACCTTCCATGGTTTCCACTGTTGCCTGCTGTGGGAAAAGGAGTTTTTCTTATCTTTGTTTTGGGGATTCCCCTCTTCCTTAAGTGTGGGAGAACTTAGCTTAGCTATAGGAAAACTTGTTTCTTTCTTCTTCTTCTTCTTTTTTTTTTTTTTTTTCAAAATTATAAGAAAAAACTTAGAAACATGGAAAACGTTGGGAGGAAAAATTGGTTCTTGAAAAATAGATCACCAGCAAACTGAAGAGATCAGTGTTCTGGTATAAAGATGACTAGTAAGAGTTACCTGTGAAGACAGTGACCTTAGTTGGAGAAATCAGGAGCAAAGGGAAAGTAGAATAGTGGGAAAAAAACCTGCATGTTTATGTCTTGTGGAAGAAAGTGCAAATTTAAGAACTTGAAATGCTCAAGGAAGCCATGTTGAGGATCTGGCAACTGAAGAAATAGTATCAAAACCTCAGAAGAGCAGGGGAGGAGAAGCTATGCTCAATTACTCATGCTGAAAAAGAAGTTAAGCAGGAATATGGAGATGGAGGGGGAAAGAGGTACAATAACTAAACTGGTTTTGCTGGCTCAGCACGGAGGAAGGTTTTCTGCTTTTTGTTTTGTTTGTTTGTAAGAGGAAATCATGCTTCACAACTCTGAAGGAGTGAGTAACCATGAGATACCCAGCTGATAGTCTACTTTATATTTCAACAAAACCCATCACCAAAGGTTCTTAAACTAAGTGGCCATGGGGAAGGGCATGCTCTTCCATAGGAAAATAACCTGTTAAAAGACAGAGAATAGAAACTAAGAATAGCTAGATCTTACAGTGGAAAAGATCATCAGTGGAGTCAAACAGAAGCTTCTACTCCTATTGTAGTGCTCAATTGCCTTATTCCTTTTCTTGGGTTACTTACAGTGCAGTGACAGCATTTGCTGACAGTACTAAGTTTTTCAGTGTAGTAAGGAATAGGGTTGATTGTGAAGGACTACAGAGGGATCTCATGGGTTTAAAATTCCATTTCACCTGTCACTGAAGTTAATTGTAAAATTATGCATGGGGAAGGGTAGAGGAAGGGGACAGTATCAACTTTGTATCCATATTTATATCCATAATGTTGAGCTTTCAGCAGAGTACTTCCCCCTCAGAACAGGATCTTGGGTTTATAAATGATCATGTCATGAAAACAGTGGCTTGGTGCTAAACAGTACTAAGAAAAGTAACTTGAATGTTGGTAATCCTTAGGAAGGGGCAAGATGAAATCACTGTTGTGCATGGCCTCTTTAAATATTTTGTGAAGTTCTAGTTTATCTTCTCCACCCTCTCATATTTTTAATAGAAGAATTGGAAAAGGTGTATCAGAGGCCATTCTAATATATTCATCATCTTCCCCACTAGGTACAATTGATCTAACAGGTATGCTTCAGCCTGGAAGTCTGTAAGCTTAAGAGGTGGCTATGGTAGAGTGCCATGTAGTAGATGGTTGGAGATTGACTGCTGTTACCAGAATGAAGGAACCAGTGGCGTACAACTAGCAGGGGAGGATTCAACACTGACAGGAGATACTCATCTCTCACACAGTATATGCTTAAGCCATAGATCTCCTTGTCACAGAAAAACGGTGCTGAAATTTCAAACAATTTCAGAAGGTAACCTAGCAAGTTTATGGAAGAAAAATTCATTGAGGGCTGTTAGATACAAATATGCCACCTCTTGTTTAGAAAGTCTTGGAATCACAAATAGATGGAAATTTTAGGTCTTCTGAGGAAGTACCACTGCATACATGCTATGTTCTTACACTTTTCTCTTGACATCCGCTGTTGCATCCTTACCTGTCTCCATAGCCTGGTCTGGATGGACCTATGGTCTTGCACAAAAAAACTGTGGTTATAGTATATCAGTAATACATTAGGGAAATGTGACCAGGTAGATTTAAATGAAAGCTGTGCGAACTAGGAAGTAGTCATGAACTGTGATCAGCCTGCTGAGTCTGCCTGTGACTGGAGGCTGGGAAGTATATAAGGCTGAGGCTGACAACCAAGTGAGTCAGAGAATGTAGGAACTGGATTCAACTCATGCCTTCATTTAATTTACATTTTTCAATGAGGGAGAGGGGAGAATGAGCCTGAAGTGAGGGGAGCTGTCTTGAAAGCAGTAAATTGGAGATGGGAATGTTTAGAGCTCTTATTTAGAATACTACTTATGATTTAAATCTCTGCGCTTTTAAAAAGAGAGAGGCAAGCTAGAATGTGCAGAGAAGGACAGCAGAATTGGCAGGATGAGAGGGGAGATAGAAAGAGCTAAATTTACACAGAGTAGAAAAGTGAGTCATGGGGAGGGACTGGAATATGAGCTGCGTTTTTAAAGACTGCAGTGTAGTAGGTAAATACAAGTAAGAGACTTTTTTTTTTTTGTTTGTTTCAAAGTGACAGACAGAAGTGCTCCAAGTATAGTACAGTGGAGAGAAAAAAGGAAAAATATAAGTTAAACAATGGGGCTAATGACTTTAAAGAAATACCAAATGCATGATTTCAATGCACACGTGCAAGACTGCAGTGAAGGGACCCTAAGAACTCTCACTCAGCTGAGCCTGCTGAGTCTCTGAGTAGCTGCTCAATACAAGTCCTGATATATGATACTGTTAGCTTGTAAGAACTAGATTGACTGAACAGTGTAGGTTCCTGGTGCATGTTTTTGCTATTTCCTACCTTGCTGGTCATGATGGTCCTGAAACACTTGGCTAAAGCAGATCATGTGCTAAGTCCCTCTTTTTGGCTTGGCACATTAGGCTGTCTCAAGCTATATGCTTTTGAAGGGTTAATTTTCTATTGGATCAGTTTGCTGACTGTGCCAGCATAAAGAAGGCAGCAGGAGTGCAAGAGCACTCTTTGAGTGGGATGAGACGCCTCTGAAAAGCAGCTCAAACTTGAATCAGTTCAAGCTTCTCATGAAACAGCACTGCAAATAGCATACAAGAATGTTCAGTTCGTAGATTTTTCCTTCCCTGGACATCTAACTGCGACACGCCTATAGTATTTTGCTTGAAGTGAGATTTTAGCCTCCTCCTTCGTTTGGACGTGATCTATTTTCTGTTTACTGATTTATACTGGGTCTGAAATTAGTGAGTTTTCTGGTTCTTATTTACACAAATATTGAGCTAAAGGGACAAGGTTGTGTTGAGGAGGTTATTCTGCAGCCCCCACGGACATTAAAGGCCTAGTTAAAACATTAGTGAGATTCCTTAAAAACTGTGGGGCTAGTTTTCATGTTGGGGTGAGCCAAGTGGTTTGTTCTGACTCATGAAACTTAGTTCATGCAACCGTTTCTATGGACTCTTCTGAGATGATAAAGCTGTCAGCAGTGTTTTTCAGCAATGTGTGTAGGTACGATTCTGGGTTTTAAAGATAGGAGTTAGAATATCATCAAGTAGATGTCTCCGATCAGGAGAATGAACATAAGTGATTGCAAGGGATCCCATGTTTCTACTGGTCTTCTGCAGGCTAGTCTTATACTTACAGGAATACAAGAATTTGCAGCAATTCGTTTTTTCTCTTGTGACTGCTTAGGCTTTCCAGAGAAATAATGCTGTGGCCATGCTTGTTTTCAGCTCTGCTTTGCCTTTGGTGTATCAGCTCATGCGTTTACTGAAAATAAAGGCAAGGATGATATTCTAAGAGAGTTATTTCTACTTCTTTGGTAAAGGGAGTTGGGAATGGGAGAACTTTGGACTGCTGAACTCCTATTAAAGCAAGGGAGTGAAGCCCAATGGAGTGGGAAATGTGAATATTACTTTAGTAATAAAAGATTGAATCTTTTATCTGTGTCTAAGCAGCAATGCATATATGCTTGACTAGTTGATTGCTGTTTACTAAATATTTCAATAATGCAGTTTGCAAGCCCTGAACTGATAATTTGTTTCAGTTAAAGAATGGTAGAAGGCTTGAAATGAGTTTTGTGCAAGAAAGATAATCAACGAGAGGGATTGCACCAACCAAAAGCAGGAACAGAGATGGGAAATGTTTTATTTCTTTTGAGAGGGATATTCAGTTTTTAGATAAAACATCAGAATTTATTTTATAATTTACAACACTAATAAAAGCCTTTGAGAATCTGAGTCAGTTACACTAAGTTTGTCTCTGCTGTTATGTTTTCTGCTCGTTCCAGTCTGACTACAAATATTCAACTTGCATTGGAGTCCTCAGATTATGCATCTCCCATAGGTTTTTCCTATAGGTTTTGGGAGAACTCTGCTTCTTCCTACCTGGCTGTTACAGGATCTGTTTATCTTGCAGATCTGAAGCCCTGCTGTGATGGGAGCCAATTATTCTGTGACATGTTTGTTTCCTGCTCTGGATCATGTTTACAAGCCAGAACGCTATAGTAATAATAGTAATAAGCAACCTCCCAGCTGTCATGCCGGCTTCTTAGACTTTCTGAAGTGTCAGCTCTTTGGCTCGCTGACAGAGTCTAGCTTGGAAGCCTTTGCTGCACATGCCCAAAGTAGTTCAGCTGCCTTCCTGCCTTGTGCCAGCAGAAACAACTTTGGATGGTTCCTAATGAAAGCTGCATGTAAGCAGAGGAATGATTTTCATTCTGTCCTTCTGCATGAAGTCCAGCATGATGAGAATGAGCCTAACTTCCTGTAGTAAGGGTGAGAGGATAGCTAAGTAAATGTGGCCTGAGGACTGATAAATAATACCGTTTTTCATAAGATATGCCATATCCCCTCCTAACTATCCCCCTATAGAGTGCTCTGAGCTTTCAGCTTGCGAATGTGTAGCTCCCTGGGACAGAGATTTGTTTGCTAAGCTCCATGCACTGTTGTACCACTTCTTATTTAAAGGGCCTGGAGAATCTTAAAACTGCTGAAAGTGGCCTGCTATTCCTGTTTCACTGGGACCATTGGGTAGGTCCTGTTCCGTTGTAACTCATTCAAGCCCAGGAGATGGTCTCTTCAGTTGTCAGGAGTAGGACTGTGAGTATACCTACTAAGCTGATTAGTCTCAGACCAAATTTTTGAGGTGATGCAAGGATAAAAATCTCATGAGTGTTCTGTTAAAAATGATAGAAATTTTAAGAGTTACTCTCCCTCTTCCCACTCTTCCCTTCAGTTATTCCACATAATCCCCAGTCTTGAGCTCAGATGTGAGCGCTCAGGTGAACCTTCACTTCTAAGTATCTAGTTTGACTAGATGAAAGGAACTCAGTATATGATTTCTCTTTAGAAGATACCAGTTCCCTGTTTACTGTTCCTTGTGAGTAAAGTTTATCTCATTACCTAGATATTTTATTTGACTTGGTATATGTGTGCTTCCTTTAGAAGGCATCACAACTGATGCGTTGCCCCCTCAGGTGTAGCCTTTGTGATCAGAGAGTTGTGAAAGACTGCGTGCTGATACCTTGTAGTAGTTTGTTTAATTTGCCAGCAGCATACTGTTGTTCAGTGGTTCTGCTCAGCAGTGCTATTGAAGATAGGATTTTCTGTAATTTCGGAACTAAATTTTCCGAAATACGGTTGGTGAAAGGTGGTGACTCCTGTTTCTTCCCAAGGGTGGATTGATGTCCTTTATTCTTGTCTCTGGAACTATTGCCCACTATGCTGCGGATCTCAGCAAACAGATCTGTTTGTGTGTATGTACATGTGCACACATGTAGCTATGTGTGGATATGAGAAACTTCAGCTGAAGAGTTGCACAGTGAGATGTTTCTGTGATGCTTGGGGCCAATCTGCAGTTGTTTCTAATGCAGATGGCATGAAAATATTTTCTGTTTATTTTTAAATTAGCTTCTTGTTCTTCACCTGACCAAGAGGTTATCTATGTAAACAAGCAGTGCTATTCAAACTGATGTGCTCTGAACTCTGAACACTGGTCACTCAGTAGTGTCCTTGGGTATAAAGCAACCTGGTCACTGTAGGCAACAGGGCTGACGTGTTCAAAGGACAGTGGGACGTGATTCGCTCTGTGTTCCACCTTATAAACTTCCCCTTGCCCTTTCCCTTCCCACCCCCCTTTGCTTGGCCATAAAAGAGCTCCCTGTGTAATAGGAGTTGGGAGAGGGGGAGGAATAGCAGGCCTATGATAGACCTAGCTTTGCTGAAACCTTGGATGATGTCCAGCATGACCATACTGAAGGATGAGCTCAGGGAAATGGTTGGAAGTTCAAAGACCTTTTTGTGGCACTTACTGTCAGTTGACAAATGTGCTCTCTTGAGCGGTTGCTGGCCAGTTTAGATCTTACTGCAGACCCCTCTTCCTTGTACTTGTTCCCCACCCAGTATCTCTGTTCTGCCTATGGAGTTGCTGCCCTTCTGTGCATTTGTCTGTCTTCAGCTGTGTCCTAGGACTTGCCTTTGCTCATCCTTTTAAAGAAAGCATTGTGGCTCTGCGCAGGTGTGGAGATCAGGCTGGAATTGAATGGGTGGAATTGAATGGGGAAGGGGAAATGAGGCTTAGCTGTGTTTACCGCTGCATTACCTAATCCTGCTATGCATAGTAATGAGAATATGCTAGTGCGGTCTGTGATTCCTCAGTGGAAGAACTGCCTCTGAAGGACTTCACAGAATCACAGAATGGGTAAGGTTGGAAGGGACCTCTGGAGATCTTCTAGTCCAACCCCCCTGCTCAAGCAGGGTCACCTAGAGCATGTTAGACGGGATCATGTCCAGGTGGGTTTTGAATATCTCCGGAGAAGGAGACTCCACAACCTCTCTGGGCAACCTGTTCCAGGGCTCTGTCACCCTCACAGTGAAGAAATTCCCCCTCACGTTCAGGCAGAACTTCCTGTGTTTTAGTTAGTGCCCGTTGCCTCTTGTCCTATCACATTGCAGCACTGAAAAGAATTCCCCATTGCCTTGACACCCTCCTTTCAGATACTTATAGACATTGATAAGATCCCCCCTCAGTCTTCTCTTCCCCAGGCTAGAGAGGCCCAGCTCTCACAGCCGTTCCTCATAGGGCAGGTGCTCCAGCCCTCTGATCATCTTTGTAGCCCTACACTGGACTCCCTCCAGTAGCTCCATGTCTCTCTTGTACTGGGGAGCCCAGAACTGGATGCAGGACTTGAGATGAGGCCTCACCAGGGCAGCGTAGAGGGGCAGGATCACCTCCCTTGACCTGCTGGCAACACTCTTCCTAATACACCTTGGGATCTCATTGGCCTTCCTGGCCACAAGGGCACCTTGCTGGCTCATGGTCAACTTGCCATCCACCAGCACTCCCAGGTCCTTCTCTGCAGAGCTGCTCTCCAGCAGGTCAGCCCCCAGCCTGTACTGGTACATGGAGTTATTTCTCCTTAGGTGCAGGGCCCTGCACTTGCCTTTGTTGAACCTCATGAGGTTCCTCTCTGCCCAACTCTCCAAACTGTCCAGGCTTGCAGCTTTCCTGGGAAAAAATTAATATCCTTAATTTTACATGAGGGAAAAAAGGAGATAAAGAGATAGGACTGTCCCACGGTCGTGCAAAAGTCAATAGCCAATGCTGGGAAGAGAACATTGGGGTTCTGTTTTCCAGTCTTCTGTTAATTCAGTTTGTTCAGAAGGGTCTTACTCCCAAAATGGCAATGAAAGAGCCTGGCAGAAGTTCTTACTGCTTACTTTGTATTGTCATGTACTTTTCTCCAGACCATAGGAGGAAGAGCATGGAATTGTGGCTTTTGAAACTAGTAAAAGCAGTAAAATGCATTTGTCAAAATGTATAGCTGTTCCATGACATCATGACAAAACAGTGGAGGTTGGTTGAATCCTATACTGTGCGTTTTCCTAAGTGCGACCTTTTAACGTTTGAATTTCCTCTTAACTTTTAAATTTCCAAACAGATTGTTTGGATGTATTTATAACAGCATTAAACATTAACTCTGGGTTAGTGTTATGCCTTCAGCTTTAACTCCTTATGAATATACTTGTAAAACCATGAAATAATAAATGACCAACAGAAGAGCTGAATAATATTGATAATCTCAGAACAAAAGGCTTTACAGTGAAACTGAATCCTGACACATTTAGAACGAATAGAAGAAAACGCAGGAATGTTTCAGTGTAGAGACAGTTTGCTCTTTAATGTCAAGAAGGGATTGTGGATTAGGGATGAAAAGAGCTGGGAAGAGGAGGTTAGGGAAAAACTTCTCCCGTATGAAAGCTGTTCCCAGAATCTTTTGCATTTGCCTTCAAAGCATCTGCTTCTGAACATTATTAGATTCAGGTTACTAGTTTACGTGGATCCCTGGCCTGATCGTGAAATTTCAGGCTTCATTCATTAGCTTTTTGTCTTAAATGGGTTTGTATTTTTTTTTCTTTTTGTTTCTCCTCTAAAGCAGAGCTCCTGTTGAAGGGGATTTATCTTCCCCCTGGTGTTGTCTGGGCTGGCACACAGTTGCTGTCTGCTGGGGTGGGAATTAGGTCCTTCTTTGTATGTGGCAGTTTGTGTCTTGCTCTCTTCACCCTGCTCTCCCCTCCCCTGCTCTTGAATCTCCATTTTTCATATTTAGGGAGAGTATGAAATTGGCTGAACTGCTCCCTGGAGGGGTGGAATTTCATTTTGTGTAGTTACCTCATGAAGAGATGCAGCAGTTCAATGGGATAATGGTGTCAGCTCTGAACCAGTGCTAATGTCCTAACCCTCTGGGAGCTTGAAGAATTCTCCCCTGGAGAGTCAGCATGCAAATTCCCTTCCAGGCGGCTCCTGTGCAGTCCTTTGGTGATTAGTCACGCTGGGACTGGGGAGAACAGACAGAAAAGCATATGCGAGGGGGGATGGTCTTAGTCCTGAAGCTGCAGCTGAGGCCAGGAAAGGTTTGCTCAGTGTGCAACGTATGGAAGTTGCACTTGAGAGAGAGGGGGCTAATCTGAGAGACTGACACTCTGAATCTAAAAATCTGTCTTGGTTCTGTTTGGAAGCAGAGTTTGAGAGGTAGAATATTTTCCCCCTTTGTCCGCTCTGGGGAAGAAGAAGGGTAAGGTCCTTCTGCATTTCAGTGCAGCTAAACTGGGATGCTAAGAGAGAACACCATGCAGGCAAATGGGTTAGCAATTGGAAGACCTGGATACTGTCAGATCTGTGGTATACAAATATAGATTTGTGTGCCTCTTTCTTCTTTATACCTCTCCGAGGACTAGAAGGGGCTAGATCTGGTCTGGACATGTCTGCATGGTGCATCTTGGAAGTGATAGGAAGGGCGTTTTCCCAAGATCCAGTGCCAGATTGGATGTGTTGTCATCTAATGCAGTGTTCAGTACTATCTGCAGTGACATTGTCCCTACACCAAAAAGGTAACATTTTGCTTCTGAGACCTGCTTTACAGGATGCTTTTATTTAGATTTGTTTTATGTATCCTCTCCAATTTTCATCTGGTTGCAGCTTGTTGTATCCCTTTTGTAAGATCCCACCTTGGGGTGAGGGAGATGTCTATTACAGAAGGCCTTGTCAGTGATTGTGGTGAAATGAGAGCTCGGATTTTTCTATCTGCCAGCTGTGAATTCTGTCTGTGCCTTGTCCTATGTTAAGTGCAGAAGGAAGTCTTGCTCTCCTCAGGTTTCTCTTCACTGGAAAGGGCCATTTAGGAAAGGATAGTACTGCCGTAAAATTCAGAGACAAATCAAATCTTGTGTAAATACCTGAGAATACTCTGTATTCTTAATTTAAGAGTTTGGGCAAATGATGAAAAATAGGAGGCCAGGAGCTGTGGCCAATTGGTCAAAGCTGCACAGTTGGCACTTGCAGTATGTAATCTCGGATGTGTAGAAATCCTTACCCAGCAAAGAGAGTGAGAGTGTATTGTATTCAGAGATTTCCGTTTCAGAATTACAGGTACAGAGATGCCTATGGCTGCACTATTGCAGGAATAGCTGAGGAGATAATCCAAATTTACTGTTAGGAAGAGGAAAAGAGTGTGTCTGTTTGAGCAGGTCTGGACTTAACTACGCTAGTGTGTTCTTCAGGTGGGAGGCTTTTAGGATAGATACGCTACAACAAGTTCTCCAACATTTCTTACGAAGAGCTGTGTGCGATTCTGCCTAGCCTCATCCATGCTGCTTTCACAGGACGTTGGCAGCAATCCTTGGCTCAGGGGAAGTGGAGGGTTGAGAAAGCTACAAAAGCTGAAAATGTGACTGTTTGCTCTCCTTACTAAATCCTCCCTGTCTGTGGCTGCTGTTTTCACCTTCTCCTCCCCCCCCCACATACACTCCCACCTCTGGAATAGTGTTGGTAGGGAAAGACATAGTAGCATAGCAGAACAGGGCTGGCCCACCTGGTGAGGGATGGGAGATGCTTGTCGGCAAGCTGGGCTGGGATGAAAGGGTTTCAGGCACTAGGTGCTCCAGCCTGTTCCCCTTTGCATCGCTGAGCTAGTGTTGTTTTTTTGGAGAACACACCTGTCAGGAGCAGAGTCATGTGCAGCCCCTTCCATACTACAGCTGGCAGTACTTGAAAGTGTGAACCTCCTGTGGTTGAGCATTTCCCTCATCTGCGAGGGGAAGGACAAGAAGGACAAGGCTGATGCTCCCCCTTGAATTCCAGCTTTGTGGCTTCAGGCCTCTTTGAACGCAGTAGAGTTGTGGTTGCACTAGATTGCCAGCAGGCTCCTGTGTTGGCAAATACCCTGTGTCTGTCCCTCTCCCCTGCCAGTTCTGGAGACCTCTAGCAGAGTCTGGGCCCCTGTGTACATACCTGGGGCACGGCGATCTACCCTCAACAGTGGATTCCTGACTCTAAGCTTCTCCTTACAAGTTCTTCAGTCAACCATGCTGATAGAGTCTCCTTGCTGAACCATACATTATGGCATGTGCCTTGCAAAATGCTGCGCCCAAAATGCTTCTGATAGTTCCTCACCCTAAAGAACACACTGTTTAGTAGGAACAGAGCACGGTGGGAAGCATACAGGAAAATGTTGTTAATGTATTTTTGCTCTTTATAAAAACAACAGTTATGAGATGATAACAGGCTGGGGAATGAAAATAAGGAACGCGGTGGGGAATTGTGGCTGCTACTTTGTGGTGGAAAGGTCAGTGCTCCTCTGGGGAGGAGAGACTGCCAAGCTACTGACCTATTGTGGCCCCTCCATCAGAGGCATGGTTTTTCCTGATGACTTGAAATTTCACATCTTTGTTTCTAAGAGGTGTAGTCCCCTTCCTCCAAGAGCAAAGGAGCTTCCCTTACAGGAAGGAAGCTGGCTGCAGCTCCATAGTGAGATATTTCTTTGCTGTTGCAGTGCTGCCCACCTGCTCTCCTTTGGACTTCCACTGCGACAATGGGAAGTGTATCCGCCGTTCGTGGGTCTGTGACGGAGACAACGACTGTGAGGATGATTCTGATGAACAGGACTGCCGTAAGTCATCTCTCTGGGGGGATCGGGTGGGTGTGGTGCCTGCCTGCCATAGCAGGGGGAAGTTAACTCTTTGTCGTAGGAGTGTAAGAATTGATCCACTGATTCAGTCCCTTGGCTTGTAGAAACTCTATCCTGCCTCTGACAGAGGTGACTACCTGATGTCTCAAAGCAAGGAGGCGCTGCTGCTGCCTTGGCTGCTGGCTTGCTGTTCAGCTCTGTGTCCTGGGGGAGGGGATGCCTCTCTGTCCAGCTGGAGAACAGCTTATACCCTGCAGCCCGGTAGTTAATGTCCCATGAAGCACTTCCCCAAGTGCACTCCTGTGTGTGGAAATGCCTAACCCCTTCCAACTGAACTGCCTGTCTGGCTGACTTCCTTTGGCTTCAGGTTCCACTGTCTGACTTTTCTGCTGTGCAGAGCTGTCCCCAGTGTCCTCTCTCTCCAGACAGAAATCCCTGAGGAGAGGTGCTGTAGGGATGCTGCCTGTATAGAGATGGGTTACCTGAAAGCTGATGGTCTGCCACGATGTGAGGCCCAACTTTAAAAGACATGCTCTGGTGGGCCACTAGCTGTGGGCACACCTACGGCTACTCTTATGCCTCTAAAGCTGATTAAAATTGAGAGAATTTTGCCTGTGCTATTGGAACTCAGCCCCATCCTTTCCCCTTTGTGCTGAGGACAAGGGTTACTTGTGATTGACTTTCATTAGCAAAGGGTGTTCAGGGATACAGCTTCCCTTTCCTGCAACAAATCAGCCAGTCTGTCCTTGGCAGCACGTGCCAGAGAGCCAGTCTGTTATGTAGCACTTGAGCTTCAGCTTCTCTGAGACTGCACTTGTTGCTAGGGCTGGCATGAAGCTGCAGTTAGGAGCAGAGCTGTTTTGCTGTCATGTAGTGATGCTTGCAGCTACTTAATAGGTGTTGTGCTGCAGCCCTTGAATTCTGCAAAAATTGCATGCATGGTGTTCCAGAGTGGCCCTGATAGAAGACCCACATCTCAAGAAAAAAGAAAATAAAGCTCTTGTCTGTAAAGTATCCTGTGTCATTTTAGGAATTCACGCAATACTTGAATAGGAATTAATTCACTTATCAGTGGGTATGCCCCTGATCTTTCTCATCCTTTTGGGTAAAGGGCTGGAGAAGCAGAGGTTTGACATCCTGTGTGATGCTGTGTATGACAGGACTAAGCTCAGTTCTTCCAGTCTCTCTTCAGTGATTCTCCTGAAACAAAAGGTAGATAGATCTGGGTGTGTTCAGTCTTCTGTTTCTCAGAACAGGTTAGAGTGCCCTCATATGTAAGGCAACAGTGGAAAAAGGTGTGATCAGAAGATTCAGAGACTATTGAAAGGGAGAAGGCAAGGCTCAGTAAATAAGAGACTTCTGGAGAGTTGTCCAGACTAGGTGCTTACCATAAAAGGGTTTCCCTTGGATGAGCACCCGGGTCCTCAGCTGCTAATTTTGCAGTCCCTTTCCCTTCCATGCTGGCCTGCAGACAAGCCTCTGTAAAAGTTTGACAAAGAGCATGGAATGAGGTTGTAAATACTGGAGAGTTGGGATGAGGAAGTTTAAACTTCTCTCTTTTCAGTGAATTTTTCCTTTCATTTGAAGATAGCTTTGGCATTGTTGTGAAAAGAAGGTGGAGCTATAATTTGACTAGCAAGTATTTGTTTGGTAATGATAAGACCTATTCATTTCTTTTAAAAGTGACCTGGGTTGCTTTTTGGTGCAGGGATCTCTTAAGCTTGGCTTGGGGTTGCGCAAGAGTCCTAGCACAAGGTGGGTGGCTCTGTTGCTCTGTTCCAGAAGCCTCTTTCCAGCCATGTTCTTGAGTTTTAGAGCCTGCTGTACTGGTGACTAGCAGTTGGAGTGGAAGAGAGTCACTTAAGGAATCTTACATTGCCCACTTGATATTATTAGGGGAAGGGAAATGAACACTCCAGCGTGGTGGTGTCCTCGGAAGAGGATGTTGCTCCATTTGTGACATGTGATCGACTTGGCGTTCTGCAAAGTGAATCTTGCCTTGCTTTCAGCTTACTCTCCATTGTGTCCCTGCAGCACCACGAGAATGTGAGGAAGATGAATTCTCCTGTCAGAATGGATACTGCATCCGTAGCCTGTGGCACTGTGATGGTGATAATGACTGTGGTGACAACAGCGATGAACAGTGTGGTGAGTAATGTGGCCTTGCCAATGCAATGAATGACAATATCGGCCACCTGCCCTGCCAGTGCTTGCAAAAGGGTTGCACAGGCTCCTACGTGGACAGTTTTGTGATTCCCCTTTAGCACAGCAAGGGCTTGCAGCTGGCTTGTCTGGACTGGCCCTGTGGGCCATCCCTTCCCATAGATGGCTACTTGTGATATGAGGCTGTGAGGTTCACCTACCAGATGAAAATCGCTTGAGATTTATTACTCCTTGACATGGCACTGTGAATTCCCATAGATTCCTTTAAATCCATCACTCTGCACCAGCTAAATGAACATTGATGGGTTTGTCCAGGTACTGCATAACATGGGCATGTTAGGTTTAATGGGCAAACTTGTTGTTTGAGGGCACCCTGGGAGCTTCAGAAGCATGATATGGTCGTTTTCCTGGATACACAGAGGAAAGTCAAGGCTTGATTTGCATTGTGTCTCGGCAGATATGAGAAAGTGCTCAGAGAAGGAGTTTCGCTGCAGTGATGGTAGCTGCATAGCTGAGCATTGGTTCTGTGATGGTGATACAGACTGCAAGGATGGCTCAGATGAAGAGAATTGCCGTAAGTACTGTTTGCTTTGTAACCACAGGAAATAGCCTTTTGGACCTGCTACTGTCTTGGGGTTTGGCATCTTTTCTGCAGAAGTGATCAGAAACGAATTAGTCCTGCCTGTACAGGCAGCTAATGCTATCTTCAATTGTCTTATCTACCTCAGTGGGGGGCATAAGAGGATGGTGTGTCTCTTGTACTACCTTGCAGAAATACTTGGGACTGTTCCTAGCTGCTTCTCTCTTTCTTCCCAAGGCAGTGCGACCTTTAGCCAGAGCAGGGAGCTTATGTTCTAGTAAATACAGCTCTATATTAAACTATGGAAGTTGAAAGGCACAGGGGAAGGGGAGAAAGCTATTCCCTTCTTTATTCTCTTGTCTTGTTCCTGCTAGAAATTTTTGGGGAGCTCTGCCCGTTCACAGCATCCTTAGAGAATGCACATCCCCAGCTCATGCTGCGAGAGCTGCCTGCCATGCCAACCTCTTCTCACTCAGACGCTTTACTCAGGACTGTGTCCAATAAGGACCAGTATGATGAGTGAGCTGGAAGCTGGTTTGGCTGATGGGGATGGGGGGGTGCTTTGAGAGCCCGCAACAGTTGTTTTATGTCCCACCTTCACAGGCTTGTAGCAAGTGGGACAGGAGCCTATTATGTCCCTTACTAACCCATGCTGCCCCTCTCTCATGTCCCTGAGCAGCAGTTAGTGTCTGTGGAAGTTGCAGTGGTCCCTTCCCCCACCCTGCTCTCAAAGGCATTTGGCAGAATTTGTTCTAGATAGCAGGAAACTTCAAAAGGCTCTGGGAGGGAGATCAGGACCGCCAGCTCCTGAAGGGCAGGGGGAGTGGATGCATGGGGGAGTTGTCTTTTATCTCTCCAGATAATGAGAGTTGGCAGGGAGCCAGGGGCTGCAAACATTTCTAAGCCAGAAAGGGCTCTGAGAGGAAACCAGCCTCGCTCCCTCTCTTTTCCTCCTCTCTCCTTTCTCCCTGCCTTGCCTGCTACTTCCCTGCAGGCCAAGATAACCCCTGGGGAGGGGAGGGGAGATGTTTCAACCTTGCCCCTATAGGGGTGTGGGGACAGCAAGAATTGGTGTCCCCCTCAAAAAAAAGCTGCAATGCTTCTCAGATCCTGGCTAGCTATTTTCTATACTCTGTAAGACATTTTAAGTATAAGCGCTTTGCTAAGAAGCTCAGTTTGGTTACCTCCCTCTCTCTTCTTACCGTCTTCCATGGGGTTTCCATCTTTGTCTTTAGTCCTGCCTCTTTGTTCATCTAGGACAAGGTGGGACTACTCTGTTCTTTTCTTGTTGGCAGATATTTGTTTTGTTTTTACATTTGAATAACACTAAAATGCCTCGTAATGTGTGCCTCACCAAAGGAATCTGAAAGGTTTGTTTGGGTCTCCTCAAGAAGAAAATGTAGTCAGTGACTTAAATTCTTATTCAGTATTTGGTCACTGGATGTTTGCTGAACAGGATCTCTGAACTGCCTACCTACTGCCTCTGCCCTCTGCTTTAGGCTGAAGATGCAGGCATGACTAATGTTCCAGGTTCTGTCAGTCTTTTTCTTTTTTTTCATGGATTTATTATTTGAGCTCCTCAGCTGAAGACTGAGTGTATGTATTGAAACATGCAATTCATTCTCTGGACAGTGTGAGAAGAGGTGTCAGATTCTGTCCTGTACGACTTGGATATTTTTCATCACTTTCCACATAGTGTACTGCTGAATAGAGAACAGTGGGGAGATCGTTGACTGTTACTTTGCTGGCCTCTGCCCAGGGTCATCTGTCTAACAGTACTCCTTATTGATAAGTCACAATTTGTTTTGGCGACATCTTGAGAGGAAAGGGAGGGGCAAAACCTCAAAGATCAGGTACAGACCTGGGCACCTTGATGCTTCCTTTTCTCTTCAAATGCTTAATTTTGTTAAAATTTTAAAGGAATTGTTCCATTATGTTTCTATATTTTGATCTCACACTCTGACATACCTCAATCCAATACAGAGCTACCCCAAAGAATAGCTTTATTTTTCCTTCCCTTTTTTTTTATCTGCTTTTTTGAGGCTTAATAAACAATTTAAACTTTTTCCAGAGGGCACTAAGCCATAGTATCTTTAATGTAAGACAGAAAAAGGATCTTTTAATGTAAGATAGAAGACGACACTTCTAGATCCTTTTTCTAGCTTTACCATCATCCTTTTATTTCTGCATAGCTGCTTCCTCATCTACGGCTTACTGTCTCTTGGAAGGTTTGTGTTGTATAGTAACATCCTATGTAAGTTTTTTAGTGGGTTGACAACCAACATTCAAGTTCCTCTCTGTAATGCAGGTCACACAGAGGTATGCAGCAGTGGCTAGTAATTTTGACCACTTTTGCAGTGAATGCTTGTTAGTCCATTATTAGATTGAAGAAGGTAACATCTAAACTGGATTGTGGTCTGTCACCTCAGATGTGTTTCCTGTTATTCCTTTGTTAGCATCAGACATTCCAGCTGCCACCTGCAGCTTGGAGGAGTTCCAGTGTGCATATGGACGCTGCATCTTGGACATCTACCACTGTGACGGGGATGACGACTGTGGGGACTGGTCTGATGAATCTGATTGTTGTAAGTTAGTACAAGGTGATATACTGGTTCAAGCATCTGACTTGCAAACCTAAATGGATCTAGCATTGACTGGGGGAAGGGCTGCTGTGTAGACAGGTGTCTAGAGGTGATACACAAACTGGTTCTTTCATTTTTGTATTTTCTAATGCAGGATTGTGGGGAGTGTTGGTGGGAGTTCCTGTGTAGTCAGGGCACTTCCATATACAAGAATTGAAACCCTTTCACAAGGGGTCTTTTCAGAACCAAGTTCTATGACAGTGAAGCACAAAGATGGCACTGAGGAATTTTTGGGGATGTTTCTTTAGTCTGAGTTTGTTCTTTATATTCTTTACTGTCTCTACAGCATCTCACCAGCCATGTCGCTCTGGGGAGTTTATGTGCAACAGTGGCTTGTGCATTAATGCTGGCTGGAGGTGTGATGGAGACTTTGACTGTGATGACCAGTCAGATGAGAGAAACTGCAGTGAGTGCTGGGGATTGGTGGGAGTGTTCGGTTTCTGTAGATGCAAGACTGTGTGGGGGAGCATTAGCTTTGGAATAGGTCTCTTTAGATCCTCCTTGCTTATCTAATTGTCTCTTTTTTTTTCCTCAGCTACATCTATGTGCACTGCTGACCAGTTCCGCTGTAAATCAGGGCGCTGTGTCCGTCTCTCCTGGCGTTGTGATGGGGAAGATGACTGCTCTGACAACAGTGATGAGGAGAACTGTGAGAACACAGGTACGGCCTGCTGCATTGCTGCTTGTAGCTAATGTTTCCATCTTGGAGGCAGTAGGTGGTGAAGTCCTGGATGACTCAATTGAGTTCAACCTAGACTGTTCATGTTTCCCAAAGCACAGGATCTGTAGGCTATAGTCTAGACTCGCAAACAGATCCAGATCTGTTTGCTTAAACTAACTTAAGTAGTAGTGTTTTCTGGTCAAATACTAGGTCCCTGTATCTTCCTAACCTGTCCACACATTATGGATTACCACATATGTCTGATACAATTCCATTCAGACTTTGAAACACTAATAGTGTGTGTCAAATTGTTACCCATGTCTGATGGACTGAGTTTAACTCGTTTCTTCACAAAATTTTGAGATAGCTTTAGTACTGCCACATGAAGTTGCCAAGTGATTCTATAAGGGAATAGAATCAAAACAGGCATTTAATGAAAATGAAAGCTAGAGACTTTATTCTAGAGATAAAGGGTGCAAGCCACTTTCAAGCATTTGCTCGGGAGCCTCTCTTCCTGTTTCTAGCAATCATCTCACATATAGCCATTCTTTCATAAAATGGTTAATATGGAGAAGAGAAGGGTTTCAACAGATCCTAATGTTGTAGTGGCCCTCAAGGAATGTCTAAAGTCTTCCATTTTCCTTAGTTCCTCCAGGATATCTGAAGGCCTTGCTGAGGCAAGTGTGCACTGGTCAGTGAGTTCCTCCCAGTGAGTAGAGGCCAGGTGTTCATACTGATGATTCTACATCTGTGTATTTTATTGAGTTGAAGGGTGATGAAAGGGTTTTGTAAAATTATGCCCATTGTTCGGGCCTGTGGGAGATGGGATAGGACTGTTGCACAAAAAGAGATGAGCTCAGAGGGTCTGGAGAGGCACACTTTGTAGTGATTTGAGAGCTGATGCTCTAGATCTGTCAGCTGTCATGAGCATCAGTGTGCAGAGATGGTGCTGATCCTGAAAACAGGAATTGTACTAACAGACAAGGTGATAACCCGATTGTCTTCATGCTGATAACTGAGGTATTGAAAACAAACATTGAAAGAATAGTTGCAGCCCAGAAGCCCAGTCAAACTTCCAGGGTCACTGAAATTCAAACAAAGTAAGGGGGCGAAAAAAAGCAGGGAAAAAGTAACAGAGTTTCCAGTCCTAGCAGAATGTGTACTGGCTTGTCTGGTAAGAAGTAGTGCATTCTATTAGTGTCTGTAGCAAGAGTTTAAAAACCTATGTCATCTCTGATACTTTATCATGTATGGTGAGAAAATTCCTAGGGCATTAGGAGATCAGCTCATGTAAAGATCTTTATGGTCATTATGACAAATGCAATTCAAGTTTTAGAATCCTTCATATAAACCCGCTTACGTGCTCTGAAAAGTGAATTTCTGTGTGGTTCATTTTCCAGTTAGTGGATCTGTTGGTTCTTACTAGTTCTTGCTCGTCGTCTCACAACTGCCCTTTTCCATGCAGCTTACGGACACTCTACCAATCTACTTGTTTTTTCTGCGATTACTGTATTGTTGTGAGAGGGTGGTGATTTAGAAATCACTGAGTTAGTTTGAGAGGTACAAGAAATAAGAGGCAACAGGATAGTGCAATTATCGCTGAAGAATCTCTACAAATGGCATTGCTTTGCTTACAAGAATACTCTGTACAGTCTCCCTGCCAAGAGCAGAAGTTGAAGTGTGTAGCTCATGTGTGAAATCCTGTTCCCGGAGCTCAGATTTCAAGGATGCATATAAATCCCATTCCAAGTCCGTCACAGTGCAGTTAGGGTTGGACAAGACGCTCATTCCTAGGCAGGTTTAAAATCCATAGCCATGCTGGGGTGACATCTCAGATGATTAAAGTCAGAAACTGGCTCCTCTCTGACATGCTGAGGAGAGTTGTGGAATCTGGAACCAAAGGGAATTAAGCCAGGACCTTCCAGTCATTCTGAGAGAAACTAAATAGCTGAACTTCCTGATAAAGCAACGTTAGACTCAATCTGGAGGAGAGTTTGCAGGCCTCTAAATCAGCACAATGATAAGAGGATCACTAAGGGGTACGAGATGAGCTGAATGCAAGGGAAGAGGACCATTGATTTGTGCTCATATGTAATGATTGTAACAAATCTTGGAAAATATTCTGCATCCTTTTCTTTAACCTGACAGTTGTTCCATCAGGCGGCCTTTGTGCTTAATTTTTCCTTTCTCTACTGCAGGAACCCCCCAGTGTGCCCCAGACCAGTTCCTGTGTGAGAACGGACGCTGTATTGGCCAGAGAAAGCTGTGCAATGGTGCAAATGATTGTGGAGACGGCAGTGATGAGAGCCCACATCAAAACTGCCGTGAGTCTTCCAAATTCAGTATTAAGCATAATCAGAGATGGAGTCAATCTGGTGTTACTGAAGGACATGTGTAGGGAGGGAAGCCCAGATTGCAGTAATGGGAGAGTATGGGTTGAAAACCGAGGCAAATGACTTCTGTGATGATTTTGCCAATTACAGACTGCAGAGAGGGAACAATGGGGAAAAATTACACTCTCAGATGTAAACATTGATTTGCAGAGATGATGAATCCCAAAGCATGTTGTTCCAAGCTCCGTTGTCCAGGTCCCATTTGATGCAGATCCCCTTTGGCTGTGGGCTTCTGGGGAGCGTTATGACTAAGACAAGGCAGCTTAAGTCACCACCTCTGCCTTCCCCCTCTTGCTCAGCCTATTTTGAGGGGCAGCGGCTGTCCTAACAGCTGAGGACACAGCAGCTGCCTTGTGGTTTCAGCTTGGTTATGTTCACACGTTGCTGTCACAGGTCCACGAACAGGGGAGGAAAACTGCAATATCAACAACGGTGGCTGTGCTCAGAAGTGCCAGATGGTACGAGGAATGGTACAGTGCACCTGCCACACAGGTTACAGGCTTCTGGAAGATGGACGATCATGCCAAGGTGGGTCCCTGCTGCTTTGATTTGCTTGGTGTTAATGGTTTTGATAGGGTGTAAATCACATTATGAAAGCAGAAACAAGCTATCAGTGATGTTTTCTGGTGTGCTGATGATATAGTAGTAACTTTGTCCCATTGTCTGCAACATGCAGATGTGAATGAATGTGCGGAGGAGGGTTACTGCAGCCAAGGCTGTACCAACAGTGAAGGAGGCTTCCAGTGCTGGTGTGAGCAAGGCTACGAGCTGCGGCCTGACAAGCGCAGCTGCAAAGCTCTAGGTAAAGAGCCTTTCGTGTGTCCATGTGTGTGTATTGACCCAGTTCTCCTGATTTTGTCTTTAATGCTTCATTGACAGCATTGTTCTGTTCACCAAGCCAATATGTGAGGCAGAGGAAATACTCAGGTTTGTATTAGATCTGGACAGGTTGTCAGCAAATGCCTTTAGAATTTTTTTACAATTTTGATCATGGAGAGGCACTTTAGTGTTTCCTTTCCTCTCTGACGGGACAACCCTGCTTTTTTTTCTTTCTTTCTTTCTTTTCTTTTTTTTTTTTTTCCTTCCCTAGTCCCTTACTACCTTGCCATTCCTGGTGACCCATACTCTGGGATAGAAACAGCATTCTACCTCAGATGCTTTCTTGTCAGTCTGGTTGTATAACACTTCCTTGCCCTGATTTGACCTTTGCTTATCACTAGTCCTGAATGCTGTGAGTGGCTGCTGTATGGACACCTGGTGTTTTTAAGGGCATCCATACATTTAACTTGACTTCTCAGCTTCCCTAATGTAACTCGTAAAAGATTTTGGATTTTTGTTTCCAGTGGAAATGTCTACTGAGCAGACTTCAACTGTGTTTGTCTTGCCTTGACAGTAAGCTATGTAGAAGGTGTAGTAGAACATATGGGTTTGTGTGGATGGGAAGTGAATATGGGAAAAGCAAACCACAGCCTAACTGTCAGATGTCTGCTTAGTGGTGTGGCTTCAGAGACTGAGGTGAGATGGGCTCAGGTGGGACGTGGAATGATCAGTTCTTGCTGAGTGAATGTTTGCCAAGTGCTTTGAATCTCCTTGTCTCAGGGTTGGGACTGCGTATTTGGAATGTGAAAACTCCTCTCCGATGTGTTTTGTACCTAGGAGTTGACTTCCTGTTGCCAGTACTGCAGAACTATATTCTGGAACTTGAAGGAGAGGGAATGGCAGGCAGGACCCTGTCAAAGTACTCTAATGTTGTCTTCGTATATATCCTCAGGGCCAGAGCCAGTGCTGCTTTTTGCCAATCGGATTGACATCCGACAAGTATTGCCTCATCGCTCGGAGTATACGCTGCTCCTGAACAACCTGGAAAATGCCATTGCTCTTGATTTCCACCACAGCAAGGAGCTGGTGTTCTGGTCTGATGTTACTCTGGACCGCATCATGAGGGCCAACCTGAATGGTAGCAATGTGGAAGAGGTGGTTTCCACAGGGCTGGAGAGCCCAGGTGTGTCACCACAAAAGAGACAAAGGCCTGGGGAACTGGTGATGGTGTGAGAACAGGGATGAATGAGTAGGGAGAAGTGGATACCTGGTGTTCAGAATGGAGTGCATCTCCCTGAGCAAGGGGATAGGCTGAATTAAGTATGTGTAAGATCAGCGTCTCTCTGGAGTTCAGCCTGGTGGTAGGGGGGAAGAAAGACTGAGCTGAGCCTCTCCTGAGGCTAAGATGGGAACTTCTTTCTGGGCAGAGCCTGTTCCTGTTTTCATTTTGTGTAATTCTCTCCTGGAGACAGGTGGACTTGCTATTGACTGGATCCATGACAAATTGTACTGGACAGACTCTGGGACATCTCGAATTGAAGTAGCAAACTTGGATGGCACCCACAGGAAGGTGCTTCTGTGGCAGAACCTGGAGAAGCCACGAGCGATTGCCCTCCATCCTATGGAAGGGTGAGTGGGAATGTGGAGTCTCTGTGAGCCCTCCATACAAAAATAAGAGTGAACAATGAAGAGACTGTTCTTGGTCACAAAGGATTCCTCTGGGCTCAAACCTTTGTTTGGTACCACCAGCTTGTGAAACTAGAAGGTGCTGGGGTTTCAGATCTTGAGTTTTATTCTAGGGTTTTCAGGTTTCATCAGCCTAAAACTGAAGGTTGTTGCCTTGTTAGCTGTCACTTCTCCCATGGCCTAGTCTTATGGTCGAGGTCACAGGGATAATAACTGTTTTGCCCTAGATGGGAAGTGTTGCTTGGTGCAGTGTGTGAGGCATCAGTTTCCTGACTTGTTTCTCCCTGCTTCCTCTAGCACTATCTACTGGACTGATTGGGGCAACACTCCCCGCATTGAGTATTCCAACATGGATGGCTCCAATCGACGCATCATTGCAGATACGCACCTCTTCTGGCCCAATGGACTGACAATTGACTATGCAGGGCATCGAATGTACTGGGTGGATGCCAAACACCATGTCATTGAGAGGGCTGACCTTGATGGGAGGAATAGGAAAGCTGTTATTAGCCAAGGTACTCACTGGAACAGCTCAGTGCCATAAAAAATACAGTAGCATGGAGTAAGTTTCAGAACCGCCTGCTTGAAGGTGGCTACCACTTCCATGCATGTCTCTCAATTCTTTTACTGGGAGATGAATTCTGCTGTTGCTGAGGGATGAGCTTTACTATCATCTTCCCAGACTTCCCGTGGACAGGAGAGGGGAAGTGTTTGTTGCTTTGATGTGAAGTGGATTTAATGGATTGACTGTGCTGAGGCTGAAGAGACAATGGAAAGAGCTTTCCTTTGCCTCTCTGCAAGCCTGAATCCTGTAACACGTGATTGAAATGTCCCTGTAATGAATTTCTATTACAGGCCTCCCACACCCCTTTGCTATCACTGTATTTGAGGACAGTCTTTACTGGACAGACTGGCACACCAAGAGCATCAACAGTGCCAACAAATTCACAGGCAAGAACCAGGAGATCATCCGCAACAAACTCCACTTCCCCATGGACATCCACACACTGCACCCTCAGCGCCAGCCAGCAGGTAACTGCAGAGAGGGTAGAGACCCAACTGAGCCACTGGAAGACTTATAGCTACCATCCAGACTGTTGGCAGGGAGATAACAAGGCTGAACCCAGGACACTGGCACATCCATCACCTCTGTCCTGTTCTCCCATGGAACTTGCTGCATCCAGCCTTTAGCATTAGAGCCTTCAGCACCAGGAATCTGGTGGTGGACGTTACTACAGCTCCCCCTGCTGACATTGAGAGTGAATGCTTTTCAATAAGGAATATCTGTGGCTTGTCTACAGGAGCTATTTTGGAAAAAAAAATTTTTTGTAAGGATGTGCAAATAATGAGTGACACTTCTGCTACTCCTTTTAAATTACTGTAATCCACTCTGGAAGTCGATTGAGTTACATACATTATTTCAAAGTCGACTCCTAAAAACGGAGTTAGTGTTTTAATGTGTATCTTCTCTTATTCTCAAATAATTTTTCAGAGTAGACAAGTTAAGTTATCTTATTTGTGTGGGGCTCAGGCACTATAATGAGCAAAGAGGAAGTTCATGCCAGTACCAGTAACAGAACTTTCCTTCTGCCTTTGCTGGCATTTTCCCTCATTCTCTTTACTCTTTACCTTATGCGTGGTTGTTTTTGTTTTGTTTTGTTTTGTTTTTTATCTTTGGCTACTTGAGCAGGGAGAAATCGTTGTGGGGCCAACAACGGGGGCTGTTCTCATCTCTGCCTGCCGAGCAGCAAGGATTACACCTGTGCCTGCCCCACTGGCTTCCGTAAGACCAGCAGCCGTGCCTGTGCCCAGAGTAAGTGAGGTGGGACCAGAGCCTGCATGCCCAGATGTTTGTGGGGGTGGCAGAGGGTCAGCAGTGGGAGTAAGCAGCAGCTGTTGCTTCCAAGGGGATGCAACAGGAGAGACTGGGGTTGCATTGGGGGCTCTGCTGGAGGATGCCTCACCTTTCTGATACGTTCTCTTTTCCCCTTACTGGGCTTGGTGGGTAGGGGTGCAGGTAGGTTTGTTCTTCAGTCTTTAATTCAGGGCTGCTACTGATGCTGTGCTGCCTGTCGTAAGTGACTGTTTCCCTAAAGCTCCCATAGGAGCTGTGTCAATGGTGAATTAAAGATTCAGACCTATTGACTGTCAAAATTACTCTTGGTTTACAGCCAGATGGGAGAATTCGGCCAACTGTCTCCTGGATTCTCAAAAGATGGCACAGCTCTTTGATTTGGAGAGAGATTTGCACCACTCTTTTGAAGAGCTTTCCCCTCTCCCTCCCTCTCCCCCCCCCCCCCCAACCACATAGACATCCCCAGGAGACAGCTCCCAACAGCTCTGTTCTCCTTTTCCCTCCTCTCCCATTAGATGCCATTTCTTGCTACAAATAAAATCCTGGGCTGTGACCTACCAGTGGAGTTTGGCTATAATAGGGAATTGTCTATGTCTATCGCTATGTTGTTGAACTTAGAGAAATTAAAAGAAGACCTTTCGACCTTTGATCAGGTCTTGACAAGTTCCTGCTTTTTGCCCGAAGGATGGACATCCGTCGGATCAGCTTTGACACAGATGACCTGTCAGATGATGTCATTCCC
Organism: Rhea pennata; assembly: GCF_028389875.1. NCBI lineage: Eukaryota > Metazoa > Chordata > Aves > Rheiformes > Rheidae > Rhea > Rhea pennata. Next base: position 18,476,487 of record NC_084667.1, on the reverse strand, counting down.
CTTGCTGATGTGCGCAGTGCTGTGGCTCTGGATTGGGACTCAAAAGATGATTATGTCTATTGGACAGATGTTAGCACTGACTCCATCAGCAGAGCTAAATGGGATGGATCAAGCCAAGAGGTACAATGCTAACTACGTGTGGGGATCGTCTAGCCAGCAGGTTCTTTGAGCATCAGACTTGAAGCTATTGGGGTAAACTGGCCTTCTAAGGGGGTGTAGTTCATGTTCTGACTTGTTCTTTAGCTTACCTAGCTGTGGCTTAGAAGAGCTCTGAAATCACTGAAAACTTCACGCACGTGCTTGCTGTACATTCATGCTTATCTGGAAAACCTTGAACTGGGACATGAAGCATACTGATTTGCAAGCTGTGGGCACTTCCTTTGTTGTAGTCCTAAAATCAGAAAGGAGGGTGTATTACATCCTCTGTTATGCACCCCGCTTGGAACAAGAGCCACATTTCCTGGACTGTTATGTGCACATTTGCTTTAGGCTAATATTGCCATCAAGAAAGGGAACAGAGTTGCAGTTTGAATAGACTTGCAAAATAGATATTACTCCAAATGTAAGACTGAAACAAAACTTTAAGTCCTTAATCCTCTCTCTCTTATGGTCTTGTTCTGCTTTGACTTTTATCTTTTGAAATTTTTGTTGTTAGTGAGCAGGCAGTGCATTGGGCTCAGTGCTCTTTCCTTAAGGTCTGTTTAGTGACTTTTTTTGTTCTTGTTTAGGTTGTGGTAGACACTAGCCTGGAAAGTCCAGCTGGACTGGCAATTGACTGGGTCACCAACAAGCTGTACTGGACTGATGCAGGTACTGGGATTTTCCACTTTACCTAGGGTTCAGCTTTCCTCACTAATCATGAAAATTCAGTAACAGCTGTGTAGTTCCACTTCTGTCTTGTCCAGATTTGTTTGTGTGTGTCTGGCAAAAAATGACATTTTGTCTCGTGTTCCTAAGTGGGAGCTGATGTGGAATCTTTTGTTTAATTCTCTCTCTGTGGTATCCTCAATGCTAATTCTGTAGAAAGGCTTGTTTTAGACTTCTAAGTCCACTGTCTTCTTGCTGCAGGTGTGTGCATGTGTATGTGTTCCAACGGTGTATCTTGGGGTGCAGTAGGTAGAATTTGGAGGATGTTCCCTGCCTGAGGGTTAATAGTTCAGACAGATGTAAAGGAAGATGATTCTTTTTTAGTTGTTCTCTCATGCCTACATGGATACATTCGGGGCCTGGCAGAGTGCTGTTCATCATTCTGATGAATACAGGGCTCAGCACTAGTTGCGACCAGGGAGCTGACCTCAGACTTTGTAGAAAGTGGTACTTTGATCCATGTTTCTTACCTGCATTCTAGATAGGAAGAAGGATGGAACAGAAGAATGCATTGCTGTGTGGATGCTTTTTCCTTATCTCTCATGTTTCCAGAGGATTTTGATTTCTCTCTCACTCGCTCTCTCAATCTTTGTAGGAACAGATCGGATAGAGGTCTCCAACACAGATGGGTCCATGAGGACTGTTCTGATCTGGGAGAACCTTGACAGACCCAGAGATATCGTGGTTGACCCTGTTGAAGGGTAGGAGGTTCTTCTTTCTGGGATGATGTGGCAATTCTTGTGTGTCTGAAGATGTTTGATTTCTCTATTTTTGTACAATTGCCTTTCCTTCTGACTCTTTTTTTCTATGACCTGCCAAAGTCTGAAAGGAGAGACCTGTTCTTGGGTGCTAGTGGAAAAAAGATAAGCAGGGAAAATTGCATGTTAAGCTGTAATGCTTGTAGGACCTTGCCAGTGTTTTCATTTGTTTATCCTGGGGATTTGGTAACTAAAGATTTGGTGTAAAAATGTTTAGAATGAGTTTATTTAGATCATTTGTACCTTTATTTCACATCTATGTTGAATTTTTATTCAAGCTCTCTGTTTTTCAACTGCCGTTCTATCAGAGGAATTTCCCGTAGTAAATTAGTGTTGATCCCGAGTGAGTTCTAATACTAGTGACCTCTTGACTTCAGAGTATTGCCTCAGTGAGAGCACTGAGGGATCAGTCGTGCCATGGAAAGCAGACCTGAGAAGAGTAACAAAAATGATTGGCTTCAATAAAGGCTTTTGCTTTTGAATCATGAGATTTGAAGAGCTGGGGCTAGATTAGAGTTAATAGGCCCAAGCTTGCCAGCCCTTGCTTTAGAACCATTGAAAGTCTTGAATGGGAGTATGCTGTATTTTCATTGGCTGGATTACTGGAGGACTAGGGCTGCAAGAGTATAAATATCCAATGTCAGAGAGTAGGAAATAATTGCTTAATTATTAGGCCTTGTAAATATTTGAACATTTTTCTCCATGTTGTAATTAGGTCAGAACATAGGCAGCAGAGGGGATTTAAGTTTTATGAGTGTTACAAGAACCCAAGATTGTCCATAAAGACAGTGTTAGTCTGATGCTCCTTCCTGCTAGCTGCTGAAGGCACCAGGCTATTTTGCTTTTCTAACACTGCCTAGCTGTAGAGGCAGTGGAGTGTAGGCATTCACTTCTTTCTGGGCTTGTGTTTAGGTTCATGTACTGGACTGACTGGGGAGCCAACCCGAAGATTGAGCGTGCTGGTATGGATGCCTCAAACCGCTTGGTGATCATCTCCTCCAACTTGACATGGCCCAATGGTTTGGCTATTGACTACGAGTCACAGCGCTTGTACTGGGCAGATGCAGGCATGAAGACCATTGAATATGCTGGCCTGGATGGGAGCAGCAGAAAGGTAAGGAGAACATCCTGGACAAGGGAGCATGGGAACCTCAGGTGCAAGTCCTAGATTAAAGAGTGCTTATGGCCCCTGCCTCTCTTTCCAGTTGAAAGTGAAATCCCCAAATCAAGGCATGCTCAGCTGCTTTCACTGGGAGAGAAGAACTCCCCTTCAGCTGTAAACTGTGTGAGGGAACCTCTGTTTTAGGACTCCTGCAGTCCCCATCCCTCTCCTTTTGCTGTGACTGTTCCTATGATGTTGAGAGGGGGCAAGGGAAGTATATTGCCCTTAGTGACTTCTTAGTAACTTTTTTTTGGGGGCTGGGGGTAATCTGACCAGGTGCTGATTGGGAGCAATCTACCTCACCCCTTTGGACTTGCTCTTTATGGCGAGAGAATCTACTGGACAGACTGGCAGGCCAAAAGCATCCAGAGCGCAGATAGAAGGACTGGGCAGGCTCGGGAAACGCTGCAGGACAATCTGGAGAACCTTATGGATATTCATGTTTTCCACCGTCACAGGCCACCAGGTACAGAGCTTGCCCCAAGCCATGCTGAGCTGAGCTTGCTTGGGCTCTGATATGTGGCATGGCTCTCCTGCAAGGAGTTGGCCTATCTGTCAGCCCTCAAAGCTTTAAGACTCTGGGTGGAATACGTGAGCACAAGAATAACTTTCTCATTTGTTCTTCAGGATGTTCTTTTAAAATGCATTTCTATAGCTGCTGCACTCACTGTTTGTGCCTGTGCTACTGGCTTATGGAATTTCTTTCCTCTCTCTTCCTATAGTGCACACAGCGTGTGAAGTTAGCAATGGAGGTTGCAGTCACCTGTGTCTTCTGGCACCTCTTCCAAAAGGTTACAGCTGTACCTGCCCTACTGGGATCAACCTGCAGTCTGATGGCAAGACCTGCTCTCCTGGTGAGTCCCTGCTGCAAGTTCCTATTGCAGTTGGATGTCAGCTGCTTACTACTCCTGCTTAGTTAGAGAAAATTATTTTTGTTCATTTATCTGCTTTGCCCTTTGAAAAGCCCACTAATGCTTGCACCTTTCATGTGAGTGAGAATTACAGCAAAGTAACCCGAGGAAGTCTAGATTGATGCAGAGGACATTTTTCTTAAATTTGCGGTGGGCTTAGCAGGTGTCACTTTTTCCCCACACTTTTGCCATAATTTTGCAGTGGATTCTGTTTTGACCTAGAAAGTGCTATACTTTTTAACAGATCTGTACACACTCCTCCCATCAACCTTCTTTTTGGAGGGCTTTTGGCTTCAAGCTATAGTACATCTGCTTATTCATCTTAGCAGGAAAACTGACTTCTACTAATTTCTGTTCCTTACACATGTTAGCAAGAATAGCTCCAGAAAGTTCAGTAGATGATGCCAGTGGTTGACTGGACTTGTCCTTTGCTGATACCAGTCTATCTTCAACTCTCTGCAGGAATGACTAGCTTTCTGATCTTTGCCAGAAGGACTGACGTTCGAATGGTCTCTCTGGATATTCCCTACTTTGCAGATGTCGTTGTCTCCGTCAATGTCACTATGAAGAACACCATTGCAATTGGAGTGGATCCTCAGGAAGGTCTGAACTTCCTGGTGTATCTAACTGCTTGTTGTGAAGGCAAAAGTGACTTTAGTATTTAGATGTCTGAGTGAAGACCCAGGCACGGATTTTACTGTAGGTTGAGAACTTGGGTAGATGGGTTTTTTTCTTTTTTTCTAGTAGATACTGCAGATACTCATTTCCCATCAGTCCTGTCCTTAAAGCAGACAACCCCAACTGGGTTGAGGAAGAAGCTGTGTACTGTATTGAATCAGGTTCCTCTGTAGCTTGGATTTAAGAAGGCTTGCCTCTCGGTGGAGTCTGCTATAGCAATAAAGCTGAGTCGGGGGCTATTGGCTCATATGAAATATATGATGCTGTGTTGGATGTAAACCCACTGTGTATAGTAATGTAGATAGTCTGATTCCTGTCCTTTGGAACACTTACCAAAATTAGATATGGGATTCCATACTGCTAGCTTGTAATGTGTTACATTTTTGTGGCCTTGTTAGAATAGCAGAGAGCTACCCAGAGACAGTGCTCTCACAGCTTCTGGGAAAGATTGGAACAAGAGATTTTGTATGGTTTTATTGCTCTAGCTGGATAGTCACGTGCTGCTGTTATTTCTGTATTGTTAGATCTCTGTGCTGAACGGCCTAATTGGTAGTCAGAGTAATCTTGATGCTTGTCTCCTGAAGACCTGGATTTGATTTTAAGGATTTTGTTGATTCTTTAGTTTCTCTTCCTTTTTCTGTCCAGGAAAGGTTTACTGGTCAGACAGTACACTGCGGAAGATCAGCCGGGCTGCCCTTGATGGCTCCCAGTATGAGGACATCATCACCACAGGTAAGAGGTATTTTGGCCTGGGAGCCTCCTGCCTCCACACACCTGCCAAAAGAGATCTTCTGACTTTCCTGGTGGAAGATTCCTTAAATTTTGCAGGCCATGGAGGGTCATAAGGCTTACTGCTTGATGCATAAAGCAAATATCAGGTATTCCTGACCGAGTAGGAAGGATGAGAAGTGACTGTTGTACCTTTCTGCTTTCTCAGGTCTCTTGACTACAGATGGGCTGGCTGTGGATGCTATTGGCAGGAAGATATATTGGACAGATACAGGAACAAACAGGATTGAAGTGGGCAATCTGGATGGCTCCATGAGGAAAGTCTTGGTCTGGCAGAACCTGGACAGCCCCCGGGCGATAGCATTATACCATGAGATGGGGTTAGTGTTGTCAGGAGATTATCTAGGGGCTGAAGGAAGACTTCTGATTTCTGCTGTTTCCTTAATACTTGCTGGCTTTTCCCCAGGTACATGTACTGGACAGACTGGGGTGAGAATGCTAAGCTGGAGCGCTCTGGGATGGATGGCTCAGGACGTGTTGTGCTGATCAGCCACAACCTGGGCTGGCCTAATGGACTGGCAGTGGACAAGGCGGGGTCCCAGCTGCTCTGGGCTGATGCACACACTGAGGTCTGATTCTGTTCTTCAGCATTGCTCGTTGCTGGGGCTCTAATAGCATGGAGGCTGTTCTGAAGCTTTTGAGCAAGCTGTCTGAAGAATGAGGGGTACCTAGACCAAGCTCTCAGAAAAGCTTATGTGAAGGGAAGCTTGAGTAACATTATTTGCTTAGGCTCTGTTTTTTGCTTTGCTGTTAACAGCATTGGTGTTTTGCACATGGGGCTAACATGCTTGCTTTTTATCACCAGCGTATTGAGGCTGCAGATCTCAGCGGTGCAAACCGCCACACCCTGCTGTCACCAGTGCAACATCCATATGGCCTCACTCTGCTGGACTCTTACATCTACTGGACTGACTGGCAAACTCGCAGCATTCACAGGGCTGACAAGGATACTGGTGCTAATGTCATCTTGGTGAGAGCAAACCTGCCCGGCCTCATGGACATTCAAGCTGTTGATAGGGCACGGCCTCTGGGTGAGTTGCTGGGCTGCTCCTGAGGCAGTGGTGTGATTGTGGTGGCTAGGGGAGCCCTTGAGAACTGTCATTGTAAAGGGTCCTTTGGGAAAGCATGAGTGATGGAAATAGAGCACTGCCTTCAAACTCAGCTTTTCTTTTCTTCCTCCCTCTTATGTAACTATTTTTGTACTTCTCTCTGTTTACAAAGCTATACAGCTCTGGAATTTATTTTTTATTACTGTATACCTTTTGACTTCTTTCCGTCTCGCATGTGTCAATGAGTCATGCCCTGTTAGGCTTCACTGGAATGTACTGCTTTTAGAGCTGTTTATGGCATTGGACACTTTCCCCTTTTTAATTCCAAAAGGCACTTGTTCCTCTTATGCTAGTCACTGAAACCTTTTTTCAAGTTCTAGTCATTTTTAGCCCAACTATTTCAGGCTTCATCTTCCTGTCCGCTTCTTTAGCGGCTCTTGAAATATCATCCTTTCCAACTATTCTGTGCCAGAGTCCTTACACTACTCTTTGGGGAACCTACACAACCTCATCTTGCCTCCCTGTTCTTCAGTGTGAGTTATTGCTGTATGCTTTGTTTTCCTTTCAGTGGAAATCTTTTTCCTCCAATATCCTCTTTTACAGAAAACTGTGCTGCTTCCCCTGTGGCTCCTAACAGCACCACCCTTGACAGCATAACTTTAAGCCAACCTGAACTCCAACCATCATATCCCTGTGGCCTTTCCTCCTTCCTCCCTGCACCTGTCTTCTAGGCTCATCCCTTCTTAATAAAAGTATATTGACTTTTCAATTTTTTTTTAAAAAAGTCAGAAGTTAAGATATGACCCTAATACGTCAAGCACTTACAGCAGGCTTCTCTGATGCCTTTGTTTATTTACCACTGTGTGCAGCTAACTTAAAACAGAAGCTTCTTTGTCATCTTGGCCTCTGGTGTGTTGTCGTGCTGCTTCCCCACAGGGTGGGATCTTACTGTCGGCATTACTATTTGCAGCAATAACAGAGCTAAACTGCAGTCCTGTGAATCTCTCAGCATTTGGCTGTTCCTTTTTCCATGGGAAGACTGTGATTAGCAAGGAATACAGGTCAGGATTTTGCTCCTAATGCTCCCACTTCCACTGTGCCTTCCTGTCCTCCTTGCCCAGCTGGGCCTATGCCAGCAATGCGTCTTGGAGGGGGAGGGAGGCCAGTCTCTGTATGAAGGGCTGTAGATTTTCAGCAAGGCTGCAGTTAGGGTGAACTTAGCTGCTAGCAAGTTGTGCATGTGTGTAGTCTTTAAAGCAAAGCTTTGGTCTCTGGGTCCACCGAGATCCTTAAACAACCTTTTCCCTGCTTCTGAAGGCTTTAATAAATGTGGAGTTCGTAATGGCGGCTGCTCCCACCTTTGCTTGCCTCACCCCACTGGCTTCTCCTGTGCCTGCCCCACTGGCATCCAGCTGAAGAGAGATGAGCAGACATGTGACTCTTCTCCAGAGACCTACCTACTCTTCTCTAGTCGTGCCTCCATCCGTCGTATCTCACTGGACACTAGTGATCACACGGATGTACATATACCTGTCCCTGAGCTGAGCAATGTAATTTCTCTGGACTATGATAGCGTGGATGGCAAGATTTACTACACAGATGTTTTCCTTGATGTCATCAGGTAGGTGCCAGGCATCTACTTGGCCAGTGTCCAGGTTACCTAGCCACTCATGCTGGGTGGGCCACACTGAGCTGTGGAGTGTGCAAATAAGCTGGGGAGACCATGAGGTCTTGGCAGTACTCTACTGCTCAAACCCTGTATGTGGTACACAGTATCATGTGTATTGCTGAACTAAGTGCTGAAGGTGTGTTTAACCTGCTGGAGACTGAGGAAGGAGGTATTACGGAAGTAGCAGTATGAAGTGGCCCTGTGGCTGATGGGTGTCATGTGTGGAGGGGTAAAGGCTTTCCAGGAGCTAGCCATTCCTCACTGCCATTTGTCATTGATCTCCATCCAGGCGGTCTGACCTGAATGGCAGCAACATGGAGACTGTTATTGGTCAGGGGCTGAAGACGACAGACGGCCTGGCGGTGGACTGGGTTGCCAGGAACCTGTACTGGACAGATACAGGACGCAACACCATCGAAGTAGCTAGGCTGGATGGAAGCTCTAGGAAAGTGCTGATCAATAACAGCCTGGATGAACCCCGAGCCATTGCTGTCTTTCCCAAGAAGGGGTAAGTGTGGGATGTAATGGGCAAAGAGAGGGGCTATGCAGAAGCAGACTGGAGGAGGGGCATCTGAGAGGAAGAAGGGATGTGCAGTGTGAATCTGCAGGTACCACCAAAAGGCTAGTGCTGAGTGAATGAGGTGACTGGGCAGTTGATTTGAAGGCTGGGGCACATATTTAAGAGAATTAAGCTACAGACCATATGAGCTTTATTTGAAGCTGAAGGATATGGCAGTTTAGTTTATAATTAAAACTTTATGTGAGCTGAATGAAATGTCCTTTTTCTTTTGCACTTGCCTTTTCTCTCTTTAGGTACCTCTTCTGGACAGATTGGGGTCACATTGCTAAAATTGAACGGGCAAACTTGGATGGCTCTGAACGTAAAATCCTGATCAACACTGACCTAGGGTGGCCCAATGGATTGACCTTGGATTATGACACCAGGAGGTCAGTGAGAGAATCCAGTATGGGATTAAGAGATGTATTGGGTTTTGGGGTTTTTGTTTTGTTTTGTTTTTCCCTGCCTGAGCTTGATTTCTTGAAGTGTTTTGATTGATCTGATCCATTTTGGCTAGTGAATGACTAAAAAGTGAAGAGGGAATGTATAGGTGGAATCTCACCTCTCTCTTTCCCTGTTCCTCTAGGATTTACTGGGTGGATGCACATCTTGATCGCATAGAGAGTTGTGATCTCAATGGGAAGCTACGCCAAGTTTTGGTCAGCCAGGTGTCACATCCCTTTGCTCTGACACAGGTAAGAGGATTTTTCCCCTGCCACTGATCTCCCAGTTGTGCTGAGTTTGGACAGTGGAGCATTGGGAACAGGGGAATGTTGTAGTCTGGGTGAAATAGAGATGACTGAGGGACTGGTACATTACTCTCCAGTGGTGCTAACAGAAGTTTGAACTGCTCTGAGATGTAGACAGTCATCATCTTTAGGATAAGAAGATAAGGTACTGGAAGGGCCTTTGTTTGGAGCCTTGTGTCACTGGGACATGTTTTTGGTGGGGATCCTGTATTTATGTGGCTAAACATGCTAATAGCTGTGATTTCTCCTCCTTGCTAACTCCCTGAGCAGCAGGATAGGTGGATATACTGGACTGACTGGCAAACCAAATCTATCCAGAGAGTGGACAAGTACTCTGGGCGGAATAAGGAAACAGTCCTGGCCAATGTTGAGGGACTGATGGATATCATCGTGGTTTCCCCTCAGAGACAGACAGGTAACCAGGAGAATCTTGATTCTAGCAAATGATAATTGTAGACAGCTCTAGAACCACTGTACTACTGTAGACGTTAAATGAGGTTGGCATCCCTCAAACTGTTAGTGCATCTTCCCTCAGTTTTTCTGGGCACATTCTTTGCCTGCCTCTGATGTTTCAGCCAAGCATGTGTTGACTGTGCTGTGTTACAGCTTTGATCAGCAAATGTCATTTTCTGAGTTATTCACCTGACACTGCGTTAAAAAAATGACAGAAAAATGTGAATTTATTTCTGTCTGTGCAGCTGTGTTGACTAGGCTCCTCTCTACTGATCTCTGCCTTCCTTTCAAAACTGCCTTAATCGAACCAGTGTCTGGCTCCTGTCATCACTTTCTTAAGAGTCAGATGTTGAGATGTACTCTGTGGCATAGTGACTTGCTCTACTTCTAGGAAGTATCTCTGGCTTAACAGGAAAAAAGGTTCTTGTTCTGAGCTTCTACCTAATTGTCTGCTCCAGATTTAAAACTTGCTTTTTCCTTCCAGGTACTAATGCTTGTGGAGTGAACAATGGAGGCTGCACTCATCTCTGCTTTGCCAGAGCTTCTGACTTTGTCTGCGCATGTCCAGATGAACCAGATGGGCGGCCCTGTTCCACAGGTGAGTTCAGAGACTGTTTCACTTGGTAGTAGCTTTTGTATGCAAGTCAGAGCCACTAATTAGGCATTGATTATTCATATGCCTATGATACCAAAGCATTTGAAGCTCTCCAGTGTGCAAAAGCTTCTGAAAAGTCTTATACTGGATGTAAAGCAGTTGTGAGAAACAGAATCTTCCCCTGTCCTTTCTACTGAGAGCTCGGTTTGGGATGAGAAAGTTACTGATATAGGTTCCTAAGCTTCCCCATTTCAGAATTTTTCTTACCAGACTTGTTCATCTGTCCCACAAATTTGTGGTTCTCATTTTCCTCTGCATTGTTTTAGTTCCTGGTGTGGTGCCTCTTGGTCCTGAAACTACCAGTGTAAGTGAGAGAAGTCATACACTGCCTGGCAGAGTAACTACCTCAACGACCAAAGCTCTTACGTCTCTGGAAACAGTGGAAGGAAAGTAAGTGCTCTTTTTCTCTTGGAATTGGGATGTGTTAGTCACAGATTGCACAGGATGCAACATAGAATTATAGAATCAGTAAGGTTGGAAGGGACCTCTGGAGATCTTCTAGTCCAACCTCCCTGCTCAGCAGGGTCACCTAGAGCATGTTAGACAGGCTTGCCTCCAGGTGGGCCTTGAAGATCTCCAGAGAAGGAGACTCCACAACCTCTCTGGGCAACTTGTTCCAGTGCTCCGTCACTCTCACAATGAAGAAATTCCCCATCATGTTCAGGCAGAACTTCCTGTGCTTCAATTTCTGCCCATTGCCTCCTGTCCTGTCACACGGGACAACTGAAAAGAGTTTGTCCCCGTCCCCTTGACACCCTCCCTTCAGGTACTTGTACACATTGGTAAGATCCCCCCTCAGTCTTCTCTTCCCCAGGCTAGAGAGGCCCAGCTCTCACAGCCGTTCCTCATAGGGCAGGTGCTCCAGCCCTCTGATCATCTTTGTAGCCCTACACTGGACTCCCTCCAGTAGCTCCATGTCTCTCTTGTACTGGGGAGCCCAGAACTGGATGCAGGACTTGAGATGAGGCCTCACCAGGGCAGCGTAGAGGGGCAGGATCACCTCCCTTGACCTGCTGGCAACACTCTTCCTAATACACCTTGGGATCTCATTGGCCTTCTTGGCCACAAGGGCACCTTGCTGGCTCATGGTCAACTTGCCATCCACCAGCACTCCCAGGTCCTTCTCTGCAGAGATGCTCTCCAGAAGGGCAGCCCCCAGCTTGTACTGGTGCCTAGGGTTATTTTTCCCTAAGTGCAGAACCCTGCACTTGCCCTTGTTGAACCTCATGAGGTTCCTCTCTGCCCAAACTCTCCAGCCTGTCCAGGTCTCTGAATGGCAGCACAGCCCTCAGGTATATCAGCCACTCCTCCCAGCTTGGTATCATCAGCAAACATGCTGAGGAGGCACTCCGTCCCCTCATCCAGATCATTGTTGAAGAAGTTGAACAGGATGTGACCCTGTACTGAGCCCTGGGGGACACCACTGGCCACAGGCCTCCAACTAGACTCCACGCCACTGATGACGACCCTCTGAGCTCTACCTTCAGCCAGTTCTCAATCCACCTCACTGTCCACTCATCTAACCCACACTTGCTGAGCTTCTCTAGGAAGATGTTATGGGAGACAGTGTCAGAAGCCTTGCTGAAGTCAAGGTACACAATGCCCAGTGCTCTCCCCTCATCTACCCAGCCAGTCACTCCATCGGAGAAGGCTATCAGATTGGTTAAGCAGAATTTTCCCTGGTGAATCCATGCTGGCTACTCCTGATCACATTCTTTTCCTCCATATGCCTGGAGGTGACATCCAGAATGAGCTGTTCCATCACCTTTGCAAGGATGGAGGTGAGGCTGACTGGCCTGTAGTTGCCTGGGTCCTCCTCCTTGCCCTTTTTGAAGACTGGAGTGACATTGGCTTTCTTCCAGTCCTCAGGCACCTCTCCAGTTCTCCAGGACCTTTCAAAGATGGAGAGAGGCCTGGCAACAACATCTGCCAGCTCCCTCAGTACCCGTGGGTGCATCCCATCCGGGCCCATGGATTTGTGGATGTCTAGCCTGCCCAGAAGGTCTCTAATCCTTTCCTCCTCAACCAAAGGAAAGTCTTCCTTTCTCCAGACTTTCTCCTTCACGTCCAGGCTCCGGGATTCCTGAGGGCTGCCCTTAGCAGTGAAGACTGAAGCAAAGAAGGCATTCAGTGATTGTGTCTTCTCTGTACTCCTTGTCACCAGGGCCCCCGCCCCATTCAGTAGCGGGCCCACGTTTTCCCTAGTCGTCCTCTTGCTGCTGATGTATTTGAAGAAGCCCTTCGTGTTGTCCTTGACATCCCTTGCCAGACTCAATTCCAGCTGGGCCTTAGCCTTCCTTGCAGCATCTCTACATACTCTGACTGCATTCCTATAATTCTCCCAAGTAGCCTGTCCCCTCCACATTCTGTGTATTTTCTTCTTCTGTCTGAATTTGGCCAAGAGCTCCTTGCTCACCCATGCAGGTCTCCTGCCCCCTTTGCTGCACTTCGTACTCGTACTTCCAGCTCTCCTGGACTCCCCTTCCTTCTAGGGCCTTAACCCATGAGATTCCACCAATTAGGTCTCTGAAGGGCCGGAAGTCACCTCTGCCTGTCATCATCCAAACTTACTTCTCCCTGGCCAAAAGAGACCTTAGCCCCAGACTTTGTGTAAATAATGAGGAAGACCATTCTGACAAAGAGAGAGTGCAGAGCTCTTGAGTTGGCAAGAAGTGCAGAGGTCTTTCTCTGTGTTACATTAAGCTGTGTCTCTAGGCTCGCTATACTGTAAGAAGCGTTAAAATCCTCTTGAATTCCTGTTGTTCGTTTGACTGATTTCCAAACTCCTAATTTAAACAACTTATTTCTGAGGGGAAGAGACAGGACTCTGTTATTTTAATTCTCTCAAACATGTCACACATGACTCAGACATCTGAGGAAATAGTTCTACCCTGGCCACAAGAGGACAGCTTTTTTGGAGCAGGACAGGGCCTTTGCAACTCTCATGTTTAAGCTACAGTGCAGGTAATGAAGAGTTTTTTTTTCCCAGCTAATTCCCTACAACCCATTATTCCTACTGTCCAGCAAAAAATATATTCTGTAGTATGTGGTTGAGTTATTTTTAAGGTAAAACTTCCCCTCCTCTGTGGGGAGTGATGTGTTGAACAGAAATATCTTTCTATGCTTACTTTATAAAGTTCTGATTTTTCCTTCGGTAATGATGCTAAAATTTATGTTCTGTTCTATTGAAACATACACATAAATAAGGTCCTTCCTTCTGGACACAGACTGATATTGGAGCAGAGAAAGGAGAGTTCCCTTCATAGAGCTGGAAATGGAAGGAAAATCAGTGTTAGCCTGTCCAGTCTTGTGTTCTGATACCCAGGAAGAACCTGAGTAATTTCAATATCAGGGTACTAAATGTTTCATTCTGTCATTCAGCTGCTCTGATAAAGATGCCAGGCGAGGCTTGTGTAGCCGTGACAATGAGGCAGTGCTTGCAACCATGGGTGAGTTTCTTTCCTTTGCTCTCCTCCACTAGTGTTGTTCTTCCAGGTGTACTCAGGGCATTTCAGTCCAGTGTTTGAAACTCAAACTGGGATTCCTCAAATGCTTCTGAGCAGAGAAAAATGTATCTTGAGGGTGAATATCAGTTATGCTCATTCGTTAGCCTACATGGGGACTTTTCTAAATGACTGTTTTGTCTGAAGAATATGGCTTTTTTCCTTTTTCACCTACTTCATCCACAGGATTCTTTCCATTAAGAACTCTTTTTCCACTATCCCTTTTATGTTACATTGAAGATGGCTGACAAGGGTAACTGTTTCCTGCAGCAGGAGTAACCTGTCAGCAAGGAGGTCTAACTCATACTTATCTGATCCCATTACCAAGGTCTTCTCACTTCTTCTGGTTTGCTGAGGCCTGAGTGGGAGGAAGGGATTTGTTCATATGATTCCAAACAACCCCCTCTGCTATACCTTGGTGTGTTGACCTTTTACTTTGCATACTTCCATAAGAGGTGTTATGCTAGGTCAGTATTATCCCATGGAATTTAAGGAGATTGCTAACTTACCTTTGCTTTTCACTTTCAGGGGAAGGATTGCACGTTAGCTACATTATTGGAGGCCTTCTCAGCATCTTGTTTATTTTGCTGCTTATTGCTGCTTTAATTTTATATAGGTGAGTGATCTTCCCCCTCTCCTGGACCATGGTAAAATGTAGCCTTGTGGGAGAAGAAAGCTCCTGAAGAATATTTAGTTTTTCCTTATTGCGATTTACAATGTCTTTGTTTTTTCGGAAGCAGTGTTTGATTTTATTTGCAAGGTTTACTTTTTGCAAGGTTTGAGTCCTGTTCCTTTAAAGTGTTGGGCATACACGTTTTTTATTTCATTCCTTATGGGATGAATGTTCTGCAGAGAGCTTGGGAATTATGGACAGGGATGTGAGATATTTGTATCTCAGTACATATGTGAGGTCATGTGCTTCCTGCCAGATAGTCTCTCCAGCTATTGCCAGTATTGCTTTTGGGGTTGCATGGCAGTGCCGTGCTGCACTGGTAGCTAGTGAGTGTACTGGCAGCTGAAGAGCTTGGTGAAACCAGTGTTCTCTGACTTTGAGGGATAGCGAAGATTTGCTCCTTGCTTTCCACTTGCTGAGTGCTCAGGAACTTTAGATCCTGGCAGTAGGACCATGCATCTTTTCTGACTGCTCTCTTCCTTTAGGCATAATAAATCCAAGTTCACAGATCCTAGCTTGGGGAACCTAACCTACAGTAATCCATCATATCGGACGTCTACCCAGGAGGTGAAGATTGAAACAATTCCCAAACCAGCCATGTACAACCAATTGTGCTATAAAAAAGAGGTAAGAGCTGCTACTAAGAACATGAGGACCAGGCTAAAGCTGCTGCTGAGCTTCAGGCGTTAGGACGTGAAAATGCTGCAACTTGTCAGCATTTATTTCTAGTAAATTGCCCAGTCAGATTTCTACAGATCAGCCAGCAGCACTTCTCCCTCCGTGAGCTGTGGTGACATATACCTGCATTTAGCTTTCTGCTTCCTCCTCGTTCCTGGTGTCCTGTATTTCTCTAGCACTGGGCACTGGCCATCAAAGTAAAGGAGTCAGAGGGAATCATCTTCCCTGGAAACAGTGCTATTCAGTGACTGTTGCCCCAAGATTGCTTTGGACAGTCATCGGGGAGATCAGGCAGCCAGAAAGGATTTGATGATAAGAACATGGCTTCTGGCTGTGCACTGCATGAAAGGGGTGGGATAGGGAGGGAGCTGGAGCCCCTAACAAATGAGCACTTTAAACGTGTTGCAGAGGTCCACCCTGTGTGTGGCAGGGTGAAGAGGATTTAATGTAATATCTTGCAGCACTTAGTTTCTCCTCTGTTTTCTCCTCAGAAGCTTTCTTATCACTCAGATAGCTTCTCATCTTCCCTCTTCTGATTTCCGTCCACATCCTCACGTCAGGTATCACTACTCTGTGTAATGTGTTCGATCCTGCCGCCCTCACTCAAGCTCTGTTGTGTGGCTCTAGCACTGTCCCCTACTAATTGTTCTTTCTAGCATTTCCCTGCTTTTTATGTCCTTGAACCAGCTCTACTGTTCGGAAGAAAGTAGAGGTCATTTTCTAGGACAGATCTCTTGGTCTTGGTTTGGCTGCTTTGTATAGGAGACTTGAAAAAAAAAGATAATTTCTGTAGGAATATTTATGATAATCACTTAGTCCCGCTGGCAGGGATCCTGGCAGAACTTTTGCAGAGGAGAGTTTTCCCTGGCCTTGTTTGTCAAATGTGTCATCCAATAGATTTCCAAAACTTCCCTGCCATTTTAGCCTTGTGTACTAAGGATAAGCCAGGATGATTTCTCTGGGAATCTAAATCCTTTCCACTAAATCTTACTGCTTCTAAATGCTCCCAGATATATTGCCCCTCACTCCACTCTCTCCTCAGGGTTTACATCAGATATTCTAATGCTGCTTATTTGTCACTAAGCCAAGGTATACAGATTTTACTACTTTAGTCTCAGTGTGGTCCTGTTAGCCTCTCTGATCATTTCTGTTGTCTCCCTATAATTTGCTTTTCTTGTATCACTGTGAGGCCCCGAGTAGACAGTGGTATTCAGGTGGGCTTCCTTGAGATTTGCATCTAGAGTGATTTAGATATGAGAACATTGCAGATTTATAATCAACTCCCTACCCTACCTGTTTTTACCTTGAAGTCTTCTGGCTGTTTCTGCTTTCCAAGTTCCCCCCCCCCTTTTTTTTTTTCTTTCTTTTTAGGCTCAGTGTTGTTTTTGCCCCCTGCTGTCATGGATTATATTTAGTTGAATTAGAGCTTCCTCATCTTCATTCCCTTTCCATGATTTGAAGGCTCCTGGAGTTTGGAATGAGCGCTCTTGCAGGGAGAATTCATGCAGGGGGTAAAGAACTGAAGGGACGTTTAGAATAGGTTCTGCCATTGTGACAGTCAGAGACAGTGATTTTTTTACATTGAGGTCCAGCCTTTTGTCTGCTTCGCTATCTTTATTCCAGCTCTGCTTTGCTCTTTGCCCTATTTCTTTGTAAGTGTATTGTGTTTTCATTTGCCTCTCTGCTCCCTAGGCTGGTCCTGATCACAGCTACACCAAGGAGAAGATCAAGATTGTGGAGGGGATTTGCCTTTTGTCCAGTGATGACTCAGAATGGGATGACCTTAAACAGATTCGGAGCTCCCGAGGCGGGATTCTCCGAGACCACGTCTGCATGAAGACAGACACAGTCTCTATTCAAGCTAGTTCTGGTTCGCTGGATGACACTGAAACTGAGCAGTTGCTACAGGAAGAACAGTCTGAGTGCAGCAGCGTCAACACAACAGCAGCCACTCCTGAACGGCGTGGCTCACTCCCAGACACAGGCTGGAAGCACCAGCGCAAGCCCTCCACAGAGAGTGAAGTCTAAAGCATGTACTGCTTTGGAGATGCTTGTACCCTCCCTAGCCTCCACTCTGCACAAAAAAGATGGGACTCTGCCTGCCAAGCAAGGAAGAGTGCAGAGAGTAGCCTCTTTGCAAGGGGCCCGGAAACTGTGACTGCCTTTCAGCACGGAGCTTGGGCAACTGTCCTGTTGTGGTTGGAGAGGGAGGATGGGTGGGTTGGAACCCAGAGACCCTTTTGGCTCATTTTCACTGTCTGTGGTTTATTTATATGTTCCCTTTTCCTGGAAGCTGCCACATTAACTTTAGTAGTGACTCCTCTGGCCTGAGTCTGGTTCAGATCCTGTCTTCTCTGGCAACCTGCAAATCCCACACAGTTCAGCTTGCAGTTGATGCCTGTGAAGAGAGCAGAGCTGCTTTATTGTTAGCTCCCAGTCACAAAAGTTCCCTTAGTCATTCCAGCACTAGCAGCACTGAGACTTCATGTTGTGGGGTCTCTGACTTGAGAAGCGTCTCAGAATAGACAGAGAATAGGGGTATGCTTTGGGCCTAAAGGGAACAGTGATACAGTATCAAGTCACTTTTTAAGAGTGTAAAGAGAGTAACTGCTTGCCATGATTTTGCTTCATGAGAGCATCACTGCTTATTTTCCATCTGCTAGTAAAAACCTTAATGAATTCTGGGATTGGAGCGCTGTATCTGTTGCTGGCAGTGGACAATGCTCCTGTTCACCCCATTCCTGTTAAAACATGTTTCTACTGTGGAAAAACAAGTCAGCAAATGGTCCTTTTAGAATTGTTCCCTCTCGATACTGGAGTCAGAGTGCTGTATTCAAGGAAAAAAAATAAATTAGTATTGTTCTTAGCTCTACTGAGCTAATGGGAGAAAATGTATCGTGCACACACTCTTTGCATAATTCTCACAAGTTCCAGTTGTCTTGGCCTTTATGACTTTTATTACAGTGATGAGGAAAATAAGAAAATTCCTAGGTTGATTCCCCCAAGGGAAATCCTCAGTGCTGGCAGTTAGGAACTGCCTTATCACTAGCCCGTTTGACCTAGAATAGGAGACAATAATCATGAAGTTTTAAGGGCCATTTTAAAATAGTTGCTTATTAGATAGAATTGCACATTCAGCTCCATTATTACTAGTAAATAGCTGTCCTTGCAGAGTCATTCTTCTCATCAGCTGTATGAACCTCAGATTTTCTCTGGCCTCCAAGGCCTTTACCCTCTAGAGAATAATTCTACCCTTGCAGTTACAGACATCCTGGCAGCATCTGGGACTTGCATACTCTTGAAGACGATGCCACTGTTTCTTGTGGGTACTCTTATGGTGAAATATGAAGCCTTATGCCAGATATTCAGAAGCAGAATTTTCCAGCGAAGAATGCCTCGCAGCAAACTGTTACCTCTTTATCTCCTGGCAAGAGGCCAAGTGCATTCCCACCTATGGTGTGACGAAAGCAGTGTACAGTAGGGGTATGGCATAGAATCGTGGGGAAAATGCATTTCAGACACAAGACTTTTCCAGCTAGTAAAAAAAAATATTAAAATCCATCCTATTCTGTTCTAACCTTGTTCAGATACTAATGATCTTGCAACCCTTGGAAAAACATGACAGTTGCTAGCAGTTGCCAATACTCTTCACAGCAGAGGTGGCTCTGCAGCAAAGGAAGGTTGCAGCTTTGACATGGCTAGGAGGCATGAAACAGTCCATGACTTGCACCATTGGGCTGACTGGTGTATATTCCTGCGGAAAATGAACTGGAGTTAGGGCTTAGAAATTTCCCTGTGTTAATATGGGACTCCTCCCTACTCTCAGAGAGATTTTCTTTTAATTAGCTTTTTTATTTAATTATTTATTTGATTGACTCCAGCCTGGGAAGCGTTGTTTTTATTGGGCAGGGGTACATTTGGATTGAGGTGTGGACTCAGTGGGGAACTGGGAAAGGAGCGCACGTAACTGAGGTGGATCTTGCCTGTCTAGGCTGCCTGATACAGGGAGAACATTGAAGAGCTCAAGTGTAGGCAGAAGGACTGATTTGAGAGGAAACCAGGTATAGGGCAGGGGCAAGAGGGCTGGGAGTGAGTGGATGGGGAAGAAGGTTCTGACTTACAGGAGAGCAGGTTGTTTTTGTGTCTTCCCCTCTCTCTCCACCCGCAATAGCTATGTGAGTGTGCACCAAAATCCTGGGGCAGGACAGGGGTGAAGGGGGAGACATCTACCCAGACCTGTCACTTGAGGTTCAGTCCAAGTCACAAGTGCAGAATGGAAAGGAAAATCCGGTCAGTCTTCTCAACAATTAATGGTGCTTGTGATCTCCACCTTGATGGAATTTCTGCTGCTTCTTCGAAGGGACTCTGCACACTCCAGCCAAACACCATTCATAACCGCTCTCTGCTCGCTCGCTTCCTGGAATGATTAAGGTGAAAAGGAGCAAAGGAGAAAAAAAAAAAAAAAAAAAAAAAGTCCCATAGCCTCACATCTGCAAGTAAGGTCGGCAGATGTCAGTTTATTTTTCCTAAAGCATGCAGACAGGCCTAGTGAGATGCTGCCTAGGAAGTGCATTGTGTTTCCCGGTTCAGGGGAATAGAAGACCCTCACTGCGCTTAGGCTGTTATGAATGTAGAAAGGCCACTGGAGGATGATCTCTTGAGCACTGATTTACTGTGTAAAAAAGGTAAACTTCTCTCCTGCCCATCCTAAGCTAACTTCAGTGGTTTCCTGAGTTCCTGTGTAATGGTTTTAACGTTACTCACTGGAGACATTGGATTTTCTGGGGTTATTTAACCACTATGTTCAGTATTTTAGGGGTTGATGATAATTTAATATAAATTTAGCTTTTCTTAACCACTCTGCCTGGCTTTTGGTTGTGAATATGCATGTTTTTTTGGACTGTCCTTTGAAAGCGGAGCTCCCGAACCTGTTTGCACAGAACCTCAACTTTCCTTTGGTTGAGACGAGCAAGAAGGTAGGAATGGATTTGTGTTCTTTTGATGATAAGATTGCAACACAGTCTCCTGCTGCTGCTGGTGCTAAGGCTTAGGATTAGAGGCCAACTATTTACACACTCTCATTTGCAAATGCCGATGTGCACATACACTATTCCCCTCTCCCTTGCTTCCTCCCCCCCCCTTATCACTTTAACATGGCAACAGCAGAAGAGTATGGCCCTTATTTTTTGAAGACTATTAGGATCATGCTGGTCTACAGGAACACATACTACAGGGATCATTGCTTGTTTTGTGCCTTTGACCAGCAGAAAACACAGTTCTGAAGAACTATTTTTCTAGGGGTAAGGATAGAAATATCCTTTTTGTTCATAATTCTAAGTGGTGCAAGAATGAAAAAATGAACAAAATGTTCAGTAATAACTGACGTACAACACCATTGTGAATCTTGCACCCTTTTGTGTCCTGTTCTGCTGAAGTACCAAAAAGATTTTACATATCTTAGCTTGTTCCTGCCTATTCTTAAATTGAAGCACAGTGCAGAAGTGATTTCACTGAGTCCAAGCAAAAATGCAAGCAGCTTGTCCTGATACCTCCCTTGTCATTCTAATCTAGGCCTTGTACGCATATATTCATCGCCCTCCCTTCTTAGAGGTGGGCAACGGGAACAGCCTTGCACTCTATTCCGGTTATTTACTTTGGAAAGGGCTGCTAAGGGATTTTTTTTTTCTTAGCTTGCTTTACTGAAGAAAAATAACAACTAAGTACTTGCCCAGCGGGCAGTTTTTACGTAAGACGAGTTACTGCTGGCAAACTCAGCAGTCAGAGAACCGGCACGGGGGAGGATTTTGCCCTCCCAGCCTGACGGGGCATTTCCAGAAGCGGCGGCTGCAGCGGGGACGCGGTCCCGTTCCTCGCTCGTTTTCTGCGTTTCCCTTAACCCAGCCGCCGCCGCCGCCGCCCTGCGGGCGCCCCTCCCGCTAACGGCGCCGCCCGGGCCGAGCGCACCCGGCTGGGGCCGCCTCTCCCCGCGGCGCGGCGCGGCGCCGGGCCCCTCCGTCCCGGGCGATACCGGGCGCGCGGCCGCCCCCAGCGAGCGCGGAGCGCGCGTCACCGCTGCCGGATTCAAACGGGCCAATAAAGCGCGCGGATTGGGGGAGTGGGCGGGGCAGACGCCAGCCAATGGGCACTGAGGATACTGCGAGGTGCGGGCGGTGTTAGTGATTTCAAACCCCGCTGAGGAGCGGCCGGACGCTCGCCGCGACCGACCCGCCGGGGCACAGGTGAGACCCTCCCCCCGCGGCCCCGAGAGCGGCCCCCGGGAGCGGCCGGTGCGACGTCCCCTGCTCTGCCAGGCCTGCACCGCCCTGTGGGGATGGGGGCGGCGCCGGCATTCCTCCGCCGGAGCGGGCCGCGCTGACGGGCGTCACCGGCCCTGCGGCCGTTGGCGGCGCGAGGCTGCGGGGGGCCGGGGGTGCCGCCCGCCTGGGCCGTGCGGGGAGTGGGGCCTGCGGGGTGCCGCAGCCCGGGCCGCCCCGCGGGGCTCGCGTGGCCCTGGCCGGGAGGCGGCGCAGACCCCAGGGAGCCGGGCTCGGCCTGTTCCCGGCGGGCGGCCACGGCGATGCCGGCCTGGCTTCAGTCCGCTGAGTGCGTGTTGTGCCAGAGGCTGCGTGCGGGGTTAGCTCCTCCTCTAAACCCCCCTGGGGGACAGATGTTCCCTGAGGCAACTCCAGTGTTACAGGAAGATGGTGAACTCAGCTGGATTTCTGTAGCTACAGTGTTGGGCTCAGGTGATTGTCTTGGATCTCCGGGGTCCCTCTTCAGAACGAGCTTCCTGTTGAATCTTGTGTAGTGTATGCAAAGGGGGTCCTGAAAGGGTGCCCCCCCCCCCGTTTCATTTTATTCTGAGTCAGAGTCTTGTGATCCTTCTTAAGGCAGTAGCTCTCAGGCTGATATGCAGGGAATTCTCCTCCTGAATTTGGATCTCTGTCAGTTGCACACCCAAATGTTTTTGTTCAAGGTGTGTGTCAACTACTTACACGGTTTTTTTTTACTGATTCTTATTCTGTATTGAGTTCTCTCAGAACTTATAGCTTTGACTGAGGATTCCCGTATGGCTTGCTCTTATACTTCCACTAAATTACAATACTGTTAAAGCTGCCTTCTGCAGGTGAGAAAGGAATGATCGGTGGTCAGGATGTTAGATTACAAGCTGTAGCTGTTTTCTACTGGTGTAAGGGAGAAAGCATTACTATAGGCTTTCAAAGAATGCTTCTATTGGATTGGAGCTTAAGACGTGTTTTTACAAAGTTGACAGGTAATCTCAAATACTAAAATGTAATAAAAAGCTAGTTATAGAAAGATACTATTAAAACTTTGCAATACTTTCAAGGTAGAAAGATGAATGATTAGGTGCAGGTTGTCCTTATAGTATTGATTCTTTGGTGTTCAATGTCAGATCCGTTGATTGTGCAAAAAAACAGAATTTGGCTTAACTGTTTCTTGACCCAGGTGTGGCCTTTCCTTAAACCTTACAATTTTAGTGGCTTCCCTCACTTAAACATTTTTTCCCCCTTAAGAGTTTCAATAGGATTAAAACTTTTAGGTAATGATCAAGAATTGATATGCTAAAGCAGAATCAACAAAAAACAGCAATCAAGGGCAATGAACTGTTTCTAAACAAATTATGGTAGACATACTTATGGTAGGTAAATCTCAAGAACATGAAGCTGGGAACATTACCAGGGGGCCTGCTATGGAAAAAAAATTACATATTTATGCCATACCTATGTGAAATTAGGTGAAACTTGGATTTTTAGAAGAATGAGAAACTGGAATTAGTCAGACTGATCTTCCCTGTACCGATGCAAGACTTGCTTGCTATTCTAAATAAAAAAGCAAAGGTATGGTAATGGAACATTATTCCATAGTCTCATATGTGCATGACTTGTATCTAATGAGACTTATTTCTATGCTGACTCTTGTTCTTTTACTGATATGGGCCAGTTATGTAATCTGGGCCTGTGTTTCTAAAAATCTGGTCTGTGCCACTGTTGAGTTGATATTGTCATATAAATGTTTATTAGAACAGTAAGGCCTTGTTCACATTAAATAGAATTCAGATGTTCTGAGCAGATTACTAATGTTAAGATTCATTTTTGCCTTGTGCATCACTGTATATGTGTGTGCATTAGGTGATAAATTGACAGCCAAAATTTGCTTGGTATTGCATGTTGCAGTTTTTTGCAGTCAGTCCACCCCCCCCCTTTTTTTCATGCTATCTTGAATAACTTAGCCTGTCATCTCTAAACTGCAACATCTCTGTTCACCACTTCTTACAGAACACTTATGAACATCTTGAACAGTACCTACAATTAGAAAACGGATTTGACTGTTTTGTGGGAGTAAAGATATTGTCTCCCAATCATAAGTATCTAATTTAGAAAACTCTGTTGTGTGGGATGGATGACCTGAAAGAGCCTTGAAAGATGTAAACGCTTGTAAACTTTGTAATCAAGGCTTTCAAAATGGTGTATATCTGATTCCCCCTGCTTGTCTCCTCTCTGTTCCATTGTTCCAGGTAGATGCCTGTCTCCATTTTAAATTTGCTTTTTTCCTTTTGAAAATAATTTATGAACAAATTAGAAATACAGTGTAAATGGCTTATGAATTCTGTTCCAGAGTAGGATGGAACTAAGTCTGTTTATATCCTTAAGAGAATGGCTGGTTTCAAGCAAATGTAGTCTATGGTTGGCTGTCACTCTACTGTTAAACTGTTGTAGACTTTTCCAGTGGCACGTCTTGTGGAAGTTGTGTTTTTAAGTGTAATATGGAAAGGTTTATTATTCTTGTGTTTAAATTAAACATTGCCTGTCCTAAACAATGCTGCTATGGCATCTTGTTTAAAGAGCCTCTTGAACTGAGCAATTGCATGTTGTTTGGGGTTGGGATTGTCTCTGTGACAGCTTCATTGCTGTGAATGTCAAATACTGAAAAGCAGAAGCTGGTGTGCATACTTTATGCCTCCTTGGGGTGAGAGTGGGGGTTGAGAGAGTGGAAAAAGTAATTTTGAAGATTATTCAGTGGGGAGCACAGCTGGTGCTCTAGTACTTATAAGAAGCTTTTCTTTGGTGAGCTAGATGGATATTTGAAGAAGCAGTGCCTTGAAGTACGTATTTTGATACTTTTCTCAGAAGGGAACTGTTTACTCCTGTTTTCCACCATAGCGGTGGCTTCTTCGGTTGCTATTGTCGCTATAGAAAAGGCATCTCAAAATGTCAGGCGAGGAACTGGAGAGACTGCTGATGAATCGGCTCGATTGGAGCTCTGTCATTACACATCTCACAGTAAAACATGAAATGAAACTATGGTATGTTGCCAGGTTATTCATTCATATCTCCTCTGGAAGGTACTGCATTTCTAGTTCTGCATGGCAGGCCTTGTTTTTCCTACCGGTCAGATGTTTGGTTCCAAAACTGTTCCACTTCTTCAATTGGAGACTGCTAGGTGATGACTTGGGATAATATCTACTGCATGCTGGAATTGTACAACAGCTACTTATACACACACACACACAATAATATATATATATATATATATATATATATATATATATATATATATATTTTCAAAAAGAGAGGCTGAGTACTGGCGCCGCAGGCTTTGGTTCCCGCGAACAGCAGGCCTCCCGGGCCGAGCCGGTGGCCGCCCACCGCAGTCGCTTCGCCAGCGGGAGGTGCCCGGAGAGCGCCGCGGGGGAGCTGGAGGCTGGGCGGGGGCGCCGGCGGTGGGCCCCGGCGCTGCCCGGCCTTTGTCTGGCCCCGGCGCGGGCCGGCTCCCGCCCAGGTGCGGCGGCGGCGGCGCCCCCAGCCCCGCCCGCCTGCGGGGAGGCGCTTCCCTCCCGGCGCAGCCCGCGATGCGGCTCCGCGGTGGCCGCTGAGCCGGGCCGCAGCTGTCAGGGTGAGTGTCCGGGCGGGCCGAGGCGCGAGGGCGGCGGCGGCGCGGCCGAGCCCGCGGGAGGGGCGGCGGAGGCCGCAGGCGTGCACAATGCGGCGGGCGGCCTGCTCGCCGGGGCCGGGGGCTGCCCCCGCGCCCGCCGCCGCGGCCTGCGCTCGGGGCCGCCGCCGCGCCGGGGAGGCCTCCGCGCCGGCCGCCTCCGGGGAGCAGCGCAGCGGGGCCCGACCGCGGTGGCAGGGCTGGAGGGGCGTCCTTCTGGAAGGTACTGCCGGCGGCAGGGGAGCCGCTGGCCTCTCGGGGGAGGGAAGTTGGCTGCTGTTGGAGGGTGTTTCCACTTGAGAAGGAGGGAGCTAGTGGCCGCTTGTGGGAGTGGGATGTCTCCATGTGAGCTTTCCTTCATCAGCAGCTCGGGCCGTTTGTCCTTTCAAAGAACGGCGTTTGAGCTTTTCTGTGCCTGAGCTTTGTAAACACCTCGAGGGATGGGGGTGTTTACCGCCCCACTGACATCTTTCACTCTTTCTGTCCACCCTTAACCTTACTTTAGTGCTTACGAACCTGCCCATGTGTTGCCCTTTTCCCTTTTGCTCTCCTCTGTCTGTAGGAATGGCTTAATTCCAGGTTTATCCATGCAGCAAGAAGTAATTTTTGCTCTCTTTGCTCTAGCAGAAGGTCAATTTATTTTGTGTTGTCTTTTACTTTGAGGCTGCTCTTCTCCAGCTATGCCTAAGTTATTTTCAGAGAACATGTTATTGAAACATATCTATGTATCTGTCTCCCTTACCAGTAACTTGCAACTTCTGCATTTTTAAGATGTCACTGAGTTAGGTTGGAAAAAATGAGCTACAGTAGGCAAGAAAGAATTTTGTTTGTTCTCATATGCCATTTCATTGCTGCTTAAGCTGAGAAGAGGTATTCTGTAGTCTCCACTCTACTGCCTGCAGAACAAATTTTTATTATTATTATGCATTTCTCATATCTCCTTTTCATTATTTTGAGGTCTTGCTTTCCTTCATCAAAAGAGCATGTGTATCTCACATCTTATTATTGAAAAATATATGCTTTAAAATTATTAAAGTTTTTATTGCCTTTCAGAGCAGCAAACAACCTTCTGTTTGCCCTTTCTAATTATTACTTTTAACCTTTTGTTCGCTTGCTCATCATCAAAAGATCTGTGGACTAAAGCTGGAAAATGCATTTGCAGCCTTCCAGCATTTAATATGAATGTGTTTATTACTGAAAGGTTCTTACTCTTTGCTTCTTTTGTATGTGTCTATTTCAGGATTGGTAGCTGGACTTCATTTTTCTGTTTGATGTGGAATTTGGGCCTTATTTCACTGGACTGAGTAGGCTACAGTTCTTAAATTTGCATACGCTCCAAAATACTTACCATGTTCAGGGGCATTACTACAAATAAAAGTTTAGCTATAATTACTTAAGGTTTTCAACAGCTTTTATTCTGAGCTATTTTATGTTGTATCAAATTGAAACTAGAAGAGGGGTTAGCTGGCATGGCAAATACTGAAACCATGCTGTGCCGAACTTTTAAGAAAGTAAAACTTTGTGTTCTCAGAGCCAAAGAGCAAATGTAACTCAAGACTGCCATTAAACAAATAGATGCCCTTTCTAGTAGGAAAACTAGTCTGCACTGACAGAAAACTGTCAGAGAACTATGACAGGTGTGGTCTTAGCTGAAATGTTTAAGGCAGCTTTACCCCGGCCAGGTATGTGCCCCTACTATTCAGTAATATTTCAAATATGTTTTCTGAATTTCAAAAATGACCTGTCTTGTCTTCTCAGAACTTACTATTTTGAGAAAGTTTGAAGAGAAGCTTTCTTTAGGTTGATGTCTGACTTGCACAGCATTGCAAGTGCAAGTGAGCAATCACTATTGCTAAACATCCAGTTTTGTGTGATTTCTTATTTTGCTATTGCAGTTCTTATGAGAAAATGGTCTGGAATCTGAAACTTCACTTATGAAATGTAGTGGATAAATTAGTAATAAATGTGTTTCAAGACAAAATGTGTGCATTTGAGGATTTTGTAAGAAAAGGATTTTCTGTAGCTGTACGCAGTTATATGAAACTATAAAGCTGATGCTATTCAGCCATTTAAAACGGTGGCAGAGAAAATAAGTGTTCACCCAGAGACTGAATAGCAACTGTTTAGAACAGGGCTTGGTTAATCCAAATTTTCATATAATAAGTCACTTTCCTGTTTTATCTTAATGTGTTGGCAATTTTTTTTTTGAAATTTAATTATGTTCAGTGGGAATATTCACTTTTGTATTTATTGAATTTCTTGCATTCGTGCTGCCTTGTAAGTATTTTCTGCTCTTGCTGCTTTTATATTCAGTCTCCCTTCCAAATACATCTTATTCTTTCCTTGATGATCCTTGTTTCCTCTCTGCTCCATAATATAAGAGCTTGTCCTGCTGCAGACTGTCAGGGAGGAGTTGCTGTTCAGTACAATTTGTCCAGCTGACTTGCACTTGTAAATGGCTTATTGACCATGCTAATAACAAACTTCTCTCACAAAACTTATTTTGGTCATTTAGTCAATTTGGAGGTCTTGTTTTCTGGATGCTACCAAAATGAATGTTGTTACTGAAAGATTTTTTAAATCTGTTTTTTTTTTCTGAGTTTGTAAAGCTAGTTGTGATAATAATAGGGAATGTAGGTCAAACATTTCACTATTGCAAATTCACAAGTAATAAGGCAACCTAGCTGCATTGTTATATGCAGAGGTTACCTGCTATTGGATGTTGAAAAGTAATGACCTGAGATACACACATCCTTATGAAGAAATAAACAACAAAAAAGGACTTTTATCAAATGTAGGGTATTCCCCAAAGGTCCAGAAAGTTGATATGCATGCAGAACTGTTTAAATGACTTAACTGAAGGGGGAAACAACAGTCTTGTGTTGTCTGCATCTTGCCTTTATCAGAATAAAGGTCTTGAGATTAGGGCATAAACAGTGATGCAACTAGGAAGAAGTGATATTTTAGAGGGAGTTTTCCATCCATGGCTCACATATTCTGACAAAATCTTAATTCTAGAGGGATTTCTAGGTTATTGAGGAGACTATAGAGTTTCATCACTATTTTTAGATACTGGATTTTGTAGAGATGGTAACTTCACCTATTTTATAATTGAAGTAACAATCGTAGATGTTATGATTAAAAATAGTAGGGAAGCTGACAGACTGAAAAGAACGAGTGAGAGAATATGCATACCCTTGCCAACATGATACTGGGAGGGGAAATCCTACTATCAACAATTTTTTTTTTAGGTTCTTTTCTTCTAGATTCTGTAATGCATCACTAAGATGTACAAGCCAGAAATCAAACTTTGCAGCAATGAACTGATATCTGCGTGCATTAAGTATTTACCTTGCACTGGGTACTTTTTTAATAGCACTATTTCTGACTTCTGTGTTTGAGCTAATTTCAGGGTTGTGATATGGTAGTCACTGTCCTACATTAAGTTTTTCCTTGGTGCAGCAGATTTGTGGAGAAGAGAAAAGAAAAATTTCTTTTTATTGTTGAAGTAGGGAATTTGTGTTGCTGACATCTTTCTAAAGGAAGAGGATGTAGAGGGTTTGTTTCAACCCTGGTGTCTAAACTTGTTATTCTAGTGCTTCTGAATGCTACTGGCAGGTATTTTAATACCATATTTTGTAAGTGAGTAACTTGTGTTGGTTCCTTACACTTTCCTAATAAAATGATAAAGGCAATTGATGGCTTGGCTTGAATATTGCCCCCAAGTTTCTGAGCAAGATTCATAAATCTATTTAATTTGTTGTTAAATGTGCTGTCTTTTTAAAAAGTATGAGAGAATTTACAAAGAGAAGACTTTATATTGATCTTTATCCACACTAGTGAAGTGCCCTCATTGTTTCTATATTGTGTGCTAAGATGAAAGTATTCCTAGTGCAAACACGGCTTATACTGGCCAAACTGCATCTTTTTTTATGTTGTTCAGCTGCTGAACTAACTTTATCAATAAAAGAGCAAGTCTGTTGCTGTAACTGCACTTACCTAATGGCATTCTTTGCATTCTTGATGAGAAGAACTATTAGAAAATAAATCTTTAGATACATTTTTGCTTCTTGAAAAACTACTTCTGTGATTGTGGGGCTAGATACAGTTTTACCCCACCTCCATGTTTACTGCAGGAATTGTGCGTTTTTAACAGGTAAAGTGCATAAATTTAATTTACTCCAGTAGAAGTAGTAGAGGTTTGAGAGGAGAAAGAAAGCAGAAGAGCTATTAGACAACTGAAAGCAGGATCAGCTATAAAAAGTTGGTGGGGCTCTGATGGAAAAAGATACTGTAAGTCAGCTGGCTATGTGAGCCTTTTTATTTTTGATATGGCACTTCAAAACTTTATAAGGTACAATGAAAAGAAATCTTAAGGTAGAATACCTTTTCTTGTTGATTTTCTGATATCAACGAGAGGCATGACTGGTTATTTAACCCCAAGATTTTTTTTAAAAAAATAAATCATACTATACATTTAAATGTAAGAATCGTATTCTAAAATTAACAGTTCTGTTGATTATAGGTAATACCTGGTTATAGGTAGTCTTACTTAAGAAATAAATAGCAGAAAAGTAGTAAGCAGAAAATGATGCCTGCATTCTCAATAATTTGGAATTCTTAAGTCTCATTTTTGTCCCTCTAATTTTTTTTTTGTTGTTGTTTTCTACTGGAAAAGCAGACTTCTCAATACTGTTACATAAGTGCTGATGTCAAGGAAAAATGACCACATCAGTGTTTGCAAATGGAGATGGACAAATTATAGTAACACTTCAATGTTTATTATGCGTAGTAACTTCTGTCCTGATGTTGACTTTCATTATTGTGACACAGCAGATTAGTAAAGTTGTGCAATTGCTGTGAGAACGATATTAACACATATAGGAATTAATAAATGTTTAAGTATAGTGTGGTTTGATGTTGCTGGATTGTTTAGGGGTATGGTTTTAGTATTTGGTTTTTTGTTTCTTTAAAACTAATCCAGGAAAGGAAAACAGGTTTTGTTTATTGTGGACTGCTGCTGGTATAGTTCTGTTGTTAAGTTAGATATATGTTAGTGTTACCTGACTGATAGAGGTGGTTCTGCAGACCCTGCTTTTATGAAGTTACACCAATGAAATTATACTCCTAATTCTAGGGCTTATTTCTGTGAAGAACAATTGTATGTTAGGTGAAATACTTTGCAGATTAAAGTCCGCAGCTTTGCTGACATAAGCTGAATTTGCATTAAGAATATTCTCCTAGTACTGTGTATGTATTTACCTTTACTGATAAACTTTTGTATATGCTGACTTTTTTTTTTCTTTTTTTTTTTGAGTCTTGCTCTTCTTTGTCTGTGTGTTCTAACTGGTATGTTGCTTCTTCTGTGGATTGATTTCATCTGTTTGTATAAATAATGTTGGGAGCCCTCTCATTGCTGCTGCTGCTATTTTCACTGTGCTAATCTCCTTCATCAGGCTTATTCTCTGGTTATTCTCTAAACAGTAGCATTAGTTGTACAATATGTCCAGGATGAGTGTTAAGCCTGAGCTCTTATCTCTCATAGGTCGGTATTCCGATTATATTAAAACTAAACAAACTTAAACAAATTTCAGTAGATAAGGATTTGTAGCTTTATGTGCAGTAAGAAATTGATCTCATGTTGACAGTTGCTAATGCTGGCTGTGTAAAAATTAGGGCGTAAATGGGCTGGCTAGCATAAATGAGTTTTGTTCCTCTCACAGTGGCATTCATTTCAGTTGCACAATTTGTGAAGTTTTTTAAAATAGCTGTCCTTATACTACACCTGATTATTTTTTGACACTGATTCATGGCACCTGTTGCTGAAAATTCTTGTCAGTAAGAGTCAGTTTTCTAGTGTTGGTGGGTAGTTGTTTCTTTTTAGCTCTTTAATCATAGTAAGTTCTCCACCAGGCTTAAATGAGGCTATTTTCTCCAGGCCTTATCTTGGCTTACTCAAACTTTCACAGACTGGGGCTTCTAGTGTCTGAAATATTACAACTTGCAACACTCTTTAGTCTGTAATGGTTTCGGGTAGCCTTTCAAGGCTAACAAAGCAGTGGTCTAGTCTTAGTAGTATATATCTAAATATAATTACAAGTCTGAAAGGGTTGCATATTGATTGTAAGACTTGCTACAGACTTGTAATATGCTTTTACCTAAATTAAAAAAAGACAAGCAGCACTTTTTCTTTCCTGAGTTTTAACTTGTCTCTATCTCCACAGGAATTATTGTGATCATAAGAGAGAACCTGAAGTACAATGGGGGACGACAGTGAGTGGATGAAACTGCCCATTGACCAGAAATGTGAACACAAGGTAGGAAATCTTGTCTTTGGCTTCTATACCTATCTGCTGTGGTGTTCCTGCCTCTGCTAATTGCACTGAAGTTAAGTAATCTTGGTGGTTGTGCAGCATGGGTACAACAAGTCTGAAACTGTTTCAGCAATGTAGAGGTTGAATAATAGTTACAAATTAAAATTTAGTTGCACGATAACCTATATGACCTAGATTTGTGCACTAAAAAAATCAGTGTACTCATTCATGTGGAGAAATCACTCCTCTGCCGTTGGAACTGCTGTTGGGCCCATATCTGCTTGTCAGTGTTTGCTGGAATTTATGAAGAGCAGTGGGAAAGTCTGGCATCTACCTATGCAGATCACTCCTGACAAGAGTAAAATGAGTTTGTTGTCCTCTTTTCCCGTTGTTCGGGGAGTCCCTGAAGAGAAATCTTGCAGATAGCAGCTTACTGGAGTACACTTTCACCCAAGGTTGAAGTACTTTGTGAGAACGGTGTATTAAAACTGTACTGTGATACTATTTAAACTTCTGTGTGTTTTGACTTCTGCTTCTAGTTGTGGAAAGCCAGACTAAATGGCTATGAAGAAGCCCTTAAGCTCTTCCAGAAGATAGATGATGAGAAAAGTCCCGAATGGTCCAAGTATCTTGGTTTGGTAAAGAAATTTGTGACGGACTCCAATGCAGTGGCCCAACTGAAAGGATTGGAAGCAGCACTTGCTTATGTTGAAAATGCTCATGTAGCAGGGAAGTAAGTCACCTTTCGTTGCTGTTACAACAATTTAATGCCTCTCTCTGAGGAAGGCTGCAGGTAAATTATACAGTGGTCCCTGGCAGTGCTGGCAGTTACTATTGAGAAGTATTTGCTTTCTCATCTAGAGAATTTGCTGAGTGTTGGGTTTTCCCTGTAGGTGGTTTCTTTGTACATCTTAACTTGTCAGAAATTGTTTATGTAATGCCATACATTAGCAAGACTCAAAGAAACTATTCAAGTCATCAGTAAAGATCTCTGAAATGGAAAAAGAAAGTGAAGCAGTAAGTTGATGACAGGTGCTCTGAACTAGAATCCTTACTCTTATTTTACTGAAAGAGTCTGTATGTACAGGGACCCTTTTTCTTCCTGGGGTGAATGCATAGATATTTACATTTAATTTCCAGGGGGAGATAATATTTTTGTGTAGTGTTGCATCCAGCTAGTCTGAATCTGCATAGCTGCCAGTTTCTTTTCTTGCAAGAATGTTTGTTAATATTTCACTGTCTTCTAGCCTATGAAATAGCCCATACATCTGAGGGTGAAATAAAAGTGCCTAATGGACCAGATCAGTGCTTAGGGCCACCTAGTCTAAGTCACTTTAAAAATACGATATTTAAAAATCATCCAAACCTTAGTTTAAAAGTCTGACAGCCATGTCAAGCTTCTTGATTTAAGGATGAGGTAAATGATTTTGTTGATTGGAAGTTTTGAAATAGATATAAAACTGTGTCAAGATTATGTGCCTGTGCTACTTAACTGTAATGTATGCAGTCTCAGGAAATGACATTTACTTGTGGACCAAGGAATGTATATTAATTCATACCCGTTGAGAAAATGTCTTGTAGTCACTGTGTGATGTGGTGCAATATTAGAAACATGCTGGCACTCAGTCTAGGGGAAATTTTTTGAGCTCTTGACTTTTCCAACTAGAGATTGGAGTTATCTCTTCAAAGATATTTTTGAGGGTAACCTAGATAGAATTTGGTGCCTATTAGGTGAGGCCATACTAAGTTTTCATCCATGTTTCAGGTCTTGTATATACTTTTCTTTGTGGATAATGGAGTAGGACATGTAATTTAGTTAACTACGCCAAAAGTAACTCTCTCTCATTTTTTTCAGGACAACAGGAGAAGTAGCTTCTGGAGTTGTAAATAAAGTGTTCAATCAGCCAAAAGCCAGAGCAAAAGAGCTGGGCCTGGATATATGTTTAATGTATATAGAAATTGAGAAAGGGGAGGCAGTACAAGAAGAATTGCTAAAGGGTCTGGACAACAAAAACCCCAAAATCATAGTTGCCTGTATAGAAACACTGAGGAAAGCACTGAGGTAAGCATTTAGATTCCACCTTCCTTTCCATAACCCCTGCATTATGCAGTCTGATCTATTGCTTAATAAGCCTTTTCAGTGGGCTCTTGGTATTGTTGAATAGCATGTGTCTTTACTGAACTAATATTTTATGGCAACAGCATAAAGCATAAGCAGTTGTGAGAGGGACCATGAGATTTGTTAATGTGAGGGCTGCCTTTGTTATGAGGCTCATCTGGATCACTTTTACTGTTGACAGCTTCCTGCTAAACTTCCTTTTTAATAAAAACGGACCACTACAGATGAAGGGCAAGGTTAACATGTCTATTTTAGACTGTAGAGCTTCTCTAACAGCTGAAATCGACTTAGACTGAAACTTGTAG
This sequence comes from Rhea pennata, assembly GCF_028389875.1. NCBI lineage: Eukaryota > Metazoa > Chordata > Aves > Rheiformes > Rheidae > Rhea > Rhea pennata. The sequence continues at coordinate 18,442,645 of NC_084667.1, read as the reverse complement.
TCCTGATTTTAAAAACCTGGTGCTACTCACAGTTTTCCTTATGAATGTGAGCTTCTTCAACTGGCTACTCATGTGCAATATAAACATCTTGGGCAATAAGCTTTCTTTTAAGTCAGAACTGACACTATCACTTTCCACTGTCTATATAAAATTTCCTTGGCAAAAGGAGCTGATAATGCTCTCTCAAAATCAAATCTAATTAAAGTTGGAAATGGGTTGCAAGATTAGAATTGGAGCTTCATTTTTGTCCCACTTTAGTATTTCTCGTTCAACCTGCAAAGGAGTAAACATATATAGAAATCAATATTTTTGGTACTAAAGGTCAGAATATCTTTTTCCTGGAAAAAGTTATTTCTTGTGAAAACTCTATGCGTAATGATAGATGGAGAATATCTTACACTAGATAGCTTCTAGTAAGTTGGGAGAAGCATATATATTGATGGTCCTTGTTAACTGGTTGTTTCAGACTCCAGTAACAGAATCAAAATAAAAAGATCAGTTTCAGCACAAAGCATGTGCTACTACTAAGTGAAACTACTATCCCGCATTTAAGAATAGTATTTTAGCTATTTTTAACTGCCTTATCAAATCAAATGCTCTTTTGATAGTAAACATAATTAGAAACCTGCATAGTCTTCCTCAATATTCTTCAGCTAACTGCATCTAAAAAAATAATTCTCTGCTTATTTCTGTGTACAGTGTTTTATTGTATTTGAGATGACAAGATCAAATTTCTTCATGAGGCCCTATGAACTTGACTTTGAATTTCAGCTTTTGAGTTGTGTTGCTACCAAGATTTATGTTATACATTGACTAACTTTCATATCTGCATTGATAGCAAGATTTTTTGTGTTGTAGCTAAATTACTAGCTTGACTAATGTTGCTAGTTTAGCTTCTGATGTTCTTTATCTTCTATTAAAGTTTTATTATGTTACTATATTAATTACGTAAGAATAATGTAATTTGAAGCCTGATACTGCTTAAGCATTTTTTCCTGATATGTCCTTCTTTGAAAGGTATAATTCTGGGCCACATATGCATTCATGTTTTGCATTTAAGTTGTGTTCACTCCAAGAATGGAGCCTCTTCTGCAGCTTTTGAATACTTAATGCTTCTTATAGAGTGGCCTTTACAGAAGAACTTATAGAAAGCTAGACATTTTATTTCTTAGTTCTTGAGCCGTCATTTTTTACTAGCTCTTCCATGAAGTATTTGATTGCAGAGAAGCACAGAAAAGTGTGAGTTAGAGTCAGTTAAAGTTCTCAAGGAAGAAAAATACTTCTGAATTGATATTTCATGGCTTTTGAGATAATGATACAGTAAATACTGTAGCAGCTAATGAAATTTTACTGTGTGAGAAGAATGCTTTTGAGTTTTCATTCAGCAGTGATTGAGAAAATGAAGCTTAATGTACTAAGTTTAACAGCATGCAGAATCTGCTGATGGGGAAGAATAATTAGCCTGGGGAGCTTCTTTCATGTGTCCTTTCAGCAGCAGATATTTCAACACATGTATTATCTGTGAAGATGACCCAGGCTCACTATAATTATCCGGTCCAACAAGTGGCAAAATGACTAATGCTTTTACTGCAGTTTGTCTCCAAGGATAGGCAAAGGAGATTCTATTCTGATCAAAAAGAAAAAAAAATAGGTCATACAAACTTTAGTCTTAAGGACATTCTCCATCCCCTCCTTCAAGGGAACAGTTGCAGGCTGCAGATTAGATCAGGTTGCATTAGGTGCTCTGAAATAACTTAAGAGGACTGGTTTTGTTGTTTCATGCTGGATGTAGAGGGTAATTGTTATAGATGAGATTTTTTAAAATCACGCAACAACTTTGAGTAGTTTCACAAAATAATGGAGGTAAAAACTTCAGTGTGTGAGAATCTTTTGTGTGTAATGGGTGTATTTCATAGACTGTGCTTAAATAAAATTAGCTTTCACTCTGTTCACTCTGTTTCCTATTTAGGCACTAATGCTATTACATGTTTCTAACTTTCAGTGAATTTGGTTCAAAAATAATCTCACTGAAGCCAATCATTAAAGTATTGCCAAAACTTTTTGAATCCCGGGAAAAGGCTGTTCGAGATGAAGCCAAACTTCTTGCTGTGGAGATCTACCGGTGGATAAGGGATGCTTTGAGACCTCCATTACAGAACATAAATTCTGTTCAGGTAGGCAGAAGGAAGGTTGTATTCAGACATGTAAGAGAAGGCCTCTACATGTACCCCCAGTCATCCTTGCCAATCCTGTGTGGGTGGGATTTGGCCTCGTTAGACTTTTTCATCAACAGTGGCATTATTTTTAGCTTCTGTAACATGTACTTAAAATCTTGATCCCTCTGTTTGTAGAGAAATCAACGTTTTATTGCTCTAATAATATATGAAGTTTGGGGCGGGGGGGAGTAGAAGCATCGTACTGGAACTGAAGAGGTGAATTTGGAGGTGTAGAATGGCATTGCTTGAAGATATAACCCCAGGACAAACACTTACCGTTTAAAAAAAGACCCCTGGAGTAAAAGTACTAAAATCCATCGTTTTCCTTTTCTATTTTTTCTTATGTTATCTTTTCTTTACAGCCCTTCAAATTTGTTCTAGTATTCAGGATACAATTGTTTCAGTTAAGGAAGCGGCCTTACGTTATGATAGATAACATAGTTGTTGGAGAAAACTTCCATTATTTTAGAACTTCATAAATTATTTATGCAACTTTACCCTCTCTCCCACCCACTTGAGTTATTTGTGTTCAGATATGAGTAATTTTATTCATCTTACTTAAAAAAGAGAACACACTCAAAGTTGCACAGTGAGAAGTGTAGATATGTGGTGTTCTGTTTGATTTTTGTTTTTTTACAACTAATCTTTGACTGTCTGACCAAACTTGGCTGAACATGTTTATTTCATCTCAGTGCTACTCTCTGACAATAGTATGGCTATAACATAAACTTCCTTCATGCTCAGCCATTCTTACTTTAATTCTCTGCAGAGGACACACAACATTCTGACTGTTCTGCATTTTGTTTTTATGCAAATGCTTTGTACTTAGAATGTCATCAAGAAAAAAAATATTGTGTTACGTGAATATGCTTGACTATTCAATGTTATGTGAATATACTTGTGAGTATCTGAATGACAAATGTGGTCACTTCTTTGGCAGGACAAATATTATTACAGTATAATATTTCAAGTGAGCTCAAAAGCTGCTACTAGGTCTTTCAGATGGGAAGATTTCTTTGCTTTCCATGAAGGTTTGCTTGTCTGGAATATGTACAAAATGTATTTGATATGATGATTATCTCCCTTTGGTAGCTAAAAGAACTGGAGGAAGAATGGGTCAAACTCTCATCAGCTGCTCCTAAGCAGACCAGATTCTTGCGTTCCCAACAAGAGTTGAAAGCAAAGTTTGAGCAGCAGCAAGCAGTTGGAGGAGATGTAGATGGCGGTAACTTGTTTCATCTTTGAACTCTATTTAAAAATATACGCTAGTTTATGATTTGTGAAGGAATGCATTAAATCACTTCTATGCAAGTCACTCTCCTTACACTTGACTTTTTCGGTTGCAGGCGGTGATGATGGGGATGAGGCAGTGCCGCAAGTAGATGCATATGAGTTGCTTGAAGCTGTAGAAATTCTTTCCAAGCTTCCCAAAGACTTCTATGACAAAATAGTAAGCCTAAACTTATGCTACTGGTTAATTCTATGGAGTGTGATGCTCAGAAGCTAATGAATTCTAAGGCTGACTTGCATTCTGCAACATAAGCTATACTGCTATGTGGATAATAACAGACTAGTGTAAGCAAAAATGTAGGTAATTGTAAAAAGGTCACAATATTTGATTTACCAGCAAGTAAAGCTCTAATTTTAAGGAGCTCAAATACATCTTGGAAAGGACTGTATTTCACATTGCACTGCAATTGTTGGTGTTGAACTGTAGGAAGACTTTCTGGAGATAGAGTTGAGTCTTGAAGTATATGGTTTGTAACAAGTATGTTTTTTTTTTTTTTTCTAAAACTTTTTTTGTGTTTATAAGTTAATGTAAATGATATGCCCTGCAGGAAGCAAAAAAGTGGCAAGAGAGAAAAGAAGCTCTAGAAGCTGTTGAAATGCTGGTGAAAAATCCCAAACTGGAAGCAGGAGACTATGCAGACTTGGTGAAAGTTCTCAAAAAGGTAATAACCCCCTTCCCCCCGAATGTATGTCAGTTAGCGCTGTTTTGCAATTTATTTGTATTAAATTTAAAGTTCTAGTCCAGAAATACTCTGGAAATAACACAATCTATGGCCTATTAACTGTACTAAGAAGTTCTTCCAAGACTTTGAAACTTGGCTATTCAGCCTCTATCATTGCTTTATTCTCTGCAGGTTGTTGGAAAGGACACAAACGTTATGTTAGTTGCTTTGGCTGCCAAATGCCTTGCTGGGCTAGCTACTGGCCTCCGAAAGAAATTTGGACAATATGCAGGACATGTAAGTAAGAGTATGTATGTTTTTTTTGTTTTCCTTGGTGTTGGATACCAGTAAGATCCTGGTTTTATTGTTTGACTATCAAGCCTTGGTATCCAAAGGTAGCCTTAATGCTGTTATGAAAACTTACCTACCACTTTGTGGAGTATGCAGTGAAATATTTGCCAAGTTCTCTTGCAGCGTTAAGTTAAAAGCACCTTGTTTGTGTTGGTTGTTCACATTCAGCAACATGAAGTTTACTATTGTAATAATTCTTGTGTACTAAGATAACTTTAAATTGCTTTGCAATGAAATGCGCTTCATTTACATTACCTCATCTTGGAGATATGCCCACAGAAATGCATTTGTAGCCCACAGTGGAAAAATAGCTTTTGAGCCTGAATTCTGCTTAGTGTTCTGTGGTTTCTTTCATCTTTTTCTCTCTGTTTTCAGCAGCCAAAGTATTGATATTTTTGGTACCAAAGTGTTTTAGTTCTATATTCTTCTGCGTTCTCCTTTCATGCTCTTCCTTTGCCAGTAACTAATATCAGAGAATATGTGCAAGTTTAACTGATCTTTGGAAAGAAAGGGAGCTTTTAGTTAATTGCAGTTACCTCCTCTCTTTCTCAGGTCTTCTGTTGTTTTTTTTTAAGCTGTTCAACCTTAATTTTTCTTGTGGTAAGTGAGAGTGAGCTGGAGGCAGAGAGAACTGATGTGCCTGGCTGCTGTTGCATTGTATTTTATAACTGGTTGGAATGGTACCAAATCTCACTGCCTCAGAAACATTCAAGTCTACAGGATTCTGACTGAACAACAGTTCGGACAAAGTCTCTTTCATCTGAAAACTGGCTGTAGTTATAAGGAGCATTATTACATCTGTTTACATTGGGTTTGTGTTTTAAAAGTTAACCGTTATAGCTATTGAGTTGATATTGAAATAGCTGAGCTTCTGAAATAAAGCTATAGCTCCATGGTTGCAGACCAGATGGAGATGAGAAAATATCTTTTTTTTTTTTTCCTCCTTTGAGCTGTAATGGCAGCCTTGAATTGCATAATCTTAGCACTCATTTTGCCAGTTGATTTGGGTTGTTTGCATGTCTGATTTTTATTTACTAGTGAGGTAGATGTAGACTCCTGAGAGGAAGCATTTGAAATAGCCATAAAAAATCTATTGCTAGTATTATTGTATGTAGTTTAAAGTATACTAGAGTTAAATACAGAACTGTTCATTCCTTTACTGAAACTAACATCTGCAAGACTGTATTTAGCAGTGCAGGACAGCTCTTACAATGCTGTGTTATGTTTTGTTTTTTAAATATCTATGAAGCTGAAGGAATTCAGATTTGACTGCAGTAGCCTGTGGTGTCACACTCTGTATTAACTGAAGTTTTTAGACTGGTAAAGGCTCTATGAAAGGTAATTTGCAAGCTCTGACCCAGCAAAGGTTATAAGCTGAGCCTAGGTTGCCGTTTGTCACAGTGAGCTGAGATCTTGTAGTCAGCTTGAGGAGAAAATGTTATGTGTGGATAATGTATTCTGCATTATGTAAACTCTTATCACTTCTGTAAGGAATCTGACAGCTTCTAAATTATGGACTGCATTATCTTTGCAAAATCTTCAAAAAAAAAAAAACTTTTCACATTTAAACAGGCTGTTCTTGGCTCAACATATCAATGTCTGCTTGACAGAAATTTTTATTGTTATAGTACTAAGCATGTAGGTTATAGTGACCATAGTTAGATGGTGCTGCTCATGTTACTGGTTCATGAAAATGTCAGCTGATCTCTTACAGCAGTGAGTGACTGAGCAGCTATATCGAATATAAATCGCTGTGAAATTCCAGCATGGCATAGGTTAATGTCAAGTGTACTTTTTCAATTTGGTACATCTGTAAAATATTGTCCTAAGAAGGATTCAGCTTGCTTTACAACCATGGTCTTGTCAGTTCTGAGCCAAGCAGGAGTGTCTCAGTGATCTGTCAGGAAGCTGGGAAAGAGGGGGCAAGTTATATGCCTTCTTGGATCCTTGTAGTATAAGTGCACAGCACTCTCTACTGTGAAATTATTTAATTTATATTGTATTGCTTTGTGTTCCAGACTGGCAAATCCAGGGTACTCGTCTGTAATTACGTGAACTTGTATATCTGGCTTTTGATTAGCTTTGCTATGAAATTGCCTAAAAAGTGTATTTGGTAACAGGTTGACTGGAATTAATATAACATTGGAGATCCCCTGGAACAGGCTAGTTCATACTACTGTTGCGTATCCCTAGACGGAGCAGAAGAGATCTTATTTGGATTATTTGTTTGTTTAAACAATATCAGGGAACAAACTCTGAAGCTTTCCAATTATGTTAATGAAGAATGATTTGACAAGCCCCTCACCCATTTCTTTGTCTTCTATAGGTTGTCCCAACAATCTTGGAGAAATTTAAAGAGAAGAAGCCTCAGGTAGTGCAGGCACTGCAGGAGGCCATAGATGCAATTTTTCTTACTGTAAGTAAGAAAGTGACAGTGTTTTCCATTGTCTCAGAATTTGTCTCAAATCTTGATCTTCTGTTCTTCACCAAAACTATTAAATTCTCTATCTAACACTGTAGACCACACTGCAGAATATAAGTGAAGATGTGTTAGCAGTGATGGACAACAAAAACCCAACGATTAAACAGCAAACATCCCTTTTCATTGCAAGAAGCTTCCGTCACTGCACACCTTCTACTCTGCCAAAAAGCCTGTTAAAACCCTTCTGTGCTGCACTTCTCAAGGTAAAGCAGGAGGAGTTGGTACTTCTCTAGCACCAACTTTGCCTTACTGTTATGAAGTGTTGGATTGGTTTGGGAGAAAGCCCTGATACTGAAAGGAGTAATGAGTTGTTCTGTGCTGTGCTGCCTATGTCTTAGGCATCAGTGTCTGTTTTGAGTGACTCAGACTTGAAGATCACTGTCAGTCATGGAAATAGTTTAGTCTCCTTTTTCTCAACTGTCCCTGAAAACTGAGGACTTGCTAAGTTTATAATAAGCTAAGGCAATGATTTGTGAGGATTGAACTTCTCAAGGTTGTATCACTTCTTACAGACACTTCTAGCAAACATTTATTGCAATGTTACAGATAATTTACCATGAATAAAAGGATTATCATTGATTTTTATGAGCTGCAAGTACATTACAGCATTTATCATTGCAAGCCGTAGTAATGTTTACTACTTTCATTACAAAATAGCTATTTGCTTCTTATGGGAAGTTTCTCTGGCTTCAAAAATGGGAGTTTTGAAAAAGATTGCAGAACTTCAAACTGGATATAAACTTCCATGATATTGCAGTATCTCTTTCTTAAAGCATGAGTATTTATCTTTTCCTTGTATGAAAGATCCAAAATTGTGAAACTGACTGTCTGGAAAATAGTAGAATTGATCAGACCTAAGTGTGAAGGAAAGTGGGCATGGAGAAATAACCTTTCTTCTGTAGTGGAATATTAAGGATTATTTTGTAATAGCTGTGGCTTTTTCTTTCTTTCTTTTTTTTTTCTTTTGTTTTGTTTTAAGGGAGAGAATAAAAGATCCTTATGCTGAAAATTGTTTTAAAAATCTCAGCTAGATGTGAGCTGCAAATCATGTGATACAAGTTGTCTTTCTCTGCAGCATATCAATGATTCTGCCCCTGAAGTAAGAGATGCTGGATTTGAAGCATTAGGCACAGCCTTGAAAGTGGCTGGAGAGAAAGCTGTGAACCCTTTTCTAGCAGATGTAGACAAACTAAAACTTGATCGGGTAAGTTTGTTGTTATAAGTGCTGTAATGCTGCAGTATAATATAAAGTGTCTGTCTTCAAGGCTTCATTTTTCTGTGATTTTTAAATGAACAATTTCCCTCCCTCTTTCCCCTCCCACCTCCTCCTCCAACACATTCCTTCTCTGCCTAAATCAAAATTTATAGGGATTTAGGTCACAACCGTATGGCCAAATTCTGTATTATGAGATAGGATTTGATATTTAAGACTTACTTTCCAGCACTGAGTTTTCATGTTTTGTGTATGCTGACGAATTTGTTTACTGGATGATAGTAATGTGCTAAGAATTGGTCTTTAGAACATCCCTAAATATCCCCTAAATACCCCATAAACAGAGATGTGTGTGGAGGGGAGGTTGTCTTAATGGTTTTTCTGTGTGTAAATGAACTCCATTTTGAGCCAAGAAAATTATTGTAGCATTACAGTGACAACTAAAGCCAATGACTTGTTAACGTTACTACTGTAAGTAATACAGGATGACAAAATTTTGTCAGCTAAACAGCTTGAAACTTTATCTGTTTTCTCTGGAGTAGTAAAGCTTGAACCATTGCTGTTGAAGCAAGCATTGATGAGTTACTTATACATCCAGTTGTGGTAACTAAAACCAGTTGCTTTCTCTCTTTCCCTTCCTCCTAATTCCTGTTTGTCAGATCAAAGAATGTGCTGAAAAGGTGGAGCTGACTTATGGTAAAAAGATAGCAGCAACAGCTGATAAAAAAGAAGGCAAGCCTGCTCCTGGAAAGGCCCCTGTTCTCTTAGGGGCTGCTGGAGATAAAGAAACAAAAGATGCAGCAGCCAAACCAGGGCCACTGAAAAAAGCACCTGCTGTGAAGGTAAGAGCAACTGTCAAGAGGTTGTCTGGCAAATGATTGCATAGCGTAGTTAGTTCTGGAAGATCAAAGCTAGTCTGTCAAACTTCTATCCAGCAATTGCTATGATTAAGTTGTTCTTCTAATAGTAGTAGGTGAGCCCAGCAACAAAAAGAACTTGGGACTTTCTCAAAGTATTTGATAAAAGCTTATTTTTTATCATCTAGACTGTTTTGTTGCTTACGCTTAATACCAAGTTTTGATACTGAAATACAATAAGACTGTTGGACGTGTTCAGAGGAACCTCAGATATGCTGATGTTAATGTCTTTTTGCAATGAAGTAGTATTTGACTAAACTTTTCTTTTTTCTTTAATAGCAAGACTACTATGTGTGTGTTAAGTATTTTCTGCAGTGCTATTTTAGTTTGCTATCATAAGTTGTTTCAACCACTAGTTTGTATTATTTTAAAATGATTGTTTGGATTTTAAAAAAATGACCTAGGCAGTACTATAGTCTTTTATAATATCCTATTTTCCCCCCACCCTCTGCCTGGGAAAAAGAAGTGAATAGTAGAACAGATCTTTTTTTTCTTTTTATCTATTTATTTATTTATTACAATCTACTAGTACTCTGGGATCTCTTTCTAGACTGTCAATCACAAGATTAACACGCAGTCAGTATCTAAAGGAAGTTGCGTGAATGAACTTATTTCCTCAACCTTTCTAAACGCGTAATTTTTTCCCCATTTTAATCTTTGTCTTCTTGTGTCCTGTTAATTTACTTGGTTTCTAGCATCTAGGAATTTGAAACCAAAGTATGAGCTAAGTAAGTTGTTGCAGAAGACTACTACTTTGCCTGTAGTAACGATGGTACTAGAGAGATAAGTCTACCAGATGTATCTTTTGATATTGTAATGTAGAAATGTGGAAAACTAACAGTTCTTTTGGTGTCTGGTGAACTAGAGGCCTGTTTGATCCTGACTAACTTCTGTTTCCTTTCTAGTCTGGGGGTCTGCCCAAGAAAGGCAAACCAGCTGCAGCTGCTGGTATGGGAGGTCCTGGGGCTAAAGGCAAGAAGGGTCCTGAGACCAAAGAGATATTTGAATCAGAGCTCTCAGTAAGTATTCTGGTATTTATGAAATAGGGAGTGCTGCATATAACTAATTTTAGTTAATCAGTTATTGAGCTATTACAGATTCCTCCCTCCTCTTTCCCCCTTTCTCCCCCCCCCCCCCCAAAATTGGAGGTATTCATGAGACAAGGTAAACCAATGCATTTACATAAAGAATAACTTAGAAACTTGATTTTCGATGGTCTTGTAAATATACCTCTTCTTCAGGTGTGGTCTGTACTAGGCCATACAAAGACAGTAAGCAATAAATCATGCAGATGTAATGAGGATTGCAATGTTTTCTCTATACTAGCAATAGATTAAATAAAAGATGGTTTAATTGTAGTTCAGAATGCATGACTTGCTGTGGGTGTCTGGTATTAAAAGCCTGAAAATATTGTGGAGTTTACTTTGAAATCTACAGTAGAATACATTAATAATTAAATGAACTAATTTGAGCCTCTTCTATGCTGTTCAGATGAAGTTACACTTCAAAAAAGCATTTGAATTATGCATCTGGCTTATAGATTAGACACTTGTAGGTTCCTACCTTTTTCCTGCATCCTCTTGGTATGGAACCAAGTAAGCTAAGCTATTTATGGGTCAAACAGCCACAAAAAGCTTTCAAGTTTTGACTATTACCTTGCTATATCTATCTGTAAATATTTTGAATTGCCAATTCTATTTGAAGTGTCTTAGTGTAAACTAGATACTTAATGGAAAGTATTCATATCACTATGTAGCGAAGAATGAATATATAGTCTCTGAGGGTGGTACAGACACTAGTGAAACAAGGGAAGCTTTTGTAATGTTTCATTTACTAAAACAACTTGAGTTCTTCATTTCTTTTAAATTACTGCAGAAGATAGGAAGAAGGCATAACTCCCTTACTAATCACTGATTCATTGCTGGGAATATTTTTCATATATATTTCATAAAATTGAAATTTATAAATTATTTTTATATTAAAAAATTGTTTTGTAGATTTTAGTCTACACTTGTTCAATTCTAAACATAGATAATGGCTTCCCAGAATTATTTTAGACCGTCTCTGTAACGTAACTGATCGTATTTTTACAGGATAATTTCTTGTGCAGTGTCCTTTTGTATGATTTAACAGTAGCAGCTTTTCAAATTTATAAACTAACTCATACAAAAACTTTCAACCTACAACACAAAACAGTTCATTCTATGAGATCACTTATGTTTTGTAAGTGAGCCACAGGAAAAGGTCATTTCAGCATGTCATCTGTCCTTAAGGCTGCTGTCCCTGTCTAAGTGAGCCTGCAAGGTGTTAACCTTGTTCTGATCTTTCTGCAGATGGAAGTGTGTGAAGAGAAAGCTGCTGCTGTCCTCCCAGCTTCTTGTATCCAGCAGTTGGACAGTGGTAACTGGAAAGAGAGGCTTGCCTGCATGGAGGAGTTTCAGAAGGTAAGCTTATAGTAGTAGATAAGACATGTGAGGGGGAAAGAAAGAGAGCAATTTTTTCCCCTTCAGCTTTTTAGAATTGATAGTTCTTTTAAAAGAAGACATACTGATACAGTGGTCTGCCAGCAAGCCACTTCAGTAGGAGTAAACAGTGCATGGCTTATGTGGTTTAAACCAGCTCTTATGCCACAAAGATAGTGGAATTAGTCTTTTAGTTTAGTGTAGGTAGTTTGGGGGGGGTGGGTTTTTTTTTTTTTTCTTTTTTGGTCTGATGTACTTACATGTTGATTGAGGAGACATGGAGCTCTCTAAAATGTTAAGTCACTAGTTCTAAAACTTAGTGCCAAAGAACTTTTTTTTTTTTTTGATTTTTCATTCAATGAACTGGGCAAAAATACTTGTATGCTGGTTGCATGTTAGGCAGCAACTGATATAATACTAAAATTTCAGTTTTGACTGATGGCGAGACCATCCATCTTCACAGCTGGTAATGAGTGCTTCAATATTAGTAGTGTGTCATGTGTCACAAACAACGTAAGCATCATGAATCATAAGCAACTATAATCTCAAGCCTGGCTTTCTTCCCATAGTATGTGTTATAAGACCTTTGAGAGTTCACATTCAAAACGGCGTCAACTCTAGATGTACAAGTAGTTAGAACACTGCATTGCAGTTACTATTGAGTTTTAATATTCAGTGTAAAAAAAGGGGGGGGGGGCAACTAGCTGAAATCATGTTTCTGAAACCATGACCAACTACACTGAAATGCTGATGCAAAAGTCAGAATAGCTTTACTCAAGTGTAAAGATGTTATGGTTTCACTGGAATGCAATTTTTTTGGAATGCAAAAATCTAATAAAACAGAAGTAATTCAGGTAACATTTAGGCTTAATCTTTGTTACAAAGTCAGCATTCTAATGTGAAAGTGTCCAGTAGACTTTGTCTCTTAATTACCTTAACTTTAAGTTTTGAATTCCTAGCGCTGAAATGATTAATGGTTGCTTGGAAGTACACTTTTTAATGAATAGACAAATTGTAGCAATGTAGATGGTTTTCTTTAAATGTTGACTCAATACCTGTAAAATGGGCTACTTATTTAAATAAATAAATAAAATAGAGTTTTGTAGTAAGGCTCTTCAGATAAATTCTTACTGTGTTCAGAATTTCAGTGTCTGATCATGGCTCTAAATTCTGCAATTTTGTTCAGTATTAAGAATATATTTACAGAATAGTTGAGGTAACTTGTATTTCATTGGTGGGATGTTTTTGTTCTTTATTTTGTGTACAGTTTGTGAACTACTGGCTAACTTAATATTTATCCTTAAGACTGTAGAGCTGATGGAGAGAAGTGAAATGCCTTGCCAGGCTCTAGTAAGAATGCTTGCCAAGAAACCTGGCTGGAAGGAAACCAATTTTCAGGTAATAAGCTATCCTTCAGTAACTAATGGTCTGTTTGTGTTACTTAAGCTAAGCTATTTTCCCAACTGAAAAAAGAGTTGCATATATATCACTGCTAGCAGTCTTGCAGTTGTGGTCACTGTGCTATCTGTAGTCAATTACAATATAAATTCTGAAATTAGTTTTTATTTCTGCTTAGAGTTGGGACTTAAGAAGACACCAGTTGAAGAAGAAAAATGTATTAAAACATGAGTAACTTGCTCTTTGTGATATTCTGTAAAAAAAAAAAAAATACTTGTTTCTTGCAGGTGATGCAGATGAAACTTCATATAGTTGCACTGATTGCACAGAAAGGAAACTTCTCCAAAACATCAGCACAAATTGTGTTAGATGGTCTTGTAGACAAGGTTGGTGATGTGAAATGTGGGAGTAATGCAAAAGAAGCCATGACAGCAATAGCAGAGGCATGTCAGTTGCCATGGACTGCTGAACAGGTGAATAAATGGGAACAGTGCTCTTCCAGTAAATGAAGACAGAAATATTACTTAGGGTGTTCTTTGAGTCAGGAATAAAACCTCAACCTTTAGTTTTCTGTGTGTATCTCTATTTTATTTTTATATGTATAATATAGATTTATATATTATATATATAAAACTTCTATATTTAGCTGTTCTGGCTAAAACAATGATTTGTTTGCTCTCCAGATACCTCTTGAGGCAGAAGTTAAGTAGCAGTTACTCTAAAAGAGGAAATAAAGAGTAAGAGATCAGTGATTTCTTTCAATATTGTCAAAGCAGGTAGACATCTGTCATGCCAGTATCTCTGGCTGCCTTTTGGTACTCTCATAACTCAGGTTTTACTTCAGTTGAAGTTGTATTCTATAACTGGCATAACAAATTTTTCCTTGCATATTGTTCTAGCTGTCGCTTTTTTTTTTTTTTTTTTTTTATTGCACTGCCCTGTCTGAGCAGATGTTTTCATTCCTCTGTTGCAGTGCTTTGTCATCTGTGTCAGTGGAAATTCACATTTATTCTCTTCTGTTCCAGGTTGTGGCTATGGCTTTTGCTCAAAAGAATCCTAAAAACCAATCAGAAACTTTGAACTGGCTCTCAAATGCAATTAAAGAGTTTGGCTTTACTGGGTAAGCTTTTTGAGTATAATGCCAAGAGAAGCTTGAATGAAAATGTTTCTAATCTAGGACACAGAGTCTATTCTTCTGTGTTAAATTGGTCTTGAACAGTGTAACTACAAGTGTATCTGAACTTCTGTTCCTCAAACTCTGATGTTGCCCTTTCAGATGTTCTTCTAGGTGTTAACATATAAACAGAAGTATTGACATTAGTAACAGGATTTTGTATCTATTATTACCCTATTACTGGATGCTTTATTCATCACTGTGCCTTCTCTGAAGTGCCTTATACTTTATATTTAAAAGGTGTGGGATGGACAAATAATCTTCATTCTACTTGAGTATACTTGCACCCTAGTGAATCACTATTTTTATGGTTAAAAACAAAGCAGAACAAACACACACAGAAAAGTACGTACCAGCATGTTTATTATTCTAGGGAGAGATTGAGGCTGACAGTGGGTGATACCTTAGCTCCAGATGCAATAATTGCTATTTTGTTAGCCATGAGGGGAGAAAAAAAATGGACTCCTTGTAAGAACCAGGATAACATTCCTTTTTTCCCTGCCACCTCACCCCAAAGCAACAGTCTCTTAATTGTGGTTAAGTGTATGTGATACAGTAATGGATAGTTTACTCATGAGAATAATATTTCTGAGCAGTAAAGTTTTTGAATACTAATTCATTTGACTGCTTGGATAGTTGCTATGTCTGTTGGAGTTGTTTTGCTGTTGTTAAATGGATAGTCACATTGCTGAAGTCTGGTAAATTATTTTCAATGAAGTTTTATATGTTAATGTATTTTTTTTTTAAAAAAAAAAAAAAAAAAAGGATACATTTACACCAAGGTCATTGTTGTCTTGTGTGGATGTGTTACCAGAACAGCAGTGTTTGGGGCTTCGCTCATCTTCTCTTGTGTAGGGACACAAAGGAAGCTTCCATGACTGCCCGTCTGTTTGGTCTTGTACTGAATTTTGAGGTGATACAGGAGATTCAGTAATAACTTTCATGTCCTTGTGTTTTAAAATAGTCTTTGAAGAAATTTGTATCAGCATCTCCCAGAAAAAGGCACAAATTAATGAAAAAGTGTACCTTTTTGTTATACAGCTGTGTGATAGGTGCCTGAAATTAGACTTATCCCTCAGGATTTGAGTCCTAGCAATCATATGAGCGATATAGAGTAAGAAGCTCTTCAGCCACAGTACTAATAGTCTTCAATGTAAACTATTGTGTGTTTTCTGGATTTACATAGTAGATTATTCCCCAAAACTGATCTTTCTGTAATTATTTAAATAGCTACTGTCTATACTGTACTTGTGATATTATTTTACAGCTGCTAGTATCTGCTACTTTTAAGTTGTTTGTATGAGTCTGTCTACTCTTTTGGGGATTTTTCTCAGTTTGGTGCTTCCTGCATTGCATTTCATGGAGATGTCTTTTTTTACTCTGTGACTTTCTTTTTTTCTCTTCTTCCTCTCTGTAGACTGAACGTCAAAGCTTTCATCAGTAATGTGAAGACAGCTCTTGCTGCCACTAATCCAGTGAGTAAATTTAGGATTTTAGGCCTGAATTTTTATTAGTCCTTAATCTGAAGACTAAGTGTGTTTGTCCTGTTTCTGGAAGGCTGTAAGGACCTCTGCCATTACGTTACTGGGAGTCATGTATCTTTATGTGGGGCCTCCTTTGCGAATGTTTTTTGAGGATGAGAAGCCAGCCCTTCTGTCCCAGATAGATGCAGAATTTGAGAAGGTAAGAAGTATAGTACTCTTGAAACCAAGTATCATGCTATGTGGAAGCTTCAGTAACTGGAATCTGTAGTAAAATTGTAGTCTAAACTATTTTTGTAAGTGAAGTAGATTTTGGAAGGCTATTCACCAAAGTAGGTGCAAACTCTTATATAAAAATACTATGTCAATAGTAGTCACTTTTTTTTCATGATAACCTTCAACAAGTTTCCGTTCTTCTGGAGTAATATTTTAAAATGTCTGTTGCCCCGTAATAGCATATTGTTCATGTCACATTTTTTTTAGTATCAAATTAAAAAATCTTAACTCTGTTTCTGATTTTGTATGGCTTGCAGATGCAAGGGCAGACAGCACCAGCCCCAACTCGTGGCATTTCTAGGCACAGCGGGGCCAGCGCAGATGATGTTGAGGAAGAGGAACAGGAGGATGTAGGGAATGATGTTGTGGATCTCTTGCCAAGAACAGATATTGGGTAGGTGTGGATTCTACAAACTGAAGATGTACTTTTGGTGCAACATAAAATCCCAGACTGTATTTATCAGCACTTCTTCTTTGCACAATACCATGTTCTTAAAGCATGACTCAAATATTAAAGAGACAAAATTAGGAAAACGTACTATTTGCTTTTCTTTTGCAGTGATAAGATCACAGCTGAACTGGTGTCTAAAATTGGGGACAAAAACTGGAAGATCCGGAAGGAAGGTCTTGATGAAGTGACAAGCATCATTAATGATGCTAAATTCATACAGCCAAACATAGGAGAACTTCCAGGTGCTTTGAAGAGTCGTCTTAATGATTCCAATAAAATCTTGGTATGTTACTCAATCTTATTCCAGTCACTTTCAGCTTAGAATTGAAGACAAGATATTTTTGAATTCTGAATCTTGCTTAGGACTTGCATCTATCATTAATTGAAATATTTATGTCATGAAATCAACAGTTTGAAGCCAGTGAACTGTGTTTCCAGATTACATGCTTGCCTGCTTTTTGTAAAAGTTTGCCTTTGTGTTGTGTTGTAGAAATGCCTTCACAAAAGGGTAGTCGGCTTCTGTGGTCTAGATATAATGTAATCAAACTTTTTTTTTTAAAAAAAGCAACCCCTTTCTGCCTCAAGCTTGAGTAATTGCTCTGCTTGTGACAAAAGTGACGAGTACTTTTTAAAAGTATTTTTAATGGACCTTAATTTGAATCTACTTTTAATGTAGAGAAATAAATTTTGCCTGTGTGATGAATTTAAGGGCTAGAATAAATATCATTGAGCAGGCACTCTAAAGTAAAAACCCAAACATACAACAATGTTGCCCCCCCCCAGAAAAAAAAAAAAAAAAAGAAGGAACTTTGGAGCTTTGAGCAAGATTGTTAACAGTAGTTTATTCAAAACCCTTTATTTATGTGCAGGTGCAACAAACACTGAACATTCTCCAGCAACTAGCAACAGCAATGGGCCCAAATATCAAACAGCATGTGAAAAATCTGGGTATTCCCATCATCACAGTCCTTGGGGATAGTAAGGTAGGATACTAATAAAGGCCTTTCCTTTTTGCAGTTTGCTGTCTGAGCTATGCCTGAGAATAACTATTACTATTTGGGCTTGCTTTTGAGGAGTGAATGGTAAATAAAACTTAATTGGAAGCTTACAAAACTTTTGGACAAGTTCTTACCTAAGTCACGGCTTGTAATCCAAATACGAGCGTCTGTCTGAGTGTATATTCTGCTTGACATATGTTCTCTTGCTTGTAAATAAACCCATTCAGTGCCCTAATTTAGCTTTTAGCTGAAAAATGATGACACTCTGTGTGCGTGAATCTAATGCCAAAAGTACACCACTTCAGACTAATTTGACTTACTTGTTAAATTTACCAAATAAAACTTTTATTCTTTTAGTGTGTCAGTGTGGATTGCGGTGTGTGTTTGCAGATCATCCTTATGTCTGCATTAATATGTAGGAGACTTTCAAACTGCAGGTAGAAACATGATGCTGAGAAGAGAACTGCCACCAAAGCTTGTATGATGTTCATACTAATTTTGCCAGTGTACTGTGTTAAAATCAAAGCTAGAACCATGGGAAGGAGAGGTATCTGAAATAGAGTGAAAGAGGTTTGGGCAGATGCTGATGTTTTGTGCCAGAAGTCACAAGCAGTTATCGGAGATGGCATACTTCAGGTATCTGAACATGAGTAGGAAGAACAACAGGTAAGAGGTGAACAGACTCAGGCTGAAAGTCCTGTTAGTGTCAGAAGCTGCCATTTGGAAAGTTGACTAAGGTATATGTCAAAAACCAGTTTTCTGCCATGACATATTCTATGGTGCCCATAAGAGGAAAAAGATGCTTGAAACTAGAATTTTATGTCTGTATTGCCATACACATTGGGAAAGAATTGTCCTGTCTGTCCCTCCCTCCCGTTCAGTATTGCAGTGGAGTTGCTAAGAGATTAAAAGGAGTTCTGTCAGAAGCCAAAGCTCATGCAATGTGAACTAGTATTGGTCCACAAAGGCATCTTCTGAGCCACTGTGTGCTTGTGAATGTGTCAGGTCACCCTTCCCCCTTTCCAGATTTGATGGAGCTTCTCATCAGTATCTAGGAAAAAGAAACTACTCCTGTGCTTCAGTACTATGAACTTCCTTCTTGTAAGGACTACATATATCCAAAAGTGAGAAAAGCCAGCTTCTAGTTTACAAACTGTAATTTTTCATGAAGCCTGCTAATGAAAAATCAAAATGTATTATACTTTAGTGACAAGATATGCTAATTTTGAGTATATACCATCAATATATGCATGCTGTGCTAGCACTTAATGTGTTTATATTCTTGGTATTTGCAATGTATGCATTATCTATTCTCTGACCCTTTTATTGAAAGGGCAAAACCTCAGATTATCCTACATGAGGACTTCAGTAAGACTTGCTGCTTTTCACATCACAAGGCTTGACATGTTTGTTTGCAGCAGTAGGAAAGACTAATCCTGCCTGCCACAGATAACTGAATACCACTTTATAAAGGTATTTCATATTGGAGATAAGCCAAGATTGCCAAGAAATGCTTGCCAAAACGTTGGGTGCTGACACCAATAAACTTTAAAATATGGTTGAACAGCACCCAAAATCTAACAGTTGCTTCTGTTGGAAGGGAAACTAAGTTTAGAATAGAACAGAGACCCCTTATTTGAGCTGGGGAGCTTTTGTTACCTCTACCTGAAGCTCAAAGCTGGTTGATAGAACTGCAAGAATGCAGGCTTCAAACTGTCTACAATTTCAGCTTTGTAACAGTATTGAGAATATATGCTAGCTGTGAAGCAGCAATTGTCACATTTAAGACGACAATGAATCTGGATCTACCTATCCCAAACTATAGGAAGACTAGAACTGATCTTAGAGCTAGAAAAAAAAAACATCCTAGTTCAAATTGTTTTTTTATTAGGAATCTTAAAGAACTGAGATTGCAGATGCTTCTGTTTTCTGTTTTATTCACAGTCTAATCATCTGAAGAAATAGCAAGTTCCCTTCAGCTGTAAATACATGGTTTAAGGATGAGACCAACTATGATTATCCTATCCTATTACAAAAATGCATAATTCTAGTGTTACTTGTAACACTGTAGTGTTCACAGAGGACTGTATACTCATTAAAGTATTGTTGCAGTAATAACTTTTCTTGTAGTACTGCAAGGTTTATCCAGTTGCTAGAATTCGTAAAGATGAAGAGAAGGGCTCCTATTTGAGGAGCCCGTCCAAATGCTGGAACCATTGAATAGCTAAGGGAGGCCCAATAGCCTGTAACATAAATCAAGATAAATGAAATTTGGGTGATGGGAACCAAGGCCTTTTAGAGAGCCTGATAAGCATCTATTTGCTCTCTGGCACATGATTTCTCTGCTTGCCCTTCCCCTGCCCCCTTGACTTCCCCCTCCCCCCCAAAAAAAAAAAAAAAAAAAAAGTTTAAAGATTGGACAACACATTAGCAAGAATGCTGGTTTCTTGTTTAGATGCATACCTAAATGAATTTTATATGAAAAAATAACATACTAAAGGTAAGTGAGCTCTGTTACATCAGCAGCTTCCTTCAACAATTCAGCCTACTTAAGGGTCTAGTCTTCTGTTATACATATACTTTTATATATATGTATAAGTCATGTCTGTACTGTCAACATTTTGAAGAACTGTAGTTATGAAGTGTTTTTGAGTTCTTATTGCACATCAGCTGCTTCAAAAGGGGTTGTTCTAGAGTCAGGCTAGAAAAAAAGTTAGAGATTGAAATTAGGCAAGAGTAGGGGGCTTCTGTCTTTCAGATGCATATGTCATAAATGAGTGCCCTGAAGCTGATAGCAGTCCATAACCCACTTGCCTTGCTTTATCAAAGGTCATGCTTTATGAATGTACTAAATCTATTTTAACCATTAGGTAAATAATTAACCATATTATATAGCTTTCTTGTGAGTTAGACTCCCAAATTCTTATCACTGAATGGCAGCAGGTACAAAGTGCTTTTAAAGATGTCTTTAGATTCTTAAAAATAGATAGTAGATAAGCATAGTGTCTGATTTCTGTGACTTCTGCATCCAATAGTATCATTAAAATTAGCTTCTTCTGGAACCTAGATCTTTTCAAACAGTGAAAAAAAATGGAATCTTTGAAGTATGTGGTAAAGCTTTTCCTTTAATTGAAAGGATGAATCTAGTACCTCTTCTGCTGTGATCTTCTGACTGACCTTTAGGATTATTCTTCCTAAATCTTGTTCTTATTACAGAATAATGTTCGTGCTGCTGCACTAGCAACCGTGAATGCCTGGGCTGAACAAACTGGTATGAAAGAGTGGCTGGAAGGCGAGGATCTCTCTGAGGAGCTCAAAAAAGAAAACCCTTTCCTAAGACAAGAGGTAAAGGCTTCTGTTATGTAAATTTCTCCTTACGTTCATTTAATCAAAGTATAACTGTATTTGCTATGGGCTATGTTTATCTAAGCAAACGGAAATTATATAAAGGTATCATTACATGAGTAAACAACAAATGGCTTGGTGTTGATGCTGACATAAAACTTGCTAAACCTTACAAGGCTAGCTGAGCTGTCTTCCAGCATAATAACTAATTCAAATTCAGTGCTGTCCAAATAAAATTTAAGCCTATTTTTGATCAGCCTTTTAAGAGCTGGTGTGTGTTCTTTCAAATTGACCACATGATAGTGAAGAAAAGAACAGAACTGAACTGGAAGCATTGATATATTTGAGGTTGATAAGGTGTGCCTTATCAACTGCACTACCTAGTTCTGATGTTGCTTTCAAAAAGAAGAAAGGGCCTGTGAAGTCTTACCAGATCACACTCCAAGATTTAAAGTAGCTGTGTAATGTCATCCTGTACTTGAGAAAAAAGCCTCCACCTGCCAAAAAACACACCCTTCTTTATCTCTCCCTCCCCCCCCCTTTAAAGTTGATGTTATTTAGGACTTTCGTCTGAACAAAGGTTAGAAGGGTTTTTTGTTTTGGGGTTTTTTTTCTTCCTCCTATGGAGGCAGCAGGATGGAGGTTTTTGCCTTTGTGTAGGAGAGTCTAAAGGACTACTATTCAAGCTCTTGTGATTTATGCTAGATATTCCAAACATTAGTGAACATTCAAATTTTATCTGAACTTTATTTCAGCTTCTTGGTTGGCTGGCTGAGAAGTTACCTACTCTCCGTTCAGTTCCTTCTGACTTGCTTTTGTGTGTGCCTCACCTCTATTCCTGCCTTGAAGATCGAAATGGGGATGTGCGTAAGAAGGCACAGGATGCCCTGCCATCCTTTATGATGCATCTTGGCTTTGAGAAGATGGCGAAAGCCACTGGCAAACTAAAGGTATTGCTGTCACTAAAACTAGATAATGTGACATATTACAGTCACATAGTTAGTATAGTCATAGTTATTGTCTTGAGTCATGCAAGTTTGTCTGCATTGTTGACAGTGTGTGTGCATGTGTGTGGGGCTGCTAATTCGTATCAGGAGGCTGTGAGTTCGAGCTTTTTCTGCCTCAGACTACTGCCACTACAGGTTTATCACTTTAGGAACTTGATACATACTCACTCTGCTTTTTCTTCCTGAAAAGACCCATCTACCTGTAGATAAGTTCTCTATCAGTTATAGACCAGCTCTATACCTTTGGCCATATCTTTATGATTGCTTCTAGCAATTGGATGTATGTTATGGATCCTTGAGCACTGAATCACTGCTCATATCTCTCCATTAACTTTGTATGACTGTTTGTCTAAAACTAATTGGAGGTTCACCTAATATTTCTCATAGGTCTTATCAGACAAATTAATGGAAAGGTGTTTTATCTCAGGATAAAATACATAAAAATAAAAATACTTTTAGATATTTCCAAGTACCGTGGAAGATGCTAAACAGAGAATAGCTTGTTTCAAAGTACTGTTTTCCTTGTGGCATGTATTAATAGGATGATCTTTATTTGTCACTTTTCTTTCTTTCTAGCCAACATCCAAAGACCAGGTACTGGCCATGCTCGAGAAAGCCAAAGCCAACATGCCAGCCAAACCAGCTGCTCCTGCTAAAGCATCTTCCAGAGTGGTAGGGGGAGCAGCTACAGCCAAATTTCAACCTATATCAGGTAACCTCTCTGACGATTAGCAAAAGAAGTTGACCATGGTTAAGGTTGCAAACAATTGTGATCCAGTGAATTTTGTCTGCAGTTCTGGTATTTTGCTTTTTTTTTTTTTTTTTTTTTTGCAGTTGAGTCAGCTGCAAACGTACATTGGAACCCCAAATGTACATGGGGTGTGGTGTGCTTTTTTTTCTCCACATGACTGTCAGTCAGCCTCTCTCTGAGGATGTCTGCATGGTAATAAGAAACTGACAGTCTAACTACAGCTTTAGACAGTAGAGTGTGTATGTGCATTTTAAATTTTTTTGATAGCAACAAGTTATCAAATTGGAATGATATCAATTAATATTCTTAATTATAGTCTTAATTCTGAAAGCTTTTGTCTGCTATCACACAATGTAAGGAACTTCCTTTATGCACCTAAAATCCTCATACCTCTCTACGATCATGAGTGTTATTGTCTCTGTAGACAGTTCTCTTCTGTGCATTGACTGTATAAACTGTATTGACCTAAAATGGGCTTGTTTGTAGTTTTGAAATGGTCTGTTGTTTCTCCAGGCCTTGCTGAAGATTCAGGGTCCAATACTATGGAATCCAAACCTGATCCCAAAAAAGCCAAAACAGGAGGAGCGTCTTCTAAAGCTAAGGTGTGTTGATTCTATAGGATAAGATTCATATGAAATTCAGTCTTACTAAATGAATAGTTGTAGTTTATTAACTAGCCCTTGCCGAGGGACTGCTTTTACCAAGGATCTTTTTGCTGATCTGAGCTCTTAAATGAGAAGTATTCCCATATCACCTTGTTAATCACTATTTTTATTATAGCTTATTTAGTTCTAAAAAGTTTGTTGTCACAAATGCAGATTTGTAAGCTGCTTATTCTGTGCTCTAAGTCTCTTTGACCTCGCTGACTTGATGTGGCTGAGAATTCGTTCTTGCCGTTGCAGTTCCAATGCTATACTTTGAACAGTAATTTTGAGCCTTATATACCAAAGAAATTCTTATCACCCTTATGGAATGAAGGGTAAAAGGTTCTGTAGCACAAAATGCAGGAAGGGAAGGAAGCTTCTTAAATGTATAGTAGTAGCCTCAGCTGATTGCATCTTAATTGCGGTTAGGCTCTATCGGTACAGTAGTTCTTTTGCTATTAGCTTTAAAGTTTGTCCTGTGTATATAATAAACACTGTTCCTCTTCACTCCAGTCCTCTTGCCTCCATTGTCTAGAGTAATGCTGTAATTCAAACAGTTGATATAGGCCTAAATTCATGATGGCATGAATGGGACAAACCTTGAAGGATTTGTAGCTTTGCCTAAGTTAATATAGTCTTCTATCAAAAATCAGATGCTAGAGTTTATGCCTTTGCTGAACACATAACAAACCTGTAATAGTAACTCTTAGGAATAAATGTTGGTCTAACCACAAAGCTTTTTTTGTGGCCTATTTACAGCAGTCTGATGCTAATAGCAGTATGTCCAAGGGCAATGCCAGCCTGTCCAAAGCTAATACAAACCTCAGCAAAGGCAATACCAGTCTGACAAAGAACAAATCTATCAAACAGGTATCACATTGGGTCTTAGGAATGTGTGTGGGTGACTGGTGCTCACTGATTGAGTGAAGTGTTATATTTCACAGGATACTATTGCACATGCTTTAGTAGGTTTTGCTTCCACAGCAGCAGAGCACATACTTTTAAAGTTCTAATCAACATTGTTCTTCCAACTTCTGCCTGGCTCTTGTACACCTCAGCAGCATGAAGTTGGGTGGTATCTGATGCTTGTGATTGCTTGGACTGAAGCATATGTATGTCTTGTGTTGTCTACTAATACCTTGCTTTTTCAGGGTGTACAAGGGAAGAAAGTACCAAGCAAGCCTAATCTGAAGGAAGATGATGATAAATCGGGTCCTATTTTTATCATAGTCCCAAATGGGAAAGAACAGAGGATGAAAGATGAGAAAGGTCTGAAGGTGAGAGAACACTGAATATATTCACTTACTGAAGTTAGTGTAATGTTAGTGCATTCTTTTACTTTTGAATTCAGAATTTAAAAAGCTACGGCTTGAAAGTGCTAGTCTCTATCCATCTTGTGGATAGATTAGTTGCCTGCTGTTTCAACTGGCTTTCACAAGCCCTTAACTCTTCTACTGCAGTGCTTTTCTGCTGCTTTCCAAAATTTGTGGGTTTGTACACTCTTGTTCAAAAAAAAATAAAAAAGAAAAAACCCTTCACAACTTCAAGAGATGGTCCTCTGCTGTAGTGTATTAACTTGTTATATGAAAATAGTTGACCTAATTTCAGATTTTTGGGATCTAGTGTAAATACTCATTTTGAGCAGCCCTTTCTATCAGGCTTGCTTTCTGTGGGAAATACTGTTGCTTAAAACATGTACTTCATTGATTACTTGCTAGTGAATAGACCTATCTGTATCTTAATAACTACCATTTAAAGTAATTATACTAATTGGGGTAATAGCCTCAAGATAACCACTTAACATGTTTTTTTCTGTGTAAGTGGAGATGAGCAAGCACTACTGCTTCTGTTTTTCTAATGCAGTCCTTTACTTGATGATGAGATGATTTTGAAAACGTTCTAAAGTAGGATAAAGAGGGATGTAACTTGCAGACTCTTTCTGAAAAGTGTATTGCTTGCTTTGAGTCCCAAATGCTGCCTTCTATAGGTGTTGAAGTGGAATTTCACTACTCCCCGTGATGAATATATTGAGCAGCTGAAAACTCAGATGTCCAGTTGTGTGGCCAGATGGCTGCAGGATGAGATGTTTCATGCAGACTTTCAGCACCACAACAAAGCACTGGCAGTTATGATTGAGGTGAGTCTGGATTGTGGTAGTAAATGACAATATATAGAATTATCTCTGTCATTAAAGAACCTGCTTCAATTAAAATCAAATAGGTATTCTCTGAAAAGTCAGGGATGATTGTGCTTTGAAGTTAAAACTTAAGAAATATAGAAATACTTTTCAGGAGAATGATAAAATTATTGACTGCCCCTTGGGAGAAGGGGAAATCAGTTTGTTCACTGAAGACTTCTCTTAAAATTTGAGGAAACTGTATAAGTTATGAGTACTTTTGACTCTAGAAATCAACCTATAAACATAGACTATCTCATGAGGCATAGCTTTTCCTTATTCTCTGCTCTTGCTCTTTTCTTGAGCAATGTGTTTCACTTTGCACAACTCTTCTTTCCTTTTCACCTCAAGCACTTGGAGAGTGAAAAAGATGGAGTCATCAGCTGTCTGGATCTGATCCTGAAGTGGCTTACGCTGCGTTTTTTTGATACCAACACAAGTGTTTTGATGAAAACACTTGAATACCTAAAACTGCTTTTCAATTTGCTGAGTCAAGAAGAATATCACCTTACTGAAAACGAAGCATCCTCTTTCATCCCGTATCTTATCCTAAAGGTACTGTACATTGTACAGAAATGAACCTTATTTTTCACGAGGAATGTAGCAGGATGCTATCTTAACACTGTAGAAATCTGCTCATTCGGAATGTATTGCATATTTGCCCTTAAAAGAAACTTACCAGGAGGGTTTTTGCCCTGAAAATGACCCTGCCTTCCCTAATTCAGACTAATTGCCAATATCAGGAAACTGTTTAAAACTTTCTGTATTACTTTTTTATTCATGTTTTTTGTGTGTGTGGGGGGGGGACTTTACACTTCCTCCTAGGTAGGAGAACCGAAAGATGTTATCCGCAAGGATGTACGTGCCATTTTGAACAGGATGTGTCTCATATATCCAGCCAGCAAGATGTTCACGTTCATCATGGAGGGGACAAAATCCAAAAACTCAAAACAACGGGCAGGTGGGAAATAGCATTATGAATTGGGCAGCTTCAAAATAAAAAATATGCACTTGTCAAGAGAACTTTGAAGTTGCTTTGGTTTTAACCTGGAAAAGCCAACTTAATGTTGGCTCCATATCAGCAGCCAGATTATAAGCCTGCCTTTAAGTAGGTTCATTGTCTTAGTGAAACAGTACTTGGGAGAATTTTAATAGTGTTGCCCAAATGACTAAGGGAATCTGATAATAATTTGGTCAGGACTTTGAGAAAAAATGTTGCATGTCTGCTTCACCTTTTATTTCAGGAATTATTTGTGGTATGATGTTTGTAGTTCTAAGAGCTCCTTAGTCACCTTGAGAATATCTCATCCTGTTATAACCAGGAAGTTAATTTCTAGGTACAATATAGCATTGCAAGCTTATAACTGCTTAGAATCATAGAATCAGTAAGGTTGGAAGGGACCTCTGGAGATCTTCTAGTCCAGCCTCCCTGCTTAAGCATGTTAGACAGGGTTGCATCCAGGCGGGCCTTGAAGATCTCCAGAGAAGGAGACTCCACAGCCTCTCTGGGCAACCTGTGCCAGTGCTCCGTCACTCTCGCAGTGAAGAAATTCCCCCTCGTGTTCAGGTGGAACTTCCTGTGCTTCAGTTTGTGCCCATTGCCTCTTGTCCTGCCACACAGGACAACTGAAAAGAGTTTGTCCCTGTCCCCTTGACACCCTCCCTTCAGGTACTTATACATATTGATAAGATTCCCCCCTCAGTCTTCTCTTTCCCAGGCTAAACAGGCTGGCCTACATTACCTAGATGTGAAATATCTGTAATGTTATGCATATATGGTAATGGAGGATATTTGGGAGAATGGTACAAGGATGGCCAACAGCTTTCAAATGCTATTGGTTGAAGTAGTTTGAGCCTTTAGTTTACTATACATCCAGTAAATCATACTGAATATTTCTAACAAGAGGGAGGGAGAGAACTACCATTCTGTCACCAAATTTGTCTTCATGACTGACTCTTCTACAATGTATATTCAAGTTGTGCAAGAAGCACAAAAATCAGGCTTTCTTCCCAGGAGTTCTAAATTTCAACGTACACACGTTATTTTCTTCCTCTAGAGTGCTTGGAAGAGCTTGGATGTCTGGTTGAATCATATGGCATGAATGTATGCCAGCCAACTCCAGGGAAAGCCTTGAAAGAAATGGCAACTCATATTGGTGACAGAGACAACACAGTGCGCAATGCTGCACTGAACACTATTGTAACTGTCTATAATGTTCATGGTGACCAAGTATTCAAGCTGATTGGAAACGTGAGTGTACCTGGAAATAATTTTTTTCTTTTTTTTTTCTTTAATCCTTATGTTTGTGTAGGAGACTCTCGCTGTTTTGCTAGTCACTGTTTTGTTAGTCATGACACGTTTTGCTGTTAGAGTCAAGAACTTTACATAATGTTGGAAGTATTCAACATATTAACCAGCAAACTTTTAAAGGATCTTACTGGTTAATTGCCGATTAAGGGATTTATAACTTGGATGTTCAGGAATGAAACTAAAATTGAAGAAGTGAGGAAAAACACTAATCTGTTATGGGAATTAAATTGTTTATAAAGAGTAACTTGCTTTGTAACACTGAGACTTGGATTAAATTAGTTGACCAAAAAAGGCTATTTGATGGAGCCCCAGCAACTATTTTTGTTTAGTAGCTGAGGTGTGCTAAAGGTTTTTGCTTAGTTTAGTTTATTCCACTCCAGTGTTTTAAGGTCTCTCAGTACTATGTTGCTTTGCATTGCTGCTTTTTCATTACTGCTGAAAATCGCCTTTAGCATTGTAATATAAAATGTAATAAAAGTTAAAGATGACAAAATTCAGTTTCCAAAATAAGCTTTACTTCCCCAGCTTTCAGCAGGAAAAAGCAAGTTCGTGGCATTGTCTACAACTACTGTGTCTTAAGAGATCAAGTAAACTGAATTTTTTGGCACTGGAAAAGCCATTAGGTAACCTGAGTTAAGTGCAGTTAGACCCTTTCTACTAGAGAGATTTCTTCAGGTTTGGAGAACAGAACAAGAAATGTTTCCAGTAGCACTTAAAACTAGTATAAATATGACATATATGTCAATACTAGTTTTTTTTGGTGCTGTGATTTATGCCACAGTACATGCAAGTAGTTGGAGGGAATCCTTTATGGAGTACTATGCGCAGGGAAACAATGATTGCCTTTTTGCCTTTCCAGCTTCCTGAAATAATTCAGGTTTTTTAATAACTTTACCGTCTACTTTCTCTGGTAAAATCTCCACGAGAATTAATACTGCATTTTCTTTAGCATTTTGGATTCCTGTCTTATTTTAACTATTCTTCAAAGTGAAGTCTGTCTCCTGAGTGTTATGTTGTAGTCCATATACCTTCAGATTATGAAGGCCAAGAACTGCAGTATTTGGTTGTTCAGCCCTTTGTAACTGTGGCTTTCTAGGCTTTGGAATAGTCCACTTAGCCCCCAAATGTACAGGTTTGGGGTTTGAATTCAAAATGAACTTGTTTCTTGGAAATAAGTGACCTGAAAGCAGCTATGTTCAATGTTAGAGCTTGGCACTATGGGTTAATTAGCTCCTGAAGAAGCCTCTGACAGTCCAGAGTGACTCAAGTAGATTGCTACTAGATGGTGGTACTGACAGTTCCTACCCTTGTTATTAGAGTCACTTCTATCCACAGTAATAAAAATATATCTTCTGTAGGTTATTGAGACTTCTAAAACCTATAGAGCTTGCAAACTGAGTGAAAGTGTTTTGTGCGTGTGTGTGTGTTGTAGCTCTCAGAGAAAGACATGAGCATGCTGGAGGAGAGAATAAAGCGGTCAGCCAAAAGACCAGCTGCTGCTCCAGTGAGGCAGGCGGAGGAGAAACCTCAACGCACGCAAAACATCAGCGCTAATGCTAGCATGCTACGGAAAGGACCAGCT
The DNA here is from genome assembly GCF_028389875.1 of Rhea pennata. Taxonomy (NCBI): domain Eukaryota; kingdom Metazoa; phylum Chordata; class Aves; order Rheiformes; family Rheidae; genus Rhea; species Rhea pennata. The sequence continues at coordinate 18,413,458 of NC_084667.1, read as the reverse complement.
GAGGATATGTCCTCCAAACTCAAGTACGTAATGAGAAGTTATGGTTTCTGGCCTACATAGTACATGTGCTAATACCATGTCTGGCAATGTTATTTTAGTTCTAAAATCATCATCTTTGCATGTTGTGAAAACAGGCCAAATAATGCAAAACAAAATATTTGAAACTTTTTTTTCTTTTGTCTTGTCTGTCTTGAAATCTTTCTAAATGGTCTTGTGCCTTTTTTCACTGCTTCTCCATGGACAGAATTATGTATCGCACTTATAGGATGTAAGTACTGCCCACTAACTCCTTGGTAGAAAGGCTCTTGTATCTTTTGATTTCTACCCTAGTCATCCCTTCTTGAGGGTGGCAAGTTATAGGTTATTTGCAGACGAAAGAGAGAAACCAAGAATAGAGGACCTCTACCAAGGCAACTACAAATCAAACTGCAGGGCAGACATGGCACTTCCATGTTTAAGCAGCTGCTGGTAATACTGGGAGAATTTATTCATATATGTTGCATTAAGCTTAACATTGATTGGACCTTGTTCTTAACTTGTTAGGGCAAACATACAGCATAGAACTGATAAGCATGTGTGAATCAGCGTGGGGCAACGGTACTAGAAATAAAACAACTTTCTTATCTATTCGTTATCTTGGAGGAAAAGTCCCTGTTAAAAGTTACACATTTCCATCAAAAATCCAATATGCAGTATTTTGACCTGCAAATAATGTGGAGTTATTGGAAGTTCTAGATTCAGATTAGCTTGCTAGGTTACTGTGTAGAACTGCATCTTAGTCATCATGTTAAAAAAAAACCAAACAAATAATGAAAAAGAGCCACCCATGAGAGGTCATATGATATTCTGTTAATGCTACTTTAAACTGTGCTGAGTATCTCTCCTAACAAACTAGTGCGTATTTCTCACAGTTGCAGTGGGTCTGGTGGTGGGTTATGGGGGAAATTGGGGAGGCAAGTAACTAGCAGCTGCTCTTCTGGCCTACAAAAGCTTGATGTACTAACAAATAGGGGAATGGCAAAGGGGGTTATGGTTAAGGGGCTTGGATAAAGTCAGATCTGCAAAACCTATGCTATCCTGTTGTAAGAATTTTAGGGCTACCTGTAGATGCTAGTGCTAGTACTCTTGTCTTCTGCATCTATAATAACCACCTCTTTCCTGGTTTCTGTAGCCAAAATCGCAACATGGGTGGTCACTCTGAGACAACGCATACAGTTCCACGGGAATTCCAGCTGGATCTTGATGAAATTGAAAATGACAATGGTACTGTCAGATGTGAGATGCCAGCTCTTGTACAACATAAACTAGATGACATCTTTGAACCAGTCCTGATTCCTGAGCCCAAGTGAGTCTAGTTACAGCTCCACTTAAGTGAATCTGTTATGGCTTTTGTAATTGTTTTGAGAAGTGGAATTGACAATGTTAGTCTCTTGTGTTCAGACTTCTTTACTTAATAAGCTTCAACTAGTTTGAAGAGTGGTATTAGAGAGGCAATCTGTGGCAATGCTTTGAAATCTGAATAGGAGTTATTTCTAATGAGGAAGGAAAAAATAGTTCTGCTTATGTGTTTTTGTAGTAAGAGGATCTTGAGTTTGTAAATGCATCATCAGTGTCTTTACAGGTAGTGGAATAGATGCATCAATAGGAACAATTCCTTCCTTGAGCATTTGCTGTGAGGATGAAATCCTTTTCTCTTGACTATAAGCTGTCACTGGAAAATAGCAGAGAAGTGTAACTTAGAACCCTCTCTCTAAAGTCATGAATTCTATTTTCTTCAACTGTTTAGGATCCGTGCTGTATCCCCACACTTTGATGACATGCACAGTAATACAGCTTCTACTATCAACTTCGTCATCTCCCAAGTAGCCAGTGGTGATATAAATACAAGCATTCAGGCTCTGGCACAGGTAAGAGAATCAAAGTAGCAGCTATTCACACTATGCTTGAGCTGTTTGTCTGCGAGGATGATGAGTTGCACTCTGGTGGAGCATCCATGTCAGGTGATGTGGACTCTGCTCAGAATCTCCCTGATGACAAAACGAAGTGCACAGGGGCCATCTGACTCGCTTTAGCAACATAAATTCTGTTTAAATGATGCATCATAAACTCTTAACACACACAGAAGCACTAGGTAGATACGTATATCTCTGCTTTTGTCCTGGGCACATATGTGATACTAATCTGAAAAAGCTGACTGTTGACAGTGAAGCTTAGCTTTCAAATGGATACTGTTTTACAGACAGCAAAAGAAACTTTTATCTTGCCTCCTTACTTCCTCTCCCTACCCCCCTCCCCCACACACATACCCCTAAGGTGGCTCTAACTACTTAGAAAAGTTTTGTCCAGAAGATTTCACAAGGTGGCTAATTGCAGAATACGTAATGAAGCGTTCCTTGTTCTTGAATGTGTGCAGAGTAGGATTGCAGCTCACAAAGATCATTGATTAGTTATGTTAGGATTAGCTACAGGAGTCTATGGTCACTGATTTCTGGGTGAAGGCTTAGAAAACAAATGCGTTGGCAAGTGGATTGGCAACAGCAAGAGTTTTTCTGCAGTAGTTTTAAATTTTAATTGTTTTGTACTGTTGTCAGCTTGTTGACTTTATTGTACCTGATTTTGTTTGGTTTTTTTTTTTGTTTGTTTGTTTGTTTTTCCCCCCCTCCCCATTTATTCTCTTAGATTGATGAGGTTCTTAGACAAGAAGACAAAGCAGAAGCTATGTCTGGCCACATTGACCAGTTTCTAATAGCTACATTTATGCAGCTTCGGCTAATCTACAACACGCACATGGCAGATGAGAAACTGGACAAAGATGAGATAGTAAAACTTTACAGCTGTATTATTGGGAGCATGATCTCGGTAAGACTTTTGAATTAAGATGAAGAGAAGTTTTATGCAGAAATTGCAGGAGAATAGAGTGCCATTCCCATGCTGACCTCTGCCTAGGTTACCTTTGTACTGAGGTTTATGAGGGTTTGTTACTAGGTTATCTGCTTACTGATGTATCTTTTTGAGAAGGAGTAGGGATTTAGAAATTAGGGAAAGGAGGAGGTCTGTCTGCTGCTTCTCCAAAATATAGCTAGTCTAACATTTTAAAGTTCTATTTTAATATTTCTAATCTCTTTCAATGCTTAACTGGTGACCTGAATGTTTTCAAAAATCCCTCAATAGAAATAACCTAACTGAGTTTTTAAGGTGTAACATGTATGGATGGGTCGGGGGGCTGTGTGTTTGGTTTGTTTGAGTGTATGTTGTGTGGAGTGTCAGTCTTGTTTTCTTTCTTTTTCTTTTTTTTTTTTTTTTTTTTTTTTTTTTTTTTGTTGACAAACTTGGCAATGTAGTCTAGAGAACTCCCTGCATTAGAAGTTTTCTCTGCATAACAACATTTCAATGTTGGCTTCAATTGGTAGCTATTTCAGATAGAGAGTCTGGCTCGAGAGGCATCCACTGGTGTGCTGAAGGACCTTATGCATGGTCTCATTACATTAATGCTGGATTCTCGGGTTGAAGATCTGGAGGAGGGTGAGCAGGTCATTCGATCAGTCAACCTCTTGGTAGTGAAAGTTCTGGAAAAGTCTGACCAGACCAACATCTTGAGGTATATAAAGAAAATGACGTGCTAGTTGCTTTTCTACGTATTCTTACATTTAAAACCTTTCCTTTGCTGGCTGATCTTGTTCATTTGTCACTCTGTCTGTAGAATAGTTAAGCTGGTTAATGAAGAATTGTGATTGATCGTTAATTAATGGTGATAAGAACTTGACTGCACAATCTACACAGCTGGAGACAGGCTAAGCCAGCTCAGCCTTGTGTTCTGTATGTGTAGTACTTCAGTATCTCGCTTTATAAGCTCTTGTGACGTGAAGTACTAGAGATAAAGAACTACTGTACAGCATTAAACATTATTAAACAACTTGACTAGCCCCAGTCTGTGGTGTGGTATTTTGTGGAGAGTTGGCATCTTTACTCTGATACTTCCTTATGTAATTCTGTTACAAATTTATTCCTTCTAGTGCTCTACTTGTTCTGCTTCAAGACAGTCTGCTAGCAACAGCCAGCTCACCTAAGTTCTCAGAACTTGTCATGAAGGTGAGCCTGTAAGAGGTTTTGAACTCTGAAATATCTGGTTTGTCTGTAGCAACAGCTTAGATGCTGCATTTTTTTCTGATATATACACCTTTTTGTAACTGACATGACTTAGAAACAAGTTGGGTATTCTTAATGAGGTTAAACCTGAAGGCTCCACGCTGTGGGGATGTGCATAGTATATATATGTGTTATCTGCTAAAATTTCTTCTCATGTCATTGATAGTGAACTCAGCACTACTCCATTCTCTTATATATGCAGCTCTAAAGAGAGATCTGGGATGCAACATAGCTAGTTATAAAAGGGTTAGTGTGTACCATTTCAAATATGTCACTCTGCCATAGCAAAGTGAAACAGCTCAATGATCATTATGCATAATCTGACCTTATACGTTTAAGTGTTTCTTCACTGAGTTATCTTGCTTTAAGTCAAACTCTTTTTTCAGTGTCTGTGGAGAATGGTGCGGCTTCTCCCCGAAACTATTAATAGCATCAATCTGGATCGGATTCTGCTGGATATCCACATTTTCATGAAGGTCTTTCCTAAAGAGAAGCTGAAGCAATGTAAGAGTGAGTTCCCTATAAGGACACTGAAGACTCTACTTCACACCCTCTGCAAGCTGAAAGGCCCCAAGGTCAGAGCAGTCTCTAGTCATGTGTTTTTGTTTTTTTAACTGGATTTTCATGCAATTTTTAACGCTTTCCCTCTTTTCTTTTAGATCTTAGATCATCTAACAATGATAGACAATAAAAATGAATCTGAGCTGGAGGCTCACCTATGTAGAGTAATGAAACACTCCATGGACCAAACTGGAAGCAAGGCTGATAAGGAAACAGAGAAGGGGGCTTCTCGTATAGTAAGTGGTGCAAATATCTTGGTAGAAAGAAAGGATGTTAAGGCAATTTATTCAAGAAATAAGCTTTTTCAGTTATTGTTGAATATGAAGTAGTACCTACTTCTCCGACATGTGACTAGTGTTTGAAACAGACTTGGAGTTTCAGTTTTGAGGCTATTTATGGATGTTTTCAGAGCTTGCAGTGTGTTTCTATTCTTATCTGAATATTCTGTGCAAATCCTATGATGAGGTGCTTGTAAGATATTCAACTGGGCAGTATAGGCTTTATCCTGATGGTCATTGCATTTGATCTATTAAAAGGTAACCATAACAAGAACAGACTTTAAACGTTCTCCACTGGGAAGACCTGTAGCTTGTTAGTATTCTGATTCTTGTTCTGTGTAACCAGTGGCTGTATAAAACTGTAACCACCTTAAGGTAGTCTTTGTTCTTGAAGCCCTGTGCCCAGCCAACAGGGTCTGATAGCACTGTGTTTATTGCAAGATTTGTCTAACTTCCTCGTGTTTTTAGTGAATGCTTTGTTGTTGCTTTTTGAGAAGTCTCCTTTTATTTATTTAGGAGGAAAAATCTTCAAAGGCTAAAGTTAACGATATTTTGGCAGAGATATTTAAGAAGATTGGCTCCAAGGAAAACACTAAGGAGGTAAGTGCTTTCTTTCTGTAAGAAAGAGAATATGATACATCATAATGGTGTACTCAGCAGTTGTGATAATGCCAAGGAACTCTTCCCTCCCAGGGTTTGGCAGAGCTGTACGAATACAAAAAGAAATATTCTGATGCAGACATTGAGCCCTTCTTGAAAAACTCATCTCAGTTCTTCCAAAGCTATGTGGAAAGAGGGCTCCGGCTGATAGAAACAGAGCGAGAGGGGAAAGGACGCATTGCTGCTTCTACAGGTAGGTATTGTAGCTACACTGTTGAATCAGGAGAAGCAGATCTACAAGAGGAGCAGTTGCATGTGCCATATGGGAAGCCCATAAAGGTCTCTAAATATTAGTTTCTAAAGTAATTTGCATACACTCTTGGCACTTGAATTGCTTCACAAGGCAACATTTTGTACCCTTTGCAGAGACTATACATTCTTTGTTTACAAGGAAAATGTTACAACTCTTTGTTAAATGAAATGCAGAATACATCTGAAAGGCTTAGTAAAGAAGTGGTTCTAATTTGTATCTTGTAGCTGGGGGTGAACTTTAGCCTAAGCTACGTGTCCCTGGTATCAGAAATTATTTCTGTGAAGTGTACAGCTGGGTTATAACAGCAACAGCTGTCAGGTTTTTTAACTATTTGGTTACTAAAATGGTACAGCAGTCTTCTGACAAAGTATTGTTTGCTATGGAATCTGAAAGTTTCTTTAAATAGCTTGAGCTGTTCTGTAGAAGTCTTTGTTATGACCGCTTTCCAACAAATCAATGGGTTTTTTTGATTAAATTGCAGTTAAACAAGCTTGAAATACAATAGTGAGTTTCTTTGTTATGGATGAGCGTAAATCAGTATTTTAATATGACACTAAGGAGGGAATGTGACAGATGATTAGCTAACAGTAAAAGCTGATATATAGTCTGGCAAAAATACTCTATCTTTAGCATTTGTTTTTTCAAGTATGTAATTGTGTCCCTTGCAGTAAACTAGTGAAAACAAATCCCTTTCTCCAATGAGTCTTAGATCTTGCCATTTGTTTCAAGATGGAAAATTTTTTCTTATAATGTAAAGTTATTTTCTAGTCTTCTGGTAGAGAATCTTTAATTGCCTTGCTACATACCTTTCAGAAACCACTGTTTCATAGATGGAATTAGAAGAAGCGATAACTCTGTTATCTGAACAGGAAAAGAGAAGGTTAGAAGCAGTGATGAGGTCTACTCAAGAGTACTGCTGAACTCAGAGGCAGAAGACTCAAAACACTTTCCCTCCTGCAAATATAATTGGCAAAGTTCTCTCTATTGGACTTCATGGTTATCTCTGACATCAGCATCTTCCCATTTTTTGGCAGCTGTCAGCCTCAGTGCTTATTTCTTAGACACTCTGCCAACATTTTTGTTCTAATTTCTTTTCTTTTACTTTCAGTTATCACTTTTAAAGGACGTGACCATGGACATGGAAAGGCCAATATGCCTATACCAGCAAATACAATAACTGTTAGTAGTTTATGTAGCTTATAGGTTGATTGATTCTTCATCCATTGTATGTTATTTCAAGTAATTGACGAAGAGGCTTGGACTTTCTGACTTTTAAACTTTTCCCCTCCTCTTTTCCCTCTCCCAGGAATTTCTCCTCAGATGGAAGGAACATGTGCCCCTGCTTCTACCAACACTGTATCTTCATCTATAGGAAACACAAATGGGGAAGAAGTGGGGCCTTCAGTCTATTTGGAAAGGTTAAAAATCCTTAGGCAGCGTTGTGGCCTTGACAATGCAAAGGTATCTTATTTGACAGCATTTGTAAATTCCTGAGGAGGGGAGAGTCTGTTGTTCTTAATCTGACTTCAAATGGCTAGCCCTCATGTGCCCAAAGGCAGATTGCAGTCAGAACTGATCATGTTATCCTTCAATATACTGTGTGTTTTGTTTGCTGCATGCCACTGTTCCTGGTATAAAGGACTTTAAATTTGTTATTTGGCCAGGTAGACTTATATTTTGGTTCACTTTGCTGCACTGATGTAGATACAAGTTATTCCTATAGCCCTGCAGTTTCGTATCTTCCCTTGCGAGGTAATAGAGCTTCAAAGATCTGAACAACTTAACTCTACAGTTCTTCAAAGGCTAATGTATATTGATTTTCTGTTTGAAGTGAATGATGTGGAAATTCTAGATCCTCCCATTCTGAAACATTCAGAAGAGCTGAATGAGGGTTTTGAACCACATTTTGTGTATGTGGGTACTGAGTGCCCTTTTCAGTAAAGTGTGCACCCTCTGTCACATGAGAAGTATCACTTGCTCCCAGAATAGTCGTAAGACTCAAGCACATCACTGTTTGGCCTTTATATAAACTTGTACATCAGCTTGCAGCTCTGTGGAGGAGAAACAACATGTTTCCTAGATGCTGAGAACAAGGTAGTTTAACCAAGCAGAAGTCTCATATTGGTAAAAACAGCAGCTTGACCTTTTGGCAGGGTGGATCTTGCCAATCAAAGTTTCCTCTTCTACATTCAGTGGCTTTCTAGAGTGAATGGGATGTTGCACCTAGGAGTAGACTTTCCTCTTCTGTTAGAATTCAGGCTGTAGAAAATTGTACCACACCATCTCAGTGAAACACTGATCTGCTGTGAATTTTTGATCTTTATTGTAGCTGCTTATTCTCCAGAGCAAGGCCTGCATTCATGTATTTGGAACCTTACTAAGTAGAAAGAAGTTGATACAGTGTCCTGGTATATCCAGTAGTGTAGTTTTTCTAGTAAATAGTGTGTTTAATCCAAACGAGAAACTGTGCTTTCTATTTGGAATTGAGAACTGATCAGATGTGACTAATACTAAATTCTGTAACTAGACTTGATCTGAGGCTGAAAGGTTCTGAACATTTAAAAATTTTTTAATGCATATAGTATGAGTTCTGCTTAATGCAGGTGGTTGGACTCTACAGTTTCTTTTTGTACATTAATTATGAATCCTAGGAATTGATTACTGTAGTTAGCTTTGCATGGGTCTGATTTTGATGTTAATTGATTTTTATCGCTCTAGATCACCAATGCTGTATTGCTCTTTTCCTTTTTTCTTTTTAGTGTTTCCTGAAGCTATTGATCATAGTGTGTATTTCTCTGTTGCTTCTGCCATTACCTGTCTTAACACTATGCTTTTCTCCACTGTAGCAGGAAGACAGACCGCCTCTGACATCTCTGCTCTCTAAACCAGCAGTCCCTACAGTTGCATCCTCTACAGATATGCTTCACAGTAAGCTCTCCCAGCTCCGTGAGTCACGGGAACAGTACCAGCATCTGGACCTGGACTCCAATCAGACTCATTCCTCTGGCATTGGAACTACCACAGCTTCGCCCTCCTCTACAGCAGCTAACATTGATGACTTGAAAAAAAGACTGGAGAGAATAAAAAGCAGTCGCAAATAAAGCTGTGAGAGAGACAGCATCACTATTGCTTGGGCTGTCTTCAGCTTTAGTTTACTAAACTAGAAGTCTTCATAGTTAAATGGCCTCGTTTAGGCCTAGTGTATACAAACTGGTTTATGTATAATACAGTGGATTTTGGGGGATTGAGTCGTTGTGGCACAAGTATTTGTACATACTCTGCTTCTCAGTGAGCATCTCTTGACAATAGAAGGCTGTCTGTGTATTAGTTTTAGTGTACAGACCTGTAAACAAACATCCTCTTGCTCAGACTAGTTTCTCATAACTTCTTTTTTTATTTGTAAAATTGTCTTTAAGATCTTTTCCTAGTTCTTAACTCTTAGAAGATCGTTAGTGATTTCACTTTTAATTTTGTGAATTCTTCTCCATGTAATCCTTGAACTGTTGATTCTGTATGGACACATGGCATGAAGTAACTAATTTAAGTGTCTTTTGTAAATAAAGTTTGCATTAACTATACCAGTCTCTGTAGGAACAGCAGTGACTTGGTAAGAATAGAAGCCACTCTGTACTCCCGAATGTTAGTAACTGGGTATCTAGAAACTGAATTAAGCTATTCTTGATATTAATCCTGGGTTTAATATATTCACTCACTTTCCCTATCATATTATCCATCTGTGGGATGTGATTCTGAGACTTTGCACGTTTACTTTGATGAGCAGTAGTGCATTTTCCATACCATTGCTTTTTTTTCTGATTTTTTTGTTGTTTTGCAAGTTGAGAGTTGAGAATATTTAGTTTGCTGAAATGCTGTTTTAAATTTACCTAGTCCTTGTAATGCATAGTCCTCATCTAATATATACACATGCATTCTCTGAGGGAATAGCAATGCTGAAATAGAATAGATCAGCAGTGATGTACTGTCAGTAGACTCATTTATCCTGAACTCACTTGATTAAGCAGTCTTCCTCATGCAGTTTTCAAGTGCAGGTAGACCATACCATGTTCAGTTGAACTTAAAAACATAAAATATTAGCAAACTTTTCCTATTCCAGGTAACTAGAAAACATGTGGTAGTACTAGCCTGTGACATCCATAGTCACTGCTTTTTATTTTTAGGTGTCTTCTGTTTAGTCTTTTTCAGAAGCAGCTAGTGTAAAAGCTTAAGCTGTGTGACCTTCTGGCCCTTTTATTTCTGGGGAGGTGATATTTTCACTTTGCTGTTTCACTTCCATGTGTGATGAATTCCATCACCAGAACAGGATTGTTGCAGACTTGGACAGGCAGGCCTAAAATAGCACACTTATCTAGGTTTTAATCTTTATTTCTTGTAACTACTGCTTTGGTGGTTTGTTCTGTGGACAAGCAGTTTTTGCATTAGGGTTGCTGCTAAATCAGTCTTGCCTGATTACAGTAAAAATACGGCTTTAAAAATGGTACCTTTGTACAATGGATCTGTGCTAGAGCTTCTGCAAATGGCTGAAATTCTTCTCCTTTTACAGGATCCCTAGGCTGGAGTTGCGGTTGATGTGTAATACTGCTTGGTGCCTGTGGTGAGTTTGTACACTATGATAGCAGGTGACTTGCAAGTGTTCAACATCTGGTGTTGATTGACCTGTTGCAATTCATTGCTCCACCACTTTGGCTTAGTAGTAGCAGTCTCTTAACCCTAACCTGAGGTGATTATGCCCTTTCTTGTGGAACAGCTGTATGACAAATGAAGGTTTTGGCCAGATTGGTAAGTGCTGAGGTATTGTGCGTGTGCAGTGGGGGATGTGTGTGGTGGCTGGCACTGGAGATAATGCTGCTACCTCTCAATTACCAACTTTTTTTTGAAACTTACTGACATCTAAGTGAAACCGTATGTTCGTTTAGTGTGCCACATCCAACAGACATTCTGAAAGACATTCTATTTGTTAGTTAGCTGAGGATGATAAAATAGCAGTGCCTGCAAGCTTGCATATGACTGTTTTAAGTTTGAAACTGAATTGGAAATGAAGAACAGGAGTAACGGAAGAGCAAAAGATAAAGTTGTTTATTATGGATGAGTTTTTGCCCTGTATCTCTGTAGTGTTTGATTGGATTCAGTATCCTGGGAGTGCTGAACTAAAACTTGTGCACATAAATTAATAAAGCCTAATCTTTAGCCCAGAAAAATATTTAAATAACATTAAACTGAATTTTAAAAAATGATTCCTCTGTATTGTTTGTAATGAGTCAGTATTGAGAGTGACTTACTCAAGAAACTGTATGCTCTTGATTCCCCTCTATCTGTATGTACTTTCTTACAGATTTTTAGACAGTAATGAAAGGGTGAAGGTTAAACATTTATAAACAGCAGAAGGGCTGAATTTATTTGATGCCTGTGGTTATACATTTAGCTAGCTTTACACACTTGTGCAACTTGACCACTTGAGTTTTCTTTGTTTAGGTATCTTCAGTTGCTCAAAGAAAGCATGAAGGTACTCTCTGAGGGCTTTCAAGTTTGTTCCCAAATGACCCATGTTTAGGGAGGTAGCAAACACAGTAATTGACCGGTAACTTTTGTTTATATCCAACTAATTAGATAGTTATCCCCTCCCATCATTTTTTCAACTCAGTCACTCTACTGCTTAATACTCTTTGAAGCATGAGCATCCTTCACTGTTGTCTGCTGCTGTAGCCTGGTAGCAGTGTGAAGAATGAGGAGTTTAGGCACGTGTCATATGAGAGCACAGGCAGTTTCCAAATCCATGACTGCTTTAGGAAAAATAGGACTGAGCAAGTTGGCTCGTCAGGTATACTTGTTTACTGATGTACTGCTGGGTTCTTAGTGGTCTACAGATTATTGCTAAAGGGTTATTTAAAAAACTTGATGCTTTTTCTTTTTAAGTGTGAGCCCTAAATGGCCTTTATGAGACAAGTTACCAGGTGTAGTGTAGGGAGCTTCTATTTGAGGCTCTTTGACAATGCCTGTGGACAAACTGCTTCCTCTTGAATATATCTGTGCCAGTAGAAAATACACTTGAGTATTCAGCAACATCTGCCTTCCAGAAGGTTATTGCCATGCAGTAATGGAAGTGCTGCTTAATTTGTTCCAACCTGTATTTCTCTGTAGGATGAGTTGCAAACACTTGGCACTTGTTTAAAATACTAGCTTTGCAGTGATGTTGGTGTTTTGTCTGCAACCATAGCTGAGAAAATAGCTTTCTTACCAAAGTGGGTTGTAGTTGCTGTGCTCTAGACATTTATTGGTGTTTTGAATAATACTATAACTGCTGTAGGGTGATCATCTCCGGGATGTTCTCAGTTCAATTTCTAAAACAGAAGGTGAATAGACAAAGGGAGAAAATGGGTAGTGCCTGAGACCACAGTCTTGTTTAGTGTGGTGTTGTCTGAGGTCACAATCTGAGGTTTAAAATCTATTGATACTTACTACTGATATAAAGGAGGAGGATTTGTTCAAAGCACAGCAGGTAATCAGTTAGACAACTAGTTGCTTTCTGTTGTGTCTACTACCTCCTTTGATGGCATAGATTCAAATACAGCTAAACTCAGCATTAACACAGGAGGAAGATGGATTTGTTGAAAACTTTATTTTTGAGAGAGAACACTTTCCTTTGTCAAGTTAAATTCCTATAACCATTTTACTTCAGGGTCTTCTACGCTCATATTTTTGAAAAGCGGAGCACTGTAGCAAAACTGAGAGCAAGCAAGTGATAAAGTTCCTTTATCACCCATGCCTTTCAACGGTTTTTCGTATCCACTTTTTCAGGCGGAATACATGGGTATAAAATCCGTATTTATCATCTCGGTCACAGCCTTCTCCCCATGAAACTATTCCCACTTGATACCAGCGATTGTCATCTGGACTCTAAAAAAGAGAAGTAGAATTGGCACAAGGAGCAAGTCTTTCAGGTCTGAACCCTAATCTGCCTAGTGATGGATACTACTTTGGAATTTAGAGTGACAGCTTACCACCTACAAGATAACAGCCTAGCTTGTTGGAATGATTTTTGTCTCCATTCTTAAACATGTAAGTGGGAAGCAGCCATCACTCTTAAATTCTGCAGCTGGTCCCTGCTGAGGGCTCAATAGCTGGATAATTGCAGGATGCATCTTCCTGGTTGCTTGGCTCAGACATGACAAGGTTTTGCTTCAGCCACTCAGCAGTCTCTGCTGCTGTTCTTTAGACTATTACAGAAGTTCAGCTCAACGCAAGCCTAGCTCCATTTATTTTATGACCTTGTACTTCTTGAACATACCTTCATTACAAAAGGACCCCCACTGTCCCCTTCACAGGCATCTCCTCTCTTTGAGTCTTCAGGTCTATACCCTACAGGACAGAAGAAGAAAGGTGTTCGACTGTAGGAGGAGTAATTGGGCTTTTCTCATGGTCATCGTTTTCTTGAAGTTACTTCTAGAAAACCGCTGTCTTTAAAATTACATGTAAAACAGCTAACTCTGCTTCTGTCTTTGCCGCGTTACTGATTCCAGTGCCACTCCGCTACCTGCTGCGCTCTTACTGCTCTTTTGTTTCTTTCATTGGGATTCCCGTAGTGTCAGCTGCCACCTTGTTTGCAGCAGTAGCTTGAGCTACTGTGCTTTGCTTTTGTTTTACAACATTCTGTGTGCAGGATTTAGTGTACCATTTTCTCATTCTATTTACTATTGACAGATTATCCTCCTCCATTTTTTTCCTTTCATTCTGCAGGCTCTGCCTTTTCCCTCTACCAGCTGATTGTATCTATCTTCCTGCAATCTCATGATAATGAGAAAGGGTATTTCACTTTAATTCCTGATAAACTAAACAGTATTTTTGCATTTTTTTTTCTAACACTTGAGTCTCCCCTGTGCTCTTGTATGTCTGTGTTTCAGCTATTTTTCAAAAGTATTGTCAGGAGAAAAGAAATCAGAAGAACACAATATTGTCAGCATGCTCTGCCATGAAATTGATTTCTATCCTAACTCCAGCATTTGTTTGTGTTATTAGATGCTTTGAACACCAGATTCTGTAAGAAGTTGTTAAAGATTTGCTTGCAGAAATTTACAAAGGCGGTGGGAATAAAGAACACAGCAGAAAGTGTTATACCAGTATATAAATCCATGGTGTGTTTATATCTTGATTTCTCTGTTTATTTCTGTCTTCTCTCAAGGATGTACTTAGTAAAGAGATTCAGGAAGGTGCAGCAAAGGAGAATTGGAGGTATGGAATGTCTTCTATGTTAGTAGAGATTAAATAAAGTGATTCTTGGAAGAGAAATGAGAGAGCTCTAAGAGATCTGTGAAATAGCGTATGTTATGGAGGAGAAATAGCGTATGTTTTGGAGGAGAAATCAATTTTTCTGAAGAGATGAGTACAGATTTGTACCTCTAATCTTATTATACAGGAAACAAAAGAACATTTTTCACACAAGCCATAACTAATCTGTGCAGCCTATTACCAGAAGTTGTGGGCATACGTATGAATACATTCCAAAGCACTGAGACAAGTCAGTAGAGAACAGGTTGCAGAATACAATAACTGAATTGTGGCCTTTAGCTAAGGAAGTACCTAAACTACTTCATATACTGGTGAAAAGATAAATTCTATATGTGCTCAGTTTTTATGCAGTTCTTCCTGATATAGAGCAGACTGGTCACATTAGGCTAGTTAACTTGACAGTATGGTGTTAAAAACTTCATTCATAGTTTTAATTTTTCTAGCTTTTCTGCTGTCTGAGAACTGAAATGTTGGTTCTTATCATGGGAAAATTATTCTTCAGGAGGGCAATTCTAAGCTTATCGGAAAGTAACCTGGCCCCATCAAGAGCTCGAGCCCCTCATCTTGCGGTTATGGCGGTTAGCTTTGTGCCTCCAGTGCCACTTACCTGCACAGAACATGTTGTCAGTAACTTTGACTTTGGTGGATGCCTTGCAAGTATTTTGGTCTACAATGGGGATGTTGAGCTGTTGAAGAACTGTGGGCAAGTTCCTCGGGTTAGTGGCCCATGTTTCTTTCAGGTTTCCCCAACCAGTTACCCGCCCTTTGTGACCTGCCAGCATCAGCCTGTAGAAGGAAGCATGGTTGTAATCAAATTTATTGCAATAACATTCTGCTATCTGTCTCCCTTGCTGCAAATAGGCTTTTGTAGCCTGTCCTTTTAGAACTATGCTACTACAGCCTCACCTTTGCACGATCTCTTTGGTAGGCAGGCAGACAGGATGGATGTAGTCACTGAAGATGATAGGTCTCTTCAGGTGCATGAGTGCAATGTCTCGGTCCATGTTCTCTTTCCAGTTGTATTTGGGATGGATGATGATTTTATCCAACAGAGCAATTTTCTCTTTGTTCTTTTCATATCTGAAATTGTTATGAAGAACTGACTGTACGATAGCAACTTAGAGCCTCTGGGGCTGATGATACTCAAGTGTATCATCAGCCTCTGAGAAAATACTCTCCTCTTAACAGTAAAGGAGTGCCCCTTTAGACCTTCCAGGTCTCTGCCCTCGCTTTCATTTCAACCTCAAGAATCAGCTAGAGCAGCAAACGACAACTCCATTTGATCCCTTATTTGGGAGGCATGCTGCGTGTGTGTGTTTATTTTTTTCCTTGTGTACTGAATATCTCAACCTTGTTTTATCTCATTACTCCAAGAGGAAGACTAATTCACTCTCACTTCTTCCAGGCTCTTACTTTGCCCTCAAGTGCTTGCCAATCCGCACCAAGATGTCATTTGTAGTTAAGTTCTTGTCCCAAGGTGGATAATAAAGGCAATGAGCAGCAGTCAAGACCCAGCTGTCACTGATGAGGCTGGCACCACACAGCAGCTCTTGAGGACTCTTTTTGTAGAGCATCACCTGCCTAAGAGACAAGGAAGAAGGAAGACTTGCCATTGGTTTTGACCTTGGTTGATAGATGCCTTGCAGGTATCTTGGTCTACAATGGGGGCATCAGGCTGTTGCAGAACTGTAAGTTGCTCAAGTTAGTGGCATATGTCTACCAAGACTAAAAGCTGAAGCAGAACCTGTAGTCAGCGTGAAACAGCATTGTGCTGTATTGACACAGAGGAATGCATAGGTGGCTCTCCAGCAAAAACTTTGCTAGGCTTCCAGCCCTGAAACTGAAGGTGTGTTCACTGTACTAGATAATTTTATCATGTTTCTTTCACCTGCAGAGCTTTCTGATCCTCTTTCCTCCAATAAGGCTAGAAGGAAGGAGGAGATGAAGATGAACACACTAGCACTTCTGCTCTCCCTGGTGACTGTGCACTTGGCTCAAGAGGAGAGGAGGAGTTTCTTTACAGCTATTGTAGTGTTACCCTGTAAATCTCCTGGAGAAGCTATGAGTAGAAGTGATGTTGACTGCACATTCCCTGGCACAGGAGAGCCCTCTTATTTCCCCCTGCTTGAACGGAAGGGAAGGGAGAAGCAATTACCCAGGAAAGACTGTAAGGAGATTCTGCTTACCAGGGGGAACTGCCGACTTCTGCATCGTCCCCACCCACAACTCTGCTTGTAATGTAGGATTCCAGCAGCTCCTTCTCAGTTTTGTCTTGCATGTTTTTCTTCTCAAATAGAGGGCGAATGCCACAGTCTGAAAAGACAGGCAATCTGGCTTTGTTAATCCACCTCATTCACAGTGGAGAAATTATGCCTGCAGTGAGTATGCTCAGCTAGAATAACCTAGGAAGAGAGCTCCTACTAGCGCTCTAATCTGTAACTGGAGATTCTGATGATCCTTCAAGGAATTTAAATGCAGTATTTGGCAGGGTGGTGTTTCTGAGGAACAGTGAGTATCCTGTGCAAAGAAGCTGCAGCCTTTCCACAAACTGTGATGCTGTGTCCCAAGTTCATGCTCACCTGCTTCACCTGAACCAAAAGTTTTGTCATCAAAGAAGGTTTTGAACTCTTGAAGGACAGTGCGTCCTGATATTCCCTCCACCTGTTCATCTCCATCCTCCAAGGAGCTGTCTGAGAAAGATAAAAGTAGTGAAAGGCTTTGCTGCAGGCTTCCATCTTTATCAGGAGTGCAGCTGTCCCTTCCCAAAACTAAGGGAATGATGAAAGAATGATGTTTAAAAGCTACTGCCATTTTTAATGCTTATTCTATAATCAGCCACATACTGGCTAGGCAGTTTTTTGGGGGGAGGGGAGGAACTGTAGGAGAGCACAATGCGGGGGGGGAAATAAGCACAAGTGTGTAACAAGCAGGTTAATATGTATGATATTTGGACAAACAGGACTTTCACATGCATGGCACACTGACTTCCTCATCTCTGCCCCTCTCCTCCAAGCCAAGCCCTTTTTTACAGTGACAGATTGGTTTTGCTTGTCACTTCCTTGCAATATGCATACCAAACCCATTTAGGCTTCTCACCACAGTAGCGCAGGTCACAGTATTCAAAGTTGGGTGGTTCATCTGTGACACACCAGACACCTTCATCATCTGCATCAGGATTCCTACAGTAATTTTCCAGTAGCTTCACCTCTGTGGTGATAGTTTTTCCTTGGAGCACCTCTTTGGCCTTCTCAGAGTTCCATGGTAGACACTTAGCCCCAGAGATGGTGACTGAGAGGGTTCCAGTATAAAGCATGCCTTTTTCTTGTTCACATGGCTCTGTTGAGGCTGGAGGCTTGACTTGTGGAGTGAACTCCACTGTGGTCCTGTCCTCTCCTGCAAAGGCAGAAAGCTGTGACCTAAGCCATAGCTTTGCACTAGGAAATAATGGTGTTGACACTTGGCCCTGAAGCCCTTTGCTAAAGCCCAGAGTTCCATGGGGCATCCCATCATGTTTGAGAGCTCCTGTGCTCCCACAGGCTGACATGCTTGAAGCAGTGAGTCAGTATTGCAGTGTCAGAGGTGTCTGTTTAAACAGGAGGTAAGAAGAGGCTGGTACTCAGCACTGTGCCTTTCTGTGCCACTCAGATGTCAGGGACAATGTTTTGTTCTTAGGCGTCTTTTTTTAACCAGCTCAAGGGATGGGGACCTAAGCCATCACAGCACTGCTGATTAAGAGCATCTAGTGCCTTCTTTTCAGATGTGTAACTAGGTCATGTTTCAGGAGTCTTTATAGTGCTATGTTACTAAAATCCTAAACTGAAGTTCCCTTAAGATATTTCTTCCACAAATAATGAGAGAAAAGTATTCCTGCCAGCCTTTCTGCATTTCTTTTTGCAAATCTGCCACCGACTGCAAGCTCTAAGTAGAATTTCCTGGGTGAGTGGGCACAAGGTGATCTGTTCTGCAGCAGCCGCTTGACCTCAAGCTGCCAACTTTTTGAGCACCGTGGGAACCCCCATATGAAGAGAAGCCCTCTGACTACTTGCTCTGGAGTGCAGCAGCCACTCAGCAGGCAGCAGTCAGCTTAATCAGGGAGGCTGCCTGTGAAGCTGACTTATGTCAACATGATTGTAGCATGTGAGAAAATAAGGCTTTTTTAGACCTGTCAGATACATATATGCAAAACCGTAACAGTAGGTTATTCTGCTGTAGGTCAGAAACTAGCTGGTGAACAGAGATGGTCTTAGATGGTTGATCGTCCCAGGGCAGAGGAGTGTTTCTCCTTTGATTCTCCATAGGGGAGATAGGGGCCATATTAGTGATGTTATTACTTCAGAACACCCGCTGGTCAAAATGGTTGCTGACCCCTTTGATCTTCAAAGGACTTGAAGCACAATGTTGCTTCTGTTTTTGAAGTGAAGTTGCTGCTGCTGCAAGAAAGCTTTCTACTTTCTATCATTTCTTCTGAGAAAAGGGCCAAGCCCCACAGAAGGCAGCTGCATGTCGTTGAAAAGGAATGGGAAGGTACGAGTAAGTGTATGAGAATAGGTTTCCATCCTGCCAAGCGAGAGAAGGGTGCTTGCTCTCCTTGGCAGGAGATGGTGTGTAACAAACAGTGCTCTTCCCTGAGTGAATGTTAAGGTAGGCATCCTACTCTAATTTGTATATATTTTGTCCTAAAGGTGGGAATTCTGACCAAAAAAAACGGTATGACTCACTGCTATCACTGTGTCCTGATTTAGAGGCAGCTGAGTTAGGATTTTAGGGGGTTTCATGTTGGCAAAACTGCAGTAGACTCCACAGGATTGTTGATACCAGATTTGATCTAGATGTAGATTAGTCTGGTCTAGAGAAAATGGCACATGAGAAGGAACTAGCTAAGGCAGACAAATGGGGTTTCTCCTCAGCCCCTCTCACCCTTTAGGACACACATCCCTTAGGAGTAAGGACCCCAGATTCCTGTAATATTTCCCCCCCTCCCCTCCCCCCCCCCAAAAAAAACCCCTCTCCCCTTTCTTGATGCATTTTTACTATCAGCCTTAGTGTAAGGGGTTCCCAGTGAGTGAAAGGCCTGCTGGGGCCTAAGGCGGAGGCATACCACACACTGGAATGGGACATTCCTCCCGTGGCACTGTTGGGTCTCGGGTGTAGCACCATGGGCCCGCTGGGTTGTTGTCTGGATTCCTGCAGTAGTTCTCAGTGAGGCTGGGATGAATGGTGGCATTAAATCTATAAGAAAAGGCTGATTAGGTAAGGAAGGCAGAACAGCCCAGAGAACCCTTTACGGATATAAGGGAGAAGAACTTACTTAGGTATATGTGGATATTTGCTTCTCCACATTTGACATTCAATCCCTGATTTGGTGTGACTAATTGTCCCCCGATAGTTCTGGCCCAGACCAGTGGAGCAGTTACCTGCCAAAATCCCAACACAGGGTAAGCTGGAGCCAAGGCACATGGAGGTTGTATTTCTCAAGGTCAGAGGTACCATCTCCTTTTAATTTTTACAGCATATCTGCACAAGCAAAGATTTTTTCTTCATGGGATGGGAAGAGCACACAGTTTAATCTCTGCCTTGTTAGAGGGAGCTCATCCTGAGGCTCTGTTCCTTGCTTTGGCTGTAGGTGCAGGTGGGAGCAATTGTGAAGGGCTTGTTTTTTCCGGAGCTTGGTACCATGTTATAGGGAAAGGTATCTACCCTATGCTGTTACAATGGGGAAGTTAGGTTGTTTGTGAAATGTTCAAGAGGGAAGTGAAGAGGAAGAAAGGACTTCGAAGTTCCCCTCAAGCTAGTTCTCTTTTTAATTGGAGGGCCTCACCAACTTTAGATTTTTCTTTCTTCCAAACTCTGCAGGAAGCAAGTTTCTGGTGATCACCGTATCTGGGAGTTCATGAATTCATGAACATGAATTTCTTACCTTGTAGACAAGCATCCAGAACTGTCCTGGACTTCCTTATGCCCTGACACACTATCAGAACAAGAAGAAAGAAACCCGTTATGTGAAAAAATCTAAGCATGTATCACAGTTTGAATCAGTTTATCGAGGACAAATGTAAGTGTTTGCCCTGGAAAGGGGGCTCTTCTAATAGGATACTATTAGAAGTAGAGAACTATCTCTTTGGGATGCATCCATGCAGCCTCAGGGATAGTGGAATACCTGCAGGACTTGAAGCAACTCACCTTGGTATTTTGACCAAAATTCCTCCTGAAAAATAAATGTAAATATTTAAGAGTAGAGAAACAGAATACAAGACCTTCCTTAGCTGCTGCAATTCAAACCCGTAGGAGAATGCATCATCACAGCAAAGGAAGCAAACTAACTGAGACACTACTGATATCAAATGCTACAGAGCCCAACAAAGCAAAAATCTGCTGCAAAGCTGTTTTCTTTCCCATCAGACTAAAGAATCAGAGAGTCTTTTACAGCTCTGCCTCAAATCAGCAGGCATTTTGGAAGCAACCTGCTAAACTTCATGTGTTTCTGTGCCACTGCAATATCTGGACGTCAGGTCTCCATCGAATCCAACAGTCTGAAGCCTAGAAACCACCTCATCTGAAAGCCCCTGTGCCTAGGTGAGTGGACACCAAACAGCTCTGCTGAAGAATACTGTAACAGTGACTTCTGCTTAGCTGCTTTCCATTCATAACCTTAGATCTCTAAAACTACATGTTTTTATCCTACCACAATATAATGTGCTTTGTTTTATGCCCTATGCTGGCAAAAGGAAATACTGTAATACAGCAATGTCCCTGTAATGAAAGAACCTAATGTCTGCAGGGGACTATACCATTCTGTGAAAGACGTTTTGATTGTTTTGATTGTTTTTTCATTTTGATTGAAAGACATTTTGATCTGTCCTGAGCCTTCACTTTGTAGCCTCTGTACTGACCTAGAACAGGCAGGATAAGCCAAGGGAAATTCTTATGACTATAACTCTAAATGCAGAGATACAAAATCAGTGCAATCAAAAATCAGTTACTTTGCAGGAACACTTACTATCCATGTTACACTGTTAATCCAGCAACAGACTATCTAAGGAGAGATTTCAATCACTTTTTATAGACTTGAGACTAAGCAGGTTAATAGAGGGCTGGCATTGCTGAAAAAAGACCAGGGATGCTTACAGCAGTTCTCATCAACATACAGAGGAAACAAAGCCTGTGCTACTGTATAGAAATCCAAGGAATTGGACCTAGAACTTTTAAAGGTTGATAAAAGGCAGAGGACACTCCAGAGCAGTGAGAAAATGGAGACCACAGGTCATATACAGGTATTGCTCAGCTTCATAGAGCTACATCTGTCAAATATCTCATACCTGAGAGTGATTGCATTAGAAATACTGTATAGAGCTTGTATCTTGCTGGCTTACATTCTTAAATGTTCATTTCTTTACCACTGCATTTTCTGGAATGTGTAATTCAGCTCTAATACTGGTCTTGGGGCTAGGAACACTTTTCAAAATGATGCAGGCAGAAATTTTGCAGTGAGCAAGTCCAAAAGCCACAAAAAAGGATGGTCCCAAAGGCCTGAGCTCAAAGGGGCTTGAGGCACCTGCATGGTATTTGGTTGCTAAGCCAGCTGTTTTGCGAGTGTCCTGGGGGACCATTGGGGGTTGCGGTGGTTAAAGACACATGGTGCCATGCTGCAGTGGAAGATGCAGTTCTTGACTGATGGCTGAGGGAAGGTTCTTTCCTTTTCACTTTATGCTTCAAATAAAGAGGGAGGGAATGAATCCAAGCTTTGAGAGGTATTCCCTGGAGTAGCTCCTTCCCTCTCTCAGAGGGAAACTCCCTAAGGAAGTCTAAGCTCTCCCTGGGGTGCACACACACATCAGCCCCATCTTTGTATCCCAGAACTCTGTCTTACAACCCCCCGTCCCTGGCTATGAGTGTTATGCTGGTGTCTTGCTATAGGAGCTGGTTGAGGGAAGGCTTCTTAAGAGCACCCACGTGCCCTGTACGTACCGTGCGAACAGTGGATTCAAGGGCTTCAAAGGCCTCCTCGTAACTACATGTCTCCTCCAGGCACTCTCGTTCCAGGTTGCCTTTAAGCATCTCTTCCAGAAATCCCTTGTTGGCACGTCGTGGGCGCTTGAGCAGCAACAGTGCCTTCTCCTTGTCCAGGAAAACTACCGAGTCAGAACAGTGCCAGTCACAGGGATGCTCGCAGTGCGGGGACCCCTTTGTCTCTCCTTGTAGTTTCCAAAAATCATACTCAGCTGGTGTGATGATCCCACAGCCCAGCCCTGCTCCCATTCCACCATGCAGTGGAGAAGTCCTATCAGGACCTCCCGCATCTACACCTGATGATCAGTGCAGTCTATAATCTGTCTGTGATAGTTGCCTTCACATAGGCACCAGAAGGGATGGGAATCCTCCATTATCCTTGACAAAGCAGCTCTGCTCACTTGTGGTTAGTGAGAGGCTTGTTTGCCTGAGCTCTGCCAACCGCTGTGGAGTGTCTCACTGACCTCAGACTGCTGCAATAGGGTGCCGTTTGAGTCCCTGCTCTCAAACCTGTAAATAGGTCTTCCCAGTGCCAGTGATAAGAAAAGCTGAAGAAAGTACAGACTGTAGCAAAAGATAAGGAGCAGTGAGCACAGGGAGGCTGCATATTGTGGATGACCAAAAACAGACCTAAGGACTATAGAGGAGGAAACAGAAAATTGCAGCTACCCAAGTCAACTGACTAACTTTAGCCCAAGAAGGCCCATGGTTGTGCTACGCCAGATCCTGGACCTAGCCGTGTCCTGCTTCCCTACCATCTCCCCCATGGCCCACAAAATCCACTGAGCTATGTCATCAGGGTTTCCTGCTGGCAGCTGGAGGCTGCTGCATCCTCTCCTCAGGAAAGCCCTATGTTGGTGCCACTGTCTGCACCCTGTAATTCCCAACTTTAAGCTTTTAGAAACTCCTCCTGCTTTACCTAGCAAACCTTCCACAGTCTTTACTGTTGAGAAGAAATAACCCCGTTTTCCTTCCTTCCGTTGTCCATTGGTACTGCCCTTCTCCCTGGACTCTTGGATCTTACCTCCATCGTGGCTTAGTGTGAGGTGCAGAAGGCTGGAAAGGAGCAGGCCCCTCAGTATGCTGGTTTTGTGGTGCGCCATGCTGTACAGCCCTGGCTGCAGGGAAAACGCAAGGGGAACAGAACAAGTGGAGTCACAGCCCCGCTGGGTTAATATTGAACCAGAATGAAGAAACAGGACTCCAGAGGTCGTGGTGTGTCAGGGACAGTGGGGTTGAGGCTCCTCTTATCCCTCCTCTCTTGGCTTCTTTCCTTTCCTTCAGGGCATCTTCCTTTTCATACTTCATTGGCAGAAACTACACCATAACACAAATAAAATGTGTCTGGAGATGCCCTTGTCCCTGCCCCAGAGCTAGAGTTAGTATCTCATTTCATAGCATGGAAGAGGGCATGAGGAGCAAGAGGATGAGCTTGCCCCAAGGTACAGGGAGAATTTGGGTTGGAGAGGTCTCTGCCAGCTCACGGCCACCCCTGCCGGAGCAGCTCACTCTGCTCATCCCATGGCTCTTGGCAGGATTGCTGCCTTCCCACCAGCTGGCTTGGTTCTCTGCAGCTGACTCTCCTCAGAGGCTGGACCCTTTAGTAGCCTCATGCTTAGCAAGACTGGGAGAGCTTAGCCAATCCCAGTCCTCTTTCTAGCCACCAGCCCACCCCCCACCCTTACGCTTCAGAGCCCAGTTCTCTCCTCTCCCAGCAGCTATCAGCATGCTCAGCCACAGATATCTGGCACTGGAATAGTCTGGAAGAGCCAGCTTGCCTCCCCCTGCTCCTCCCTCACCCATGCTAAGGAGCAGAAGGAGTGTCTGCTACAGTCCTTGTGGAATTTACATGTTCTTCCCAGTTAGGTCAGCAAGGCCATTTTCAGTGCATACTTCCCACTGCTTTATGATGCCTGGGAGGAGGATGAGCCAGAGTAAAATTTGGGCTTCTTTTATTGCTACACCAGTGGAACACACTAAAATGAATCCAAAAGAAAACCCAAAACAGCCAGGAAAACAAGGGCTTCCAGGAACAGGGAGGCAGGACTAGCTTGGGTGTCATGACATCAGCTAATGAGTAAGCCACGAACTGAGCCACCAGACCTGAGAAAGCTCTAGCGATTCCTACAACAAGCAAAAAATCACACTGTTTTCTTATGGTGAGAGAGCAGAAAGCAGGGCGAGGTGAGGGTAGTCCCAGAAGTGCCACATGGCACAAAAGCGCTTTCCGCCACCAGGGAGCATGTTTTGTGCTGTGCCTCCACGCAGCAGATACATCCGTAATGTTTATCTCTATAGTAGATGTGCAAATATTAGCATTCGGGTAGCTGAGGAATGACTCTCTGGCCACGGGTACAAAGAGCAGTTGCAGAGGCTCCCTCCCTTCCCTAAGAGTGTTCCCTGCTTTCATCCTCCCCCACCTGGAATTTGGAGAGAAATTTTAGGCCTGTCTGAGAAGACCTGAGTGGAAAAGCTTGTTTGTACAGTATTAACTACAAGCCTAGAAACACCCTGGTTTACTTTGCATGAGGGAAGCAGCTCTACGGAAGGAGGGTTACGCAGGCAGGGACTGCTGTGGGGCCGGGGCAGGAAGGAGGCATCCGTGCACAAACAGAGCTTTCTGAACAGCGATGAAATCAGGGTCACTGCCACCCCGTGTCTCACATAGCGGTCACCACAGCTCCTCTGGGTGGGAGGAGGCACAAAGAGCCCTGCACTTCTGGAAGCCCCGCTGGCAGCTGCAGGGCCTTACTCAACGGACGGGGGAGCAGAGGACGGCAGCGAGGACAGTTTCTTTATTCTCTATGTGACAGTTTGGTTTTCCGCTCACACTGCAGGTGGGACAAGGGACCTCAGACTGCTTCCACTGGGCGTGATGTGAATGCAGGGCACAGATAACATCTTTACAGGAAGACTGACACTACCATCATCCTCCATGGCAGTGATGAGAGAGACAGATGCTGCCATGTTTTATGGAGGCGTAATGCACCAGTGCAAGTGTTCACTATAGATCCCAGTAAGAAAGGTGCTCAAGACTCTGTAAGGTATTCATTAAAATACCATTTATGGTAGATAACATGAGAAGGAGAAAGGGGATAGCGTAGATAATCTTACATCCCTCTAGATGCTGGGAAACCCAAGTTGTGCAGCATTGGATGGACAGGCAGGCACACTGCATAGATCCCATCTGTGGTCAGGTTCAATGGCATTGCAGTCTTAACGGTTTTTATAGGATGTTCCCAGAAGTAAACAGCTGCATGCATCATTTCTACTGTCAAGCAAAAGGATGTTCACGTAAAAACATGCTGCTTCGCTTTTAGGATGAGACAAGAAGATGCTGATGGCATCACCAGGCACCAAGTGGGAGCTGCTTGCCAGTTCCTCTGCTGCAGTTAGCCAGCTAAGCTTGTCCTGCCGCTGAGTGAGATGTGCAGCCCAGCACAGGCCTGCGCCTACTCAGGTCGACTGTTAGGTGCATCCCTAACTCCTCAGTGTACTCTGGTCTTCCAGCTAGGCCCACTGTACTCCACCCCTGATCCACACAGTTGGCCTTCTCTGAAGGCACTGTAGTTTCCGGGTTACATCAGCAAGCTTTTTGGTTGCTAGAAAGACTCTTAGCTACAAGGCAATTACTACAATTAATAATGCAAGTGTAGCAACAAGTGCAACTAGTACTGGGTGCGAGGAGGAGTGTAGAACAGCAGTAGTCTTGGAGGTAAAGCCATCGGCAATGTCCCACCCTTGGGCAGCAGCAGCACCACATGCTACTTGCCTTGCAGTCTGCATGATATGTTGATTTGGATGTAATGCTTGTATTGCTACAACGTGAGGCTGCTTTTCAGTTTTTAGTGACGCCTGTATGGCATTCCCATGCCGTCCAACAAAGAAGGGCTTTCCAGTGTTGCCAAGCCCCCTTCCATGTGTTGACATTATTCAGTGCAAGTTGTGAGAGCCAGTCAGGTGCATAGAGGAAGGTTTTGTAGCTGCGCATCTAGGCATCTTAGTTGGTTCTCGCATTCTTGTAATTAGCCTCTGCAACAGGACAGCATGCAGCAGCTAGCGCATCTCCAGGAGCTTTGGCTTCCACCTCTCAAACATGTAACAACTCCTGTGTTTCTGTTCATCATTCCTGTAAGCAACTTTATATTTTTCATCTTCTTTCTGCATTTACCCTATGAGTGAATTATGTTATTTTCCTTTCACAGAGTAATAAAAATTTGTATCTTTTTCCTCCCCAAAGCATAAAGCATGGTTTTCAACCTCATTGGCAGTTTTGATGCTTTGCTCCATATATGTTAACTTTTCTTTTCTCTTTCTTTTCTTGGAAAAGTTGGGATGTTTCTGAATATGCTCCTGATGTGACTTACACGGTTTGATCAGCTATTTTTACATTTTGGGTACATTTGCAAAAGGATGAATCCCCCACACTCTCACCTAGGGGCTCTGTCCCCAAAGATTCGGGAATGCTCACAGCTCAGCTGTCATGGAGCAGCCAAGCGGGGACTTCAGGACAAGGGGAATTGCCCCTCTCCCCTTGTAGCTTGCTGCTGCCTTTTCATTCGAACACCTTGGTCAGGTTCAAGGCAGTTTATGAGTTGGCCAAAGAGCAGACCCTGACCACGATGTGAGGTTTAATCGTTACATTTATGTGCACACTAGATGATGGTGAGGCCTCATGAGCACAGAAGACCACAACCAGCCAGCAGACCTGTGCACTTGCTGCCCCAGCAGCGCAGTGGTTAGCAGCACACCGAAGTCCTGCTGACGCCCTGCCAGCACGGCAGACCCAGACGAGCCGGCTGACCCTTGTGCTTGCTGCCTGAAGGCATAAGTGTTATGGGCATGCTGGATCTCCAGCAAGGCCCCAGTCAGCACGGCAGACCCCGATCAGCCAGCTGATCCATGTGTCCGTTGCCCCGAAAGGTAATGGTTATCAGTATTATAAAGCAGCACACTGACACACTCACTCTCCTGGCGGAGGCCCCCCCCTTAATAGGATTAGGGGTTTTACCCTACTTATTTCACTCACTCACATTAGCCGTTGCCCTAGTCTGCCCTGTTTTTTGTTTGTTTTTTTTCAGTAAGTTTCAGCAACAGTCTGCAATTCTCCCTGGGTGTAACCTCACACCGAGCTCATACAATGAGGTTGCTGGGCGTCGAGGGGTTTTCCTTGATCGCAGCCAACAGTCCCAGGTTCCAGGGACGGTCCCAGCCATCATCTTGCACCTGCTGCTCACGAACCGCAGGCTGCCTCCAGACGGCACGTTAGGCAGCGTGCTCCTTTGGCAGCATTTCTTATTGCTGGGACTCTTCCCATATGTTACTGTCTCTTGTAACGCTTGTATCCGGTCAAAGCACTCTCACGCTCACTTCAAGCATGTTAGTAACAGTTGAATACAATGCCAATCATGCAGTTTTTCTCTTCCCACTCCTTATTTTTGGAGACAAGCCAATACATTAGCTGGGATGGGACATCCAGATAACTCCTTTTCATTTTCCCAACTCACTAAGGAGTTCACCTAGGCCAAATATGGTGTGACTGTCCCCCACGTCTACACCTGGTGCCAGCCAGGCACTTGTTTCCTCACTGCTCCTCATCCAAGAAGGCATTTCTCACTGGGATCCTGCCAACTATGCCAAATGTAATGCACTGTTGCAAGCGACTGTTATAGATCCCAGTAAGAAATGCACTCAGACTCTGTAAGGTATTAATTGAAATACCATTTATTGGAGATAATGCAAGAAGGAAAAAGGGCATAGCATATATAATCTTAAATCCCTCCAGATGCTCTGAACGTTGAGTTGTGCAGCACAGTATGGATCTCTAGTCAGGGCACAGTATGCTGCACAGATCCCATCCATGATGAGGTTCAACGTCATTGTGGTCTTTACAGTTTTTGTAGAATGCTCATAAACTTCTCTATCCATCATTTCGACTATGAAGCAAAAGGATGTTTATATGAAAAAAGACTGCTTCCCTTCAAGACAGAGACACGGACACGCTCGTGGTGATGGTGTCATCACCAGGTGCCAAGTAGGAGCTTCTTTGTTATGATTAGCCAGCTATGCTTATCCTGTGGCCAAGTGATCTGTGCCTGCTCAGGTCAACCAACGGACCACTAACTCCTCAACGAACACAGGTCTTCCCATTAGGCTCATGACAGGAGGTGCTTCATAGACGCTCCTACTTACTCTCTCCTATTATCTCAGGAGAAAGCAGGTAGCTACAGGTTAGCAGATTCAGCAGCAGGGGCCTGGATTCTCTGCTTTCCTTCCTCCTGATCACCCCCTTCCTCACCTGGGCGTGCTGTGACAGGGAGCACGTGCTTGGAATGCAGCACATGAACCCAGCTCTGGTGGGAACACTTTGCAGCTGTGTCAATATTTGAAAAACTGCAAGAGTTAGGACAGACACTGAACAGAGAGCAATAGGAAGCATTACAGCTTCGGATACAAGCCCGTACCCCTAGCCATACACCTGTGCTCCCCCTGGTCCATCTCCAAACGCTCAGTGCAAGGACTGAGCTCATCCGCTCCCCTAGTTCAAAGAGAATAGCTGAAAATACGGACAAACAAACTTGTATCAGCTGAATTCACCTGTCATCTTTACTTCAAATCAGTGTTGTGGAACTGACCCTAGCACCTCATCTACTGATTGGTTATAAAAGTGTATGAAAAAAGTTCAATGTAGAAAACAGTGGCTTTTCAGATTGTCATAGCACTCCAGAAGGAGACTGTGCTATTAATGAATCTCAGATGATACTATGCCTTTCTCACTCCTCATGAGCAGTGGGCATAGAAGGCCCAGGGAAGTTATGCACCTAAACAAAACTTTCTGGGAAAATGCAAATGTTGGAGAGGGGAATGATGGAGAGTAAGAATGGCTAAAATTCAGAGACAGTAAAAGAAAGCAGAATTTTTTAAGTGAGAGGGGACAGGAAAAATATCCTGCTTGTAAGATCTTGATCAGGGCTGGTATTGGTGACTTCCTCCTACAAGCCTGAGCTAACAGGGCATCTGGAACTACACACGCCCCTTGTGAAAAAGGATCAATCTCATTCAGTGTGTTTCAGTTGGCAAATGAGCATTCATTCATGAGGATAGGAAGGTGGGAAAACTGATGTTTAGCTGTGGTGGTGCTGCCTTTCAGGTTTTGGGGGCAGGGGCAAGGAAAAAGTAGAAGATAGGAAGCAATAATGTGAGAAAATGAACATGGGCAGACAGATTAGAAATAAGAAACCTAACATGAATGTGGAGGGGAAAGGCAGATTCCTGAGCATACCGAAATGAACTGACTGTCTCAGCTGGGGACACTGAAAATTGCAGTGTACAATGCTACTATGACTGAGAGAAACGAAGCTATCCTTTAATGTCCTAAGACACACCATCCAGTTACTGTAAGGCTAGGAAACCTATAGCAAGCCTAACAGTGGAGAAGAACATTCAGCCCTGGCTATAAGGCAGTGCTTTGCTTCTGTTGATTGTGAAAAATGCTTCTCAAAAAGCCCACAACACAGACACCTTGCAAACACTTGGGAAGCTGCTTCCTAGCAACATCTGCCATTTAGCATCACCTGCAAAGGATCGGAATACTGAGTTTCAGAGTAACAGCCTAGGAAAGTAAAAGTTGTTAAATAGCAGCAGTTAAGCAGGAGCAGAAAAATTTGAAGGGAAGCGGTTGTCCAAAGCTATTGGGCTTATCCCTGCCTTCTGCATACATTCACCGTTATTCACTGACAATCTAGCAGAGGCATAGCAGGGACACTGCTCACCACAGCTGTGGGCCTTCCTCTCTGAAAAAGCCTTTCCCATCATCAGCAAATGCCCTCCCCGCACCTGTCCCTGCAAGTAGCACATGTAGGCTCATATCTACAAGGGGCAGCTTCCAAAAAGACCCAGGTCCACAGGGCCAGTTACTTTCAAGGCCACTAATTCTGCCTGAGGCTGAGCCACAGGATCTTGTTGTTACAGAGAGATAACAGGGCTATTTTTTATTGTTGTTTCTTTACCCTGTTTAATATTGCATACAGAATACAATCAGCCAGAGTAGTCAGATCCCAGTCTTGAGCTCCACCACCTCCGCCACTGCTTCAAAGCCCAACCCATCCTGGATGATGACTACGTCATTTGGCGAGCCCTCATCCTGCACAATAATGCACTTGTTGTCATGCTTGGAGATGGTAATTTCAATGATGTCCTTGGTTGATGGCAAATGCCCAGCAGGCCTCTTGCTTGCCCCAGGATCCAGTGGGCTGCATTGGGACTCGTAAGTAGCAATGCAGTGACCGTTGGCTGTGATCAGCAGCTCTGCCTCATTTGCTGGCCCTGGCACCTCCACCATGAGCAAGGTGGGTTCTACTACATCCTGCTCCTGGTGGCCCTTCCTCTGAGGCCTCTTCTGCGCTGCCTCAGGCAGGTCTGCATTGAGGGAGGCCACTGCAGTAGTCAGTTCCTCAGGGTCCTTTTCTGCCTTATGGGTGAGCACGTGGCGTGCAAGGCTCTGAGGAAGGGTGTAGCCCATGCCACAGAGCTTGCATTTGTGGGGCTTGTCACCCAGGTGAGACTTCTGGTGGCGCCGCAGCTTGGTGGCCAGGGTATAGGACTTGCCACACTGCTCGCAGCGGAAGGGGCGCTCACCCGTGTGTAAGCGCTCATGGGCACGCAGTGTGTGGGGGTCCCGCAGGGCCTTGCCACACACTGTGCACAGGTGGGCCTCGCCTGTGTGGGAGATGAGATGGCGCCTCAGTTCTGGCAGCTTAGGGAAGGCATCGTCACAGAAGCGGCACTTGTAGGGTTTCTCGCCTGTGTGCAGCCGGAGGTGCTCACGCAGATTACTCTGCTGTCGGAAGTCCTTGCCGCAGTAGGGACAGGCATAAGGGCGCTCCCCTGTGTGCAGGCGCATGTGGTTGCGCAAGGAGCCGGGGTTGGCCAGGTGACGTCCACAGATGGCACACTGGCAGCCCTTGGCACCCACTGGGCCAGGCCCAGTGGCCAGGTGGATCTTCCTGTGAATGCGGAGGGAAGGCCGGCGAGCAAAGGCCTTGCCACACTGTTCGCAGGAGAAGGGGCGCTGGCCCGTGTGCAAGACCTGGTGCTCCTGCAAGTCTCGTTTTGTGCGGTAAGCCTTGTCGCACTGGGTGCACTGGAAAGGCCTCACGCCCCGGTGGGCCAGCACATGGGCCCTGAAGCTCTCCTCTGAGCTATAGCTCTTGCCACACTCTGTGCACAGGAAGGGCTTGTGGCCAGCGTGGACAAAGCGGTGCTTCTTGAGGTGGCAGAGCTGCAGGAAAGCTTTGCCACATTCCCCACAGCGGTACCTGCGCTTGCTAGCAATCTCCCTCTGGGACAGAGCTTCTGTTTGGAGGCCTGGGCTGCCACAATGACCCTCCTCCAGCTTTGCATACTCCTCCTTCTCAGGCCCATCTGGTGAGCCCTTCTCCCCATTCTCTGGGGATGCTAGTTTGGAGTCTGTGGAAGCTTTCCTCTCTTTCCTGCAAGTGTCTATACTCTCTCCTTCAGATGGAGTGGGCTGCTGGGTTTCCTGCCCAACTCTCCTGCCGCCATGGTCCTGCAGGCACTTCTGGAGCTGGCTGGTAAGAACATGTACCTTGCATGGCTTGCTAGCCAAGCAAGCATCAAGTTGAATCCCACCTGAGGGTGACAACAGGTGCAGGTCTCCTGTACACGCTTCTCTCTGCCCCATTTCTGCTGCTGTTCTGGGATCTACACCCTTGCCCAATTCTTCCTTGAACCTGCTATTGGCTTCCGTGGCTGAGATGGTCTTGAGGTGCTGGTTCTCAGTCCTCAGCACTTTGGCTTGCCATGGCTCATGTTGAGGACTTAGGCTTTCTTCTTCTTCTTGCAGCCTGTGGAGATGTTTAGCTGGCAGTCTCCTAACCTCAGTAGGGACATCAAGGACCATGGCTTCATCAGCTAGCACCTTTGAGATATCAGGAATCTCTGCACAAACACAGAAGTATAGGACAAAATTAATGCTGGTTGTTACTGGGTAACATGACTGCTGTTGGATCAGAGTGGCAAAAACCTTGGAAAGAGACACTCTGCTATCCAGTAATCTAGGGGCTCTGGCATGAAAACCATCCCTTCTATGACTTTTTCTTTTATTGGGGAAAGCGGGAGGAATCTCTGTTCCCTCACCACAGGCAGTAACTGTGTTCAAGACAGTATTTCTAGGGGACAGAGTCACAACCAGCAAGACTAAGACAGCATGACATATTCCTCTCTTGGCTGGTGCTTCTTGAAGCAATGCGGAGTCGGGACAAAAATCATGGAGGGACTGCAGGGTTAACACGGCAGAAGCCAGTTCAAAACCAGCACCAAACTCGTGGGAGTCTCAAATATGGGTGAGAAACGCCAGCAAAGCACTGCTCAGACTTGAAGGGCATACCGGTTCTCGTAACAGGGTTGTGTGAGGGAGCGGGTGAGAGGGCAGCCACCCGCCACGCGAGAGACACTGAGGAAAACTCCTCGAATGTGAAGGGCAGCTCCCCCGGGGAGACTTCTCCTTTCCGAGGGCAGTGAGGTGAGGCCTGTCCGGCTCATCTTTACGTTCTGCCCTGCCGCTCTGCAGGATGCCGCGGGCAGCATCCTTCCTTCGGGCTCCGAACGCACGTTTCTGGGAGGAAAGGCGCTTCCCGGGAAGCGGGAGCCACCCGGGCCGAAAGAAGCCCCGCGGGCGTCTCCGAGGTTTCGGATCGTGCAGGAGAGCGTCGCGGTGCCGGGGCGGGCTGGGGGCTCCGAGCGGGCCCGGCCCGGGCGGCCCGCTCCGCGTGCGAGGGCGAGGGACGTACCTGCGCGGGGCTCGGCCGCCGCCCCCCGCGGAGAGGCCCCTTCCCTCCGCTCCGCGCTCTCCTCGCGGGGCGCCGCCGCGCCGCCCGCCGCCTCCTCGGGCCAGTAGAGCAGCTCGGCGCCCGCCGCGATGGGCCGCCGGGCGCGGACGTGCAGCCGCCCGCCCGCCCGCACCAGCGCCACATTGGCCTCCTCCTCCTCGGCGCTCCGCTTCACCAGGCTGCAAGGCACGGCCGCACCGTCGGCGCCCGCCGGGCCCGGCCCGGCCCGGCCCGGCCCGGCCGCCCCGCGCTACTCACCTGCTCCAGCCGGGCCCCTCGGCGGCCGCCGCCCGCCCCAGGAGCGCCCCGGCCGGCAGCGCCCGGCCCACGCACCACACGCCCGTGCCCCGCTCCCGCGCCCCCGACGGCCCCAGCGCCAGCCCCGCCGGCAGGCTGCGCAGCGCCGCGCCGCCCGCCCGCCCCGGCCCCGGCCCCGGCCCCGGCCCGCCGCCCGCCGGCCCCAGCAGGCGCTGCATGCCCGGCGGAACGGCGCGCGGGGGCGGCGGGCGCGCCCGGACGGCTTCCCGCGGCGCGCGGGGCGGGCGCGTTCCCGTGGCGACGGGCGGCGCTTCCGGCGGGCGGCGGATGTTGGCGGGACGGGCGGGCGGCGGCGGCCGGCAGGTACCGGCGGCGGCGGCGCGGGCCGGGGCGCGGGCCGGGGCGGGGCTCGCGGCCTCCGCTGGCAGTGCCGGGCGCGGCCGGAGCCCCGCGGCGGCTTCCCCGAGGAAGGGCCGGTGCCGCGCGGGCCGCGGGGGCAGGACGCCCGAGGCGCCGGTTGTGGCGCAGCAGCCGCTTCTGCGAGCGGGGCTCGGAGGCCCGGAAAGTTTCGGGAAGTTTTTCCGTTCGCTCTCGGCCGCGTGTTGCCGCGCGTGGCGGGGCCGCAGCCGCCGCCGGCCGCCTGCGCCCCTCCAGCAGCGGCAGCCGCAGCAGCAGCCAGCGC
Organism: Rhea pennata; assembly: GCF_028389875.1. NCBI lineage: Eukaryota > Metazoa > Chordata > Aves > Rheiformes > Rheidae > Rhea > Rhea pennata. The sequence goes on along the minus strand of NC_084667.1, from coordinate 18,379,462 downwards.
GGGAGGGTCGCGGCAGGGCCGCCGGGTGCCTGCCAGCCTGGCCGGGTGCCTGCCAGCCTGGCTTTCTGAACGTCCCTCCCGTCGTTCCTGGGCAGCTGGCATGGTGATCAGAACCTTGCTTATTTTTTTTAAAAAAAGCTGTGTAAATTGCTGACCCACCTGTGAGTGTCTTACTTGAATCTGGGTTTTCGCAGAAGCTCAGGCAAGGGGGACCCGAGAGAGCAGACTTGGGGCGGGAGGAGGCGGAAAGGCACGGCCGGTGTTCAGGGCTCTGCGCGCCCGCGTTTCCTCCAGCGCGGTGCCGCCGCCCGTGCAGTGGGTGGGTCGCTGTGCTGCTGCTAGCGAGCTGTGCGCTGGGAGAGGAAGCTGCACTCCGCTCTTTTGCTCTCTTGCTGGTTTGTTTGCGAGGGTAGAGGAGGTTGATTGCTAGTCGGGATGAATTTCTGGTGGGCACCGGGATGGCTTTCAGCAAAGTGCTTGAGGTGACTGAGGGGGGCATACTGCTGGTTTAAGAAGGTGCTACATTAATGAAGGACCAAACTGATTGCAGAAGCAACGGCGTGTGTTGTCTTTCTTGATTTATCTGGTCACTCGTGAGCCAGATGAAGGCAGTCTGGCTCTTGACTCTCTGATTGCTTCAGGGAAGTGATGCTCTTAGTGGTATCATCAGTCTTGATGGGAGGGAGGACTTGCACAGGCCTTTCTCAGCGAGTCCTTCAGTCCTGGGACTGGTTCATACAGAGCCTGAGTACTTCCAAGGTACGCTGCTAAGTAACTTGTTGCTTTTCTTGCAGTGGGGAGAGGAGCCATCCTGTGAGGCTGGGCCATGCCTAATTGGAGTTATTACTTCTGATACTGAGTTCTGATCTTGTTACTTCTGGGAAGTTGCCACTGAACGTGGGCTAATTCTGTGTTTGATATTAAGACTGTAGTAAAATGCAGGAACTTGGCTGGTGTGCAAAGAAAAGCAGACATTGTGCAAATTAACCTGCCCAGTTATTAACCTAAACTGGGAGGAGGTGCAGATGACAGCAGAGTTGGAAAAATAATACAACCCCAGAATTTGGATTCCTCTTGGGTCTGAGTGTTGCTTGCTAATAAGTCAAGGGAGAAGAAATCATCTGGCTTTTGTAATTCTTTATTGCGTGCAAATGTATGTCCAGGGCATGCTAAAACGGATGGATATGTTTTGATGTATAGATTTACTTCTGAATTAGTAGTACATCCAAAAGAAAAACAGGAAGTGGAAACTGCAAAGTAGGTACAGCTGACAAATGGATGATGCAGGAGTAGCAAAACTGGAATTGCAAAAAACAAACAAACAACAAAACAAAAAGAAAACCTCTGTGTAAGCAGCAGCTACCAAAACTTCATAGGTACAGGTGGACCATCTTCCCTGGGTAGATTCTATTGCAATATTGTGTAAGGAGCAGTCTTCGGGGCAGAACTTTGGTAAAAACTGTATTTTAAAGGACTGAGGTTCCTCTCCTTTAACATGCAGCTGCACTCTGTCAGGAAATAAAATGGGAACCCTTATGCTAAGATACCCTAAGTTTTTACATCCTGCTTCTCAGTTCTGGGTCTTTCTTTCTCAACGCCTGATTATTCTTAGGCAATTAGAGGACACTGTTTCTCTAAAACGCTCAAGGATTATCTGATGTGAGACCCTGTACTTTTGTCTTTCGCACTATTGGGAAAGAGGTGGGGGAGATTCTGTGAAAAACTGCTTAGAGCTCTCTGATAGCTACAGATTAGGTCACAAGAAGAACAAAAAGTCCAAGAGCTCTTCTGCTCTGCATCCCTCTTCCATTAACATTTCTGTCATGAAACCCAGCCAAACAACAGAGCTGCCTGCCTGCCTGTGGAGAGCACGTGGGGATATCTGGGGAGTCTGGTCTGCCTGTCCAAAGTGTAAGGAAGAGTTTTAGCAAGTGCATTGTTCCCTGGGCTCTTTTTTGCAGTGTGGATCTGTAAGGATCCTACTGATTACTTCCTTCTTCCACATGGTGCCACACTGGGATTAATCTCAGAAATATGCTTCTGGGGAAATCCCTTGGTGCTGTCTAATAATCAGCACTTATGCCTTAGGTGAAGAGCTCTAAGTTCTGGTCTTGGGTTTCGCCCCTGAGCACTTTTGGGGGTAGTATTGCTGCTGGGCGTTCCTGATAACTTTACACAAAAGGCACCTCCTGGGCAGCACTTGAAACTAGTCCTCTCTTCCCACCTGGGCCGGGAAGTCCATGAGAGCAGGATATACCCAGGGACTGAAAAGAGCAGCAAGACAACCCTGGGGCTGTGCGTGCTTCCTCTGTGGGAACATCAGCGTGCTGTGCTGGATTGTGGGGTTGCTGAGCTGCAGTTGGAGGATACTTTAAGCACACTGAGTCATAGGAATCGGTGCCTAGTGTTGCCATAGAAATCAGATCTGTTGCTAGGGGTGGAGAGTTGGTTGTCACTTGGCTCTGCTGCTGCATGGTTCCAACATGAGTTCATGGTGAAAGGGAGCCTGATTTCTTGCTCCCTGTCCCTTTGAGAATAGAGGAGGTCAAACAGCTCTTCCAGCCCTCATGGGACTGCATATTGATTTTGCTTGGATCTCTGGCTAGCTGAAGCTGTCAGACCCAGTGTATTTGCTGAACTTGGTGATCCACAGCCCATTGATGTCTTGCTCTTTTGTATTTTGGGGATCTCATTTCATTTGTTTTGCAATAGCTTCCAGCCATTTGGGAGCCACAGGGAAGTGGAAACTGGTTATAAACTGGTCAATAAGCGATAAGGGATTACAGGACACAGTAACCCTCGGAGAGATCTCTGAGGTGGAGGACAAACACTGACTATCCAACTTCCTGCCCTCAAACATTACCAGAGTTTGGTGTTACCCTGAGCATGGACATGCCACCTTCTGATGCTCAGTCTCTCAGAGTTTTCATCTCTGTGCTCATGTCCGTGTAACTGTTTCATCATCATCGTCTGCTGGATAGATGCACGCATTCATGCCCTAGGGATAGAGGGGGCAAAATGTCAGCGTGTCCCTCCATTTTGGCCGAGGAAGTAACTCCACTATGAATATGATCTGTCACATAAAGGCATTGTAAGGCTCCTTAGATCATCTGCAAAACATGGTGTCATTTCTGCTTGTTTATTATAGTTCCTCTTGGCTTATGGCTGAATTACTATCCTTGTGGTGGTGATAACATTGGTCTGTGTGAGCCCTCTAGATCTGCATACTTTTCCTGTCCCGTATTTCCTTGCTTGTTTCCAGGACAGTGACATGGTAGCCCATGGTGACCATGGTACCATGGTGATGGTAGCTGTTTCCTGGGGGACTTCCATAAGAGTTGGTACCTTTAGGAAGTGCTATGTGCTGTGCTAGCTCACATTAACGTACACAGTAACGTATGTACTGCTCCGAGCAAGAGTAAGAAATATTTGCAAGCAAAAGCAAACACAGTGAATTCTCTGTTGTTTCCTAGACCCTCTTAACTCCTTGGTCTCCTCAACATTTTGGCATGCTTGGTGAAAAGTGCTTGTTCCAGCAATATAGCTTTATTGTAAGAGATGATTCCTGTGCTGCTTACAATCATATAGAAGAAAGGATTTACTGGATGGTACTGAAATGAGATCGGGGTTGTATGTGTATTGTTTTCTCTGTCTTACTATCTCAGCCACTGAAATCTTATTTTAAGAGGCTCTGAGTTCCTCAATTCTGTATTTAGATCCCAGCACACTGAAGCACCCACTTTGCTGCTGAGAGCTCTGGCCCTCTCTTATGGTGTATGAGGCAGGGTGATTCCTGGGAAAGCTTCCAGCACTGGGCGCAACTGTGGAAACAGCTGGGCTTTGTGCCAGCCCTTCATGGGGGAGGGGGAGCCTAGAGCTGGTACAGTGAGTGTATCAGGCAGGGGCTGGCGTAGCCTGTCGCCTTCCTCTGTCTTTCTACTGCTCCTGTTTCAGGAAAGAAGCTAATCTGGATGCAGCTGTGGTCAAGCAGAGACTCGCTGAGGGTTGGTATAGGCTCCTGATGGAGCCTATAGGAAAGAATGTGACATGTGTTAGTGCTTCTGGCTTTGGAGGAGGGGGAGTTTATGCCTTTCTGCCTTGAGGGGAAGGGGAAGAATGAGCTCTGAATAGCTGAAGGTATGTTGTGGGAAGCTTTTGGAGAAATGAAGAGAAGAGCCTCAGGGAGGGAAATGGTGAGATCTCAGTGTCTGACCTAGCAATCTCTGCAGTCTTTCTTCTAGATTCTGCAAAACAAACAGCAGTATTTGGAGACCATGGCTACAGACCCGCTGTCAGAGCTTCAGGATGACCTGAATTTGGATGATACCAACCAGTCCCTCAGCCAGCTCAAACTGGCCTCCATAGATGATAAGGACTGGCCAGCAGATGAAGTCCCTGCTTTCCCCAAATCAGGTGAGTATATCTGCTTGCTTGGGGTAAGGGTTTAGGCTAAAAGTGAATAATTTGTTGTGGAACACCATGGTGGTATCTACATATCAGAGAGTCGCAGCTCCATTTGAAAGTTTGTTGGTACATAAATGTTGCACCACACCAAACTGAATTAGCCCTGCTATTAAATGGCTGAAAAAAACTAAACTAAAAAAATCAAGGCCAGCTGATGTTAATGTACTCTTGTCAGTCCTAGGGCTGGCTGTGCTTTGATGCTAACGGTACAGACCTGCTGTAAGTTCTTGAGTGCCCTCTATTATCGTCTCTTGCAAGATAGCTTATTTTTCCTGCTTGGAAAGGTCTTGGACTTCCATGTGGGAGGTGGGAATGGAGATTTGAGTTGTTGTGAAAGCCTGTAGGAATCCAACCAGACGCTATTGTGGACTGTGTTGCCCAAGAAAATCAAGAGAGTTAGCCCCAAGGCACTGGACAGCCATCTGTCAAGGGAGGATGTGAAGGTCCTCCTGCTCTAAGCAGCCATTGTGGTGCCCTTGGCACTTAGAATTTTGGAGGCAGGTTTCCAGAGTGGCTGGGTTCATATGTGAGTACCCCCATGCTGAGGAGAATTTATTCCCAGCCCTCTATCTCTGTTACTCTGCACCTTACCGAGGTGCTCTAGATCCCTTCTGCTAATTGTTTGTTCTTTGTGTTTTGTGCAGAAGACTCCAAAGGCTCCCCTGAGCCTGTCACTCACCTGCGGTGGGATGATCCGTACTATGATATCGCCAGGCACCACATCGTGGAAGTTGCTGGTAGGGCTCTTTTATCTCTGTTTCCTCTCATGTTTTTGCAGCTGGGATGAGGAAGGGCATTGTTAGTGGGGCTGTGGAGGCATCTCCGGTATGCCAGGCCCAAGTGACAAGGACAGCTGGCATTGTAAAGAGAAGGACCAAACTTCTTGAGCGTTTGCTTTAAGTTTAGTTTTCCATTGACCTTGATTCGACTTGCATTCTTTCTTGGGTCTTAATATCTTGATTATATTACTAGTGGGACTCAGTTGCTTTAGCTGAAGTACTTTAGATGTAGACCTTGGCTCTATCCTCAGTGGAAGATGTGGCTTCTGCATAATGGAACAGAAATTACCTAGTTACGCAGTACAGTTGCAAGCTCCTCAGCTGACTGAGTAATCCGCAGAAGGCTTGGCAGCTGACTATTATATCTGAATGACCAGAGCTTACCATCCTGTCCCTCTACAGCATTTTTGAGAAGTCTGGGATGTGGGGAATATGCACAAGGCCCACTGCAAGGAAGGACCTGATCATTTTGTGAACTATGGCTCACAGGCACGCTGATTTCTTCCTTGTAGTTGTTTTGTAAATGCTGTTTTAATTATACTAACCTTTGACAAGTTACTTCCAGGAGCTCCATAAGAAAGACTTTTGGGAGTAGTTCTGTGTTGCTCTGGTAAGGTTGAGAGAAGGTAATTCCACTTTTTTCTGCATTTCCTGTTACAAAAAGCCTCTTTAACCTGTTGTGACTTGATTCACACTTCCTCTTTGATTATCTATAGCGATCCCTTCCCCTTCCTCTTGCCCTTGTATACCCTGGTCCCTACCCCACATGTGAAATTGAAGAAAAGCAGAGTTATAAGCTGGAGTCCTTTTGATTAAAGGTTGTTCTGCAGTAGGGTTTGATTGGAGAAGGAAGATTCTCAGGCAGTTACCTTGGTAAGAATTGTCCTGACATTGTTCTTTCCTTGGCAGTCATCTAGAATAAGGTTTCTTGCTCCCGACCTTTCATATTACATCTTCTGGAACACAAAATGATAATGATGAGTTCAAAACTTCATTCTTTTTTGTTTCTATGTGCCTTGGCTACTTAGGATGATAGGCAAGTTGTTCAGCCTTTGGGCCACTGTGCCTTTTAAATTCTCTTTTTAGCACTTTCTTTCACAGATGTATTAGTAACCTTCTCTTCCATGGAGCTTTGAGGAACCCCTGTCCAAGGACTGGGGTTGATACGGCTCTGCACCTTGTTCTCCCTCCTGCTGAAGTTGGGATGGGGCGGATGTGTGGATTCTACTATGTCAGTGATAATAACTAAAATGTTTGGAATGCAAATAACAGAGGTAGCCACTGTTTCTGAACTCTGGGGGCTGATGAGTTAAATGATACTTCTACTCACTTCAGACAAAGCCTAAGCACTTAGCAGAGAGCTTAGATCAAAGCCGTTGATAAGACTGGAATGTCGCCTGACCCAAGGGTACACTTTGTATGCAGCCTTCTGATGCAAGCACCAGTCGTTCTGTGGGATTTCTATTCCAAGCTAACATCCAAGCTAACATAATGGTTTTTTTACAGGCTCTCTGAGCAGAGTAGCACTGAGATGCGTCTAGTGCTGCTGTTGGAAAACAGCCATTTGGCACAGATGTCTAGGGTAGTAAAGGAAGAACTCTACCTTCCTGAAGGGGATTTCAGGGGGGTATGATGGCTAACTGGAAGGTATGGCTGTGTTATGAGAGAAACCTCTACCTCATCATGATCTAAATTTGTGTTTCTGGTGAATTCTCCATCCCTTTCATGCATCTCTATAGTATAAAAGCCTTTCATAGAAGCATCTGCTATTGTCTGCTACTAACTGTTTTTCAGCAATAGCTGGTTTATGTAAAAGCTTACGAGTGTCTCCCACCCGAAGGTGGTGCGGTGCCTTTCCAGGGCAAGGAAGACCTAGCAGCACAGCTTCAGATAGTTGATATGCTCACATATGGTTTTGAGGTTCACTAGTGTCTCATCTCCTGGAAGCAGGGTTTATTAAGTTGATCAGAGGAACTGTTCAAAGAATCAGACAGGGTAGTGTTTTCTGGGCTATTGTAGGAGGCAGACAATCTGTGAAAATCTGGAAAAATCCTATTGGAAGTAGTGCGGGTGATTACGGTTGAACTATTTGGATCTGGCTCTGCTGACAAGCTATGTTTTTGATGCAAGCAAAGCTGGCCACACTGAGTCTGAAAGGAGTGTCCTCACCCTGCTTCTCTTGTACATAGTAGCAAATGGCAGCATGTAGTTATATCCGTTCTGCTGTATTATGAGCTTTTACTTTGGAGTCCTTCCCTGGCCCTGCACTTCAGGGCAGAAAGCATATGGCTAATTCTGTTTGTGTCTTCCCTGAAATATGTTCTGGTATGCTGGTGCTATTTTGAGACAGAAGCAGAAGGCTAGTTCCCATCCTTGGGCTGAGCTCTACAAGCCCAGGGTTATCCTGAACAGTCAGAGTAGTAATTTTTTTTTGAGGGATGGGTGCACACTGTTAATAGACAATAGCTTATTAAAGACCCAATTATGATTACAGAAAGTTAACGCACACATTTTCTAGCTAAACTTTTAATCTGTGATTCAGTGCAAGGCATATTGGCTTTGAATATCCCAGCTATCTGGTGCACAGAGGAAGGAAATTGTTCAAAACCATGTTGCAGAATTTCCCAGAAAATAGGTTTCTTTGTTTTGTTTTCCACTTCAGAATAGTGCAGTGGTCTCGTGAGAACTCTCTTTTCTGCTCTACATTGCTATATCATCTAGAGGCTCGATCTTCCTGGAATGTGCTGTCTGCGGTGCACTGCTTTTTGCCCACTGGTAAGGCGCAGTCACGTTGTTGCTGTCCCTTGTGGTGGGGGAAGATGGGGGCATAAGGCCCCCAAACCACCCCCAACCCCAGACCGCAGTTCCAAGAGATTACTATGCCACTGTTATGAGTCAGAATATTTTAATTTGGGATGCTGTCTTTTGATTCTGGGAGTCGATGCGTTTCCAAAAAATGCACATGTGGACTTCTTGACTTGCCTTAAGGTGTCCGTTTCTGGAATACCTTATGTTGGCTCTGGAGAGGTCTGCCTGGCTGTGCTGTTGTGGACTCTGAGTTCCTCTTCTTGTGGGCAGTGAAGCAAATTTGTCTTTACACGTGGCTTGAAGTTGGAGCACAGGCAGCTTGATTTCACTGCATGCGCCACTTCTGCAATATGCAGTTTTTTTACTTGTTCGCATCGCAGCGCATTTGGAGAAAACCCAGGCTTGCGGTTGAAAGCTATTGAGGAACTACCCCAAACTCCTGTTAGGTTTAAGAGTTTCTGTATCCTGCTGCTAATTTTTATACAGCAAAGGTGCCATTTCTGTCTCCTGGGGATTGAGGCAAATTGCAATGCAACAAAATCTGAATTGTGATAATATGGCAGATGGTTAGTAGCAGTCTGAAGGAGGTATCTGGAGATGCCAATTCCTACTGAAAGTCTGGGGATAAGTGGGAAGATCAGGGCTGTTGAACAGCTCCTTGCTAGTTTATATTTCCTTGCTTATTCTTTTGCCCAGTCAGAAAGACTCGTCTTACCTTTGTGATCAGTATGCAAACCTGTAGCTCTGAGATGCATCAGAATTCCAATTTTCCCCCCAAAGTGGGGAAATTCCAAAGGGAATTCTCCCTTTTAGAAATTGTCGGGAGAGTAGCTATTGCCATTTATTTAAGCTATGTAGTCCTGCACAATCACAGTAAAGCATTGCTAAAACTTAGAGCATGTTTCTGCTACTTTGTGGGAAATCTGCTGCTTCTCACCATTAACCGGCAGTCTGCAGGGCTGTGCCCTTGCAGAGAAGACTTGATGCTGGGGTATAGTAAGATTTACTGCTATCAAAGAGGAAAAGCAGAGTGGAGAGCTGAGGATGTCACTTCTTGAGTGTTACTGGATTGCACCCCAGCAGTTTTGATAGTGACTCTTTTTTTGATGTCTGATACCAAACTTGCTTTCAAAAGCGTTTTAGCTGGCTATTGTGGATGCCATCCCATACGCCTGCTGGTGACAAACTTGTGACTAATGCTGATGATTTGCTGTTGCTACTAATGACTGACATGGGAAAATAAATCAATCTAGAAGTACTGCTAGCTGCTGTTTCACCAAAGGAGCAAAGGCTGAAGTTGCAGACAAAACTTCTATTCAAAGTATGTTGTGGTGTGTTTTTGGTGTTTAATTGGGTCCACAGAGGCCTCTTAACAGTGCTGCTCTCCAGTATGGTACATTATTATTGGCTCTGTTAACACAAGATGCCTGCATTTCTGCTGCATTTGGATGTATTTTCTGGCTTTGGTGATACTTACTTATTTTAGAGTATTGGTATGGTACAGTTTGAGTTGTTTCTGGTGAACTCGTTCCTCCCAAAAAAGCTCAGCTTGTGCCACATTTTTTGACATGTGTGATCAAGGGAATTGAGAATTTCTAAAGTAGCCCTGCTCTAAGCAGTCCCCTATAGTAGATCTTAACTGATATATGTGGGTCTGTTGAGTATGTAGGTGTAGAAGCGATAGAAAGGGGTTGAGGATGGTAATAAATGACTTCATAGTTTCTTCCCTGCCCAGAGGAAATTGGCATTTTTTTTTAGAGTCTATTAAAAAGATTTTTAGAAATCCATGGATGCATTGGAGTCTAAATCGTCCTCATCTTCTGCTTATTCATGAAATTTAGCTTCTTGCAAAACAATCTTTTGAATGTATTATTCATACAGTATGATGCCATCCTCTGTGCACTTAGAAGGTTGTTCAAAGGCTCTTGACATTCACAATTAGGTGCACTTAACCCTATTAAAAAGGCAGTATTGCAGCTACCGTTTTGCATATGTGAGAAGTATAACAGTAAGGGTCAGAAACTTGACCATGATTACACAGAATTGGATGCAAATTCAAGAGAGACTCAGGAATTGTGAGTTGTGGTTATCACCTCTAGTTGTTAGATAAGGTTGCTTTGGAGCATGGGGAAAAGATGAAGTCAAGAGAACTTGATTGCTGAGAGCGACTGAATACATCCCAGTGACTTCCTGGGAAAGGGTGCAAAACTTGGCATGTTATAACTTTGTTTCTGTTCCTCCAGACCAGGGTGCACTTGATGGGGCCCAACCAGGTAGGTAGATGTTTTGTGGCACTAACATTTGATGCTGTAGATCATGATATTCCTTTAGCATGACTGTGGCCTGTAGCTGGATTATCTCAGGGGAGCCCAAACTTTGCTCAGCCTTGGGCTGCGCTGGCAACTTTTCAGGAGTCCAAAGGCTACACGTAATTACCATCTCTGAGGGCTGTACTTGTGCCTCGGAAGCAGCAAAATCATCTGAGCCAAATTTGGCCTGTGAAATTTACTTTGGGCACTTTGGGGCTCTTGGGTCTTGATGTAAATTCTCTTTTTCTTCTGTCATGGTGGTGGCCTCTTTGGACCAGTTCAGTGTGAATTCAGATTTACCATTTTGTCTTGCGTGCTTTAGAAGTTCATCCTAAGATTACTTCCTATTCCTTCATTTGATCCACTGCTGTCACTTGCTATGCAGCTGGCACTGAAATTGGATTCTAGCATGAAAGCAGTTATTACAAATTTCTTCTCCTTTTAGCTGCAGAGGAGATGATGTATTTCAGCAACTTGTTCCTCATTCCAGCCTGAAACTCTGCTTGCTGAGCATTTGTTAATGTTCTCTGGACTTAAATCCTAAGCCTTAAGAAATTGACTGTCGGTGCTTTCTCACTTACCAATGTAGATGAAACTCTCTTCGTGTGGAATTCTTTCTGCTGTTACTGAACAGCAGACCAAGACCTTTGCACGGTCTGTGGAAATGCTGATCCCTGCTACCTCGTTTCTTGGGTTCTTCTCCCCCCCTCTGTCATCCTCTCAGGTGTCCTCCAATTTTGCGTTCTTTAGTGTGACCATCTCTCTCTTTTTAATCAGTTAAAAACTGTAATCATCAGTAAGACATTAAGGGGTTGTGATATTTTTTCCTTCCTCCTGGATTTAGTGACATTGTGTAGACTCCTAATTTAACTTTATCCTACCTCTTCCAGGTCCTGTTCTATTTCCCCAACCCCATCTGCAGTGGGGAAAACCACTGATACCCACGAGCCAAGCAGAGCTGTAGCCTTTTGAGAAGGCTTTGTAATTCTGGCAGTGTTCGGTTATTGAGAATATTTAGTTGGAAGATGTCATGTACTGGAGTACTTCTTTGAGCTCCTAGCTTGTATGACCTCCTTTTTCCTCAGAGGCTAAATCTACTTTGGAATTTAGTGGAGAACTGAAATCTACCAACCCCATATAAACAGTGCTCAGCTGTGTCATAAGTTTGGCAAGAAGCTGAAATTACATTAGAGAAGATTTTTACTGACAGTGGCTCTGATAAACATCCTAAACTCTGTGAAACTTGTATAGCAGTGTTCCAGAACACTCTAGTGTATCCTCTCCTTGTCCTTGAACTCTGTAACTTCGCTGTTTAACCCGTAGCGCAAGCTTTTGGTAGCAAGTTTTATCTGTCTGCATTCTCTTCAGTACTGAAGTATCAGGATATCCCCGTTTAAATTTTTCATCATTGAGATCCCTGGATGATGATGCTTGGCAAAACTAGGAATGGAGAGGATCCCCCAGCCTGTAGTTTTGCTGCCAGCCAAGTCAAGGTGGCTTCAAGTCATGGCATAAAGGCTAGGTGATATTTTGCAGGTGAAATACCTGGAAATACATAGCAGGATTTGCAAATTAAGCAAATATTTTTCCTATAGGCTGTACAGAATCATTTAATACAGAGTGATCCTCTCGAACAATACTGCTACCTGTTCTGATATGTCTGCATTACTGCTGAAACTTTCGCCTCAGTTTTTAAACTTCAGTCTTTCCAGAAGTGTGGTCCTGTGCAGAAGGCTTGGAACCATGGGAATGCTGTTCCTTGCCTCATGTCTCAGAAGTATACTGGAAATACTACTCTTTGGATGAGAGGAAAAACTGAATTTATGCTTTATGGGTACCATAGCACTGTTCAGAAGAATTAGCCTGTCCATCAGTGCTACCAGTCAATATTGCTTTAGATAAGCTGCAGTCTTGGCTGAATAGGTTTTGCATCTTGGCTACCATCTTGCTCTTTGTTCTTAAGCAACTTCTGGATTCCATCCTATAAGGAGGTAGTTGTATTTCAGTGTAGACTGAAAATATTTCTTTTATGTATGGATATATCCACAAAGGTATGTATGTTGTTTGGGTGCTTTGGGAATATGGGCGATATATAATTGCTTTTTTGCTGGCTTGTTAACTGTTGTTGAGCATTCCTTTTCTGGGAGAGAGGGAAGAGACAGTCTGAGGAGCTGAGTAATTAGTACCTGGTCTATAGTTGTGTTCAGTGGAAACTTTAATTGCTTGGAATTGCAAACAAGAGGTGAAAATGTAGATACATAAGATTAATATTGCAAACAGGAGAGCAAACAGTACAAGGGATGGAGCGTCTGGGAAAGATCAAATGCAATAAGGATCTGTTCGGTTTGAGGCACAGAGGCCATCTGGAGGCAGTTTCCTCAGACAACCAAGAATGTGTGGAATGGATTTTAAATTCTTGTTTATAAATTGGAACAACTGATTGTTCGAATCTGATACTTAGGAGCTGAATTTTGTCTTGTCTGGAGGAACCAGGCTGATCTGATATGTCAGGTGGAAACAGGATTGGCAACTGTTTGTTTTGAATGTTTTTATGCTGACAGGCTGAACTCAGTGTGATGAAACTGGAGTGAAACCCAGAACTCAGTAAGGGGCATGCTGGTTCCTGTGTAGTTTTCATACAAAAAATGAGCCACTCCTTTTTCAGTGATCCAGGGGACTAGAGATTATTTTTTAGTGTACTTCACCCTGGAAATTATCCAAAGGAAACATGCTGTCTTCCCTTTGGGTGAATCATGTGTTGTCTGTTCTTTCTTTATCAACAACCCCAGACCGTTTCAGCTATATAAGGAAGGAGATTCTGGACCTTGCATAGGCCTTCCTTAGGTTTTCCTGTCATTCCAGAGGAAAGTGTTTGAGGTATTTGGTTCATGTCTTCTATCTTGTCAGGCTTGGAAATCAGTGCCCAGGAGCCTGAGCTGAGTGTGTGGCAACCCACAACATCTCATGAACAAAGTGCTATGCTGCAATTCTTCACAACCAAGGCCTGCCTTGATCAAGCTTGGGATCTGCTTCTCACCCTCAGACCTTCTAGTTTGGCATGAAATGCAACCTCTCAGTTAACTGAAGACAGCAACTACTCTGACTTTAGCAAGGAGCTGTAATTTGCAGAGGTCTGTAGTCTTCCTATCCATTCTCTTTCATAGACCTCTATTACTTGAAAACTTGAGAGATTCTCAGATGCTACCATCTTCTTGCTGCTCTGTGAAGGCAAGATCCCTTTTCCAGATGGAAACATAAGAGTGATTACAGACTACCTGGAAGAGCTGTGAGATGCCATATTGTCCTGCTCAGGACTTCGTAGCCTGCACCTGTGTTTTACAGACAGCTTATCTGCGTTAGACCCAGCCCTAAAGTTCATAGCAAGCTACCAAGAAACTGGGCTAGGCAGAGAGTGGGCTACCGTGGGATATGCAATGCAATGTTGGTTTTGTGGCCTGGCTGTGACTGTATCTGGTTGTTCCAGATGATTCTTGCATCACTCGCTCCTAGTCCTGCATCCTGGGTCATGTGTCCTCCCCAGTTGCCCCTTACCTTTGCATGTGTATGTCAGTGCAATGGCCTATGCCACCCCTTTTGTAGTCTGTACCTAGTGCTGCCTCAATGTCCCTAAGTTTTGTAGAGGTTCTGGCTTCTGTGTATCAGTAAATTCCATCTCTTGTGTTGTCTGGTGAGTGACTTGGAAAGGGGATTTGCAAGAAAAAGTATAAGTGAATATACAACTGAACTACTAGAGTGAAAATCCGTTCTTCTGTCTGGAAGGGGGATAAAAGGGAGGGTTGGTGGCCTCTTAGTGTCATGGTTCATGTACGTGAGTTCTCTGGTTGCTATTTGGAGCAGCTCCTTGTACTTGACAAGAAAACTTAGCTCCCTGAGTAGGATGGGTAGCTAGAAAGACAGGAAAACTTGGAACTCTTCCTTATGGTAATGGATTTGGTGATGTGTCTACTTGGGAGAGAAGCAGACTTTCCCTTAAACTTCATATCCAAAAGATTTGTGACCTGGTTCTTACTGATCTGAATTTCTCAGTTCCCCTAGCTTGTCAGCTGAGCTTCTCTGTGCCTATTTGCTTGGGTTTTGCTAATGAGGCTGAGATCTCTGCTGGCAGAAGTCCACTGACATCTGAGGACTTGCTTTTGGGAGAACTTGGCCCATTGTCTTTGAAGCCTCACGAGGTGGCTGGGGATATCTCCCCTAAGACGATGTTCATTTCTAGGTTATTTGGATCCAGTGTGATGGAGGTTGTTCTCTGCTGGGTTTTTGACATAGAATGGTTTGTTTGTTCTGTGGTGATTTGCAACTCCTCGGAGCTTCCTCAGGTTAAAAGAATTATCACTGTGGATGGAAAATCTAGGAAGCAGTGAACAGCTTATTCTGCAAAATACCCTGCAGAATTCTGCAGCTTTACCTTGTCTATCTCTAGAAGAGACTTATGATGATGCTTCCTCTCTTCTCTGGGATGTGGCTAGGGCTGCCTGTTTCTGTGAATTTCTTGAAGGCTTAAATTCCTGTGCAGAACAGCATCAGGTGAAGCAAGAAACAAAACACACCAGACCATGAGTGGTTAGTCTGGCCCTGTGTGCAGGAGGGGAGGAGTCATTCTGGTGTTTATGAGGGACAGTTTTCCCTGTGCCCAGTGTATGCATACATCGAGAGCAATTTTCCCAGGGACAGTGTTAATGCTACAAGCACTTTCTGCTCTCTGTTATTGTCCGCCGTCACTATGTGCATCCGAGGCATCTTGGCTTCTAATCCTTCTTCTTCTTTCAGGACTGGAGTGTGGGTTCTGTTCTCCGTTCACACTGCCAGTTTGCCAGACCGTTGGTGTTCAGGTTTCTGCTTCCCCACTGGACCCATGGCAACTCTGCTGACAATCAGGTTTAGCTTTGCTAGCAGCTGTGGCAGTCCAGACTTCTGCCTTGTTACAGAGGTTTCCCGTGCTCCATTTCCCCCTTGCTGCAAAGACTGCAATCTAGTCCTGGACCCCCTTAATCTCTGGCGTTTCATCTGCAGGTGATGACAAGTATGGAAGAAAAGTCATTTTGTTCAGTGCCTGCCGGATGCCCCCAAGTCATCAACTTGATCACGTGAAACTGCTGGGGTGAGTAGTGTCTGGGGAGGTGGCTATTTGATTTCCTAAGCCTCAGTAATTCCCAGGTGCTGAATTCTTGAGGCCAGTTCTATATGCTGTGGCTTCTTCAGCTGGACACATCCTTGCAAACTACTTACCTCCATTACTGGAGGTAGAAATCCTCCATTACTGCATCCTAAAGTGTGACCCAAAGGGAGAAAGAGCATCTCCATTGCAGAGCGTGAAGTAAGTTCAGCAATTGTATCTTTGTAGCTACCTGAAGTTCACATTGGACCAGTATGTGGAGAGTGATTACACGCTGGTGTATCTACACCATGGCCTGACCAGTGAGAACAAGCCATCCCTGAGCTGGCTGCGGGATGCCTACAGGGAATTTGATCGCAAGTGAGTAGGGGCGTGGGACAGCTGGGAAGGATGCGTTTCTGTAGCCTAACAGAAAATCTTCTTTCTGTTCCCCTATGTAGCTTGGGGATCATAATCTACTATTGCTTATATCTACTGTTTGTGTAGGTGAGTAGTTTAATGCAGGCTGGATCATGGGGAGCGTAGCTCCTTTTGTAGTTACATCCTTCAGGCAACAGGTAAGCAGCAAAACCAGGAACAAGTGCAAATGTGTCAGCCCCATAGTATAATTATTGCTTCCTGATGAGGCTACTCACTGCTTCTTGGTGGATCTTTGATCAGTGTAGAGCATGCCCTCAGGCTGCTGGGCTGCCTGAGAGAGCTAGGAAGCAGGGAAGAGTGGAGGCCAGGCCATGATGAGGCAGAATGCAAAAGGGATGGAGTACCTACAGGTGCCTTAACATTGTGGAAACATTGAATCCTTTGCTTAAAGCACAACTCATCCTCACTTAGCCTCTCTTGGCAGGTACAAGAAGAACATCAAAGCGTTATATATTGTACACCCAACTATGTTCATCAAGACCCTGCTGATTCTCTTCAAACCCCTGATCAGGTAGGAAACAATATAGGAAGCTCATTTACATCATCACACAGCGGAGGGATAATGAACATTCTCAGTGGGACACAAGAAGAGCACTGGCTGCTGAGCATGCCCAGATGTCTCACATCCTATGTTGTCTCCTCATATTTGTGAGCTCAGAAGTATTCAGACAAAAGAACAACTGCTTTGGGAGCCTACCAAGCTTGCAACTCTGTGATGCTCCCTTACTTTCCAGCCAAGCTGAAGCAAAGTGCTGCAGACTCTCCTGCTAATCAAAAAGGAAGTGAGAGCATCAGTCCAGGTTACATTAGGTATTCATGTGTAAAATAAATGAAAAGAGAAGTTTTATCCAGCCTACTGCTGAGCTTAGGAAGGGGAAGGCCAGGGCTTCCTCTACTGTGGCCTTGAACATGACTTCAAAAGTCTTGGCATTTTCTAGTAAAATATATGAAGTTGGAGAGCTGTGTGGGAGACATCTCTGCTGCTTGGTCATACCTGCCCTGTTGGCCCACTGATGTCTCTTGCAGATGCCTGCTCTCATTGCCTTTGGGAAATCAATTCTTCTGATGCTGTTTTTCCTGATTCCTCACTTATTTACTTGTCTCTGTTTTTCAGCTTTAAGTTTGGACGAAAAATTTTTTACGTGAACTTCCTTAGTGAGCTGGAGGAGTATGTGAAGCTGGAGCAATTGGGAATTCCAAGTCAAGTGCTGAAGTGAGAGTGCTGCCTTTCTCCCATTTGTTTCGCTCTCTGTGATGTGGGACCTTTCTGGTGGAATGACAAGAGGGGGAAGCAAGTGAAGGGGATGGAAAGGCTTGTTCCACCCAGGCAGCAGTTACCAAGGGAGTGGTGCCAAATTGCTGTACAGACCTTTGTTTTTGTCTGTTGCCCTTCCTGTGTGTCTTTGGCCCCTGTGCCCAGCTCTGTCCTTGAGGTAAAAATGTTTCTCTGGTGGACCCCCTGTCCTACCTCTGCCACCCACCACTTGGGGGCTCTCTGCAGGCTGCTGACCTTAACACTGACCAGGAGCTCTTGGTGCACGTCTGCTGTGTCTGGGCACCTGCTTTGGTCACTTACCACAGTTCAGCTTGTCTTTGGGGCTACCCAAAGTCACCAGAGTCTTGGCCATACCTTACTGATTCCCTGCCGTTCAGGTACGCATGCCTCATCTGCCTCATCATGAACAGTACTGCCCTGGCCTGCTACCCAGGCTCTCTTTGATCTCCAGTTATTCCCCTAGTCCACCTTCTTACTTTAGACAGATCTTGCTTTCTATCTGCTTTTTCCTGGCAACCGAATGTTTCTTCTTGTTGCCCTTGTGCTCCTGAGCTACCTGTCTTATTTTTGTGCAGGTGGAATCCACTGTGCTAAGCTAGAGCTTCCCGAGAGCTGTTACCAGTGGGTCATCAGTGGGTCGTGTGTAGAGCTGGGTTGGTGCTCTTTCTGAAAGATAGAATGGTTCTATACTAGTCTCTGTTTTGACACAGATATGATGAATATCTGAGGTCCCTGCAGAAACCTTCACAAGTGCCGCAGAAGCCAATACCCCCGCGCCCACCGCTGCCAAACCAGCAGTTTGGTGTCTCACTCCAGCAGTGAGTATTTGTGGATTTTGTTGCTTTTCCCCTGGCCTGGCTGATATGAGGTCACTGTATTTATAAGTGAACAGCTGCAGAAATAGCTGTAACATTTCTTTTAGTTTGGACTTGCTACAAAACTTGAGTCATGCTTTTGAGAAATGGTTCTCATGTCCAGATCCTGACTAACCTGATTCAATTCCACTATTTTGATTTCCAGGCTATATCCCACTGTAAATTAGGTTGGGGTTCTGTTGTAGCTGGGGAATGTGTTCTCGGATTGCTCTGTGGCCAGACAGACCCTCTGAAGTGATCTGAGAACACATTCCCCAGCTTCAATGGACCTTTTCCAAATGTAGCACATGTGGTGCTACATGCCTGAGCTTGTTAGTGGCCTGAATGGCTCCATACTTTGAAGTAGTGTGGACTGTCAAACGTGAGAATGGCAGCTAACATGTTGGCAGTGCTAAACCTTCCCTGCCAGCCACTGGATTTAGTATGTCTTCCACTACAGCGGGTAGGTGCAGGCATGGGGGAGGGCAAGTTTGTTCTGTGCATCTCTCTCACATGTCAGTTGCTTTCTTTTCCTTTCCTACAGTGGGGAAGGAAAAAGGTTTGTAACTGGTTTTCAGCTGGTTTGTAACTAACGGCCTTGTCTTCTGGGAGCCCCTTTGCCATGGCATCTGCATGCTTTGATTTTTACAGAAGGCAGAGAAATATTCCTGCAATGTAGCAATGAGCCCATACTTAGCATAGTGAGTGAGAAGGAGAGAAGGCTGGAGTAATGGGTGAACTGGAGACTGAGGTAGCAACATCTTGTGTGCCAGTCAAAGATTCTACTTGCATGGGCAAGTTTACGTGTCTGGGGCTGCATGTAGAGATGACCAGATGGTTTTAACCTTTCATCTCTTCACACAGCCTACGGGAGAAGAGCCCCGATCAGTCATCTGTTCCTCTGGTGGTCAGGGAGACGATTGCCCATTTGCGGGAGCATGGTGAGTGATTAGGGGAAGCTGCAGCCCCTCTTTTTTCCACATTGGTGGCCTCTCCTCCACCCCGTTCCCATCCAGAGTGTAATGAGATACAGGAGAATAGCAACAGAGAATAAAGTGTAAAGACCTGAGCTAGGTGAATTAGCCATCAAGAGAGGTTGTGCAGTATCAGGGCCTGGCAGACCTCTTTCATCTAGCTGTCCATACTCCCACTTGTAAAACAGCAGCAAATGCTTCTTGTATTCTGTGCCTGCTGCTAAAGGTAGGCAGGAAGAATTGCAGTACTCTAAAATAAAGAGACTTGTTGGCATCTATCTGAACAACTCACAGCATGGATTTACGACTGTTAAGACTGGTGTTCACAGAGACTCCCGTGTGACTGGCATTTTTTTTCTTTCTGCTCTCACTTTACAGCTCTTGCAACAGAGGGGATTTTCCGGAGATCAGCAAATACACAGGTTGTCAGGGAGGTGCAGCAAAAATACAACACGGGTAAGTGCCCCAGCTTAGCACAGCCCTTCTTGTTTCCAACTCCTGCTGTCCAAATAGAACTGTACTGGAGCTAGTTTATCATAGCTCTTCTCCTTCTCTGGCAGGATTCTAGGTGAGGCCTTACTGTCAGGACATGATCTGAGCTGCAAGGGAGAAGTGTCAGATACCGTATAATGCTTCTGCTGTGTGGAAAAATGGTTCTTTTGAGCTCGTGCTTCCCTCACTGTTTTTTTTCCTTCCTGAAAATTTCCCTGTTTCCCAGGATAGGGTACCCCTTTGTATGTGGCTGTGCTGGCAGGAGAGAAGATGACCAGGAAGCAACCATCTGCTTGGTTTGATGATTTCTAGAGGTGTAGAGCTAGATTCAGCGATGCTTTGTGTATGCCTTTGGAGCAGGTTGTTCAAAACTGTCTAGAAGTTGTACTCCAGTCCCTTCTCCATGTTCTTTAAGATGCTCCTTCCCCAATTCTGGGCTCTGAATCTCAAGTCCTACTTATTGTCTAGAGGAAGTCCTGTTTTAGCCAGTGAGCACTGAGTCTCTACTCTACTTTCCCAGGTGTGCCAGTAGATTTCCAGCAGTATGAAGATGTCCACCTCCCTGCTGTGATTCTTAAGACCTTCTTAAGGGAGCTACCTGAGCCCCTCCTTACTTTTGACCTCTACAGCCATGTTGTCAGCTTCCAGAGTGAGTTGTAACAAGAATGTGCTATCCCTTGAATGTTGCACTGGGCAAGAGCAAAGACATCACCCTTGATTGGAGAAAGGGCAGCCCTGCATGGGATACCCCGTGACTGCAAACTGAGCTTCATTGGCGGGGGTGGGGGGGGTGCTGAGGTATTCCCCCTTTGCATGGATAGATGAGGCTTTCTCATGGACCTACTTGCCCTGTGTCTCTACCTTTACAGGTGTGGAGGAGGTGAATCGTGTGGATGTTGTTCGCAAAACACTCCAGATTCTGCCAGAAGAAAACTACCAAGTGCTTCGTTTATTGACAGCCTTCCTGGTGCAGGTGAGCCACTCCAAAGCAGGCAGTCAGCTGTCTGTTCCTCTCATCAGCTTTTTGACTGCCTATTCTCTCCTTTCCTTTGAGAGGAACTGAAGCTTAGGCCAGGAAATTGCCTTTCTTCACTGTATGCTCCTCTTATACAGAGACTGGATATGATCATGATGAACTAGCCTAAAGCAGTCCCCTCTCATAAGTCTGAGAGGTGCAAACAGGCATTAAGTCTGTGTGATCTATACTGAGGAGACTGAAAGCTCCCTATGGTGCAGGTACAATTGCAAAGTATTCGAGCAGAAGTATCTGAGTAGAAGACTGAACTAGAAGAGGCATCTCAGACCCGCTCTAGAGGACTTTCTGTTGCTAGGAAGCCACTGCAAGGCTACACTAACAAGAAGGAAGGTGATTTTGGTTGGAGTGGTGATCAGGACCAAAGAGGTATCAGCTGAGAGCGCTCTTTGTCCTGGCATTACGATGTGTCCTTGTGGCTGAACCATAGTGAGATGTGGAAAATGGCAAGATGTTGCTCCCTACTTCCTGAATGCTGGAGGTCATGTGTGTTTCCCCCAGCCATCTTCTGGCAGTGGGCCTTCAGCTTTTGTCTGCCGTCCTGCTCCCATTTGCCCTCAGGGGTCTGTCAGCTCTTGCTTTGGGGAGGGTAGAGGGCAGCGGCTGTACTGTTCTGTAGGATTCACGGTGGTCTCTTTCCTTCTCATGCAGGTCTCTGCACACAGTGACCAAAACAAGATGACAAACACCAACCTAGCAGTTGTTTTTGGCCCAAATCTGCTATGGGCCAAAGATGTAGCCATCACCCTCAAAGCCATCAACCCCATCAATACCTTTACAAAGTTCCTACTGGACCACCAGAAGGAGCTGTTTGAGGACATGGAGGCCTGAGCCCAGGCCAGCCCACTCTAGCACGCTGTGCCCGCCTTCCCACCTTCTTTCCCACCTTGTCTTGGAGCTGTGATGAAGCTGTCTCCAGTGCAAAGGGACCATTGATTTCCTGGGTGATGAGCAGAGCGAGGGCTGTGGAGATGGTTGAGTAAGTGTGTAAGTAAGCGAGCAGGAGACTTACTTCTCCAGGTGGGGAGGGGAGCTGGTCTCCTGGCTGCTGGGAGTGGAGTCCTAGCCCACCTGCCAGTCTGTGCAGCTCTTTCAGGGCTCATCACCAGTCTGCTCCCATGTAAGCTGACCTTCCTTCCTTCCTTTCTTCCTTCCTTCATACATGTATTTTCTGTCCTGTTCCCTTCCTCAACAAAGACCTAATTTGTTAAAACTCCTTGAAATCTCAGCTCATCCCCCTTGCCTCAACTGGGCTATCAAGGCCAGGGCAGGCTTGCTGGGCTTTTTGGCAGATGTTCTTGCCATGACTCCCATCTTTTCAGCACTGAACGTATATCTTGCCTTTCTCCAAAGGCATTTGAAGCAGTGAAGGGAGCAGGTAGCCCTTATGCTTTAGGTAGCAGCATGTCGTGCACTTGGCAAACACTACTCCAGAGCCTGTTTTTTTGGCAGGCAAGTGAAGGACAGGCTCAGGGTGTGCATGTGCCTGCCAAACTTTGATACGGGGAAGCTGCGTTTAGCCCACCCCCCTTTGAGATCACCTGCTCCAGATACTCTTCAGCTTTTGCTGGGGTATGATGGGTGAGGTGCCTCCCACTGTTATGCAGCTCAGGTGCTGATGTCCCTCCAGCAGCATTTCCAGCCTTGCTGGGAAGGTTCACGCTGAACAGACTGTGTGGGTGGCCTGGCTGGGGACATTCACAGATAGTGAATCTGAGCTGCAGGGGACAAGTGCCCTGGTGACACTGAGCTGCTGAACACTATGATGATCACTGCCTTTCCCTGTGGCAACAACACAAAGCCTCTTCAACCCCTTCAGGCACATATATCTGTGTTAACTGGCACAGACTGCCTTGGCCATTCTTTTTCTCTTCAGGTTGAGCAGAACTTTCTCCAGCACAACATAACGGAGAGCGTGGCCTTAAGGGAAGGTCTGAGGACTGGGGCTAACCCTTACTTGGAGAGTACAGCAGACCTGGCTTTCAAGTCTCTGCTCAGGTGCTGAACACTCATGTGCCAAAGCTGTGAGGGAACAGCTTCTCCATACTGAGGACCTTTGGCCCATCTCCCCCTTGGTTCATACTTCCCTTCCATCCTATCATGGAAGCCTGATCTGATGCATCCTGTATGCCCTGGGCATGGCTGAAGAAATCTGGTTGTCTGCAAGACAGGCTCAGAGCAAGGTGGGCCCAGTGTTTTCCCAGAGTAGCTGCAACACAGTGCTTCACTGTTCGTTTTGGATTGCAGTATTCCCCTTACTTGAGTTAAGAGATCCCTCTCATTAGCCTGGGCCTGAGAGAGTGTTAGTGAGGAAGCTTCTAGCCTTACTTCAACGGTGTGTTTTATCATGTACCCTGCATGCCTGGGTCAGTCTTGCTCCCAGCTGAATCTGGCCACAGGGACAAATGCGTTGAACCAAGCAGAGCTCATTTTTTAAAAGTCATTGGATTCTAAATAGAATTTATTTTTTTTCATAGTATTTTAACCTGCCTTTAAACACTGATTGAAGGTTCATGCCCTGGTTGTAATCAAAATAAGTGACACGTTGCTGATGCATATCAACAGCTGGAATTGTAGAAATTGGTATTTCCGCTAAGCTGCATTATGGGGATGTGTGGGAACATAGGCAGCTCTATGAAGCAGCCAACCAGCTGATGTGTGGCACCCGTGGCACTGCAGATCCAGCCAGCTGGTTTGGGGAATGTCTGGGGCAGCGCAGGTCCATCCAGCTGGTGGAGAAGGCACACTCGTCCGTGGGTGGGAACAGTGAGCCAGAAGCTGAACATTCCTAAGGCTGGAGCAAGGGATGTTCCAGGGCAAAGCGGGGTCTGATCCCTGCTAGATGCTGGGGGTTTTTGCCTTACGGAGGCTACCGGCTACCTAGTCTCCTTCCCATAAGAGGAAGATTCGTCCCTGTTTGGCTGGGACATAAATGGTTTCAGTCTGGACAATTCATAGCAATAGCCAAATAATGCTTGGTGGTGGAGATACTGGACTCCTAATTCACCTTTGATCTCTGCTGGAGTGATTTAGGAGGGCTGATTTGATATGGAGAAGTTCTGATTTGATACAGAGAAGAGCTTCCAGGAGCTTGGAATGGGAGGTGCCTGTGTGTTGGGGCACAAGGCCTTGGCCTTCCTTGCAGCCCTAGCCCTCTGGAGAGGGTAGCAAGTACCATTCCCTGCAGGAGGAGCAGGGCTGGGGGTAGCTTAGCTCTTCTCCAGGAGGGAGCAGGGATTGCTGCAAGACTCTCTGTTCTGTCTTTCTTTCTTCCTCTTATTGTTATTTTTTAATGAATTCTTGAAGTGGTGTTTCCTCTTTTAGTGAAATGAAGCCTGATGCATCCCCTGCAGGCAGGGATAAAGCCTGCTCCAGGTCAGTGCCTGCAGGGAGTGGATTTGGAGGGTGTTCGGGAAGCTCCTGCTGCTCATGGTGGAAAAGTGCTTGTAAATCCTGGAAAGGGACCCAGTGTAAATATCCCCTTTTTTCTGCTGCTCCTCATGCTGGAGCTGCCAAGGGCCCAGGAGCAGGCACAGTAACTGGGGCTGCTTTTGCTTCTGCAGCCTGTTCTGAATGCCTTTTATTGAGATATCCCTCCCGTGATTTGGGCAAGGAACTGGCCTGGGCCCACCTGCAGCCTCTGCCAGGTGGGTGACCACAGGAGCTTGCATCTGCCAAGCCCATGGGATTAAATTCCCTCCTCACCTGGTCAGCTGCCTCAGGCAGAGTGCTACAGGTCGGGGCTAGGCTCAGGGGCCTGCCTGGGCTGTTTTTTCTCCTCTATGTGTAAGTAGGGGGCAGTATCTGATTAGGGAGCTGGTCTTTATATTTTTTCTCCTTATCGTAGGGCTGTCCAGGGTTCTCTTCCCTAGCTTGTCTTTCAGGTTGGCTATTAGCCACTTCTCCTTGAAGGAGTAAAGAATTCATTCTACTTCCAGCCTCTAGCATCTAGATTATTCTCCTCTGTTAAGCGTAGTGCTATCTTAAGGGCACCCCGATGACTCCTGCTCCCTGGCCCAAGCTGTATACTGACATCAGAACTTTGCAGATCAGATGCAGGGGTGTGTGTGTGTGTGGGGGGGGGTCATCTGGATGCCTTGTGGTAGTGTCTGCTCATTTGATAGAGGGCTGAGGGCCAATTTCGCCCTTGTTTCCTCTTTTGTGTGTGGAGCCCTGCTTTGCTTTTGTTGCTAGTATTCCCTGCCTTCTTTTCTATTGATGTTCATCAGGTGTTGGGCTGGGGTTTTCACAGTGGTATCAGTTCACATTCATGATTATTTCCTTCTAATCTACACCAATCTTATATTTCACAGTTTGCACTTTTTGTATTTCAATAAAGATCAAAACCTAATCCTAGATCCAGGTGTATCTGTCCACTGGCGGCATCCTGGCACATGTGCAAGAAACAAGACTAAGGGTGGCTACGCTGCCAACCACAGCCACGCGGAGAAAGGAAAGTGAGTACGAAATACCTCATACATGAGCAACTCTGGGAAGAAATAATAGTTTGCAGGAGCCTCAGGGTGAGGCTGGAAACAGGTTTAGAAGAAGAATGAGGTACTGCAAGTTTGGCTCTTTGCTGTACTGCAGTAGGCTGAGCAAGGCTGGGCTAAGGTTGCTCCTTCCACATTAGTGTCTCCCCATAGTGACAAGTGTGATGAGTACTTTGCTGAGAATCACCACTTCCTAGAGGAGCAGCCAGACAGCTGTGGGGCTTATTGTAGTTGCCAAAGCTTTGCTGCCTGCCCCCCACCTTGGCTCCTTCAGAGAAGAGATGACTGGGCTGTGGGTCGATATGGATTATTCCCCATTGGCAAGGCAAATGAGTCACCATTTTCCTGATCAGGGCAGCACTATGGGCTGCTCTGGCTAGTAAAGGACGATTGAACAGTGGCTGTAGGAGACCATCACAAAACCCAACTTGTGTTTTGTTGCCTACCCTGTCTGTATGACACAGACAGGGTAGCATGTGTCAAGCATGTTATTAACAAACAAATACAAAGTATTTGTGGGTTTTTCCTTTTTCAACCCCTCCCTTCTTGAAGCATGTTAGTTTGTCAGCTGGCATGGGACATCCAGACAACTCCTGATTTTTCCAACTCACAAGGCAGGCCATGAGGCCTACAGCCTGCAGGACAGACCCACCCCCACGCCTGCGTGTGGGACCAGCTGGGCACCTGCTCAATCTTTTCTTCACTATCCTTTTTCAGTGGGATCCCATCAGCTACACCAGGTTTTATGAACTAGTGCACCCAGTCCTGTTGGAGGCAATAACCCATTCCATGCTGCTTAGGAAACTCACTGACTTCTGCAGTTTTCCTAAAGAGAAAGACTGAAAGGTTAGGACTGTTCCAGACCTGTCAATACATGCAGTGAAATGCACAGAAGAACAGAGCAGTGTGGCAGGCAATTGCTTACATAAAAGTTTTATTGGAAATTCTTTGAATACTTGAAGTACATTGGAGACTATTTCCAAAACAATGCAATTTAGGACCCTTCCCCTTCACCCAAAGCATCTGTAAATCAGCAGCTACGTACATACTGTCCTTAACATAGAACTGAGAATGGCTGCTAAAATAAACAGCCCTCATAACACTATCTGTGGCAGGCCACAGCAGCAGCTAGATCTTCATGAAGCTGAACATTAATGCAGTGATCAGAGATCTGGTAGTCCAGATATAGAAACTAGGTGTTAAAGCCGAGGAGTATCCAGAAAACAGGCACGTACCTCAGCTCTAGAGAAGATCTTTATTGCTATGACCATCCAGCTCATCCCTGGCAGCTCCTATAGACAATTTTCTAGCCTTTGAAGCAGAAAAACACCTGCTACACTGAAATTCTGCCTTGTGAGATGTGGGAGCTGAAGCCGTGTTCAGAACTACGTGAACAAACGAGCATGAATATTTGGCTCTGGGGACCACTGGGATAGCATCAGCAAGAATGGTGTATTTTCTATCAACTCCACAGCTTTTCAGTGTAACAACAGGACAGTAGCAGCACTGGCCAGATGAAACTCAATCTATTCCAGTCTTCTCTGTGAATACAGTGTGAACCAGCACTTTACTCAATCTCCGCTGCTTGGCAGCTCAGATAATAAAACTTTCCCAAGCACAACCTGTAAATTAAGGGAAAGGCGACAGCCCACTTCCTGCAAGGTGGTAGAGACCAACTTCCTAAGCAGAGGAGAGCCTGATGATGCACTAATTCCTTGAGTTCCTGGACCCTTCTGATACTTCTTGCACCTGTACAGGAAGGCGGATCTGGCTGTGCGGATCAAGTATTTATTATTTACCATGTAACCAAAGCCCCCTTGCAAGCTGTTTATCTAGAAAGGCTTTTTGAACATCTGTGCGTCTTTGCAAGGAGTAAGGAACTTCTGTATATGACATCATTGCTGAAAAGCTGGATTGGTTTACTAAAGTAGAAAGGATGGTGGCTAACTGTCCTTCAATAAAGCTCTTACCTGGGGTTTTAGAGCACATATGACCTCCCACCAAACACACTACTCAACAAGAAAGCTGGTAAAGTTCTAAGCATTGTGTTGATCTGCTTTACAATACACTATATCCTGACCTCAGTTCCTTGCTCTAGGAGCAGCACAGAGATAGTGACCTAGAGATTCCCACAGCCTATTGCCATCTGCCAGCAATCTTTTTCAATAAGGAATACAGCTACATTGAAGAAGTCACATTTCGGTAACTAGAAGGCTTGTTACTCCACCAGTCAAAGGAAATTAAGATGGTTCCTCAGTACAGAGGAAGCACAACTCCACCTCTAGGAGGAAAAAAAAAAAAAAAAAAAAAAAAGTGTTCTAGGACCATAAGGAGGTCTTGCAGTTGCTCACTGTAGTTACACATGGGAGAAGGGGCGAGAACCACAACACCTACCTTATCTAAGTTTCTGCTTAGTGTCACTATTTCTCCTCTCTTCCTCACATCAGGCAAAGGACATACAACAGCCAAAGCAACCACAGAGCATTGCCAGCCAGTCACACTGCTAATAGCTAGCTCATTATAAAAATAAACTTTCAGCTAATCAAAAGCCAACTGATTTAAAAGTACCATAAGCCTCCCCAAAAATGTGCTTCTTTAAAGAAGCTGCCTTCTGAATGGCTGAAGAACACAGCAGATTCATACATGCCTATCAGAATGCAGCTTTTTGCTAAGTAAGTCCCTGCCACTCCACTACAATGATGTGTGCGTTTTCATTGCATCAATGGGCCCTGACTGGATGTAATGGAAACTGTGTCCCCAAAAGAGCGTATTATATTAATCAAGTTTGTCTCAGAAAATAAATATCCTGGATTTTTTTTTCCATTCTCACTGGACAGGATTCCATGGCACACTTGCTCTTTGCAGTGATCCAGAGCAGAATGACCCGCACTACTACATGAAAACAGAACATCTTTTAAATATAGGTTTCTTTAAAAGCAATAAATATTTCTTGATTCTTAAGATCATCTATTAACCATAAAGCAGCAAAGTTTGCAAAGGTTAGAGGAAAGAATCTTGGACTAAGACCTCTAATTACATAACCCTAAAGAAATAGGATTCCTAATATTTACAGTTGCATTTTAAAAGCAGAGACTATGAATTCAGCATCATCCCAGCTGCTGCTTGCAGAACTGCCAACAAAGTCAAGACTCATAAACTCAGCACATCAGAGTTTCAATTCTCTCAGGAAAGAGTGGAAAGGAAACATAGAAAGCACTTCTGTAATTTCACTCCTGCTTATCTGACAAACATAACAGAAGGCCTCACAGAAAAAGACCATGTAGAGACCCAGTTCCTTGGAAGCAAAAAACAAAGGTAACTTGTATTATACAGGTCCCAGTGTCTCTTGCTGTGCTCCAGGCACTCACATTGAAGTCAGGATGAAATGCCCCATTCTGTGGATGGATGTCCTAGACTTAAAACTTTGAATCTGCTGAACTCACAGACCTTGGAAATAAGCCAAAGCTTTCTATGCTCTAACAGAACTGAAGACTGTAGGAAAAATAGTCTGTTAGCAAGACGCTACATCTGGAGAAATTATACTGTAGGACCTCTGGAGGAAGCATATGGCAGCTTTTCACAAACCTCTCCAAACAGAACAGAGACTGAAAATGTTTCATACATTGCAGTTTGACTTCCTGTGTCTCCATTAACGTCACAAATTCAAAACTGAATGTTGATGAGAAAAGCAGTCCACATCTATGCAGTGGTGTAACTGAGGAAAACTAGCAGTTGAGCTGTGTCTGCTGCTGAAGACAGTAATCAGACAAAGCTCACTAATGGAGGGAAACTGTCAAATGAGGCAAAAGGCAGAGGGGGGTGAAAGACAGATATTTGTTGACACCATTCTCTAGGATGCCTTGAAGAAGAAGAACTGCTGCAGCAAAACTGGAAGACAGTTTCACTGCAAGGTTTCTACAAAGGCATCAAACTCTTTTACATTTTTCTCATGGACTGCCAGCTTCTCTGGTAACGAGTCCTGGAAAGCAAAGAAGGGCAGAGATCAGGACTCAATCACAGTAGGTAAAAGGATGCTTTAACACAAACTACAAGGCAAAAATTCTGTTTCAAAGTCATGCAACCCCTCTCACTGCTCTGGGCTCCCTTTCCCACACATGCACAAGAACAGGAGTCCTCTGGCAGCATTTAGCAAGTGACGCTAAAAAGGGCACTCTGCCCAGAGTTTGTGTTCTGCAGAAACAGTGCATTGGGGCCTGGCCTTGTACAGTTCCCTCCAGCAGCTGCAACACAATAACCTGTTAATGTTGCTGCCTTCATCAAGTCTCACTTGCAATCTACTGTAGGAAAAAAATGAGTACCAAAGGCAGAGAGCTGCAATGGCTGCAAGCCCTATACTGCACTCAGCAGACATCACTCCAAACAACCAGACTAGATTGATTCAGGCAGTTTTACCTGTGCTCAGGCTGCAAGGTCAGGCCCAGTTTGCCACTAAGCCAGATATGCCAGAAGCAGGATTAGTTTTGGGGGTTTGAATGACAACCAGTTTCCCCCTCTGTAGCAAGCAGACTGCAGCAGCTTTCAGCTTGCAGATAAATATACCCATTTCAAAGGCTCAGATGTGCCACAAATAGGTACAGTTTTCTGGAAGTCTATTAATGAGGGACCGCTTTGGACAAGGTCTCTCTTCTGAGAAGATATTAGCTTGTTCAGAGGAGAAAAAGGGAGAGGATTATAAAGAACAGGTAATTTCTACAAACTTAAATCTCATGCTTCCATACCAAATCCTCTGCCATGGACTGAGCTCCAATGTCAATTGAGAGGCTGCTGAGTTGAGGTGGGTTCTGAAACTCACGGTAAAATGTCCCCAGATCCATTGGAAGAATGTCATCTTTTGAAAATGCTGGTTTCTAGAATCAAAGACACTGCTGTTAATTCCTGTTCAGCAGCTTGGCTTTCCTTTTGCTGTAATCTCAGGTAAAGACACCTTCTAACAGTAAACATCTTGGTATTACAGCCATTGCTGCAATAACACAGTTATTAAATAACTGAAGCTCTACCCTTATCCCCTGCCTAGGCCAACATCTCTTCTTGCCTGAGCACATGCAAGAGAGCATTTCTGTGGAATCTGGCTCCTTCAGACATTAGAAAGAAGAGAGCAAGTACATGTATTGGTAGGAACTGGAAGATTATTTCATTCATAGCTTTTGGTTCACAGTATCACTGCCTTTGCAGTTTTGGGGTTTTTAGCTCAGTTTGGGGATTGTAAATCAGGAGTCTTTTATACCCAAGGAAAACTCCTCTGACATCATTTGCACCTGGAGCCCACCTGAGATGCAGGTGTTGTGTGAGAGCACTAATCAGGGCACTTACAAAGTCAATCATAACAAAGTCATCGTGGGTGTTCCCTGTGCTGCTGCCACTGGAGCCATCTGAGTGTAAGCTGCCTTGCAGAGGCGATTCAGTTTCTGGGGAGTCGGGAGGATTCACCTGCTCAAGAAATCAAAGACTGTAAGTGCTGATCTTACCATTCAGCCTATCTGCATATTTTGAATGTGGGGGCAGTTAGGAGGCTGGGCAATAAGCACACACTACTGCTGGGGCAGTAAACACATTTTTTTGTCTGGAGAACCCAAGGCCCAACATGGGAGATTTCTTGAAATCAAACAGATGTGGACTATTAGTTCTTTGCTCATAAAAAGTGTACACAAGGTAAGGAATAGGATGGATGTTGCATGAGGGATGCTGAGAGGGCACAGATTATACCTCTAAAAGGGGCTTACCATGGGGTCGTTATCTTCAAGCTCAACATTCTTGGGAGCAAACATGGCAAAAGGAATGTCTAAGTTGGCCATGGTCACCTGAGGAGATTTAGGAAACAGAATTTCATTAAGATGCTCTGCTTCCCCAGAAAAGAAAAAGATACTGGAAGTCTTTGTCCGGTCTGCTAAAAGTTGCCTAAAATCACACTGACAGTTTGCAGGAGGCTGATAAGCTCATTTAAAAGGCATAAAATAGACTGTACTCAACTGACCTAATACAGATCATGTGCCCTGTGGAGGTAGGATGGGTTATATACATCCTATGCAAGATAGGCAGGGATTAATAAATGCCTACAGATTGAAACAATCCTCCTTCACACATCCAAAAGGCCTGGAAAAGAACAAAAAGCATACTTAGGAACAGCACTAGGAAGTAGGCAGCTTTCTAAGCTGCCCTAGCTGAGCTTCTTAAATGATTAAATACTGGTG
Source organism: Rhea pennata (assembly GCF_028389875.1). NCBI lineage: Eukaryota > Metazoa > Chordata > Aves > Rheiformes > Rheidae > Rhea > Rhea pennata. The sequence continues at coordinate 18,348,217 of NC_084667.1, read as the reverse complement.
ATGAACTGGCCTACTACACATTCCTCCAAAGAAGGGAGGCTTGATACCAATTCCTCCAGTTTAAGAACCTGTGGTAGTGGCACATTGCTGTGGGTCAGCACATTGCCTGGTGAAGTCATGAATATCTTCCATATGAAGTACAAATGAATGACTTCCAAATGAAGTCTTCCATACCCAAACAGGGTGTTGGTAAGGCAGGGTATATTAATGGCTGTCACATCCCAAGAGAATTTTATGAAAAATATGCCTGTGACAGGACCCTCTAGGCAAATGCTCCAGGCAGGAATTTGTACTCTCATTCTTCTTGATTGCGTTTCCTCTGGGTGGAACCTACTGGAGAAGCAGGGTATTATGGTGCCTTCTGGGAAGATCTACTGCAGTTACCTGATTAATGGGTTTGTTGACAAAAGCTCCCACCTTCCGGATAAAGATGGTTTCCAGAAGGTCATGTGGGGAGCCACACTTTCCTTCGCTGCTGTTTGATACTGTTTCTGTGTCCTCACTGAGGGAGACAGAGAGACTAACTAGTGACTCATGGCACAAATAATAGACTTTATTTCACTTTACAAGATAATTCTATATCACTTTACAAGATAATTCAATGCATGGCTACTAGTTATTTTTATGACCTGTTTTTTCCTACCACGGGTATTCATAACTCTTTAAAGCACCAAAACTGATTGAGTTTTCTGGCAAGCGGACTACATATGTAAGGTATCCAGGAAAGCGCTAATGCAACTATAATGCTTTTTGGTTTCCCGACAGCAAAATCTCCGCTTAAGATATCTAACTCAGAATTATGTGAAAAGACAAGAGACATTTGAAAAGAAATGAATGTAAAAACATAAAAATGAGGGATTGTATTAGCAGAGAGGGAGGTGATTTAAGATAGTTTGAGGCTGCATTGTTTCCTTTTAAGTAACTTTTGTGTCTAAAGTTTTGTAGTGTAACACATGAACAGATCTGCACTAGCTGTGACTATTTTCCATAACAATTCACATTTCCTTGACTCACTTGTGAACTTTATCTTGCTGTTTTATAATCAGCAAAAACAGTGCAGAAACTGTACTCTAAAACTGAGATATCAGAAGATGCACGGATGTTAAGGTGACAAAAGTGTAAGTAGATGACAGAGATCATTGGAGAAAAACTGAAAATATCACAATCAGAGAAAGCTGCTAGCTGTTTTAAGGGGGAGAAGACAATAGCTGTGCTACAAAAAAATAGCTAAAAAGAGAAAACAAAGTTTTAGCTTTACCTGTTTTTTAAATGAATTAAGACAAGTGGTGGGCCATGTAAGACTGACCTACCTACTAGAAGGAGTAACTGTTGAGTAGTGGGCTCCATCTAGTGGGGTGCATATCCTTTCTTGGTCAGCTTGAGTGCCGTGTGCTGGCTGGCTAGGAACAGGAGGCACCCCCCCCTCTTTTCCTGGACCAATTAACTGAGATGGAGAGAAACAGTCAAGTTAGATATCTCTAAATTGGTTCAATAACAAGCTAGACATAGAGCAGATTCTGTCATACTGGGACTAGGTAGTGTTTTTGGCATGCAGCTGGGCTCCAGCTACCATGAAGCAGAGAGGAGTGTCAAGCAGAAGGTGATCTCCATAGTACAAATGCTTTCTTATTTCCTTCCTATTCCTCTGTACTTCAAGCTTGATTTACACTGCAGAGCTCTATGCCCATTTCAAGTAATGGAGGAATCATATCCTCTTCTACCATCACTGTGTCAGCAAAACTGGTGTGGAAGCAGCAGGCAGAGAAACATTTCTTAGCTTATTTTATCTGATGAATGGATGCAAATATGCCAAAATGGACTGTCAGTGTATCCTACATCTAGGCTAGAGTGCTGTGCTTGGGCAGCTACAGTGACAGCAGCTCTGTAATTCAGCCAAGGCTTTGGAAAAGGTGATGCTTCTGTGCCAGCAAACAGGTTTGGTACCTGTTCTTTAAGCATGTTTTTTCTAGGGTACTGCTACCCTATCTGAGTGAAGTTAAGGATGCTCAGGAGCCAGTTCCTAGCTCCCCTGCAAGTTCTCTTTATTTAGCCTAGATTCTTTTTGTTCCTGAGCAGGCAAGATATCAGTGCATGCACTTGTTTCAAGGCCTCTCTCTGATGTACAAGTGACACATAATGGTTGCAATACCAGCCACACTTGTTCCACCTTTTTTTACAAGTACCTGGTGAGGGTGTGCAGCATTCAAGCCACCAGCAAAGAGTACAGGATACCCCATGTCAGCTGGTCCAACTGCCAGGCCAGCAGGCTGATAGGAAAGACGAGAGCTGGAAAGCTAAGAAGGAAGAGAAAACACAAGAAAGGCGAAGGGAGAGGAGAAAGTAAAGGGAAGGGGAATGCCCAACAGTCTGAATAATCACCAGACTCTGGAGAAGGAACAGGAGAAGTTGCAGGCAGAGCACAGTGTTTCAGGCTGGCAGAATAAATGCTAGATTTTCATTAGAAATCAATCATGAAGTTTATTTTAAAAAAGTTCTTACTGCAGGGGATGAAGTTTGGGTTTTGACAAGAAAACAAGATTGGTTTCCTATACACTGAGGAGGCTGTGCAAGGTATGACTGACATCTAACACAGGGAAGCTCTGCTTTATAGGACTATTCACATACTGGAAAAAGCATGAATACCATCATCAACTTATTAAAGAGATAATATTTAAGTATATATTTTTTTCCAAAGCAACTGCAATATAAACTGTTTGAACTCAATTCCATTTTGCATTTAAAAGAGTTGACCTTCAGAGCCTGCTGAAACAGCTTAAGCAATAGAATGTAGGGTCCTGAAGGTGTGCTAGTTGAAGAGAGAAATGGGAAACTAACCCTTGTGAGATTGCTTTAGGAATAAAGTGCTGGAAGTGGTGAAACCCTGAAGGTCATTACGCACCTTAAGTAGAAAGAGAAGCAAGACTCTTTCGTGGTTTGGCCTTCTCGACTTCAAAAGGAACACTTCATTCAGAGATCTGCATGTGATACCCCAGCAATGCCCACACTGACATCATTTACAGTGGTCTCAGTGATGAACAGCACTTACCTGCACAAAAGGCTAGTTAGGCTGAATGGAGCAACCTCTTTCTCAGAGAAGGCCAAGTATAAAATTGTAATATGTTGTGCTCCTGGAGATATCCAGCCAACTTGACTCTTTTTGTAGGAATTAATATTGCTTTTGACATTATTTTATGCTCATCCACCTGTAGAAATCCTTTTATAAATTCTAAGGAGTGTTGCTCACTGAACTGATCTAATATTATCTCTATTTAAGAAATCTTCAGCATACACAGGCATGCTTCTCTATTCTTTAACAGTCTTTTCCCGAGTATTCTTTCACAGTCATTGTTAGCTTTAGAAACATGAAACTTTTAAGTTCAAACTGCATCATTCTCCACCTGCCTTTGAAAATCCTCCAACAACTTTGTAGTAGCTAAGTGTTCCCATTTTACTAAGTGTTTCTCTGTCCTTTGTTTTAAGAGACTAGCACAAGCATGAGAAACACGACTTCAGACAAACATACAAGATGTAAACAAAGAACAGTAATTCAGGTTGTGTTATTTGTAACCATGAAGTCAGATATAAGTAAGACTTTTATTTTCTCCAATTTAACAGTATTTCTGTTTTAACCCAGGAAAAGATCTAACTGACTGCAGAGATTCTAGGACATAGATTTTATTAAGAGAAAACATTCAGCAATGTGCCTTATTACTTGTTGTGTCCTTGACTAACAGTTCGTACTTGCAACATCTGACGTTCAAATATGCTTTTCCTGTCTTGGGAGACCTTTGTTTGCAAAGGCATTTAAGCATCCAGCTCTCATTGAAATCCTTACAAGAGAGAGAACTGAAAACTTTGGTAGGCTTGAGCCCTACGGAAAGCAGGTGACATTCACTGACGTTAGGGACCTTTAGCATCAGTGGGACCAAAATTCACCCATATTTCTATTTTTTTAAAGGCTGTCAAAGTCAAATAAAAAAACTTATTATGCCCTTACACTCTCGTCTTCTCTGTTTGTTCTTCTTCCTCCTCTGGCAAAGGAGGGTTATAGCTGTCCTTTGCCAACAGCAGGCTGTGTTCTTCTAGGCATCCTTAGTGTTACAGCTGTAGGCTGGGCTCCCATTTCAGCAGAGGTAGGGAATGCTTAGTTCCTTCTCAAACACTGACCAGCCTGACAAAGTACAGCGCGCTTCTTTTATCTCCTCCTTTTACCCTGAAGACACTTTTAAAAGGTTGCTGAAAACTATTCCCCATATCCTCATTAAGTGTTCTAGGCTGCTTCCTGCAGGGTTGCTGTTCATCTGAAAGACTGCAGGTGTTTTTTATATTTTAGAGCAGTGGCTTTGCAAACTGACCAGGCCCAAAGATGTGCCTGTCCTACTTTGGGTTGACTAGTCTTTTTGATCCGTAACAAACTTTCTGCGTTGTCAAATTGGTGCTTTCCTGTATTTGTTCTATCATGCCAGTATTATCTGGCCATGAAGACCATGTTCTATTGTCAACTCACTTGATGTGAAAAGGCCAGTCCCATCACTGGGACCTTCAAGGTGTCCATCACCACAGGAGGAGGGGTCTGAAAATGTGCCTTTGTGACAGTAAAAACACACTGTGCACAGACACAGACACACAGAGGAAACAAAAAGAGAGAGAGAAGAACTTCAGAGAAAAACTATAAAGGATTGGCTGAACTGAAAGCTAGTGAAGAGACTTTGTTTGCAGCAGCCAAGTCTACATAGAGAGCAGAATTCTCAGTATTCCCAGAAACACATTAATTTTGTGAAGGACTGCTTTCCAATCTCAGCAAACCACTCAACACAGTAATATTTCAGACTCCAGTGAACACTGACAGAAACTCTGTTCCACAGCTAATTAGAATTGTTAACAGCCAATTAGCGAGAAGATGACTGAGTAGTTGTCAGAAAAAGCTAAGACTGATTTTATTTGGAAATGTACAAATTATATATATTTCAATAGTCTCCATCCATACACCCTTAATCTTCTAGCATTCTAAAAGACAGCAAGGATCCTATCTTGGCATTTCTGTACTGTACGCTCAGACTAAAAGAGGGCCCAGACTAAGGGACAGTTCAAATAAACTGATGTGAAGAGAGGGCTGACACTCCACAATTAAATTCTTTCTTATGGAGGGTGCTAATGCAAAAATGGCATCCCAGTCCTGGGCTGGTCCCTGATTTCTCCCCAGTTGTTTTCCTATCAGCACAGTCTTACGAAAGTTTGATTTGTGGGTACCACCTGTGCTCTGACTTTCTCCTGAATTTTAGGGTATTCTCCAACCCACATAATAGACATGCTATGCAGGTCCACAGGGAGAAACTACCATCTACTGCCTTGCATCATGCAGGTTGGGCTACTGGGAACACAGGTAGATCTGTGGATAATCTGCATATGAGCTGTCTATACCACACAGTTCCTCCTATCTTCTTAAGCATTAAGTTTCATATAGAAAGCTGGAGGAAGAGAAATCAGCTTTCCCTGCCCCCCTCCTCATTTACTCTAGAGACCACTCTGTCAAGTCAGGCTCACAATTCTAATTGTGGCAGTTGCTTTATACGTAAGCATGCAGTGTATGCCAACTATGAACCACAGAAAGGCAAGAAAGGAGGCTCATACTTTATATGAATCTTCAAGGTTATTCTCGTTTCATGAAACTTTGGTCTCACTGAGAGGAAAAGCTTTATGTTCCCTGGGGAAATGCCAGCTTCAATGTATTCACAAACACTGTTACTGTTAAATTACGCTGGCATGAGCAAGTCAGTGGAAACTTCATCATGAACCCTACTGCCTTTCACCTGCTTGGTGAAAAGGCAAGACACAGCTCAGCCACAAACCCATCTCCTGAGCTGTATATCCTGGAACAATAAAAGCTTTATTCCATTAGACTCATCATGAGTGCTGCCTGATCAGGTCAATTATGCCAGATGCCCTGTTACCCCAAATCCAGTCAGCACAGAAATACTTCCTAAGAAAAGCTCATTTCCAGCTCATTCAGCAGAACGCATTCTGCTAAACCAATCAGACTAATTCCTCTGAAGCAGTAAGAAGACTCATAGCAAATTCTTTCAGATTGGAACAACATTCCAAATACACTCCATTCTGTGCTTCGCACCCCCAGTAAAACAGATTTATAGGGTCTTTAGATTGTCTTTAAAGTTCAGTAGAGCCATCTGCTTGGCAGAATAACAAGGCAGATCATTCTTGAATATTTAAAGCTATAGGAAAAGAGCAAAACTGGCCAAGTCTTCAAAATACATAATTGTTGAGTCAGATGTATAAGGAGAGAGAAAGAAGAACAGGAGTTTCCATTTTTCAAGATTCAGATGAGATCCATTTGTTGTTTCTTTTAAAACTAAAACTTAGAGGAAATTTGCACAGATAGGTGGGAACACAGAGAACTCTATTTAAGTCCCAGCTAGTTCAATACTACAACCCAGTTTGTTTGCCAGTACATATTTCTGCTGTCCCAACTAGTTTTAGATGGTCCTACAAATAATGTTTTTGTCTTTTTCCTATTTTACTATTTTGCAGTCCAAAAGACATGACTGTGCCGTAAGCATTTTCCTGATATGTAAATGTTTCTCAGTTTCAGTCTGTTACCTCTAGTAATGCTGCCTGGCATCAAGCTCTTGAATTCTTCTTTTGCAGTGATCAGTATGTGTATGTATTGTATGCTGCTATCCTCTTCAAGCTTATCTCAGCCCAGCTGCAGGACTTGGTTCTTTTAATCTTTCCTAATAACTCAGTCTTTCTAGTCCTGTAGCACTAGAACTAGATTTCATAGTGTATCATAACACGACGAGTAATAAGCTTACATACTAAATTTTAATTATACAGACTGATCTAGCAGCAAGAGGCTTCATGCTTACACTATAGTTGATGCAGGAGCAGGCACACATACTAATCATGATTGGTCAATCTAGAAGCAGAAATAACCTGCTTCCTCTTACCTGAGATGGAGGAGAGGTGGAGAAAGATGTCGTACAAACTTCTTGGGAATCTTCCACGGAGGGGTACACTGCACCATTGTCCTCCCCAGCTCTAAAGCAGCAAAAAAAGGAACAAGTCCTAACTGAAAATGGAAAAAACACACTGGGACAAACATTGCAGGGAGATTGAGAGTATTTGAGTGGACTTGAAAGGAGAATTATGAAGGGCTCTAATAATCTTCTTGGCAGAACTGTGGAAAACAGACTATTGAAATTTTAGTTCTCCTCAGAATTATTTGCCCCAGATACTTTTCTTATCTCCAAATAGGAAAACTTTTTCTTTTTCTTTCTTTTTCTTTTTCTTTTTTTTTTTTTTTTTTTTTTTTTTTTGTATTGAACTAAAGAGTTTTTCCTGTATCAGTCAATGCTATTGGCTTTGGTGTGGAGAGAACCATTGTCAAACAGTGCTACTGGTCCCAATTTGACTACTCTCATGAATTTTAGAGAGGGCAAATCCCTCATCTACAAAGAAAAACTTCAGCTCCCCATGGAAATCGCTGAGGATGCATGCCTGCAGACATTAGTTCTACATGAAGATTAACTGTTACCCTTTTAAATTCCCAAAGGTAGCCAAGGTTCAACCTCTTTTGGGGCAGAGTGGTTCTGTATGGAATTTGGGAACATAATGGGGTTTGCTGCACTCAGCCTTCTAGACCTGAGGGGAAACACGTTGCCTTTCCTCATGTGCTCAACCATGTCACTATGACTGACCCTGATCCTCCAGTCTCCCTTCCCATGCAGTCAGCAGGTAGTGCAGAAGGCTCTGTATTTGGGCATAATGATGCCTTCACCATAGCCCATGACTGCACTCAGCATTTCCTCACCTGTAATTGCAGGGATGCATGGGCGAAGAGCTGGGATAGGGACGGTCCACAAAGTGATCAATGATAATCCCCATGATAGGAGGGGTCCTCTCAAACTGCCTGCAATGCAACAAGCAAATGGTGTTACTGGTATTCTCACTACTAGCCCAACTCATGGTGCCCTCACAGAAAGCCCTAGTACCTGTTAATGGGACCACAGCATCTATACCATTCAACTCTGCAACTCCAAGCTAGCATCAACAGTTTAGAGTCCCAGAGTCTGGCTCAGGGCTACCCAAATATTCCCCTTGCTGTAAGACTTAAGCCTGACAGAGTCTTCTCCATGAAGGAACATCTCAACAGGACAGGATAAGCAGAAGGTAAAGATCTAGATTTCATAATATGAGGGATTTAATAACATATGATGGTAAAACACTTTCTGGCATGATCATATTTTCTCACCTGGTGGACATGAAGGCAAGGTTGATTCTGTAGGCACAAGACAAAGTGATGGTGCCCACTGGAGTACCCACTGTCCCAACACGGACTGTCTGGAAACCTGTATGGTTAAAGAATAATTATCAGATTCAATGGTTACACAGAACTGATTATTTATATTCTATACTTCCCTATTCTGAGATTATATCATCTTATTTTCATTGTGTTTACATTATTCCTTGTAATCTGAACTCCAAATACAAACATAGAACGCATAACAAAACAGCAGCACTAGGCTGCCTTGCTGTTAGGCCTCATCCACAAGACTCCTGATCTGGACTTCCTATCCTGGCTCATACACTGCTCTGAGGTGCTTCTTGATCCCGAGTAGATCATCATCTCCTTTACTGGTCCTGCCCCTTATGAACATACATCCATATTTTCTTTATTTCTGTTCTTGATTGCTAGAGTCAAAATAATAGTCACCCTAGATCTTGTTAAAGTACATTATACCTGTCACTTTGTGATATGATCCTTTGAAGAAAATATCCACATTTAAAAAGCATGTGTAAACCTCAGGCTTAATTTTGCTTGCAGTACTTAGACATAGTAATAAATGTCTCTCAAGTACAGAAAAGAGTTCTACTCTAGTTTATGTGTGGTGTGTCTAACTATACCTTCTCCCAAGCCACTCAGCTGCACTTCACCAAAATATATCCTGCAGGAAAAAGAACAAGGAGTTATTAGGTCTAGTGAGCCATAATGCTAAACGTATCTATATTCCCTATCTAATTCAGTAATAATGGGAGGGTTGGAGCCACTCTTCCTCTTTAGAAGAAAACATAAGTAGTAGCCAGAAAGCCCATCTCAAAAAGCATTCCAGCTATTTCAGAGGAAGATGTATTACATGAATAGAAAGAGAAAATGGTAGCTGAGTCTAATCAGAAATATTTTAAGCCTGTCAATCTCTATGACAGGTCTACGGTTTAGAGCAAAAAAGTGAACTGACTTAAATTTCAGGGATGTGTAAGTCTTTAAGCTGGTACTCATCACACAACATAAAAGATATTAACTGTACTAGAAAGAGAGCTGCTCTTAAGTATTTGTCAAATCAGCATTGCAGGCAAGAATGAAGAAATGACTGAGGTTTCTTTTAAACTTGCCTGTGCAAATGATGATAACAAACATGAGACTTTGGACTAAAATCATCTAAATTAATTACACATGCACATCAAAGACTTTTCTTGAAGTCAAACAGAAGGCAACTGGAAGGTGATAACCATGAACTGTAAGACAGTTGGATCTCAGGCTAAACAAAGCTGAGCTCAGTATTTGGATGAGAAAACTGTAGGAACTACAGCAAGTGGAGCTGAGGATGTATCTTTAAAATGGAACAGAAGGACCGAGTCTGAGTCTAAACTGCAGAAGTATGCATTGCAGTTATGTGCAACTTAGCCATGTGTTTGTCAGATATAGGCCAGGTGCTGAGCAACTGGATGCAAATATGCCATTTAACCATTTAGCTGCATGCAGAATTTTTGTGATCGTCTCAACAAGCTAGGCACATAATGGTACTTTCAGAGCTCGTGCTTGTTTTTTTTTAATGCCTCAGAATGAGGCTATAAGGTGATACACAGTATACAGTTCACTTCTATCACTGATACGTAGCAGTTAAATTCCAACTACTTGAATTTTTATCACTCATCCTTTTTCACCACATTTATATCTACACTGTGCAAATCTGCTGCTTCAAATGTGGTATTTTCTATTTCGCTTTACCTGTACAATATTACATATTCATGGCCTTGTTTCCTTGAGAGTCTGTAGGCTGGAGTTACTCTGGTTATAGCAAGTAAAGACTTAAGTAGTAGAGACAGCCTGTTGTATACGGTGTATGAAACTTTGATTTCTTTGTCACACCTGTAGAACACACAGGAAAAAATATTAAGTCTTTTTTTGCCAATTAAGAAAGTAATTTTTTAATCAAAATGAGTCTGGGCCAATTGTTCAAACAATAAAAGAAAGCCTCAGCGTGACTACCTGTAGTTGACCAACCAGCCAAGAGTCCTATTTCAGTCTAGTCACTTCCCATAGAATTAATTGCTGAAAAATGCCATGCAGCCTTGTAATAGACAGAAGAATCCTTACAGTATTAAAACCATTTGTAGCTATTGAGTATATGAACTCTTGTGTCTGAGGAGGTATATTAATTGCAACGGAAGAATGAAGAAAGAATGAAATTTCTCGTTTCCTTTCTTGACACTGACATTAAACAGCTGGACAGTACATGAAATGAAGAGAGGACTTCCCTCTGAAGTGTCGCAGGTAGCACAGCCAATGTGTGCGCATTCATCAGCATGGATTGAGCAAGCTTCCCCATTTCATTAGCTAAAAATCCTCTAAAACAAACATGAAGAAACCCAACAACACAAAGGAAGTTGGAAAAATGCACTTACTTTTCATTCATTTCTAGACACCAAATTTCCAACTCCATGGAATCTCCCTGTATCAGAGAAAAGATGGTGAACAAAGGCTCATTTCAGAACAGAAATCTTTTCACATCACATTAATGACCAGCAACAGCCAAATCTCTCAAAAAAAGATGGTCCTCTGGTTCCCACTTTCTTGTTATCTTGACAATAGACAAAGGTGCACTGGAAGCTTCACTACAGAATTTGATCACCTGAGAGCACACCTTCCTCAGAATGGCTAAACTCTTCACAGCTAAGAAGCTATATGTTTTGCTGCTCTCTCACATGTGTATTTGGCCTCAGACATTTGCAGTGAATTGTTTCCGTTAAATAATACTTTTCTTCTCATCCATATACTAGTTAACCTCATGACTGCAGACGTTTTTACATTATCTTGGGCTAAAATGCAGAAGCTTTGGTAGGTGACTTAAGGTGCAAGTGATAAAACAGAAACCTGTTTTGACTTGGTCCTCACCTCTGAGGTTTTGAGAGAAATCTCCACGCACATAGACCGTCCAACAGCAGGCAGCTGTCCTGCCAAGGCTTTCTTTGCTTCATGAGTAACTTCTGGTATGTCTTTGATTGCCAAATTGAACTGCAGAATGAATGAGACAAATCAATTTTTGTATTTCTTTGAACAACTGCCTAAAGGTACAATGCAGGAAGATTCATATACCAATATATAACATACTAGGTCAGCGTCCACTGAAGTATTTACGAAACACAAATTTGCTCAAGCTTTTCACATTTGCAAACAACATTTCCTTGGCTGCTACTTCAAATGGTTTTCATGATCCTGCTGTACAAAGTCACACTCTTTTTTCCTCACTTGAATTATATGTTCACCCACCGAGTATCTTGAGTCTCTTCAATTTTATTGAAGCCCATTATTTTTAAAGTCCTGAATCACAGGTACAAACTTCTGACAAAAAAAGAGCTCATGACACCACCCCCAGCAGATCTTGGAAATGTGCCTTAGTCAGCAGGTAGGAGTTGCCAACAGGCATCATTTATCTCTCCTCTAATTAGGCCTTAGAGAGCCCAGAGTGGCATGTTACATGTCAACAAGGAAAAAAAAACCTAACCAACAAAATTGAATATAGTAATTATTATATATGAATAGTTAATGTATTCTGCACAAGAATTGCATGTGTTCTCAACATTAAAAAACACAGTTAGAGAATTGCTTTAAAAATTGTGACTTTACCCAGTCAGAACCTGTTGGGGAGGATGATGATCGGGTACAGATTTTCTCTCCAAGTCGGGCCTGGACAATTACCTGTACCGTCTGAAAGACAAAGGAAAAGATACACACTGATTTCTTGAACTCATCAGAGCCCTCTATTCAGAACCTAGACAAATTCCAGGTTAAAAAAAAAAAAGAGAGAGAGAGAGAGAGAGAGAGAGAGAGAGAAAAGACTGACTGACCAGAATGTAGAGAAGTGAAGTTTGCTAGGCTAATCTTCAGGTATAATCACCTTGAATTATTACGTACAATAGGTAGACATTATCTCAGACAGAAAATGATTTTAAGTGGATCTTTTTTTGTAATAACATGAAATAACTAAGTCAATTTCATGATCAGGAATTGCACTGTCTTCAGTAATACTGAAACAAGATTTATAACTATATCCTGAAGCTGGAGACATAAAAGACATTCAAATGAGTCATCTGTTATCAGAGTATCTATTTGCTTCTAGAAAGGCCAAGTAGTAAAGTCTATGCACCAAGTAAGGCCAAACTTTTTTTTATAGTTACATATCATAACTCAGAAGAACAGATACTATTTCTCTTGGATGCAATAGAACAAAATTTAGAGGGACTGAAAATACAGGTTAGAACCCAGCAGGGGATAGGGATACTATCTAACTGTTGGATGCAGTTAAATGTGTTGACAGGAACTCAAAGATGACAGAGGTATGATCAGCCTATAACTGATTTTATAGCAGAATATTTTACGGAAAGGGAAGATGTATTGAACGTGGAAAAAAATATATTTTGCTAATTCCTCTTAGGAATCTCTCTCTCTCTCTTTTTTTTTCCTCCTAAAGTTGCCTTCAGCTTTTCTTGTTTTGATCTTTAGCAAGCAAAAAGCCCCTCTGTTATGCTACACTATCTACCAGGAATAAGGCTTTTTTCTTAAACACAAATGAAGGGAGATTTGCTCACAAGAGGAAGAGTTACCTTCAGAGCAAAAAATTTGATGAACTTGTCCAGGTCCTTCCTGTCCTGGGAACTGAGATCAGTGTCCATTGCATATGGCAATCTGAAATACAGTACAGGCCTGGGAATGAAGTCTTCCTTCAGCATTCTTTTGGATTTTAAGATTTCAAAATATTTTGCCATTAGAGGCTAGCTCAAGAGAAACAGAATGTCTAACATGCTAAGAACTTTGTGGAGGGTGTTAAACTCACAATAATAATAATATATCTTGTCAGTGCAAAAGATACCAGAAGAAAAACAGAGTAAGCTCACAATTAAAACTGCATACAAGTTCTCCAATCTTTCTAGCTTAATGAAAGAAAAAAAAAATAAAAGGCCACCCACCCCAACACCACTCTGAGTTCAGTATCAAACTACGCATCAGACACTGCAGTCTCAGCTTCAAAGAGAAACCTGGTCAAAACCAAACCAAATTGGTTTCTTGGGTCTAAAATCCTAAAACTGGTATTCCAGTAATATTTCAGTAGATATTGAAATCTATACAACTGTTGCTGGAATGACCTATATTGCTTATTTACTTCCAACAAATATGTACTTGCAATGTACCTGTATTTGTATTCTTCATCTAGCTACAAATTTATTACAACCAACTGTAAAGATGCATTTTGCCAACAGATAGATCAAAATTCTATGTTTGCTTCTCTTGAAAGCCTTTGATGACAGATACTTAGCTCCCACAATCACACTAGCTTGTTTTTCAAAATATTATTTATGTTTTAGCAATACAATGAAACTTGTATAGTGCATGAAACCACATGTGCCAAGATATTAATCGGATCTCTGCTGCCAGTGCATGACATGGCCTTGGATAAATGATAATTTCTCTGTGGTTCAGTTTTTTCACTTATATGTTAATAACCATACAGAGACCATGGGGAGGATTGCCTTAATTAGCAGCATTAATTGTGCTTTTTACTCCTAAGCCTTCGAAGTATTCTTTCTTAACTTCTGTTGCTGTTTTTGTTTCAAGTACTGGAGTTCCCAGGTCAGTAAGCACAAGCAGCTGACATGCACAAGGTTACTTTATTCACTGTTCAATCTTTATGCAAAGAGTGATCTTGCAGCAAGCCTATAGTATTGAGAAGGACTGAGTACTGTATTTATACAAATTAAAGCTTAGCAGGACAAAGGGGTTAATAATCCTGTTCACACGGGAAACAGCATACGATCTTTACTGACTACATGCATCTGTACTTATATTTAAGATATCTCCATTGAATAGCAATAAACACTTATTTTAAGTAACACTTCAAGAGCATCACCTAAGAGATGCTGCTACCATTATAGAGCACTTTACAGAGGAGAGTGCTGATTTCCAAATGACTCCATAAAAAAAAGTTCAGATACCTAATCCTGTTGAAAGGCTCCAGGCTACATTCATACAGCATCTGCCAGCATGGTACAATTCTCATTATAGTTTTCAATTTAAATTGAAAACTAATATAAGCAATTTAGTATCAGATACATTAACAATTTATCCTTCAGATATTTTAACCTCATCACCAAAAGTATTATACTTTCTTTCTCCCCTTCATCTCAACTATATAATAGTCTTTCTACCGCAGAGGAAATATGCAAAAAGAAGTCAGCATTTAAAAGCGCTAGATGTTTGACTGATGCACTAGTCTAATATAGAGAAAGTAAGCTTTTAGTATGTATGTTCCCCATTAATAACTGCAGTAAATACGAAAAATAGGTCAGAATCAATCATTATTATTCTTCTGACTTAAACAGGTGATGCACTGTAGGGGTTGAGAGGACTTGAGACACTGCACAAAACCTGGCTGATATGGGCAATAAAATACAGCATAAAATATTTTTTTCTCAGACAGAATGGTGACATTTAAACATCAAGAGAAATCATATTAGCTTTTAATACAAAAAGAAGTGAAAGGATATCTGTGTAAAACTGCTTAAGAAAGGGGCAAAGTGATATATATCCTTATGTCATAGGGGAGCTGTCAAACAAAACACCTACTGGGACTGAAAAAAAACAACATTCTGGAGAATGACTATTGCAAAACATTAGGTAACTAGAGGAAGGAGTCAGGCCCAGTGGTGTCTTAGGAAAAGAAACAAAGTAGATTATCAAAGGGTTCTCTGTGCAGAACAGGAGCTGGTTCTAACGGTTATAACAACCAAATGTCTATAGAGAGGAGAGAAATGGCCACAGTCATATTTTGGATTCACAGTTCAAAGAAATAGAGCTTCACAGGTCTGCCCTGCTCTGGGAAAACTAAGATGCTTTCTGGGAGATCCCAAACCATCCAGAACATCCATGAAAAGTTTGGAGATTCATACTCTTATCTTTCAAGCTCCAAATGCCAGCAACAGTCGACTCACCAGCGCCTAAAATAAAGCAGAAAGCATCAGGCAAGGTTTCATGTCAGGTAACTAATTTCAGGGGGGGAAACAGTGACCCTGGAATTCAGTTCCTGACATTTTTAAGGATTGTCATCTGATGGCCACCATCTCCTATTTTTGCAGGGAGCATTTGATGATTACCTGACATCTGCTGAGGCCTAGGACAATGTTCATTTTAAAATCATTCTCGCTACAGCCATCATTTTATTTACAAAAATGACTTTGTACCCTTACGTTAGTTGCCATCAACTGATCGGAGCAGGAAGGAAGTCTTTTAAACTTAATTCCACCAAACTCATTCCATTTTTAAAGTCCTGTAAGCTGCAATGCCAACACAGCTCCCAGTTAAGTGTCATTTATCCAGATGAGTGCATCTCACAAGTCAGGCTTAACTCAAAGAGGGTGCTACCTAATTTCATACTGAATGACCACCATCAGAGAGTAATAATCTCTGGTCTAGGTCAGAAACCCACAGATGATCAATTCCCCCTCAACCAAGTAATCCTTTGAAAAAACAGACCTTACGCATAGGTTGTTCACAAATGAAAACAAGTATCTTAGGCACGTGGCTTTTTGCTTTGTCTCTCACTTCTGGTAACATCTGCTTTCATACTATTTGCCTTAGTTCATATGCATTTGTCGTCTCTTTCCTCTAAACAGAAAAGTCAAACGTCCACTGGAGAAATGCCACATGGTGTTTTTTTGGCTAAAGTCTTATTCTTTCTTACAAGACTATAAAGCAGAGCTGCATATTAGGCTTATCCAATACTTTGACATCTGATACAGGGCAGTGTGCCTTATACGTTCTGTTAGTATTTGTACTTCCTTCACCAAGGAGAAGGATACATTAGCAACTACGCATAAGCTGACGGCATCTTGTCTTCATGATGCAACAAACTGCAGTGGCCCTCCCCCTCGTGCAGTAGTACAACCCCAAAAAAAGAAGAAAAACTACAACTACCAGCATACCATGCTCTTGTTTGACTATTAGCCATCCAGGGGCATGAAGACACTTGTAGCCTGGGCATACAGCAGGTGCACAACACCACTTGTAGAACATTTCACCTGTGGGCATTTAGCATGCGTATGTGTTTGACACTCACTTCCATAAATGGGAAAGGAGCAGAAGCACCTAACATGTACCAAGCACTGTTATTGCTGGCGGGGAAAGTGTACGTAGGCCACCTCCACTACCTCTCTCCTCTGAGATTTCCCTTTGAGCTAGGACTGCTACAACTGAAATTCATTATGGCTTCCTTTATAAGAGATAATTATCAATGCAATATAATTATTCAAGGTTTCTTCTTAGCAAGAAGGCCATGAGAAAGAAATAGAGAGTGCTGTCATTGTTAAGAAGAGGGCTGTGGACACATCTCATCCCAGTTTTCATTTCCTGATTACCTGAGTGCGCCCCAAAACCTAGGTTCCTTGTTTTTTACCATTCGTTCAAAACTTTTTGGAAACTCAGGAACCAAATCCAACCACTGATTATGTCGTATATTAAGTTCCTGAACATCCTTGTTGAATCATTCAAGTAAACAAGAAACGCATGGAAGTTTTTCAAGCTTTTAGTAGAGTGCCTTTGACAAATAGCTGAGGAAGCTTTCCTAGAACATCTCCTTCAGTGAGAAAGCAGCTTCAGTGCAGATAGGTATTTTGAGCACATTAATAAGCAACTATAAAAAGATCTCCATAAAGACAGTGCTCTGTTTCAAGGCTAGCCTGTAAGTTAAACTTCAGTATCCTACAATTAATTAGTTTTCTTTTCCCCTTCCTAGTAGGTTGGTCAGAAACCTGGGGAGAAAGAAGGAGATGGGCCGGGAACAGCTCTAAATTTTAAGATCTGCTACTCTTGAAGTTCATGAATTTTTTTAAAAAGATCAGAGATTCAAGAGGCAAACTACTTCATATTACATAAATATTCTGACCAAATCAAAGACTATCTTAGTTTACCATGTGGTTAAGCTTTAACTGACAAAGAGGCAATTTTCCTACTGATCAAGATTTACTTCTTAACTTGGAAATGGCTTCCCAGTTTAAGGAATATCTTACTAAAGCCTGAACTGCCAGCTCTCCACTGGCTTGAAAACAAAATTAAGTAATTCCTGTTGACTGGCAGTTACATTCTGTACTTCCCGAAGGTCTAAAAATGGTATCAGTTCAAAAGTCCATCTCTCATTTTGTTTGTCAGATCAAAGTATACAGACTAAAAAGGAATTTGCTTCTACAATCTCCAATAAAATAAAATAAAACTTACAACCACCAATAAAATAACTAAGTCTCAACTTTTGTGAGAATACATGTTAAAAAACCTTGAAATAATGTAGATAACATTTAAACAAAATAAGCTGATCCTGTAAGATCCTTTTGGACATATGAATGCAGATCACTCGCTGACCTGAAGACTTCTTGCTTAAGAAGGAAGGTTTCACCAGGTCAGGCCACTCCTAAAATAATTTGGAGATGCTCTAGACCACATTTACAACTAATTTTCAGCTAAGGCAGTAATTTACAATGTTTTTTCCACTTACAATGCGCCTAGTCACACCACTTTTGAACTTGGTAAATAGCTAGTTCAGACTCAGTTCAAAGTGTCCCTTCTCTACCAGTATGCTAATATTGAACGTGCTCCTGCTCCCAGTGAATCAACAGGGAGTATTCTTGCAGCAGCCTCCTAATAGCCACAGTTCGAGCAGGAAAGAAAGATGTGATATTTAGTCCAGCTCTTGATCCTTCCTAACAGAAAGCAAACTTAAATGTTATAGAAAAACTAAATGCAATGAACCACGTGGTTTCAAGTTGTAAATATTACTTATGGGCTCTGATGCATTTTGCTTTTATAATGCAACATTTGCGGGGGGGGAGAGGTCAAACAACCCAGCATGCCACATCCACCCCACTTTCTGCTCGTTCTCACCAGATCTTAGGAAAACAAAACCGGCCACGTTTATGTGTGGCTTCAAGGGCACTGTCAGTCAGGTGCCAGCGGGTATTTCTTCAAGAAACCCCGTTTTTTAGAAATTTACGAAGCGAAAGCAAAACGGTGACACAAAGCTGTAACCAACTGCTGCCGACCCGCCTCTCAGTTCCCTCGGCTCCGGGAGCGACGCGCGGCTCGCCCGGCCGGCCGCACCGCCGGCGCAGGCGGCGAAGCCCCCGCGCCCCGGCCCCGGCCGCGGCCGCGGTACCTGCGCGGCGGAGGCAGTGCTGGCGGCGCGGCGGCTCATCCCGCGCGGGGGCGGCCCGAGCGGGTCCCCCGCCGCGGCCTCCTCTCGGCGCCCCGCCGGGCACGGCGGCCCCTCGGTCCCGGCGCCTCCAAGCCCCGCGGCCGCCCAGGGGCTCCGGCGCCGCTGCAGCGCCGCGCTCGCTCCTCGCCCCGCTCGGCCCCGGGCCCCGCGCCGGGCCGCGCCGAGCTGGCGGGGGTCGCGCTACCGGCCGGCCCGCGGGCCGCGCTCCGGGCTCGCGGCGGGTGTCAGCGCCGGGGCTCGCGGCGGGAGCGGCCGGCGCGGCCGGATCGCAGCGGCCGGGGGCGGGGCGCGGCCGGCGGCGGGGGCGCGGCCCGGGGCGCTCAGAGCGGCAGCGGCGGCCGCGGCCTGCCCGGCGCCGCCGCCATCGCCGCTGTTTGTTTTCATCCGCTGCGGGCGGGGGGGGCATCTGAGTGTCCGCGGCGGCACTTTCCACACGGAGCCGCGGCGGCTCCTCCCACCCGCGCCTCCCCGCGCCTCCCCGCGCCCCGCGGCCGGTCCCGGTGGGCCGCGGGTGGGATACAAAATGGGGGCAGCGGCCGCTGTGGCCCTCGGCGGCAGCCCGCCGCCGTGCCGAATCTGCTGCGGGGAACGCGCGGGGCGGGCTCCGCCTCCCGGGTAACGGCACCGCCCGCCGCGGGGGCCGGACCGGGGCGGCCGTGGCGGGTCGCGGGGCTCCGGCGCGGCCGTTGGGGAGCGAGGGAGGCCGCGAGCGGCTCCGGGCCGGTAACGGCCGGGGGCGCCCGGCTGGGCCGTCGCGGCGCGGGAGGCACGGCGGGCCGGAGCGGGGGCGCGGCAGCCCCTCGTTAATCGTCCGGTTTACTCCTCGGCTGAGGGGGGCTGCCGAGCCGGGGAAATCGGCTGCCGGGATTTCAGCAGCTTCCGCCGAGTTGCTGGGAAGAAATTCCGCTGCCCGCTGGGTCCCTTTCTTGCCCCTCAAAGCGGGTGAGGCTGAGGCGCTGCAGGGAGGCTCGCGCTGCCCGACACGGCTGTGAACTGGCTGCTTCACCTCCCTGGGTGCTGCTTCTTTGCCACTGAGTTTGGTACCCGCATTAAAAAAAAAAAAAAAAAAACAAAAAGAAAAAAAAAGGAATAAAAAGATTTGCTGTATAACTTGCTTGGAAAGAAAATTGCAACACAGTTTGAAAGACATTTTTTATTTTTTTTTCTTAAGAGTTATTCTGAGTCTCTTCCTCTCTGCTTTATGCAGGTGAAGCCTCTGGGAAAAGCTCTCCGGCAGAAGCAGCTCCCAAGGAGCCCCTCGGGCATTTGCTATGGCTGTACCTATTGCAGTTCTTGACTGTGATCTCTTGCTCTATGGCCGTGGACATAGGACATTGGATCGTTTCAAGTTGGAGGATGTCACAGATGAGTATCTAGTATCCACATACGGCTTTCCCCGCCAGTTCATTTACTACCTGGTGGACCTCCTGGGAGCCAGTCTCTCTCGCCCTACACAGCGGTCCAGGGCCATCAGTCCAGAGACACAGATACTTGCTGCATTAGGTTTCTATACCTCTGGCTCCTTTCAGACTCGCATGGGGGATGCAATTGGCATTAGCCAAGCCTCCATGAGCCGCTGTGTTGCCAATGTCACTGAGGCGTTGGTGGAAAGAGCCTCACAGTTCATTCACTTTCCTGAGGATGAAGCTACAGTACAGAGCCTGAAGGATGACTTCTATGGGCTGGCAGGCATGCCAGGAGTACTAGGAGTTGTTGACTGCACCCATGTGGCAATCAAAGCACCAAACGCAGAGGACTTGTCCTACGTGAACCGAAAGGGTCTCCATTCTCTGAACTGTCTGATGGTGTGTGATGCCAGAGGAGTCCTGCTGAGTGCAGAAACACACTGGCCAGGCAGCATGCCTGACTGCACTGTGTTACAGCAGGCAGCCCTTACAAACCAGTTTGAAAATGAGCTACATAAGGACGGTTGGCTACTTGGTAAGTCAATTTTCCATTGTTGTTTTCCATGCAAATCTATTAGATCTTGGCTCCTCATTGAGTCTGTAGCATCTGGGCTCAGGTGATAGACTTAGTTCTAATTGTTTTCCTGAAGATTGTTTGAAATCTGAGATTGTTTGGACTATCCTTCCCTTAAAGCTAGAACAAAAACAGCCTAGTCTGTGTTTCTTAAAGCCTGAGGAGTGTATATTTTAGTTTATATACCTTCTATTAAGTTCTTGTTTTCTGTATCTTCTTTCTGAATCATGCAAACTTTAATTGTACGTATGATTCTTGTCTAGTTGTCATAATTTCACTGTATTGCATAGTAAATGAATTCTTAAACTCCTCTTCCATATTCTTTAGGATTTCTTTGTGTAAAATAGAATGTCTTTATTTTTTATCTTTTGTCACACTTGTAAACCTTAGTTATTGTTACTCTTTCATATTTTCTCATGTGTTCTGTTTTAGCCCCCAAAATAAGATATTCTGTATCTGAAATTCCAGAAAACAGCACTGAAATCTTTCTAACTGTGCATATGTAATCTCTCCTAATTTTCAACACTAACAGGTGACAGCTCCTTCTTTCTCCGAACATGGTTGATGACCCCTCTGCATATACCTGAGACACCTGCAGAATATCGTTATAACATGGCTCATTCTGCCACTCACAATGTCATCGAACGGACATTCAGAACCATTCGATCACGTTTCCGCTGCCTGGATGGGTCCAAAGGCACCTTGCAATATTCTCCAGAGAAATCCAGCCACATCATTCTGGCCTGCTGTGTGCTTCATAACATCTCCCTGGAACATGGGCTAGATGTGTGGTCTTCTGCAGCCACAGGACACATGGAACAACCAGAAGAAGAATATGAGCAAATGGAATCAATGGACTCGGAAGCCTGTCGAATACGCCAAGAGCTTTTGCTTACTCATTTTAGCTAATAGAGTGGCAGCTGTTAAAGGCTGGTGTGAGAATACAGGGGGCAAATGGGCCCCTCCTCTGTAAGTTCATAAAGACTGAGCAGTTCTGAGACAGGGAGAAAGTTTACTGACTTCATTTCAGCGAGTATTCTGAACTTTTCTTGATCTCCTTGTAAATGTCATATTTAATTGTTAGATTTTTTTGCTGTTGTGATGCACATAGGGTCCCTTTTTACCTGTTGCAGAGAACAGTGACAGTAATGTGAGATTAGAGGAGAGACTTGGGAAATGGTCTTTGAAAATTACAAAAAATCTGTAAGATTTGAACTATTTTAAGAAGCACAACTCTATGCCAGTTTGTTAGCTGAAACACTTATAATCCATTTCTAAACATCTCACACAAATTAAACTTTCTTCTGTATTCCAGTCTACTTGTAACTTGCTGCTCATGAATTCAAAAAAACACTCCTCATTTGGCTTGCAGATACAAGTTCTAACTAAGTTTCATTAATGGTTTTTGCATACCTCCCAAAATGCGGTGATTCCTGTGGATGCTAGTGGTTGTGTTCTGGTAGGCTTCTTTGGTGGGTGCACGCTAGGGTATGCACATATCTAAAAGGTCAAGAAGGGCTGAATGTTTTTTCTTTGACAAATTGGAGAAGATGCTAAACTATGATTGGCTGCATCTTACTTAATAGATATTGGGAAATGGGCTAGTGAATTTAAGTCTAGTTCTCACTAGATAGGTCTACCTCAACAGAAACTGGCGTTAGCTCTTCTTGTTTATTGCTCTAAAGAAATGTGAAGGATTGACTGGATGACAAAAATTGAACTAATTGCAGAAATTATCTGTTTAAATCAGAGCTGAGGCATGGAAAGGCTACTGTGCAATTGCTGGCAGTGTCCCTATTCAGTGGGGGAAAAAAGACTCTAATGTACACAGTTCTTGTTGGCACAAGACTTAGAAGTGTCCTGGCAATACTCTCTTTCCAAAGGATACGTACATTTCCAAGGGTATTGCTTGACAACAGTCCGAGATAATTTTGCTTCTTAGGTTTTATTCTTTACTGGGCAGTAAATGTAACATGCAAATGGTAGGGAATTCAGAATGCTGCAAAAAAATATGACACTTAAAGTAGCAATGTGGCCATTCAGCGCAGCAGATCTTTCTGCTTCTTGTAGAGAAAACAAGCCTGGATCATAACCCATAGGTTTTAAAAATTAGAAAGTATAGGACATGTTTCTCAGTATAGGATGAAAATCTAGGATTAGACATAGTTCTGTCAGTTTGCAATAGTGGTAAGCATTTACTATTACATACACAGTAAGCAGACTTGATGAGGCATAAGCAGCTTGTTTTCTGAGGCCTTGATTAGAACTGCAAAATAACTTGTAGAACAATCTGAGATGTTTTTCTATTTTCTTTATACCTTCTCCCATAATGCGTCACTTAAGAACTACTGTTTCTTACTGTGGAGAAAATCCTGCTGCTTTTACCTGGGAAGAAAGATGCAAGAATTATTTTCTAGAAAAAAAAATTGTAAAATAATCATAATGCCAGAATGAAAGCTAAGAGTTGCTGCCATATCTGATGTATCTAACTGTGCTAAAAATGCTTATCATTGGACCTAGACATCAGTATGAACGGAATGAACTGAGTGGGTGAAGTGAAGGTCAAGTGGGACTCGGACATGTGTAGGTACACTCAGCTATCATGTAATAACAAGTTGAAGTTTCTCAATTTATTATTAATAGCTCTTGACAGCATGTGCTGAAACCAAAGTGGTGGCACTTCCTGAAACAACGTTCACTGCTGAGATTTGTCTTCCTGCAGCCACAGTCACCTTTGTAGAGTGTAATTTCAAAACTAATCTCTCTGCTTGTCAATTTGGGCAAAAATTGCATCAGGCTGTACTGACAAAATCAACTTGTTCTTTCTTGAGTCAGTGCCTTTCAGTTGTTTAGATGAAGAAATCTCATTTCCCAGAGAAGCTTGCTGTATGTACTCCTAAGCAAATTCCTTCAAAACAGTTCATTGGGACTCTTCTGTTTCCCTTGGGTTTAGATCATACTTAAATCTGACAGCTGAGAATCATGTTTCTTCTCTGCATTTCAGCTCCTCTTTGCTTCCCCCGTCAGAACTCTCCAGCTGCATTCCAGAGTGCATAAAGTGCATTGTCAGAGCTTTGAAAAGTAAAGTCTACCCTGACCATCAAATGCTAATACTGTCTGGTAGCTCTCAGCCCTCTGTTGGAAGATGACGGTGACTGACTGTCCAACATACTGGTGTTCTCACTACTTGACTGAATTACTCAAAAAAAAAATCCCATCAACAGTCTTTTTTTAGTTTTTCCCTTTAAATACCTCTTCAAAGACTGTCCAGTTAAGCTGTTAGCTGCCTTTGCTCCTTCTCATGTTGCCTATCCTAGTAAGCGTCGAGCTGCACACTTTACTCGTTTGGGCTCTTTGACTCTTTCCTTGCTGCTATATAGGCACAGAATGGCCTCATTTGCTTAGATTTTGCTCTAACATTCAAGTCTCTCCAGAGACCCTCATCTCTGGTACGGATGAGGTAGCACCACCGTTACAGCACCTCATACTAGTGCCTCCCTAGGGCTTCTCATTACCGGCTGACCCTCTTTCAAAGGGCTTATGTATATGTTTTGTCTTCACCATCCACAATGCTAGAGATTGATATATTAATAATATATAAAATATTAACAGTTATTTAAGAAAAACAATCCATTTCAACTAACTTTTATCTGATTATCTTCCTTTAAATATGTAATTAATCCTTTTTTTTTTTTTTTAAGTAGTAGTATGAGAAGATTCCCAGTCACGAAAAGTTCTGTAACAGCCAGAACATTTTAAGTCTGAACTGAAAAATCCCAGGCAGCCCCTAAAAGTGAAGCTGGGTAGACTAGAAGAAAGGGTTTATTTTTTATTATTGTTGTTGTTTTGTTCTAGGTTTGGGGTTTTTTGTACGTTTCTTTTTTTTTTTTGATTTAGGGGTGTGTGTGTGTGTGTGGTGGGGATGGGGATGGGGATGGGGATGGGGATGGGGATGGGGATGGGGATGGGGATGGGGATGGGGATGGGGATGGTCTCCTCCCGCGGGCAGGCGGCGCGAGCTGCCCCGCTCAGCCCTGCGCTCGCCCCTCTGGGCTCGATTCATCGCGCCTGCTCTCTGCCGCCCCCGGGCGGCCTCATGGCAAGCTGAGGCGAAAGAGCTCGTCGCTCGGCTCGCCGGGCCTGACACAGTTCTAGCTTCGGCTGCTCGGGCCTTGGCGCCGTTCTCGGCTCTGCTCTTCGAGCCTGGCTCGGCGCTCGGCTGGCTCGCCTGGCCGGAGCTCGGAGCGGCGGCGACGACCGACACTCGGGGCCGCTCCGCTCGGCCCGGCGCGGCCCAGCCCGGCCCGGCCCCGCTCCGCTCCGCTCCGCTCGGCCCGGCGCCGCCCGGCCCGGCCCGCCCGCCCGCACCAGGTAGGCTCCGGGCCTGCGCGCTCGGCCCGGCTCCGGGGCAGGGCCGCGCCGGCGGGGGGCGGGCGGGCGCCGCGCGCTCGGGCGGCCCCGCCGCGGGCGCGCTGGGAGGCTGCGGGCAGCTGCCCGGCCGGGGCGGGCGGGGCGGGGCCGGGCCGGGCCGGGCCGGCGCTCGGACTCGCCGGCGGGCCTTTGTGAGGGAGCGCGGGAGCCGTGCTCGGCGCTGGGCCGCGCCGGGTCCCCGCGGGGCCCGGGGCCGGGCCGCTGCGCGGGCTGCACCGGCGGCGGGGCCGGGGCCGGGGAGGCGCCCCGGGAAAGCGGCTGTTGTCCTCGGGAGTTTGCGCCCCGCGCAACTGCTGCCAGTCGGGCACTTCCTAAAACCTGACTTCGGCGCCGGGCTTGGGCGCTCTGTGGGTTTGTTTTTCCTCCGTCGCCACCTGCTCTTGCCCTGCTCCCGTCCTTGTTTTTGTTAAAAAGGTCGGTGTTTTAGTGTCCCTGTAATCCGGGGAATGGTAGCTTATGTTTTGAGCGGTTGCTGTATTGAAATAGCAATACCCCTCCCCCCTTTTCCCCTTTTCTTACCACTCAAAATATGAAATAGATGCGCTCTCTTGTATCTCTTCTTTTGTTTTTTTAAATTGCTGAATACTTGCTTCTGTAAGTAATATTTTTACATGAAATCCATTCACATACGTGCCTCTAACATTATGATATTTTGTTACCTCTTTTCTTGTGGGGGAGCATGCCTAGTTGGCTCATTAGCATTTTGTTTTGTTTTTTCCTAGAGTAGTCCTTAAGGCAACACCTACATTTCTATAGTTTTCGTTTAGTTTTTCTAGGTTATTTTTAATCTTGCCAGTAACATGCTTTCTGTTTTCATTGGAAAGTGCTCAGCGTAATTCTTACTCTAAAACATCTCTCTCTTCACTCTTGAAGCAGAAATACTTTTTAGTGCATCAATCGTATTTTTTTCCAATAAGTTCTTTTATATTATCTCTCTGTTGTGAGAGACAGATTCAAGAACCAAGAATAACCTTCATTTAGGTGGAAGTTTGTCCTCAGGAAGATCATTTTTATGAATATAAAGAGGATACTAGCTGCATATCTAGGTTCAGGAAGAGTGCTTCATGCTGCTTCATTTTTCCTTCATGTGAGGTATTCACAGATCTTTATTTAAGACTCTAATGTCTGTCTGTCTGTCTCTCCCTCTTTTTTTTTTTGTCTATATTTGTCCTTGTTTACTGCTCCACCCAATTTGGTGTCCTTTGCAAATGTCATCTGGCTTCTTAGCCTTTGCCACTCCCATCCGCTTTCAAATTGCTAATGAGAATGTTAAAATGGGTCCTAAAAACGACCTTCTGGTAATGTGCATTTACTGCCAATCCATTACAGTACTGTTTACTTTTGTTGCTGGGCTAGTTTTCAGAATGTGGGATGGGGTTAAATCTGAGCAAATCTGAATGCTCTGTGAGTGAGGTTCAGGAACGGTGCCTAAAGTTCTCTGCTGAAGTGAAAACCTCCATTCAAACTCTGTAACAGTACTGCAATGCAAGTTCTATTATTTGAAACTCCAATATACCTTGCTCAGTAGTACTACAGACCGTAATTAGTGTTGCTATGGTTAAGTTTTTTTTTTTTTTTTTTTGAGTTGGTACTTTTGTGTTTAGGTGGTAACAAATGGGTATCTATCCATCTTGCGCTTGTCTGTTGATTTGTGACGATATAGATGTTAATGAGTGTAACAATCCATTAGCACTCTATCCCCCCCCCCCCCCCCATACTTGGGGTGGAAAATATACTTGAATCCAGATATCTGGATTTGCCTTTTCAGATTTAGCTATCAGCTAGGAACTGACATTTTGTCCAGAGTGTTTACTCTGCTGACAACTTTTCTTTTGCTCTTCTGAGTCATAACTGACCCTCTGGATTCTTATTTGATTGTTTCCTGCTTTTCCATTTTCTGCACAGCATTTCTAACTTTTACATAAATAGAACAACTTGTTGTAAAACATGCAAGCAGTGATATTCTCTACTGGTATTCCTCTATCATAAATAGGGATTTAAATACTTGCTCCTTTCCTGTGTTACAGTTTTTATGAAACTTCTGCAAAATAACTTTAGTATCTTTAATGCAATGGTTAGCAAGCTAACTGAATTCAAGGTTCTTACAAAGTTATTACTGATACTGTTAATACAGTTAATGCTAATTAATACTGTCAATATGAATGACATTAAGATCATTTTCTTCTCCCCTCCCTCCTCTCTCCCGTTAAGGTTGCGTTGTTGGAGACCTGATAAAGGAGGGTAGTGTGTATTAATAGTTACTTTGTCCATGAACTAATGTAATAAGGAAAGTAATAGAATTGAAATAGTAATGAGATGAGGAAAGAAGAATCGTTTACGGATTTCAAAACAGATAACAAGGAGTGCGATGGAAGAGACTAAATATTAGAAGCATTTTAGTGCAAAGTAATTAAAATGTCTATATAGTAGTTTCTAAATGAAAGACATATTAATTGGGTTGCTTAAAGCATGAGGAGATGTAATTGTCTACTTGGCATTTAATGTTTATTGTTAAGAACCTTGACTATAATTGTTACCTAGTAACAACTATCTATTGTCTCCAATTTTTGTGAACTGTTTGTTGAAGGCTCATAGGAAGATGAGGTGCCAGGCCTGAGCATGGAGAGGGTCGTCTTAATCTTTGTGCTAGCATACCTCCACTTCTAAATCTTCTCAAGGAATCGTTCAGTGAGGTCTTTTGGGCTGTCCTGAGAAAGCGATTCCTGCCGCCCTGCTCCTGGTACGTAGCACTAGTTCTCCACCTTTTGCAGTGTAGAATTGCTGAGAGGGGCTCTGACCCATTGTGCTTTTTTTTTTGATGCATTTCTTTTCTCATTGTATTTCTCTCATACCCTTGATCGCCAGCCAAGAAGGGTCTAAAGAACTGGCTGTGTTTCTGTGTTGAAAGTCTAGATCTTCTTTTTTTTTTTTTTTTTTTTTTTTTTTTTTTTTTTTTCTCCCCATATCATCTTTAGTTTTGGTACACCTATGCATAAAGATAGATCAATTATTTCCATGTGAACAGGGAATCATATGAACTGTGTTTTTAAATTATGTTCTTGCTTACGGTTGTGTTTTCTTCTTTACATAGCTAATGAGCACATACCTTAAAAGTAGCCTTGGTGCTGAAAAATACTTCTTTTTCATCCTGTGGATATTCCTTTGCTACAGCATAGGTACTCCCAAATTTCTCTTCCATGTGTAATGTCAATATGTGGCATGTAGCTGTTGCTCTTGAAATTAAGGAACCTTGATGTGACTTTTACTGTATATATTGGGAGTTTGAATTTAAAATTTCTTTACTACTTTATCTAAAAGGAGGGCATTTTTCTTAGGGTTAATTTTCATTCCCCCTGTCCCCGTCTCCCCTTTCTGTTCCTCATTTCCCACTGTGTGGCCTACTTAGTGAAAGATGCCACTGGCTGCGTATAGAATTCAGAAGCAAACTCTTAAACCTCTGGATCTTAGTTCTGCTGCTTGACGTATTTTACAGCATTTTGAAATTGCTGTTGTTCTTATCTTTGCCTATGGACTGAGACTAAAATCTTCTCAAGATTTCATGAAATTTGTGCAGAAATGGTAATATAGTCCTGGAAGTGCTGCATATTATCATTGGTAAATGAAGCTGTCAAGGTCCATATGCAGCTGATCACTTACATTTTTTTTCTTATGATTTCCCTTGTCATTTTTTCCATTAGTTTTCTGACCTTTAGAAGTTGATATCTGTAACTTTCTCTTCCACTTCCTCATAATTTTGCTGTAAATAACCTCTTGTCTAAAAACTTCTCTTGAAAGTTTTGTAGCTTATTTAAACCAATCTGGGAAGAAAAATTAAGATTCTAATGGCAATAAACTTTTTCTTGCAGTCATATAGTAGTTTGAGTTGACAAGGTACTATTGATATCTGTGTAATTTAATCAAATTTCCTGACCTGTTTATAGTTTCAATTTAAAATGTGACACTGAGTTTTGTAATCATGAAGCAATGATACAAGTTATTTCTGTTTCAAAGTTCTGTTCTGATTGTGGAAATGTTCTGAGCTGGAGGTACAACTTAGAGTAGTGTATTTAATACACCTGCAAAAGATGTGCTTTGACATTATGTTCCAAATCTCCCTGGCCTTAATCAATGGAAAACTTCAACTTACAGAATAATAGTTTGGGGAAGATCTGAAAACTTGAGCAGGATTATAAAACAGAATTGCCTTAATGGTAATAATTTGGGACTCTTTTACATACTTGCATAAAAAACTTGTGTTTTTTTTCTTGTGTGGTATGCCTTGCATGTATATATGTGTGTGTGTATATACAATACTAATTTTTTATATTTGTGTGTGTATATATATATGACAGAAAAGAACAAAATTTTTTTCTAGAATTCTAGTTTTGCCTCTTTCATTGTTTTGATTGATCATGCTTAAGATAAGCTTGTTATGCCTCTATGAACTATATCTGTGGGTTAGCCTTGTTTAAAATTCCAGTGCACTTACTGAAAATATCTTAATAAATACATAATTATAACTTTATCTTGCAGCAGTATCTAAATGTTCCTCGAAATTGTCTCTTCTAGAACCTGTCTTTTAAACCCGGGAAAATGTAGAACCTCTTTGAACTGTTATAAAGCTCACATAAAAGTACTACAAATGGAGTTAAGGAATGGCAGATAGTATTTTTAAGAGGAAGACTTAAATATGTAGCTGATCAGGTACACTTTCAGAAACTCTATGGCTTAGTACTGAGCATAGTATCTCCCTCTCTTCTAAAACTTGTCTTGGGTTTAGGTCGGTGGAACTATTCTGAGTCACATCACCCTTTTTTACAGATTTTTGTTGTTGTTACTGCATTGTTCAAATTCCAGTGCTGCATACTTCGATTACTTACCAAACTAGGACTCTTTCACTGGTGCTATTTGTTCAGCTGAGTTGATTCAGTGAAGAGAGGGCAAATCTTTTTTGTTGTTGTTGTTTTTGTTTTTGATTTGCTTTGTTTTTAAATAAGCTTTTTAAATTTTGCTCTGTCTTGCAAGTAGAAACATGGAAAGCTTTAGAGGGAATAGTGTGACACTGGGCAGGAATTGAATCAATATTTTTAATAAAACTGCTGCTAGAATTCAGTCTGTGCATTAGGAAGATAACAGTGTCGTCATTGCCACATTGCAGGTAGGTCTGCAATGGATTTATACCTCAAACTGGGATATAAGCGAGGAAGTAATCTGGAAAGTCATTGGACAGAGATGTGTTATTGCATACACCCATCTATTCTTTCTTGGAGAGCTTTTGTCTGTGGTTTCCAGAAAGCAGGATCTTGCTACTTTTGTGAATGAAACTTTTTTTTTCCCATTTAAAAAAAAAGGAAGGGCTGCATTAGTCTGTAGCCATACTGTTTTTGTCCTTTGCTCTAGTGAGCCTGTTGAAGATATAGAGGTTTCAGTCAGGCAATCTAGCTCAGAGTTAAGCTGTGTAGTATGTAAGGGAAAATAGTGATGGAAAACACTTTGAGGAAATAGCATGTCTTGTGACTACACCTTGCATGAGAATCCTTGATAATGAAGGTAAAGCATTTGGCCTCTACTGCTATGTGTACTGTTTTCTGGCCTGTCTGAGCATCTTGTGATCATGTTGGAGAATCCACCCATATGTACATTAGTGGGATTGCTAAGTTATGGTCAATATTTAATAAATATGATCAAAAAAGACTCCTGAAAATTTGTGTTCCGTACAGCCCAGTAGAAGTTGATTTGCCTTTTCTGAATCAGTAGTTTTTGTCTAAAATATTTGCAAATTCAGATGGATCTTATTACTGCCAATTTAAGGTGATTACTGTTTTAAAAATGACTTTCTGATATTTGGGTAAAGCCTGAGATGGTGCAGTTTGAGGTTTAATTTAGAATAAATGAAATAGCGTGCTTTGTTGTTAGTGATTGGGCACTTTGCTTAACGACAGGCATTTTGAAAATAGAAGATACTTGCTTACCAGATAGTTCAGAGTGTTAATAATCTGATTCTCCTCGTTGCTAGAGACAAGATTTACTCGTATTTTTACAAATCAGTGGCACACTTCAACTGTTGGTAAAAGTTTCCCCTGCCCCTGTTTACACAATGGCCAACAACCTATGGGGATCACATCAATTTTACAGTCAACCTTATTTTGGAAATCTTAAAATTCGACAAAAGAGCTTTGGAACAGAAACTAATACCACATGGCTCTTTCCTCTCTAGGCTTTTCTGGAGAAGCTTGAACATACGTTCTCTCTGTGTATCTCAGATTGCAAAGCCAGACAGCTTTTCCATTTCACTTAATGTTGCCTCTTTCTTCATCAGTCTCTTGAGACTTCTTTGGGCAGCAAAATTGTCTGAAGTTATGGATATTTCTATCTTTTGGATAGAACTACTTTTATAAATAGCATTTACTGACTGTATTTTTTTTTTCCCTGGTGGAGCTGTTCCCACCCTTTCTGTATGCACACATTGGGAAAGGCTTTCAGTGCTTGGCTCGGCATGCAACCAAGAAGTCCTTAGGAGTGGTAAGAGATTTTTTAGTCTGAGAGCTGAAGGCCACACGAAATAACTTTTTTCCCCAATGGAGAATTCGATAATATGAGGTAGTACTTGGCTGACAGGAAGATCTGAAATTCTTTTTTACCAAAGCCATCTGTGCTTCCAGAGCAGTGGTACGAGATTCCTCCAAAATTAGTAATGCCAAGGATGATGGGGGGGAGGGGGAAAGGAGAAGGGGGAAACGTCCATGAGCTCTCTGAAGTGCTGAAGTTTCTAATTGGTACATTAAGCCACCGTGTAATGTGTAAAATGTCTTGGCATCCTTTTCATAAGGTAGTTTGAATGAATGTCTTTCATTCTCATTCTCTCTTTAACGTTTTTTGGTGTTTTCTTGGGATCCTGTACCACTGTTAAGTATCATTGATTTGCTACTTCATTTGGCTTTCTAGACATCCAGAATCTGTAAAAGTGACAGTTATAATTGAGCTTATATTGCTCCGAGGCTGGGAAACCTTAAGGCTTCTTCAAGGACAGCTGGCACAGAGCAAATAAGAAGGCTTGGGACTGGGCTGTGTAATGCTCTTTCCAAAATTGTAAACAGGCTAGCATGCTGTCCTGAAATACCCGAAGGGAAAAAATTGTTAAGGAAACAAAGCTACCAACTGTAGAAATATTTCTGACTTCCCAATTTCAGAATTTCTTTGGTGTCCAGGGTCACATCCAGGGCATCAGTTAATCTTATAGTTATTGGGCACCACTTTTGGTCAGCTTGACTTAAAAACCAAAAACTAGAACTATACTAATCCTGGTGCAGTTTCTTGTTGTGATGATTAGCTGCTTATCGCTCCTGATAGCTTGGATATTTTTATTACTAGCAAATGCTGCTACTGAGTCAGTCTACCACTGATCTGGACAGGTTTGATCCAGTGACTTGCAAGCTTCCTTTGTGCTGAGGCCAGAGTAGCATTTTCAAGTGCACTAAGCTTCCTTTAAACTTTGTTAGTCAGATGGCTACTGTATAGCTATAAATATCGTTTGTACTTCAGCGTCTTATCTGCTAATGGTTTCTAATAAGCCATTACATCATATTCTGCTTCTTACATTTGAGCAAAATATTTGGATTTGATGGCTATCTTTAGTTGATTAGAGAAGGAATTGGCTCCTTTATTTAAAAAATAAAAAAGTAACTGAATAGATGATTTGATATCTATTAATAAGGTTAAAGGCTTTTTTCTAAAGTGAGCGGAGTTGATGCCTGTAGCTACAACAGCAAAGGACAAGAAAATTAGAGCCTTCAAATGGAGAAGTAGATGCAATCTTGAAGTGCTGCTGCATGTGTCACCCACTAGTGGAGAGCTACTGTAATCAGGCTTTCATTAAGCCAAGAGAGAGGAGTCAGCTTTTCCCATATGAAGTATGAATTAAACTTGTCTCCTAAAGGAGTTCAGGGTGGCTCTAAAGTGCCAGCCCCATTCAAAAAGGATGCATTGCCTTTTGGTGAGGTCCTGGCTTTTAAAAATGTTGTTAGCAGGGTCCTATCTAGGCTTTAGCTTTGTTTTGTTTCAGATCGGGTGAACAGGTGAGTTGGTTTAAAACAGCTGAAAAGTGAGTTCCGGAGCGAATACCATCAAGTTTGAACATGATCATATATGAAGTATTTGTTATATCCAGATTAGTTCAACAGGTTAGTATAAACCTGTAAAGGTTTAGATGAATTGGCTTAAAATAGGTTCTTGATTTTATTTTGTGGAGCTGACTTGGTCTTTCCACAAGATGAATACTTGAGGTTCACTAACTGCAGTCACGGGTATGATTTACTTGTTTTACAATATGTGAACTTACTTACAGTATAAATAAACATCAAGATGCCTTTGTTAAATTTTGTTAAATGTCTTGTTTTTCTTGTTGCTATCGTATTTCAGGTAATCCTATCGTATTTCAGGTAATCCTAATACTTCTGGTGGGACTGAAACTTCCCAAGTTGTTAGAGCTTTTTTTTTGAGTGATTGGGTTATCCTGCTTGTGAACTGATCAGTTCATCTTAAGCTATTTGGGTGGGTTGTCCTGTATGCTACTTGAAAGGCTATTCCAAACCTTGATGTTTTTGTAATCTCTTTTTGACTTCCAGCTTATTCCAACTGGAAATCTGGTCTTTCATTTGTGTCTGATTTACACGCTTATTCTTTGTTTGACATATTGCACACTGAATGCACCCATAAAGAACACTTGACTGCTGTCATCTTAATTTTACTAGATGAAACTAGAGTTAGTTTCCTCCCTTAAAATAGGTGCTGTGTTGCCTGTATAGTTCTGAGCTGTCCTTCCTGTCCACACTTCTTCCAGTTTGAATACATGCATTTTTTTTAACATGGGTGACTGGTGATGTTTGCAGATTCCAGATGAGTCTTTACTAGAGTTTAAGGAAAACTGATCTTGGTTTAGTGATTCCTTTTGGCTCTTTCTGCTTTAGTTATCCTTGTATTAGTATTTTTGGCTCTGGACTTTTTTCATTTGTACAGTTACTTCTAAGAACTTCATTGCAACATGACATCATATAGGTTGTGTTGCATTCCAGTAAGACTTTTATTCTGTAGAATAATTCCTACCTAAAGTTTGGCTGACTTGCACAGAAATTCTTGAAAGAAGACTTATTTTACACTGAAGAGTTTAGGTTCTGTAAAAGAGTCAATCTCCATGTTGCTCACACTAAACATTAGGGAATTTTCAGTTAGCTTAGACTTTTTTTGTGGTGAATTTCTTTAGTAAGAGAGATGTATTTACTTGTTCATCACTTCAGCATCCTTTTATTTTGCTTTTATAAAATGTAAACTGGTCTACTTTATTAGAACTCATTTTCTTGGCTTATCTGTTCAGACAGCTCTTCCCTTGAGCAGGAGTTGTCTTAAATCATCAGTTCAGAAGGTATTTTGAGGGGAGAGTGGGAGGAAAGAAAGGTTTGCTCATGACTGTTCTGTGTTCTATCATCTAATCTTGTGTACGTGGACCTCTTTCTCTTGTGTGCGTGTTTCTGCTTTTTCAGTTGTCACTTCCTTCTGTATTGAATACTAATAGTTTCGTTCAATATAACGAACCAAGGAAGATTTGTCTTTAGATCTTTACATTCTAAAGGGATGACAGAGTAATGTGTGTCCTGCTGGGATCAAAAGATAGTAGCACTGTAGCCATGTTCCCTGTTTTTTGTGTTCCAGGGAGCTACTCATTTCTGGAGAGCTTTTGATAATGAACCCCAGTCTGAAACTGTCCAAAAGCTATGCAGCTTGGTTCCTATGAGTGCTGCTATATGGAGTTCTTTCAAAGAACTAACCTTTTTGTAGAAAATAGCTAGTAATAATACTTCTTCCTTAACAGTTTGAAGTATTCTAAAAACATGAGTCTTTGTCATTGTGTATTATTTATATGAACTGTTGTTCTAAGAACAAGGTAGATGGAAAGATGATGTGCAGGGTGGCTAAATGAATTGCCTAGCAGCACAAACAGTGGAGTTGTCAAACATACCACTACAGTTCTTAGTGAAAAGCTTCTTATTTTGATATGTAGCTGCTTCCATACATTGTAAGTTATTGTGATGGACTTGGAAGTAATTTGGACTTAAGGTGTACCAATCATCTGACCTTGCAGTGGTAATAAGTACTTTTATTGAAATCTGCATAATTCCTCAGACACTCCTCTCTTTTTGTATTGTAAAGTTCTTAACACTGTTCCCTTACCTATCAGTCACTCTTTCTAGCTACTGTTATTCAAACCTTTAAGGTATTAAGGCTGTTTCTTCTTAAATCTTTCTTTATTATATATGATTAGAGATAGAGGGAAGAGGAAGGGTCACAAGTCCTTTTTTTTTTAAAAAAAAAAAAAATCTTTTTAAGTGGTATGCGTTTAGCTGAATGCTTTCAAAAGCTGTTAAAATGCTGCAAAGTTGCCATAGTCTGGCCCTCGATAATGGAAGACAGTAACAAAAGCTGGATGAGAAGGTAGATTACCCCTTGAATATGACCTGTTGGGATTTAAAGCTTTTTCTACAGGCAAGTAATCCAGGTGAAAGCTGCCTTTCTTATCGTTCTCTTCTCTTTCTAGGTTTCCATGAAGACGAACACTTGAAATGTGGACAGCCTATTTGTAGCTTGGTGGTGGTTGTGATCTAGACCTGCTGGTGTCTCCTTCCAGTACTTGGTGTAACATTAGCTGCTGAAAGCCATGAAGGTTGTACTGGAGAAGAATGCTGTCCGCATCCTTTGGGGTAGGGAACGGGGTACCCAGGCTTTGGGTGCTCAGCGGCTCCTGCAGGAGTTGGTGGAGGACAAAACTCGATGGATGAAATGGGAGGGCAAGGTAAGGCTGTGAAACAGAGGTGCCTTGATTGATCTTGGTGTGGGGGAAGGGAGGCAGGGATTTGAAATAAATGGCTTTATGATTATATTACATTTGATACGCTCTCTGGCTCTCTTCAGTTCCTGCAGTGATGTGATAGATATGTTCCTGCAGGGGGTTCCCCATCTTGTTTGTGTGGCTTACAGTTAAAGTATAATCGTATGACACTTGCAACACTTCCTGCTTTGTTGGCTTTTTCAGAAAGTTGAGTTACCAGACAGTCCACGCTCCACCTTCTTGCTGGCGTTTAGTCCAGACAGGTAATTAACTCCTAGTTCGTTCCCTGTTTCAACAGTCTCCTTGCGCTAACAAAAGCGATGGAGGCTTGTGCTCATTGAGTTGTCCAGTCCTGATAAACCAAGGGAAACCTCTGGTTTTTGACATGCATGGATGGAATGTGCCCGCCTTCTTCTTCTTACAGGTTCGAGTGTAGTTGGTGTTTAATTTCTGAAGTTCCTGAGTGATGCAGAGGTTTAAGGGAAAAGGTTCTGACCAGCCACTGTGGGATTTAGCGAGTAATTTGAGGGAGTAAATGGTGTTCCAGCATTGAAACAAGATAGCACAACAGACCAAATGGGAAGCCATGTATCTTTAGATACTGATGATTAAAGAGCAGGGGAGAATGATGTGCGTGTTGGAAAAAGGAATGTAGGTGGGATCTTTGTTAGTATCACTTGACTTGACAATAGTTGAGTTGGTGTGGAGAAGAAGTGGGAATTGCCCTGGACTCTGTCATGTCAAGTTCTGTCTGAGAGGCATGTTAATGTTGACTTTCAGGGTCAGCTTTGTGCTTGCAGATCTGATGAGCTTTTGGTCATGTAGACCCTGAAATCTGGCCACAAGAAAGCTGTATGGCCGTTGGTGATGCAATGGCCTCTTATCCTTTGAGTATGTGGCTCGTGAGGGAAAGCTGCTGGTTGGGTTAGGTGTGAACAGACCCTGTTGAGGTGAAGCTAATCAGTTTGATTTTGCAATACTTGCCTCGTGCTAATGTTTGTCCTACCTTTTTGCATTCCCAGGACCCTAATGGCTTCCACACATGTGAATCACAACATCTACATCACAGAAGTGAAAACGGGCAAATGTGTTCATTCACTGGTTGGACATCGCCGCACTCCCTGGTGTGTGACCTTCCATCCCACCATCCCAGGCCTCATTGCTTCAGGATGCTTAGACGGG
Source organism: Rhea pennata (assembly GCF_028389875.1). Lineage (NCBI taxonomy): Eukaryota > Metazoa > Chordata > Aves > Rheiformes > Rheidae > Rhea > Rhea pennata. The sequence goes on along the minus strand of NC_084667.1, from coordinate 18,311,194 downwards.
GAGGTTAGAATCTGGGATTTACATGTAAGTCCTTCCAGAGACATGTGTGCCTTTGATGTTTGGAGGGTGGTGCTTTTGTTTTGTTTGAGTTTTTCCCAAACATTGCCTGGTAAGAGAGCTACTTGAAAATTTTGCTAGACCTGTCCCCTAAAGTGTACAACAGATTGTAGCCTTCCTTCTCCCTTTAGAGAGGAGGTGGAAGATTCAGACAGTAAGTTGTGCTCCCTAGCCTTGCTCAAGTATTTGATGAGTGGTACAGATAATACTGGAGATTTTTTTTGTGAGGTGTCTGTTTAGCTTATGTGAAAGAATTGACGTTTTTTCATCCCTCTGAGTCTGTTTGAACTCTTCATTAGAGAAGCTGCTGCCTTGTCAGGTTGTCTAGTCTGCTGATTGGCACAGAGACAAAATATGTATATGTACCTGATTGCTTTGAAATGTCGTATTTGTACCAGCTGCAGGAGGTCTCACCTATCTGCAGAAGTCCATCTGTGGTCATTGTTGCAGGCAGTGCTATGTTCTGGACATGACCTCAAATGAGAGCAGCTGCTTTTGTTGCCAGTAAAGTATGTCAGTGCCATCCAAGGTCTTGGAATGCTAGAACGTACATGTAAACCTACTAATCTTAAACTATGCGATAAACTGCTTGTGATTCTTGACTCCTCTCTCAGGGTGGAAGTGAGAGCTGGTTCACAGATAGCAACAATGCCATTGCATCGCTTGCTTTTCATCCTACGGCTCAGCTCTTGCTGATTGCAACTGCCAACGAGATACATTTCTGGGACTGGAGTCGTCGGGAACCATTTGCAGTAGTGAAGACAGCCAGTGAAATGGAGCGGGTCCGGTGAGTACTTGTTTCCAGGGGAAAAGAACGTTTGTATGTGAAAAATGATCAGGCTTGAGGGGTTGTGGGAGGTTCCTCTGGAATGCTGCACACCCTCTCGTATTGAGGCAGCAGAGAGCAGCATCGTTCATAGCTTCTTGACTAAACTGGTAGTCCTGTTGGCAGGATAAAAGCAGTTGAAAGTAATAGATCAGCTTGGTCCAATAGATGCTTGCAAGATCTACCCTATGTTCATTTTTAAGCTTAGTAGTTCAACTTCCATGCTGTAAGGGTAAGAGAACCTAGAAGCTGCCAAAAGAGTGATGAGCTGTTAGTGCAGTGCAGTTTTAAAGGCAACTGTGTTACTGGAAACTTCATACGTTCTTTTGAGCAAGTTAAAATGAGGCAGTGAGATAATATTCAAAGGTTGTTAATCTCTTCTATTGTACCAAATTTGAGTGTGTGTGATACATATTTATTTCTTCCCTAAAATTTCCTGACTATTTCAACTGGATACAGGAGTATTTGCTTCCAGCTCTTACCTTTTTTTTAGTATTGCTTTGGACTATGCAACAGCTGCAGTCTTCAGCTGGACAAGTATGTTGTCGTCTTGTTAATGCATAAACTTTGACATTCTTCAGAAGCACAGATCATAACGTAGTAAAGTTCTCCTGGAAAATGTTTCATGTGGGACTTTGTTTCCTACTGTGTCTAGCTTCCTGTGCCTATGTGGAATGTGAACTGATGATTGATACTCTGGTTCTGCTTTTGTTTCAGACTGGTACGATTTGATCCCTTGGGACACTACTTACTCACAGCAATTGTTAACCCTTCCAACCAGCAGGTAGGAGTAATACCAATATCTTTACTGACTGACTAATTATGAGACGTTCTACATGTGTTAACCCTAGTCTGTTTCTAAGCAGCCTTGTGCTTTTCTGAAAACCTGAAGTCATTCAAGGCTGACTTCTGTTGCACTTTAATTGGTCATACAAATGTTCTCATATTACATGTGTTGTATAAATACGTGGTATTGATGCATGGGGCTATTGAAGAGCTCTCTGAAGTGCTCTTGTCTTGCCTTGTTCTTCTCATTGGTGGTGGGACAGATGCCTCACTGAACCTACTCTTTCTGTTGTGCTGTGACATTCTGCTGAATTTATTATCCTTGAAGCTAGATGACATTAACAGTGCCCCCCTCAGATGCTGATGCTTCTGTTGAAATGACTGGTGTTTTGTTGAAGCTCATTGAGTTGTAGGTAGAGACTGTCTGGATCCATAAAAGGAACTGCTGAGAAGTAGAGTCAGCTGGCTTCCTGCAAGTCAAGGCCAGGCCTTTTTTCCTCTCTGTAAGGAGAGGCTTATCGCATCCTTTCATCTGTTCTGGGACAGTAGCTTGCTTTCTTCTGTTTACTTGGAGGGACAGGGTTTTGCTGTGAGGCGGCTGAACTTTGATTGCTTCCTTTTGCAGAGCGATGAGGAAGTGGAAATCTCTGTGGACAACGCAGAGATGCCGCATTATCGCCAGCGTGCTATCCTACCGTCTCAGCCTGTGAGGCGCACACCTCTCCTCCACAACTTCCTGCATATGTTGTCCTCCCGCTCCTCTGGCATACAGGTGGGAGAGCAAAACAGCGTGCAAGACTCTGCTACCCCATCCCCTCCACCGCCTCCACCACCACCACCTCCGCCTCCAGCCAATGAGAACACGAGGGCATCTGCCTATAACAGGCTCCGGGAGCGTGTCAGCTACCCCACAGCAGAGTGCTGCCAGCATCTGGGGATGTTGTGCCTTTGCAGCCGATGCTCTAGTGCAAGACTTCCTTCTTCTCTCTTCCCACACCAGGAAAACGCACCCTCCACGTCTTCTGGGGCCACTGGCACCTCCTTCTCCTCTGTGCAGACAGAGCCTTATCAGCCCCCAGAGCAGGCATCTGTAGCACAGGAGGAGCAGGGGATTCTTAACAGGCCCTCTGCTTTCAGCACAGTTCAGAGCAGCACTGCTGGCAACACCCTGCGCAACCTTAGCCTGGGCCCCACACGACGGTCCCTCAGCGGGCCTTTGGCAGGCCATCAGTCCCGGTACCAGCAGTCTGCAAGAGAGATGGCTTCGGGCTTAGGTGGGTCTGACTGGTCTAGGACAGTGCTGAACATGAGTTCTCGGTCAGAGCTGGAAGCCATGCCTCCCCCTAGGACCAGTGCCTCGTCTGTGAGCTTGCTGTCAGTGCTGAGGCAGCAGGAGGGAGGTTCCCAGGCATCAGTCTATACCTCTGCTACAGAAGGGAGGGGCTTCCTAGCCCCGGGGGCTGAGGCGGATGGTGGTGGTAGCGCTGGCCCAAGCAATCCGGCCAGCATCCGTAATGAGCTCCAGTGTGATTTGAGGCGATTCTTCCTGGAATATGACCGGCTTCAGGAGTTAGATCAGGGGATTGGTGGGGAGCCCAGCCAGTCGCAACAGGCTCAAGAAATGCTCAACAACAACATTGAGCCTGATCGGCCTGGTCCCTCCCATCAGCAGACTCCACACAGCAGTGAAAACAATTCCAATTTGTCCCGGGGTCACCTGAACCGCTGTCGCGCTTGTCATAACCTGCTGACCTTTAACAATGATACACTGCGCTGGGAAAGAAGCACGCCTAGCTACACACCGGGGCAGGCCCAAAGCACGTTTGAGGGTGTGCCTCCAAATGCCAGCCAGGTGCAGCCTGCAGAGAGAACCGAGGGCAGAGCTCCTGCCTCTAGCAGGCTGCAGCTGGGCAGCTCTTCCACCCCGCAGGAGGAGAGGACCGTGGGAGTGGTCTTTAACCAGGAGACGGGGCACTGGGAAAGAGTTTACAGCCAGTCGGCTTCAAGCAGACCTGGGAATGTATCACAGGAGGCCTTAAACCAGGAAATGCCTGAGGAAAGCTCAGAGGAGGATTCACTCAGGAGGTAAGATGTGTGCTCTGCCTTCCTCCCCCATTTGTTCTTAAACCTTCCCCTCTCATTGGAGTTTTTCAGTGTTTTCAGAACTCATAACCCTTTCTCATGTGGTCGTGTGCTATTTATGTAGGTGAAAATAGAGCCACTGCATTGATGTCTCCTATAGTTGCCACTGTCATGCTGCAGATAGGCTCTGAAGGTTTTAGTGGCAGAGACCAGAGCCCTTACAGAAAGGAGACCTCTTATGGACAGTACAGACAGGCAAAAGGGCAGGCTTTGGTAGCAAATCTCGAGGATGAACTGTGCTCCTCATTTTTTCCCTGGCACTCCAGGAGGCTGGGAACACAGGATGTACTACACTGTCCTTTATACTCTGTCCAAAGTGCTTGCTCCACACTGAGAACCTGCATGGAAAAAATCAAGCAAAAGGAACGAAGATTTCTTCCTGAGTGATGTATCCTGTTGAGGTTGCAGTTGCTAAGATGGAAGAGTTAACAAATATTTCCTTGCTGTTACAATATAGGGCAAGAAAAGCCGAAGTGCTCTTTCAGAGGGTTAAGAATACACTTTATTTCCAAGTGATTGATCAAACCCACATGGTTTGCTTGCCCTTGACAAAACTTACTTTTGTCATTTTTCTTCCATTCACCTGACTCTAAGGTGAGCTCTTTAGGAGCATGTTGATCACTGAAGACTTCAGATTGCTAAACACAGCAGAGCCTGAATCTTTTTTAGAAAGATGATTCTTTTCTGGAGGGACTTCTTAAACTTTAAATATGTTACAGGAAACAGAACAAGCCAAAATATGCTTGCACCATGAAGGGCTGACTGTGCTTTTATGTGGAAGTGTTTCTATTGGCTTATACTGCTGGTTCAGCTACATTGATACTTCAGGCTCTCCCTGCTGGTTTTGGTTTGACATCCTCTCTACTGAATGACTTGCTGTGGGCTTGTCAGAAGAAAGCTCCAGCCCTGCTGTTTCTGGGAAATGGATGCTTTGTGCTTTGGGAAAGTGAAGTTTCCAGGTTGATGCAAATGCAGTTAACTGAATGGGATTTGTTCACAAGAGTGCCTACGGAAAGGGAATTCTTTCCTCCTTCCTGCAGATAAGCTGATTATATTCAAGCTGGAACACTAGCTGCCTTTCTTGTTGCCGTAGTTGCATAGCAAATAAGTGGCAGTGGTCATGAAACTATTCAGCTGTTTCTAAATCCCTGCCCCAGTTTTTATAGCCTATCATAGTGAGAGTCTCAAGCTGATTACATGATAACTGCTGCTTTCTTGGGCCTAAACTTACCTGATTTAAATTAATGGCAGGTGTTCTCTAAATCCCTATTAAGGGGTAGGGAGATGAGAAGGAATTGACAAATTTAGCTTTAAAGTGACACTTAAGCAAGTCTTTTTCTTTTTGAAATAGCTGTACATGCTTACAATATCCCCACTGTGTAGCTTGTTCTCTGGAGCAGATCCCTGTACTGTCAGAAGTAATGGGGGAAAGTAAGCTTTTTATTCATCAAACTCTTGGCACTTACTTTGTTAGTGAGATGCAATGAGCTCTGTGGAGATTATCTTCCAGCTAGCTCTGTAGGAGCTGTATCATTTAAAAATAAAATATATGCCTTGGAAGTCTTCTGCAGGTCACCTGGGCTGGACTGGTTGTAGTCTAGCATCTGGAATCCTGTGACTAAATCTGTGGGTCACTTTGGTTGTCACAGATGGTGGTTGCTGCTGTTTGCTCAGTGGCTATAGCATCTGTGCATGGTTGGTTGCCTACTTGGTTACTTGTGCACACAGATGCTTTTCAGTGAGATGTATGAATTTGGAGCAAGTGGGTTAGAGGAATAGTGTAGTGGTTATCATATCTGCTTTACGTGCTGAAAGTCCTGAGTTCAAGCCCCAGTGGAACCAGCACCAGGAAATCTTTGGGAGGTTGGACTAGATGATCTCTCAGAGGTCCGTTCCAGCTTTACTGATTCTGTGATCCAATGTGTGAGCCTAATTCCAGAGGAATTCCTATAGTAAGAAACATAAGTGAAATTCTTTGGCAGATTTTGCCATGAAGCTCATCTAGGGACTCTTGCTTTTCCAGTCTCCTGCTTGTGTCATCAGGTTATCTTTGTAAGCAGACATGGCAAAGGCTTCTGCTTTCCTTTTAACTAAAGTTATGGTTACTGTGGAGTAATGACATGCGGAGGCTGGAAGCAGTGAGGAATCTAATATTAAATGCTTATGGCAATTTCTCTGAAGTAAAAACTCTTTTGCCTTCTTATTAAACATATTGAAGATCCCTAGAGGTCCTACCATGAAATTTCACCTTTAAAGGAATCCTTGATATGGGACAGATAAACCCTGCAAGTGCAATTTTTTGCCCTTCCCAAACTAGCTGGTATTTTTTTTCCTTATGGAGCAATAATAAATCAGCAGGCATTCACCTACCTGATTTTCCCATAGAATAGACCTCCTTAGGTCCATCCTCTTGTTTCCCAGACCTTTGGTGTGCTCCTGCATTAGAGAGTGCTGGCACCACTTCTGCATAGCAGAGTGCAAAAAATGCATTAATTTTTGTAGTTCTAGAAGTATGCAAAGATGGCAGCTAAGACTCATGAGGTGTATGCTATATAATGCTCAAAGTGTTGGGAAGATAGAGGAGGGAAGGTAAGGCCTGCATGCCTGAGGGAATGTGAGTGATAACTGCTTATGGACTTTCAGGCAATATAATTTTGTGCCTGTGGACCTCAGTAGGTTAGGACTTGGTGTTGCAGTACATTCATGTATTTGCTTACCAACATCTTATTTTCTATGTTTCTTTATCTCTCCATTAGATGTCCTCATTGGGCAGTCAAGCTCTGTATTCTGATGCTAGCTGAAATACTTAAGATAAAAATTGCATCCGAGAACTGCATGTATATTCTCATTCACAGTTTGTGGGCAGGATCCATTCCTTGACCTGACTTTCCTGGCTGAGGAGTAGCTTGCTGAGAAGACATTGCTATGGAGGGTCAATTAAGTTAATAGGTGGTTTAATGAAGGTTGTTCCTCTTTGAATTCTAATGATGCAACTATGCCAGCTGGGTAGGAGAGAATCTGCTCTTTCTGATGGTGCTGGGCTAATTTTCTTGGACTCATCATGAATACACTAATAAGCACGTAATGAAGCTATTCCTAACTGACAGCTCTGGCACCTCTATTAGAAATATGTCACCAAGAACCTCGGCAGCGCAGCAGTCTTGCCATCATAGTCAGCTTGGGCTGAAAGCAGCATGTGTGTTGAGTGGTATACTGCTTGATGCTGTTTCAGAGATGTGATACAAAGTTGGGGAGGGACAAGGGAGAATTATGGTCTACTTTAAGCAGAAATAAGATTGAGCTTCAGCCTTCCTGAGGTTCTCCAAGCTGATCTCATTAATTCAAACATAGGACTTTTTTTTCCCCTGTGAATTGTTTTGCCTCACTTCTGAAATCAAAGTGAAAAGAGCCTTAGAAATTTATGAAGTTGTGTTATGTGAAATACACTGCATTAAATTGGTGATCGAACCTATTGGCAAGATCTAGATGAAGGGAAAATAGTTGAGCAACAGATGATAACTGGTTTAATTTTTCCATGACTTTCTGGTAATTAAAAAAATGGGCTAAGAAAGCATTGTGTTAATACTATAATCCTGGTGTGGGAAAAAGATCCTGTAAGTACTTTCAGCCGTTAGTGCTGTGGGGGCCAATTCAAGTTTAATGAAAAGTTGTGAAGGGGATGAGAGCAGATACTTCTAGTCAGGTCCTTAGTTGACAGTATCTAAATCCATCTTCTAAAAATGATGATATATAAAACCCTAGAAGTGATCTTCTGTGAAATATATTTTAGCTTATCCATTAATGACAGAGAGACAGTACAAATACTGTCTAATAAAACTGATTCTGATCTTCACTTGCCTCCGATAATTCTCTGACCACTCTAACATGGTACCAGTGACTTCTACAGAGTTTTTGTGGTATTTCACGAAAACAAAAACCCTCCATTGTTAAATCTAGTGTTGGTTCAAGGTTCTGGCATGACACCTCAGACCAAAATCTTCCTAGAATGGATGCAAGGCGCGAGTAGTGCCCTATGTCTCCCCGTTCACGTATTTCAAACCTTAACCTGTAAAACCAACCCTACAAAGGGCAGAGGGATGTACTTGAAGTTAAAGTGGTCCTCAGTACCTTCAAGATTTAGCTACTCGTAGTGTACCAGCTAAGGGGGAAATTTTGATAGTGGTTACCTGTTTATTTTGACTAGGGATTTGGATGGATTACTGTAAATGACAGATGAGCTCTGTCCTGTTGCCAGGCAGGTTTGAACGAATCCTGGGTTTGATGAGGAAGGACTTTGCATTGTCTGTATTCTTTCATTAAGAGGTGTTGTCTGACAGTTACCTCAAGCTGCTCTAAACAGTCCATTGCACTTATACTTGAGGACAAATTCTGTAGCTTGTGGTTTGAGTAACTTCTGTGCCTGTGTTGGAAGAATATGTAATGATTTTACCCTGCTCATCTATTTAGTTTGGCAAACTAAATAGACTAATAGACTACTGAAGTTATCTGAAAAACTATAAAGCCTTTCCGACTGTCCCAGGTAATGCTTTGCCACGTAGGTAGGAATGCATGTGGAGCGTGTGAGAGTTTGTATTGTCTGCGTGAGGCATTTGTATAAACTCTTTCAATTTGCAAGTGTACAAAAAAGCAGAGTCCACAGTGCTGTGCAAATAATTGAACAATGTAAGCTGCACAGCTAACTTGGATGCACCCCCACCTTTTTTTTGGTATTTCAGTCTGTTGGATACAGTGTATGCTGATGACAATTGCAGACAATGTTTTCTGGAACCTCATGTAATAGGTTTCAAGGTGAAATTTGTTTTTAACTTTGCTAGCTCTTGTCTGAAAAATGATGTTCCCCCCTGCTTGTGTTCATGTTGCACAGTATGAGAATGATATTCTTTCCCAAGAAAGACTTCATGACATCGGTTCACACTGGTGATCCTGTTTATGACTTTCTCATCAGGGCATCAGTCATTAATGCTGTGCACCGCTGGTGAATTTGGTTGTGGTGTGTTTCCTTTAGAAAGGTATATATGCTTTACCTGTGGCTTCACTTCTGTCAGCCAGACTCAGATCTGTATGTCTGGCTCTTGGCTTGAGAGTTGAGGCACAGCAGTGTGGAAGCAGTGGTGCCATTCTCACCTGCCTGGGTGGTACTGTGATTCCAGCTCATATCACACCTTTCTTCAGTCATGATGGCTTCCCTGGCAGCATGTAGCTCTCTATGCACAGAACAGTTGTGAAAAGAGGCATCTAGTTTGTTTCCCTTTGATTTTCTCTAAAACAAGTTCCTTTGAACTTATTTCATTTCCATATTGCCTTGCTGCCACAAGGGGGTAATGTTGCTTCTGCTTGCTATTTTGCCTGTCTCCTTACAGAACTGAAATGTTTCTGAATTATTGTATAAAGAAAATAGTGTAGCTTGAAACTTTCTCTTTTCCTCTGGAATCCTAAATTGTGTTTTTGCTGCTTAGATACTATACATCTGCAAGCTATTCCAGTATATGGGGATAGCTATGGATGGGGATGCTGAAGGGGAATTGGCTCTGATACAGAACACAAGCAAGGAAGTGGCTTATCCTGTTGGTTTTTATAAGGGATTGAAATGCATAAGGAGGTAGGTCTCAAGGTGAAACAGATATTTTGTTTTTCTAGTAAAAGAATGTTCATGAGTTAAAGCTGTAAGAGACCTGCCAACTTCACAGAATTCATCTCAACTTCTCGCTGCCTGTCAAGCATTCTTGTAGTCTTTATAATCTGTAATGGTTGTCCATCCTTTCCTTAAACTTTTGTAATACGTGACTTATTCTCAGATGATTGGCAGATGTTGACTGGAGTCCAACCTTTACAGGGGGTATATTTATTACCTAGTTCAAGTAAGCCTTGAACTATTACCAAAACTGTAGGCATATCTGTGAGAAGGCTCTGGGTATGCTTTTGTTGTTGCAAATATGCATGGCTTACTCATTAACCGTGACAGGATGCTTCTTCCAGTCCTGAACTGTAGATACTGTGTTGATTTGTGGTCAAGCTGGGACCAGTCTGTGGTTAAATTAAATCAACAAAATAAGAACAGCCCTACTCCTGCCCTGCAGAGGTAAGTGATGTATCTAAGGTGAGAAAGAGTGCAGTCGCTCTTGTTACTGAATTACAGCTGGAGCCTGAGACTCTGATGTGAAGCTCCAATTTGAATTAAATGACCAAACTATTCGGATCTTTGCTGATATTAGCTTCTAGTAGCATTTTCATGACATAAAACACTGACTGGAAAGATGCTTGTTGCCTTTGAAAGGTGCCTTATATCCTAGCCGGAAAAACAGAAAAAGCTAGAATATTTCCCTGCCTGCAGGGTGCAGAGTTGCCTACGAGCAGACAGCTCTGAGACTGAAATTTACCCTCAAAATAATAGGTAAAGGTGGCCTAAGATAGAGGGACCAACACTATCATCATCTTTTCTATGTTTTGTGGGGAGGGAACTGAAGCACAAGGGGATTGCTTTACCTAGAGCTATGACATACATCTTGTGGTAGAGACAGAATACATACCTAAAACATTTAATCTTATTTTGTGCCTATTCCACAAAACCAGCATTGCTGCTATTTTTTTTAATTGCTCACAATAATTATTACTTGCTCATTCCATTATTTAGTATCTATTGCAGCAGTGGCACATGCTAAGTCCCCTGAAAAACAGGGAATCGAGCAGGAGGATGACACACCAGCCCTGAGCTGTAGAGAAGAGACATAGCAGTATGGTGCTGGCTAGTCTGAATGCAAGCTGTCAGTGTGAATGCTTCCCATGCCAAATCTGAACTGGCCTGTCCCAGTAGCGGGTGTTGAGTGGATATGTTGTCCCCCATCCCCCCACTCATTCTGATCCATTACTACAGGAAACTGATTGCTAGACTTGAGTCCTGGCATTTGTGTTTTGGGCCCAGTATTTATTTAAATTGATGATGTGTACTTTGCCTTCCCGCTGTGATAACATTTGTGTATTGGATCCTTGTTGCGGAGCTGAGCGAGCAACAAAGTGCCTGGAAGACTCTGATTGTATTAGAGACAGAGCATGTGGTGTAAGGACAGAAGGCTTCAGATAAGATGTACAAAGGAAAAAGATAGGATTGATTTTAGATCTGTCTTCTGTTAATGTTGTCTTGTAGGTGCTTTGGAAGGATTTTTTGAGAAACCTTGTAGCCCTCATTTTTAATGAGGTAGTCTGGGAGAAGTTTATACCGTGTTCTTTTCAAAGTTGAGAAGAAACTCCGAAGAGACTTGTTATATTTCTCAAAAAGGGTGGAGATGGAGATACGCAGTAGCATCTCAGCAATGAGTGAGGAACAATGGGGTAGATAAAAGTTATGAAGAGGTTTGCAAGCAAAGACAAGTGGCTCAGGTTTGTAGCTCAAAGAAAGGGCTTAAGGGATAAGACTTTGGGGTAGGGGAACAATTTCTGAAAATATTAGCTTGGACACACAGGAGTGATCAAAGACTTATTTTGTTGGTACTGTACACAAGATGAAGTGATAATCTGAAGTGAGGTGAGCAATTGGACATAGATATGTTGATGAGTGAGATATGTTGTGGGGTTCTAGGAAAGGACTAGATTCTAGAAAAGGGTTGCAGGATGGAGCAATAGGGAAGATAATTGGAAGCACTGGAAGATAATCTATGATCAGTATGGAGTGGAAGTTAAAACTCTAGTTTTCTTGCTCGAATTGTCCCATAAGGTTCTAGAAGATGAAGTTGGACAAGATGAGATTGGTCTTAGGCCAGTGTAGTTTGGCCTTTTCTAAAAGTGGAAAGTTAAAATGGATTTCATCATGAAAATGTGATCACAGTCTGGACTGTAGGAGAGGTTACTGTGGTATCTGAACAGTGAGTTGATGTCCATATAGTTTTCTGAGGTTATTGCTGCTCCTCTTCAGGCTTTGCTTTTTTTCCAGATGGAGTGTGCTGTTGTCTGTGCAGGCAGGAAAGGCTGTTTGCTGAAGCATCAGAAGTTTGAGCTCTAGCCCCCACCTCACCCCTCTTCTAACAACTTGCTTGTAAGCTAAGCTGATATAAAGATAACTCTGCTTTCTCAAATACCTTTGTGGTATTTCCTCACTCAAACCACTTCCTTTCTCTGACATCTTTTTCTGCATGGGTTGACTTCCACAATAGACCTCTGTTATGGCAGCCTCCATCATCTTCAATTGTGGCTGAAGGATTAAGTGTAGGCTGCTGAGGCTGTTTCTTGGAAAAAAAACAAATTTATTGTTGTCAGGCCTCATGTGATTGGCAGGTGTGCCCTCTCTCATGGAGATCAAATTAACAAATTGTAAAATGCTTCATATTTTTCCCATTATCTCTTGAAATAAATGGCAAAGAGCAGTCTTTGTGCTCTATATGTGGCACTGCTACTGAATTCCAAGATTTACTTGTGATCTTTAGGGGCCAAAGTATTGTTTACAATCTCAGGTTGTCACTTCCCCTCCTTCTATACAATCAAGAACTGTTTATAGTAGATAAGCAAAGCAGTGCTTTTCAAACCTGTAGATACAAACCAACAGATAGTTATGTCTGATAAATAGAGCTGGTGAACTCACTGGTTTGATATTCCAGGCCTAGCTACAAGGAGTTCACCTTTAAAAGAAGTTGAAAAACTGTATCTGCAATGTACAGATCTCTGTTTATGAAACTGTTCTGGGGCTTTCCTTATTGTTTACCTACTTCTACATGGTAGCAGGGAAATTTGTGGGAATTGGACTCTAGTGATGTTTCTTAAAAAGGACCAGAGAGATGCATACTTTAAAACTTTCCCCAACTTTACTGCTGCTTCTGAAAAGTAATGGGATCTAGGATTTTTCTGAGGGAGGTCTATAGGAAATTACCTTACAACAAAGATCCTGGTTAACAACACATTGACTGAAGGTTGGAAGACAACTGAATTCACAAATAGCTATATGAGGATACTATAAAATACATGGTCAATTCTGAGCTTTTCTACAGGTCGGAGAAGATGTGAATAGCTTCCATCTCTTGAAAGATGTCCCTTTGTTAGGCTGTCTCCTATGCTGTCTGCAGGTGGATTCCCTAGGGCCCTCTAAGTGCTGCATCACAGACAGCATGTTCGGGCAAGCTTGCTTGATCTGGAACAGTTGCTTCTTTTCCTCTCCGTTACTTATGTGCATAGTGTTCGTGCATTTGTGGTATGGTCTCTAGAGATGACTTTCAATTTATGATTAACAGTGTTTTTTTGATATACTTAAGCTATCTAGTCGTGATTCCTATATCTTGTCTGACAACTTCAGATGAGCTGCTGATTTGCCTTGAAATGATTTCTAAGCTTTTTCCTTTTCTTTTTTTTTTTTTTCTTTTGCCAAAAAACAAGTTATGGGCATGCTCTCAGACTGTCTATTTCAGGTCCATGTGCTCAACTAAAGCTCTCAGTAGCTTTCTCAGATGTGGGGAGGAGGTGGAGATGTTGGCAGTATAATGTGCCCCCTTTTTTTTTGTGTGTGCTAATGTAAGCCCTTAATGATTAGATATGCAGTCTCTTACATATAGTGTGAACGTGCACTCATTTTTCACACTCCTTATAAATGCACGCAGCATGGTGTGCATGGGGACAAAGTGCCCTCTTGCAATTATTTGCTCTTTATTACAGAATCTGGGCTGGAGAATTTGCAGCAGAACACATTTACTCTCTGGGCCTGGAGCAAATGGAGGGAGGGGGACCTGTGATCTCAGTAATACAACTGTAACCAAAGTAGTGATGACTCTCGGTTTCTCCAGTTGAGTTGTTCTGGTCTATTGAATAGTTAACAGGCATTTTAAACATTTCCACGTACATATTTAACTGATTGCACCAAATGCGTGTTTGTGTGATGTAACTGAACCCCCTCCATTGCTCGTCTTGAGAAAGCACCTGCTGGAACTGAAGTCTGTGAACAAACAGGGTTCATTATCTGCCAGGAAACTGACTCATTTTTCTGCTTGAAATGCATTAGCATCAAGTCCTTCCCCCTCTCTTCATGATGTGGGGGAGCAGAGGTAAGTGGTTGAACTGCCCTGCTGGTCTTCTGTTGACCTGTGTCTTTTGATCATTCCAGGCTGAACAACAGCATTTTAAAGGAAGTGATTGATGTGCAGTGAGACCTCTGTTTTCATGACCTTAGAACTCTAGAGGTAACAGTATGCCTTCTGCCCCCTCAGGAAGGACACCTCCTCTTCGGTTCCCTGTGGAGAAGCAGGAGTCCTGTGTAATTATCCCAGAAGCTGACGCAGAATTGCTTGCGTGGGTAAGCAGAGATTTCTGCTGTCCACACAATCTGTGGTGCTGGGAACTCCCAGAAGAAGAAGAATTTGAAGTGTACACTATACATAGGGGAGCAAGTAGAAGAATAAAGCTGTCTACAGGCTCAAGGAGTTCATGGTGTATTGGCTGTGTTCTGACCATACTTTCAAGCCTATTATCGGAACCATGATGACTAGAAACAAATCCTCTCTAACTGAATTTCTAATACAAACACATGTTGATAGGAGTCTATGGGATGTCTGTGTCCTCAGCTTGGCTGAGGTGCCTGTTCCATTCTGAGCACTGGTATAAAACTGCTACTGAAGAGCTAAAGAGCAAGTTCAGTAGTATGAGCTGGAGTTGGTTTACCTTTTTTTTTTTGCAGGGGCAAGACTTTGGGGATAGGGAGAGTGCAGGATTTTTCATTCTTCATTGTAGAGTTACTAACAAACTGATCAGTACTGTCACAGCTGGTCTTGGCCCTTTTAATGTCTTCACAGGTGTGTGCTTTCTCTTGCCTGTTGAGCTGACATATTAATCTTTCACTGGGTGCTGTATGATGAAGATCTCTGCATAATGCTCACTCATCATTTGTTCTGATGCACGATTTTTGTCAACAGGTGAAGTAACAGATTAAGAATGTAGCCTTGGGTCCACTTAGGGAATCTGTCATCTTGCCTAGAGCTGCTGAACTTCCCTATGTTGAGCTCATCTGAAGATGGTGCTTGGCACCTGTGGCACCAGGTGGTAAATGGAGGTTGAATTTCCTAGTCAGATTGCAGAGGTGCAGTAATAGCACAGTTCATCTTGTGATGTTACTTCTTATTGGTTGAACTGAAGCTGGTAAACTTTAAAAAGTTAACCATGTTCTTGGAGATATCTATGTCCTTTCTCCCAGTTAAAAGAACTCGAATCCAAGCATTTCTGCCATCAGAATTCTGATTTATAATCAAAATACAAAGGATGATTCTTTGCTTCCTGTAATTGTGCTTCTTTCATTGCATTCCTTTTCCCTGCTGTCCTCAAACCTTTCTGAACAACCTGTTCCAGTGCTCAGTTGCCTTTACAGTATAAAACAAAACAAAACAAACAAAAAACCCCCCCTTATATTCAGGCAGAACTCCCACGTTTCAATTTGTCTGTTGCCTCTTATCTTGTTACTGGGCACTGCTGAGTCTGGTTCTGTCTTCTTTACACCCTCCCTTCAGATATTTAATATGTATTGATAAGATCCCCCGAGCATTTCTGCTTTAGACTAAACAATCCCAGTTTTTTTCAGCCTTTCTTCATATGACAGATGCTGCGGTCCCTTAATCATCTTAGTAGACCTTGGTTGGACTTGCTGTACTAGCTCCATCTCTTTTTGTATTGGGTACCTGGAGCTAGACTCAACGCTCCAGATGTGGCTTCACTAGTGCTGAGCAGAGGGTAAGGATCACCTCCCTTGACCTACCCATAGCCCTCTTCCGAATGCAGGCCAGGTGCTGTTGGCTGCCTTTGCAGCAAAGGCACGTTTTTCTGGCTCATGTTCAACTTGTCCACCAGGAACCCCAAGTGCTCCTCTGCCAAACTGGGTCAGCTCCCAGCGTGTGCTGGTGCATAGTGTTGTTCCTTCTTGGGGGCGGGACTTTGCCCTTCCCTTTATTGAACTTCATGAGGTTCCTCTCTGTCCATTTCTCCAGCCTGTTAAGATCCCTCTGAATGGCAGCAGAGCCCTCTGGTTTATGAACCACTTCTCCCAGTTTCATATTGTCAGTACCTTCATCTGGGAAGGATGTCTTCTGTGATTCTGTTTGCCCTTCATAATTAACACAAGCTTCTGAGAGACCAAAGCCTTCTAAAAAGGCCATCTTTGGAACATATTTAGGATCATGTATTTAAAAAAGAAAATATTATTGTAAAAGGTGTCCTTTAGGTAGCACCATTTAAAAACATGATCAGACGGATGCCTGGCAGGGCTTGGATATTCATAAGAAAGATACCCACCCATTCCAGTTTGTCACTGGGGATGAGAAATTTAAGGTCAAGGTATGAACAAGAGATGGAAGAGCTAATTTGGGGAGCTGCAAAAATGAGTTAAACTTTGATCAGTGCTGAAAATTCTCAAGGATAAGGCTGGGTATCCACCTTTTGTATATGGTTCCAGTTGTTTTAAGAAAATTATGGCCTTATTGTATGACTGTTTCTACTTGAGATTTTTTTAATACAGTCCCGATGCCAGACTTTCTATGACTAACCATAACCATGCGAAAGCTGAAATGGGCTAGAAACGTTAACATACAGGTGTCAGATTCTGTTAAGGATTTAATTTTGGAAATCATCTTTTCAGGGAGTCTTTAGAACTGCATACTGATTGCTTCTTTATTTTAAACTTGAATATGATACTAGTGGTAGCTACAATGTTTTGCTATTTGAAAAGAACTACAAAACTTTTATGAAAAATGAAGCTATGGAACAAAATGCCTGATAATTTCTGCTTATATGACTTCAATTTACTCTTTGAAATTCTGCAACACAATGCAGAGATTTCTGGTGAAGTAGTTCCTTTCCCCCCACCCCATTCTTCTGAGCAGGGAGGCTAAAAACCCAAACCAACTGTTTGGATTGGGTGAAATATTTGTTTAGTATGTGTATTCAGACTAGAACTGATCTCCAGGAGCTAATTTGACTTGTTAACTGTTAATAAGTGGGTTTGGATTTAGGGGAGGATAGCAGTGTTACTGGACAACTGGAGAATATTCAGCTGTCTTTGTGCTTTGGCTTTCTTGTTACCTTTATGTTAAATTTTGCCCCTTTGTAAGAGGAAGATGACTGAATAGAATTTAGTTTTACATTGTCACTGTTTTATATGTAGAATCATAGGAACATATCCATAGGGACCAGCACTTAGAACTGACTGCTAGTTGTAAACCATAGGACTGAAAGAGGGACGTAATACAACGTAGTGCGGTAATTTCCCTTCCAAATGGGCAGCAGCGGATGCAAAAGCCTTTTGAGAGAAGATGTAAAATCCTGGGAGGAAGTTTACAGAAGCAGCCAGTGTTGTCAATATGCTTTAGCATATTGACAGTCTCTCTGTGTGTGTCTCATCTTACAGGTGTCGTGTAGCTTGAACTGTGTTTCCTTTTGCCCTTCACTAGTGATTTTTGCTTCTTGCAGACCCAAAGTAGATGAGGGAGTGTAGAAAGGCTATTATTGATACCTGAAAGGAAAGGAATCTGAGAACTGAACATAAATTGCCTCTATTTAGTAGTGTTATATCTTCTTGTAGTAGTAATAATAAAAATACAACCCTCCCCCACCCCACAATCCCCCTCCTGCTATTTTAGCAAGCTGGGCCTGAAGCATCTCCCAGGGTGAGCAGAATTAATCTTCACACCACGACATTGACTGACAGCCTGGAGGATGTTAATGTGTGGATCCCCCCCCCCCCTCCCCGGTGAGCGGGGGAGGAGAGTGGAAATTGCAGTTTCTCTGCTAATTGTACTTTAGATGTCATTTGTGACAATTTCATATTGTCTAGACAGGGATAGTGGAGCAATTGCTTCCACAGAGCCTGGTGTTAGCGTGTTACAGATCTGGACAGTGAAAATGGGGGAGAGGTGAGGAGAGGAAGAGGGTGCTGTAAGCTCCAGCAGGGATTCTGGAGCTGAGCATTGTCTAGTGAAATGTTTCAAAAGGAGGTGCAATCAAGCAGGATGTATTTCTGTTCTCTTTGCATCCTCTGTCTGAAACTGTTAGACACTTAGTGGCTAGCACTTTCTTGTATCGGAGTTGCTACTATTCCTCCATGGGTTATCTTTCCCCTCTTAACAGAATTGCTACAAACCTTGACATATACCTGGACAGGATGTTAGGCTACTTTACTTACTGAAAACTACTAGTCTTTGACTCTTCTGAGACTTTGGGCAGGCTGGCAAAAGCTATGGATGTAGGATCTAACACTGCTGAAGAACGCAACGTGAATAACACTAAAAACATTTTTCCACGCTTTCCTTGGGGACAGTTGGTAACAGTGCTGGTGTCACAAATCAGACTCTTTATTAGTGGTTATAGCAGTATATCTGTTATATACATAATGGTGTATATTGCAGTGTATCTGTTATTGAACTCATTTGTCAGTGCCAGATGCATTCAAATCTGCAGCTTTGTCCTCAAGAGTTTAGCTTAGAATGAATTGGTTGAATTACAGATTTTATTTGCATGCAGTGCTCTGGTTTCAGTAAAGATTTTTTGTATTGAACTTGGGACCAGTAAGTAAAGAGATGGTCTGTCTTGATCTCAAGAGATTGCATGTTGCTTTTTTGTTTTGTTTTTGCTCCCTTTATACATTGATATCCAATTGTTTTTTGCTGTTAATGGTTTGAGAGGACACAGTTACAGGATGATTAAGATTTTGCGGTCAGATTTAAAATTGGCTATAACCTTTAGCAGTTACTCATAACTGAATTATCTTTGCCCGTGAGGTTTAACTGCAGACCTAGTATATGGGTCATAAGCCCTTGTATAACGTAACGATGGAGGTGATTTTGGTGTTGGCAGGCTTGGAATGCTCTATTTGAAAGACCATGTCATCTGAGACCATTTTACTCTAACAAAGTAGTCTTAAGAGTGAGTCCTATCGAGTGTGCTTAATGGAGTGCATTTGTCACTCCTACCCCCGTGATGCGGTCACAACTGTTCTGAGGAGCCCATCTGCTGAAGGTGATTGTCAGTTGTCAGCCTTCCCGAATGCGAGAGAAGCGTGGCAAGAGAATACGTAGAGACTCCTTTCCAGCAGAGCCTGCTGGGCCATGCAGCTTGTACTGATCATCTTCCTATGTGGTGCTGTGGTTTTGCCACGTCCTTTAGTGATAGAGCGTAGAGGACTGGAGCGGGGGGGATTACATTATATGAGCACCAAGAGTTTTGACAGGGATGATGAGTTTGACAATTAATTGTGTATGCTTTATCAGAAGAGATGTGTTGCAGGGAAATGGTGTGCTTGGTAAGAGGGAACACACTTTAGTATAGTGTGTAGGTTGCTCAGACCTGGCAAGGAGGCAAATGCTGTGTCTGTGGCTCTAGATTGACCTGACCCTGGCAGGATCTGCATGCTAGGGGAACATTTTCTCTCAGGCTGAGTCTAAAGGAGCTAACTGTGCTCAGAACTGCGTGATCGGCAGGTATGGGAGTGCCCCCAACAGAGGCCAGGCAGAGCCCGACTCTAGTGCTTGCCTTCTAGAATAGCCTACTATGGGCCTTCCCTTATTCACCAGCTCTGGAACACGTGGCAGTGTATCATGGACTGTGCTTGGTCTGTAGGACTCTATTTTTGATGCGTGTTTGGGTCTGACACGGAACAAGGAAGCCAGTATGTTTTTGCTGGTTTATTTAAGCATCATTTGCAGAATAAGAGGCCACCAGTATGGACTTGGTAATAAATTGGTCTAAGTTGCTGGAGGGTGCCACTCATGCAGTGATTAGGCAGGACTGTACTGAGTAAGGTGGCAGCCTTGGCACATCAAGGCTACTTGCAGACTTGCTCTTTTTAGAGTGCTGTGTTACTTAAGCAGCCACAAAGAGCAGACTTTGAAGAAACATGTTGGTTTTGCAATGCTAGTAATCCAGTCACTGAACTCACAGTCTGCAAGCTAGAAAGGGGCCAGCTGACTGAATGCATAGAATGTCAGTTCTACCAATTTTTATTCTTTCTGGGGAGGGATGGATTAAAGCAGTTTATATATGGTGCAAGTGTTAGGTTATGAGACAGTGACTCTAGGTATACATCATAAAACTGTTCTGCTATTTGTTCTGGATTAGCTTCTTTTGCATATATTGACTTCTATGCTTGGAGAGGGAGAGAGGTTTTGGTAAGCCAAGGTTGAGGTATTATAAGAGCTTCCACGGGAGCTAAGAGATTCGTAATATCTAGCAGTGTTGAAGGTTGGAACTTTTGACTTGTAACTTGGGGAATTAATTCATCTCAAAGTTTAAGAGATTTAATAACTGTTCTTGAATAAGACAAATGGTTGCCAAGCAACTTTTTGCCAGAAAGGAGAGAATTGCTTACCTTCTGTAGAGTCCCAGTGCTCTGCGGTAAGCACTGACTGTGCATCTGGCACATACCTTTCCAAGCAACTGGGGCAATTTCTTGCTGTTTTTTGTATCCTACATTTATAATGCAATGCGGAAGGAAAATTTTTATTCCTAGAAAGCGATAGTGAGTTGTCTTGAGATACTGAGTTTTGGGGGTGGGGGGAAGGAGAGGAGGAATCTCTCATTTGCATTTCTACTATATTTATCTGAAAAACATTCTGATTAGGCTTGTGTTCAACATCTCCTTTCTCTTGTGATATTAAGACTTGCTGTCAAGTAATAGAGAATTGGATGTGGATTATATCTGGTCCATCTTCATTCTTCTTGTGTGTAGATTGATGTTTGCTGTCCTACAGAGCAAATAGTAAGTGCAAATAAGGAATGTGAGCCTAAGATTTACTGATTCAAGTCTTTCTCACCGAGTGTGTGTGGGGGAAATAGAACAGACATGCTGTTCGATATCTGACTTTCAAACCATAACAATTTTTGTTTGAGTTGCAAAGACTGGAAATGAAACTTGGTAGGAGTGTCCAGGCAAAAAGACTTGAAAGGGAACTCAGCAGCCTTATAAACTTTTGGTAGCTGATTTTTCCACTCTACACCCACCCCAGCTCATCTCTCTTGAGAGTGTTAACATAATGGCTGCAGCAGGCTCGAATGAGTCAGTCTTGAAACAATGCCATGCTCTGCTTTGTGACAAGAAGCTAGATAGAGGTGCATGTAGAAGCCGGAGTGGAGGATATGTTCCTGCTATATTCTTTCATTCTACTGCCTGTCGTGACTCAGACTTACTTCTCACATATTCAGGCTGTCTGGCTGCATTTGCGTACATTTACTTTTTGGGTGAATATTGGTGTCTCTTTCTGTGGCAGATTAAGAGGCAGAGGAACCAAACATTTTTGTGGCTAAAAACCTCTTTTTCTGAGCTTTGAGACTAAGATTAAATAGCTTGCTGTGAGTAAGCAGTAAGCAGTGTCCACAGAGTCCATATAGTGAGCAGTGTTCTTTCTCCCATGGTCCTTGGCCCCTGTCTGTGTAGTTACTTTTGAGTCCGTAAGAATTGGACAGGTGGCTAATACAGCAGTTCTATGGACCTGACAAACTGAGATGGCTTGTCTCCAAAGAGAACTAGCAGCTACATTTTTCTCTTGAAACTTGGAAACAGGTATGGGACCACTCTCCTTTCTTACCTGAGATGTTTTCTCTCGTGTATAGTGAGAATGTTACGATTTGAATAGCTGTGTGGCAAAACTCTTATGTAGCGGTTAAGTATATCATAGTGTTCTCTATACCAGTGATAGAAATATTCTTAAGAGATTTCAGAAAGTAGGGCACAATGAGAGGGATGCTCCTGGCTGGCCTTTGACTTTGTCATTTGTGTTTCCTTTCCAGGAGGTTGCTGGAGTCTTCCCTCATTTCATTATCTCGCTATGATGGAGCAGGCTCCCGGGAGCATCCAATCTACCCAGATCCAGCCAGGTAAGAACAAAGGCACTTAAGTTTCATAGAAGAAAGCATTACTTCTTTGTAACTGTATAACTCACTGAAGCCTTTGGCAGTGGTCCTAGTATTTAGTCTGTCTCCTCCTCTGACCTGTCATGAGGGGAGAAGGCAATCCAAACAAGAAGATACTGTCAGATCTTGGAGTAAATGGGGAAAAGAGGAAGAAATTGCTATTGAACTAAGTGCATAAGGAGTCATGAAACCATGTGGGATGGAAAACACTAGCACCCAACCTGCAAGCAGGTGCAACAGTAGATGAGATGAAATCAATAAACTTGAAATCTTTTTCCAAGAAAAATGAAGCAAAAAGAAATAGTCAATTTAGGAGTAAGAGAGAATGCAGTAAAGGTAGTTAGGAGTTGATGTAAGCAGACAGCATGCTTAGAATAATGGAATGTCTCCCTAAATGTATCCATATGAGATAGCATAACCAAAGTGTTAAGTATACTTAACTAAAAACAAAATACTGACAATTATTTGTGAAGAATCATGAATCACTGACATTAGACTTATAAACAACTGTAGTGCTGCTTAATCCCCAGAAGAGGTGGGAGTGTTTCACAGGACCAGAAAAAGCAAATATGGTAGAGTTACCAAAATGGAAAGAAGTGATCTTTGCAGTTACCACTTAGTGTATTAAGAAAGCAGCAGATGGGATAATGTGACCCCTAGACCCTGTCAGAAGAGATAATAAAGCATGAACAGTAAGCAGCATTGGAAACTTTCAAAGACTAAATCGTGACAAATATGCTTTCTTAGGTGGATTTAGCAAAGCTGTGAATGAGGAGAATTCGGTAGGTGTAAAGTGCATCTGATTTAGCCTCTTAAGAAACCTCTGACATAGTTGCATGAGTTGAAGGAAGTTATCATAAAGGGGTTTACAGGAATAGTACTGTATGAAAATAAAGTATCTGTGTTGCTGCAGGAAGTTGTTTTCCTTCCACCAATATCTCCCAGATCATTAGTGACAAAATGTGCATTTTGTTATAGACTGTACTGTGTGCACAAGTTCCGAAATAAGAGGCTATGTTGTGAACAGTGTGTGTGGTGTAGTTATGCTTATAAATTACTCCTTGCTAACTATCTCCATGTAGATAAACCTCTGTAGAAGTGAAATCTTATACTAGGCTTTTTTCCATTTATCACAAGGAAGTTTGCTCTAGAATGATAATTCAAAGCTCAGGAATGGTATAAATAGTTTTGGTGCAATTAATGTGAAGTGTAGTACTTCTGTGTAAGGTCACTGGAAGACAGCAGCCTAGGTTACTGTGGGTTTTCGCAACGGAGCATCAGAATTGCACCGATAAATTTACAAGCTTTCTAGATGGCTGTTGGTTGAATGACTGGTACTGAGATTCATTTGCCTGGAGAGATGGAAGTGAAATTTTGTAAATATTGAATTAAAAGAAATTACGATATTTAGGTCAATTTATGAATGCCAAGAGCTATTAAATGTCTGGAAGTGGACTATCCTTATTTTCTGGAATACCTAATCCAAAGAAGGCAAATTTCTTCAGCAAAGACTGTGAGAAGTAGTTTTCAGCTCTCTAGGAGCTGCATTTTAAGAAGGAGCAAAGAGGGAGGGTGTGCCGGGGTTAATGTTCCCCCTTTCCTCATTCTGCCCATGAGATCACTCTCTCAATAACATATATGAAAAGGAAGCATTGGTGAAACATTTCCTACCATAAGAAGCATTGTCAAAAGTGTTTTTATACTTGGAGCAGTCTTGGAACTGAGACGGCATTCTGCACATGGAAGTTCAGCATTTTGTTTTAGGTTATGGTGAAGCTGTAGCAGTCTGAGTTTATAAAAAGCTTTGGAAGAAAAGGGCAGCATTGAATCCTCTGAGGAGTTTAGTTTGTTCCATTAAGTGTCACTCTGTCCTTTTCAGGAGATGAGATACATAGATGTAATCGGCATAAGCTGAAAGTTTGAGTGGGATAAGATCAGAGTGTTCCTCTGTAAATCTGACTGGTGTGCTAGGCTAGTAGGATCTTTTTAATTGTCCCTTGACCTCACTAGAAAGTGAGAGATGTGATTAAAAAAAAAAATGTTACTGCATTTTGAGTTTGTAGCAGCAAAAGTTTGTAACAGGAAGGTTAAGACTTCCAGATGTCCTTGAATTACAAAGTGGAAAAAGTGAAACAAAGGTGAAATAAGCATATGTATATCCTTAAGACCAAGCTGTACCCAATGGAACTTTTAAAAACTTCATGTATATGCTGAATAACTTAAGTGTTTGAGAAATAAAATAAAATAAAAACAAACTTTTATGCTGTGTCTGCTGCTTCTGAGGAGTGATGCTTTATTTGAATAACCTAGGTCAGGAATGAGGCAGAGAGAACAATTTTTAAGTTACCTCAGATTTGGAAGGAATAGGCTCATGCGGGCTGTTGCAGTCTTTCTCAGTGGCCTCACTGAACTTCTCTAAGGTCAGCTTGGCTGTTATGTCATCCTCCATAGTTTTGACACTTACTAAGCTCAGAAAATTGAAGCTGCAGAAGAATTTACCCTCCAAGTAGAGCTACCATTAAAGAATGCTCTATACTAATACATTTTAAAAGAGGTATTTAAAAACGTGCTCCCAGACTACATCTATAAAGTAATACAAGCTCCGAGTGTTTAGTAGATGAGCATCTAGGCAAATTGAAAGGACTAGAGTAGTTGATATTAAAGAGACTCGACCTTCAGGCTGATGCTTTGACAGACTTGAGTGTTGTCTGTGAGTTGAAGGCTTAAGTGGAAAGAAAGCAACTAAAAGTAGGTGTCCGTTACCGGCATTACCTTCAGCTCAGGGGCTGGTGATATGTACGCATCTGTAGTAATCAACAAGAAAATTAGTAGCACTAATCAGGTAATCACTTTAAAATGTGTCTGCTGACTGGGAAACATTTAAAGATGTGAGTTGTAATAATGGCAGCGAACATCCTAGCCATCTGCATCAAGGCAGAGTTTGAGTGGTGTCACTACTTCTGAAATACTAGGAAGTTTGGGGAGGGGGATGTTGCAGAACAGTATCTTGCTTTTGGATGCAGATTTACCAGTTCTTGTTATGGCTCCTGCAGGAAGCTGGGTCCAGACTTCCTCCAGCTCTTGTTTTTCTGATTTTTTTTTTCAATTTATTTCCTATGAAAATTCTAAAATGAGGAGAGTGAAGAGAAGCAGTCTTTGCTTAAAAAAAAAAAGAAAAAGAAAGAAAAAGGAAAAAAAGCTGTCTATGTATTAGGGCCAACCTGTTTGGAAGTCTGACTGAGGAAATGTATGTCTGGCGTGTGCTACCTAGTAGCTCTTTGTTTTATGCTGGTGGTGCCATTTAGAGCAACATATTTGAACTTTACTAATGCTAGCAAAAATTCCTACTTTTCTTATAGGCTCTCGCTGGCCAGCTGCACTGGTCAGTGAGCTTTCTCTTACAATAATACTTTCTCTCTTTCCATAATGAAAGCACTATCTCCTACTATCCTAGCTTGTTAGATGAGACAGAAACTGTTTGGTTCTGGCTTTTGCACTGCAGCTTTCCTCCCACTCAGCACCTTGTTTTGTGGCTGTCATGTGCCTGGCAGTACGGTCTCTCCTACTCTGAGCCATCTGCTTCAGTAAGTGGAGTCCAGTCACCTCAGAAAGTAGGTTAATGTAGCTCTTGTGGTGTTGTCAAACACTGCCTACCGTCTGCTGGACACACACTTGGTTTAAGAATTACTAGATAAACTCTGTGCTTTGCTGCTGTTTTATTAGAAGCACAGGTGAGAAATAAGTGAACTGAGCAGTCTGCTTTGACTGGCTTCTGTTTAGCCAGCTGGTAGACTAACTTTAGTCAGGGGCTGATTTACGGTTGTGAATTTAAATAGCTGAACGGTAGTGTTTAATGTTAACCAGCATTTCTTATGCCACTTTACAGGCTTCTCCTCTATCCAGGATAGCTAAATCTCTCATGCTGGCTCCCCGCTCTAAATCTGATTTGTTGCATCTATATTCCAAGGACAGATGTAGCCTGAAAAATACAATTTTTGCCCTACATTGTCCATCTGCAAAGATCTTTTCCTTATTCTATTGTGTTATTTTTTTTCCTTTCCCTTTGCATTGGATCACTTGCACCTTTTTCTGTTTATCAGATTTAACTTTCTTGTCTTGCCTTTGGAAATCTTCACAATCTATCTATTCTTCCATTCCACATACCATGTGCTGTCAGGAAGCTGAATTTGACCTGTGGTCATCTGTTATTGCCAGCCTTCATTGCTTAGTCTGTCTTGTTATTCAAACAAGCATGTTCATGCTTTGTCTTGTGATGCACAGCATATTTTGAGAAGACTAAACATAAGCAAATCTCATTCTACATAGCCTTCTGTCAAACTCTCCCTTGGGTTGATGTTAACAAAGAAAAAAGCTTCAGTGATTAGATTTCTGGACTGATGAAACCGCTGTTTGTGTTTCTGATGTTGTCTCCTTCAATGATCCTTTCTGTGCACATTTCATGTTATAGACTTTTAAAGAATACATGGAAGCCTTGGCTTATGGAAAAACCCAATGAAGAGAATAGCTTCCAGTTTACTGGTGCATTGTCATAATGCCTTGCTTCTTTTTTTTTCTTGGCCTGTTAAATCTTTAAATCTTCAGGGAAGTACAGTTAAAGTACTACTAGCTTTGTACAGTGAAATCTTCTACATTATATAAGCATGAGCAGCTTTAATTCATCAAACAGTGCATAAAAGGTCCAGGAGGAAATGAAAACAAAGTGCATATGTATGGTTTTCCCTTCAGCTTTTGCTGCTCGTTGACTAAATCTTTAGATCTTGAGCCCGTAGTCTTTGCTGTATCTGCCTTTCTGCTGAGATAGTAAGGTATGGGGAACTTACCTTGGGGAAGAGACTCTCTCTTACTATCTATGTGACTTCTAATTCCTTCTTTCTTGCCTTCTTCTTTTGCTGTATGCTCTGGACATGTGGAGGAATGGGAGATTGAATACACTTGATTGGTTTCTGCAGCCAGAGCATTAATACAATTCATCTTTTCAAGAGTTAGTACACTTCTTTCATGCTGCTCTAGGGAACACTAAAAATGCTATTAAATGTAGCTTTTCTTTGAAATAGATTTTAGGGATAGTGGTGGAGCATTTTATCAGACCTGGTCTGGTTGGTTGCTGCTCATGCTGATAAATATAAGTCTACTCATATATATGTTAAATCTTATTCCCAGTACTTCCCTATAGAACCAACACAGCCCTGCAAGAAAAGAAAAAAAAAATGTATTTAGCTCATGTAACAGTCATATCACCAGGGATGACTAGGTAGTTATATTTTGCTTCTAGTTATAGTGTAACACAGTGAAACTATGTAGTGTTGTTCACTATAAAGTTGAACTTTACCCTAGGGAGTCTTTGTGACTAGCAGTGCAAGACTGCTCTAAAAAGAACTTAGCCTGATGCTCAGTACTGAAGATAGACAGGATTCCTGAAGGCAGACAGCTTTGTGCGCTTGCAGATAAGTCAAGAAGAGTAGACTATCCCCTGGAATTCACTTTTTGTTTGAAGTTTTGTTTTAAAGCTGTTCAAACTTGCACCTATAGGTAAAAATTATGATTCCTTTTTCCATTATCACTCATTTGTCTGTAGTGCCTTTGCAGGAAATGAGATAAATACTTCTCGGGGTCATAAAAATAGCCTGGCTCCTTACATGGAATAAAAAAGCACATGAATGGGGGGAGCTAGAAGTGAAAGAAATAGACATTTTAGTGTCTAATTAGTTATTCTGAAAGCATCATTTCAGTCTCAAGGTAGCGGATGGTTGCTGAGGACCAAGGAGAAGTCTCCTTTATTTCTCTCTTTCTGTTTCTCTTTTTCCTTTCTCCTCAAATCAGAGTTCAAGACTAAATCCAAATAAAGCTGAAGAAATGCTTATTCAGCTGTTTGAGGTTTCTGCACTTTGCTGATGAGTAACTATCACAGAAAGCATGTGCTGGGAGTTGTGGATATGTGCAGGGTGGGAAAGGGAAGCCCATTTTTATGCATTTAACACTGAGGAACTGGGAAATAGTGGTGCATGATAGCTTATGCAGATAAAGGCCAGGTTGTGCTTGAGAAAGTTTAATTGCAGAGGAATACTTTCCACTCAAATAGAGTGCAAGAGTTTTAATTCTTCTCTTAACATATATGTGGTAGACCTGATAAAATTGCTAGTATATAAAATCCCCACCACTTGAATTACAAAGTAGTTACAGAATCATAGAATTGGTAAGGTTGGAAGGAACCTCTGGAGATCATCTAGCCCAAGCAGGGTCACCTGGAGCATGTTAGACAGGGTTGCATCCAGGCAGGCTTTGAGTATATCCAGAGAAGGAGACTCCACAGTCATACAGAGCTGTCAAACTTGTTTTCCCCACTTGATACTCTATTTTATGATGCCCTCCCTTAAGTACTTGCAGAGCAGCAGGACCTTGATTCTGTATTTATGTGAAGACTGCTTCTACTTTCCTCTTGGTATTGTAAGAAGAGTTGAGGCTGAGTTTGAGCTTAAATCTTAACAGGGATGCTTGCTGGGATTAGTTGTTTGAACTGCTTAAAAAAAAAAAAGACTGAAGAATCCTCATAAGTACACTTCTCTGTGCTGTGGCTGAGTTCTTTATGTGTAAGTACTATATAGTCTTTTTGTTTATCACTATGGGAATCATGTGGCAGGATAATGTATGAAGGGGAAGTTGCACTTGTTTCTTTACTTATCTCTTAGTCACTATTAAAATACAAGCAACCTATTTTGTGTTGTATCCTTATTTTCCTAGAACTTGGAGCTCAAAAGGAAGAATAAGACTGGCTGTCGTTCTCTACTCTTGTAATGAGTGTCTGTCTTTCTCTTACTCAGGTTATCTCCTGCTGCATATTATGCTCAGAGGATGATCCAGTATCTTTCCCGGAGGGACAGTATTCGTCAGCGCTCTATGCGATACCAACAAAACCGTCTCCGCTCTTCCTCCTCTTCTTCCACTTCAGAGAACTCAAGCCCTTCTGTAGAGGGAAATGATCTGGAATTTGAAGATTTTGAGTAAGTGTGTGTGCTGCCTTGCCCTCTTGCTTGACTGTGTCAGTGCAGCACTCCTGTGTGGCTTCCCATTATTTAGCAAGCAAGCTTCTTATAGGAACAAGATAATTTATGTCATTCAATCAATAATTAGAGCAGTGATTGCTACAAATAGGTCTCCATTATTTCTGCTGTGAAAATGAAAGGTGCCTGTGGCATGTCAAGCTACCAATCAGACTTAAAGGACTGGTTGAACAAAGCAGAAGAGAATTCTGTCCTGCCATGAAACTGAGATGAAGAGCCAAGAGGTGTATAAGAGCCTTCAAATCTTAGGGCAGAACAGGAACCACCAAGAGGCTTTGTAAGACTTTAGTTCTTTAGTCTAAGGCTGTGCTAGACAGCCAGCATGTTCTGTTTCTTGCTGTAACTGTAGAGCTTTGTGAGATTAGGTAAAGTTCCTGGCATTGCTTTTTGGAAGACTTGGTGATTATGAGTCAGTGTCAAGATCAAACTTAGCTTAATTTAAGGAGGGCAAATGGCCTCTTGCCTCAGAGTGAGGCACTGCCCTCCATCCAGGACTTAGAAGAGCACTCCTCTAAGCTATTGTATTTCTTAGCAATTCTGATTCTAGATGAACTCTAAGGCTGCTTAGTCCAAAGACTTTTAGTGATACCTGATGTAATGTAAGTTTAAAATCTGCCTTATAATCAGCAAAACATAGGATATGACCTTCCAAGCCTGTCTTCTGTGGTGCCCTTTGAATATAGGATTTTTCCTGTTTTAAGTATTTTATTTTTTTCTTTTGTGTGTATTGTGCTTAAGACATAGGATGATCCTGAACATGATCATGAAAGTAGTCTGTGGAGATACTGAAATAGGGAGGTGTGTTTGGCTGAGGGAAACTGTGAGCTCCTCAAAAGTCTGGGCTTTTATGTTGCTACTGGCAGAGGATGCTGCGAACTTTGCAACTACCAGAGCTTTCATGCTCGCTTGCTGCAGTGGCACATGCTTGAGGTGGCATCATGGTAAACCTCTGTCTTTTGTGTCAGAGTGAAGTCCCTTTGTGAAAGACACTGGTAAAACTAGTTATTCCAGAAAAGCAGGAAATTAATCCCTTTCCAGCTTTTAAAGTGGTGGCAGACTGTGTCCTCCCCCCACCTCAACCCCAATGCTATTCTGTGAAGCTGTCATTTCATGCTGCAGCAATTAAATATTCAGAAGCACAGGGTGAGTGAATGTCTTCCCCTGTCATTGTGGCCTCGTTTATGTAAGATGTAAATGAGGGGGGATATACAGAGGAGTTACTGCCTAGTAGCTTTTGCCAAGCAGCTTTGTAGTGTGGAGAAGCAGAAATGTAGTGGCTGCTGGGCCCATTTTGCAGAGAGGATGTCTAGCAACTGTAGACCTTAATATTTCTATTATTCTGTCCCATTCATCCGATGCAACTTGTTCTACCGGGGAGAGAAAGGATGGTAGCTTCTCCATTCACAGAGCCAGGCAGATAGCTTCAGAGAAACATGTTCCTCTGCAGATAATATTCATGCAGCAAGAATGCTTGTTCAGGGAAGCAAGTCAATCAGCCATGCTAAGGTTGTCTTTTATTTCATACTAAGGGAAAAGGATCATTAATTCATCACTGTGCAGTGGCTGAACTTGTTGGTTGAATGTTCCATACTGAATCCTGACCTTCTGTTCATCAGAGGATTCAGTCCTTTTCTATCTCTACTTCGTTATCTCCCCTGGCTGATAACGGGGAGCTGCTGTGTGAGGTCCTTTGAGCTGGAACTTTTCTCATGGCTCATTTGACTTCTGATGCTTCACAATGAAATCTTTCTCATACCGAGTTGTTTTCTTCTCCTTTGGCTCCCTCATCCCTTCAACTGCTTTGCTTTCTCACTTGAGCAGTGTCATTTACTTTGTTCTGGCATCATCCAGATGCTCCAGCTTCCCTGCCTTTCGAGCTCTGATGTAGAAAAGGGAATTTCTACTATGCATCCAGCTGTGCGCAGCTCGTGCTTTTCTCCCAGAATCCAGTGAACTTTCTCTGCTGTAAAAGCCTTATCAATTTGCCTTGATGCTTTATCTTTCTTATCTGGACAATGTAATTGGTAAATATTTTCTTCCCCTTCATTGTCCTCCTAGAGATCCAGGAGAAGGGTGTAAGTGGCAATAAATACCAGTTAATCTTACTATTTGTAGAACTCTGGGTGAGGAGTGAGCCCTGTGCTTGCCCAGGGTGTCTAGAGGCCAGGCCTTCCTCAGCTCTTGTGGGGTTCTAAGGGTTTTCCCCCACTATGGTTCGTTATTGTATCTTTTCAGCTTTACCTACCAAATAAATGAGTAAGGGATCCGTGAAACTTGGCCTCTGCACTGTTACTGTACATGAGGCCTATAACACTCAAATCCTGTTCCCCCTTGTGTCAGTCCTCTGATGCCATTTTCTCCAGACTGCATGCCTGAAACAGAATCTTGCTGGAATTCATCTGTGAATACATTTAGTTTGTGATAGTGATAGCTGTGGTGTTGGTCTTAAGAACATGTGTTTTTTTTTTTTTTTTTAATAGAGATTACTAATATCTTTTTATTGTACTAGCTGTTATGGCGGGGAGGGAGATGCAAGCTTTACCTGTATTATTTGGTCTAATAAGATGTTTTCTCTCTACATGTGCTGCCTATGTTTAACCTGTCACTGTTATCATCTTACTGCTTATTAAATTCAATTGACAACTGCAAACTTAGTCATGTCTGCATCAGAGTATTTTATACAGGTTGTAATATAGATTCAGGTTGTAATATAAGATTATTAACGGATAAATTGATTTGAGTAGGTTTTTAGGTTAGCTTTAATGGAATCCTAAACTAAAATGAAAAGACTTCTTGCATTCTGGGATAGGAGTATCTAAATGGAGAATGACATCACTTTATTCTTCCAGCATAATTGGTAAAAACAGATTTTTCATAGACAGGTCATAGAAGTTGAACTTCCTAATTTCCAGGTATTTTTGTGTGTCCCATCATGTTTGGAACTCACAATAAATCTAGATTATAGGGCCAGCCTGCCTTTGCTTCAGCATATTCCACAAGTTTAAGCTCTTGGACTGAGTTGGACTGGGTCTCTTCCAGAGATTTCCTTTGGTCTGAAACAGCTCTGGTGCTGGGGTGATCTGTGATGTGGGTTGTACTTCTATGACTCCTTGGACATCAGCAAGCTAGTTTTATTCATATGTGAGTTTTTATCAGTCACCGCAATCACAATATAGAGATGTTTCTGCAGATGAATTTGGACCACCTATTTCCCTTTCTGTCTGCAGTAATCATGGGAAAGAATACAGATTCCTTTTGTGTGTCAGACTGAAAAGCAGATATATAGGACAGTGTACCACCTTGCTGTTTGAAAGCCTTGCTGAAGTGTTTCAGTACAGTTCAATAAGGCTTTCAGGCTAAGGCTGAAGGTGTGATTGTGCCCAACTCCTCTGTCTGCTTTTTGAGAGTGGGCTACCTGGTAGAATATACATACAGAGGAGCTTAGAGATTACACTTGTTTAATGTGTGCAGCTTTTCCCCTTTCTATCTTCTCCTTTTTGCTTTGCCCAGGAGGATCAGTGCTGGGATAGATCCTTCCTAGTCTGTGACTGTGGCAAAGTTGAACAGTTTTTGCGGTGTTGTGTCTGTACAATGAGGAGGGTTTTACTTCGCAGGCCTGAGATCTTGTTTAGGTGCTTTACCTTTTTGATTTGCTTTTGTGATACTACTGAACCCCTAGACTGAGAATATGAGTACTGTAGGCACTGCTTTCCTGTGACCGTAATGGGCATTCTGCTTTTGTGGAAGCAGGCTGCTGCTTTGCAGAGGCGATGAATCTGCTGTGGAAAACTTACTAGATTTGATATGGTATTTTTTAGTTTTCTATGTAAAATTTAAGCTCTTCCAGTTAAAGCATGGTCTGAACCTAGACTTGTTGGATTCTCAGATGGGCATCTTACAGGAGTCTCTTCATAACTGGATAAGATATACTAGTATACACCATGTCTTTCCCTTGCCATTCTTGGTGGTTTTATTGACGCTTTTGCAGTGGAGCAGACAAATCGACATTGCTTCAGTAGTCTCTTGCCTTAAAAAGTTCTAAGATCTAAACTTGCTGGCTGACTGTCAATTTGTTAAAGCTGTAAATCTTCTTGTTTTTTGAATTTGATTTAAGTTTACTCTAGAGAGTAGTGTGATGGACTTCTTGCCCTCTTTTCCATAGGTAAAGTGTTTGGGAGTCTTTTGTGTCATAGTCAATGTTCTATTTCAAGTTGATATTTTAGTTTAGCTTTTTTCATACATAAAGGAGAAAGATGCATGGCTAAATAGACGTTTGTGTGAGAGATTCAGGTATTCATCCTTCTCTGCATCTGTCTCCATTTACAGCCTCTTTTCTTATTAGCTTCTTTATGTAAGATGCTCAGTGTGTGGAGCGGTACTTGAAAATATTAACTAGTAAATTCTTGGAAGCAATTGCATCTGAATTAACACTATGAGATAAGAAAGTAAAGGGGAAATGTAATGGCCATGGCAATATGGTTACTCAGTCAAGTGTACATTAGGTCTGTTCTCTCTATAGCTTATCAAGTGGAATCACATAAATGGTTTTTGAGGAGGGATTTATATGTCATAGTAAGAATAAGTGTGGGTTTTTATCAGTTTTTTTTTTTTTTGGCTTAATCGCTAAGATAGAAATTAGGAAGTTTGAGTGAATGAGAGGAGAGGGGTTTGAGGTTACCACTTCTTGAAATGATTTCTTCCCCACCCTTGTGAAGGAATTCCATGGCTGTATTCATACCCAGTCTCTACGTCTTCTGCCTTACCATATATATCATTGTTTGCTGGAGGCACAGAGCAACTGGAGCATGAATCTGTAGAAATGCAATCAATTCACAGTGCACCTGCTGTTTTCTCGTAGCACATTAGCTATTAAGAGTTCATGGGTAGAACTCTGGTGACTTTCTGTGTTTTTTATGCAGTCAATCTTTGTCTTTACTGTCCTTCTTCACAGCTTCTGCAGAAGAAGTTCCTTAAAATAGGAACCAGCTTTTCATTGCAGGAGAAAATAGAGGTTAGAGTGACTAAAGTTTTTGTGAGACTTGAAATAATTATGGAGCTTTGATTTACAGTTCCAGAACAGCAACTGAGAGTAGTCCCCTCATTATGGAGGGAAAAGGGCAGGGAAGCCCAGAGGTAGGGGAAGGAGATTACTCTATAAGGTAACCTCGTTGCCTAAATTGACCCGCAGAGATGGAGGGGATGCCAAATGCTTAGTTCTACTAGGGCATAGTGAAGATGAGTAAGAGAGATGACTTGATCAATGATAACCTTTTGGTTTAGTGATAGTAAGGTAGCTTATCCAAACAACAGATACGACCTTCCTCAATTAATGGTCTCTTACAAGGGTTCTTAAAGCAGTTTGTGGGGTTTTGTTGCTCTGCCATTCCTTTTCCCTTTCTCTCTGCTTATAGCTTCCATCCTTATATTTACCTTCTGAGATTAACAAAAGACATTGTAGGAGACGCATGTAAGGATAGATGTGGTCTCTACCTGTTGATTAAATGCTGATAGTCAGAGATCTTTAGGATCCTTGTTGCTCAAGTCTACTGCAGAAAAAGCAGCAATTGTTTTCTGAAAGTCTTAGATGTGACAGCATGTCATGCCTGTGTCTCTTGCTTGAGATGCTGCAAATAGAATTCGTGTTAATATTTTGTTATTTGAATTTAGATTGAGACATTAAAAGTAGGATTGCTATTTTTGCATGTACCTGCCTTTATTTTCTTCCCAAAGCCCTTTTATCTATGCAGCTCTGCTTTTAATGTCACTACTGCCACCACTGTTTCTCAGTCAAGTGGCTCTGCCTCATTGGTTTTGAAGAAGATGGACTTTCCCGAAAGGGGCTTTCAAGGCAGACTGAATTTTTTGGAATTCTGATCGGTCACATTTTATGCTTTTTGCTAAAGATCTCTTGAGCACTTAGCATTGGGTTGTTGCTTCTAGATAAATAGCAATTTATGTTAATTATATTCATCATCTTAGACACAGTTGCCAGCTAAGAATGCTCACAAGTCCTGGGTGAATGGGACTGATACTGAATCTACACTTTGAACTTCACTTTTCAAGGATTAGAGTCTTAATTTGATTTGTGATCTACTCAGAGTAGCCTGCAGCTTCATTTTCCCTGTTCTTTTTATCTCTAACTTTTGTAACAGTCTTATTCTCCTTATCTTGGTTTTAATGTCTAATATTACTGCCTGGGTGTAGTGACAGGCAATGACTATTTCCTTATAGCTGTTCTCCAGGATATTGCTAACCTCCACAGTAATGTTGTTTCCATTAGCTCAGACTGCAGAGAGGAGCAAGCGTCTTCCTAGCTGGGTGGTGAATGAATTGAATGCCTTTTGGAAGCTGACTTGCTAGGCAAGCTTGCGTTATATTGCATATCATTGGTGGCCTGGGCTTGTAGAAAGAGTTTTGATGTCAAGATGGGACCCTTCAGCTGTCTGTTTCTCTCACTGAAGTTACTTATGAGCTGTGCTCATTCTTTTGCTTTTTATTTTGTACCAGTGAAATTCTTATATGCCTCACCTAATAGATGTCTTCTGGCATTACTGAGAAGGAAGCAGGCTGTTGTTAGTTTGTTGCTCGCCATGCAGAACTGGCAGTGGTTAGCATTCTGCAGACTTGTAGGTCTAATCAGATTGGGGTTGATTGTGCAGTTATGTTTTTACCTGTATTTCTCTTGGAAGAGCAGCAGAGTAATAGTAAAATACATGGGAAAAAATGGTGTTTGCTTTTGACCCTTAATTCTAGTATTGAAGTCTGATGAGGCAGCTACTTTATGAACTGTGGAGTTTCCTAGTAGTTAGAATTAGCCATAGTAAAGTTTTCCCTAATCATGCTCATCTTTGGATGAATGTTGGAAAATGGCCAATTAAAGAGTTGAAGGGTGGTTGTAATGTTAGGTGCTCTATTTTTTAAAAAACATTGAATCTAATGGTTTTCTTAATACTCATATGCTAGTTCTAGCCTGAGGAGAAGAGATTCTCCACCTTCCTCTGTCCTCTGAAGCTTCCACTTCTAGTGATTCATTGTAGCTATGGAGTCTGTTTGCCTTGTTTGAAAAGATGCCGTCAATTTGTGAGCCCACCACACAGTGAGGTGATCAAAATACAGACAACTGGATACCTTCTCTGTGCCTAGATAAGAGTGAGTGCCTCACTGTGATTCCAAATTAGTCTTTCTCTGAAGCAATTAATCCTCTGCATTTAATAGGCTAAGTGCTGCTGTTTCTCTTGACCAGATGATCAATCTTCACTTATGCAATGCTTCTCTGAAATACTTGATCTTCTGAAGTGCCATTGTTAATCTTGTAAACTCATTTCCCCCTGATTGGCCCTCTAAAAGGTAATCAAGACTGGGGGGAGAGTTTTTTTTTCTGATCAAGAGAGCCATTAGTAACCAGCTACCTACAGTGCTACTGCTGTTCTGTAGGAAGTTTTAGCTAAGTAGCTGAAAGATTTTTTTTTTTCTCTCTTAATGTTCCTTTAAAGTTACTAGCAAAAGACTGACTCTCTAGTCCTCAAAAGAACATGTGAAAATGGAAAGGCACCATGTCTTGACTGACTGCATCAATTGTCATGTTAAGTAGCTATGTTAAGAATCTATTTTGCTAGCTCCTGTCTTTCCAGCTGGGCAGCTCCTTAGAGTTTCTCTGATATTTTTATTCTTCAAATTTTTTTGGCTTCCAGTGTTACACTTGGGATTGTTCTGTAGTCCTAATACATTTCCATGACAGGAGAAACTTTTTGTGTAGCACATGCTTCTTTTTGCTTACTTTGTCTTGGTTCCTTCTTGTTGCATCCTTGTGTTCTGCCTTAAATGCTTCTCCTTCAGTCATGATCATATCCTTCAAATATGGGTAGGTAGATTTATACCTCTCATTTTTACTAGATTATGTATCTTTAAATTAGTGCTTTGATCCTTCTAAAGTCTGCAGATGCCAATAGTTGTTACCCTGTTCATTGTGCTTAGTGCTCCTCACTTGCTTATTTGTTCCTACTTGTGGTAGGCCTTGATCAAAGAGATAAGCCAGTTCTTCTGCATCTTTTCTTTAAACATCTTTCTCTTTTTAGATAAGATACCCTTGTCATCAGAGCCGAATGTGGCATTGTTACCTTATTCTGGGTTGAGTGTACAACTCCAAGGCTTAGGGGTTGTGAGCACAGCAGAGTGTATGGGACAGAAACTCCATGTTTTGATCAAGAGGCTAGTCTCGCTGATCCTGAAGATGTTACTTTGGCTACCATGTCTCCCTGCACAGTTATAACAAGCTTGTTACCCGATCTGTTTTTTTTTTTTTTTTCCCTAGGATACCTGCATCTAACAATGTTCAGAATGTCAAGGCTTTATTTATTCACATTTACTTGAAAGAGGGTTATTTCCTGGAAATGCTCCCAGTTTTCCCTAACTTCATTTGTAGGAGATGCTCAAGATATTGCAGGATCAAGCAGAGTAATACAAGAGCTCTAATATCTCCTGGCGTTTGCTGCTTCTCTCAATTGATAAAGCTAGTAGTTAATTTTCTGTTGCAGTGGTCCCAACACTGTATGCCCCTTACTCATCAGTATGATGCCAGAGTGACTGACATTCTTAGATTCACCAGAAAGCTTAATGCATCTTTTCTGTTTGTTTATTTATTACTACTTCCACACCCTTCTTGAGCAAAGCACGTGCTTTGCCTTGTAGTCCTGCGCAGCTCTTGTGAGGGTACCCTTCACAGGATATCATCTGTTTCTGTCTGACTCGGCAGAGATCCTAAAACCATGCAGTTCACAGGATTCTTTCTCGCTCCTTCAGTGTGGCCAGTTGATAAGACATCCTTCTCCACAGAACCTGGGTCAGTCTTGAGAGAATCAATTTGTCAATTATAAGGTAGTATTTTCTGGTAACTTCCACTGAGCTCTTGATATGATCTGTCTGCTACTCCAGCCTTCCCTATCTCCTCTGAAATAACCTGCTGCAGTCATACACAATTATAAGCAAGTAGGTGGAAACGCTTTGTTTGAAGTGCTGAGGAGATACTTTGTTCTTTTTGTTACCATGTAAAGATGGTGCAATTGAATCTCGTATAAACACTGCAAGGTATTAGTACCTGCCACTTAACTAATTATTTAGTATTCCTATTGTTGTTAAATGTCTAACCTCTGCATAGAAATTGATTTAACATTTTAAATTGAATCACATGAAACACTATAAAATGCTGAAAATATTAGAGCAATTGGGTTAGTCTGGCATAATATGATTCTTAGGAACTTGCACGACTTACTGATGCTGGCTCTCATAATCAACTGTGTTTTCAAAGTGTCATTGTTGACCTAATTCTACTGCCAGTGTAGTCAGCGGGAATTTAATATTGACTGTAATGGGAACAGGTAGCCAACAGATTGCATTAGAAATCCCATGCTGTATGTTTAGTTTCACTTCCTAATACAGCAATCTCTAAATATAAGGATAATTCTTGCCAAGATATGTTTTTTTTCCTTTTCTAACAATCTTGACTATATTCTGCTTTTCTATCTTCTGTATCCATTCAGTTGATTAATGCGGTAGCAAATTTAGCAGATAAGAAACGAATACTTTTTCTCCTAACTTTAGGATGCATAGTTCTGCATCTCCATCTCTATTTTCAGAGCCATTACTGCCACTCCATTTTACATTGATCATCGTTTACATTGGTCATCATTCCACATTGGTCAGTCTTTTAATAAGCAAACAAAACAATAAGAGAAAAAAAAAACCCAAGCAGTTGGTTGTCTAATCCAGTTTAGAATAAATATTTATCCTTTTTCTGCTCTGTTAAAGCTCCATCAATCATCTTGAATATATTTGAATTCCTTTCTTTTCCTGCTCCATTCTGTGTTAATATTAACTTAGTGTTTTTTTTCCTCTAATAACTCTTATTCTCCATATTGTCATTTTGATTTGTCTCACACTGGTATCTAAACAAATTATTCATTAACAGAATATTAAGCCAACCCTTGAAGTTATTTTGACCATTTCTTGGTTCCTGTCATTTTCCTCATAAGACAAATTAATCTGTTCACTAATTATGATAGTCTCCTGTGTCACTTTACGTTCTGATTACTTCTGATTCTTTCACTATATCTAATGAGTTGCTTAGTTCCTCCATTTCTTTCATTGTGAACTTTCCCTGTGCTATTCACATTTGCTGGCATACATATGATCAAGGATATTCCAGGAGACTTTTTAAGCCTTGTTGCAGTCCTTGCTGTGGCACCTCTTTGTCTCACTTATGTTTACAAGGAGGCTGTTGTCTTGCTTTTCAGAAGAGGCTTTTTATCACATATTGAGGGATCCACTTTCCAGGTTGTGTATGGAATTAGATTATGTGCTGCAAATTATTAGCTGATGAGTCTGTAGGAAGCTGATAC
The DNA here is from genome assembly GCF_028389875.1 of Rhea pennata. NCBI lineage: Eukaryota > Metazoa > Chordata > Aves > Rheiformes > Rheidae > Rhea > Rhea pennata. Next base: position 18,272,036 of record NC_084667.1, on the reverse strand, counting down.
TACCCAGAAGGCAGAATGCGAGATCTTCACTAGTACTTTTGAGAACTTTGGAAAATTTTCATTTCTTGCGGGAAGGTGCTTCACGCTGGCATGCCAGTCGTGTTAACATCTGCTCTCATCCCTCTGTCGGCAGGCTGTATGTTGTACAGAAATAACACAAAATGCCACCCATCTTCACTGATCTGTAGTTTTTTTTATTTTCCTTTTTAGAAGGTGCAGAAATAATCTTCAGCTGGCAACAGGGTAATATCAGCTGTTCCAGCTCTTCAGCAGTTGATGCTTAAAGCATTCTGACATAAAGTTAAGCATGAGATTTTAGATGTAAATGACACTGTAAATTAGTGTTTCAGAGTAATTGTTTGGTAATATTCCTCTTTCACGTAGACAGCTACAGGATTGTGCCTTATGTTTCCATATGGACTGTGGTAAATGAAAATTCTAGTGCTCTCAAGGATAGTCACTGTTTCTTGCTCCAGATCCTGTTATTGAGCATAGGGCAGTGATAGTTTGGCTTCTTTCTTTCTTTCTTTTTTTTTTTTTTTTTTTTTGGGGGGGGTGGGAGGGGGGAAGAGATAGCGAGAAAGTAAGTTGCTATGTCTGTTGTGTTGAAAACTGAAGAAAAATTTAGTCTGTATTTTTCTCATGTAGGCTTTTTTTGCGTTGGAGGGTGAATGTACATTGAGTGGGGCAGTACAGGATCAGAGCTCTCCCATCAGAAAGTCTAGCTGACGGGGAAATCTGTCTAAAAATATTTTTTCTGTGTTAACAGCATGGGCTAGTGACATAAAAAAAAAAAAAAAACAAAAAGGCTATAATGAATAATTAGTTTAGCTAAGTCTCGTGACATGTGCCATGTGGCTACTTTGTACCCTTTCCTTTTTTCTGTTTGCCAGAGCTAATTCCTTATTCCTTTTAAAACCTGTTATAGAAAAGGGAAATTCTTTTACCAGAGTTCTGCAGTGTGCAGTCCTATTCTTGTTCATCTTGCTGCTTTTTACTTCTGTCAAGAGCATCTTCTAGTTCTGGTAAATGTCCAAAGTGAATGCAAATCCTCAAGACTCTTTTACTTCTTTACTTCCAGGGCTGCATATCAGCATAGTTTTAAAAACAGTAACAAGGACTTTTAAGAAGTATATTGCTTGTCTGACTTCTTCTGGCTTTTACTGTGTGTGGCAAGATCTGGAACATGACATTTCTTGTCCCCTTTAGCTGTTTTTCATTGGCAGGAGAAGTTGATATGTCAGCACTCGACTTCACAGTATTCTGTCTGTTATTGATCCGTTTCTTAATAGGCTGGAAGCCTCCGAGGAAAGAACAGCAGCAGCTTTCGCTTTGCTGATTTCAGGAATCCTGCTGGTTTCACAGAAACCTCGGGGTGAGGTGCTTTGTGTCTCTGATTGTGAACTGCAAATGCTGTGTCTGCAGTGAAATGGGAGGAGAAATGGAAGCTTTGAGCTTTGATTTAGATTTGATGTTGGTGAAGTAGTTTGAAATGCTAATGAGCTTTGCAGAACAACCTCTGCTCTTGTGTTCTTGGTTCCTCAAATGTGTGGGAAACAGCCACGTAATGGACTTTCTTCTCAGCCCACATTTCTTGCTCACTGAGACTTTTTTTTTTTTTTTTTTTAAAAAAAAACCTAGCAAAGCAAAACAAAAAAAAAAAATCCCCACATGCACAGCTTTACTGGAGTGGGTTAGGAATGCTGCTGGTGTCTTGCAGAAGGAATGCTTAGTTTTCTAGTGATTCTAAGACTCTGCAAATACTGTTCTCCCCACAACCGCCTGGGAAGGAGACAAGTACAACTGCAATTACAGATGGGGATCTGGAATCCACAGAGAGCAGACTTGCTACTTGTGCAAAGTCACACAGAAAGCAAATTTCTAAATTGAGAGTAAAGCATTGTGTAGGTCTCTTCCAGAGCTTGCGAGTTGGCGATGGAGTCTTACTATTTGTTTTCCAGTTTTAGTCCTGTATGTTTATAGGTCCTGTGTGACCTGTGGATGAAGTATTAAAGAAATGTTTGTTGAGGTTCCCTAGTCTGGTCTCCTGCTTCATGTGGGACCATTGTCAGTGTTACGTCAGGTCAGCCATGGCTTTGTCCAGCTGAGTTTTGAGACCTCCAAGGCTGGTGATTCCACAGCCTTTCTGGGTGACTGTTCCAATGTTGCAGTGCCCTCCTGAGAAAGGAGGTTTTCCTGTCTGCTGTAGGATCATAAATCCTAGAGCCTTTCACCTCCTTCCCCCAAGGCACAGCCATTTATTGTGGAACAGACAGAGAGATTTTGAGGAGGTATAGTTTTTATATGATGTCACCTAATATTTCTGACTTCCTTGGAAAATTCTGTGAAGGATAAGATTATCTTAAGCTATGATGGCACTTAAACTTGATCTTGAGGGAACTCAAAAGAATACTCTCTGGATTATGCTCCATTACCAGCACTTCTGGAAATGAAAAAGTAAAGCTTGACTCTCTGTCTATGAGGAAGTTCCCTTCAGGACTGTGGTGTGCTTGCTTTTGCTCTCAAAGTCCAAATTCAAAGGTTTCTGTTTCTTTTGCACTGGCAGTGTTGTTGATTTATTGACTCTCTGCGGTTTGGTTGATACTTTTGAGACACTGTTAAAATGTGAGGAAATTGTGTGTTATTTCCCATGTGACCCATACTTAAAGCTTTCAGGAGTCTTGGGTATAAGAATTTGTACAAATTCAGAACTTCAGAAACATATGACTCAGGCAAGAGAACCACTAAAACTCACTGATACTCTCAAGATGGCTAGCTGATGTTATTGGATTTTTCTTCAAGTTTATTACATAGATTTTATTTTTTAATACGCGGTGTATGTGCATTTTTTTGTATGTATAGATGTGCGTATGTATAAATTTTTTTTCCCTTTTGCTGAAGGGACAATGGAGACCGATCCAGGCACCGAGCTCCCCGAAATGCCCGCATGTCTGCACCGTCGCTGGGGCGCTTTGTCCCCAGGTAAGGCTTGTATGTGTAACAATGAAAAGTTTGAAAATCCAGAAGACACCAGTTGCACTACAGCTCTATGGTACTTTCAGATGAATTCTTTCGTGCACTGGATTGCAGTTTGCTTGGCTTGCAGTTGTTGGGACCTCTGAGATGGCAGGTTAGTGTGGTTTGTTCATTCTGTGACATTCAAAGGAGAGCTTGGTCTCAGCAATTCTTACCTGAAAGTTGGGGCTACAGTGTGAAGGCAGAATGGAAGAGAAAGGAAAATCTCCTGAGATTCTCAGCGAGATCTGGTGTTTTGCGATTAGAAGCTGTTATGGAAGGTAAGAAATTTGCGTAGTGGTGATCTTCACAGCCACATTGATTGGAGAGGATCTGTTCTGTAACTTGCCACTTACTTGAAACACTGAAGTTAATGGCTCAGCAGAGGAGTTCAGCCTTCTCTGTGCTAGAGTCTGCTACAATTCAATCTTATTCCCTCAAAGAAGTTAGAGATGCTGGGCAGAGATTTGGTACCCTGGGATTTTTTTCCCCAAATAAATCTTTCTCTCTGTTTTGCAGGCGCTTCTTGCTGCCAGAGTACTTGCCTTATGCTGGGATTTTCCATGAACGTGGACAGCCTGGCTTGGCCACTCATTCTTCTGTTAACAGGGTTTTGGCAGGTAATGAGACTTTCCTGTTTGGAGTAATGGTGTGTATTAGCAGTGTTTTTTTTCATGAATCTGTGTGTAGAAGGACTGATCAGGAAACATCCAACTGTTGCATTGTTATCCAAGTGTCTTGAGGCAAGAGAAAGGACCATAAGAGTGTGAAGTGGTGAGCTTTCATTCCAGTGCCTGGGCGTTGTGGATTCCATACTTCAAGTATGTGTGTGTCTACATGGATTGGGAAGGGCTGCTGTTAGCAATTCTTCCTTTGTTTAACTTCCTTCCCTATTCCTAGATGTGTGGGTATTTTTTTTTTTTTTTTTTAACAATCTGACAGACTAATGATCAGCTTGCTGCAAGTCCTTCTAATTGAATTATAGGGTGCCTTGTTCGTGTTCCGGCTGGCAAGATGTAGACAAGGCAGTGTGGGATTCAATTAGGATCTTAATAAGTGCGTATTAAGAACTCTTCTACCACCACATACAGCGCACAGGCATTTGGGAGGCTTAAAGGGCAGGCAGAGGTGGAGGAAGGGGGGAGTATAGGAGAAAAGGGAGGAGTATGGCACTTTGACAGCTCATGAGTGAAACTGTTATGGATGACATAATTTTTGAGGGTGCTTTTTTGGCTGGTTCTGAATTGCAATTAACCCCCCAGTAGAGGGGATTCATCTTGGAGCTTGAGGGAGAAAGAGGGAAGATGTGTGGACCGTTCAGTTGGGATGTGCTTCTTTTCCATTCTGCAGATAATCACAGAAGCATCACTAGAAGGAGTGCTGGAAGGTCTCTGAAGAGATTTTGCAGCCCCTTGCCTTATGCTAAGGCAGGATCAGCTATAGCTAAACCATTTTTGGCAGGATTTGTCTAACCTATTTTAAGAACCTCCACTGATGGAGGTTTCCCAACCATTTCAGTGTGGAATAGTTGTGATTTTTTTGACTTTATATATAATCTTCAATAACTGATTTCTGTCTCTTAAGAGCCAGAAACATCTCCTGGATTTTTGTCTCCCTGGACATTTCATTTGAGTGCATGTATGGTTCATAGTCCTTGCTGTTGCAATAATAACAAGAGAGCAACCAAAGGCTAAACTCCAAAGCACCTTCACCCCTTTTCTTAAGAACCAATGGAGCTAGCCTGTAGCTTTAGCTGACACATGTACTTTCCCATGCTTACTGACTGTGTAGGCTTCAGCTGTTGGCACGTGGAAACAGCACGCTGGCAGACAATTACTTGCTGCCAGGCAACACTGCAGAACTGTTCTTCAGCTTGGTTGGTAGCACCTGCTTTAACCCTCCTCCACACCTCACAGTTTGCCTTCTTCCTTTGTGACTGGGAAACAGCCTGACTTTTTCTCCTTGCATGTTTTAGGGAACTCATGCCCAAAAGGTGTGAGTGTGCTACATGTAGGCTGAGATTAGGAAAAGAAGACAGAAGCTGTAATAACAGGACTCTTAACAAGCAAGGCCAGTCTTTTCTATATAATACTGTGCTGGACCTACTAAAGGCAATGTTTGTTTGCTCTTCCAGCTTTATGGTATCTTACACTGGAAATGGTTGGGACTCCACAGTCACAGCTTTTATTGACTTAAATATAAAAATGATTCACTAGCGCAACAGCGCCTTGTGATATTCTGCTTATTTTACTTTATAGCCACACTTTCAGCTTTCAGAATGTAGTACATTTGTGTTTAAAAACATATATGTTACAGAAACTAGGAAAATTGAAGACCTAAATATTAGGTGGAGATGCGGAAGATGAGGTTAGAATTGTGGAGTAATCAGAGGGTTGCTTGTGTTAGCTAAGTTGGTCAGCAGCATTGGCGTTTTAAATATTGTATGTCAGAGCTATTGAAAATTGCAATGCTGATGGTATGCTTTCATTTTTAGTTAACCTGGGCCAAAGCAAGACGTTACTGTAGTTCTCTCTTCACTACCATAGTGGAAAAACCTCCACTCAAACTGACAAGTACATTAACCCTGGCCTGGCAGTTATGGCTGAGGCTGCCAGTCCTGTCAGAGGAAAATCAATCATCTTCCCATTAACACAGGCTAATCTGAGCTTGAGTGCCTTAACATACCTGATCCTACCCTGTATTCAGACTGTCATTTCTGAATTATGTTTAAATTTGTAAATGCCAAATATGTTTCTTATGCAACCACTCCAGCATTTGAGAAGAAATACCAAGAAACTGTACTCCTAATCTGACAGCTTGCTAAAAACTAACAATAGACTTCTGTAGTGGAATAACTGTGGTTAAATATCAGTGAGAGCTGTTTGGGGGAAATACCCAATTATACTTCCTCTCCTGCCCCTTCCCCAGTTATTGCCATATGAGGAGAGGAAATAAGAGAAGCAGACAGATCTTAAGGATATGGGAGTTACTTTGGTGTGCTGATTAAATTTCTTAATGTCAAAGTTTTTGCTGTCAAGTTCTGTCTGTGTTTACTTTCAGCTGTCTGCTTTGCATAAACAACTTCCCATTGTTTAAGTATTGTTCTCATGTGACTATTGTAGGCAGTAGCTCCATGCCAGGTAAGAGTGAATGAATAAATTCTTAAAGCAGCTTGGTTTAATGAACCACTAAAAATTACAAATTGCCTAAGCAGACAGGCTAATACAACATCACTGCAGATCTGCACTGTAACAGCTCTGTTAATAGGGTGGGACTCTGAGATGCCAGGAGGGGGCTTAGGTCAAGGCTAGAAATTGCTTTGTACTCATCAGGGAGAGGTGGCAGTCCCTGCTCCAAAGCACTTCCAGGCAAAGTGTAAGAAGGGTGACAACAGATGGGTAAAGCAAGTGGGAGTTCAGGGGGAGAATGAAGCAACAGTAGTCAACATGACAGACATATCTACATGTCATAAACTTAATTTGCATATAGTTTTGGAACAAAACCGAGTCCCAGTAGCAGCCTTCTGACTGACTCTTCATTTACTGGTGCAGTTTATGTGCATCAGTTAGCTGGTATGCTAGCTGCTGCATCACTGTGCTTTGTGGCACCAACTAAAATGCTGTGTCAAAATTTATTACATCAACATTGTTACCTTTAGCATTCAAACTTGTAATCTCACCAAAAAGTGTTGTTAGTTTGACAAGTTATATTTTCCTTTAAAAGTCTGTTGATTGGCAGTAATTACACTGTCCTCCTTTAATCCTTTATTAACTGAGTTTCATATCAGCTTTTTCATTATTTTGTCTGGAATCAAAGTCAAACTGACAAGATTGACATGTCTCATCCTGTTTCAACCTTTTAAAATACTGGTATAACACTAGCATATATTTCAGTCTTCCACACACTATCATTTCAAGACTCATCAAAAAATCTGAGAGTTCATTTGTCAGCTTTTCTAAAGCTCCTGGTTGTGTGGGTTGTAAGCTACCCTGTGGACTCTTTTCCTTGTTGAACTGACATGAATGATGAGGTTATGGTCTCCACTGAGGTTTCAGTTTATGGTCTTCTCCTTGAAGTGTTTCTTGAAACTGGTGGTGAAAGGGGTAAATACATTTTGGCTTCTAATTCCATAGGACATGGCCTACTGTGTGCAATGTTAAAGTGGAATACAGTGTCTTAGGGCTGTTTTAATAGGCATTTATTCAGTTTTGTGTAGCTCATAAGATAAAGTATTTTTTCTTTGCATGAACACATATAGTGCTTGTCTGTTCTGGCTTTGCCAATGAGACTTTTCTGTCTAAATCCAATTCAGCATAGTTGCTTTGAATCCTACACCTGATGGGAGATCTAAACTCCAGCATGACTTAGACTCAGTGGTATGACACTCTTCATTTACAATTTTTGAGTGATTCCCTTGCTATTTCAAGGTAGTGGATTCAGACCAGAGGCTGAACGCTTACACTTATTCAAAGAACGAACTTCCTGTTACAGATTTTCCATAGCCTGCTTGTAATCAGACAATGACCTGCTACAAAGGTGATAATGGTACAGCCTTGGGTATCTCTGCTTAGGTTGCAAAGAAAACACTGTGATGCAGATTGCGTTGGCTATCTGTGGCCTTTTTACCCTGGAGTAGGACTGAAGCCTTGCTCAGCTCTCTTAAAGGTGATGATTTTGGAGTGTTGACAGCCTGCCCTTGATTGGGATCTGTGACTTCAAAGTGTAATGTTCAGCATCTATTCCGATGCTATTTCCCCCGAAATTACATATGCTATCCCGTTCTTTAACACTTAGGTCCCTGGCAGAATTTCAGGTCATGGGTCTTTGAGTTGGAACTTCAGCTTCTTGTTTCTATACTTCTACCAGAAACTACTAGAACGCAGTTGATCATAATCTAAAGTTTCATGAATTTCTGAATTGAGGGTGGATAAGTGTTGTCCTTTCTCTGTGATGAGAAGACTTATTTTAGGGCATGCTATTTCCCCTAGTAAGAATTAGGGCAGTGACCTCATGAGTCCACGTTTATTAACCAGACCCAGCAGCTAAGTTGCTTCCTGGTGCATGTTCCCTCTGATTACTCTAGCCATGTTAACAGCTCAGCTTTCAAGTACATGCTAGTAGCTCCAACCAGGACCAGTTAAAATGGGTGTTGATGAGCCCCTAATATATAGACAGTGGACACAGCATCAGTTACTGTTGCAACTAGAATTAGCCCAATAACCCTTCGCTTATGCTCTAATGATGAAAATGATCATAGTAGGAGACTGGCTTGGTTGTTCTAGAAACAGTATTGTAGGCAGATCCTCCAGTTCCTCTGGTATTGGAGGTGTGACCGATTCCCGTTGTTCAAGTTTCCTTGACCTAATCCTATTTTGTACCTTGTAGTATCTCTTGGTGAGCTGTGAATTCTGTTCTGAGATGCCCTCACCCTTCAAATGTGCTTGCAGCTGTGCACAGCTGTACAGACTAGGACTGAGACAGATGACTTCAGAGCTCCAGAAGATGAACAAGAGTTGATGGGAAAATGCATCTTTCTTGTCTCTGATGTACGCTTGTTTTTTTTTACTATTGGCAAGTGTGTACTTGCTTGTGCCCTCTTTCTGGGAAGGCTTTCTTGAGAGTTGCCTGGGACTGTCTGTTGCTTTGGGACCATACCTTCAGATGTTTCTCATTGGCTTTTTGCTGTTAAGTTACGTCTGCCTTTTGAACTAAGACGGCTACATGAATTTGGAGTAGTGTCCTGACCTAATCCTCCTTTTTACAGTAAACAGATCTGTAGAATAAGGCAGTTGGTGAGCATAACTATGTGGCTTCTTACCTGGCGTGTTTCTGTTGCAAGTCTGTTGTTACTGATTAATGTGGAAAGATATGAACTTTCGTGTAACCTCATTATCTCTGTACTCTCTCCATGGTCTAAGTCAGTGGTCACTAAATGTTATAGAGGGCTTGAAATACATACCAGATTCTTTTGTGACCGCTATAGAGCTATAGGTGCCTATCCCTTTCATGAGAGACTCAAACTGTTTATAATGCATATGAAAGTGCAACCTCCCATGCAGAAACCTAAAGAAGGAAAGAGGAGGAAAGATATTAACATTGCTCCTTAATCATAGTGGAGTATCCCATAAATAAAATACCCTGATAGACTGATATTGTAGATGAATTGGAGAAAGGTGGAATAAAGTCATGTACTGTGAATTAGCTTTATTTAGTATTAGATTGGTTCTTGAGTTCTGCTTTGTAGATTCTGTAGTAGTGACTGCAAGATTGAATCACATCATGACTGTGGTCTGAAGAACTTCTTAGCAAATGTTCTTAAAGTGAAATCCTTTCTCCTGAAAGTAGGAATTAGTTTGTTCAGGCTAACAAAATGGAAACCAACTGGTAATATTTAACTTCTTGTGGCTATATAGCAGTCACAAAGTTGATCCACAGATGCTATGTTTTCCCTAGCAGTTCCATCTCTATGGTACATCAAGTCATTTCTCACGTATTGCAAGATACCAGTGAACTTGTGCTCTTTCCGGCTCTGTGCTTTAATTGGCAATCCAGCTGCCCCTTTTCTCTTGCTGTAATCTGTATCATCTTGTAGCTTGGCTCAGTGAAGACTGAAAGGTAGCTAATGTGATAAGGATTTGAATGAACCACAGACCATCTCCTTTGAAATACTAGTCCTCTGCAAAGACCCCAAAATGTTCCTGAGCTCGGTGCATAGGTTTTAGTGGAGATAATCTTCTCTGAGTTGCATTTTAGTTCTGTCCAGTTGGACATCTCCTGGCATGGGATAGCAGGTTGAGAGGAAGCCATTAATGTGTGCTTTTATGTGATAGAGAAGGCTGTTTTGTGTTGTTTCCAGTCACCTTTTCCCTCCCATCCAAAATGTCATATTCTGTAGTTAGAATGTGTGCGGTTACTCATCCTCCTTTAGCTATCTGCTCCTGGCGTATGCTGTCGCATACAGAAAGCATAGGCAGAATGAAAGTGTCAGAATACTTTGTGGGCTGGAATGGAAGAGCATTGTTCTGACCATCTGCTTATAATGCGCTTCTTACTCCATGCCTCTGTTCTCTTGCTCCTTCCATTTAGCAGTAAAAGTACCTTCTGTATTAGAAGTTTCTGTGTTGCCAGCTGTGAACAGATTCTGAAGTCTTTGGCAGGGGCATTAAGAATATAAAGCACTAGAAATTGAAGAAGGAATGAACAGACTTGAATCAAAATAAAAAGCATAATCATTTTAAGGAGAGAACTGTTGTGACTTGCTATCCCCTATGTGATTCCAATGACTGGGGTACTTACTCTCAAGGCCTATCCAGAGTCTCCAAAAACAGTTTAACTTCTAATAAAACTTGTCATAATATTGTGTGCATCTTTCACATGCAAACAGCTGCCTCTTCACACCTGGGAGCTGGAAATATTTCCTCATATGAGGAAAGGCTGAGAGAGCTGGGACTCTTCAGCCTGGAGAAGAGAAGACTGAGGGGAGATCTTATCAGTGTCTATAAGTATCTGAAGTAAGGGTGTCAAGGGGACGGGGCTAGACTCTTCTCAGTGGTGCCCAGCGATAGGACAAGAGGCAATGGGCACAAACTGAAACACAGCAAGTTCCGTCTGAACAGGAGAAAACACTTCTTTACTATGAGGGTGACTGAGCACTGGAACAGGTTATCCAGACAGGTTGTGGAGTTTCCATCCTTGCAGATATTCAAAACTTGTCTGGACAAAATCCTTGGGAACGTATTTTAGGTGACCTTGCCTTAACAGAGTGGGGGTTGGACTTAGATGATCTCCAGAGATCCTTTCCAACCTCAACCCTTCTGTAATTTGGTGAATCATTGCAACCTGATGCATCTGGTGATGTGTTAATTGAGAGGATTGTGAATCAATTGGAAATGAGAATGCACAGCTATGTGCACTATGGGGGCTATTTACAGTGAAATTTGGGGCATCTGACTTGAGAGGCTAAGCTTCCTGTATAAGTAGCAGAGAAAAAGAAGCCTCAGCTCTTAATTAGTCATCTGTGATTTAACATAGGTGCTATGAATCTTCTGTAGAGCTGCCAGTTTATTTCTTGCTGATCATATAAGGAGCCTGGGAAGAGTAGCCTTCTACAGTGGGAATGTTAGATGCCTAAAATTAGGTAGAGCACATCCTGCTCTGAGAGCTGACTGCAGGAAGGATGATATCTGGGAGAGGAGCCTGAGCAGAACAGATGAAGTGAAATGAGATGAAAGCAGCAATACAGAGATGGTATAAGAAACAGAAAGAGGGAACTCTTAAGAGGAGGAAAAGCAACAGTTGTTTGTATGGAGGTTTTCCTCCATGTGCTCTTTACTTCCAGAAGTAAATACTGCTTGGCAGAGTGGCAGTGCCGTGGTAGCATATAACTACTATTAATCATAGTGCTACTTATATGCTTTCCTTATTTTCTGTGTTTATCCACTGGAATGGTAGAGTTACTCTTCACCCCACTGCCACCAAATATATGCACCCTGCCACTGTCTGCAGCAGACAATCAAGTTTTCTTAAAAGAAGAGGGGCTAATTCCTTCTCTGGTTTTGTAAATTTTTGTTTTGCTTCTTGAGATTCTTGATTTCTTATGGATTGTAAATATTACTGAATATTTTGAGCCCAATTAGTCAATGCATACTTAATTCACTGCTCAAAGCAAATAATTGCTGTGTGCTTAGGCATTTTTTTCTTGTTTCCACCTGTGTAATTTGAAGCTGCTGCTGCCACCATCACTTTATGTACAGCAGTGTTGCACATTTGATTCTGCTATCAGTGCAATGAAACTTGACTTTAAGGTGTGAGAGACAGTGCCTGCTGCAGGAGCCCTTTCTGAGACCACAGGAGTGTCATACTGAATAAAAAAATACTTGTGCGACTTTCTCCTTTCTCCACATTTATGCTTTGTGCTATTTGTAGTGCAGTGCTGTTACTGTTTACTACTACTTTCCTATCCTTTTTTTCTTCTCCTTACTGTGCAGCCCTGTTTTCTGGGTGGTGTGGATTGGTGTGACAGGCTGTGGACCTGTCAAAAACCTCTGTTCAACAGAGTAGGCAAGAATCTCTAGTACTTGATTAGAGGCTGTGCTAGATATGGTATGAAGAGACTCGCTGTAGGTATGTTCCCTGTTGTAGCTTAGGGCTGTGTCTTCTCCATATTTCATACCAAAAACCTGACTACAGGACTTAGCAGGTAGAGTCTTGGTATTATTAGATAGGGAACTGAAGATCTTGATTTCCTGTATGTAGGAAGATAACCTCACAACAGTTACATTCATGCAGCAGAGCTTTCTATGTCTATTTTGCAATACTTCATAGAATCAGTAAGAAACACTTGAATATGCATTGAAATATTGTTTTTTTTTTCCTGCCTCACAATCTAACATGTCTGTTAAGGGAATACATGAGTCCTATAATCCAGTTTTATTTGTAAGTGAATTAGCCTCATTTCTTGCGGTGGTGGTGTTTTGATGGATCTTCGTGTCTTGCTCCTCTTTTGGTTTCATGAATCAAAACAGGAGTAGAAAAGGCTCATATCAAGCATATACTGATAAATAAGCAAATACCTACAGGATAGCATTACAGGGAAAGCTCTCATACATTTTCTGGGAGATGAGCACAACTAGATGGCTCTCTGAAGTGCCTGTACACAAACATGTGCAGTATGGGAAGCCAGTAGAAGGAACTGGAGCTCTGCATGCAGTTGCAGGGCTGAGACCTCATGTTTGTTGGGATATGTCACATGACTTGAGTGCAGCAGTCGAAGGATACAGGCCCTTTGGAAAGACAGACTAGGAAGACAAGAAAGAGACATTCCCCTTTATGTAAGAGAGCAGCAGGAATGCAAGGAGCTCTACTTAGGGACAAGTGATGACCCGGTTGAGAGTTATGGCAGCATTAGCAGGCAGACCAACCTGGACGATAGTGTGATGGTGGTGGATGTCTGCTACAGATTGGATCAGGAAGAAGTAGTAGATGAGGCCTTATTCAGACAATTGGAAGAACCTCATTCACAGGCCTTCATCCTTTAACCACCCTGATACCTGCTGAGGGGCAGCACAGCAGGGTCTAAGCAATACCAGAGATTTCTGGAGTGCATTCATTATAACTTCCTGAGACGTGATTGCGGAGCTGATGAGGGGGCTGTTCTGCTGGACCTCATACCTAACAAGGAAGAACTGGTTGGGAATGTGAAGGTGGGCAGCAACCTTGGCTGCAGTGATCATGAGCTGGTGGAGCTGAGGATCCTGAGAAGCAGAAGTAAGGCAAAAAGTAGAATCACAACCCTAGGCTTCAGAAGAGCACACTTTCAACCACTCAAGGAGCTGCTTGGAAAAATCCTATGGAAGATTGTCCTGGAGAGAAGCAGGGTCTAGGAGAGCTGGTTGATTTTTGTTTTTTTCCCAGGGTTCACCTCCTCCAGGCTCAAGAATGGTCCATCTTGATGAGCAGGAAGTCAAGCAAGAGTGGCAGGAGGCCTGCATGGATGAACAGGCTGCTCCTGACAGAACTCAAACATGAAAGGAAGCATAGAAGAGTTGGAAGCAGAGATCAGTGACCTGGGAGGAATATAGAGACACTGTACAAGTGTGCAGGGGCAAGGTTAGGAAAGCCAAAGTCAATCTGGAGTTCAGCAGCAAAAGGCAGATTAGAGAAAACACGGATCTGCTGCTGAATGGCAGATGGGGTTAACAAAGGCTGGTTAACAAAAGACCTTCCTTCAGTGATCACAGGTCCTTGAGACCAGTGGGAAAGCCTAGAGCAATGAGGACTTTCCTTTGGTGGAGGAGGATCAGGATAAGGAACACTTAAACAAACTGGACATAGGTATGTCCACGGGCCTGATGGGCCATGTTCCCAAGTACTGATGGAGCTGACTAATATCATTTCTAGTCCACTCTCAATTATCTTTGAAAGGTCATGGTGATTGGGGGAGGCTCCTGAGGACTGGAAAAAAAGCAAATGATACCTGTATCTTCAAGAAGGTCAAGAAGGAGGATCTGTTGAGTTACAGGCTGGTCAGCCTTACCTTGATCCATGGAAAGGTGATGGAGCAAATAATCTTGGGAGCCATTTCCAGACATAGTAAGGACCAGAATCACAGAAGAGTTGAGGTTGGAAGGGACCTCTGGAGATCTACTCAAGCAGGATCACCTAGAGCACATCTGCAATGATTTTGTCCGGATGATTTTTGAATATCTGCAAGGACTGAGACTCCACAGCCTGTCTGGGTAACCTGTTCCAGTGCTATGTTACCCTCACAGTGAAGAGGTTTTTTTCTCATGAAGGTAACTGGGACTAGTCAGCACAGACTTGCAAAGAGGAAATCTTGCTTGACTGTGATGAAATAACTGCTCTCTCCTCATTCACCAAGCAGGCTATCTTGACTTTAGCGAAGCTTTTAATATTGTTTCCCATAACGTGATTGTAGACAAAGCAATGAAGTACGTGCTAAATAGATCGATAGGGAGGTGAAATAAAAGCTGGCTGAACTGATGGGCTTAAGAGGTTGTGGTCAGTAGCATGAAGTCCTGCAGGAGGCCAATCAGTAGTGGTGTACTAGGTCACTAGAGTTGACAGTGGGGCCAATACTGTTTAACGTCTTCATTGATGGCCTGGATGATGGAACAGAATGTACCCTCAGTAAGATTAGGAAGTGTGTTGATACACCAGATGGTTGTGCTGCCATTCAGAGGGACCTCCATAGGCTGGAAGAATGGACTGAGAAGAGCCTTATGAAGTTCAACAAGGGGAAATGCAGCGTCTTCCTCTGGGGAAGAATAACCCCATGCACCAGAATAGATTGGAATCTGACTGTCTGGAAAGCAGCTTTGCAGAAAAGAACGTGGGGTTTCTGATGGAGAAGTTGAACATGAGCCAGCAAATGTGCCCTTGCAACAAAGATAACCAACAGCATCCTGGGCTGCATTTGGAAGAGTGCTGCAAGAAGGTCAAGGGAGGTGATTTTTCCTCTCAGTTCAGCACTGGTGAGACTGCATCTGGAGTGCTGTGTCCATTTCTAGGCACCTCAGTACAAGAAAGATAAGGAGCTACCAGAGCAAGTCCAGCTAAAGGTCATAAAGATGTTCAAAAGACTGGAGAATGTAGCGTATGGGAGGAGAAGCTGAGAGAACTGAGATTGTTCAACCTGGAGAAAAGACAGCTCCAGGGGATCTATTTGTGTAAATACCTGATAGGAGGATGTAAAGTAAATTGATCCAGACTCTTCTTAGTGGTGTCTGATGAATGGACAAGAAGCAATGGATACCAATTAAAATGCAGGTAATTCTGCTTAAAAATAAGACAATTTTTATTGTGAGAGTGGTCAGACTGGAACAGGGTGCCCAGAGAGGCTGTCGGATCTCTATCCTTGGGAACTTTGAAAACCTGACTGGACCTGGTCTTGAGCAACCTGCTCTAATTCACCTTGGTTTGAGCAGGGAGGTTGGATTAGATGGTCTCTAGATGTCCTTTCCAGCCTCAACTGTTCAGTGATTCTCTGAACCATGTAACTACACAGGAGCAGTGAAGTGATTTTTAGACTCAATGTAGGTGAGAATGAAATTTTGTTTTGGTTAAAGCTGTGTTAAACACTGTCTTTCAGCAGTAGATAGAGCTGAGTCTAGTTATATATAATGGGATAATCTCCTGAGCCAGTTATAAAACCCTGTGATGGTTCTAATTGCAGAGGACTTTGATCTCTTTCAAGGCTTGTCTATGAGAGAGCAGACATTACTGGAGAATGCTTCATTACTGGCTTTCAATGAGGATGCTTCTTTGTGCCAAGAGTCTCTTATTTTTGGTCTCTTCTGGTAAGCTGAACCAAAAGCCAAAAACCCCTCAGTCACCTGCTTACATAGAGTAAATGTCCATAGAAAGATTCAGTGTAGATTAGCTTCTGTATTTTAGAAGCATAACATAGATTTATTTGCCAGCACTGATTAAAATAAGCATAGCCTTTCCAGTCAGAGTGAGTGCAGGCTGCTTTGTTTTACCGGATGTGTTTGAGGTCTGAAGTATCAGGGGATTTTTGGCTAGTGTCTGGAAATGTGACTGCACTGAGATTAGCATTAGTTGGAGAGATCTGCCTTAACTCAAGTGCTCCAGACATTGTCTATGACTGGCTGCATTTCAAGAGCTGTAGAGATGTGTACAATGCATTGTCCTTGATTATGCTGTCCTGTGAGAAGAGTTTCTGTTATGAGAAATGCATATGACCACCCTTCCCTGTGCTCTGCATCAGGTCCTGCTAAATGACTAAGAGTTTCCAAACATGGAGTCCTGAAGTGGTTGTTACATTATTGCCATCCTGTTGGGAAGAAGGCTGGAGTGATGATTACAGTTCCCCAAAGAGATGTCAAGGTGCAAGTGCCCTGTTAGATGTCATATATATTTTTGGAAGCACATTTCAGATAGAAACGGAGTGGTCCTGAAGGCCCTAAATTAGGCTGAACTGGTACAGAAGAGTTTGAACAGTTAAAGGAAGCACTTTCTGTAGAATGACTCAGGGCCAGAGACATGATGTGCCTACAGTAAACCAGCTGTTTAGTATTGTTAGGAGCCTGGAGTTCGGTGTTACAATCTTTTGCTGTTGGCCTTTAGAAGAACCAGGAATTTGGGGTCTAGGATCAACCCACTTCAGTCTTTCATCTGCAGATAGTGAAATACGGAGTGTGACGGTGACAATCTTAATCTGTTTGTTTGGAGGGCAGATCTTTCTTGCAGTTTTGGTCTTCATATATAGTTGTAGTAATGCTGTTCCAGGTGGTGTGCAAATCTGTGTGCAGTTCTTGTGTCTGCACTTCAGAAGGGCTTGAAATAGCTAAAGGAAGAATGAGCTGAGGAGAACTAGACTGACTTAAGTTTATTGTAGTTAGCTAATCAAAGAAGGTAGTAGTAACTACTTGATTGGCCTAGATATATCTATATAGGAGAAAGATGTTGGATAGAGCACTCTCTAATTTAATAGACAAAAGGCATAAAAGATGCAGAAGCTGACGCCAGACCAATTTAGATTAGGAACAAATGGCAAATGTTTGAATGATAATGCTAGGGTGTGGGTTTTTTTTTTTTGTTTGTTTGTTTGTTTTTGTTTTTTTCACCCTCTTTCTTCCTTCAGGTTTTGCTGCATAAAGCTTACCACTTACCCTATGGTAGTTAACTGCTGAAAGAGGTGTTTCTCTTCAGTAAGTGGAGTGTTTAAACTAATGAAGGTATTGCCTGAGCTCAAGGAGAAATTTGAGCATAGTGCTGGTCCACAGTTCCTGGTATACAAGAGTGTGGATTGGACGTCCTCAGTGGTCCCAGTGCAGGAGAGGTCCAGCTAGCCATTTGCATCATGACACAAGCTATAGTTTGTTCCAGTGCCCCATGATGGAAGAAAGCACTGAAGCTGAGAAAGCTTGTATTGTCTCCACTGATGTGGACAATCCCAATAAGCCTTTCCTGTTTTGGTTTCTAAAGGTTGTTTTAAGATTGATAATGTCAAGAACTGTAGCTTGGGGAGATGATAATGTTCCTACAATTGAAGGATTGGGCTGATTCCTTTTGTGTGCATTGTTAAAGTGATGAATTTCTGGATATCATTATATCAGAAGGGGCAATGTTTTGCTGACGTGCTCATCTTTTTGTGGGTGGGAAGGACCCCTTGGGGACACGTCTCTTTGTGGGTGGTAAAGCTCACTTAACCATAAAAGTAGTTTCCCACTTTTTAAGAAAAGGCTTACCCATACTGTGGAGCACTGAGGGAAGGCAGGGAATTTGTGCAATCTGTGCAAAGGGTATAGGAATGCTCAGTGACCTGCAGTGTTTGACTGCCATTTATGAACAGAATAGTTGTGATTTTTTTTTGTTTGCATGTTTAACATTTTTTAAAAAAAGATTTACTTTACCCTTTATAGAATACCTTCATAGAGTTTTTTTTTTTTTTTTTTTTTTTTTAGATACCTGGGCATAAAAACATAGGAGGCTTTTGCTATGGCAACGGAGTTGTATAAGGGATGTGATAAAGATGCTGCATATTGATTTCTGGCTTCCTTTCCTAGGGTGATATGACTGTACTATTGGATCTTTATGCATGATACCTTGGAGTTTTGATATTTGAGCAATGCATCAATATGTTATTCAGTTTATGCAATATTGTCTAATGTTGTCACTGGCATTGGTAACTTTCACTCAACATACTATCTTCTTTACTTAATCCTACTGTCCTGGTTTTATGGTTCTGGTCTGATGGGTTTTCCTGATTATGGGAGAAAAATGTACAGGAAGGTGCTGTAAGCTAGTCACAACTTGCTTGCCTCTTTCAAGTTGCTTTTGACTTGTGGGTTAGTTTGTCCCAGATGCTGCGTTTTATCTTAATGTAAGCTGTGCTGAGAAGTTGCTCTCTGTGTGGAGGCTGAAGGAGTTTTGGAAATGGATTTGGTAAGGACAGAGCCTGTGGGGATAAATTTAGGGTGTGGGCTGTTCCCAAAGCATAAAAGCTGCAAGTGTTGTGGATGTTGAATACTGTGGAAGGTAGGAAACATCCTATGTAGGACAGAATCTCTGTAAGACAGTCAAGCACAGGACCCTGACAGTATTACTGCAATAGCAAGCAAAAGCCCTAATCAGGATAAGGGCACTGCATAAACTCAAGTCAACTCTTCAACTTGCAATCTCAAAGCTTGGTCAGAAGTTAAATGGCAGACAAAGAGATTTGGTTCTTGCTTACGCTTCTATTAGTCTAAAATCAGTGTGTGAAGTGAGGAGGTATGCTGTATTTCTGTTCTCCCTCCCTTGGGTCTTTATTCAGATCAGAGAGTTGGTTCTGAGCTGAGCAGGAGCTATGAATCAGTGCTACTAAAAGCAACTGTATTCTGCTGCCTTGACCAATAGGTTGACGCTCTCTCTTGCTGAACTCAGTGTTGCCTGTAATCCAGCAGTTCGTGGCACTCAGGAGTTGCCATGTTTGAGAGTTCAAAATCAGCAGGAGCAGTGAGCCACAATTTCATCTGTGAAGGCAATTGCTCTACACTCTTAAGTCCTGCTGAATTCCATGCTAGCTTGACTTCTGAGTCCAGCTCTTGTTCACCTTGGAACCAGATCCCTATCTCTTTCCCTTGCTTCAAGCACTACCTGAAATGACTACAACTGGCTGAAACTACAACTTTGGCTGAACTGCCAAATTCAGAGCTGCAATAAGCACAGAGACTGATGTGGAAGAAGTTGCAGTGATGTTCATAGTTGCATGTTTGTCTCTTTCAGGATCTTTTGGGATTGTTAGAGTAATGGTGGAAGGGGCAAATGAGTTCATTCATAGAAACCAAGGGGGAAGAAGTCCAAGGGTTAAAAATGTTGTCTTTTTGACAAGTCAGGGATAATGATTAGAATTTTAGTTCTGAGCTTTGGCCAGAAATAAGTCACTAGAGATAGAGCAGTTTTGGTAGACAGGAGATGATCCAAGTTGGATTCCCCCCCCCTCCCCAAAAAAAAAAAAAAAAAAAAAAAAAAGAGAGAGAGCTGAGAAGAAGATGGATCAGAAGGAAGAGGTGACAATGAATGTTTCCCCTTCTCACCCTACACGTCCAAGCTATGGTCTAGTGAGTCTGAGGAATTCTGAAACATAAAAAACTTAATGGATATTTGTATTGTGAGAGGAAAGAAAAGAGCATTAAAAAAGTATACTGACAAATAATAAAGGATAGAAATCAATCCAAAAGAAATGAGGAGATGAGGATAAAATCACTGGGGTGGGTGGAATGCTTGGAAGTGCTGGGAAGATTCTTCTGTATGTAATGAGGAATTGTAGGAGGAGAAAGTAAGGTGAGTTGGAAAGATGGAGGAAGTAATGTCATTTTTAAAATTTTCTTGCAAGTAATTGAGATTTGCATAGAGAAAAGGAGGTTGGAGAAGGGGAGGGTTTGAGAAATGAGTCAAAGGTGGTGACAAGGGAGCTGGGATTGCAGGCGTGGGTTTCAGTTAAGTTGAAGCAGCACTCTTTCTTCTTTCAAACAATTATCCCTATTAGCATTCATGGTGTGGGCATGCATACAGCCAGCCAAGTGATATGTCTCCTGGTGTGCTGCACACACAGGCTGTTAGAGAATCTGTATCTCTTGGATCATGTCAGAGCCCGACTGGGTTAGACCTTTGTGGCTTCCCTGTGTTAATGGCAGAAGTAAGAGAAGTCCGTGAATTGTAGGGAATTAGTCTTGTGGCAGTGTTTTTGTTAGAGGTGTCCTGCAATAGATGGTAAAATGGAAACTGATGTCAGGAGTGAGTCAGGCCCGAAAGCTGGTGGGGCACAACTGGGAGGAAAGAGGTGAAGAAACTCTCAACTCCTTCTGAGGAGATTGGAGAGCTTGGAGAAAATCCAAAACTACTTTGACAGAGCAAGAGAGAGGGAAGACATGGGAGGAAGAGGGTTAAGGGCAGATGACTAACTAATAGTGATTAAAGACTGGAAATTATGGGAAGAAAGAATGACCACACATGAGGAAGAAGGATTGATAGTAAATACTGAAGAACATTAGGGAATGGTGGGGTGGGATACAGTAACAAAGAGGGAGAGCTTGCGGGGCCAGATGGAGTGAACAGATTTGCACGAGCCTTTGAATGATAAGGTGAGAAAGTGTTTAGCTGGAGACATGAGTGGGGTCCTCTGTGTGGAAGACAAAGTCATGGAAGGGGTGTGAGAGGAATGTGTTTCTACCTTCTCCAGGCCTTGGCTTGGCTGTTGAGATTGCACAGAAGACCCCTTGTTCGTTAAGTATATGTATTTCTGTTAACACAAGAAACAGTGGTAGCTGAAGGTCAAATCTTGTCCTGACTTTACTGCTTGTGAGGTAACTAGCTGTAACTGGAAATGTCAATATGTTACTGTAGGGGAAGATCAGAGTAGTGCAAACGTTGATTTTTTTTTTTATTTAATTAATTTATTTTTTTTTCTGCTCTGTGACAGCTAGCAGCTACTACAGACCTAGCTTCCTCAGCAGAAAGGCTTCTGGAACAGGGTGCAAGACCTAATAGCCCTAGCAATACAAATGCAGCATTGTTATCTGCAAAGTAGGCTGTACTAGTTCTCATTGGAAAAAAGTCACTGCTGAGAGCTAGCTAATAACCTCTCTGTTGCCATAAGGTTCTTTTATTTCAAGGTTCTTGCTGGTGAGTGTGTGCATATGGTCCTTAATATCTATGCTTTAAGTGCCTTAATTAAACATGGGATATCTGGTAATAGTGTCCTCTTTCCAGCTGGCTGACTATGCAGGGCTATGAAGAGATAGACATCTATCTCCCACTCCTATAATTTTAGTGAGTTACTGCCTACCTTCTGCTGTCCCTCCAAACTGTAAGGCCCAAGAAGATTGTCCTGTGGGAATGTAATTTTATACTGAGCCCTAGAGCTCAGAGGGTAACTTAGAGGAGTTGTCATCATCTAGTCTGTACCAGTGCTGATACTTTGGATTGATGGGAGCTGGACCTCTAGGTCCTGCTGCTGGGAGGATGAGATCTTGGACCCTCTTGCCATGGTTCCTTACTAGTTTGTGACCTGTATCTTCCACAAAGCATGACCTGTTCCACATCTTCATTCTGTGTAATCTAAAATCTTACTGTCAGCCTGCAAATAGTGATTTCCCTGTTTACACTAAGTTTCCCTCCACTCTTGCTTACAAATGCATTGGTGTAGCTGCATTGGTTACATTAGATAGTAACTTCTTGGTAAAGTCTGCTTAGCATCCTTTGAAAGTATTATGAATTCAAGTTGGATTAAGGTCAAATCTACCCTAAAAGGAAGTAAAACCTATTTGAAGTAACAATCTTTTGTGCAGCCCAGGGCCTGCATCCTTAGTAGCTGAACTGCTCTACTGCTGCCTCAGGTTTGGCTTCGTTTTTTTTTTTTTTTTTTTTTTTTTTGTTGGGAGGAGGGAGGGGTTGAGTTTGACTTTCAACACTTCCTAATAGGAAAAAGTGGCAATCTCCTTTGATCTTGCAGTTGCTTTTGCAGTTGCAGTGAATTGGACCTGTCTGTGTTGAACTCAGCTGTGGCAGTGATTTACACGAGTCACTGCAAGGTTATGAGGCTTAGCTGAACTGCTTCATGGAGTTCTGCTGTCTACTGGGAACTCAGGCTCCGAGTAGTATGTCATTCTATTTTGAGTGTTGCACTGTTACTTTCATGTTGTTGCACAGTGCTCTGGTGGGGTCTGGATCAGGGTACTACTTCAGTCTTGTTCTGCGTACCCCGGGATCTCAGTCACCTTTGTGAATCTGAATCCCTGTATTGGCTCTATGTGGAGATTGTTGCTTACTGAGATATTGGAACCTACTTTGTGTATTGGAGCTAATGGCAATAAGGAAGGAGTCTCACTTCCATTGCTGTCATCTAGATCATCCCAAACTGCCCTCGAAACTTCCTCCATCAGAAAGTATTCAAAACACATTGCATGAGCCAAGTATTTAATTTACTGTAGCTTTCTTTTACTTTGTTCTTTTTTGGTTGGAACAATGTGGTCTCCTCATTGTGTTTTTCTAGCTTTGGCTTCTTCCTTTCCTTCTCCTTTAATTTTTAACTGCCTTCTCATTAGTTTCACTAGTGATAGTTTCTGCTTTTTTCCCCACTTTGCTTATATTCTGCCCCTTTCAGTTGACTTCTTACTGTTTTATGCAGAAAAGAGCTAGCCTGACTGCCTGCTTTGCAGTTTCAGTTCTGCCTTCTCTCCTTTTGCTCATCAGATTGGAGAGGCCTTGTGAATAGCTCCCTCGATCATGTCCTTCCAGCTTTTTGTTCCCTAGGCAAGGTTAGTGCCTGTTGACTTCACAGGCACGGTGACTGTGCAGGAACCATTGGACTGGGTAGTCACCCTTAATGAGCATGGTGCACACTTAAAATACATTTCATAAATGCCACCTGTCAGCTATTAATTTCCCCTAAGACACTTTGTTAGTTTTATTGTATGGAGTTTGTTTATTTAAGTTGTCAGGACTTGCATTCTTATTAATGGAATTCATTTCCTCCAAGGACACATGACTTCATCTTAACCTTCCCTACATGAATAGAGTTTCAGAGCAGGCAAGTATTTCCTCAGCAGAGGTATCCTGTTCACAGGATATTATGACTGTGAAATGTAATCAACCACTGAACATGTTTAGCTTAGCGCACTGTATTGTGGTGGCAGGTTGGTCCGTGTTACTATAAGCTGACACAGCATTTTCCTTGTAGTTTTTGATGCTTAGGACTTATGCTGTAATATGACTAGTCTTGAAATTTGTTTAGGGATAAAAAGAATTTGTCTAAGTCTTCCATTCACTGGCAGGTAGAAATCTTTGAATGTGTTTCTGTGCTTGCAGCTTTTGTTGATACTGCATGCTGCTATTTCTACAATGAAAAGTGGCTCCAGTGTGGAAGCTTTGTGTTATACTGATATACAGTGAAAATTCAGTAATTCAAATGCTTCCAGGGAATGTATTGCTTTTTTGGATTACTGAAAGTTTGTGTTACAAGGTTGATAAGATGTTTGTGTTCTATAAATATGCTGTTGAGTTTTTACCACTGAAAATTAGTGTTTTACATTTGAAGTTGTGCTAAGCACACATTCTTGCAGTAAGAGCTGCAGAGGCAGTAGCAGGCATTTGGCTTGCTAATTTGGATAAACTGGATTTAGTATAATTAAAATGCATACTCACAGTGAAAGAGGCTGTTCTGTGTAAAAGCAGTTTCACTGGTTATTTTTGCATTTATTCTGTGTCTGCATGCTGGTGCAGTTATGTTGGTTACTTGGGAGTGCCTCTGACACTTTTGAGTGTCTGCTCAGGAAAGGAATTCTGAGCAAGCTAAAATTATGGCCGCACCAATCTATAGCATATGGAATTCATGATAAAGTAAAACCTACACGGAATATGGAATCAGGTTGGTAAGTGTGTCAGTCTGTAAAAGAAAATCTCATAAGAAATTGCAGGAGCTCCAAATTATCTAGAATTACATACAGTCTTTTCGGCAAGACTGGATTAGAGTCTGATACTACAGTAGCCTCTATCTTAGCTGAGTGAACTTTAGTAGAGCTAATAGCGTAGGTGGTGTAACAACTCTGGTGAATACAAGTTAACCTCAGCCGTAGGTGGTAATGACCTTCTGGTTAGGGAAAGAGAACAGCCTTGTGAAGGAGTTTTGTACTGTTGCAATTGAAATTTTCCTCTGAATCCAGGCAACTTCTGCTAGACCAGACAGTTAAATTGCCGGAGGCAAAAGGGTATTAATACTGTAATGGTTCCATTTCTTGGCCTGTGTTCCTGGCCAGGTATTATTAGTGGAAAGGCTGGCAGTAGGCATGTGAGTTGGACTTTGCTAACTTCTTATTCAGGTGAGAGAATTGGGTCATGGATCCAGACAAGCAAATGATTCTTAATCTGATAGCTGCTTTGCTTTGGTATGTAGTTGCAGTGTTGAGGACTCAGCCCAACCAGTACCCGAGTTGTGTGGTACAATTAGGTCAGATCAGCTCTTGTGCTCAGAGGGCTATTTAAGCAGAGGGGGGGAAATCGGGGAGAGCAAGACCCTCTTCCTGGTACAGTTGCACAGAGAAGTTTGTCCTTGCGTACTTCAGAAATGTAGCAAAGCAAGATAGGAGCTCTGGAGACTTGAGGGCTTAAGTCTGGTGGCCGCTCGCGGCCTGTGCAGAGTTGTGCTCGGTGGCGGAAGGCTTCCCCCTTTGTCGAGTCTCCGCAAGACTCGCCATCTGAGGCAATTAGGATTAGCAGGCACATTTCATGCTCTGAAAAGTCAGAAAGGGAAAGAAAAGGGAGTTTTACAAAAGGAAATGCCTGCCAGGCACAGATTTCGCTCTGTTTTTGTGCAGAGGATAAACACAGATGTGAAGGTTAAAAAACAGACTTCCAACAGCATTTAATGATGGACTTGGAAATGATGCAAGGGATTTAATAGCACAAGAAAGTGGAAGCATTGCAAGGGACAGAGCTGGCAGAGGGAGAAGCCCAAGTGACACACAGCACAGATTAGCTGTTGAGACCTTGCTAGTTCACCTTCACAGGGATTTTGTGAAACTTAAACTCTGGCAGGGGAGATTTGGCATTTTGATTTCAAGAGTCACTTACTGTTTCTGGAAAATTTAGAAAGGAGGAAGGCTGTGAACATGCCCTTGTGTGTGAGTTCAAACAGAGGTGAAGGAGGATTTTTTTTTTTCTAAAAAAATTTTTTTTAGAGATTGCAAAGTTCAGCTCTCCTCTGCTTTTTCATGCAGCAATGTGTCTCGTTTTTTCCATTTGCCCTCTCAGCCCCTGCCAGTTTCAGTCTGAAAAACACGCTTCTCTTGCAATGTTAGTTGCTTGGAAGGACTGTAAATGTAGTATCTTGCTGATTTTTTTTTTTTTAATAGATTGATGCATACCTCCAAATAGAGAAAAGACTTAACCCAAATCTTTGCTTTTTCTTACATTGACAAAATAAAATTGTCTTCATCTCCCCAGTATTTGGCTGATAGTTTTGACTCCTATGAGAAGGCAGTAGCTGATGGCTATCATAACTGTGAATCGCTGAGTACCAGAGGATTTTATGGTGTGTAGATTAACAGAAATTGGGGAGGAAAGTGTCAATCCCTTCCCCCCAACTCTTTACTCATCGTTTTTTTTGTTAGGGTTTCTTTGAGTATACAGATGACAAAATCATCTAAAAGGCTGAGAATCTGCAGAAAAGACTGAAACAAAATATTAGATGAAATAAAATGCAAATTGGAAAATATTTTTAGTGCTTGAATTATTTTCCCTAAAAGCCTATACTGTAGGAAACTTGTTTTACTGCGTGAATCACATGGTAGTATGAGGCATGCTTTTGTCACGCTGTGGTCACATGGAAATAAAGAAATGTTCTCAAAACAAGGAACAATGTCTATAGAAACTTATTTTAAAGTCTCCAATGGCAGCTCTGGGAAGACTCAGGCCTTGACTCATGTTTCCTAGCAAGGGTCCCAAATCTAAAAAGAGAAATTTGCCCACCAACTTCTCAAGCAACTTGTGAGTTGTTTCAGCCAATGGTAACAGATATTTTCTTCAATTTCCACAACCTTTTTCTGTCAAGTTATCTCGATAATATAATATTTGTATCTGCAGACAGATTTCAGTTGATTCTCTAGCCCAATAACACTTATTTTCACCTGTGTACTTCATGGAGCAACTTCATCTCCTTAGTTATAGTACTGGAATGATGTGTAGTATTAGAATTGCAGGAGCCTTACAGCACTCCCTAACCCAATTCTGTTTTGTTATTTAAATCCATGTGTGGGTATGTGTGCTGTTACATAGTGTAATGAAACCTCTATGGCTGGATGGTACCTGGTACCCTGCAAGAAGCAGTGCCTAAGCTATGCAGACGAAGTATTCTGAGGTAGTGAATCTGCACAAGCCGAATGATTGCGTATCAGTATCAAGATACAGTTGCTCCTATGTGCTTGGTTTTTTTCAAAGTCAGACTCTCACTTGTCTCATTCCACTCTTCTCCTTTCCAGCAGCTGCTAAGCAGTCATTTTGCTCTCTGTTTATCACTAAGGTGAGGCTTGAGTAAGACACTCTGTTCTCACAGTTCAGATAGGATTGCTTATCACTTAGATTTTTTTTGACAGCATGAGAGATTACCAATCTTAGAGATAAAGTGGTGTGCAAAGTCTTTGTTTTAAATCCTGTCAGACTTTTGTTGTGGTGAGGTTGTTAGAGTTGATAATTGGTAGAGATTTAGGAGGCAATAAGAAGAAATTCCTTTATTAGTTTCTTACTCAGCAATGAGTATCTGATGTGGATGGTTGCAGAAGTTCTTGGCAAGTTGGAGATTGAGACCATGGTCTATCACTAACAATGGCCAAGAGGCTTTGAGGTAGCTTAAGGAAGGAAGTGAAACTGCTTGTTCCTTACTGGTCATGCTTAGAAGGATGAAAGTGCTTTCTGAAAAGTTTGATTAATTCCTGTGTGTGTACAAAGCCTATGTTAAGATACTTCGTCACCCAGGAGAATACAATGTCTTTTCTAGTCTGAGGGGTTCTGCACAAAATGCTTTTGTCTGGACTGTTGTTAGTTTTGGAAAGTCACAGTGCTCTTTCACAGTTGATTTTCCTACTTTCTGATGTAGCAGGGTGGCATGAGCAGTGACATCTGTATGGGTGAAGAACAGCGGGGAGACAGGGATTCTCTCTCTCTTAGGGAGAAAAATTATTGACTTGATTGGTGACGTGCAAACAATTCTAATGAAGGGAATGCATTTGAAAAAGATCTTAACATCTTCCAGTTTCCATTCAGGGAAACTAGGCCTTCCCATCAAAGATAGAGCCTTTCTGTAAGCATTTCTTTATTAAATGTTATCTGCTCAGACAAAGGAAGGTCTCTAATGTCAGGAAGATAAGATGTCAAGAACGATCATGATTGTATTTGGATGGAGGCTTTGGGCAGGCATCCGTTTGTTGTCTTTCTTGCAAATCAACTGATTTTTCTTTTGAAGTCTGGAGCTTGTGGCAGTGAAATTTCCTTTTCTATGTGATGCTTGCATTATTCACAATGGGAGTGAAGCCCTTGGGCACTTGACTAAGTTCCTATTAAGACAGTCATCTTCATTACCTGCAGCTGGGGCTTGCTTGAGTTCCCATTGAGTGTAGGGCTGTGGAACTGGGAATACTAAGCTTTCACCCTGCTGAAAGGAAATTTTGTAATAAGATTGAGCATGAACGGTGAATTGAATTTCTTCTGATTGTTGTACAGTTGGGCTAAAGGAAAAATAATGGCCTTTCTGAAGGGTTTAATTTTTGGAAAATGTAGATCTCTTTAGGGCTTTCTCATTTAACATCACAGAATCTAAGATTCCTTCATTGCTTAGCATGTGCTGAACTATGTAAAATTTTGTGTGTTCATTAAATAATAATAAGAAGAATTTTGCCCATTTCCTATTTAAAACTTGCTGATAAAACAGTGTCTTGAAATGACTACTTATCAAAGTGAATCCTTAAAAATACCAGGTTGCTATGAATATTGTTTCTACAGCATTAGTTCTGTTTTAGATGATTAGCTTTGCACCTTCAAAGGCAGTGTCTTTGCAGTAGCCTGGAACAGAAATTTGCTGGAACTTGGCAAAATTTCCTATGATCAAATGTAGTCCCCAAAACAAGACTGCCCCATGGAATATTTCAGGGTCAGATATGTACAAAAATCTGCTACAACTCCAACCAATTCGTTAGGATTCAATGACCAGTAGTCACATCTTGACTGAATTTAAATTGCTTCAGAATTGGCCGAGAGAATCTGATATATTCTTGCAGTAAAGAGCTTTCTTCTTGGTTTGTTAAATAGATTTGTCCTGTATTTCGAGCTTCCTGGAGATTAGAGTAAATCTTGTTCTATAAAATGTGGAGCTCCCCAGCTGTGATAGATTGCTCTGCAAATATTGGATAACCTCAGTATCATTAGCCAGAGTTACAAACAGGCTCCTAAAGAGGTAATTACTGTTCAAAAGTATTCTTGCTTAAAGATACAGGTATCAGTCCAGAGGGAATTTTATAGCAGGGCCTAATCACTGTCTCAAATTGAGTCACAAATTAATTAGCTCAGAGATTTCTCCAACTTATCTACCTTATCTTTAAATATCTTAATGAATTTTTCTCCAAGTATTAGGGGATCTGCCAGACACTAAGAACTTAAGAATAAAGGATCTGATCTTAAAACAAACAAACAAACAAAACCCTTCTTCTTTCTGTTGAGTATTCGGCAAAAAAAATTCCTGTAGTATGGAGGTGTTCTGCATCCTTGAAACTTGTACCCCAAGGCCAGCATTGCTGTAGAGCGTTAGCCCCTCCTCTGAGAGCTCTGATAGTAGTAGTCTGGAAGTATTCTCCTCTTTGCTGAAGGAGTGCTGGAGTGCCATGGAGAGTGGTTTTGCACTGCTTTTTTTTTTTCTTTTCAGTCTAAACTCAAACATTGGTTTGCATGACTGGGCTTGTAAATGAGCAATAACTGACTGGCAAAGGTTGATTTCTCCACATGCCAAGATGAGTTGGACCCTCTGATGGGATTGAGACTGATGGTTAAATAATTGTCATGTGTAGGTGGCCTATAAGAAGAGTCTTTTGGGATTTTTAAGTCTTTGTTAAGACTTCCCCCCCCCACCACTCTTTAAATTCTCTTGTCATGTGCTGAGTGGGGGCGGATGGAGATTGGAGTGGTGGAGGGAGGAAACGGGTGCTGCTGAAAGCATTTATCTTCATTTCTGCCGTCACCTAGTGTTTATTACCCAGTGATAGACAGACGCAGGAAAGCTGCCAATCAAACCTACATTCACTGCATTTCAATTGGCCTTCACTTTGGATTTCAGCATTCTGAAATCTACATCTTCTCTGCAGAAAAAGGTCGTTTTGTTCATGGTGATGACAAGCCCGAGACCCTCGGGTACCTACTGCAGTCACTTGTGATTCCATCAAACAATGGAAGAGCCAGGAATCTGGACAGACTGTCAAGTGTTGGAGAACTGTTCCTTGTAAGAGCTGATATGCTGCCCAGATTTAAGAAGCTGAAGTGGTGTACATGGGTTTTTTGGTTGTTTGGGGATTTTGGGGGGTTTTTGTTTTGCCTGCAGGTTACATTAGAACTTAAGAGGCAGCAGCACCTTTTCATGCTCTTACTCAGGCTGAAAGCCTGTCTAGACAAAGCCAGCTCTGAGAATGAGTTCTCAAGGTGTACAGTGAATGAAAGCTCGGTAATGAGGATTTTAACATTCTTGTTAAGTTTTTTGGACATAATTTCAAATCTTCCTTATTAACCACTGCAAAAAGAGAACAAAAAGGGTTAGGAAGCAGAGTTGTGTGCTGAGGCTTACTTTCCTGCCTAAATTCTATGTCTGAAATGTTATTCACTTTTAATTGTCTTTACTGTAGGACAGTGCAGGTGGGAGGCTTGTGGCAGGATTTGTGATACAAAAGTTATTCCTTTTTGTTATATGTAACTAGATCTAATTTAAAAATTATAGTTCTCAATTACATAATTAGTGTAAGTAGAGGTAATTATTTAATAAAGATATGTAGATTACGAAATTGGCATTAGTGCTGGGACATGGGTTTAGATCCTTTGAGAACTGGAACAAATCCTTCTGAACATGCACTTTCACTCAGCTGTGAACTTTGTTCCCTGTGTCCTAATCTTTTTGATAACAGTATTTAAGTTACCTGAAGCACTAACATTAACTGACAGCTTTTGCTGGCTCTGAATATTGCACAGGGCTGTCCAGCAGTTGAGGGAGAACTGCTTCCTTTCTTTGTTGGCTTTTCCTGTGTAACATGTGACCACCTTTCACAGCAGAGGGGACAAGAAGTTTAAATGAACATCATATGAACATGAATCTCAAGGTTCTAGGGAAAGAGATGAGAGGACCAGAATCTCTATGGAAAAATGTCAGAAACACTTGCTAACACCTTTTTGATGGTACTTTTAGCAATAGATGCACCTATTGCTAAGAGCCAGACACGTTTGCTGTTTGTGCAGTAGTTAGTGATGTTGCTAGGGTTTTACTCTTAGGTGAAGGGAGTGCAAGATTAGTCTCCCGTAATACATTCTCCCGTTCATGTATTACTTGTTATGCCCACTAAGTTTGTGCTCATTGCGAAACATGAGAAGACCTTGTAATGTTCATCTGTCATAAGACAGATATTCTGGAATTAAGTGCCTTGAGTGGTACTTCCTTTGCCTGTCTTTGCAGAGTATTTCTATCCTTGTCTTTCTCAATCAAATAAGGCAGTTGCTACCTAGTTAGTGGTGGTAGTTAGTGTTCCTGTGCAGCCAGTCCCAGTGCTTGAAATCTGTATAGAAACTTTATTTTTTGTTCTCCTTCTGGTGGTTGGAGGCAGCGCAGCAAAAGGACTGCCATTCTGTACCAAAAACTGACTTTCAAGGGAGAGACTTTTAAACATGAAGCAACAGGAAATTTGATTGTTCTTCCTTCACTTCTGGTTGCAAAATGTAATTTCATTAATGTATTGAATCTGCTTTCTCAAGTGCATATCTTTTTGTTCAGAGGAGACCTTTGTCTTGGGGGATACAGAGAACAAGGCCGTAGGCATATGCAAGAGCAATGGAAATATTCTTAATTCTGCTCTCCAAGTGATGTGTGAGCATCTGACAGAGGCAGATAGAGAGACTGAGCTGAAGCACAATGGAGGTCTGTTGATTGCTGCAGGCCTGGCACAGCTGAATACACGGTGTAAAGCTGACTGCTTAGAAATCTTGCTCTTGGCATATTTTCTTGAGCTTTCTCCAGAACCAAAAACCAGGACCCCAGAAAGCTTATCTGTGAAAATGGGACTAACAGCAAGCAGCCCTCTTGGTGTCTTTCTCTTTGTTTGGTCTAGAATTTGCTTTGCCTGCTCTGCTGTGCCCTCCTCCCCTCTCCTTGCTCTTTACTTTGCAGAGAAAACAAACTCTGTGTATGTGTGTGCAGGTGCTTGTTTTCAGGCGATCTTTATTTTACAGCCCTGAGTGTTCTGCTTGGATTCGATAAGGAAAGTAAAAGAATCCAGCCTTAATCTACTCATCTTCCTCCATACTGCTTTCATTTGCCCGCAATTAGCAAGCTTTTTAGCTGTCTGCGAGGGCAGCTGGCTTGCCCTTTATCGGAAACAGAATTGTCCAAGAGATACTGTCTCTTCCATGACTGTTACTGTGGCAGCAGAGTCCTGGGCCAGCCCTTCTGGGAGAGTGATGCTGCTGACTTTTCTCTGTGCTTCCCATCAGTGACAGCATTGAGGTGTCTAAATTCGGACTGCTTAGAGTCTAGAGGCTGCATTTCTCCTCGTTTGTGCTTGAGTATGAGCTTGTTTTGCTCTCGTTTATCAAATTCTCTTGTTTTGAGTCTCTCTGGGTATCAGTGTGTGACTATAGTACAAGGACTATTTGCATATGAAGCTTGATGCCTGAGCAACTAGGAATAGTAAGAGTGTTTTTTTTCCTCCTTTTTTTTTTTTTTTTTTGACTCTAGTACTGCTTGTGGAGGACTTTTTTTTTTCTCCACTTTTCTTCATAGGGATTGCATTTAACACCTGTAAGCTTTTCCACATGTATGCCAACTTGAGTTACCAGTGGCAGAGCCTTTCTGACTGGAAGATGATGTTCTTTGCATAAATTTCTGAAGTATTCTGCTTAGCCTTGTGCTTTGGGCTGTTGCCCAAATCGTAGGGATGTTAGCAGGAATGCTGTCACTTGCCTGGAATGATACCCTCCTGTTATTTCAGCGAGTCCAAAAAGTACTACCTATGTCAAGGGCTTAACAGTGGGTTCTAATTTCACCTTCATTTCAGATAATTAGTTGTTAATATTTTGTTATTGTCTTCACTGTGTGGCAAATGTTGTAGGCAACCTGCACCCTCTTAAGAGTGGAGTTTACAGCAGAAGTAGAGAATATGTCCACAAATGTTTGATTTGACAGGGCAACACTGTTGCTTACCGTATACTCTGGTTTGCCTTCATAGCTGTAGTGCAAAATTTGAGGCCTGTGAAATGTAATATCACCAGTGCCAATAGAACAGGATGTGCTTGGGCTGAATGAATCTGATTGGGATTTCTGCCTGTGTCTGGTCAAATATTTTCTTTTATCAATTTTCTTTTCTTTCAGAAACATGTTGCTGGGATGTGCTTTCCTATTAATTTCCTGTGCTTTGAGGTTTATTTAGGAGGTGTTGCCACTTCTATAAATAAGATTTCTTTAAGAATGCAGAAAGTTCTGTGTGTAGGATTTTGAAGAGTATTCTATGAGGTTTTTGTCTTCTGAACTATTTTCTTGACAATCTTTTGGGGTTTAAGTTGCTAATTATTTCCCCCTTTTCTGTAGGGGCTGTGATTGGGGATGGACAGTCAGCAGTGGCCAGCAACATTGCCAACACAACCTACCGGCTCCAGTGGTGGGACTTCACTAAATTTGATCTGCCTGAAATCAGCAACGGTAGGTTGGAAAGGACACTAGCACTTTCTTTTAAGTCTCTACCAGCCAGAGTTACCGTAAGTCCAAGGTTCTTCCAAAGGTTTATGGCTAGATGTTGCAACCCCTGGGTTACTTCATTGTTGTGTTGCATTGGGAACCATAAAATGTGTAGCCTTTTGGGAAAACTGACTAAATACATGCAGAGCTGTTGTTATTCTGTTTAGCTTGTGTGTTCTTAATATCAGCAAATTCATGCATAAATGAGGCTCTTCCATTATTTCAGTGAGCATTCTTGTGACAATATACAGTCCTCTTAGAAACATCCTATGCCAAATCTCCTCATTCTTTTATCAGCATGTTTCTGGAGGATTGACCGAGTGACATATTGGCTCTATCCCTTTGTATTAGAAGCTGCTGGTAGCTTGAGTCTGGATTCTTTAAGTTGCTAATATTGATGTGGGTTATAGCACTGAAATACTTTTTGGGGGTCTGGGCCCTGTTCTGTTGTAAAGCTGAGGGTAGATGTGGCTTTTGCCGTTTGCAGAAACAGTGGTTGTCACAGATCTGAGGTGGAAACTGCTTGCAGGTTAAGAATGTGAGCAATATTGCTGGAATTTTCTTTCTCTTTGTGAGAATTTGGCCATAGTTTTAATGTGTTTTATGCTGGCAATAAGGCTAGCTCTCATACTGGAAGAGGCTTACTTATGCTGGCACAAGAATTTGTGAAGCTTGTGGTCAGAGCTGCCCAACAAATGATTTTGGGGGTAAAACTAACTTGACTAGAAAGGCTATTTTTTATACAGAATGATTTCCTGATACAGCTTGCTGCACAGCTGCAGAAATGTTTGTGGCAGTCTTAGGTGAAGATAGGAGGTGCTAGGACTATTTATTTTAAGTGTGGTTTTAGCTTAGGCCATCTTCATGCATATGTGAAACATACTGCTTGATCGCACAGCAAAAATCAGGCTGAGTGCTGCTTTCAGGGACTGCTTTTAGGGGGACAAGGATTCTGTTTTCAGGAAGTCTTCTGCTTTCACAGATAGACATTGAAGTGAATTAAGTGAAAAGTTTCTTCCAATACCAGCACTGTCTGTTCCATAGCATCAAAAATTTCTTATCCAACAACTCACCTATATGATGTTCTATCCTGTTGCTTAAAGAACCCACCAAAAGAGTATGTATATTGAAATTATAGTGGCAGAGATGTTGGGAATTGAACCTGGTCAGGGAGGAGCCATTGTACCTCCCAGTACTCAGGAAGCCAGAGTAGCTGGGAGAAACCTGGCAATAATCAGTTGCATTACAGAAAGTACAAAAAGCTGTTTCTTATTGTGTCATTCCTGCAGATAAAGGGTCTGGTGTTTGTCTCATCTTTTTTCCCTTGCATCGTCCAGAATATTGTGGTGTGATGTTTATAGTCTGGTGGGAAATAAAAGCTCTGTTTCTAGAAGTTAACTCTCAGTGTTGTACAGGAGAAAGATGCTTTGTATTTTGTCTTTGAGAACCATTTTGTCCCTTGGGGAAGGAGCATGCAGTATCATCCTGAAAGCAGAATATTGTGTTTGACTGCAATGTGCTAGTGCTTTGACACATCTTGTTAAGTGCCAAACTCTATAGTTCCAGTATAAGACTGTAGGCTGAGGATCAGAGCTGCACACAAGGTGAGCTTTCTGCTGTGTGAGGAATACTTTTTATGGTCCAGCCAGACTCCATAACAGAGTAAGGATGAGGTTAGAGCAGGAAGTGTCTTGCTGGTTTAAATTCTTTGGAGCTTCTCTGCAGGTTTGTAAAGCATTTGAAGAGTGCTACAGCTGCTAATAGCTTTTCTGGCCTCATCTGGTGGCTGAGCAGTAGGCTGCTGATTAAAATTTTTTTCTACAAGATGTTTGTTTGTAATTTATGGAATCCCACAGAAAGTAAGAACCATCTGTTCCTCGAGACATCGATATCTCAATCTTTTCCTTCTTCCCTATTGGGACACTTCCGTTCTGAGAACTTCAAATTAGCTGAGAATTGGACTTGGATATTCCTGAGGCTTCTGTTGTCATTGTGCCTTTCTTGCAGGCAGGGTTTGTGCTGCAAGCCCATCCCCGGCCTTTCTGACTCCCTGCTTTGTGCTGCCTAGTACTTGACTTGTCCATCTTGTCCTGTTATCATTTGAAAAGGTTTGTTTTTATTCTCCTTCTTCCTTTCCAATTGCTGATTTCAAATCTGACATTTCTGGATTGTTAGCCATATCCCCCTCTACCAGGGCCTAGTAGGGATGTATAAAAATGGAGCAGCTGGGCTCGTTCTAAAGCGGGCATTTGCCAAGCTTGTATAGGCACAGAAGAAAGGCAAGCAGCAAATTTGCCAAATCGGAGGAAATGTTGATTGGGGTTACTGGTACTCCTCTTCCTAGCCTGATGCTTGATAGTGCTGTGGCTAATTATTATTATTTTTTTAAATTTTAAACCCCAGGCCCAGCTTTATATAATAGGTATCCTTTTGCAAAATCATTTTCTTTCTTCATAGGAGCCTTACCAACATGCCTTTTGTAGCACTTACTAAAGTATTGGTATAGATGCACAAATCTGTAGGGAGATATTATGAAACTAAATATATGATGGTGGAAAGGCGGATGGGAGGGTTTTATTTTTGTCCTTGATCTTAAAAATAAAATGTTTTCCCAGAAAAGCATGTGGCCTTGCTGGTTCTTCCCTCCTCCCTTCCCCCCCCCCCCCCCCCCCCCCCATCATTTCCGATCTGTAAACTAGAGATGGTCATATGAGAGAGTCTGCTTCCAAAGAGAGTGCTGCTGCGCTTCCTAGGACTGACTCGAGCCACAAGTGGTTTGGGAGTTCAGGCAAATGAAATGATGCAGCTGAAATCTGAGATTGCCTGCCAGTTCTACTTTCCATCAGAGAAAAGGCTCTGGGGCCAGCTTGCACCTCAGAAGGGCTCTTCTTCCTGTTTCAGTTAAACAAAGAAGAGCTCGTTTGGAAATCGGATGTTTCTCACTGAAGCGGACGCGTCTGAGCGAGAGGCAGCAGCGCGATTAGCGCTGTCCGTGTGACCTCGGCCCCGGGGCGCGAGCCGAGCGCTGGCTGCTTGGCAGGGCTCGGCTCCGCGGCGGGACCTCGCTGACGCTGAAGGCAGCGTGTGCGCGAAGGAGGACCCTGATGGTCTTGAGTGGCTCCTGGTGGCTTTGCAGGGGCCATGTGGGATTTTTAGTCTCGACCTGTCTCTATCTTTCTCTGTTAATTACAAAATGAATGGATTTCTTCTCTCCTTTTCCAGTTTTGCTTGTAGTAACTCTGAGAGGAACGTGACCGAGGCTTAGACTGGAACTGCCAGTCATAGCCGCACTGGGCTAGGGAGTTTATTTGGCAGCAGAGGCAAAGCTATCTCTTGCCATTTATTTTATTTTCTAGTAGGTGTTGCTGATATTTTAAGGATCTGAGGTAGTGATATCCAGCAGGTAACAGGTGGAAATTCAATCCATGAGCACAGTATAAAAACAAATATTTGAAGGTTTTCTCTTGTTTGTATCTCTTGAATATAGTTACTCTCATGCTGTGCACTGCTCCTTATTTCATTTTCTAACTGCTGTGGGTAAATCTAGCCCTGTTCTTCCACATTTAGTCACGAGTCAGTATTTGTCTTCCAGCCAGCGTTACAATGGGACTTAAGGAAGGAGATATGATTGGTACTCACTGATCCACAGTACGATGCAGAACTTAAAAGAAGGAAGAAAATCCATATAAACAATGCATAAATAGGAACAGCTGCTAAGAAAATGCATCCTTAAGGGTGACTAGGAATGACTGGGCCCCTGAGCCCATCATTCTTTCCTGGGTTACCTTTGGCAAATAGACTGCTGTTTCTGCTGGTGTTCCAGACCTTTTCCATCTTCAAGCATAATTGTGCAGTAGCTATAAGCACACCAAGTTGGCACAACACTTTAATTTGTTCTCTTACGTTTCTTTTGATCTGTTCTGTCGGCTCGGTGTCTGCATTAGCAACACAAAAGGAAACAAGATGAAAGGGTAGCCTTATTGCAAATGGCTTTCCAAAGATAGTAATTTTCACCCTAAAATCTTCTGTATTGGCCTCATTTTCATAGAACTGACCTCAAACTCAAAGAAATCAAATAGCCTGTGGCTTTGTCAAATGTATGAAGATCTTCATCCTCCCCATGACCTGGGAATCTCTTAGGTGCCGTTCCTTAAAATGAAACCTTGCTGAGATCTCCACCTCTAGAGTTTGGACGTTTTTTCCTGGCACACTCGTCTCTCTTGGCTCTAGGTGTCAGTCCTACCTGTGCCCCTCATATTTTGTAAATGAGGAAAGAGTGAAGGACCTTAACAAAGTCAGTGTGAAATGGATCTTGAAAGACTGAAATAAAGGATATTCTTCTTGTTCAGTGCAATTTGCATCTGTGATGTTTTATGTTCCAGGCACACGTCAAGGGGGAAAAATAACTCACTCCTGGCAGGGGAGCTCTCAGTGCCCCTTACTAAGGGGCATTTACCACATGCAACAAACTTTAAAAGGAGTAAGACAAATAGTCTTGTTGGACATCATTGCAGACAGCTCACAAAAAAACTCTGTTTTATGTGGTGTGCTGAAGGAGGGGAAAAAAATAGGAAAAAAACTCGTAGATAGAAAACAAATAAGCATGTGCTCTATAGGCTAAATAGACTTTTGGTGAATGGTGATCCCAAATAAACATTTCTTTTAAAAGGCATATAATAAAAGCTAGATGAGGGGAGAGGCTTACAGACTTGGGAAGGAGAAAAATTAACAGAGAAACTGCTTCATTTAGAAAGAAGGTATGGACAAGGTGCCTGAATCTGTAATTGACATAGAAGAAATACAAGCGTTTTTTTTTTACTGTACAGGAATAAGAAAATATATAAATATTATTTAAACTCATGAATGTCCAAAGTTGCCTTAGATTAAAAAAAAAAAGAAAAAAAAAAAAAAAGAGGGGAGAGACACAAACTCTCTAGACTAGACTGTTTTTCAATAGAAACAAGGAGGAAACATACCTTGTGCCTTGGGAAAATCATTGTCTGCCCCTCTGAAATTTCTTGCACCTCCTTGTAAAGCATCAGGAGTTGCTCAGTGCAGAAGGCTTCCTGGGCTAGATGAAACCCATGCCTTTGGCCTGGCAGAGCAAGAGCAAATTTTGTGCTTTCACTACTGAGTGCAAAATGACCGTGGTTTTAACATTGTGAACTGTTTTACAGGATAGAAAGGAATAATTCTTAGACCTCAAAGAAAGTGACTGGGCTATAATATGTCTTCAAATAACTGAAAGTTTTTGGAGTGTGGAGTTTTGTCCTTCATAGCCATACCTCTAGCAAATGCTCTCCCTATGTAATGTGTAGTTTTGCTTTGCTTGTGCCTTCTTGCTTGGCTGTCCTCTAAGCAGTTAACACGAGTTTGACTTGGAAGGTCAAAATATTCAGCTGTCTGAAAAGTTCCCCTTTCCTTTCTTGTGCTGTTTTATGGATCACTGCAGATTAAAGTATAGCTCCAAAGGAGTAGACCCCTGAACCTCTAACTCTAGTTCCCTTCTGTCTCAGGCACCTACATCCTGTAATTCTTCTTGTGCTATCTTAAAATTAGTCAAATTCTTTGCCTTTAAACACCAGTTGAAAGGCTCTTTTAGAATCTTACTCTTCTGATATAAATCATCTAATTTCTAAGCTTTATGGATTTTTTTTTTACTCACTTACTCACCTGCCAACATTATTTGTTAAGAGAAGTATGATGATATTCTTTGGCATTTACATTTCTGATACTTTTTGTAAATACAATCATCTTTCCTCCATGTCTTTAACTACACTCTCATTCCCTCAAAAATAGATTTTACGTTTCCCCTGTCATTTTCAGAGCTCTTTGATGGACTTGTTACTCTTTCAAGGCTTAACCTTTCTGGAAGGTGAATGACTAAAACTATACCCAGTATTCTGCATGTGGTCTCAGCACAAGCTTTTATATTTGCACAGATATTTCTATGGGAAGTATGCTGCCTTATGCAGTTTAGGATTGCCATTTCTTTCACTGCTATGCCATGTGGGTGGCTCAGTCATTGATATGATCACCGAAGCTGATACTCTATTTCAAACTGACAAGCTCCTAGATAAAGCAGAAGTATATAAATGTTAACACACTAGATTTTTTTTTTGCTTTGCTTTTCATGCTTTTATGCAGTTCAATTCTCCATCTGTGCTCTGATCGTGCTGTGTTAATAAAATCACCCAACTTTACCAACAGAATTCATCAGCCAGCTCCACTCTTTGTGCCTAGCCCATTGATAAAGACAGTAAATAGGACTGGTTTTGAAATGAGTCATGGAAGAATTCTGCAGGAATCCTCCCATTTTTGTGCAACCTGTTGCTGTGTATCCTTTAGTTCCCTGCTTATACTGCAATTCCTGTGTTAATGGCCATCTTCTCTTGTAATGGAATAATTAGTACTTTTGTAAAGCCTAGTTAAAAAGTAGTGGTAAATTTTAGTTGTTCCTTTTTAAAATTTGTGTGTTACGGTCTCTAATCTTTGTTTTGTGGTCTTTCTGTTCATCCAGCTTTGGGTTAAGTACTCAGGAATCTTGTCATCTTTCAGACCGTCTGTTCTTTGAAGTACTATGTGTATTTTGGGGTTTGTTATTGTAGCACTGGCAGTGACTACCATTATTTACCTTTTTCTGTTGAACATCGTTTTGTTTATACTAGGCCGAAAATTACTGTTTTTGGCAGCTCTGAGACTGAAAAAATGGCTGAATAATTTTAGAGTACAGGTGTAGGTGGCTTGGTACAGGATGTAATTACTGCATTTTTAATGCTTCTTTTACTGGGATTTCTTAAATGAAACAAGTGAACTTCATTGTTCCTATTCAACCACATAGGAAAGCAGTTCCCATGAAAAATGCCATTAAGATGAGAAAAAAATAAAGATGGCATTCGGTGAGTAATTTGAATCAGCCATGTTGGGAAAAGAAGTCCTTTTTGATTCCCTGTCATGACTACTTTTTCTGCTGCTGCAAGTGTCTACGTGGCCATGTGGCATACCAGGTTAGGAAGCTGTTCTGGCTGAAAAATTGACCTAGAGATTTTTCAGCTGTATCTGATGTACCTGATGCAGCTTTCAGCTGAGCCTTCAGCTGTACCTATTGCAACTTTTCACAGAAGCATTAGGCACAAAGGGCAAGAATTGTTTCTTCTGGCAGCAGTGCCAGTTTGTTAAAGTATTGAGTTAGAACCTTGATTTGATTTGGAAGTTCAGACTTTCAAAAATATGTGCGAAAGCTTTCTTGGCACTGCTCTTTTGTTAAAATTATAAGTGGTATAGCTCAGAAGTACTTTTGTAAACTTGTGCCATTTTAGCTGAACAAATCAAAGCACTTGTATACTTAGCAGGGTATGAAGGTTTAGAAGAGATGTTGACATAGTTCTCCGCATTATGCTGTAGCTTCAAGTGTCAGGGTCAGGGTGTACAGTCTTCCAGCACGTAAAGTCGCCATATTGCAGATGTGGGCTTTATTTCTTCTTCTTCTTTTTTTTTCTTTTCTTTTTTTTTTTAAATATATTCCCTTGAGTTTGAAAATACTAAAATGTGAAGTTCCCCCTGCCTCCCAAATATGATCTGTGCAATTTCAGCTCCAGACCTTCTCGAATAGTTGCAACGGTGTTAGTAAAAAAAAATTGGTGTGCTTCAGGTCAGGCTGAGGGAGCAAACATAAGCCCATCCATGTCTTATCCAACCACATTTGAACTGTTCATGATTAAGTTTGCCAGTAGGCCTTGTAGCCTCATTGTGCTACAGTGGCACAGGTGCATAGTAAGAGTCAGAAGCCTGAAGAGCGTATAGG
This sequence comes from Rhea pennata, assembly GCF_028389875.1. NCBI lineage: Eukaryota > Metazoa > Chordata > Aves > Rheiformes > Rheidae > Rhea > Rhea pennata. The sequence goes on along the minus strand of NC_084667.1, from coordinate 18,231,228 downwards.
CTGAGTACACAAGGCACAGAGGGGAAGAGATTTGTGTGAGGTCACCCAGATGCTTGCAGGCAGAGATGGAACTCATGTCTTATGAATTGTGCTCACTGCACTTTCTGCTAAACAGTTACTTCACTGGTTGCATGAGTGAGTCAAATACACTCCCATTTTGTTTTCATACTGGAGTAATTAAGCGGTGAGCTGACCAGAGAAACATCTGCCCTTTCTCACTAGCTTTGTCCAAGGCTGGTATAAAAATCAACTAACTGTCAAAAGTGAATGTCTGTATCTACAGGGAGGAAAGTTTCTCTTACCTCCTGTTTATTGGAGATAAGGAAGGTGGAACTGTGGGCTCCACATGAGAAGGGGAAATGAACCAAGGTGTCCTGTTTCTAATGATACCACTGCTGGAGTTTATCAGAGAATCATGATTTGGGACTTGTTTAAACTATGCTGTCTTTTGCAAAGGATGGTGCTAAAGAAAGGAGGGGTTTGATAAAATGCAACTACCACTAGTTCTTGTCTGATTAATGCTCCAGGAGGTAAGTAGATTTCGTTCCCTAGGCTCATTGCAGTGTATTATCTCTATTTTGGAGTAACTTTTGTATTTATCAGGGTATTAACATTTCATAAACTTTTGGAGGAAGATAAATGTCTCAAACACTTTTTGCATGGACTGTTTTTCTTCTAGCATTACGTTTTATTTTTGCTTTATTCTAGGTTGAACTTCAGGGCTTTAATCACTGTTCTTTCCTTTTTTGCAGCCTCTGTCAACGTGCTTGTTCAAAACTGCAAGATTTACAATGATGCTAGCTGCGATATCTCTGCAGATGGGCAGCTACTGGCAGCTTTCATTCCCAGCAGTCAGAGAGGCTTCCCTGATGAAGGAATACTAGCTGTGTATTCTCTGGCACCCCATAACTTGGGCGAGATGCTTTACACAAAGCGATTTGGTAAGCTTTCAGCCAGAAGTCAGGGTGGGTGGGAGTGCAAGAAGTTACCTCAAAGCTCAGCCTTCAATGAGAAATGTAGTAGTCCGAACATCAGTGGCTGTCTACTGTAGTAAGAGGAGATATTTTATTTGCCTTCGAATAGCCACAAGTATAGTACTGCTAGAGTGAGGCTTGTGATATCTGGACGTGTAAGGGATTGTATATCTGGTAGGGAGGAACCTGTTAGGGGAGAGTCTTTGACTTCATAAGGGCAGTGTTTCTATGGGAGGCCACTTACTGCAGGGAAAATTGGTGCAAAATCCATACTTGTGCAGGTCTGCTTATTCCTTTCTGTCCCCTATGAGAATGAATTTAGTATGTCCTTCCTTACAGGAATGGACAGAAGGAAGAAGCTGTGAGGAGGAGGGGTGGGGAGAGATAACAGCCTTCAAGAGAAATAACCACTATTCTGTTTGTAGGCCCTAATGCTATTTCTGTGAGCCTGTCTCCAATGGGCAGATATGTAATGGTGGGACTGGCTTCCCGACGTATCCTGTTGCACCCCTCCACAGAACACATGGTCGCTCAAGTCTTCAGGCTGCAACAGCCCCATGGTGGAGAAACCTCTATGAGGGTGAGTGTGTGTGTATTTTCTTTCTGTGTGTTTTTGCAAGTGATTTTGTCTTGCTTTGGCTCTAATGTGTGTGTTAGTTCTAGGCTCTAGCCCTAGTTGTTAGTTGCTGGAGAAAAGTCCCCAGCAACTAGTGGAACTTTTCCAGTGTGCAAAGATTGCTCTGAGCTATCTGTCTGTTGACCTCATGTTGGGAAGAGACTTGTCTCTGGGGCAAATTGCTTGATTGAGCTTCAGAATGTGGCTGCTCTATCAACTGATGTCCAACTGATTTCCATCATCTGCTCCACACTGAGACAAGGTCAATGATGAGTATGTTTTTTTAGGAAACCAAGTCATCGCTTTTTGAGCCCTGGTTCTGGGCTATTGTTCTGGCATGGGTTTCTTAAGGTAGAAGGCTGATAGATTAAAGAGGATTTATGAAAACAGCACTACTTGGTCACTAGAAACAGTTGCTGAAAGCTGTGTAGGTATGAAGAGATCACTAGTTACATCGATTCAGTATCCTGTTAGATCCTTTTAATAGTCTAGTTTGCCCTGATACTGCTTCTTTTTTCATTTGTTTTAAGATCCCACTGAAATTTGTAGGTTTCTCTGCCAGATATGGGAAAGTCCCTTCCCACAGTCTTTTTACCACATCATAATAAACGAAGATGGAAAAATTCTGTTCTCCCAAGTTGTATCCCTTCCTGTAAAGGGCTGTGGTAGGATTCTTTTCTCTCATCCATTCTTTACGTTTGGCTCTAAACTCAGTTGCTGAGGCTTCTAGCCCTAAGCTTCTGCCAAAGTTTTCCATTCCAATTTCTTCCATCTATATTTCTTCACCTCTATTTCAAATATATTTTTTTTGCCATGATGTTTTATACTCTTCAAATGCATGTACCCTTGCTCTTAGTCACCAATTACTGAAATAATGCTTAATGTTCTCTTATTTTTTTCTTGTAACTCAATCTTCCAGGTTTTAGTTTTCTTTTTCTGAATTCTCTCCAAAATATTCATTTTCTTACCTCATTCTAGGATACATTTAAATGTATGGAATATACTAGAATACCACAAAAGATGTTTTTCTTGCCTTTTTTTGGATGACAGGGCTTTTCTTCTACAGTCAAGAAATGACGTCTGTTTTTGCCATTGTGGTGCATTGAAAATCTTAACGAATTTTTCCCCACTCTTTCTTTTCAGACTTGCTCACATCACTGCACCCCTGTCTTTCTCATCTGTTGTGCTTCTGGATTTTTCTCCAGATGGATTGAATGTATTCTGAAGGTTGCTTTTTTTCATCTTCTGTGCATATGTATTTTTAGCCTCCAAAACCTTTCCCTCATGTTCTCAAATCTATCCAGTCTAGCAGGATTTCCTAATTAATGCTGTTTTTCCCCTTTTCCACATCACGATTGAAGATGTTAAATACATCTAATTTCTGGCTGCTTTGACCTTCCAGTTTTCTGCCTATGTGACAGGGTCACAATTAGATTAATTTGAATTAATTTAGTTAAAGAGCCTTCCTCTGGGATGATGTTGAATATTGTTTCAGCATTCTGGCATGTTATTGGTCATCTTTGTGCTGCTGTAGGACCAGGCTTGGAAAACAGAACTGTTAATTTTGTAAATGTTATCCCTTCATCTAGTTCTAAGAATTAGTAAATCAGCTTTTGTTTCTTCTGTCTTGAATTTTGCAATAAGACACTTGGCAGAAGTTTGTAATGCTTTTCAGGACATGTAAAATAAATAGAGTTTAAAATAGGAGACTTCGTAATATTCCTAATGCACTTAATCTTGACAGTGGCTGCTGTAATCATATTCAGCTGAGTTAAAGTTTATTTGCAGCTTGGCCAGCATGCGGTAGAAAAAGGTTTAGGAAGAAGGCACTACTGGAGCTGAATTCTTCAATCTATAATTTAAAATATACATTGGAGAGAAATAGGAAGCATCTCTGCCTCTCTGCCAAAACAATTTGTGACACAAAGCAATAGTTGCTCAGCTTTTTAATTAAAAATAAGTTATAGCCATGCTCTGAACCAATGCCTTGTGGATATTTTAATTTTAAGTTACCTTCAAAACTTCCAAGAGACAAATTGAAGAGAAGTGCTACATCGGATCCATGGAAATTCTTAAAAGCTGTCCCATGGTTGGTTGTTCCTCCTCAGACAACTTGTGATTTGCAATTGATGATGGACTGGGAGAGTAAGGCTTGACAAAATGGCTAGTAAGTCACTGCAAAGGCTTGGCAACCTGCTGAGGGGTGAAATACAGTGATTATTTCTGCTTCCAATTAAAATGCAAAGACCATTCCTCCACCATCCCTGACTAGCAGTCAGGGAAATGAAAGGTCCTATTCCTCAGAAAGTTTCCTCTCTCTTGCTGATGAAAGTGAGATTTTGAAGATGCAATGTAATTAGCTTTATTACGTGAAACTCTAATTCATTTAATTGCACCTATAAATCAGCTAACACCTGGTGTAACTTTCAGAGTGTGGGAGAAATGCCCTCTCTGAGGGCCACAGCACTTCTGAATTGTGCTAAGGAACATCTTGGTGTTAGAGCTGTGCACTATCTATACAGCTTGCTACAGTGGAAAGGATTTTAGTATTTTGGAGAGATTGGTTAGAGTTCTACAGGTCAAGACTGTGATTTGGCAGTTATGAAACTCCATTCAGAAATGGAATAAAAGTAGTGAATTGACATCGGGTATGTAGAGTCATAAGACAGAGGTTCAGGCTCTTTCCGTTCCTTCCCCTAACGTTTGATTGATCTAGCATTTGAGATAGAAACCTGCCTTTGCCAAAGAACAAATTTGTTTTTCAAACTGAGACTTAAAAAGCCTGCTAGTAGTATTGACTTTTAACAAGTGTGTGGCATGTGTAAGCCCGAGACAGATTTTGTTCTGGCAAACAGATAACATCTCTGAAATCTATCTGTAGCTGAATAGTGTGGTGAGGGAATTGCTTTTAGCTGGTCTCTAGCTTGGTACAGGTAGCAGTTGCACTGGGACTTGTGTTGAAACAGATGAGTTTCAGAGATGGTAATTTTGGAGAAAGAACATGCACTTTTGCAGCCTATTTAGAAATCATAGAAAAGCAGAGACCATCCAAAACCAATTTTGGGAGCCAGTGCTTGTATAGGCTGCTGTGTAAGAGATGTATGCAGCCTCCAAGATACCTCATCCAAAAATGCAATTTGTTGCTGCAAATGCCACTAAGGCTTACATAGATCTGCACATGATCTGCTCATGTATTAGATTAGTTTGACTGTGGACTCAAGACAGCTCTATACTGTTTGAGAACTTATGGGCTGGATCGTAACATTAATCGTGCATGGAGATGGTGCGGCTTCTCTGCACATGCTATATCTTCGTGGATAAACAGAGGATGTCCAGGCTCTTTCAGATACAAGCCTGGACCAGAAACATTGTTTTAACTATATAGAAATAGTTATTGCACTGGTGGTTCTACGTTTGAGATGATTTAGGTACAGTCATCTTGCCGAATTCAGGTTGGAGGAGGAGAGTCCAAATGAATTACTTTCTGATCTGCCTATGGGCCGAGAAGACATATGCATTTTCATCATGATTTTCTCAGGTACTTTGTCCTGCCATCTTCTTTGAATAATTTTAAATCAACTGTTTTGTCTACTGTTTATTCCTTCCAGACATGTAGGCAGTTGGATGACAGCCCCTTTTCATCCAAGTGAGGGTGCATACAGCTCTGTCGTCAACATATTGTTGACACTTGATTTTGCATAGTGCTCTATTGATGCTATGCAGACAGAGAGCAGGGTGGAATGGCAGCTGTATGCGAATCCTTTGCTCTTGTCATTAGATCTTTAACATATTGTAGATTCTACTGTTACAGCTTCAGCATGTCATTCATTTAGTGAGGAATTCAGAGGTACTGCTTTTGGTTTGCAGTCTGAGTTGAGGGCAAAAATAGAGGCTTATCATTCTTTTTGCTGCAGAAGTGACCATATTTTTATTAGATTGTTTCAGCAGTGACAGCTGTCAGTGATTTTTATGAGAGATAGCAGTAGCTGGAGGCACAGTTATGTTTGCACAGTTCAGTTTGCTTTCGCATCTGCACTGAGAGTGTACTTATCTATCTTCCGTCATGCTAACGCCCCCTTCGGCATTCCTGCTTCTGATCTTTCATCTGTTCCAACCACGTATGCAGGCGACGGATAAGACAATTATTTTGTTTAGCAATTTCTTGCTTACTCAGCCCTATTTTCAGATACAAGCCTGGACCAGTCCTTTAAAGGGCTTCTGGAGACATTACCCTGTCTTGGCAGCCCTTGGGAGACCGTTAGCAAATTAATGAGTCTCCTTACTCCAAGAGTGTTATTCTCCTCAGTGAGAGCTTTGTTACCTGAAATGATCAGCTTGTAAGACCTAGTTCTTGTCAATTTTTGAAGCTTCCAAGTGGTTAATTTGAAGCTGTTTCCTATGTATTACTTGCATGGCAAGTTTGTAAGATTATAATGCCAAGAGCTACTCTAAAGAAAGGAAGAGTTTAGTGTGCTGTAATGAAACCTATGCTGGTTTGAAAGATCAGCAATAAGCTACGTGATCAAGCATGGTCAGGAAGAACCAACAAGGTTTTGTCTTTGTTTAGAATTTTTTATTCTATCCACAGGCACTTCTGGTGCTTATTGGTTTTAGGAAATGGGTCAAGCATCCTCTGTTAAGTTTTCAATTGTTACTGAAAACTAAGGGTTAATTCTCATTTAATTCACAGTGGCCCAGAAAGCAAAGCTAGGATTTTCATCACTGACAACAAATGGGGAGGAAGGAGGAGGGAATAAAAAGGACAGAAAGTTGGTTGCATCAGTGAAAAATGAATTTTATATAAGATTCTATTGCATCTGGGAAAGATAAATGGAGTTGAAAGAAATTTTATTTGTGCTGAGCATTGGATGATAAGATCCATTTGAGGATAAGACTGACAAATCCAAAAAGATACATGCATTATTTTTGCTTCATCCATTTTAATAGAGAAGATCTAATGGGAAGACATGTATTTTGTTGGCAGGAATTAGCTGTGGGGGAGGAGATGAGAGCAGTATAGACCAACCTGTTCAACAAGAAGAGACTTTGGGAGCAGAAAAGTGAGATTTTTTTTTTCTTAGCTGATAACGTGAAATACCTACTTTTTTTTTCCTGCACCCTTTCCCCCATTTATTTTATTTGCAAATAGATACAGAAAGAAGGCTCCTTCCAAACAGAGGAAGATCTGCCAATGTCCTTATTTCAAAATACCAGTTGATTTACACTGTCTTACGAATTAATATGTTGAGCCACTGATAGCACACTCTTAAGAAATAAGTTTTATTTCACAGTCAAGGTCCTCTGCTTTAAACAAAGTAGATGTAAATTCTGTTAGTGAGGGCTCTAGGTTCTGTGGCAGTGCAGAAGCCTGAATTTCAGCATCTTTCATGAAGTTCATGAATAAAAAGCAGAGTAAAGAATCATAATCTAAGCACAAAAATAAGTGTTATTTATTAAGGAGGTCTGTTTTGTATTATACTTCTAGACCTCAAAAAGCCACAGACTCGTTTAAACTAATTGACAGCACTACAGAAGTCAGTGATACAGATGGCTTCCTAGGAGCTAGGCAAAGTACACATAGTATTTTCAGTACAGAGTGGTAGATAATTTATAGCTACTTCTTACTCTGTCTCCTAGCATGATAGGTGAACTAGTTAATATGTTGACATTAAAAATTAAACCAGGTGAAGTCTTTCAGTTGCAACACCCTATTGAGATGAATAGAACAAAAAAGATACTGAATTGATTTAGATACTGTTCAGTCTTGGTAGGGTGCTTGCAATCAAAAGAGATGAGTTGAAATGTCTAAAACTTCAAGCTCTTATTCAAGGTCAGAAATGTGGAGCAAAAGATGATAGGCAGATAGGGAAATGCAAAATATGTGCAGCTCAAGTTGTGCTGCTGTTTTTGCTCTGCTTATGCCTTTCAGGTGTTACTCTGCCCCATCTGTTGCTCTGTAAAGTACAAGTGCAGTTCTGTAAAGTTTTCTGCCTGTGTTTAAATGTTCCAAGCCATATATGGGCTTTGCTTTGGGGTGTCCTTTTAGTGAACATCATAGTCTTGTGGATTGACTGCACTTTTGAAGCTGAATCTGTACTGTATAGTTAATGTTGCATAGCTTGTTAAAGCATATTACCATATGAAATGTCTCTGCTGGCCAAAGGCCCTAGTATAGCTGCTAATATATTAGCAAAACTCTACTGCCTGTACAGCTATTCTGTAACCTATATTCATACTAAGAGTGCTTTGTGTGCTGTATGCATGTAGCTGTACTGGCAACGCCTGCACAGCTCTAAAGCGTAAGCTGGTGAGCTCTCTTCTGAAGCTTTTTTTCTCTGCAACCCATGTCAGTGTGGCTCTGAAGCTTCAGATATTACCAGTAAGAGAGACTTCTGTCTAGGATGCAGATTATGATGGTTATACAAATGTGGAAGGATGTGAGAGTATCTCCTCTGTAGCTGGAGTAGAATGAGGTGATCAGGATCCCAGCATCTCTGGTCTTTCTGCTTGTACAGACAGCCTCAGGTAGGAAGAAAAGCTTCTAGTTCTTCCCTGGGGTGCTGCATGAAATCTACTTGCCTTTTAGGTCTGTGTACTTTGGTGCTGTAGCTTTGGGTCTTTGGGTCAATTCTGGCGTTAGTCAGCACCTTCTTCCCAGGGAAGAGTCAGCCCCTTACAGGATGTTGTTTGCTCTGCCCCTTGAGATTCAGATTTGTATAGCCAATGCACTTGACATCTTTGGGTTCAGATCCTTTTCTGTAATTTCGTGTAGGTTCATAGCAGTCTCTTCTTGCTCCTGCCTCATCACCCAGTTCCTGTTATATGTTTCTGACACTCTTCAGCTCTGTTTCTGTAGGATTTAGCATGTTAGGTATTTCTCTTCTTGTGTGTTTTCATGGTCGGTCAGCCTCTGGTGAGAGCATCAGTTGAGTTGAAAACAAGTAATTAAATTTTAGGCTAGTGCCTGAAAAACCCGCTTGGTCTGCTCCAGTCTTTCCTCTCCTTTTACCTATCAGAGTGGAGCTTTGCGGATGACAAGATTTCCCCATGTAAACAAGAGAACAGCTGCACCCCATGCTCCCCCAGCCACGTAGGCCCTTTATTGAGGCTGATCTCTCAGCCGAATTTGCTGGTTGGGCTAAGCAAAGGTAATGGCATGAAATTTATTGGCATCTAGCAGAGGGGAGGCATCTAGTTGAGAGCAGAAATGTCTCTATCGAATTTAAAAAGAGAAGAAGCAAGAGTTCCTGCTGAGTTTCCCTACCCACTTGTGCCAACTTTCTCTTCTCCAACTTCAAAACATATTTTTCTTCCTTGAGTGTCAGAGAGGAGGAGAAAAAGGGTCCCGCTCTGCTGAACAAGCGTTTGGCACTTTTCTTCCGCTCTCCATTGCTCTCCTTATAGGTAGGAAGAATTTAATCAAACAAATGGCAGTGCTGATGATGTGGTGCTTTGGCCTGGCATGCTGCTGCTGGGACCAGGGCAGTGGTGCAGCCCCATTGCCAACTGGCAGCAGTAGCACAGGCTTAGGGCAGCCTGCTGCTCTTGCGATGACTGACAGTATCCTGGTGAGTGCCCTGTCCAGCTTTTTAATGTTTTTAAATGGAGGGGGAAGGTGGAATTTGAACAGTGTAATTAAATAGCAACACCTTTCCTGGGACAGAGTTGAAAGCGAAGAGGGAAATATCAGGTCAATAATTAAGGTTTTGCAGAGCAGAGGCTTCTAGCACAAAGGGCTTTTTTTTCTTTCTTTCTTTTTTCCTTTTTTTTTTTTCCAACCACTCCAGGGAAGGCACAAATTAGCTCTCTAGTTCTGTGCCTGAGTTGTGCCGTAGGCCCTCTCCTTCCCATGCAAGTACAGCAGCTTGATGGGAAAAGAGAGATCATCAGGAAAGTTTCCTTGAGGCTGTTGATTGCCATGCAGCCTCTCCTGGCCCTCTGCCATGAGTAAATATTTAGTTTAATACTTAAGCAGTGGCTGTGACAGGTGCTACAGTGCTGATGTGCCAGCCCTTGCTGAGTTGAAGGGGGAGCAGCAGCAGCGGACTTGGATGACCTTTGCACTCCCCATGCGGCGTGTTTGCTGAACACTTTGGTGGATGTTTTTATTTATTTTTTTATTTTATTTTATTTTATTTTTTGCTTTTCCTCTTGCCCTACAGCAGTCCTGCTTTCTCAGAGCCTTCTTCATCCCTTCTTCCTATGTCAATCCTAAGTTGCTCCTAGATTAGCCACAGAAGGGAGGTGTGAAGTGATAAAATGAGCTTTAGGGAACTTTGTAGAGAATGTATATGCCCACTTCTGCTGATGGAGAGTGGAACGGGCACATCAAAGAGGTAAGTAGTTGCTTCTAGTATAGTCTTTGAAAATAGAGAAGTACAGATATAAATGACTTAACCAAATCTTTCCCCACACTTCATGGATACAGGGATGTAAAAGGGAAGTAACCAGCTGTTTCTTTAGTGTTACAGAGTTGTCTTTTCTGTAGAAGCTTAGCTACCTAAGCAGTTTTAGTATTTCTAGAGGAAAACTTGTCATCTTGATGACATTCTCATCTTGAGAGATGGAATTCCTTAAATTAGAGGAAACTTGTGGAATTTCCCATGAAATTTGGGGAAATCACCTGATAAAGAATTTTCTGCAAAAGTAAGCAAAGGTTAAGCAACTGTTCCATGAAATCCAGGCCAGGCTGTGTGGTCCCTAAAGGGAAGGGGGAGAATCTTTCTTGTCTACTGAAATGACATTTTGATGTTATGTTGTTGCCAAGAAAAGAATAGGTTACTATGGTTACATTGCCTGTCAGGGCTACAACTTCCCTAGGGGGATGCTCTGAAGTATCCTGTGGGGCAGCTCCTGAAGGTCCTACATCTCAAACTTCACAGCATTTATAACTGGAGAAACATGATATTCAAAACTGTTCCAAAATGGCATCTGGGAACAAATCAAATGCAACTGGCTACTTAATAAAATGTTGAGTGGCTATGTCTGGTGGTGTGATTGTGGAATATTGAATCAGTAGTATAGCGATGCAAAGGGTGAATTTGACATTGGTTATAGTGAATATATATCACCTATAGTGAATAGGTTATAATACCTATCCTAAATCAAAATTTCACGCTATTAGATATCAGCTCACTGGAAGCTTTGGTGTGATGGATGCTCAAAGAACAGTGGACACTTAAAGCAGTAGTTCCTGGCTTAAAACTGGTTCCTGGACCCTTGCTGGTCAACGGGGCTGTTACACATGGCCTGCAACTACTTTGTGGACTAGCCCTAAAAGAAGTAACCGGTGAATTGCTCACTTATGTGCATTTATGTTGCTCGTTTTAAGTGTGAGGATTGGCAGTGATGGCCTAGAATTTGTAGAATCATGGCAGTGTGTGATTCCTGTGATAATTGAATGTTATTCCTAGAAGTTCAGAGCTAAAAATGTGGAAAAACCCACTGGCAAAGAGGTGCAGTCACTCTGTAACAACTTTTTAGGCTGGCTAGTCTGGCTGAAATACTTCAGTAACTTTCTAGAAGATACAGCGATAGAAACAAAAAGAAAAAAATTCAAAAGGAATTGGCTATGATCTATGGAGAATGATGCTTCCTGGCAGGTTTCTGACCTTCTTTGAAGAGACGGACCTGCTGATGTTGGAAGAACTTGATTTCTGCCTCCCATCCACCATGGAGAGAGTAGGGGGTCTGGCTAATGGATGCAACTGCGGCAGCCAGTCTGTATGAATGCATCAGATTGATTAGCTGGGTCCTGGTTACTGCTGTGAGTGGTGATTATGCCAGTACAGCTGCTTTCTCTTTTTGTGTACTAATTACTACACACATGGATGTCATCACCCTTAACACTGCATGGAGTTGTCCCATTAGCGTGGGAGTGGGAAGCAGCAGGGGAGGGGAGCTCTTCATAGTGACAGGCTGTTTAGAAGTGAATGGAGAAGTGGATTGATGAAGCAACTATTCTTATGCAGAATTTTTAAGTCATCCCATCTTGGAGGTTCCGCCCTTAGCCAATAGTTTTGCAGGTTTGTAGGGCCAGGCCCATGTCCTTGGCAGCACCTTCCACTGAGTACCATTTACTGCAAAGCACCTGGATGTTGAGTTGTAGCTAACAAGTCTCCAGCTTTCAAGCAGCCAGTTGTTGAGCTTACATAGCAAGAGCTGTACAAGTTGACTTACCAGTGGAGCAGAGCTTAGGGCTGGACCAAAAAATCAGTTTCACTAGCTGTGGTGCCTTACAAACTCTTTTTCAAGAGAAAAGAGGAACTATTTCTGACTTACTGAAAAAGTGTGTGATGGAATACCTTTATGATTTTTGAGAGATTTGAGATGCTTATTTTCTGAATTTATGCAACCTGCTCTTAAGTTCCCCTCCTCTCCCTCCTCAGAATCCAGTCTCCCCATCTCAGAGTGTACCGTGATCTCCATGGCAGCAGGTGTTACCAATGTACATTCCTCTTTCTTTCCACAAGATAAGCAAAGGGGTAGAATGAGGCAGGTACAACAGGGATATTTAAGAAATGCTTAAATCTCTGAAGGCCTGTTACTTCCATCCAAACATTGAGCTTCTCCGAATAATACCAACTACTGAGTGATATCTAGACGAAAGAATGACCAGCATCTGTTGGAGAGAAATCCTAAAGGCCACTTTCTCCTCTAATGTGGCCTCTTCAGAGAAGAGGTTGAATGTGTTGCTGATAACAGAAAATAATATAGCTGTATTGTTTTGCTCTGACTTGCTTTGTATTATGATGGTCAAGAGGAAGGTTCTGGGTACTAGTTATTGTAGGATATATGGTTATGTGATCATCAGACTTCTCAAGCTGAATAGTCAAAATAGAGTACATGTGGGGTGGGAAATAGAGCTGCAGAGGAAAACAAGTACATAAGCTGTCCTCCTGAGCCCCAGTTCTGTATGCTAGCCACACTAATGAATCCTAATTATTACTTCAGACTGCTTCAGCAATGCAGCAGTGGTTAACCTGTATTCACATCTAATGTTATTCTCATGTTCCAATGTACCCTCATTCCCTTCTCTGCTTCCTGATCCATCTGCCTTTTTGGAGAAGTCTGAAAGAAAGGCTTTGTGGATGGATGGATGCCCACTAGAAAAAATCTGGTGGAAGGATGCCTCTCACCTGTGGCTTAACCCCTTGAAAATCTAGATCCTGAGTCTATATTACTGCAGTGATTCCGGGTTAAAATGATAGGTAAACTTCTACAGAAATCTCGTTAAAGATAGGACTAGTAAACATGACCATTCAGTCCTGCCCTTCTGAAGCCATGATGTGTACTCATGACCCAGTCCACTGATACAGCTTGTCCCCATGTATTCTTAGTAGCCAAACTGGCTCATTACTCCTCTTTTCACCTCCCATACCTTAGTTTTATTGTCTAGATTTGTCAGATTTTCTGGATATGTGGCATGAAGCTCAAACACTTCAGAAGCCAGACTAGTGCAGACTATAAAGCAAGACTAGATAGAAAGCAGAGCTTCCTGTTAGGTTATAGACTATGTCCTTAGTACAGGATTCTCATTCTCCTTTATCAGTGCAGTGTCTTGGAAGCACTGGTTTGCAGCAATGCTAACTATTTGCAGTCTTAGCAGTTATTCAGCCTCTTACCCCACTGAGGGTTCACATTGGATGGTATTGGGAAAAGACCTGGACTTGAGGGATTTGTTACTTCTGTACTTGGGCCATTTTCATGAGCACTGGACTTGATTTCTCTCCCCCGCCCCCACGCTTATTTATGTACCATTGGGAGGGAGGGAGTCGGTCGGACTCTGAAAGATTTTTGGAAGGCTATGGGTTTTTTTTTTTTGTTGTTGTTGTTTAAGTTGCATCATTTTTGCATAAAGCTTTGTTTGCTTAACTGGAAAAATGACTGATGTTGAAAGCCCGTGTATTTGCCAATTTCCTGATCCACTCTGGTGGATTAAGATGAGAGGTGAAGTTAAAAGACCTGAAGATTCCCAGTCATGCAGTTGTCTAACAGCTATACCCCTTGTCCACAGCATTTTGTGTAATTAGTTAGAATAAAGGGACTGTGCAACCCACTGTGAGTGATGATCGGGTTCTCCTGGTGGCTGTGTGTCTTCTGTTCTAAGCTATGTGCTGATCAGCCTATTAAACACTTACAGGTACAGGTATATACTTTTCTGGCAGATGCTTACTCTTGCTACTGGGTTAGTAGTTTCTTGCAACGTTCTGTAAAGTGACACATCTCCTGGGCCAGCTATGCTGCTGCAGGGAAACTGAACATTTATTTGAGCCTCCTTGGCTCTCCTGCCTTGCATCGTCCTATCAAGTAACTTTCTATCACTGTTTCAGAGAGTTTTCAACGTTCTGTACCCAATGCCTGCTGACCAGAGAAGACACGTCAGCATAAACTCTGCTCGCTGGCTGCCTGAACCAGGTCTGGGATTGGCATATGGTACCAACAAGGGGGACCTGGTGATTTGCCGACCAGAGTAAGTGATTGCCTTACATTTTTATTGCTGTAAACTCTTGACCTTTCTGTTCTTAGGGTAACTAAGGGTAAAAACTTTCCAGTGGAGACAGCGAATTTAAGACATTAAAATATACTTCCTTTTCCTAGCTTTTATGGACTCCCTCGAATCCAGCAGTCACAGGTTGAAAGCTGCTAATATAGATTTATCAAATACTTGTTACAGTTTTTAAGCATGAGATTATATGAGCTGCAAAGTTTTTTTTTGTTTTGTTTTTTTTTTTTTTTTTGTCATGATTATGAGCAAGTCAATGAATTGTTTTGGTCCTCACGTGAAAGCCCATTGGTGTGATATGTAGATTTTTTAGCTCTATACATACAGTGCCTGGAGGGTCTAACTATCCCTTTGTAAACTTGCAGGAAAAACAAGCTAATTTAGATATTCTGTGGCACAGATTATGACCAACAGTCTGAACAGTGAATATGTGTTGCTTTCAGTATTTGTGGGAGGTCTCTGAACCATTGATTCCATTTTCTCCATACTGTTCTGCAAGTGTTTCTTTTGGAGCAGTTTCTTTTGTGCTGTGGGAACACTTCAGGGATTTCTCTGCCTCATTTATTTCCTGTTACTGAGCTACCTTGGTACTCTTGGGTTATGCTTCACGTATTGAAGCTCCTTGCAGCTCTAAAGCTGGCAGCTAGACGCTTGCAGCACTGCTGGTGATCTTACCACATGCATGTGGGCTCCATCTGTTATGCATGAGATCGGCATGTGGTGCTTGTGAAGAGTCATATGGTCAGTGTAGAACCACAATCTAAATCAGAATAAATATATACAATTGTAATAGTGACTTATTCATTACAGCCTTCTGGTGAAATCTACAGTTGGAATTCAGATTGGACCAATTTCAGCAGTACAGAATGCCAGCACTCTTCAAACAGCACTCCTGTTCTCTTGAACATAATCTTTCATTAAGACCTCACTTATACATGAAGTTTTACAAGATATTATTATGAAATAAGCTATAATCACTCTCTTCCAGGATAAGTGGCTTTTTTCAAGAATAGTTGCTGTACTTTCTAAGCAGTGAGAATTATTTGGGGATAATGGCTCTCTTATTCTTGAACACTAAAGAGTCATTTCATTTCAAGTTATTCTCAGTATGGAGAAGTGATGAGACCTAGTCTCCTGATTATGGCTTATGAGATGAACTTGGACAAGAATCCAGGGAAATGGAAGGAAGTCTGCCTGAGGGTGGGTGCTTTGACTGAAGGTCTCTGCTGCAGAACTTAGCTTGGTCTGGCTATCTTGGCTTGCCACACCCTATGGTAATTATTCATTTTATATGAATACTTATATAAGTATGCAGTAGCCCTGAGTTAAGTGGCATATCTCTTATTGGTGCCTTGCTAACTAAAGCCACTATAGGAACCCTTCTGTGGTGTGCAATGGAAGCGCTGTCAGGCCTTCCACAACATCTCTGCAGTCTTTGTAGCTTACCATCTTGCTAGCGTATTCTTCTTTCTTCTTATTTCTGTCCCAGCAACAGTCTTGAATAAGTCCAGCAAAAATAAGCTTTTTATATATGGACATGAAAAAGGGTGAATGTAGAGGTGGAAGATTTAATGATAGCTTGGCAGAGATGCTTCAGCAGGCTCTCTGTGGGTGAATTTGAGTAACTGATGCTTCTGGTGATTGTTTAGACAATCACCATGGACTGATGGATCCTTTTTGGAGCGGGACACCTGATGTATATGCTGTTTTGGACTGCACCATTTTATAGACCAGGAACAGCCAGAGTGACTTAAAAACCTCTGTGAAGACAGATATTCACTGGATTGAGTAATTTGCAATGAGACTCTAACATCGAGGCATACAAATCAGTAAGGCTGTGTAGGAGTAGAAGTGGCTTGCAACTGTAGGGTCTGCCCCAGACTACTGCTGATCATCTTGTGAGGTATCTGAAAACTCCTACCTTGAGAAATGAAGGAGAAAGATGAAAATGTTTGTGTAGCTTCCATATGCAGTTATACAGAGGAAGAAGAAAATTGAATAGTGGATTCGGCAGTTGGCAGGGAACAGCATATGGGAGTAGTGTAAGAAACAGCAGGGATCAAGCAAGCAGCGTACTGCTGAAACCATCTTCAGTGTTCTAATCTGGCAAAGAAAACGGTGTGGTCAGTAACAGAGATGGTTATAATTCCCTGGATCTTTATTCCCATGTACAATGGAGGCATTTGAAACTGAATACTGTAGGGATAACAAACAGGTTGGAATAGCAGCTGTGCCTCACATAGAGGATTTGGAAAGCACATGTTTAGCAAAAATGAGATGAGTAGACTGGAAGTAAAAACTGACACAAACAAAAACAGAACTTGAAGCTGCATGGGCTTATAATGAGAGAATGTGCAAATAGTTGTTTGAAAGTTCTAAAAAAAATAGTAATTAATCAAGTTTGGAGTTGTCTTACTAAGTTGAGGTAGCACCAGTGGCAGAGGTTTTTTTTTGCAAAGGGAAATGGGGAACATCAAGTTATTTTGGCAATTCACAATGGGAGCTTAGTACACAGATTTCTTTGAAGGAAAGAGGAAAGGAAAACTAAAAACATAGAGTAGGATAAAATGCATTGTAGCTTGCTTACGGTAGATTATAGCAGGTTGATCTCATACCTGTCCTTAAGGTTGTCTTTCCCCCACTCACCCCCTTCCAGCTAAGGAATTGCTCCAGGTCTAATACCTCTACACTTCAGCAAGGCAGTTCCTGTGTGGCACTACAGGAAATCTATTTCAATTTTAAAGAGTAAGTCTGGTCTGGGTAAAGGAAAGGCTAAAGGAAGAAATACAGACTGAAGGTGAACTCTGTCACAAAAGACATTATTGATGGGTTTCCTTAAGAACTTGTTCTGGGGCTGGTTGTTATTACTGTTTGCATTAATGCCCTGTAAGGATGTGCTGAATAAATTTGAAGAGGTTATGATATTACCGTTGTGATCAGAGAACAAGCAGAGTATTGCACAAAAATAGGATTGCCTTGAAAGTGACTGGAGCTATAGAAATGAGATAAAACAAAGCGCACTTAGTGACTAATAACACTAAGTAGTTCAGTAGTTAAAACGACAGAGGAAGAGAAAGACCTGAGGTTTTAGTTGATCATGGATGATTGAGGCATCAGTATTTCATGGCAGTGAAAACAACAAATGAAGTTCTAGGATGAGATAAAAGATACTTAAGAATAGAGATAGGAGAATGTTAGTATCACTGCAGAAGTAACTAGAGACATTAGGTGAAACAGTTTAAAATTTGGGTATGATGTTTAGAAGAACTGCCTTTGATCTGATGCAAATGAGAAGAGCTGCTGGTAGAGTCAGTGGAACATATTATTTATCTAAAAAGACCTGCAGTGTGGGGTCTTTAGCCTACCAAAAGAAAGAAGTTATATAGCCTTCTATAAATACTTTATGAGAAAAATGTAAACTATAGTAAAGGGCAATTATTTAAGTTCATATACTTTTTACCAGAGTACAGGCATAAATTCTCTGTGAGTAGACTATTGCTGCAAACTAGAAGAACGTTTCTAACCAACTGGCTTATGCAGTAGCTTTTAAGTAGGTTGGATGGATGCAAAAGGCTTAACCATTTGGAGATGCAGCTTGATTGACTTGCAAAGGCAAGTATGAATTGAATGCTCGTAACTGGGGATGGGACTGGATTGCTGACCAAGGAGACTCTCTTCAGCCTTTTGGACCAAGGTTTCTGTCTGAATGGGTGTTGACAAATTAGCTCTTGGAGCTGATAGGCTGTACAGAGATGAGGCAGTGACTACACCACAGGTAGAAATACACCTAAATGGACCTGAAAGAAGTCTATAAGAGACTAGATTTCATGAGCCACGATGAGGTATTAACAGCATAGGTCTATGGCTTGTTCTGTCTGCAAGATTTCATAGGCTTGCTGTACAGGTCCTGGTTGACCCCAACGGGCAAGTTAATGAATAACTGGGGCAAAGTACAGAACACCTGGATTGGTATCTGCTCTGTCTCTATACAGAAAAAGACATTCATCCCACTCCCTCTCTCAGGAGCTGATACCACTAAACTCCCTGTGGCTACTGTTTGCCCTAAGAAAGCTCCTCTGTGACAGTGCTAAACAAAAAGTTGTTTCTGCATGAAGCAATTGTAGGATGGGTTAGTATCTGGCAAATAACAGGAAGATAGCACTGTCCCCAAAACCATGGGGAACTGCCAGTGCCACTTGTGTCACTGTGATGTGCTGAATCCAGTACAGTAGCCATGAAGTTAGAATAAAAGTTTTAGCAGCCAAAGTTGTGTTGGATTTTTACCTTTACAAAGTTTGCAACCAGAAAATGTATCTTAATAGCAGGGTTGTGTTGTAATGAGCAAGGGAAATAAGGAACATTGTGTACCCATTTCCTTAGATTTCAGGGTGACATTCAGTATATTATCTTGTCCTGTTGGAAAGCATCAGTTTACTTGTTCTTCCTTTTATGTGAATATATTGGAAGAAACTTTAAATATGACTTCAGGAAACTTCTTTCTTTCCCAAACAATCAAAGGCCAACTGACTTAGGTTGTTTACTGATACCTTAGTTTGAACTTACAATGTTAAATGCAAACTTTTGTTGAAAACCCAGAGATCCCAATTTCCAGTAAGTAAATAATATCCTGAATAGGAATAATGAGTAGTAAAGGTGGTGGAGCTGGTGTTCTGCAGTGTCTGCTCATCCCGTCTTTTGCTTGTTTAGCTGCTTAATTTGACGTGCTTGCAAATGAATCGGTTGACTGCCCATCTTGGGTCAGGCATCTAAGACCTGCTTAAATCTTTTTCTACTTTTTCTCCTGAATTACTTTCTTTTTGAAGTTTTGTATGCTTGAAAGCAGTAGGAAAGGAACCTAGCATTTGGAAATAACTTCCTTTGAAAAATGACTAACAGGACAAGCAATTTACTTTTCATGTTGCAAGTTTAAAAGTCTGTTTGATCTTTTGTTTTTCTTTGAAAAGTCATCAGCCACCTTATAAGTGAAGGAGTCACTGGGAGAAGGTTCGTGGAAGTGAGTTTGGAGAGAGAGCACAAAGTGCAGGAAGCTGTTATAAAGAAAGGAGTCTGCAAGACCTGAAGATGCATTCAATTCCATTCATTTTTCTATGTAGCGTAGGCAATGTGGTGTCCTCAAGAAGATATTTAATGCTTGTCTTGTTGCTTTTTAACCATTTGCAAAGACAATAGACTGGAGCAAGGGTACCCAATTTGTGGTTCCTAGGTGAGTCCTGCCATAAAGGCAGTTTTGGCCTTTGGCCCCAAGTCTGAAAATCTCACAAATGTGGACTGGAAGGAAACAGATTTTAGTCTGAGATTTTGACAACCTTCTCCTTCCCCGAGAGTCCTGCAGTCCAGTTTTGTCACAGTACTGGGTACAAATCTGCCGCTTAATAGGCATAAGCATACATACTGGATCACAGGACTGTTGTCTGCTTGCATATGGCTTCACATTATCATGTTGTGGCCTGCACTTTTTGGATGCAAGAAGGGTTTGTGTTTGATCCAAAAGCGTGGGATTTGAAAGGCTTTGTGGTTGCCCCTTTTTAAAGGCTAGGCACAGTTTAGCTAAATCAAGATACCAAATTCATAACAGTAATGTCCTTTGGGAGGGACATTCCTCATAAGTACTGGAATCCCTCTGGGCATGCTGTGTGAGGTAGTATACTCCACTTAGCAAATGAAGTGGGTTACTGTGTACTCACTGTGGCCTAGGGGTCTGTCACAGGCTTTGGTACAGAACAGTCCGAATTCACCCCTCCCCACTGGTATTCTGCTGCACACTGATTTGTTTATGTAGCTACTAGAGCTTTTTAGCCTCCCCCAAGCTGTTTTCTCCTTCATCACAATCTGCCTGACGTTTTTTGTAACTGGGGCTGCTGCTAATGCTTATTGAGGTTTTGTACTTGTTTCTGTGTAGTTCAAGATTTGATTTTGTTCCTGAATCTTTTTCTTTTTTGCAGCACAGAAAGAAATCTAGTGTCTTGCACAATACAAATTCCTCTGCTGAATTAAAAAGGAATTTTTTAATGCTCATAGCATTTCCTATTCTGTCATGTACTAACAAGAGCTTTCCCATTCAGAAACAAGCCATGATGCAGTTTCTCAGATGTTAGTAGTCTTGTAGATCATGAGCAGGTGAGAATGAAAGTGAGGAGGTGCAGACTGCATGCTGCTTATTGCCTGTGCTGTCTTCTGTTGTGGAGGACTGCCATGGGAGAAAGGTAGGGGGCCTGAATATCAGTTTCTCCCCTTTTTGGACCCCCGTGTTCAGGAGTGGGTACTGGAAGGGCTCAGGTGCTTTTAAAAATACTAATCCACAAATCTCAGTGTTCTGTAAATACTGTTTGAAAACCAAGCACTAGAAGCACCTCATCTAGAACTAGCTATCAAATTCAGGCATCTGCAAGAGAAGAAGGATTTCTTCTGCAGACAGAGCCTCTAGTAATAGAATTAAACTCCCCCCTGAAGATGCGTCTGATTCAGAGACAGCATCCAGTGGAATTCACTCATGGGGAGGTGGGTGTGGAGACTCTCAAATTGATTCAGTTCTTTGCAGTATGCGTATTTTAATTTTTGTGGTGAAATCTTCCTCTAAAGTGAAATTACTCTGAAAATTCTCTTCACAATAGATTTCCATGTTTTGCAGAGGATCATTGCAGTTGTCTGCCTGTGCCCATCCAGACTTTTTTCCCCTCTGAGAATTGTGTATCCTCTCATCTAGCGATGCATCTGCATCTGGCTATCATTGCTGGTAAGGAGATGGTAATCTATCCTGCTGCCTGGCACGTCATGTCTCTTGGCTGGCTGACTCCATTTGTCAGCCTTTTCAGCCTTCAGCATTGCCTCCCAGCAGCATAAGCCCTGGTGTATCGTTTGCTTTTTAAGAATAGCTTCAGGAGGATGGAGTAAACAAGGAGACTGAAGGAGGAGCTGTCTTCTTTTGTGTGTAACCGAGAGATGTTGCAAACCTTCTGCACAGGGAATATTTTCACAGCTGTTAACTGGTGCAGCTGCAGAGCTTGGTTATGTTTGAGTCCTCTGCGAATGTCCTCACCAAAGGCAGGATCTGAGCTGTGGCATTTGTCCTTGGCCAAGCCAGCAAATGCATGTCCTGGAGTTGTTGCCTGTGTTGCCTGCTAACTATAGAACATACTGAATTTTCTAAATGAAGATGGGAGGTGGTTTTGATTGATAAAAGAACTGAAAATGAAGGGGTTGAGGTGGCCAGTTTTGCATTGAAGATGCATCCTGATAGTTTCACTTGGATTTTATCATTCACCTATTTAAACTGAAGTGAAACTTTCAAATTTTTCAAGGAAGCCTAGTATCCTGAGTGCTGAGAGACTTGATCATTGCAGATGCAAGAGAAGTACACTAATAATATGGAGGCTTAAAATGGTATCTCCATTCGGCAATTGTTCTCTATTTCATTTCTATTTCTGTATGTGAATTTGATGTCTAAGATGAATGATGTTGTTAGGTGGAAGATGCCCTCATACAATTCCATATAATATGTCTTTGATTCCTGGAGATAAATTTTGAGTTGCTTTAAGTCTGTCGTTATTAGCAAGTTCATTTCCTTCATTCTATTCTTCAAGATTCGCTGAAGCTAAATAGTGAATTTAGTTTTAATTCATGAGAAAGGGAACTTGGTTCAGAGCTCAGTGTTAAAGAAACCAAACTAGCTACTAGCAGTTTGTTTTTAAAGTCACAGAGCTTCTGCTGGTCCCTGCTGGCTCTTAGATGAGGTAGCAATCTTCCTATAGAAGGCTGTGGCCATGTCCCACACTTAGCAAATGCTTCAGTTATATCTATTCAGATCACATCTGCCGCCTTCTTATCCTTTTCTTTTTTTCTAATCCCATCTACAAGAGCAATTACATTTTATGCAAGCAATTATGTGACTTACTAAAACCCCTCTGCCTACTGCTTGTGGCTTGCTCTCTCTTTGTTTTCAGATAACTTCTTTTTTTTCCTCTTTGTTATATTACTTTCTTAAGGATAAAATTTAGGCTTAGAAGAGAGTAATTGCCAATTTAAAGACAGTTTCTTTTTTGAAGTATGCTGCCAAGTTGGCTTTTTGGCCTTTTGTCACTTCCCCAGTTTTTTGTAACTTGTTAAAAATCGGATGCGAGCGACACAAAAAAGTTAACTTACTAACTTTTTCTTAATGAGTGCAAGTAGCTGCTATAGGTGGCTTTGTCTTTTCTTGAAGATTTTCTTATTCCTAATTGTCTAAGTAGCATTGGATTTTTTTTTCATGGAGCATTCAGAGAGACAGTTCTGCTGCTTTGAGTCATCATTGCATTTGTCCTTTGCTTCACTGATGAATAGACCTTTTTTTCTTCCTAATACCTTTTCCCTTATGTTTATTTTTAGACTATCTCTTCTTTCTTTGGCAGCACGAGCCTATCCTGCTTTCTTACAACCTTTCTTTTCTCTGCAAGTCTGTACTAGACTTTTCTTATTTGGTTGTTTTCTCATGTCTTTCCAGTAAGAGCATCTTTAATCTTCTAGTCTTTGATCCAGTTCATTTGTGGAGTGTTACTGGTTGTACTGTGTGTGTGTGTGGGGGGGGGGGTGTTGTTTTGTTTTGGATGGATTGGTTGGTTTGTTTGTTTTCTCTAGTAGGATTGTAGTGAATCCAGGTAGCAGGTACAGCAGTCAAGACTTCCTCATTTCTTCCTTTCCCCCTTTTTTTTTAAATCCTCAATTTGTCTGGTTTTGCAAACAGTCTCTACTGAATGGCTATGATGTGAAAATGTGATTAAATGGAGTAATAATTGTACCTTTTTTTGGGGGGGAGGGGTACAGGTTTCCCCTTAGGTGCTATATAGAACACTTAGTTTTTTAGTTGGCTAATTTCAAGGCTTTTGAAGGTTTGAAGATTAAAATAAAATAAAAAACCAAACTTACTTGTCTTGTGGATCTCACTGAGATCAGATCAAGCCAAGATCTTGGTTTGGGAGATTGGCAGCTTCATACATGCTCATCACAATGTTCTATTAAAAGAAAGCATTTGCTATGCTTGCTATTCTTAAATGTTTAAATTAAAGTTGATTTCTCTCATTTGAAACACATTTTCCCATTTTATTTTGTTTGCGTAAGATATACAAAATAAGCCTACTTTGAAGTTTCTATCTTTGAACTGACTTAAATGTTGCTTTCTGGTAAAATGGAAGTGAAAGCTCCAAGTAAACTGAAGAGTGATTTTGGCTCTTAAGACCTATAGCTGTTTAAGATGTTTAAATACTTAAAAGGCTTAAGCAGTTTGCAACCCCTGAAAGACTCCTAATATCTTAAGTTTTCTAAGCCACTGAAAGAGCTGATGGGACATAAACAGCTTAAGATATTCTAGGAGTTCAAAGCTCATTGGGCATATAGTCTGCTTATAATCACTGTAAGCAATTAAAAAGGCTTTCTTTAAGTTTATAAAGGAATTCAAGCAAGTTATTCCTCTTTAGAACCTGGTTTAAGGTAATACCCAATTAAATTGGTCTTGTTTAAGGAACTAAAACTCTACATTCTGTAGATCTGCCTTCCAGAGTATCTCTATATGCTACTTGGACTAGATTGGAGCCATGTAAATGAAGGATACCCTAGAATGCTGGCAAGTTGTTATGGGTAAGAAGAAAAATGAATAAAAATTCAGGAAACTTCTGAGTTTCATCTGTTTGACATGTTTATTCCAGGCTATTTGGTCTGGATGATATGCCCTCATTCTCATAAACATGACAGGCATTTGTTAATTGCCAGAACTGTGATGTGGTGTGCTACATGGTACACAAAGATGGTATCAGTGTTGCAAGAACAGATCTTAGCTCTGGGTTGTCTTCTCTTGAGCGTTTCCTTTATCTGCTTACAATGTTGCACTAGTTCAAAAATTTTGTGTGTGTTAATGGCCTTAGTGTGTCACTCCAAATTGGTATATTTATCTTTTAAATGTCAGAGTAGTTGACATGTAGTCACAGCATACACAGTGAAAGAGTCAAGCTCAGGACCACGAGGTTCTCTTAGTTTCTGTGGTCTGGATTGCGACTTTCTATGTCATGTTGAGAGTAGCATGAAAGAGTTTGGGGAAAAGCTGATTAGGAAAACAGAATTTACTGCATTTTGGTAGAAGAATTGGTATGGGCATGAAGACTCTCCATCAGAGAGAGTTTTTTGTTCTTTTCCTTCACACAGACATTCTGCTGTGTTAGTCCCTCAAGGCCACTGCTCTCAACTACAATACTTATACTTGAGTCCCGAGATAATGAAATGTCTGCTCTTACATGCAGAATTGTCTCCTTCTGTTCTGTCATTGTTCTGATGCTTAATTTTCATTTATAGCTCTTACTGAATATGCTGGAGGACCAATCCTAATTTAGGGTTTTCTCCTAGTGAACGTGAGACAAATTCTTCTTATATTTTCTGTTGGAGTGTCCTCCATGCTAGTCATCTTATGAGTCCATCCACCTGCTACATGCAGTCTGCTAGAGAGGTTACAAATTTCGAGTCCAAGAAGTCACTTGGGTTTTAGCAGTTGTGACCCTGTGGATCAGAAGAAACCATTCTGCTTGTGTTTTTCCCACAGCATTAATTCTCTCGTTTGCTCACTTGTTCTTGTGTGCACACTCTCACTTTCAAGTGTGTTCTTGCTCTTGTTTGTTTTCTCTTGCTTGGTCATCTCTAACAGCCCAGCTGGCAGATGACTGCATCTTTAACTGAGATACCACATTTTGCCCAGGGAAGATGACTGATAGAGGTGTACCTTCTATCTAAATCTTACCCACTGTCTGCAAGAGGCTGGATTGTATTTAGCTGTAGTTGCTGACTGGTGGACAAAACAAAGTAATGAAGATTCGTGTTCTTAAGACAATAGAAGTGTTGTTGGTTAATGGTGCTTCCAGATTTATTAAGCTATTCTTGGTTTAATGGTGTGAATTTGAACAGAGCTTCTTCAAAATCCCAGTGTTTAACATAGCTGGCAGGATTGCACAGTCAGATAAACTGGGTCAGTTATCTTGCATAGTGTTGAGATGAGTTGGCATCTTCCCTAAAGCAGCCATGTGGCTGCCAGCTGTACCAAGCTGCCCTGCTCTCCTGCTTCTGCAACACTTCAGCAATTCAAGCAGGTGTCAGGATGTGTTTCTGCATGGTTGTGGGTTTCCAGGCAGACAAAGATTGCAGAATTTTGGAAAATAAGCATCCTGTATCAGTATAGAAATCTGCACAGTAAAAATGCACCTGCTAATGAGGAGGAGTAACCTAGAGGAGAAGTAACCTTTTCTTTGTTCCACTGGGATGAGCAGGCTAATTCCATGTCACTTAAATGTTTGTTGTTCTGAGATCTTAAACTGGAGACCTTATGTTCCATAGGATTTACCTTATTAGGAGTTCCTTCGCTCAGTTTTATGTTCTTCTTCTGGCTCGTCATATGTGGGTTGTGCTCCAAGGATGTGCTCTGAAATAGGCAAGTGTCAGTGATGCTGCCAGCTCTTCCTTGGTCAGAGGGAATTACTGCCCATCAGACCTACTCCAGGAATCTGGCTTGCTGGTTCCATGCAGTTTGCACTGTAGCCACTTTCCATTTGGATATGCGCAAGGTTAATCTCCTGCACATAAAGCTACATACTCGTGAAGTCAGGCATTAGAAATGGTTGTTTTGCTATCTAGGAAGCTGCTGTGAGTGCCAAACTTCGCCTAGGACTGACGATGCTTTTGCCTAGCTAATCAGGGGAGCCAGTGCTGGGTTTGCTGGGCAAGCAGTGATCATCACATGCTAGCACAAGAGATAATGAGCTGCTTACAAGGGTGCACCCGGAATCCGGCTGAGCGTTGCTTGGGATACCATGTGCCACTTCGTCCTGCCTAAACCAGGACAATGAGTTCCTGTTTTTTTTTTTTTAGCATAGTGCCACCTTATGCGGTGCAGTTTGCTCTGTGTATTTCCTTGACCCATTTTGAATGGTTTAGCAATGACAAGTTTTCACAAAGTGGGGAAAACTCATCCTGGGAAATCACAAATCATTTGTAAATTAGCCCAGTTAATGATAGCTCAGTGATCTTGATTGGACAGTATATTTGAGAAACTGGCTTTTCTTTTTAATGGAGAAAGTGAACCTTGACAGCATGAACGACAGATATTCACCTAGCTATGGGCTCTATGGCCTCACGTTGCAGCTGCTCTTCTCTGTATTGGGCCTCCCAGAATCTTACGTACCAGTAGTGGGGTTGTGCAGGTTATTAAAAAAAAAAAAAAGGGGGGGGGGGAGGGAATTTAATGCTGTGACAAACAGGAGTATGTTACTATTGGGTGTTGCTGGGTGTTACTGTAGCAGTATTTGGAGAGTGAAAACAGTGCATTTGCTCATTGCTGGTGCGTTCTTCAGTGTTTGGGATGCAGAAAGTGCAGACTGTGTATGCCTGGACTGCATATACTGCTTTCAAAGTGATTTCTTTCTCTTACCATCTTGCTGCTTGACTTTATGTTCTAGCAGAGTTGGTGAACTTTTTTTTCCTGATTCCTCTTCCTTCTCTCCAACTTTGAATTTTGGATATATGAGCAGATGTTATCCTGATGTTTAAGTCAATTTGTACTGGCTTGTGCTTTGTCAGTTAACTCTTTGTGCAGATGTGGTAAATAGTATTTCAGTTTTCTTGTCACGTGTAAATAATTTTGTCACTAATTCCTAGATACTGGTCCTAGTTTCTTCAGGAAACACCTGAGTTTAATAATTATTTCCTCCATACAGAGGGAGAGACTGTGCTACTTCATTTCTTGCTGTTTGATTCTTACAGGCCCTTCTTTGAATCCTTATTTAACTATCAGCAGAGCATGCAAGTCTGTGCCCTTCACAGTCTCCGAGCTCATTAATGACATGAGCTGGACAGAGGCATGAAGGAAAAGTCCTTCTCAGAACAGAACCCCTGCTGGGAAAACCTGCCTGTGACCAGCTCTGTGTTCAACAAAACTAATGGAAATTTCTGAGGAGAGCTTAGCTGACAACCATAAAAAGGAAAAAAATAAGAACTTGACTAAGTGGACTTCACTGCCCATGACTGACACAGTGTGGAGAATTGCAGTTTTTCACTCTGAAGCCCTGGGCAACAAATGTCCTCCTTATTGCATCCACATCCAAGTGACAACACGCTCCCTACTACACAAAGGTTCTGTCTCATGTTTTGGAAAATGTGAAATACTTCCAGCATTTTCATGCTTAGAGTTTGCTGGAGCAAAAGTTAAGTGCTTCTATTACCTGAAAAATAGTTATTTCTCCAGTATTATTTCTCGGTTTCTGTGAATAGTCAGGCCTTGGTATGCACATCTCCTGGGTAACACACTGTGAAAGGTTTTTACAAAATTCTGGCAATATTTTGTAATGGGATTTTTTTTTTTTTTTTTTGAAAAAAGTTTTCTAAGCAAGGAGATTGCACTTTCATTTGGATGTGGCTGAGCAAGTGGAAATTTTAAGCATAATAGAAAATCTGATTTAAATGGAGGTAATTGTATTTGTCACACACCTTGTTATCAAGTTTGGTTTAGGGTGCACCAGTCAAGAATATAATGCAGACGTGGTCTTAAGACTGGGACTTAACTTGCACTATAGCAATGTTTCTCTAAAAAGATCTTTCCCCTTCAAGAAGGGAAAGGGTCTCCTTTGTATAAATGATTGTGCCTAAACAGCTCCCTCCCAAGACGTTTGCCTTCTCCACTGTTCCTTGATGCAGTCTGAAATGTCTCTTCTGTAGAGTCAATTGTCTAAAGGCTGGAAGACCTAATCAAGAGCAAGGGGGTATCTTTTTCTAGGGCTGTAGAGAGGCAGAAGTGGGTTCCAGGTCAGAGAGCTGCAGATGGATGAAAAAGAGAACAGAGATTGAGATCGTGCTGAGGGCTTTGTCATTTGAAATCTTTTAAAAGAAGTGGAGTTGTTAGAAGGAAGATCGGTCCTGCTGGCAGAAGAGGATGCTGAAGGATGCTAGTGAGGATGCTTGCCACAGTAGGAAGTACCCACTGTCTTTTCTGAGCCATTTTTTTGACCCTGCAGGGGGAGATACCCAGTTCAGTGTAAAAAAAACAGGTTAAAGTGCTGTTGAGGATGTTGAACTCCCATCATGACCAAGTCCAGGGGACCTTCGCTTAGGCATTCCCAGAGTCAGCAATAGGAGCAGTGACACCTGCTGCCACAGGTGGTTCTTTTGGGAAAGGATAGCAAAGTCCTTAATTCTCTGGCAGTAAATGAGTAGCTAATGGGACCCTGGCAATGAAACTCGATTGATAAATGGCAGCGTTTAAGTCCAGAGTGCGAAGTCGTGCATTAAATGGATCAGGAATTGATTTCACTGTCCAGGGAAAGGGGCAAATCGACAGCACGGCATTAGAACAGACCTTCTTATCCAACAAGTTGACTGTACAGTAGTGTGCCTCTGCAGAGCAGGTGGGAGCAGGGAGGGTACCATGCTGCTCTTGTAGAATTGAGCTGAATCTGACTCCTCCTAAGGCAGTGTGTGTGTGTGCAGGAGCTGAGCATTATGGAAATGGTGTTTGGAGAAAAGAGGAAAGTGCACTGTTGCCCACTCACGTTTTGGCCTTGGGAGAACTTTGCAGTTTTCTGCTTCTAGAGCTGGGAGCTGACAGATAGGTAGGGCACATAGTGCATCTTTGTGAGGAGTAGCAGTTATGTAGGTAGTTGAAGGGACCATGCCTGTGCTTTGGAAAGCACAAAGAAGTGTGGAGGGAGAGGGAAAAGAACAGGGGTCAGTGCACTTCTATTGATTAGTAGTTACAGATGCCAGGGAAACTTTGGCTTTTTTCTGGAAAACTTGGCTCCTAGGTGGGAAAATCTCCTTTGTATAGAGAGCGTGTTGCTTTGTAGACAGTTAAGTCTCACTGTAGTAGGCAGAGGATGGAAAAGTCGAAGAGGGGCTGATAAGTTTTTAGTGATGGGTTACCATCTATCAATAAACTGAAGCATTTATAAATCAGCTGTCTCTGGCAGCTGCTTTCAAGGGGTATAGTTCAGCAGGGTTAACTCAGCAAAAAATGTGACTGGTGGCTTCCTGCAAACTCTGTGCATGATTTTGTTGAACTTATTTCCTCCAGCTTTTGCCCTTGGTCCTAACCTGGAGTGCTCTTGCCTTACTGGTCTAGCCCTAGGCCTCCAGCATACACACTTCTCCCATTGGGGCCCATCTGAGCTGCAGCACCCTTGCCTCTTCCAGACTGGGGTTTTTGCCACAGTTCTGCTGAGGCATCTCATTGCTTGGACATCAGGCCCATGTAAAGTGCTGCTTTTGTGCCTGAGTCATAACCAGCTACCAACTACCTGCCATGAATCCTTCCTTCGGATTGTGGTCCTACCCTTAGTCTGTGCTCTGAGAATGCCTGTGGTGCGATAAGAGTCTGGCTCTTCATATCTAATTCCCTTCTCATCTCAGTCTCCTTATGGTGATCACTGCACAGCACTGTTAATTTTTCATCCGTTTTCTCTGACCTAGCATTATCATGGGTAAATGTCCGTCAGCCATGTGGCGGTATGAGGCACTATTTAGAAACCCATGAGCTAGCTCACAAGAAGCAGGCATGTCAGCATGGCATGGCGAAGAACTGCTTAGAAATTCTTTGTGGGACCAGCCCCATGCCAGGGTAGCCTATACTGTTTTTGGAGTTAGGACACTCAGTGGTAGATAGGAGATCAGGGTATCGTCTTGGACTGCACAGTGTGTGCCTGTGGTGTCTGTTGGTTTAAAGAGCTCTTCAGCTTGTATCACAGTGTAGCTAGCTAACTGGGGTACCTAGTGCCCTGGGGAGCAGCCAGCTTTCTGTTTTTTGATCAGAGGATCCGTGAGCTTCAGCTGCTTTCTGGCTTGTATGGCCTGTGTGTCAAGCTGACCAGGCTACATGTGTGTCTCTATTGTTTGAGGTATTTTTATCACTTTGTAACCCGTGCTTGTAGGGCAGAAGCAGCACCTGAAACCGGTTCCCTGAGCCTGCTAACCAGGCAAACAGTAACAGCATTTTATGAAGCTCTCTGACATACCTGGCTGGCTGTACTCCTGCAGTGTGATTTCTGGAGTCCTAGAAGCTGCTCATACTGCTGTATGTTGTATGCCAAAACTATTCCTCCAGAGCGAGGCCTTAAGCCACACTTTGGATCCTGTGGGGAGAATGGGGGTTACAGAGTGTTGTGAGTGGTTTTTCAGGCTTATATATATGTCCCTACTGTTGCCCCACGTTTCAGGTAGGGGAGGTCTAGTCCATGCTCTGGAACTTTTTGAGAGTAGAACTTGGCTGTCTGGGCTAGAAGGCTGTTTAACTCAAATCTCATAATTCACTGCTTCATTTCTGAAGAAGGTGTGTCCTTATGTGGCTAGGAGGTCTCAAACATTTCTATACCTCAAAGAATATGTTGGCTTCCCTCTTATCCTCTCCCAGTTTAGGAATGGTTGGGCCTCAGAAACAGAGGGATGCATATTTATAGTATTATGATTATGGAAGCTTAGTTTCTGTGAATGTCGATATACTTTGGTGAGGGTGTGTTGATTAACAGCATGTTGTTAACCTTGCCCACTCCTGTGAACTAATTAGCCAGCCCTGGATTTGCACATCTTTTGGGGAAATGCACTGTGAAAGGTTGCCAGAGCATTGACTATTCTGTTAAACTCAGTAGCATTAATTGTAAAATTGAAACTTTGAACTTCAGACTTTTCTGACACTGACATAGTTAGTCCAATACAAACTCTTTTGTAGAAATTTTTATTGGAATATCCTCTACTTGCTCCACAGTGACTGTCAATGGGAGAGCTGTATGGAGATTTATTTATAGGTAGAATGCAAACTCTTTGTGAAGAAACAAACAATTGAATAAGACCAATGTTTTACTTAGCATTACCCAGTGCGGGAAATGCTGGGAGGTACTACAAAGAACTTTTCTTTCTGCTCTTTTAGTCTCTTGGAGGTACAGTAACCTGATTTTATATACACAGCTGTACATCTTAATTTCCTGAAAATCTCTCTGCTCTTGCTGCTGTGCTTCAATGCAGTTAAAATGAACGGGATATTCCAGAGCAATTTGGATAATACAATACTCCATGTATGCAAGGCTGTTAATGATGGTAAGCCCTTGTAAGGAAAATGTGAACTGTGCTAGATCTGCAGCTTCTGTGGGGCTGGAATCAACACTCTCCTCCCTGTTGCATGGAAGTAATGTAGGCTGACTGGAATGGTGCCCTGCTGTGCAAGGCAAGCCGCAGTGAATTTGTGTGGATAATAGTCTCCATCTTAATATTTTTTTCTCCTTTGGCATTTCAAGGGCCTTAAACTCTGGAGTTGAGTACCACTGGGACCAGCAGAATGAGAACGTCTTCACTGTGCATTCCAGCAGCAGGAGCACTGAGCGACCTGGGTGAGTCTACTGGGTGTGGGTACGAAAGAACTGACCCTTTCTGCTGGGGTCACTACATCTGACAACGTTGTTGCTGCTTCTTTGTTTCCTTCACACTTCCAGCTTTAAACGTGCGATTTCCCCTTTCCACGTGTTTATGGGAAGCATGACAGGTGGCACAGACTAGGCAGTGGTACCTGTTGTGCTTCCAGTAAGTGAAGTTTAGTACATCAAAGTGATAGTGAAATATATCTGTCATCTCTGGCCTCAGTGATCTTCTCAAGAAAGTTGCTGGGGAAGAATGTTGGGTTTGTTGCATAAAAAAACACCACACAAAATAAATGATGCCTTTGGAGAGTGACTGAAGAATGTGAGGGTAGCAGAGATGAGTGCAAATCCATTGGGTGGCCTTGGTGACCAGGAGTCAGGAGAGTCTGATTTTCCCTCCCCCCATCTCTTTGATTTTTGGTCCTAGGACAGTTGTTTTTCTACAGTAAATTCTTCTAAAGTAAAAATAAATAAATAAACAAATAAATTCCTTAAGTACTCTATTGGCCACTTCATCCCATCTGTCTGGTGAAGCAACACTGTTCTAAACATGCAGATGATGTTGTAGTCCCTTCCACCTTTCACCAGCGAAGAGTAATCCTCCTTAAGCCGGCTGTTCTCAGAAAGAGTGGCAGTCTTGCTTCTGGCTTGTGAACCCCAGAATCTCAAGGAAGTTAAGAGCTGGTGTACAAGGCAATGTTTTGTGCTGTCCCACACCCTTGGTCTGACTGGGGATAAATAATAAACAGTAAAGATTTTTTTTTGTGCTAGGTAAGCAATCATTGCAACTCGCTGCTCATATTTTTTTGCATCATGGGCTTAGAAGTAGCTGAAGGATGAGAACTCAGACCTTGGCCCCCTTTCTTTAGGGGGCTCAGGCATCAAAGGCAGAAATACTAATGAGAACAAACCAGCTCCTAACAGAGGGCAAAAGAAGTGTGGCGAATTTCAAATATTTGTGAAAGAATGTAGATTGTGCAATGAGGCAATCTTTCATAGAGCTTCTTTAGCATTCCCAGTATTTACTATCAGAGGTCAGTTTTGGGAAGAGCATCCAACCATTGCCAACATTTAGTTCTTGTAATGCCATACACTTCAACTGTTTGTTTCTGAAAAGAAGCTAATGAGCCTTGAGGCTGTTCCTGTTATTTGCATTGGAAAACAGAGAATTTTTCGTGTCTGACTGGAATGGGCAGAAATGGCTGCTGGAGTGCATTCATGCGTGATGCTGACAAACTAGGAGGCCCAGAGGAGGGCAGGGGTGCAGGCCGTATCCTTGGGAGCTGAAACTGCCCTGCTGACACTCAGAGGGAGGTTGCGTGTGCTTACAGTCCTGTGCTGCATGTTGCATTATCTACTCAACTCAGTGGCCCTGAGACACAGAGTTTGTTCTGCAAGCTTAGTGGTACTGCAGGGACATCGATGCCTGTCAAGCACACAGCCTCTGTGGAAGGGTGAGTGGAGTAAAAGTCTCTCCTGGCTCGAGGTTAGCCAGCTGAGGATGGAAGGATGCATTTGTGTGTGTGTAAATAAGTGCCAGGCCACAGTTCCCTCCATCCTCTCTAGCTGTACAGTGGCTAGCAGGTGCCTAGTTGGAATGGAAGCAAGAAGAGGGTCATGTGGATGCTTCCATGTGCTGGGACATGTGAACTCCACTGCTCTTGGTCTTATTTGTTTTTCTCTCTTTTCAGAACCAGCAGAGCTACATGGAGGACAGACAGGGACATGGGCCTGATGAATGCCATAGGCCTGCAACCCCGAAACCCCCCCGCCTCTGTGACTTCACAGGGTACCCAGACTTTGGCACCTCAGCTGCAGAATGCCGAGACTCAGACAGAGAGGGAGGTGCAGGAGCAGGAATCCACCTCTGCAGGGACTGGGGAAGGTAGGAGCTCAAGTAATGACTAACTTGACATAACTCAACCTGGTGGTAAGGAGCTTCCACATAGTTCTCATATTCTGTGAATGCATTTGATGGACACTGGCATCTCTTCAACAAAGATTTCTTTAGCCTGATTTTTCTGTGGCTAGGCCAGGATGATCAGGATAGTGAATCTCTGTCCATCTGGTAAAGAAGTTGTCTTTGCTTGCTTTCAGAGAGCAAAGTGAACTCTTCTCTGCATCACTGCTTCTTTGTAAATCAGTTGCACTGGCATTGCTCCTCCCAAATCCCCTGTACTTTAACTATCAGTAAGGCTGCAAACTGCTACGAGTTATTCTTTTATCCTTTGTTAGAGCTTAGCTTGTCCTCCCAACCCCAACATCTAAAACCTGTGCAGGCTTCACAAGCTCAGCAATTCTGACAGCAAAATAAAATACTGCAAATCACTTCACGGAGCGTATGTGGATATTCTGTTTAGTCTGATGGGTAAAGGCTGTGAGTGTCCAGCTCAGCTGTTCAGAAACTACCTCTTGCATTTTCCAGTCTGAGAACACATGAGCATGGAAAGAGGTGGAAGCACCTGATGTTCAATTTCCATGTGATAACAACACTGGTCTTTTGAAAGCATGATGATTATATCCAGGTTACCTGTCTCTGTATCATAGCTTGGTGCTTGGGTCCAGCTCTAAAGGCTTAACTAGGAAGGAGTCAGGTAATGTATACATGGGAAAGACAGAGAGAATCAAGGAGGCAATTTAAATGAGTTGGTTTGTGGTCATCGTACTTAGCTTTGGAAAGCAGCCCCATGGCATGCCTGCTTGTGCCTGTATGTTTGGGCCATGTTGTTCTGGAAGATACTCTTTGGCATGCAACTCTTGCATAGTTTGTGCTTGGTAGCATCCAGCACGGGTGATATGGCTTTGCATTTCTTCTGTTTGAAGTAGCAAATTTCTTCATGACTTTAGGGGTTATCTACCAGCTTATCACAGTGGAGCTGAGTTTAACATCTCTAGAAAGTTAGTACAGCTGAGAATGTGTGAATCAGTGTTGAAAGTAGAGTATCTGGATAAATCATAGAATCACAGAATGGTAAGCTTGGAAGGGAACTCTGGAGATCATCTAGTCCAACCCTCAACGTAGCCCATATGGGGATTGAACCTGCGACCTTGCCATTAGCAACACCACACTCTAACCAACTGAGCTAAACCTGCCCCCCAAAACAGAGGCATAATGCTGAACTCATGGGAAAGATGACCACCACTGAATTCTTCCACTGAAAGTGTTATGTGGACTGAGAACATGGTAGAGTGTGCAGCAGTTGTGGGATGTCCTTCTATCAAGATAATGATGGCTGATGCTGCAGACTTGGGAACCTGTCTCTGTCTGCTCTGTTAAACCAGTGGGCTTCACTAGTGCATTTCTTCACTGCTGCTGTTCTGCATTCATCTGAAAGTTTCATTATCACATTCTTTTTAATTCACCTTTCAATTTTCAGATCTAGAGCAAGGTTTGTTACTAGACCGTTAATAAGATGAAGAAGGGGTATCCTTTACCACTGCCTTGGACAGGCTGCCTCTAGAAAGGAGCAAAACATGGCATTCAGCAGAAAAGGAATATAGATAAGAAACTAGAGACGTTTTGTCCTCTTTGTCTTTTTTGTTTGGAAGAAGATTGACAGCTTCCACATCTGGATGTGATTTCTGGCTCAGACTCTGGCTTACTGCACATCCTTTTAGGTGGCTTGACCTATAAAATGGGCTGTCATTTCTTATCTATTGTAAAGATTCTCAAAGCAGATTGCATGCATCCATACTAAAATAATTAATGGAGATGAGTCAAGCGTTCTTACCTTGTAGCTGATCAGATCTTTTGCCAGTTGGCTTTTCAGCTAAAACTCATGTGCAAAGGTTCAAGAGCAGCTCAGAACAGGGAGCTGTCAAGAGACTTAACTACTGGGAGAGTGTAGGATCCAAAAGCAGTTGTAATCCAGGACAGAAGGATAGTACAAGGAACTATTGTGAAGTGGGGAGACAAGTTTGGATAGACTGTTTTGCTCATCTGCTGTTATCAACACAGCCAATTAGCCAGGGACTTGTGGCATTAGTGGCATGCTTCATCTAAGGGGCCTTTAGTGCTTTGCATTTTCGCAGCTTGAGCCCCATTGAGCTTGCTGTGGCATTAAGGTTACTGTTATGCTTGGACCATAAGCTCATATAATTCTGGTCTAGTGTGTTCAGGAAAGCTAGTCCTGTGTTGCTTTTCTGATGGTCAGTTCACTCACTAAATCTGCTCTAAGTCTTTGCCTATTGAAAGGAAAGCAGTGTTTCCTAATGGCAGGATCTGAATTTCAGGGACACCTAAAAACAAACACACGCCTAAAAGCAAATGCTAACTTTTTGTGTGATGCAGAGCAAATTATTAGTTGTCTACAAAAGGGGAGAATATTTTCCCATTGTACAGTGTACCAGGGGCTGTGAAGATTAACTAGTGTTTTGTATGGGGCTTTGAAGATGTAAATTACTGTGTAAGGGCTTTAGCAGTATTATCAGCAGCAGAATGGATAAATCAGATGTGATTGAGTAGTGTAAAAGAAAGTATTTTAGTTATCACTTCATCATGAGGAAAAAAGGTGAATGTTTAAAAAAAGGGGGGGGGGGAGGGGACTGATGCTACCCTCAAGATTGAGTTTCTGTCCTATGTCCTGTCAGCCCTGCTGGTGTGGGGAATTCTGGATCAGGGCTTTTATCACAGATATGTGCCTACCATTAAAAAAAAAAAAAAGTATGTCAAATTGCATCAGAAGTCTAATTAAGCTCCATGCGAGTATAAATGGTTTCATTTTCTCATGCAAAGCTCTGCAGGGACTTTGCTGTTCTGATTATCTTTCTACCTCTTTTAGAGGAATGAGTGTATGATGACTTTATTAGAAGTGAATCCCTTTAATACCTGTATCTTTTTGCTTTATGGTAGTTGATCGCTGCCTTGTGAACTCTGCTTGCAGACCCATGCCTAAGCCAAAAGAACCTACAGTTGGGAAAGAAATCAGGAGAGGTACCAAGAAGTGCCTGAAACAGTGTTTCAGCTGCCTCCTTCATTCTTTTAAACTAACAGACATAGTGGAAATTGTGATGAGCTGTAACTTTGAGGCACTCTTTAATTTGAAACCAGCTGCTAGGATTACACTGCCTTTTTCCTTGGAAATGGAAGGGTGCAATGGGGGAGGGATCTGTTTGCAAGTTAAATCTCACTTAAATGAGCAAAGATTCCTTATGAGACTTAATGACCTAAAGTTTTAGTTTTTAGAAATTGTAATTCCCAATCAAGATTGGGTCAGGCTGTGGTAGGCACTTATGCATGCTGCTAAATCTGTGGCATACAGTACAAGCAGCAGTAGCTGTCAGAGCCTGGAACAATGCGAAAGGTGCTGTAGACTGAGATTAGGGGGCCTTTGTTGAGCTACAGAATACTTTGCTGATTTTGTGCATGTGCTGCCCTTGGTCCTCACCAATATATCAATATCTCTTCAAATTAATGCAGTTGATTTAAAAACAAACAAAAAAAAGATGGAAGTAAGTGAATGGCAGTTGTCATCTCAGTTCCTATCGTCTAGATGATCTTTGAGGCTTAAAATCAGATAGCTAAATGCGCATTGAGCAAATAGGTATGTATTGTTAACTACTGCATTTGTAGACATCAGACAATTTGCCATAAGTAGACTGCTACTTTGCTTATATTTAGAGGAACAACACATTGACGAAGAGATCGCATACAGATGAAAATTTCCTGGTGTAAATTTTCTGGTATATTCCTTCAGCATCTTGTGGATGCCTAGGCAGCAATCTTGAGCAGAGTCAGTGTGCTGACCCCATGGATGCAATGTAACTTCCTTATCCTGAGATACTAGGAATATGTAGTGTGGGGTCTGCATGGGCAGGAATACCCTGTCCCCAGCTGAGCCTCGTGGATGCTATGAAGAAACATGCTGCTTTGATAATGCTGAGCAAGTTCTTGCAATGCTGTTGTCACATGTGAGGTGACTTTTGTGATTAGATTTGTGATTCTGTTTCCAAATGTGCCTCTCATTTTCTGAGTAAAAGCCTGGGCAGAACACTTAAGCTTTCATCTGTATGTCCATCTGTAAAATATGTGTTATGTGTCATATAGAATTGTAAATTTCAGTTTCTCTTTAAAGCCCTCTGAAAAGCACTACCTAAAAATATCACAAGATTCTAGAAGTATCTTGTACCATGGAAAGTCTTTACATTCACCTTTCAAGTACCTAGCTCTCTGGGGATTAATCTTGGGGATATTCTTAAATTCTCCTTACAAAAGTAAATTCCACTCATGCATTATCACCAAGGTGAGATATTGTTAATAAAATTGTCACAGATGTCACAATTTTGCCTTTTCTTGGTTCTTTGTAATTGCTTGAGATTAGCTGACCTGTAAGAGGAGTTTGAGCATGCATCTGAACTTGATTGGAGAGAAAAGTAACAGGTAGTGTTTCTTGTGGCACTGAACGGAGATGTGATTATTTGTATTTGATTATGCAGAGCTGTGGCCCTCCCTTTTTCTCTCCTTGTGCAAAAAGTGAATTAATTTAAAAATGGTAATATTTTTTATCTTTGAATACCTGAATTAATGGGTCAGCTCACAGCTCAGAGCTATTGTTCCTTGTGTGCTGAAGACTTAGACATCTCTGCAGTTCTTACGCTTAGTTCTAATTCTGAAGCTTTGTTTGCAAGCCTAGCTGCTAACTACTGCTTGTTTTAGAAAGAGGAAAACTGAGAATAGGAAAAATTGAAGAGTGAGGCCAGCACATCAAACCATCACAGACAAGCCCAGTCTTAGCCTTGCTTCCATTGGCTTTTCACTTTATTGGATGTGTGCTCTTCATGCCCACAGGTAAACAAGTTGTACTCGCTGTAGGTAATTCAGGGTCCGCTTTGCTTGACTCAAGAGTGACATTGCTGCCGCCTTATGCCCAGCTCCCTTGAAAGAAGAGCAGACGTTTTGCCTTTACAGTCTTCTGTGTCAAACCCTTGCATTGCCGAAGTAGTGTGGCAGACAACTTCTAAAGAGAGATGTATTAGCTGTGGATCATCCTGGCTGCCATTTTGTAAGTCACTGGAGTCAATCACCTAGACTTACAGAAATGCCCTGGTCTTTGGAATAGTTAAGTGGGCCTGGATAGACAGTTTGTTACCAAGCATCTGCCAGTTTTGCTGTGGCATCAGCCCTTGCCTGTTCCTTGAGCAGGGAAGAGCCTCAAAGCCTGGAACTTCAAACATGGCAGCTAGTAATTAAGGAGAGGGAAGAGCAGAGGGTGCTGCGGTGTGTGCTGCCTGCATGAACTGCTGCTGTGAAGCAGATGTTCGTGATGTTCGTGTGAAGCAGATGTTCGAGCATCAGCTGGGAATCCTTGCTGATTGCAGCTCCAGTGCTGGTGGTATTGACCAGTTTATAGTAAGTGGTCTGTCATGTATGTGCTTATGACTGTGCCCTCAGAAGGAAACGATGACAAAATCCAAAATCATACTTCTCAAGCACTCCGCTTACCTCCTTACTCATCGTTAAGGCTCCAAAGTCCATGGGCATTTATGCTTTTCGCACTGAAGTTTCCAGCCATCTGACAGTCTCCTCTGTGCTTGATGTTGTCTGTGTTGGTCAGCCTGTTTACTTGTTCATGCATCATCCATGTTGTGCACAGGATTTGCCTGCCAGAGTTATTGGCCGGAATCTGCTTGGTGGGTATTCATGCTCCTCTGGGCTCTGCTGCAAACACTTCTGTGGCCTCGGTCATCTGTGATTTCAGTCATGCTCTAAACAAGGAGCTATAAAATTTCCCTATGTGTATAGCAGGCCACTACATCCCTACCAGAAAAAGACATACTCTATTTGTGAGAATTAAATTTGCCCTTAGTATCTGTGTTGTTTCAATGATAGGGCAGTATGTCAATAATCTTCTCTGAAGGTAAAATTAGCCATACACTGTTGTGGAGGCAGTCATTGGTGTTTGATGCAAGCACCATTGAGCCTATGAGAAAAAGAAGCAAGCTGTCACT
Organism: Rhea pennata; assembly: GCF_028389875.1. NCBI lineage: Eukaryota > Metazoa > Chordata > Aves > Rheiformes > Rheidae > Rhea > Rhea pennata. The sequence continues at coordinate 18,191,769 of NC_084667.1, read as the reverse complement.
GATTGTGTATATGTTAACAAGCTTAATTATCTGGGGTTTTTTGTTTGTTTGTTTTGTTTTGTTTCAGAAAATTGCCTTTACAGTGGCATGATGTGGGCTGTGCAGAATACCACAGCCCTACATTGGAGACATGATCTCCACCCCACAGCCCTAAGCTATTTTGTTTTCCTAGTGAGTGTGGCGGGCTTTGGTGGGGTGGGGGTGGTGGTTTATAACTCTTGCCTCTGTTGACATTTGTGTTCATTTCCCTGGCACCAAGATGTATCATGGCTTTCTCCTGTCCTCTAAATGGTACTATGATGGCTTCGTGAAGCTGGGACTGAGATTTATCTCTTTAATAAGAGTCAAGGGGATGCCACTATGAAGCCATTCTAGCAGTTTATGATTACAAATTTTTCACCCAAACAGTCTGGGTGAGGTTTGCAACAACAGGAGAATGCTGTAAAAGAGCTGGGCTGGATCTTCCTACCATGGGAATTTATTCTTCTAAATGGGCTGTCTTTCTGTGAGATCTTGTTCTTCAGAGTTAATCTTCAGCAACCAAGGTATCTGATGATGATTCTGTCAGAGCTCAGTCTTGCCTAACTATGAAGGGAAAGGCTGGGAGATTAAGTATACAAAAGCGCTAGAATTTGAGATGCACTTTGCTTGCCTCAAAAGATACCAGCTGAGGGGAGCCTAAATGCTTGGTCTTTCCCAAGCATAGGTGTTATAGAAGCAGAACTTGTTCTGTAGCTGCAGTCTCTGTTGGGCTACCTGCCCCATCCTCCCTCATGTGGGGAAGATTGCTTTCAACTGGTTTGCCTACGATGTTCTCGCATGGATGAAGTAGGAAAGGCCACAGGGCTCCTTTACACCATGGCAAAGTGTGTGCTTTATTGCAGTGCAAATTGAGCTTTTCTCTTCCTGTTCCTCTTGGACTGGCTGGACTGTCTCGACTGTTTCCGTAAGTGTGAGAAAATACTCTGCCTCTTTGAGCTCAGTCTTTGCTCACTTGTATCTCTGGGTAAGAGCTTCCTCTCCAAGGCTTGGACATGCAATCTTAAGGATATCTGTGGCAGTGGCAGCAAAATTTTCATTGTAGAATTGAGGGGTTTTCTTTTTGGGGGGATTGGCCTGGCACTTCAATGAAAGTTAAAAGAATAAAATATCATGCTTCTGGAGCAAAGCCGGTTTTTTGTCCCAGCCCATGTGCCTGGTGATGCATCTGCTGAGCATGCTTTTTCTTTGTCCTGTAATTTTCCATGTGTGCCAAATTTGCTTCTGCTCTCTCTTGCAGGTGAAGGCCCAGAATATGGGACTAGTGGAGAGGATGCCCTCAGTAGGATCCAAAGGCTCATGGCAGAAGGTGGCATGACTGCTGTGGTCCAGCGGGAGCAGAGCACCACTATGGCGTCTATGGGCGGCTTTGGCAACAACATCATTGTTAGCCACCGGATCCACCGCAGCTCTCAGACTGGTGCAGAGTCCACTGGGGCTGAGGGCACGTCAGCACAGCAGTCCACCTCTCAGCAGCTTGCAGCTGAGCTGGAGGGACGGATCCTTTCAGAGTCTATGCAGCTGTCAGAGCATGGCCTGAGCCCGCGGACAGCCCCTGTCGGGAGTGAAGGACAAGGAGCTGGTGATCTGGACCTGTCAGAGCAGGCCCAGTCCTCCATGGACACTGAGGGACCAATTGAATACAGTGACCTAACTAATAATAACCATCTTCCTGACAGTACCAACTTCTATAGTAATGACAGCACCAGTGGGGACTCACGGAACAGGTAGAGATGAGTTGTATGTTGGTGCTACCCTTGTACCGCTCAGCGGAGACCTGTACCTCACAACTGGCCAGAAGCTGGAAGAATAGGGACTTGTGGCTCTGGCAGGATGTTGGCAGTTCAGAGGGCATTGGTGTGCTGGGTGAGTGGGAAGGGATAAGAACTGCAAGAGAAGCTATGGGAAAGAAGGCGTATTATCTTAAATTCCAACATTCCTGCTACTGAATACTTAACAGGAACATAGACCATCCTGGTTGCACCTCATGCAGATTTTGCAGTCCCCTGGAATCTCCTGAGCTCAGCCCTAGCCCTGGAATTTGGTAAACATCCTTTGTAAAGTTTCTTTCCTTTCCTCTTTCCTGCCCTTTTATGCCTAGGGATTGGTTAGTAGAGTGAAGATAGGGAAAGGGGCTTGCAACATCCTTCTGGAGACAGGCAGCCCTATTGGGCAGACCTGGGTGTGATGCTCCAGCTCTTTACTGGAGTGGAGGAGTCTTCCAGGCCACAGTCCCGCTCCATGGCACAGCCTTGCTCCCCTTCAGAGCATGATGTGTTTTGGAACCCTTCCTGCCTGAGTTGTGGTCTTCTCTAGGAAGAGCTGGGCTTTGCCAAAACCTGCATGGCGCTCAAACTGCTTATGAGTGGAGTTCTTTCTCTTTTAGAGTGTTGATTTAGTACTTGGCAGGAACCTAAGCAGAGCTGCTGTTACAGATGGGTAAAGGGAAAGGGGCTACTGCTTTCTAGTCAGAATGCAGTTTGTGCAAAGATATTCCAAGCTGTGCCAATCATAACGTGAATGAGCCATCCCAGCAGTCTCATGGCACCAGATCTGAGCCGCACCTCCTTGGCAGGGCATAGAATATTAATACTTTCAGCTCCAGGCCAGGATGTGAGGTATGGGTCTGTGATGTAAGGTGTTGCATGTGAAATCTTGACCTTGTACATGTAGTTTCTAGTGGAGAAATCAAGGCTCTGATATTTTGTTTTTAGTCTCAAATGTGATTTTCCTTTTCGTTTGTAACTCTCCATCCCTAGCAGGCTTATGGAGGAAGGACGGGGAGAGCGCGAGTGCTAACGGGGGAAACACCAAAGATCAATGTCATTAAAATATGACAAACCCTTGCTTGACCGGCTGTCTTCACTTGTGTTATGAATATCTGCACGTTTGGCCTTGGGATGGGTATGTCCAGCTCAGAAGCTTAAAGCAGTTTACAAATGTCAGACTGTGACTGCCTCCCTCCCAGGAGGAAAGCAGGCTAAGCCATTGACTTGGAAGCCCAAAACTGGGCAACAGGGAGGAGAAACTGGAAGTCTTGTTTATGAGTTGCCTTTTAACCGCTCTGGAGATAAGCAGGCATTTTGATGTTCCCCACCTCTGAAATACTACAGTAGCGAGAAAATGGAGAAAAAGGCATATAGAGATGCTGTGCTGTCTATCTTAGGCAAACCAAGAATGTTCTGTCTTGTAGATCTCTTGAAGCAGGGAGCAGGTACAATATCTGCCTGTCCTGAATAAAGGAATGCAGTTCCTCGTGCCTGTTACCACTTCCTGCAGTGAGGGATGCTTCCTCTGCCATCTGAGCACCTGCCAGCAGCTGCTGTGTTTCTGCCCTGCTCCTTTAGACTCCTCACTGCAAAGACATTACAATAAATAAGACTGTCATTAGGCAGCACTCAGGCTCCCAGTCAGAAGAGCCTGTTAGAGAACATTAAGCAAATCTTCTCTTAAATCACAGCCTGGAAATGAACCTTAAATCAAATCAGCTGCTGCCAGGCCTCATTGCAGAGTGTTAATGAGGCTCTAAAACCTGCCCTGAGCCAACCACATCCCTGATCTGACAGAAGAGCAGCCTGAAAAATGGGATTCCCTTGTGTGGTGAGGAAGGCTTCATGCATCCCTGTCTTGCCTCAGTGTAGGGTGGCCTGGGGATGTGTTGACACTAGGAGCCAGAGGAGCTGTGTCTCTGCTAGAGACTTGCGCTGACAGGGTGGGTGGGTACAGGTCTAGGCAGAGCTGTTTGCTTGTTTTCAAGAAGAGCAGTAAAGAAAAACAGAGCCTGGAAGAAACTGCCTTTGCTTCAGCTCAGCTTGGCATGGTCCCTCTCCTTGTGTGATTCCTGGAAGAGTCTTGAGGCGCATGCTTAATAAACGTGTTGCAGAGCATTCATGGATGTCCATTTCCATTGCCAGAGCCAAACTGCCTACGGAAAATTTTCCATCATGGTTGGAGAAAGGTCTTCTGGGGTGCCTTGCTATAGTGCTGGCAGAGTCTCAAAGGCCTGATATGCACCACTGCTGGGGCACTCTGGGTAGGCTGCTGCACTGCAGCTGTGCAGAGGCCTGAAAACTGCTCTGCTGTGGACTTACCCTTGGTCAAGACCTGCTCAATTGGAGACAATGGCAGGGCAGATCATGAGCTCTGGTGGGAGCAGGAGAAAACCACAGCTATTCTGTTTGTCATGGATTCAGGGCATCTTTCCAGCTTTTCATGTGGAGGCTTCTAGGAAAACTCCTCCAGATGAGGTAAGGATGGAGGCCTGATCAGAGCAGGCAGATTGCGTGTTTCTCCTAACTTAGCTGCAGCTTTGGGCCAAAGGCTGAGAAGAGCTGCACCTATTTTTCTGTATTCATACAAGCTTTAGGCAGTAATGGTTGGCAAAAATAGGTGAGAGTGGGCTTAATTTTCAGATGCAGTAGAGATTCTACTTGTGGATGTCCTGCTATCGCTACGAGACTAGCGGGTGCTCTTCAGTGCTAGAAACGATTGTCTTAAACATAGAGAGTGCAGCGTTTTGTTTCTGAGTTTCAGGCATAGAATCTGCCAAGCTCTGTTTCTCTCTGTTGCCTGAGACCTGATGGAGTGAGGTGTGTGTGTGGGGGGGGGAGGGAGCAATAAGATGAGAGATGGGGGAGGAAAAGCAAGCATTTTTGAGTCTGTAAGCTCACATTCTTTTCTCAGTATGACAAGTTACTTGTGGCTTTCATGCATCTTGTGGGACAAAATCCTCTTCCTGCCTTGGACTCCTGTGTTTTGGCACAGCAATCTTGGAGTTTAAACCTTGATTGGAGGTTTGGAGAGGGCATGAGCTCAGGCCTAGAAACCCTTCATCTGTATGATTATGTGGGCCATGGAGTCCTGTGCAGGACAGGAGGTCCTGGGATTGCTCATGTGCAGGGGAAGGGCAGCAGTGTTGTGGGTTTCCTTCCCAAAACCTTGCAGCTAATATATGTGCTGCTGTGTGATAATGCACCATTGAAGCAAACACCATGCCAGGAGTGAGGTGGAAATTCAGCAGGAGCTGCCTGAGGAAACCAAGCTGGAGTTTGTTTGCTGGCCCCGTTTAGGAGGCAAAATGAGGGCTCTGCTGCTTAAGAGCAGGAAATAATCTTAGAAACCAAAAGCTTTTCTCAATTCAAGCCTGTCAGAAGTGCGCTAACAAAATCTTAGAGAAAAAGAAAAGCAGCACAAGAATTTTATTTAGCTTTCAAAAGGTTTTTGATAAAGTTACTCACAAGAGGCTATTAAAGAAATTTAGTCACCTCGAGGGTGAGGGGGTAAAGTTTCCTGGAGATGAAAACTGTTTGAGATGGGAATCTGAGTCTAAAGTAAAGACCAATCCTTGGTGTGGAAAGAGGTTAATGGTGGGTTGGCCCAGGTTTGGTAGGAGCAAGTCTTCTCTAAAAGCCCTAATGAGCTGGTGGGGGAAGGAAACAGCTGAAGATCCAAGATCATTTAGGTTAGCTGGAAAGAGGGAAGATGCCAGAAGCATGGGGTGGTGGGAGGCACTGAAATAGGAGCTGCTGTGCTTTTTTCTTTACGAATCTTTAATACTTGATGCACCGTAGGAGCACCGCTGCAGTAGGTGAATACTTCAGCGGCCTGGGACCCTATTAACCGAAGAGTGCCAGGTGAGACCACTTCACCTCCTGGAGTGCTGTGTTTTCTGTCCTCTCTCCTTTGCTGGCTTTTCTCTGTTCCCAGCACCTACCAGTCCCACCCTGTGGTGAATGGCAGGGTTGGGGTGCCCCTGTAGCTGAGTGAGTCCTCATGATGGCCAAGAGCCCTCTCGGAAAGGAGGGAGGGAGGAAGGCAGGCGCTAGTTTCACATCTGGGTACATCAAGAGGGTTGCTTTGGTGTCAGTGGTGTCAGCAGCTGTTTTTGCAGTTACCTGAACCTGGTGGCCAGCAGGCCCTGTGTCCTTCTGCGTTCCTGCTGAAGCCGTCCGCCCTGGGCAGCGAGTGGCTGTGTGCAGCTGCAGCAGTGAGGGCCGCCTGAGCTGGGGGGCTGCCTAGTGCTCAGCCCTGGAGGCGATGGAGGCAGAGACAGGAACCGTGTTCTCAGGGAAGGTCCCTTTGCAACCGCAAGTGGTTTGTGACTTAATGGGAGCTCTGAGGTGTCAGGAGATCCTACTGCTCATCATGGCTTTTCTCATCCCTGCTGGCCTGGGAAGGCCTCACAGATTTCCTCTAGAAAGGGGGTTTTGCTACTGTTGGCCTTCCCTGGGCCAAAAGTGAGGCCCAGAGCTGACCTTTCCAATCTCTGTTTGGGCTGATGGAAGAGACAGTTTGCTGGGGAGCAGCTGCCCTCTCTGCTTGGTCCCAATCTGTCAGAGAAACCATTCTCCAACAGGAAAAGGCAAATTAATTAAAGCGTGCAGTATGTGAGCCATCCGGGCTGTAATTGGGATCTTGGTGTGCAGCACACAAATGTCATACCGCTGCTGACTCTGCGTAGAGGGGGCACTCGGCATACGAAGGGGCCAAGAGGGAGACAGCTTTGATTTCTGGCTGACGCCCTCTGCATACTGCCAGCCAATTAATATCAGAGCCCCTTTTCACTCGCTTTCCAGCAGCAGAGGCCTGTCCTCCCTGCCCTGCTGCTGTTGCTTGGTGCTCCTGCCATGGTAATCGGTGGGAGGCCCATTAAAGCGTGTTTGGTGCACTCCAGTGAATGCAGGGATTTGTTTCCCCACAGCGTCTTGAACAGAAGCATCTCTCATCTGTTCTTGGTCAGCTCCCTCTACTAGTGTTTATTTTTCCTTTCAAGTGATTGCTGCTAGCATACAGCACAAGTAGAAGCTAGCAGGGCTCAATCTATCCTCTCTGGGAAGCCAGCACTTGGGCATCATCCCTTCACCTCGGCACAGTGCTTTCCTAGCAAGGCCCTGCCGGGGGGCAGGGCTGCCCCCCTGCTCGGGGACAGCAGGGTGCCCCGTCCCGCTTCAGCCACGAGCAGGCTTGTGCAGCATCCTGGAGAGGGCACCGTGAGATTTCCTCCTTGCCTCCCACATGAAAACCTGAGGCTGTTGCTCAGCCTTCCCCGCCGGGGTTCCTGGTGCGTGCCAGGGGGCTGCTGCGTGAAGGGAGGAGAGTCTCGCCTGCTGGTTGGGGCTGGGCTCCTCCACTCTGTGCCATGCAGGTGGGATTGGGTGGAGGCCCAAGCCTCGGGTGGGCAGGGTTCAGGAGACACTTGGAAGGATAGGGAAGTTATGAGCAGTGGGAGATGTGCCCCTATCTTGGCCTTGAAGAGAAACTGAAGTTTAAAATTCTATCGAGGATAAAATGCATATTCTACCGATGGACATACACACGAAAGGTTAAATGTTCTGCCCAGGCTTTTACTTGGAAAATGAGAGGAACATTTGGAAACAGAACCCAGGTGTTCCCGTTTCCCACTCTAATCACAAAAGTCACCTCACGCGTGCCAACAGCATTACAAGCACTTGCTCAGCATTATCAAAGCAGCATGTCTCCTTGTAGTGTTCGCGAGGCTCAGCTGAAGACAGGGTATTCCCGCCCATGCAGCCCCCACACTACATATTCCTAGTATCTCAGGATAAGTCACATTGCATCCACGGGGTCAGGCACACTGACTCTGCCTGCTCTGGCACCTTCAGGTCCCTCTGCTTTTGGCATGCTCCAGCTCTGCTCTTCCTGGCCCAAGCTGTAGGCTGACAGACGGTCGTGTTGCAGGACATGAACTCCAGCAACAGCAGAGCTATGAGACATTCAAGCTGTGAGTTGCTGGTTTCCACCTTCAGTCAAACCAGCTCCCTGCTGTGAACCTGTGTTCCCAAAGGCAAGAGTGATCTCTTGGGCTGTTTGAAAGGCTTGTGCTGGGTAGAGGATAGGTTTATGTGCCCTGGTGATGGCTTTTATGTATGAATTTGGGTTAATTTGATGCAGAGATTAAAATACTTCTAGCCTCAAGAATTTTGTGGCATGCAATTGCTGCCTTGAAGAAGGGAAAGCATGCAAAGTCATGGCCTTTCCTGGAGTCTAATGTTTGATTCCCCGATAACATTGCAGCTATTAAACTCCTTCTCTCAATTCCCTGTTCAATAATACAGCAATATCCTGATAGGATCATGGGCTGGCTCTCATTGCAGATTGGCTCTAATCTCTCCTCCAGAGTACAGAACGTGGGGCGATGCCATCACATTGCAGGGAAACTTTATTTTGCAGATTATTTATTTTCATAGCAGACTTTAGAGTCAGGGATAAGCCAGTTCCTGTTATTAGTGTGGTGGTTGCTGGCTGCTGACCAGGCACTGCTGAAATCCTGGTTTCTAAAATCCAGCCTCTCTCCTTCCACTGTGCCCTTGTGAAGCCTCACCAGCAGCATGGGGTCAGGGCTCTCCCTGGGTATTGATAACCCCTGGATACACTCCATCCTGCCAGGCAGGGCACCCGCCTGGAGCTGCTCACCTACGTCACCACCATCCCGGCCCTGCCCGAGTCCCCCTGCTCCTCCCGAGCTCCCTGGTGCCATGGCTCAGCTCGTGGCAGGGGAAAGCGGGTCGGGCTCAGCCTCCTGCCCCGCTGCAGGGCTCTGGTGCGGTGCAGTTTGTTTCTGGGAAGGAAGCAAGGCAGATGACTGGCATGGAAAAGGGAGCTTTTATTTATTTTATTTTTTTTTTTCCCCTTTTTTTCCCCAATCAGGAAGGCACCCCAAACTTGATGACAGCGCGGTGTACGCTGCTTCAACCACAGACAGAATTAGAGAAGACTCAAATCATCTAATGAAGACTGACAGGCAGCTAGTAGGGAGGGTGATATTAAAGCACTTAAATGCTATGGCGGTACCAAGGATTGCACTTATTTGTTTGCCCACTGCACAAGTTCCCAAGGAAGCCCTGCCAGTGGCCCTGTGCTAATCACCTACATGAAAGCAATGCTAATTAAAACAATTATTTAGGGAGGACATGAAGCTGGTTCTTCCGCATTGCTGAGGGTGCCTGAGCACAGCCATGAAATAGCAGCTTTGGGGCTCTGGGACGGGGTGTGAATAGCAATGGCAAGTGGTGTTATGCAGGGGGAGGCTGTTCGGCAACGTGCAGGGTGCTCCTGGTGTGCGGGACGTGGCCCGCGAGGAGCAGGCTTTCTTGGAAAGCCAAGCAGAGGGTTTGCGAGGGCGGAGGGCAGCCTCTTCCCCTGCTCCGCTCCGATCTGGTGCCAGATGTGGCTTTTTCTAACTCTCCTTGCCACGTCCCGTTGCCGTGAGTGGAGCGGGAGAGAGGAGCTGCACGTGTGTCCTTCACTCCAAGGTCACACAAGCTCCTCTGTGGTGGCACTGGCTCTGCTGCTACTGGTAGGTGTCACCTTTGGGCTGCTCCTGCCTGTAAGGGGGACTCAAATGTGCTGGTTGGGGATGTGGGGTGGCTGTTTTGACCCAAGATTGAATGACTGGCAAAGATCAGGGTGCAGTGACCCAGGAAAAGTCCTGGGGATGAATTTTCTCTAAGGGCACTGAGGAAGGATAAACTCGGTGGTGTTTTTTGATGAGGTTTCGGATTTGGCTGACAAAGGTGGCTGCGGTGGCGTAATACGCTTAGACTCCTGTAAGGTATTTGACGTAATCCCTCGTGACAGCCTGATCAGAAATTAGCCCTGTGCAGCTCTCTGTGGGTTTAAAACAGCTAAGTGCAAGGCCATGTGTTTGGGGGCCCAAAATGCAGGTCGCGGCGAGGAGACGGGGGCTGTACTCCGCGGCGGCGGGGCGAGGGGCTGGGTGGCCACGGCAGGCACCGAGCGCGGCTCAGACCCTGGCGTTGAAAGCGGCCAGCGCTGCTAGCCGGGGCATCGCGCTCGGCTGCCAGCGGCACGGGGCGGGGGGGGCTGAGCTAATTGCCTAGAGGTAATTTTGGAAAGCAGACGCCCTGGGAACACCCTGGCTAGGTCCCTGCCGGGGATCAGAAGGATCAGGGGCACCAGCAGTTGCTCAACCACCAGCGAGTAAAACTCCCCTCCGGGTCCTGCGCGCGGCTCGGAGCCGTCTCTGCGCCGGTTTGGGTGTCAGGGGCACCTGGGGGCTGCCTGTCGACGCAGCCGGGGGGCAGTGGGGCCAGGCTACGAGCCCTGCAGCGGGACACACCGGCCCCCTCGCCCGGCCCGCGGCCGCCCGGCTCCTCTCGCTCGTGTAACAGTCCCTTTGCAAGTGGTTTTGCAGCCTTTATAATGGTTGGTTGGTTGGTTGGTTGGTTTGTTTGTTTTTCCTTTTCCCTTCCCTGGAGAGATTTCAGGCTTATGTTTGAGGTATAATAAACCAGAGAATAAATTAGCTCTCCCCCAGGGAAGGCCCTTCTGACTAGATCCTTTTAATGCGGCTGATAAGGTATTATCCAGTTTCTGTCTATACACTGTACTCTCCCTTTCAGGAGAGATTTTTGTGTGTATGTCGACTTCTTTTTTTTCCCTCCCTCTCCCCCCCAGCGATGCCACAGCCGCACTCAGTGCTTCAGGATCCAGCTGTTTCTTTCTGCTCCTGCACTTGCATCTTGCCTCGTCAGGCCCCCGGGGGGCTGATGTGGGCCCGTGGGGGGCTGCGGCTTCACTGGAGGGTGCAGGGGAGATCCAGGTGCTGTCTTCCAGCAACCTGCTGCAAATGCCTTCACGCTACCCCCTCCCGGCCCACGTCCCTCTTTCACTGGGCTGCAGGGTAACGTCCATGGGTTGGCTACAAGGGCTGAGGGCTGGGGACCCTTTCCAGGAGGAAAGGGGAAGGGCAGCCCCTTCCCCTGCCATGGGGAGGGGAAGAGGAGGGATGTTCTCTGTGCACAGGGGAATTTGTGGGTGGAAGTTGGACTGGCCAGGCCTGGGGCTACATCACCTCCTGGAGCTTGCAGTCCTTGTTTGCACCTTGGAGAGGGGTCTCCAACATGGCACCCAGGCTGGGGGAGATGGAAAACTGGCAAAGAGCTACAGCCAGGACAAGGTCTGCTCAGAGCCCTCCTCTTTTGCTCCCTGGTCCCTGCTCCTTGGCTTCAAGCTGCAGCGTGTTGGACCTGAGGGTGGCCTCTTGTAGGCTGCCTGGAGGCAAAGATCCCGCTGGCTGCTGTATGCCCCATCCGCTCCCTGGACCCTGGTTTTCACCATCCCAGTCTTTCTCCGCTTGCTGTGTGCTGGAGTGCCAGGGGCTCACAACTGGCTGGGCTTGGTCCTACCAAGCCCTCGTGTCCTGCTGCGGGCCAGGCACCCCAGTGCTACTGTTCCTTGGTCACAAGGCCCTTTCTGTCAACGTGCACAAATGTTAGCTTAAAGGGGCGGCGAATGGCCTTGAAACAGCTGAGATTCCTTCTGTCTTGAGCTCCATCTTTATCAAGGCTGTTTAAGGCCATCCAGATGGCCTTATGGACCTCATCAAAGTATGATTTGTATCACAGTTCAGAGCTATTTGAAGAATCCTAGCTTGACAATGATGGTAACGGTTTGGCTGGGCCAGTTGCACGTCTGCCTCGGTTCATTGAGTGCATGACAAATGGAGGGACTCTGAAAGCCTCAGGGGGAAAACTGGTGTGGGGGCTGAGGAAGGACTTGAGTGGCTTTTGCATGGAGACAGCTATGGACATGAGGCTGGTGACAGGTTCCTCCAAAGGGAGGTGGAAGTCCGTGGGAGCAGCTGCTGCCAGTAGGGATGGATGCAGTTGCAACAAACAGGTTTGGAGACTTCCCAGGCAACACCAGTCTGGCCTGGTGAGGCAAAGTTTGGGCCTGACTGCAGTAGGGAGTTCATCCAGGATGGGAAGGCCCATCTTACAATAGGCCATCTTACCCCTCTCACAACATGTCTGTAGGTACGTGCTTGGCTTTGCACTGACTATACCCCTTGTCAGACCACAAGATACCCTCTCACTCTGGCTGGAGACTGAAACGCACCTGGCTGTGATGCTGTCTACAGAAAGAAGCAGGTCATCGGCCCAAATGGCATGGCTGCTGGAGGAGCTCCTTGCCTGGGGGTGTCACTGCCTTGTGTCTAGACATCCTCCCAAGTGAGGGAGGAGGCTCAGCCATGGCACCTGCAGAACACCTTGGTGCCCTGTGTGTCTTGCACTGCAAAATGAGCCATGGGGCTGGCATGCCCCAGCATCCTGCTGTGATGCCAGGTGCAGATCCAAACAGTGCGGGTTTGCCACTGGCCATTTGCTGTCTGAAGGGATTATTCCTCCCCGCCAATCTCTAATGACCATCTTTAGCTATTTGCATGGATTTCTTTTAAGCTTTGCTTTGTTCTGTGCTTTCCAGACAGTCTGTCTGTCCTGCAGGAGTCCTTCAGCACTATCTCTGGCATTGGTGCTGGGCTCCACTACAAATCTTGTCCTCTGTGCTAGGGATAGTGCAGGACTACTAGGCATGCATCAGTTCCTGAGTAAGTGGAAACACTTTGTCTGTATTTCCTCTTTCTACAATAGTTTTTCAGTCTATTTATCAGCATACTTGTAGCTCCCATTCCAAACCAAGGAAAACCAAGCCCTAGCAGATTTTAGCAAACTGGAGGAAGTTCAGAGAAGAACAGCACAAATGATGATCTGAAGGGGTAGTTTTATAAAGGGAGATTGAAAGAGCTAAATATGGGCAGCTTGGTAAAGAACCTCTATGGAGAGATGCAAGGAATGGGTGCTGGCAAAGATAAAACCTCAATGTGGGGAGAGAGATGCTAAGAGCTAGAGCTTGGAGGGGCCAGGTGGAGGGGCAGCATGGCCTGTCACTTGCTGTGAAGCTGCAGGGAGGCTGGACAAGGGGCTGTTGGTGGATAACTTCCCTGCTGTCTGAAGACCCCATGCCACAAATGGCACCCAAGGTTTGCACTGACAGGGCTCTTGTGTTACTCTGGCCACATGTATTGCTGAGATGGACCCAGCATCCTGTATATGGAGGGTCTGAACCTAAAAGCTATGCTCTTCCCTTGTCTGGATATTACCTAGGCGGTCATATCTGCTAACTCCATGTTTTCAGCACAGCATCTAAAAGCACTTGCTTTTTGGAGGTGTTGGCAACTGCTCTCCTCAAGCTCCTGGGTTGCAAGGCTGCATGTGTGTTCTCTCCCTGCCCTCACCTCCTTTCTAATGGGCTCCTGGTCTCTTGCTCTCACCAGGAAGCTCCTAGGTTGGGCCTGAGCCTCCACCTGTGTCACAAGCTTCCTCAGCCGCCGGGCGGTGCCACTGCACTGCATCTCAACCCTTAAGCCTAATCACCAAGAGTCTGGAAATTAAGTCCTGTTGCAGGCTCATTTTAGTTAATAAAAACATCGGAATAGGCTGTTTTTTAATTTATTTTTCTGATGTGATTATCTGCCTCCTGCTCCATCAGCCCCCTGCCAGGTGGAGAAAGTGAGGTTGCTCCATGGAGGTGGTAGGTGGGTTAATGCAGTGCTGGGCTTGCGCTGGGGCACTTTGCTGCCTGAACTGAGGTGTTGATGTCATTCTCCCTGAGGAAGACTGGTGGCCTCTCTAGGGTGTCTCAGCTCCCTTTCCACTGCCCCTCTTTCTGCCCAGCACTTTGTTTCCTTCTGCTCATCCAGCCACTTTCCCACCCTTGGCTCTCCCCTTCTGGTGCTGTTACTGCATTTGTTCCCCCTTCCAGCCCTTTGGCTTATCCTGCTGTAACCAGAGCTGTTTATTCAGCAAGTGATGGGGCTCCTGGTCAGGGCTGAGCCCAAATGCAGGCTATCCTGGGTTAAATTTGAGGGGAAGCTGCAGGGGGGGGGGCAGGCCTTAGCGTGATATCTCTAGGTTTGGCTTCTAGGAGGAGAGTGTGGAAGACAGTCTCACCCACTGGCCAAAGAAAGGCCAGATCTCAGTCATCCAGACTCTGTCTGGGAGGAGGCAGCTTCTGGTGCTTGTTCAGCTGGACCCATCCCTGACCAGCAAGAAGGCAAACTGCCACTGCTGCAACCCACACAGGCAGTCTCCCTCCTGCTGTAGCTCTCAGCATGGGGAAAGGTCTTGGTACCAAGCTGCAAGGGAGAGAGACTTTGCCTCCCACTGAGCAAATACTCCCAAGCAGAGTGAGTGGAGCTGGTGGGCTGAATCTCCAGCTCCAGGGCTAGCATGTGGGCTGAGGAGGAGCTGGCCTGGTTACAGCTGCTGTTGTTGAGAGCTAAGAGTAGTGTGCTGCAGGGAGGAGGAGGAGGGTCTGTGTGCATGTGCGAGTGCATGTGTGTACGTGTGCAAGGGAGTGGTTGCATAGGAGTGCGTGTGAAGGGGAGAGCAGGGCAATAGCCTGAAAGGACTGATGGAGCTCAGCCCTTGACATGACGTTCAAAACGGAGCACTGGGGATGCCTGCCTGGCCTAGGGTGGCCTTCTATCCTCCTCTTTCTGTGCTTTCTGCTCTGAACAAACCTTATTTAAATAAATGTAGCAATTACTGGAAATTAAGGAGCAGTGAGTGATCGATGCCAGAACAGAGGCTTCTAATTCTCAACTCTACCAGATTCTCTCTCTCTTTTTTTTTGTACACCCTCTCTGTCTGCTTTTCTCAAGGTTTTTCTTTTTCTTCCTCACCTTTGGAGAGATGGAGACCAGCCTGCTTGGAGGCTCATTCACTGCTCCTTAAATGTCTTCCCTAACTATGTTGGCTCTTTCAGTGACTTCTTGGTAGTGTTTCACCGCAAATATGTTGCTGAATTCTGATGGCCTCCTGGAGCCAAGAAACAAGGTCAGGGTCTGATAGTGACCTTGAAAGGCAAGCACTTTATTCTGTCTGAGGTAAGTGGAGCCAGGAACAGTACTAGTTGCTGGATGTGCTGGGAGGTGTGTTTTGTTTTGTCCCACAGGGTCTGCAGGAGGGAGCTGAGTATGGATGCTGTCTGTATGCCCTGGCGAGGGGATATCTCCACATTTGTAGCCTTAGGTTTGAAACTGCTATGGCCAGATTTTTTCATTGCTTCCACTCTTTGCTGCTGGGGGCTATCTTGTGCACCAGGAATGGCTACAGTTGGATAATGGTCTTTTCTGCAAAATATCTTTTTAATGCAAACGCTTGCAGGTGAATCTTTTTACAGGAGCTTGTGTCCTGCACTCCTCTCTCCCCACAACTGTCCCCAATGCCAGTGCTAGTCACAAGGCTGTGACTTGCAGGCAGCTCCTGCCCAGCCACTCCTCCTGCTTTCCAAGCAGCCCCTTGCTTGCCTCCCAATTCCCTGACAGACACAGCAGTGAGATTATTGTAATGATCCCCAGCAATGCAGTATCAGGAATTATGCTGATAAATCTAAAGAGACAGCTTATTTAAACAAACAAACAACAACAACAACAAAAAAAACCCCTGGGCCTGTAATTTAATACAGCATTATTAGCTTGGCCAGCAGAGAACAGAGCTCTCATCCCACAGTCTTGAGGCTCCTTTGTCCCTGCCTCTGCCTTGAGAAATGGCTTCTTCCCACAACTAAAGCCTTTAGTGGGAGCTTAGTCTTTTAGTTTAGTCCTGGCCAGGGCTTTGTGCAGTGGACTTTCTTCTGTGTGGCAGGCAGTGAGTGCTGGCCTAGGGCTGAGACGTGGAACAGGGTAGCCAGGGGACGTGCTGATGAGTAGGAGCCTCTGATAGCAAAGTGACTGTCCAGGCATTCTGGCAGCAGGAGTGGCCTTAGTCCTTACAATGCAGAGCAGCTTAGGACACTTCCTCAACACTGTCAGTCCCTGATGTGGGCTCTCCGTGCTGCTCCTGACAGCCCAGCGCTGGCAGGGCTCTCCGTGGGGTACTAGGAAGAAGCGCCCAGAGTCCAGCCTCCATGGGGTGAGAGTCAGCTGGGCTGGTGGAAGATGTGGGGAGCAGATGTGGGGCTGTGTTGGTAGGGAGAAGCGAGTGTGTGTAGGAATTGAGAGTTTTGGAAGAGAGGAAGAACAGAGGAATCCAAATAGGGGCAGGATTTGGGATGTGGCTAGAAATAATGAGAGACAGATGGGGGAAGCAAGGGAGAGAGAGAAAATAGCAGAATCAGGGAATAATGGAATGAGGTTAACTTTTAGAGAGATGATGTACAGGACCAGGTGATGAACAGAAACACATCCAGAAGGTATGAATACTGAATGAATTCCTTGTGGACATGCTCATGCTCACCTGCCCTTGAGATTAAGGTAAGTGACTCATGACTGGACTGCTGACTTCTAGAAGCTCTGTGGAGGGGCAAGGGCCACCGTGGTCCAAAGGCTTAGTGCAGAGCAGGTACAGCACCCTCTGGGCACAGACTGAGTGATGAGCAGTGGAAAGTCGGGGTGGGGAGCTGTGTGGGAAGCTGAAGGGGATGATGACCTGTGGGATCTGGACCCCACTTCCTTACCTTGCCTTTCAGCTCAGTGAGAGTCCTTCCCAGAGGACAGGCACAGATGTGAAACCATCCTTTGGAGAGGCTTTCATCCAGTACAGCCACACTGAATGTGAATGTAAGTGGAAAGTGTTACCTTAGGGACCTATTGAAACATAATCCTAGCCCCAAAAGTAAGCATAATAGGGCTTCACTGATGCCACCATCTACAGCATAGAGGAAAAATGTTGTCAGTGGATGATTCTTCTGCAGCATAGCCCTTTCTTTTCAGAGCACCTTTGCAGACTGATCACTAAGCTTTGTCCCTCTGCTCCTCCTAACCATAAAGCTAAATGTAAGCTTTGACTGAGAATTGACTAAGGACCTTAACCATGGGCACAGAAGAAAAAGTTGTCAGAAGAGAAATCCTCATGCATCCTATCCCTTCTTTTCAGAGCCCTTTTGCAGCCTCATTCCCACTAGACCTTGAGGTTCGTTCTCTCTCTATATATATATACTAATTCTTGCCCTAAAATTCTGCACTGGTTATTCCTTAGCCAAGGATACAAGTCCTTCCCCCAGAGGAAAATGTTGTAAGAGAACAACTGTTTTCTCAAGCCACCAACTCTTTTCATTTTCAGTCCAGATGCAGCTCTGTTTCATATCTCTCTAAAATATTAACCTAACACTAGTCCTAACCTTAGCTGGTCTAGGCAAAAGTACCCAGGCAAGATCCAGCATAAATTTATTTCTGCAGCCCAGGACTTCCCTTAGAAATCCCATCACAGCCTTAATCTCAGTGGATCTCAAGGCTTCCTCTCACTAAACCCTACACTTAACCCTTACCCAGCCCTTTCTGTAACTCTAACCCTCAAGATGAGCCCTGGTAGAGCATCAGCATTGGAACATTTATCCTTAAATCCAGATGAAGAAGATGTCAGGGGAGAACTTTTGGGGCATCATATTCCTTCTTTGGGGAGCTCCTTTGCAGCACACTCCCAGTGAACTTTGAGGCTTGGGCTCTCTCCCTAACATAACCCTGGTGCATCAGGCTGTCATTGGTTGTTGCTTAGCCAAGAATGCCCATGTGTTGTCATGCAGATAAAGTCATGAGAAGACACCTTTCTTGCAGCCTATCACTGCCCTTGCAGGCCCTTTTTCACAGGCAATCCAGGCACAGCTCTCCACTTTGTCTCTCTCTGAATCCTAACCATAGCTGGGGGTGAAGCAAGACAAAGCAACCCATGGAATTACCAGTAGAAGATATTGTCAGACAACCATAATTTTGCAGTCCAGCAGTTCTCTTGGATGCGCCTTGCTGTTGTCAGTCCAGCCACTGCTCGATGTTCTGTCTCTATCTGAACCCAAAGATTAACCCAGATGGGGCTGAGCCAAGGTAAGGACACTCACAGGTGTTCCGCTGGAAAAGGCTGTCCCAGGACAGTTGTTTTGGCAGGGTTTTACTTCCCTTGGAGGCCTCTTTATAGTGGCAGTGCAGCCACAGCTCGACTCTCTCTGAACCCTGAGCCTAACGCTAACCCTAGCTGGTGCTGAGCCAAGGTAAGGACACGCATAGGTGGTCCACTGGAAAATGTTGTCTGAGGAAATTGTTTTGGCAGGATTTTCCTTCTCTTGGAGGCCCCTTTCCAGTGGCAGTCCATTCACAGCTCTGTGCTCTGTCTCTTTGCAAAGGAGTGCTTTGTGCTGCCCTCTGCAAAGAAGAGGAGTGCTGTGGCCACAGGGGAAAATTTAAGCCCTTCTGTGATCTTGCCTGCAGTACCATGGGCTTCTCCTCCCCCTGGAAGCAGGGTCAGAGAGCCAACAGCCCTTGCTGCATCGCAGTCTCTCTTTGATCAGATTTAACTCACAAGGCAGCTTGGTGGAGCCTAGCTTATAATAATCATGCAGCCTAATTAATATTTGCTTTAATGCACCCACTGTTTTAAATGATTCTATTAAAAAGGTAATGTTTGATGTAATCTCCAGTTCTGCTGGGAGACAGAGAACTCTGTGTGTGTGTCTCACCTCAGGCAGCCCAGCTCAGCCCCTCTGTTTGGGCAGAATTTGTGCTACCCACACACATATTTGCCCAGCTGATAGCATTAATATTAATAGAGCCTATCTACAGCCCTGCTCGCAAGGAATGAAATCAGGAGGAACACAGCAAGCATGCAAAAACTACAGCAGGTAAAAAACATTTGGCAATTACTGTGTCAATAAAACATTTAACACAGCCAGAATGAACCTCATAATTTGTTTCCCAGTGAAAAGCAGGTGCCAGCACCCACATCCGCGTTACAGGATTCTCCTCAAACTGACTCTAATGCAGTTTGAGGAGCCTTCCCCTACGTGTTTGTCCTGAGGAGGAAACAAGCTCCTCTGCAGTCAGAAACCGGGTCTTCCTGCCTTGCCTCAAGCACAGCTAGGGTTAGCGTTATGGTTAGCGTTCAGAGAGAGAAAAGAGGGAAACTGTGGCTGGACTGCCAGTGCAAAGGGGCCTCCAAGGGGAGTGCTGGGCTGCAGAGCTATTGCCCTCCGACAACCCTTTCCAGTGGAACATATAAAGGCATCTCAGGCCAGGCTCAACCCACACTAGGCTTAGGCTTTCCATTAGTGTTAACGCATTAGGCATAGGGTTACAAGAGAAATGGGCCTCAACTGCCGCTGATAAGAGATCTCCAAGAGAAGCAAAACCCTGCCAAAACAACTGTTCTGGGACAGCCCTTTTCAGTGCACCACAGATGGGTGTCCTGGCCTTGGCACAGCCACAGCTAGAGTTGGGTTAGGGTTAGGATTCACAGGGAGACAGGGAATAGAGCTGCAGCTGCTCTGCCACTGGAAAGGGGCCTCCAAGAGAAGTAAAACCCTGCCAAAACAATTGTTCTGAGACAACCTTTTCCAGTGGAACACCTGTGAGTGTCCTTGCCTTGGCTCAGCACCATCTGGGGTTAGTGTTAGGGTTAAGGATTCAGAGGAGGACAGTGAAGAGGTCTGGAGCTTGTCTCCTTGCTCGAGATGAATTTCTTTTCTGGGGGTGGCTTCTTGGATCTAGTGGAGGTCTGTAGGATTTAGGTGCTCCCCCCGCCCCTTGGCTTAGCACCTACTGCCCCGGGGTTGCCTCTCAGGCAGTTTTCTTTCCTTATCCCTGAAGGAGCATGGGCCATTTGTCAGGAAGGGTTGTGTCTTAGCAATAGCAGCAGACCTGGGAATGTGGTACCAAATGCAAGTGTAGACAGCTACTCACAAAATTTAGGAGCTTGCTCTTATTTCTCTTCAGTCATGTTCAGAAGTCCCTCATCACCATCCACCAGTGCATCAGGCAAATTTTGGGACAAATTATCCATCAGTTAAGATAGCTAACCACAGGTAAATGCTCCTTCCTGAGGCTGTTTGAAGGACGTTCATTCAAGCAAGGTAGTTTTTGTTCTAATCACGTTCCTGGGCTAGTTTCTTGTTAGATGAATACGTAGGTATTTGATTTCCTTTGTTATTACCTGTGAACCATTAGGGGAATGTGCCTTTTCCTCCAGTCTGGAGGTTCACATTTAATCCCCTTTTTCATTCTCTGGCACTGCCCTAGTCATACAGTGTCTGTAAAAGGATCTAGGAGAAATTTTGCCCTGAGAACTTGTTCCCATCCATATTGACATGACTGGATTTGTTGCAGTTATGCGCCCTGTGCCTCAAACCAGCAGTGCCCAGACTCTTTAGCTAAAGCTGGCACTTAATGCTGTGGCAATATTGTTGTCTGCTCATGGCTGCAAGTGAGAATTTATTGTTTTATCCCTCTAACCAATAATTTTGTCCCCTCTCTGCTCTCACAGCTCAGACAATGATTCTCTGGCCCTGGTCACCCAGCACCCACCTTCCTGCCATGCAGCTGAGCTGGGTGCTCTGGAGCTAGCAGGAGCTGCTAGCCCTCAAGGGAGGCACTGAACAGAGCGGAGAGTCAGACACTGCTGGGGGGTCAGATGCTGCCAGCTAGAACATGCCTCTAGGAGCTTGGACAGAAGCTCACTCTAGGGAGTGAGGTGACTGGTTGTGAGCAGTAGGGAACCACAGGTGGTGCTTCCCCATGTACTGGTAGGCTTCAGGAGGCCAAAACTGGCCCAGAGCGTCAATGATTACCAGGGACACTTGCCATCTTCTACAGCAGCTAGGGAAATGACAGATTAGTAATACGCCAAGGGAACAGTTCAAGCCTACATTTTTACTTTTTTTTTTTTTTTTTTTTTGATAATAGGTATAAAAGAAGTGATTCAGAAACACTTTACCCCCTCCATTACCCAGAAAGCAAATAAGAGTTGCAAGAATGGGGACTGCAACAAAACAACTACATTGAAATATTCTAAGTTGTGCTTATATGGCAAATGTGACAAAATTGAGTGCAGCCTTAAAATAGCAGCAGCAATCTTTTAAAACACAAAAAGTAGATGATTATTGACTAAAGTGATTGCAGTACACCAGGATGGAAGGCAGGCTGTTGCATTTAACGCTCTCCAGAGGAATGTGCTCTCTGTGGCTCCCCAAAAGCTGCAGTGGGCATGGGTTGTGACTGCCTTCCCAGTTCTGATGAGGTGGAAATGTCTCATGGGGAAAGTGTGCATCCTCTGGGCTTGGTGAAGTGCTGCTTTGCCAGGGGATGAGCCACGTGGGCTAGTGCAGCTAGCCGCTTGTGGGTCAGGAGAGAGCAGTGATCGCCTCTTCCTGCAGTCTGGCAAAAGCAAGCAGAACTAGACTCAGCCTCTGGCATGCCCGAAACCACTGGGGTCAGATCAAGAGAGTTTCAACTCTGATCCTTTTCCAGCATGTCTGTGGGACCCCTACCTGTCTTTGCTGGCTACAGCTTGGGTATGTAGTCTCAAAGTTATCTAAGCTTGCTCTGTGTACAGAGCTAGGCTCTTCCTGAGGGTGATCCAGAGGCAGACATGTGCAATACATACAAGAAATCACCCTCAGGCAGTGCCTAACTCTTCACGGACTAGAGAGGGAGCTTGAGCAATTAACCGTACCCAACAGCCAACCAACTTTTGAAGGGCTGAAATCAGATGAGATGAAGTCTAACGTTTCACCTGTCGTGCCACTTCAGAGATTTTGCCTGCAGTTTTCCTTTAGTAACTCCCTGAGATATTTCACCATCCCTTTGTGGGATGATTTCAGTAGAAAAATAGCTCTTAAAAACACTGACTAATCCATAGACACCTGGTCATTCCACAGACACCAGAAATAGCTGATTAGCTATGTGAGTTGAGACATCACTATCTGCCGTCTTGCTAAGAGTGTGAATATGTGGTAATCCTCAGGCATCCAACGGGGGTATTCAGGGACTTATGTGAATTGTATTAGTGGCCTGGGCTTAGGTGTTGGAAGGTGACTTTCCACATTAGTCCCACAGATTTTTTTTTGCACCCAGCTGGCTTCTTTGCTGGCAGCTTCAGCAGAGAGTCTGGGGATGGCATGGGCTGTAGAGGCCGAGCTCTCCTTTCCCTGCCATGCCCTTGCAAGGGCCCTTCAGGTCTGAGTGGGAGGCTGCTGGCGAGACCTGTGTGAACCTTCTCCACTGCTCCTGGGGCTGCACCTGCTGTGTGGCTAAACATAAGCCTCTGCTCCCTAAGGCTGTTGGTCTGGCATCTTTCACTGGTACCAAAAATGATGTTTTACAAATAATGAAAGAATCAGTCGTTACCCTGGGTCTGCAAGCAGCCCAGGAGGCTAGGAAACAGCTGAGCATTAAGTGATGTGCCTCACATAGCTTCAGCTTAGACGTATTTGTTCCTCTGTCCCTAATATAGACATATCATGAAGCTTGAGAAGATTTGGCTGTGGATAACTCCCAGGGGGCCTGGATGAGATAGCAAAGCAGGGCCATACACTTTCAGTCCTTTCCTCTTCAGAAAGCTGCAGCAGCTCTGTTCCTCCCGAATCCCTGGAAGGATCCAAGGTCGGAGTCCTTGGCTCCCCCTGCAGCATCGCTCCAGTAGGTTTGCTCCCTGCAGTGTGGCTTTGTTCAAGCATGTTACGGGATCCTGGCTTGTCCTGTGTCGATGAGTGACTCCTCTCCCTCAGAGCTGGCCATGGTATGCATCTGCTGCTGCCCAGGGTGAGTGGGAAGGCTGTTTCCCGTGGGGAAATTGCCTGGCGGGGAAGAGGAATATTTGCCCTCACATCTGTCTGCATCTCCCAGATTGAGAGAAGAGCCTTTGTACACTCGGAGGCTCCAAGGAAATGTGGTCTAGGGGCAATATTTATTTCAGGCTCTTTAAACTGTCCTGATTCCCTTTACACTTGTGTCATCCTGTGCCCTTTGGCAAACTACTAGGAGAGAGGCAGATGACCCCAAGGTGCTGTTTCCTCTCCTGCTCCCTGCAGGCTAGCCGGGATGACCACCAGCACCTCACACTGGCTGAGCCTAGACCCACGGCCCCTCCGTGGGCTGCTTCTCACCCATCAGTGCACCTGGGGGGAGAGCCATCCCGACAGTGGCATCGCCTTCTTGCCTCCAGCCCTGAGCCTGGGCAGGGAGACTGAGTTGCAGCCTTGGCGAGGGAGCCAGCTCCTGGATTTAACCAGCTGCCTCTCGCCAGGTAGAACAAGCTCACTGCTGGGGAGTGCAGGGCAGCGTGCCCAGGGCCTCGCGTTCCCCTGGGGCCGGCAGGAGCCGCGGCGCCACGCGCGGCCACAACAGGGTTTTGGGAACAGCTCTGTCCCCCGTCAGAGGATGCCTCGGCTAGAAGGGCTCCTGGCTTGTCTTTGGGGCTCCTCAGCGTGGCGACAGGACGGGAAAGGGGAGATGTGTCCTCCTCCACCTCTCCCACTGCGGCTCCTGCGAAGGGTCCCGGGCTCTGCTGCTGAGACCCAGGGTGCAGCCTGCACAGGGGCAAGTTGCCTGGCTCTTCCCTGCCGATCTGCAGCCACCTCTCGTGCTCGCGCAGCGTGTGCAGCTCTGCCGTGCACCGTCTCTTCTGCACAAGCATCCACGGCTCCCTTCTCTGCCCGCGCTCGTTCTCCGACATGTGCCGTGTCTGTGTGTGTCTCTCTTGCTGTCCCTTCTTTCCTCTCTGTTTCTCACATACGCACACGCACACTCTGGCAGCTATACGTTGTGTATCTCTGTGCAAGACTACCTAGCCCTGCTCTTTTTCCTACTTCCTTGCATTTTTTTTTGCCTTGTTATCTTGCATGCACGCACGCATACCCACACGGCTTTCTCCCTGTAGAGTTTTCCAGGTTGTCTCCTTTCCTGGCCTAGTAGCAGAGAGCTGCTGCTCCTGCTCCATATGTTGGCACTTCAATGCTCACACCATTGTTGGTGGAAACCACCCCACCTGAGGGTGACGCTCAGGAGGGCTGAGTCTTTGTCAGCAGAGCTGTATTTTTCCCCTCTCTGCCTCTCCCTTTCTGGGATTTTTCTGGGGGGGGGGGGAAGGGGGGCTGATAGACAGATTAGCATTTATCACCAAGCTGACTAACGGAGGGTTATTAAAAGTGATTTGCAATGTAAATACTTTTATTGTCAGCCACGTTTTCTTTAGATGAGAGTTGACTTTTATGAATATTTAAGATGTATGGATGGGTTCACCAGGTTGGTGGGAGTTTGTCTGTTCGTGGGGGAGGGCTGGCTATGTGTGATGTGCTCGAGAATCTAGATCTGCCTGAGGGCAAAGGGATCTCTTGCTTGAGGGAGGGAAGCAGAGCGTGAAAGGGTATATGTGAGACAGGAAGAAAATCTGGGTAAGACAGAGATGGACAGAAAGAAAGGAGAGCAGGAATCTGAGCATATGTATGAGGGCATCTTTGTACGAGAGGACAAGAAATGATGTCTGAGGGGGAGAAGGAAGCAGGAAAGCGTTGCATATGAGACCTTTGCTCTGCTTGTTCTTCCCTCCTCCCTCCTGTTGCAGTTCTCTCCCCACGTTTCCAGGGAGCCTTGTGCTCCCCATTCTCCCTGACTCCCTCCCACGCTTCCAGAGGCCCCCTCCAAGTGATGCTTTTTTGGCTTAAAGAAGCCAAATTTCTTCCTGAAATGCCGCAGCTTTGCCCAGACTGAGCAGGATGAGAGGACGAGATGGGCCAAGGAGTTTTCACTGTAGGAAAGAGGTGGGCTGCTTGGTGAGGAGTGAGAGCGTGCGGTGGGAATGCAAGGGCAGTGCGGGGAGGCAGTGCAAGGGCTGCTTTCCTCCCCAGCCTGGAGAGAGGGAGGTGATGCCGGGTTTATCCCAGGCAGTGCACAGCAGCAGAAGGGTGTATCTAAACAGTCACACACTAAATAGTCCGATAGTTTTCTTCAGCTGTTTTCACATGCTGAAGTGATGAGTGATAGCTGTTTCTTCATGTACAAAGCACACGTCATGAGCATGGGGCTACAGGATCAGAGCAAATCCCCTAGCAGCGTAAGACTGGCATTAATTTGTGTTCCAGGAGCTGGTACTAATTGCTGCTGAGGCTGATATACCTGCACATACCAGGGTCCCCCAACACCCACTTGATCCCACTCCCTGCTCTGCCTCTTCCAGCAGACAGAAGAGCAACACTGACTGAGAGTGTGAGGAAGGAGCTTCTGGTCTACAAAGGAGAGATGGCACACAAACACATTCCCTGCCTTGCCCAAGGACAAGTGCATTAGCCCTGCACTCTGGAAGGATGCCGTGAGTACCCTGGGAAAGACATGTGCAAATATAGTGGCCAGTCACTGGGATTTGTGCTGGGAGAATGGATGGATATTTGTGTGCCTGTACTGTGCAGATGGGCAGGCTAAATGACTCTTGAGGGCCTTTCCAGTTTTTCAAATAGACTTATCTCCTGAGTAGGAACCTATCTCCCAGATCAGTGACGTAACCAGTAGGCCATTCATCTTCTTCAAAAATGATTATGGATGGGAGCTGTACACCAAGAAAGGGCATCAGGGTGATCATTTGCCACTGATCCCCACAGCTCCCATTTTGGGGGCAGACAGGAGAGGTCTGGCTTTGCAGGTTTCCAGGTGCTTGCATTGTTTTGAGGTGGGGGAGATATCAGAGATGAAGGAGCCTGATAGAACCTTGACAATAGTTACATGAGATATGACCAGTTCTAGGCTCTTCCTAGATCCCTGCAAGACTAAGTGTCCTGACTGTCACATGTCCTTATACCTGGGGAGACCAAGAAAGCTCCTGCCTTTGCTTGGGCTGCTAACATGGAGGCGGGTTAGCTAACAGCCTATATCAGAGAGATGGCAACTAGAAGTCCCTCCTGCCTCAGTCTATGGAAAGAGTTATCCCACACCAAGGCATAACATATCCGGCCAGGGAAAATTTTGTTAAAATCTTTTTTTTTTTTTTTTTTTTTCCGGCCTGTTTATACATTGCTTAAGAAGGAAGGTAATGTCACTTTAAGCGAAAGCAAGAATTCAGTGAAAGTCGCTGGTGGTCCATGAGGAGGGAATGTGTGAAAGTTTCAAGGCAAGCAACTGCTATTTCTAATTAGAATATGTATGAGGAGTCTTAGCTTTCAGGAACTCTACTTCTTTTGACTGATGAGGATAAATAAAGCTAGGAAAAGTTGAAAAGTTCAGGATTTTACAAGTAATTCAGTTACTTGATCAGCTTTGGAAGAAGACTCCTTGCAGTTCATTGTAGTCATATCTAGCCATGGGGAGCTGTAGCTTCAAACAAGAGTCCAGTGCATTCAACTAGTCTTTGGAGCAGGTATTTCTTCAGTCTGCTGAGTTCATCCAGAGCATGACAAAGGTTTATTTACATTATTTTGGTGATGAAGAGAGAGGAAGAGAGTGTGATATTTATTTGAGGTCAGGGCTGTGGGGAGAGGGGAGAGTCTCCAGTTAGCTGACTGGAGGCTTTGGCAGATTTTGAACAGTGACAGTGAAAATGCTGTAAGCAGATGTTAAGCTGGTGAAAGTCAATGAAGCCTTGTCGTGGTCAGTGCAATTGTGTTGCTCTATGCCAGTCCACACAGGGAAAGTTTTATCTTCTCACTCCTCAAAGGATACAGGAAAGAAAATGAATGCCCGGTTGACTGAGCATCAGTAAATAAGTGTCAGGATCTGGCCAGAGGTGAGCAAATTAAAAATGGTGCATCTGCCCTGCTGCTGCGGCAGGAGCCTATAGGTGTTCAAAGGGAACAGCCTAACTGCATATGCAAGTGCCAATAGGCTTAACCTTCCCAGGTGCAGTGAAGCACTTGAAGCTGGAAATGTGTCATCAGTGAAAATTGTCTGAATTATCATACAATGTTCTCTCTGCTGAGATTCAGAAATGAGTTCTCATCTTCAGGGAGGAGATGCTAGATTGCAGGATCTAGGGGAAAGAGAGGTCAAGTCTGTGAGCTGGACACATTTGGTTAACAATTTTGCAGACATTTGACATCAGACACTGGCTTTTAGTTGAATGCCACCTCCCAGAGGAAGAGGTGTTAGAGAGGAGGGTGCAGAGATGAAGGAGTGGATGGTGGAAACATGTCTGAGGTTGCAATCACTCCAAGGAGGGAAAAAGGGGTAGGGTTATTTTTTGATGTGTATTTATATATGTATGTGTGAGAGCACAGCAGATGCAAAAAATGATACCCACATGTATCTATGAGACAGCACAAGCAAGAGGCAAAGGCTGGCTGAAAGAATTGGTCTGTGTATGAGCAGAGAGAGGGGCAGGGTGTAGAGGGAAGGGAAGACAGAAGATCGCTTTTTTGTGCCTAACAATTTATCACAGCTACAGTGAAAGGAGAAAGCAGAACCTATAGGGCAAACAGTCAAATGGTATGAAACTGCCTTTTGGTGTTCGCGGGGTGAAAAAAAAAAAGAAATAAAAAGCTATATGGAGTATTACTGACAACCCAGCGAAGAGTTCTTCTAATGGTTGAAGTGTGAAAAGGTATGTGTGAGGACTAGGTTTGGGGTTTTATTTTGGAGGTGAGGAGGAGCAGCAAGGACTCCTTTTGCCCAGGCGGTGTCGGAGGACTCCCACCACCTCTCCCAGCCCACGTAAAGGCCAGTGCCTCGCTCTGCTCTGTGCTGACGGGAGCAAGATTTGATGCTTCCGCCTGCAATGAAGCAGGGCTGAGGAAGTGTTTGGGGCTCACCCCAGCCTATCCTTGGGCAGCGTTAGTCGGTCCCAGGAGGAGAAGGTGCTCCCGGCCTGGCCGACCCGCCGTGCCCGGCTGCACCGTCTGGCCTGCCAGCAGCCTGGGATGGATCGAGCCAGGTCGGGGCCGAGGCCGGGTCAGATTGGGTCGAATCGGGTCGGATCTGGTCAGGGCAGGGCCAGGGCCGGGTGGGTCCGTGATCGGGTCGGGCCGGGGCCGGGGCCGGGTCGGGGCCAGGGTCAGGTCGGGTCGGATCTGGTTGGGGCAGGGCTGGGGCCGGGCAAGTCTGTGGTGGGGCCGGGGCCGGGGCCGGGGCCGGGGCCGGGGTCAGGTCGGGTCGGGTTGGGTCTGGTCGGGGCCGGGCCGGGCGGGTCCGTGGTCGGCTCAGGTCGGCTCGGACAGGGGCCGGGTCGGGGCCGGGGTCAGGTCGGGTCGGGTCGGGTCGGGGCTGGGGCCGGACGGGCGCCGCCGCTGTCCGCGGTGCTGCAAGAGCAGCGGGTCCCCGACGGCCTCCCCTTCCCCGGCGGCCTCTGCGCTCGTGCGGTCGGTATTTGGGGAGGAAAAGGGAAAGCTGGGGGGACACCTTCCGAGCCGGAGGGCAGGCAGGGGAGGAGCAGGGGCCCCTCGCTGTTGGAGCTGGCTGGCAGGGCTGGCAGCAGCCGCCGCCCGGAGTCCCGGCCAGCGCCCGGGGCCGCCCCGGGCCGGGGCAGCCGCGCCTCGACCCTTCCCGGGAACGGGCGGGGCGGGCTCGGGGGGCCGCGCTCCCCGCGGCGGGACGGGGCTGCGGCCGCCTCCCGGCGCCGTGCGCGGCCGCGGAGCCCCGGGACGGGAGGCGCCTCGGACTGCCCGGCCGCCGCCTCCCGCTGCCGCGGCCCCGTCGGGGGCCCTCGGAGCCGTCCGGCGCAGCCCCGCGCGGCGGGCCGGCCCCGGGCGTCGGCGGGGCTCCCCTGCGGGGGCGGCTCGGCCACCTCCCCCGCACAACATCTGGCCGGAGGGGGCAGGGTGGGGGGCACATCTGGCGGGGGGCAGCCGCCGGTCTGGGGGATGAGGGGGGGGCGGCAGCGGCACTGGGATTGGCCGCGGCTCCGTGACGTCCTTATCCCCCCACCCCCCGCCGCCCCCCGACCCGGGATGTCTTTGCGGCGGAGGGGGGGGGCGCGGCACATCTGGGGGCGGCACATCTGGGGGCGGGGGAGGGAGGAGGGCCCGGCAGAGCCGGCGGAGCCGTGTCCTCCCCCCGCCGCCGCCGCCGCCGCCCTCCCCCCGCCCCTCCCCGCCCCTCCGCCGCGCTCGGCGCCGCCGGGAGCCGGCCGGGGCCATGCGCGCCCGAGCCCCCGACGGCGCGGCGGCGTGCTCGGCGCTGCACCATGGCCGCTGAGAACCGCTCGGCGGCGGGCGGCGGCGCGCCCTGGGGGCTGCCCGGTGAGTCGCTGCTCGAGGGCCCGTGTGCATGGGGCGGGGGGGGGAGGGGGAGCAGGGCATTCCCGCGGGCCGCCCCCCCGGGAGTCGCTGGGGGCGGGGGGGGGGGGGGTGCACAGTACGCCTTGCCTTTGCATGGGGCTGTATGTGTGTGCGTCCCCCGGACGATGTTGCATCCTGGTCGTCCCTGGCAGGGTTGTAAGGGTGGTGGGGGTGTCTCTCTGTCAACTCTCCTGCACTCCAGAGTCACCGGGAGTGTCCAGCAGGTTGGGCTCACCGCTACCCTCCCAGCTCATTGCCCTGTGGTGGTGGGCAAGGCTGCAGCCCTGCCACAGCACTGGGACACAGCTCCCCTTCCCTGCTCCCATGCAGCCCGTCAGTGCTGCCCGGGATCCTTAGTCCAAGGCACCTCGGGTCCCTCTGATCACCTAGGAGTGGGCCCTGTTGCACTGGAAAAGGTGAGCCGGCTGGGGAATACAGGCAGCCTGCACCCAAGTGAGGCAGGCACCCTTCACAGTGAGGAACATCGGGTGAAGGCTGTTTGCTCCCTGAGTACCTCGCTCGGAAAAAGATTTGATTTCCAGGCAGGAAACTACATGCATTTTTCCTCAGCTTCCCTTTATTCTCCAACAGGAGCAACAGGGGTAAAGTCCCTTATCTTTTGGATACTTTGTCCCTACAGAGGACAAAAAGCCTTTGGTCCTTGCGGACATCTCCCAGGACTTTAAGACATGACAAGGCAGAAGCCAACTCACCTCTCTGCAGAGCTCTTTCCAGGTTGGGCATTGCAAGGGAGATATAGATTTTGTGCCTTTCACCCAGAGGCGTGCATCCCCCCTGCCCTCTATCCCTTGCTGGCACTGCTGCACCCTTCCCACTGGCGATGGCACAGCTGCCCAGTGCTCCCTATGGCCTGCTATGGGCAAGGATCAGCCCCACCCTTCCTTTTCCCAAAATAATGGCATTGGCTTCAAATCAGGGAACAGATCTTGTCTTTTCTTTTTCTTTCTTTTTTTTTTCTTTTTTTTTTTTAATTTGAAGCAATGTTGGGTTCTCTTGTTCTCTGCTTTAAATCTCTCTGACTGTGCCGTGGCCACATTTTCCAGCTGTTCTTTGCAAACACCAAGCCTACACAGTTAGTTTTGTGTCTGAGAAAAAAAAAATATCATTGCTTATGCCCTGCTGGCAGTTCACAAAGGTGGTGGCTCTTGTTAGACGTATAGTGGCTCCCTGGTTTGTCACAGGTGCATTGAGTGACCTCTTCAAGTGGCTCAGCTCTTCCTGTTTCCACTGGCAGAATGAGTGGGGGTACAGGGAGGGCTGATATCCAGCCAGTGGGGTGGCTTGTGGATGCTGGCACTATCTTTCAGCATATTCAGCTGCCAGGTTCCTAGAGCCCAGGCCTTCAGTGAAACATTACCAATGATGATGCTTATATTTCAGCCTGAGGCAACAAGATGCTTTTTAGCCATTGCTATTGCTGGGCATCACCTCCTGCTTTCTAGTGCATTGACCTCTGTGATCTGAGCACCTGCTGTTGTTTTGTGGCCTGGACTAGGCCCCCATATGTGTCCTAACAAAAAGCAGGGTGTCCAAATGGGTGTTTTCACCCGTAAAGACATCCTAAGAGATAGTGACACTTTTCACGTTCACCATTCAGCCAGAGCGGTGGCCAGAGGGCAGAGCCTTAGGTTTTCTCCTGCTGGTAGGAAAAGGGGCATGGAAGCAGGGATCTGTGAGAGGGTTATGGTGCTGTGCGTGGTGAACGCCTCCTCCAGCTCCTGTGGGAGCCAAGCCAGGGTGTCACTGCTCGGAGCCTGCACCCAGCAGAAAGTTAGCAGGTCTGCTAACAGAGTGGCAACGTAGGGCAAGGAGTGACCTGGTGAGCAGGCAGGGGAGGCTGAAGGGAGAAGTAGGAAGGTTACCAGCAGAAGTGGTTTGTTTATCCACATGAGGGGGCATTCCTGTCATCTCAGTTGGTTGGTCTGTTTTCTTTCACAGAAGAGAAATGAACTGAAATGATTAATTAATACTATGATCCAATTACTCGGAGTTTGCAAAAGGAGCATTATTTTTTTCTTTAAACTGTTCCCATGAGAATCCCGTTGATACTATTTTTTTTTGTCATCTCTTTTTTTTCTTTTTTTCTTCTTTCTTTTTTTTAAGAAAAATGGCAAACCTCTCCCCAGGGGAAGAAAAAAGCAAGGGTTGGTAAAAAATAGTGAGAACAAGAAGGACTGCTGATACACAGCAGTATCTGGCATGTCCTTGCTTTGGAGCGCTTCTTTCCCTGATGTGCTCATACCTGGTGAGCAACAGAGGTGAACAGGACTGGGCCAGCAAGTTGTTCTGCCCAGCAGAGTTGACAAGGCAGCTGCATATCTGAAAAAACAGTGGGGAGAGCAATAGCAAGAGGAGGAGAGGGAAATGGAGGCCACAACTGTGACAGGCTGCTGCTTTGTGCACAAATGCAGCTTGACTTTCCACATGCATATATAGGCTGCAAGAGTTTTGTGTGCACAAACCGATCTTTTAGGTGCTCTAAATCAGAGCTTTAATGGGCATCTTTTGGAGAAACAGGCTTTGTTCTTGAGAGAGTCCCTGTTTAGTTTGACTTGGTGATATGCCCTTTTCATTCTCCATTTCAACATCCATTCTGCTCTGGGTCTAAAATACATCTTTAAAGAACACATTTCAGGAAGTTGCAAGGGTGTGGGAACTGGGGCAGCAAAGAAGTGGAAGTCTGAATCAAGTCATTTCTACCTACTTCCTCTCCTTTTTTTTCCATCTTTCTCCCAGTATCTCCACCCACTTACTTCTCCTTAGCCTGCATTAGCATCAGAGCCAGCTGCAAGCATGGCTGCATCAGTCATCAAGGAGGTGCTCAGCACCTGGGCCATATGGAAGCCTCTTCAAACTTGCAGCTGGGGGTCATGCCAAAACCTTCTCTCTTCTGAGAGATTCAGACAAGCAGTTAGAAAACAGCTGCCAATTCTAGGAAGACTCACGTGCTCTTCTGCACAGCTCCCGGGGGCGATCTGTATAGTGTTAATGGGTAGCTATTTAAATAGTAGCCAAATGGGAAAGTATGCCAGACACTTGTGGCCCTTAGGAGAGCACTGCCCACAATGACATCCATGTAACCCTTTAGGCATGGAGAAGGCTCAGTGCATGCAGAGCCTGGTAGCAACACCGAGAGTTTTAGTGGCAGGCACACAACCAGCCTCCAGTTTCCCCCGGCAGACACACAGGTGTCCCCATACTATGTGTGTATTGCCATCCAGCTTGTCTTCCCTGCAGATGTACTTGTCCTTCTTTGAGCTTGACTTTGGGCCAGTATGACCTTATCTGACATGACTTCAGACCTTCAGTTCCCTGGAAACAGTGGGCAATGGCAAACTGCTTCCTGAGAAGACCCTCTTCTGGGAAAACTCCCTAGCCTGGACCTCCTCCCTTATCAGGCACCACTTGTCACGCTTTCTACCCCAGGACTGTTCCCATAGCCCTGCAGGAGATACCTTCATGCCTAAGGCAGCATGGCAGGACAGAGGAACTCGAATGAAGACCACATAATTTACATCAGGTAATACGTTATTTTGCCAAGAAAACAAACTTCACTGGCCTGTCAAAGTCTTCAAACACAGTGGCTGCAGACACAAAGCCTTATTACTCTGGCAATCCCCACACCATTTCTCGAGGTTTTGCACGCTGGAGCTGTGAGAGCAACGTTGGCCCTCCAGTCTCACCATGCCCCTGTCGCCGTCACACTGCTCCTCCTGAGCAGCATGAGCCTCAGCCCTGCTCAGTGACCAACGCAATTGCAGAGGTGCCACAGAGGGTCTTCGCCTTGCTTTCCTCTTTCCCTCCCTCAGCATTAGGAAGGCTGAGACATGACTTCAGCAGAGCAAGAGCAGCAACCCTGTTCATCATTTCTGCACTGTGGAGAGGGCTGGAGAGGGCCATGAGGAACACACTGGCTGTTTCCTTGTCTTCAAGAAGCTCACAGATGAGTTTAATTCATGTAGGAAGAGAGGGCGCTGGAAAGTTTGACCTTTATGGACAGACTCTACATAAACCACAGCAACTGCCTCTGAATGCCAAACTGAGCTGCTTGAGTGAAGTGGGCTCTGCTAGAGTTCTTGGTAACTATGGTGCAGTACTGTTGAAACCAAACATAATATATCCAGCCAGCGAAGCAGCCTTTGTATTACCATAACTGGTATTAAATTAAATGTAATTTACAGCACCTTGCAGCTTGCAAATTACATTGACAATGCCCATGTACCTTGCCAAAGCTATCACAGGAGGCAGCGGCGGATGGCACCAAAAGCTTTTGGCATCTGAAGACAAGTGTTTAGGTGTGCGAGTAAGCACAGAAATTACTGACATGCTCTGTGACTGGCAGGGTAAGAGTTAACTCTACCATCTACTTGTTTAAGGGTTAATGCTGTCATGGTTTGTGTCAGACAGTTCATCTTTAGGCAGTGTTAGATTGATTATTCTGTGGGAAACTCAAAGTTTTAGCTGCAATAGCAAGGTCTGAAAATACCATTTCGGAAACACAATGTCCTGGACTCTGTCGTGCTGTTCCGGGTCACAGAACAACTCCCACCACAGCTGCTCATGAGTGGAAAGCATTGCTTCAGTGACCCCTCACTTGGAAACCGTCCTAATGTTGATATCAGCTAGTTCCCTTAGAAAGGCAGCAAAATGATCTGACTGCTGCCTCGGAGGGACAGGCCTCCTTGTAGGGTCTTTGCATGATTGCGATTGAAAAGAACATGCTGTGCATCTTGCTTTCTCTAGTGGTTTGGGGATAGCTTGGATCCCTGCTCCACTGGCAGCTACACTATTATATACTCCCAAATAAAGCCAAAGAATATGTGCAGGAGCAGAGTGCAACGAAATCCTATTGGCATCAGCCTTTGTCTGATAAAAGATGGAGTTGCCTGGATTTGCGCCTGTCTTTCTGTAGTGCTTAGGAATAGTGTCTAGCACGGTTGTCTCTGATCCTAGACTGAGTATTTGTGGAGCTCATGTCACCAAGCCACTGCTCATAAGTGCTGTCTGACTCACAAAAACCCTCTGCTGCTGTGTGCAGCCCCAGGCAGGGAGATGGTTAAAGCCAACGCACAGCACAGCAAAACGCCTGCAGAGTTAGTGTAAGGGTCGTGAAAGGCTGGGGAACCACCATCCTCCAGCAAGAGAGCAGGGCTCTTCATACTGCTGGGCTGTATGAGCTGAAGTGCCGTGACCCACAGAGGTTTCCAGCCGCAGCACCTGGGCATGTGCCCTGCATTTGCCCCTGAAGGCTGTGGGTGGCCGCTGGACCAGGGGAGGCCATCGGCTGGTGGAGGCAGGGTGCCTCCAGCACAGCAGCACTTCTTTATCCAGCCAGGCGCTAGGGAGAGATGCAATACTGTCCTTGCACTCCTGCTTCTGCCGTCTCTGTGGTGCTTCCTTACTGCTGTACGCCAGCTGGTCAGGCTGCCAGGGAGGCCGTGGGATGGGAGCACCTTGCCTGGCACTGCCGTGTTGTGGTGTCCTCACTGGCCAGCCTGAGTGGCTGAGCCCTAGGCCTGCGCATACCGTGGCTGCAGCATGGCCCACCGAAGGAGCAGAGCCATGCCGAGCAGGAGCCTTGAGGAAGGCACCAGAGGTAGGTTTGCAAGTAGTATCTCCCAGTGATGTCTCTCCCTCTCAGAAGAGTTCCTTGGGGCTCTTCTACCAGGGAGCTCTGCAATCCCAGTCGGCAGCCAAAAAGCTATTCCCACTTCTTTTCTCTCCTTGTCTCTGCCTTCCCATTCCCAAGGGTTTTTTTTTAACCTGCTCTCCTCCTCTTGCGCCTTCACATTTCCCATGATCTCTGCCCATGCCCTGGTCTCTCCTGCCCATGCTCTTTTGCTCCTGTCCTGATGTTCTTCCTCTTCTTCACTGTTCTGAACATGCACTAGGGTGTTGGTTTCCCACCTCCGTCTCCAACTGCTGTCCTCTGCCCTCCCTTTCATCCCTATCCCACCCTGCACCGACTGTCACTGTCCAGTGCTCTTCACTGTTGCTTCTCTCTAGGCTGTCTGAACACCCCAGGCTTGTTCTTCCAGCCCTGTAGTGAGTGCCTGCACCAGCTGAACTTCTCCTCGCGTGCACGCCTCCTCCTGCTTCCATGCGCTCACTTCCACACGTGTCCTCCCACGACTCTGCCCTGGCCTAGAACTCTGCCCTCCCCTTCCGCACAGCTCTCTGCAGAGTCAACCTGGGAGGATCCCACACAGCCCTGTCCTCCATCTCCTTCAGCACAGAGAAAAGTCTCCTGCGAGCCCAGCACTGTTACTGCTTCTCTGCTGGGATCACGAATTGTCCTCAGAGTCTCCTGCAAGACTAACCTCAAGCTGTGTGTGGCAAAAAGAGAGTGCTCGGGCTTTTTGAGTTTTGAGACTCTTGCTCCTACCTTATTTGTTCTCTGTGGGTGATTCCCCATCCTGCCTTTGACTCTGGCCTGTTGCTCAAGCATCACTTTCACCCCCAAACTCTCTGGCAGGTTTTGTGGCCAAGATGGCTCTAATACTTTCAGTTCTTTTTTTCACAGCCACCCTGAAGATTCACCTCTCCTGTCTATTCCTAGGGCTAGAGCTCTCTTCTGATCCCCATCTGCTGCGATGTCCCTTCCCTCTTGCTTTCGTAAGCACAATTTTGTGCTGTCACATCCACATCCACGTCCACATCCACCTTTCAAGCCCCTCTCCCTCGCCTTTACTTTTTCTGGTCTTTGGCATTCTCCTCCATCAGCTCCCTTTTCTCTTGCCCATCACCTAGGTGGCTTATTTGCCATTTCAAAGCCCTGCAGAACTTCTCCTTGCTCCATGGGACAAGGTACTCTGGTCTCACTGGCCTGCTCTTTAAAACTTCAGCTGAGCACCTTGATGCTTTCCCCTCCACTGTCACTCAGCTATGTGATTAACCTCTTACCAAGAGAAGCACAGCCCCCTACTGCCCTACTAACAGCTCTCCTCTGCACAGGTGCCTGCGAAGGCCATGGTGAACACTGGGGCCCTGGTGCACGGAGCCCATCCCACTGTTTGCCCAGTGCCCCTGCAGGGACATCTGTAGGCACCCAGTGCTGCTGGATGGCTCTTTTCCCCTCTGTATAGAGGACCATGCCCCCCACCCCGCGTCCATGGGGGCTGCTACAGGGTGCTGTGGCCCAGCAGGGCCCAGTCCGTGCATCGCTCAGGGCCATCTCGGTTCCTGCGGAGGTGCTGGGGATGGCTCGCACCTTGGGTGGGCGGTGGGGGGCTGACACGGGCAGCCAGGCCTCTGTGGGGCGGCAGCTGGGTGGGGAGGGATGGCACTGCTTTCCTGCAGCTGGATCCCCCCAGGTCTGGCAGGGTGTGAGTGCACCCCCTTGCTGGACCCAGATGAGGGCTGTCTTTGCCTCCTGGGTAGGGGAGCAGCTCTTCCACCAGCCGCGCCTGCGGTCGAGGCTGTTCTCACAGTTCCCTGCCCTCCAGCACACTCTTTCCCCAGGTCTCCCCTCCAGCGCTCTCTCCTGCAGGCCTCTGATCCCAGACTCTAGCCTCTCCCTGGGGAGAACACAGCTAATCCAGGCAGCCACTTGTCGCTGTAATCCTCCGCCATCCGCCCGCCTTGCCCTCTCTGCAAGCCTCTCCCCACAGCAGGACCTGTGGCTGCAGCAGGGTTATTTCTGGTGCACTGCCTTGAAACAGCTGGATCCTATTAAAGCTTCATCCCAGGGATATAAAAGACCGTGAGCATCTCTCTGAGGCAGAGAGGATTAATGCAGTAGAGAGGAGAGGGGAAGCACCGCTCCTCCCGGGCACAGCTGAAAGCCCGGCCGCGCTCCTGCCGCTCGCCGCCTCCCGCCGCCGTCGGGCGGCCGAGGCACGGCGCGCGGGAGGGACGGGCCAGCGTGTCCCCCGTGGTCCCGCTGCGGCCCGGCGCTGCGCCGGGCAGGCGCCGGGGCCCGCTGGGGCCGGCGAGCTGGGCCGTTCGCAGTGACGTTACCCGCAGGAGCCGGGTCCGCTGCGGGAGCTGCTCGCGGGGCGCCGGTGCCCGGGAGCCGCAGGCTGGGCGCAGCAGGGTCAGGCTGAGCTCTGTTTTGCATGGTGTCTAACTGGCGCGCTTTCTGTTCGAGTTACATTTATGGATTGGCTATTAGGCCAAACAGATGGTTAATCAATCGTCGGAGAGGCCAATATGTGGGAAGGTTATTTGTATATGTGACTTTTAAACACTTAAAAACACTTTCTCACCAATTTGTTTCTTATAATGCCGCGAGCAGCGTGCGCGTTAGCCGCTTGTGACCGGGGTGTGATGCAGACCACGTCCGAGGCAGGGCAAGCCCGGGGGGTGGCAGGGGAGGGGAGCCCTGCTCAGGCACGGGGGCACAGCGGTGCCAGGGCACGTGGGGAGCGGCCTCTTGGAGGGTGAGCGTTTAGCTGGCTCCTGTGCTGGGCCAAGGCTTGAAAATGTGGGTGCTGATCAATCTGCTGGAATGAGCGCTACCTAAATGTGTGGAGCAAAATGTGTGGAGCATTTCGCATGGCTGAGCAGACGTCAGCTTGGATGGTGTCTCTTGGTTTTGTTTTGAAATACAGCGATAGGCACCCGGTTACAAACAGGAGCAAATACAGGCGAGCCTTCTGGCTTGCACTGTGCCAGTAGTCACATTAGGTGGCTGCAATGCTTATGGGCTGCAAATCCAGGATTTTTCAAATTGTGAAGCACAAATGTGCTGAGCACTAGGATGACTGAGTCTCCATTTCCCCTGCCCTCACCAGCTGCCTTCTGCTTGTCCTGTGGCTCCTGGAAAAACTCTCTGAGATGCCCTGCTTGTGGGAACAGAGTAATTTTCTTTTACCTCATCAGAACTGGTTGAATAATAGAGAAAGAAACAGGAATAAATTATTCAATAGAAACAAATAAAATGCCCAGATCCATCCCATACATTATTGGTGATGAGCTATTCTGCCGGCGAGATGGATCATATCTTGCTTAGAGCTAGATAAGGACTTCAAGGGATCATTGACCAGGTGCCAACGCCGCCTGCCAACTGGAGCTTGGAGGGTGCAGGGAGCCCTGGCATCTTAATGGAGCAAATACCGCTGGCTGTTCTCCTTTCTGTTTTCCTGTTTGTTTTATTGCCTTAATCGTTCTTGATGTAGAGGCCCAGGAGCAGCCTGCCCAGCCTGATATCAGCCAAGCAGAGGCCTCCCTGACAGTGCAAACCCGGGCTCATCTCCCTGCTAGGAATAGCCCCCCCCTTTATTCTCTCCATCCATCTATCATATTTCTAAGGTGCCTATTACTGGTATCTAGGAGCTATATTTTCACACTCTTTGAGGGGTGTGAATCTGTCAACCAGAACAATCACTCACTAAATGTAAACTGCTGCCATGACTCAGTAACTAATTAATGAGTATTAGGTAACGCAATTATCACCACAAACCATCACCCGTTGCGGAGTCTCACTCCTTCCCTTTGTGTCACACACACACACACACACACACACGCACATGCACGCGTACACAAATACAAGTAACCATTTAGCATGTTTCTATCTTTCCCTTCCTTTCCTCCCTCTCCCTTCTTCCCTGCCTCCTTCTCTTTTCTCGGAGTTCAGTTATCTCTGCGCTAAATGCTCAGACCTGCATTACATTAGCAATTTAACATGTCAGAACTAATCCCATTAGATTTTTACCCTCTTGGCGCTTTTAGGAAAGCCAAGATAAACAGGAGAAGGCTGGGATTGGGGCTGGGATGACTTATTGGGCTTTTTTGCAGCTTTAGCAGCTCTTTGCAATGAAAATGCCAGCCTTGATTTGGCCTGGGCCCACGCTAACCTCAACCTTCAACCCTCCCACCAAACTGGAGCCACGGTGCTTTGGGCTGCGCCTGCCTGTGAACACCAGCCCCTGCACCATGGCCAAAACCTGCTTCCCGCAGGCAATGAGCCTGCCGGAGCTCCCTGCTCCAGGGTGCCGGTCGGGTTGGGGTCCACCCAGCCGCGCTGCAAGGGGCTGAGTAAAAACCATGGTCCTCAGCGTGCCGCAGCTTGTGCCGTGGGATGCGCGTGTCGCCCCAGGGCTCCCCTGCCCCTGCAGCGGGGAGTGGGGGCAGCTTCCCTCCCTCGCAGGGAGCGACAGAGTTCCACCTCTGGAAGGGCGTTAGCACAAGTGACGTGCCTGGGCTTTACACGGGGACGTCAAACCAGAAGCTGTAGCTGCATCAGCCCCTTGGCTGCTGGGGTGGGAGCGCACTGGGCTCGGTGTCTTTCAGCTTTGCTGTTCCTCCAAAGGTCCTGATTTAATAAGCGCAGATCAAAAGCCCGTCTCCTCTGGGAGCAGCTTACACTTATATTCCTTCGCAAATGCAAAGGATTTATCTAATTCCTGTCCTTCTATGAATGTCTCCCTCTGACAGACATACTAGTGTTGAGCTTTGTTTCATGTGATGATACGTGATGTCCTTCATTCACGTTGGGTGCAAGCACAGTCCTGCTCATTTCCTGAGACCTCCTTACAAGTCATGCATGGATCAGATGTCAGTTTGCACCTTCAGCCTCTCCTTCACTCCCCCATGCCCTGCAAACTGCACGACTGTGTGTTTCAGGTCCTGAACTGGGGCTGGGACAGAGGCAGGGCCAAGAGCAGGGAGAGTGTGGCTATCCTTGCAGTGGAGGACAGGGCAGGGGAACATTGCGGTGCAGCAGGAAGGCTGCACGCGGTGCGAAGCAGAGTTAGGAGACACTGGGGCTGCAGGGGTAGACAGAAATGGCAGGAGGATCAGGAGCCTGTGAAAGAGCATCTTCTTGCAAAGGGTCTCAATTGCACCTCAAGCAAATGTGCTATTTGGCTGATGGAGGAGGGCTTCATAGACTCAGCAGGTTCTGGCCAGGAGGAACAGTCAGAGAGCCCGCTTTGAGCACCCATCCTCAGTGCAGGCTGTGGAGTTACCGCTTATCTCCACTGGGATCTATAGCTCTTGCCTGCAACTGCCTGTTCTCCAGAGAAGCATCTGATTGCAGCGTTAGGACAGCAATACTACAAAGCTGAAGTGCCTCTGGCAGCTTGTTCCAGAAATTAATGCCACAGCTCAAGGTGCCACCATTGTGTGTGAGTGTGTGTGTATGTGCGTGTAAATACCAGTATCTTTCTGCTGATGAGCTGGTCCTGTGGGAAACCATGCATGGCTGTATTCACATATACACCCGGTGGGGAAATCAGCCACTGCAAAAGAGATGGGGAAGGAAGCTGGTCTCCTACCGCACAGGAAGTGATGGGGTGGGGAGGATGGAGTGCAGCTTTCCAGACCCTCCATGTCTCATGTGTTGTGAGTGCTCAGCAGGTGCTTAGTTACTAATTGCACCAGATGGAGTGCCTGCTTCTATTTATTGCAAGCTTTTTGGGTACAGGATGATCATTAGCAATCCATGACAGGACTTTCTCCTTGTCTACCTGGCAGTGGGCTGCCAGGTACTTACTTTGCAGGAGGCTGAAAAGCCGTGAAGGCTTGTCAGGGTTGCCTACAAGGTATAGGTCAAAAGACTAACAGGGGCTTTCCCCCTTCCCCTCACATTTCACTTCATGATCGAGAAGGAGTGGGCTGGACTGACTTCTGTCTCCTGCTCTGTAGCAAACTTGTCTGTCTGACCCTTCCATGGTAGCAGCTGTGATCCCAGGCAGTGATGAGGACCCTGCTGTGCCACGTGCTGCCCAAAGAAGGTGGACCACACCTTATTTACTGCCTTTTCTTCTGGATTTTATTACCCATCTCCTCATCCATAATCCACAGGAGGGGTGTGGGAAGGGAAAGGCATTTCCCTGCCTTGAGAACACACTTGCTAATGGCTTGACTCTGTGGTGCTGGGGCCACAGAAACCCTTAGACCAAAAGATCTTATCAGTGAGGAGTCCAAGGCTCCTAATGGCTCAGAGGGAGAGCAGAAAAACAGCCATAAATCACTGCTAAAAGGCTTAGGGAGGGAGGAGGCCAGTGATTGAGTTTGCTGCAGCTTACTGGTGAAAGCGGGTCTGGGCGAGCACCTGCTGAGCATTGCAGACAAGGGACAGGGAGTGCGGGGAGTAAATCCAATTGATGTCCCAGGTTATGCTCTCTGTCAGGTGTCAGCCCTCGGAGCCCTTCTGAAATGTCATCTGGGCTTTGCCAAGGCTGCATCTCCTGCTTGACTGTGGCACTGATGTGGAGGGAGGGGGCAGAGGGAGATGGGTGCCAAGGAAGATGGAGACAGGGAGATGCAGCATGGAGGACCTGAGGTGGTGGGGGTGGGAAAGGGGAAATAAGTGCTCTGGAGGCACAGGAGGTGAGAGAGAAGCACATGGAGGACAAGGGAGAGGGATTTTGCATGGTGTAAAGGAAGAGGATGGTTTGAAAGCACCCTTCTCTGTCACATGTGGATGCCTGGCAGCTAGAGAGGTCCTTTGCTATCTGGGAGGCTTCACAGAAGCCTGGTGCAGTGATGTGCCTGGCATGAAAGAGCACGAATCTCACTGAGGTATCTGATGGCACCTCAGCTCTGCCATGTGCTCCCTCCACCCTTGCACACATCCTGCTGGGTGTAGGCAGAGCTGTCCGCCAGCCCCTGGAAACCCAGGGGCTGTGCCTGGCCCTGGCCCCTCCACGTGTCTTGAGTGCTACTAACCACCCCTATGCCTCCCTGAGCTTCAGGGCCACTTGTGATGGACAAAGTGGCCTTGGAGAGGCCAAGGCATCCCCTCACTCTGACAGCACACATCAAAGGTATCTGGCAGCTGAGCAAGAACCTCTCTGCTGGGTCAGTCCCATGGCAATCATCAGTAAAATTCTCCTTTGCTTCTCATAAAAATGCAGAGAGGGAGACAGGGAGCTGTTAAATCATGTGAAATGTAAAGTATGAAGATAGCTTTTCATACCAGCAAACTCCCCCATAGGCTCTGGGGCTGCCTGTCCTTGAGGAGGGAAGAGGGAAGGATAGCAAGAAAGCAAAAAAAAAAAAAAAAAAAAAAAAAAAAAAGAAGAAAAAAGCTGCAGGGGGTTGGAGTGTGTGCTGTTAAAGTGGAGTCCTATTGCCTCTAGGACAAAGCCAGGCAAATTTACCCAGAGAGGGCTGCAAAGCAGCCCAAACACCACACGCAGTGTCTGTCCCCAGTGCCACCCCTGCAGCCGTTCTGCTGCGGCTATACAGACACCACGTTGGCTTGATCGTGGAGACCCAGCAAACTCATGACACCTTTGGTCTGTTTCCAGCTCTAGATTGAGCTCTGGTCATGGATACAAAGCATCACTGCAGGACAGAGAAAGCAGAAGATGAGGGAAGAAAAGCTGCCTGATCGACTGGAGCAGGGCAGAAAATAGCCAAGGTGTCTGAGGTTACTTCAAGTGTTGTATGTGTCTTCCTGCTGACAGCGTCAGGCAGGGCTTCCCTCCACATCAGGCTGCTGGAGGCCTCCGTGTGCTGGGGCAGGTCGGGAGCAAGCCAGTAGCGCTCAGCCCTTCCTGGCCGTGCACCCTTACCCACCGCCGTTCTCCTGCCTACCCCCCAAAGGAGGACTTCGTTAGCTTGGCCCTTCAGTGAAGTCTCATCTTCAAGACACCAACTGAAGCCATTCGTTTTCAGGATCCAGTTTCCTCTTCTTCAG
This sequence comes from Rhea pennata, assembly GCF_028389875.1. Classification (NCBI taxonomy): domain Eukaryota; kingdom Metazoa; phylum Chordata; class Aves; order Rheiformes; family Rheidae; genus Rhea; species Rhea pennata. The sequence continues at coordinate 18,149,339 of NC_084667.1, read as the reverse complement.
CACACAAGTTTTCAACTTGACCTGTGGGTGGCACCCAAAGACATTTCAACCGGGCTACATCAGTCTTTCTGCCTTAAAGTTTTGGTGACTTACAGGAAATTTTATGCAGTGAGATGAGCTGGACTTTTCTCACTTTGGGCAGCTAGGAGTACTAGCTTCTTTCAAGAGTCTGATTAGTAACTAAATGCACTTAGAATGGAATATAGTTGCCTAAATTAAAGTGGCAAAAAAAAAGAAAAAAAAAGAAAAAGAAAGAAATTTCATAAAGTGAAAAATGATTTTAGCAGCGAAAAAGAAATGACTTTGTTTCAAGTTCTTTATGAAAGAGTTGGGATGGAGGTTTGAGTGTTTTTTCGATGGTTTGATCACATTACAAGAATAACAGCTAAATCTTCCCATGTTACCAAAGCTAAGTATTTACAACTCACTTCATTTGTATTAAAACAGCACCCAGGCTGCCATGATTATATGTTTCTAAGCCATTTATATATTTACCACCTCTTATCGCTTCCTTGGCTAAGTGCCCAGAAGGTATAAAACCAAAAAAAAAAAAAAGCTTTCCCACTATCTCGATGTGGCTCTTTTTCACTTGGAGCGCCACACGCTGCACGAAGCAGGACACTGCCATGGATTCATCACTGGGCTTCCTAGCGGGGTTAATAACTGGTGCGTCTACTCTTTCCACCTAAGGGTGTTGCTTTCTTTTAAAAGCACTTTTCTCTTCATAAGCCATTTGTAACACTCTAAGAGGATAATAGTACAGAGGTATTTCTTTGTCCCTCACCCACTTGCTTTGCCCTGACGCATGCAAGAAAATCTCGGCGCCTATGGCAGCTGTAGCCTCTCTGTGGGGGTCTGTTCTGTACCTGTTCCCATGCACACAACAACAAACTACCTCAAAACCACCATGGTTTGTGCACAGTGATCACAAAAGCTTTGATATTGCCGCTGCCCTTTCACAGGATTTTGAATCTTCGTTCATGGCTAATGTAGAAACTGCCTTACTAGGTACATTGGCACCCCAGTTTTTATAAAATACTTTTAGCATCTCAGCAATCACACTTCCATTTCTTACTTCTGCATTTCTTTAAAAAGTGATGATATTAAAACCTTGGATGCTTGCTCATGACAAAAATCTTCTACTCTCACCACAAACCGAAGGCACAGGGCTTTTTTTTTTTTTTTTTTTTTTTTTTTTTTTTAAGACTTTAAAGTTGCAAAATGCTATCAAAGCTTGCCAAACTCTATTTCTGAAACTCGAGTGTTATACACATTTAGCAAAACCAACTTCGTGATGGCCAAGGCATTCAGAGCCAGCTTGGTTAGTTAAGCTACCTTCGAGAGGAGCGCTTTGCTGAGCACGCTCCCTGCCACGGCTGGTGGCTCTCGGCCGCCTGCCTGACGGGTTGGATCACGCTGGGCTGCCGTGGTCAATCGGTCCCACAGCCCTGCCGTGGCCACCTGATCCTGCCACCGACTCCAAGCAGTCCCGAGGAGTTTGATTTCTCAGCAGGTACTCAGCTATACGACAAAAATGATCACAAAAAATACTGTCCTTTTGTTAAAGATATGGAGGACAAAGAAAAAGAAAAACATTTGCCCTGGAAGTATTATGAAATATTAAGTAGGGCTTAATATGAAAATACATTCCTCATTTCTTTCCTTTTCTTCCAGCTGTGGCAAGTTTTCCTAAGGCCTCCTCCCTGTTTGCTCTGGCATCAGTGTAGTAACTGGCAGGACAGGGGTGGCAGAGGGAAAAGGATGTCCAGGGCACTGGGGAGAGCAGGGCAGCGGGGCTTCTGCCCCAGGCCGTGCTCAGGGTGGAGCTGCTGGGGGGCTGCCCCTCCTGGGGCAGTGGCGGGGGGATGCCCCCTGCCTCCAGGAGGCCACTGGTGAGGGAGAGGGAGGTTGGAAGGCTCCTCTGTCCAGCCCGCCCTCCCCAGCACCTTTGCTTCTCTTTTTCCCCTTCCAGGTATTTCCCCTTCATCTCAACATACCAATTGTTTTTTTTCTGTTTTTTTAAGGTCCATACTCCTCTTAACAAATTCCCTGGGGGTTAATCACAGGCATCTTGGTTTGGGTGAAGACAGTCCGCTATTTTTGCTGCTTTTTGTAAATAATCCTATGTAACAGGCTGACTTGGCTGCTTCTACCCAGGCGAATGAACGCCTCCCTCGCTGGCGTGGCTGCGGGCACGGTGTGACATGGGGACGCTGTCCCAGAGCTGCCTTCCCAGGCAGTGCCTGTTTCGGAGTCACTGCAGCCACACACACACCTTCACCCCAGGCTGCCTGATCTGCCTGCTGTCACGGCTAGTGGCCGCCGAGAGCCAGCAGCTGGCCACGCTCACAATCTCGCTGTAAAACCATGTGCTCTGGAGGGATAGGTGGTGAAAACATTTCAGGGTTTGGCTTGTGTCTGTTCTGAGACGATGGAGCAGGCACCGTCCATCTATTTGCTGGGAAGATGCGCTTTGGCTGAGTGGAAATCAGTGCTTTCCACTGATCCCAAATGGTATTTATTAAGGCTGGGGCGGTATCAGGCTTGTTTGGGTTTTCTGTATCTTTTTCCAAGTGGAGTCACCACTTTGTTAATGTGCCGGGTGCTGTATTTTATGCAAGTAATCAACCCCATTTTACTGTTTCAGGTAAGGCTCAGTTTCTTTTGAAATGAGGCAGAGGCAGGTTCACAGGCAGATGCTGGACACTTCTGCTCATACCAACTCACTGTGCAAGAGCAGGGCCTTCAACAGCTTGCGCCATACTGTGACAGCCCTTTGGTAATCTGGGAGAGCTTAATTTGGGAGAAAAATCCCTCTCTGACTAGCAGCACCCTGGCAAGAAAATAGGCCCACGAGGAGAGGCTTCACCCTGGGGCACCTCCTCAAATGGGAGCACATACCCAAACTGCTTCAAAACCAGCTGCAGCCTCTGTTGGAAAAGCAGGCCAAGGTGTCCAGGTTTGTACCTGGTAAGAGATTGCGAGGCTTGCATGAACACCTCAGGGCTGCGGTTGTGCCCTAACTTGCTCTTTTCTCTGTCCCAGGTCTCCTCCTCCAGAAGGAGCTGTTGGCCGCTGGAGACACAGGTGAGCTGTGTGGGCCCTGATTTGGGCTTTGCAGGATGCTCCTCCCAGGGACTGTCCTCCCTCTGCAGGCTAGGGGTGGTTCAGGGTGGCCTCCTCCCCAAGACTAGCCAAAGAGGGCAGCGGGACATGCCTGAGGCACACATATCCTGCTCTTGTCCTAGCAGCAAGGCACTGGCTCTGTGCCCAGAGGTCCTTGCTGCAACCACTGCTGCCTTGGCGAGGCTCCGTCGCCTGCTATGCTCAGCTCAGGCAGCCCCCTTCCTCCAGGCAGGCACTGCAGGATCCAAGTCTCTTTTTGTTGCCTCCCAACACCCTCCTGGGAGCTCAGGCATGCTGGGGCTGTGCTACGAATGCAGAGATGTTCCCTGGCTCCACAGAGGCAGGGCTGAGTGAGGCCCCTCTCCAGCCGTTAGGAGCGTGGATCCCCCCAAGATGCCTGCAGAGCCTGCTTTGGGGCACAGCCAAACTGAAGGCCTTTATGTTTTCTCCCCTCGGGTGGCTCTGGCAAAGCTGTGGATAGTGTCTCCCAGCCCTAAAGCAAGTGGCTTCCTAGTAGCTTTGGTCTTGCCACTGCCTGCTCACCACGGGGGCGGGCGGGCAGGCGGGCGGGGGGGGGGTATTCTGGCACCTACCAGCTCAGCCATGGCTTAGCATGGATGGGTTCACACAGACAGGAGGTGTGGGGACTTACCTGAGATCGCTCTGTGGCAGGGGTGTAAAGGAACCCAGCATTGAGAGGAAGGGAGGAGTTGGGAGGTAAATCAAGGGGCCATGGGTCACTCCTGGCAGTACATTTCAAGGGGCCAGATAAATAAACAGGGCTCGGCTAGTGCCTGGGAAGTGAATATGGGACACAGCTGGCATAGGGCAAGGCTGACCCTGTGAAAGCCCAGGGCAAAGGGCTGCTGCTCCACCCCTGAGTCCTCTCCCTGCAGCCCCGTGTGTCTCTTCCTTTGCTAAAGAAGGCCAGGGGATGCTCCCAAGGCTGTGCCAGTCTAGGGACACAAACTGTACCTTGAAATAGCTTCTGGAGAGAGGGCTGAAAAGGCAGACGGGAAACAATGCTGGGAGATTTTTGAGCATTAGCTAAAAACAACACTGGCCTGGGAAAATGAAGGAGTAGGAAGTGTTGCAAGCACTTGGGCTGAGCAGCCCTCCCAGATGACTTGGTTGGTGCCTGTTTCTTGTCCACAGGACTTTTTATCTTGGGGCTCTGCTCCCACCTGGGTCTCTGTCTCTGCAGCAGGAGCTAGGGGTCTCTCCCATGCTGGAGCTGGGAAGTTGATCTCTTGATAAGAGGCTGGAGGAGGGGCACACCAGTCAAAAGAGATTTTCCCCCTCACCTTTCCTGCAAAGTCTGGAGCAAGCGATTCACAGGGATGTGAGGTGTTGCATGGCTCAGCCTGCTGATAGGATGCACCACTTCCAGCTCATTAGTATCAGTGATCCTAGTAGAGAGCCAAAATATCCTTTTAGTTTATGCTCTCCTGACTTCCAACCTCACTGCTTCATTGTTTCAGGCTCCTCACATGCAGCTCTGGAAACACCTGGGCTTTCTGGGTAAAAAAGCATAACAGTACAGCAAGAGAAAGGTCGGGAAAGAGAGTGAGAGAAAATATGAGAAGGAAACAGTTGGATTTTATATAGTTAATGCTGGTACGTTAGCTAAACTAAGATTAATTAAAGAAGCTTATAGTTACGGTGCTGTGGTTGGATAGACATATGGGCCAGCAGATATGATATTCTTCCCTTTTGTTTCTTCTCCCTTTGCAGACCCCATGCGCAACCTCTCTGCTCAGCCCTGGCAGGTGAAGATGGCCAACATGACCTACGACAACTTCACTGCCAGCAACCACTCCGAGGTGACCATCCAGCCTCCCACCAACTACAAGACTGTAGAGCTGGTTTTCATTGTCACAGTCACTGGCTCACTAAGCCTTGTCACTGTGGTGGGGAACATCCTGGTGATGCTGTCCATCAAGGTGAACCGCCAACTCCAGACTGTCAACAACTACTTCCTCTTCAGCCTGGCCTGTGCAGACCTCATTATTGGGGTCTTCTCCATGAATCTCTACACTCTCTATATCATCAAAGGCTACTGGCCACTGGGTGCTGTGGTGTGTGACCTGTGGCTGGCCCTGGACTATGTGGTGAGCAACGCCTCTGTCATGAACTTACTCATCATCAGCTTTGACCGGTACTTCTGTGTCACCAAGCCGCTGACATACCCAGCCAGGAGGACCACCAAGATGGCAGGGTTAATGATTGCGGCCGCGTGGATACTGTCCTTTATTCTCTGGGCCCCTGCCATCTTGTTCTGGCAGTTCATTGTGGGCAAGAGGACAGTCGCTGAGGGGGAATGCTACATCCAGTTCCTTTCCAACCCTGCAGTGACTTTTGGCACAGCCATCGCTGCTTTCTATCTGCCTGTGGTCATCATGACAGTGCTGTACATCCACATTTCACTGGCCAGCAGGAGCAGAGTGAGGAGGCACAAGCCTGAAAGCAGGAAAGAGAGGAAAGGCAAGTCCATCACCTTCTTCAAAGGCCCCTTGATCAAACAGAACAACAACAATTCTCCAAAGAGGGCCGTGGAAGTGAAGGAGGAGGTGAGGAATGGGAAAGTGGATGACCAGACCTCAGCCCAGACAGAGGCTACTGGCCATCAGGAAGAGAAGGAGACCTCCAATGAGTCCAGCACAGTCAGCATGACCCAAACCACAAAAGACAAGCCAACAGCAGAAATCTTGCCAGTGGGGCAAGGGCAGAGTCCATCCCACCCCCGGGTGAACCCGTCTTCCAAATGGTCCAAGATTAAGATTGTCACCAAGCAAACTGGGACCGAATGTGTCACTGCCATTGAGATTGTCCCAGCTAAGGCTGGAGCCTCTGAACACAACTCGCTGGCCAACAGCCGCCCTGTCAATGTTGCCAGAAAGTTTGCCAGCATTGCCAGGAGCCAAGTACGGAAGAAGCGCCAGATGGCAGCCAGGGAGAAGAAAGTCACCCGGACCATATTTGCTATCCTGCTAGCTTTTATACTCACATGGACTCCGTACAATGTGATGGTCCTTATTAACACATTCTGTGAGACCTGTGTACCTGATACAGTGTGGTCTATCGGCTATTGGCTCTGCTATGTCAACAGCACCATCAACCCAGCCTGCTATGCGCTCTGCAATGCCACTTTCAAGAAAACCTTTAAGCACCTTCTCATGTGCCAGTACAGGAACATTGGCACAGCCAGATAAACTGGCACTCAGGGACCACTTTAGCAAAGTTATGGAAATACTTCTCTTTGCCTCCTTTGCTGAGGAGTCCTCTGCTCCCCACTTACAAAAGTGCAGACTGTGCAGTGAATGCAGATGATGCCCTTCACCCAACACTGACAAACATCCAAGGCACCTCTGAGCTGCAGCTCCTTCTAGTCACCCTTGGCCTGGGAACTCACTTGGGGAGCCAGAGGGAAAACCATAGGCAATAGGATGCAAGGATATGAGAGTACCAGGAATCTGCCTCAGTTCCCTGCTCTTGAGACATTGGCCAAATGGCATCAATGTTTGTCGCCTCTTCTCTACCTGGCTGACCTTTTCCAGGCTTCAAAGTTTGTCTGCCTGTGGAGGGCCTAATACTGGTGCTTTCAACAGGCTCTTAAGCCATCTGTTCCACAAGATGAAGAGACAGGGGCTAAACATTTGTCAGCTATTTTGGACCACTCTGGTATGGTTGTGCTCACTGAAAGCCGTTTTGGCCCATCCAGCCTCTCTGATGAGGCAGTCAAGATTGCGCCCTCCTGGATGTGGCAAGCTCCCTTCCCTTTTCCTTTAGAGATATGCTGATCTAGAGACCTGTGGGGAAACTTTTCCCTGGGCTTTGACTCCGCTATACCCCTAGCGCCCTTTCTGCCCTGAGCTGGCAGTTGGATATATGGACAAAATAAGCATCTCTCTTCTAGGTGAGGAGTGTAAAAAAGCCACTTCTTAGAACAAAAAGAAACTAAAACTGAGACGAAGAAAAACAAACAGTGATACCATGCAGGTTTTCTCTCCAAAGCCTCGAGGGAATGTGACCTCTGAGAACTAGGCAGTAATGATAAAAATAACTGTCCTTGGGAGGGGAAACAGGGAGCTGCTGTCCTGCTCAGAGGACAGGGCAGCAGGCAGAGGAGAGATGCAGAGGCAGAGGGAGGGGGTAGTGGCCCTGTAACATGGCAGAGATGCCCCATGTGTCATCTGGGCCACAAGCACGCCCTCCCTGCTGCCCATTGCAGACGTGGAAGGGGCGCTTCGCTCACCAGTTGCTGGGTACTGCCTGGATGATAGGTGGATCTTTGGGGGGGGTAGGGGAAGGCAGTTCCCCAAACCTCCTTTCCTGCCCCAAGTGCAGCAGGACACCCCCAAGGGTGTCCGAAGGAGCTGGCCACTGAGCTTTGTAAATGGATGTTACCCTCCTGTTAATGTTGTCACGGAGTCCTCAGCATGCGGGGTTCAGTGACGTCCAGCCCCGTCCCAGCATATTTATGTACACAGACCAAATCAAGTAACACTGTTGCTCAGCTTCTCCCAAAGTCTTTTTTTTTTTTTTTTTTTTTTTGCAAGTATTTTTTGGGCACAGCCAGGCACAGATGCAAAGGTGAGAGTCTACGTGGCCAGGGCCACATTGGGGTGTGTGGGCAATCTCTCCAGGTGCCCACATGGGCCTTATGCCGTGTCTGTACGTCCTTCCTGTCCCCACCCCATGGCGATGCTGTGCAAGTTAGAAAAAAAGGCTGCCCAGCCCGGGTGGGGACTCCCACTCACTGCCACTGCCTTGACAATAATTTATATAGCATTACCCCAAATGCCTGGCAGGTTTTTTTAATTATTACAACCACAGCAGAACCCCCTGAGACAAATAAAGACCTCGGACCAGAAACCAAAGGTCGTCGTGTGAGGAGTGACTGAGTTGTAACCCAGACCCTGCTCCCGGCTGTGCCGCAGCACCCCAGCGCTGCGGTGGCACTGGCCGCCCCGGTACCTGCAGTGTAGCGTGTGGGGCACGCTGCGGCCCCAGAGCTCGCCGGGTCGCACGCTGCCCGGCGGCAGCAAACGCTGCCCGTGCCCGTGCTGGCGGCTGTAACAGCCACTCTCGCTACCCGCCGGCTGGGGGGCAGGGGACCCCCCCACTGCGCTGGGGACGCCAGCCTGCCCGGGGGCTGTGCAAGAGCCCAGGTCCGGCGTCGTGGTGGGGACCATTGCAACTGCACGCCAGCCTGTGGTGTCCGCAGGCTCGTGCGGCCTGAGGCCTGCCCTGCTCACCGCACGTGTTGCAGCTGAGCAGCTCTGGGAAACGTCCTTCCTCGAAAGGGGGTGGCTGGGCGTGGGGGAGATGGGCCATGGGTGCTGTCCCACTGCAAGCTGGGCACCCTGCCCGCGGCCGCTGCACGTCCTGCAGCCGGCGAGCCCTGGCCAAGGGCAGCGGCTCCCCTGGGAATGGCCATGAGGTCCTTGCCAGGCTGCTGCTGGGGCGGGCTGGGGTGGGGGGGGAAGGAGAGCAGAGAAGCGTATGGTCCACTGCATCCCACCACACAGCGCTATCCCGGCGGCTCCTCGCTTTTCCCCGCTCCTGGTGAGCCTGGCAAAGCCTTGAAGGGTCACGGCTCCCAGTGCCATGCCCCTAGCCCCACGCCGGCCCCACTCCCCCTGCAGGGGTATGGGCACCATTGCCCCCAGCAGAGGAAGAGGAGGAAGAGGAGGCGGCAGCTTTCTGTGAATGCAGGACTGCTCCGCAGCCGGCTGAGGACTTTCAGCCTCGTTTCTCTTTCTCTTCCCATGCTGCTCCTCGGGAAAAACGCAAAGGGAAGGCCTGCCCCAAGCCAATGCAGTATTTTTCCTCAGGCGTGGGGCAAGGGCCCTGCCTGGCACCGCAGTGTCAGGGGTTTCCAGCACAGCAGTGCAATGTAAAGACTATAACTAACCCAACTGGGTTCCGATTTTTTTATAAAGACTTTTATTGGAAAAGAAAACAAACCCCATTTTCCAAAAATAGAGAGAGCTCCCACCCAGCACCAGTGTTAGAGCATCGAAGGCAGAGAGGCTACAGCCCTGGCACAGACACGTCCAGGCTAAAAGCGACAGAGAGGAGGGAGGGGGACACATGACCACTGGTCACCCATGAAGGTGGTTTTCTTCCCCTGGCAGCTGCAGGAAGCTCTTGCATCTGCTGCAGGGAAGAAGCCCCATCCTCATGTGAATGAGGCTTTGGGAAGCTGAGGGCAAAGGGGCAGCGGGATGCACCGAGCACCTCTAACCACAGGGAGAGTCTGCTTCAGGCCAAGCCAAGGAAATGGGGGGCTCAGGAGGTTCCTGTCTCCACTGTGCAGGCCTGCCAGTCAATACCCCGGTGGGAGATGATTGATTTTCTCTCCCTTGGCTCCCCCATCCCTCCCTCCCCAGGCAGGGTTACTCGAGCATTCAACACTCAGCCTTTCCCTCAAGCACCAGTATCAAGCAGAGGAGCCAGGAGCTCCCAGGCTTGCCAAAGGCAATTCAAGGGTGGCCAAGGGTGGAAAACTGCATATGGTCCTGTCCCAGCTCTCCACAAACATTCCAGCAAGCCTTGAAATAAACCCAGAGGAGAGGAGAGGGGGATGCACGGACAGTGCCAGCGGGGCAGCTGGAAGGGAGACAGCACCTTCTGCAGGAAGGACTTGGGTTTGCTCTCTACAAAACTGATGAACAGAACAAGGCATCTTGGTTAAAGAGGAGGTGGTGGAAGAGGAAGAAGAAGACTGGCGTTTGGCAAGACGCTGTGGAGCGGGGGGACCCGGCTGCAGCACGAGCGGCGTGCTTCCAACCATTCAGGCACCGTGTCGAGGAGGTGGAGGCGAGGATGTTGTCTTCCCACTCTAATCCTTCCCCTTGCCCTTCTTCGCTGCTTCCAGTAACGAAAGGAGACAAGAGTTAGTGCATCTGTTGGCAGCACCACCTGCTCCCCTATGCTCAGCCTTGGTAGAAACATGGTAGTCGGCATGGCACACTGGTAGGGAACCCACACAGGTGTCACCAGCACCCTGGGCCACCAGAGAGAGTGGGCAGGACCCACATGTTGACAGGTCATATCCTGGTAGCCTCTCCCCATCACACAAAGCCACATGGAAGAAGATGGGGAAATCCTCACTCAGCTGAAGCTTAAGGTGAGTTGGGGGTGACCAGGGCTTTTCCTAGAGACACCTGTGTCCCATTGAAGCCATAGTTGAGATTTCTGGGCCTGTTGCATGCACGGAGGGAAGAGCACTCTATGCAGCCCTCTGCAACGCCAGCAAAACCCAGCCCTGATGGGCTAACCTGCCCAAGGGGAGCCAATGCCCAGGGCCCTTGCTGGGACCCCTGGACCCTCTGGGGCCAGGAGCGGTGGAGACTGACCTTTGGACTTTGACTTGATCTTGGAAGAGCAGGGCTTGGTCACGTAGACAATCTCCTCACACTGGGCATTGTACAGGGCTTTCTTCAGGATGCCTGAGCGGGTTTTCACACCTGTCTGAACGCTACACCCACCCCAGCTCTCAAATTTGTACTTGCAGTCAGCTGGAAGAGAGGTTAGACATGTGAGACCCTAACAGGACCCAGACCGGACACCAGCCTCCCAGAGGCCGGAGGTCCAGCCACAGGCTGGCGGGGTCCCCGGCTAGTCCCACTGCAATGGGCATATACACACCTCCGAACTTCTTCTTCCAGTTGCAGGGAATCTTACACTTGAGTTTCTTAGTCTCATCTTTACAAGTGCCTTCACGGTAGCCCAGGCCACAGTCTTTGCTGTTGGGGATGCAGGGCCCCCAGCGCCAGTCCTCGCACTCGGAGCCATTCTTCTTCACCTTGTCTGCAAGGGAAGAGGGAGCTGGTGCTCACTGCCGGCCGGTGGAGCACATCTAGGGCCCTCTCCTGCCCCAGCAAGCTCACCGCCCCATGCCTGGTGCGTGTGTGTGTGGGGCGGGGAGGGTCCCACTTACCTTTCTTGGTTTTGCCAGCCTCAGCGGTTGCGGTCAGGAGGATCAATGCCAGGACGAGGAGGAGGAGGCCCTGGACTTGCATCATGCCTAGGGAGGAAGGGACACTGTGTGTGGGGGGGGCGGGGCTGAGGATGAGATCCCGGCACCGTGGTCCAACATCAACCTTCCTGAGAGCTCTGTGTGGCCAAAGTGCTCTTTGTCCAGTGATGGCAGCCCAGTGTGGAGGCCTCAGGAGGAAAGGCAGGGCAGCTCTGCCAAGCCTTGGAGGAGAATGTGCGGCTCCGAGGGGCCCCCGCCCCTCACAGGGCTGCCAGGGAACCCCACAGGGCTGCGTGCACCCAGCACCTGGGGAAAGCTCTTGTGTCCAAGTGAGAGGAGCGGGACGGAGACCCTGGCTCCAGCCCGGGACCCAGCTGGGCATGGGGCAGTGTCAGCCACCAGCACCCTCAGCGCATGGCCCGATGCTCCGATTCCTCCATGGGCCAATGCCCACTTGAGCTCATCATTCCTACTCCTCTGCAACAGGTTTGCTCATGTGAGCAAGACCCCCTGCAGCAGGGCTTGAGCCTGGGGACATGGGGTGGCTGGGGGACCATTGGCACCACAGCTTGCACGGCAATCCCCACAGCAGCTAGGAGGCCTGGGGAAGGCCAGTCAGCCCCATGGCTGGGCTGCTCCTGGCCAGCCAAGGAGACCTCATTTGCCTGCTAGCAGAGGAGAGACCCTGCTCCCCAATCCCAGTCCCCAGCCACCTTCCAGCCCTATGTTCCTCAGTGCCTCTTTTATCCAGCACCCAGCAGGGTGCCATGCCCATACCAAGGAGCCCTGAGGCCAGGGGACTGCAGCAGCCATGGTACCTTTCTTCTGCTCCAGAGAAATCCAGGATGGAAAGAAAAAAAACAGGAAAAACAAATGCATTACTATGAGGGGTATGAGAGCTAAACCAGCAGATTAAACGCAAAAAAATCCACATAGTGTGGGAGCTCAATGGGAGATTGAGAGGTAGAGCTGCGCCCACTGCTGGATCCACTGGCATCAGCACATCACCACGTGCACACAGGGTGTGTGTGTGTGTGCACATGTGTGCATGCATCCTGGAGTACACACACAGTGGGGGTGTTTGCATGCACGTGAATGCACCCAGGAGTGTGCATGTGTGCACATGCACACACACACACAGTGTATGTGTGCACGCACAGGGGACGAGGGTGCACACACATGCTGATGTGCGTGGGTGAAGAGAAAGGTGTCTCTGCGCTGCTGGGGGGGAGTGTGGGCCCTATGAGACCCGAGGGAGTGAAGGCCCACAGGGTCCCTGTCCACCCTGCCACAGTGGGCTTGGGCCAGGCAATGGCTCCCATCCCGCTCCTTCTAGCCTTAGGAGCAGCTCCCATACATGAAGTGAGAGACCAAACTCGGGCTCCAGATGAGAATGCAGCAGTGACAAGACTGTTCAGCCTCTCTATCCCAAGGGCAACTTGCATTAGAGACTTCTAACCTACCGGGGGCCTGGGCCACATCTGCATCCACTAAACTTCCACTGATCCCAAAGCAGCACTGTTCAGGACTGGCTCTGTGCGAGGCTCTGACTCCAGCCCAGGATTCCCCAGTCCAACCACCTCTATCATAAAGCTGAGCCTCGCAGAAATTTGCCTCTTTACTGGGCGCTTCGGAATCATCCAGCAGGTCATGATCTCCTCTGCAGGACCCTGCTGCCAGCACTGACACTCCGTAGCAGTATAAGAGCAGGCAGCACTGTAAGCTTGGGCCGTTGATTCTGCTAGGGGAGAGAAGTGTTGGCACAATGTTACCACCTAACTTTACAGGAGAGGGAAGAGGAAACTCACTCTGTGCTTTCCTCTTTTGGTTTTATCCTTGCAGGGACCTCAGGTAGAGACTGACAGGTGGCTCTCCCTCTTCTGCAAGACAACCTGTCCTGTAAATCCAACTCAGCTTTTCAGGGACCACGGGTCCTGGTCTTTCAGCAACTGCCCTTGGTCCTCCTGCTGAAATCACCCCTGGGAAGTGTTAACCTCAACCTCCCACCTCTGTTGGCCATGCTGAACCAGTACAGCCAGTGGCAATGCCAGCTTCCCTCAGCAGTAAGGCCTCTCTAGAGAAGGTACGACTCCTCTTTCAGTCATGGGATAGTCAGCTCGGCCACGGAGCCCCAGCTTGCTGCGGGGCTGGGAGAGCAATGCTCCAGGCACTGTGCTAGCCACTACTCCTCCCTCCGCTTTCGCAGCAGCTCCTGCTAGAGGTGAGGCTGGGAGGGTCAAGTCGAGCTGTCACAGAAATCACATCCTGAATGGTCTCGTTTCCGGAGGTGCCCAGGATGTGCCAGGTCTGGCATGCCAGCCAGGTGCTCAGAGGTGTGCCTGGTCCCAGCAGGAGCATGGATGCTCAGACGCAGTATCTCAAGTTTGGTAACCTCTTCCCCATACCCGCAAGGCCCTGTTATTTATGGTGACACTCATCAGCTGCTTGTGAGCAGGCAGCAAGCAACTACATCGCACCTGCCCCAGCCCCACTGTGAGCTTGGTTGGGACTGGGAATGGAGCGGTCAGGACACACCATGTGCCCCATGGGGAAGCCAGTGTGGGGAGGAAGAGCCTGGGGTCAGCGTTTGCTCCCTGCCCCCAAGCTCCCCTTGGCAGCGTGTCGGAGAGAGCAGCTCCCGGCATTTTTCAGGCTCCAGTGCACTCACCTTTCATGCGCCCGCTGCTGTGAAGCTGCTGGCTTCACTCTGAATTGAACTGTCACAGGGAATTACACAGCCCGCCTGGCTGAAGGCAAAGCCGAGGCGATGAGAGCTGCCTTCCCCCTCGCGCCCCTCAGCTGGGAGTGAGCCCATGGAGCACAGCACCAGCCAGAGCACAGCTCAGTCCTCTTCCCTCAGTCCTCTTCAAAGGGGACGAGAGCTGGCCAGGACAGCCCGATTACGGAGAGAGGTTGGGACTGAGCCGGCTCTATAACGGACACTCCTGCCCTGCTTTCTGCAGTATCTCCTGCTGCAAGGGGATGGGCAGCACCTCCAACACCCACACAGTTCACTGGGTCCCCCAGCTTTTAAGAGCTCCATAACCTTCTTCCATCCTTTGCCACGGAGCTTCTCCCTCTGCGTCTGCACCTGACTCCTACTCCAGCTCCCATTTCAGTTCGGTTTCAGCACCAACATGGGGCTTTGTCTGAGGTACTCCTGAGACTCTACCAAGCAGATGTATCCTCCAAGTGCCTAGGGAAGATAGGCCCTGGCCCTGAGAGCTGGCTGTACTCATCTCCCTCCACTTGCCTGTGAGCACCAACCCCCCAGCCCTGAGCACTGAGCATGGAGCTGCTGAAGCAGCTGAACCAGCAGCACGTGGTGCTGGAGCTGGAGCTCCCCACAGAGCAGTGGGTAACATGAAGCCTTGCTGACCTGTGAACAGGGACAGAGGGAACGGATGCTCCCAGGGAGAGCCCTGCTGGCACAGAGACCCATGGGTCGGCCCCTAAGATCTACCTGCACACCGTGTCCCCTGCTCCCATGCTCCATGTGAGGGCTGCAGGGACCGTCGGCTGCAGCTCATCCTCGAACATTCACAGGTGAGACAGAGCACAAGGGAGAAAAGTTTTTGAACTGGTTTTTCAAACAGTTTGAACCTGTCTCTGCTCCCTGGTCAAATAAGAGCTGTTCCAGGTCAGACTGCAAACGACTTCACTGCTGTTCCTGCAGCCAGCTCCTCCTGCATCCCTGCTGAGCCTGGCACTTGCTCACGCCCTGGCTCTTCTCATGTCCTGTCCTGGCCAGCTCTCACCTCACACCGGTTTGGTCTCTCCCTGGATGGGCTGCACATGGGGAGTGGTAGCCTGGAGCTACCCACACCTTGGCAGTCCCCATTTCCCCTTTCTCTCCCTTCTCCCCCCCTTATGTGCCACGAATTTGACTGAACTACGATCAGATCCCCAGAAAATCAGCAGGTGACACTGAAACAGGTCTCCAGTTACCAGCCAGGACTACAGGGGAGCCTGAACCCCTCTCTGGATGCCACTCAGGGCCAAGGTAGTGCTGTCCACAAGCGCTTCTCCTAGCATAGGCCATACTGTGCTCCCCAGATCCTGCACCCGCTGGCTCCTGCCCCTCGCTGCTGCCCCACTCCTTTGGGGCATGCTGCTGGGCTGTCAGCCCCCTCGCAGACCCTCTTGCAGCAGGGGGACCTCTCGGCTCGGCTCAAATTGCAGCCCGCTCCCGCGGAGGTGGAGGTGGGCGCAGGAATGTCTGCCCTTCCTCCGCAGCAGGCTGAGCTGCTCTGGCGGCCTCAGGGCAGGGAGCCCAGCACACAGGGAGCCCAGCACCCGGAGAGCCCAGCGCCTTCCCAGCAGGAATGTCCCTGCAATCAGGAGCTGGGGGATCGGGCGGGGGGGGGGTATGGAAAGAGGGAGCTTTTCCAAATGACCTAAGGCATTAGCAGGGCACCGCTGGAGGGGAGCAGGGCTCTGGGGGTTGTGAGCCTTTCCAACAGACTCCCTAACCTTCCCCTCAAGGCGACCAAAGAGTGCTACAGTGGGAAAGGGGTTGCTCTGCTTTCTGCTCCCCTCCCCTAGAAAGCTGCCAGCTGCCTAGGCATTAAGTGGGGTCGGGGGGGGGGGGCGGCGGGGGAGGGCAGGCAGTGCCCTTCCATACGTCTACCCTCTGCTCCTTCCCCAGGGCAGTTTGTGTCCCTCTTTGCTACGTTCCCAGCAACAGCCCCTTCCCCACATTGTCTCCCCATCATCAGAGTAGTTTCCCTGATCTTGCCCTTGGAGGAACTGGGTCCTGGCCAAGCTCCTGCTCTGGGGGAGCTCCAGATGCCCTGAAGGGTTTCTCCAGTGGTCCCAGGGTCTGGCTGGATCGAAGCTTGCTGGCAGCAGCTCCCACCACCCGAGAGGTCACCCCAATAGAGCCCAGACCTGTGCGGGGTCCCATACCTCACCCGCTGCCTGCTGCTTCTCCAGGAGCCCTGATTCCCTCCGAAACTCCCTCTTCCTGCGCCCCCATCCCCCCGGCACCTCCCCGACTCCCCGGCGGTGGCTGCCCCGGGACCACTGCCCCGGTTACCCAGCCAGGGGCACGGTGTGTGTCTGCCCCCTCGGGGGAGCCTCCTGCCCGGCCGGATTAGGGCCTCAGCGTGCCCCGGACACCCCCCTGCCCGGTGAGGGGACCCTCCCTCCCCGCTCAGGCCAGGCACAGCCCCTCGGAGCCGGGGGTGCTCGGCGCTGCTTGCCTTGGCGCCGCCAGCTCCCCCGGGCCCTCGGGTCCGGCCAGCCGCGGCGCGGGGCTGGGGGCGGCCGGGGGGGGGGGGTCTGTGGAGCCAGCAGGGCTTTGCCGTGGCCCCGAAGTGGTGAAGAGGGTGGGGGGGGGGGGGACGCCGGAGCCCTGCCGGAGGCGCCCATCCCCGTGGCGTCGGGCGGGAGGCGGCAGGACGCGGACGGTGCGCGGCGGCTGGCGGGGGACCGTGCCGGGGCTCCGGGCTGTGCCCAGCCGGCGCCCCCCGCGGGGAGCCCCACTCACCTGCGGCGGCGCGGCGGGGCGCGGCGGGGCGCGGCGGGGCGCGGTGGGGCGCGGTGGGGCGCGGGGCGCTGCCGCTTGCCTTTGTGTGGCGGCCGCGTGCGGAGCCACCTCGCAGCGCACAGCGGCCCCTGACGTCGGGCTCCGCTGGCAGCAAAAGGTGGTTTTAGCCCCAAACTTTCCCAAGCTCCTCCTCTGCCCCCCGGGAGCCCGGCCAGGCCCAAAGGCAGGGCCGGCCCCGGCGGGGGGCTCCGCCGGCCCCGCCGCCCCGAGGGTGCGGGCTGCACCCTCCCGCCCGGCGCCGCGGGAGGCGATCGGCGAGGAGGAGCCCGGGGAGGCTGCGCGGGGGGGGGGGGGGGGGGGGGGGGGGGCGCAGCTGGCTGCACCCGCGGGCGCTGCGATGGGGAAGCTGCAGGCTGGGGTGGGTTTTTGCTCCTCGTGTCTTTGCACCCTGGCACGGGGAGCTTTGGCCCCGAGGGGGAACGCCCAAGCACGGCATGTGCCCCCTTGCCCTGGCATGTGCATCTCCCCTTCCTCAGGGGCTCACCGGGCCCTGGCGCTGTGTTTCTCTGCAGCAGCATGTGTGTACGTGCAGCACCAGCAGAGCCATCAGGGCTCAGTGCACGCAATGGCTGAAGGGGGGGGGGGGGGGGAGGCTGAGCTAGTGCCGCTCAGCCCCAGACCACGCAGGAGCAATACCCATCCTGGGGCCCAGGACTCGGATTGCCGTTTGAAGATGACCTCTGGTGCACCTGAGGTAAGATGGAGCAAAGAGAACTGCCCTGTATCTCCATCAGCTCCATTTATGCCTTGTTCCCTGCTCCTGGTGACCTCCGGCATTGCTGGACTGATCTTTCCTGGTCTCTGCTCTTTTCGTCTTTTCCCACTCATTCTGCCTCCCACGGGGCAGAACATGCCCCTCAGGGAGGTACCTGAAGCAGCACATTATTTCTTATTGCATTTCACGCTGACTCAGGGCTCTCCCCAGTCCTGTTCCTCACAGCCTGCTTGTGACAGTCTGTGGCTCAGCTGCTGCTGCAGCCTTTCTCCTTGGGTGAAGCATCAATACATTATCAGATTGCTGGGTGGGGATGAAAGGACTTTGTAGATGTGACTGCTTCCCACGTCCACTACCGTATTTTCTCAGGAGGCAAGGGGATGCAGGGACCAAGCCAGCTCTTTTCTTGAGTTACCAGCCAAAAGGGCTAGTCTCATGCCAAAAGAGTGGGCTGTGCTGGGGAACCAAGCCATTTTTCCACCCCTTTCCCTAGAAGATTGCTGTTGAGAGAGCTGGGCAGCCACAAGCAGTTTTCTTCTTTCTTTTTCTTTCTTTCCTTCTTTCTCTCTCTCTCTCTGCTTTCTCTCTTTCTTTCTCTCTTTCTCTCTCTCTCTCTCTCCTCTCTCTCTCTTTCTTTCTTTCTTTTTTAATGAGCTGCTTCAGAATCAAGAATTGCTTTCCAAGAAATTCTCACTTTTAACTCACATGCTGCTGGCAGTTTCCTGAACATCTGTAGAGATTTAGATGATGGCTGGCAACCATCCGGAGGGTGTGATCTCCCTCCCTCTCTCCACACACACAGAGCAATGGGTGCTGCTTTGCGTGGGCTACCACCGGATGAGGAGCAGCAGCAGGGCAGACAGAAATAGACCTTTGAGCGCAGAGTGCAGAAACGGGTCCTGCCAGCTGGGTGCCTAGCAAAGTGAGTGGCACCCCTTGGTCCTCCATAACTGGGGACTTTAAAGCAAAGCTGGAGAAAGCTGCAGGAACAAACCACGTTCAGAAAGAGGAAGGGGAAGTGACTAGGTGTGTTGCTTTAGGCTAGGATTCAGTGGCATCAGTTTTGCAGTCCTGAGTCACGGAGCTGTAATGAGCAAACCAGGTCCTGCTAGAGCTGTGAAAGAGTTGGCTGTGGAGTGAGCATGGCTGGTTTTCTTCAGTCTTCACTGGGCAGGAGCCACTGAGACACTGTCGAAGTCCCCAGTACAGAGCAGTCCAAAGTACTGAGAAGCTCACCATCAAGTTTTGCTCTTCCCTTCATTTCTACCCTTTCTCTTTCCTTTCCTGTTGTCTCCTTGGGTTGGGGATCAGAAGCCACATGATGGCATCACGAAAGGTCACCACGTGCATCACTTTTCAGACATGGCTGTGCCAGACATGTCCTTTCTTCCCTTTCAGAGGGACGCAGAGCTTCTCCGGCTTACATAAGAAGCAGAACGCTATGATTGCAGAAAGAGGCCTCATACCAAGGGAAGGAGGGAAGAGAGAAAGAAAGCATGACAAACCGAGGTGCACTTCCCTGCAACTGTTTAGCTAGAGCATTTTACCTCTAAAGTGTCACAATTAAGTAATTCACGGCATGAAACTCCACATTTTACATCCTCACTAAAAGCCTGCTCCTTGGGGCACTATGGTACATTAGCGGCAGTGCAAGGGTACAGCTGTGCATGGCAGGAAGTTTTGCTCGTTCATACTTTGGCAGGAGGCGTGAGGGTCGCAAGCACAGCTAATAATTAACTTGGTCAACTGCTGGCACCCCAGGCCTGTTTAGCTAGGGTTGGTTTTGTATGGCATTCACGAGTGTGCATACATACCCACACATGTGCTGGCTGTGTGCACACTCCCAGCTACATGGGAGACCAAACAGACCTCCAGTGTTTGGCCTGATTTTCTGCATCCTGCTGGAGGGGGAAGAGATTGAGGAAGCTAAAGCCCTTTGTACAGAACTGCACAACTCTCTCCAGGGCAGGAAGCTGAAGGTAGACTGCCTATTTCCTAACACTCCTCATCAGAGCAATTGCATTTAAGAATTCTTTTCTCCCCCACCATAAATTTGACACCAGGGCAGCTGGAAAACTCTCATTGCCATGGTTACTGACAGTCCTTGCTGCAGAGGAACAGGCCAAGTGCCAATATGCTGAGTCTGGGCACTGAACTGGAATCAGCCTCTCCTTGCAATCACATGTACATCTGGTCCCTGGGCATTGACCCAGGAGCACTAGGACAATTTGGTGTGCATTACACCCATTACAGAATCCCACTGTTAGCTTTGGGCAGAAGTCAATGAAAGGGAGGCTTCTGGGGGTGGAAGGGACAACGTGTTGGGGGAAGGAGGCTGTCTCTCTACAACCAGAGAGGTGGAGGCAGTAGTGACAGGCAGGCTGTCAAGCTGCCCTCAGAAATCTGAGTTTACAGTATGAATCATAGACCGTGTCCATCTCCAACTCCCTACCACAGCACTGTGGGGGACAGCAGGCTCTATTACCTCTGTTTTTCAAAGGAAACTCTGAAAAAGAAACAGTATTGGCCATGGTCATCCTTACGAGTCAGTGACTGAGCTGAAAGCTCTTAATTCTCTTGCTCTTGCAATCATTTTGCAGTCTTCCTGTGAGAACTGGGAAGATACTTGACACTGCAGCCCTAGAGCTTAGCACTAGAAGCAGGAACAAACTGCTCCCTCCTAAAGATGAGAATGAATAGGGAAAGCCTTGGCTTCTGCTCTTGCTGGGAAAGCAAATTCATCCCCAGCAGAGGAACATGGCTGGGGACAGCTGCATTCACCACAAGAAAAGGGTTTTGTAGGAATGTGCACAAGCAGAAAAATTCTGAAATTTGGAGGTGGGATGCTGCTGTAGTAACCAATCAATAGTTGTGCAGCTGCAAAGGGCGAGTCAGGCCTGATTCTGGGACTGCTGTCTCCTGTCCCAGAAAAGAATGCAAGTAAGGCAAGAACAGCAAGCTGGCAGCTCATGACTCTCAGGCTCATCTGGATCACTTGGAAGGGTAGTGGATTTTCTCCCTGTTTCATGTTACCATAAATACTAATGTATGACACGGAGTGTCCCTGAAGGGGGAGAAGGTCTCACAAGAGAAAGGCCTTGCTTGCATGCAGCAATTGTGCTAGATGTCTGCTGTGCAGGGAAGTGGTCCAAAAATCTGATCCAGCAGGGAAATTCCCAGAGTACTTTGAGCCTGTGGTTAAGACGTGGGACAGAAGCTTTGGGGGAAAACCTTGTTCATACCAAAAAAGGTGTTTCATTTGTACAGTGTCCACCACATTCTAGCAGATGCGGAGGGAAGGAAGGAGGGAGGGAGACGGGAAGGAAAACATCCATCTTTTTATTTCAATGGCAAGAAACAACAACATCCAAACAGTCAAAGTTGAAAAGCAATGGGAACACAGGCTCATGCCAGGCCATCAGCCTGATAGAGCTGGCACCCTTACGGAGTTACAAAAATACAGTCCTACAACAGCATCTAGGAAACACAGAACCAGGTATTGCACAGAACCTCTGCCCTCCACGGGCAGAGCTACAAAACACCCCCTCCGCCTAAAAACAAGCCAGGCTTGGAATTGCACAGCAACTCAGCTCACACGTGCACAGAGGGGCCAGGCGGGGAGGGGGACAGTGTGTCTCTGAACTACCTGTACAAAAACTAAGGGAACATATAAAACTAGGGAGAAAGGCAGATGGTGGGGGGCAAGCTGGGGCTGTAAACTTTTCCAGCCCAGGTTGGGCGTCCTGGCTGGGGGGCAGCAGTTTGCACCTTTGAGAAGACAATTGTGCCTTGTTTTTCTGCTGCTAGTGAGCAGCACTGCTGGCTAATTCTGATGCTGCTGGAGTACTGCAGCTCTAAATGCACTGGGATACTAATGTTATTAATTGCTGATAGTACTACTGGATCCCTGACAGAAGCCTTTGCACTCTACTCTGCACTGCCCTGGCCCCAGGTACGCCTCTATTCTCTGCCACAACTCCCCTGGTCCTCTAGGATAACTCCCTGCCTCCCCGACCAAAAGCCGCAATGCTATCGTGGTTCTCAGTGGTATTGTGATACTTTTTTGGTATTGGCATTATGAAAGATTTGAAAGGTGTCACCTAACACTACACAGTAGCCACAGCTTGCTGTGAAGACTCACACCCTGGTTGAGCTCAGGATGATGGTGAGGTCCACACAGACCGCATGGGGCAGCAATAGTACCCTGCAAGCAGCAACCTAGACTGGTTCCACAACTGCCTCCCACCTGAACATGCCAAGCAGGTACACTACCTCCAGGGCTTCTTGCTCACTTCATGTGCTGGCACCTCTTGATCTCAGAGACTGTTGGTGCTTCAAAAGCTTGCTCCAGCTCTGCTGTACTACTGCAGCATACATTGTATCTACAGGGGAGATGGGCCATGGTGCCCTTGCGCCCTATGGCAGGTGGTACAAGAAATGCCATCCCACTGCACACATGAAAACTCTGGGATCCCTGATGTTTTCTTTCTAGGCAACCAAATCCTTCTTTCTGCTAAAACTGGAGAGGCATCCTGCCTAGGAAACCTGTGTCTGGGTGAGCTCCCACAGCTTTCCCAGCAAAGCCTTATATCCACTTTTGAGGGGGGTGGCAGAAGTCACGCTCAGAGGATGCAAGTTCACAGGTTGGGGAGGAGTGGGGGGAACCCCTGAGAGTAGCACTGACTCTGGTGCTGCCTCTAATGCTGCCATTAGGAGCTGAGTGTCACTCCTAATGTTGTGCTGGAGCTGAAGCAGAGAGGGCAGCTGTATCCAAGTCAGCTAAAAAGAACATTAGGGAAATATAAGAGCCTCTACACCACTGCCCCGGCCAAGCGTGGCTCTCCACCATGGCTACAGTACAGCACAGTCACAAAGAGAGGCCCAGCAGCCAGCCACGTGCACCAGCTGCCCCCACACAGCTCTCTGAAGGATGGAGAGTCTGGAGGGCTCCATCCAGACCATACCTATCCTATGCCAGATTGTGGACTGGCAAAGCACTGAAAACAAAGCAACCAGAAAGGCAGGGTCTGGAAGCAGAGCAGCCCCAGCACTCAGCCCCAGTTGCTCTGGGGAAAGGTTGGGTGCATGTCTCAAACATGTCATGGACTTTTCTCTCGCCACCAAAGGGCCCCAGCAGGGCAATAGGATAGACCCAGACCAACAGGAGGGAAGAGGAGCAAGAATCATGGTGCTTCCCTTTGGCCCACAGCACCCACGCAGGCCATCCTGCAGCCTGCCCAGCACAGTCTACACCTCCCATGGCTGTACTGGGAAGGACGGAAGGAACTGGATGTGAGCCTAGCAAAGTGTGCAATGGAGGGCAGACCACTGGCAGGGAGAGGGGGCTGAGCAACAATATCCCACAAGGATCACAGGCGATAGCGTATGGGGACACTGGTATCACTCCCATGTGCAAGGGAGAGAGAGGGCTTCATCCTTTGCCTGCTGCAACAGGCCCTGTGGGATGGAGCCCATCCATAGCAGGGAACGTGGTGGAGGAAGAACAAAGCAGGGACACATGAAGAACTGGGTTTCAAATCCCAAATACCCACTGTCCTAATAAATAGAGTCCCAGCCCTGCCTGAGGCAGAGCTCTGCTGTCCCCATCTCTTCTGGGACCAGGCGAAGATCTAGGGAGGGCTGGGCCAGACTCACAGCTCTGCCAGTTGCTGTCCTCTTCTTGTCTTGCCTGAGCTGGCTTGGGCTAAGGCACACTGAGCACTACACAGCTGTCTCCTGGTCCTCCCGCTGGATCATCTGGTAGTGCTGTCGGTTCTCGAGGTAGGCAGCCAAGTCGGGGTCGTTGGCCTTCTCAGCCCTGTGCTTGGGAGTGTCTCCCTGCACAGGGAAAGCAGGGTGTCAGAGCACTGAATGCTGCCTCGTGGACCACTCTTGGCACCAAAAGGCCCCCTTTCCCCCAATACTCCCTTCTAGAAGGTGGCTCCAGCAGAGGCCTGCAGTACCCAAAGCCAAGCTCTGAGGCAGGAGATGTGCCAGGAGGAGGCGGGCAGTAAAGAAAGCATGCTCCAAAGGAGCCTGGCTTTGCTAAGAGGCTGGAAACAGTCTGCGGAACCGTCTGCCATCCCAGGCCAAGACAGAGACCAGCCCTGGTCTTCTCCGGCCTGCCTGCCACACCGAAAGGAGACAAAGGTCCGTATCTGTGACCTGCTTCTTTTCTGGTGCTGCAGAGGCAGGCGGGAGAGGGTGAGGAATGAGGAGTATGTCTGGGGAATGCCCGGGAATACCAACCCCCCTTGCCTCTCGCAGCCTCCCTAGCGCTCCTGCTCCCAGAGGAGGATCACATTTCACCAGCTTATTGCAGCCATCTGGACTGTGTCCACTAATGAACTCCCGCACTCCATAAAAAGCAAATCTGTTAACAGCTCTCAGCTACGTCTCCTCTCCCCCTTCCCTCCCCCTGCTCCTCGTTCCTTCTCATTAAGTGCCCGGGCTCTGTGGTGCTGAACAAACCCTCTGCTGAGAAAGGCCAAGGAAACCTGGCACTCTGCCGCTGCCATTGAAAATCAGCCCCAGAAGGAAAGCGGGGCCTGCCCAGCTCATCCCGTGGTGCACAGCAGGGCAAGGTGGCTGCAGTGGGGAGCAAGGGCCTTCACGACAACCTACAGTTATATTTCCTCAGTGGTCAGACATACGGAGTCTCCACCATACGTGGATACAACTGTGGACAAAAGCCTGAGACCCCCCCCGCCCCAACACACACACACCACCACCACAAAGGCAGAGAGATGACAAACACATACACGGCTCCCCCGTGCAAGCAGGCGTGCCATGGGGACAGGGCTGGAACTTGGGGTATCCCTTCTCTCGCATGCTCACATACACAGGAACTGCTAGGGTCACCCCCCTTCTCACACTCAAGGACACATTTACGAAGAAACTTCCATACGCACTGTGGCCTGGCCACGCCACCGAATCCCTGTGGTGATCTCCCCTCACCCTCGCACACGCATGTAGCGGGGACAGAGACTATTCTGTGCTTCACTACCCCAGCTCTCCTCAGGGGCCTCCTCTCTGTATCCACTGAATCCAAGCACTCATTTAACAAAGGGGGGGGGGGAAAGACATGGAGTTGAGTTTCTTTTTCATCCACCTACAGAAGCCCTAATGTAACGTTGCCTGCCCAGATCCACAGCCTGAAACTAGAGCTCCTGGGGCCCCTCGGCCTGCCCAGGCTGATGCATGCTACCTGATAAGATCCAGCCTCCTCCAAAGCTGTGGGATACAGGACCAGACTGTTTCAAACCCGTTGCTCAGCTGTGCTACAGGTCTGACACAGAGTTCCTGCAGTGAGGTTTCTAACAAGGCTGTTTCTTGCCTGTGCAAGCAAGTTGTAACCTGGAGCCTACGCAAGGTCAGTGCAGCAGAGCAGACAGGTCCCCAGACAGCTACAAACCCAGACATGCATTTACACAGGCATGTGCAAGTCCCCTTCCTTGGGGGAGCCTGTCATTCCTGAACTAGGCTCCCTTTTGCACTGGCAAGTTTGGGGTTGTTCATCTGCTTCAGGCAGATGCTTAAGCAGAGATCTGTGCTCCTGCCACAAAGAGCCTCTGTTCTACGGGCAGAGGGGCTGTGCTTCCGGAGCTGCCCTCTCCTCCTGGCGCTTCCCAGTGTCCCTCTCATCCAGGCATTGCCTTCTCTTCCTACAGCTGCTGGCTGAGTCGCCAGCCAAGCCATTCCTGCTCTGGGTGCTGTGCAAGGCTCTAGCCTTGGCCAGGAACAAGGAGGACTGACTGGGAGCCAGAGATTGTCTGTACGACATCTCTCTGGCAGCTGGCAAAGGGACTGCTCATGGTCTGAATACCCAGAACTCTACCAGCTCCAGCAGGTTTGGATCCCCAGTTGGGCTCCTTCCTTGTATCCCAGACCCATAGACTGCACCTTCTTAGGTTGTCATTTTATCTCCTCCACTACAGCTCACCGCTAGGATCCTCTGCCAGAGACATGGCCACCTCCCCTTCACTCCGTGCTAGCCCTGGGAACCTTGTGTACCAAAATGTAGCTTCAGTCCCTTTCCTACAACTCCTCTGTGGGGGCTGGCACAAACCCACGACACCAAGACACATCTCAATTAATTCAGTATGTGACTGAAAGTGCTCCGGCTGCCTGCTAATACTCTCTGTAGGCCTAGTTCATCTGAAGAGTTCTCAGCCTTCCCATCCTAGCTCCACGCGGGGGAGAGTGGGGGGAGCCTCGCAGCTGGGAGAGAACTTGTCAGTGAGACTGTCCTTGCTCTGACCTCAGAGGGTGGAAAGGGGGGAGACAGGGATGAGACATTCCAGCCCCTTGCTGCTAATTTAATAAAACAACACACAGAGGAGAGCAAGGAGGAGAGGGATTTAACCCCTTATGCAACTTAGGAGTAGGCTAAGCAGGTAGGTCTCTGCTGGGTGAGCATTTATATTTCATGTCAACCTACCAGGAATCATAAATGGCTCCTCTTCTCCTGGGCCTGCACACCTTTTCCACACACAGGCCATAAGCTGGCAAAGACTAGAGCCAAAGACTCATTTTCTGCTCTTCTGATGACCCAGTAAGTGGTCTGCTCCCACCGATCCCTGTGGTCCCCATGGAAAGCCCCATTTCTAGCCCTCCTGCCTTCACCTGCAGGTCTGTCTTCATGAGTGAAGCCCCGGCCTCCACAATGTAGTGGCAGATAGTGCGCTGGCGTAAGGCTGCGGCCTGGTGCAAACTGGTTTCGCCACTGAGGAGAAGAAAGCAGAAGACATGAGATGCCTCCACCCCAAACATGCTGAGTGGGGACATGCACGCACAGAGACAGCAGCAAAGGACTGCTCTCAGCCTGCTGAAAGAGCTCACAGTGGGCTGCAACTTGTCTGGCAACATCTGCTCCCAGCCCAGACAGCCTTGGACTGAGAAGGGGATATGCTGCTCAAGGGTTATTCAGTCCAAGAATGGACAGGAAATCATAGCTGGTAATGAGAAGAAGGGCAACTGTGTAAAAGAAGGGCTGACAAGACTGGTAACTTCACAGATTGTCTGGTCAACAGGTAATACAAATCACTCAACAACTTACTTCTCTTCCTCTGTGGCATCCAGGATATCTGAAGGGGCTAGAGAGAGAAATACAATGCAGGCCAAGTGAGACCAGGCTTCAGGACACAGACAGCCCCACCTATTCCCCAGTAACACAAAGTATCTTTCTGTAGGAGCTGCTATTTCCATGCTGCCTGCAGAGGTCTTGTCTCCCAACCAAAGCATTCAGGTGAGCAATTGCATCTCTGACTCTCAATCGAGATCAGGGGAGAAGAATTGTTTGTGGACACCATTACAGAGAAATACCTAAATAAAAATTAAGCAGGCTGCATTTCAGTGATAGCTGCCACGAATTTCAATTCCAGCAGACAGATGCAATGGAAAGCCACCGCCACAGAAGCAGGATGCACCAAACCCAGAAGGAAAGGATTCTGCCCCCAAGAGCATCCCCTCTGAGCAGAGGGTCAGGCTTTGTTGCCAGCCTGTTCTGCCAAGGCGAGTACTTTGCTCACAGCAGAATGGTCCCAGTTTACCGTTCTCAATGATGTATTTGACAATATCCTTGCTCCCTGATTTGACAGCATGATGGAGGACGGTCTGTCCTGAGGAATCTCGCACCATCAAGTCTCTTCCAGCCCGGTGCAGCTCCTGGAACTACAAGATTGCCAGAGAGCTCCGGATAAGTTTCCTTTCTCAGATCACTTCTAACCACCCAGTTCCTGAACTTGCATCTTCAAGGTCCTCAGCAGGAGAGGAATTACGTCTAGCTCAGCCACATTATCGAGTCCCTTCCCTCCACATTCCCCTGGCAAGTAACGGGGCATCTTGCCAGGAGCCTGCTTGGTTTCCACCTACCACTCCCAGCTGGGGCGCTGCCTTAAAGAAAGGCCTCAACAGGAATGGTTTGAGGAAAACAGTGGAGTCCAGGTGGTAGGGCATGCCACAGGCCCAAGGGACACATCAGCCAGCCCTGGACCAGTGCCCAGAGCCAACTCTGGCTGCACATCACAGCACACGGTAGGAGCCCTTACCTGGCTGAAGTTGCCACTCTTGGCAGCTTCTATCAGAAGGTCATCTACAAAGAAGGGAGATGGGTCAGTGTCAGAAAAGCCAAGCTGTAGTGCTGTTTATCTAATTGGGGGCACTGAAGGACTCAAACCTCAGCGGAGGTTATAAGACAAGCTCCTCTATGTGCTGCCCCCATGGTCTCAGGACAAACAGTGGCCAGGCTGGTTTTACATGGGTGCTCCACCTTCAGCTATGCAAAGGACAAGCCATGGGATCTGTGGTGATCACCCAGACTGTGGGCACATATCCGAGGCCGCAGCTAGGCCTCAGCCCCTGGCGAAGCATGTCTGTGCGAGAGAAGGTGCTTCTACCCTAGGAAGGATGACTGGTGATGGAAGTGGAAAAGCAGGGAAAGCACTTTGATGGACTGGTCTGCAAATCACAGTCACATCTCTACTTGCCCACCTCCAGGATCACCCTGTCCTGGCCTCCAAGGGTCTGTACTCCCACCCAGTGCACCAACAGCAGGGCCTGGAAAACCACACTCCATTCCTGGCCACATCTCAGAGACAGGACAGGCAAAAAAAAAAAAAAAAATGGTGGGGATCCAAAATAATTTGACGTAAGAGGAGGCACAGCAGCTTGGGAGACCTGCCAGATGCCTGCAGTAAGGACAGAAGAACTCACCTTTATGCGGGAGGCAGAGCCCAGTGTCCACACTGGAAGGGAAGAAGAAAAGGCATAATTAACCCCGCCAGCACCTTGCCCAAAAGGTCACACAGTGAGCAGAGGAATGGCTCTGGAGAGGCCTACCTGTAGCCCTCTTCCAGCAGACTAAAAGAAAGGCAGATAAAGGACCTAGCTGCCCTTTGGCCATGCTATCTGCTTCTCTCCCCCCTGCCCCAATCTGGGTTCTTTCTCATCCTCACTTCCACTTCTACTTTGGTTCTGAGCTCCAGTGCTCACCCATACCCAAAGCTGCCATGATTTGGACCTACACAGACCCATGCCCTTTGCCCTATGGACCAAGCCCTGGAACTTGACCCCATGTCTGAGTCACCTGGTGATACTCCACTCTTTTCAGCAGAGCTGGCAGGGAGCAGAACAGAAAGGAAGGCATCTGATCCTGGTCTAACTCACCACTGGAATCTTGCTCGCTTCCTGGGAGCCTCTCTGTAACCTATCTTGGGAATTGTAGCTGTGAAGCCAACCCCAGCTCTCCCATTCCTGCTCTCCCCATCCCTTTTGAGGTCCAGCACTCCATTATCTCCCACTTCAGATCACAGCATGCAGTCTCACCTGGGGGCAGGAGAGGAGGGAGGAGGGGAGGAAGAGGAAGGGAATGCAAAATGATGCTCAGTGGGAGTGGAAGATGAGTCAACGACGTCAGGCATGGCAGGAGAGGTGCCCACAGTCTGGGTGATCACCAGCTCTGGGTCCAGCACAAAGAGCTCATCCTGAGAGATCTCCGTTACATAGTTGAGGTGCTCCTGGAAGACACAAGTCAGCTTCTTCAGAAGCTCCCATCCCCTGACATTCTGTGCCTTGTAGCCCACCCACTAAATCAGCAGAATGATGGTGGCTCAGAGAGTCATAGGCCCTGTGCCTGGGAAGCCTCCATCAACAGCACTAAGGCAGATGTGAAGCTGAGAGAAAGCAGCATGGTGTGGAGCCTTGTGGAACGAGAGGTGGAGAAAGGAAGGGAGCTGGATCCCACCTCATCCACTCCCAGGAAATTTGTGATCATCAGTGTCCATCCACCAACTTCCAAAGTCATGGTCAGGCATGCCTTTGCTATATCACTCTTCTCCAGTCTTCACTCCCAGACTGGCACAAATCCCACCCCTGTTTCTTATCAGGACTAATAAATTCATGCCATGGTCCAAAGCTCACCCTAACGATTCTTGGAAACTAATCATCACTTGGCCAGGTTGAAAGGAGACCACTTCTGGCCTTCTTGCCTCCTGCCCTGGGTAGGATTCTGCAGGCAGCTTCCAGCCCATAGCCCTGTGCTCCCACCCGCTCTCCCTCCTTTTCCAGAGGGGGCAGTGTGTGCTGGGGCAGGTCCTGGGCTAGGCAGCACCAGCTACCTCAGGGATTGCCCCATCTCCACAGCGCAGGGCTGCAGCAAGGCAATGTGGGTCCTCTTGCCCCAGCACCAAGGGGAGCACTTGGGAGGCAGGACAGTGTGGGGTGTGGGACCTATGCAACGCCATGGCTGAGCCAACGTATTAAGTCTGTCCTGTCAGGACATGCAGAAAAAGCTGGGAGGAGGGCAGGACATCACAGCTGGAGGATGAGGCCACACTCACCTGTGCACGGTCTATCCTATAAAAACGATCCGCCGTAGTTGCTGTAAGAGAGAGGGACAGTGATTTTTGCATAGGACGAGGAAGATGGCCATTTTCCACCACTTTCCACAGTGAGTGGTAGTGAGCTATTCAACCAATTCTTGTCCTGCATGAAGGGCACAGCAAAGCAAACAGCAACTTCCTGACCAGGAACAGTCCCCTGATGTCCATCAGGAGTCTGCCAGGACCCCGCTATTCTCTTCACCTGAGAGGTAGCCCCTGGTGCCTACAGACTGCCATACCCCTGTGCAACATGCCTTTGCTTCCCATCTTCTCTTCAGTGACCCCTGGCAACAGCCATAAGCTATGGGGAAGACTAGAACTAGCTTATGCCATGGCCTTTCTGGGGACTTTCAGGTGTTTTGGTGTTGCAGAGATAACACAACACTACACAGAACAGATCAAGCTCTGGGCTGGACACTGCTCATCTTAGAATTTGCTTAGACTGGGTGAGGAACTACTCTGATTCAACATGATGCATGTTACTGCAGTAACAGTGCACAGAGAAACAGGAGCACTAAATGAGGCTAGGAGAATGGGAGCTCAGCCTCTCCTGGCTCTGACTTTACTAAGTAACATCCCATAGACCACCAAAAGGCCACATCAGAGCTTATAGTTGCTAGTCACGACAGAACACACAATTTCCAGATGTAGATCCAAGTTCCTGTTTCCTAGGATGGCAGGAGAACTTCAAACTAGCCTCCAGCCTGTCGTTCACAGCCCTCTGTCCAGGTGCATCTCTCCACTCATCCCTCTTCCTAAGAGAAGAAATCCCCACAACAGTAGAGGAGCTCCCCCAACAGCAATGAAGCAAGTGGCTGTGCTGGAGCTAGACCCACACAGCTAATGCTCCCAGTGGAGCAGGGAGGGTCTGGGGAGTTACTGCCATTAGCCAGGGAGGGCAGGACAACTAAAGGCAGAGTGGCAAGATAAATAGGCCCCCTTGCATGGTGGCATTTCCCTTGTGATCCGGTGCTGCTGGTACCTACTTCAAGAAGGTTCTGGTGGGATCCTTGAGGGTCTGGGGAATTTCCTCCATGAACAGAATGAGGATGGCTGTGACACAAGCCAGAGCAGATTAGAGGAGCGAAAGAGCCCCATTTATCCTGTCCTGACTGGAGATTTACAGTCATGGATCTGCTGACGAAGGCCTGTAATTCAGTCACTTTAATGAGCCCACACTGTTTTGAATGAGGCTCTGGCTCCTTTCCTGACACATTTTCCTGAGCTCAGAACCTGCTGCTGGGAGACTGGTATGAGGAGGGAAAATAGTCCTGGTAGTGACACCTGGGAGCAGCAATTCCAGCAGCTCCGCATGCAGGGTTGAAGGCCCGAACCAGAAGCTGCACCTTTTCTGCCTGGCCCACGGCTTGCCATGCCTACTTTGTAGCCCATAGCTGTGTCTGGCTTCCCTACCACAGGGTACCAACACACATCTAGGACTTGGGGTCTCAGCGGAAATGCAGCATCTCTGTTGAGGAGAGGAGAAAGGGTAGTTTATGATCCCTGAATCACAAGCCTTGTGCCCCAAAAGGCCTTAAGCTGGACACCAGTGGCTGTCAGCTACAAAGATGGGCCTGCTCAGCACAGTGCCCCCTTCCTCCTCTCTCAGCTGCTCCTGCAGGTTTGGAGACTTGCTCCAGCACTGTTAAGAGGGCACAAAAACCTGCACTGACCTGGTCTGTGAGGGAATCCGAGGGAGCCACCCAGGTCAGTGGAAAAGAAAGACACCTAAAATAAGTCTTAGTAAGAGCAGCAGTGCAGCCTGGAAGCTTTGGAATCAAAGTAATGGCAATTTAGACAGAAAAAGGAGCAGGGGCTGAGAAATGGGACTGGAAGAAAGCCCAGTTTGTAAAAAAAGTCCCTGCTGCCCTGCTGCACATGTGGAGTATCCTGTAATCCCAGCTGACTGGGGCACAGCCTCAGCCCTACAGTCCTTGCCTGTGCACAGCTGATACCTGAATTAGCTGAACAAGAGACATTTCTGTAGTGTGTATCCAGACAGCACCTTCTGGTGGAGAAAGCTGCCATGCAATAGTCCTCTCCCACTCTAGATCCTCTCCCCTGGACCTCCTCTTGGCCCAGGCTAGGGCTGGCTCTTGCTTTTGGCTATCTCCTTGGCTCTCCATTAACCCTCCTGCACACAGGGGCTGGCTCCTACGTGCTGCTCTCCAAACATACAGAAGGTTAGCTCTGTTCTGCTATAAGCCAGGTTACTGGAGTTAGAAATCTCCTCCTGCAAATCAGGGAGATGAACTGTCATCAGCAGTTACTTCTCTTGTCTGGCTGAAGTGAAGTGAAGGCAAAGGGAGAGGCAAAAGATGTTTCCAGGAGGGGAGGAGAAGTGGAGAACCTGCTCCAGGCAGAGTCCAGCTGGGGACCTGTTCATCCCTATCACTGGAATCCATGCTGGAGGCTTTCGGTAAGCCTTGCTCCCAGCATACTGGAGCATGGGTGCCCCCTGCTTGTATGACACAGGAGAGCAACCAGAGCTCTCCAAAGAGCCCCAACACACTGCAAAACAGCAGCTGCATTCAGCTCTAGAGGCAGGTGAGCAGCAGATAACCCTCACCTGGCAGACTCCTTGCTCCACTCATGACCCTCAAGCAGAAGCACAGCTAGTGCCAGAGACAAAGAACTGCTGAGCCTGGCTGCAGAGATCCTAAACATCCCCAAGTTCCAAGGCTCGAACAGTTCTCCGTGGCTTTTCACTATGAGTCCATCTCCTTGCCCCCAAATTCACACACAATCAGCACTCCAGAGGGAAATGATACTCACAGTCCAGGAAGCACCATTTTGGGGACAGCTTTTGGGATGACAGAGTCTTTGGTTTGGCTCCATCCCCTTCCTGCACAGAAAGGATGATAAAGTCATGTCTCTTGGCTTTCCTGCCTCTCCCCAGGCTGTCCCTCCTGCTTTAGGAGGTCCCCACAGACACTGAGGGCTGCAAGTGCTTGGACAGAATGAGGAACTTTGAACACAGGCAAAACATACGGTGACAAGGAGTGCCATGGGACAGATCTGAGCTGATATACACCAACTCATTAGAGAGGTGCCACAAGATAAGCCCACAAGACCAGCATGGTGCACATGACAGATGGGTCTGGTGGAGGGAGAGAGGCCATACACACCTCAAAGAGCAGGCGCTGTAAAGCAAAGGGCTGTGGAGGGAAATCCTGCAGAAAGGCAAGGAAGGTGTACCATTACAATGTTTGTCTGGGTGGCCCTCTTCTCTCTTCAGCCCCGTAGGGATTTCCTCTGTCCCCTTACAGAAGATATGGCAGGCAGTTCCCTGACTATATATGCTGCCAGGCTGAGGTCCCAACCCTGCCCTGCTCTGGGGTGAGAGCACAGTGTTTGCTCAAGGAGACAGAAGTGAAATGCAATGCAAGACACACCAGCCTCAATGTGCAGCTTTAGAGGCATCTACCAGCCTGATGCTGTACAAAAAACAAACAAAAAAAACCCAAAACACTGTTCTCTGAGCCCAAGAGCCTCCTAGTCTCATGTCTGCCTAGGTCTCCACACCAGCACCCTGGGCACACAGGGGACAGAAGGCAGGAAAGCAGACTCAGTAGAGCGAGGAGCAGGTGCCAGTGAGCTGGCCTGGGCAAGCAACTCCGTAACTCAGCTCTGCAACACGCTGCATGCATGTTGAATGGAATTTTCTTGGCCTCCAGAGCCAGTCAGCTGTAGGCTGGGCAAGGTCCTTTAAATCTTCTGAGACAAGAACAGATTGTGCAGCAGGACACATTGTGGGCTCAGAAGGTACTGCTCACCAGGGGCTGGCATTACACAGCCTATGTCTGGGTCAAGGACTTGCACTACACTAGTACATTGGCAAGAGCACAAAAGTTCACACATGCAACTGAAGAGAATTGCGAGGGTTGGGGGGAACAACTCTTAACTGGGCATCCAGGAAAGGACAGAGCAGTACCAGGAAACACAAAGCCCACAGAGGGCTGAAGGATGCATGGTACAGCGAACAAACGGACAGAGGAAATGCCTCCCCAAACACGTGGGATGGGCCAGGCCCTTGCGGGATGGGTGCTGGCTCTTTCCACTGTACAGTAACTTTCCTGGGCCACGGGTACAGAGTGAGAACAATGCTGAGAAAGAAGCTGCCAGACAAAGGCCATCCAGCTTGGGAATCTGCCTCTAGGATGTGTTGAAGGCAAATGGTGAGCTGCTACCAGAAGCAGGAGTATGTTTGGGTGGTCATGGAGGCCTAGAAATCTCTTCCCTGAGCCTCTTCATCTTTAGCATTGTTGTGACCACTTCCCTCATGGCACCTCACCTCCTGCAGCCTCTCAATTTGGGTCCGGCACAACTCCAGGTCACTGTCTCCTGGAACCACAATGATCCCCAGTGGCACAGCTGTAGGACAGGGCACAAACAAGTTAGTGAGCAGCTTGTGCCTGAGCACCAACACCTCATATAGCCCAGCTGAGGGCACTGCTAGACTTGGTGATAGTGACTCCTACACCCTGGCTACTCAGCAGGTCACTCACAGGCTTCCTTGAGCTTTTCCTTATCGTAGTGCAGCACCTCATAGTCGTGCATGCTGATTCGGCTCACACGGATTCGCAACCGCTCAGGCACTGGCTGCTGGCTGCATATAGGGGGAAAGGAAAAAGGAAGGTATCAGAAAGTGACAGTCTACCTTCTCGCTGTCACACTCCTTCCTACAAAGGAGGGAGCAAGGCAAGAACATAGACTGGCAAGAGGAGGTGCCATCAACAGCTTCTCCAGCCTCAGAGTTTGGCCATGTTTCTGTGGCCTGATTCCTTCCTAGCCCCTCTATAGGGGGATTAAAATGCTTCTGGGAGAGATGGATCGGTTCTGCCCCTTCCCTCTCCATCCCTTCTGCTTTGGAAAGGAGGTGATGATTTGGTCTGAGGAACCTACTCATTGAGTAGAGGCATGGAGTTGCGCCGCTTGGTCTTCTGCACCATGTTGGCCTGGTTGCGCAGGGAAATGTGGATGCAGGAAGCTGCCAGCTTGCAGGGCTCCCCGTCTACCTGCATGGGGATGGCCTTGGATGTGGTGAGAACCACCTGCCGGCACTGGCACAGTCGCTCCCCATGGCCACCCACCTGCAAGGCAGCCTGTAAAAGGGACCAGAGTGAGAGAAGAGCACAGACTGAGAAGTGGATGGGGAGAACACCCAGTGTCAGTCAGATGTCACAAGTGAGCTGAGTCCTCAAAGTCTCAAGACTGCTCTCGGCAGGAAGAGATCCACAGAGATCCGTGTACAATAGCATCTTGTCTAAAATCTTAGAGAACAGATACTGTCAGATATGCTACTACCGTAACTCCTCAGTAGAGGAGTTGTGGACCAGGGGCATTGGCTGACTCCTGGGCAATGGAACAGTCATCCCCCTGGTTGCTAGCTACCACCACCAACAGTACCAACTCACCAGGGATGTCATGGTGAAGCCAATTACTTCGATGCAGCCATCATCATGGCGCTGTGGCTCGAAGTCGTGGTGCTCCCCAGGATTGCCCCAGGGCATGGTGCCTGCACAGTATCTGTGGAAGAACATGGGGTGACGCATAGACAGTCCCCGTCACCCAGACCTATGGGTATCTTGTAGATAGGGTGTGAGGAGCCTGGCAGAAGAGGGTGCATCCTGGGGCTACTCACCTGGGAATGTTGAGGAAGACTAGGCATTGGGGCTTCAGGTCCTGGATCTTGGAGGTCAGGTCTGTCCCATCACACTGAAGACAACACAGGGACATTCAGGTTGCTGTAGTGTGTGTGTGGGGGGGGCATGGCCCACCCTACCCACCTGGGAGGAAATGGCCTCCCCTTCTGCTCTTCAAGGTATCAGTCCTCCAACCCAACGGAAGCCAATGCCCCAAGTCATACTCTCTAACAGCCCTGAGATATTCAGCACGCTGAGAAGGACAACTCCTTCCCAGCTCCACAGTGCGCAACCCTCCCTGGCCCAGGGCACTGTTGCACACTTACAACCAACTTGACGTGCTTCGCTAAATCTTTGGAGCTCCCCGTGAGGAAGTCAGAGAAAGCCGTCTGCCAAAGAAAGAAACATAACTTGCAATCAGACATCCACCTAAACAGACAGGAAGACCACCATATTGACCTTCAGATCTCAAACGCCAAGAGGGGCAAGTCACCTCCCTGTCCACTGGCAAAAGCCATCTTCTCTCTCACGCCCAAAACCTGACCAACTCCCCTTGCCATTTTGCCTACCAGAATTCCTTGGAGCACCTCACAGCCCTAATAACACAGTCCAGTAATTCCTCACCAGCCCACTCCTGGCTTTAGGAAAGAGTTGGCAAGGTGGGCCTCCTCCAGTGAGAGACTGGAGTCACAAGAGAGAAGTTCAGTCTCAAGCTGTAAGGAAGTACAATAAAACAGAGCTGATGAGACTTCATTTAGAGATACCAGGAGAGACTGTATGGCCTATGTTGCACAGATTCTAGGGTCTGTCCCCTCTGAGTTTTACTGTACAGAGAGGAGGGGAGATAGAGAGGAGAGATGTGAACTGATGCAGAGTAGCACTTGTCCTTGAAGACAGCACAAATACTGGTCACTCAGCCACCTGGGTAGAAAGGTACACCAGGATGTGTGTGTCTGTGTGTGTGTGTGTATGGACACCATGACACAAAGCTCTGGAAGTGAAATGCAGGAGGGTGACATAATTAGCCAGGGAGCCGTAATTGGCCTGAGGTATAAAATAAAAGACCAAAGCAATCTGGGGGCTACGTATACAGAGACTTCCTGTTCCAGAGTAGAAGGGACAGTCTGCCTCCCCACAGATCCAGGGAGGTCCTGCCTGAGTGACCATCCATGAGCCCGAGAACAAGAACAATAGTGGAAGGAGATCAAGAGAGCAACTGTACTGCAGGTCAGAGAGCAAGCTGTACCACCAGCAGCATTCACAGCCAAAAAGGAGCTGCAACTGCCAGTGCTTTAGCCTTTCTACAGCACCTCACCAACTTCAGTGGGATAGTTCAGCCTGGGTGCATGTAAAAGCCCATCTAACTCAGGTGAGTGGCTTAAGGGTGTGGACAGGATGGAGCACAGTGGAGCCACGCTTGTGTGTTTAAGTTAAGGTTGTTATGAATGCATGCCCAGCTCCTCAGTATTCTCCAGATACTCACCCCAGCATAGAACATTTTATTCCGAAATCGGCTGTTGAATTTCTCTGGATTTGCCTCTAGAGAAAGAAGAAAAAAGTCCAGGTAATTTGCTTGCATGTTGAAATACTTCACTTTCCTGCTCTCCCTTGAAGTGAGTTCTCCAGCCAGAGTCAGCCAGGACATAGGCCACAACTCTATTTCCTTGAGGAAACCGTGTCTCCTCTCTAAATTCACTATTCTATTCACTCCTCATATTTCACCTCTGGTCATGTCCCTGGGCTAATCCTTCCTGTCTGCTTTCCAGTGGCTGAGGAGCATTTTACTGGCCCACCTCTGTAGCCATCAACACAGGCTCTGCCTTGGCCCTGCCACATACCTCGGGATTCGTGAAACTCCAGGGTCACCCGTGCGTCAAAGCCAAGGCTGAAGTAGTTATTAAAAACATCCAAGGGAAGCTGTAACGGAAAGGAGGGGTAAGACTGGGAACCTGGTGCTTGCAGGATGAAGTTGCCAACGTGCAGCCATGGCAAAGAACAGGTCACGTTATAGTAGAGCCAAGTACTGCACTTGTAAGGCTTAGAGAGTGAAGGCCTGCCTTCTTCCCAGGAAAGGCGGACTGAAATGACAGACCAGACCTTTGCTATCACTCTGAACTCAGTGGTTTTGTGGCAGCTGCGTAAGTCCCAGGGCAGGACATGAAGCATACAGGCCCTGGGATCACATAGGATATGGGAGTGCAGCATTCCACTCACCCCCTGCTTGGCAGAGGTACAGCAGATAATGCAGTGGAGGCACTGGACCTCTGGCCAGCCTGCCTAGGTGAAGAGCACTCTGCGGGGACACTCTCTGCTTCCTGAGATACTTTCAGCCACCCATATTTCTGCTAGAGAAACAGTTTTGGAAGGAACTGGACTTATAACTTCTGCAAGTTATCATTAAAAATCCCTTATGGACATTCAGTTCTGATCATTACATGCCTAATCCCATGATGGCAAAGCAGATAACAGCCATGAGGGGAGAAATGGAATCGGAGGAGGGAGACGGAAATGACAACCCACTGCTGTACCCTAAAGTGCTCGAGCTCCTTGAGCCTGTGAGATGCAGAATATAGATCCCCAGAGTAGGGAACAGACATGGACAAGAAGTGTCCTACCTTCTCTGTGGCCGCCTCATCCTTCTCCTCAGGGTTTGCCTCAAGGTTTGGTTCCACATGGAGGTTCCAGCGATCGAGCTGCACAATATTCCCATCTTCCACGTGTGACAGGATCTTGGACAGAGGCTCATCTGTGTAACCCTAGTGATAAACACAACTTGGTGAGTACCCATCTGCCTCCCACAGACATGCCCCAGAGATGGTGGACCTTAGGCACGTATCTCAGAACAAAGGATGAAGAAAAGATCAGTTCCACTGGAATTGGAATTTTCAATTTAAAAACAATATACTTTCCTTCCAAAAATCAGCCAAATAAAAATTAAGTTTGAAATAATGATTGCTTGTGTTAATGTTCTAATACCTGATACTATAATATAAATCAGAATCGTTCAAATCACAGAAGAACTGCAATATCCAAACAGCATTTATTTGTTGATCAATATTTAGGGAATGTCAAGACATCTAGTTGTTGCAAATCCCCATCTCTCTCTCAAACCAGAGCTGAAGCACCCAGCCCACCTCTGTCAGCACTGGGCTCCTCAATGGCAGCAGACGTTACTTACCCCACCCCAGTTCAGAGTCCTGGCCAAGTCATTCCCAGTCCCCAAAGGTAGGATGGCCACAGGAGGAGGTGGGTTGAGGCGCAGCTGGTCAAGAATGGAGAGTATCCAGCCCACCTACTCAAGTAAGAGAGTGCAAAGAAACAACTGGTTATTTCAGGGCCAGCAAGCAGGTGGAGAACAGCAAGCAGGTAGAACAATAGCTATGGCCTGAGGGGAAGAGACAGTGCTCCCCTTAGCCACTACAGAGGCTATTCACATCCACTGATGCTCTAAACAGGTGCTGGTGGAGGTACCAGTAACCTTAGTGGGGACAAAGCCCCCCAAAGAACTACAAATCCAGACATGCCATGCAACTAGCACATCCTGAAGCAGTGCATGGGAGCCATAGCTGTCTGGTAGTAAGAACTGTACCACAGATCCAGAACAGGCCAAAATGTGCATACTGTATCACAGTGAGGAGGGCTGCTACCAGCACCAAAAAGGCTTGGGGTAAAGGGTGCTGCAGCCTGGAAGGGTCTGGGAGACTCACCGTGCCGTCTCCCCCACATGCCAGGATCCGCAGGTTGTGGACCTTCCGGTACAGCTCCAGCCTGCAAGCAGGGAGACTGGGTCAGGAGGGGAGGGAACAAGCACTGAGGCTGCAGCCTGGAAAATGTGTTACTGAGTGGCTACAGGGTCCTCACAGGGCCCTCAGGAGGTGGCATTCACAAAGCCATGCTTGTCTATCTCTCCAGCAGCTCAGCAGTTCGCAGTCCTGGCCAGCCATACTGACTTTGGCTTCACTGACCCTTGTAGAGGGAGAACAGAGTGTTTACATTCCTTGTACACATGGGTAAACCAAAGCACAGCAAGCAGACAAGATTCACGTGCCATTAATTGAACATTATGAACCAGATTTGGGAATATCATCTTGCATCTTAGCTCTTGGCCATTAGCTTTAAGATTACACTGTCTCTCCTGTAGGAAACACTGAAAGGCCAGGACTGTCTGCAGGCTTTCCTAGAGAGGCCTCTCAAATCCTGAACTTGATTTGAGTGCTTCTTTGCACAAGGAAGCTATGAAGTATCTATTAGCTGCAGGAAAAGCTCTTGGGAAGAAACTCTGGAGCAGGGATGGGGGAGAATGGGGCTGTTGCCCTCGGTACTCACGCCTCTTTGGGTCCACCCTGGCTGAGGTCGAAAACTTGCCGTGGGTTGAGATACCACATGAAGGATTGGATGATCTTGGCTCCCTAGGGGGATAAGAAAGACTTCAGGGACCAATGAGATCCCCATGGAGAGAAGAAAGAAGGCATCTAGTTTCAGGGGGAGGCAGTGACAATGCTGTTCTGGGACCCTTGGGCAAAGCCTGGGCTAGGTGGGAAGTGCCAGATAGCAAACTGGTATTGCAGCTGAGACATTTCCTAAACTATGTTGAGTTCTCAGAGGATGAATGACAATGTGCCACAAAGCTGCCTTCTTGGTGAGATGTAGAACAAGAACGTACCTGATTACCACCGCTCTTGGGGTTCACAAACACCAGCAAGGGCTTCATGAGAGGAGCTGGCACAGGCTTGATGACAAAGGGTTTCCACCTCCCCTCCTGCCGGAGACACCACAGGTCCATCAACAAACCTGGGGAAATGCAAACTCACACGTCCAGGTGAGCCCTAATGTCACAAAGGCCAACAGTGGGAGGTGTCAAGGGAATGTTCCAGCCACCCTTTAAGTCTGAAATACTAGGACTTGCCCTGCCAGCAGGCAGAACTCACCTCCCAGCCTTTCTCACCTCTGTTGCCCCCACTGAGATCTTCAGGGGCTCCCAAGGCTCCTGCATACCACAACATCCTCCCTCCACCTCTTTAGCCCTACAGTTCAGTCCAGATCCTGCAAAGTGCCTTTGCCAATCCTGCTCTTTGCTGCCCAGCCCTTCCACCCTTCCAACACCTGGTCCCCTCATCTCTGACCTCAGCCCCCTTTTTGCTGGATTTCCGTTTGAACGATGCCCTCTTCTTCTTCTTACTAGACTTCAATGGATTCTAGAGAGAGAAGGAAAAAAAAATCCCCAAATTATGTCAGAAACTGCTGGGCAAGGAGTCATGAATAAACCATGAGAGCCATAGTGACTTACCTGGGGC
Source organism: Rhea pennata (assembly GCF_028389875.1). Lineage (NCBI taxonomy): Eukaryota > Metazoa > Chordata > Aves > Rheiformes > Rheidae > Rhea > Rhea pennata. Next base: position 18,108,641 of record NC_084667.1, on the reverse strand, counting down.
CGTCGGACCCGCAGAATCCAGGTGGGAGGAACGACGACAGCCGCGTGAGCCCCTAGTGAGCAGGGCTCTTCGATGTGTTGCAGCATGAAACATGACACTTTGCTGTGATACTGAGGAGGGAGAATGGGAAGAGATAGAAAAAACTCAGCACTCTGCTGGAGATCACCACCTTTTCCTCCCCTGGGCTCCCCATGCCAGTGCAAGGACTGCTGCGGGAAATGATGCAGGAATTTTGTAATAAGAAGGCTTCCCCTGGGAGGCTTTGAGAAGAACATGTCTCATGGGAGCTCCTAGCTACTACAGCACAACCTCTCCCAGTAAAAGGAGCTTTAAGAGCAGGCTGCAGAGAACAAGCTTGGGGAGCTCCCGGCAGAAAGCAGAGGTCATAGATGCAGAATAGACTGGTTAAGATGTTAGATGGGGGGTTTGCTCACCGCTTGCTTGCACCAGGAACAGCTGATGGCTACAATCTCTTTACTGTGGAAGGCAAACTTCTGCTGGAAACCCTGTGGAGGGAAGGATAAAAGTCTTGGGGAAACTCCTTCAGAGCTTTCTATAATCTAACAGGACTTCTGCACTACCAAGAGAGACATTACTGAAGAGAACATGCCTGCAGTCAGTGCACTTTGAGTCCCTCTCAGACAGCCCCAATAACCACCAGAGCACTGTACTCTATAGGAGTGTCCTCACTGCCCAGGGAAAATATGTCAGAAAAGAAGTCCTCTCCAGGGTAGACTGGGCCCAGGGGAAGAACAACACTATGCAAGAATCCCAAACCCGCGGCACATATCTACTGTTTCACTCCCTGTCCCTATGCAGAACAGAGCACGAGTCTTGGTTTTGCTGCAGGCTCCTCCTGTCTGATGGCAATAGTGGGATCTTTCTCATTCCCAGCTCAGTTACCCTCCCTAATCTGACCTTAGCTTTCCTTCAGGCTGACACAGAAGCAAGACATCTTCTCACCTTGCCACACTGCCGGCATTTCCCTTCCTGCCGTCTCCGGTGCACCCAGTGATGCCGGACAACTATGGGCTAAAAGGAACAGAAAAGAAAAATTTGGTAAGTCCTTAATGTGAGGGAATGCAGGACAGCTATGAGGTATGGACACATCCTGCTCGTCTCCTCAGACCAAATCCTGACAGCCTGGGTGCCTGCCTCCATGGAGAGGAATAAGACTGTTCACAGGCTCCTCCTCCCCATCTGTGGGCATGGGATCAGCTCATACTGGGTATAGGCTGGTGGCTGACAGGGGTAACTGTGGAGGCTGAGTAATGTGACAGGGTGATCCCTGAGCACTGTAAAAGGTAAGAAAGCTTACACCGAAGAACTGCATCTCCTATACCGTCCTCTCTTCTTTCAGCCTTGGATCATGAATGGTGTGTGTATGGAGAGTAGGGGGTCAACAAAGATTACAGAGAGGACTGTGAGTTCACAGCCCAGTTGAGTAGGACCCAACATCCCTGCTTTTGGCAGCTTTTGGACTAATGACAACAGAGGCAGAAATGGACTGTCTCTCCTATCAAGCATGAACGAGATTTAGGTGAACTCCAAAGCTGTCTGTCCTAAGTGCAGCACATGGGAGAGGGAAAAGGGTCCTGCTGGATTTTGTGGACATTAATCCAGTCGCAGTAAAAGGGAGGCTATGCCCTGAGCTCAGCTCTATGTTCCACTAGGTACGTATAAGGGAATGGATTGAACTTGAAGGGGATCCCAAGCAGCACACACTCCAGAGGAGTCCCTTTCTTGAGTAGTGAGAGGGAGGAGCCTTTGGACGAACTGAGGAGAATTAGGAAGATAGCATGGGTAAGTAGGGTTTGTGAGTAAAAGGAGAAAAAACAGGGAAGAGGAAGGAGAGAAAGGGCTGAGGGACAGAGAACTGATAAGAGACTGGAGAGGATGAAAATGGACACAGAAGAGTGAGCCAAGCCCGAGAGGCATGACAGGAGTTATCAGGAGAGTTTAGAAAGTAATTGGAGGACAAGTAAGTGAGCTAGAGTAAGAGTGAAACTGGAAGGAAGGGTGCATGAGAGTACATGGCAGGAGAAGCAAAGAAAGAAAAAGCAGTTTTTAGTGACATCGAGACCCTCACCTTACCAGATGACACTGGCATTTCTGAGCAAGCAGCCCTGAATCTGAGTACTTTCTCCTATTGCGTCTTCTGTGCCAGCACAAACACAGTGTGGGTACAGCAGCTGTTGTTACCAGAGTGGCCCTTGACTGAGCCATCGATATCCACTCCAGAGCATTGCGTGGGCTGCTCTATCTTCACAGGGTGGAGAGTGAACGATGAAAGGTGCTTTCATCAGAGTAGCTCCACAGAAAGATCTCAGGCTACTGCTTATGCCCATTACATTAAAATGTGGGATAAAGGGGTCTCACAGCACCACTGTGGACATCTTCCATTGCTACAGAGACTACTGTCAGCTGGGAGACCACCTGTGGGGGTTCCTGGACTAGGTGTTAGGGAAGCATGGTCTGCTAGCTCTGCCCTACAGCCAGCTCCTGGTGGTGCTGTCGTGATGCCCTCCCCCAGCATGGCATACAGCAGCATGGAGAGCTCCTGCTCCCTAGGACAGGCATGGGTGCTCCTATGGGAAGGCAGTGCATGCTGCTAGATCAAAGCCCACATGGCAGATGGTAATTCCTCAAATCCTGGCTGTATTTCACATTACAGCAGCACCAGGAAGCCCTCCAGTGCAGGTAGCACAGAGGCAGGCTTCAGAGACAGTGAGGAGGGCACTGAAGAGGAAACGCCTTGATGTGCCATTGCGCACAAAAGCAGAGCAGGGATGGCCCTGGCATACACTGAGGACAGTCCTGGCTGGGCTGAGGGGGGCAGGAAGTGGTTAGGCTGGGAAGGATACAAACATTATACTCCAAGGATGAAGAGTTATAAGATCATCTAACTGCAACTTGGAGTACCTGTGGCACTGAGCACAAGGATGAGGAAAAGCACAAAGTAAGCCAGTACCACCCCCTTCCAAACTGTGGCACTCCTGGGGAACTGCTGTTTGCCACAGCATCCCTTATTTGCTTGGGTGAAAAACCTTCCCATGAAACACTGTTTGCAGGGTTCCCACATGCAGATACAGGAGTTTTTGAACATGCAAACTGGCAGATGATCTACCCTTTGCTGCCTATGATTTCTCCACTTATAACACTCAGTCTGTGCTGCTGCCTTGCAAAGAAACACTCCTTTTAAAGGCCACCTCTTTGGTGCCAGGTGGCAGCACAATACCTGCACTTTGATGGGAAACATACTGGCAACATCTGTGGCCTCCGTGACCAAACTGGGAAGGCAAGGGGGCAAACACAGGCAGAGTCCCAGGCACATCTCTCACCTCCCGTACATTCCGTGATCCTGACTCCCTGAAGGAAGGTTTGCAGCGGAAATTTATCTGTGGATTGAGCACATATGAGAGGAATCAGTGAAACCATCACCTCACGAAAACCTACAGGAGTTTATTTTGCTACAACTGGCCCAGAACCTCTGGAAGTATTCAGTGATTGTGAAACCCACCACATGCCTCTTTTAGGGAACAAAATGAGGTCTAAGGTCTTAATCATGTTGCTGGACACTCCTTTTCGAATCATCTCTCAAAAAAAAAACCCTCTTTTTGTACGGAAAACAGTCATACTCAATCTTCTTGGGATTCACTACAAGTCTCAAAACAAGGCCTGGCCAGGAAAAGGCTGTTATAGCTTTGCAAGACACAGAGAGGGTTTTAATAGTCTTTACTCACTTTCTCTAGCTGTTCTATGCAGGGTGTATGCACTACAATCTTGCAGGCTGCACACTTACGTCTGGAAAGTGGTTTTTGCTGGAGGATGAGAAAAGGAGAGGAAAAATATCCATGTGAATAGCAGTGTTCAGACAGGCAAGTTCATCTTCCCCTTACCCTTTCTGCACATTTTCAGGATGTAGAATAAGTCCTATAAAAAAGATAAATACAATCCAGACTTCCTGCAAGCAAAGGGACTAAGAATGTGCCTACAACAGATGATCTCCACTCTGCAGCAGAGCAGGAAGGTGCTTTCTGCTGCATAATCAGTCCTTGGCCTCTTCTGACACTGCCTGAGTGTACTATGGAAAGTAATGTGGGGGGCAGTTGTGGAGCGCTGGCCTACACCTTAGGCTCATGCTGCAAGCCCAGAGGGCAGACACAGGATGGCATCACTGTTTGGTGTCCAACACCTCAGGTAGGATCCAGCCTGCAAGTAGGGAGAGCTTTGCTCTCTGTTGCTGCTACATCCCCACAAAGTTTGTCCTGATGCAATCCTGCAGGTCAGGCAATGTCAGGGCTGGCTCTCCATTTTTCCCCTCCATTGAAAAGTTTTTCCAAAGAAGGTGGAATAAGATTCTCCCTCTGAGTGCATGGGATCCCAAAGCTTCTCCCAGAAATATTACCTGTGGCCTGCTAGCAACCTTCTGTTAGGTTTCTGTTACAAACTGAATGGCAGCACTGGCTCAAACCGGGGGTGCAGCCCTCTTCCACGCATTGGCAGAAAGAGCACACCGTTCCTCCCCCTCAGTAACTTCCCAAGCCCCCCACTGTGCTTCCCCCAGCACCAGGCAGTAGCAGAGCCTTCTGCAGTCTCTCCGCCTGGTGGCAGCACACTCCGCCTCCATGGATCTTGCCAGGGAACTCGGGTGACCCCAGGTGACTTACCAGCATCTTCGCCATACAGTTCTGGTCTCCAACATAGCAGAAATCCCCAGAGGCGTTGGTCTCAAACCAGATGTGCTCCCCATAGACTGCAGTCTCCTGAAAGGTACAAGCCAATGCTGTGTTTCTCTGAGTAATCACCTGATCTCCTAAAATGCCTTGTGCTAGGGACAAGATAAGTTGATATGGGGGATGGGGGAGCTAGATGTAGGCAGGGAGACAAGATGCACAGAACAACCAGGGCAAACACCTGGAGAGAGGAAACTTTACAAAGCTGCTGCTACAGCCCACCTTATTAGAAATTAGAGGACCCCAGAAAAACAACTTTCCTCTCTCTCAGATCCCAGGGAAAAACCTACAGCCTAGTTGCAAAGTGTCTCATATAAGCAGGCTGCTTATGTTGACCCTTAAGAGGAGGCACTGGGCAAATTCAGTGGTAGGGTTTCTCTGGAAACAGCCTCTGTTCTTTGACGTAAGGGTGCAGCTCAAAACCTGCTTGGCTTTGCCTTTGCAGAAGGAGGGTTGGAACAGAAGCTGGTACCCATACGACAAGAAGAGCTCTGTGCCCCACAGTTTCCACTTGCCAGAAGACCTCCACTGCCAGGAGCAGAAGAGCTAGAAGTTAAGCAGCTGTGCCATCCTCCCAGGCAACTGTCTGTGCCTGCACAGCCTCTTCTCACAGCATCAAGGGGTGCTGCCAGCAGCACAGATGCTGACACCAGCTGGTGGCAACAGTAGAGCCCACAAATGTATCAAAGCCAAAGTCATCTGTGAATCACACAATCACAGAACAGTTGAGGTTGGAAGGGACCTCTGGAGATCATCTAGTCCAACCCCCCTGCTCAAGCAGGGTCACCTAGAGCATGTAAGGGAAGGAAAGAGCATGAGGGAAGCCTCAGCCTGGGAAGAGCCCGCTGCTTCTTGGTTTGAAGCCCATCTCACATGACGCTCAGCAAAACACAACAGAACTTACGCTCCAGTCCACAGTGCTGCGTATCTGCCTTTCCGAATCGCTCCTCATGGCTAGTGCAGGATTTGGCGGGGCTACCATGTGCTGGAGGCTGGACTTGGCAATAGCTTTTCTGGAAGACACAGGAGGGCTGGCTATTAGATCAGGAGGGAAGAAACGTGTGCAATGCATAGCCTGTCTCTGGGATAGACAGTGATGCTGGAGAAGAAAACTATCTTCAGAACCAAGCAGCTGGAAATGCAGTGAATTCCTCAGGACCACTGCCTGGGGAACCACTCACCCCTCCTGCAAGTCAGCCCATGCGGGATGCAGAGGTGCTGGCCACATTGCTCACACCTCACAAAATGAGAATTTGACGTCTGGCAAAAGACAGGCTATATCTGCTGGGTCAAAGCCCTCAGGGATGATAGGCCCCTCGCACGATAGTCCAGGATACTCCACTCGCAGTCTCCACCAAACTGCGGAGCTGGGGCTGCCTGTGCAAGGGCAGCGCGGAGCCTCTGCCTCAGTGCAGCTCCCCATAGCTCCCACATACGAAGGCACCTCAGAGCGTGGGGCATTTCAGAGCCCAGCTTAACTGGCTGGAATGAAGCAGCTGCTAGTTTGGGACCAGGGAGCTGGTGAGCTTCCCTCAGGTATGTTAGGGTGGAGGAAAGGACCAACCAGTAGGTCTATTCAACTGGAAAAATTAGACAATACCCATCTCTAGCCCAGAAAGAGCCCTGGCACCTTTCTTCACGCCTGGGCTGGGAGAAGGCAGGGAAAACAGAGGCACTTTGTATGATCCCCACGTCCACCTCCCCTTTCTCAGGTACTGCCTTGCTAACGTCACACGCCGCCATACATACAGCAGCCTGGGGCTCCAGCTGTCGGGGGCGGCAGGGCAGGCGGACTCCAGTCCCAGGCACTCGGAGAGGGCAGCAGGAGGGTGCCTGGCTCTGGCTGTACCCATCCGCATCCTGGGGAGCAGCCACGCTCGGCCTGAGGAGAGCAGCGTCCCGGGCCCCAGAGCATCGCTCGACCGCCGGCGCTGGCTGAGGCGGCGGTAGCGCCCTTGCAGGCCGTAGGCAGCCCTGCCGTACACGAACTCGGCGGGCAGGAGATGGGAAGACCTGCGACGCAGGCAGCGGGGGCCCCTCAGCAGTGGCCTAGCGCGGAGGGGCCGCAGCACGGGCAGCATGGAGAGCCAGGTCTCCTCAGCCCGCCACCCGCGCCTGCCCCTCTCCGTCCCCCCAGCGGCCACGCTCTCCTCCCTGCCGCCGCTGTCCTCCAGTGACTCGGATCCGGAGCTGCCGGCACAGGGCACCCCTTTCCCTTCCTCTCTCATTTGGACAAGGCTGGCCAGGAGCATGGAAGGGCCCATCAAGTGGGTATCGATGGATCGCACCTGGCCCCCGCGCTTCTTCTGCACGGCGAAGCGGGGGCTGAGGCACGGCGGCGTGGTGCTGGAGCGGCGCCGGGAGCTGGGGCTGGCCTGCTGGGGCCGGCCCAGGCAGGAGAGGGCCGGCAGCGCGGTACTGGACCTGCCGCGGCGCTGGGCCAGCGAGGCGGAGGGCAGGCCCACTTGGGAGCGTCGCCTGGCTTTACCCGTGGGCACCGCCACCACGCTGGCACGCCGCGACCCCGAGAGCCCCTTCCTCTGGAAGTGCCTCTTAAAAAAGGTTTCCATAGCACCGAGGGTGGCACCTGAACAGTGGCTGTTAACACAGAAACCAGCAATTAAAGAGCCTCCTGGTGAGGCGGCAAAGATCAAGGCAGTGACCGGCCAGGGGATGGCCCAGAGCTCACAGGACACAGCAGAAGGGAGAGGGCAGGAGGAGGGTGAAACAGCAGGAAACCCACTTCAGTTGCCAGACCTATACGGTTGCTGCCGAGCTCTGCCTCTCCCTGCCGCAGCTCTCTCTACACAGGCAGAAAAGGAGGTTGGGGAGAAGCCTGAAGGCCTTCTCTGGTGCCTCAGTGGGTAGCAATGAGCAAACAGCTGGACACTGGGATGCCTCCACCTGGAATGAGCAGCAAGACTGGGACTGGCCTCTGCTGTACAACCACACCGCTCACTGCTTAACAGCACTGCAGGAGCAGCTGGGCCACCAGGCACCCTCTCCTCTTGAGTTCAGAGCCAAACAAAGCTCTCCTCGTCTTAAGGCAGTTTTGAGGTTTATTTCCACAGCTTAGTCAAGGGTGCTGTGACAGCAGGGCAGGTGTCACATGCTGGATTTAGTTCCATCTGGATCCCATGCTCACCAATTCGGGCTAAGCGTAGTCCTAACCCCTCTTTTGCACAGCACAGCTTCCATTCCCAATTTCTCAGAAATCAGGCCAGACCTCTTTAGCTTTTCAAGTTCCCAACACTGTAAGGTACGGAAAAAGCTCAGCATTCAAATGCAGCCTCCTGCACTAGGATGACAGCTGGTTCCTGCAAATACTTCTCTGCAGAGGGCTTTGAGTGGGAGAAAAAAAAAAAGAAACAGTGAATTTAGGGGGTTGGAGGATAATTGCTCAGCTTGGAGCAGCAGGGAGGAGACTCCGATTAAAAGGGACAAAGCTTTTCCTACAATCCCGTGTGCTGAGCTGGATGTAACAAAGGCACATGGCACTGGATGCCTTCAGTGAGGTCAGACAGGCTTCCCCTACAGGAGATGCTCACAAATACCTGCTGGACTACTCGGAGGTCTGCAGAGATAGAGCTCCCCTCTAGATCACCCTGCGAAGAATAGCCACTGCACTGCTTGAAAAGACCAGCCCTTGCTTACTACTCCCAGTTACTCTCATTTATCCTCTTATGCTGGCCCTCCTGGTTTTCCAGGGGTAACCACTCTGCCTAAGAACCAGCCCCACAGAACTGAATGCAATGAAAACTAAGCACTTTGTATTCACAAAAAGAAAAACAAGGCCAGTAGAAGTGCGGCATGTCGATGTGGTACAGAATGGCAGAGGGAGCTGGAGTGGAGGTGGGCTAGGAAAATCATCTTATCTGTCCTGCTCAGAAATTCCCTCTCCTGGTGGAAAGGGCTTTAACACAACCCTCAAGCTTTCCTTGCCCAGCTCTCAAAGCTTGACAGTTTGCCAGGGCATTGCAGCTGTCTGAGAAAAGCACTAGGCCACAGATGGAAACTGCTACAGCACTGGTTTAAGTGCTCTCAGCTTGGCATGCAAAGGTTTAAATGGAAGAGTTGGAATCTAATTCCAGTGCTCCTCTACTCTAGAGTAAATGCTTCTCTTCTGACCCTCCAGCCACCGCTTGTCTTCAACCTCTAAATAAAGAGGGTTTATCTGAGGACAACTCAAGAAACACTGACACTCACAGCTTGGTAGAAACAGATTTCTGGCTCTTTAAGTGCTACAGAGCCAGGGGGCTCCAGGCCACCACTGTCACTTGCAGGAACTTCTCCATGCTGTAAAAGGCTGTTCCTCTGAGTGTATCAGCATGTCAGTCACCACTGCACTAAGATCAGCTGCACTCATTTCTGTCTTCCTTTCTTCTCATACTTTCTCATGCACTCACTTGCTGGTAAGCAGTACTAGAAGACCTTTAGAACATCCTAGCCTAAACCTTGACTGCCTTGTGGGCCATGGGAACAAGCAGATTTGTTAGACAGACACTTCTCTTTTTGCTTGGTATATGCATTAAGAGAGCACATGGGTGCTATTTTCTTGACCTCAAACAGGGGATTTTGCTTAGTTTTTTGTACCACAAGCAACCTATCGGACTATACTTCTACTTCTTTTAGAGAAGACTACAAAGCCAAGTTTGCATTTTGGGGAGGACAAGACACGGTTCAGTCTCCTCCAGCTTGGTAGGCAAGGAAGCTACCTCTGTAGTTTCCAGAGTATCACTGCTATTCCCTGTGCTACTTCTGTATTCAGCAACACAGCCCAGGAGGGGAGAAAGCACAGCAACACTCTCTAGAGGTATCTGTAGCTCAGACAGCAGTACTGGAGGAGTTAAAGTCTTGTTGAAAGGAATGCAAAACCAGACTGCCATCTTCTCAGAGGAATTTCTCAAGTTCCACTACAGCAAATAATGCAGATACACTCAGTGCTAACTGATTGCTAGCACATTTAACCATCGTACTGCCTAGGCCTGTGCAGCTTCGCAGGCCGCATAAGTGTATTCTGCCAATCACTTTGCTTCCAGTCTGTCCTTGATTCTGCAATGTGCTTCTCTTGTCCCTCTCCCCATCGTTTGTGGAATAGCACAGTAAACCAGATTATCAACAACAGTCTTTAAAACTGTCTAAACAAATGAAATGGGTTAATAAACAACAAGAACACTGCCAGAGAGTGGCAAACTACAACAGACTTTTTGACCATGCTGAGTTGCTAGGGGAGATGTACTGCCAGCCTACATCCCGAATGAGTTGAATGGGTGCTCCCTTTGCCCCATATATTCCATCAAAATTCAGGCTGGTGTACTGCTGGCCAAGCTGCTGTTATGTGCAGGAAGATCTCTTAACACAGCTTCCTTCCTTTTTGCACCATGGTCTCGTGAGGAAATCTGCCTTGGGTTGACATTTATGTTTTGGTTTCTAGTTGATTAGAATTCTTTTTTATCTTCAGGACTGTCAGAAAGTGCCACACAGACTCTTGTTCCAGCCACCAGTGATGAAGGGTATTACCAGAAAATCATCTGACAGCCATAATGGTACCACACCACAGCTCAGATATGGGGAAATTCTTCACTATCCTCTCTGGCGTCTTATTTGCAACCTGAGCTGCCAAATTGTGGGTGTGGCGAGCTGCTGTTGGCAGAGCAGGGGGATGAGGGCAACAAGGCATGGACTGTCCAGGGTTGATGTACTCTGGTAGACCCATGAGCAGAGCAGCAGGGGAGCCATGCACTGCAGGAAGAGGAGACCTAAGACTTGAAAATCTTTGGCCTAACACTTGCACATTTCTGGGATCTGCAGGTTTCTCTTAAAAGATTATTTACAGCTGACAAGGTGGATCAGGAACAGTGCCTGTTACTGCTTTGCAGACTGCATGGATCAGTTAAGTTAGGTAAGCAGGCTGGAGGCGGTCTAGCATTTGTAGGGTGGGAGGGAAAGGAAATAATGCCACATGCACTAGCATATCAACTCTGCTTACAGGCAGCTTTACATTATCATTACAATCTGCTTCTGTGAATGAGGAAGGAGTCAGCAGCTCTGGTGTGCTCACAATCTGCAGTCGGAACTTTTGGGAGTTTTTTCTAACCTGACCTCTCAGTGCTCCTCAGCCTCAACCTCCTGCCTGTGCTTCAATTGCTGAAGCAGGAACACACCCCAGACCATGGAGAGGCAACACTGCTGCCTCTGAGAGCTGAGGAGGAGCTGCAGAAAGCTCCCTGGGCATTCAGAAAAGGCTGCAAGCTGTTACTCTCAGTGGAAGGATCTAAAAGCCCTGGGAAGTCAAGCAGGGATCTAAAAAGAAAACTTTGCATCTAATAACTTCAGTGGAAGCAGAGCTGGTAGATCAGCTGATAAGGGGACCCTGCTCTCTGGAGTACCACCAAAATATCCAGCACCTATGCCTTCCAAGGTGATGGTAGCTCCAAAACCAAAAAAGATGATTCTAAGGCCGAAACGCAAACTGTCCATCAGGCACAGACTTTGTCTATGCCAGGCAGAGCTTCTTTGTATTCAGCTCCTGTTATTCTGTCTGCTCCAATAGCCTCAAGCAAACCCCTGTGTACTGTACTGAACAAGCCCTCTGTGCCCTTCTTAGCTGTGTACACGGATGCTGTGCCACATGTCTGTTCAGCCCTATCCCTTCGTTATTATTTCTCAAACCCCCCCCCCCCCCCCCAAGAACTTGTCTCTTCCTGCCAGGATCCAGAAGCAAGAAGGATCCCAGGCTGTCTTTCCAGCCTCATCACATCCCCTATCCCATTCAGATACCACAAGCTGCTTTCAGCCATGGTTTCCATCATAAGCTTGCACTGCCTCATCCTCTCAGTGCTCTGTTACTCAAGTCTTCCCATGTATTCTGCTGTCCCTGTACCACCTCCACTGGGATCATGTCCCCGCTTTCCCTTCTGGCTCCCATGCATCAGCTACTAAACCCTCTTCTCCCTCAGGTTCCCCAGCCAGGCAGGCTCCCTAGCGAGTCCTCTCCAATATAGAGGGAAGAGCAACCCATATGGATTAGATTTTCCGAGGAAGATATCCCTTTCTCAGAAGCATCAACCACTAGCCCCTGTCACAGATGGGGAAGAGAGCCAATGGGTCAAGATATCCCTTGGGGCTTTGGTTACAATGAAATGAGCAATTATCAGCAAGTTCCTAAACCCTGTGCAGTTTATTTCTACGCAAAATGTACATCTAAGTTGTAATCCGTCCTACACCAGGCAACTAAAACAAAGCAAGAAGCTGTCTGAGTGGGCTACTTCATGAGAACAAGGGCAAAAAGGTCTGAGAATAACCTGTTACTGAGTACAGCTACTATTACCTTGGGGATCACCAGCTCTCATTTAACTGTGCAGAAATCTCTCCAGCCAGCACGGAAGCATACCCGCCTCTGAAGAAAGAGCAGAACAGCAGTAGCCTTCTCCTGTGCTTTTGGCACAGTGGTGGAAAGTCTGTGGGCTGCACAAGCTATCAACAGCTTTCACAGCAGGGACTGCAATGCTTACTTCATGTGCAGCAGCTCTCCTGTTTACTGTCAAGCCAGCCCTCCTCCATCCTCATTCATTCTCACAGCTGATGTGTGACCAATGCTGTACACTCAGTTGCCACTCACGAGACTGAGGCAGACACACTGAGCTAGCCCAGAAGTTCCTGGTGCCAGGGACACAGCATTTTCCAGTAATAGTAATGAAAAACAACTTCCCCTCACCTCTAGCATAGGGGCAGGAAGACTCAGTCCAAACCATGAGTCTTTCAAAGCAGGATGCAAAGCAGCTGTGTGGTGTGAGGGGGAGCAATAGGTTGTGCTTACCTTCTATTTTAAGCTTCATTCATTTGATGAACTGCAACAAGTGCCACCGCCTACATGGGCCACAGCACCTCGATCACTGGCTCCTGAGTCACAAGAGCACAGTATTCCCAGGGCAAAGTGTGGCTGAGGACATCCTCAGTTGCACCATCACTCTTATACCCTGGGGGAGGAGATTACTGCCAATATGTTAAGGTCGCCCCTCCAGGCAGCAGAACGCAGTCTCTGGTCCATGCAGGGTACTCAGAGGGAAATAGGTCTCTGTCCATCTTCAAGTGAGCCCTTCCATTGATACAGGGGACGTCAGGTCTCCCTGATAGCAAGACAACAAGGCAGGAGCTTAAACTGACTGGCTGGTCACCGTGTGTTCAGCTACAGAGGACGTCCCCCCAGCTCCAAGGTCTGTGCATGTGTGGGCCACAGTGCCTCTCTGCAGAGAGCTGCTTGGATACTCCTTTCAGAAATGCCTGAGGATCAACAGTGAAAGCAAGTCACTCTAGACAACTTCTACGGGCTTTGCTAACTTGATCAGAAATCTGTCAGCGCTACTGCGCACTTTGGTTCACCAGACTCAAGGATCACCTCCCTTCCTGCTCAGCACAAGTTACCACTCTGCAGCTGCTGGTCACCTGCTAAACACAGACCACCAGACACATGACACTCCGCTTGCTGTTAAAATAGAAGCGTAGGTAGCCCAAGGAGCACAGCTTGGGCCACTGTATGTCACCACGGACAGGCAGCAATGTCAGGTTGACCTCTCTTTATCTTCCTGTCGTTCTTCCTCTGCCTCATTATTTCTCTCAGTTCTCTCCCCTCCTCCATCCCCAGACCAACTCTCTCCCAGGCTTTCTTCCTTCCCTTCAGGTGCCTGTGTGTTCCTCCTGGCCTGCTCCATGCCAGAAGAAAGAAGCAGTGACACTGTAAAGCTCAGAGGTTTACCTGCTGCAGCAGTCATAGCACTTTGCAGCTAGGTCTGCACACACAGACCAGATGGAGGGCACCAGGATGCAGAGCTAACACAGAGCCTCCTAACCACCCCTGGTTACACCCCTGGAACACCCTGCCAAACAAGAACAAAACTCCCAGCCTCCGGCTCCCACATAGACAAGCTTCTGCTCCATGACTTCACCACAGAGCCAGCACAGGGACCTGATCCAAACACCCGCAAGGTCTGACAAATCCCAGACATCAAAGGGTAATGAGATCCCTGCACAAGATGGATAGAAGTAAAGCTCACCCACATGCTTTATTTCAGGGGACAGGAATCTCATAGCACACCCCAGACACCCTGGCAGACAGCAATGCAGTCAGTGAAATGGTACCAATTCAGCATCATTTCTGACTGCTGATGCCCAGGGCAGATTACTGCACAGTACACACCAAGAACAAGACAAGGCTTTGCAGAAGGCCACCACTAACTTGAGCACCACACCATTTATAGATTTTCTGAATATTTTCACTCTTCCAGGAGCTGGGAATGCCAAACAGCTGATCCTGCCACCAACAAACCCAGCAAGCAGATTAAAACAGGACCCTCATCATTTCCCTCTTGCCCTATCCAAGGGAAAAGGACATTTATCTGTCAACTCAGGTAGTTCCTGCCATGCTTAATCACATGTGATGTGCTTAAACACACATGCTTAAACACAAACCATATGTCACCAAAAGTCAGGAGGAGACAATTCACCACTGAAAAATCCCTTCTTACAATTTTCTCCTAAAGTAACTCATAAACACCCAAGCTCTAGCCACTTGCCATTCTGCACCATCTAGTTCTTCACTAATGTCTCGCTTTGACTTCATCACGCCATGTGAGCCCAATTCCTGCTGAAAGGCAAATGTCTCTGCATGCACGCATGTGTGTTGGGAGGAGGAGACAGGACTCCTATGAAGAGTCAAGAAAGCCCTGCAACCTGGAGGGAAAACAGATTTATTCCTGTGCTCCACTGTACCAGTGAGGTGGGGGAGAGGGAGGCTAGGCATGTGGTAGAGGGCTGTCGTCACCCTTCATTCACTCTGCACCAGCTTGTCCCCAGAAGACTAAAGGCACTAGCTGAAAGCACCTTCACTGACACATTTTAATTAAGAGCTGTTGAAAAATGTGTCTCTGGCCCTGTGGAGCTGGCAATTAACAGCACCAGCTAACACAACACTTCACTCCTCCTTTGCACCAAGCCTGGAGATGGACTAAGCAGATCCTCTCTAACCTCACGCATGCCAGAGATTCAACAGCCTCCCATCCACACTTAGCGAGCAGGGTCCCAACTTCGGGGAGTACTAGTAAACAGCTTCCCTCCTCCCTTCTACTCCAGGTCTTGCAGCCCATGTATCCACAACCTCACGCACCTCTCCACAGCCCCTGGCCACATCTTCATTGTTCAAATATAGGCTGCTCAAGAGACAGCCTGTCACAACACTGGAGCAGGGACAACACAGCTAAGTTTCCACGTCATGAGTCTCTTAAGCTAAATCCTAGAAAGAGGGAAAACAGCCAGTATTTACCTGCATATATGCAGAAAAAAAAATCCCGCAGCACTAGGATTTAACATCGCAAGAACCATCTCCACTCAACAGAGGAGATGCCCTCTAATTCTTTTTCTCTGGAAGTGCAAGGAGGGGCAAAGGCATTGCCTGTGAGCTAGTGGCTGCCTTGCAAGGGGTTTGTAGGCAAGCTAAAGAAGTTGAACTTCACTGCTTTGTAGATTTTTACGGAATGCTTCTCCAAAGGGCAAAGTGGAAGGAACTGCCCAAGCAATTTCTTCTCATAGCGACTGGACACAGTTCCTACAGCTTGACCATGCCTTGATCAAGATAACAGGGTCCTTTGCTCCACTCTCCTGCCTAGCCTTTCACAAGAAAATGTTTTCAAAGTTCAGCTTGTTGGGAAAAGCAGGAGCTGAGAGTAGAAGGGTCTATGTTCTTAGCATAATCCCATTATCTTTCTGCATGACAGCCACATCCTGCCTCTCTCCAAACTCGGCATGATGTTATGGTGTCCCCTCCCCTTCACTGCCTTCTCAGCACAAACTGGGCCACCCTTAGCTCCTCTGGTGTGACATGCAGAAAGGTGTTAGTTAACATGCTCTGTGGTTTCCTCGCTCTTCCCTTCCTAAATCCCAGCCTGCACCTGCCTAAGGCTCGTACTGCGAAGTGGTTTCCAGTGCTGTGTTTGGTAGTGCTCCTGCAGCACTGCTCCAAACCCTGCTGCCCTAGCACCCTCACCTCCCTTCACACACCCTGTTCAACATGCTGCTGGAGGCCAGGCCTCAGGCCTGCCTTCAGGCTTTTCTGTCAGATTGGCTCAGGCCCTCTATGTATGCTTCGTAAAGTCAAGAGTTTGCCAACCCTAAGTCTCAGAGTAATGTCCCCATTACAACAATGCAATTTCCATCCTAAAATCCATGGAAGACAGTGTTTTGTCTTAATTTAAACTGAAGCCGTCTCCTTGGAGGCTCCTCGGCTGGGTCTAGGCATTTATATCCCTTGACAACTTTCCACCATCATAACATTATGAAGTTTATTTGCCACTACACTAAATAATCTGCCTCTTGGTTATCAAGAAATTGGACAGCTCTGATTTAAACAATTCGTTGCTGCATTTGGCTGGTGTGCCAAGAGCCAAAAAGCAAGACTTGGCCAGTGAATTATCCAAGATGAAACGTTGAGGGTGAGCAAACAACATCAGCATGCACGGGCTGAGCAAAAATAGGGGATGAGGAACTAAACAGTCCATATATTGTTATTTTAAAATACGTCAGCATTGCCAGTGACTCAGGTTGGGAAGGATGTTAAAAGTTCCTTATCTCTGAAAGCTCCCTTGCAGCATTACATGCACAAAAGCAAAGCACTGGTGAGTTGGGCAGGCTGGTCCTGGCATTCTGGGAGCACAGGAAGGCCAAATGTATGGTTTATTTAGCAGATTCCCACCCTCCTCCCCAGGGCTGATCTCTTCCTTTGGTACATGCAGCTCTGAGCCTCACGTAGAAGGAGGGACCCAAGGGACATGCTATTTAAAGGGAGGCCAGTCCCACAGCCCAGCTGTTTGATCCAAACTCCTGGAGCATCCCTGGGGTTCTCTCCCTGCACTCAGGGAGCGAGGGGGGAAACTTCCTGGCACAGTGCCACCCTGGGCAGGGGAATGCAGCACCTCTCACAGCAGCAGTCCCAAGGAAGATGCAGTGAAACGGGTATAAAGAGAGCAGTACAGCTTTTCCCAGAAGGCTCTATTGCGACAGATGCAGAGCACAAACAGCCCCAGTGATTCCCAGGACTAGAAGTTTGCACAGACCTCCCAAAAGCATGTAGCAAAGCCAGCAGAGTCCCAGGCACTCAGCTACAGGCAGCTGATAAGAGACAGCGGCAGGACACAGGGAGCTGCAGGCCTCCTTCCAGCCCGCGACCGCGAACAGGAAGAGCCCATCCTACTGTTCCCAGCAGAGGCAGTGACCCACAGCCACCAGCGCACGCAGAGGTGCTGAGAGCCCAGAAATCTCTATCCTGCTTTTCCAGCTGCTCTGGGGCAAAGCTGCTGGGATCCGGGGAGCCCAGTGGCAGAGAGCCCGGCTCCCCAGGCTGCACAGTCCTCGTTACGCTGCAGATCTCACCCTGCTCTTTCCCCCGTCCCGTTCACACAGCACACAGGCTCGCAACATACAGCCAACGCTGTAATAACAAGCAGACTGTGCGGGTGGAAATCCACCTCTCACAAGGAAAACCCCTCCCCTACTTCCCGAAAGGAAGTAATAGCCATGTGCAGCAAAACACCACTGAGGCTGCATTTCCCGGAGTCCAGGACTCCTGGGCCCCTGTGTCAGCCCTGGGGAATGCTTGTAGCCCCACGCAATGGCTGCAACCCTCTCCAGCCGCCAGGAGCGAGCAGAACTCAGCAGGAGCAAGGCTGAGGGTTTCAGAGGCAGCTCTGGGGTCTGCTCCTCCCTGCCCTGTAACCGGCATGCTGGATCATGGTACTTGCTCCGACCATACCCGCAAGCTGAAGATTCGCTCTCCTGGCCCCTTCCCCTCCCCCACCCAGCATAAACCAAACCAGTGAAACATGAGGGACGAGGAGGAAGAGAAAGAAGAAAGGGAGAGCGAGGGGAAAGCCTCTGTGACCTGATCCGGACTGGAGGAGCTGAGGTCCCTGCAGGTGAAGAGCGAGTGGCGGTGGCCGCGCAGAAGTGGAGGGCTAGCCCTCTCCAACCAAGTCCTAGTTTGGAGAGCGAGAGCTCTGTTTATCCCTCCGCCTCCTTCTCATGCTGCAAACCGTGACAGTGCTCATTAAAATAACCAACTGCACTTCCTCTCTGAGCAGTCCCAGGGCAGGCTCTCCCCGAACGAGAGACACAGTGACGGAGAGAGGGAGCATAAAAAGAGACGTGGTCTCCCCCCAACGCACCCAGCCCCTTCGCGTGCCAGCCCACAGCCCCCAAGGCCGCCGGCATCGCCCAGCCTGAGCCCTGGGCCGGCCCGGGGGAACGCTGTGTAAGCCTGTGTGCACACATTTAACATGTGGCTCCCACCCCATTAGCTCCATTTCCTCACCCAGCACTACGGCCACTCTGACACCTTCCCTCGGGCCTCTCTGTGCAGCCTGCCCCCCGCAGCGCTTGCAGACAGCCTCAGCAAGCGCCCTCCTCCCCGGGAAGCCTCCCTCATTCCAAACCCACGCACTCTGCTCTCAAAGCAGCATCGATGCTCAAGCCCCAGCCATGCTGCACCAACCCTTCCACTGAATCAGACTTCCTCTGAGGGCACAGAGAGGCACGGTGCCTATGTCAGCAAAACTCTCTCCCAGAGAAAGGAGTTGCCGCAGAAACCCCTCTAAGGAGCTGCCTTGCCTCTGGGAAGTGAACTTGTTTTGACATTTGGGTTCATAGCCCTGTGCAGGGCAAGCCCTGATCACCCCCTGCACAGCAAGCCATGCCAGGCAGAGCTGGAGGGAGCTCCTCTTGGAAGCAGACACTCTCTGGCTACGCAGCAAGGTGCTGTATCCTCACACCTTTCACAGCCAATCCACTGTTGCAACTATGGGATGTAACAGTTTCCCTTGAAGCAGCAAAAAAGATCATAGGAGGAATCTACCACAGAGGTGATTTTCTCCTACCTCTCCGGAGCATCATTAAAAATAAAGGATTCGGCATGCCTGATCAGAGCTGAACCGACTGCCATGGAGACTGTATTTATACACAGAACAGGCCCAGCACAGGCAGCATCACCATTAACATCCTTTCTCATTTGACACATTGCTCCTGAAGTGCTAGGAAAGTATCCATGGTTCCTTGAATAGGGAGAGTAAGAGCAGAGCCAGCTGTGCAGAACCTGTCCTGAAGCAACACCCTCCTGCAAGGAGCCACCAAGACCAGTTTCTTGGTACCACTTGGCAGGTAGTGCACTTTGCCCAGAAGCGGAGCCTGTCTATTCACAGCATCCAGGAAGGCTGTGAGGACCCAGTACTAAGAGAAAATACCAGCTAGAGGCTCCTACAGCCACTGCTAATAGTAGCTATTCACACCCACCTGCACACACGTGCCCACACAATGGATATGCACGAACACAGAGTTTTGCTGTGTGCCTTCTTCCTCAGAAATTTCTTCTGGACTCATATACCCTCCCACTGACATCATTATCACATCTCTCTTGAAAGAGCAGTTCTGCTTCAGAAACAACTCAAAAGAAATTAGGCTCCAGAGCATCTGATCCAAGCAGGGTCCACTGACAGACTTAAGAAATGTATTTTATTTCCCTTCGGTGTTGCAAGCCTCTCACAAGATCCCATAGCCAAGCTGGGGTTTTCCCTGTCACACTTCACCACTCAAATTCAGGTTCCTCAGTCACCGTACAGACTTTGGTGGCCTTCCCTTGCTTTGAACACCTAAGAACTGGCAGATGTAACCAACCCTGCCGCCGCCGGTGCTCGGAGGTGAAATGCAATCCAGCTCCTTTTCTGAGCCACAAAAGCGAGGCCACGCGCTGCTTCGCTGACACTGCGCGGGTAAGCACAGCACGGGGCCTCTGCGGAGGGCAGGCGCGCTGAAGACCGGCTCTCTCCACAATGCCCATAAGGAATGACTCACTGGTTACTGTTATTTAAGAAATGAGCACTGGCAATTAGATCTGATAGAAGTGCACTCGGCTGCAGTGAGTCACCGCACGATTCCACAGCTGGGACCTCGTCCTTTCACACCCTATCTCCTCCCGACTGTTTGTTCCCTTTGCGCACATGTCACGGCTAAAATTAGACTGGGAGCTCTTTGTGTGTGTGTGCGTGCGTGCGTGCGTTTGGACCGTGCCCAGTGCTCTTTGGGGGCTGGAGAAAGAATACAGTAAAATGATAATAACAAAATGTCAGGGGAGATTGCTGCCAGAGCACCAAAATCAAACACGGCCAACTGCCTTCCCACTTCAGCACTGCTGATGGGTATCTTGAAAGCAGTTCACAGGAAACCATTAACCAGAGGGGAGCCAAGCCTGAAGGCTGAGCTACCGTTACACACTGCGATTTTTGTCACAGCAGAAGCAGTGAGTGGCCTTTGCAAAGCGTCAGGAGCCGTGGGTGTGAGAGAACGCGTTAGCAAATCCCTTTGCCACCAAAGCTGCTCCTTAACTCGTTGCCGTGGTTGTGTTCAGCCCTGTTCTCATACCACTGTCTGGGAAGGGGAGCTGGAGACGCCCCAGGGAAGGCAGCAGGAAACATTTGCTTGCTGAGGCCGCCTGTCAAATCCAGCAACTGCTGAAGGATGGAGCTCTATATCCCACTCCTTACATAAAGTATGCTTCATTTGTACTTCCCTCCCTAGCTCCAAACGGCATTTGTTCAGGGCTGCTGCACGAAGAGCCCAGGACTTACCCCCAAATTAACCACCCTGCTCCTTCCCCTGCCAGTTTGAGGCCCTACTTCCAGTCTGGAACACTTGCTTGGAGCTTTTCGAAGCTAGAGGCAGCAATTACCTTACTCTATCTGTTATTCCAAAGAAGCTGGAAGGGAAAGGGGTAGCTGTCTCTAGCAGCCGAGCGGGTCTCTGTGTCCTCACAGACCCGGGGCAGCTGTGGTGCAGGCCATGACCACAGGAAAAGGATGGCTGAGGAGCAGAAGCTCTAGAAGGGCTCCCCAGGAAGGTAGTCAAGTTCGCCACTGCTAAGATCCACTTACAGGGACTGGCAGAATATTTTCCTGATGTATTTATTGAACAGGAAATTAAAATCACACCTGATCACAGCTAACAAGAACATGGTAAGACATCTGTGCAGTTCTCTCTCTTGCCCAGTCAAATGCATTTCCTCCTGACAGCTACAGCTCCATGCCCATCCTGATCTCCCCATCTCTAGCAGCCTATGAACAGCAGAGACCTGCCTGCTGACACAGCTTTTGCTTCTCACCTGCATCATGTTCTGAATTCTGTCTTGGGCTGGCATGACCGGGGCCCACAAATGAAAACAGCCCGGAGGAATGTCCAGTGCAGATTCAAGCAGGTCTCCTGGAGGGCCCTGAAATCTCTTTTGCTCTAAGTCACAGGACCAGCAAGAGACCAATTCACTAGTTTTCCAAGTCCCTTCCACCAGAGGCAGTTTGAAAAGAAAGCACAAGAGCTCTCTCCTCAAGTCAGCCAGGCAAATCTTGCTGCTGCTGCTCCCCTCCCCCTTCCCCCCATGACTTACTAAGCCCTGATCCCACATGTGCATGCACATGAATGGGAGGCAAGGGAGACCTTCAGCTCCCTATGTCGCCATCACAAGTTTCAGTCTGATGTGTTCAAGCTGAAACCGCAGCTCTGAGCCGAGATGCTCCAGGTGACCGTTTTCCCCCACGCAGCCCTGAGTCAGGCTTTCCAAGCAAAGAGGCCCCCATTTCATTCAGGGAGACACATCTGAAACCACACAGCAAGCAGCAGTCGCTACAGGTGTTTGCAACAAAGCAGAAAGGCTGGAAACCAGGGGCACTGCTCAGCATCTCTGAGAAACCAGGTCCTGACTGATCTACCCCCCACACAAAGTCTGAGGCTGAGACAAGAAAGGCACCTCCTGTTGCTGCATCCCAAATCTTCATCATAACCCCATGACTAAGCAAAGCATGCTCTGGCTTACAAACTGAAAGACATTCGTTAGTTTAACGCTATTACTGATACCAAGTCTAACATTTGGTTTCACTTTTTCAACTTGTAGCAGTGAGTTTCCAAGTTTTTTTTCTGGTCCCTCACATTAAAATTAAAGTCATTCCTTTTAGCAATGTGAAATTCATCACTTCTCAAATTTGCTAAATGTCAACTCGTTCCTCTGTTATAAATGGAAGGGCAAGAGAAGTTGATTTTTCCTCCGCTTTTTGTTCTGTGTACCTTCAGCATATCTGCTCCCATGTGCTTCCTTTTCTTCTCTATTCTCTCCTCCTAATACTCCCTTGCCTGGAAATTTCTGCAGTCTCACTGATGGGTTCTTTTCTTGCACTGTTTTTTGGAGAGGAGATCCAGGTGAAAAGGCATTGCTAGCTCAGAGAGCAGAATACTCTCTCCCTTTTCTGATGTGGGCTAATACTTCAGTGCAGACTTGTAGCACAGCGCTGCTTAGCTCTGCTCACTCAGTTTCTTTATTCCTACCATGCTATAACATTGACTTTATTCA
This sequence comes from Rhea pennata, assembly GCF_028389875.1. Lineage (NCBI taxonomy): Eukaryota > Metazoa > Chordata > Aves > Rheiformes > Rheidae > Rhea > Rhea pennata. The sequence continues at coordinate 18,086,477 of NC_084667.1, read as the reverse complement.
GTCAAAAAGGGAGGAAAATGGAGACTGTGCAATGGAAACTTCCTGCTGGCAGCTTTCACCCGGGAGCTGAAAGCTATTAGGTGCACAAACAGCCTCAGCTATGAAGACACAACTACTAGTTGCTTGAGCAATATACCCTTGCTGCTTTTCACCTAGTCTGCCATCTTTGTTTGCTTAATTCCAGTACCTCTAGGTGACATCGGATGCTCTGGAGATGAGCAGAGAGGGGGGAAGGCAATTCAGACTCCAGTCACAATAACTGCTTGGAGGCTGAGTGGATACTGCAGCACAACAGTGAGGGGGGTCAACAAGATACAAGACCCACTGCAGCAGCAAGCTGGCTAAGAGCTTTCTTTGGCTGGAGACTTGCCTCTGATCATGAGGGAACATGGACGGCAAGGGCTAATAAGGTAAGGCCAGCAAGCTCGCTCACCTCACTAATGATGATGCTGAACAAGCCCCACGTGGACAATTTTCAAAGCTCTCCCTTGCAGAAGGGAGGAAAGAAAAATGAGCAAAGGCCCAGTAGCAAGATAGACAGGGCCAGGGTCCCTGTAGGTGGAACATTCTACGACATCAAGCTGAACCAACCCCCAGGAAAAGGACTAGAACAGGGCTGAAAAGCTCTGCTCTCCCCAGCATCTCTTGAATGTGCTGTACACAAGTGTGATCATGCCCTCTGGTGTTCAACCCATAGCACTCTGGGGCTCTCAAACCCCAGCTGCCTCCAATTCGCAGAGAGCTACCCAAACATGCTGAGTCTTACCCATAACATCTCCACCCAGAAGATTCTCAAGCAGCACCAAGAAGAGTTCTTCTCCCTTTGCAGGATGAAGCCTTTTGTGCCTACAAAGTGGACAAGCTGAAGACTGCTGTGATCCGAAACACTGCTCATAGCAAGGAGCAGAAAACTCAGAAAGGCCTAGGACACTGTGCAGATCAGGTAATACCCAGAGAAGCCATTTGGTAGAAACCAGGAAACAACAGTCTTCAGAACAGGTCTTCTTGTTGTTTCTGCTCAACACTCACACAAATGCAGCCAAATCATCACCAGGCCACTGCGCTGTACCACAAAGATTCTGGTGTAGAGAGCCTGGGAACAAGATTGAGGACTTCCCCTATCTCCATCTCTCTTTGGGAATCACACACAGGCCTTCAGCACCACTGTTAGCCTAGGTATCACTTCCGACCCAGTAGCTACATCCCAGCAGTTGTGGCTACGTTCCAGGGCCTGCGTTTCTGCCACGTCCGGCAGGTCCAGCCCTCCTAAATTTCAGGATGCTTTGGCCATTCAGCTAAACTGCCCCTTCAGTTTTCTCATCTCAGGTCTTTACAGTGCTCAGCTAGGGCAGGATCTAGGTGTTACAGCCCTCACGACCACAACTGTTAGGAACTAGAAAAGGAAGGCCTGGACAGGTCTCTGTCCCAAACACCAGCAAAGCTGGGGCTGCCACATTAGCAGATGAAAGTCCAGCAGCAAGCTGCCCTCTAGAACAAGGTTAGTGACAGACGCAGCAGGCAGGCAGCCTGGCTTTTGGTGGCCTTGGTTAGTGCAGACACAAGAGGGTGACATGGGGTGAGACATAGGCGGGAGGGAGGAGAGCTCTTGAGCAGCAACAATACGGCAGCTGCTGGAACTGCACAGCCTGTGTAAGCCAACAAAAATACCACATACTTATACACCGCCGGACGGTGCTTTATCCTCCTGGATCCCCATCGGCTGGGCTGGCTGCCCTGGAGACAAGGGAAGACACCTTTGTGGGGCAGGTGGAGTCTAGGGACACAAAGAGAGTGGTCAGCGAACCCTTCCCACAAACAGATCTGGCCACCCGGCATACAACACCGTTCTCCCCCTCCATGGCTTTGTTGCTCTGAATCTGTCCCTCCACCCTGCATGTTCTCTTGGCATTCACAGACCCCCATGAGGGTCCTTGAAGCTACTGTGTCATCACCTCTGCTGTCACTGTGGAGACTGATGAAGGCAACATACCTGCAGAACACGGACCAGTATCTCTGGTGGTACAATAACCTAGTTGGAAAGGGAAGGTATTCTTTCCTGCTTCAGAGGCAGTCAGCAAGTGCCAAGCACCACATTCTGGCTTCTGAGCTGGGAGCAGTCACCTCATGCCTGATCCAGCTACCAGGGCCGAAACAGAGCAAGAACCACCCACTGCCCTTTGCCAAAGAATCTCAGTTTGCACCCAGAGCGTTAGACCCACGATGCCTCTCTAGCAGGTGACATCCACTTTATTCCTCACCTGACTGGCTTAAGAGTAAGTCAAACTTCTCCTCCTCAGGGGTCTCACTATCACCCAAAGCCCACTACTGAGGGCAGATGAAGCAAGACTGCATCTCTCCCATGCTCTCCCATCACTCAGGGCTGCCTAGGCACAGAGCACCAATAGCTATGAATCATGCCACGGGGTGGCAGCTCTGGGTGCCAGCAGAGGTGAGCCTGAGGGTGCCCAGGTCACGCACTTTGAGGGGCTGCAGGTGTGCATGACCCAGATACTTGCCAGCACAGCTCAGGGACTGGCACCAGGTTTGCAAGATGAAGGAGCAATGCTTCCCTCCCTTCCTCCTCTATTTCTGCCTGCTGTGCCAGCCTGGCTCCTGGCAGCCTTTGCTTTTCCTGCTGGGCCCAGGTATGGATTTGAATTTCAAATAAATTACAAAGGCACTCGACAAACCTTGCATGAAGGAGCACTGTTTGAACAGGGCAGGGCAGTCTACTGCTTCTGAAAACCCCAGCCCCTGCACTAGGCACTAAGCAAGGAAAGAAGGCAGAACATCTGCCCATGCAAAACGATGCTGGAAATGGCCCAGAGAGCCCCAAATCCCCCAGGTCAGGTGCTGGAGAGCAAAGCGAGTTCATCATCCAACAGAGACGGGGAGAGCTTTCTTCGCATCCCTGCAGCCCCCTCTGCAGCCTCGTCTGCTTCCCCCAACATTCAAATCACAATGAAATTTGAAAGCAGGTGATGCCATTGCTCAAAAGCCAAGACAACGGGATCTTTGTTGGCAGCCTTTGCTAAGACATGTCCTCCCCTCTGTCAGCTCCCTGCCCCTCCTCCTACTTTCTCAGGAGGCTGCAGAGCATGGTGAAGTGAGCACAAGAAACCACAGCAGAGGTGACTAGAGAAAGTTTCTGCCTGGTCTGACAGCCCCAATTTCAACCTACACAGCACACCCTCCACAGCCAAGTTTAAAACACAGCCACCCTGACAGCTTTAAGGGGTCAGAGCACTACACGTCTTAACCAGGACACACTTCTGGGTCGCCAGCCCCTCAGGCCTCCTTCAGGCCACTGCAATGGTCACTAAATGGATTTATCATTCCCCAAATGGAGCCCAGCCCTTCCGTCTCCTCCAAGGAGTAGTCCCTTGCCAACCATTACATGAGCTGCCACCCCTGGTCCGAGCTGTGCTGCCCAAGAGGGTGCTGCCAGTCGCACGCCCTGGGAGCCCCGATGAGACAGGTCTGCTTCCCTGCGCACAGGCAGGCACAGAGGGGCCCCCGCCAGCGGGGCCGCCTCTTAATCCTGCCATCTGCCAGCCTCTAATGGGTGTGAAATCCCTGCAGAAAACACCCCCCTCTGTATTTGAGAGGCAGCAGCTGCCGGGCGCCTGCTGTTGGACTGCCCCACACGATGTTCCCCTGCGTGGTGACCTCGGGTTTCTGCAGTAAGAGGCTTAGCACTGAATCCGAGCAGCTCGCGGGCCGGGCCAGGGGCGGCAAGGCAAGATGAGATACAGATAATCTGCTTGAAAGAGAACTTTCACACGGAGGGGTCAGCACGTGGCTGGACGCACCAGCCCCTGCTCCCTCTCCGCGAAGCCAGGGGTGGCTGCGGGCTGTGCTCGGGGGCCTGGCAGCTCACGTACAACGTCTGAACCACTTCAGATACCTCAAAGCTGTGATTCTTCATCCTTCCCACTCAGGGGTGCTCAGAAGAGCAAGAGGGATCCCCAGGAGCTTTGCCTTGGCCCGAGGAAGATGCACAACTTCAGGCCTCTCTTGTGGGGGCAGGAAAGGAAGCTCCCTCCTTTTGCCCAGTGCAGGAACCAGAGCAAGCTTGCAGCTCCAGACCTGCACCTGGGCTACCAACCAGCAAAAGACAAGCTGCTCCGGCACCCACGTTTCCTGTGGGAGCCAAGCTGTGCCAAAACGAGGGGAAATCCCTCCGCAACAAGCCTTTTTCTTAGCTTCTCCCACTTCCTGGGACAGAAAACCAGCTGGGTCACATGGCTTTCAGCAAAGCCACAGAGTATTTTAGAGTCCGAGCCTACTCCGCCTCACATAGAGGTGAGCTGTGACTGGCACGCGTGGGAAGAGAGATGGGGTGAACGCTGTTGTCAGGAGCTGGGGAAGGGGTGAGCCCTAAGCTCTGCATGCCCAGGTGGGATTTTTAGGCTTCCAAGGGGCTCTGATTAGGAGCCACCCCCATGAGACTCTGACTAGAGCCTGCCATGAGGCTGGGGAAGGCAGGCAACAGATTTCAGCCAAGGGGTAGGCCTACACTTGGCCAAAGCTTGTGTGCCCCCAGAGAACAGGCCTCCCCAAACCCATGCTGCCTATCACCATGTACCACCACACAGAGAAGAGGTGCTTGGGCAGTGTACACAGATCCCTGTCCCTGGGTCTCATTGGTCCCTGCCGCATGGGAAAGACTCCTCAGAGATGAGAGATGTTTAGCTCATCTCCCCAGTCTCTGAATCACTGGAATTGACTGAAAGCCATGAAATGGGCCAAGCTCAGGTAGTCTGTTCCTAGGCAAAGGAGAAATGACCAAAGGTAGAAACTGGAATTGCCAGCCTAACCTAGACAGCACAACCTGCACAGCAGGCAGGGCTTAGGCAGAGGACCAGTAACCTCTACTAGCTGGGACATGAGGGACAAGGAAGAGGTTCTTTAAATTAGCAGAACACACTGGCCCCAGTGTGATGAGGAAAGCTTTTTCCATCCCCCTGGGGACAGAGTTCACAGTTAACTGCGAAGTTACTACCTCCAAGCATTAAACCCTAAATTGTAGATGGTAAATACCGCATGCATCTGACATGGACCAGAGGACTCCATCTCCCTTATGCACCAGTAATGCTTGTGCAGCTTGCCAGGGCAGTGCCCTGGCTAAGTTTCACCATCTACTTATAGTCCTAACAGCAAGGAGAGAGAAAAGCCTTCCTTGTTCTGAATTCCTAGGAAGAAACTGCGGCTGCTGCTATGCCTGCAAGTTTCAACAGAAACTTGGAGAAAGGGATGGTACTTTTGTAATACTGAAGAACAGGGCCTGGGAAAGGTTCCCTGGACTCAGAATCACAAAGCGACATGCATGACACCACGATGAGAGAGAGAAATCCTACACTGCATCTCCAACTACTTGCCAGAGCTCAGGTCGCCTTCCACAACCTGCTGGGATGAGCATCTCTGCTCATCCCAGAGGGCTGGCCTTGCCCTATGAGCATCTGCTGCTCTTCATCTTCAACAAGATCCATGCAATCAAACCACTCCCAAATTCTCTCCCCTTGAATCGTTCGTTGCTCTGCCTCTTTGCTCTAAACGCCTTCTTCTTGCTAAAATCCACTGATACCAGTACCTCTGCCTACCCTTTCATTACCCTTCTCTCTTCCCAGTATCTTCTCCCCAGGAAGAAAGAGATCCATTGCCCTCCTTCCACCCCATCTCTCATCCCCTTGATGAGATTACGTGGTTTCCTGGAAGGGATACTGTAACTCCTAATCAGATTACAGATCTTGTCACCTTCTCCAGCTCTGGTGCATCGCACTATAGCAACCCCAGTTCTGATCTCTGTGGCCAAACCAGCTGGAGAGTGCCCTGGAGTCAGAGAGGGCAGAGAAAGGAGCAAGGTGGAAGGAAGAGAGCAAGTCAGAGAGGATCCTAGCCTCAGGTGAGCAGCACTGGCAGCCAGGCTCTCAGCCTACCATCACAAGTGCTCTGATCCTTCCCAGCATACGCCACCTACTCTGTCGCAACAGCCCCACAAGGGGTTGGCAGCCACTCCGGCCCAGCCTCGCTCTGCTGGGAGGCTATTTGCTGCCAGTGTGCGGCTCCTCACCTAGCCTTTTCTTCCAGGGAAAATCAAAACTCCCTGATCTACTCCGCAGGAGGTCAGGCCTGGAGCAGAGAGGACAGAGCAAACACAGCAGAGGGAACAGGCCTCCCCGGTACATCAGACCTACCCTGCAATCGAGCACAGGTATTGCTGCAGGCAGAGCTGGGCGCTCCTAGGGCTGTAACTAGCCCAGGTCCAATCTGGGGCCCAATTCCACTGGCCTGGCTCGGCACAGCTAAAGGAGCCCCGGGGCTGCCTGGCTGGGGTCCCCCTGCTTCCTCCCACTGCTGCTCACCTGTGAAATGAAAAGAGAATAGAGGCTGGAAGTTCTCAGAGCTAGAGGCTTCCCAATGAGATCAAAGTCTGCGTGTGTGGCAGAGCAGGTATCCTCCATTGCTCAAGAGCTCGCTGGCAGCAAGGTGCCTTGTGAAAATCCCGTCCTGAGGTAAGCTCTGCTCTGACCCCGTTAGCGTGCCAGATTTTAAACTTCAGGGTTCTCGTCACTGCCACAGCTGTCTGGTTTCCCCTCAGGGCACCTGGGATTTACCTCACAGCACAGCTCCTTCACCACACTTGTGCCAGGGAGAAGCAGCTCTACAGCCCAGCACCCTGGATTGGCAGCGCTCAGCCCTGGGCCAGCCCTGAGCCTTCAGCCTCGGCACACAGGCGAAGGGCCCACTAATTAAAGGAGACCCTTGTGGTACCGTCAGCACTGCAAGCATGGTGAAAGCGAGGGGCCAGCACACGCTGGGTGACAGTCACAGAGGCACTTCTCCCCCAGATTTCACATGAGCATGAGCATCAAGCAGAAAGACAGTGACAAGCAACATCCCAGAAAGGTGTAGGCGGGCGCTCAGCTCAGTTTCTAGAGTGCCGTTTACCCACACGCTGTGCCACCCACAGACCTTCCCCAGGGTAATGTATGCATCCGAAGCTTGCAGGCAAGTTACAGTGCCGAGCCTGGCAAAGAACTGCAGCTGAAAACTTGGTCTCATGCTCTCTGCAGGGTTACTGCCTCCAGGCTGTGCTGATCATCACTGCCCTCACTGCCTCTGCGGTCTGCGCTAGACCTGACCATCCTACGCACCTCCTCTAAAGAGGAACGTGTTAAAGGCCCTGAAGCCCAGAGGGAGAGACCCATTTCAGCAGTTTATTTCTACAGCGAGGGAGACAGTAGAAAAGGGATTTCATCCCCAACGCTTATATGGTACTCCCTTCCTAGGTTCTCTCTGGAAGGGGTAAATTCTGCTGTTCACTTACAGCATGAGAAGCAGGCCACCTAGGAAAGAAATTTAATCCTAACCACCTATTATCTGATCAGCTCCAATCTCTTTATCAGCCCAATTAAAAGAATTACCCATCTGTGGCCCGGATGCATGTATTGTGCACTTGTCTCTGTCAGTACTGGAGCCAATTACTCTACCCTCCTTTAAGGCAATTACAAGGCACAGAAATAAGTCTGCTTGCAAAATACAAGAGGCTAACTTGCTGCAGCTCTGACTTTCAGAGAGAACTTGGAGTCTCATTCCTCCTCTTTTGCTTACAGTCCCCTCAGGATTCTTCAGTAGCGCACCAGGTGCCAATCCTAAGGACAGATGGGCTCTCAGGGCACTATGAGGGCCAAAGAAGGCAAGAGGCATTCAGTATTGGTGTAGTCTCTCTCAGACACACCATTTCTTGGAGCTGTCACTCACCTGATTGCACTCATGAAGGCTGTGGCTGTGCCTTCTGTTGTTCATGCAAAAAGGCCTGAGCAACGTGAGGACCAGCAGCCTTGAAGGAATGCACACATAGATGCAAGCATTGCATGCCCACCTCAAGAGACCTCTCTCCTTGAAATCAGGACTATCTAGAGAGTCAGGAACATTGGTGCTTGAGGGCATGTTTTTTCAGATACAGCAAACTCCTGCTCATTGCCAAGTGCAAAGTTTCCTCTAGACTTCCTGGCCAAATACATTCTGGCTAAGCTCCAGAATCTAAGGGGGTACAAATTTCTCCACCAATCACAGTGTTTCAGGGATGGGGACTGACTGTACTTCTCTCCAAAACAAAGGATAAACACACACCTTACCCCGCAATTCCCTCCAATGAAGTGGAACTTCATGCTACCTTACACTCCAACGTTCAGGTGGGCAGAAATTCAACAGCACTCAGCAGCTTACAGCTAATTATTCTCCACAGTCTTCCAACTCTACCCACCCACAGGCACATGTAGGAGCTCCCTCTTTCTTCAAGGCTCATGGGAATTTCTTTTTACTACCCTACACCTTTTTATAGCTGAGTACTGTGTTTGTCATCCTGAGCCAAAGGGAACTGAGTCCTGACCACTGGAAGCAAAACAAGAAAATACAGGCACCAAACAGCTATATGGGGAATTCCAGCCACAGTGGACAGCCTGCTGGGTTGGGCTGGCATTTCCTGCTCTCCTCATCCCACTGCTTCTTCCACACTTTTCTGCACAGAAGTCCGTTCAGACATACTTTATGCATTCCCTTTCTGTGTTGGCTCTGATCTACTTTGCAGTAACGGCAGCCTACTTACTCAAGAACCCATGCCCCTCTGGGCACTGGATGAAGACACCATCCAGGACTGGGAAAAAGGCAGAGACTGCGAGACGCTTCATGCAGCTACTGCTGCCAAAACTGAAACCAGACAAGAAGAAAGCAGCTCTCATTCTCATTCTCACTTAGTCCTGTGATGGAGTGACCTTGGCAACTCTTCACTCCCAATTCCTGCTCATGAAGGGAAAGGGATGGGAAACAAGCACAGGAAACTTTGAACCAAGACTTCTGGGCTAAGCCATCCTGGGCTCTGTCAGCAAGAGCAAAGTCAGCAAGCACTGTGCCATGCTTCTGGCTCCCTAGCACAAGAAAGATGTTTGCAAACTGGAGAAAGTTCAGTGGAGAACCACCAAGATGGTTGTGGTCAGGAGCCCTAACATATGAGGAAAGGCTAGGAGAACTGGCCTTGTCCAGCCTAGAAAAGAGAAAGTTAAAGGGGGGATATAATTGTTATCTTCAGCTACATAGTGGGAGGGTGTAGAGAAGATTGAGTCAGACTCAGCTGAGAGGTGCACTGTGACAGGCTGACAGGCAAAGGGTACAGGTTGCAACATGGGAAACTCTAATTAGATATCAGGAATTTTTTTTTCACCAGGAGTTTAAGCATCAGAATAGGTGCCCATAGAGGCAGTGCAATCTCCACCCTGGTGATATTCAAAATTCAACCTGAGAAAAGTTGGTCCTGCTTTGGGAAGAGTGGGGGAGCAGGGGTCGGACTAGATAACCTACAAAGGTCCCTCTGGACCTGAGTTATTCCACATTTCTACCTGCCCTGGATGGCACATGCTTATGTGGGCTGAGAATCTCAGAAATATACAGGCGCAACAGCAAGGCTGGGGCAATGCTAAGGAGTGTGGCTAACTCTAGGGATGAAGCCACAGCACACAAGCTGAGGACACTCAGCTGCAGCAAGCAAGGCCAGTACCATGCACCAAAGGAATACCTAAGCTTCTTGGAAGCTGGGATCTCAGCAAGCAACCCAGGACTAGCAGAGCCATTTCCCAGGTGCTGCAGGCCTGGCTGATCTTGCCATAAAGGCAGGGTGTGTGGGGATGGAGACAAGCTCTGAGTATGTGGAAACAAATCCTCCAGACATGAGGCTCTGACTTCTGCAGAGAGGAGGCTAGAGTCATCAAGGGCAACGCTTCCCAACTTCCCATTACTCGTGTCAATAGTTCAAAAGGACAAAAACGCAAATTCATCCTCTTCCAACATCACGCTGTGCTCTGCATCCCCTGGCACGTTCGTCTCAGTTTGGCCAGTCGCCTGCGTTATAACCGCGGTCAGCAACCTTGCCGGGGCCGGGGCCGGTGCCTCAACCCGAGCTGAAGCCGTTCGCGGGAACCTCCCCGGGACGGCACAGCCTGTCCTCCAGGGAGGTCCCCGGCCCGGGGACGCGGCAGCCGAGAGCTGCCACCTGTCCCAGCGGCCCCTCTCCAGGACGCCCCGGCTCCCGGCGCTCAGCCCCGCGCCGGGCTTGCGAGGGCGCCCGGGAACCGGCCCCCCCGGCGCCGCTGCCCCGCGCTCCCGACCGCCGCTCTCCCAACCGCCGGGGCAGCGACGGGCCCGGCGAGGCGCGGGCGGCCCGCGGCTCCCCGTCCCACCTGCCGCGGCGGGGCCCCGGCCCCCCCGGCCCGGCCCGGCCCGGCCCGGCCCGGCCCTGCCGCGGCCGCCCGCGCCCCGCGCTCGGGGGCCGCTGCGCCGCTCACCTGCGCCCGAAGAGCTTGAGGCCGGTGAAGCGCTTGTTGCTGTGCCGGCGGCCCGGCGGCGGCGGCGCCCGCTCGGGCTCGGCGCCGCCCGACGCCCCGGAGGCGGCGGCGGCGGCGGAGGAGGAAGAGGAGGAGGAGGAGGAGGGCGAGCTGCCCCGCGGGGGCTCCGCCGCCTCCATGGCGGGCGCGGGGCTCGGCGCTGCCGCTACCGCCGGCTGCCCGCCGGCCCGCGCCGCGGCTCCATGCGAGAGCAGAGCGGAGGCAGGGCCGGGCGGGGGGAGGGAGGGAGGCGGCGTGGCCCGGCCGGGGCGCCCGCCCCGGCAGCCGGGCAGGAAGTGCCGCCGCGCACCGGCGGCCCCGAGCCCGCGCCGCCGCCGCCGCCGGGGCCGCGCCGCCAGCGCCACCTGCCGCCGCCCGGGCCGCGCCGCCCGCCCCGGCCCCGGCCCCGGCCCCGGCCCCGGCCCCGGCCCCGGCCCCGCGGCGCTTCCAGCGAGGCCACGCTGCGGCCCTGGCCCGGCCCCGCCGCCGCGGGCTGCAGCAGGGCTGGCAGGGCCGGCGGCTGGAGGCTGGAGGCCGGGGGCGCTGGGCGTCTCGGCCGAGGCGAGCGCCGGGGCCCGCCCGGGCTGGCGTGAGGGGAAGCGGGGAAGGAAAGGGCCGAGCTGGGCGTCACGCCGGCCCCCGTGTCCGAGCAAGGCCCCGTGCGGGCCCGGGCGCCTGGCGGAGCGGGGGCTCGTCCCGTCCCACCCCGCCTGCCTGCTCAGGAAGTCAAGCATCAGCCGTGCTCCTGCCCCCGCAGCAGGGAAAGAGCTCGAAAACAAAAGCAGAGCCTCCCTTGTCCTCCTATTGTTCGTCACACTTGCGTCGTCTCCGCTCCGGTCAGCCCCAGCGCGCTGCGGTGAGCAGCGTGGAGGCGCAGACCGCCCCCGGCGCCCCGCGCGCTGCTGCAGCGAGGGGCAGGAGGGTCCTCGCCACCCATGGGGTGCTCTAGGGGCTGGTTCGCTGGGGCTCCCCGGTCGGCGCCCCGGCTGCACGCCGATGCCGGAAAGCCCCAGGGAGCCGGCAGGGGCTCTCCAGATTTCCTCCGTCTTGCGCTTCCCGTCAGCGCCTCGTGCCTCTCTCGGCATGGGCTGACCCGAGCTCCGGTCCCTCCGGGGGCTCCCACTTTCTGCCAGCAAGGGAAACAGCCGCAGCGGCCCTGCAGCACGCGCGAGGACCACGGCGACGAAGGATGGGCCACGCGGCGAGGCCCTGCCGCGGCCTCCCCCGGCACCGCGGCTCTCCTTGCGTGACCTCGGCCAAGCGGCCGAGAAACGGGGCTCCAGCAGGCACCCTCCACAATCTTCATCCTTATAACAGCTCCAGTTTGGCCTCTAAGCCCCTCAGCCTGCCCCAAGCTGCCCCAGCCTACCCAGCCAGCGACCCCCAGACAGGACCTGATTCTCCACAGTTCTTAAATGCTCTCGCAACACAAACGAAGAATCCCTCCAGCCTGCTATTTTTCAGTTTCCTCCTGCTCCTCTCTCCCCTTCTCATGGTTTCTGGCTGTCGGTCTGTTCCCCCGACAGCCCCACAAGCGCACCTGCGTTTCACGCTGCCCTGGCATGAGCAGCCGTCGGGCAGTGGCGAAATGCTCGGAGGCACAGCTGCTGCCACGATGGAAACCGAGGCTCTCCGCTGGCGCGGGAGCTTTGGGTTTTACTCCTGCTCCTGTTCTCACCATGCTCCACACCATGCTTCTCCTCCTGGTTTTCTAACCTCCTCGCAGGGAGGAAACCCTCCATGATCCCCTGTGACAGGAGGGATGGGCAGCCCTTTTTTGCATGGAAAATGAGTTTGCTATGGCAGTTGCTTTCCTCCCTCTCCCCGAAAGGCGCAAAGCCGTGCTGAAGGCTGCGGTTGAAAATGTTGCAAGGGGCAGACTTCCCGCTGCGAGTCCAGCAGGCTCCGAGTCCGATATGCTCTGCATGTGTTAACCCATAACCTCTTTCTAGGCAGGACCAGTTTGCCAGCCTGAGGCACAAATCTTTCTCAGAACAGCCTGACGGGTGAGGAAGAGGGGGCGGTCCTTCAAACTATCCCCAGCTCTGTGAGAAACTGGACAGCCCCTGCAGTCTCCCGCTGTCGGTGTGCCCATGAAATCAGCATCAGGACACCCATGAAATCAGCATCAGGAGTGACCACATGGCCCTCTGACATCTCCACTTGGGTGGCTGTGCTGTGCAAGCCCAGCCCAGGCAGCAGGAGAAGAGGAGGGGACTGCAGGCGAGGAACAGGGAAAACACGGGATATCTTACAGAAACTTCTTCCCCACCCCCTGAAGCATGGACTGTCAGCACCAGCAGCAGAGCCACAACCCCCAAGAGCAAGAGGAAGGTAGCAGACCCCCAGCTCAGCAGGTACCTTGTTTCTACAGCCCCTGGAAGGCTCTGGGGAACGTCCCATGACCGTTGCCGCCACATCTGCCGCAGCACAAGCCGATGCTCCTCAGCCTGCCCAGGGTTCACTCTCCCTCTTCCTTCCCTGGCAGCTGGGTTCCGGAGTCATCCCAAGGGCAGGTCCTTGGCAGCGCTCCGCTAGCACCGGCTAATAGGGCCGGGAGCTTTGTTTGCACCCTCCACCTGGTTCCTCTTTCTGCACTTCCTGGAAGTGTGAGCGCGGCTGTCATTGCAGCCTGCCGCATAACCCTCTCACCCCGGCAGCCCACATCACAAACCTCTCTGCAAGGCCCCAGCGCCCAGGCACCTTTCCAGAGAAGCTTCTCTCCCAGCTGCGGCAGGCAGGAACAAGCCCTGGTGCACCAGGCTGTGAAATGAGGAACTGCACCTCCCCCAGGATGGCTCTTCAAAAACCCCGCCAGGCAGCCCCCTCCTCTGCAGCCCACCAGGCTTCAGTTGCAGTCAGCAGCAAGCAGCATGTGCTCTGGCGACCGATCGGCTCCCGGGCTCGAGAATGATCTCTCTCCCCGGCCTTGGGAAGCTGCCCAATAGTTTGCACTACTGCTGAAGGGGCTCAGCTGTGCAAAGCGGTGAAGCACCAGCGAGGCTATGCTCTTGCACCTCCCTGTACCATGCACACCCCTATCCCCCATGCACACACACTGCTCCTGCAGGCAGGCAGAGCCTGGAGGCGCTTAAAGGCACAGCTCACAGGAAGCACCCTGGCTGTGCGCGTCCCAGCTGTACAGTCGGTCTTCTAAAACAGTCTCCATCCTTGCTCAGAGAGCATCTGCTCACCTAAAGCCAGGCTCTGGCAATGGTTCAGAAGGCAGCTAGGTAAACCAAATATAGGCACTGCGGCAAGTCCAAGCATCTAGGAAATTATGGCTCAGCTTCCAAGGAGTGAAGAGATTACCTGAAATTCTTTATGCATCACCTGGTCTGCAGGGGAGAGTATGAGCCTGGGAGGCATAGCATATCCCAGGCCCTGCAAACTCAGCTCTTTATAACCAGGCTCTCTGCTCTCAGCAGCTCTGACTGTAGGAGAGCTTTAGATCAGTGATGGGGGTCTATGGACTGCCCCTGTGGGGTTCAAGAAGGGCAACCAAGCAAAGCCGATTCCTATATGCTGTACTGCAGTCCACATGGGTGATTTTCTAAAGAGGTACACATTCTTGCTTTAGAATCCCACCATTAAAGGAAAAATAACACAGAATCACAGAATGGGTAAGGTTGGAAGGGACCTCTGGAGATCATCTAGTCCAACCCCCCTGCTCAAGCAGGGTCACCTAGAGCATGTTAGACAGGGTTGCATCCAGGCGGGCCTTGAAGATCTCCAGAGAAGGAGACTCCACAACCTCTCTGGGCAACCTGTTCCAGTGCTCTGTCACTCTCACAGTAAAGAAATTCCTCCTCATATTCAGGCAGAACTTCCTGTGTTTCAGTTTATGCCGAAACCTCAATCTTGCTAGGCCAGCTCTGAAGCAGAACACAACCCACTTTACTAATTGACATGTACAGGGTGAAAGAGCCAGGTCCTGAATGCCTAGCTCCCGCTCAGGATTTGAACAGGAGAGGTATTGTTATTACTGAAAGGGTTTGTCATCTCTACTGCTTTGCAAATGATGATAGGTTGGTTGCTTTTGCATTCTGCTTCCAGATATTTCCCTTTCATGTTTCAAACTCTACCCTGTGGTGTTAACATCCTATCCTCTAACCAGAAGGACCAGTACTGCACTTGAAAAGCAGCTTATTAGTGGCTCTAGGACAGAAGTAATACGTTACACAATGCAAATGTGGCCCACAGGTCATGGCCATCAGTACCCACAGGGAGACACTTCAGCTTCACAGGAAAGAATCCCCTGCATCCACATGGATTCATTACACATATTAATAGGTTGACTCCACATCTCCTTGGGAAGGAGGTAACATCAGCCCCAGTTTGCAGATTTTTGAGGTGTAGGATGATCTAATCCCAGAGTGGCAAACTCAGAAATACAAGGCAGGAACTCTGCCTTCCAGGCCACTGCTGAGGACCCAGAGGCCATCCAGTTCACCCCTCACCATTCCCCTCTGCCTGCATGCCCAGTCATGGTGAGCACAAACCAGGCTTCCTGAGGAGTCTTGTGCCATTTTCCAGTCTGTGTGGATGCAGGTCTCTCAGTTCCTGGGGAGGCCCAGTGAATCTGCAACACAAATGCTGGGCAGCGAGGTCTCTGGACCTTCAAATATCCTGTCTGTTGTGTCAGCATGTACTTCCACAGTCCTGTCCCTTGGGCTTAGAACACTGGGGCATCCTGAAGAAAGTCTGATTCTGGTTGTTCCTGGTCAGAAAACCAGAAGACAGACCCTGCCAGCACAGACTTCCCTGCCCAGAGCCTCAGGCAACACCAGGGAGGGATGGAGGGATGTTCTGCAGGAGGGTTTTATATTCCCTGTGGCCCATCTCTCTTTGCTAGTGTGTGCAGTTCCCTAGTAAGGGAAAGGGTTAAGCTGCTAGCTTGGCCCAAACTTGAGAGAATACCCACCAGTTAACATCCCATTGTTAACTGGGATCAGATAAGGGAGAGGCCATGGAAATCTAAGTTCAGGGATCCCAACTCTCTTTACAGAGGACTTCTGAGCCTGAGGGTGCAGTTTTGTATTACCTTTAATCCAATCTGCCTGCTGGCTGTGGTCTTGGGAGGGAGTCAGCTGGGCACCCCTTTCCCCTAATGCCACTGCCAGGCTACTGGGTGTATGGGAAACCAAGGAAAACTAACCCAAAGCATCAGTCCTCTGCTGCATAAGTGATCTGACTTGGCCACCCTGGTGGATAAATCCTGTGCAAAGAAAGGAGTGGAAAAGTGCCAGCGGGAGAAAGGACAGGAGCATCCCTTCTGGTAGCAGCACTGTCTCTAATCGGCTTAAACCAGGGAGCATGTTGGGAGAAAGGGGCTCAGGGCTGTGTTACTCCGCTCTGCCGTGGCATGGCTGTGTGCCTGTCCCTGTATAGCCAGGCTGCACCCACAGTCTCCCAGTCTCTCCACAACTACCTCCCAGAGTATTTCCCATATCCCCTACATAAAGCCCCCCGAGCCCTTGGCCCATGCTGCGTGCTGGGATTGCTCTGTCCATGGGTGAGGATCCAAGCTAGGGCCAGACGGGCGAGTGTGGCACAAGGGAAGCGTGGGGACACACACGGGTCTCCCCCTGCCCCTGTTCACCAGGTCCTCCTGGCAGTGTGAGCGTCCTTCAGGCAGTGCCAGGGACGATGCCAGCCGCCTCCTTCCCCCCGGCTGCACGGAGGGATGCTGAGAGACGTCTCTGATAAAGCGACACAGGCTTGGCTTGATGGGGGTGAATGGGAATTTGATTATGCTGCTCTGCACAGCCTGATTAACGTGATTAGAAGGCTAGCAGGCAGGATTCAGAGGAAGGGCCGAGCCGGAGGGAGCTCTCAGTGCCTCTCTGCATAAGGCACCTTCTCTGCGCAGCCCTTCTCTCCGTGCAGCTGGAGGCTCTTGGTTCCTCGCAGCGCAGGCTTTCGCTCCAGCCCTGCATTGCCCGGCCGGGGTAGAGGGGGCGCCCACCCTCTGGGCCAAGGCCACACAGATATCTCCCTTTCCTGTGTCCCAGTGGAGGGGCTGTGTCTTACGGCGGAGCCCACCCTGTCCATATGTGAGACGGCAGGAGGAAAAGCAGTGCTGGAATAAACCCCTGCTTCAGTGCAAAGTCTCCGAGCCCCAAATCCTGTGCTGTTGCAGAGGCTTAGATTCAGCTCCGCATCCCCATAGGACAGGCTTGTGTCCTGGTGTCCTCTGGAAGGCCCTAGTAACAGAAGCAGCTCCTTTGATCTAAGTCACTGCAGAAGTACCAGGGGCAATGAATTGTTTGTCACCGGCCCTGCCTAGGGCCTGGCTACCTGCACTCTCAGAGTCCAGCAGGCGAGCGCAGGAAATGGTCTGTAGCTTCGGAGGAGAGTGGGTTCAGCCCCTGGCATCTGCTGCTGGGAGGCTTTTGAATTCCCCATGTGTTTGGGGTTGTCCTGGGGGTAGCAAAGCAGCTAATGGGGTGAGATGGAGCCAGTGAGCAGCGCTGAGAGGGAGAGACCCAGCCAGAGCCCAGCCAGATCTGAAGGCAGGAAGAAGAGAAGACAGTGGAGAGCTGCAAATGCAGTCAGCTCGCCTGGGTGGCACAGTTCCCACCTTCCTCTCCCCAGCAGGCCCTGCCAGCTCTTCCCGTCTACCCTGCATGCATCTGTGCTGAGGGGCCTGTGATCCAGCTCTGTCCTCCCTTGCTATTTACATTACAAAGCAGCCCCTCTTGCCCTAGCTCTCTGGGTTATATTTAGCTTCTTGGCACAGAACAGCTTGTGAGATGCATTAGCTGTGTCCTACCTGCCACCCTTGTGACTGTGTTGAGGAGCTGAGATGCCCCCGGTCTCGTTAGTCGGCCTGCAAGTTGCCAAGGCCCTGTTCTCTCCATGCCAGAAGCTGGAGTGGGCAAGGGGACGCGGTGCTTTGCTCTGCAGGGAGCTAAGCCCTGGCTGGGGGGCACAGAGGGATGCAGGAATCCCTCTTTCAACTGCCACAAGATACCTGTGACGAGCCCTGCTTTGCTTGTGCATGGGCAGTGCCAGGCCCTGGCACTCTAGAAGGCCTCAGGAGGTGGCTCTGAGAAGGCAGGAGCGATGACTGAGAGCAAAAGAGGAATGGCCTGACTTCCCAGCAAGTTCCTCACCTGTACACATAGCCTGCAGGGAGCCTGTGCGGTTTCTGTGTGCTTGCGGTTTCCCTCCTGGGTAAACATCCCTACGGGCTGGGTGGCTGGTGGTGGAAGAAGGCCGTTGCTGCAATGTCACTCTGAAAGCAACTGAGAAAATGCCAAAGACAACCCCAAACTGTTGAGCTCTACAAATAGCAAGCCCAGACAGAAGCTGCAGGCCGGTCAGAAGCTGCGAAGGCCGGTCAGAGATTTTTGCCATTGCTATGTGCCCCAGGATTCCCCAGCACCAGCTCCTGGTACTGCTATTTTTAGGGAATGTCCTAGAACAAAGCCTGTGAAGCCAGTAAAGCCAACAAATGACCCTCATTTCCCCTGATTGTGCTGCACCCTCTGGAAGCTAGAGATGCTGTTGTCCCACCACAAAACCATAATGAAGACACTGAAACATAGCAGCAAGTAGGCCTAACACCGGAGTCCTTGCACTTCTGCCTAGATGGTGTCTGTGGAGCACTGTGACTCTCCAGTAAGTGAGCATAAAGGCCTGGCGGTTGCTCAGCTTCTATTGCAGTGACAGAGAGCACAGGGTCCTTCTGGCACTGCAGAAGCACTTCCCTACTGGGAAAATTGTCCCCGAATCTGCAGATCTGGTGCACAAGCCAGCATCATTAACAAGCTTGGCACGAAACTGCTACTCAAAGCCCTAAATATAACCTGAGCGCTGAGCTCTGTTCCACCCGCCCAAGGCGCCTCCACACACCACAGCAGCTATTTATGGAAGGAATTTTATTTCCATAGGCTTAATATCATTTCTGTTCATTTCAAAACCTTTATATAGCAGCTAATGCTGCCTGCCCCTTGTGATGAGTAATGAGTCTCAGCAGGAACAGGCAGATTGGCAGTACAAGAACTGGGGCCTCCAACCTTCGTTCAACATTGAGGACACCTGTGATGGCCATAACCCATGGAAGAGGTCCTCCTGCTCCTTACAGGAGGTCAGGAAGTGCCTCCAGAGCTGGGTATCTGGCAGCGCCCACAGAAGATTTCTGCTGGGCCCCCTCAGGGCTTCTCCCACTACGGGACTAGCCACGCTGCTGAAGAGGCTGAGGGGAGGAGTGCCCAACACAAGGTTAGCCTGGCTCTGGGGGAGCGGCTCCCTCATCACCTGCCCTTTGCATGGGAACCCTTGCCTGTTCCATGCCATCCCCAGGGAGCAGCCAGACCTGACCGTGTGTAAGCATCACAGGATGGCATGAGCAGGTTTCCACCCTGAGACACTTCCTCTCCCGTGCTTCCCCTTCGCTTTGTTCAGCTGCCTGAAAAGGATGGCAGAGGAAGCAGCTCATCCTGAATACCACCTCTTCCTCTCACCACAGGGGCTGCAGGTAATTGTGGCAACTTCTTTAACCCTGACTGCCCACTGCAAAGGCAGTGTTGGACAGAGTGGCTCAGAGCAAAGCCTCTTGCAAAGAAACCTACTGCAAGGGGACAGAAGGACAGAACTGTTTCGTGAAAGGGCAGCACAAAGTGAAGCATATTAGCAGAGATGCATGTGTGGATGCTCCGGGGTAGGAATAGCAGGATGTAAACAATCCCCAGCAATATTAGAGAATTCTGGACCACATTCGGGCTGATCAAATTAGGTTGCAATCTTTCCTTCATCCCCAGGGAGTCCGGATAATTGCGGCTGGCTAATCTGTTCATGAGACCATGCACACCTGGAGGAAGACAGCTAAGTCCCCCTCAGCCCCCTCCACCTTGCACGATAATCCCTCATCCTTCCTGGCATCAGGACAGAAACCCTCGCAAGCCTGATTGGCATCTTAGAGACAGCCCCAGGAACCAAATTAGGGTCATGAGCTGAGTGTATCACCCCACCTCACAGCCTCAAGGACACAGGGCTGTGTGGTGAAGGGCTCTGCCACTCCTGGCTCCTGCTCGCCACCCACTGCAGGAGTAACAACCGCTTGAGATGAGTCAGCTCTGGGGCCCCTCTTGCTCTGCGGGCACTAATGCAGCTTCCCATTAGTTTCCATTACTGCAGCATTAGAGAGCAATTTGCTCACAGTTTGCATCGCAGCCCTTGCAAGGGAGGAGAAAGGCTGCTATACTCATGGGAGCAGAGCCAGTGGATGACCAAGTGTGTTTGGTAGCTCACAAGGGAAATCTGCTTCCTAGCAGAGCTCTGCGCACCTGAGTCCCAGAACCCCAAGCCAGCAACTGGAGTGTTGGTCCAGCCTCTGCGGCACATGCCTCCATGGCAGCAGGCACCATGCCGAGATCTTTGGTGCAGCTTTCCTGCCTGCTCATAAACTATCTGGCACTTCCCGAGCACTGAATGACCCACTGTCACACTGAGCCCGGGAGGATGGAAAGAAGTCCCTGAGCCAAGCCAGCTCAGAAGAAAGGTAAGGAGGCAGCTCTCGTCTTCTCCTCCAGACAGTCACCCAAGCAGTCACAAGCAGCCCAGGGGTGATATTGTACATGCTCATTTTTGCTCTGGGCAGATGCAGGATCAAAAGATCTCTCTCCACTTACACTAGGAAGACCTGAGAGCCATTCTGCAAAATCTAGTGCTTAAATAGTGTAAGAAAGGGGGAAATGAGACACAAGACCTTATTTCCTGCAGGAGAAAAAGTAGTGCTGCACTCCTGGAGGAGCTAACCCAAGCAGGATTTTGGGCAGGATGGCCGGAGTTGGGAATAAGAGGTCATCTGAGCCTAAACAGGCAAGGGCTCCCATAAGCTCCCTGGAAGCTATGAAAATCACTCTTCTCCTCCACTGATTTTGCTTGACTACTGCAAGGGTAGGTGAGTTGAAAGCAGAGCAATCGTGGCAGAAGAGTTACATCAAGAGTCAGGACAGATACTCCTCTTGCTGCAATGTGTCCCCAAAGGCTTTCCAGCCTGATCCCCAACCTCAGGCCCTTCATCTTTGCATCACTGCTCAGCCTCCCCAGATGGGATCAAGACTTCTGGACCTGGGAGTCAAGCAAGGCGCCTTGGGGTGGAGGAGAACTGACTTTATCGGAAGTTCCTTTTATCCAATGAACTAACCCACAATAAGACAGCACTGCAGAAAAAGAGGGAATTGTCCAGCCCAGAGAATCTTGCCAGAGATCATGGGAAGCTGTTGGGCACAGATTACAGGGAGAAGGACTTGGGAGAGACAACAGCCCTGGAATAGGAAAAGGGAGTTGGGTAGAAGGAAAAATAAGGGGCCTGTGAAGGTGGCAAGGAGGAAACTGCCACTGAGACAGGACTGTTTCATGGGTGGGGAAGGCAGGGACTAACCAGTTCCCTTGTCCCGGTGATCAGACGGCTGCGATGGGGAAAGGATGCTGGGGATAAGGAGCAAATTGGTTTTAGCACTAGATTTTAGAGGAAAAGGAACAAATCTCAGCATGTGCAGGGAACTCCCAGTCCTCACTGACCTCTGCCTGGCAGGTTGTCACCCTTATGGACCATGATAGGCACACAGTGATTTGCACCATACCACCAAAGGGGTTTTTTTTCCCCTCAGAAACGACCATGACACAGCAATGCAGAACGTTTCTTGTGGGAAAGACACCAGTGGCCACTGGGAAGAGCTTCCTCTGCTCCCTGGCCCTCTGGGAGGGAGAGTCCCAAGGCCAGGGCTGCACCAGTCCTCCACCCATCCCCAGGGCACTCAGGGACCAGGGGGCTCTTACCTGTAAGAGACCTGCTTTCTGATGGGCAAGTGCAAGAACTGCTCCTCCACCTCCGTCACAGCCTGGGCCCCTCTCATCTCCTCCCAGGCAGGGTCTGTGCTGCGGAGGCCTGAACACTGTGCTCGCCCTTCACTCTCTGCATCTGCTGTTCCCATGAGGCTTGCCGTGGCCCCCCTGGCCACCTCGCTTTCGCCCCTGGCTGGGGTGAAGTCTCTCCAGCTCCTGGGACCTTCAGCCATGCTCAGATGAGATGTGTCTCCAGGCAGAGAATCCTGCTCTGCTGCCACAAACTGTTCAGCAGCTCAATCCAGCCCAGCACGGTCGCACAACACTCCTTTGCTTTGCCTCCCCAGGGCCTCTGGATGATCCTGGTGAGGTTTAATTTCCTGAGGATGCAGAATCACAGAGAAAACCGGTGGAGCAACAGTCCAACTTTCGCAGTGATGTTTATTGGCCTCTTGATAGCAGTTTGCACAGCTCAGGCTCTGCAGCTCAGCCTCTGTCTGTCTCCTCTGCCCTGCCACAGCGAGACGGGAAGAACCTGGAGGGGAGGAATAACTCACAGAAACCTAGAAATGTCGGTGCTGCTCCTCAGAGGTGCCGTCACTGCAAGGGCAGGAGGGGCACGAGGAGGGAACACAAAACACAATCCTGATTGGAAAAGGGGTTTTAGGAAAGAGCGAGTCCAGAGAGGGCAATGCTCCCTGCAGGCAAAGAAGAGCCCAGGATGACTTCGGTGGGGGCCAAGGGCTGAGCCCCCCCACCCAGGGCCAGGCACGTTGCTCAGCGTCTCCTTTAGCAGCAGCTAAACTCAAGAGGCAGGGAGAGGAAGGCAGCGAGGAAGGTGCCTGTGCACTGATCCTGCAGCAGCCCTCAAAAGACAAAGCAGAATGAGAGCGTGAGTGTGTGCATGTGTGTGCGTGGAGAGGGGGGAGTGCTACACGGGAGCGTGTCACCTTAGAGACACTCGGAAACTGGCACTTAACCCTTTCGAGACCAGAGAGACGGAGGAGGTTGACAACATCAGCTGCCCCTCACTGCTTGCAGGTAGGCTGGCATGTGTTGGTCTCCGAGGGATGCTCTGCAAGGTGGGTCTCAGCCATTCATGTTAACCATAAACGCATGTTCAGGTAAAGTTAGAGCTCCTGAAAAGCTGCACAGCATCAGCCCAAGCAAAACAAACTACTTGCTGCTCTGACCTCCTGTCCGAAATGGATGAGAGCTGCCCAGGGCCAGTGTCCTCTGGCTGTGGGCAGTGGCACCTTGCCACTTAGGTAGACAAATTATCTCTGCTTTTTGTTAATTTAAGGCATTTCTTCTCTGATCCTTGTGTCCAGCTATAGAAAGGCCCTTTTGATCTCTGTCCACAGCCATCAGGAGAGCTGTACTGTCTGCCTGTCCTTTGCTGGGACTGGACTTTGTGACCCCAGGCCCACCTCTGGCCTGCCTTATCTTTGCCCATGTCAGTCTGCAGGATGCCAGCTGAGCTGAGGTATCCCTGCAAAACTCCCGTATGTTTATGACTTCTTATTTTGGATTTGCTCTGCCCCAGATTTATACACTGAGGCTTCATCTGCTGGGCACTGGGATATTTATGCCTCAAGCCTGTTACAGCCACCCCCTGCATCAGCTGCCCATGGCAAAGTCCTATAATCATGTATTACCGTGGGACTATATTACTGTCACGTCCAATGCCAGCAATGCTGCCTATCTTCCCATGGCAGAACAGGAGCTGGAGAGTGTCTTCAGCCTCCTCTTACTATTTACTCACCATAGGTGTCCTCACTAGCCCCTTTTCCCTCTCACCAAGCTCCCTGACCCATCCATGCTCTGGGCAGCTGTGGAAGGGAGATGCTCCCACCCAGCTCCTGGCCCAAATGCAGAAAAAAGCAGGAGCTGAGAAAGGGCTGTGCTTTTCCCCAGGAACCACGACGGGCACTTCCAGCTCAAGACACCAAAGCTTTGTCCTCTCCTAAGCGTCACGATGACATTACCCCTCTGTCCTGCCCCTCGCGGGTCCCTGCAGAGCTGGCACTGCAGGCCCCCGAGCCCCCCGGCTGCTCCCCCGCGCAGTCGTGACTTGCTGGGGAGCCACGCTCCCCTCCCACAGCGTGACTCAGCCCCGGCAGCCCCCACAGAGGTTTTGTTCCCCTTCCCCGGCTTGCCTCCCCCCGAGGAGCCCGCACCGGGCAGAGTTTGCTCGGGGGAAGTCGCTGCTCCCTTGCCGCCAGGCTCAGCGCCGTTGCTTGCTGGGGCCGCGCTCTGCCCGCGAGCTTGCCGGCGAGCCCCCTGCTCCTCCGGCGCTGTGGCTGTGCTTTGCTGCCTCGTGTTGCTCACAGGCAACTTGGAGATCAAGAGCAGGAGAAGACTGAGGGAAAAGAAAAACAGCAGGTACCTTGCTGGTGTTACGGGAGCCCGGGCAGAGCGGGGCAGAGGGGTGCCGGGAGAGCAAAGCCTCGGATCTGAGCCCTGCTCCCAGGAGGGCACTGGCCAGATCGCGGGGCCGGGGCAGTTAGGAGCCAGGAAAGGGAGCGAAAGGCCCCCAGCGTGCTGAGAGGCAGGTGTTTTTCCAGCCCTAAGCTCTTTTAAAGGCAGCAGTGAGGTGCCCAGGGAGGATGCATGGTGATGGGTGAGTTACAAATGAGCCTGGAGAGCGCCGCGAGGCAGGTTGCAGAGTCTCCAGGGGGACGGGGACAGAGGCCTGGGAATGCACAGGGACTTGCTCTGCCACTGGCTCCTCGGGGTGCCAGCGAGGCGGGCAGGAGCGGGCTGCTGCGCTCGGTGCTGGCTGGGGAGCAGGGCAGGAGCAGCTCGCGAGGGGCCCTGCTCCTCCAGCCTCTCCCAGGAGGGACTCCGCAAGCCCGGGTGCAAGCCCGCAGCCCTGGCCTCGTGCTGCCACAGCGCTGGGAAGAGGCTCTCTGAGTTTCACACCTGCAGCAAGTTTGTTAGTGCTCTGCCTGTGCTGTGACATTTCCACCGATGCCTGACTGTGATGCTGGGAGTGAATCGTACCCGTGACTGGTAGGTCCCTTTGGGTGCTGCTTGTGGGGGACAGATGAATTAGCACCAGCTACGGGAAGGAGAGAAAAGTGACCCAGGATGCTTTTCTCTTGATGATGGTTGCGCTGACACCAGGTTTATGGCTGCACTGAGGCCATAGGAAAGCAGCTTTGAGGAGGGAAGTGGAGGTCCATGTGGCAGGACACCTCCCGGGGGAGCAGGTGCAGCAATGCCCTGGTGTCTCAGCACTTCTTGTCAAGGAGGCGAGAGGAACAAGACACTAGGGATGTTCTGTGCTCCCGTAGGTGCTGTTCATGTGCTGGAGAAAACCTCTTCCAAGGGGAAGAGGTGAACAGAAGATTTTGCCTCTTCTAGTCATGTGCCAAACTCTGCAGCTGTCATACAGCCAACGTGTTCAGATTTCGCTTGCATGTGCCTGGCCTGTTACACATCAGAGAGAAAAGGAGCCATAATGGGATATAATAGCCTGTAAGAGGGGGCGGTAAAGGATTGCTCAGGCTTCTGCATCTCTTTCTGTCCTGCTGGCTCTGCAGGAGATTCCATGTTGCTTGTTACTCTTACCTCGGCCTTCAGTTAGAGGCTGTTATTAAAGCTCCCTGATTTCTTGCCTTCTAGAAGAGGTGGCAGATGTTAGCAGGGGACAGGATGTCCAAAGGTCTGTCCTGTCCTCCCGGTGGCCAGGATACCCTCTAGGTTACTCACTCACCTGGAGCCCAGGTGGGTAAGGGCTTTTCCAGCTCCCTGAGCACGGATTTCCTTCTGTTTGGACACGTGGGACTGCACAAGGACAGCTGAGGGTTGCAGTACAGACCCCTTTCTCCCTTCAGCTTTTCAGGTCACAGACAGGGCACTGGGTTTCTAGTAAGTGGTATTTCTCCGTGAGTAAAGCTCTGTGAGTGTGCAGTTCTCCTCCTCCAGGCATGGGAAGAAAGACCTCCACCTTGCTCACCTGTAAGGCCTGTATCAGCACCCAGGTTCGAAATCCAAACCAGACTGTAGACTTGGTTGGTGTCTGACCGGGAGTGCCGTCATCATTAACAAGCCCTCAAAAGCACAGGTGAGCCTGGGGGTTGTTAAGAGCTGTGATCACCGCCTGACTACATGCACTGTCATGACTGTTCACAGCTCTGCACTCTGGTCTCCCCAAAAGATGTCCAAAAGCACGGGCTCATTGCCAAGAAGCAGGGCCAAACTTTGCCTATCTGATGATGCGCTTGTGTGGATTTGTGCGTAGTACTATCAGGCACAACCCCAAATGGTAACACCTAGAGGGAACGTGCTGGACTTAGAGAGCAGAGATGCTCTGCAGAGAACTCTAATAACACGTGTCCTTTTATGAGGAATCGATGTACCAGTTACGCTGTTCCCACAGACCACCAGTGGCCTGTTCTGCAGCACTGAGCTGCAAAGTCAATTCTTTTTTTCGAGTTGGCCTGGTAACAGAGAACAGGTTGGAATAATTTGTCTCTGGAAAATGAAGACCGTGTTCTGTTAGTGTTCTTTGTTCCAGACTTGTACGTATTGACAGTGCACAGGCTTGTTAAGAAATATGACCCTAAATAGGGGGAAAAAAACCCAGCTTGGAGTGGCCAAGTTTATGTTTGTGGGCATTTGGAGCAGACCAAGTGTAACTGAGTGAGGCTGAAGGTGACTCACAAAGAAGGTGCCCTCTTGCTTTGCTGATTCTCTTGTTCTGCTCTAATTAGTTGCTGTAGCCAAATTGGTAGGTGTGATTGGCTGGCTGCATTTTTGGAGACATGGCAGGGATCAAAGATCCTAATGTGACTATTTTGAGCAGCTCAGAGAATTATCCAGTAGGCTGCAGAATGGAGAGGATTTGTCAAGATGAAAGGAAATTTTCTCCTGATGGGTGGGGGTTCTGGTTTCTAGAGCCGCATCAATGTTAAAGGGGCAGAAGCCTGAGAACATGTCCTTCTGAGAGCTCTCCCCTTGCACTGATTTCCCTTGATGTTTCAGAGTGCGTGCAAAGAAAAAAGGCCAGAATCTCCTGAAGGTAATGTCTGAAGAGTTCATTGACATTTCTTAAGGGGAATGAAGGCAGGGGCCCTTCCATCGGACAAAATCTGGCAAGTGCGGGGGGAAACTGTGGCACACAGTGAGCAAAGGTGGCTCAGCATTGCACTAACACAAGGCTGCTTTTGGACAAGGTGCCACAGGAAAAATGTCAGTACCTCTACTTAAAACTAGTTCAGTCCTGGAGAAAATGTGCCTCTCAAAAAGGATCCAAGTGGGAAATAGAGCTGCTGCAGTATGGTCGCTGAGCAAATTCCCTCCGTCAACTCTGTTCTCTCCTCCTGGCCTTGCCTGCCTTCTACGACACCAGCACCCATCCCCTGTGCAGCATCTGCCCTTAGGTGTCCCATGAAAGCAGCTCTGGCCCAGGACACAAACTGCAGGGAAAGACAGGCATTTCCTTGTGTCTACGGGTGTGAGTAGGGGAAGGGAGTTCTGCAGGAGCTCTGTAAAACCTGTGTCAGATTAACCAACCATGGACCCTGCATCAAACCCCAGCTTGGCAGTATGGACCCAGCTAAGAAGAGAGAGCTCCTCTCTCTCCCAAGCTCTGCTCTGCAGCCAGCCCTGTCATAAACAGGTGATGTCAGATTAGTGCTTCACTCATCCCTACGGAGAAATCATAATCCCCAGAAAAAGATCGTTGCAAGCACTGAACCTCATATCCCCCCTCCTGTGGCAACGAAACCCCTCTGCTGAGGTGGCATGAGCAGAGTTGTACCAGCTTAGGCAGAGGCAGGAGACGGAGCTCCTTTTAGCATCTCCAAGACCCCATTGCCTCTTGATTTGGCTCTCTTCCAGTTGTGGAGTTGCTGACTGTGAGAGGAGCTGCTTCAGTGCCCAAATCCTAACAAACCCACTTGAAAATGAAGATGCCATCTTCCTATTGCCTGTGTTTCACATGAAATCAGGATACAGCATATCACTTTTTGCAGATGTAAATGAACTACCAAACATACAGGTTAAGAGACAATAAAGCCTCAAGTCTTTAGCAAAGAGAGTGCAGTTGTTCTTTTATAGTTAACTAAGGGATTTAAGTATTGCTTCAAAGGGGATGGCACCAGAGTCACAGAACTACTAGCATTGCCTTTGCCACACAGACTCCACTACAGCACAGACTTCCCTCTCATCAGAACAGCTCATTGCACTGTATTGATTTGTCCAGAACTGCAAAAGAAATCACAGTGCACGTTTGCAGTTTGCTTCTAGCCACAAGCACCGTGCATGAGGTCCCAGCACTGGAGCAGTTCTGCACACAGCTAGGGAATGGGACAGGCAGGGAGTACGAGGTGAGAAGCTGTGCCTGTGGGCTCACGTAACAACCATGCCTGAACAAAAGAACCCGTCAACCCAGGGTTAATGCTGCATCTTTTTATTTTATTTTTTTTTCTGCTTCTCTAAAGCAAACGCAGAGCAAGCGATAAGAGGAGGGGGAAAGGTGTCTTAAAAAAAATGGAGGAAAGAGGCAGCTGCTGGAGTATAGGGGGAAAGTGAGCTGCTAACAGGAAAAAAGTTCATAGATGCAAAGCCCGCATTAATTCTTAATAAAATACAATACTGAAAATAGGATCTGAGAGTCTCCAAAATACAATATCTTAAGGGATTGGCAATAATACAAAATAAGGTTCACTATGTACAAATGAGTTCTGCTCTTGGTCTCTGTACAACGGTGTGAGTGGGAGGCACGGGGGCAGGCACAGTGGAAATGTTGGGGTGGAGGAGGGTGTGCTTGGGCCCAGCAGTGGTTCTTTGTGCTGGGGTGGAGGAAGAGACCGGGGAGTGCAGTGGTATCTGGCGACCAGCGGATCTGTTGAACTTTAAGAGGCGCAGAGCTGTGCTGAAGGCCTTCCTTTTCCCCACCCTATTGGCCAAGCATGTATGGCTGAGGCTAGCTGCATCCAAATTTGTCCCAAAAGGCTTCAGGGAGCAAAACCATTTTTCAAAGGGGAGAAAAGAGAGAAGGCTCTGAGGCCCCTACCCTCACTTCTTCCAGTCCTTGAGTGATAGCCATCTCATGCTGCCTCTCCAGGGAGCCCTCTTCTCTCCCAGTCTGAGGGGAGAGGAGAGGCTGGTGGAGAGGCTGTAGCGATGTGGGGCGATACCTGGCGGAGCACACAGGGACTCCCACATACAAATATGGAGCAGCAGGCACATCCCTGATCTCAGGTGCTTGTGTCTCACATTGTCCTTCCAGCAAAAGGCAGCCAAGGTAATAGGAGTGAGGGGACACTTTAATCTTTCAGCAGGGCTTCTCCCGGGAGGGAGAAGGGACAGAAATGGATGTCTGGGTGCCAAAGGGGGATGGCACCGGCTTGAGATAAGGTTGTTTCAGCACCACATTCATCAAGTGTGGTCTGAAGGGCACCTTTGGTGCCAGCAATTATAAGAAAAAGCCCTAAAACAATCTTTGATGACCCCAGCCAATTCTACTCTCTGTTACCACTTTCTTGACAGAAGCACCTGTCATCAGAGCTGCCTGCATAATGTTCGTAGGGGCTTTCACAACAGTCTGCTGCATGCATGGAGGATGTGAGGGGAATGATGGCTCCCAGTGACAGCCCTCCCAGAGCAGAGAGCTGTCACTGCAGAGCTCTTCTTGGTGGTTCTAGGTCCTAGACAAGCCCTGTCTGACATGATGCAGAACTGGGAATGGAGAGCTGGGAGGGGAAGCAGGTTACAGGAGTGGGTTTCTTCCACCTGCTCTCAGAAGGAAAGCTGCAGAATGGAAAGTAGGAAGGCCACAGACCTGGTTAGCACCGCACTGTAGGGCCCAAGCTGGGGACAGAAAAGGAAATTTTTTTCAGCACCCACCAGAGCAAGGGTGCTCAGGAAGGGAAGTTGTGGGGGAAATTGTTTTCTATCTCTGAGAGCTCTGGTTGCCCAGACGCTGCCAGTTAATTCTGAGTTTGGGATCTGTCTCCCCCACTCCGTTTGTGTGCAGATCTTTGCAGATAGTTGGTCTGGAAGTTATGTAGGCACATCCATCAAGAGAAAACTAGAGCAATGAAGAACTAGATTTTCTCTCAACGGAGGCAGAAGGATATTAACAGATGGAGGGGAAGGAATGAGCTCAAATTCTCAGTCATCTCTCCAACCCCAGCATCACCCACCCCTGAGTCCCTCAGGCAGGGCAGTAAACCCAGCATTCACTCTCTCTCCTTCAGGTGCATCTGATGTAACCAAGGGGAACATGCCTGGGGACAGCCCCCTTGGTCTGGAGGCTTTGGGGAATGCACTGAATAGTTTGGAGGCTTCCCTCTGACCTCCTTCCATTCCAGGGTGAGCCCACACCCATAGGGTAGTGCTCATTCAAGCAGGAGACAAGGCCAGGAGGATAGGATGTCTCAGGACTTTGCCAGTCTTTTATTGCTGGTTCTGGCAGTCCTGCAACTCCCCTCAGAGAGATCAGTACTAAGGGGGCCATGGGGAAGGGGAGGAGCTGAACCCAAGGCCAGTTTAGGAGCATCTGAATGCAGCGTCCTCTCCCGCCAAGTCCCCTTGGTTGCTCGGTGAGGAGGGAATCCTGCAATCAGACAGATGAGGCCTTGAGGTCCAGCAGCTGCTACAAAAATTCAGCTGTCTCACTGGAGCTTGTCTCCCTGGGAAAAAGAAAAGACAAGGCATCAATAAATGTTCACTGCATCCTCCTGGGCATATTCCCTGCCATTGTGCCCATTGCTCTGATCAGGATGGAGCCCTTTCCCAGGGCAGTGAATGACCAGCAAACCTGAGACCATCTGAGTCACCTAGTTCCCAGCTCTATGCCAGAGGGACACCGAATGCTTTATGGAAGTCCCATTTGTTTGCTCTGGGAGACAGCCTTGCTCTTATGCCTCCTGCCATCAGTGGCCTCCTTCAGCCATTGTTCCTTAAGTAGCTGCCTGCCCCAGGGAGCTCAGCTGTCCTTAGCTTTGAGCAGCGGGGCATGTCTGGTGATCCCTCCCAGCCATCATGATGTGGTTTGGGGCTCTGAGGGTGGCCCCACCTGCTTACCTCTCATGGAATTGCTCTTTGAGGTGGGTGACAGTTGGGTCAGTTTGGTTCTGCTCAGGACCCTCCAGCTGGGATTTGCTCAGATATTTGCTTGTCTCATGTGTCCTGGCCAGATGAGGCCTTCGCTCTTCAGACTGCCCTTTTTCGGCCTCCCATCCCTCAGGATGGTCCATGGTTAGGAAGGAACTATACCTCTCTTCTAAGGAGCCAGCACCCTCATCATAGAATAGGAGGCTCCGCGACTGAACTGGAAACAAGGAGAGTGGGGGTTAACAGCAAGGACAAGGGCTCATGCACAGGGTGTGGGTCATAGTGGTAGTCAGCACATGCTCAGCCAGCTACAGCCTAGTCCATGTGCGACTGTGCAGGAGGCCTGCTCTACTTCCACTCCCCCCAGTTTTGTGAGGCAAACGCTCCCCTGGACACACAGGCTCTCCAGAAGACAATCAGTCTGCCCTGGGACTTTTCCTTTATGGTCTATCTATTAGTATCTGTCAAGTTTTGGGACAATGACTAGGAGAGAATGAAAACAGGTCCAGACAAGGTGCTGCTATCAGGGCTTGTACCACCAAGAGGCCAGGAACCTCCCCCTGCTAGGGCCCCAGCAGACAGGGCAGGTGCTGAGGGGAGAATGCTACCCCCGAACTCTCTGTGTCGGAAGAAGAGTTGGAAATGCTCTGAGAGGATTAATGGGAAGTGCTACGTTAGACTCACTCTTACTAGTTGTGTAAATGTCTGGTGCTGGTGTTGCTTTCACTGTCTGTGATGCTGAGGAGAACTCAGGGAGACAGGGCATCATGGATCCCAGGATCAGAACGAAACAGAGCGCCAGCACCTAGCAAGGAGGTATCAGAATACAGTCAGTGCAGCCAGCCACAAGGAATGCATCCCGCAGCACACAAACAGGAGGCTGTGAGAGGCCATGTGGTCAGCTGGCAACTGGGTCACCATTGCCGGTGACCAGCACTGGAAAAGAAAGGGCTTGCTCTGCTAATCTCTGCTGAAAATTTAAGAGGGGGAAGTCAGAAGCTTTGTCCTGTTGCTTTCTCTGAAGTTTTTCTGGTTCAACAGTGAGAGCTTGCCCATCCAGCTGACGAGAAATAGTGGAAGGCATAGCTGGGGAAAAATTTGGGAAGGAGGGAGAGGGAGGCTCAAAAAAAGAGATGGACTCTGTCTTGACCAAAGAGGACCTAAGCATTTGCACAAGAGCTGCTGAGGTGGGCTGCAAGAAAACAATCTCATTAGGAAAAATCTGTAAGATACCACAGCATACAGCAAAGTGAAACTATTCTGTATGCTAGGATAGAAATGACAGCAGAACTGCAGCAGCCCAACACCTGACAGCATGAACAGAATGTCAAAAGAAAAGGTCAAATTTATGCTTGCCAGCTACAGTGGTGGGCTAGTGGTAGCGGCAACAATAGGACATGCTTGTTCTCTTGAGTTGAAAATTCTCACTCCTGTGAGCCTAAGCAATGCCAAGCGGTTGTGCTTGTAACTGACTTGTCGGCTGAAGGTTTAATAGAAGTAAATGATAGATCAGGAGTAATAATTCCAGTGATCTCCATGCTTGATATAGAGTTGCAAGCAAAGCCAGGGGATTGCAAACTCCTGGCAGAAAGAAAAGATGGGTGTACCCAGATTTTTTGCTCGTGGGAGCACAACAGAAGTTGCCTGGTGGTATTTCCACAGACAAGCACAGCTCTAATCTGAAAGAGGAATGGATATGAGGCTATCACTTCAGCTCAGGACATGGTCATTTGTACAGGGCTCCCCCACATCTTGCCTCTACTGCAGGCAAGCAGCATGCGTGAAGCCTTGGAGATATGCCAAACCTATCATTTGTGCTGAGAATGGCTAAGAAGCATTTGAAGATTTGATCTGCATGTATGCAGTGCCATGTGTCTGGGCCTTCTGGCTGTCAAGCAGATCAGTCAGAGCTACTGGGCATGAGGAATGGCAGAGAAAAGCTCCCTGGAAATCTCCTCCTGCTAAGTATGCCCTTGGGATTGCTTGTCTGTAAATCCTACAATAACGGTTAAAGTTCATAATGAGAAGTCTGTGGTGATCATAAAGGGCTCTGTAGAGTCTAGGGAGATAGCAGGAGAGAGCAAGAGGGGATAAATGAGAAATGATAAACAGCCAGATCCTTATTACCTGAATACTCATGTGCCATGGGTGACATAATGCTAGCTGTCTCCAGCTCAGTGTTCAGCTTGAGGAAGTCCAAAGAGGCAATGCATCTGTTGGTGATTTCTACTACTTACATATAAACAGGCTAAACGTCACCTTTGGGGACAGGGATCCAAGCAGCATTTCTTGATTGCTTTTTGAAACAGTCAACTGTAGTATACCAATGAAGTGATTATTTTCAGCTCATGCCTAAGTAACACACAGAAGCTGGCTGGTACATCAAGGTAAGATTTACCACCAGTGCACTCCAGAAGATGTGGAAGACCAAGTAACAGCACAGTGATACTATGCTGTGCAAAGCAAGAGTTTAACTTTCCAGCTTCTTCATGGCTGGTTTTAAAGTCAATTAAACATGGACTGCATGGATGCTGTCTATGCACACCACATCAGGCACACAAGGCATTGAAAGTCCCCTACTCAATAAAGAATTTGTGAAGATAAGGGGAAAACAACCCCCCATCTGAATAGATGTTGCTTTGAATAATCATAGCCAAATACACAGCCTTCAGAAAGGGGAGCCAGCCCCATGAAGCCTTTTCTTTTCTTCTAAAACGAAACAGCTTTACAGGCAGAGAAAGAGAAGTGTACATAACATCTTGCTTAGCAAGGCTTTCCTTTGGGGCTTTGCAATCTCTCATTGTTTTTATTCTGTTCTATTTCAGGTTAACTTTGAGAGATACTGTTCTGATTCTGTTCTGGTTCAAGTTCTACAACATTTCTTAACAAAAGCTCTTGGTTTGAATTTGAGCACAGTTCCTCCTCCAGCTTTTGACCATCTCACATAATGTCATCTTAAAAAGCCAGGGAAACTAGTCTAGGCAAAACTACTGCAAAATCAGTTGGAAAAGAGGATGCAAAATTCATCAAAAAATAAGTCCTCAGAGAGTAGTTATCAAATGGTTCATAGTCGAACTGAGAGGATGTGGCAGGTGGAGTAGCAAAGAGATCTGTTGTGGCTCTTGCAAGAGTCAATATTTTTAAGCCTGACTTGGACAATAGACTGTATCAAATCCGCATTGGCAGACATGGCAAGCAGACTAGCTTTTGGTCAGGATTAAAATTCAAAATAATTTTGACCAAGGGGAAGAGAAGTCAAAGAGAACAGCTGGCAGATCCACACAGATGAATGCAGAGACCTGAGAGGTGACAAGACAGATAGATTAACAGAAGAAATAATACAGTGAATAATTGGTCAGGCAGCTGCTCTACAGAAGGAGATCTCGGACTTAAAGGGGAGCACAAGATGGACACAAGTTCGTGTCACTCTGCAAAGGGCAAACCTCAGCCTTGGGCTTATGAGCAAGACTTCTGGCTGATCAGCTGGCTCTGCACGGGCCTTTGGGTGAAACGCTCTGTCCAGTTTTGGACCCTGCCTTTCCAAAAATACGTGAGGCAATTGGAGAAAACCTGAAGAAGCGTACTGAGAATGAGCAGTGATTCAGAAACTCTGCCTACAAGAGAAGACTGAAGAAACTGTGATGATTTAGTAGAGCAGACTAAAGGTAGTTGCTTGAAAACAGTAGTTTTCTAATATGTAAAATGCAGCTGCATAAAGGGAGGATAAACTGATCTGCTTACAGTGAATAGAAGAGGTTTTAATAAGCTTAAACAGCTGCTAGGAAGAATTAGATGAGATATCTAGAAAGCTTTATCTGTGTAAGATAGCAAAGCACTGGACTCTCTACCACTGGAGAGCCTCAAGAACTGGTTGGACAAACATCCATAAGGAGGACAAACATCCAGAAGGGAAGGGTCCTCTATCCAACTCCCAAGCCACAAGGCATAATTATTCTACATATCTACTGTGATAAGGAGTGCTCTCCTTGAAGAAGAAATGGACAATGGAAACTAGGAGGCCTATGAGAGGAACTGATCGAAGAGAAAAGCAAATTACAAATTCCTGAAATGCTTCAAAGCTCAGAAGCCTGTGAGAGTTGGTGTGTGGGCTGGGATGCTGTGGAATGAAGGGAGCAGCAAAGAGAGATAAGACATTGCTGGGAAGCTAAATTAGGTATTTTATCAGCCCATAGCACAGGAGATGTATGGAAGGTACCTCTCCTGGATTTGATCATTTCAGGTAATAGTGATGAACTGCTATAGCCAGGGGTGCTCTGACGAGTTGCTGCATTAAGGAGCAATGAGTCACTGGGCCCAGATAGGTCACACCCAAAACATGGAAAGAACTCGGGAATGAGGCAATAGAGCAGCCAGTAGGAAAGACAGTCTCTCATTAAAATCTGTTCTGACATGGTAGCAGCAAAGAGTAACAAAAGTTTGAGCAGATTTTGAAAACAGAAAGTGCTGGGAATTACAGAGTAGGAGCTCTGGAACCAAGGAAACTGACTGAACCAAGACTGAACCAGTAAACTCTCAGGACACTGGGGGTACTGAGAAGCTGAAGCAAACATCTCACTAGTTGTATTTCATCACTGTTACCAGCACAGAAGTGATAGAGAGATGACTAGATAGCTTTGAAAAAGTTGTCACAAGTAGCTATCATGCCAATCTTTCAAAGACATCACAGAGTTGGAGTGTTATTTTTATCATGGGTCAAAAAATGTTCCTCAGGCAAAAAATAAGATGAGGAATAAACAATTGACCCTTATGGCCACATACTGGTATGCCCTAAAGTTCCACAGTGAAGCCAAGACTGCTTAACTATGATCATCCATGATGAGAAATGAGAGGCAAACAGGGATTGCCAAAACCAACAGATGAACCCAAATCATTTTGGTAGTCAAGAGAGCAAACAGGAAGAATTCCAGCTGGATTTAACAAAGCCTGATGTGCAGGCAGAGCAAGAGCAGATGCCATTTCTTGCTGATAAATGCAAGGTAATGCCCACTGGGAGGAATACTCAAACACTTTGCCTACCCTGCTGAGTTAAACATTAAGCATTACCAACCCAGCAAAAGAAAAATCTACCCATTAAGATGGGAGCTCACTAAATCTCCAATAGCTAATGAAAAGCTATCCAAGTGATCTTTTGCCCAAAGAACAAGACAGTGAAAATGCAGGAGTTATTATAATTCTGCTGCATAAACAACTGACAGCACTCACTGTATAACACAGAGCCCAATCCTGGTCACTCTAACATAAAAAGAGAGAGCAGCTATAACAGGCGGGTGATGGAGGCTGGACAGGGAAAGAGGGCAGAGACAGGCAATC
Organism: Rhea pennata; assembly: GCF_028389875.1. Classification (NCBI taxonomy): domain Eukaryota; kingdom Metazoa; phylum Chordata; class Aves; order Rheiformes; family Rheidae; genus Rhea; species Rhea pennata. The sequence continues at coordinate 18,050,898 of NC_084667.1, read as the reverse complement.
GGACAAAGCCTAGAAGGGAAGCACATCTGATAAGCAAGGAAGAAAATGAAGCCCATACCATTAGGCAGGTCCCAGTCTGGGTGGAAGCCATTTTGTAAGGTCTGGAGACTTTCCCAGCCACGAGAGCCTGCAGCTTCTGTAACTGTTGTAGCAGAGTCCTGGGACAGGAAAAAAAATGAATCTTGATAAAGAGGTAACAGGCAGTGAGAGATGCAAGAATACCACTAACTCCTTCCTATTTTAACCCAGTTTTCACTTCTTGTAACAATACATCTCTCCTCATTGTTGTATCTTGCCCAAGTTCTCCCACCGTACAGGCTTGGGAAGCACAAAACAAAAGACAGTGAATTTGAGATATGAATTGTGCAGGAACTGGGTGAGACCCTCTTAGGTGCTGTGGTAACCTCCTGCACCACCTTCTTTCACAGTCTCCTCACTGGTACACCCAAAACAACCTTCATTACCACTGTTCATAGCTATGAATGTCCCATTCATTTAGGATTCCTGACTGTCTCAAAGTCCAGTCAATCATTTGCCAAAGCAATGGAGTGATGGGCTACCATGAAAATCAAACTCTGAGATGGAGGCTGAACTTTGCAGTTAGGGTCAGAAAAAGCAGAGAGGCCTGCCTGCTCCCACTCTACTCAGAGGCACATGCTCTGCAGTTTGATCTGTCCCCCAAACCATATGGTGGAGAAAGAAACAAAAAACAGTTTTGATCCCCTCCAGCTTCTTCACTCTTGGCAAACTCTACAGAGGGATGTGGGCAAAGCCAAATGCTGAGTTCAGAAATTAATTCATCCTCTGGCTGGCTTGGCTGAAATGCATGCAAAGGTCTCTCTGCCCCACTTAAATGAGCACAGGCATCTGCACACATAAACACAGAACAGTGGTAGATGTATTACTAAGAGCAGACGAACCTGTTGCTGAGTTGGTGGAGAAATCTGGGACAAGGACGTCTAACTACAGAGCACACAACTCACAAAGACCCTAGATTACCAAAATACAGACTATTGAGAGTTCCCTTCTGGGAGCGTTGGCTGTTTTATACAACTACGTTGGAGCTTTTATAAAATGCCATGTCCCAGAGTGAGGACATCACTGGACAATCTCAGTTTTGTCTCTTTCCAAATCCCCTTCTGCTCCTTGTACATATGGAGATAAGCAGTGAGAGTCCCCCTGGCAGCACTCAGAAACCAAACCCAACTAGAAAGAACAGTGTGTATTTTGAAAAAAAAGAAAAATCTCCTGGCTTTTAGGCCAGTCTCCTGCTTTTGCAGGGTGGAGCTCATGCTTTTTCAACATTGGGGGCTGCCTGTGCTGCTTGTGCTCTTGGTGAAGTCGGGGAGGCAGGCCATGCCTTGTGAGTGAAGCTGGGTGGTGATGTCTCCAGCAGATGGCAGGCTCCAGCCACCCACACACGTCGCCAAGGCCCTGCCCGACAGCCCTGGGGTCCCAGGAACAGCATCTGGCCTGGAAGCTGGGATCAGAGCACTCGTGTCGTGAATGAGAGGAAGGGCGTGTAACAGACCCTCAAGGAATGCTCTGCAGCCCCTTGCAAGCTCTAGTAGCAAGAAAGGGTCAGAGTTGGGGGGAGGAACTGGCTCCCTGACTATATTTCTTCTTGATCTGAGCTAGCAAGATGGTAGAAATGGGGCTATGGCAACGGGCTTTCTCCTCACCACCCCTGCAGCTGATCCTGCCCTTGCTCAAACCTACCATACCCAATAAGAGCTGGACTGTCCTCCAACTTCTGCAGTCACTCCCACTTTAGGGACATGAGTCTTCCTTACTTGCTTCTAAAGAAGCAAATTTGCGTGGCAATCAGTCTGGCAGCTCTGCATACTGGGAGCACAAACGCTCACCAGATTCTCGGGTGAGGGAGCCAGAAGCCTGCTTTGGGGCTGTGGGAGCAGCTTGCTTCTTTTGGGTGAGCAACAACAGCAGCAGATGGGAATGAGATCCTCCAGGCTTCCTTCGCAAGGGGAAGAGGCAGGCCAAGGGCTGGGGAGCTGCAAGGTTCCCACTGGTTTCGGGTGCAGAGGGAGCTGCCTTGGATTATGTGGGAGCTGGTATCTCTACCCCTGCTAGAGGAAGGCGCTTTCCTTATATCTGCCAAGTTCTGTTCAGTACTTTCTCCAGGGGAACCCAAAACAGCCACATCGTGCCGAAGGCCTTATCTTCCTCCAGGAGCCTGAGAACTGAAACAGCAGGTCTGAGAGGCTGGTGTTAGGGGCCTCCCTCAGTGCAGCTGCCCTGGAGATAGCCAAAGGCCTGTGGGGAAGGCAGTAGGAACCCAAAAGGCTGCAAGGAGAAGGAGGAAGAGATGTGAAAAATAACTCTTCCCTCCCTCCTCTCACTGCGGCGTGGCCTGGCTGTCCCAACACAAACATTCCAGGCTCACTAACCAAACCCAGCTGCCTCGCTGCTGCCACGGGCCGAAAACCAGCGCCTCGCCGAGCAGCACCCGTCCTGCCAGAAGATGGGGGAAAACTGCCTTGCTCTTGTTACCATGCTGCCTGTGCACTCTCCTGGCCTCCCTTCCTGCCCACATACCCCACAGAGTTTGGCCTCACTCACCTGTTTGCATTTTCTAAGGTCTCCACTTTTTTCCAGAGTTCATTGTTTTCTGTCGTGTATGTCTCAACCCTGCAGGGATAAAACCCAGTCAGTTAGTTTTGAAGGCCAGAAAGATGAAGCAAATGTAGTTCTTGCCTCTCTTGGACTGTGGAGGCTCAGCAGCCTCATCCATCATCTGCAGGTATGGTCCTGAAGCCCAGTGTTCATGACTAGTCTGTCTGCAGCCAGCCAAACAGATCAGAGGTAAGACTGCAGGTGGAATCCGTTATGTACAACAGGGCACACATACACCTTTGTTCTGGCTTTCACTAGGATGGAAGAGCTGTTAGCACTGCATTACATGCAGAATAAGTCAGGACAGACCCACGCTACGCAGGCACTTCCATGACTTCCAAAACCCCCTGGTACATGTGGGAAATGAACAGGAGGACAAATCCTCAAATGGAAAACCTGCCTTGGCTGTGCACGTTGCACATGAAAACCAGGCAGTTCTGTGCAAACGCTGGGCCAGCTTTGACTCTATGCACTTGAGGGCAGCAGAGAGTACAGGCTCCCTCCTACCCTTTCTCGGGGGAAAGTGGTTACACTGCACTTGGGGCAGTGGGAGGCGTTAGCTCCAGGACTGGAGGAAGAAGAGCAGCCGAGGACAACCATTCACACGGGAGGCATGTGCCCACGCCTGGACACACATACACACCAAGGAGCCGCTTATGGAACGGCATGAGAACTTGAAGGTGCCTTGAGCCGCCTGTTTTCATTTGGCATTTCTGTGCACTTAGACAAGATAAACACATACCATCAGGGAAAAGAGTTAATTAAGGTTGGGTTTGAGGTTGTTTTTTTCCCCCAATTTTCCATTTTGCTGCTCTCAGGCAGTATTAATAAACAGGGAAGAATTTAAACAGAAGTATTTAAACAGAAGTGCGAGTTTGCACCTGAATCCCTGCATGCTTCTTTGCTGGGAAAGCCCACTGGGGAGAGTCTTCTGTTTGCTGGTACAGAGAGGATCATGGGATCAGGCCCTCACGGGTTATTTTCTACCCCGTTAGTGTCAGGTGACATCACCTTAGGCTTGCATCTGCCATACAGGCAGGGACTGAGGGTTGCATGCAGAAAACGAAAGATCAAGAAGGGCTGGGTGGAATGAAAGTGACTGTGGGGAACAACTATAGCGCAAAGCTTTTCTTGCTATCGGATATTTGTGTCCACCCTCACAGAGTGAGGGAAGAAAGATGTGTTTAGTGCCCTGAGATGGCCTGCTCCCTGTGGCACATGCAAAATAGGAGTAACTTCCAGTGGGGAAACATGACTCTTATCCAAAATCCCACCTTATCAGGAGCCAAAATGGCCCGTGTTCAGCAGGAGATCAGCCAAACTAAGCAGCAGAAACACAAGGTTTCTAGAGCAATCTTCATCCTGCAAGAGGACTTCTAGGAGGGAGGGGATTTGGGGCAGGATCCCAAACCAAACTTCTGTGCAGCCAGACTTGCAAGGAATCGTATTCTTTGAGCAATTCAGTGGTGTAGTGTGCTGAAGCTTCTTTATCTGCAGTCCCCTTGCAAGTCCAGTGTCTGATGAACACTTCCCACTGGTTGTCCCAAGACAGGATCAGGTGCTGAGTCTCACAAGAAGATAACTGAGATCCCTGCTGCTCCACTGGCATTTAAACTTTATAACCTTTATAAGGAGAGGTTCTCTAAGTCAATTCCATTGGTGCAGTGCTACTGTCACTGGTGGGAGCAGAGGGTTTGGGACCATCTTTGTACCATACTGGGAATGGCAGGGGGAACCTTGACCCTGACTAAGCCACTTTTGAACTGAGATGTAGTGGGGAAGAACAATTACAGCTGAATGGGACTAAAAGGGCTATCAGAGCCAAAAGCATTAGGAAGTGGGGGCTGAGAAAAGACAGGATTCCTTCTTCAAAGGTAATTCTGAGATGACACTTACTTTTTCTCAAGACACTCCACATACTCCTTCTTCTTCCTGCGACTCTCTTGAGCAGAGATCTGTAAAGAAGTGGGAGCCATTAGAAAGTCAGTCTCATAAGTCTTAAGATACTTCTTTGTGGGTTTCTCCTCTTGTCTGTTCCCTGTACACATAGTACCCTGAAGTAAAGGGGGGAATCACCTCCCAGTTTCCCCTTCCTACTGGTTTCCAGGTCAAAACTGTGAGGGATGGAAACTGGAATCATGTAGTCCTCTTTGGCTTGTAGGTCACAACCATTTTTTGGAGTATGCCTGAACCCCTCACTGCTGAGAATATCCTTTAGGTTGTTCTGACCTCCTCTGACTCATATGGGTACGTGCTGTAGCCATCTAGGCAGATTCTGCCCCAGACCACTTCTGAGTCACCAAGTGACTAATCCAGGGTCTCATCAGTTCTCCCACAGGATGATTGCTAATCAGTCTTAAAATCTCACAGCTTCTGCATGGCTAATGAGCTCCATACATCACTCATGTCCTGCATCATGTAGTAACTCTTGTCTCCCTCCACTGGGCCATGCACTCTGAGGAGCCTGGCTAGAGGCAGACACCTCAGATCCAGCTGTGTGCAGAGCCTCATCCCACAGCAATCATTCTTGAAGGCTGAGAGATCTTGCCAGTGCTCTAAAGGCAAGGTCTAATCCCCCTGAGCTGCACCACAGCTTAGGGAAAATACAGCATGGTTGGCTAAGGATGCTCTGAGATCATGGGAATTGCATGTTTAAGTATTTCAGCAATGGTCACCTTGTTCTTGATTTTCCTCCTGACCCTCTTCAGTGCTTTCTCCTCTGCTTTGGTGAGGGGCAGCTTGGTAGGAATGGGGTAGCCCTCAGCAATCAAGGTGCGTTTCTCCTCTTCAGTCAAGAGCAGAGGGCCAGAGGTCCCTTGTAACTTCTGAAATACATAGGGAGCAGTTATCAGTGTCAGCAAGGAGTCCCATCCCAGCGGTCCTCCTTAAAGCCTGGCAGAGCAGCTGGGGGCTCAGTACAAATAGATCAGACAACAAACAGGCAGTGCTCTTCCCTGCTCTCAGCCTCCAGCTCCTGCACAAATCATCAGCAGCCTTCCTCTTTACCTGGGAGAGCATCTGCTCCCTCGTGGTGTGGCTGGTTAGATGCTTGCACTGCAGCATCCAGCCAAAGATCTTTTGGCAAAGGTTAAAACATGATCTGGTTATGGAAATTCTCAGTTATTCCTTCTTCTTCCCTTAATCTCCTGAAAGAATCCCCCAGTGCATAGGCCACTTCCCAAAGAATGGGATGAAAGACAGTACTTATTAAAACAAAGTAGCCACTGGTAGGCATTAGGCAAGACTCACTGGGCCTCTCCTAACTCCTGTGAACACTACATTGTCCCCACACCCTCATACTAGGATATCACATTGCTTTGCCAGGACATTTCAGCATGGAGACCTTAACAGGGACAGGATCCCCCACATAAGCCTCAGAAAGCCTCCTGCCCATTCTGAGCATGAAGGAGCCCTAAGTCTCAATGATGTCCTGCTGCCTCCTTACATGTGGTGCTGTGAGGAGAGGTGAGGTGGAGATGGCAGTGGAAGAGCGAGCAGCGGGTCGGGCTGGGCTGGAGGGAGGCAGGGACCGGGGGCTCTGGGATCCGTCGCTGTCACTGCCATGGCTGCTGGGGGGAGTTGGAGGCATCTGAACCAGGTCATCTACTGAGAAATAAGAAGATCAAGTCAATTGCTATCATGCCAGCCTCTTGTGACAGGCGTAGGGCTGAGAGTAGCACAAGGGGAAGGCATTTGTATAAAATAGGAGGTGATGAGCCTCACAAGAAGGGTGGTCAGAGAACATGGCTGGGCTGAGCTTTGCCCAAAACAGAGATGAGGATGATTTCAAATCTGCTGAACTAGGAACTGCAGGAATCATAGAACTGGCAGAGGCTCTGCCAAGACACTGAAGGTGTCTCACAGAGCAGAGAGATGCTCAATGTCACTCAAAATAGAGTACAAAGACTATGGTATTTTGCTTCATAGTCTGTTCACATGCTTAGAAAGCTCTGTAAGAGAAGAGCTCTCCCAAAAGCACCACAGGGCTCACACACTTGCCAGCACACATGACTGAAGAGGCTCTGGTCACTCAATAGTTTGGCAGGCACTTGAAAACTGTCCCCACTTTGTATCAGAGAGCCCTGGAAGTCTCAATGGAGGTGCGAATATGCCCAAGGAGCATCTCTCAGGAGCAGAGTGGGAGTTCCTATAGCACTTATATTTGTGCATTGGCAGATGCTTGGGTTTCTTTCAAATTAAACTGGATACTGAATTTCCTGACTTTCCAATGGGTTTTTTTTGGATAACGACAAGGTCCCTGTGAGGATTTTAAAGGCACCTTTGCATATTTCCAGCTCTGAAGTAGCCTATTTTGCCTGGGAGTCCCTGTCTGAACAACCCTGTGTGTGGCTGTTGGTCCAGACACTGATCTGTGCTGGAAAAGTGCTCACTCCTCTGTTAGTCTGTACCCCAGTATCACCTTGTATGCATAGCTCTGTTCTCAGATATTGTTTCTCCTCCCTTTGTAGGAATGATCTGGATAATTTAGGGGGATGTCTGTCAACCAGTAAGTTCTCTCTTCTTACCTGCAGGTACATTTAGAAACTGGTTCACCTCTTTGGGCTCAGCTTTGATCACAGGTGCTGGAGTCATTTCTATGGGAGTCTGTGGAAGAGAAGCAGAAGGAGCTCTTGGGCACTGTCAAATATCTGCCCTGCCTATAAGGCTCCCATCAGCTCTGCTCATAGCTCCCTACTCTCTATTCTGCCCCATCTGGGCTATGCCCCAGAGTTCACTTCCCACTGCACACAGCAGCAATCAGAAGTCCAAACTCAACCCCTACAAAGTCTCTGTTACTGGGCGCATAGAGTGCAAACACACATTTGCTGAGAAAGAGGCAAGGGCAGGTAGATATGTGGCCATCGAATGCATGTCTTTTCCTTAACCATTCTCCCCTTGCTAGACCCAGAGAATGCAATTTAAACCATCCTCTGCATTACCATGGGAAGTCTCTCTTTGATCTGCCTTCATTAGATATGGGAGTATAAATAGAGGAGTTTGTACAGAAAAAGAACAAAACTCCTGTCCTGCGCATATGATTTTTACCAGGGCCTTCAGACAGCTGTTTCCAGTCGGAGGAGACTGAGAGTTAAATAAAGAGTACTTTTCTTCCCAGCCAGGCTGTGCTGCCCCTGAGCTCCCAGGCTCGCCAGCCCCCAGACCACCACAGGCTGGGGGAGTCTTTACACTAAACAGATACATTGCAAACTGCCCCAGACTGTAAACACAGCTGAGAGAGTGCCATGATACAGCTGCTGAGCACACACAGAGGAGCTTCGAGGGCACAGCAAGTTTGAGCTGTGTAAATAACGGAGGAAGTTTGTGCACAGTTTTGGCTGGAAGTACCCATTTGTTTTGGATGATTATTTAAAAGGGAAGAAGCTCAGCATGAGTGAAAAAAAGGAAGTGAACCCCAGAGATGCTCTACTGTTATCTACAGAGCTGCTACAAGATATTCCAGGTCTGTGTGACACTGGCCAGATCTTCCTTTCCAACACAGCTGAACTCAAGGCCAGCCAAACTGAGCCCCAGCTTCCTCCTGCATACCAATGGCATAAATGAGTCTGCTTCACACAAACAAACTTTTAAAGATCTTAGATATTAACAAGAGACTTGGCCTGTTGTTTCTTAGAAATAATAGTCCTGTGGAGTCATAGGCAAAAGCAAGTGGGACTACCGTTTTCAGTGAGCAGTTCAGAAAAGTGTGGTAAGCCCAAGGCCATGAAAAAAGACAATGGCAGAAAAGGGGTCTGTACTCAGGAACAGCGGGGTCACTGGCACCAAATTAACTGACAAGATCCTCCCAGGCAGAATGGAATCCCTAGTTGATGAAAATAACAGTGGCTACAGAAATACTGGCAGATTGGAGGGAAAGGCCTCCAGCATATGCAAGCTTAAAAGCCTTTCGGTTCTGTGCCAAGGAAATAGGCTTGTATTTAACCCAGATTATAAAGCTGGAGAAAATCCTCCTTCCATCATTTTCTCTGGAAGGATAAGCTAGCTGCCTTGTACCTTCACTCAAGAGATCAAGAACACATTTCTAACTACCATCAGGTCTGGTACTGCCATTTCAAGAGGGGAATGATAAATAATGCAATATTTGGGCTTTGGCTTTGCATCACCTTCCTTTTTCCGTCCAGTAGCTTAAACACCTAGCAAGACCCTGCAGTGACATGGCAGGGTCCACATCACCTGGGGTGCCGCTCTGTTAGAGCCGTGGTTCACAATGGATCTTAGATTGGCTCACCTCCTCAGGGGCTGGCAGTCTCTGCAGAGGGTTGAGGTTCAGCATTGGTATGGAGCTGGCAGCTAGCTGGGACTCAGGCAGGTCTAGAGCCAGGTTCTGTTCCTGTTTCACCATGATGGAGCAGAGCTTGGGCCCCAGAGACCACACTCCATTCTCCAGCTCTGAAACATGCAGCACAACGTGAGAGTCAAACTCTGTCAAGAACAGGATTAAAAAAAAAAAAAAAAAAAAAAGGAGAGAGAGTCCCATGCAGACAGCATCCCCCCGTCTGGGAAGGCTGCCTTTCCAAGTCTAGCATTCACCACACAAGCATGCACAGGCCCACAACACAGAGCCCAAAAAGGAATGAACTCCCAGCATGCAACGACCAGACAGGATGGAGCTAGAGGGATCATGTCTCTTTTTTGCTCTCCTCTCCCTGCACAGCCAGAGTAGTGGAGGACAGCTGCAAGGCTTCTTCCTGCAGTGATATCTTGGTTTGGTCCTCTGGAGCTTATTTATATTTAGAGCTCAGTAAGAGGAAGATGCTGGCCTGCTGCTCCTTAGCAGTTATGGCCAGCATCACAGAGGTGCCAGCTAGGTTAGGAAGAATGGTACTACCTCTGTGCTAGAGAGCAGGCAAGCAGGCAAATGTGATGACAGCAAAAGGCTGACAGGAGGCTATACATGCTGCTCCAGCCTTGTGCCGACAACACTATAGCAAAGAGAAAGCTGTGTCGCATGACAGGAGGAGAGGAAGAAGGACCATTTCTGTGGAAGGAAGTCCAGTGTGACACCTCGTGCATGGCTGTTCCCATCAGTTGCACCTCACAGGTCCCCTCATCCTGCATGCATGGCTCTGAGGGCCTACTGCTCACAGCTATGCCTGGCTACAGTTGCCAGCAGATTGAGGAGTAGCATGGAGGTAAGGGAAGTGTCTGAAGAGAACTGAATGGAGCTGTGTGGGGATGCTTTGCTGTCCCGTGCCTGCTCTGTCCCCACACACGCTTGTGATATGAACCTGCCTGGCTAGCAGCAGCAGAGCTCCCTGAACTATGATGCTGGCAGTGGAAGATAAGCTGCAGTTCACATAGGCAAAAAAAAATAGCTAGGCAGGAGAGCTGCCTGGGCTCTGCTTTTAAGTTTTGGTGCCCTCATTGCTCTTCAAACACTTCAGTCTGCCAAGAAGCTACTCCCAGCTGGCCTGGAGCCTATATGCTTCTCTCTAATCTTCATCCCTTCCTCTCCTCTTTTATCTGACAACCAGAAATGCATTTGTCTTGACACATGACAAACTCGTGCTAAGTGTGTCGCCAGATAGTGACCCGGTTGGCTCAAGGCACAAGGCCAAATCTGGGCTCACTTGCAAGCCCCTCTGCACTGCTCTCTCCACTTACAGCACCCATGGACTAGATGTTGGCTACCCAAAGTGGCTCTTCAGTGCAGCTCCCAGTCTAGTAGACATCCTGGCAAGAAAAGAGGGGGGGGAAAGGTCTTCCTCAGCTGTAGAACAGCCTGCACAAGAAAGAATATAAAGCAGCAGCTGTTCATGCAGGAGCTGCCATCCAAACTAAACTTAATGGCAGCTTGATCTCATCTTTGCCCATCTTAGGCTATGTGGCCCTTCAGGAGAGGATAGTACAGAATCCTGCCTCTGGCTTTTGCATGTGCATAGTGGGCTTGAAGCTCAGACAGGAGTCTTATCAGTTAATACAGTGTTGTCCTTGACAGTGGTATATGTTGTCTTCTTGTCTTTGGTTTGGCACCTCTTATTTTGCTGTCTGGACAGGTCTTTCTGGCTGAGGGTACTTCTTTCCTGCTCCCAGTACGGCAGGACATCTACAAGCTGAGACACAAGCTGCTGTGCCCTGCTCTGTGCTCTGAGCTCTGTGCCCTGACTTCGGCGCTTCAGTAGCTTCCCAGAACGCACCAGGGCTAGCATTGCCAGGGAGCATCTTAGGCACGGGTGTGTGGGGGCACCGCACAGCCATGACAACGGATAGGCTGTTGGGCAGGCACAGACTGAATTGTTTTTCCTCTGTCCTGCTAAAGACACCAAACGCGCAACTAATAAAGTCCCAGTTGCCCTGGTACACTAACAGCCCTGTCCTATGGAGGAAGGGAAAATGTTGCATAGCCACAGGTATTATTTGCAACCAGAAAACTTGAGACTTCTTCTGCCTGACCGTAGCCTGTCATTGAGATTAAGGTTTAAGGGATCTTGAAGGCTTCCAGTCCATTCCCCTGTCCCAAGGCAATTTCAGTTATACCTGTGTCAGTCCTGACAGGTGGTTGTCCTCTAACCTAACTCACAACGATGGAGACTTCACAATTTCCCCATCAACCTTTTCCTAGGGCTTCACTATGCCCACTAGAGGAAGGTTTTGCCTACTGGCTAATGTGAAATTCCCTTGCTGTGATTTAAGCCCATTATTCCTCATCCTCCTTTTCCATTGCAGAGCTCTGCATTTCTCTTTCTCTCAGGGCGTGGGGCATCCTTTGCCTGTGGGAGCAGCTGCTGAAGCAAATTACCAGACAAAGGCAGCAGACCACCAAGGATTCTCTCTGCTCAGACTTGACTGGGCAAGAGAGCAGCCCCCTGTCAGTCCAGACAGTCCAAGGAGCAGACACCCAAATAAGTACATGCAGTCTTCCCATTTCCTGTCTACATTCTGACCCCAATCTCTTTCCCACCCTCTGAGTTTCATCTGGGGAGCGATTGGGTTACAGACTCAGAAATACATCAGCCATCAAGAGGTCATCGAGAGATTGAGGAGGAGGCATGTGCGGACACATCTATGTTGTGCTGCCTGAGAGGATGTTTCACAGGTATGGCCAGCCTGTAATCACTGCACATACCACTGTGTCCTGCCGGCTGAGATAGGCCTGCAAGCTCATCCTCTGTCCCAGGTACTCATGTTACCATATGTAACAGGGACAAATATGGCCGTGAGATAACCATAGCTGCCCTGCAGTGGGGAGGGAAGGTGAAGAGTAGTGAAGCAGGACCCATAAAGACATACAGTCACTAGCCTGAGGCTGGCCCAGCACATGCTGCTCTGCACAACCCCATCTTCCCCTGCTCCTGGCATGGAATCACACCCTGCAGAACTGAGGACTGGTACTGAGAACTGAAGCATCCAGCTCATACATGCAAACCATCTGGAAAGCAGGATGCATTGATAAGCAGGGTCAAAATGCACCCAGCAGCTTCCCCTACCTGACCCATATTAGTGGGGGACCATGTGGGAAAGGGCAGGATTTGGAAGTGTAGGAGATCACAGCCAGCTCCAAGCCTGGAGAGAGCCCGGGCATTCCTGGGAAGCTCTGCAGAACAAGCAGGCAGGCTACACCAGAGTTAATGTTAAAGGAAAGCCATTCCTGGGTAATTAATTTGACGTGAATGTCTAAAAAGGATGGAGGCTGGATGGAGCTGTGCCAAAACGACTGCACAGTGTTACAAATACTGGACCTGACTCAGGACTGCACTAGAATATGACTCATCCAACTACGAGCCAAATAGCCTTGGAATGATGGGCTGAATTATCCCACTGCAGCACTGGGTGCATAGACACCCTTGTATCTGCCACATTAATATTTGGGCCGGGTCTTACACCCTTGTAGAGAACTAAATTGCACCCTCAGAGGGCAAATGCCAGGTCCATCACAAAACTTTCCTGGGTTATAAACTGCATATTCTATGCTGGCCTCTGTCCAAGGATGAATGTTACCCTTCATGCAGGATATTGTGGCCTTGCCTTGGAGAGACTACAGCTGAAGTAGAGACAGGTCTAGATACAGATGAGAGAAGCAGAAGCGGCAACAAGTGTCCCTGAGACAGTTCCCTGAGGTAGCTTTGTGCAGCCTGATTCCAAGGGCCATTTCACTGTCCTCTATAACCTCACGCTTTTTGCTTTTCTTATCCCCATTCCTCATCCTCCTCTCATTGCCCGAGCAAAATAAACATGTGTCTGTATGCACTGATGCTGGTTTGCTCTCTGTTAGTTGCCTGGTTGTCTGTTTAGGCCAAGTATCCTCCAAAAACATGCTGGGGTTAAAGCTAGTGAGAAAGACGTGTGCAAATTGACAGCTTTCTGATGCTAGGGCAGAAGTGAGCCATAAGCCTCTCTCACAGCACCACTCCAAGCAGCCCTTAGGGAATGTGGTGCTGACGGCTGTACCCTTTGCAGGGAACAAACAGGCAATGGAGGGCAGCTCCTCTCCTCCTGCTCTGGCATTTGTACCATGGAGCTGGGATCATTCCTGGCCATGATAGGAAGCCTCTGTCCCAGGCCTCACTCTCACACAAAGGAATGGCTTTCTTCTGTATATACTGAGCCAGTGCCACTGCTTTTTCAGGCAGCCTGGTGTCCATCAGCTGCTGGGACACCCACACAATCCCACAAATTGCAGGACTCTCTGCAAGGATGGCTCTAAAAATATCCAGCCATCATAAATTATCCTGAAATGAATTGTTTTAAAAATAGGTTTCAAAATGACTGTTCCTCTCTGTCTCCTGCTAAAAGATCTACTGGTAAGGAAGCCGCTTAGCTTTCCACAAGTACCAGCACTGGTTGCAGCCAGAGACTCATGCTTCCAATATTCAAGCCAAAACCCTGCTTGACTGGTGCCAAAACAGACCTGGATCTAGGGCATCCACACCCAGGCTTGCAGGGTCCTAAAGAGATATTGCCTGTTGCTTGCCAGAAGCTGGCAGAGCACAGAACCACAACCAATTACCGTTCTCTTAAATAACAGCCCGGCAAAGGAGCAATGTGACTGTCAGAGAGCAAACTGAAGGAAAAAATGTGGGCTGTATTCAGAAAGCAGCAGATCAAATTCTTCCCTGGATTAGCCATGCGCAAGTCCAAGGAAGAGCCAGTTTGTCCTTATATGCGGAAGACAGCCAGAGCCTCCGCTAACAGATGTGCCTGAAGCAGGGCAGGTGCATGTCTCATGCTCACCGTTAGCATTATCTTCAGTCTTGACAGGCATGAGTGGGCTCTGGGGAGCAGAGTCTCCACTGAGGGAGTAGCTGTGCTCTGCCTGGATGCCTGGAGTGGGTGGATCCAGGTCCATGTCTAGCAGCGGGTTCTTTTCAGCCAGTACTGGGTCATCGAAGAAGCTGCTGAAGAGCTCATTGGAGAAATCCTCCATGTTGTCGGAGAAGTGATCCAGGTTCTCAGAGAAATGCTGAGGAAGGACCAAGGGAGAGCGAGTGTTAGTGTGAACACCAAGAGGGATCTGAGAGCTTTCCCCTGCCCTGAGAACCAAACGTCAGCAAACCCCTATTTGGATGGGAAAAAGTAGTTCCCCTCCTTTGGAGTTAGAGTTTTTTGTTAAAAACTCTTTGAATTAACATGGAAATGGCCTCGGTGCTGTGTAACTTCTCCTAGCATCCTCTCACTATGACATGTAGCATAAGGAAGAGCACAAGGCAAGACATTCCTATGATAACAAAGTGCAAGTGTGGCAGAAAGTCATGCTCTTCAGCACCTGTCCTTAGTGACAGGCACTTTTGCATGTTTTCTGCCAGCAGCAATAGGCACTTTGATGCCCCAAAGAGCACCGAAACAGCTGCTGATTTCTCTCAGAGGAAAAAAAATCAGTTGGATCAACATAACAGGAAGACCCCCTGTTGTATTTAATTTCCTCTGGGATTTCACAGCCCCTCTGTGGACCATATGAGGCTGTTCTCCAGCCAGATAATGCCTGTGAAATTCTGCTCCCCAGTGAAGTTTAAACACTACAGATGGGCTGTTAACAACAAACAATCATTTCACTAATCATTCCAGTAACACTCAGTAAATCTGGCCAGTGCGGCTGTGGAGCTGGGTTCCTGATGCTACAGAGAACCTGCTTCCTTTAAGGCATATTCTCCTATTCAGAAGTTAGATCCCTAACTTTTCCATTTGCTACAACAAAGCATTGGTTGGGCAGGGAGAAAAAAGACGATTGCCAAACACCAGCTGAAAAAATTATCCCATTTGCTGGCAGATTAAGGCATCTGGCTCAGGGAGAGGAAAGAAAAGACAGATACATTCAAGTGACTACATTACACAGACGGAACTGTGTAACTTAAATGAACTGGAGAGAGCTGAGCAAAGTCAGACTGGGTCCCCCCTGCCTGGAAAAGCATCTGGGTGGGCAGAAAGGCATTGAAATAAGTATACTGAAATACCAAGAGCAACAGGGTATGGATGAGAGTGTGGGAGAGAGCACACAGGTCCTAGAGCGGAGACATGAACGCCAATGAATTCCAGTATGATGGCCCAGCTCAAGAGAGAGACAGGCTCCCAGAGAAACCATGGAGGGCATGGCGTGTATTCAGTCCTTTCTTTCCCTAGCAGTAGATCAAAGGGAGGAGTTGGCCAGAGGACCCCGGATGCTGGAGTCTGCAAGTTCCTGTTCCAACAGGAAGGTATATTTACTTTACCTGAGCACAATATCACTCTGTCAACAGAACACTGGCTGTCAGAGGCTTAGGGTGAGGTTGGAGATTGAAGCAGACTCCAGCTGGACAGATCCATGCCTCCCGCCACAAGATGAGAGAGAAGGAGAGCTGCAGCAAACTGCAACATGGCAGTGCTCTTTTCCCTCTGGTGTCATCACCCAACCACTTGATTTAAAAATCAGATGCCCTTGGAGCATGTTGGAAGTGGGGAGAAACCATGCTGCCTACATTCTGCCTGATAGGCAGTTTCACTCCTTCTGCTTCCTTCCCACTTGTCTGGTCCTCACACTGCCTTGAGTGACAGCCTGACACAACACCATCCAAACCTCTCCTGGGAAGGCAGATACTGCATGTGCAGATAAGGTGGAGAAGGCACATTCATGCTAAACCCCAGTGTTGAGGTCCTCCCTGGAATGTCTGGGCTGAAGTTTTCTCCACTCATTCCCATACCAGCAGCAGAGTTGGTGAGATAGTTTGGTAAAATCTGCCCAGCCATTTCCAAGTTGGCCTAGAAGCACTTCCGCATTTTAGTAAGTGACAGAAAACACCTCCCCTCTGTGCTAAGCACAACCATTTTCCACAAGGCAGCTGAGTCAGCAGAGGGATTTGTGTTAGATATTTATCAAAAAGCACTGGAAAACCATGTTTTGTCCCATCCTATAGCAGAAAGGCATGACAGCATGTACAGTTCTGAGCATTAACCCCAAAGAGTGCCTGCTCAAATAACAGCTGTTCTATGTCTTGCTTTCTCTAAACAAAATAAGCAAACATAGGATATGTACATAATAGCCTTATGGTCAAGATGACAATACAACTGCAGAAAAGTGAAGAGATTCAGAGTTCTGTCTGTCAACGCATAGTGGAGAGCACAGTGGAGCTGCGTCCACTATGAGGCATCCAAATTGCATAGTGTCATAATCATCAAAATTAGAATGACCATGTAAGCCTCAGGGAGGACCGTGGCCAGATGGACAGCTGCAGGGAGAACGCTTGAGATGTTCTTGTGTTTCAAATTTCTTTCACAACTTTGCATTAATGAAGGCAGAGGTGGGAGTGAAGACAGTTAGGGAAAAGTTGCACTTATGCAGGAGTTCCACCTTTTAGCAGCATCCCAATCACAGTTAGTTCTCTTGGTCAATCAGTTGTCTTCCCCTTGTAGGACAGACCTGCCCAAAGGGAAGAGGAGGAAATGTGTCCCTGGGTTTATTTTAAAACCAGAGTCACGTCAGTGGCAGCTAAGGGGTGAGAGACCAGTAATGAGGGCAAGGGGCTGAACATCAGAACCTTGACACAGGCAATATTATTGGCAGAAGTAATTGCAGACTTCTGGTACTTCTTTTACACACCATAAAGTAAGCTTTCTGAAGGACCTCCCTGCTTGGAAATGAGGAAGCATTGCTGTTCGTCCAAATGCACAACAGGTCAGCTCCTCAAAAGCCCATTCTCTCCCAAGAAACAGAGACCTACTGCACACCAGGAGAAAACACGAGTGATGAGCACAGAATGAGGCTCACATCTTTCCTGGAAATCTAGAAATATTGCAGCAGGTACCACTCCCTGAAATCCCGGGATTTCCTGTCCACCAAAGCTAAATCCTGAAAATGCTTTCTCATCAAAGGAGCTCCTTTTTATCTTTCACCAATCACATATTCACCAGTTCAGCACCTCTAAATGGGAGTGGTCAGGAGAAAGAAATACTGTGTTTAAGGAGGTCAGATATTCTCTGTGATTGGGAATAATTATGATTATTATCAAAGATGGCACAAGGGATCAGGAACTCTGAAATATAAAGTTTACCTACAGCTATTATAGAGCTGAATATTGGTATTTTACTCAGAGAAGATGGTAAGAGGCTGGAGGCAAAAGAAGATAGGAGAAAGGAAGGACAAAGTAAAAGACGACAACACAGCTTTATAACGTACTATATCCACAATGGAGACTAAAGGACAAGCAAGAAGCTAAATGAAGTCCCAGGGAGATTGATGTGTATTTTGGCTTGGCTTTGTTCTCTCCAAGAGGAGAGATGCCAACAGATAATGTTAACCTTAGGACAGACGGTATCCATGCATGTAACCACCTGGTAACAGGAAAAAATGTCCTTACGCCCAGATACAGCTGAGATGGGCAGTGTGACGGGCCACCCAAACCTTGTTTTGGATAGATACCATCAAACCCACTGCTAATAAGCTCTGATTCAGCCAGCTAACCCAGGATGTGCCAACTCCTTCTCAACCGATCTCCATGATTAGGAGACTGCACCTATTTGGCAAAACACAGAGAAGGCCACAGCTGTCTTTTTCCTTAAATCGAGAGAGAAGGCTCCAAGGGAGCCAGGGAGTGTCTCGTGGCTGTGGATCATGACAGAGCATGGGGGGGCTGGTTCCTGGTATTTTCACTGTATTTCTGTGCAACAAACACAGTGCTTACTTCTGTGTAATAAGCAAAAGCAGGTTTATCACTCAATCAGGTGGACAGTAGTGGTCCTTGTAAGAAGGTCACTTGCCACAGGAGGTGCTGGGCAGCCACTGGCCTTTCCTCCCATCCAGACTAGGGCTGGCATAGCTGAGGCCATGCACATGTTTTTGCTAACACTGTTGCAACGAAAATCTCAGCAAACCAGGAGGTGTACATTTAAGTGTAAGGGTCACAAGAGTCCACAGGACTTGGATGCAAATGAAGGTGGGACATACAGACAGGCACAAGCAGAGGAGGCTCATCTTGCAGCCTCTTCAAAGCGTAGACTCTCTCTGGGAGCTCCTGCTCTTCTGGAAATCAGCCAAATATTTCTAACTGTGACAGTGAAGGACTCTGCAACTCTGAATAGACTCTCCTCCAGTAGCTTTCATGCAAATGGGCCTGGCTTGAGCAAAGGGGACCAGACAACTGGGAAACGTGATCCTTACCATCCTGGCCCAGAGGGAGCGGGTGTGAAGTGTACTGGGGGAAAACAGCTTCCAGATGGGATAGTAAGCTCACAGCACAGTCTCATTTTGCATTGTTCCCTCTTGCTATCTCCCCCTCCCTTTCACACCCTCCTTCCTTCTCCTTACTACGCTTCAAAGCCAAGAAATAGCACGAGATGCGTTTCCAAAGCTGTATTACCAGTGAGCGGTCAGGGAGGGGGCAGCCAAGGGACAGAAATGCAATGGTGAGGATGTGCTGGATTGCCTGATCCAAGCCTGATTTCTCGCTGCCCATCCCCCCATTGCAATTTTAGGAGGATGGGGAGGCAGCACCAGAAGGGGACATACCAGCGTATGCAGGTACAGGGGAGGCAAAAATCACCTCATCTCCAAGCCCAAGAGAGAGCCTTAAACTGCTCTAATGCCACAGGAGACTGCTCAGGCTGAGGCCACCTCAGCCCCATGGAGAGAGTGAGAATCTGTCAGCCGCTGGCTCCTGCTCCCTCCCAGTCCTGGTGACTGACATAGGCACTGACTCTTCCAAACATGTTTCCACCACATGTTTTCACCCTGACCTCATGCTCAGGGTTGTCTAAATAGCGAACTGTGTGTGCGTGCATGCATTTCTCGTTCGAACACCCCTTCCTGTTGTACAACAGTTACCTTGGGAGCTAATGTAAGACATCCAGACATTCAAATGCAAACTCTCTATTTCTCCCCACTCAGACTCCATATTAGACTTCTGGGGGCCTTCTGGGGAGGTGAGAGCCTTTTCCTCTGCCCAGTTTTGTATGGGATGTCTTGAGGTGCTGTGATCACAGCCCAGTGGCACCATGTATGGCTGAGCAGGGGAATACTTCCTCTTCCTGAACCCACTTCTTTTCCTCTGTGGTCACCATGGTTAGGTCTGTGCTTCCCTCTTCCTTTAGCACCCCCATCTTTTGACTATGACTTTTCCCTTCCTACCTCCAGCTGAGTTGTTTGTAGACAACCTCCCTTCAGGATAAGTTTAGTTCTCACAGCCTTCTTGCTCTCACTGCAACAGTCTCTTTCCAAAGAGAAACCGGCAAGGGGCTAATCCAGTTGGGCGGCAGCCCAGGCCCAGGAGACGAAAGGCCTTTGCAGGTTGGAGGTTCTGCTCATACTGGCAGGCAGCGCAGATGGGGAGGGGATTCTTATGAGTTTTGAGTTTTCTCTTTTCTTTTGAAAGTATTTTTCCTCTTTGCTTGCCAAGATAAATCTCCTGTCCCAGCTGTGACATCTGCATTTCCCTTCTCTGCTTTCACTAAGGAATGAAGCCCCCTGCACTCCAGCTTCACAGCCGAGGTTTCCTTTACATTCCAGGAAAGAGCCCATATACTCCAGACGGTCCTTTTGCTCTCTTTAAAATGCAGTGAATTTTAGTGCACTCATGAAAGTGAAGGTCTTGACAGCATTAACAAGATCCAGGCAGGATGGACAGATGCTATGCACACTTCTCTTCACAGTCTAGTCAGTGCATCTGCACCCTGAGGGGCACTAGGGATCATCCAACCACCTCTTGGGTCTCAAACCCCTCTGGCGCCCCTCTGTCTTGACCTGTATTGCTCTTGGTCTCTTCTCTCACCCCTCAGATACTCCAGATGCCTGCTGCTCCCTTCTGCCTGTGTACACTGATACTAACCTCCTACACCCTCTTGCTGTTTCTGGATCTCTGCATGACACAGCTGAAGCTCTCCAGGCCTGTCCATCTGCAAAATCCAATGCTACTCAGACCAGTAGTACCCCTCAGTTTTTCCCAGATAATGCCCAGCTAACCCACTTCCAGTGTCACAACTTTGGGCTATGCAGTTAGCCAAATGCCTCCCTGCCACCCAGTCTCCAAGCAGCAGAGGGGCTGCCTGCACCTGATCTGGAACCATGCCCAGGACACATTGCCTTCTGTAAAACAAACACCGAGGGCCAAAAAGTAAGGAGTTTAGGGAGTTTAGTGTTGCCCAAAGCAACTCAGGGGAGCGACTTCCCTGCAGATGAGCTGTGCCAATGGCTCCCTCCCCACATGGGATGCAGCCCCTCAGACCAAAGGAGCTGTGAACTGTTTTTCTCTGGTGGCAGCCTTGTCCCTGGTGCCTTGCAGAGTCCCTGCAAGACTCAGGCTCGGCTCACTGTGGAAACCTCCTTCCATGAAGCATCCGTGCCAAGGGCCTGGATTTACAATTTCCAGTGCTAGGCGCCACAAGACCTAGGAGGGACGACGGAGGCTCAAGACACAATCAGGGGAAGGCGATTAGGGAGCCGCGCCAGGAGAAGGCGCTAGCTCGGGCGCCGCGGCGAGGCAGCCGCAGCCATGCCAGCAGCCCGGGTCGCTGCGGCCGCCTTGGCCTCGCCAAGCGTGAGGCAGCCGAACCCCGGGCGCCCGCAGCCAGCTGCTCCCCGTCTCCCCAGCCACTCTCGGGCCTTGCTGGACCGACTGGCCCGGCACAGACCTCCCGGAGGGGAGTGACTCCGGGACGAGGGCTGCCCGGAGCGGGAGGGACACGCGGGCTCCCTTCCCGCCGCCCCAGCCAGCCCCGGCGTGCCGGGCGCCCGGGAGCCGCAGGGCGCCGCGGGGCCGGCGGGGGCCGCGGGCGCGCCCCTCCCCCCGCCGCCGAGCGTTGAGGCGCTCCGCGCTTCCAACCGCCGGCAGCGGCGGGAGCCCATTGGCCGGCGCCGCGCGAGCCGGGCCAATGGGAGGCGGCTGCCAGCGGCGCGGGGCGGGCGGCGCGGGCCGCGCGGGAGGAGTGCAGGGTTAGGACGGAGCGGCCGCGCGGGCGGCCTGGCGCTGGGGCAGTGACGGCGCTGCCTCTTCAGCGCGGCCCGGGCCGCCTCTGGGGGCGAGGCTGGCGCCCCCTCCCCGCCCCCGGGTGTCCCTCCTCGCGCTGGGCTCTGTGGGGCCGCGGAGCTGGGCGGGGGTGAGGAGGGGGAGGAAGGTTCCAGAAGCCCCGCGGTGGCCGAGGTTGTGGGTCAAGGCTCTCGAGGAGGGGGCTTTTCGTCCCCCTTGCACCACAAGTTTCTGCACCGTGGCTGCCTGAGCAGCAGGGCAAGGCTGGAGAGCCTGGCAGCTCCTCGTGCAGGAGCCTGCTGCAGTCCTGCTGCTGCCTGCAGCCCCCAGTCATGGCCAGCTGGGGCCCTGTGGCTTTGGTCAGGCATTTGCATCCGCGGATGAGCGTTGCCTCACTTTCTTCGCAGAGACCTTGGCCTCCCCGGGGCCCAGGAGTCCGAGGCTTTGAGTCATCGTGCTTGCGTGGGGGTGGGGTGGGAAGGCCGCCCTGCAGCCGGCTCACACAACATATCAACTAACCAGCTGCAAGCCGCCAAAGCGACAAACTCGGCGCCTGAGCGCTGCACCAAGCAAACACGGCCTCTGAGTCCCCTGGCAGCGTTTCCTGGGGACAGTTGGGTCCAAACAGAAGCGTCCCTGGCGCTTCACTGCATCTCCAAAGCGATACAGGTCATCTTGGGCACATTAAAGCTTAGGACATTTGAGACTGTTTCTGCAGTGGAGGGACCAGAAAGCAACTGTCCTGTCCCATTCAGGGCACTCCTAAGGGTCACTCGGCCTTGGCTTGGAGGCTCCCAACCGCCTTTCCTCCGTAAATGGATAGGGATAGATAGCCCTCATGAAAACCCTTCTGGGACCTTGTCCTCCTTTCCTGACAGAGGATGTTAATACAAATCACATACAGCAGGAGCTGTCTCCCCCTTCATCCGCTGGGGAATACATACTTGGGGGAGGGGGGGGGAAGAGGTCATAGAAATCCAGCTCGGGCTCTATCCCCTGGGACTCCAACCAGGGCATGGTTCTCCCAGGCTTTGCTCTTTGTTTTAGAAGTGTGTGGCTTTGCTTTTCATAGAATCATAAAGGTTCTGGAGATCATCTAGTCCAACCTCCCTGCTCAAGCAGGGTCACCTACAGCATGTTAGACAGGGTTGCATCCAGGCGGGCCTTGAATATCTCCAGAGAAGGAGACTCCGCAACCTCTCTGGGCAACCTGTTCCAGTGCTCTGTCACTCTCACAGCTGAGAAGTCCCCCCTCACATTTAGCTGGAACTTCCTGTAGTTCAATTTCTGCTCATTGCCTCTTGTCCTGTCACATGGGACAACTGAAAAGAGCTTGTCCCTGTCCCTTTGACACCCTCCCTTCAGGTACTTGTACACATTGATAAGATCCCCCCTCAGTCTTCTCTTTCCCAGGCTGAAGAGGCCCAGCTCTTGCAGCCGTTTCTCATAGGGCAGATGCTCCAGCCCTCTGACCATCTTCATAGCCCTACACTGGACTCTCTCCAGTAGCTCCATGTCTCTCTTGTACTGGGGAGCCCAGAACTGGATGCAGTACTTGAGGCCTCCCCAGGGCTGAGCAGAGGGGCAGGATCACCTCCCTCGACCTGCTGGCAATAGTCTTCCTGATGCACCCCAGGATCCCATTGGCCTTCTTGGCCACAAGGGCACATTGCTGGCTCATGGTCAACTTGCCATCCACCAGCACTCCCAGGTCCTTCTCTGCAGAGCTGCTCTCCAGAAGGCCAGCCCCCAGCTTGTACTGGTGCCTAGAGTTATTTTTTCCTAGGTGCAGGACCCTGCACTTGCCCTTGTTGAACCTCATGAGGTTCCTCTCTGCCCAACTCTCCAGCCTGTCCAGGTCTCTGAATGGCAGCACAGCCCTCAGGTGTATCAGCCACTCCTCCCAGCTTGGTATCATCAGCAAACTTGCTGAGGAGGCACTCTGTCCCCTCATCCAGGTCACTGATGAAGAAGTTGAACAGGATGGGACCCAGTACTGAGCCCTGGGGGACTCCTCTAGCCACAGGCTTCCAACTGGACTCCACACCACTGATGACAATCCTCTGAGCTTTGCCTTTCAGCCAGTTCTCAGTCCACCTCACTGTCCACTCGTCTAACCCACGCTTCCTGAGCTTATCTAGGAGGATGCCATGGGAGACAGTGTCAAAAGCCTTGCTGAAGTCGAGGTAGACAATGTCCACTGCTCTTCCCTCATCCATCCAGCCTGTCATTCCATCATAGAAGGCTATCAGATTGCTTTTGTAAAGTATTTAAGCCTGAAGTTCACTTGGTCAGTGCTGTGCACTTGCTTGCCCTCACGCAGGGATCATGCCGTCTCTGTTGCTGCTACACCAACTGGGCTTGCTACCTGAGTGACACTATCCTTTTTTTATAATGGATTTGTAATCCACTCTGCCTTGCTGATCCAATACTGGAGCTCAGAGATCCGGGCCCAAAATACACAAAATATTAAAAATAATACTCTGTATCTAGCACCTGGTACTATTTTCCCCTAAATGAGCTGAACTGTAATGTGGCCTCATATATCCCTGTAACTATTATGTGTGTGTGTGTGATCTTGATTCTTTGCCCCTTCATGTTCTTGGCTCTTTCTCACCCCGGGACTTAATGAGTCTCTGAAAGGAAGTAGTCCCAGTCTCTCCAGGAGCTCCACTGACTTACCACTTTTGGTACATACCACTCCCACGATTTGCTGTGACTTCTATGTTAGACACAAAGGTTTTGTATTTTCTCCTCCTCCCCCACAACCCTAGTGGAAAGAAAAGCAGCTGACAGAATGTATGATACTGTTAAAAGCACGCACACAATACAGACCACATCAAAATTTTGTGGCTGCAATCACAGTCATGTAATACCAAACTCGAACTTTTCAAGTCTGCCATTCATTGGGGAAGAATTTGGGAGACACCCAGACACAAGGGGAGTCAAAGGCAGAGATAGTATGTTTTTTAACTTATTTTTCATCCCCAAAGCACAAGAAATGAAAAAAAAAAGGTATATGGAAAGCTGTAGTCTCCTAGTCCATGAGTGGATTTCTCAGTAGCCCTGAAAGAAGCACTAGAGGCACCTGCTATTACAATCGCAGAGAAGACAAGGACAGCAGTATATTAATATCTGGGTTTTGTTTGCTTAGCATAAATAGGGCTGTGAGTAGTGATGATGTGGGAGGGACTGGAAGCAACTTGCTAAGTGAAAGACTGTGGGGCCGGGCAGAGCCCCACAGTGAGAGGAATCAAAGGCAAATGGCATAAGCTGTATGTGGCCATCCATGTGCCCTGGAGCCACAGGTGCGGTGTGCTGAGCGGGTATGTATGTGCGAGGGAGGAGGGTGAACATGCCAGATTCCACCAAGGCAAAAAAGGCTCCATTGGCCTAGGGTGGAAAATAGCTAGAATATGTAGTTTGCCTGTTGCACGAGACCAGCTGAGTCTGTAGAGACAGGAGCATCTCTCCTCCCAGCAGCAGCACCCTGGAGGATAAGAGGAATGCCTCTGCTTTCCAGCTAGCTTTTGCTGCGTGCAAACTCATATGCAATGAACATCCCAAATTTCCTTTGGCTTACAACTTGCTTGCAGCTGACTTGGGCAAAAAAAAAAAAAAAAAAGAGCAGGACTTACGCCATGCTCAGAAGTGGACACAACCCTCTCAAAATGAAACATTTAGATGAGATATTCTTAACTCATGTTATATAATATATAACATGTTATATAATATATACTCAACCAGCTTGGAGAAGGCACTGTCTTCTGTGTCACCCTGGGGGACCTCCACTCAGGCTTGCCCTTTGCAAAGCCCAGCCGCATGCTCAAAGGCATGGTAGCCAGAATGCAATTGGATTGCAGCAGTCATACACATTTGCATGCAGCACCGCTGTACAACCTAAAGATGCAGCTGAGGCCCAGCCTTGCACATCTAAAGGCAAAATCTGCCTAGAGAAAGTCCACGTGGATTTAATTGTTTGTGGCAGGTCTGACTGGACAATTTAGGCACAAGTTCTGCTTGATGCACAGTGAAAGTCAAAACAGTGAACAAAAGGCTAGAATGCATAAGAAATGGGTTAGGGAGATTACTTTGAGTAAGATTATGCCATGCTATGGGAGGGCTTCATCTAAATTCCTTTCTGATAACAGGACACGGCATAACAGAGATGATGCAGAGAACATCAGCTCCAATGATCAGGGAACTGAGAGGGCTAAGGACACAAGGAAAAATCCATGGTTTAAAAGAGTGCCTGAAGTCAGTGACCTGGGAGCGCCTGTCTGTGCCTCAGTATAGTCTGAGAGGTGAGGGATACACGGTATAACAAAAGGCAGCAGGCAGGGCACATGAAAGAAAATACTGCTTTGCTCTGCATGACTCTGTGTGAAGTATATTGCCATGTTACAGTGAAGCTGAATTCACAAGATCCTGAAAAGACATGAAATACAACACAAACCTTCATTACAATTAAAAAATAAGTTAGAGAGATGCAATTGCACAAGCCAGTTACTAGTCAATGGGATAGAGAAGTTTATTCCATAATGGAAATGAATTGTAATAAACTCCACTCCACTAATTCTTCCACCTTTCTTGGAAGCTTTTGGCCCTGTCCAGTATTGGGTTGGAGCCACCAGAGTAGGCAGATCTCTCCTCTTACACAACCTGTCATCCCCATGTTATTATGAGCTTTTTGTTCTGCACGTTGCTTGAAAAGCAGCCTAAGCAACAATAAGAAAGGTGCCCCGGGAGTTGGAAAAACTACTTTGGGAAATAATCAGAGCAGGAGAAAAGATACGTACTATCTTTATGATCAGCTTCATTTGCCTCATTGAAACTATTTCTCTTTAATAGTCAGAGAGCAAAATCACAGATAATGCACATTTTGTCCCGTGGCAGGTCCCAGGAGAGCCATAAAGAAAGCAGGCCTTGAAAAAGGAAGATAGTCATACTCAGTTCAAGTCCAAAAACAAAGGCATGCAGCTAATACCAAACATTACTAGTGGCTTTCATTCCCTCGGACTTTGTGAAGGGCAATTACAGAACAAGTAAGTCTGGACCAGGGTAGAGATGAACTGTGATTCAGGTACATGAGAGGTTTTCATCTCAAATTCTGCAAGAAGCAAGATCAGAGACTCTCTTCAGTGGCCAGGTTGTGCAGGAGCTGCTGTCAGCTGGGTTATGCAACCATCAAGTTGAGTGGGGTCCTACCAGCTGCTGAACTGTTTAATGGCTCTGGCAACGTGATACACACAGGCATCACGGCACGGAGGGAGCTCTGTGTGAGCCTGGATGGAGGGGGAGGCAACTGTGTGTGCATATATGTATGTATGTGTGTGTGTATGTGCGTGCGCACGTGTGTGCATGTGTGTGTCCGAGAGAGACATTCCTGCTTCTGGGCATCAGGACTGTTTTCAAAGCAATTCAGCTTGGAATGCAGATTTCTGACCTCCTGCCAATATCCCAGTGGAAAATCTGTGCCATGAGCAGCAGATAGGAAATTAAACTTAAGCTGCAACTCTGAGGCTATCATTTTCACCTCAGCAATGCAGCTGAAGAAGCTAGTCTCCAGAGAATCTCTTGGGAATGCCACCTGGAAAGGTGGCAAAACCTCTCAGGCTGTTTGTCACTCCCGGAGCAGCATGGATTAAGAGGGAGAATGAAGGCTGTGACATTAGTGAGTGTGAAATCAAAGCCCTATATTTCCAAAGATACGGATGCAGATCTAATAGTCCATCAGTCACATCAGCCAGAGGATGAAAATAGGTACCAAAGGGGAAAGGCGGCCTGTGTCAAGGCCTTCCCAACATTTTCTTCTCCAGCCATACCCTTACTGAGCAGGGCTTCTCCATGACAAGGCCTTGCAGCTGGGACCTGAGTTCCCTCTTACTTGTGTTTCTAGCTAGTGAAAAGAAATAGAAATCTGAAGGTATCTGGGATCATTTGCTCAAGGAAAGTCAGAAGCTTCTCCTGGGAAGAAGAGATCCCATATTCCTATGAAGACAGTAAACCTATTATGTTCCCCTGGAAAGCTCCTGCATTTCGGATTGGGCCAAGCATCTGTGCTCTAGCATTGCAGGGGTCTCTGCAGAGAAATCTGTGGATTTCAGACTACATTCTGCTGAAGTCCCCAGGGCTGCAGAAGGAGCTGATGGCTAGCTTCACAGGTTGTAGGGCCAAGGAGTACTGTTCTCATAAATGCAAATATGATTCCTTACATAGCTAAGCACAGGGCTTTATTCATGG
Source organism: Rhea pennata (assembly GCF_028389875.1). Classification (NCBI taxonomy): domain Eukaryota; kingdom Metazoa; phylum Chordata; class Aves; order Rheiformes; family Rheidae; genus Rhea; species Rhea pennata. The sequence continues at coordinate 18,023,638 of NC_084667.1, read as the reverse complement.
CTCCTAAAGGTCTTCATCTGCAATGGAGCCACACAGAAACATCTAGTCTCAGTTTAAAGACTTCAAATAAATCCACCTCTTTCTAAAAAAAACTTTTGTAGAAGCTAAATACACTCACCAAATGTATGAGTCATTTCAAACTGAGTTGTCTAGCTTAAGCTTCCAGACAAAAGGCTTTCTCAGGCTTTTTGCTGTTAAATGAACAGGTCCCTACTAACAGAGACCTTCCTCAGAAGAAAAACAAGTCACTTTTTAATCTGTGCAGTAGAGTATGGCATATCCATACTAAGAGGTTGGTTGCAAACAGCAAAAACTGTGCTGGTCTCATTGCAAGCAGGGAGAATTTGGATATCTGTTTAGTGATGGCAAGTTGTAGCCAGACAAGTCAATGTTAGCAGTGGATTGAAAGATTAAATTATCTTTCTGTATAATTAATTGTTGTATTTTAACATAATCAAAGCATAGGAACTGAGTGATTCCTGTGGGAGAATAAGTTACAACCCTTCCATGGCAGCTAGTGCTGCAAAAAATAGCAGAGTCTGCTAGAAAATTAAGACCAAATCTACAGTGATTTGGCTTCTGGGTATCCTTTCAGATATAGCCTTATTGAACGGGTATATCCTCCATGACCAGGAGCAATGATAGGCTCTTAATATCAATGGGTTCTTTATGTTCAACAAAAGAATAAAAAGATCAGTGAAATCTGCCCCTGTTGCCCCTTACTTGCAACAAAAAGTGTTTTTTTTTTCTGAGTGTGGAGCTCTGCTTATGCATGAAATTCCTCACAAGTGCCCACTTTGCATCCCAGCACACAAGCAACCAGCTCCTGGTCCTATGTGGGTACTCCCAGAAGCAGACCCTTGTCATGCAACCCTCTTTACCGAAGCCTCTGCAGCCTGATTCTCCCCTGCTTTGCTCCCCCATTGCCTTCCTCCCTTCTGTAAAAGGGTGCACACATCTGGCTTGTCTTTATTGTGTGATAAATCTCACCCTGCATCTTGGGTTCATTTTCTGAAAGTTTTGAATGGTGTCTTGGAAATGCTCTTGGACAATAGGAGCTCTTTGAACCAAGGCCAGCTGGACAGGGCTCCCCACGTTGCAGCTGACATGCAGGCTTTGACAGTCTTTCTAGGCTCTTTTTCTCTCCTCTTTTCTTTACCGCATTTGAATTGTTCTCAAGTTTTATTTTTGGAGTGGGCAGCACATTTCTGAATCTTTTCATCATTATATTATTATTAATTATGGTTATGATTACTTCTCTTTCTGTTGGCACTGCTGGGTGGATCTCTCCTTCTCTCTCTTAATGTCTTGGGTAAGATTACCTTGGCTGCAACCAACTTAAGCAATGACTCAGAATCCCTGGCCTGCTCCCAGGAGAGATGCAAGAGTTTTGCCAGTCGGTTTATAAAGAGGCCATCGTTTTCTTCAGCTACTCTCCGGCTCAGCAGAGCTGAGTCGGGTGGAAAAGCTCAGCTGTGTGGTTCCAGTAAGTCCATCCCAGCCCTTGTGGACACGCCAGCCCTGGGGTATTACTGCAAGCAGAGCCCTGCTCCCTTTGGATGCAACCAGAACAACTTCTAATCAAGCAATGGAATTCTCCGCTGAAGAGAATTTTGCTCCCTGGAGGTCACTCTGCTTAACTTCCCTGTCCCCAAGCTCCTGGAGGAAATAAAGCTAAGCAAGGCATGTGGGCAAGATGAAGTATCATGAGGGAATACCATGAATTATTGTCAGACTGTGCCTAATGGCTCCTCATACAGCTACCCACAACTCTTGAGTCAGTGCAGAGAGCAGCATTCTCTGAAGCAGGTCCCTTGTATAACTGTGTTTGAAGTTTACTTGCAGCAGTGGTACACTAGAGAAATCCCATCTTCATCCTCTTGGCACCACAGACCTTTCCAGCCACACAGAATGTTGGAGCTTGTTCTGCCTGAAATCAAAAGGGGACCTATGGCTCTACTACTTGCTCCTCCACACCTCGAATTTATGTAGTGAATAAGAATACTTTACTCCAGTGTGGACGTTAAAACAGTGTGTAGTTGTGGAGGTGGAATTGTAAACCCTTTCAATTTTGTGGAGTGGGAAGGACTGAGGGAGAAGGAAATGGCTTACCTTGATGGGGCAAGGCCAGTCTCTGACAGACCATGGAGGAAATCCAAGCCTAGCTCCCACCCATGAGACTGCACTGCCTCAAGCAGTGTGGCTGTGCCCTCCCTGTGACACTGCACATAGGAAATGGCACTGAGGGATAGAGGTACAGGGACCATAGTCCTCAATCTAGCAAGAGTGAGTGCCTGGCACAGAGGGCAGCTCCAGACCCCATCCTCACCGAAGTCCCCTTCCGTGTTCCTGGGAAGCCCACCTAATTCACTGGGCAACGAGGAGTGCTGGGCTTCTGTGTGCTGCGATCAGCAACAGAAAGTGACTGAGATCATCTGTTGTTGCTTTTTGCTCACATCTACCAGAGGGAGGAATAGGTCTGAGGCCAAATAAAATTCTCCTTCCTCCCATTCTCCTGCAGGAATAAGCAGACAAGGGAAGCCCACAAGAGGCAGGGAACGGACGGCCCGCCAGGCGCTCTCCACAGGCCTGCTCTTGCTGGTGCTGAAGGCTAGCCTATTCCAGAGCACAGCAGCAGCGGTCCAAGCACCAGGCAGAGGTGTCATCCTCTCTCCAGCCCACAGCATAGCGCAAACCACAGTTGGCCCCCTGTGCAGGGCTGCCACTCCCCAGCGGAGAGGCTGGATAGAGCTAGCCTCTACTCCAGCAGGATGGCATTTGCTTCTTCAGCTTGAGGAATGCAAACTGCTTGAGCTGCTCTTGAGGATCAGCCAGGAAAAGTCCACAAATAGCAACAGGAAATCAAAATGCCCGCTCCAGACATGCACCAGATACGAAGCCATCCAGAGCAAGGAGAAAAAATCAAAAGCTGGACGATGGAGATTACATCATGCTATGGATAAACCTGTGAGCCTGTCCAGCTGGGGCCATGCCAACAGGTCCAGATGGCTCAGGAATGCTAAATGCATAGCTACCTCTCTCTTGTCTTTACTTTTTCTTCCCTCTCTCTTTCCCTATTCTCCATTCCTCTTGGCCTCTTTCCCTCTTCCCTTTCCCTCAGAATAAATAAATAAATCCTCTGGCAATTCTACATAATCTAATTTCATCAAATATCAGAAAGGCAACGGAGACCAGTGGACAGGGCACTGGTTAGGACTCAGGTCTCCAGCTCTTATTCACAGACATCTAGGCTACTGGGTGATTTCACTACACTGTGTTGCTGCTGGGTTTGACATAGCACCGGAAACCTTGATGTCACCTGGGATTTCAACTCTTGGCTACAACAAAGGAGGTTGCCAGGGCAGATCCCCTGGTGCCTGGAGCACACAGGAAAATTAAGAAATGAGCATTGTGCTCCCACTCTGCTGCAGCTTACCCCAGCTGCATACAGCTGCCACGGACTGCTCAGCTATGACTCAAGCGATGGGGGAGGGAGAAAAGAGTTTTGCTCTCGCAGTTTGCAGCCTCTACCTATCACCCTGGTACTAATTAGTAAGAAAACAGTGTAGCACCCCCTGTTCTGTTCCCAGAGTTGACCAGACCAACGTGTGGTACTCAGCTCTCTACCACTGTGATATAAACAGGGCAAGAAAATATGTGAGAGAAGTAAAGGTGTGTGCTTTGCTGGGTCTGAAAAAGAGCTGCAGGCCATTTGCTCATTATTTAATGCTAATCCAGCTGTTGCACTGCTGCCAATTATATTTGACAAGTCCTAGAGAGCAGAAGATGAATCAGAGAAAGAGAAAACAACCTTTGCATCACTCTTCCAAGTGGACGATAGCAATCCTAACTTCACAGGCCAGACAGACTTACTGTGGGGAAAACAGCTCTCCAAAGAGAAAAGTGCTAAATTATGCACTGAGCAGCAGGAAGGCCTGAAAGGGGCAGACATGGCCTTGATAATGGACTGATAAAGCCAGGACATTCTGACACCTTCAGCTTGTTACCTCCTTCTTAGATATAAAGCAGATTAGATATTCTTTGAGCTCCAGGGAACTCAGCATAGCCCTGACTGGAAAGTAGTTTGGGGCAGAAATGTAATGGAGTGCTCTCAGCTACTTGCACCAAAACCCAGGAAGGAGTTAGGTTTTGCAACTGAGCCAGGATCTGGTTGTTCAGTGGAGGATGAGGTATGAGTGCAACCTATTCACTGAATTTATAAAGAACAAATTGTTTGGTGTTCAGTATGACCCAAAGAGGCCAGTCCAGCAACATTGTGGGCCAAGTGCTTTGGTTAAATCCTGATGCTGACCAACTTAGTCATTCTGACTAACACAACAAGATTGCTCTGGTTAGCTTACAGCATCTGGGGTCAGAATCAGACACAGGAGAGGGGCGAAGGATAGGAGTGACATCAGTTGAGGATGAAGCTGTCAAACTGAAAATGTTGCAAGTGTCATCAATAGCTGCAAAGTAATACAAACAGACTCTGACTCAGGAAGCATAGTAGCTCCTATGAACATTTCCTAGCAAAAACCTATCACAATCTAATATTTCATTAGTCCATTTCCCCTCTTGATTGCACTGCATGACCCAAATGAGAATAAGGATGTGGATTTTTTTATAAACAGCAAGAGCTGCAGTGTAGCAAGTGACATCCTGAAGATCATATTCTAAGTAACTGGCAGAGCTGGGACTAAAACGCCATTCTCCTGTCCCTGACAGCCTCACATCCCTGTCACTGCACCACTGTCCATAAGGAAAAAAATAACAAACAAACCCAACATCATTCAATTGGCAGTTCAATATTTGTGGCTAAACAGCACCTCATCAACTCCCAGTCTGCCACATTTGCTTGGAAAGAAGAGCCAGATTTCCAACACTCCCTGGGCAAAGAGCTCTCAGCTTGAGAGACTGAAAAGGCTTTGAAAGAAATCTTCCATCAACAGTCTTTACAAATATCATAGCTAGCTCCTTCCTCCCTGAACTGCCTAACTTACAACCCCTCCCCTGGGGCAGCAGTTAGCTCAGCCAAAAGCACCTGCCCAGCTCTTCCCTACAGTTGTCATGAATTTATGGTGCTCATTTAAAATTAAGATGTTTTGACATGCAGCAATTAACCATCAAGGCTCTGGACCTGGTCTTTCTCTTCTTCCTGCTCACCTTCTACTTCGAGGTACCCCTTTGAGTGAGAAGAGCTCTCCTAGGAGAGGGAGGGCTGTAAATACTGCAAAGGGAGGAGAAGGCTCATAGGGTAGAGCCCCTGGGCTTGAGCCAGCAGAGATGTGTTATTCCTGAGCTGAAATGTTCTCACCTAGACATCCTGGAGGAAAAGCTAGATGTTCCAGTGACACTGTGGCGGAGGAGCTCAGTATGAGGGAATTCCTTTGGACATCGGTCTGAAAGAGCTCACCTGCAGGAGGAATCCTAACAATCTAACTATGAGTGCCTAGAAAGAATGCTGTAGCCTGTTTCCTCCTGTGTAACAAGCTTGGTAACTGGCCCAAACTGTATTTATCCTCCAGTCTTGGCTGCCAGGTTCCTCCCAAGGGAAACCTGACATTCCTGTTGCACAGAAGTTCCTGACAGACTGCTGAGCTGAACATGTTACTTTGCATCTATTCTAGGAAAACTGATAACTGATTTTTGAACAGGCTTTCCTAACTCAGGTCAGCCAGACCCAACCTAAACAAACATTCTTCCTAGTTAAGACAAAGTAACAGTGTAAAGAAGCCAAAAGCAACTTTGCGAGGTAGTCAAGGGTGAGTTTCCTTTGAAATAGGTTGGACAGTGATCACAACGAATGACTTCATACAGGACATCACATTAGAGCCTTACAGATGGTACTAACTACCCCAGCTATTCCAATACTAGCTTAAATGATGCACTCATTTCAATCAGAATAGCTATCCACATTGTTCCCATCCTATACAAGGAATTTCTGCAATCTTATAAAGTAAAAAGATAAAATTGAATGTGTTTTTTACAAGGAAGAGAAAGAAAGGAGTGAAAGAGCCTGTGGATTTACAGACTTCATGAGACTGAACAACACATCAAGATCAGTGTCAAGCATCTATTGCAAGAGCAGAGCATCTCCAGATGACTTCAAAGACAGTCAGCCACCTTTAACAGTTTTAAGAAAAAGGAATAAAAGCAGAGATGGCAAAGAAAGAGAAGAGATGGTGGATAAAAAAGTCAGAAAGGGATGGGCTAGAGGAGAATGGCTGGAAAGTTCAGGTAAGCTCAAGAGACTACAGGAAAGAAAAAATCTTAAAAGATGTGTCCCTACAGGAGAGGCAAGGCAAAAGTTTGTTTTCTTGAGCAGCCGGGAATAGGTTAGACGGATGTAAACATTGCACAGCAAACACATGGGGAGCAACTGGGTTGAAAGACACAGCCTGCCTTTCAGCATACTACCTGCAGCCTCTGCTTCTCTGGCCTTGCGCTTTGGTTCCTCGCATCCTTTCAGCTATTTCTGCTCTGAGGGCTGATGCAAAACTTGCAGACAGCAACCTAAGAAAACATCTAACAACTCACAATACAAGTTGAGCTTCAAAGACAGGAAAAAGTGAGAAAAGGGCTCCTGCAAGCACCATCCGTCATATCGCCAGGCTGAAAATACTATCGAGTGCAATTTCAGGATGATTTGGGGCAGAGGTTTCCCAACTGTGTTTAACAGTCAGAAAGTCACGTCCTGCAGCAGGACAGCCACCATGGCAGTATGGGGGGCAGCAAAGAAGCACTGCCCTGGATCCACCCTCACTATCACTTCTCATCTCCAAGGCAGACATGAAGTCCCAGCAGTTCAAATGAGCAAAGAGGGGAAATACAGTCCACAGCAGAAAATGCAACAAAAGCAAGGGTGTGGGGGATGTGGTTATGCCAGGACAGAGACTGGCTTGGAACTGAGGACCAGCACACTTGGCCCCTCCAACAGATGCCTCTCCTGCAGAGGAACAATGTGGGTACAGGGTGATGATAAGGGAGTAGTGACCGTTTCTGACCCCTTAGCACATAACAGGAGTTTTCCTGGGAAGTCTCTCAGTCAAATCCAGCTGAAAGATGGCTCTTAGCTGTTTCTTAGTTGAGTTATAACAATCAACTTTCTCATTAGTGCTCTGCCTGTCCCCCTATATCTTTGCAGCAAGGAGAGTCACCAGTAGGGTTTTGCATCTCATCTGATTTCCTGTGATGGACTCTCTACAACAGGACAAACTAATGAAGGATGCACAGGCTTTAGCAGGTTGACATGTCTCTTTGCTAAAATGTGACAATATAAACCAGTCTTGAGAATCAAATCTCCTTCATATCAAGCACAATCCTAAACATGTCTCTGAGAAGAGAACTTGCCATGAGGCTGTCATGGAGACACTATCAGAGGTTACCAGAAAGTGATGTATTTTTGTTCACTTCCTTTACATTACACAGATTCTTTAAATAGTGAATAAAATAATATGCTAAATGCTAACTAAATGCTACAGTCTTAAAACTTATGGGGGTGTGCTGAGAACAAATAGGGGGAGTCAGACTCTTTTCAGTGGTGTCCAGTGATAGGACAAGAGGCAATGGACACAAACTGAAACACAGGAAGTTCCGTCCGAACTTAAGGAAAAACTTCTTTACTGTGAAGGTAACAGAGCACTGGAACAAGTTGCCCAGAGAGGTTATGGAGTCTCCATCCTTGGAGATATTCAAAAGCTGTCTTGATATGGTCCTCGGTGATGTGCTGTAGGTGACCCAGCTTGAGCAGGGGGAGTAGACTAGATGATGTCCAGAAGTCCTTTCCAACCTTAACCTCTGGGATTATATGAGCCCTAGACCAGATGATTTTCAGAGGAAACACAGGAGCATGATATATTTTGAATAGTGAGACTCCATCTTTAGCTATGAAATCTCTCTCTGTAGAATTTCCCTTAAAGGCTCTGCATCAGAAAAAAGTCTCTTCTTTCCTTGTTTGTGACTACAAGTAAATTCAGCCTCTCTACCAGAGACAGCTCCATTGCAGTCTTCAACAGGACCAGCACAGTGCCGGATGGGCTCCTGGGCAGCATGATGCACTTTGCATTGATGAACCCAACACTCATGGCATGGCATTAAGAATTCACAAGCCACTGAAGCATTTCCCAATGTCCTGATGCTCCTCAGGACTTGAAACTTTCTAACAAACAGCTAACAGGTGACCAGAACACTGCTAAAATCTCTGAAGATATTCAAATTACCTGATGAAGGCAAAATGCTGGTTGTGTATTTTCCTACCCCAAAATATTCTTCCTAGCCTGATCATTGTATCTCTGGAAAATGGGTGCATGGTATGGCAGGATGCACTGCCCCAGCACTCAGCACCTCAGCCAGACTGAGATGCCTCCTGCCACCCTGCGAGGGGCTCACAGTCCACCAGGCTGGCTAGTGTCCTCTCTTGCTGTACATGCATGCTCCTGTGTGAGAATGGTGGGCAGGGAGGATTACTTCACTAAAAAATTGAATATACCACCCCTCTTGGCACAACCATTGCCAAGAGAAGTTCCCTGGTTGTCCCAATCTGATAGGCCATGCTTGAGGCACTTAGTGCTGGTACCAGGAGGAGATCCAATGGGCTAGTAGATAACCTCAGAGGTTTTCCACAGCCTGGTCCACACAGATTAGACCCTCAAGTTTCCTCCTCCCTGAAAGCAGTTGTGGCAGCGAAAGATTGCCACATGCCAGAGGGGATGGTGACTGCCTGGCAGACATGGCTGGAGCCATACACATCTCCAGCATCTCCCAGCTGGTGCTGCTGACACCCCTGGGGGGAGTGGACGGTATGCACAGATGTGCTTCCCCCCTGCCAAATGTTCCTTTGTTTATTCTGCAAGCTTTTCACCAAAGTCCTTCCTGCTTCTCCCTACTAAGATGATTGTTTAACCCTTTTTTGGACATATGCCTTGCTGTGCTCCTGCTCTGAACTGTAATCTCTCACTTAGTTTGAGTCTATCAGTGTAACTAAGGAGTTCTTCAGCTTTGGCTGAGATGAGCATTTTGGGCAGCAGATCCCCCGCATGTACTGGCAGCTGTCCAACAGGTGAACATTTTTATTCAGGTAGAGTATTCCAGATGTTTCTCAGATTCTTTCTGGATAGAGGGATGATCCCACAAATGATCCCCAGTTGCTGTGGAGGGAGTATTTGCCTAGAGGCTTCCAAAGGAAGTTCACATCTCTCTTCATTACCAAAATGGAAATACATTTCCTGTATTGGAAACACTACACTGTATGGAGACACTGTAGTGATGATGATGTAGGCTCAGAGACACACAAACTGCTGTGTTCAACTGTGTTGGTTTTCATTCTGCTTCTTGGACCTCTGCAGATAGAAGTCCAGCTACAAGATGACTAGAGACAACTTGGAGATGAGGTGGAGGAACTATAAGATAGATCCAGAGAGACTTGTGAAATACAGAAAATCTGCAAAGTATTATTTTAGGATTTGTTTTCTTCAGGCCAGGTCTGATAGCCATGCCAGTTCTCCCTGTATCTGTAGTCCAGATCCCACAGGAATCTCTGACTGGCAAGTTCTAAGCAAAATTTAAAGATAAAAGTCTTGCCTCGCCCAGTACTTGGCTGACTAGTCAGTGATGTCTCACTGAGCAAACTTTACTATGTGCAGGGAACAAAAGTCCTGCATGTGTCCCAATGCAGGACTACCCTCAATCCCAGGGACAGATGTCTGCCTCCCATTACAGCTGAGCTTCCTTCTGTAGTAGCTGGAAGGAATGAGAAATGGATGAGAAAATTTGCCTGAGTTCTTCATCCTCACTATGGGAGGAGATGCTGGGAGGGAGCTTACAGAGCATGAAACTTAAATGCCTGCAAAAGACCTAAGCACCACTTAAGTGCTCTTTATGTCTGTTTAGTAGGCATAAGAGGAATAGAAGTGTGTACAGGCCTTTTGCCAGAGTGACAGTCAACTATGGTTGACTTGTATTTACCTTCGGGGAAGCTCCCTGTATGAGTTCTGCCAGCACTGCTTTTAGCTTGCTTGCTACATACAGTCCGGCTACCTTCCTGCTGCCTGTTGGCTATGACAATGTTAATGGGGAGGGTAGACAGTAGGCATAAAGCCCAATGTACACCTGGGGCGCAGCCTACAAAGACAAGCAAGTTCTTTTGCCGTTCTGCTGTATCCTAGCCGGCTCCAGAAGACACCGCTTGTCATGTTGCCTTAGCTTACAGGATCACACAATGAAAGAGCACATTGCAGCGCATTCACCCAAAGAGCTCCAGTAAAATTACTGAGACATTTTGAATTTGCATTTTGCAACTTCTAACAGGGGAGAATTCACCTAGCAAATTGACTTTTTTTTTTGTCTTGAAGTCTCCTTTTTTAGAATGAGATATAGAATATGTTTTGAAAACCTGTCAGAAACAAAGCTGTGTTACATGAACATCCAACCTCCAAAGCTACTTTTGAAGATATTTTTCATACTATGAAATACAGAAACATAGGAAAAAACAGACCCACTAGGATATAGGGTTAAAAAGAAACATGTGCATCCTGTTGTGCTGATTTATCCTGGCTTCATTCTAACACTGCAGTATCATAAACCCAGCGAAGCATAGTAGTGAATCTGACTCGAAAGATAAGCATTTTGAAGAGCTTCACAGTACCGATAAGAGCTGAGAGAGAACGAAAGAGTTCTCTGATTGCAGCTATAATAGATTGTAAGTGAATAAACGGATCCTAGCAAGAACAACTGGAAATATGGAAGGGTGGTTTGGACTGAACAGGAGACAGACAGATGGAATTGATAAGTAAGCACTGCATGAAGGATTAGCCTTATTTATGATGGGTTCTTTCTGGCAAAAAAAGGTGAACGAAGTTGTCTAAGTTTGAGAGCAGTCAGCAGCTTCCTGAGTAAAAGGAGACTCTGATACTGTTGTTAGCAGTCATTATATACAAGTCTTGTTAGTAAAAGCTAAGTGAACTAAAAAGAAGCATTTTGTGTCCCTTGGAGAATGCCTCTCCAAATACCAAGTAGACACCAATTTCATTAAGTTTTTCAAAAGAAAACATCGTATAATCAGAGACTCATGTGGGTTGGGAGGGACCTTAGGAGGTCTCTCGTCCAACCTCCTGCTCAAAGCAGAGCCAACACTAAATGCAGACCAGGTTGCCCAAGCTTTATCCAGTCAGGTCTTGGAAACCTCCAGGGACAGAGCTCCTACAGCCTCTCTGGGCAGCCTGCTCCATTCTTATTTGTTCTCACAGTGAGAAATTGTTTCCTTGTACTCAGTCTAAGCCTTCCCTGTTCCAGTCTCGTCCTCCCTCCATGCACTTACATAAAGAGCCTGGCTCCATTTTCTCAGTAACTTCATCACAAGTGCTGCCAGACTGCTGTTAAGTCTCCCCAAAACTTTCACTTCTCCAGGCTGAACAAGCCCAGTTCCATGCGCCTCTCCTCACAGGGTCTGTGCTCCAACTCTTGACTATCTTAGTGTCTCTCCCCTGGATTCACTCAAATTTATCAACATCTTTCTGGTATCAGGGATTAACACTGGAGGTTGTGTTTCAGATGCAGTTCTACAATTGCTAAGGAAAGAGGGGTAATCACTTCCTTCTATGTACCTACTGGCTGCACTCCTGCTGATACATGGCTAACTAGCCTCCTTTGCTGCTGGCAGGTTTAGCTACTCTCAGCCAAGAGAGAGCCCAGGTCCTTTCCAGCAGAGCTTCTCCCCAGCTAGGCAAGCCCAGCCTGTACCAGTGCTGGGAGTTTGTGATACCAGTCCATCCTGGATGCAGAAGATTGTGTTTGTCCTTGCTGAATCTCTGAGGCTTCTGTCAGCCCATTCCTCTAGCCTGTCTAGGTCCCTCTGAATGGCAGCCCCTAGACTTACTCAAACCAATATTTTTTTCTTTTTCAAGCACACAGACCTCTTCAAGGATGCATCTACAGATGTGCTGTCGTTCCTTCAGTTTGTCACATCATCAAGTAAACAATGCAGAGAATCATTTTTTAAAGAAAATGATGATTAGTTAAGAGTGCTAGACTTCAAGAAAGGAGAGTAGTTCAGAACAATATTATTCTCATCCCAAATGAGTATGGCCTTGTCAGTCAGGAATATGAAGGTTCCTCCATCCTTTCTTTATTTCTGCCTCAATTCTAAACAGAAGAAATCTTCTTAAGAAAAAATTTCATACTGGCCAAAGTTCCTATTCTAAAAAAATATTTGCTGAACAATATCTGGAAAAGTTTGCCTGCCTTTGAAGCAAAGGCACTGGCAACTTTGAGTGCTGTTGTGCACTATGATGCTCTGCACGGTTCTACGTAAGAAAATCTCAAAAGATTTCAAGATGCCATGAGAACTGCTGAATTTAGTAGCAAAATGTAAGTGTATTCCTTTCCACCATGTTATCACGCAGAACTAGAACAAAGAGAGTGAAATATTATGCTCTGGCTCATGTATCATCAACAGATTTGATAGCTGAGCAACAGCTACACAATCTCTTCTATTTATCATACACAGGAAGAAAGGGTACCAGCTTGACTTTCACACTCCAGGGAAGTTTATGGTGCTGGCAGTAGGGAAATAAAAAAAACCCACAAAGCATTTCTTTTTCTACTGGTAAGTTGAGCACAACAATGCCAGAGTCAGCTAATGAAAGTGGAGACCAGAGCCGGCTACTTCGAGAAGCAGCACTGCAAGCAGAAAGGCCATTTAAATGAGGTAGGAAAGAGCCAGCCTCTTCATGGTCAGTGTGTACTTTAAACACACTGTCCTGGCAGGTGGCACCAGATGGCACTCTTACACAAAAGCTTCTTTTTTACATGGTCTGCTTGCACACAGAAGATGTATTCAAACTGTAAGGACATACCCTGTATGTTTTTAAGGGGTTCCCTGCCTTCTTACTGCAGCCCATGTTGCACCTATATAAAAGGACTGATGTCACTCCATATTATTTTCATGTAGGTAAGAGGATAAATGGTCCTGGCATAAAGCACTTCTCTATCAGCAAAGCTTCATTCGGGTTTGATGTAGATGGAATTAGAGAAAACACGAGACTCATAACAACAGGTCTTTCCAATGCGAGCAGACAAGGCCTCACAGCCCAAGCAAGCATTCGATCTCAGGGTGACTTGCCAGCACACCAAGTGTGGTGCTCCTAACATATATGCAAATTCTGCTTCTCTATCTCCTTCACAGGGGAGACAGCATAAAAGGCTTCAGGCTTCTGCTTAGGAAAGCAGAAGTGGATTTATCAGGTGCTTCGTGACTACAGCTCCCCTCTCCCTGCCTCCTGCTCCATGGTGCCAGCATCACCCCTGCTCCCCCTGCAAGGCTGGTGCTCAAAGACGCTCATAGTGCTGCACTGGGAACACAGGAGGTGCGAGCATTGTGGCAAGGGAATAACAAGTCAGGGCTAAAATCTCTGCCTGGAAGCCTGGTCTGTGGCAGGCGCACTGTCCTGTGGCTGAAGCTGCTCAGAGGCTGGGAAGCCCTGAGTAGGGGCAGTGCCTCCCTGCTGAGCGTGGACGAATCCCCCCACCCTCATCCCAACCCACCCATGACGTGGAGCCCTTCCCCTTCTTCATCAAGGCAGCATCCTCCCTGGCAGAGGGGCAGTAAGATTTGCAGCACAAACTTCCACCAGGAACACAGCTCCCATTGCTCAGGCAGGACAGCAAAGAGCTTTGGGGCAGAGTTGCTGGAGCTGCTGGACTCGGGACTCGCCTGACTCCGCAGAGATGCTGGGCAGTTTCCTTAGAGGTGAACAATGCCCCTTTGGTTTCTTGGGACTGGTGATACATTTTTTCTCCCAAGTCACTCTTCCCCTTCACCCTTCTCTCCAAAGTAAATTGTCCCAGCTTTAACAGGCGGGAGATGCTTCATCTCCCAAATGCCCCTCTGCAAAGAGGTTACAAGCACATGCAAACAAGCACCGAGCCGAAAGGTCTCCCGACACCAGCCGACCGTGCCTCCTGCGCTGTCGGAGCTGAGCTGCGGCAGTTTGTGTGCTCCCTCTTCCACTGCACGCTTCTCCCCAAGAGAGGAGTCTTTAAGAAATAGCATTTTAAGAAGAAACAGCTATCTTCCGGCAGGCATCTCCGGCGGGCACCCTCGGGCGCCCCGCTGCACGATGCCTGTGGGCAGGGGGGCGCGGGGCCGGGCCCCGGGAGATGCTGGCCGTGAGCAGTGGGAGCCCAGGCACCCCCGGAGCGCCGCAGCCAGGGGCCTGCGCCCGCAAGGCCGGGGCAGGCGGCCAGGCACCCGCACCCGCACCCGCGCCCGCGGGCCGCGCCGCCGCGGGAGCCGGCCAAGCCCCGACGCGTGCCGCGGCCGGGGCCCGCCCGCTGCGCCCCTTACCACATTGCTGAGGAAATCCGCCTCGCTGAAGTCGCTGAGGTCGAGGAAGCCGGGGCCGCCGGCGGGGAAGAGCCGCTCGGCGGGGAAGGGCTCCAGGATACTGTCCATGGTGCCCGCGGCGGGGCGGCCCCGGGGCTCGCGGCCGGGCTCACTGCGGCGCGGCGGGGCGCGGGCAGCGCACGCTCCCGCCGCCCAGGGGCCCGCGGCGGTCCATGGGGCGCCGGGGCGCGGCGCCGCCGCGGGAGCGAGCTGCCTGCGGGGCCGGCAGCGCCGGGAGCGCTGCGCCGGGGTCCCTGCCGCTCGGGCCGCCCGTCAGCGCCCGGCTCCGGAGGGGCTCGGCGGGCTGCACCGCCCGGCCGGCCCGGCACGCCCCCGCCTCATGAATAGGGAAGCGGCCGCGGGGCGGGACTTCCCTCGCCGACACCCCCTTAAGGGAGCGCGGGGCCGCCGGGCAGCTCGCCTGGCCCGCTCGGGTGTCCCCCCCACCCCGGGGCCCCCGGCCACGCTCCGGCGTACCGCCGGGCAGCGCGCAGCACCTCCGCAGCGCCCCCGGCATCGGCCCGCGGGGCCCCGGGCACCCCCGGGATGCCGCCGGGCGGGGCGCAGCATCCCTCCGGCAAGGCGGGCTGGACGCAGGGTACCAGCCAGCCTCCTCCCGAGTCTCCCTCTTCTGCCTCGGGACACCCGGGACTAGTGGGGAGCGCTGGGTGACCCGCTGCGGTGCCAGGACGGCTGTGGAGGGCGAGCCCTGCTGCTGCCCGCCGCCGGCGGTGCCACCGGCGCCTCGGGGCTCCCCGGGCTGCAGCCAAGGAGGGTGCCTGAGGGCAAAACAGACCCCCGCAGTGTGATTGCAGTTTGATGAACTGAGTAAACCCTCCCTTTAGCAGATGCAGCAATACCACCGCAAGCAGGTAGGCAGTGGCAGTGTGTGGTGGCTCTTGAGTTTCCCTCAGGGAGCAGAGCCAGAAAAGATGGGTCTTCAGAGAGCTCAGCTCCTGAAGTGGAGCCACAGGCCTGCAGGGAGATCTCCTTGCCCATGGCTCACAATAACAGGCTTGCAGGTGGGCCTGGCTGCAGCAGCCCGTCTGACTGCTCCGTAATTAAAGAGCTTCAGGAAGATTATATGGCATCAGATAAGTAGGATTATGGATCCCTGTCCTCTCTGATCCTTATTCCAACCAACGCTCAAGAAAACCACTTATAATAATCCTGCTGAAGAAACGCTGATGTTTTATTAATCTGTCCCTGCCTTCATGGCTCCACAGAGAATGGACAAGTGTCCCAACTCCCAGCAGTGGCTCTCTTGATCACAAGCATATGGATTAAGAAAAAAAAAAAAAAAAAAAAAAAAGATAGATGACAATGGTGCATCTCTCCTGGAGAATGTAGCTGGAAGATGCCAACAAGAAGGTAACCACAGGGAAATGCAGTTTTGAGGCTGGCTGGAGCCTCTATCTGAACTGGTCACCAGATTTCCATGTTATGGCCATCGCAGGGTCTTGCCATATTCCACACAGACCTCAGGACTGACACCACTACCCTAGGCACTCCTTGGCTGCTTGTCACACTAGCCTCCACACATTACCTTCCCCACGCAAAAGCCTTTATACTGGTGCACACAAAGGGCTCTTTCAGTTAGTTTACTTTTACCTTATGTTTCTGTCAAGTGTAAATAGCCTTCAGGTAAAACGGCCAGAGACATAAATTCAGCTAGGATGGAACTGTGCTGCTGTTTTCACAAAGTCAGTTGATTTCTTACTTATATGAGGGAGGAATGGTATTTGGAAATAGTCTTCTAAAGACAAAAGACACTTGCAGTTTCCACAAAGCAGTACTAAGATCCAATTGCATTAAAATGCTGGGGGGGGGGGGGAAAGGTGAATCTCTGTGAATAGGATCACCTCGGGCCCCACTCTCCCATCACTTTTATGGAGCACCATGAGCAACTCACACTTTTGGAATGCCACAGCCATTGCATCCTGATCCCTCACAGTCAGGTGTACCGCAATAACTGTCCAATCACTGCCAGTAAGCAGAGAAAATAATGCTGTTTTCACAGGACTGTTCCTCTTTCCTTAATGGTTAAGAAGTAGCTTTGTCAACAAGGAAGTCAGTGAATGTAAAGCTGGAAACATAGAAACCTTTATCAGTGTAAGATGGGGAGAAGAAATATATCCAGATCCTTTAGAAAGAAATGAATCTCTATCTCCAAGCAAGGAGACAGACATACTTCCTTTGCCTTAACAGTTAGAGGAGTTCTCAGCTCTGGTGGAGTAGAAGAATCAAGACCTGCAAAAGTCAGGGTGTTCCAGATGACAGTCAAGGTACTACAACACCTGTTGTAGAGCTACAACAGGGGAAGCTTCCGTCATCTTTCAGCTTCCATCATCTTTCACTAACCAAACAAGGATATCACTTCCGTAACTGCTTAAGATTTACCAATGAAATGAAGAGTTTCTGATGCAGGGCCTCACCCAAGTTAACACAAGGAAGCATGAGAAGTCAAGGCACACACTGTATTTGTCTTCAGTGCAGGCAGAGGAATCTAAGACAGTCGGGATTACAGCAACTGTTTGCACTGAAAGGGTGGCAGTGTCGTCAGAAAAAGTCAAGAAAAGTAAACGCGACTTGTTTGTCTGCACTGTAAATGGAAAATGCTTTGGCACAGTCAAACAGGAATTCTGTGAAGCTCACCTTGAAGATTCAAACATCTCAAAAATACGAAATTATCTGTTCTGAGACCCTGTTTGTATTTAATACATTTAGTACTGAACATAAATGCTTCAGACTAAAACTCCCTTGTCTAGTGAAGATCTTGCTGTACCTCTGCAGGCAAGGAATGATTGCAGCAGATCTTCCTTTTCGATATCTGCACCACAAAACTACTGTGTCCTATCCTGAAGAACTATGAAAGGAAATCCCATCCCCAGCAGTTTTATGAAGCTTTGCAAAGGACAAGTAAAATTCTTCCCATGTTAGACCTCAGTGCAGTCCACTAAAGGCAATGCAAGTGTTACCTCTGTGTTCAGTGAGAGTCATTGCTGATCCTTTGGAGCCAAAGCAAGTCATTTCTGCAGACTAGGAGTTTTGTATTCCAAAAGAGATCTGGGGATAGGGACCGGCACTAAGGGTTTCTGGAGCCCATGCCTTGCAGGCTCCATATTTCAGCCTATCAAAAGCACTTTCTAGCTGTGCTGCCTTTATTTCTCTCCAGTTCTTCTCTGGGAAGTGTTGATGGGGTAAGAAGAGGTGATGAGAAATGCGAGTGATCTGGACGTGCTGGTGCACCTCACCAGGGTGCACACATCGAGGGCGAGGAAGGACAGGCCGAGTAGCAGTTCTGCAGAAGAGGCCTGGGAACTATAGGGTTTGCAACACTTGAACAAGTGTTAAGTGTCACACAGCTGTGAAAAAGGCAAGTGCCATGCTGCGATATAAATGCAGCAGCCCTCCTACAAAGCTTTAAGACATGTAAAAGTTTCCTTTCTGCCCTGCGGAATAGTGTTGCAGAATATGGTGTTAGCCAGAATACCGTATCCCTCTGGGCTTCCACACCTTGAGAAAGGTGGGACTAACTGGAAGTTACTCAGTGCCCTTCCAGGGAAGTTCCATTGAGAACAACTGGAGGTCTAGAAAAAGGGGACACAAAAAAGACTGAGAGAGTTGGTCTTCTTTTGTCTAAAGAAGTCTCTCATGCCAACATGATTTTAAGCATCCAGACAATTGCGGGAAGGAGGAAGGTGGTAATTTCTCTCCATTGCCACAGTGGAGGGAAAAAGCAGTATCAGACTCGCATCTTAGTAAGAAAACTTCAGAACAGAGCATAGAAAAAAACCTACCTAATGACAAAAATAGTGCCCGGGTGACTGAGAGGTGGCAATGTCTCTACGACTGGAGTTTTTTTAAAAGCAAGTTCTGCAGTTATCTCTTGGGACATAGATATTGCTGATCAGCATCCAATCTTGGGGCAGGGGCTAAAGCACATGATGGCTCAAATTCCTTTCCAGTCCTATTTTCTCTGATTTTATGTTTGGATGTATTTGCAATCTAATCACAGAAAGATTCTGGAATAGAAAACAAGTGTTTAGACCGAACAAGCCCCAAATCGACCACAGATAAGCCCTCCTGGCTTTGCCACATTTGATACTGCAAATGCACATATATGACCAAGACTGTTGCTGATAATGGAATAATCAACTGAATTTTCATAACAAAAGGATCCTACTCTTCTGTGCTCCATTCTGCCTTGTCTTGCTGCCACTGCATTCCTTTATACCAATAGAGAGAGAGAGAGAGAAATGCAAGCCCCTCATCTATCACCTTGCACTCACTTTGCCTTCTCTCTGCGCTGTGGCAGGCAATGCACACACGGCAAAGAAACCAGACACTGAACTTGAACATGTGCACAGCAATCCAGTCCATTTTGTAGCCTGCAAAGCTGAAGTTTTTGTTTCCCTCCAGATTAAGCCAAGAGGTTTGACAAACTCACAGAGAATGAGTGTTTCTTGAGGAATGTGGGTGAATTGCATACATCAGTGATTTTTGATTTGCTGCTTACACACTGCTTCATTACGGGAGGGATCATCTGGCTGGCATTTGTCTTCATTTTCAGGCTACAAGGCCAGTATGGGACTGATCCACATTGTTAGAACTGTTTGTTTTGGGGTTCAGGATGTTCAGACTGGCTTTTGGGGACTGCCACCATAGCACAAAGTTTTTACTTCAAGTATGGCTGTGGATGCCATTTGGTCTGTTTATTTTTCCAGCTCTGGCGTTCACATGAATGGAACTGCTGGCTCCTACCACAAGCCGTCTTCCTATCCACCAAGGCTTTCTGGAGCCCATGCTTTGTAGGCTCCATATTTTGGCCTATCAGTAGCTCTTTCTGTCTGTCCTGCCTTTATTTCTCTCCAGTTCTTCTCTGGATTTGATTACCTCTGGGTATTGCTTGGTGGTGGGTTTGCTCACTGATCTATGCACCACAGACTGAGGGAGCAGCTTCTGGGCTCTAGTCCCTTCTGCTCCTCAAGTCCTACTGAAAACAGGGTAAGGATGGAAACAGGACTTTTAGTGTAGTTCGAAGAAGAGCTATTGTAGTTGCCAGACAGTCTCTTAGAGAGTTAGACCCATCACATGAGTAGTTACAGATCCAACATTCAGGCTGCAATCTCTTCATTTAGTTTTTGTGGGAATTATTTAATAGCTGTGAAAAAGTCAAGACAGGAGACAAAGAATCTAAAGAAACATCTTCTAGTAGAAAGTCACTCTTGAGGAGGGATTTTGCAGATGCTAGAATCTTTCTCTGTCCTCTATCCCACAGCCCCGCCTCATCTGGGAAATTGCCTAAGTTTTGATTTTCTTCCAGCGGCTGGTTTAAACTCTCTCACACACATATTTTTTCCTCCAGCCAGATTCAGCTGCTTTCTATTTCCTGCTTCCTTGTCTGTGCTGTCTGCCAGCCAGGTACCCAGCACACCTGCTGGCACCACCAGTGAGCTGAGAGGGACAGGGAGGGGAGCCAGCAAGGAAATCACACATATCTTAGCTCTCTGCTGAAACCAGGGAAAGGAGGGAGACCTGTGAAATGAGATTGTTCATGAATCTGCTGCAGCAGCTGAAAGAGAGAACAAGTTGTTTCGTGCATATTGCTTTGCGTGCGGCTACACAGAACTGGTGCTGCATCAAATTGAATTTCTGCCTGTGGAGCAGACATGTTTTGTTAGGAACTACTGAGTCCACATAGGTGCAGGACATGCTGCATTATTCAAGAGAGGCAGACGCACACATATCTGTATGTTAGAGAAATGTGTACTATGATTTGTGCTTTTTCCCCCCTCTTGCCTGGGAAGTGCAGGGAAAAGTGAGGAGTGTATTAATTGCGTGCTTGCATATGGCAGAGACCCATGAATGCTGTGGTTTCAGTGAGCACCCTAATGCTATGTGGGGAATGAAAGGGAAGCCACAGAGCTCAGTGCTGCAATTATTATTCTTTCTGGGGTGAACTTAGGGCCCTTGGATAGATCTAAATCAGCCTTCCAAACACGGAGTGAGTGACAGGCAGGGAAATAGGGAATTAAAGACTTAGGGAAAGAAAACCCATTAATACGAGGCATTAGACTCCAGGAACATTCCTACATGGCAACCCTTCACCCTCTTGTGAACTGCAACTGAGCTGCCTGTGGCAGGATGAGGTATGCTGGAAACTGAAGTCCCAATATAGTTAATAGGTGAAGACTAAAGGATGGGAACTGAAAATTGATCACTTTGAGGGTAACTGATAAAGCAGAAAAATCACATTGTGTCTCTTTCACTTCATGGTGGACTAAGAACTTTGCTTTGCTTTATATATAGTCTGCCTTATCTAGTCTTTACCTCAAAAAAAGCAAAGGCATTCCCCCCTTTTTTTGCTGACAGTCACCCTGGAGAATGAGGCAACTTTCAGGGTGACTAATTGATTGAAGAGAAACTGTAGTATGAGGGCATCTCTTTCCAGCATTTTGTTAGCATTTGAAATTACTTCTTTTTAATAAAAGACACAGAGCTTAAAGTGCTATAAACCAAACCCCTTCAGCAAAGTCAGGTCAGCAAGAAGCTGCAGGACAGGCAAAGAGAGTGTCTAGGCCACAGCTTCCCATGGACTAGTATCAATCTCCTAACTTTTATTCATTCTTCTCAGGCTTCTAGCCCACGTGGTTGCAAGGAGAGCTTGCAAAAGGCACCCAGGCATAAGGGTGGACATGTGGACCACGTGAAACAGTCATTCTGAGGGGGCTGCTTTGCCTCATTTCTCTTAACAGTTTTCTACATCTAAAACCTTTTTTTCCAGAAAGGGTGAGGGTGGATCCAGGTATGGTGCAGCTGCACAGCCTATTTGACTGAATTTTACCCCAAGAAGGTGTCCTGTGTCAAGAAGCTGGAAGCAGATGACTTTGGTGCAGGAGGGAGCCGAACACCTGCTGGAACAGAACTAGCTGAGCCCAGGGAAGCAGACTGCAAAAGCTCGGCTTTGACATACTGCCTGTGCCATATGGAGCCAACTGTAAACCCAAGTTACCTCCGAAACATCGAAGGTGCAATCCCTGCTGACTTGTGCCATCCAGCCCCTCGAGCAGAGAAGCTGGACGCCCGCATCTTGCCCATGTGCTACAGCATTCCCCCATCCAGAGCCAAGCAAGTCTGGCACATGCAGGTTTGTCTGTGTGGGGGAGGAAGGGCAGCTTGCCCTACCCTGCAAAGGGTTAAAAGCAAGGTCTGGATCCACTAGCAGTACTACAGAGGAGAAAGTACAACCCAGCAATTCAGGCATGTCTCACCCCAGTTCAAATGACATTGTTCCAGTTCTGGCGGCCTCGCCCCTCCATGGGTAATTACAGACTTTCACTACGGGGGGGGGGGGGGGGGAAGAGACACGGCGGAGGAAACCTTCATTAGAGACTCATCTTCCAGAGCAAAAGAAACCCCAGTGTAATGTCTGAGGCACGTTGCCAGGCTCATCCACCAAGGCAAAAAGCTTACATTTAGCACTAAAATAAAAGGGGGAGAAGTGTTAAGAGATTTGAGAAGATCAGAAGCCCACCATGTTGGCTGCTGTGCAGCACTGGATGTGGGGAGCTTTTAGGAGGAATGGCAATACGCCCTGTTTTTAAGTAGTGTGGTTTGCATCTTACATTCTTCCTTCCTTCCTCCTTCACCACATGCTTTATCCCCTACTGTCTGTGCGTGTCCCTTTGTCACCCCGGCAAATGCCAGCAGGCAGGAAGGGAAAGTTTCCCTAGGGGCATGCAGCCTGACTTTCCTCACAGGAGGACTAGCCTCCTTTCCTTTCACTAATCTGTAGGTGCAGGTGTCCTTGGCCTTCCCTTTTGCATATCTAACCTAATGTTAAGACATACACTAAAGCATGGGCTTTTTGTATCCAAAGCGGAGGGCTCCTTCTCAGTATATTGTTTGTCTTTCCTGTGTCACTAGTACCCAAAGTTTCAGCTCTGTTATACGTAACAAGGATGAAGGAGATTTTTCTTCTAAGTAGGTCATTCTTCTCTTACAGAACAAGACCACTTCCCCATTGCCGTGGTGTAACTCTCCAGCATAGGGTTGATGTTTATCTGCTGACAGGTGGCTGGCACCTTTTATAGCAACTACGGTCTCATTCCAGCTGCTTTCTTCCTCATCCCAGGATTTGTCAGCAAATGTCATAGCAATGTCAGCAATGTCAGCAAATGACATAGATCCAAGCATAAGTTCCTGTTCTTACCCCTGGGCATTCACACATGTGAGGCTTGTAACTGCTCCTTATGGCACAGTTACATTAGTGTTTATGGGAGAGCTCATTTCAGTAATAGTTTATCAGCAGAGCCCATTTTCTGTTGCTGGTGATAACACCATGTTCTTGCAGAATCTGGTGTTTGATGTTACATTAGAAAGATCTTTTAAACCAAGAGGCCTTGTTGCCACACAGCTAAAGGTTGTGGGAGGCAGAAGGGGCATGAGGGAGGAAGAGGAGAGGAAAAGCATTCAATCAGATTACTATTAAGATGTGTCTGGGGTACTGGCTGAATTTTAATTGTTCTTTCTTCCTCAGTGAGTGAGCACAGGAAAAGATTTACCTTCTGGCCTTTCCATTTGGGCATGTTGACATTTCCAGGCGGCACTTTCCTCTGATGGAGAGGTTTGACGTCAGGTGGGCTGATTAAAGCCTGCAGTGCTTCTGACTCATTTGGCTACAGCCTGCGCAAGGGGATTCATAACGTGTCTCTTCTCTCTCTATCACTCGTCATGGTTGTTTTTAAATAAATAAAGCTAAGCTCAATTCACAACTTCAGGGAAGATGCAGTTCCGCTCAGGCTCGAATAGGCATTGCCATGGCAACAGATGCTGTCAGGCACATGCAAAAATGTCACTCTGAGCAACAAACTCCCCTGCCTGGCCCTCCCTGCCCAAGCCAGCCGGCTCCTGCTGCACGCTCACCTGGAGCCACGCAGGGCTGAGACTGGCCGCGGGAAGGCAGCATGAAGCTGGCACTGCCCATACGGGCTGGGCATGCAGCCATGCTCGGGAGCTAGCTGATCGCTGATATACGCAGCCTGGCCCCAGCCTCAGAAGAGCTCACCTGAGCTGGCCAGGCACCTTCTTGCTTAGCAAGAGCCACTTTGGGTGAAGCCCTGGTAACAAGGGTTTGCAGAGCTCCCTGTTGGACTGGCATTTCCAGGTAGAAAGCCATAATGTGGCTTTTTCAACCTGCAAAAGGGAATGGTGTTGGGAGGGACTTCCTGCGTCAATGAGTCTCTGGTGACCGCAGCTGAGTATGTGTCACAATCCTTTTTGTGCACTGATCAAGCTCCAAAATAACGAGAGAAAAATTATCAGCTGCCTTGCAGAAGCCCCACTGAGGAAGGCCTTCACCCTTGCTAGACAGATGCCCATCAAGGAAGCAGAGATGCAAAGAGATGTGGTTTCTCTGGCTCAGTGAGGGGGTTAGGCAAGGCAAGGCAAGGCAAGGCAAGGCAATGCAGTGGGGTTTCTGGCTCCTCTGTCCTGGAGCGCTCATGCCCTCAGCTTGCTGAGCACAGCCCTTTCAGTGCTGCATGTGCTGCATACAGCTCTTGACTCATCAAGAGCTCGAGTATGACAGCAGCCCAAATGTGAAGCACAAGGCATGCTTGAAAACAGCAGTGCTAAGGAAAAGCCTCTTCTCAGTGCTCAAGAACTCGCTATCTGCGGCACTGCACCTGTGCATCTATAAGGTCAGCAGATCTGTGAGAGAAATGAGAGTTCTGGTTTGTGTGGCACACAGGACTAATGGTGTTGCCAGATCTTCCTTTCATCAGGAGTCTCATAACATTTAATGTATTTCTTAAAGCCTCAGCTCCTGGAGTCCTGGGAACGTGGAAGCTTCCCATGTGGAAGCTCTTTTTTTCAGGGAGGGTTCTGATGGTTGCAGGGATCAACTGAAAAGGCAAACAGCCCAGCTGTGATGCAGGCAGGCAAATATAGAAAGCCACCTCTTACTGCTTTTTAATCCTATTTTAGACAACCCCACTAACTGAGTCCTGAATGACAGTTTTCATCTGGAACATGGGAGAACACAGTACACACAGGGAGGCACTTGAGTGCTCTCCCTCTGCCCTTAGTGGAGGCACAGTTGCTACAGCAAATGGCTCTCCCAGCTGTGAAAGGCTGCTCTGCCCAGACAGTGCCAGGCTGATCCCCAGTGCTGCTGAGAGACGGCCAGATGGGAGCAGGCTAGGGCCTGGCCTCCGAGGCTGTAGGTGCCTCATTCCCGGGTGAAGAAGGAGGCAGCTCTTGACTCTGCCAAACTAAGGACGGAGGAGGACATTGGAGGACATTAGTTTGCTGTGGCTGGACCCCACTGAGCCTAAAATGACCTGTCCGAAAGTGAGAACAGAGATGGGAACAGCCACCCATCATGGAAATTAGCTTAACTCATTCTTATAGAGGGTCCATGGAAGGCTGGGTGAGGTAGCATTTAGTTTTTTATATAGTGGAGTCATTTTGGCTCTGGAGCAGCAGCAAGTAAAAGGGGAGCAACTGGGAATAAACCCCCAAAACAGAGCCATATACTCTATGAACGCTTTGGAAGAGGCAGAGAATACCTTGAGCAAACACTCCAGTCTTATAAGTCATTAGGACTAGGGCATGTTTTCTAAGTTGATCCTCATTTTGTAGGTTTAATGCTTCCTCACTTGGGGTGCTGAGTCTGTTTTCTATCACAGCTGATTTCAAATTAACCTTACCTCCCACAGTCACTGTTCCGTGTCACATCGGGGAAGTTAGTAGCATGAGAAGAGTTTGAATAAGTGAAATGTTTTTATGACTGCATAGATTGAGCCACATTTCCATGACAAATCACTGAAATCTGAGAAATCTAATTTACAACATGAATTCTTTTCTTTTGTGTGTCTTTCCCAACTCAAATTCAAGTCAGAAACTCTCTGGATTCTGCAGTAACTCTAATCTAGTAAAACTGTGGGTGTAAGAAAGAAGAAAAACAATTGCATCAGGTCTCCAGGGTTGGTCCACAATGACTCCAAACCCTAAATTGCTCATCCCTTGAGCATGGTTTATGACTGCAGTGGATCCTGGCTGAGCAATGTAACCAGCACTTAAATAAAGGGGAGGCAGCAAGCCCTCCTGAATCAGTGGCGTTTGTTCTGGGAAGGGCTAGCCCAGAGATGGCCACAGCAAAAAGGTACTGAAACCCACTGACTCCTCCTAGAAACAGAATTGAAGGTCACAAAGTAAAGACCCCTGCAACCAACACTGACCTCTGATTAAAAATAAATCCTTTCATGCACAGACTGTGTTTTTGAAGGGGGAATACTGAACTGCAGAGAAAGCTTGGAGAGCTGATGGCTGTACAGCTTGGAATGAAAAAACAAGTGGCATTAATTCAGGTACAGCTCTATACCCCTGGCCTTTGGCATCAATGTACAGACATGATTCGTCCTCCTATTTATTTGACTTCTTTCACAGGAAAACAAGTCTGATTTTTTGTGGTGCTTTCATCTAGGAACAGATGTGAGAGAAACTCAGCCTTAGGAACAACAGAGATAAAAGGCTGCTTTGGGTCCTATCCATGCCACTTCTGGACCCAGGAAAATCTTGGTCTTCTGTGGACATTTGGTGCTTTGCCCCAGTCTAATGATTAGCATCACGATTTTTAAGTGGTATAGCTGTCACTGTCTCTCATCCTCTTGATACACAAAAAGCAGCATGGTCGTGTGGTCCTCCTACCCCCTTTATAATATTCTCAGGACAAGTGAACAGCTGACACATTCAGGGATTGCAAGGCTTAATTCTTCATTTCTTCATTTAAAATGCATTAGAAGTACTGTTAAAAGACATTATATTATTGGCCCCACATAACTTACTTGAGTGCTCTCCCTCTAACTTACTCTCATAAATTAGAATAGAGAATGAATTGTGGTGAGGTTAGAGAAAAGGACTAAACATTTATAAGGGTGAAAACATCCTCCCTTGTGCTGCCTAGGAGAAGAGCGTGGCTGGCAACCCCCTGCGAACGCTTTGAAGAAGGCAGGATTTCAGGAAGTTCTGCAGCAGGGGAGTAAAACACGGAACGTGGTTAGAAAGCCTGGCCTCAGCCCCCTGCACTGCAGAACAAGCTGCCTGATCTGCTGGCTGGCAGTTAACAGAAGCATTCCCCATGAGCAGGTTAATGTATGAATATGCCTCACACCGTATCTGTATTTCTGTGGAACACTGTTAAATTCCTGAGAAGCACCCAGTGCCAGCCCCTGGCAGAGGCAGGGCTGTCAACCGAGGGAGGCTGTGACCCAGTACAGCAGCTACATGCAGAAAATCTTACAATACCCTACACAAATATTAGTCCTGGTGCCAGCGAATAGTTTTGCGTAGTCTTCTGCTCTGTCTGATCAATCTTGTGAATGCTCTTCTGCCCTCTCTGCAGGCAGCCATCATCTCCTCCTTGACCATATACCCACTGGATTATTTTTGTCTTGAATCACATATTCCCAATGTTACAATTACATGCTGACCTCAAAGACTTGCTTTTAAAATTACCCTTCTCTAGCAAACCCTCTGTCTAGTGGGTTGGGTGGTTTTTTATTTTTTATTTTTATATCTAAATGGTTAAATCGTGGGTGTGGTTGAGGAGAGAGGAAAAGAAGAAAGAGAAAGAGGCAGCCAGACCAGGCAGGAGGGGGAAGGGTTGTGAGGGTCACAAGTGTCCTCCTGAAGCTGGGGAAGTCAGTGTGCTCCAGAGAGGAGACACTTGGCTTCGTCTCTTCCCTCGATGTCATCTGCTTCTGTTCTCACTGACAAATGCCATTTTACCTCAGAGACATTGGCAGTGCCTATTCCTCATAGGTATAGCTAGAGCCTTATTCTTCCAGCCACTAGATCCACTCAGAGATCCAACAAACTGGTTCCCTTCAAACACAGCCTGAAAACTGGTACTTTCCTGTAAAGTGCTCACTGCTGTTCGACATTTCCTAAACAAGAGATACAGAAAAGCAAGCCAAAACTGCTTAGGTCCTAAAGACAAACAGATCCAGGATAAGGATAGGCAGCCACAACTGCAGTGTTGTGTTCGCCATGAAAACCATACAGGATAGGTGTCATTTGTTCATGTTACTTCTAAGCATGACAGTTCTACCAAATTCCCTCAACACTTTGCAGAACACATGGAAACGTCTTCAGAAGAGGGATGAACATCTTGTTCAGGGATGCAGAACAGCTGGGAATGGAACAACAGTCTGTCCCAGCAAGGAAAAGAAGGGAAACAAGGCACATGCTGAGAGGAGAAAGTTCAAAAGTTCCAGTGTTATATCACATCCAGGATGTTCACACAACCTTTTCAGCTTGCTGCACTCTATGGCTTTTCCCTTCATGCTTTAAATAGCTTTAAAGTCCAGCTGAAATGTCCTTAAGGCTCTCTGGAGCCACAGTGAAGATAAGGCTCCAAATGATATGAAGAGCTTTACCAGTCCTCTGTCACTTGGCCACAGGCTGCTCTTCCAATCACCCTGGCCACCTTGTGCTCAAGATATTTTTCTTTGCGCATATGTGTCAGTTCAATGCTGTTATGCACACCTTGTCTTCCTGTAGCCTCTTCTACACGCCGGCTATGTGTCTGTCCTGACGGGGTGAACTTTGATCACGTAGCAACAAACAGCCAAGTTCGGTACTTGCAGAGGAGATCTACAAAGAAAGCCCAGAGCTGCAGATATTTAAGAAGGCTGCACCTATCACTGTCTGAGCCTGAACTCCTGCTCAAGTGGAAAGAGAGACTGCTCTGTGCAGTGGGTGGCTTGGGGGTTGAATGTCCCAGCCATTTGTGAAGTGACAGTCCTCTTCTCTTCCTTCCTCCTACAGTTCCCCTTGTACACAGCACCTTTTCCCCTTCTCCACTTCCTGAACAGTTGTGTTGCAGTGCTGTCCCATGCTTTTGCTGAGCTCATCTCTGGCTGCATTTTATGGTGGGTGAATTGATTTTTGTTTGGGGAACTCTTTTTGTTAGTTTTGTGAAATGCTTTGGAAGCCTGTGAGACTGAAATGGATTTGACACAGACTTACATGGACTACAGGCTGGCTTTCACAGCCCAGGCTCGAGCAGATAGTAATTTCAGAGCCACAATTGAGTGATAACTATAAATGGTGGCAGAGGATATGACGATAATGAACAGGCCTGCAATGACTCGCTGCCTCTCTCACCCGGATTTAAGAAGCCAAATTCACCTACCAGCGTTTGCTGAATAGTGCTTGTTTCACTGGGAATCAGTAAGCAAGACACCAGTCAACGGTATACACCTCTGAAGAAAAAATGCAAATTCCTAATTCCGCTCTTGTAATAAGTTCTAGCAAATTTGCTCCCTTTTGCAGTCCTGGGGTCAAACAATTAGTCATCACCTAGGAAAAAGCTTAATTAAGCTCAGATAACACAACAGATTCCACCCACCTTGCCTTGCCTCTACACAAATCCTCCTTTGCACATCTGGATAAAAGCTTCAGTACAAAGCCTGGAGAGGTGAATGGCAGCAACAGCTTCAAGCAGAAAGTCCCCGAGAGCACGTCTGAGCTCCCAAAAAGCATTGCAAACTCTTGCATCATGCAAATGCAGGAGAAACCAGAGCAGCTAGGAAGTGAGAAGATCCACTCTGGCAGCTACTGCCATAGGGGATAGTGTGTCACTCGGAACAACAAAAGGTGTTTTTGCTGGGGAAACGTGGTGCCATGATTTATTAACCTTATAGCAGAGGCAGAGGCAGTATTCCTGCCCATCTGCCTAACGCTGCTGTCATGCTGCTGCTCTTGCAAGCAGCATTGAGCCAGCCATTCAGAACTAGTCTGACAAATCTGGCTCCAGCTGCTCGGCTTTATTAATGACAGAAGCCCTCAAGGGGTGGGATCCAGAGGCATCACAGAGATTTTTTTTCCCTTTCCTAAGCACAAAAGACATAAGTGGAATGTAGCTAAGGAATGTTTCGCCCTTGGAAGGGATGTAATAAATCTCCTTGGATGTGATATTTGGTTTATTTTGTGGGAGTCATTCAAAAGGAAAATGCAGATTGTGAGGCTTAGCACTCAGCCTATGCTGGCAAAGGATCCCTGACAAAGAATGTTCATTGGCAGGGAATTTCCTGACTTTGCAAGTGAGCAAACGCCTCTTTTTCAGTTACTCTAAAAGCTGTCTTGTTATTATATAAAAGGTTGCTATAAAGCAGACAGTGATCAATTGTTCTCCAGATCCACTAGGAGAAGGACAAGTAATAATTGGCCTAATTTGCAGGAGAAAAGATTAGGGCTGCATTCAAGACAGTGCTTTCTTCCCTGGAAGGTCTCCTGGGCCGCAGGGGGCTGCTGGGGGAGCTGTGGCATGCCCATCATTAGAAGCATTTCACACACGCGTCAGGCACTCTTCCTGGGTGACTCTACCTCAGAGCAGGGAGTGATGGATTTGATGACTTTCTGAAGGCTCTGCCAGCCCTGTGGTGATTATCACTGTATGATCATTATTTAATAGTGTGAGTGCCCCCGCTGGGATAGGCACTTAAGGAGGTTTCTTCCTGTGCTGGAGGTCACTGGATCTACAAATAGGTTAGCAAGCAGGGATTGTGGAAGGAGATAACAGAAGCGAATGGAGATACAAATGGACTTAATTTACTGCAGAAGTATGACAGAGAAAACCCCCGAAGGTGACTGTGAACCTTCTAAAGAGCAAAATGAGGTTAGGCTCACTGATGGGGATGGGCAGGGAAAGAGGGAGAGATTCCTTCTGGGGTCTCACCTTGGCTCTGCCAGGGGAGTGTCTCACCTCTGCCAGCAAACTGCTTGAGAGAGGTCATGACTGAGGCCAGCCAAGCCTAGAAAGGAAATGGCAATAAACCATCTGGGAACCCTAAACTAGGATTAAAGGGGACCTGGTCAAAGAGGAGCAGACTGTGTGGAGCCTACTTGAGCTGCCTGAGCCAGTTTCACCACTAAGGGATTCACCTATGGGAGGGGGCTAGAGACAGATGGACTACCAGATACCCACCATTAGGAGCACACAAGCTAGTCTGAAATGGTACAGATGTACTTATTGCCAGTGGTGGTAAAAATCCAGCTAAAAACCCCACAAATATCTTAAGCTAAGGCCTGCCTGTTTGGACATGATTGGGGTAGCCTGAGCTGGCAAAGCTGCCATTAGAGCTGTGGAAAGCCTGGACAGAGGTGGAGGTATTGTCCCATTCACGTACTCAGCATATCCCATCTATGTACTCCTGCTGTGAATCCTGAGCCCTAGTAAAACCAGCTCTGTGGTAGTCACTGATGGAGACCAGAGCTCAGACGGGCCAGCCACATGAGCAATTGGCTTGTCTCTCTTTCCTCCAGAAACACAATTTTGCTCATCCCATCAGGTTCCTGGGGATTCCCCCTTCTTGTGTATTTGTGAGAAGAGATGAAAAAATGATACCATAAACAGGGAGATGGCTGTTAAGATTTTAATTTCGTAGAACAGGAAGCTTGTGTTGCAACACTGAGTGGAAGGGCCAAGACCTGCTTGATAGATTTTAAGAGAGTCCCTTGGGTTGCTGCTGCCTTTGCCACTTGCTGCAGGGAACATATTTTATTTTTGTGTTTCCTTTCTTGCAAAGGAACACAAGTATCTTGTTCTGCTCCTCGTGTTTTGTTTTCACATAGAGAGGAGGTGCCTTTGTAAAGCAAGTGATCTTATCAAGAAGTTAGCAGTATTGAGCTTTTACCAGAACTGAACTAAGCACTGTTATGTTATCACTCTTACTGATTACACATTTATAGAGAGCTGCAAATTTACACAGTGCTTTATAAACACAAAGTTTCCTGGACTGCATCTACTGACAGGAGAATTGGGAAGCTTTTTTTTTAAAAAAAAAAACAAAAAAACTACATGATATTTCTGTTATTTTTATTTTTTCCACTATAGCAATGGGCTCAAGATCAGAGGAGTTGCTGCTCTTTTCTGTGACCACCCACATCAGGATGCTGTGAGAGTAAGGCAAATGTAACATCTTACCAGAAAAAAGGGCAATTTTATACCACTTTATCTCACTGACCTAATCAAAACATTTTGGACAGACAAGTCCAAAATGTGCTGGGTAACAGTGAGCAAGGCATGAGCTCTTGGGTTCTATTTCTGGCTGTGCCACTTCATATTACATCCAAGTTTTCCTAAGATAAAACATTTTCCTCCTGCAAGAGTGGGGCTGAGTCTAAAACCATGATGCAGCATGGGAAATGTAGTCTGGACCAAGATATCTGTGAGTCTGAAAGCCCTGTAATGTAAGATACGCAAGTGGAAATTCCCTTGGGGCATATCACAGGTGTTTTGGCTCCTCAGATAAAATATTTACTCATCACTTTAGAAGTGATGAACTTTTAAAAAGTGAAAATCTTTTTAGCCAAAATCTTTGTGTATATTTTAAGAATGTTTTCGGGTTTCCAAAGGGACCCTTAAGAGCAGGATTAATGCCCACAGTGACACTTCACTGTATATCCAAATGTATCATTTTGTGCAACACTCAGTGACAGAGAGATTCAAAAGAAGGAAAGGGAACAACAAACAATATTGGGGGACAGGAAGGTTGGAAGATACAAGGAAATAATGGATATCATGTGGCCTCAGAGAAAGGGAGAAGAACACAAGCCTAATCTGATTGATCTGATTAATTAAAGAGGCAGATTGGATGGTTCCTGGGTGCAAGCCCTGGATTAAGCCTCAGGAGGTCCTAGTCACCAGGTCTTAGTGCTCAGTGGAGTCTGCAGAGAACGCGGAGGTTAAAGCCACTGTCTGGGAGGCACTCAGCTGAGTCATAAAAAATACCTGAAGGTCATCACTGAAAAAATAAGCTCTAAATGCAGAAATGTCATGTGCTGAGGCTGTGGTATGACAGAAATTCTTGTCAGGAAACCCTGTAAGATATGCTCACCCCCCAGATCTGGGAATACCCTCCAGGAGTTTCGATTCTCCACTGCAAACTCTGGTTTTGGCTCTTCATGAAGAGTTAAAGTTCTGCCACTCTTCATCCCCTGCTCTGGCGCTCGAGTTCTGGCTGTGAGTCGAGGCGCACCACTCACGCAGTTTACATTGGCAGACGATGAACATCCTACTGCTGGATAAAGGGTGTGGCTGAGTGTGCCCAGGCCCTTTCTCCATTGCTTCTCGATACCCTCTAGAGGCTGGCATGGAAGAATAGCCCAGCCTTGGAAAATATTACCATCTCACTGTGAACACTGGTTCTGAGGTGTACCCAAAGGAGCCCAGGCTGCATACAGGGAAAACTGGGAGCCTTAATGAAGAGCTGGGTGAAACTCCCAAGGCTCTAGACATGGAGCGTAGCAGAGAAGCTGGCTTTGGAGAAGTTCACCTGAGAATTAACAGTGTTGTTTTCCCACTGAGCACTGCTTCTAGTGGGAAGGACCCCAGGAGTAGGATCCAAGCCCTTGGCCACACTTCAGGCACACCCAAGCACAGCTCTGCAATGCCATCTGTTCAGAAGTCCTGCATCCTACAGAATCTCTCTTTGTAGGGACCCAAGCCATTCTGTCCAGCTGTATGCCACGATCATACAGGGAACTACATATTTTTCTAAGGACGAGTTTTTCCTCCATATGCTACTGCAGATCTTAGCAAAACAGTCATTACGGCTAAGCCAGGGTGGTTTTGTGTGCACAATGCTCTTGCAGGGTCCTTGCCAGTGCTCTCCACGTAACATCGCAACTTCATTTGGACCCACCATTGCTCCATTTGTGCATCCCAGTGCATTTGCCAGGCACATTTAATGTGATTCAGTTTGATCTCTGAGTTTTTCTACATGGGCCAGTAGGTATTGGAGTTTATGAGTTATTTTCAGCTTGTCTGTGACATACAATTCCACCCACTAGGCTTGCAGAGCTATATAAATCATGGAGGTGTCTAAAATAACAGGCCCTGAGGCAGTATCTGTCACCTCCAGAAGCTTGTGAAGGAGGTAAGAGGATGAACCATCCAGCTCAGCAACTTACTGAACTTTCTGTTAGCTCTGAGAAAGCAGAGTGCAGGACGAGTCCCCGTGACGCAGCCCAGACGCCTTGACAGTTAGATTTTCACGTTGGCTTCTCAATTTATTTGCTCTCTGAACGTAACACAGGCAACACGCGGATGCTGAGCGATGCCAGTGGCGTTTAGGCTACCTTGCCGTTATCTTTAAAAGGAACGGGCTGGTTCTCTTCCCTTCCAGTTCTGGTTTTATTAATATTTTTTTTTAATTGAAAATTGCCTGGTTTGTCAGACCTTCGCATCCAACCTCTTAACCAGAGGATCAGGGAACTTTACCATGCCGGAACCCAGCGATGGTGGTTCTGGTCTTGAGTGGCGGCCGTTGAGGGGGGAAGGCGGCCGTTGGGGGGGGAAGGCGGCCGCTGAGGGGGCGGCGGCCGTTGGGGGGGGCGGCGGCCGTTGGGGGGGGCGGCGGCCGTTGAGGGGGGAAGGCGGCCGTTGGGGGGGGGCGGGATCCCCCGCCGCCATGACGCGCCGCGCCCGTCGTGCCGAGGCGGCGGCGGGCGCGGCGCTGCCCCCTGGCGGCCGGCGGCCCTGGGCGCCGCGGTGACTCCCCGCGCTCGCGGCGTCCGGTTAAACTTGCTTTGGAGAACAAACCCCTAGGAAGAACCGTGTACACCGGATTTAAAGGGAAAGCTAAACACCCTCTTTTTTAATTTATTGCATTTTCCCAAAGAATTATGACTTTTTTTTTCAAAGTTTAAGTAATTCATACAGAAAAAAGCTGCTGGTGTTTAATGTTATTCTCCTTGGAAAGGACCAAAAAAAACCTGTCTCTGTGTTACTTTAATATTGGGAAAGGGACCACAAACTTGCAAGCAGCCAAGGAACCCATGCCTTTCTTTACGTAAATGTCTTAATGATGTCTTGCTGCATGGCATTCTGTTTTTATTTACCTTTTAACCACATCTTTCTCTATCCAAACTGAAATAATTGCTGCTGTTTATATTCAACGACTTTTGTCTTCCCACCAGAGCAGAGCAAGATTCAGAACAGGTCTGCACCCCTACAATGCCTGTCATGGATAATTTTGATCATGACAGCTGAAGTGCTGGAAGTGATATTATACCTGATTCTCTGGGGCTTACATCAATTTCTAACTACTGTGGATTGCCTTCACGCAGGGTTAATGTGGGCTTGTATCCTGATTTTATATCATTTACTGGCCACATACGAAAATAATTTATTGATGTAAGGACCAAGTTGGATGGAGACAACAGGCTCGTGTCACAAGCTCCTCTTTAACACAGACTGGAAGCTACTCACGTTTCCACGATGGAGAAAGTGGACACAGCCTGGTGCCAAGGGGAATGCTGTGCAGTGGACGTGCACTCCTGCAAATGGGCGCAGACACGCAGCGTTAGGGGACGGTTACCAGGGAAGGGACGGGGCAACAGCCAGCTCGGCCTTCTGGGAAAGCCACACTTGTTGGATTCAGTCATTTCAGTGCTAATAGCCCTTCAGGACTCTGCCGCAGCTGCGATGCACAGTTCCTCCACAGCTACCCGGGAAGGAACTAGGGCGTTTCGGCACAGAGGCAGGTGTGAAAACGGAGGCAGACCGCGAGCTGTGCGGTGCGAGAGCTGGGCGGTGCCACATACGGAGCTGGGACAGCTACAACAAGCGCCTTGCGGCAGCCCGCCGACCACCCGCGGCCCGGCGCCGCCGCCGGCCCAGCTCCCGCCGCGCGAGACGGCTCGGCGCGGCGCGGCCCGCCGCCGCCAGGGGGCGCCGCCGCCGCGGACACGGCCGCCGCCGCCGTGAGGCGGCACCGCCCCCGTCGCAGCCGTGAGGCGGCACCGCCCCCGGCCCGCCCGCCGCCGCCGCCGTGAGGCGGTGCCGCCCCCGGCCCGCCCGCCGCAGCCGCCGTTAGGCCGCCCCGCCCCGGGCCCGCCCGCCGCCGTGAGGCCGCCCTGTCCCTCGGCCCCCGCCGCCGTGAGGCCGCCCCGCCCCCGTCCCGCCCGCCGCAGCCGCCGTGAGGCGGTGCCGCCCCTCGGCCCGCCCCGCGGCGCCCCCCCCGCGCGGCCGGAGCCCGTGGGCTCCCCGGGCCGGGCGACGGGGCCGTTCCCGTGCTGGGTGCGTCTGCGGGTCGCTGGAACACGAAGGAGCGACCCACATTCCCCAGAGCTTCAGCCTCGGTCAGAAATCCTGGAGTAATGAGAGATTCAGTCAAAAAAGCTTTTAACATTTTTTTTCAATGGAGCCAAGTTAGAAAAAAGGATGAGCTGCATAAAGATGTGCCCTCTGCACAAGGCTGGGAGGCCACATTAGAAAGGGGCCAGCCCAAGCTGGCCAGACTGTTTCCTCCTAACTGCCCCAAGCACCCGAGCTGGACAACCCAGGGCTGAAGCGCCAGGGTTCAGCCTGCCCGGCCCGTCGGAAGCTGGCTGTTCCGGCAGCTCCGTGCTTCCCACAGGCCTCTTCCCTTGTGTCGCAAAGCAGGGTAGTCGTGGGGAAGTCCTCAAATGCTCCGGTGCTTGCTCGGGTGCAGAGATAGCAGAGATGCTTCAAAGTTTACTGCTTTCCCTGAAGCCGTCTGAGAAGGAAATTTTACCTGGGAGATCTCGGGCAGAGGCATGCCTAAAGTTGCCTTACGTAGGGAAAGCTTCTAACAAAGGACACACCGCCCTTCCAGTGACACCCAGGTA
This sequence comes from Rhea pennata, assembly GCF_028389875.1. NCBI lineage: Eukaryota > Metazoa > Chordata > Aves > Rheiformes > Rheidae > Rhea > Rhea pennata. The sequence goes on along the minus strand of NC_084667.1, from coordinate 17,987,592 downwards.
TCGCTGCTCTGGTGGAACTGCACCCTCAGGGGAGGCCTTGCACTGGTCTGTCACTCCTGAAAAAAAATGGCACTTAGAAAAAGGAGGAGGGGAGGAACTTTCCCATTTTATTAAAAAACAAACAAAAAAAACCCAGCTGATTATATAAAACCACCCCAATCTGTACTCAAACACTCCTGGTTATCAATTGATGGTTGGTCTCTTGTAGGTGCAGTAGCATAGGTAAGCAGGGAAGAAGGTGTTGAAGGAAAACTATGCTGGTGTAGATCAGTTGCCTAGTCTGGCTGTGAGTTTGTGTTTCCTGCTGAGGAAAGCTGACTCTATAACTCCGGTGTAGCAGTGGTTCATGTAGCAGAGCTAGCTTTCACCAATCAGCTTGGGTACTAAAAGGTACAGTGAGAGCAGCATGAGGTTTCATGCAAGCTACAAACTTGCCTGAGAAACTGGGCAAAGACCCAGGCACTGAGCCCCTGGTAGCCAAGGCTATAGTGCTAGGGGTTCCTAGTTGGCAGCTGGCTCTGGAACCGCTCTGGCGGCAATGTGGCCATGCAGCGAGAAGCACTCCTGCTCACTGCATGCCATTATGCTGATGGTGTCATGTCATCTGTTCCCTGCAAGAGCCTAGGGTTGCTGGGCAGAGAGATGGGATAAGCAAGGAAATCATTGTTTCCATTTTTGCAGCCTTTTGACTTATGTTCTGAATTGTATCAAAAATTTATCTTTCGCAAAGCCACTAAGTCTTTTAAAACAAAATCCAAACAAAGCTAGGAAACAAAACATAAGTGCAGAGCTATCCTATTTTCCACAGGTTAGCTCCCCACTTTTATGAGAATCTAGGATTTATAAGAGGTTTCTAGCACTTCTCTATATTCAAAAAGTGACCAAACTTTGTAATAGGTAATGGATAGGTTTAAGAACACAGAAACTTACACAGATACTAATGCTCTAGGTGACAGCAGACTCAACTGGCAAATCAGATACAGTTAACACAGCTATATAACTAGTAGTGAATCATCTTACTGCAATGGATGGAAGAAGGAGGTGCATATGACAACCTTCATACATGCAAGAGCTGATCACCAGTTCAGTTGCTGTGTCAGTAATGTTTTAACTTTGATGTTGGCTTATGACACTCTAGGACCTGCTGTTTCTGCATGTTGTAGCGCCTGATTGAAGATGCTCTTCAGGTTGACTTGGGCTGCCAGGCTGCATCCAATTCATAGTGAGGAAGGAACTTCCACATGAACAGGAGCACAGAGAGGATCAGTGGAAAAATCTCTAAATCAGTGCTAACTTAAGAAAGATCTGCAAGAAAAGAGTTCAAAATGTGCCAGAGAAACTGTTGAGAGAGTAATCTATATATATTTAGTAGGAGACTTATATAGAAGGTAGTGTGTTCACTGAAATATAAAGGACTGAAATAAAAGGATTATAACAAACACCTAGGGACTGAGCTGTCAGGTCTATGGAAGGTATAAGGAAGACTTTCCAAGTCATAAAGCACCGGCAACCTACCTACATCTAACTGCAGCAAGCACAGTATCAGGTGCACAAGAGCTCCTGAAGCACAATCTGAAGTCCAAATCATGGACTCATGAGCTGACCATGTGAAACAATGAATAAGGAAGCTTTTAAAGAGTAGGTCATCCTGGAACAGTCCACCAAGCAAGTTCACCCTTCTAACGGATATTCCATGGACACTTTTTCACTTACACGGAGCACATAACTTGTTTAAAGAAGGAAATAACTGGATGATCAGCTAGCTCTTCAAGAGATGTCAACTAAGTTAAAATAAACTATATACTGAATAAATACCTGATTTCACTGAACTTCTTAGTGTCAAAAGATTTTGATTCAGTTAAAATGGAGCCAGTACCACAATCTGCAGATACTTAGTCCTAGAGAGAGTTTTTCACTGTCTACCATAGCGCCTTATTACAGTTTTTTGTATCGTCACCTGCTTTTGTAAACAAATTCCCCTAAACATCATTAGGCCCTCGTATTTCTCTTCTATATTCCCATCTTCTTGGCCACATATTGCTTACCATGCAAAGTGCTAAATGGTTCTTGGAAGGTGCTGAAAGGGCTAAGGTGAGTTTCACAAAAAATGGCATATATAGACAAATACTATTATTATTATGGTAGTGCCAGCAGGCCCGGTAAAGGGCAGGTTGAAGACCCTTATTTTGACAAGACTGAAGAGCTGAATTCATGGTTCTGTTCTTCAAAGAATTTAAATGAGACATATTTACCTTGCGGAAATGAAGTTTTTAGACCCCAAATGAAATGAAACAACTGGATACTTCTTCAAAAATATTCAACAAGACCAATATGTTCCTGCTAACCAGGTCAAGTTCATCCGTTCAGCCTTCTCCACCAGAAACCAAGTGCAGCTGGCAAACTCAACACTGAATAATTCTGAGAATTGAAGAATAATTCTTGGAACATTATGGAAACAATGCCCCAAGCCCCTGAAACAGATCATGAGCATTTACTTCTTAAGCCCCAGCCAAAGGCAGGAAAAAAACACAAACCAACCATCCTGCAAAGAGTTACTAAGTCTCCAGTGGTGATTCAAATATTCCCCAACCAATTAAAATTGTTTGGATATGGGCAGAAAGAAAAGAGACCAATGTTGTTTAGCATCCTCAAATACCCAACATGTGACAGCATATTGGGGCCACCAACATGCATCATCCATTGTATAAACTTCAAGCTACAAGTAGAAAGGAAGTTGCACCATATGAAAAGCCATTGAGTTGTAAGGATATTACAACTCAGGAAAGCAATATGCCCAGTTTCCTGGGTGAACTGGCTCAGTCTGTGGGCTTGTTTATCTGTTTATGTATAAAAATGCTTAACTGTTGGAAGATGTGTATCTTGCCCTGCGTTGACATGAACTGTGATCATAAAACACCTCTTTGAGGTAATCGCTGTCTCTTAGGGGATCTCTGTTACACTGGGCTACAGCAAATCTTTTTATCCAGTGACTGCTGGCATGGTTGTAGACTGAGTAAGCAGTCAGTCAGTGACTAAAGGGTAAAGTTACTTACCTGAATTCTAACCCAAAATGTTTGTGAAAAACTGTATCTAATTAGTGATTATTTTGTTTATTATATAGGGTGCTTCAGATGCTATCAATTTATCTCTAAACTATATGCGGTATCCTGAACACTGATGTCTGCCTTGCTAATTGTTTTAATTTTGCAATTAAATTACTGCAGGTTAAGCATTAGCTAATACATTTAAATTGATCCAATGAATTGTTTTTTATACTAACAAACACATTTTGAAAGCACACGTTTTCCTTAAGAAGAATAGCATCTATAACTGTTCTGCTGAGCTATTTGGGTTCAGAAATGTGTTTATTACAAAAAAATACAGAGCCTGTTATCTCCTGTGTAGCATTTGTCATCTCTAGACCTTAAAATTATTTATAAAGAAAGGCAAGGAGCATTATCTCATTTTATAGTAGGAGATATTGTGCATAGGGACAGGTGAAAAGGCTTGGCCACAGCATTGTGCAGCAAGTCATCTCTGAGCTCCAAGTAGCCCCAGCTCCGGCTATGTGCCCAACCAGTCCTCTAAGCACTGAGCCATGCATTTCTTCATGGTGCTATTGTTCTTCTGCTCCCCTACTCCACAATAAACAAAACGATTCCTTCTCAGGTACAAGTCTACTAGAGAGGATACAGCTCCCTAAGTGATGTTCGTGGATTTCCATAAAGCTTCTCAGGCTAACAAATTATCCTAGAGCCCCATATTATCTAATTGTTTTTCCAAACAAGCATGTATCTGTTAATCCCAATTTCTCAAAACAAAGGATGCATTATTCATTAAGTTTAGAGAGAAGAAATTAGCAAAATCATATTTGCTGCTTCATCACATCTTGAGCTGCTACACTTTCCTTCTATTGTCTGAGAAACAGGGTGAGAAACTCAATGGGTTCCAAAATTCTTTTGTGTTTTTGATTATTTTGTTTCCTAAAAGAAGTTCAGTGTTCCACTATTCAAATAAACTGCAGCCAGCTCTAGGGAGAATTGAAAACATGGAGGAAAATACTGTCAAATATTTTTCAGTTAAATCACAGGGGAGACTAGCAACTACTGAAATGCAAAATGTTCACCTGGTTGGAGGCAAGACACAGAAGAAAAGGCAAAGACTCCCTACATTGACACGAGTTTATGCACTTTATCTTGCCTTCCAGAAGCTTCTTGTGATGTCCTTGCCAAGATGGTGAGAAACTGCTCAGCAGAAGAGGCCAGGAAATAATTCACTGCTTTTTTGCAGCAGCTGCCAAAGGGTTTCCTTGTGACTATGAAGGTAGGAAGAAGTTGCTCTGCCTTCACTGCCAAACTGAATATTGAGGAGTAACGACAAAATAAGTTATTCTATCTTCATTTCTGGGGTGACACAATTCAGTTGTCGCCATTCTGTGCAAATGATCGCTAGATGAAGTTGTCACAGTATCGTGAATGGCACTGTGTCCAGCCATTTGGGTAGCTTCACTACTTCACTCCCTTCTAACCAAACAGCAACAGTTTTCATACCTTTCCAGAGTCTTTGTTTTGAAACAGAAATGTCTTCTTGTCCTGCTCCCAGTGGTGAGGGAGAATGCTTGATCTTTATTAGCCAACAATTACATCATTGTCTGGTTTCGTCTTTCTTAAACAAACCTGATGTTTTTAGTCTTTCTTTGCAGGACATGTTTCTAAAACCTCTTCTCATATTTGCTGCTTAGCTCTGAAACCTTCAGTTTGTGCATGGCCTTCCCTGTGCCAGGAGAAGCAGAAGAGTTACCTGTTGTGTCCTGCACCCAACACCCAGCATTATTATTATTATTATTATTATTTTGGAACAGCATCACCCTGTTGTCTGCTCTTCAGTTCGTGGCTCGCACCCCCAGCTCCTTTTCTGCAGTACTGCTGCCTGGCCACTTATTCCCCATTTTCTCTTTGTGCTTTTGATTTCCTCCTCGTAAGTGTAGCACTTTGCACTTTCCTTTACTGAGTTGTTGATTTTCTCCAATTTAGCAAGATCATTTTGAATTCTCGGTCCATCCACCAAACTGTTTGCACCCTCTCCCAAGTAGATGATGTCTGCACATTTTATGAGTACTCTTTATTCCCTCGTCACAGGTTGTTAATGAAAATACTGCATAAAATGGGTTCCACACAGATGTTGGAAGGACCCTGTTTGAAAATTCCTCCAAGTTTGACAGAGAACAATTGATAACTGCTTTTTAAAGGCATTTTTTAACCAATTGTGCACCTGCCTTATGAGGGTTTCATCTAAACTATATAGTTTTTTATAGGAATGTCACTTTAAATGGTATCAAAACCTTTTAAGAGTCAAGTTGTATAACTCCTGTTACTTCCTTCCTAGCTATTAAGATGAATATATAGAACCTACACTGATCTAAACTAAGAAGAATATTTTCATATGGGCTTGAATTGATTTACCAGTTTCTAATCTTCAATTCAATCACTGCGATTTTGTGTGCAGCCTTAGTCTAAGTAATAGTCTCCAATATCTCAGTGATTAAACTCATTAAAAATTCCAGCGAACATCAATAAAACATTTTCCTTCCTTGCTAGGACAATATATAGTTGAAACCATGAGATCAGAGACTTTTCACAGTCCCAAATTCAGCAAGGGATGATATGCACTGTCTAATAGGCATATGCGTGAAAAACCCCTTTGTGAAAACAAAGGTCTATTTCTTTACTTTGTAAAATCCACACTCAAGGAAGCAGACTGATGTTTGCTAACAGTTGTGTATCCCATCACTCTAATGGTTTTAATTTATGTACTGTTCTGTGCTACTATGAGATTGCCGATGCAATCAGTGAGTATCATTGCAAGAAAGTAAATCTGTCCTTACAGATGACTTAAAAATTCTTATTAGCCATCAGACATTACATTAGACAAGCATTTCCTACATCCTCAATACATGATGCACTTTTTAATGAATAGATGATTTGTCTGTTTATTGGTCACCTCTGTACTTAATAACGCCCATCACTCCAGTATCTAAGGAACTTGGTTCCATATACCCTTGCATTAAGTCAGTGGTCTACCTCTGAGAGACACTCTTCTTTTTAGGGAAACTAGTACTTCATCTCAAGGGATGAATGGTTATGATTCTATAACATTGGAAGTGACTAATCCAGTGTTGTAAATGGGATAAAGGGAAATGGAATGTATTTTGAGAACAAACAGTAATCATTGACACAGTAATTTGCATCCCTAGATGTTATAATAATGACTAAGTATCACTTCCCCTTGTTTGCATAAGGAAGAGTAAGCAGAGAAATCCAATGATTTGGCTAGCACACAAGCGAATCACTGAAAAAGAGAAGATTGGAACACTGATCACTTTTCTTGCACGTTATTTTCCTATTCCTTACTGAATGTTTGAAATATGGCATTTCAAAAGATGTTATCCTTTTTCATACTAAAAACTCTGTAAGGATTTCACTGGTTGATTCTTGAAATAGCCTGGTGCCACAAGAGTTGGTCAAGACGTGGAGAAGATTTGAGAGAGACAGGCTGCAGTGAATTGCCTTCAGAAGAGATGGTTTAGAGGGTGACTTGGAATTCCTGACAATTTACATATATTAAGTACCAACACTCTCGATCTTGTGCCTTTTAGCTGTCGTGCTGATGAAGCTAACATATTTTTTGCTGCCTGAGGGAACTTTCTGCTCTCTGGAATGTGATTGCAATTGTAAGGACCAAACCATATTCAGAGTCCCTTCTGCTTGACAACCAATTTACATGGTTTTAAACAGGAAGTACTCACTAAGAGTGGATTCTAAAGGTGTGCAGTGAGCAGCTCTGCACAAATATTTCTAGACAGGCAATCCCTAGGAAGTCAGAACTGCTGCGTCAGAACACAGGGAGTGTTCGCAAACTGAAAAGCAAATACATTTAATGTCTTAATTTTTTGGAGGAAAATTAAGCCCCTGAGGTATGATTTTCTTTGTACGAAATAAAGGGAGCGAAAAATGTCATTAACAGGACTGGTGACAGCATTCTAAATTGTCTTTCAATTTCACATCGACTGTGTACCACAGTACCAGGGCAAATAGTTAAATACAACCTTTACTTAGCTTCTCCTAACAAATATAAATTAAAGGGTGAGGCAGTCTCACATTGACATCTGGTCCAATATGGGCAAGATGTTCCTAGAAAAGGTGGTCACTCTTTATAAAAATTACTTGCTTGCATGTCATTATGGGTCCAAAGGGAAGGGTAAAGGGATGAGTAGAACCTATAGACTTCAGTGTCCAAAAATATGCAAATCTTTTACTGAAGGTCAGTTTAACACTTCCCTCCTTCTCCCTGGTTCACATATCTAAAAGGAGAGGTTAGATTTTCCTGAATATGTGACATAAGAATTACTGTGAGGGTGTTGGCTTTGGTTATGGAATGCAAAGGGCAGAGGATACTAGCTGCTGGACACGGTCTTCAGACCTGAGAGGAGGGCCAGAGGTCCAGGGCTGTCCAGCAGGGGTGTTATCCTGGCTTCTCTGTGGGCTGGGGCCAGCGAGAGCAGGACGTTGTGGCATGGCAAGCCCAAACCCCCAAGAGCACTATTCCTTGCAGCCAGGAGGGCCGTGGCCGGAAGCAAGCACTGCTCCTCCCCTAAGCCCTGGGGACCCACCTGCAGGCAGTCCCCAGCCTCCCTTCTCCAAAGCTGAAAGCACCCCAAAGCTGAGCTCTCCATTTCAGTCCATTGTAGCACCCCTCTAAATCCACCTCCTCCTGCCCTGTCTTTTCTCTCCCAAAGACACACAGCTGGGGGGAAAACAAGCTCCCTGCTCACCTGAACTGGAAGAGATTGCTTCCAGGCAGCAAGAGGGCTCTGCAGCCCTCCTTCTCCCAGAGCCCTGTCCCTAGCTTGCATCTCTAACCAGAGATGGATGTGCTGCTTGGACACTTACCCAGGGACAGAATCAGCAGCACAAGGCCCAACACACAGCAGGCTACCCCTGAGCCAGGAAAAGCCAATCCAGTGCCTCAGGGAGACCCTCCCTTCTGCTCGTCTGTTCCTCACCTGAAGTGTAACCTTACACCTTATTTAATCTTTAGCAGAACAATATCTTCTGCCATTATTAAATTAATGTCACTCTAGAGATTAATTAAAACCAGTTCTACCCGTGTAGGGGTCAATCTAAGAGTTGTGTTCAGGTGCTACCTTACTAAATCTTGTGTCCAGCCACAGCATTAACCTCTGCTTAGTGTCTTCCCTGCACTTCATCACTCACCAGCACCAGGCCTGGTGTTAGAAATAAGAGTGAGCAAGATACATCAATAAATAATGATACCCAGCCATTCTTACTCAGGCCCTGTCCCTAACATTATCCTAACATCCTTATCCCTAACATTATCACAGAGGTGACCCAGTCTAGTTTTTAGGAGTCAAGAACGGAATGTTGTCTGCTACATTTCTGGTCTTGTGTTGCAATGTATTTTATGCTTCCCAAGATGTGTACTACTGCTGTTTCTGTCCAAAGAATGGTCCTCAGTATCGCACACTGCAGTGTTAGTGAATCATATTTCATGTAAGAGGTGAAGTATATGAGGAGAATACATATGTTGCTAATATCCCGTAATATCCCTCTTCTCGATTCTCTTTATGTGCTTTTTGTTTGGTGGAGAAACAAAAAACCCAGCCAGTAGTTAAGCCTCTGTCCAATGCCAGCCTGACAACTTCACACGTGCCCTACACTTTCCCCTGGTGTTTGCCTTTGCCTTAGAGCAGAAGGGATGTCGCGTGGTCTCTAGTGTGCAAACAACCTTGAAGTGCTTGTGGGTTGATTGGCACCCTTTGGGTGCCACTGCAATACAGATGAAGAAATATTTGTTTACATATGAATGAAAGATATGAAATTCAGTGATTCAGACCCATTACCACAGTGAAAGATAACTAGGAACACTCTTATCTTTTCTTAAGCATTTCCCAGCTGCCTTTTTCTTTGTCTCTCTCCACCCGCACTATGTCCCAGTGTTTTCTTGACTTTGTATTTTTTTGGTTTTGCCTCCCTGATCTCATTTCATTTCCCTTACTGGCTTCTTACATGCTGTGCTTCTTCTTGACCTTTCCCTATGGCTTGTTCCCTGTTCTTGTTCTTCTCACGGTCACACAATAAGTGCTTTTCTTCAGACTTTTCCATGTTGCGTGTGCCATGCTTGCTTACACCTTCTCCCCTCGGTCACCAGTGCTGACACTGCTACCTACCACGCACCAGTTAACCGCAATCCGACAAACCGGTCCTGGACTCTTCTAACATCCTATCCCAAAGCTGTCTCCCCCCACACACCATCTTCCTGCTCCCCACTGCACTGCTCCACCTCACTCGGCCATGCCATTGAGTGTCACTTGTCACACTTGCTGACATCTGCTGCTCCTAGACACTGTCCTAGCAGCCAACCTCTGCTGCTTTCAGGGGTCATTCCCAGCAGAGCCTCACTGCCACCATCCTTGACCACAAACTGTCCTGCCCACCCTGTGATCACTGTTCCCCGACCCTGGGCTTTCCCACCACCTCCCATCCCTCCCCTGCCATTGTGCAGCCCTGTGATGGATGTGGCCATCTCCCAGCACTTGCTTCCCAACCCCTGCCAGCCCAGTGCCACCACCGAAACTCCACCTCGAGAAGGTACCCTTGCTCACAACCCAACTGCTGATACTCTGCCGCTTCCCAGCACCTGTGGTTGTGTCCATTTTGTTCTTCTAATAGCATTTTCCATTTCACTGTAGGATACACATAATGGTACCCTTGTCACCTCTCCCTCATACCTGTGTTGGCTGCCCCTGAGCTGCTGATGCTCCCCAAATCCAGGCAATGCCTGCTGCCCCTCAGCCTGTATCCCCCTGCCTTTCTGCTTCCAGTTCTAAAAAGAAAGTTTTCTGCTTTTTTCCGTTGTCTCAACTAACTTACCTATATAGGTAGCCTGAATTAAAACCATAGTGTAGATGAGGAATTTTAGTTTTACTGGATGGTAAATGAGGTGAGGCCATCACTGGGCAAAAGTAGCTTCATCTAGTTTACTTCAGGGTAAGCTAAAGTACAATATTTTTATCCCCAGAGAGCTTACATTTGTTACTGAACCTCAACTAGAAAACACACCTTTATGTTAGCAAGGGGCACAGCCAGACAGCAGCAGGGGAGAGAGGGGTGCAATGAGAGGGAACAGAGAGACGGGGAGAGCCAGGGACAAACGGGCGAGAGGGGGGCACTGGCAGAAAGGGAAAGCTGGGAGCCAGAGGAGCTGCAAGGAAGCACGGGCAGAGGAGAACCGCGGGAGGGGGAAGGAAGGGAGGGACACTCAAACGGGATACAGGCAGGAAAAGAAAGTTTCAGGGAAGAACGGAGGAAAAAAAGAGGGGAATCGAGAGGAAGAGCGTATACAAGAGTGTGAGAGGAAGGAGAAGGGTATGAGAGACAACATGCATTCTGGGGCAGGCAAGAAGGGAGATTTCATGGAAGGGAGTAATTAAAGGTAGAATTAAATTTGACAATGAGAAAATCACTTAGTTAAGGCAGAAGAGAAAGATAGAGGGGAAAGAAGGAATGAAAGAAAAAAACTTAGATCCTACAATGGATGAGGGAGATTCCAGGAGAGAGAAGAAAAAAAAAGTGAACCAGAAAACATGGAAAAAATCATCAGAAGACAGCAGTGATCCTAAAACACAGCATGAAAAAAAGTGAAGATTGTTTGAATCTTGGCAAAAAGACAGAAATAAAGAAGGAAAAGAGAGTAGCCTCAGAATATTTCAGAATTCTTCCTTAAAACTGTTCTAAGCAGGATCGTCTACAAACAAATATTACAGCAAATTTTACAAAGAAATATTACAACCATATGAGCACACACACACTGAAACATTTTCAAGCACATTTTGAGCCATGTTTTCTGGCCCCAGCCATTACTGCCCTCGCACTACTATAAAATCCTTGTGGTAGTGTAGAGCCCTTCCCCATATAAATGGCATAACGTAAAGCCACACACTTGTTACTGAAACAGATCCCTCCATGTGTAAACCCCATTATCCTCCCCATTACTTAACATAATTTGCTTCAGGCAGCAAGTCAAATCCTCCAAATATTCACTGCAGTGAGAGATATGGAGTGAGGAACTCACTTATCTTTTCAGGTGGATTTCACAGTCTGTTTTTTTTCCTCTTTGTTCTCACTTTCTCCCCAGTTCTGTTGTTTTGCTTTTATCTTTCCTGTTCACGTTTCTCAGCGCAATTTCACTTTCTGCCTATTGTTCTCAAGCAACTTACAGAGTTTCTAATTGTATTTTCCTTACCGCCTGTTACCCACCCTATTCTGACACCCTCTTGGGGACCTTTCTTTGCCTATCCCTTTTATTTATATTTCTCCGTCTCTCTCCAGGTGCCCTCTCTAGACATCATCTCCTAACTCTCCCTGCTGAAGCATGTGCACGGTACATATCGCCAAAACTGGCTACTCTCCCTGAAGTTCTTGTGTAACTTCCCAGGGTTCTGGGAATGACACTCCTATATTTCATTCCTTCTCATGAAAGGAAATATCTGGAACATTACAGGTCCCTTTTGAACACCAGTAGAAAGGAATATCCCCTCTCCACCATGTATAAGCGTATTACATATGTCCATTCTCCACTCACTTTCAGTTTTTGCCCCCATGGTCTCTGGCACCCTCTGTTTTTATTCAAACATCCCTAATCTTTTTTGACCCTCTGTTCTGATCCAGATATTTGAGCTGAATTGGGAAAAGTGCGGGTTCCGTTTTCTCTTTTTGCCTCATTATCGCAGATAGGCCTTCTCCCATCCTGGGATGCTCCGCAGCTTTTGAGCTGCGATGAATGGTGAGGTTTGAAGATCAGTGGCCAGGCAGGAATGATGATACCTCATTGGGTCACTTGTGGAACTTCACCTTCAGGTGCAGTGCAAGCCCCCACCTTGCTCCGCAGAAGGGAGACTAGTGCACAGTGGCCGCCCTCTCGGCTGTGACCATGGAGGTGCTCACTGTAGCCGAGAGTGCTGCTCAGCCTCTTGTTTCCCACCCCTTGGCTGAACTGTGCTGCTAAGCCTGAGTGTAGGCAGCGGACATGTAGGAAGCCTGTCCCCCTCCCTCCCTGCCCTGTAGGCTTGGGAGCAAGAGGCACTGGTCCTCATGTGGCCATGAAGAACCAAGGCCAAATAGTAAGGCAAAGAGCACTGAGCCTCCCACCCACTCGAAGGTGAGCTTTAATCTCCAGGGATGTGAACATCCCTACACAGGGACTGCAAAGAGGAACTGGGACTAAGCAACAGTGGATTCACATGAGCTGTGGGTATGTGGGCTGCCCGTGGCTGGGATTCCTGAGGACAAGAGAAGGATTTATTTAGAGCACTGTCCTCAGCAGGACCCTGAGAATTTACCTTTTTGTGCATATAAATTTGGAGTTGAATATTTGCCTACCTTCCCGCTCGCATCAACTCCATATAGGAGTTCCTGGGACTGAGGAACCCCAGGTGGTCCTGAAGTAGGTACCTCAGGCCCCTTGTAATTGTAGTGTCCAGCCCTCACCTCAAAATGTTGAGGGATCTCAGTCTCCAAATTACTCTATCCTGGGTCCCACCACATGGCAGCATCCTGGACTGCTCCCAAGGCAGGCACCCAGGCAACACCCTACCATAGCCCACACGCTGTTGAGAGAGCCTTGATCCCCACAGACAGAGGGGTCACAGAGACCTTCATAACCCTGCATCACTTTGAGGCTCACCCAAGGTGATACATGAGATGTCCCAAACTGAATGTGGCAGAAAGGAGCTTTCTGCAAGGAAACAGCTTTCTGCAACCAACAGCTGTAGATGCTTCCTTATCACTGCATTTGGTTTCTCATTCCAGGTGAAGATAAGGACCATCTCCGAATAATCCCAGTGCTGCATGCTCTGTTCCGGCACAGGCGTATCCCCTCTGCATTTGGTAAACCCATGGTTAAGGAGAGCAGGAGGAGTAAAGCAGGCAGTGGCTAACGGCACTCTCTCACTGCAGGCAGCTTGGGACTGCAATGAGGGCTGGAGTTTGTTAATGCCAGTGCTGTGTATTTTGTTTCAGGAGCAGAAATATTTAATCCTTTCCTTAACTGTTTGCACAATACACAAAAAATACAGTTCTTATTTTAGGTGTTGGTGATGCTATAGCATGAGAAATATTGTACATCTGAGACAATCCTACCTTGGAGCTGAGACACTCTGCTTCCCAGCACAGCCTCATGTGCTTGTATCATTTCAAAGCCCATTTAGGGGGCAACTGTGTCTTGAGCCAGAGGATGCAAAACGACAGTTTTGTTTATCTATCTAATCATACCATTTTATCCTCAATATTGAAACAAAAAAAAGGAGCCTCTAAACTTTTTGGACGTGTATCAGAGAAACAGGACAGACTGGCCTCAGAGGCAGATTCCCCACCAAGCAGTTCACACCAGCCAGCCGAAGGAAGAGGCACAATGAACTAGGAAGGCAAAAATCAGCAGAAAATCTCTGCTGCTTCTGCAGCTGCCTGACGGTGAAAAGGAGCCATCTCGATGCCAGAAGGAGCTAATCTGCTGACAGCCGGTTATGCTAGTAAAGATAAATAAACACAAGCTATTCGATCCCCTCCAAGGACTGCAAGGTAAAAAGGGTGTAACTTCCTATCCCTAAGCTCTTCACAAATAGCAGAGAAACATTTGTTGCTTGGGAATAATTAATTTCTTCAATTTCTAGTTGAAAATAGAATTGCTGAGGACTGAGATGGGCTGGAAAAAGTGCTTTAGGACCTCACATATTTAGACATTCTTCTTGAATTTCTCTCTAAATCTGTATAGGAAGCTTTTCTTCTCCATGAGGGCAGGCAGAGTTTGAGGGCTCACATTTTATCCATCAAGGTTAATATACCTCACACAGTCTTCTCATCTCTGCCAGAAGGGATTCCCTAAAGAGTTTTAAACTTTTGAATGAATTCCCCAGAAATATCCACAGATATAATTATTCCCTGGCCCTCTAGGTCCTGTTGTGCTTGTACTGAAGCCCTAGAAAAAGGCAAGCATCCTGTGTGAGGAAAGACATTGTTCATGTGAAACTAGGAATTAAAAACATATTTTATCAAGTCCCAGTATTATATTTAGTAGTGTGGTAACTGCCCTAGTATAAGGATAAAGAAAGACAAGTTTTGAAAGTAATACATGCTATTAGATCAACGAGTATTACCGGCAAACACGCACAAGAATTTAGGCGCACAAACTTTCTATAGGTCCAAACTGGAAGCAGTGAACTTCAAGCTAAATATAGATATTTGTAAATACAACTTCACCGTTGTTATGACCTGCATTGCTTTCTCTCTGACGTGCTGCTGCAGATGACATTTCACCTTCCCAGCCTCACGTCACCCCCACAGGAGTGAGGGATCTGCAGCCCCTCCAAGTTCACGTGGTGCAGGGAGAAGGGTTGACAGAGGGATGACTTCTCGGTCCCTCTGTAACACTGGGAATAAAAGAGACCCTGCTTGTCCCAATGGCTATCACTTTTTCTCTCTCCAAAAGAAATATTTAAAAAGTCCTTTATGCTCGATACAGATTTGCAGAGCGGTTTACAGATGCAACAAATCCCTAGAAATAAAACCTCAAGACAGTGGTGTTTCCTGCAGTTTGGGAAGGTTTCCCAGCAACCTGGGCTTTTTTTTTTTTTTAAGCATGGACCAATGTTTTAATAGCACCTGTAGCCACCAGCAGCTCCCCTGGGCTGAACTCCTGCCCCGACCTCCTCCTCCTGCCCAAGGTAGCGGTGGTGGGAGCGGTGGGGTGATGCAGCCATGTCCCTTTCCAGGGTGAGCCATCAGGCCACAGCGGCGGAGCAGGGCCAGGAGCGGGGACGGTGGTGGCCAGGTAGTGCAAGGTGGCCCCATGGTGCCCGGTCCCTGTCCCTGCCCTGGGCCACCTTCCGAGCCACGAGCCAGGGGGCCAGCAGGCTGCTTTGGGTGGTTGGGCTGTGCAACGCGTTCCCTCTCTGGCCTTCAAGTGGCCCCTTTAGGTCATTCCCATATGAGCAATGTATTTTTATTAAAGGAGACACTGTCTCTGGTTCCAATAAATACGATATCAATGACAGAGGAAAGACTGTTTTCGTTCTCTTAAGGTAGTGATAAAAAAAAATAGTACAAGAAGTTTCATTCCATTCAACTAAAGAATCAGAAGACAGACAAACTTTATATACTATAGGCACATACGAATAGAGTAGAAACCTCTTGCACTGATTTTCTTTCCCTTCTACAAAAGTATTGCTACTCTCTTAACTCCTGAACACTTGTAAAAATGACAATACTGAATGAGACCAAAGGCGCACCTTCAGCCATCTCTGATAATGTCCCATTTCTGATACTTGGGAAGGACTGTGAGAAATGGGGTGCATAATGAGGGATCTTCCTCCTGATTCAGCCTCCCGGTTTGTGGCGAGAGGGCTTTCTGAGTCAGACATCGGATCCTGCAGTACATTTGTTTCAGGCCTTTCTGAGCGCATTTGTATTTCCAGGCTCCATGACATCCTGTGGCAATGAGTTCCACAGGTAACTAAGCACTGGATGAAAAAGTATCGTTGTTCTTTGTTTTAAACATTGTCTAGTCATTTCCTTCAGTGCCACTTATTCTCGCATTTTGAGACACGGAACAATTGCTCCCTGTTCTCCTTTTCCATGTGACTCACCATCTAGCAGGCCTCTTACATTTGCTCTCAGTTTTCTCTTTTCTAAGCTGAAAAGTCTTAGTTGACACATTTTTTTTCTCTCTGCTGAAAGTTATTCCATATCTTTTCTGCTGCTTTTCTAATTCTAGCGTATCCTTTTTGAACAGTCAGACCTTCGGCTTGTTGTCATGGGGTGGGCATGCTATGGCTTCATAACTGGGCAAAATAAAGGCTTCCATTTAATCCTATAGTCTTCTGATAATTTCTACCTCCTTATTTAACTTTTTGGCTGATGGCAAGCACTGAGTTGATGTTTCCAGGAGGCCAAATTATATTACCAGTGAGACTAAGATGAACAAGAACTTTGCAACTTTTGAAACTTTCATTGTAATTCACTATAGTATATCCAAAACTACTGCGAGAGAAAGTAATCAAATTACGCCATGTTTCCACTTGATTGCCTAACAGAATTTTGAGAGAAACAGTCTTTTCATTCTTCCCCCTCCTACTGAGAGGAAAATATGTTTATGCTTACGTGTACTATTCATATAGGGAAGCGATGCCAATGAGATTTGTGAATATATTGACATTATCCAACTGTCTTTTTAGCTGCAAAGCAAAATGTTGGTGTATCTTACTATTATTAATCAATTCTGAACACAAAAAAAAGGCACAAACAAGCTTAATTGCTGAATTTCCTAACTTCTGAGTGATAGATTTTACAAGTTGGCTATCACTCAAACAACAGAAGCCTTGACTGGAAGATACTAAAATAAATTATGAATATCTGTGTGGACCTCTTACAGTATACATATGTCTCTGAATTTATTATATTGTAGCTCTGTTGTAAAATATAACTAAGGAAAAAGGGCATGGTCTCACTTTACAGATACATTCCATATAAATCAAGTCTGTTGACTCCTTTTTGATATTTACTTTGCCCCTTCCCAGTCTGTTCAAAATGCAGCTACATTCAACTCTTGATTTTCTGAGAAAGCAGCAAGAAGAGATAACATAGCCAAAGCAGAAACCCAGAAATAACCAAACATGTACAGGAAGCTCAGAGAACAGGGTGACACGCAGCAGAGGAGGATCAGTGACTCCAGCGGCTGCGGAGTGCCGGGGTGCCAGAGCGCCTCGGCAGCTGCAATTCCACGCAGCACGGTGCTCGGTGAGTGCAGCAATGCTTCCAGGAGCCCACGCTGCTTCAGCGTCAGCCATCTCGGGGGGAGCTGCACCCGCAATATACTTAATCCTAGATAATCTAGAATTGATTAACATTATTTACTGTTAGGCCATGAAATGCCACTTTGAATCCCTGCACTGGCACTGACCTCTCTGTCCACTGAATCATCGTTAACTCTCTTATTCTCATAAGCAACGCCATGCATGGCTCTGCTCCTAGATTCCCCTTCGCCATCGCTCCTTAATAATATTTGCTTCACAGCCCCTCTTCCCTCCCCTGTCTCTATGCCTGTGCTGTCAATAGAATGATCTCGCTCTCCCAGAATCCAGGGCAACACTGGTAAGTACACTGGGTCCAGTAATTTAATGCTTCCAAAGCTTACTTCTTCTGCACTGCTCTCAAACACTGATATCATTCCCTCTAAAATAGGAGAGGAGATACTGAGATTAAGACTAAAATGAATAGTGTGAAGTTCACACTCATCTGGTAAGCCCAAACTGGCAACTTAAATATATGCCTAGTTAAACACTTAAAAGAGAACTGAATTGCTTTTTTTCGGTGCTCCATATACTGAAAACCCAGGCTCTTTAAGTATCAAGTGATATGTAAGGATTTAGGGGCCAAATGCATGCAAAGACTTTTGAAAACTACAATCAGTATTTACATCTGGCACAGTTAACATTTTGAAATTATCACCATTACCTAGTTTTCCCAATGCATCTTGGATCTCCTGCCCTCCCCCTCATAGTGACCTTTTAAATTACGGGTTCTGCAGGGCAGGCTCTGCTTTATCGTGTCTCCTACTAAGTGCCAAAATGACTATCCACAATTAAAAGAACTAAAAAGGTATCGCATGCTGTCTATTGGTGGTGTACTCTTTATAGGGCTGGACATTTTTCTATGGATGCTGCTCGCTGCAGTGACTGATTCCATGCATGTGGGAAGTTTGCTTGTTGAGATGTCATGTCAGAACCTGGTAGCTGCTGTCATAGACCATGACTTGTGCCATCGGTTTACCACTGTAGACTTCTATTTGCTTATCAGGTTAGTGACACACTGAAATGCTCTGTTACAAAAATTGTCATTTCCCTTTAGTGGGTCCTTGAAAATTTACTGGTTTTATTTCCATCTGCAGGTTTCTGATTCTACTGAACTTTTTCTCCTCCAAGCTCCTTGAAAATAAAGGAGCAAGAATTCTGGTGAAGGTACCTGGAAAAGGGTATTCTGATGGAATCTAGATATCTCATAATCACTATTGGTGATTGGTGTGGTCAAAAAAGCTCCATCAGGAAAAGGTAGCAGCGTGACCAATGTTACAACAAATCAGCCTGAATTAGGGGGCATTATGTTGTTTAACAAAAGCAGTGATAAGCAAAAAATATCTTCTTTTACCTTATAATGGAGCTGTGATTGATCCTAAGATAGTTCATACTGGTGGCTTAAAAATGAGTAACTGTTCACATCTGGACACGCAGCGTCTAGCTCATTGGGATTCTAAACACTAGATGGGATCCAGAAGTGTGCTTAGTCAGCCTGGCCAGCCACTCAAGAGTCATAAGCAATGTCCCCTTACGACTGCTCACATCTATCTAAAGAGAAAACAATTAAAAACAGAAAAAAAAAGAGAAAAGAAATCCATTCCTCTCGATTCCCGGGGATGGTATCACTAGTCACATCTTCCTTCAGTCTGGAAGTGCCAAAACCACCACATTCTCTGAAAATAGATGCATCTCCAGAAGCACTGAGCAATGGCTTGTGAAGGGTAAGATACTCTCTGGTCTACCCAAATTGTAGATCTGACAGAGAATTACTGGTAGAAATAGCCGATGTTATGTTAGAGATAAGATTAGATAGCAGCAGCCAATATTCCTGACTTTGCAGGCCACATACCCAAACTTTAATGTGACTGAAACTGTGGGAATCAGGGAGGAAGAGCTCTGGGAGGTGCTGGCAGCTAGGAGAAGGTTCCTCATAGACCTCCCCAGAGCTACACAGGAACAGGCCAGATGCACAGCTGGGTCTCAAGGCAACCCAGAATGGCTGATCTCTACTGGTTAACCGCCCCTCAGAGGTAATCCATCTCTTTGCCTTGTACCGTCTGTGAGAAATAAACAGCATCTCCAATAAATAAAACATTAAATTATCAGAGGCAGGAAATGCAACAGCATTCATTCTGGCAAGGCTACACTTGAAATAGCTTGTATCCCCAGTGAAAATCCACAGGTGACATAGGCAACTTTCCCTGTCCCAGCTTCTGGCTGCAACTCATGGAACATGACTTTGCAAAAGGGAAGGGGCAGCTCAATGGCTGAGTTACCTTTATTAGAATACAGACAATACACTCCTACATGCGTTTTTAGCCCATGTGGCCAGCGGGTCCTACTAGCCCTGAGCTGTGATGGTAGAACACCAGAACCACCAGATTTGCAGTCAAACCCTTCACACCTGAGTCCAACTGACAACGACTGAAAAAGCAAGTCCTTTCAGATGGGCCTAGCTAAGCAGCGGTCTGCTTCACTGGCTCCTGAAGCAAGTCTCCTTTAAGGAAATAATCCACAGTTAAGTCTAAGGATGTCAGGTCAAGTAAAGTGTTTTGTACTCAGGCTGATGTCCTTATTAGCAAGCCTGTTGTGCCTGTTGTATTTTCAAGCTCTGGCCCCTAACAGTGACCTAAACTGTTTGTTTCATTTTCCTTATCGTCTGGAAGTGAGTTATGCCATATCTTTCTCTGATACAGGGAAGAGGAAGGAAGGTACTTACTTGCAGAAGGAGCTCTTTTGTGAGATCTTGCTCGAGAGAAAACCCTGTGCTCCAACACGGATGAGAAAACACGCGGATTCCCAACTGTTTTCTTACCCTGGAGCTTGTCTTGCCTGAAATGGCCTTCCGGCTTCCTCCTTCAAGCACAGCTTCACAGGCTATCTCCCCTCTTACTTGCAGCCATCCAGCATCCCTGCCAAAAGCTCAGAAAAAAAAAGAGTAATAGGCAAGTAACAAATACGTAGCTTATTTTTTAAGGTAGGCTTGTTGCTGGAAAGCACGAGAAGAGAAAGTGCTATGGGGCTACTCAGCGCTCTGCCAATTTAACCTGTGACCCATAGTTCAGGCACTTTTGCACTTGCGGCTAGTTCCTTTTACTATGAGCCACTACAAGACTGCTTCCATGTGTTAACTATAGTCGTCTCTAATTTTGCTCTAGGTACTCTCAGCAAATGGTACTGTGAGATGGGCTTGTTATAATGACACTAGCACAATATGATGTAACTTGTTATTTTAAACACTTACTGTAAAAACTGTAAGCAAGAGTCCTTGAAATGCTCCTGCATTGTACCTTACACAGACTGTGCTTCCCTCCCTGCAATTCGGCCAAACTGGTGAAGTAACACTCAATGAGAAACATCATCTTGGAGCAGCTGCCTGCAAATTCTGATTGAAAGCCTGTTGATTTGTATGAGTTTTCCACTAATTTCAGAAAGGCTTTGGATTTGGCTTGTGCTTGTAAGTGCTCTTAGGAAATAAACTTGGAAAAGGGAACTGGGTGAGTATCCAGGCCAATGTGATCAACCAGAGAGTGGAAAATTTGTACAAAATGAACTTTGAATTCCGACGGACAGCAGCAATGCAACATTCGGAGGGAGAGGTGCGGAGGGCAACTTCTTAGACAAAAACTCAGGAAGCAAAGGAAGGAACATTTTTGCTAGGCTTTTATAAAGGCATGCAAATAAAGCATGCTAGGTATATCTAGATGAAGCCAACAAGTAGGAGTCAGTTTATTCAAACATTTAGCCGTGTATCTGACAGTACAGTTGCTTCCAGTTTCATACATGAAACCACTTTCAACGCCACCAGTAACCACACGCTACCTAGGCACCTACGGAAGTTTTTACTACTGACGTGCAAATGAAGCCAAGTAGCGCACAGGCTGGGATCCTTTCTCTTCATTACCCAAGTCTGAACAAAGGAATGGTGCACGAATTGAAAGAAAAACTTTCAAGGTGCTTCTGATAATCACTGCCTGTGGATCAAATTGCTCAGTTCAGAGTGTAAAACGGCCTAAGCTACTCTGCTTGGCCGTGACCCGAACATCACTGTAGGTAGCGTGTGCTGAATGGAACTAGTAACGCAAGGCACTGATCATCGCCTGAATTCCAGGACCAACTCTGTAAAATTTCTTTGCACTTCTATGGTAACAGCTAATGATTTTTTCTCTTTGAACTTTGTCCGAAGTTCATCTCTAAAACAAACTTTAGTCAAAGTGCACGTATTGACTCCTCAACAGAATAAACATGCCGAATCTATAAAAAAGCCTAATCACCAGCTCTAACTTATTTTAACTTGCTTGTTAATCAGGAAGATAAAAACAGAGAAATAAACAGGCTTTACTTAGTATTTATTTTTGTGGTTGCTTTGCTCTAAAACTCTTGAAGGACAAAAGCAACTCTCATCAGATTGTTTTCAGCGTATACTGACTCGTCTTCTTGTCAAACATCTCCAACCCTAACCTAAGGTAAAATTAAAACTCAGGCTGTTGTCTGGGTTGTAGTGCTGAGGCATTACAGCTTGAACTGCTGTTAGTACAAGTTCATCTGGAGGAAAAACCTGAGTATTCAGGTTTTAATTTTCAGAGGGGTTTAACGTGTGGATACAAAATCGAGACTGGAGGGGTGAGAGAAGGCAGCGGTGTTGGACGTAGCACCCCCTTCTCCCCCAAAAGAAATCTCAGCCAACCACTGTGCAGATCTGGCTGTAATCATCCTGGTCTCAGTATTACCTTATCTATTGAGTGGCTGTAGAAATAAAGCAGAGATAAGCATAAAAAGTAGACTTTTATTAAAAAACTTGCAGTATTTTTAGTATATTGACAATGAAACATCTTGTCACGGTTGGACACTCTAGAAAAAACTACTGCAATGGCAATTGAATTTTTTGGTAGTCCCAGGCACATGACTTTACCTGTTAGCCCATGTGCTGTTTAACAAACGTCAGTAACTATTTGATGTGCATTCTGATATTTTTGCTGTTTTTGGTTTTTTAGTGCTTTCCCAACCCTGCATACAAGGCCTTTGAAAAGGGGTGGTGGTGGTGGGGAGACAGCTTTGAAAACAATGCCAAACAACAGGAGGTTACAAAAAAAAAAAAAAAAAAAAAAAAAAAAAAAGCAGTGCATTTTTGGAAAATTTTATTTGCCTTGTACCTTTTTCTTTTTGTGCCTTTAAAGTTTGTGTCTTCAAGTGCATATCTACAAATCCACAGGCTAAAAACTTAATTAAAAAAAAAAAAAAGAGAGTTGCTCCCACAATCATACAAGTCCAGGTGCTACAGCTTTAAGAAAGGCACCAAATGTTGTAAAGCTCAGGACTAAATCACATAAAACTTGTCAACAAACTGATGGAAAAGTAGCATAAAATTAACGGTAATTAAATCATCAATGGCTTGGCAGCCCCGATTTTTTGACGGCCGAGAGGAAGCCCTGTTGTAAATCCACCCTCACTTCGGGCACACAGGAATTCTCTAGATGACAAAACCGTGCATTACTACCCAGTCCCCGAGTTACTCATCACGACTGCTTTATGGATTTAGTTTCACAACAAAATAATGAGTTCATCCTGGCTGCCTGAAGCATCTGCAGAGATAACGCGCACACTTTTCCTCCCAACACGCGTACGTTTTGAAGAAATAAAGCAGTGTGAGAGGCTATTAAAAAAGAGAAAAAAAGGGGGGGGGGTTGCGGTGCATCAAAGACGGGCTCTGTGCGAACGCGCCCGCACACCGCGCCGCGCTCAGGACGCGCCCCGCCGCCCGGGCAGCGCCCCGCCGCCCCGGCAGCGCCGGCCCGGGCCGCCCCGGCCAGGCTGCAGCCCTCCCGCGGGCGGCGGCAGCCTGCGGGCCACGCACACGCGCGCGCCGCCCATCTCACGCCTGCAACCGGGGCCGCTCCGTGCCGTGCCGCGCCGTGCCGCGCCGTGCCGCGCCGCGGGCGGGTGGTGGCGGGCGGCCTTCCCGCGCGTGCTGCGCCGCGGCCCCGCCGCGCTCTCGCTCCGCTCCTCGCGGCCCCCGAGCCAGATTCCTCTCCATTTACCTCTCGCAGTAGCACGCACTGCAGAAGGCTGAAAATTAATCATACATAACTTCGCTGCTCTGCATCTGCCTATAAACTTTTTAACTTTCCAACACGTTTTTTTTTTTGGGGGGGTGGAGGGAAAAAAAAGCGGGGGGGGACAGCAAAGCGGGAGGTGATGCACAGCCGCTTCCCGCCGCTCCCTCGGAGCACGGAAGCAAATGGCAGCGGCGCCGGGCGCTGGCGGAGCGAGTTAATAAATAAATAGGCGAACCCAACCGCATTAACGGCCGGCGGAGAGCGGCGGCGGCGGCGCCCCCGGCTGCGCACTGCGCTCCCGCCGGAGGGAACATGGCAGAGCCCCGCCGCCGCCGCCGCCGCCGCGCGCGCCCCCGGCCCGGCCCGGCCCCGCCGCGGGCGCGCGCCCGCCGCCGTCCCGCCCGCCGCCGCCGCCGCTTCCTGCGCGCCCCCCGCGCCCGCCGCCCTGTTGCATCAACTTCCTGTGCGCAGCCCCTCGCGGCGGGGCCCGGCGCTGCGCCGCGCCCGCGCGCCGCCCGCTCCCCGCTCCGCGCGCGCCCCCGCCCCGCGCGCGCGCCGCCTCCGCGCAGCCCCGCGCGCCGGCCGGCCGCGGGGGGAGGGGAGCGGGGGGGGGGCGGGGGGCGGGCGCGGGGGGGGTGCGCGCGCCGGCAGAGCCCCCCCGCCCGCCGCGCTGCCCCTGCCGCGCGCGGCGGCGGCGGGGCCGGGCCGGGGCCGGGGCCGGGGCCGGGGCCGGGGCCGGGGCGGGCCGGGCCCCCGCCCGGCGGCGGCGGCGGCGGCAGAGTTTGGTGCCCTACTTCACTCTACTTTAGTTTCACTCACTTCACATCCGGGCTTTTTCCCTAGGCAATGGGAGCCGCAGCACAGCCCGTTCCTTAGGCAAAGGGAAATAAATTCGCCGCACCGACACGTCAAGTAGTCCCCCCGCCGGAGGAGCCCGCCCGCCCTGCCCCCGCCCGGCCCGCGCCGCCGCCGGCCCCGCGCCCGCGGCCCGGGGCGAGGGGCGGCGGCGCGGCGCCTCGGCGCCCTCCCCGCGGCGGCGGCGGCGGGGGCGCGGGCGGGCGGGGGCGCGCGCGCGCGCGCGCGGCGCGGGAGCGCGCCGCAGGCAGGCAGGGAGGCCGGCGGCGGAGGGATCCCGGCGAGCGGTGCTGCGGCCGGGCCGGGTGAATGGGATTGAAGAAGAGTTCAGCTTCTCGGCTTGTTTTTGTGTCACAGTTTCTCTCCTCCTGCGCCTCTTCTGCTTCGTTCCTTCCTTCCCGCCCGCCCCCTCCTCCCCCCGGCAGGAGGAGCCCCCCGGGGAGAGGGGGAAGGAAAAGGACCCCACAGAGGAGAGAGCGAGCGAAGAGGAGGCGGAGAAGGGAGCAGCCTACCATCTTCCACTCCCCGCTTAGCTTAAAGAAAGTGCGAGGAGGCGAGAGAGGCGCCCAGAAGCGGGGCACGGGCGGCCCGGAGGAGCGGCGGCGCCAGCACCCTCCCCCTATGAAGAAGAGTCCTCCCCCTCCCAGAGAGGTCCTGCCGGGGGGACCCCGGCCAGCCCGCAGCGCCGCCGCCGCCACCAGCAGGGTGTAGTATCCCCCCTTTCGGCTGCGCCCCCGCCCCCCGCGCGTCCCCCGCCGCGCCGAGCCGCGCCGGGGCGGCGGCGGCCGGAGCAACAGCCTCGCCCGGGCGCTCCGGCCAACTTGGAGAGGCGGAGCAGCAACTTGGCGGGCCGCGGGGGAGGGCGGCGGGAGCGCCCGGGGAGCCGCGGCCTCCCCGGCGGGCGCCGGCAGAAGTTTCTGAGCGGCGGCGGGCCGAGGGGGAGGCGGGCGGCGGAGGCGGCGCGGGGGGGGAGGAGCGGGCCCGGCGATGACACACCGCACCGGGGGGGGGCGGGGAGCGGCGCGGCGCGGCCCGGCCCGGCCCGGCCCGGCCCGGCCCGCCTCCCCCGCCGCGCCGCGCCGGGTCCTTGGGGGCGGCCGCTGCCAGGCCCTCGGCGCGGCTCGGCGTGCCCTTCGCCGCCGCGATGCTGCCGGGGAAGTTTTATTATTATCTGCGGGATGCTGCTGCTGTTGCTGATTGATAATTCGTAGTAAAGCTGCTGCTGCCGCTGCAGGTTTTTTTTTTTTTTTTTTTCCTTCCTTCCCCCTTTCCTCCCTCCCTCCCTTCCTTTTTCCTTTCATTTGTCTTTGTGGCCCGAGTAGCGCTGGGAAAATTCCGTTTCTTCTGCAACTTGTTATTCTGAAGTGTCTGCGGCCCCCCTGGCCCTGGGGCTGCCCTTCCCGCACAGGTACAAAGCGCAGTGCAAGGACGCCTCTGGGATTTCGCACTTCTGCTTGGGCTCGTTTGCTGGGATTAGAGACGTGTACTTCTCCTTTTTCCTCCCCCCCCTTCATTTGTGTGTGCGTGTAGGTGGAGTGGGGCTGTATGTGGGACTCTGCCATTTGGTATAGTCCTGTTGTGCATGCTCCTTTCTTCACTTGCCTTTCTGCCTTTTTTTTTTTTTTTCTTTTTTTTTCCCTGCTTTTCTTTTTTCCTTCCCATTTTATTATTCTGAGCTGCACTGTTGGTAGGTTTTCCTCCCGACCCATTGGCAGTCTGCTGGGTGCTTGCGAGATTGTATACCTAGGCTTTTAGGTGAGTGTGTGCTGGATCAGTGTATGGAGCTCTTCATTCAACTTCTTCTCAAGTGTCAGAAAATGAGGCTGTGAACAGATGTGTTTCAATATGGAGTGATTTCTAAGTTCCTAATTTTTGGGGGTGGAGGAAAGAGTGCCATTGGAGAGTGGCTTTTGTTTTCGATTGGTGTACAAATGTCATCACATTTCAGTCACGTGCTCTAATATTCTTTGTTCAGCTATCAAAGTATGATACCTGCTACACCTGTTCCCACTTCTTAATTGTAAGTAACGGTGATTGCTTGCAAGTCTTAAAATTGTGGATAGGAGCAGTTCCTCTCCTTCGCCCTGGATGTTTGTTTGGGCCCAAGCTCTGAGCTTGACAATGAACTTTTGTTCACTGGGGACACTGCATGTAAAGAGATCCCACTGGGGATAATAACTTGCATGTCGTGAGGAAGTTGTGTGTTGTGGTGTATGGGAGGTCTGAACATGGAAAAACGAGGAGGGGACGTGTGCTCAGTAATGCCAGGCTTACAATAAGAAGTAGCAGCCTCATTCGAGCTAGTGAAGTTTTCTTAGCTAGATAAGCTACCACTTGTTATCAGGTTAAAGGACAGATATTCCTGTACGGGTGTACAGGTCCTTCCCCCCACCCCACTGCCACATTGTAGACTTTGAAATAGCTGAAATGCTTTTTGTGGTGATGCTTGTTTACTCTTTTCTTGTACTGTGCTCATTTCTAACAGTGAAGACACCTGATTAGTTTCAGTTTTGTAAGTCCTTTTCCTTTGGCTTTCCTGTGCCTGCCCGGAGCTGGCTGGCGAGGCTAGATTTGTTACATAGCAGGGGGGATGCTTCACTTTGATGAAAAGAGGTTTATTTTGAGACTTAATTTGGGAAGAGAATAACAAGCTTCATAAAACCTTGAGTACTAGAAAGTTAAAATTCATACCTTCTACCCAGCTAAAACTTTTATATTAGGCATGTTAATGACTATTTGCAATATAACTTTATACTCCATATATATATAAGAAGTGATATTGAATTACTAATAGGAATAGGACAAGCAAACAAACCAAAAAATGTTTGCAACTACCCAGGTGAGTTACAGAAGTTAATTACTGTGCTTCAGTAGAAAGATCACAGGGTTTGGGAATTTTATTTATATCATGTTTCATGATAGGTGAATTAAACTGCCTTTTTCTTTTTTTTAAAAGTAAGGAATACCGAAGCTCAGTAAATGAGACTTCAAAACTGTATTTAAAAAATTAAGTGACATGCTTCTCGCTTGTTTTTAAACCTTTCAACCTTACTGTGGTTGAGAAATCAGATTATTATGTGGTAGTTATATTGTCTAGGAGTTTGAGAAACTGGCAGTAGATACATAGGGAATATTAAGCAACCTCTTTATCCATTGATTTCTTATTGTGTAGTAGCTTCTATAGAATATGACCTCAAGGTCTTAAGAGACTGGTTGCCCAGCAGAAGGTACGTTGCTTGTTCACCAAATACTTAACAGCAGCTGGATGTCAACTACGTCATACCTACAACTTTTAGCTCTGTTGACCTGAGCAGTGAAGAAGTTGAAGTGGGTCCCGTTACGGGTTTTGGTGTTTTTTTCAGTTAACTAACAAAGCTAACATGGTGTATAATTCAAGATGTCACATTCAGGATTTTTTTTTTTTTTGCTCTTGAAATAATTATTTTACTGTTATTCATCGTAAGGTTTCAGTCTGAAGGCGTTTAAGCTTTGCTTTTTTTTATGTGCATCCTGAACTGGATTTATGGGAAGGCTGGGAGGAGGAGCATGGGGGGAGGGAGGTATTAGTTTTCTTCCTTTTGAGAATGAAAATAGAAAACTTTCCTTCCAAGAACTTAAAGCAGAAGTAAGAAACTGAATTTTTTTACAGTTGAGAGAAAAGTATGGTTTGTTTGGCTTGTGTTTTCCAGCTTTAAATGCAAGTTCTCTGCCTTCAGTTTAGTTTTTGTGAAGCTTGCTCTTCACCTTAGGCACGCAACTTCAGCTGGGTTTCAAATATTGGGCCTAAAAAGTTCTCGCTCCAAATCTACTTTTGCTTTGAGAGCAGAGTATTTTTTTATTTTTTGTTTTATTTTTGTGTGTGTGTGTATTAAACTTCACTGTTGAAATTATAATTTTTAAAAGTTACTCTTGGACTGAATTTATACAAAGGAGACTAGTTTCATGTGTATTTTTTCAGGAAAATGAAATGCCTTTCAGTGGTGCCTTAGAAAGTTGTGAAATTGCGTGCTTTTTGAAAGCTTTAATAGTGAGTCCTGCTGTCCCTTTAGATTGTTGGTGCAGTTTGTAGTGGTTATTATAGCATATGGACGTACTGTAGCTGTTCAGTTCCCTGATACTTATTCTCTGAGCCATGGAGAACTTCATTCAGTGGAGTGAATTGTTGCTGTTGGCATTTGTTTACAGCTGAGATTTCTGCTTCATTTTCATAGCATTTTTATAGTTTGTGAGAACGGTGATGAGCTACCTCTTCCTTTCATGTGTTATGGGCATTTTGTGCACATTACCAGAAACTCCAAATAAATTTCATGTTTGAAATGTATGTGGGTGACTTAACCTCTTCAGTACTGTTGTTCTGTTGTTTTTGTTCCTTTATTTAAAATCTTTTGGAAAGAACTTGAGTGTGACAGGGCTCTGCTCTTTGGAGGGGCATTGCGTGGTGGTGTGCGCTGTTAAGCGGACTAGCCCGTAGGAGAGGCTCCTTGTGTAGAAGGGGCAGTGCTAAAAATCTATTATTAGGTTTCTAATAGTATTTCTCTACTGTCCCTCTCAGCCTTTATGCTCACAACTGCGCGGTCACATGCGTAGCCGTGTACTGGAAGTGTAAGACTCCACAAAAGGCCTGGCTCCTGCCTGTTCGTGAATTGCCCTTGTTCAATTACTGTGCCAGAAAGCAGCTCGCGTCCTGCTTCTGGTGTATTTTAACTGCACAAAGGATTATTATTTAGGAACAAACTGTATGCTGGAAAGGTGGGAGGGTGTGCAGAAAAGCTTTGAGATGTGCACTGAATGCAAGGGGCAAAATACTTACTTATGTCCATACTCTGTAAATAGAGGGTGAACTGAAGGATAGTTTTTATAGGTATCCTACATTAATATTTCATGATCAGTACAACACAAAGCCAGTTACTTGGCTTGTGCTGGTAGTGGATTATGCATTATGCAGGCAAAACAGAAGTTTATTTACATTTGGGGGGTACTTTGCATTTTCTTATTTTCAATTTCTTTATTACAAATATTCAGATTTTTTTAATGTTACTATATTTTGTGAGCTTTAAATAATTTATCACTCCTTCACCTTATCAGGTTCCTCACTGTGCAGAAATTGATGAAGTCTGATTTAAGTTGTTTGGTTCTGCTTTTGTGAGGTTTTGACATAACAAAAGCAAGGCGGCAAGTGTAGATATAAAATGGCTATAACACATACAGAAGTGGAAATGTTTTTAAAAAACTTACCTAGCATTGAGAAAAGGTCATCAATTCAAGTGGCAATTAAAATTTAAAAGTAGAATCACGTGCCTTTAAAATAATTTTTAAAGCTGTAGAAAGTTCTGAAAGCTCCCTTCCTTCTGTCTCAAATTATTGCTGTGCCTGTTCCCCTAACAAAGCTTCAACTTTGTCACTGATATTTTTTTTTTGCTTTAATACTTTGATCATTGTAGGCTTTTGAAGAGAGAATATGCTGCTGGTAAATCTAAAAAATAAATTCTGCAGAGAAGCCTGTTCTGTTTACATCATTTTAATGATGCAAACGTTACATTTAATGATATTTTTTTAAAAAAGTTCATCAATAGGAATCATCAAGTGCCCATGCCTAAAAAGCTTTATGCATAGGTGGTTTGACCTTCACTGCAAACAGTCACCCTTTGATTAGAGCTCCTATGCCCAAACACTTCTTTTCTTAAAAAAAAAAAAAAAAGAAAAAAGAAAGAAAAAAGAAAAGAAAAGGGGGGGGGCACATCCAAATACTGCACCTCCTTAAAACCTAGCCTAACACTTTTGTTATTGGTGGAAATACGTCTGTATGTTGTACATAAGAAGCACAACTCTGCTTATGTAGTTCTGTGGTAGGCCACATTCACACTGGCTTATGTGCTATTTTAATGTATGAATTCTTAAAACGCGTGTTTTCCAGATTCTGCCTTTCCACTTGACAGTCCTGTGCTTGTAGGACGAAAGGGTATGATACCAAGTTCGCTCGCTACAGGAACTGTATTGTTTGCTTCTCAAATGAGGGTCTTTATTGTTGTGTATATAATTAGAAATAGGTTTTGAAACTGCAGATGGTGCGTTCTTGAATGGGGGTGCAGATACATGAATGGTTAAAATATTGGGGGTAGGCAGAGCCTGTGCCTGCGAGATGGTTTTTGCTTGGACTCTGTCCTTAGGCCTGTGAAAAGAGAACTCTAGCAGCAGAGCTTGAGCTCGGCTCAGTCTCGCCGCTCCTGCCTGCGGAATACAAGCCGTCAGGACTCGAACGGGAGAAGGAGCATCGATTCCTTCCCTTGTTCCCTCCGACCCTGCGGATCCGAGCACCGTTAACTGTGTGGATCCCGAAGGCAGCGTAGTTCAAACAGTTAATTGAAGGGATCAAGTAGTATTTTACCGAAGCTTTAAATTGTTTTAACAAAACTTCTGAGTAATCGCAATAATTATTTTCTGATAAGCTGGCTGATAGTAACTATGGCAACAGCTGTCTTTTGGCCTATGGACAGTATTGCTGTATTGACAAAACCTTTAGATGCTTGTGAGGCCCTCTGCCTGTATAGGGAAATGCATCGGGATGTCTTTCAGGTGACTTAAGGATCCCTGTTTGTGTTTCTGTTGTGACAGGATGCTGCCTTTTGCTTGGTTCGGAGTCTTGGACCTTTCTCTTTCGCATGTTTGCGCGGGCGCTGCCTGCTAGCCTGGAAATGCTGCGGAGACGCTGTTGTTCTACTAAGAATAGTAAAACACAAGTACTTAGATGGAATTATATACACGTATCTTTTTTAAAAAAAAAAAAACAGAGCTCGGGGGAGGGGGAATAGGGGGGGAGGGCAGACTTGTTCATTTTGATCACTGGTTGTTTCCTTCCGTGATTAAAGCCTTCTTGTAACAGACTGGCAGGGGGAGCTGCCCTTCCCTTTACTGGAGTACAGTGTATTCCTCTCTGAGGCCTACCCTAGATACAGCTCCTGAATTCTCAGTAAGCTCTGCTCCTTTTTGGGAAGGGAGGGCTGGCTGCTGCTGCAGTATGTTTTGGAAATGGAGAAAGAGAGTAATTTGTTTCCAAATTACTAAATTCTGCACAGGGAGAATATGCCTCTCACCAAACATACTTTTCTTACAGAAAGAGCACTCTTTGAAAACAGGCTTTAATATTAAGAAATATAACAGTTCTAGAGGAGGGAAAAAAAATCTCCCTTGTATTCATATGAAGATATTAGAAAGCCCTAACCCACGCTGCATATTTGAAAGTAGCTAAACTGCTGTTTATTCTTTGGGAATTTTTGGTTAGCTGATACTTATTTTTTACTGAAATCTTTGTACTTCTAATAGTCTTTCGACATATGAGAAACAGACATTAATCTAGGTTAGCTGATTGCCATTAGGAGGTATCTGTACGGGTGGAGTGTGCGTTGCTGTGTGCTGGCCCATGGAAGTGTGCAATATGGCCTACATCTGGTCTCGTCTCTGGTGAGACTGTGGCTCACGGAAACTACAGGCCCCAGTGTGCAGTGCTCTGTTTGTGTCTGACTAGCTTGCCTGGAAAAAGATAAACTAATGCATCCTGGGACCTGTAGTTTTCCTGAGCAGAACTTTGAGATTCAGGATGGCAGGTGAAGGATGCTTTTATGTTCCAGAAACTAAGTAGCCAATGCCCTATATAATTCTTCGCTGGAGAGCTTAAACATGTGCCAGTAATACTACTACACAGCATGTATTTTTATGAACAAGTTGATGGTGGTTTCTAATCAAGTAGTATGTTTAGGGAAGTCTGGTGAAAGAAGGCTTCCAACTGCACATACTCTTCCGCGCAAAGAGTATATATATTTTATACAAAGAATATATAATACTGCGCTTGATCTGTGATTGAAAGTATCCTATCTGATATTTTTGAAATTTCACATCTTTCAGGGTAACATTATATGCCAGGTTCTCTGTTTAGATTGCAGTTGCAGTGGAATTCTGCCGTAGCAGAAGCTGATTTGGAAAGCCTCTGCTTGCCGAAATCTGGCTTCGGTGCGCTGTTCCTTGAGGTCGAGCAGTGACGTGACTAACGTCTGCAGCGGAGCCGGGAAGTGCGTTTCTGTTACTGCTTCAGGGTTAGTGACATCATCAGTTGTTTCCAAGGAAACACGGAATCCGGAACGCAGGTATCGGCAGGTGAGCCGAGAAGCGGATCGCACCTGGATGGTTTTTCTGGTGCGGTTGAGCCTTGAGCCCTCACCGTTGAGCTTAAACTCATACAGAACTCGTCGAAAACACGGGACGTGCTGCCAGAGTAAGGATAGCAGTACAGCAGCTTTTACAATGCTATCTTGTATATCTGTAAGAGTTAAATTAGTATCTTTTGTGAAAATATGTATAATGTTTGGTAGGATTTGCTAAAGTAAGCATTAATTTGATTCCAACTGTTAGACCAGAAGCAAGTTTGATATTTGTTGTGGTCTTTTATGCCAAGTTTCAGATGCTACAGTTGTCTTAAAGTTAAGTGTTTGCTTACTTAAAAGTTAATCTTGATCTCAGGCAATTTATTTGTTTTTAGGTTTGTATGAAATAATAATACAAAGGCCAGATGATATGAAATAAACCTTTTCAGTGTTTTGGAGAAACTAATTAGAGCTCCAGTCCTGCAAAAAAAAGCATATATTTTTCTTCAAACGCTGCAGAAATCAGAGAGAATATCTGAATGCTAAAAAACAGAACTTAACTAAGTATTTGAATCAGGACTCCTACATTTCTAGTGTTGGAAAGTAGCTTCTGTGCATCCAGTGTAATTAGCTTATACCTAGGTCTGTGTGGCAAAATTATTCTCTCAGAAACTGACAGGAAATTTCACTCGGTCAAAATTCAGAGTGCACATTTGCCTCCCAGTTGTGCAAAAAAACAACAAAAAGTTGCTCTCTCCTTCACCTGTCAGGTTATAAATATGACAAATACTTAGGTGGTAATAGCTTCTTTGAGGCAAGG
This sequence comes from Rhea pennata, assembly GCF_028389875.1. NCBI lineage: Eukaryota > Metazoa > Chordata > Aves > Rheiformes > Rheidae > Rhea > Rhea pennata. The sequence goes on along the minus strand of NC_084667.1, from coordinate 17,954,802 downwards.
AGTTTATTTTGTCAGCTCTGATGCATCGTATACACTGTGCATTGCTGACACTTTTGTTTAAAGCTGGCACAAAAGAGTAAATTCAGTAGAAAGATTCATCTGAATCCTTATATATACTGTAACTTTTAATCAAGTTTGTAAATAGTAATGGAGCTTTTCTTTGAGTTTTCCCTACCCTTATTGAAGCACATATAGAGCAAATTGCTGACAGGACACATGGTTAGCTGAAATAGTTACTAAATGAATGTGATTAGAAAGACGGTCAGTGTTGCCTTGCAAGGGTGAAATTCCTTTCGTTAACTGATTGGGCCTACACAACAGATGGGAAACAAATTTTTTTTTACCAAGATAAATCTATATGTACTAGAATATCTTACGGTGCATTGCCAAAGATGATGATGTATCTTGTCCTTCAAGGACATTTCACCCTAGATAGAGAGGCAGTGACAGTAGCCCCTCTTAACAGTGCTGTATCAGGGCATCCTAGATAAGCAATGAGGATAAGGATGTACAAAAGGATTTGATGCATAGTTGTAAAGAACTCTTATAAATACCTCTTACCCTGTAAGAGTAAACATGTGTGTGCGCGTGCGCAAATTTAGCAGGAAATTCCAGCGTGGATGAAGTCAATGGGAAGTTGTCAAACTCCTGTGGTGGCTTCCAGACTTCTTGCATAATAGAAGAAAGGTGATAAGTACTGTCTCTCTTTTTTTTTTCTTTTTTTTTCCCCTCATCGTTTTTGCCATTATCCCACATACAGCTGAAGATTTAAAAGATAAATACAACTTCCATTGTGTTGTGATTAAATTTTATATTTTCCTATATCTTGTTTTCCATGCTGTGGACTTTGGTAGTCCAGTAGACAATAAAACTTGTCTGCTTTTTGGAGATCAAAAGTTACACTAGAAGGAACTTGCCATCATACACTTGAAATAAACTTTCTTTTTTGGGACTCATATGACTTTTTTTAAAAAACCTTTTTTTTACCTGCCATGTAATGATCAGAATCTGAACTGGGAGGAGGTTTTTTCCAGTGAATTGAGAAAAGACATCCTTGGAACAGCAAGGAGAGGGGTGTGTAAAGAAGATATGAAGAAAACAATACATGAGATCTGTTTGTGAAGAGAGATGTGCTTAAGCATCTTTTTTAGCACAGGAATAGGACCATTAAAAATGTTCTTGGCATATGTAACATGGAATTTGTTTAAAGAGTAACTTTGCAAAGAAATTACAGTACTGATGGACAGTACACTGATACCCCAAATGCATTGTGATTATAAACATATGATTACCCTTGCCAATCTTGATGTTGTTGTGGCATAGGCAGTGCTTGTTTAGTGCCCTGCACTATTCTGTCTTATTTTACTGTCTCCCACTGTTGTGGCAGTCCTTCCAGCTCTGTGGTGGCTGTCTCCATGCCCAAGCCCAGTGTTGGGGCACGGCTGCTGTGTTTGCGGAGTCAGCAGGTCCCAAGAGAGCAGATGAAGGAGGTGGCGATGTTGATGGGAAGGAACCTGAAAATCAGAGGAGTGTCTCCCAACAGTATATTACTGCCTCCTCCCCTGGATGAAGTTCCTGGGTATAGGTCCCAGCTTCGTCGGGATATAAAATCGTGTGAGGGAGAGGGAAGTTTGACTGCCCCAGACTCCTTCAAAGCCTCCTTCAAACTTTTGTCCAGAAAGCTTAACCATACCAAAGTACCCTTTTACTCTCCATCAGCATTGCAAAAGATTAAAATACTAGCTTTCAGTTGGTTAAAGCGGCCAGTAGAAATGGGGAAATCTACATTTTAATGTTCCTATTCTAAGTAAATAACTATTCAGTTAAAAATCCATGGCAATCAGTGTGTGTAATTGTAAAGCCATATTTTGGACACTTTGTTCTTGAAGCAGAGATCTACATATATTGTACAGCAGTCTTGCACTCTGCTTTTCTTCCATTAAACACTAATTGTATACTTATACAATTCCTTGTTAGATTAGCACAGTGATTCAGGCTATGTTTATATGATATAGCATGTAAATCTTTTTACTTATATTGAATAATCATGGTTTTGAGAAGAAAGGAACTTTTATTAAGTGTACAATTACTTGAATTCTTCCTTTTGGATTAGTGACTACCATCAGCACTCCCACACTGAGTGTGACTACCCTAGCTACAAATACCATTTTCCAGATGCTACAGTTCCCGTTTGTGTGCTGCTGAGGGGAGAGGAGGGAGATGGGGAGAAAAAAGCCCTTTAAGGGGTGGAGAGGGAGAATCTAATAAAAGGAAAAGGGAAGGCAGAATTTTAGGTTGCTACCTGTGTCTGTATATTGATGGAGAACGCTGAGAGTGCCAGCTAACTGGAATGTAGAGGAAGGAAGAAGAGAGCACATCAGTGTAATAATTTTAGAGTGCTTCCTGTTGACTTGTTAATACTGTATGGAATTTGGCCCAGGCAATCTGCTGTTGTGAATCAGCATAGTTTATTTGCTTGAGTATAGGTGTGCCTGTTCTTTAAAAATCTGCTTCATTTGAAAGATAGCAGGTCAGCCTGGTAAGTGTTGTTATTACCGTGTTTCAGATTAGAAACTGAGGCGGAGAGGAACTGATTTATTCTGCATTGCAGTAAGTTGATTGAAGACCTTAGGCTAGGAGTGGAAGCCTTCACTGCTTTGTGTTTAATCATGTAAACTTTCTGTTTCCTTCAAGTCCTTAATGCTCAACCCTAAAAATGACTTACTCATTAAGCATGGGTTGTGTACCAGTGAGCAGTGCTTGCCCTGAAGGAGCTGAGATTTTGGCAAATCAGATTATTAATCTGATGCATAATAAATAAAGTAGTTTGTTTTTGAAGTTTTGGATATATGTTTATTAGGTTATCTTCACCTGAAGGAAAAGTAGAGGTTCAAATATGAATGGGAGACCACTTGGTGCATAGTGGAGATAAGGACTAATAAATGTGAACTTGAAATCCAGTGAACTCTAGGTTATGAAGATAAGCATTTGTGCCAAGAAATGGTCCTGAGTTAAATTCCACAGAACCTGAAAGAACGTAGAAGGAAGTCTGTTGTTGTTTTCTTTCTGATGCCCATGTTTTGTAGTATAATACAAGAAATTACGTGTTATCATGTTTATTACATGATAACGTTTCAGCAGATACCGTTATGTAGGTGCATATTCTTAGTGCATCCCAAGAGTCAGAGGTCAGGTTAGGACTTAAATTTACCAAATTAAAACATTACCAGAGCGGACTTTGTCTGTGATCAGTGTGGTGAGTGGGGTCACTGCTCCAGTGTCTTCAGTGCGCAATACCACTAGGTTTCTGTGTCATGTCTTCTGACTCTGGCTGCGTAGCTAGTTGCATGGAATGGTTCAGTGCACGGCAAAAATGACACCGAGTAACTGGTTCCATCAGCGCCCGAATTTTAACTGCTTATTAAAGCTGTTCTGTGCCCAGTTTCTGTGAGCACAATCCTCTGATCCACCTAAGTCAGTACTGCTCAGTGACAAATGTCTTGCTCTGTTAGTTTGGACGAACCCTTTCTCCATGTGGAAAAATGGCAGAATCAACAGTACCCAAATTTATGCATTTGTCCCAGTCAGCTGAGCCCAGTGTTGCTGCTGCTGCCTCTAAGGGCTACTCAATACAGGTATGATATACCAGTGCAAATCTGGAAGGTCCATCTCCCTTTCTCTCTTTCTCGCCTTTTTTTTTTTTTTTTTTTTTTTTTTTTTTGAGAAGGCATTTCTGTGTTTAGCATGTTACAGTAAACATCCAAAGTTGTAAATGTAAGAAAATTTTATGTTTTAAATCTATGTTTAGCATAAATAGTTCCCCTAAATGACCGACTGTAATGCTTGGGACTTCATGTGATTAATTCCATGATTGTCCATTGCATTAGGTTCTTGATCTTTGGGGTGCATTGGGTCATGATCGTGTAAATGCGGGTCTCTTACTCTGGCATGTCTCCAGTTAAGACCCTCAAGTTCATACAAACAATACCGTTTGTGGTGTCGGCTGGTGTCTTACACTGTTTGTAGAGCTCAAACTTTGGCACATGCCCGCTGTGTTAGAACTGTTCATATCTTCAGACTCTGATTCTGCATGAGCCTTTGGTTGACTTTAAGGAATGAACTGTTTTAGTACAGTCTCTTTACTGAAGTGGTATGTTGCAGTACTTCAACTCTGAAATTTTGGAGACACTCAAGGCCAAATATAAGGCAACTTCAGTGACTATTGTGTCTCATTCATTGCTGTGTAGTGACATCTGTGAAGTAGAAGTCTTCATTTTTGCTGATCTCGTGAGCTATAAAGGTGAGGTGTAAAGAAATGTGCTGGAGTTTCTTCTTGCACTAACAGTTCAGTGATTGGCGTAGTTCTCCTTTTTATGTACAGTCAATCACTGTGGCATCACCAGTGTTTAATGAAATACTGTTTCTAAAATAATTGTCACTTGTGTTTCTTGGCATTAAAGGTCTTAGATCCAATGGGATTGCCTTGTCTGGTACTGCATCTTCGTTACTTTAATTCTGGAACAGATTCTCATACAGTAGAGAGGGCTTTGGATTCTTGTTTTCTGTGTTGCCAAAGGAGTCCGTTTTGTGTACCAGTGACATGGAAATGTGACGTAAAACAGCATGAGAACAGTATCGCACTAGAAAGGTCAGCCTGCATCGCTGAGACCAGTCACTTGCAACTGCAGGCCAGTAGACATAAATCCAGAGAAGTTTGTACAACTGTTCTCTTCTTCCACCATCTCCACAGAGCCCAACATGTGAGTAAAGAAAAAGATACATTAGAGTTGTCTATATTTTGGAATATGTCAAAATCATCTGGGTATTTTTGTGTACCAATTAAAGTAGTATCACATGATATGGGGGGGAACCCCATTTGCTTTCAGGTGGAAACTGAAAGGATAAGCATTTATTTTATCACAAACAAAAGATGTGAATGAGATTTGAGAGGTTTCTTGGTGCCACTTGGAGCTCTTATTTACCTTGTCTAATATTAGAATTTGGTCCCAGTGAGTGATTGAACACTTCAGAAGAAAACTTCTGAAGCTGTGCATCCAGAAGACAAATTACGAATCTGTGATGCTGTTTACTGGTGGGATGGAGAAGAGAGAAATTTTGCCCCATGGATGATCAGCAGAAGCTTTGAAGCATGGATAAATTTAGAACAAACACATGCTATGATTAAATCTCCTCTCAGTTCTTTCAAGGGGATACCAGCAAATTCAACCTGAAACATTCAGCCTATGACAATGTTGGATGCGAAAACATTTACTAAATCTGAAGTTTCCCAACGACGAATAAGAATGCCAATTTCTGTGAATTATTGGTTTGTAGCGTATTTTTTTTTTGCCTGTGTAGCTCACACAAATGGTGTTTAGGATGATAAAGGCATTATGTTTCTGTTCTTTTTCAACAGGACAGATTCCAATGCTGCTATTCGCCTAAATAACAACAACAACAAAACCCCCAAAGCCCAGAGTTGTTCCTCCTTCCCCCCCCCCCCCCCCCCCCCAAAAAAAAAGAAAAAAAATGTATGTGATTCCTTGAGCAGGAAGCTTATTTAAATAACAGGATGATTCTGTCCTCCTACCTGAAATGAAAGCAAAACGTAAACAGCATAAAATTTCATCTTGTCATCTTTTTGTGTGACTTCTGAGATTTCTCATCTGAACTGTATCACGGTCAGCTTTCTCACCAGTGTCATTGAGCAATAATTTTACTGAGGCAATGTCAGTGTCTTCATGATCAGGATCATGAAGCTGCAATTCTTTTGCTTTTTTTCTTTTAACCCTTAAGACTTGTGTGTTCCAGAGCTTATAACATTTTGGGCATGTTCGTCTTACTGCCTACAGCAGTTCTGAACGGTGGTATGCACAGGACACTGGCTTTGTTTTCTGGACTCTGCATATTTGGACTCTAGAAAATTAAACTTCTTTGTCAGGATTCACAGATTGAGACTTGCTTGTTTATCCTGCATGGCTTTCAGCTTGGCTATCTTCAAAAGCTTATCTGTCAGAAGAGGAGGAAGTTGACAGTGATGAGAAAACAGACATTCACCGGATTGTTTAGGCAGTACTTTCTAGCAGAATTTGCGGTATTTCTAGCAGGATTTTGTTCAGTGTTTGTCCTGGGTCTCAGCTAGAGGTTACACATTTTATGCAACAGGAGTATTTCTTCAGCTAGGCTCCCTTATTAAAAGGGAGAGCATCCAGTACCGCTTCAGGGTCAGACAAGACCTGATGTCTTTGGCAAGTTCATTTTTCTTGGACAGGAGTCAGACATTCATCTACATGTTCCTTTGAATCCATTGGTTCAGGAGATCTTTCTTCTGGTCAGCTGGGAGGAAGCCAAGTTGTTGCCAATCTTAAATGGCTCTTGGCAGTTTTTCCAGCAAACATCCATGGCTTATGTTTAGTGCTGCTTTCCAACTTTCTGGGTCTTTCTAGGTTGAGAGAGACTAAGTGCCTGAATCTCCTTTGGTGGACGTCTTGGTTATTGAGGGGCTTGCAAGAGTATCTGTATTTTTCAGTGGTTTGGGTTGTATTTAAAAATAAAAGTGGAATATTTGATCACATTTTTATTTTACTGATGCAATATGTTCTGCTTTAGAAGTTACAATTTATACTTCTAATATTATGTTTGAATTATAATCTAGTTTATTTGCCAGAAGAACCCCCTGATTCTTTGGCTGCTCAGTGTGATTAAATGTAGGAATTAACATGCTGTGCTGGACCAAATGTCCATATAATCCAGTATCTTGCCTTTATCAGTGGCCCGCAGCAGCTGGCTTAAGTGCACAAGAAATAGGTGAAGTGTATCAACTTCTGAATTAGTAACAGAGTAAATTGTGAGGGACAATTGTTTAGCTACCGCCTGATGAGGAAGGTACATTTGGGCTATTCACTGTGAATAGCAACTCTAAGCCTATTTATGGGTGAATTTGTTTATTGCCGTTTTGGACTCACTTGTGTCTTTAGCTTCCATAGATGTGAGTTCCACACAGTTAGTTAAACTGTGCATGGTGGGTCGGTGTCAGAAGAAGTTTCATTTATTTCAGACGTACTCCCAGGTTGTCATCCTTCTCTGTTCCGTTTTGAGCTGCCTCCTTTTTGAGGTGAAGTGACCAGAATTAGCTGTAGCATCCATCTTAGGGGAATGTCTCGTGCATTGCTCTCTGTTCTGTTCCTAATAACTTCTAAGATCTTCTCTGGCGTTCTGAAGCGCTGCTGGGAGTTGAACTGTTTGCTTGCCGTAATCTCAAGATCTCTTTCCTAAGTGATGATGACTAATTTAGACTCATCATTGTGTATGTGTAGTTAGGGTTATTTTTTCCTCCGAGTATGTTACTTTGCACTTGTCAACATGGGACAATAAAACGACAAATGAAAATCAATCATTTCGTATTATCAGATCCCTAGTACCTCTTTGAAGTCTGCTTTAATTTTAAACATCTGGAGTAATGGAAGGCATCATAATCTCTGTACTCTCCCCTTTCGCCAGATCACTTGCAAGTATGTTCAATGGCAAAGCCTCAGTCCTGATCCTTGGTCTGATAACCTCCCTGCTTTGTGAGCATTTGGTGCTTTCCTTTGTGTTCAGTCTTTTTAATGTCCCCTAAATAAGAAGGGGAAGGCCCTTTCCTGGATTTTGATCCGAGGTGGTGTGAGGCATATGAACCTGTTCACGTTCCCCTTCTTTTTGATGCAATATAGCGTATGAATTTTAGCTGTTTGAATTACGTGTTCCGCTGCCCCTTTCTTTTGCTTTGAAGTTGAATGTCCAAGAGCTTCATATCATTAAGATTGCAATCTGCTGCATTCTCCAATAAACACTTGGAAGAGAGTGTTCCTCGGAGATGTGATTTTTGCAAGATAGTTTAAATAGCCAGTACTTGGTAAGCTGGAGTACTGTGAATTACATCACACCACTTCTGGTTGGTAGTGTCACCCCTGCTTCTATTTTCAGACCATTTCTCTTCCAGTTTGTGGAATTCACTGTTTTGTCTTTTTCACCAAGCTTCTTGTGTTTTTGTTATAACCTGCTGTAAGTTTTTTTTCTGAATAAATACCAGGAATCTTTTGCATATCTCTTTTTGACATCTTTTTTAGAGTTGGTTTTTCTTTTCTTTTTTTTAACTGATTTTTAAAATCAAAACGCCTCACTTTCTCAGCTCTGATCTCAATGAGGGGTGTTATGCTCAGTTTTAAAGCTGTTTGGTTGCCAGGTCAAGGGCAGGTGTTAACTCTCATAATCCCTGTTTATCTAGAACATCTCGGTTTGCTTTTCTGAGGAGTTTGTATTAACTGGTTGAATTTCTGCAGAAGTGGGGATAGACAGTTTTCAGAGATTTTATTATTAGTAGTAAAACTTTGATTATTGTGATTTTTACATGAGAGTTTACCTTTTTCACATGTGAATTTGTCTTTTTCCTTACTTCAGTAGGTATTGATAGGGGATTAAATTATTAGATGGAGCGCGGTTTATGTGTTCTTTCTTGTCATATCCGAGGGGTTAGGGTGGGAGGCCGTGACAGACGCTTCTGTCTGAAGGCTTCTAGCCCGGAGGGTGAGAGGGCTAAGCCCTCAAGTAGGAGCATGCAGATGTGACATGCAGACCCAAACAATTTACCTGCTGTAGGAATTACACCCTATACTTCAGCTTTGCTCGGTACGTACAGAGTCTCACAGCACTGTACAAATTTCTAGATATCTAGGTGGTTTAGATCATTGTTAGGGGGAAATCCAACCCCCTTTCAACTTACTTGCTATTTGTGCATTTAGTAATTTGAATTATAATTTTACATTATTATATTCAGAAGCTCTTAGCAGCTTGTGGTCTTGTGTGGGTGCATAGTTGCAATGCTTGGCAAGTTGTGGAAAAAAAATTTTTTTTGGTAGGTTAGTATTAATCTTGTGGAATTTGAACAGTCTCTGGTGTACTGTGTAACTGCAGCAGAAATCTATTAACTGAGAAAGTTTAATTCATAAAAATTCCCGTTACCTTCGCTGCTCGTATGTGAACTTTCATACAGGGTTTGAAAAAGTGGGACTGACATTTTAGGTCTTTGTGAATAGGAAGTCTGAATAACGGTTTTTGTCTTTGTAGCACATGCAATTTAAACAGCTGAAAGTTCCTTGGGTTCTCTGCCTTTAGCTGGACAAACCACTGTTTTGTAGATTAGGGAACCTTTTTTTAAACACCTTCTTTAAAAACACAGAAGATCAGGAATGAATCCTTGCGTTGTTATCAGCGAGGTGTCATTACTAACCATGTGTTTTTATTTGGAAGATGAAGCATTTAAAGTGACTTGATGCAGGCAATTGAAGTGATTCAGTTCCGAAACTGGAAACACGTGTTCCTGCTGATCCCTGGGTCCCTTCATTTGTTCACTAAACAACCATCCTGTCCTCTTTAGAAAAAGGTACTTCTTAGTATTCTGCCTTCTTCCAGGACTGGAGCCTGTACAGGGAATCTAAGGATGATACAGAAGCTGCTCCCCCCACAGAACCATTGCCAGATACTATGCGCTTGTTAATGTGACTTGATAAAATAGAAAAGGCTGAAATAATTGAAATTCTTAATGTTTCTCTGATAGACAATTTTCAAATATGCTATTTAGCACAGATTAAAATGATAGTAGGGACTACTATCCACTAGGAGTGGCTTCTGAGATATTAATTGTCTCTCATTTTAGATTTCTTAAAAATATTCATGTTTGTTGTTTTGGGAACTTAAATACCTCCTGCTGGTGCAAGAATACATGTTTTCTTGCAGCAGAAGAGGCTGAAAAGGATTATGCGAGTGTCTTCCTGATTTTTTTTTTCTTCTTATTTTTTCCTTCCATCTAGAGCAGGCATTTCTTGGAAGACGAGACTGAAATAAACCTTAGAGTTTAATTCAAGTATATTTTACATAAAAGAGAGGAGAGAAACGGCTGCTCAAATCCTGACCAAATTCTTTCGAAAACATATTTTTGACAGTCATTAATAGAGAAAGTCTGCGATGCATTGAGGTCAGAAAACAAATCCGTAGTAATGGAGAGGGAGAGAAATAGATCTTCCTGAGGTCATACATCAGCTAATTTTTACTTTTCCATCTTTTTGTGTTGCTAAATTGTGAGCTCTTTGCAACTCTGCCTTAAAATTCTACGTATCGAGTGTGTCAGGGTTTTCATTGCAATAAGCTATAAGCTGTTCATATAATTATTAAAGAAAAAGGTGTGTGTACGCTGGGTTGTCTGGGAAGCCTTTGAAGTTAGAGTTGCTGTGGACTGTTCCCTGGAAGGAACAAACTGTATGAAAAGGATGCAGTGAAACCACTTCTGTCTACAACATTTGGGTAAAGTGTCACCCCCCCCCCCCCCTTTTTTTAAACCACTTATGTCTTAGACTCCTTTAATGAGGTTGTTTTTATACAATATTCTGATACCTGTTTAATCTCCAGAATGCTGCCTGGTTTTGTTTGGTCTAATGAAAATAAATTTTACGAGTTCATCTGCGCTTTAGCTTGTGCTGCTGTGTTTTCCCAGTAGTCCCGTGTCAGTCTCACGAGACTCGCTGTTGCTTCAAGTACTCTGCCCAAAAAGTCATTCAGGGTAAAGCTATTAGAAAATACGTTTTTTTTTTTTTATGTCAGTGTTGTTTCATCTTGCCTGTATAAATACAGAACCTTTTTGTTCGTCCTCAACCTGGGCTTGCAAAAACACAAGATATATTAGGAATCCTGAGAGAAGAAAAACGCTGAATTAGGTTAATCCTGATCAGACAGCTACTTTAGGCCCTCTGCTTTCTCTGACAGAGAGATCAGGCTCCCTAGAAGGGAACACTCGGGGTCCTCGGACCAAATTTAGTTGCACTTTCCATGTTAGGGCTTTGGGTGAAGATAAGCAGGGCGGTAAGGAACCGGGGTGGGTGAGGAGGGGGAGACGCGTGAAGGCCGCGCCGGCGCCGGGCTTGTGTTCCGAACCTCTGCGAGAGCGAGCCCGAGTCCGGGCGGTCTTCGGGCCCAGCACGAAGCAGCTGGAAGGGGGGATTTTTTTTTTTTTCCCCCTCCCTCGGAGGCCTGCTGCGAGAGCAGTGGTGCGGCCCAGCAAAGCGAGTCCTGTCGCGGTCGAGGATCAGAGCGCGACGGCCACCGACGCTTCGGAGGCTGCGCTAGTAAAGAGGGGAGAACTAGGGCCAAACCCCACGCAGTAAAGCCTGGCCGTCAGCAGCAGCCCCGAGCACAGCGCTACCTGATTCAGGCCTCGTGACAGCTGCGTTGGAGGCCTTGGGAAGCAGCGAGCTCAGCGAGCGTGTTTTCTCAGTGGGACGTATCTGGGAGGGCGCGCAGCCTGCATGCTAAATGCGAGTGCCTGAATTTGACTTTGCTTATAACAGTTCGGAGACTGTAATAAAATCCGTTCTCACTCATGCTTTTATTTTGGGGTGGAGGAGGAGAGAAAGGAGCTTGGGTTATTCTGTTTAGTCCAGAGTTGGAAACAAGTGTGTTTTTACCCAATTCTGTTCGTTGTCTTTTTATTCATGCCTGTACAACATGTTAGTCTTAATTTTATGCAAGCTGATGCCTTTAGACGTTCTATACTTTATCAGTGTATACAACTAGAAACTCATGAAAACCCTCATGCTCTTTATTTGCTTTATTTAATCTACGCAGAGAGCACGCGGCAATTACTGTTAGAGGGTCTTGAGCTTGTCTCATTTTTAGTGGATCTTTGTGCTCAGGAAACCAGGAGTGCCAAAATGACTACATAGTATAATGAAATAATGGCTGACGAAATAAAATCAGACTTTGAGTAAAAAGCAAGCCAGATACAGAATGTTTTTTAGTAAATATTAGCAGGCTGTACTTGGAACAGATGTTGCATTTATTTGAGAGTACAGAAAATGTAGTAACTTTCCAGTAGCAACAGAGGGTCCCCGTCTCCTTTTGCAGGGCTCAGAGCACCCGACATCCATCCGTATCAACAGAAGTTTGAGACTTTTTTTTAGCACAGAGCAGTGTGAAACCAAATTGCCAGTATCCTTTATAGAAGAAGCCACTTCTAGAAGGTGTCAAGCATTACCTTCTTCATCTTGGTCTGTCTGCAGATTTTAAGAACGAGCAGTAAATGATGGCTCTCTGATACTTTTGTCATGTGAATATCTGTTCACTAACAAATCATTTTTGTATTGTCTTACTGGCAATTATTCGGAAGCCCGTGACATACTAGATTCAGAGTGATCTGTAGCATTGAAAAAGTAATAATTTATGTATAACTTCTAATTTTTGAGCTATCTAGCTTTATATTAAAAGAAAAATTCTGGAAAAAGTAAAATGAGCTCCTGCATTTTTTATTTTAAGTACTTTATGGTGTCATAGGTACGGAACATGAGAATTTACATTAACAGCTAAATTTCAGGTTTCTGTTGTTGCTGTAGTGTATATACATTAAATAGCTTATTTCTAATGCATGTGTTTTTTAAAAAAAAAAGAATTAAATTGAAGAGAGCAGTTTATCCTACGTAGTATGCCAGACAGGAAGCATGGACTTGCACCCGTCCCGTGTGTTGACATGTAGGTTGACCTGTAGGTAAAATAGCACAGGTAGATTTAATTTTAGTATTTAAGGTGTGTCTGGGGTGGTGATTTTTCTCCCTGACCTCTTTTACACAGGTCTTTTCTTGGAAGATGTAGTAAAAAACTAAAGAATTGCTATCCTCTGCATCGTAATAGTGACTCTTACTCCGCCCGAGCGAGCAGGCAGCATGTACGGAGCTCCGGTGCCCGGGTGCCTGGCAGATTCAGGCGCCTCCCTTAACCCAGTACTTCCACAGGTAGTCTGGTCTCGGAGTGGGAAGAGGAGGATCATGCAGATCATCTAAAAGACAGTTTGCAAGCCAGGCTTGGGGAGGAGGAGGCTGTTGCTCTGGGGTTTGGTTTGTTTTTTTGCACAAGGCTCCAGTGAGCAATACAGCTGGTACAGGGGGAAGTCAAACTTCACAGCTGGAGCAGAAAATACCGGAGGGAGTCTCGGTCAGCTGCCCGTGGGAGTACCTGCTCAGTGCTGGATAAATGTAAATGAAAGCGGAGAAACCAGAGGTAGCGTTGTAAACTGGAAGTGGAACTGGGATTTACTTAGGCTACCGCTCAGTGGAGTGGTTTAACCTTTCCCTGGGCATGCCCAGGAAGCGTCGCTCGGCTTGGAGGAAGACAGCGCGGCGTCCGACTTCGAAAGAGCCTTATCCCCGCAGAAGCGTGAAAGATCACCTACTGCGGCGGGGGCCCTGACACACAGCCTCGAATCGCAGCTCCTTGGAATTTTTTAGGCTTATTATTCCTTGTGCAGCTAACTTCTGGCTCGTGCTTGTGGGACAGTATCGTGGTACTGGAGCGGCTCGTCTCTCTGTAGCCATCACCAAAAACCTCCCTGGTGCTGCTCTTGATTCTTACCCGGTAATGCTTTAAACCAGAAGTCCTAGCGATTGCAGGGCTTGTCTGATTTGTTTTGCACTGTTAATCCATTTTAAATTCCTTTGTTGAACAGATTGTTTAACACTTCAGTTTGTGTTTCCTGGTTTTAAAATGCCTCCTATAATTGTGTCTGTTTCCTGTCTGTTGCATGCGCGTGGCCCTTCATCAAAACATGTTTAAAACAGGTTTATTCCCTTAACTGCTGGTCCGTTTAAGTAGCTTTCACTGTACTTTGTAACCATGGAAATGGTGTACAGATAATATTTATAAGGTGGAATAAAAATAGGGTGTCTAATGGGACCCCTGCTGTTCTGAAATCTCTTCAGCAAAAAGGAGTTGTTCAGACTCCTGGGATTCTGTAGAAATGTACTAAGTCTTCTGTAATACAGAGTGATTTTGTATAAAATAGGTATTTGCTTTAAACTTGTTCATACTTTAGTGTTGGACAGTCCTTTAAAAGTTCACATTCAGTTCCTTTTTTTGTCATGTAATTGCAAAACTTCAGTCTTTGTCAGAATGTTAGATGCAAGGAAATAATTGATCTGCAGTCGCTCAGTGCTAACACTGATGTCGGCGGTCTGGGGTTTGCTTGCTCATCCTGTTCTTCAATGCTTCTGTTTTGGCCTGGCACTTTCACTGCTTCCTCTCCAAATCTGGAAGAATGAGCAAAATACTTGGTTATTTTGCATTGTATTTACTTCTTTTATCCCTCCTCCCCTTTCTAAGAGCACAATATTTGCCCTCGCCTAACTGTTAAGGGGTGTGTGTGCGTGTGTGTGCATGCTTCTTTCATTACTTTTGATTTTATTCCTTGCCTTTAGTATTTTGCTCTTTAACTTTTTTTCACTTGTTTGGCATTTCCCCCTGCTGGCAAATTGAGTTAATAACACTTAGTTCTGCTGTGGAAATGGAAGGCCATAGTTGTCCTTGAATGTCACTGTTTCGTGCTTGAAGCACTGGTTGCTTTTTCCCTCTTCTTCTTCCTTTTTTCTTTTTTTTTCTTTTCTTTTTCCTCTGAACTTACCTGGCAGATAGATTAAAAATTTAAGAAGCAGTTTGCACAGGCAAGGGATCTGCGCATACCTGAAGTTCTCTCCCAAAGTTACTGCAGCATTTCTAGCAGTTGTCAAAGGTGCCTCCCGCTGGCACGTTGCCTCTGGAGTCCTCTCCGGCAGCAGTGCCCAGCTCCTCTCCTGCTGCGCTCCGGGCCGCTTCCCAAAACGCGGAGGGCCCTTCTGCCTCTCTAACTGTCCGCTTCCCGTAAGCTGGTTCCTTCCAAGAGGAAGTGGATTGCTCAAAGGGAAAAAATAGTTTGGCACTTACTATGGTTCCCTTCCCCCCTTCATGTTTTAAAGAGCAAAACAAAAATCCAGAGATTCCTCCCTTCTTAATGGAGTTGGAGGAAAAGTACTTAAATCAGTACTGGAGGAGAGTTTTCTTAATTTGGCTTGTTCTCCACCTCTTCAGTTGTTAAAGCAATATCTTGTATTTCATATGTGTGTTTGATCTATTTCAAGCACTACTCTTTCTAGAAAATATTCCTTTCTCCTGGTCACAACTCTTTCCTCTTCCTTTCCCTCCTTTCCCCAAATAGTCCTCTGCCTCTGAAATGGAGAAGTTGCTGCCTTTCTTCTGTATTACTGGGATGATGAATTTACAATGCACCTTAAGAACGGTACAGGTTAATGAACTGATTTTTCTAGGCACATGATTAAAAAAAAAAAAAAAAAAAAAGATTCCAGATAATTTCCCTTTGAATAGTTTAGAAATTTTGAAACAAAACAGTGGTCTAGTACAGCTAGGGAAGGGAACACTTTTCGTCCCTGTTTACCTTCTGTCCTTTACCTCCCAGCTGTGTGTATACTTTTGTAGATAGATTGTAAATAATATAAAAGTGGTTTCAGTTCAAAGACTTAAGTCATTGATTTTTTTTTTCATTGTAAAAGTTTAACTGAAACTTGATATTTTCCTAAACAAAAAACTACCAGCAGCTGTTGTGGATTGTTGCAGAACACTTTAAAAAAGCCAAGCCAAGCCTGGCCTTCCTGCCATATCTTTATATCATGTAGACCTTTTAATTCGTTTTTCCAAAATATTCCCTAGCTACCAGCCTCAATTACCATAAAAAAAAAAAAAAAAAAAAAAAAAAAAAAAAAAAAAAAAAAAAAACCACCACTTTGCTCTTGTGCTGTTAGTAAAGCATAAATGTACAGTCCTAATTAAGACTAGCGTTTCCTTTCGGTGTATGTATAGATAAACAGCACCTTCTGAATAGCTACGTGGTTCCCTAAGATAAAAGTTGGGATCATCCAGCTTTTTTTATCAACAGGAATTTAGTCATGTTGCGTGGACGATCTGGTTTTGTGTTTATCTCGGACTGGTGAATGGTAATTCAGCGGGCGCTGTGAGGCTCAGCATTTTTGCTAATGTCCCTTAGAGAGGCGATGGTAGCAGCATGGGGGCCGCGTGTGTTTGGGGGGGATCTTTCTCTAGGAGTGCTGTATATATCCCAGGGGTCCCCTGCGCCTTTACGCTCCTGAGAAGTGCAGAGCCCGAGAGCTCGTAAATCCCTGCAGGTGAGAGAGGGAATCCCGAGATTTTTTTTTTTCAGAACACATTTATGCTGATTTTCCACCAGGGCAAACGGGATTGCTCCCTTTGCTGCCTCCTGAGCTCGAGTGGGGTTTCCACCCCTCCTCTGCCCCATCACTCCCACTCCCCAGCGGAAGAACTAAATTCAGCGAGACCTGCTCATTTCTATTAGAATGGTAGTCGTGGGAAAGCAGAGCTAAGATTTTAATCCTTACTTGCTTAAATGTGTTTTTGTTGATACTTTCATTTATATATATGTGCGTATATTTTATATTTAAATAAGACTAACTTTTCTATACAATGAGGGTAGCCTTTTTTTTTAATCTGTAGTGAGTCTTTCAGCTCTGTCTATATGTTAAATGTAGCATTGCTTCTGCATAATCTGGTGATAGTGTCATGTGCTTCCATCGAAAACATAGTTTGACAGTTTTCTAAACTGTTCTAGGGAAGGTGAGCCAACCTGTCCCTGACTGAAATCAGTTTCTGGTGTCTTAAACTCTCATTCCATCAGTTTCATGGCTCATATTAAGGGCAAAAGGAACTCGCAGAGGCAGAATTGATGCTCGTAGTTTTTGAATTGGGAAGGTTTCTGCATGCACCAATAGAAAAGCATAGTTCCTTAACTGTATACTGGGAATTACCCGTATACTGGGGTGGGGAAAGGGAAGAGAGGGAGCGGATGAAAAGCGGTTGTGCACACGGAGGAGGAGGAGGAAGGCATGCCCATGTCTCGGTTGTCCCAGGCAGTCCTGTCCCTCCCAGCGTGGTGGCCGGGGCGGCTGTTCGCGCGGGCAGCGCGACTTCTCCCAGCTCCGGCACAGAGCGAGATCGGATTCCTCGCGCTGGCGCGCACGAGACTCGTTTTCAGTCCCGGAAACGACAGCACCAGTGGTAGCAGCGTGGCTGTTGAAATGTGAGCCTTGTAGTAATGAATTTGAAATAGCTTGCGTACCCCCTCTCTGGGCTACGGTCGGCGTTTCTCTTTCTCTACACTGCAGAAATCCGGCCCTGTTTAAGGAATATGAGTTGTTACGTTTTTTTTGGTTGTGTAATTGTGTTAAAGTAACTTTTATAATGACTTGTCTTCCTAAGAAGAACTGCAAGTGTCCTGTATATGCAGGATACCTTGCAAATACCAAAGGGATAGCTGTTGCTTTGAGGAGTTCGCGTGTAAAGGCAAAGACTGTCAATCCGTTGTGTGTGTGTAGTTTCTCGAGGTTTTGTGTGTTTGTGTGTGTTTTTTAAGGCAAAAGTAACCAGCCTTAGTATTGTTAAAGAGGGCTCTGAAACGTGAGAGAATGTCAGCCTCATACCTGCCTCCGCGCAATTAGTCCTTTTTCCTTTGAATCCATCCTGCGGACTAAACAGGACAGCAGTAAAAAGTAAAAATTAGCAAAAAGTAAAAATTGTGTTATATTGTGACAAATTCACATGAAGTTCTTGAGGAGAAGTTACATGGTCTAGCAGTAAACGTGATGGTCTCTAATTTTTCTAATGCCCTTTGTCTGCAATGTCTTGTATGTTGAAACACGTATTTTTATATGGAAGAGAACACATCAACTCATAATAACGCCAAATATACTATAATATGTATATAGTGTATGTATACTATCTGTTCATTTAATTTACTGTAGCTGGGATGAGTGCACAGGATTTTGCTAAAACTAGCAGCAATATAGCAGCAAATAACTACAAGTTATTTGCTGCTAAAAGCACATAATAAATTGTGTGGATAGACAAAAGCTATGGGGCAGGGGAGGCCCAGCTGTTTGTCCGCTGAATCGCGTGACTTTTAACTGTAGAAAACTCAAGTCAGACATAAGTAAACCTGAATTGTGCTGTGGCAGAGGTGGTGCCTCTGAGCGGCGGCTTCCAGAGCGGGAAAGGGTCGCGGCTGGAACCGGGGCGAAGCAGGGCTCCGCGTTTCCCACGTCTTTTCCCAAATACGTCTCTCCGGTTACAGTAGCATAAACTTTATTGTATAACATAAAGGTGACAATTAGTATCTGATTGATATAACGGAGCATTTTAAAATACAGATACTTAGCATTTAGGTGGTCTATTAAAACTTCAAATGCCATACACAGAGTTTAACCGTGTGAATGTCTCTTGACATCGGCTGGGGCTGCCAGATCTTAAACACAGGAGTTTGAGATCTCTTGTTTTCATAACAATTTCATGAAGTGAGTAAGTTTTCACTGTATTTACAAACATCGACAAAAAGTTTGAAGTTGACCAGCAGAATGTGATTGTTTTTGTGATGGTGGTGCTTTTTTTTCTTTATATATGTTGCCTAGAAGCACTTAAGTTGTAAGATTTTTTTTTTTAATGTATGTCTATATCAGACAAAGCTTTTTATTTTGTTTAGATATGTCATGCATTTTTCTGGAACTCCTACCAGAGTGAAAGAAAGCAGTAGAATTATTGTGTAGGAAATGGAGTTAAGGATTTAATTTCTTTTTCTTTTTTTTTTCTTTTTTCAAATTAAACTAGAGAATCACAGAATAACTTAGATTGGAAGGAAACTTTAAGGTCATCTTGTGCAACCCTGCTGCTCAAAGCAGGGCCAGCTTCAAAGTTAGATCAGGTTGCTCAGGGTCATATCCAGTCAAGTGCTGAAAACCCAGCTGACTATTTAAAAACGTGACTTGCTATTTCTGTTAAGATACTCAGACCAGTAAGATGAAGTTTAATTAAACAAAACAAAACAAAACACAATTCAGGCTAATAATTTTACTAATACCAGGTCTTCAGCAGTCCATCTTACTCAGAAATTGTATTTCTAAAACTTTGATATTTAATATAATGTTAATTTAAAATGCTTTTTGTTTTTAACTTGTAGTAAACATACTTGAGCATTGCTCAACCTTCTCTTCTAGTCATGTGGTTTAATATTACTGCT
Organism: Rhea pennata; assembly: GCF_028389875.1. Taxonomy (NCBI): domain Eukaryota; kingdom Metazoa; phylum Chordata; class Aves; order Rheiformes; family Rheidae; genus Rhea; species Rhea pennata. The sequence goes on along the minus strand of NC_084667.1, from coordinate 17,935,856 downwards.
TTAGGAAGAAGGAAATGTTCCTAATAGAAAGCAGAGATGGATACAGAAGTATGACTCCCAGAGCTGGAGTTTTAAAATTCCCCAATATTGCAGCATTTACTGTTATAATTTGAGAGCTGGCCATGCAGACTTACACTGAAGAGAGCTTACAGCCTATGTTACTAGGGCCTTCAAAGGAAAATCTCAGTAAATTGAATAGCTGACATTTCATGGTGCATTTCTACTTGTCTTGGTTTTACGTTAAGAAAAGAAACAGTGCAAACTGCTCAACTTTTCAGACTTTTTTATTAATAGAAGTGATTTTGAGCCATCTATTTAATCTTTCCAGTGTATATTGTAGAGTGTATATACAAGTAAGAAAGTGCGAGAGAGAATATGAGTTTGTATGTGTGTTCTGGGTGTGAACAAGAAGTAATCCCATTTCATCTGTAGGAGCAGGATGTCTCTATCAAATACCTTTCCCACTAGTGCTACTCTGGGAGGGTTCCCAGTAACTCCAAATGCTCACAGTATTGTCGAGCCCCAAAGCCACAGATTTAATTGGTCATAAGCTATTCTCTGGCAAGCTTTCGATCTGCGATTTTTGAATTGTCAAGCTCCACTAATTCATTATGGCTGTATGAAATATAGTTAAATTTTGTCCTTTGTCAGTAAAAGCAAGTTGACTGATAATTCCTTACTTTCAGAGCCCTGATTGCTAGCAAGAAGATCTGTGCAAGCAGCACTTGAAGTCAGGATGCTCCTCCTGTTGCCCAAATGGCTGTAGGTTAAGTAGCAACATCAGAGACGTCAAGTTCTCTGTCGTCACGTGAAATTTGGTTAACCATGGAAACTGCCTTCCGAGGGCTTGAGTCTCTTCTACTGCAATATTGATGATGGCCACTGGGCGAAGGCCTTTTTGAGCCATGTAGCAAACTTTGGCATATGTGAACCTGCTATTTGTTAATCAAAACAAAAGGTTGTGTCCAATGCTTACCGTCGCCAGGGGAAATTGTGGGCTCGGAGTAGGTAATGGTGCCCTATAGAGAACATCGGTCTTGACCATGTTTTTTATCTCTACTTGCTCTCACTTTTGACTAGACAAATGTAGTAATAACACTTTTTCAAGATCCCGATCCCTTACATCTGTTGTCTTTAAAAATTACCAAACTTCTTTTTTTCTTCTTCTTTTTTCTTTTTTTAGGTTAGTTGTATCACACCAGTGAATGTGAGAAATAGTTTGTTGGTATTCCAGCCGATCTGTGTGGCTTTTCTCCTGTTCCCCCTTTACAAATGGTTAGGTTGGCATGGAAGGTACAACTGTGCTTTTCTTTTGGGGCAGTAGAGGTTCAACTTGCACGCAGAGGAGATTTTTGTTGTATTTTTGACCTAGTATCAGAAGCAAAGGGGATGCATCTTACGTCTGGTGTGAGAACACTCGCTGTCTCCATTTATTCACCAGTTGGGCAGGTCATCCAAAAGACACCTGGATATGGAGGTGATGGTGTCCTATGAAGGTAGAGCACCTCAGCTGGCGCCCTTCACGGGTGCTTCGTCCCTCCGGGAAGGGAGAAGCTGAGAGTTGGGCAGGCATGCCATCTTCTGCCCTTTGGTTGGACTGTTACAACGGCCTGAGTAAGAGCTGTCTGCTCTTCCCCTTTGGGGGGAATCAGAGCTAGAAATCTTCTGGACATCATTAAGAGAACTGTAGTACGTGTCTGTTTTGATCTTTTTCATGTTTCTGTGGTACTAAGGAAGATGGAGCAGAAATTAGTCAGAATCTTCTGGGCCAGCTTGTCCTCTGCACAGAAAGTGATACGGCCTTAACCATGGTTAACAGTCAGGTTATTGTAAGGATAAGTATATATAATGCTATGCAAATGTTAAGAACTATGGCAAATTAAGTCCATTTAAGATACTTGGAATTATCATGCTTGGTTTTATCATGTTTGTACTTCACTTCTCTCTCAATTCCCGATATAAGCAAACTCATGTGCATCTGGTGCAGGTTTTTCTGTGGTTTTCGTTAGCTTGTTTCTTACGAGGAAACCAGTTCTTTATTTGCTGTAGAGCCTAGATGTTGAATAGAAAGGTGGCATGAGGCTGCAACCCAAAAACACAGAATGTAAAGAAATTGTTTGACAGATTCTTCGTTCTTTAATTTTATCCTCTCTGCTACGTGAGGCAGAGTTGCCAGGAAAAATACTGTGCTTGCATGAGGGCAGAATTAAGGTATTTTGTATTTCCAAAGATTGATCTGCTCTTAATGCTTAAAGAAAAAGAACTGTAGTAAATTATATACAGAAGAGGATGTAAATACATTTCCATTCCCTGTCTAGGTCCTCTTTAAGTGACTTCTCCAAGGCAACACAGAAAATCACTCGGAGTCACGGTTGGACTCCCGGAGTTGCTAACTCTGCCCTCGGGAGCCGCTGGCTCCTCAGCCTGGGGTTGCAACCTTCGAAGTAGATGCAGGCAGCTCGGAGGCTTGTGACGAGGCAGCTTTTGGCTCGGAGTTAGCTGAGAGAGAGATGCGGCCTTGAAGAGCCGAGGGCCCTGCTCTGGAGGGGGGTCTCTGCGTAGAACGGGGGGAAGCGAGAAGGGAAGGAACGGTTTATCGTGCTGTTACTTTTAAGAGTGATGGTTTTCTCTTCTGAGTGTACTTGCACAGCAAACAAGCTGATGCTTTTCTTTTTTTTTTTTTTAATAAAAGTTGTGCTCTTTTATTCTAAGAGTGTATATTTAGATGTGTAGTGCTGGATTCTTTTGTTTAGCTTTCTTTACTGTAGATGACTGACTGAAAAAAAATGTTTATAGCACTGAAACACAGTTGTAGCCTTAATGCCTATTGGAGAGGGAGAGTTAGTGCTTGTAGTGATTAAAGAGCTTCCTGTATGGATTTTCAGACCGAGAAAATAACTGATTGATGGTGGAAGATGGAGGTAACAACTAAGGTGTTAAGATCAAAGAAGAAACAACTAGAACTTGAGATTTAAGGCTTTTTGATAACTATCAACGGTGAGGATATTTCAAGTTCTGTGGCATCCGGAGCAAATGCACTTAATTTGAATATATCCTCAAAACAGTCCATCCTCCACTTTTCATATCCTGTCATGTTAGTAGTTGGACATAAATTAATTCTGAAACACTTCTTTGGGTTTATTTAGATAAGCAACTTCCCTTCTGTAATATTTTGAGTTCCGAATGCACAATAAAGTTGGGCAGTAGAGGAGGGAGGCAGTATGCGTAGTCACTACCGACAGCAGGCTTCCCATTTTCTGTTCTGTTCTAGGTGTTCATCAGCACCCTGCTTCTGCTGGTTAGCAAATGAAAACGTCATTTTCAGTGGTCTCCACTGATTGAGACATTATATGGGTTTCTCTGCTGTATCTAGTTGTAGCACTGGGGCTTAAACTTCGGCTGCAATGGCTTGTGTGGATGGAAATATATCTGCAAAAATCTGGTTGGCTGTGGACTCAAACCTTTAAATAGACTAATATTCTAGTATTTTACTAGAAAACGGGAGTATTTTAGAGGGTGGGGTTTTTTTTAGCTTCAGGCAAAGTAATTGAGAAAATGAATTGCCATTTATATTTTAGCTATCTTTTTAGGGCTCTGACTCACGATTTTGTATGATTCATCTGGGGATGATTTAAGAGGTGCCACCTTTCTCCTCTGCTAAGTGTTCTACTTCCCATGACACCGGCAACCTAATGGGCAGCGCATCTTCTCAGCCTCCACAGTTCATGACCTAGCATATTAGCTTAAACTGCCATTGATTTCGGTTTACATGAGTGCTCTGGGATTTGAGCTCCAGTGACTGTGCTGACACACCACCTGCTCTACCATCTTTGCTGTGCTGGGATAACCTCCAGCAGAGGAGGTGGGCAAACGTCTGGGCTGGGTGACTGGTGTATTTAGCTACGACAGCCGATGGCTTGTGATTTAGATCTTAATAACTATGATGGAGGTGAGGTATTTTACCAAGGGTTGGGGAACAGAGGCCTTGCACAAAACTAGAAAAGCTTGTAGCTGTGATCTCTTCTTTTCCTAGTGACAGTAACAGTGCTTTACTCCAGATTAGAGCTGTAGGTCTCTCTGGCTTGCTCTGCCATGTCAAACGGATTTTCTTTTTAGATTCTGTGTTTAAAAAAAAAAAAGAAAAAGAAAAAAGAAAAAAAGATCCCAATCTGTGAATATTCTTTTTCTTGTTTCAAACTGTATTTAAACTATTATTCATTATTTCTTTGTTTTGTTTTTGTTTTGCAGGAGGGAGTGGAGAGCTGAAGGAGATAACTTTCTCAGAACTGGTAAGTAGTTTTTGCTGGGCAAAAGATGGTTTACCTGAGAACAGATGGTACTAATGGTAGCATCCATTTTTGGAGAAGTTTGATTACTGAAAACAAAATCCTGTCAATTTTTATATTCAGAAATTAAATCTTAAAAAGTAACTGTTGCAGATGGAAGCATAGATCCTATAAATAAAATCACTGTAGGTCTATGAGATTTGGGCCTCAGGGTCTGTAATTCTGGCAAACTTAATCTGTTTGAAAATAGGGCATTTTCTCCTATGTAGCTTGAAAACAGATTTATTTGAAGGGATTTTAGGTGCCAAATTCTAAGTTATTCAGAGCCCTCTTGTACACACAGAAGGCATTCATACCTTTTGTACAGGTCCTACCGATGTTGTTACGTATATAACTTAAACTGGCAGCTTCAAAGTTTAGTTCCCAATATAACCATAGGTTAAGGCTTTATCTTTTAGAATTTCTGTCAGAGACTAAATTTCTTAAATTGGGATAAAATAGAAAGGTGCTAATGTACTTATGTAATTATTATTATAAATCTTAATGGTTCATTTGATCTCTGAATATTTATATTGTATGTAAACATATGCATTGACTTAACTAAGGTGCACTGAATATGAAATTTTAACAGTATTGAAGCAACTACCTAAAAAATAATCCTTTATTTGTGATAAATGTGTGCTGGCAAGACATTGAATGAAAGACTGCGGCTTCCAAAATTTTAAATTTTTCCAGTTAACAGTAAATTGCCTTCTTGCTGTCCATATTCTTCCCATCTGAGGCCTGGAAGTGTGTGTCAATGCACAAAAGATATACGTACTCCTTTTGAAAGTCACCAATTTGAGCAATGAATAAGACGTTCATGCTTTTTCTTTTAAAATCTAATGGGGTGAAGAATGTTTAGAGACCAGCCCAGCCATGGAATTTCAAATAAGCTGCAAACTTCATAATTAAAATACTTCTACTTACCTGAGAATAAAGTAAAAAACACCATGTATTTTAATAATAATCTACAGATAGTTTATAATGCCACAAGACTTAAATTTTTACATCTCCCTTCAAAGTTTATTCTAAAAGAAATAAAAGTTCAAGAATTTTGAAGATTTTTACCCTTCAAAATATGTGTGGCCACTTAGCAGGCAACCCCAAAATCTGTTAGGTAGTTCTGTACCAGCTTCTAAAGGAAATACTATTAATATGTAACTTGTTGCCCTCATAGATGTTTCTAGACATTATTCTGCATAAGACAAAATAACACAGTTTATGATTTTGTTGAATGTAAAGAATGTTCACTTCCTTCTCTCTCTATGGAGAATTAAAATCAGGAACATGTTTAAGGTACTCAAGGGGAATTTTGGATGGGGTGCACACTCTCTGTCTGGATTTTTGCATCAGTAAAATGTGGGCAAGTGGCAGTCTAGTAAGGCTTTGTGCTCTTGCTTTCCAGTCCTCCTGTTTTTTTGTCTCCTTTTGCTTCCAGAGCGCTACAATTGAATAGCATGTATATACATCTTATATTTGGAAGTCAGCAACTTGACCAAATTTTAAAGTCAAAGTCTTGTTTGATACGTTCTCCTGGCCTCACTAGTGATTTGGATGTTTAGAGCACTTGAGAAACTCCTAACAGATAATGTCTTCGTTGCCCTGTGCCTGTTTCCTTATCTTTAAAGTGGTGGTGATAATGGGCCTCAGCTTGGATGCCGTGTCAAATACAGTGTAACTTACCACGGAACTGGTCGTTGCTGATCCCAGCTTTGCTTGACCAGAGAGAAGCACAGCAGCTGCAGGGGGAGGCGATTCCACCAGACCATTCCTTGCTTTGGGATCCTCCTCGATGGAGCAGTGTTAATTTCTGTTGCTCACATCTGAGCCTCTTAATTTTTTGAGGAGAGGAGATTGTTTTCTTGTGTTTAGAATAAGCTTCAGTGTAACTTTGCCAGCAGAGAGTAGTTGGAAGTAAATGATATTGTAAAGTGAGCTCCTCTGAGACCATAATGGAGGGGGGCAAGTAAAAAGAAAGGGTGAAGAGCTAGCAAACCTGCAAAAAGGAGTATGATCTAAAGTTTCTATTATTCTCTCTTGCCTTTTCTAGGAGGCTTCAATATTATGGATTGAAATTAATTCTTCAGGATAGCGTAGTGTGACACCTAATTCCAATATATACGGGATCTATTTTAAAGACTTTACAGTTAAGGAGTCTTACTCTATTAACTTTCTAAAATTATAATGGAAGAAACATCTCAAATTTTAGCATGTTTTTGGGGTGGAACTAGCGAATGATTTTGTTATTTGAATAGCTTTGGGTTTAAGACTTGCTTGTCACAATCTATATTCTCCAGGAAGGCAGTGAATTATTCTTTTTCCTGTCTATAACTGCATTAACCTGGCTGATTTTTTTTAGACTGAACTATCACTGAGGTCTGCAAAGCACTATCATGTTTTCCTTAAGCCTTCTTAAAATTAGTTTTGAAAGATCTTTTTAGCTGTTAAAGGCATCAATCAAATAAAGTTGTATTCGTGTTTATGAACTATCAATACTTTAATATCTGTGTCTCCACATTCTGCATTAATAGTAGTTGCTGAATCTTTTTCCCCTATGAAATGTCCTATTTTTTTTTCACATTAACTACTACTAGGCTTTACAGTTCCATGTATTAAAAACATGTTTGCCATTTACTGTCACATTTGAGATGAATGTTTTTTTTCTGCTGATTTGAACTTTAAAGTTAATATGTAGTCATAGAATAATACTAGCTATTCATTTGCCATCTCATTCATTGAAGATGCATTGAAAAAGAAACTATGGGCATATTTGCCTGTATTTTTACCCTCAGATTGAATTTTCTAAGGCTTTTGAAAGACGCTGTGCCTCTGTAATGACTCTGATCTTTAGCAGTCGGTCTCCCACCAGGTTCTTTGAAGAACGGCTTCTTTAGAAGCTGCAACGACAGGGACTTAGCGCAGACTGTAGTTGCTCCTGTCTGCAAGTGGAAGTAATAATCTAGGATTCTGTTTTCTCATTAAGGTTTGTGGTAATAGAACAGGGAACTATACGTAGTTGCCATGTATCCCTTGATACAAATTACAGTTTTATAGAGAGTAGCGCTGCAAAGGCAGCTGTTGTAGCTCTTCAGTGTGTTACACGTGGGCAAGACCCTTGGAGAAGGTCATTGCACGTGTTGGCTAGGAAGTCTGATTGGGCCTGTGTTGTTTCAGTACAGAAAGTCACGCTAACAGCAGGCCAACACTTGCAAAAGAATGAATTGAAGTGTCATTCTTTTTTAGAAATTTCTTATGCTCTTTGTTTTGTTTGTTTATTTTAATTTGTAACTTGGTTCTGTTTGGACAGAGAAACGAGACTAAAAACTGTGAAACTCACTTGTGTTATTCTCATGAGTCCGTAGACTCGTCCAACGCTTCAGTTCGCCACAGTGGGATGATATCAGACGACATTCAAATGAAATTCTCTAATTTAAGCGAAAGCTCTCTTTTTGCAGCCTGCGTGTATAAGCTACACTAAATTGTCAGGATCTTTTTGAAAATGGCAAAGTGTCGTTATGAATGCCTCTGAGCTGGCTGCAATACCCACCCATTCAATAATTTGTGAACAAATTAAAAAAAAAAAAGTCTGAATTACTTTAACACTTGTGATTCCTTAATGTCTGACGTGGTAAAAATGATTGAAAAGATCACTGTATAATGTTTTCTGAAGGATTTTATTTGTATCTTTTTGTAGATGTTTTTCATCCAATTTTTACCCAGGTTCCTTTGTGTTTTGAGCATATGGGATAAAGACAGGAATCTTAATCCTGTCTCAGAAGTGGATACTTTTAATGTATTTGTGAAAAAAAAAATCACTTGTCCAAATTTCAAGGCTTTTAAAAGTATAGATGATAATACTTTTCTATGTCAGAGGTGAGGAGGATTAAATTGTTTGAAGTACATGTGAAGACAGTAAACTCATACTTTCTGGAATTCTACCTAGAAAAACAGTAAAGGGATTTTAATGACTTTGGATAAATCTTGTGCTTTATATCAGTCTTTCATTTCTTCAAAATAGGCTTCAACTGAAATGACTTACTCAGTGCAAACTGAGAGGACTAACTCAGTGCAAGTTTTAGGTGGTGTTGTTAGTCCATTATTACTCTTTTGTCACATCACGTGCTGACCATCCCTTTCAAGAACAGCCCTAAAACATCACTGAGCGTACATTAACGTAATACACTTTGTTTAACAGTTCACACTCACACTTAGACTGCAGAATTTTAGTCTCTGAATATTTTCTCACTTACCCAGAGTTTTGAAACATTCTCAATAGTTAAATTTTCTAATTTAACATGCAGCTGCAATAGGATATTGATAGGAAATAGCTATGCACAAACTAAGATAAATCACAAAAACGTCATCTTTGGGATATGCAAGAAGAAACAAATTTGGCTAAATTACTCTAAAGAAAGCACTCTGTTCGGAGCTTAGTTAGATTTCTTGTGTTCCAAAGATGGTTTGTGTTTAGGCTAAAAAGCTGCAATTGAATGTAATTCACTGCTGTATTCCTGCTCTGTTACACTCATTTGTTCTTAACTGACTTCTGTCTTTCACTGTCTAAAGCAAAGCCTTTATTTTTCTATAGTGCCAGTGTGAAGAGGAAACCAGGAACTAAAGGCACTGGAATTAGCAAAGAAACATCTAGAGAAAGTGGAGAAGGTAGAGAATGGAGCTGCAGACTCTACAGGAGGCTCTGAAAGTGGAAATTCAGGTTCACCAGGTAATTTTTCACATCTTATTTTCAAGTAGTAGCAATAGGGGTCATATATAGTAATAGTTGCTTTATAAATTTGAAATTGTTGTAGAAATTGTTTATTCTCTGTGTTTTGACCCACTGCCTGTTTGTTTTTAGCAAATGAGAAAATTCTGCATTTCAGGATGTGTTTTTTATTCTTATTTATTCTTTAGCAACGACAAAACATTCCAAATTCTGTATTCAGCAGCTTCAGACTGGAAGATTTTTGAGTTCTAAAACCAACTTCAATATTTGATTGGGAACAGAAAGATAGGGAGGAGGAACTTTCCAAGTAAAATGTGCATAATGCTAAGGAGACTTATATGATGCTTCTCTTCTCAAGTACCTTTTGTTTTAGTATCTTTCTTTTTGATAGTAACCACATACTTTTGCTACCTAAAATATTGCAGTGTTTGAGCTCAGGAGATTTTTACATCTTAGGTATTTTACTGCAGCCTGTCCGATGCTGTATGGCAGTAGAGTTGTGTTTAGACAAGTCATCAGTTAATTTGGGAACAAATATTCAAGATGATTTGTTAACTGGCTGCTACAATGAATGAGCATAGTGCAATGCACCCATAAAAGTTTGTAGGGGGGCTAGTAAAGCAAAGTTATGCCTGCATTAATGAAGATGCAGCTTTCAGCTAGGGAGAAAAATTTGAAAAGGCCCAAGATGAGTTCTTAGAACTACAGATAAGTACTATGCTCTCCTCAAAAAATCCAAGGCGCTTGTCGTCTTCAAAACTTAATAAAGTTTTCTTATGGGGGTAATGAAATTCCTAAATTACCCATGGCATAGCTGCAGGCTTTAAAATGTTTAAGGCTAGTAAGTATTTCTTGAAGTATTATCTGCTACATGGTGATCAGAATGCTAGTCTTCTGCTTGTATAACAGCATTTATTTCTTATGCATATCTCTACACTCTTCCTAAACTAACAAAAATTTTAAGACCACAAATTTTGAATAAGCTTTAGCATCTGTTCATAATGACGATGAGGAAAAGGGATGGAGGCTGGAAAGTTTTCAAGAAGCTTCTCCTGTCCACATCAGGTGCAGGGTTGTTCGGTCCCCTTTGCCTGAGCTTTCCCCAGCCATCATCAAAAATGCACTCAAGTCAAATTTAATTAAATATGGGTTTGGTTGGTAAAACTAGACAAGCCATTATAGTAGAAGGTTGTTTTTTTTTCCTTTAAGAACCAGTAATGGGAATAGATAGGATAAGAACAAGTCTAAACTTTTACAATGGAAAATAACACAGCAACATACCGAGTGCTTCAGAAAACTTTTCTTGAACCATATGTTAGTTGTTAGTGCTCTGCTCCTCAAATGGCCAATGATAGAAATATACAGTGGTTTTTGGCTCTAAAAAAATCTTAAAGTAGAATGCTTGAACTTCATGTTTTTAAATTACAAAATTAAAAGAAGTGTGATATAGTCTTTCTTAAGGTAGTACTGTAGGAGTTCTGGAGAATTGTTCCACTTAGCTTTTACTTTTTCTTTTTTTCTTTTCTTTTTCCCATGGACTCTTTCATACAGTCTTGGCAAGCTGTTTATACTTGTGATTTGTCCTCTGCTTGTAACTGGTGGACAGGAATATGTGTGCATGTGATGAGTACTGAGTTCAATTCTTCACTGTGCCAGTCAAGGCTATTGGCCTCCTGATGCAGCATCTCACTTGTCACAACTGTTTACATACATAGTCACAGAAAACGATGCCCAGTGTGACTGCATTTTTGTTTGTAGAATAGCTCCTTGTTTCCTGCCTTTTCCAGTTCACCTTCGGAATTCTGCCTGGAGTTTTAATGCTGCTCCTCGGCAGCATGCAACTTAAACTACCAGTAAGGACCCAAAGGAGTTGTTTGGTCATTTAGGATTTAGAGAAACCGCTACTCTTTGTTTTGTTTAGGTGATTAAAGAAGCTTCTGTAAATAAATTCTGACCAAGTCACTTGCTAAATCAGAATGTAACTGGAATACTAAAATATCTTCAATGGCCGAGCAGTGTTGCTTATCTTGAGAGGAGAGCTGCATCAAATCTAAGTAGTGTGTTCTGCTACTGTGTTGATTTAATTAAGGTTATTTTGAAATAGTCTACTCCTCATAGTTTCAATTACAAGAGGTGTTAAAGGAGTTATATTTAGCTTTTCTCACAGAAGAGTTGGGCTTCATGAATGACTCTTTGAGATGATGGGGAGAAAAGAACCTAAAACATTCTTTTCCTTCTCTCTTTGCTTAGGAAGAATATCAGTAAGTTTGAAAATATCTTAAATTTAGCTTGTCTTTGGGGTTAGTGTGAAAGAACTTTTTTTTTTTTTTTAATGATTGGATGATCCATAAATTTAGCAATATATTGTGAACAGTTTACAGTCTTGTGATTAAATCTCTACAAGCACTTTGTATGCATAAAAGCTAACAGATTTGTTTGTCAAACTCTGATGTGGCAGAAGGCATTGAGGAAAAATAAGCTAAGCACGTGGCTAACCTGGCACCTCTGCTCTCATGACACTGAATGACTGTGTGGTGAAATGATGAAATTCAGTGTTCATAAGTGGCAAGTGATGCACCTTAAAAACAATCCCAGCCTTACAAATGCAATAACAGGCTGTGAATTAGCTGTTAGGAGGGAGGGAGGAGTTCTTGTGATACAGAGATGTGGAGTACTTAGATGTTACGTGCAGTTTTAATCCTTTTGTCTCCAAATGGTAGAGAAGAACTTGAGAAGTACTGGGAGAAGAATGAACAAAGCAGTAGGATGATTTGTACATGAGTAAACTTATAATCCCCATCAGTCATCTCTTTTTCAGATTCAGACAGATGTGGGGAAAAAATGTGGTATGAAGAAGGAGACTAGAGAAGCAGTCAAGAATGATTTTATGTAATTTGATTTGCCCCTAATGCTGGTATTATTGGGGGGCAGGTTCAAAAGAAAATGGAAGCCCTTTTACATGGGGTTCTGTAGTTAGCTTTGGAGTATATTATCACAGAATTTTGAGTGTACTCCTGAGATCAAAATGGAAGAAAAGTTTTTTACTAGCTATTAAATTTATGATATAATCGCTGAAGACATCTGAGAAATAGCTTTCTGGAAGATGGGTAGTAATGCTGTATGCTTGTCCAGTACTCGTACTGATGCCTATGTGTTTGCTATTGGCTAGTACTGGAAAGAGGGTGCTAGAGCAGATAAAACTGCACTTACTCAGAACTTGCCCTATGTTAGGCTTTTTTCTGATTAACTCCATTTTTAGGATGTGAAATAAATATAACTGGCAATAGTTAACTGGCAGAGACTGAATTCTCTGAGGGGTATTAATGTAGGTGGGATGAAACATAATGTTTTCTTTACTTCATCCTTCCTGTTCTTCACTCCTTTTCCCTACTCTGCTGAGAAAATGGAGAAGAAAGTACAAGCTTTGCCATATCCCCTCCTCAAATGCTGAGAACAGTGTAATGTGATTAGTAAACCTGTCAGTAATCAGAAATTAGGATTCTTTGTTTACTTTGCCTCTTCATTCTTGGCTCCAGTTTTCTTTAGTGACAGCGAGATAACTTTTTCCTTACTTAGCAGTAGAAACAGCATCCTCCTGTAGCTGTCTGAAGGAAGCGAAGGAGGAAGAATAGTGAATGGTAGCCATCTGCCCGCTTTCCCTCGGATGTGGAGGGCATCTCTTCTGTGATGATCTCAATCTCTCTGACTGAGGGAGGAAAGTGGCAAAGATGCTTCTGAACATGGGTCTTCCATGTGGTATCAGCCAAGCCAACACACAGGCAATCTCTTAGTACTTGAAATCTTCTGTGCTTGAAGATACAAACAGTTTTTGTGTCTAAAGTGGTTCTGTGTTTTGTTTTTTGAGACTGCAAGCAAAGAAGGCAGCAGTTCTAGAGGACACACAGCTATTAGATTAGCTTACCCAGCTGGTTTGAATTGTCCTTAAACAGTTCTGGAACAAGTGATGCTTTGTAGGAGAAGGAATAAGGGATGTGTTAGTGTCATGATTTCACTATATCAATAACAGTGTGTTTGGAAATTATATAATTTTGCATTCCTTATGGGTTAGATCTTGCTATTAATAATGCTATAACATATTTTGTTTTTTATAAAAGCCTTCCAAAAGTGTTGAGTTTCAGACTACTCAATAAGATCCTTAATGAAAATCTTCACTGTATCATTGTTATCTCTTTCTTTCCAGAAACTGGTTGCTCAAATGAAGCAAGATCCACAGGTAACTATGTATTTCTTCTTATATTGCATTATTTACCCGTAAAATGTAGAAAATAGCATTGCATGGAACCTGATAACTTTTTCATCATGTTTCTTATGCTAATATAGTGTTTAGAAGAAAGCTGTTATAAACAATTCTTTAAGCAATGACAGTTGGATAGTTAAGAAACTGTTAGCTTATGGAGCCTTTCACTTCATATTCCTGGTTGTTTAAATCAAGCAACCCTTGCTTGATCATAGTTGTCGTGTAATTCAAATATGAAATAAAAGTAAACTTCTTATTCTAATAGAAGTGGCTCTTTTTATAAAGAATTGCCATTATTAGAATTTGCAGCATTTTTTTTTTGTGCATGTACTAGAACGTTTACTAGTAGTTATGCTATATACCAGATCCTCTTTCCAATAGTTTTTGTCTAAATAAAGAATGTAGTTTGAGGCTGTGTTGAGGTTGCCTATCCTAGGTATACAACTTCAGCATTGTAACGTCTAAAAAGCAGATTCTTGACCTCGGTATGCTTCAGAGCTGCTGAAGTTACGGATTCTGGATAACTAGGCTCCTTGTGTAGACAGAAGTCGCCCCTTTCCCAGTGACTTTATAAGGAGACTGGATTATCTCGTAACGTATCTCGTTAAGCACTCCAGTTTGCTCGGTGGGGAGCTACCTGGCGTTTTCCAGTAAGTCTAAAGTGTTGAGTAGAGGGATAAAGGCACCTCCCTTGGTGCTTGTTATTAAATGTTTCCATCCCCATAAACTACTAAATGCCTTATTTTGGGGTTTTGTTTTATTATTATTTTTTGTATGACAGCCAAGGAGTTAGCTCCCTAATGGGGGTATTGGAAGAACCGGTTTTTTGAACTTCCTTAGTCTGATGGGATTTGAGGAAGGTCTGCTGCTCTTACTTGCTGGGCAAGTCCTCTAGCAATTAGCCTGTAGAGTAATTTGCTTTCTGGTCATGTCTGTTGAAAAACAGATCACACTGCAAGCAGGAATGGAGAGTTCATGGAGCCAGGAAGAATAAATCAAAAGGGAGTCAGACAGACTAGTGTGAAGAGTTTCCTTAATGGAGGATCCAGTGTTTTGGTTCCTGCTTCCAATGCTCTAAGTTCATTTTTTATCTCAGATTATTAAGTGGAAACTAGAAGAAGAGAGAATGGTCAATATTTAGTTTTGCTAAAATTGTTTGTGTATTGGAGAAGACTAGCTACAAATAACCAGGTTAGGTTTATAATGCATTTCAAAATTTATGGAGGAATATAAACATAAGGAAGCTTCTTCAGCATGAAGTAGGAATACTAGTCTTATGTTTTAATATTTCATGTAGCACAATAAACCTGTATGATCCTTTCCACTAATGATGCATGATTACTAGTGTGAGGAGTTTATAGCATAGATAAGAGCAAACAAAAAGGAGGAGGCGAAAAATGCAGGGAACTTTGCTTCCTTGCCATATTTCTGCAGAGCTTCACAGGCTTTTGCTGAATGCAAAACTTTTTTTCTTTGAGTAAAAAATAAATAGTCTTGCTAAAAATCGTGTTCTATCTGCATCTTTATAGTGATGTTTATGGCTTTCAAAATCTTAAACTTAAAAGTGCTTTTGTAAGCAAAGTGCTAACATGAATGATGCGCTAAAGGCAGATGTAATTCTCTTAAATGTAGACTAAGGCCTAAAAATATACGGAAATTAAGATTTAGATATGTCTTGTTTCATTTGGTGTGTATGTCAGTAAAGATTTAATAGCTGCTGTAGTGCTGATATTGCACACAATTAGAAGTATTTTGCAAAAGTAGCAGAGGTGAGAGTGCCTTAGGTAGCACTCTACTGTATACTGCATAATACTATTGTATTATATATAACCTAACATTTCCCTTACTTGATTTGTGAACTTAATGAATAGTATAAATGCATTTTATATTGTGGTAAGCACTAATGGATGTTTTAATAAAGTCCGAATTTCAAACTGAGCTGTTTCTCATTGAGTGCTAGAAAGATCCTCTGACAATTGTTGCACTCAGTGACTCGAGTAAGGCTTTATTGAGCCACTTGAATTTTATTGGCTGTACATCCAGAGGTGCTGTGTTTGTAGTGCAATATGCAAAAAGCCTTCCTGCTACTACTCTGTGTTAACAAATGGAATATCTTTCTCACAGATATTTTTTCTTTCTAATCAGAACGCTGATTTGAAGAAACAGCTTCATGAACTTCAAGCCAAAATCACAGCTCTGAGTGAGAAACAGGTAGGGAAACAGAGATGTATTTTTAACACTCTGTTCTAAAGATATGTCTTTTCCCAGCTTCCAAGAGAGCTGCTAAAATTTTATGTGCGAAAGTATGTGTGGGCAAGCAGATATTTCGGGTTTTTGTTTGATTCCTCTTAACGAAAAATAGGATGAACTATTGCAAGTCCATCAAGTAAACAACTAGTGTAATCTGTGTAAGTGCAGCAAGAATTTTTCTCGTTTTGAAATTAGTATTTTAAGTTAAATAATGGAGCTGGGAAAGTGGTTGAATTCTGAATTTACTTTATTATTTTGAAACTTATTCTGAACCAGAACATTGTGGTTTAGGCAAATCTTAGGATTCTGTTTTAATTGGTCCACACTGCGTACACTGGATGAAAACTTGTGAATTTTTCTTTGCGTCTAGGCCAACTAACTACATGTTAGTTATGGGTACCTATCAACAATTTGGAGATTAGTTGTACAGCTACAACTTCCATTGTTTCTTTTTACTGTGATGCGTTATAGCACAGTAGTCGCATGTTTGAAGTAAGGTAGGAATTACCTCTTTGACGGGTCCAAAGTATCAAAGTATTACAACTGCATGTCTTACAGAAAGTTAGTGCAACTGGAAGATGTGTCTTATGGGTAACTAGAAGAAAATAAATAACAGTGAGCTGAAAAGTTATTCTCACTTGTGTTCAAAAAAGGACAAAAAAGACAAGCACTCATAGAAATCCCCAAAACTAAAGTAAATTAGCAGTCCCTGTTGTCATTGTGCCAATAACTGAATCGAATTAAGTTGATCACTAGGGTCAGTTGCTAACACCTTTGAAAAGGGGAAAGATTTCAGAACATGTGCATAAGTAAGAATATAGCAATGCATCAGTGTCTTGTCTAGATACCTGAATTTGTCTGTCATTGTCTGTCATTATCTGTGTGTGCTGTTTCAAGGATTACCCTTTTCCAGGCTAAAAGAACTGTGTATTTTCCAAGGAAAGGAGTAGACACTTTTTACATTTATCTAGAGATTTAGTTGCTTAAAAATTACAGTGTATTTTAGTAGTGGAACAATGAGTTAAGGAAAGAACATACAAGAAAATGTTTTTTTTTAAAAAAATGAGAATAATAATTCAACAAAAACTGAGGTTTTGCTCTTGTGATGGTATGCTTCTCTTGAAGATGATTTATTCTCTAAAACCAGCACGAACCCCTGCATGTGGCTATGTCTCACAGCAAGCAGCTTCAGAGTTCTTTGGTTAGTTCTGGAAGCCTGTGATAATTTCAAAATCAGCTCACCTTAATGCCACAAAACAAGTTATACTGACTACCAGTTCATCAGCAGGAGTGGGCAGTGAGATAGTGAGTGGAAAGTAGGAAAGAACTTAAAAGTTCAGAAAAAAATATATCTTATTGTAATTTTTTGAGCTCTGATTTGTAACATTTTAAAGTTATGTTATAAAATACATGTTGGCATAGATATTGCTTTAAATTAGCAATCTCCAGAAACACAACTATCTTTTCCTGCTAGAAATTGCAACTCAGAATGGTAAAGCACACTTGCTCATAGGTTGAACGTGAGCTGTGCTCCCAAAAGATTTTGAAAAATAAGTTTTTGATAATTTACTTCCACTTACTATAGAGAGAATACAGTACACACGAAGTCACAATATAGTTTCCTTCTTCATCGTTTTTTGATTTTGATTCACTATAGAACAGTGAACTTCCTATCACTGTCTGTCAGAATTTAAAATACTTTAAATTACTGCCAGTGGACCACAGAGCTGCCAGTGTCCCAGATGATAATGTTGTTAAAGCGGTGTGGCTGCTAAAATGCAATGATCGTGGTGAGTGTGTGCTCCAGGAATACGAAAACTTCCCAATGTGGAGAAATGCTGTTTACCTCACGTTTGTCGGAGTCTGTTGTGAGAGAGCTGTGGTTTGGCAGTGCAAAGTTAAGCAGCGTGTTAAAGACTCATCCCTGTACGTTTTAAAGAAGCCTTTATTTCTGTTCTCAGTTCAATTTCTTTTGTAGGAAAAATAGTTGTTAGCACTTGTTTTATGGGGAGAATATTGTCCATCGTGATGATATGAACAGAGGAAAGAAAACGTGCCGTTTTACTTAATAAATAATGTCTTACATCGTCCAGCGCGTTCCTTGCCAAGGAAGGAGGGCTGCAGCATCGTGTTGTCTGTCGTCTTGTTGAGACCCAAGCCAATGCTTTTGGCGCCCGGTCTCCAGTGAATTACCTCTGAGGGCCTAACGTTCGCGCTGTGGACAGCTGTGGGAGGCAGTTCACCTGAAGTACCATTAATGAATGCTCCTATTCCATTCTTAACCCACTGTCATAAACGTCGCTGTTTCATCAGCTTTAATGAAGTGAGAAGTACAAAAGCTCCAACCTGTGTGAAGTCTCTGCTCTGGGACTGTGGAGCGGAGCTGAAATCCATGGAGCTGGTGTTACAGAAACAGAATTTTGAAATATTTGTGCTTTCTGAAATGTAATGCCAGCCTAACCTACTCTTTATTTTTTCCTTGCTCTTTTATTTAATGAAGTTGCATGACGACTGGTAGTGCAAGAACCAAGTCCGTGGTAGCTTTGCTAAAAGCTTTTATTTCCTTTGGATTTCTCTCCCTTTCTGAAGTGTTGTGCGAGTAGTGCGGGAACTTGCTGCCGGTTGCTGCAGTGATTCACAGTGGCTTAGGCTTCTCGCTGAGAATTAATAATGACAGCTCTGTTCAGCAGTTAGTGAGGTTGAAGAGATCTGGCACACTACAAGGAGGAAGCAAGTAGGCTGTGCTTGTGTGTAGGCTCAAACCTAAAGAAATTTGTTAGCTGATGCAGAGCTGAACTGTTACAGCACGAGATATGTCATATATTCATACAGTTTTTGAAAATTTGGAAGTGGTGAAGAAAGTTAATTGGTTTGTTTCACCTGAGAGATGTTGGAGCAATGTATGCTGCAGATTTTATTAGTGTTACCATATGGAAGAAAAACTTCAAAAAAGAGAAAAAACGTACTGGAATGTAATTTGCATTTGAAGAGCAGTAAGCATGAATCCTTCAGACAATTATTCTCCTGTAGTAGTATCATGAAGTTACTACTTCTGAGTTCAAAGTTGTGCTTTTTTTCCCCTCTAATCTGGAGGCAGTAAGGTGAATTCAATTTAAGTCTTGTTCCTCAGTTGTAAATGTCTGTGCTTCAGCTTGGAAATACTGAATGCTTTGCTTTTAAAACTAGTTTTCTGATTCATTCTCCATACCCCTCTTTTTTAATAGGGTAAAGTCAGGACTAACTTCTTGCAGAACCTTTTTATTACCAGATGTAAATTTAGTTGGTAAATCTGAGTTAATCCTGGTGCTGTAAAGCTCATTATTATGATTGTTTTTCAACAAATCTTGGTTTTGTGTCTTTGTAAGAAAATAATATAATCTTTAGCATATTTCCCTTCCCTTTGTACTTTAGAATTGTTTTAGAATAGAATACCTTCCCTTGGAATTCTGTTTTGTAGAGGTTTACCCATCATTGCCTGTGTACCACTCAGTTTTTGTCTGGGTTAAATATACCCTTTACAGTAAAAACACAAGAACTTAAACTGTTGCTAAATTTCCTCATGAAACATAATATATATTATTTTGGTGGGGGAGGTTGTCACCAGTGACCCTTCTGAAAGGCTGAGATCGAGCACGGGTAACATAAAGGAGAATGATACCAGTCCTTCAAGTAACACCTTTTTCCCACTTCTTTCCCTCCACAGTCAATTAAAAATGATAAAATGCTCTTGCAGATATATCTTCACTCAGTATGTATCACAACAGTACATACTTTCGAGTGGCAAGAAAGATATCATGTTTGACTAAAAAAAACCGACAAAAAAAGGAAGTGGGCAGCAAACAAGTGTACTAGCTTTTTAGCAATAACTTGTCAAATACAGAGCATTTCCTACATCTGTGTTTATCACAATTTCTTGGAAAAATTGGAGCAACATTCTGTCTTCAAATGTAGGAGAAAGCTTATGGAAACAGAATCTTCTGACCTTATAGTGAAGAGGTGATGGTGATATGCATATAGCAAAGAAATCGCGTAACTCTTTCCTTCTATTTGAAAATAAATTGAAAATGCCCCCTATTGTAGATAAGTTGCGATGAAATTCACTTAATCTTGAAAAAAATAGTAAGTCTAGTGAAAAATGGAATTATATTCTGATACACTTGCTCTGACAGGGAAAGAATGAAGTGAATCCCTTCACATAAGCCTCAAAGTCCATGTTGTTCCTTGAGAATTTCTTGGAATAGTCTGATATTTTGAGGCACGTAATATTTTGATTTCTAAGCCCTAAATAAACTTAGGGCAAAAAGTACTCAAAAATAGCTGCTACCTTAGGAATGCTTTTTAATTTTTTTTTTGGTGAAAATTAATATTAACATACTTTGCTGTGGAGACAAATTGAAATCAGTTGAAGTGGAATATTGCCAGATAAAACACGCACCGGAAAAGCAAGATAGTCTGTGTTATCACAAATGGGCATTATGAACAGACAAATTACTGGGTTCTGCCTGTATTTAAAGTTTACAGCAAGTTGGGGTGGTTCAGTTTGTTTTAAATTTCATGTGTTCAGGGTATGACTCCTTTTAACCTTGCCACTAAATAGCAAGTAATGGGAAAGAGAGGCTTTTGGAGGTAAGAAAGAACGGTAGTGTAATTTAACCATGGTTTTGTATAGTTGAATGAATATAAACCTGTGGTTTAGGCTGCAAAAGGAAACTTGTTATTTAAGTCTTCAAGAATTGTCAGAAAAAGGATTAAGGATTAATATTTCTGTATTTATTATGGGTACCTTAACTGAATAATGAAAAGATTGGTAATGTGCATAAATGCATCTTGTGAACTCGTTCTTCTTGAATACATGTCATCCAGTAAAGTTTTTTTTTTCTTTTTCTTTCATGGAGCCTTC
Organism: Rhea pennata; assembly: GCF_028389875.1. Lineage (NCBI taxonomy): Eukaryota > Metazoa > Chordata > Aves > Rheiformes > Rheidae > Rhea > Rhea pennata. The sequence goes on along the minus strand of NC_084667.1, from coordinate 17,915,397 downwards.
TTGAACACATTATCTGCAAATTATACCCAAATTATACCCAAAATGTCTGTCTATGCTTTGGTGAAAAGAAAGTAAACACAAAGAAGTTAGAGAGCAGGAGGGAAGCCAGTACAGTTACCGAGGAGGGAAGAACACTTAAATACTTCTGTATTCTTTATAAAGAAGTTCAGAAATTCATAAGGCACTCTTACTGGCCTTGGTGTCCTTAACGTGTTGGCTATTTCAGAATAGCATCGGTACTGCAAGTTATATAAAATAAACAGGTGGTAATGAGAACTTCTGCACGTTCGTGTTGTGTTTTGTAGAAACTTCAAATTGCTTTAGAGCTTGTATTTTGTAGCTGCCTGTTTAAAACCTTGAGAATTGTAGGTATTCAAAATCTGATTAAAAAAAATGAAATCACTCATTCCTCTCTCTTGTCAGTTTTGCCCTGAGTTGCTAATCCCTCCTTTCCCCAAGCTCAGTCAAGGACATATTAAAATGCCAATTATTCTGTGACTAATGGAGGAAGTGTGCAAATGTGCTGTATGAATGTGTAGTAACTAATAACTTGAGGCAGAGGGTGCTTAATTTCAGTTCCAGTTTGTTTATCTAGGACTGTGCCTGTTGATAAACACTTATCTTCTTTACTCTAAATTCATGACCTGAATGATAAAGTTATGCTAGTTTCCATGTAATTGTAAAGAATCATTTGTGCAAACTGTTTTTGAAGCAGTCTTGAAACATGGGAAAAACAATTTTGCACCACGCCAGAGTTCGGTTTTAATGGTGAAACCCTACAGTGATACCTTTGCTCAGCCTCCTCCCAGGACTGACTTTCTGTAGATTCCCTTGTTCAATGGGTTGAAGTAGTCACTCATCTTTCTTGTCAAAAATATATTCCTCTTATATATAGGTGGACTTAACAGTTTAATGCCCTCTATGAATCATGAGAACCTTTCTAACTCTCTAATCAGTGTGAGTAGCACCTGTTTAGAAGGTGAATTCTGAGAGATCTATATGAGCTTACTTATTTTAATCTTTGGTATTTATTTAATTTGCATCCAATTATTGTGTGAAAATGTGAATATAATGGCTTCTCATTAAGTTGTCATTTTCCATATTCTCAAGATATACCAACTGAAACAATTTTCCAGTGTTGTACAGAAGATTGCAGATAGGTAAAGTGTATGCATCTCTCCCTGCTGCCGCTTTTGCCCTGAGCTGTTCTGCAAAACTGATGTTATCATCATTTGCATGTGATGACTGAAATATTGCTAAGCTTTCTCAGACCTTTCATAATACTAAATCTTGATTAAACCCATACTTGCATCTAAACTTGGATTTCCCATTCTCTTCTTAATATAACTCCACTAAGATTTCTTACTGTTGGTTTGTGAAGTTCATTTTTGCAGACCTAATATGCTGTTACAGAGATTAGCACCAGAGTGACTTCATTTAGGGAATACAAGTGACCATTTCATTATAGCATTAAAAAAACATAACTCCATACCTTCCCTCTGCTGTCCCTTCCTTTAACAATGATTTTCTTGATCAGCTTTTGAATGTATTTTATTTATTTTTTTAATTCACACTTTGTTTAAGCCAGGACTGGATGCAGCCAGAGAACATTTTTGAACTGAGCCTAGCTGGATGCATCTTTCATCGTCATATAAGCCAGGGCAAATCTTTGAAATAGACTTCTCTGGAAAACAACTCTGTAGATAGCAAAAGGGCAGTTAAACTACAGCACTTTGGTGAAATCACCACTTTGATGGTGAGAGTTGGTTATTAGTTGCTCCTGCATGTTTTGACTTGCTGGGTAACGTCACACATCAGTAGTTATTTCAGAGCTGTACTATGCCCTTTTATACTTGGAGGAAAAGTGGGAGGAAGAGCAGATTGTGATGACTTGGATTTACAGCTATGTCTTCCTCTTGACACGTCGCATAGCACCCTTAAATAATGGTACCTTAGTTGGCAGCTAGCAAGGAGGATTAAATCTACTAATGAATTCTTAAAAGAGAGAACAGATTAAACCAACTCACTATGTTAAACCAAACGCACAGTATAAAAATGGAGGCTGGAAGGTATTCATATGGCTGTGCTGGTTTCCTAACTGAAATCTCATCACACTAGGTTACATCCCTTTTGTGGGAACCCTTGACCCAGGATAAAGTTTATTGTGGGGATGCCCGATAGTAGCTTAAGATATGCCTTGGATTTGTTGCACAAGCCTGACTAGAGAGCAGTTCTACACCACGGTGGCCACTGCTGTTCGTACCAAAGCTAGTGTAAATGAAGGTAATTCGGGTGTATCCGTACATGTGTGTCCATATTTTGTATTGTTATGCTAGAATGAGAGAAATGTGAGACAAGTTAAGTTCTTAGTCTATGGGTCAGCAGCGAAAGTGCATTCTCTTAATTCCCATGCTAATGCCTTCCATCATTGAAAAGTGCAATAAATCACATGACATGTTGGTTTGTGAAAGTAATTCGATTTCTCTTTTGGGTAGACAGTAACTTTGGGTTCTAAACCACAGATCCGCTGTTTGGATCTGTGGATTTTTGCTTGCAATGCTCCGTTCAACGTGCCTCAGCAGAACAACTTCACAGTCAAAGAGACAGTACTTTGATTTATTTTAAGTGTATCAGTGTTAAAAGGGGAATGAAATCCAGGGTTTCTGCTTTTCAGAAGCTTTGTGTATCTTTAGATCCTATTAAAGTCAAATGGAGTTGTTTGGTCCTCAGCTCTTCTGAAAACTGGGTCTAATTTTGGAAGGGAAAGAGGGAGAGAGCACATCTGATCCCTAGAATTGAGGCAGAAGCTTGTCTTGACTGTTTGTTCTCTGCTGTCTGGATTGTATGATTTGGAAAGAAGCTACCTCTGAGACTGCTTTTTCACCCAGTGAGCTACTGAATATATTACAATTAAGCTAAAATAGCAGTGAAGTATATCTTATTTAATGGAACTATAGCAAGGATAAAACTGGTGAGAATAGTCAGTACTAGGTAGTATTTCGCAATGTAAGTTAACCGTTCAATTCAGCTTCCCTTGCTTGCTTTTGAAAAGGACCAAGATGAATGCAATATATTACATTGCTTTTGTAGTACCAGTTTGGAATTGGTTTATGTTAATTGTATTGGCATTTACTAGTGGACCTGAGGTCCTTTGTGGTGGCCACTGGGCAAATAAAGAGGAGATGCTCCTTTTTTAAGTGATTAATAAAGAAGGTAGTATACTGAGGAAAAGAGAGATGGCTAAATTCAGATAAAACTTCCATGAGAGTTTGTTTCAGGGTGTTGTCTTCTGTTTGGATAAATGTAGTCTGCCCTTAGTGGCCTGCTCATTATGTGTCTCTCCCTGTTTTACTGGGGAGATTGTAGTAGACTTGGGCCTTGAAGGGCTTTAAGAGAGAACGAACCTTGAATTAAAAAACAAAAACCAAAAACCCAAGAAACTCAAAAAGAATGCCCTTGATAGGGTTTCACTAAATCTTTGTGCTTTTCTTCACCTTAAGCGCAGAATGCACTCTTCACTCACAGGAACCATCAATGTTCACGGAAATTCTTGCTTTGAATGTATTTTCTGTCTAGAGAAATAATGAAGAGTATTTTCTTCAAATGTGGGTCAAGTAAGTCAATGTGAATTCTATGTGAATATTTGTGGGCATTATATACAGCCAGATTCTTTCAATATTATGCTCATTTCTGGAATGACTTTTTAGATATTTGTTTTTACCTTTAGAAACTCCATAAGGCATATGATCTTTTGGGGAGAGCAACTCTTTGCCCTCGTGTTCCATTGCAATAACCAGGGAACTGAGACATCTGAGCGGGAGCTTTGCTGTCACGGAGGATAACTTTTGGAAGGCAGATCGTTTTTATCGGGTCCATTATCCTCTGAGGCTTCCTTATTTCCTTCTCCCTGCTAAGTTAATAAAAACTAGGATTAGTGTGCAAGATGCATTGCATTTTTTTGGCTTTTCTCCCTTACCATGGCGTGGAAGGTAAGGCTTAGGCAATAGGGAATGTAGAATTCTGGTGGGAATTCTGCTGCAGGTTTGAATTATTGTAGTTTAGTTTTGTCAGGAGGTAGAGAAAATGCTTACAAAGGATGAATGTGAGCCCAGGGGTGTTGTTGCCTGTAGGATCAATAGAGAGAGGGCTTTCCAAGAGGCAGTTCAGGCAAGGGAACCTAATTCTTACTTCTGTGTTGCCTTTGTGAGAGCCCACCCCTTGCTCCATTGACTGTAGTAAGATTATGCTTAAGTTGAACTCTGTGAGTTCATTACCTTTAACACTTATGTGACCTTTTTCTTATGAGAAAGATTTCTTGCTCTATTTCTTATTAATTGTGAGAAATTCTAAATATATTTTTCACCGTGGATGTTTGAAAGCCAGCAAGGAGAAAGTCCCTGAGTTGGGACGAGCATCTTTTCTTGGTCTTGTGAATTCTGTCAGCGATAGCTGAGGTGCATTAGGAACAATTAAGCAGTTTCAACTTTTTTTTTTTTTTTATCACAGTTCCTGGGTAAAATTTTGGCGGTATGTCATAATAGGTGGATATTAGTATATAAAAGAGTTAGACCAAGGCTACCATGTAGCAAGGAGAAATGAGCCAGCTTTTTCTTCTTCTGATAAGTGAAACCTTAGTGATAGTGATCAGTAAGAGGGGAGAAGATGTCTGATGTAGCTTGTAGAAGGCGGAGCCTGTTTACTTCCCTCCTGCCCACCCACCTAAAAAAACCTATAGAAAATGATATTAGAAATCTTCTAAGTAATTTGATTTTATTCTAGAGATATGTTTCAGAGTTTTTAGTGACCTACAGAATACTGAGTAGTTATGCTTCTATTTTAGATTTCTGAAAATTTAATACTTGGCAGTCATTAAGCCTGTAGAGTCTTGCTCCATGTCTAGGTACTCTCTGTAAACTTTTCTTCCTTTCAGTTCTAGCGTGGCAGCCTTTCAGAGCAGTACTTTGTTCTTTGGGGTTGGAGCCAGCCCAGAGCAGTGTGGAAGTGCCTGATCATTGTGTCTGCAGCTTTTTAGCATCAAAAGTTTCATACACGCCTTTGGGTTGGTGGATTGACAAATCCTTCAGTGACAGGCTTGGACAAAACCACGTTCTTGAATTTTCCAACTCATTCAGAGCTTTTTTGTTTGTCTCAAGAGACAGAAATAGTCCCATTCTCAGAACAAATCGTCTGGAGGAAGCAGTTTTGCAACAGCCCTGAACTCTTAGCTCCTAAAATTTATCCACGGGGCAATTAAAACTATGTGGCCTAAATGTACTGTGTTCTCTGTTTAAAACTTGAAAACAGAAGAACTTTTTCATACCCTTTGATTCCTAAGGTTTGTTTCAAGTGAGAATGGCTTTCTGGCAGTCTAAGGTTCGGTTCTACCTGCCATTTAAGAACTGCTTTCTCAGTGTCTTGTCTTCTCCAAAATGCAAGAATTTGGTGCTTGAAGGCTAGCTTGGTAGGTGGTCAATCCATGTGGTGAGACTCTCCAGAAGTGAGTTATTGCCGTTGACACTGTCCGCTTCAAAAGGATGAAAAGGAAAATCTTGCTCTGTCTAAAATGTTAGAATTAATTCTGCCACCTCAGACCAGGGCTGCTGATCCATTGCAGGGGGTCTGGGTGTCACTTAAGTGTCAGATAGATGATTGCAAAGTGTTTTTTTGTTTGTTTCTTTCTTTTAAGTTCAGAAAACTTTTTCTACTGTTCAGAGAACTGAAAATTGTTCCGTTCTTTCAAACTTCTCCCCTCTTGCTTAGATAGTGACAAGGTACTGACGCTTGGAACTAACATTGGTTTTAAGTCTGCTTTTTAACATAGCTTTAGAAATTTAAGAAGTTACCATGTAAAAGGATTTAGAGAGACACTATAAATCTTAAGTAGAGCAGATTCATTTTTACTAGATACTAGGCTTCTTTTTTCAGAAGCAAATGAGACTTAATTTATATTTATAGATACAGACCAAAATGATTTGAAAGATTTTTGTCTTTAAATGTAACTTAGTGTGTGTTAATTTCCTTTAAATGTTCACTTAGACATGACTATCACAAAATAGATTTGGAGTTTAAAACATTTTTCTTTATGGAAAACTGGCAAGAGACTGGATAATTTCTCCCAAATTACTTTAAAACATATTCAAGTAATTACATAGCTTTTGACATATTTGCAACAGTCAAGGATGAAATTTCTCCAAAGATCTTCATTTCTGAACAAAATAAAATACAGTTAGATGAGAAATGGAGATGCTACAAATTGAATTTTGGTCTGTTAATGGAAAGATCTTCTGAAAGGATGTTTAGTTATGCTACAAAGTTGTGTCCTAAGAACTGTAATACAAATATTTGTATTCCTTTTACTTCAGGTACTCACGTATTCTCTACACACACATTCTTTGGGGTTCAGAGCTGTGTGCATCCCTTGTTACAGGAGCTTTGGGTTAGGCCCTCAGAGTGTCAGTTCGTATTTTAAAATCCAAGGAAGTATATGTGAGGTGTCCAATTAACTTCCAATATGGAGCCATTTTAATTGTTAGCCAGATCCCTATTATTCTTGTTAGTATAATAATCTAGAGGCCTCTAAAACTCCTTAATTTAAGAACTGTAAAAAGGAAGTTCTTCATTAACCCAGAGAAATTGGTAATTAAAACGCAAACACCTCTGAACGTTGCAAGAAGTCAAGAAGACCTGGCAGCTATGGAGAAGCACAGCGGTCTGCTGGGCAGCTGGGCAGTCTTGCCTCCGAGCTGGACGGTTCCCCACCTTGAGTATTTTCTGAGGTCACCTAAAATTGCTGGATGTGATGTCAGTCATAAAACTAAAGCACTTACGAGAAAGGAAATAAATAGCCAAAAGTTTTTAGAAATAGATAAACTAACTGGGTTTAACTTGCTGATGTTCCACAGTGCCTTTTTTTTTTCTTGTGGAACCAAGTAAAAATGCAGCTGCTTGAGGAGGTTTTGAGGGTAGTAAATACATTGCTTTTAGATTAAGAGAATGCTTTATGGTGATCGGAAGGGGTCGGGTTCTGGGTCCCTAAACCTTAATTTCTCTTAATAGAGCATGAGCAATAGAGACTAGAAGAGCAAGCGTTAACTGAGATGGCCCCTCAGCAGTAGGGGTGTAAGAATGGGGCTGTGTGGCAGGCTAAGAGATTGTACCTGCTTGTTTGTATACGTTAACATCCCATAGTTCTACACTGCGGCAATGTTAGATTTAACTCCAAATACAATATGTTGGTTTTTATATTAGAATAGTAAGAGACAGTATTGTCTTAATAGTCAAAAAAAAGTGTATAACTGGAATTATTGCATTGTTTTTGTTCTATTTATTTTAAAAAAATATAATTCCGTGGCATCAAGAGTTAGCATTTGTTAGGCTTGTACATCCTCTAAGATACTGAGACATGATTTCGAAGCATCTTTGATGCTGGTGTACAGTGCAAATTAAATAACCTGTGTAGCACTTTTAGAAAGTAAAGGGTAAATAAACACTATTTGCCCTTTCCTACCTCTTCTTTATCTTACCTCTTTCTGCTCTATTAAGAATGATGTAAATGCTTTTTACTCCAGAATTTCATAGTAGTTTTTCCATCAGCCAGATTCAGATATATAGAATTAAACTTGACATGTTTTTCTTAGAATCATTGTGGGTTCAAAATTATACAAAATTTGCTTAAAAGAAAAGCACAGACCTATACGAAGCCTTACAGGTGATGGAATAGTCTTATTCGTCCTCACAGTTTGTTTATTTACAACTTCAAAAGGTGGTGGTTTTGTTAGCTTCAGAAGTATATATAATTTCTTTCTTCAAGAACATATTTTTAAACAAGAAATGAATTATGGCACTTAGCAGACAGTTAGCTTCCCTTCTGACCTCTTCTGAGCTAGCAGGAGACCTACTTAATTGACACACATAAAGTCATTTCGTGCCTTAGCTTTCAAAAATATTTTAGTGGGTCAGATGTCTCCAAAATTTCATTAATATTTTAAAGGCAAATAGCGGATGTAATGTACTGCTCGTGCAATATGCTGATTAAGACAAGAAAATGCTGAGACAAAAAGTTTGTTTTACCAGTTACAGTACACAGAGTTTCTCTTTGTTTAGTTACATGTCTCAAACCGTATTAAATATTCTAAGACCTCCTGACATGAAGCCTGTTCTTTGAAAAGACGAGGTTTGACTCATTGATAACATAAACTGTCGCCGCTTTCCGTGTGGGGGAAGTGGGTTGTGGACTTAAATTTGGCCCCAACCTGGGGCATGCAAAGGGTGTGGGAGGGGTTGGTGTGGTGGTGGTGGTGGTGTTTGCTTCCTTACAGTTGTCCCTCCAGCCCACAGGGTGAGCTCCCTGTGCTCTCTTGAATGTGGTGAGGTAGCCAGTAAATCTGTGAAAATGAAGCGCTATTTTTTTTTCTTCCCTCCCTCTCTTTCTTTCCTCTGAAATGCATGCAAGAACGCCAGGAATCCTGCATGACTGTTACAAGCAGAGACCTTAAGGCATTCTGAGATACTCAGTTTCTTGTATTTTTAGTTTAATCATTTCTTAATAAACAATAAAACCTGTTCTAAATTTGAAGAAGAGAGAGACTGTAAATCTCAGTGAGTTGGATAATCCTGTTAAAGAAAATAGACTAATCATTCTTGCATATTTTTGGAAGCATATTGCTCTTCTGCAGGATAATTCTTTTACTCAGTGCTCATTACACTCACTTTCTTCATATGTTTGATGTAAGATGCTCGTATCAATCATTTATGTAGTAACCCATGACTCTTGGGTTTCCATTCATTACTATATTTTGAAAATTAGTTATGTAAATATATATTTTTAGAGTTAATTTTTTGTCTAACTATGTCTTAGGAACTTTGTAGGCCACAGAGTAAGGCAGGGCTCTCTTTAATAATCTTGGGCTCACCTGCTAACTCTCCACTAAGACTCAGTGTAATTTCTGCCACGTCAGACTGAAAGATGGATCCAATTAAGTTTGAGCAGAGCAGGGATAGCAGTGTATCCTTCAGCCAAAAGGAACAGGAAGCAGGGACTGAGGAGGCCCTGGGGGGAAGCCCTATTAGCAGCCAGTTCTGAGGAGAAAACTTAATTTAAGATTAATGTTGTGTTACTGGGGTGGTTTTTGTTACCAATGAGTCCAGACCCCAGGAGAAGGGGAGAGTTTGGATATATGGTCTCTGTACTTTCTTTGAAGACTTTGTAGGAGCTTGGGCCATTCTCAGATGGTGTCTTCCATCTGCCTTGTTGGAGGAGGAAGGGGCAGTATTTGTATTTCTAGCTGTAACACAGTCTCCCATATTGAAAAAGTCAGGACATCTGATGTATACTGATGCCAAGAGTTTGCCTCTGGCATACGGATTCAGATTAGAAGAGCAGCTGCACCTGTGAATACTTTAAACTATTTAGAAGAGTTGTAGCACTGATTGCTTATCTAATTTAGGTTTATGCGAGAATTTTCCAAGGTCCGTTACTTTCTAAGTGTGCTGTGTGTGTTCCCGACACCTCATCCCGACTCTGACTACTGCTCCCTGGAGGTAAGGTCCTCTCGCAGCTCAGTAGTTGTTGCTAGAGGGTCAGCAAAACTGCTGAGGTGCCGCAAATGCCCCTGGCCATCCCTAGGAGCCACTGCAGCGGGCACGGGGAAGAAGGGACAAGCTGCAGGGCAAGAGAGGAGCAGGAAGCTTTGGCCGCTGCGATGGTTCGTCCTGCGCGTATCCCCTTCGGGCTGATGCACGCTGCAGGGGCTTCCAGCCTCTAATGCCCCCAAAGTAGGTCTGTACTTTAAGGGCGTAACTTCTGACTTCTGTGTTGAAAAAGCAGTAAAGACGGTAAACCTCTAACATATTGTCAGAAGACTAAAAATTGCCTATTATTAGGCTTTAGGCAATTTAATGTTTGTTTTGAAACTGCTTCAGTAATAAGTATGTCAAAATAAGTTCTATAGGAAACAAAGAAGTGGGAAAAAATATAAAGTAAGAGTCATAGTAGTAAGATATCTTTTAAAAGTCATTTTTTCCCATTCTGTTAACTTGCCTGTCTTAAAAATATAGGCTGTTTAAAATCTTTATTTTGTAGGACTGAACTCATTTCAATAAATCATTTAATCAATGAATAAGTGGCATATATATTTTAGTTTGCATATTTTGCCCATTACAGAAGATCAACATTTCTTTAAAAAGATCCCTTGCTTTTATTTTTGCATCAGGCCTTTGATAAATTCAGACTAGAGAAGTACCTGAGGCAGGGTGTGTGTGTGTGTGTTTTTTTTTTTTCTTTTAATAAATGTTCATCTTGTACTAAAAATACCTCTTAAACCTGTTTTTAAAAAAACTGCTATTTTCTTCCTCTTTTCCTTCTGTTGCTTGAAAAGCCATAAGCAGGCTGCTGAAGAAATAACTAGTTAGGAACATCTTGCGGTTGGGCTGATGATAACACTTTGTAGTGTCATTATCTGGAGTTACTGAGGCACTGTGCAGGAGCGAGGAAAGTCGCGCTGAATTTCTTTATTATCTCTTCCAGCCTTTGCTGTGGTTGCAATGCTACTCTTCCAAGGCACTGAATTTAGTATGTTCCACAGGCAAAACTGGCTCAGGATCCTTTCCCTTGTATTTCTGTAAGGTGGTGATTATATGGCCGTTCTGATTCAGCATCACATCGGGCTGCTGTTGACAGTAATGGTCCTACCTTGTCTCATCTAACTGCCTACTCCTGCCCCTCTTGCACCAGCGTTGCCGTGCGTGTTGATGTGCAGTAAGCAGAGTCAGCAAGCTGATCCGGCTCAAGACTAGCTCTCAGATGTGATACTTCTTGTACAAGATCCAGTTTGCTGACTTGGCTCGTGTGCAGTTGAGTGAACGCTTGCATAAGGGAAGTGAAAGAAAGGAAGGGCTGAAACAGAGGAAGGGTGAAACAGCTTTCAGTTGACAGCTGCCTGAATTTATTCCGAATTAAACTGGCTGTGTAACCACAGCTCTGAACTCAGTCTACGGCTTCTTCATCTCCCCCCACGCCCGACCCACCCAAGGACACGCTTACTGTAAACGTACCTGCAGCCCCTGATGGCAGAAAGGAAGGCAGGCTGTGTCTGTCCTGCTCCTCTCTCCGGAACAGGAGCTGCTAATTCACATAGTTAGGCCTGTGCGTGAAGCAGACACAGCGAATGTGACACTACTCCTGAATAACTACGATTTAAGGCTGGAGGATGGAGATTGTTGTAGTGCACATAGAAGATTTCCATTAAAAATTGAATTTTGTTTGTCAGTGTTGACACTATTTTCAGTATAATTCAGCACAAGAAGTACGAAGATGAAACACAAAATGAAATAATGATTCTTGAGTGTGTTTGGTTTTTTCTTTTTCTTTCCTTTTTTTTTTTTGAGGAACTAAATTGCTACAACTTCAGCTGCACATAAGAAAAGTGTGGCTGAAAGGTTTTTGCAAGCCATTTGGCAGCAGAGAGCAAAGTAAATTTTAAGGCACCGTGTATTTTGTTTAGCAAATTTCAAAGTGAATTGATCTGAGACAAGCTTAAAATTCTGTCTGAGAACTGTGGTTGGAAGCTGTGAGTATTTAGATACAGATCATTTAAACTGAGGTCAAATAGAAAGCCACTAGGTGTTTTTGAAATTCCATAAGGTCAATGGCTTTTTTTTTTTAAATGCATTAATCTCTGCCTTTGAATAAAATTATTCATGGGCCATGATCAAGACAACAGAAACTATACCCAAATGACAGTCTACTCTGGGTATCCTCACCGCTGCTCCCCAAGAATGAAAAAGGAGGACAATCCTAAATTTTACGAGAAAGAATGTGAATTTCCAGCAGCTGCTTTTGCTTTCAATGGTCTCACACAGGCACAGCTACAGAGAGAATTTGCCCTGCAGTTGGAGCCTGGCCAAAATTTTTTATTTCTTTAACGCATGAATCGGAACAGAAATCAGTTCCTTCTCATTTCTGCAGAGTTGATTCCACAGAAATAAAAAATGGTAAATATATTTTCCTTTGAAATTAGGTTTTTAGACTCTAAATGTATGTGGGACTGCAGCTATTGGTTAAGGAAGAGAACTCTTCTGCGTTCACATTTCAAAGTGTAACTGAAACTGCAACAGAAAGCTAGCAGTGTGACTTGCACAAAATCATTTTCAGAATCAGGATCTCCAGCAGGCATCTTCACTCTGATTCTGGAGTAGAATCTTCCCATTTTAGATCACTATATAGTAGTTAGCAAGTGATAAATGTTTTAATACATTCAAGAATGCTAAAAAATAGTAAAACTCAGAGCATGCTAAAGCCAATAAGATACTCAGACTGAGTCGGTTGTTGGTAGACAGACACACACACACACACACATATATATATATATTTATATATATTGCCATTTAAGGGCAAGTGCTTGTAATATTGAAAGTTTTCTGCTTTTCCCAGGCAGTCGAGCTTCTGTTTTTTTTCCCCCCCCTCGTTATTTTATATGATAGTAGGTCTGTGAAACTTAAGTGTTCAGTCATTTTTCACTGGTGTGCTGATGCAGCTGAGGTCTTTAGACAAACCAGCGCTAGGTCACCCAGAAAGTAATTGTAAATGAAGAAGACTAAAGCTTTTTAAGATTTTTTTTTAAGCAAACAAAAAGCAAAGAAAAACAAAACCCAAAGACACCCTCACCATTGCCACTAGGTCAAATCAGTACAGCAAAAAAATAAGAGTCTTCTGCCCAGATCCTGCAGAGTCTAAAGACTGAGAAAATCCCCCAAATGCTTGGGACAGTAGGCAGACGTAGGCTCCTTTGCAGGGAGAAAGTAGGAAACATCCTTTGACTCTAGCTTATGTTTGCTGTAATTTTTTTCCGGCATGCACAGTCTCTGGAGCTGAACCAACTCCTGCAGGATGTTGCTCAGAAGTGAGCTATGCCTCAGTGATTATAAGAAATGAGATTGTTATGACCCAAGAAAGTGAAAAAGACTGAAAAGTTCAGACATGGGGTATACTCAAGAGCATATGATGCAAGCTTTAATTTTGTAATGTGCATCAGAGCTGATGCCATAATTGGCCTATTGACTATAGTCAATAGAAAACTTTAGGTACAAAGGGACCTCTGGAGGTCATCTAGTCCAACTTTCTGCTCAAAGCACATATGCTTTTCATGAATACAGAGTGATGCCAGTTTCCCAAAAGAGATTGATAGCTTAGACTTGCATTATTTGAATAGAAGTGTAATGGTTGTTTTTGCATTTGTATTAACATTCCTGTCTAAACTCAATGTATGTGCTATCAGTCTTAATACGTTCACTTATCTGTTTGCAAATTTATTTTCCTGGGCTGGGAAACTCCCTCAAAATGTCTTCCTAAGATGCTTTAGTGATGTTTTTCTGGAATTCTTGCTGCAACTGTACTACTGCTAACTCCAAGAAGAATGGTACTGTTTGCAAACATTTTTTTTAACTGTATTGTCTTCTACCTCTTAATGTGAAAATAAGCAGCCAGCACTTCTCTTGTGCTTCCAACCATTATTCGCTGCAGTAGAACTGAGCAGGCACTGTGATAAGGAGATAAATATTTTTATTTGTCCATCTACAAAGTCTTATCCCCATCTGAAAGTCTTAAATTGAGCATTCCAGTGGCATTGCTTGAGATAAGATCTTTCTTAGTCCAGTCTAGTCTAGAGCTGATGCTAAACCTTCTATTTTTTTAGTTAATATCCTTTTTATGAGAGAGCGAAGAGCTCAAAACTTACTGCTCTCTTGAATATTAGCCCTGTTTATTCTCAGTATGCATGGAAAAGATAGCTCTGCAGTTAGTTCTGTCCCTTGTACTGTTAATTAACCCCTCTGCTTTGGACCTAGACGCGTGCTGTTGCTGCTCAGTGATGTGTGTGAACTGACTGAAGAACATGCACTCTAATGCAGGCAAATGCAGAGGGAGAAAAAGCCTCCAAGAAGCACAGAAAAAGATGATGAGATAGCATGTGGCTTCATAGTCTGCCATGCTGAATGCTAGCTAGAGCTTGCCAGAATTGGGGATTTCACTTAAAACAGGCAACTGTAGAAAGGCATGGCTTACCATTGTGCAGCAACAACTGGTTTAGTTTTTAATGTCCTGCTGTATCTCTTCAGGAGCTAACTGCAACAGTTAAACGTTCCTAGGTTACTGCTACTTATCTTCAGTACTTTCAAGTGTTTGAAAATCCTTGAGTATCTACATAACCTTATACAAGTAATTGTTGAAGAACTTACGCTTTTAGTATACAGATGCCTGCTGTCCTTAAACATGACAAGGTCCAAACCTGGGAAATCAGTAAAGCTTCATAGTAGCAAAGCTACCTGTAAAGTGTAGTGAAAGAGACATATGATTGTTCTCTTGGAGTATATTTTTACTGCATGACTAACCTGGGCTTGTTCTCAGGAGTTGTCCCACTCCTGCTTCTGTACAGATACGCACACCCCATTTTCCCTGAAGCTGACATAGTCTGAAGTTCACCTTATGTGCTGCAGCTAGGAGCCGGTGTTAAACGTAGCCAGGATACATTTGAACATATCCTCGTAATCAGCCCACTCCCAAGAAGATTGTAGTCATTATATTGTTGTAGTTTTCCAGTGGCTTTTGCATAGTTTTCTGTATGTATCCTACAGGGTAGACAGGTTCTAAAACTAGGAAAGACATAGAGCTTAGTAGAAACAACCCCAGAGCAACCTGTGCTAGGGCCTGAAACTGCTGGCAAATAGTTTGGAGTGTGTTAGCTATGAAGAGATAATAACTTGAGTAGAGCAACACAGCGCTGCTGCGCACGCGTCGACCTGAGGAACGTGGGTGCCAGTCATTGCAGTGAACTGCAGCGGACTGTGGGACGTATCTTATCTCACCCGAAGGATGTAGTGGTGTAAAAATTAAAGCCCTTGCTATGTCCACCTAGAGGAATGAATTTTAGACTTGCTTCAAACTTCCACCAAAAGCCTCCCATACTGTCTCTGCTGTATGTGGCTACCTGGTCATTCAGGCTGGGCTGACTGCGTTGGTGCTTTTGTGCACCTTTGGTAGAGGAACTGTCCTGCTGTAACAGGGGTAGTGACCTAGATGCAGGTGGGCCCCTGAACTTAAAATTTACTCAGAAACCTGTTGTAGTCTATGCATGTAAATCTAAAGTGACATGATTTAATTCCTGACTGGATTGCTAGCTGGAGATGAGGATTAGAATGTGGATTTTGGTTTAGTGTAAGGTGGCAGATGCCTGTCCGTAGGTAGCAGGCATGCTAAGTCATGTTAAGACCTTCAGTGTTTTCTTATAGCTTATATGCTTTTTTTTATCCCATCTGCAAATTCTTTCAGCTTTTGCACAGTCGACTGAGAAGTAGTCAAAGAATTTCAGTCCAAAGAGCCAGGAGGAATTTTCCCATGTGCTGTGAAACGGGGCACATCAGTGCAGTGACGGCTGTGTAGAGAGGGTGTGTGGATGCTCTGTAACATGGATCACCTGCTCTGCAGGTTTACCTCGCATTTTAAAGTTTGATTTCTAGGACTGCTGAAAGGATAAAAGTTCAAAGGGAAATACTGGGTTTTCTGTTTAATTAGAGTCCCCAAAGTACTATTTCAAAATGTAATTACACTTGCAATAAAATGATCTCTGCTGTTCACCCTAAAGCATCTCAGCTGCTCACAGGATGAGTCTCAGCTGCCTAAGAGAAGCAAAGAACTAAGAAGGCACCAGAGAGAGGGGTTGGAAGCAGGGAACTGCAGTTTTGGTCATCTTCACCGTGAAGTTTATCAAAACAGGAGAAAAAGTTGTTTATAGTGGCTGTTTTCCCCTTATATTTATACTATATTCTCTCTTCACTGAGCATTTCAGTATCATATGCTGTTCAATGAGTAGGTTAAAAAAATAAAATAAAAATCATAGTCTGAAAGTTGGAAACTGCTCTGAATTTTAATTCCTGCTTTCCCATTATTCATTGGATATGTGTAGGAAAGCCTCTTGCTTCTTTGTGCCTGATTCCTGATCAATTAAACATGACTTAGAATATTTCATCCAGTGACTAAGTCCCCAAGATATATTAATTTATGTTTACAGACTAAGATTATGTAAAGAGCCTATGTTACTATTAAATATAAGTGATCTGATGCTACACATATTAACACAGATAAAAAAATTTTCAGAAATGCTGTACTGCCCATATAGAATATAGCTATGTATAATCATTACCCCAGAATGTTTACTAGTTTTTCATAAAGAGTCTTTTTTGTAAATCCTTCCTGTCTGTAGAAAAACTCTTCAAGATGTATCATAGCTCTTTCAGTTTTGCAGGGGAAAACATACATAGAGTAATAAAAGCTTTTTCATTAGCAACTTTGTATGTTGTGCAAGATAGTGCTGTGGAGTGACATCACTTAAATAGCATATATGTATAAAGGAAGGGAAGAAAGAGTGTTTCTGCAGGACCCCTGCTCCTCCTCCCATAAAAGCAGTTAAAAGACACTTTGAAGCTAATTGAATACTTAAACATTTACAGATGTAGCATTTTAATAGTGCGTACTTCTGAAACAAATATGCCTTAGTACTAACCTGGGGTTTTTAAGCTCAGTGATGCTTTTTGCACCAGGACCATCAGTTCAAAGAAAATCGATCGGAGGCTAGCAAACGGAGTTTTACTTTGTGCTGAGTTTAATGAAGGCATAATCTAGATAGAAAGAATGACTTCATATCTGATATTTTTGTGCTGGTTTGGGAGGATGTATTGTTTCTTGGCTTGTTTTCTTTGAGTGTGCTGCTATTAAGAGTTGTCAAGATCAATCTGCCTTTGAGCAACTGATTCCAGGTTAGAACTGTATTTCAGCAGGTGTTACGGCGATGGGTTTATGCTAGCCGGAAACGCAGTGCCCAGCCATAAAGCTTTGTTACTGTATGGCAAAGGTGGAAACAAATTTACAGCTGTTAACCACAAATCCAGACTTCCCCTTTCCTTGATTTACTCTAAATTAAATCACTGCATGCCTGATACAAATCATTAAATGTGTATTTTAAGATTCTAGAAGAGTTTAATTTTTCATCTTTTTTTTTCACGCATATTCACTTTGTTAACATGGGGTTACATTTGCACCAACATGGGGTTGATGAAATCCTTACAGAATTGTCCTTCGGGTTGCCCAAGTGAAATGCTAACATCAGTTCTCCTGCTTGATTTCAGGATCTTTTTCTGATCAGCAGTGTTAGGGAGGGTAAAAAATACAGCCAGGATGGAATGTTTGCTTCTGGCATCATCATTTTTAGATATAAATATTCATATTTCACCTGGAACAAAAAAATGCTGATTTTTGAAAGTAGGTCATTTTCTTTCAAAATTAATCTCTTGGCAGTTTTTTTTTTTTTTTTGTGTGTAATGCTGTATCAAAACGGGGGAATTGTGTGACAATGTTTGTGGGTGTATTCAGTTGAAACATAGATTCTTTGACAGTCCCCCACACAGAGAGGAGAGAATTTGTTTTCAGAAATTCACCTGTGCACCTTATAAAAAGCTTGAAAACACAGTCAGTCTGGGAGTTAGGACTGTTTCTGGTTAACCAGCTGGGGATTATTATCTGTAGAAATGCTCAAAACCTTCTGCTTTATCCTTATTCCCACTCCTTTCTGTCCAGATTGAGACTTCTATGGGTTGAGCGTTGTTCTCTTCTGCCAACGAATATCTGGGGATAGAAGAGAGTAGATGGGGAATTCCATATGTTAGTGTCAATATGTAAGACTTGGAGTAATTTGGGACTGTTTTATCTGAAAGGTCACTTCATTTCTTGTGTCATGCAAGTCATGGCTATAACCAAAGTTAGTACTCATAGAAGGGGTGTGAGCGAAAAGACTGATAAGTCTTTTCACCATGAAGAACCATCTGCACTGGAAGTCATACTTTTTGAAGTATGCATACTAGAATTTATAATTCTTATTGTATTTCCCAACGGTGATAAAGTGGGATGAGATAGGTATCCAGGAGTTAGAATGCATAACTGCAAAGATTATGATGACTCAGTAAACTCTGAAGACCTTTTGGCATTACAGATCAAAGCTTCTCAAAAAGCTGAAGACTGCTACAAATGTGATACAGCAGTATATTGTGATGTGGACCTTGTTTTGCATTGTTCTGCTGCTTTCTTACTCAGCTTTGCTAATTCATTCAGGTGTAATCATGTTGGAAGTCAAGTAAACGAAGATTCTGTTCCTCAATGCATGAAATGAAAATACAGAAACTGTTCCAACATGTAGGGTTGCAAAATGTAGAATTTCTACTTTGTAGAACTTACTTCTGTATAGTAGGTTATAAAAGACTACCCCAAATAATTTATTAATGTTTGTGTGGTACTTTGAAGTATTAACTTGCCTCGTAAGCAGTAGGGATAAGGTGCTGTTACAACCTGCCTTGGTGGCTCATGTATGGCCAAGGGCCAGCTCTCTTGTAACACAGTTGGTTTAAGATAATGCCATAGTGACCACTCAGCATCTGGACGGCATCTAGATGTGTATAAGTGGGAGAACTGGCTGTGTAGACAAGTCTAGAAATATAAACACCTATTTTAGGACAAGGCCTCAGTGGTTAGCGTGAATGTGAACATATGAATGGGGAACATGTGTTCATGCTTCATGTTGCTATGAAATGAAGTGTGGAAGAACATAGAGACAGATCTACTTTTGGTAATCTTCACTCTGACAAACTTAATCTCCTTAAATCTTTTTTTTAAGCTTCTTCAGGGGATTTTCAAGAATTCTAGAAAATTTCAGTTTTTCATATCCTCCAGTGGATCTTTCACCCTTCATTATTATTTTTTGTTTCTCTTTAATGATAGATTTTCCTTTGATATGAGAAAAACTCTTTAAGAAACAGTGGACAGTTAGGAACAGATTTTAGTTACTTGTTAGTAAGAGGGTGTTTTCATCATTGTGTGTGCCGGAAGGACGGAAGCAGAAAAAAGAAGGGTATGTGGCACTTCCACAGCTAGAGCTCTGCCTTCAGGAAGTCAGTCTATTTCTCTGTTGCAAGTTACTGCTTTGCTAGTAGAGGGGAGGAACACATCGTGTGCTTAGACTACTCCAAATCATGCCCTGTGTCCTATCTCTGACTCATTCTTACAAGTTACTGTTTAAATCAGGATGCCAGGCCATGAGCAGGAGTGGTTGAAGAATGGGATTATTGTCTCTTCTACCAACTTTGCTTCCAGTGCCAAGCCACGATCAGAGGGATGGGGTGGGCAGCTGGTGACAACAGTATTTTATGCCAGCGTAGTAAAATTTGCTGGAGCTTGTTGATTAGATTCGTCAATCTGTTTATGCATGGGATTTCCTCTCCTCTTACTGATTTTAACAGCACAGATATATGTATCCATGGATATTCCCTTTATTATGGGTTGCTTTTTGTTTTTTAACCTTTGGATGCATATTGTTTGTGAATTCTTAGATGATTCAGTTTGCCTTTAGAATAAACCAGAAATATAACAGGTAAATAAGTGCCATGAATAGACTGATGGACATATAGGTCAATTCACACTGTTCATTCAGGAAACGTCAGTGCATTCCAGATCAGTAGTGAACATGAGAATAAAAATACCACAAAAAACAATACTAAAGTTTTTCTTTTTTTAAAATGAAAATTCTGACTTGTCTGCATTGGTATATATGAAAGGAGAGTTAAATATACCTATATTTCTGTCAATGTATATGAAAATGTATAGGAAATGTATAGGAAAAAAAAGGTTAGTTTCCACAAGCATCTTTGTACTACGCTCCCTCTGCTGACCTCCTGGTCTGGTAACTATCAAACATTCACTTCCTATCAACTGTAAAGAGATCCTTCTGTACCGCTGTTGCAGAAACTAAGCTGAACTAATTTTATAGAAGAGGATGATTAAAAAGAAGTTGTCTTTATTTCAACATTGGAGGAGGAATATGTGTCAAAAAAGAAAAATATTTTCTAGACAGATATATCTCTGCTTTTTAAAATGGTTGTGTAAAATGGCAGATAAATAGATCAAAATTATTCAGATATTTTTCAGAGTTAGTTTGCATTTGGTTGGATACTAAACAGAAATACCTAATTTTTGATAAGGTTAAATCTATGTGGAAGCATTTAGTGATGTTTAATGATAAAAGTGTACAAAATTTAAACTGAAAGTCAAGTGTATGAGTAGACCAGAATATTTACATGTTGTAGTCATTTCTGACTACGGAATAAATCTCAGAAAAAATATATTTGTAGGTATAGGTAGTTACTTAGTACAGTGCATAGTGTACTCACACCCCTCCTCAGGCTTGATTCTCACCAGTTAAAATCAGTAGTTTTTCTTTTCAGTTGAATTGGTACAGAACCAAGCTTCCCAAAGAAAATCCTTGTATTTTCTGAATGCTAACATGTTGATATGACTAAGAAAGAGTTGGAATAATTGGACTCCAAGTCTCTCTTCATGTTTTAAACAGCAAGTTTTCTTCCATTCTCAGGGAGAATGAAGCAGTAGGTCTTGAAATGGAAAAGGCCAGAGCAGCACCCAGAAATATGCTGTGGCCCTGGGGAGACAGTGCAAAGCAACCTCTAGAGGAGCCTTCCCCACAGCCATCCTCAACAGTATTGATAGCGTGCTCTTAAAGACACTGGATAGTGGAAAGGTGACAGAATTTATGACTCTTATAATCACTACAGCAGCCAAAGAACTTTATGAATATTACTAGATTATTGTTGTTGATGACCTGATTTAAAATATGGAGGTAATGCATGAATAACTATGTTGTGTATTACTGTCATCAACGTGAAAATGCAGGCTCTTAGTGGAAGTGGGTGCAGTATTGAACTGTTTTATTGCTCATGATCTCAATTTTCAGCTATTCAAAAATGGAAACTCTCAATGACATTAGGAAAGATGTCAGCTTAAACACAGGCCCAATTCTTTAGAGCAAATACCCACTGAAGTTGGTGAGAAAATGTCTTACTGGGTGTTGAGAATGAGAAATAAGTGAGTATGTCAGGAATTAAGTCCATATAGAAGAGAAAGTAAAAGAAATGTTCTGGGTACACATTTAGCAGCCCTAAGAGGAGTAAAACCAGGCAATTTCTAAAGTAAATCAGAAATTTACTAGTAAATTGTTCTATTTTTTGCCAACTTTTGTATTATGTTCTAGCTGTGTAAAACTGGTTCTGATCAGCTTTATTGATTCTAATATATTATACAGGTTGCAAGCACAGGAATTGCTATCTAAAAACCCTTCTTTTAATAGTTTTTTTTTTTTAATTGTGGAAAGAATTGTTACTCTTAATAGGAGTTATTTCTCTCTAAGATATACTTTATTTATAGTCAGCTTGTTTTCATCCATTTAATATTTTGAGAGGAGCCATGGAATAAATCTCCAAAATTAGGATTTGCTGACTTTCATGAAGGTGCAGACTTTTAAGTGCTTACTCACTAAGTGCAAATGGAAACAGACTTTATAGTCATTTGGACCATTGACTTTTTGTCATTGTGTAACATTGTGACATTACGTAACATACAAATTTCTTTTAAAAAAGGTGTAATGAGGTGATATGTAAAATTATAGCCATTTTTTATAAAACTTCTCAATATTCATATTCCAATCTTTTATTGGACTGATATAAATGCGGTCCTAAGCATTGGGAAAACTTGTTCATTAAAACTGATTAATCCTTCTTTAAATTGGGATGTAAGTCAGAGGTTTAATACTCAGCTAATGGAAAGTGGAAAAAAAAATTTAACTTCTTTCATAAGCTCTCATTTTTCTCTGAGCATTTCATAGGATCTTACTAATATAAATGTGTTCAGAAACTACATTTTTATGCTGCTTTTATATGATATCTCCAGATCCATTTGCCAATATTAGGCAGTTAATCATAAGATATTTGTCAGATATCATGTCATCAACTTAAAAATGGCCAAAAATGATCTCCTTTTGTAAAACCTTGAACCATTGAAGCTGGTATACATTTTGCTGTTTATTTCAATAGGGCCAAAATTTCATCTCTAGTCCTCATTCCATCTCAGATTCTGTTGGTTTTCTGTCTTTTTCTGCTACCAACAATACAGTCGTCTATTTCTATGTTATTCAGGTGAATAATTTTTAGGACTTTTTTAGTATATTTATTCCATTGGTTTTAGTCACCTAGATCAGTTATAAATCTAATGCTTACTTTCCTAGCATCTTTAGATATGCTTTTTTAATTTAGTAATTTTTTTGTATGCCTATGGGAAAGCCTCATCTCATGCTATGTTTTAACCACTACAGTATCTTCAGCTCTATCCTAGACATGTCTATAATGACAGAAGGAATAGACACTTCTTTCACTTCACAACATGTAGTTGTTAAATTAATCCTTCTTGCTTGCTGATTTAATTGTCACGCTTTATTTTTGTATTCGTTATACTGTTCGGCATCCATATTTGCATCAGATTCAAGATTCTTTCTGTACTTTCAAAGTTCTCTATAATTTTGCCCTTCCTTACTTATGTTCGCTGTTGAGTTTCCTGTCTCTCCCCCACCCGCTCCACTTCTCTAATGTTCCCACACATCCATCTGTTTGTCACTTCTTGAGCAGTTGCTTCCATGTCATCTTCCATGTTACCATTTATGCATCATATGACCTCCCAGGGCTCATCTGTAAGGTGCTTAGCTTGTCCACATTTAAGTCCTGTTTAAGAGCATATTTCGCTGCTGCTTTTCAACTTAGTTGAATTTTATTTTTAAGCAAATCACTCCAGTTTATTATTCCTCTTTCTTTAACTTCTGTTGCTGTTTCTATAAACTATGCGCTGCTCGTATACCATCCTTCTTTAAGAGCCTAGACAGATACCCTTTTGCAAAAATTGCTTCAAATAATTCAAGACATTATCAACAGCAGTTGTGTTCGGCCCTCAACTAGTCAGACCTGACAGAATGGTCCACGAGATGGATACTTACCTGCTTTGAAAGTTTTACAAGCTCGTTGTGGCAGAACTTGGAGGAAGGTGGCCTCAAGCTTTCCTTCTCAAAGGAGCAGAACCAAAAGCTAGGTGTGGGGAGTAGTGACTTCTAACATGGTTGGAGTTAGACTTACAAAGACGACTGTCGATGCCCAAGCTGCCTGGAAAGCATCTAGTAGGTTGTTTGCGTGTCAGTGTTATACAACTAGTTTGAACAGGTCTAACCGTAAGTTATATTACACTTGAAAAGATTACTAATGAATTTCTGTATGATGTGGAGTGTCAGTAAATAGGTAGGTGATAATAAGAAATACTTTACAAGCTGATAGTGGCAAAACTTGAAGGGTAAGTGAAAAGCTCTGCACATTTTTTCACGTATCTCTGACACTTCTATTGATACCGCAGTCACAGTAAAATTTTAGGCATCTCTTCACAAAATTTTGGCTCATGATGATCTTGGGTAATACTGTTTTACTAAGAGTCCAATATCAGGTACTTAGGTCTCGGTTTTTAATTTTGTTTAAACAGTAAAAGACCAATGGTTTTAGGAAGGAAAGTAAGAGCTTTGGTTCTACGTAAAGTATGATTCTTCCCTCTGGAAGAATCTGAAGCAAACGGATCTGTCTTGCGTTGCTCTAGAAGAGGAAAGAAGTAAGACATTAGCCCTGATCAATGACAGTGTTCTGTAACTTGGTGTCTTTTGCTGAGACCATCTGTTTCCAGCTTCCTTGAACTTTATGTTGGGAACCAGTAGCTGCATTGTATGTGTTGATTTCAGTATTTTAGGGGAAGTATGCAGCAGGAAAGGTAGTCTTTAATTGATCCCACTGAAAATTTCAAATACAGACTGTGTAATATAATAATTGGATATTGAAATGAAATGATGTGCCTTTGCTGAAAATAGGCACTAAGCCAACCAGACTTGGAACCTGTTGGCCGGAGGAGTGTATCCTGAATGCATTGCAAATTATTTGGAGGGTTGCAACTATTAACAGCCGCTCGAGAATACTTTCACTCGTATAATTTGTCTTTAAAATCCCGTTACTATTTGTAATGATCTTGTCTGATATAGTGGTATCTGAACACACATCTTATATGAACAAGATCAGATAAAACTAATGCTCACCTGACAGTAATTTTTCCGTCGTCAAGAGCAATGCTTTAAGAAAGGAAAGTAAAATGTTCAAGTGGGACAAGTTTAAAGACTGTCTGCTAGGACAGGGAGTTCAGTTGTTTTTCTAAAGACAGCTGAATTCTAATACTGAACATCTAATTTATAACAAACAACACAAGTGTGCAGACCAGTTAATCTGTACACGTATATAAACCAGGCAACAGTAACAGGTTAGTACAGAATATTGTGAATAATCTTAAAAGCAAATGTATTTGTGCATGTGCCTGTCTCACCTATTACAGAGCGTGGAGAAAATATGCAGAAATCACTGTATCATGTTAGAAATCTAATAGAAAAGGAAGGAGAAAACAGAATGATGAGAGACAGCTGCTGCTGCTGCTGCCCGGATTGGCAGCCTATTTATAATCGGGCAGGCTGGCAGCTAGATTACTGTGCCTGGCTGTAACCTCAGATAGTAATAATGATTGTTTGTATATATATGCTAAGCATTTTTAATTTTTTTTAAATGCAGGTTTTTCACATGCTAAAGAAATTAAATAAGTGGACCAAATCAAATTCTCATTATTTTAACTAGTTTGGAATGGTGTGGTACTTGTGTATCAGGACAAGATATTTAAGAGTTTAATACAGAATTTTTGCATGAATCGAACGTGAAGGTAGGAGGCCTTGTTTACTTTGTCCTGAATGCTGTCTGAAATGATTATGTCACATGAGATTGACTGTCACACAGATTTTGGCTGTGTGAAAATAAGTCTGTAACAGTTACCAGCCTGTTTCATGCTTTTCTTTTCTTCTACTTTTTTTTTTTTTTTTTTTTGTTATTGACTTTTAAATGCCTGCAGTGGTATTACCTGAAACTTGAATTCAACTTTTTAAACATTAAGGCAGCTCCATCCACAAGTTGCATGAGGAATTATAAAGGTGGGCATTCATTTCATTTTGGGGTTAGTTTGCTGGCTAAATGTCTTTGTGTGGAGCAGAAGTGACTTGCTTAATCTTCCAGATTCTGGAATTGGACGGATTTCACGTAAGGGTCAGTTCTTCTCTGCAACCTTCTCTCCTTTTCCCGGTACCCCCACTGCTCCTTTCCCTTGTAGCTCTGGCAAACTTCAGAAATCTTGAACCATTTAGATTTTTTACATTAGTAAGATTATTCTATATGCAACTAAACAGTGTAGAGTATTGCTTTCTGTCTTGGCTAGATCTGCTTTTTGAAATACCCCTGATCAGGTGAAGGTTGAACGGCTGTTTTAGGTAAAGTGTTTTTACATATATTGAGATAACGTAGTTAACTTTCTTTCTTTATCACAATGTGCCATGAGATTGTAATTAATTTGGTATGTTAAACCTTGAACAAAATTAGTTTTCCTCCTTTTTGAGGGAGGACGAAGGGAATAAAGGGTTAGGAGGATTATTTGTATTACATGTAGATGCTCTTGCTATCTAAATAAATGTGAATCTGGGTTCTTTACCTTGATATCTGCTGGCTTTGAGTTCTACAAGTTCTTTTAAACAAAATTCATTTCTTTAAATTTGAAATATTTTATATTCTATTTTGATACTAATACTCTCCTCTTGATTTTTAAAAGGAGTAAGAGGACTTTGTTTTCTCTGTAACATTTGTTCACTCACGTGATCTAGCTCAATTATGTAATCTTAAATTTTTCCCCCTCATATGAAAATCCTTCCAAGCTTTTGATTTATTTGTGTTGTCAATTACTGAATTAATTTTATTTTGGTTATTTCTGAGGGCAGAATTAGAGCAAAATATATATTCAGGCTCTTGGGCCCAGTGTTATATTATATAATGTCATATCCTTCGTATATAACATCCTCTTGTTTTGTTTTTTTTCCACTTAATTTTTCACATTATGTAAAACTGAGCTGCTTAAAGAAATATTCAGATCTTTTTATTTCAATTATCGTTTATTTATTGATTTTGCTATGTCATTGCTTGTTAGATTTTCTGTGGTAAGCGCTCAAGTGCCTTATTTTGAAGTAAAGCTGGTTCAGCTGTAATTTCTAGGATCTCTTTTAAAGGTAGTTGCAGTATCTGTGTTTTAATATGCTGGTGTGTATGAAATGCCTGGTTTTTTCGGTTGCTGGAGTCCTTCTTTTTTCAATTCCTCCATACTTTCGAGGTATTTTATATATATCCTTAGGGCCTCTCCTGTAGTTGTATCAGCCGGTTCGAACATCACGTCTTTGCCGTTCCAGGTACCAGGGTGCGAAACGGGAAAAGCTGAGCTGCGGCGGGCGTTCGTCTTCGGCGGTGAAGGCCGGGCGCGGAGCGGCCGCCTTGCTCCGCTCGGCAGCGCCCGGCGGCGCCGGCGGCCGGGGGCGGCTCCGGCAGAGCCGGGCGCTGCTGCCCCGCGCTCGCCACGCGGCCTCTCCCGCCTTCGCGCCTCTCGCGTCGCCCGTCGCGGTTGGTACTTTCTGCTGTTGGTTTACTGGCGCTGAATTTCCGTCTTTTGACTGATGTTTGTTTACCTCTCATAACCCCTTAAACCCACCGTTAGTGAGATCAGTTTATTCCCTGCTTTTTTGCTTCCTGTTTTGCATGGTTTTTCCCTCGAGGCTTTTGTGCTTTCCGTCAGTCTCTGATAAAAGCCCTTTCGGCAGGTGCCGGAGTTTTACTCTCCCTCCTCGTCTCTGTAGAGCGCTGGGACGTGCGTGGCTCGTCCAGGCTTCGCGCGGCCGGAGCGCTCCTCGCTCCTCGCTGAAACGCGGGCGGCCGCGCTGGTGCTCTAAGCTCTGGCTCGGAGGCAGCGCTCTCCGTGTCAGAGCATCCCGGCAGCCCCGTTTCGGTCCTCTCCTTTGCCGTCGCGCTTCAGTGATCCCCACCTGGTGTTGCCTTCCCGCTACTGCACGGCGTTCGCGTCGCGTGCGAGTTCGAGTCGCGGGAACGAGCCGGTGCCGGTGCGCGGACGACGCGTAGGCCGTCGTGAGGTTTCCTTCTCAGCGAGAGAGGTTTTGTTCGCTGCTTAGGAAATAATCTCCCCGGGCCCTCAGAGGAGTCGAAACCAAGTTCAGAGCAGCCGTGCGCTGGTGGGAAGTTACTTCAGCTGGAACAACACCACCGTGTATATATATATATATATATATATATGTACAGTCCATTTTCCCATGGAGAGCAGTGAGGGTGGCCAAGGCGACGCCGCCAAGCTTCCTGCTCCCGCGCGACAGGAGTCCCGGAGCGGAGGTGTCCTCTCAGTATCTGCGTTCGGAACCGCTTCTGTCACGTTGGATGGTAAAACCAGGTTAGGGCCTGCTTGCCCGAGGACCGCAGAAGGTGGCGTTAGGCTACGTGAATACTTCTTAATTCTTCCTAGAGTTAGGTCAGAGCCTCCGCGTGTTGCGTGTCTCGGGTACTACCTGGCTTACCGAGCTGAGGTTTAGGATTATAAAAAGGTAGACTGAGATCATGGGCTAGAAGGCGGAACGGGCGAGTTGAGAAACGAGGACGGGCTAATCTTGCTACAGAGCTGGACCCCGTTTCATTAATTACGGGGGGGGGGGGGGGGAAGATAACAAAATTAAAAAGTAAAATGAATAAAAATATTAGCCCGAACCGTCCAATGTCTGTGGTTAAACTCCTGAATAAAACTAGTTTTCACAGGCAGTGAACTCCATCTGATTTTACAGATTTTGGTGCCTCTAAAGACATTTTTGCTTAGAACCTGACTTTAAATTTGGAGGACCTAAACTTGCAATTAACAAAAGAAAATCATCTGTCTGCTTGTTTTCCCATGTGTAAAGTCAACAGATAACAAATACTTTACTCCTTGCCTGTGTTACAGGATTATTTTGAAGATTAATTATGCTTGCAAGCATTAATAAAAGAGTTGAATATTACCAGTAGTATTACTGTGTTTACTAGGTATTTCCATGGTTCCTCCCACAGGTAAATGTATAATATTCAACAATGAATAGTCAGCAGTTGATATTTAAAAAGGAAAAAGATTTTTAGTTCAAATTCCTTTTTTATTTTAAAATGGACCTGCTTAAAATTACCACAGATCAATGTCATGCCCTACCTGTTTCAGTTTTAATAATTCTAATTTTAACAGAAATGTTAAACAATACAAGCTTTCTTTGGATATTTTAAAGAAACTCAGATGAACCATCTAATGGAAATCACTTCATACACAGCTGGAATTAGAGCGTATGTGTTAAATTGCATTATAACAGTAGTTGTCTCTTCTGCAGCTAGAGGGTATTTCCTCATTTATGCTTATTTGGTTAATTTAGTTTTATAATTGCTTCGTAAAGAGCTGAAAAACAGTGATAGAAAATTGTTTTCTATCTTAACTTATGAGTAAAAAGCAGTTGCAAAAGGACAAGATCTGTTAGTTCTGAGATCTTGAAGGACATGTTGTCCAAAAACACTCAGTTCAGTTTGGTCTTAATCAGATGGCCCTGCCTTTGTTTAATACATCTGGTTTAAATGCAAATCATGCTGAGATAAACCTTCATTTGCCCCTCATACATACAGAACATTTAAGATATTTGCACTGGTTTTCTTTAAAATATGTAATAGTGTTTTGGTACAGTGTTTATATTCTTCTTGCAACAAATTACAGTAAGAGATAGAAAGTATAACATCTAGAAAAAAATCATTTTCTCACCTAATCTATATATGAAGAATTTGAGTTAATTTTTGAGCTATATTTTTACTTCTAAATATATTAATCTGAGATACTTTCTGGTTAGCAAAATTAAATAGAAATCTTAGTCAAAAGACTGTTTTTATTACATTATTGTATAGATCCACCACCAGTGAGAACTAGCTTTTCCCTAAAAAACTGAAAAGAAATTAAAATGCAAAACATTACAAAAATTGGTTGTTTAAGGGAGATTTTTCTATTTACTGATATAAGGAATGATAAATTTCTGGGGATTTAAATCAAGGCTTGCTAACTTCCCAGTGACCCCGGTAGCTAAAATATACCCTTATGTTTTAATTCATTTACCTCACTTGAAAATGTAGAGGTACCTAGAGATCTTTGCAAGTGCATCCGCCTGGTTTGTGGCCGTACGTTCTGGTTTGTGTATAATGTCGCTAGCGGTTGCTCTTTGCTTTATCTGAGTACCTGGCGAGAGAAGTGTGTTAGAAGCGAAGGTTGACAGAGTCGTGCCTTCGCTGCGGCGTTACAAGCCACGGGTCCTTGCTACTGTCCTGCGGGTGGTTAGGTTACTTCCTCTCCTTGCCCGCATCACGTGCGCGTGCTTTATTCAAGCCGTATCAAATAGTTGAATCAGCAGGGCTGAAGAAGCACGTAGCCTCCAGAAAGGTCGAATTTATCGGCGCGGTAAAGGCGTATAGTCGTCACGTGTAACCACGGTCTTGCCGTCAGGATCTGGATGTGTACGTGTGTCTCTCCACGTTTGAATTAAACTGACCCGATTGCTTATGTTTTGTTGTGTGATTTTCAGGAGGAGGATTCTATGTTGTGCCACTTCTTTAGGGAGGGATTGCATCGTTTCAGTACGCTTGGTGTTTTGGGAGTCCTTCTTCTAATGCACAGACTTAAATGAAGGCTTTTTGGGGGAGCTTGCTAGGAATTAGAATTTGGCATGTTTAGTCTCAACACGGCTTTGTCACACTTGTTTACGTTTGATACCCCGATTAATATTCAGTTGATTTCATTTTGATGTGATTTGATTTGAGCTCATCAGAAAGAGCTCCTAGTGCCAAATTAAAATGCTGACACATCTTTTCATCGAGTAGAGAACATGAAAAATAGCTTTTCTCTGTATATTCAAGAAGTTGAGACAAAAGTTGACTACTTAAAGTTAAAAATTGGGAACACTTAAACAGTATACTATATATCTCTCAGTCTTCACACCAAGGAAATGTATTATTTTTAATCATTAAGGACCATGTGATTTAAAAACTATTATGTTTATGTTTTACAGCTCAAACCTCATAAAAGGTCTCAATACACATTGTTAGGCCTAGACTTTCAAAACATGTTTCTCTCTAGGAGCTGACTGACATTCAGGATAGGAAGTACTGGCTTCTTTATGTTTCTAAAAATCTAGTATTGAATTATTATTTACTTTTTCTATTCTTTTATAGCTTTAACTGAGATCCTGGTACAGTGAAGATGTACTTTTTGCTGCAGATACAAGTAATATATGTTAATTTTGCAGTTGTCATGAAAAAAGTTTTGTAACTTTTGCCAGTGTCTTGCACTGAGCTACATTATTGTAATTTGTCATCTGTGTAAGAAGCAGGCATGGAGGCTTGCAGGTTATTAGAGATGAAGAAAAGGAAGGTGTTACATTATCCTGCCATTGGGCATTCTGTTGCTATTCGTATTGCTTTCACGTTGTCTGTCTGAAGTTACAGCATCTACATGCGTACACAAGTGTTTATTATCATTATTTGTGGAACAGCAGATATTTCTGCTGCAACTGGAACTAATGATACAGTTTTTACTTTTTCTAATCTCCGCTGGTGGCAGTTAAACTAGGGAAGTTACTCATCTGAGTTGGTGACAGCACTGTCTGAGCTGACTGTAGTTGAATCCTAGGTTACAGTTTTATGCAGCATTAAAGTGTGTTTCAGGATTCAAAATTTATAATATATTTATTATAAATTAACAAAGTTGAGAATATGGGGTTTCTGGGTTTGGAAAGAAGGTTTTGGGAGGGGGAAAATCACTGTTAGCTGTGTGCACCATGTTACAGGCAAAATGCAAATGCGAGCGCCTCTTGGACTCGTCTGACAGTGCTTTTCTTGTTTGCTGGAAGTGATCATCTTCTGTGGCATTTTTTCCTCTCCTAAGAAAGGAGGGGAAAAGATCTGTAGAACTAGGGTGTACCTGTACCCAAGTAACACCTCACTTTTCTTTTTCTGAGGCAATTGAGAGCAGAAAATATTTCATAAGGAAAAAGGCCGTAAGACTTACTTGAGTAGCTTTAGATGATTTAACACTTGTACATTTCGCAACACAGAAGTTGCTGCTTGTAGTTTATAGAGAGGCTTTTGTGGACCAGAATTTGTGAATTGTGATCTGTGTGCTTTTTTATTTCGTTTCTTTGTATAGAGTGCTTCAAGAGGAAAGAAAAGTAAGCCTGACAAAAATATTTGATAAAAAAGTTGATGAATGAATCTGAATAATAATAAAATAATAATACTGAGTTACACCATCAGTTCCTCTAATGAATCACATAGATACCTGGAGGTAACATGTAGCTTTTACAAGTAGAGGCTCAAGACCCAGTTTTTCCCTTAGACCGTAACCTGAGAGAACTCCCGTGGGATTTGCTATGGAATCTGGGTAGCGATTTGCCCCAGAGATGTTTTGCGGAAGTTAGTTTAGCATGGGGGAGAAGGCATGGCAGCGACTGCATCGTGTTAGAGAGGGAATTTTTTACTGTGTGTGGTGGAGTGGGAAGGTGGGAGGCACCCCTATAAGGCAGGCTATGTGGGAATACTTTTTTTATATGCTATTTGGTAGTCTCAGATGCAGAATGAAAGCAGATGCTGGTGCAGGGACCAGAAGTGAGAATTCTGTCTTGGAGGAATTCCCTCCTCATTCATGCTCCCTCTTGCTCTCTTTCCCCATCCCTATGAATCTTGTATTCTTTCCTGTGTTGCAACTAAAAGGAGAGATACCAAGTGTCACTGACCCAACTTCATGTGTAAGGAAAGTTTAGGAAACTCTTGGGATAAAAAGATGTACTTAGGTATTAAGTAGCTATATTTGAGCGGGGAAGGGAGCTGAATGTGGTCTGCCACTTTTTCGGGCAGGTACTCCACCCACGGATATATAGAAAAGGATTTGCACTTAGGCACTGCTGTGTTAATGTGGATAGATGCTTAAATCTGGGAAAGAGATGGTATTTCAGGCATTCTGTCTCTTTAGGGTTTTCTTCAGGCAGAATTGGTCATTGCCCTTACTCAAGGTGTTGCCCATCTCTCTCTTTTTTTCATGGTAACCCTCCCTAAGCTCTGCATAAGGTACTGAAATGCCCCAGCTTGGTCATCTGTATCCACATGCATGTAGCCAGAGTGGTACATACTGTTCCCCAGTGTGGAGGCTGTGAAACATGGCTGCACTAGGCAGTAGGAAAAAAGATTTAAAAAGTAAGAATAAAATACTTTGGAACTCAGTAGCTCTAGGAGCTAGAGAGGAAATAGCTTTTCTTGTGAGACAATTTGTTTGGATCCAATTCAGTACTAATAGTTGTTCCTCACATTTTACATGCAAGTGGTACCAGGCAGAGTTCACTTGCCTGCTAGGTTTCTGAAGCTTATATATGATGTCTTCACCTGAGTTATTTTATTTACTTATCTTACTTTATCTTTTATTAGTTTAGGGGAATCAAGAGAGAACTAAAGAGAGAGATTGGAATGGTAAATTGCCATTGATTTTCAATTTCTCATAGGTGTAACAAGTGAACCTCTTTTGTACTGTATTACTATGGTGTTACTGAGTATGAATTGTAGAAAGTGAGTTTACAAGACTTAACTTCCCTTTTTTTTTAAATTAACTGCTTTCTTTTATTTTAACTATCGTGGTTAATGTATTTTCACTGTTTTATTTCCTTTAAAGTTATTAGCTTCCAGGAAGATTTCAGAGAAAATTAATATTAATGAAAAACTTTAAAAGAAAAGTTTAATTATTCATAACACCTCAGAAAGTCAGTAATGTGCTGGAACAAAAACAGTAGCTTCCTGAAACAAGATTGCTGAAGTAATGTTCTTCCGTCAGTGATTTCCAGCAAAATCCAAGAAAACACTTCAGCAAACTGTTTTGTTCAGCGACTGGCATTGTAATTTTTAAAAACACTATTCTTTATGATTCACTGTGCTTTCTTAAAAAAAAAAAAAAAAAAAGAAAGAAAGAAAAGCTTCTGTTTTAAGCAGGGAAATGTCCTTGACTGGAGATGAGATAGAAAATAGAATACGCATGGTTACACACTTAAGTTTGATTCCACCTATTCTGGGACATTCTACATTACTACAATATTATTTTTTAGTTAAGTTCATCCTTTCACTTTCTTTGCTTAGACTTCTTTTTCACATGATTCTAACTTCATGTAGAATTTTTTGTAGCAGATTCCTCCTGAAGTGTCGAAACCCAAATTGGGGAAAAAAGGGTTTTGTAATAAATTTATTCATCTTTTTACATTCACCAATTTCTATTTAGCTTAGCTCTTCCAGCTGTTAAAAGCTTGTTTTTGCTTATTAATGTGAACAGCCAGGAGACCTAGTTAAGATTAAAGTCATATTGTATTAAGCAATTGTACAGAGAGGATCATTTCTTCCTGAAACCAAAGCAGAAATGTATGGCAAGAGAAAAGGAGGATTCGTCACAGGATGCAGACATGTTGAACTGGTCTTTTGTAAAGTTTGGGGACAGCAGATTTGTACTCTACTCAGATTTCTGCTGGCCCGGCTGCCCCTTGGGCGTCTGCTCCCAGATTGCTGCTTGGTGCAGGGCCACCTGGGTCTCAGCCTCCAACGAGCGCCACATACGGAGTGTGGGACATCATCAAAATACGTGAGAAATGACCGAAATTTAGAACAGCTATCTTCTGTTGTATGTTATTATAATTTTGACTGTGGTATTTTTTTTTTCAATGATTAAATGTGCTTTTAAGAACACTTTCATGTGAATTAAATGAGACATCTGTGAAAGAAACTGGAAAACCAGATTTTGCTGTTGGCTATCATAATAGCTGTGCTGCTTTCAGCCCTAATACGTGTGGATTACAAGAAGGTGTGAAACAAGTACCTTTCATCAGCGCCCAGCAGGGATCTCTCTTGCCTGAGTTAATGGGATAGTGAGAGAACTAACAAAATCAAATTTTCAGTATTTTTGCCAAAACCACAGTTATATTTAAGGTAGCGTTTGAACATTACGCATTGGACTTCCTGGAATCTATTCTTATTTTGAGGAGAGGCATCTGATTAGAGCTGTGGTTTTATGCAGCAAAGTCAAATACCACGTTGTCTGAAAGGCTGAATGAGAGAGTCTTCGTTCTGTTTTACTAGGACGGCCCAGTTTTGTAGAAATGCGCTTGTGTGATCTGTCTTAATTCATTTATAAAGCAAAAGAAATAACTTGTCACCCTTACAGATTGAACGGTTTGTGGCTGGATTCACTAATAAAATGTTGTAAGTGAACAAAAACGTGGATAGCAGTAAGTGTTGCCTTGTAGTTCGCTGCGTCTTCCCTAAGGCCATATATTTTTGCAGGGTACCTTTTTCCTTGACTTCTACGTAGCAGAGATGCATGTCAAGGAGACAGATTGATTCAGCCCCTGAAACACTGAAATTTGTGATGCTTGAGAGGTCTAGAGGACCTGTTGGACGACTCTTACCGGTGCATATCTCAGCAGTGCGTGTTGTGGCCTGGCTTTCGGGCCTCCAGTAGTGGTATCAGCTGCTCTTGAATGTGAACACGTTTTTTACGTACGTGTTTGTGGCTAGACAGATTGCTTTTATGAGCATGTGCAAATTAATGTGTGTCTTCAGGCATCTGGCAGTTTGTATGTAATGCAGAGCACATTTAAACCATGCCCTGCAAAATCTCACAGAAATGCAAAACCAGATTTTTGATAATACTGACTTACACACATACATACATATATGTGTGTGTGTGTGTTTTTGTACATACACAGATTTTTTTTTTACAAGACTAGTGAGAGATTGATTAGTTTATAGCCATGTTGTTTATATTACTGCGGTGATTTTAGGCCACATTCCTGTGCTTTAAGTTTGTTGAATCTAATGGTGTTATACCTCTGAGTAACTCAGCTATTTCTCTTCAAATAGCAGAGTTGTAATGTAGTAATAAATCCTACCCTGTTTCAGGCTGCCCATAAAAGTGTGGATAAATAATGCAGGGACGGAGATAGGGAAGAGAAAGAAGGAGGAAGAAAATAGAAATAAGGAAAATGAGGAGGTTGTTTATTTTCAAACAGTGAGAGAGATTCTCTGGTTTAGAGAAGCCGCGCTAGCTGCGGCTCCCCCAAAAAGCCCCACTGCCCATCCCCACGCTTCTAAGGGTGCTGTTCCTTTCCTTCGCAGCGTAGGATTGATCAGATCAGACTGGTCTTTGCTTAAATTAAGAGTAGCCTCAAAGGTTTTTTGCCATACACCTCTTTGACCGTAGCTCTGTGAGCCACAACAGCGCTTAAGTTTGTGAGAGTGGATGGAAAATCCTGGTTTGGGTCCGTGTGACAGCGAGTGGTGCCGGAGCTCGTACGCCAGCTGTGCAACATCTGGGAAGGGAGTCTTGCCTCAGCGGAGTTCACGCTGACTTTCCAGCTGCTTTGAACTGCTGGAGCAGTGCGGAGCAGCTGGAGTCGGATTGACGACTGAAGTCTCTGAAGTCGTTTGGTTTTCAGCTAGAGCATTTGCAAATAAAGTAATGTGTTCTAGGAGTAAATAAAGTTATGCAAGAGAGGTTTAGTGCTAACTGTGGAGTTAAGTCTAGTGGTATAACTTTGTTGGGAGATGCAAGAGAGTAATATGAATGAAAACTTTATAGTAAACTGTAATACTTCAGTTTCACTATAAACAGATTTAGATGTTTTATGCTTTATGTTTTATGAGATTTGAAAACTCTCTTAGGAACCTAAGAGGTGTTTTTTTCCATTGCTGAAAATTTTCTTCTCCATTGGTGTCCCGTGAGAGCAGATCCCACTCGTAGAATTAGAAATAAGAACTGCTGTAACCAGCTTTGAACAGCAGGTTTGTGAGAGCTGGTCTGTAATTGCTGGTGGTGATCTAGCTTAAACTGAAATCCGGCCGATCCCACTAGATGGCGTTAATTCATTAAACGATGCTTCTTCCTTGTCAACTCACGCAGGAGTATTTCAGAGCAGTAAATTCATATTCTAAGCTCTGAGACTGCAAAAAGAAATCCGAAGCGAGTAGCCCCTGGCTCAGACAGTAACACAGCGTCGTTCAGCCCTCAAGTAGGCAAGTATCTGGACTGATAGGGTTCCCCTCTTCTGTGAGGAAAAGATTGATTTCATCATCCTGGGTGTTTTATAACGCATATGTGTGTATGGTGTATTAAAGGCTTATAATCGATTTATGATTTTTAGTAATTTGTGTACTTGCTAAGTTTCTACTCTGCCTGATTTGTTATCATTCTCAAAAGTGAAGATTGAAAATAGCCATTCTCTGTTGAAACAAAGATTTTCTCAGTATCTTCCAGGAAAAAAAAAATGTATAATTGTAATAAGTGAATCAACAACTAAATATTTTGTTAGTCATTTTAGTGGTTTGGCCATTAGGAACATGAACAGGAAAGGAAACTTATTGTGTAGCTTTCTTTCCACTATCCCTTATTTTTGATCTTGTGTAGGAGAGGTAAGTTTGGTTTTTTGAAGCAGTTTTAGCTCATTTTCAAAGTATGTAAAACTTTGTGTAAGCCATTGGAATTTTTTAATGTGAAATACCTTTTGATGTATATTAAGCAGGTCATTTCTTGGAAGACCAGTTGTTGAGGATGCCAGGGCTCCTGCTGCTAAAACAACTTCCATGTTCTGTTGAAGTGATTTTTAGTCTGATCATGCAAACATAACTTTTGATGGGTGCAACTACTTCCAGATGCATAGAACAGCCAGTGCTTTGAACAGCATGACCCCGTCTTTTGTACTTGTTTTGTATTGATAGATTGTTAGAATTCAGCTTTCTTGCTTTTAAAGACCATTCCTAGCTTTATTAATTGAAAATTAATAAAGAAGCATCTGTTGAGAAATGTTTTGAGAATATATATTTTTCCTGTGTGCATATACATAGTATATTTGAGTAGATTTGGAAAAAAAATATAAAATCAGATAACAATAAGCAGAAATATTTGGTACTGTAGTTGAATTTTGAACAAAATATAGCAGCACCAGTATTTAGCTATCTTACAACGATACTTATTCACTCAGTGTTGTCAAGACTTCATGTAACCTAAAACATGAATGTCAATTTGATAAGTGTTCAAAGAACAGTATCTCTGAAAAACGTCAAGTCCAAGAGAAGGATGCATTTTATGGATGCAGCCACTTAAAATACTTGGACACTTAAAAGCTTGCTTTTAACTATTTTTGGTTTTATAAATTTTAATGTCTTTATTTTCTCTCTGTTGGCAAAAAAGCCGATTACAAAGGAGAAGGTGTTTTGTTTTCATCAGCTTCATCCTGTTCTGTTCAGCAAACTTTGGTGTATTTCATGGATTTGTATTGGATGTGAATTTAATGGAAATCTCTTTATTTACTTCATTGTGCACCTTCAAGACTGATAATACTGATTCAATTCGAAAATACCTGAAACTAAAAAACATGCTGCTTTAGTTTTTTTTGCAGGTGATTTGCTGATGAGTTTTGATTGAATCTTGTGTGAATAGAGAACTATGTAGTTTTTTTATTTCAGTATAGTCATAAAGCCAAAAAGATAGAAAGCGTAGTGAGTACTATAGTCAATATGGTGATCCACATAGCACTCTGTTCTCATAGTCTTTAACAATCCACGAGAAATGATCAATTTATTGAACATTTTTCCTCATAAAAATATCAATTCTGGTTAAAACTCATAGTACATATCTTTATGAATATTAAGAATTTTAATACAGGTTGCCCAATAGCATCTTAGGCCCTTGCAGGAAGTTAACTTTAGCAAAACTCAAGATCAGGTCTCCTGCAATGCTGGAACTAGCTAGTAGGAATTATTTGCAAATACATTAGTATTAACCTGAAATCAGTCACAGCAGCATTCAAAATTGAAAATACTTGGCTGGATCTTTTGGCCGAGATGTTCTACAGGGATTTCCTAGCTGCTTTTTGGGACAACCCTTTTGTCTGTCCACTGTGTTCAGAACTAAGCAAGAGAGATGCTGATATATTCAGGGAGTTCTGTTATATATCATTTCATTCTGGCAAAGTTTGCAAGAAGTAGCAATATTTTTGATTTGAAGAAATGACGTTCAGCGGGGAGCACCAGCCTTTTATAGGTGCAAAATGGAAACAGTAAATTGCAAGCTAAATACGGGCTGAAAACAGTCATTTGGAGTTTTAATTTGATACTGTCAATCAGGTAGGAAAAAGAGGATGGTTTTTGTGAAGCAGAGGGAATGTCAGTAAGTTAGAGGTGCTGCGTTGTGTCAGCTGTTTTAGCATCAGGATATGTCTGTAAGTGATGGCTACTATGAGCAATAAAGTGGGAGATGAGTGTGATCGCTGGTTATAAGGATGGGTAAATTAAGTTATATCAAATGGCAGTATATGCATATAAGTAATGAGGCAGTAAAAGAAGGGTCTGCAGAGTTGAGCAGATATGATGTTCTGTCTGGGGAGCCAGCTAAGGGTTTCTAATTCAGAAATGTGAAAAGTAGCCTAAACTCTGTCTGGGATTTCTGAGGACATACGAAGCACGTGCAGAAGGTTACTTACCCATCTGTCTCTCTGCCTCTGATGACTCCACAGAGAGGCAACTGATGATTTATTTTTAAATTATAGTGTTCAAATTCCAACCTAGGTGCAAAGTGTAGATGGCTGTTGGGAGGCTGCCTGTGCTGTGGTCAGCTAAGGTGCTGGAACGCTGCAAACAGATTCCCTGCTACTTTCGAACTAAAAATTGTAGCATGCATTTAGTGTTTATTGTACCTGGAGCATCATTCCAAGAGGGCAAAATTAATGTGTATGGATGTATACCCGAACACTTTCTTAGTTTCAGATAGCTAGATTTCACTGAACTTGAAAGTTGGGAAGAGGACAAGCTTTCACCAGACAGTCACAACTCCATGTTAACAAAGATTTTTGTTGCTGAATTTCCTGGAGGTTTTTGTGTTTGTCTAAGTTCTTTTTAATTTTTTGTTACAAAAGGGAAGAATTCCTTATAGGGGTTAGTAATCTGTTCTGCCGCTGTAGTTAAGGGTAGTTGATAGTAGAAAGATCCTGTGGAACAGCGGATGCTGTGCAAGTACATCTCTTCTCTTCTGTGCTGTATCCCTGCAGATCAGAGGTTCATGCTTTGAAACGTCAGGGGTCCGGGATTGGCAATAGGATCTGTGAGAGAAATCCACTGGCCTGGTTATATATGCCAGTGTCGTGGTACTTGTATTAAATTGTAGTAGTATTTTGTAGAAACTTAAACCATGTGATGTGAAGTACCTCCTTTGCTGCCATTCTGTCATCCCTTGCAAATTTTAGCTCCTTCCTGCGAGCTTTTTGTGGTTCATTCTGTTCTTCCCCTTGAACAGTCACAATTCTAGTAGGCATTAGCACATTGCAAGTCTTGCTGTTCTGTTCTTCTGCTTCATATGCAACACAGAGGCAGCAGCTTATGAAGGTTTTATGAGTACGCAGCCTCAGCTGCATAGCTGAAGTTTAAGCAGCGTAGTCTACGTTTAATGCCATCAGTGCCCAGCTGTGTCCTTAGTCACCCTTCTGCAATGCAAAACTGTTACTTCTGGTTAATTCCTACTAGCTGAGCACAGGTGTGAGATATCTCAATTTTTACTGCGGATGTGTAAGTTGCCTGTACCTCTTTATTCCTCAAAATTGAAACACTCCAGTCCTGTTCTCTTGCAGAGTGTGCAGGGGCTCCTTGCACGTGTAAATCCCTAGCGTGCCCTGCCTGAGACGCTGATGTCGTCCCTTTGGCTCAGCTCGGCACTGTGCGGGGCGAGGGAGCGTGGCGGAGCAGGCTGCTTTTGCACAGCCGACAGGCCTCTGCCGTATCTCCGCCTGAGCCTCTGTCCGGGACGCCGCGGGCCTTCAGCTCTTCTTGCAGCGTTGGCTGTGTACGACCCCAGGCTCTGGTTTGGGAACCTCGGCTTAGGAGATTCTGTGCCGTGGGGAGAGCGGTGCTCCGGGCCCCAGGTCGCATGAGGAGAGAGGCTCGGACAGCTGCAGGGAGGCAGGCACCCAGGTA
This sequence comes from Rhea pennata, assembly GCF_028389875.1. Lineage (NCBI taxonomy): Eukaryota > Metazoa > Chordata > Aves > Rheiformes > Rheidae > Rhea > Rhea pennata. The sequence continues at coordinate 17,875,440 of NC_084667.1, read as the reverse complement.
GGGGGGTTGCTTACTCCGAGACTCAGACACTAGCAGTTACCGAGTTAGGAGGTCTTGGGTAAACAGTACTGTTCAGCAGGGCTGAAAAGGGCAAGGATTTACGAAGAGCAAGTGTCTGCAGTTTTCAGTAAAACATTCAAAGATACTTGCACGGACCCAGATTTTAAGGCTCTCTGTTCCAGTTGTAAGTGTTATAGTCTCTCTAATTTTGAATTACTTTGACTAGGCACAGCTGTTAATGCTTTCTGTCCTCTTCTGCCTCTCCTCTTCCCCCAAAACATAAGCGTCTAAAACTCCGGGGTGCTCTGTCTTGCCGTGAGCCTTGCTGGCTATCCCATACTTAATGATGGCTATTAACTGCCTTGGGAAAAGACAGAAAGAAAGGAGAGGAACTTGAACTAGGCCAGTGACTAATGAGGGAAACGATACCTAGATTGTATCAGAAGATTAAAATATATCCATTTGCCAAATAATGTGCCTTGAAATACATGATTCCTCATTCACATCTGTGAATGTCACATCTGAAAAGCTTACAAAAGAGTTTTTACAGATATTTCTTAAGAAGGCATTTTACTCATGTTGCCCAAACTAGTTTGTCTGTTGTCATCAGCTGGCTTTCCAGAATATTGAGTCATGGCATATTTGTGAAGTTGCTGCCACTGAGAAATAAATTAGCTCTACTTTTTTTTAACAGCTGGCCAATTAACTTACTAAGAACGTGCATTAAATGTTTTTTTCCATTTTTACTGTTAGCGTTACTAAAATATTTAGCTAATATTAATTTCACTTCTTCAGTCAGACCACAAAGTATTTTGTACAAGTGTGTTTTGCAGAAAGCCATGGAAGACCAGAGCAGGGGTGAAAAACAGAAGAAAGAAACTGCATCACAAAATGTAACTAACTCATGGAGTTAAACCAGTCATGTAAAACAGTGGGATGACATATGTGCCTGTTCATAATGAGCTAAGAGAATTAATAAAATAATGTTATTTTGGGGACCTGTGTTTCACTTTTGATATCTGATGGTAATTTTCCAGTAGTCTAGTTTTAATGAAAACATTTACTCATGTAAATTAGGGTTTCAGTTTGTTTGTGTTGATGTTATTATTTATTTCTGTAGAGAAATACCCCTCCTTCCTCTATCGTCTACTTTCAAAAAATCTTCAGGAATCTGTTTCAGAAATGTCCTCCTCCTTTGACATTCATGTTTTGTTTGGGTTTTTGCTTTCATTTTAGTTTCTGTGAAGTAATGTAAACTCTAGCTTAATTTGATTTGGCATCCCCGCAGTTGAATGTTGGGAAGTATCTTGTATTGTGGCCCATCTGCGTTGTCATAGAAACCAGAGCCCTCCATCCTCCTCCTTGTTGTGAGAAATGGGATGCAAACAGGGCATCAAAGTGACATTTCTCTAGTACAAGTGAGAATCCTGTGAAGAGCCAAACAGAAAGGTTTCTTATTGGTTTTATTCCCTTGCGGCCTGTTTTAACGGTTGTTATAATACACCCTGTTTTCTCTTGAATATCTGGCATTGGTGTAATAGAAAAAATGTGAGCATCATGAAAAAGCCAAGCTTGTGTGGTTAATCTTGTCCACAGCTTTCTCATTTCTGTGTTTTCTTGATGTATTTGTCTTGGATTGGACTGCTGACTAGTGGGGAGGTGCTGAGCATGTTATTGCAAATTGGTTGCTCTGCAAGTAGCTGAAAGCACCAATTCTGTAGCACATACATGTGGCTTCATGTTTCTCTTCTCTGTTGTTTAAAGGACAAAACAGTCGATTCTGGCAAACAAAAGTTCTCATTTGCAAAACTGATAGAAATGCTGAGTGATCATTAAAAAGAATTTAACAGCTATAAGTGCAAAATCATACAGCATTTCCCTTTCCCCATGTCTATTGCAACTGTGCACTCAGCAGTTTTCAAGGAGCGTTAGTGAATGTTGGTATCTGGTCCCCAGGACAAAGAACCTTTGAAATCACCGCTGAATACTAACCAGTAGTGCTCCTTGCAAATGATGGTGAGTTTCCAAAATGGGTTAAGAAATTATTTTCTAAATAGCAACTTGCTCATCAACTGAGAGACAGGCTCAGTCAGCACAAAGGGGGCCCAGGAACAGTTTGGTTTTGTGTGTGGGAGAAAAACCTTAGTACAGTCTGTTCATGCTGAGCATACTGTTGCTGGCCGAAAAGCAGCTGCCTCCATAGCCTGTGCTGCCTGTGCAGTTTCTCAAGCAGTGCGGGTCACGGGGCAGACTTCTGCTCTTCTTTAAACTGATTAGGGAAATGAGTTTCTGCCGCTGTGCAAATGACGGAACCGCTGGTTCGGAGAGCTACTCAGTGTGAAAATCTGTACCGAAAGCGTTAAAATTTGGAGCAAGGATTCGTGTTCGGTCATTGCTGTCGTTAACTTGAAGAGGCAGACGAGGGATGGGTAGACAGCATGATACAATCCTGCATTAATTGTCTAGCTCACAATAAATAAATTCAAAATGCAGAACAGAAAATGTCTACCAAATTATTGTTTCTATTTGCATAGTACTAGTAGGTGTTAAATGTTTCAACAGATTTTTGCAGACTAGGTTTTTACCCTGCAGAGTTTTCAATGTAATTGTACAACCTACCAGCAGAGAAAGAGAAGAGGAAAAACAGTTAAGAGGGTATGTCTGCAAGGCGGTCACACATGCCTTATTGGTCAAATTTTTGCATATGTATATATGAAGTATGAACTTTGTTTTCTCAAGGAGATAATTATTTCTTTCTAATACCTTGAAAAAATCTCTAAGACAGTTTGCCCCGCACTACTTAGGTCATCTGGGACAGCCCTCAGGGCATATGCACTGCGTCAGTGAGAAGGGACTTTAAAAGGAACCTGTGTGACCAAAAGGGTGCTCTTTTTTCCAAGTTGGTCTGATAAAATTTAGTGCTTTTTTCCTGCAGAGTTTGCCTACCAGTAAAAAAATTCATCTTTGCTCGTCAAACTTCAATACTTTTCAGTTCAGCTTTATGTTATCTGTGTTATCTGTGTTGAGTCTTGCTTGTGTGAACCTGTTTCTTGTTATTCCTCTCTATGTTTCCTGATTTCTTTTTTTTCAGGAGCTTCTTTTCTTTCCTGCTCAGGTTCATAGCAATCAATGACAGGTATTCCTATGCAGACTGACAAACATATTTTGGATTAAATATGTTTTCAACATGAGTACTTTTATATGGTCCTTCAGACAATTACTGTGAAAATCCTGCTCTGCTCACAGTGAATGCTGCCTGTATGGTGCTAAATCCAAGCATCTCTTTAAGCACATTTCAATCTTTACCTTAGTTTTTGTATTTCTTCAACACTTATCACATGCTGACATTTTTATTACCATTAGTGAATATTTTTCTGAGACGTTGGGCGTAGTGTTTCTCTCTTTAAAGAAACAGTTCTCAGCTGCTTACATGCGCTTGCATATATTTATTGATATACATGTGTTGAGTGTCCAGTATAGATCTTCTAAAGACTCTTTCCTTTCCTTACATTCCACCCCAACTCAAGATGAAATACGATAGGAGGGGATAGTTCGATCAAAATGAGCAGATAAATCTGCCCTTTTTTCTTGAATATACCCTGATTTATTTGTTAAAAACCAGAAAGAAATCCTGAAACTCTTTCCCCCAGAGCATCCCCACATTTCAGCATCAATTTGATTTATTCCCAAGAAATACAAGGAGAAATCTCATTTCAACTTTTCCTTTCCGCTAATGGCTCACCTACCTCAGAGCCCCTAGAGCCTGTTGCATGCTGTTCAGGTGCCACTTCTGCTGCTGATTTTGTAAAGGTTATTTAAGAGTGAGGGCTATGGGAGGGCTTATTTGTATGGACTGGAATTTAAAAGGGTTACAGATTATATGTATAATTTTAATTATACTCTGATTTCAAAGACAGTGCAGCTTTAAGGTAGTTCTCCAGTTTAATAATAGAGCTGGAGGTCCTATGCCAGACCTTAGGACAAAAGCAAGATTGCTAGAACAAGATGCTAAAACACAGCCTGTGTTTTAGTTGCTAGGATTCTCTGATCTTTCAGCCTTTCTCAACAGCTCAACATGTGTTTCCTTCAGAAGAAAAAAAAAAAAAAGAAAAAAGAAATCCATCAGTGTGAAACCATGGGGAGAAGAAACTACTATTTTGTGATTTACAGCTCTTAGGGACCAATGTGATAGGTGTCTTTAGAGACACCCGGGAGAGAACAATTGATTGCTGATTTTAGAACTTGGTGTTCTGCACTAATGCTCCCAAACATATTCAAAGGTGAATTGTCATACAAGAAATGATGACTTAGGACCAATGAAGTAATATTTCTGAGTTTCGCTCTGAAAGGTGTCAGTATTTCTGATACCTTTGAGGGCGGGTTTAGCTGGCTGAACTGGTTTGTAGGGTGAAACATGTTCATCCAGCAATATATTGTGTGTTCACTGCAATAAGCAGCAAGTCAAGCGTATGGTTCCAAAAAAGAACTGCACTTCATCACTTGAAAATGTTACAGTGGTTTTTGTCTAATCTTTATCCTAATAATTGGCCACTTAAATCTGATGTGGGCCTGCAGAGGCAAAGAAGAAATGTTGATCTCTCCCTAAATACTCACTCATTATATACTTTTAGTATTGAGAAAGAAAAATTATAAAGAAGAATTACAAGAGATCTTATTTTCTATTGTTATTGTGTTACCTCTCTTTGTCAGAAAATTCTTTAGAGAAATGTAGAAATTCAGTAAAGGCTTCTTCAGAGTTCTTTTTAAGTCATTAACATTGACAGTCTCTCTTTAAAAGTTTGAATGAAATAACTTAACAAAAAATACTTCAGTATTTCTCTTCCCCCTCCCCACCATACACAGAGTTTTAATCAGTTGGACCAAGAATCTTTTCCCTACCATTACATATGTGTTACTGCCTTTGACATTTGTGGTCTCAACAGTCCTTCAGTCTTCCAAGGATTGTTGAAAAAATAGTAGAAAAAGCCTCAATAGTTCTGAGTGTAAGTCCTTCATCAGTATATTGTGTATGTGTTAGGATAAAACATCAGCTGCCCCCCATCATCTCCCTATCAAAGGAAAATCTTGAGAGATCTCTTTTAGTGACAGAGCAGCGAAAGTGAAGTACATGCATCATTTTTTGACAAGTCTTCTGTAAAAAGAGAATAATAAGCCACTATAGAGCAAAATACTTCCTTCTGAAATATTTTCGAAAAGGTGTTGGAAAAAGAACAAATATTACTGAAAAGTTTGCAGGAAAACACATTTCTCAGTTGATAAGGAAAAATGATCCCATCAGCAGCAACACTGCATTCTTTAGAGTTGAAGGCTTGGTCCACTTGTCAGGAAATAGTTTCTTTAACAGTGATGGCTTAGTGGGTAGGGACCTTGAAGCACCTCTCCAAAGCTTTATTTTAAAAATAGTTTCAATGGTCTGTTCTTCCAGTCATGAATTTCAAAGCTTTGAGTCAGGATTCTAATATGTACTCTGAAAAAGATGAGAGAGCAGCTTGTAGAGGCATTAAGTTCAGTTCATACATATATAAATTCAAAACTCTTCTTTTTGTCTTCCTTGAAAGTGCCACATTACCCTTCCTAAAAAATTCAAATCCCAACTCAAAAAATATTTAATTGCATTATAGCATTGAATCACTGTGGATACATTTTTCAAAAACAAGATAGAGATGCTTTAGAAAATTTTATTCAACATCCTAATTATGTTTGTTTCAAATTTATTAGGTTTGAGAGTAAACATCATCTTTAGTAGAGAAATTATTTCTGACAAAATTCCTCTTTTCCCTTAATTGATATCAGATGCCATCCCCACAGTAACTGTAATTGCTTATCCCAGAAATTAATGTTACAAAGGTACTTGTGTTTGTAGTTTTGAACAAGCCTGTCTTAGGGAGCAGAACTGACTGTCCTTTGGCTATTCAGCTTTCCTGAGGCAATCACTACAGCTTGACGGGTTTGGAATCATTGTATTCAGTTACATGCATGAATTCTGAATTTACATCGTGTGTTATAGGCTTCGACTGCACAAGTTAAATTGTATTAAAGCCTGAAACTGGCATTTAGATGAAATTTAAGAAAATGTATGGTAGGAGATCCAAAGTCTTAAAAAATGACTTAGACGTAGGAGATCAGACTAACATTAAGGCCCTTTCATGGACACTCTGGAAATCAAGTCTCTCCAGAGTACCTTAGGTGGGTTCAGTAGCAGTGCTTAGCGCTCTGTTCTACTAGAAGTGCCACCTCTGTTTTCCTTATACTGAAGCGAAGTCTTTGACACCAGAAGTCCAAGATAAAAATCCTGTACTGAAATCAAGTTAAGAACAAGGACCGTGCTGAATTCACAGCTTGTCTTATAACACAAACAGATCTTGTTTCAGACTGTTCAAAGTTACCATGACTTCGAACACAACAGATCATTTCAAAATATAAGCTGAAGGTCGGGAAACTTGCCGTACAAGAGAAGTTATATTTATTTATGGAGATGCATGCAGGTGCCACTATCACAATACATTATACAAGGGGAGAGGGATGGGAAAAGATAATGGAGGTAATAGCAAAAAGAGCGTCACCATCACTCAACGAGACTAGACCAGAGACCTATACAGCTTTCTTTTCTAAGTCATTTGAAACAGTTAACAAATTCCAGTGGGTAACATAAAATACCATTTCAAAGTGCAGCTTTTGTAGTGTTTCATTTGTTTTTCAAATAATTCGGATTCTATTCCAGATTGTTTACAATCTCTCCTTCCAATTTTTTCCCCTTTTATCTGTGTAAGCATGTGCTGACACAGTTGTTCAGTATACACAAATGCTAATCTACCTTCATGCACATGGAAAATAGCTTTCCTGGCACTGAGTTTAAAACTCCCATAAAATACATTATTAATCGAAGAAGTCTCTCTTTTTAGAAAAGCCTATCTTTTTTGTGGTCATCGTTGATAAGGTTATAGATAAACATCATGCTGTTTGTTAACTAGTTTGGTCTTCAGAAATACAGCAAACAACCCCAGATACTGAAAGTGCTTAAAAACAGATTTAAATTTCAAAAGTAATTTTCCTTCTCTATACTCTGGTTGCATACACTAACATGATCTAATTATAATGTAATGACAACTTCTTTTACGTTGCCCTGTGTGCTTTAATGCTCTAAATGCATTTCTCTTGGCAGGTCTCTGCAGTGCAGGGAAAGCATGGTAAATATTCAGTTCCCTGTAGTGAATAATTCCCTAGTTTTGCATTTGCCATGCAAATTCTAGATCACGTACCTATGTAGTTCAAGGAGTAGAGGTGTGGGGAAAGTGGGCAGGGTGAGGCTGGTGTCTGTCTCCGTATAATTTAGCTGAATATGCCTGCTGTCATCCAAGCTTCTGCTCAAGCCTGCAGTGTGGAAGTGTGCCTTTTGTTACGTGCGCTGGTCTTGCAGCCTCTGTTGAGCCTTATCAAACACAGCCAGTTGGTGCTGCTGGTATGAAAGCACAGGGGAGCTCTCGTGTGGAAGGTTAATGGAGTGTAATTATAAAGAAAAATGAACTGCTCAGCCACTCTATCTCACTCTACCTGCACTGAGAGTGACAAGTGCTCTGATCTTTTATAAACCCTAGAGCAGAGGTTTAACAGTCTAAAATTATGACGGTATAACTGTCAAACAAGCAAGCACACTGTGAAGAAGTAATATGAGCTTACGGATAGAAATGTTTACATTCCCTTAGGTGGTCTCTGTTAGTTCTTTTTTTTCTGGACGGATATTGTCCTTGTTGACAGAACGTGTTTCAGATGCCTTTTGCTGTGAGAGGTCCATCAAAGCCAGAGTGATCTTTGTGTTGCATGCCTGGCTCCTCCTTTTCTGCACTTCACCTCACTCTCGCCTTGCTGGATGAAGCGATGGCTTCTTCTTAAAGCAGTGCTGGGGTCTGCGTTTCAGGAGCTAACTGAAATGTGAGGTTAGATACTAATACCTGATCCTGTTAATTAAGTTAGTTACTATGTGTAGGTCTGTTTAAATCTAAGGTGTTTTAAGACACTCTTGGCCTTGCATTTAGCATGCAGATACTTTTTTTCTCCTAAAAAAACAATAACAAACTTCAGTTGTGGAACTGTATCTAGGAAGTAGGGGGAAGATACTGCATATGTCAAAACCAAAAGGGACAGTGAGATTATCCAGGTTAACCTCCTGTGTATCAGAGGCCGTTGTATTCTACCTGGATCTTCTGTGTGGACTTCTCTGACAGCAGCAAGACTAGGACACCTTTGTCATCAGGAGGCTAAATGTTTGTGTTCCACAGCCAGAAAACAGGTGATAGATTGTGCTGCCAGTTATTCTGAAGGCCCTTGCAATGTCAGCTGGTTGATTAAGGGAAATCTGCCCAGCTAATCCTAGCAGGCAATCTATGTCCTGCATTGCGGAGAAGGGAGAAGAGAAACAGCCTCCCAGTCGGTCTGATCTGGGGAAAATTCTTTCCACAGTCGAAGTCTGGAATCAGTAAGAATCTGAATATAAAAACAAGGCATGCAATAAAATGCAAAAAAAAAAAAAAAAGAAAAAAAAAAGGAATAAGATAAATTCTGTAACTCCAAATACTGATCTACTTTGCTTAGTGTCCTATCTACAGCTGTGGCCAATTTCCTGTGCTTTAGAGGAAGGTGAAAAAGCAACAACCCAGGGAATATCTGGTCATTTCTGGCCTTGCAAATATTCTGAAGAGCCGGATTGTCTTTGTGCAGGGTTTTAAACATCAGAGAAGCACGCTGAGACCGATTATGGCATTTGCACCGTCCCTACGGCCCGTGAGGGAAGGGAATGAGCAGAGGCTTCCCAGCTCCCAAGGCCCTCTCCCCATCACACATATTGTATCTCCTCCAAAAGTTAGATTAAGCTTTTCTGTCAGAAGGCTGTTTAGCCTCGTCCGGAGGACTTCAAACTGTGGTTGGCCATTACCTCTCAGATTAGGCTGCTCCAGCATTTGGGCATCATTGCCTCTTACTTCAAGGTTGAATTTGTTTGCCTTCAACTTCCAGCGGAGGAATCATCATTTTACATTTTTCAGAGAAACTAAAAACTGTCTCATCATCTTTTCTGTGTATAAATATTTATACTCAGTGACAATTCACCTCTCAACCTTCTTTATGATAAACTGGATATGTCTAGCCCCAGTAAGCCTCATGTTACGCTGTATTGCTTATTCGGTCCTTGATTATGTTTGCAGTTTTCCTTTGAACTGCCTCCAGTAGCTCTGCATCCTTCTTGAAAAACGTAGCTTCTAGTTCTTTTGGCATAACATGTATTCTTGGGCATTTTTAAGAGAGGTAGGAAAAGTTCACCATTCCTTTAGTTTTTGAAAACCTTTAGGTTTCGTCTTTTCTGTATAAAATCTCACCTAACTTGGTGAGCTGTACTGATGTAAATAAACACAGGAGCAAAGTGCCCCCTCCCCTTTCCTTCTAAATTGGAAGGCTCAGCAAGAACCGTTGCTTTATTTTCACAGAATCACTATTGACTAGTCCACGATCCTTGATATAATGGAAGGACAGCGATCTGCGTCTTCAGTACTGATTTAATTTCATGTCTATTCTGTGAAGCAGGCATGTGTCTTTGTTTTGATCATGCGTGGTTACCTAAAGCAAATGGAACAATAATTATGTTTAGCTGGACAGAAATGTGTATTCAAAAGCTGTTTAAATGCCAGGAAAAAAAAATAACCTTGGGATGAAACTATGACTTTTTGTTGTGATGCCTCATTCTTTCTGTGTGGTGGAACTGTGTGATTCAGCAGTGAATTGCTGTGTGATATTTTTAATGATGTGTTTTAATTGAACCAGCACTGAACAGTATAGACAGGAATAAAATCTGACTGCTGCTATTTATGCAACTATGATTAATTCCCAGGGAGATTCTCACTTTCCATCTTATCACTGGAGAAAGATTCAGCAGGACAATGCTAAGGTGATTTTAGTAACAGATTACGCTGTATGTAAAATGAAATAAAATTTCCTCTATGTTTTAAATTGTTCTTATTCAATTTCACTGAGTGTTTTCTGGATTTTCTGTTACTGGAGAGGATAAATTTCTCTCTATATGGTTCATGCTGTTTATTATTCTGTATCTCTGTATTGTGTCCCTGTATTCCTTAATATCTCTAGTCTCCGCAGTTAGTTTTTGTTGTCTGTAAAGAAATTTTGGAAATGAAATCTTAAATGCTGTTGTCAATGTCAGGGTAGTTCAACAGGTTGTTGTACGATATATTACGAGCTTTCAGGTCTTTCAGGTCTTCAAAAAAAGAACAATTTTACATTCTCTAGTAGAATAAAACTAGTCATCTTGTGTGATACTTCTGATTATGCATGAAGGGCAAAAACGTGAACTGTGTGTTTTTCCTTTCATGGGGAGAGGAGGTGTGATTCAGTCGTGGACATAGCTGTAGGATGCACATGAATACCACCGAAAATGAAACTGGTTCATTTTTGATTCAAGGGACTGTGTCACTGTGCAATAGTACATTGTAAAATTATTTGATTACTATGCTTTCCACTTGGGTTACTCAAAAATATTAGGCGTTACTGGATTGGAAAGTAGAGTGTTTCATTAAGCTTGATCATTTGTAAAACAAGAAATAAGTTCACTAATTTAAATTGCTGCACTGTGCTTGCTTTATTCAGATAAATGCAGTTTAAATGGTTTCACTTGACACTCACATTATGAGGTAAATCAGAGGTAAGAGAAGAGAAGAAGCGGTACTTCCCTGGCAGAGTTTAGCTTAGACAAGTGGCTACTATGCCTGTGTACAAGTGACTTTCCCGTGGGGGTTATTCCTGTATTCTCCTGCATAAGAATAATAATCCACAGTAATTCATGTGCTGAGATTTTTATACGCCAAGCTTCAGTTCATGACACGTTTTACAAGACCACATTATATGCTTCTGGAAGACTAGAGCTAGTCAGAGATCAGAGAAAACAATCTTTACATAGAAGTTCAAAAACAACCCGTTTTCCATTTCTGCACTATCTAGGTGGCTTTTTTTCTTCTAAACAGATTGTTTTTTTTTTTTTCCTGAAGTAGTCAAATGAGGAGGGAACAATACGGAGATGGGCAAGATAAAATTAAGTACCTTTTTCCATTCTAATCAGCAATTAAGTTTTTCGTTTCTCTAGCCATTTTCTGTGGAGGTCATCCCAACATCCTTTTACCAGTCTGTATTAATGTCCAGAAGTATTTCTTGTAAGCAAAAAGAAGCTAAAACAAAACAAAAAACTTGTCAAATTAAAAAAATTTAATTTCATTACTTCCATTCCTCCCTAATTACATTCCAAGTACTTCACTTAACTGTTTTTTCCCATTCTGTTTTGCCTGTTGTCATATACCTAATTCTCCATTCATTAATTGCTCCATTGGTTGATTATTACAGTTATTCTTGTGTGTTCCTTCCAGTTAATGTAAAGTATTGTGGTAAAAAGGTAGAGGTAGTGTATTTATTTGGTATATAAGCTGAAGGAAAACATTGTGTGCGCGCTGCTCCTACAGGTTCAGTCTCTGTTCCTTACTTCATGCAACAGTAAAGATCCTAAAATGAGAATGTAGTGATGTATGCGGCATTTCACATTACAGTGTTCCCTTCCACAAATTAATTGGTCTTGTGGTGCTGCAAATGGTAAAAGAAACAATGCTGAAAATAAAGCAATCAAGAAAACACATAAAGCAGAACACTGCAGCAGCAGCTGTTTTCATTTATAACTCTAGCTGTCGTTTCAAGCAAAAGTTTTTAAAAATTGATAAGCAGTCTCCTCCATTAAGAATGAGGGCACGAACATATATTCAAAATATAACTAATATATTGATTTTCTAAATAATTTCTAGCAACTTTGAGAAAAGTTTCTCTTTTCTAAAGGAAAAATCTCACATTCTGTCCCAAAGTACATATGTTAATGCATGAACATACTGTTCATGTATATTTATTCTAGAATTACATATGTAGAATTTATTATAAATAGTTTTAAATATGAATGATATGTAGTAAGTTTACTGGCATAATAAAAATATTTTTCACATCATGTCCATATTAGATAACTGTGTTTGTCTCACAAAATGTCAAAGTAGATTTTGACAGAATGAAGATTTACTTAAATTCCATTATATGAAAGATATCCTATACCATATACAGTAACTACATTAAATACATTAAGACTGCAAAATGAAGCTCATAAGTTTAGGGTATACCAAAATTAACTCCCCTATCATGGTGTATATCTGTAGTACTCTTCTATAGCATAAGTGTGTTGCTCAGTTTAGCATGTAGGGCCTTCATGGCAGACGTAAGGAAAGAACTGAGCTCCCTGGCATACTTTCCAACCCCTTTTAGACACAGAGGAGAAAGTCTTTGCATCTTTGTACAGCTTTTAGCCATGTTTTCTATGGATTAAATGGATCACATGTTTTTCCGGACAATTGCTGTAGTGCTGGCGTTACAACCGTTGCCTGGGTACAGTTAGGATATTCTTGTGTTTAATGAAAAGCTTGAAAAAAGTTAGGAACTAGGTTGTTAAACCGTTAAAAGAAGCCGCGTACGTTGCAGTAGTGATGCCCCGTAACGCGCTCTGCATCATGCGAGTGTGTGTTACGGCCCCGCGGATTCCGGCGGGGCTGAAGTTGTGCATAGCGTCAGCCTCGCAGCAAGACTGGTTTCCGAATAAGACGTACGGATGTCAGGTTGGTCAGGTTTATGAAGTAGGAGATTGTACCACACTTTTTTTCTGAGAATAAAGGTCTGATTTAATTGGTTTAGATTTTTTGTTGATAAAGTGTTTTGATATGAGTCAAACATAGCCAGCGGTTTAGGATTGCATAAAAATACGGCACAACCATAGAATAACTGAAATATTTCTGTAGTCCTTTGATCAATCTGTCGATGGAATTGAATTCAAGGGGTTTCGTACAACAGTATTTGTTCTCAGTGGTGTAGAATTCTGCAGCAGCGTTTTCTATAGTTTCAGTTCGCTTTTTAATTTTTTGACCCTATTCTAAACGAGTAGATAAGTGTACAGTTACACTCCTTGTTTGTAATCGTTCCAGTCCCAAATTACAGTTTTGGTGCGTGCACTTTGTAGTTTAAAGAGCAGCTGTGTCAGGGTTCAGAACTCTTCTAGCTTTTCTCTGCAGGGTAAGTTTTAATGTCTTTCTTTTTTGTGCAAAGATATTTATTTCTCATTGGGTAGCAGCAGGGGATGGGGGTTGGCGAGGGGAGGGAGCTAAGAAAAGAAGATAGCAGAACTGTAAAATCCCCTTCATCCTTCTCACACCCAATTTGGAGCTTCTTTGATATCATTATTTTCTCTCAACGTTTCATTCCCAGCAGTTGGCAACTTTTAAACCATTCCTAGTCTGTTGTAGAGCGCGAATATCAGAGTATATATAGTAGTTTACTTGCTGGAATTGGTGGAACATTAAAGCAGGTCACTGACAGGCAGCAGATAAATTTGAACTGCATCAGCTTTGTTTTTAGGACATAAAAGGTATGTACTGCAAGGCCATTTACGGTTTTACTTTTCTCTCTCCTTTTTAGGAGGTGTTTAAATTTTTATCTTTTTAAAGATTTTTGAGTTTTAAAAATAGACCCTCCTTTTAGATAAATCTATATTTTTAAATGTGTTTCTTGAGTTAAAAAGAAAATGCAGATATAATGAAGGATGAGTATTAAAAAATTCGCTATACTCAGAGAACTACTTTTTTATGGATTTTATTGATTAAAATGGTAATAATGTTTAGATGATAAAGTTATAATTAAACCTTGCTAAGATGTAGGCTTGTTCCAAGGACTTGCCTTATCTAATAGTAACATTTCCATGAAATTTCTTGGAATGAGCACGGGGAATTCACCCTTCCTGATGCCATTGGGGCACAGATACGTGGCTGACGAGACCTGCAGGCAGATTTTCTGCTCAGTCGAACCTAAAAAAATCTTTCAGTGCCGTGACTGGGTCTGGCCAGTGGCATAAATGAGAAAGCGTTATGGCTGAATGTCACAATATTGATTACAATTACAAGCTCTAAGGAGTAGTCACAGAAGATGTCTAGGGCTCTGTGAACTCTTTGGCGTGAACAGCTCTTGATGAGACCTCGTGATGGAGATGTCAGGAGAGTCGGAGCTCTGGAATTATGTGGTACACTTACGGGCGGCGTTTGACAAATGGGTTTTGAAGCAGTCTGATATAACCATTGCAGAGCGCTGGCAGTTATTCTTTGGGCAGAAGAAAGGGAAAGGGAAGGGGAGAAGGGAAAGAAGGATGTCGTCATTAATTTCTTTCACCTTGTGGATGTGAAGAGCTGATTGGCAACGGGCTTTGAGGAAAATTCGGTAAACTTGAGATGAAAGGCAAAGGTTTTTCATGCATCCGAGGGGCTGCGGGAAAAGGAGCCCTATTAGGAATGTGGAAGCTTTTTAAAGCCTTTGTTTTTGACTGATGCAAAAGCCTGTCATAGTGTGTTTTTAAGATACCGTTTCTGTGATTGAGCTAATCTCAATTTAAAGTTTTGAAAATGTCAGTAAGAATTTAGTAATTAAATAGGAATGGGGAAGAAAAATGGCAATGATTAAAATTTAGCAAACTAAGGCTATTTCCTAACTATTATTTCTTTTAGATACCTTAACCTCACTGGTCTTCGCAGGCACGTAGCTCGCACTTTATACCAGCCTTTGCGAACGGCGGTGGTGCAGGTTGTGCGTGCTGCAGCCCAAACTGCGTTCAGAACTGAGAGCAGCCGAATAACGCACGGGGACAATTTTTAAACGCAGTTTTAATGAAGCGCGAGGCCTTGGAGCAGGCGGAAGCTTCTGCCGCGCTGCCGTCCTCTCGGGTGCCCTGTAGAAAGAGAGAACGGACCGGGCTGCGGGCGCAGCGCAGGGGCAGGGCCCCGGCGGCACCGTGCGGCTTGAGCTTTGCAGCTTGGCTTGAGGTCGTGGGCGGGAGGGTGCAGCGCCGCTGAGGTTCGGGGTGCGTTGGCTCGTGTGGCCCTCAAGCCTCGTCCGGTCGGGGTAGCGAGGCAAAGTGATTTTGGATTGCGCTGTTCCCAGTCTCTCTTGATGTTGAGTTACAAACAGAGAGGCCCAAGAGCGAAGACACTGGAGTGATTTCTGTAGTTTGAAATCACTGACATTTCAAACTACAGAAAATGCAGGTATTTTCATTGGCAGTTGTTAGAAGAAACTTAATAAAATGCATAAGGAACTGGCGTGCTCTGCAAACTTTGGACTTGCTGCTCTGGATCTTAAAAGCCTTCCGTGTTTCTCCCGGTTTCGTATCTGCGTACGGACGTGGATGGCAGGATGTGCTGCTGCCGGGCGGCTCTCGGCAGCCGCTCGCCGGCTGGCCTGGCCCGCGCGAGCCGCAGCGATTTTCCGCTCGCGTCCTCCGTCGCGGGCCGAGAGCGCCGAGGCTCCGGCTGCGCGCGAGGCGCGGAGGAAGTCGCGCGGCGCGTCGGGCCGGCCGCCCGCAGCCCGGCAGGCGCCCGCAGCCCGGCAGGCGCCCGCGGGGCTGGCTGACGGCGAGGGCGACGTGACTCACCGCGCCGCCGCTCCCCTCCTCGCCGCCCGCTCGCGCCCCCGGGAGCAGCGCGGCGCAGCGCTCCTCCGGCCCGGCTCCCCCTCCCTCCTCCCCTCCCTCCCACCCTCTCTCTTTTTTTAATCCTTTCACTAATGTTCCCTCCCTTTGCAAGGAACAAGATGGAAATGAATTCTCGGGCTGCTGCTCTCCCCCAGCTAGGGAGTTAGCGGAAAAGCGCCGTGATCGCTGCGCTTCGTGCAGCGGCTGTGGAAGAACAAAAACTCCCACCCTCTCCGTGCCGGGGGCAGAAACCCGTTAGTCTCCCACGCAGTTTATGTGCAGTCCATTTTTTGGCAGGTAATACGTAGTCGTGTTGCATTATTTCCTCTCCTGCTCGGCTCGGTTTTCCTCTCCCCCGTCCTCGGGTTTCTTGCTGGAAGCGTTTCTCGGCTCTTGTCTCTGCTTGCTGACATGGCACTTTGCTTAACACGGTTGATCTTTCCAGAAAGCTATTTTAAATATTGTTCAGCATTTACGTGTATGAGTGAGCTGATAGACACAGACCATTTAAAAGTCTGTAAAGTTTCTGACTTGGAAGTTTTCTATACTCTTATTATTTGCTTCTTGCTCTGAGAGGGAACAAACAACTTGCAGCTTTTAGTTTTGGACAGTTTTTTGCACTCTCCCAGCTCCAGTGTGAAACAGTTAATTCCCTCTTCTGTCTCTTACAACCTCTCTGACTTTGCTGTGATGGTGGACCTATGTTTCTCGAGTCTTCGGAGCCTGGTGTACACCCTCAGCAAGGATTCTCGGCTGACCTTCATCAAAATACCCGAGGGTGCTCTTTTGATGCCTGGTAGTCTTTGCTGTATATGCCTTATAGCTGCTGAATTCAGTCTTTTGCAAAAAGATCAGTGCCATGGTGTTACAGATTCCAGCCCTGTGAAGCAGGAGGCTTTTCTTTGGTTGATTGCGTGTTTTCTTTGGCTTTTTAAAGTTCCAGTTCTGAAATCTGCCAGTTTGGGATCCTGCACCTCGTGTTACCCTCCTCTGGAGCAGAGACGCGCCGTTAGTGTGCGAGGCATAGCACAGTTTTAACCTATCATCAGCAAGCTGTTTGGAGTCAAAATTGTAAAGAATGTCAGCAAGAACGACGGAGAGAATAAACACTTACTTAGCCGAGAATTTCCTAATACAGCGTGAAAGAAATTTGAGGGAAAAGATTGTTTCAGTTGTTTTGAAATAACTGGATGTTTCCACTTCATTCCGGTTCTCTGTTTTGTCCTGTGTCTTAATAAAACGCTTCACAACAGATATTGAAACGTTCTGTTCTGTCAGAATGTTTTTTTTTTCTTTTTCCTTCTGTACAAGCAGAACTACTTCAAACAGCCTAGTCTGTCACAACATGGTCCTGCTGCAATTTTTCCAACCATTTCTATTTCCAGTAGAGCTTTTCCAGCTCTATCATTTCTGCAGGCCTCACGGTTCCCCTCCGAAGCGACCCGTGCAGGGGAACTGTGCTGCAGCGTCCACGTGCTCTAGAGAGCCTATTTTTCTCTCATGCGCGCAAAAGGTAGCAAAGTCTCGTGGTGTTTGCACTGTTGTCTGCGCTGAGGTGTGATACGAACATAAATCCAGTTGTGACCCCTTGGTATCCATGTAGCAGTGTGGTATGTTATCCTACAGGTCACCCGCCCTGCTCTTTGATTTGTTGCATTATCCCCGAAGGATACACAGTGGAGAGGAAACATCGAAAAATGTTTCAAACTTTTCTGAAATCTGTAATGTAGTCGGAAGCCTTTAAGCTGAGTGAAACGAACCAGGTCATTTTCTCTCCCAAGAAGGTAGCCCTATCTGATTTTCTTTCAGATAATAGTAATATTGAACAGAAAATGACCACACATCTCAATTTCAGCCCCAGTTCTATTTTTTAGCAGTTCCAATCCCTGCATTTTTCATCAGTGTTCCCCTTCCTTCTCCCCTTCTCCCCTTTGCACTCAAATTGGCTCTCTCTCTGCTTGGTTCCTATGCCTGGTAACACAGTGGTCACCTCATTGCCTTGGAGTCAGCTTGTGGCTTCAAATTAAAGTCCTTCTCCATCCCTGTGTAAGAATGGTGCATGTTCGAGGGAGACAGAAACTTCAGAATATGTAACTGATAAATTCAAACAGATCTCAGAAATAGACATTAATGTGAACTTGCCGTGGTTTGTGTATAGACTGAAATTAGACAAGTTTCTTCAAGGACAGCAGGGCCACCCTGCTGGACAACAGCAGTAGTCTTCTGTGGCTTATGTTGATAGTGTCTGTCTGATAACACTAATCTTCAAATTCTGAAAATGAGAAAGCTACTAAACTTCTGAGTAGTTCTTTATTTACATTGAACTCTTCAGATGTTATTCTTTTCTCTGGTATATGCAGCTAAATAATATTTCTGTTGATGTTATTGTTTATCTGGTAGAAAAGAGTGGTGGAGCAGCTTCGGAAGAATTTGATAGTGAAGCAGGAACAGCCGGATAGTAAATTTCAAATACAGCCATTGGCACAGTCAGAAAATAAATTACAGACACCACAGCCGCAACCACTACAACAGCTACAGCAACATCACCATCAACAGCAGCAGCAGTCCACTGCACCCTCTCCAAACGTGATTGGATCACAGGTAAATATTCTGAGAATGTCTCTATTCTCTGCAACAGTTTTTTTCTTGCTGAAGGTAAAGTTTGCTGCAAAGATCAAAGGAGTAAGGTGCAAAGAGGACTTTCACTTTCACAAACTTTCACTTAAGCCCATTAGTGTGTGCTAAGGTGAATTTCTCTTTATATGCATATGCTCATATGAGTTTTGTGGGGGCTTTTATTGGCAGTAACTTCCAATATGAATCAAAATAAGTACTTAGCGTTTAAAAGTTGGATCAGAAACTTCCGGAAAAGGAAGATGGAAGTATCGCCTTTCTTAGAAATAAATAAAAGTTTAGCAAATTAACCTGTCTTTTCTACAGGTGTTAGAATGATTGCCTGTCTGTACCCAGTAGGTCTCAAGAATCATTAAAATAATTTATTTAAAAAAGACTAACAGAGTGCCCACTGTATTTGTGAACAAAAATGTAAGAAAACATTCTGTCGTCCTTCTGCTTGGTTCTTTCTAAACAGTTTTAACTCATGTCAAATGATACTTATTGGAGCCTGCAAGGATTACAACAGTAATTACAAGGTCTGAATTTAAGAAAACAGTCTATTTATCAGGAAAGTGCACTGTATTTCAGTACAGTATAGGATTATAAACATCATCCCAGAATTTGAAATTCCCCTCTTAAGTAAAAGCCTACTCCTTTCTACAGCAAACTCATTGAAAATCTCAGCTGTTTGAATACTTAACATTCTGAAAGTCTGCTAAGGAAACAGAGAGTGCAGACAGGTTTTTGTAATAAAACGGGTAAGTAAGGTCTTTCCTTCTGTTGATGCAGTCTGAACAGGTCATCTGTAAATAGATAGGCAGATGGCATAATTCACTCTTAAAGCTTACTGTGGGCATACTGCAGTGAATCACAACCATGGCTTTGACCAATTGAGATTTCGATTTCCAACCCCCTTTTCCTGGAAGTAGTTGAGGGGTTAAAATGATTGGAGTATTAGTTCTCCTGTTGACTCAACAAGTTATTTTGGATGCTTTGGATTTGTAAGACTTAGGTAATTGTATTTTTATTAAAAAAAGTAAAATGAAACAATCAAATAGAAGTTGAGCAGTAACATCTATATTGATGCTAAAACAGAAAAAAAGAAAGAAAAAATATATTAATATCTTAAAATATTTACAGGCAAACAATTGATCACTCTTTGCTGTTTCTTTTGTCTGTACTTTCCAGTCAGGAAACATGATTGCAAAAGCAGTCTCATGCTGTTCTCCATATTCCACACTTTGCATTCATGCATTAACTTTCAGGTCATCTCCTAGGTTGTAAAAATTGAGGTTGTGTTCAAAGTTAGAGAGTCCTCTAGTGAAGCTGCCACAAAACTGCTATGCCCTTCTGACTGTCATTGACACGATTGTACTTGGAAGTTAATTGTAAACTGAAAGGCAGGTCATCTTCTCATATGAATAAAATAAGACAGGTCTTATCCGTAAGACTGTTCTATTTTTATTTATGCTAGTATAACTGTGAAGTCACCTCACTTGCTTATGTACACATTCTGCATCTGTGGTAGTGCCTCTAACTTGTTCCCCCTCTATCAAAATGTGCCTTCTCTTTCAGCAAAGAAAAGCCCACTCACATATAAAGGAAAGTCAAATATTTGTCTCTCTAGAAAACTTCTTTATGACTACTTTTGTAAATAATTCATCTTCTAAGGCAGTGTCCGTAAAGACCGTACTTTCAATGGTTATTTTCTGAACAATTCAATTTAGGAAAAAGATACATATATTGTTTTAATAGTCACATTTTAATATACTTAATATAGTCCAATAAGAAGGATTTTTAAAAATTTTTACAAAGCAGCAAGCCATGCTAAAAACTCATACTATTATAAATGTGAAATAAAGGAGACTTACTATGAATGGCACTTCAATATTAATTCATACACTGAAAAGTTTTAGACTATTCTAAGTTAACCAAGGTAATTAAGGCTCAGCAAACCAACAGGGAAATTCTGTCTCTATGATCTGCTGGCTGAAGCTATATTCTTAGTACTTATAGACTTACTAGAACCCCCTTGAAAGAGTCACGGTCTTGTATTACATGATTGATTACATTTTTCTTGAAAATGTTTATGAATGAGTGTAATGCTTGGGAAATGGTGGTCTTATATCTCATTGGAACAGCTTGAATCATGTCACTGCATTAGGGGAAGAGAGCCTCGTACTTTGGAGAAAGTGCACCAAAGGTCAATAAGAAGCTCTTGAATCTAAAAGTTAGGGATTTGTTCTTGTTGAGATGAGAAAAATTTAATTATGACTGGATTTTATATAAATGTATGAAATTGGAGCATGAATTCTCCTTTGATTTGGCATTACAGAATGTCTGATTTTTTCACACTTGTGTAGAATTAACAGAATATATGATCTAAGCATTATGAAATTACAGGTAAATACATTTTTGTTTAAGGTAACATTCTTAGAGAAAACACTGAAGATTCCAATTGGAAATACATTTGTATTATTTTATTAGAAAGAAAGGTGTTGTGTGATTTAAAAAATCTGGCATGTTAAGAACGTGAAAAAAGACTGCCTGATCCCTAGTATAATATTTTTTCCTGTTCCAGGGTCTAGCAGTGGCCTCCAAAGGGAATGGTTGTTACTTCATAGTAAGAGCATTTGATCATGCCTGACTTGAAGATACAGTATCATTGAATAATGGATTTTTTATACCAAAGAGGAGAAACAAATTCACTTGCCATTCTGTTGAGTGTTGATTTTTCTGTGCACTCTGTAATCTGGTTTTATATGGAGATTCTCAGCCCTGTAGCCTTCTGAACAAAATTTGTCTTTTTTTCTTACCTGTAACATTTTAGAGAACTACATTTTAAGACAAAAGTATGCAATTGTAATTGTTTAACTTTTCAATACTAGGAGTTGGTATTTGTGGGCATAGCATATGCAGGCATTTGAGATGAATGCTGGCATTTAGTGGTCCATACCGCTCCCTCTGAGACATGCTAAGAGTAATCATGAAATTGCATAGATGCACCAAAAAAATCCCATTCAAGAGAAGTTAAACTCAATTGCCTACAGCCTGTTGGACAGACAAGCAGCCAGCACTTAAAACTCCAAGATAAATCCAGCCTAAGGCTAGTATTAAAATCTGGCTTCCTCCTACATCAGATTTTTTATACAGAAGCGATAGTAAATGATTTTTTCATGCAACTCGAATCTTTTGATGGATTCTAAGTAGCTGTACTGAGATAGCCTTACTGATATTCTTAGGAAAGAAACTTAAATGGTAAATATGTGTATGTATAACTAAAACTGAAATTTGGGAAGAGATTGGAGGGCATGCAGGGGTTGGGGAAAGCATGCAGTCACACTGCTCTCATTTACTGTTTGACTGAAGACTTTAAGGAGCTGCAAGACAGAATTGTGATTGATTTCTCTGTTGGGTACTCCTGCAGCAGCAACCACCATGCTAACTAGGAAGATGAGTAGGGACTTCATCTAGAAAAGAGAACAGAAAATCTACATCTCGGCAGTCAGGTGGTGCCTTACTGTGGTTAGAAATTAGGATAGATCCATCTAGCACTTATGTGATGTGTGGCACCTTTGCTGTCAGTGGCCTCCCAAGCTAGTGGTCCTCAGGGTTTAGTTAGGGTCATGGGCACCATAGCCATGGAAGACAATTTCACCATTACCGATTGCCCAGGCTGTTGAGTGATTGGGATCTCCTGTGGCTTCGATGGACGGGGAGTACCTAGTGGTCTGGTCGGACAGAAAGCTCTAGTAACTGGACTTCCATTCAGGCCATAGTGATTATTAAGTTGGTGTAATATTTTTGGAAGACAGGTATCCCATTGAGCCTGATGCTGCTTGAGACTTTGCTTCAGAAGGCCATTTACTCTTTCTACCACACTGTTTGCTTGGGGGTAATAGGGAATGTGGAAAACCTACTGTATTCCTTCTTGTTTTGCCCAATCTTGGTCTTTCTTCTCACGAGAAGTGAGACCCATTATCACTCTGGATAACTTCCAGAGTTCGGAGATTGGAAAGCCAAGAGGAGAGCCCTCAGACGATGTGTCCATCAGCCCATTTAGATCCCGTAGCCGTTACTAATCTTGACACTGTTTCTATTCCAGTAAGTATGTACCATTTTCCTTTAGATTGTCTAAGGGGTCCGATACAATCTATTTGCCATGTTGACCAGAGAGTTTTTCCCTCCTTGATGTGCACAGGTGGTGCTTTAGCAAGATTACTGCAATTTCAGTCTACACTGGGGACATTCTGTCAAAATGGCTTTGCAAGTTTTCCTATCTATAGGCCTGCCTTTACTTTATGTAGCAAAGTAAAGTGCATCCTTGCCTGTATGGCCTAGATTTTGATGCAGCCATTCTCCCAAGCAGTACCAATCTGGATCTATGGTAACCTTCACAATTTTTGCTAAATTGTCGATTTGATGATTCCACTTAGTAGCTGGTTGATCATCCTTCGCCTGCACCTTTACCCAACCCATTTTGAAGGAGATTTTCCTTGCAATATTTAGTAACAACTGCCTATCTCAGTTCCTCCAGACTGGGGAGTTGTTCAGTTCACGGTAGAGGGTTTCCCACTGGCAAAGCCATTGTGTGGCTCCTGCCCATATAGCATACAAGTCTACATATATGATCTTTGTTCCATTTTGCACCGCTAAAACAACTGTTCTTAATTCTCCTACTTGTGCACTACCTTTGCCCTCTTCTATTACCTGTTTGCATGTTGTAATGTTTAGCACAACAGCCTTATACTGCCAGTTGCACCCTACCCTCTTCGCTGAGGCATTGGTGAACCACATGCCATCAGTAGAGGTTCCTTTAGTTAGCAATGGGGCATTGAGGGTGGGGGAGTGTTAAAAGGGTTGTTGAAGGGTGAAGGGATCAGTGTTGATGGGCATTTGCAGTTGGATACTTTAGTATGTTCCTCTGTTAGCTGCATGTTTTCAACAACTCCTGTTAAGTAAGCATACTGTTACCAGATGAGCGTTTTTTGCACATTTCCCCTAGGGTAGCTGGGCCTTTCAGGATGGGTTTCTAGCAAACTAAAAGGAGTCTGGGACTGAGTCTGGACCAGTTGTCCTTGATGTATTTTCTCTACTTACTTGATTGCGTGGACTAGGGATAGTAATCCTTTTTCCCATTCTAAGTATCTTTGGTTTCCTAAAAGCCAGTAGAACTAAAAAGGATGGGTTGTCTGTCTAACATGTTCTAGGTGACCCTGCTGAGCAGGGAGGTTGGACTAGATGATCTCCAGAGGTCCCTTCCAACCTTACTGATTCTATGATTCTATTCTATGTTTGTGGCCATTGGGGCCTGTCTGGAATAGATTGCACTAAGTGACACATTCAGCAAAACCCCATTCTGCAATGATGAGATCCCTGGGATGTACTGGGCCCAAAGACTGATATGCTGTTAATTCTTCAACAAACGCCCAAACTGCTTCCTCCTGCTCTAGCTTCCATTCCCAGGATTTCCTTTTGTGTAATAGTCAAGTGATAATTGAAAATCCAGGTACATGTTTTGTTGTTTCTCCAATTCAGCTATGACTTCCAAGATTCCATGCCGTGCTGCAGCAGAAATTGGGTACTGTGGTACACTGGTGATGTTGGAGTCAGGGAGTGGAGGGGCTGTGCGGAGGACACGCGCTAATGTTTCCCCATTTCGACCAGGGTCAGGGTCAGTGTTTGGGCTGAGTGACCACGCACTGCCATCCAGCAGGCACCAGGTCCGTCCGTTCAGAAACGTCAAAACCCAATATATTTTCATGGTGATTTTTAATTGCGAGGTGGTAAGCTGACATACATTTCTCACCTGGAAGCCACAGATTAGCCTTGGCAAGGTAGCACACAGCACTTGCCCCATTCACACCAGTGATTTTAACCTTCTGCTGTCTGGGTCATATACCCAGTTTCTCAGTGTAATGGCATGTTAGTATTGAGATTTGTGCCCCTATATCTAGTAAGAATTTCACTAAGTGTCATTTACAGTCAATGGGAATCAAGATACATGGGCCGTTATCACTTATCCACTGGTAAGCCTCCACTTGCTGGACAGGCAGACCCAATTGCCATCCGATCCTACTCATTTTCTGATCACATTTGAGCTAGTTCTGCCCTCTAACCCCTACGGAGGGGCTGCTTTGTGTCAATAGGACTGATGCAGGTGGAGCTGCAGTGGCAGGATTCGAGGAGGTACCAGTGGGCGTCCCCTTCTTGACAAGCTCTATCAATGCTTGGCTCACAAGGGTGAGTGGATCATGTAGAGCAGCTCCAGGAATGCCCAGTGCTAGAGCTTTCCACCACAGCTCATTCCAGTGTCCCCGGGGGTCAGATTTAGATGGTCCTCAAGGGGTGAAGGTTCGTGGAGCCTCTCGGTCCATCCACCCCATTTCCCGTGCGTAATTCACTGTGCCATGAAGCAGTTCAGCCCACATGAGTATCATGATTGGGTGGACACCTGGATTGTTATGTTCTCTCTCTCTCTGTGCCTGTAGATGAGGCTTAAGGGCTTTGGGGACTCCTTGGAGGAAGAGTTGTTTCAGGCAGGGTCAATCAGGGCAGCAGTAGGAGAGTTAGGAGCTCCACCTTGGTACATAGCGTGGATACAAGCCTTCTTGGTTACAGCTGAGGTCACCATTGCCCTTTACGCAAATTATAGTGGGTTCCCCTCTTTCCATGGGGTCTGTGCCTCTAGCCCTAGAGGTTACTCGATCGGTGATCTAACAGTTCCCAGTGGGGCTTCCTGTGAGGAAGACTCCGGGTCCCCAATAGCCATTTTCCTCCTCACTGAGCGTGATCAGTCGTGCCTCTCTAGATACGTACCCGTTTTCTCAGCCATCCTGGCGACTTATGCCAATTTGTCATAGTTAAGTAGGCTCCGAACAAAGGACACAACACAAATTTGGGAATAACTACGACTGCAGGTTTATTTGGATGGCTGGAACGGCAGTCACTATCTATTACACGTACTCTTTGATTACCGACGAGAAAAGGGAAAAAAAGAAATTACTGAGGGGAAATTACTGGTGTTACTGATTTCATCGCTCACCTCGACCTTGTAGTCAAGTGGGGGGTCTCTCAACCTCGAGGAGTGTCCTTGAGGGGTGTCCCACCTCAAGGGGAGATCCTGCTTCACAGCCCGCTGCTAGTCAGGAGAGCCCAAAGAAGCTCTCTGGGAACCCCTGCTTATGTCTGAGTTGAGGTTGTTGCTGTAGTCATATAAGGTAATTGATTTGACGATTGGCTGAGCAGTTCTCTCCGTGCTGGCAAGTTTGCGTGTACATTTGCTACGTGCACTGTGCGAGATAGGTGTATCCGCCACACTAAGCAACCCACATCCTGTCTGCTACAAAGTGTCTGTCTCTTAAAGTGCGTTTTCTGTTTCCTTTAGAAAACTGTAACTACAGCTTCTATGATCACCACTAAGACACTACCTCTCGTCTTGAAAGCAGCAACTGCGACCATGCCCGCCTCTGTGGTGGGTCAAAGACCTACCATTGCCATGGTTACTGCTATCAACAACAGTCAGAAAGCGGTCCTCAGCACAGATGCGCAGAATGCTCCAGTCAACCTCCAGACAACAAATAAGGTCTCTGGTCCAGGAGGAGCTGAGGCAGTCCAAATAGTGGCAAAAAACACAGTAACCTTGGTAAGCGTTTCGTGTGTTTGCCCTGAGGAAATGCAGGTTTCTAGTTTACAAGAGAACTATCAGAAAAAAATCGAAATGAACAATCAAGTTTTTGCACTGGAAAGGAGAGAACTGGGGATATGTTGTGAGACTTGATTAATTGACATTGTTAAAATGAGAGCCTAAGAAAAAGCATTTATTATATAGATAAGTTGCTATTACTGCTTTACTTAACTGAATTAAATTAGTGCTATCATCAGCTGTGTGTAAAGTTTTCCCTGTAAGTAACTGTTAGTCATGGGGAAATAGTAATTGTATTGCCCCTACCTAATCTACACATTTCTGTTCTGGAAAATTTCAGCTTTCTAATTTGGTGAAGATGTCGTAGACTTTGTTAATATGATCAGTGTGGGATTTCATCTTAGATTTTTTGAGTCAATCTCTCTTGTTGCCTTTGCATGATGAAGTCTCTGTAGTGTTAGACCACACCACTTATCTTTCCTCATTACCATAACTTTTCTCATCACTTTTTCATACACAGATCCTATTTCTTTAAGCATTTGGGAAAGTATTTTGAGTACATCACAGTCTTTTCCAGAAGTTAGCCTGGTGAATAAGTTAACCAGCCACTTGGAAATAAAGGTTATATTTTGGAATTGGGTTGTATGCTTCTGGGACTGGAAATGAGGCATTTTATGGAATCATAACAGGGAAGTTTTAGTTCTGGAGTAAAGATCTAGACCTTCACTAAAAGTTAATCTAGTTCATCTTTGTTAAAAGATACATTTTAATAATGCTAATGGAAATAATTCTGCTTCCTAATGAGGCTTAATTTTGTAATAAGGGTGGAGAAGACTATTTGAATGAAGTTTTTTCTACTATTCTGTTTTCCTATGTAATTCCTTGCCCTACTCTTATTGTCCTTCACATTTCTGCTTAGCCCTTTGCAAAGTAATTTACACAGATTTGGGGACGTGACCCTGTTTTAAAAATCATCTATGATTTGTGTTTCTGTAGCACATTTCATCAACAATCTCAACATATTTTCTCAACTATTAATTAATCAATGCCAGACCTTTTTGAAGCAAGTGTTAGCATTTCCAAGGTGCTCAAAAGTACAGAAGGGTAGAATAGACAAAATAGACATTTATTTCAGAGACTCTCACTGAGTACTCAGCTAAGGATAAGTAGTATCTGCTGTTCAGAGGTTACTGCTATGGCACCTCCCATGGATTTCGGGTAATCAGGGAAATACTCAGGGCTTTTGAATATCATATCTGAATTATTTAAAAAGAATGGCCTACTTTTGAAAGTTAGGCCCTAAGTTGGGTTTTTTTTAGCCCCTCATAGTGTCATTGCTAAAACCAAAACAGGTGCAACTTCCAAATCTTTCGTATTTAACGGAGATGCTCTTTGGTTCTTCTGTATAGCATTCTGTATGATAGGACAAAGGTTTATAGAGCCAGACATCAGAGTCTGATATTAGTTTCTGTCTGTTTCAAAAGCAATTTTTAAACTTTTAAAACAAATGAGAATTTTCATTATCTTCAAGGGAAAATACTTGAGATTTTAGAGCCAGGTAGTTAGTACTGTTGAACTAAAAGCAAAGATACCTTCAATTTGTGATCCAAAGAATGTAGGAACTAGAAAGTAAGGCTAGCTCTGTCTTGAATGCATTTCTAATGAGGAACCTGTTACTGTGAAAAATTATCTATGGAGTAGAAAACCAGCTTCAACTAAAGAACATCAGGTCTAAAAATACATTCAGCATGTTGATTTTGGTGAACAACTTCAAAGCTATTTTTGTCTTACTGAACTCTCTCTCATGTTCTTATAGCAGGTTCAGGCTACGCCTCAGCCCATAAAAGTGCCGCAGTTCATCCCTCCTCCCAGACTCACTCCTCGTCCAAATTTTCTTCCACAGGTGCGTATACAAAGAATAAAAAATTGAAAGAGGAAGTTAGTTTATAACATGAATAGGAGATGCTTTATGTGAACATCATTTTTGTCAGTCTTCACCGGTAACTTTGTGGAGGGGACAGAATCCATCTGCATTAGGTTTTTGGATGACAGTAAAATAGAGGAGGTGCAATCAATACTCTTGTGGCCAGTACTGCTGTCCAGAGGGACCTAAACAGGTTAGAGGAATGGACCAACAGGAATCTCATGGAGTTCAGCAAGGACAGATGCAAAGTCTTGTACCTGGATCGACTAACCCCTGCATTGGTACAGGCTGGGACTGATAGCTGGGGGCAGGAACATGTGACCAGTGAGGAGATACTGAGGGAACTGGGCTTGTTCAGTCTGGAGAAGAGAAGTTTTGCAGGGAATATAACAGCAGCCTTCTTTCCAATACCTACAAGGAAGTTACTTAGAAGACGGAGCCATGGGTGCACATCAGGAGAATTAGAAACAATGCGCTCATGAACTGGAATAGGGAAAGTTTAGATGAGGTACAAAGAAATAATTTCTCGCTGTGAGAACAAATAAGAGTGAAATGGGCTGCCCAGAAATACTGTAGAAGCTCTGTCCTTAGGAGTTTCCAAGACCCGACTAGACATAGCCCTGAGCAACCTGATCTGTATTTAGTGTTGGCTCTGCTTTGAGCAAAAGGTTAGATTGAGATTTCCTAAAGTCCTTCCCAGACTGCATAAGTCTATGATTATGATTCACATATGATGATTGTATATGATCATATTTGCAAAAAAACCGAAATGAACCTGCTAGATAGGTATGAACGAAATCAGAGTATTACCCAAGGCCTTAAATCTCTGTAATCATTTTTCAATCCTCAAGAGCAAAAGGAAAAACAAGAAGTCTCTAAATTGTTCCCAAGTATTTCTGTATTGTGACAGACAGTGACTTCTGTTTGCAGCTAAGCAATAAAACTGTATTTTGCAATATTTTCATGGTTTGGGAAACACACTGGTTGCTTCCTTACTTATCAGAAATACTTAGAGGAACTATTTAATTTGCAAGAAATACGTGACACTATGAAAGAAAGTCTAAAACTTTCAGCAAGTAAAAGAAAAAGAAAGGAAAAATGTAGGCTGGTATCTGAATGAGATTTGGGGATGGTGAGATCTGTTAGAATATGACCCAATTTTTGAAGATAAAATGCAGTATAGAGTATTAGAAGTAGGCAGAACAATAGAAATTAAATAATGAAAAAGACTTTATTCTCAGGTTAATGCATTCTACTTCTGTGTTCTGTAACCATGTAATAAATGCAGTATTAACAATGGGCCAGAAATAAGCAAGTATTGGTGGAAGATTCCAGTTAACCAGGAAAGAAGAAAGAATAATTACTGCATTTACCTGTAATCTTTAACATTTTCAATTAGAGATTAATGTATAATCTTGAAACATTTTCTGCTTAGCAAGAATAGTTGCACAGGTAATATATAGAGCTGGCAAAAGTAGTAGGGACTTGCTGAAAATTTTTGACACTTTCTTTCAGAGTGCAGTCAACTGTTTACGTATTTGATTTCTTGAAGGCTCAGTATAAAGCCCTGAGACATGCCTCTAACATCAGAGCCTGAGCAGTGCCTGTAAATACTGCATGAACATCGGGCTTTCAGAACCAGTGTGTTGATTTAGACATATATAAAGGACTTGGCAATGAACATGCAAAATAAGTTTCTGGGTGTCCAAATGCCGGTTTCATAGATAGTGAATGTATATGCAGATGTTACGGATGGGTTTTATGCAAGTAGGCTTGAAAAAGTGGCCTTTCCTTGTCAGACCATACTTAAGACACTATGCTAAAAGGTTATATTCTGTAGGAAATTAGACAACTTTGCACAGATTAGAGAGGCTGACCAGAAAGATTTAAGACCAGTAAAGAAGTTCATCTAAAATGTGATCTTCTGTGTGTGTTTGTATGTGATTTTTTTTTTTGTTTTCTGTAGGTTCGACCTAAACCAGTCGCCCAGAATAACATTCCTATTGCCCCCGCACCTCCTCCAATGCTTGCAGCTCCTCAGCTTATTCAAAGGCCCGTGATGTTGACAACAAAGTTCACACCCACCTCTTTACCCAACTCACAGAACTCCATACATCCAGTTCGTGTTGTTAATGGGCAGACAGCAACCATAGCCAAAACTTTCCCGATGGCACAGCTCACCAGCATTGTGATTGCAGCCCCAGGTACCAGGCTTGCTGGACCTCAGACTGTACAGATCAGCAAACCAAACGTTGAGAAACAGGTACAGATGAGAAAGTGCTTAGTAATGCAGTGTTTTAAGTTTATTGCCTTGTGGTGTCAATTTGGAGTGGATAACAACTGTGGAGAAACTTTCAGTGGGTATTTGAAATTCATGTTCCAACAGTAGTGCAAATTATGGAATGACTTGCAACTCTTGGGGCAGAAAGTATGGTGTTCTTTACTATAACCTGTTGGAATCTTTTTCTCATACTTCAGTGTTTTTATGCTCCCCCTACTGTCTCTGTATCAGTAGTTCATAGACAAGCAAACAAATGGTGGCCACCAGAAGGCTTAAAATTAGGCAAAATTATAGGGTCTTCAACACAACAAATTAAGGCATTTCTTCTTTGTTCCTATAATCTTTTAATTGGAGACAAAATAGTCTCACTCAACTTCCAAAGACTAATAGTTTTCCATATCTGACTTGGATTGAATGAGCAGAAGAAAGACTCTGTGAAACAGGATTTTTAGAAGTTTAGTTGTAAATTCTCTCTTCAGAAAAGGCTTATAAATAATACATCACTTCAGTTAATGTGATCTAATTGAGTTGCAAGTGTGAACTCCTTGCCACTCAGTTCAAGAGAAGGAATCTTTTGTTCCACTTTTAACCATTTCATATGGATTAATGTGCCTTGAAGTTATCTTCATCTAAGGAGATTGTGAAAATCTTGTGCATGAAAGATACGTTTATACTTGGTTCTACTTATAGATTCACATGAGTATATTGGGAGTGTACCTTAAGGCTGTTTTGTGAGCTACGCAGCAATGCATGCCTTTTTCTTACGACTTGAAGCTGTACTTCTACAATACTATAGTTTTGGTGCCTATTTCTTTTGATATCAGCAATATTTGTTTGCTCTTTGAATAATTACTGACAATTCAAGGAAATGTTTGGAAAGCACACAGAAAAAATATAGTGTTTTAATTATGTATGTTTTTTCTGTATATTTTCCCTGTATGATTAAGGATGTTAAACGGAGAAAAGAATTGATGTCTCCGTAGACATTACCTTCTCACTCAGTTTGTGGCATCAACAGATACGGCACAGTCTGAGGATTGTCATGCAGGGTTTGTGATGCCATTGCAGGAGTTTCTGCATTCAGAAACATCTGAGATCATAGGAGTCAGAGGCAGTTTTTGAGTCAAACCTAACTTTTCATGAAGAACTGAGGGACAAGAAGTACAAAGTGTGTGTACCATGGGGAATGGTTTCTACCTGGAAGCTTTCCATGGAATGATTTTTTTAAAAGCGGTTGTTGGTTTTCCCATCTAACAGAGCGATTTCTGTAACAGAGTTAACTCTGAGATGACTTTTATTGCTTGTATGGCTGGTTGGGTTAATGGAACAGTTACAAAGCTGCTTTCTTTTGGGCATGTTTCATTCATAGTTAAAGCAAAATACCTTATCTAACATTCATCTCACATTAGATTCCTAGATTAAGTCTTTGTTAGTATATAGCCAGCTTTAAACTGTTTTTTCCCTTCATCTGCTGAAGTATTTGTTTTGCTTTTTTGGTTTATCTCAAAAAAACATTCTTATCACTTGAATGAGAGAAACGCTATTTCTTTTCAGACTATTAAACCACATGTGGAAACAGAAGAGAAGCAAACAGAAAGTCGTACAGTTACTCCACCTGCTGCACCGAAGCCAAAACGAGAAGAAAATCCGCAGGTATCAGAATGCATCCAGAGCTTTCTTTTAAGAAGAAAAGGAAATACTCTGTTCTTCAGAAAACAATTTCTTCCCCTTTGTTCACTCAAAACTCCTTAACTTGTAACATTCCATGCATTTCTGTTGGACAGCAGTTGCTCATAAGGCTATAGAATAGGAGATTCAAATAGATGCAGAGATACAATGTATTACACTTTTCAGTCCTGGAATACATTGGATTTTTGAGTCTTTTTTAAGTTAGAAGATCAGAACTTCCCTTTGATAGATCTTTCAGGCAGAGGGCTTTATTACAATACTGATTGCTATTTCTTTGAGCTTTTAGACTTCTGGAGCTATTTTTGATGCTGGCCTTCTGTCTTTGTTTTGAACTGTGCACTTCCTTCATTAAGATTGGAATCCTCTAAGAAAGCCGTAACCCTTACAAAGCTGCAGATGTAAACCAGAGTTGCTCCTAGTAGTTTGCCATTTATAGAGATTGTGTTCTGCAACCAGCAATATTTAGCTGGGACCTGAACTGTGTTGGTATACTAAGAGCCAGTCACACAGTCACTTCAGTGGCAGATTGCATGTAATGAAACTACTTTCCTGTTTCCAGGTCTGCCAGCTCTGTGATCATGAGTAATTGGCTTTTCCCTATTTCTGAGTCTTAGTCTTCCTGTCTAGAAAATGGAACTAATGCCTGCCCTCTGAAAAGCAATTTGACATATATGGATGAAAAGTGATCTATAGATCTATATTATTATTATTTGTTATAATTATTACATCTATATTATTAATAATAATATTTTAATTGCTTAGTTACCTGTGAACTGACTTTAAATAGTCTTAAGTGAAGTAGCTCCTCCTAATGATGGGAACTGACATGATATCTATATTTTTTTCTCTTTCTTTTAACAGAAACTTGCCTTCATGGTTTCTCTGGGACTAGTTACTCATGACCACCTGGAAGGTAAGAAAAATATCTGAATTTGGTTCTCAAGCTTTCCGTTTCATGGTCATTCTTAATCAGAAGTACACATGCAGAGTGTTTCTGTATTAAGTGCAGTATTTTTCTTGCGAAGAGGTGCATTTGGGATGTGCATACTTTGGATCTAACTTAGTCTTTATTGTGCATCCTTCCCCCCCCCACCTTTATTGTATTGAAAGAGAGCAATTGCTTATGCAGCTGAGATCAGTAGTTGGGAAGGCAGTATAGGCTCTGTTGATTGAAAAGGAGTTCTGTGACAATTCCACTGCTGTCTATTAGCCTCTGTATCTGGAAAGTTGTATCATAGATAATTTTACTCTTAACCCTCATTTGGATTTCTTACTCATTCCATGATTTCATGGGACTATAATTTGTAAAGTGAGTTACTAGATTATAATGGGTTTGATAGTTTAAACTCTGTTATCTTATACAGTGAAATACAGCCTGACATTTCAAGGACTTGCGTATTTCTGTACTACATTTATTCTTAAGATCAACAAAGTTACCAGAGACTGTTGCGTTTAGACTCCTAGTGACACTGACCTTCAATTTAATATACTTTAATCTTGGGATACTCTTACTTGGAGTGAGAAAGATGACTATTTCATGCATTAGTTGAGTGCTGTACTTACATTTTTGCCAGGTCTTGGTTTTCAAATCCTCAAAATTTTGAAATACAGCAAAATTGCCTGTAATTGGCAGTAGTGGTCTCCTGCAGACTTCATAGCCATCCTCACATGCAAACTGTATTCTGAGGACTTTATATGATTTCTGAACCCATTGTTTTCTAACCCAAATACTTTGTTTTACAAGAAATCCAAAGTAAGCGACAAGAGAGGAAAAGAAGAACAACAGCAAATCCAGTATACAGTGGAGCCGTTTTTGAGCCTGAGGTACTGACCGCTTGCTGGGGGAAGCTGGCACTTTCATTCTCGCTTGTGTGTACTTCTGCCATGTTGTTACCTGCTAAGCTATCTCAGTTCTAACTGGTTAGGCAAACTATCATTTATAATTCAAAAGGATATTGTAATCATGTGACTCTCAGGAGTTTTTAATAGTAAGTATATGGGGTTGTTCCCTTCCAGTACTTGACTCCTTTTTCTGCCTTTTCCCTATCTAAAGCTGACACTGAAAGGCAGGGTGTATTACTCACACTATTAGGAGGTCAGCTTGCATATTGGCCTGAAGCAGTGCAGATGTCAGAAATAGTATAAAAAGCTAACCTTTCTGAAGTTATGTTCCAGAAAACAGAACAGCCAATAATCTTACTCAGTACTATCCTGCTGTTTCTCAGCAATTCCATATAGCTGTTGCCAAAAGCGTTAGCCAACTAAAAATGTTATTTTTTCCTCCAAAGCGCAAGAAGAGTGCAGTCACGTACCTGAACAGCACAATGCATCCCGGGACACGTAAAAGAGGTGAGGTATTCTTAGACATGTCTCTCTGCTGTATGCCTCTTCCTCCATCTTGCATTTGCAGTCCCCTTGATGATTCAAAGAGCAAAACAGCGAAGGACTTTACAGTAGTACGTTTGTGCAGTAAATGTCCATGGTAGACAAAGATTACAATTTCTAGGGATTAGCACAGCAGGTTTCAATAGGCAACTCAGTTGTTTCATTTCAGTTTTATTCTCCAAAAGAACAGACATAGACAGAGCAAAGAGAAAGGTGAGATGTTTGAACATTGTTTAGTGGAATAAAGCTGCCGTCAGGATGCTGTTGTTAATAACTAGATTGTATTGTTGTTGTTGAGAAGAAAGAGTCTTTGGGAAAAGTGGCTTTGCCATGAATAGGAGAGGAAACCTAGTGTGGGTAAAGGCTATTCCCCACTGGGAATGGAGATAGGTTCTTCAAAAGAATTTATTTTGAGCAAGGAAAACTCATACTGAGCACTTTTCTGCGACCAGAGTGCTGCTTGTGCTAAAATGAGAGATGCTCTTTTTTTATAGGTATGCAATGTTGCTCAGCGGAAAACCTTCCTTAGAACATACGAAATTTTAGGACTTAGATTGCAGTGATAAAACACATCAGAACAGCATAGCAGAGAACTTGATACTGTTTTCTATGTGTAGCATTGATAATCAAAGCTAAGCTCAACCACAGATATGTGATAATCTTTCCCTAACTTTTGAGATTTTCCACAATTCTTAAAGACTCCTGATATCTTCTCTAATTCTGATATTTCTGTCTAAAAAGTGTAATCAAGCATATTTAAACCCTAAGTCTCCAAAACGTATATTATGCAAGAGGTATATTGTATGATTAAAATCAGAGAACTGTATAAGCCATGTACTGTGTTGAATTTCAGTATCAGTATACATGTATGTCTGCAATTCAGTAGAAGATTCAGGGGACTGCCAGTGAAATCTGTAGCTTTTCCCATCTATGCTGTTCATTTAGATCTGGCCAAGATCAGTAGTGACTGAAAATCTGACTGAAAGTCTTTATTCTTTGGCTGTGTTGGTATGATCTGTTGGAATTGCTGGTATTAGTCCAGTTCAGATAAAACAGGGGCCTGCATGAGAAAAACTACAGTCCTACCTAGCACTGACCAACAACTAGTATCATTTTTTTTGGTTGCAAGATCAAATACGCATTTGACCTGTGCTCTCCTTGAGGTACCTGTTCAGTCCAGCAGGCAATATGGCAAAACTGATACTTCTTCAGCCATGCTGTTTTTGAATAAAGGACATCAGTCTCTAGTGCCATCCTCTAATAACTTTAAATGTATTTTTAAAAAATTATATGATGTTGGTTTTATGTAGAGAGAATTTTGTATTTGCTTTGTGCATGAGTAAATGTTCCTTCTTCTGGTAATAGTTTCTTAATTCTGTTTTATAACTCAGTATGAACAATTACTGTATCAATGCAAAGGACGGCATGTGTTTATACTTGATATTCTCTTGGACTGTTTTTGCACTCTGACTGCTAATGTACGGTCTTTTTTTCTCACTCCCTGTTGTGAGCCTGCACCTTGCATCAGCACCAAATTAGTAGCACACATTTACCATTTACAGCTAACAAAAGATTTGGATGTATGCATTAGTTCTGTGATTTGAGTTAGTATAGCAGTTTATTAAGCAAAGAGCTTATGCAAGCATGTGCCCTTGAGAGCTTTAGTTTAATTGGAGATGCTGCTGAGCATGTCAGAAATTTCAGCCATGGACATCACTATCAAAATTCTGTTTCCAAGGACATGCTTAGTTCTGGAATGTATCCAGACCTTAAATGCAAGGTTTAGCATGTTAATAGGTATAGGATGACAATCTGCAAAATGTAGAGTCTGAGGAATTACTCCTAGATTCTAACGCCTGTAGTGTTTACAGATCTGTGGACTTCCCTGGAGAAGGAAGGCATAAATATTGGTTACATACTGCTTTTTGTTGTCTTGCTCTGCATGCATAATTTTATGAAGATTATTAAAAACATACTTTGCACTTACGCTAGTTTACAGGAGCGTATAGGAGTGATGCAAAATCAAACATACTTGACTGGAAGAATCTAAGAAAGAATAT
Source organism: Rhea pennata (assembly GCF_028389875.1). Classification (NCBI taxonomy): domain Eukaryota; kingdom Metazoa; phylum Chordata; class Aves; order Rheiformes; family Rheidae; genus Rhea; species Rhea pennata. The sequence continues at coordinate 17,839,236 of NC_084667.1, read as the reverse complement.
TAGATTGGGGGAAGGGTTACAGTGGAAGTTGTAGAGTTACAGCTGGTAGTGCTGGGGTTGAGTCACACAGTGGGACCTGTTCTTGAGATGGTTGCTATAAGCCTAGCTTAAAAGATAAGCTGGTAAGGTAGAAAGTGCTGATTTGTAGGTGAGTGGGTTTAAAAAAGGGGAAAGGAGGAGGAGGTTGGAATGGTGAGTGCTGGCTTCTGATAAAGGACTTAACCTTTGTGTAGGTTTAAGCTGGCATTCGATAGGTAGGGAGGTATGGGATAACAGTAGAAAGAAGGAATTACTAGTTATTGTGACTTCTCTCTAGTTTTGATGCAAGCATGTTTTCCTAAAAACTGAATAGTCTCATTTTTAGGAATGGAAATTGCTTTCTTGGGAGTGATTTCTCTGACCCTCTGCAAAGCTTATTTTCTTTTCTGTCTGAAATATATCTTTTAATTATTCTTTCCTTGCAAAATCCTACTTAAAGATTTCTAAAAAATGTTTAAATCTTTGCTTCTGTCCTTCCACTTGTAACTTTTATATTAACTTCCTCTCTGTGCTACATCATTTCCTTTTTCATGCTAGCCAATGAGGACCACTGGCCAAAGGTATGTAAGATCATTTTTCCTTTTTTCTTTTTTTTTTTTCTTTTGTTCCCTTTTGTTAATGTGTAGGTCGTCCACCTAAGTACAACACGGTGCTGGGATTTGGGGCTTTGACCCCCACATCCCCTCTGTCCAGTTATCCTGACTCCCCTGAAAATGAAAAGACAGAGACCACATTTACTTTTCCCGCAGCTGTTCAGCCTGTGTCCCTGCCTAGCCCCAGCTCCACAGACGTAAGTAACTCTTGGGAAAGGGTTTACTTTTGGAAAGATATGCAGAAACAGCCACAGGGAAAGCTGTTGTACAGTTTTTTTCTTTAGTCTCGCTCATCATTTGTCCTGGTTCAGTGCCATGAAACAGTCAAGTGTTCTTTAACGCCCTTCCTTTTTCCTCTTATACTTAGGTTCTTATCCTGTAGAGATTTTATTTAGAAGTCCATCAATGGATTGAAACTTTGGGAAGCACCAGGCTGCTAGATGAGCCCATTTCCTTTGTGCAGCGTCTGAGATCTTCTCTGACTGAATTGAATCTGTCATCCATGAAAACGAGGAGAAGGGAGAATGAAAAATACTTATAGATGATAATAACAAAAAGATGTGCCCTTTCTGTAATGAGAGAAAGGAGGGAAGTCTCTTCAAACACCTAGGGCAGCCAGGAGCAGTTCAGTTCAATTTCAGAGCAATTTTTGCAGAAATTCTGATGTACTGGGGCAACTAAAAACTTCACTTCTGTGCTCAGGCCACACAACCAGTGTTGAATGAAAGCTAGTCATTTTGTAATGATTTATAAAGAAGCAAGTGTTCTTATTTTAAATTAACTTAAAGATAAAATTTGCCACTCAAAGCACAACCTTTCTTAAATGACTGCTATTTCATTGTTTTAATTTCTTGCAAAAAACATGATGAAAAATTTTAAAGGTCGGATGTAAATGTCAGGAAACAAATAATGGGAAGAACTGAGCTGAGCTGCTGTGTAGGCCTTTTGTTTGTAGCAAAGGGACTGTACCCTGCAGTTTGAATGGAAGTGTGCTCTCAGTGTGGGTAAGACAATTCATGAACAGAAGTTCTCAGGAGTTGTAGACAACACATCATACACTTCCAGTAATGTGCTTGCCCTTTAGTGACTACTACCTAGTGGGCACAGTTTAAAAATAAAAAGGTGCTTGTGTATTTTTACATACCAATGTTGCAGACTTCTTCTGCAATCTGCGTCAGGGTGGTCTCCTTCTTTTCCACATATTATCACATGTAACTAAGGCACAGCCATCTGGAATGGGCTTTTAAGATACAGTTGTGAAGCTTTCATCTGTGCAGTTGCCCCACTGTAAGTGCTCAGGCTGTTACCAACTCTACTGACTGCTTACCAGAGGGAATAGAAGCCAGCTTCTTGCCTCTGAACTGTATTTCCTCTGCATAAGTAACAGGAGTAGAAATAGTACAATTGTGTCTGAGTCATGGAAGTAAATAGATGCAATATAGTTACACAGGGAATATGTACATGAAATTAAAAAGTGTTCTTTTATATAGTCACTTTTGAGAGCAGAACAGTGTTTGACTATAAGAAAAACCCCTTCTTGACAGTCAAATGAATGAGACTGTGGAACAACCCCTCAAGTGGAAGATGGGCAGCACCATCTCTGGGGACATTTAAAAGTAAACAGTACAAATGACTAGAAAACATGATGGAGAAAGCATTTTGTGCATTGGCCCAAAGAAAAAGATTGGGTAATATGGTAGGTCTTTTCCATCTCCTGACTTCTCTGTGTGCACTGTTTGGTCTTTTTCCCACTCTATAAGAGCTCTCAAAACAGTTTAATGTGATACTGTCCTATTTTCTGCGGTGCCTGTCTACCGCAGGCTAAATCAACAGTGGGGAACTTCTGTAGTGTTCAAATTTCATTCTGAATGTCCTCAGCTTGATGAATTTGGTTAGTATTTAAGCATAGGTTTGGGATTATTTAATATTAATTAATAATTAATAAAAATAGAAGTATTTTTGAGGAGACAGTGGAAGATTACACAGTAAATAGTTAATATTCTCTTACCTGAACATACTATAATACAGTATAGCAGCAGTTTTTCCCCTTCAGAATAATATATACATCTCCTTTAAAAGTTTCCAAAGTCATTTAATTTATACATAAGCAACAGCAGCATTAAAGCATTAACGTTTTTGTGGTTTTAATTTTTTGAAAGAATTGAATCCCAAAGTTCCATATTCTCCATCAGTTGAGCTAATTCTGTAGTTAGACTTTTCAGCAGTATTTGGTTTTGAATTCCATATAAAATAAAATACATATAAAAGCAGAAAATGTATTTCAAAGTCCTCATCAAAACACTATTTCAGATTTTTTTGTTAACAAAGTTTGAACCTTCAGAGACAGCAAAATAGCAAAAGGGAAGTAAATATGAGATCAACTCTTCTGTCATTACATGTTATAATCCTTAGTGATGTAGTCAGTGGGAGAGGCACCAGCACTAAACTGGAAGATAGTCTTCTGTTTATATGTTCTTTGCCATACAAGCTTATGCAGTTACATCCCTTTCTTTTGATTCACTTTCCCCCATTTATGCATTTGGCACAGTGCTTTCTTTGCCCATCTGAGTGTTGAGAACTTAGTAATATCTGTAGAAGGCTTTAGGATCCCTGGTTGGAAAAGTGCTGCATAATGCTGTTTATTTAAAAAACAGCAGTATGTGTGGTGCCAGAGATGAAGACAAAGGAAAATGAGGTCTTTTCATCTAAAGAGCTTAATTAGATGCACAATACATTATACACTGAAATACTTATGCCAGTTTATGGATTTGTTAAAGTAGCAGAAGACATCAATGCCACTGAAAGGAACTGTTCCTGTTTTCCTCAGCAGTTGTTTCTCATCCCTTTAATACCTCCTGTGTTGTGCCAGCACCAACATTTCTGAGGCCCCACTGTGATCTGCATAAACTAAAATATTTTTGGTCTTAGCCCACACCATGACCTGGTCTGGTTTGCTTTACAGCCATGCACATTCTTGTGCCAGCCTTATGCAGGGGACAGAAATGACTGCCTGGGTGTATAGAGAAGGCAGGATCACTTTTTTTGACAGAGAGGCCAGTTTATGTCATGTCAAACTGGGTCTACACAGTTAGTGGATGGTGCTCACATAGAAAGATCTGTTTGTTCTAGATAGGACGGTAAATGTTGCCTGTGGTTACAGGCTCCAGCTTTGGGAAATACAGATGGAGAACATAACATGTGTGTGCCTAAGTAAAAAGTTATTTTGAAAGTCTCCATAAAAACGACTTAGTGGTTCCTCAGACAGATACAGAAGGAAACTAGTTTTGCCCACCTTTGGAATATTTTCATGTTCGTTTTGCTGAGCAGGTCTAATTCTTATAGACTTTAGAATGGAAATTTGAAATTTAACATTTAAATAACCTAGTGAAAATTAGAAATTTGGCCAAGCTCTCAGCACCAGGCACTGCAGCTCATAGCAGCCTTCTTGCTTTTCTCCCATATCACCATTCTGTGAATGACAGAGGTGAACTTTGAAGGGAAGAGGAAGCAGAAACTTGAGATGGAAGAGGAGATGGGGATGGAGGGGTAAAAGTTAGGACTAGAAGCTGGGAAAAGGAAAGAAGTGATGCAGCAGACATGGGTTGAGCAAAACTTTTTGTGTATGTCTGGCAGTTGGCTGTGAATTACTTGCGATGTATGCTTCTCCCTCACACAGCAGCTGCACGTTCACCTAGAAGATAGTGGTTGCCTTTGGCAGTCAATCACTCAGCAGCAAGATTAGTGCAAGATTCTTGTCTATTTAAAAATCTCCATCCTAGTGATGCTTCAGGTCTATGGTCACAAAATGCCTTTTAATAGAAAATTTTATATCAAAACAAAATTACAATAGAGAAGTGCTTTAGAGAATGTTCAGATTGCAGAATAAAGCTGGTAAAAATTAGGAAACACTAGAATTACTTATTTCCTCTGATACCTTAGTTCACTTAAATCATACATATATTTTATGATCATCTTTATTTTACATGGTCATACGTAATTTTTAGCACAGAATATTTAGTTTTCACTTGTTTTTCTAGTGTAACATACATATAAATAAAGATATTACGCATTCAAACACACAAACTGTGTATATTTCTGATCTGATACCATATTATTCAGTTCTGTTGTCTAAAGCCAGCCCCTGTTGCTCTAGACACTGTACCAAACTAAAGCAAGCTGTTTGCTATCTGAAAGGCTTTTGGTTGCTTTCTTTTTGTCTTGGTGCAGAACAAAAAGTGACCTTAAATCACGTTTTATACTTCTGTATTCTGAAATTACTCTTCAGTCTTCTCAGGTTGTAGCGTATGTCAGAGCAGCCTCAGTGAGCACGGCTCTAATGCAAGTTGGCTGCTTCTAGGCTTCACAGAGCAGGTCCAGAAGCTGGTTAGTGTGATAGTGGATTCTGTAAACGTAGAATCCAGCCCCCATTTTACATATATTTATTAACTGTAAACAAAACCTGGGGTGTTTCTTGGAAATTAAGCAGTGGCTGGGATTTTGGTTATCCCAGTTATTAATTGTTAGGAAGTGTCCTGCATTTTGCATTATTGTTTTAATCAAATGAGAATAGAGCTGCGGACTTAGTGCACGTGTGTTGCCATTCCAGCCAGTTCCCCAGTGCTGCACACTGACAAGCGACATGACTTGATTTTTGACATTCTGTTGAATTTAGAAGTTTCTAAGTCTAAGCTTCTAAGTGTCACCCCCTCAAGAAGCAGGGGCTCTTGTTTAGATCTGTTTCTGCACAATGTTAGATTTTGCAGTGTTTTGTTTTCAGCATACCAATAACCCTGAGCTAGGTAACAAATGTCTTTGTTGTGTGTGGCAATCGAAAGCATCTTAACAACACATGTAGTTCTCCAGAATGAGAGTGTTTACAGAATGCATACATGTACTTCCAGAATGCATGATAGAGCAGCAGAGGTTTTTACCTGCCTGGTTACACAGATCACTTCACAAGAGGCATGAAATGTCGCTCATTTAATTCTTCAGTTCACACTGGAAAACTGTTTGGCGTTAAAGGGTGAAATACTAGAACCCCAGCTCCCAGTAATCAGTGGGAGTTATGGAACCAAAACATGGCACTGGAAATTCACTAAAGATTGATCCTTTACAGAACAGGACAGCAGCACTAACCTTGGGAATTAAAAGAAGAATAGCATTCCCTTCAAAGAAAAACCTCATCAGCAATAAGGCCAGAAAGTAGAAACCTTAGCAGATTGCTTGTTTGTCATTCTTTTAATATGTTTAATATTTTATCCACTGTAGAGGTTAGTGCCATTTTTCTTGCCTGGCAACTTAATGCGTAAGTGCATGGCCATGTCCAGTATCAGTCTAAGATGATGGAACTTACTCACACAATGTGAAAAAACTGTACAGATCAAAATGAAACATTGTATATGTTGATACTTCATGCAGATATGCACAGTTTCGTCATACACATCTGAAGATTGTGATCTTGCAGACCTTGCGTGTGTGAAGCTTTGGCTGAAGTCACCTAGAATTACATATTTGAGAGACTTCCAGATGGGGCCAAGGATATGTCAAGTTGCCAGAATAGCCCACAAGTGGAGAGAGGAGGGCGTATGGAGGCCTTTTTCCAACTCTGTGGATTCTAAACCTTTTCTCTGTAGTGCCCTTTTATTCAAATGTCCACAAAAACAAAGGAAAACATACAGAGGAAAACTCCGAAGCATGAGGCAGGAGTAACAGGAGGAAAAGAGAGAGAAAAAGATGGACAAAAAAACAGTCCTTCCTTTTTGGGGAGTTAATGGCTATAGAAAAGAATTACCTCTGATGATGATGCAGTAGTAACTAAACCGATATTTTTTAAGATTCACCATCAGTTATGTTTTAAATTCTTTCTAAAAAAAAATCCTCACTTAGAAATGACTCATGGTATCCCTTCATTTTGGCTCTCAGCCTATGTTAGTGATGAAACTGCTGTCTGTAGAGAGTGACAGAACTTTGTGTCACAGCTTTTTTGGTATAACTTGAGGTAACCTAAATGAAGTAAAAAGAATTGTCTCAGAAAACAATTAGTTCTATTTCATTTACAACCAGAACACTTTTTTCTTCCAGTTTAATTGTTAAAGGTGACCTAAATCTTTGACAGTGTTGTTTGAAGTTTGATATCACTCAGGGTTTCTTACATACTGTTACTGGCAAGAGGCAGCCTGATCTGCATTCCCCAAGTCGAGTTGTGCTTACATCCAAAAATGAGAAGGGTTAAGATAGTAAGTAGTTTATCAGTTTAGGTAGAAAAGCAGAGGAAGGAGGGAATCTTAAATACAACAGGATGTGGGGTAGCAGTTGTTAATAGAAGCTGTGGTAATAAGCGTTTGCTGTGACATTTTACCTTGGGAGGACAGCAGGAGTAGTGTTTCTGACATCCTGACTGGTTTTCCCATTTCACCTCCTAAAAAGGCTATAGCCATTCGGAATCCCCTTAGCAATAGCGTGTGCTATAAAGTTTGTATTCAGCTACGATGTAGATGTAGATGTCAAAAGTCAAAATTCACTTTTTGCCTTCTCTCTCTCTCTGTCCCTCCCTCCCTCTCACACCCTCATCCCTTCCCCTCAATTTTATAGGGCGATATCCATGAGGATTTTTGCAGTGTTTGCAGAAAAAGTGGGCAGTTGCTGATGTGTGACACATGTTCACGTGTTTATCACCTGGACTGTCTGGACCCACCTCTGAAAACCATTCCCAAGGGCATGTGGATCTGTCCCAAATGTCAAGACCAGGTATTGTTTTACAGACGGGGAGAGTTACATTCAGCGCACTACAAAGGTTATTCTGAGTTAAAGAAAATAACCAGATTACTTGGCTTACTTAGATCAAGGCAGCTTGACACTGAACAAATCTATTGATCTGTAATAAGGCTTGTGTGAATGTCATCAAATTACCTCTGTTGGAGTGCCCATGAATACAAAAACATTAAGTCTTGCTTTTGTGCTTCCAGACTTGAGGTGTCTTACTTGTTACCTTTGTATTCTTACTCTGCTTTACTGGGGCAAAAACTTTTGGGAAAGGTTCTCTATGACCATACAAATTTTCCTGTATGTGTTAAGCGCATTGTTTCTTCAACAGTTAAAAGCATATTCTTCTGGAGAAGTAAATACAATACTTGCACAAGCCTACTGTTACAGATTGAGAAAATACAAGTCCTTGTTTGCTGGTGTAAATCAAATATCAGAGAAATTGTCTTCAGTGATCTCTCTTAATAGTATCATCTATCATCAGAATAATGATGATAGGCAAATAGCTTGGGTCTTCTTCTCCGAATCACTCTCTGAAAGAGAGAGATTGAAATGAATAGATTGTATTTTAATATTGCTTCTCTAAAGGCATTTAGATTACAAAATAAAGAAGTAAGCTTCTGTTTTCATAGCCCTTCCATGGAACCCCAGAAGTTGCAAAGGATGCTGTTAATAGCAATCTGAAGCTGTTAGAGTTCTGTCTAATTTAGCATATTGCTTGGTAGCCCATGCAACCTTCTGTTAACCAGATGGTAAAGTAAGAAAACAGCCTGATATATGATATGCTGCTGAGAAGAATGAAAATGCAAAATGCAAGTGATTTGGTCAGTAGTTGCGAATGAGGATGGGAATGTTATAACTTTCACATTATTGCTCTTGCTTACTCTCACTTTCTCCATCCTGTTTCTCTGATTAGTTACCACAAAATAAGGAAAAAAAATCGTTATTTCCCTGTGTAGTGACTGAGTCACCTCTCTGATTTGCATATCACAAAGACACAATATATGTTTTCCCTCTCTCAATAAAGTTCCTTAGGAAGGAATATGTTTCGGATCTTAAAGACGTAAATGATGCTTACCCTTGTAAGGAGGGTTTGGCAAGTGTATTTAAAAATGGTTCTAATAAGAAGGGGGAGGTAGGACAATATCATGTTGTATTAGCCAGGAGGTTTGATATATGAATGTATGGTGTGGAAACCGCTCTGTGCCATGAGAAGTTTTCTCCTAGAACAACTAAAATCAACAATTTGTCTGAACCATGAAATCACGTTTCTTTCTCCTGGGAAGTCTGACTTCAGATATATTATCTTTTCATTCCTCTTTCAAGTTTTTAAGTTCCATTAGTAGCATTTTTTTGTGGCTAGGGAGGGAATTTGAGAAAATGCTGGCTTTTGTGAGAAACAGGCCTTCTTTGTGGGAGCTACAGTACAGTTCTGAATAATTCCTTCTCTTTAATCTCAGAACAGGTCTGCAGAGCTTCATGTTAACAGGGCTGAGACTAATGATAGTCATAAAAGAAAATCCTCTGTTTTTCTCTCTCTTTTTTCTACTCCTAGAGATAGGTTGTGTACCAGCTAAATGTCTACACACTTTTCTTTCAGATGCTAAAGAAGGAAGAAGCAATCCCATGGCCAGGAACTTTAGCAATTGTTCATTCATATATCGCATATAAAGCAGGTAGGAAAATGCTGAACACTTGTGTTTCACTTATAATATTGAAAAATATTATGAGGGAGTACGACAGAACAGTATTTCCTTTACAAAAGGAGATTAAAGGGGGAGAACCTTGGTCACTAGTAATATGAAAGGGCGGTTTACATATTTGCTCAGCTTTTTGTGATTCTTGTTTGTGCAGGTGAAATTTTGGATGTGATTCAGTGTGCAGGCGTTGAATTGACTTTAACACAATTACACCCTTTACATAAAGCAAATTAGAGCCTCTGTCTACAGTACGTAACAGGAACATTTTAAATACTATTCGTTGAGAAGATTAGTATTCTGTTTTGCAGCAAAAGAAGAGGAAAAACAGAAACTACTTAAATGGAGTTCAGATTTAAAACAGGAAAGAGAACAGCTAGAGCAGAAGGTCAAACAGCTCAGCAATTCTATAACGGTGAGTATTGCTCTCCCAAGTAACTTTGCAGTTGTTTTCTGGTGCCAGAATACAGAAAAAAAGGCTGTAGAGTCCATGGAACATATCTGTCTTCCACTGGATTTGCTGAGAAATGAATGAGCTGTTTCCTCTGCTGTTTTTAGGACTTTGGGGAGCAGGAATGTACACTAGGTGACTTACGCATGATGGATACTGGCTGCATATTGTAGACACACAATGACCTATAATGTCAACAACCCACAAGGTTATTGCCTGTGGGCAGTAGAGAAAGTTGAATTGTCCAGTGGCTCATTGAGCCTATGTGCATAGTAGGAGTTACAGCCTTCATATGTTCTCCAGATGTTCCTAACACAAACGTGACCATTTACTTATGATTGACTCTCAGGCTCTTGACATCTTACGTTGGCAATCAGCACTTGAAGTCACCATGCATACCTCTGCACTATATTGTTAATTGGACCTTGCTGTACTAACCAGAAGCTGTAGTTTCCACCTTAATTTAGAAGAATAATTGGAACACATTATTTTGTTCCATTTTGTTGGGTTTTTTTAACCTTAGGATGCAAATCAGGCTCACGAGTTGTCAGTGTAGTTTTAAGCCCCGCACTTAGCATGACCAGAGAATTAAATATACTGAAATCTCTTACGTGGCAGCTTCTGTAAGGCTTGGTATGTATTTAGATTTCTTTCTTTTCTTTTCCTTTTTTTTTTTTTAATATAGAAGCACTTTTTGGTCTGCCTATCTTTATCTCTTAGAAGCAAAGTAAGTGCTCCATGCTTAAAGACTTCTAAATATTGACATTACGAATGAAAAGGTTGCTAGTAAAAAAGTGGTGAAAGGTGCTTGTTAGCAGTTCTGGAGACTGTCATCTTCTGTTTAGCAGTAGCTGGGCATAACCTGAGCAGTACTAGAGTGCTCATACTGCACCTCAGTAATGTACACAGGCAGACAGATGCAAGCTTTTAACAAGAGAGGTTGACAGTAGGGATGGAGAATTGTTTATTTTCTCTAGTCTGCTCATTGTTTATGTTTTCACTGGATCTGACCAAAAAAGACGCATTAGATCCAGTTTTTGTGGTGTTTTTACAATGCTATGAGCTGCTTGTGTGAAACCAACAGTGTCTGGAGGTCAGTGTAGATAAAAGGTTTAAAAAATGTAAGAATGTTGCCATCTCCATGTAGGAACCTGAATGTCATAGACGTAAAATAGCTGCCACCTCCATTGTGGCAGCTCCATTCTGAGAGTTTCAAATACAGATATCAGCAGTTTTTCACCTTTGAAACATCATTTGTGATTTTTTTTTGTTATGTTACCCTGACTCTAATCTGATGAGTGAGCTAAGATACTGCAGCTTCTAAAAAGAAAAAAGTGGCCACAAAATAAGATTTTCAAGTGAAGAAGGATTTATTTTTCTTTTGAAGTCCCCCTTTATTTATTGAGAGGAGGAAGTAATGTTCCTGCTAAAATGTATGTGAAAGCAAAGGCTGTATCCCATTAGTGGCATGCACGCACACTGTCAGCAGTCAGCTGCAGTACGATGCCTGCATTTGCAGATCTGAGCTAAATAGGTTTCAGCAATGCAATGCTAATATAAAAATAATAAGAACATATACTTGGAAGTTTTCCTTCAAAGGAAACACAAAAGGATGGAGCTGCCTGTGTTGATTTGCAGAACACCTGAGGATAAAAGGGAGCTATAGCAGCTTGCTACAGGCGATTTAATTCCTCAGCAGGCAAGTGTGAATCCTCCTAAACCACAGCTCTTAGACTTGGTATCTTCTGGGCTGGAAAGTGAAATTACAGCTGCAGTCTTTTCTCAGTGCTTACATTTATATCTGTGATAATCATATTCCTTCTCTTACCTTCTTTCATTCATCTGAGGATAAAGCTTGAACTTACTATTGCTTTTCTGATTTGCTGCAGAAATGCATGGAAATGAAGAATACCATCCTTGCAAAACAGAAGGAGATGCACAGCTCCTTGGAGAAGGTAAAACAACTGATCCGCCTCATCCAAGGCATCGACCTTTCAAAACCCATAAACTCTGAGGTCAATTCAGTAGCCATCTCCAATGGCATGGACTCCACTAACAATACTAATGCTGCCACCTCCACCTTAGCCCCTTCCCCTACCCAGAGCTGCATGGCGAACTGTAACAAGGGCGATGAGACTAAATAACACAGTGAAGTAAGAAGGAGCCAAGGGTGGTGGCGGCGAGGAGGAGGAGCAAAATAACGAAACTCTAGAAAAGCAAAACCGGATTTCTTCTGGAAAGTGCAGAATTCTTTAGTTCTTTGGTTCCAGAGAGAGCGTGAAGATGCTTGTGCCAGGCGGCACCGGAGTTTGCCAATTGATCCTTCTTATTCTGTGTGTACATGCAAAGTTTGGATCATGTTACATGAATAGTGCCAGCTGGGGGTTCTTTGCCAGCACCATGCCAAGTGAAATAATATATTTACTCTCTCTATATTTTACACCAGTGTGTGCCTGCAGCAGCCTCCACAGCCACTATAGGTTTGTTTTATTTTTGTTTGGGGTGAGGAGCAGGGATGAGGGAGGAGAGCAGGTTTCAAATCCTTATTTGCAGAACAGTTTGTTTAGCTAGGGGAAAAAAACAAACAAGTCCAAAGAGCCTGTGGGCTTTTCCTGTTTCTAAACTCTCAGTACTATTAAACCAAAAAAACAGAAATATAAATTATCGAATCCCAGTGCCCAGAAGGGACAAGTCTATCAAATAAGCAGTATTTACTATTGTTTAGACAGGAGATGTATAAAAGGAATAGAGATGGACTTTTCACTGAGTAACCAGCACATGTGCAGGCTGAGGATCTACTGTCCCAACAGCTTTGGGTTAATCCTATTTCTTCACATTAGACAAAAAAAAATGCATTGCAGATTTGGTTTGGGTCCTCACACTCATACAGAAAGCCTATGTTGGGAGTGGGAAAATAGAGGGCCAGAGTGGTCAGCTTGGAGTCTTGGATGGAGGTGTCCCAAGAGAAAATGTGCATTGATTACTTGAAAATGAGGTTCCAATCCTTTTCTATATTTATAAACAACAAGCGTATCCTGAACAAAGTAGCACATGACCCAGATGTGTGAACTGAACAGAGAAATGTCCTTTTCTTTCACTTCCTTTCTCTTTCTTTTGGTAACAAGAACTAAATAAGGAATAGAAAAGCTGTTTTTCAGGCTGACAGTCTAATTAAAGAGGTAGATGGGACCTTGCATGGTATAGATTAGAAGTAATAGTGTCAGTGAGATACAGTGAGTCTTTGTGAGTCCTTGTGTCATCGTTTTGGGCACTGTTTTTTTATGCAAGGGCAAAATCTTTGTATCTGGGGGAAAAAACAACTTTTTTAAATTAAAAAGGAAAATAAAAGATATTGAGGTCTTCCTAGTGTTACTTAAAATAAGATCAAGGTAAGAAACATTGTAAAAAATTACAAAAGTGCTATTTGTTTCCTAAACAAGTGATTTCTATTAAAAAGGTGTCAGAACTGGAGAAAATGCTGTGTACTTAGAATTTTTTAACACAGACTTTGCTTATTTATGATGACATTCTGCTGTGTTTGTGTTTTAAAATCTGATGGGACAGTTTCCATAGGTTATACTATACATACTAGTGGCTACTCTAAACTGAATCAAATCCTACAGTGCTGGATCTCACCCCCACCTAGAGGATCTGCCAGGCTTGTCTCTGCTGTTACAGCATCTCCCCATTCTTTCATGTGTTTGTAACCCAGAGAAAAGCATTGGGAGTATTCTTGTTTAAGGCTTTTATATTTCTGTAATATGGACTGATTAGAGCTTGGGAATGAAAGACAGTGAGTTTGTTGGACTGAAATCACCTTCTGTTACATCCTCTTATTTCGTAAGTGCATCTCTTTGATGTTACCCTTTAACTCCAGGTAGCAAAGCTGGCCCTGTGCTTCCCGTTACAGTGGGCTCTGTCTCAGTTTAGAGTGCTGATCCTGATCACTTAGGGTTGTGTCCTAGAGCTGTCTAGTTTCCCTACTACATATCAATATTTGGGCAAACCCTGTTTCCATTGAAATACGGGCAGAATTCCCTTTACTTCCAGTGGGAGCCGAGTTGGGCTGCTGCACATCCTGCCAGAGGCCCAGACACGTGTCGGCTGGCGAGGCAGACTTGCTCAGCTGGTGTTCCTAGTGGAATAGTGAAAAGCCTTGCATTTCAAAGGTGCATTTCTGAGGAAGAAGTGAATAGTCCAGACAGTATAGACTTGAGAGAGGCTCTTTGCTGCCACAGCTGAGTAGCTTCTGTGGGATTTGGGGAGTTGTTTCCTTTCCTCTCCTTTAGGTTGCCCTTCTGTCCTTTGAAAATCTTTCTTCCTTGTGTAGAAGTGAGTGTGCACTATTTTCAGCGTGGAGCTCAGAACCAAGAGCCTGGGTACTTAGGCTTGCCTGGAGCTTGGGAAAGTGATTCTTACATGTACTTCTCAGCTAAGCCTGCAATAACCTCAACTTCTTCCTTAGCTGTTTGAGTTCTGTTCTGGAACTAGTAGAGCTACAAGGATAAGTTAGCAGAAGTGGCAGCTGGGCAAATTACATCAAAACTGATCAAAGACAAAATACCTTTGCATCAACCCAGTTAGCACTGAAATTCGTTACCACAGGGCATCATTGGGCCAATAACCCATAGCATTTAAACACTGAACTGTGTATTTGAAGCAATGAAGTGAAATAATAAACTGAACATGAGCCTTCTTGCTTTGGAATATAAGCCAGCAGCTAACTGGTAACTCAGGAGAAACTTCCCTTCTGGCCAGGTTGCTTTCTGCTTGGTTGGGTAGTTCCTGCATCTTCTTCTGAAGCATCTAGTATGTTCCTTGTAAGAGGTGGGATCCTGGAATAGTAGCGCTGAGTTGTAGTCATTCTCTTTTTCTTACCTCTAGTGTCATTTTTTCAGCTCTCCTGGAAGCAGTGTACTGTTTTGGGGTAGCAAACTGTATCTGAAGACTGACAGTCCTCCTGTTTTCTTGGCTGATTCAAAGGGGATCAAAGAGGAAGTGAAATTCAGTGGTAGCCACGTTTAAATTTGAATGCAGTTAACCAGCCAGTTGTTGTTAAAACAGCTATTACTGCTTTTCCAAAGCATCTGCTTGTCATTAAAATCCCAGTAGGTAAATGTAGACTTCCATCTCCCTTTTGTTACAGTGCTTGTATTGTAGACTGTAAAAGGACACCTTTCGTTAATCATTACCTGGCAGAGAAATGATCTTAATTTAGACTTTTGATGCTGATAAGTAGTTCTCTGTCCCTAATCCTTTTTGGACACTTCCTCTACTGGCATTGCAGCAACATCAATCAATAGGCAAGGGGCATTCCCAGGGCTGTGCTGGCAGTGGTGCTGCTATGTAGACACAAGTAAATCGGGGCGATTTCTGCCCAATTAGAAACAATAGAGTGGAAAGGAAATTGGCATTTGCTAAATAAAGAAGAAAATGTATTTTTTCTATCTGCTGTAAGAGGTTCCAGTCAAGGAATAAATTCAAACTATTTGACAACTTTTACGCTCAAGCTTGCACTAAGGTCTGCTGGGGTTCCTTTTTTCCTCATGTAGTATTTCAGATAGACTGGTTTATATTAAAACTTCTGCCCTTTGGGAAGCTACCGTAACAGCTGACATTTTGTATTTCCCAGCCACTGTGAAGATATTAACTAATTCTTATCTCATTGCTTGCCATTGATGAGAAATAGGTGACTTCTAAATCTCTGTTGTAAAGAAGGAGAAGATGAGGCTACAGAAGTGGCTCATAGCAGAGATGATCCTGGCCCTCAGCCCAGTGCTGAGGGCCTTAAGTCACCCTGCTGCTTTGACTGCTCAGAAATAGTGTAAGAGCTGCAGAAGTAGTTTTTCCCTTCTCCTTGCAATCTGTTCTAAAAACAGCTGGAAAGGTGTGGTGTGATCAAAGTGTGAGAGTGAGCGTGACCTGGCTAGAACAATTAGTATTCTCATTAGTATTATTATTATCTTTGTTTAGTGCAAGCTGTACAAAACATGGTAAAGGCAATCCTTTAGGGATTATTGGTAGGCAGGGTGAGCAGAACGGATGATTCTTTGAGGACATTGCTAGCCAGGAGCTATCATGGTGGTAGGATAAACTAATGATTTGCATGCACAAAACAAGATTTTTGTCCTTTGTTGCAAAAAAGTTTATGTTCATGGGGATATGAACTAAAATCTGCTGTCCTAGAAATTAAAGACGTGATAATTTTATGGCAGATCTGTTAGCTTTGTTGTTGATAGGAAAAACAAGCTTGTATTTTATCCTTCTTAGCTGATCAGGCTTCAGAAAGAAGATTGGTATTCCAGCTGTCTAGAAATGTGAACACTAATTCTGACCTCCTTGGCTTCATATCATCTTTTTCCATGAACTATGGCAGAGACAGCCCTTGAGAGCAGCATAATCAGCATTTAGGATGACCTAGAGTAAGATCTCCTTCTTAGTCCCGCCAAGCTGTGGCAGTCCACAACGCAGGGAGTAAGCTCTGACATTTCATTCTGATGTGGATACAGTGAAAAATATTTGTAATTTGTAGTGTACATGTTACTCTTTCTTTTCCCAGCTGGGTTGCACCATGCTCTCTTTGCTTTTGAAGCACTAATGATGAATATATATTTCTTAATGAAACCTGTTTTTAAAAAATTGCATTCAGATGTCAACCCCAAATTGACTCTTTTACTGGGGTCTTCCCTGGTACTGTTCAGGTAACCACTGAAATAACAATATTACACTTCCTGGTGGATCATGCCCCTTAGGGCAGAATTGGCTGTGTCCTGTCATACTGGTTTGACCCTTCTTCACCTCTATTTGTCCTCCCTTGGGATTCTGAAGATTTAGGACAAGTTCAACCTTGCTAGGTTACTGCAGAGAATTTTCTGATAAATCTATAGAAATTCTTCCGAAGAGTCAGGAACCTGGAGAAAAAGGAAGATGTTTTGTCATGCTAATCATTTGGTGTTTAGGCTTACCTGGTCGACAAACTACCTCAGCAAAGGCCATTCCCAAGCACTCTCTGGATTCTGTAGTTTCTGTCACTGAGAAGGCAAAACGTCTCCAAAGAACGCTTGCAACAACCAGCTAGGTGCTGGTCTCTAAATGCATGCAAGTGAGCCTTACAGCAACATGTTATTCTGGATCCTTGTTTTCCATGATCAGACCTGGAGCAGGGAATGCCCTAAGAATCAGATGGGATCAGGAAAACACAAGAGCTGCAGCCATCTTGTCTCCAGGTTATTGCTGTCTTACTCAGATTCTTCCTTAAGCCTCAGACCTGTTTGTAACATCTACAAAATGGAATGTAGTAGTTGAAAAATGTGACTTTTATGATCCCCTCCCTTTAGCTCCCATTTTTCCCATGTTTACCCTTTATCTGGGACAAGAACTTTCTGCATCATTGTGTCTTGTATAGGCTGAGCACATAGTTGAAACTTGCCAATAAAGAAAATTATTTATACCATGCACTGGTAAGCTTGGTAATTATAGACCCATAATAAGACAAACTCCTCTCCTGGAGAGGTTAATATAAGATCTGGGCTTGTTTTTAGAAAACCAAGACCTTACCTGTGTGAGGGCTTGTCTGTATCTCCTATCAGTATTACCAAATCATCTGAGTAGTGAACTGAAAACAAGCTAGCAGAGAGCTGTGAAAATTGCTATCCTGTACAAGTTGTCGGAGTTTATCACCTGAGAACAACCAGCCTGAGCCTTCTCCTCTCCCTGTGCCAGAGGCGAGGCCACGGGGATGAGGAAAAGATGGGAAACCTCTTTATAAAAGAAGGGCAGTGAGAAGGGGTATACGTCTGGAGGCAGAGGAGAGGAGAAGAGGAGAAAGGAGGAGCAAAAAAAAAAAAGATTGCATGGGGTGAATGGGGTGAAAGAGAGCAGAGCGAAGAAATGGAGGGCAGGAAAAAATCAGAAGGAGCAAATGAGGAATCAGTAGATGAGGAGATACCTCTGCAGTCATGGGGTTTGAAAATTCAGTGGTAAGATTGGGACAGAAAGGCTCTTCATTCTGCCTTGATTTTTTGGCTTGATCTGTATGCCAAAGGGACAAAATGTGGTAGGAGGAAAGAGCTGCTTGGCTGCAGATGGGGAAGGAAGCAGGCACCAAATCTTCCCTGGCTCTGCTTGTACTGCCCCAGTCATCCCATCCTGACCAAAGTCTTGTTTGACTTCTCCACTGCAATGTGGGATGAGGCAGATCAAGTGAACGTTGGGGTAGCTGGAGCCTGTCTGCTCTAATCTGGACTGGATTGAGTGAAATTTTTCTCCCTAGCTATAACTATTCCGGGGAGCTGCCGGAGATTCAGCTCTGCCAGTGTGGTAACCGCCTCCTAGCTGGAGTGTGATCAGCCTAGTTGAGTCCAGGTTCCCTGGATCTCGAGTGAGCAGAGAAGATGGTGCCTGGCAGGACGTGCGAGTCCGGTCCTTCTGAACACTCTCGTGAGCTGTCTGTGTGAGGTTTCTGGGTTGTCGCATGTGGCAGTTCTGTGCTAAAAACTGTTTGTGCAGCAATGATGTTCTTGCTTCCTTAGGATCTGGTTTCTTTAGGAATGCTGGTAAGGAGGCAGTTCACTCGTTCTGCTAACCAAGGGCATATAAGCTTAATGTGACCCTTCAGGAGCTGAGCCTGGAAAGCCATGCTGAGGGCCTGCATCAGGACAGTGTTAAGCAGCAGCCCGTGGGGGACCCTTCCGGGACCTGCATGCACAAATCCAGCCTGTAAGTAGGGGAACAAACTCCATGTTGCTGTTCTTCACTCTGTAATACCCAAGCTGGTGTCAAATGTTTCAGACAGAGAAACCCAGCCCAGGCCAGAACTAAAAAGGAGGAGCTACCTAAGGGCCTGTTTACTGTTAGTGTCAAGAGTGCCTGGGTAACTTAAAAGCTTTATAAGTCCAGCTCTGTCTTGAGTGGAGAGGTGGCACAGAAAGGCGGCCGGGAAGCCACTTAGCAGGGCGGATTATCGGTCTGCTGTGTTCAGCAGAGTTCTCACCATGTAGGGAATCAGCAGCATTTTCTTCTTCCTAAGTTTATAACGGAGGGATGTGGAACTCTTGTCCCCTGTCGCCTTTTGTTGATGTTGGAAAAGAGATGTTGTTGCATTTGAGCTTTGGGGAAGCTCTGTTCTTGGTAAGTAGCCAGAGTGGCCTTGGGGGCTCAGCTCACGCGGGGGAGCGTTAGCAGTGGCTTGTGCCAGGTTCCCTGGTTGCCCTGGCCAGCGCCTGGGGCATGTGTTCAGTGGTCAGCCCGGACTGTGGGTCCTCCACGCTGTGGGCTGCTATGGCTGCAGCCCAGGGAAGGTGCTGTACCGAGGTGCTCCCCTTGCTTGCAGTCCAGGTGTGGACTTCTCGAAGGGGACATACCAAACCTGAGAGAGGGAAGGGCACTTAATTCAAAATGAAAGCAAGAATCCCCTCCATGCTGCGCTTTCCTCTCTGTAAAGCTGGTAATGGTGACTCTGGGAGCTGGTTTTCTTGGGCTGTGGGCACTAGGAACAGGCACCGTTGAAGGAATAGGTACAGTAGCGCTCCGTGCTGAAGGCAGCAGGAGGCTGCGTGTTTCTGCTTGTTCTAGGCTGGCGCGTAATTTCTAATCATAGTTTCGTACATTTCTTCACTTTAATTATCATTGGCATCAAAACAGTGATTGATGCTAAAGCCAGAAGCACTGTCCTGCCCGTCAGCGCTCCCCTCCAGGACGTGCTTTGTCTCTGAGTCACCCCCAGCACCGTACGTGACAGGCAGCCAGGGCGCCGCGAGGAAGGGCTTTCCTGCCACGTTAAACCCCGTAGACGCAGCCGATCTCCCTGGCGGAGCGCAGCAGCCCCCTGCAGCCAGAGCCGCCGGCTGGCCACAGCCCACACACTGCTTTCCCCCAGTTACGGCGTCAGGGACGCCCTTGCCCCCAAGGCTGTGGTGTTGCCCCAGAGCGGTGGCCTTGGCCCTCCGTAATGGTCCCGCAGAGGCCAGGCATGGGAGCGCTGCTGCAGACGATGCGAACCAGGGATCACGGGCCAGGGCGCTACTGCCACCCGGCCTGGCCTCCTGCGTAGGCGTTCCCGGCCAGGTACCGCGCGTGCCGTGGAAGGAAACCTCGGAGAAGCCTGTGGCGCAGGGAAACGCGGGTCAGTGAACTGCAGCTTGCCTGGGAGGGGCCAGTGCAGCAGCGAGCAGCTTTGGGGCAACGTTTCGTCCTTCGGTGGCTGACGGTCTCCAACCGCCCACTTTGTCTTCCGCAGCCTAGGGCAGACGGGGCAGTGAAGGGAGCTCGGCTGCTGTAGAGAAAAGCAAGGCGGCCCTGAGCGCTGTGGCACGTTCCCGCGAATCACCAGCTCGGTGGACTTGCTGTTAAGGCCGCCACCACCACCAAGGCTGTCACCCAGCGCTCAAGCTGTAAAACGCGAGTCCTGCTCTGGGGCGGTCTGAGCGTGCGCCAGCCCGGAAAGGCGCCGGTGTCTCGGCCCCGGTCGCTCCCCAGCCTGCCCGAGTTTCTCCACGTGCTCGTCCTTAACTGCCCGCAGCTCCTCCAGCTGCTGCGGCCATCGCGCTCTCCCAGCACCTGGCCTCCCCCTGCTTCCAGGGGCTGGGAGAAGGCCCCAGCCCACACGTCTAGGTTAAAAAAAAAAACCCAGACAAACTGCTGGGCCTCGTGGCCCGCGGCAGAGCGGCCTGCTCTGCTTGGCCCCAGCGCGCGCGACCGCAGGCAGCCGCGGGGCGCCCGCGCATGGCCGCCGGCCTGGGGCCGGCAGCGGGCCGGGTCCGCCGTCGGCCGCGGCGGCTGGGCGCGGGGCGCCCGCGCGGGGCCCGGAGCCGCCGCGGCCGCCAGCCGGCCGCCCTCCGCGTCGACGTTAGCGCCGGCCAGGCTCGGTGTCCCGCGGGCCGCCCTCCGCTCCCCGAGACTCTCACCTCGTTGCAGGCCGTGGTGTAAAATACCCTGTTTTGACTGGTACCACTTTGTTTTCACAGAATCACATAATGAGAATACTGACTCGTGAGCTGCTTTGGGTTTTTTTTTTTTTTTTTTTTTAATATCTCTATTTTTTTTAGCCTGACGCTCATAGTGATCTGCAGTCTCTTTGCTGCCTTCAAGTCCCTTGTGGTTTCAGTTTTGGTACAAATGTGTTTAGATTTTAGCAAATTAAAAGTTGGGGGGAGGGGGATACAGAGCATCTGATCAATTTGTATTTATTTATTTTAACATTTTACTAAATAAAACACAATAAAAGCTCTTGGCTCCTTAGCGGTATTTCCCGGGAGGGCACAGCTGGCCCCACGGGGGGCGCAGGGCCCGGGGTGGGGGCAGGCTGGGCCCGGCGCAGGCCCAAGCGGCGCTCGGGGCCGCGTGCTGCTGCCTGCAGCGGGAACCGGCCCAGCCCTGGGAGGGATTTCAAAGCGCAGCTCTGCGAAAGGGCTGCAGCGAGCGCTGACTCGAGGCTTTTTTTTTTTTTTTTTTTTTTTGGCAGGCAGAAGGGTGCTGGATTTAGCAGAAGTGAATTTTAGTGCTATAAAAGGGGCTGTGCTTGGTTGAGGGGAAAAAAAAAAATCACCTCAGGCTCTAATCAGTGGTTCCCCCCGCCAGCTACTACAGTCCAGTAGAGGGCACACTGAGACTAAAACCGCCCTCATTCACTCTTAGGTCTAGAAAAGAGTTTGCCTTTTATGCACGTTTCGGGCTAAGAAATGCCTGAACAAGGAAGGCTTATCTGAAAATTATGCCACCCAGTCCTCCTGCCATGGGCACAGCCGTACACCTTCTTAGAGGTCTCAGAGCAGAATCGACTACAGAGCCAGTGTTTCTGCAGCCATCCATCCATCCATCCATCCAAGAAACGCAGAGAAGAGCCCTCCTCTTCCCAGCATTACTCTGCTAATGTGTTCCTCAGAATCCCACGTGTTTCTGGCATATCACCACCACCTTCCTCGCTCCGTCTCCCCTCACCCCTAGAAGAGGTAAGGACGGCCAGTACAGGAACTAAGAGCCAGCTTTTATTCCTGTTAAGTCTTGTAGAATCAGCATAGTCCATGGGGGGGGGGGGGCACATATTAAATTCCTCTTCCTGCATCACAGCCTGAGCTGGGAACCAGTCCCCTGCACCAGCGTGGTCTGCAGGGGTGCAGAGGTGAGTGCAGGGTAGGGGTGTAGGGGAGAGGAGGTCCCGAGGTCACCTCACGGGTAATGATGCAGAGCCCAGCTGGCACGCTGAGCTCGACACAAGAGTCACAGCACCGCCACAACAAGAAAATACACATCTCTTGTGCTTGATTAAACGGACCATGAGACTAAACAGTTAAGTAAGTCAACGAACGCCCTTTGAAGAGCGGTAGTTACGGAGGCAGGACTGCACCTCCACCCAGGCTGCACCCCTGCAGCTGTACTAGTGACCAGCAGGTTTGGTCTGATTTTAGTGGGTGTCCATGAATCCTTTTGAACTAGAAGGGGAATGGCTCACCTGCTGCTTGGGGACACTGGCATTTCTTCTACCACCTGCTGCTCCCCGCTCCACAACCCTTCTACTGCACCAGCCAGAGAGGAGAGACGTTTCAAACACAACAGGCAGAGCAACAACAAGATCCACTTTCCGCAACCAAGGCTCAGGCTACCACTGTCTCCCCTCCAGCAAACCAGCTCCTCCAGGAGACACTTGCAGCTTATAATAGAAAAAAAAATAATAACCACACAGTTCTAATACGGATTTGGAAAAGAATAAAAAAGCTTTAATTTAAAAATTAAATTAAAAAGAGAGAAAAAAGCAAGAGGCGTTTGTGCCCTTTCCATACAATGCAATGTGTACAGCTCCTCCTAGCCACTCCCATGATGGACGGAAGTCTTCACACCTGCACAGATCTGACTTTTGCAGATCAGAATGATGCTAAGAGAGCAGCAGAGACTGCAGCAGCAACTGGCCTGGAGAGCCTCCAGCGCCACCAGAAGAATCATCCGGGAGGAAGAAAGGATTTTTTTAAAAAAACCCAATACACCCTAATCATTTACATCTTATGAGAAACATATTAAATAATTTAAATAGCGTGAGGAAAGCAATGCATCCTCTGTGCTCCAGTGTTGTGATAGCTGTGGAACAGTGCCTAGCCAAGCTGCAGGGATCCAGCCACAGCACTCAGCTACAATCTCTTACAGTGCCAACCACAGCCCTGATTGTCGGTGACAATGTCTGTGTTTCCAAGAGCTGGGGGGGCTCAGGGTGGTCCTGTGTAAGGAGTTTCTCTGGCCCACCACGATGCTGTTTTAGTCATACCTGTGGCTGCAGGGACTCAGTGGTTTCTCCCACAGTGGTCGCCTAGAGCTGAAAAAATCATCTAAGGTCAGCTGAGCCTGCAGCAGCAAACCTGTAGCCAAAAGCAAGGTGAAGCTGGACTGTAACTGCACAGCGCCTTCTCATGCCGGCACGGATGATACCATGATAATGGTATCACTCAGCCCAACAACACATCACCTTGCTTTCATTTAAATAAAGCTGGGACTCTACAGTGCCAAAACTGAGCACAGTGACAAGCAGCTGACTGGTTTCTTGCACAGAAACCCTTTGTATAACCATCTGCCAGTGCTGTGCCATGAGGACACGGACAGATACCCTGCCTACACGAGCACCACTGTGGCCACGCTTGGTTCACAGCCGTGCCGTGCTGGCCACTGTTGGCCCTCAAACTGTTGGTCACAGGCACAGCTGCTTCCTGCAGAGATATACCAGCCTATTCTGGAGTGGGTGCCAGGGAAGGAAGATAGCCCATCTTTGCACTCATAACACCAGTACTGGACCAGCCCCGCTGCAGACTGTCTCCACAGGGGCAAGGAGAACCAATATCTCACCCTATTTACCAGCCAGCCTTGGTGCTAGCTTGATCCAGGACTCCACAGCTCCTGGCAATCTCTGGCCCTACCTCCCTCTTTTCTGAGCCTGCTCCACAAAGGATGCAAGAGGATGTTCTAGATCCCCTTCCCCCACTCACCAAAGCTCCAGAGGTAGAGTGCAGAGAACTGCAAACAGAGACCACAGAAGAGAAGGAGGCAGAACAAGGTAGAGCAGGGCAGCTCACATGTACAACTCTAGGAGCCTGAAGGAGCCAGGCCCAGGCAGAAGTGAGCCAGCAAAGGCTGTGAATCCACATCAGCTAAAACTTCTTACTGAGGAGATGTCTGAGACTGGGAATAAACTTGCAGGGAACCTGTAGAAGAGCCCCAGCACCATTAACCTTGTCCAAGGCTCTGGCAATGGGACAAGGGAGACCAATGCCCCTGGTCCCTAGCATGGGAGAAGGTTCCCCCATGTCATAACATAGAGAGGCTGCTGCTCTGACCCACGCTGTGGCAGTTTGATCCACAGGCCTTCTCCCATCCTCACAGCTGGCATCTTCCATCTTAACTACAGGCATCCCGTTCTTGGGCTGGAGAGGCTGTGTGGCCAGCTCAGGTTCCTCAAGCAAGACTATGGAGATTGGCCAGGGCAGGCAGGAGGCCCTGCGCGCTCCTCTCTGCAACGTGCTGCTAGTGCCCCACATCCGCTGTCCCTGGGCATCACAGGTTCCTCTCAGCGGTGAGGTATTTGAGTGCAGCAGCCCCGTATTTCCGTGATAGGTCCTGATGGAACTCTTCCCGTAGTGTCTGAAGGCAGCCCCGATACCCTGCGCTCAGGCGAAACTTGGAGATGTCAAAGCTGGGGGCGTGAGGCATGTGGATCATGAAGGCATTGGGCAGGACCAGCAGCTCATACTCCTGAAGGCAGAGTGGCATCCATCACCTCTGGCATCAACTTGGTGTTACCAACACTTCACTGCCCACTCAGGACCTTCCCCCAGAACCTCCACTCCCACTGTGACAGGAGCAGCCCCTCACCTACCTGCGCATCCAGCTCCATGATGTGGGACACCTTGTTCCAGCCAAAGCCCACAAATCTCTGGTCATACTTTGGGCAGTCTCGCCTCACTACAACGTAAGGCTCAAAGTCTGGCTGCCACGCAACACGGTATGGCACGGTTGCTGTCCGCCACTTGGCATAGTCAGTTGGGGCATGGCCTTTTGGCCACACGTGGTACCTGTGGAGAAGGATGGAAATGAGACATGAGGAAAGCGGCAGCTCCCACAGACAGAGGATGCAGGAAATGCTCTGACCTGGCTGCACCACAGCCATGAGATACAAGGCATAAAGCTGGTGTCTGCCAGGTGTGACAGCCCTGCTGGATGGTGGGGCAGCTCCAGTCCCTACCTGAAGGTGTAGAGAGAGCCCATGTCCAGCATGGAGAGCAGCTCTGCTTTGGATTTGGGGAAGGTCAGGCGGTAGTGCAGGGTCTCAAACGCTGGCACAATGAGAGCTGCCTTCCTGTGGGGCAGCTCCAGATGCTGGATAGAGCTCCTATGGTAGGAGGAAAAGTGTGAGGCCTCGCTGAGAGCGCCACAAACTGTGGCCACAGCTCCCTTCCTCAGCCCCTGCACCCTGCCCACAGCTGTAATAGGGTACCAGCAGGGTTTAGGCCGTTTGTAGGGGTGCCACACAGACACAGGAGGAATGGGGAACCCCTCACAGCCACAGCTTCTTCCCCATTCACTGGTGTCTAGCAAAAGCATCCCAAGGCTGAACACAAAAGAAAGTTTTTGCAGGCTGAGAACTGCCGCCCAGGGCACTTCCTGCAAGCCCTGGTACACAGGGAGCATGCTGTGCAAGAGCTGGCTGGAGAAGGCCTTACCTGAGGTAATCGTAGAGGCCATACATAGGCAGGAAGTCAATGTCAGTCAGAAAGACATACGGTGTCTGTGTGTTGGCCAAAGCCACGTTGCGCAGGAGGTTGATGGGGTAGAACTGCCCCTCCTTGTAGACGATGTGGTAGGCGACATTTCGGCGGGCACTCAACACCTCCGAGGCCTGGGCATAGCGCAGGAACTGCTGGGCCTCTGCATCTGACATGTACAGTGCCAGGCTGATGGGACCTGCCCAGTGTTTGCAGATGGCCTCCAACATCTGTAGCCTGCAAAGCAGAGGGCACTGTGTGAGCAGGAGCCCTGCCCTGTGGGAACTTGGCCAAATCAAGGATGCACTGGCTTGAAATAGTCCCCTGCAATCCACTCTTCACAAGCCCAGACTGAGTCCTCTGAGTAAATCACTGCAAGGCACTATGTTCATCACAGCTAGGTGGGCCTGAATCCCACCGCAAGTTCCCTTCATCCCTTGGCTTCTGTTGGGACTGAGTTAAAACAGGTCTCAGTAGCTCTTCAACAAAGTCTCTGGAGAGAATCTGCTTAAGTGCTGAATTTGGTTATTTTCACCTGCCTCCAAACGCTCCCCTTCAGGACAGCTCAGCTTCAAGAGCTGCAACCTGACAGAACTACAGGCAATTGAGAGGCAGCACTGTGGGAAGGCAGTGATGAGGCTGTAGGATGGGGTCTGGTATATGCCACCAAGAGTGCTGAAGTGACCAGCAGCTTGCTGAACCTGGGGAGCACCTTTGCTCAATGCAAAAAGAGTAGTCTGTAGTGGAGGTGAGGCTTCCAGCTCCCAGCAGAGAGAAATAGAAGATTCACAGCAGCAGGGTTGTCCTTACTGGACAGGACAGGTTCAGGAGCAGAACCTGAACACAAAACTGGGAGCCCTTCAGGGAGCCATGTACCGGCGGAGACCAGTTTGGGGAGGAGTGTGGGGGGCAATTGCTGCTGCCAACATTGGGCATTGCTCTTCACTGCAAAGCTCTGTTTTGACAGAGTTGAACCCACATCAGAGATTCCAGGTAGCTCCTGAGCTCTGCAGTCACCCCAGAGGTAATGGAGGGGAAAAGCCGTCATCCCATGAACCCCACTGGCAAGTACCTGTCCATGGAGAGCTGAGCCACAAGGGTGACATCAGTGGGGTCAGTAAGGGCCGGGAACTCATACTGCAGGAAGAATAGGTGGACACGGTGCTGTGTGAGGTGCTGTCGGCGGAAATCATAGCAGGGATCATCCTCGTCCAACTCCTCCAGCGCCTGCTGCAGCTGCAATGCCACATAGGTGAGGCAGGGAAAGAGACATAGGGCAAACCAGGGGGGAGCTGCCTGGGAGCACCATCTGCCCCTGCCCAGGCCACACACTGGGGTTGGGGGCAGAACTGCAGTTGCCCTCACCTGGTTGCTGGGAGGGCTGGGGAGGCTGGTACAGCCAAAGAGCTCCCTGCGCAACAGGTTCCCGTCGTACTCCAGGAAGGTCAAGTAGAGGTTGCGGAAGAACTCCACGTGCTTGTTCTTCACCCGCAGCTTCTTGGGTGAGTTCCAGTGGATCACCTGGGGGCAGCGCAGGTCACTCCGTGGAGGGGAGGTCAGCAGCATCCAACACTCCCCAAGCCCCAGGCCTGGCGCTGGCTCCCCCAGACCTCCACCCTTCAGGCCTTCCACCCTACCCCTTACAGGGCAGGAGCACCTAGCAGGGAGAGCACAGCGCCCCTAATGGGGGGATCTCTGATTTCTCCCTCACTCAGAAGCAAGTGAAACCCACTCACCTTGAGATCTGAGACCTCAGTGTAGCATTGCTCTGAACGGGTGTGATCGGAGAGCTGCACATTCCAGAAGCACGGGAGTCGGTACACCAAGGCTGGGTCCTGCTTGATCACTGCATTAAAGATGTCCTAGGAGGGAGGCAGATGAGCACACAGGTGGCCAGGGAAGGCATCACAGCCCCCAGGTGCTGGCAACACTATAGGAATGTACCAGGGCAGACTATCCTGGAGAAGGGGCTGTTACCTGATCAGCCAACGAGGTAGACAGCATGCTCATGAGCTCCCGCTCTGCCGTCAGCCGCCACATCTGCTCCCAGCCCAGGCGACGCAGGCGGTCCAGCAGCAGCAGGATCACTCCTGGGTGCCAGGAAAGAGGGCACTGGGTTACTGAGGGGGCACTCAGCCAGTACAGAGCTGAAGCAAAGCAGTCTGTGTGCCCTCAGCTCCTGAGACATGCTTGTTCTGCACGCCCACCCACACAATCCCCTAAAATGCAGCAGCAGCCCTTCGCACCCAGGCCCTCCTGCCTCACCTCAGCCCTGCCCAGCCTCCCCCCTCACTAAACCTGCCTCAGCCGGACGCACTGTCAGAGTGCTTGGCCCCCCAGCCCAGTGGCCCCATGCTCACCTGTGTTGAAGCCACGTCCCAGAGCAGGCCACGGTTTGTGGTTCTTCCAGAGGTTGCCCAAATACCAGTCGCTTTGGTTCTCTACCAGCCCAATCACCTGCTTGTCTGAGAAAACAAGGGAACATGCACATGGCCCATCTTTCCACAGGTTCAGGGGCTCCTAGCAAACCTACTGCAAAGGTGTTGTGACAAACTGAGACCCCCACCCTGAGGGAGCAACAGGCTCACAGGGCCTGGGACCCTGCCACAGCCACAGTAATTCCCAGGGGTGCTCTGCCCTCACCAGAGAACTTTCCAAAGATGGCCCAGAGCTCAGCGATGTCAGTGGCAAAGGTGATGTCGGTGTCCAAGACGATGACCTTGGAGAGGTTGGAGGGCAGCGCCTTGGCAAGTGTTAGCTTCATCAGCCCATAGATGCCAGAGTAATGCTTGTTGGGGATCCATGACACCTCTGGCTGCAAGGTGACAGAGCCTCAGGACTGAGATACAGCCATGCTGTCACCCTGCCTGGATGGGATGGCTGCACATGCCCAGCACCCCCACAGAGCAGAGGCCAGTGAGGAACATGGTTGCTGCCCAAGCCCAGTGCCAGCCCCTCAATAGAGCTGCAGAGACAGCACCTTCTCTGCAAGCCCTCCAGGGCCTAGCACATGGCCAGACCTGAGTTCCCAGGCCAGGCCAGGCCCTAGGACCCTGTTTCAGACCCTGGTGAAAGCAAGGTGCCCCCAGCAAATTGCATTTGCTCCCATCTCCCAGCTGCCACAGGCAGTGCCACAGACCCTGTACAGCCCAGGAGCTGCCATGGTGGAGCACACAGGCTGTGCTCTCTGCATTGCCTGGGTGCTGGCACAGCCCCTTTCCTGAACACCCCCTGCAAGACCCTTCCCCAGCCTCCCTGTCAGAGCACTTCACTTAAACCACTGTATTTGGGACATCCTGTCACTTTTCCACAGCAGCACCCACTGCCCTGCTTGAAGTCCTTCCAGTCCCACAGTGGGTTCAGAGGTGACAGAGGGGACAGCTAGACCTCTCCATACCCTCCCAGCCTGCCCCCCCCATCTCCTCAGTGTCTCCTGCAGGGCAGCCAGGCTTGAAGCATCTCCTCTGGCTGCATCACAGGTAGCCACACATGCTCTTCCCAGGCTCACCAGGCACTTACTATCTCTGTCTCCTCCTCTGCTCTCACCCCAGCCTGGTTCTTCCTCTGACCACACCAGACCCCAGCACCACTCTCTGCCTTCTCCCTGGCATTTCAGGGCCCACTGGGGAATTCACATGTCTAGCTACACTCTGAAGACAGCACTACTTGCAAGGCCCCCCCCCCCCCAAGACCAGCCCAGCACCTCCCTTCTCAGCCAGACACCAACAAGTCCAGAAAGGGGAGCAGGCAAGCGAGGGACCAGCAGCAGAAGAGTTAACAGTCCCCCTCCCACATAGCCCTTCTCTGTTGCTCCCCTTGTCCCTCTCAGCCTTTCAAGCACTGAGTTAGGAAAGAAAAGGGAGAGAAGGAAAGGGTGGCAGCAGGGCTGTGTGCCTGCCTTCAAGTCCTCGGCGTTGTAGAAGCTGACATGGACGGAGGGCACCATCCAGGACTGAAAGAGCGTCTGGAGGATCTGCTGAGCCACCGAGTCTGTGATGAGGTGAAAGTGGAGGGGGTTTTTCCTGCCAATTGCAAGTACAGCAGAGCTCAGCACCATAGCAGCAGGAAACAGCCACCTCAGAGGGACATGGTCTCTGTCCCCGCCCCCAACCCTGCCAGGGGGACAGACTGCAGCTGAGGGAGCACACTGAGAAAAATCATCCTTAGGGGGAAACAAATCCTCCCTCTGGCCCTCTAAGCCTCAGCAGCAGTGACACAGGAGGGGCAGACCATCTTCTGCAGCACAGCCTCCCTTGCAGTCTCATCTGGGAACCCCAAACCAGCGGGCCTCTGGCATAGCACATCCCTATTACCTGTGGAAGAGGATGGATTTCACCAGGGTGACCACATCCCGGCTTGCATTGTGTCCAGCACACACAACTGCAACATGCAGGAGCTGTCCAGAGACAAATGACACCTTTTTGAGACTGGAGCCTTATACAAGGGCCCATCAGATCAGCCCTCAGGCCACCCTCCAGGAAGAGACTCCATAATCCAGCCCTTCCCTTGGAGAAACAGAGGTCCAGAGAGAGGAAGGTGTCCTCCAGATCAAAGCAGAGCCCAGGAGTCCAGCTGCTGCCCCTTTCCTGTCCGATCTCGCTCTCCCGAGAGGCAAGACGCTCTCAGACACTACCTTTATACCACTGAGCACTGCAAAGAGCCAGGGGGAGGTCCAGTGTGGCCAGAGCACTGGGTGAGCAGTGCCAGGCAGGCTGGACTTACTGGCATGCCTGTGCTTGGCCAGGGCCTTAGCTTCCCATCCAGTATCCCCACTGTGCCACTGCACCAGTGCTGCCCACCCACCTCACACTTGTGCACCGTCCGCTGCTTGGGGCAGGCTGTGCGGTTGCTCCTCTCAGCCCCGGGGAGGGTCCCATCTTCGGTGGAGGCCCCCCACTGCGGGCTGCCATCGCTGCTGTCTGCCTGCACCTGGCTGAGCTGCAGGCGGAGCTGCTGGTTCTCCTCCTCCATCCTGCGCACCTGCGACGCCAGCGCCTCGCGCTCCATGTCCCTGCTTGGCTGCTCACCCAGGCACGGCGGCAGTAGGAGAAAGCGGCCATCTACAGAGATGTACACAGCAGGGGATACAAGACGGCACAGCAAAGAGAAAACCCCAGAGCAGAGCTCATCTTGGTGGGACCAGGTGTGAAGAGAGGGGCAGAGCCCCACATTCGAGCTGAGAGGTCCTAGGACATCCCAGGTGTATCAGATGCTCAGAGCTCTGCTCTCAGGCCCCAGGGATGCCCATGGAAATCTGGAGGTCAGAAACATCCACAGGGAACTGCATAGCTACAGAGCAGCCACCCCAAGGCCTTGGCCTCCCTTGCCCACTCCCTTGCCCATTAGGGAGCTTCCCTTGCTCCAAAAGGGACGTGGCCAGGAGGACGAGCCCCACTCACATTCAAGGCTTCCCACAAAGAGGTAGAGCCAGGAGAGGAGGATGGCGAGGGTCACCGTGGCAAGCAGCAGCTTCAGCTTCACACGCCAGGAGCGCAACATGGTGGGCTGGCAGCGGGGAGCAGGTCGCCGAGGATCACGTGGGCAGGCCTAGCCCAGCTGGTCCCAGCATCCTAGAGCCTGCGAGCCAAGGAACAAGCAGAGATCAGGAGTCACCAACCAGCCTGCCATCTCCCATACAAGTCTTCCTCCTCCTTCGCTGAACGAAATGTCCTCCCTGCAGGATATCTCTATCTCCTTGCTCACTTCAGGACACCAGCTGTGCTAGTGCAGCTACCAGACAGGCACAACCACCTCTCCAGCACAGCACCCAGCAACCTCAGCCAGGATTCTCCTACCTGTCCTAGGCCATCTGGACACTTCCCAGGGCCTGTGCTGGCACTTTGCTCAGGCCACACAGTCTTTGCAGGGGGGACTTCAAACGTAGGACGAGGGAATAAGTCCCTCAAATGCGATTTCATTCCAGCTCTGTTGCTTGCTGTCTCGCAGGCCAAGGGGAGAGAGGGGGAGAGGGGAAGGAAAAATGCTGTTCTGTTCCACTCCCCTGAGCTGGAGGCATCCCTGCTGAGCTGGGTGGCCGGTCACCTGATGGTTAATGCAGCCTGCCCTTGAGATGGAGAGTAAATCCCTCCCCCACCTCCAGAGGCTGAAGGGGCTGGGACCGCTCTTGAAATACAGGCCTCAAGGACATGGCTGGGCTCAGCATGCTGTGCTGCCCAGGGAGCACAGCCCACGCAGAGATAAGCGAGTAGGCAGAGCTTGGCACGTTGGCTCCCTTCCCAGCCTTCCAGGTGGCAGGCTTGGGGCTAGGAGGAAAACTCTCCTGCAAAGTCCCTTACCTGGATCTCCTGCTGGCCCAGTACCTCCCCCTCTGCTTGTTGGGCTGAGAACAACTACCTGCCCTTGCAAACTTTGATGATGGGCTGGAGAGATTGCAAACCATTGGTGAAACTCACTTCCCTGGCACTGCTGGCTTAAAGGGACACACAGCTCTGGGGGACGCCTAAAGCAGAGCTGGGGAGGACAGCCTCCTCTGGGGCTGGGAGAGGATCCATGGGGCACACCTGCCAAGGTGGCTGCTCAGCTCTGCAGAAGGGATGACTGGAAACCTAGGGGTCGCAGAGGGAAGAGGTGGGCAGCAGTGTCAATGCAAGCCAGCCTCTCCCGGGAGGGACAGCGCGCTTCACAAATCAAGAGCTCTCCCCTAAGGACCAGACCAAAACACGGCCACAGTTTTGTGAGGGACCGAGGAAAACATCTCCACAGCCTGAACTTCACCTCCAGGTCGCCCTACTAGGACAGCAGTGCAACTGCTGCTGCTGGGAACCATCATGCTACGATCACTACAGCCAGCAGCGTGGCAGTTCCTGGCAGCGAGAGTCACGTTGCTCCGAAGCACTGCGAGACAGTGAACGGCAGGGAACACACCGCGCAGAAACGCGGCTCCCCGTTTACACGGCCACTGGGCATCGGCCCTGGCCACCTCCCGCTGGGGGAAGCTGCAAGGCCTCCAACCGTACACAGGAACTAAGTGGCACCTACTGCAGCTAACCCTGCCGCTGGGCGCGTGCACACGTGGGAAGCAGGCAAGTCAGCCCTAAGAGACGTGCTAGCAACAGGTCAAGAGAGGAGCCCCCCAAACCACCTGCTTTGGAGAAGAGAGGGCGCTCAAAACTTAGCAACCAGCAGCAAACGCGGAGGTATCCCGTCACCCCGCTCCCCCGCTGGGACCCCCCGCTGGGACCGGCTCCCCCAGCTGGTGCGGCAGGCAGAGCTGCCCGCGTGAGCCCCGCTCCGCGTGCGCTGCCCTCCCCTCGCCGCCGGCTCCCCCGCCGCGGCACACAAAGCTGGCTGCCCGGCCTGGCTGCTCCAGCCATGCGTGCTGCATTCCTCGGTGGCGGCGGGATGCTTCCCAACCGACCGGAGAGGGGGTTCCCGCTCGGCCCGAGGAGCCACGCGTGAGCCCAGGGAGAGCACCGCGTGCTCCCCGCTTTGTTCCCTGGGCCCGGCCCCGACGAGCTGGGAGCTCGGGCAGGCAGGCTCCTGCCACCGCCGCCTCCAAGGAAGCGCCGCGGTCCCCACGCGTGTGGCTGGCGACACCTGTGCCCTGGCCGTACAGGGCTCCAGTCCCCCATGCCCAACTTAGTCCTTTTGACGTGGAGAAAGAGCGGCAGAGAGGCATGCTGTCTGTCCCCTCCCCGGAGGGGACCAGGCCAACCTGGGGGACAGAAAGAGCATCTCTAGAAACCCCTGCCCCGAGACCCCCGAAGAGCCAGGTGCACAGGGAAGACCTAAGTCCCACAAAGCAAGAAAACACCAACCTCTTCCTAGCAGGCCAGCCTCTCTCCTTGTCCCCGCTCGCCGCAGCAGGAGGCTGAGCCCCTGCCCTCCCCGCAACATCTGGAGCCTCAACAAAAGCCTGCGCTGCCATTGAATGGGCCGGATTAGGGGCTGCTCCCCCTCGCGCAGAGCCGGAGCCCATTGATGTGCAGATGCCCCAGGGGCCGCCAGGGCCTGCGGCCCACGGCAGGCGGCCTGGCAGGACACCACCAGCCACACCACCCAGCACGCCCTTAGGCGCCAGGTAGTCTGGGGCAAGGGTGGGAACGCCTGCCCACAGCGGGAACTGCCCGCTCTAGGGCCAGCCACAAGTTCAGCAGGAACAAGGGGCACGCAGCACCCAGCTGCCTGCAGCCAGGCTTGGCCCCCGCAGGACTCGGCTGTGGCAGGGCCAGCCTAAAGGAGAACGGCTGCCGAAACACACAGCTCGCTCAGGGGTGTCGGCAGCCGCAAAGCCTGCGTGGCAGCAAGCACAGAGCCCAAGGACCATGCCGAGTGAACACAACTGGCCAACTCATGGGCAACTCGCAGAAAACACGTACTCAGATCCTGCGTGCCCACTGAGTAAGGCACACGCGGCAGGCAGGAGCTCCTGTGCAGGGCCCTGCACCCCTTTCCCTGGCAGAGAAGGGGTCCCGTCTGCACCACTGCAAGCAAGGCAAGGCCACGTCCCACTTCTACGGTCTATAGGGCAGGCGAAGCACTGGCACGGCAGGGAAGAGGGAGACAACACAGGCCCAGCTGCTCCAGCCAGGAGCCGGGCTGCACCCAGGAGAGGTGCCCGAACCCTTCAGAGGTCCCTGCACGCACCAAGTCTGTGCGCCCACACCACTACCAGCTCTTCTCCCTTCCCAGCCCACTAAGGGACCTCTACCCCCCTGTACAGCCAGGAGTCCCCCAAACCTTCTGCCCGACTCACTACACAAAAGGCAGAAGTGAGGCAGGGCAAGAGCAGTCAGCCGGTACCGCGCAGCTCAAGCAGCCAACCATGGGAAAGGGACATTAGCGGGATAAGGTGCTGAGCAGCACCTCTGTGCTCCCACTCATGCCCAGTGCCTCTCTGCCCTGCTTGTCTGCGGTGCCAAAGGGAGCCCTCAGCGGGGACAGTGGTCCCTGCCCGTGGTCCACATGTGAACGGAAGGGCATGCTGCAGAGATGGTGGCTTTTGTGGACAGGATGGGACCAGAAGCAACAGCCGGCCAGGTGTCAAAGACACTCCCGAAGGCACCCAAGGGCTCCATCCCCTCTACAGCACCCCCCCACTCCTCCCGTCATCCCTTCTCCCCCTCACCTGGCCTCTCACCTGCTTCCCGAGGAGGTGATTTCCTTACCTGCCTTTCCCCTTTTCCTCCTCCCCGTGCTCCTCCTGAGCCAGCTCACAGCCCACTGCTGCTGCTCCTTCCTGGGTCTGCCTTTCCCAATCCTCCCTTTTACTCCTCCCTTTCAGATCTGACACTTCCCCCCCTCCTCCCTGCTCTCGAACCCAAGCTCCCCCGGCACGCCCTGTGCTGGCCCCCCTTACGGAGGAAGAAAGAACAAACAAAACAAGAGATTAAATTCGCTTTCTACTCAAGAGCCCCCAGTGCCAGGGGCATGGAGTTGCCCAAAGTCAGTCAGGAGGAATCTGCTCTCTGGCCTCTTTTGCTGGGATAAGAGAAGGCATGAGGATTATCTACCCCCTGCCCCCCCCCCACACACACACTCACTCTGAGCACCTGCTTCCTCCTTTCCCAAGGCAGGTGCAGGAGGATTTGTCCACATGGGGGATGTTTAGTTGTGGGGGAGGAAGACCGAGCCCCTTGGTCTTCCCTTGGGTGGCAGAGAGGGGTGCATAGCCAGCCCAGGCACGAGATGCAAGGAAGGGTGGGGTAGGCGCTGCCCAGCTTGGCAGATTTTCCTGCTACACAGAGACGGGCAATCCTGCCTACGGTCCAAGCACTAGCCTCTGCTGACAGCACCTGAGCTGCAGAGGGCCAAAACGCCACTGCAGGTGTGAAAAGGAAAGAAGAGGCGCCTACCTACTGCCCAGTACCAAGGCAGGAGGGCTCCAGCCCCAACAGTCTAGGAGAGCGGGGCTCCCCAAAGAGTGCAGGGGGAAAAGCCGTCGCGCAGACCTGCCCAGGGAGCTAGCAGGGTTGTCCTAGGGAAGGGACGGCAACAGGAGGAGCGGGGAGGCCAGGACTGGGAATGCTAACTATGCAGGGACTGCCTCTACCTGCAGCAGCTTCCCCTGTGCCTGGCCCCAGGGCCAGGAAAGGCAGGCTCCTGCCCGGGGATACAACAGGAGGAGGAGCTCCCGGCCCTCCCTGCCTCCCTTGGCCTTTCGGGAGCCTGCCGGAGGACGCCTGGAGAAGGCAGGGTGTGGTGGGTAGGGGAAGCGACTGGTAGCAGGCAGAGGAATTAGGATGCAACTGCCTGTGCAGCAATTTAGATGAAACACAAATTGCCCCCCTGCTCGGTAATCAAAGGGCGAGCTGCAGCAGCAAGCCCAGACCTGCCTCGCAAAGACAGAGCAGCGCCTGCAAACACAGCCCCTGAGCTGCAAGGCTAGGGCAGCCTGGGTCTCCACCCAAGCACCAGAGAGCACTGCCCCAGGAGATGCATTTACCTCCTGCCTGGGCAGCTCTTGCTTGTCTTTGCAGAGCCCCAGTTAGAATAAGTAGTCGCTCCTTAAAAGTGGCTGCCTGCCCAGCCCAGCTTGGGTAAGGAAAGGAAACCCCTGAGCTACCCCAGTCCTCTGAGCCAGCAGCACCCCAAAGTAGGCGCTTCCCCCACCAGCAGCCAAGGGGCATGGTGGCGTTCAGCCCCTGCGACCTGCCCTGTCCCAGCCCCACACTACCCATCATGTAACGACTGCCCCAGCCTCAAGCTAAAGCATTGAGGGCAGCTGCCGCAGAGGGAGGGCTTACCCATGCTCCTGGGAGAAGCCCAGCAGGAATCGGGCTCCAGCAGAAGCAGTATGAGACCTCCCACAGCCTCCTGCCACCAGCTAGGCGAGCTCTGCCCCAGAGAGGGAAAAACACCTTCTGCTACAGCTGATCCCAGCTTCCTCTTTGCACACTTTCTTGCCTATCTTGCCTGCTCGAGCAAGTGAGGACCCAAAGGCTCCATCCCCAGGAACCAATGCCAGGCCCAGTGCAGCAAGACACAATGAGTCCTGCCAGGGCCAAGAGCTGAGGGAATACAAGCAAAGCAGAGGTGCTTTAGGAAGTTTATAGCTGTGAGATGGAGACGGCAAGCAGGAAGGGAGTTGACAGCCTCTCCTCCCCCATGCAATGTTACAGAAACAGCAAGTGGAGGGCAAGGCTGGAAATGGTTCCCAGGCAAGGGAAACATCGGGTACCTGTGCTGCACTAAGCCAAGTCATCCCTGGGTGGAAGGGCCTTGCTCACAGAGTGGGACAAACAAGCAGGCAGAAGCGCAGGGAAAGGTCACGGGGCTGGCACAGGGCATCCACACAGCACTCACACCCTCCTCAGGCTCTAGCCCGTCTTCCAGACACAGCACTTGCCCTTTTTGCCCTCCCTCCTCAGTCTCCTTGCTCCCGCCAGACAAGCGTTGCCAGTGGTAAGATGAGAGGTTTCCCGATACTGCCGTTCTCCATCGCTGACCCCAGCACAAGGATGCGGGGCAGAAGCGCCGCCTGCAGCAGGTTATCACTCCCCCCTCCACATTGCTCCCGTCCATGCTCTCCTGAGTCCTGGCTGCAGGAGAGCTGCGCAGCTCCTGCTTCAGCAGGGACCAGGAACACAACAAATAGGATGGGGGGGGAATCTTCTGGGTACCCAAGGCCAGTCTCTTGCTGCAAGAGGCTCTCAGCAGCCACCGGGGAGAAGGCAGGCAGGACTCTAGAGTGCCCTCAGCCACTGCATGCCTGAACTCCCCCCCACCTCCAGTGACAAGGCGGTAGCCAGAGGACATGGGAGCGTCATTCCAGCAGAGCTGGGCAGCTGCACAAACACTGGGTCATGCTGAGAGCAAGGCCTCCCACCTTGGGGTGGCACAAAGAGGCCACTGGACCGGAGCCAGGCCTGGGCCCAGAGCTGCAGAGGTCATTTCTATACCTCTCCCTTCCGAGGGCCTGGAGAGAGCCTACAGCCAGGGTCCATTCCCGCTCACAGACTTCGCAGGGCACTGCGGGACGAAGGCAGAAAGCAACCCTGGTCACTCCTACCGAAAAGGGAGGGGGCAGAGGAAAGCCGAGCACGCTTGTGCCAACCTCAGCGGCTCGGCCAGGTGCCCCGAGCATGTTACCTGCTGGCTGCCCCACGATCCATCCACAAGTATCCTTCACTTCTGGAGCAGTGCAATCAGCTTGCCTGCCGCAGCCTCCCCTCTTCCCAGGGCTGCCCCCAGGCTGGCCTGCGGCTTGCCAGAGATCCCCTCTTTTGCAGAAGGGCCTCTCTGGGGCTGGCCTTCTCTCTTACTGACCCAGTGACTGTCAGGTGAGCAGTTAATGTTTAGGGAAGGTCGGCACAAGGAGTTTTTCCACGGCATGAGCTGCCCTCCCCCAGCACAGGAGGGAACAGCCCTGTTTCCCCACAGCACGGCTGTGCGAGGCCCCTCACTGGGAGGGGGCCCATCGCCTGTTCCAGCCCCTGGAGCTACTTCTGCGCCTGCACAGGAGACGCTGGTCACAGCAAGACTGCCCGTGACAGGAGAGCAGCCACAGGGTGCACAGGTAGGGCCAGCTCAAGGCTTACTGCTCCCACCACTGCCCCCCAGGCATTGCAAGCCAAGGGGTGGCCTGGCTGTCCCCTGTTAAGAGCTCCAGGTCTCGCAGGAAAGCAGTGACTTTGAAAAGCCATGCTGCCTGTGGTCCCACCTAGCTGCAGGCCACAGAAGCTGCAAATTCTTCTCCCTCTCATTTTTGGCACTGGGAAGACAGCAACAGTATAGCTGGTCTACTTAAAAAGCCTGCCTCAGCATGAGCACAACACAGTAGCTTTCTGGGCTCGCAGGAGGTGAGAAAGGGCCCGACAGCCAAAGCACGAAAGCTATGCAGCAACACTGACAATTGAGAAGAGGCATCACACTTTGAAGAGAGGCAAGTGGAGACAATTTCTTTTTCTCTTCCAAAGAGATGGGAGGGGATGGGCCAGTTCCTTGTTCAACAAGTCACCTTCAAATCATGTACTGCAGCACCCATCTGACAAGCAGCTTACAGTTAGGGGTCATCCCCTTGCCTCCCTTCCCCATCACTGAGATGCTTCCACTTGAAGAGGATGACGCCAGCTGGTGGATACCACACAAGCAGTTCAGAGTGGAGCAGCTGCAGGAATTTACAGAGGCGGAATGGAATTTGGCCAGGAAAACAGGATTAAAGACTCATGCTCTGGATTATCGCTCCACCCCTCCTTCCCCCAGTCTTATGATAAATGAAATTTAAGTGGGAATTTTGCTTTCATATTTCACTGGAAAAAAAGTAACCTGTGACAAAATAGCCACCTTATTCAAGAGATAGGATCAAACAGCAGCCACAAAACTAGATGAACATGAGCTGTAAAACAAAAAGATATCCACCCACCTTCAGGATGACCAAGCTGCAAAGGAAATGTCAGAAAGGTGGAGATCTTCCTGGGTCAACAGTCAGCCTATGCTTCAGTTACAGTTCATTCTAGCACACCAAATTCTTATAATAATCTAATAAGATTATTATAAACAATTCTACAGCTCTAAGACTTCAGCATTTTATTTCAAAGAGTCACACAGAAAAAGCTATATGCTTCTGCCAGAGAAGAGAATAAGACTTGGGAAATAGGATTTAACTGTCTCTGAAGGGTGCTTCTTGAAGCCCCCAAGTTGGCTGAAGCAGAGAGTTTCATCACCAGGCTATTTCCTTTCCTCACCCAGAACATGAGGAAACAAACAAGTACAGATTAGGTCTAACATGGGAATAAACCTCACAGTTTACCTCTCCATGTCTGAAACCCCAGGAATGCATCAGAAAGCAACTCCTGCTGGCAGGGACTCTGATCCTGAGGCCCAGGGACATAGGCAGCTTTTGTGGAGCAACACTGCAGTCAGTCTCCCAGTCCATGACTAGGAACTGGGTTCAGCTGCTTGGCAGAGCTGGAGGTAATGCCCTGCAGGGCAAGCACGGAGTCATGCCTTCTCAGAGGAGAAGAGCATGCAAGTGTGGTGTAGGAGACTAAGTATTGCAGGGTGTCTGGTAGATAGACAGCAGTGCCCTTACCTGAGCAGTGTCTCAGGTAAGACAAGATGGGGCCACCCAGACTCTCAGACCAGTTACCAACATAATCCTTAAGTGCTCTCCTGTTAAGCCCAAGGAGAAATTGGAAGAGTCCAGCCGATCATAGCCTTCAGCCACATTTGTGGGGACATTGCTGTCTGGGGTCTCATCCTATAGTAGGGGTAAGAATCCCCTCTTGGGGAGTTACCAGCCCTGCTTCAACTTCTCTGTGCTGGCACAGGGAGACAATCCCAGAGCCTCAGCCCCTCACAACTGCTCAGTGTCCCCTCTCACTGCAAGACCTGGCCACGTTCTGATGAAAGACCTTGCGAGCTCTCAAAGGAGAATCATGGCCAACATACCAGTTTCACTTTTACCTCTCTGAATTACAAATTGCTTGAGCCTCAGAGGACATTCAGCAAGTGAAGTATCACAATTAGTCAGGCTATGTCTTACAATTCATCTCAGCATCTGCTTTGGCTACTGTAGGTAATAAGACACTGGGCCAGATGGAGCATGGTTTTGACTCATAGGTCTGATACTAGCACGGAGACCACAGTGTCTGTCCTGGATCATGTCTCCTCCACCACTTTCCTGGTCAGTACAGCTGGGCACAGGGCAGTGGTGGCAAATCATGCTGGGACACTGTGCAGCTGCACTACAAGGGACAGGAGGACCCAGGCCGCCTCTTGAAACAGAAGAACAGCTTTTGGGCCAATTTCCAGCTCTCCTCCCCATGCTGGTATTAGGTTTCTAATATCTGCATTTCTGCTGATGTCTGTGCTGCAGCTAATGGCCAGCTCTGGATCCATTAGGTTCACAACATCCTGGTCTCCGGATGTGCTCTGGGAATCAATACCCATTCATCCCCTGCTCATTTCCTGAGATATACTTCCACTGCTGCAGGCTTGTGGCAGACCATAGTTCCTGGGGTCAGAGCTGAGAGAGGCGCAGCAGTGTGGTCAGCAGTCAGGAGCTCTTACTTCTATCCAAATCACTCCGCAGCAAGTCCCTCTCCAGCTCCAGCCCTGCCATCAGTCAGCACAGGTAGAGCATGCAGCAGTTGTGACATGCCACACGGCAAAGGGGGCAGAATTTTGCCATGTAAAGTAGTGGCACCTCAAGTTTCCAGCCAGTCGGGCACAAGAGTGTGCACAGAATCTCCTGATCAACACAGCTAGGAACTGACAGGAGATTCCAAAAATCACCCTGCTCCCCTGAAACATTCCTGAATAACTTGCATCAAGAGCTGCTCCCCAATGGGACAAGGGGGACTATATCCCAGCACATCTGACCAGGCCTAGCCCCTGTGGATGCTTGTGGAGTCTGCATCATCTCACACAAAATGCTGAGTTAATCACAGCAAAAAGGAGGCAAAGTGACTCCAGCCACCCAGGATCTGCTGCACTGCTTGGAAAAGCCCACAAGAGGCCACATCACCATCCTCCCTGCCAACTCTGGGAGGATGCCTGGGGGGGGGGGGGCTTGGCTCTGAGCCAGGCCCCCAGGTGCCTATGGTGCATTGTCACCAGAAAAGCTAGTAAGTGTTTTCAGCTGAATAGTTATTGATTGAAAACTGCAGTTTCAGACAGCCCAGAGTTATTTGCTACCTCATGACAGGTTTTGAACAAGAACAAAATGCTTCGTTCTCCAAGCAGAAGTCTCATTTTGCATTGTTTTGTTTGAAATTCAGCTATGTTACATTTAAAATAAAAGATAAAAGGTGCCTTAAACTTTTTTCCTCCCCACCAGCTTTTCATTTTGGGCACTATCTCAAGCAATTATTTGTTCAGCTCTGCCCTCCACAGAGTATCACAAACCAAAGGGATGGAATAGCTCTGCCTGAGCAACAGCACTAAGGAAGGTGCTGATGTTTCCCACACCATAGCCTCTTTTCAGATCTCTCCTCACACCTTCCAGAGACCAGCAAGCACTAGCCTTGGGAGAGAGCAGCAAGGCCATGTGCAAGGGACAAGCAGGTGTGACAATGAAGGGGAGTTCACCTGTCCTAATGGGCAACGATTCGGGATACACAACCAAGAGGTCACAGCCACTGGTTAAAGGACATGCAAGGGGCAGAACTTTTCACGCAAACACCCCTCCAGTTCTTTGCAAGTGCACCACACTGAGGCCTGGAGCAGTTGTTTTGAACACTGTCTCTGGCAATGTCAAGCTCAATTCTGACAGCTTCAGCAACACAGAGGATCCAGGCCCTCACAAGGGATGCTTGGAGGGG
Source organism: Rhea pennata (assembly GCF_028389875.1). Lineage (NCBI taxonomy): Eukaryota > Metazoa > Chordata > Aves > Rheiformes > Rheidae > Rhea > Rhea pennata. The sequence goes on along the minus strand of NC_084667.1, from coordinate 17,797,731 downwards.
CACCAGAACAAATGGAGGGCAATTCTCTTTGCTTCGCCCTGTATGAAAAGCAGCTACACCACAGAGGAGGCTGACACTCAGGATGAGCCACAGCAGAAGCTCAAAGGCACAGGTTGGCTCCTTCCACCAAGGACTGGCTCAATCTGCGAGATGTGTTCAAGCAGCAGCACCATGCCCAGAGCTATTCCTGGCACTGATGCCCTCAGTGCCCAAGCAAGGCTGAAAGCAGAGCTCAGCTAGAGAGGAATGGAACAGCTGCACTATTAATAGTAAACCAGTATGGCTCAGGGCAAGCACGGCCCTCCCCTGAGAGATGCTGCTAAAAACACACACACAGTGCAGAACAATACTGCCATCCAATCAGGGATGTAGTCTGGGCATTTTATGGACCTGTTGTGATACCAGAACTACAGAGAGGTTTAGACTTTGCAAATAGGCTCTGACCACACCGTGGAGGAAGAGCCGTCAGACTGGGCCAAGAGACTGTAAACTTACCTGCAAAATGCATATGAAGCAATTTGCAGACAAACTAGAAGTGAGGCAGTCACTAATGGGACAAAAAGAGGGGAAGTGGATCCCAGGAGGGAAGCAGTTCCCCAAGCCAGAGGGAGAAAGGAAAATGCTCCCAACATTGAAATTCCATATTGCACATCCTCAGCACTCCTTCCAATCTCATCCAGCTATTTGCTACATTCCCATCCTTGAAGCTTCACACACTGCTGAGCTAAATCCTGAACTTTGATACCAATGGACAAAGGCAAGGAAGAAACAACATATCTGACTCATCCGAGCAGCAGAGGAGCGGGCTGGGACAAAACCTCGGATCTTCTGCAACCCACAACATCCTCTGTGCAGCACCTAATCAAGAGCAAGAGGGAAGCATAAGAGCTGAGCCTACCCTGTGACTGTCAGCACTGAATTCCCCTCCTACCCCTGAAAGTGTCTTGTCCTTTTCGCTGCACCCCTGTCCTCCTTACACTCTTATGCTGCTGGTGCCTCCGTGGAACAAGAAATATTCTGCCTTCCCCTTCACACTGATAGCATGTGTCCTATACAGGGATTTCAACCTCTACGGAGGAGGGCAGCTTGTGTCAACCTCTGTCCTCAGGCAGCATTGCTAGACACAAACCTCCTGCTTTCAGTAGAAAGCCATGAGCTTACAGCAACGCAAGGAGTGCAAAGCTGGAGAATAGCTCATTTAGGCATAGACCGAGGATCAGGAGGCAGGACAGAATCAGGAACATAGAGAAAGGCATATACACACAAGGAAAGCCACACAGTCCAATAGATAAACACAAATGCACACACAGGCCCAGCAAAGTAGGTGCTTCCTCAGCCAGAAAATTTATCTGCGTATGAAGGCAACATCCAAAAATTAAAAATAAAAACACGCAAAACAAGAAAGGTGGTTAGCTGGTTTCTGTGTGGCCAACCCTGAAAACAGACTGGCAGAACTGCACTGGTGGATGAACAGCAAGCAGAGAAATCAAAATCCCTTCATATATTGCTCGTGGAACAGCAGTAACAGCCAGAGCAGGAAAAGTGCTGACTACAAACCCACCCCGAGAGTTTCAGAAGCTCACTGCTCACCTCCCCTCCTCCCCCATGGCTGTCCTACTCCCCCTCTCCCTTCTTCCTCTGCACAGCAAGCAAGGAGAGAGTGGAGGTCTGGAGTTTTGGCTGAGTTTCTGCTCCTGTGAGCGTCCATTAAGGAAAGGGATTAGTAAACCCTAATCTGCACATTTTGGAGTCTAAGCACCTTACTCCACTCCCTAATTAAACCACAAATTACAGAGATTGCCAGAAGGGGGGAACAAGGAGGAAGAGGAAGGAGGTGAAACAGACTGCGACATAAGGGCTGTTCCTTGTGGCTTAAATGCAAAGTGGTCATTGGTGGGGATGTGTTTCCCCTCAAGTACTTAATGCTGGGGCTCCTTAGCATCCTGTGGCCTCCCCTGCCAATCCACAGCGGGGCTGAGGGCAGAATGAAGAGGAACCTGCAAGATGGCCTGGGGATGGAAGAGAAGGTAAGGGGTTCTCTCAGGCAGGATGAAGCTCCACCTGTGACAGCCTGCCTTGGCTGGCCACCACTCCCCCTCCCGAGTCCCCTGCCTCCTGGGAAACTGTACAAGTGCCAAGCCACATTTGTCTCCACTTCCCAGACCTGGCTGCACAGAGGGGCCTTGTTCAAGTGCTTATCTGGCCCCAGGCTGGGGAGGGGCTAGTGCCTTGCTACCCTGGCATCTATACAGGATGTTCAGCTCTGTGCTGGGCTCATTAGGGGCTGATAGGAGAAACTTTCCTGGCGCAGGTAAAGAGGAAAACCTTTTACCGCAGCCCATGACAAACAAAGCAGTTCAAACAACAGCCTGTTTCACTCGGTATCTGTTTAGGTGTTCATGCTTGTGGTGAGACGAGGCAGCAGGCCTAGGCCTCCTTTCTCTCATTGCTGGCAATTCAGCACAACAGGGACAACCTCACCCTGGAAATTATATAGGCAATGGGGTCAGGAGCTCACTGGGCTGCAGCAAGCAACAGCTCCACAGCACTGGGAGCAAAGCAGCTGGCAGCATAGCTGGGAACAGGAACGCAGGGGAAAGGCTTCACCTCTCCAAATGCTCTGCCTCCAGCTTTGCCCCACCAGAGCAGGAAGGGGGGTTGGGTGCAAGGGCAACCTGTCACTCCAGCATCCTTTTCTTCCCTTGCTCCTATTCTTTGGAATTCCTCTCTTCTGTTTGCTTTGTTTCAGCCCTCAATGAACAGGAAGAAAAGGGAAGGAGCCTTGACAAATCCGATCAAGGCACAGACACACTGAGGCCCCCTCCTGCTGGCTTGCCAAGCCCTGCACTAATGAGGGGTAGGAGAGGCAGCCACTGAGAACAGTGGCCCCACATAAGCACTCAGTGCAAGGGACAGAGGGAAAAGAAGAAAGCCGCTAGGGCAGAACACCATTAGGACAGGCTTCTAGCCTTCAGAAGGGGGCATACCCATTTCCCCTGACCCAAAACGCTTCCTCCAGCTCCTCAGCCCAGGTTCAAGTCACCTACCATCTATTACACTAGAAAGAGGCAACAAACAACAATAGGGGTTGGGGAGAAGGTTCCAAGCATGCATGTTCAAGGGCAATCCCACCAAAACAGCCGTAGAGATGAAACCATACTTTATTCCAAGCATTTGGGGCAGGAAGGTCACACAGCTTGAGTCTTTCCCTTCAGAGACCTGGGCCCTGGGGGCTTACAAGCATCAGTGTTGCCTCCAGAATCTCCCAACAGGCCTCAGAAACTGAGACTTTCCACCATGTAGTTATCTCTGATTTACCAATTTGGGTATAGAAGCACTAAGCAGGGGAATGAGCACACATAACCTGTCTACTAGACAAGTAAGAGGACCAACCTTTGTAGGCTGCCAATGTTGCAAGAGTATCCAGGAACAGCTGAAGAAACTGGCAGGGCCTGGTGGTAATTGAGGACCACTCTTTTAACTAGGGGTTCTCATCTTCATGAGCAGAGCGCACATCCCAGATGTGCTTGGGGTTCTGCAGCTTGCTGTCACCTGAAACCCAAAAGACAGAGTCATTTGAAAAAGCTACTGCTCAAAGGAGCTCTGGGGAGAGGCCCCTGCACAGCCAAGCAGCACTGCCCAATGCCTTGGTTCAGTACCTTCCTCCAGCCTTTTGCAAAGCACACCTCACCATCACTCTAAGCTACTCAACCAACCCATGGGGGAGTATCTGTGTGTTGCATGTTTCCTGTTCCAGATTGGAGCTCTGTCCTGTCACATTCCCCACCCAGGCGAGAAGAACTGTACACGTGTCCCAGAAGTGCTGGCAAAGCCACAGCCACTGTGCTCCATAGCAACACACACGAGTCTTCACACCAACTCTTCAGCAGGAAGAAGAGCTGGGGGAAGGACATGAGTGCCCTGATCCCCTCCCAAATGATAGCAGCAGCAAGTGTTTAGCTCCTAAGCCAATGAAGGGATAAACTGTCAAGTCCAGTAACCTGAGCCTTTGTAACGCACCCTACACAGTCCCAGGAGGGGAGTGGAAAGTCTGTCCAGATAGATGCACAGCAGGGAAAGAGAAGATGTGAAGGCAGAGGAGAGAGAAAACAGACAAAAGCCACCATGCAGCTTTCACTGCAGAGAGCAGAGCAGCCTGCACGCTACCTCCCTTCAGAGGGAAGGGCACCCATCCCACGCTGGTATCTCACCCAGTGGGCTGGGCACACTCACTCCACAGCCACAGGCTGGAATAGGCAAGCCTAATCCCAGCAGGACATAGGGATTTTCACCCCCTTGTCATGGAGGAAGCAGAAAGCTTCCTCCAGACCAGAAGCGCAGAGCCAGGAAGCAGATTACCCCAGATCACACACGTAGGATTCAGCAAAACAGGCAGAGGAGTAGGAGTTCAGACCGAACGCTGCTCTCTTCACATACTGCAGAAATGCAGGGGTAACAGGACCCCAAAACTAGACAGAAAACCTACTGAAAATGTCTATGGTCTGTTCCAGCGCTTGAAAACCCTGAACAGAGAAGTAAGTGTGCAACACACTGCTGACTGGGCACCACAGGCAGCCCTGCCACAGCACCAATTACACCTCTCTAGCCACGGTAAGTCCTAGATCAGCCTGGCATGGCACAATATGAAACAAGGAAAGCAACATCAATCTCAACAAGGGCTTGTAATAAGAAATACTTCATAAGAGCTGCTACCTGAACAGTGAAATCCAGCAACTCCAACGAAGAATTACAGCACCACAATTGCTCAGCAAAATCCTCCTCCAGCAACACAAAGCCTGATGCTACTTCTGCCTTGCAAGTCTCCCACAGTATCTGGCTAGAAGAAGGCAGCTAGCGACAGGGAACACATATGGACAGGAGGGAACACTACGGCATACGTCAGTAAACAGACATCTACTCTGTCATCCCCCTTCTGCCTGCCCTGAGCTGTCAGCTCCCACCCCAGACTGAAAGGGTTTGTAGGTGGGAATCCTCAAATACTTCTAGAGCAGGGGGAACAGGGTGAACTGGGATGGAGAATCTGCGTGGCCTGTGTCTCCTTTCCAGCTGGGAAACTCACAACCCTCCCTCTGGCGTCACCAGAGCCCTGCACGTACAGGGAGCAGTTTACCAGGTAAGAATCAAGCCTCAGGCACCCACCTGGAATAGGAAGTAGAAGCTGCAGGGAGCAAGACTGAATGCTTTCAAGAACAAGAGTCGGGTAACTGAAGGCACCTTCAGCACAGCTAACACGGAATGAGCAGAGCCAGGCACGTGCCTGCTATACAAGGTAGCGCTGCCCAGCAGGATCCTCCACAGCACTGCCACCAAGGTCAGGGGGAAAGCAAACTTCCCAAACACATATGGCAAGAGCCTAATCTCTGGGGTGGAGCTCATGGCCAACTGCTACAACTCGGCCACCTGGTGTTATTTACACAGCACCAAGCACGGGGCCTGCAAGACCTGTGGCATGGTGGGACTGATCCCAGGTCACCCACCTTCTTGGGGCAGGGGAAAAGGGAGGCAGGAGACCGGGAGTGTGGCCAAGAGAGACAGCTTGTGCAGGCAGTGGCAGTTGCCCCCCCGCCAAAAGCTGTGATTGCAACAGCAACATCTCCCTCAGTACCCAGGGAACCAGCTGAATTTCTCCCTTGAAGTGTTTCCCTTAACCCAGGCCACTAGAGAACTGCATGTCCAGAAGTTTTTTCCAACTGCATCACACAGTTATTAAAAGATATTGCCTCTCTCTCTAAGCCTTTAACACAGGCAAATTTGGGATATTACAGGACGGACTGCACACTACTAATGAATCAGAGAACAGAGTTATCCAAGCAACAGCCTGGAGCTCTAAATAGCTTTCTGGAAAAGGCATCTGGATGCAGGAGGCTCTGCACATACTGCAGACATTTTGTTTCCTCTCAGGAAGCAAAAAAGACCCCTCTCACAAGGTACCAAACCTCCACCAAGCTGGGAAGGGTAGTGGCATCACAACACGAAGGACAGCAACGAAATGCCTCCAAATCACAAGGCCTATTAAAGCCCCCCCCACCCGCCTTCAGCTTGTTTGACCTGGGCTTGCTTCCCCTCAGACCACCGCTTCACGCAATAAGCCTGTCAACACTTCAGAAACACAAGAACTGCAACACCAACGTCCCCTGTTAGTTGCTGTCTTTCCAGGCCTTGGGAGGGTTGTTTGGGATTGAAGGTGCACACTATCACAACCAGCAACACCATGCTCAGAGCTCGGTGTGCTTCACTGCCCTTGTGTCCTCATTTGGGCACAAATTTGAAGCTCTCCTGAAAGGTATCAGCCTCTGGTGAGGCACCATGAATGAATCAGGCCTTCCATTCTAGACAGGGCTCATATGTCAGGGACTAAAATACTCTCTGGACATGCATCTGCCTACAGGTTATTTGGAGCAGGTCACAATTTATCCTCAACTATTCCAAGGGATTGGCTGAGCTCACCCAGAAGCAAAGAAAATAGACTGTGATACCACAGTGCAGGAGCTGAGCAGGCAGGAAGGGATGCTCCTACGGAGGCAGGGCCAGAAAGGCCATCCCATCCCAGACCAGGATTGTTTCCTTCAACCACAATAGGAAAAAAATGCATTCCTCCCTCTCCTAGACCTCACGCTGGCAGGCTCCTTCTTTCATGGAGGCAGATGAAGTTCAGCAGAAAACACAGCTGGGAGAACATCACCTTTCCCCATAACCACCAACCTGTCAAGATTCAGCCGTGTGTCAATGCATTATGTCTGTTCCTCTACCACATCGTGCTCCCCAGGTCCATGCAGGCAAGTATACACACTGAACAGGTAGAGCTTCCACCTTCTCCCCCTATCCCAGGGCACAGCAAGGTCTGCACCAGGCATACTCTGAGCGAGGCTGACTTAGGAACAGCCAGCTCACGGCAGTGTTCTGCCTTGGGTCAGTCTGCCCAGAAGTGGTCTTGCAGGTCTGAGCTGCAAAGAACGAGATGCTGGCAGCCCAGCATGCTGGCCTTCAGCACCGCATCCACCGACGGGCTGGCACAGTCTGCTTGCTTTTTGGTTTGCTTCTTTTTGTGCAATTACTGCTGCGCCTGCACCCTTCATCAGAAGCACAGGAATCATTTGGCCTCAAAAACTGCCAGGGGATTTCCAGTAAGCACTAGCCTTCAGCATCCAGACTTACAGTAAGTGCTAACTGCTCAGAGATCTTTCCAGGTAGAGTGGGGAGGGAAGTTAGCCCCTTAACCCAGTTTTGCCTCCTACCACCCCAGAAAGAACTATAAGCCAAGGCAATTTAAGTCTTGCCCAACCTCATGGTCTGTCAGCTGCTTTGATGAGCAGTCCCAGCTACCCCATCCCACAGTGTCGCCCGTCCCCCCCCCCCAATAGTGCTCCCTTGTAGCATATTTACTATAAAAGGCATTGGGTTGTTACTCAAACTGTCCTCCAAACTCACTCACTGCAGGAGGGAGATTAATAGAAAAAAGGAGATGAGACAGGCAGTGGATGGGAGGGAGACAAGGGATGAAGAGAAAGCATCTGCCAAGAAGTTTCTCATTCAGGGACAGAACAGCACTATCTAGTTATGCTGTTCAGAGAAGCCCAAGTACATCAAGCTTCACCTCTGGCTGAAGACAAGGTGTCTTTGGCAGTCTCCTAGGCAGCGGGCTCTCAGATTGCTGTCTGGCACACACAGCGCTTCTCCTTGAAAGGGAGCGGCAGAGTAGCTCCAGCAGTCTGCACTGGATATGCCCCTAGAGTCACGAGCAGCAGCTTCGCATACTACCCCCCCACCACCACTCTGATACGGAGGTGCCTTACACTAGCAGCCCAGCCACGAGCATTTCAGAAGAGCTCACAGGTAGCACCGTATGTAAATGGGAAGTTGGGTCTAATCCACGTGATTCTGACTAAAAAGGTTTGTTTAGCACCACACTGTTTGCCAGCAGTATCTCATGCCCTTTTTGAACTCAGCCTGCTGGAAAACAAACCCTTGGGGAAGGGGGGAGAAGAGGGGAGATCAGAAAGCATAAAGTGCCTGCCCATGCCATGTAATTCTTGCAGTGGAAGCTGCAGGCACACACTGCATCCATTGTGTGGAGGTAACTGGACAGGAAGAAGGAGGGGTAGCTCGGCAGAGCTCTGCTTGTGCTGAGGAGACCTGCAGGAGGCCTTGAAACACCATCCTTTTGCACCACGCACAACCTCAGAGGGCCGGGATGCCATGTTTCAACACTGAGGTGTGCACCTGTACCCACACCTGTGCACACAGATCTTTGCAACACAAGGAGTGCCCAGGGCTAGACCCAGCTCAAGCGAGCAGCAGCAGCGTGTGAAGGGGAGGGGAAGCTGGGCAGGGGCGGTGCTGGCCAGGTAGGCTCAGCACAAGAGTGCTCGCCCTGGCTGGGCCGGACTGCGCTGAGCCGAGCCGAGGTAGGAGGCGGAGAGGGACTGCAGCCAGCAGAGCTCAGCACCACGTGGAACGGTGGGAAGGACAGACATGCAGGAACACAGGTCCGATCCCCCTGCTTCCGCGACAGGCTGCAGCCGGATACGTCCCACACAAAGCTGGGGTTAGCAGTTGAGTTCAGTACAGACTTAGCGCTCTGGCTACAGAGTGACAGTGGCCATGCAAGCCCCCAGCACTGCTAACGTAAGGGCTCCGGGAGAGAACAAGGAGGTGCCAACACCACTAACTGCACAGCCCCAACCACCTCCTCCTCTCCTGCTTTCTTCATTGCTCTGTGTGTCCCTCTCTTCTGAAGCTTCTTTCACTGATCCAGGGCAGGGAGAGACTCGCACAACTAGAAGAAGCACACACGGCTGGCAGGACCCCCATCCCCATCTCCCCGCACACGCTTTTTCCAGCCAGTGGCCACAGCTTGCATCACCTCCTGCAGCATCTCCTCCTGCCCCACATCCGGCAAGCAGGCACATGTAATTTAGTCTTTAGAAGAGTCAGAGCTGCTCCAGAGCAGTCTGTCACACCTTACACTTCCATAAATAAAGCCCTTGCCAGATGCAAAAAGATAGTTCTCAAATGTCTGCCAAGAAGAGATCCAAACATAGTCCCTGGGTGTAGACCAGAACAAATCCCCCAGAAGGGGGTACGGGCCTTCCTGACTAGTAACCTGAACACATGTATCAGTCTCCACTGGGCGCAGATTTGGTATCTGCCTCTTCCAAAGTCTGCACTGTCTTTAATAATACTGACAGAAAGTTACTATTGCATTCAGTAACTTCCTTGAATAAACCTAACCTGTAGGGAGGCAGGTGTCACACACTAGATCACACCAAGCAGCTGAGACCATGCATGGGTGGAGCAGACACCTGGTCCAGGACCCTCAAACACCACGTGCGCACACGCCAGAAACCTTCTGCCTCAGCTGGGCACCCGGCAAGCACCCCTCTCCAAGACCCCAGCCCAACTCCACCGCCTTCTGGGGCACAGCTGGCAGCGAAACAGCCCGTCGTGCCAGACGGATAAAGCGAGCGTTAAAGCACTTACCACCGACCTCGGAAAGAGAGGCCTTAGCACTAAGGACAGCAGAGGTGCCACTTCACTTAATTACAAGGGAAGAGAGAGATCTATTACAGCTCGCCCCAACACGCCGGCTGCTCGCGGGGCGCTGCGCAGGGGCTCACCCCGGCCCGGCTCTCCACCGCGCCCGGACGCTCACCCTCCTCCCCGTGCAAAGGGCTCCTGCCGCCCCCCACGGGCACGCGGGGCACCCGGCCCTGCGGGGGGCAGCCCACGCCGGGGCCCTCCAGCAGCACGGGGCACCGAGAGGCACCCCGGCGCCCACGCAGGCTGCCGCTGGCACCCCCACGCGGCCCGGAGCAGCCCCACGCGGACCGGGGCACCCAACGGCCCCCCACCCCCACGCACCCCCCAACCGATCCTTCACTCTTTCCCCCACTGGCTCCCTCCCCCTCCCCCTCCGCACCCGGCCCCTCCGCGAACTCCCCACGCGTGGCCCCACGCAGCCCGCAGCACCTACCCCGCCGCCAGCCTCCCGCTCCCGGCTCTTTAAATCCCCTCCCGGCCGCCCATCGGCCGCTCGGCGCTCGGCTGCTGCGCCTGCCCGCGCCGCGGGGCGGGGCGGGGCTGGGGCGCGGGGCGGCGCGCAGGCGCGCTGGCGCGCTGGCGGCGGCTCCCGGAAGCGCGCGGCGCCGCGCGGGGCCATGGCGGCGGCGGCGGGCCGCGGCGGGCCGGCGGCGCGGCTGCGCCTCCTGTGCCAGCGCTACCAGGACTACGTGAAGCGGCACCCGGCCGCCACGGCTCAGCTGGAGGGCACCGTGCGGGGCCTCTCGTACCTGCTGCCAGGTGCGGGGAGGAGGGCCCGGCTCCCCCCGCCCCCCGCCGCGCGGGCGCCCGTTAACGGCCGCTCGGGGCAGGGCCCGGCCGGCGCCGGCGGCCCCTGCGCGGCTCCCCGGGGGCTGCGCGGCGCTGCCCGCTAGCTGCTCTGCTTCCTTCGCAGGTCGCTTCTCGGACTCGTATGCGCTGTCGGAGCTCGGTACGTGGGCGGCCGGGGAGGCTGCGTGTGCGGAGGGGCCGGCGGGAGTGCGCGTGTGTGCGCGCGTGTGTGCGCGCGTGTGCGCGCGTGTGTGAGGAGAGAGGCCGGGGCTCGGAGCAGAGCGCTGCTGCTCCGCCGCAGGGGCAGCGCGGCTCCCGCCGAGCTGTGCAGCCGCAGGCCTCGCTCCTGCGGGGGGTTGGTGGGGTTGTCCCTGCGCGGGGAAGAAAGCGTGTTCCTTTGCTGCTGCTGTCTCGGTTCTGCTGGCATTTCTTATCCCCCCCGATAGTAATGGCTGGTGTTTGCCGCTGGATTTGCATTGACAGTTTCATAATTCAGCCTTTGCACAGTTCTGTGTGGGGAAATGTTCCTGGAACATGTACTTCTCCCAGAACCTGTTGTTCTCTTCACGTTGCTCCTGGTTGTGCTTCCTGCCAGCTAAGGAGCAATCTGCACACCTTGCTCCTCACCTCTTGGTAGAAGGAAGTCTGTATCCTGTTTTGATTTCCAGGCATCCCATGATCACTTTGTTCCCATTCTCCTCCTTTTTTAGTGTACTCTGCCTCCAACCTTCTGGTGTTACTAAATGACTGGATCCTCCGAAAGGAGCTACAGCGGACCCTGCCTGTGGTAAGGCTGGAGTGTGTGGGAGGAAGGTTTTGGAATATGTGTTTTTTCCTTGCAGAAGTTACGTTTTCAGGGAGCGTCTGTAGAAATTACCAGGGCTTTACTGTGGTGTCTCTTTGGTATCAAGTTTGTAGAGGCCTCAGGCACTCTCTGAATGCATGGTAAACAGCAATCATGCCCCATAGCTCTTGGTTTGAAGGAGTGGCCAGAGTGCTCCCTGGACCATAGAGATCAGGTGCTGACTTGTGCCAGGAGCTCTGCTGCTCTTGTTTTTTGTTGTTTTGCGACTGTGTTTTTTTTCTTTCTGATTCATTTTGTTTTGGGAAAGTTTAGGATGTGATACGCAGATATGACCAAAGGAATATTACTGTTTCCTGAGCTGTGGTTGTGGAGCACTGAAGCTCTGATACAGTCCGGTAGAGTCCATTTGCATCATTCTGCCTAGGATATTGAGTAAAACAGACATTTATATGAGCACCTGATTGCTTCCATTTTGTAAGAGCCCCAGACTTTCTTTCGACACTTGTTAGACCCTTTGGAGAAAGAGGAGGAGAGTTTTTTGAGGAGGCCTCTCTTGCAGCAAGCCTGCCTGTCCTGTGGGTTTGGGTGTGGTAGGCTTCGTGTCAGCCCAGGTAGGCAACTGGAGCATCAAGTATGTAGCAAACAAAAATGCAGAAGGCTTGCTTCCACGGCTGTTACAGACTGAACATGAGGTGAAATGACTTTCAGTGGATGTCTTCTTAATTGATGCTTTTCAAGTAATACTGGTTAAATCCTGTGGCTGACAGCACCAGCAAGTTCTCCTCTGGGGAGCATGGGCCCAGCCTGGAAGAGCCTGCTCTCTTGGGGTTGATGCTTGGGATACAGACCTTGTATTTAGCAGGCTGTCACTCTAGGGTGACTGTAAGCTCTGGGTCCCTTCCCTGTACTTCAAGAGTACTCCCTCATCACCTCTAACCAGAGAGGAGGATCAGCAGGACAGAAGGTCCAAGAGTTTTGCGTTGGAGTTCAGGCACTGTACCGCAACCCAGGAGACTGTGATGCTGTTTTAGCTCGAGCAATTCAGCAGGCAGCTGTGACATGCTGCATTTCTAGGGTAGCAGTTCTGGATAATGTTGGGATTTCTGGGTCTGCACTGCTTGGAGGTAGTGGGATTGCTTGTAGACTGTGACCCCAGAAGAGGTACCACTTCTGTCTCCCACTCTGGTTTTCAAAGCCATCTGGTGTTTAGTTCTGAGAGTCCCACCGAATTGGGCTGGCTTCTACCCCTCTTAACTCAAACAGAACTTGCTTCCTCTCCCCCTTCCTCCCCCTCTGTGTTTTGCAGTCACTGCCCCAGCAGAAGCTGCTGACCTGGCTGAGCGTGCTAGAATGTGTGGAGGTCTTTGCAGAGATGGGGACAGCCAGGGTGTGGGGGGAGATGGGCCGATGGACCATCATTGTCCTCATCCAGCTGGCTAAGTAAGTGCTGCAGACGGAGGGGAAGGGGCTGCATGAGCTTGAAAAAGGGATCTGGAAAGGGCTTGGCAGGATCCCAGGTGAAAGCCCAAGCAGGGCTGAGAAGCCCATCCCTGAGGCTGGGGGAGCTGGAGTCCCACGGTACGCTGGATACTGTGCCATGGAAGGGGCGTTTGCTCCTCTCACCTTGCCAGTGGTTGCTCTGAGCAGATATGAATGTTTCCCCCCTCTGGGGGAGTCACCTTGTGAGTGCAGCAGGAACAGAGCTCTGTAGCCTGGTACTGAAGGCTTCCTTGCGTGTCTGCCCACAGAGCCATCCTGCGTCTCCTGCTGTTGCTGTGGTACAAAGCTGGCATCCAGACATCTCCTCCCATTGTGCCGTTGAACAGGGAACAGCAGCCTCTCCACCCCCAAGGTGAGCCCGCTGTGCTAGCATTGGCTTGGCGCCCTGTTTATCCTGCTAGGATTTCCTCATCAGAGCGGTGGCTGGGGCAGCATGGGGAGCTGTAAGAGTTCAGTGTGCCAAGCTGAGTTGTGTTGTGTCTGAGCTCCTAGGCCTGGGCAACATCTTAAGGATTTACCTCTGACAGCACTGCTTAACGCTAGCCCCTTCAGGACAACCCAGTTTGCTCTATATCAAGCATTCAGTCCAATCAAGCTTGTCTCTCTCTGAGGAGAGAGAGCTGGAATGAGTGCTGTTGTAGTGGAGGAGGGTTCTAGCTGGTGATGTAGAGAAGGGTGCTGCCAGTTCCAAGGTAAGATGTGATCCTCTGAAGTCTGATCCCTGTGGCTGTTTTCTCCTGCAGACATGGAAGGCAGTTCCTCAGGGAAGGATCAGACCTATGTTGGCAGGCGTTCTAGCCGTGTTGTGCGGTCTCTTCAGAGCAGTAAGTAGCTGTCCAGTTGAGGCTGTTTTCTTGTCTGAGCTGTTTCTTCTCTATGCCCTTTATATGTGGTCTGGGTGTGGGCAATAAAGAGCAGAACCTGATCAGCCTGTGTGGGAACATATCCAGCCTGTCACCAAGTGCTGCATCGAGGGGGTATCAGTGGATCCACGCACACTGTTCAGCACTCAGAACTGGCTTGGCCTGTGGCCTGTGCACAAGTCATCAGTGTGGCTATGCTTTGAGGAACATGGATCCTGAGAGCATCTCTCCCTACTCTGTCCCTTCTGGAGGCAGATTCTGAGTGTGTTGGTCAGCTGCAGTAGCTTGGGGAACACAGTTACGAGGAGGTGCATCCACAACCTTGCTGTATCCCCAGCTCTTTGAGCTCTCCTGTTTCACTCCTTCACAGTGCAGAAAGCAGTGGGCTGGTGGTAAGGGGAACGTTGTAGAAAGGTACTATTTGTGTTAATGACCTGATCTGCCTGTTTCAGCCCCGTCCCTCCAGTCCAGGCACTGGGGGTCCCCCCAGCAGAGGGAGGAGACCCAGAGCCGAAGAGCAGAGGAGATGAACCAGCCTCCCACCCCTCTGGGCCTCCAAGAAACCATTGCAGAATCTGTCTACATTACCCGCCCTCTGCTCCACTGTATCCTGCCCTGGCTGTGTTAGGGCACGCACTGTTCCCCGCCTGCCAGCAGAGGGTGCTGCGGGCTCAGCCACCGAGCCCAAGTGTACAGGAGTGCAGCACCGTGCTCCTCTCCGCTGTGCAAGCATTAGCGCTGCTCTGCTTATGCAAGAGCTTTGGGACCCCTCCCGCATCCCTTACCTTGGCAGCCAGCATCAGCCACTTAAGGTGTGGGCGCAAGTCCTCCAGCTCCTTCTTGGGAGCCCTGTGGCATTGCCTTGGAGTGTATTCTCTCGGGCTCTGTAGAGTTTGGTGACACCCAGAGGATCACTTGTCCATTTACCTTTTGTTGGGTTTGTTTAGTTCTTTCCGTTCCTTGACTATCTGTTCCTAGTACTGAGTTTAGGAGTTTGGGGCCAGAGATCATGGAAACCCTGGCTCCTCTCAGCAATCCTGGACATCTCAAGGTCAGTCTGAGGTTCTTTTGGGAGTGTTTTGGGGTTGGGGGTGTCTGACTATCATATTTTCCCCTGCTTCCCCACCCAGGGCAAGCCCTTCTGACAAAATTATGCGCTGAGGCTGGGTCTGTTTTTTAGCTGTTTGATTCGAACATTTAGATATCCTCTGCAGCACTTCTTATGGTTCTCTGCTCTATACTACTCATCTGAAAAAGCTGGAGCAGTCTGCTCAGCATGGAGCTTAGAGTGGAGGGTATTTAGAGGCCTACTTTCCTTTCCCTGTTGGCTGCTGTTGCCATGAGTTAGCTCTCTGCCCTTCTTCCAGTCTGAGCCTGCTGAGTGATCTGAAAGACCTGAACAGGCGAGAACGTGCAGAGCTGAGGCGACGAACCATCCTACTGCTGTACTACCTGCTGAGATCTCCTTTCTATGACCGATATTCAGAGTAAGGGGCCCCTGATGGGCTTTTGCTGAAAATTTCGCTTTACACGGGTGAACTGGGTGGGCAAATTTGAAGATGTCTGGGTGCCTGGGACCAAGTTAATATGAGCAAGGGTGATAGAGCAGGCTTGGGTTAAACTGAAGATTAAAGACTCATGATCTTGCAGTTTTGAGTGGAGGACAGCCAAAGATGCAAGCAAAACAAATCAGCTTCACAAAAATAAAATGAAGCTGCTTTTGTTAGTGCATTAAATAGCTGGGTCAGGGAATGTCTCACTGGACTCATTCATACTTTCTCCTTTCTTAGGGGCAGGATCCTCTTCCTTCTGCGCTTGCTGGCTGATTATGTGCCTGGACTTGGCTTTGTCACACGTAAGTGGGCCTTCTTGCTGAGAAGAGACCCTTTTTCTCCTGGATAGAAAACAATTGGGGGAGTTGGGCAGAGCTGTTGTCCATCAGTCTCTGACCTGTGAAAGGGACAAGGAGGTCCCTGGATGGTTAGCAGCAGTGTACCTCATATTAATGCTGTGTTGGCTTAAACTGGAACAGAAAGGGATTAATTGCTTCCCAGCTATTAGGCAACTGCACTCAACCACAGCAGCAGACCTCCAGATACCCTCATAGATTGCAAAGCTCTGTCTCTGCCACTTAGGCTTGATCTCCTGGGCTCACTTTCTCCATCTTGACCAGAGTGCCAGAGCCTTGCCTTATAACCTCTAGTTCTGAACTCCTTTCCTTGATTCTGAATCTGCAGTGCAGGCTCGAAGGATTGACAATGGCCAAGAGGTATTGGCTTAGGCAGGAGCTGTTTGTAAATCGAAGGGCTGAGCCAAGTCTTTCCCAAATCCCTCACCTGAATGGATCCCCTTGCCATGGACTAGAATTTCACTTCCCCCTCTTAGCAGCTGATGTGAAGCCTTTCCTGGAGTGGTTCATGGCGGTGATAAGGCATTAAGGGACTGGCCCTTTCTATGGGGAAGTCACAAAGCTGGCTAGATCAGGAACCCCTTTCTGCTGTTGCTGGTTTCAGAGAGGCTTTGTGTGTGCTATCACAGGCGTCTTTGCTATGCTGCAGTTACTTCTGTATCTGCACCTGCTCCTTACTGCTGAGTTGTCTTCCTCTTTCCTGTGCTACAGCTGTGTCCTGTCTCGCTGTATGCATTTTTTTTTCCCTTGCACATCAGAGAACACCCTCTCCACTGGAGCTTAGACAAGGTCAATGCTGAGGAGATGGTGTCTCATGATTACTTTGTGCCCTACATTTTCCTGATCTAATCTCTAGTGGCACATCCTGAAGTTGTCTCCCATCCTGGTGAAAATAACCATTTTATTCTTGGGTTTTCCTCAGTATAATGGGGGAGCTGGGTTGATGTGCATCATAATGGCAAGAAGGAATCTACCCCATGTAGATACAGCTTAGATTCTTGCCTTTCCACTTGCCCGGTCCCTCTGTTCTCTTGTTTCAGGGCCGCTGATGGATTACTTGCCTGCTTGGCAGAAAATCTACTTCTATAATTGGGGCTGATGAGAAGATGACCCTTTTTTGTGAAGATCTCTGGACATCTCTAAGGAGAATAAGCAGGCTGGGGAAAGAGTGTTGATCTTGTCTAATTTTCAGTTAAACCATCAACGAGAAGCTCCCATTTTGCAGGGTGGGGAGGGGGAGTGTATGTAATTTTTTAACAGATCTAGCTGTGAATGATGGACACTACGTGTGTGGAGAGATCCTGGCCACTTCTTTCCGTGAACAGTGCTGTGGCTGCAGTGATGGTGGTGGGACAACCCCCTTTTTTTAAGCACTTGATTTTTCTCCTTTTGTATGGCTGCACTGTAATAAAGCTAGGCAGCACTGTGTTTTTCGGAGAATATTGTCTCCTGCCTCGTTGTGCCTAGGATGGACCTGCAGCCTGCTTGTGTTGGCCGTGCCTGGTCAATCTGCTTGGAGAGGGTTTGTCAAATAAACTGACTGAGCTGAAAGAACTGAGCTGAAAGACCTCACCTTCCTAAGGTCTCTTCTCGTGCCTGCAAGGGATATCCTTGTCTCTTCTGCTACTGGGTGCCAGCAAGTCTCTTGATCAGCAAGAACAGCTTCTGTAATTGTCTACCCTGGGAGCTGCTGTCTGTAATTATATTGTTCCTTAAAGACCTCCCTCTCTGGCCTTGAGGGGCAGGGCCTCACATGTTGCTCAGCTGGTGAGTGTGTAGCATCTCCAACTCCTGATGTCTGGTTCAGTCTGCAGTTTCCTGGGGCTTTCCTGTGGGTACATAGTGCCATGGTGCGTAGGATGTTTTGCTTAAGTGTGTGCTAGAAGTGTTTACAGAGTGGCTGCTAGCCAGTGCTCAGGGGTTTGGCCTACAGTAGAGAAGAAGAGAAATGAAGAGCAGATATTGCTGTGCAGCGCTTAATAAAGAGTCCAGCTGAGGTCTAGACAGCTATAGAAGAGATAGACTGTCTGCCCTGCTATTGAGGGACAGCTGAGACATCAGTTTGTCCAGTCAGTTGCTGTGGACGCTCCTGTAGCACTAGTCAGTCCCACAAGCAGCCTGCCCACTGCCAACACTGTTCACACTATTGTGGGGCTAATGAGCTGGAAGCTTGCTGCCAGCCATGCCTGCTATGTCTGAACACAAGTTGACTTCAAGTGGGTGACAGTAACGCTTCTTTCTGAGCCGTCGGTAAGACACTCAGGCTGCAGGGATCACAGCCGCCTTGTCTCAACATCTGAAATAGGCAGGGTACACCTGCCCCTACCCCAGGGGCCAAGAGACCTCGGCAGCTGTGGGGGGAATCCCAGGGGTTTGGCGTTGCATGGGGTCTGTGATACTTCAACGGGCAGTGATGTCCTGTAACGCAGCAGTTATCCCGGAAGAGTGGCAAGCTGGAGAGTGCTCCATTCCACCCCCAGGCTTTTTAAAAAAGAGGAAGATGCTGAAGGTTGTAAAGCCTGGAAAGTGTGGGTTAATGTGGGGAGAAGAAGCTGCAGAGATAAAGGGGTTTGCTTTCAGAAGGCTTGAGAGGGAGGTGCAGGGTGTTGGTGGGGAGTAGGGAAGTGGCCATGGTGCTGCCAGGAGACGCACACTGAAGGGATGTGCGCTAGTAGGGGGAGGGCTGTGAGCAGCCAGCATGGTCCATGCAGCTCCATGCCATGCTCGTGCCATGCTGTGCCTCAGGGGAGAGGAGGCTGCAGAGGCCGTGGGCTGAGCTGGCTCCCGAAGCCTGGCTCAGCGAGGAGCAGCCCTCAGAGCTGAAACAGAAGGATGTAGTCGAGCTGTTGCTCGAGGCAGGCAGTTTGTGGAAAGCAGCCAAGGACTGGAAATTTTCTACCAGTGAGGCCAACAGCCGCTTCAGCTGCAAGTCACCTGATGCCTGACACAGCAGACCTGGCTGGCGAATGTCCCTGATGGACTGGTGCCGCTGCCGGGTGCTATAGGCTCTTCCCATGGCCAAGCAATGGGGGGGAGTCTCCCACCAGCCCCAGGTTTCCTCCTGGGGATGGCTCTGGGCAGCCGTGAGCAGGTGAGGCCCCATGAAGCAGGGCAAGGAGGAGGCAGCCAGCAGACCCGGGCAGAGGCCTGCTTCTTCCCCGCCGTGGCGGGCTGGAGGCGCGGGGAGGTGCCTGCGCTGGCGCGTGTCCCCAGGCCCCCGAGGTGGTGGCTCCCTCTGTGAGGTGGCTGTGGCAAGTGAAGGTCGGGGCGGCCTGCGGGCGCCGGGGCCGAGCTCACCCGTTCGCGCACGGGGCCCCGAGGCTGCGGCCGAGCCCCATGGGGCGCTGGCTCCTGCTGCTCGCCGTGCTGCTGGGAGCCGCGCTCCCACGGCCCCTGCGCCAGAGGTGAGGGCACTTCCGTGGTCCCTGCGCCTCCCTCCGCCTCCTCGCCCTGGCCGTGTCGCCCCCGGGGCTGTCCCTTCGCCTGTCTGTAGCTCACGAGCAGCCTTTCCTCCCCAGCCCCTTGCAGCAAGCTGGGCACCTCCGGAGACCGGTGCTGGGGACGAGCGAGGCGTGGGAGCTAATGGTGGCAGCCTGGCTGTGGGGCACCCCAGGCGAGCACCGGGGGGGCCTCAGCTCACCCCTGCCTCTGGGTTTCCTCTGCAGGGTCGACTACTCGGTCCCTGAGGATTTCTCTGCCCCGCTGGAGCTCCCGCAGCCGCACTTTGGCCTGGTGGATGGTACGGCTCGCTCCTTGCCCCCGGCTGTGTGCTCGGGGCCCCCCGCGGCACGGGGACGGAGCTGGCGGAGCCGGCTCCACGCAGACCTGCCGACCAGGGCTTGTTCCTCGGCATTCGTTGGCTGACGGAGGGGCCGTGAGAGCAGCCTCTCGTTGTGGTCCGGGACTGGGTCTGTCGCTGGTCCCCAGCGCAGCCAGGAGCGCTGCCCGAGCCCGCTTTCAGCAGAGGCAGTTGGCCGAGCTCTTCTGCAAGTCCCCAGCCGCCGCGTCCCCCCTGCACCAGCCTGGCCTGCCAGCAGACCCTGCTGCGGGGGAGGCGACGGAGGAGAGGCCGCTCGGCTGGCCCTCGCGGGCGCTGCGGCAGCCTCCCGTCTCCCGGGGGGGACGCGGGCAGGACGAGCCTGGCTGCTCCCTGGGCTGTGAGCTGCAGCCGCCGGGCCCAGGGGGGCTCAGCCGGCGCTCCTCTCCCCGCCTTCCCCCTCACCCTGCCGTCTCCCCACAGATTACGGCATTGAACCGAAGCACCCTCGCTTCAGGACCCGGGCAACGCGCGCGCAGCCGGCCGGCCTGCGCAGTGCTGGCAAAAGCAAGCGCGATGAGCTCGACGTGTCAGAGTACTACTATGATGACCATCTGTGAGCCAGCACGCGTGGGTGCCCCCGCTGCCGGGGCCTGCAGACCCCCGCTTCGCCTGCCCTGTGCTCTGCAACGCCGCGCTGCGCGGCGGCAGGGCGCACGGATAAGCGTGGGCTGAAGGGGCAGGGTATGCTCCTCCGAGCCCCGGCGCAGGCACTGGGGAGGGAGCGATGCAGCGGAAAAAGCAGCCCTCGCCTTGAACCAGAGCCTACAGTGAGCTTGTGGCGGCGAGCACTGCCAGCGTACTGGGCTGTGAGAGTAAAAACACACCCAGCACATCAAGGGAAGTGATTGCTCCCTTTTATATGGCTGTTGTGAGTCTGTGCCTGGACCACGGGGTCCAGTTTGGGACCTTTGGGACCAGAAAACACTGATTAGGTGGAGCAAGACCAGTGGAGGGTCATGGGGCTCATTAGGGGGATGGAGTACATGAGGAGAGCTGGGTTTGCTCAGCCTTAAGGAGGGAAGGCGAAGAGGGGATATATTGCTGTCGTCATCTACCTAATAGCAGGTATAGCGAGGACAGAGCCAGCCTCTTCTTGGCAGTGCACAGAGAAAGGGCAAGAGACAAAGAACATAGGTTGCAACAGTGGCAGCTCTGGTTAGATATATGGAAAAAAAATATTTGCTATGATCACAGTTAAGCATTGGAACACTGGTCCAGAGAAGATGTTGGCTCCCCAGCCTTGGCAACTTAAAACTTGGCTGAATAAGGGCTTGAGCACCCTGCTATAACTTTGCACTTGGCCCTGCTTTGAGGACCTCCAGAGGTCTCTTCTGACTTAAGTTACGCCACAATTTTATGATGATCTCCTAGATTCAGGGACTGAAGAGGGTCTCTCAGCCCAAACCCAAGAAGTGCCAGAGCCTACTGAGGTCCCGAGAGAGGGAATGAGCCAATCCCACTGCTGTAGGACATAAACAGCACAGCAGCACTGCTCCATGAACCATCATATTTAATAGTTGTTGCCATCACAGCAGATCCAGCTGAAGCACAGAGACCGCTGGCTGCAGGGACCAGGAGAGCCTTTCTGTCTCCCTGGAGATTTGCATGGCTCCCTGCAGGCTTTAGCCCTTCCCTGCTCCACCTCTGGAGAGGCACTCCCTTCTGCACCAGGGGCTCAGGCCCACCTTGGTGGGGTGGCTCAGCCCTGCCCCTGCCTCCACAGCCTGCAGCTGGAGGGGAGAGAGGGAGAAAGGGGCAGAGAATTGATTCCTCTCCCCTTGTTGTAGTTACTGCAGAGAGATCCAAGGGGAAAACGTTCCCTCCTCAGGGCACAGTTACAAGATGGGAGGTGTGGGGATGGATGCAGAGGCAGGGGTGAGCTGTCTCAGCTCATCCCTTCTCATGTACCCTTCCACAAGAGGAGATACCAGGACTCCCTCTGTCAGCTCTGCCCAGCAGCCTTGTCCCCAGGGCTTGGCTTGGAGGTGATGTCCCATGGGGGAGTGAGCCCACCTCCCAGACAGGAGCCACTAGGTGATTCTTGTTTGCTGTAGCTGCTGTGTCTTCATACTGCCAGAGTCCAACCCTGCCACTGCATTAAAAGTCACTCCAGACGGATGTGACGGGAAGCTGGGCCATGGTCACAAGGGGGAGATGCTGTCACCCCAGCCTGTACCAGGAAAGGGTTTGAGCATGCTGCTGCCCACCCCTCCAGTGCTCACAGGCAGGGTACCCTGTGGGTGCTTCTCCAATAGAATAAACTAAGAATATTTTGTACAATAAACACAATTTGTCCAGCCCTCCCCCCTCCCGTCCATCCCAGCCCGAGGAAGGGGAGTCATGAAAAGGGGCAGTGCTCTGTGCTTCTGGGGAGCTGTTCCCAGAGCCCACTCCTCTTCCAGTCTCAAAGCAGCTCTTGTCCATGCACGACGGGGAAGGGGCGAGTTTGCAGCCCTGGCTGTACAAGAGGTGCCTGTGCCAGCCCCTACTCCAGGTAGATGTCCTCTGTGGGGCATGTGTACTCCACATACTCCTTGTAGAATTGCTGGAAAGCCCTCCTGTAACACAGCATGAGCAAAGCTGAGCAGCACTCTCCCCTTGGGGCATCAACAGAGCCTATTTCAACTAGCTACAGCTTGCCTTCCTGCTCTTGCTCACTACCTAGCTCTGAGTTTGGAGCAGGTAACCCCTGCTTGAGTCCTCGAACCCTCACACATTAGCATCCAGAGGCATCACTGGAGCAAAAGGATCTCCATCCCTGCTCTGATCCTCTGCACAGCGCATCTTTTGCAACCATCTGCCAGCAAATCTTTGCACTGGGACTTGTTCCAGTGCTGTCAGGAATATCCTGCCTGTAGCCCTGTCAGCCTCGCTTCAGGGAAGTGGTGCCAGCTTGGAGCCAGGTTAGAGCCCCACACATATGGGGAGATGGCCGAACCCAGCCTAGGACCCTAATTCAGGGACCTTTGGGAGGAATCCTCCTGCCCTTCAGAAGAGAGCACCTTCCACCCAGCCAGCCAAGACTCACCCTACAGACTCTGCGAGTGGCTTTGTGGACTCCTCCGAGACAAAGACATGGCAGGCAAATCTGTGGTCAGCAGGGTGCTTGGTAATGAACCCAAAATACCTGAGAGAGGAGAGAAAAGGTGAGACTGGACTGGCAGATGGGCAGGTACAGGCACTGCAGTACCTACCCTGGCCACTTGTGCAACTCAGCAGCTGAGGAATTTGGGACCTGCATCCCCCCCTTCCCCCAGATCCAGTGGCCATCAGCTCCTGGGGCTGGGAAGGAGCCCCCTCCACAGGCTGCTCCTTGCAAGAAGGTGATGCACAGGGTTTACAGGGGAAGAGAGAGCTCTCACGAAAGGTGCTGGAAAGCCTTCCTTTCCCTCCCCTTCCTCTTGCAGGGCAATGCAAAGCCTCCATGCTGAGAAGCTGGTGCTGAGAGCAGCCCACACCTCTTTGCTACTCACTTGTTGTTCTTTGGATGGTATCCACAAAAGGAAATGTTCTTCAGCTGGAAAAAATGGCTACATTTGTTTACCTGGGGGAAAAGAAAAGAGACTGTCAAAGCTACCCTGCCCACAGCTGCCCCACCACACCTGCGGGGTAGCCAGTGTGAACCCTGAAAAATACGTACTCAGGTCTAGCAGCAAAACGAATCAAGGCCTGTTGCTGAGCTGCTGCCCACCTCTGTGCCATCTGGCACCAATGCTTCTGCCCCATGGAGGCCTAAACTAAAGGGATGGCTAGTGAGGCACAGCTCACACTGATCACTGACAGGGCTAGAGTGAGGGGCTCTGCTGAGAGGACAGGCTCTGCAGAGGGATGGAAGAAGAGGGAAGCGAGAGCACCAAGATAAAAAAAGGGTCACGTTCAGGGACGGCCCCAAGTAGCCGCACACACTGATTTACCAGTCAGCCTCTGCTGCCTCCCATCCCCACTGCCTCTTCCTCCAGTAGCTCCTATAGTATTCCCTGGAGGCCATGTGTCAGGCTGTACCCAGCTTAGAGGCAGTGCTGTTTGCCTAGTGCACACAATCCTTTTTGCTTGCTAAAAGATACTCATAAATACCAGTAGGTAAAAGATGAATGGGCAGTTTAGAAGAACTAAGTCATTCAAACCTCCATGTTCAAAGGGTCCCACTCAGAAATGAGAATTTACAAAAAAAAAGAGGTTTAAAAAGCAATCGAGTTGATGACATCCTCTAAATACAGGCAAGACTCGTAAAAAATTCCAGCCCAGCTCTCTGCCACAGTACCCATGGCCATGAACCATTCCTACATCCCTGTCTTGAGAAGAGGTTTCCAAATGGCTTGCTGTAAAGGCCTCGTTTGCTTCTGCAGAGCATCTTGCTGTGCCTTGGTAGGCTACTTATAGAGAACACTAATCAGCAGCCTACAGTATCCAGCTAAAGAGATTACAGGGCAGATCTGGAGGACACCACTGAAAATAGCAGCAGAAAGGTTTAGGAGCAGCTCACAGATTATCAGTGCAGCTCAGCTCACAGCATCCCAGTACAGCAACGCATTTGGCAGCTGCATGGGTCTGGGGTGGGCATCAAGCTGTGCTAGGGCCCAAACTTGGGATCCTGCGAGGCATGGGGGACCCTGATGCTGGGCCTACAACCCCTCAGACAGCATTTCTCATCTGAGCAAGGACAATATGGGATTGAAACCTGTGATTTTCATATGTGAACATGTCTGTAGCACAGGGTACAAGAGCCAGCTCAGAAGAGCAACTAGGGAAGGAATATGATGAGCACAAGGAGTGTGGCCCTACCTTGCTGTTTTCCTTGGAGTCATCAGATTTCACAGCAATCTTGACCCCACGCACACTAATCTCCAGGACACAGCTGGAGGGTGGGTTAAAGTGCACAGTGAGGCGGCGCGTGGTGGCAATCTGGGGGGAAAGACAGAGAGACAACGCTCTGGCACTTACAGGCAGCATGCAATTACAGCTCACCCCTCACCCAGAGGCTATGTGCTTGCTCCCCACTTGCCCCTTCATGCTACCAAGAGGAGCGACTGCTCCGGATCCCTGCTAGAGGGCTCGGCCTGTGGTGGGACTCTACCTTCTGCATGGCTGCGCACAGTACGTCGTTGCCTTTGTGATAGGGAACCTGCACCGAGCCAAGGAACTTCACCCGAAACTGGTCCATCCAGTCACTGCTCTTGGCCAGAGCTGGAAGACAGAGCATGTGGCAGGGAGCATGCAGGAACAGACACACATGACACATACCCTGGGCATGTGCCCATCTCTGATGGTCAAGTGTGCGGAGCAAGATACATCTCCCCTTTTGTTTTTCCCCCACCTGGACACATTTCCCTGTACAGACAAGGTTTTTTGCAGCACCAGGTACAGGTGCCCAGCACCGCAAGCAAAAGCTGCCTGGATTCCCTTCATTTCCTGCCTGACGCCCAACACAGTCATCCTTCTACCCCCCCAGCTCTCCACCAGCCTCCATTCAGTGGAGAGGAGGTAGACCAGAAACTGGGGATGTCCACAGGCTGTATGTAGAGAGGACTGGTACCTGTTACATGGTCTGGGTCCTTGGTGACTTCAATAGCATAGTAAGCAGGAAAGATGCCCCGGTCCCCTGTTCGCATGTTGTAGGCCTCATACCAATAATCTTCTGCCTGCACCTCCACCAGCAAAGGATCATCCACCTCCAGTTCCAGCTCATCCGCATGGCGAGGCACAAACCTGGGCAGGGATTTACTAGTGCTTGACCAGCCAGCAGCTCTGGTGGCCTACTCACTGTGATAGTGCTAAGGTGGAGAGTAATGAAAAACTCACAGCCAACAGAGGCAGGCAGTCTCCTTGCAGATGTAACTAGTCAAGGATATCAGACTTCTGAATAATGAATCTGAACAGGTCTAGGGTCCAAAGGCAGCACCCTGGCACCTACTATGAGGGAATCCCCTACCACATCACCCTCATTACCCCTCACAGAGCTCCTGGGTCCCTTTGGAGGTCTCTCACTCCTGCTGCAGCCTGAGTGGACATTGCTTAGCCAGTGCCTGGCTTCTGCTGGGAAGGATACCAACTAGGGACAGTGGTTTGTTCTCCAGCCTTCTTATACTAGGAAGCACTGCAGTGGAAGCAAAGGCTTAGATTGGCGCCGGTCTCCCTTTAGCAGGGCGGCTAGCCCCACCGTAGTGGGAGGAGAGTACTGGGCTTTCTAAGCAATTGTCCTGGGACAGTGCTTGTGTCTGCACTCACCTAAAGACAGCGCGGTGAGTCTGTTCCTGCTCTTCCCCATTGATCATGCAGGAGAACAACCCAAAGGACTCAGCACCTGGGAATGAATGCAAAGGGGAGCATTACAGCTTTGAGGGGTCAGGACCTGCTCTCAACTCATTTCTATGCCTAGGTGCCTTGGGGTGCTCACTGGAGCCTCCCCAGCAGGCTGTACTGCACTTTCAGACAGCATACTAGCTTTGCTCTGTGCTTTTCCATCTGACACCTCAGCCAAGAGGCAGAGAGCCTGCATGACACACACTCTGCCAGAAAACCCTTTCCTGCTACACTGATAAGAGGCTGCACTGACAGCAACGGAGCTGGAAAGACTCCAGGGAGTCAGGCATGGCTAAGAGTGCAGTGCCAGCTTCCCCATGGCCAGCACAGCTGCTATGCCCCGGATTCCTGGACAAACTTTGTCTCAAGGGCTCATTCCCCCAGCTCTGCTAACGCACTGGGAAAGCACAGTCAATGGAGGTGATACTTTTATGCCAGAGGACCAAGAGTCTAACGTTGCTTTAGTATGAAGTGTCCAAAGAAAAAAAAACCTGAGGGCTTGCTTGTGTGGCTACAGGAAGATTATCCCCAGGCTATCCACATAGGTCATGCAAGGAGAGCATGTCCCAGACACTAGAGCTCAGGCTCCCCTGTAGGCTCAGCCCTATAGGGCTCTGGGTAGGAGCAAGCTGCGGGGAGGCTGGGCAGCTGCCCCATCTCTGCTCCAGCAGCGAAGTTGCTCCCACAGTCCCAGCTAGTCCCTGGCCCAGCTGGAGTTGTGCCAGCAGAGCAGAGCTGGCAGCGGGCAAGTTGCTGCAGTAGGAATCTGGGCAAAGGCAGTGGAGAGTCAGAGCATCTTGGCTGGCAGTGATCCCTGCAAAAAGGGGAGCTTTCAAGCCACCCCTTTGGTGGGCTTTCAAGCCACACATCAGTCACCAGCTGAGGACACAGTTAGGAGACATCTATAGATGCCCCAGAGCAATTCAGGTAAGGGCTGAAGGTGGGATGGGGGAAGGGCATTTCAGAACAGGTCAAACTGCTGAAGCTCTGCTAGAGGAGAGCCCCAGGAGCTGTCTGGCTGAGACAGCCCCAGCATGTGGTGGTAAGCATGCCCCTGACCCAGATCCCCCAGAGGAGCGTTCTTGGCTGACATGAAGCCTCGCAGTGGTAAAAGTGAGGAAGGAAGGCATGACAAGAGCTGACATGCTCATACATGACAGAAGCGCCTAGCAGTCCTTGCTGGAAACACGACCTTTTTGTGCCAGCTGTGACAGCCATCATCATCAGCGTGACAGGACTGGGCCTCCAGCTTGCTCTGAGGGCAGCCCTGTCTGACACAGCATGGCCCTGCTTTC
Source organism: Rhea pennata (assembly GCF_028389875.1). NCBI lineage: Eukaryota > Metazoa > Chordata > Aves > Rheiformes > Rheidae > Rhea > Rhea pennata. Next base: position 17,770,889 of record NC_084667.1, on the reverse strand, counting down.
CCCAGCCCTCAGCCCTTTGGGAACAGGCACAACCAGCTAGTCCTGTGCTCCTCAGGGCAAAGAGGGGCACTCCAGACAGGCTGCTGCATCGCTGCGAGACGACCGAACCTCCTCCTCTGCAGCTGGCACCACGCTGGCTTAGCTCCACGTCACGCTAGGCAAAAAGCGGTTTGAAATGTCTCCAGCTATCCCTGCCGGGAGCTCACAAGGCCTTTGCAGGCCACATGCGCCTCCCTGGCTGCAAAGGAAGATGTCACAGGCTGCAGCAAGCAAAGTTGGAGCCAGTGCCCACTGGGAGCCTCCCCATCTCACTATGGGGACCTGCCAGCCGCGCTGCATGGTATGAGCAGGGCACGTTAACATTAAGGACAAGCGGGCTGCCTGGGGATGCAGTCACCAACACCCTCCTCCCTCCACTAAGCACTCACTGGAGGAACGTGCCCGGCCGCTCATGAAGACATTGAGGAACTTCTTGGAGAAGTGGATGTCCGCCTCAGGGGTGGAGTCCTCAGAGAGGCAGACTGAGTCGCGTTTCAGTGCATCCTCCTCGTACTCCTCGCCGATGGCTGACTCGTAGGGTGAGGAGACACAGTTGTCATAGACAGTGGCCGAGTCGCTCTCGTCACTGTAGCCAGAGTAGCACTGTTTGAGGCTGACCAGCTCCAGCTGCACATTCTCGTCCACCACCAGCGTGTACTTGACTGAGTCGTAGGAGAGGGCACTGGTGTCCGAACTCACGGATGCCCTCTGAAGGTTGTGCCCTGGCCTGTAGCCACCGTTCCCCCCACCACAGGTGGTCCTGGGCAGCTTTGTCTTGTCAGGGGAGGACATATAGTCCAGCACCTCATCCTCCTCACTGATGGAGGGGTTGGTTTTCCCTGCAAGAGCTGAATAGCTGGAGGTGTCAACATCAGAACTGACAGACATGCGGTTCTCGCTGGACTGGGACAGAAATGGCTTTTCGGCCTCCAAGGGGTCCGAGTTCTTCTGCACGGGTGTCAGGTAGATCTCCTCTGTTGCCTCGAGCCTCACATCCGTCTGATAGCGGATGCGGTCCCGGTGGGCCTCGGGGCCCCTCGTTGTCACCACCACCACGCTGGCGCCGTGAGGCGGGGGCCGGCTGGTCACCTGGTGCTTCTCAGGTGCTCGGGATGAGGTGACACAGGCCGGTGCCATCTGCGTTGCTGCTGTGCGCCGGCATGGGCTCTCCGTGGATGTGCCGCGGTCTTTGGTGGAGGTTGTGCTGTTTTGGTGATTGACCTCATCACTCAGGCAAACGTGGTCATGGGGAGGGGTCTGCTCACCTGGAGGGGAAGGAGAACAGTGTTGGCACTCATACTGCACCCCAAGAAAGGGGACGTTCCTGGCTAGAGGAGCTGGTGGGGGATGCACTAGCCAGGCCCCAGGCTCAAGCTGGCACATGTCCCATGTCCATGTGGGCTCTTCTCCCCAGCCCCCTGCTCTGGCACCGCTTGCCACAGGCTCCGGCAGCGGATTTACTCCCAGAGCCATGAAAGGGTGCATGGAGCTGCCCCTGGGCAACGGCCCAAGAACTCACCCGTTTTCAGAGGGGATGACGACCGGGACACTCGCTCTTGCCAACTGTGCTTTTTCCCCAGAGAGTTGTTATTCAGTGTGTCCTGAGAAGAAGAACAAAGCTGCCTTGTAGCTGGAGCAGTAAACAGCACGTGACACAACAGCACCCATCCCTCCTCGAGCCCACAGCACCCGGCCCAGCTCTCCCCATGGCAGCTCCCTACTGCCTGTGCACATCAGGGGACGTGGGTGCACTGGGACCACCTGCCAGCCCCGCTACCTCGCCACGCTACCACTACTGCGGGGAGGGTTGGAGTGGTGGCAGGGGAAGCGTGGGCAATGGCCAGCCAGAAGACAGCCTGGCCTCAGTTTCTGCACTTATCAGCCCTGCAGGAGCCCACACATACCTTCTCACTGCTGGATGGTATCAACCAAAACCAAGACCCAAGGCTGCCTGAAGCCTGTCCTGGGCACACTCTCACTTTCCCACTTGCTTGCAATCCCTCCCTGCTCTCATCAACCCACCAGGCAACGAACACTTGAGCAGGGACTTGCTGTGGGTGATGCAACACCTCTTTGGCTGCTCGGCACTGGAGGATGGGTCATGCGTTTGGCAGAGATGATCTCTCTGAGATGCTCTTGACGTGGTGCACAGCAGCTGGAGCTGGCACGGTGGCTAGGTACAGCCTGGGGCCGCTGGGAGCACCTCGACCGTCTGCGCCCACCAACCGCTCCTCTGCTGCATCCGTGACAGCCCCCCGTCACAGCCCCTGCTATACGGGCACACTTCGTCCCCATCCTTCTGGCCTTGGCTACGTTAAAACTACGCAACCTTATCAAATGCAGGAAGTACTGAGAGTCAGAGGATGTGCTGTTGGGCAGCCGGGGGCCAGCTGCTGCACAGACTGAGCATCTAACTGCAGGTACTAGAGTGATCTATACCCTGGGTATATATACTTGCATATATACATAAACAGTCCACTAAGAGACTTCAGTCCTGTTGAGCAGAAGAGGAGGAACAGAGTCAGGCCACTTGTGCCATTGATGTTCACGTGAGCGCTGCACGTGCGTGTGGGGGGGCTGGCAAAGGCACCCAAAGGTGCTCCTGATCTGCGCGGCTGGTGCGTGCCTGTGCCTCTGTGTGCACGTACGTGCGTGCGTGCACGCTGGGCATACGTGCTCAGTCTCGCGGACACACCTGGAGACAGGGAACCCCAGCGGCCTCGCGTCTGTGGCGCTGGGACAGGGCACCTCCCTGGGCCCCAAGCCCACCGGAACGGACTCCCTCCAGTGAGGCTCTCCCCACAGCCTGCTCTGGAGCATGTAGGCTCCTGCTGCTCACCCTGGCCCCATTTCTCATCCTGTCCTCCATACCCCGACACCAAATTCCTCTCTGGGTTCCCATTCCCCAAGCTCCTTCCTGCTGGAGCATTGGGTATTTTTCCCTGAGCCATAGCAGTGGCATTTTCCACGCTATTAGTTTTCGCTCGCCTACTAAGCCCCACTGGGACTCCAGATTTTCTCCTGGCCTCATCACAGACTGCAGCTATTCAGGAGCTGCCCTGTTCTTGCCGTGCTTCCCCACGGGCATGAAGCAAGCCTTTGCCCTGTGCGTCGTCCACTGAGTCACACGTTGCTGCACGGCACGGCCGCCAGCCCCCTGCCTCTATGCAGCACGGAGGAGAGAGACCCCCTCCAAGAGGCTTTGGCGAGCTCCCAGCAGAGCCTCCAGAGCCCCTCCTGTGCCAGTGCAGACAACAGCATGTCCCCGCTTGCCTTCCCCGGGGATGCGATGGGCCGGGACGCAGGCCAGGCGAGCCGCCGCAGCGACGGCCTCTGCGTGCGAAGCAGCTCCTGCGGTGCCACGAGCCAGCCAGACCACACGGATGCCAGACAGGCCGGGGTGGCAGGCAGCAAGAGCCCACACATCCTGCAGGGCCAGGGCGCTTTGGGGTCCGTAATGCCCCGCTGGCATGGAGAGGCGTTCACGTGGTCTCCGAAGAAGCAGCTAGCCGGTCCCAGCAGCGATTTCCTTCCTTCCAGATGCCTCCTGCCCCAGCCAGCTCTGCCCCACGCAGCCAGCCCTGCCAGCTGCCAGCCTGCTGCATGCACCCGGCTTCTCCATCCTGGCGCTCTCCTGCCACAGTGCTGAGCCCGTGCCAGGTCCTGGGCCCTGCCTGGGCTCCCTGCACGCACCGCCGCCCCCTCCTCGGCCAGCCGGCCTCTCCGACATCGGGGCCTGCCTCTGTGCCAGCGCCCCGCACAGCACCGCTCCAGGCCTGCTGCCACCCCCGGAGACAGGTTCGGACCGACTGCCGGCGGGTGTCCAGCCGTGCCCCCCCCCCAAGCTGGACGCGGCTCCCGCGTGCCGCCCGCTCCCTGGGGCCCCCGCGCAGGGTGGCACCAGGCTGCCGGCTGCGCCCTTGTGCATTATGCTTCGTGCCTGCGTGCCGGCTCCCGCCGCCCGCCCACGCCGCTGCCTTTGTCCCCGGTGCCAGCTGCCCCTCGGGGCACCGGCCTTGGCCCCTCGCCCTTCTTCTCTTCCCACCCGCCGCCTCGGGTGGAGAGCTGGCACCAGCTGCCGGCTCCGTGCTAGCGACACCCAGCTCCGGCTGCTCCCCATCTGTCACCCACAGGGACACCTGCCGCTCGCTTCTTTCTCCTCGGCTGAACGTCACCACGACGAAAATCCTCCCACTTGGCAAGCGAAGCCGCTGCTGCATGCAGGAAGACGACAAAAATAGCCCTGCATGTAGCGCGCACCTTGCACGGGCGTGCAAAGTTTGCGGAGAGATGGGGCAAAGGGATGGATCCCTGCCACCGCTCAGACGGTCAGCGCGCGGGGTGCCGGAGCGCCGCCCGTCCGGGGACGCCAGCAAGGCCCCGCGGCCGCGGAGGGCAGGCCGCCCCGGGGACGGCCCGCGCGAAGCCTGAGCGCGAGCCTCCCGGCGGATGCCGCTCGTCCTCCCCACGGCCGCTCTGGGCGTTGCCATGCCGCCTCTCGCATTTTGCACGGGGCGCTGACGCTCGCGCTGCTTCTGCAAGGCGCCGCTGCCCGGGAGCAGGGCCTGCCGGCTCCCCGCCGCCGAGCGCCGCGCCGGGCCCCGTTTGCCGCAGTCGGCCGCCTCCGCGCGCCCACGCTGGCCCAGCAGCCTTGGCCCCGGCCTGCGTGGCAGCCCCGCGGGTTTGCTCCGAGCACGAGCCGGGGGGAGCGGGCTCGACCCTGGCCGGGGGAGAGCAGGGAGGGGGCGCCCGGCCTCGCCGCGCCCCTGCCCGCCATGCACACGCGCCCGCTTCTCCCGGCATGGCACCCACGCCGCTCCGGTCATCCGCCAGCTAAGCCCTGTCCTCCGCCCCGGACAAAAGCCTCCCACCCCCGGCGGACGGGTTAACCCCCTCCCGCGCCAGCGCCCACGCCAGTCCCCGGCGCCAGCCCCCGGCGCCAGCCCCGCCGCTCCCCAGCCGGCCTCACCTGGCTCCGAGGCACCTGCGGGAAGAGGTTGAGCGTTGTGGGTCGCTTGGGCCTGTAGGTGTCCGTGGTCCCAGGCGGGGGGTCCTTTTTGAGCGGCTCGGGCGCCGTCTCCTCCTCGGCCGGGGTGTCGCCGGCGGCATCGATCAGGTCGAGCTGGAGCATCTCCGCCTGCAGCCGGCTGGCCTCCCCGCCGCCCGCTGCGCGGACAGCGTTGGCCTGCAGGCTCACATGGCTCTGCCGGGATTAACAGACACAGTCATAAGGCTGGGTGGGAAGGTCGGAGCCGCGCCGCGCCGGGAGGAGGGAGCGGGAGCCGGAGCTGGTACAGCCGCAGATCCGCACCCGGCTGCCTCTTCCTTTTAAAGGGGCAGGAATATCACCGCGAGCTCTGGAAAAGCACCTCCGAGCCGAGCCCCCTCCCCGGCACCGCCGCCCCGAGACGCGGCGGCACCCTCGGCACTCTGTCGCGCTGCTCAGCGGCCGCAGCTGCGACGGCAGCCGCGGGGCTCTCGTCCGGCTCCGGAGGGCAGCAGGCAGCCAAGCGGGGCGCCGGCTCCGCGCCCGCCCAGCCCGGCCTCAGAGAGCCGGCCCCCATTCACAGCACCCCGCTCCCGGTTTAAAACCCCGCGGGGCGGCGGGGCTGCAGGGCCCGTCTGCCACCCCACCCCGGCGGAGCGGTGGGATCTCGCTGCCGAGCTCGGCTGAGTCTGCAGCGCTGAGCCAGAAACGAACCAGAATATCGGTATTACCTCATTCAGGGCAGGGTTTACATCTGCGATGCAGACACATGCAATCTCTCTGTTTGCTCCAAAATAAACACATGCATACACCATTTCTTTCTTCCAATGCAGCTCAAACCCTTTCTTCGCTCCTGTCTTGGCTACATAGACTCCTACAACTGTGGAGTAATTCAGGTTGGAGGTTTAGTCCAAGCCTTGCTCAGAGCCTGGCTGACTTCAAAGCCACAGCAGGTAGCTCGGGCCTTGGACATCGTGTCTGAATATCTCCAGGAGCAGAACCCTCTGCCTCTTTGGGCACCTGTGCCAGTGCTACGTTGCTTTCCTCCTGCCTTCTTCTCTGTATACGGGTTGAACTTTCCCTCGTGGAGACTTGCGCCCTCTGCCCCTCGCCCTTCCCCTGCCCACCGGGAGTGCTCCGTCAGGCTCTGTCTTCTCTGTGGTGCCCATTAGGTGGCTGGGGACAGCAGTGAGATCCCTCTTGGCCTCCTCCTCTTGAACAAGTCATTTCTTGTCCATCCCACGTGCCAGCTCCTGGCACATGGGGTCCTAATAACTCTCCTGCACAGCCTGACGAGTGCTGCTTAGGGGAGCACACAGGTCCCTCGGGCTGCAGGCTGCCTTCTTGCCACGGCACGGAGATGCATTTGTTCTCCAACACCACAGAGTGCACTCCAAATTCACGTAGGACCCTAAGTCCTCCTCGCAGAGCTGCTCCCCAGAGGGTTGTACCCAGCTGCCTGGCTGCATGTGGACATCCCTTCCCAGGCACAGGACTTTGCACTTATCCTTGTTGAACTCCATGCAATTCCTGTCAGCTTCCAGCCTGCCACCATCCCTCTGAACAGCAGTGCTGCCTTTCAGCTCCCCCCAGTTTGGGGTCACCCATGACCTTACTGAGGGCTTCCCAAATAGCCGTTGTAATCATGAGAGATTCATAGGTTGCTGTGGCCAGCAATAAAGGCTGTGACTTGGCATTAGCTTGTTGAACTCTGCGCTGTCAGCGGTTTGTGGTGACTGTAAAGCCTTGTGAGCTGGCAGAGGTGGAGAAGAGCTTTTGCAGCTGATGCTGTCTGTGTCTCCAGCCTCACGGAGGATGCCTCTTGAGCCACAGGAGAAGAAACAGCCACCACAACCTCTCAGTGGCAGGTCTCAGAGCCCACACCAACAGCTCTCACTGCTACCAGCTCCTACAAAGCCAGGCTGGTAGCAGGGCTCCGCGTAACATGGACATGGTGTGGATGCCCTCCCAGGGACCACCGGGCCCTAGTGTCCCTGCTGAGCATCTGGCAGGTACTAGGCAAGCGCCTGGAGGAACATTACCCAGCTCAACACTGAAAATCAGCCCAAATGCAAAAATCCAAGTTTGGACGCACCTGCACCCTGTGAAGGGCTGGATGCACCTGCACCCCTTTGAGGGGCTGTTTGTCTCCTCTGCTCTCTTACAGTCAGGATATCACCACTGTCTGAGCTCTCACAAGGCTTTAAATGTTTAATGGCTTTGTTTTTAAACTCAGTCTTTATACAAAAAAGAACTGGTATTGTGGCAAATCACATCAATTACTTGTAGCAAATCACATACTGATTTTAACAAGGAAACTGAAGCACAGGAAAAGAACTGGGGGAAAAAATTTAACTGAATAAATCATATCTAACCAAGGTGGGCGTACTCAAGTCAGCTGACTTGATAACATTCAAAATAGTCTACTAATGATGCTGCTGGAGTAATCCTGTAGCCATAGCAAGTATCTCTGAAAGCTCACAGAGGAGGGAATGTCACAGAAGGATGCAGCAGAGCAAAACAGTATCTATTTTTATAAAAGTATTTTCTGGGAGTGAGGCACCATTCAAAATTCCAGAGTTAAGAGGAAACTACAGCCACCATAGGTACTTATCAGTTGCTGATAGGACACCAAAGTGGTTTTGAAATCAAGCAGCAATCGTTCACCTTACCATCTCAGGGGGACCTGCAGTGATTTGCAAAGAGAGGAAGGGGCTGGACCTTGGAAAGCCTTTCTAACCAGCAGAATACTTCACCACCACTCCACCAGAACAGGCACCTAGGGAGGCCTTTAAGAACAAGTTATGTGGATATCTAACCTAAGGACAGCCTGAGTACACTCAGTCTTGTCTCAGTACAGATGGGGTGAAGAGAGGACTTCCCAAAGTCCCTTCAGCCTGTGGGAGGGCACAGGCAGGATTAGCACATGTGGGGGAGCAGCACCAGTGCCCCGATCCTGCTGTGGGACTTGCAGAGGATGCTCGTCTGGATCCCATTGCAAGTCGTTGGGAGGCTCACACGTCTGCTATGGAGCTGTCTCTGGGCCAGCCATGAAGCTGTTGTGCTCCTGTTGTGGCCACCTCTCACCCCACAGTGCCACCCCTCATGACAAAAAAAAAAAAAAAAGAAAAAAAAAACAATCCCCAGTGCCAGGCAGTCAGTCCAGGGCTCCAGGGGCTGAGGGACAAAAATGGGAAGGAAGCCTCCAAATGGAAAAAAAAAAAAAAAAAAAAAAGTGTAAGGAAGCAGGGGAGATGTGGGAGCCCCTCCTAGACATCAGAGCTGGGATTCTCTCTGCTATCACATACCTGGCTTTACCCAGCGACCTGGCACTGTTCCCACGGGGGGTTCCTTAGCTGACCAACGTCATCTGCATCCCCTCTCCCCACCACACAGCTGGGATCATTTTGCACCCGATTTCAAAGTGCTGCACAGAGCCTGGAGAAATGCTTCTCCTGTGCAGCCTGGCATAGCCTAAAGGCTGTGTGAAGACAACAGAGGCAGGTTCAGAAGAAATTGTTTGAAGAGCCGCATACAGTATACAGCCTTCTTGCTGCTGTAATCTGTCCTGGCTTTGCTCCTTGTATGCCTGTGCAACTGGTTCCCCGTCCGTCCCTGCATCAACAGGTTGGTTGGCACATTGCCGCTGTGTTTTGCCGTCATTTATCCCTTTGGGCAAGGCCTCCCCCTTTGGCATTTGGTCCAAATTGCCTTCTTGGGGCAGATTCTTCCAGCTGCACAGTGAATCAGGGTTTTCCTGTACTATTCCAGCATTTCCAGGAGTCTTTCCAGTTATGCTGAAACAACAAAAAAATTTTTTTTTTTTCACATCTGTATCTTCATGAACATTTCAGGCCTTGCCACACAGTCCAGAACAGGAACAGATCATGAAGGTTTAAAACAGCCATATATATATATGCTCTTTCCTTCCGGGAGCTTATCTTCTCACTCTCAGGTATTTCCAAGGCGGGCATTTTTTTTCCATTCCTGTATTCAATCATTTTTGCATGTCTTAGAATACGAATGAGGCAACAAGCTTTTATTAACTGCAGCCGGTTTTTGCCAGGAACCATCTCACTGAAGGCAGGGATAGTCACCCTGTCCTTAAAAGACCAACGGAGGCCAAATCCAAAGCAAAGGTCTTTCATTTCTGTTGTAACGATCCGTCCTAATGCATCCGAGCTCCACGCCAACTGAGCCACGATTTGCCGGCCGCTGGCCATGTCACACGCCTCGGAGGGCCCTGCTCCTCCGGAGGAGCCGAGCTGATGCTCTGCGGTGGGGTCTCATACTGCAGGGATGTGGCGCTGTGGAAGAACAGCGTTAAACACAGTGCTGCTCTCCCGCTGATCGCTCTCCTGGGCTAACCCTTTGCTTCAGCCCATATTTTAATTCATCCAGGACTTTTTGTTGAGATTAAGGATTTTTCAGCCACATTTGGGAATATTCCCTGTTTTTCCTCTGTGGTCTCCTGTCCATTAGGTGCAGTCTTTGGCATTTATAGAGTTCCCTGGTGCACAAACATCAATTTAAGCCTCCTTGCAGTTTGCATGTATGTGCCTCAGGCACTATTTCTGGAAAGTTGCTAAAATAGTCCATGATGAAGTCATCATTGCTTTGCCATGACTTAAAAAACCCCAACCCTCCCGAAACCCCCCTCTGTTCAGGCATTGCCCTCTGCAATGGCAGATTGCTCCTGCCACAGGATTTCACTGCTGTGCATTTCTGTCCACTGACCAGTTCTGCCCAGACCTGCCCTTTCCTCAAGGTCACTGGTCTGTGGTAGAGGCCTTCTCCAACCCTCCTTCAGAGTTCAGTCAGTCACTCCGAGATAGTTATATCATAGAATCATAGAATCAGTAAGGTTGGAAGGGACCTCTGGAGATCATCTAGTCCAACCTCCCTGCTCTGCAGGGTCACCTCGAGCATGTTAGACAGGGTTGCGTCCAGGCGGGCCTTGAAGATCTCCAGAGAAGGAGAGATGTTTCTCCTCAATCCTTCCCAAAGTTTTCCTTCTCGCCGCTGGGGGAAATACCGCACCTGCCCACCTCACAGGAGGCTCATGTCTGGGTGAGGAGCAGGCAGCTTAGACTAGCTGGTTGCTCCCCGCCTGGGCGGCTCACGGCAGCCCCCGCACCGGGATTTCTCCCTTCCTCATGGTGCTCTGCTCTCGCGGGACCTGCTGACTCGGCAGCTCTGTCCCAGCCCTTGGGGCTTGCTTGGTCCGGTGGCCTGCAGCATCTTCAGGCCCTGTCTGACCCCCTGCAGGAAGCACAGGCTCTCAGGGGCACCCACCAAACGCCCCCAGACGGCTCCGCGCAGCAGCTCCCGCCGGCCCTCAGGGAGGGCGCGGGGTGCACCGCTGGCGCCCGAGGAGCTGGCGACAGGAGGATTTTGTTTTCCTTTACCCTCCTTCCGGGAAACTGCGGCGCTGGGTGGGCTGCAGACGCCCCCCCAGTGCCCCGTTACTCCCTCCGCCGAGCCCCCGCCAAGGGCGAGCCCAGCCCCGTCTCATCTCCGCCGGGCAGCGCTGGCCGTACCTGTCCAGAGGGGCCGTGGCGGATGCAGCCCGGCTTTCCCGGGGCAACCTTTGTGCCCAGGGGCTCGGGGAGGCACGGGATCCCCGGGCGCGCCAGGACCCCCCCGGGGGGGTAGGTCCCTCGGCGCCCCCCTGCCTGTAACGAGCGGTTCCCAGCACTGCAAACTCACTTGCTAATTTTAAAGCGGTGACAAATTCCTCTGGCTTTCCTCTCCTCCCTGGGTCTTTATCCAAATAGTAGTTTTGCAGAGGAACTATTTTTCCCTAAGGACAAAGCAATTCTCAAACCTTTTAGTTGCTTCTCTTCTCTTTAGCATAAAACACCCTGGAAAGATCCAGGCATTCTGCCTTTTCCCAAACCCAGCATACTTCTCAGCTTATCTCCGCTTTTCTGCCCCCATGACCTTCTTGGACAGTCCAAACAGCAGTTCAAACGCCTTCAGGCTCTCCACAGCATTCCTCAGGAGGTTTGAAGCTGATGGGAGACCCACCTGTAGCATCTGCCCAGGCTTCACAGCACCCACTTTTTATTCATCTGCCCTCTGCAGGGGTTGGAGCTGCTTCCCCAAACGTGCACAGTCCGGCGCTCTAGCCCCGTTTCACCCGCACACCAGCTCTCCCACCTGGTGCACTACAGAGACTCCTGAGGACAACTTCTGTTAAAGGTCACTAGCAAACAGCACACAACCACCTGGTAAACGGAGAAGGGCTGTCACCATGCCAGCCCGACCACATTTGCAGGCCCCTGGGCACATGCGTGGGCAAAGACAAGTGGCGCTGTGCGTGGCAACGTAACCGCTGCGGTGGCATGGCCTGTGCCACCCTCAGTACCACCTCAGAAACGTCCTTGCTTTCTGGAGGTGTCTGTGGGGTGCTGGAGGCTTGCAGGCCACCCAGTGCAATTGAGGGAGCAAGATCTGAACTGTGCCCAAAACCTTGGGCTTCCCCACTGCGATGTCGGCCGTCCTTGCAGAAACACCCCAACCCTTTCAGCACATCAGGTCACCAAAAGGCCCAAGCTCAGGCACATTTTTTTGAAGTTACCAAAGTTTAGCTAGGTCAGAAAGGGGCTTCCCTGTGCCGTCCAGAAGGACAAGCACACGCTCAAGCTCAGGAGAGGGGGCTGCTGAATGGGAGCGGTGGGAGAGAAAGTGCTGCTGGCCTGGGGCCTGTAGCCTGGCACAGGAGCTGCCGTCTCTAATGGTCCTGCAGGCACATGCAGAGTGAGGCCGAAGGACTCCGTCCATGCCGCATCCCCCCTGCTCTGCACCTGCCAGTCCGTCGTGCTTACCCGGGAGGACAGACTCTCCTTGCAGTGCAGGCTGATGCCACACTCATCGGTGATTTCGGAGAGATCTTCGTCCTCAAACTCCTCGAGGCTGATGTCGTGGGTGAGCCTGGAGGGAGTGGAGATGGCGAGGTCACTTACTGAGCACAGCTCACGCGCAGGCTGTGCTGAGCCCCAGGCATGTGCAGGGTGGGCAGGAGGGTGAATGGAGGCGTGCTGCATGCCAGGCACGGAGCAGCACTGCCTGGGCAGTGAAACGCTTTTTGGGTCCTTCCTGGGAAGAAAGACTGGCACAGAGGGCTCCTTCTGGAGAGGAGAGGCCCATCCCCACCACGGCGGGGCTTGGGCACAATCTGAGACCACAGGGCGTCAGGTGTGTGCCCCACGCAGATGCTGCCTGGCTGCAGCCAGCTGGGATGTGTGCATGTGGGGTGGGAAAAGATGGGGACAGATGACATGGCTAGCTCTGTCCTGGCAGCTTAGCTCCCACCATCCAGGGGAGGCTCTGGTGTTGTCCTGACTAGGCAGACTGCCCCCGTTTGCAGCACTGCTGAGCCCAAATGTACCCAACGGGGCAAGAATGAAGGCTACAGTGAGGGGAAGGACCTGGTTGCTGGATCCTTGGCAGGGCACGGCTGAAGAACGAACCTGCTGAGATGGGCGACCACATCAACAACCACCAGGCACATGCCACGAGCCTGCCTGCTGTGGCCCTACTGGTGCCAGCAGCCCTGGGTAGGCCTGTCCAGAAGGGATGTCCCTAACCCAGGTGCTACCCATGCCTGCAGTTAGAGGGCATCCGTTTCCCTTTGGGCCACATTCACCACCCGAGGTCACTGCAGATGTCCCTGCAGCCATCAGCGCTGCTGATCCCGTCTCACTTGGCCCCAGGGCTCCCTCAGGGCTGTCACTCCCACACACTTACTGCACCTCTTTAAAAAGTTTACAGAGATTTCCTTTTAGCAGCTTGATAGACACTGACTACCGGGCTCCCGGCAAGCTCGCTTGCTGCTCGCTTTTTCCAAGGGGACAGGGAGGAGCTCCTGGCTTCTGTGCATTAAAACATTTCTATTTAGCTGTACTGCAATGCTCCTCTTCCTTATTCATTACCGCGGTGGTAAACAAAAGAAGCCAACTCAAAAGTCATCTGCCAACCAGCCTGGCCCTCGGCATTTTGTCAGAAACAGCCTGAGCAAAGTGGGTGCCGCTTTGTTGTGTTTCCATCTGCCACGTTTCCCCTCGGGCTGGGAGAGGCTCGGTGAGGAAGGGCAGTGCTGGACCCAGCTGGAGACGAGCTCGGAGGCCCTGTAGCCTCCACCAGAGGAGCCAGCACGACTCACACAGGGATAACTCACTGCCACCGTGCTCCTGGCATGGGGCCCTCGTGGCCGGTCCCGGGGTTCCCCTGACCGAGCCATGGGGCAAGGAGGCAGAGTGAGGGCCCAGGGTTCCCAGGAGGCCCCAAGAATGGGAGGGGAAGGGGTCAGGGATCCCAGTGGTGGGAAGAAAGGAGATGGATGTTTTGGGGGACCTGCATTTCTCCCGCAGAGCTCCCACCTTCGCTTTCGGCACTGCTCGCTGGCCTGGGTCCGCACACCCCGGGTGTCCTCCGTCCAAGGCACCGAGCCAGTGCCTCGGAGGGTGGCAGCAATCCCCCGTCCCAGCCCCCGGCATGGGGAAAGGAGCAGGGGGAAGCTGGCAGGGAAAGTCGCACCTTCCCTCTCCGTTCCTGAGGACCCTGCACAGCTTTCCCTCCCCGGCCCACAGCGGTGGGGAGAAGGCAGCCAGGAATAGCCATACCCCCCCGCGGCAGCCCACGTGAGACGCCCCAAGGCAGGGTGTCCGCACCCCGCTGTCTCCCGCGGCTGTTCTTCATTTCCTCCCCTCCGGTGGGCAAGAGGCTCACAAGGAGCCTTCAAAGCGCAGATCGATTTCTTCTCCCATTACACGGGTCGCTGGGGTCGGACACCATCGGCCGCTAATGCTCGCTGCCTCCATCTGCGGAGGCGCGGGAGCGCGGGCCAGGAGCGGCAGGGTCCCGACCCAACACCCGACTTTGCCGGGGGCCCGCTGGGGTGGGGAGACGCCAGCCCTGGCCTGCGCTCTCCGGATGGGGAGCCGCCGCGCAGGCATCCGGCACGGGCCCTGCCTGCAGACAGAGGCTCACGGCAGGAGAAAGCTGCAGCCAGCACCAGGGCTTGGGAGACTCCGTGCAAGTCATCCCTTTTCTCTCCACGCTGCATTAACGCTCCCGTTAATGCTCCGTATTAGCACCCACCCACAGGGCTTCTCTCCTCTTGCCCTGCCAAAAACTTTGGGCTCGACTCCAAAGTTCGCTCCTGTCCTACGGGCATCGCTCGCAGAGGAGGGCGATGCACCCAGGGGAGAGGGGCTGCCCCCCTTTCCCCACGCGCACATCCACAAGGACATCCTCCCCCCTGCCCGAGGCCCAGCCGGTCCCTACCATTTCTCCCACTGGTCTTCCAGCCAGCTCTCCTCTTCGGTGCTTGACTCCATTTTCAAGGCCAGCTGCATTGAGGAGGACCCCCTTCCCTGGGGGACACACTCCCACCCCAAGGAAGTCCACCTCAGCCCTTGGGGCCAGGAGGAGCCAGGGAGATGAAGGCCAAGCCTTGGGTGCTGGCTGCCCCAGCACAGTCTGTGGCTGCTGGTGCTGCTCTCTGTCTCCTCACTGCGCAACCTAGGGAAGCTCATTAAAAATAGATGGAATCAGCTGTCCTGGAGGGGAAAAAAAATAACCTCCAGAGCTGAGCTAGTGCCAAGCCCCTGCACTGTGCCGGGGATGCTAACTCCCTCTGCCTGCCAGCCAGCCCGGCTCCTGGTATTGGTCCAGCGCCTGGTTCCCCATCACCTGCAGCAGAGCCTGGGGGGATCTGGTTACCCCAGCACTGGCACCCACACCACTCGGCCACCTTCTCCTGTCCTTGCAGCACTGCTGGCCAAGCCCTTCCAAGTCCCTTCCCCAAGGGGCATGGTGGCATTCATTCAATTTCTTGTTGGTTAGAGAAGGGTCATCTCACCTAAGAAAGGGATGGGCCATTTCTGTCGCTCATGCGGGACCAGCATCTCAGCCAGGTTCACATCACAAGGGGAGGGAAGCATGAGGAGCACTAGCAGCTCCCACTTCATCAAGGGGTAAATCCAGCTGGGAGCACTGCCCCTTCCCTGGGTGCTCCCCCTAACCCACACTCCTCCCAAGGCTTTCCCTGAGCTTCTCTCAAGCCTTAACCCTATTAAGGGTCATTTTTTGCCTCCCTTCATCTCTTCATCCCCTCTCAGCTGCCTTCCTTCCTTCCTTCCCTGAAGCATCAGTCTGAACAGCCCTGCAGCACCAAGGGTTGGAGCCCACCCTGAAGGGCGAGCTGGACTGCCATGGGAGAGGGGAGGCACACGGGGACCCAGACCTGAGGCTGTCCCTGTGCCGGAGTCATGGACTGCCAGCAGGGGAAGAGCCACTCAGATCCTCGCACTCGACTTCCCATGTGACACAGACCATAAACCTCCGAGGAGCAGTTCCTCATCTCACCCGTAGCTCACGGAACCAAAGTTCATCTCTCGGAAAGAGGCACCCACCATGATTTAGTGATGTGGGACAGAGCACCCCACTTCCCCTCACAGCCTGTTCTCACCCAGAGTCTCGTGCTCAGCAGGATCTCATCCTACTGCTACACCTCTTGGCACTGCCCTCCTGCCCCACATCCCTGGCACCCATACCAAGGGCTGCTTCTCCTCACCTCCACCTTGCCAGGGTACTTGCTGGCAGTGGCAGCAGTGGGTGCATCTCCCAACCAGGCCTTCACAGGGGACCGGTGGCCTAAAATGCAGCTGGCCAGCTATCGCTCGTGACCTACCTTCCTGAAGCCCAGAGGCTTGTCTTTGCATTTGGCTGGGTTAAAGCAGGTGGCATTTGAAGGAGTTCAATTTTATTAAGTGATCTGGACCACTTTGTAGAATTATTCTGCCACATTTATCGTGCTGCCAATTTTTGTGCTATTGGTAGTTTTCTCTTGCAATCTGTATTTACTGTCCTTCAGATCTTTGATAACAACATCCAGGGCTCCATCTTTCACATCAGATCCGCCTTGGGGGCATCTCTATTCAAAGCCTACTCACTTAATGGAAAAAATAAAGAAATTTGTCTCCACCTTGCTTCCGCTCTTTTCTCCTCTCGCATGGCTGCTCCAGAACTACCTAGGCGATACACGGAGGACTCCCCATTATGCTGCCACCTCCACCTCCAAGCTGGAGGCACCCCTGCCTTTCGCTGCTGCTTCCCAAAGAGGCTAAAAATACTAACAAAATGAAGTAGCCCGTATTCCCATCGGCTCTACCGTTGCCCGCGACAGCCTGAGCAGTGCCGTCCTGCCCAGCTGGCCCCAGCGCAAGCGCGCGGTGCCAGGGCAGAGCTGGGGCTGGCCCCTCGCCGCGGTGCCCGCCGCTCCGAGCAGAGGCAGTAACCCTGCGAACGGTCACTTGCTAGAGATTGCGGCAGCTCGATTCCGGTCGTCGTAACGCCTCCATTAATAGAAGACATCCTCATGCACGCCGGCCGACGTGTCTCGGCCGCCTCGATGCCCTACCAGGCAATAGGGGATTTGCAACGCCAGCTCCCTGGCGCCGTGCGCCAGAGCGGGAGGCCCCAGGTCTCCCCGCGCGTCTCCCGGCTCCTGCCGGCTCGCTGGCGCCATGCAGCCCTGCAAGGAGGAGGAGGAAGAGGAGGAGGAGCAGGAGGCGCGCCTGGGGAGCAGCCTGTTGCAGGAGGCAACGGCGCCGGAGCAGTCGCAGCCCCGGCGCGGCAGCGCGGCCCAGGGGAGCCTGGCCAGAGCGCCATGGGGCCGTGGCCATGCATCGCCCCATAGGCAGCAGCTGCTCCAGCCGTGCCGTTTAACTGCCCCTGCAACCGCATCCCCCCGGAGCGGAGCGGAGCGCGCGATGCTTGGCCTGGCCCCGGCGCAAAGGCCCCAATCCCCCCTGCCGCCTCCCGCACAGCTCCACCGCCCCCAGGCCCCCGCGCCATCCGCACTGCAGGAGGGAGCACGGCTAGGGTTAAATATTGCATCTCCACGAGAGCTGCTTCTGCTTTTCTGCTCACCCCACCTACTCTCGTTCGGCCAGGTTGGGGCAGCAGCTGGCAACCAGCCGCGGGAGAGTGCTAGGTGCAGCTCAGGTTTTGCCTCCGTAGCCCACGTTGGGAAGCAAGGCCATGCGGGTGCTGCAGGGTGGCCGAGGGGCACCCGGCAGGATGCCCAAGCTGGGGTTTGGCCAGGGAAACATTACGGATCTGAGGCTCCAGTAACCCCGGCTGTCCGGATCCTACTCTGACACTCTGCTTGGAGGCAGGGCTGTGCAGAAGTCCTGCACCCACTACCAGTGCAAAAGAAAGCACTTCTCTACATTAGGCTGGCCTGGGTTTCTCCCTCTGTCACAAGAGCCAGACACTCTTGTTTAAACCCAGGAGAAACCACCTCCCTCTCCCTCAGAACAAGGCAGCACTTTTGTCTTCTGTTACAAAAAGAAGAGTAGCCCAACTCCAACGCCCAGCTGATTGCCTCTGAACAGGCTATTCAGACACACCAAATGCACACGGCAGACGGATAGAACAGTGTATAGAGCTGGGATTGATTTTTGTCTCAGCCTAAAGATGCTTCCTTCAACTTCCTGAAGAGATGGAGAGAGGTCTCCCTCCCCCAGAGACCTCCTTCACTCGCAAAGCCCTGGCCGTGGCCACGAAAATGGCTGTGATTTCATACAGGCGATCAGGCTCCCAGGGGATGGGGGTATTTTTCCTCCCCTTTCATGACCCGTGCAAATATCTCCCTGAGGGTTTCCTTCTCTAGAAGTTTTCCAGGTGGATGCTCTCTGCTTTTATCAACTCAGAAGCAGATACATGAGGATTAGTCATTCACCCCCAAGGTCTCACACTCCCGCACCCAGCCCACTCAAAGGGCAGCTCTTCTACATCAGAGCTGCGCTCTCTGCAGAGCTGCCAGTGCTGACAGCCTGGCTCCCAGTTGATGCCTACACCGTCCTCTCCTCCTGCTCGAAAGGCATGAATCTCACACCAAATATCCATGGCATACCTGACAAGATCAGCTGAAGCATTTTCCCTCTGACCGTGCTGTTGCCAGCTTCTCCCCAGTGATGACGGGTAGCACCAACCCAAGAGCCAGATTTGGGAGGCATGGGAGCAGCAGGACTGGTCCAGTCTTCAAGGCGACCGCTGCAGGGCCCTGCACCTAGCTGGATCCCAGTCGCAGTTGCACCAGCCCTTCCTGCGTAACCTCTTACACTCCAGCACAGTGACAGCCAGGCCACAGGCCAGAAGGACCTCTGGCCTGGAGAGGGAATGGAGAGCATGTTACAGGAAACCTGCTCGAAACAGTAACAAAGCTTCCTGGAAGAGCAGGGAGCTGAGGAACCATCTCCCAGACAGAGATGCTAAGGGATCCAGCTGGGTGAAACTCCCAATTAAGAGGCTTTTAGAGGCTTAAGAATAAAGTGGAAGATGGGTGAGAAGAACTTTTTTATTTCTCTCTCCTAAAATGCTGTTGTTCTTGTTGCACTGAGAGCCATCTCCAGAAGTTCTGTTAAAGGAGGGTTTACCTCACCATCCTTCACATCCCTTCTCAAACACTCCCAAACTGCCATCAGTGATGGAGATCTGCCAAACCATCACTCATGGCCTCATCAGTGCTTTGGACCTCAGGCCATCACATCCCTTGCTGGCCAGGACTGAGCCCTCTCTAGACTAAATTCAACAGACCTTCTAGTGCTCGGGCCTGTGTTTTGACATTCAGGAAGCTGGAATGGCAGAAACACACACCAGGGAGGGAAAAAGAGTGAAATACTTCACCCTGGCTGCAGCATGCTCTTGGAAAACGCATGGTTCACAAAGTGCTTCGCCTCCTGACACAGGATGATTCTTCACGCTGAGCCACGCTCTTAGTTACCTGCTCCAGCATAATGCTGTGGGGACCAGCTGTGGGAGGATGGCTCTGGTTGCTGAGCTGCTACCGCAAGGAGGCAAGGCCTGGGAAATTCAGGGGGCCAGCTATGCACAACGCAAGTTGCACCAGGTAACAGATCTTGCAAACAACATTTCAAAAGCAGAGACATCAGCCTTGCACCCTGTCACAACTGCAGCGCTACCTCTGATCTCTGAAAACCTGTTGTAGGCTCAGAGACACAACAGTCACTTTCATTTCGAGACTGATGCCAAGCTCAGGGCCTTGGGAAGGATCTTGCTGTCCTGCCATGACTTCCCAGCTCTCCTCATGGCTCTGACGTCTCCCCTGACAGCGTCAATTCTTCCCAGGGGAAGGATGCCAGTGTGCTGGGCTCCTTTTCTGAAGATCTGAGTCACAGCAAGGAGCAGCACCTTGTTCTCCCTTCCCAGGGTGTTGCTGTTTCCATGGGAGAGGGCAGGTGCCCAGGAGACAAATGTTGCACCTAGGACAGCAGTGTGGCAAGCCAGAGACTCTCGTGGGACTAAGGTGGAGCTCGGCTGCTCAGTCCCTATCACCCGGCTCCGTAGCCAAGCCCCCTTCTCCATGGTGGACAGTTCCAGAGGCAGAATTTAATTGCTCAATTTGCAGGGTTTATCCAGCCATGTTGCAACAGCTTCCAGCAGCTCTAACAGGCAGCAGTGCAATAGGAGGAGGCTGGTGAAGCCCACAGAGCTACCCACAGAGCAGGTCTCCAGGAGCAAAAGTCTGCAGAGACCTTCAGAGGCCTACGGCCTAAACCTGCCATAGCTTGACTGCATCTAGCTACTTCCTTCCAAGGTCCTGGTGGTCCCCAAGCCCCAGAGACTGAGGCCTGGCAGAGGCAGAAACAAGTTCAGCGGTGGCCTCAAGCTTGGATCGCCTGCTTCCCGCTCCCTCCCCCCCAAAAAAAATCTCACCACACAAACCACCTAGTACAGATCCCCCCTTCTCACATGGCTCCCGAGAAACTCCACGACAGCACCCCTGGGTGCCATGACAAGCAGAGAGCAATGGCTGAAGATATCAAAGCCACTAGAAGCCTTGAGCCTCCTCCCGAGAGGCAGCGAGCAGAAGAACGCCAGGCGCTGCCCACGCGGGCGACAGCCGAGACGCCCCTTACCCGCCAAGCGCGGCCCCGTCCCAGCGCTGCTCTCAGGAGGCACCAGTGGGTCTGAAGGCCACGGCCCCACTGGTCAGCCGCTCTACCCACACCCGGCCTCGCCAGGACCATCAGGAGCCCTGGCAAGAGCCGGCTCGGGCTTTCAGCGGAGAGACAGCCGCCGCATCCCGAATCAATGGGAGCACGGGGTATTTCCGAGCGGATCAATTCTGGCACTCTCGCACCTCCTCGCTTTGGGCTTCTGCTTCGCAGGGATGGGAAGGGAAAGGGGAGCACCGGGATTTCCTGGAAAGGGCTAGAAAGAGGCTTTCCTGAGGATGCAGAAAGATGAAGCTCTTCCAGGAGGAAGAGGTGCTTGAAGAGGAAGCAAGCCAGGCAGGGGGGCTGGGGGCCGAGCTGGGGGGCCGAGCCGGGGCCCGGGGCCGGGGGGGCGACGCGGGCGGGGGCTGCAGCCGCCCCCGCGGGGCCGAAGCGGCGGCGCGGGGAGCGGCGGCGCGGGGGCGGCCCGGGCCCGGGAGGGAGGGGGGGTCCCGAGGGTCCCGGGGGAGGCGGCCGGTACCTGAAATTGGGGGGCGAGGCGAGGTGCAGGCCCAGGAAGGGGGAGGAGGCGGGCGGGGATGCGGCTCCTTTCTCTCGCTCCGCCATTCTGTGGCTGTCTCCATGCAGGCGGAGGCAGGCAGGGAGGGAGGGAGGGAGGGAGGGAGGAGGGGAGGGGGCTGCTGGGGGGAGGGACGCACCTGCCGACGGGGGGGGGGGCGCAGGGGGCTGCTGCCCGCGGCCCCCGGCGGCAGCCGCAGGACAGATGTGCCGCAGCTGGAGGCGGCGCCGCGGGAAAGGCCGGCCCTGCCTGCGGGGCAGATGTGCCCACAGCTGGTGGTGCCCCGGGGCCCGGCGCAGTGGGGCGGCCGGGGGGCGGGGACGAGAGCGGGGGGAGGACAGGCCCCACGGACGCCTCGGCCCTGGCTGGCCCCACACCCAGGGCCGCTTGCAAAGGCTAGGGCAGTCCTGCCACCCACATCTACCCCAGGGCCTGTCCTGGGGGTGGCAGTACCTCAAGCAGGGTGCAGCCTGGTGCCAGGTTGTCGCACAGGCCCTTCTCTCAAATTAGGGCCCCCGCAGGGCGCGCCAGCCTCCCCTCTCCTCCATGGCAGGAGCACGCCTGCAGACCAGGTGAGTAGCAGACCGCTAAAATCAGGCTGTGCTTTGCCACCTTCAGCACAGGTTTGCACCGCCTGCGTGGCTGACAACAGGTCACCCCACCGCGAACCCCGTCTGCTATACCCTCCCCGTCCTCCTGAAGCCTCTGAGGGGTGTAAGCCCTGCAAGGGGGGGCTTAAAAGGCAGATTTCACACATTTCACACGCGCAAGGGAAAAAATGCCTCTAAAGGGCCCAGCTGTCTCCGCAGAGCAGAGACCTACGCTTGCATCCAGCTGCGGCTCAGGGGAGCCAAACCTGTCTCATCTTGATGGAGTGTTACCCCTGCTACTTTTCTTCAGCAGCCTGAGCAGCAGGTTTCTTTCACGTCTTTCCTTCCCCTGCTTTGCAGACTGTAGCATAAAACTGTGTAAGCTGTACTGCATACAGAAGTGGACACCAGTGTTTTTAGACCCCAAGGCTGCTATTACAAATGAAGAGGTGAACTTTTAATATTCCCTTCATGCCCACTGCGTTCCCAGTTACCATACGCACATGCCCGTGACAGTCCTGGAGGGGTGGGCTGTGTTGCTTCAGCAGTTCGAATTTTAATGACAGAGCAGATCCCATCACTGTTTCTCAAGCCACAGAGCTAACTGTCTTTGAGACAACAGTATTAATTTCTTGGCAAAGACCCAGGATATCAGCTGCTCCTCCAGAGAAGAGCAAACGGAGCCCTCCAAGGCACAGAGCCCTGCTCTCACTTGGGAGTCTTGATCTTCTGCCAAACTCGAGAGATGTTATTCCGGGGCCAGCATGGAGTCAGGCACGTAACGACGAGCTCAGCAGTCACAGGCACCCTCGGGGCAGCCTCCAGAGGGTTGCTACTTGTACCCTTCACAATGTGGATGCATAGATCAAGCTGTCTTACATCCAGGACCTAGGAGACTCATTGCCTTTGACACTATTCCATCTTACCGTACAAGCCCCAGATCCCATTCATCTGCAGCGTGGCAGTGGGGTTGGCCTTCTGTCTTGGCGAGTGAGTAAGGTTGCTTTCTCCTCCTCCTGCAAGCAGATCATCACAAATGCATCTCACTTCTCTTTGGGAAGCACACTGAGCCCTCGACTCAGTCCAGACCTGAGGCCAGGCTAGCAGTAGACCCATTTTAGCCCTCCTAGCTGCACCAGTGCTGTTCACGTCCATCTCCTCATAGTGCAGAGTAGAGCCCACTGCCTGTGGTGAAAGCAGCAAGATGCACGTGCTGGGAAGCATAGCTTCCTTCCGGACTAGCAGGGATAGCAGCACAGCAGAGACTACATCTAGCTTCCAAGCTACGCAGGACCTCTAGTGGCTTGTCACTAGCTGGTCCGGCTGGTGGGACATCTGAAGAGCGCTACAGCCCTGCTCCTTTAGCTGGACCTGCAGAGTATCAGCTCCTCAGGTCTGCCACAGTAGCTGGAGGAGAGAGCAAGCGACCCTGCCTTACAGCTCTGTGCATCCCTGGCAATCAAGGCAGGGGCTTCAGAGGGTGCTTATTCCCAGCTACATGCTCAGCAGCACCACCCTCACCTCAGGACAAGCCCTCTCCCAGTAGAAAATCTCATGCTGTGGTAAAGTGGTCCACTCTCCCAGTGACTCTCCTTTGGGGGGGATTATCTTCTCCCAGGGATGACTCTGCCTCAGTGCATCATGCTCTCAATAAAGGACCATGACTGCAGTTTCTGCTTCAGCTGTCAGCAGAGAAAGAGGGCTGCAGGGCCTCTGGGCCAAAGCTACATGCCTTATTGAAGGCCCCAGGACAGGAAATGGATTGCAACAATCCTCCTTAAGGAATCCCTGGGCCCTGAGGTCAGACAGCTGTGCCCAGCCCTGATTTTTCCACTGCGGCCTATACTGCTGTGGAAAAGCATGCAGCATGTTTGCAGCTGGGTATGATCTGGAATAGCAAAGTTATTAATAACCTTTTGCTTTGGCCTTGGATGCCCCTCTAATGCCTGTCAGTACCCAACCTCACTTCTCTGGATGCTGCTGATGTTGTGACCTGTTAGCTGTCAGCAGATCCTCTGCACTGGGGAAACCCCACCCAGCTGCCCGGAGGAGCCAGGCAGGCTGCTTTATCTGCAGTGGGAATGCACTGGCTGGCCAAGGCGTGGGAATGTGAGAATGAGCTCAGTGTAGGTTCACTATAAGTGGAGTAAAATAAAAGCCTAAACAACCCCCCCAAGAACTGTCCCCCAAGGAAGACTGTTAGGTCACACCTAACACTTGGACACCAAGTAAAACAGTTTGATAGACCTGCAACGTGCAGAATTGGAGACTTGATCGAAACAGGCGTTTTAGTTATCCTGATTTTTTGTAGACCCTGCATAACCTCTCCATGCTCCCAGCAATACATGTGTGTACATGTCCTGCAAATTAGAGGATCTATACTTCTGCCCTAGCCTATGCCTGTTTGCCCACAAAGAATCTAATGTCTTTTGTTCCAAACTGTCTGAACCACCAGGTTCAGTTCAGAACACTTGTTCTCTTGCCTGAGAAACAGTTATGTGCTGAGAGGGTTGTCTGCTTCTCTCCCTTAGATAAAACACCTGGTCTAATACAAGGTATTCCCTCTGTCCCTTCATGTAGTTATTGTACCAAATTAGCAGCCTGCTCTTTCCTTTAGTCATCCTTCTCAGTGCTCCAGATCCCCCCCTGCCCCAGAGAGGAGCGTGTGGCACATGTGTACATACTCCCAGCTATTTCTTTGTAGGGAAGTGAGACAAGGGAAGAGAATTTCCACAACCACCAACACTTGGAGCACGCACACACCCTCTACTAGACATCCAAGCCACAGTCTCTGAACTGACCTCTGCAAGTCCAAGTTATGTTACCAGCCCTCTAGCAGGTTTTGTACTGAGTTTGTCGTATTGGCTCTTTTATCTTCCAAGGCACAGGCTGCAGAGCTTTCAAAATGGTTTTGTCATTTACGTGACACTTTAAGATTGAAATATATTTCCTCAAACCTATGAGGCCCTTGCTGGAGACAGTGGAGAACAATTCAGCACTAGCATAAACCTTGCCCATAGCCCCACTTAGTTAACTGGTGTTTTGTATGCATTGCACTCCTCATAGACAAGTCTTGTCCTTTCATCACCAATGCCTCTTTGAAACAACCTAATCTGCATCTTCAAAAAGTCTTTTCACTCTCAAACATTCCCAGCCAATTAGCCTCTGAATTTTAAACGCTTATAGATGCAAAAATGTTTTAGAATTGCATCTTGTCATTGTCTAGATTGTTTGTAATAACTGCGTAGCTGGTGTTCAGACTGGTACTAGCTGAACATTGCTAAGGACTGGGGGTCTAGCACTTCTGTTCTAGATCAGCCCCATTGCCAAATCTGAAAGAGGAACTGTGCAGTCACTTGCATTTCAGGTCGAGGGAGGTGACCCTGCCCCTCTGCTCAGCCCTGGGGAGGCCTCGTCTCGAGTACTGTGTCTAGTTCTGGGCTCCCCAGTCCAAGAGAGACATGGAGCTACTGGAGAGAGTCCAGTGTAGGACTACAAAGATGATCAGAGGGCTGGAGCACCTGCCCTATGAGGAAGGGCTGCGAGAGCTGGGCCTGTTTAGCCTGGGGAAGAGAAGACTGAGGGGGGGGGTGGAATCTTATCCACGTGTATAAGTACCTGAAGGGAGGGTGTCAAGGGGACGGGGACAAACTCTTTTCAGTTGTCCCATGCGACAGGAGAAGAGGCAAGGGGCAGAAATTGAACCACAGAAAGTTCCGTCTGACCGTGAGGGGGAATTTCTTCCCTGTGAGAGTGACGGAGCCCTGGACCAGGTTGCCCAGAGAGGCTGTGGAGTCTCCTTCTCTAGAGATCTTCAAGGCCTGCCTGGATGCAAGCCTGTCTAACATGCTCTAGGTGACCCTGCTTGAGCAGGGGGGTTGGACTAGATGATCTCCAGAGGTCCCTTCCAACCTCAATCATTCTGTGATTCTGTGAAAAATAACCTACCTCATGTCATTCTCCAAAGATAAAAAGTTTCAGTAACCAGGTCTACAAAAGAGCACTGAGGAGAACAGCATAATGCAAAAAACAGACAATCACTTCAACTGTGTCCTAGGTAGTTCCTAGGCTGCTTGACATGGTGTATTTAGTATCAGTTCAGGGCTTAGTTGAAGAGTCGCAAGAGAAAACAGAAGACTCATTTATATCAATGTTCACAGCTCTGTCACACTTCTCTGCTCCAGTGCTGACCCTCTCAGTGAGGAGGAGTCTTGGGTCTCCATGGAACATCCTCTGCGAGGGAGTCCTAAAAGCCACTACCCTTTCAGCATCAAAAATAAGCTGTTTTCTCCTCCCACTCAAGAGTTTTCTCCTCACCCTTGTATGCACTCTTTGGAGATGCCTGTACCAGTACAGACCAGATAACCTTCCAGTCCCATATCCCTTAGCCACAGAGAATAACTGTTATCTCAGAAAACATCATAAACCTAAGGGGCATGCATTTGATGATGCACCCTTTGTATATCTCAGCCTCCACCAATCCTCTGCTCCTTCCTGAAACAAAGATAATATTTTTGTTAACAACTACTAATGTTTTTTTCTTTCCCCATGAACTTGTCAGGCCTTTTGAATCCAGGAAAACTGTTTGTACCCATAACGTATTGAGAGCCTGCACAAAAAACTCCTTGTTGAGGAAACTGCAGACATGCTATACTCATCTGTTTTGAGCCTGCCATCTGGTAGTTTAAATTAATACCCCCAAACCTAAACACTACAGAGAACAGTGAATAATCATTCCCCATTCCACTTCTTTGTCACTCAGTGTCACACATCTTTATCATTTCAAAGGGGAAAAGATAACAGAATGGATTAATCCCAACCTACTAATAAGTTTCTGTATGGAAATTACTCCACATCTTGAATTGTTCTTTGTGTGTTTCTGTGTGCCCTTTTCAGCTCTACCACCTGAACTGTGGCTGTTCCAGCTACCATCCACACTACAGGAGCTGAGAGAAAACTTGCAAATGGGATTCCCCCTTTCCCACCAAGCCTTCTAGGAGATCACTTCTGTCTCCTTTCCCCTTGGCCCTTCACCCTGATGGATTCAGCTCTAACACACTACTTACAAATAAAGTAAATTGGACCACAGCAGAAAGGGTTAAAGACATTTATATATATATATAAAAAAACTAATGTCATATTTACAGACCATTGCCTAAGCATGAAACTTTCCAAATGTCAGAAATCAAGTTTCTGTAATCTAAGAGTACAAAGTGCATGTCTTCCCTCTGCAGCAGAAGACAGGGGGGGTCTCTCCTTTCCCTTATACCTTTCTGTCCTCAGACAGTGGGAGTAAGGTCCAGATTCAGTCTGAAGGAGACAAAACCCAAGCGATGCTGATTACTGCATTATTCACCAGGGAGACTCTATGAATAACAGCTTAGAAGAAAAGTGAAGTCAGGAAAAGTGACTCTTGTTTACTCAGACACTCTGGTCAATGGATTTCCCTAGGAAAGGGAATCTAGGGCCAATGCCCTAGGGAGATTAGCGGGAAGAAAAGGTTGTTCAGCTATTTAATAAATTAATTCTTGGACACAGTTCAACTCCTCCACTTCCTCCACCCCTTTATAAGCCTCTCAGATATATTTGAGTTGGTTTCCTGTTTGTAACCCCAGCGTTCTGGGTTCAAAGATGGGCTCCAAAACTGAATTCAGCTATCCCAATCAGAATGAGAGACAAATCCTGTGCTCCTCAAACCATTAGCTGAGAAAGCTTACACATAGCCACACTCTATCTGTGCCAGACGGGGATGAAGAATTTTGGATAGCAAATAAAAACTGCCAACAGCAGTCCATTGCATGGGATTAACTACTTGAAATAGTGCTGAAACAGAGGCTCTTTTACAGGACTGCTCTCCATTGCCCTCCCAGATTGGAAGGTGAGTACAGTCACTCTGCCAGCACTGTGCTGAAATGACATCCTGTAGCAGGACAAGGCCAAGGAATATACGGTTAAGAGCTTGAAAAGCTATACAGCTGTCCTTCTACACTATAAAGCATGGATGTGAGCATGAACAGGAAGGAGCGGTGCACAGAGGATGAGATTTTGGGATTATACTGTTTACAAACTCAACACACAGATGCTAATACAGGAGGGAGTAAACATCCACACAGAACAGACAATGGACAGAGCCCAAGGAAGACTCACTTCAAGAAGCTGCTGTGTAACTCATCCTCCAGCAGTATTAGGCACTCCACAGGCTACACACCAGACACTGGTAACTCCATTTAAAAGAGCTATTGCTCAGAGAAGGAAATGCAGTAGACTCCCAATACCAGGACTGTTCCCTCTGCCAAGTGTAGCTCCCTCTGCTATTTGGAGCAGCAAGTTTCTTGGAGACCGCTTTAACAATATCAAGTCACGGTTTTATTCTCCAAATAATCCTCCCTCTCTGAGTCTTTTTCCCCAGGTATCAAACTACTCTCAAGCTTCTTGTTCCAGGCAACGGCACTACGGCTCAACTTCCTTGTAGAGAAATCTCACCACTGCAAAGTTAAGTGCCTTTCAAGTGCAAAGACCGTTCATATCACTTTGTTCGTTTGCTACAATTGCCCTTCATTTCTTTTCCATCCCACACGTATACCACCTTCATGTATTCAGAAAGCATTTATATCTCTGTCGGCCTAGCTTAACAAACACTGAGATTTTCCTGTTTTCTTGTAGATTGGCACTACTCTTGATGTTCTATCAGCTTCCTTCTCAACTCCTACTATAATCTAGTTAATATAATCTAAGTTAACCATGGCCCACCTCACTGTCTAGTAGTACTGAGAATGGACATTCACTACTTCTGAGATGCAGCTCCCTATCAATGCATAAAGTCACATGCACTGATCCATTGTCAGAAAAGAAAGATACACCTAGAAGTGAACAAACTGGTAGAAAGCTCTTGCCCCCTTACACGCAGGCAGATTTTGAGCTTGGCTGAAGAGAGACATCTGGCTCTTTGGAGGCCAGAAAGCCAAACATCCCCAAGCACAAGCAATATGGTGCCCTTTTGTGGCAGTTATTGGTATTACACATTTACATGAGACACCCCAGGTTTTCCGTTGCGGATCTCAAGTTCCAGTCCCTCTGTGGCAACAACCCCTACTCTTCTTGTCATCTCTTCAGCACTTGCTCTTCACTTGTGAGCTGCTTGTCATTGGCTGCAGGAAAAAGAAGAGAGAGTTTGCCTCAATTCCCCCCTCAGAGTGAAAAGGGAACTGGCAGAACACTGGCCAGCTCCTTCCCTGCTGCTATCAAGCATTTCAGGCAGATGATTAGGAACAGCACCCACCTGCCAGCTCCCCTCCTCTACCCTGTACCCTCACCACAGGGGCAAACCCAGCTGCAACCCCATTCTATCGAAGAGGCAGAAAGCTTTCAGGAACAAATTCAAGAATAATTCTGCTCTGTAATTGCTCTAGCAATAAAGTATTACTCTCTGCTGTAGTATGGGATAAAGAGCTTATCAAGCAAATTCAGAACAACCAGAAAGCAGTCACTGGCAAATCACAGAGCTATGAAATTACAGTCAGGATCCATGCCTTCCTCAAGCAAGTAAATTTTGTTCAGGGAGCAATTAAGATTGGCCCTTGCTAACTGTCAAAACAAGATGGTTTGAACCAGACCACGCCTAGCACTACTCACAGTCACAAGCTCTTGCCAGGGATCTCTGGATTAGGGAGACCTCCTACTTTGGCTCGTTTGTACAGTTCCTCAGTGCACAGCTCTTCTGCTCCCTCATGCTTGCGCTTTGGAGAAGCCTGGTCAGATTGTGGTAGTCTCATCACTGTATAGGAAGAAAAGTCATTGCAACCATTTCCTCCAGCTGTAGATCATCTCACAGGTACACCCTGGGTTTCTAACGTGCCACTGCACTGGGGCAAATCGTGTTGTACAAGCACAGGGAGATGTCACAGCCTCCTTAAGCATTCACTTTTGACAAATTTCATTAAAAGTAGGATGACTAAGACCCCCAGAACAAACCCAAAGATGTTCTACTTCACTGAAGAACAACTTAATTATATCTAATCAAATCTACAGTAATCCACACTGCTCCATTAAGTGGCTGTGTAGGATCCTAAACAGGCCATTAAAGATTCATTTCAGTGAATTCCTATTCTGCAGCTCTTTTAGGAATGAAGGCTCACTGCAGAGTTCTGAACAAAGCCTAAAGTAAGGTGAATATGATCTGTTCTCCTAGCTACACATCCTCTTCTCATTAGAAGAGAATTTTACTCTGCTGCCTAGAGCCTCTAAATCCCTATGAAACTATCTCAGAAGAACACAAATAGCTCCAACTCACCTGTACTCGTACTGCTGCTCTGCCCTAAAGCTGGATCGGCAACTTGGCCACTGAGATCTTCCACACAAGGGACTGATGCCAATAAGCCTAGAGAAGGAAAGCAAGAGGATCACAGTTGAGAAACAAGAAACTTGTCAAGGGTAGGAGGAGAGAATAAAAGCCCTTCACATTGAAACAGTGATCATCAACACTATCAGTATACAATCAGTACATCCATATTCCCAAAGACTAGGATGAGTTCAAAGCTCTGCTCAGCCAGTGCTGGCCACAGGCACCATGATCTAGCAGCATGTTCATTTAGGATGCTCTGCTTACTTTTTCCAAAGTGAGGAATGGACCATTCGTGGCACAGGGATTAAACAGGACCTTATGTCATCCCCAGCTCCCAAAAGACTAACCAAATCCCACTTTGAGCTGTCTAAGAGCTCATTGTAGGCTCTCCCTGGAAACACAGACTCAGAACAGCTTTCAATATGGACTCCTTCCTCTTGCAAGGAGTGGCCAGGGACACAAGCACTGTGTATTTTACATTATGGCCCTCCTCCCAGCATCTTGTCTCTTGTTACAGATGTTGATACTTACACAGTCCCCTATAGCGTGACAGCTGCTGGTAGATCTGCTTCATGCGTTCAATGTTCAGCCGGCTGGTCTCTGCATGGTTCACCATGGGTTTAGGGTAGTCCACCCCAATGATGCACTTGGCTGCCTTCTGCACAGACTCTGGGGCATTCCAGGGTTCGTAGATATATCGTGAAGGAAACCCCTTTAGTTTGGGCAGATATCGCCTATGGCGCAAGTAAAACAATGCGCAGACATCAGTTAAAAAGCAGCAAGGCAGGGTTCACAGTGCACAGGAAGTTCCATGCACCTGCCAGCTACTGAACAACTTCAGCTTGGAGATCAAGCAAGAAGGAAGCTCCAGTCACATTACTTACTTAACGTAGTCACCACTGGGGTCTGTGCGACGTCCAAAGCCCACAGGGCAGTAACAGTGGAAGAACTGCTGGAAGAATGCACTGCACGAAAGCCACATCCAGCTGCCTGCATTTACACTGAAATCTGCATCCAGCAACAGCTCGTCAAATACCTGCAGCAATTGGAAGAAGAGGCAGTGAGAGCAGCCACAAACTCCTGTCTGGAGAAGGAGGAATCAAGAAGCTATTCAGATGGCAGACATCCAGCTGTCTGAGGAAGCTCCTAGGAAGCAGGAGAGCAACAAAGAGGTGATCTGCTGGCAGAAGCCAGCCAGCTGGTCAATATTTTTCACTTCCTGACATTTTCACATAGGGAGGCACTGTCTGCTCGCACTGATAAAATGCTGGCTAATGTCTCATGGAGCTACAGACTAAATCACTGCTTAGTGTTACAGCAATCCCTGAGTATTGATGCTAACCTGGGAGACCTAAGAAGTGCAAAGCACTGACCCTGGAAAGCTAACAGATGCTGCATAGAAGAACAAAGACCAAACAAGAAGAAAAAGCCTCTCTAAGGGTTCCAAAGCTCACTAACCATATCTTCAGGAGCAGCCAGGTTTCAGAGGTATACTCGCATCCATGTGTGGAAGCTGTGCTTTTAACGTCCGATTCTAAGATACACTTTCAACTTTGTAAGAAGAGGCCTCTGCTTTTTTTTTTTTTTTTTTTTTTTGGGGGGGGGCATAGGTTTTATGTATACCCAATAGCTTTGAGCTGTCTGACCCCTCAAATGTCCCAAAAGGCGTATCTTTTACCTTTTTCCTTGAGGGACTCTAGACTCAGATTTCAGTCACAGAGCCTTCCCTGACTAGCACGGTGACGGATTATAGAATGAGGAAAAAGGTCCAGTTATAAAGAGCCATGGAACTTGCAAAGAAAACAGATGGACTGACAGCACTTTTACATGAAAAAATAAGAGAGTCCCCCAAATTCCAGCCCATATTTACAAGTGGGTCCCACTAACTTTTTCTTAGGGGTTACCTGAAACTTTCTTTACTTTCAGAGCCCTCACTGCAGAAGGCAGCAAGAAGTCAGGCTGCTGGCAGGCCAAGAGCCCACTAGCAAATCTTCTTCCACGCAACTTCTGCTTGCCAAGTGAAAGTCACACCTGTATTCCTATCCTTGCAGGGAGTGCCAAAGAGACTTTGTTTTCCTTATGGTCTCCTGCAAGCCTCTGGAAATGCCAGACTCACCCTGACTCCTGACTCCCAGCTGATCCAGAGGTCGCCCCTTGTCAGGAAGCAGGCCACAGCGTGCCTGGCCAGATGGTGGATCCACCCTTCTTGTCTCAGTTGGGTCATGATTGCATCAATCCAAGGGAAGCCTGTCTTGCCCTCTGCCCACTTTGCCAAGGCTTCAGGATTCCTGTCCCAGGGGATCTGGATGCAGATAGGGTTCCCCTCCATGCGATCAAACTTAGGGTTGTTGGTGGCTGCTGTGTAAAAAAACTCCCGCCAAAGGAGCTGTCCATACAGAGAGAGCGGGGGTGTGCTGTTGCGCTTCACCTGTGGAGGAGGAAACAAGGATATTCAGAGAGGGGAAGACTGGCTTCATCAAGCTGAACTGTAAGCCATCTATACATTCACACACATGATTCCCACCAACTCAGTTAGTTACTGGCAGCTGTCAGAAAGGAGTTCAATTTTAGTTCATACCTCACCAGAAACTCCAGCTGGTAAAGTTAGCTCATGAGTTTTAGTTCACTCAGTACAACAAAAACAATTTGAACCACCAATAACAACTAACAATAAAAAGCTCTACATAGCTGATGACTTAGGAGTCCAGGCTGAAGAACAGGATCATCAGATTGACAGTCTGCTCAACTACATACAGGACAATCACTTTTTATCACCCCATAGTGTCTTCTGTAGCAGCAGCAAGCTTTGCTCAAGGGTCAGACACAGAGCAGGCAAGAGCAACTTCTGCAGCTGTTCTGGCTCACTCTCTGGGAGCCAAAATCCTGCTATGCTCAAAACCAGCCCACTCTCCAGATGAACACCTCTGGATTTCCTTTTGTCTTACCTTCTTATACAGCTCCCAGAGACGATAGTAAAATAAGCGGCAGGACAAACAGCCAAAACGCAGGTAGGGACTCAGTCCTGTAGGGCTGGCCAGCAATGAATTGGCATTCATCCTTGGTCTTTCATAATTTGCAACCCATGCCTAGACACATTCAGGAGAAATGAGGCAAAGAAAACAAAACCTTTTAGACCCTGCTATGAACACGCCTCTTTGAAGATGATGAGGTCACTCAGGTCTCTTCTATTCAGTTCCTGCCACTACTGAACATCTCCAGTGGGCAATTCCAACCCCCACAACCCAACTCAAGGAATACAAAACACTTGCTCCACAAGGATTTGAGCTAGTTAGTCATTCTGGTCCAGAAAAGGACTAAATTTGCATTGCATGTCTCAGCTAATAACCTTGAAATCTCCTAGGGACACCTGCTAATGCAATTTTTTACGTCCAAGTATGCCTGTCTTTTTAGTGTGTGGAATAAGATAATCTGAGGAAGTTCAGAGCTGTTTGTTGTGCAAGTTGAAGGTTTATTCTTTCTTTAACATCAGAATATATACTTTGAGTTCTATACCTGTCATCAAGCCATCTGGCATTAGAGAGACATGAATGGTTTAAAACTGAGCCACATCTCTCCACCTGAGACACAAGTCATTACTTCAATATTGTTTGCCTCATGCACACTATGATGAAAAGCACAAGGATCATAGAAGGGATCTGAGTATTTCAGCAAGGAGCCAAAGGAATACCAATTAGTGAGGCAAAATAAGACAGACATACAATGGGAAGGCATTCTTTATGAGTGCATACCCCTCCTAATACCTCACATAGACAAGAGGAGATGGTATGTAGCACAGACTGAATAACTTTGTAGGAGATTCTCCAAATTTGCATTCCAAGGGAAATGAAAGGAGAAATAGCAAGGAAAGAGTCCTATGTGCTTCTCACAACAGTATAATTAATACACAACTCTGTTTCTCTGGGTTGGTGTTGCCCAGAAGTGGAGTTCTCTGCTCTACATACAACCAAAGGTCAGGAGTACTGCATCAGTATCAGATTCCCCTGCTACAGGTGAAGGCTGCAATTGCTGCTATAAAAACAAAGAAAAGAGTGCAATGGCCAATGCTCAACATTTTTCACTGAGGGCTACTGCTTGCAGAAACACCCACTTGAATAATATGGATTACCTTTCTTTCCAAATGTTTATCCAGTCGTGCCAAGGCTTCTGTCTCCCCTCCTTGCCAAACTGCAGGGGCAAGGCCATCTGTGGGGAAACCTGAGGGAAAGAAATTGGTATGATCTGAAGTCAATTCTAGACAAAATGAACAGATGTAATTAAGCATGAGTAACAGCAAGACACGCTGAATACTGTAGTATTTAGTTGAGCTGCCTAACATGGCTTACTTGCTGCTCTAGTCCTACAGCAGGCAAATCATTTGGAGCACGGGGAAAGCCTGTTTACTACGCCACAGTACAAGAACCTGTCCCTGCAATGCTTCAGGAAGCCTTTGGGGGGCTTCCTCTATTGCTCACACACTGGCACCCTTGTGAATTAGTGTTACCCACAGGGCTCTGCTCCAAGGGCCAGAATGGCTGGTAGAGGGAACACGTGCCCCACAGGTCCGGCTTACAAAATACCCTGCCACAGCTACCAGCAGCTCAGCAGAAAACCTGCTGAGGCTCCTGACACGGTGCTGGGAAAGGTGTTGGATTAGTGCTGTAGAGCTATATTTCATTAGTTTCCAGAACCAAGGCAACAGGTGAAGCAACAAGGCAGGTTCCCTGCACTGTTCTAGGCTCATAGCAGAGCCTCCCCCGGTGGCAAGCAGAGCACTGTAAAGCTGCACACAGTCTTGCATTAGGTCAGACAATAAGGAAAGATGATCTGCCAAGGACTGCAGCCTTCAGGGTACTCCTGTTGTGAAGCCCTCCTTTCCATGACTGTTTAAATTGTGCTTCAAGGTGCCAAGTTGATACTCCTAGGAAACTGGCGTCAAGCCTCCAGCATCACATGCATGCAGACAATATTCTACAGTAACCCTTAATTTCCTTGCATTTCAATTCAGATCCTTGATACAGGCCTCAGATTCTTTACACTACACCATTCTATTCATCCTGCCTTCTCCAAGAAAAACAAAAAAAATCCCCAAAACTCCCCCAAAACCCACATCTAGGAAGGAGGAAACAAACCCCAACTTCCCAAGAATCAAAAGACATAGCAGGATGGATGAAAGGGGTTTCAGTACTATCTTTTGTTTATTAAGCTCCCAAATTGTCATTGCTTGGAAACAAGCGAGTTAAGTGATCTGAACCTGCCACATGGTTAGCTCACCTCTTCAGGTCTATTACACAACCTGCCAGAGATGGTAATAAGAAGGAAGCAGCTGGTGTGGACAGGAGACACTGGTAACAGTGGTTACATGTTCAGAGCAGCAGAGAGAACACTAGGACAGATGCAGAACATTTCAGAGCAATGCTAAAGGGGATGCTGCTCCCTGTATGACTGTAACGCAAGGGGAAGTGGTCTGTTTTCACAGACTCCAGCGCTCTCTAACAATCAAATGCTGCTTCCACAGCTAGGGGCAACCCAGGTCAGATGACACACTGGAGTTGTCCTGGGTGCACGCCAGCCATCAGAAACACGTTTCAGTGGAGCCCGTTTCAGCTGGCAGTTAACCCTTGCCTTCACCCTAAACACATACCCAGCTCCTCCAGGGATGGGACTCCATATACATCATCATGGTTCTCCTGTATGTCCACTTTACAAGTTTCCATCTGCTGGCTTATTATGCTGCTCACCGGCTTCTTTGGGAGCTCCATACGGCTAATGATGGCCTGGAAGCGCTTGTAGGTGAGGGGTGGTCTGTGGCCATTCAGCTCAATTATTCTGGAGACAAAATAAAAAGACATTTACCCACATAAGAGAAAAGGAAATAACAGCAAAACTGCATCCTGCTACCTCAGCTCAGAATAGCCTTTCACTTTCAGTACGGAAATCCTGTACATATCTAGGCTCCTCCTGATGCATCCCTCAAGGGGATATTTAAGAAAATGCCAAAAAAAAAAAAAATCCATCTCCATAGAAAACACAAGAAAACAACCACAGCTGAATCAGGCTTTGCATCATGTCTCTCCCAGAGCTCTTCATATCAATCCTGCGTATGAAACCTCAATCTGATTGCTCCATGTCTCGCCAAGATGACAAATCCCAGACCTACATCTGTATCCGTTCTTCCCTACCCCTTGAGATATCCTAACCTGTCTCTGTCCTTACTTCCTCCTCTCCCAACACAAGAAGTCTCATGGTATTCTGATCCCTTTTCTACCAATCTCGGATGAGACAAATCCTAGTTTGCGTCATTCCTCTCTCTTCTTGTGCTTAGAGAAATCCCCCTTTCTCCCCAACCCTGTAAGGTCACAAGCAGACCTGTCAGATCACACCAGGGAAAAGGTAGCAAGACAGTCACAGTTCCCCTCTCCTCTGTATCACTAAGTATCCACAGTCTGCTAGGACCACACAGTCTTATCTTCCTTGGGACACTGAACACAAAGGCCTCAGAGAAACCTCCTGGCCAAGGTAGGTTTTCCCATGATATTTTTAACCTGAGCTCCTGCAGGGAGGGGAAGGAGTTAAGAGCAAAGCAGACAGCACACGGATCGCCAGCATTACATAAAGTTGAGGCAGCCAACCTCACAGCTCACACACGAGCTGCAGCAGAGCAGCCTTCTCCACCCATTAGTCAACGGCTTATGCAAGGGGCTGGGCTTAAAGCCGAGTGTTTCGGCAGACGCCATGTGCCTCCCCTTCCCCCAATAACTGCACGTGTAGCGAGGAGGAGCGACATGCCAACCCACGGCCTTCCCCGAGCCATTCCTCACGTGTGCTCTAAAGTGACCTAGCTTCCCTGCTCAACATAGCAACAGCAAAGTGGGAAGCTGTGCCCTGCTCTGCACGTCCCTGCTGCTGCTGCTTCCATCTAGGCCATGCGTGAACCAGAAGCCCAGGCCACCTACACACTGTGAGCAGAGAAAAGGGAAGCCTTTAAAAGTGGCAGCACAGTTGCAAAGATTAAAGAGATTTCAAATGAAGCCTCCTGCATTTTCCTTTAATTTTTTTATGTAATAAGCTGTAGGTATTTGGAGAAAAAGAAATTAATAAGCATAGTAAAGAGGGTCATCAGGGTGTGCAGAGAACAGTAAGTTTATTGTAAGACTCTAAGCATGATCACTGTGTAGCTCAGCATCCTCTTTCACTCTTCCAAGCAAAGGTACTGAGGGGACTTCTATAGGCAACACGTTCTGTCCTGTTTCTTCACATCAGAGAGCATCTCCTACACTTTCACAGACATGTTTTTTGGTTAGCTATTTCTGATGTACTATACCATGGATGCTAAGAGACCATGAACTCTCATGAATACTACCCACCAAAACTTCCCTGCTGTCTGCTCTGAATGCTGGAACCTCAAACAAGACCGTAAGTTCATAAGGACTGCTGAAAGATCACAACTGCTGCTGGAAGGAAAATGA
Source organism: Rhea pennata (assembly GCF_028389875.1). Lineage (NCBI taxonomy): Eukaryota > Metazoa > Chordata > Aves > Rheiformes > Rheidae > Rhea > Rhea pennata. The sequence goes on along the minus strand of NC_084667.1, from coordinate 17,733,914 downwards.
GGCCTTCTCAGTTACAGCAAGCATTTGGGATAGGCTTGCGTGTTTTCAGAGAAGTTCAGTATCCAGAGATGAAAACGTGAGAAAGCTGCCCAGTGTTTGCCCTGAGATCTCTGGCACAGCAGGAGCTGCTGCTTTAACACTACCTCTTTTTTTCAGTCCTCTTCCACAGCTCTGCTTGTGCTGCACCTCACTCCAAGATACACACTATTATATCACGTCTGAAATTCACAGCTAAAGCTTTTGCAAACAGACAGCAACTCGGACTAAATCACTGTGACTTGCAGATGGAGGCCACTGTTCTCATTCAGCATCCTCAAGAATTTAAACACGATTGAAATAACATACTACCTCTCCCGAACTCCTAAAGAGCCAGTTATGGGGTATGGGACACAATTCTTCCCAAGAGATGGAACTAGGACAACTTGCACGTTTTACAACACTTGACACTGGCATCATGCAACAAAATTTTTACAATGGTGTTGTGAAAATACATATCAAATATCATCAGGTATTATGAACTGTTTAGACCTTTGTGCAAGGTGATGCAGAAGAAGCCAGAGCCCCATAGGCACAAGTCTCTTCCTAGCTTCCTTCTAACCCAAGCAGTAGTCTCACAGGACTGACCTCCACGGCAGACGGGGCCACAAAGCAACAACAGGACCTTCCCCAGGATTTAATGCCCTATTTCATTCTATCTTTCGCAGCACAATTCACAGACTACACATGTGGCAGTTCTGCTCAAAGAAAACTGAAGAATAACACAGAAGAGTAGAGCTGCTTTATTCATCATATACTACATAACCTTTCTGGTATCACTGAGCACATGTAAAATTGGGGTGCTCTAAGACTACCAGAACCAGTATATCTGACAGTGCCAGATCTGTATTATTTGACAGTGCCCAGATGTTTCTGATTATCACAAAATAACATTTTACCTCAAGAAGGAGAGCAACCAAAACCTGACTAAACATGGTTCTGGCACTGCTAGGGTTACACATTATACTGCAGTCATCCAGGACAGCCACAGCATCTGCAGATTTCAAATGCACACTCCCACAGGCACCAGCTTCTGACTCAAGCCTCCGTGGCAGTGGCCCAGTGGGATAGCTACCAGTCTGGAGAAAGCTGCTTTCCTCAGAAACATGACACCTCACCTAGCTCGTAAATAACAGGGCCCCATTTGTCAAGGGACCGAATGTGCTCCCATCCGCTTCTTCCTGTGCAGAAGAGCTGGCTGCCAACACTCGGGAAGTAGGCTGTTTCACAACGTACCAGACTACCAATTCACATATACTATTTCATTAACCTTTGTCAGCTTATGCAATTGTTCTGATCTAAATCCTTTCTCCAGAGAGCTCGTGTAGGGCTGTGCACACCTAAGACAAGCAGCTTTTCTTCAGATTCACAGTGGAGACGGAGGATAACCTACAGATATGCCATACAACAGACACTGGACAAAGGACAAACTATTCCACTCCCACAGAATCACACACATACAAGCATGTGAAAGATGGGTGCCTTGATCACCTGCTAAGTACCAGTGCAGGGAGAAAACACCTGATGCTAAATCACCATGCAAGACAGACAACAGTAGTATGATTCAACAGATAGAAGTCAGAAGCTTTTTAGATGGAAAACAAACAAAGTTTGTGGTATAAGGTAACTAACTATCCATCACAAAAACACCAAGGCATGCAAACTTCCCCAGGGCTTCGTTCCTTTAAGTCAGTACATGCTCCCATTAAAAGGCATTTAATTATAATTTCAACCGTATGCTAGAATGTCTGGTGGCAAAACAGCTCTTGATGTATATTACAAAACCAAGCTCACAATGCTCCTTCTTGTGCTCCAAACTGCTCGGTCCAGAATGACCCAGGCTGCCCAGGATTACAGAAACCACGACGTTGACCACCAGCAAGAAGACTATAGAGCATTTAGATTCTAAGGAAGGGAAATCAGGCGATCCAGAGAAGAGACAAAACAAGTTGTCACCTGGAAGCTGTCAGGCAGAATAACTGTTAAGTAAAGGCTTTGAGCAGGCTAAGCTGATACCTACAAGATTATCTTTTCTGTCTGACTTCTAGAATCTGAACATTGCTAATCTTGACTGTGAATTCTTGAAAATTTTTAGGAGTATTTTCCAATACTGATGCTTATTTTTTCTACAGCCCTTTCCCTGTTTTGGGACAGGGGAGGGGGAGAAACTGATCATCACACAGCTGTGTCAGCAGTGCCAAAGAGAAACACATTGCAACCTTCCTACAGGGCATAAAAGTGGCCAAATGTACAAGTTAAATGAATAGGCTCTTTGTAAATGTCAAAAAGAAGCTGCTGCTGATGGTAGCAGGGACACACTGCTGGCGGAGAGACAGACAGACTACTGGAATCACATAGGTAGAAGTGAAATATCAAACTATTTGTTTAAAACTAGGCCTGACAGTCTCATTGGAGAATTGGTTAAAGGAAGATGAGAAGCAAGATACCAACACCGGGTTACAAATTATATAGGAAAAAGTAGGTTGGGCATAGGGATGACACATGTCTTGAGTTAAAGACTGGATAGTAAGCCTGTAGGGCAATATACTTGGTCTGACAAATTTTCAGGACAAATACAGTATTAGAAATATACCACCCACCGAGAGAACTCAGAGAGGCCAAGAACCAGGAAACACCATAGTAACTGGAGACTCCAACTACCTCCACACAGATTGGGTAAATGTCACACTCCAAGATTTTAGGAAAAAAAATCACAAAAGTCAAAGCAGTTAAAGAACAGCAGCAGTGAGGACATTAGAAGGCAGAATCATTCAGAAAGCTGAAGTGTGCAGGGGGCACTTCTCAGCCCAAATGAAGGCTTGAGAAACAAACAACAACCAAAAAAGCCTAAGTGCTGCAAAGTCTCTTTTCAAACACTGTAGGATACCTACAGGGCCAAGAGGTGACAAAAGCATAAAAGAAGCAGACACTGCAATATCACAGCAGAAAAACAGCACGCTTTCTTTTTTTGCACCTGTATTTACTAGGGAGGTATTCAAGGAGGTTGGCACCCTGAATCTCTTCAAGGAAATACCTCAGGGAATGTCACAGACTGGGATATCAACAGAATGAAGCTATGCTTGAACAGTAAGAGCTTGCCAGGACCAGAGAGTATTTACAAAGGACTATCAATGGACATGAAGAAGTGACCAAACTACTACTGCTACATTTAACACTTTCCTTAAAACTATCCAAATACTACTAGAAAATAGCAAGTATGACTCCAGATTTAAAAAGCCACACAGAGCTGAGTTAGGACCTGCACTGCTTGAAATTATTCCTAAGTTACGGGGAAAGGGTCAACGAGCAGCAAGGTGATGAAGTTTACTTACATAGTAAGCTAGTTGGGATAGATGAAAATGAAAGGCAACTGAAGAACTACCCCACACACCATGTGACTAGCTGAGAAAAATAACACAATTTTCTGTGTTGGTAATGTCTCTCCATGCGCATTGCTTTGTGATCTTAAATTCACTTATATATTAATGGGCTCTCAACTAGCTATGGCTATTCAGGAAGGAAGCCCTGAATCAGTTTAGTGTTCAGCAGTGCTAATAAAAAAAAAAAAAAAGAAAAGAAAACAGAATGCTAACAATTAATAGGAGAAGACAGAAAACATTACAGCACTATATAAATCCATTGTGCTCATACATCCTGAATGCCAGCTACAGTTATTTCTTGAAATGGAGAACAGAGGTGAAAAAAAGTATATAAAAAGGTCACAAAGGTATGCAACAGATTCTACCTGCAAAACTTAGACCATGACTTTTCAGCCTGGAAGAGACAAACATGACACAAGGATGAGGAGCATTGAAAAGGCAAGGAAAAAATAAGTGTTTGTGATCTCCTCTAATGCAAAAATGAGAGTAGCGTGTACTCAAGAGACAGGTTCAAGAAGAATACCTCTCACCCCAAACATTCCCACATAGTATGCGCTAAACTGCAAAGCTCCTTCCCACAGGACATTATAGATACAACAGACTTACAGGAGGAAAGAGGCTTTTAACATTCTTGGCACAAATCAGCCAAAAGCGGGGGTGAAGGAAGAAAGCAACCTGTAAGAGTAGTACTGAAACACGGCTGAAGTTGCACATATCTTAGTATTATAGTTTTTTTTTTTTTTTAAGAGTTTCAAAATAAAGGCAAGGCTCCAGCACAGCAAACACCCAACAAAGACAAGGCATACAAGTTTCAGGAAAAGGTAAATTTGCCGCAGTCAATCTTGTTCTATTTATTACAGCTGTCCTGACGCATCCATCAATTAAAAACAAAATCCGCCTTCATAACCTGTTTGAGACAACAGCTCCACTATTTGTATTATACTGAAGTGGAAAAAAAGCAGTCTGTGCAGTGAGAACAAGCTCAAGCACAGCAATCAATAGGACACAACTGAGCTACTTAAATGACTGAAGTATAGAGTTTAATTAACTTGAAGCAACACCCTTCCCTACATTCACGTCACTGTCACCACTTTGACGCGCTCTAATCAAAAGCGCGAGTGCGCAGCATAATCTTTTCGACACCATCCAGGCTCACAGGGGATGAGAGTGAGCAACACATAGCTCTCAGTGCAGCTGAGGAGGCTGAAACCGTCCCAGACGTGACAATCCCGGCCTAGCCTGGGCAGCACCTGTGCCCTTGCTCGCTCCATACCTGTCCAGGTCGTACAGCGTGTGCGAGTTTTCTATCACCACCTCCACTCCAGCCTCCTTGGCCAGTTTGACAATAGCTGCATCTCTCTCCTTTCCAAACGGCTCCGAGTCGTATTCAAAGGTGAGACGGGTAACTCCCCATTCCTGCAAGAAGCACAACACACACAGTTGTCAAATCCAAGACGCTCTCCAAGGGGTACAATTGCTAAAGAGGAAAGCAAATAAACCTTCTGGCTGATACTAAATCCTGGGAGCTCAGACAGTTCCTGTGAGGAACAGCAGCTTGGAGTCAAGATAACTGATGAATCAACAACTTTAGCAGCTCTAGCAAACACCACATCTGCTACACAAACTCCTGTAAGTTAGGTTTAAAAACACACAGGAGAAGGTTTTAGTTCGCCTCCATAAACCTTCCTCTCAGGTCACAGCTCAGCCACTAAGCCTTAAAAGCATCTTGTTTTGTTACCCACGTTGTCTGAAAGTAAATTTACCATCCTGTTCTAGCATTTGCAGAGAAAGCATTTCTGAGAAATCTTTCAATACAAGTTCTTCTAAAAAAACATTTTTATGTGGAGACTATCATCAAATAAAAAGAGTAATCTCTAATCTTCTCCCCCCAATGGCTCTTTACAGCTGTCACATAATAGAGGACCAATACTCAACCCTAACAGCAAGAAACACGGCAGTGTGAAACGCAGAACAAAAGATAGCTTGGATAGCTCGAAGGATAAGTGGACCTTTCTTCTCAGAGTAGGAGAGGAGAATGCTATGGTTCTGATTTAAATGATTAACTTCCCAAAGGTAGGGATTTCTTTCACTCTAGTCAAGCTATGAACCTATTTTGTGCCTTGACACCTTTAATAGGTCCTTTACAGATTACATGGAACAGGCCTTATGAAATAGCTTTCAGCCTCTTGGAGGCTTTTCTAGAGCACAATTTGCTCTCAAAGTCTATGGCCTAGTTTTCCTCAGAAAATGAATCCTATAAGAGGAGGTTTAATGGTTTCCACAGCGACCCTCCTGAGACATCTGTCAAACAGAGCTGCAGCCCACAGATTTGTTTAGCAAACATTTCGTCAAACACAGCCAAAAAAAAAAAATAATCTACAGACATGTTAAAAGAAAAAAAAAGAAAAAAAAAAAGAAAAAAAATCCCTCACACAACTAAGATATGAAACATACTCTCCAAATGAAACAGTGTAGGTCACCTCTGTATGTACAGGACAGTATCCTCCATCTCAGAACCAGACCTGAGAGGCATCAGAAACACAAATACCATACAAAGAACAGATGCAATTAGTTCATTGCAGCCCATTTAAAAAAGAATGCCAAAGACAGGGAAGGAATTCAGATGCAGAAAACAACTGTACAAGCCTCCTCTCCTTTCTAAACTCTTTCAGATTCAATATTACAGTTACTATAGGGAAGGAGAGAAAATGAAAACAATTATGTACCACTGAATGTATGTTTCTGAGATGTTCTCTACTCCTTTTCCAAAGCAAGAACATGACAGAATCCTTAAGTCAGAGCAAGAGTAATGCAAACATGATCCAGGGCCTGCTCTTCTCTCCTACTAAAATGTGATTTAACAGATTCATGTTAATCTTTTCCTTTAAAAGAATGGTAGTACCAGCTAGAATGCATAGAAGAGATACGTTTGGTCTTGAAGAACATGTATTACTGCGTGGAGAGAAGCGAATGAAAAAATACATTTAAGGCCAATGGTGATTTTTTCAGGATAAGAATGTCAAATTCAGGTAGTTTGCTGCAGATTTCACCCAGTTTTTTAAAGCACAGCATTGTATATGCTACACTAGTGCACACTGCAATGGTAACAGAGAGGTAATGTGTACACTTTATCTGTCATCTTCACTGGATCCATGCATACAATGCATTTCCAGACACTGTATCAGCAACATACCTCTGCTACTGGCAGCAAGACCAGAAATTAGATTAGACAAGATTGTTGCCTTACCACATCCCGCATAACTCTCCTCTCCACAACAGAGGACAGCAAAGTGCGAGCACCAGGGCTGTTTGCATACTGCTCCAAGAGCTGCCTATCTGAGGGAGCTGCCTGCAGTGCATTATAGCCATGAGGCATGCCATTTCGGATAAGACTCAACACTCAAACTTTTCTCCTACCCAAATCCATGTTACTCTTTACCTTTAACTCTACAATTGTCTAGAGATTTAAGCAGAAAGTAAAACTAAACTCCTCAGATATAAGACAGTGGATACTCTTTGGTGGAACCACAGTAAGTGGCATTTATCTTACTCCAAAGAACAGGGCAACAATTATTTTGTAAATGCCTTTTTGCTCTATTACTCTAATTACAAAATGAAAAAGGAACAATGTCCTGTTCTGCTGTCCTGCACTGTTTACAAAGTTCTCCATAGGCATTTACCTTTGTTGTGATTATGGCCACCCCAGCTATGTGTAAGGCTTGTCCAAGAACAGGCCCAATAAATTTTAAGTATGATCACAGAGCTCTCTTTTTCATTTGCCCAGCATTCACTTTTCAGCGCGGCAGCTCTGTGGGAGCCTGAATTCACATTCAAGCCATACGTTCTCCCTGTAGTAGCATGAGGAACATGCTCCTCAGCTCTGTTACAGCACTTCTAAGATATCCATCAACACCTGCCTAGGAAAAACAGTCCACAGTGAGAAGTAGGTCTGGCTGTCTCCACAATCATCTCTCCAAAATTCAGGCTCTGCTATCTACTTTCTGTTCTTTGAAAAGTATGAGTATTTTTCTCCAGCAGACTTTTAATTATCATGTGAATATCTAGTCCTTGAACAAAAATAAGGAAAGGGCATGGACCATAAATAGCCAGAACTTACTTACAGATCAAAAGATAAAAATAACCCAGATTGTAGAATGGCTAAGGGCAGCAGGTAGGTTATTTGTGTCCTGTGCTAACATGCAGGAACCAAATTAGAGAGTGTTGCACCTTCTGAGTTGCATCATCCAGTTCGCTTCCTAGTACCATCTCCCTCTAGAGAGGATTGTATTGTGACCATATACTGCAGGAGCATATAGATACAGATCCAAGTATACCTCTCCCTCCCAGAAGCTGGTCTACAACAGGCTTTGGGGACACTATTTCTACCAAACATAAGATAAGGTACAGTCTTTGCAACAAATCCAACTCATAAGAGCATTGGGAACCATGTTCTCTTCATTTAGATTTGTAACTCTAGCAAAGTGGCTGTCAGAAGGCTTCAAAGACAGCAATTAATATAATCTGAGAACAGGACAGAGAGGAATGAGTCAGAGACTTTTACTGCTTCAGGAATCTTGATATTCAAGAAGATCATCTTGCCAGCCCTCTCTCTCTCCCTATCTGCAGCATTGATATATCACTTCAGAAATATATCCCACTAATCCATCTTTGGCCCTGAGGTCACTGCATATTCCACAGTGTTAAATAGTACATCTTCAAGATGCTTAGACCCATGCCACGTTCTGCTATTGAGCTAACCAAAAAAAACAACAAAATAAAACAAAATAGCAACAAAAACCTGTAGGTCTTGAATGGAAGCAGGAAAGGATGGAGGCGGTTAACATAAAAGCTTCTGAATTTTCAAATTATAAAACACAAAGCCTTATTTGCAGCTCAGATGTAGATCAATATGCTTTCTCAGGTATCTGTAAAGGTGTATAGATCTTCCAGTGTTCTCTAGTAGAAGCAGCAAACAGAAAATTTCCAGTACAGAGAAACTCTCAATACAAGGGAATCAGTGGATTACAGTGCAACCTAGTGAAACCTGACCTGCAGAAACAAGGTGAAGGCCACTGTCCCTAAAGCAAAGCACAAGCATTCTGGTGGTAGGTTACTTCCTACTACTAAATTTCTGTGGAAATCTGAGTGGAAGAGCGTATCTGGCTCCTAAGCTGGCTGGTATGAATAGTAGTGAAGTTAAAGAGAAGCCAGAAGACCTCCAACAACTACACATTAGAGAGTGAAAACAAGAATACCATTTACAGTAGGGCATTAGTTTTGCTTGACAATGCTCCAAAAAATTAGTTTATTCTCTTACTTTAAAGAGTCTTGGGAAGACATCTGTTGGCTGCCCTCGTACCACAAACAAGCGGGAGCCAAGTTTTCTTAAACTGCTATCCAGGTCTTCCAGGGACTGGAGTAGAAATCTGCAGAGAAAAAAACAAGAGCAGCTCATGTCAATCAGACCAGTTACAGCTAAAAGACAAATCAGGAGGATTTACATGGAAATCCAATTAGCCTGCACCGTTGATCATTTCTCCAAACAAAAGCTAAAGGACAAGAAATGTAGAAAATAAGAGTTCTTATTCACCCCTGGTCTGTCTACTAACTGTTAAGACTTTGCAGCACCAAGCAGTCCCCAGCCATTCACATGCATGTTCTGCTTAGCCAAATGAGAGTGCTCTCCAGGATTTTCTTCTTGCAATCCCTATCCTTCCTATGTTTTCCACTTAGAGCTGATACTCCCCTGTCAGCTGCTCTCTCCACATGACAGCCATACTTAGAACAGCTGCAAACAGAACTGCAATTTATCTTACATCATGCAGATGAGAGCACGCTAAGATATTTATCTACTCCCTCCCACCCCAAAGCTGTCAAAAAGCATTTAAGTACTTTATTAACGATACGTCTCACACTATGCTGTACTACTTCAAGCACATCATCTTTGCTTTCACAGCCATACAACAATGTAACCCCATCTACGTTATAACTTGACTTCTTTGTTTTGTCTAAAACCGTGAACAATGCCAGTCTCAGCTAAACTTTAACCTCTGCAGGGGTATGCACCAGTGCTTGCAAGCTAGAACCCTTCCTAATGGACCCTGCAGCTTTTCCCTCTCCCCACATGCCCGCTCTGCAGCCCGACCTGTAAGACACGAGTATCTGCAGTATCAACTCAAGACCACACAAAGTCAAGAGGAAAGCTAAACTACAATTGTCTTGCAACCTGGGTACTTCCTCTGTTCAGCTGCATTGCTCATAATATGAATTGCAAGCTTTACGACAGAAAAAGCTCCCTCTGCACATCTTGAACGAGAAAGGGACTAAGGTTTCAAAGAAAGACATGCCAAGCAGCACACTAGAGACGATCCAGAACCAGGTCTGGATCATGAGAACAAACCACTCCCCTACCTCCTGCTCAGTATACATCTGTTGAATTGCAATACCAGCTTGCTCTCCAGGGTGCTCCGGAAATAAAGCAAGTGTTGCTATTATTTGGCTCACCTATATGCTGTGCAGTTAAGCGATAAGAAAATTTTCCACATGATAAACTTCTGGAAGTTAAACTTAACACAAACACTTGCCTTTGGAGTGCAAAACTCTGAATACCAATAATTACAGGGAAAAAGTTAGCAAAACAAAGCTAAGGATCCCCTGAGAAACAGCAGAACCTCCAGTAAATATAATGTAGGACATTTTTGCCTAACAGCCAGGGGTGCAAGTTTCTGCTGTTATTTGCAAAGAGAACACACCTCCAAGAAACATACATATATATATACACGTTTGCACATTTCAGGACTGCAACATAAGTAAGACCACTACCTGGTTTTCCCCAACATTGTGGTGGGAGGGAAGCAAGGATTAAGCAGATCAGGTCTCAACCAACCCTTTCACGCACAGTTTCCGTCCCCCTACGCGGGGCCAGAGCTAGCAAGGACAGCAGCGCGCGAAGGGCGTTTCTGCCTGCTGCCGTCTGTACGAAAAAGCCTGTTTTGCGGAAAGCCCGCTCCAGGCTTCCAGGGCGTTACGCGGCAACACCACCGCCGGCAGCCCGGGCACCCGCACGGGGAAAACCTCTGGTCGTTGACAACTTCTTCGCCAGCCCGCGGGAGCCGCTCTCGAACGGCCTGGAGGGCGCGGGCGCCGCGCCGGCCCCGGGGAAGGGCAAGGAGCCGCACGGCAGCGGCGGCGCCGCAGCCCCCAGGCCCGTCCGCGCTCGTCTGCGCGGCGCCGCGGGCGGCCCCGGAGAAGGGCGGCGAGCGCCTCCCCCGCACGCTCCCCGGGACCGGACGCCGGTACCCCGCCGCCTCCCCCCCCCCGGTACCGGACGCCGGTACCCCGCCGCCCCCGCACGCTCCCCTGGTACCGGACGCCGGTACTCCGCCTCCCCCCCCCCGCACGCTCCCCCGGTACCGGACGCCGGTACCCCTCCGCCTCCCCCCCTCCGCACACCCCCCCAGTACTCCGCCTCCCCCCGCGTCGCGACAGGCCCCGGCCCGCTCACCGCCAGCGGTTGATGCCCACGGCGGAGGAGGCGGCGAACCAGGGGTCCAGGATATAGATGCAGCGCACGGCCACGGCGTCCCGCAGCGCCGCCTGCAGCGCCGGGTTATCGTGGAGGCGCAGCCCGCGGCGGAACCAGTGCACGGAGCGGCACGGGCCGCGCGGCGGCGCCGGGGCCGGGAGCGCCGGGGCCGCGGCCGGCGCCGCCATCGCTGCCGCCGCCGCCGCGCTCATTGGCTGCCGCCGCGGGGCGCCGCGTGCGCGCGGCTCGCGGGAGCGGCAGCGCCGCCGCCACGGGAAGGACGCGGCGGAGGGCGGGGCCGGCGCGTAAAGGGGCCCCGCCCCCCCCCCCGCGCGCTCTGCCGCCCCCCAGCGGGCGCGGCGCGGCAGCGCGGCGCTGCTCGGCCCCCAGGCCGGGCCGCAGCCCCCGCTCGCAGCGCGGTCCCGCTCGCAGCCCCGGCGTGCGGCGGCCGCAGGAGCCGATCGCCCCCCGCACGGCCGGCGCAGCCCCGCCTCGGGCTCGCGGAACGGCGGAGGCAGCTGTGCCGGCAGCTAGCCTGGTCCCACCGCAGCCCTCCTCACCGCCTATGCACAAATACAACCGCGCGTTATCTGTTTCTCAGCACCTTAAACAGATTTTGTATCTGAAGCTACCCAACAGCTACAATTTCCTTGTTCAGTTTCCTTGTTCCCGCTTCAGGAGCCACTCTTCCCTTGTGCTGCTAAACAGCTCTTCAATGAGACAGACCAAGGTACTAATCCCCATTTTTTATTCAACAGATTTGACAATTACAAGTCAGTATTTGCATAATTAAAAAAGTCTCCTCTGATAGAAAACCTGAGGACCAAAAAGCCCACCCTCCACCACAAAAAAAGAAAAAAGAAAAAAGAAAAAAAAAAAGAGAGGCAGCCCCCACCAAGGTGGTAAACATGGTCAAAAAACCAGGACAGAAACAGGTGTCCTAGTGTTTCTGCAGTAGTGGTCAGATATCACCATGTAGGGTCCCCTAGGGCACGCTATAGAGTCATTGCACCATTTGCCCCAAATCCCAATTCAAATAACCCTCAAATTAAAGGGGCCCAGAGTTTAGAAAGCTGATACAGTATACAGTACAGCATGACAACTTATTACAGGATGTCATTGCTTACAAGGATCAGAAATCATGGCTTTAGAGTAGCCTCAGATGCCACTGGCACAAGATGAGATGGGTGCAGAATTCTGCAGGACTGTAACTCTTTAGAGGAAGCCTCAATGCAAGTTCCAGTTAAAGGGATTGGCACAGCTGGGCAGAACTTTTTTTTTTTCTTTGAGCAAAGGATTGAGTGATCTAGACATGGGGGAGGAAAAAAAAAAAGTTACAAGGAACAAGCCAAAAGAGAAACCATAAGCACCAGAGGGGCTCAGCAGGCAGCATGGCACAAGCCCCCTGAAACTGGCCTAATTAGTAACAACATAGTTGTCAGATACAAACCTCTCCCCTACACAGGGGGGAAAGAGGACAAACAAGCATTGCCCTGGCATCTCCACCCTACAGAAGCAAGTGCTTGGAGACTTTTCCCCTCCCTTCCAACCCTAGAAAAGGCAAAGGTCTTGCTCCTCTAACAGCATGCCATTTAAGACAGCATACTCTCCCTCACAGAAAAAGGTGCAGAGGGAATGAGAAGTTTCATCCTCGCCTCTTGGATAGTTTCTTAAACTAAGAAACAAGATGGACAGAAACACAGATGAGAAAATCTCAACAGGAAGAGATGCTCAGTCTTCAGACATGAGATTTTGAGGAACTGCTTCTGCTTAGAATTGTACAGAACTAGAAGGGAGGAATTTTCCAATCACTTGCTTTAAAGTGAGTAATAGAAAGAATTACTATTGCCAATTCTACTATAGGGGAACACTTTACTGGAGACTATTCTTGATGGTCTGGCTACCTGCTTCTTCCTTACGTGAAGATTCAAGATTTTTATCATTTCAGACTATGTTAATTCAGTTTGCTGTCATTCTGTATCACCAATATGCACAGCTTTGATCCTGTTCTTTGTCTACTTTATCTGCAACCTCCAGAGAAGCAGGCTATCCAGAAAATATTCATTTTAAAAAACAGATCATAACTTGTCAGTCTCTCCAACACATGCTTTCCCAACTCAGAGACAGGGTGTGATCCAGCGGATAAAACACAATCCAGATAGGCCTTTGGCTCCAGATCCTGAAACAGCTCTTCATAAATTTTGCAGGTCAGCTTTGTCCTGCTCCTGGCTCCTTTCACATCGAAGGTTAGCTCCTCAGACACAGAAACAAAGGCTGGAAAGAGGCTGGAGTTGCCTATACACCAGTCTCATTTTTTTCAGTGCTTCTGAGAGTAGGTTCCTCCTGCACCTTCCTCATCTCCAGCCCTTTCACCCATGTATATGCAAAGGACCCCCCCAGAACCATCAAGTTACTCATCCACCACAGGAAGCTCTTTGTCTCCTCAAAATAGACAACAGCCAGCACTGTTTGGGCACATGCCTTGGCTGTCCCAGAGACATTGTGGGTGAGTGGGCTAGTGAACTTAATCTGCAGTCCAGTCACATACCCAATGGCAAAGCCAAACACTCCACCCAGGGTCATCATGCCCCAAAAGCTGGGGCTCCCCAGCTTATCGAAGTGGTAAATTGTGTGGAACTCGCCCAGCAGCATCATGAGGGGGAGGAACAGGACACAAGCATTCACATTGTTGTAGAAGGTCAGGCGCCAGATGCTACCATCCACCACTGGCAGCACCTTCTTTGTGTAGATGGCATTGAGCGAGACACACAGGCTTGCTAAGATCCCAAAGAATATACCAACCCACGACAGAGTGCCCTCAGCTCCTTCTTGGTCAACACCCAGCCAGAAGCCACCTGCAACCAAACAAATCAGGAATAATCTGAACAAGTGGTACAAAATACATACAGCCAGTGATTCATAACCTACCTTACACTGAAAGAAAACCCACACTCATAACCTGAGGTGGCCTTAAGGGTTTCCTCTTCCTACTATGTAAATCCATAATGTATCATGACTAGTATTCTGAAAGGATTTCTTTCAGAAGTGCAGGTGTTTTAGTGCACAATCATTCAATCTTAGAGGATTGATTTCTACAGCAAGTAGGCAGCATGAGTTTAGAAACAATTATTCCAAAAAGCCATGAACTAAAGTTAAAGACATTCTTTGTGCACGGGCCATTTTCAGAAGGAGAGCACGTGATTTTTTTTTTTTTTTTTTTTGGACCAGGAAGCAAGTGGAATATATAGGCAGCAAGAAATACTCCTCTCTTACCACTGGGTGGGGAGGAAGTCAGGCCCACAACCCACCCAGCCTTGGCTGACTCTTATAGGAAGACAAAAAGACATGAGAAATCGGAAGACAAGACAGTAAAACAGGCGTGCAATACTAAAGTTTTAGCAAAAGAGATCACAAGATACAGGTACTGTACTCAGTTTCTCTATCATGTTGAACTTTGAGAGTCAATATAATCTTTAACCACCTCTGAAACAGAAGCTACAAACTCTGTCTCTCCAGGGCAGAGTGGGAGACTTCCCCTCATCCAGCTCACGAGAAAACTGTAACAGCAGAGATCAGCTTCTAAAGGAACACTCAAGATCAAATGATTGGATCTCTTGGGAAAAATAGTAGCTGTTAATCAGACAGGCACTCCTGTTCACCCCTTCTGTAAAGAGGAGAGTCTGGTAACTCATTTTCAAGTCCATCTGCTTGTCTAAGTACTGGAGTGAATACATATCCACCTGAAACTGGACTAAAATAAAAAAATTCACTATTCTTGGCATCTGAACAGCCATGAAGTGGAAGGTAGCTTTTGGCATTACTGATGTCTTTGAAATGTAACACTAAGTTGTGCCCTTCAAGCCAGTCAATGGCCTACCGTAATTCCTTAAAACACCACAAGCTCTGTTTGTGTATAAATTTGATTAGCTAACCCTTCATTATACGCATTCAGCTTCTCTGAATTGACAGGCTCCATTGTATGGTCCCAGTAGTACTTACAGATACTAAATACCATTATCAAAGATAATAATGCCACAATCATTTGAAATTAGAGAGAAAACCACCAGTTGTTTTAAGGTTTCTATAAAAAAATAATAGCAAGTTAAGGTAAGTTAAACTTAAATGGAGAGTAATGGAGTTACTTAATGCTCCAAGGTGGGATGGGGTGGAGAAGGGGGTAAAGAGAGAGTGCCAGTCAGAAGAGTCATTTCTTCTGTTAAAGACTCTTACCTACATGTTCTAGACACGCAAAGCAGATTGTCCAAGGTAGAGCAAGGAAAAGAGCCCTGAAATTGTGCTATCTCATCAGGGAGCAGCTGTGTACTTGTGGGGGAGACTAACAGAGAGGAAGGACAGTTTTGCTTGGCTTAGTATTTGAGGGAGTCAGCTTAGTGTCCAGGTCTGAGCTTAATGCCAGAACAGCACTACCAAGCCCAAGTGTCCTGAGGAATTAACACTTCTACAGCCCACTTATGGGTAGGCTTTGCCTACTACTGAGGGGTGCTGAGCAACTCCTGCAAATAAAGGACAGAATCTCCCACTAGGCCTGTGGGAGTTTACCATTCCTCTGTCTTGAAGGAACACATAGTACTGAGCAGCTAGAGACTTGAAATGCTGCAGTGACAACAGCCCGAGCAAACAGGGCCCTCCAACAGGCGTTCACCCCATGGGATGAAGCAGTACAACAGTGTGCTACAGCCCACAGAGTGAGATGCCAGGACCCAAAAGCTGAGTTAACTGGGCCTCTCTCTAGTTACCTGCCCAGCCTCAGGAGAAATCCCTCCTCCAGCTCTCTGAGGCTGAAGGACTGCCTGCATGGCAGGTCCACACAGACCACCAGGAGCTGCAGATCCCCAACACCACACAGCCCGTGCGCCCTCCCAGCCTCACTCACCTATAATGATGCCACAGGCCAGCAGGGCATAGAGCGACGTGGTCTGCTTGAGGAGCAGGTAGGAAAGCAGCACGTTGAAGACGGTGGTGAGAGAGCGCCCCACGTTGTAGAAGGCCACACCAACATACTTGAGGCAGAGGTTGTTGGAGGCGATCATGCCGATGAAGACAACAGAGAGGGGCAGGACGCTGCGGGACACCTTGGGGTCGAGGCGGAGGGTGGGCAGGCCGGGGCAGCCGGGGGGCCCGCAGGCCGCCCCCAGGCTGAGGCCCAGGCAGAGGGCGGCCGTGAGGGCGCACTGGAAGAAGGTGACGAAGAGCGGGGCGTCGAGGCGCAGCGAGGGGCTGTCCAGCAGGTACTTGTTGAGGAAGACCATGGTGATGGAGGTGAACCAGTAGAGGCAGACCACCAGGGCGATGCGCAGGGCCCGCAGCAGGAAGGGCGCCGGCCGCCCCCCGCCGCCCTCGGCCGGCAGCAGCGGGTCGGCGGCGCCGCCGCCCAGCGCCATCCGCAGGATCCCCGGCCGCTTCAGCTGCGCCCTGTTCATGGCGGGCCAGGCCGTCAGGCGCCCGCCCGCCCGCCCGCCCGCCGCCGGCCTGGCCCGCGCCGCCCCCCGCTCACCTGCGCTTTCCGCCGCCGCCTCTTCCCCTCCTCGCCGCCGCCGCCGCCGCCGCCGGCCCCGCGCTCCCCGGAGCGCTGCGGCTCCGCCCGCCGCCCTTTATTCCCGCCCCGCGGGCCGCACCCGCCGCCGCCGCCGGCCCGGCAGCCTGCGCCGCCATGTTGGGACGGGGCCGGCCGGCGCCGCGGGGGGGCCGCTCCCGCCCCGGCCGCGGCCCCGGTTCATCCCCCGGCCGCGGCCCCAGCCCTGGTCCCGGCTCATCCTCCGGCCCCGGCCCATCCCCCGGCCGCGGCCCCAGCCCCGGTCCCGGCTCATCCTCCGGCCCCGGCGCCGGCCCCGGGCGCTCCTCGGGACCAGGCACTCCTCTACCCCGCCTCCCTCCCGGGGCCTGGGCCCGGCCCCAAAGGAGCGGCTGGGGCACTGTGCAAAAAACAGATGTTTGATGACTACGTGTTTTTCGTTTTTCGTTTTTTGTTTTTTTATTTTTTTTCTTTCTTTTCACGATCTAGCAAAAAAATTCTATTGGATGGCTAGAAGCCGGAACTGGAAATAATGGGCAAATAACTGAGTGTAATTAGCACTGGAGTACACGATGTAGTTAGAAGTGATGGGCTCGGTTAAGGAACCATTTGGTGAAATGTTGTGGAAAGCATTTCAGACGCGGCGATCGGAGCAGTCTGCTGCCCGAGCGGTAAATCTGCCCGAGTGGGTAAATCTGGGCCGTCAGCAGCAGACAGGACACTCGTCCACTCTTGGCTATGTGAGCACTGCTGAATATAGATGTGGCCGGGCCACCCCAAACTGTTGTGCATGAGCTTGCCAGTCTGTTGGTCAGACATCCTGGAAGACTCAGGAACCTGAAGATAGCGGTGGCCATGTGGATTTTGCTTTTTTTAAAGTACAAAGTGTTCACAGCATCTGAGTTTGTTTTGATCGCCTTTTGTTGCGGTCTTTCCAGTTCTTTGTGTGAGGCTGGTAAAGCTTGTGCTTACTTTGGTACTGGCCTTCTTTTCTCATCATTACATTCCTTCCAAGGACAATTTCCTCTGCTTTTCTTGTCAACTTCTGTTCTGATTATGGAGTCTTAAAATCACACAAGGGCAGCTAACGTCCTTGTTATTGGAGCTATTTAGACGTAATTTTTCTTGCTCATGACATCTGCAGGCTTCTTGGCTTACATCTTCTGATGGGTAAAATATATACATCTCATGCCTATTCCCCACCCCAGTATTTAGGTCACTAAATGAACACACATGACCTGTTGGCTCGTCTCTGTCAGAACCCTAACTCTTATCTCAGAACTTAGGCTTTGACTCTTGCTTAGCCAAGGATGCCCAGGCAAGTCCCTACCCCTAATCCTAACTGTAACCCTAATGCTCAAGGTTGGCTTTGACACAGCATCAGACCAAGACCCCCATCCACAGGCCAAGGAAGGTGTCAGAGGACAATTCTTTCGGCATGCTATACGTTCCTTTGGAAACTCCTTTGCAACCTACCTTGCACCGGATGGCTAGACTTTATCTCCATAAAAAGGCAAACTCTTACCTGAAACTTCAAATTCGGTATTGCCATAGACATGGACAACCATATGTGGCACAATGAAAAACGTTGTCAGTGGAAAACTGTTTTTGCAGTGCTTCCGTTTCTGTGGAGGCATCTTTTCAATGGCAGTCCAGGTGTTGCTTTCTGCTTTGTCCCTCTGAATGCTAATCCATACTCTAAACTTAACAGGAAGCCTAAACATAGTGTGGGCTGAGCCTGGGCAAGGACACATGGGCAAGCCCAAGGACCAAATATTATCTCAGGATAGATATATTTGAAGCCTAACCATAAAGCCAACCGTAACCGTAACCCTAACCCTAGTATGAAGTAACCTAAGGGAAGGACATGCATAGCTGGAACACTGGTAATGTTTCCCCAGGACAATTTTGGGCAAGGATTTTCTTCCCATGGAGGCCTCTATTAAGTGGCAGTGCAGGCAACATTCTATTCTCTGTCTCACTCAAAAGCCTAAATCTAATGTAAAAGCTAACATTATTGTGGGCTGAGCCAAGGCAATGATTTGACTAGCTATTCCCCTGGAAAAGTCTGTCCATAACAACTCTTTTGTCAGGGTTCTCCTTCCCTTGGAGACCCCTTTTCAGTGCCAGTGAAGCCACAGCTCTAAGTTCTTTCTCTCTGCAAACATCAGCCCTAACATTAACCCTAACTCTAAACCTTACGTGGGCTGAGCTAAGGATAGGATGTGCATAGGTGGAACACTGGAAAAGTGTGTCCCAGCATAATGGCTTTGGCAGGAAATTGCTTCCCACGGAGGCCCCTTTTAAGTGACAGTGCAACCAAACCTCTATGCTCTGTATCCCTCAAAACATTACACCTAAATTTAATCCTAACTTTAATCCTCATATGCACTGAGCTAAGGCAGGGACGTATCGCAGGACTACTGTTTAGGCAGGATTTTCCTTTCCTTGGAAGCGCCTTTCCACTTGCAGGCGAGCACCAGCTCCATGGTCTACCTCTACTGTCTCTCTCAAAACTCCAACCTTAACCCTAACCCTAGGCCTCGTGTGGGCTGAGCTTAGGCCAGGACTTGCCTAGCTCTTGGCCTTCCCAAAGGTTGTGCCAGGAGCCTTGTTTTGGCCGGGTTTTCCTTCCTTGGGGGCCCCTTTTCAGTGGCAGTGCAGCCGTAGCTCTAAGCTCTTTCCCTGTGCAAACCCTAACCCTAACCCTAGTGTTAGCTGAGCTTAAGGAAAGACATACATTGATGTTTCCCTGGAAATGGCCCTTCCAGGACTATTTTTTTGTCAGGATTTTCTTTGCTTGGAGGCCTCTTTCTGGTTGCAGTGGAGCCCCATCTCTGTGATCTTTGTTTGTGTAAAATGTAACCGTAAGCCTCATGTGCGCTGAGCTAAAGCAAGGAGAAGCATAGGTGTTCCCCTGGACAATTTTGTCTCAAGAGCATTGTTTTGGCACAGATTTGCTTCAGTCGCAATGTAGCCACAGCTCTACAGTCTTTGCCTCTCTATACCCTAACTCTAACTCTAGTGTATGGTAAGCTAAGGGAAGGACATGTATAGGTGGAGCACCAGAAATGTGCATCTCAGACAAATTTTTTGGCAGGATTTTAGTTCCCTTAGAGTCCTTTTATTAGTGGCAGCCCAGCCACAGGTCTATGGTCTGTGTCTCTCCAAACCTTTACCATAACACTACTCGTAGTTGGGACTTAGCCAAGGTATGGACATGCTTGTGTATTCTCTTGTTAAATATTGTCCCAGGACAATTTTTTTGACAGGATTTTTCTTCTCTTGGAGCCCCTTTCTTGTTGAAGTGCATTCTCAGCTCTATGGTTTTCTCTCCCCAAATCCGGTCCCTCACCTTAATCTAGTGTGGGTTGAGATAAGGGAAGAACATGCCTGTGTGTTCTGCTGGTAATATTTGTCCCAGGACAGTTGTTCTGGTATGGTTTTCCTTTCCTTGGAAATTCCTCTTCAGTGGCAGTTCAGCTGCTTTCCTATGGTCTTTCTTTCTCCACACCATTATCCTAACCCTAACGTGGGCTAATTCAAGGCAATGACACCCATAGGTTTTTCCCTGGAAAATTTTGCCCTAGGATATTTTTTTCCAGTGTTCTCCTTCCCCTGGAGGCCCCTTTTCTCTGACAATCTCACCACAGTCCTACTGTCTGTCTCTCTCTGAACTGTAACCCTAATGCCAACCTAACCCTATCATGGACAGAGCCAAGGCAGGGACGTGCATAGTTATTCAGCCTGGAAAGGCTGTCCCAGGACATTCTTTTTATGTTTTCCTTCCTTTGGAGGCTCCTTTACCGTGGCATTTCAGCCATCATTCTACTCTCTGTCTCTCTCCAAACCCTAACCCTAACAGTAAGGTCACCTGTATTGTGGGTTTCACTAAGGCAAGATTGCACAGAGGTGTTCCTTGGATAAGTTTGTCCCAGGACAATTGTTTTGAAGGGTTTTCCTTCCATTGTAGGCCCCTTTACAGTGGCAATACAACCGCAACTCTACGGCCTGTCTCTCGCCAAAAGATAACCCGAACGCTAACCCTAGTGTGTGCTGAGCCAAGGCAAGAACATGCATAGGTGTTCCCATGGAAAAGTTTGTCCCAGGACTATTGTTTTGGCTGTATTTTCCTTCCTTTGTAGGCCCCTTTTCAGTGGCAATCCATGTGCAGCTCTGCCTTTTTTCTCTCTCTGAATACAAATTCTAAACATAGCTCTAATTCAGGCTCTGCCTGGGCCAGGATGCCCATATATTATGAACGGGATATTATTGTTATAGGACAAATGTTTTTGCAGTGCTACACTTCCCTTGGGACACCCTTTTCAGTGTCAATTCAGGTACTGCTCTACGCTTTTTTTTCTCTAAACCCTAACCCTATCTGTTACCCTCTCCCTATTTCAGACTCAGTCTAGGCTACGAACCAGATGTTAGGTCCAGGTGAAAATATATTACGGGACAATTTTTTAATGCAACACTTCAGTTCTCTTGAAGGGCTCATTTCGGTGGCAATCCACCTGCAGCTCTTCACTTTGTCTGTCTCTGAACCCTGATCATAGTTGAGGCTGAGCCTACACAAGGACACTCGTATGTGATGCATTTGGAGTGGTTGTCACAAGACAAATATTTTGGCAGCCTTTCACTTCTCTTGGAATCTCCTCTTGAGTGACAGTCCACCTGCATCTCCACACTTTGTCTCTCTCTGAACCCTATCCCTAATCTAACTGAAATCTTAAGCCTGTATGAGCTAAGCCTAGGCAAGGCTGCCCATGCAAGAGCTTGCAGCAAATATTGTCACAGGACAATTTGTTTTTCAGCCCATACTTCCTTGTGAAGTTTTTTTCACAAGTTTTTTTTCTTTCCCAGCCCTGCTCCTAACTCTTCCCCCAGCTCATTCCCTAACTGTAACCCTCCAATTTGGCTTTGGCTGCTCATCAGCCCAGAGCCTCCACCCATGGATCTGGCTGAAGAAAGTGGCGGAGAAGATTTCTTTGGGCACCATACGCCTTCTTTTGGGAGCCCCTTTGCAGTTCTCCTCCCACTGGACCTCAATCTTCATCTCTCTTCCTATGCTAACTCTCCTCTTTTTGCTGTAGTTCCTAAGTTTTATCCCATTTCTGTTTCAGTTCTTTCTCTATGTTATTTGCTATGGTGAGCAGAAGAAAGACAGTTGGTATTGACACACACATTGTCATGCTTACCTGTTGAAGTTACCTTTTCAGCTAATATAACAAGGTCAGGTTGATCATGTCTCTAAAAGCAAATCTGTGCTGCATCCCCTGCTGGTTTTGGAGCTTCTGTGAAGTCTCTGAATGTAGATGGCAGCGCTCCCTGGCAAATACTAATCTAATTCCAAAGATGGCAGCTACGAGCTGCTTAGGGCACGAGCTGGGGTGCAAGCTTGCCTCAGGATTTCCCTCACAGGTGCTGCTTGCAAAGAACATCTGCACCTGAACCTGAGCTACTTTCATGTAGGCTATCACAAATATTGCTAATACAGTTGTGGTAGCTGAGAGCTCACTGTTGTGAGGGGGCTATCCTCTGAAGATAGCAAAACATACAGATAATTTGCCACTATCAGGTGGCACACTACTATGGTTGAAGTGCTTACGCAGCCAGTTTGGGTACGCTTCTGCAAGCTGCAGTCATGGCTGACTGCACAGCAAATATGAGAACAGAGCCAGTGTTTGAAGCTGCCTGCAAATTCAGGAAGATAGCATACATCTCTTCACAGAGCTGTGTTCCTTGTACTGGTGAGGACCACAGGCTCATTTTGTCAGTGAAGTATTTGATGCTACAAAATCTGAATGTCAGGTGGCCTAAAGATATTTCAGGTGAACTGAGTGTTTACCATCAATGTACTGTAATGTGCCATTGAAAGGATGTGGGGTTGAATTAACAACTAAAGATGTGGAGAGAGAGCAGGGTAGAGGTCACCTTTTCGTGGAACAGCTTCCTTCTGCACTACACAGGTCTTGGCATCAAGGAGCTAACTGAGAGCAGCACCTCTGTCAGAAATAATACCTGTTCTGCTATCTTATATCAATGTCCTTTATGTGCTGGTTGGACTAAATGTGATTTGGGTCCTGTATACTCAGTGATTTCTAATGTGCGTTTTGTCCACAGCCGGCCACAAAATATGGATCTGTGCTCTGCTGTCTAAGCCTTATTTACAGAAATAAAGTTCTCCTTTCTGTGGAGGTAAATATGGGTAAAATGGAGTAGGCATGGTGACATCTGCAAACATGCCATAAAGATAATACAGAGAAGTGTCAGCTGCCTTGTTCCTCTTCCTGGAGTGTTAACTTTAAAATCTAACCATGAAAATGTCACTGCCAACCCCATTAACTGCTCCGTTACTGATTTGTGCTGAACTCTGTACCCGCTACAGTGCAAGCAATACAGGAACCAGCTAATTTAAAGGTAGCCTGGGTATCCATGTAAGCTGTGCACACAGTCTCCCCTGCTAAGGTGGTTATCCCACAACCCCAAATCACTGTTCCAGATATAAAAACCATCTGCCCCTACCCATGTGCCAAAATCTCCTGTCCTTTCTTAGCGATGTTTTATAACAATGAAGCTTTTTCAATACTAAACTCTCTAGCACGCTGCAAATTTAAACTGCTGAACACAACATAATAAATTAAAATTAATACCAAATTCCATATGCAGAGGAGGCAGCAGTGAGTTCAGTGTCAAACGCTGTTCAGTGCGTTCCCCACGCCTTACCTCGGCCGAGACTGCTGCAGAACGTCCTGTCTGCTGTCCTGGGGCCCAGCGGTTCGCAGGGAGCATGATTAGCGCGACTGCACAGGCAGGGTCAGCGGTGTTAATGGCCCTCACAGCAGCCGTGCTCTGGCAGTTGTGAAGGGCAGAAGCACCACAAGGTTACTGGGGAGAGAAATAATGTGTTTCGTTAGACCAGCTGATAAGGCTGGAAAACATTTCAGGCACAAGATACTTTTCTCAAGTCTCTTAAAACAGCACTGGATTTTTTTTCCAGTTATATTTGTCTAATAAAAGATGTTGTATCTCTGTGTACACCTTCCATTGCCAAAAGCATCTGGGCATTGCTGGGAATAGAGCTGCTGCTAGACAGACAAAGTTGGCGCCTGGGTTTGTCCCAGGCCGCCCGAGTGCCGCGCAGGGTGACGCAGAGCAGCCCTTGGAGCATTTCCCTGGGTACGCGCTGAATGCCAGGGCTCGCTCCTGCACACTGCAGTGGGCCATCAGACACGCATCCTTCCAGCCTGGTCCGAACCGTGGAGTCCCAAGGGGCTCTAGCCTTCTCGCGTCGCTGACCTCTCTGCTCTGCCTGCTCGCAAAAGCTGCCACGGTGAGAGGTGTTTGCCTGGTGAAGGTGCCCAAATACCTCAACACACGCAAGGGCACAAGAACAGGTTAACACAGGCTTGTCAGCTCCTGCCATGTAAACAGAAGAGATGGTTAGTCTGCAGAGGAGCTGGTATCAAGGCAGGGAAAGCCTTGATGTGCTGGAAATTACTGATAGGTGTTCCCTCTAGCGCAGCAATGCTTTTATCCTGCATACTAGAAGTGCAGCTAAGGCTTTTTCATCATAGACTTCCTTTGCTGTATTCCTGACTGTTCACTTCCTTCCAGTCCGAGGTTCAAACTGATCCCAACACTTCTTTTGTGAATTGTACTAAATGGATAAGGAAAGCAAAACAAGCCTTAGGCTGTGTGTGAGATACTGGAGAGAGTCTAAAAGTCCCAATGGCTTGTTACACACACCTGTGGCTTCAGCCTCACAGGTTCATCTCTAATTTGAAAGAAATTGCCTCTCCTGCCAATAATGCTATGAGTAAGGCAGCCTCTCTGAGGTTAATAGAGCCAGATACAGATCATATTTTTTTCCCTGCCCCTCGCCAGTGTTGTTCAAAATGTCTTCTCTAAACTAAACACAGAAATTAGAAATAGAAAAAAAAAATCCCTCTGAGTTCCACCTTGTCTGTTCATTCAGCAAATAAAAGATTGCTTTGTCCAGCACAAGTCTGAAATATCCCAATCAATGAAGTGTTCATTGCTTCTCTTGGGAGATTGTTCTCCAGACTTGTAATGTATGTATGGCACGTCTACATAGGAAAATTGACCAGAACAGCTCTCTCAGCTCTGCTGATATAACTCCCTGGTGTTGACACTGAATTCCAAAATAAAAGTGATTTATTCTCAGATAATCACCTAGTTCTGTGATAGTTGTGCTGGTCAGTCTCTCTGGGGGGAGTTTGTCTACAGCATGGCAATGGTTTTGACAAGTGCTTTGAAGAAAAGCTTGCCTAAGTGGGAAAACTGCCACAGCTGTGCCTGCCTACCTGCTGCGCGTGGGTGCTGTGCTTAGGGGTAAAGGTGCTTTAAAGTTTTAGGCGATTTAGAGATTCTGGAGTAAAGGTAATAGTTAATAGACTAGCAGGGGCCTTTGCAACAGTGTAGCCTGGCCTCCTGAAAAACGCTGACCTTGGACTTACCTGAATTAATTCCTGCTTAATTTAAAGCTGATCTTTTAGGAAAGGGGAAAAAAATCTTGATTAAAAACATTTCAGGGAATACAGAATTCAGCAGGACATTAGCAAAAGCATTCCAGTGTCTGACTGCTTTCTCTCTAAATAACACGTGCTCTTTTTTTCATATTTGGAGTTCCCTAACTCAAGGTTTCAACATCTGGATCTTGTTACAATTTTGCTGATTTTTATCACATGTGCAAGCACTTACAGACGTACCAAGTTACCTTTTCACCTAGTTTTTGATAAGTTAAATATATTTAACTTCCCTATAGAACATATTTACTATGGTATAGGAACAGCACTTGACTTCCTCACGTGGAAAGGACCTAGGTATTTTTCTGCCCTGCTGTCTGGTTATATATTCACACAATAACAAATATAACAAAGGATCAGCACAGGATTATTTCTGGTCATGCTTCTGGAGACAGTTGGTTCATGTTCCTTGAATGTTTGCAAAATAAACAGTTATCACTAGTGTAGGTCTCAAACTGGAAAATGAGCAGTTTTGACGGGTTCTTGATATTGGGAAATCTGGCTGTCCCTGGAGCATCCTTGCTTCCCTGTCTAGAGAGGCCCCTGCATTCTGCCCGCCTGCGGCATTTCCTCCTGAGCAGGCAGGGGCTGGCACGCTCACAGCTTCACGTGCACTCCTACAACTCATTTAATCTTTTCCTATGTTAGCCAAAAACCTTTAAAAATAGGACAAATGTTATTCCCCTGAGAAGAACTCTTCCGTTCTCCTCAAAATTAAGTGACTTGCATAAAAGGAAGCAAATCAGCAATGAAGAGCTGATACCTGGCTGAGGAGTGGTCAGACCCCATGAGGAATCATCATATAAACTTCATTTCCTAGCCACCCAAGAGGAGGTATCTTGAAAGTGCCAATCAACTCGTTGAGGTGGAAATAGGATTGTTTTAAGTCATGTCGTGTAGCAAACAAAATAGCAGAAAACATTACAAGTCTTAGGCATTTCTGGGTCTTCAGGAAGAAACCCTTTTGGGGTCAAAAATAGGCCACATTCCACTACCTCTGTGTTTCTGTAAGGGAATGGGAAGAAACCAGCTCACCAGTGAGGTAACTCCTGAATGCTTAAGTATTTATTGTTCCTTGTGTATATGAGTATCTGATTTCCAGTTACTGCAAACATCCCTGATGCAGACATTTGAGCACTGATTGCAGAGTGTGGAGTACCTTGGTAGATGTCTGATTTGCAGAGTAAGGGTCTTAGAAGTCAAAGTATCTATCTATGTATATGTATATACATACAAACACATAGATTTGTATACTTACATAGATATATGTCTATGTATGGCTGTACATATGCATGTGAGTGAGTATGTATGCACACACACAATCAATGTGAACCTGTAATGGAATCCAAGCAGAGTCTAAAAACCCAGGACGATTCACTCAGTTGCAGGTGTATTTCTTTACAAACCTACCAGTGATTCATCTATATTGCTATGTATGTCAGCATAGAGGCAGCAAGTTTGGAATTAACTTGAGGCTTTAATGTTTCATCTTTCAACAGCAAATACTCCCTGGTAATAACAGACCTCAGTAGTCTCACCACTATTTTTTTGCACTATTTTGTTGATGGTACAGGAGAAGGAAGCCATTGCAAAGCCCAAGACTGCTTTGTCTGATCTGAACAGGCATATCAGGTGTCTGTAGCACAGTAAACATGAATCAGGGTGAGAGAATATAGAAATCTCACAGTATCTTTCCAGAGCAATACCTGTTTCTAATGCCAAAATTCCCCATTTTGATACAACATCTTTCCAGAACCTTCTTGGTTAATCAGAGAAATGAATCATGCTACAGTCACCTCTCCATTGTGCAGGATAATAGATGCCTCCGTATTCATAGAGCAGAAGAATATGAATCATCTGGGGACCCCAGTGTAGAGCTATCCTCATGTAGGGAAACAGATTTGGTCCAGTTGGATTCATTAGTTAGTTGTGCACTAGCCTCATTGACCCAAGTAGCTGCTGCAGAGACATGCATGCACCACGCTGCCCAGCTCCAGGAGCTTTGTCACAGTAGCTGAAGAGTGCTTGGATCCAGCTGCATCCAGGTTAGACACCTTGCTAGACCCCAAGGCAGGAGGGACCTCGTGCAGAGTCAGCTGAGGCTCAGCCCAAAAGAGGATAACTCCCCACTGGCTCCATAAAGAGCTCCTGCAGTGTCTGTGCACTTCAACCCCCCTATATCTGGTGTCAGGACCCTGGAGCAGCAACACTGATTCTGCTCATTATGGAGCCAGTGGGACCCAACAGGACCTCTGCATGGTGCTCTGTGCCAGGCTAAGGCAGCTGATGGTTTCCAGATCTGATCTGATTCTAGAGCAGTACAGGTGCTAGTAAATGCTACCATATCTCAGACAGTCTCTGCATCTGGGGCTTGCTTAATCCCCAGCCTGGATAACTGGAAGATGAGCGCATGCGAAAGAGTTACCGAAGGTTTCCCCAACTTCCTTGCTCTTTGCCGGTTCCTGAGCTCTGTGCTGTTGGCTGAGCAGTGCCTTCACAGGCGCCCCTGCTGAGGTACCTTAGTGTGACAAACTGCTACAGCCCCAGTTCATTCCTAGGAGAAGTTTCTCCCCTTTTCCTCCAAACGTTGGTCTCCTCAGGACTCCTGCCTAGCTGAAATTGCAGTGATCTGCTTTGACCCTGCACAGAGATGGAGGCTGAGGGAACAGGAAAGTTCCTTCCACCCCCAAATTAATGCATCGCCATTTGGCAAATCTCTAAGTCTAGATCCTTCACCTATCCAGCTCCCCCAGTATAAAAGTTAAGCTCAGCCTGAAACATTAACATCTTAAATCACTGAACAATTTGTGCTAGAGGTTTTGCAGAGAGTGGCTTGGCTTATGAAGTGCAGTTGTGGTAAAAGTGACGCTAGAGGGCAGGGCAGACACACGGTTGAGGCTTCCCAGGCTGGGCTGGACAGGATGGGGCAAAGCTGGAGCTGAACTGCACTGGCCTGGGGAGCCCCAGGCCTGCCATCCTGCTTTGCCTCCTCACTTCCAGCCGTGGGAGGTGAGAGTGGGTGCACACGTGCAGCGAAGGCCACAAGCACTGCAGTTCCTTTCCTGCATGCTCTGTGGATGCCAACGCATAAGGCACATCTCCAGCAGCCAGCTCTAGACTTCCCTGCTAATTACTTGGCCTCTGTCGTCTTCTCAGCCTTATTTGTCCAAGAATGATGTAAAATGAGACCACAAGAGTCTTGATGTCAGCTTAGAAATCATAACATCACAAAAAGCAACATGGGTTTTATGTATACTCTCTGGCACCTGAGCATTTACTGTGCCCTCCTCTGGCACCTTCTGCTCTCCACCTCATCCCTGTGGGCTGCAGCAGCCTCTGCAACCTCACCGCAACTAGAAGATGGAGCTGGAGAAACCCAGGCTGCCCAGGACCCCAGTGTCTGCATGGCAGAAACAGCTCAACAAGGCAGAGGGGGGAACTGGTAGCCAGTGGCAGAAAAGAAAGAAGTTAGCCATGAAGAAGCTGCTAGTTAGCCTTCTTGGCTCTGAGGAAAAAGAGATAACCTTGGAGGAAGGTGTCTCTTTGCACATACCTGGATGGCCCAGGATAAAGAGGGATAGCCCGGCTGCTCATCTGTTGCTCTTTTAAAGGCCAGAAAGCTGAAGATTCCTTGGAAACAAATGAACAGATACTTCTACCTTTCCTGCTATTTCTTTGAAAACTTTTCTTTTTTCCTCCCTGAGCCATGCTGAGATCCCGCACATCCCTCTCTGGTACTTGACAAATTTGCTCTGTGACTCAGAGCATTTCAAATGCTTGTTTTCCACTCTGTTGATCACAATAAATTGGCGAGAGCCCTTCTGCAGGCTGCACCGTCTCCCTTCCACTGGGCCGGGGGGAGGTACACAGCATCAGGCTCTGCCAGACCAGGGCGCCGAGGGGAAGCTGCTGGGAAAATCTCCACTTGCAGCAGCTCCGGAGCAGCCCAATTGCTCTCTGCTCAGGCTGGGAAACAGCCCTGCTGCCTCAGCCTCCAAACTTGTGCAAAACCCTCAGCAGCCAGCTGGGAATGACACCAGCCTGGCAGTGACTTGTTAGTATTCCCACCGGAGAGAACGGAGGTGAAGCAAGCTGCCGCTGCCCCTCTTGGGCGAGGACTGGTGGGCTGCACCGTGCAGCCCCTGTGGAGACGGCCGCTCTGCTGCAGTGCCTGGATCAAGCGTGCCAGCCGTGGCCCAGCTCCCCGAGAGCACAGCGGGCCGGCAGCAGGCTGGTGATTTAAGAGACAGGCCCTTGGAAACTCTCCGAACCCACTGCTTAAGTGCTTCTGAATGGCAGCATTAATTACTATTAAAAACACACATTTATATCTCTCTCACCTGCTTTAAATCCTGTGAAATTAGATTCCCTACCCGTCCCCTCCAGCCTCGGTGGCAGCTCGGGGTGTTTTATAGGCCTATAAAGCCCTGCAGTACCTGCTGTCTACATGGACTCTTATTTACGAGGGTTTTAACAGGCTTCCTGGCTGCACCATCTGAGCCCCCTGATTATTTCACTTCTGTTTCCCTTGAAGGGAATAATCCCCTTGGCCACTATTCCTTATAGTTTCTTCTTGCGGGCAGTGGTTGATGTAGAAGGCATCTGCTATCTACTTCTGCAGAGCAGGTGGGGAAGGGAGGGAAAGCTACGTCAGGGGCCCTGGGCACTGAAGAGACCCCTTGCTGCCTCATTTACCTGAGTGCTTCCTGGGGCTGGGACAGCCACAGCTACAGGGAGCTTCCCACGATCACAGCACCTTCCATGCTCCCGGCACGTGCTTGAGGATGGGCAGTGAGACACACAGACCTGGGCAAAGTCGCTTCACAATTTAGTTTTGGATGCTCCAAGGAAGACATGTTGCTGATTGTTTTGAGCCCCTACGATTTCTGCTGAAGCTGAGCAAGCACCTAGGCACGCTGGCGTGAGAGGCAGCAGCAGTACACCGTGGGCAGGAGCACCAGAAGTAGGTGCGTATGACAATCTGGCCTAGCCTCTGTGATTTTTTGTAGAAAATGGATTTAGTGAGAAAAGGACCTGAATGTTCTTGTATGCTTGCTCTGTACAGCAGACCCATGCCAGGTATCTCCAGAACTCAGCCAAGCACCTCGTAGCACTGGAAGATGAGCAGCCCTAAAATCCTAGATTTACTGAAAAGAGAGATAACTTCACATTATGCAAACTGTTGTGCTTTTGTAGGCCCTCCATAAACAGCAAATACCATTATATTTAGTATTCCATATAATTCCTCCATACAGTTTATCCTTTCCCTGGGATGGGCGGGGGGAGGGAGGGAACTGTGTAGATGTATCTTGAAATAGTCAGCTATTCCCTGATGGACTGCAGCAGTTTTGCCACCCATCATATGTTAAGTACCTGGATATCGCATTTAAAAATATCCTATACCTTTGAACTGAAAAATGAGTCCCATGCTATTGGGGGACCTCTCACTGCAGTGCCGTATTCCTTTCAAAGTCAGCAGGGACAGAGTGGGGTGGAGTAAAGAGGGGAGTTAGGGAGCTCTGTTCCTTTCCAGAGCTCTCCCATATAATTTCCCTGTTACTGGCTCTGCCCTCGAAACACTTCTGGGTTCTCAGACCTACTGGAGACCGGATGCATCTCTGGGGAATTGGCCAAATTTGTGCGCTTGTGTCAGGCCTGCCAGGGAGAAATTGATAGATATCTCTGCCTCCTGACTCCCAGGCTGAGCATGTTAATTTATAGATTGGATCTGTCGTTCCTGATAAACGATATCTTACTTCCCTAATACCGCCTTCAAATTGAGTTTTTAAGGCTAGGTCAGATGGGAAAACCAAAGGGTGACTCTACTTTCTCTTTGCTTTGGCTTCATTCTCCGCAGTCAGGCTGAAGTCAGCCTTTCGCGCTAGAAAGGCATCCCAGAGCTGTGCTGATGTCCCCCTGCCTTGGCATCCAAGCAGGCAGGGTAGCCTCCCCAAAAGGGGCTCTGAAACCATGCCTGTTTTCCCCAGGTCTCTTAGGTGCTCCATTTGCCCTGGTTTGATTTTTTGGAGCACCAGACAGGATGTCTCTACAGGACAGGCCATCAGTCCCTCCCCACTGTGCCTGCAAGAGCACCAGCTCCCCCAGGCAAGGAGTAGTGAAGGGGCTGCTGTGGTACCCAAAGTGATGTGGGAAGCAGAGGACTCCCTTTGGGGATAGGCTGCTTTTCCCCACCAGACAGCAGGAGTAGTTTCTCCAAGAAGACCTCAGGCATGTTTAGGGATGGAGAGGCTGCCCCAGCAGTAGGAGGCAGGGGGCACCCCTCTGAACAGCACCCACCATCCTCCTTAGTAGCACTGTGGGCTGCCTCTGCCTTTTCTACCTCTCCAGACTGAATGTGCATTTACTTATTGAGCAGCCCCTGCTTTTTCCCCATTAAAAGAGTGTTTTCTTACACCCTGGCACAGCCCAGAGCAGATCTGAACTGCACTGGGGCGACAGGTGATGCAAAGGGCTCCCATGCTGCCTGGTCTCTGTCCTGATGAAGATGAAAGGTTCAGTCACTGCAGGCTCTGGCCTTCCCGAGAAGCAGGGTATCACCCCTGCCCCTTGGCTCTCCTGCACAAAGGGGACACAGTTCTCCGAGCTGAGACGGGGGAAGCTGACATGCCCAGCCTTTGAGAGGAGCGGAGTGGTTGCATTTTCCCCCTCTTCCTCCTTGATGGCACAAAAGCAAACCATACCAAACCAACCTCATAAGACATCAGGTTCCCAGGAACTTGCTGCACAGTGGGGCTCAGCTCTTTAACGTTTGGCTGGTGTAACACACTGGTCGACAGAGCTCAGAGTTGCCTAACAGGGATTGATGGCTTTGTGTTTCTTAAGCCAACAGTATGCAATTGCAGCTCCCAGTAGAAGTGCTGGTATTAAGAAAAAGAGGGTAGTGGAGCATAGGCAGTCCTCTGGCAGGGAAAAAGCATTTCCCAAAGTCCCTGCTGAGGAGGATTGCACAGGATCAATGGGTGGTGCCAACACACCTGCTCAGGGGTTGGGGCAAAGCTCTGATCAGACAATGTTCCAAGAACAGCCATCTCCCTCCGGGAAAATTCAGGTATCACAATGTGACCCTGATGTACCTGCCCCTCTGCCCTGTCCTGTCTCTGTTACATACCTCTTCCTATACTACCACTGCATGAGAGGTG
Organism: Rhea pennata; assembly: GCF_028389875.1. Taxonomy (NCBI): domain Eukaryota; kingdom Metazoa; phylum Chordata; class Aves; order Rheiformes; family Rheidae; genus Rhea; species Rhea pennata. The sequence goes on along the minus strand of NC_084667.1, from coordinate 17,701,728 downwards.
TTTCCAAGATCTTTCTGAGGAAGTGTCCCAAAGGTAGGGTTTGCGGGATCCCAAGGCAGCACAAGAAGGCTGGCTAGCTTTGGCTCATGGCCAGCTCCCCCCACAAGCCAACCGAGTACTCTTGCCTCTCTACAGGGAAAAATGGAATTTGCCTTTCTCTGTGTCAGGCCAGGTCTGCTGCACATTAATCCCTTCAGTGCTGCAGATCTTTGCCTAAATCAGCAGAAGCAATGGCTTTGGTGAGCCTCCTTCTCCAGCAGAGGAGAGGAACGTTTTCTAGCATACAGCCAGTCATGCAGGCCCATAGGTAGTCTTCCTCCTCTAGGAAGCTAACAAAGTTAAAGAGTTAGCCAAACATCCAGGGTTAAGCATACCGTTGCTCTAGCTCTACTAGTGGGCTAGTCAAGGTGGTTAAAGGCACATTTATGAGACTTGTTTGGGTTGTTATACTCACGCCCGAGGTATTTTCTTGCTCCCCAAGAATGGAGTTTGTCAAAGCTCTATCCTGAGCATCACTGTAACATCACAAAATAAATCATAGTAGAGAATATCTTCCACAGGTGGCAAAAGAGGAGTCCAGCAATGCCTCACAGAAGTGGAAACCTCCCATTCATCCCAGCTGAGGGTTAACTGAAACCTTATAATACATCATGCACTCCGCATCACAAACCTTTCCCAATTTCTAGAAATCACAGCAGTCGAAGTTTCTCTGCATAACAGTTGCAGTCATTTGTAATAGAGAATCCTGCAGCATGTTGGAAACTATAAATGACAGAAGTGTGAACAATAAAGTGAATTTGAACTTCCAATTAAAGAAGAACAGAGGAGATAGCTGCAATGTGATTCTAATCTAATTCAGCCCAAGCGTCCCTCTTTCATGGTTTGTTTTTTTCCCCCAGAGCTGCTGCAGACTCTCCCATCCACTGCAGTGCAAGCTGCAGAAGAGAGAAACCTTGCTGCTGAATTTAGGTCAAGCTTCCAAGGCAATACACAAGGCCTTGGCTGTTATTAAATGAATATGGTTAGCAGGAAGACCACATTGTTAATGCAAGGTCAGATGTTTTAAAGACAGCACCCAGTTCTGTTGCACCTGAAGAATCTGCAAGTGGTGAAGTGGGGACAGGAGCTGGCAAGGGGAATGAGAGTGAACTGTGCCCAAGAGTCACCTATCCCACAACTAGTAAGTTGGTGCCCTCAGCCTCCCTGTGGCCTAGGATCTAGGCGGTGAGGATGTGTTATCCTCAACTGCAGAAGAAAACCATCTTGTCAGAGGTAGGCAGGGCAGAGTGAAGGCTGGTTGCAAAACCCTCTCCAGCCTCCTCCCTCTGCCATTCTAGCTGGCTGTTCCAGTGCAGCAGTGTTATCACCATAATTATATTTCTACTTTTTAACCTCTGACTCTTGTTGGAGTCGTGCTGAACAGTCTCATGCCTGGAATATTAACACGGGGATAGCAGGAGAACACGGGAGCCCAGCACCCATGAACAAGCAAAAGGAAAGTGGGCGAGGGGTCTGAGGAGCTCTGACCTCCCAAACTGCTCAGCGGCTCTGCAGATTGCCTTCAACTCAGAGAGCAAACTCAAAAAGTCCACCTGCAGCAAGGAACTGATGCTCTGGGACTATCTGCAAGTCCAGGACAGCTGAGAAGCTGACAAGTGGGAGACCATCACTGGGGAGGGGAAGGGAGCATGAGGCTGGGAAGCAGGCTGAGACCTGACATGGAGCTGGGGTGCAGCTCCCAGCACCTGCTGCAGCACAGGAGGTGTCATGCCCCTCAACTCTTGAAACCTGGCTCCATACAAGGTAGAAATAGAGGCAACCTTACTACCTGGAGAACCTAGGTCTCCAGGCTGCTAATGCCTGCCCTGCTAATTTTGGCAGCTCTCTCCTGTCCCCTAGAACAGGCTGTAGCAGGGCACTGTGCTGAGCTTGCTGGGGATCAGCCTTTCTCCTGAGGCTGTGGGGGACACAGGCTTGGGAAGGGGCAGGCTGGCTGGCTGCCTGCCCCACACCCGGGCATAGCTAACAGAGGCAGACAGGCTGCAGGATACAGAGACCTATCTTCCTCACCAGTTTCCCCACCACCATCACCAATTTAGTCAAATCTAAAATTCTCCTACCTGAAGCTATCACTTTGATCTTTCTGTGCTATAAGCAATGCAGAATGTGCGCAGTGAGAGGGCTGCGGGCTATGCTTCAGTGCATGGGGCAGGTTGTACTCTGCAAATCATCCCGTGCACTAACCTGGCGAAGAGAGAGCTTGTGCCTCATAGAGGAGCTGTTGACTGCTGTAACATAAACCAGGAGTCACACTGCTCCTCAGAGCAGCCTATATTCTGATGGCAGAGATGCATCTTGGGGGTGTAGCACCCTTGCTTCTTCATTTTGCACAGGTTAGTGCAAGGTCTGTGAAGCCAGAATGATTTAAAAATACACATGCACACACAGGCTCATATATATATATATGCGTGTGTGTGTATATACATGCACACACCCCTCCTTTCTGGTAGGAGGAACTCTCTCCCTCTTCCTTGCTTCCACTAATTCTTCACACAATATAGAGATCCTTTCCACCAACTCTCTAAGTACAACAAAATACATTTCAAATCCCCACTAACAGAACTTGTGCCCTGAGCACTCACCCCCATTTATTCTGAGCCCTCAGGTGTTGCCTGCTCTGGCAGATAGGGTGAAGAAAAGCAAGCACCAAAGGCCGGGTGAGAGTCCTCTCTCAGGCACAACCAGTGCCACCAGGTCCAGCTGCAGGCAGTTGAGTGTCAGGAGAGGGAGATAAGAGGCCCACGGGTGTGCATCCGCAGGGCAGAGCTATGCACTCACCACTCAGGGTGGGAGCTAAAGAGAATAAGTCTCTGGGCTCACAGCAGCTGGGTACAGCAAACCTGGGATAGTGCTGTGCTCTGCAGTGAGGGGCCACAGTCTCCATCATAGTTGTGTGCCTCTGCCTGTGCTACTCCATACACATTTGGAGGCAGGAGGTCATGTTGCTCCCCAAAGGACAGAAAGCAGCTGTTCTCCTGCTAACTTACTCCCAAGAGGCAAGAGTACCAACCCTAGTTCATTCCTTGCCAGGGCTTCCCAGTATACAGTGGATTAGTATACACCCTAATCCACTCTGTCATCACCAGCCAGGTCCATGGGTTTCTCCCCCAAGGCTGAGCTCTGCATTACTCAGCATAGAGGTCCCCAGCGCTCAATTTGTACTAACAGGACTGTTGTGAGTCTAATTGCCCGATAAGTGTAATTGAATCCTATGGATTACCGTGGTGTTATTACATGGAGCTGTTGACTGGAGTTAATGGTAGCTAGAGTGGGGCTGTAATTCCTCCTGCCCTTCGCATAGCACAAGCGACCAACTCCCTGGGAGTCAGTGCTGTCTCCGGGTCGCTCCCTGCTGCTGCCTGGACCTGAGCTCTGACCAGCTCCTGCTGGGGCAGACAGGCAGGTTCAGCTCCTCGAGTTTTTCCCCTTTCCCTTGAGGGAGGTACAGCTTCCAACCTGTGCAGCCCACAGCATCAGCTGTGAGCACCTGGAGAAACGCTCTGTTGTGCAGCTCTGATGCATCTGAAGAGCTCATACCGTACTTCAGTCTACACCTACACCTTTCTGGTTGTGCAGAATCTTTCGCTCAGTTATGCACTTGAACTAGCCCTTTTAATGCACTTCTACTTCATTACTTGTCCTTTCCAATTTACCTCTAGCCTGTTAAGCTATGTGAGGCCAAACTCTCACAAAACACTTGCCAAATATTGCAGGCAATTAGACAAAGAATCCAGTCAAAAGATTCTCCAAATAAAGTCACCTCTCTAAATATATCAATAAAAATGAGACACTGGTGCATATGCAGGGTTACCGTATCAGACGTCGTAGAATACAGCTATATGATTGCAGAGCCCAGACGCATGGGAAAAGTACTTATTCTCCTGCATCCCAAGGGGCTACGGGGAGGACTAGGAGCATTAGTCTGCAGCAAAATCATTTGAGTGTAGAGTTTGTTAGTCATCAAACTGATGGCTTAAAACAAGGAGTGGAAGTACACTACTCCGCAGGGAAGGGGCTGTGCTAAGCCTGAGGGTGAGGGGAGAGCAGCCGTGTACCGGCTCTCCCAGGGAGCAGGCCATAAGGAATAGCACCCCTGGCTAAGTGACTATCCAACAGTTTCTAGCTCCAGTCACCCCTTAGAGAGTTCTCTAATAGAAAACTGGTGACAGTTGCAGGGCCGGGGATCTGGCAGCCAGTAACGTCCCTCCTTTTCATTGTGAATTCTTTTGTTTGAAATAAAGAAAGCATACCAATGAAATTATGTGAGCTAAAATTCAGTGCATCCCACACTGAAGGTATCTGGGATGGGTAGAACACACAGGGGGAGTGTTTTCAACTGTTTTATTGAGCAGCTGTTACAGATTTGGAACCCTCATGGTTTTCCATAATCTCAACAGCTCCTCCAGCATTCTGTCCCTCACCCCAAAAACAAAAGTTTGCTGAGCAAGAAAAAAAAAAGATTTATTTTAAGGCTGGGACAAATGGAGTTGTGCCTGACGTCCTTAGTAATGAAGTTGTGAGTAAAATTATGAAAGTATACAACATAAGAGCAGAGAAAGGTCCTGCAGCTCAGCACCCACCTGTGGGCCTCCTGATTCTGAAGGCAGCTCCAGGCAGACACGTTTCTGCTTACAACCACATCTCTTGCCCATGAGCTGGAACCAGTTACTCTAATAACTTGGGGGTGCAAGGCAAGACTGGCAGCACCTCAGGAGGGAGCCTGCCAAGAGCAAGGGGCACAGACAAGAGCATGACACCAGGGAAGGAGGAGAAAGTGAGCTCAGGGCTTGCAGTCACATGGCAGAGAGAGCCAGGGCAAACCTGCTTCTGGCTGGAGAGGGGGAAGCAGGATAAAGGAGGCCAAACTCCACTTGCAGCACTTCACTGTGACACTCAGTCCTACAAGCCTGCCTACCCCAGCACACACTGTAGCTGAATCCAGTGCCCACTATAGCCTTTATTAGCATGTAATAGCCCTCTATTAACATACAATACTTCTCAAGGAAGTACTTGCTGAGATATCTCTGGTTTGGGAAGGACTGCTGGGATTAGGTCCATAGCACACATGGCCAGAGGCAGGATGGAGCTGGTGCACGATCCACCCCGGCTCCGTCCCTTCCCTGCCCCTGGCAAGGCATGGCACATGCTGTTACTGATGCTCTCACGGTAGCTGGCCCATCACCATCACAGCTGCTGCTGTGCTGCCTTGTCCCCATCCCCATCCATGGAGCTGTGCTGCCCACTCCGAGTTGTGGTACTGTCCCAGAGCTCGTGGCCTAAAGCTTCTCGTCACTGGGAGGTGATGGAGCCAGCAAGCCCTCATGACTGGGATTTTGTGGCAGTCATCCCCTCAGCAGGGAAGACACAGCTGATGGAGTCAGAACAAGAGCACAGACGTTTCTTTGCACCGTGGCTTCCACTGGATTACTTGTTCCCTGCCCTCTTTGCTGGATTTGGATGTAATGGCATTCAATTCTCAGTCCAGCAGCAGTACCGAAACATTTGCCAGAGAGGCCAAAAGCTGCTCCTCAGCACAGTGTGGGGAAGGCAGCAGCCCACCAGGCACAAGCTCAGCAGCACAGCGGAGCCCTGCGGGGACCACAGGCATGGCTCAGGGTCCCCCCACCAACCTGCCCCTTCGCCTCTCCTGCCCTGCTGCTGGCCTGCCATGGCCAGAGCGGGCTCCCAGCTCCCAGCAGACTCCTGGGGAGCCATCAGGCCAGAGGGATCCCAACCTGGCCAAACACCTTGCTGCCCTGTGAGGGCAGTGCGTAGCAGAGGCCTGGCTGGCGAAAAAACTGCTGGGAGGACGGAGGAACAGCACAGTCCCCTAAGCTACAAAAGCCCATTCCCTCCACCCCCTAGCAGTGAACCCCTGCTCCCCCAGCAGTGCTGAGCCCAGCTGCCCAGTTTAGCAACCAAAGCTCCTGCAGCAGCTCAGCCTGCTGAAGCAACCCCTCTACAGAAACCTCCTTAAAAAAAAAAAAAAAAAAAAAAAAAAAAAAAAAGAGAGAGAGAGAGAGAGAGAGAGAAAGAAGAAAAGAAAGAAAGAAAAAAAGGAAAAAAACCAGCCTTTGAAGATGGTTGTTGCTATGGAAACATGACTTAGAGTGCCTTTCCCTTCCCTTCATCTTGAGAGCTCCTGTTGCTATAACAGCGCATCCGATCCTTCCCAGCCCACCTGCCCCACTATGGGATGCTGCAGGGTGCAACACCTGGGAGGGACGTGCCCCCAGAGTATGGCCCTCTTCCTGCCCAAAAGGGCTCCGGTACCATCATCCAAAGGGTTCCTCTTTGGGTTCCCCCAAATCCCCTGCAGTCAGGGCCACAGAAGGTGCCTGCATTCCCATGGACATCTAACGCCTCTTCTTGCGCCTATGCATGCTGCTCATGGCAGGAGGCCTCAAGGAAACACTGAAAACATCTCCAAGCCATATTGCTGCTTTGCCAGCCTGCAGAGCCCCACAGCAAGGCACAGTCCCAGGGAGGCGCCAGGAGGTATGTGCAGCGACTGGAACCGGGCAGAAAATGCCTTTTGTGTTCTGTGAGACTAAATAAATCCCTTTTGCACACTGAGGTGAAACCAAAGCACCAAAAGATGCCATTTGCATAAGAGCCAAGAGCCCTGACATGTCTGGTATTGCAGAGAGCCAGCTCCGATCCCAGCCATGGCCAGTGAGCGACTCTGTGCCGCACAACGGAGCGGAGGAAGGCTGGTCAGAAGTAATGCGTCCCTGCAGACGCCCTCCACAGTGGCCACCTGCCATTTCCTCTGGATGTCACACAACTAGAGTTTGCCAGGTGCCAGCTCCACCAGTACTATCACTGGAGCTGGTTAGGAAGCAGATCGCAGGCTCAGCTGTGGTAGACTTGGTGCTATGAGGTGTTAACCACCAAGAAGTGTCCTGGGACAGACCACACCAACCTGAAAATTGTGATGTGACAAGTGCTCTGACATAAAGGCTGAGTGTTGTTCCCTAAGTCCAGGCAACGAAGTGGGCTGGATTTAAAGCATACAGCAGCCTGGGTTGTACACCTGCACCAAAGGGTTTGGGCTCGCCCACTATGCTGGGAGAAGGGCAGAGTACAGCACGAACAACTCTGCCGGTATTCGCCAGCCTGCCAAGGCCTCGCTGGGCTTCCCCTGCGCCTCCAGCCCAGGCTGCAGTACACTCAGCAGCTCCCAGTCCCACAGCCACTGTTGCAAGGGACCTCAGCCCAGGCTGCAGTGCCAGCCCGTGTTCAAGCCAGGGCTTTGGCACAGAGGACACTTGCTCCAGCCCCCAGCATCGGTTTGAAGTGATGCTTGGCTGATGAGAGGCCATCTCAGCATGACAAAGATGCCTACTGCCACAAGAGAGAAGTGACTTAACCACACTACTGGCACTTTTGATTTCTCAGTTTGACCACTGCTGCATTCGCTAGGGATCAAAGCAAGACCCAGTAAGTTTGCTTTGCTTTTGCCCTAAAGATAGTGTGAAACAAGTCCCCTTGCCCATGCACCAGGGAGACTCTGCCCTAATACCTTGCTCTCAAGCCCCATATTGATATTACCAGATTTCTTTTCCAGTACCATTTAACCTAAGACCTTGATTAAATAATTCCTCTACAGATCAGTGTGCAGCATCCAGGATGAACTCAAAGGAATATCTGCAATCACTCTGGCTTTAATCTCTGCAGTGCCCCAGCATTGGGCAGCTATAGCCATTTTCTGAGGTGGCAGAGGGCAGGGTCCATCATTTCTGCTGCAGCCTAGTCCTGGAAGGGCTCATGGGGGAAGGCCAAGCAAGGGTGCAGGTAGGAGGAACACGCTTGCTCTAGGAGCACCAGTCTGCAGCACCTTGGGCTGCAACATCCATCAGGAAAGCTTGCACAGGGCGCATTACTGGCTGCTGCCCATGCTCTGATCACCTTGCAACAGTCCTGCTAATCTCATTTCCATTCCAGACAAGCCACAACAACTAACTTGTTTCCTTCTAATTTATCTTGCAGCCAGCAAGCTGGTGTGGCCAGAGCTCCCGATTCCTCCTCAGGAGCTGAATGGCCGTTGACTACACTTTGAACCCTGCCCTAACAGGCTCTGCTCTCTGGGCTGACAAGTTTGAGCTTAACAGCAATGGCTTGACAGAGCAGTGAAGCAAGTGGCTGTATCATTGCTCTAGCAGCTTTGCTGCACTGTTTGTGGCCAGAAGCAAGATGTGGGGTTGCAGCAAGGAAACTATACAGCCACAGAAACCCCAGACCTAGACCCAGGTTGAGCTGTGCTGGCAGTCCTCCATCCTGCCCCCCACTGCCTACTCAGCCAGGTCTCCAGCCTTCCCTGTTGCTCTGTCAGCAGCCCCAAATCCCAGCAGGTCAAGCTCCTGCCTGCGCAGCCCTGGGCTCCCTGCTCAGCTCCTCAAATGTCCCTCATTCCTGGCCTGCTTTGCACCCCTTCTCCTCCCACTCACTGGTGTTGCCTGAGCAACAACTTCTTTCTGGCAACGGGTTGTGCAGGGAGAGAGTGCTGCAAACCCATCTGCAGCTCACGGTACCTTCGGGCACAATTCAAGCAAGGGTGGGAGGAGAGGGGGCGGACTTTCCCTCCCCGCACTGTATTTGCGCATCCTATCTCAAATGGCTGCATGCCTCCCACCCTGCAACTGCATCAGGGTCTTGAACTTCTTTGGCAGGACAGGGTCCCTGAATACATGTCAGCAAGGCCAATTTCAGTGCTGGACACTGCATAGCCACCATCAGGATGGTATCAAGTCACAGTGAATAGCTGAGCACGACTAATACTAGTATCTCACATCTACTGTGTGCTCGGATCACCCAGGATGAAATGCAGATTTCCCTTCCTCCCTCCCAGGTCTCTTCCTCAGGGCAGCAGGGGACAGCACTGTAGAAAAGTGGATTTTGCTCCCCTTGGATTTTTCACTTCCACACTGGCTGCTGCAGAGCCAAGACTAACTGGGAGTGCATCTCTGGCTGCAGTCATCTCAATTAATGCAGCCCTGCTTGCTTTAGCAATTACCTGCCAGTGGCTCACAGCCCACTTTCAGATGGGCATCTCCTGCCAGGATTTACAGCTGACAAACTGAAGAGGGGAGCAGACATGGAGGGCACCTTCATTCAGCCTTGCCCAGATCCTAAATAGGCTGATTGCCCTCTCTGCCAGGGGCTGGTGATGCCTACATGCCCAGGACAGGCACCTGGGGCAGGCACTGGGCGGCCACAGGAGCACCCAAGAACAGTGTGGGTCCCTGTCTGCCCCCAGGCTCCCGCTAACGGCTCTGAGGACCCAAATCCCCCGAGCCCCATCTCAGCTAGAGAGGGGTCCAGTTCTGCAGTGAGCTCCATGGCAACGCTGTTGGCACAGGCACAGCTTTTATGACTGTATTGTGCTCTCAGTAAAGCTCTCCAGGAGGAAAGGATGATGGTGACAGCAGTGCTGGGGTCTCCCACGGCCCCAAGCACTTGGCTGGCAGCTGAGAGACTTCCAGCCACCGGGAGCAAGCAAGCAAGCCACGCAGCTCACGGCACAGAGCCCACATGGGCCCTCTGGCTTGTTCCCAGGCACAAACCTTGTCAGAAGGGGGAATCTGTGCTGGCTCCACAACCCCAAAACCTCCTGAGGCAGCCCCATGTTTGGGTGGGGAAATGCAGGGGTACGAGAAGATAGTTCCCTGAATCAGGCCAAAGAGGGTTAGGAGACTGCCAATGTCTTAAATGCAACTTTTAAGCCAGAACAGAGCACACGTCTCTTTTTTTAAAAAACTTGCTGCTTTCTGAGCTTCTACAGTGCACAGGGGTCAGATTTTTCAAAGCTTCTGTAGAAGCAGCAAGGGATAGAAGCTTTCTTTTAAAAAAGGAAAAAAAAAAGTAGCATGGGGAGAGACAGAAAAGCAAGCCAAGCATCTCCTGTGATCAGGAGCTGAGATTGCAGAAGCAATAGCAAGTCCTGAAAAAGGTAGGGCACTGGTGGTGCAGGTAGGGGAGCCCCAGGGCTGCCCTCGCAGCCAGCCTTGCCTACCACCTTCAGCCTCACAGCTCTGCTTTCCAGACCTCAGCTCTGGCCAGACGCACCCTTTGCAGCTTTCTCCAGCTAGATGCAAGCCTCAAGGTCCCTGCCCAGAATCCTACATGTCACAGAGTTCCTCCAGTCGTTTCGTATCATCTTTCCCACTGCGGCTTGCGCTGTGCCAACAGCCACGCATTGGACAGCCAGGGTGTGCTTTGTGCTGGTGCAGTGGTCAAAGCCCATCCAACTTGGTGCAAAAGTGCCATACATAGGTGAAACCTCACTCCAAAACACTCCCTCACCTGTTGTATCTCCAGCAGCCCTATGGTAGCTGAAGCATTAACACAAAATAAAGTCGCAGAGGCAAACATTATACCAGGAGGGATATAAGTGTTGTCAGCATTCTCCAGGGGGCAGCAGCAGTGGAATTTTAAATGGCAACAATGCAATTTCCTCAAGATGTGGTCAAAAAAACGTTCCCAGGCTTCAGTTCTGGACAAATTAGAATTCTTTACATGCATTAGTAGTTGTTCCATACAGTAGCAAGATCTCACCACATTTAATCAGAACTTTTCCCCCTTTGGATCCACGTGCAGCAGGACTACATATGTGTGCGTGCACACACATGTGCACCAAGACTAACAAAACACTCCTATTACTAAAATCAGAGTTCACTTTCGCTGTTTAAATCTTACAATTTTGCTACCGCTCACCATAAGTAGGAAAATTAAAATGATAGGTTTACAGTATCTGCACATTCCAGGATGCTCTCACCACAGCATTTCACAAGCCCCAGAACTAGCCTGAAAAAATGGCTACTGGACATGCTATTTCACTCACCCCACCAGGCAGAATATGCACTTTAACAACTGCATTTCCACAGAAAACTGTCATAGCACCAAGCAGGCAGCATCTCTTTGAACTGTGATACCCACCAATTTTCCTTGACTTTATTAGCTTGGTGGTCCTGGTGGTGTGCATTTCCTTCAGGGTGGAGACCATTTGGTGATGGGACACAGCTGGAGCTGCTGGGCCTCAGCCAGGCCTTGCAAGCAGCTGTGCCACTTTCAAGCCCTGTTCTGGCCTGATCTGAAGCAATGCAGCTGTGTGCCTGGGTTTGAGGATGGCTGGTCTCTGCAGGACATATGGGTGCTGCAGAAGCAGCCTCAGAGGCAGCACAAGCAGCCTCTATCCTCATGGTTGGCACTAATGTGGCCCAACACAGTAGTCTCGCTATCCATATCGCAGGTGCCTATGATGAGACTTGTGCCAGCCCTGGGACCTGGCTGTGCTCCCTGGGTAGAACATGCTGTGATGTCGTCTTTAACCTCTGCGTGTTTTAAGCAACAGGGTCATGAAGCAGCTGGGATGTTCAGCCCCAGAAGAGTCTGCAGCACAGCAGCAGGCCATGGCATTCCTACAAGGCAGGTTGAAACTGGCACATCATGAGAGGTAGCATCTGGATCCTTTTGGATGGCAGCCCACCATATCCCTATGCAGGGAGCTCCCAGCCGCCTGCTGAGCAGTGGCAGCTAAAGGGATGCTGCTAGTGTTTGTTGTGACAAGGCACTCTGACCTTCTGCTAGGCTGCAGGTGGCTCCAAAGTCCCCAGGGCCACCCAGCTGTAGAGGAGGGATCCAGATCCTTCTCAGCAGTCATTGCTTCTCAGGGCCAGGGGGTCTGGGCCTGGCTGGTGTTGTTTCTCACAACTGGTAGCAGGAGCTGGGTAGGTAAAGGGGAGACAAGAAGGCTGTTCTCATGAGCTTCCCATTCCTTCCTTTCCCTCCCTTCCCAGTGACCTTGGTTAGCATCCTCCTGCCACTGAGCCACAGGCAGTGCTTAGAGCTGGCTCATGACTACTACCCCTTATACAGATCTGAGATACAGCAACTGGGCTTCCTTCAGCAAGATTTATCTGGGACCAGCTTACACAAGGACCTGGGTGTTTTCCAACCAGCAATACCACATGCCTTGCCCCTCAGAGCCCCATTCCCAGCATGCTCAGAGGTTAGACCTAGATGGTAAATGCTAACTTCATCCACCTCCAAGGGCTCTCAACCTAGGCCAGTGCTGTACAAATCAATCACTTATATTCTTGGTACCAGGACTACAGTAGGCCAAATAGCAGGGGACCAGTAAGAGATATTGCAGTTCAGGCTGGAGAGTTTGGCTGAGACTCTCTTGACACAGAAATACAGGGTATTAAGCTAAGTGTAAAGTTGCATGAAGCCATAGTACCAAGTGCACCAGAGTCAGCAGGTATTCAGAAGAGGCATGTCTCCTGCTCCATTTTCCACATCTTGCCTGCCAAGGATTGTCTTGGCCATCTCTTGTCCACGCACTAACTCAGGCTCGGTGGCACTCCCCTGGGAAGGCTGCAGCCCAGAGGTACATGGCTGAAATAGTTACCCCAGACAGCAATGAGAGCCTTGCAGTGGTAAATATACCTTACCAGTATTGCTGGGATGACTGCTGAGTGTGCAGGTTGCATCTGACAGGCTTGTGCTGGCACCAGATTGATGTCCTTTTTGTTCCTGATAAGGATCTGAAGTCTCCTCTGGGTTCCAGTAGCAATTCTTTTATCCTTCCTGATTGCGGCATCCGCACTCTGAGAGTCCCGGGAGAGGCATCAATCGTCGAGCTGCAGGCACCACGGCTGCTATCGGCAGAGATGATGGAAAAGCTACAGGGACAGCTGTCATTTCTCCCTGTTTGTGTTTTGTTCTCGGGCTATCAGCAGGACATTTTCTGTGAGACACCTATCAATCTGCCATGTTGGAGCCCAGCTTTGTCTGCCTGCCTGCTGATGCTGGTGCCATAGCCTGCTCCACAACCTACCTTCAGCTTTGCCCAGCCTCACATAGCCCTTTCACCTCCGCTCACTGAGCCAGCTAAGCCACTGGCTGCCCAGCTTTGTGCAGCAGTTTAAGGCCTGGAGACCTTCTAGGAGCAGAGCTGTCAATGGCCCAGGTATGGACCCCCAGGCGCAGAAGGCTGGGGCTAACCAGGGGAAACTGTGAGGAAGGTGATGGAGTTGGTGTGGTCTACCTGCTTCTGCAAGGTTTCCACCTGTGGCCAGTGTGGTCGGATCAATGCAGTCGCTTATCTCCTGTCCAAGGCTGGTGGAGAGACATCTGCCATCCCTAGGAAAGCCAACTGCTGTGCCAGGGCTTGAGTTAAACTTGTCCATGATAGGCCAGTGAAGCAGATATCTCGCTGGAGGTTGGATACTGTCCCATCCTGGATGATGCTGACTGTGAGAAAGAGGAGGCAAGAGAGCCAGTAGTGAAATCACTCATGTCACACTTAGGCCTCTTATTGGCAGTCAGATCATGGTGTGTCCAGGATAACAGCCAGCCTTCGCCGAGGGGGAGTCTTCTCTGAGTACTCGCTGCTCACCTCCTTCATTTGTGAGGGACAGAAATCATTCTGAAGGAGTGTGCTAATACCCATAAAATATGTCTAAGGACTCAGGGAGTGAATTGACCCATTCATACGTCAGTCAGAAAGCACAACAGGACTTGAGGCTGTTACTGCTGGATCTTCCTGGATCCCTCTGGACTGACTGATACACAACCAAAAATGCCATCCTTGGCCACATGTGTGACACCATGCAAAAGGCAGGGCTGCTCCTCGGAGTATTGGGGGGACATTACAAGGCCAAGACCCTATGTTCCCCCAAATCCCCAGAGTCAGTGGAGAGGCAGTGAGACAAAGTAAATGGAAGCACCTTTTTCATACCACTGGCACCACTGCTTTAAACTGGACATCCAGTTTTTATGTTGCTGAAGTCAGTGAGATGAATCTAATCCCAGAGAGAGTGGGATTTAGGCACTTTAGGCAGAAATCCAAGACAAATGGGTAAGACTGTTGTTATAATCTGCCTCTATAGGAAGATTTCTTATCTGGGGAGGGATGGTACAAGATGAGTCACTAGGAAGAGGTCTGAGCTGTTGCTGAAATTTAGAGAACACATTCATCTGTTCCATCCTGGTCCTCAGGCAAGAAATCTGAATGCAGGAGCTAAAGGGATGAGGCAGAAAAGGCTTGGGGAAAATGAGGATGAAGGATTTGGTGCTGCAGCAACAGGGAGTTATGGGGAGGAGAGTAAACACAAGAGGGATGGAGCAGAGCACTGGGAGGGTAGCATGGCATAAGTTATGTCAGGATGGAGGTAAAGGCATATTGTCGCTTTCCAGCTGTGTATCGGGGTTTAGAGGGAGCTCCTGGCATTTGGAAGCTGATCTAAGACCCTCTCTCTGCCTCTGCAGCTATGACTTTCTTCTGTCTGTGTCCAGGTGAGCAGGGCATTGCAACACAGATACTTACCTCCATGAGCCAGGAAGTGCGAGCAAGAGGGGTGGTGGGAGCTGGGTCTTTGGAGCTACCTCTGAGAGTGGCGCCTGGATGCCCCAGCACATGGCTCGGGTGGATAACATGGGCAAGGAGGCATGTAATGTAGGAGCACAGGGCTTGCACAGGCTTTAGCAAAGGCCTTGGCAGTAGACAAGGGACTCATGCCCTAAGCCACATGTAACCAGAGTAGCAGAGGGGGTGTACAGCAAGGAGAGAGGCTGCACATCTATGCTAATGGCTTCTAAGATATTGATGAATGGCTGTATGTGATGGCAAGGGGAGACGAATGGGTATTTACCTCGGAGAGTGCTGGAGAAGGAAAAAGTCTCCTCTGCAGTTAATACTATAATCATCATTAGAAAAAAAGCAATACATTGTCTAGACACATCAGGTAATCAAAAACATGGGTCTTGGTGTGACAACATCACCCCTTATCAAAGCATCATCTTCTCCCCTTACTGCTCACACAAAACATTTAGGTGAAGCTGGAGAATCACTGAGCATCCTCAGCCCAGAGCCAGGCCACAATAGCACCTGACGTGGGAGAAATCTTGCTCAGTAATTCTGATGAACATAATGAGCAGCAGTTCTGGCAGAAATAATTCCTTACTGTTTAAACAAGAAAAAGTGAATTCAGAGAGAACCAGAGAAGCCCCATGCACAGCTGAGGCTGCCCATTAGTAGCTACCAGACTACTTGGGAGCAAACGGGATTCAAGCCCTGCTCCCCAGGGCATGGGCAACGAGGCTGAAGGCTACAGGGGACTGTGACGCCCCCAGCCCCTTCGTCCCTCTTGTGCTAGTGGTATTCCCCTACCCTCCCCAAAAGTCATCAAAAGCAAACATCTCCCAAGCCCTCAGCTGCTCAGCATCTTAGCTCAAACCACTAAGTAATGGTTAAAGATAAGATAAAGACAGGCACAGAGTCCCATTTAATGCCACTTTCTGTTCAGCATCGAGCTCGCAGGCCGTATCTTGCCTCATTGCTTAAACTCCTCAGGGCAAGACGACCAGTCTGCCTTGCTCATACCATCCCCAGGAGTCAGCACCGAGACAAAGCACTTGATTTCCTCAGGATGGGCTTTGTGCATAATGCTTCCCTTGGTCCTGCACACAACGCAGGGGCCAAGGCCTCCCAGCTTCCTTGTATCCATGGGAGCCTTGGCAAGCCACTCCAAACTATCCCCTTCACTGGTTCACATGCCTCAGCCCGTGAAAATGCCCGGCATGTGTGCAGGTTACGCATCTGGGCAAAGGCAGCCTTGCGGGAGGCAGAGCTAAGGCAGGGCTGGCGTACCTCCGCTGAGCACTGCCTGCTGTTCGGGCGTTTTGCTACACAGGACACCACTGAGCAGCCTTAACCCTGTGCTAATGGAGCTTTTCTTACTGGGAATGAAGCTGCTGAGAAAGCCCCAACACTTCATCTCCTGTGTCACTGTAGACCATCCACGTGAATCCATTTTGCCTAGCTTTAAGGCTGCACAACTGCTCAGGTGCCTGCATGAGTAGCACCATGGGGATCTGCTTCTCCCTCCAACACCCTCTCCTGCAGAGCAGAGGTGAAGCTCTACCTGCAAAAATATATATATATATCCTAAAATACAGGTGCTAGGAGGCCCCATTCTGGTACTTGTCTCTGACATGGGAAATTCTGGCTTTGAAGTTAGATTCTCAGGACTGGTGTTCAACCTTTTGCTTGGGTTTCTATATCTGAAAGAACAATGTGAGGCTTGGTTTTCTTATGGCAGTTCCCATCCCTGAGAAGCTAGCAGTTTTCAAAACAGCAAAAATGCCTAAGAAACACAAGTACTCCCAAATCCTCATGCTGGTCAATTCCTAGGTGGCCAGAGAAAGTCATTTCCCATTCCCGCCACTTGGCTACTCCATGCAAGCATCCAGAAGAGGACTGTCCTGTCCCAGAGCCCAGAGACACACACCATTCAGGCACAGACTCACAGCCAGCTGAGAGCACCAGCTCTGCCACTCACCTTCCTCCAGTCTCTCATCCTCCTTGTCTCTTTGGCACTTCCATATTCTCCCACTGAGCTTTCCCATACATACAGAGTTGCCTCCCTCCCTCTTTATGCCACTTGGCTGTGCTCCTTCCCATCAATGTCTTTTTGGACCCAAATCTAGGGTCCAGCAACTATTCTGACAGCATTTTAGAGCAGACATCCTGTTTTCTTCTGCAAAGGTGAAAAGAGATTTCACCCTTATACACCTTATACAGTAAATTGCTGCATGCTGATGTCTGGGTTTTTTATGGCACAGGCACAATTTTCAATGTCTGCTCATTGTTGATATGGCTGACTAACGAGACTGTGTAACAGGGACGTCACTGCCCACTGTGGAAGTGTGTATGTTACAGCCCCAGCTAGAGAACTCTGACCTTCACAGCGAGCTGTAGCAGCTCCTGGTTTAGCTCTGATAGTCCCTGGTGTTTTGGTTGGCAAGTACTGGCTGGCACATCTGTGCTAGTGAAGTCACCCCTTCACTCCTGCTCTTGGTTTGATTGGGGTGTCATAATGCAGAAATAAAACTTCCCAGACACCATCTGGAAGAGGAAACTATTCTTAAGGCATGTTGTTTTTCTCTCTCTCTGTTTGGGTTTGTTTATTTTTAAGCCTCATTAAACTCAAGTGAGTGACATGCTGCTTTTGGTGAAAAACCTCTGCTTTTCTGCTGCATTTGGGCTGAGATTGCTGTACCAGCCCCTACCTTTGTCTGCTTCCTCAGGCTAAAGCATCCTCTGTCAAAGACAAGATTTGATTGCCTTGATAGATACCCAATTGGAAAGACTTTCATGGTTGCTTGCGCAGGAGTGATCAAGGCATCCCAGCATACCACTCTCTACAGCTGCATCCTCTTCTCCTGGGATGCCTGGAGTCCAGCTGTGTGTTCACTTGATTCCTCTGTGAACCTTTTCCATCCAAGTCTGTGTTACAGTGGTGCTAATTAAACAAATACATCTCGATTCTAATGAAAATCTACATGTGAATCTATGTGATGCTTCACAGCAGGATGTGTTTTACCAGTCATCTCTGCAATCTCTTATGCCTCCTTGGAGAGTATTTGCTGCATGCTCAATGAACCTTAATGGGAGTGAAACCTCCCAAGCCCTCCTGCATGGGAGGGACCCTCTCTCACTGTCTTCACACCCAGCTAAACATAGCTCTTCCTTCTTGCACCCCTGCATAGATCAGCACATAGGAGTACATGCCAGGGCAAGGACTGGTCTGATGCTTGTTTCTCTTGGCATCTCTGACCAAGTTTTGCTTTTGCCGTGTCAAGAGCAGGGCATCAATGGTCTCTTCAGCCAAACAGCTGGAACAAAAAGCAAAGTATGAGGTAGAGGCCACACTGCAACATTCAGGCTCCATCTGCAATGCCCAGGGACTCCAATACAACAGCAGCTTTTTTGCACTGCACAGTCTGACTGCACCATCTAGTCTCTGCATCTATTACACTTACTTGCTTTCCTCTCTTCTCTAGTGAATGGACAGAAAGAGGAGGAATAAATTTTTGCCTGCTTATAGACTCCAAAAAATTAGAAATAGAATTCTTTTCTACCTTTTGCAAGGAAGATAAACTTCTTGTGAGACAGTTTTTGTGTGTACTGAACACTTCTTTTGAGAGACAACTTCCTCACACTGCTGTCGGAGTTGCGTTGAGCACATGAGATATATCAAAGGCAGTGCAATATAGTTGAGATGCTACAGGGGGTATTAAGAACTACACCAATGACATTTTAATCTTGGGAAAAAAAGAAAGAATGGAAGAACACAAGCATTTTAGATGGAGTGGGGTAGCTGAGTTAAAGCTAAACACAGATGCTAATACATTGTAATGGAAATAAGGTAAGTTGGAAGAAGCATCCATCAGACATCACTTCAAGATACATCTCAGAAGGGTCAAGGCCACTAGCATATATTTATCTACAGACAAGGAAGAAGTACAAAGCTGCCTGGCATGGAGACTTGTGCAAGGATATTTGTGCTTTTGCAAAAGTGTCCACCAAAACTTGAGGTGCAGAGCTATGCATCGTAAGAACTTGGAAGATCTGAAAGAAAAAGCCCCTATCCTGAAATTTTTCGTATTTTTGGAACTTGCATTTATTTATGGATGATTCTAGACGTGATACTAGCCCAAACACAATGAACAGGCTTCCAGACATCTAACAGCAGTGTACTGACAGTTCAGGAAGTCCCGCAGGTCCTCTGGACCGCTGAGGACATGGCAGAAACTGACTGAGCAGAGACAGTAAATGAGGCTGGTGTTCATCAGAAGTCATTACAGATCTGTGCAAAGTCAATAGTCATTAATGTTGTCATGTTTTGTTAGGAAATACATGGGAAAGTGGCTTTTTTGTAGTTCTGGTGGGAATGGGTCATACGCAGAAGCCAGCTGCACGTGTCGCCCACGGCTGGAGGTGCTTTCTGAATACCATGGAGCATGTTAAGAAACAAGAGTGTTAATACTGACTAAAATTCCTGTCTCAGGAAACGAATTTGGCAATGAATATGAACAGGATTTGGAGAGGAGCTCTTTGGCTCCTGTTGCCATGGTTCATTAGCACTCTGCCCTCAGACTCCTTGGTGGCCCTGGATAAAGTTACTCAGTCTCCTGCCTGGCCACTCCAAGCTCCACTACATGCCTCCATGAAGACAGGCAGTATGGCAGAAACCTCTGGAAGCATACAAGTGTGGAAGTTTCTTCCTGACCAGTGTTGGATGACTTGGGCAGATGAATACACCACAGTCCAGATAAGGATCTGGATCCTTATCCAGAAGGATCACCTCGTACAGTTGCATACTCCTGATCCTATCATATGATGTGAAAGGCAAGTTAGGCGGTTTGAATGAAAGGGGAAGGGTAGCTGAACCTCCAGTAAGTTTTCTGTTCATCTTTACCCATCAGTAGCCTGGTTCCTACCAACTCCTGCTCCTCCCTCCCCCACACACACCATTAGCAACTATGATTATAGAGTGGTAGCTTGAAGAAGAGAAAGACTTTGGATTTTAGCTTGCCTGCCCCTTCCAAACTGGAGGATGAAGTGGGACTGAGATTTTGGATAGGCCCACAAAGATTCAGCAGCACAGCAGAGCACCCGATGGTGTCCTAAATAACTGAATGCCATTAAGGGGTACCTGAACCCACTCCTGCTGGGAATAAGACTGACCCTGCCACTCACCTCATGCCCTGAGCTGTGCTGAGGGCACACAAGGGTGGCCTCCCCCTTCACAGCCTGGGGCTGTCAGTGCTTGTATCCTCGTGTTCATGCCCTTTCTGCCACAAGCAACAATCTAAGTGACCTTCACATGTGACAAACAAACACAATAAACTGTTAAGACCAGAGTAGCCATGATGTTTCATGCTTGCTCACCCCCATCCCTCCCTGTGCCAGACAGCCACAGGTCTCCTCAGAGGCTGGACATCACCAGGGGAGCCTACGAGTGCCAGCTCTGTAGGGTCAGGGTAGATATTGTGTAGGGATGGCCAAGGCAGGCTGTGCTCCAGGCACAGCAGGAGATGCCCAGGAGGGAAGTGTGCAGCCGTGGGAAAGGCTCCTGATGGCTACAGTGCCATTGAGCGGGGCTGCCACTTAGAGTTGGTCCCACGTGTTCTGGCTCAGAGCAGCCAGCAGTGGCCTGGAAATGCACCCGGAGTCTTTTGATGCTGGGCAGGGAACAGAGCCACAGCTGAACCTATGTCCAAGGGGCTCATTAAAATAGGACACAAACATGTTCAACAAGATGCAAAGTGGTTCACCCACTGTCTCCTCTGCAGCCTGGGAGAGCTGGGACAGAGGAGGTCCAACACCTCTGCATCCTGCAGTCACTTCAGAGCTGCCATAGCAACACCAGAGTTTTGCTGCTGGATATTTCCCTTCATTAGGAGCCATGTGAATGAGGAAGGGGACAGGTACCAGGGCCTGAACACAAGAGAGGGGCAAGGCAAGGAAGTGAAGAAGCTCTGCTCTTCCCATGGAAGAAGGCAGCCCCAGGCAGCACTGCCCCCTCCCTGGGCTTCAGCACAGCACTCACTTCCCCTCTCACACTGTGCCTGTGGCTCTCCTGCCAGCTCCCTGCCCTCGCCAAGACCGGATTCAGATCCTGGAATAGGATCTAACCCTCCCTGGATATTTTTTTTTCCTCACCTGCTTCCTAGGGTCACCCAGCCCTGGCCTCTTCTTTGTGCAACCCCTTGCTCCCACCCACTCTCCCTGCAGTGTGCTGGAGCCTCCTCAATGGCCCCAGCCCAGCCTCCCTGTGACCACAGGTCTCAGGCTCCCATCAGAGCCAAACTACCCTGCTCCCTCAACTCCTCTGCTCCTTCCTCCCCCCATCACATTAGCCATCTACTGTAATCAGCTTTTAGCCCACATCCATAGAAAGAGAATTTGGGTTAGCTGCTGTTATCAACCCCCTGGAACTTTCCCTCTCCCTCAAACTAGCACTGAGCCCCGGGGTTATGACAAAAGTACAACAAGAAATGATCAATCAAACCAGCTGCACTATAGTAACAAGGCGTCAGGATTGTACCCTCCATCTTGAGGGCAGCAGACTTTTCCTCCTTTCACCCTGTTTTTTTTCCATACGCCCAGCAGCTAGGAACCTGGGGAAGTTTCCATCTGTCTGCACCACGCTGTCTGCATGTTAGAGATTTTGAATCCTCAGCCATGTGCTGGCTTCTCCATCTGGGGCTCAACCTGTCGCTGTTGTTCTGTACAGAAGGGACCTAGAAGGAGAGTGATCCATGGAAAACACTGTGATCCTCCTGCTCCCTGGCTGGGTCTAACAGTGGTGTTGATCTACATGACTCCTGCAGAAATTTGTCATGGTAGTGAGAAGGGAGTCGGCGCACTTGCCTTGCCTCCCACCCTTGAGACATGGCTCTCTCCTGGGCAGAAAGATCATATGCCAGACTTGCAATTTCACCTCACCCGCTGCAATAGGAGCAACCCAGCAGGATCCCAGTTAAACAAAGAAGCTAAATAACGGTTAAACCCCGAGGCCATTCGAGCTTGTAAAAGAGCCTCAAGTGGAAATGCTGAAGCCACTCGAGATAACATCTTTTTTGCTTCACAGAGGGGCAGGCTGGCCACACAGTTCTCGGCCATGTCTCACTTTCAGGAGGCCCTGTCAGCATCCTTGCCCTCTGTGCTATTTGGGAATGTTTATGCTTCCCAGCTCCCTCCAACTTCCCCATCACACAAGAGGAAAGGCCATTTTACCTCCTTACCTCACCAGAACCTCTGTAAGCTCCTGCACATCTCCCCCACTCCTGTACAGTGAGTTCCTCCATTGCATCCCCCACAAGGGAAGGTGCTTGGTCAATAACCAACCCACGTGGTCAAGGTCCTGCACAGGAAGCTTGTTCAGACCAGTTCTCTCTGCCACAGAGTCCCATGATAGTCTCAGCATCTTTTCTGGAGGTACAGCTACTCTTGTCCCTCTCCACAGATCCCAGCCTACACAGCAGCTGAGTCTCAGGAGGAAATTTATGCTAGTTCAGCCTCCTTCCCCTGTCGTGCCCTGTCTTCTCCACACCAGGGCTGGCAGAGCTGAGCCAACCCTTTGATTTAGCCCAACTGCAACAGGTTGCCTGCTCAGATGCCAGCTGTCATGGGTATCTGATGTGCTGGGAACTGGCAGGCAAGTCCAGGCCACACTGACATGGGTGCAGGGGAAGAGCCATGAGGCAGGTGGAACAGAGCATAGATGGGAATTTGGCCCCAGCTCCTCTTCTGCTTTGTTCTGGGGAGGTTACAAAAAGTGGAGTTAATGATGAGCCTCATTTGCCTAATTATTTTAGACCAGTCTTTCTGTCATTTCCATAATGTCCCTTCATTGGTCATCTAAGCATTACTCACATGGCAGGCTGGTTTTATTGCCTTCACCCAGAGTCCCTGGATTATCCATCTCTGCCACCCAGCCAGAGCACCAGCTTTCTGTGAGCATCCCCCTTGCCGAGAGGCACAGCTCTAACTGGACCCAGAGAGCCATAGGACAGCAAGCTCATGCCACAGGGAGAGGAAAGGACTAGCAGAGTCAGCGCTTAGCTGCAGCAGGCCAGTGAATGGACTGATCTGAGTCAGATTCAAGAGAAAAATGTGAAAGTGAGGCTCAGCACTAACATGCTTGTTAGAGCTGCTAAGGGTGTAGGGAGAGTCAGGGGCAGAATTTGGCTCAGAGCACAGCATTTGCATGTGCAGTGCAAGTGAGCCACATGCACCAAAGACCTTGCCACCCGTGGAGATTTCCTTGGGCTTTTTTCTAACCAGACATCAAATTGCAGTCATCTGAGAATGCAAGACAGAGATGGGGAAAGCAGCGTAATGGGTGGGTTTTTCCCCTCCCTCCCTTCACTGCTCCTCCCTGCTGCTTCCCAAATCCACCCTGCTCCTTTGCATCTCCACCTTATACTGCAGCTAAGCAGCTTAACTTCTTACCACAATCCAAGCTCAGGAGCAATTAGTCAGTGCAAACGGGGCTTTTAATTGCCCCTGTGATTTATTGAGCCTGGGCAGTATAATTAAAATTCATTCTCAGACACAATCAATGAGCTGAGAAAAACACCATCTTCTTTGTGTGAATGAAGAACCAGTTCCAGTTGGGAGGGCTTGCACCAAGTTCATGCCTCCCAGGGCCCCTGTGAATGGTAGTTGCCCTTATACTGGGACACATGCCTCTGCTTTCCTTTCAGCTGCTTTTCTATGGGCTGAGGCATGATGGCCTTATAGTTCAATGTGTTCCTCTACCCATCATGCTACCTTGCTTTTGCTCCTCCCCCTTCAGAGCAACTGCTCTCAAGTTACTCAGGTGCTGTGAGCAACTTTTCACCCCCCTATCCCTTTTATTCCAGTGCACTGGTAAACTCAGGCTCAGGACTTCCAGTCTAGCTTCATCCTACAGTGACCAGTAGGCTTGGGAAGTAGCAAACCATTTGTCAGACATGTGCCAGTTTACAACCATGTACTGACTGCTGGCAGCTTTGGAGAAAGCATCTGTGAGGTGGTAGGCTGTTTGTGCAAACACAGTTCAGCCTAGTTGCCTGAAACTAGTTGGTCCCCTTGCAGTGCCAGAGCAAGATCCATCTGATAAAGTCTGCTAGACACGCTGAAGCATTAGCTCAAGTGAGATTCACCATCAGCTTTGCCCTGGTGTTGCCTCTGGGTGATGTTGCCTGCTCTACAGACACAGATTTGCCTCCAGCAATGTCCCCTATGTCCTTTCCACCCATGGCTCTTGAGAACAAAGGTGAAGCAGACCAAGGAGGGCTGCAGAGATTGTGCCATGATTGCACTTCACTGTTCAAGCCATTGCATGGCTCTTGTAATTCCTGTAGGTGCAGTCAGCTAGGACCCTGAGCCCCCTTCCCAGTGCTATTCTCCTCGCTTTGGCACAGAGGAGCTGTGTCAAGGTGTCAGACCCATCACAGCACGAGCTGAGCAGCACTTTGCTCAGAACAATTGCAGGGCATGATGATACTTTGCAATTAATCATACAGAAGTGGTGCTCAGCACTGCACTCCTCACTTTCCTCCTCCTCTTTCCATCACCATTTTTTTTCTCCTTTTTCTTTTGCAGTAAGTAAAGAGCTTTGTCTCTTGCCAAATCCCCCATCTGTGTTGGGGGATTGGGGTGAGCCAGGCGTAAAATGAAAATAAATCACTAATTCCTCCTAATAATGCCTGATTTCCTGATTTGATATCCCACATTAATTCTAATTACTCACCCAGAGTCGGGGCATTAATCAACGCGTTAAAACTTCTCCTTGCTTAGCAACACTGATGTGCCAGGCATCTGGCACAGCCCGGGCGCCAGGGATTTGTCTGTCACACCAGCCGGCTCTGCAGCATCTCTGGGAGGGAGGAGAAAGGTGGGGTCCCATCTCCCACCTTGTCCTTGCAAGGTGGCCAGGTGCCCCGGCTCACACCGGCAGCTGTGCAAAGAGCCTGAGAGGAGAAGGGAATTTACACTGTTATGTTGGTGGCAATTGCTACTGGAGACGCAATTGCTTGAGGGAACAGCTTTTTTGAGGGGGCTGTCCCTGAAGAGGCTGCTTTCATGTGCCCCGTCGAGGGCAAAAGCAAGGCCAGAGGCACCTGCACTGTGAGGGGAGGGACAGGGGAGCCGTGGGAGTCCCTAGCACTCCCTGGGGTGGCATCCTTCTCGTCTCATGTGCTCTGCTGCCCTGGAGCATTGCCCACTGGTCCCCACTGTGGGTTATTCCCAAGGCTAGCAATGTCAGCACCAGCCTGCATGTCCAGGGCCACCAGCAGCTCTTGCTGGGCTGGGGAGATCTCTTACAGCAGCTGGAGAGCAGGCAGCACAAACAGGATCTGCCCTGGGAGGAAGCCAGCAACAAAGATGGTAGCAGGAACAAGCTAATTATTTCCACCGCAGCTGACGTGTAACCAGACAGCAGGTGTTTAAGACTTTTTCCTGGCTAACCACAGATAGGTACAGACAGGACCTTTCCTCAAGTGGCTTGGAGCAGTACAGGGGGAAGCAGTGCCAGACACGCTGGCCAGCTAGCGAAAATATACAACGTCCTCCTTCCTTCCCTGCCGTGGGAACCAGCGCGCTGTGGGAAGGAGAGCCTTTGCGCCCGGTCCACAAGCCTGCTGCAGCAGGGTCCGCACGCGAGGATGTCTGTCCCTGCTCCTCCCTGCAGCGACTCCCTCCCACGCTCCTCCCCACAGCGACGCCATGCCAGGCGGTCCCATGCTTTGCTCTCCTTGAACAGACACGCAGATTGCAGGCAATGAATCCCTTGGCCCTTGCTGTGCTGAGGATGCAAACACGGGAGTCAGCTCGAGAAATCCCTCATCCCATCTGGCCAACCTGTGGCTCAGGCTTAGGCTCAGGGCTTCTACAGTTCCTGCTATTGCCCCCCAAAGGGCTGTCAGCTCCTGCTTCCACCACGTATCTGTATCACTGGGACGAAAAAGACAGGGTGCAGCTAGCTAGACTGAACGTGGCCTTGACTGAACCACAGACAACCACCATCTGCCGGGGACATTCAGGGTGGTAACTCAGTGCCCAAGAAATCCAGATGGCACTGACCGCAGGCCGGCAAGATGCAGCCCAGCTGAACCCTGCGCTGGCTGCGCCCCTGCTCGCCCCCACGCTCTCACCCGGGCACTGCCAGCGCTTTGCTTGGGGCCCCAGGAGCTGTGCAGCGGAAATGGGAACCGCTGCCCCTTTCGGACTCCGGCACCACACCTCCCTCAGCGCCGGAGAAGGGAGGTCTCCTGGGGGCACTGGGAAGGGACACGGGGCGAGTGGGCTGGGCGGCTCACGGCTCAGCCCCGGGCAGCAGGGGCTCCCCGGGGGCTTTGGGGCCAGCCAGTACCAAAGCGCTGGGGCAAGGTGACCGAGTGCCGCGGTGGTCGGCAGGCAGCAGGAAGAAGCAGTGGGAAGGACGCAGCCCGCAGGCTGCTGCTGCGGGAAGACATGAGCCATTGCCTTGGATGCTTGCCTAGATCCTAAGGCCAGAAAAGACCATTACAAAAATCTTGTCCAACTTTCCGCAAGTCACAGAGCATAGCATTTCACCAAGCAATTCCCGCATCAAGGCTATAACGCACGACTGAATTATGGCAGGTTAGGTTATAGAAAATAAAGAGCCAGGCTTGACTCAAAGACTCCAGGGCTGGAGGCTCTGTCCTACCCCTCAGCTAGCTGTCGCAGCGGGTAATGACTTTACAATTAAACCTTACGTTGTGCTTCAGCTTTGCCTGGCTTCTGCTTACGGCCATTGGATGCTCCAACCATTACAGCCTTATCTGTTAAATGAAAATGTCCTGCAAAATGAACCTCTTCTCCATCAACATACTAATAGACAATCAAGTCACTTTATAGTCTGATTTTTTTTTAGTATAAGCTATGTGAAACGGCATTCTACAAAGAGACAAAAAACCTGTCACAACTGTAGGCAAGCTGAATCTCTAATCCACCATCATCTCCCTGAACAGACCCCTTCCAGGCAGGAAGGATGAACTGATTTCAATTAAAGTTGATCTAAATCTGTAAACAGGAAACCTTTAAATAATCCACTCTAGTCTTGTTTCACATTTGAGCTACTTCATTATTTTCCTAAAGAAAGCTGACTGACACTGGTCAGTACAATCTAGTGCTTGTTTTTTTTTGCTAGCAGCAGCTTCCATTGTAGTTAAACCTGCTTATTAGCGCTATTATATAATTAACATTTATTCTGATTTTTTTCACACTTTGTATTGAAAGGAATAATACTGCACTTATGCACTTGCTGATTAATTTTATTTAATTCATAAGCTGAATTTTTATTTAATTCATAAGCTGAATAAGCTTTAATTTGGAGGGTAATTGACTGAAATATGTGCAAACTCAGAAGTCTACAATTGTTTTTATTAGCCTGACTTACCTATCCTAGGTGCACGACCAAAAAAATTTATCAAAATATATTCGTATTTTAAAACCATTTGATTTACTGAAGGCAGGATTAGATGTAGTTAATGAATTAATCTCCGTTTCTGCCTCTGGGATCCTTGAGGATTTTTAGAACCACTGCATTTCAACCTTTCAGATGTCATGGCTAGGACCGTAGTAGAAAATGAGCTTTTCTGCTTTTTCAGCTTCTCAAATTTGGCTGAGCTTATCACTGAGCTGAAGACAGTATTTTCTCTGCACTTACAGAGCCCATTTCTTTTGCCAAAATCTGCTTTTATATTTCATCCCAGGTTTCAGGTGCCACCAGAGTTCGCTGGCTTTGCATTAATGTTTGGGCAACAAATGTGAATTTCTTCAGTACTTGCAATTTAAATTGTTTCAATAGCCATAGTAAATTTATGCCTTGACTTATAGTTTCATATCAAAAGATTTAATTTTTAAGAGAAATAGAGATCTAAAATATTTTCAATTAACAGTAATATTTAAATCCATCCTGCTTCTACGGCTCAGGCACCTAGCAGCCATCTGAGCTTGAGGCAAAGGCACAGATCCTCCCGCGCTCAAACCTAAAACTGGGCTGCTGTCGGATACTGTCCAACCATGCTCACTTCTGTATGCTCGACCCACACAGAGACCCAGCAGCTGCTCTTCCAGTAGTGACAGCAGCTCTCCTAGGGACCAAGGTGTCCAAAGTTTTCTTTTAAAGAGAAATCAAGCATTTATAAGAAGAAAAAAATGAAAACCCGTGACACAGACAACATGCACATGCCGAGCCTCATACCATGGGGGCTCCTACCTGGTGGAAACTGCTGCCCGCTCTCCCTCGGGCACTCCTGGCAGTCTGCGAGGACTGAGGGGTGACAGAGACCTTGGCCTGACAATACAAGGTTTAAAACAGGAGGCAGCATTTCCAAAGCTAGAAGGCTACCCTGGCATCTTCAGCATGTATAGCTTATCAGGAAAGTCACTGTATTGCTGCCGCCTTCTTTTCCCTCCTCTACAAGCTACAGATCAGTGGTTTACAGCCTGGGGTCGATGGGTCCCGAGGGTGCTGTGGACTACTTCGAAAAGTAACTAAGAAAAGCGAGCCTCTTGTCAGCAGCCTTATGGTCACTGTACAGGAATTTGCAGCTCCATGGGAAGATTTTTAGGAGGTATACAACAGGGAAAAGCCCAAAACAAGACAGATGCATTCATACAGGAGAGTCTTATAGCCTCCATATTCTCCAGCCTCCCCTTTATTCCGTGGGTAGCCCGTAGGGTTAATTACGTTTCAGCAGTGCTAACGTATTCCCATAGCAGCTGACTTGTCACAGTAGCTGCAATGGCTGGGCCAATCTGTGCCCCAGAGCCCCTCACCATCTGCAGAAGGAGAGACAGCTCTCAGTCCCACCAGGCTGCCCTTGATGCAAGGAGGAATCGGGGAATTTAGCAGTGTCTGTTCCCACATAGCCTATGCTCCACGGCCTCTGCCCATGCGACAGCACGCGAGTACTAACAGGAACTTCATTAATGTGCACAGCCTCCCCGTGCCATCTCCAGGTCTCTGTGTGCCACTAAATCATCTGGTTTGGAACAAATTCACTGGGAAGAACTATCGCAAGTCAAGCGGAGGTCTTGGACACAGGGAACAATGGCCCATAAAGCAAACATGCAGCAGTGTGCTCAGCTGCCAGGGATGCTGCTGGCACATGTGGTCGGGAAGATTAATATGCACCAAGCAAGCAGGAGTCGGGAGGGAAGCTTACAAGGTTCTTCTCATTAGCTCATCGTTCCAGCTGAATTAATGACTCACAAGTTTCTCGCAGCCCTTCCTGTATCTGCTATCTAATGGTACCACAGATTAGTGGAGAGTGGAGTGTGTGTGTGAGAGAGAGGGAGCCTAAAAGCTTCTTAGACCTTCTGTGGAGAGGTTGAGGGAGCGATCCTCTCCCAAGATGCTGGAGTCAAATGCAGAGAGGTAGGCAGGGAACCAATGTGCTCTGCTAGGGGTCCATCGTCACTCCCTTCCCCCTTGCACGGGGGTGGAGCAGAAGGGTATGACTAACCCCAAGGCACAAAAGGAAATCACAAATAAATGTAAAGTGAATTTGCCACAGGCAGAACAAAGGAAGCTCAGAGAAAATTATGTGTATGAGAGTAGAGAAGAAGAAATATGGGTAGTATGGGAAATACAGGTTATAGCGAGTGACACTCTTGCATACAGCGAGAGTTTTGAGGGACCATTGTGGATGGCCCTACACCTCCGGCCAGCTCCAAGGGAGGACAGGTTCCCTACTGAGATCACCTTACCTGATCCCACCAGGACAACAGCAGCCCAGCTGAAGATCCTGTGTCCCATAGGGAGTCCCCGTACAGACATGGGGTAAGCCTGGATGGCTTCAACAGTCTGTTCTCAGGGTGTTTTAACGAATGCTGAGGCAGGGATTAAACCAGTGCATACCAGAACTGGAGCAAGGCAGACTTCTGCAGAAAGATATCCAGCAGGACTGCAGCTCTGAGCTGAGCCAAGCAGGGAGGGAGGCTCACCTCTGTGAAAGTAACCTTGTGCCAAGGATACTTTTCATACTAATGACCACAGGCCCAACCCAAAGAAGGAGCTCAATGGGGCTTAGGAATAATACGTCGGCCTCACAGGCGAAGTTGGCATGAGGCCAGATTCTGTTCCAAGCCCAGGTGCTTGGCAGGTGCTCTCCGAGGCCAATGCGGATGTTCATTCAAATAATTTAAAGCATCCCTGTATTTGAACAGTCTGATCCACGCAGCAGTTTCCAACGGAGAGCGCTCTGGGGCCGGGGCAGGGACTCGAATCCAAGATACATTGACAGAGGCGGCTCTAGGGACATGGGCTGTGTCATGACTGCAGCAACTGTGCAGGGAGGGAGCGAGAGGACAGGCTTGGGCAGGTAGAGCAGAGTGTGGGCCCTGTTCAGGAGACTGCAGCCTGTTGGAAAACCCTGCAGTTGGCTCAGCACAACATCGCAATGCAGGGTTGTGAGGAGACAAAAGCTGATACCTTACCTGTAACACTCAGAAGCAGGAGATCAGTTTCTGTCCCACTGATTTACATGGCTGAAGGGTCACAAAATCTGATCAGAGGCTCTGTAAAGCCAGGGGACACCTCTGGCCCTGTCCTGCTGAAGTTCCACTCTGCTGTCTGCCGGTGGCAGCCTGTTGCGCTGGAGTCTCAGCTCGGACCCCAGCAGCCTTGTCTGAAAAGGCACCAGGCGAGCTTCCCCATGTCTCAGCACTCTGCAGCCCCACTACCTGCCTGCCTGCCCAGTTCACATTATTCACCTCCAATTACTTGGCCTTTTTCTTCCAGCACCAGTTCCTTTGTCAGGCAAGTGCCCTTTGGTCACCTCTTCCCACAGCTCAGAGAACGCCAGCCCAAAGGAAAAGTTGGGAGCTAATGCTTTCCCTTATCATACTCTCTGATACTTCTTTCCTATCTCCTTCCTCCCACCTTTCCCTCCTCTTTTATTCTTTGACTCAAGAGCAGAATTGAAAACACCTCCTTCCCCAACAACCACTGACAACAGCAGGAGGGAAACCAGCTCCATTTTATTCATTTGCAAAAAAGGAATACAGAGAAACATCTTGATAGCATTGTATCAAAAAGCTGATGCTGTGCAGTGCTCAGATGTCTCCAGAGACTGGGTCTCATCTCTTCTGACTGTTTGAAAGCTCGCTTAGTCTCCAGGGATCTTGACAGCTCCAAAGCTGCTACTACGGAGTGAGAAAGTCAGACACATCCACTGCGGGCAAAGGCTTTCCCCGTAGAAATCAAAGGAGGCTGCATAGAAATGATATTTATTTAGTGCGGCCAAAGAGCAAAAAGATTGTGAGGGGGAGCTAAACTTGCACAGTTTAGGCAAGGGGGAGTGGGGCTAGGAGGAGGCATGACTGTCACCTATCAGTATCATCCAAGTAAAATCAGAAAGGAAGAAGCAGGAGGTGGGGTCACCTTTGTCAGATCAAAGGACTTGGATAACTGATCTGGGGGCAAGAGGGCAAGCTGAACATCAAAAACCAAGCCTCAGACTCAGGAGCAAGCAGAGAAAGGTGAGGTGCAGGCCTCAGAGGCACAAAAACTAGAAATGTGTTGCCTTTCTTTCCCCTCCTTTGTACTACTCAGTAAGGAAAGTACTACTAGATGCAGTATTTCCACCATATATTTTCACCATATTCTCCCAGTGTTTCCCAGCCCTTGAGAAGGCAGCAATTCAGGGACATCATTCTCCTGACAACAGATTTACTGCAGCCTTTGGACACCTCATGCAAGGGTGAAAAATCACTCTGCAGCAGACCCAGTGCTGCTGTTTTCCCCTTTCTCCCAGGTCAGCAGGCTTCTACCCTATTTTTGGTGCTTTCTGCATATTCTTGCTCTGCCCAGACAATAATTGTTCATATTCAAAAGCTGTTGCTAAGATTTTACTGCCAGAGAAGCAAACACTTTCCTGCCTACCAGGTACTTACACTTCTGACCTCTCTTGGGCTTAGTGTCAAGCATAAAGAGGCATTAGATGTTTGAGTAGTCTTGTGTCACATTCGTCTTGCAGTATCCTTGTGTCCCAGCAGCACACCAAGTACTGGCAGGTGCAGCATTGCTCTCTTTGAGAGGAGGAGGGCAGGCAGTGAGAGTACAGATTTTTTTTCTGGAAGAATTATACCACCTGATATATGATTTTTGTTCTACTCCCTGCAGTGAGCTTAAGTTTGCCAGGGAGTGGATGAACTTGGAACCACAACTGGAGAACATCCTGCCTGTTGTGCTGTTCACATTCTGTCCAGCTGCCTGTGTCTTGGTCACACGTGATCTTGAGGCCACTCATCTCACCTTCAACAATCCCACCAGAGAAGAACTGAGGTCACCGTATGGTAGACCAAACTGCTGCAACGTGGCAGTTCATCATGTTCTCCAGTAAGGATCCAGCCAGTTGGGTTGGGAGGAAAAGCTTCTGCCACAGCTCTCTAGAAGTTTCCTGGCAGGCAGGCTGGGGCATGAAGTCAGCTCATCAGAGTCCCCATCACCTCCCTGGAATAGTCTCTGCATTCTGAAACACACGTGGCAGCTGCAGAGAGAGGCACAGAGACTGAACAGCTCCTTTCCCACCTGCCTGTGCTACTTTGTCACGCTCCATCACCCAGGTAATTTATATGGCAGACCGACGGACCATACCTTGGCCCTCTAAGCACCGAAGTGCTGAGACCTGAAGCTTCTGTCATTTTTGGAAAGAATTAATGCTAGATGTTTTCCAAAGCAGCGTTACTGTCAGCTACTTTTGTGTACCTGCTGTTAGTGCATTTACAGGCAAGAGCATCAGGTAATCAGCCATGTTCATTAGAAGCTCATTTGCTTTAAGGAAGGCCCCTACACTGCAGACTCAGTTGTTCCTCCTTACTGACACATACAGCGTTTGCTCTGCAAACAGCTCCAGAAAAATCAATAAGAGCATTCCCATGGCAAGATGCTTTGTGGAAGGAGGAAAGGTGTTACTCTCTGACCGTATGGAAGCACAACACAGAGCTTAAAGCTGGCAGAAAAGCACCCCCTTGCATTCAAAAACTGTCACCAACATCCTAAATTACTTCAACGACTAGCGTAACTGTTGCTACAAGGGCAATAACGTTTCACAAATAATACACAGAGGTCTTCACTCCTATCCATTATACTAGCTGCAAGGCTTGCAGTGCTGTTTTCTAAGTGATCCCATTACATTTTCTTAAGATTTACTCAAAAGCTGCCATAAGACCTCAGTTTTAAACAAAATACAATTCTTTTTATAATGCTTTGATCCTCCCGTCACTCTGCTCTTTCCAAAGGACTCGGCTCAGGATGTTTCCCTCTTTGAAGCCACATGCTTTTAGCTTTCATGGGTGTGCTGCAGTGGTTTCCTTGAGACCAGCGTCCTTCTGTTGTCTAAAGGTCTAGGTTGCAGCTTGTGTTTCAGAAGCCGCAGAACAGACCTGCAGAGCCATATAATGACAGAGCTGAGCTGCCAGTGATGATGCTCCCTGTAACTCTGGGAGCCCTGGCTCTCTCTGAAAATGCCACAGGATCACTCGTGCCCCTACTACAAAAGGCTTTTTTGCTCAGAGAAGTTCTAGCTTTAAACAAAAGGGAGCTGGGAATTACCTGGATCCTTTGCTTTCCAGTCCTTGCTGGATCCTTTCCAATGTGTGGAACAAATTTGATAGAGTGCTAGGAGGTTAGACTGACACTGAGGGAGGAGAATACAGGGGCTTATGCTGGGCTAAACCAGAGGCCACGGCTACCGGAAGAGGCTGGAAGGCTCTCGTGGGAACCCTGTTGCACAGATTTGCCCTGTCCAGCAGAAGCAAAGCGAGGGAGGGAGCCATTGCATGCCCTGGTAAGCCAAATTCAAATCCTTTCCATTTTGACATATCCAGGACAGTGTAAAAAAAACCCTACATTTTAGGCAGGTGGAAAGATTTCCCACCTTTCTACTGGTCCTTGCTGCAGGTGAGCCTGTGTATGCCCTGATCTCCAGCAATAATGCTTATCTCCAACCAAACTACGGGGCTCTCCATGTGCACCTGCATGCATGCCCCAGGCAGCCCAGAGGCCCAGGTGTCAGGGAGCAGTGAGAGGGGGCAGCTCTGCAAGGGCAGGGAGCTGGAGCAAGGGTGACAGCAGGGCCGGCAGGCCACTGTCATCACTGGCAAGGGCTCAGATCTATGGTCCCCAAGCAAGAGGAGCAGAGCTGGTCTGGTGACACCAGCCAAAGTCAGGGGCTATCCAGTGAATGCCAGGCAAGTCTGTAGTGACAAGGCAAGCCTTCTGCTATCACACTTGTTTCTGTTCTTCACTGTGCTCACTCAGCCTTTTATTCCAGCAGCTCCTGCCCGCACTGTATGGCTGGAGAGGATTTCACCTACACGGGCACAGCTTCACCCTCCTGCCAAACGCACTCTTTTGCTTGGCACTGGAATAATCTTCCCTTCTTAATACTTCAGCCTTCTCCTCAGGGCTAATCACATCCACATCTAGTATCCTTTGTACTACTTATTCTGCTTATTGGCCCTCAAACTAGCTGCCCCCAGTGACACACTTCCCCTCCACCGCACGATGCAGCAGACTGAAGTGGGGGCATATGGGAGCTTGGAAGGACCAGCCAAACCAGGCTTGGATGCAAAGGAACCAGCTGCCTGCTAAGCCGCACGAGACACACCTTGTCAACATGCCCAGCCCATATGTTTGCCCAGGATTTGCGAATGTGCTGCCAGACCCAAAGCATCATAAGTTTGCTAGCAGAAAAAACACTCCATATTCTCCCTCATGCAATTCACTCAATGCTACTTTATTAGCATGATAAGCCAAGCTAGTGCTGCCAGCTCTCCAAGGTCTGATGCTCTAAGTTCTTGCCCAGAGAAGATGCAAGGTGCCCTAAGCTGCCCTCCTCTGCTTTTGCAGCTTAGTGCTGCAGGGAAGAGGGCTTCACAGGGCTGCCCCACAGCAACGGTGGGAAAACCTTTCCCATCTCCCACTGATGGATGCCATTTCTCGCTCTCTGGGCTAGTTCAGGGAGATGTCCTCCACCCCTGTCCCTGCCTCTCTCCCGGTGCAGGGCTGGGGCTGGCCTTGAGAGCATGCCCCCCTCTGGGCCACATCGCATAGCCCCACAGCACTACCAGGAAATGGTGCCATGCCCAAGACCCTCGCAAGGAACCCAGAGCTGTCTTGGCTGCTGCTGCTGTTGTTATTTCTCAGTCTCTCGATTTTTCCAGCACCGACATCGCTTTCCTTGGTGTTGCCATAACAACTGGCATTAAGAGCTTGTTGACATTGCCCTGTTGTACTAATTGCACAATTTCCTGTCACTGTTACATGCCAGTTATTTCCTTCAAAGGGCTGAAATTGCTTTCGGCCACCTTGTCTGTTCCCTTGCTACCTCCTTGGGCCTAGTTAGGGAGCTTGAGTGAAGGAGCAAATGATCCTGAAATGCCCTAGGGATGTGTCATTTAACCCTATGTACAGCAACCCGAGATGACTATGTGGCTAAAATGCCACAGTAGTTCTGATATCTTGCCTACACTAGTACTTTTACCATTGCATTTGCAGGGAGAGTAACACCATCAACAGCGGCAGCAGGAAAATTTAGGAACGAACAGCTGCTATGTGCAAGGCCTGGGCCAGAGCTCCTGCAAGACGTCACGGACACCCCTTCCTCTGCCCGCTTCCCATTCCCGGGCAGGGAAGCCCATCTCAGGGACAGGCAAAGCACGGAGTCCTGCGGGGCAGGCTAAAAGGGCAATGCCGGAGCTGCGGAAAGGCCAGGCTTCTGCTCGCCAGGAGCACTGCAGAGCCCATCTGCTTTATTTCTGCACCAAACCTCTGCTTTTAGGGAGGAAAAGGGTTTGTGCAAAAGTGGCGGGGAGGGTTAAAAGCAGCAGTCTGGCTGACATCCATCACTGACATGGCCCGTGCTGGTTTTCTTGAGGTCCTATTAGAGCTGAGCCAGGAGAGCTTGAAAGGGATGGGGTGAAACGCTGGGGAAGGCAGACGGCCAGCATCGCCGCTGAGCGCGCTGGCTACGCTCAGCAGGAAAGGAGGAGAGGCCTGGGAGCTGAGGCGCTCACCTGCAGGCAGACAGGCAGCGAGGACATGCTGCTGATTAACCTGGCTCCCATCCCTCCCAAACAGCACTGCCAGGGCTCCAGCAGGACACCTCCCTCCGCAGCTTGCCTCCGCGACCGCTCCGCCCGGGGATGTCAGTGCAGCAGGCTTCCTCTCTCGCTCCCGCACTCGGCAGGGCAGACACAGCCAAGGCTCGAGGTTTTGTGTCCCAAGTCCCCTTGCCCCACGTGGACACAACAGCAGGACACCATCAGCCCCTTTCCTGTCACACTTGCGCTCCTCCCAGGAGCTGTGCAGACAAGGAGCCCGAAGCCACTGCCTTGATTTGCACCCTCCTCACTGACAGTTCAGCTCTCCTGGCTCTCTTCCACGAAAAGGGACATGCTTTGCCCAAAGTGGGGAACAACCCCCCAACACTGTCTTGTTCTCCTTCCTCTGGGGTGCAAGCCCTAACGAGATGGAGGAAGTCTTACAGGTCCTCGTCCATCAGGAATGGCTTCCATCTCCCAGACAGGGCAATTCTGCAGCTCCCTGCTTTTCCCTGTGATGCTCTGGCTCAAGGCCAAGGCACTGACTTGTGAGCTCAGAGGTTCTGCTCCACTCTTTGACAAAGAGGAAATGATTAGGAGGATCGATTGCATTGATCCAGCTGAGTTTTCAAAGACTGGATCAGGTCACCTTGAAACTCTTGTTTTCCGAGCTTGTGGCAACCCGGTTTCCATGCTCTCCCTCCAGCCACAGCTCATCATGTTAACATTCAAATTTCACCTGGTCATCAGCCTCCCTGGTCCCTGTGGGTTTGGTAGGATGCACAGCAACCCTTTGCAACCCCAGTCTGGGACCTTACACAGCTTGTCACACCTTGCAGCAGTCAGTGAGAGGTCAGCTGGCAGTGGTGGAGAGGAAGCAGGGGACTGTACTGGAGATTACAGGTCGCAGCCTCTAGCAGTGTTTCCAGGCAGGATACTGCTCATTAGTGTTGCCACAGTGTCACACTGCTCAGCAATAGCTCTCAGCAGTAGGACCCCATGCGTGGAGCCCAAGTTCAGTTTCCAGCTACAGTGATGCCAAAGCCCAGGAGGTAGCTTAGCTGACTGGCACAAGCTGTGCCGAATGGTGCAGCCAGCTGCAAGGACCAGAGCTGTTATGGGTGTTTGATTCGCATACAAGCCATTCAAAAGCAGTCTTCCCTGCAGCAGCCTCGTGCTAAGTTAGGAGCCAAGATCCAAGACCCACTGCCCAGAGCAGCAGGCTCAGCTGTCTGTGCCCTGTGCCCAGAGTCGGGGGAAGCTCAGGCAGCCCTCGGGAGACAAGGATGCAAAGCGCGGGGGGAGATGGCCTCCAGGGAGCCCAGAGGGCCAGCGACCTGCCAGAGCATGGGGATGACCAGCATCACTGTGCCCCCACCGCAGCCACCCTTTGGCTGCCCTGCTCCTGGGGAGGTGGTGTGTGAGTGATGGGAGCTCCTGCAAAGACAGGCTGAGGAGAGGAGCCCAGCGACCCC
The DNA here is from genome assembly GCF_028389875.1 of Rhea pennata. Lineage (NCBI taxonomy): Eukaryota > Metazoa > Chordata > Aves > Rheiformes > Rheidae > Rhea > Rhea pennata. The sequence continues at coordinate 17,664,768 of NC_084667.1, read as the reverse complement.
TGGCACCAGCACGACAACATGGCATGAAGCCTCTGGCTAACCAGAAGAGATGTTTTAGGTCCATCACAGGATGGCCATGGGGAAACCCAGCCCTCCATTGCCTCAGTGTTCTTTCAATTGCTCACTCATGAGCCTAAGGACTTAAAGCATCCCCTTCTTGGTATTTAAGTTATCAGTGTTTTATGAAATGCAGTTTTTCTAGGTCTCACTGTGTGGGCTTCCAGTTCACACTCCTATTTTGAGAGGTCTCTAAGCTACAAAGCACTAGGCCCTGGGAGGGCCCTTCCTTTACACTGCACCTTATCTCTGTTCTTGGCACCATCTCTTTGACTCATACCTTCAAAACGTGTCCTCCAAATCCACTCTCCCCACAACTTGTTCCAGCCTTGATTTACAGAGCTGTTCTTGGCTTGCATAATTCTTCCACTTGGCCCTGACTCTGTGCAACTTTTCTCCTTCCATCCCAACACTGGAAGCCTCTCTCCAGACACTGGAGTCCTATTCGCCCCACAAACCCAGTTAGCGCCTTGGGATGCTGCTGATTGCTGGACCAAGGAAGCAGGCAGAGAGGGTGCAAAGGGAGTTTCTAGCCTCCATCAAGCACTCCTACATGAGCAGTAAGACTGCCCTGTTGTGTTTCTTAGTAATTTATCACCAAGACACTCACTTTATAAATATTAAATGAATGGCTCCATAAATTTTTAAACCAAAAATAAAACTACATTTGGTGGAGGAGAGGAAAAAAAAATCACACCCCACCACCTCCTGTTGTCTTTCTTCCTTTCCCTGGCCTTGCCAACAGCAGGGAATGGCACTGTACCCAATCCCATGGCTGCTAATGCAAGGACTGAGTTGATGTCTGTGCAGGGAGCTCACAGGCTGTTTTATCTAAGCAGAGGCACACTGTTAGTACACCAGCCCAATTTGCTGAGTATCAAGGAGATTGTACTACAGAGTCACATGCTTTTTTACATTGCTAAATGTAATCACAAGAAAAAATGATGCATCCTGAGCTAGTACCATCCTAAGTGATTTATAACCACCACACACGTGACACCTCCACCCAACACCATTCTCCACACTTCCTTCAAGCCAGCTGGCACATTCAGAGTCCAAATTCAGTTGTGTGTGGGTCCCATAAAGGCGGACATGTGGAAGAGACAGGCTTGACAACGGATCTCCAGAATTCTTTGACAAGAGCTTGATTAAGGCTAGAAGTGGTCCTTGCACATTTGGGGCAGCTCCAGGTTCCTCGAGGAGGGTTTGGAGAATGGCTTAGATTACCTCCTGCTTCCCTGGGCCTCACACCATCTCAGACCTAGCAAAACCAACAGTGCTCTTCTTGGCAGGTTTCACACCACAGCTAGAGCCACCACTCCAGAAGGCTGAGCTCTAAGAAGCATGTAGCAAAGCCAAAGTGGTGACAGTATGAGACACCAGTGCCCTGGTTGCTTACCTGAGCCCTCCTGGACGCATTGTCCCAACAGCATCGATACACAGGAATTTGTGACATTCCCCAGTGAGCCAGGCAGTGTATCACTGCCCATAATCATTTTTTTAATCACCCACTCTAGGACTTAGACTCACTGCTGCTGGTGTTGCTCTCTTCCTGCATCACAGCTTTCTACTGGGATTCCCCCTTACTGTTTCTTTGGACAGTGCACAGGAGTCCACTGCTGAGAACAGCCATGGAGGCCAGATGGCATACATTTCAGACTGGCCATGCAGGATTCTGAACACATCCCTTTGCAAGAGCTGCTGACTAGGGGCACAACACTCAGAAAATAGCCTGCACGCCCGTGGGAACTGCAGAAATACGCTCACCCCTCACTGCCAACCTGCTGCGATGAAGAGCACAGATGAATCATTAGAACAAGTGCTACTATAGCCCAAGTGCACATCAGGGAAGATTGGACCTCTGTCAAATAATAGCTCTTTTCTTAAGTGTGCTGCTCTTCTGGATTCAACTGTGGCTCCTTGTGCTAACCCCAGTGCAGGGGAAGCACCGTGAAAGGGGTCACATTGCCCTTTCTGGGGGGTCCTGCATAAATGCCTCTGCAGTCCAGCTGCTATTCAGTCATCCCAGCTGCATGATGAAAGAGTGGCCAGTGGTCGAGTTAGCCCTGAAGATCGTTATGTCTCAGCAGTATCTCGGTGTCACTATGCTGCTTATCTAATTGCTTTGCAGAAAATGGAACTCAGCTAGGAGAGTCTGATGCTAGATTACACCGTCTCTTTCGTTCTACCTGAACCCTCTGCAGGAACCACCTTTCCCCCCAGCAGCTCTCTGTGACATGCAAGCATCAGCAAATCATTGCTCCCTCCCATTATCCGTAGGGAGGGAGATAATGGCAGGGGGTTCTGATCAGAGTGGATCAAGCGCACTTTCCCTGGACTTCCCTCTGCCAGTCAGTGTTACGGAGGAGTCACAGAGCTTGCTGATCCTTGCTGATTAATGCCCCGTTATCAGTGATCTTGGACATTGCACTCTAGAGGGACACTAGCTTTGCAGCCAACTTCAAATATACCTATGAGAGTTCATCACTGCTTTGACAAACTACAATTTTTTGCAGGATTTAGTTGTTTTTCTGTAAAGTGAGCAATGTCAGAGTCACTGCTTACAATGCCATATTGACAAAAAGGGATTAATTACCCCAGAGCTCTTACTGAGCAAGGTAAAACTGTGATGTGTGATTTCCCTTTCATGTATGAAATGCTGCCTGCTGCAGTCACGGTCTGAGAAAAGGCTCTTAAGTGCAAATGATACTACATTTTGACTGGATGTCTTTCAGGCTGAAAGAGATTTCTACACAGTGAATGCTAGAGTGCTTCTCTAACCTGTTGGTGTTTCCAGCCTCCAAGACAGCAGCTGGCTTGATACAGCAAGTGCTCTATAGCGTGTGTTACAAATGTCACCAGGATTACAGGTCTCCCAAGGACTGAAACCTGCTCCCTCTGACGCAAGTGATTTGGATGCAGGATCCTAATACATAAGAGCGTCCTGGGCAGCGATGCCTGCACTCCTACCACAGCTCTCTGCTCCCAGGTGACCTTGGAGAGTGAAATGACATTTAGAGATAATGGACTCCTGTTCATCACCTTCGCAGAGCTTGTTCATCTCTGCCAGATGCAGGCCTGGGATAAGTCCCCAGCTGGAACACAGACTGACTCAAGCGAAGCCTTGAGCTGGCCTTTCAGCACAAGGGCACCTTAGCTTAAATCAAAGCCATGTCCAGGCTGCCTGCAAGGGCTGAGCTGTATTAGAGGGATGCTGTTGTGAGAAACCCTTTCACACATTTGCTGTCAAATAATCAGGCTAAGAAACAGAGAGAGATAGAGGACACGGCAAGCAACTGCACTGTTTACGGCATAAAGGGTATGGCCAGGGATGCCACTACCGGAGCTATTGCATATGCTAGCCTCGCACCCTGCTATGCGCAGCGAGCTCTCAGAGGCACTCGAGAAGGAGGGCTTACAGAAAAGGAGGTGTACAGCCACACAGGGAAGGTTGACAGTCCAGGAGTGAAGAATGACTGCTTTGGCTGCTGAGCTCAACCTCTGGAAACCCCAGTAGCTCTCTGGCACTGCACCTGCCTCTGTAGCTAGAGCAAAACAGCAGAGAACAGCTACGAAGAAAGGGGGACCAAGACACGAATTCATTAATCCTCTCTCCAAGCCACACCACCAAAACACCTCCGACAAAGCTTCCTCCAGAGCACTCCTAAGCCTCGCTATGTGTGGAGCCAGACTTCCCCATCACCCAGAGCATCATTCCCATGGCAGAGGTGATAGGGGCAGTGTGGAGAAAGGGAAGCCGGTGGTGTGTGGTGGGGGTACAGCGGAGAAGGGTGATTGTTTTGGAGAGGGCAGATAGATAGTGTGATCTGTCAGTGTCTCAGACCTACCGCTAGAGGAGGATTCCCACGCTCACAGCTGCCAATCCACACAGCAGAGCTAGGCATTAAACAAAACAGAAACTAATAAATGCGATTTTAAAAATAATAAAGGCAACAAGAGTTATTAAAATCTGCACTCAGCTGGGCGTAGGGCTTATCAAGTATTTTCCTGGCTTCTGTCAGACTGTGGGATTGCCCCAGACACAGGGGCAGGGTGTATGACAAGGAGAGACAACGATCAATTTTTAATATTGCATATTTAAGCAGGCTTGGGCTCCAATCCATCATATCCCCCGGCTTTCCCTAAAATTAATCTTCAATAGCTTATCGAGAACTTCAGAAAATTAATATCCTAGCATTTCACCTTAGGGGAAGAGTTCTTTCTCTGGTTGAATATGCATGCAAGACCAAAAGAAAGAGATAAAGATGAAATGTCTCTGTGCAAAACTTCAGGTTCCAAAGATGTTTCTAACAGAGCCATCAACCACCTCCGTAGGGCTCCAGCTCTCTGCCATTTCTGCAGGCACTGCTGGAGCACCAAGGAAAGTCCTTGCAAGAAAAAGCCTATGGGAAAGAGCATCCTGAGAGGTGCTCAGAGCCATCACTGAACCCGCTGCTCTGTGGCCCCATTCCTCTACAGCCTTGCGCTCACCAAAGATGGGACAAGGTTTGTCACTGTTAATGCAGACAAGACATGACCGTTCTCAGATAATTTTATACATGCCTACAAGACACTTCACCTTTTTTGCTTCCTATGAAAGGGTCTCAAATAATTCAATCTGCACTTACCATCAGACTAGGGAAGCATGAAGAGGAACAGGAACAGGTTGTTTCTGTGTTGTCTGACTCTAAGCAGTTGAACATCTGTGCACACAGTCCCAAATTCTGCAGGGGGTAAAGGCTCCTACTGGGAATTTGCCTGTGAGGTGAGGAGAGTTACAGCTGGCTCAGCTCCATTTGCACTGCAGTGGGTGCCATACACAAACAAGAACTTGTGATACAGGCACCGATCTGAAAAGTAGACATGATCCAAGCCCCACTAGCCTTTTGAGTGACCCCAGTGGAAAGCCAAAAGAGGGAGCACAGCCATAGGAGAGCAGATTGTCAGGCACAGCACACACCACCAAATGACCACAGAGCTTCACTGCATGCCTCCCAGGAACACCTTGTTCGTGAATGAACAGCCTTTAGAGCTACAGAGAAGAGTCTCTGCAGGCTGTTGACCATCCAATGAGCCATAGGAATTCACCAGAAGGAGCCAGAGCTGCTTCTGGCTAAGCTAACACAGATCTTTCAAGCTGCAGAGAGCTCACTGAATGCCTAGGGAAATTGTTCATGTAACCCTAAATAGTGTAAATGTGTATCTTCACTCTAAAGGTGAATGTTTCCAACTCCATTCCTCTGGAGCAAGTAGATTACAGACAGGTTTGGGTAGTTCTTTCCTGTGAAAGAGTCATCTCCTAACCTTCTCTTTGATGAATTAACTAGACTGATTCAGAGTTTCTGACTGTAAATGAGGTTATCCAGATTGTAGAGATTTTAACATAAGTATTAACGTTTGTGTGAATAAAATACAAATGCAAACATGTGCAGGAACACCAGAAGAAACAGCAGAACAAAGGCCAAAAGAATGGCCTATGTTCATAACTAGGGACAGGTTTCCAGTTAATCAGACCATGGAGCATCAAGCCAAAGCCTGAGAAGCCCCCAGGGCAGATGTGTTGGTGGAAGACCCTCCTCACTAGCAGCAGGGGAGAGCAGGAGGTTGCAGCATATCACAGTACTGTCAGTTACTGAAGCCCAACAGAAGGATAAAGAAAAAAGACCACTCCTACAGACAGAAAAGATCTGTCTGAAAACAATTTCTATTACTCATCCAGAGGAGCACAGGGGTCGCAGCAATGACTCAGTGACTGCAAACCCTGTCCTCCCAGCCACACACAACTGTTACCCTGAAGACCACCTGGTGACACGTCTTGGTGCAAGTATTAAGATCATGAGTACATAATATCAACATACTTAGAGATTTGGTGCAATAAAGTCACCTCCCTTCCATAAGACCTTGCTATGAGTTTCTAGCACCAGTTTTCGACCAGCCATCTCCTGTCACTGTTGTCCGAATGCTGCCCAGCTTGCCATCTTCCCTTCTAAAAGCCAGTGACACTGTGGGGGGAGGGGGCGGGTGAGCTGAGCACTCACCAGCAGTGCAAGAAAGGCCCAATTGGCCTTCCTTTTCTGTTTAGCATCCCCATTTCTGATGGTGGGACCACATCATCCCCCTCGGAGAGCTCTGGCTCTCCCCCAGCTCTCCTTCCCTGCCACTGCCTCCCCCGACAGACTCCGCTCACGCAAGCATGGGGCACGTGCCCTCTGATAGCATGCAACATGTTTGCAGCAGGCTCCAGATCTGCTAGCTGCTGCCACCCATGCTTGTGGCAACGCGAGAGCCGCTGGTGCGTGCATGGGAGCGGGGTGGCCTGTTGGGCCGCACGCGAAGGTGCAGCCTCCTGGCTCCTTTGGTCCAGCATCCAGCCGCAGGGCTCAGCCGGCTGCAGGCGCAAGGAGAAGAGCCACCAGCTCCTGTGTGCAAGAGACCCTGCCTGCAAAGCAGCACGGCCCCCATCCCCATGCCCACGGGGGCCAAGACGGTCAAACACAAAGAAGGAAAGAGTAGGGATGCGGCTGCAGAGGGAGAGAGGAGGGTTTCTAAAGCCAGGCAGGAGAGGTAAGGTGACAGCAGCAGGGAGCCACAAGGAACCCAGGTGGGGGCACCCAAAGCCGCTTCACGGGAGTCGTCTCCAGCTTCCCTGTTAAACAGCCTCCATGGCAATAGGATTAAGGGGTCAGGGAGCACAGGACAACATCCGAGACCGGATTATTTCGAACAGAATTAAACGGACATAATCTCCAGCCCAGCATGTGTTGCCAGGGCCAGGTCATCATGCTTGTTAAATCTCCCTCTCTGGGAGGGCACCAGTAGCCCAGCACCCCATCCACCAGGGCTGGCAGCCACAGGGAGCACCGCACAGCTGGGTGGTGAAGCAGGGTTCGGCCCGGGGCCCCGTATCACCCCAGCGACTGGGCTGGGAGCTCCCCCACGTCCCCGCTGTGCCCTGAGCGAAGGCACAAGTGACGAGCGCCGGAGCCCAGCTCGTGGCAGAGAGGGAGCCAGGAATAATGCAGCTCCTGACTCTGCTCCCAGACCCTTGCATGCAGAGGGCTCCAGCATACAGCATCTGCATGGAGAGCAGGAAAATCGGGTGTCGGGCACAAGGACTGCTCTCCTGAAACACACCTTCTGCTCTGGAGCGGCCAGCGGCAGCGATTGCACCAAAGCGCAGACACCCCGCCCTGGCCCGGGGCTCCACACACCTCCTTAGCCCTGCGCGGGGGACCCAAGAGGCTCCAGTCCAGTCTGCAGCTTCTTATGTAAGAGCAAGATTGCAATGAATCACCATTAAATATTAAACATCTGCAGAGGATAAGCAGAAGTGGATTGCAGCACCCTGCAGGTGCTGGGAAATCCCGGGCGCATTTGCTGATCTGCGCCCCGGAGGAGGTCAGCACCGCGCGGGGGGCCGGGAGCGCTGCCGAGGGGAGCGGGCTTCGGGGCGGGCTGCCCGCCGGAGAAGGGACAGGCAGGAGCAGCCTGGGGTGGGGAGCAGCTCCTCCTCGGCACAGTGCGTCCCGCATTGGCTCCCTCCTGGGACCGGCAGGAAACGAGCTGCCTCGTCCAGAGGAGAGGAGAGAACACGAGGAAGGCAAAACCGAAAGTGTCTGCTGGAAGTATAAGGCAAATGAAGAGAGAACACGGGAGCTAAATTCACACCGTCTGGAGAAGCGCGGGGGACAGGGCAGGGGCACACAGGCAGAAACACGGAGCACAACCACCTTTGAGAACCTACTCAGCAAAGGGGCTTTGCATTTATCAGCATTAATACAATTTGCCATCACGCTGCCCATCCCCATAGCTTGTTCAGGACTCCCCAATGCTCCTTGCTGTCTCCCGTAGCCATGAATCACCTGAGTAAGTTTGCACTTGCTTCATTCCCGCTGGCAGACACGGGGCGGGGGGCACGAGCCACGTGGGGAGCCACCAAGGGCTGGGACGGGGGCTTGCCAGACCTCGGGCGGCCACCCGCCAGGGCGGATGTGCGCCACGGGGCCCGCTCCGTCCTGGCCTTCCCCTGAGCTGCCGGAGCGGGCTAGTGCCATGACCCAGGGCACGGGCTAAGCCCTGCCAACTCGCTCCTCACCCAGCCCAGGGAACAGATGGGAGCTGGCGGCCAGGGCCGGCCGGGAGCTGCTGGCGGATATGAAAGCTCTGCAGCCCGACGGCGGAGAGCCCGAGCCAGCCGCCGTCCCCCGAAGCGAATGTCGGAGAATCTGCGCGCCGTTTGCAAACAGCTGTTCTGCTCCGCGCCGCCGGTCCCTTTCTCATCTCCAGCTGCAAACTCGCCCGCTGGTGCCAGCACAAGAAGCAGCGTTTCTGCCTTGCTGAGTTCACAGGCTCCCCAGTCCTGGGATGGTGTTAACCAACACTGGGAAAAAGAGATGCTTGAAGCAGTTGTTATTCTTCAGCAGCAGCAATTACATATCTCCATAAAGAGAGCACTTATCATGATATGTTCATCGTCCCTGACACCTCCCGTATAATGCCCTGCCTGCACTTTACAAACACTAATTAATTAAGCCTTATACCTTTGCAGGAGCTGTATTGGGAGCTGCCTGGTACGGAGGGGAAACCAAGATGCAGATTAGCAGAAAGGATTTGCCCGCTAAGTAAATCACTGACAGAGCCGAGAACAAATTCTCGATTCCTGCAGTTCATTTGCACCACATGAAGGTTTTCCGAATTGTTGAAATCAAAACCTTGTCTAGAAACTGAAATTACTGGAGGTAACAAGAAATAAAAGAATGAGGCGAAATGGATTTCTGAAGAGCAGATGGCTAAAGGTGTAAAAACAAAAAACAACAAGAAAACCTTCCCCAGAAAACAAACAACGGATAGCTGGTAGCAAATGTTACACTGACAATAAAAATGAAGCCTCCAGGGGTAATTTGGGGAATTACAGATCAGTAAATTGCACATCTGTGTGCCCCAAATTGATTGGAATGATAATTAAAACCAGAACATTTCATAATACAGCCCAGTGTGTGTGTCTCTGAGGAAAATCATGTCTCACTAATCTCCAGATTTCTTTGAACGTATCAGCACAGCAGTGGATAAAGAACAACGAAGTGGCTATTTATTTAGAGCTCCTTTGACAAAAGATTATACAGGCGGCGGCTAAAAAAAGCTAATTAGCTGTGGGGCAAAAAGCGCCATCTTGTCCTGTGTGGGAAACTGGCAAGGAGTCAAAAAACAGCATAAATAGCTGGGTTTTGTGATGGTGAAGGATTTATAGCAGGGAACTGTCAGAATCTGAGCTAGGCCCCCTGCAGCACAGCGATATTATTAACGGTTCACGTAGAGTAAAGGTAGGACGTAGGAGCAGGTGCAAACTTGCTCAGGTGATTCCTGGCTGCGGGGGACAGCGAGGAGTTTTAGGGAGTCCTGAACAAGCTATGGGGATGGGCGGCGTGATGGCAAATTGTATTAATGCTGATAAATGCAAAGAAATGCGCTTTAAAACGTCCTCTCTGCAAGCCTGAGAGGGTGTTTAAATTAACTCCAGAAGAGGCCGGGGCAGCACCGGGGACCTCTCAGTACAAGCCCCTGCTCAAAGCGCAGCAGGGGTGGAAAAGCCACCACGATGCTGAGCGGGGCGGGGAAAAGCACGGCGGATGAGACGGGGAGGGCACGAAAGCCCCGGGGGGATCGGAGGGGCACCCCGCCGCCCAGCGCGCGGCTCGGCTCGCGCCGCGGGCGCCGGCGGGGCGCAGCAGGCTGCAGCGGGGCACCGAGCCGCGCGGAGCCCGAGGGACGGGCACCGCGCCGCAGGGAGGGAGCGCACGAGGGGAGCCTGCGAAATAACAAGCGACAGAGCGAAGATGGGAAAACTTGGTTTTCTCTATCGTTTAACACGAGAGCAAGAGGCTGGTCAGTGAAATTCAAAGAGAAAGGAAAATGCCACTTCACACAATGTAAGATTAAGCTACACTGTTTTTTTTTGTTTTTGTTTTGTTTTTGTTTTTTTGGGTTTTTTTCTCCTAGAAAATAGCTGCTGAGACCAGAAACTCAATGAGTTTCAACACTGGATTAGATAATTAGATATATACATGAATATCAACAAAATCCCAGGCATCACTGCTACCGTTGACGCTTTGTGATGGGGCATGAAGCCTTGTGCTGGGACTCCAACTCTCTCATGCTCTCCACGCCGGGCCAGAGCAGCGAGGGGCCGGGCACCCCTGTGCCTGCCTGCTCTGCAATCCTCACTCCTTTTCCTGCCCCTATAGGTGGTCACTGTCGGAGGGGGGACTGCACCAACCCCACATTAGAGAGACTGCTCCTACCTTTCTGAAGTTGCTACCTAGAGTTAATTTTGCTCTGCTAAATGAGATAATGCATATTTTATGGGGATAAATGAACCTTGGAGATCTTGTCCATCCAGAGCAGGGATTGCAGAGCAGGAGGCAGACATAAGGAAAGGCTCCTAGATGGCACCAGGCCAGATCTCTGGCCAACTGAATGAAAAAGGCTGAAAAAAAAGCTCGCTTTCTAGGGGCTCATTTTGCTGAAATCAGCGGAAACTGTCTTGGCACCGTAAGACTGCAAACTTTTGACAATCTTTAGACTTCTCTGCATAAATACCAGAGCACCTCATAGCTGGAGGACTACCCCAAATCTGGCCAGCTTTGTCCCATCTTCACTGTCCCGCACCCTTTCGCAGTCTGACAGACGGCTCTCAACCCACCAGTGCACTTGTCACCGTGCCAGGCAGGTTGAACCCCAGGGGAGCTCTGCACAGCGAATATCCTCCCATCCGCGTCGGGAAGACACTTCCCCACGTGAAAAGGAAGGCAGCTGGCTTCAGGCCTCGTGCAGGCTAAAAAGGCTGACTGCTTGGAGAAAAGTAGAGAGGCAAAATATGAAGCACAAAACTCAAAAGAGGTGGAGGTTCCCGTGACTCTTCCAGTCACAGATCGCTCACGCGCAGACCTGAGCAGACCCCAGTCCTGCAGCCCCTTTGGCTATTCCAGTCATGGGCTTTCCCAGGCCAGCCCTCGATTTATCTTGGTCCTGACCTACAGCCCTCCTGCTTTTCCTCTTCCTATGCCTCTCTTCAGAAGTGCCTCCACTTGTGGCCCACTGTGCAGTGGATTTTTTGATGCCGAAAAATGGAGAGCGCCGTTAAATGGGAGAACCCTGAAGTCATTTTGTTGGTGATGAAATTCCGGTTTGAAGATAGGCTTGCAGGGTGAAAGGCGAGCGCATTAACACTCAGCACCTTCCCCCTTCATCGTCTCCTTGGGAGAGAAAGATTGAAAGGCTCCTGTCATTTCTCTTTGGCTCCTATCAGATACAAAGTTATTTCCCATTACAGCAAGCATATTCTACTTTCCTCTTTCCCACAAATCCAACAACTCTGGTCCCATGGTTCATCTTGTTAAATATAATATAGGACTAGGGGAATATATTCTTACTTATTTGCAAAGCTTGCCCTGAGAACTAATACCTTCATTATCCTTCTTCCTTTTAATATATACATTTAATCGAGGAACAAGGACAGTGTGCAAAGTGAGAGCAAGCTGGAGGGTAAGTTGTAGCTCTGAGTGCTAAGGGTAAAGGTGTAGGTATGCCCAAAAATATTCATTAGAAAGGCCGTGAGTCATGGGCAGGGGTGGGATGGCAAGGGATTGTGATGAAGGGAACTCCCAAGCGGGCCCAGCTGTCACCCGGGACCTTTCACATTTATTTTTAATTAAAAGAGTCCATTCATGCCCCAGCAACCTGGCTGCTGCGCAACTGTCTCTCTATGCTTTTAGGAGAGAAGGCACTCTTTCCCCTACTCCCTTCTCAACTTCTCTCCTATATCCATCATCATTAGCAACTATAAACGTCAGAGCTGCAGCCATTAGGCTGCTATTCCTAGATAAATAATGCTTTTCATATTTAATTTACAACTGGTTGCAGAGCCTCTTTGGGGCACACGGGGTTAATTAAGAGCGGAATTAAATGGAAATGCTTGTCCCTGAGGAAACGCAATTAAACTGTTCTGGCAAAAAAACGAAGATCATCACAATTTCTGCCAAAACTGTGGTGCTGTACAGAATGCCTTGACCAGTCTGGTGTGCAGCACCTGGGCTGTGGGTCTGTGCATAGCTGTGTTTGCTTGGCCTACATCTGGGGAAGATGGCATTTGTCCTGCCTAATGGTGCACTTGTACAGGTATGTGTGCACGTGTGTGCATGAACATTACGGACAGACGTAGCTGGCCACCTCCAGCTGCTATGGGAAAGGAGCATAGGAAAGAATGGGGCACTGGAGTAGTGGAGTCAAACGATAGACAACAATGAGGGGCAACACCAAGAACTGCAGAACCCACTTAGGACACAAATCATAACTTCGTCTCATGTTCTAAGTTTAAATAGCTTTCAGGACAGAGGTCCCAGTGATGCAGTCAAGAGGCCCCAGGTATCAGTAAGGTATGTCAGTGGTGATGCTTATGGTTAGTGCTTCCTCCTGCTGCACCAAGTGCTCCTCAGGAAAGTGATATCTGAAACAGGAGGTGTACCAAGACCTTGCTATGCAAGGAAAGGAAGCTTCTACTCTTCCTCTTCCAGACATTTGCTCAACAAAGCAATGTACACTACGAACTGAAAGCTACTATGGGCCCTTTGCGAGCTTTATATATCCTCCCTGTGTTGGTATATGAGTGGCATCTCCTCCTTTCAAAAAAAAAAAAAAGAAAGAAAAAGAAAAAAAGTAGACATGGAGCAGCATTGCTGGAAGGAAAACAAACCCTCTAGAGAAGAAAGAGAGATTTTGGGGGCTGAGAAGAAATTATGTTTACATGGAATTTTAGACAAATGCAGAAGACGCATCAGGGAGGTGCATCTGGCTCACTAGACAGTGTGAGAACTCTTTAAAAAACACATCTAAGGTCAACATACAAAATCACAAAGATTTGTCAGTCTAAGAAAGTGTTTTGTGGCCCCACTCAACAGCTCAAACAGACTGCTTTAACCTAATTCTCACTCTTTTCTGTGTGTCCTTTCAGCTGGCCAAACTCAAGAGGCAAATGGTCTCACGCCGCCTCTACAGACCCCATCTTAGACTGCTTCAGCTGCAAGGGCAGGGAGGACTCATTTCCACATATCACAGTCATTTCTAAACCCTCTCCTGAAGAACTGCTGTCCTGGAAATGATACAGTTCAGTGCAAACAAAAGCCATGTTAAAACACGTTTTTTTCTCATCCTCTTTCCCTTTGAGATTCATAATGGATAAGAATAGGGGTAGCTGGGAGGGAACATTACTGACAACAGGTCTAAAGCCACCTGAGACACTTCACTGGTACCAGGAGCTTCGCTTGCTGGGAGGACGCTTGATCTCATGGATACCTGTGCCTCTCAGCTCTTTCCTTCCTTCCTTCCTTCCCTGGCTAGCCCACTGCACAGCGCTGGCTAGAGCCCAGCCTGAGCTCTTTGGCTGAAAGCAATACAGCTATTCCTTAAATTGTCACAACACAAAGAAGATTAACATCATGTCATTCCTTCTAATATCAACCTTAGGATTTGATTTGATTACCTGCTATATTCATTTGGCACTCGATCATTCAAACCTATCAATTTAATCTTAATTATGCTCTTAATTTGATCATTTTGTTGTTCCACCTCTAACTGGCTTAGAGAAATTTGGTAGTAAATTTGCTCTGCAACATGCTTACTTAAGTGTACATTTGTGTGATTGGCCTTTTTACAAGATTTACAAAGCAGAACACAGAATCAGTTTGTTCTATCAGCTTGCTTGGATAACGAGCTTGGAGGGCAAATGTATCTTTGGTAATGGGCTCTGCTTCTAAACCAGTGCTCACGGTCTCCCACAAAATCTGCCCTATCGTCCGTTCCTTTGGCCATGGAGCGACACAGAGATGAGAGAGGCCATGCACAGAAATCTTAGCCAGGCTGTGTTATGGGAGCCAGGCAGTATTTTCTTAGAGGGAACTTGCAAATTCCACCTCAAATATAGTTACATCCTCTGGAAGCATTTCCAAATGCAGCTGGACAGCAAGGAGAAAATCCAGGTGTTTACCACATCTCTGCCATTTTTTTTTTTTGAGCTTTTCAGCAAGTTAGCTGCCCTTTACAGTATCTCTCAGTGTGGTGCACCCTGTCTAACAGAGTGGATGAAGGGGGAGAAAAATCAGGCTCTGGAAACTATTTCAGCACTTTTCTCTAGGGGCAGCAAATTCTTGTCTCCTTGCGGCCATCTGTGTGAAGTTATCCAAACAAAAGCAGCCTGCTCAGAAGCAAGAGGAGCTGTGAGAAAGTCAGAGTCAGAAAGAGCAGAGTGATAGAAATAGTTGGCATTACATTCCTCTCCCTAACACTTTGCAAAGCCCACAGGGAGCCTTCCCACAGCTTTGCTGCAGAGTAGCAAAATGCCCTGCCGGAGCCTGCCCTAGCTGCAGGTAAAGCTGGATCAGCTAATCCGAGCGCAGAAGATCCCTCGCCGCCGAAGAGTCTCAGGAACCCCGGCACTGCAGGCGGGGAGCCCGCTCCTGCCGGACCTGCTGGGGCGCACCAGGACGCCCTGCCCCGGCACGCTGGTTCTGTGCCCTGCGTTTCCCTCCTGCTCCCCCCAAGTCATTTTCATGACTAATTAGAAGAGAGCTAAGGAAAGAAAGAAGAGTCCGTGGGTAGGAGTAAATCATCATCTGGGAAGCTGGTCTCTCCATACAGGGGACAGAAGCAAAGGAACATTTAATCCTGCTGCACTGAGCACAGCCAAAGCGAGATCTACAGGGGCTTCTCTGTGCAAACGCTGCACGACGACAAACAGTCGCAGTAACAGGATAAGCTTTATCCACACAGTCGGGCGCTTCAGCGCAGCTTCGCGGGGCCACAGGCGCTGCCTGGCGAGGGTTCGCCCGGGGACAGCGCTGCCAGCCCAGCAGGGGAATCCGGAAAAGGAGCTGCTTCAGAGCCGTCCAGGATATTGCTGGATTCGGGTGACTTAGCTAGAGATCTCTGGAGAGCTCTCCCTTTGCCTAGAGACAGGCTTGCTACCAGCCCCCTCGACAAACCCTTCCGCTCGCCGCCGCAGCCCCCCCCGGGGCCAGGGCGGCGCGAGGCAGCTCCCAGCACCAAACCGGGCAGCGAAGGTGCAGGCTTGCTCACGAGGACTTTCGCAGCAGGCAGGGCTCCCTCCAGCCCGCTCCCGGCACCATCAGGGTGGGCGATTCAGACCCCCTGCCCCCAGCATGCAGTGCCAGGCCCACACACCCACACCGCCCTGCTGCAAGCTCCACATACACCCCTTTTCCATACACCTCTACCAGCCACCAGCGCATCCACCTGCCCGCGCGGCTCCCAGCTGCACACGCGCACAAGCCTCCCCCCAGCACAGCGGACCCGTTTGCATGCCAAGTGGGGCTTCTCGCGTGCGCCGTGGGTACTCTGCATGTAACCCACCTGCCTCTGCAAGCTCTTGCAAGCGCAGGGATATTAATGATCCTGCCTTTTGATATGCAAACGGAGTGCTCATTACGCCACTCGCCCCACATCCTCCGAGCTGTTAATTAAAGAATGTGCAGCAGGCAGAAAATTATCATTGTCGCCTGCAAAATAAACCAACAATGTTCAGATGGCTGCATCTCCCCCCCCAACGCAAACATATTCAGCCAGGTCCTCCCGGAAACAGGCTGGGCTGGCAAACCCACGCCGCCCAGCACGCGAGCACAGCAGCCCCACGGCTCCCACGCAATGCCCGGCCGTGACGCCCAGAGCCACAGCCAGGCAGCAGGGCTGCCAGACCACCAAAGGTGGCGGGACTGGCCAGCTGCCGCTGCTGCAGGGGGGCAAATTCACAGCTCCCCCCTTGCAAAGGGACCGGTCCCACCTGGGAGTGCAGTGCTGCTCTTGGTACCCTCCTGGTCAACACTGTTGGGTTTGCCAAGCTGCTGCCAGCTTGTCTAGGTCCTAAGGCTTGTGTGAGACCTCTTTTGGTAAGTCCAGGCAAGGGAAGATTTCCACTGTCTGGATTCACACTGCCAGAAGAGGACACAAGAACAGCTTGTTTTAGAGCTGACCTTCATGGCATCTCTGCTTTTTGGAGGAGAAGGAAACCCAGATCCTCTTCAGCGCTGGGTGTCCCTGATGGCAAGCCCTAGGAAATCTTGCTGCAGAGATCTCCTGCAGCCCCAAGGCAAGGTTAACATGGCTGGGGGGGCACAAACAAGCCAGTGCTTTGGCCTGCGCAGCCTTTTGGGCAGGGGGGAGGGAGGAAGGAGGGGCAAGCTGGATGGGATCCAGGTGGGCAAAGGTGTTCTGATTGCTCACAAGCCTGGCAACCCCCATCCTCCTCTGCAGGAGGCCATGGGCTGCTCCTCTCTTCCGGGCCTTCCTGCCTGCCCATGTTTCTCCCTAGCAGCCCTCATTTTGCTTGAGCCCCTGTCCTGTGACTGCTGTGGTCACTTCGTCCTTGCCACCCTTCCTCCCGCTGCCCAGGTCCTCCTTGCTTGCTTGCCCGCCGCTGGGTGATGCCCATGTGAGCTAGTCTGACAGACAACACCGCACCCAGTGTCTGGGGAGATCCAGCCCCAGCCCACCCTCACCCTGCTTGTCCCCAACAGAGGCCGCATCTGGTGGCTGCTCCCCAGCGCGGCAGAGCTCCAGCTCCCTGTATCTGTGCATGTCTCAAGCAGGAAACCCAGAGGCTGCCCTGGAGCAGGGTTCCCTCCAGAGACTCTCTTCCCCCATGTCCTGCTCTCTTTCTTCGACAAAATTAACTGGCTGCTCACATCTTCCTATGGCCACCGGCTTGCCACGCACGTGGGAGCAGCTTTACTGTTCCTGCCCCAAGGAAGAATTCCTCTCCTGCGGCTGTCACGCCGGAGGAAGGAGTTATCCCTGCCTCGTCCCCACCCTGCTTCTCTTCCCACTCTGGGATTTTGCCCAGCAAACGAATAGCAGCTTTGGGGGACTCTGAACTGAGTCATGGCAGTTGTAAGTGCCTTCAGCAATCATGGCAGATCAAAGGGAAGGGTGGGAGCTGGAGCCCACAAATTTCCTTCTGCTCACATTAAGTGCAGAATCGAATTAACCTGTTAGTGAACTGAGTGGAGATCTCCGTGACCCACTTTTCCTCTTACGTGTATGCGTGTTTAACTCAGGATAGCACGCTGGCCCCAGTCACTCCCAGCACCTGCCTCTCCACATTGCACTGGACAAAAAGCCTTGCCATGACTCTCACAGAGGTGAGGCTTCTGGAGATGACAAGTCCCAGCACATGGCTTTCCTCTCTCCTCATCGAAGCAGAGCACAGGGACAGCAATTTGCTCCTGGGCAGGTCTGGGCACATTTGAGTTTTTCTCTGGCCTTCCAGAGGTCCCTCGTGGCTGTGGAGAAAGCAGCACTGCGACAGTAACACAGCCCTTGGCTAGAAGGACACGCTGTTTGTTTTTATTCCCTGCCATTTTTTGGATACAGCCTGCATTTGTCTCTGCTGTTGGAAAACATGGATTACTGCAAAAATGGGACTCTCCCACTCACTCCTTGCATGGAGATGGTTAGAAGTGATAGAAACAGCAGGTGCCATACAGACAGTAACGGACACACCATCTCTCCTACCTTACCCCCTAAAAGCAGGAAAGTGTTGCCTGTTTTATAACTCTGTGAAAAGGGGAGAGCTTGCAAGCAGGAGGCAGACTTGAGACGCCACCTGTACAGTCTGGAGAGAGGCTGCTGCTTTGCATTTTTTTGCCAATCAGAATAGAAGTAAAATCTTAGTCTGCTGTAAGCCTTGGGTATAAACCAAACTCCACCCCTCCTTGGCCCTGCGAGCCAGGCTTTAACTGTTGCTTACCAGAAAAGGTATTTCCCTCTCCTACCTCTTTCCTTGTTCCCGTCCCTCCTCCCTCTTTCCAAGCTGCTGCTGCTTCTGCCCCCCAAGGGAAGGTCTCTTTCCCTCCGTGGCTGAGGGGACATGTCTGTTGCCTCTTCAGACAGATCTGGGGCTGACCCAGCAGTGCTTTACTGTGGGACTGACCCTTGACTGCCTTGTCTCCTGCACACGCGTGTCCGGCACATTCAATCACAAGGTGCTGGGAGCAAGCTCTGAGCAGGCGCGCGTGCTGCTGCCTTGCAGCTATTTCTCCTGTTTCTGGTCACTGCTGCAGCTGGATGCCATTGTCCATACTCCAATTTTGGAGGTGCAGGCTCCACTCGGGGAGGTAGGTAACTTTGTCACGCTCTCTCATCTGGGACTTCCTTGTGCTGCCACCCACAGGAATGATCAGCCCCCAGGATTCAGCTTCAAGGAGAGCTGGAGGACCCGGCACCAGGGATTTATCAGCTCAGCTCTCTCTAAGGGCAGATGGCAGCAGCTGCCACCTGCAGCCCCAATGCCTCAGCTGGACTGTTGATGAGAAATGTGAGACTCACCCAGGGGTGAAGATCAAAGTAGCCTATTTTGCTGGTGGCAGCAGCAAGGCACAGGAAGGCAACGTTCATGCCTCTCTCCACTCCATACCTCCTCTTGGTCAGGGATGAGGTGAAAGTCACAAAAGTAATTTAATCCGGACAACTCTGCCTCTCTGACTCCTCCCCATGCTGAAACCATCCCTTTCCCCTCACCCCACACCTTCGGTCTCCCTGGACTTTGCTGCAATGCTGAGGGCGCACTGTCCATAAACCTTGTGTCAGCAGCGCTGCACAGCTCCAGGGATCGTAGACTGCCCTGCCCTGCAGCCTTTCCCCTGCTCCTGCCGCTGCAGGCAGTCGCATCCATCTGCACGTCTCCGGACTCATGCTGCCATCCATCAGTGACTGCCTGAGCACATTATCCTTCACTTCTCCAGACAGCGGTCGAGGAACACGGCTGGGAGAAAGCCGTTACTCTGCCGAATCCTGGAAGCGGTTGCATCTTTGTGGTGCGTCACTCTGCTGCAGGGCTGGATCTTTGCTGATTCAAACTCCCTAAAGACCGACAAGGTCCATGGCTTCACCCTGCATCACACTGGGTGCTACCTGTGCAGTGCACTGGGATTCTTGGGGATGGAAGTTGCCATACACAGGGAAGTCTGAATACTGCATTGCCCTGGACCACAGGCAGCAAGGTACATCTTCTTTGCCATGTCCTTGTCTACTGCCCCCAGGGCTGTAGTAAGGGTTATAAACTGCCTGGATGCCTTTGGCAGGAAAGTGCTAGACACAGGCAAGAGCCAGACCTGACTACGCTGCCCTATCTTTGCCTGAGTGCAGTAGAGAGGCCAGGAGTACCTAGGAACTCGGCACTGGGGAGACAGGAATGGAGGAGAGGATGGGGAGAGCTTTTGCCCAGAGCCCAAATGATTTTGACTCATAAAGGAGCAAGAGGGAGCAGGTGGGAGGAAGGGATGGGATCATCAGGCCTCTGAGCTGACCCTGCTCCCTCGCCAGCCTCACAGCTTGCCCCGGGGACTGGGAGCATGCGCAGAGCTCCACCACGGGCAGGAGAGACTGAAGCCAGCTTGTTTCCAGGCACTCGGGGACTGCTTCCCGACAGAGGCCAAGGTAGGCTCTGCTTTGTGCACCTAGGCTGGGGACCTCATGGAGGAAGACATCCTTCCCATATCCTTCACACCCTGTTCCCTCAGTATTGCACACTGCCCAGCCTCATGCTCACTCTCCCGTGCCTTGTGCCAAGCTCAGTGCTGCGGTATCTCGGCTCCTGGAGGTTTTGAACATTAAAAAGAGGAAGGCCAAAGAAGCCTGCAGCTCCTGCAGTCAGCTCTTGAAGGCATGTTACTGAGAGGACCTGGCCTTCCAGACCGCTAGCTCTGGCTGTGGGGCAGGGGGCTCTGCGAACACGCGGCGGTGCCCGTTTGGTGCAGGGGAAGAACAGCAGAGCCAGCAATGCAGAGCCGCTGTGCGGCCACCTATGGCTTTAACAGCGGTGGCAGCAGGACAAGGACAAAGGCAAAGGAGGCCACCGCTTGGCAGGGAGAGCCCTGGGACGGTGCCCAGTGCCTGTCCTCCAGCAAGGCCACAGCTGGGAAATTAGTCCTTGCCTCCTGACAAGGAGGAGGTGATAGAGGGATCAAAGGGGTGCAAGGCAGGAGGTGCAACGGACAAACAACGTCTTGGGCACCGAAGTGAGTGCCAAGGTGAAGTGGGACATGGCACCGGTGCTACCAGGGCAGTCAGCTCCTCCCTGTGTCACCCTCGGAAAGCTCCTTGCACGCTGAGCAAACAAACACCGTTCACCTCCTTGGGTCCTGCTGATACCAGTAACCTTGACAGTGCCTTCCCCGCTGACTCGGAGGCCCTGTGGCCGCCCTGGCTACCTTTGGTGTTACGTCCCCAGGCACCAAGCCCATGCTGCCCTCCCCGTCATGCTCCACGGGAGCCCTGCCCACCACGCACAGGGCGCCCGGGGCTCCCCCGGGACCTCACGAGACCAAACGCCCCTCACCACGGTGCCAAGCCTTCAATCCCCGTACAACCTCTCAAGAGCCGAAACTGAGACGAAAGCTGACACTTCATTTGAAGAGGTTGCAAAAGCTTTCAGTCTCCTCGGAGCCCTCTTCGAGGGGCTCCCCCGAGGATTTAAGCTGTCGCCGCACTCTTGACTGCAGTGGCTCAGTGGCAGCTTCCCCTGGCACTGCCCGCCCTGCCTGGCTCCCCTCCCACCACTGACCACGCGCCAGCCCACAGGGCCCCCAGCGCCTGCAGCTGGGGAGCGCGCAAGGCAGCTGTGGCGCTCTGCAAGGACCAGCCAGAATCCCCTCCGGCATGCCGCAAATTTATTTTCACCCCTGCATCTTTCCCAGCAGTCAGCTCAAAAGCAGCAAGATTCTTCACGGGTTTTAGGAGGAGCAATCGAAATTTTGCTGATTGAGACAAGTTTTTTTGGATGGCATGAGGAAGGCAGTGTCAAAAAGAAAAAAACTTAAAAATTACATAGGATGGGTTTTATAGAATCATAGAATCACAGAATCAGTAAGGTTGGAAGGGACCTCTGGAGATCATCTAGTCCAACCCCCCTGCTCAAGCAGGATCACCTAGAGCACGTTAGACAGGGTTGCATCCAGGCGGGCCTTGAATATCTCCAGAGAAGGAGATTTCACAACCTCTCTGGGCAACCTGTTCCAGTGCTCTGTCACTCTCAGAGCTGCTCTCCAGAAGGTCAGCCCCCAGCTTGTACTAGTGCCGAGGGTTATTTTTCCTTAGGTGCAGGACTCTGCACTTGCCCTTGTTGAACCTCATGAGGTTCCTCTCTGCCCAACTCTCCAGCCTGTCCAGGTCTCTCTGAATTGCAGCACAGCCCTCAGGTGTATCAGCCACTTCTCCCAGCTTGGTATCATCAGTAAACTTGCTGAGGAGACACTCTGTCCCCTCATCCAGGTCATTGATGAAGTTGAACAGGATGGGACCCTGTACTGAGCCCTGGAGGATGCCACTAGCCAGAGGCCTCCAACTAGACTCCACAACACTGATGACAATCCTCTGAGCTCTGCCTTTCAGACAGTTCTCAGTCCACCTCACTGTCCACTCGTCTAACCCACAGTTCCTGAGCTTATCTAGGAGGATGTTATGGGAGACAGTGTCAAAAGCCTTGCTGAAGTCAAGGTACACAACGTCCACTGCTCTTCCCTCATCTACCCAGCCAGTCATTCCACCAGAGAAGGCTATCAGGTTGGTTAAGCAGGATTTCCCCTTGGTGAATACATGCTGGCTACTCCTGATAACCTTCTTTTCCTCCATATGTCTGGAGATGACATCCAGGGCAAACGCCTGGTCAAGCTAACAGCCGCAGGGGCAGGTCAGAGATGAAGCAGGACCCGTCCTGAAGGAGGATTTACTTGGCGCCCGTTTGGTGGCATTAACTTTGTTTCAAGTGAGTGATGCAGCCGGCGATTGCAGCATGGTGCTGGGAGCAGCAGGAGAGCCATCCCGCGGGAGGCACGTCCCGGAGCAGCTCCAGCCCACGAGACGACAGCTCTCTGCAAAGGGGGGAAATGGGCAAGCATGTGTTACCGCCACATCAGTATGGGAAAAGAAATAATTGCAGCAGCATTTGCTCTGATTGATTCAGCACCAGGAAGACAGCAGGGAAAGCTGGAGGTGAAAAACCAATAGTTCCACCTCTGAGATTTCCGCAGTAGTAACTTCTGTAATAGCACCGTGGCAGGGATGTGTCCATCGGGGAAGAGGTGGCATTTCTATTTCATAGCCTCACCTATTGCAGTAACCTCACTCTTTCAATGACAGATATCAAGTGCGTCCAATTTGACATCCTGCCAAAAATAGAATGTTCTTCTCTTCAGATGTTCAGTGGAGGCATAGTACATGCTAAGGATTTGACCCATGTTGACCCATTATCAAAGACATATTAACTAGGGGAAAAAAGATTTGAAATGACAAAAAAAACCAAACAAACAAAAAAAAACCCTTTTCATGGTACATTACATATATCAAAAACCTATTCTGATAAATACATGGTTTAACATGAGTCAGTAGCAGTACATGCTACAAATTTAAATACTCCTCTACATATTCAATACATAGTTATGCAGAAATATGAACCACTTTGGATTAATAAGCATTTAGCATAATGCACTGATACTTAGTTTTTATTGAATTACTCTGTTTCTGTGTGCGAGCTGATATTAAAAGTGCATCTACATATGTCAACCATCTTCCATACTATGCCAATCATCTGCAGATTTTCAGAGGCTGATGTATGCACCCTCAGTTGCCAAGACCCCAGCAGCACTCAGCTCCCCAGAGCTTTCCAGCACTCGCAGCTTTGCCCTGACATAACACGACAAAGGAAATGCTCCCAAGAGCTTGGCCACAGAAAGTGCCTGGGACTCCCCTGCTCTCTCACCGAGCTGTATATGCTCACGCTGGCAGTCCCATCATTAGGCAGTGGCAATGTGAAGACTTGTCTCCTTACACCTGCACTGCCAAACCTAGCCACCTGGACTGGAGCACTTGACCATGCAAACCATATGGCCCTCATGCAGTTGCAGTTCTTACTGGTAAAATGTGATGGAAAAGTCCAGCTTCTGTGTGTGGCAACAGTAGGTAAAGTTATCAGCAAGACCACCTCCTGGACTTCCCACCATCTGCTGGTGTGGCCCCAACTCACGATGGTGGCTATGCCTTAGCACCTTGCTTACAACAGTCAGGGAAGTAGCTACTATGGAGAAATCAGAACACCTACCCTCCCTAGAGAATGCACAGTCCAGTTTCAATAAAGAATGCACAGTCCAGTTTCAATATATTATTACTTCAGTGGAAAAACCTCCCCCTTACACACACACACGGATACAGGCTTCAGAATGGATATTTTGGAGCCAACGTTTTGTAGAAGTCAACTTACCACGGCAGATGGAGAAATGGTGTGCGTGCCTGTATGTGTGTGCGGGAAGGAAAATGTTCCAACACACGCAGTAGAACTTGGAAAGGTGAAAACATCCATCTCAGTGGAACCCATGCTTTTCTTGAGATTTGTATGTCAGGGAATTATGATGACTGGCCTGTATAAATATAGAAGCTGATAGACAAGATGGATAAGAGAACAGACAAAGAGGCAGATAACCACCACATTGTTAAAACCTGATTTTCAGCTTAGTTGACATATTAACTTCTCCCGCCTTGACATACCAATAAAGTTATTGACTTTGACACCAGGATATGAGAAAGACAGACACAGACATTTTTCAAGGATGTACTTGTGAACCTGAAGCTCAGGTCTCTGCTCTCTCCAAGTCTGCTAACAGTCTCTCTTGCTCCCCTCTGTTTGATGAATACCCAAGAGGTTTCAGGTGGAAATGCTCTGTAAGGTTCCACTCAGCCTTGAGACAAAAATGAGACTATTCCCTCAGGAGCTTTGTCCAATCTGATATTAAAGCATTCCACTTCTTTCCCAGGGGACCATTCTATAGCCTCATACCTCACATTACCAGGCATCTTCCCTCCTACTTTAATGCCTTACTCTCTGTCTTCATCCTTTGGGATCATCTGTGATGATTCCTCTCTCCCCTCCCTCCTCAGCTGTTTGAATCCTGCCTCCATCCAGCTAGGACAGACATTAAGCTCTTTTGCTTACACCACCTTTCCCAGCCTCTTCTCCTCTTTTTCTAAGAACTGACTCCAACCTGTCTCTGGCTCCCTGGCAATGCAGTACCCCAGTGCAGTACACACCAGTACATTGGCATGACTAGACATTGGCCTCCAGAGGTGCAGATTGCTCAGCAGTTATGTCATCCAGGCCAAGAAACTCAGATCTTGCTCTCAGTTCAATCCTTCAGTTCTAGGGACCTCGGATGTCTATGACAGAAGCATAACCCAACAGAATCACAGAATCAGTAAGGTTGGCAGGGACCTCTGGAGATCATCTAGTCCAACCTCCCAAAGATTTCCTAGTGCTGGTTCCACTGGGGCTTGAACCCAGGACCTTCAGCTTGTAAAGCAGATATGATAACCATACATCTAGGTGCTTATCACTGCAAGGAGCAGTCTTCCTTCACAGTGGGCTCATACTCACCATTCTTCCACCCCAGTTCCCAAAGAAGATGGGAAGCATGGTTAGTCCCACAAGGAGGACTTGTCCCTTCACTTATCCCACCCCACCCTTCTCCCGGCAGCAGGAGGCTCAGGTTTCCCCACACAATTCACTGTCCTCTGAATTGGGTCTAGTGCCACAATGGGGACAACCAAGTAGGGGAACAGGGGAACTAAAGATGTGGTGGCATCCTCCATTCTTTGGAGGTTTTCAAGACCAAACTGGACAGAGCCCTAATCATTCTGGTCTGACCGCATGGCTGAATGTGCTTGGAGGAGGAAGTTGGACTAGAGGGCTCCTGAGGACCTTTCCAACCCAAATTTTCCTCAGAGCCTATGATGCTACCACCCACTCACACCTCAGGGATGAGTCCAGACCTTTTCAGGCTAAAATGTTCCTGGGCTCAATTCAGCAGCAGCATCTTCTTTGAAGGTTTCCCCTCAAGCCCAAAGCAAGGCCAGAAACAGCTGCTTGTGCCAGGCTCCTTCCCCCCATGCCTTAACCTGCTCAGTGGGTGTGTGAAGGAGTTCCCTCCTTGCAGCCACCCCCAACTTTCCCCCTTACCACCTCCTTGTGGGAGCTACCGTCCACACCGCTGGTGCTATGCTCTGATCGCTGTGCTGATGAGGTGGAACTCATTATGCAGAGATGGAATGCACTCATCCTCCTCTGGGTGAATGGAATAAAATGGGCAGAAAATGCACTAAAGACTTTGCCACTCATTTACAACTGACAAATTAGTTTTGCATTAAGTTTTTAATGTGCCTGGCTTGTTCATTCTTCTCAGAGTATTGCTGAAGCAGACAGCCACACTGGGGGAGAGAGAAGAGTGGAGGAAGGAAGGTATGAGGCGGGGGACAGCAAAAACAGACTGCATCGTGCTGGAGCAGATGGCATGTGTGCATGTTGGATGCAACCCCACTGCTCAAGCAGCTCAGACTCCTCCAGCTAAGGTGACAAAGCAATTAGACTTCTCATGTGCAAGCCCTGAAGCCTTTAGAGGACTGCAGGCAGAGGGTTGTACTTTAGGGAAGAAAGAAGACAGCAAAAGTACATGCATTTCCAGTGTGTACCAAACAATCCATGCACCCTCCAGCATCTTCAAGGGGTCCAGGCAGATGCCTGGTTTTGTTACTTCCCTTGGGAGCCACAGCTAGATCCTTTGCAGAGGGGCAGTTCTGCCTCTTCATCTCACAAATGTGGTGGCTAGAGTCCATTCCCAGTGGCTCCTGCTAAAGATAGGCTGTGAAACCCCAACTATCCAGAAAGTGTGGTGGTCTATGGTTGCAACTCCAAGAGGTTGCCTGCTGTCCCCAGCACTGAGAGTGCTCTTTAAATGCTGGGAGATAGCTGTGGGATGGGTCTTCAGTGCAAATTAGTGGTTCTCTCTGTGGTACCTGCTCCTACCTGTCCCTCTGGCAACATACCCTCTGCCTGACTCTCAGCTCACCTCCACTGCCTCAGTTCATGTCCCCAAGGTTAGGCTCCAACTCTGCCCAAACCACCTTTGTTTTTTGGGTCTCACTTGTGTCGTGCAAGCCCTCCCAGTAGTCTCAAGTCACAGGCCAAAGGACAAGTTATGGATGCAACCATCCCGTGTCAAATTCCACTCTCCTATCATTTGCCAGTCCTCTGGGCTGGGCAGCACAAATGGATGGGGAAAACATCTGAAAGATAACTCATCTAGGGCTCAGTGGGGCTGCCAACCAGGCAGGACCAGAGTGGATGCTTGCCACAGGTGAGGCAGGCCTTTGTCATCTTAGTCTGCCACTTTCCATTCAGCTTGTTGTTCTCTGGAAGGTGATAGCACTTCCCAGCCCAGAGCCAGAACGTGCAGACTGTAAGGTGAATGCCTTGCAGAGGAGCTTGTAGTGATTCCCTTTTCAAAGGGAACTGGAAGGATGGCAAAAAGCAGAACCTCTGGCTAAGAACGACAGCATTTGTGGAAGTCATGCAAAGACCAAAATCAGTACAGCACGAAAACAGAAACAACAACAGAACCATGAGAAAAAGAAAGTACCCTGCCAAAAACAAACCAGAAAGGGCAAAGAAGGCACTTGATAGCTGCTTGCGACAGCAGGAGAACCCACTGAGAAAGAACATAGAGAAAAATAGAACTGGAAACTCATGCAACTACAGAAAGGCTCCTGACATAAAACCTCCTGTATGAAGTCCCCACAGCATTTTGATGCAGCAGTTCAAAACCTTTCTCTCCACTGAGATCTCCTGGCAAACTGTTCCAGCATCCAGCAAGGATCCCTGCTTTCCCACTTGCCTCAGGAGCTGAGATCTCCTCCTTCCATGAAAGCCCTGCTGCATCACCTCTAACCAAGCCCTTCCAGGAAGGACCAGGCCTTTCTACCTGTCCTGGGACATGCTCTAGGGTGCTGTGAGAACAGTGTACACATATGAATCTGCAGGAGCATCTGATTTTGCAGCCCATTAAACTTTCATGTGGCCATCTCTGAGACAGGCCAAAGAGCATGTGTGCAGAGAGTGGGGATTCAGACCTGGTGGCCCTGCAAGCTCATCTTCCTTTGGCTTGAGACTGGTCACATTTCCACCTTCCTGTTGGAAGATCAGCCAACATCCCTGTCCTAACCAACGTCTTTACCTGCTCCTGTCCCCATGTGGGGCAGCAGCTCAGAGAACAGCTCCAGCATTACACTTGGAGGGGAACCAGCACCAGAATGCAGGCTAAGCAGAAGATAAGACCTGTGGGGAGAAGAATTGCTCCTCTGTCCCCATGGTCCAGCAGCACTATCAGAGCAGCCAGTGCTAGAGCTGGAGCAGTTGCAAATAGCATAGGTAGGCCCAGAGGAGGAGGTGGCAGCTGGAAGGGTCACTGGGAGTTTGGTCACTCTCATCCTTGGAAGGCACCTATTGAATCTTTCTGTGTCATAGAGCTAATCTGGGGATTTAAATGCTCAAATGCTGACAACACTAGCCACAGCTAAACAGAGCAGGCAGTCTGCAGGGAGCATCCCCAGTGCACCCTAGCCAGCATGCTTCAGCCCTGTGCCAGGGCACTGCCTACTTTTCAGCTGCCAGCTGCCCACTGTCCGCTCTCGTAAGGCTCCCATGTCCCTGAGGGACAGTCTCAGGCTCCCTGTCAGCAGCTCTGCCAAACCCCCTTACCTCTGGCCTGGGCCAGATGCTTTGTCCCCACTCCAGTTTGTGGAGGAAGCCTATGGATAGTGAGCAACTCGAACACCCACGGAGGAGAGGGAGCTGCAATACTGGCTGCCCTCACTCGGCCAACACTAGGCCCTGGTGCAGCGAGGCCAGGGTGGGAGATGTCCCCAGGACTTGCAGAAGCAGCCTCTCGCTCCCAGGGACAGCCCTGGCCCCAGCTAACGTGCTGCCGGTGGCTGCGCTAGGGCCAGTTTGCTGCATGCTACCTGCACTTGCAGCCACAGCCCCGGCAGGCCAGGCAGACGCAGCGAGGGTGCCGCCGTGCCGGCCGCAGGCGCCCTGAATGGGCTCTTTGTTCGCCCCAGAGGAGGCTCGGACAGACGGCAGCATTGACACCGGCCCGTGGCGCCCGCTCTGTGGTTAGGTGAAAGGACGGGACGTATGGCTAGTGCTCCCCGTGCTCTGGGCAGGCAGCGAGGAGCTGGCCCACCTCATGCCGAGGTGTTGGCAGCACTGGCCTCGGAGGCCTCTTATGAAAAGGCTAGTTTATAGCACTGCCCACAGCTCGGGCCGTGGTGTGTCCAGCAGGAGGAGGAGGAGGAAGACTGCCGTGGATCACAGCTGGTCTAGTATGCATTTCTGGAGCTCTCAACTGAGAGAAGTCCCTGCATTTATCCTCTTTCTCCTTCTCCTTTTCTCCATCCTCGAGCCAAGCTCCCTTCTTCACCTACTGCAACCTCCCCAACACATCCTCAGACTCGATTTGTGTGTGCAGACCTAGCATCAGCCCTCAAAGTAATCCCAGGAGCTCTGCTCAGCACCACCACCACCACCACCTGGCTCCTTCTAAAAGTGGCTGCTTGATGCTCCAAGTGCTCACTACTGTCCCCATGCCTGATTATTCGAGGCACAGGACAAAGCTGAGTGGGAACCAGCCTCCAGCAGGAAAGGCTGAGGCAGGGACCTGTCTTTCCTCAGCATGCAGCCGATCACTCCCGACTTCATGAAGTGCCAGGTCAGCAGCCCAAGGCTGTGCTGCATCGTGGAACAGGAGGAAATGTGCTGCAGGCAAAGCCTCACATCCTGTTCCCAGCCTTGCTGTGAAAAAACTTACTTCCTCCATGACCTGTTTTTGTACCCTGCTGGAAGTCAAACAACCTATTCTCTCCCAACCCTGGGGCTAGGAGCCTTTTGCCAATCACATTGCTAGATTTTCCCCTCTGCTTATCCTTGAGTGTCCTTAGCATGAGCTGACAGTTCAACCTGCTACTGCTATTAAGTCTTACGAGGCCCTGGATTCCCAGCAGGATGATCCATATAGAGTGCCTTCCTCTCCTTCTAACACAAGGAACTAGAGATGGTTTTTTGCTTTGGGGTTTTTTTTTCTGTCCTGGAAAGTTTTGGGAAGGGTCCCAGGGCTCTGGTATATCTAGAATATTGTTCATTATATTGCTGTGTTTTTAAGAGTGAAGGTGAAAACAGACCTCTTCGCTGCAAGATCTCTGGGCTTTTACCCTAACACTGCCTGGGCCCTCAGTCTTTTTGTGGTGCTTCCTTGGATAGCACTGTGATATACAGGGGTGTAGGAACAGGGGCAAACATTTCTTAATAAGACTCCAGTTGCATTTTTCCTTCCGGACAGATCTCACCCAAAGAGCGATTGGCACAGAGTGCCTTGAAATCAGCTCCCTGCAGCTCGCCCTGTTGAACTGTAACTCTTTTGGGCTAGCTAGGGGATGAACAGCCCTTCAGTAGCCTCCTGTAACTGCCCCTTTCCTTGGCAGGCTGCGCTCAGCACCTCCGCGGAACAGGACAGCGATCCACAGGACAGGGTCTCCCAAGGAACACAAGTCAGCACAAGGCTGTTTCCTTGGTGGGAGCCCAGCAAAATAGTGACTATTTCCTGGCACTCCGGCCTGCTCCTGGGTACAGCAACAGCTGCCCCAGACATACTCAGCGCCTTGAGTGTGGTACAATTGTGGCTATTATCTAAAAAAAAAAAAAAAAAAAAAAAAAAAACTATGATAGCAATAACAAGGCCAAAATTTGGATAAGTGGGCCCAAATCACCCATATTTGGTGTCATGCTGTTCTGTCAAGTTCCTGCCTGGGTTGTGACCCCATGACATGATTTAGGGGCATTGCTCTTGTGATTTACACATCCAAGGCTTGGTGCAGCATCCAGCAGTGGTAAGATAGTCAAAGGTCCTCTGAAGTGAAGTTCAGCCCTGGGCAAAGTCCAGCCCTATCCTTCAGCCCTTTGAATGGTATGGGCTCTGGTGAAGGGGACCCTAGGAAGGGAGAGTAGCTCTGTTGATACATCAATGAGCAATGGGAGCTCCTGCTAAAGGGCAGGGGCCCAGTCCAGTGAGCAGAAGCGATGCAGAAGTGCAGGAAAGATGAGCAACCATGCATTGTGAAGATCAATGACACTAGTCTATAATCCCTCATTGACTGATTTTTAATCTGATTTCCCTATAATGTGATTTCTTGGCATTTTGCATAGAGGCAGCAGGAACCAGCAGAGAGAGGCTGCAGCTTCCCGTCTTTGCCAACAGAGACCAGGTCCAGAGCAATGTTAGCTGTCTTCTTCCCCGGGGAGCCACTGTGGACTCTGCACACTGGGTAGGAGAAGTCCACACACGATATTGGGGCAGACCTGGCGCTGTCTCATGGCTGCAGCAGTGGTTTGGGGAGTGGGCACAGACTGCTACTAAGCAGGGCTCTCCATGCACGGCCTCACAGTGCAGCTTTCTGCACGCTCTGAACGGGAGGTTCACCCTGGGGAAACAGGGTGTCTATAGGGGATGGACAGGGACTTACCGCACCCTTAGAGAAAAAGACAGCTACTCCAGGAGCTTTCCAGGACTTCTGTGTGCATGTCACTGGCTCTCACGCGTACTGGGCACAAGAGCTGCTGTGGAGGCTTTTTGAACCTTTACCAGTTTTGGATGAAGCAGGGAGAGACTCCACTGATACCTCCTGCTTTATAAGTGAATTAATGAGGCCTAATTTGAGATTCTGCAAGAGCTGTAACACCCACATTGCAGGGGGATGAGGAGGGAGGAGAAGGCACGGCGTGTGCTGATGGTTGAGATCATTCCCGGCTCTCCAGAGAAGTGCATCCCACAGATCTACAGAGCCCAAACTGCCCTGGGTCCTCAGCTGGCAGCCCTTTTCTCTTCAGATCGCTTCTCAGAGCTTGGGGCACAGTGCATCTCATTTCTTCCTGCTGCTTTGTAGCCCAGCCAGGCAGCTCTTTCCCATGCAAGTTCCTGGCTCCCTTGTGCCACTTTGGTAACTGTGAGCTCAGTACATGAAATCCCCCAAGTCAGGGGAAGAGGCACAGCTATTTAAGAACAGGGGTACATCCTTCCAGCTAGACTTTTCTCCAACCTAAAGTACTATCCCAGATGTATATAGGATCTGCCAACCTCTCCACCCTGCCCAGAGACTGGCTTGCTCTTCCCAAGGTCTCTCTCAGACCCTATGAGCTCCTCTACATGGAATAAGATACTTAGCAAAGGAGAGCAGCTTCAAGAAAACGTAGCCAGCATCTGTCTATATAAAAGCAAGCCTGAGCAAAGACATGTCGAATAGCCACGCTCCAGAAGGGCAAGGCTTTCAAGAAAATGCTGCTTAATACAAAGCCAGATTTCAATGCCAATGTACGAGCATGGTGGACAGAGCAAGCTGCACCCTGAGGGTACTGGCCAGGTATCAAGTCAAGTGAGTACAGCCAGC
This sequence comes from Rhea pennata, assembly GCF_028389875.1. Lineage (NCBI taxonomy): Eukaryota > Metazoa > Chordata > Aves > Rheiformes > Rheidae > Rhea > Rhea pennata. The sequence continues at coordinate 17,633,331 of NC_084667.1, read as the reverse complement.
ATGAATGATGCCGAGCATCCCCTAGTAATCCTCCTACGGGCAGATCCTGTGTCATGTCTTACCACTCTGAGGGGATATCCATCAGATGGAGCAGCCCGGGCTGTGCCAGCTTCAGAGCAACCTTAAGAACAGAAATCTGTTCCAAGGAACAATACAAACAACCAGCACTATACAAACTTAAACAGCTGATCTCGCTCAAAACCCAGGGTAGCAATATTCAGGCAGGACTGCTAAAAGGTCTGAAAAATCCTGCTCCTTTGTGGACAGGAACACAATCTTTTGCAGTCAGCAAAGGGGGATTCCCATTTCCCCATAAATACAGGGCACCTGGCTTCTAGGTCTAGTAGAGTGCAGGATGTTACCCTTCACAGCCATCACAGAGCCTCCTAATAGAAATATTAAGACTGATAAGAATGAGGTAAAAGTGCAAGCATGTGTGTGTGTGCAGGCACCAGAAGAAACAGCAGAACAAAGCCTAGCAGTGCGCCCTGCACTCATAAGCAAGGACAGATTTCCAGTTAGTGGCACCAAGGAGCATCAAGCCCAAGCCTGAGAAGCTCCCAGCAGAGATACCGCATTAACAGAAGACTGTCCTCACTAGCAGCAGGGGACGGCAGCAAGGTTGCAGCATACCACAACGCTGTTACTTTCTGTTGGCCCGACAGGAGGATAATAGCAGAAGACCACTCCTACAGACAGAAAAGATCTGTCCAAAAATGAGTTCATCATTGGCCATCAAGAGGAACCCAGGAGACATAGTGAGGACTCAGTGACTGGCATCCATTGTCCTCTGTGTCACACAAGAGAGATCCTGGGCATCCCCTGGGGTGCATGTCTTGGTGTTTATACATACGAGAGTATAAACGTGTAAAACCAATTTGCTTAGGTTTTTTTGTAAGAAAGAATCTCCTTTTGTAAAATAATCTTCTCCTTCCGTAAGATCTCACTTTGCTATACATTTTCCTGTACCATCATTACAAAAAACACTCTTAAGCCACTTAACAGTGGTTTTAAAGACATATATATGTATGAACACAGAACACCTTATGCCTGAAATGGCATGGAGGTGGCACTCAGAGCTGGTTCTGATAGTCTGTCAGACACACACACAATCATTACGAAATGAAAGCAATGCCACAAAACAGAACTCAAAAATACTTTTCTGAGGTTTTCTACACTTGTCTGAGTGTGTGTGGGGGGGTGGCTGAATGGGATTGGTCAAAGGAGGCAGCAACATAAGATTGGTCAGGATGCTTTTTTTGCCCCAAAGACCAACTGCTATTTAAGCAGATTTCCAGTCTCAGATTTTCACTGATGCTTTCACAGCCCCCCTTTTTGCACTCAAGTGAAGCACTCACTCTCTTAGAAAATAATCACCCAGTCCCTCTGTAAATACACAATATGTGAATGACTTGTATTAAAAATATCAGAATCAACATTAAAGTTACTACTTTTATTTTGAACTCCCAAGAAAACAGACTACAAAAGATAAAGGCCACATAAAAATTTTGACTTGGCTACAGTGTGATTTATGGGACATGTTTAACACTGTGAAGCCTGACATATACTTTTATAGAAGTGAACAAAAAGAATAACACAATGACGTGTGAAAGTGGCTTGTTATAGGGGCTTTGGCCCTCCATCAGCAGGTGATTTTTCTGTTGACCTAACCTATAAAAGGTTAAAGTGGGATTCACTGTGTCACACTGCAAGCGAGGAGGTGGAAACGAGCCTGGGATGTAACGCAGGAGGGGGACGAGGAGCTAAGCTGGGGGAGAATTGCACTGTGTTGTTTCTGGGGAGTAAGGACAGACTCTCAGAAGTGTGTAAGGTCTGAGCATATTCTGGGAGGCTTCTCAGGAGTAAGATGGGAAGCAAAGATGGTCACCAGCCCAGGCTGATGTCAAGGACATGGGGATCATGGTGGGGTGGTGCTCATAGTTTTGATGAGCTAAGGTATGATTTTATAGCTGCATTAATGAGCAAGGATGGCTTAGCACACCTGCTCCTGGGCCCGTTCAGGGATGCTGCATGCGCTTGTGGGGGTCTGTTTTTTCCACACAGATGTCTGACAGATCTGGAAGAAGCACAAGAATGATCTAAAGTCCAGGAACTCTGCTTCATCATGAGAGACTAAAGAAGTTTAGTCTATTTAACTTCTCAGAGAGAAGGTTAAGAGGTGCCTTGATCATGATCTATTAATACCTGCACAGAAAAAATAGTTCTGATAGTAGATAGCTCTTTAATCTAATAGGCAAAGGCATAATGAAATCCAGTGGCTGGAAGCCAAAACTCGATGCCTTCAGACTAGAAACAAGAGGCACGTTCCACTGCGAGGACCATCAAGCATTGGAACAATTTACTCAGAGATGTGATAGGATCTCTCCTGAGAACGAACGTGTGCCTCAGCTCAGCCGCACTGACGGGTCTGATGCAGGGATCATTGGGTAAACCTTAGTATCCTGCAATTCACAGTGGCAAGGCTAAACGATCAGTGCCCATCTGGGCCTTAAAATCTGGAAATTTACAAACGAACAGCTGAATGTGTTTATTTTTATATAAAGAAGGAGACTCTCCCTTCCCCCATACTAATTTAAAATCCATGCGTAGCCACGGTGGTGTAAGTATATCACTGTAACAAGGTAATGCTGAGATTGTTACCTTGGCCCCATTCATTTTCTTTATGTGTTACATTGACTTATGGTGTTTTATCATTAATTACCCTGGGAGTAAAATGACCCCCCCAGGGGCCTCAGCCTGAGCTGAACATACAGTTTTCTCATTGAAAGTATACTTGGCTCTTGTGCTCCAGAAACGATTTCTTCACCAGTTGCCTCCTTGTCCTCTTCTGCGGCCAGCACGTAGGAGTGGCATATCCACCGCACATGAGTTAAATGAGCTTTTCAGAGGCAAGGACCTAATCTTACATGTTTGCACATTTACTGGTGCGTAAAACTTACACCAGTAAAGAAGATGAAATAGTGACCCTATTAATTGATTCTTTTAAATTCCTGATGTTTCAGTAATTCAAGTCCTAGCCCTCATATTGCATCAGCATAAGCTTTTTGTCATGTCATTTTCCTGGGGGGTTTCGGAAGGAAAAACAAAAAAAGAAGGGAGAATGAAAGACTGCAGTAAATAAACACATCATTAGCTACATTACAAGTCCTACACTCATAGAGCTTACAAGCTATTCAAAATAAGGGATTATAACATGAGCTGTTTATTATCACTTCTGAACTGCAAAAGAACTTCAAGTCAAAAGTCCTTGTTAAAGCTTTCACAAGAAGGCCAATGAGAGAGGACATTTTCTGAAAGTCAGGCATCCCAAAAATACTCCAGACTCTGTCCCTTAAGACCAAGGTATCCAAAATCACTTTGTAATAAACCTTGGCTGGCACTCCTACAAGGCTTAAAAAATGATTTCTGTGCCCCTACAAACTCTGTGCATGATAGAGCTCTTGCAGAATTTAGAAACTCATCACCTGGAGGCTAGCACACCTTGCAGCTCGAACAACACAGCCCAGGGGCAGGCAAAAGGCAAAGGCAGCCCACCTGCATTTGCACAGCTCTCGGGCTGTTCAGATTTTGCTACAATCCTCCTACTACAGCCAAGCTGCTGCCTACCAGCTGCCAGCTAGCACAACAGAATCCCCCTTTCTCTGCAACGTACCTTGCAGTCCCCTTTGCACCCTTGGCATGTGGGGCAGCAATGAAGTTTTCAATCTCAGCCTTGAGCAGTGGTTCCTTGCAGAGCAGAAACTCTCCAGCAGGCAGGAAGGGTACTTTCCTTGCCGAGGGGAGCCAGCCAGCACGGCTCTCAGACGCTGCAGCCCAGAGAGAGGCTTTTTTTTCCTCAAGTACAAAAAGCTGTAGCATGCAGGCAGGTTTGTAAATGCTACAATACACAATCTGACACAGGCAGCTGGGAAACTATCAAAATGCAGTGCTTAAGCACACAAATAGTATTTTCTATTAGTCTCCCTTTAAATTTATATGTCTTAATACATGTTAATGGCATTTCACAAGACATACAGGAAATGTAATGTGGTCAGATTACTGTGAGAATCATAACTTTATTCCTGACTGCATTTTGAGTGATTAGAACAGTAACCTTCATATCACCTTAACATCCACATTTGTATTTTATTACATATATTCCCAAGTAGATTATGTTGTTAAGGTAGATTTTTAGAACCATAACTCAAACGGAGAAAATACAAAACCATCACAGAAATCTGTTGCTAGAGAGCATGGAAATTGGATGCTTTCAAATTGCATTTGAGCTCCGATTAAAATTTTAAAATGTGAGCTTTTGTGACCAGTAACCTCTCTGCACTCCTCCTTGTTTATAGCCATGTATGAAAAATGACACCTTTTAAACAGACGCAGCATTCTCCAGATGAGAGCGAGGTACAGCCACAGCAGTTCCTAACTCTGAAAAGCAAGCTGACCACAAACACCACGAAGCCTAATCTATATTTTCATCTTAATGCTCGCTGTTGGAGACACACAGCTATAACATGTAAGCTTTCAAACCAACAGTCATCTCTCTAGATTTATACTTAAAATTTGATTGTGCCCTGGTAAAATTATCTGAGGTATATGCTCACCCCTCAACCCTACATTTATTCTTCATTTCTTGCATTGTTCTTTCACACTTTTTTCCATCCCAGGAGAGAGTCTGCACTGCTGCACTGCCTTCATTGCACTGGGGTCAGTGTCATGCTTTTAAGCATAAGTGATGTGTAGGTGCCCAATGCACACTCTTGGTTTTCTAAGTTCTCCAAGGTGTCATGCATCCATGCCAGTCCTACATTTGGAGTGATACCACTAACACCTGTAGGTATGTGTCCAATAGTTCTGGGATTGCTCCAGATTCTGGGGCACCTTGGATTTTTGTGGATGGATTTCTGGGAGGTTTTTCAGCAAACCTAGGAGAGTATGGGAGAGAAGGACAAACCCCCAGAATCTCTGCCTGGAAAATCTGAATATTCTTCACTGAATTCCTCTCTCCTCAGGCCTCTAGGGCACTAGAAGACTGCCTTGGCTTTCCCGAGGGATGCTGCAGTTGTGTGCAGCTCCAATGGCTCGCTTGGCCAGCTGGCTGTCAATCTCATAATCTGAAGTAGATTTCTGCAGGATAGAAAGCCATCGTGAACTCCTTTTCCCAGTCTCTAAAGAGATTTGCCACTGGTGAACCAAAGTCACTGCAAAAGTAGTGAAGAAAGCAGCACTTGATGCTATGGAGCTCAAAGACTTGCCTCTGAAGCGACTCGCTGTCCTCGTGCCTCTCCAGATGCACCCAGCCATAGCCCCGTGCCTTGCTGCGGGGGCCCGCGCAGCCGGCTGGCTGGTCCCTGTCAGCCCGCGACAGTCAGAGTAGTCGGGTTTCTGGCCAGCAGACCTCTGCCACGCCATGGGCACGACCTTTGTCCGTAGGCTCACCCAAGCTGGTATCCCTGCCCCGTGGCCCCCTGGCTCCTTACGGAGGATGCTGGAACCTGCACCGGGAGGAGGATGGGGTGGGAAAAGGGAAGAGAAGGGGGTCTCAATTAGAGCCCATGGCAACCTGCTACAAAATCTTTCCTACGCAAGGTAGGGAAATGATTACTGGTGGTTACAATTCTGTATTCAGTTGCTTGGCTTTTACTCTCTTCACAAAGAGCAGATAGGATTCTTGTAAGTTACCTTAATTCCGTAACTTTCTTCAAGTAGGCCCTGAGAAGGAATCTTTATAACCACCCTTCAAATTCACCAGGGCTGGGGGGAGCAGCAAGGGTTCCCGGTGCTCAGAGGCACTTCTCATCCTGTCAAGAGCCTCAGCTGTGTCCCCCGGGTGTGTTGGACTATTTCTGGGTGCTGTCTAATAGAGAGGCACATCACTACTCTTTCGGAAGACTGGGAAACACACGAGTGCCTGTCTACTCTCTTATTCCTATCATGAAGCCCCTTCCTTCTGGCACTGGTCCCTGGCCTGGTTTATGCCCTGCTTGGCAAAACGCCTTGAAATCCTGCCATTCCTGCACTTCTAGTGCCTTGGCCCAAAATGCAAGAAGAGCACAAACATGGCTATAGGCCAGCTGGACGCCAGCTCCCAGCTCCTCCCAATCAGTCTCTCTAGGTCCAAAATAAGTACTAGCACACATCATGACTATCTAGAGCTGCTGTGTAATGCACAGGGGACTGGTACAGATAACTCTATGGCAGAGTTACTTCAGGGCCATAGGACACAAGGACAGCTGTGCCACCACAGCTTGTGTCCAGCAGCTCACATGAGAGAGGGTGGCAGGAGCAGAAGCTGTGAGCCCTGAACACAAGGGCTTGGGAACGAGCAGCTAAGAAGACCCTAAGTCTTCCCGTAGCATGATGTATTTGTCTGTGAACATATTTCAGATTCCCACACAGGACCAGCATTCTTCTATCTTCCAACATCTGCTGAAAGCTTCATGGAAGCAGTACTGGTAGCTTGAAGTAGAAATCTGAAGGGATGGGGCTCCTGCACAGGAGAATACCAAACCTGGCCTTCCTTCTACTCTGGGCCAAATGTTTAATCTAAGGAACACCAGTGACATTTATCCCAGAACCACAGTTGAGCTTCCAGCAGCAGCCAGCGGTTCTGGTGTTCCCTAGCATCAGAAACAGATTCAGGACAAGCAGGAGTTGCAAGTCTCCACAGGAAAAATGAGCCAAGGGAGACTGGTTTCAGGGCTTTCTTGCTCAAAACAAGGATACACCATTCCAGTAGCATGGTATAACGAATGCCACGATTGGGAGCTGTTGCTATGGTGAGAGGAATAATATTTAAGCACCAACTGTTTATAAATATGAAATCCCTACAAAGTTTTCTAAAATTAGATTAAGGGGGCCAGGGTTGTCACGATATTATAAAAGACTTGAGAAATATTGGTATTTTTGGGGCATGCAAGATCCATGTAATCCTAAAACAGCAAATACAAGTCAAAAATACCAAAAATCAGAAGTGATGATTCTGTTGTTGTGCTTGATGAGATTTAGAGGCAATCTGATAGCTCTGAATTCCTTGTCGCAGCCTGACACATCTCAGAGAGTGGAGGCAATACCAGCATTTCCAGGCATTTTTCTCCCACCCAAATTGCTGCAAGTGGATTTGGATTCTGCTGTTTCTCATAGCCCGCTTGCTACTGAGCTAAGTTGTTCCTGAGCTGCTTATTAACATGCTGGTACTGTGAACCCTCAGTTACACTTTGTGAATTCTAGAGTTTGAGGTGAAGATTTGGAAATCCCTGAGCTGTGAATGCAGCTTCTTGTAAACCTCAGGACGCTGTCAGGAGCTGGGTATTGCTCATATTAACCTAAGAGGAACGGCAGTGGTTCCCTATAATGCCCAGACAGCACCAAACACGTACAGAGTAAAATTGGGATATAAAAAATGAATACCCACTGTAGCGTCTCCAGAATCATAAACTGCTTCTCACTGGAAGCTGCCATTTCAGAAGAGGTGCGGGCAGTGTGCTAAAAATGCAGCTCAGTTTGCAAATGCCTGACAAAAGAGAAGCATTCAAAGTTGCCAAAAGTAAACGCCCGACCTGTTTTAGTGGGGTCGGGCAGAACCAGAAACTACGCAGAACCTGACGGTCAGACTGGAGCAGCCTCCCCAGCGCCGCCGCTCTCCTGCGTTTCATTTCCTGTGTCTCATTCTACCTTCCCAGGCAGTCAGGGTGGCACCTTCTCGTCTGGTTTGCAATTGCTATTGCGCTGTCAGTTATGTTTTTGGTCTCTTCTGGCGGTGGTGAACCCTGGCTGTGGCAGAGCTGGGAGGATTCCCGGAGTTGGAGAACTCAGCCCCGTGACAGTGTATTTTCCGATGAGCGAAGGCCACTTGAAAACAAATACGTGCCACCATCACCACCGAAATCTGGCTGGGCTCGGGGAGGGGCAGGGTGCACCCTAGCACGGAGGCTCGGGGCGGGGGGCGAGCCCCGCGCCCCACTAGGCACCCCCAGAGCAGGACAACTCCGCCACGTCCCAGCGGGAGCCGTGCGCCCCCCGCACGCTCCCACCTGGGGGCAGGTCTCGGGGCGCCCCACCCCACGGGGGTGCTCCCCCCTCCCGCCGGGTTGAATCCCCTCCAGCCGGCGGAGGGGAAGATGAGTAACTGAGAGCTCGCGGCTAGCAGCGGCCGGGAAGCCCCTCCGCGGAGGCTGCGCCGCGGGACGCGCGGGCGGGCAGCGCCGCGGGGCAGCGCGGAGCGGGGCGGGGCGGGACGGGGCGGGGGGCGCGGAGCGGAGCGGGCGCTGCGCGGCGCGGGGGGCGGGACGGAGGGAGGGGAGAGCGGGCGCGGCCCCCTCCCCTCGCCTCGCCTCGCCTCGCCTCCGCCGCCGTCCCCGCCGCTGGCCGCCGGCGCGGAGCGGCGCGGCGTGGAGAGGCGGCCCCGCGCCCGGCGCGGCGGCTCCGCGCTGGCCGGGCCGGGCCGGGCCGGGCAGGACCCCGCGGCTGCCGCCCGGAGCCCCCGCGGCGCTGACCGCTGACGGCCGCCGGTGCCGCGCCGGGGAGTCCCGCGGGGGCCCCGGGTCCCGGGCTCCGGCAGGTAAGGGTTGCGCGGCGGCGGGCGGTCCGCGGTCCGCGGGCGCGGGGGGCGGGCGGCGCAGCGCGGCGCGGCGGGGCTGGAGAGCTGCCCGCGCCGTCCGCAGCAGTGCGGGCGCCGGGGCCCTGGGCGGCGCGGACCCCGGGGCCTCCGCCTGCTTGCTCTGCTCCCCTCACAACCCCTTCTGTGCCACAAACTTTCCGGGGGGCAGGAGGGGTGGGTGAAAAATCCCGTGGAGCAATGCTTAGAATGGAGGAGATTTTTTTTTTCCTGCCGTTTCCACATTCCACGCTGGATGGACTGTGCGCTGGACAGGATCCCTGTTCCAGGCTGTGAACTCGCTGAAAATTCAAGTTTCGGGTTGCTTTGTGCAGCCGAGGAGAATAGCAAATCTGTCATCAAAGACTTGGTGGTAGAAATGAGCCGCAAGGAAACTTGTGCTATTTCATGCAGGATCCTTGCTGCCTGGAACAACTGAGTAAGTCTCAAATGGCATAAGGGAGGCCAGATGCCCTGCCCTCTTACAAGGCTGGGTGTGAGCTGGGTGAGCTAGATCATATACCAGGGCATTTGCTGTCAGACCTCACAGCAGTCTGATAAACCTGCCATGAGGATGTAGGCAGGCATTATTAGAAGGGGTGAGAAGACCTCTTAGAGCAAGTTGAAGCATGCTATAGTATGGAGCATCCCTACCAGAAAGCTGAGTGGTTGAAGGCTTGAGCTCCTGACACAGCTGTATATGCAGTACATTGTAAAGAGGGTGTTTTGAGGTGGTGGATGAGCATGTTCATCAAAAAAGAGCCTTCCAGCTCCTGCCAGGGGAGCTCTTCATGAGGGAGTGAGAATGCACAAACAGACTGGTGGATGGCTCAGAGGAAGATGGAAATCACAAGAAATTGTATCATCGGGCTTATCCAGGCAGTCACATCCTGAAAGGCAGATGCAGTTCAGCAGATGAGGGATAAACAGACACAGGTGGATGCTGCGATAAGAAAACTCTGCGACTGGCTGGGGTTGGCATTAGTTGCCAGTGATTAATGAACTCAAAATGTGTCTGCTGAGTGCCAGCAGGAAATAAACAAAAGCCCCGCTGAAGCCCCTGTGATGCTTTAAGTGCTGGCCAAAGTGGGCAGCAATCGTCCAGTTGCATCATTCATTGCAAAGGATCCTGCAATCCCACCAAAACACAGGCAGGGGATGGACAGAGGTCGGGGACTGGGGACAGGTTAGGAGCAGTTTGAGGACTGCTGTCCAATGCGTTACCTTCAGAAAAGTGCTGTGGGAGGGGATGTGCACGGGGAGCAGACCAGATCTGGGTCTTTATGGTCACACTTCATGAAGCACCTCCGTTCAAGTATACAACGAGGTGCTCACCTGGGGAAGGTGGTGGGCATGTGTCCCCTGCTGCGATTTGAACCTATTACCCTAGGGCAGCCCTATTGCTATGTGGCTAAAGAGGAGGCCCACCCCTGCCAGGATCTCGTGTTTGTGGGCCTTCCTGCGTGCGGAGGTGTGGGGCAGAGACCACCCCTGTTCCCAGAGCCCTTGCACGGCTCGGGTCAGGTACCGCCTTCCTTGCTGCTCTTCTAACACTGGCTTTCTCCACGGTCACCTTCCCCCTCAGGGAGCCGCAGGGTGCTGCCTGCCCCTGCCTCGGGGGTGGGTAGGCCGTGGCGTGGCCGTACGGCTCCGCAGGCACGAACCCGACCGAGCCGCTGCCACCGAGCGGCATGCTTGCTGTAAATCCCCGTCGGCGTCTCGGTGGCCGCGACACCCTTTAGGAGATGAGGTCTCTCCCTGGCTGGCAGGTGCTGGGAAGCAGCGGGGCCTGTGCGGGAGGGTCCCTGGCAGAGGGTGGTTTTGCAATCCCGCAACTTAATTTCCGTGTCGGGGAGCGCGTGGGGATGCGCGAGCCTGGCTGGCCGAGCCATGCGGCAGGGAGGCGCCGCGCTGCGCCGTGGGGAGGAGCAGCCGCGGGCACACAGCGGCTCTCCTCCGACCCGGCCCGAGGTGGGCGAGGGGGCTGCCCGCCGCGAAGCCGCCCTGGGGCCGGTCCCCGGCTCCGCGTGCCGCGGCGGCGGCAGGGCGGTCTGGGCTCCCGTCCCTCGGCACCCCCGCGCGAGCCCCCCGGGCACGGCGTCCCGCTCCCTCCAGCACCCCCGAAACCTCCCCGGGTGCCTGCGGCTCGCAGCCGGGTTTCGAGCGGGTCGCCGAGTCCTGAGTCACTGCGTGGTTTCCACGGAAACGGGCCGCCTTGGCTGCGGTGGGTTTTAGGGCTAGGGGCTGCCCGCAGCCGGGCGAGGGCAGGGCTGGCGCAGGGCGGCCGGCGGGAGCGCGCGGGGCTCGGCCGCGCTCAGCCCGGTCGGGCCGCCACCGGCCTCGCCTCGAACCCTCGAGCTTCTGCCTTCTCCCCAGCTGAACCCCCCCACACCCTTCCCACGGCGGCGAGGGGGCCGGGGGCGAGCCCAAGCGGCCCGGCCGTGCCGCGAGGGCGGCGAGCCGGGGCGGACGGAGGGCGGCCTGGAAGGCAGCGTGTTTCGACCATCCTTTGAGAGAGCCTCGGAAGCGCCCGCGGGGCAGCGGCGGTCAGCGCGCGGTTCCCTCCCTAGGGCGGCCCTGGTGGCAGGGGGGCCCACGCGTGGCCCCCTCCGCCGAGGAGCCGCCTGGCGATGCCACGTAACCCCCTGAGCCAGGAGACGAGGGAGGAAAAACCCTCCCAACCCGCGAGGGAGGCAGGGCGGCAGCTCTCCGCCGCCGGCGGTGCTGGGGAGCCTGGCGGGGACCCGGCGGGAGCAGCTGGGGGCTCTGCCCGGCGCGGCGCCCTGCTCCCTGCCGCTCGCCCCGAGCCAGCCTGGCCACGTCCAACCTGCCTCGCGCCTGAGCTCAGCTGTGGTTGCAGCCTCAACCGCTGCACTCCTGTTTTGCAGCTTAAAAAAAAATAAAAGCAGGTCGTTCCCATCAAATGCGGGAAGTCGGTCCCTAAGGTGAGAGTCCTCCGCTCAGCATCTCCGCGGCGGCTGGCCGGCCACGTTCACCGCTCTCCTTGCGGGTGACTCACGGATGCCGTTGAGCTTAATTCATTGCCTCCAATCTCCCCGGTGCTCCTGGGCTGGCTTGCTGGCTTCTTGCCTGCTCGTCCTCCCCAGAGCAGCGCAGAGACTCAACTTGGGGGAGAAGGAGGAGGGCAGGTGATCATGCACCCGCTGCTGGCTTGTGTGTGTGGTGGGGGAGGCTGAATTGCCATCCTGCCCTGTCCTGCCCCCCATCCCTCCCCAAGGCCATGGGAGGCTGGGCAGGGGAGGCCCGGCACCTTCCTTCTCAGACGACGCTCCCGCCCCCGTGGCAGGCGCAGGCCAGCCTCCTGCAATGCTCCGAGCCGGTTGCTGGATGTTGTGCATCCCCTGCGGACAGCCTGCTCCCCATGCGATTGCAGACAGCCAGACAGGGCTGTGGGAGAGGCAGGGAGCGCAGTCCAGCATGCTGTGACCAGAGGGGCTTGGGGCAGCACCGAGGGCCTCTGGGCAGTACAAAAGGAGCTCTGTGCTCGCTCTGTGCTTGCACAGGCTCCAACCTGTGCACACAGTATTTGTGCATTATGCCCTGCGATAGGGAAGGGTGCTTGGCTGTGTGACAGACAAGTCCCTGTGTGCGGGCAGGTTGTGTGCCTACAGCACTCGCAAGCTGGCGTTGCTATCACAGCACTGTGCAGCTGACAGGAGGGACCCTGGAGCGGCGAGGGCCGCCCAATGCAGGGACGGCAGGGCAAGCCCCCAGCCCAGCACGCAGTCGGGCAGACCTGTGCGTGCTGTGGCCCTGGGCACAGGGACCCCATGCTCGCAGCGTGGACAGCAGGCGCGTTCAAAGTTGCAAACATTCTCCCCTCCCCAATATCTCTTGTCCCACACTCTCTGTCCTAACGCTCACCAGCCCCTAGCAGCATCATGAGCTGGAGGGTAGGAGTTACGTTTCCCCTCCGCCTCCACCAGCTCTCCCAGTTGTAGCCCCATTACCTTGGAGGAGAACTATTGGACTCAGCTTCAGTCCTTTGGCTGCATTGAGTCATCATCTTTGGTGGAGCTGAGCTGGAGATAGAGCAGAGGGAGATTTTGGCTTGAAACACCCTGTAGTGTGGAGGCACCTGTGAGACCAGCCTTTGAGATGACTCCCATGGTCACAGAAGCCACAGTATCGGACTGTGTGGCTGAACAAGCAAATGCCTTGCGTGGGACTTTTAAACACAGGCTACAGCCTCACCTGGACACAGCCCATGTTCCAGCTGCTGGTCTGGAAAGCTGGCCCCTGGTATCGATGCCTGAATAGGAATATGCCAGTTTAAGAGGAAGGTCTCCCAGGGCAGGGATGGGAAAGTAAGCTGTGTCCCTGCTGTACATGCATGGGAAACCTCCTCCTCAAGTAAGTTCACTGCAAACACACAGTTCAGCAAGCCTGATCTGAGTCATGTGGATCCATATACACCTCCTCCTTTTCAGGTGTTTTACCTGCTTGGCTGCAGGCACTGCATCTCTCCAAAAGAGAAACCATGGAGAGCATGAGTGGAAGTGATATTAAGTCTTGCCAGCAGTTCCCTGGTGCCCACAAGCTTGCGCTGGCTCAAACAGCAGTGCCTCAGGGAAGGAGAGGGTACAGCCATGGCTCTGCCCGCCTGCTCAGGGAGCAGCCTGTTCCCAGCCCTTCCAGCTGATCAGCACAAGCCTGTCTCAGCACAAACCACTTCCCAGGGCCACCCTGGTCCTCACAGTTTGCTGTGGTCAGGCTGGGTGCATGTGAAGGGAGGCAGCACTTCCCAGGACAGAGGTGGGTCCATGGGCAAGGAGAGGGTCTAACAATTCCCATCTTGGCCAGATGAGGAGCCTCAGGAGTGCAGGTGGTGAAAGCTGTCCTGAGAGCACCCAGGCTACAAGCCACCCTGTGTCATGGACTGGTAAGAGCCATGCTGAGCACAACTGCATTTCCAGTGACATAGGCAGTGATGGGAGAAAGCAGGAGAACCAGCTTGCAGCCAAAAGGAGTTTCCCATCACCTTTAAGAGTCACAGATGAGACAGCAAGGAGGGAACCCTTCTTTCACAGGAAGTTCCACCTGAATATGAGGAGGAATTTCTTCACTGTGAGAGTGACAGAGCACTGGAACAGGTTGCCCAGAGAGGTTGTGGAGTCTCCTTCTCTGGAGATAATCAAGGCCTGCCTGGATGCAACCCTGTCTAACAGGCTCTAGGTGACCCTGCTTGAGCAGGGGGGTTGGACTAGATGATCTCCAGAGGTCCCTTCCAACCTTACTGATTCTGTGATTCTCCCAAAAGCTGGCCCCTCTCTGTCTGCAGCACAGCAAGACAGGCAGGGCACGTGCAAGTGGTGATGACAGGCAGCCAAGGCTGAAATAAGGCTGTAGTTTTGAACTTGCTCTCCTAGGGAGGTGAATCAAATTTCTACTTCTCCCCTTGCACAGTTTGATGTATTGCAAAGAGGAGAGGCTGTGGGTTAGGTGGAGAACCTGAAAACACTTGCAGCCAGAAATCTGGCAAAGCTGGGATCAAGGAGGCATGCAGTCTCTGGCCACCTTTTGTAGAGCAACCAGCAGTGGGTATCTGCCACATCCCTGGACCATCAGCGTCATGTCTTCTTCCATGTCCATCAGCAGCACAGCAAGGAATAAAAGCTGAGAACTTGCCTGAAAGGTGTAGTTTGGCTGGCCATCACTAGAGAGCAGGAAAGAGTTCCCAGTTTGCAACTTCCACTTCGAAGATAGCTCAATTTGGAGCCTCTTGGGCCAGGAGCAAAGAGGTGCCAGCAGGGACCCTCCAGTCCTATCCTGTGCCTGTGAACAGTGAGCTTTGGGGGCTGAACAGCAGGCCAGTGAGTGCAGGGAAGAGATGGGAAGACTTAAAAGACCTGGAAGAACAAGCAAACAAATGCTGTTCCATGAACAAACTCTGTTCATGGACCTGTCAAGCTGGCACTTTTTCCAAGGGATGTAATATCCTATGTGGACCCTGGGGCCAGGGTCTCCCTTCTGCGACATGGGTAATCCCAGACAGGATTAGGAGCAGCAGTAGTCAGATGTCTGAAGTACCCCTTTGCTGGCAGGCAGCAGCCCAGGAGAAAGTGAAGCATTGGTACAGGTTAAAAATTGATTAAAGACACCTGATCAAAACTAGTTTTGCCTGGCATTGGCTCTGTGTGGACAAGGCAAAGCACATGTCTGACTGTGCCAGCACTGTGTCTGCACCCTGACTTTGCATGGGCAAGTGGGGAAGACAGATCAGGCTATGGGACATGCATGGCCTCATCCTCTCCCCAAAACAGGGAGGAGGGTGAGTGGTGCTCCTCAGCCTGCTTGTAGTCCCCAAATCCTTTTGCCAGGCCCAACGGGCTGCCTGCTACAGCCCACCATGTGATTTTTTTTTCCCCTCCCTTTTAAGTCCAAGTGAAGGGTGTCTCTGTGTGCAAATACTGTCCTAGCTGGCAGGAGGGATGCCTTCAGAGTCTGAGTCCCCCAGTCTGGCTCCTGGTCTGAATCACAGGGTGAAGAAACTCCCAAGGAGAGGTCTCTGGATCCTGGTAGCTCACAAAGCCAGATCCAGGATGTGCCTGTGCTCCAGAGGAGGTGCTGGGAGCAACTGGTAAATAATGCAAAAAGAAAGGAGCTTTTCAACTCACCTGCAGGCCAGAGCAGCCCTCCTTGCTCCTGGTGTTGCTCTAAGTGAGAAGATCTCTCCCAAGAGTTGGGCACATTGAGGAGATGGGTATGTCACACTGCCAGCTGCTATAGCCTCTCTGGGGATAAAGCACCAGGAACTCTGTGCTTTGCTAGGCCTGCCAGAAATTTCAATATCCTAAAGCCCTCAAAGCTCTGGGTACGAACAAGCCCTGCACACTGAAACCATCCAGCCCATGTGCCTCCCTCTGCTCAGTGACAGCTCTGTCAATCCCACTCTGCTGCCCTCCATCACCCTAGAGTAGCCAGCATGCTGGAGGGGGCGAGCAGGCACCTTGGAGCTCACTGTTAGCTGGAGGAGGGCTTGGAGCTTTTCCTGGGGACATGCAGCAAGCAAGAGGTGTGAGGAAGAGGAAGCAACTGTGGTGAGGATCCTATGGGAAGGAAAGGCTCTGCTGGGCCAGGAGCAGAGATACTTGGGTCTGTTCCCATGGTTTTGGCTGCAGAGGGCAGGCAGCTGATCCCAGAGAAGCACATGCATGGAGAAAATACCACATTGGGGGGAAAAGAAAAAAATGTGCAAGAGAAAGTGGAGGCCAAAAACCATTGGTAGTCTTGGGATTTCCTCCCTGCACAGAGGTTTGGGCTTGTTTGAGATTTCTGGGCTGGGGAGATCTCTTTCCTCCTTCCCCCAGCGCTGCTGGGCCTTGGGGAAGCAACTACATGTGGATGTAAAGCCGCATGCTTTTGAGAGGCAGGAAAGAGTCTGCAAAGATTATCTGGTTAGTGAAAGGGTGGTGGAGATACACCACCAAGGTGATAGAGATGAGCTGGGGACAGAGGTGACAACACACAGGTCCTCAAGGTACCTAATGAACATGATGACTTGCAGCAACAGGAGAGCCACACAGCCCAGTGCACGACCCTTCTTCCCCTCCCCCCGACACATGCGCATGCTGCTCCACACTGCCTCGCTTCCCCGGGCGCCGCCAGGACCCCTGCGGGCACACAAGCCAGCTCTGCGGCCTCGCACGGTGGGGCTCGGCCCCATTGCAGCTTTCGTGGGGAGGCCGCGCACTGCAGGGCCCCGCTGCAGTCCAACCCAGTGGCGAGGCAGAAACCCTGCCTTGAGCAGCTTCTGTGAGTTAGAGCTCTGCAGGGGCCTTCTAAAGCTCCAAGGGCTACCACGGTTAGCACGCACACGCCGAGCAGTGCCAGCGCTCCCCCAGCTCGGCAGAGGTGCTTCTGCCCTCCCTGTCTGAGAATGCCCCGTCTGAGCACCTTGCTCGGATTCGCTCTCCCCTGCCTGTGCACCGGCGTAGCAGGGCAGGGGTTAGCATCGCTAGTTAGCCTGCCGCGCTACATCCTTGCCCCTGCCTGTGCCCATCTCTGTCTCTGGTCTCCAGGCTCCTGGAAACCTGGAGCTGCCCCCCCCCAGCTTTCCTCCCCAAACACTGATGCTCTTTCTCTAGGCAAACTCTCATCCTCCTGTGCTTTGCCTACTCCTCCTTGGCAGCATCTCCCAGCCAAAAGTTTGTGGCATTACCTGGTAGCCACAGACAAGGTCACTGAGGAACATGCAGTGCAGCCTTCGAGCTGTCACAGCCTCGCAGTCCTGCGGAGAGCTTCTCCAGTCTGGCTGCACAAGGAAGTCTGGCTGCTGCTCCTTGCATTTTCCAGTTATCCAAGGCCGTGACTGGGATCTCCTTCACTGAATACTGGTATTTGGCTGCTCCCCTCTATGCACATTGTGGCCCTTGTGAGGCTGGACTGCTGCTTCTGTGAACAGACAAACCCCCCCAGCGCAAATCCACAGGTAGCAGAGGAGGAGGCTCATCAGCAACATGGAGTGACATCCTTGCTGAGGATTTTGAAATAAGTTAAGAGTCCTCCCATCCAGGCCCAAATGCCAGTTTGTGGAATACATAAGTGTTACAGGATTTTATTTCCCATAGATGAGAGACTTTGACCTAAGAAAATAAGATCTCCTCCTGTTCCTGATGCCTCTCTTCTTGGTCATGCCTTTTTTGGAGCCGAGGAACACAAGGCCAACACTTTGTACCAGAGGAGGCACTGGGAAACCGCTGTTGCTGACAGAGGGCAGAGGAGATGTAGTTTCTGATACCTCCCTCTTTCTTTATAGTATTGCCTTCGCCCTGTGCTTTCCCCAACATGTTCAGCTGTGGGGCACAAGCACCTGCACTTGAGCCATGCCCAGCCACACCACCCAGGTCAGCGCTCAGGGCACTTGGGGCTGGTGACTGGGATGCATCTCTGGCTCCAGCTCCAGAGCTCAGGCCTGTCCATGTCCCTGGAAGCTCATTTACTGAGCTGGCCTGGCCCATGGACTCCTTAGCAGAGACGTTTGCAGCTCCAGGACAGTCATCACCCCTCTCCCCCTGGGCAAGCAGTCCTTGGCCCAGGCAGGCCGTGCCTCATACTGCCAGCTGGCCAGAAATGATGGAGGAGCCTCTCCAGGCAGTGTTGGCAGGATCCCCTGCTCTTGTCTTCCCACGGCTCCTGGACTGGGTATAAAAGACACTGATTGTTGGGGTGACAAATGGCTCACAGGGCAGCTGAGGAGGAGTTTACTCAGCAGCTGGATGGAGGCACATGCACAGTGACCATTGGGCTCTAAACCCCTACTGCCAGGGCCACAGGGCATGGGGTGACCTGTGTGGCATATGACCTCCATATGCCCCCAGCCTAGAAGGAAGCAGTCCCTGGGACTGATGTGATGGCTGGAAACGTGCCTTCAGTTTGGCCATCTTGTTGCTGTTCCCCCTTTCTGCTGAAATAGGGCTATGCAGTTCATGACAGGGACCCACACAACGATGACCGATAGGCATCCAGCATGGGAGGGCATTTGCTGGTGCGCTTAGTGTTAGGAATAACTTGAGTCCTCCCTGAAGTTCCTCACTCAACCCGTGACTTCTCTGTTGGGTTGCAGACACCAAGACGACTTGTGAAGAAGCCCTATGAAGGTGACCAGCCATGCAATGTTCCTGGAAGGCTGTCCTCCTACTAGCCTTGGCATCCATTGCGATCCAGTACACGGCAATCCGGACCTTCACTGCCAAGTCTTTTCACAGCTGCCCCATCCCCAACCCCATGAACTGCAGCCTGAGCCAGGACGCTGATGCAGCTGACAGGCTATGTGATGAGAGCCCCACTTTTGCGTATAACCTCTCCAGGAAGACGCACGTCCTCATCCTTGCCACCACCCGCAGTGGCTCCTCATTTGTCGGACAGCTGTTCAACCAGCACTTTGATGTCTTCTATTTATTCGAGCCCCTCTACCATGTCCAGTACACGCTGATCCCAAAGCTGACTCAGAGCAAGAGTACTACAGACAGGCGGGTCATGCTGGGGGCCAGTCGAGACTTGCTGAGGAGCTTGTACGACTGCGACCTCTACTTCCTGGAGAACTACATCAAACCCCAGCCCATCAACCACACGACCGACCGGCTCTTCCGCAGAGGAGCCAGCAAAGCGCTGTGCTCGCCGCCCGTCTGTGAGTCCCTGGGAGCCATTGATCTCCACCTGGAGGAAGGAGACTGCGTGAAGAAATGTGGTACCTTGAACCTGACACTGGCCACCGAGTCCTGCAGAGAGCATGGGCACGTGGCCATCAAAACCGTGCGGGTGCCTGAGGTCAGCGACCTCCGGGCCCTGGTGGAGGACCCGCGGCTGAACTTGAAGGTCATCCAGCTGGTGAGGGACCCCCGGGGGATCCTGGCATCCCGAAGCGAGACTTTCCGGGACACCTACCGGCTCTGGAGGATCTGGGATGGCACTGGCAGGAAGCCGTACAACCTGGACGTGACCCAGCTCACCACGGTGTGCGAGGACTTCTGGAACTCCGTTTCCACTGGCCTGAACCGGCCGTCATGGCTCAAAGGCAAATACATGCTGGTGAGGTATGAAGACCTGGCCAGGAACCCCATGAAAAAGACTGAGGAGATTTACGATTTCCTGGGCATCCCCATGGACAGCAATGTCGAGCGCTGGATACAGAACAACACCCGAGGAGACAGGTCCTCGTCCAAACACAAGTACGGGACGGTGCGAAACTCGGCGGCAACGGCAGAGAAGTGGCGTTTCCGGCTGTCCTACGAGATTGTGGCATTCACCCAGCGCGCCTGCCAGCAGGTGCTGGCACAGCTCGGCTACAAAACGGCCAGCTCCGAGGAGGAGCTGAAAAACCTTTCCATCAGCCTGGTGGAAGAGAGAGACTTCCTGCCCTTCTCGTAACGCAGCCCTGGGGTGGCAGGCCCTATTTTTGATACAGACTGTTTCTAACTGTTGCCTTATTTTATTTCTTTTGATTTGTCCCCCCCTCCCTTCTCTCTTTCGTTTTTTTCTCTCCAAAATTTGCACTAAATCATGAGTGGGAATCTCTGAATAGAGTCCAGGGGAAGTGGTTGCCACCTCTCACAACATGTTTCGGACGCAAGAGGAACCGGGTCTCTCCAAGCAAGAGCTAGAACTGTGGATGGGTAACAATGTTTACAGAACACACACAAAATGTAAAAGACAGCCGTCAAGCTTTGCAAACCGAAAGGGTACCTGGGGTACTGTACTTTTGCACTGTTTACTTTTACAATGTAAGAGGTAAATATAAATATAATTTATGAATGATGTTGTCCCCTCCAAATAAGTCCCCTTGCCCCCTGATGAGCAAGTTATGCTGGTAGCTGAATGTGGAACAGCCTCCTTGTTTTCAATCTCAGTTCGATATGTCTGTTTGTTTAAGTCTTGTTATTGGGCTGAGCAGTTGGTCAGTTGCTGATACCTGGTTGTTTGGTAACACCTGTGATATTTGTTTGTGCCAAAAAAAAAAAAAAAAAAAGACAAAAAGTGATTGGGTAGTTTGGTAAAAACCCAACACATTTAATGCTTTATTTCTGTGTTTTCTGTAAATAAAAGAGTGCAATAAAACTGACCTGGGGGGTGAAATTCAACTAAAACACCTCAGTAATTACAGCTGCAGTGAATGCACTAACAGGCAAAAATCAGTCTTTCCAGATATACTGTCTCCTACAGCGTGCAGGAGCAGTACAGAGCAAAGCTGGTGGGGAGAGCTAGCACAACCCTTTTGGCACGTGCATGTTTGAATCTGAAGTGTGTAAAAATGCAGGTAGTTAAGCCAAAAGTGAGAACCTGTGGTTATTTACAGAGCTGAGAGCTTGCTGGCTTGTGCAGTGGCAGGGGGCTCGCTGAAATGCTTGGCAGCAGAGCGCTACGCCATGAGCATCACGAGCCCAGGCGCATCAGCCCGCCCCGGTCATTGCTTCTGCTAGCCTTAAGTCTGACACTGTTGACACAAGCATTAGCGTGGCTCTGTCCTACGAGACCAGAGAACAGTGCTCAAGTTCAGGTCATAAAACTGCCAAAATAAAAACAATAAAAAAAGATGATACTGCAAATGCATTTGTTGCACTTTGCCAGCTTCCTGCTCCCAGCCAGGCAGGGCCCTTGGGTGCCAGGCAGCTTGCACGTGCAGAGAGCAGGAGCTGGCCCCTGCCTCATGGGGGTTCAGCTTGGTTAGAGCATGGTGCTGCTAACGCCAAGGTCACGGGTTCGATCCCTGTATGGGCTACGCTGAGGGTTGGACTAGATGATCTCCAGAGGTCCCTTCCAACCTTACCGTTCTACAATTCTATGACTGCAAGCAGAACAAGGCAACATGCAGGAATGGGAAGCATGGAGAGGCAAAGCAATACAGCATCTCAGCAGAGGATAGAGGGCCAGGCACAAAGTTTCATCCATCTCCTTTTGCTCCCTACCTGCTGAAACAGCTGGCCAGCTTCTCTAGCCCAACAGGACACGTACAAAGCCCTCCAAATAGCCCAGCCCCTGGAGTGCACCCCACAGAAAGGCAGTGGCTGCCCAGTGATTTTATAGCTCTGTTGCCCCAGAGGCAGACAGGGTGAGGACCCAGAGAAAGCCCTGGGGAGGCCAGACATACCACCCCAGCCCTCAGCAGTCCCTGGGGTAGCACGGACCCACTCTCATTCAGTGGAGCATCTGAACCGCCTACCTAGAGCAGGTTTCGTCACTGAAAGCTTCTTCCCAGGGCCACTGCCCACTGGCTGCCAGCCCAAGATCCTGTTTGGGAGGGGTCTGGGACCTTGTGGTAACACACAGGAGTGGGTGCAAGCAGCTGGCACACACAGCACCTTGTGAAGCAGGGGAGGCTGTAGCTGCAGGCAACACTCCAGCAGCTGTTTCCCCCTCATAAAACCTTCGGAGGGGCAGGTGCTGCTGCTGCTGCACTTCAGCTTGTTAATGGCAGTTTGCAAACTAGCTTAACTTGGTAAACCTGCTCTGGCTGGGCAAGGTGGTGGAAGAGGTCAGCAAAGGCAGCAGGTTTGATGGCCCCTCCTTGGGGTTGGTGGGTGCGTGGGGAGTAACGCCTGCTAAATCGGCTGTGCTGTCTGCTGGAGAGCCAGCATGCAGGTGCACCAGCCTGGGCGCTGCCCTCGTCTGCTCCCCGAGAGCCTGGCCACCGCAGCCGTCTTCACGGGCCAGGTGCGGCAGCGTTTGCTCTCATGCTACTCAGAGATACGGCAGCAAGCACCTTCCCCGCTGCCTCCTCCTCCACCAACCTGCTCCTGCTAACCTGGCCCCCAAGAGGGCTGCAGCTGAGCCCTGCGGCCCCTGGGCTGCCTCTCCTGGAGAGGACGGAGGCGAGTGGGGCCGTGCAGCCTCCGACGAGCTCTTGCACAACGCGTGGGGCCGGCCGGGCTGCCCACCATGCAGTGAGCGACGGAGGTGTTCAGAGCTAGCCGCATCAGCGTGCTGCATGTTACTCTTACGAAGCAGCTGGCAGTAAAATGCCAACCAAATAAATGGCTTGATTGCCCCATTATTAGTTACTAAATTAATCCTTTTGTCAGCACTTAACAAACGCTGAGCTGTTGGCTCCTGGCCTTACCCCAGTAGAAGGGGCGCAGGCACAAGCCTCCCTGCCAGGCCGCCGCACTCCGCGCCCCGCAGCGCTGGGGCAGGCCGGGGGCACAGGGGGGCTGTCGCCGGTTCTGAGCAGCTCCTCACTCGCCACCTCCAGCCCGGGCACGCAGCCCGGCTGAAACGGTATTCCTGCCATTCACCACCAGCGTTGTCTCGCTGATTAACTGAAAGGTTGACCTGCTGGCTGCCTGATTAGCTGGTTCCCAGGAGCATGGGCAGCTCTCCCACGAGGCAAGGAGCAGCACCTGCAGAAAAGGCCTCGGGGAGTTAGTGAGTGTGAGGGCGGTGGGCTTTTCTTAGCTTCCTGAGCTGGGAAAAGTGGCCGTCATCCTTGCAAACGCAAACCTGCATGAAAAGCCAGCAGCTGTGAAGCCAAAATTTCCTATCTTCAGATGCTGTCATCCTGCTTTGGGGGTCTAGACCAGCCTTCCTCTGGCCCCAAATACCTCACATGTACTAGTCTTTAAAACAAAGCAAGGAATTGAGTTTAAAAGTCTGATCCAAAATGTTCTTACCATTTCAATCAGTAAATGCACTCGCAACAAAATGGCTTTCAAATCACGGTTGAAAGCCATGTCCTAGTTTAAGCAGGGACTGAGATTCAGCCCTGCTTGGTGCCTCATTCAGAGCCCTTAGGGGAGAGATCTGATTTCCCATGGAATCTCTAACATCTTCGTTCAACTGCATTTCCTCTGCTCATTTTCCCCCACTGGAAACAAGAATGAGCATAACAAAGGTTTTTATCCTCAAATTTTACTGTAATTAAAATACAGAGATGCAGAATATTCCCAGAAACACACTGCAAAACAAACCAAGCAAACAGATTCAGTAAGAAACCAATTACAGACAATGAAATGATAAAGAACAAAAGTGTTCTCTGGAGCCCAGCACCGTGCACGGGACTCCGTGGCCACAGTGACAGTTTAGGGTTTCCAAAGGGCTCTTAGGCTCACGCAGAAGCAGGGACGGGCCCTGATATCCTGTCCCAGCAGCTCTGTGGCTCTCCTCATCCATCTCCACGTTATTCCATTTTAACAAGAATGACTTTGCAATGGAGACACAGAAATGACCCCCACAGAAGAACAAGAGCCAACAAGGAAATCCAGAGGAAAAGAAGTGGGTTAGGTTTCTCCACAGATAAAACACAACTGGAAAAAGGGGCGGAAGACACGCACTTCTCGCACAGCCAGGGGAGCTGTGGGAGCAGAGTCATTCACTTTGCCTCCCAGCCATAATGAAGGTCTCAGTAAGAGCTTCAGAGACCTGGATCTGGGAGCAGGACAAAAAGCTAAGAAAAGCAAGTAAACAATAATGAGATGAGCAAACGAAAAAGGGAGGAAAGGAAGTGCCTGTAGCTTCTCCTCTCAGCTGCCTTGGGGCATGGGGATCCCCAGCTGGGGCAGGGCCCAGAGCTGCTTGATGGCCACATTCCAGTCCCTCAACAGGAAGAGAATCTAGCACACAGCAAAAACCTGCGTGAGGCATAAGCAGGAGCTGATCTGGCCCATGGACCACCTATTGGGCAACCTGATCTAGCTACTCAGAAACATCTAGTATTTGTCACTACTGTGGAAGCAGGATGTAAGCCAGGAGCGGAACAACATACACCAAACCCTATGTTCTTCTACTCCCCCCCCCCCCGCCCCATTCTTCCCTAGGACAAATTCCAACACATTCATCCCCTAACTCAGGGCCTGTCCTAGGAAATAATTTCCCCTCCCCACTCCTCCTTTTCTTGCTCCTCTACTCTTTCTTTCCCCTTTCTCCCGGCCACAGTCCCCTCACCTCCTCCTGTAACAGTCTCAGCTCACCTGCTTCCTATCACCAGACAACTGATGATCTTCCTTGCACTGGCCCTCTTCACTCCTCCATACCACCCAAAACCCTCAGTTCCTCCTTGCACCTTTCTCCTACCCCCTCCTATCTGGTATCTGGTACAATTTTTGCCAAATGTTGGGTTTTGGCCCTCTCACCAAGAAGGGGCTATAGGAGAAGGACTGCATCAGTGGTTAGGATGGATCCTGACCTGGCTGAAGTATCTGCAGTGGGGGAGAAGGAAAGATGGGGCATCTGTCAGGTACCAGCGGCTTCCCCATCTGATCTAGATCCTATCATACTGCAACCAGAGCTGTGAAGAAGTGTCTTTGTTCTTAGACTGGGAATACTGTGTTTCTTCTACTCTGGCATGGAGAGCGCACAGAAAAGCAGCCTGGGGTCGCCTGGATTACCAATACTCTTAAACAGATGTACCTCCCAGCAGTCTTTGAGTCCTGCATGTTTATATATTAAATACCTAATAAGTCTGAGGCCATGGTTCTCAAGTAGATTTAATCCTCTATCCCTACCTGCTAGTCTGCCCTCCTCGAAAACATTTATGATCCATGAGCTCTCCATTAGCTGGGCTCTAAGAACAGTGATGTAGAATGTGAGCTTCCCTCACCTTTCTTCTCTGGGCCATCCCTCAAGGCCATGGCAGTTCCAGAACAAAGAGCTTTAGTCCATTTATTACAAGGACACACTGTGAGAGAAGGGAAGAGTAGAAAGAAAACTATCGCAGAACCTTAAGACCCATATGACATTCCTTAATGTGCCTTAACCACATTTGCCACGCCTGCTCTGCACACACAGTGCCTGCGCACAACAGCCTGGGAAGGATTTATTGCCCAGAGCTTTTCCTCCCCCTGCCAAAATGGCAGCAAGAGCCTGTGTGTGATACTGGTCAGCCACAAGCATGATGAGCTTCCCATCGTGTGCCTAGGGATGGCTAGAAAAGGAAAGCCCCATACATACCTCCTGTCTACGCAGGCAGTTATGAAGAAGACTGCTTCTGTCTCAACTGGTAGGAAACTGCATCTTCCTTGAGAGGCTTTCTGACTGCTTAGTTATGCACAGGCAGCTTTTAGCTTTGGGGTTAGAGATGGATTGAGAAGCAAGCTATGATCTGGAATAAGAAATGAGATGCGCTCAGGGAGAGTGGTGAACAGAGATCTGTGCAGTGCAAACTGCCCTCCTGCTCTGCAGGGGGGTCAGGACAAAAGAAGAACAGATGAGACTTCTTCAGGCCTTGCTAACTGCCACGAACATCCCAGCAAAGTGCAGACACACATCAAGGCCTGATCCTCCTGTGAAGCTGCTGCCTTCAGAGAAAAATACAGCACATCTGGGTCAACTTGGCCTTCAAGAGAACAAAAGAGATGAAGAGGGGAAATGCACACACATGCCAAATGCTGTTTCCTCTTCAGAAACAAAGATGTAGGTTAAGCCACTGTCATGCTATCAAGAGTAACACAATGTGGAGATCAGAAACTTCTTGCTACTGCAAACGGCAGGACCACTGCCCAGCATGGTTATGGAGAGAGACTAACACCAGTGGGCCTAGCACAGGGACACAGGCAATTTAAGTCAGGTCCAAAATGTGGATTTAATAGAGGTCAGAATCAAAACCACTTCACAAGTTCAAGAACATAAAATGGTTGGGTTTTTTGTACTTAAATATTCCCTGATGTTTAAGTCCTAAGCATAACAAAACAGCCAGAAAGTGAAATGACCTCCAACAGGAAATGAAAACCAAGGAAGTTGGCTTCAGTGTCCAAAAAATAGGGCAGAAAGTAAACAAAGAGCAAGGATGGGAGAAAGGACATTTTTCACATTCCTTTGGTTTTAATAAACTACACTGCTGGGCTACATAGGGGAAAAATGCCCTCTAAAACATGATTGTTACTTTTACCAGGTCCCTGCATAAAAACTGTATGCTGGAAGCGCCAAAGATGATTATATAAACTCCTCTGCAGCAGTCGCATAGTTTTGTCTACCTGGCTGAAAACACGCCTGTGCACTGATACACACACACACACAGGCTAATACATATGCATATTTGTAAAATACAGCACAAACACTGCTTCACTTGCCTACGCATCCAACATCTAACAACCTAGGCTACTAACCTGCCAAAGCCAGGAAAGGCAGAGTTAATGTTGGAACCTGTGGCTTTCCTCATTCCAAGAACTTCAGGAGACCCTGGAGAGAGAGAGTGTGTGTGTGTATGTGTGTGATGCCACGTGACACTTAGAGCATCACGGGACAGTCCAAGGATGGATACGACTCCCAGATGAATGCAGGTGTTTGGGTTTCTGCGGCACTAAGAGTTTGGGTGGGCTATTTAGTGCAACACGGTCATTCAGAAGAGCTGGGCTGGAGCCCCTAGAGCAGTGGAAAAGGAGTGACTGGTGCCAGGTCCAGGCTCGCTGCCACTGGAGCACACTTGCCCCCTCAGGGAAACATTCTCCAAGGCAGCTCAGGCCACTCACCAGCAGGCCACTGCTCCAGAGGTGCTAAGTCACAGGGTGGGCAATATTCTCTCACATCCCGTCCCTGCCACCCTGGAACAGAATTTAGGTGCCATTTGGTAACACACTTGCTCATGGTTACCAGAGACATCTACAGAGTGAGAGTGTGGCCTGGAGTTAAATCGCCCCTGTTGCAGATGAGGACACTGCAAGGACTTCAAGGGGTAAAGCCCAAGGGTGCAGTTAGTCTCTGTGTGGCGAGGGCCCCTCTGCCCTCTCACTGGAGGAGCACCACTACCTCCTGCTGTAGTGTAACAGTGGTCTGCCAGATACCACTGTCAGCAATTCCCCCAAATGGGAACATACAGCAGATTTCATTCTCCTGCACCTTACCAAGGAAATACGCCTGAGGGATCAATGGTTTGGGACATACGATACACTTGTGTAGCATCATCCCAGGAGATGCTCTGCTGCACTTGAGTGTTCCTTCTCTGAAGGGTGAAATTCAGCCAGGGAGTAAGTGACTGGGAGCAGCTTGTAGGATGGGACCAGCAAAGAAAAGGTAAGAGGTGTAAGGCAGGAGGGAGGCTTCCCCCTCTTCACAGTATCTCTCCTATATATAAACGGGACTTTCTTCTACAGTTCTCCCCCAGGCAAACCCCCAAACACACCACTCAGGGCCAAGGGTGGGCGTGCTTCAGGAGCTGTCTCCCCAGCTGAAGTTGAATTCAACTATACAGATCACGCTTCAAGCCAGGCATAATTCTTCCCCCTCCTCCCTTATCCCTCACCACCTCCAAGCAGATGGAGCCTTGCACCATCTCCCACCCTTCTGTGCTCTGAAGAGCAAAAAGGGAGGAAGGAAACTGCAAGACAGAGACAACTGCGCCTTTAAAATCCTTGGAGTAGAGATGGTTCTCAGAAGGTGATGGGAGTGAAAGGCATTAACAGCGGCTCTGTGAGCTTTGAGCCAGGCAGGCGGTGTTGAGCAGACTGCAGCTGGAGTCTGCTTGGGTGCTTTACCCTCCCTGAAGTGGCTGCTTCCAATTCAAAGAGGTGCTGCGGAGGGGGAGAGTATGGACAGGTTGATCTTTCGGAAGGGAGCTGCGATGGGGATTAGTCAGCTTTGTCCTTCTTCTTTGCGGTGAAAGGGACTTTGCTGGCAACTGCACTGCCTACAGCTCCAACACCACCGGTCACTGCTGAGACACTGCCCTTCACCAGTCCAACGCCAGCAGCAGGGACACTGGTCACAGCTGTTTTGGTGAGCTCCAGGCTCTTGCTGCCCACCCAGGCAACTCCTCCCAGCGTGGCCCCCACAGCTCCCCGGGTGATACTGAACAAGCCACCCGTCACTCTCCAGATCACGCCAGCCTGCTGCTGTGGATGGTCTTTGGTGGCATCTGCAGGGAAAGAAAGAAAGGAGAAAGAGTCAGAAGTTCTCACGACCACAGAATGTACCAGCCCAGAGGGGTTCTCCACCACCACAGCACATGCTCCAATATGTGCAGTACCTTTCCTCAGTACCTTTTAGTGCCTGAAGGAGGAACTATGGCAATGCCAGGCATATTGCTTGCTAGGAGAGGACTTGGGAGGAGAGACAGTAGGAAGAGAACTGCCCACATAACAGAGAAAGGAAGAAGGCGGCTCAATTACCTCTCCAAACTCTCAAGTCTCTGTGCTGCAATTTGAAGCAAATCCCACTAACAAGAGATGTAATTTTCCTCTCATGTATGTTGACTAATGCCAGTAAATCATGAAGACTAACACCAGCAGAGAAGGCACAAACTGCAGATAGCAACTGCTGAAGTTAGCTTGGCCTACAGGTCCTTGGAAGCATCTGTATCAAGGTAGGTCTGCACTAATGTCAAATGAGTGACTGAGGCACAATACAGACCCATCTGCAGGAACTGTAACTTAGCTAGCACAGACAGTAAACCAGAGTAAAGACACAGTGACATGGACTTTACCTCGCATTGTACAAGCCCTCCAGAGATCTCAGCTACATACTTAATAGTGTTACTGTGCTTAAGTTGATACACCATGTCACTGTTGGTTTAGCTGTGCCAATTGGATCGCGGCCAGCATAATATACCCACCAAAGCTGCCATCACACCTGCCCACAACACTGCAGACATAACATTCACAACTTGCCAGTTCTTGGAAAAGGGCTAACTCTCAACTGCTACTCACGGGACTCAAACCTGACAGCTCTGATGCCATCTTCCACACAATCCTCTCACCTTGCATCAGCTACCAACACTGCACATAAGCAGCAAAAGAGGAGCTGTTCTTTTACTGGGGTGAGACATTTTGGACACTCTGGCTTCTGATTCACTGCCAGTTCCACACACGAGATGAGTTACTAACAATTGCAGAAATACGACAAAGCAATCCTGGCAGGAAAAAAAGCAGGCACCAGCTGGGAAGACAGAAGCCCTGGAGTAGCAGCATCCTTTCTAACACATTCCCTACTCAGAAGACTCTGCACAGTGTTAATGCGGCAGGAGGACTTCTGTTGGGATGTGTGCCCCAGTTCCTGAGAAGTGGGGAAATGGCACAAATGAAAGTGGCTTTCTGAAAGCCTGCATAATATCGTGGCATGATGATGTCTCTGTAGAGTGCCCAGGCCAGGGATCCGGCCAGCTCTAGTCACTCTCTCAGAGCAGAGCACTGCTGAGGCTCCATCAGCGCCCTAAGAAATGAGCTGCTCTGCACTGGGCTCTCCTGTGCTCACTCGTTCCCCAGAGCAGGTGCAGGAACCAGGTCAGGTATCTGTTACTAGGACCAAAGACTGAGATACCTCAGCTGAGGCACTGCAACCCTGTTCCAGTGCCTGCCCAGGCTGGACTGTACAAATGGACTAACCACTAATCCAAGTGAATGAACAGGCTCAATACAGCTAATTGCAGACAGTCAAGAGCTGCTAGCTGAATGCACTTGCTCTTTATAGGTCTTCTTAGACACTCTCAGACTCACCATCCTTTCGCTAAAGCTCACTGCTCCTTTAAAGAAAGCCACCTTATTTATCTGCTCACTGCCAGCTAATCAGCTGCATCTTTCTTTCATCGTAAATAATATCTCAAGCAACAGAAAATTCGACCTGGAAAACCCTCTTTGATATCTCCACCCACTTTCATTTCCATGCACATTAGAGCATTGATTTAGGCACTGGATTTCCTTTGCTAGCAAGCAAAGGGCTTGGGAGTGCTGGAAAGCAGACTGAATAGCTAATCAAGTCGCAAGGCCTTAGCATGCCACACACCCTGGTTGATGGAGATGTCAGACCTACTCAGTCTTCGCAAACATGTTCCTTTTAGTGTTACTAACATGTCTCACCCTGTATCTTTCATCACATCCTCCATTTACTGTACTTCTGCCAAACTATACTGTGAATTCTTTTGAGCAGACACTGTCTTCCTGTTGTCCATATGACACATAACACAGTAGGGTCTCTAAGTGCTCCTGGAAAACAAGTCCTCCCCCTCCTTTTTTTCAAACAAGCCAACCAGAAATATGACACAAAACACTCAGCAGCAGCAGGGCACAGATTTTATCCTTGGATGCACTGGGTGCCCCAGGGTTCTGGACGCACATGGCTGAAGGGAGAATGTGACCTTGCCAAACAGATCGGAGCTGCTGCCTTTATCACAAGTGCTCAGGCAGACTGAAGACCAGCTGATCAGAGGAGGAACTCCCAGGCTGCACTGTGTCATCTGTGGGAAAGGGCGATGTTGCAGACCTTTCAGAAAGCAACTTAAGATGTCTTTAGAATTCCACACAACTTTTCAAATTACTAACTTTTAGACACAGGAGTTTACATTAGGAGATTGGCCTCTTGTGCCCAATTTTTCTAAAATGCTGCAGATTTTTGAGTTTTCACTCAAAAAATGAGTTGTCACAGGTTTTCTCCTGAGCCTCCTCCAGGCTAGACAACAGCTTTTGCTTGCTGTAAGGAGTTACTGTCTGGTGTTCACCAGTTCTGAAGAACTGGAATAAGCCTTTGATTAGACTCCCACATTTTTCCAAATAATCTGAGTTGCAAAAATGGAGTTTGACAGGGGCCTGCACAGGATTTCTATTATACTCTGAGTCGCTACAATTCTACCCCATCTATGATGTATTGCTTGCCTATTCCTCAATAACTTCTTTAAATATTTTCCCCTCTTCCTAGTGGCTACTGAGACTTCCTGGCATCATTTCCAGTTCAGTTGCCAGCCCCACACTTGATGCAAACAGCTTATTCAGTTCAGCAATTTTAGTGTTTTGTCTTCAGACCAAGAGCAGGAAGAACAGAGAGCATTTAGAAATCCACCAGAATTCAAAGTGAGCCTCTAGTCAGTGAAGCCCTAGAAAATTAAGACTAGTTCTCCAAATGAGTGGGATGCAGTCTCATGGGTCTCATGTTCCCCCTTTGCTGTATGGGAAAGCAGGATCCTTCTTGTTCCATTAGAAAACTGCAATGCAGAAGTCTGGGCATTAAATACCTAACCATGTGCTCAGCTGCAGAATCATGAACTGTACAAGTGCTGCAATAATCTTCCTGGCTCTCCCCCGGTAAACCTGAGCCTGAGTTTACACAGACCCCTCTCTTTGAGGAGGCTTTAAAGCTCTGCCCACATTTCTATTGACTTGAGGCTACTGGAGCTGCCGAGCCATCTGAATAATCCTAACATATAAATCTCCTGGATGATACCTAGATGCCTGCAGGTGGATAGCCCAGGGACTAGTGGGAACTGCAAGGCAACTGCAGACAAAATTGAGGGGACATATTACTCTGCCAGCAAAGAGCTAAAATACATTGGAGAAAGCATGAGGAAATATTAATGAATGTAGACAAGGACAAAGGTTCTTTCTGATTAAGCTAGGTAGAGTCAACAGCGCTGTGGCGCACTGGGGCGTCAGTGTGAGCACTGCAGCCTGCGCCTGGTCTCAGCCACTCTTGTGGCCCTTAAACGCCACAACTATCAGGGAGGAGAGATGGACAACCAGACTCTAGGAAAGAGGGAGGCTGTTCCAGGAGCACCTTCAAGGCTCCAACACAGAAAAGAACCTGTACCATGGGAAAAAAGAAAAAACTCAGATTTGATTAGATTTGTAAGTAAAAGACAAATCCCTTGTAACCCTAACCACTAGGAGCCAGGCCCTTCCTTGGCAGCAAGCTGAAACAAGTCACATTTGTTCTTTACTGCAGACAATGTGTCTAAGACTCTCTAACCGTCCCTGGTTAGTTTGTCTTCAGGACTGCAATAAACCCCATAGTAAGCTGTCATGTAAGATAAGCATCGGATTTACAGTGCAAATTAGTCTCTCAGATAATGGAGTGAGCTAAGCATTTTGTTGGCACAGAGGAGCCCAGATTAAGGGAGAGACTGACAGCAGAGATGAAATACACAAAATAATCAGAGAGACAGACACACAGCCAGAGCACGGGAACAGTTCTGCTCCCTCGAGCCTGCTGCAGCCCATGCTGCTCATGAAAGCCCTTCACCATCTGTCAAGCCATTTTCAAGGCCTGGCCTTTTCAAGGGTCCCTTCAGCTTCATGTCATCCCATGTCAATGTAGAATAGAAGAAGAAGAAAAAAAATAAATGAATAAAATGCACTCCTGTATGTATGCTGATTCTCTGCTCTGAGGTCAGCACCTCCACACAACAGACTTTCCTCCTTAGCTGAAGCCTTCTGCAGTTCATTTCTGCACTGAACACGGATCCTACCTGCTGGTGCTCCAGACAAAACCATCCTTTCTCATACTGAGAATATCTATGGCTTGGGGCAGCAGTGAGATCAGTTTGTCAGAACTAACAGATACAATTTTTAAAGCTGTCATGGTGACTGCTCAGGCCTTTGCATTTTATTTATTTGGTGAGACAAAACTATACCCTATGCTGATGCCCAGTATAAATGGAACAGGCAATATTCTTCCCCATTGCACCTGCTGGTAGGTGATACAACAGGCAAAGAGAATCCTTTACTTTAAAAAGAATTTGTATGAGTTGTTCTTTCCTAGTAACTTATAGGAACAGTCTGAAGTCAGGAAAGCAGTGTCAGGGAGTAGCTTTGCATATTTGGGACATTTCTGTCCCAGTCAAGCCCCAGGAGAAGGAGCTGGGCTGACTCAGTACACCAAAATGTAAGCAGTAGTGTCATCAATTTATTCTGCAGCAGAAGTGAGAGGAAGGATGAGATTGCTAGTTTAAGTCTAAATCTTCCTCTGACAGCTATTAATTGACCACTGCAGTGTTAGGTAGTGGATTTAGGCAAACTCCTTTACCTACAGGACAGTGTTATCTGGAGGAAAAAGCAAGGGGTGGAGGGTCAGCTACTTATACACTCTAGTCCCAGCTTTGGTGCTGACTTTTAAGCAGCTGAGCAAGTCATGCTCTCTTTTAAGGCCTTTGCACCATTGTGATTATGAACGTATGATTTTCTTAAAGCCTTGGTCACTGAGTCACAGAGACTGTATGGGAGAGAAGATTCCAGTCCTGATACTTCTTGGAGAAAAACCTGAAAGTTTGATTCAAGTGCACTCTTAAAGCACTGAGAACCCCACACAGATTACTGATATTTCTACCCTTGCAATCCTTTGAGCCTGCCTTAATTTGAAATGCATGGGGCTGGCACTGCTGCCTCTCTTCTCCTTCTGTAAAGTGATGCTGAAGTTAATGATCCCTATTTCCTTATATTGCTGTGATGTGGTGAAGGTTAATTAGGTACAGTGGGCACGACGCTTTGAACTGGGAAATTGTATCACCACAACTGGCACTGACAAATTCCTGTTGACATTCTTAGCAGAGATGCCCACAAGAACTTCCAATTTATCTCCAGAAGATGTTTTCAGATTAAAAACAAGTCCCGAAGACAAGAGAAAAGTGTCCCCCCTCCTCCGATGCCTGCTATGGAGTTACTTAAGTTTATTCTATAGTGAAGATTTTCAGTTTGAATGACCTATTTCTTTTCTTGCACAAGCAACTGAGGAGACATGCTCTGACCATTGGACACAAATGAAATCATGCCGCAGGCCTTCCAGAAGGGCCTTTCTCCAAAGAATGGCTAGCATTACCTTCTCCCAAGCTTCTCACATGTCACTGAAGAAGGGTTAGCCGACCTTTACTATTGACAGTTGTTGCCAGCATTAATGTCTGAGGTGAAGCAACTTCTGTTCCTGTCCTTTCTGGCATTTTAGGATCCAAGATCCTACAGTGTCACAGAAAAGTGTTAAAGACAGCAAAGCCCCTTTTCTTTAACACTTGTGTTTCGTTCCTGCCATCCTTCTCATGCTGCAGCTGTTTGGAAACAGTTCTACAGGCTCGGGAGCTGTGCTCTCCTCAGCCTTGTACTATCATGGCACTGAACGCTACAAACCAAGTTAGCTGCCACCAGCGAAAGGCCTAGAAATGCCACAGTGAGTTTAGCCCTTGAGTTTTATACATTAACTCCCAAGCCCTGCAATCAGCAATATGTACTTGCCTCTTGCTGCAACGCGATTGCTTATGAGGCTGCTGCACACAGCAAAATGGGGGCAGCTGTCTCTGAAACCCAGCTCACCCCAGGGCTCTTCACTGGCACAATGAGCTTTAATTGTTCCTTGCATGTGCCCCAGGAGCATTATTAACTGCTGAAGCATCTACCTCGAAGCACTGAGAGACAGGGTTCAGGAGGGTAAACGAACAGTGATATGGAGTGGCTTGTTTTCCTCGCCCAAGCCTTCAGGGAGAAGCAGTCTAAGCTCTGATTATGGAAGTGTAAGACTGTACTGTGCTTAGAGTTCGCTGGGAATTTTCTGACTAGATCTTTTTTTGCTGGGAAACATCACGTCATGGAAATAGAAATTCTTTGCAAAGACATGCTGGTATTGTTGAAACTTCCACTGGGAAGAGAATTCAGAGAGATGGCCTCAGAGCAGCTACTAAGCCACTGGTTAAAGGCATTTAACCAGCCTCGAGTCAGCCCAAGGACATTCCCCAGCCTCACACACACCTACTAAATGGTCCACACAGCAG
Organism: Rhea pennata; assembly: GCF_028389875.1. NCBI lineage: Eukaryota > Metazoa > Chordata > Aves > Rheiformes > Rheidae > Rhea > Rhea pennata. Next base: position 17,598,826 of record NC_084667.1, on the reverse strand, counting down.
CTGTATGCCATTTTTTATTCCTTCTGTAGAAACTGCTTTGCTTTGTAAGAATAGGTATTAATCAGAGGAGGAATATAAACTTATTTGCTCACCTTCCAAGCGCTTTAAATATTAGAGTTAAGATGTGCCCTGAGATGGCTCTCACTCTTATTCTTGGGGGCGGGGGGGGGGGCAGTCCCTTTGTTTTGCCCTTCTGCAGAGCAAGAATGTTTTCTCGGTCTGGATAAATAATCTTCTACGATACCTTATAGGCCATTGCAACTATAAAGTCCCTCTTCAACCAGGATTCTCTGAGACCCTTTTGATTCTTAATCCCTTATTTCCTCTGAAGGTTTACAGTACTTCAGCTACTCTGGTGGCATAGACAAGACATGGTCTCTAATGCTAAAGACCAGGATGATCCACAACCCGGAGATACTGCTCCACCAGCTCTAGAAAAATGCAAGTGAATTGCAGCACCGCCTGCACTGTCTACCAGAAAGAACATGGATCAAGTAGGACTTTGGAAGCCCACTTCTCTTCTCAGCATTACTGCTGACCTCCTCAGTAATGGCTATATTGCCTCTTTCCCCTTCATCTGCCTGCCCTGTTTCAGTCAGGGTCAGTTGTGCATGGCGCAACTGCCCACACGACACGGTGGGGCCCCTTGTGTGGCCGGCAACCAAGAGGCCCGCACAGGCCAGGAGCAGCACCCAGCTCTGCAGAGCCCAGAGTGCCGGGGGAATAATGATCAGCCTCACGGTGCTTCTGAGACACACTCTCCCAGCTCCCTCTGGCATACGTATCCGCTAACTGGAAAGTGAAAAAAGTGCACACAAGCACAAAGCCCTCAAAAGGTTGCCATTCTCTGATTTAGATCGTAAGTGCTCAAGGTTGAGGACTTCTCCCTTTTTATGGGCTTGTACAAGTGCTGGCTTAATGAGACCCTTGTCTTGTTTGAAATAAATGTCATCTCCCACTACAGGGTAAAGGTTGCAAGACAGACGAGCCCACAGGACAGTCTTAGAGCACAGCTACAAGTGGCACTGCCCATTCAAGAAGAAAGCAAGCTGGACCTACCACTGTCTCCATCTCTTTTTCTCAATGTGAAATACACGCAGAAGGTCAGGCTTTTGCTACTGGTCAGACAGATCACTAAAAAACCTACTGGATGTTGTGAGGCCACCCACACTGTGGAGAGATGATCCTAAAAGGCTTCAGATTTCAACTTGCTGCAGGGAATTCTGCATGGCAGCCGCTTCCTCCCCACCCACACCAATCACACCAGGTCCTGCATGAGAAACCACAACTGTGAATTAGGGCAAGTATCAACAGCAAGAGACAGCCAGCAGCTAGGCTTTGCTTTTCCTCTCTGTTGTGTTAAAAGCAAGCGAAATGACCATCAGACTTAGTTTAGTTGAATCTTGTGTCCCTGTCTGCCTGCAATTTATATTTCCAGCTCCAGCTACAACCTCTTGAATCAGTCAAGAGGCTTGCTTAAAAGTCTGACAAGAATGAGCATACAGAGCTCTATCAATAGCTCCTGCCACTCGTCTTGCTATTGGCATCTCATTGCCACTACAGTGAGATTTTGGATCATAAGACCTCTGGGACACGAAGCGCTTCTTTCTGTGAATATACCTATGGCCTAGCACTGTGGATCCTTGATCTCATTTGGAGATCTGTGAGTGGAGCTGTGGCAGCAAACTCGGTGATTTTCAGTGTCATCAAATCTTAATGGTCTGGGGAGAAGAGCATTCAGTTTTAAAATATTACTTCCTTACAAACAATTCTTGCTCGTATTTCTGCGTAGGCTGAAGAGACCATCTTTTTTAGCCTGGTCCTTGACCCATGATAGCTCAACTCTTGTCAGGGCAGATCGCTTACCCCGTCAGTTTTGTAACAGCGGTTGCACACTCTTCACTGAGCTGCTTTCAGTTGCTTGCAATAGTACCTGGCACAAAAAGATCCCAAATGAATTGGAGGCTATTGTTAAACAGCCTTGTTAATTCAGCTCTGATAAAGACACAGTGGAAAAAAATAATCAATATTTGTAAAATGAAAAGGACAAAATCCATAGAGAAATAAAGGTCATTTTCACGGTTCTCTGAGGCCCCTACAAACAATGGAGAGTAAATAACATAATCCAAGCTTATGTAAGAAATGACTTTTCTTCCATGCTCTAGTGCTACCCAGTGGACTTTACACAAAGGCAGAGTTAGCTAAGCCTCCTCTGTCTAGTGAGGCTACAAGTCCTTCCTGTGACAATACTGCTACCTCACAATTTATCAGAAGGTACAGGATTTTGCTCCCAGTAGGTCTGGGAAGGGGCATGGGAGTGAAACAGCCTCATCTAACCTGCAGGGAAATGCATTAGGCTGTCACAATCAGACATCGAAAGTCTGCTCTGCTCTTCCATCACCTGCCACAAATATTTTGGGTACTCTGCCATCTAATTTTTAAACGCTTCCTCTCTTTAGCTTATGGAAACACACAATTGTCACTCAGGCATATTACAGCTCAGATATCCAAGAATTTGTCCAAGAATACCCCCAGTAAAGTCAGAAGCAGTTCCTGCCTTGCTAACAGGGGAGATCCTGTTCAGCCACTTGCCCTTCCCAGTCCTACAGCAGCTGAGCAATGTATGCTGACGCTTTCCACCAGGATGGCTGGCATCAGTGAAAAGCCCAGAAATATCTCATTGTTTTTGATTATGTGCTTCTCTCCCCCCCCAAAAGACACATGAAGGAACTGAAGAAAAAATAGATGGAAGCTCAAAAAACTAAGCCACAAATATTAACTGAACTAAGGTCTGAAAGAAAATTTTTGGCAAAGAGAAATGACCCATTCATCCCAGAGACTATCCAGGAGTCTTTATGTCCATCCAAAGGATATCAACACAGTTTAGCTAAAAGCTGTGTGCTACAGAAACAGCTGACTTGGGCATTTGCAAGGGAGGCAGGAATACGTTTGTCTGCTCACACTTCACCCAGTGCGCCAGCAAAAGGCAGGAAGGGGTCTTCGTTACTCTGCTGGTTGTAGGTGTTCAACAGCTTAGTCTCAAAACCTCATTCTGAATCTCAGCTGTCAAGGGGAGAGTGCTGCATGCATGAGTGGGCGGGTACGCTGCCTCTGGGAGCAAACAGAGGAACAGACAGACCCTCCCTCCCCCATGGCCAGCCTGAAAGGGAAGGACAGGGCTGATTTGTTCCTGAGACAGTTAGATTTCTTCCAGTACCAAAATCACACCCCAGTATATACGCCCAAACCTCTTGTGCGTCCCCTCGCCTCTGTCGCTTCTAAGTGACACAGCGAATCCTACCCATTTCCATGTTCCTGGTGAACCTGTGGCCTTGAAATCACAGCCTGAATGCATAAATTAAAGGTAGCACTAACACTGTCCAAGGAGACATCAAACCTCCTCCTTTCTGCTGCACAAAGGGCTGCTGCTTAGGAAGGTGAAGTCACTAGCATGACAGTTTCTTTCACTTTCTTCCATATTCATGTTCTCACGCTCTTCAGGGCAGATTTCAGTCCTGCACAGCAGGGGTTCAGTGTGCCCTCAGCTTCTCAGTGGTTAGTAAAGGGCTCTGTCTGGTGCTGCAAGCTGGGCTGCGGATAATCTGGCTTCTTTGGCCCCCGTGGCAAGACAGCCGTGGAGGTAGGGTCTAGTTTGGCTCTCAGAGACACTTAGGCCTCCCTCTGAGATTAGTGCTTCATACACAGGAGTATCACGAATAATACACACTTCTGCCCACCTCCTTAGGGCAGCCACAGGCTCAGCCTTATACTCTCAGCCCCAGTTCAGAGGTTTATCTAAGCTTGCTTTCACCCATTACCAGGTAGTAATAAAGAGGCTATCTTTATCTGAAGGGGAGAAGCCTGTGACATTTCTGGGGTGTTTCCTGAATCAATCTTGACTCCAGCTCTGGGCATCTCCTTTAGCTATCTGGACACCCTGGTCTCTCCAGGCAGCAGAGAGGAGTGTCAGAAGTACATGAACTACCAGAATCATAGTACATGCAGGCTGACGACCAGATTCCTTCAGTGTGCTGCTTCTAGTTTTTCTGGTCTTCAACACATCTCTGCAGTAATGGGAGACGGGAAGTCAAACAAGCTCCCACCAGTCTCAACAGGACCTTCATCAACTCAGTCCCTTCAGCCTTGTGAACCATACTCCCAGCAGAAATCTCATGTGAGACCAGTACTTCTCCTCTCATTCATTTTACCAACTGCAGAAAATCCTCCTGCACGCCTGACTGGGACAGTGATGTGCTGGGGAAGGCTGAATGCCTGTAGAACCTGAGACACCTCTGGTGGGATAACTGCCCTTCTTTACTATCTACCTGTTTTGAATCAAAGCTAAGACAAAGCCTCATATTCCAGTCAGAGTAAAGGGCTCAGTGGAAAAATTCAGCTACACACCTACTGCACCTACTGTAGAACCTACACTACTACACTCCTAAGTACCTGAAGGGAGGGTGTCAAGGGGATGGGGACAAACTCTTTTCAGTTGTCCCATGCGACAGGACAAGAGGCAATGGGCAGAAACTGAAGCACAGGAAGTTCTGCCTGACCGTGAGGGGGAATTTCTTCCCTGTGAGAGTGACGGAGCACCGGACCAGGTTGCCCAGAGAGGTTGTGGAGTCTCCTTCTCTGGAAATATTCAAGGCCCGCCTGGATGCAACCCTGTCTAACAGGCTGTAGGTGACCCTGCTTGAGCAGGGAGATTGGACTAGATGATCTCCAGAGGTCCCTTCCAACCTTACCAATTCTATGATTCTCAATTCCCTTCTGTACCTCTGCATACATAGGAAAAAGGAGGGCAGAATGGTTGGTTTCTCCAAAAATGAGGGAGTATGTAGGGATGCTTTCAGAGCTGCAGAGTGTGTGTGTCTGGGACCTTCTCAGCTTTCTCACCATGGTGCCCAGCTTAGCTTGTGCTCCACATGCAGACTGCTGCTACCCTTATTTCTCTACACACAATGAAGCCTTCGGGAACTCCAAATCCCAACATGCCACACACTGGCTTAGCTACGGCAATTGCTACAGAAACTCATTTGCACCTTTTCTTCTTCCCTTTGTTTCCAATAAGATGCATACAGGGAATGAATGGAGTGACACAAATCTAATCAGAAGCTGATGCTTGCATCAGAAATCCCATCAAGTTGTCTTCCAGTCCCAACAGGCCCTCCACCCGAAAGAAAACATGTTGTCATGGCCTGGAGAACCCCTGTGCACCATGTGTCCTCAGCAGGATTCCTAATGGGCTCAATAGTCAGAAAATGGGTTTCATTTTAGAAAGTACAGACAGAAGTCCTTCCTGCTTAAATAAACTTCTAGCTGTTAATGGTGGTTTTCTGGACTTCTTTTCTAGCAACAAAACAAATCTGTATTAAGGAATTTCAAGCAGGGAAATCTTAATTCTCCAATAACACTACAGCAGAGCCCAAATAGTCTAGGAGAGTCTGCACGCACATGTCATGCACGCTGTTCACAGCATGTACCTGCTCAAGTAAAAGTCTTGCAGCTGGACAGGTGCAGTCCTGTTCACTACCAGCACAATTTTATGGGGCTCTGGACCCTCAAATACCTTAAACTTTGAAAATCCAGCTGATACCACCAACTCTAACCCAGGCTGCAGAACTTAACACACCTGAATCCTATTTCTGAAATGGACTAAAACAAAAAAAGATGTGGCTTCCCATCTGCACCTTTCACATTTCTACTTAAAAAGTTTTATCAAGCCTCCTGCGGTGGCATTCAATATCCTTCTAGGATGCATCCTGATCACAGATAGATGCTGTCTGCTGAGCACTAAAGGCCTCTCTTCCCCTGCAGCAACATCTTGGCTGCCTGAACTCTAGCTGGCTGATGGCAGCACCTGGATGCTATCCAAAGGCGGTAAGTTTCTTGCTGTTGAATATGTTTAGTCCCTTTCCTAGGGCACAATCTCCATTATATAGCTATTGTTTATGACCCCAATTATCTCTCAGAAACTGGTTCTTGCCTGCAGTTAATAACTAAGGCTAAGTGATCAAATGTTAGGACTCTAACAAACTGGTTGTTAACTTATCTGTCGACCAACTTCAGAGCATTTTACTGCTATTAGAAACTCAGACCAATGACTCATAAATGGCCTCTCCTGTAACACAGCGAGGTGAGGCCAAGTGCAGGGAGGAAAGCATCACTAGTGCTTCCTTGAGCTATCAGCTAGAGTAAGAACACGACTTTCCTTCCATTAACTCTCTTCTCAGCATCCCCTGATGTCTGGAAGATGACAAAGGAACACCTTTCTTTGCAGACTACATTAAACTCTTCTGGGGACTTGGATCATGTGTGCAGATGTATATGTAAAATGAGCTCATGCTCTGAAAATTGCATTCAGGAATCTCTTTTTTAAACTGTAATTCCTACACCAGTGTTTCCAAAGGTTAACAAAGCAGGCCAACACTGGAAATGCCTTTTGGGTAGGAAAATGACTCTCACTTCAGAAAAAAAAGGTTACTCGGAACCAGAGCCTAGTGAGTAGGAACAATTCTTACATTTCAGGGGGACATCTATGTCCAATAACAGACACATTGTCAGTCTTTTCCAGTTTACTGGAAAAGGAAACTTGTCCTCACAGGTTGATTTGTAAAGCAGCCCCCAAAAACTCATAAAAAACCTTTAGGTTCCCATTCAGAGAAAAGCTAATGCCATTTCTATTTCATAGTTCTTGGCCTCTGAATGAATAGAAGACCATCAGCCTTCCTCTCACAGGCTCGCAAGGATAATTAGGTATCTTACCGAAAATAATTTTCCTGAGAGATTCATTCACCCCTACTCCATAAAGCATGAAAGTCTGGTTTTAAGGAACCACCATTTTGGTGTTCCCAACGACATCAGGTGCTTGACCTCACTGTCCACCACTTCATATCCTTCTACACCTCTCTATTCTGTGACAGTTTTATAGGCAGTCAATAAATGATGGTTTGAGTGTCAAGCAGCCCTGGTTGGTGTTTATACTTGTTTTCTATGAACTGAAGAAGATTTATTAAAATACAAAATTTATTAACATGATCTCTCCTCCTCCCCACAACAGCTTTCAGCTGGCATCCACTGCAAGCTCTATAAAGCCTGTGCTCAAAGAAATCAGTCTTAGAGATTGTAATCATCTCCTCTTGCCACCACAGACATACAGAGAGTAGAGGAAGGGAATGGAGTTGCTTGGTGAAAGCAGCCTGGTCTTCTGCAGCTTAAATGCTCTGTCCTTCCAACTCCCTTCCAACATGGAGGAGCCAGCACTGGGACACCTGACATCCAGGACCCCTCTCCTCTCCCTTGAATTGGCTACATACTGCTCAAAAGACATTTACTTTCCTACTCCTCTATGAGTTAGCTAGGAAAAGACAGACAAGGAAGGTGATCATCAAGAACAAGAGATGGCATCCTTCCTCTCCCCCCCCCCCCCCCCCGAACAACTGCTGGACAACAGAAGACCACAATATGTTTGTCACCATGCATGCCAGCAGGGCAGCCACTTGCAGCAAGGGGGAGGATGGATGTTTCTGGATAGTGAAGAAAGATCGGATCACATTCAGAGGAAGCAGTTGGTTTTCTGGCAGTATGAAGATGACATAAGGAGTATCCTCTACTGATGAAATAGCACTCAAAATGTAGAACGTTTCTAGTAAAAATTTGCTAGTGCATCTCTGCTTTTTCTGCCTTGCTCAGTCCATTCCTAGCCACATCCCTCATAACCCTATACACATGGCAACTTTCTCTAATGGAAGTGGAGCACTATTTGTTGTGTATGTGGCTGCCATCAACAGAGAGACCCTGTTAGCAGACACACTGGAGCCCAGCTTCCCCACAGAAGTATCTGAAGTGTAACTGCAACATGCACACACAAATGTTTCTGGTGCCTTGCCTGTAAGTCAACAGCCACAACTCCTGGTATCAGCCAGTGACCACGTAACGACTCACAGGGAGCCTGTGGGCCTACACAGTCTGGGAAGGAGCCGAACAGCAGCTGAATCTTCATTTGCAGTCTTCCACCAGGGCTTGGCAATAGGGATGGGGCTGACCAGTCCAACAGACCACTCATGTAGCTTTAAAAACACACTCTTTCATCCTTACACACAGATGTTCTTATTCATGTATCCTCAGCAGAAGCACTAACATATCCATAATTGGATTCATTACTGGTGCTATTAGAGCTCTCAGTCACTGCCTTTGCAGCCTTGTGTGGTGCCGGGGAAGTGCACAGGAAGAACAAACAGGGTAGAAGCACGGACAGCAACAGGGCTTAAAAAAATTTGTTAAGTTGTTGCTGTGGCAACTAAAACAAAATTTCTGGCAGGAACTGTGGTGTGTGGGGAACTGTAAACTTCTCCATTTGTGGAAAACATTGGTCATGTCTCTGAAAAGGAGGTGGAGGAAACACAGAAAGAAGGACTCTTTTCAGAAACTACTACAGCAAGAGCCAAAAACGGTCTGCTTGCAAATTTATTCTCATGGCAAGCCCCGATGATCGTTGGATTCTACATTCCAGAGCTTCCCAGGAGCCAGTGCACTGACAGAGCTGGCACATATGGAGGAGCACTTCTAGGTATTCAATACAATTAGTCTTGATTGCTAGGAAAGCAATTGAACTGCTGTACAAGCAGCACTGAAGTCCACTCACTCCTAACTTCACCTGCCTCCTCTGCATCCCCAACCTATCGAGAGTCTTCATGGAAAGTGAAGCTCCTGTGCAAGTTTATTTTTCTTGAGATGATAGATTCTGGATTTATACCTCAGGAACACCAAACATTCCATCCATAAACAGAAGGAAGAGAAAACGCAGTGGTTAGGTCTGGAAATACTGAAAATTGGCTAGGAAAACTGAACCTGATCTCTACAAAAAACACCATAAGCTTTTAAGATACTCATTCCCTCTGAGCAATTAGAACAGTAACAATACAGACAAATGTCACATATCCTGACTAACTTTACAAGGTGTCCACTATTTCAGTATCTCAACACAAGTTGCAAACTTTCAGGCTCATGTATGGTCAGCATCTCAATTTCAGGTTTAATTATAATGCAGGACATGCAAAAGCGGAGTTAGAGTTGATTCAGTGTTGATTTAGGCTAAACAACTTGCTGTTGTATTACCTACTTAATTTTCTGGGAGATAATTCAAATCATGGCTGAGCCGGCTTAGCTAGCAAAATACAATACCCCTGCCCCTCACTTTCCCCTGCTCGAAGAGCATGGTTAATCATTTTTTAATTTATGAAGTTTAAAATTCATTCACTTTGGAAACTCTGAATGGCACACACGCATGATGCAAGACTGCATTCTCAGGTTCAGTGTATAGTTTGGAGCTGGCAAAGGGGCACTTTACAAAAAGGGTAGGAAAACAGGTACAGATTCAACAACGACAGCAAACGCTGCCAGCAGAAAATCTGCCTACTGAGAGACACCACCTAGGCAAAATGATTGATGAGGATTTCACTTCTCTGAAGTCAGCATCTTAACTACGAAGACTTCATTGCAAGTTAGACTCGCTTGGTGGGACTGATTTCTACCGTGATAGGAAGAGCAAAGGGGGTGGGAGGACAAAGACAAGGGACTGGCGCGAGGTCAGCGAGGGGGAGCAGGCAGGCACGTAGCCCATTGCAATGCAGCCGGGCTCTTCTCCTCTGTCCCCAGGGGTGCGAAGGCGCTCGCCTTTCTGACCCTGACCCTCATAACTCACACAACTTTACTGTGTTAATGACCGCAGGGTGAATTTTTTAAGCAGACTGACAGCAACCTGGAAACAACCCAGGAGCTATGAAATTGCACCATTGCAAAAAGAGAGCTTAGCGCAAGGGAGGAGAGAGGCCCCGGCCAAGCGTACAGGAGGGCTTTACGCAGGCACGCTGGGTTTGCTCTGCGCAGTATTAAGGAGTCATGCTGAATCTCTGAGGTCACGGCAAGAAACAAGAACTTCCAAAGCTTATGCTTACAAATATAGTTCTAATCATCTTGTTATCACATCAAAAATCCTTCAGTTTTGCAAGTTCAACAGGCAAAAGGCTGCAAAATCACAATTCAGTCATTTAACCTCCAACTGCCCTATGCACTAGAAAGCTAAGGAACACGCATTTTGAAATACCTTGAAGAGATTTGATTCTGCTCCCTCTCCTTAAAACCTTCTACTTTCACACCTAGCTTACAGCATTTGGATAAGGGCTTGTTAATAAGGAAGTTTAGAGAAAAAATGTAAGGTGTTACTGCCTGCAGCAGTTAAAATCTTAAAATTGTTTGTGCAGACAAAGACCTCTTGTTGGCATAAATGTCACCTCTGTCCATACCTCTGTCACCCACTGAAATGCACAGTATGTATCAAAATTTTACATATTTTATTCTGGCCAATGATGTAACCATGATGTGGTTACTTCTAGTGAAGAACTGAATTTTCTACACCATAAACTACTTGTTTTAAAGTAAGTTTGCTGCTTGGAGACGCAGACTTTAAAATCAGTCCATCAAACAAGAGAAAGGTAGACCACACACAGGTCACTTCTCAATTTCCAGAGTTACTGATGCAGTGAAGATATATGTTGCTTAAGAACAGGATTGTCACTGGCTTTGGGTGGGGAAGCACTGGCAGCAGTTAAGGTTGGTTGAGAAATTTTCACTGTGCATGTATAACAATTTTAGTCCGGACTTTAAAGCTGTTAGCTGCTTGCATCTGAGCATTTCCAAACTTCTAAGCAGTTCTCAGCTTTGAGAAAACAGCCTGCTCTCCTAAATTATTACCTTATCATAGCAGATAGGCAAATATAACTTTTACTCTAGATTTATCTTGAAGGTGGTGGGAAGCTGGTCATTTCCTTAAGACTTCCCTTTCAATTGCCAAGAATTAGGTGGCAGAAATTCTTGTGAAGTGTATAAGCTACACATCTGATGTATCTGACTCTGGAGATATCCAATGGAGAGACTACTTTTTTTTTCAGCATGATCTTCCCTTATACAGGACTATAAAAACATGGGATCATCATATCCAGTCTTCTGTTGCACAGGCAACTGCGTTATTTAATTCTCAAATAACTAATCAAACTCCATGTTAAAACTAGATACATTATTTGCCCTGGTACTCTCACTTGCATATCTAAAGTTTCAACTGACTTCTGCTTAAAGACCTTCTAATTTGCTGCCTATATATACTCATGGACTGTTTAGACCCATTTCCTCTTGTGCCAATGTTGTCTTTTAGTTTAAATTGCTCTTCTCCCTCCCTGGTGTTTACTCCTCTGATGTATTTATAGAGAACATTCATATCTCCTCTTGGTCTTTGTTTTGCTAGATTTAACAAGCCACATACCTCTACTCCCCATGTACACAATAGATTCTTCATTCCCCTCATCATCCCAGAAGCCTTTCTCTGTACCTATACTCCAGTCTCATGTCAGTTTTTGAATGTGGGTGTTTGGCAGTGTATAGAGAATTCACTAAAACCCTCGACAACGCATCGACAGCTCCTTCCTTCTAAAGGGACAGCCTGCCCGATACAACCCAGGACTGCACCTGATTTTTCAGAACTCCAGTATATTGGCAGGGTGCAGCAATTCCTTTGATCAACTAACACAATCAAATTCTTTCCTTCTCCCATCCCCTCTAACAGATGAGTTCCTAGCTTACACCAGACAGTCTTGTTATCAGTCCCTAGGTGTATATTCTTTCCTTCTTGTCCCATTAAATATTTTCACAATTCTATTATTCATCATTGGTCATCAGTTTTTGCTGTATGATATTTAAGTACTGTTATCAATAATAGTAATATCCAAATTGGTTTGTGTCATCCCTTTTTCTGCAGAAAATCTATGTAGGAATCTAGAAACTGCTCTTAAGTCATTCTGTAAAAATACCTGTTTAAAACTCCAAAGAGCAGTGGCCCTCCTTCAGCTCCAGTCTTCATCAACTGAGAAACAACCACTTCACCTGTATGAGATTTCCTCCTGATAATAGACCCTAATCATATTCTGCTAATGCCTGAGATGCCAATCCCACCTGCAAGTGCACTAAATTCTGGACATGCCACTGGGGAGTTTGGTAAGAAACAGATCTCCCAGGCGACGTTTTTGCATTGGTGTGGTATATGGTTGTGAACACAACGGAGGGGGCTGTTCTGGACAACAGTGTTTTCCTTCCAAAACCTATTTTCCTGTTCTAACTCAGACTGGTAGAAGAGACTGATGAAAAGCAGATCACAGAGGAACTTTCTCTGCCCTAGAGGCTCTTGTAGCTTTTCGTTCTGTGAGCCCTATGAGACCTAGTTTTTTTCACGATTTCACCTCTCCAACCTTTCATTTCATTTTGGATGCTAGGAAGAGAACCACTACCTTCTTCTCCAGCTACTGCGGCTGAACACTTGCAGCCCTTGTGCTGTGGAATTTGACCTTCCTCCTCCAATTACCTCTCATTTCTCCACTTCAATTTTGCTTGTTTCGTTGAGTACAAATTCTCTAGGGCAAGCATGGTGCTGTGACTCCAGCTTTATTTCAGAGACCGCAGAATGGAGATATAATGTACAACACTGATAGTAATACTTCTCTCTGATCTCTCAGTGCCTTGCTGCCACAGCAGTAGACCTTTGGAAATGCTTATCAATAACACTGACTACAGCCTAGATGCCTAGGCTAGGTAAGTATTCTCCAGTGCTCATGAAAACTGCCCATGAGTGAGAATCTCGCTTTAGCAGGAAGGAAGCTGTTTTAGACAATTCTGGGCCAAAAGCAAATTGGTTTAATTAAAACCCTACCTATATGGGGCTGTAAGCTGCAAAGCAGAACAAAGCTCTGACAGGAAAGGAAGAACAGAAAAGCCTGGTCCTGAGCTGTCTGCTTCCAAACCTGTTTACTTAACTATTAGCGAGGGTGGCTTCTCCTTAATTTATTTACACAGAATGTTTCTGTAACCATCTGCTCTTAAGCTAAACGAAAAATTATCATCTTTCTCCTGCCGCTGCAGAGACTCCCTTGGATGTTCTTAATAATGCAAAAAAATCTATCATTTTAATGCAGACAGCTTGGCTAATAAAAATGATCTCTACCATTAGTAATTATGCCACAAATACAATGCAAACAAGCAGCCCTTCCCTGAAGAGGCCAAGCATAAAAAACCCCTCTCAACAATCAGGGACCAGAGATGACAGCATGGGAATGTGACTTGTTTTTTTCAGTTGACTACCAAAGAGCAGGAAAATAAAGAGGAGGGCAGTTTAATGTAGTTAGTTATTCACTTCTTTAACAAGCTTTACATGTTTCAGTCAAACCTGCCCGGGTCCCATCTTACGAGGGGACACTGGCTCTGGATTATTACTATAAAGTCATAGTCCTAAACCAAGCTACCTTGTTTTATGGGCTTCTACAGTTCTCATTATAACAGAACCCAAATCCTTTAAAACTGTGTATCCAGTTTTGCTGTTAAAAGGGCAGATACATCCAGGCCCATTTAACAGATAGGAAATTGAGGCAGAGAGCAACTAAAAGTAACAGCAAAGAAGACAGCAGTGAAGCTAGAAAATGAATTCCAGCCACGAAACCATTACCAAGAAGTTGAAAAGACCAATTTCGGTAAGTCCTACTTAAAAACACACTCCCTCATAGGCAGTTTGCTAACAAATGGAAGGCCAGCCCTACCGGCACATGTTGCCTGATACCACTTTAGTATGGCCAGCCAATGCTTTACTAGAGGCATGATATCTAGATCTTATTTCTCATGTAGTGCTGCTCTCTTCTGTAACAGTAGCAATTCACTTAACCTCCATGACTCAGTTTCCTCCCACAGTAAAAACAGCAATAAAATGTTTAAAGTCCAGGGATCAATTAAACAAAAACAAATCAAAGCAACCCAGAAGAAAATGTTGTTTTCTTTAAAAGAGTGCTGAGGGAGAGAGAATAAAATTACACCTCAAATTATATCAATAAAATATGAACACATCTCTTTAGTAAATAATTCAACTGATAAAGAAATGTGTGTAAAGAAAGATAATCAATATCCTGGGGATTTTCAAACACTTCTGTTAAGAGAGATCGGCATTGTAAGAAACGAAACGTGAACAAATTGGAAGGCTAGTACGTGCCATGAATTTCTGTAGCCCAAAGGTCTAACACAACTTTTGTGTGCTGCATAAAGAATCAGGAGTGTCTCTTGTGGCAGGTGGAGGGTGGGACAGGGGATGAAAAGGAGCCACGTGTGGGAGCACAGTTCTAGAAGCGAAAGATTTAATCCCAACTCAGTGAACTCGTCTGTTGGCAGATTTCCTTCGCTTCTGCTCTCAGTCTGTAAAACGGGGCTGAGGACAGTCCTGTTGTGGGAGCCTGGGATGATTCCTGTTTGCGTATTGTTTCAAAAGGTAAAAAAGCAGAAAGGAGGGCAATTCTGAGCTGGGCAAGTAAGAAGTGTAGGCTGCAATGGAAGATGATCAGCTGCCATGAATCGACCCCTCTGTGAAAGCGCAGCAGGAAGGCACCACAGCTGCGCCCATTGGAGGGCACACCGTGCAAACCAGCGCCAGCAATTTCCCGTGCTATGCCAGAGGAAGCGAGCCATAAGGAGAGCACCACGGCCCTGGCTGTGAGCCAGTCCCACAACTACAAGGAAAAATAGGAGCTGATGTTTCATACCGAAGTTAAAGAGGCACCCAGACCACTGACATGGATGCTAGCTCACCCATGACGATGACTACTACGGATGAGCCAAGCTATTTTAGAAACAACTCTGTGGGCAGTCGGACAGCCAGCTTGGCTTGTGCCTGGGCAAGATGGCAGACTGGTGCACAGGGCTTCCCTCCTGGATCAAATACTCCAGTTATACTCATACCACACACAGGCTGCAAGCTGCAGAGCTGAGATTGGCTCTGGAAAGCTATCAGATTCCAGCATTACATCTCCAAATTTACCAGGGCTTGAGAGTGACAGGCCACAAGCAGGTGGTGGAGGAAGTGAAGAGAAAGAGAGGCCGTTGTGCTACAGCCTGTAGCCACTGCTTTGTTTCCCCCACCTCATCAACATTTTGGCCTTGTATTGCTTCATAGCCTATTAATATTCATCAGTGACTTTCCACTGTGCTTGCACTTTTCTGTCAGGCTCACAGGGCTCATTCCCACTTGTCTTAATAGGATGCAAACCTCACAAAATCAAATCTTATTAGCAAAACTCCGTCGGACACCCTCAGCAACACAATAACCTCAGTCTCCATTCCTGCTAAAGTGAAAGGGAAGCCTTCCATGCTGTTGACATCTGTAGAGGTCTTAATCTAATACGACATTTCAATCTTAACAGCAGAAATAAGCAGGAGCAAAACACTTAGGGCAGGGAATGCCACTGAACGCTGCTGAGTCAAGCCCCACAGCATCACAGCCAAGAGACGGAAAAGACCTTGAAAGCACACTTCTAATGCTGGCTTGCGATAAACCTGACAGGACGACAGTGCTGGTTCGTTAACACCTTTATCTAGCTGATGAAAGATTGCTGACGTACCCCCATATGATTCCTTCCAAGTTCTCTGTTCTAAAGCACAAAGCTTTTGGCCTTCTCATATACAATAGCTTCACTATCCCAGTGCATAACCTCATCCCTGGGGGTTAACACAGACAAAACTCAGGGGAATCAGCAAGAAAAGACAGTGCTGCAAAATGTGGACCATCTTATTCCTCATCTCTGCTCCCTGTCCCTCCTCCCTTTTTAAACCACTGACTTTACTAACAAGCATGAGTTTTCAACTCCTTCTGGTCTTGCAGAGGCTAGAGCAGAGAATGAGAGAGATTTTAGCGAGCTGTGTGTGTCAATAACAGGGATGCTTTGCACTTCTACAACACATGCCTTGAATCCTGCTTTATGTCTACTTTTTACATCATCACTGGTGATAAAGACTCCACAGACTGATTTTTCCAGACCCCTGGTGAAGTTTGAACCTCTGGCAGAAAGAAAAATCATCCTCGAGTTGGAAAGTGAACAGATTTCAGTTTGTAAGTCAGTGAGTAAGTCAGAGACTGAAAATAAATACCAAATGTACAGTGTCATGTTCACACTCAGTCACTCTCCTAAGTAGAACAGTACATTAACACATTAATTTTAAAAGACTTGCTAGCTGTAATAGCTAACAATGATGCTGATAGCAGCCTCTTACTCACTGAATAAGAGCTGCTCAAGTCTTGACCCTGAACTGCCCAAATCCTTTCTGCTTAATTAACGACCTTCATTCTGTATCAACAAAAACTGATAGCAATTTGATGGAAAATTGCTGACCCAATACACAGGCCACTCTGCCAGACAGATTTGATACAGAATTGTTCTGTGTGTGTATATCCTGCTCTCAACACAAGGGAGTGTGAACCCTAGCCAAAGATCGCATCTTATTCTTGGCAGACAGTTGAGAAAATGAGACTAGGCCCATAGGAATCCAAACTGTTGTGAGAAGAAATGGAATTTAATCATAGTCTTTCTTGTCTTAGAGAGGTGAAAAGCCCCCTCAGATCACCCACGGAATGGGGTGACCTTGCATCTGGTCTTGGGATGCAAGGATAGGGAGGCTCAGGAGTGCCTTAGCTTTAGCTATTTCTAATTACAGGGCTTTACATTTACATTTTCTTTTTTTTTCTTTAACTTGTTGTGTGAACACCAAAGGAAAGGAGAAATCTGTTACTGTTCCAATCTATTCATACCTACATCTTGGAAGTTCAGCCATCCCATACAACTGCCTTTGACTACAAGGATTCTTTCAACCGTATTTGAGAGGAATAAGAGGAACTGGCACAGGGACCAAAGGATACTTTTGTACAGTTTCCAGAAAACACTAGGACATCTAGATTTTCAAATTATTCTACAAGCAGCCCACTGTAATTTACAGCCAGTTGAAATTGCTCAAGTTAGCCAGTTGCTCTATGGCGCTCCACACAAGAGGGGATTATTGTATCGACTACAGCTCTGTACAAGGGTAGTAACCCAATTCAGCTTCTGAATTCATAAGGTCAGAGGGACCGTGAATTTTGACTTGTAAGGAAGTATTAGGAACACTGTTCTTCTCTCAGCTTAATTGTCCATTTTCTCTGAATCAAGATATCTGTGCTGGAATTCAGGACCTGATTAATTTACTGACCTCACAAACGGTTTCTCCAGAAACACTGGGATAGTTTCCACACCTCAGGAGCAGAATTATAGGATGCTGCTGCAGCTGCTACCTCAAGGCTATGTGTACAGCAAGCTGAAGAGATCACCCCAGGAAAATATGATAAAGAACACCCTCTGGATCCCAAATATCTTAAAATAAACAAATGCAAACTTTCCTAAGCCTTCCTGTCGGTGTCACAGATACCTAAACCCACCCCTCGCTATCATTTGGTAGTCGTTATTTGTCCTGTCTGAACAAAGCGATGCTTTTTACCTTCTCTTCTCCGTTCCACTAAAACTTTAAGAAATCTTGTTCCTAAAGCTGTGTCAACATCATTTAGGTTGCTGGTGCGCAAACAAGGAGGTAAACAACAACAACAACAAAAATCATGTTAATTTCAAGCTCCATTAGAAATGCAGAGTTTGGCAGCAAGAGAAATCAATGTTTGTCCAGCGGAAAAAAAAAAACCTGCACTGATAGGGACAAAGGGGCTGTTTTCAAGTTTCTAAGAAGATGTAAAAATCTTAGTACTCAATACCCTCTTAAATGGGGGAAATTTGTTTTCTTATCACAGAAGCGATTTGATATCGACACAGGTGGTATTTTGACGAGAATTATCCAGCCTCAGATACTATCTGGCAATGCTTTTCTTCTTTGTACATTTGATCAGCTCTGACACTAGGACCAATTGATTTCCTTTTTCTTTTTTTCCTCCCTAAAGATGTCGTCAATTCTGGTTTGTTCTGATGAACTCCATGAACACTGCACCAGATTCAAACAGGTCTCCCAGGGATGACTTCAAGTCGAGCTGTGCTGGATAACAAGCAGAGAAACCATCATTCTTAGGTGCTACTTTTTGTCTGGGCTAAATCTTATTCACTGTGACAAGAAAAAATCTAAAATGGATTGGAGGGTTGACCTTTCAATAGTGTCTGCACTGAAGCCAGTTTGAGTAAAAAATTCCTCCCTGGCCTCATTTAGGGCAGCAGCATTGTGAAATTACTAAGAAATAGCAAGTCCCTATTAGATCCAGAGTTTGTTCATCTTTAGGAAAAAATCACTGTCATTTGCTACCATGACTTTGTTAATTTATATAAATGCAGCAAATCTATAAAGCTATGGGACCTCCCAAAGCATCACTGCGCATCAGGCTAAACCGCATGCAGCCAACCTCATCTACAAATTCCCGAGACATCAGGGCTTCTGCTTGTTACACCCAAGATTTGCAGTCTCCACCACCACGCTTGCATGCTGGGGGCCAAACTCTGCCCTTGGCTGTGCAAACTCATGAGGCTCCTCTCCAGGTTAATGGCATCTGTGTGAATGACAGTCTGCCCCTATGGCAGGGTTTAGCTGGACGGTCACCTGAACGGTGACAAATCTTCTCCCTGCACTTGCCACTCTGACCACTCATTCTTCTGTATAGAAGTAATAAGCTACTCTGCTGTCTGAAAAACAGACAGGCAAACCAAAAAGCCTAACCTGTAGACTACTCCACCTCAAATATAAAGGGTAACATTATTTCTGTACCTCCTGCAGACATTATCAGCCCCTGCTAGCACAGTCCAGAAGCAGAGAAAGAGATGATTATATATTACATGAGGAGTGGAAAGCAGAGAAGCTATAGCTAGGGAAGGTTCATTGCATTAGCTGCATTCCCCTGTCAATGACTGGAATTTTAATCCTCCTTGCCTGAAAGTATCCTTAAGGAGTGTGAAAACAAGAGTTCAGTAAGAGATTAAATCTACCTGTTTTGCACAGGAGTCCTTATCTGGAGGCACCTCCCCTCCAAAAAGCAAGGTATAATTCCTCTTTGTTCCCAACAGATTAGGTTTGTTTTCACTGTCAAGAATGAAAAATATCCCAGAGAAGACCAGAGAATCCATTTAACATAGACTACAAATCAAAGGATCTACACCATTAAGGGGTAACACTGTCCTCTGGCAAGTGCTTCCCATCTTTCTATGAAAAGTTACCACGTAGTGTGGGAGCTCTTAAACAGCTGAGACATCTCAAATAAAGTGAAACTTTTAGAAGCCAAACAGCTAAGGTCAAAATAAAATGCACCAACTTTTGGAGTTAAAGCCCATCTCCAAGTGCTTCAGGATTTCCCAGCTTGCATCTTAGTTAACAGGAGGAATGCTGCTACTACTGAAAAGGCCAACACATGAGAGTGAAACGTGGAAGCCAAATCAGAACGGCTCACTTCCAGATCGGAGCACTGGATTACAGCACTTGGATGTGTAAACTTCACCCTCCACTCAGAAAGCCAGATAGCTGCTTTGCTTTTAGACTTACTGCAGGTTTTTAAATGTGCTCTAGCAAAAGGGAAGATGCTTGGTTTTCAGCATAGACAAATCAGACTGGGATATCAAGAAAGAAGTGTATGCTAACAAGCGAAAGGGAAAAAGTGAAGGCTAAGAGTATACTGCTAAATAAATAAATACACAGACAGCTTTGCAAGTTCTGCTAGCAGATAAGAATGATGTACACTTCAGCAAAGACATAGCATCTATTATGCACGATCAATTAAAGACAAGATTAGGAACTTCTGATGAAGGAGAGTAAGTCGAATAACTGTAGAGCTCTAGCAGCTCTAGCTTCAACAAACAAGCACAGCCATGTGTCAGCTCATTCCCAGATTCAGACACACCAATTCAGGCTAAGTTTGTAATTTAGAACTTTTCACATTTTGACAGCCCTTCAGGTGTGTTATTTCATTTGTTTCTTCCCTAGATTTTATGGTGTCTGCAGAAAGTGTATCAAGGGACAGAAAAAATAGTGGGTGTAACTGTAAGCCACAAATTTAACACACAAGCACAAAAGGGTGGAGCGGATACATTTTGTAGGAAGTGGGTTTTTTTTTCCCCCTCTCTCAATGAACACATTTTTCTTAACCTAACCAGCTAGATGTATGGTTCGAAGGTGATTTTTCAATATGAAGTTTGATTTCCAGGGTGCAAAAATTCCTCAGAGAATTAACTTCTTAAATTAGAATTCTGCAGGCCTGCACTCTGCTCAGACACCTGTTTCTTGGGAAGTCTGATAAAATTGCTTCTGACCTATTTTAGCACACTGGGAGGTGGTGGGGAAGCAAAAAAGAGAAGTATGTTGGGGGGGTAGGAAGAACAGGAAAATTCTCAGGGAAGAATTCTTGTAGTCTATTCTTGAACAGTTCCACAGTCGAAAGATTTTGAAGTTGAAACTGGCACGGAAATAGTTCTGCCTGAAGAATTTCAAAGAATAATCCCGGGAGGGTTCCCTGGGCATGGCCTGACTCCAACGGGAATTAGTTTTCATTTGACCCAATAATACATGTTTAAAAAGCACATGCTGAGTACACCTGTCAGGTTTTCTGGTAAGCTCATTAGGGACTTCATTTTGCCCTGCACCGAGTGCTCTACCTCAGTCCTGGAACACGGTTCATAAAACCATGAGACTAGTTTCAGAAAAGTCCACGGCACATTTCACACTCCTTAAAATTAAGCAGGTGTCTATGTGCTTTGCTGGCTCAGACTAGAGTAGTGGTTTTCAATGCTTCCAATCTCTGGCCCCAGAAACATCTTCTAACAGTGATCTTGATTCTGAAGAAATATTGCCGATTTAATACAGGATAAACGAGCTTGCTTTTCTTAACCAGCTTTGCAGACCTCTTCAAAGTAATCCAGAGCTTCCCAACTGCTTCAGGATCACAGATCGAAATTCACTGGGTCAGAATATTCAGTAAAGCTGGTCACAAACTATTCAATAAAATACTTTAAAATGATAATACTAATAATAGTATCCCATGTGTGTTGATACAGACACTTTATAAAAGTTTTTAAACTAAATGAGATGAAGATCTGCTTCAAATCAAATTCAATTTAAAATTCTTCATCATGGAAAAGACAAAAGTGTAAAACACTGTTTAGCTCAACATGAAATATAGTAGTATATTCAGAACAAAACATGTCCTTTATAGTGCCTGTTAGACTAGGAAAAAAGTTATGAAAATAAATGGTTGGATTCACAAAACTGGTGGTGCATTTCCTTTTTGTGTAATAACTCAGAGGCTACAGCACCTTTACCAAAGATAGAGGAAAACTAGGTTCAGTTGCTTGAAGTTTCAAATTTTTATCTCCAAATTGCTTGCGGAGTACTAGGAGCTTATGATTCTGTATCTTTATTCAGATGGACTTCTTTTGGTGTTTTTTCTATGCCACAATAATTAACTGTGCAGTGGAGCAAAAGGTGGAACTCAAGCGTCCCCCACTCCCACTGCCAAGAATTCTCACCACCAGGCTCAAGATTTCGGTCAGTAGTTCCACAAGGCTGTAGCAAAGACAAACAAGGGACATCAGCCTCAAAACACTCTAGCTTAGCAGCAAAGGAGCTTTTCTGAGGGATTGAAAGCCTTCTTACTCAAATCATGGACTACCGATTCTCCTATCTTCTACACAAGCACTTAAGCAACAGTTTGGATAAAAGGTGGGCTATCATCAAGATGATCTCTGCTTTTGCTAACTTTTCCCCTTCTGCTTCCTCCGTGGGCTTTACTACAAAAATTGGGGTTGAATAGCAGATAGCTAAGGAGTTGTCTCCCATCCTTCTGCTCAAACATTATAAAAACTGTTGCCCAACGCAATAGTGCAAGAGAAGCAGTTGTATTAAAAGAACATAATTTTAAATTTTGGAATAAGCAGACTGACCTTAACAGACCACAGTTCTACTTCATTTCCTTGGGGAAAAAAGGAGAAGTTGAATTGTAATAGAGATAACATACGTTTGCAGATGATTTAGATCCCTATTTATTTACCCTACTCCCTAAACTACAGCTAGGGAGTACGGCAGTAGCCATACACACAAAGGTCAAACCAGGTTCATTGTTAGCTGCCTCAGCTCCATAAAAGAACATGTCTAATAAGGTTACTTGCAAAATTATTGGTGTAAATTACTTAATGAGAATAGCTATGAGAGGTGTAATTCAGGCACATTCTGATAATGAAAACACAGAAACCTAGAGCAAGAAAGTTAAAATGCTACAAATGTTTCTAAAGTTGCATAGAAATAACATATTCCACTACAGTGCATTATTTGAGAACTATTAAGTCATGGCATTATCAAATACAATACTGTAATGCAAATACAGCAAAGGGCAGGGTTAGGGTTTCTCTGCCAAAAGTGATGATATACACTTTCTGACTTTTGCATACTTCCTCTTGCATCCTAAATATTCTCCTAATGAATACTTTCTTTTTTTACTATATACAGTCTTGCACTCTCTCTCGATCCATTGCAGGACACAGTCTGTTAAGTTCAACATAAACGGCTCACGCTAGAAACCTACAACTCTTACAACAAAGCAAATAAAGGAATTGCTGCTAGACCCTGGACTGCAGTCATACTAAGAGATTCTAAGCCATCTGCCGAGATGGTTCATAATGTATTTTCATCTCAGGAAAAAAAAAAAAAAAAAAAAAAAAAGCCATAGCCAGATGAACGAAACACTGATACCTACACTCAACCCGTTCATCCACTGGTAGAACGTACTAAAGGAGAAGCTGAAGTAGAAGTGAACTCATTGGGTGAATTCACTTGCTGCAAGCACCACACAGTCCAAATCCTATGTGGACTATAAAACAGACAAATGAATATTTGGTAGAAATATATTTTGAAAAAATAAAAGCCCCAGTCAGCCTAGCAATGAAATATACTGTTTGTTTGACCTCTCTGAGGAATAAATCTGTAGCATGTACCAATTACATCCAGACTGTAATGTGAAAAACCTCTAAAACCAGATTCTGAGGAAGAAACAGAAAACTTTAATAGGAAAAAATTTACTGTACGCCAAGACATTGCATTTCAGAGGTCATGGTTGTTGCAGTTTAATTGCTTGCCCTATTAGTATTGCCCAGACATTGTGTTACACTACTGTAATGTTCTATCCCACAAACTAAGACCCCATCAAGCTTAGAGCAATCTTTTAGAAGCAGTCAGCCATCTGATTTCATCCTCAATATCTCTTTGAAAGGAATGATTCAAGATTAAACATAAAAACTGGGCATTAAGGAGTGACCACACAATGAGAAATGCACTAACATATGAAGTAACTCGTAGAGGATTTTCTATAGGTTTATGTAAGAAAATGGGGGGGGGATTTTGTTGGGGCACTTCATCAGAAAGGAGTAGTAGGAAGGGAAAGAAACACAAAAGGTAAAAGAAAAATGCATGTTTTGTAAAGACATCTGGAAATCAGTGGACAGCAGGAAATGATTCCACCTCTCTCCTCAGTTACATGGCTATCAAGGTCATCATGGTCCTAACTCTTAGTCTCTCGCCACAAGATTTCAGGGAAGAGATGGAGACCTGGTAAACAAAAGCTAGTTGAATCAACGCATGCACTGAAGACTTACAGGTGATGCTAATGTCTTTGCAGTCCCACAGCTTCTTCAGGATTTACTCTGAACGTTCTCCCTTGCTCTAATTCCTGCTTCATTTCACCAGCCCCTACTCCATGACAACTCTCCAGGAAGACACACTTCCATGGGTCTTTTAAGCAAGTCCTGCCTGACCCAACAGCACCTTGAAGGAGAGATAACCACTGGGTCCACAAACCAAGGGAACAATGTGAATTTTCATCTTGCATGTTATCTCTTGGAGCGGAGATCTTCATTTATTTGTCATGTTCAATACTGAGAGGGAGAAAGAAAAGATCTAAAGAGGCAGCTTCCATTCCAGTTTCCTAACAGTCACTGTGCAAGAAATAATGAACAGTACGAATGCTGATTTATGATAGGAGATGCAGAGCCAAGGCTCATACAATTATAACGTGAGCCCAGGTCTGAAGGCAAGAATGTGGAAAGCACAAGAGTACTAAAATGAAACCTGTTCCTTGTTTTGAAACATGTCATGGAGGTACTGTCTTTCTTTCAGAAGTTAAAAAGGAGAAGGGAGCAAGGCAGGAAAGCCTAGAAGAGGAAAAATCTCATACAGTCTCTTCTTGAGGAATCATTGTGGATTTTTGCAGCTGGCATCTGGTTTGAAATACAAGGTTGACATGTATGGCACATTTCATACATAGCAACAGTAACAGAACATAGTTTGTCATTATGGTAAGAATGGAGGTGAGTACATTGTCAGCCTATGAGCCAGACACAGAATTAACATCTCAGGAATGAATCATATTACGGACTGACAATCTAACAAACCTAATCTGAACTATACCAAAAAATCAAGTTTTTAGAACTGCCTAGTCCTTAGTCTTCATCAACACCTGTGTCAGCCACCTCTTTTCCCCTAATATAAGAAGTTTGCTTCTTAGTTTTGCAAATCTTTGCTTCTTAAGTATTAGTTCCATGAATAATTTTGCTTATGCTGTTATAGCCTTGGGGCCCAAACTGGTAGAGCACAGGTGACAGTCATTTCAAAATAAGACAAGCAAAAATCCTGTGGCATGAGCTGTCTGAATACATCTGCTTGGTATCTGTGTCAGAGACGTTTGTCTGACATGTCACAACACAAAATTCGCTACACTATGGCATTAGGCTCCGTATGTGTTCTAACAAGGCCTAAGAAAGCTTGGGGGTATGGGGAAGAGGTGTATCTGAGTAAGAAACAGATCCAGACAGCCAAGCTGAAAGAAGAGCTGTGTACTAGGTATCAGATCCATTAGAAATAAGAGTTATTATAGTCCCCGTATCAAAGTGATCAGATGAACACCTATGACTAGAACTCAGATCATATCAGTTCTGCATTTCCATGCTTCTGACACCAGAGAAAAGACAACTACAACGGAACATGTGTATTAATGATTCACTTGCAACAACCTTAGCGCACACTGACTACTGTAGCCTCCACTGTCTGTTTTCTCCCTTAAAGGCTGAAATTTCAGACAGCCACAGCTCAAGAGTTCACGTGCTTTGCTAATACAGAACTTGTACATTGCTGTCCATGTGGGTAGGAGAAAGAGAAGAAAATAAGAGCAAAGAGTGACTCATTTGGACTTTGTGAGGTAAAGATGATGATGATATCCTAACACATGCATCACAGAGCTATGTTACGCTCTCCAGCAGCACATACAGGTCCATGTGTCACAACACTTTCCAAACAACTCGAAAAATTGTTGCTCTAAGAACCTCAAAACAGACAAGGGCTAAAAGGGGAAGGGAAAGGGTATTATGAGCAGAGTAAGCAAGGTGACAACAGCTTCAGGTGTCTTCTTACGCAGCCGTCAGCTTTTCTGTCAGCACTGAAAGTGACATTACACCATTAGGGACTAAAAACACAGTGCAGTCCTGCTGTGGTGCTCTGTGCCCAGGTGCCATGCCTTCACACTGGGTGACAGCAAAGTCTCGAATAGATCTGAGCAAACGATTTTCAGCTCATAACTTGATATATCTAGTTTTACTCCTTCCTCTTCAAGTACAGGCTGTCAGGAGGCTGGCTGCGAAAATTACAGATCTACTTTAAAGTAGTTGTGAATGTTCTCCACAGACTGTTCTTGTTTTACAAATTCTAGTCCTGACTTCTCTACATGCAAATACTGTGCCAGCGTGGTGGGCTTAAAATCGTGGCCCTGTAGAGGGAGGGGCAATTTGTCTTGTGACTGTGCATCTCCTGAGTCGCTGGGAGCAGAAGGGGGATGCAGCGAGGAGCAGGGGCCAGTTCATGAATAGGAATGGAGAAACAGCAGTTATGAAAAGTGTTGTGGGCGGAAGGCAGGTAGCACAAAGGAGAGAAAAAGAAACCTGTGATTTCCAGGAGTCATGGAACTAAACCATATCTTTTTGCAAGAGCCCCAGGACAGGACATAACCCAATAATTATCCAAGATACAGCATCCTGGCTTTGCTTTCCTGGGCATCTTTGCTTTCCATTTTCTGCATCCCCCTTCCGTTAGCTAGAGTTTTTTTAGACAGCTACAACTCTGCAGTCCTTGAGCTGCTCCTCACACAGCCATTTCCTCCCAGTCACATTTCTCCTACTCCGTTTCCAGCAGATGCCCGATAATTGGAATGTCTTCTGGAGAAGACATTCCCAAGGATCACGTTTTCCTAAGCCGGGAACAGTTGTGCAAGTAATCACAATTATCAGACAGATAGTACGAGGTGGAGTTTTGGGATGGAGGAAGAAGTGGCAGATAAGAAAAAAGCGTTTGGACAGGGATGCACCTTGCACCATGAAAACAAATTACAAATCCTGAATGTAGCAATTCAATACACAATTCAAAACTCATGTTCCTTGAATGTTCAACTTAAACATGACCTTTTGTGGGTAGGAGGGCTGCCAATGCTTGAGTGCGCTGAAATCCTCCAAATGCCAAATTAAAAATTCCCTCTCAAATTAGAATTTGTGTTCATGCAATATGCCCACAAAATAACTTGGGGAATATAATTTTGTCTCATAATCCCTGCTCAGTAACCCTCGAAAAGGGGAGGAAAGTGGTCTTTACTGAGGAGATGGGCTTTGCACTGTGATTTTAAGCATGCCAGTGAGACCTTTGGCATCATTCTTGTCACTCCAATCAGATAACAGAAAGTTTTCAGACACACATCATCACTTCATTAATACCACATTGGATCTACTAGATTCCACCAATATACTCAGCAATTTTTATCTTGTGAGTGGCAAACACCGCACTTACAAATACACTACAAGCTTATAAAGGCAAACATCCTTCCGAGAATCATGTATGGAAGGTATATGTCATCCAGAAGGCATTCATATCAAAGCCTAAACTTGTAAGATGAAGTAAATCCTAACACTTGGCCTTCCATCTTAGAGCAACCTGGAACTATTAAAAAACAACTCTTTCAAAGCACAATATCCTCAGTAAAAACAAGCAGCTTAGAAATGCAAGGTATCCAGGAGTTAATTTCTCTAAGGAATAGAGTAGGAGAATCCACCTACATTTCTGACATCTTCCATTAGTAAGTTTTCTAGATGAGCAATTCATGACACTGAAGAAACGAGAACATTAGAATGTGAAATGAAGGGTGATGGATGGAGACCATAGCAAAGAAAATAATAAATCATGATTTGAGCCACAGATCTGCAATTCTGAGGAACACAGCTTCTCCTGACTCCACCAGATTCTGCTAGAACACTGCTTTTCAATTACATCCCTCTGTATTCTTCTTTTGTGAAATTAAACCAGGAATATAGCTATCATGAAGGAACTATGAACAAGAAGGAATTAAGAAGTCCTAAATATGCTATTGTATAAATCAATAGACAGTGCACATCTATAATACTACATGCACTTTTGTTTTTTCACCTTGAAAAGGACATAATAGAACTAGAGAAAATAACAAAAAGGCTGACAGCAATTTTGAGATGCTATTGGTTGAGAAGGATAAAGCACTTTCCAGATGAGAAAAAATAAATAGTTTAGGTCTATCCAGCTTGGAGAAGATATGACTGAAGAGGAATATGACAAAAAGCTACAAAATCATGAATGGTATACAGAATTTGAATAGGGAATGATTATTCATTATTTCTTATACCACAGGAACTAGCACGCAGCCAGTGAAATGATCAGGCAGCAGGTTTAAAACAAATGAAAGGAACAATTTTTCACACAACACATACTTGAATTGTGGAATTAAACTGTCACGGACTTCTGTGGAGGTCAAAAGTACAAATGCTTCCAAAAGTGATTAGATAAATTCTTGGAGGACAGGTCTATCAGTGGCTATTAAACATGATGATTCAGATGTAATCTCTGGCACAGGAAATGTCTGAACTGCAGACTGCTAGAAACTAGAGGGATATATTAGAGAACAATCACTTTAAAGCTCCTCTAGCAGGTCATTGGGGTACACACACTAACATATGAAAACCTCAAAAATGTCATACTCCAAAGGCAAGAATGGCCACCACTGCAGACCAATTTGCTATGACTTGCATAATGGCATGCCTAGTACTTTGGATCACCTTTAGAGTGCCTACTAAATGAGATGTAAAGAGAGAAAAAAATCAGCTTTACTCTATTACAGAATAAAGATAATTATTTGGTTTACACAAATGAAAAACAGATGCAGTATTTATGAAGAAACTATGTTGTAGGCCTCCACTGCCTCCTTGAATAGCTCTTGGGAATGCCTCCTTTGTGTGATGACTCTCAGTCTTTTGGGGAAATGAGAAAAATAACAGAGTGCATTAATATCTACTTGAAATTTAGTTCTGAGTTTCTGTTCTGGATTCCTTCCAGTGCTTCCTGTCACATCAGGGTGCAGAGGATAAGTCCAATAACACTTCACCATTGAGCATTACTTTGGAGAACTGAATGAGAGATGTTTCCTAGACTTTGGGGCAGATGGTCTGAATTCACAAGGCAATATGGTTTTCCATGTATTAAAACCATGACTTAAGAGTACGATCTCACTAAATGTCCAGAAATGAACTGGTTTTCTTTCAGAACACAAGCACCTGATGATACCAGTGATATCTGACGTTCCTTTCTCTATTCTTCTCTCATTCTATTCCCTATAAGCAAACAGAATCATAGGATCATAGAATCATAGAATCAGTAAGGTTGGAAGGGACCTCTGGAGATCATCTAGTCCAACCTCCCTGCTCAGCAGGGTCACCTAGAGCATGTTAGACAGGGTTGCATAGACTATCCTGCAGCCAGAGTTAAGTGACATACCGGAGGAAGACAATGGTAACACCCCCGAAGTCATTTGGGGGCTACTGCACCTTTGGTACTCAGAGGGTTTTCTGATGTAGTGATTTCTTACGACTTACTACGCACTTCAATTATCACTGATCTGGATGCTTCCATAGAAAATATGGAAAAAACAGTAAAATTCTCTTTACAGAATTGTACAAGTCACGCAGCACAGAATGTGTATGTTCTACAATTGTTTTCCAATAATCTTCTGACCTCTGCAAGGTTGCAAGATACATATAGTTACTACACATCACATCAGTACTACTGATGACTCACACCAGTACTACTGATGACTTACTTGACAACTGAGGATTTACACAGAACCACCTTTCTCCCTGCAAGGTAAGTGGAACATCCCATGCTCATCTGGAGTTGTTCTTAGTTGTTCAAAGCATTTTTCAGTTGACCATGTATGACTCAAGTCTCACCATAATTACCATGTATTAAAATTTAAAAAGTGCATATCTTATTACATCTATGATTTTCAGTTTATCTCTGGCAGCACACAGAAAGCAGACATGATACCCCGGACAAAAGACACTGCAAGAAAGGGTGCATCTGTCCTGTGCAGAACCCCCATGAGCCGTGCCTGTCCAGCAGAGAGAGAACTCCCTAACAAGTACTGCCAGCTGTCTATGTAATATATCAGAGCAACACCTCAATCACATGAGCAAAGTGAGGAGATATGTCACATGAAAAGCTTCCTCGACTGGGTCTTGCCTGCTGTATTTTTACTTAAGGTACAACATGTGCAACTTTCCACTGAGATAGCCTTATTTTGCTCACTTCATCTCCTCTATTCTGAATGTCACCACCATCACTTCCCAATAGTCATGTCACACTGAAAAAGGCCAGTGACTCCCAGACACTGAATTTTTTTCCAGCACATTAAGTATGCATAAAATCCCTTCTGGTTTGATTTCTATAAAGACAATGTTCTCCAGATTGCCATGGCTTTCCTGAACAACCTTTTGGACAGTCTGTGCCATGTCATTGTTCCTAGTCTCTGCAAATTAGGCAGTTGCAATCTAGAACCTCACCTGCTCTAGGCCAGTTATTACTTATCAGTTTTGTGCAGTCTGACTTCTTACGGTACTTGTAACTGTCTGATTTTATGTCCACATCCCAAGCTCCAGAGCAACTAGGATGCACCATAGTCTCCCCAGGAAGGCAGGAGGTTTAGCAGCCAGAAGCCTAAAAAGCCAGTGCTGTGTAGCATTTGAACATCAATGTAGCTCAGAATTTCTTCTGTGTTTTTGCCTACTACTTTTCTCTAAACTTTCATAACCAACAAGAAGCAAGCCAATCTATCATCTTTGTTCTGCCACCTATCATTTTCCTTACCGCATCAACATTGCTCAGGTTTCCTCTGTGCTCAGACTGCAAGCTCTACTGCGGCAGAAACTCCACCTCTCACATTCTGGGAAAAATCTAACATGTTATGCCAACAACCATAGGCTGCTCTGCATATGCAAGAATTACAGAATTAGCTAAAACCAAACCAACTTTGGTGACTAGTGCTCTGGCACCTTTCATACAGAACTGGTTTAGAATAGTTACCAGCAAAGCAAAGAGACAGTGTTGTGACCTCAGGCTCACATCAGCTGGTTTCACAAGCTTTCCGTGGTCATCATCAACACATCAGAACAGGTCAGGTGTTTTCACACCAAGATCTCTTCCCTGGGAACCCATGCTGCAGGTGGCATGGAGAGCACTTGATGTTAGAGAAAGGACTCCAGAGAGACAAGCTGCAGAACAGTGAAAGGGGACATTACCAGAGAAAAGACAAATCACAAAAAAGGTCAGCTCTTTTGAGTATGCCTCTTTCTTCCTAAACTGCTCAGCTTTGTATTTTACCAGTCAAGAAGTCAAGGTGTACTCTGTCTGAAAAGCAAACAGCTAGTGCTTATAAAAAGCTGTTACATTTCAAACATCTTCATTTGCAAGCAACTCCCATGCGAACAATTTCTGCTACTTAAATTTTTCTTTTAAACATAATGAAAATAAAGCTGTTGCACATTAAAACAAAAGAAGTTGCAATGTTCTCTTATTATTTTCTTCATTGCCATCTCTGGAGTACAAATCACACCATACAGAATCTTTTTGTCTTTAATATATACCACAAATAACAAATATCCACAGACAAAAAGTATTTTCAGCTCCTTTTGGGGACTGAACGTTCTTTGCAACCTGTAGTGCATTATCTCTAAAACGTCTTCCAAAGATCAAATCCATCCCATGGTTCCCATAAAAGGTCACGTTTTGCAATGCAGCCTACAGAACAATGACATTTCAGGGATCAAAGAAAAGGTTAAAATATCCCTATAAATCTATTCGTGGGACTTTTAAGTATTTTCTACGCAGAGGGAAATGTCATTTTTCTCATGAGTAACTTCGGGCTCTGTGATGAGTAATAGGTCTGCTAGGTTTTATATGGTGAAAGAAAGATGCACTTCACTCCCCAACTCATGCAAATGAAACCTAATTTAATTTTAAACCTCATTTATTTATTTAGATTTAATCTAAAACTCCCACATCAAAGTAAACAGAAAAACAGCAAATACTACTGGGGCCTTAATAAAAAGAAATTGCAGCAAGTCAAAATAAAACTCGGAGGAGCAGCTTCTGCATAATACTATAAATTATGGCCTTGTAGAGCACCCCAGCCCGTGAAATCCTTTACTCAGTCAGGCTGACGCCGAGTGAATGCTGAGGATTTAATTCAGTCGCTTAATGCTCTGTAAATCTGAGCTGGCACTGAATTTTGAGATCTGGAGCTTGGTGGTTAGAATTACAGCAGTGGGGTGGAGAAGCTTTTGTGCCGCGAAAGCAGTCGGTACCCTCTCCGGACTCCCAGGAGCCCATTTCCAGGTTCTAAATGAAATGAGCTTATGGCTCCCACTCACTCCTTAGTTGCCAGTAAATTACACTCACGCAGACAGCAGATACTGTACGCAGGGGAGAGAAGGTGGCAGGCTAGAATACATGGGGGGTGCAGCGAAGCAACACTTCCTTTTTCCCCCTTTTTAAGTGGCATGGAAGTCTTGCCTCTCTGGATCCTCGTCACAGAGGTTCTTTTGGCTCATACATTACTACCATAACAAGTTCTTTATTTGAAATGATGTGTACAGGGGAATAGGAGGGATCAGGAAAAGAGGAAATAGATATAAAACATCTCAGCTTTAGGTTGCTGGAATGGGCTCTTTGTGAAATGAGGACAGATTCAGACTGGTTCCTCGTTAGGCAGGAGTCTACACAATAAAAATCTAAATGCTGCAGATGTTAATTGGGTGCCTTTTTCTTGGCAGTCTCACCAGAGACACATGGAGGACAGAATTATCGTCTCATTCTTTGATTCCTGCACAACAAGGATAAAACCCACTGGCAGGAAAAGCTCTCTGTGCATTTTAGGCTGGTTCTTCCGATGAACAATGCACTTCAGTTCACAATAACAAAGCAGAACTGTTTAACTTCACAAAGCTGGCACGAAGGTCTTCAGCAGTAAGGTATCTGAGGACATGAACCTGATAGCAGCCAGAACACAAGCTTATCTCATACCTGACCAACAGTAATTCTTTAGAAAGGAAATGAATGTTCCTGTAGCTTCCATTAGGAATTGAAAATCTCTCTCTTCCATGTTTGTGGCTATTGCTTGGCTAACTGGCCTCTGTCTTATTTGTTTCCGCAAACTTGAACATCGGGTTAGCAGGAATGTGAACAGCGGCCTTACAGAGTACCCTAGGAGAGCCAAGCTAAAGACAGGACCCCGGTAACAACATCATATCAGGCTTGGATCCCACACACAACTAGACATTGCTATTTGCAGGCACCGAGAAGACAGGGCACAAGTGCTCCTGCTCAGACCAGACCTCCACCTCATTCCACGGGTGCCTTTGTGTTACCCAGCCAGGCTCTGCATGCTCTGCAGAAAGCAAGAATCAGCACTAGGGAGACATTTATGGCCATGGCACATCTAAGTGTACCCCATTTACAATTTCAGTGTTTGGTTACATCAGAGATTTCATTGAATCCTCACTCTAGATAGAGAAATCTCATTCCAGGCATCTGAGTCTGTGATCATGCTTTCCTGTGTGGCCATATAGTTACTGATTTCTGGTTTTATTTTTTTCTTGATACTGGGGATCTTTTTAGTTTGCCTACTTTCTCTGTATCTTCCTTGTTGATTAATTATCAGTCACTAAAATCAAACCAGAAATTTTCCTAGACTGAATTGTTGAAAGTTTTAGTTTTGCACTCCTTAGCCTTTTCTTATGTTCATAATTTCCTCCTTCCATACCAGTTATGTAAATTGTGGTGATCTTCAGTGTTGCACCAGGCTTGCTATTCGTTTATTTTTATTTTTTTAATGTTGAAGCATCCACACTCTGTTTCACCTTTTCCTGATACTAATAGTTTTACATTCATTTTAGAATCTAGATGGAAACTTCCTAAATTCTTAAAACTCTGCCTGGACGTGGTCCCATCTCAAATCTCAGCAAACATATTCTACAAATGGAACTTACTGAGCTGTGACTGAATTTTTAGCCGTTAAGGCTTCTTTGATACTCCGAAATAGCACTGTACAACAGATTATATGCTTGTGCAAAAGAAATTACCAGACCTATAAGGACCTGTTATTTCAAAGCTCATTTGTCCTTTATGCTGTCTGGTGCTTACAAGACACAAGAACACGAACAAAAGATTCCAGCCTTCAGCACACTGCTAATAGTGACTTCCAGCTACGATGACGATAAAAAAAGAAAAAAAAAAGGCAAAATTAAAAACAACTGTGTTGTATCCAAACTGCTTTCATTCCTTCTGCTAAATGGCTTTGCTCTGTATCATACCGCTGTATTCTGTCCCACTTTCTTAAAATAAACAACTGGTCTACAGCTTGTCAACAAAGCTCCATTCTCAGTCATCCAGGGAGACTAAGCAAAGCACATCTTGCAGTGTCCCTATCTGTATAAGGAGGATTTGAGGGCACGTCAGCCTGAGAATTTCTTCTGCTTTGCCTTAGAATGATTCGCTGTCTAAGATATGACAGATTCACACTGACAACTAGACTTGAGAGTTTAAGGAAATCCTAAAGTGGGAAGGGGTTACTGATAAACATGTGTCTGTCTGTGGGTCGGAAATTCTCTCACCCAGAGTAACCATTGAAACAATGAAAACTTGCACAGCTTCATTTGGAGGACTACATCTCTGTCAGAGAAACGGGGATTCTAGTTTGCTGTTTTTAGCAGGACTTGTGGCATTTACTTTTCATATTGAGGGTTATATCTTCACCTTCTGCAGATTCAGGCTGAGCAGAGGAAAAAGCATCAAACAGGAGTGCAGCAAAGAAAAAACTACCAGAGATACAATGGAAAAAAAAATCAATCTTTCTTGTCTCCTAACGAATAAGCCATAATCCTACCTGTACACATAATGTAAAACATCTTTGGACCTTACAGTGCTGCCAGGATTAAAGAAGATTAATTTTTTAAAATTGGGACAGATATTAAGATTCTTCAACGTCGGGCATTGACAGCAGCTGAGCTATGTAGTTTATGCTGAGAAGCAATTTGCATTGTGTGCAAGGGAGAAAGTTGAAAGAAAGTTGCTCACCTGGGCTGCCCGACTATCTTTATAATCAACAGACATGTAAGAGATACACTGACGAGGGCAAAAATTTACAGAGAAATTCAGAAGACAGACTGGCCTTCAGAAGACAAACTGGCCTGTCCCCTTCTTTTTGTAAAATCCAAGAATAAATGAGAGAAGGGATGAATGGAGAACATCTGCACTGAGCTGTCAGCACGTCATGGTTTTTGGCCATTCCATTTCCACATCAGGGAATCAGGGATTGGTTTCATGTGCTGACCTGACCAAGGAAAATGACAGTGAAGGACAAAGATGTGTAAGAGGGTTGCTAGCCACAGAGTTAGTGGCATCAAAGGTCTCAGAACTGGTCTGAATAAATCAGCACAATTAGAGCCCAATTACAGCCTTTATGTCCTACCATAATATAAATATTTAATAATAAGCACAGTGCCCAGAAGATCATTATTTATCTGCAGTTAAGTAGTATTAGCAAAAGCAGCATAGCCTCTGGAGAAGATGAGCTGTTGCAGGAAGTTACACAAGAACACAAGATCCTAAACTGACATCAAAGACACTAGAAAACTTTGGTCCTGCAACTATATTTGCTTAGGAAATAGAGATCCCAGCTACAAGGCAGAAGAAACGCAGACAATGTGAAGAACAGGCTCCCAGCTGGTAACATCTTCTTTTTTGCCCCACTCCAGAGAGATCAGGACACTGGGTGTGTGGCAAGAATTCCTTGGGGAAGAAGGGCATGAGAAAGAAGTCCAGAACTGTAGGTATGAGTGAAAGAGCCTAGTAAGTGCTAATAAAAGAAAGCTACATGGACCCTGAAAAAATCCTGAAAATACTTCTCATCCAAAGAATCGAAGGGAAGATGCAGACTTAAAACAAGACTAATATTTTTGGTTCAAGTGCCAAATGGAGCCCTTTTCAGAGCCAGCATAAGAAATACTAGGTTTTAAAAGATTTTACAAAGGCTTGTGAAGTAGAGTAGCTTCCAGCTAAAGCAATGTTCATAAGTGGCTAATGAAATCCTTTAAAATTACAAGATACAGGATAAAAGACACAGGAGAAGTTTGGAAACCAAACGTTCAATGACAGATTTTCCCCAAAGCAGAGGGCATCAGAGGAAACTGTTCTATGTAGTGAAAGAGATAAAAGGCATAGAGAAACTAAAACAGAAGCCTTAAAACAAAGCCTTTTAAGTTATAGTCAATATGCTTTCAGCAAGGTACATCTTTCTCATGCTTTACCATATATTTGTATATAAATAACATCCCTTAATAGAAAAGTCCCATTGGAAAACATGAACTTAGAGATCGCTAGAAAGATTTTTTTTTTTAGAACAAGAAGCTAAAAGAAATTCTGGGTCTTTAGAAGTGCAAATAGTATGGCAAAAGAGCAGCCCAAACAGCCAGATGAGAACGGCGATGTTTCCCACGTAGCAGATAATGTTTAAGTCTGACGTGAAGAGAGTCAAGACAGAAGGCATCTTGTGTGATGGGACAGCAGCAGTTTAACAAACCACAGAGCACAGAAGACAGCATGAGCTGTTGAATACAATTACAACATCACATGCCTTCCGGGCACAGAAGACAAGAAGAGTATCAAGGGGACACAATAAGCTAGCAGGGTGTACAGATGGTACATGCAAAAGGTCTTGGAAAGGGGGTTACGAATATACAGGGGAACATGAATGAAGGTACTTTTTGCGTTTCTTTAGAAAAACGTATCACTCTGAGGCGCTATGTTGCACCTTGGCTGTCATATAACATCTGCTTTTGTAGGACTGCACCTTAACTTTGGGCAGGATGGTACAGGAAATCTCAGTGCCTTCAGAAAGGACAAAGAGATGAGAGCTCAGACAACATAGCAGCTTCCTGCGGGTACTTAATGGACTGAAACCAGACTTACCACTCAACACCTGTGAGTTCCTAAAGGTGAAAAATATGTCAAGGAAGGACATTATTTGCCTGGAGATTAAAGATGAACTATCAGAATGCTTTCAAAAGGAAAAAGTCTATTTACTTCCTCATTCACTTCCTCCCTTTTTCCCCCAACTTTGATGCTCCCTCCGTTGTGGCACAGACAATAAGACCACGTACTCAGGCTTGGGAATACTATAACCAGTTATGGAAAAAGATAATTGTACTGTCCATCTCACAAGAAGTCTGGAAAAGGCATACAGACAAAATAACTGCTGACAGCAACAGCGGCATCTGATGAAAAGGCACTCTGATTGATGTGGCACTGTTACAGCACACAGTACTTTTCAGGGCTGTCTGAAGAGGTCCTTTCTGAAGAGGTTCTCTTATAAGGGAAGACATGAAGGCTCTGCTTGTTGCAGAAGGACAGAGAAACCAGAAAGGTGAACAAATGCATTACTGAAAAGCAAACATTTCCATTACAAAAGTACTTGAACAGAAATACCTCACGTGAACGAGAGTTTTGCCAGCATCACATGCTGAAGGGCTCACACTCCCAATTATGTCAGTACAGTTTAATGAGACAGAATGTCAGCGCAGCTGCTTTAACTGTAACAAATATAGCTTAACTCGTTTTCACTGTAGGCTGAATTGCACCTCCATGCACGCTACAGACTGCGCTTGAGTTTTTGTGCTTTAGACAACACAAAAACTTTTAGAGTAGTGGTAACTCTCTCTGAGTCTGTCTTATGTGAAGGCGGGTGAGAGTATTTTGAGTCCTCTAAAATGTTTCATATGCGTGTCTATGGGTACATATATACCAGAAAAGCTGTGACTCAAGGTGGATTCAGACTTAAAATGTTATTATGTATGACTCAACAAACACAGGTCTCTTCACAATTCCATTACAGTACCAAGAACTGGGGAGCTATCAGGTCTCAGGATGGGCCATGGGACCCTGCCTAAGTTGTGTAACTTGCCTCTACAGCTCAAGTTACACAGATGCAGGACTGGATATGAAGCAGGGACCCTATTAAAACCAGATGCTAAAGATGAATGGAACTTTCCTGGAGAAAGATATTATACAACAAGATGAGAATTTCTTCACTGAGTAAACTTGTCCTGAAGCTAAAAGTAGGGATGTCTGACCCATTACAGGAAGTTAAGGTTCAATAACAAATTAATGGGATCAGTGGACCCATTAATCTTCCCACAATGAACACCAGCTCAAATAAACCCTTCTTTCTGAAATATTTGAACACATTTTATCCTGGCAACAAATTTACCTTATAGAACCTAAAATCATATAAAAGTTATTTAATTGTATTGAATTCAAGACATTGCCTGAAATGCGGAAGGTATTCTGAAATAGCACTACTGCAGAACGTAAATTGGTTTCATAAATTAGCGTAGTAACCTTCAACCCCTGGGGAATTAAGCAAGGTCTCCAATGTAATAAATGTTGATGCCACACATGTAGTCTTCAGTGGGTAGTTGCCCATCGCTGAAGTTGCACAGGATGGCAACATCCCACGAATGGCAGCATCTGCTCAGAAACAGCACACAGCTGGGACAGAGAGGGGTATCACAGGCAAGGCTATTCTGCACCATCAGCCTTAGAGAAAGAATGGATAAACAGAAAAAGAATATAAAATGTAGAACAACTGAAGACTAAGATGCACTTGCAAATGATGGGACATGACAAGTCCATTTCCCGCTCTGACTTTCTCTTTTAGTTCTTAGCTATCATTCCAGCTTTTTTTCTGATCTCTTTTACACAAAATTCTGTGCAAGCAATAATGAAATCAGGCTTAGCTGTTAGTATTACCAAATTGAGGTAGTGCTTTCATCAAGGTCCAGAGAGCTAAAAAGACTGGCTAGCACAAATTGCCAGCTGCATTCCTGTCTCTCCTGATTTCAGCGATTTCTGCAGTAAGACATGAAATGAGATTTCTGCACAGAGTATGTTCTGCCTGCCAGGTTTAGACCGAAAGTGCCATATTTTCAGAAGTGCTCACTGAGCACAAATAGGGGCCAGATTTTCAAAATAATTTATTTCCCACTGAAAGAGACTGAAGAGAAACAGCAAGACTCTCAATAGGAGCTGAATATTACCCTAACACTAAGAACTTCTGAAAAGTCTCGCTAAAAAAGACCTACTTCAAGCCAAATGTGATTTTTTTAGAATTCATGTTCCCATTATCAGGAGGTGTGTATTGTCCAGGATGAGAAAACATTCTGATTTCACTTAAGAGCAACAAGGATATATTCTCAACCTTGGAAAGACTCATCTCTGTGAAGACCTGGGGCTTCCTGTGATGTCTTGGAAAGAAAAGGCAGCATGAATTACAGACAGATTGTTGCTTGGGGACCGCTTTAAACAAGACCTATGTTCTCTAGAAATCAAGCACTAAGGAAATTAAACAATAAACCTAAGTGGTATTTTCTCACTTATTATCGATTTATTCCCTTGTGCTGCAGGTGGAGAAAGAAAAAGAAGGAAGAGAGAGAACATAAGAAGTCCTGGTAAACAAATATTCCTTCCTGGCTCACATGCAATCCTAACATCTGTATTGTGGAAAACACCAGCAGGGCAGTACGTTTGCCACAACCATGGTAAAGCTGTCTAAAGAATGAAAGGAGAACGTGCAGATTACTTTAATTTGGAAAATTAAAGTCCCTCTATGGACTATGGAAAAGTCTCTCTACGCTGCTCAATTTCGTACCAGAGCCACATTCTTCCAGGCTACAGTGGGAACTTGCCGCATTTTATAGCATAAGAGCAAATTTATTTCATTGCACATGTGCTCACACATACACTGCTGTCAGGACTTGAAAATGTTTTCCCCAGACAGCACTTGGATTCTGTGCACATCCTGACCCAAGTAAAGCCGCAGATGGCAATGTAACCAGTCCTCCCCCTCTATCAAAGATTATACTGACTGTGCAACTGTTGTGTTGGATTTCTGGAAAATAACAGATTTTGAAGTACCTACAACATAGCACATTCTTCATTAGCTCTGGCTAACAACTATAGCTCACCAGGCAGCTGAGTTTGTTTTGACATTCTCCATTCCATGTATTTTATACTGTGAATTTACTTCCATTACTGAATCCAGCAACTGCGGTGTGGAATGTAAAACTAAAACCAATGTTCTTCTACAAAGCAGTTCTGAGAACAGAGCTGAAGGATGCTACTAAAGAAAGGGCTAGAATTATACAGAGACGCATGTCCCACAGAGGACTATATGCTAACTCAAATGAGATTTTAACAAGTTTTTATTGAGAATTTCCATTTTCCATTTACACACATTGTGAATCTCTGCGCTTTGCCAGTGAAATTGCTTAAAATGGCATGAAATTGAATGCCCCTTCATGAATGTCACCTGACAAGACTGATAAAGCAAGTATTGATACTGAGATTAGACAAGATTAAGTTCTACTATTTAGACTATAACAATTCATAATTACGGCAGCAATAGTAGTCACTGGAGATGTAAAATGGTTTCCTACTGAATGTGTTAGAAGGATCATCAAATTCTGTCATCAGTTCATAGCTCTGAATAAAGATTTTATCATATACTAGGGAACTCTCTTTAACAAACATTTAACCTGACAAAATAAACCTATTGAGTAACTCCCTGCTCACCTGCAGATGCCACACAATAACAAAACTGAGATGCTGAAAAGGACAAAACTATTCAATGAACGCTTCTCCTCAAAGAGAAGTTTATTCAACTCATTCATCAACGACCTAGATGAAGGGACACAGCCGATGATAAAAACTGGGAGGATTAGTTGATACCCTAGAAGGCTGTGCTGTCCTTCAGAGGGATGTCGACAGGCTGGAGAGTTGGGTGGAGAGGAACTTCATGAAGTTCAACAAAGGCAAATGGACGGTCCTGAACCTAGGGAGGAATAACCCCATGCACCAATACAGGCTGGGGGCTGACCTGCTGGAAAGCAGCTCTGTGGAGAAGGATCTGGGAGTCCTGGTGGACAATAAGCTAACCATGAGCCAGCCATGGCTCATGAGCCAGCCAAGAAGGCCAATGGTCTCCTGGGGTGCATTAGGAAGAGCACTGCTAGCAAGTCAAGGGAGGTGATCCTGCCCCTCTACTCAGCCCTGGGGAGGCCTCATCTCTAGTACTGGGTCCAGTTCTGGGCTCCTCAGTACAAGAGAGACATGGAGCTACTGGAGAGAGTCCAGCGTAGGGCTACGAAGATGATCAGAGGGCTGGAGCATCTCTCTTAGGACGAAAGGCTGTGAGAGCTGGACCTGTTCAGCTTAGAGAAGAGAACACTCAAAGGGGATCTTATCAGTGTATACAAATAAGGGAGGATGTCAAGAGGACGGGGCCAGACTCTTCTCAGTGGTGTCCAGTGACAGGACAAGAGGCAACAGGCACAAACTGAAACACAGGAAGCTCCATCCGTCTTTTACTGTGAAGGTAACAGAGCACAGGCACAGGTTGCCCAGAGAGGTTGTGGAGTCCCCCTCTCTGAGGATATTCAAAACCCGCATGGACACAAATCTGCACAACATGTTCTAGGTGACCCTGCTT
The DNA here is from genome assembly GCF_028389875.1 of Rhea pennata. Lineage (NCBI taxonomy): Eukaryota > Metazoa > Chordata > Aves > Rheiformes > Rheidae > Rhea > Rhea pennata. The sequence continues at coordinate 17,557,986 of NC_084667.1, read as the reverse complement.
GAGGAGGGGGGGTTGAACTAGATGATCTCCAGGGGTCACTTCCAACCCCAACCATTCTGTGATTGCTAGGAAATGGCATTAAAGATACTGGACACAAATGGAGCTTTCTGACTGGCTTTCAAAGCTGCTCTACATGCATCACTGCCACTATGCCAACAAATAACCAAATGAGACTATTCTTTATTGCTATTTGTTTTGTGATTTGCATTTCACAGTGGCAACAGGACAGGCCAAACAAAGCATTTCCTGAATAGCAATTATTTACACCCAGGCAATTAAATCACTTTGTTTTTAGGTCATATTTTATACGCAGACCAAGAAGCATTTTACTGTAACTGTTCAAGAACACAGAGCTTTACACAGGCCTTCCCGCTTTATAACAAAACAGAAACCTCTCTAACTAATACCTGTTCAAGTAATTAACCTATTATAAAGAAAAAATAAATAAGTCATTGCACCAAGGTTATGCATCCAAAAGAACTCTACTGTGTTTCTTTCATTTAAATTTCAAAGTGGATGTCAATGTTGTTTCGTATCTACAAAGACAATTATTTCATGCACTGTCAGGTTACTTGCAAATCATCACAAATACACCAGGGTCTACAAGAATACCGATTTCAAAGTGCATTGATATTCCACAGTCTTCTCTCTCTGTAGTAACTGGACGGATTAGATTTCCTAGTCTAGCTTTCATTTATTAAACTTTTCATTCTTCCAGATGAAGAACATGAATATATGATGCAGACATTTTATGTGATCCTTGGCTTTTTGAGGTTTGATTTCTAGAAATGCAGGCTGTCTATAGCCTATGTTGCTCATTTTCATACGGACTGAATTTTAGAGTTCTCAGCTGTCAACGAAGACAGCTCCTGTGCAGGACTGGCACATTATGGCAATGTACATGCTCTAAAAATAGCACATTCTAATGCAACTTTATTGTTCTCCCCTTTACATGCTGTGTTGCTTCTGCCCACTGCCAAATACCTGCAGATAGCAGTGTTTCAAGGTTCACCACCCTTCAGGCCAGTACAAACTATACTGCTTAAAATCTGAGCTTTTCCAAGTTGTCAACTGAGGTCTGGTGTGAGTCTGGGGTCTAGGTCCTTCTGATGCCCTCAAAAATAATTAGCCACAATAAGAACTCTTGTGATACCTTTTAAGTCCAAAGTTCGAGCAACAGGAATTTCTTCACAACTCCAGTTTACTAATGATATAAAATCTACAAGGGTTAAACACACCTCTGTGTTATGCAGTGCTGATCCACACACTAACTCTGCCCCACGTTTTGCACAAGTAAAAGGATAGAGCCACTTTTTATTCAGGGTGATGGTTTTATATATCCCTGTTGCAGAGAATTCTGATACTTGATCCTTTTCTTAAACTGAACCCCCTTTAGGTTATCCTAAACCATCTCTCCTTGTTACTATCAGAGTCTGAATAACAAAATGTCTTATAAATTGCTTTGTAGTCAAGTTATACGTATCTGGCTTTCAACATTTATTCTCCTAAATAAGTCCCACAGCTTCTTGTATCATTGTTACTGCTTCTCTCAAGGGGTTTTCACTAAAAATAAAGAAACATACAGCAAAGAAAGATAAAGACATTTTGTGTTATCTCATGATGTGCAGCAATCAAGCTACTTTGGTTTAGCTCAGTTGGTTAGAGTGTGGTGCTGTTAATGCCAAGCTCACAGGTTCAATGCCCGTATGGGCTATGCTGAGGGTTGGACTAGGTGATCTCCAGAGGCCCCTTCCAACCTTACCACTCTGCAATTCTATGATTCATTTAATGGGACCCGATGCTGAAAATGACACATCAAAATTATTGACAGACACATGATTAGACCACTGCAGATAGTTCGGATATACAAAAATAAGTATCTGATGCTAGTGAGGAGAATGTCAGTGCACTGACAGCTACCTTAAAATAAGGGATCCTAGGAAAGACATAAGCCTAAAGGATAATCATCATTTTGGTAAAAAGTGAATATTCCGACTATTTTCCCATTCCCCAGGCAACGGTATGCACCTGCTATCTTCAAAAAGCAATGTACTCATCTCATAAGCAATTGCTGTGTTTGCTCCCCACTCTCTTAGGGATCATCCTCAGTGATAAGCTTTCCATCTCAAGTGCCACGGTAAGGCACTCACAAAGATACCCCACAGGCCGGGTGCCATTCCCAGGCTGCCGTCGGCTAATGGTTGCCGCGTGTCAGATCCTTCCAGGCAAGCGCCCCGGGAACCCTGCGTCCCCCCCACCGCTGCCGCAGGCGGCGCAGAGGCAGCGTGCACATCTCACACCAGCCTGCACAACCAAATTCCACTCTCCGAGGATCCTCTCCCGCACACCTCGGCCCCCTCCCAGAAAGTCAGAACAAATAAGAACGAAGAAGCTTTCAGCCTCCAGACAGCTCACACAGAGCGCCTTTCTGGCCTACAGAGAGCCCTTCCTCCAGCAGCGCTTCCTGTTAACAGGTGGACAACTCCCAAAATTCAACAGCAGGAAACACTTTACCTTTAACAAGCTCCGGCCACTCTAACCAGATTGTCAATAAACACAGAGTATTGCACAGATGGACTAATACTGCAATCCTAATTCAATTGCCCAGAACCATATTCTGCGCACACTCTATTAAAAGCAGCCACTTGGCTTGGAGTAGCTTAGAAACCAGGATAGGGTCCCCTCCTGAAGGAGAGAAGGGAACAGCCTCGCCGCTGAGTAGTGAGCAGCTGTGCAGCAGCTCCCTGCAGCAGCACACTCGCGAGTTGCCTCCAACCTCGTGCCTACGTCCAGCGGTGTCCAGCCGCCTCTACAGAGAAAGAGCTTGCTCTTGTCCTTGGCTAACCTCTCAGCCACGAGCTTTTACGTGACTCACCTCTCTGAACCAGAAGTCTGACAGCCTCAGACACTGCACTAGTATTCGTACTTGAAGAGAGTAATTCAGCAGCAAACACTTACAACCTGTTAACCTGTGTTCTTCTCCTCGCTCCATTCCCCCAGTAGCCCATACTGAAGAATGCAGCTTCCCAAAAGTGGGGAAGTAGTGGTATTATGGTCAGGTCACAGTGCAACCCTTTTGTCTTTAGTTTACAGATAACTTCTAGGCTGGTTTTCATATGCTTTCCTTCTCTTAACATACATTTTACTAACTAGGCAGTGGTAGGAACAAGGCTTGGGTATGTGAAAGAGGGATAGGAAACAAAATCCACCAGTATTATTTTCAAAGTTTACTCTCTCTCTTTTAAAGTGAGCCTGCCAGCAGCCATGGGCTGAGGCATAGCAAGGGATTATCTTTTGCAGCGGTACCTTTGAAGTGCACAAGATTCAAATCAGTTGCAAATAGGGGACCTGAGGCCGATCAACAGACATGCTGCTTGGGGCCAGGAAAATCCAAAGAGCTGGCTCATTCTTCCATCTGCACTCCAGATCCAAGGGAGGTAAGGCAGGCCAGGCAGAGTCTCCCTTGCTTTCCGTATGTCATTTCTCTGTCCTGGTTTCAAAGTGGGAGCTACACAGTATCTCACACCAGGCACTGTCACCATAGCATACATGCACAGAGAAGTCTGATAAAATAAGACTTTTAGGAGAGCTTTTAATGTCATTTGCTGTCCATGTTTCCAGTCTTACTGTGAAAGCATCCCAGAGCCTCCACGCTTCTTCACTGAGGGATATACTTATGCAGAACTATGGCAATTCTCACTTTTCCCTTAATCTCCTTTCACTAACTGTCAAATGGGCAACCCAGTTTGCCCCGTCTGAGTATCCTTTCCTTTTCTCTCTGCTCCTCGAAGGTATTAGTATGCCTGAGAGAACTGCAAACTGCTAAGAACCCTTTTGAAGTTAATGTGACTGGACGGCCCATTGTGGCCAGCTGTGATTGATTCATACCCTGCTCAGAGCAGAAAGCTCTCTCTAGCCCATGGCTGAGCGGGATTAGCTACCTCTTCACTATTTTCCTACCTCATATTTAATATATCCTCTACTTCAGCATTACCCTGGGGTAAAACTTACTAGACATTACCATAGATGCCACTGGGGTAAGGCCTTGGATATTTTCCTCAGTTGTCTTCTCCTTTGACATCTTGACAAGCAGCTGGACAGAACTACTTGAGAATTTGCAGCGGTGTTTCAAAAGCTCTTTCATAAGAGGCCCCCATGGGAGAAAAGGCCAGTAGATCAGCAACAAACATGAGGAGACCTTTATGTTAATATAGCCATGTCCATGTGCTTCTTAGGCAGCATGTTCAGTAAAAGAGGCTGTGCATTTATATCCAGCTCTTTTGAGGAAGCAGCTGCAACAGCAACGGAAAACTCCATTTATTCAAAGAGGGCATTGTGATGAATAATAAAAAAAAATTAGTTGAATCCAGTGCCTGTGAAAAGGACAAACTCAATAAACCCAGCTAGAGTTAGCCATAAAGTTCATAGACAGGCAGCCTTAACTCCTGCCAGTAGCTTTGTAGGGTATTTCCTGTTTTAATGGTCTAGGGCTCTCTAAAAACCACCTTGAGCACACCCCACTGCTGACCAGCAGCATATCCAGGCCTGAACACCTGCTCTTCATTTTCTACCATAGGAAACAGGGAAAAGTATAATTTTAAAACAGGTAGCATGAAAGGAAGAAGTATTTAAGAGTATTCTAGCCAGAGTCTTCCTAACTCACTTGTAAGATCCATCGCAGTAATTCAATGCAACACTTTCTAGTCTCAAAGTGGTGAAAAATGAGCCAAGAAAAAGATGTCTGATAGACAGAGATCTAGCTGACTGATCTTGTGTGCAGATAATGAGCCTAAGGGAAAAAATATTGTTGCAAAAAAAATGTCTATCAAAGTCCAAGTATGCTAATTATCAAGAATTTAATGGAAACTCACTTCCTGACAAATTACATGTTAAGAAATGAGACAGCTGAATATTTTAATACCAGATCTCCTTGAAGGGGTGGGGGGAGAGGTGGGAGGGGAAGAAAAAATTGTTTTCTTCACCAAAAAATAAAAATCTAATTTGAAAAGTTAGCTCCTGTTACATGAGCTTTTTGGAAATAAGGCAATGTAGCTGTTCATCTCAAGAATAGGTGATGACACTTCCAACAGAAACCTGCAGCCACATCCAGCTTCCTATAATATACTAATTAAATGGCTGTTACTCATGCGAGGGAGACAGAGTGGTCAAAGTGAGACAACCAATAACATGACAAGCTAGCTAGGCGAGCTGACAAGTACTCCAATGAACCAAGTTCAACTGAAAAGTGGAAGCTTGAACACGAGTGGTTAGAGAGTGCTAACTTCTCCTGCTGCATGACGTGCGATGACAACGCAGGCTAGCATGATCTAACTGGCTGCCAAAGACTACCCTGACACTGGCCTTTTCTCTTTTTTCTACTGCTACTCAAAGCCCTAAACGAAGGGCATTAGGTTCTGTCCAGAAAATCCTGGATGGATTCTTAGGGAAGTTGGACTGATCAGACATGATCATGACACTCATGGATCACCCTGGAATTCTGAGAAAAGAGCAAGCAACCACAGGAAAATCATGTTGTTTCAGCCACTGGCTGTCATCATAACAACATTTCTGAATACAATTACAGACAGTTAAGTCTGCAAGGCTTTCCCAAACTACAGTCAGAAAAGATTCACTAAGTTTTAAACAGAAGCCAACTAAGAAACCAACATCCCCCGCACCCCATGGCTAAACTGTCACTCAGTCAAAGTTTCAAAGTTTCACGACCTGTGACTGGATCGTGGCACCAGGGCTTGGACGCTTGCGCAGTATCCGATGAGCTGTGGTTTGTGCTTACCAGCGGGAAACCCAAGGAAATGCAAACTAGCTAATCCTCTTCCACTCTAAACTGAAATTAATCGAATCACTCTGCATTTGATAAAAACACACACACACAAGAAGCTACTCGAGTTTGGTGTACACAGATGAGCTTGATCATGAATCGGAGGCAGCAGTTTGAATCAAACTTTACTTACTGGATTCGATACTTGCTTATACTTGGTCTGTGTCCATGGCAAGAAGCTGAAAAGGTGCTACAGTGGTAGCACTAGCAAGAAGACTGAATTTGCACTAACAGAAGAAATCCAGACATTTTACTTGCTCTCCTGAGGGTGGTCACAGGCCACAGGCTTTCCTAAAACCATAAAGAGACTAACAGCACAGGCAAAGAGGAGGATACCAGAATACCAGCCTGAAGCAGCACATGGATAAGAAGGCCTGGGGTAGAACAGGAGGTTTTACAGAAGCACCAGTCAACATCTCAAAACCTCAGACTAACAAACAACTCTTCTTCCTAACTGCTACCCCAGTTCACACAATCTGATCTGCTAGAAGGTGCAGGAACCTTCCAACAGCCAGCATCCATTTTGTGCTCAGCCGGGCAGTTTTAAACCAGCTTATAATTGGTCTCTGCTATACGTAAGGATCAGGTCACCCTGGGCTTCATGATGTACAGGCAACTGAATGCAAGGAGGTTTGGGTCTTTGTTATTTTGAGATCAAAGGGAGGGATTGAATGAGAGGCCTGAGAATGTCTGAGGTTAGGAAGTGGGGGCTTCTAACGTCCTTGGAAGCAACTGGCCTGGGATATAAGACACTAGAGAGAGGGAAAACACCAACAGCAACTGAGATAGAGGCACTGAGATGAATACATCTAAAGTCTCAGTCACATACATCTCCAGCAGACTCCCAAAATTAAATGGGGGATTTAATTGTCACTGTAGAAGCAACTGCATTAATCCTTTGATAAACCTTTGATTCCCCAAATAGCAAAGATATTAGACAGAATTTCTGACTCTTTAAAAGGGAACCAGGACTGTGAATGCAGAATAACTGCAGCAAACTCACGCATCAGCTAAGGAAACAGGAAAAACTCCTGCAGAACCAGTCAGTTCTTATTCTAGGCTCAGACAGACTCCATTTTCTTGCTCCTCATCAATTATCTGTAGTCAGTGCTTACAAAATCCATTCCTTCTCTTTGTGTTTTGCACTGCTACCCTAGTTGCCAGCAATCTTTTTTTTCAGGAGGTCAGTGCTTGCCCTGCGATCGCACTCTGGGAGCCCTAGTAATTCACACAGCAGCTGAGCTGCTGCGACAGGTACGGTAGGATTGTACAACACAGGTATCTTTTGCTCTCCCTAATGCTGTTGCACATCTTTGGGATATCAGGATTTTCTAGGGCTCACAGCAACAGTACTAGAGTAACTAAGAACTTACCATAATAAAATAAAGGTAATGGCCTTCCAAAGACACGCTCAGATAACAGTATTCCTAGAACTGCACTGAATGCAATCAGTCAATGAAAAATAAAACAATTATTAAACCTTAAATCCCAGTCACCCCTGAACCAAATGCCTGGATATGGGAGGGAACAGACATAACAACGCTAAATAAAAATGTAAGAAAGGAAGTAAGATGAGAGAATTCAGCTGAAACTGCAAAGATGCACATTGTCAGAACTGAATTAAACATGCTGAAATCCAACCAGGGGCTAGGCTTAGACAGCTCAGCCTTTATGAAAAGAGACTTGGCATCCTTAACAAGTACAGAATATTAGAACGGACCTCGGCTTCAAATCAGGTTTAAGCTGGCGGTTCACATGGAGAGGCATGGAGTATCCAGAATAGTAACATGAGAATTCTGGCAATATCCTTAACTCTGAAGCCACAGAGAACATCTTGCTCTCCAGTACCAAAGCTCCTGGTGGCAGAAGATTGCTGAAAAAAATAAAACTACTATGTTCAGGTGCTTCACAAAATCAATGCAACAGTAGTGGCATTTCAGTCCTCTCCGTTGCAACACTGTTAATATACTTAAAGATGAAGAGTACAAGCTTTCAAACAATTACTGAAAACACAAACAAGGCAGACAGCCACCCCTCACATCCCTCTTCCCCCCTCTACCCCAAAAGGAAAAGGTCAGGGTCAGATTGCAAAAGTAATATTAGAGACTGCATTTCTTAACAAGTTCATCATCAACACAGATCTTGTTCAGGGTGATGGGGACCATGCATGAAAGCAGACATGCAGGTCTCATTTTGGACCAGATGCAAAGCAAATTCCTTGCTCAGAATCTTGTAAATTTGTGAAGGTACTGGAAAGACTGCTGTTTCAAGAGGCAGTAGCTTTCCTTGCAATTCACAGCATTGCCACTAGACAGCTAAAGAGTCTATCATTTTTTCCAGAGACCCTAATACTGCACGTGATCAGCCTGTTCCCACAGCCCATCCTCCTGTCTGAGTTACTTTAAATGAGACTCTGCCTTGGAAACTAGACTCTGGAAAGAAAAGGGCTGACTTTAAATGTTGCACTCAGTGCAAACACAAGGACAGACACTGACACACGCCTGCCTTCCCAGGAAAGGCTTTAGCTAAAGGGCAGGACGGTTTTACGGTCAGCAGAGATTTGCAGGAGAATGAAACACTGATCTGTGTGTTTTTATCTGTAAGACAAAGCTGATGTTTTGCCTGTTACTATTGTACTGGACTGGATCACAAATGCATTCAGCTGGCAGGGTGGAGGCGCAGGAAGACAGGAGTAGAGGTGCTCTCTCAGCGAGTACACCTCCCAGGGCCTGTGAGAACATAGGCTATACTCTAGCCAGAAAAACAGATGGTTTCTCTCCATTCAAATATTCTCCTCTTCATCCCCAGTGTGATCTCTGTCTCTCCACGGGCCATGCACATGTCAGAATGAACCTTCTGCCTTTTCAGTGGCCACGAAAGATGATTTTGCTTTCATCCTTCAGCAGGAATTCCAAAGGGAGCCAGGCAAAAGGGAGGTGTGGGGAGAGACAACATTTTGACAGTGTGCAATAACAAAAAAAATGACAGAAGCCACAGCCGGAGGAGCAAAGAGCCTCCCTGCTTCCCATGCACAATGACAGATGAAAGGGAATGGATGAAGGATCACGGAGGAACCAGGCTGCATGCAGAACAGACAGTGTTTCTCTTTCCACTCGGGACCACAAAGTTTTGATGAGGATGTATGTAGTCACTACATCACTCCTGCACTTTACCTGAACCCTTAGTTTGCATGGATGAGGACATTTTTTACACTCTTCCGAAGGCCAGTAATTTAGCTCTAAACCACCTATGCTGTGACCAATACTTTACTCGGGCCAGCTGACTGATGTGCTAGAGAACATGATCCCACTATCTCCTTCACAAAGCGAGTCATTCATTAAGGGTCTTCAGTTCTTCAGACTGTATCTACAAAGCGGACAAGTGATTTTGCTGTAAGGCAACATTTAGCATCAGTTTCTTCTCTCTCAAAACATGTTTGTGCTGTTATGGAAAGAACAGACAGAAGTAATCTTTTAGGATTTAGGATGGCGAGGGATTACATGAGGGTTACGTGTCCGAGCAGGCATTACTTGTTCATTCTGGACACTGTTAGCTGACTGTACTTTGTAATCTCCTCTGGAACCCCCTTCCCACTCATCCTTCCTCCCACATTTGCTTTCCTTTGAATACTTCTCTTGTTCTTGTCTCTCATTCTACTTCTGTGAGTATTATTACTATTCCCTTCTCCAGTGCTCATGACTTTAAACTTTTCCAATTGTTCTCCTCCTCTTCTTCCACTCCATATTCACATTGTTACCAGCCTTTTTTTTTTCCAGCTGGAATCACTGCCCTGGCCAGAGCCTTCTGTCACAACAAACACTATTTTCTGAAGCCCTGTGGGAAAGATGGGATCATTACATTCTGGGACACGTGCTCAGTCCATCATTATGCAAGTCAGTGCTGGAGCCATTTTGTTTCAATTTGCTTTTCTTTAGGGCCGAAGGATCTGCTCAGTCATTATACTAAATGAGGCGGTTTCCCAGCTTGAAAGTGCATTTTTAAAAATCTTAGTCTGCTTAATGATTCTTTTTGTTAATTTTAAATAGAATTTTAGAATCATTCTTTCTGCTGGTAGAGAACCCACAGCAGCAGAGACTGTGTTTGGAGCTTTCTCCTACAGTTGCATTTTTAATGACTTGAATATTTATTTGGAGAAACTTCTCTCTCTGTAGGTGAGATATATTTCATGCTTCCAATTAATACAGAACTCGGCTTCACTTGGCATAGGAACTGTGCTAAATATTTCCTAAAAAGGAGTGATGAATTGAGGATGTTGTGTAGAGTCTGAGAAGACCTGAAATCATATCAGTGCAGTTCTGCAACTGGTATCACAAGTGACAGGTCTATTGCTCAGGATCTGTTTGCAAAGGAAATATCACCTCAGAGATCACTCCGTAAAGGTCACCAGCTGCAAGTCTGCTCAGGCTGCTGATGTGTACTGATAAGGCACAGATGTCCAGTGAGAGTCAGGCTGCCAACACAGGCCAGTTCCTCCCGCACGCTCGTCTCCTCGCTGAAGAAGGTCACATACGTGCACCAGCTCCCGCCGTTTCCTCAGCATCAACTACCATGATCCACAAATCTTTAGTTTTACAGTTACCTTTCTAACCTGGCAACTGAGCATAGAAAGCATTTTAAGTGACTGGGCAGAGTGAGACAAATTGATAAAAGAAGATGGTATCTCCTGAGTGGCTAATGAAATGCTGAAGAGTGGAGTGCCCTACAACACCACTGTCAGCAGCAAGGATTGTTCTGAGCTGATGGGAGTTTGTTTCAATAAATCCTGTTGTCGTTCAACCATCCCTTGTAAAGACCATGGGTTCGGAAGATGTGCTGATACAACCAGAATTCAAGACACAAGAGGCAAAACGGTCTCAAAGGAGCCACTTGCTCATGTCTGCATTTTAAGATGAAGCTAGCTTAATATGAAAGCTAATAAATTGCAGGAGCAACACAATTTTCCTCGTGTGACCTCACATTACTCAGCTCTCTCCAGAAGAGCTTGTGCTGTGCTCTCCATACTAGAGGGAAAAGCCACAGACTGCAGGACACTAATTGCTGTGACACTAATTGTTGCACACACAGCAGAAGGCATTGGAGACACTCTCCTTTTTGCTAACAGGGATTAATGTTAATAATAGTTTAGTCATATAAAAAATTGATTCTGAACTTGAAAAATATGCAGGAAGACAATCTGCATATCGAAGTATTTGGGTCACAATTATCTTATTTTTTTCCCCTCTGCTTCCTTGCTGCTCCTCTTGTTGGGTTTCATCAGAACACAAGCTCCGTGGACAAGAAACTGTCTTTTTTATAAGTGTGTATAGCACTTAGTACAATAGGCTCCAGAATTTACTGGAGCCTCTGGGTTCTATATGATATAGGTGATAAAGTCACAAAAATTGGACAAATCTGAAATAATATCATACCCAGTCAGTATCTAATATATATCCAGAATACAAAAAAGACTGTGCCAATATATTACTCCCCTTCCACCAATGTCAAACACACCTAGGTTTCCTAAGGGATGAAAAGCCAGGGACTCCAGGGTAATCAATGCATTACAGTTCCTTGAATCCCCAGAAATGCTGAAATCAAAGTGAATGTTAAGTGTAAGAAAGGGGACTACAGGGTGAAGCTCAAATTGCACACTACAAACACAATATTCAATTAATAAACAATATTGGTTAAACAGTATATTCGGAGAATATCTGTTGGCACGGAATGAACATATGTTCAAATGAAACAGCAAAACATATTTGTATCTCTTTAGAAATCAAGCTAATTTCATCTGTGGAGTTCAGTTCAGATCACTTTTCAAGATCTGTATTTCCTACAAGCATTGCCTGCATTTACATCTGTGACTGCAGTAACAGTTCAAATTATTTAATTATTTACTCTTCCTTTCAAAGGGGACTTTCAAAGGGTGGAAGAACAGGAATGCAGTAAGGAGCACTGAGCTAAGTTACATTTTTGAAATTGCAGAGCTGACATTATTCTTGGGGAACTGTTCCCCATTTCAGAGCAAAGCCGATAATTTGCACCCTAAACCATACCTCTAAGGCTGGATTTCCTATTGATTGCTTCTGATGCTAATGCTAAGCACAAGAGTGAAGCTGCAATAGTTGGTTAATTTTATTAAGCTTGGGTACTGAAAAGCCCTAAAGACATCCAAAGTGGACTTTAATATTTTTGTTTAACAATTTGCATCCCTTACTGTCTCTCTTAATGTGTTTGTTCCTGTTTAATCTTCTGTAAACTCTTATCTCTGTCCTTCTGATGTATACAAAGTACATTTGAGGAGGGCAGCAAACAGAAACGGGAACTCTTGGTAAACAACATTCGACATATCCCTTGAAGGAAACATGTTTATTGCCCATGCTGTGCTCTGAGAGCAACATACTATATTGTGCAAGCGGGGGCTCTCGGTGCAGACACCAAGACAGACTACAGCAAAAGCCCCGCACTAAAGTTTGCCTCAGGCAACCATTTATTATTGCGTGATACACCTCTGAAAAACACTGACGCATAAGATGTATCAGTTTTGCCACACGTTCAGTTTTTCAAAGTCAATTCCACTATCTAAGCAAAACTGGACACGTATCTGGCTGTTGTTGTGTGAATTTTCACTTCATAGAATAAGGGGAAAGAAAATCATTTTGTTACTTTGATGAAGACGCCTTGCACATTTTGACAAACTCAAGTCCCTCCAGGGTGCTTACTGGCCATGAAGCTCTTTCATATCTCATTCATTATCGGAGAGAGACAGGAAAATACTTCCTCATTTCTCTTGCGTATGAGTAAATTAGTGAAAACCACAGAGACTTGGTTTCATTAAAAGTGATGGAGTGAGACTGGCTGCAGCCACTGCACAGTGGGACCGGGCTGAGCTGACTCAGTGCAGTCTGCCCTGCGAATTCAGGAAAAAAAAATTAGCTGGAAATTTCTCTACAGAAGCACTAACTGCTTGCAGCAGCCAAATTCCAAGACAGCTTGATGCAGTAAAATTTGAACTCCAAGCCCCAAACTGAAGTCCCAACTGAACATCTCATGTTCCTTAGCTCCAACACTCTCTTGCTCCGTAGATTTTAGGTTTCCATATGCTAGACCTGTGTTTCTGCTCATTTCAAATCATTGCTATTACCCTCACCAACTGTTACAGTTTCTACTACGTAACATCCAGCATATAATAATCCTGTAGAGTCTTTCCTCATGAGTTTGTCAGGCCTGGGTGGATAAAAAGTAAAAAAAAATGAAAGCCCCAGCAATTTCTTCAAGCCCAGCTTTCTCAACTTACAAAGCAAAGGAACTCTTGAGGTGCAAGGAAAACAGGATTAAATCATCTGAGTACTTGCTGTGCAGTCCCATGATCAACAGCATTCCAAGAAACAAGTGTGAAGATGCTGACAGTGGGTGACACTCCTGCCTGTATGTTACCTGGCAGAGTGGCAGGAGTACCACTGCCTGCTGAGGTCTTGCTTAGGTTCCTGTCCGAGCAGTGGTTTTCATTGCTGATAGTCAAAACAACAGGATAACGCAGGTGGTTAGCAGAAGATAAAGGCTTACGTTGCAATTATACGTGAATGCCTAGAAAACCACATGGAGGAGAGTGACCTGGAGGTTGGAGCAGTGGCCTTTCACTTCAGAAGTAGGGTAGCAAGGGAGAAGGAGTAACTGGGATTATTCTAGTCTACATCTTAACGTTTTCCTGCCAGTAGGCAGCATGATGATAACCAGCATCATCACAATGTTCAGCCCTCAGGCTCTGAACTTTCTACTAACCAGAAGTAGGTTCAAGAGAAGCCTAGAAATGGCAACAGAGAGACTGCTGCAGTCTGGGACTAAAGCACATCCTGACTTTTACATGAGGCACATACCTAGCTATTCTCTGTTTAACTCAATCTACTGTTACAGGTCCCTCAATTTTATGCCTTTTTCCTTCCCAACCTCTTCTGACCTCAAAGGTGAAAAAAAAAAAAAAAAGGTCCCTGGGATACCTTTAATCAAAAGCAAGCCATTTACAGATTATTTATTAAAATAAGAGTTCTGACTCTTCTGATGAGTTAAAAAAATCCACATGGCTCAGCCAGTCATAAAATCCCCAACCAGGTGGCAGAATTCTGCTTGGATGGCTTAACACAACTGACTTCTAGCTCTGCTTAGCTCAAATTTCCAGAAAATCTGTGTTCCTACTGAGCATGATAATATACTATGCATGCTCTTTTTCCAATTCTTTTCTCTCTGAGAAAGCTCTCATCTCTTTGTGAGCTACTCTCTTGTGAAACAAAACACTATTACCCCATAAAGCTCACATCTCGCACAGACTCGGAAGTCATGGTCATTCCATAAATTCCTGGATCAACTACATGAAAATAGGTGATTTAGGGACATCCAGCATATAACCACCCACACTAGGTTCTGTCACCAGGATATCCAAACACCTGAGTTACACATATTATTCTGCTAGGCTCATGTCTGCAGGAAGCAGGAAATACCATGCATACTGAACTGCACACAAATTAAATCCTTAAAACAACACAAGGAATGGAAATACAGTTCGAGGAGAACTATGATGTTGCAGACATAGGGTGATCTCCTTGTCTTTTCATACAACTCAACAATTTAGACAGCCAATCTCCGAGGTGGAAAGGTAAGAAAAGATAACCTGAGGAACTATCTTGATGCTACTGGGTGTCACAAAGGAGCAAGCTGTACCTTTTCCTGCCAATGATGGAATTATGAACATTTTTCTCACCACAAACTGAAGCAGGAACAATGCTTCCAGTGAAAATAATTCTCTATTCTCCAAGATCATTGATAAGACAACAGCACTCTGTGTGGATGACAGGCAAGTGAGTTGGGATAGGATGGGGAGGGGAGAGAAGCAAAGAGCAGCTGCTCTCCGACAAGCTGCCTGCTGCTGGCTGCCAACAAAACAACGCCAACTGCAGATAACTCATCTCAGACTACCAAACATTCAAAGCCACAAAGGCTAAAAAGCTTATTAATATATTGCTTCAAAAGCCATAAACAGAGGCAGATGTAAGATACACAGCTGGATTATCTGTCAAGACTGAAGCTTTTCTCTAATCCTGCTGCAAGGGCCCCAGATTTTCACCTGCTCCACAACCAATAGAGGAAGACAGAAAACACTGCAGAAAGTGGAAGGTTTTTATGCTAACCACAATGTGTCCACAAATACAAACTCAGTCCATGCAGGGCTGTGCAACTCCCAGAGACACTACGTGTTCTACTACAAAATACGATACTTTGAGCTGCAGAACCCCAAAACCGCCTTTATTTCACAGCCCATTGCCAGTGCTCTTCAGTGCAGAAAGTTAGTCCATGTGAGTTATTCTCTCATCAGTACCCAGGAGATATATAGGTTGCACTTACATCTCACGTTAGGGAAGAAATACTAATACTATGCTGTACTGCAACCCTTCACCATTAGCAAAAGTAGTTTTGCCGAATGGTGGTGTCATAAAACGGCTGCTATGTTCCTCTTGAGAGGCAGCTATACTTCAGCAGTGGGAAACCTGGCTTCCACACAGACACAGCAAAACTGTGGCTGTGCTTCAAAGTGTGGTGTTGACCTTCTAAGTCAGGTCTACGGCAACACGGAGCTGCTCTTGTGATTTAGGGTAAGATCCCCAAGAGAAAGAGCACAGATTTCTGCAGTAGTGTGACTAAAGTCTGCTCTCTCAGAGCCTGCAGAAAGGCAGGAATGGGGTGCAGAGCCAAGGCCACAGCTTTCCCCTTGCTCAAATTGCTCTTCCTTGTATCATAGAAAGATAGCAACATTTCACAGGTGGAAGTGATAGGTCTGACTGATCCTAGCCCTCTGCAAATCAAGCAGCAGAGAGGGAGAGAATGGGGAGAGAGGAAAACAAGAGCATCCTTTAAAATGTTAGGGATAGTTCTTTTTGTATGAAGGAGTTGGTAAAAGATTTCCTTTTTTTTTTTTTTTTTTTTTTTTTTAAACAGGAGCAAAAAGGAAACCTGTTTTGAAGCAGCTGGATTTACTGACTGCCCCCGTATCCAGCATAATCCATAGAAACATTGGCATGAATATGGTGATGGCAAGGGGCTCTGAGCAAGTGGAAGGCTATTATTTAAACACCTAACACAGACTCAGCTTTTCATTTTCTTACTTTTGTAGGCTTCCATCAGATGTGTGCACAGTGTACTCCCGCTTCACAGCTATGGTTTGTGCTTAAAATTTCTGCTTTGTTTATTTATTTATTCGAAGTGCATAGGTTGGGGATTTAGAGGAGGACAGCAAACCTCTAAGAAAGCCAGCATATACCTTACAGACCAAATGCTTCATCTTTCTTTGTTCTAGCAGAACATTTACTGGCAAAGGGTAGGGTGAGAAGGAGGCAATCTTGCACTGCCAGTACATACACCCTCCAGCACTTGCGTTTGTACTCAATGCACACAAACTAAAGATGGTCCTAAATCCACTATAAAAAAAAATAGAGACTGTGGACAGTTTACTCAAGATGCACTTCTGAGTGATTCTCATAGACATGGGCAATGTTTTCTTTAAATTTTCTAGTCAATAGTGGAAACAAGAACAACAACAAAAAAGTAATTCAGCTTCAACTCAAATTCAGTGATTTCGTATTAAATATTTATGAAGAAAAAAAAAACCAAAATCACAGAGAAACATTTAGGGGCACTAAATCTATGTGGAATTTACTCCTGGTTAGTCACCTTCTTTCAGAAGGAAAAAAAAATACTCCCTAATTAAAACTCCTTTTAGCATACAACCGTAACCCTAGTACTGTTAATGTGAGGCATCCAGCTTCTGCAAGGTTCTCAGCTGTTGGCTGGTTTTACATCAACAGGGATGCAGAGTGTCTCCCCTCAGCCATTTGTATAGGATCACATACTGGCCATGCCAGGGTTAAAATTGAACATTTTTTTCCAATTCTAACTATTTACTTTCACCACAGCTTCAATACGTTCACTATAAGGACTGAAAATACAAATACTACAAGGACTGAAAATACAAACTCAGCTCTGGAAGAGAAAAAGCAGAAAGCATCTGCAATGCAGAGTCAGGCAGGCTTCAGATGGAGGAAGATCACCATAAAGGAATGCAAAGTCTCCAATCCAGCAACCCGAATCGTTTCCCTGCAAGCAGCGAAGGCAGAACAAAGTGGTCACTGTACGACCAGGACCATACAAGATTGCTTTATTCCTGTTTGTGTTGAGGTAGTCACTTGTTTAAAACCACTACCTCAAATATTTCAAAAGCACAGTGACCTCACCTAGCTAGCTGGAGTCCATCTGTGGAAAACCCATTCACAACTTTTTCAACAGTCTTCCAAATGCAAATCACATTGGGATGAAGAAAGGGAACACTGATCCTTCCCCACACCTTTTCTGCACCTGATTTTGCTCCCTGTTATTTTCATACTAATACCATTTGAACGAACCTCAATCCCTTCTCCTCAGCAAGAATCCTTGTCCGGATGCGTTAAGCATAACGAATGCCAAGTCAGAAGTAAAAAAGTAATGCCACTAACTTCCCATCTGCAGAATCCAGACAGTATCAGCTACTGTCTACCTGTTTGTGCACTGGCTTCCTTGCTTTGGCTTGTTCCCTCTTCAAGTGTTGGTGAGCCAAAGAAAATGTCTTTAATCCAGTTATACAGCAGTATCAGCCCTTTGCCTCTGGCTGACACAATTCTTATGATCACAGTTACTGTTCTGTTGAGGTTGGGATGAAGCATGATGCTGTCATCAGAGCTCAAAGACCCACAGACTTATCATGGAGTCTTTTACTTAAGCCTCACTCAGTCTCTTGGGACCATAAACAAACTTTCACTGAAGTAAAAGCAGTATAAATTAAAATTGCTTACTTCTGTTCAAGCTCATACAGCATTTTACAATAAAAATAGCTAAAATCAACATATACTTGTGTAGTCAGGGCCTTACCTAATATCTTTCCAAATTAATTTAAAAGGGGTGCAAATTCCCCTCTGGACAGTCTTTTTTCAGGGCAAGAGTCATTTCTGATTTGACTTAAGACACACTACTTAGGTAGGTAGTAAAAGGTGCCTTAAAACATGAATAAAAAGGAAGACAACTGAGGGATAAAGAGTTGACCATGTGAGAGAGGCTGCAGAGAAGACAGATGGGGACAACTGATTTGGACAGCACAGTCAGTGAATACCTCACGTTGTTATGCAGGGATGTCTCTGGCCCTGCTAGGAACGATGATGCAGAAATCTGCAGATACATACTTGCTCTCCACGGCTGGGAGAGGATGACAGTGGGTTGAGAATAAAGCAGTAGAAAACCCTGAAAGCTCAGTCACGGTTCACAAAAAAATTTGAAGAGCAGGAGACCAGGGCATGAACAGTCATGCCCAGTGGTTAGGACCAAATTCCATGCAAAACAAGGACAAGAATTGAACTAGAAAGTGAGGTTAGAAGCCAGAATATAAGCCGAGGGACAGCAGAAGATTTAGAACAATGGCCAGAAGCGCAGCTGTTAGGAGCAACTGTAAATTCAGTCTCTGTTAATCACGGAAGCCAGTCACCCAAGACGCCCATCCATAGCTACTGCTGCTCAGCTAAAGGATTAGCTTATCTCACAACCGCTTAAGCCAGTCTCAGCTGGGGAACAACTAGTTTTATGGCCAGTGACCCCCAAACCCATCACCATTTTTTAAGAGGCAAAAAAACCAGTTTTTTTTTTGTTTGTTTGTTTGTTTGTTTTTTTTGTAAGGAGAAAGATTGAGAGTGGCTTGACGGCATGTTATATCTGGCTTTATAGGAGTTTTGTTGTGATTGTTTAATCCTGTTTATTTTTCTGTGAAGCAATGGCTGCAGATGCCAACCCTCCAATCCTCCAGGAAGCGGGAGCAGTTACAAAAGCGCAGCCTATCACTTGGTTTGCCAGTGTACCCCACATGGGGAATTAACGGGGAATGGTGTTCAATGATGTTCCAAGTTCAACTAAACTAGAAAGAAAAACTAAAGAAGGAAGAACGTAATTTTTTTTTTTTGTTTTTAAGAAGGAGGTAGAGGGGGCAGTCATAGATTTGGAAGACACACAGGATCTTCAGAGAGACATGACAGCTCAGCTGTCACTAGGCACAAATTCAGGGGGTTGCGTGCAAAAAATGGGTGCGCCTACGAGTTCTGAGAGCACATGAATGGAGGTGGCTGGCTCTGCAGTTGTGTAAGTGCCTTCTGTAGCTACAAAGAAAATTCTCATTCTTGGAGTGAGGCACACTCTTCTGGTGCTGTGGCTCTCTGAAAACCCAATTACATCGTCCCCCGTTCTGATCCATATTAGATATGCCTCAGTGACGGACCAGCTTGGCAATAATTCTATCTGCAAGAACTCTCATCAGAAGAGTGAACCTCCAGCAGCAAAAACAATCAAAAAGCAGGCAGGAGCAAGGCTAATCCATTTAAGCGAGACTAAAACAGCATTTATTAATAGTAATAATAAAAAATAGGCTTAACTAACAATGCTAGAAATAGCCTGTGTTGGTCAAGCAAAGCACAAACCATGCAGCTACTGAGTGTAACCAGACCTATGGGGAATGTGTGGGGAGGAAGGGTAGAAAAAGAGAATGGGGACTGCGGAGGCTTGAAAAAAGGCAATACACTATCCGCTTACTGAGTCTCTCACAGCTTTTCATTGGCTTCACCCCATCAACTCAGAAATCAAAGAGCTTCAAGCATCAGACGTTTACGTCTGCTCCATCTTCATCACTGCCAGACACAGCCCTACGATTAAAAGAATGGAGAAATAAGGAGCTTACAGATTCACTTTCCCCAGTTGATACGGTGACTCACTGCACCGAGGTATCGATCCATAGGTCTGGCCTCTGCCGATAACTACACGCCACAGGGGTTAATTTAACTCCCCACTGCCTGGCTCTGCCTCAGACACTTTGCAGAGAACAGTTATAAATTATATAGTCCTCCAAAGATAGAAAGCCTGAGGGTATTTTTTCAGTACATTTCCTTTGTTACGCATCCTCCTGGTACTGGACCTGCACTGCTGCTTCCAAGTCTCATTTGTTTTCTTCCTGAAATTATATCAGTGTCATTTACTCAAGCACAAACAGCCCATAGGACACTGTGAATTATAGAAAGCAAAAGGGTAAAAAGGGGTATCTTTCCAAAGCAGTCGGTTATTTTATATATGAGTCTGCAGACATGCATGCACATGCATACAGACACAAACCTCAGAAAGCAATTTCTACAAGGAAGTTGTATGCAAACACACCACTAGTCTTCTTATTAAAGAAATGCTAGTTATTTTAGACAGCAGTATCAAGCCCTTGAAAGGGTGTAACAGTGATAACTGAAAGGATATGTACACAGTTTTTGATGCGGCTAAGTCCTAAGTTTTCTTTTTTTTTAAGGTTCTCACATCCCGTTCTAACTTGTAATTTAGTTTTATGGATAAAAAAACCTTTTAAGGTGTTACTTGAGGGGATAAAATTTAGCACTGTTCAATCCTTGCAAGCTTGTTTTAAGTACATGAGTTTTACAGATGCTCACCACTATCCCTCAGCAAAATTTCTGATGAATATAATCCCAGTGAAGAACCATGTTGAAAATCTGACATTAACTCCATGATAATTAAAATTCTGTACTCCTAAAACATTAACCATCATTTATGCTCCTGATCGCTTCCAAGATCCCATACAACCTATGTACAAGCTAATGCACAAATCCCATCTACATCCCAGTATGCTTCTGGATCTAGATGAACCTATCTTCAGAGTGTCACACAGTAGAATAACTGTTGCCACATCCTTTCTGTTGGGGCAAAGTAGCAGGTGTTAACTAACCTGCTACATGGACAAGAAAGCTAATTTCACACATTTCACACCTTAATTACCTTCTAGGGAATCTTTTTTTTTTTTTTTTCCTCTTTTAAACACAGCCCACCTGTTTTCCCCTTATTGCTAGTGCTCACCAAGTCTTTGTGACTTTAGGTATTTCTTTCATTCAGGACATTCTCCTCTCCCCATTTCCTAGGCCAAACTGCACTTGGGTAAGAGCTCCAGCTTAAAAATGAACAATTATAATCTAAATTACAAGATGCCAGTACACCAAATGAGTATTTGTGATTGCTGAAGTATTTGGGTTGCAAGTACCAGAAAATGAAATTCTATTTTAGACATTAAAAGGGATGCCACTAGCCATGCTGTCAGCCCCTGCCCAGAGCCCTGCCACAGAGGCTTCACCGTGTGTTGAGGAACCCCTGTGTTCTTGATCCAGTCCTAGATGCTCTAGCTCTCTCTTCTCTCTCAAGCAGCAGTCAAAACCATAAAGTTTAAATGAAGGTGCAGAAACACACAGTAACAGACGATTTCAGAATTATCTACACATAGGATAAATTCTCCCCTCCCTCTTACTCCTTCAATTTCAACTGCTTTGCAGTTTTCTTAAGGAGATGAAATTCTTCTTTGTAATCAGAGATGATTGTTTCATGAGCACAGGTAACTAACCGTGCCTGGCTGAAAAGAAGAACAGGGTTTTTATCTGCTAAAGAGTGACTACTGCTCTCTGGACTGTGCTGAGTTAATTAAATACGGCTTGCTTCACTAAGGGCATATCTGTAATTAGGGGAAACTTAGGAAAGTTAAGCCAAATTAAGTGCAGGTGCAAGTTTAAGGTGCATTAGCTAAAGAACATGGAACCTTGCACAGATGTTTTCAGTCAGAAGTAAAATGGGGTCTGAGCAAGCTAATGGGAACGCAGAGCAATTTATTTCTGATAGAGAGTGCTGAAGGGGTTTAGTGAGCTCTGTCTAATGTATCTGGAATTCAACCCTTTCACTAATTTGGTTTCACTTAAGCAAGTGCTTCTGTGTAGACAGGCCTCTAAAATCCTTATGTGACAGTCCAGAACGGAGCCTTACAAGTCACTCAGGCCCTTCTGACTCTACCGGATACAGCACATGGACAAATGGAGGAAAAGCCTAATTCATCTCTGCAACTAATCTTGTCAGATCTTATGCAAGCACTTGCTTGTTCAGCACTGAGTATTTGTCAGCAGCAGACAGAGAGAGGAAATACATCCCTCGGCTTGAGATTTTGGGAATCTTCTGTATATAAGCATGTGTAAGACGCAGCATATAAACCCTTTCACTTTGTCTCATACTTTTCCATGATGCTTTTAGAAACCAAAGTAGGACATTTGTGCTTTCCACAATTATAATTTTATTGACAGAAGAAGACATAATAGTTATGTCTAATGCATCCCTAAGGGTTGATAATTGGATGTAGACCATATTTTGGGATGGGAAATCTGACTTAAATGCATCTAAATCTCCAAAATAGACTGGGATGTGATGGGCCGGAAGGTAGAGGCGGGAGAATGATGTGAGAATGATGCATCAGGTATGGATATAAAATGCGCTTCCATTTCATCATTCTCAGAAAAATGTAATGGTTTCATTCATCTGCTGTCCCACCACAAATGTCACTCAAAAGTATATAGCAAGCAAACAAGAAAAGAGGGAACGACTGCAAACAAAATGAGCAGTTTTGGAGCTCTGTAATTGCTATCAGTAGACAAAGAATATTAGCTTATGAGCTCTTATTCAGAACCACCACTTCCTGAGCCAGGACTACACACCAAAACACTACCCCTCAAGCTATGAAACATCAAGTTAGGCAACAACAGCAACCAGAAGTATCATGGGTCAGACATGCTGCTGCTTTTTCCTGGTCAGGGGATAGTCGCAGAGTGTGTACACCCACACGGACAAGAGGGACACTTCTACCACTTGCTGGTTTGATTCATGGACTAATGCTAAAGGACTCTTGCATGAACACACTGAACTTCTGGGAAATCAAGTATTTTGCTTTTTTAATTGGCTGCAGGATGAAATACAGGTAGGATGGGCAACAAGACTGAAAGGAGCAACATGAAAAGTAAAAGCATAATAAAGTCTCAGTGGGGATTCAAAGAGAGGAAACCACTACCCTCTCAGTTGTGCAAGAACGGTCCCATTCAATTTCTCAATACTCTGAATGCTACTGTGCATAGAAGATAGCTAAGCTAACCTTAACCACTTATTCAGTATACTAAAGCCTGTGTGGGTGCACTAACACCAAGGTCCTTATGGGGAAAATCACCTATGCACTGTGCAGAACAAGCCTATGCATATCTGCGAGAACGATGAAAGAAAACCTGCAGAAATCAACACATATCCAGGTGGCAACCTGTGTTGTGGCTACAGGCAAGTGGCAAGGGTTTTTCCACCCTATGTCACTCCAGGATTTCATATATTTTCTTGTTTCCTGTCTGAATGAGGCTGAAAAGCTTTTCAAACTTTTTGTTCCAAGAGCAACTGAGCAAGAAAGCCCCCATCTAAGAACTGCCAATAAGCCAGTGGCCAGGACTCTCGCCTAAAATAGGGAAAATCAAGTTCAAGTCCTGGCTGAAGTTTGGTCTCTCACATGTCAAGTGAGAGTAGTGGCCATTGAGGGGAATGCTTATCAGCTTTTTACTTGAAATTTCTTCCTGGAAACAGAATACTCTTCCCATGAAAGTTTCCCTAATGCAAAACATTCACTTTTGACAAATTGGCATTTTCTAATAATTTAGTTTTCCCAAAATGTTTTCAGGTAGATTCAGGGGAAAGACCCTGGAAATGTCCTGCTGTAGGCCCTGTTTCACTGATTATCATTGCCACAGTGCTTGGGAGGTTTGGAATTTTTACCCACCAGTCTGAACAGGAGGTCACAGCAAGTACAAAAAAGGAGGGGGGAAAAAAAAGAAAGTGAGAGCAAGTACAAAATTTTGATATAGCAAATAGAACAGGAAGTTAATGCAACTCTGTTCAAGGGATCTAAGAGCAATGCATGTTTCTTCTGCTTCAGCAGAACATCCATCACCACGTTTACCTCAACCCTCGCAATCCAATGTATTACAGTGCAGTTAAGAGAGGCGCTTGTGCTTTGCTGTCCAAAATGTTCGTATTTATAGCATTAATACTGACAGATTTAATGGTGATTCCTAGTACACAGATTTGTTTTTCTTTACAGTATATTACTCATTGCTTCTCAGCCTTTTGCAATTTACAGACCCCTCAAGGCATTTTCCAGAACAGACGCAGAACCTTATAAGCAAGCCTAAGTCCACAGATAATTGTTTTCTTTTTCTTAGTTGCTCTTCACAGCCCCCCTGGAAGTAATCCATGGGTCCTCAAGGACCTGTAGATTGCAGCTTGGAAGCTGTTACTCTGCTGTAGCAAGGCAGTTCAAGGGGCAATTATGGAGAACGCAACATTGCTACGATGCAAGTGTAGGAAGCTATAAATCTCTCTCGAATTCTAGAAAACCTGCTTGAGTGCAGTAGAGAAGACAGTTCGAGCCAGAAATCTTTTTCCTTTGTAATGGCAGTCCCAGAAATAGGTATTAGTTAAAAATGAATAAATATTAAGGAGTGTGACAACGAGCTCATGTCCTGTTCTGCAGGTGGAAATTTCTCAGGAGAGGTAACTTAACCAAACTAGATAGGTCGCATCCTGTGAAAGCATAAGCTGAAAGAGCTTCAGCTAGACAAAGAAGAATAGGAGCTGAGCTCTGAATGAAGCATCACATCAGTTTTGGAGAAACTGAACCACACGCACACGTAAAAAGAGCATTAGAAAGCTGCTGCCACCTATAGTAAACCATCAGCTTTATTCACACAGATTCCAGTCACAAACAACGGGGATGCAGCTGCCTAATTGGCTCACACAAGAAGTGAAGGTGAGCCAAAGCATTTTCCCAGCTAATACACACCCACTCCTTATTATCAAAGCAGCTTGTCAACACGGCTACAAAATAATGTCATATGGAAAGAGCAGAGGTTAACCTGTAAAAGGTGCACAACAACTGATTAAGACCCACAGTTGCTGTCTCTGCCAGCTAGCCCATACAAAGCAGGTCAACAACTCCACTGGGAGGACTATGCTCAGGCTGCCTGCATGCTCTTGTGAGGAAGGTGCAATAAGATAGACTCTCCTGTCTCAAAATCACTGTAATTAACTCTGGCCGAGGAAAAAACAGGCATTCAAGAGCAGCAAGAACATATCAGGATGAGCAAAGAGTAGAAGCAGGCAGCACACTGAGTGTGCCTAGAGTCTCAGCTGGGAGTTTCGATCAATGCCTTTGAAGGCAAAATAATAAAAAAGAAAAGCCACCAAAAACCCCAACCACTTTATTTTGCACTTAAGGGTTGGAACTGTGAAGTACAAAAATGACCAAACTTCAAAACACTGTATTGAGGCGTAAAAAATGTGTCTGAAGGAAGCTGGGAGGAGAAACACATTTGTGAGAGAACAGATTAGGCAAGAAGTGCTGACTCTACATCCAAGCAGCTTCCGGCAGAATTTCTACCCAGACCAAACTCCTTTGACATTTCAGTGTTAGATATGGAAAAATCAAGGGTAATTCTTCAACAATCATGCATTAAATAAGATTTTTTTAAAAAGACCAAGAAAAAATCAAGAAGAGGGAAAGCAAGAAAAGTTCAGGGAGAGCCCTATGCTGTCAAGGTATCAGTTACTTGCTCACCCTTCCTCTGATCTTTTCTCATTAAGCTTCCCCAGACTGTTTGCTGCACTCAACCAGCTACCCAACCCATCCACCACAGCCAAGAACACAAAGGTGAGGAGCTAGATTTGCAGAGGAACAAACAAGGGAAGCTGCCCAAAACAATCAGCCACACCAGTGCCTGATGCTTCCCAGTGCCTCCCACCTAAATCCAATGATTTCCAGTGCCAATGGAAGGAAGATCTAGTAATCTTTCACATGCACCACTTGCCTGTCCAATTGTTACTGCTCATTCAAGCTCTCTCTTTAACACACTACTACATATTTCACCTGTCAGAACAGGAGAGGAATCTGATCAGCTTCTAGATGTAGTTTAAGCAATAAGGGCACGGTAGACTGAATTTCTGGGCAGTGAAAGGCCACCCTGACCGTTGTGACAAGGCATTCACTACTCTACAGTGTAGACTAAGGAGGAACCTGGCTCTTCTGGTGCTTCAGTATGCATGCAGCACCCATTAACACTAAGGCCAGCTGCACACGGGCACTGAGAGTCCGCCAAAAGACTACTGACAAACAACAGCTTTTCATTCAGCACACGTGAGCACGAGGGGGCACAACACACTCAGCCGTCTGTTGCAAGCATCTGAAAACTATTTAAGCACTAAGTCAAATCCAGGAACTTTATATAACAAAATGACATAGAAAACATTCACTAAGGAAACTACAGAATACAGTATGCACTCTATGGCTTTGGAGTAGACTGCTACATGGAGGGGATGGCTCCAAAAACACGATAAATATACATGATAACATACATACATAAATACAAATATATGGCAGTCAAATGAGGCGTACTCAGTTCTCATGCAACTAATAATAATGTTCTGTTTTCTCCTCCAAGCACAGAAAATTCAATGTTTTGGTCTATATATTAGGTATAAATTCAGAATAAACCTTCAACCATTGCCAAAAAAAACCAACAAAACACAGAACAAAGATTATGGAATGCATCCCCTTCTTTGACCTACATTGATACACACACATTATAAAAAGAAAGATGGATTTTTCACTCTAAGGTGAAGGGAAAGTTTTAAAATGTTGTATTTCCAAGAGTAGCCTTTTACAGGAAATGTCCAACTTAAAGCCCCTAGCAAAAGGTCTGCGCATCCACAGCACAACTTGACATCAGTGCAAGCTTATGGGGGCCATCAGCCAGACAATCAAGGTCGAAGTCCATCACCTGGGACCCCAAAGCAGAAGCAATCAAAATAACATTTTGTCTATTTTGGTCCTTGCATGAACCTAGAGTATGCTGAGTTATTATGTGCGTAAACTCTCCCTCCCACTCCAGGGCTGGGAGAGAACATTAACAGCTGAAGTACAGAAGCAAAACTGCAGTGGTTCTGCGATGTAAAAAAGACATTACTATGACCGTCTATAATTTTATGCTGCACAGACTATTTGCTTAAATATTATTATTAATAATAATAATGAGTCTGTGTATGCTTAATGAAAAAGCCCATTCTCCAAAACTCCAGAGAGCTAGTTAAATATTTACTAAATAAGAATATTTAGTATTTAATAAGACACTAAAGATTAATGGAAATAAAAAATAATAGCCATTTTTCTGATGCTTCCAAACATTATTCCAGTCAAATGATATCCTTCTATTTCAGATACAAGAAATGCAGCTTAGTATTTGAACGTTCAAGATGTTCAAAATTGTTGCAAGGCATGTGCTATTACATTTTCAGCATTTCATCATTATTTTAACAGTGGTTAAAGTTAATTGAAACAAGTTCTTAATAAATAATAATAAATTTACCCTCCTACCCTCAGGGGCTGTTTGGAGGATTAGTCGGTATTTGCTCACAGCTTTCAAGTTGGGAAATGCTCTATGAACACAATTATAATATTATTACAGAAATATTCCGCAGCAGCTTACTCTTGTCTGTAATTAGATGCAGTGATCAGATTATACTTTATATTACACTGCCATTTTCCTTTATCAACACACAGCAAGTGGCTCCAGGGGGCACCTGTGCCCCTTTAATGACTTTGCTGCTTTTCTGGTAATGACCATCAAATAGACTAATCATATCCAACGGAAACGAAGTAACCTGCAGGTATACACACAGTGAAAAGCATGGTGCCTCCCTTCCACTGACTGGGCATTGAGAAATTAGCCAACGATAATGATTTAATAACGAAACAAACACTTCATGTAGCTCGGTTGCTTCACGCATGAGAGCCCCACAGGAAACCGCCCATCCTAGTTCACTCCAGACCTATGCACAAGTGGACTTTGTCGCAGACTGCAGAGCAACCTGCCCTTTTATTTCTCACATCCTGGAAGTGACAGGCTGTGTCTCACAAGTTCTTGCTGTGTATCTTCTCTGTACAGTTCTCCCTCAAATGGAATTAGGAAGATTACTTCTGATGGAGACTGGCAATTGCCTATCAGGACTACAATAATGGAAGGAAACAAACAGGAAAAAAGACACTCAGCCTAACCCTCACTGCATACTGCAGGATACAGTGTCAGAAATCATATTCACGGGAACATTCGCATATTCCTATACACTTTACTGAAACAATTTTAGCAGGAGAGGAAAGGTTCATGAGGAAGACACCAGCAGCAAAATTACATGAGCTTTGTGCTTTTGAGAACATGGGTTCAGTGTTGATTGCTCATGCAGGAGGAAATGGGTATAGCTGGCCTTGTATTAACTGCTAGGGGTCATACGCTTCCATCTGCAAAATCACTGCCCACGGATACAGCACAGTGCAGAATTTCTTGCTGCAGAGAGGCCAGAGACAGTGTGAAATGGTATCCCATTGCCACCATGTAAGCAGCTGAACAGTCCTTGCATAGCCCATGTTGCTCAGTTTCCAGCCATAGCTGGCCATAATGGCTTACTTGACACACACAAAATACATCCAAGGGAAGATAAAAAGGACATACCTCTCCTTCTTTGCTTACTTTCTCCTTCTGAAATACATGCACTCCCTATATCACAAGATAAGAAGGCCAATCTGGGATACACAAAAATGAGAAAGAGCATTTAGCTTTATACTCTGTTATATACAAACCCCTGAAGATCAGGTGGGTGGGATTCAAATAAAACCTCTCGGCTTGTGTCGTCTTTAACAAAATCCAGCTGCCAATGTTTTAGTACACAGCAAAAATTAAAGCATTTCTGAGGCAGCTCAAATAATAGCCTTGCTGGCTAAATGTGATAGATCTTTCATTTTGATTCTATGCCTCTTCTCTCTCAGTCACACTAGGAATGCAAGAGGGAGGCTGCAGTGTTTCCAGCATTTCCAGCCATCAATAAATAAGTAAAGTCTGCTTCAATCCCTTTAAAACAAGGCAGAATGGAAGCAAAGGAAGAGTCACCAATCAGCTACAGAAGATCAAAAATAGTAATCATTTGATGCTACTGTGACAGGTTCAAGAGAAGAACTGAACACAGCTCAAATAAAGTATTTATCTATCTAGAAGACTTTCATGGATACAGAGAGGCAAGATACCAACATCAGTAAATGTGTTGGTCCAGAGCAGATCTAGCTTTTAACCAAGGCTATAGACTGATCCATACTAGCCAAGCTTTTTGGTTTTCAAGGCTACAGATAAGCAACAAAACCAGTATTGCTAATTTCCAAGTTTCCTGCTAATTTTCAAATTAAGATGAGAAGCATGTTCAGCACTATCACTGTTCCAACCCAATTCACAATTTGAAACTTGTCGCTTTTACAGACATATTTAGTCCCCCTGGCCAAATGGTGTGGTCACAATTTATGTGCACTCTCCCTAATGTAGGGCTCCACACAGGGTTTTTCTTAGCCTTAAATTAGTGTCAGCCCATTACTGAAGCAACCATATAACAGTGAGGAAGATAATGGACTTAAAGAGCGGAGGTATTGATGGCTGTGAAGTGGAAACTATTTATCCTGTAAACACAGTAATAGCTAAGAGCTCGTCTCATTACAATTTATTTGTTTCAAGCACTAGTGTAGGGGAGGTTGGCAGATGGAGGTTCCTGCTATTGGAAGAGATGTGGGACAGAACCGCAGCATGAGTCTGCTGCTCTGAGCACAGTTGCTGGGGATCAGCAACAGTGGGAGATACCTGCTTTCCCCCCACTAACCAACCATAAGATCTTCCTTCAGTAACACACCCATGTAAATATGTCTACTTTCCCATGACTCCTCCTAAGGGCAGTTGAGCCTGTGCTCTCCGGCCTTTTTTACATATTGTTATACACTCTGATATACAGCTAACTCTGAGGTACTGTGTGGGCTTGGGCTAGACTATGGGGATCCCATACCAGGCCAGTACAGACTGCCAACAAGCCTCTGTTCATTTGGGAAGCACCATGTAGAAACACACAACATAAATCACAAGTTGCAACAGCAGTTTTTCAGTGTACTCTGCCAGGTGGAGATCTCAGAAAACTAGGACATACAAGTCACCCTCCTACCCTTGCAGAACCTCAGTGAACAACCCCGAGGATAAAAAAAGGTAGGAAAAATGGATTTTTCAGCCAATTAGTAGCACATACAATAAATATCGAACTTTTCTGTCTGGATAGCAGCCTGCAAGCATCTTAAAGCCTCTGGCTTAGTGATTCCAAGTCTCCAAACCATTCAGTTCTGTATAACCTCTCAACTGAATTATCTGAGAAAAAACTGGAAGATAATCCCAATGATTTCCACATAAAACCCTGCTAGGCCCTGTGAGTATTAGAGGACTGGAGTGAGAATGAACAGGAGGGAGGGAGGGAAGACAGTAAATACTCTGCACTTTATTTTTCTTCAAGGAGTAAAGAATTTACAGTTGTTTTAGGTTCTTTAAGACTTTTTTACTCTGTTTTGTTATCAAACCAACTAGGATGTAGACCTATCTCCAGCCTGTACAGAAGCTCATCCCCAGGCCAGAAGCAGACCTGCTGTTTCTCATTCCCTGCAAAGGACAATACAAGCCAGTATTATATACTAGATACTCTTTCAGCAATAACCCCAGCCTGCAGCTACAATTCCATGTTTTTTGACTGTAAAAACACTTCATTTTGACACAGAACTGTTCAGTAATTATGTAGTAACCAACACTCATAAGTTCAGGCAAACAGCTCACTTCTCAGGAGAACTCTCTAATTTTAGTTGCCCTGCATGTGGCATCCAAACCTCATCTCCAAAGCCTACCTTGTCTGCCAGCCGTCCTTACCCCTGGAGGCAGCAGCTACTGCAAATCTCTCTCCAGTCACGGTATGTGTGGTATTTATGCACTACAGGCAAAAATCTGAAATTAGTGGCATGTGCAGTTATACTCTGATCCTTGGGTCTGTTTAAAGCTCATCAAGACAGGGTTGTGGGAATGTTTTAAACCCATCAACACTAGCTCTGACTTCATTACTAGCATATGTGAAGTTGTACTAGAAGGAGATTTAAACAAAAATATGGGGATGCTCTGAAGCTGATATGAAAGAAATCAAGACTTTAATTCTCAGATGTTAAAAACAAAAACAAGCCCTTTCACTTCTCTGCTCTTGGCTGTTAACTTTCATTTGTTTAGATGCCAGCACCCTGCACTTCATAAAAATTAACACTTTTTTTTTCTTTAAACACTTACAAGCTTGTTTCCCCTTTCCTGTACCAGCTGTTTATCTCCTGACTTGATGATTCTTTTTGGAAATGCGAGCTGACATCTGGGTATGAGTGGATGCTGCAAATTGCCAGCATTTCTGCCTACTTATGCAAGCAAGGATTAGTTCCTCCAACTACAGTAGCATCTCTCCAAAGAATGCTAACATTATGATACAAAACAACCCTCTCTGACTGCTCTGACTCCTTTCTTTTCATTCAAGTATGTTTGCCTTTTGCTCAAGGCAAAGCAATACATTAGGCAATACAAAAAAGTCATTAAAAGAGAAAACTTCCTAAAAAGTTCATACTATCCCTCACAGTGGTTACCAAGGACTGGATGAGAATGAAGTACAAGCCCTGGGATGAGTCAAAGGATACAAAATGAGGTGAATCCACGGGCTCTGTCTAACTTGATTTACGCATGGCAACTGAGGGAACTTGACCTCTGGTTCAGTCCTTTCCAAGAAGAAGGAAAAGAGGAAGAGGAAGGGAGCCACCTGCACTAGGCACCAGGATATTTCACTATGACCTTGGCTTGTTCATTTGACCTGTTAGAAGCAGATTCCACAGTTGTCTCCAGTGTGGATTTCCCTCTTTCCTCTGTTTTAGTAATTTCTTTCACAGCTTTTAAACTTTTGCTTATCTCACTCTTGTATTACATAAACAGGCATTTACAAATAATGCTTTACAATCATACTCCGTGCATGCCCACAGAGCTCTGCAAAGAGACATTTCCTCCTTCCCTACCCCAGCTAATGTACCCTTCTCTTCCATGTTAAACGTGCAGAGGAAGCTATCATTCATCCAGAAATTTGACTGATTCAGGCACTGGCAAGCGCCTGACATGAAAAGCGTCACAGAACCAAGGGCCTCAGGTTAAATCATTCCTCCTTAAACCAGCTGGCTGTTAGTAGGATCTGAAATCAACAGATGCACCTGAGCTATACTGACCCCATTTCAAGCTTTAAAGGTTAAAGCCGGTATCTTAAATTACACAAGGAATGCAATGCATGCGTGGGGCAGAAGTGTCACATACCCCCTTGAGAGAAATGAATCGCAGACAAGGCAGGGCACAGTCAAAATCAGTTTCACACATAATCCCTGCAGGCAGAAAATCAGCACTGTACGGGGTTTGCCCCATGTCTCTTGGATTTGGAAGACTTGCTGGGTAACGCGGTGGTGCCTCAAATACTAAGTATTAACTGTTTTTTTTTAAAAAATGACATTTTTTGTGTACTAAATAAAAATTATTTTAAAAAGTGTTTTAAAGCCTTCCATGCCCAAAGCAGGGAAAACATAGGCATTCTCTGCACTTGAAAAAGCTCTCTGCTCTCTGAATAAGAGCTCATAAATAATTATTCTGACAAAAGCATGATAAGCAGAAGAAAAGGACAAAGCACCACAAAATGAACTGGGCTGTTGTTGTTTCTATGGAAGATAGGATTTATCTTGGGGATGAGGAGAGGTGAGAGAAGAAAGGAAGTTGGATTTCTGCCTAGAGAAAGAAGATATTTGGTCAGACAAGATCAGCTCCACAGAAATGCTAACAAGACAGGAGGAAGAATACATTGTTAGTGAGGGGGAAAAGGATCATATGTAAGTTATATATATATATTTATGGATGAACAATCCCTTAACCTCAGCTTAAAGACAGTGTACTGTTGTGGTGTTAACCTTTGAGAGGAAGCTACTTGGTGGAGCTAGGGCTTCTACCCACAGTGAGCACTTGCTGTCATTTTGATAGATGTAGAGTGGTAGTAGCTCTCACTGATCCCTCCTCTACAGAAAGGACTACTCCAAGCACCAAGACCAGTCCAGAGTCCCCTTGTAGGCATGTTCTTCACTTTAGGAGATAACCTGAGTCTTACACAACATACGCGGAGACACTATGGAAGACAAAAGGCATGACCACCTACAGCCAAATGGATGTGAGCTACTTTACAATATAATACAGGAAAGTAGCTTTGAGGAGAGAAAAAGAGAAGCAAGAGGAACCCTGTGCTAATACATTACAGAAACACTGCTGCTGATTGTGCTGAGACTCCCACATCAACAGAGTCGCTTACTCACGTGTCCCCTCCTGCTTCACACTGTTCCCCCACTCACTCTTCCAAAACAGTTTTCCTTACTCATTTAGCTACTTGAACCATACAGGAAACGTTTTCTGAAAATAAAACATTTCTGATGTTATTCTGAGATCTTAAGTTCTTGTTTCCCAGCCCAACCCACTGCTCCACCTGAAGAAGAGACTATTCAAATATGCTCAGAAGTAGAAGCATGCTTATTTGCACGATGTGTTGTTTGCAGAAGGACTAATTCATTTGTAATTCCCAAAGCCCAGGAGAGAGTAATCTAAAGATGCATCAGAGACACAAGTTCTTCATGGAGACTCTTTCACATATTATGGTTAACCTTTACAAGTTTCTTGGCTATACTGAAATTATTCCATTTTGTTTTTATAAGATGTCATAGGAGATGAGAATAGCTCCAAGTAGAGTATCAAGTGAGGAGACAATAGAAATGTTTCCAGTTGCATATGGAGCAAATAGAGAAGATATGCATCTGCCCAGAAGAAAACAAACACATCCAAAATAGGTATTACCCCTCTGCCACCATCTTCAGTCATCTTTTAGACAGGAAGAATCAATTGAATCTCTGGGTAAAATTAGATATGGTAACTCATTGATCTCATTAAATCATTGGTCATTCTAGCATTCATTAAATGAGAATCTTTGGCTGCTCCCAGACATGTAGACTATTGTACCATTACAGAAGTTACTCACACGAAAGGCAAAAGATGCTCTGCACAGTAGATGAGTAGCTGAGTTTACCGTCTCTTTACTTTTCAGGCTTTATGATACACAGTACTTGCTATTTCCAAGCAACAGATAAAAATGGGGGGGGGGGGGGGTAAAAAAGTCTGAGGTCTGAAGATGTTTCTTCTTAAATATGCAAGATGTGACTTTCAGTAGTTTTTCACTAGGAAGGTGCTTCTTCGATGTCTGCACAGCACCTACTACAATAGAATATCAATCCCAATTGTGCCTTAGGTCCAACTATCTGCTGACAAACCTGGGCAAAAACCAGAACACTATTAAAATGCAGCTGCAGGCATGTGAAGAGCCCATTCATCCTTAGGAGCATTGCAGGACACCACTCCGTACAACGCAAGTTGCACTCGTCCCAATGCACTGGCAAACCTTGGGATTCCTGGAGCTTGGGGGCTGTGTTCTCCCTGTGGGGTGCAGCTGCTGCGTGGCAAGCAAAGAAACTTCTACAGCATCTCACGTCTGCAGACAGATTGTCTTCAGGAGGCTTCTGCCACTATTGGCTCTACAGCAAATTTCCATGGAACCACGCTTAGGGCCTCTTACTGTCTTCCAGTGCCCCTGCAAGTAAGGTGACTACCAAATACATGAAACTAACACTTCTGCAGAAAAAGAGAGATGCTCCTTGCAGGACTGGCAGAACTGCAAAGCATGTGGCATGTCACAGTACTAAAATTAAAAAGTATAAGCATCACTGCATCCTGTCTAGTGAGTATTTGGGTTTGGAGGCAACAAAGAAGTTCTCCATTACTAATAAGAAAAATAATTAAAATCCTTGACAAGGCCTGACAGCTCACCAACACAGGGCAAAGCACTGCAGGAACAACTGTCCCCATGGGAACTGCCAAGTACAGAGCGCAAGAAAATAAGAACTGTTTGAATTAACAGAGAACATTTGCTCTAAATAAAAGCTATTTTGAGGAATTAAAGCAAACAAATGTCAGCTCCATGCCGCGGCGTGTTGGGATGTGATGTGCTGTAATGTGTTGTGACACTTCATAAATTAAAGCTTTTTCTTCTCCCCTGAGAGGAGAGAATTCAAGTGCAGTCAAATACATGAACTTGGAAGTTCTGCAGGTTTGACACTTACCAGTTTGTGACTCTGCTGATCCCAGAAGCCAGGTCACCTTTGTGCCTGCCCTGTGGACTGCTCTGTCCTCCCAAGAGGAGACTGACACGTAAGGAGCTTGGAGCTCACACGCATAGAGGTGCTGCCGTCACCTCACCTCAGCTGTCAAACTCCAGACAACACTCATCAGTCCACAAGGTGAAACCAACTGATGTCATAGCCCAAACTCTCAGTCTGAGGTAACACTTCTTTTGCACACTATCTATCCGACAACAAAGATAGTATTAATTATAGCTGTTTATTACGTCTGAAGGCACCAGTCTTACTGCACTAACTGCGGGATGAAAGGCCAGCAAACATCCACTTGAAGCATCATCCCATTTCAGCTGGCATGGTTCTAGAGATGAAATGAAACTGTAGGCTCAGATAAGTGCCACTGACTGATTCTATAGCACTAGAAGCTGAACTGCACAATGGTAACCCTATTTCTAAGCTAAAATGGATCAAAACGAGCTATAAAGCTCTGTGAGTAAAGAACGCAATTCTGCTTATGCAATGCCTAATGCAGAAAAACACCCATCGTCACCACATTTCTTTGCACACGCAACTCTTCTCAAAGAGCTTCAGAAATGAAAGAGGAGAGATAGAAACAAAAGAACAAGACAAAAAAAAGAGGTAAGAAAGAATACAATCTAGGTGACCTTACTTGTTTTTTTTTTTTAAAAAGCACGCATACAAACAATATCATTTTCTTCAGAGCATTTTACAATTATCATTTGGAAGGTGCCAATAATGAGCTCAGAGCTGAGCATGCTACACAGATACCAAGAAAGTTCTTTACTTAGAAGTTAAATCCAGAACAGTGAGAGACATTATGGAGCAAAGGAACAACTTTAACTCTTCTGTCCTTTCCTACATTCTGTATATAAAATCCTGAAGAAAAAGTCTTTAAAAGTGATTTGAATAGGCTCAAAACTGGAAAACAAGAGAGCATTCATGACTAGGGGCTGCAAGAAAGGAGACGCAGACAACAGTAAGATATGGTAAAGCTGAGAAAGACATAGTTGCAAATTATTTTTAAAATATCTTAGAGATATAGACACCATTTCACAGTTGCACAAACCAAGACATGTCTTCAGCTGCAGTATATAGTATATATATTACAGCACACAACTAAATCTCATATTAATGTACTGAATATTTAAGGATAAGTATAATGTCTCCAAGCCAGTTCCAAGCGTGTGGTATAGCCTCACCATGTAGCCACAGCAAACAACATCTGTGTGAACAGAGCTAAGCCTTCCCCCTTGTGCGATGCACACAGCAGGGGCACAACAGGCTGCCAGAAACCGAGACCTGGTGGGGAAACATGCTCAGAAAGCCGACACTGCATTGCAGCATGGCCACGGCAGAGCTTCGCCAGCCGTAGGGGAGCAGACCACATCCTGGCGCAGACCTGAGGACAGGCAGGTAGCTTTAGAGACAGCACATTGCCCACAGACGCTGAACCCCTTGGATGAGACTGCAGCCTCTGCCACCTCCCGCTCCACCCTCGTCTTGCTGACAGCACTCACAATCATAGCGCAGCACCATGTTGGGTGCCAAGATCGGTAGGAGAGTGGGAATCTAAGCCTAATGAGCAGGGCAACGACCTTCTACACTTCCATCTTCCCTTCATAAATCCCAGCCTGTTCAGTGCAATGCCATATGGCAATACCAGTACAAGTTCTGGAAGGAGCACAGCTACATCAGTGTGGCTGAGCTAACCAAATCAGGCTTGTGTATCACAAACACTATGCTACTGCTTCCAGTTTTGGAGCAAATCCACCCACAGCTACCTTGGAAGCATCCAGACTGTAGGGGGTGGATGTGCTCTCAGAAATATTAGCATATTGCTTTGAGTTTCATAGTTAAGTCACTGGGACAATTAAGAAAAGACCGCTTCCAAATGCTACCTGAGGTCTTGTTTATGCCAGTAAAGGATTTTTCTAGTTTAGGACTCGGTATTGCTTCTAAAGAAGTCAATAGCAGAAGTCTTGCAGCAACAAGACTGTCCTTTTCAGTTAGAACTTTGTAATTATCCATGTAGACAGACTCACCAAGAATGATAGCTGCTTAAACCTCAAGGCTTTGATCTATTGTCTAAACTCTCAAGTAATAAGGGACACTTCACTCCCACTTGTAAGCTCAGACCACTACGTGCCTCAGACAGATGCACTCTGAGTTCTCAAGGGAACATTTCAAAGTTTTAATGGAGGTGGCAGCTGCTCTTTATAAGCTGAAGGCAACAGCACTTCATTTTTTAAATGGAGGCAGATTCTGATTTATAAATATGAAAATCGAATGTATGCAAAAGCACAACCCTGCCTCCCTTTGTGCATATGCAATTCAGATAGCTGAACTGATCAGTCACCAAACTGAGCTGAAAGTCATTACATTGAAGAAAAGACCTTGCTTGCCTAACCTCAATCCAGAATGAATCTAAACCTCTACTTTCCAGCCTCTGAATATGAATAGAGACGGAATGAATACACTAACAGGTCTTTTATTACAGCTAGAGGGTATAGCAATAATTAAAACCCAAATCTTGTATGTATGCAGCTATGACACTTTCCTGAAGAAATGCTCTGACTTTGTCTTTTTGCAAGATTAGGCTGTCATTTTTTTTTTCTTTTTTTAAATAAAAAGTCTGTGAGAGAAATCCCAACACATGGGATTTCCAAGTAAAGGAAGTTTAAAAAAGCTGCAAAAGGGATGAAAGACTAGTGACGTCCTCCCAACTTTCCCCGCATTAGTCTGCACAAGTATCTATGTGCAAAACACAATATATTACAGCTGAGATGTAATACACAGAAAATGAGAAATTCAAATTCAGTTTTTTCAGCAATAACTCACTACTTCCACAGAACCAGAATCCACATTTAGTGCAGAAATCAGCCAGTAATAACCTTAGCACAAGCATTCTGGCCAGGCTGCTGTAGGAGCCATAACACCCATAGGCCTGGTACTTCAACTAGCAGGTGAAACATACCCTCCACCTACTTGTTTTTAACTAATTTCTCAGTTGATCTTTTCAAGCTCAGCAAAGAGCACATTTCTCACTGCGCGCCACAGGTAGCAAAAGCAGAAATGTGAAGTCAAAAGGGATATGAATTATTAAAAAGTCTGAACAATTGAGGTTGAGGGGGAAAAACAGTGGGAAGAAAAGCTCTTTGATAACTAAAGAATGACAACATGGATATTTTAAAACATTCAGAAGGGTCTTTTCTGGGCTGAAACAAATGGTGAAATAGAAAAGCCTATGCAGTAAGAGGTCTAGTAGACTTCAGATCTGGAGTAAATCCCAAGGGGATATGGGGAACGTAAGGGATCTTCACACTGAGACAGGGTTCATCTCCCCCTCTGTCCAGAGAGAGGGGTTTTTCTCACAAACTCTGCAAGTTTGCTGTTGTCTGGTCTCAAATTTGGAGAGAGGAGTGCAAAACTAAAGCTAAGGTACATACTACTACTTCAAGTCTAACTGTGAATACTAAGCATGTCTCTACGGACTCTCGTCTCAGATAACGCTTCAGACAAAGTCTGCTCCATTTCCAAGGTCCCTGTTAGCCAAACCTTACTAGAAAAGTACTGATTTAAAATGAAGTCAGCACAGTCATAGTCATGAGCTTTCTTCACATTTGTTACTCCAGAAGACTTCACAACTTTGCCTGTAAACTGGTTTCAACATATTTCTACCTGATGATGACTTCTTTGTGTAATACCTTTATCATCAATTTAGAAGTCAAAGTTGTTCCCGGACATACAGTCTTAGGGATCTGCGTGCTACCTGTTGGGCCGTACCAGATGGGATGCCTGTGTTCTAACACGCTGCTTGTCTTTCAGACGTCCCATCGCAGCTAAGAAACGTGGGCTGTTCTTCTCTGGCCTAATAGATCACAAAGCAAAAGATATGCCACACTGACATCAATCACATCTCCTGCGTGATCCTACATCTCACTTTCAAACCACAACATTACTTCTGCCCCTGGATGCATTAACTTTTAAAATAATCACTGTTTGTCCCATGTTAACATTCGTCTCCCCCTTTTGTCAGACTCCTGAGGTTTCCAGACAGCTGCTTAATGTTCGCTTTCTCCAGGGATTAATGTTTTACCATACATTACTGAGCTGCAAATTGAACTGTTGTGTAGTATCTTGCATGCCTGCCAGAATAAAGAAGCGTGATGGCAACTTGTAGTATTTGCTCTCATTCTTTTGGATGTTTATGAATTTTTCCTCATTTTCAGAATATCTTTTTTTTTTTTTTACATGCATCCTGCTCACTATCCTTAGGTAGCTGGAGCTAAAAGAAACTAGAAAATATCTGCAAATACTGTTGCCGGAGTCAACAGGGAAGGGAAGACAATCTGTATTAGGTCAAGCGAATTGCAGCGATGGGCAGCCCAGCTGGGAACCTCATCACGAAAGAGTGGTTGTGCTGCAGACAGCTTTACCTGGGCTCGCGGAGTGCCCCTGCTAGGCTCCCATCAAGGCAGAGAGGACAAAAAAGTGTCTGTAATAAGCTCCGTTCTCCTGAATTGTTGAGAAGGAGGAGATAGAAAATCACTCCTGTAACACTTCTGGAAAACTTGAAGAGGTTATTGCTATGGAAACCGTTCCAGCAAAGCGGGTGGGGAAAAGGGGAGCGGTAGAGAGAAGCTCGGCGCACAGAGCCGGAATTTTTAGCACCCTGAATGAAATCTGCGCACCTCAGGCAAAACAATCTCGTCTGAATAACATCAACAATTTACCCTCGGTTTTACATAAATAAAGGGACAACAAAGTGAAAACCTGAGACTGCTCTAGAGAGACCTAGAAACAGAAATATGTTAAAATAAAACAAAATACAGCAAATCAAACCTCACACATAGCAGTAAGGAAAATCTGGTATAGAACAGAACTAGGTGTCATTTCCACCAGCTCAACTAGTGCAAACTTCTCAGTGGAGCTTGTCTAAAATAAGCAGAAAGGCAATAGGTAAACATTTGACTTTCTTTTTAGTGATCTTGGAGGGCAAAATACAGTGGGCTGGAGGAAGCCTTTAGCAGAAGAAGGAAACAGAAGGGCTCTGATTGTACCAACGGCTCCTCCACAAAAAACAGGAAATCTGACAAAATGAGGACTTGAAAAAGGAACAGTTCTATAAAGAGGGGAACATTTGCCAAAAAATAAGGTGACAAACAAAAAGCTCTTTGAAAGAGACTTTGTCCTACAAATGAACTGTGAACCCACATCTTCTTTCTGTTTTAATGGTAGATGCGAATTCTGCTCCTTTCCGTGTGTATTTGTGTGCATGT
Source organism: Rhea pennata (assembly GCF_028389875.1). Classification (NCBI taxonomy): domain Eukaryota; kingdom Metazoa; phylum Chordata; class Aves; order Rheiformes; family Rheidae; genus Rhea; species Rhea pennata. The sequence goes on along the minus strand of NC_084667.1, from coordinate 17,517,731 downwards.
ACACTTGGATATTTTTCCCAACGCAAGGAGAGGATGGTCCCAAGTCTGAAGTATTCTGGCAAATGTCCGATCAGCGCTAGTAGAGTTTTGCCGTGTGTTTAAGAATTCTGCTGAATTAGGGTTTGTGCCTGTAAAAACACACATCCCCAGCAACTTGAAGGTTTTAGATGAAGTCTATTTTAGTGTAGCTACACCATTTGGGTGAGATAAGGTGTTTTTGGTGGGATGTTTTTAGCTGAAGAGTTTCCGAGTGGAAGATACGTTATGAAGATTTTGGGGGGTGGGGGAGGGAAGAGAGGTGTAAAGGGAAGTGAACTATGGCACTAAAAAGCCTTTCAAAATCCTCTTAGAGATCTTCTAACCTTCACAAAAATAAAAATCAGACCTCTGGGATAGAACTGAACAACATCCCTTTAAACTTAGCTTGTGTCCTTTTAGGCTGAATGAACACCTGTAGTCCCCAAATTCCCATCACTAATCCCACCAACAAGTGAAAATGAAAGTGATCCAGCATGGAAAGTCTGATCCCCACCAGCACAATGAAAATCTAACACCCAGCTCCATCATAGTAACAAATTGCTGCTATAAAACAATGCAGTGCAAGTGTAAATTCAAAAAATCCAAATCATTCCACAGACACAACTATAGGGCACATTTGAGATAAATTTTTTGATTTCTTTAGCCAGAGAAACCCTGCAAAGACAACAATAAAGGTCTCTGAAAGAAAGCACAGGTGGTGAAAACTATCCTGGGCTGGTAAGGGTTAACCTCATCGTTGGCAGCATATTTTCACTCAAGTGTCTAAGCTTGTGCTGGAGGGGAATTTTACAAATAAACTTGCAGGCTTTGCAGATCAATTTTCTACTTGGTTTTATCACTCTTTTCTTGCAAACAGCCTCATTGCTTCTCAGTCTCCTTTTCAGATGCATTTTAAAGTTTTGGTGCCATTTTTGAAACAATACAGGCTCCTCTCTTCTCTCTTTTCTCAGTACTTGAAACCACATATGGAGCTTTGGTGGCATTTGTATTTCCATCAAGAGTATTTAGGAATAAATAGCTATGAAAAACATTACCCTAGGGCTCCGGCACTGCAGAGCACGCAGTACAGACCTTCACTGTCTGAATACTCAGCAAGCATTTAAATGATAATATTACATTAGAGTGGCGGCTGTAGTCACGTAAATAATTGTGCATTGTCCCTGCTCATTGATTTATTTTCGTATGTGCACACATACACAGCTGGAAAACTGCTTAAAAAATTTCAAAACCCAGACAGCAATAATCTAATAAACTCTAAAGTGAATCAATAGACTACTTAACAGCAGAGAGATAAACTGCACTTAATAAGAGTTAGAAGGGATGGAGAGAAGGCTCTGCAAGATGCAGTCAGCAATACCAAAGCTCAGACACAGTGAGAGAGGCAGGAGCAGTGGACACAGAGAGGCCAGGTTGCATATGGAACACAGCACCTCAAAAAATACCCTCCAGTTTCCAAAATACTGGTTACACAGCAATAGGACTCATATGGTTTCTTCATAGACATAAAATGTGACAGAACCTAGTGGATACTTAGGATACGATGACCTTCAAAGGAGTACTACTCAGCAGTTGTTAAATTTCATTTCTGGTTAATGCAGGGGCTCTAATACAGATGTGAGGCACTCGCACAAAAACCGCCTCTTATGACTGAGACCCAGAGGGTCCCACGGGAGAAAGCAGCAAGCATTTTTATTCTGTAGTTGTTTCTAAGGATGTGTGACATTTACGGATACAGAAATGGAGGCAAAAGAATTAAGTGATGTGCCAAAGATTAAAAAAAATCAAGAATCAGTGAAAGAGCTGGCAGTTTAATTAGTTTAATAACTTGACTAGCAGTCCTGCGTCCCACTTACTAGCCGTGTTTCCCCACTGCATTGTGTCTGACAACCTTTAAGACAAAAGAACTGACTTCAAGAGACTGCAAGATTCTCAGGCACCACGTAGGCAGAATACTCAAAGAGAAAGTAATGTATGCCAGGAGCACCTCTTCATTACCATCAAAAGGTGGTTTTGCTGTGTTAAAAAAAATTAAAAAATAACTGGAACACATATGAGATCCAACTACCTCACTCCATCTTTCTAGGTCAAATCTGAAGTACCTGAAGCAAATAAGGAGAAGCCTAGAAGATCTCAAAAAGATCACTTTGGTATTACAAGCAGCAAAACAAAAATGTTTCTTTTTTCTTAATATTGGACATCTATGTCTACCTGGCACAAAAATAGCACAATAATAATCAGGGAATTCTGATACATTGTATTTATTTTTTAGTATTAACCAAACTCTAGTAAGTTATTGCTCATTCTGATTCTTTGTTATGGCTAGCTTTCTCAGATGGATTTTCCTGACACTAAGAACCTGAGGGAAACTTTAAAACGTTTGGAGAATGACTGAATGAATCCGTCTCTGAAATTATTTCCTTCTAAGTCAGCAGAAGAGAAAAATGAGACACCACTTTAACCACTCTGTTTCTGTCATGTAACAAAATGCTCCAGAACTGACACCTGGCACTCATGCTCTGATTTTCCTCCCAGCTGCATGCCCAGTCTACAAAAATAATTACTAGAGAAAAACAGTTCACAGATCTTATCAAGAACCTGCTATTTGATTCTCGGATTTTGGGGTTGGGCCAAACACCAGTCTCGTTCCCACTCTCAGTCCTACATGTATTAAGTTTTTCCAGTCTAAACAAATCCAACCATACCACTTTGACAAGGACACATTTTCAGGGCTACCATCCCCACCCAAGGCCTATTTTCTAGTTAAACTACCAGGGCTCTCTTGCTCAGCAGTGGAGATATAACACACACACGTAGAAGCTTTAAACAAGCCTTCTGCACACTCTTGGATATACCATGTATCACAACATATCCCCCTCAATGTGGCTCATCCTTTTCTTTCAAACCTTGACAGAAGGAAGGAGAAAGGGAAGATGTCTTACTGCCTCTCATAACCTTCTGGAGATTTCCTGGGACTAAAAAGAAGGTTTCATGGTGCAAAATATTGAAATGCTAGCTCATCTCTCTTCAATAAAGGAGCTTTCCTAAGTTCTAGTCAACCTTAACACAGCAAAGTAGAGGTGTTAAATTTAAATACATTCCAATAGCTGGTGAAGGCCTTGTCTGGCTACACAGATACGTTGCTTAATGCTGTATTACTGCTGAATCATGAGGGATTTTTAAGGTGCAGACTTTACCTTTACTTTTCAACTATTCCTTCCAAATAATGTTTTTTATTTTCTTATTTCCTTTCCAGTGATTATTCCAGACAGCTCTTCAGGAAAACAGATGAATGTCATCATCTTGACTCAATACATGCAACTGGAACTGGAAGCACCTTTTACAACCTGTCAAAGAGCTGGCAAGGAAACTCCTAGGCTAGGCAGCATAGTCCCTCTGAAGTCTCACACAAAGCTTCATCCTTTATCTTCAAGTCACGTTTCCACTTGGAATTGTATCGTATAATGAACAGCTGCACAGACATCCAACTTACGTTCATGGATTGGCTGCTGACCATGCTGGCTTTACTAGTGAATTAAAGAATCTTCTGTGTAGGCTACTTCTAAGCACTGAAGAAACAGACCAAGAGCCCATGGCTTCCCTCAGCGCACCTACCACTCCTTCCAGCTGGAACTAAGTGTTCACAACTGGTTTTATTTCTGCTACAGACGATGACTTAAAAGGCAGGTTTTGAGGGAAGATATAACGTGGGGTTCCAAGAGATAGAAGGAAGGGAAGGAGGGCAGACCACCAATCTGCTGATCCTGCCGTTGCCAGTGTTGGGCTTTATTTTGCAGGAGTCTTCAGAGCTTTTCTTCTTTCAGTCTTTGTCACAAGAGTTGTACATTGAAAGTGGTATCTTGGAGGTACAGCCAGTTGGTGTAAAAAATGGAAAATAAAACACTGTGACAACAAAATAAGAAAAAGAAAAGACAAGGAGAATGCGCTTTTAATCTATTTTATTTAAGAGAGCAGATTTACAGACCATAATAGTTTCTCTGGTTTTATACGGATGAAAACTCTAGTTTTCATGCAGAGTTAAAAAATAAAATGGTTTTGATTTGCAACCACGTTTTTCCTAACTGTCTCAACCGGTAATCCAAAGATCCAGCTACCTCCTTTCTCACCAGAGCAGACCTGAAGAATGTTGGCAAGAAGTGCAAGCAAAGATTCATCTGTTCTAGGAACGAACAGAGATTAAAATCTGCCAAACCAGCACTATCATACAGATCCTTTCCTTAACACAGTACTAAACCCAAGATGAACAACATCATTTTATTTCTGGGAAAGTCTATAGCTTTCCTTTCCCTAGCTTCCTTCTGTTCTCCTTTCCTCTGAAGAGGGCACTCAATTAGCAGGAAAAGAGAATAGTGATTGCTACTAGATTTACATCCCTGCTGCTTTTCAATACAGTAGAACTTTGTAAATTAATGTCATATAGAGTGAACTGAAACAAAAATTCAGGATTGCTTCAATGCAATTAGTTCTATTAGTGTCATTTGGCTATGGTCCCTTTGAAACGCAGAATGTAGTATCCACTCTAAGGGAGTTAGTTGCACACGCTTCTGTTTTGAGAGAGCAAAGGAAAAAGACTCCCCTACCAGTTGTAGCAAGTAAAAACAAAGAAAATAACCCCCCCCCCCCCAAAAAAAAACAAAAAAGAGGAAACTAAGCCCAGGTACACAGCCTTTGGGCACAGCAATAAGCTACATTTGAATGCAATGGTTCAGTTTAAGAAGCAGCTCAGTTTTACATCGGTTATCAATGCATCCAAACACTAATATAAATGCCATCATACACTATAAATCTCTTCTCTATCTCAACACACCCAGACAGGAGAAGAAACAAAAATCAAGAGTTAGGAGTGAAATTCTGTAGAATGTCAGTCAGCAAATCTACAGGAAGGAGATAAAACTACCCATCTAATACAAAGCCAGGTAAGGGGCTATACTGACATGTTACAAAGAAGGTTCCTTCGGTCTTATAATGATGATTATACCAGTTGGATGCAGAGACCCTTTTCAAAAAATAGCACATAATCCTTCTGCAAGGAGCAATCACAGACTATGTAAGAAGGTGCTAGTTAAGTCTCTCTAAACCACAGAAAACTAAGCAACACACACACTTCATGATGCCAGCCAGCAAATGCCAGTAGTAAGCATGCTTGAAAGAAAAACAAAGGAATCAGTAAGCAAAGAAGAGGAGAGGCAAATGATGCCCAGATGATGGAGGAAATGCATATGAGATATTACATACAAAAGAATTAGGGAAGAGGATTGAAAGTGACAGGCAGGTAATGATAACCTTCTAAAAGCACAAGGACAAGCTAATCACTTGCCACCGGAGCAACACTAACCTTCCAAAATTCAGCTAAAGAGAAGAAAGCAAAAGGAAAGATAAGGCAGTAACATATTTCTGTTTCATCAGCTGCTAAGAATGTTAAAGGTACAGTCTAGAAGACAGAGAATTAATTGTATTCAAATTATTTTTGTTCTGTACACTGAAATTAAAGATTACCTAAACTACAGATGCTTTAAAATTTTCAAGTTCATTATGACCAGCTATTTTCTCCAGGTCTTCCCTTCAATTAAAATCATTCAATAAAATTAATTACATTTGTAATTCAATTAATCAAGAGATACATTTTGTTAAAGCAATCATATAGGAAAAAATTTGGATCCAGACTTCCTGCTCTCTAGTTGGTAAGTTATTTCCCTTGAGAATGGGAAAGTTTTTCAAAATCATTCATAATGAAGAAAAAGGGCAAGTCAGAACAGTTCTGGAATCGGTCAGAGCAACCTCTCAACAGATTTTCCTTAAGTTCCTCCAGTAGCATCAAAGTTTCAGTCCAGTTTATTCCCCCACCTAAAAATAAGTTGACAGCATAAAGAGTTCATGAAAAGGGACTGATGGTCACCTCTGGCTGCCACTTACTTCTGCTATACTCAATATTTTTGGTGGCCACTTTCATGACTATATTGGCAGCTCACACTGAATGAAGCTCAGCTGCCTTTGTAAGACTTTGCTCGGTTCAAAAGCACTGAACCAGCAAAATGCTGTACCAATGTGGATGGCTTCAAAGCACATCTAGATTTGCTATAGAAAAATGGCAGAGGACAATAAAATGGCACACTTGTTTTCACTTAAAAATGTCATTTCCGGATTTTGAAGGTCACTGCCAGTCTATAAGAAGGAGCTGTTCTCTGGCTAGTGTAGACTAAGAAGCAACAAATAACAGGAGAGAGAGATGTCCATATAGCAAGCAGTTGTATCAATTAGCTGACTTGATATGAAATGCAAGAACCATTCAAGGAGACTTTTTGTTTAATAAACAAGCAAAGTACATTTTTTGGAAGGATTTATAGCTTCTTTCTGTTCACTGATCAGTCATTTACTAGCCTTTACAAAGGAGAAAGATCTGTGATGTCCCAAGAGGGCACAACACTTCAAACACAACAAGATGGTCACTGCTTATTTCCAGCTCTGCTGTGTTTCTTATCACCTGCTTCCAGCTGCAATCCAAAATCTTTACAAGTAAAGTGGAAGCAGTTCTTTCTCTGTCATTTTATGTACATTTTATCCACTTGAATATAATCATTGCCCTTATAAGAAGAAACTGCCAGGAAGTGGTTCCACGGTTCCTACCAGACAGGTTACCTGACAGGTGGCCAGTGAATCTGAGGTCTCAGACTTCTCACTAAGCAAACTGCTCTTTACTTACATACTGAACGACAGCTTTGTCATGTCCATGGATGGCACGATTCGGAGAAAACAGCTAAGGAGCCTACAATGAGCTAAGTTTACAAGCTCATGATGTTGAAGCAAGTGCACACACCCCTAAGGCAAGCGCACAAGAAAATTTAAAAGGTCAAACATGCACTTAATCCATCCAAGTATCAAATGGAAACCGGTTCCTTGGATTTGGACAAATTTGCTTATGCAACAATATACAGGAATCTATACTGCTCCACAAAACTTGATTCCAGGGAATGACTGATGCTTTCTTTTTGAAAATTCCCAGAGCCTCAGGCTGTGGTAGCACTAACATTTAAAGCTGGCATAAGCTGACTAGCTGGCATCTGCTAGTCCCTACCCCAACCTCTTCTTATTGCCCCTGGACTGCCATAGCCAAAAGGAAAAAAAAAAATCCACCTCTGTTCCCTAATCTGACTTACTATAAAACTGCACAAACGTTTATGCTCACAAAAGAGTTGAGTGAGAGAATGAATGGCTGGGGCAGACAGGACTTCTATTAGAGGCAAAGCTGACTGCAGACATTATCTTACTCAAGTCAAAACACAGCTAAAATATTAAATGAAATTTATGAACTACTTTATCACAGAAAACAAAAATTCCTTGAGCTACTTCTGCAAGAAGCAGCTGTATCAGCAATGTGTTTTTCATATCAGCACAGTTTTGGCTATGTACAGCTACACATATACATAACTGCGCACATACAATACCTACGTACATGGCAGGCCTAACCAGGACGGTTCTAGTACAGCCTACAGCTGAGCTTCACCTCCTGAAAGCAGAGACCTTTTTTCACAGTTGTCAGTGCATTTACATAAAAGCTGAAAACAGACAACAGTATAGCTATAAAATAAACAGTATAGCTAATAAAATAAAATAAAAAAAACCACTGTAGACTGAGTTTGCGGTCTGTATGATGTAATTACTTAAAGCAAACAAAATCACAAACAAAAATACAAAAAAAAAACCACAAAAGAACAAAACTCAGCAATAACAAATAAAACCTGCTCCATTTCATATGAAGTAAATCATCTCCTGAGTTTCTGACAAGATACCACAATATCCACTGACAGAGAAGTGACCTTATTTAAACAGAGACAAAATTACATGCATTAGTATGTATTTACTTTCAACCAAAAGTATTATTAGGAACTCTCTTCTTTTCCAAGTTATAATCTCTGCTTTTCAGAACCGTTATAATTCATCAAAACAAGGTAAGTCTGAGAATTTCAGAAATTTTCTTTCAGATAAAACAAAAAGCATCACAAAATTCATGCAAGCACAAAGCTAGCACTGGCCTGAAGAACTGTTAAAACTTCCAAAACCAGAAACAATCGTCATAAAGGATGAGGAGGAAAAGTTTAGCATGAAAGACAAAGGAATATCACTCTGGAAATGGTCACTACTCTGAAAACTAAGTTCATGCTACATACCTCATGACTTACTTCATAAGGACAACGTTTCTAAAGGACTCTAGCTGGTCCCTCCAGACAGCACAAGCAGCTTAATGCTGCAGGCAAAGCTGCGAGCTGCAGAGAGGGGCAAGCCTGCAATTAAACTGGTAGCCTGCAATGAGGAATCACAAAGCCGTTCAGGTTAGAAGGGACCTTGGGGAGGTTAACTGTTCAACCTTCTGCTCAAAGGACAATTAATCAAAGTAGAAGCCAGCTGTATGGAAAAATGAGAGAATAAACTAGATTTCATGCTGCCAGGCATAGACTGACCACTAGATAGTCAGAAGGGTATTTTTGTTTCTTCTATTCTATCACACCAATATGTGGACAAGAAATTTACCTTGTGGTATAATATGATCTTCTCTAGAATCTCAGGATTGGGATAAAGATAAAAAGACAGCCTAAAAGCAGCAGGTCAGTCTAACCTTTCCCAGTCCAACCTTCTGCAAAGTCCAGTCCCTATTCCTGAGAACTCCGCACTGCTCCAATCTCTCCAAGTACAGCCCCACAGGCTGCAATTGTCAGCTACTTAATGGGACCACCTAGTAGAGCAATTCTTTTGAAGAAAGGGTTCTTTTGCTCCAGGCAAACGTACAGTATTTTCTTCTCTAATTTCTTGCTGGATGCTGTTTGCTTGTCATCCTCCCCACTGGTCCCCATTGTAGTCATCCTGCACTGTCCCATACAGTTTGGCAACAAAAACGGGTTTAGAGAGCTGGAATTGAACTAGTGAGATGGCAAAAAGATAAATAACTAAAATAGTTCTTCCATTCCCAGGGACTCCTGAAAACATGATGGCTCTGAGGAAAGTGGCCTTAAGAGATCCTATGAGCTGAGACCTGGGAATAAGGGCCAGGTCACACGGACAAAGGAAATTAAGGCTATTCTCAAATAAAATTTTGATAGACAAAAAAATGAGAATTATTATTTTATCTGTGGCTGTTTTCAATTGTGATTCCATTTGCATATGCACACATGGAACGGTACATCATGCATGACAAGAGACTACATTAATGCCATTGCAGCTTTCAGAAGATGTGGAAAAACTCTTTACTCCCAATGTGCATGCGATCCTGCTACCCTCTCTGCATTGTCCATGGGATCTCATTTTTCTATCATTTTCTTTCAGTAAATAAATAAAAATGCTGCTAATTGCAGCTGATCATACAAAAGCAGAACACACAACTTTTGATGGGAATCAAAATTACAAGTATACCTCCTGGTATTAAGTTGCAGTTATTCAATCCCTGGTCTTTCGTAGCTGATATTCTTCCGCTAGTGGTGAAAAGCCTAACATACGTCCGTTCATTTGGCTCTCCTGCCTTCAGAAGGCATGATGACAGGAAGCACACAAAAGAATAGAGCAACTGAAGCATCACTGCTGAAGGTATAGTATCAGTCAGACTGGCACAACGACTGCCCCCACTAATATCTTCCTTGTACCCATAAAAGTTATGGCGAATTATCTATTGCTGAGAAGCTACTTTTGCATTTTGGTACAGGGTATGAACAAAAAATGAACTTCACAAAATATACAGCTGTGAAATAGCTCCAAGAGTAGAAACCTACACTGATCTTGTAAAAAAGCCAAGGTAGTTCTGTCCTATGGTTCCCTTACAGAAAATGTGCATTTAATATAAACAAATAGAAAATCATCAGTGCTACTTCAAAAAAAAAAAAAAATTAGTATGATAACAAAGATATTATAAACTTACAAATGTCTACATGGGGCAATAAGGGTATTGGTTGAAAGAGAGGCATCACACAACTCCAATAGAGTCTATGAAGCAGACAACAAAACTAAACACCTCTTGTGAGCACTGACTGGTGTGTGACATGGACCTGGTCAACAGGTCAGCAAGATATTAGCTAATATAAGGCAGGCAGCTCATCAGATCAGCAGTGGAAATTTTCAATCGTAGTTTATCAACCTGAATACAATCTAGACTAGCTAGTCAAAAGTTTGTACTATAAAAAAGCAGTCCTCAGGTCTATGTAGATTTAGGGCTCTAGAACCACCTCCTAGACAGAATTACTGAATTATCAACAAACCTAGCTACACTGATTGCATTTTCAAGAATTGAAAAGGCCCAAAAAACATTATTACCTGCCTCCTTTGCCTAGATAAGGTTTTGAGGCATAAGGTCAGATAGTTTAGAAAGGAATATTTCCCCCATTTCTGCCAGACCTTTGTATCTCCCGGAAATAATCAACCTTAGTGAGTTTTAAACTCAAAATCTCTCACAAGCTCCAAACGGTCTAAAATACTTTACAAATCCATCTTGACTATCTAATCTATTAATAGATCTGCTATAGCCACATTGAAAACATGCAGCTTCTTATTAGCATGAAAGGTGTAGGGAAAGGAGGGGAATTACACCAAGAGTGAATGCAGGAGCCTCTCACAAAATGTTCTTCGTTCTGTTTAGCTAGAAAGTGAGAACACCATGAGCACATTTGCAAAAGAAATCATTCTTGTTGAGAAAACGCCTTAATAAAAAGAAGACACTTCTCCCTTTGTGGATTTCTTTCTCCTCAATGTACTGTCAAGTGTTCAGTAGTGCAGGGTATTTGTTTTCTTTATTTTCATTTCTTCAGGTCTGACATCCAGGTACTTACCAGATATATACTGAGACTCCACATTGCAAATAGACCCCTTTGTTAAGCTGCATTTTATGGGCCTTGTTTCCAGAGACAGACAATGCTCTGACCTCTTGAATCACAGCTCCTTTAGTAAGATGGATTTTCCCACCTATCAAGGACAACCTGATGATGCTGGCAAAAACCCTGAAATGGTGCACTGAAACCCATAATGTTATTTATGAGTGAGCAAAATAAGGGAAAGATTAAAGAACATTTTGAACTTTGAAATTAACAATGAGTTTGCCATTTAAGTCTGACAGAGCTCAGGGTTGTGCTAAATGATAAATACAACAGTAATGAAAAACTCACTTCTGTGCCGCTCTAGATGCTGTTTGCTCTCGGTTCATTTTCATGTACCTCCTTCAAAAAAAACTGAATAACAGAAGATTACTTGAAAGTCAGCATAGGCCTTGAGAATTGATTATGTTTATAATCTGCAGCAACTTAATCTTCTGCTCATCATAACGTCGCCCATACTTTAGGTTTTGTTACGGAGCTTGCAATATTTAGCATTACTTTTAAAGCTAAAGCTGCCAGAGTTACATGATGAGATGAGGATCTCATCTTGTGCATAAATAAAAATCAGTTTCAGTATTTCTTCATTAAGAATAAAAGTATAAATTACTTGTATTCTTATTTTTTAACATATGTAAGTTATGCTATTGTAAAATCTCCTGATTAACAGTCTCAGAATTTGAGGACAAAGGCTACAAAGATTTCACTGCTATGTCCGGATCTGACAATCAGGAATCTCTCTTTTTTCCAGGGTGAGACTCCGTCCATAAATCACAAGCAAAGGTCTCAAATGTACAACTATACTTCTTGGAGGTATATTTTCTTTTTAATTGTCATTAAAATTTTGACATCTCTTACCTCAAGCCTTCATTCATATTTCAGCATCAAGAAGACTGCATCATCAACCGAATTAAAGTAGAAACTTATTCTTCAGTTATAAGTCTACCTTAAAAAGTGTAATATCAACATGGAATATTATGACATGGGATAAGACTATAGACATACATTTCATTTCTCCATGTCTGTATTTTGATATTATGAGCTTTCATTAAATCTCTGTTTGACAGGTATAAGACAGCATGTCATGGCACAAGATAGACTAAAAGTCCCAGCTTAAGCCATGTCATTATTTGGGAAATCTGTCAATGAACAGATAAGGAATTAGCCACAGTACTGAAGATCATTCCTCTATGTTCAAGAGGCAGTGGGTACAAACCGAAACACAGGAAGTTCTGCCTGAATACAAGGAAGAACTTTTTTACTGTGAGAGTGACAAAGTACTGGAACAGGTTGCCCAGAGAGGCTGGGGAGTCTCCTTATGTAGACACATACTAGGCAGAGAGCTATCGTCCAGAACAACTGGTCTACATGGCTAAATAGCTCACCAAGTAAGTCAGGGATGATCACATGAGGAATCTGAATGGGAGGAGAGCCACCTGAAAAGAGCAGGGCATCATTCATTGGTCATTAGTAGATGTAAGGACACTGACTCCAAGATGACAGCCAGACTACCTTCTTGATTTAGAAGAAAAAACATAAGCAGAAAATGATCCTTGGCATCCTCAGTGAAATGCTTGCTAAGGAAGGCAGGAGGGTTAAACCATCTGAGAGTCTGGGTAAGCTGTATTACTTGCAGGGCCAAGGCACTTGGGGTGTGACATCTGATATGTGCCACATCCGCACCTCAAACACTGTCTAAACCTAAAAGAAGAACTGGTATCTGGACTGCCCTTTGACTTAAGCAATGTAATATAATATGAGTAGAACACAAAGGCTCTACAGAAGAAAAAAATCGTTTTAATAATTAAATAGAATCATTTTCATATTTACTTAATCAGATTAAAGTTTCAAAACTCTGAAAGTAAAATAAAAAAAATTTGAAAATAACTGTATCTCATAGGTCTGAATATGTCAACAAAAAGCAAAGGGAAACTGATGATTTTTTAATAAATATAGAATTATATGTGATGTCTATTACAAATCATGTAAGATTCTTGGGATTTTTTTCTTACTGTCAGTTTCTCAATGAAGGAAAGAAAATCATGTGGGGAACTACCAACACCATGGTTGTTATCATTAGATCACACCAGAAATTACATAAAAGAAAGAAACAAAAAGGGCAGAGCTCTTTTAATGATCATTTTACAACTGGACAGGAGCAGGGTGGAGTCTATGACACAGGTTTATCTCCAAAGTCACAAACAAGTGCACTGCTTTGCAAGACGGATGGTGCCAGCAAAACCATCACGCAGGCACACCACAGAGAGAGACAGACATCTTATTGTCCCTGTATTTTTCATCTGATGGTAAAAATGCTACCTTTCCAATGTTCAGTCTGCAGAGTCAAGTAAGCCAGTAGAATAATTTATCAGGCAATCCCTTTAAGCATCTCTCAGATACAAGTCATCATGAATGTCTCAATGGAACACAATTTTAGTTCCCTGCCTCCTTCCCAAAATTTAGCTCCCTTAGAGAACAAAGTGTTCTCTATTGGGTGCACAGGGTAAGTGTCAACGACCAGCACCTTCTTAACGTGAAACGGGCCCATCCGCAGGAAACATCCCAACCTTTGCCACTCATAAGGCAGTGAACTCATTCTGGTATTTATTTAGGATCTTTCAGAATAATCTGGAGATTAGATTACACTACTGACCCAACCACAAGCCTTCCACAACAAAACATATGGAAGACTTAAATGTCTCAAACACTTTCAGGATCCAAATAATAATTGTACATTTTATTTTCAGAAGACATCTGAAGATTTGGTCATTGAATTGCTCACTCTGCTCTATCTGGCATCAGTCTTCTCTACTGTGGAGAGGTATCTTCCTCTGTAGCTCTTGCCATGTGCAACAACTTTCTAACTGTATTATCCATTAGGCTGTCCAGAAAACACTTTTTCTCTGTTGCTTACCTCTGTCTCCTTCCTCCCTCCCTCTTCTGCACATCATTATTCTGACCAAATAAAGCAGAACTATGTTTTTTAAATGTGCTTGTAAAGCGAAGAAAAAGGACCTGTGCACTCCTTTGATTCATCTGAAAGCACTTCACTCTCCTGGGTCACCGACTAGCAGAGATTCATCCACATCGGTTAAAGCAGAGACTTAAAACCCTCTCTCTGTTGAAACAGCAGAATGAAGTGCAGACCCTTTATCTCACCTGCTCTGTGGTGTTAGTCCATTAATTCGCCTTCATCGTCTGTCTCTTTTCTCTGAATTTCTAGGTCAAGCTAACAGGTTTCATTCTACTAACCAGAAAAAGGAGATTTACCACAGCTTCCAAGCAATCATGTGATAGAAATCAACCATAACTTTCACAAAACTTACCGTATAGAAAGGTGTGTTCATAAGGTGGCTGTAAGGAAGAGAACTGGAAGGCTTTAAGTGAAGCACTACAAGCTGGTAAACTAGGTCATCTAGGAGCTTCAAAGGCAGCAGAGGGAAAAGGGGCAGGATCTCAGAGGCGGACAACTCCCCTCCTTGTTGCCTGCAGAATTTCTGCAGGTCCTGAGGCCCAGTCCCGCAAGTACATCTTGGCACATGTGATGGTCCTGACAGATCCACTGTAATAGTGCTGGGAACGGTATTGCAGGGGTTTTGATATAAGGCTTTTCTGTTTTTCCGGGCTACTGCCAAGGAGGGTAACATGTTTTTACGTGAGATTTTTATTTAGGCTATATTCAGTTGGGGCTGACTACAAGCCAGCCTGCAGACGACAGAAACATGACTTTGCTATTTTTATTTATTGTTTTAATAATACATGGCAAGATATAGGACAGGTGCATTTCCAGCATTTACTGGAAGCTCTTTCTACCAGTATTTCATGATCTGTCTGACCCTCTTTTGGGGCCACTATTGACACTTCTCTTCCCTGTATATTTCTTCCCCTGTTTACTTCGAAGTCTGTCAGAAGCATAAAAGGTGGGAACATCCTCATTACCATTCTAGACACAAAGTCGTCTTTTATGTCAACACCTAGATGATATTATCTTTATTTCAACACCTCTGAATACTCTCATTAGGCTGTTTCCTCTCTGGTCTGTGATCTGTTTTCTGCCGCAGCTGTATTTCATAAAAAACAGCATTATCTGATAGACAATCTTTCTCTAGCACCCCGCCAGTCTTCTTTGATATAGCACACGGGGTTTCTAAAGATACCTTTAGAAATCAGGCACTTTGTAGACACACATCCTTCCGGTATATTCTTTTAAAAAATCCCAAACCAGCCTCCAGTCTTTCTCTCCCTACACAAATTCCTACTGAGAGTGGCAATAAAGTTCCCCCTGTATTTGCAAGAAATGCTAGGCCGTGTGTACCAATAAGGTTATCGGTTATACTTAAAAATTTCTGCATTTTAATCTTATTTGTCATGCTTCACACTGTATTATTTCAGTTTAATGTATGAGTAACAATGTTTACTAATCTGATCCTTTATACTAGACTAGAGGGCTGAGATTTCAAGATTTGGGGGAAAAGTTTTATTTTTTTATTTTTTAAAGTTTTATTTTATAAAAGCCATTTTATTTCTTTCCCTGCAATTTAACATGCACAGTAAATACAACCTTGCCACCCGAACCCTCTGTTCCTGTGATAACTGGTCTTACTGAGGTAAGTGGCCGTTTCAGATTCATACTCTCCATCTGGCTAAAGCAGCCACGCAACACTTGTGTTAAAGAAGAAAACAAAACCAGGTATGTATCCTTAGACATTGCATAAACCCTCTTCTGACCTTCAAACTGCCTAGCATACGGGACACTTCTGCCTAGTCCACCTCTGCTAAACACACTGCTCCAGTGTAAGTGCACCAACAGTAAAGTTAAACTATGCAATTACATAGAAGTCTAATGACTTATCCCTTTCAGACACTCATATTCTAATCCGCAATCCCAATACTACTGGGTATCTGTTTAGTGCTTGAATTACTGGCATGTAAAACAGAGCTCTGCTAACAAAAGAGCTTTAACTTCTTACCTACGTGTCTGCATAGGCTTAGTTATGTAAAACAGTAATTCACATGTTCCTAGTCAGCCCATTTTTCTCTCACTGTTACTGAGCCTGTTAGATGATACCGATCTTAGCCAAAAGCTGCCACCTCGTCTCCTCTGTATCTTCTGTTAAAGATAAAAAGAGAAGCGGAAGAAAATCACATGAGGAAATGAGAGCTTTATTCTTAAAATGAGTCGAATTTTAGGTTGCATTCAGCCCAGGCATCATTTTCCTTCACCATCAATATTAAACCTAACTTGAGTTGTTTTCAGATGTTCCCTTCTCCATAGACAAAACACATGAACTTATCATCAGTGTCTATCCTTTGCTGAAGGGACTGAGAAGTTTTAGCTATTCTGCTACGAGTTGGTTAGATTTGCTTACAAAATAGACTGTTTTTCTCTTGTCATGTCACACTATTCCTAAAGGGCACCAAGTCACCAACGTTCACATTATCCCAACTATGCGTTGCCTCTAGGCAACTAAACTAAATATCTCTGACACAATCCATAATACTAGATAACTTATCGGGATACAACACCTCTGAAAGACTTTTCCGTCAAAGAACAGAGCTCCGAAGATGAAGACTCTTAACTGCTCAGCAGCCACTCTTCTGCCTTTGGTAAGTGCAGAAGACGTTTAACTAATTTTATGGTACAGCCGCAGATGTAAACTCTCTTTACCATCCAGTACTCACATTTAAGGCAGGGATTTCTACAGATGTTGAACCAAACAAATACAGATTCGTATGGTGTGGCGAACAGGCTTAAATGGGTGGCAAACAAATTATTCTGCTCTTCCCAAATAAAATAGAAATAAAATTTTTATATCGCATACCATGCTTCTCTATATATGGCACACATTTTAAAGCTTTTTAAAAAGTTTTGAGGTATTTTATTGGTACTATTTTCCATATGGCCTATAAAAGCAGGTCACCTTAATATTCTAAGTCTTACTGTGCATGCCTTAGAAGCAAAGGGAAATTTTAACTGCTATGTTTTAAAACCTGTAATATTCCTAAAATAGTTCTTAAGTATATAAATTAAAATCCCAGATATCTTGGTACTTTCCAGAACTAGAAGCAAATGAGTGCATTCTGGCAATGATATTTTTCCCAAGGAAGTGCCTTTTTGTGGCCTTTGCAATTCTGGATATTACATAAAGCAGGTGAGGTTGTAAACAAAGCGCGCAGCTCACGCTTAGGGTCTGCATCCCCACTCCTACAAGTTGTATCCACTTGGGCAAATACCTGTGCCTCTGCAGAATCAGATTCACTTCATTACTTCTCTACATGTCAACGTTTCTGCATCTAATTAATTCAATTACAAGATCAGCATCACAGACAAAAAAAACTATAAAGATTCTAAATCATAACAGAAGTGAAATGAGTGGAAATACACAAGATTAAAGGAGCACAAACGATATTATCCAAGGGATCTAAAGCTTGTACAAAAAAAGCACGTGTTGTCGGAGAAGCATTATGTGATGAGGTAATTAGACTACAGTATGCACAAGCACACTCACATAAAGAAACAAGATTGTATATGCAACTCAAATGCTGTTACAGCCTGACTTTTGAGCATGAAAATATTCAGAGAACAGCTTTCTGAAGCTTTTCTTTACACAGCACTCCAGGACTGCAGAAAGAAGTGAACGGAAAAAAGATTCCATATATGACACCAAGGATCATCAAAAGATCCTTTTTTCAGTGAAGTACAAAGCCTACTAATCAAAAGTATTTGTCCTGAATGCTTTTTGGAGCTGGATACCTTTTCTTTAGGGGTCATGCAATGCATCATATAAAAGGTTTTCACATGTCATACTGTAAGCAGCAAGCTAGTCTTCATTGGAGGATGCAAAATCAGTTCTTAACAAGAATTACTTCCATGATAAACTGAAGCTTCTTACGCAGGCAATCCGTTCATACTACATAGCTCTGAAAACAAAATAAACCCCCCCAAAACCATTCTTTGGTGACCAAGGAGACATTTTATTAATCCTTTTTGTATTCAAAGGTACTCCCCTGTGATTTCTTAAAAATATTTACCTTTCTGTGGAGAGGATGCCCAAGAATTTAAAGTCGTAGGTGGACAGTGTAGGCAAAATCAAGTGACTGAAGGCAAGGTATTAACCTAAGAACACTTAGATAACTGTAGATCCTGGAGGAACTGTCATCACATATGTATATGAAATACATACATAAAATACACGTTTAACAGGCAGGCAAAAATGCATGCCATCCCCCTTTTTCAAATGTAGGATTCTACTTCCAATTCCAGCTAGCTGAAATTTCATCTCTGTGCCATGCAAGAGAGAACTTTGCCCTGGTAAAAGGATTCAGACATTGCTGGCAATGGAGGGGAGTTTGTTATGCTTAACACAAATGTTGAACATACATGTACAAACACTAAAATAGCATATCCAGCTGTGCATTTAAACATAAGGTATAACTAAAATGAACCTATTCTTGATTTATAATGTGCTTTCCTTCTGTTCTTTGACACCAGCACTTCAGCTTAACAGAGGAAGCCTGACATCTGAAATTGGGAGCGTGGGTTGGAAGCTAGAGGAGGACTTTGGTATGACGGAAAATACTCGCTCTGTTCTCTTGTGAAGTGTGATCTCAGACAGGCTAATTATATGGGGGGACGCATCTTACACCCCAAGACGAGTGTTAAGAGGTTTATCAAAAGGAAAATGACAGAAACACATTTTCCAATAGTTACATTGAAGTCGTCTATGTAAAAAACATTGTTTTAATCTAAAGCAACATCAAAAATCCAATACTTGACTCAAAGTAATTTTCTATGAACAAATCACTTGAAGAGTCTGTAACATGAGTGGATACCATAAAACAGCCTCTTCCTACTCAGCCAGGTACAGATGGGCCAAAATGACGTGGTCACTTCATAGAGAAAAACAAAGGGAAACATGGTACATATCTAGGGCCTACATTTTGAGTATCTTTTGTTGGTGAAGTCTGAAAGACGACTCACTTGTTTGGTAGGGGAAATAGGAGATAGGCAGTGGATTATTCTTCTGAATGCTTCAGGGACAAATGTTCCAAAATTTCAACTGTCAGATAATCCTTGTGATAGGTTGAAGGGAACAGTCAGAGCTGTGCTCACATCTCTGCAATTTCTGAAATACCCAAGCCCCTTGAAAATTCCTGGGTGAGGATTCATCTAAGTAGGAACAAACTTCTCACTGTAAATTTCAATTGATCTCAATCACAACTGCCAAAACTAGGTGCTCAAAGTTGAAGCCCAAATCTTACATTTGGGCACCTAAATTGAAGTGACCCATCCTTGATACGGAATGAATATCCATGATCCCACTAAAATCAACATGAGAAACAGATGCCTTGTGCTTCTGAAAGCATAAGGTTACATTATTAGTGCAGCAACAGTAGCTTAAAACCAGCCAACAGAGGAAGAATCAGGCTACTGTGTTTCCTACAGAAAATAATTAAAAAGTACAGTGAAATCAGAGCATTTTTATGTGCAAAATAAGTGTATGTTATGTTTTAAAATAGCATTACTGCTGCATATTGGCTACTGCCAATAAACGCCCCATTTTTCTGAACCGCAACATATTAGTCATCCTCTTATACCTAACAAAGACAACCAGACAAGCCGCAAGCATGAGCAGTTGCGAAGGATGCTGAAGGGATGTTAACAGAATTATTTTAGCCTTTATACTTTCTATGTCAGTGCTTTAATTCCACCTCCTTAGAAAGGCTTTTCTGTTGTTTGTCTTGTGTATAATTAGCATGTCTCAGAAGACGGGCACACTTCCTCTATATTACCTTCTTCTTCTGGCTACGGGTTTATACAGGTCTGTTGACGGCCAAACAAAAGGAGGTGCTAATAAATGGCAGTTGTATTCAAAGTGGCAACAAAAGTGAGTAATTCCAGTTTCAGAATTGTATAGGGCACAAGGAAGAAATTTCTCTAAATTTCTAAAATAGGACTGCACAAGTCACCAAAGTAGAGATTTTTAAACAGTAGTGAGAGTCAAGTTACTCAAATACTATCAAAAGTCAATGCAACCGTAAAACTACTATCCTAGGCTCCCCAAGATGAAGCACCAAATTCTGTTTCTTGCCAATGCACTGGATATCACTAACAGAGCTGATATACTGAATGAGACAGCCCTATCATTCAGCGTCACACAATGCACCACAAGTTATTTTGCAGGGAAAGATGATAATTAAGAACAGGTATCGCTGTCAACTAACATCAGCAAATACCTGCAGGAACGGCAGGCCTAGGGCGTAATAACGGAGGTGAAGGCCTTCTCTAAACAGTTTGGTATTTACTCATCTTTATTAATAGTAAAATGCATTAATGAGCAAGAGCTGGTGCAAGGGGAACAACTCAGATGCTCTCAGGGGATCAATTAAGATAGACTTACTTGAAATAAAGCTGTTTAAAAGGACAGATACAGTATAATGCAGGGCAAGGGAAATTCCCAGTTTAGAAAAACAGGTGTTTCTCAAACCAAGTTCTGATGCGCTTCTCTCACTTCTTTTAGAAATAAATTATAGCTATACTTTTAAGAAAAAATGGAAAGCTTGAATTGCAGTTTTCCACTTGTTGCTTTTGGCCACGTATAATGAAGAAACACATCAACCTGAGAAGGTGATCTTGCATCAGTCAGCAAACCACAAAGTTTCACACAAAAGTGGTGACGATCACTTTGTCATCCAGTGATGGTTTGCCCCAAATCCACTTCCCACCTAGTCCTTCCTTTAACTCAAAATAGAGGCAGCCTTTGCTGAACACAAGCACTACTGGAGAAATAGCAGACACTACCACTGGTAGAATCTGGAAATCAGGATGAATCAGCACCCCACAGAAATGTAATGGTTCAGTCTAAATGCTCATCCTGGAAAAGTTTACTTCAGGAGCATCCTCAAAGACCCTAAATAAGAAACCCTGCTGCCAACAAGTGTTCTGCAAATAGCCTAATTAGGAAATGTTGTCTACTGCCAGAGGCTGTCTGCTTCACAGCTTGGTACTCCTGCAAAGCCACTGGAAATGAAGTGTGTCCCAATCTTTGTTAAGATGCCCACTGTAGTTTCTCTTGTTTAAATGCTAGACATTCTTCTCCATCTGTTTCTCTAGGTAGTACGTGAGCTTTTCTTCTAAATAATCCACTTGGCAACCATTACCCGTCAAATTCAATATTATTAACCATTAAGCATCAACTTCGTTTTTTACAAGACTCCTTCGCACCTCCACTCCACTCACTACATTTAATTAACACTATATTTGTTAATTAAAACAAATATATTTGGTTGAAACGCTCTTCTACCTTATGAAGACCAATGTTACTTCCACTGTGATCAACCATAACAATCACGCTTGAAGCATCTAGGACATGTTCACTCACATGGATGGTAGCTTCAGAAGTGAGAGCTCTCAAGTTAGAGAAATGTCACTGAAGTTAGTGAGGAAGCCAGTTTGGAATATGATCAAGAGAGAGATGCTCTTTGGTGGCACATACTTGTCCTGCTTGAAATTTACAGATAGTTTCCCATAATGTTTCCTTTTAAAGCATCATTATCACAGAATAATTTATGATCAGCCTCACTGGTTGCAGTCTCTTGCAAGTTCATAAAAATGACATTGTGGCAAGAAATGTCAATTAAAAACACATTAAAAAAGATGTAGTGAGACTGCACTGCCACAAGAGACAGCTAGGTTCCAGTCTCAAACTGCAGGAAAAATAGAGGTAGCACATGCAGCCTCCAAAATCTTTTCCGCATCCTTCATAGCTGAGCAAAGGAAGATCCCAAAAGATTCCAAAGATAACTTATTCTTGGGTTTAAAGATGATCTCTAGGATGCAAGAGCTGCAGAGAAGGATCATTAAAAGACAGTAAATTGTCTTGAGGACATAAAAGAGCAGGAGACCTCTGAGCTACTGGACATAGCAAGTCACGTGAATTGCTCTGGTTATGTATAACTACTTCACCACTACACGCAGGTTGTGACTGGAAACCTCTGTGAACCCAGAAGGTATACTAACAGCTACACTCATTCTCCAGAGTCTTGTGAATGCCAAAAAAAATCCATCAAGAGTATGCTAATTTGGAAAAAATTAATTTATGTTAATGAAACCAAGCCATGATTTGTACTGCGGGTTGCAGAGTCCAGGCTCACCTCCTTCCAGTTGGCTGAATAAAGTGGAGATCTCAAGAAAGCAAGACAGGGACTATCAAATCATTTATTGTAACATTTAATCTAAAGCAGATTTTATCCTCAGAGCATGAAAGCAAAAGGGGAATGAAGAACAGGCTTGTGCGGACAACGCAGACGGTCCACTAACTACAGCAGTTCTGCTGCTAAAATGATCAAATTCCGGTCTAACAGTAGCATCATCTTTTTCACTTTGCAAGGAAGGAACAGAAGGTGCTCAATACAGCTTACAAACGTCGAGCTTTCAGGATAACTGACAAGAAACAACTCATTAATGGAGACCTAAGATCTGAAGAATCAGAAGTATTACTGACTTACCACATCATCCAAACATAACCTACAGGTTCCCTAATTGCTCTTCCATTTCTCTTCACACCACTCGTGCAAGAGAATGAAGGATATTAAGGCCACTTTCACACAGCTGATGAAAAGAATACAAACTACACAAGCTGAAAGCCTTTAAAAGCCCCTTAGGCTTATGAAAAAAAAGTGAGGTCATTATGCTCCAGTATTCTCCTCCGCTGCCCTCAGTGGGTATCAGTCATCATTACAGCACTCTGAATCATAATGGACTCCAACAGTTCAATAATGATTGCAACACCCTTCCTAATGAGGTTGGGGCTGCCCTCTGATGTGAATATTCATAAAACAGGGCTGGTAATGGGTTCTGTCTTGATTAGCAGGCTGTAGTTCTGTATCAAGTTTGAGAGACATCTTTTGATGCCAAGAAAAAAAAAATCAAATTAAATCCTTGTTTCAAGCAGAGTAAATGAATTTGACTTTAGGTGATCAAGAGGGGGAAAACTTCTAATTAGACAAGCAAGCAATCATCTTGTTCAGTGTTCTTTCAAAGAAAGGCTATAGGGACACAGAATCCTAATAAACCTTTCCTCAATCACCTTTTAGATAAATGTTAAGGATTAAAATTAAATGTAATTAAAGTTTACTAATCTGATGTGGTTTCCACTGATAGCCCTTGATTTTTTTCTTTGCCCTGTTATCCTTTGCTTATTCCCAAATCCCTCTCCCCCCTTTCTATCAGTCTCATGTCTTCTGGCAGACAAGGCAGAAAGGCAAGCTGCTGCTTGGAATATCAGACCCCAATTGTAATTAAATCAATGAATTGGCACTTGCTTACTCCACCGGCCCTCATACTGCACACAGCAGTCACTGTTGCATCTGGTTTTGAATATAGACGTTTTTTACAGTTCTCCTCACTGCAAAATCTGAAGTACCTCCCAAGTAATCAAGATAATAATGAAACTCAGGTTTCTTCTTTTGATGGGAGAGACGGGCATCCAGTCTTCTCTTTGCAATTGTTGCTGATTTCACTTCATCACTAGCACATAAAGGGCATCCTAGGAAAATAAATGGAATTAACCTTTAAAAATCAGGATTTAGCTTCTATCCACTAAGTCAATAGAAAGACTTCAGTTTCTTCCTAAGTTCAGAATGAGGCCATTAAACCCCCCTCCCCCAGTATGTCCTTCAAGCCAGTTCAACCCAAGGATCTGGAATTCATGGGGTTATCCTTAGAAGTAAAAATGTTCCTGCCTCATAAACCAAAAACTACAGCTACCTTGCTGCTAATTCAGCCAGGAGGAGAGACTGATTTGAGCTAAACTTCCACTTGCTTTTGGAAAGAAAAGAACCCAAACATTTTTCTCTCTGCTCAGGTGAGACGCTCTACGTACAAAGGAGAAAAAAGAAGAAAAAACAGCCTAAGCAGATTTTTGTTCACTCACAGGAACTAGACTGGTTAGGAGAACATTAGTAAGTGAAGTTATTGCACTCCAGTGTTAGATTCACGGCAGAAAGGAGTGCTCAGCAACGAAGGGATTACTAGCCAAATGGTGATGGAAGGGGAGAAATAAAGAAGAACTGAATCAGAAGTGATGCTGGGGAACAGCAGGTCTCCCAGTCCTAGCACTGAGCCTAATGCAGATGCATAGTACTTTTAAGGCTCTCTCTGATGTCTTAATTTGAAGTATCCCGTTGCAAATAGAGCTCCAAGTGTTGCTGATCTGCATGATGCAGATGAGACTGCCAAAATCCTAAATAAATCTAAGAGGCAGGTTTTTCCCTGCCTCCCTCAATTTATAATCAGCCACAATTAACTTGGGCAAGATATCCCTTCTTGCTTGATATCCCTGGTTGCTTGAAAGTGCTTGAAATATGATCATAAATTCATTACTGAATTCAGTTCTCTCCTCCTACTCTGACTTTCCTTCATTTGTGCAGACTGTTCCCATCCCTTTACTCTCTATCACTTATGAGAAAGAGTAAATGCTGTTTATGAAAGTGCTGTTTTCTCCCGGCCGATGACATTTTAAAACTCCCAGCACGTAGGTGCTCAATTGCAAGAGCACTCGGTATCTCTGCGAGCAGATGCTGTGTCACTGACAGGCTTCTCCTGCTGCAGACCTGTGCCTGGCCTCCACCGCTCTGTTTCAGCCCACGGACCACTAGGGGCCAGCAAGCAGATGGCTTATCTCAAAGTCTAATTATCAGGGCTGACCGAAAAGCCTGCAGCCTGGACCAGCACGGAACAGGACTTTGTTGGGTTACTGTTCAGGGAAAACGGTGGCAAAGGAGGATGGGATACAGATGGACGAATGAGACTTTTCTGCCAGGACCCTCCTGCACCACAAGATGCTGGAGAAAGCAGGACTGAATTCTGCTCTGGGGTTCTAGTAACATCTGGCTTACCGGGAACGATACTCTGGAAAACATTAAATGACTTATACAAAAACAGAAACAAAATCAAAATTTTCCCAGCATTCTTTTGGGATTTCAGAGAAAATGGTGTAGCAAGAATTAACAATACTTCCTTCTCTGTTGTCTGCAGTAAACACTACATACAGCACTAAGCTACATAGATCATACTCAATCTGAGCACACAGCTCAAAAGAAGTTTTCAACCCTACCTCTTTTTGTGAGCCTGTAGTGAAAAGAAAAATCCCAAATAAGCGAGCTAGCAACTCAGTTTTAACCACAGCTGTTTTGTTCACTTTCAGAAAAGAATGGCAACGAAGATAGCAATCCTAAATTTTGTTTTTAAATCTGGACAAACTTAGAGCTAAATCGGAGCACAAACTGAGAAACAAGTAAGACTGACCCAAAACAAATACTGCCCAGTATGCTCCCCCTCTCTACCCTTGCCAAAGAACCACCTTCATATCCTTGGCTTTGGGCCATCCATGCTGCTCTGTTATGCATTAGTCCGCATCTGCAACACTATCTGATTTTCAGCAGTAGTTACTCAGTGTTGTCCTAGGTACCACTGATCTCTTATCTCCTCCTCTGCTTGCTAGGATTCTACACTTCATCATCTGGAATAGCCAGCATGGACCGGGCTGAGACTCAGCCAATACATTTCATTTAAAAAAAAAAAAAAAAAAAAAAAAAAAAAAAAAGAAAGGAAAAAAAGAAAAAACCTCCCCACCCCTTTCCAGACGTAACACAAGTTGAATACTATCTTATTCAAGCATGTCATCCTCAAATTGTGTTGCTAAAATACATCAGTCCCCTTTCAAATGCATCGGTTACCCTTCTGTCTCTGAAAATCCTAATAGCAGTATTTTTCATATAAGTTATTACGGCAGTCAGAAAATTTCCAATGATAGTACAAAAGTCACATTGTGGCCATTCCATTTCTACAAAGCGATGAAAAGTCACAACCTAGTTCTCTTGGCTTTTATCTGAAATGGCCTTAGTGAGAAAGACAGAAGCTACTTAATTGAAAGAGTGACAAAAGGAGGAGGACATCTGAAACTAAAGCAAAATTTTCTCCAGCATTGCATGCAGAATGTGCTGTTACATGACAGTCATGTGGCTAAGGGCATCCCAAGGCTTCTTTACAGAGGACAGCATTCATATCAACATCACGAATTACCATTTGCATGCATTCCCCTTCACAGCCTTGGAGCAATCAACATTTGTTCTGTACTCAGTAGATCATCAACTCTAAGTCCCTCCCGCTAACCTGCTCTGCCTTTTTTGTACCCCTGTGCACTAAACAGTCAGACAGTCAGTTACAGGCGCTTTGATATTCCATCCCACACAGTCTGAAATTAGGGAGTGTAGGAGACCTACACAGGACATCACTCACCCCATCTTCTTGATTAGGGAGATGCATGTAACCGGAGGGGAAGAGACAGCAGAATCTCCTGTAGCTGGGTACCTGTTTATCTACAATTCTGTAAAATGCTTTACACTGAATAAAAAGAGACCATAAAATTTTGTGTGTGACTTGACAAATAGGCTGCTTATTTCATTGCACGCAGTTTATCCTAAGGCTCTCCCACAGTAACTTGAAGCAAACTGGAGATAATGTGAATGAACAGGCTGGCAACGCTCTCCAACATGCTACCTACCAGTTAAGGCTGACAAGAGTGCTACATAGATATAGGTCTGCAGGAAGTGGAGTAGATTTGCTTAGGCCATCTCAATGTACATCCCTAAACTGGCTAGCTTGAGTGTAGGATATCCAGAGCAGCTAGAATTAAAGACAACCTTGTATACGCTATTACTTGCCACATGTACTGCTACTACTTTTAAGACCACAACATAAATGTGCCCATACATACCCTTGGGGATGTTCCCATACTTGGTAACATTTTCTGCTTCAGTAGAGTAGTACAAAGAGAGCAAACCTGAGGTCAGGATCGGAACTTCCATAGTAACATAAGATGTTAAGTAGCTTTACATAGCATTTATGTATCTCTAGATTTCAGTTTTATATTAAGGGTGTAATCAATAAAGAAAAGGAATTTATATACCGTCAATAAAATAATTCTAATCAGCGTATCATCATAGTCTCTAAGCACCTGTATGATTGCAAGTATCTTTTTAGTAACTCCATCATCTCCCACAATCTGAAAATAAAACCATCATAGCTGTGGAAATATTCTATATTAAATATATATCTCAACATGCCTATGCATTCCAATATAATATATTCACTGAAATGGACAACTGGTATGATTCAGCATGACTACTCCCAATAAAAGTCATTATCAGATGGTCTAGAAGCAGATTCAGAAAAGTACATACAGGACTTAATTAAGGAAACATCAATTATGTCTTAAAGCAAGAAACTTAGACTTTTTTTTTTTTAATGCGAACGACTGAAAACTGGATCAGACCAAAAATTCACCTTGCCCAGTATCTATCCCTCTCTGTCAAAACACCAGAGCACAAATGAAGGGAAGAACAGGACAAGCTTATAATGAAGGATATTTCCTCTGTATGCTCTCCTAATTTCTAGCCATTTACAGCTAAGACATTTGGTCTCACCTACACCTGGTAACCTTGTGTTTAATAGGTCCTAATGGATTTTTCTTCTGCAAATTTCTCTCCTCATTTTCTAAACTCATGTAAACTTGTCATGCACAATAACCTGTGGCACTAAGATCCCAGTTTACAAGTACTGGGAAAAAAAAGTACTGCCTTTCACTTTTTTTGAGCCTACTAGCTAATAGCTTCATTAATGATCTCCAGTTCTTGCACTAGGAGGCACAATGAACGATTCCCTGTTCATGAAACTCATGATTTAATAAGCCTCTATCCCAGATTTCCCCTAAGTGGTTTCGTCCACAATGTAGAGACTTGGTTTGCAGTCATTCCTCAAAATGCATATTGTCACAGTCCTTAAATTATTCTTGTCATCCTTCTCTGAACCTTTTTACAATCCTATTGTTTTTTCTTGTGGGGGAGGACTGATGGTACGAGGGACCAAGGAGCCCAAACCACACAAAATATTCAAGATGCACCATGTATTTATGCAGTAGCATAGTGATGTTTTCTGTTTTATTCTCTGTTCTTCTCCTAACAGACAGCAACATTCCTAACATGAAATTTGTTTTTTCAATCCCATTTACTGGTAATTTTGAATATTATTTACATTCATTAAAGAAAGAAAGAAAGAAAGAAAGCTTTGCCTTAAATCTTATTAGACTGCCCTAAGCTGCAACCTTCTTTCTGCCCACGTCTTCGTAAGGTCAGCTTTGATGGCCATTCATTCAGCCAGGATTTTCTTCATTTCGGCATTAATGGTGAGCCTAACTTACCACATATTCAAAGAATATATGCATAAAAATTATTAGGATTTATCCTTCCCTCATCCTCAACTTGTCCTAAAGTTCCCTTAGGGAAAATAAAAAAACAAAACAAAACAAAAACAAACTTGATCAATCTGTCTGCCTATATTCTTTCCAAAGCCTGACAGGCATTCTAGAAAGATATCATTATACATCCTACACGTTAAATGATGTTAATTAGTAACTGGATAGAAGGAAGCACTTCTAGAAATCACACAGGCTATTTGAGGCCTTTGGAGACACATCCAAAAGGAAGGGACATCTCCGCGACAGAACTGTCTTCGCTGATTACACTGTGTATCAAGTCCTGTTTATGAACTAGCTAATGTCGCTCAGCCAGGGCACCTCAGGCTCAGTATGCTAAAACGATGGCAGTTTCTACTGCACATCTCCATAATAAGTCCTTATTAAGTAGCAGGAGAGCTTCTACAGAGAGCTTAGCTCTTATGTCTAGTAATCACTATTCTCAACACTGTCAACAGTAGACATCAGTTTACAGCTCTTCACTTCATCTGACTCTTCATAGCGAACCCCGCTCCTGCGTGGAGCATCACCAGAAACAGTACTATGAAGTGTTTAATCTCATCTAATTTTTCCACTCTGATACCTTCAGACTGCAATGTAACACTCCTTCGCGTGCTGCTTTGACTCACAACACCATGAGCAGTAACGAATCACGCTCTGAACTCTCACCTTACTGATCCTCCATTTCTACCTGTGAAAGACTCAAATATTTGCAGGTTTGGTCTCTACAACTCTCTAGGATTTTTCTAGTTGCTTTCACGGGTCTCTAGGCTTGCAAAGGCAGACCTGGATCCTTGCAAAGGCAGACTCTCATCATAAGATTAGCAGTAACACTGCTACAAAGCTCCCTTATTAAATTAAGGTAAAACAAAGCTTCTTTATGGATACACCTATACAGAATTTCAGCACCTCCTAATTCACAAACATATGTAAAATATCAGAGAAACCTGAAGGAAAGACACACAAATATTCGTCCCTGCTCTCCTTAGTCCGCTGTTTTCTGCGGTCTTCAGGTAGAGTGCATCCTCATGCACCCACACAAAACCACCTTACTCAAAGCGACACAGCATACTACAGATCCCTGCACTTGCGATGAAAATCGCCTAATAAAAATATTTCATGGTAGATTCTTGATTCGCTCACACTTGGCCGCCTGTGTAACAAGGTAGATGGATCAAAATAATATTGCACTATATATTCCTGAGTCTGTAAAGCAGAATATCCAATTTTGCCTGCTTACGTTACTAATATAAATTAAAAACCACATTATTTCTGCACTAGCATCAAACATGGATGCTACTGCCTGTCCTTTGTCACCTTCTCTCTTTGATTCCTCTGTAAGATTACTCTCACGAAGAGAAATTAAACTTAAGAAAGCCATTAATAAAGTGAGAATATTATGTTCACATTTTTACTGTTAATAGAGGAATTTCTCCTAGCTTTGTCCTTCACTTCACTTCATTTTTTGCTTCTCCTGTCAGTAGCCAGTAAGGTCAGAGGAATCTGCAACTTAAATACTGGATGGGGTGTTAGTCAGCCAGTGAACATAAAGCTGTCATTCTCTTTTTCCAGTGACACAAGATGGTCTTATCCTTGGAGAGACTGACTTGCATAAAAGGAACCGTGAAATACTCAACCAGGAAAACCCTGCACACATTATAAATAGATAATTATAGAGCAAAATACCCTCATATATAAGAGGGAAAGAGAGCGCAAGTGCGCCAAAATTCACGAGGAAATGCATGAGCGAGCAGGAAAGAGCACGCGAGCGTGTGAAAGAGTGCAAGAAAGAGCACAGAAAGAGAGCGCACACGCAGGAGTCGCACGGATTTGGGTTGAATGAGACTGCTGCTCTGAATTTGGGCTAGAACATACAATCCCCCCCAGGAAACCTGGCTTTCATGAAAATCAGTAGGTTTGTGGATATTTTTAGGTCCTAGGGTAAATTGAAGTCTAGTCTTTCCTGGCAGGTGCAGTAGCAGCTGGGACAGGGGTAGAAGCATCAGTTCCTTCGCTGAAGTTTGAGCACTAAGACAAATACCCCAACACTTAGGTAGTATGTCAGGAAGGGCCAGTGTTTACATTCTGATTGACGTATTTTTTTGAAGAGTAAACAACGGCTACTGTGCTGCCGCATCCACGGTGCCAGTGCACTGGGATTTGTGCACCGCAGCTTTGGACAGCTGAGATCCTTGGGAAAAAGTCTGCCAGAATTTCTCAGGCAGGGCTAAGATAAATTCATAAATAAATTCCTTTTACATGAGGGAGCTGTTCTGTGGAACTGAATTTAGATGAAAATGTATGTGTCAAAATTATATGGAATCATGCCTAACTTTAGGAATGAAACGCTTGCATCTCGGAGACAACGCGCACAATGCCTGCATACGTAATGCACGCTCGCTACGGGGAACAACCACAATTGTCGCTAAGTTAATTAATTGCTTAGTGTTAACAGATGTTTTGTATCTGAGCTGCAGTTTTCAAAATTCCTGTTCTTGAGCTGTTGAGCCATTTGGACAAAGCAAGTGAGATTACAGCCACAAAGTGTTATATTCGCGTTGAATTCACCGATTATCACGTTTTATCTGCTCTTTTGATTTTCAAACACTGAAATGTGAGGTATCAAACTTCCATAGTTTCTGAGACAACGGAGATAAAATTTAACCCTAAGAAAAATACATTAAAAAAGAAAACACAGGTGTCCTACAGCCTATGACCACTTTTATGCAATCATAATACTCTGTGGGACTTCTGTATATACAGAAACCAAGTGATGAATCAAAAATTTAGTTCTTCCAACTAAACTATTTTTTTCTAACTATTTTTATCCTAGATATTACTCCAGGCAAGTGTCTTCCTCATTTCTTTTAGGCATAGACTGAAAAATGTCAGTACAGAGAACTATAAACATACCTTTTTTATCCTGTCTTTGAGTAAATTTATAGATCCTGTTCTTTACTGCAGATTATCAAAGTTGTTGCGGGGTTTTTGTTCTTTTTTTTTTTAAAATGATGCTACCCAACTGGGCAGAGAACAAAAGACAAAAATCAAATCACAGCTATGGGACGGCAGCAAGCTTAAGACAGCACAACATGGTGAACACAAATATCCTGTTGGATGCTCTTCCTCACCTTGTCTGGTTTATTAGACTTCAGAGACGACAGATTTCACTTAGTCAAGGACATATGTGTGTGTAAGGGGGAAAATCCTGAAGTGCAAAGCAGTTTAGGTTTTGCTTTTGCTATGACAGGTTGCTGTTGGTGGGTAAATTAGGAGGGCTACACAAATGCAGGATGATTCAAAAGCTCAATGTCCCAATTCCCCAGGGATAAACAAACTTCTATATGACAAAATCAGAACCTGCAGCAAGTTTACATGACTGATGACTACGTAACACAACAATATAGTAGCCAACTGTCTTCTGAAGAGGAGACTATCGTCCATAAATCAAGACAATTTATTCTTTATATGTATCCCTTCCATTAAAAACAATTCTGAAGGTTTCCATTTTTTTTTCAATGTGTAATGTGCAGTATGATTATTAAAAGTGTATTTCAGTCAATGAGTTCTTCAGAAATTGCTCTAATATTCAGTGCAGCTTAACTTCTCTTTAACTTGATTCATCACCTTAATTACAAAGGCTCTTTCTGTTCCTTGACTGGCAGATTCCAAACCACTCCACTGAGAACACACACAAGTGTCCTACAACTGCTGTTCAGCAAACAACGGAGATGCATCTAGTACTTCACCAATCTGAAACAAATGATAAACCCAGGACACACTCTCCAAAACGCAAATGCTTTCCTTATCAACTGCTTGGGTGCTTTGATTTCCATGGTTGTGAAAAGCTAAATTTTACCACTAACCTAATGAAAAGTAGAACTTGGAGTAAAACTCAGAAAAGGTAATAATACAAGAAAAAACAGTCCAGGAAGAGCGTCTAGCATTAAAGTTTATCCAAAGTTAGCTTGCTGTCTTGGCTTTTGCCACTGCTTTCTGACTTTGGTAGACTCTAGTGAATAAAGATGACATATGCAATCAAAAAAATTAAATTTAAAAAAGGCAAGTCTGAACATGTTACAAAAGAAAATTCAGCTGACCAATAAAGTACGAGACAAAGAATTAAAGATCTGTGGACAATTCAATGGGGCCACTAGAACAATCTCCAGTTGATGTGGACAGAAGCAACAGAGGTCATCTAACCTTTGTGTTTCACCACACCGCTGGCTGTGCTCAAGAAAAGCTTATCCCTGTGAAGCAGAACTGCACAAGCATCCTTTGGCATGCATCCACCTTACAAGATGGAGCACCAGAAAGCAAAACCAAATTTTTCTCCTCTAAAGATAAACTTGAGAAAAAGCAAGAATAGTCCAGCTCCTACCAGCAAATTTTAATGGAAAGTAAACACAAAATACTAAGGGAGAAACTGAAGAGAAGCTGTAAGGTTCTCTATAGCAAGAAAGCAAGCAAGCAAGCTTGTGTAAGAGGTAGCGCAATTCCACTGGGGAAATGAAATAAATAGAAAGGGCATATTAAGGGAAGAAAGATGAGAAGCACACATGAAGGGGGAGAGAAGGCAAAGCAGAACAAAAACTACATTTAGGTGAGAACAGAATTGTGTAGGTGATGTCTTCTTACGTGGAAGGACACAAGGTATCAGCTAGGTAGTTGACTCGTGTTTTTCTAACAGTATCTTGGGTTTCTAACATCACTCGTTGCTTTTTCATTAGTGTGGCCTTTCCTTTACTGTTTTGGTTCACTGCATCCAAGTAATTCTGTCTGAAAAGTCTCTGCCCTGAGTGCCGGCAGGTTAAGAGGTTTGTTCACAGAGCGTTCCATAATTCTTACACTGACCTCACTGTCCCATGGCTTCCTACTCCCTATTACATCTATTTTTAAACAGCTATTGAATCCTTTAGAATAGAGCAGCTCTTTAGATGCACGGCTGTTTTCTATAAAAAAGGAACATGCCAGACTTTTAGTGCAGTGAACAGGCATTTAGCTGCACGACTACCATTAATGGCTTCTTAGCAAAACCCTATCATGCAATACGCTTTTTTATTTGTTCTATACATTGTAGTACAATTAACTAATACATTTTCAGAATCACACAAGAATAAATTACAAACTGTTTCCCCATATCAACATCTGGGTTTTTTTTCTTTTAGACAGGTCATTAAACTGGAGTATTTCAATTTTAAACAGCTGTATGACAAAAGCTTAGGAAAAAAATGTTGCAGCCTATACCTAATATTTATTTGAAAAGATAATCAGTCATCAACATTGTATGTTACACGATACACTATGCTAGCTGACTAATACCCATAGCTTTCATCATTTAAGAAACATTTCTCTTGAAAATGTTAGTAGTGATAGTCCTACTGCGGTCTACGAATAAATCTTCTTTAGTCTGTTAGAAATTGGCTAATCTTCCTTGCCTGCCATTTTGGATTATCTCTGTTTGAGCTACATAGCCACCCAATTGCTTTTACAGGTTCATTTTCACTTCTAAGTTTTAAGCACAAAAAGGCCAATTTATTCTAACTCTAATTCTAATTCTATTTTTTTGTTTGCTTTCTTTCGAAGTGGTGTCAACAAATGGTCATAGGATATAAATATTACATGGTACCCACTATAGAAAGGCTGAAAGCCCACTCCAGTGAAAGTGCAGTGAAAGTTTATGTTCCTTCTCAATCTCTTACCCAGTCTACACTACAGGAACGAAAAAGAAAGAAATATTGAAAAACAAAACTGATGAGAGTAGCTAATGCTAGGAGGTAACCCAGAACAGCAAATAAATTCAAAATCTAGCCCCTACCATATTTCAGTGCTTTTCAGATATATTTGGAACATACACATGCGCACGTTTCACAGGTGCTACATCATCACAAAACAAGAACGGAGGAGTTTCAGGTAAATTTTTAGATTAGAAAAATCTCTTCTTTCAGGGAAAAAGAACTGTTAGATGAATATATTTACAAACGTTTTCACAGCTTAAAAAAAACTTGCCTATAGGAATTAATGTATACAAACTTCCTTGAAGTAAAACAGTGAATGTAAACGCTTTTACTGCAAGATAAACTAGGCAGGATCAAGGCCAGAAAGTGCAAAGCATTGACTTCACCTAAATCCCTTGCTGGAAAATGGAAGATCTTTTTCTTCCTGGTTACATCAAGGTAACTCAAATTCATTAGTAACCATAAAACAAATGGGACTTTTTGTGCTCCTTTTTAAGTCAAACATTCACACCAATGTCGTATTATTTTGTGATACCGGCTGCACGTAATTTCCCACTCCCAGATCAGATTACTTCCCTTCCCTTACTAAAATCTCCCACGGAGCTTTGCATGCTTCCCCATCCGTGTGCTGCCTCTGGCTCCTCAAGCATTCCCTTCTCCCTTCTCTCTCATCACAAAGAAGAAACCGAAGCAGCTCTGACACAATCACTTACAATTTCCTCCTCCCTTTCCTGTTCTTACTCTCTCTTCTAATCACTTGTTCTCAGATTTTTCTGCTTTTCCTCTTCTAAACCACATCAGTTTAACGAGCTTCAAGCTACTCACTGCCTTCATTTCTCATCTCGGCTCTGACTCCTTCATTGCTCCCCTGAAAGATGCTTCACCATTCCTTGCTTGCCCCCACATGCTTTCAAGTCTCAGGTGCCCCTCAGCTTACACTTTTTAACTTTTATTTCTTCAGCTGCACCTTTGACAAAATTTGAGGGATATCTATTCCACTGAAAATGTACTGAAGTTTCTCTACAGCTAGCTCCCAAATCCTAATGCTGTATCCACAGCAACTGGTTCCCTCAGTCAAAATGCACTGAAAAAACCCTACATCAAAGAGATAACTGAACAGGTCTGCAGTTTTCGTTAATTATGTTAGAAGCTACAAGAACATTTACAAGTGACTGAGAAAGGCAAGGCAATCTCTGATCAGTATTGGCTGGAGAGGACCAGTTTGATACCAGGCCCTAAAAAATTTGAGAACTAATAGGAAGAGAGAGTCTTAGGGACAACTGCACTGATTAATAACGCACCTTATTCAGGTCGTCCTTTTGCAGAGAATTCTACTTTTGTGGATACTCCCCTCTGGGCCAAGTGGGCCTGGCTGTGTCTACATCATCTGGGCAGGTTAAAAGCATTTAAAAGCAACTGGGTAAACGTGTATTCAAATAAAATCATGGAATGAGATTCTAAAAGTAATTCTTTTTTGGCCTTATATGGAAGTATTTAAAATGCTTAACCTAGTGTGGATGGACATTTTGTGCCCTTGCAGGAAAAATAGTTAACTGATTTTAATTTTACTTAGACTACAAGTTTATAGCTTCTTTTAGTCTCACAGTAATGACAATTTTCTATAAGTAGTACATAGAAAATAGACTCCTTATTTAGTAAAAATAACTCTTGAGAAGAAATGCATTATAAAACACACATTTATTAAGTGTCAGACCTGTGGAGCTCTGTATGAAGAGCATTATTTAAAGCTGCACTTCTTAAAAGTATGGCTATTCCTACAAAGCAAAGGAAACTCTGGATAGATTGTACCTGAGCTCTTAATGATTGCTTTTCTTTGATTAGCTGTAGGGAGGAAGAGTAAGTAAAGGACTGCAAACATGTATTCATGATTCTCATTAGCAAAAATGGCACTGTGCAAATCAATTTCCATGGATCCTGCCAGGCTGGCCTTTCTAATTAGTCCATCATTAGACAGCTAACTTCTCACTACTTCTCAGACATCAAATAGTCCATCACCCTAACACATCACCCAAGCTAACAAGGAGAATTTTAATGAAAGCAAGTTAAATTGGCTGTACCACAGAAAGCACACAATAGGCTTTGTGATTAATCTTTCTGTACCCCTATTTCTATTCTGTATCTTAGTTTCTGCTCTGTTCTAATAAACCTTTTGGTTTGCACCAATAATTTTAATTTCCTATTACTAAAGAATATACCAGCTGCAACATGAAGGAAAAACTCAGATAAAAAAAAAAAAAAAAGTGCAAGCTGAGATTGCTACGGGGCATTTCAGAGCTTTCCATCTTATGATGCTAAAGAGAAATGTCAGCTTGCTACTTATGGTTTTAAATATAAGCAGCCTGTGAAAAGCATTTGACTGTTTGACTCAACAGTGATTTAGACGAGCTTCCAGCTTGGTCATCCTACTTTACACAGTGCAGATGCTCCTTTCCAAATGGTGGGGTTCAGGCTTGATAAACCTATCAGCCAGCACAAAAGGGGAAACTCCCTTAAGATTAAAAGCTATTTTACAAGCTCATTTACATGGGAATAAAAGAATGCTTGACAAAGATGACAAGTCCCTCCCCTAAATAAGTAGCCATTCCTATATTTGAGAAGCAATGCTGGTATTATCTGGGGGTGGGGAGTAGTGTTTTGTTTAAACCAAGGAGAAAAAATACATATAAATACGTATATTTAAAAGAATAAATCCTATATAGACATGTCCCTACTTTAAAATAGCTGCTCCTGCCTGAAGGAAAATCTGCTGCCCTACTGCTCAGACACAAGTCTGTTCATAGCAATTTTCTGTTTTTCCATCAGGTTTTCCCTCCCTTCGTTCTTTATTACCAGAGACATTTACATGAAGCAGCGTTTTTGGCTTTTAGGAGTTCAGCTGCTCTTGCTGCTTCTGCCCCCACCTGAAGTCACGGTCCCCGTCTGTGACGGCATCGTAATTTCCACTGCAGCCAACTGCGATGCCACGAACGGAGGGTTATGACTTTAGGTGGGAAATAAACAGCGGGAACAGATGAACACTTCGGAAACAACGATCCTGTTTTCATGCAAATGTCTTTTGTCATCAAGAACAAGGTTAGAGAAATGCAGAAAATATATGGGAAGAGCCAGCAAGCAGAATGGGTAATAAACAGAAACTCTTCAGCATTTTCCAGGAGGCATTCAGCTGCTTTTTTAAATTAACTTCCTGCATAACTAGGAATTTTAAATGTTTCTGAAACACAGGTAACTTTGTATGTGATTGAATTATCAGCATAATGTGATCTGAATTATTGATACCTTCTCCCCAGCAGGGCTAGTACACTTCATGGCTATGGACTTCATGAATAGATTAAAAATACATACATAAATAAAAAAAAAAATCACTGAAAACAGATCAAGAAAGGTTCTTGATGTCAAAGCTCACCTGGGCTAAACATTTGGCTCCTTTCTTTCTTTAAACCAACAAATTCTCTAAATTCAGAAGTATCATTAGCTGAATTAATATTCAAGTAATCCAAATAGTGCAAGCAGCAGTGGCAATTTGGTTTTTAATTTATTTTGAATCAATTTCATCCCAGTTGCAGTTATAATTAGAGAGTTGGAACAAATACATCTTCCAGGTGAAGCTCCCCCAAATTTAGTCAGAACAGCCAGAGCCTGTAAGATCTAGCCCAAAAGGACACACCTAACAAAGCATGGCAAATATGATTTTTGCTATGGTTAATGAATGAAAAGTAAAAAACAAATAATAATAATAAAAAAATCAGTGAAGAAGACAAGCATACAAAATTATCCTTCCACCTGGAATAAAAACAACTCCTAAGCAAAACAATTTCAGAAATTAATTAAAATTTTCAGCGTGGATTTTTTGCTTCAGAATATAGGTTCTAAAAATAAACACTCAAAATACAAGCTCAAAAACATTTTTGGGTCAAATGAAACAGTTTAGGTTAATTCAATTTGTTTGCAGCTCATTCCGTGAACTTCAGAATATGTAGACAGCCGTACTGTCTCCATTAAGGAGTTCAATTAAGTTAATGAAGCTCGTATGACAGCCGCGTTTAGGGATGAATACTTTTATTCGGTCCAAACCAGCTCTGCCAACTCTGTGCGAGGCTGACGTGCTCCCGCCACAACACAGCACTGACCAGAACGGCTCTCCTGCTCCAAGACCTCTCCCCAGCAGAGCTTTCGGAAACAGGGAGGCGCTTTGGGGTTTTTTTTTTTTTAGTAAGGCTTACGGTGAATTGATTTCCCAGCAGGGATGCTAACCACACGAGGCAGTTTAAGCAGCCACGCGTGAGGCGGGATGCCTCGGTGAGGGCCACCACGTGGCCCCGCACCCATTCCAAGGGTACAAACAGCTGGGGACAGGGGTCTTGGCACACTGCCTGTCTGTGTGAATTAGGCCATCGCGCATCTGGAAACACATTTACTGGAGTGAAGCAGCTAATACTTGAACGACTTCCCATTTGTTCTTGAACTTTCACTTTTCAAAGATCAGGAGGCCTTGGCTCAGGCCCATTCAGCCTACTTTTAAGCAGCTAACTGAAGCCCTGGATTAAAGGACCACTCTTCCTAATCATCCTTCACCAACAAGACCTCCAGAAGATGATTTATCTTAAAGTTCTGAATCATCCTATGGAAATGCCTGACCGACTGTGGAAAAAGCCAAGAATTACATCTGCATGTACCTGCCACACAGCTCTCAAGTTCACTTTCCATTTTCAGGCTATCAAATTTCATTCCACACAACTTATTGCATGTTAAGCCATGCAATAGATGATCTTCTAGTGTTAGCAGCAAAATTTTTAAGTTGACACTCAGTGCTATGTTAAGACAACCATTCAGTGGCGTCTTGGCTGAGAAGCAGCAAAAACATTGTCCTGCTATTATATTGTCAGATTACCTATCCATTTCTGAGACGACTTTTAATTTTAGACAAAAAATACTCCTTTATTTTCTGTTGCCTGTTGCATGAATTATCTTTTTTTTTTAATACCAATTTCTTGAAGAGGACCCTTGGCAGATATATATATATCACTACAATTAAAAAATGACTCACTACTGTTTATTTTCAGAATCATATCGGTCTGCACATAGAAATATGGGTTGAGAAACAGATAACCTTTTCATACAAAGCTGAAGCTAAAACTAAAGACAGACAACAAGAAGAAATTTATTAGCAGAACTAGATCAGTAGCAGCTAGAAGAAAAGTGGTATGCTATGAAGTGCTCAACTTAAGTTTTGAGCACTGACCCACACATTGCCAGAAAGTTGAAGTTCAGGCACAGTGAATCCAGTTCTCATTTGTCCAGAGGCTTCCACACTTGGATTCCAGCCACATGAGGATAATGCTTAGAGCAAGCAGATTCCTGATGTAAGCACCTGAGCTCAGTATCTGAAGTTGGGAGAAAGAATCCAAGACTTTAAACAGCTGCACAGATAAGTTAAAACTCCTGGAATACACTGTAATGACAGTGCATTGAAATTAAGGTTATTAAGTAGTATTTTACTGACCTAAGTGAACATCAGAAAGAAAAGGAACCCCAAAAGAATGGAGGGAGGGAGGAAAGAGAAGAAGAAACAAATGAGTACTTTTTAAAATACATCATCTTGAAAATGTATTTTTCCATACAGTTGTTCCTTTAAAACAGAGCTGGATGAGGCACAGAAATCAACTCTCTGAAAACTGGTCTTTAATAACTGAGTTACACAAATTGAACATAATTAAGTTACATCAACTGAGCATGCGCTATGCGCATTTGAATGATGAGGTTAGCACTAAAAAGCAACAGAGAATAGACATTAAGGCAATTTCTATACAATTTTGCACTTGCCTTAAATGTGTCAAGATATTCAGATTGTAAAGGGGTCTTAAGTAACTGCAAGAAACTAGTTTATACATAAAATTCATTTAATAGATCAATTAAAAAGTGAAATATGAAAAATTAAAACATCTCTCCTCTATTGTCAGCTTGATAAAACGGAAAGTAAGAGGGACAATGAAACAATTTCACTATCACATTTGCTTGCAGTTTTTGATGTGACCCCAAAGCCGTAATTCTCAAATCACCCTTCTACAAAGGCAAATTACTCATTCTTCATAGTTTCTGAAAGTTGTTGTTCTTTATAAATGTATTTTTACTACTACATCTTGTGCAGGGTTCTAGTGGGAAATTTAGAATCACAGGATAGTTTATAACACTTCACATACTTTAAGGGGCATATGCTATTACAAAATATCTCGCCCTTAAGAACAGTTAAAACAAATCTGCAGTCCAATAAAAACTACGAGGTGGGGGGAGACACAG
The DNA here is from genome assembly GCF_028389875.1 of Rhea pennata. Lineage (NCBI taxonomy): Eukaryota > Metazoa > Chordata > Aves > Rheiformes > Rheidae > Rhea > Rhea pennata. Next base: position 17,477,462 of record NC_084667.1, on the reverse strand, counting down.
CTACAAGGAATCTCAAGAAGTCATCTAGTCCACCCACTGTTCATGGAAGAATGGTAGCATGGGCATGGTAGTCCTGAGAAAAATGTAACAACAGCTGAGGCAAAGGTATCCACTGATCAATATGCTAATCTAATCCAATGCGTGATAGTCTTTTCTGTTAGAAGTATTTTCCCAACTTGAATCTACCTTACTGCAGTCACAGCTCTTTACCACTTTTCTACCCACCACAAAGTTCATGTTCCCTTTTTTAATTTAGCAGCCTTTTAAATGTTTGAAGATTATCCTTACACTCCCTCCTCCCATCTTCTCCTGACTAACTACCCCCTGTTCTTTCAGTCTTTCTTCACACAGCAAATTTTCCAGGTCTGATTATCCTCATTGCTCTCCTCTTCACCCTCTTCAGCTGCTTCACATCTTCCTTGAAGCACACTCCTTGAAGTCACCACCGCACTCCACTTGAGGCCTTCAGGATTATTTCACACATCTTCAGTACATACCCTCTGACATCTCTCTTTCTCTCTCTCCCTACCACCCCCAAACAAGGAATCTAACATTTTGACTGATGTGGTTCACAGGCCAAATGCCAACATCAGAGCTTTTCTACAAAACTATTGCCTAGCCAGTTGTTCTCTACCCTGCGTTCATGCATTTCAGTATTCTAAAGTCAGAGCTCGTTTATCAAGATCATACTGATTTTTACTGTGTCTTTCAACATACTTGCAATTCCTCCCAATGTCATATCATATGCTAATGTAGTAATTATAAGGCAGATGAAAGAACGAGGAGCATCAATGATAATGCTGAACACTGATCCAGGACAGACCCTGCAGATTACCATCTCCCCCAGTTTGAGAGTGAATCATTAGGGTACAGTGAGCTGACCAGTTCTGCATTGCTCATATTGGACACCACAATGCTGAAAACACTCAGTTTACTGTTAAGTTCTCTCTTCTCCAAACGTAGATAAGTACAATAGGAATCTTCTACTTCATTTCTCAAATCATATCTACAATACACTCCCAAACTGCTCTCAAAGTAATATTCAAATACTATTAAATACGGTTTTGATATTTATGTTGCGACAGATAGATGAAACTCTCCTGTAACTCCTCACTAGAAGATCTCCATCTCAAACGTTATCTGAGAACATATGTTTACACATGAGCAGGTTTTTACCTGCTCACACACTTAAATGGACACACTTAACAAATACCACTGTTGAAAACCTTGACTTCTGCCAAAACATGCAGGGCTTGAACTTTCCTATAAGCTGCAAAAAGAGGGATTGCAAATAAAATTGCGCTAACAATGCTCATTATACATTAACTTTTCTATTCTTTGTGAAAGATGAGGGCAGGCTCAGCTTTGGTTCTCTGTACCTCAAGTTAATGGAGGCATTTGCTTATGTCCATAAAAATAAAGAATTTTGACAGTCTTCATCAAGGTGTCAAACAGAAGTATTATATATGCAACCATCATTACTACAGCTCTTGTTTTTATATTATCTGACTTCAGAGAAATCAAGGAAGAAGAAAAGGTGATACTTCTGAAGATGATGAAGAGGTATATTAACTCACGACAGTGCTTTACTCTGAACTGTGACAATTGCTTGGTAAAGTATCTCCCGAAGTAGATACTTAGCAACTCTGCCTATGGCAGAACCAAATATGGAACTTGAAATACCAAGTCCTGTTAAAGTTACTAGAACATACTGCTTTGAAAGAAAAGGACACTTTTTTCCTTGGCCTGGAAATCTAAACTGCATCATAGATTTATTATTCTTATTATTTTAAACACAGGAAGGCATCTAGATCATTAGAATAACTAACCTAACATATTTTTCCAGTATGATGGCAGGCAGGGAAAAAGAAAACATCTGCTAGTATAGAATGGCAACAGGAATGTCAGATGAACACTTGTCTCCCTTAGAAATCTAATGCAGAGAGCTGTAATTTGCTCTCAATAACTGACCATCAATTAATCTTTTTAAGAAAGGTTTAGGAGCATAAACTTATACTGATTTTAAAATTAAGAATAAAAGCGGAAATGAGCTATATGCAGAACACCTTCCAGAAATGTTCCACAAGAAAGACCTTTTGCTTCCCACTTTAATCACTGCAAAGTAGTGTACTGAGAAAAGCCAAAAGAAACTCTTCACTAAATTTGCATTAGTGTAAGTAGAAATACTGCAGCAAAAATTGCCCCTATGGATGAACTGGGGGCTCTCCACCTTAAAGAAGATTTCATACATTCTAAACTTCTTGAATCCAAGAGGAAATCAATCTTTACCATCCAGAACAACAAATGAAATTAGTTCCCATCCAACCTCTAAGTCATTTGTTTTCTATCCTGAAAGAATTTTACACCTCAGGAAGTTTGAATATTTTGAGTGAGGTCTCCAAAAAATCTTTAATCCTCCATCTCAAAGCCGTCTGTCTAGCTCCACGTTTGCGCGAATTATGATTTTTATAAAGGAAGAGTGTCTATTGGAAAATCTTGTTCCTAGTCAACTAATAAGCCCAGAACCATTGAGGGGCTTTCAAGAGCCAATACACTGAAAACATGACTTCTTCCTGTAGCATTCACTAGAAATTATTTCATCATTTATAATGAAAATACTTAATCACATGAAAGTCATGAGATGTACCTCATTTTAACGATAGTCAATGAAAAATTGGGAAGAGATGCAATGTAAGTTATCACATATAGAGAAGAGAAGCTTATATAGATTTTCATAAAACTGACATTGCTTAATCCCTTTGTATTTAGGTCTCCACTCCATGTTACGTTGCTGTTGTCATTTAGGAACCTATATGTGACACAAATTAACAGAGCAGGCACTTTTACCTAACACAGGAGATCAAACATTTATTGACCTCTTTGCCAGAAAGGAGGATCAGGAGAAGGGAGAGAGATTATTCTTTTGGATTTAAACTGCATTATCAAAAAAGTAGAGATGGAAAGCAAACTGCTTCAATGTTCTCCCATTCCTAAAATACTAAAATTCTGGACAATCCTCTTCACTACCACCAGTCAATGCTCCCAGGCTAAGCAGACATCAGGTTCTCATATGCTGTAGGAAACCCTGGAAGGTTTCTCTCTCCACTGCCAACACATTCATTACTCCTCTATTCAGGCACCCCATATGTGAAACGCACAGAGAATTAAGCTTCAGGATTGTTTACATGGAAATTGGAGAAAAATAAAAAGAAATCACAATTCATCACAAGCAAAGCATTTTCCAGATACTACTGATTTTAACACATCATCTGACAAACCACAGGCAAGCTTCCACACCAGCTGGTTAGATCAATCTGAACATGAAACTTGCCTGGCTTCCTTCCTGTGAGATTCCCGTGGCCTCAGTGGCCACCCATTACCCCACGCAATGGAGCAGGCTGTGGAGCTGATGGCCCGAGAGCAATGGCTGAACCAAGAGCTCAGAACTTCAGTTCTCAGTTGGAACCGTGAGGTACACTCCTGAAACAGTTAGTTACTTTTAAAGTCCCCTCCACAGAATGTTCTCCAACTTTTAACCTACTACCTAAAATTCTGGCAGAAATTCCACAGCTTGACTAGCTTTAACCGTCTATCTCTGAAATGAAGAGCTCAAAATATTGAAAGAAAAAGTACTCATACTCAAAATGAAAGTCTTCATACGTACTTTAGTGGACTAGACCACAGCTCCCATGAAAATCACTGATGTACAATTCAGCATTATCAGATTTATTAAAAAAATGGATTTATGTTTTAATTTCCAGATCATCTTTAGAAGGAACAAAATAGGATCACAGCACAATTGGGAAATTCCACATTATTAAAACTATAAATCCCCCTAAAATGAAAATAAGTCTTTTTATTTTTTCCTTCTAGTGTTGAAAAGGGTGAAAATGGTATTATAGTTTCCCAAAAGTTCAGAAGATAATTTAGTATTTTGTTCAACTAAAATAAGTGCTTTGTTTCCTTTGCTGCCTTTCTGAGTAATAATGGGTGCTCTAAAGGTATGCGAGTATGGAAGGCACACGTTCAATTCTGCCCTTATTCAGCCAAGCACGAAATGCATGTCTGACATCAAACACCAACAACTAATGCTCAAGGTACACCAACTTTAACAAGATTTAAGTGCAGTCCCAAGCATTCATTTAGGAAGATTTGCTTTCCTAAACCACTACTAACATGATCCAACAGTGTAAAGGTGCTCATATACCACACTGGTAGGTAGGATTAGAATTTAAATAAAATTATTAAATTAAAAATTGGAACTATTCACAAATGGATGAGGGTAAAGGACTTCTCCTGTTTTAGGTTTTTGTTTGTTTTGCTAAGTGTACTAATAAATCTTCTACTACTGAGTTCATTTAGGGTACAATTTTCAGAGGCGTACATTCAAAGCATGTACATGTTATTGCACTTAATTAGACAGAAATAACCATCTTATCCTCACACTGTTGCTCTTGTTCAGATAGATTATAGCAGAATTATTACAATCCAATTTCCAGTAGTTAAAAAGAAGAAAAAGAAGAGAGAAAAAAGAAAAACAACTGAATGTAACCCTCTGCCCCCACATCACTGGTAATTCCTTCAAGGTATTATTTCATACTTTCCGGCCTCCACAGCTGCACATGAAGATAACTCTTTTTTGGTCTTTATCATTTTTATAAAAAGTTTATCACTTGTCACTTAGTCACCCTGACAAGCTTTGGCTTTACAGTTAGTTTCACTTAAATCCATAGCCTGGAAACATCATGAGCATTAGCAAGACACCCAACCATTTGTTTCCATCCTGCCTGAGAAATCTCGGTAGGGGAGCACATGTAGTGGAGCACACCTACCTAGCGTCTGTCAGTACACAGTGCTGGGAAACTTCACTGCACACCACGGCACCAGCAAGCAGGTCACAGTCACCACAGCTTTATGAAAGTCACGGCAAACGCCTCTATCTCAAGGAAAAGAAAAAGAACAAAATATTTACGAAGCAGCTTTCTGACTCAGAAGGGGTTTATTGTATACACACACACAGATTTTCTATGCGGTAAATAGATACTTGTTTGAAAAGCGAATGCTGTAAGAAAATGTTTCAGTATGCACAAAGGTTAAAATTCATTTCTGTTGTGCAGCCACTTAAATATGATTTGCAAGTTTGCCTGTGTCTCCAGCGATACGCACCAAACATCCCAACCTTCCTTCCAGTGCTGCTTCAATGTTTACATTCCCCTGCTTCAGCCGTGCTACAGCTTCTCTGCATCTAAACCTCTGCTACCCACCTCCTCCTCTTAGTTTATAATGAATCGTTTTCCCTACCACTAATTCTGGCAGTCTTCGTTCCTCATACTTCCCATCTCCGAAAGTAGCTTATCCCCTTGTTTTCTTTTAACTTCCCAAACCTTCCTATGACAGAATAAAAAAGCAAAGAAATAGAAGCAATAATAATAACTGGAATAATGGAATAATAATGGAAGCAATAGTATGTCATAATTTAGCAATGTACAGCTAGTGTATGGCTTCAAAAACCCCTGTCACAGTTCTGTGACACAGATAAAGAAATATCTTTTCTTGTCACTGCTTCATCCAGTAGGTAAAATAATGCCAGTACGGAAGAGGTTCAAAAGCAAGGAGAAAACAAAAACAATCTCAAAAGGTAGCATATATTAGTAACTCTGTCCTGAGCTGTGAATTAAGGGATTTCACAAGATTGGGCATGGATGGACACACAAAACCCCCTGGTAACTTTAATTTTTAGTAGGAGCTATGAAGTAGATTTGTTTCCATTTCTTCTCCACGTGAATTGGGTGCCCAGTAATTATCCTTCTGCACCTGGAGGTGCTTCAGGACAGATATGGCAACTGAACAGGATGTTCCATATTGGTAGCACCTATACAGAGCCAAAGTAAAACTGATCTGCATTAATGTCAGAGAGAGAGAGGACTTGTTTGCTGCCATCACAACCTCCCACCCTGGGTCTCACATTCTTTCCTCACCACAGACCACACACTGGTTGCTCAAGCAAAGAGATCAGAGGATAAAGACACTACGTTGTTTTCAGGATGGAGATTCAGTTCAAAAGGCAGCAGAAAGGATAACAGCAATTCAATTAGGAAACCGTACTCTGAAATGGCTGCAGAAAGAGATAGAGGTTCGCAGGCTGTGATGGCTCAGGAATGGCAGGAGCAGAGGACAGAGGAATCCTATCTAACCTGACTGATCTTGTCCAAGGATCTCAGGAAGGACCTCTGGCAATTACTCTTCTGAATCTCCTCTCTTGTTTGGAAAGCAAGCCTGCTGTGAGTAAGATAACACTGTTTGCTATTCTGGCCTCCACTTTTCACTACTGGCAGGAGCCTGGGTCTAAACACATGCTACGAGTAACTGCCCAAAATACAGAGCGATGGGTCTGAGGACACAGGCAAGGGTGGGTGACCCTTATGGATGGACCTCCCCGCGAGGTGAGCTTGGGTGCTCTAAAGGGGCTGCTGGCTCCTCTCTCTCTAGCTTTCAAGTCCCTTAGATGTTTCAGCCGGTCATTTCTGAATGAACCCGCACAGCTTCATTCGAAACACCACATACCACTCCGATCAACTACATTCAAGAAACAGAAGCTTAAACTAGAAAGGCTATCAAAAAGACTGCTATAATGATTACAGTTATGGAATCTCTATTTAAGAAGAGATTAAAGACGACTTTTTAAAAAAGCTTGAAAATGCTTTTCAAATATGGATAGAGCAGACAAAAGGGATAAGCAGCAAGGAAAAAGAACTATTAGCCATTTCAGTCAAAGGATAACATTTCAGCTGAAGACCAAGTAGTTATAAAATAGTTGTGTACAAGTTCAGATGAAGTTAGAAAAGAATTTCTAACCACACAAAGAACGAAGCTCTAGAATGGCCTTCTTATTTTTGCAGGAGAACAAGGAGGCTACGTTGTTTGAAGACAGACTGAAAACCTTATTAAAGAAACTGTGTTAAGTGACTGGCTCCCCAAAGTGGGTTTGAAAAGAGATCAGGTTATAGCTTGTTTCCGCCGTTCTTATTTTGAACAAATCCCAGATTCAGGTCCTCCACACTGTGCCACCATCCCGCAGCCCAATCAGAATGGCAGGACTTTTTGCTTTGGTTTGTGGGGTTTTTTTACCATCCTCTATAATGGAGTCTACAGTCTAATTCCTCAGTTCAGCTACAAATTTTACCTTATAAATACTGTGCAAATATATAAGCCTAGGACTCCAGTGATATCCTTAAACACTCTCGCTCTGCTTCATAGCACATTATGGTTGCAACTTTGGGGGTTCCATTACAGGTCACCAGTTCATACTGAATTGTTGAGAAGGACACTATCACCCATGACAGGTGAGGTTCATACCCTATGAGCTGAACATCCAGCAGACAATCGTTGCTGTTACAGAGGAGTGCACTCAGTTACCCAACGGTCCCTCCCATCTGTATATTCATAAGGATATACAATAACACTGATAATGTTGTGTGACTTGAGACTCCCTTACCAGTACTTACTATGAAGTCAACTCTCCTTTTTCACAGCACGTGCTATGTGGAAGTGCTAGAGCAAAGCAATTTAAGTGCTACTATACATTTAATAAGATAAAAACAAGCCCTGAGCATTGTACTCTAGATGCATCACTGGAGTTCAAAGGCTTTTCATTATCTAGCATATTTCACTTATTTTTACCTAGATAGTTTTAGAAGTGCCTTTCAAATCACATCCTCCTTTATTAGCGATATTCAAAAGCAATCCTTCAGTTTCTTTTAAAGGCTGTACAGCACTGAAGCACACGGATGCAATCAGCTTGGTGATGGGCACGACTCCCGGAAAGCAATACTCCCAGGGCACTTGCCAGTTTTATTTTGAGTTCAAACATGCAAATAGCTCGTTGTTTAGTGGGATCTTCCAGCCGCATCTGTGTATACTGCAGGGCTAGCTGGTACTTCTTTTAGCAGATAGCGGCTGACCATTTCCCTGTGTTATCCAAACAGGAATGAAATATCCAAAACAACTACTGGAATTGGAACATTTCTACAGCAAGCACTGGAGAATTAAGTTAAGAAATAGCTACAGAAATTATGTTTAATTTCCTATTCACTTTTCTCCCCAGCTTTCACTTAAACATGGTCCTGCCAACTAGCTTTCTATGAACCACACAATAGGCATGGCTGAGCTAAGAGTGGGCCATGGGTCATTATGTTGCACACAAGTCTTTGAGAAAGATTTCTAGATCATTCCTCCTCCCTCCTCCTCTTTCTAGCACTGCTAAACAGAGGAGTGTTGCCCGAGAGGGTTTTACTCTCTTGCCTGTGGAACTGAACCATTCAGTTAGTTACGGCTTCCCAGGAAGCTCTCAGGAACATTCCTTGACGCAAACAGCTAGGAGACATCTCTGTCTTCTCCACAAGGGCAGCAGGCAGGCTGGCTGAGACCACTAACTCACGAGAAAGCCTGGATGCCTTTACAAAAACCAATACTCACGTAAGGCAAGCATGCAGACTTTTCACGGAAAGAAGCTGTACCAGCTGGTACTTCCTTTCAAAGGTCTCAGAGAAACCTGGCTTGTTTAAACGGTCAAAGCCACTCCTGCATCAGGAAAAGGAAAAGGGCATGTTGTAAAGTGACAAGTAATAACGGCCAGCATTTTGCACGCTTGGTTCCACTTACTAACATTTATTAAGGTTTAGGAGAACTCTGCAGTGTCTTGCGAGGGTTAGGCAGGGCTTCTTTTCTTTCTAATTTAAAGATGGAATATAAAAGGTACGGAGTTTATACAAATTGTCCAAAATCCAAAGATAGATCACTGACAGAGAGAGGTTTTGAAAACAAATCTCCAAACTGCATTTTGGTGCTCAAATCATGACCATGCCATTGAAGACACGCACATTGCAGTAATCTGCTCCTTCCCTAGCACCAACCCCACTTCTTCACAATACATGCGAGTCTGTGCAACGAAAAGGAACAAGGGGCCAGTTTCAGGTACCTGCAAGGCAATGCTTGCTTAGCATCAAGACATGTTTTTTCTTAAGCAGATGCTAAGGAAAGGTGTAGAGTTTTTTCCATCTGCTCAAGGTATAAAATGCCACTCCTGAGACTCTGCTGGTTGGAAGACACTTTGGTTAGTCCACTGAAGGGGTGGAAGCAGGGGGACCTCAATGCCACAGGCGCGCAGGCTCCCTGAATTGTTCCATTAATGCATCTGCCAACTCACTATGCAGCAGCCTAAACAACACTGTACTCAATATTGTGAGACTTCAGAGAGAAGCAGGCAAAATGGATGCAGCAAGGGAAAAGAGAAGCAGATATGACTAGCAGAAAGAACACGGAGAACCAGACATATGAAGACAGAAAATATATACAGGTTTTAAAGATAAAAGAGATCAAGTGCCAAGATAATAGCCTGCCAATACCTCAAAAAAAATGTAGAGGCAGTATTCAAAATGTTAGCAAGAACATAACTCAGGAGAAAACTTAGACTTGCTATTAGGAAAAAACTTCTGCACTGAAGAGGAATGAAAATATAGCATGCTCTTCAGGGCAACAGTGGAACCACCACTCTTGGAAAAATATTCAAAAATACAATAGATAAGATGTCAAAATATTCAGTAGGGACAATCTTGCACACCACAGGGACTCAGGAAAGAATAGATGGCCAGCTACGCCTTTATTACTTGTTATATCTGGGATTATATTAGACTGAAAAATCCAAACAGAGCTAAAATACAGACATCTATAGAACTATGCCAGCACTGATAGGAGAGAAAATGACCTGAAGCAGGAAAAAGGAATAGGTTAGTTTAACTGATCTGCAGAGCAGATGGCACTAACACAGATGTGGTCTGTATACCTACCAAAGGCATTCAATATAGCCAGGAACTGTTTAAATCATCCAACCCTTCAATACTGACCAAAGAATGGTACTTAGGGGCTAAAATTCAGATTACTTTTTCACAAAACTTGCCATTTCCAGTGGCATTGTTAACAGATGATAGGACAGATGATTAACGATGTATGACTCAGAGAATAGGCAACCAGAGCCAGGAAAGGATGGTTTAGATAAGTCATTATCTGAGGAGTAAGAAAAACTTTGGATCCAGAGCTTGCTCTCCACATATTTCTCAGGAGACGCTGGGCAAGCCACATACAATTGCATGAACTTAGACTGCATTCAGTATCCTAGGTAATCAATTCATCTGATTATAAACTTTGTCCATTTATTTTTTATCTTTACATTATAACTGAGCTTTTCTTTCATCCTACCATCAAGAGTCTTTCACATCTTCCCTTTCACCCTCACTCTGCTGGAAGTCTGAGCATCACTCTGGAAATTCTTATCTAACATTAGCTTAGCTATATTCCTGATCAAAAAAAAGAACTACAAAAGCTGCCTGTCTGCAGCAAGAGTCTGTTCCTTGGTGGTATTACCTATCTTTCTTTTAGAGAGGATTTATATGCTATGTATATGGAACTTTGAGGTCTTAACAGAACATAAGCAAGTTGAAAAGAAAAAGCAACAGTTTCTCAAAGATCCACCTCAGCTTTAAGCTGGCAGAGGTACATTTCACAAAGGAAACTCACAGGCTGCACATGCTGCCGAAGTCACTGTTACAAACAGTTGTATTTGCTCAGCTAGTGCAGCTTTGTGCAGGTGGAGACAAGGCATCTTTAAAACACGGCGGTTACCTAGGGCTCCTAATCCATTTAGCAATGTGACATTCTGGAAACGACCGGCTGACCTGGAGCTCCCTTATCAGCAGCGTTCAGCAGGGCAGATGGGACTGTTCCAACTCAGTACTTCCGTCCCATCCTGCCAAACTAGCAGATTTTCTGCAAGACTTTGATCTGCCAGTTGAAGCCAAAACCTGAGCTAGAAATCTAAAGCCTGACAAGTAAGCTCACATGTCCTGTGCTTCAGCATACAACAGCTACAGATCTATAAGCTAAATCTCATATTAAAAAGCATGCAAAATTGGCTCCACGCATTTGAGATTCAGCCTTATGAGCCACACCATAAAGACAACTATACAACTTCCAGTCAACTTTACAGTCTTCTCTGGTTCTTAGAGAATGGAAAATGAGGACTGGCTAAGTCCCACTTGTGTGGGTATCCCCTGATTTACTGCAAAACAAAGCCCTCCCATGCCCAGGCTCTTTTATTTTTGCCATTCTTTAGATGAAAAGATGTTGAAACGAATGACTCATGCTGAAACCTAAGAATTATTTGTCTTCCTGGATCGCTTGTGTACCCACTTTGGTTTGAGGTGTTCTATTTTTTGGGGGGAGGGTTGTTTTGTTCTGGTAAGCTCAAGTGTTTCAATAAATCCACTGGGAGCTAAAGATACAAGAGGAGTTAAATGCAGAAAGAAAATTTTACAGATGTAGTATGAAATTCCAAAGTTATTTTGTAGCAAAGGTAGTCTAGTATGCCAGAATATAAAATCTAACCCCTTCCAACTGCGTTAGATTAGATCAAAAGGCAAAGCTGCTTCATAATTTGAAAGAAAAATTAATTTTACCCATTGACAATTGAACAAAGCATTTCAGACTTCCACAAGACCACTGCCACTTATCATGTTCCACCAAAAATATCAGTGCAATAGCTAGAAGAGATGCACTTGCAAAAGAACAAAAAAAATGACTACACAGGAAGTATCCCATTATACTGGTGAATAGTAATAGAAAAGGAAACCCTGCAAAAGAGGTTTATCAGTGCCTTCATGAGTTCTGCCACAGAACATTTGTTTTATTAGGAAACATTGGTATAGATTCTCTTGCAAGCTCAGCTGGGCCACAGTTTTCCCTCTACTGGAAGACAGCCATGGCAGTGTCATTAAGGCAGAGTCTCTGTCTTCTGTAACAGAAGCCAATTCTTAGGAGGAAAAAATGAATTCCTACACAGGCTACTGTAGGTGATACTGAAAATATTAACTCGTTTATCCTGTTGATTTTGTGTTGTGACTTACTGAGACTAAAACACTGGGTGAGAGAATTAGAAAACAAAAGTGAGAACAAGTCACACAGAAATCTTTGGTCTGACACAAACCAATTATCAAGGACTGTCAACAGAAGCCTGTCATTAGCTTGAGATACATTCAAAGGCCAACCAGCAGTCAACCACCATCAACCAAAAGCGAGCAAAACATGCAACAACCACATAACTAGAGTTTGAAACAAAAAGCCGTCAAGTGGTAAAATACTTTAACTAGTGAAGCTGACTCATAGTGAGATAACCAACGCCAGCAGAGCTGCGCTTGTGAACTGTTTTTTCTATCCTAAAAAAAATCCCAAACACCACATTTTCATATGACTGCAAGCTTTAGAAAAATTTTGTTTTGTATGTATCAGCAGGAAAGAAGCTGACAGCTTCATCACACTCCACCTGCATTGGCCACGTCCCAGTACAATGAGGAGCAGATCTCTTTCCAGTTGTAGCATCAGGGTAGGCTACATCTCAGGCACTGAACCAAAACCAGGAAGAACTCTTTCCCTACTTCATTATTCTGCCAGCTCCAGAAAACTACTCAGTTTGAATGCAGAAAGGAGAACGACCGCAACAGGAAACAGGCTGGAACACACAGCCCAAAGCTTGGCTGGACCAAAGAAGCTTCTGTGCCTCAGTTTCTATCAAGAAGGCTAAAACTACTTTCTCGTTTCATAGCTATAGTACATTTAAGCATTCAAGTTAAACACTGATATCAAAGTAATATTGTAGAACAATCTATGAGAAGAAATTAGCTCTGTCCTTACAATAGGATTTCAACTGTATGCAACTTAAGGCATATAGTCCTCCAAAGAATGGGGAAAAGAATATGCATTGAATATAGCAGAGGTTCTATGGGGAATAGCAGCAGGATGTGACTGTCACTAAAATCAGTATCGTAATGTGGATAAACAAAACAGCTAATGGTTGTCTTCACTAAGGCATTTCTTAGAATGAGTGCAACACTTCGTATTCCTTTAATATATTCTGTGGATATGCAGTATTTATAAGAAATATCAGGGAGGAAAAATAATGCCCATCTTAGAACATTACACTGTTATCTAGCACACCTAAGTGAATTTTTCTTCAAGTATCGGGAAAAAAGGAAAGAATGAGGAAGGAGAGAGGAGAAGGTGCAGAAGGTGGTATAGATTCTACATAAACAAACCCTTCAACTCTCCTTGTATATGGAATTTTAGTAGAAAAATATTCTTAAATGAATATTTAAGCAACTAGAGGATAAAAGAATTGTGAGTGAAAAGCAGCACGGAGTTCAGAAGTACTAAGTATCAGAAAAGCTTTCCTATCTTCTTTTGGTAGAATTACTGCACTAAGGGAGTGAAAGCAATGCAGTGGATGCAATTTTCAAAAGATTCAGGTAAAATACATGAAGTACATCCTTTTGTCCCTTATTCTTAAGGGATTTTTTTTTTCCTCAAGTGCCTACATTGTGTCAGGACACATCTTTTCAGTAATAATAGCAGAGACCAACACAGAAAAACACATGAGAATATGGGTGCTACACTGAACCGACTAACATTTAGACTTAAAAATGTTTCTCCTCAGAGGAGTCTGCCTAATTTCTGTCCTATGAAAAACTGCTGTCTTTCACAAAGAAAGCAATACCTCTGTGGCAACAGACAACTGTTTCAATAGTATTTAATTTACCTGAGAGACGGGGAGTATGAAAAAAAGGAATCAAAGACAGCAGCAGGATTGCAAAACATGACAGATGTAAAATAAATTCAAGGTTGTTCAATGGGGGCTGTCAGCAATTTATTCATCTAGTATATGGCCTCTTTATAACTTTCTCTTCTCCATGATTTGCTCTTCACTCCATCTTCAGAGCACGCTCTTTCAAGAAAATCAGCAGAGTTGACAAAACCAACTTGCAACCTTCGCATAAACACAAAGTCCACATCCTTCTCACTTTTTCTCTTGAGAAATCTATAGAAAGCCTTTACACATCTGTATATTATAGAAAGTCTTTATATGACAGATATTTTTATAAAGACATATTTTAGCTCTCATGAAAGAGAACTCATATAGTAAGCAAAGTCAAGCATAGAATAGACTAATGATGTTAAAATATGCAGACAGAGAGCTGAGAGCATACCTCAGACCTGACCTGAAGCCCAGACAGCTATTGCAGTTCTGATCCCATGGGTTATATTTATCCCTATGCCAAGTTCCTCTTATTCCTGGGCTAGATAAAGCTGTCTAAAGCCAGTTCTAGTCCACTCTTCCTCCACTTCTTTGACACTGTACATCACACCTAATTTGCAAGCTCCCCAGTGCAGTTATTCCTCTCCTGAGATTCACTTCAGCAGACTGATGCAGTGCTGAGCTACGTAGTACCTAGCAACACAGTGTGTTGTGAACAGAAAGCAATTAAGATCTAGTCTAGAATCACCAATCTCATTTCAGTTGCAAAGAAGTATTTCATATTGGATGCACTTCGAATACATTACTAAAAAAAATGACCGTCAGAAAGAGAAAATGTTGGGCACCTACAGTCATAGTTTGGGTTTTGCATTTCTGCTACTACTAGAGGAATACAGCTCCAGGATAACTGCAAAGTACTGTAAGAGTGAACTCTTAAATGTGCTGCCACAAAACAGACTGGGGTTTTCCGTCTGGATAGCAAAGCAAGATTTTCTGAGCTCAAGGGTATTCCAAGGTGTTATTAGAGCTCAGGAACATCCTAGAAGTGGAGAACTTTTCAACACTCATATACTTGCTGTCACTGTAAACTCACAGCTGAGCTTGCAGCTTATAGTGAAAACAATTGTCCTGTTTCATAGAAGCAACAGATCCTGCAGGATTAAGATAAAGGCTTCTTTCCATATCACTAGTCCATTTTCTGCCCAAAACAAACTGAAATAAGACGGAGTTAAATACAATGAACTATTCCAGCAGCTCTTCTGCAAGATCCAAATGTTGGACAATAAAGACCTCAATGTCACTGGCTTCCAAGAAATGCTGATCTATCCGGTCTCAGACTGGCATATATTCCAACTATTTGGAGCACTTCCTAATACATATATATATTAAAAAAAAAAAAAAAAGACACAGGAATTTTTCCACAAACAAATTTCAAATTACCATTTAGTATTACTATGTCATTCCCCACAACTGCTGTACACTTTAAGCTCAGCTATAGCCACCAAAAATTTACAGGTATTTTAAAAGCATCATGAATACTCTACCGTATTAATGCAGTAACCCTTTTCTTCTGACAGTAATTGCAGATTGAAATTCTAGCAACTGCCAAGCTTCTTGCGGTCTCATCTTAAGAGTTAACTGAGGTAGAACTGATTGTCCCTGAAAAGTTATCCAGACAGCTCACCTTTTATAAGGTTGCAACAAAGAAGAGAAAGAGTAAGAATAATTTCTAATAAGAAAAACACAAGCTTGAAATCACAAAATATACCCAGTCTATGGTGCAATCATTATGGAGGAAGAAGGAAACAATAGGATTTTGATTGCTGGATGAATCAGCTAGTCACTACTGATTTTTTCATCTATAGGAAAAAGAGAGGGAACATAGGCAAACAAAACATACATTTTAATTTTTAGCACCTAAACCAGGGATTACATTCATCAAAAAAGGGCCAGTCCTGAAGCCTGAGAAGTTGGAACTAATCTCTTTATAGTCTCAAGGATCCAAACTGCTGACATGCCCTAATGCCTTTTTAGATGAGTTAAAGATTTCTAACTGCAAGGGGAGAGACTTATTCCACAGATGAATGATTTAACTAGTCTCAAGAGGTTCTCTGATCATTTTATGTATAAGATTATATGGCCCTGCCTGATGCAAACAAGGTACTGAACTTGGACACTTTGATGCAGGATAAAGAGACAGAAAGAAAACTTATCCAGATGCATTTTTAGGAAAAGCTAGAGGAAGCCAGTAAGTCTGTGTGGAGCTGCATTGTGAAAATAGTAATTCATTGATCAATTTGAGGATTTTATGATAGGAAAGTAACAGATGAGTTAAAACAGAGTATTTGTATCAAATACGAGAGCTACAGAAGTGCGAGATCATAGTTATGAAGTAGGCCAGCACAATCACCTTCAGCCTTCTCTTCTTTTTGGTTGCTTCTCTAAGGCAAAGAGAGAATTGACTTGTAAGGTGAAAGCCTAGCTCTTCACCTTTTCAAATGAAAAATCACTTGAGCTGTGGACACCAATGGATACATTATTTCTGTGTACTTTGTCAGAATCCTAAGGTCTCCCAGAACTGCCATCCACATACTCAGTGCTTGACAGCGCTTATCAGCCTTCAGCAGGTAATACAGTAGTAAGGTTCTTCAGCTAAACCTTTGCCATCTGGTAGTGAAAACACTACGCAGTGCCTAGATTGTAATATGTAAACTTCAGGTGAGAAAGCTAAAAAAAAGTGTTTCATAAGTTTTCAATCTAGATTTTGGACCCTGGAAAGGCTTTCCAGAGTCCTCTGTGTATGGGCTCTTTACAGAGCTCTCCATTACCTACTTTTGACAGCTGAGAAGGCAATTTATGCAAGTGAGGTGTACAAACAAGCCGACAAAGTTGTTTCTGATGCAAAAGAAATTAAAATGTAGAGCTTTTAAATCCCATTTGAAACAGCAAATTGAAAACAGCAGCCAACTTAGCTGACTATGCAAGACACTGGGCTTAAACAACACTTCAAGTCATTTTAATGAACATTTCAAGACACCACCATCACCAGTGAGCAGCAGGAGCCTTGCAAGTGATATAGACTCTGTTAAAACTCTATTTATATCCTGCCTGTTAAGTGATAAAATAATCTCACTTTTGCTTTGTATTGACACTCATAATAGAGACAGCATTATATGACGAAAGATCAGATTGTCCCTGGATTCCTGCATGCAGTTGGAATCTTGGAAAAGGCAAAAGAAATTTCTGCTCCTCTCAAAATCATTGCTTTTATTTTAAATTGGATTTTTAAATCACTCTTTTTACAGAGGTCCAGATAAGACCTAATTTGGATGGTAATACACGACCACTGTTCATATCTTATCTGAAAACCACTTTTACAACTAGAAGGAGTTTATAAACTGATTATACACATAACTGAACATAACGAAATCCTATGCAACCGAGGGATACAGAGCAGGAGAACGATGTACCCTAGAAAACAAGATGGCAAGGGACCCCTTTTTAGGAACTTCAGTCTACAACAAAAGACCCTGAAATCTCACAAGTACACACTGTGGCCTTTGAGCAAAGGAAGAGCACACTAAATCTACTCTTGATGGAGACTGTCACAAATTACTGTCTAGTGAGATCAATGAGTTTCAAAAGGGTGCCATTATGAAACTATTATTCCAGAAAGTTACTAAATCAAACCACTTCTCCGAGCATAGGTTTCAACTACTAGGTAACGTTTATTGTGCATATCTGTAGGGACCCTCATTAGGAAAGGATCTACAGCTGCAGAAAGTCTCTATGTAGTCAACACAAAGAGACAGTCTTCTACAAGACACTCCTTTTCTATTATCTCCTTTCAGGAAACCTTCCTATTTCCTTCTGCTGATTATAGAAAGTGGAGGGAAATAAGGCAACACAAAGACTAGGAAGCTAATTTGTTACTTAAGATGATAAAATTGCATCTGAAAATCTCTTCCCTGCACAATATCAAATCTGCAAGGCAGGCACACATGTATATAGCAATATGTATATGTATATATATGTATGTATATATGTATATGTATATAAATGAGATGCAGACACAACTTGAGGGGCTGGTCAAAACTAAGACAGAGAAGCCTTTGTTTCTCCAGCTTTCATCACACTGTTGATTTCTACCTGTTGTTTGCAGCACTTATTCTAATTCTACTCAGATGTTTCAAGCTCTTTGTGTTCAAGTCAGTTACACAGCCTTGGCAATGGAGCACAATCTCCTTCTACCTTTACAAAAAATCCTGTCTCTCCTGAAAACTCATTCTCTACCTGGTTTCCCATTGCTGACTGAATAACCCTTTGCTTGTTCTTACTCTTGGTCTTTAAATTATTTGGTCTTGTACAGAGTTTACACTGAAAGTTTCCCAGGGCAGGGACTTTGTCTAACTAAATGTTTTGTACAACACAGTCAATATTATTATTATCATTACAGTAGTGGGAAAAAAGCAGTTTTTCTTTTCATATAAATTCAATCGTAGCTTCAAAAAGCAGCTGGAGAAATAGACACAATTCTTCTTTTCATTCCAAATCCCTACTTCAGGTTGACACCCCACATGTTTTATGTTGTCAACATATCACTAGCTCTTATAGGTTAATTTAAGTCTTGTTCCTATGGCTCTTCTTTGCTTGATGTGGAAAGCAGCTGCCACTTCTAACATAACCCTTGATAACGACTGTATGCTGACATGCACAGACCCACAAGCTCAGTGCTCAGAACACACGGACTTTCCTTGGGGTGATATCCCTGTGTTTTGGCAGCCAGAGACCATGCAGTCGTGACAAATCCCCAGAGAACAGCACAACACAGAACATGGGCACATACAGCAGCTGCAAAAAGTCAGTGTACGCTGGGCTGTTTTCTCAGGGTTCGGTGATTTGCTAGTTACAGACAAGCTATGAGTTTCAGAATTACAGACAATCATTGCAGCTGATATTTCTCCTATGAGAGGATCTTAAAGGACCTCCTGTGCAAAAAGTCTTTCATATCTGACCATGAAGATAAAATTTCTCTTTGCAGTTTGGCTGCCCAAGGGCAATGGCTTGAATTTGACTAGGGACAGAAGAACATTCAATATCATTATTTACGGCGACACACTTTCTGGGGTAATTTGAAAAATAAATGATCAATTATCTGTGCAAAAATCAATGTGAATATAATAAACTGATTGATTATAATGAGTTTTTCTTCTCTGTACTCACAGCTTTCCAAACGCTACAATATTTCTTCAGAATGGTAGCAAGATGTCTCTCAGTCCAACTACTCCAAAAAATCCAGTGTTCACCCAAGCACAGACTGCGGCAACATGAGCAGAAAAGAGGTACCTCATAGTAAGATGCAACAGACAGAAGCACAGATGTTTGCTGAAGTTCTTCTAATCATAGGTATCAGTAAGAGAAACAAGGACAAAGAATATAGAAGCAAGGAACAGACTACAGTTTATAGAAAAATAAATAAATGTGACACTGAAACTTCTAGTGTCGACTTTTAACAACACAGTAAAGCAGATCTGTAAACCTATATGCTATACAAAAGCCAGTGCCACCTGTTGTGCTTTATATTGCTACAATCCTTTACTTCTCAGGACAACTGCAGGAAGCATTGTTAGAGGTACTCATATGTGCATGTGATCTCGTAAAACAGAATTATATCAAGAGTCTACCTATAATGGATCCCAGTCAGGTGTGGCCACAGCATCGTCTCTGCAGTGAGCTGAAGCACGGGAACCCAATTTGCTGTACTTCAGACCATACAAGGTTCTATGTCAATGGCATTTCAAAAAGGGAAGTACATTAAAATTCATGCACGCTCATCATTGAATCATACATCTGCCCCCACATGTGTCAGAGATTCCTACCGATGCAACAAGGCTGCTCAGTAAAAGCATTAAAAACCCATGTTCTTGGCTTTGGGAAACAGCAGTGATCCATACACAGGGAAAAAAACAAGTTTGCTTGGCTTGGTCTACCAACCGGCCCAAAAAAAACTGACAATGCAACACACACAGGCGGTTTGGTTGCCGCATGTTTCTTGTGGGCCCTGAATGCTACCTGCAGCTCTCCACTGTGCCAAAGGAAAGCAAGCACAGGGGTGGTTTGAGGCTGAGCACTTCTATAAACAGATGTAAGGAAAATGCTGAATCCAGTACATTTTTTATGCACACTACTACATTTAGCAACAACCATGGTTTGGTTATCATGTAAATTCAGGTGAGAAACAAAGAGAAACAAAGCTGGTGATAAGGAAGAAGAAAAGACTGCAAATTTTCCATTGAACACTGTCTCTAATTTGTGTGTCCATGAAGACAGAAAGAAATTAAAATGTAATCTACGAAGCCAAAATCCTAGAGATTATCTTTCCCTGTGCGTTTTAAACTTAGAACAGTTTCCTTTCTCCCCCTCTTCACTCTCCCCAATCTTCACTACTACTGCCTCTGATGATACTGTCTCTCTTAACCTTCTTCCTTCAAATCTTCAGCTTTTGGCAATCTTTTGCAATCTTTCTGCTAAGTCATAGCAACAAGACTGGGATGCAGCCAGGCTATACAACTGCTAAAGTCACTGCAATCTTCTGGCCCTACAGAGACCTGGGAAATCACCCTTGGATCCCTTAGTCAATTTACATAAAATTTTGTCCTGAAGTAACTAGGCCTTGAAAGCAGATGCATCCCGAGCAGTGCTTGAGCATCAGAAGCCATAGGACCTCAGGTTAATGGAATCTCTATTTTCACACACACTGTGTCTTTATCACTTTCCTCCTTCATCTTCCTATTAGCATGCAACAGCAAACAGAGGCCTATTGGAATTCATAAAGTCAGTCAGTCTTCAAATTCTTGACTCATTTGTGTACAGACTTCACAGCTTTCAACTGTTGTCTCTGCAGGGAACTAAAGACCTGCACTCAATTCTATATTATTAAACACAAATATATAAATGCTGCCATTTGGTCTTAAAGTGATGATAACACAGAAACTCAGTTACTTGAGTTGCTGCTAAGTGAAGAGTTGTTTAACAGGTAGACACAAGGGCTGAGTCAAAGACTCTGCAGAAGTCTAAATTCACCATTTCCTCCTTTCATCCACTTAAACATTTAGAAAAACGGTTTGTTTCCTGCTGTAATATATCTCCTTCTTCTCCCAGATGAGAAATTTCAGGTTAGAAAAGCAAGATGATTGCCTCAAGCATCTGCCAAGGCTCTGTACTACCCAAGCCTCCCACAGTTCTCCAAATTTCCATGCCTTACAGCTGACTTTGCAGTTGCTAGTGTTTGACTAGATCAAAAGACTAGGAAACAGCAAGGAAGACATACGTTGACCAACTGCTTACAGGAGGACATTTTTAGAAGTGCTTTCCAACAAGGAGGCAGCCAGCTACAGACCAGAGGCAAGGGAATAGTAAGAATAGCCTGAAGAAATCACTGAGGCTAAAATAAGTCATGAGGGTAAGTGCATTGAGAACTCGCATATAAATCCAAAGATCAAATCAGAATCATATTTTTCTATTTCTGTATCTGCAAAATGAAAAGTTTTCTTCTTTAATGAAATTATTAAATAAATTCCAACAACCTTGCTGCACCCTGCAAATATATCAGCATTGACAGCAAAGGCTTTTGCTTCCTGAAAGAAACTGGCGTAATTATGTCAAGTTTAAACAAAACAGTCCACCTTGAATGTGATATGTTTCTTAGCATAGATTCAAAGTAATGTTTAGCTTTATTTTAGCTGACTGAAGTATACACCTATGTAGGCAACTTGTTTAAAGAAGTTTTTGAAAGCAGATGCTGAGCAGCTCACAAGCACTGTTTTTCCTACTTAAAGTGCTATGTAATTAGGTCACTTGTTACAGAACCCTAAGATGATTTATTATTTTATTAGGAAGACTGCTTTTAGAAGTCCCGCTCGAAAAGTCAGCCCAATTAGTCAATAGCCATGTGAATACATGAGAAAAAAACAAGCCCACCACCACCACCTGCTCAGGCAACAGTAAGATGATCTCAGGTAGAAGAAATGCATGAAATAAAGAACAAGGGGTCAGCTGTTTTAAGGAGTTTTTCTGTTAAAAGAAACTGGCATGACACTAGACTCTCTTGCATTCTCAGCTCTGCAACTATGACCTTCTGCAAGTCATTTTGATCTTTGCTTCTGTTTTCATATATATATAAAACTCATCCAGTTACCTTTAGCATCAAGGCACTGATTTGACAGAGCTGCTGTGAGTACTAATTTAATGTCTGCAAAATGCTTAAACACTTTCAAGTGGAAAGTGCTGAAGCAGGCAGAGGATTCATTACACTCTATGCAGCTAATCTGCGTTAAGAGAATATGAAGGTGGGGCTGCTTCTAGGCCAGGTTTAGTTTCTGATGTTTAGTTTGAGCCTGAAAGCATTTGAAACATCTGAGATAGAGATTAAGTCATTCACAAGAGAAATCTATAATGGAAAGTACCATGTAGCAGTCCTGCTGGGTGGGTCCTACCATCTTCAAAATCTTTTATGAAGAGTCTTAGAGAAGAAGCAGTAAGTTTCATTCAGGACAGATACCTGTAACTATACAGGATTGTGCTTTCTTACTAATACAACACATGGCAAGACCAGCTTGGCTGGCAAGTATCATTACTAAAGCTTAGAGAAAATGCCAAAGCCCACAGTAATGTCCTAACAGAAAAATTGCTTTCGTCATAGCAAGTCACTTGAGAGCTTTAAATACCCCACATCAATTTACCACTTTATTAAGTTTTCTTTCATTAGACAGAAAATCTAGTCCTCTCTCCTTACCGGGACCGAACAAACACCAAAGAGCCAATTCTACGAAACCAACCTCCAAAACAAAACCTATTCTCAATGATAAATCACAACTCCAGTTTATTTTGAACAACAGAGGAAAACTGCAGTTAAAAAAAGCTATGATAAACCTGAGAATACAAATCCCACCATGGCTGCACTGTGTGCTCCTTTCAGAGTGCTGATTTACTTCACTGTCCCAAGCCTTCTGCTTCAAACTTTTATTGCCACATAAAAGCTGCTCTCAACAGTACGCAGAGCAGTGGCGTTCAGCCTGAGCATTAAACAGGATTTGGAGTTTGTATGGGAAGCACTGCATAGCTAGCATGACAACACTAACAGAAATGGGCTACAGTCCTAAATTAGTCTAATCTGGGGAGATGGGTGAGGACATGCTTCACGCAATAGTGGAATGCTTGCTTCTGGAGCACAGCAGACTGGATCACAGTTTAAGGCTACACTCCCACACTCCCACTGGCTACCACAGCGTTTAAGTTGTCAGAACAGGGGACAGAGTATTAGGATTCCCCCTGCCTTCATCACTGCCCAGCTGTGGAGTTTTGAACAATTCACTAAGCTGCTTTTTTACTCAGTCTCCTCACCCATGCTTGCAACTATGTTTGTACCAAAGCACACAAAATGACCGTATCCTTCTTCCTCTGAACGCTCTTCCCTTCTCAAAACAGTTTGTCTGTTTTAGACCAAGGAGAAGGCAAGGCAAATTGGGACACAAGATGCCATGACAGCCATACCTTGCACTGCTCTGCTGCAGATGGGAAGAAGATAAAGCTTCAGCATCGTTCTGTCTGAAGTGTCAGCTGTACTACATGCACAGTGTTTCCAGAATTCTCCCTGGGAAGCGTATTATTATGAGAGACAAATAATTTATCCTTAAGAGTCTGTAAATTGAGTTTATTAAAAACAAGCAATTCAAATGCAAACCCAACGCAACCTTCCCTTCCAATCTGCTGTAGCTGATGAGACGTTCTGCAGGGTACCTTGTCACTAACACAAGTCCATCTTTATACTTTGAACACTTCTTTTGTGTCAACCTTCAAGATCTCCATACAGTCAAGTTAGTTCAGAGGGGACACCAAAGGAAAGAAAACCAGACAAATACATAAAAAATGGTCAACTGACTTGTAACCTCCACTTTCTGCTTACTGTTAGACCTTGCTGTTCTAAACAGCTTTACTCAAAATAAGCCAGCTTCTCTGACTACATGTAACTTGCTATTTACTACAGATTTCTGTAACCATATTAGTTCTGGATATGTGACCAAATGCTACTTTAGAAAGATTAATGAATAATCCAACATAATCCTGTAGTGACAATGACACAATCCACGGAAGTGACTGACATGCCAAAAATTAATCCTGTTTTGAAGAGGAGATGAAAGATGCCCTTATTTAGGCTATGTGTACTTGAAGAGATGAAATTACTTAACACGAGAAATAATCACAGTAACTGCATCTCAGAAAAGAATTTTACAAAGTTTCTCTCGCTTAGTGAAGTTCATCTACCATGCCGCTAATAGCAAGTTATCAGTGTTATTCATTTGGGAAAAATATAGCAGTCTTTCACTAAGAAAGGGTCTTGATAAACACATGAAGGATAGAGATAACAGAACAGTACAGCTACAAAATAAGTCTCCTAATTCTGACAAATGATGCAATGGTTTAGGAGAATTTAACACAATTATGCTAAATTGGTTACTACTGTTCTGTCTCTGCCTGTGCTCAAAACATCTCTTAAGCGTGTAAAGATGGGAGCCCTAACTCCTTTATACAACAGTGGGATACGATGTCCCTAAGGTTATGCAGGTTCTAATGTCCACCAGATGGGTAAAAAACACATTCCACATATCCCTGCCTTTTCAGACTAGTAAACAGTTTTTTCTTCTGACAGTACAATTTTATACATTTCTCCTTTGTTTTGCTGCTCTGTCCTTCTGGACGGACGGATTGTGCCTACTGTAAGCATCCATATCAGATTTGCCACAGAGCTCTATCACTCAGGAAATGGATTTCTAATATGTATGGGCTCAAGAACTGGACAGGTGCCAACTTCATTCACTAAACTTCCTGTATTGGAAGAACTAGCATTCAGTTTAAGACTGTGAGCTAATACTGATAAATATAACATTAAAAAAAAAGAAGGAAAAAAGGAGAGAATTAATACATAAGCCCTCTTTTGACTTCAAAAAAAGTTTTGTAGCGCTATTTTCTAGACTATCTTAAGAATGCCTTCCAAGGCCTTTTATTTATTTTATTATTTTATTTTATTTTATTATTTTATTTTATTTATTTATTTATTTTCTCCTAGTGATCGAAGTCATTTAGTGCACAGATGCATAATGAAATTATATGACAACTGAAAAATGAAGCAAAAGAGAAAAGCCAGGCTACCTTTGGGCAACAGACTATCCCATTTTATTTCTGACATAAGAAACATATTCAGCTACAACATGCACATAAATACATTCTTCTATTAGAAGAAAAAAAATCATGTGCCTGTTAGTCAGCTTTGTGATTCAAACGAACATACTCATTCCAGTTTGTAGTGATGAGGTACCCACTGTAGCATACTCCCAATTTTGGCCGAAAAGCTAAGATTTAAATGATTATACTCCTTACAGATAGGGTTCGAGGACCAGCAGCTCAAAAGAAACATAACATTAGCATAATACAGTAAAGAAACTTGCTCTCTCATCTTGAGCTTTTTCCATCCAACAGTTTAGGCAAAATAGTAAGAGCAAATACGTTAAAAGACATAAAAGTAGGTGCATTGGATAACAACACTGTTTTAGAGTTACAACTCCATAGTGAGGACAACAATCAGCAAGCAGATCAGCCATTCCACACACCACTAACTAACTGATGGGAAGAAGGTAGGAAGGAAAGAAAATCCACACACAAAATACAAAACCAAAACAGCTGAGACACAGCACCCTCTCTGAAATGCTAATTCAGTCACAGCTGACTGTATTAAGGTCTATACCACAGAAACAAAAGACCAAAAACAGGTGCTGAGAAGAAGCAATTTAGCACAGAATTCTCCACAAATCCACATGCATTTGGGAGGACATCAGGATGTCAACAAACAGGCAAGGTCACAACTAGGGGAGGAAGCAACCTATCTGCTTGCTAGCAGACACATTTTTATCTTACCTTTTCTTCCTGAAGAAGCATTAAAAAACACCTCTAAAAGTCTACCAAAATAGACAGTCACACTTCCTATCTCAAGCAACACAAAAAACATTTACAGATACTATACAACAAAAAGGTAAAAGCCAAGTTGGAAAGAAGAGCAAAAGCAGTAGCAATACTACTATGTGAGTTATGAAGCAAAGGTTAACACAGAGGGTGCCAGAGTACTTTTTTCTCCTTAAGAAATAAACTGATTGAATAAACACAAACCACCAAATTAAGTGGCTATGTTCAAAAAATAAATAAATAAATAAATAAAGTCAAATAGCTCAGTTTCTCCACTTCTTTATCAATGTGTCTCCTCAAATCTATTGTATCTGCCTTAACAGATGCATTGCAATATCTGAATGCCGCACATTGTGTGATAGGAAAGGGAACTGATCAAATCACTTTGAGCAAATCTGTATGTTCGAGTTTTCCTATGGGTATGGGAAAAGGCCTGGCCCCACAGAAACTACTCATCTCCTTCTATGCAGTAGACAGGCTTACATAGCATCTGCACACTGCCTCCTCTCCCCCTTTTTCTCCCACTATAACACTTTGCTGCACACAGAAATGAGTCACAATAATATTGCAGCCTGTGGCTATGACAAACATTTTGAATTATTTTCTTCCTTTGATACTATGAAGTATCATGAATGTATTTGATACCCACAACCAAAGCTATAATTGAATTTGCAGAGGAAAAAAGGCCCATTTTCTTTGCCTGATGCAATGGTAGTGGAAACCAGCAACAATAATCTGCCAGCACAAAGCACGAGAATGAGAATCATATCTGACACTGTTTTCCAAGCCAAGATGATGATAGGTGGATGAACAAATCAGTCCAGACAACCCCATGCTCCAGCATTCTCAAAAGCCACAAGGGTCTGATGCTTCATGACCGAAGCATCAGCTGAGGGATGGACAGTACGACTTCTAGGTCTTTTTCATCTTTAACCCTCTTTTCTTAGGATTACAGAATTAGATAAAGGCCTTGGACTTGCAAACTCATTCTGTGAGGTTACTGCTTGCATTAAATCCGTCTGAGATAGGTACAGATTCCCACAACATCAGGATTGTTTGCCTTACAAAGCATACACTGAATCACAAAGAAATAACGCCGTGGCATGAGGTTGCAAGTAAAATGCATTAGCTTTGCTTCATTATCATATAAACAGTTTTCAGAATTCCATTCCTAAAACTAAAATACAGCGAGCAGAATTCATCTGGATCAAACCACCGCTTCCCTGGCAGAACTCTAAGTCAAATTTGATCCTTGTCCCCCAAATCCTGACATGTCCCTCCTCCTCCCTTCCACCCTCCCACCCCTAAAACAAAGGAAGATTTTTCCTACAAAGTAATAGGGGAAACATCAATTTGGGAATTTGTCTAGCTGGCCTTTGTTGAAAAGAGTACATTTAATATCCAGAAAAGGCTTGAAAGGTGTGACTAGAAGTTGTCCAGTGACTTCACTTCGTACATCGTGGTATCTTGTGCCAATAGGACACCGACCAGGTAACTGCAAGGAAAGCACATCCAAGCATCACAGGGAACACATGCTGATCAAGGGCAACAGCAACATCTCTACCGATTTCACTAGAGTAAGGATTTTTTCCCATGCATTCAAGCATCATCCTCTCCAACTAAATTTTTTTCTCAATCAGAAACAGTTAATGTTCATATTGCTACTCTGAATATACACACAACATAAAACAAAAAATAAAACCATTAGCAATCAATACTGCTATGGTCTCACAATACTAATTTTTCTGCGCTTTGCCAAGGCCTGCTGGCCTTGTACCTCAGCTGTATGCAGCCTGTCTACTCCAGCACCTGCTGGTGCCAAGTTCTTCCTCACCAAATGTCACAGCAAAGCATGGAGGGTTAGTTGAGGGGGCAGGGAGATGTCTGTGGACAGAAAGTTGATAAGAAAATCAAACTAGTGTAATGGATTTCCCAGTTCTGAGAAGAAAAGAGGGAGTGAAGGGGTCCTACCACTACTCTGTACTGCAGATTCCAGACTAGGGCAAAGTCCTGAAGAAAGAGATTCATGTTCCCAGAAAGATCAAAATCTGTAGGGAAACAGAAAAGTAATGAAGGGGAAAGTAAAAGAATTCCTTCCTCCCAACACAAACTATAGCCACTGACTTCTGGTATGAAAAGCTTAGTATAATCATAGAACTTGATGTTACAATAATCTGAATGAAGACCAGTACAACCAGCTTCCATCACTGACAGAAATTTTCCTCTCCAAGATCACATGCACTTATTCGCACATTATGTATCCTACTTCACTCATCACTTTGAGCTTCTCTTTAGGACTATACTACATATTTTGTTATTTCTGTGCTCCCAAAACACATCCTAGTTTTATTGCATGTGTTACTTCTTTTCGTAGTCAATACTATGGTTCTCCAGAGATATAAGTACCGGGTAATAGAAGCAAGAGTAGTAACACACATCCAAACTCTCCACTCAGAGCTGTGCAGCAGTCTACAAACAACTGTCTCATCAGCACATGGACTTACAATTTCTGTACATAAAGAGTTTGAAGGAGTCCAAAAATCTTCAATATTAACATCTAAATCCTTTCATGCTAATTGGCTCAATAATGAAAATGAAATAAGTGATTTTCTGAAGGTATACGCTATCTAAGGCATCTAAGAAACACAGCTGAGGGGAAAAACTGTAGAGTCTCCATCTAGGTTTGTTAAATTCCAAGATATGGAATATTGTTCATAGCCCCATACAGTTTCACGGAAATTACAGATGATCCCTGGAAGGAAGAACCAAATACACTAACACTTTTTGCTGTCATGAGAACAACAGCAGGTGCTGCTTCATCTTTGGAGACTTTTCTAAAGTGCAGTTTAAAAATTCATCTCACTATTTTCATAGCAGTTAGGAGTACAGTACAGTATGACGACTTATGAATGACAGATCTACTGTGCACCTATCTCATCAGCATTAAAGCTAATCAAGAAGTGTGATGAAAAATGTTGTTCTTCATCAGTACTCTATCAAAATTGGAGGAGGGGGCAATTTGAGACTAGAAAAAGAAAACTAAAACAGCCGTCTCCAAAGCGGGGGACTCTGATTCTGTGCCTGCACTGCTGGATCAGCAGGAGCTAGGATAAACTACTCTTTAGCAAACAGTAAGGATTGGAGCTCAGTTGCCTCATAACACAAAACAGTTAAAATACTTGCTCTCACCATGAGGCAAGATCATACCATTCACAGGCTTCTAAGGAAAAGCAATGGAGCTTGGTGAAGAGGGGTACAACTGCAGCCTTTATATAAAAGTCAAATAATAAAACATAAGACAAAGTCTTACAGTGTAAAATTTTCCTAAGCTAAATCTAAAACGGCAGAAACAGAGAGCTGGCAGAAATTTGAAAGAAAGGGGAAAGATTAGAGCAGAGCTCTCATACTGCTTTGTTACAGGTGTACCTCATTTGCACTGGTTAGTTTTCAAAGCCAGGTTGGGGGGCTGTATTTATTTTCATGTTGTTTTGAAGTTATAAGGCTAAATTACTACTTCAGAATAGCAGAGCCTAGCACAAATGTGGGCATGGAACCAAGAGCAGGCAACAGAAATAGAATTCAAGCAAGAGAATCAGACTATATATTAATCCACAAACAAGAAGGTTTATTCCAAACTTTTATGCCACAAAAGACCAAACTCATCAGAAGAGTTTAAGTGAATTCTAAGGTAGTTATCTTTTTCCTTGAAAGAAAACCTCTAGATGGAGGCAAGGAGGAAGCCCACCAGCAGAACAGAGTATACCTCCACTGCTACACTATAACGCCTTTTAAGAAATGCAATGACTAACACACTGGGAGTTTTTCCAACAACCCACGTACATGTGTGTCAGCTTGCTCGGGCCAAGCAGTCAGTGAGCCTGCTTGCATACAGAAAATAGAAGCCTTAACACTAGAGAAAGAGCAGCATGCTCTGAACGCAAATTTCAGATCTATGTTTCAAATGTGTTAACAAATCAGTGGAGAAAAACAAGATTTTTCATCTACCACATTCCTTCAAATGCACTTAAGAACATTTTTTTGAGAATACACTGGACTGCCAACATCCTCCTCTCTTCAGGTTACTAGGACTAAACCCTACACATGCTACCCAAGGCCGTGCTACAAATGAGAGGATTTATGAAGCTTATGATGTACCCCCAGAACAACTTCTAGGAAGATACAAATGGGAATGTTATCACTTCCAGAGCTCACAGCCTTTATTGCACACTCAAGAGAAGCCAGCGCGTGAGCCTGCACCTTACTTCACGATCCAGCTCCGGCCCACCAGTATCAGCAGTTTCAGACTGCAAGCTCAGCTGCAGCTGCTAAGCAAAGGATGCATTTCCCATTCTGTCAGCTGCTCTGAGGACAGTCACTGCCAGCAAAGCAGACAGCTGTAGCTAGTAACATCTTAAACTGTTGTTCTAGATGCATCTGGCCCTAGCCTTTATGAAAAGTAACAGAAGAGAAAGAGAGACGGAGGAACAGCTTTATCCTGTAATTCTTACCCTTCTGACCTACTGCATCATCACTCGCATCTTCACCTAGCAAAACTTTACTAGTACTTCTCCTTAGCACATGAAATATAACATAATGTTACTTGAATTTTAGTTTTGTAAAGAGGTGCCACCTCAGACTTTAACAGCTGCCTATTTAGTTTTTAAACTTAGTTGCTCTTTAAGCATCACTGAGAAAGCTATAGAGGGGAGAGAAAAAAGAAGGGAAGGAAATAAAGATGTTAGTTTATAGAAACTTATTAAGCAAAATTATCCAAGAAGCTCTTCAAAAGGAAAACATTGAAGCACTTCCTGCCTCAGTTTTCTCCAACACGTCTGAGCCACTGGGAAGTCTCATTTTTAAATTAATGGGAGCTGCCTTGTCACATACCCACAGTGCATATTAATGATCGAGCAATGCTTGACTTGTTGCAATAGCTTATTGCTTTACTATTCTGAAATCAAAATGGTAAATTAACACCAAACAGACATTGCAAGATTAAATCTCTGCTCATTATATGGAATGATCAAAGGAGCTGTCAAAAAAGCTCTCACAGAGAAAATTTCATTTAGCCAACACTGCAAGGGGGGCAGCATCTACCAACCTGGAACCATGTGGATTCACTTGGGGAACTTGGCATCAGTATTCACACAGTTAATCATACAAAAAAATTGCTCTTGATTGGTATTGTGTTAGTGAAGGAAAAGGTTTTCCCTTCTTCTTTTTACCAGCCATATGTATTAGTCTTATGCAATGAAGCAGATCATATCCTTTTCCCTGCAAAAGGGCCGCTACCCTTTATTTTTGTGTATGTTCAACATAGTTTTTCTGTAGGAAATCATTCTTTTCTTCAGTCTAACAAAGGTTTTATTTCCAATATTGCAGTCTTACTTTTTTAAAATTTATGTATTTGCAGTTAAAAGCACATACAGAATGTTCTTGTCCAGTCACCTAGAACCATTAAAGCAGAAAGGCAGTTCGTGTAGACAGAACAGATCTCTTTACAATTTATTTTTTTCCTGGTACTCCTCAATAAAAACAACTAGATTCATGAAACCTCAAGAAAGGTTCCCCACCCTAAGGGAGATCTCACAAATGTTTTTCTCATAGTTACCTGTTCAGTCAGACTCTTCCTGTCAATGCCTAGCTTAGGCAGTTCAGAGTTCTCTTCCCACCTGAAAAATTAAGGCAGAGATGCTTTTCTTTTCTTTTTTTTTTTTTTTTTTTTTTGTCATGACCCTAAGTTCTACAGTTCTTTGGAACCACTGGTTAGTATATTCTACACATTAAATGCCTGCCAAAGAGTAACAGAGTTCAGCTGCAAAGGCAACATTCATTTGCTGAGGCTGGAATTTCACGTATTGTTGGTGTTTTATTCATTAAAAGTTTTTTTTTTTCTTTCATTTTTTCCCCTTCTACCGATTTTATGTACATTTCAACAAACAGGAGGGTAAACAGTCTAAATGGGACAAATTAGGAATGTGCTGACTTGTAACAAGTTGTTGATAATTTGTCTTGCAATTCAGCAGTTGCTGAAAGCCAGGTAGGTAGCTATACCTGGTAAACATCAGTAAACAGAATAGTTGTTCACCATCTTTTCCCACAGAAAAGCAAAGGACATCAAACAATACCAGCAGGTTCAAGCCTTTCAGACCTTGCACTGTTTTCTCACACGGCGTGTGCTGCGAGAGCTCCACTGTTTAAATGCTCCTTGGCTGCTGATTTGTCCAAGCTTGTTCTGGTATCAGTATCCGTTCTCAGTATCGAAATGGAAGAGGTGTTCTGCATGTGTACTTCTAGCAAGAGGCCGCTGGTTCTCTAAAGCAGCCAGGCTTAACATGAGAAGTGGCCCTCTCTGGAGTCGCAATATAAAGAATAAAGGTTGGAAGTGCTCCAGTGCTGTTTCTAAGAAGTACGACTAGCATTTTAATAGTGCTAGTAAAAGCCCTACAACAATTTGACAGTGACAGTCTGAGATCATCTCCTCTGCCACAATGCAAGAATTGGATATTTTTTTTCTCCAAAAAGTCCTTGGGAAGCTAAGGAGAAACAACAAACTTTGGTTTCACACTCTTGAGTTTGCTGGTGTTCCTGCAGAAGAGAGAAAGGTGGTAAGTAGTGAAGGGCTTCAGAAAAAGCCACATCCCATACCAAGGGAAAGCAGATGAGCCCCCCTGCCAGATTGTAAGAGGCAGAGCTGCACTCTGGGGCCACTTGCAAACTGTGCTGGTAGCAATTGTGATTCACACTAGCACATATGCTTGTTTTAGTGTCAAAATCTCAGTCAAGGACTCCATAATTCTAGAGGAGGAAGTGTAAAACAAACAAAAAGATACCATTTTACACATGAAAGGGTAAGCAGTGCATTTGTTTAAGGGATACGTACACAGATCCCGTCTACCAGAATGGTGAGCACTCAAACAGAAAACTCAACTTCAAGTACTTGGCACATCAAACTTACACAAAGACCTGTCTTCTGCATCCTGACTGTTAGTTGCACAGATGAAATCCTTCTTTTAGTTTTCAGTTAAAAAAAAAAAAAAAAGCTAGAAAATTTTTCTCAGTTGTAGGATGAAATTTTTGTCTAAGTATTTGTTTATTCAGATTTCTCAGTGCAAAATAAATGAAAGTTTGTTAATAAAAAGTGATTTTTAGACATTTCCTTACAACCTAAGGTAAAAACCACAGCTCTCACATAATAAGAAACACAAGTAGAAAGTAAGTTTCCCCAGACATCTCTACTCTTGTATTTCTTGCAATCTGTAATGTAAGAAGGTGAATTAAGGACAAAGCAGCAGTTCCTCAGTTTTGCTCATGGGAAACATACCTCCAAAACATCATTTTAAATGCAGTTTTCAAATATATATTATTTAATACATCGGCAGCGCATTGCACCTTACAACAGTGCTTTTATTAATGAACATTGCAGTGCCTTAAGAAAAATGGAAAGAGAATTGCTTTCAGCAGAATCATTATGCATTAAAAATTAAGGAATCAAAAAGGAAGCACAGCTCTGCCCCTCGTGATAAACATATTTCTCATTTACACAGATTTGAGACAACATCCTGCCATTGCAGCTGGTAACAGATTGCTATAGTGTGTGAACAGCATCACTTGTCGATTTTTATTCACCTTGTCTTTTGCACTCAGGATGTTCAAAAAAAAAAAAAGGGTTTTATTAAAAAAAAAAAAAGCAAGTACTAGCAATTTATAGATCAGACAATTGATTTAATCCAAATAGCTTCAGAACTAAAATGACATTAAAAATCCAAAATTTCAAATAAGTTAAAGAAACCTTCTTACTCCTACCTACCAAACTACTGTCATCCCTTGCTCGCTCTCTCCAGCTGGACTACAGATCTCATGAGGAGCCATAACTTATTAGTTCGTGGTTGTGCAAGCTTCTGCCTCATTTCACAGTATAAGGGTAATTCAAGGAAGAAACTTCAGTTCTGCTCTCTTTACACCCTCTTTAATTCTCTGTTGCTGATCCTTTTAATAGGTAGTAAGTTTATCTCATGTTCATGCTTTTAATAAAATTTTCTAATTGCTTTTAATTTTTCAAATCAATTAATAGCTTGATGGCCTAAAAAGGATAAAATGATAAAGAATGAACAAAAATTCCAGCTTGTATCAAAGGCACCATACACAATTGGAAATGCTGCCTCCAAAAGAGCCCAGTACATTTGTGTGTGTTCAGCTGGGACACAGCCCTACAGCCAGCAGAGCTCCAGACTTCTCAACACAGGCACATAGCCTGAATACAAAGGAAAAACAAGGATTTGTTGCAGAGCTTAAATCACATACCCAGCTTAGGCCTCAGCTACCTATTCCTCTAATTTTTAAGACAGGTATATCTAAATCCTTCCACGCTCTTGTACGAGGAGTGTATGTAACTTTTTTCCTAGCACAACTGGAATCCATGCCTGCTAGGCTGTAATTAAGTTTTAATCTAGAAATCTATTTTAAGACAGAATTTCAAACCAATGCCCCCTAAAATGCAGTAAGGCACAAGAACTACCACCAGCCATCAGCAGTTTGAGGATCACAGATGCCTACAAAGCTGCCTAGCCTCACGAACACTACAGTCTGTAATGGCAAACTGCCTGGAACGTAAGCCAGCTAACACGCATGTATACTTGTTCAGGATTTTTAATCAGTGATAAGCACACCCTATGTCCCTAGGAGTACTGTAAATATATACAGCATATGGCACAATATCCAGTACAGAGACTTCAGCTTTTCAGTTGGAGTGTCAACAGTTTCATGGTCAGTATGACATTTATTTTTTTTTTAATCTCATATAGCTTCATCCTTGTTCTGTAAATAACGGCATGAATTCTGGGCTGCTCTGGCAGGCAGTTGTTTTCCAAACTTTCCTTTTCAACATTTCCATATGGAAAATTGTTTAAAAATAAAGAAGCTGATACAAACACTAATTCTCACAGAACTGCAGCCATCATTGTTCAAGCCTTTTGGGACAATATACAAGACTGCCTTACTAAGCATGGATTAGACCATCTAAGCTGGTCTGGACTCAGTTTCTTTGCAGTCGGTTGGAGGAAGAGAAGGGCCCACAGGCACAACAAACACCTCTAGGCTTTCTTGAAAATCTGTTACTGATCCCACATTTCCTGATATGTGGAGATAATTGTGTTTATATTTCCTTTAATGCGGAGATAATTTTGGTTATAGTTCTCAATTTCATGAATGGGAAAAATCTGAAGTTGCTCATACATGCAACTGAATTTGCAGAACACTGTACACCTAACTTCGGTAAAACAAAAATCCCAGGCTTTCCACAGAAGTTTGATGGTTAATGCCAGAAAATGCCTTCTGATCTCCGGAGGCAAATTGGCCTACAGCTCCTGAGAAGCACTCCTTTCTGCAGTCTTCTGTGTTCAGCTGCTGTTGATGCATCTTACCTTATGCTACTTTTCTGAGAAACACAACATGGCAGTCTGAAACTTTTCTGCAGCTTTCAGACCCTGTGATGTTCCTACAAGAAGCTGCTTTAGAACAGGCACTGGTTTGACCGCTTACACCGCTCACAGCTCAGTTTCAGCACTGACATCCAGCAATCACCTGTCCTTATGACCTTCTCTTTACTGACCTAGCACTGCTACTGCCGCACCATCACACACGCTAACAGATGATGCTACAAGACGTTCACATGGTTATGCCATAACCCACATCTTCCTATATTGTTTCTGCCAGGAAAAACAAAAAGGAAAAGAAAAGGAGGATCAGTGCCAGACTTTACACAGAAATCTTCTGTCTAGCATTTGGGGGAAGGTGGGGGGGAGGGAGGAAGAGTCCTGAATTCAAGTAATAATGAACTTAAAACCTCTCCTGATCTTTACTAGGGCTATACTGCATTTTCTTGAGATAGATGGAAACAATGGGACTGCTTTTGGTGTGATATATTTCTAACATCATAGTTTCTCGTATAGGGGTTGGGGGGGTGTCATTTTTGTTTTTAAACCCAGAACAATCCCATATACTTTATTTTTCAATTAAGAAGTAGATGAATGAGAACAGTCACCTTACTTCAGAGATTTTTCACAGCTGAATTTGCAATAGAGAATTTTAAATTACCCTGATAAAACTAAAAGATGTTACAGATATCAGTATTGCAGAAAAAAAGAAGAAAAACATCCTGTTTTGTTCAAAAAAAGTTCAGAGTCCTCCTGGAGTCTCTAACCCTTATTCATGCGTAGAGACTTCATTCTTTCACAGTAATCACTTTTTAGGATTCAAAGAAAGGTCCACAAAGCCATAGAAAAAAAAGTGATAGACATCAGTAAACGAAGCATGAGTCATTATCATCTGCCATCACTCAACCACATGAATGTGAATGCTAGCACAAACCTAGACATTAAATGTACTGACGACACTGACTCATAGGGTGCAGAAGTTAACCAGCAGTGTAGTCATCATACTCTCTATACTTCAAGCTTCAAGTGCACTCTGTAATAATGAGATTCTTCATGCTCTAGACAAATTCAGCAGTGGAAGGCCTGAGGCTTCACATCAATTCAGCCTGTGTCAATGGCTTAAAGAAAAGAACCCCCCCAAACACACGCAACAAGCCTCAAATTCTATCAGTGAAAACCTCACAGAGCTTAAACTTTATTATATCTTTTATCATTCCAGCTCCACCGGAAAAGTGGAACTACATAAAAAAAAATGTTAAAGACAGCTCCCTCTCCTCTGCAAAAAAGCAACAACTTCTTCCTTAACAATCTCATCTTGAAATGAGACATAGGAGAGAGTCAATCCTAAATCAAGTCAGGAAAAACCTTAAAAGGGAGGCTGAGAGAGGCCAACACAGGTATGTTGATACATCTATCTCATCAGCCATACTGCATGTTCAAGAATCCCTTTCAAAAGCATACCTTTGCCTGACCCAATAGCTAAGAGAAAACTTATGTTTTTGTAAAATTGGAAGGAAGTGATGGGTAGTCAGATTTCCATACTCGTTAAGTCAGTGGTAATTGTGACATCAACGTCAAGCGGATCCAGTATTTAACCTGAAGAAAAACTAAAAAGAATGTTTAAATTCATCAGCATAATAAACATAGTTTTTTTTCTTTGGAAGATTGTACTAACAAATTTTGGCTTATAAGAGATTGCTACTAACTCCTCTATCACAATTCATTAAAGATCGAAGTGTCTGTAATTGAACCATAAATCTCTTCTGTTCCTAGTGACTGACTGAATAAAACAGAACAGTAGACATTTACAGGGATACATTTAGTGGCTGCAAAACAAAATATTATTTCAAAGTAAAATTAAAATGATTTAATTAAATTCCACATCAGCAAAGGAAAAAAAGAAAGGATGAAGACATAACTCAGGATCTCTAAGACAGAGAAGAACAGCTCTAAAACTTGGGAGTCCTAGGTCCTACTCACAAGTTCTTAAGGACAGCATAGATATAATTAATAATCAATGAATTAATAAGCTTTGGGAAGGAGGCATATAGTCTATTTGGAAAGTAACTAGAACATTCTGAAGACTACTTTAAACTAACACAAGCTCCACATGAAACACTTTCAAGATCCCCTTCAAGATCAATCACAGTGAGGTAGAACTGCAGCTAGAAGACAGACAGATGAACAAGTTCTCTAAAGGAGCACACAGTAATCATTCCAAGATAGGCTCTGGAATATGGCCTCTAATAATATTTAAGGAATCGAGAAAAGTTTCTGGTAAGTCTCTAAAAACAATAATAAAAAATTATCATCTTTTTCCATTGTTGGAATGAAGTACCTGATCATTTGGCTTGCAAGAATAACGGCAACTTTCTCTTTGCCTTCTGCATTTGTCCAGTAACAAATAAGAGGTTTCAAAGCAATCTGACAGGCATATGGTACCGCATGTTCCAAACAAGAGTTTATTTATACAGTCAGGCAGGTTTCCTTCTTCCTCACACAGATGACATGTTGTGGGACTCGGCAAATAAAGCAATGTACTCTTTCCAAGGTATAAGTGTCAGTTTTGGGAGCAGCAGGGCCAAAAAAACCAAACACAAACAAACAAACCCTGCCTCTACAAGAGGAATACAATTTCATTCTCTCCTCAACAGCACCGAAGTGGATGACAGGGGAGCACAAAAGAGCAGAAGAAGACAGAGATAATAGAAAACAACAGTCGGTGGAGGGCAGAGACAGTGCTGTAACTTCGTCTATACCTGACTTCATGGCACTGAGCCACTGGACGAGACCCAAGAAATACTAACTAAACCAAGAATCACAGCATTGGTCCTTTTTGCTCTTTAGTTGGACAAACAGTATGAAAAATGAGAAACCTGTGATGCCACCGATGAAATCTTACTGACTTAGCTTAGCAGAGCTGCACAAGGTTGCTGTGGCAATTGCTTCCCTGTCCTAAAGCACTTCTTCTGAAAGAATACAAGGACTTCTTTGCTCATTGTGGTTGCAGACTGTTAGGAGAGTTCCTGAAGAGACTGGGACTTGGGACACTATCAGCATGTTGACATTTTTCTCTGTCTAGCCATTTCCAAGATGGCTGAAATTAAGCAAAAACATTGCCATGTTTAGTGGGGCATGGGACTCGGGAGGATTAGCTTAGTAGCAGCCAGCAGAAACAGGAAAAGCTGTCCAGAAGGTAAATGTAACGTAGCGTTGACTGGAGACCAATAGCTAAATGTAAGACAGGTGAACAAGTTACCAGTATTACTGGAAGGTAATATCCTAAACAAATGTAGTTGTCTAGCTTCCCCTTTGATACATGAGGTTCTTGCCTCTTTCCATGCTTTATGTTCCAACAGTTCCCCACCTCTGACTTGCAGATGGTTTTCACATTTTGTATGCTGCAACTCCAGCAAGATGCATACAGCAAAGCAAATGAAAGCATCAAGTCAAGCAAGTTGGCACAAGTCAACAGCTCCAAACTTTACTGGAGCATTTCTGATGGTAAAATATCAATTTCCTCCTGCCAGGGCAGATGGACAAAAAGCCCTACCACAGATATTCCCTATTATTTCTGTACAGACCTACTTTGCTCTTCTTACACTGAATGGGTCATAGCCTCCCTGTGGAGATGCCTATATGGCCTGTGTAAAATTAAAAGTAGGGAGCCTAACAGGTCTTGTTGAAGATTAAACAGGCACACCAATACCTACTTGAAATTAAACTTAACATCTCAGCTGGTTCATGTCAATTTTGTGAAACATGGGGAAAAAAAGGTAATTGACAATTAATGAGACCATCGACTTGGAGTTGGTGGAAATCAATAACATGAAACAATATGGAGCTATATAATCTTAATCAGTATTCTATAATGAAAAGGCTTTTAGACAGATACACAGAGTAATTGGCAGTTCCCTTGTGGCCCATTCTCTAAGCTATACAACAGTCCAATTAAAATGTAACATCAGTAGCAACACAATTATTTGTTTGTTTGGTTTATGCACTAGGTTATCCTATCTAAATCAAAAGTTGCAGACACTGAAACAGCATCCACAGAACAGTAAGATGTGGATCAAATCCAAGGGATCAAATTCAGGTCAGATGTCACAGTCATGCATCTTACTAATAAAAGGCTTCCAATTCACTATCTTTTTAATTATATGTACATGACAACCACAGAACTCATATCTCTTGCGCTGCACAGGAGGAAAAAAGCCACCACCACCACCAGTGCTCAAGCAGACATTCTTTTGCCAACAACAGTTGTAAACTCCTCTGAGGACAGCTTCACAGGTTCGGTAGGAGAAGCAGACTGGTTTGAAGTAAGACACTCTCTGTTTCCAAAGCATAATAATCCATGTAGCCTCCCAAAAGCAAGAAGAAAATCATTTCACTGATATGTCAAGAGTTCTTGAAGAGAACCAGAAATCCTAAATAGTACAGTAATAAAGATAATATGTACAAGAAAACTTTTCCATAACTTTCCCCCTCTTGATCTATGATACAAAAATGAAACATTTGTATCAAAATAGTTCTGTTAGATTAAAAGTGCCAGAGAAGTACTCAATGGAAGTTAAAAATCTGTTGCAGATGACATGCTCACGTATATTACAAGAAATGCTCATATTTCCTTACCTAAATCTATCCTTTGTGGTTCAATATTGATTTTTCCAATATTGGAACTTTTCCAATAAGCTCGTGACATAGTTGCTCTTCACAGTGGTTACTAGAAGGTCGAGCAAATTGTAGTTTGCTTTTCAGTGATAAACTGTCATGTGGCAATCTCTAGGACTGGGCAGGCTGCCTATGCTAGAAGCTGCCCATGTTAGAAATATGGCCCTTTAGGTCAAAACCTATCTAAACATGCTCCTTTTTAATCCTCGCAGCTTGATCTTTTTTCAATTGTTTAATAGACTTTTATATATTATTTCTCTTTCAGAGTTAAGATTCTCACGTTCCAACAAAAACTGGATCTCACTCATATAAATCCAAAGAGGGAGGAACATACTGTTTAAAACTATACTGCCCAAAGATACTTGTCCCAATATGTCTGCGCAGACATATTTGTTCTAGAAAGTAGGTCTGCTTTCCTCCCTAATTTAGATCACATTAGAATACTAAGTACATATTTAGGTGAAGAGTAAGTGCACTTTTTCACACGCAAATGTAATTGCAAGATAAATTCTACACTGCATTTGCTCGCAGAAGTGAAAATTAATCTTTCTTCTTGGTGATATAAACACATACATCCCCAAAATCGCAGCTCTGACCCAGCCCATTACCCCTCACTTGAAAATCCTGACTGGAGAACTGCAAAAGGGGAGCCCTCATTTCACTGACTTTGATTTCCAGCCATCCTGTTAAATTCATAGGTGTTGCACAATAAAACATATTTTGCAATTCCTGAAACTTGGCAGGTATGCCAGATGCTAATACTACATAGAGGAGCTGCATTTACAAGACTAGGTTTTTCAGCCACCATGACAGAAATGGCCCCACAAAAACCTGGGCTACAGAAGAAAGCAGATTAAACACGTTCACTCTAAAACTAAAAAATTTTTAGCTGTCTTTGGGAGCTGAATCCCCCTTGAGCACCTAGGCTTTTACGGCTGTGCTTAGCCTTTCTTTTTTCAGGGTGGGAGGGGTGGAGGTGGAGGGCAGAAAAGATTTTTCTTTTCCTTTTAATGAAAAACAGGTTATTACTTACAGGCATGAAAGAACCGATTTACGCTCCAGATGCCCTGATCTCTGATGCAGCAATACCAAATAAATACTGTGAGGCTAGTGAAAAGAGACAAACCCAAAGAAATAACATTCTGCTAAGTGAGGATTAAAATTCCCAAGGGAATATCCAAAGATCATTTAGGATCTCCAAGCAGCAAAAGCGTGGAAGAGGCATCAGTATTCCATTAACATGGAATTCCCCATTCCATCTTATCCACCATCAGCTGGAAATACTACAGCATCTGATGTCTCATTGATATCAGAACCATTCATTTGTTTACAAATAATTTTTCACTCTTGAAACAGAATTGAATCTGAAGCACTGGGAACATCACAGTGCGTTGGACACCGGCACACAAGCCATTACGGTTTTAATGCACAAGCTGAGTAGTAGCATAGCAACATTTCAGAAGGTCTGGAAAGCTGCGTTTGAATAGCAGCGTGGAACTGTTTCATTAAGGGCATTCTTTTAAAGAATTGAGCTTATTAAATTTAATGTCAAGCTTGAAATTAAATACCCAAATGTATTAAACATTAAGAAAATAGAGCCACTTTAGTGTCTTGCACTACATCTTCCAGCAACATTATGAGTTCCCCATAGAGAGAAGCAAGAAGATTGGGGGGGGGGGATGTGCATGGGCACAAATTATCAACACAAACCATATCATCAGTTCTAGTCTACATAGAGACAAAGCTTGTGAAGATGCAGCCAATTCTACTGCCTGAAGTATATCAGTCATCACTTTAGGGGGGGGGGAAACAAAAAACAAAAAAACAAGATCATTGGGAATCTATTAAAAAGGCAATTGCCTTTCAGTAACAGAACCTTCTGTAATGTCTACCCTTTTATCCCTTTGG
This sequence comes from Rhea pennata, assembly GCF_028389875.1. Classification (NCBI taxonomy): domain Eukaryota; kingdom Metazoa; phylum Chordata; class Aves; order Rheiformes; family Rheidae; genus Rhea; species Rhea pennata. The sequence continues at coordinate 17,435,792 of NC_084667.1, read as the reverse complement.
AGTCATTCTTTTTGTCTTTTACAGAATTAAAAAAGGCTCAGTAATACTGGAATATCTACTAGCTCTAGCTTCCTTACTCATTAAAAAGTACACAGATTCTGCAGCCTAGGGTAGCATTAACAGAGGTTGTCAAAGGTCAGCAAAAAACAGTCACGAAAGCAAAAAAGCAGTGGTAGATTATCTTTTGAAAGTGAAAGAAGGGAAGAATCATTAAAAACAAAGGGAGGGAAAAAAAAATAGAATTCTAGCAGCAGCAAGTGGTAAGAAGTTAAATCAGCAAACCCTGCCAAGCACCCTCATTTCACTCCTGCAACTACCAAAGATTCTACCACGTAGCTGTCAAATATCAAGACACTGTTTATCATCGAACAGGCAGGTGCAAAATTCTGTGGCATAGTTTTCATAATCTGTAATGGTATATTTATACAAATAAATGGAAGCTTTCCTATAATTAAATAGAAACGCAGAAAATCGTAAGTAACGCAGAAGCTCAATTTAATTTGAAATGAAGTCCAGTATATCTGATGTCATTCCCACACTGAGTTTGCAGTGTGCCAAAGTTTTCTCTCTTTAATAGCTGCAGAGCATAAATTGACAGGGAGGAGCCAGCAGTTCCAGGAGAAGTGTTTGAGACTTATGGAGTCCTGTGAAATTACCATAAAAGACAGTTTTGATTTGGTGAGATAAATGCAGCAATAAGATGGGTCTTTTTCAAACAGATTACCAGTTGCATTTAAAGTATCTGTCATTAGAGATAAAAACTCCTGAGGATGAAAGCAGACAACACACAGGTTTGCTTCAAGACATCAGAGGGCTTGATTAGTTCCCCCATACTGACTTAAATTCAGCTATCATCAAGGTCTCCTTTGCAACCAGCAAATCTGGTGCAATCACCACAATCTGGTGAGAAAGGAGATTCTACAGCCAAGCAAATACAGTAGAATTTACGTATTTCACTGTACTCTTTCATCAAAAGTCCCGTAAAGCACTTTACGATTAAAGCACATCTCAAAGCAATTATACTGTGCAGTCATCATTTGCCATCCTGGAAAAAGGGAAAGGGAAAAATATCAACATATAATTTACTCATTTCAATTTGTTAAAACAGCAACAACAAAACCCCTCTACTTTGCCAATCTTCCAGAAAAAGCAAGAAAACTTTGGTGGAAAGCATAGGTTTTAGTAGCAAGTTTACAAGACAGCACCATGCCCATTTCAAAGACTCAATGAAGAAACTGAGATATCAAGCAAATTCCATGCTCAAGAAGAGCTAGAACAGAACTCTGATACATTTCTGCAGTGCCAGCCCCCTGCACAGCTACAAAAGCCTCCTATGCAAAAATTCTGTACCTGTTGAAGTCTTCTACCCCACGGCATCCCCTCAGGATCACAACCGTCCTCTTCAATTCCACAAAGTAAATGTTCTATAGAATACGCAAATTTATCTCTAGTTTAGTCTGCAGTGCTCATATAGCTAATGTCAATTAAACTCTCCAGTAGTTTCAGATCGAGACAGACAACTGTGGTCTTCAAGCTTTTAATGAATGAAGCTGGGCAAAATGCTCTAGGTGATCCTGCTTGAGCAGGGGAGTCAGACTAGATGATCTCCAGATGCTGAGGTTGAAAGGGACCATTCTGTGATGCTGTGGAGCTGATGGAGTGAAAATCAGTAAAGAGAGGCAGATTCTACCTCAACTGAGCTACTAGTCCTCTGAAAATCCCACAAAACCATTGACCCAGTAGAATACTACAAGCTTTAGAGATCCTTTCCCTTCACTGGGAATTAATTACTACTGAATTTCAGAAGGATCCTCTAAAGAGCCCTCAAGCATCTAATACCAATTACCTGTTTTTGTGGACTGTACCTATTAACAGAAAGAAAAACTTGAACTGCAAGATTGCATTGGCAGAAATGGCTTGTATAAAAGCTTTCCAAAGTATTTGTGTGCTGCAACTGCAGCTCAAACATACAGGCTAAAGTTAGCACTGAAAATACATTACTCCACTGAAGCCAATGTCTTCACGCTTGTCTTACTCCTCTCCTTCTTTATTTAGGGATGCTCCATCATCATTAACATATTCAATGTATAATTCCTTCCCATATTTTCCATTCTTGCCACAAAGCCATCCAGGAGGAAGTAATAGTTTTGAAAACTGCTCTATCTCCCCCAGCACCCTTGAAAAGCAAGTTGAATGTAACTACCCTTACTTGTGGAGGGAAAGATTGACCCTTCTAAAGGATTTGCCATTATATCTTTTAAGGACATCAATGTGATAACACAGCCATACAAAACAAATTCAGTGTATGAGAAAGATGAAAACCAAAGAAGCTACATACAGAAGCAAGGTATCTGCAAGCAGAACATCTGTAAAGTGCAAAGATTTGTATGTACAGAAACAGCACGTCGCGGGGGGGAATGAGGGGAGATATTTCTTCACTGTTGGGGGGGGGAAAACAAAACTATAGTTAACCCTCTTCCTTGTGATCTGAAAAAATACCATACAATACAGAGAATTCATGGCTCAGTTTCCTACAACTTGGTGACCTTCCTCCCTGCCCTACTATTACACATACATCACGTGCACATTGAAGTGCAAGACATAAAAGGAAAATATTTCTTCAGCTAACTGTGGTTGATGGCCCTCTGCTCCTGTCAACGTGGCAAATGGAGTCTACCATAGCTTACTCATCTGTATTGAGAAATTACTCCTGCTCATCGGTCTCAGAATAGAAGACCTAAAAAATCCATTCCCATGATGAATAAATTAGAGTTAAATAAGGTCAGGAAGTCTCTAATGTCTGCTGGGGACCAACCTCTCAAGGTTATTACACCCTTGTTGAAATCTTGACTAGAGTCAGTTCACCCCTTTCTTCTCTTCCTGTATTTCTTCCCTCTCTTCTGTAAATTCACTCAGCTTTGCAAGCATTTAGTGCTTTACTTTTCGACATCATACTGCAGTTTATCAGAGAAAACAGTATCTTGCCAGATTTAAGTCCAGATAGTGCCTATTCCAAACTTAGCACTGGATATAGAGAAATATATAGGGTTGGAGTTTTTTTTTTTTTTTTTTTTTTAAAGGATTGTGAAACTCCCAATTGTCCAACAAGAGATTTGTATCTGTATCTGAAAGGCTGGAAGCCTGCAAGGAAAAAAAAATATTATCACAATTTCTAGAAATAGAAGCTAAAACTGCAGTTAAAAAGTTGCTGTGCAATTCAAAGACTATCCTACCCCTTTTTTGTCAGTTGTAACTGCCCAAAATACATTCTGTGTGTTCCAAGCAGGGTTGGAGATTGTTTTTCTGTTAACTTGTTAACGATCTGGTTTCCAGTACGGCGCAGGTTACAGCGCAGGTTTTAGCGCAGAGAAGCATGCTTCTCTGAACTAAAAGCTTTCTCACGATCTCACACTAAACCTGTGACTACTAATGGACTCCACCAAGGTTCTTCAGAGAGGTTATCAGACTCGGACAGAACCTTCCTTAACTCCACCTGATGTTCTGAATATTTTTGTGCTGTAAGAAGAGAAGTCAGGTGGAAGAATGTTCTGCCTAAAAAGTATTTTCAAAGTATAAGAACAACAGTTCACTTGTTTCTGCCGTTTTCCCTTTATTCCAGACACACTCCATGACATACAAGGATACAATTTGTTCCTCTAGAAAAGATCACACCAAACAAAAGGACTAAGATCTTAACTTGGTAATTAGCAGATACATTTGGAGAAATCTTTTACTGCATCTGCCTCAAAGAAAAAAGAGAGCAGATGTTTGTATTCAAGACAACAGCTTATGTAAGGACCACTTCCCCCTTCCCCAAAATTCTTGCAGTCTAACAGATTCTCACAGTCAGGAATCAATCAAGGGCCACTATGCTTTAGGAATGCATCAGTGGACAATTTGGAAAAGAAAAATTGAATTGAAAGTGTCCACTGAAACAGCAGTAGGCTTGTTACACTGAAGTAGACCTCAGCTTCAGAGATGGTCTGAAATAAAGCTAAAGATTTCCATGACTAGTGTGCATGCTACAGTTTTCACTTCCTCAAATATTTATTACCCTTAAACCTAATTCTCTGTCTAGACACACCTCTTTTAAAAGACACCCTAATGCTGACTAGGAAATCAGGAATGCTTGCACACCAAGATCCACAGAGATGGGGGTACTGGCAGGAAGTGAGGGGAGACAGAGAGAGAAATCTGGGAGTCTTGCAACAAGAAAAAGAAGGGAACTAGAAGGGAAACATTTTATTTTTGAAATGAATTAATTAATTCAAGAAAATTCAGACACATTCTTAATGTCTTGGTATTTAGACTCATGGAAGTGGTAAATGTAAGCCTCATGATATATATTAAAAAAGCCCATTCTATTATTTTAATCATATCTGCCATCACAGGTTTAAGCAAATCTTCAGTATTCTGATTAGCATCTATTTTAGCTCTTGGCAGCCCTCTACTGGACCATCTGCAGTAACACCATAGCGATCAAAGTTTTCAAGCAGAAGAGTGGAAAATCCCCACTGCTGGATAGTTTCTCCTCATTCAGGATCTCAGTGAACATATTGCCAGAAGGTACCAATACCTGCTTAAAAAAATAAAATAATTTTTTTGGTGTAAGCTCGTTTATTATCACCCAGAATCCTGCTTGAGCAACACAACCGTAATTTGCTGTCCCTAAATTTTGTCAGGAGTATTTTGTCCTTAGAGAACAGTTGAAGAAAACGTTTAAAAATGAACAGTTGCAAATAGACTGCTGAACTATAAAGCTGCAGATGCCAGATCTCTAACAGAAGGCTGAGCTGCCCTTCAGGGAGACCTCAACAGGCTGGAGAGTTGTGTGGAGAGGAATATCATGAAGTTCGACAAAGGCAAGCACAGGATCCTGTACCTTGCAGGAATGACACCATGCACCACTACAGGCTGGGGGTTGGCCTGCTGGAAAGCAGCTCTGTGGAGAGGAAAGTGGGAGTCCTGGTGAACAAGTTAACCGTGAGCCAGCAACATGCCCCTGTGGCCAAGAAGGCCAATAGTATCCCTTGGGTGCATTAGGAAGAGTGTTGCCAGTAGATCAAGGAAGGTGATCCTGCCCCTCTATCCTGCCCTAGTGAAGCCACATCTAGAGTACTGTGTCCATTTCTAGACTCCCCAGTACAAGAGAGACATGGAGCTACTGGACACAGTTCAGCAGAGGGCTAAAAAAATTATGGACCGGAGCATCTCTCCTATAAGGAAAGGCTGATAGAGCTGAGACTGTTCAGCCTGGAGAAGACTGAAGTGGGATTATCAATGTGTTTAAATATCTTAAGGGAGGGTGTCAAGAGAATGGGACCAGATTCTTCTCAGTGGTGCCCAGCAACAGGACAAGAGGCAACGGGTACAAACTGAAACACTGGAAGCTCCATCTGAATGAGGAGGAATTTCTTTACCATGAGAGCAACAGAGCTCTGGAACAAGTTGCCCAGAGAGGTTGTGGAGTCTCTTTCCTTGGAGATATTCAAAAGCTCTCTGGACACAATCCTAGGCCACACACTCCAGGTGATCCTGGTTGAGCAGGGGGACTGGATTAGATGATCTCCAGAGGTCCCTTCCAAGCTCAACCATTCTGTGTTTGTGATAAATGCCTTTGTGAATTAATCCACTCTTCCGAGTAAGATTGTTTTTGTGAACCAAAATTACCAGTCCAGACAAAACTGATGCAATTGTGCTATTATATTAGCAGACTTTAAAAGGCAAGCAACTAGCTTTGCATCTCCTACAGTAGTCCAAAGCCTTGTCTCAGTTTACTTAAATGGTCAAGATTCAACAGCAACTGTGCTCAAGGCTACAGACCAACTAACTCATAGATCTACTCTTACAGACCAACTGCTCTTAGATCTACAAAAGCTGATGAAAGCAAAAATAAGCGGAAATTGACTCCCATATACAACAAAAAAACTACACAGAAAAGAGCAGATTAGCTTCTAAGCATAAAAAAACAACCAAAAGTGGAAGAGGTAGAATAATTCAGTCAGTGGCTGTGCTAGCATAAATAGTCCCCTATCAGGGGATTTTTGCTGGTGTTAAGTGGTTATTAAGTGCAGACACCAGGTTCTACAACCAACACATACGCTTCCCAGGGAAGAGCAGAAGCATGAACTACATTTTAGCTTTGCAAGAGATGCCTCTCAATCTGTTCTATGTAAATACAAATTTCATAAGAAATTCTCTGAAAGAAACTCCTAAGCCATCAGCTATGTCAGACAGGGCAGAATTCTACAGGCATTAGAAAGGCTGGTTCATCTGTTTTAGGTGTACAGCTGTAGGATGTGAGAAAAAAAGAACTACAACAAGTGATGCAACAGTCAGGTTTAAGTTGTAAAAGGAAGCAAGCTGTAAAGAAACCTGCGCTGATGATGGTCTTCCTTGAAAAACAAGCCAAGCTGATTTTACTAGTTACTCAAATCGTTCATTAACAGCTGAAATCAAGACAGGCAGCTAGGTTGAGACTACAGGTATTTATGAAATGTTAACTGGACACTTCACTCAATTTTGAGCAGCATTAACAGCTTCATGTACCAACCTTAAGATTTAATTGCCTGCTACACTATTTTGATAGTTTAGTAGTTTGAAACATCATCATTGTTAACACTCTGATACAGATTCCATTTCAGTCCTGACCTAGATTTACTGCATTGCTCATTCTTATTTAGCACTTCATACTGTAGCCTGAATGTGCTAAAGTGACATTTGCTTGCCCCTCATGCTCCCATTTCTGTCCATTAGAAACAAACACTTTATTTTTCAGCTTTGGAACTGGACTGATAACTACAAGCCCAAAGACTTATTTAAAAGCAGTTGGTTGCATTTCTATATTAATAGTTTCGCTCCTCAAAATGAAAAATACATTGCAAGAATACACTCTTCCATTCACAACTTTGTTTCTAATTAGTGTACAAATGGCAACAAACATCTGCCACTTCAGTTGAGTAAAAAGATATGCTGCTTTCACCCATGAAACAATTCTCATGGTCCTGCAGTCCACAACTCTACCGCCAGAATAAAACACTTTCATTAGTGATTGGTAAAGATGCATCTTTGACAGAGCTTCCCGCTGGCCCTTCACCTTGAAGCATCTTTACATTTGGATGGTGCATATTACTTACAGTAACTGTACAAAGGCAAATAGCAAAACTGTTGCTGCCTCTATCCTATATGCAAACACCCTCAAGGAGAACCAGATGGCTGTTGACTCACTTCACACCATTACTGTACTAACAAGATCCACTGATAAGAGGTTTCCCACACTTAAGTTACAAGAACCTTTCTTCTGGAATACACAGGCACTTGCAGGCTATTTATGCTGCCATTAGCAGCATATGCTGTGCACACATACAACATTCAGTAACAGAATGATTTGCCAGGCATGGGGTAGGCTAGAGAAAAGGGATGCTGAGCTGTCAAAGTAACATCTCATTATATCATAGAAGGATAGTGAAGAGGAAAGAATGGGGCAGAGGGAGAAGTGGAATAAAAACAATTTAAATAGCTTTCATGCTGTTTCTAGGAGACCATGTAATACAGCTGCTGAATGGAAGATGCACAATATAAGCAGCAGGTATACTGCAGCAGTAATACAGAGGCTGCGAGAGGGAGGATTAAAAAGGAGGGGTACACACAGAAAGCGGTCAGGTATCTTTCTGACTCCAGACTGGCAATTTCCCCAAGGGAACAAAATTAAATAAAACATGAGGAGGCCAAGATAAACACTGGAGAACTTAAAGGAGAATCTCAGCTTCCACTAAAATAACAATAGTAACAAATGAAAATGAACAGAAACATAGTATTAAGAGTTGGATTGATATGAAAGTGTTTGCAACTCTAGCAGAAATACTAAGGTAGACTTTGCATGGAAGATGGAGCTGACATTCCAGGTCATTTCTCTTTTTACAGAGAGAACTGTTTCAGCCAACAAAAGAGCGTGGCCGCACAGAATCTGCACCTTAAAAAGAGACAGATGATACTGAAATGTTCCTTTTCAGCTTCAGGCCATTTGGAGCAGTAGATCAGGAAATGCTTTTACGGATGAGAGGACACACCAGGTACATAAAGTCCCAGCTCCAAAGAAGAGACAGCCTCATTGCTAACTCATCTCCTTGCTTCTTTCTATTTTAAGTTCTCTTACAAGTCCAATCACCTTTTTATCAAAAAAGTCAGACAAGTTACGTATCAGGCAAAGTTTTATGTTACATATAGATTACTACCACATTTACTGTTTTAATTTTCCAAGTTATCTGCTATCTCTAAAAGCTTACAAACCACTCAAAAAAAATTCCTCACTTATAAACAGTCATTTCTGTTTCAGAGGCAAAGAAAACTACAGTTAAAGAATGCAAAATTACTTGACTAGTACAACACAATAAATCAACAGCAGAACTAGGAATAGATTATAGCTGTCCCAGTTCCTAGTCTTTTGCTTTAGGTATAAGACTACAGAACTGCATAGATGAACGCAGGCCACAGAAGTTGCCAGCTGGCTATTAGACAAAAAAAACAGATCATTTAAAGAGCTCCTGTGTAAAAGAATTTGACTGTTGGACCTCACTGAAGAGTGTTTTGACCTGGGATAGCATAGTTTTGCACTGCCAAATTCTCAGAGCTTCTTGAAGATACTGGTCTGGTAAACTACATATGTATGTATATGTAGTATACTAAGTGCTACAGGCAACTTTATTAAAAATTCCTTTACAGCAGAAAAGGCAACAATTTACAGTAGAAAGCTCAGCACTGTCTGGAAGCTGTGTTACCATAGCTGTGCCATTTTCAACTGTTTTCTTTGCAGTTATTTAGACATGGTCAGTTTGAGGACAAACATAAGGACAACTTGTAACAAAAAAGATGGAAAACATGGTTGTTTGTAGATGAAGTTTTACTGTTAGGCCAATGGAGACAGTTATCTTTCAAGAATATTTTAAGTAAACTAACTTGAGAAAATGCCACCAGTTCATTAAAACTGAGTCTTTTTATAAATGTATCCCTTTACCAGAGTTACAGACAGCATGGGCTTGAACTAGATGTCTCGTATCTCTGAGGAGATGCCTAAACAAGAATGTTCTCTTCTGCCAGCTTCAAAATTATGCTTATAAAGCAATGATGCAATACCATCTCAATATGAAGAGTCTAATTAGTCTCAGAAATTTCAAATAGGGAAATGAGCTTTCACCTCTTCAGATGTACAGTAGTCTCTGAACTGAGACACAGCTGTACCTTTTTCATGCATGAGTTACATCCAAACAGGTAGTACAACGTAGGTAATACACTTGCATCCAAAGTAAATCCAGAATGAGCAATCATAAAGTTCTCAGATAACTTGGATCAGTAATACTCAAACTGTGGATGAGGAGTCCTAAAATTTTCCACACAAGCATGTAATCTACTTATATCCTGCAGAAGATATAAAACAGCAGAAAAGCCTATATGCCTCCATGGAGACATATTACATAAGACAAGATACTATGTTCTAAATTGGTGCAAATCATCTGATTTACAGTAACTATGCGTGCTCTTTACCCACAGCAAATGTAAAACAATTTGAATCAGGAACACTACAGTCATTTGGAAAGCAAATTCCCCAAGATTTGTTATATACGCCAGACCTGATAAGACCTACTGCTTTTTAACAGAATTTTACTCCACAAGGCCAATCAGTCTCCAATAAAGAAGGAATATCTCTGCTAGAACGCAGGCCTGTAGAAGAGAGAGTACAGATGGTTCAGACAAGGCTCATGCTCATTGCCAAACTGGTCATAGTAGGGTAGCTAATAAAATTTGAATGTTTAATACTACTTAAAGAACTTGGAAGACAGCAACTACCTTGTAATATCCCACAAGTGGCTATTGCTGTTAACCAGTGATGCAGCTTTTCAACCAGACTATACCAACCAACACTGGGTTTAGCACGCTCAATGCTAATTAGCTATGTTATGGCACAAGGAACTGCAGCAGCATGCCACTCTGCCACAGATGAGTTCCAGAAATGCACAACAGTTAGCAGTTTGCCTGAGTAAAGTTACTTTTCCGATAAGAACTGATGTAATGGACAGGGAATGTATGCAGAGACTTCAGAAATAAACTTCAAATACACAGGGATAGTATGTATTATGTGGAGGATGCAGAGGCAAAAGCAAGATCGAGGTCACAAGGGTTATCAAATAGAGGACATCAGGGTCTAGGTCATTAAGCAGAGAAGATGTTGACTTTTCAGAACAGATCTCATTACAGAAGATCTAATCCAATTTCATCACTATCATCTCCCTCTGACAATTCAGAGGTAAAAGAGAAGCAGAGTGGTAACAGTCAACAGTGCACTGTATTAAATAATCAGCAACAGAATTTTATCAATAAATGGAGCAGCAACATACGTAAGTATACATTTACACACACACACACACTCTATATGTGTGTGTATATTTACAATACACACACACTACAGCTGCATAACAGCAAACATTTGAGATCACACTGTATCTACTTGACTCAAAGTAGTTCAGTGTTCAGACATGCTGCAACACAGATCAGCAGCGACAAACCCCTTGCAAAGGCAAAGTACTCCATACATTTAAAACATACTTCCTCCCATTCAGAGATCATTGTCCTTCACCGCTGTATGGTGGTAATTCAGCTGCACACAGCCTTCTTCATGAAGCGTTAAAGAAAGCTAGGCTGAACAGTGCTAATTACCACTCTTCCCCCACGTCCTCCTTCCCCTCCCTCCCCCTTTTTTTTAAAAAGAAAAAAACATGAAAGGATGTTAAAGATCAAAGAGAAAGGAAAGACTGAGTGAGGGGTGGGGAGGGAGAAGAAAGTGAAAAAAGATAAATTAGACAAATGAATCATGAAGCTAACAGGTAAAATATCATTAGTAGATAAACAGCCTTCCTTGGGTAGGAAAAGTGCAGAAAGTTAACCTTGTCATACAACTAAACAGCTTATGGGAAAAGAGTTAATAGGTTTACTTTCTCCAGTTCACTTTAAATACTTTCTCTTGTTCACCTAGATGTGTGCAAAAGGTAAGTGAAATCTAGATTTTACACAGTCAGAGCCTATTAAAACATTCTTAATGGGGTTGCTTTTCAAAACCAGGACTGGCCAAGATTTTAGGCAACCGATATTCTCAAGTATGCAGCGCCCTCACGTGTCCACCGGGGAACTACTTAACAATTCCTTTAAACAGAATTTGGAGAAAGTATTTGCTCTCAACTTTTCCTAAGATTTAATTCTGCCAGGACAACAAACCTTTTCCATTATTGCTTCAGTCTTGTTCTCCACCGACCAATCACTGCTCTGCACTCATTTGCACCTCTCTCTGCTTCAAGAAATGAGTAGACCATATCAATGCCATTGACAATAAAGCAACTCCATTATAAATAAAATTTGACACCTAATATCATTTATAGTATATCAACTGTAATTTTTACTCATTTACTCTGACTTATTTTAATACTGAAAGTTAAATTTGATAGCAGATAAAACAAATCGATTAGGTTACCTACAAATACTGCAAACTTCTAATTCAGTTACCTTTCTGGGATTTCCCAGTTAATTCCCCTCTCCCCTTTTAAAGCACAAAAAAAAAAAAAAAAAAAAAAAAAAAAAAAAACACCCACAGAACTTTCTCCTCTCATATACTGGCAGACTGCCAGACAGCACCAAAAAGCAAAATTTGCTATACTATACCACTTACTACCCTCATGTACGCTTATTCTACATAGTTATACACATAATGAACTTGCTTAATTATTCCTTTTTTTGGCAAAGACCATCCTACAATATTAGTCAGGAGCATGACAATCCCTGAAAGGCAACCTTTTATTTCTTCTGCAACGTTTATATAGCTTCTAATTCTAATGAATGCTTCTACTTCTCCTCCTTTCAGGAGGATAGTAAATATGCAGTACGAGCTGGAAACTGAAGTCCCTATGATGCAATCTGGTGAAATAGCTGATTATGCAAAAAGAACAGAGACTCTGGAGAGCTTTCCATCCCTTATGTGCTCATTACCTCAAGGCAAGTCAACATAGTCTCCAGTTCATAGACCCCAGAAACCAAGAGTGCTACACTTGAGACAATCTGATTTATTTATTTCAAAGTATTTGATTTAACTAGGAAAGCACAGTAATAGGCAGCAAGAAGATTGTGCTTAATGGCATTTCCTATTAAAAGGATTTCAGAAATCTATTTCTATCATGGGCACTTTGTAATTGTTCTTGCAATTATATAATCTTCATAGTACTTCCAGTTGGCCTGTGTTGACAAACCAGCCTCTAAGTGAGATTCTCACGACTCAGTGCCACTAATACACAGAGCCAGCTGTAATTTCAGTATAATCCTGAAGGCTCTCTATCAAGAATAATTCTCCCTCTTGCTTCCAAGAAGGATTTAATCTCAGCTGTGCTCTCAATAGCCCTCCTATTTGGCTATTCTTGATAATACTGCAAATCAGAAAAATAGGAACTGAGCTCAGATTTTAAACAAACCAACTGTATCCACTGCTTAATCAGATAATCTTAGCTGTTAACAGTTCTTTTTCTTAACACTAACAAAATAGGTACACCCACAAACAGAGTTTCTCACAGACCTCCCAATAATTCACACCAGCAGAATATTAACACTGACATTTTTCATCATCCTTCAACCCAGCACCATTATAGGCAGAGTTCTTGAGTTTGCCAAAGTTGTAGGTCACATTAAGAAAAAGCCTTCTGATTAAGAAATTCCATAGTCCAAAATCTAAGTCTATTCTTGGTAAACTGATGAGAAGATGATCTCCCGTGTTTCACGTTTCAGGATTTGATTTCTAGGCTCACATAATCACCAGCTCAGTCCAGTGACCAGGATGCTTACCTCAACAATACATTGGCATTACATGCTGACTTGGCTTCACTATTATTTACAAAGAAAAGAATCAAAATTATATGCGCTCTGTGTGTGTGTGTGTGCACATACACACACACACACACACACACACAGAGTAATTCCTGAATCTTCCAGGTGTATTTATGCCTTTCATTTACCTCTATATACTGTAATTGCCAATAAAGAATCAGAGTATATGAGACTACAGAGCAGGGAATTAGACCTTAATGAGATAACTCTAACAGAATGCTGAACAAGAAGGGAAGAAGCAGCAAATACATTGAACCCTACCTCTTTGGTTCATATTCCTTTAAGAATGGCTATCAGTATAAAAGCTATACCAACAATAGATTCTTCTCTTAAAAAAATATAAAACATGCTTATGCTCCCCAGTGACATGACATGGTATTTTAATAGCAAGTTGCTAATAAGAATCTCAGCACTCTGGGTTGTTTAAAACATCCAAAGAGATTATGAGTAATTGTATTGGAACCACTGAATTGGAGACAAAGCTCAAAACGTGTTACACTGCAATGTTAACAGCTTCTGTTCAGAAGAAAGCAACACCTATTTCATTGCAGATATACAATGTCTGCAACATTTGCACAGTGGGGAAGAAGATTGCTCCCTGTATAAATCCAGAGCACATCACTGCAAATAAGGTTTTTAATTAAAAACTGGCATTGCTGAGCCTCCTGCTGACTGACAGCCTCTCACTACCTCCTCCTCAGATGGCTAAAATCAGCTTCCAAGAGGTATGGCAGAAAGAAACAAAATCACTAACATGCCCGGGTTTGACAAGTCTCTGCTGGGGACAATTTCAATAGCAGGGTACTGCAGAGAGGAGTAAGGAGAGAAAGTAGATGACTATTTAGGAAGACTTCCCTAATGATTGCTCAGAACATCACAAACAAGACGGCACAGGTGGTGTTTTATTCCTAGGCCTGCCGACAGGATGATCAGGCAGGACAATTTTAATCAGAAGCCATATTGTTAAGTAGAACACAGAACAATGTTTGTACCTCAGTGGGTGCAGCTTTCTTAAAATACAAAGTAGGCTTGGGGGTTAGCTAAGTTGTTAACCTTGACAGAGGTCTGTATCCCTCAGGAAAAAGAGGCAGAGAGAAGCTCTGAAGTCCAAAAAACAAACAAAAATTTCTTACTTCCATGGCCAGAACATTTTCCCCCAATTTAACGCAAAGGAGCTTATACTGAGTGTTAGTACTGTACCTTCAGGAGGCTCTTCCTGCAGATGAGGGGGCAATTCTTCACTGGTTGTCTCAGTTTCATCTTCCACCATCTGCGTTTCTATGCTTGGTCCCTGTAGAACAGAACAGCAAAGAGGAGGTAAATTGGAGAAAGTTCAAAAAGGAACCACAAAAATAATTAAAGAATTAAATAATATGCTAGACAACGAACACAAGGAGCTCACTTTAGTTGATGAAAAAGCAAGCTGCTGGGAGGTTTATCTGCAGTCTAATTATGTAGCAGAGGAAGGAAAAAAAGATTGATAAAAGGATTGTTCAAACTAACAAGCAAAGGTTTGAGTGTCCAAGTAGACTCAAAATAGGAACTAAACAATGACGCACAGTTTCTAAATTATTATTTCTAAAACACATAATATAATAATCATTCAAATCCCATTTACCAAGGGTTGTGGCAGATTCTCCATCACTTGGAATTTTCAGGAAAAAAAAATCCAATCTTTGATTTAGAAGGATTTATCCATGTCTTACCAAGACTGGACTCTGAAGTGTTTGCAGCCTGTTTGATACAGGAGATTGATATGGATTATGCAAATGGTCCCACACCTTACTTTTCTTATGTGCAAGTAAGACTTAAAATAGGTCACAAAAATATTTTCAAAGAAAGGCAAAGCAACCTTGTTTACAGTCTCCTAACCCATTCAAGTGTGTTGACCACAGTTTTCCCCAATCACATTTGTACCTGCACGTGCGTGTGCATGCACGATAAATTAACTTCCAGTAGCTTCTAGAGCTACTAGATTGCCCTCCAAAGTTTTGCAATTCCACTTGCCAGACTTCATGTCCTTGACAACAGCCTGCAACATTGTTGATGCAAGGATGTGAGCAGTTAGATTTGTAGACTTAGAAAACACTAACTTTTATTTAAGGCTGAGAACTCACTTTACATACACAACCTTTTCATGACTTGAGAAACCATAAAACCATAGTTGTTTTTTCAAAAAAAAAAAAAAGGGCTCTTAATCTTTTTTTAAAAAATAATGGCAGAGTGAACATTAGGTGTAGTTTAAAAATAAAATCTATTCATGATTTTCTTCATTCCAGGCACTACAGCAGTCAAAAGCAAAATAAGAATTTTAGCACTCATTAGCAATGCTAAACATGAATGGGCTTGTAGTCTGAACTATCAGAAAATGCATATTAATATGCATAATTAATGCAGCTGGAAGGTTACAGAAGGCAGTTTAAACATTAGTACATTAAAAACTTGCAAGATTTTACTGTTCAAACTCATGGAGAAAAAGGGATCATAACATTAAATCTCCAATATTTGTTTTCCAACCTCACAATTGCGAGGTTATCCCACAGCATTGCGTACTTTCTCCATTTTCTCACTTTGCAAATTATAAACAGTAACACTTTTTATTCCTTCCTTCACAGAAAGAGCTTACATTTTCATTCATTTCCCATAATTTCAACAGAACAAGTATGAAAACAGAAGGTACTATCACATCGTTTTCAAAAGTCTTATAGCTAGGAAAAACAACACAAGTGAAATGTTAAAGTCTGCTGCATTAATGCCACCTCATAACCTTGACATCTGCCATCCTTGATTGTGCAAGCTTTATTTGTGGAATCAATACTAAATGAATATTGATACTAGATGTTTTTAAATGCGGAGAAAAATGTTCCAGCTTCAGTCAATGAACTATTTAAACATTATGTCATTCCTAATAGTAACTCTCATAGAAAGCACAAAAGTGATCACTGCAGACTATAGATGAATATTTCTTATAATCTGATCAAAAAATGAATCTAGGAGGCAGCTATCAGCACTGAGATCTAACCATCTCCTCACTTCAGCTGAATAATGCAATACAGATCTGGATAGGAGCAACAAAATGAATATAGAGTATGTTTCTCTTTGTACACATGAGCATCTATTTAGTTTTTGCATCAGTCACACGCAGTGTACTACCTACACATTTTTTCTTATCCATTAGGGCTACAGAGAGAAAGGAGATGAGGCTACTCTAGTTTACCAAAGCAAAGTGCATTTTCACATAATGATCAGATATATAAGATGTAAGGCACTAAAATCTGTACTTCAAATATTCTAAACCACAACCATAAAAAAAATCCTAGAAGCAATCTCCTAACTCTTTGCCTCTACTTTCCCTTATCATAGGAAAGCCTAGATGAATATTTAGAATGTATATTAAGTTTGAATAGTCAGGGACTAATACTGTTGGCTCTTTGTCTCCATGATATCGTCAGTGCTCATTATTTTCCTCAGGTTTTTATTGCCTATAATAAATATAACTTGATTAAGCCTTAAGAATAGTATATAAAACCTGTTTAATCAAGCAACCTTCCTTGTATAATTAATATCTTCCTCTGGCCCCAACACCCACTTAGTAGCAGCACAGGAGAAATAGTAGAATCACTGTTATCTACCTCCATGTTATACATCCTGAAAGAAAAATAGCTAAGATGAGCAGATCTTAGCCTTGCATATCTGTACACGTTAAGATGACAGAGACTGTGCCAAGTCACTAAATAAAGCTTAGAGCACTTTCAGCATTGGTGTAACTTCTCCAGCTAGATGCTTTGCTGGTGTTCAGGGATATAACTGTGCTAAACATTGGTCTCTAAGTCATGCCTATCTCTTCTTAATTCCCTGAATTCAACAGCCTTTAATTAAAAATGCAGAGATCAAGATATGCAGATGATATAGTGTCAGCTCGGGAAGTACTAGTTTGCATGTCCAAGAGAAACTTACCCAGAGTACTGTGAGATTCTGCAAATTAGCTAGTAGTTTGCAAAACTTTTCTTTAAAAAGGATGATACCCACTTAAAAAACACCCACACAGTAAGAGGATCTGATCCCATACAACGCAAAGCTTAAGTCCATACCAATTACTTGCTGCCTGCTGAGATGTTCTGGCTTCTAGGGACTAAGGAGAAAGCAAATCAGCTCATTTTTCTGAAGAGCCATTCCCCACACAAATTCAATGCCCTAAAGAACATTAATATAGCAATAAAATTAACTAGCTAAGAACAAGTTTCTCAAAGATGATCATTTAAACTTCTCAGCCTTCAGCTACCAAGAAAAAACATCATCTTTTTCTTCAAGAAAAAAAAAAGCTAGTAGTCTCACTTTGCTACTGAGACAAACCTGCTCACAGTGTTTTATTCTGACAACAGTGACACTCCTTTAATTTACAGCTGTTGTCATTTATATAAAGATGATGCAAAATGCTACCAAAACAGAGTGATTTTATATCTTTTTCCTTATGCAAAAAAACCCCAATGTTCAGCAACCAGCAGTCTGCCTCTCCAGAAGAGTGGCTATCATTTGCAATATTTATCCTGAAATAAATGTTTGTCTTGGCTGATAGTCAGTTTTAGTCCTAAACTAGTATTAACAAATACAGCTCTGAGCAAGACAGAGCCCTCTACAGACCACTATAGAAGGTGACGGCTGAGATGATCTTTGCTATCACTTGTTTGTCTCCACATAAAAACTCTAACATTTGCTAGTGAAATTCCAGAGAAGAGAAAAATATGTGATCCAAGAGAATCACATTAACAGAACATTCTTAAACCCTAACAGATGTGGCCAGAAATTTTGAAGGGAGCATTTATACTACTGGAAAAAAAAAATCCAACAACACAGCATATTTTGAACTATATGTATGTATTTTGTATCTTATTTAAAATTTATTCCCAAGAACACTGAAAAAAATTATTTCTAAGTTTTGTTATTATTTCAAGATTTTACACGAAAAATTGGAAACACAGTCTAGATTGAAGTGTGGCATTTCAAGTAACGATAAACTTATCTTTTCTGGGGATCTCTTACTTCCTAAAATGAAGTTGGAAACATTTTCTATAGAACAAACCAAGCTCTTATCTCATTGCCAGCTTATCACCCTATACAAGGAGCTGCTAGAAGTAGTAATTTATCAGACTGTGGCATATCAATTTCATCCTTGTTACCAGCGAATAAGCATGCATAGTGTTACTACTGAATTTCACGAAGTAATTAAAATGTCACACAGTTAAAAATAGATGAGATACTAGTATCCCCATCTAGAAGGAATACTTAAGGTTCTCAAACCTTGACCGACATTATTAACAAGATCATAGAGTCTCTGTACAATTGCTTTGTATCTTAGATTAGCATGCTCATTGATTTTGCAACTACATCTGCTGCGTTGAATTCACCAGGTCTGCTGCAAGGTTGGTAACATAACCATCAATACCTACTAAAGGTATGCACAGTTCTGGTAGCATGGCAATCTAGAGCAATCAAAACAAATCCACAAAATCATATTCCAAGAAGAATTATAATTAAGTCATTGGTCTCAACTTGTTTCAGTTAATATTTCAAGAATGAGGCAACAGAAGTTTGATTTTTCACTCTTAAGGAGACAAACATATAGGGGAATCTGATCGGATATACACAACTGAATACATTAACACGCTGCACATAAACAGTCAGGCAGTGTTAAGCAATTTTGTAATAATCTTGACCTCCATCCGCAGCAGAAGCAATGCACTCAGACGTTGCCTTTGTTTGATGCCCTCTCTTAGGTGCATCTAGGAAGCAGGAAAAAAGTACAGACGTTTAGAAACATTGCTAGGTTATTAAATGCATGATAGTCTTTCGATTATTTATGGTCTGTATAATCTTTGTAATTGAAAATATGTGGTTTTATTCCTCAGTACAGCAATCAGAGGAGCATAAAATTATAGAGGTACTGTTAAAGGAATAGTCAGGTTATGGCATGTAACCATAGAAGAATATCCTACTGAAAAGAGTCTCTAGGCTCTCCAGAGACAGATCCTGTTCTCATAAGCAAGCACATTAGTTCCTTTCAGAAACTGATGACTCTCTGGATACAACCATTAAGGTTCAGTGCCACTTTTTACAGGTCATATTTAAGAACAGGACCTAAGCTGACCAGAAACACGCTGATTCAAGCACAGGCAACAGCATCCTTCCAACTACTACTTCCAAGTCTACGGTCACGCCAGCGCAGCTTAGTCTGTCCCTCCTAACAGCCTCAATGAACTACAAACACACTGAAGAGCTTTACACAAACACACTAAATATGACAAAGATCAAGAGAAAACCTACAGGGATTCTCCCGGAAACTGTTGGAGAAACTTATCCTATGTTCTGATCACACCATGTGACTATTGACCTTGCAGTGCAGCTTAAGTCAAATATTTTGGGCTGTTGTGAGCTGGCAAATTCATGTTCATTTGCTGCCTTACACCGTCTTTCAGAGTAAGTATGGATGGATAGGAGAGTCTACCAGGATTCAAGGGAAATGAAACAAAGTATTACAAACTGGAGTGTAATCACCTACAACCATCTCAGGCTACCCAATATGCTTTCCCTTGCAATACAACACTTTTCAATATAATTCAGACCAGGCCTTCAGCGTTATGCCTGTGTTTTCAGAGTATTGGAAAAAAAAAATGTATTTTACTAGTGCTGTAGTAAGCCCACACATGACAAAGCAAGAAGGTTCCCATCCAGTGTCAGGCAGTATTTTCTGCCAGGCATCAAGACACTGAAATCATGAGGTGTCTTTATCATCATATTTACATTAACAAATGTTTTCAGCGTGGCCTTTCCCACGTCTTCCTGCATAGACACACACTGTAAGAGACCTAGTTTAAAACACTCCCTATGCACCTCTGACTGTGGGATCAAAGTCCAATCCTGCCTTTGGAAAAGCAGATCACACAAAGAGTCTACTCTATTTGCAGTGTATTAAATATTCAGAAAATCCATATAGTTCAGGAGCAATCCCTGCACTGGGCAGCCATTACCGGCCCACTTTGCACATCTGTTAACAGTGTCATGAGGCTGGCTGTGCAAACGCCCAAAAGGATGAGTCAATGC
Organism: Rhea pennata; assembly: GCF_028389875.1. Taxonomy (NCBI): domain Eukaryota; kingdom Metazoa; phylum Chordata; class Aves; order Rheiformes; family Rheidae; genus Rhea; species Rhea pennata. The sequence goes on along the minus strand of NC_084667.1, from coordinate 17,415,779 downwards.
TGGAAATGGTCAAGCTTGCTACAGACTCCCCATATTCAGTCCTAATTTTAGGTCTTTCAGACTCTGCTTTTGTACTTACATTACACTGATCACATTATCTATTGACTCTTAACTAAACCAAGATTAGGCTAATGAATAGTCAAAAAATCATAACAGAAGTCCAATCAAGCCAAATTAGCAGCATTTTCCAGGGAGTGGATTTTTTTCTTACTGAAATTAAAGGAATTTGGGACAAATCACGTGAAGTTTCTTTCAGTTTATGACTACTAATAAGACAACTTTACTGCTGTACTGCTGTTCCCAGGCAAGGAGAGGCACATACGTTACGAACCTGCTTATTCTTCCTATTCCTACTCAACTTCTAGAAATGGAGGTGTTTTTTTTAAAAAAACAAAACAAAACACCTCCACCCCCAAACAACAGCTATTCTTTACATTGAATTTTATCTGGAATGATTGCCCTGTTTCAGAACACAAACTACAAGTTCTTAAATGCCACAGGTCATGGCTTTTGCAGTAGTTTGAGAATTGAATTATTAGAATACTCTTTAAAAATTATTCTAGCTCCAGCTAGAATAGAAAACTCCAGCTTATCTATTAATTTATCTGAGCAATTTTTATTGGAAAGGGTATTTATTTCCCAGTCTAGATCATCTTATTTCCTCGCTTGTTCCCAAATCCTTCAATTTAGTTTTTCCTTTCTCTGACATTCATCATCACATTTTCTTCTATCCTGCATTTGAGCCTAAAAACTCACTTTTTTCACCATTTGAGTCTACCTTCTTCCTAGAAAAGCCTCCCCTTGACAGCTCACAAGATCATATCTCCTACTTCAGTCTATCTAAAGCTTCAACTGCCAGCCTAGGTCACCTGTCCTCAGTCCTGCCCAACACTGATTTTTCAGCTCTAGCACTGTATGTAGGCACAATTCCAACAAAGCCATTTAACAGAGGAAAACTACTGGCAGCACAGACATCACCCTTCCACATCTGCAATCTCACTTGCAAGCTTTCCCAGCACTGGTCCAACATCTTTTTTGTATATTGCCAAATACACATCAACCAGTATCTACAAAGTACAGATTCACCTCTAAGGCCTTACAAGACCCCATAGGTCTGTGAGAAGAAAACATCAAGTAATCCTTAAACATATGACAGCTTGATAAGTGCTTTGAGAATCAACAATGGTATTTTTAAAGGATCGTAATAGAAGCATTGACTTTTCCCACATTATGCTTAAAGAATTTATTCCGTGCCAACAAGACAGCTGGTTTCCTGCACACTTGTGTGTTTTGTCTCTTCTGACAACCACAAGATCCCAGCTCTTCTTGTCCCAGGCCTATTTCCTCCAAATGGGCAAAGGAGGATACAGTTACGATTAGGCCAAATGCTTCTCAGATCCAGCAATGTAACAGTTGACCTTCATCAGGTGTTCTTACAGCGATTAATTTGGGGGTCTCTCCTCTATCCAACCACTGACTGTTCCTCAGAATCTATCTTTGAGATTTCATGTTTAACAAAATTTAATTAAATTACCTCATCTTTCATACTTGGTAGTGTCTTTGCTTCCGAACATCCTTTCTGCTTCTACAGAATTACATGAAGCCTCAATTCCTATAAAAGGCAAGTTTTAAAAAAAAACAAAAACTAACAAAAAAGCAGTTCTCCCCTCCTCCCAAAAAACAGATTTTGCACAGACACTGTAATAGTTCAGCTGGATGTCTCCCTTGCTCAGGTAGCTGGGGGGGAGGTCTATGGGTACTTACTTTCAGCTAAAGCATATAACCACCCAACATTACCCAGTATCTCCTTGTAGTTACTTCAGTGCTCAGATAACCTTTCTCAAACAACAGAAAAAAAACCACCCTTTGTTTCAAGGGTATCTGTTATAATTGCAGGTTTTACTTTGGCAATGATTTTTCAATAAATTTTGGATTTAAGACAGCCTCATTTAATATTTTCTAAATACAACAGGAAAGTTCCATTAAATCAGCCAATCCTATTGCATGCATGCCCATACCTCTGGAGGCTCCAAGGTCAGCCAGATTTTTTTTTTTTTTTTTAAGAGAGTAAAGAGTGATCTGTAACCACAAAGCTGCATGAAAACAAACAAAAAAAAAGGCTACGTTTAAGAAAGCCTCTTGACAGATGTTTTGCTTCTAATTTTGCAAAACAAGATTCACCCATTATGAGAGATTTTGTGCCAGGTCTCAGCCCAAGGGGAATTTGTGTTGTAGTTACAAATCCCTTAGAACACTGAAGAAGAGTACAGAAATAGAAATGCTGAAGATATTACTGTTAAATCATAACACTTTACTGATAGTATGCTATAAGAAAGAACAGTTACTTAGATTATTTGGTCTTCTGCATTTGGCAAATGCATTAGTGAGGCTACGATTTAACTACACTTAACTTTGTTTTGACCATTGGACAGAACACGCTTGCAGAGCATAAAGACAACATGAGCAAGCTTTAATGTTGCAAAATCCAAACTAAGATCAAGTTCTATTGTTCTTAGTAAGAGTCAAATTCTATTCTATAGTAAAAGAACAGCTTTAGACTGCGAGTAATCCTAGTTAGGGTTTACTTGGTGTAAGTAACTTCTCAACAGCACTGACAATACCACAACACATTCTCCATTCAGCAAGTTATTAAATGGCCTGTTTTATACTTGACCTTTTATATTCATACTTTTATATGGCAGAGGGCATCATTTATACAGCAAAAAAACCTACACAATCTGCTCAGTGATAGTTCAGATGGTTTGGGGTATTTGATTTATTGCATTTAATAGACTTGATCAACATTTCCATTTTCAATTATAAAATCAATACATTTAGCCTCCATTTTGAAACCTGATACAGATGAACAAACCTGAGGCAATGCAACTTAATGTTATATGCCAGTAAGGTCTATTTATTTCATAGTCCCTAGATCTCCAAATTATTTACATTAGCAGAAGAATACAAGATACACTTACATCTTTTAACAGATCAAATAATTAATGAAACTCATAACAATGCCAGAAAAAAGTAATGTATGTATGTTCTTGTATATTCTTGACAACTAACACAGTTCTAAACAGCCAATATGTAAAGACCAGTCCCTGCTAGACAAATGTGATAGCTTTTTTGAATTACTAAATGAGTCTAAATTAGTGATAGCACAGAAGGAAATAGGGCTTCTTCACCTCCCGAAAAACTTCATTCAATCATATATTTGATCTGGCCAGAAGAGAATGCTTGCCACTCAAAGCAAATTAAAAAGTGTAATAATCAAAAGGATACTATATAGCGGTATAATGGCAGGGAAACTTTACGCAGGTTGACTTACTGTCAAATCTAGTTTAAATTAATACCTTCACAACAAAGAGTATGCCTTGTCCAAAACACTGTTTTTACTCAAAAACAGTCTGTTACATTACTTTTGCAGGGAATAAGTAAGTTACATGAAGACAAGGTGGTACAGTAACTAAAATGCTAACAGTGTTAAAGTCTGAGGCAGGCTCATACGTATAGAAGATAGTCATCACAGAAACACCCAGCAGATTCAGGAAGAGAGAGATACAAGAGATGCAAGAGATACACAAGATAAAAGATGGAAAGATACAGAACCAAAGCACACGACCCTGAAACACAGAAAACAAATCTGAAAGCAATTAAATCATTACCAATAACAAAATACCAAAACTACCAATTAATCCTTATTGGCAACTGACCATTCACTGATTTAGGTAATTTCAGTGGGAAGAAAGAACACTTCCTACGTCCTGTCAGTCATTCGCTGCCTGTCAATGAAGACTTCAGAAAGAAATTCAGACAGCCAAACTAGCAAGTCAAAAGCAAACAGTAACAAGACCGCAGTTTGATTTAACATTTTACATAACTAGTTACCTAAATGGTACAAATATATTTTCTCCAGCCTGGTCTTTGGCAGGGGACTTAATCGTTAATGTCAATTTTACTCAGACCGAAGAAAACAGATAATGCACATTTCATTAGGAAAATGAAAAATACTCTGTGCACAATGTGCAAGCACCACCCTAGAAAGTCGCAGACAGTACAAGAAATTTGTCTGAAATACAAATAAGACAACCTTCACTTAATGCAGACCTACATCTGTATGAGAGATCACATCAATATTTTCTTAATCATACCAGAGACAAAGGAAAAAGTACTATTTCCATTATCCTGATCAGGGCTACAGATTCATATACATAATTTTTTTAAATGACCATGAAGTACTGCACTAAGCAGTATTCTCTAACAGCAGTTTCACAGAGTCAACTTGAATTACCTGACTTATATGCATGTGTTACCTTTTAAGTACAAAACTACTATTTTAGCTTTAATGACCTGAAGTATAACTAATTTTTCACCAAGTGCAAAAAAAAAAAAACTTCTTGTTCAAAACTTACAATTTAATTTTAGAAAAGATACAAAAGACTTTGATAATGCTGCAACTCCATTTTAAGTGTAAAGGTGTCCCAAAACATCAAAAGTGATTTTTAAAAGCTAGAAATTTAGGTTATAAATAAAGTATTTCGTTCACTCAAATTATTTCTGTTTGTAATGTTATTTCATTACGAATTTCAAGGTGAGTTTTCTGCTAAATGGATCAAATACGTTCTGGAATTAGCACTAAGCAAACAAGCAGGGAGATTGCACTATGCTATATTTATCACATTACTATCACTTTGGGTTCATGGCTAGGCAGTGAAGTATTCCCCTCCTTACACAGGAGTTCTGATCTCAGATCTCAGCTCTTTCAGCCAGGCATGTTGTTTGTTGTTTTTTTGTTTATTACCGTAGTGTTTTAAAGCTGTAACACTTCAGATAAAGTACCTACTTATTCTACAAAATACAAATATTGCAACTCATGGTACTATCAAGCTCCCCAACCTCATACCTAACCAGCATACCTCAAACTGGACAACCAGAAGTACTACCAGCAATAATGCCCTTTTTGTTTCCAGGCTAGAAATCTTATGCTCTTCCAAAGCATTGTCAGCAGTGCAAGACCACAGCTTGCTGCATAAAAGATTTTAAACAAAGTTACTTCACTCTGCAACTAAACTGCTGTTCAGAGAAAATACTCAATGATCATGACAAACTCAAGCAACATCAGACCTGCTGACTTAAAGGTAAAAATTTATCTAAAGCTATTGCTGCCAGAATAATGATGGTGTTTTATTTTTGAGCATCAGCAAGGTACACGGGCTCTTCATATAAATCAATTCATTATAAACACCAGAATCTCACTAGAACTTAGGCATCTCTGTTAAGACTGTAACATTTGCAAGCGCAAGGCACTTTTGTGACACCCAGTAAGTTCAGCATCAGTATTTCTTCAGAAACTGCTTAAAAGCCTGTCTCTACCTTCACCTACACAAGTTTGTACCTTGCCAAAACACTCTGAAGGCATGTAACCTCCTCCTGCCTCTGAAATTCAGCTGAAACACTGGGAAAGGAAAACCATCAGAAAGTTTTTAAGTTAGCTCACTGATAAAGAAAAAACAGAATACAAGTATAGGACTGGACACAACCAGTTGTAGGCAGACACCTAAGTCAGAATTAGCTACAGAATATCCCTTCCATGTTCCCTTTTACTCTTCTGTTCTCTTGCATTCACTTTCTCCCATCTTCCTGTAACAAATGCAAGATCATATGACAGCAAAAAAGACAGCTATATACTTCATAGAAAGGAGAAGAGACAAAAGGTATTGTTTTCTATAAGCTGTTCCTTTCTGAAGTACTTTTCATTTCAACTTTTACGAGCTCCACTAAACAGGATCAGAGACACGTAATAAAAGAGTTGTATATACATCATGCTTTGACAGGACAATCCATGACATCCTTTAGGAACTGAACTATCTATCAAAGGCAAAGTAGAGAAGAAACTTACAACATACAATAATTACAAGCAAGAGAAATGTTTACTTAGGCTATCCATAACTTTTAATGCCTCATATTCAAAACACCTGCTTTTATCAGCTCTCTGGATTCATCTGCCAAAAACAGGTACCACAGTCAGAAGATCAGAACCACCATGGGCAATAAATTCATATCATTTCTCTTAGACACAGCTGTAACAATTTCTTAAAGGAAAATGTCAAAATTATGACACTCTATAATCCCAAAATATATAGATCAAATGTGAGCACCAGTCAAAGCACTACTAGCTCTCATCACACTTTGCAGCGAGGATCAATTCAGTTAAAAAAGACATAACTGAAATCACATCTTGCACCTGCAAACAAGAATTCCAGAACCACCTGACACTGACAGCATATTTTATTCCTCTGACTTTGGCTTTAAGTTACAGTAGTGACAGAAGCAGTGTTAGAAGCAGCTACTGCACATTTTAAGTGCTGCCTAAGACTTGAGAAATTCAGAGCTTAGCCACAGCAAAAGACTATTAGAAGCACACTGTATTCTAGGCTAACAACTGCTTGTTGACAGTGTGGTGGATTGGGGCCAAGGTGTCTCACAACTATCACATCTCTAATGAATCAAACTGCCCTCCCTGTCTGACAGCGCAGGTATGAGAACCTTCTTGTTCCCCAGGTTCCTAATGCACCACAAAAAAGTCTATTTCCTTGCCATGAAAAAGATCTGCCCTTGAAGGAAAGCAAAAGCTCTTAGTATTCACTACATATTCCCTAAATATTCCTACACATACAGCAGTCAGTCAGCTTGAAAGTGGACCTCTCACTCCTGTCCCACAGTGTAGGAAATACAGGTTTCAACCAGTTTTACATTTCATACAGCTAATAAGTGTCCAGAGATACAATCTTTAATGACTGACACTGCTTGAAAGAGATGGGAATAGAAAAAGTATAGAGAGAAACAATCTTGAATCCAATTCAGCTTCGACACCTTAAAATTTGATTTTGCCATGCTGCTTTATTTCACTGTACTTTTCTAATAATGTTATTAGCATATAATAGTATTATTTTACTTGACTGACTTAGAAATAAAACACATGAAGCTTCAGTTTCTCAGCAACAGACGTAAGTGATCTTTTCAGGATACATGATTATTACAAGGAAACTTCCCTGACATTACCACTTACCTCTTTTCATGCACCACTTCCCTCCTATAAGTGGACAGACCATCTTCACACATAGTGGCATTAGTCTGTTTTACTTTCACAGCCCTACATTCTCAGTAATCCACTACTCAGCAGTGCAGAGAAAGACTCAAACGCTGATAAAAGTACCCAAACAACTATATTTCCTGAAAACAACAGTTAAGGGAGAAATAAGACTTTTTAAAAAGCTTGGTTCCAACTTTTCTTTGCAACGATCAACAACTTAAAGTTTATATTGGTCTATTTTAAAGTCACACTGCGTTATTTGTCAGCAGGTCCCTAAGAAGGGTACAGATCCAACTCCCACAACCCACAAAAACACAAATTCTCCCTTCCTCTCTCTTTTATCCTAGTTTAAGTGAGCTCTGATACCTTAGAGATCAAAGATTACTAGATCAACCAGCTGGGATATCCTACAGATTTAACTCCTAAATTCCACATACAAAACAATACAGATTATTTGCCAGTCTGAAGAACATAAAACTGAAGAAACAAAACAGCATCAACAGTAGAAGACTCTGGGCACATTCGCTTATTTATTTTGTATTTATGTCTCTCTTCTGCTTTCTCAGCTTAAGACTTCAAATCATGGATATGCAATGATCTTATATAGAGAAAACTGAGGCAACGGCCATAACAAAAGACAGTAAATGAGCTAAGGAACAACACCGAAAGAAATCAATTTGTCAGAAGGAAAACTGTGAATCTTTTTTTATGCTTAAAAGCTCTACACAGTGCTTATATCTGATATACAATTGTTAAAAAAAAAAAAAAAAAAAACTCCCCTCAAACACACACAATTTCCTCCCAATCAGAACATGACTCCACTCACATCTTGTTGCATTCAGAGTGAGCTCATCGAAAATAACCATGAGCATTCCCACTCCAGTGGGGCAAAAGAGAAAAATCAGTAGTAGTAATGGGCTTAGCAAGAACAATCAATAGCTTATTCTACATGCAATAAAACAGAAGCTGAAGGAAATCTTTTTCATTTTTAGCCTCAAGCTGGATGTACTATTCAACCAGCAAATTAAGGTTTTTCTTTCACAGTACAAGTTAGCAGCTCATCCAAGGCCATAAAACAGTATCTTCCTCATGTATATTTTTGTTGTTCCATTCCATCAGAATTAACAAGCACTCAGAGAAAGAAAGAAATAAAAGATCCCTTTACGGTCAGGAGTTAAACAAAAGCAAAACAAAGCAACTAACACCGCACAGTAGAAAACTTACTTTATATCATATACCTACTCTGAAACTTGTTAACTGTGCAGACACTCAGATCGAGAGCCCTCCATACACAGGGATGATACTAGCTCTGCTGACTGACAAAAACACACACAGCCCAGAGCTCACAACCTACATTAGCTGGGGGACCGGCAGCGCACGGAAACGCCTGAACCAGAACTCTCCGTTACAATACATTCGGACCACAGGTACCTACAGTTTCTGCCTCAAATAGTTTACAATCCAGTTAATCAACACAGCTTTTAATGAGAGGTAAATTCAGGAGACAGGGAATGCCTGGTTTGACTCACGTTTCAGACCGATTAACAGGAGGTGACAATTTAAAGAGTCACACACCTGTAAATGAAACAGCTACAACACAATATAACAGAAAGAAAGAAAGGAATTCAGAGCAATGCTGTGTTACTTCTACAACATAATCCTGCTTTGATTTCTAACCACAAGCACTGCAAAGGCAACCTCCCAAACGAGCACTAACGTACTGCAGCCTTCGCAGCCCGGGCGGTCTCGCTGCCAGGGCACCGACCGAAGCTCCCGGGCAGCTTCAGAAGGAAGCTGCTCCGACTCCCCTCGGGGCGTTTCTACCCTAAGGGTTTCCACTAGCGAACCAGTGAGAAAGGTGCCGCTTTCCTCCAAGCTGCTGCAAGGGCCTGCGAGAAACGAAACAGAGGTGAACACCACAGCTCTTCCCGGGGGCACGCTGAAAGCGTAAAACCCCTCAGCTACGGAGGTGTAAAACTGCCTACAAAATCACCGGTGAGAGCTACCCAGCCTGGGGAAAGCAGGGCAGTCTCCCTGTAGGAGGGAGACCAGAAAGGAAACAGGAGCACAAGTGGGGAACCTCCACCGCGCTCCCAGGCTGGATTTCCTTTCGGTGACAGCGCTCCGATAAATAATTCACGCTGCAGCGGAGGAGGGGGGCGGGGGGCGAGTCTCCCTCTCGGGACACGGCTGGGAGGCGACGCGAGGCCCCACGCGGGGAGCCGCGAGAAGCTTCCAGAAGCCGCCGCTCGCGGGGCCGCGCAGCTCAGCGGAGCAGAGCGGCCCCCGCCGCCCGGCCTGGCCCGACCCCCCGCCTCGCCTCGCCAGCAGTGTGCCGGGCCGGGCCAGGCCGGGCCATGATGCGCCCCTCCCGCCGCCGGGCAACGACTGGAGGCAGCGACACCCCCGCGGCCCCTGTCCCGTCCCCCCCAGCCGCCCCCCGCCCCGCCGACTGTCGGCCCGGGAGCGGCGCATCACCTTCATGCCGGGGCTCCCGGAGGGCCGGCGGCGGCGGCTGGGTCCCCGGCCGGGCCGGCGCTGGGGCTGCGGCTCCGCCTGCCCGATGTAAACACACGCCGGCGGGAGGGGCACGGGGGGCAGCGCCATGGCAACCCGGCCGGAAGAGGAAGCGCCGGGGTCAGGGCGCGCGGGCCGCCATCTTGGGGGGGGGGGGGGGGCGGCGGCGGCGTCGTCCCGCTCGCGGAGCCGCTCCGCAGCGCTGTGGGAGCTGCGGCGCCCCGCGGTGCCGGGGGGCCGCGCGTCGCCGCCGGCGGGGAGCGCCGCGGGGGGCCGCTTCGGGTGCGGGGTCGTTTCGCGCGCTGAGGCGCGGCGGAGCGGCGCTGGCGGCTCCGGGCGCGCGTCCCGCGCTCTGCGCGATCCGCCCGGTGATGCCCCCGAAGCTGGGGAATTCCCCCCAAAAAGAGCTCACACTAACGCGCCTCCTCACTGAGAAGTGCAGCCTTCCGCGCTGACCATCGCCTATGCTGTCGTAGCGGTTTGTGCTCCACAGCACCCGACAGCAGCTTGTGTTAGAGCAGTGTACAGAGCAGAAGTGAACTGTAACGTACTCGCTACTTCGGATTATCACCCCCAATTTATACCTGAAGAAAATGGAACAGCGGGGAACGAATTGGCCTGGCTACGGCCATCAAAGAAGAAAGTTTGGTTTAGCCAAGAATAGAAATGGGCTCTCTCGACCCCGAGTTCTGACCCTTTTGCTATTTGCTTGCCTTCATTTAACCAATTCTATACAAATATTTAGTTACTAGGAAGGGTCAGGGCCTTCCAGCCCTCTCTTAAGTTACCAGCCAGTGTACCACATGCCTGTGGCCTGTAAAACGGCTGCATCTGCTGCTTCACATGAAAGCATATTAATTGGTGATGAAGATAGAAGAGACTCTGGAAATAGAGTCTCTGGAGCGTAAAGTTTTCTTTGTCATGTATTGCTCTAAAATTACCTTAGGGCACAGTTAAACACGGGGATAGGAAACTGCTAGTGAATCACTTGATGCAATGAGTGACACCCAGACAAAGCATCCAGGAAAAAAAAATAGAACAAAGCATCCAGAAAAAAGCCAGGATGGTTAGAAAGTAATAATTCTTGGAATTGGAGGATAAAACAACTGCAAGCAAAGGAAGGTGACCAAGGTTCCATTTTTTCTGATCTAGAATTGTTCTACAGGTGAATGTTGAGTTAACATGGTGAACCTAACTATAAATTGACAAGTGGTTGAATCCAAAGGAGGAAAGATTCCCTTTCTTCCATTTTTCTCTTATACATTTGCAGTTTCTTCTCTAAGGAATATTCCCTTGACCACATAGTCTTCCAAAACATTCTTCTGTACAGTGGACCCTGTTTAATCAGGAACTACAAAGGGGGAAAAAAGGGAAAGAAATGGGCTTAAAGGCCAAAATGCCTTTTCTCAGTGCCAAGTGGAAGAAAACAAAGCAGTTAATTTTTTTAGTTTCACACTTTCTTTTCCAGTCTGCAGAGCTGCTTTGGCAGAGTAGGTACGGTAGTACCCTCATACTATCTTTCATTCATCAGTTAAATAGGCAAGTCATGAAACACCAGAGTAAGTCCCTTGCCCGACTTGGGCTGAGGTCTCAGAGGCCCCTTTTCTTTGTTCTTACAGCAACACACTCATACCTTAAATCCTGGATCTTAAATCTGGATCATGGCTTGGAGAAATATCTTTCAACCTTTTCCTAGCACAGGTTCCCATAACAGAATTTACAGCCGCTTCTGCAAACATACTTGATTTTAAGCACGCATGTCTTCTCCGAAGACCAGTAGTGCTGCTTACATAAGCCAGCAAGTCCAGGGAAGGTTGCACAGACCACTGATTTCTGCATATACATACATGTATGCATATGTGAACATAATATGTGTGTGTACCTTTCAAATAGGTGCATAAAAAGCTTGAAACCAGTGACAAAATATTTTGACCTTCAGATTTGGTCTGAAGGTCATGAAGGTTATGTTGAAACATAACAGTATGTTCTTAGAAACATTACAAGAAAATAAATAGTTTTGTAAAAGTTACATTCTTTATGGGTGAGAGAGAGAGAGTATTTGTGTGACATACTTGGGCATAATTTTTGCTTTGTAGACTGATACACAAAAGCTTTCTGGATACAGCAGTTTGGAGAATGGACTCAGAAATATTTGTTTCATTGCTGGTAGAGGCAGAGAAATTAGCTGCTGTAATATGGAAAACACAGGAGCTTCTCCTAAGGAATACTTGCTTTATTAAATCTTAGCTAAAAGCTAGTTCATGACTGGATTTGAAGACACTGTGCAGTAATGTAGAGGGAAACAATAACCATCCTATATCCTAATCTAATAAATCATGGTAGAATGCTTTGTATCTGGACTTGGAGAGTAGGGAGAGAAGTGGTTTCATATCCTCTGACAAGTATGTGGGAGATGAGGCATAAGAGTTGAACTAGTGGGGAGCAGACAGAGCACTGGCTCCATCCACACTTGTCAAGCCTCATCCTGTTAGTGCTGGAAAAAGTACCTGTTTCACTGTGTTTAAAGCTAAGACTATATCCCTATCTGTACTGGCGCCAACTCCTGGACTCTACATGGCATATTCAGAAAGTTGATCTAATCTGTGATCCGTGTGCCAGCATCTAGCTGGCAGGGGAGAGAACAGGGTGATGCAACACTGCAGTGCGAGAGCACAGTCCGTCTTGAGATCCTAAGCCTGACGGAAGCTCTACTAGAAAGCACACTCCTCAGGCACTTCCCTTTCATGTGTGCCTAACTTTAGGAGATCAGATTTCAACGCTTTTTGCCTAAGCTGGTTGCTAGAGACTCACTCAGAGATAAAGAGTCTGAGGCAAAGACTGAGATTTGAAATTTCAGCCCTACAATGATAGAGCTTTCTCCCTTATATGTATTTTAACATATTAAGATAATTAACGGTTATTCTAAAGCATTCATTTGGACTGAAGCATTAGAGATAACTGATGGCAAAATCAGACTGTAAGGTTCTCTTTCACCTTCTCAAGCAAGCCACTGCAGTGCAGATGACTGGTATCATAAAACAGCATTACCCTGCATTGTTACCCCTGTTTACTTTCATGGTCTTTTCAGCCTGTTGCTTATGTCATGTACTTGTCCTGTGTGGCATTTGAACAGCCTTCACATTGCCTGCTGTTAAATTGGAAAATGCAGCATGAAACAAATGTAAGTACCATGTGGCATAAGATGGAAAAAGAATAAACAGTAATAATTCATTGTAACAGGTGGTCGTGACATGATAGCAGTACTTGGCTCATGCTGCTGGTAAAAATTAAATTATTTCCAGACAAGTAATGTAACTGCTAATTCATAAAGGCTGTAGCATTCACAGCTGTTCTGGACCTCCCTGTTCCAGATCAAGAAATCCTCCCTTAGCTTGAGAAAATAAACTGGCCCCTAGCCTTATCAAGCATCTCAAGAATATCCAGTAAATGAATCAGCCACAACTGAAAGCTCTTTATACAAAATGTAAGTGGTAATCTTTCCTTACGTGTCATTTTGGTGAAAGACTCCTATGCATTGATATAACTACTCTGCATTGATATAACTACTCTGAATCTGTTCATCTTACAGTTACATAGTGGATTACAGCAGTATTTGAGAGTCTCTTTTCACACTTCATCCTCACAACATTCCTGGAACATAAGGAGTTGCTAACTGCATTACATATCTGGATATTAGAGAACACCCCAATCCAAATAAAAAATAATAATAATTTATAAAATTCCCTCAAGAATGAAGATAAAGGCAACTAAATCAAGAATCTGCATCACAGTTAGTTGCCTATACAATAACATAGATCTGGATCTAAATGAGATATTAAGTGCCATAGAAAACATTTGTGACAGGGCAAGGAGCTGTCACTTAGATTCCAATGTCCCAGACTGGTAATGCCTTAATTCTGGAACATGTTCCTTTTGAATGCTTGTCCCTATTTTGTTAAAACATCAATAAATCATAACGGTATAATAAAAATCTAGACAATTTTGTGATTCAACTGTGCTGCTGGATGCCACAAATCATATGTGTAAAAAAAGCATTCAGAGGTCAATAGTTCTCTATTTGCCCTCTCCTGAGAGGAGCCTTTAGCACTCAAGCTGAAGAATTTTGAATAGTTGCATGCTTTTGGGGTTATTCTCTAGGAAGATTTCAGTGTTTCACATTGCATTTTAGTGTCAGGTGCAAGGTGTGTGTGGGGGGGGGAGGTGTTTGAAAGCAAAAGTGCAGCTCAGTGTTGCATGAAATAAAGACAGGCCACGGTTCAGAGGGAAATCTCATCACTAGGCAAGACAAGAAGTTTAAGAAGGGTGGTAGAATCAACTGTAAATGACCAGCACGTTTTTGAATGCCTGTTAGGGGATGGTAGCAATAAGAAACGTATACTATCAATAGTTTTCGACATTCATTATAGTTGAATTTTACATATTATTGCCTAATTTTGTGCATATAACTTCTGGTTATTGCAGATAGAAGGGAAGAAATTGTGACATTTCCAAATAATCTATTATACTCTTCATGTTTAAAGCAAATTTGATGACAATAGACAATTTTTAAAAATGGATACTTATGAGGGTACTGCTGCATAAATTAAAGCAAGCAACAGCAATGTTTGAAGGCTCTTGAAATCTAAAAAACAGGAAATACGTTTCTACCAATGTCTTTGGAGTATCTATGCTAGAGAACAAATCTATTTAGTAAAATATCTTATAATATGTGCATTAAAATGTGCTCATGACTGAACACCTATGCTGCATTATTTTGGCAATAAGAGGAAAGTGGGGAATATACAGATCAAAAGATGTTAAGATTTGTACATCTTAAGCCTTATTGAGAATAGAACAAAAAATTGGTAAAGAGAAGAAAGATTAAACCAGCTAGCCTGTTTTCACTGTCTGAGCTGAAAAGCAAAATATAAACAGCAGACATAGAGTAAAAGTCTTCTACTTTGAAGATAATGACTTTTAAGAATGCATTTTTTAAAAAACTACAAAGCTGTTCTTCATGGACTCTAGACAGTTTGAGAAATTAGGCATTTTTGTGTTAGGGTTCTTTTTTTAAAGCTTTGCTCACGAGGAGCGAGTGAAAGCCACCCCTTTGTGGCTATGGTAGCTCCACTGTGAAGCAGCAACTTCAGAAGGTATTTGCAGAAGGGCACGAAGAGAGTACTGCAGGCAAGGCTCCCAAACTTAAGCATAGAGCTAGTCCCTCCTGGTCTTTTTTTTTTTTTCATCTCAACTTCATGTCACCATATTGATGTGAGACTAAATAGCAACAGTCACAGATTTTGTTTCTTGTAACTACTTTTTATTACTAATGACTGTGACATTATCCTTTCTTAACACAAGTGTTGAAAATAAGCTGAAAACCTATTTGTGGCTGACCTTAGCATTTATGTTTTTAATATCCGTTTCCCCCCCTCATTCTCTGTTCTTACATTACTAACAGGCTTGGGCATGTTAAATATAAATACATTACTCTTGCAAGGGAACCCTAAGCAAGACACTAAAGGTAAGTGTGATTTTTATACAATACTGAAAGGTGGTTGCAATAAAAGGAAAAAATTATCAGCACTCTTACCAAGCTGAAATCATCCAGTATTAAAGTAGATATATGAAAAGAACTTAGTGCAGATTCCTGCTTTGGGTAACAAATGGTACTTTGGCTTTAGTCTGTTACATGTTTGCTCTTCTTGAAAACTCCTTATATAAAATCCAGTTTTAACTTTAATAAAGATCCTTCTGCACAAGGATACAACATTTACTCTTCTAGAGCTGTGTTTATCATTCTGCCTTCTCCTCTCTAATACAAATGCTTTCTGCTCAGTTGTGTAAAAATCCTGAATTCCAAATCGTAGCTTTGCTTATTCTGTCATTATTTTTGATTCTTTGTGGGGTTTCTTAATAATTCTTTGAAATAGC
Organism: Rhea pennata; assembly: GCF_028389875.1. NCBI lineage: Eukaryota > Metazoa > Chordata > Aves > Rheiformes > Rheidae > Rhea > Rhea pennata. The sequence continues at coordinate 17,400,232 of NC_084667.1, read as the reverse complement.
AGTCTCAAATGAAGCTGTTTAATGCCTGTGGCAGAGCCTTTCACAAACTATTACACGACACAAGAAAAGAAATACATCGAGGATGATATGAGGATACAAAGAACTATGACCAAGGGCTACTAGTTCTCAGAGCACCAAGAAAGAGTAATTTGCCATTATACTATGTCATGCAGTATTTTATGATTTTAAATTTTATGGCCAAGGTATTTCTAGAAGATTGCACCTTGTAGAGAGACTTTACAAAAAAAAAAAATTTTTTTTTTTTTTTTATAAGAAAGGGCATACTGTTGTCTACCAAGGTTTCTTAGAGCCTGTTTTTTTCCGTGCTGTTCATCTTATCAGGCACATCCCTGCAAATGCAGTGCAAACTTGGTAGAAAATGCTACTACCTGGAACGATAAGGCTAAATGATAAAGTAAGAATGGATATGCTAGTTAGGAACATAGTTAACATAGTTACAATAGTTGCTTCTGTTGTTCATTGGATAATGTTGTTATACGAGCATTCAAGGAATTAAATCTTTTCATAACTGAAGTCATAAAAAATTCCCACTAGTTCCAATAGGACTAGACTTTTGCCTAAGATAGATAGTAATGTATCAGATACCTCCTGTATATAGTTCTCGTGCTGCTTGAGAATTCTCTGTTCATATACTGTATGGTTACTTTTGCAGCATTGAGAAAAATACGTGACAAGATTTGAAAGAACTTTAACCCAAAACTGTGAACCCTCTTGAATTTAATTGAAAATCTAGAGATTCACTAGCCTTAGAAGCTGGTGAATTGGGAGCTGCATTTCATAAAAAGCCATGTATTTGGCAATGAAAGCAGATTTTGATATTTTTTAATTAGGAAAAAAGTGAAAATAAGCAAGTTTGAACTTTCGGGTTCACTCAAGCAAAGCTGCCATATTACATATGCCTTTACTTATAACCTATAGCATGAAGGCAACTCTTTTAAATGTAAGCTTCAGTGTCTTGTAATAGAAGCCTGTCTGTGCCAAAATGCCAGGATACATAACTTGAATCACATATGGGCTTCCCAGATTTCAGAAATGTTCAGATTAATTTCTACTTTGAACCCGTGCCAAAGACTCCAAACCGTACAGACAGCAAGGCTGCAGCTCTGCTAGTGGATTCTGCTGGCATTTGGAATCACCAGTGACTTGTTCTCAGGATGCCAAAACAAGACTCATGGTAATATTTCATCAATAACAAGAACAATAGAATTCATAGGGGTATCTCTATCCTTTCAGGGTATTTTTGACTTTTTAGTGTTAAGGATACTTTTCCTTTTTTTTTTTTTTTCTTTTACCTACACAGGCAGCAAGATTCTTTTACAGGGAGGAGACATTGCTGTGCACAATGCTTGCAAAGCTATGGGGTTTCTTTCTTTAACCAGCACTTCTGGCCCCAAACCTGTGAAGAACTTGTTAACATCCCCTTTGTGTTCTCCCCTTCCTAGAGTAAGCTTTCTTCTCAACATTGCTAACAACGGGGAGCAGCTGCTAACAACTAGCGAGCTCCAAGCTCAGGATCTGTGGTCCAGAAAGACTTGTATTCCAGCATAAATTATTTCTTAACAGTGATAAGTATTAATTAAATACTGCCCTGGTTAGTGTTCTGCTGACTGTCTGAGCTGGTTTTGGAGTAGGAGAACTTTTCCCTTCCCCTAGTGCTCCTGTGAAATATTTTCTTCTCTTTCTCCTGCCTTGCCATCAATGTGCACACACATGTATATCCCACTAGTACAGTGAGAAAAGATAATCAGTATGTCCCTTGAAACAGAGAAAAGGAAAGAGAAGGAAGTAAAAGCCCTCCCCTTTACAGCTGTTAAACTGAGATAGAGGGCTCAGAGTAGAGGAGTACAAGGCCCTTCAATCCAGCCACTGGTGCATAAAATGTAGGTAACAAAATGTACCAGTATTTTAAAACTCTCACAAAATCCTGTATATCTTAATCAAAAGCCTTTGGACATCACCTAAAGACAACTTTTTCACAGCTTTTCTCCTGGCCGTATGCTACAGGAATATATGAAAATATAAATACATGGAAAGAGGGTTTCCTCCTTCATCTTTGGCCCTCTCTACAGATACTCTTCTTTGAGGATTGCTTCAGAAGTTCATTCTGGCTGCTCTCACATGTAGCTCTTGGACTCTTAAACTATCTCCTAAGCAAGTATAGCTTGAGCAGTCATTACTGCCCAACATACTCACCTTCCTAGCTGTTAGGAAGTCAAGGATGCTACACTGATATTGCTCAAGCTCTATTTAGTGCTCATTCACTGAGCAAGTTCCTCTGATCCGCTTGGAGCTTAGCCTCAGGCCCTGCTCTACTTGTCTCTGAAGAGGTATGTCTGTGCACAAACTACTACTGGATATTTGTAGATAATTAACTGGCATGTACTTCCCTGTACTTGCTGTTAAGTACTGCAAGCCAGAGGGTAACTTAATCACATGGCTCTAAAGCAGCTAGACTTGGGATGCTAGCTGTAGCTTCCACATATCAGTGGAAGATTTGTTGCCTCCACGAGCAGCTCTGTAGCTCCTTCTGCATTAAGGGTCTGCAATCTGGGATTGCAAGGATTTTACCTTACAGCCCAAATCTGCTAAAATGTATTGAATCCCAATGGAGTGTCCTAGACATGGAGCACCTTCAGGCGCTGGCCCCTTATCTACCACTGCAACTAAGATGCTTGTCAATATTTGTAAACATGTAAGCTACTTCAGCATAGTCCTGTGGATTTATGCAAATTGTATTGTAGAAGTGGTGTGTGGTCCTAAAAGTATCTGCTATTAAAAGACAGTACTCTACTGGTCATTCAGTGTTGGCAGTGCTTTTGGTGGCTGCTTCTCATAGCTCATCAGGAAAAAACAGTACTTGCTGGGGCTATCCCAGAGTATGAAATCGTGACTTGTATCTGTCTTTCAGACTGCACAGCAGGAAAAGACTACATAAATATTTCTAATGGTAGGTAGGTTCCAGTGGACTTATTCCATTATTCTTTAATGAATTAACTGCATGTAAATTAGCACTCCTGGAGATGAAAGATTAATAGCAGTGGCTTGCTCCCCTGCTAGGGTCTGTGTGAACAACAAAGCTCTACAGGCAAACTTGAGTCTGCAACCTGCAATTCCAGATCTGCCTTTCCTACTTCAGCTTTAACCCCATGTCCTTGTTTGACATAGTGCCCTATTACCTCTCCCTGCTCTTCTTTCCAGCTTGTTAATCCACAACATTTCCACTGCTCCAGATCAAACCCATATTAATGCTCCAATATGCTTTTTGGAATCAGGACTGACAATGATGTTGAACTTCCTAGTGAAACAGGTAGAAACTTTAACTACCTGGCAATCTACAGTAAAAACAGAAATGTTATCTTATTTTGCTTTGTCAATGTCACTATGTTGATACAATAACTGACAGAGATGCTTCAGTTTTCACAGCAAGCACACTTTGTATAGTTCTAAATACTTCCTACATTTGAAAGTTCCAGCTTAAAAATAAATTTTCAGTGATAGCAGCTGACACTACATATTAAAATTGATGGGGAAGTCCAATCACTAAGCAAAAAAAATTTATAAAAATCCTAACTTCCACAGGAACAGGGCTGTGTTCAAACTGCCTAGTATATCAGGCCAGGACAAGTGTCAAAGCCTGGTATAGTATCTAGTTTCAGTAGGTGTTCAGCACTTCAAACAAACTATTTGTAATCCCTGAACTGCTAATACTAGATAAGGAATAGGTGTATGTATGCCCCTGTTAAGTCTAATATGCCATGCCATGTAGCTTCCACAGCCTATGACCAACACAGATTTTGCTAGCTGTCAAAAGTGACCCCCTCTTTACTGAGTAAGTTTAGGGCGAGCTTCTATTCTTCAGGTTTGGTAAATGAATTCTTCTTTACTCTTCTAGGTGCTGATCTCACCCTGGGAAGAACAGGGGGCTCTCGGGTAACATCTCTGAACAAAAGCTGCATGAAAAAGGGAACAATTCAGTATCAATTAACCATACACAGGGGATGCTGTGTGTACAGAACAGGAATGACAGAGACAATCATATAAAATTGGCTGGCAGTACATCAATACAATTAGGTACCTTTTACACATTTGACCTCAGCTATTTGGGAGGACAAAGAGTGAGTGAAAGGGAGTTGTGGAGCTTTAAGCCAACATTTCAGGGTTTAGGATGTCACAGTGGGTACACTTATATTATGTATGAGATGCTGATCAGAACCTCAAAATCAAGCTTTGACCCTGCTTGTATTTTTATTGCTGAATTCTGAAACTCACACCTCAGTGACTCTGAATTTGTGCTCTGAAGGTGTTATCTCTGGAGTAGGGGGTGGGAAGGGGCTGGAATAAGAAGGGAGAGCAGAGAAGCTTTCAGTTTTGGGCAATGTGAGTCTGCTATCCTGGCAGTAAGAATGGATATGGGAAAGAACAGGAAAGCAGTTGAAACCAGTATTCTAGGAGGCCGTTATAGCTCTGATAGGCCTCCTCCTGAGAACCTCTTTTAAGGCGAACTGGGACAGCATCTGAAAACTTTCGTGTTTCTTATACTTGTGAAAATTTAGATTACATACAAAATTGGTCACAACAGTGCTTCAGAGCTGATAATATAACACAATAACCACTGCTCTGATCAAAATCTCGTTTCTAGTTCCATCTCAGATCCTGCCCACAGGAATGGATGCAGGAGGATAAAGAGAGGACTCATCTTATCCTCACCACACAAATGCATAGAGGCAGTATGTCACTCAGACTGTTTAAACTTCTGTTACAGCTCTTCTATACATAGAAGTACCTTGTAGAGTAAATACATTGATAATTGTACGCTTCTGTGCTTGCAAGAGGCTGTGCCCTTGTATTTATGCATGCACTTGTGCTTTTATACATGCATATGGGGATTGGCATGTCCATTTACTTCTCCTAATCCCAGTGAAATATGGTGGCATCCTTACTGCCAAGAATGGGAACGTCCAGTTTTCTCCACATCCTTCATAATATCCTCTAGTAACAGACTGTACCTATGTAATCATAAATCTAGAAAGAAAAAGAAGGTGAACTGAGCTTACCTGCTGTAGTGTTATTCTGGCAACAGAGTATTAGCATTGACCTGGAGATAAAAGCACTAGCAAGTTATATCCATTCTAGTAACAGCTAAAGATACATCAACTATTTAAAAAGCAAAAGGTTTAAGGTATAAGGTTTCAGTTCTCCACTGCATCCAGGGAAAGTATTGATTTTCCTTTGCAAAGCAGTTAAGTGTAGCAAAAGAGGCCACAGTAATTCCATTGCTGGCAGACAGCCTTCCCCAAGCAGAGATTCAGCCATAATAGAGTTCTATTCTGTCACCCTTCTTTTTCTTTCCCTGCTTTAGTTGAACTATGCTTATGATGTGTCCAGATCTTCGGCTGATGGAGACAGCTATTTACTGTTATAAATCTGTTTCTATCCCTTATCAGTCTCCAGATGTAAGGCAGCGACCAACTGAAATACAACTTTTTCTGCAGTACATCGGGCTCTCGAATACTTGGTGCTGCTATCAGCCAGCATGAAATTGCTATGGTATATTCTCCAATTTGCCTTTCAAAGAAAATTATGTTTTTGTTTGTTTTTTTTCCCCTCATCTATTCCACTGATAAGAAGAAGCTAGAAATTAGCTGCAGTTCATCATAAACGTCAGAAAGCCAAGATAGAGGTATTCTGGTTATGGGTAACACTAGAGATAGCTGTGTCTCTCCAAAAATCCCTCAAATTCCTTAGGAAACTAGATAATAATAGATGCTCAGGTTGGATCTAGTATGACTAAAATGCAGCTGAAGATTCAGATTATATTCCATACCAGCACAGGGTATAGGACTGGCTGCACAACATAGCCCCTGCATGGAAACTGCTCTTGAATGGATCACAAACAACATGCAGTTGAAAAGCCACTATTTGGAGATCTCTGAGATAATGTAACACTCATCTATGGATTGCTGCTACTGTCAAATACCAATAATGCAATAAGCCAAGTTCTGTCAAATTCCTACATATCTGCTACTTAATGGTCTCCAGACTTAGGACCATGATGTGAGTATCTCCTGTATGTGCTATAAGCCATTAGGGTTCAAAAGCAAACAAATTTGGAAAATACTTGTGTAAAAATATTTTTAAAATCTTTCAAGTAGTCAAGAAAAATACAAGAAATGGTGTTGATTACTAGATATATTGCTTTTTCTTCAGCGAATTATAACAAGCTGATAGTCACAGCTTGGTGTCTGAAGTATTTTTTGGCTGGAAGCTCCATATTTCAGATGAGAATTAAAATCAGAGTCTCAAATATTTGTTTTCATGAAAGTTCATCTAGCACATTTTTTAAGATGGGGGACGACAAGTCTCAACATGTTAAAAACATATATACCTCCAAAAAGCTGAGGAATAAGAATGCAGTTATACTAGCTCCAGAATTTCCCTTCTTTTCTTTTGCAGAGGGGATCACTATCTACTCAAGAGTGAGCAAACCATTTCCTGTCTCCATACTTCCCCGTTCCTCCAGCATATCTGAAATTACACATCCCTTTAGCTACGTAGATCATCATACTCTTTGTTCTTTTATGCCTATTCTTCTCTACCATGAGCATTTCAGCTTCATTTAAGCAGCCTAATTCTTCTGTGGCAGGTGAAATATATGAATACTTAGACATTATATGAAAAACTTACAAGCTTATTTTTTCTAAATGAGAAGTAAAAATCTGCCCAAGACAGAAAACCTGAGCTACTTTCTTCAACACTGTCCTTTCTAGTTTAGTACCCTCAGCTTTTTTCTCCCCTTAGAACCGTAGGGTTGTAGAACTAAATCCTCTCATATAAATCAGTGCTCTGAAAGTTAGTGATGGTGACCAGAAGGTGCCTATTTTAGTAGCAATGATGATGTGCTACTCACCTAAAGCCCCATGCTGAGCCTTCTGCTGCAGTCCATCTTTAGCTCTGTCACAAATCCTTACATCAGTGGATAGTTTGGGTCATCAGTAGTGTTTCCTGGCACTATGACTTCTCCCATGAGCTCCCAGTGGGGTTACCACCATTAGCAACTACATAATTCATAAAATCTGTTTTCAAAACAGCATTCTAACAAGAATATGTAATGGGGAGGATTTTAAGGTAAAGAGTTTTTTTCTGTTAGAAGACTTACACATGATGTTAAAGCCTGGGTCAGCAGAGGCTGAACTCACTGGCTCAGAAGGTTCCTTCTGGTCTTCTAATCATATATGCTTATACTATCAAGCATCTACTATGGTTGTTTTCTCCTGACACACATCATTACATGCACTGCATTCTGATTTAGAGAACTCTTTCAGCACCAAAATGATACTATTTAGTCACTTATGCTGGTAGCACAACCCTCCTCCATCTCATAAGAAAACACTGCAAAAGACCCACTTCCCACTATCAGCTCTATGGAAATCTAGTTAGTTCCACAGCAAACACTTCCTGCAGTCACAGAGATTCAAGGCAAAGTACTTTGTCAGTACATATAAAGCAAATAGTCACAGAAACACTGACTCTAGTTAAACCTCCACTACATGAAGCTAGGTATCTCCTTCAAGAGTAATTTTTCACAGCTGAAGCCCTAAATTCTGTGAAAGCCACAGATATTAAGCACTTTTGAAAACTGCACACCTGTTTCAGATCCTAAATATGGATGAAGGTGCTTCTCTTCAGAGAATCAGCTTTGAACACCTGACCTTATTTCTGTTCTTGTTCACTTGTCTAGAATAGAGGTAATAGCACTCAGCTGTGTTGTAAGCCCTCATAAGAGAATGCTTGAAAAGCAGAAGCTCTGCTCTGTTACCAAATGTTACTTGGAAACAGGAAGGTTTCATGATTGCCATGGCAAGCAGACACAGGACTCCTGGGTTCTAGTTCTCATTCTGCCACTGATTGAGTGATCCTGGATCAGCTGTTTCATGAGTCAGCATTTGAATTTCCTTATTCATGAAATAGGACTAAATGTCCCATTTCTCAGTATAGTATTTCAACGTATTTTCAGAATATTTTGAATGGGACACACTAGGAAAGTACTCAACATTATTACCTGCTTATACATTCTCCATATCATTTTTAGCCTAGCACTATTTATTGCCAAGGCATAGGCTGTCCCTAAAAACATACATAGAAATCAAACCTATTTTGATTCTGAAGTTTTGTCTTGGCAGATTTCCAAAAGAAATATTAATCCCTACCCAGCTGTCCAATACAGAAATTTCTCTGTAAGATGTTTTATTAGGAAGACTGTTGCCAGCAGGTCAAGGCAGGTGATCCTGCCCCTCTATCCAGCCCTGGGGAGGCCTCATCTCGAGAACTGTGTCCAGTTCTGGGCTCCCCAGTACAAGAGAGATGTGGAGCTACTGGAGAGAGTCCAGCGTATGGCTATGAAGATGATCAGAGGGCTGGAGCACCTGCCCTGTGAGGAAGGGGTGCGAGAGCTGGGCCTCTTCAGCCTGGAGAAGAGAAGACTGAGGGGGGATCTTATCAATGTGTATAAGTACCTGAAGGGAGGGTGTCAAGGGGACGGGGACAAACTCTTTTCAGTTGTCCCATGCGACAGGACAAGAGGCAAAGGGCAGAAATTGAAGCACAGGAAGTTCTGCCTGACCGTGAGGGGGAATTTCTTCCCTGTGAGAGTGACGGAGCACCGGACCAGGTTGCCCAGAGAGGCTGTGGAGTCTCTTTCTCTGGAGACATTCAAGGCCCACCTGGATGCAACCCTGTCTACCATGCTGTAGGTGACCCTGCTGAGCAGGGAGGTTCAAGTAGATGATCTCCAGAGGTCCCTTCCAACCTTATTGATTCTATGATTATCTGAAAGTTAAATCTCTCATGTATGGAACCAATTTTGTTTCTTAACATAAAAACTTTGCCTCCAAGCCACCATGTACAGTAAAACCAACAAGAGAGAAATGCCAATTGTAATATCAGCACAGCATGCTAAAATGTATACACATTTTAAAGTCAAACAAATACATCTCTGAACATGTTTCCCATGACTTTCTGTCTCATGATCAGATGCTGAGGCATCTGATCAGGCACAAGCTCTCCCTGAAGCCTTTCCTGCATTTGGAGCATTCATAATGTTTTCCTTAAGTGTGGATTCTCTAACATAAGAACATAAATGCTAACTGTGACATCTCCCAGTGTTAAAGTATGCAATAATAATTAGTTAAACTGTGCTTGAATGCTATAGATGAAAGATGTCACAACATAAAATAGGATAAAAAAATTATCTGAATTAACACTTAGCTCAGAATCTTTATGGAGTGAAATTCCACACCTAAATAGGAAAAATTAAACTTCTAGGGTTATATTATCAACCACACACCCAAGATAGTGAGCACTGCCTCAAAATGCTTGGGGAGACTAGAAGTCTGTGAACATAACAGTAACTATGAGGCACTTCAGGTATCATAAACAGGAAATGTCATGTAGGCACATAATGCAAAGATTTATTTCTAAACTAGAAATATATGTTTCTTGGAAAACTAGTCAGAGACCCCAAAAGAGAATTGATTTATCAAGGGTTATCTCACAGGGGATAGTGTAAAAGGGACATACAGAAGAAACACTTTCAACATGACCTTTATATGCTTATAATTTGTACAATGTCCTTGCAGGAGAGAAAGATATACTTTCTATAAGTTAAGCTATTTCTGTAGGGACATTTAACTTTAAACAAACTCCCGTGGGGGGGGGGGGAAGAAGAAGAAGAAGTTGGTAAAAGAAGATAAAAAGAGCAGTTAGCATAAAAGCTTAGAAAAGGCAAGCAAATAACGTATCTAAGAGAGGAATAAAATGTATTCCAGACAGATTGTAAAAAAAAAAAAAAAATTATCTTTAACGTGGGAGCATGTTGAAACATGGGGAGCAATCAAAATAAAAACACTGGAAGACATATCTTCGTCGTAAAAATAAAGAATAGCATAAGTTCTGACAAGTTAAGTGGAAACATATCATACAGCTCAAAAAGATAATAACAATATTTTTTTAATTGGAAATCTACCAATGTTGATGGAGTCAATAGATAAGCAAGGTACAAAAGGGACTCTCAGGGAAGATAAGGTCATTGCAGAAGGCTGTGTATTCTCTACATTGCCGTTCACGACAGAGCAGGATGGAGAAGTTCCTGATTAGACCATTTCTTCAAGGGGTTGAATTTGAGAAAATCTCAGATTCAGGAGCATGTCTCAGAAATAATGTCTTTGTTCAGTAAAAAGAGTTTTAGAACAAATCAGTATAATGAAGAGTAACAAGTTGCTAGGAGCAGATGATATTTGTCCAGGAGTTCTAAGGCAACTCATATATGAAATTGCTCAACTGCTAAGACTGGTGTACAAGCTGTCACTTAAATCAGCCTCAGTGAGAGAGCTATAATAGCTAACAAATGTTAAATCAAACTTTAAAGAGGATGCGGAAAAGTAATCGTTAGAACTACAGAGCTACAGTTCTGATTTCCATACCCATGGTTAGAAAAAGTATGTAATAAAAACAGAAATATTAGATACAGGGATAATATATGTTGGATCTCAATCAAAATGGCTTTCACAGAGTGTGAAACATGATCTCCTGAGGGTCTCTGAAGAAATCAGTGAGGATCCAGTGGGTGATCCAGTAGACAAAGTTATCTCAACTGCAGTTCTGTTTGCTGGGTGGTCCAAAGCAGGGCACAAGCAGTAAAAGAGGCTACTGCAACATGCTGCAGCTGTCAGAGCTGGACGGTTACAATAGATCTTAACAGCCCTGATTGGTCTCACCTGAGACCTCCACGCACCCTCTCTGCCCACTGGCCCAGGAGCTCCATTTAACCTCAGGCCTGGGTCCTTAATCTTTTCCTGGGTGGTGGTGTAGGAGCACTTATCCCTAGTTTTGCTTCTGGGCCTGCCTCTTTCATGGACTTCAGATACATGCTGTAGCCTTTTTCTTAGTTCTGTTTCTCTACCTATTTTCTGCTGTTCCTAAGTGGACTGCTTGGATGGATCTGGGACCTAGTTAATCACCTTCTTTTTGTCTGGAACTATTGATAGCTTGTGTTATCAGCATCCTGCTTTGCAGAATTCAGGTACTGTAGGACTGCAGCCTGGTTAGTGAGGGCACTGCCTATGCTGTGGTCACAGCTCTGTTTTTTGCTGCTCCCTGCTAGTAGCAGCTCCCTTTTGGCTGGTTTGCCCTGATCTTTTTTCAAGACAAAACAGTGTACAGGCAAATGACTCATGTTTGGGTTTTATTCTGATGTAAAGTCAAGGTGGAGCCAAGGCAGTCAGAGTTGGAAGGAGTTTCTGGGCTCTGTAGTATGAGTTTTCTACAAGCATTCAAGATTTGTCTCAAAGTTGGTTTTAGGGCTTAAAAGCTAGTTGGGGAAAATGGTTAAAAATAGCAGGCCCATCTTCCTAATGGGCTACCAGGGTGTTTTGTAAAACTGCTGTGGAATCCTTAACTTCAGCAAGGCTTTTGACACTGTCTCCCATAACTTCCTCCTAGATAAGCTCAGGAAGTGTGGGTTAGATAAGTGGATAAGTGAGGTGGATTGAGAACTGGCTGAAAGGCAGAGCTCAGAGGGTCGTCATCAGTGGTGTGGAGTCCAGTTGAAGGCCTGTTGCTAGTGGCATCCTCCAGGGCTCAGTATGGGGTCCCATCCTGTTCAACTCTTTCATTCTCAACCTGGATAAGGGGACAGAGTGCCTGCTCAGCAAGTTTGCTGATGATACCAAGCTGGGAGGAGTGGCTGATACACCTGAGGGCTGTGCTGCCATTAAGAGAGACCTGGAGAGCTGGGCAGAGAGGAACCTCATGAGGTTCAACAAGGGCAAGTGCAGGGTCTTGTACCTAAGGAAAAATAACCCTAGGCACCAGTACAAGCTGGGGGCTGACCTGCTGGAGAGCAGCTCTGCAGAGAAGGACCTGGGAGTGCTGGTGTATGACAAGTTGACCATGAGCCAGCAATGTGCCCTTGCGGCCAATGGTATGCTGGGGTGCATTAGGAAGGGTATTGCCAGCAGGTCAAGGCACGTGATTCTGCCCCTCTGCTCAGCCCTGGGGAGGCCTCATCTCGAGTACTGTATCCAGTTCTGGGCTCCCCAGTACAAGAGAGATGTGGAGCTACTGGAGAGAGTCCAGCATACGGCTATGAAGGTGGTCAGAGGGCTGCAGCGTCTGCCCTATGAGAAACAGCTGCGAGAGCTGGGCCTCTTCAGCCTGGAGAAGAGAAGACTGAGGGGGGATCTTATCAATGCGTACAAGTACCTGAAGGGAGGGTGTCAAGCGGATGGGGACAAACCCTTTTCAGTTGTCCCATGCGACAGGACAAGAGGCAAAGGGCAGAAATTGAAGCACAGGAAGTTCTGCCTGACCGTGAGGGGGAATTTCTTCCCTGTGAGAGTGACGGAGCCCTGGACCAGGTTGCCCAGAGAGGTTGTGGAGTCTCCTTCTCTGGAGATATTCAAGGCCCACCTGGATGCAAGCCTAACATGCTCTAGGTGACCTTGCTGAGCAGGGGGGTTGGACTAGATGATCTCCAGAGGTCCCTTCCAACCTTACTGATTCTATGATTCTGTATGTATAGCCTGTGCGTGCTTAGAAATTGCAAACAGGAATGTAGCAAGTTGCAGATGTTTAAACATATTTGAGATAATCAGACCTAAAACTGATGTAAAGACATGATACTTCACAGAACCGAGTGACTGGAGATGTGCCAGGCTCAGAATTGGCAGATACAGATCCAATACCAGAACTACTGAACTGTTTTATAACAAAAATGGTGTAAAACATACTGTACCATTTCGCAGACATTACTGTGAGAAACAGAGTTGATGTTTCCAATTCATCAGATGTCCGCATATGGCCAAAACTCAATTCCCTTAGCTGTTTTGGCTATTTCAAAACTATTTCAGTCCCTCACATCTATTTTTCCTGACTCTGCTTTAGTGACTTAGAGCCTTGTATGTGCTATTCCCCTCAATTTGATCAGCCACTACTGGCTAATATGCAGCAGAAGACAGCTGTTCTTACTTCCAGTTAAATTAGCCTGTGATTAGCAGCTGCCTTGAAGATAGAAAAACTCCTTGGGTCTTCTGAGTATTGAGTTCTGCTGTGTTAGTTCTCTTTTTTTCTGTTCCTTTTCCCTGTTCCTCTAGAACTCTCTAAACAATGTGACTCATCAAATGTTCCCCACCTGAACTAAAAGGACATAAAGCCTCTGTGGGACCAAGTTCCATATTCTATTGCTTGCTGGCCACACCTGACTATCAGATGGCAAAAAATTTAAGGATGTTTTGCTTTTGTTTTCTTTCCTCAAAGACAGAAATATCTTTTAGAAATATTTGACCATAGCAGAAAAAGCGGGGCTTCCCTTTTCTGCAATACCTTCTCAAAGCCGAGTGTCATTGGGCCCACTGTCTGCTTTTCTTCCACAGGTCTCCTCATGTATCCTGCAAGCAGCTGTGCCTCATTCTGCTGCAGACAGAAAACTGCAGAGTTCACATGAGACTACGTTTGTACCAAGTAATTAACTGAGTGGGTTTCCTCACATCTTCCTACAATGCTTTCTGCTCATGACCTGAAGGTCTGAACTGGCTCTTTGTATCAAGCCCTCACATCACACAGGAGTCTGTCCTAATGTAGTGGCAGAACTGGCCCGAGTAGCAGCAGATGGTGGGAGCTAGTCTGCTGGAGGTGCTTATGAGGGAATAGGTAGCTGCCTGGATCAGTGCTTCCAGCTGAGTAACCTGTGTCGCTCCTCAGCACAGATATCATAGGGCAGGCATTTCATGCTTGCAGGCATTTTCTGCAGGAAGTAGCTATTGCTCCATACTGTGCAAATAGGGATAAAGGGAGAGAACAGGACCTAAGTATTGGAGGGGAATTCCTAGCTTTTCTCTGAAAAGCATCCCAGTTAAATGTATGGCAAGCCACTAGAGAGCAGCACTAGCTTAGTACTTTTGCTGTGTACCTGAACAATATATATGAATAAAACAAAGCATTAGGGTGTTGTGCTTTGGATGTTGTGCTTTGAGATCAGAGTTTAACAGAATAATGGAATCGGAGATAAACCTGTTAGTCCTATCTGGTTCAGCCCTTGGAGTCTCAGATACCGAAACTAGCCATGACAAGAATTCCTTCTTCACAGTTTGGCTCCAGGAACCCATCTTTCTCCATCTATCAAGACAGAAAAGTAATAACATTCTCTTAGCCTACGGTTAGTGCAAACCATATAAAACCAAGTTATAAAAATTTCAGCTGATTCACTTGTATGTCTCTAGCCATCATCTCAGGCTGAGACTCCCTGATGCTGTCAGTCACCTCCAGTGCAGTCTCTTTGCTCTTACACTTCTCCCCCTCTAGTGCTTCATATGGTCATTCTGTCACTGGAGCAGTAAGAGATAAATGGCAGTAAAATAGCTGCAGCAATCACTCCGCTGCAGGAATGGTTTAAGAGGAACAAGGTCCAAACACTTTAGTTTCAAACTAATTTCAGCACATCTCACTTTTAATAATTACACTGAGGACTTTGGGATTTAAATGAAATTGGTTTAATTTAATAAAAACATATCTAATTCATAGAAGTATGGCAATGTATGTTATGACACAAGATACTCTAAAATTGACTCTACTCATTAAAATTGACTACATACATTAAAGCTAGCATTCAACTGTTCCTTCTATGCTCGTTAGTAACTTTTTCTATTAAAGGACTGCTGATACAGGTTAGCTGGTAGCTGGGACGAAGTAAACACTAAGCATCAGGAACCAGATTTACAAAGTATTCTTTTTGTGATTGCGACCTTTGCTACAAAAGCCAAAATATTTTTTTTTTTTTTTTATTAATTCAGGTCAATGTCTTAATTTAAATTGAAAAACTCACTAGGAACTGAAAAGCAGGAAAGCTCTTTTTCTTCTAGTCAGTGAACAATGAGGCATTAATGCATGTTTTCACTAATCCTAGCATTGTGAAGGACACTGTCTGTAAACAAGTACTGTGTTTAACAACACAGTTTTAAACACTATTTTATGCATATTTTTATTTAGCTCTTTGCAGCTTTTTATACTACAATACTTTTGTTTTATGGCTATAAGATTATTTAGAATTGCTATTCCATAGAATATAACTTCTATCCAAACGTAGAATAACATATAAGTATACAGAAAAATTGTCATCTAGTAAGGGAAATACTTTATATTACATGTGATGTAAAAATTAAAGTTCTTAATAAATGTAGTAAGAACATTTAAGAACCTTTTAAACACATACAGGTATGGTGAATCCTCCTGAAAAGTGATGGAGCTTCTTAAGCTTGTCAGCTGTCTGCTCACCTTGCTGCTTGTTCTCTAGCAGTTAGGTGAACTCCTGTGTGAATAGTTGGGAAACTGAGCATTAGAGTCTATATTGTACTGGACTCTTACCACAACCACGTGGCTTTTTCTCTTCTGTGCTGTATTTCACTTTGGGCTCATACCCACTACTGCTTTAGCCAAGGAAGATGGCAAATGTTAAAGGGAAGAAGAGATGCCCTGTGTATTTTCTTGTTAGGGAAAGAACATTGGACTTACTATTCCTGTTACTTCTGTTGATAGGTATTCCTGATACAGAGCTAGTAAAACCCATACTGAAATACCAAAAAGTGTTTGGGTTTTCTACCTCTGCCATTTAACACTGTGCCGGGAGGGACTGGATTACATGGTGATAAGTGCTCCACCTCTGCTTTGGAATGAAGATGAAACTAAGTGAGTATCATCAAGAAAAGAATGTAACAAACATCACATCAGAAATACTAAGAAACAGCAGTGATAAAATGTTTGGCAGATCAAAGACAGTGTGGCTAAGAAACAGCAATGGCAAAAGACAGTGTAAAGAGAGAGAGGGCAAACAGGAAAAAAGAATGCAAGTTACAGCTGTGTAATCAAATTGCTTGGATACATAATGAGACCCAGCCCTGAAAATATTCTATCAGAATATCAGAGCAGAGGCCGAGCAGACAAATGGCATCTGCAAGGCAACTGCTGATGATGCATTAACAGTTGATGTGAGACTTCAGGCTGTTAAGTAGCCTAGAAAAATGCCCAGTTCCTTCTGGCAATCAAAATTCTGTTAAGCCACAGTGTAACTTTCTTGACTCAGGGGTGACTCTGGTTTGTGGTCTGCAGCTGGAGTCATTATGCCGTTATGAAGGGCCTTCCACAAACTGGGTATGCCAAACTGCATGGCAGAACTTCAAAGGGCTTTTCTAGCCCTCCCTGATGCGCACTTGGAGTGACCCAGCTCCAGGTTCCGCACAGTCGTCTGATCCTTGTTTTTCTTGCTTTTGCTGTGTAGTAACTTCTGTAGTCTGCCCTGTCATTTTGTGGTGCATAGCAGTGGAAATGTGCTTCTGTTACTCCCTCTGCATTTTTTGATTCTGATCTCCAATAGATAGAGGGGTTGCGCTGAACTGTACACCCATCAGGAGGACCTCTGGTTACCAATGTAACAAACTAATAAGGACTTCTGAAATTCACCCTGTTATCAGTCAAGGAAAATTGAGACATTCGTGTCTGTACCTCATTTTTTCCTATATCTAGATGGATTATCACTGTGCAGATGAATTCTGGAAGTCACAGAATAAAATTCCACGTATTTTTAGAAAGCTTAGAAGCATCCTATCAGTAGTGTTAAAATGAAAATATTAGAAAAGTTTTATTTAATATCAGCCAAGTTTTTCCTAGCAAAGTACTCTAAAAACAAGAGATCAGCTAGCTCATTCCTCTATCTGGAAACACTTGTCAAAGACCACCCTCTGCCATCAGCTGCTATGAACCATATCGATCTGAATTTTGCCTTTGCATATGGTAAAGGTTTTCCTCTCTCTTTACTAAAGATCTGACTCACTGTCCCAGCAGATGTTGAGGATTTTCTGTAGCACTGGATATTCTGCAGGGGTTGAAGCAGAACAGGGTGGCTGCTGGCAGCAAGCTGAGGAGTTTCTAGGGCGGGTAATCAGTGTGGATGGGTCCAACACTTCCTTCAAGACTGAGTTTTACGGTAGACAGACTGCTAGCAGATGTCTAGTCTCTGTCAGCAGTGAGGGAACCTGCAGCAGCTCGCGAGGTCCTCAGAGTTAAAGATGAGTCACTTTAAAGTTACTGGATTTTCTTATTGCTCCACTTCCTCTGTTTTCTGATGATAAATAAGTACGAAATGAGAGCCTGGCAATTCTCTTGGGAGTTCCTGCAGCTTGTTTGTTTTCTGAAAATGCTTCATGTTATCTAATTTTGTTACACTTGTTAATAACAACAACTTTCCTAAAAAACTTCTCTTGAGAAAACTAACCACAGCTTTGAGAACGCAGCTGCAGAACACAGAAGACTATCTCAGAAACTTGAAGATGCACTATCTTCTTCGGCCAGCTAATTTAGCATTGCTCTATAGCTTTGTATTAAGTAAATCTGTCCAGGTGTGTCCCTGCTCTCAGAGCCGTTAAAAATTTACATTGCTGCTGCTGAGTTGGTCTGAATGTCTTAACATTAATTACAAATATTTACTGCTGTGATTCTACATGATAGAAATTTTCTGCTATGCAGAGCATATGCCAAACACGTGCTAAAACATACACTTTTTTATTTTTTATTTTATTTTTTATTTTTTTGCAGATAACTACAAGAAACAATGACTTAGGTGAGTTTGATTTTAATTACTTTATAAGTAATTACTGCAGGTTTTGGTGGGGGGGTGGAGGAGCTGCTTCTTTCTACCTTATTCTCCTAATACAGTACATTTTTTCTCTTTGAAAATGCCCAGTATCAGTGGAAAACAATTCATGAAATTCAGAGCACAGATGTGTGTTAAAATTGCGGTCGATTTCTTTATTTGTTGTTGTGACAGAAAAAATAGAGTTGAGTAATTGCTATAAGGAAATTTTTTTTTTACATGAAGCCTCAGTAAATCAGAATCCTTTTTACTTTTCTTTCCAAAGTGACATCAAGTCACTTCTTTGTCTGCTGTACCCAAAGTTATTGTACATTTTTGGCATAATAACCAGTAGCTTTTGTCTATGAGAAACATATACCAAGTATTTGTGAATTGGAATGGAGAAGCCTGTCACAATGCCGTACTATGTACAATGTCAAACTAATAGGTAACCTGGAAATTAGTAGCTAGCATGTACTCAATATGCATGATAGAAAGTCATTTCTTTTGTATGGCTTATTCCATGTTTTCAGAGGTCAGTTATGACTTCTCTTTAGCTCCACAAGCTCTAATGAAGAGAAATCATTTACAGTGCTAGACAGCCTTCCACTCTAAAGCTCCCAGAACTTCTTAAACTAATACATATTTAGTCACAGCTTTGATTAGAGCTGCACTATGACATCTATATTAATCTCTTCTCTCCATGAAGTCAAACTTAACCAATGTCAGCATATTGTGTTATGCACTCAGTACTAATTTGCTAGTCCTTTTTTACATTAATGGAAAGTAACCCTTCACTGGAAGAAATTTCTAAAGGTACAATAGCTTGGCTAGTGCATGCCTCTCATCTCCATTTTGCACTTTTGTAATTTGCCTTCTTGCACGTTCTTTCTTTTTTTCATCTGCCAGACAGTGGAACAGCTGTGTACGAAGGAGACATCCTCTTGAGAAGAGGGCAACGCAGTGCAATTAACTGTGAGAGTTGTTTATGGCCCAAGTCACAAGATGGACTAGTCAAGGTTCCCATTAACATCTCTTCTGATTTCTGTAAGTGCATGCAAATGGATGACATGAAGCTAGCATCGATATTCTGAATTCTGTGCCTTATTTTATAACGATTCTGTGGCATCCATCAAAAGCAGTCTTAGTTCAAATGAAAACTTTTTGATACATCTCTTCTGCTAATCTGTTGGCCCTACGATAGTTCAGCTGACTCCAAATATGCTAGTTACAAACACTAATATGCACAGTTACTTGGGCAGTACTTCTTATGTAAATACCAGTTCATTTTAACTACGCGTTAATTCCTACTACTACAATTAACTCGCTGACAGTTAGCAAGTGCAGAAGAAAAAACACAATCTGTTCTCACCGTGAATATATTTGTGTCAAAATGCATTATTCACAGGAAGATTCTTTGGAACTCTACAATATTTCGAATCTCCAAAAGAAATGTTCCCCCACCGGAAATCCCGCAGAGGAAAAATCTCCTCAGATTTTTTTTCTTGTTGTTTCCTTTACGTCAGTCAATAGGTTGCAGGACCAATATCTTATTCTAGAAAATTGTTCTAGCAGACTTCATATCAGCGGTGTTCCATCTCTCCCTCTCTGAGACTCCCACAGGGACCCTTCCTAAGATCTCTCTTTGAGGGAAAATGATACGGAAGTGAAATACAGCCTGGGCCTGGTTCCCATTCCTGGGGATCCGTTATGCTACTGTTTGGCCAGGGGAAGGTTGGGGAGAGCCCAGTCTTTGCATTATGCAGGCTGCTCCTCTGCCCCTGTGTGCTTCCAGAACTGCAGTGCATACTCATGTGGGTAGGTAAGGGTTATTCTCTCTGCCTCACTCTCTCAAAACTTTAAGGTTGAGGAAATTGAGACACAAAGTAGATGGAGATGATTCATAATTGAGGAGGCTAAATTAGGCCAAAATGTTCAAAAGTAGAAAACCGCTCCAATCTATATTTGGCACCTGAATAGAAATGCTGTGATCTTCACAGCTTCTGAACACTGGCTGCCTGAAATGACTTCAAGGGGTGCACGGCAAGCGTTCATTGTCTCTAATAAACAAGCTAGATTTTTGGTGCTTAACTACAGTCAGATGGCTCATCTGGGAAACTCTAATCCAATTATTTGTATTTCAAGCCTTGTTTCACTTTTTTGCTTTTGTCTACTGGAGAATATAATGCCATTCCTTCACTTTCCTCTCCCTGTCACCTATATAATGCATAAGGGCCGGCTGTAATTATTGCATCTCCCCCTCAAAATCTAATCAATTTGAATATCTCTGCCCCTTATTCTGATTGTACCTATGATAAAAAGCTAAAGTAGTGTGAAGATTAAGGAATGTAACCCATCTTATTTTACACTGATAAACCAAGTAAGATTTTTGGACCCTTTCTCTTCCCAGCGGTAACAGAGAGGTCTTGGATTGCTGATGCTCTGCAAGAGGTTTCCACACTGACTTGTGTGCAGTTTGTAAACCGCACTACAGAAGCAGACTATGTGCACATTGAACGTGGGCAGAGGTAAGTTCTCTGACTCCTGGGAGTGGGAGCACCCAAAAGTTTTTGGTTTATTCCTTTTGGTTTGTCTTTCAGCTTCTTTCCTGTTTAGTCTGGATTTAAGTAATTCCCCTTTCTAGCCTAGGAATCAAGATCCAGAGGGCAGGTACAATTTTTCATTTTTCTTTGTACTGGTAGTTAATCACGTTCCTTATGGCTGCAGGGACAAATTTGTGTGTGGATGTCATTGAAAATAACAGGATATAATTCAAAATGGGGTATTTTCCTTAAATATTAGGAAAAAAATAGGAAAAAATATAATTGCCTCAGGTGCCTTGTTTAACTATTTGAACTGTTTAATCTTAGTTTGACATAGCCCATTTACTGTTTTGAAATTCACCACACTTATCACAAAAGTTTTACTTTTCCCTTTCTGTAGTTTTAGTCTGGCAGCTTTCAGTAGCCAACAATGTCACAGCGGTGACTATTTGCACGTGTCCCCTGTGGCTGCACATTTAGAGGCGCTGGGTGGCTTAATTGGTACATCTACTTCTTTGTATTTGCTGAATGTGACCATTTTGGTTATTGATTGGCTATTCTTAGCTGCTGGTCTTACTTTGGAAAAATTGGAGGACGTCAAGCACTAGGCCTGATGAAAAATGGCTGCATGGATAAAGGAGCAATTCAGCATGAAATGAACCATGCACTGGGCCTCATCCACGAACAAGCACGGAGTGACCGGGACAGTTTTGTCAAGATCATGTGGGAACATATTTTGTCAGGTATGTCCACTAAATCTTAAGAGAAAACATGCAGTTTTGAAGATAAATGAGAACATTTCTTCTGAAAACAGCAATACAAATAATCATCATTAATACCTAGCTGAGTTGTAGCAGCAGTACATTCATTGTGATGATATTCCTTGATCAGAGTTTGCTTTTACTACTCTGTTTTTACTACTTTGTTTTTCTGCTGCCACAGCTATGTTAGCATATTTCTGATACAGGTGCAGCCTAAAAGTAGGATCTTGATCACATCCTGAGCTTGAGACCTTATATACGCAATAACAGTCAGGAACATGAAATGTGGTAGCAAGGAGAAAAGGGAATCATCTATTTTCTGTTGTGGGAAGTACAGGAGGTAATGGTCTTGAATCGCTTGAAATCAGGTCACATTAGGAAAACATTTGTGGAAATGAAGACAGTAAAGCACTGGAATACGTTGGCCAGGAAGAGCATGGAGTCTTTGTAACTGGAGCTTTTCAGGATATTCTTGAGGTGTTTATTTTTTTAGTCTTATTCTCTGCGATGATCTCTGTCCACAGTCTGGGTGAAGGCTTATGTAAGGTTTTGAGCATGTCACGAATATACACCATCACTCTCTTCTGTTCTTTAGCCCAGTCCTGAATGTGCTCTGATCTGTGCCTGTCCTAAGCCTATGACCATAGGGATACTTGTTGGCATTGCAGCAACATCATATAACTGAAGCCAGGCAAACAATTTAGCCATCAAGATCCTCAGTGTTTGCCATGGGAGTAAATGAGATTTGTAGGCAGTGTGAGCTCTGACAGCCTTTAGAGTACAGTGGAGATGCTCCTGAATTCCTGGCACACAGACAGCTGAAACAGCTTTCAGAGATTATACTTTTAGCTCTACTTGCTGGCCAATACTCCTCAACCTAGCACTAGGTGCAGCCTGTCAGTCTTTCCGTACACAGTCTGGTAACCCTTACATGCTTCATCTGATCAACTCCAAATATGGAATAAATATCCTAAGTGTTGGTGGGTAGAGCTCTCAAGTTGGGAGTCAGTCAGAAAGCTAGAGATGGGAGAAGGCAGACTGGTAAAATATTGTTCCTTTCTTATCTCTGAAACCGTCCTTAACCCAAAGATCCATTTGATAGCCATATTAATATCTTCCAGTGATTCCACCCAACCCCACTCTGCTTTTTGTCTTGGTGGATGTAAGGTGTTGGCATTTTGTCCTACATAGAGGCCATATTAGGACCAACCAGGAAAGCCTAAGGATGGTGGAATGGGGGAAGAGAAGTGTACACAGATTTGGCCAGGAAGCCACAGACCATAGGACTTCTTTAGTTGAAGTGGAGTGATGTGGTGGGGAATCTTGGTTTGAAGAAGTGCACAGCAAATCTGTCTGGGGAAAACTGAGGAAATATGGAAGGTGGCAGGCAGAAGTCATAGCACTGGCCGTAAGTGAAATATAGCCTGAACTGTAAATGAGAACAACGGGCCCCATGAAGTAGGTGAGAATGGAAGCACGTACAGCCACTAGCATGTGGGACACTGGAATCAGTATGATGCAAGAGAAAAGACTGCAAATATTTGCTCTACAAAGAATATTATAGACACTTCTGTGAGAAGGAGGAGCAATAGGGAATGCTCAGGACTGGTAAGACTGTAGCAGAAAGCAAGTGAATGTTATTTGGGAAAAAAAAGAAATAGGACGAATGGTTTGGGGACCTGCCCTTGAGCTGTGTGCTGGGACATAAAGAGATACAGGCCTGAATGGTAGGAAGTCCTAGAGAAAGGAAAATGAGAAGGTGATACACAGGAGAAAGCGGGAGAAGGGATGCAAGGAGCCACTTGTTTGTGACAGCTACAAGCATGCTGGACAAGCTACAACATTTGTAATGAAATAATAGTGGACTTGGACCTTTATAAAGAATGAATAATAGTAAATAAGGCTGGACAACTGAATACCAAATTCTATATTTTTAGTTCTTCAGTGTCATACACAGCTGAAAACACATTTTTTTTTGTCCAGCTGCAGCATGACTGTTTTTATTACAAATTCCTAACACAGTGTTCTCCAAACTCTTTTCATCTGTTCCCAAGATATCCCAAGTAAATTCCATGTGTGCTGTTCTTTAAATGTCAGTTCTGGGGTTATAGTGTAACTATGCTATGAATTGTTTGCCATTGTTGTACAACAAGGATGTCATGTTTGAAAAAGGTATTCCTCTTCCCTGGAAGAGGAATTTAAAAACATGAAGTTATACCTAAGATATGAGATATAAATAAAATCTCACTTACACCACTTTTGCAGGGGAAAGACCACAGGTTCAGATATCATTCTCAATGCTTACGAGTATAAGCAAGCTCTAAGTCAGGCCCATTATAATAAAAGGATAAGAGAGGGGGAAGAAGTGCGAAAGACAAAACTATACTAAAAGGGTGATGTATGCTCAGTGTTCTAGCAGGAAAAATCAGGAGTGAGGGCTGACTGATAGGTTAAAGGAGTTAGAATGCAGGGAGCATGCAATACAAGCAGTGTAGGAAAAGAATTCAAAGATGTGCAGGCAAAAAGAGATGAAGGGATACAGCCACATCCATGAGTATTCAATGTTAATGTATATCTCCTGCAAAAATATGCCATACTTAATGGTGCTGACGGCAGAGCTCCCTCCGACCTCAGTAGTGCAGAATCAGACCTCAAAACCTTTTGCAGGTTCCCAGCTCTCCCACATGCTCTGTTTTTTTCTCCTGCTAGGCTTGCAGTATTGTGGATATTTGCTGGGTTTTGTTTTTACCCAGTGGTTCACCTTGGAAGTCATCCTCCTCCTTTGTTTTGACAAAACGCAGCTTGGTCATTTGCTGTCCACTTAAATACTGAAACTCAGCTTGTTTTTTCACAAACTAGTTGGGAACAAAACTATGTTCAGAGTCTTCAGCCAGACCTTCCCTTTCAGCTTTCAGTCACTACACTTAGATTCTAGCAGAGGTAGGGGTGTTTTATTTTTGTTTTTGAGTGGAGGAGATAGGTTAAGTAGACTGTACATTTGTGTAGGTCTAGATAGTTGGCATGTGACAAGGCAGATGCCAAGGCAAGGAAGCTGCTCTGTACAGCTTAGCCCTGTTTTAATCCTGCTTTTTAACAAGCCAGTTCAGCAAAGCACTTCTACACACGTAGGCCAGCAGCTACCTCAATGCTTCACTGAAATGGAACTTTTTTGCTTTGTTTATCACCTCCAAAGAAACTAAACACCTGCTAACTCTTTTTGAAGTCAGTATAGACGATAACAGGAATTGAGATAAAATCCTAATAGGATAGGAAATGCCAATGCTGATGAGAACTGGTTTAAGCCTCAAGTCAGTTTTTGAGCTACGAAAAGCCCTAAAGCCACTTTTACCCCATATATCTTGTCTAATTCAGAATTTCAAAGCTTCTCTTTGCATCTCCTAGTCCTGGTTGAGACCAGCACTAAAGGGTGTTACTGGAAGAGACTAGCTCTGTTTGCAAGCTTGCCAGCCAAGTTGTGCAAACTCAAAAGATTGAATCAGGATGATTTCTGACAAGTGTCCAATGCTGAACTCTTGCCCAGATGACTTGTAGTTTACAAACCACTAGTTACAATAACGAAAGTACAGATGTTGAACTGGGAAGAAGTGCTCAGTGGTTAGGTACTAGCCCAGATGTTGGGCAGGCTGTGTTCAGTTCTGTGCTCTGACATTGCTTGCTTGCCTGTTTCACCATGGGCAAGTGACCTAGGTATAACTCATATTAATGCCTTCCAGCCAACAGAGAAATAGGTGCCTTCATATTAAAATGGCATGAAAATCCCTCGCTGAGTATGCCTCTCTCTCCTATGGCAATCCTGAGAGCCTGAATAGCTTCTGTGCATAACTTAGACAACTAAACCTAGGTGACATTCCAGCCTCATATCTCTCGGCCACAGTCCTGTATCAGTATAACACCACTTTCTTACCTGACACAGGCTTTTTATGATTAAACAGGTAGTCATGGGGTGCTTAGCAGCTGTGAAGAGAGAGCTATATTAGCATCCTAGAGAGGATGTTTCCAGCTGACTTTATTTGACTCATGTCAGGTGGTTAGTCTAACTTGACTGCAGTTACTGATGATGGGTTTGACCAAAGATGAAGCCAGAACAGGACTGATAATGTATGTTTTGGTGCAAGTAAGAGACAAACCTTGTCCCTTTCTCTTGAGCTCTAAGGGCTCTATGTGTGGTTATCCACACATACCTCTGACTTTTTGATGTAGCTAGTCAGCCAGTTTTCCCTCTCAAGGCAGGACATAGCTTTGGGGCTGTAAGTTGGAGGCCTAAAATGTTCAAGATAATACACTGGTATATATTTAGAAATATATACACTGGTATATATTTATATATTCTAATAAAGATGGACAGATTACAATACATTTCTATGAGGAGTGGAATTAGATTGAGTACATTGAAACTTTGACTTCTATTTGACTGAGGTTCTATTCTAAAGCCTGCTTAATTCAGTGGAAGTACTTCCATGGGCTTCAGAAGGCTTCAGTACTTTCAGAAGACTTGGGTTCCTATGTGAGAAGCAGTGTGTAAGGATTTCATGATTTGTACCCTAAGCTAGTCTTAAAATTATAACAGCAGGCAGTGTCTGAGAACAGCAATATCACTCTTCCCAAGTGGCAGGATCCACTTTCCTGTTCTGACTGAAATATTGTTTTCCTACCTTACAGGAGAACAAGGAAACTTTGGGAAAGTGAATTCCAAAAATCTTGGTCTTCCCTATGACTATTCTTCTGTGATGCACTATGGCGCGTAAGTCGGTTTCTGAAGTTGTCTTTCATAGGAACAGTGTTCAGATCTCCTGCTTAGATCTGGGGAGATAGAATTGTCCTGTGCATGGACTGGTTTTTGCTATTCACTTAAAATTGAGTGAATAGACATCATAATCAAAGGTGAATACTTCCTCTGTCAGAGGTATTCATGGAAAATAAAATTGGTGGAGACAGGAAAAACTAGGACAGTGTTTTCTATTGCTGTAGAAATACAGCAATCTTTCTAGAGGCCTTTGTGGCTATGGCCAAAGCAACTCTATCTAAGCCAGTTCTAAGTCTATGATAGGCTGTTACGGGGTTAATGAAATCATATAGGCAATGGTATTTGCATAGATAAAAAGGAAATTTGAATTGTTTTATGGCATTAAGGTGTTCTGTGCTGCTACAAGAAAACTTTCTTTTTTTAATGCTGCCTAAGGTTGCATTTTAGTCCACTACATACAAACTTGTATCATGCACCTTCTCTGGTACTTCCATTATCAAGTAACAGCTCCCGGACAAAACAGTGAAATAAAACTTGTTTAGCAGGAAGAAGGAAATTGCAGGTATCAAACATATAAAGAATTAGCAACTGAGATAAACTATTGCAGATCCTCTGTCTCTTTGAACCATGAAGGTGCGATGCAGCTCACTTTGTCAGGACAAAGTTCTCAGGACAATGCCATTTTTCCTTGTTTCTTACTTTCATTGGCTGCACACAAAATAGCTGTCATTGCTGTTGTTCTTTAGAAAAGACTAACTGATTTCTGAGAAGTTTCTTGCCCTTTTCCATAGAAATTCTGGGCAGATGGTGCAAGAATATGTTTATGCAATTAGAGAACTTCACCATTTAAAAGAAAAGTGATTTAGAAATGTGACTTCCGTACTTCTACAGGTTTGATTTCTCTAGCACTCCTGGGGAACCAACTATTGTACCAATTCCTGACCCCTCTGTACCCATTGGACAGAGAGAAGGACTGAGTAACTTGGATGTGGCTAAAATCAACAAGCTCTACAAGTGCAGTAAGTGCTGTAGACACTTCATCCATTTATAGGTGAATCCTTATTCAGTTGGTGTCTGTAGGAACTTCAGACATCCCTCAGAAGAACTCAGCCCGCAACTGTTTCTTTCTTTCTCAGCCCTGTAAGAGGGCTTGTATGCATGTGGAAAAAGTCATCCCTGTGCCAAGTTACTGCCTCTGGGGAAAAACAATTTATTTTCAATAATTGACTATTGTTCTAAGAGGTGTTGATCTGGTCCCTGGCCTTTGACACAAGGAAAAGCCATCAGAAAAATCATCCTAGCAGCTGCCCCTGAACTTCTCATTTCAGGAAAGCCCTGACAGTTGCAAAGTATGCAAGGTATCGCCAGCCATGATTATAGTTTAGAATCACATTTATCAGTGGTAACATCAGGTCTGTGGGTTCTTTCAATTAGAAAATGATTGTAAGTGTGGGTGCCATTTAGGCTGGTTAGAATATTTCTTTGAGGGGAATTCCCCTGGCTTTATGTAGAGTTATTTACTTTCTTGCTCATCCATTGCTTACTCATCACTACAGTATCTGAAGCTCTAGAAACACCTAGCATTCCTTTACAGCAGGAGCTCCTCAGTCAGGACACAGAACAACAGGTAAAACTCCAGACATGCTCCTGCAATGCAGTTTTGCCATGACTCCCAGTAGATAGGCTAATGATTTAGAAGATATTTGAATTCTCTGAAATGTTGTTCCATTACTTTCCAGCAAAAGAGTCATTAATATGGTCTGAATACTAGTGTACCAAATTCTGCTCTGAACTGTGTGTACAACACTGTTAAATAATCTGTCAGTAATAGGGATCAGTATTCCTTCAATGGATAGTCAGGTACAGCAACCAGGGTGGTTCCTCCCAATTTCTTAACTGCACGTGAGATGAGTTTTCAGTTGAATAGCATCTGTCCTGATCTCAAAGATAATGATTTCAGAATGCAAATAAACTCTTGATAGGCAGGCTGGAAATAAATCACATTTCAATACCACTATTACATAATTAGAGCTGTATCTTTTGAAAGAAAAGGTCTAGATTTCAAAAATGGGGGGGACACCTATTAAGAGAAAAAATGGTATAAAATAAAGTCCAGTTGTTTCAAGGACAGTAAGGGGGAAGAGAAAGATGTCCGTATTTTATAATTTTGTGTTATACAGATAGCTTGATAATCATATTACATGTGGAAAGTCAAAAGACAAATGAGATCAAATGTCTGATGCAAATTGTAGAGAGCTGCATCTGGCACTTCTGGAAGATGTTTCTGTATTTTTTTTTTTATTCTTTTCAACGCTGTTTTGTTCCTTCCTGCAGATTGCTGTAGCTCTGTGTTACCTAAACATGAAGGCTCCTTCTCTTCCATCAATTATCCATCCCCCTACCCAAACAACAGCAACTGCCTGTGGTTGATCCGCATCCCTCAGAATAAGGTAATTTTTATTAGGAGAAAGAAGGTTCGAATGACAGTGTCAAGGCTATACAACATTACTCCTTTTCTTACTATGACTGTAGCATCTGGGAGCCATGTTCATGAACCAAGATGTTTAATCTGTTATGCAATGAATGAAAAACAGTCTCAGCAATTTTCAGAAGACTTCAGAAGTTTCATACAGACTATCACATGATTTATTTAAACTTGATTTTTATCTAGTTAAGATTTGATGTCTTTTATAAAGATAGGCAATAGTCAGACATCAGTCATAGGGATCAGTAACAAGGTAGCCAACTGAAATTCTGTATTTGTTATACAGAAGTCAAATTTCAATGACAGATGGATAGTAAAATGGATATAAAGTCCTAGTTCACTTGTTCATAACAATTGGTTTTAATCTTTCCCTGTGTTCTCCAGTAAATCCAGTATCTGTTTTCTTGTTTATTGGAAGGTTTTCCTGCAGTTTGAGGCTTTTGATCTTCAACTCTCCTCAGGCTGTTCTTCTGACTATGTAAAAATTTACAATGGAAACAGCAAGAATGCTCTGGTTTTGCTGGACAAGTATTGTGGGAAGGGGCCACTACCTTCCTTAGTTGCTTCTGGATCCACAATGCTGATAGAGTTTGCAAGTGATGAGACCATTACAGCCACAGGATTCAGAGCCTCCTACATCAGGGGTATGAACACTCCTTCACAGAGCTTGCAGAATAGCATTAATAGTATTCATATAGAAAAACTGAAAGTTTGAAAATTTACTCCAGAGTAGGATTTTCCATGTTATTCTTTACCTCCATAGGAATTATACAGAAAGCTAAATGCTGATGAGGTTGAAGGTGAGCAGGAAACAGAAAACAGGATGTTACATGGATCTTGCAACAGTAGTCCTGAAAACGCCCTCACATTCTTCTGAGAGCTCTGCTAGGCTTCTTCACATCTGTAAAACAGCTTTTTTAAATAAAAATTCAATGACTAGCAGGAGCAGTGCAGCCACAGAGAAAAAAAAATGCAGAAATCAACAAGAAATCTCTCCAATAAGATGTAAAGTCAGGATTTGGGCCATATGTTATTCAAGCCCATGTGGCATTTTACTCAACAGGAAGGGTAACAACTTTGGACAATTTTTACTTTCTGAGTTAAAGGCTTTTATTATGTGTTCTGAAGTGAATTGAGTTTCAGCAGTGTCTGTTTTATGAACACATTGATGCATTACAAATGGACTGCTGGATATAATTGTGTAGTGCTGCAACATACTTTTAGTTAGAAGGCACTAGTCCAAATAACTGAATTCTTGTTATTTCAGCTGAAAATGCTGCCTTTTAAAACAGAAACTGAGGAAATCATAGAAATTTAATTTTTTACTCTTTTCACATTAGTCTTGACTGTTCAGTTTTCCAGATGGAATCAGACCTAGCTTGATAATGCAATCTGAGATACTTAAGTTAATTCATCTCTGAAAGTGCAGTAAATTAGCCCCATTAAAATGCTCTGCTAACATGGTAACACTCCATTGTAAAAGGCAGATGAATCTTTAAGTCTGGTTGTCTGTGTCCTCCAAAGGTTATTTAGCAACCGTGCTTTTAGCTGCTTCAGCACAGCTGCTGGTATAAACACTAGGCAAAGAAATAAAATAGTAGAGCAGCAGATTTTTAATGTAGCAAACTTTCTCTTGGCTTGAAATAAAAACAAGAACATAAGCAAGCTTACTTTTCCACTGTCAAAATACTCTTGTCAATAAGCCTTTCTGTTTTTTATCCTTTACACCCTCAGTGAATTGTGGGGATACTTTCACAGTCTCAAATGGAGTCATCACCTCTCCAAATTACCCCAACAAATACCCTAAAAACCAAGCATGCTTCTGGATCATCAGTTCTCCAGTAGGATACAAGGTAAGGCATAAAGGAATTCTTTTGGTGGCTTCAGCAGTGTTCTCTAATTGAATCTTTTTGTCTTAGAGGATAACAGCTGCTATGTCACATTTTAAGCAGGCATTCTCAGAGTGAAAATCTGAACACACAAACCCAATTAAACTTATATTGAATCTTGATATTTGAGATGATCATCAAGGGAAAACCTATATATGCACATAAACTCTTATGAATTTAGCTTGTACATGTACGTCTTGCTCAGAATAATCCCTAGGTAATACAGTCGCCACTAAGAAACTGAAATATTGCACAGGCACTCTTCCTATTTTCCTCCAGAGAACAGAATTTAAAGCATACATGACAAACATTGTCTGTTACTGCTGCTTCTAATCCAAATTCTAATAAACTCAACAATTCAGTATTAATAATTTGCATTATAGGATCAGGATGTGGTGCAAATAAAATAAAAAAACATTAACGCCTAAGGAATGTAGACTGTATTTGTACTTTTTACATACAAAGGGTAAGAGAAAAGGATATAACTTGAAAGCAAAGTGCTTTTGTATTTTCTCTAGATATCTCTAAAAATGTTATCTTTTGAGCTGGAAGATGATGACAGCTGCATCTATGACTACCTGCTCATACATGACGGAAGTCGACCTAGTTCACCTGCAGTTGGCCCATACTGTGGCACAAAGAAGGTTGCAGACTTCACTTCCACTGGGAACTTTGTACTGGTTGAATTTCACAGTGACATAGCATGGGAGTTTAGTGGATTCAAGATGAATTACACATTTGGTAGGTAGTACTGAACAGATGGGGGTGGGAGGGTTGGAAAGCAAAATGAAGGTGAGACCAACTACAGGTAAAAGATGCCACTGACTTCTGTTTGAGACTCCTAGCTTTTTGTTACAGTCATCCCACTGCTGGTGTTGCATGGCTGAATGTAATAGCAGAACTGAAACACTGGAACCATGCTTTCAAGAACTTGTCATGTTACATAGTGGACTGCTTAGAAAGTAGGCCCCAAAAGATTTCAAAATATGGCTATGGAGCAACTTTAACCCATTTTCAAATGTTATGACCCATCCTTATCTACATTCGAGTATGCATACAGAAAAACCTTCAGGTACATGCTTACTTGTGCTTTGAAACAAAGTTTGCTTGTAGAGTTAATATAACCACCTTAGCTTAGCCTGGAAATCACCACTTTACACTAAGGATGGAAGTCAGGATTTGGATGCAGCACCTCAACTCAAAGAATTATATTAACCCCCTGTTGTGAGATGAACTAGATCAGGGAATAAATTTGACTAAAAGGAAACCCTCAATAGCAGGAACATGCAGTCAGGGAGAGGGCAAGGAGGGAAGTATAACAGACATTCATATGAATAAACCATATCTTGAGTCAGGTACTGTTATTTTACGTGGAGTATTACAAATATATATATATATTTAAATGACATTTAAAGTCATTTAGCCTATTAACTGCAAATATCCTTAGTAACTTTGGACACCCTATCAGGCGTGCAGTACCTTGTCTGTATAGAGAAATTTTCCACCTCTTAGAGGACTGAAGAAGTTGCAGATAAGTTTCTTCTTTCCTATCAAGGGCTTTTCAGTCTGAGATCTAAACATTTCCGTGTGAATCACTTTAAGGGATAGGCATGTTAGCTGAAGCTCCCAAACACGCTCCAAACCACCTTCCAGCCCTCTGCAGATATCAAAAACTTTAGCTTTCCTCTAAGTTCTGCTAAAATCTCTGGTTTCCTCCTAGCAACCTCTACTTCAGTTGAACATTATTTGTCTATAAATGTGTGACCCACCAAACAGGAAAATGCAAGGTACAGAGCATTATTTATTTTGATGAATACCTTGAAGAAGGGCATTCTTCCAGTAATGACTGCTGTTCATTTTCACATAGTTAGTTCCAAATCTTAAATGGACAACCTGTAGAATCCACAGACTTTGCTAATAGGTGTACTCAACTGCACAGTGTAAAGGTATTTGTCTCTTATAGACAATAATCCTCTCACCAGGGGCATTGTCTATAAATAATAATGATCTATAAGCTACTAATAATGTTCAGATTCTGTCATAGATGAATTTAGGGCAACTAGCCAGTGCAGACAACAAAGATGGTACGGCCAACAGTCTAGGATTCAAATGCTACCACAAGAGGACTCGGAGAGGTTCAAATAAAAGTTCAGTATTCACTTAAAACACCTCTGAAAGCCAAAATGTAAGCATGTAACCTTAAAAAATAAAGGTATCTAGCAGCAATTAATGTATCATTTCCACATAAATATACCACATGAAACAAAACAGTTGCTATCTTAATTGCATGCAAAGACAGAACGGAGCCACTCCCAGGAATCTGTGCACATGGAACAGGCAAGAACAGAGTATCTGTGTCCATGCAGGCCAATTTTACCTGCTTTGGGATTGTCCAGGTTCTTATCAGAGTGGCAAGCCTTCTAGTGTATGCTTTCTTAACCCGTAAAAGCCAGAACAGAGATTTGCTAATTAATGCTGTTGAAAAAAGCAACTTGGAATAAAGCACTACAGAAACACAAAAAATTATTACTCATTGGTCTGTCTTTGTTTAATTTAAAACACACTTCCCTTACATAAGTAAATAACTGTGGTTGAGCCAACATTCACTTGAATGACTAAAAGCCCTCAGGCCTGACAGAAACTAAAGCAGCTTTTGGCATGCTGATAGTACAATTGATTCCTCATCTGGAAGTAAATGAGCCTACTGCAACAGCAAAAGGCTACTGAAACTCTGTTTTCAATTTCAATGCAGTCATCTGCCCTTTTATCACATTGAACTGCAAGGAGAAACGTTACAGCCTGGGAGACTGAACAGACAGTGAGTCACATTTTTGAATCAATTTGAACTTTTTAAGGCCAGATTTACTTCTAGGTGCCTTGTATGATAGTAATCAAGCCCCAAGATCATAAAGACCCAGTCCCACACACTTAGGTACAGTCTTCTAGTAAGTCAAAGAATATAATATTTGCAGCCAAAACCATTCAGGGCAGAGAACGTACAACTTCCTATGCAACAACTGAGTTTTGTTGAGATGAAGGATTATTAACCAAAGACTGTTTATTCTCTCCTACACGTTAAACAAACTGAAAACCTTATGGATTAAATGACCACACAGTATTTTAATAATCTGAGTTCCCTTTATCATAGGAAATATCTGCATGCAAGAAAAGAAAGGAAAAAAAAGCTGCAGCTGTTGCAGAAGACTGCCAACTAGTCTTCCGGTGAAGTACCTGCAAAGGCTATACGGAAGCCAGGCTCCACCTGGTGGTCACTAGCACGTAAATGTAAATGTGAAGCTGAAACACAACAGCGCTATTCCCACTTCTCCATAAGCAAAACTCCAGTAAAGAGGGAATGAAATCTTCCCACGATCACGACTGTCAGTTCCACTAGTTGTGCTGAGGCTTCTCTAAACAATTAAGTTGAATTTCTTCAACTGGCTTCCTTGCTCTTGTTCATCTTGTATGGTGATGCTCTCAGAATATAAATATTCTTTGCGTTGCTTCCAATATTTTGTATTAAGGATAGGCACCCTGAATTTCACCTGTCAGTCTGTAAATTGCACTATAACGTAAATTGAAACGTTCTCTTCCTCTTTTCCCATTGACCAGCTCAGCTGTGAAGACAAAGCCAAATTAAGTCTTTTATTTGATTCACTCCTGTGTTTTATATTTGGCTTGATTCTCTGTTTTGTGCCTGTGGTATCTGCAATTTTCAGGTGGCCTCTGTTACAATTGCTGGACAGGCCTAAATGTTAGTTTCCAAGTTTTATACAAATGTTCTCCTAATGTTCTTCGCTGTAGAAAAAAAGAAAGCTTGAAGGAGAAAACCCGAAGTTTTCAACTTTAGCTTTGTTCAGGTAATTAATGAGTTACTTCATTGAATGTATCTGTTTGATTCCCAATTTAATTGTGTAGGACTTTACAGTATGGACTTACCTATTAAACTGGTAAGTGAAGAAAGGAAAATTTAAAACGTAAACCCATAAAACTAACAAGATGGCTCATGAGAACCTACGGTACCTGAAACTACATCTAATAACTTTTTTTTTTTTTGGCAAATTTTTTTAGGATATTTCTTTTTTTCAAGGTATGTAAACAAACACTGGGAGAAACACTAGCTAGAGTTAACTGGAGTTTTGCAGCTCATTTCAGCTGACTTCCCACTCTTCTGAAACAGGATCTCACCGGCAGGTTTCAGACAGTAATAACTTCAGTGCAACTACGTCAAAGTTAGAAAACGCACTGTTTTTCTTATTAACAAATGCAGCCAGCAGCAGCTAATGCGCAACTACGCAGCGCCCCGCAGTCCCCACGAGCGGCACGGCGCAGGCCGGCACACGCGCTCGCGACGCCACCCTGAAACGACGAGACCCTTAGGTAAAGATCCAGAAAGCGAGGAAGCACTGATAACGGTCACTCCACAGCCCACACTGCTGGTCCCGTTTCAAAAGCAAGAGCCGCTCTCGTTATTGTGCGAGCGGCGGCGATCTGGAGGCACTGAGCCTGCGACGCGCTCCGCCACCAGCCGCACCAGCCCCCCACGCCGCCATCACCGCGCTGAGCCGCGCTGCGCGCTGCCTGCCGGGAAATGGAGTCTCCACGGGCAACATCCACCCGGGGCTGGATGTGGCCCCGACCAGACTACAAGTACCACAATGCACCGCGCGGCCCGCGGGCACAGCCGCAGCTGGCGGCTCCCAGCCGGCCCGCTGTGGAAAAGAGCGCCGCGCGGCGCCCTGGGCAATGTAGTTTTCTCGTGGCGCAGAGCCGCGCGGCTGCGGCGGGAGGGGCGGCCGAAGGACTACAAGTCCCGTCGGGCCGCGGTGCCGCCCCACGGCGGCACGGCCGGTGTGGGAGAGGCGGGGGAGCGGCGCCTGGCGCTTGTGGTCGGCGGCGGCGGCCTGTCGTAGCGCTGTGTTAAAGCGGGACCGCAGAGGCGGGAAGCAGCCTGCGGAGCTCGGTGTAGCGGGGGCGGCGGGTGCCCGCCGCGCCATGGATAACAGGTGCTACGGCTGCGCGTCCAAGTTCACGGTCTTCAGGAAAGAGGCAAGTTCGGCTCAGCGGGCTCGAGAGCGGCCCGCGCTCGCTGGCGGCCCGGCCGAGCGCGGCGGGGGCGGCTGCGAGGCGGAGCCCGGCCGGTGCCCCGGCACTGCCAGGCCGTGGGGCAGGAACGGGGAAGCGGCGGGCGGGGGCGGCGCTGCGGGGGCGGCGCAGCGGCCTTTTCCTTGCTTGCTCGGCTCTTACAGCTCCCGAACGCCGCTGAACCCTTTTGTAAAGAACAACAAGAAGAAGAAAAACTGATTTGTCATCCCCCTAACCCGAAATTCGGTGGGTCTCTCGGAGGAAGGAACCCCCCCCACACACACACACACTCCGTGGTGCAGTGCTGCCCCTTGGCCGGGCAGCTGCTCCCGAGTAAGGCCTTTCAGGGAAAGGGGGTGCGAAGCCCTGTCCTGCCTCTCCCTTGTGTCTCCTCAGTGTGGGTGCAAGAGCTGCGGACGGGCGTTCTGCTCTGGCTGCCTTAGCTTCAGCGCTGTCGTGCCCCGCTGTGGAAACGCCCAGCACAAGGTGTGCAAGCAGTGTCACGGAAAACTAACTGGGTAAGATGTGAGTCTTTCTTCACCAAGCGCAGTGTCCTGCTTTGGTTCTGCATTTGGGGTTCCAGTGTCGTGGTGCGGATTGCTCTGTGAGAGTCAGCTTTGCGCTTGTGTGCACACACCGCCTGTATGCTGGACTTTGAAGCTGGGCCCTTGCTGAACTGCTGTTCACGGGCTATTCAGTCAGAATGTGTAAGTCAGCATTTGTGAGGATGTTCTCCATGGTGACAGGGTAGTCTGAGAGAGCCAGGTTTAAATCTTCATGGATGGACCTTCAGTATCGTTGCCAGGTGGGAGCAGGCAAAGCCCCACAGTGTTTCTGCCTAGAAAGGTACACCCTTCTGAAAACCCTCGCAGTCTTTTCTGTTGTGTAGTAATCGAATGGCCTGGCAACAGAGATGTTCAGAGTGTTACCTCTGTAGGCAAAGAGTGACACAGCCCCTCGTTATTGAGAGGTCTCTGCTATGTGTAGCCTGAAGACCTAAATTTTGTAGTGTAGAACTGATTTTCTTTTAAAAGAAAAAAACATTTTCATAAACATAATCTGTAGGTAGGCTGTTGAAACAAAAGATGGAATTCAGTAGCAGTTGCATTGTTCACATACACAAGTAACACAAGCACAGTTTACACCAGAACCTCTCTCTTTACCAATTCTTTTCTGTGTTCTGTCCCTTCTCTTGCATTTATCTTACCTCTCTTCCCCACTTTTCTTATATAGAAAGGAATTTTTACCAGCAATTGGGGAATGTTCTGGCTCTATAGTTGTCTAAAGAGGAAGAATCTCATGTTATCAGAAGTCTTTATTTTCAAGAGCGATTGCTTCTGAGGTGCCATGAGGTTATTGATGGTGAAAGTACAATACTCACAATCCTTCTATTTGGAAAATGTCTGATTTCCCTTAACAGCTCCGGAAGTATTCAGAAAAGAAGTCAGCCTTTCCTCATGTTTCTTTTGTTTTTTTCTAATCTGTTTAATTTCAGTACTATAGAGTTACGGAAGAAAAAATTATCCTCTTACTGGAGAGCAGATAGATAAGCTACATGGGTTGCAGTTCTGTAAGCTGCCTGTAATGATGTTTTCCATGTGAAACAGCTTTCAAAGCTGAAAATGTTGAATAGGAAAGCAGTCCAGTAAAAACACTGCCTTCATTTGTAATTATACTGTCTCTAGCACAGTGCGGATGTGTTTGTAGCTGTAACTTCTAGGAATGAATAGAATGTACTAATGACCTTATATAAGTGTAGTTTAGCTGCTTAACCTAATGCAGCAACTCACAACATAGAGTTACACAAGATGTGTTTGTGGTATGCAGTGTTCAAGTGTGCTAGAAGATGTCACTATGATATTGGTGGTTATATAACAATGTTTATAGCATTTCATTTAGAGTTAGGGTTATACCATTCCGTGTTTTTTGCATGGTATAACTCCTTTCAGAGTGTTCTGCTGTATTGGAACTAAATGCACTGGGAGTCTTAGCTAACTGCTCTCTATCTGCTCTCTGAACTGGGAGATACAGACTGTGAGAGGCCAGGGTGTTTCACCCTCTTTTCTTTTGGAACACTGATGACTGTATTAAATGAAATAAATCTTGTCTAGATGTGAAACAATAGAAACAAAGGACCAGAAATTAGGTCCCATGCTGTCCAAGGCAGCTATATCATCTATTACCTTTCCTAAGCTGATCACTCTCCATATTAATGAGGTTATGAAAGGATTGTACCAAGAGATTGATAAACACATGTGCTAATTTCTCTTGGTTTGAAAAAATAGATGACTGAACCACTGCTAGGACCTTGAGTTCAGAGAGAGCATTATTTTTGCCTTCCAGAGAGGGATCTCAAAGCAGTTCAGCAAAATGGTCACCACCAGAGAACTACAAAAAGTGAGTTGCACTTACTAAATAATCCATTGGCTTCTGCCACCGGGTAAACCTTTAGGTCCTCGCTCCTTTTTCCCCTCATAGGGACCATCAAAATGGAGTTTTGCAACATGAGTATTTGCTTGTTCAGAATTAGATTAAGATTGGAGCTTTTGTTTTGATGTTTGAGAGTTGCTTGGGTTTCACGTGTGCATGGGGTTGTTTGTTTGTTTTTGTTTTTACTTTTTAGTAGACTGCTGAACTGCCACCTGGTTGTGTTCAGCTGTGACTGAGCATGGCTGGCCTGGAAACAGCAGTGTGGTGCTGAAATATTATCTGTGTCCTCAGAAACAGTGCCATGTGAGCTGTTGTGTTGGGCTGTCGTTTTCTTTACTCCTTGGGAGTACCTCGTCCTGCCCGTGTGGCAGAACATGGTGCAGGAATGAGTGGTCTCTATTCTGTCCCACACCGTCTTTGTTCAAATAGTGTGTAGGGTTCACAGAGACTGACTTCATGTCTCATGATTTAAATGTCTGTTCTCAGCTATGTCATGTCTTTTTCTCCATCCTTGTCACAGGCGTGTAGCAGCTTTTGAGGCTAAGCAAAACCAGCCAAAAGGGCAGCAGAAGGTAGCTGCGAAACCATGTCAAGCAGGCTCCAGATACCATGGATTCTCAAAAGAGGATAAGGCTATTGCAGAGAGACTGGCAAGGCTCAGGGAGGAAAGGAAACCCAGTGAGTTTCAGAGGACCCTGGAGATTCCCAGTGTGGGAACACTGTTAATTGGGAAACATGGAACTGGAGGGAGGAGGGAAGCGGTGGTCTTTCAGAGCGTGTCAGATAATCAGAGGGATAAACTGGTCAGAACAGTGGCTAGATTATGCAGTGGTTTTAGATTAATGTTCTTATTTCTTTGTTTTCCTTGGGGTTTCTCTTGAAATTACCTCTCAGTTTTGGGACAATGTCTTACCTGTGAGATCACCTTCTGTGAAGTCATTGTTTTGGGTAAAAAAGCCCATGTCAAACACAGGAGCTGAATGAAATGAAGAGCTTTGGCCAAATTATTTTGCAGAAGATTTCCTGTGGGTTGTTTTGCTGGGCTGCACAGTATCAATTTCTGTGGGACAGTGCTCTGACTGGTTTTGCCTTACAGAGAAGAGAAAAAAGGGACTTTGATCCTAGTCCACATCTCTCTCCTATGTTCTGGGACCCCTTTGTGGTGCCTGTGGTAGAAGAAACTATTTAAAAAATGACACTGTGCAAAGTGGTTGCTTGATTGTGTTGGAGACAGGACCATGCTCCAGCAGGCTTTTTCCAGTCCAGTATAGATAGGGTGCAGTAATGAATGAGAGAGAAGTGGACTATGCTGCATAAGTGACTCATGTATTTCACTGCCTATCTGTAGTAAGCTGATTGTCAAATGGGGTTATTCCATGGGACAACTCATTTTATGGCTGGGAGATAAATGATGAAGGAGGCAATGACTCGGGGGAAAAAACAGGGTAGCAGTTAGCATTAGGACAGTTTCCTAGTCTCTGCAGTATAAAGCCCATTCAGATCAGGGGCTGAGGGGGGCTTTTGCTCAGGTGTCCAGGCCATGAGTCTAGAACGAGAAATACAACTTTAAGGAAAAAAAAAAAACTTAAGTTATTTTTCAATAGCAGAATAACTTCTTTCCTTGTGTTGGTCTGAATTGCAGAGTCCATCCCTTCTCAGGCTGAGATCGAAGCTAGGCTGGCTGCACTCAAGGAAGACTGCCGGGGACCTGTGCCATCCACACAGGAAATGGAGGACCGTTTGGCTGTCCTGCAAGGGAGAGACCCTCCTTCTCAGGCTCCCAGGCCAGTAAGCTCCCTCAGCCCATTGGCTGGCAATGTCATCTGAGCTGGCACAGCAGCTGTGGTGTCCCTAGGGAATTCTGAAGCATGTCAGCCGTCCTCTTCCCTCACCTTTTTAGTGTTCAGGTGGCTCACTTCAGAAATCTCTGCTTCCTGTTTGTGTGATTGTCATCCAGAAGCAAATAAGCAGCAGTACGCTGCTTCAATATAAATGGAGTCTGTTGCAGAGCTGATGTGTTTGTTTTTAACAATTGATGCTAAGTTTATTCTCCTCGACTAATTTGTATTCCTAAGTGGCCTGACTTCTAAACTTTCAAACCTGGGCCTTATCTGCCCTGCCTTCTAGTTGTATCCTACAACTTGCTGCATCCCAGCTGGGCAAAATCCTGTGAATTATCCAGAGATGGAAGCACAGAGGTTAAGTGGCTAGCCTGAGATTGTAGAGGAAGAGGTGGATCTGTGCCTTCAAGCCTGTGTGAATGATTGTGCCTGAGAAGTTCTTTCCCTGCTCTCCTTTTTCAGCAGTGCTGCACACCCAGCTCTTATGTGTTGCAGTGAGAGCTGCTGGCTGGCACTGCTGAGAATGGCACTTTATTTACATTGGAAGTAATGGCAGAACTGAGGTTGGAACTCAACAGTATCTACTCCTGCACATTCAGTGCCTCTTATTTATGTAACTGCAGTTAGTCATGTGCATTTGACACCTCTGAGAATGAACCCTCACACCAGATACCAGAGCTGAGACTCCCAAGATTAGTGGAGGCATCCTTTTATCTTGGTCCTAGCTAGGATGGTATTTGTTACCCCTTTTTTTTCTTTGAGTATGTCCCTTTCTTCTCATGCCTTTTTCTGTGCCCTCTCCCTTGTTTCTTAGGTGCACCAGCCCCCTGATACCAGAAGTCTTGCCCAGCAGACAGATGACCTATTAACTCAACTAGCCGAAGAAATTGCCATTGAGTGTTACAGTCCAGGAGTCCAGCCTCAAGGTATCTATTTTGGCTTCTAGTGATCTATTTCTATCCACTAATGTGTGTGTTGTAGTGGGAAGGGAACACATACTTCCCTATCTGGTTTATAGGTGAGTTAAGTGTCCAGTTTGTCCTTATCTCTCCTTTATGACCTCCAAATTGACCAAGCACAGCCAGCTACCCAGCTGCACACTGAGTCTCCTTGTCTCTGCCTGGGAGGTGGTTTCTTCTTTTCAGGATTGTATTACTCAGATTGTTCCTCTCTTTCTGTAAGGTGACCATTCCCTAGGGAGCAGCTTTTGCACTTCTCTGCTCTCTTTTTTTTTAAGGAAAAAAAAAAAAAAAAAAAAAAAGAGAGAGAGAGATCTGGGATACCATTGTCTTCCTAGCTGAGGTGTTTTGCCTGCAATCTCATTGTAAAGTGCAATGTAGCTCACTTGCTTCTCTACAAGTATAGTGTGGGTTCAGCTGTGGCATGCCTTCTCCCATCATTAACCCAATTAGTTAAGCACCCAACAAGGTGCTCCCATGCCATTGCTTTAATGGTGCTGGCTGTGCCCAGGGAAGGCTGCTACTGAGTCATCAGTGTGTTCTGTGTCTGTTTGCAGTTGCTAATGGCCAAAACTTGAATGATCTCAATCGGGAGAGTGATGATGGGATTTGCCCTGCAAATCTGGACCCAAGACAGCTAGAGGAAGAGAAGAATAGGCTTCTGGCAGAGGCTGCTTCTGAACTGTGGGAAGAGAACACTAGGCAGGAGAAGATCCTACAAGTTGCCAAGAGATTGGCAGCACTCAGAGGCCAGGACCCAGAGAAAGGTGGGTAATAGAGGAGAATACAGTGCCAAAAGAGGTAACCAAGTTCCTGTGACAGAGCAATTTTTCTTCTCTTTTAAGAGTCTTGATCCATTTAATTCCTCTGGGTTCTGCAGGAAGCAGACTGGGATTTTTGTTGTGTGTGTAAAGTTGTATGGCTTGATCCATCATGAAATCCAGTACAAAAGCTCTAATTTGAGGCTCAAGGCTGGCGCTGTAATGGCAGACTCCTTTGTCTTACACCTTTCTTTCAGATAATTCTAGCATGCTCTGGTGAGGTTAATAAGACTTTTTAAAAACAAAGCTCTTTTTTTCCCCTCCCCCTTCTGACACTAAAAACAAGCAAACAGTAATGCCTCTTTTGAAGAGTCTGGAAAGGAGCTGTCTGTGTATGCCAGAGCCAGAGTGCCAGCCTCTGTGGAGCTCAGCCCACAGAGGATGGTCTCTAGAACATGAGTGGGCACAAGGTGTGAAGTGGATGTGGGTCATGATCTCTACCTGTTACTTCTGCAGTTACTTTGGAAAACTATAAGCTCCCTGACAGTGATGAGGAAGTGGATGAGGAGGAAGCTATTCGGAGAGTGCTAAAACAGGTCAGAAGTGGGCACTGTGGCCTTGTTTACCTTCCTTTCAATCATTCCTTTTTTTTTCTTTCTTTCTTTTTTTTAATCTGATGAACGTGCAAATGATTTCTCTCTGTCCCTGTGCAGAGTCTCATCTCTTCCACTCAGTATTTTTCCAGTGCTAACTACTGTGGGTCCATTCAGCCACAGGAGATAAAAGACTTTAATACTAGTCTGTCATATTTATTCACTTTCTCATTCATGCTTAGTGTCTCTTCTGGTCTGTCTCGCTCTCCAACCGTCCCAAACCTGCTGGCGCTTCCTTGCTACTTGTCCCATCTCTTCCCCCCACTGAGCTGGAATGTGGATGATGACACATTTTTCTTTAGCACAGCTCATGCCTAGATTTCTCTCTGAAATGTTTGTAGGTTGTTTTGCAGGCAGATGTGAGCTTGCCCTGCTTATGTTCTTGGCTGATGACAGACCACACAAGTGTGATTAGCATGATGTTAAAAGTCTGCTGACAGCTGCACTGCAAGGCACAGTATATTAGCTGAGGCTTCCTGCTGCCAGGCTGACTGTTCACAGTGCGTACACTGTGTTCAGAGTGTAGACAGAGTGAGCTCACGTCTGTCAGGAGAATACCACATAAGCATATTTGGACTTCTCATCCCGGTTATTGCATGAGGGCAAGGAGAAGGGAAGGAGGTTTAGAGCTTTGAATGAGGCTCCCAAAGGTGTTTGAAACAACAGGCTTCTTGCTTTCCCTTGTTACTAGCTCACAGAGGAAGCAGCCCTGGATGAAGCAAGTGGCTTCAATATACCTCCAGATCAGAACAGCCAACCAGGACGCTTGCAGCAGAACCTACCTAAGAAAGCAAAACAAAAGGTCAGTGAGCTGTCCAGGGTTTCTTGCAGTGACACATTCCAGGATCCCAAGACAGTAAAGCTCTGCAGGAAAAATCTGCTGTATCGCTAGCCCTGGTGTAGAAAAAACAACCATCCAGATTCCCTGGGGCAGACAAGCTGAAAAGGCAAACATCTCAGCTGCTTCTGCAAAGCTGACCAGCTTTGAGCACAGATGTGAATCATCTTGTACTTTTAAAAGGATTTGTTCTCTGGAATCCAGTTCCTTTCAGGCTTGCTTTCTGCTGGATGGGATGGTGTTCTCTAAAGCCAGAAAAGTTGATCAGCATAGGTCTGCTGAAGTGGATATTAGAGAAGAGATTTTTAACTAATCACTATATAATTAAACCAAAGAAGCTGTAGCCTAGTACCATAGAGCCTGATCCAGTGTGAGCAGAAGGTTTGCCAGTGCTTTCAGCAGGTCCAGAATAGAATTTCTAGATAGTAATCAAGTGCCTGTGTTCTCTTATAATATCAAAGAAAGGAATTAGTAATAAGATATCATATGCTCAGAATGGATTCTAGCCTATTAAGGAGATGCATACACCTCTAATGTATATCACAAGAATTAAATGAGCCTGTGATTCACAGACAGCTGACAGGCCTGTCCCTGGTGGAAAAAAAAAATCAATTGTAAGTGTTACTGAAAACATCCATCTCATAGGTGTGCAACCTTGTACTTTAAATGCTAGTGCCATATTTTTTCTGTTGTGTTAGGAAGCTGCCTTTGCCAGTGTTCTTGCACTGTGTCCCAGTGTAAATGTGACTGTTCATTTTGGTAAAGACTCTCTGTAAAGCAGAAGGAGATAAGGAAGACTTTATGGATAGA
This sequence comes from Rhea pennata, assembly GCF_028389875.1. Classification (NCBI taxonomy): domain Eukaryota; kingdom Metazoa; phylum Chordata; class Aves; order Rheiformes; family Rheidae; genus Rhea; species Rhea pennata. The sequence goes on along the minus strand of NC_084667.1, from coordinate 17,356,717 downwards.
TTTTAGATCATCATTTTGGAAGATCTTTTCAGCTTAACCTCAGATACAGATCGGTCACAGGGGCCTTTGGCAAATCATTTTCTTTGTGCCTCAGTTTTGCTTCTGTGACATAGAGAAAATGATACACTCCTCCTTCAGTGCTGCTTTCCCTTCACACAGACCATTTCAGCAAAGCTGCTTGATCACTTGCCTTTGTGGCAGGGATTGCCTGTCACTGGGTATTGCTGCAGTGAGTGCCAGATGATCTGGGCTCCAGCCTTTAACACAGGACAGATAATGATGGTTTATATTGTTGTAGACGGCAAATGAGGATGAATAGCTGTTTACTGTCCATGCAATATAGATTCATGAGCAAATGCAAGTGAGTGCCTTTGTTTTCTTATTTAACAATCTAGATGCATACATATGCAGCTTAACCTTGGGCTCTAGGCCAGTCCATTTCACAGACTTCAGGATCAGCAGAGAATGAACAGTTTTGGACTGTACGTGTCACTGTGGCCACCACATATTATCATAGAAGTCCTGTATGTTTGTTGTGGTTTAAATTATGCATCTCTGTTTTATTTCTGAGGTAGAGCCAGACTTCAGCCACCATGGCTCTTGCCAACTCAGATGACAGTGATGAGAAGGAGTTACCTTGGTGCTGTATCTGCAATGAAGATGCCACTTTGCGCTGCCATGGCTGTGATGGAGACCTCTACTGCCAGCGCTGCTTTCGGTAACCCCCGCAACTCTTCTTCGTCTGAGAGGCAGGCCATAGGGAAGCTTGGCCACTTGTGTGCGTTCTTTCTTTTGGGCAGAATAAGACAGCAGGAAGGGAGGTATGAGGAACTCAACAGTGAACTGAATGCTAGTACTTAAAGAAAATAGTTTGAGATCAGTAGTTACCCTTGGCTTTAGGGACTAAACTGGACCTAGGCAGAAATGTTCCTTCTGTACCGCTCCAGAGTATGTTTGGGCACATTTTCTGAGTGTCCTCTGAAACAGCTGATGTGCTGCATTGCATGGGACAGGATAAGTGAGAAGACAGTTCAGCAATTCTGTGTCTTGTTCGTGAAACATGATAGATGATCTGGGCTGGATTCTCACAAGAGGTGAGGTCAGATAATATAAATTCCTTAGGCTTTTCTTAGGTTGAGGCCCTGAAGTCTTAAAAATGTCTGGCTGCTGAAATGTATCTGGAAGAACCTTATCCCCTCAGTCACATCTTGCAGTAGCTGTAACGTTAATTCTTAAACACCTGTAACTTTATTTCTGACAAAAAGTTGTATGTCTGTACTTCTGGATATTAATTCCTTTGGATAAAAAGCTATTCACCACAACTTGTGTGGCTTCTGTTTGTCAAAAGCATTGGAGTTGACTGGGTTTTCACGTTAGAGCTGGCAGACATTTAGACAGCAGGATGGTGAGGACCTAGTTGAGAGAGGAAAAGATGATCTTACATGTGTTCTGTCATTTCCTGCAGAGGGCTTTGCAGAGAGATGGGAATGGAGTGGGAGAGACAAATTAAAATGGAAGGAAATGTGACTGGCAATGCCAGATATTTAAAAAACAAAAACAAACAAAAAAAAAAACCAGCTCAGACAGAAAGCATCAGTAAAAGCAGAATCAGTAGACTGGCAGGAAAATGAGTGCATCAGCTGCATGCCGCAAATGAGCGCTAGTGTCTTAACCCTGCCTGCTTCTAAGCATGGTTAAGATGACTGCCAATATACTGTAATTTAGCCACAGCAATCATTTTGCAGAGTTTATGGAGCAGATTCTCCTTTCAGCTGTTGTCATGGGAGCTGCTAACGCACCTGGGAATCATAGCCATAGTGCTGAAAATGAGCAATCGGTTATGTGAATCCCTTAAAAAAGGAAGGAGATAGAAAGATGGGCAGATGGAAAGTAGGCAGTAGGCCTACTGCCATTTCCAATTCTGGTAGTTAAGGAAGAGTAGATCTTTGTGGCTCTCCAGAAAGTACCTCAGAGATTTCTATTACAAGCAAATATCTCAAGTAGTCAGTCCATGTGGCTGCCAGTGGAGTCCTCTCAGCTAGCCCTTGGGATAGGTTTCTAGGAAGGGGTGCCGGGAGATATCTTGTGCAGTGTCTTAGAACGGGTGCTGTACCTGGGTATTTTCTCCTCACAGCAGTTTGTGTTTTTTTTTCTCAGTGAAGGCCATGATGAGTTTGACCTGAAGGACCACCACACCTCCCGCTATCATCTTCCTTGCAAGCAGAAGTGAATCATACTCCTCATGAGCAGAAAAGGAGGTGAAGAACTGGAGAAGACAGGGAGTTGGCCAGATGGGAAGATTCAAGGTGGATTTGCAGACAAAATGGGTGATGTCTTGGACAGTTAAAGGATGTGCTGTAATCTGAGAGAGGCTTGGAGCACACAACTTCTTGTCCTCAGGAAGACAGCTAGAGGAGTGCTGGCTTTGCAGCACGTGCGTGGGATAAATGATGATTTGATATGAGGAGAAAGATACAAATCTTCAAATACAGACAATACGGCAATGTGGGTAGCAGTGAAGACGTGTGTTTAAGCTGGTACTGGCTGACTGGTAAATAACTTCCTGCTTTCGCTAACAGCTCACACATTGGTTCAACAGGCAGCAAAGCACTTTGCACTAAAAAAAGCTGTTACATCTTGATAACATGTCTAATAAGAATTTCTAAAGCATAACAAAATGTATTTACAGAGGCCTGTGGTTAAAGTCTTCCCTGGGAATGCCTGATAACCCTTTACAATTTGTCAGCCACTTGTAATGGGATCTCAGTCCTAGTGCCATGTTGCTCAGGCAATAAAATGAAAGATCATGAAGCTGCCAAAAATGTTTCTCTGGTATTGCTGGAAAGGTGCAGGGGAGTTGCGCTCCAATGATGGTTACTCTGCCTTGATGGGCAGTGCTGCTTGTGTAGTTGCAGGATACTTTGTAAAGATAATCTGGTATGGATGCACTGCGTGTCGGCAGCGGTGACTATGTATAAGTTCCGTGTAATCTGTGAGGGCAGCACATTGGTCTGTAAGAATTGTGTTTGTCTAAAAGCAGAGTTTAGCTCTCATTATTAGATGCCCTGGTGGATTAAAGATAGTACATGTTTTATGCTCTTTATCTGGCTATGCGAGGAGCTCATTCTGATATGCTCACATCCAACCCTGGAGACAGTCCTGATGCAAATGGCACATGCCAGTGACCAGAGCACCCAGAATTGCTCCAAATACCTGACTAAATTTTCACTACATCAGCTTTACACTACACCTGGGCTCTTCCCCGGACTATGATGTGACTTCTGAGGAAGCTGTCTAAGGTTGACAAATTCCAGGGGTAGCAAAAAATGAAGAATTTCTCTGTGACAGAGAACCTCCGATGAATCTTGCCTGTCTGGTTAGACATTGCCGCTCCCAGTTGTCTGCCCTGCCCCTGTGCTGAAGGTCACTGCCTCTAGATGAGTTGGCAAAACAAAGCATTTGCCTGCATGTCAACCAACCCTGGTCAGAGCACAGCAAATAATTTAAACTGTTACTGAAGGCAGGTTTCTGATAACATGCGGGACTGTATCAGGGGTTTTAGCAGTAGCCTGTCACAGGTGGTGTAGAATAGTAATATTGCAGGTTATCCCAGCAAGAATTGCTAGAGCACTTTGTGCTGCTCCCAGAACACTTTGCTAGCAAGGGATGGCAAAACCTGACTCTTGAGAAGGCCAAGTTGTAAGAACAACACCTGATAGTCCTTGCTTCACCAGTGCCCTCTCTTTGAGACAGGCACAGAGGAAAGTTCCTGAGTTATGATGCAAAAGCTGACAACAAAGCCTGTGTTGCACTAAGTTTAATCAGATGGTTACTACCCTAAAGAGCTTGCAGTCTTAAAAGATGAAAACAAAATGTAGTTCTGGCCTCTTGATATTATCCTGGTCAAATAGGTATGGAGAAGTATAATTCCTAGAATTAGTCTGACACTTAGACAGCCCTCTAAAAATTCTGTCTTAGGTTAAATCCTCTGTAGTTTGCATGTACTGGAGAAGACTCAAGCATCTGCTCTCGTTCTCCTCTAAACTTAGAACTGAGCTATTCGTTTCTTGCTGAAACCCTTTGGGCTTCATTAGTTAATAGACATTTTAATCCTTACTTTTACAACTGCTTCTCTTCAGTATATCAGCCTACACTGACAAGTTACTTATGACATTTTGAATGCTTTTGCTTCATCAACCACAAGCAAACTTTGAGCTTCTTGTACAGTTAGGCAGCCTGAGCCTTGTGAGTCCTGCCCTGTGCATCTCAGTAGGTTGCAGCCTGAAGCTGCTTATTTAGGTTCCCATATTGGTTTCTGTGGACTTATCCCAAGAATCCAGAAATGCACCCAGCTCATGACCTGAAATAGGACTTAGTCATGCATGGAATAGTCTGCTCAGTTACACACACTCACGCATGCTGACTCTTCCCCTGTGCCCCTAATGGACATTCTTGTGGGTGCTGAGCTTTCTGCATATAACTGGTCATTGCGGTGGTAGCCTGACCACTTTCCCCTTGACAAGCCACTTATGCTGTAGCTTTTGCCTTGGTGGCCTCTCTGTCAGAGGTGTGGGAGAGTGATTCAAATCAGCTGACTGCAGAAAGCAAACCTAGCTGGATTTCTTGTTGTGAAATAGGAATGCTGTGTGACCTTTAACTGAGCAGTGAGCTTTTAGCTGTGTTGCTTACTCCCTGTCCTCAGCTTTGAAAGGTTATCGGTAAACCAGTAGAGACAGGTAAACTATCAACTCCTCGTAAGCTAATAGGACTTCAGTCATAGCTGTTCAAGAACTGAACAGAAGTTGGTACCTACAAGAGAGAGAATCAGTGCTATGCCTTGGCATCTGTCTTTCTTTCTTTATAGCAGGCCATGAGGACACAAGATGGATTTTCTTTCCTTCTCAAAAAGTATTTTGTATCTGAACTATCAAATATAGACCCTTCCTAAAAAGTATTTTAAATACTAACTACATGTGAAGTTGAACTCATAATTAGCTTACAAAGAAAAGTCTCAGCATAGCTAAAGTGCATTAACTTGCATTTGCTGTGGTCTGAGAGCATGCAGTTTCAACTGCTGTCATGTGATCATGTGTCCAAATGTAGTGAAGCTGAATATTTTAAAAGGGAGTTTAAGTGTTGCTCATAACTAAGGGAGAGAGATATGTTTACAGCTATTTTATACACACTGGTGTAGACTGTCAAATAGAAAAAACACACCAACCATGACATATTGCGTTATCTTGGTGTATTCAAGAGGACAAAGTTTGTTTAAACAAACATTCTTAACCAATAGCTGCATACCAAACACTGTATTGTAGCCTTACACTAGCACTGGTGTGGAGAAACAGCAAAAAAGTAGTCAATTGAAAGGTAAAACTCCACTTAGTCGATCCTTATAGTCCAGGCTGAGAGAAGTAAGTCAAAAACATGTTTGACTTGCTGCTTTTAAGACCTAAACAAAAATCAGTTGCTCTGATTGCCGTATGTTGATTTCCCTTTTGCACCACTAAGCTGAGAGGTCAGCTACCACTGGCTGCTTCTGCTTGCTTTGTTCCCCATGACCATGCTGTGCTTGTGTCTGAAGCACTCTGTGTGACAGCAATGTCCTTATGTACCAGAACCAGAACTGCATATCACAGGGACTACAATTTACTCTCTTCTGCTATTTGCAGAGTAAACACAAAGACAGCTTCTCTCAAGCAGAGTTTCTAGAACCTGTTTTTTTTTCCTGGGTTCTAGTACTGTCTGCCTGAAAATGTACCCTAAATTTCATTTTGTATCACCCCAAATTGAGGGAATATAGAATAATACCTAGGGCGGAGGAAAGCTAGCTTTTGGGCCACAGAAAAGGCATTTCAGGTTTTTTGTGCTGTCACAGCTTAGCAAAATAAAGCTGCATCCTCCTAGGGTATGTAATTATTGAGACTTCTGTGAACCTCTGTGCTGCAGCTAATTACAGCTCTAGTGTAGGATTATTCAGCTCATGGCCTGTCCACCTACATCTTCTACCTGAACTTCTTTGAACCTAGTCTGTGCTTTTTACAGCACTCAGTGCTCTTTGGCATTGTGCTGCTCTGCCTTCGCAAGGGCACTGATAAAGAGTCATAGTAGGTGTAAATCCATAAGCAATGGTAGAGCCATAGCAGCTGAAGCTCTGGATTGATTTTTCTGTTGTTGTTCTTTTACTTACTTAAAAAGTAGAGTTTTCAGGAGGGCAGGCATATCCTGTTGGTCTCTCAGAAACAAAAAAAGAAGGGCATGGGCCTAGGCCTACCAGGGATATAAATGGACCTGATACAGAAAGGATGTTTCTTCAGCCTAGTGGGTAAGGCTTAGAGCCTCTGGGAGCAGCCTTAGGACAAGGTATGAGCTACCTGGCTTTCTAGCTTCCAGGAGGCTGTTACATACAAGAGCATATGAAAGAAAGCAAGCAAGCCTTTGCATCACAGCTGTTGTTACAGCATATTGACTTTGCAGCCCACGTCTTGTTCACTGGCACTTCTGCTGGAAAATGGGAAGCAAAAGGTACTTCTCATAACCCTATTACTGATAAAGGTGAGGAAACCAATGCATTTAAGATATTACTGGTCCACACCAAGAGTCCTCATTTATCTTTGTTAGCTAACCTGCATATCTTCCTTCTTCCAGAGTTGACCCCTTCTGTCTCTCGTTGTCTGATGCAACATGTACTCTTAAGTCCAGCCTTGAACAGTCTGGTGCGTAAGAGCCCCTCTGATTGTGACTTAGCAACTCATCTCTTCTGTTTGTGTGGCAGACATGAGAATGGAGGAGCAGGATGTAATGCGGAGTATGCTCTAAGCAATCATCCTCCATTTGCTGTCTTATCTCCCTACCACATGTGTCAAGTTACTGGCTTGCTGACAGGTTGGATGTAGTTTCCTATGTATTTTTCCAGCTGATCAGTCATAGCCAAAAGAGTTTTTGCAGCAAGACACTGTTTCCTGCTTCACTTCTCATATGTGAGACCTCCCTGTCTGCAAAAGACTTTCTCTAACACGCACCCTGCATGGAAATTGGGAACAGGTATGTTTTGACTTCAGTTTTTCTTTAGCGTCTAAGAGGAAAGAAAAAGCCAGCAGCTCATGGCTAATTTTCTGTTTCAATATACAAAATAAGCATTTTTCAAAGTCCTTTTAAATGAAGAGAAAACTCAGTTCCAGAACTTCCTCCTTTAGAACATGCTTCTAAGTCATTGAGAGATCCTGAATTCCACAAAGAAGAAAACCAATCTCTCTAGCTTTAGTGGCTGTTTCTCCAACTTTCCTATAAGTATTGACCAGATACACTCAGAGCCTTTTTTCTCATCCTATTGTATATTTTTCTGTCCAACCTTCATGAATAACAGAGGCTTAATAAAAATGACTTACAAAGTCTATGCAGTGCTGTAGAGTTGAATACAGCGGTAACAGGCAGAAAATCACAGCTGGGTCCCAGCCAGACTGAAACAGGGTGCAGCTTAACAGTAACTCATTTTCCATGGCAACAAATGAGCAAAAACCAATGCCTTGTTTTCATTGTAGTGGATGGAAAGAAAGAAGTCTTGATGAGCTTCAGAGAACTGTATGCTGTGCTTTTCAGCCGGAATGGAAATTCCTAGAAGAAGAAACTAAAGGAAGGGCATTCCTGGGACAAGGAACCCATGTCCCAGGTTAACATGCACTTTAAGAATCAGGAAAACACGTAATTCAGCCCCTTGCACGTAGATCTGGAATGAGTGGAGAGTTCAAACCACTGGTACAAAATTCACAAACTCGGTGATGTTTCTCAATAGCAGTAAGTCCTAAATGTACTCTGAAGTGATCTTCCTGGTCCTGTTTTTTGCTGTTTTCTTGTGATTGATGCTTGGATCTCCCATATGGGCAGGGTCATTTCTTCTGAGGACTGGTGATCCTCCGGAGACCTTTCAATCGACTGAGCAATTCCGTAATGAAGTCCTACAATGAGAATTGGAGGAAGAAGGATGTCATGCTAATTCCAGTCCTCACCTGTGTGAAAAGTGCTGTGCCTTCTGCATTATTACCATGTTTCCCTTCATGTTGAACAAAACCCAGGATTTTGACATGCATTCAGCTAACCTATCTTTTAGCTTAGGGATCAAGAATTTGATGTGTATGAAGGGTCAAAAAGCTTTTCTTCCCTTCCCTAGACTCTCTCTGGAGCTGTTTGGCTTTCTTCCCATCAGCCAACCCGCCCCTCTTCATCCCTGATGCTTGTTACACCATGAGGTGACCTCAGGATGTAATTGCCCTTTCTTCTGCCACTTCCTGTTGCCACCATAACCTCCCACCCACATCTGTTGCCCTCCTGATCTAGGACAAAGCAAACTGTCCTTTTTTTCTTGTTGCTTCCTTGTTGAACCTGTCAAGTGCAAGCTCCATGTTGTGAATTGCAAACCATCCTGGAGCTGGGCCATTTCTACGAGGAAGAGGCTGTCAGAGATGGGGTGGAGCAGAAAACATGGAGGACTAATGATAACCCAGAGTAGGGACTGAGGACTGGCAGACTAGATAGATGGGCAGTTATTGAAGATAAACCCCAACTACTATGCTGACACAGCCAAGGACTATGAATGAAACTGGAGCATCTGGTTATTCCAAGCAGAAATCAATGTGACTAGTGCAAATTTACTTTACCTTTTTCCTGACAAGCAACATCACCATAAAGGAGTGTACAACCTTTCTTCATCCAAAGAGATCACTGCATGTCCCAGTAATTAGGTAAAGTCACTGGAAGTATTGCAGCTTGTTATAGATCACGATGGGTGGAAGCCCAGCTTCTTCACTCCAGTGATCGCAGGTTGCTTGCCATGGCATGCTCTAGGGTAAGTGCCTACAATTATGCCTTTTTAGTCAGTTCCTTCAGAGGAAACCTGACTGTTCCTTCTGTCTACTTTCTGCATCTGGGCTCCTGTGATTCTCTAAAGGGGACTCAATTCAAGACTACCAAGCTGAAAGCATGCACTTTGGCCAAGGGGGCAGCAATATTAGTTTGTAGTTAGTAAGTAGCATGCTGTCAGTAGGACACATTCATGTTTCCTGAATCATTATAGCAAACTTTTTCCAATTATCTGCCTGGGAATTTGTGAGTCTTGCCTGAGATCTGGAGATTCTGAAACCATCTCCATATTGCCAGCCTTCTAAACCCATGCTGGGAGGCTATCTGTGATGAGTGCTAGGGCCAAGTTTAATTTCTGTGAGAATCATTCATTCACTTCTTTTTATGAATGTTTGTCATTGTGCAGCCACACGGAAGGGCTGGACAAGGCACAAGAGTAATGAATAGTGTCTAAGTATAGTGTTCATATGCAGTGCAGTTGGTTGGAGTAGTGATGGGGATCTGCCTTTCACACAGGGATGCAGTGCAGTGAAGGCAGTTGCTGTGTGATGTGTACGCTACACTGCAGAATATTGGGCTCTGCTTTCTTGGACATAATGATAGCTTGTGACACTTCCTTAACCACTAACTCAGAAGGAAAGAAAAAAAAAAGTCACATGCAAAACTAACTTGGCTCAACATTTTATCTGCCCAGTCCAAGCTCAGGGTCATCCTACACTCTTGTTACTCATAACACTAGAGTGGTCTAAGCTAGAAGGCCTTTAGTTAGCAGCACACAAGTGGGGTGCGAGCAGTATCACAGTCATTATCACAGTCAAATAGTCACTCAGCCAGGACAGCACAGGATAGGCAAAACAAGGAGTGAGCTTTCCGCTTTGACTGCACTGCATAATCCTTTTTCTGTTCCACCACTCTGCCTTCAGTTCACCCATGTAGACTCACATTTGTTTTTATAACAGAGCAGAATAAAATGCAAACACTTCCCATTGGGAATCAAACAAACATGAGGTGTCATATTCTGCACAGTATTATCCTGGCTGTCCAGCCAAGTAGCAACAACCACACTCTCACAGCACAGTGTAATGCCCTCATATGTTGACAGTGTCTCACTCACCTCTGTTGGGCTGGAGCACTCATGAAGAATTTCCTGCAAGCCAAGGAGGAATCATTTTAGTATTTTATGAGCTGATCTACTTTCCCCACCCCCTTAGCTGTAAAAAGGGTATATAAAACTAGTATGCTCACAGGCTAAAAGAAACTGGGATGTTTTAACTCATTCAAGAGTAATATGCAACCACCATACCACTGCTTCTCTTTTCTGTATCACAGAGGAAGTCCCTAACTTAGAGTCACCATGTCCCTCTGTCGCCTGACCTGTAATTTTAGTTTCTGTTCCTCATTAGGGACCTCCAGGAGATCTTCAAGATCAATTTCTGGTTCAGGAACTGCTGCTTCTGTTTCTTCTGGTAACTAGAAACAGAACAAAAATGTAGTTAATAAACCTTCAGATGTGTAAGAACTCTAGAGCGTGATCTTTGAAGAATTAAGTAGCTGAAAGAAAACTAGTTACAATAAAACCATACTGCAAAGTTGAGATCAAGATATAAATCATCCCAGTACAAGATGGTGCTTGTAAAAAAAAAAAAAAAAAAAAAAAAGACATGGATTCCAGCCCGTCTTTGGCAGTCACTGCAGCCACATGTCCTGGTATACACATTCAGCATCTGCATGTGCTGTCACCTTAACATCTGACACTGCTCAGGGATTGTGGTCCATCCTGGGAAGACCTTTTCAAGAATATCATTGCAATACCAGCTTGAAACAAACTCCTTTTAAGAAAAGCATACATAAGAGTTTGCCAGACAGAAGGCTAGTCACCTTGATCTGAAAGAAGCATGATAACTAAAGAGTAAATTCAGGCTTTTTTTTGGCTATATATACATTCACATACTTGCTATTTACACTAAGGCTTTTTACAGTAATAGACAAATATGCTTTTGAAAAGCCTAACAATATTTTGTCAGCTTTCTCTAACAGACATGAGAGGAATATAATAGTCTCCTTCAATGTAAGGCAGGCCCTAAGCTTTGGTGATTGGAATAATAATCTTGTAATGCATATGACTGTTAATCTGAAACTTTTGTAAATTGGGTACCAGACATGTTTTATCTTCACATATCCCCACAAGATATTAAGGAAGGTATGCTGTGTTTCCTAACCTATTTGCAAATGAATCTTTAACAACATGACACTAGTGATACTGTAACATATTCATCAGCAGACTAGAGGATGCTGAGTAAACAGTGCAGTACCTAATCGCTGGATAGTATTTTTAGATGTATATGTGAAACATATAACAATAAAGGCAATAATTTTCGGGGAAAAAACATTTTTTTTTCTGGGAAGTGTCTGATAACAAGCCAGAGAGGGGTAGGAAACCAACACGAGATCAGCTTTGTTATGCAGCTCGCTTGACAATTAGTAATAAAGTTAAACGTACTGTACTGTGACCCATACAGCATTTCCTCTTAAAAGTAATAGCTTGCATTTGGCTGTTTAGATAACACGTATTGCGTATTGATCCAGCCTGTCTTTGTCTCAAGCTAAGAAGCTAAACAGGCCAGGAGAGTGAGGGGGTAGGAACTCCCTATGGCTTTCTGGTCTAAGCATGGACTGTGTTGTGGCCAGCAAGTGCAAGGATTCATCTTGAAGACCCAAATTCTTCTTCCTGAGTTTTAGTCTTGCTGTGAAAAGCCTTATGACAGTAAACAGCATGGCATTTAGATTACCTGCATCAGGAGATGAAATTTGAACCACTCTTGTTGGCACTTGACTCTGCAGTGCTGGTAGGCCTGTTTATTCTGACTCTTATCATATGGGTTTCTGAAAGACACTGCCAAGCATGGAGCAGTGGAAGAAGCTGACAAGGGGCAGCTGAACAGAAGTTGATGCATCCCAGAAGGCTTGCCACAATACACAGAGCAGAGCAGGAGGACCTGCTAGACACTTGGGTGATTACAGGTCATTTATTGTGGCATATTTATTTAATTGTAAAGATCCTACGTAAACTTCTGCTGCATCCTATTAAAAGTCTTTGATTCCACACAGCATCACATTATGTAGTTCCTGCTGGCAAATCTTTGGAGTTGACCCAGATACTCCAGGAAGCTGGAAAAGATATTGTACTGCAGCAGTGCCAGCAAAAGCAACCCACGGGCAATCTGTTCCCGTAAGGGCATTGCTGGATTTCTCACGTACTTGTTCCTGCTGGGATTTTGTAGAAAGGAAAATATATCCCCTTTGGGATCCCTCTTTATCTTATGAGAGTAAACTGCTCCTAGTTGCTTGATTCTGGGAAAAACTAGAAGTGATAAGGTGATCTAACTTGTTTTTCTGACACCTTTACAAATATATAGTGTAGACCTCAACAAGTAAGAGTAACACACAAGGAGTCAAATCTAATTTGTGTTACTAGTGGTACTAAAAACTGCTTCTCATCCTTCTTAAAACACTTTTCTAAACTGGTGCTTTAAACTGCAGCAATCCCTCATGGGGCAAGAAGTCCTGTTGCTCAAAGCAGCAGCTATTCTTGCTGCAGAGCTACCTTGTCACCTTCGCTTGGTTCTTAAAGTTGTGAGTTTCCTCTCTCACAACTCCCTTAAGGCTCCACCACTAAAACTTCTTTCAGTAGGATTCTGACAATTCTCTCCTTTTGACAGTTTCACAAATTCAAATACCATAAATGTCTTTATTTTAAGCTGAAAATGGAATCCTCTCCACCTCCTCCTTCAGAAATTGCCTGCGCAGAAACAATGTTTTAAGCAGCATTTGTCTCTTCTGGAGGACACAGTAGCATTTTGGTATGGCTGCCAACTCAGTGGTATCATTTCTTCTTTAGGAACATGGATGAATATGATCTACAGCTCTACCCATAGCAGCATGGAGCTGCTTGATCTTAACTTTACAATGATGTTAAATAGAGAGATTGTAGTAAAACTGAAGAAAGTAAAAGCATGTAGAGAGGGATTTAGCATCATTTTGAATGACATGATGAAATAAATGAAATCAGCTTTAATTCTCTTCAAGCTACATAAACCACAATGGAAAAAGCAGGCACATTTCTGGCATAGGATGACAGGACAGAGTGTTCCTAGACAAAAGTCCATACCTAGCTACCTAGGCACAGAAATGCCTACAGAGTGCCAAGATCTAGTCCTACCTTCAAAGAGGGTTTGGACAGCATGTACACTAGGGTGTTCTCTACGCTAAAGTTTACCAGTTTACTTGCTGCTCCAGATGAGGTGGGTTTACTCTGTCCAAAAATACTTGGTGTCCATTCGTCCCAGGCCAGTTCCCACACTGAAAGGTGCTTCCAGAAATACCACTGTTGCTGACAAATCTCAACAGCCAGCCAAAAGACTCCAAACTAATCTACCAACTGTAGGGACAATCTCTTAAATGCCAGTGCAGACGTGGTTGGCAAGGGAAGGTGGCACTGCTGCTGATCATCTGAACAGTCTTCAGTCACCAGGACCACCAGTCTGGCACTTCCCACAGACATTAAATTTTGCCTGTCTGACTCAATCTAGAGATCACACCTGCTCCTATGTACACTATATATGCTTTATAGTGCATTATTAAGAGGTCTAGAACACAGTTGAGCAATTATTACTATAATTTTATAAACTGAAGAAAATAGTTGGAAATTCATTATTAATTGTTGATTATGAAATTTACCCTTTTTAATTTTTACTAAAGTTATAAAATTATTCAGGAAGTTTAAGATGTTACTTAACAGAACATGAGCAATGAGGTACTCATTCTCAGAGGGGAAGTGCATTTGTAGCAGAAGTGACCTACATACACTCTTTCTCCATATTTATTTTCCCCCCGTGTCTTCTTTAAATATGGCACAAATTAAAACAAAAAGTAACTATTTTTCTTTCTTGATACAGTAAAAGAATGCAGTAGATTCCCATAAATATCAAATAGGAAAAAATCAGAGAGAAAGTAATATGATATTAATAAAAATATTAATAAAACAACCTGAGAGAAAAGTAAGGATGGTGTAGTGATTATCACATCTGCTTTACACACTGAAGGTCCTGGGTTCAAGCCCCAGAAGAACCAGCACCAGGATATCTTTGGGAGGTTGGACTAGATGATCTCCAGAATCTCCATAATCTAATGGGTTGTGAGTCAAAAAAAAAAGCTACGTTCTCTTACTGCATCAGCCGTTTCCCTACAGATAAAGGAGAACACCATGAGCCAAGCTGGGCTTGAGACCCTAACGTACAATGTGGGAGAATTCTGTCTCCTTTTCTGTACCACGTTCCAAAGGAATCATCATCTCAAACGCGGGACAGCACTAATCCTTCCACAAGCTCCCAGTACACATACCATCCATCCAAGCACAGAATATGAGTAGAAGCGATACTACCAGGTTGGAATTTTAGTGTACTCAGTCAGAGCTGGAACTTGAATTAAAGCTCACATGACTTTGAAGCAAAAACAAAAATCACGTATCCTACAATAGCTTGAAGTAAAGACTGGTACCGATCAGACGTTGGACCTAGACACTCCTGGATGTCTTATTTGACAACTTCAGGTAGGCAGGAAGCATTTAGAAGGACTGACCGCTCCTGGTGCTAAGGCAAACTCCAGCAAGGGATACAGATCTGGGGATTTGTAAAGATGAAGACATAACATCTCCACAGACATCATCTGAGCGTGCACTCGTTCCTTCTTGCCCTGTGGCCAGCAGTGCACCCAGAGCCTGCAGTGACAGGTAGGGCAATATCCCGAGTGTCAGCCTTCAAACAGCAGCTATAGCTACACTGTTGTGACCGAAAGGGACAAAGACGCACTGAGCAGCTTTAACCCAGAGAGCTTAGATACCGCTGGCAGAAAAGCCGCTGACCAAATGGAGCTCAGTACTGAGAAGCCTCTCGGGTTGGTACATCACTCCCAGTTTTGCTACTTGTGCTAGGCAGGAGCTACCCTCCCAGTAGGTTCAAGACCGGGCAATTTAAAGCCAGCTGGATTATATCAGTGCATATCCCCGCATTATATCACAGCTGCACCGGAGACACCATTCGGAGAAAGAGCTGTAGCAGGCAGCAATAAAATACCTAACAAAAGCTGAAGATGAGAACCTATTCCCAGCAAGCCAGAAAAAGCAAATAGCTTCTGTCACAGCATACGTGGCCTCTGGTCCCTTTCACCTAAGGTGTGAGGGGCTGATTTTCCCCAGTTACTAACCTGGTAGTGGTACAGCTCCTGCAGCTGAGCGTTGATCCATTCCTCCAGCTCTAGCCAGCGCTGTAGGTCTTTGCGGTTGTACTTGATGGTTAACTTGCCCAGTTTCCTGTGTGGTGACTCCTCTCCAGGTTTTTCTGGAGTCTGGAAAGTCACTCGGGGCAGCGCACTGGAGTCACTGGCCATGCTCCTCACTTCTTCTACCTCCTCTCTGACAGCAGAAACTTACCTACCTCACTCCTTTTCTCCGTCCTCTTTACTCGGTCGCTATCTGTAGCTAGCGACTCACAGCACAAGCTGCTCACAGATGCCAAAGGTGGGCAGCATAGTGGTCCCGGGGAGAGAGGTGGGGGAGACCACAGAGTCGGGGCAGCAGCCAGGCTCTGCAGGCAGACTAACAGGAAAAGATTCTTGGGTTTCACAGTTGGCAGCATTGACAAAAGCAAGGAAGGAGGGAGGGAGGGAGGAAAGTTGTAATAACATCTGTCGTTAAAAGAAGCCAAGTGAACCAGGGAACTGATGAACAAAGTTTGTTAATATTTAACGCATCAGCTCCAAGAAGCAGTGGGAGGTGGAAAAGAAGGAGGTTTTAAATGTCTGTTTCCCTACAGACATAACTTACGTGCATGTGCAGTTCCAGAGGACTGATCCATACATAATGCATTGAATCCTGCTGTGTTCAAGCTCCACTAGTCTGCAATCTACTTAGCCTGCAGCTAGAGGGTTTAGCTCACATTGAAATGGTGTTTGGTGGGTATAGCTATAGCAGTGGATTCAGCATGGATAAGGAAAAATAGTCTAGGTTCACGTGGCCACATCCACTACTTCACAAGAGCAGGAACGCTAGGTTAGTGAAGCTGCAAGCCAAACTCAGCCTCAACGATCCCATTTTACATTGTTCTACAATCTAAATTTATTCTAGCCTTTTCAAAAGCTTCTGTGTAGAAATCCTAGAGTAGTTAGTGCCCTGAATTTGAGATCATTTGAGTAAGGCACATCTGAGATAAAGCAAAATATCTGCCCTTTTATAGAAAAGTACAGTATTTGAGGTGGTAACGCAGTACACAGGGGAAAAGCCTGTCTAGGGATACAGCCCTATCTCCTTCCCTTGCCAAGGCACCTACCATAGCAGGTTTGTCTATTGAACCATCATGAACCGCTAGTGTAATATATTATCATTGCTTGGCTTACAACTTACTGGAAGACAGGTTAAAGGTCTACAACATTATTGCCCTATCTCATTTTTAAGGGGTATATGAGCAGAGCTGTTCAGAGGAGAGACTGGCTGTGTTTACAGGTGCCAGCACAGTGGAAACCTGCATTTCCCTCCAACACTGTATTGCATCCTTTTATTCCTCTGCTCACTGATGAATGAACCTACTAAGACCCTCCATCATGAAGCAGATCCAACCATTCCTGTCTTGTGGCTTATGTGGAAAAAGCAAGTAGATTTTGGGTACTCTTGGCAGCCAGGGACACATCAAGTTTGGATGTCAAGAGCTAGATAAACAAGGAACAGGAACCAACCCTTCTGCCACTGAGAGCCATCACAGAGCAGCATGGGGCAGTCTCCAGCAGGGCTGGTCTTCTCTAGAGGCTGGGCCTACCCCCCTGCCAAACCTCCGTTACTGCGCCCAGAGGCATGGATGGTGGTTCAGGCAACCAGCAATCACTCACATGTGAAGTGACCAAACACGGGCAGGGGCTTCTTTTCGTTCTGAATTTAAGCAAAAAGTAAATGCTCTTTCTATCAGAAAGTTTCACAAAACTCTGATTCTGAAACATGCTTCAACATCATTAAAGTAAAGGATAAAGTATTGAAGTATGCCTGAAACAGGCACCTTCTCCCCTACTTTTCAGATAGCTGATAGCCATACCTCACAGCCGTCTTCCAATAGAAATTTCAGGCTATTTCATTTGCTAAACTTTACCTATATTTTTCTCACCTCTTGATTATATTCTCCCTTTAGTCTCACTCCTAAAAAAATGTATTATTTAGACAAAAATTCCCCAGAAAAATTCCATTTTGTGAGGGGTTTGGAGCATGCTTAGTGAGTGCAGGTGCTTCAGAGACATTTAACTTACAAGCCCTGCAAACTCCATTAAACATGGTATAGTACGTGCACAACCAGTGACTTTTCAAACATTAATATGCTGGCCAAACACAGGCAGATTTTCATGGGGTAAACTTGGACAAAAGGACACATTGTGCCAGGTACCAAGTTCCTATCTCCAGATAGAAATGCTCTATTTTGCTGTTCAAAGATGGACATTTTTAACAAGGGAAAGCAACCTATATTTTCCTTGGTCTCATTGTCAGAAATGCTGGCATATTTATTCTGATATTTTCCCAAGGAACTCCAGACAAGCTGGCATTAAGACCAGACAAAGAGGAGCAGACTTCTAAGAGAGAAGGCACTGGGCATCCTTGAGCCAGTCGGACAATGTGCAGTGGCCAAGGGTGCTGAGTTAGCCCCTTCCTCCAACCCTTGTGCTGGCTCTGGTGCTCTTCATTGAGCCACTTCAACTCCTTGCATGGAAAATGGGGTTTGCCCTGTTAATCCGCCAGCTTAGCTGGATCTACGCAGCACGGGACCCAGACTCCGCAGGCAATGGGGAACACAACCCGCCCTCGCAGCAGCCGTGTGCCTTTCAAACAGCTCGAGCCGCCGTTGAGCTGCAACCTCACTGCACACGGACAAGGGGCTGAGGGACCACATCTGAAGAGGATGCTGGTTCACAGGCAGACTTACCCCCACTGTCCGTGCACTGTCCACAAAGCAACAACCCATCCTCGGTGTCTTTCCACTGCTGTAACAGTGTCACCATACAGTGCAGTGAGGTAGAAAATAGTATCAGAGGCGCTTTTGGGAAAGCTGTCAGCAAAAATGCACTGTATTACAGGATGTTTATTACCCTGCTTTGGACTATGTGTGCTTAGTCATAAAGTCTTTGTGATGAGAAGGTGGCAGTATAAAAATAAATGTTTACGAGTAAAGTAGGTCTCCTCCAGTAATAAACTGCTCTAATCAGTGATTAGAGCAAGAGGGAAGAAGAAAAAAAGAAAAAAGACTGTGTATAAGGTCACTCCACGAAGGTGTGGTACAAGTCCCTGCAGGCATAAAATCAGCTGCCTTGTGCAAGACAAGTGATATTGTCCCCTTTGAAGAGGGCCACATCCCCCCACAACAGTGCCAGCAACCTCCCAGCGCAAGTAGGCGCCAGCTACTAGCAAACAAGCAGCAGCTACACAGCTCTGCACAGCTGCCCCACATCCTGCTCTACTCCTAGTATCACAGCAAGTTCAGACAGCCAAAGGGACAGAAGACATTCACTGTTTTGCTTGGACATAAATGGTGGTAGGGATATAGCACAGGGATCTCAGGCATGACTGGGAGATCAGATCTTATTTTCAGCATAGTTATCCCATATTATGGTGTTGGGCACACAACCTGAACCAAAATTTCAGAAGTAAACATACATACTTGGGCAACCGACTCCATTAGGCATCTATTTGGATGACCTGATTTTCCGTAAGAGCTATATGCATATAAGCTCTGATTACCAGCAGCTGTGACAGGAAGTCAATCAAGTCCTCTGCAAATCCACTCGTCGTTTATGTAGGTGAATAAAGGGTATATAAAGAGGCCAAGACATTCAACTGTGCTAGACTGAAATATCGTGCCCCAGTCTCCATGTGTGTGTGACCTAGGGTCGTTCCTCCTCCAGGCCTGCCCCAAGGAGAAGGTTTTGCTTCTGAGAAGGGCAGGGGGAAGACTCGGTAGAGGAGTGTTGGGCTTTTGTGGCTTCGGGCCTGTCCAGGGCCCCTGACCCAAAGAGGGCCACTGAGCCGAGCATTCGTGTCAGAGAGCCAAACAGCTGCAACACTGATCCAGAGCGCAGAACAGGCAAATACACGAGACAGATCTGGTTACGCTGCTCTGTTCTTGAAGCTAGTAATCTACATCCCACACCTGTGACCTAAGCTAAGGCTTCTCTTTCTCTCCAGGCTGATGACTCTTATGCATGCTCAATAATTCATCAGGGCCTCAGCTCATCTTTCTAGAGAACCAGGTCGGTCTCTCCCTCAAGTCCCAGCCCAGAGAAGAAAGTTTTCCCTCAAGACAGCTGGAAGCCAGCCTCTACCTGCTTTAGAAAATAACCTCTTTCCTTGTGGTTACAAACATGGTCATTAACACAAATTAAAGGTAGAAAGAGAGCAGAAGTGGCTGTGTCAATACTACATTGACTCCACAAGGTAAAGAGGTGTTGCATCCTCTTGCGAGCAGAACAGGCACAGAAGTAAGTTTTGTGGATTAGAAACCATAGCCAAAGACAGAGAGCAAAAGGGGCAGGAGTCCTGAGTAAACATCCCCAGTACACCCAGCATCCTAACATCCCTCATCCACACATGCCTCCACAGGAGCATAAGAACCGAAAAACCTGTGTGTTGCCCCAAAACTCTAGCTAGAACGGGAAGACCACATCATCTCCCCTCACCTTCAGCTCCTGGAGAGCTAAGGAAACAGCCAGGGGTATCCAGCTCACACAGTCCCCATCTCTCACTCAAGTAGTCCTTCCACCTTCCCACCAGCATGTGGAGAGGACCCCATACATTTCTCAGTCAGGCAACAGGCAGTCTTACGCCTCCCCACTTTTCACATGGCAATAAAAAGGCAGCAAGGAAGAAGAAAGTGAGAGACAGAGCAAGAAAATCTCCACCTTATTATTTGACTGATCAAGCCAAAACTGCATTACTCAGCACCACCTCAAAAAACGGACAGGTCCCAGCAAGTAAGATAAGAGGCAAGAAAAGCTAGCCTGTCCTTCCTCCTCTCTCGCCTCCGTGTAACTGGCAATCAAGTGAAGCATAAAGGTTAATGGCTCATCAGCTGCTGAGAAGGATAAATGAGACGTGGCTGGGCTCACTGCTTTGACTTACCAGAGAAGTGGTAAACTCTGGACCCATTTCTTATTTAGGCCCTTCTCTGCTTATCTATGTTTACCCTCAGCATCCCAATAGGTAAGTACTACGGGGTTTACCCTGACTAGCAACATTGAAGTAAAAACCGCAGTGCCCTGCAGGACTGTAGACAAGAACATCCCCAAAGCAACAGCCCATCCTCGCTGGAGGTGCCCTTCCCCGCAGCTCCCCTTAGTGCAACGGGAATGGCTCTCGTGAGGACTCAGCAGCCCGTCATCCTTTCCCTAGCTCCATCCCACATGACAGGTAGTTTAGTCACGGCCAGCCGAGATCCCTCCCTGTCTCCTTCCCTTGCCACATCTTTGTGCCATCACTTGTATCCGGGTCTCGCCCTTAAACCGCACCAGGAGGTTTAACCTGAGGCAAACACAACAAAAAAAACGAGCAAGCAAACCCGTCTCCCAAGCGCTAGCTACTCGCAGAGCTGGTCCCAGATAGACCGAAGCCAAAAGGATTCGTCTGCAGCTGCCTGTGCGACACGGTGCCATCAGGAAGCCCTTGCAGCCAGTGAGGCCACTTAGCTGGGCTTTACAGCAGGGCAGTGGGGACCTGGACTAAATCCTCCTTATTTTTCTGCCTGGTTAGGTCACTTCCTCGTGGAAGTTGGGCACCGTGCTGGTCAGGGCTGGGGTCTCAACAGCAACATGACAACAGGGTAGGCGACGCAGGCGGACCAGCCCGAAACTCCTGCACTGACTTTGTTACAAGCCATGCGTGTCTAAGAGCTGTTATAACCTTAGTCAAATATTAAACTAGCGTCTAGTTTAAACCCCCTGAGGAAGCCGCCGTGTACAGCTACTATTGCAACACTCACAGCGGATGCTTTTCAGCCCACAAAAGACAAATGTTAAGGATGACTCACTGTTTCGGGACCCTCTTAAAAAATGCTCCTAATTTATAAAACCATACAGCCTACTTTCCCTTCACACTAATATGAATAACACATAACTCCCAGGTGAAGTCATGGGAAATTATTAAGTTTGCAGAAAATGAGGGCTTAGATGGCAATTCTACACCAGGAGGGCAGGGAAGAGCTCACCAAATTGGCAGGAAACTATTGCAACAGAGAGGAGTTCCTAGTAGGAGTCCTCCATCTTGGGACTAATTCAATTAGTATTTGTATTACTGAGCCTCTACAGAGGAAACGGGGCATATTTAGAAACTGTGCTAGTGGGACAGAGTTGGGATGCATCACTCTTACAGTGATGGACCTTAAATATCACATTTAAAGGTTAAACAAACAAGCCAGATCCATTTACCAGGCTGAAGGAATGAGACAAATTTAAGAAAACAAGGAGTAAGGTCACATAGTTCGGAAATTGTCACAAGAATTTTAACTCGAGGCTGATCAGCCAAAAACGGCAGAGAGAACAAGAAAGACCAAGAGCCATAAAGCCCTTACTGTTCTTAAAATGACTCTACAACGAGACTAGGAATAATACTGGTATGCTCCTAAAATGTACTCAGCAACATATTTCCAGCACAGTAAGAAGATTAAATACTTGGTAATGGTGATCCATTCTCTGGACTATGGCATATGATTTTATAACACACTTAATAAACAATAATTATAACTGGAACAGATGTAGAAAAGCAACTGCTGGGACAACAGGGGAAATTGAGACTCTACCATGAAACAAATGATTGAAAGATCACAGCTTGCTTACACTAGCAGAATGAAGATAGAGTTAGGATATGATTTCACTAAACTAAATACACCTGAAGAAAGCAAAGGGAGAGAAGCTTTTGAAATTAAAAGACTATTGCACAAGAACAACTGAGTATAAGTAAAAACCACAAACATTTAGACTGATCAGTAGAAAAGCTAGCAGGAAAATTTCAGCAGTCTTCTGATGAGAGCAAAAGTGATTAAAACCCCCCCACTGTTAAGGTTAGGCTTGATCACCGTATGCAGGGAGTCAGATGACACTTTTTTTGCCACCCCCCCCCCCCCCACAGGTGAGGCAGAGGAGATCTGCTCTGTTCATGTAACAGCGAAACAGTCTGTGTTCTGGGGCAGCAATGGGTAAATCCTACCCTGCTTTCCTCCAAACCGCAGTCTGCTGCTTCCTGTTCAGTGCAGCAGGGCCAGGGAGATCTGCAGAAGTTGCATTCGATACCGGGTAGTAGGCTGTCAGATTTATCAGTCCCGCAGGCAGGGCTGTCGGTCGCCCTCTGTACCTGTCCTCGGCGGAGTACAAACACTGACCTTCCTGAACAGCAACAGAGCAGTTTAATTTAGTCTCCTCAATGCTGTTATGTTCTTCAGGACAATCCCAAAGACCTGATGTACAGACGGGCTCTGAACGCGGAGCAGGAGAAACCTACACAACTTCTAACAAAGATTCTTATAGTCCCTACAGAAAATTTTATCCTTCTTCTCTAGAGTTACACACATTTCAGTCTTTCCTTTCCCTGCTGCCCCACTATCTGGTTTTCAGGGTTTAGGCTGAGCTTGCAGCTCAGATCTCTCCCATACACCGTACTGTAGCCAGGTCAAAGCAATTTCCTACTGCAAACAGAAGTCAGCCCCATAGCCAAATGTGAGCATTAGGCCCTGGAAAGTTGTGGGAGGTATTAAAAACAAGATTCCTGCAGCATAATGTTCTCATAGCGTTAGTCTGTGACAACCAAAAGGGGAAAACTTTTCTAAGCCTTTAGCATACCTAAGAACTCTCAATAGTCCTGCAAGAACACAAGGCTGCAGCAGAGGTACCACAGGCAGAAAGAAGCGCCAAGAACTGAAATGCTGGACACCGGAAAGGTCCCCAGAACTGCAAAACCAGGCGCCGTTAAAGGCATAGCTGCCGATCACCATCTCTTTTGGAAGATATGCCACTCAAAACCATCTCACACTTGATGCTGTGTCTCAAGTTACGCATTTTTCATTAAGAAAAATAACGTCCAAGCCAATTACAAGCCCTCCTTGCTCTCCTAAGGAGTCTGACAGAGGGGGGAGGATGGCTGAGCAGGGAGCTTTAGGGCTGTTTGCGGACGGGGGGGAGTGGATCACACCGATATCTCTGTTAAGCAGGGGAATTTGATCCAGGCTCTGCAAACGGAAGCTCGGAAACATACCCAAGCCACGGCAGGCAGGCAGCCTGCCTTCCCCCGCAGCCCCACAGAGCCCACAGCCGTGACCCCCGGGGGCTCGATCGCCGCGGCAGCCTGCGGGCGCCCGGCCGAGCTTCACCCGCGGGGGCGACAAACAGCACCGGCGGGAGGCCACGGCCGGCTCGCCCCACCGGCGACGCGTGTCCCACCCCGCCGGGCCGAGGGAGTGGAAGACGGTATCAGCCCTGCTCTCCTCCCCTTCCTCTTACCTAAGCGTCCGCGCAGGGGAGTGACTTGATTTTTCCTTTCCCCCTCTCTCCAGGCGTTGGATTTCACTTCCTGCCCCCCGCGCTCCTTTGTGCCTGCCCGCGCTCCCCGCGGGCTCCCGCGGGCTGCCCACGGGTGGCGCCGGGGCACACGCCGCGGCCGCGCTCCGCCGCGCCGGAGCCGGGCTCTCCTGCCTGCCTGCCTGCCTGCGGGCAGCCAGCTCTCGGATTTTGTTGCTGCCGCTTTTTAACCGGGTGTCTCTCTCCTCCCCAGCCCCGCTGCGCCGCCGGGAAGCCCCGGGGGCTCGAGGAGGCGGCGGGGGCCGGCATGGCCGGCGGCAGGCCGGGGCTGCCGGCGGGGCTCTGCGCCGCCCTGGCGCTGCTGGCGGCGGGGGCCTGGGGCGCGGGGCAGGAGCAGGGGCAGGAGGGCCGCCCCTTCGGGGAAGCCTGCCTGGAGCACTTCACCGCGGGCATGCCGGACTTCGTGCTGGACACGGACGCCTCCGTCCAGAACGGAGCCACCTTCTTGTCGTCGCCGCGGGTCCATCGGGGCCGGGACTGCGTGCGGGCCTGCTGCAAGGACCCCGCGTGTAACCTGGCCCTCGTGGAGCAGGGCCCGGGCGCGGGGGAAGACCACATCCGAGGCTGCTTTCTCCTCGGCTGCCTCTACGAGCAGGCTTTCGTGTGCCGCTTCGCCAGGAAGATCGGCTTTCTCAACTACGTGAAGAGGGACGTGTACGATGCCTATCTGGCGATGCAGGAGCGGGGATTTGGTGGTAAGGTGCCAGGAGCGGATCGGTGCAAGCTGGGGCTGCAGCAGCGCTACGGGCCGGCGGCCTCGGCGCCGCCAGGGCCGCTTGAGCAGCTGGGGAGCCGGGTGGTGGGGCAAAGCGGTGTTTAACACGGAGTGTCTGTACGACCCTCTGCTGCAGGGGCCTTCTGTAACCTTGAGCAGCTCGCCTAAAAAAAAAAAAGAAAGAAAAGAAAAAAAAAATCTGCTCCTCGGTTTACCTGTTAGTACATGGAAAGGGAGTCACTGCTTAAACTTTGAAATGGGTGGGGTAAGTGTTTACCAAATGCTGGCAATGTTTTCGGTACTTGACAACGTAGAGAAAAGGTATTGGCTTTCTGCCCGCTCCCCCCAGGTGTTTAAGGCCGGAAAGTGAAATTCTCTAAAATCTGAACAGCGCCGCATTTTAAAGAGCTGCTCTAATCTCTTAATTGCTCAGGGGCAGGAGGCAATCCACTTACCTTTTTCTTTTGCTATAGTCTGAATCTGGTGACAACCGGCCCGGATGGTGAGGCGTCTTGGTATCGCGGTGCTTTTTGGCTTTCCTTACTGCTGCTGTGTGAGGGAGAAGGAGCAACAGACGGGGCTGATTAAAAATCTTCTGGGCTGGAGGGGGGGGGGGATTTCTCTCACCCCACATTCTGGGTCCCTGTTCCTTGGTGCAGGACTCTAAAAGATTGCACCTGTGTGTAGAAAACCAGGTGAGAAATAAACTGATCTGTAGCTGGCCACTTGTCATGCACTTTGTGGTCTCCAGAGAAATGCAGTGTGTTCAGAAAAGCTAAAAAAGTAGTTCTTCCCCTTGCCTCATTCTTTCCTGTTTTGGAGGAGGCTTAGCAAGGCTGGAATATCACTAACTTAATTGTGTCTTTGGTGACTGTAATCTTTGTTGTTGTTGTTTCTATATGTTGATGCATCAGCAGGCATATTTTGGGGATATTTGAGCACGCCTTGCATGTCACTGGTTTTAGCAGCAATGTGGCAGCATTTTAGAGTCTTGTAGTAAATCTCTGGCTCATTGTTGCAACAGTCCACCTGCATCTCCTTTCCAGGCTTAAAAACCTTTCCACAGCAGTTGCAGTTAAGGAGGAACCTAGGCCTACATCTCTAGCACATCTCCAGGACTGGAAGTGGCACGCTGGCAGTGATGTGAATTCCTACATGTTTTGCTGTAGGAGGAAAATGGGATATATCATCTCCACAAGATTAGATTAAAATATAAAGTATTGTTTAGAGATTCAATCTTTGCAGCTCTGTGGACTGGCATCCCTTGTAGCATGACTGCATCCCCTTTCCTCCCTACATGCAGGCCTTGGAAAAGCATCCATGGGCCACTGAGTTTTTTGGCTGCACTGTGATTGCTGTTCCAGGTCTAGCATGTGGCCGCTGTAGGGTAGGCAGTGGGCTAGGCCGAACTGGCCCCAGTGACTAGCTTTGGCAGCCAGAGTGCCAGCTGGAGCATCTCAGGCAGACGTGCAGGTGCTGCCTTGCAAACCAACCTAACACTAATTTGACATATGCTAGGATTGCTGTAGTGAGGAGGAAGACTCAAGAGAGCTTATCAGCAAGAAGTGAAAAACATCCTAGAAATGTTCCGGTAGGAATGCTGCCGAAAGCCTGCTGAGCAGGGCATGGCCCTCCTTGCTCACGTGGGGTTTGCACCACGGATACCGCTGTGGGTGTAGGAAGGGCTCAGTCTCCTCTACACCCCGTGTTTGCATTCCTGGAGGATTCAGGGTGCTTGGCAGATCTCTAGGAGCATAGCAACAGAAAGCAGGAAGTTCACTCCTCCCGTATTTTAGCCACAAAGACAGCGTCTTTGTATCACGTTACCATGTTACTGTGCTGTGATGGGAAATTCGTTTCCCTTCTCTGCTGAACTCTTTAGGCATTGTCTTTTAACTGCTAGTGAAAGCTTTCCATTCGCCTTCAACGACATCAAAGGACTGCCAGGAAAACAGGCAAAGGACTATTGCTGTTTAGTAAGCCAGAGCTGAGCTCCATTGTTTTACTGGAGAAACGATCAATAATAAAGAAGTATAAAACAAACTAGACTAGATGATCCCTCCTCCACACTGCAGTTGATTAAACACTTAGAATGCAGATCTTGATTTTGGTTCAGATCCCCAAAAAACCCTCAGCCTCCTCTAGCTGGGATATTGGAGCTGGGTCAAAACAGGAGGAACCCAGCACAGAGTAATGGGCTTGTCCTAGCAGGAGGGGCAAGTGCCTCACTTCTGCTGAGTGGGAGACAGGAAGGAATGCCAAAGTGTAGGTGGATGCAGGAGCCCAAATTAACAAGCCTCTGGGCATTGACCATGTCCACCTGGACGCAATAAGGAAGTTCTGTATCATTTCTGCTTCAGCACCTTTCTAGGATCCTGAGGTGCCAGAGGCAGTGAAATCACTGTTAAAGAATCTGTTTTCAGCACAACAGGTTTTCCTCCCAAATATTTATAGGCAAGGAAGATTGGCTTAGATTTGGAATGGAGACAAAACTCTCTAGTCTTCCCACACTTGTGCTGTATTTCTTAAAACTCCAAGTTCTGTGGCTGTTTTGGAGTATATGTTATTGTCAGCCCCTGCAGACTGCGCTCCAAGGAGCTGAGAGAAAGTTCTACGCTGCTTTATAGTCCCTTTTCTTGATATGCCATGAGTTGTCCTAAGACTCTTTAGGGTATGTTCATTCAACAATCTCAAGATGTTCTCTGTAATAATGAGAATTTAAATCACTTTTTTTTGTAGTGATACTGTCATTTATGTAGTTTAGCAATCCCAGCAGGTGAGATTAAGCCAAATATTGCAAGACCCACAGTCTTGCAAACTCCTTGCAAACTCCTTGCAATCCCCAAATATTGCAAGACCCAGGGAGCAGACCTACTGAATTAAAAGATTTATATCTGTTGAAGAGGAGAATAGATAATACTTGAAGAGCACAACTGGGGGCTGCTGAACAGACAGATGTAATCTTGGAATGTTCTCTGAGCCTGATGAGAATGGTTGAAAGCTGGGTGAGTGTTACAGGGGAAGCATTGCGCATGCTTGCCCTGTTCTTGCTTTTCCTTGAGCATCAACACACAGGTTGCAACTGGATACAGGGATAGAGGAGCCCTTGATCTAAGCCAGTGCAGGCACTCTTGCATTGTTGTGACTGAAGAAAAAATTGTGGATGTTGGCAAAAATGAATGTAAACAATGAAATCCAGACTTTATACGTCATCTAAGTGTATTTTCAATATTCTGGAAAATAAGAACTTCTGCATCCTGTATAAAATGGTGATGGCAGCTTGGTTGTCTCTTGCCTGTTCCAGCTAATGTACAGCCTGAAGTCTCTAATGATATTGATAAAAGGCACTATCTTCTTAAATCATTCCCCAGGCTGAACTTTGGTGCGAGTTTTTATGCCTTGCTCATTTGGGAGGGGCAGGCTCACCACGCATTTTATTGGCAATAATAGAGTTCAGTGTTTAAGTAACCACTACATTAGCTTATTCTGGGCTAGACAAACCAGTTTGGGGCGTGAAACTGGAAAATAACCTCCCTGAACCTTTGTCCGTTTCTTGAACTGAACCTTTTGTGGTGGTTATGAAATGTGTGGTGACACTATTCCTGTTGAGTTGAAGGCTTGTGAGTGAGGGAAAAAGGAAGAGCTGGAGATCCTGTAGGATTCAGGATGTGGCTGTTCTTGCCAACTGTGGATAGAGATTTGCAGGTTAAAACTTCAGTAAAACTTCAAACTGGAGAGCCCTCCAAACTGACATCCTTGTTTGAATGTTTGGCCTCACACCAATTTCTGCTCTGCAGTACAAATAAAGTGAGCAGGGTTGGGACTATGGTCTGGGTTGAGACAAATATGGTCACCTGGCCTTCCCTCAGCTGATGCTGATCAGTCCTGAGCTATCTGAGCAACCTCAAAAGCCCCAGCCCAAACAGGGAGATGGGAGAATTGCAGGTTCAGGACCTGTATCAGATTCATAAACTGATTTATACAGGAAGAGCCCTCAGAGGCCATCTGATCCAAGCCTCTGCTCAGAGCAGAGGAGAGTGATTTCTAATTGCTGTGAAATTATTTATCACACAAAATTTACTAAAATGCTGCATGTTGTGGCTACTGCAGGTCTTGGCTCTAAAACTATTTAAAAATACTGGAGTAACAAATCGACCTTTACTAAAATGGCACAGTGACCTGCTGGTGACTCTTCTGCCTGTTCAAGCAGATCAAATTGGTTTCTTGCATCCTGAGAAAGGGTGCAAAAAGATCTGAAAGGAGCAGCAGGCTGAGTTATTCTGAACATATAATCCTTTCAGACATGCTATATTGTCACAGAGAGATTAAGATGACCTGCTGTGTGCACTTCTCACAAATTGTTAGAGAAAAAGCCTCTAAAAATTAATGCCGACTGGGAGCCACTTTGTTCTGCCTGAATTGTCTGAAAGTCTGTGTGACTTTATAGTGACTGCCATTTGCTGCCAGTGTGATGAATTCCTACAGAAATGGTACATTGGTCTGTATTTTGCTTTCTCCTAAAATGTATTGTGTTGCCTTGTTCCCCGCCTCTTCAGGCGACTTAACATTGCTTCTGCTGGCACCAACAGCACCTTCCTTCATTATCCCAGCCTGTTGCTGTGGAGGGGGTTATTGGTGTTGATGGGAGAGATCGGAATGAACATTCCGTGAAAGCTGTTCACTCCTGAGCGACTTCCTTGGAAGCGATGGAAGAGCAGCACTTTAACGTTCGCAGGGCGAGCCGGTGCCCCTCTCTGCCAGTGTCTCGGCTGGGCTTTTCCAGCAGGCAGATTCAGCTGGCTTCTGGCTCCTGAAATTGCAGAGGCTGCACGTCTAATGGACAGTGCTCTGGCGTGCGATTTGGATAGCCTCACCTCTGCTCCTGTCCCTATTACTGACCTACCCTGCAGCAATGAGCAGCGACTTTTGTCTCCAGCAAGGTTCAGATCTCATTTGTAAGCTGCTCCTGGAACTGCAGAGAGAAGTGGGTTGTAAGAGCCAGGCAGTGGCAATAGGAAAGCTTTCCAGCTCTTTCTAGTGGCAATTTCAAATCATACTGGCATATTTTTAAGATTGCCTTATAGTCTCAAGGGCTCAGGGTCATGAGCACTGGAATGGAGGAAATCTGATTTTCTGTGAATGCATGTCTCAAGGGTGACAGCCTTAGGTATCTGAGCTCCAGAAGAAATCTTCCCAATCTGGAAGGTTTGCAAAGGCTTTCTTATCTCAGATTTCACTGGTGCCAATATCTTCTGCTAAGCAGGTCCCTAGAGGGGTCTCCCTTCCCACAGAGATGCTTAATTCTGCAGCCTTTGTAGGAATTTAATATCTTTAGACTTCTGTTCCACTGTCAAATTTGGTTCAAGTTTACTAGCATTAGAAGTGAAGCCAGACAAATCATTGACTGCACAACCCTTAAAAACAGCTGAAATGGAAAAAAGAAGCAAAAAGCAGCAAAAGAAAACATTTGAATCGTCTTTGTTTGGGGGATTTTGTTTCTAAACATTCTGGATTTACTCTTTCAAGCTTTTTCTCCAGCACCATAGGATATTTCCTTTTCCCGTGTATAAATGAAAGCTGAAGTTCTCACTTAATGATGTGACTTTAGGAGCTGGTGTTTTAAAGTATGATGTAGAATGGCATCATAAAGCTTTAATCTCCCTCTTAATTACAGACATTTGCTGAAACTTTCTACAGTCAAAAGCATGTTACAATAAAGGTAATTTTGGGTTTTCAAACTGATTTTCAAAGCAGAAAGAACTGAATGGACAAGCTCCCTTCTAGGGAGCAGTTTATGGATATTCACTCCGTTTCTATGAGCACCTGGTTATGAAGCTTAGGTGGAAAATGACAAATGGCTTCAAAGCGAATGCACCTGTTGAAGGCTGGCAGGAGTGCCAGGAGACCCGCAGTGCCACTAAGGGCTTGATACTCTCAGTCTATAACATAAATACTCCAAAGCTGCTAGGTTTTCTAAAGCGCTGGGAAGGAAGGAGAAACTCAACTCCTCTGAAAATAAAGTCCTCAGTTTCTAGTGAAAGTCCTCCTTGGTAGTCATGTGCACACGCACAAAACCTCTGTTCTTCTGGAGGTGAGCAGAGTCAGAGAATTTTGCTAATCGGAGGTGGGATCTGCAGAAGTAGGTGAAATATGAATCAGAACTGACCTTTTACTTCACTACATAATCCACAACCCAGAGTAGCTAAACTGACCTGCAGTGAAGTGTTTGGTATGTAAATTGTTAATATGCTAAGGGAAAATGCCGTTGGGAACTGTCGTGAGTTAATGGCCAGCTTCTGTGGTGCTGAAGAACTGGTTCTTCCCTGAAGTAATTACAGCTGTCTAATAGGCTGAATCTAGCAGGAGGGTGGCTGAGAATGGACCGTGTTTCTCAGTGTCAGGCTCACGGTGTTTGTATGGAAGGAACTGCAGGTACATGACCGTCATCCAGTGCTTGGGAGTGCTGTATACAAGCCGCCTGTGGGGCTCTTTTCCTCTGTTCGTTTGGGAAGTATTGCAGGCTCCAGTCATTCTTTTAGTCTATGGATATTGTCCTCAGCAAGAGCACTTGAAATTAAAACAAAACACCATCTATTTGTTCTACCAGTACTGCTCCCAGCCAAGAGGTGACAGGCTTACTAGGCACTGTTTGGTGTCTAGCAGCAGTCTTTATGTTTTTAGGGTAAAGCAGACTGAGTGGGGATCTGTGATTCTGGCACATAGCCCAGAGCACAGAGCAGCAGGGAGCTCTGTCTCATGGAAAGAGGAAAGCACATCAGGGTGCCCACCTCTGCCCATCTCTACATCACGTGGTATCTCCGTCACAAGCAGAGGGGAACCTCATGTTGTTCAGCAAAGGGAAGTACAGTGTCCTGCACCTAGGGAGGAATAACTCCCTGCACCAGTACAGGCGGGGGGCTGACCTGCTGGAAAGCAGTTTTGCAGAGAAGGACCTGAGAGTCCTGGTGGACAAGTTGGCCATGAGCCAACAATATACCATTGTGGCCAAGAAGGCCGAGGATATCCTGGGATGCATTATGAAGAGCCATCTACTCAGCCCTGGTGAGGTTGCATCTGGAGTACTGTGTCCAGTTCTGGACTCCCCAACACAAGAGAGATACAAAGCTGCTGGAGAGAGTCCAGCAGAGGGCTACTAAAATGATTAGGGTATTGGAGCATCTCTCCTATGAGGAAAGGCTGAGAGCACTGGGACTGTTCAGCCTGGAGAAGAAAAGATGGAGGGGGATGATCTTGTCAATGTGTATAAGGATATGAAGATATGTTGTAAAGAGAACGGGGCCAGACTCTTTGCAGTGGTGCCCAGTCATAGGATGAGAGGCAATGGATGCAAACTAAAACACAGCAAGTTCTGTCTGAATATGAGGAAAAACCTCTTTACTGTGAGGATGACAGAGTACTGGAACAAGTTGTGCAGAGAGGGTGTGGAATCTCCTTCCTTGGAGATACTCAAAAGCCATCTAGATACAATCCGAGTAGCGTGCTCTACATGTCCCTGTTTGAGCAAGGGTGGGGGGGGGACTAGATGTCTCCAAAGGTCCCTTCCAATCTCAACCATTCTGTGATTCTGCCCTCTTTCAGTCCAGCTGAGTATTTTCTGTCTATTTTGGTGATTGTTTGTTGAATCTTGATCTATGCTGATGGTGTTCCCACTCAGTGCTTACATAAAATGATGGAATAAGAGATAAAGCTGGTGACAAACTGCAGAGACCACACAGACTGATGTGGTAAATGTAACAGGAAGCCCTGTGGCTGCATAAGCTAGATGTGGCTGGCATCCTCGAATAATAAAAATGCAGCCACCTTTGTCTAGCAATGAGGAAGGCAAGCTGCAGGTGTTCAGACAGGGACTAGGCTATGAGGTAACTTCAGTGATGGTGAACAAATATCCTTTCTGATTCTGCAGCTGACAAGGCTGAGTGCAATGCTTGGATGTACAAAAAAGGAAAGGTTTCTTTCACCTGTGACTTTTCTGGTGGCGGGAGCATATTTAAGACCAGGATAGAATTAGTATCTTCATTTGATTCCCCATCAAAAGATATTAGAAAACAGAAGATTCTGAGTGGACATATGGTAACTCAGTCTGGAACACCTTACACAGCCTCTGTCCTACCTAGTGATGGGAGAACTGCAGAGTAACTTGTTTTAAATGTCACTTTTGTTTGTAAATATGCCTTATATTAAAGAGCTCTTATATTAAGAGTAGCTGTAGCAAGGATCAACAGCTCGGACTTGAATCTAGAAACACTCAAACAGGAGGTAAGGAGCAGGTTTATAACAGCAAAACGAGTTAGCCACCAGAATAGTTTTCCAAGGGATTTGGGTTCTAATCCTCTTCTTCAGTCAAAGTTAATAGAACGGTATAATGGTATAATGTTTTATAGCTAGTTTATGAATCACAATTGATACCTTTCCGAAACACTCAGTTTGAACTTGAACACTGAGTGTTGAACTTGGTATAGGAGCTACTAGGTGGAGCACTATGGTCTGAGCTATGCAGGAAGCCAGTGATCAGCAATGTTCAGACAAAAAGGAACTGATAGTGTCATTGTATAGTCTGTTCGTGTTGACACGAGCAGAGATCAGCTTTCATTTCTTGCACCTAACTGTCTGGAAAAGTATTTAATGGAGTGTGGGTGGCTGCTAGTAAGATGATATGTTGTGCAGCACAAAAATAATGATTCCGTAAATGGCATTTGTATGTATTTTTTAGCACATGTGTCAAACAGTGGGGTGTAAGATGAGATGGGGGAAAGATATTTTCTATCCAAATCTCAGATTTCCTGGTTCTGGGTAAGTATATCAATATAGTGCTTAGAGATCCTGGTAGGAGAGATGAGAGTCATCTCCACATTCTTTAATAGCCCCATGAAGTCATCTTCTATGTGGTGGAGTGGAGATTGCTCTGTGTTGGTGTGACTGTTAGAAGCACAATGCCTTTAGCCACAGAGACACTCTTACAGTGATTCCTGAGGGTAGAAATGGCCAGGTAGCCAAATGGCTCAAAGGCACAGCCAGAAATTACTAAATTAATGAGGGCAGGAGTAAGAGTGTTGATTGCCCATTGCTTGCTCAGGCTGCAAGAATCACAGCTGTAATAAAGTATTTTCATTTTTGTAACTGAAGTCTGTCTTGATTTAGTCTGGAAAGATCTCCCTCTCCTATCATGAAGACAATGATTCAACTCTTCAGCCTCTTACCCAAGCATTGCTCTGCATTTCTTCTCCAGATGATCGTCCTCCGATAGCCCGCACTGGCATGGACATGA
The DNA here is from genome assembly GCF_028389875.1 of Rhea pennata. Classification (NCBI taxonomy): domain Eukaryota; kingdom Metazoa; phylum Chordata; class Aves; order Rheiformes; family Rheidae; genus Rhea; species Rhea pennata. The sequence goes on along the minus strand of NC_084667.1, from coordinate 17,323,217 downwards.
AAGTACAGCCAGGTGAGACAGTGTTGCTGAGAGGCATGGAGAGCACGGATGACCATGGGATTGTCAGCTATGAGTGGAAACAGATCCTTGGTGACCCCTCTGTGGAGATGAAGGTAGGAAGCTAAGCGAAGGAAGCAGCTTACTTGGTATAATCTGTGACCTGCACTAGACTGGGCTCTCACAACTGCTGTTTTAGGGGTCACCTTATCCTTCTACCTTGTGCCATTCCACCCAAGAGCTTGTGCTGTTCTCTAAAGGTATGGCACGTTCCCTGTGGTTACACCCCACCTTTACGTGCCCTACTAGAAGGTGATGTTGCTGAGCTTCATCAGGGCTCTGGCTTCCAGCACCACAATGCAATCTTGACCATTCTTTGTCTGTGTCTGTGCAATGCCTGATCTGTCCATATAAGCGTGTGCATGAGGACAGCAGGTGCAGTGCAAGAACCAGCCCTGCTCCCAGGTCAATATATCAATATATTTCAATGAGAGACCTGCCCTCAGGTTTTCTCTTTTCAGCTTTGGTGCATCTCCTCTTAAAGCTCTGAATAACCCAGTCTCAGGTTCTACTTGTCTTTTTCTGGGACTTTTTGCAGGCTTTGTCTCTCTTTAGAATGTAGGTTCATCTTCATATTTTAGCAGAAGCAAAAAGAAGTTTAGCTGAGCTGAAGCAGAAATCATGTCTCCTGACTGGCTCTAAGATCTGTGGAATATGAGCACTGTCTGTCTTATGGCAGTTAAATGTGGATTGTGGCTTTATAGGAGCAAATGGTTTGCTATTAAACCTTCACAAAATGTGGCCTAGAAAGCCTTGGAGCTTGTATAAGTTTCTTGTGGAACCTTTTAGAAGAACCAACAAATGAGTGCATCGGGCCTACAGCTGATTTCAGTGACCAGCAATATACAGATCTAGGGTGCTGAGGGGGCTGTGGAAATCTGGAAGTGCTCCCCTTTCTTTCCCTTCTCCTTCCTGCAACCAAAACAACTTTCAGAAGAAAGAGTCCTCTGTTACTAGCATTCCTTCTCTGCTCCTCCTCTTTACTCCTCTGACCTCCTGAAATCTGGTGTGGAAGAGTGGGAAATGTTTGAACACAACTGAAGAATATTTATGTGGAAATATTTTAGAGCAATGCCTAGAGATACCACAATTGCTCTACAGAATCCTCTCTCTCATGAGCAAGTCTGTCTTTGCTCTTTGTATATAGGAATTAAAATTCCTATATAACACTGGCCCATATATGTCAGGCCAAATTTACTATTGATTCTTAGTCTTATGCTGCTATCTCCATTAAAATGATTTGTAGTCATACTGTGTTCTCTAGAAACATAACCGAAAAGGCAGAGATAGCATGGAAATGGAGGTTTAGTGTTGCTAGCAAAGATAGGGAAAATGTACCAATAATATCAAAGCTTTCTATTCTGACACAGTAATTTCTTTTAGAAACCTCTCAACAAGCAAAGCAATATTCATTGCATCTCCATCTTTAAAACTAAATATATTGTCACATTCAAAATGAAGGAGAATGTTATCTGCTAAATAAATTATTTATGATGTTTTCCATTTTTAAGAAATTAAAATTAAAACTGCAGATATTTTAATCTTTTCCAAAGACTGCTTTATTTTTCCAGGTGCATTCAAAACTTGTCAAAATGCAGAATTTCTGTTAAGGCTTGTGGGATTGCTTCTTTTCCCTATTCTAGCTGAGCACTAGCGGTCAGAACCCAGCCCACAGATCTGGGGGAGGTTGCATGGCAGTGAGATATTTTTAATATCAGACTTCTACTTGAAGATTTCCAGCCAACCTTCTTTTCAGCTAATACAACAGAAGCACAAGTCTTTCATGACTACTCTCACCCCTTGTTAGCTGTTCCTCTGCATAAGCTCTCTTTTGCATTCTCAGAAACAGGAAGAAGATCAGGTGGAAGTTTCCAACCTACAGGTTGGGACTTACGTCTTCCAGCTTACTGTCATGGACACTGCGCACCAGCAGGATTTCACCAACATCACCATCATGGTGCTGAATTCTGAGCAGACTGAAGGTGAGCCCAATCTCACAGCCATTCAGCTGGAGTCTCTGGCAAAACTCTGCCCCAAAGTTGAGAGCTGCTCTGGCATTACCAGGCCTCTGCTGAGAAGGGGTAAATGGGAAAAGAGCATGAATGGGAGACAAGACTTGCATGTCAGTTTTTTCCAGTAAAAACCTGTACCTGTACGGTAGCAGAAGAAGACCTCTGTATTCATGAGGTCTATTTTAGGGTTTCCGCATCCTCTTGCAGAAGCCTGCAATAATCTGTCTCTGCAGGCCATTGCCATCTGCTGGGTGACACCAGAGTGGCTGAAGACTGGAATGCAGCTGAGGGCGTAAGAGAGAAAGAGAACCCAAAATGTTGTGTTTACTCCATGGTTTGCTGTGAAGGCCCTAATTCCCTTAGCCTGCAGTACAGGTGGAGCTATGAGTGTGATGTTCAAAGTGTCTCAGGCTTTATCTGGATTTTGTGCTTCAGAAGGCTTTATTAGTGATCAAAATGTTCAGCGTTACAAGTTCACTGGGGGGGAAGGAGCTTTTAGACAAACAGCTGACATGTAGCTAAGTAGAAAATTCTCTTCCTTTGCCTCAGGTATCATAAAAATATAAAAACAGCCATGTCAGGTCACTCAAAAGGTCTATCTGAAATCTAGTATGCTGCATCCAACTGTGTACAGCGGTTGATACTTTGGAAAGACTACCAGAATATGACATGCTTTGAGTATCTCCTTAGTATGCTTTGCCAGTTTCCCAGCAATATGAGCTGGAAGATTTTTTTGTATGTGAAAGATGGTTTTCTTTGTGTTTAATAGCCATGACTGAATCCCTTTTTTGAACTCATGTCATATTCTGGCAACAGCAACACCCTGAAGCAAGGAGTTTTATAACTTAACTACGTGCTATGTGGAGAAATAGCTCCTTTTGTGTTTCCACTTGCTAATAAGAAACCATGTATCATCACTCCCTACTGACCTCTTCTTTGCTACTCAGGATTTTATAAATCTTTCAGTCAGGTATCCATTCTGTTAAGGTGCTATCCTCTGCAGAATTTTTTTCTTTGTATATGTGAATATAAAGCAAACTAATCAGACCTTTCTATGTTAACTTTCTCGATAGAGCACTGTTTGACTCCTAAGAAGGTGGGTCGGTGTCGAGGGTCTTTTCCACGTTGGTTTTACAACCCAAGTCTTCAGCAGTGTGAGCAGTTCGTTTTTGGCGGCTGCAAACCCAACAAGAATAACTACTTACAGGAAGAGGAGTGTAAACTTGCCTGCAAAAATGTTAAAGGTGAGTCTGTTTCCAAAATGAACCACTTCCTTCACACAGGACTGGTGATCCTATGGGTGGATATTTTAGCTTCTTGGCTGGCAGCTGGAATTTGAGTTAGGAGACCTGAGGAAACCAGGTTAATTAGTGATGGGGAGTACTGCACTGCCAAGGTATCTGACCCAGCTTCTAGAGCACTGCTCTCCTGTCTGCCAGTCAATATGAAGTATTATAATAGATGATATTATAGTGTCTCTACCCAGGCTAGACAGTGGCAGGAAACAGGTTCATCCTGCTTGCAGGATGCATTCAGAACTGGGTGTCCATGGTGTATCTCTTGCCACAGAAATTTTCACAGAATCTTTGTGCCACCTCCTGAATCTGCATTCAGAGGCTGATGTTGTGTTGTGGGAGAGTCAGATGTACCTTCACTTCTTGCTTTTCACCCTTCATTTAATCTTTTCCCTTGGTCCATTCATAGCTGTGCCTGAGAATGGCTTAGCACTGCCTCAGATAAATGGGCTGAGCATCTACCAGTCTCCTTTGAGGTGTACAGTTTAAGGTGGCAACAAAAGGTTTCAAACAGAAGGACTTTTCAGGAAGAGTCTAGCTAGTGGTAAGAGCTTTGCCCTGTCCTTCTCCAGTCCTGCCTCACACAGGTATTGCTCATGTGGGGTTCTCTGGACAGGGGAAATCTGTGTTTCTACTGTGTATATTTCTGTTTCAGAAAAAAAAAAAAAAACATTTCTTAAATGAGACATCAAGGCAGTCTAAAGCTGATCCTGAGCTGACAATATAATATAATGATAATTTTATTTATTTTTCCTCTTGTCTCTTCAGGTTCTGTTGGTGGGCGACAAGAGCCAGGTAAGCCTCCTGTACCACCATGTAATCCTGCTGTAATCTCAGACTCGGTTTCTCATGTCCATTTCCATGGCTCTTTGACTAGCATTCAACATGGAAAGCAAGGCACTGGAGACTGATTTCTCTACCACACCTCTCACTTTCAAGTCATAGGATAATTCAGGTTGGAAAATACCTCTGAAGATCATCTGGTCTAACCCACTGCTGAAAGGAGGGCTGGTAGTGGATCATGTGAGGTTGCTCAGGACTGCATCCAGTCCAGCTTTGAGGAGGCTGAGATTTCAGCAACTGAGGAAGGAGATTCTACAATCTCTCTGGGCAACCTGTGCCATTGTTTGACCACCCTTATGATTTTTTTTTTCTAATATCAAATCAGAATTTCCCTTGTTGCAAATTGTATCTGTTGCCTCTCATTCTATTCTTGCACACCCCTGAAAAAAGTCTGGCTCTGTCTTCTCCATAGCCTCACATTAGGTCATGTGCTCCAGCTGCTTGGTGAGTCTCTGTTGGGTTCATTCCAGTATACCAACATCTTTCATATACTGGGGAGCCCAGAAATGGGTACAGTATTCAGCACTTCAGACAGTATCTGGAATAGAAGGGAGTAATTACTTATCTCTGCTGGCTAACAGCCCAGAATGCAGTTGGCCTTCATTGCCACAGGAGCTCACCGCTGATTCAGATTCAACTTGTCCGTCCTGACCCCTGGGTCTTTTTCTGCAGAATTGCTTTCTAGCCCATTGGTGCCTGCACTGTTGCATGGAGTTGTTCCGTCTCAGGTGTGAGACTTCTAATTTGCTCCTTAGTCTTTCCATTTGCTTTTGCACTCTGTGAGGCATTTCTCAAGTCTGCCAAGGCCTCTCTGCGTGGCAGCTCTTCCCTGCAGAATATTAGCTGCTCCTGTCCATTCAGTATCATTCATAAACGTGTGAGGGTGCACTCCATCCTCTCATCCAGAAGAGTTTGCTCCATAATTTTCCTAGGGGTTGAGGTTCAGCTGACCAGCCTGTCATCCAGCCATCAGGAACCTCCCTTGATCACTACAGCCTTTCAAAGATGATAGAGAACAGCCTTTCAATGACATCAGCCATCTCTCCCAGCACTCTTGGATGCTGCCCATGCCACCTCATGGACTTATATGTGTCCCTGGTCTTTAACATGATCTTCCTCTACTGTGGGCAACTCTTCACCGGCCAGAGTTTACAAATGGGCCAGGAACCTGGGAGGCATGAGGGCAGACCTTCCCTGTAAAGACTGAGGCAAATATGGCATTGAGTACCTCAGTCTCTTCTGTGTCCTTTGTCACCGTGTCCCCAGCCCCACAGAGGAGCAGGCATATGATTTCCTAGCCTTTCTTATGCAATTAATGTATCTGTGGAAAACCTTCATGTTGTACTTCTCATCCCTTGCTAGTTTCCACTCCAGCTGAGCTTTGGCTTTCTTAATTCGATCCCTGCATAGTTGGCTGTCTCCATATTCCTCCTGGGTAGCTTATTCCTGCCTCCACCCTCTGTATACATCCTTTTTTGGGAGGGTGCATGGCTGTTCCCAAAGCAATGCTTTGCTTATAAACAAGAAATGCTTTCTTTTTTCTTCAGAATGACACTGAAGAGAGATCTTATCCAATCTGCCTTTTTTCTTGTTTGCCAATCCTTTATGAAGCATCTTTGTGGCAGGGCAAATTAATATATTTTAATGAACTGTCTGAACTGTTTTTGATGCAGTATGCGATGGGAACTGTCAGCCCCCCACCTTCAGATGCAAGGACGGCTGTTGCATTGACGCCTATCTGGAGTGTGACGAAACTCTAGACTGTGCTGATGGATCAGACGAGATGTATTGTGAACAATGTAAGTACTTCAAATTCTGACTTAGAAACCAGTGTCTGTGCAGAAGTGAGTGCAATGTGAGTTATAGCTACTGACTCAATGCTTTCTGTTGCCTTCTGTTCTCATCTCCTTACTCTATATTACTGCTTTCCACAGTATTATCTTATTTTCAGATTCTGCCATCTCCCTTATCCCTGCTGACTGCAAGAGCTGATCCTGCTTCTGGGATATTTCCTGCCTCTTGAATACTCTTCCCTGCTCTTCTCCACATCTGTGTGCAAGTCTTCAGAGCCTGTACTCTCCTTTTCTTCCAATACTTTATCTCTGAATGACCTTAGTTGGTCTGCTCGGGCTTGGAGGTGATGAAACTGTGCATTCTCGCAGTCCATTAAGTGTCACATCTTACTGTCCACTTAACATCCTCATGTTATGCTACCGTATGTTACGCCATGCAGGACGGGGCGGGGGGGGGGGGGGTTCAACCTTTCTAGGCTGCGAGCATGTGACTATAGTGATATGACACTAGAGCTTACTCATACTTCTGGAGTGATACCGATTTCCTCACTTTTTTTTTTATTGGAAAAAGCTAAGAAAGCAGCCTGTGTTTTCCTTACCTTTCCTTAGATTCCTCTGTATTTGTGGAACTACAACTGAGAATAATTCCTGAGAATAATTACATTTTATTTTCCTGTGTTCTTCTCATAGCTTTGAGATATCTAAGAACCTCAATTTATAGCTCCCTTTCCCTGGCTTATAATAGCAAAAGTATCAGCAGGAAAGCCCTTTCTGCTCATATTTGTATGGATAGAGAAATCTTTTTGTATTTAGCTGGGGAAAGTAGTTTTAACCCAAAATGTTTCTCTTGCAGATGCTCGTGAGTTCAATAGACTGCAGAAAATCAATATCACAAATAAAAAGGGTAGGTACTGCCAAGAGCATTTAGGCTGACATCTGCAATTTTTTGCCTTATTCTCCAGTCTGTTGTTCTAAGGTAAAACTGCTTCCCTGTCTAATTAGAAAAATAGGTGTAGTATCTAGACAGTCCCAGTGGTTATAGCTGAATTAAAAGTGGTCAAAGACCTGTTCTCTGACCTTGAGGACAGCTGTTTATAGCCAGGCTCTCACTCATATGTTTAAACATTTTCTACCCAGGTGGCCTCATCCATATTGCCTGCTGGGCACAGTACCTGGCCTGTACTGTATCCTGCAGCAAGCCTAGCACTGTTTGGGAAATAGCACAGACCAAGGCAGTATGGAGGATGTAGCACCTGCATAATGTGGGTGATCATACACCAGTACTTGATCCCATGCCTTTCCCCTGGTTATACCAGTATAGACACTGGCAGTGCCACTGGGGTAAAAGAGCATATTTCAAGTCAGCTTAAATGCAGCTTGCTTGTAGTGAAGACCATAACCAGACTGGTTTCTTAGGCACCATCAGTCATGCTTCACCTGTATTCCTTATTTTCCACCATGTGTCCAGGCTCTTCAAGTTACTGTTTCCCTTCTGCCTCCCTATGGAAGGCAGATCGTTTCTTCAGGGGACTGAATTCAAGGTCTGGTGTGACTGCACACTCTGATGTTTCTGTTTCCTAGTTACTGGTCAGGTTAACAGGCAGATGTCAGCTACACTTGGCAATGCCCAGTTTTAAACAGTTGGCAACTGGCCAGTGGGAACCTGAGGGACACTAGTCTAACCATGGGTTCTCTGTTCCAGTGGCACTTTTGCTTTTCTAGAGCAAACAGAAAATGTTGCAGCTCTGGGAACACACAACTTGGGCTAGAACAGCTCTCTTGATTTGCCAGGTCACTGTGTGGATTTGCCCGATACTGGACTGTGCACGGAGAGCATCCCACGCTGGTACTACAACCCATTTGCTGAGAAATGTGACCGCTTCACCTATGGGGGATGTGACGGTAACCAGAACAACTTTGGAGAAGAGGAGGAGTGCATGAAATCATGTGCAGGCATCACAAGTAAGCAGGCACAGTCAGGGCTGGAGCATTGAAAATCCCATCTGATTAAATTCTATGATGCCAAAGAGGCAGAAACTTGGGAGCCTTCAGACAAAACAGCTCTGTTCTCTAAGCCTGGCCCTGCCCCACAGCATTCTTCAACATGACTAATAGCTTAAGGAGACAGTGTGTGTACACAGTATCTTTCTGCAATGCAGCTTGCTTGCCATATTGCAGAGCTGGAAAAATGTTTTGGATGTTGATGCTGAAAAAGGTATAAAGAGTGACAAAATTAACTGGAGTTATGGGATGGTTTCTCTAAAGAGAATCTAACTTTCTAGCTTGGCTCCAGTTCTCCCTAAATGGGAGGGAAGGAAGAGAGGTGAGAAGCAGGTGTTTGCCAGTAGCTAGAGGAGGTGAGTAGGGAACTACTCTTTACTGTTCTTTGAAATGCAAGAAAATCCTTAATGACAGGAATTAAGCAGCAACTTTAAACAGGAGGGAAGGCTTTTACAGTGTAGAGATCTGTAGGTGCTCCTGGGAAAGCCAGCAGCAGCAGTGGGAGGAATCTGGCCAAAGCATATCCAAGTGAAGCAACCTGTTGCTACTCTTCTGAAGCACCATGATTAACTATACTGTGCTTCCCTGGCCTTCACGGAGAGCTCAGTACCACGGCTGTTAAAAAACATGTTCTATATGTTCAGTCACAACAGAGTACAGGAAGTATGTTCCTAAAAAGCCTGTCTTATTCCTTGTTTTCATTCTTCTTTGTAAAGCTCATTGTTTTTGTTTTTGTTTTTTTTTCTTTTTTCCTTTTTTCCTCTCTGCTCCCTGTTCAGAAGCAGATGTCATTGGCCGGAGATGGGAATCATTTGAGCACCAAAGTGCTAGCTTAAGTGAGTAACAGTTCTTCTTATAGAGACTGTTTATTACTTTTACTCTGTCCTGAAAAATATTTTGCCTTTTCTGAAAAATAATATCCTTTTCCCTACCCCTGCATTTTTAAGCTGAGGGAACAGTGTGGGATTTATGGGACACTAGCAGTGGCTAAAGAGACACTTCTGAGGACTGTTCATCTGTGATCTGATTTCTTCTTTGCCTGTGACTCAGAAGCTCATAGCAGAGGCCTCTGGTTCTCTTCCATCAACATTTGCATGACTACTCGGGTGTTCAAAGTCAAAAAAAATAGTGGGAAGATTTTTTTCTAAGGGTCATGTTTACCTAAGGACCAATTACTTCTTCAAAAGACAAGGCACAGGTGAATGCGAAGAATAGTGAGTGCTAGACTGTGGTTGAAATCTGGTTACCATAAAACACCTACCTATGTATGAAGATAACAACAAAGCCGACAATTTACAAGATTTACAAGAATAACATGCACATTAACCTTGGTGTCCTTTCAGCACAGAATTGTAGCATCTCTTTCTTCACTAAAGCAGTCTTGATATTTTACATTTCTGTTCAAGCTGCAGAGATTTAACCCTCTGATTCACCCCAGCTCTCAAACACAGCATGTCTGACTCTCTCTCCACTGATGACATAGGAGTTTGGTCAGCATGGTAGAAGTCTGCCGACTTGCATTTGCTCACAGCACAGCTATGAGCTCTTTCGCCTTAGCATGGCCCACTGTACCTAATCAATCCACCATACTCTCACTCAAACAACATTATCCAGTCCAGACAGTGTTCTCTGCAGCCAGCTCTCTGGGGGCTCCCAGTTAATGCATGAAGCAATGCCAGTGTTGGAAAAGAGTTTGATATTGGTATGGATGTCAAGTGGCCAAGTCTGCAGAAGTCACCGACTAGCCTTTAGAGGGCGTAGTGCAGCTGAGAAATGATGGGAACTGTAATTTGGAAGAGAGAAGCCTGGTATACCCTGGCCAGACTCAGGTCATGCAATTGTCGTCTTCTTTGCTCAGGTTTGCATTCATCACCTTCTCTTCGCCAGCATAGCTTCTTGAGCAGTGTTTTTGCTTGCTTCTTTCTGACCATGTGTGCTGCCTTTGGGCTGGTGGAGCGGCCCTTGTAATGTGTGTGCATTTATCTCCTGCAGGTGCCTTTGAGGTGGTGATCGCTGTGCTCCTTGGGATCTGCATCATGATAGTCCTGGTGATCATTGGCTACTTCTTCCTCAAGAGAAGGAAGAAGAATAGCAGACACCGTCAGCCAGCCACTGCTACCAACTCAACCGTCTCCACCACAGAGGACACTACACACCTCTTTTACAATGGTGCCACCAAACCAGTCTGACCTACAATGTCTCTCTCTTTCTGGCCCAGCATTGGGACACTCCCAAGAACTTTTGGAGTTTTGTCTTTAAATACAGACTTGCACCTGAAGGACTTTTTTTTGTTAGAAGATGTTTGTAGCATGAGGCCAAGATCTAGCCATGATTTGGCAGTACTACTGATTGTGATTGGCCTGGATAACTGGCTGCTCTAGAAACTGAGAATTTGGGAGCATTTTGATGCTCTCTGTCTGTCCCTTCCCAGCTTCAAGCAATCCAGTGACAACTCTGAGTGACGTTGTTCTTCCTCCTCAAACCTGGAGCAGAACTCAGCTGTATTACTGAAGGACCCTGGGACTGAATTTGTGTAGCATTCATATTCGTAAAAGGTACAACCTCACCATAGCCATCAATTTTTATTTGTGCAGTGCCACTTTCTTCTACCCGACCTCTTATTTTCCTCTGTTTTCCCTAGACCTTTGCAAGGTGGCTTGCCTTCCACTAGTCTTTGTGGTCGTGGTGAGTGAGTGAGTCTCTTGTTGTGCTTCACATAACCAGCTGTTCTGAGAGCTCTGTGACACCCTCAAGTGATTTTTGTTCCTGAGATGGAAGGAAACAGGGAAACTTCTGTTTTGATCAATAGATTTTGTTTTTAACAGAAAAGTGCATCTAGATTTCTTTTTTTCTTTCTTTTCTTTTCTTGGCATGGCTGCATGTTACAGCCACCATTTTCTCTTCATGAGTTGCCCTGTGCTTTTTCAGTGTTCAGTCAAACCTTGAATATGTTGACAAAATATCTATTTATTCTTTATTCTTAAGTGAAATGAAAGGAAATGTTCCCACTTTTCTAGCTGATAGTAAGAGGAGAGTGGAAGGACCCAGCTCCCTCAGAGCCAGTCACATCTCTGCTGCTGCTGTGCCAGGCAGTGATGCCCGGTGCTCCCGAAGAGGCTGCCTGGAAACATCCTGTCAAAGATCTGTTTGGGGTTTGCAGCTGGGAAGTTTCCTCTGAGGGAGGAAAAGAAGGAGAGGCTTTGGGGGAGAAACACAGTGAAGGAAGAAGAGGCAAGGAGGAACTAGAGGGCAATGGCACATGCCTCAGGGCAGCATCTGAAGGCAGCATGGACCTGTGCCGGGGCGCTGAAGCTGCTCCGTGGTCCTGGCTTTGCTGCTGAGCGGGGCTGGGGGCTGCAGCTCCCTGTGCTGTCACTCTTGGTTTGCTTGTGTTTCCACCGAGCACACTGCTGCTGCCCTGTGACCTGGTATCTCCCACCCCAGGGGCTCCCACCTCAGACAGGGGCTTCCTCGCTCCTGCTGTCCTGTCCCTTCTGGTGCAAGGTGAGACCAGCTCCTGGAGGTCCAAAGTTAATCCCAGGCCAAGAGGCAGCATGTGAACCCCCCCCCCCCATCTGCGAGGTCCTATATGTTCACTAGTAAGCAGGGTGCTCCCCGGTTTTGTACTGCTGTTTTTCCAAAGCCCAGGCTTGTGTCTCTGGGAGCTGAAGACTTCTGTCAGGGGCAGAAGCTGCCATTTCCAAAGTGCCTGGTAAGCTTTGTTCAGTGAGGGATTTGCATCGACCCCAAATTTCCTGCACTTGCTGCTCTTAGAAAACTCCTGCCACAAAGAGAGAGGAAAGCCTTGTGTGTGTGTGTGTGTGTGTGTGTGTGTGTGTGTGTGTGCGCGCGCGTGTGTGTGTGCGCGCGCACATGTGTCTGTGTTTGTGCACAGTGTAAGAAAGCATAAGGATATGTGCAGATTTGAGTTTAAATATCCAGACCGTGATGCATGGCCTTTCAAAGCCCAGGGTAGAGCGGCTCGGGAAGGCTGTGGTGAAGCCGTGCCCTCTTCTGCAGCAGGGCAGAGCTCAGATCCTCTCCCGTGCAGCTCCAGGAGAGCTGCCTCTTTAGGCTGATGCCTGGGCTGGAAGAGGAGAAACAACTACCTGCAGACCACTGGCAGTCTGACTGCATGCTTCTCCCCTTCACCGTGCTCATGGAAATCTGCCTCAGTACCCCTGAGGCCAGTGAGATACTCCATGGCTTTTTTTGGTCTGTCTAGTGTTGTTTCTGTCATTTCTTCAATTTCTTTCTTTTTCTCCTCACAGCCCATTATGGCCTATGTGATAAGCCTAAAATCTTGATTTATTTTTTTGTGCATTCACTCTGATAATACAAGTTGTAATAAAACTGAATTGTTTGTCTTATCTGACTTGGGAGTGGTGTCTGAGAAGCAGTGACCTTCAAAGGGGAGAAGGTATGGTTCCCATGCATGCTTCCTCACACTCTTTTGTCTGTTCAGACTGCAGTAGCTCAGGGAAGAGTGTTCAGGTGTTTCTGCTGCAGCGACCCTGCCCTTTGGGGAGAGCTGGGTGTGGGGAGACAGAATAGGGACTGGTGAATGCAGCACTTTTGGTTAATTGGAGAGAACATTAGTGCATGAGGAGTACTGGGAGTGACATCCTTACCCACTAAGTCAGGGAGAGAGCAAAGAAGGGTGTAACCTGAAACTGGGTTCCAGCTGGTCAGACTGGTTTGGGTTTGGGTCTGAAACCAAAAGCAGACACTATACTTCAAACAAGAGTTGATGAAGCTCTGTCTCCAGGTTGGGGATCGCTTAGGCTCTGCAATGTAAATTTTGCTAATCAGCAATGGGTATATATGAAAACCAGGCTATCGTGCCACCGTCTCACCAAACTGGCAGTGCTGTGCCTCCGAACACCACCTGTACAGAGGAGGGTTCTCCTCCTGCACTCGTCTCTGGCCTGTCTTTTGCTTTATCACTACCAGCTCTTTCTCCTCTCGCACCTGACCCATACTGGCTCCTATGCTGCCATTTCTAGGTGCCCGTGTTGTCCCTTCTGTGCCACGTGAAGAGCAGCTCAGAGCATCAGTGGTGGCACGGGGTGGGTAAGCTGTGCTGAGAATGTGCTGCTCAAAACCAAAGCTGCTTCTCCTGAGAGTCACCAAAGAAAGAAGGCTGCATACATCTACACTGCCTTCCTTTCACTTAAAACACATCTCTCTGGTGGCTAGATGTCTAGTGGCACTAGATGTGGCACCAGCAGAGTCTGCAGGTCTGGCCAGAGGCCTCATGTTTGCTTTGCAGCTCACAAAGCGCTTTATCCCTCTGTCCCAGAAAAGCATTAGACAGGCTGGCACTGGGCTAGACCCAGGCTGAGCCTGCAAAGCTGCGTGCCTAAAGCTTGCACACTGCAGATATGCATTCCCCAGGCCTTACCATGTGGGGTCACTACGGGGCTTCGCCAGCAGCTCCAGTGCAGGGCAGGCGGGGAAAGGCACTTGCCTTTGCTCTCTCCAGGCTAGGGCCCAGAGCTCAGACTTGTCTTCAGGCCAGCCTTGGCTCTCTGATCTCACGGCCCCTCTCTACTGCCCACATGTAGCTGCCCTTCTTAGAGGGAACGGCTCCTTCCACAGTCAGAAAAAAGAATTTTTCTTCCATGGGAAATTCCAACATTGTAAAATTTATTTATTTTTCAAACTGGAATGAGAGCCTAGATTTTGATACTTTTCACAACACAAAAATCCCCCCCCAGTAATATCTTGGTGCCAAATTACTACGAAATATTAAGCAAAAAAATGTGTAACTGGAATTATCTTTATAAAAGTTGGGAGGGGAAAAGGATCATTTTTAATCTCTTTTAATGAAGCAAAGCTAAAGAATGTGGAAAAGGAGGCTGGGTTTTTTTAGAGGATGGGGGGGTGTACCCTTAGAAGACTAATGGGTGTATCAGCACTCAAAAAGACCTAATGCAGATTTTTCTGCTAAAAATTGAGCTGCCTTGTTCCACTAGTTCTACTTAATACTGAGCAAATCCTAGTTGTTCTCCTGGTCACAGCGGAAAAACAATCAATTATGTGAGGCGTTGCTGCTTTTGGGCAATGTCCCTCAGCACTGCTCTGGCTTCCCTGTGGCAAAATGGTTCTGTAAATAAACAAAGCGGTTGCCCATGGCATGACAATGGGATGGCTCCACAGCAGCAAGGCAGAATATTGTCTCCAGGACAAAAGACAGGGTGATGTGATACTTTCTGATAAGTTACTTTAGCTCTTCTGCCTAATTTATTCCTTAAGGAAGAAATTATCTTAGCTTTGAGGTCAACAGTACAGTCATGTTAAAAAGAGAGCTCTGAAAACAAGGGGGAGGAGGAACAAGTTGTCTTCCAGCTCTGTATAATGTAAAAAGAAAGGCTGAATATTTTTCCTCCTTACTAGAAGCATTAGGAATGATCAGATTTGCTCCTACTGACATGTGCTTTGGGCTCCTAAATATGAACTCAGAGGCCTTTGGCTCCAAATTAAAGAGTCAAAGTCATGCTGAGCTTAAACATGAGTAGAGAGACATACCACAGCCATACCCATTCTCCACTCTAAAGTAGAAAGAACCTGGAATTTCTTGAAGTAGACACAGAATAAAAAAATATTAGTAGATCAGAGATTTCTCAGGGCTTTTTTACTGTGTTCAGGAAACACAGCCAAGACTCAAAAAAGGGGAAGTGGCAGTAGATATAAGCTCAGTCTATCCCTACCTTGTAGTTTGCTTTTGAAAAACACAAAATAGCTTTCTCAGTGCTGCAAGAAAAGCTAGAGGAGCGCACAGGAATTCTCCTGCAGCGTGTACTTATGCTATTGTACTTTTCCTTGAGACTGTCGGCTGCAGTCTATTTCCACTGCAGCTTTCTCCAAGAAGACAACAAATTTCCCTGTTGGCAGAGCGGATACCAGCCTAGCCTTGGAGAGGAGCGCCTCTTGCACTCCCTGCTGTGATGACTTGGACCTTCCTCCAACATGCTCTGCTCCTTCTGCTATAGTTAAAGTGAGCAGAGGTGGCTGAGGGCTGACATGGGACAGTGCTTTGGCTACAGCCAGTGAGAAGACGGTGGTACAGGTTTTCCAGCCAGTTCTGGGATTCCTGAACTAAACATTGTTCAAGCCTCAGCCACACTAACAGGGGAGTGAACGTCCAGCAGCCATTCAGGTAAGGGACGCAAATGTTTGGACAAGTCAAAGTCGGGCTGCAGTGCTCTGCCAGCAGTCCTGTTCCACTGCCCAGCCCTTTTCTTTCCACTCACCTTCGCGTAACTTAGCTTCATAGGCTTTAAATGAGTAAGCGAATTCCTTCACTTGCTAAATAAAGGGGAGTCATAGTCTGATCTGGGGTTCTGTCTTCAGTAGTGGCATCATTTAAGAGTCTGCGTCTATCTACACTTATCCTATTTAAAGACCTTCTTTCAGAGTAAGATCAGATGCAGATTTGAAGTGCCATGGCTATTCCAGAATTTGGTAAGCACATCTTGCTTGTGAAAGCAGTGCCCATGTGGGAAATAGCTTATGAGAAATTTCCAGGTATCCTGTTTTCTCCTTGAAGAAATGGAGAGAGAAGTTGGAAATACTCTCTTTTGGTCATCAAGCACAGAACTGAGTGTTACTATGCTGACATAGTTACAGGGAAATATGGTGAGATACAGCAACCTTTATTTGAAAGAAGTTAGGGCAAGTCAAATTTCTTCTGTGACAAGGACCATTAAAGTCTGGTCTTTTTGCAAGGAGGCTTGGCTGGCCAGCGTCACAGGGAAATGGCTATTTCCTGGGCAAGGTGCCACCTTAGGTGTGACTGAGTTTCTGTGGTCCTTAGTCAAAGATCACCTCTCAATGTCCTCATCTGCATCTCTGTCAGGAGTTTTGAAACTCACTGTTGGTTCCTGTAACAACCCCCAGGAGATTTAGCAAAGGCCAGACCCAGCACTTAATTACTGCATTCTCAAAGTTTCCCGGAGCCAGTCTACTTGAGAGGATATACAAAATGACAGCTATCAGCTGACAGGAGCTGCAAAGGCTATGAACTCTGGTGGAGCCAGCTAGGCGCTCTAGCAAGAAGATGAGAAATTGTCCACCAATGTCTGTGTAGACAAAGTGTCTCTGCTCTGACACACCTAACCCACATGCTGTGAGCCTAAAGATTGTTAAAAAATATTTGTGACCATTCTCAAAGAGAGGCATTCACCGTACTGGCCCAGGAATTTGAGCTGCTGGGACTCCCGCAGCCAGAAACTCTTCTTTAAATTGAGGATAGGGTGCCTTTCATGTAGCCTTCTTGGGAGCTGCGTCTTCCATCAGCTGTGCCATGGAAGGACCTGTGCTCTGCTCTCTGCCTGCTGCCATGGGCCTTCACAGCTGGCTGGAGGCTGCTACATCTTTTTTAATTCACCTAAGGATAATTTTGCAGCTAGAACAGTTCCACCGTGTGCTTTGCCAGCTGCTGAGGTGACCACAAGAGGGAGCAGTGGTATCTGAATGTCCCACCTGGTGTTGCCTTGGACATGTAGTAATGTCAAACAGCAGAAGCTTCTTGCACTGCTAAGCCTGACACTAAGGTGTAAGATGCCCCGGGTTTCTATGAGCCCCATAAGCCTTGAGGTCTTGTGCCCTTCCTCCCTGTCAGTGGTAGTTTTGTGGTCCATATTACCATATTTGAATTCCACTCAGCCTTCAGGTCTTGCAACCCCCCTGTGAGGCAGGGGAGTGTAATCAAAGCCATCAGAAGAGCAGAGAATTGAGCTCAGGTCTCCCAAGCCTCATGTGGGTGCTTGTGAACTGGACCTTCTTATGCTTGGTTTTGCATCTGTCATACAGAGCCAATCCCAACTATTACTACCAAAAGTTTGCAAGCCAGACTTTTAAAAAGATGTTTATGGGTGTCTTTCCTTCTTGTTTTCATCTATTTGGGTCAGTTTCCCAGATGTTTTTGCCAGTTTCTCTTCCTCCCTCTGCTGCAATACACATATTCTTTCTTGACAGAAATAGAGATTTTTTCCATGTAATCACATGACTTCAGACAGTAGAGCTTTCATTAAAACCAAACCAAAACAGAACAGAACAGTCCCCTCAATGAGTATGATCAAATTCGGACATTGGTAGCTGTGTCTTTCAGACCTCACCGTACAAGCATTTCTTTCTGTCAGGCAGCTGCAAATCAGTATTAGAGGATGGAGTGGCATTTGTGACACACCTGAGGAGGCTTGATTACAAAGGCAGAAACACTCAGGAGCTGTTCGGTTATTGTGTCGGCCCCTGCGGATCAGCAGCGAGCTGCCTCGAGCCTGTTCTGCATCTGAAGATGCAGAGCTTGTATTCTAATGTGCTTGCTAGAGGTTTTTGATGCATGAAGTTTCTGCTAAACCAGTTTGAACTGGTTCTCTCTCTAGTTTAGAAACGATTGCTGCTCATGCTGTAGGATTACACCCTGCCAAACAATCTTTCTTTTCCTCCCATGCCTAATAGTTTTGGAGGGGAGGTCTTTTTTCCCTTTTCTTGAAGCCTGAACTGATCTATTTTAAATGGAAAACAATTTTGCCCAGGAATTACCTCTTTCCTACATGTCTTCTGTTCACCGATCCTTCCACCACTCCTCCGCTGTTCAGCATCCACCCTCTGTTCGCTTATCTCCCTGGTCAGCTGCTCAGAGATTGATCAGAGACAGGATCTACTCAGATAACAAACTCATGGATAAAAGGAGCAGCTGGCACAATGCATGTGCCCAGTATCATTCTTCCCATCATCTTATATAGGCCCATTCTCAGCCAACAAGACTTTATCTTCTTCCTTTTCTGTTGCATTCCCTTTACCTTACTATCTTAAGCATGCAAGGCTGTAAATACCACGCAGCTGCCTAGCCGTGAAGAAAATGAGTAAGCATCTGATGAATTTTGCTTGAAAACAGTGTACCTGGCTATTGCATTTGAATGCTAAAAGTATTGTGTGCTAGGGAAACCATCTGCTGTTGGCCAACCCTGGGGCAAGTGGGTATGGTCCTGAAAGGAGCCCGAGTACAAAAAAAATAGCTATTTTTTTCCATCAGTACTTATTAACCACTAGGCTGTTCTTCCTCTATAAGGCCATGGGTGCAAGTGAGCGATCTAAGATCATGTGCGCTTTACCTTCCAATTGGGCCAGCTGCAGCTAAAGTTTCATGGTCCACTCCAGATTTTCTCAGGCTGCTGAGCAGAGCTGTCTCGATGCATTGACAGTGGACATCTCTCACATGGGTACAGCCATGCACCAACTTGGTAGGACAGCCTGAAGGGAAGTTCTTATTTTTTGGTGGGTTAGCTACTAGCTGAGTTGTTCTGTTGTGCTGGATGGAAGCCTCCAGCCAAGGATGTGAGAAAGGGCAGGACCCCAGTGTGAGCCGCAGCTTACAGCAAGATCAGCTTAAGCTGATTATAAAACTCCAGCCCAAGAGGGCAGCTCAGCCTTACAGCTTAGCCAGTCCTACCTCTACCCTTGCTGAAAGGTAGTTCCCACTCTGGTGGATACACACACAATGTGCTGGGTAACCTGTTCACTCTGCAGCTCTCTGAACCAACTTCTAAGGTAAAAGCTGAGCACCAGGGCTGGCAGGAGAAAACCTACAGGAGTGTGTTCTACAGAACACATTTCAGTGGTAGCTCACCTAATAATGTCAAACTATGCTCTTTGACCCTGAAGTCTCCCCTAGCCCAGTATGTCCTGGGTCTACACCATTGGGCTGAGGCTCCATAAAACTGCTTCTGGTTTCTGCTTGTTGCTCTGTAGTCACATCCCTTCTTGGCATGTCTCTTCATCTCCAGATCAGGTATAACATTGGATCTTCCCTCTGAGCCCTCCATGTGGTTTGGAGAGCTTTCCCATGTGCCACTTGAAATAGCACTGATATCTAGGGCAGGCTGCTGCCCTGCTGTTCTGATTTGGCCCAAAGTGGTGGGGCTGACAGGGCTAAGAGCACTGCCCCAGACTGCCCTCTTCTACCTTTTCACGTGGAGACCAGTAACCTCAAGAACAGTTCCTTCTACACCAGTCCTCTAGGCTTTCTGTAAATTGCCTCATCCAGCTGCTAAGAAAAGGGGGCTTTCCCAGTGCTCATTTACTCCCTATTGCATTCAGCTGTATGTCAATTGTGAGTGATTAACTGGCTGTGGGCTGGAACCTCTTGTTACAGCCATTCCCAAGCAGTCCATGAGGAAAGAGCCAGGAAATGATGGTGATGAAACGCATATGTAAAACTGCAGCAGCTTCTCCCTTGAAGCTTGGGTTTCTGCAGCAGAAGGGAGCTGTGTGTGACAGGCTGGGAGTGAAGACACAAGTGGAAGAGCATTTTGGGCAAAAGTGGCCACTTATTTTGCATAACTAACCTGAGTCACTGGGCCAAGTTGTTAAGCCAGGGGCCAGGAACAGAACTCCTGAGTCCCAGCTATAGGGTTTGCATCCCTGGAACAGTGTGCTCTGCCATATTATACATGCAGTCATTACACCTTATGTAAAGTCAGTACAGAGAAGCCACTCAGCCTCAGCTGGGATTTCCCTCTGGGAGAAAAAAAAGTAGTAGCAGCACCTTTTTTTTTTTTTTTTTTTTTTTTTGGTAGCTCTGCAAGTTTCTAGGCTGGAGGCGACCAAGCCCTCTGTCCCCTGCTCTACTCTCTGGACTCCAGTGAAGTTTCTCCTAGTGCTGTCTGCAATTTGGGTGTTCTCTCAAATCTCAGAAGACCTGCAGATCATGTGCTCTAGCTTCCCCCTGCTTACTTTCCTCAGCAGAAGCAAAGTAGAAATGCACAGTTCTTATTTGAAGACTTTAACCATAGTGAAGTAACTGAGCAAGAGAGAACGCATCAGAGCGAAGAATATAGGGTACTTGTCTTTCCACTGGAGATAACTGTCTTTCTGACTTCACTTCTTCTAGCTAATGTCCTTTCTACAGCTGCTAATGACCTCTGCTTTTGGGATGGTGAAACTGGTACCTCTCTAATGAAACACAGAATGGTTAATCTCAGTTTGTAATTGGCTTTGCTGCCATGTTTCAGGATGGAAAAAGGGCTTATGTGGCCAGGTGTTTGCCTGTCCAGTTGAGTGCTGCCTCTTTTCATGAAGCTCAGAGCATGGCCAGATCCTTTTAATCTGCAGGGTAGGAGAAAGGCAGATGCTTTATGTAGGGCTCCTCTTCTGTCCAAGAGAGGAGTGGATGCTGAAGGAGTCTAATGGCGTCTGATGACTTGTGACTATACCTGGTCCTGTCACCAGGGCCTCCTTTGCTGGCTCTTTAGGCAACCAGATGTACCTCTTGATCAGCTGTGAATGCTGAATACTCCTGTCATCCTCTCACAACTAGTTGTTTCCCAAACCCTGTAAAAGAGATTTCACATGTAAACAATTGTTTCCTCTCCAAAGCCACTTCTAGTGCCTGCTCATGTGTCTTTGCCAGGGCTGCTGGGTGACTAATGCACTCATCACAAAGTGTATTGGCTAGCTCAGGTTTGCAGTAATATTACCCAGCAAATAAACCGTGTTCTGTAAGTCCTGCCATGTCCCAATTCCCACTGCAGTCACCGGGCAGACTGAGCTGTGGTCACACAGAGGGCAGGAAAAACAGGTACCTGAGGCATGACTGGGCTTGTTCAAAGTGTAATTTCCTATTTCTCGTGTTTGCCCCCCCCCCTTCACTTTCTCATAAACTCTACCTTTGTTTGACTCTCAACACTCCCTTCTTCTGTGTATTTTGTGACTTTTTTCTTTCTTTCTTTTCTTTCTTTTTCTTTTTCTTTTTTTCTTTTTCTTTCTTTCTTTTTTTTTTTTTTTTTGAAGGGGGGGTGAGACTTCTGCTCTGCATTGCAAGGTGTCTAGAACCACTCAAGCTGTGTGGTACAATCTAAATAGTAGCATCAAATGGTCAGATAGCATCTTTCTGCAGTCACGCAAGAAGTATATCTCTCTGAATGTTCTTAGGACCCTGTAAACTTTTTGCACCAAGCACAGTAGTGTCATAAAAGGAAGTAGTAATAAATTTTCCCAGCCTAAACCACCAAGGAGATTTTGGCACTGTGCAATACACTCCGAGAACAGTCTTTATGGGACACTTGTAGAAAGCACCACAGGAACCCTAATGTCTGAAAATAAGCCGTGGCTGCAAAGAGAAAATATGCCAAACTGTGCATCTAATCCCAAAAGAGCTAACCTCAGTTGACTGTCCTGGAGCACAATTCAAGATAAGGAAGTGTTCACCTCCATTTATCTCCACGAGACTAGCAGTCCAGCTCTCATCTGTGGGGGATCTACAACACCTGTGTGGAGGTAAAAATGACCAGGTTGTGTTTTTACCTAGATTAACAGTGCTTTTCAGTAAGACTAGCAAGGCCTAAAGGTGCCTTTCCTAACAAAATCTTACTGCATCCTTTGGTGTTTTATTGCCACTTTCATTTAGTGCTAGCAGAAAGCCCCCAGAAAGCCTGTAGGGGAGTTGTGTCCAGGTCTTAGCTGCTGCAGGAAGCTCTGCTTGACTTCAGTGGTGTTTGATTTTGAGTTGAGATCTTGCTTGAGCCTTAGAATGGAAAGTAAGAGAGGGCAGCTGCTGGAACCAAGCTGTTACAAGGCTCCTGTTTTCTGTCTCCTATCACAGGTTACCCTCAGCCCTGCAGCTGCTCAGGCCTCACTTAAACCAAAAGTCAGCGTTGCGATTCAACTGCTGACCAAGATGCCTTTCATCTCCTCGGAGCTAGGAACAAAACAGCTTTGCCTCAGTACATTCAAAGTTTGACTAGCCAGATCCTGGTGACCAGAGGAAAAGTTCTCCTACCTCCATAACACTGATTTGGGGCTGTTCGCTGAGCATTTGCTGAAGTGTTGTGTTCCCAGCCCCAGTGTCTTGGGTCAATTTTTGTCAGCCCACAAAAGTGTGGGTGGCTGATAGGAGGAGAGCACTTGTCTTGGCCCAGGCACTAAGGAAATCAGCTCTCTGCCCAGTTTGCCCAGTCAAAAACTCAGGCTATGGAGGCCAGGCTCCTGAATAAGGACTCTGTATGAGGGAAGAGCTAACATACAGGTGCTTCTTAGAACTGGCCATTGAAAGGTAGCTGCAAAACAATATTCAGCTGTTCAGCCAAGTCTGTGCTTGTCTGTGACACAATTAGAGTGGAGTAATACATGTTGTAGAGCTGGGCAAAGCTCCGGATCCATCCCAAGTGTAATTGTAATTGTAAGGTATGGCAGTCCTTTGAATCTGCTTTTGAACACAGGGCTGGCAAGGGCCTCCTGACTCATATCCACTTACCTTCAATTTTAGATGACCTGGTCATCTAATAGTCTTCATAAACTAGGCATGCTCTCTCTTCAAGGGAAGGTTTTTTCCTCACACTATTCTAGCTGAAAATCTCTCCAGAAACTCCTCTCTCTATGATCAAGAAACTGCCTGCTGCTTTCCAGACTAACTTTAATTTTGGTCAGCTAACGCTCATTTCATTTGTGCTAAAAATTGTTCTTTTGATTAAAAAGTTCCCTTTCTCCCTCCAGTACAAGCAAGCTCAGAAAGTAGTGAGCACCTGGTCAGTGGCTATATCTGAGTTGAGGGATTTTTCTCAAATTCTTCTTGCAGTTCAGTACAAACTGTGATAAAATACATATCTGATGGTTGGAGCACTAGACCTTCTAGCTCCATAGGATTAGTAGCAGTAGGTCTCACATAAGAACAGCGATTTCAGAAATATGTAGGATATCTAAAGAGGCCAAGATTTGCAGATTCACTCTTAACACAAATCAGAATGACGGCCCTGATGCCCAAGCATCTTGATTCCTCCCAGAGTAGGAGTAGACGTCAAAGAGGATCCTGCCATGGCCAGTGTCTAAGTCACCTGTCTGCCAGCAGTACTCAGCCAAAGCTCAGAGAGGGTGAGAGGAAAGAAAATCTTTTGTGTTTCCATGACAAAATGTATTTTAGTAAAGCTGGGTCTGTTTGTTCATTTAGTTTAAAAGCCCCTTTGTTTACAACCACCTGAAAACGGCAGGAAGTGCTCTTGCACCTTTGCAATGCCTCTTCACATCCCCAAGGTTTAAAGCCTTAAAGCATTTTCTTGAACTAGCCTGAAATGCCATTGTGTGTAACCATGTTGTCACTGTTGATTTAAGGGATCTCTTTAAATGAGGGATAAAGACTCTGTAGATTAAAAAGAGAGAGAGAGAGAGAGAGAGAGAGATCTTCTCAGCTCTGAAAGTTCACTAGCTAATGCAAGCATGACCCCATGCCATCTATACCTCCTGGAAGCAAGTCAGATTGATGCTTCACTGACAAACGTATCAGTGGCTGAAGAGCTGGCTACAGTACAGCTCCCACAATTACTAACTCTGGTTCAAAGGCTTTTATGCAGCAGAGCGATAGGTACCCAAACTGTGCTGCAGTATGTGGTGCACCACAGTGTTTTGCTGTGATAGAAAGGCTTGAGCTGTTAGGCAAGCTTGCTTTTCCTGTCACTGTCCCCATCATAATATAAGAGGTAATTCACACTGGTAAGGAGACTTGTGTCCATATTTCAAGTACAGGAGCTGGGAACAGTTAGACCCTCCCAGATAAACACTGGCTAAGAAAATCAAAACAGGTTTTAGCAAAAAAAAAAGAAAATACTAGCCAGAAAACAAAGGTTGTTTAATTCATTGGAAGAGCTCTCCCTCTTATCAGATTTCTCTGGTACTGGCACTGTGTCTGAGATGGAAGTGACAACTCATTTGTTTTACCCTTACTACAAACAACCGAGCACCTCGATGTATGTCATGACCAAGCAGGCAGAGGATATTTGCATTTTTGCCTCATGTCCATTTTCCCTCTCTGCTCACAGTGCTGAGATCTGCAGCCTTCTAAAACATACCTGTTTCTAGTATGATCTAGAAAACTTTGTGGGACATGACAGTTCAAGAGCTGCTCTCAGGGCTGCCTTCCATCTGGCCAGACCCTGCACATTTCAGGGTGTTCACTAAGCAGCTCCCACTTTCGCAGAACCAGATTCTTGTGCAACTTCACAATCAAAGATGAATACTATGCCCAGGCAGCTTCCCTACAGCCAAAGTGGTATTTATTCTGCAGAGAAAGGCTTTACCTAAAGCGATCTTACCCCAATCAGTCAGCACAGACAAGGCAGGGCTCTTCAGGCAGCATCACCATGTGCCCGTTTAGCTACCCCCAGGAATTTCCCAACTCCCTGCAAGAGCCAGGCCCTTTTCAAATTTCCAGGGTTTTCAAGGGCTTTGGCCCTTCTGCACTAAACTAGTTTTGCAAGTCTCTTGGAGAGGCTTTAAAAATATTCTGACTTTTACCCATTAATTACCCATTAATGACTTTCATGTGCTTACTGAGAGGTGGTCAATTGCTTTCCTTTCTGTTCACAAAATCAGTAAGGTTGGAAGGGACCTCTGGAGATTGTCTAGTCCATCTAGTCTGTTCATTTTCTCCTTCTCAGCCCCAGATTACTAATCCTGTGTATTTGTACAGCAGCACCTCAAAGCCAAATCAACAGATAGTACATTCAAATTATTACAGAACAGTGTGAGATGTCAAAGCTGGTGGGTTACTTGGAGGGGAACAGGAGATCTAGTGAACTAGCAG
This sequence comes from Rhea pennata, assembly GCF_028389875.1. NCBI lineage: Eukaryota > Metazoa > Chordata > Aves > Rheiformes > Rheidae > Rhea > Rhea pennata. The sequence continues at coordinate 17,298,637 of NC_084667.1, read as the reverse complement.
GACTAGGAGAACTAGCAGGAGTGATTCTCACAGGGTTATCCCAGCAGGTACACATTGCTCAGATCCTTCCAACCTCATTTCGTATTATGGCAGGCACAGTGTGAATGTTCTGCTCTTCAGCCAGCCTGAGAGTTTATGCTCTTTTAAACAGCCAGAATTTCTTTGCTCTTCTGCAAAAATTCACCTGGAGCACTGGAGGTACAGGAGGTAGGTAGGCCCAGGCCATGTGAGCATTTATATGCAGAGCTGGGACCTATATGAGGTTGACACAGACTTTCTGTGAAGAAGATTCCTACAGCCAATGCTTGCAGAATCTTTGTTTGTGAGCTGAATTTATTAACAAAAATGGTTATTTCTGATTAATAACATTAATGATAATGAAGTACCTACTTCTTATTTGCATAATATCAAAAGAGTTCATTTTTCAAGTGTTAGAGCTGTCTGAGATTCGATTTGTTTTCTGGAGCATCTGAAATAAGTTTTTGTTATGACCCAGACTGGACCCTGGGATTTCTGTAGGAGAGAAAATTTTCCCTCTAGGAAACCGTGAGTTTCTTCCCTTCTAAACGAAATAAACAGCATACTGTGTTCACTTCTGAGGGATCTCTCTCATAGCAGGGGCCAGGAAATCCACAGAATTGTAGAATTGATAAGGTTGGAAGGGACCTCTGGAGATCATCTAGTCCAGACCCCAAACAAGTGGCCCATAAGGGGATTGAACCCATGACCTTGGCATTATTAGCACCATGCTCTAACCAACCGAGCTAAACCTAACCCCAGAGTAAGAGATTAAAGGAGTGTGAAGGCCCCTCTTCCAGATGGGGTTCTTAAGGCATCTCAGTCCATCTCTGCAAGGGCTGGAGGCAAAACTGGTTTCTTCTCAGTGGAAAGATGGGAATCCTCGAGATGCCCAAGTCAGGAGTGGTCAGTGTGGTAGGGTCATTCTAAAGTTCATCCAGAACAACTGCCAAAAATGGACCTATGAACTACCACTCCAACCCATGAAAATGCAGTGGATGGTCACCAAAACAGGACTGTTTCATCTCAAAACTCACTGGAAAATGCTGGTCTCTCGAAACTTGAAAATGTCTGTTAGAAAATTCCAGGTCAGAGCTAGTCTGTAACCCTATCCTCAGTTCTATCGGGTGAGGCTGAAAAGATAGTGAGGTGAAATACATGGGGCTGGATAGTGGTTGGGACTTGCTTGAAGCCAGGAGAGTTTCCCAGACATGGAATGACCAAAGGCGGCTGAGGTCTCCAGGCTAAGGAGATGTCTGGAAGAACATAGCAGGGGGAAGCAATCTTACAATGAGTCATCCTAGGCTCAGGTCTGATATCCCTGCCTAAAGACGCAGAGGTAATTGCCTCTGATTAATGCTGGCAAACCTCTGTGAACTCCGCGAAGCATATGAAAGACTGACATGCTTCTTTGAGATGGGGGTAAGATAGAGTACAGTCAAGTGTGGGAAGAAAATTAAGCTGAGATGTAGTTTTTAATTACCAATAAAGCCATGTTCTGGGATGGAGGGTTGAAAGCAGAATTTGGCCTCTTCCTTCTCTCTTATGCTCCTTGAATAGAGAGGAGTTTAGGAAACAGCAACTAATCCGTGCTGTGGAGTCACATTTGTAATACTTAAAGATTCATGCTGCCCCTTGATCCTTTCTTGCTGGGCGGCTGTAACTATTTAGACCACAGATGTGGCCAGAGATTTCCAGTGGGTGCTGATAAGTGTGGAAGGGTAGCAGCAGCATCAGTGAAGCCAACATGAACATCTAGCAGAAGCAAACTATCCCTTTATCAACTGATTATTTGTCTGGAGGAGGCATGAGGAAGACTAAACTCTGGAGTGTGCCATTTCTTACTCTCAGCAGACCTCCCTACTTCCTCTGATCTCACCTGAGAAAAGAGGAGGGGGAAATTAGGAAACTGATGTCTGACAGTAAGTAGCAGTGGAAGGGTTTCAAGCCCCTAGGTGCATCTTTGTGAACATGAGAGTCTGTCTCCACCTCAGCTAGGAAGTGTGATCATAGCTTGGTATATCTGAGCTCACTTGATCCAGCTATCTTGGGTACCATGAAACCACAGCAGCATAGACTTCAATATGTGCTTGGGCATGCCTGCCCCGGCCTTTGGCTACGTACCCAGGGAGCTGACCTCTTCTGAGACTTGCGTCAGTGAGAGACTCGTGTCATTTAGCTGATCTCTCCCAAACTATGGAGAGGTGTCTTGATAATTAGAAGCCCTCTTCCTCCTCTCCCCATCAACAACATGACAGATTCAGGACGGGTCACCATTTCCACACCCACAACTTCTGCATCTTGTTCCTGCTGCTGTCAGGCTCTCAGATCTCCTGCATGATGCTCTCTCACCCACCTTCACTCTGGCTGTGCTTAGCAACAAGCACAGAGTAGAAGCAGAGGAGGCGGACACATTCTGCACTTTGGGTCCATCTCTTTATTTTTCTCTGGGGACTTAGTACTCCTAGCTCTGTGAAAACATCACGCTTTATTCTTCCTCTTCTCCTTCCACGTCACCGAAGCGGCATATGTACCATTTAAGTTGCAATATATATAAGGCTTCCTTTAATCGTCTTCTAATTTTCCAGACCATGGGGCTTCAGGTTTCCTTCAACAGCTCTGAAGACTGGAAACATTTGCTCTAAGCACATACTGTTTTTCTCCCTTAATTGCCTGAACCCAAGAACTGGAACTATAATCACAGTGTTCAAATTCCTGAATCTTCTATTAAACTCAGAAAAGACAACAATGGAGACCAGTGTCTGAGCACATCCCAACGCTTTTGTCCTGTCTTCTGAAACGTGAGGAGAAATGCTGTGATGTTTCTGGCAATAACCCTTCCTCTGCTATGGCACTTCATGAACATCAGTTAATGAATGCATATCACACTCCATGGGGAGAGGGAACTGCCTTTTACAAAAGTAAAAAAGGAAAGTCTTTTTTTCCCAGAAACAACACAGGGAAATGATGTTAAGGCTTGAGTTAGTGCTTCCAAGTGTCTAATGCTATATAGAGAGTTTTTCTCTCTCACAGCATCTAGTGTAGTATCTATATCATCTGTAAAGAGATATTTGGAGATAGTGGATAAATCCACTGTATAGAAGGCTAGGACCAGAAACTCTGTCCCCACACTGCTACGGATTCTCTTAAGGCAGGTAACCAGGTGTTTTGGGATGTCATGTTCCTCCCAAAGGGATAGCTGTATTTTTTTGGTTAGCACCAAGTCCATCCTATATGCCTCAGACTAGTTTGAAAAGAATGTTGTAAATGTAATATTTTACTGCTATATGCTAATAACTTGTTATTCTACAGATCTATTTGGCTTACAAGAAATAAAACCAATCATCCTGTAGAAGATATCACAGTGTAAAACATCCTTAGCTACCCTGCCTTCAGATTATACACTGGTACTCAGATAATATTTCAAGGTGGTGACATCTTTTATCTGCTCCATGTTATTAAACCCCCCTAGCAAAAGGCATGAATATTCATCTGTGCTATATATACCACCATGTATATTACTATCCACCGTTGGAAATACAGCATGGGTATCTACACTCGGCACCTGGATCTTTACATTTTGAGGTTTGCAACCCTTTTTTCTGTAAGCAGCTAAGTCTCTCTTGACCGGTGGCTTTAGTGCTCCTCGAGGATTCCGCTCAGCAGAGATTTCACAGGATTTCAAAGCCTCACTCCAGTGTGGTTATTAAAGGCTTTTGTTTATCTTGTGAAATCTACCCTGCGAATGCTGACACTGACTGAAGTGCTGGGAGAGTTTCCCTGACTCTTCCTCTCCCCGTCTCTCACGGGTCTATTCCCATGAAAATGATCTCAGGTGTGCAGTGCGTCATCATTCCACCCGAGGCACTTTCTGACTTACTGGCAGGGAAGATGAATGTGCAGTTTCTGAAGCTCTGCCCATATGCTGCTGCTGCTCCTCTGTCCTCCTGACCTGCTGCAGTGCTGCAGGGATCCACCTGCACGGTCCTGCACAACTCCTGCAGCAGGGCAGGCACCAGGCATCCCCAGACACATGCTGCTCCCTGGACATCCATATGCCCTCCCTCTTGTAGCAAAGGGCTTTTGGTAGGAGGACAGCGAAATCGCTGCAATATTGCCTGAAACCCACTTGCATTGCTCTGGCAACATTTTCCCAGACTCTCTCCTGTCTAGCCCTGCAGGGATCCAGCCTGTGCTGGGAGAACCAGATCCTCTCACGACAGACCCTACTGCAGCACGTGATGTTGACTTTCCCTTTGGATCAGAACGCAATTCGGTCTCCAGGGCTTTGCTGTTTACAAAGTTGCCACTGAGATCCAGACTAGGACACCCTGGCTCTGTCTCCCATTGACCCCAAACTGTGTAACTGGTGAAATTGTGGATATTTCCAGACAACAGCTCTCTGTCTCTCCTTGGCTCATCTCTGTTAGACTGTATCCCTGTTGGTTCAGATCCCAAATTAGAGCATTTAGCCAAGAAAAGATATCAGAGTCCTCTTTCAGGTCCAGGGCTGACTGTAATGATAAGGAGCTGTAGTCCTCACCTGGGAAGGGGACAAGCAGAGGGTTGAGGTCAATAGCAGTGCAACATATGTCCTATGAAGGCAGAGGAAAGACCAGCCCTACAACCTGACTGTGACCAGGGCCTCACAGAGTTCAGCAGGGCTACGGTCAAGCAGGCCGGACCTAACAACATGAGGGTTGAAATGCAGGTGGCTACCCAGGAATAATCAGTCCCGTCCCCCCAGCTCACAAGACAATAGAGCAAATGCCATGAGATCTTCAGCAATGATCTGATAAGGAGGCACCACTGCTGAGGCCCCAATATGAGCACAGTCTGCACTGATGACAGGCGAGAGATGAGTGGGATAATTTAGTCCAGACTTTACCCTCAGCAGCATCTGTGTCACCATCACAACACGTCCACAGAGGTGATACAGCTGTAACAATGCAGTAATAGTTCTGTGTTTACAAAGTTCTTCTGCTTGACCTGGCTCTGCTCTCACTTGCTCTTGAGGCATAGCTCAGTCAGGCTATCCAGCTGAAACAGGAGCAGAGATGCTGGCTTTAGAGCTAGAGGAAACCTGCATGTTGAAGTGCTGTGCAAGGGGGCTAACAATGTACTTCCACCTAACTGATGTATGAAGGGGCTTGGAGAAAAGGAACTCATTCCTCCAGGCCCAAGAGATGAGGACGTGAGGTCTCAGGCCCCTTCTAACCAATGCTCAAGCGCTTGGGAGAGCCAGGAACTTTGCAGCCCTTACATGACTAACATTGTACATCTGTCACCCACTGTAGGGCTGTGGAAGCTCCTCCATGGAGGGTGAGCTCTCCCACTTCCTGCTGACAGCAGCAGAGCTGAAGTTCACAGGATGGCTCCTGTCACCAGCCCAGGTTTGGAGGGAGCAGCAAGCATGTTGCCCTGGTGAGAAAGCCTGGGCTGGCTCCAAGGTTGAGTGGTTTCTGCCACTGCAGCTTTGCCCTCTGTGCCACAAGCCTGAGGATGGTTTCAGCGGAGCCTGGCTTGCTTTCTGAGAAAACAAGGAAAGAGATTTACCCTAAACCCTGGGAAGCCCAATGTATTTTCATTGTATTTTAATGTTAAGAGATTGTCTGCCCCGCCCAAGATTATCTCATGGGAAAGACAAGCCTGGCTCAGTGACTCGTGGTGAAACTTGTCCCTGAGCCAAATTTCCCACACCTGATGTTCCTCTGTAGCAGTAGAAACCAGTGTATTTCAGTTCACAACACAGCCTCAGGGGCAGTGCTCGGGCTGAGGGGATGGAGGGGGAGGATGGGACCCACATCTCCTCCTGCTCTTCCAGAACAAGTTAGGCAAGTTCGGATGCCGAGTGGCTCAGACCTGGAGCTGGAAAGGGCATAGTGTCACCCTGGGAACAGAGATCATGTGCTGCTGCAGCAGAGGGAACTTGTCTCAGGGATACGTTGAAACATACCCTGGTCTCTTGTGCAATAGGTCTTTGCAAGTACAATGCTGTCTTATATGATGGGAACGGAGAGCCCAGGGCTGGACTCTCTAGATGTATGAGCAAGCAGCTTCCAGGAGGCACAGGTGCAGGCTAGGCCAACTCTTTGACTCCGGGTCTGGGAGCAGTTGCACGTTAGGAACTGTGTCTTTATCAGCATCTTCCAGTACTGGGGTCTCAGTCTTGGAAACATACTGTGTAATTATAGTGGTTTCTTTGTAAGAATGCCAGGGAATGAACCCATTAAAGAGTGATTTAGCATGGTTCTGGTACGAGGCAATAGTGCAAAGGAGAACCAGGATCTTTAAAAAAGCTGAACAGAGCAAAGACAGTCTTTTGGGCACACGTGTCTTTCTGCAGGTCTAAAGGAGAAGCAGTCAAACCTAAGCTAAGGTTGCAAGAGGACAAGCATTTCTTTTGCTGCCAGTGCCTGTCTGAGTGGTGCCTCTGCTCACTCCCACTCCTTCAGGTGTTCCCACACAGCCGTCTGCAAGGCCACAGAGCAAACCACATAAGAGAGCTGATCTAGCCCGAGTGAGGGGCAGGAAGGTGCTAGGAGCAAAGTTGAAGCAAGCTATTCAGGCTGTCACTACAACTGAGAAAAGTCAGATGGTATCCTGATTCCAAATTGGAAATAGGTACGCTGAATTTAATTATGTTAATCAATTAGAAAATCTGAAGAAAAAGGTAGTTAGCACTTGAGGATTAAATTGGGGGTGTTAAGAAGTTGATAAGGTTGTTAACACGGTCAGACTCCTCTCAGGAAATGGGGGCAGGTGCTATGCCCCGGTAATTGCACTTCAACAAGGTTCAAGCACAGTGGGGCTCCTGCTCGTCCCTGCTGCTGGACTCGTGTTAGCTCCTGACCCAGTAAAAATTCAGCTTGTCCTTGCTGAATAGGATGTAACCAACGGGATAGTGATCTCCTGGAGGGACCTTTAAGACTTGGCCTTCTGGCTCTGGAAGGAGGCTGTGTTGAGTCAGACGAAACTTGGTATTATTCTGGGGATTAATTCCCAGTCAGGGTTCAGCAGCAGCTCGGGGAAGTGTTGCTAGCCTGGAACTTGGCACAGCTGAATCCATGTAGGGTGTGCTGCTTACTGAGAAAGGAAACAAAAGGGTCCTATTACACCACAGAAATGTGCTCACTGCTGCTGCTGCTAGTGCTCTGCTCCTTTGCAGCTAGCAGCTGAGGCCAGCAGCTAGCATACATGTTTCATGGTGCTTAGCTATGGTGAAGTCCTCGTCATGGTGTCTGTGCTGGTGGGGAAATCCCTGATGGGGATAGGTGCAAGAGTCTGCTGACCAGTATCCAAGTCAGAGGCCTGAGCAAACAAGGAGGCACTGTCCTGTCCACACAAACTTTGGCATTTGCTGCTGGTAAGAACTGTGCTCTGGAACAAGTAAGATCAAATTGTGATAAGGATCTTTCCTAGTCTTAAAATAAGTGGCACTTGTGTAGAGTTGTGCAGGCCTAGTAATGGGCTTAGCTAGGTTCACCTCGCCTGGTGGGGGTGGGTTGTGTTAGCAAGTCTGTCATGAACTCTCCTGTGCTGTTGGTGTGATCTGAATACACAGGTTGGTCAAGGAGCACTGTTATGCAAAAACAAGCCTGAACTATACCAGAGCCAGGTACCAGCACAGGTCCAGTACTGCAGCATGAAGAGGACTATAGCAAGGCTGAAAGACACCTGCGGTGAGGAGCTCCATTTAATGAGACGGACACCTGCCCCCCAGGAGCTCGGCTATCTTCCTTTGTGTTTTGGGGCATTTTAGTGTGCTTAGAATGCATGTGACAGGATATGGTTCTGTGAAAGGACTCACTCCATGTAAAGTTAATTCACACTTTCCTGCTATTTCCATTCACAGGTCTTCCTATGAGCTTTAATGCTGAGAAGCTGCAAAGCTCCAGTTAATCCCCCAGGCTTCTCTGCATCTAGCAGACTGCAGGAATGGTCTCAGACTTTGTCCAAAAAAAAAAAAAAAAGAGTTCCCAAATTATGTCTTCTTAGCAGTTACTCCCTATCTCCTCTATCTGGTTTCTGAATTGTGTTTGTTCATCCCCTGTTCTCTGCTGTGAGGTCTTTTGGGTATTTTTTTCCTCCATTTTCTTTCCTGCCTTGTTGCTAGGAATCCCCCAGCAGCCTCATTTCCCTTCCCTCAGCAGCTGCCGCACCCCAGATGTTGATGGGGTTAGTTTTTACCTACTGGCAGTACTGATGATACACCTAAAAGGATGAGTCTCACGGATAGTGCCTTTCTCTCGTGTGGTGTGGACAACGCTGTTCAGCACTTGAGTTATGCTTAACTACCAAGTTAAACAGTTAAATAAGGCTGGTGGCTTTAATTACCCCCCAGCATGGTGACAGAGCAACATGCTGTTATTAAAGCACCAAATGCAAGGTCCCGGAGGACTTGTCCCACTGAGCACTGAGGGGCCTCCTGACCAGTTCCTGGATGGTGGCTTCTGAGGAGAGGCTCTGAATATTTTTTACTCCACCTCCCTCAGTGGCTACTGAGGGAGAGGAAAATTAACAGAGCAACAGAAGGATCTTGAAGGGTTCCAGCTATCCAAAATGAGGGGGGGTGTTACCACTGCTAATGGGGGTTTGGGCAAGGAAAGAGAAATGGGGTAATTTCTCTTACCCTATCACCACTAAGGTGGAACGACTGCTTTGTCTGTAGGCCCAGCTTACTTTGTACTCATGAAATCACAGACGCAAATTGCAGCCATTTAAAAAAATTTATTTAAACAAATATTGGACACAGTCACAGAGGAAGAAAGCGGCCCTCTGTACAGTTTCTTCTCCGGGATAGAATAACCTGTTTTATACCAAGCTACTGCAGGACAACACTTGCCCTTCCCAGCACACCCCCTTCAGCAGGGAATGAGAGGAGGCTGGTGCTGCCTGTGCCTGTGATTTGCTCCATGTGATTCTCCTCGTCGGGCCACACCAGAGCCCGTTCTCACAGGCTAAAGAAATGCATAAAGACCCAACAGACAAACTGAACTAGTGATACAGCAAGGGTGCCTGTACAAGTAGGAAATAGCTGCAGGAATATATGGATGACTGAGAGCTTTGTTCAAGAAATAGTGTCCCGCCTAGAGATGTGCAGGACACATGAGTTCTAGCTACTGCCTTTGCACTCTCTGTCTTTCAGGACTCCTGACTGGACCCCAACAGCACTTCACTTGAGGCAGTCCTTTTAGCTTGCAGCCCATTTGGACACACCAGCCTGTTCAAGTCTCCAAGCCTTATCCTGCAGCAGCTCCAGGGCAGTGGGCCACATCATTTTGCAAAAGGTGTGCCTGCCTCTTTCGAGTAGGACACTGCCCAGGGAGATGGCAGGCTGTGTCACAGCCTGGGGACTGTATGAGGTACACTATCAAAACAAGTGGTTGTGAGAGATATTTGCAGGCGTGTGTTTGGATCCAGAGCTGCACAATGTTGTCTTTATCCGCTGTTTTTGTACAGATGCTCTGGCCCAGGCATGTGTGCTTTCGGTGCAGGGTGGACGGTTCACAACTGTATCCCTTTGTGTCACATTATTCTAGCATGTTTCCAAAGAGATGAGTCATGGCCAGATGCAGAGAAGCCCCTGAGTTTTGAACCTTTGCTTGACGTGCTCTCCTCTACACAAGCCAGAACGAAATGTCTCCATGAGAGAAGTTTTAGAAATAGATGCAAGTTTTGTAATAAGATGTGAATAAATTCACTGGGGAAATTAATCCTCTGAGAAACAGAGGAGAGAGCAATGGAGCAAATACCCTGAATGTCTTTCTGTGGCAGGAACCACATGGGTTTCCTTTGCTTTTGGTTCCAGCAGATCAAGCTGTGATTTTTAAGAAAGGGAAGCACAATACAAAGAAGCCCTGATCCCTCCATTCCTGTTCTGCAACTTCAGGAAGAACAATACAAGGTAAATTCTGTTCTCCTGCATAGATCTTAAACTGAGGATTTTATTGTCCAAGAGGAACTCTCTCCCTCCGAGTCCTTCCTTTTGATTCAGAACATGTTGCATAGACAATATAACTCTTAGAAAATGAGATCACTAGCATTTTTCCAGTTTCTTAGAGAACCTCCTGAATATTAGCATTATAATTTCTACAATTAGAAATTTCTACAAGTAGACTCACAACTTTCATTTAACAGTGTTTGTGCCTCATATCTTCTCCATCTTCCTTCATTACTTCCCTTTACTCTTTCTTTTTTCTGTCAGTTTCTTTTCTATTTTCTTTCTTCCATGCTACATCTCTCTTCTCCTTTCATTACATGCATTGGCTCTCTGTCTACATTTTTCCTCTTGGTAGTATTACAAACCCTTCACTGATGCAGCCTAGTCCCTGATAAGTAGACAGAGCCACTCATCACTGCTCCTCATCCTCTTTCTGTCCCAAACTACCACACACAGTCGTTTCAAAATAGGTCCCCCAGTTAGTGACTGCTTCTTAAGATGGGGCTAGAGCATTGTCACTCACTGGAGTGCAGAGTCCTCTTCAGAGAATGTTTTGCTTAAGGAATTAATGCACCTCTCAGTGCATTTTCTCTTCAGTCTGCTGATGGCCTTTATTTAGGAAAAATCTTCTTGAGGGTACTCACAGTAACAAGGCCTTCAAGAAAAGAGTGCTGTTTTTTCATAGCCAAGTTACTTCTACCTATTCTGGCAAGCAGAATCAGAGGGAAAACCCAAGTCCTATTTTACAAACTCAGTAGCCCCTGTTAGACCATGTTGCAGTCCTCCATAACCGCCCCTGCCCTATTCTTGGCCAAGTCTGTAAATCTGCCAAAGCACAGGCAGACTTCAAGAGTCCCTTCCCAGCTTTACACCAGAATTAGATTATGCCTGGCCAAAACTTTGAAAGTGTGTTTGTTTCAGATAGAAAGCTGGTCATTTTGAACAATTTAAGGTACCTGCCTGTTCTGTGGTACTGAGTCTTTGTATATCAAAGGCTCCCATTAGTCTGGGACACTGGACACGTCCAGCAGATACTTATAGCTGCCTGAACCATCCACATCCTGGCACAGTGGAAATCCAGTTCATGTCTCCTAGGCATCTGATACTGTAACCCAGCAAAAGCCAGGTTTCCAAGCCCAGCAGCTTATCATAACCTCCTTGCTGGGGCCATAGGAGCAGTCACTCCAAGAAGGTATGCAGCTAACATTGGCATCAAGTGTTTCTTTTTTTCCCCACCACCACTAAAGCAGCTTCAAACAAAGCAGAAGAATTTCTTCCAGCGGCACTTGGAGAGGGTTTTGATACCTTTGGCTGTCATTTTCTTTTCCTGACGTGCTTTGTGCTCAACACCACTGACAATGGCCATGTCAAAAACTTCTTTGAGGTTCTTTTGGGTTAGTGCTGAGCATTCCAGGTAAGCTTCAGCTCGGATTTTGTCAGCTAGGCCTTCTGCCTGAGGCCTGGGCACAGGCTTCACATGGTAGCGATCCAGGCTGATAAGGACATTGACATCATCCCGCAAGTCTGCCTGTGTCCCCACCAGCAGCACTGGGGCCCGGGGGTTGTGAGTTCGTATCTCAGGGATCCATTTTTCAGTAATGTTTTGGAAAGAGCTTGGGTTTACCACACTGAAGCAGACAAGGAAGACATCAGTATCTGGGTAACAGAGTGAGCGCAAACAGTCAAAGTCCTCCTGTAGAAAGGGCAAAAAAATAAAAATGTTTCATGGTTTGAACTTGAACAGTACAATGCTCTTGTTGTTTTTTTACATATGAAATTAGACAGCATCACCTCAGAGCTAAGGCATCATGGCTTCATCACTTTGGTGATCAATCTTTGGTTTGACCACTTCACCACTTTGGTAGGGCATCATCACTTTGTGGCCATGCCATGATTCAGGGAAAAGTTTCAGAGATGAGGGAGTCTGACAGTCACCTGTGACTGTCACACCAGTGGACGCCTAATGCTGGACTAGTGTGTTTCCTTCCTTCCCAGTTAAACAGTGCCTTCCTCAAAAACCTGTGAGTAATTCCTGTTCCACAGCACCACAGCTGAGCACTCCTTTGATAGAGCTTACCTGCCCAGCAGTGTCCCACAGCTGGATCCGGACAGGGGCTCCATCCACCAGGACCTGCACTGTAGCAGAAGGAGAATAAAGATCAGTCCAAGGAAGTTGTGTACAACACCTTACACACACAGACACACACGAAGTTCTTCCCTGGAGCATTCTGGTTTGTATCCCATTGAAGAGATTCTCTGAAGTCAGTCAAGTCCATTATAGCTGTCTTTCTTGCTGAAAATCTCACTGAAATATCTGAAGTTTGCACTGGGAACAGTAGGAGACCTGCAGCAGAGTTTCTGATTTGGTTATCCCTTGAGTGTTTTGATTTTTTTCTGACATTTTGAAAGAATCTTTTCATATTCCTGGACAACAGATCCTCTAGAGAGAGCCATTAGCTGAGCCGTGCCCTGGGAACAGTCTTCTGCCACGCCCCAAAGGAGCAAATAAATGCAAACTGAGAATTTCAGCAACTTGCTCCTAGCTTTTTGACCCAAGGTGACAGTTCAAATTACTGTCCATTAAACAAGCTGTTCAAGTTTTGTCCACCCAAGTCAGAAGTTCAGCATTAAAAAAAAAAAATAAAAAGAGAGAGAGAGAGAGATTAAAAAGAATCTTTTCAGAAGTGTCTCAGCTAAAGAAAAGCAAAAACCTAAAAACAACTTTGAAATACAGTTGCTTATAAGGAAATAGTCATGAGCAAAAACCCCTTCAGAGACTGTCTACACATTGAAGATCTACTGAGTTACACACATAAGGTGTACACCCATTTCATTCCCTAATCACAGTAAGCCTTTATATGGCATCAGCTGACTCAGACTGAGGGCTGGCAGGACGTCGGATGGAAATCTGGAATTAAACTGTGAAATGTTTAAGTGCACATATACCACAGAGACTGGCTAGAAACTGAGGAAAAGGAGGAAGGGGTTGGGGGAACTGGGAAATCGCTTTAAAGTCTTGACAATGTGGAGGTAGCTGTGCTCTGATGAAAAGCGGCAGACATCCTGTGCTAAAGTGACAATGGCTGGCACTTGACACCAGCTAGCTAAACTCCTTCTCTGCACCCAGGAGGCTTTATTGACTTTTTTTGTTTTAAAAAACAAAAGCAGGCTCAATCTTTTAGTATTCTTAAAGTAATTAGCAGGTGACAAAAGTGAGAGAAACAAGTGACCTAGATAGTTTAATATGAGCTCTTGGAGAGCACTCCTCTCTGAAAGAAGGCTGGGAAGAAAGAAGGAGATGGGAGAAAAGATGAAATGATATTTGGTGGAAGACTGAGAGTGAAGGAAAAAAATGGAAGGGCTGGGTGCACACTACAGTGCCACTCCTAGCTGCATAGCTGAAAGCCATCTCTTCCTTGTGACTGGGAAATGGTTGGGTTGTTACCATATCTTTGCCCCAAAGGAGGAAGAGAAACCTGTTTCTGATCAAAGAGCCTGCTAGATCCTGACTTGATCTTCAAGGCAGTGGGCATTTGCCTTTCTAGTATCTGGTTTCTTCTATCTCACAAGAGTGTTGAGAGAACTAATTAGCATCTCTGAAATGTTCAACAGTCTTCACAAGGAAGGTGCCACATATATCACCTCCTGCTCCAGGGCTTGCACACAGTGGTTTCATACCTGCTGCTTGCCTAAGCTACGTTAGCAACTCTATGACTGCCATCTAACTACCACCCTCACAACACACACACCCTCAAGATGAGTCTGGATTTCAGTACAATATAGAAGGGGCAGGCAGAACAAGATAGCCTGGTGGGGAAAGGTCACTGGATACATGTTTCATTGAACATTGCTCTACCTAGCAGTGACACTCTGCTGTAGATAGCACCCAAAGAGATGTGGTTGGGTCATAGCCCATTTTCCCAATGTTATTCTCCCAATAACATAACACTTTCTCCTTTCTAACTGTCTTCTTTAACTGGTTCTGGCTTTATGATCCACTGATCAGAATTAGGGTTAGGATGTAAACTGTGAGGCTCAGTTCTGTGGCAGTATTTGTGCAGAATTGCAAGTATTCCTCAAGAGTGGAGACTAGTGGATTGAAATTTCTGATGAGGATTCTGAACTAGGATCTGTGAATCCAGGGAGGGAGATTCTTCAAGTTTATTGTGGAGTGGGAACGGAGATACCTCTGTTCTCCTATTTGTTGCTCCTCTCAATAAACAGAAAGTGAAATGTGGGAGACCTATTTTTAATGATGTTTTTGATTTCTATCAGTTGCAAATGCTACACACCTCTGGAAGTCAGGCTCAGTACCTGGATGTTCATAGTAGGGCTGAATCTACATGCAGCTATCTTCAAATTACTAACAGGAAAATATCTGAACTCATGCTGTCTCCACCCTTCTTGATTATTTTATTAAGGATTTCCTCTCTCAGAAAATTTGGATGCTAATAATTATGGTAATTTCTAGCCTCTCTTACCCAAAACTGAACACATTAGCATGAAAGTAGCAGGGAGAGCAGTTACCTTTCCCTTAGAGGACTTGAGAACTTCTTACATACGTTTCCAAAGGGCCACTGGACCCTGTAATAGCAGCAAGTTCCCACTTCATTTCCTTTAAGTGACAGTGGGAGAGTTTAGAGATGATCAAGGCAAATCAAGATTTCCCAGCATAAGAGTGACCATGAGGAGCAAACAAAATGCTCTTTCTAAGCACCCATGAGACTATGACACATCTGAAGTCTAGTTCCTGGTTTGACCTGAGCCCATCTCTAATCTACCTATCTATACTGTCATACACTATTCTGCTTCTCTGTATCAGATGAAGATCCAAAATCTTTCAAAGGGCTTTGTATATTCCTGAGTTTCATATTAGGAATTGGAGTCTGAGAGAAGAGGAGTGGAGAACAAGGACAAAGATGGTATTTACAAAAGTAGAAACCAGTAAGGTCTCATTAGCTGATGGGGCAAGCATTTTTAGCTAGACTTTTAAAGCTCTTAATTTTTTTTTGCAAACTCTGTTCAACACTAACCTTAGAGCACACATGTGAAAAAGCGTGTTTTAGCTGAACAGTAATGCTTGAAGTTTAAGTTAGACAGTGCAAGACTGTGATATTTATGAAGCTAAATAACATAAATAAATCATTAAATCCCCTTCTTCTGTTTACGCATAATAACACAACAAAACCAGGCAGGGGCCCAACACCACAGAACTTGAAAGTCAGCTTGACACATACTGGTACCCTGCCTACACTCACTTCTTCCTCAAAGCTGCAAGAAGCCAGACTTCCACCTGCTAAAGGCTGCACAAAACGTCCAAGTGACTCAGTCCAAGTTGCTGAAAATGGTCTTGGGGTCTGGTCCTCATAGGCAGCCCTCACCCTACACCTGCAAAGCCTTCCTGGCACGCACCCCACGGCAGCGAGTTTAACCGGGAAGGGCCAGCCCCAGCCCCGCAAGCTGCGCTGGCCAGTGCCGCGGGTCGAGCCAGGTAAAGCACGCCGAGAGGACGGCTTCGCGGAGCGCACGGCCCCGCTGCCTACCTGAGAAGGTGTCCAGGGCAGTGGGCTGGTACTCGTCGGGGTAGCCGTTGGTGGTGTAGCTGACTACCAGGCTGCTCTTGCCCACCGCGCCGTCGCCCACCAGGACGCATTTGATGCCCAGCTCCGGGCCGCTGCCCCGCGGGGGGCTGTGTCTCCGCAGCGCCGGCGAGTAGTCCAGCAGCTCCTGGGGAGGCATCCCGGCACCGGGGCCCCGCTGCCGCCCGCTGCCGCGCGGCCAGTGCGGCACGGCGGGGCGCGCAGCCCGGCCCCTCGGCGCGGCCCGGCCCCCCGGCGCGGCCCCGCTCCGCTCCGCGCCGCCCGCCCGGCTCCGCCGCCCCGCCCCGAGCCGCGCCGCGCCGCGCCGCCCGCCCCGCTCCGCTGCGCTGGAGCGCTCGCTCCCACCGGCCGTGCCAGGAGCCCCGCGAGGGGCAAGGCGAAGATCGCCCCGCGGGCGTAGACCCCACACTGCCGGTCAATGTTGTGAGGGAGGTGGAAAACCAGCATCGCGTTCATTAGCTCCGCAACTGCCACTAGCGGGTTCTTCTGACACCGCGGAGCTGTTGCTACACGCTGGCAAAAGCCACAAGGCGTATTTTCTCAGCTAAACGGACATGTACAGGGGTTTCGAATTTACTGCCTTTTTTATACTCATCTCCAGTAGCTCATACAACATAATGTGTGCTTGGAAGCAGAGAAGATGGCTCTGTCCCTGCGCTGGGGAGCTCGCTGTCTAAAGTGCCACCAAACAAACAGAAAGAGCAGGAGAACCCTGAAAGGAGAGAAGTGACCGCACTATCAGGGCAACCATTGCACCCCAGTGTAATACCACCAAGTGACAGAAAACACTGGAGGGAAAGTATTGATGCATACCATACCTAATATTGCAAAATCAACCTTGAACTTGGGATTGTTTCCTAATAGGGAAGATAAACTCAGACCATTAACGAACAGCACCAATTTAGTTCCATGATGCCCTTCATCATGCTCACAGCACAAGGGACCTGCTTGTACCGGACAGCACCACGCTGCAAGGAGGGATGCCAGAATTTGGCTCTCACAGTATTTCACATCCATGCTGAGCAGCTACCCTGGTGTCTCACCTGTAGTAATGCTACACTTGAGAGGAGGTCGTTAAGTCACACACAAACTAAAATGCTTTCCCCTGTGGTTGACATAAAGCCAAAAGCATTGCACCCCCTTGGTTCTGGAGCCTGGGCTGATTCCACTCTCCAAAGCAGGTGCACTGTTCAGGGATAACCCATAAGCTTCCTGAAAACAGCACTGGGCAACAGGGCCTCTTCTCTGCAGTTTTCTCTAGCAGTTTGCGTTAAATCTCTCTTCCACATTTTTTCTTAATATTTCTGTACCAACAAAAATGAGGACAATATAATAAGTTAGTTAGACTGCTGCTAAAACTTCATGGTGGGTAGTCTTGCTTCAGCAAGTGGCTGCTAATTCAGTTGATTGGTTTGCACAGAGCTCCTTCCAGTGCCACCCTGTTCAACATTACGTTACGTGGTGATAGTTGAATGAAAGCACTGGGACAGGCAATGCTCAGGAATGTGTGAGGTGTGCAGCTGTATCTCAGATGGGACTGGGGAGAGGAATACTGCTGTGGGACACAATATGCCATAGCAAGCGCAGGGAGCACAACAAATACAGATCCTGCAGTAGTTTCTTAGCACATGTTTCAAGTATGCAGTGACATTTTGTGAACTATGACATTTCCTTTTAATCGGAAGAAATAAATGTAAATGAGGGATTATTCATTGAATTATTCACTGCTAGCAAGTGTCAGCAGTAACAGAAAGAAGAGATGAAAATGAGTTGACAGCTTTTGTTTCCTATTTGTTGTTTACCTAGGAATAGATGTCTGGTAGGAAGATACATTGTTGCTGCTCTAGTGACAGAATCCCCCTTTCCTCTCATTCTTTCCTAAAAGCTCTTGCTTCTGTGTTTTCTTTGCAGCTTCTGACAGCCGTTGGTTGACATACACTTAAGTTGTGGGTGAGCTTAAGTGATTTTTAATCTATATTTAAACTAAGTGATTAAGCAAACAAACAAAGCAGCTCCACAGGTTCATTTCCCAGGTCCTGTCTTGCTCCGACAGCTAACAGAAGATGTAGATACAGTTTCATAATGCAGTGAGGAGTCAGACATTTTGCTTTTTTAAGATTTTTGTAAGCTTATGCTTTTGCAGTGAAAGTCTGTCCTGCTCATAGAGCTGCTGGATTGACAGCCGTGGAGACAGACTCTGAACACCTAGCAGGTACACTGTGACACTGCCTTGCACGCTGCCTCCCCGACATGCTTCATTGCCAAGATCGACTCCCTGGCTGAGTGGGTAACATGCGGTCTCCAGGGCTATGTTTGGCCTCTCTCCCAAGAACATTAATTAGTACCTATTATGATGGTATTCCTAACGAAGTGAATACCTATCCATTGGGAACCAAGTGCAGAAGATCAACTCTTTTCAGGCAGACCAAATAAAGGCTTCAGATACTGTTAGTGTTCAGTTGTTACTCAGCCAGGCTGCACTATCCTCTGTAGCTTCTTCTCAAAAACAGAAAGGAAAGCTACTCTGTTAGATCAACAGTGGAAATTCAATTTATATATTTAGGCAGTACATGATTCTCATCACTGAACAAACTTTGCACATCTATGCAGAGTCCTCTTATTAAAAAAAAAAAAAAGTTACTTAGATGAAGACACTATTCCACACATTTCTATTTATTATTTTCTTGCTGAGACTGTAACAGAAGTCCACACTTATGCTAAAAATAGTTCGTATTTATGTAAAAACAGTACTAACCCCATTTGGATGATGAGTGAAATAAGAAACTACGATTTGCCTGCTGTGGTGGGAACAAATCTATGGATCAGCTCAGATTATTCCATAAAATTTCCCTTAAGTGCAGTGTTACAAATTTGGGAACTTGTGATAATGAGATTTTTTGTAGCTAGTGGTCTTGACTTCCACTGGCTCCTGAGCAATAGGGCACCTCGGATACTGTCATTTTCTGCTTCTTTGTTGATCTCATTTGTAACTTCATAATTATGTGTAACCACAAACCACTTTATAGAGCCTCTCATTTCACCTGGAAGTCACACAGCGAGAGCCACTATTTTTTGCAAAGTCTACTGAACTATTCCATTTGCCAGGAAAAAAAGTATTGCACTCTATCCGAATTGGCAGACCTCAGTTTTAAAAACACCAGGGTTTCCTTCTTCCAGCAGGGAAGAGGAACATATATCAGCCACCCTAAACATGGCTTATGGGTACAAAGGAAATCAGGCCTTTGGTTTCACCTAAGTTTGTTCAAATGGGTTGTGTATGTCAATACACTCCCTTTGCAAACGGGGCACTTGGATCACATTTCTGAATCCTTTCACAGTGTAGCTATGTGTGAGGAAACATAAAATAGAATCAGGGGGGTGAGGAAAACTGGAGACAATGCCACCACAAACGGGCAGGCTGGGTGGAGAGAGCTAGATTAAGAGGGGGGCCTAAAGTGGCATGCAAGTGCTGGAGCAAACAGGGTCACGTGACACCAAGGTATCTGCTGAAGAAGTCAAGATAGACCCACTGCCTTGGCTGCCACTTTCATAATCACGAGAAGGACAACTAATGCTGAGTCACAGGGCATTTCGTCATGCACCTGAGTGTATATCCTGCCTGGGAAAAATCAAGCATAATTACCACTTAAAAGAAGGGGCAGACAAAAAGGTGAAGTAAAGAGCCTGTGCCTGGTTTTCCCTGGTTGTGTACCTTGTCTAGTCACTGCTGTCTATGGGAAGTGATGTAAAAGACTGTTTTATATCATTTTCTAACATCTTTGCAGAGGCATAAGTAGCCAAAAAGCTACAAGCTACAAGAAAGCTGATTATCCACAAGTCAGTGGATAATCAGGTTTCTGTTACTTACAGAAAAATTACCCCAGCTGAAATTAAAGGAAAAATGACCCAAGTATTTACTTTCCCATGTAGCTTTCTCGATTAACAGGAACTCCTTAGTTTCTGAGTCCATAGCAATAAAAACACATTAAGATTCTGAAGTTAGTGGCTGTTTCCATTGTGCACTGGAGGTGTGTGGTTTTAAAATGCCTTATGGAGAACAAATAGGTAGAGAAACAATGAGCTGAGAATACAGCTCCCCCTGTCCCAGTCTCTGAATGTCTTCATTGCTCGCCAGAATTAAAAGCAATGCCATGAGGTGCACGAGGTGCTCTGGTTCATTGCCATGCTAGGTAAAATGGAGACCAAAACTACTACAACAGTATTACATTACTTTTTAAGATTACAGATAACAATGCCACTAGCACACGAAATATTTTCTTAAATGTTTCAAGGAAAAAGAAATACTTATATTGTACCCAGGTACTTATATTGTACCTTTCTCAAAGGCAAATTCATCTTCTATGTGACTTGCACAGAAATGCATCCTACCTCTCGGAGGCTGTATAAATAATTTAGATGTATGTTGCCATCTGCTGGAGAAAGTGTACCTTTTATTAAATCAAATGACAAATTTGAAAAAGTGGGTAAGGTTTCAGGCATTCAAAGCCATTTCTTTAAATCTGAAACAGATTAAGGATATGTTGGGAGATAATACTCTGAGCTTAATTTAATTACATTAATCAATTAGAAAATTAAAGACAAAAGAGGCATTAATACTTTGGGAAAGATGAGGGAATTAGTAGGAGGAAGGTGGGTTGAAGACAGACAGGAAAACAGTAAAATACTGCAAAACCACTGTCTCTGCTGAGTCTGTGATTTTTACTTTGCAGTCTCAGTTCCCAAGCTTATCTTTTATAGATCTGCCTCAAGGATCAGAACTGAGGGGCTAGCTACAAAGTGCTGACTTGGGGGGGGGGGGAGGTTTTCCTGCTGTTGCTGGATGTTTCTGTTTTTTCTCTCTTGTGCGTACACTCATTCTGGTGTACTCATCGAGTAACTACTGGTAACTACTGGTTACACTCATCGAGTTTCCATGAGGGCATTTGACGTGCTTAAGGAGGGACATCATGTTCTAGAATGCACATGTGCAGGATCAACAGTTTTTGGTAGTTTGGTTGTGGGAAAAATTTCTTGAGCTGTCCTAGGAGTTATGAGCTAGGTCTGTGTATGTTGCTTTGGCAAAATATGGCTCCATCTAGTGTCTGAAGGAAATTTGCTCCTGAGAGCAAGCATTTAAAGCTTGGGAGGTTGGCTGATGGTTAGGAGGTGGGCTCTGGCAAGCTTATTTCGAGCTCTGATCGTTTCCAGTGTAAATTACCATTGTTTAATAACTTCCCATATAGAATCCAGTTCACTTTATCATGGGTAACCTTGATACCCAAGGGTGCACAACTTTGAGACTTCATTTTAGCTCAGGTAGTTAGAGCGTGGCACTGCTAATGCCAAGGTCACAGGTTCAGTCCCCGTATGGGCTATACTAAGGGTTGGACTAGATGATCTCCAGAAGTCCCTTCCAACCTTACCATTCTATGATTCTATGATTTTGCTGTATTAAATTTGTACATGTCACCCAAAGATGCTGTCTTTCTCACTGGAGAAATGCTCCCCTTGAAAGTCTCCTAATTGGGTGGGGGGGTATAGGTATCTGGAGCATTTTCCTCGGAGTAGCTTCAGGTGTGTCTGGGAGCTTGATTGCATAGTATGTATTTGTTGGCATTTTATGGAGGCTGTTGCTTTTGGGGATGTACATGTTTTTGCATGTGGGTTTTATGTACGTGGTATTTTTTTAAGTTGATCACAGTGAAGGAATATTCCACAGTGAGATGGAGTAATGATCAGTATCAGGTCTGCAGTGAAAATCAGTGAGGATATTGAGGATTTACTTCAAAATATAATTGTGTCATTAGGTTATTTCAGGGACTATTTAAGTCATTTAAATCTGAGCTGCTTTTGTGAATCATTTAAATCTTCATATAGCCACATCTTCCTGCACTCTCCTCCACACCAGCACTCGTCTTTAGGTGGTGGATCATACATTGATCTGGTGCAGGACATTGGCCTGGCTCACTCTGCAATCATACATGCAATAATGCTGACACAGATAAAGGTTGGATGGTGCAGCCAGGAGTCACAGAGGTAGTATTGTGGGAGCCTAGATTTTGACAGGCTTAATCTGCTGGAAATCTGGACCTTGAATATAGTACATTTGCCAGTATCATTATGTAGAATCTGTTTAAGTACCTGAAGGGAGGGTGTCAAAGGGATGGGGCTAAACTCTTTTGAGTTGTCCCATGCTAAAGGACAAGAGGCAACAGGGAAAAACTGAACCACAGGAAGTTCCGCCTGAACGTGAGGGGGAATTTCCTCACTGTGAGAGCGACAGAGCACTGTTGCCTAGAGAAGTTGTGAAGTCTCCTTCTCTGGATATATTCAAAGCCCGCCTGGATGCAACCCTGTCTAACATGCTCTATGTGACCCTGCTTGAGCAGCTGGGTTGGACTAGATGATCTCCAGAGGTCCCTTCCAACCTTACCCATTCTGTGATTGTGATTCTGTTCCTCAAGGCTGTTGAAGAGATTAGCATGTTGTACAGCATAAAGGTGTTGACAGCTGTGTCCATAGCTTGAAGAAAATGTTAGCTGTTGAAGCTGAAATTCCCGTGTGTGTGACCAGAAGAAGACCGGAGCTTGGGCTTCCAACCCAAACGCATCACCCAAATCACTCACAACTCTCCCACTCCCCCTCTAGTAGACTTATATTACTAATACACACAAAATGCAATCATCTAATTCTTCAGGCACTCAGTGTATCAAAGAACTGATATTTTTTCCATGTAAATCTCACTCTCCTTTTCAGAATATCAAAACTGAATGCAGCATTGGAATATAATAATTGCACATTTGTAAATTAAATAACCACAGCAGATGATAGTGCAGATGGACAGAGCAGGGGCCAGGATCTGGGTTGGCTTTGGGCTGATGTTTCATTTCCAAAAATGATGAGGATCCAACAACACTGAACTCAGATGAAGGTTTCTCATGTAGCAGCAATCTCACCCAGCAATAGTTTTGGCCAAAATGGGAAAGAAAATTTCCATTTCTGGACCTGACCAGGAAAGAAAAGATTAGAAATACAGGTCCTGATCTAGGCTTTGAATACAAATACCTAATAGAGCTGAACTGTAAGAAAGGTGTGCCCAAATTTCAATTCAGGCTAATTTCCATGTACATTTTGAGAATGCAAGCTCTTCCCACTTAACAAATAGCCTTTCCATCTCCTACTGCTAAATACGTGTCTTCAAAAGCAAAAAGTGTAAGTAAGGCAACGAGGAAGATCTTGCCTGAAATGAGGGGTTCAATTCTGCTCACTCATGCTGCATAAAGATTAGATGAAGATGCAAGTGATCCAGAGAAGGACTACTAGGATGCTTCAAGAAACTAACGGCTTTTCTTTTAAGAAGAGAAAAAGAATAACTTCATTACTTCATAGGCCTAGGCTCCTGCCAGTGCTTGCAGGCAGGCTGAGTCAGGAGCGGCCGCGCGGTGTTTTCAGCAAAGCAAAGAGACCCCGCAGAGACTTTACGTGGGAGCCCTCAGGCACCCGGCTAGTTACCGCCGTAACGGCCACAACGGGCAGGCCGCGAGCGCCGCCACGTCGGGGCGGGGCGGGGGGCGGGGCCGGCAGGGCGGGGGGGCGGGGCCGGCGGCGCGGCGCAGGCGCAGTGCGCCGCCGGGCGGCGGCCACCTGACGCGGGTCAGCTGAGCGCGGGCGGAAGCGGCGGTGCCGTGGCGGCGAGCGGCGCCGGCCATGGCGTCCATCCTGGACGAGTACGAGGACTCCCTGTACCGCGCCGCCTCCGTGCAGCCGAGCCGCGCCGCCCTGGGCATCCCGCACTCCGGTAAGGCCCGGGCCGGGCCCCGCGCCGGCCGCGCCAGCCCCGGGGCCTGGCGCTGAGGGGGCGGCCCAGCGCTCCCCTCCCCCCGGCCCGCGCTGGGTGTTGAGCAAAACAGTGTCGATACCGAGTGTGTCCAGAAATCGAGGTGGAAATGCTGCGTGTGGGATCTGACCTGAACAGAAGAGGGGTGTTGGGGTCAGGGTGGAGAAGACTGTTTGAAAGGGCTGTGCTAGATAATATAGACACCCCCTTTGTATGGGGAAGTAGAAGCTAGAGAAGTGCGTTCTTCTCCTGTTATGAACACTAGTTCAGTAATGATCCTACGTCTGTTTTAATTGTAATTGATGCCGTCTTGAAGAGTTCCGAGTACACTGATCTTAACTGGAGTTGAAGTGTAAAAAACAGGAATGAACCCTCTCCTCCACCTCTTCCTCTCACACACCTTTATATACTTGCCAGGTCACTTTCTCCCCTGAGTTTGATTTTTCTTGCTCTCTCAGTCAGTCTTGTTGTGCCTGCTGGTGGGAATTTGGAAAAAAAAAAGTGATTGCCTGAATCAATGTGACTTCATGATCCTTTAGGGACAGTTTGTTCCTTCCATCAGCGTCCATTTCTTACATGTGCACATGAACGCACACACACATATGTGTGCATATATATTTTTTTTCTCCATATCTTCCCTTCTCCCCCATGGTTAGCTGTAACATCATGTGAAGTTCCAGTCAGGAACTTTGTTTGCATGTTTTGATCCACAGTTCAAGCAACACATTCAAGCCATGGTGTTGAAGTTCCTTAATGTGAAATGAAGAACAACTGTTTTGCTTAACTTGAAATAGAGATGCATATTTGCATGGCTAGATAATGTTTAAGCTGTGAATCAACGTGTAGGATAAAGCCTTACATGCTGAGCAGAAAGCTACCTACTCCTATTGTGGTTGCTTTGTCTGTTCCTCTGTGTGAATCTTACCTCTAAAATAAAAGACTGACCTTTAAAGATCATGTAACTGGTCTAGTGTTGAAGCAGAGGCAAAGAGAAGACATCAGCAGAATAGACGGTAGAAGGGGTCATAATGTTAGCAGGCTGCTTTCCACTTCTGAGTTGGCCTTTTCTGCAGCAATTAGGCTAAAATTAGTTTTTCGGGATAGTTTGGGAGAGGTTATAAGTATTGAATATGCTTATGAGTGGTGCTGTTAATCCCAGTCTACAGAGAGCCAGGACTATTCCCTTCAGGGTGGAAGCAGTACTTTTCCTGTAAGGTACAATCCCAACTTTGTTCTAGCCCTTCCTTTATTCTGTGAGTGGTTCTCTTTCTTTCTTTCTTTCTTTCTTTCTTTCGGGGGGGGGGGGGGGCGGTGAGAGTGTAACGACATTCCCCTCTTTAAGCTTATTTCTTGCTATTCAGCTGCTTTGGCTTTATCTTGCTGTAGGTTTTTCTCCTTTAATATTTCTATCTGGGCTAACTGCTGCACGGAGCTAACTGCTCTAGAAATCCTCCTTTTATATGTGGTGCGAAGCAGATGGGTTCACCTAGCAATGTCTCAGGTCTGTCTTCTTGTCTAGCCTGAGTCAGACTGCAGTCCTCTGCTGCTTTCTTTGTTACAGGGTTATGTGAGATTTTGTGCATATGGAAAATTCAGGAAGACTTGACTTGCAGGGCAGATGTGGATGAAACTTTGATAAAATCTGTTTGTGGACATACAGATGCTTTGGGATTTTGCTAATGAGTATCACTTAGTTTATTTTATGTGAATACCTTCTTATTTTACAGTTGGCTGGTATATCTGAGCTTTTTTTTTTTTTTTGTAGTTCTTTGCTTCCTCACAGGAAGCCCATAAAGAGTGCTATCCTTTTTTAGAAATAGAGTAGCGTGGTCTCTGCAAGTCCCATGATTTTGGGTACAGAGGTCTGTCTTTCCTCAATGAAAACTAAATCTGTCATGCAACTTCTCTGTCCTACCACATGGTCTTAAAGGCTGATCAGTCATGAACCTTCCAGGTTTGTTGCCTGCTTGCCTCTGGCTGGGCCTTTACATGTGCCCTGTAGCAAAGGAACTAGTCTTAGTTTGAACTGCTTCGTGTGGTTTGCCCATCTGCACTGAAGATCGTATGAGGTTTTTAAAGCAGTAGGATTCCAGTGTTTGTTTGTTGTTTTTTTTTCTTTTTTTCTTAATGTATTTCTTCAGAATTATGTTCTCTCAAGTCAGGCTTCCTTCTCCATTCTCAGCCTTTCCCATCTATATTTCCTTAATAAGTAATCTCTCAGCATGCTTCCCTCTGGCTGTGATATTTGCAAAGATGGTTGGGACTAAACCAACTAGTTGAATACTTAATCAGTGGCATGAGTTAACTTGTTCTGCTCACTCCTGTTCTGAGTTCACTAAAGTTTTGCTTTGTCAGCTTTAACATGCAACATATGTCCCAGAAAGCGGCCATGCGTTGTCAGATTTAAAGCCTCTACTCTAACCTTAACTTAAGCATTTCTCAGAATTTGGACGTGGTTTACCAAAGGATCCAGGGACAAGGTTAGTCTCGCTTCAGGCTTGGATTTACTGTGAAACAGCAAACCATTTTGAATGAGTTTTGGCTTTCAGGGAGCAGTTTATGCCAAAACTGAGCATTGATTCAGAGATCGCTGGGCTTTGGTCTTGTTTTGGCTCTAATAAGCGACTTGCGTGCCCTCCAGGAACAATCAGAAAGTTGCAACTAGGATAATGTCATGGCTAGTAAAATAGTGTATACTGGTATTGTGGCCTCCAGCTGTGTTCTCTGCAGCAAATAAACCAATGGACTCTTCTCTCTGCAGTGACATCTGTTGTATAGATATATTAAAAAGATGTGAATGGTGGATATCAAGTATTGTAACTCATTCAATTCTGACATGGAATAAGAGAGAAATGTATTTCAATTAATACCACAGTGATCTTTGGAGTAGCTTGTATGGGAGTGGCAAATGGTGGCTCTCTCTGTGTCAAGACATCCTTTAATACCAACCTTTCCTGTCTTGAACAAATAAACTGTCAGCCAAGGAAAACAAACTATTTTTTGATTCCACTCTTCAGCTTTTTATGCAGTTTGTGATAGTTCCTTTGCAAATTTATCTATGCACTTTCAAATTAATACTTGTGACAAGCTTGCAGGTCTTTGGGAATACAGTAAGACAGTACCACTTTTGTTTTGTGCTATGCATTGATGTGAGGTCTGCTTCCTGAGGCATGCTCTGTTTTTGGTAAAACTCAGAGCAGGGGGTGGTTCCTCTTGCTTTCTAGGTTAGATTTTGATGCAGTATGTAGAGTTTTTTGTTTGTGAGGGGATTTTTAAGTGTATTTTCTTTCTCCAGGGTATGTGAATGCACGACTGGAAAAGGAAACACCAATATTTAATAAGCAAAGGATAGATTTTGCTCCTCCAGAAAAAATCAACAGCCTCGTGGTCTCCTCTAACCAGCTCTGTATGAGCCTTGGCAAAGACACTCTTCTCAGGTAATATTGCCAGTGACCTGAAGTTATTGCATGTTTTCCTTGCTATTTTTTAGTTACTGGAGAACTTCTGATTATAAACTGGGTAAGAAAGCTGTAAGAAATTGTGCTTATGTGAACTTCTGCTGATAGCATGCTTTCATGGCTCTTCTTTGCAGGATTGATCTTGGGAAACCAGATGAACCTAATCAGGTAGAGTTGGGACGCAAAGATGAAGCCAAAGTCCACAAGATGTTTTTGGACCACACAGGTGAGGCAATGGACTGCACACAATTACAGACAGTGTTTCACAGCAAATACAATTAAATGTGCCTAGCAAGCACTGGTCAAGGTGTACTTCTGTTCTACAAAAAAGGCAAACAGATGGTTCTTCTATGAGCTGGATTCCACTGCCAAAGGGCTCCACCTACTGTTTTGCTTCTGTGCTATTAGAAAAACTTTTGCTTGTTATGTGCGTATTTTTGCTTTTGAGCTGTCTGAAACGAATGCTGATGCAATTGGGCTGTTCTGAGCAAGGCTGCTAAAACCAATAAAAAAAGCCTGTGTAGTTACCTGGTGCTCTATGTATGTATCAGAATTTTTAAAAGGACTGTATAACATCTGCAGCTCACTGTAGTATACACTCATTCAAAAAATACACAAATCAAAAGTATGGAAAGATTGATGATCATTAGTATCACTAGCTATCAGGGATAGAAGAAAACTCTGGGAACTGTTTTGTCTATAAATTATCTCTTGAAATAGAAGAATACTTTTTTACTGAAGCATCTGGAACTATTAATTTTAGTTTGTAGCATGTGGTCCCATGTTCTTATCCAGTATGGGAATCCCCCACATTCTTCTGGATCCAGATCCCTGGGAAAGTCCAGAATTAAGTATGTTGGTATAAATGCTTATCAAATATGAGACTAAGAAGCCTCAGGAAATTAGCTTGTGGAGGTGCAATCTAAACTTGTTCTCTTCTTCCTGTGCCCCTCTCCTGTTGGCAGGCTCTCATCTCCTGATTGCTCTGAACACCAGTGAATGCCTCTACCTGAACAGAAGTGTTCAGAAAGTGCGAGCACTCTCTCGCTGGAAAGGCCACTTGATTGAAAGCGTGGGCTGGAACAAATTTCTTGGTTCAGAAACCAACACTGGGCCAATTCTGGTGGGGACAGCCCAGGGGCAAATCTATGAGGCTGAGATCTCTGTCAGCGAGGGGAGCCTCTTCAGCACTAACCCTGACCAGTACTTCCGACAGGTTTACACTCTTGAGGAGGAATCGGGACCTGCCCCTGTCTGCTGCTTGGAGATTGAACGTGGGATAGAAGGAAAATTTTTTATTATAGCCACCACTCGAAAGAGACTCTTCCAGTTTGTTGGCAAGGTACCAGAAGGGACGGAGCAGCAAGGCTTCGGCTCCATATTTGCTATGCATGCTGACCATTTGCCCAGCTTCCGGGAGTTTCCAGCCAGCTTTGGCTTCAGTGAAATAGCCTTCTACACCCCGAAGCTGCGCTCCAACCCACGTTCCTTTGCCTGGATGATGGGAAATGGTGTCTTGTATGGCACGTTGGACTATAGCCGGCCTGATTCAATTCTGAGTGATGAACAGGTCTGGGTTTATCCTTCTGATATAGACATAACTGTGAACAAGCCAATCTCCATTGTACTTACCCAGTTCCACTTTCTGTTGCTGCTGCCTGATGGGGTGAAGGCTGTATGCA
The DNA here is from genome assembly GCF_028389875.1 of Rhea pennata. Lineage (NCBI taxonomy): Eukaryota > Metazoa > Chordata > Aves > Rheiformes > Rheidae > Rhea > Rhea pennata. The sequence goes on along the minus strand of NC_084667.1, from coordinate 17,270,099 downwards.
CTCTGAATGGGCAAATCGTTTTTCAAGATCTGTTCCTGGAGAAGTTTGGTGTATTAACACGCATGATCAAAGATCCCACTGTTCAGCAGATATGGATCCACACTGAGAAAGTAGTGTTCCGTTACCATGTCCAGCGGGAATCTAGAGATGTGTGGAAGATGTACATGAACATGAACAAATTTGATTTAGCCAAAGAGTATTGTAAAGACCGTCCAGAGTGCCTAGATATTGTACTGGCAAAAGAGGCAGAGCACTGCTTCCAAAACAAGAGGTACCTGGACAGTGCTAAGTGTTATGCACTGACACAGAACTACTTTGAGGAAATTGCCCTTAAGTTCATTGAAGCCAAGCAAGAAGAGGCTTTGATGGAGTTTCTAATTAAGAAGCTAAGCAACCTAAAGCCTTCTGAGAAGACACAGACCACTCTGCTGACTACATGGTTAACAGAGTTGTACCTGAACTGGCTAGGTATATTGGAAGGAGATCCTTCAAAGCGGAATCTCTACTTGGATACACGGGAGAAGTTTCGCATCTTTCTGGGCAGCCCCAAAAACAAAGACTGTTTGTTTAATAACCGTGCATCTATTTATGAGCTGCTAGCAAGCCATGGGGACACAGAACACATGGTATACTTTGCAGTCATCATGCAGGACTATGAGCGAGTAGTAGCTCACCACTGCCAGCATGATGAGTATGATGAAGCCCTAAGTGTGCTGTCCAGGCATAGAGATGAGAAGCTGTTCTACAAGTTCTCTCCAGTCCTCATACAACATATTCCCAAGAAGGTAGTTGATGCTTGGATTTCTATGGGCTCAAGACTGGATGCCAGGAACCTTATCCCAGCCCTTGTAAACTACAGCCAAAGTGCCAGCACCCAGCAGATCAATGAAGCCATTAGATATATGGAATTCTGTGTCTATCAGTTGGAGGAAACTCAACAAGCCATTCACAACTATCTGTTGTCTCTGTATGCTTTGTGTCGGCCAGACTCACTTCTGTCATATCTGGAGCAAGCAGGAACCAACCCAAACAGGATCCACTATGACCTGAAGTACGCCCTGCGCTTGTGTGCGGAACATGGGCACCACCGTGCGTGTGTCCATATTTACAAAGTGATGGAATTATATGAGGAGGCTGTGGATCTCGCCTTGCAGGTGTGTGTGTGTCTGTGTGTGCATACTGTGGCGTAAAGGAATGTAGCTGGTTGACACAATTTTGAACAACCCAGCACTGAGAAGACATGGACAAACTTGTCAATAGAAGAGCTGTGCAACTAAGTTTGGGAGGAAAGACATATCTTAGGGGTGAAGTGAAAAGGAGAGTTCTGTCTGTCCTAAGCTCTGTCTCTAACACCAAATTCTTTTAACATAGCTGAGTTTATGCAAGACTTATATAGCTATTGTTCAGGATTCTAATTGCTTCGTATTCCTCGTTGGAGTAGTTATCAGAGGCGAATGTGTTTGTCAGCTTAGTCTATCTGTCAGGAAAGTGTTGTAGTTTCTCTTAACATTGCTGTCTCTTCACTAGAGTGTGTGGCCAGTTACATAGATACGCCCTTAATATAGTGCTGGACTTTGTCCTCTGCTGTGCGGCAAACTAATCTTCTAGCTGGAGGAATATTGGTGGACAGGAGAGAAGGTACTTGGCATATAAACAAGTGGCAGGCTGGTAGTGCAGCCCTAGGCAATGAGACAACAACAGAAGCTTTTTTACTAATGTCTTCTTAAATGGACAACAGGCTTTGAAGTTGAATGGGGAATAAATGAAGAGGGAAGCTTAACTCCGTTTCCTTGTCTGTTCAACTTCCAGGTGGATGTCGATCTTGCCAAGTCCTGTGCAGATCTCCCTGAAGATGATGAGGAGCTGCGGAAGAAGCTCTGGTTGAAGATTGCTCGCCATGTTGTTCAGGAAGAGAAGGATGTCAAGAAGGCAATGGCCTGCCTCTCCAGCTGTGCCTTGCTGAAGATTGAAGATGTTCTGCCCTTCTTTCCAGACTTTGTCACTATTGACCATTTCAAGGAGGCAATCTGTAACTCTCTGGAGGATTACAACAAGCACATTGAGGAGCTGAAAAGGGAGATGGAGGAAGCCACACAAAGTGCCAAGAGAATCCGAGAGGACATTCAGGAAATGAGAAACAAGTATGGCTCTGTGGAGCCTCAGGAAAAATGTGCTGCCTGTGACTTTCCACTTCTAAACCGCCCTTTTTACCTTTTCCTTTGTGGTCACATGTTTCACTATGACTGCCTCCTCCAAGCAGTTTTTCCAAACCTTCCTGCCTATAAGCAGGCAAAACTCGAAGATCTTCAGAAGAAGCTGGCAGCCATCAGCCAGCCCTTCAAGGGCCACCATCGTCCTAAAGATGCAGATACTGCGAGCTTGGGGAAAGGACAACAGAGCCGGGAACAGATCAAAGCTGACGTTGATGATATTGTGGCAGCCGAATGTGTGTACTGTGGTGAGCTAATGATCCGGTCCATTGACAAACCTTTTATTGATCCCCCAAAGTATGAAGAAGAAATGCAAAGCTGGCTGTAGTTTTCCAAATCCGCGATTGCTGCTACACCAGAGCAGTTTTGTTCACTGCCTGTGAAACTTCTGTAATGGGGATGTAACCTCCAGAAGTGTGAACAGAAATGGCTTCTGAGGAGTTAAGGAAAGAGTATTATGGTCTTGCTACCAGAATCACACCGAATTAGGCCTGAAAATGGAGAGCAATAGATACAGCTGCTTAAGAACTTGAAAATTAGTTACTGGAATCTTCCCCCACTCCCCACCCCCAGCTGATGTTTGCTATTTGTTGTTCTTCTGAGGCTCTCAGTATGAAGTTAATGGAGTGCCTTGTTGCGCAGAAGAAACTGGGAACAGCTTATAGTTTCTATTTATTTTCACCTGGAATGCTTCCCTGTTGTGTGGTATTTCTTTTGATGAAGATGACCTTAAAGGGAAGGGAGCAAAGAATATTTAGTAGGGTAGACTTTATTCATCACTTTCAAAGCTAGACTTTGGTGTCTTTTTTTGCTGAGAGTATATAACTACGTACACTGAGAGAACATGAAAGGAGAAATACTCTTGCATGTATGTTTTGTAAACATCATGCTACACAAATGCATGTTTCTACACAATGTAATATAAGAATGTATACAACTTTCAAGCAAGAGTGTCTCATAATACAGTTAAGTCATTTGCCTGCAATTCAAGGAGTATAATTTGTTTCCCACAAGCTTTATGGACAAGCCTGTACAGTTGAAGGAGCTCTTCACTGTTTTTGGCATACTTCCTAGCTGGTTCACACATCCCTTCCATTTCCCCTATCACTGTCTTTGTATAGTGGGTCTTGGTTTCACCTTTGTCCCAAATTAAAATTGAGAAACGCACTAGTATGGCTTCAGCTGATGTTCTGCAAGTAGGAATGTTAGACCGACCACTTGTATTATTCTGCTTTGGTCCTCTTTAAGCTGCACTTGAACATTAGAATAGAGTAATCTCGTCATATATTCTGTCAAGTTATAATAGAGAAGAGCTTTGTGACTTGATTGTTCATGTTAAATTTACCTTTCCATTTGAAGCCAGTACTTTGTGACCAAGCAGCTTTTGCGTTCATGACTGTATTTGATACTTTTTTTGGATGGCTACAGGTCAGTGCTTCTATCTGTTGCTCTGAGTTGGAAAATTCTTCCCAGAAAGCAGTGATCGCTTTTGTGCTGGGGGGGACAAGAAGTTTTCTCTAGCATCTTAGCAGGAGCTCCTTGTTTTACTTCTGAGGAAACTAAAGTTTTAATGAAGCTCTACTGTTTGAGGTTGAATCACAGTGGTTGGAATTAGAAGAATGGAGTGATCTAAATGAGAAAGATTCTTGTTATTTCAACCAGCACAAAATATTGTCCTCTGAAAAATGTCTTCTGTTCCTTGACATATCTGTTCACACTTGTCGTGATCACCTATCTTGGTCAACTATTCACATATCCTGTTGATAGGATTGTAGAAGAGGGTTTTTACATCATTGAAAGGGAATGTAAATTGGTTTGCTTAATGAACTGACCTAGGGGGTTCTGATAACCATGCAGAGTTCCAGAGAGTTTTCATTAACTGAGGGCTTCAGCTTGTAATGGATGTGTGTGTTGTGTTTTTTTTTTTTTTTTTTTTTGTTTTTTTTGTTTTTTTTGTTTTAAGTAAAATGACATGTATTAAAATGCAGAGCTGACAGTAGGAAGAGCTGAAGTTTTGAAATCCTCATTTCACTGTTGGAGCCATGGGACAGATTTTTCTTATTACTACCACTTGTTAGTGCTTGTTGCTGGCTTACCAGAAACCACTGATGCAGTGGTTTCAGAAACCACATGGTATAGCTTTCTTTGGTTCTGGGTAGCTCTTTGCTTTGAATAAGTTGATGTGTCCACCAGAAGAATTTGTGATGAAAACTAGACATGATGTCTTTTGAAGTTCAGCATTAAACTTGTTATAACTGGCCACTCATGAATCATCATCATTTCATGTAAGCAGTGTGATGTTTAAGATTGTGTATGTCATTAGAAAGCAATAGCGGCCAGAATCAGTTTCAGCCACAACAAGTGGATATTTTTCTGCTCTTCAGGAGGAATATGAGTAGCAACTCATCCTTAAGTAGGGAGTTTAGTTTCCTTGGGAGGTTCTAAATACTTGTTCCATTTTTTTACTTGTGGATGTTTGCAGCATGTTTTTTCTGGTATATTGGAATTATTGTAGCCCTCTGTTCTTTTCCTACTAGTGCTACAGAACAATCAAAATTTATACAATGCTAAATAAGTGTTTCTGTTGTGCTCTGAAGAGGAGAAATGTTTTTTGCTTATAAATCCTTCCAGGGAGATATGCTGATTCTTAATGTTGGAAGAAGTGTGTGTATGCAGGAACTGCATCAAGTAAGTTAAACCCACTGTGTGAGTAACCTCTACAATTTAATTTAATGTAGCTGGAGAACAACGTAACCAGAATGTTGGGTGGGAGACCAGTCCTATCTCACTAGAAAGCTAGGCCAGAATAATTATGCTGGCTTAATTTCACACACTAGATTAATGCTGAAGAAACTGTTCTGCATGCAAGGTCTAAAGCAAGTTTATGCCTACTACCTACCTTCTCTTAGACTTCAAGTCAAGGGTGGAAAAATGCTGTGAGTGGGGGAGAAACGGTGAATATGTGTTACGGTAGAGTTTGTAGAGAATTTCAGAAGTACTTGCTGTTGGCCTAACTAGTTGGAAGCAGCTAATAAATGCTGAGAGCTGCGTGTTTTGTCTTATTTCTAAAACTTAAGTAATTGAGCTGGAAATTTAGCAAGGCAAATTCTTAACAAGCCACTAGGTGTCATTGCTCACCATTAAAATACTGAGGTTTGCTGCAGAGGCACTAAAGGTGTTCTGCAGAAGTAAGAATCTTGCAGGATAATGAAGCAGGACCCAGCGCGCTTGTGTGGGATGTAGAGATAGACCTGTGAGCTAGTTACTGGAGATGCTAAAGAATAAACTCAAGCTGTCTTTCAGTTAGAGACAACAGGATCACTAGTCTTCAGGTTCTGAATATTAAAAGCTAGTTTTGCTCTGTTAACTAATTAATACGAGCCCTCTTGTGTTTAACTGCATTCCGGTGTAAATTCCTACAGACCTATCCAATGTAATAAGGTGTGGAGAGACCATCCCTGGGCTTGCAGTCTCAACATCTTGATGGCCTCGCATCTGGCCATTCTTGTTTGCTTCCTCTTTACCCTGACCTGTAGCAGAGGTGGTAGAAGTGAATGTGACCTGACTCCTTAGCTACCAGAGTTCACATTTTGTGTGTTTGTTAAAAGCACCAGTAAAACTGGGTTTGTAGTATGATACTGGACTCTGACCTGCAGGAGAAGAGAAGTGATCATGTTTGCTTCTGCCTCTGAATTATGGGGGTCATAATCCCAAGAGAGGAGCAGACACAAGTAGGCACATCTTGAATTCCAGCAGAATTAACTGTCGTAGTTTGAGTCAGCCTGTAGTCACATATTAGCATGTAGTTCTTGGAATGGTTAGTTCCTGTTAGCTACACTCCGTCACTGTTAGTGTATAAGCTGGTTTTGTCTATGTTTAAAAAGTGCAAAAATGTAGCTTCCAGTGGGAATTGGTTGCTGTGGGAAGATAGACTGGAGATATATCTCTTCCTTGCAACAAGTGGGATTAGTTGAAAATTGAGGTTGGAAATAGCCAGGGCTTATGGAATCTTGTGTGTGTAAATATATGTGTGATACATATATACACACTCATATATATGTAATTTAATCCTGATGGGCTAAATATTTTCTTTAGAATAGACTGAGCACAATGCAATTCACTGTGGTACGTCTGTCTGGTTTTTATATGAGAATCTTATGGCATCCTTGAAGCAGAAGTATGTTGGTCAACAATTCCTATCCTGCCTCCTTTGTATGTGGGGGTAGGGATGCCCTGGAAAGGGGAAGGAAGAACATTTTACATACAACAATATGGCCAAACTTTAGTGAAATTTTCCCAGTGGAGCTGCAGTACTGATGGATTTGTACTTTTTATACTGAGCTGCTGGGGAGGAAAAAGCTCATTTCATTAAGATTTTGGTGAGATTGAAGAGGTTAGGGCTCGAAAGTGAAAGTGGTTACAGGAATGCCTTAAATTTGCACTAGGTTGTGGGTAGGTTCAGTTCCTAAACTATTTGATGTTTCTGTGCCCAATCCATACTTTTCTACCTTCTCATGAGCCCTCTTTAGGATTTGAACTTCATGCCCTTGCTGTGATTTTGGAGGTGCTACTTCCCTCTCAACTCAGCTTTTGTGGAGTTTGGGTTTGGGGTTTTTTTGTTTGTTTGTTTTTTGTTTGTTTTTTTCGTTTTGTTTTGTTTATTTTTCCTTACCCCCAGATATCATGGGAAGGCATTAAGCTACTTTTGGGGGGAGTATGAGCTACTTTTGGGGGGTATGAGCTTTAAAGTAAGCTGGTCTGCAACAGCTTTAAGGTGGAAGGAGGAGAAAAGTTTAAACAAACTTACTAGATCTGCCTGGCAAAACTGGTTGAGATGGAGAGAAAAAAGGAGCTCAGAGCTGAGCATTTTTTCTCTGCGATGGCTGGAAGTATTGGAGGGAGCTTGTCCGAATAAAAATGGTTGCCTAGGAGCAAAAAAGCTACAGGAGTCCTCCAAGGCTACAAGTGTAGCTATAACTGATCCTATAGACTTTGTTCTTTGCCAGTGTGGGCCAGCTGAGCAGAAGACAGTTTCCAGCTTGCAGCAAGTCAGTTCTGGGTTCAGACTTGCTGGAGTGCTTCAGATCCCTTCATAGTGCACTGCCCGTCCTGTTTGTGTGAGGCGCTATCAGTGCATGGTTTTAAGTCAGTTACGTCTACGTTGTGCTAGTGCTCTTCTAGGAATATCTAATTTCATTATATGTATATAGTGAAGTGATGTAATCAGAATTATGACTGTATATGCAGTTTTTGTCTCAATCTCCTTGCACATTCTTATTTGTGTTGAAATGGCATCTAGGAGACTTTGTTCTGGACTAGAACCTCACTATATCAGATATTGTAGTATAACTACACACCAGAAAAGCATTAGTGCTGTCACAGTTGAATCTTTAGGTATATGATTGTATTTAATGTTGTTGCAGCATGTCCCTTCTACCCTGCCCTCCCTTTTCCAAGGGGGGGGGGGGTGTGGGGAAGTAGACTCAGTCCTGTGCAGGATGAACATAACTTGCAATTATTCTGTAATTTTTTTTTGCTCTTTATTCATTATATAGCCTCAGGCTTTGTACCATCCAAACCCTGTTCTAAATTCAGAATCCAACTTTAGAGATTGCTGTAGCACTGAGTGCTGTACCTGAAGCCTGCAATTCTCTTACTAGGGAGAGGATGTCTGAAACGTAAGTTCTTGTCTGCAAAGTGGAGATTCTTGTGGCGTGACACTTGTACTCTTAGCACTATTACCAGTTTATATGTTCAGGGGGCAGCTCCCCTTGATGATCTGTGAGTGTTAAAGATCTGAATTCAACATGCTGATTTGCTCATCAGTTGCTTGTGAAAAGCTGAGCATCTGTATCTTCATCATACAGGAGTTCTGTAGCATGTGTAGGGATGCAAGTGAGCTCCGCAGGAGAACCTTAACAACCTTAATCTACAACTACTTTCTTCCCACCCCTCTGTTCCCCATGCGTTTCACACAGTCTTGCTTCTGCAAGATAAGCAGGTGAAGTTCCCGTAACTGTTTGTAATACCTGTGCTTTATACTCGGTACACACGTACTGAACCGGTGTAGGCAGAACTCCTCTGTGGAAGAATCGGATGGTCAATGGGACTTAGACCGAATGTGAAACTGCATGAAAAACAGCAGAATGCTTCTGGTCCTCAGGCCAGCTGATGGCTGCAGAGCTTAATTAGTGTGAAATGGGCACAAGCTGATGTGTCTGTGCAGCATCAGGCTATCTCACTGCACAGAGATTTCCGTCATCTGCTTCCAAACGCCACCTAGATGCACTGTATGGTAAAGGTGCATGCAGGCTGGACCTGAACTGATGTGTGTAAAGCAATAGCTTTGGCATTTTCCAGCTTCACAGGAGTTCATACATCTCTGCCATGCTGCTATGTTGACTGTAGACTGGGTTTTCTTCAGAAGGAGATTTGACCTAGCCTCTTGTTTGTTTAACTCTTAGCATGTTTGCTTCATCAGTAACTGAAAGCATTATTGATAGCAGTTTCTACAATGGAATATATGTTCAGGAGAAACTGAACCACCTCTAATTTCCTGTTTCGTCTTAAAGGGTTCATTGTGTATGGCAGCTTATGTGAAAAGGATTGGACAACTGGTTTTGGTATCCAGAAGTAGGTACTCTGTTTCGTTCAATTGAAATCCAGGTGCCCATCACTTGGCATGGGACTTGTTTTTAGGAACTCAGCCTGAACTCAGAGCCTCCTGGACTCTGCTTAAGTGCACATCTGTGTTTTCCAATTAGTTCAGTTATTCAACAGTGTTTTTCATCTCTTCGCATGTACATACTGAACAGATTTTCTAATAAATAAATGATTACATGGTACAAGATTCATAAGAAAGTTGTTCCTGGCTTTATTTATTTATTTATTTTGAGACAAGGTGCATTATCTGGTTTTCTTTGAAAGGTATGTTTTTGATCTCTGTTGCTTCAATTCTGTTTCTCTTTTCCCTTCAAACAGAAGGGTATGCAAATTTATGGATAAATTAGGAATGTTAGACTAATACAACAGCCTTTGTGCTCATCTTTATTTTTTTAGGACTAGTCTCTGGAGACATGGTTGAGACAGTTATTAGCAGCTGCTGCAGCTGTTTTTAATGGCTGCTTTCTATCTTGTATCCATGTGAATAAGATTTATTTTGGTAAGAGTCTGTGAAGGTATAAGTAGCCAAAATTTTGTGATCTTTGACTAATTAATGTTAATAGCAATATAGCTGTTGTCCAGTTTTTCTCCTAGTGGCTATGAAGACTGCATTAATATGTATAGTTAGTCTGGCTAGTAAAACAAAATACATGTAACTGTGAAACATATTGATAACAAGGCCATAAACCAGCATCAGCTCATGCATTTTTAAAAGACTGGGCAGGGTGTTGCTGGAAGAGGAGGAAGCTGTGGGAGTTGAGGCTTACTCTCCTAGATGTCCCAATTCTTTGTTTAATACTTTCCTATATGACACAGTGTGACCGTCTCTTGAGTGATATCTGCATTTGTGCTGTAGTGGTACATCCTGCTGAGCAGCTGTTTGGGGAGAAAAGCACTTCATTACGTTCTGCAGCTTGTTTTAAATGCCGGTTGCTCATTTAATGGGATTGGGATAACTGTGACCATAATGTCATCTTTCTGCTATGTTTTTCTGAAAGGTTGCTTATGATAATCCTCTGTATATGCTTCAAGGAGTTTCAGTGCCAGTTTCCAAAGCACAAAATACTTTAGCACAGGAAATATCTAATGAAAGTGGGGCATACAGAAACATATTCCATAATACGGCAGATCTTGTTTTCATTCTGTCAGATGTTAGTGAGAAAGTAAACGTAAACTGTAAAATAACTTGGGGTTTTTTGATTTCTTTCAGCTCATAGATTTCTCTAAGAACATATGAAGGACATAAATGTCCTCTTCTGCAAGTTTGAGTGGGTGCAAATCAGTTATCGTAGACTTTAGTGTGTATTAATAGTGTCTTTTTTAATTTGTTGTTTGCTGTTGACTGAGAAATGAGTCATCATCCTTGACTTACTCAATATTTTGTACACACAGCATGAGCTTTTAGACTCTGAAATAAAGCGATGCATGGCAGAATTGAGTAGTCAGTAAGGGTAAATTCTGGCAATAGTTTCTTTGCCAGTGTAGAGCCTGAGTTCATTCCCTGCCAGTTGCTTTTCTCTGCAACATGGTAGAGTCCTTCAGAAGCAGAGGGGAGTTTTCAGTACCCCTTGTATCCTTGCAGAAAGGTACCTGGATGATGTTAACTTCTTGGAGTCGAGTGATTCAGCATTGCGTTTCAACGGCCTTGGGTTACAGGCAGTTGCTCGCTTGGTACTGTGACACTTGAGCCAGTAGTAAAGTGTGGGTTATTTGCCTGCCAGGGATCATTTTGTCCTGCATTGAGTTACGCTCTGAAGAAAACCAACCCCTTGGGCAGGTTAAGCTGTTGCTTATAGTTAACTTAGGGTGAGGTGAGGGAAGGGAAGAATTTCTGTAAAGTGCTGGTATTGCCAGTCCTTCTTTCAGCACGTCTATAGTGCCAGTCCAGAGCAAGCTTCCTGGAGGCTCTCTCTAAAAGTCAGCAAAAATTAGTAGGTAAGGCCTTGGGCAGAAGTGCAAAGTACCCTCTTCTTATCCCATTCTCCCGAAGTCAAAACGCTTCTGGAGCTGAATGCCTTCTTATGAGGCCCTGAATCAGCGGTAGTGGTGGAGCCAGTTCTTCCAGATGCCTAGTATGTTCTGCCTTTATTCACTCTTCTGTTGCTAGAAGCCACCTTTGCCTTCTGCTCACTCCCTTCTGCCTTCTCTGCTTACTGCTCTCGCAAAGAACATCTACCTGATCAAGTTTGATTCTGACATAAATATTAAATATGGGAAGTGTTAACAGGGGAGGAGGTGAAAAGCCCTGAGACTGAACTTGAAAGATACAGAAGAAAAGAGGGAAAATATGCTGAGGGAGTAACAAAGAGAAGGCTGCTGACTTCCAGGCTTGGGAAGGATGAAATGTGGGGGAGCAACCAGAACTGTGCCAGGGCAGTGTGGTGTGTGTAGCTTTGCAGCCTTTATTCTGCGGCAGCAGAACTAATAGGAGTTGTGTAAAATACTTGCTCCTAGACAAACTGCTTTCCTGAAGGGTGTATTTCTTTTCTTTGTGAATCGCAGAGAGGAGCAGCCAGGGATCGTTGTGAGGAAAAGCTTGTCTCAGATATTTATCACTTGTGACAGATGTAGAGGATGAGCTACAAACCTCCAATATGGGAGGAGCAGAAAGGAATTAGAATAGGACAGAGCATACACTGGATACAAGAGGGTTGCTGATGTGTAAACAGCACTTTCTGTTTTTTGTTGTGTCTCACATATAGCCTTTAGGTACTTGAGATGGGATTTTCTTTCCTAAGCTACCCTGTACATGTATCTGAAATACTCAGGATCCTTAAAATACCCTTAGAGACTGATGCTCACACAGTTGAGGTGCTACTAAGGTGTTAGCAGGGATATTGTCATTTCTTTAAAGTAATACCTCCTCTCGCTTTCCCAGTGTGCCCATTCAGCATCAGCTAAGCAGCAAAGTAACAGGATGACTGTTTCAACGAAGTTTGAAATTAAATCTAAAGAGACTGCTCACAGCAGTGTAGTCATATTAAAGAACTGAGGCTGGATCTTCATATTTCCTCACTTCTTTACCAGTGTCACAAATGACATCCGAAGAGGATTTGGCTTCTCACTGTGTCCCCTCCTTTCTGACTAATGCCACTAATGAGTATGGGAGGCTTGAGACAGCTGGAGAAAGTAATCCTTCCACTGACACAGTGGTCTGATCTTGCACAGAAGGGGCTGAGTTCTTTCCCCTTTCAAGGCAGAGTCGCACAATATCCCCATTTCAAAAAAAAAAAAAAAATCACAATTTTGTCTACCAGCTCTATTTCTATTTCCTCCCTGAAGCTTTAAATTTTGTAAGTTGTACTGCAATCTGTTGAGATTCTTTGGTTTTCCATGGCAGTCCAAGTTGCTAGCCTACAAAAAGCTGTAGCGTCTGGATCCCGTCTGTCTATGGGGATGTAAATGCAACTGACCCTGCATGTTGAAAGCTGCAACTGTGGTATGGGGGCTGCAGTAACTTTCCTGATTGCTGAACTGAAAATAGTTGTTGGATTTAATAAATGGGGTTGTTGCTCTCTGCCCTAACGCAATCCAACATGTATTGAAGGCACCATTTTCCTTTCATAGCAGGAAGGAAATGAGATCTGTATCTCTTGGGAATATGCTTCTAAAAGCAACTGATTGTGTTCCTCTACCACTTTTCAGTGCCTTTATATAGTAAAGGTTCATGTTCCTGGTTTCTAGACACAGCAGCCTGCATGTTAGCTCCCTGGAGGAAATTGTTTCTCTGCCAGGTTTCAGATGTCACAGTCCTGTTAACATCTTAGCTCAGGCATTGGTGTGCCTCTCCCATGTTCAGGTGCCCTAGTAAGGATTCTTATCACCCCAAAACAGTTACTCTGGATCCCAGCCCAGCATGCGTGGGCACTGGCAGCACTTGGATATTTATAGGAATTTCTACTTCCTTCTTTTCTTTGGACCATTTTCTTGCTTATTACAAAAATTCTGTGTTCCTTCCATGCCCCAATGAATGCGGCACTCCCAGGGCTGTGTACGCACATTAGATATTATGTACGTACCTTCTCAGCAGCTGGGACCAATGCAAGCAGGAAGATGTGACACAGCGGTAGCCTGCAAGGCACAGTAGAAGAAAGGGGGAAAAAGAGGCAGTTGCTCTCATCATTTGGTGTACTGACACAAATCCACTCGTATCAGTTGCTGATGCACTAGACTAAATCACAGGCATATGTCCTATATTGTGTTTTTCCAGTTAATGTGGTAGTTAGGTCTAACAGTAAGTTGGGACTGGTATTGTATGTTAGGTTATCACAGTAAAAGGCAAGTAGTTTCAGTGCTGTTTAGTGCACTGTATTTTCCTCCCAACTTTTGCAGTTTTGAGAGATGGGAGAATAGCCTTAGGGAGATTAACAATGATGCAGTAAATCAACAAGATGAGATAAAGCTGGATATCTTGAGCACCGTTATAATGTGATTAGAGATTGTCAAATAGTCTGAACTTTTTTCTAGTTGAGATTGTTGCCTGTGTATATACAGAGGGGAAGACGGTTATATACTATCTTTCAAATAGTACTGTACTGGATGGTGGGGTTTCTTTAAATCTTTGTAAGGTAAATAATAGTCTGATTCTTACAGAGGTATTTCCACTTTTCCCTTAAACTTCCATCTCATACTGTCTATGGTAACTGTGGTGGAAAAGAGACAGCAGCTGTGGCAGTTACTTGACAGCTCCCTGTGTGCAGAGTAGCTCAAAGCACTTGCTGACTGGCCAGCCAGCTGATGAAGGGAATGCAGAGAAGCAAATTCACCTTTGCTTTTCCTTTTTGGAGGTGCTGGCTGGGTTCTTCTGTTCTACCCAGCTGTTTCTGACAAAACTTGTAGGAATCTGGTTACTCTGAGACTTCTGCCACATTCTGAAATCCAGTTGAAATCTGCCAGTAAGCCTCTGTTGGGAGCTCAGTGCCAGCAAGTGTGATATAAAAAGCTTTACTACTTTGGAAGGTGGGAGAATAATGAGAACGCCACATCTGAGAAAGATGTGGAAGGACTGTGTGGAGTGGAGCAGGACCCTGAATGCAGGGGAAAAACCTGCAGGGGCTATCGTTTGAGCAATTCTTACGAGAAGACTCTAGGAGATGAGATTAGGAGCTGTTACTTGAATGTGTCCATAGCGTCCACTACTCCTCATTAACAGATGGCTCTAAGAGGCAAACATAGAAACATAAACTCTTGCATGTTTGTGCTTGCTCTGCTCTGTGCCTCTCCTGGCAGTGCTTGCTGGCCTAATCTGTTGGAAATTAACCTTTTACTAGAGGTGTCATTACAGAGGCTGGTATAATTTGTCCCACTGCCTGTAGCAAATATGTCCATTCCCCTTCTAGACTCCTCACAACAAGAAATGCTGGGTATAGGATCTCACACTTGTGACATGCAAACCTTCTTCTTATGGTGTAAGTTGTGGGTGGATGTGGGGTCCTTTTGTTGTTTTGGGGGGGATTTTTTGCTTCCTTTGCCAGAATTGTCCCCACAATTCTCTACCCCAATTACCCATTGATTAGGGCTTCTCTGGTAATCTGCCAGATGCAGGTTTGTTACAAACAGATGGCAGAAAGCATTTGAGGTAATGAGAGAAAGGATAATGATTCCTGATCTGCATAATAATCAGCTTGTGTAACAGGCTTCATGATTTTTCTGTTTCCACTAGTTCAAAGATTACACTGCCAGAGAAGCAGGCACCTTCTTGTCAGTTAAAGAAATAGTAATGGAGGAACCTATTCCTCTCCAGCCACTGTCAAGATTTCTGAAGATACCCACACTGCACAACAGAGCTGTTGAGATTGGATACAGAGTGCTAAAAATGAACAGCCAATCCTCTTGCAGTTGAGACCTTTTACCAACTAATGTGGTCAGAAATGCTTCCCATTCTGCTGTCTCATCCTGTCTCCCCAGCTTCGCCACAAGGTAGGAAGATCCTTTAACCCTTTTGCACCAGCATCAGCTTTGCACTGTCTGATGTATAATCTGAAAAATTACTTTTCACTTCAGTGTCTTTCAGGGTTCTTCAACCCAGTTCTACTGCTTTGCACATTGAGTCAGCCGCTCCATTGCTGCTTACAAGTCCACATCTAAACCATTCTGGAGTCTTTGCAGAAAGAAGTCTTCTCTGATGTACTCTAGAGTGGTGTTACAAGACTTATCTGTATCACAGTTCAGTGGTTTCCTAAGTTATTCAAGACATGTAGTATGGATTTCTATTGTTTGCCTGAAACTAGTATCCTCTTTTGGGGGGCTGTGTTTTTCCTCTACCATTTCTGAATCTGTTTATCAAATGCATTTTTTTCTGACAGAGATTGTAGAGATGCTCAGTTCCTTTAAGTCCACTGAAAATAGGTGGTGGGAAACGAATCTTATTGTGGTTCCATGGAGGACGTGTGGCGTAAGCTCTAAGTCTGAGATGCTAGAGAATCCACTTGAGAGAAAAACAGTGGAGACTGTGGCCAAAGGAAAAACTTCATCTAACATCGAGGCTTGCTAGACACATGGGAGCCCAAATGCTAATTCACAGAACAGCCACCTTTTTTAATTCAGCTTTCTGCAACTATTTGTAAAAACTAGTCACGGTAGTTGACATGAAAGAAGCAAGTTGCTTGTGTCTTTCAGAGACAGCTTAAGGCTGTCCTCCTAACTTAGCACCACCATGAAATTTTAGGCTAGCTTTGTCAGTGCTAGGTTGCTTAGTAACATGTTCTGTTTATTTTCTGGGAAGAACGTGGCCCGATTATTTTGTACTCAAGAGGCACAAGTGTTTCTAAAGAGAGGTGGGGATATTCTGCCATTCTGTTGGATAGATGATTCCTGATTAAGTTTTGGCTTGCCTGGAGTCCTTGCAGGGAGGGGAAAAAAGCCTGAGGCAGAGGTTTCACGTGCATCTGAGCTGGCATTCATTTCTCGTGGCTGAACAGACCAGTGGGCACTAGAGATGACAGGAGTGTGTGGGGAGAGAAGAAATGGGAAGACAGGGAAGGAATTTTTTCTCTTGGTGGTGATGAGATGTTTGGTGTACTCTGTTTGGTATGTTGGGCTGCTGAGAGTTTGGGTATCTAAAATAACATGTTATTCTAAAGCAGGATCACTTTTGGCAGAAACAATTTTGACAAATAGGAATCATCTGTGAGACTGTGTAATAGGACAGCAGCAAGCTGGGTGAAACGCAGACCTCTTTGTACTGATCAAAGTGTGTAGAAAGAAGTGGTAGTGGTGGAGGGGTAGTGGTGGGGGCTTTTTTGTTTGTTTTGTTTCTTTACCATTCTCCCAAAGGGTGACACCACCAAAGAGTGGTATCTGATAATTTTTAGTCTGTCTTTGCTCTTACTGGGAGACCACTCTGCTGTTAAATGACTCCAGGGCAACCAGCAGACTTAAAGGTGCAATATTAACTGTAAGAGTGATGATCTTCCAAAATGGAAAATTGAGCCACACTGCCGCAGCGCTGCTTCCCTGAAACTGCACATGCCGCTTGGGAGATGGTAACAGCACAGGCTGCTGGTAAAGTGCAAAGCTCCTTGTCAGGCAACAGAGATTATAGAGAGGCACCTCTGACTTCCAAAGGGAACTGCTTTAGCTGGAGTGGGAGTGAGGGGGAGGCTTTCCAAGAGAAAGAGACAGTCCAGACTTCAGCTTATCTCACCCCACCCCATTACTCTTTCAAAAAGAGTTACTCTTGTTAGCAGGTAGAGCTGAGTTTCTTGAACGCTAGCAGGGAAAAATGCTGCTGAGCTTGGCTCTTCAGGAGGGAGGTTGACCAGGACTGTACCTGCTATTAAACTCCTAGGAACTGTGTTGACTGTGGCTATCGCACTAGTTAAAATGTTTCACAAGATGCGTTGGAGCCTCCAAGCCAAACGTTCAAGTCAAGCAACTGAAAGAGACAGTTTATTTAGGGGACAAATAGAAGTGCCTCACAGCAAATAAACAAAAACAGATAGGATTTTTTTGTTTGTTTTGTTTCAGAGCATCCCTCCCTTCCCGTAAATTTCCCCGAAAGTGTTTTCAAGGCTTCTGTGCAGTGTAATGCCACTTCAAGCCCATACAAGATGGAATATGCTGCTCTTTAGCAGGTGAAACAGATGCTCCAATAAATGAGGCTGCATTGCTCAAGGCAATGTGTTCAATGAAGCGTTGTCCAGAACCTTGAGTGCTGGGAAAAGCGAAGCTAAGCTTAGAAGCCACTGAGCTGCTGTTAGTAGCTTATCACAATTATTTTCTCTCTGCTCCTATGCTGGCATTAACTTCGGACTTTGGTCCACCAAGTAATACTATACATCTGCTATGTGAGTTTCTCTGTGGGATCTGTTTTAGACAGCAGAGGTGCAGGGATTTATGTTGATTCCTTGTTGATTACAGTATAAATAAATGATATTTTTCTGGCCTTAGTCTCTTGCAAGTGAGCATAACAGAATAGGAGTATCAGGGATTAGAGTGTAGGTCACTCACATTTGTATCTCTGACTCTTGTTTACCCACACCTAACCAGAGGGCTGATGAACGCTTGTGTTTGCTGCTGAAATCACCGAATGGTATCAGTGCTCAGCAGTCTTCAGATACGAGTATATTATGTTTTGTTGTTTCTCCAGCACAACTGCTTCTACTTTCTTCTTTCTCTTTGTGGAGGGAAGCCTTGGCAACACCACTTTTAAGGCTTCAGAGAGTCAAACTGCAGCAAAAGCATTGCTAGTAACTTCACAGAAAACAGTGGCTGGCCGATGGCCTCTCTAATTCCTTGTAGTGCTTAACTAGTCTAAGACTGCTGAGCTATTCATTAGTACACATAACAGCAGTACTGTGTGATACTTCAAAGAGGGAATTAAAACTCCAACAGTCCTACTGAGATGTTTTATTGCCTTCACATTGAGGCCCTTTCTTCCTAGCGAAGATGCCTAGCCTCATAGGGGCTGGTTGCTTTATTTACAGATGGCACACTTAAATTTACTTTTAAAGAGCTTTTTGTAGCAGCCCCAGTTCTAGAGTGAATCTAGAGTGTGTCTTGTATGTGATGCAGCGGGTAGTTCTGAAAGCCAGCTGGATGCTTCTAGAGACTAATCCTGCCCCTTAATAAGAGCTAGGAAGTACTGCAACCATGAGTGGTTTAAGTCTTTGGGCCCCTCCTCAACGTGTTTGGTTCTGCTCTTCCTCTCGAGTCCTGCACAGGTGGCAGTGAAGCAGGACACTTCACAAGTCTCTTGGCAGTGGTTAGAAGCTCTAGATAAAGTGCCAAGTCCTGCAGAATAGGGATGATGTCTGTGTGTAGGCAGCAGATTAAGCGGAGATGGCCGAACTGATTACTGTCCCCACCTGTTCCCTCTATCCCCAGAGTGTTGCCCTTCAGCAGTGTTGGCTGGAGAGAATCTGAGCAGATGAGAAAATTGATGCTTGGACTCTTAGAGAACAACTTTTAATCTTTTCTTGAGCCAGCCTAAACCAACTCTGCTAAGTAGAAAAGAGGATTGGATGGTAGCAGCACCCTATCCCTTGGTAGTTTACAGGAGACATCAGAAAGCAAACTGTGAAGTTAAGTGGTGCATTAGGGTGGTAGAGGAGCTGCTATGCCTCTTGACTGTCTGATCTTGCTGTAGGGATGCTGCTCCCCACTAGAGGGACAGAATAGATGGTTACAGGGTGGGCAGTAATTGCTTTGCTATCATCATTTAATCTGCCACCACATGCCCCCATTTGAGTTCTGGTTCATCAGAGCTCTGTTTCCTCCTGTCAGTTGCTGGACTGACCAAAGGGAAGATTAGGAGTCCGTTTTTAACGGAGTACTGATTGATTTTTTTTCCCCTCCTTCTCTCTACTTACTGCAATACAAAGTGCAGAACTTCTCATACAGTTAACACCTTGTTCTCAAAACTGATAGAAACCAAAATTGAATAAAATAGCTCACAATAAGCTGCTGTTTGCTTACTGCTTGATTCTGTGAGGATGTAGACAATCTAGTGCATCTTCCTGGTTCTGATGTTTGCCTGCTCTGTGGCCTTTGAGTTACTTGATGCTATGGTAAAATAGGAAGAATTATACCTGTGGCAGATGATTGTGTGGCTATTTCATGCTCAGAGGAAACTGGAGCATAAGATTGGCTTATTTCTGATTCAGCAAAAAGTTACACCCCTGTATATATGAAGGAGAAGAGGGGAGGAAGAACGCTTTCTGCTAACGAGTGTTGGAGTGTCTGTCCTCTCTGCCTGGATTGCTGCCAGAGTTCATGATGAAATGAGCACTGTAACAGATTAAAGTCACACTAATCCAGATCATCCAGAAATGTGAGAGCCCCAATCATGCACAGGGAGACTAGAAAATTGGATTCCTGACCTTCTAGAAAATAAAGTACTCTTTCTGGATGTTCCACTGGGACTATCATATTTCAGTTCAGCAACCCTGCTATGAACAGCTAACAAAGCCTTGGTGATTTCTTGCTGCTTTGGCTTCATGTCGTCATTTCCAGGAACTGAGGAGTACTTTGGAGACTACAATCTGGGAGGCAAGTCACTCATTTAGTGTTCAATAGATTGTTGCTGCTGCTGCTCCCTTAGATGTGTGGCGTGTCTGTACCTGGATCAAGGATGTACTTCCGTCTTCAAAAACTGTTAGTATAAAAGCAGCACCTACAGAGGTTATCTAAATGTCCTGACTAAGCTCCATGCCCTGAACTCAGAGTAGAGATAAGCTGTTTGAGCATCGTCAAGCAATTACTATCTTACAGTCTTTATAAGGCCTGTGTGGTGTCTTTGGGGAAGAGCTAGTGCATCCATGGAGAGCTTTGTTTCATTGCTTAAAATGTGTTGTGATTGAAATAACATCAGCCTGTGCTGTGGTGACACATGAGGTAAACTTCCTTCCCCATCCCAAAGTACAAGCCTATGGTCAGTTTGCACCTCTTTTTGCTTTTGTGCTTTCAGCTCATACTCTACTTGGAGTGCTTTTCCTTCTTACAGCAGGGCATCAGCTAGCATGTTCTGAGACATTTCATGACTACTTTTTTTTAATCCAGAGACCTATTCTCTCCAGCACACAGAAGAGTTTAGGCTTGAATCTGGGCTGATGCTGATGTTTACTGCATTTATCAGTTTCACATTTTGTACGTGAACCATAAATCCAAACAGAGGGAAGGGAAATACTGCTCAGAGGGTTGAGCCTACTAGGAACAATCTACTTTGTGCGATTTCATTTATATGCACAAAGTGCTTTGCTTGTGGTTATTGTAGCCCTTTTGAAAAGAAGCAAATGCACTTCCACCAAAAATCTGTGAAGTGGTTGCCCTTCATTTGATTCTTGAGTAAGAACAAGAGCAAAGTCACTGGAGGGATAGTGTGTGATTTTCCTCTGGGGGAAAGACAGCCTTGAGAGAGAGAGAGGTTGTCTTGTGCGTCTCTCTTATGGATCACTTTCATAAGCTAGGAATGAGTATAAGAGCAAAAACTGTAGGAAAGCTACCAAAAAAAAAAAAAATAAAATAAAAAAGTCATTCCTGCATGGGTGTTTAGATGTTGCAGCTCAAGGATGAAAGCAAGCTCCTGAGGAAGCAGGTTTAAGAAGCAGTCTTGCCAAATGGAAAGCAGGCCTCTAATGCCATGAGACCAAGAAATCTTGACCTTTAGAAACATTGTTTGCTTTTACTTGTTTTTGGCTTTCAACATTATTGATTATACTTTCTTTTGTAGCAGAGAAGAAAAGAAATTAACTTTTTAAAATGATAGGCAAGCCTTCTGTGATCACCTGTGTTCAGTGGGTGGGCTTTAAAAATATATGCAGCAGAGAGCAAAGATGGCAAGAAAGCTGTGAGAGATGCTAGCAGTGACAGCTCTGTCTGGCTTTACCAAGCTCTTTCGTTCAGTGGTCAGTTGAGGACACACAACTCCATTGTAAAAGCAGAGGGATACTGCACAACTGCAACCTTGTTATGTAGTGTGACAGCACATGGTAATGCTACATGGCCCTCTAAAATCTCTCAGGCCTCCCCAAGGGGGCCCTCCCTCTGCTTATGAATTCATGTCTGTTTCTGTGTAGCTGATACACTGTACTTCTGGCAAGCAGGAAATCTGATGCCGTCCCTTAACTAAAGACAGGCCATTTTTTTTCCTGATGAGTCCTTGCCAAACATAGTATCTGAAAAGAATCTTTGTGTGCAAATTTTCCCCTCCAGCTTACAAGCTGATTGATCCTCTGTGGGTCATGGGGAGGTTCCCAACAACGTGAAGAGTAAGCTTCTGCCTTTTCAAGACTAATCTTGAAATGCAAGCAATCACTTGCTGGATAAGTGTTTCTATACATTTCTGAGAATTATAAATATCATTAAATACAGCTGTTGTGCTAGCATGTCCATTCCTCTTTTCAAGCACTGGATCTGGCCCCTGGCCATGGTGCTGTGTGTTTAAAAAAAAAAAAAGTGTGTAGGAAATCTCCACAACTGATTATACAAGATGCTTCTGCTCACAGTGAAACTCAGCAGGGCCCAGTAGCCAGCACTGGGTATATCATAAAGAAACTGCCTGGCCTGCTAGAAGCAGAATAGCCATTCACAAGATCTTTGATATCTTTACTCCTTAGACACTCCTGTGGTAAGTTCACACAGCACAGCTGCTAAGCACTGGAGGAATGGGGGTTAAAAGAGGGAGCTGGAAGCAAAAAAGCTGGAAAGCTGTGTTGTTTCTCTGTAACACAAGCAGCAATCATTAAAGCTTTGGAAGCTTTGGTCAAGTAGGCAGCACTCAGCTTGGCTTTCTCTCAACCACAGCACAGTAGAAAGAGTGACAGTCCCGCTTAGAAGATCTCAACTAATCCTCACACCCCCAGAGTTTTGTCTGCACTTGACTTGGGGGCATTGGAGCTCCTCAGCACTCCTTACAGTGCTGGTGTAGGGCACTATTCTGCTATAGACTTTTCTTTATGAATGAGATTGAGCTGCAAAAAGCAGTGAGGGTGGGGAAAGAGAGTTAGAGAAAAACAATCTGATGCAAACATAAATAGTCTATGTCCCTTGAGCCAGATGTGTTTGCCAGAGTTCTTTGGGAATTTCTTCTCCCTCTCTCCTAACAGAGAGGGCAAGGGGGGGGGGAATCCACTGATTTCCTTTTAATTTAAAAACATGGCTAAATTAAAGAGATTTGGAAAGTCAAACTGCTTTTGCAACCCTCACTATAACAATTCAGCTAGCTCACAAAGCTACAGGCTACTCTACCTCTCTAGTGCTATTTTTCCAGTGATGGAGAAATCTATAGTTCTGGCCCTGTGGCATTTTTTACAGGCGTTAGGGATGTTAATGCCAGAATTTTGGCAACTTTCCAACCAGAGTAATTACATTCAGCTGACCTGAAATCCTTGCTGTTTCTGCACAAGGTCACTTTAGTCACCAGCAGAGCTGGGGCTAGCACCCAGAGCCTTGCCCTGCCCTCTCCTCCACCCCCTTACTCTAACCTCTAGGCATCCTCCCTTCAAAAGGAGAGAGGGCTCATTGCTTGCTGTGAGGTAGCAAGTGCTCTGTAAAAAACTGAGCTAAGGAAATGGATCTGAGAAAACCCCCTGAACTGCTCTCATTAAGTTTTGAAGTGTGACCCGATATCCCGCTTCCTTTGAAAACTCAGAGGCTGGTGTTCTTAGCGGACAGTAGCTCTTTTCTTGTTCTCTCTCCCCTCCCGCCCCTTTTGGAGCCAGTGTGGCACAGCTAATTCATGGAGGAAATTACATTTATTACTTTTCCTAGCAAATGCACCCTCTATGCAATGCCATTTTGTGCAGCGTAGGGCAGATGCAAGTCAGCCGGCCCATTTTCCTAATTTCATTTGGAAGGATCAAGAGACACCATGCTGGTCTCGCAGGCTGCGGATCAGTCTAGAAAGAAAAGGCGCAGCAGGCTCCTGCATTGAAGGAATCCATGGCAAGGCCCCAAATGTTGGTAGTCCAAAAAAAATCTCAAGGACAAAATGTATCCTTCCTAAAACAAAACAAACTGCCCCAACAAAGCCAAACCAGCCTTTGTAACAGCTGTGACTGGAAGGAAGGGAGCTGGTGCTGGGGCAGCAACACCACTGCCGTTTCAGCGTAGATCTGCTTCTGCTGCTGTTACTGTCCTGTTCTGCAAGGCTGAGCGGACATAACCCTTGACAAGGAAGCTCTGATATTCAAGGCAAATGTTTTACATGTCATGTCTGCACAGTCTCCTCTGTGACTGCGCACAAGCCTAAATCTCCAGTCCCTAATCCCACAGGTCTTTGTGCGTTAATTCCTTACAGCGCCTCTGTGCGTGATTCCCTCTTATGCTTAGCCTCTCTTTGATGTCCTAGCTTGCAGTTTTTTTAAATGACAAAACCTAGAAAAGATTTGAGGGGAAAAAACAAGCAGGAGAGATGTGCTAGCCTGCTTTGGGACTGCCTTTTTTTTGTTGTGGAGGTGGTTTTAGTCGGAAGTGCAGTTATGCTCAGCTACAACTCTTTCTTTTCATTTTAACATCTTCCTCTCTGTTTGCTTTCTTCCTAGAGAGGAGGGGCTAGAAGAAGGCACTCTCATTATACGTGATATAATTACACTTTGTATATAAAGCTGTTTTGGACAGATTTCAGCATTGACCTTCATCTAGCCGTGCTAACAGAAACACATGTTACAGAACTTGGACTCGTCCAAATTTGTTGTTCTTGGTTGAAAGTGGTAGAAAGGGAACAATCATTCAGAACAAACAGCTGCCCCCTTCCCAGATTGAACTTAACACTTAAAAGATTTTTAAAAACTTATATGAAGAGTCAGGAAAAGTGTTCAACTAAATTCTTAATTTAATCAGACCAATTTTGTCAATTGAAAAGATTTAACTTTGCAAAGGCTGAGGTTAGATTTGATGCTGTCTCTTGAAACATGTAAGAAGATAGAAGTGCTGGGACAAAGTCACGTCTGTGAATAATAGTGAAATCACATGAGTAGCACAGAGACTAAAGGTTATAAAGAGACTGATCTAATAGGGAAAGCAGAAGAGCACCCAATATTCCAGCTGTTCTTTTAAAATGTATTAACCTAATTTTTAACCCTGCGGTCAGCTGCCCCAAAACACTGTTGTGTTTGGATTAGAGCCAAAGCATCACTATGCCACAGGGAATTACAATAACCTATAAAGGGACGAATTCAGAAAAGAAAAATAGAAATCAGCACTTTGGGCACCCCTGTCTGTGATCTCTTGCTATTATGGGTATATCATCGGTATGTAATACATCTACCATAAGCTTGGCAGGGACAAATGGGTATACGTGTGTGTGGCTCTGGTGCATTCAGGTGTGTCCAGCTGTGCCAGTTGTGTAAAACAGGATGTGGATGGGCTCCAGCTACAAACATAGCGCGTGGCGCTGTCTAGGCACTGCCACGTGTGGTCACTCACGCCTCTCTCCTTGATGGCACCAGGTTTCAATGGGGAATTTCCTTGTTTAAAAAGCACCAGTTTTGGACCTGGTGGGGAGGCTGCAGACTGACTCTAGGTAAAAAGAAGCCTGTTAGCTAGGAGGCAAGGCGAGGAAAAGAGTGAAGTCTGCAGATGGGAGAACTAGTGCCTGCTGTTTGTGGGGCAAGGGCCGAGGGAGCTGCCTGCCAGAAATCTGGTGCTGGCAGAGTGATACATATATATACACGCACACTCAGAGGGAAGGAAGTGAATGTGTATTCACGGGTGCGTATGGCGGAGTCCATGTGCTTAGACATGTGGCATGTTTCTGCAGGATCGCTGTATGTATAAACACACCAGGAGGAGGCTTGTGTTTTCAGAAACGGTTCGTGATTTGAGGTGAGCTAATGTGTTGTTCCATGCAGTTTGCTTTGTCAGAAAGAGCTGAGTTCCTCCTGTTCCGGAAATCACAACCCTCTGAGGATTACACACCACTTACCCTGGAAAAATGTTTGGTGTGAGGTATCCACATTTGGGGACAGAGCAGCCCTGCTCCACATGTGTACAGGGAAGCTGGTTTCCAAGAGAGGCAGTGCTAAAGCTAACGCTGTGGCTGCATCGACGCTGAATTTCAAGAGCAGCCTCAAGGCTGGGCCTGAGGCCAAATCTGCAGACTGTCCACACTCGGATCGGGGTTGAGGCTGAACCAGTGAGTATATTCAGGGAAAAAGCCTTGAATGAGCTCTGTGTATTTACTCGCTGCTCCGGCGTGCATAGGCCCTGTGTGCCGTGCCTGCCCCATCTGCTCTTGTGGCAATGGCACATGAGTGACAGGCACACAAAATACCCCAGGCTCCTTCCTCAGTTGTCACCTGCCACTGGGGCAGCTGGGATTTCAACCTGGCTCGAGCTCAGACTAATTCAGCTTCAATCCGCACGCTGGTCCAGTCAGCTCAGGTACGTATGGATGCAGCCATGTCACATCAGGAAAACCCTCTAGCCCCTTTGTACTTCATTTGCTCCTTCTGAGCCAGATTCATGCTAATCACCTGCCGTTACTGGGAGCTTTGAGGTTCCCAGGTGGAGCACCTGGCAGGGGGCACAGCACTGCTACAGAGGTGCTGTTGCACTGAGGCAAATCTAGACGCATATGTAGTGTAGTACTTACAAGGCAGTATGTATTGTGTGCAAAGAAGATCGTTTTTCAGACCTAGTGTAAAGTTTTTCATTGACCCAACAGAAAAGTTTCTTGTGTTGAACTAAGCATAGAAGTATAAATAAGATAAAATTCACTAATAGGATGCATGAACTGGAAAATCTGTGTGTCAGCCAACTCTTCTCTGGCATGGGCTTGATGTACTGCATCAGTGAATTGCAAAACAAGTATTTTCTCTAAAATTCAGTTTACTTTGAAGCAATAGGCAACATGCATATGGCCACAATTAAATTATTAAGAGAACAGCAAAATAAAGACTTGGATTTTTTTAATTATTTAGACTCAGACATGATCCCTTGTTTAGGTTCCTCATCTCTTTTTTTTCACCCCTCCTCCCTTAAATCTTTGACGCTTTAAAGACTGTAAAACTAGCCAAAACCTACATGGATATCAGGCAGTGTTGATACTAAAATAGCAGTTTTACACTGGGTGATGACTTCTTCACAACCAGTTTACTCTACCATTATTTAAGGCTCTACTTCAGCACAAGCACATGCTTTGGTCAACTGGGGCTAACTTGTGTTTTAAGTCCTTGTCCTACAGATATCTCCAAGTTTTTCTCGATTTGCCACGAGAAAGAGGACACCTTGGAGACAAACATCTAACACAGGCAAAGAAGGTGGGCTGAAAAACAGACTTGAGTAACACAGAACTTGAAAGGATAAAAACAGCAGTTTAACATCTCTAAAGGCAGGTAGTAATAGGCAGATCTGGCAGAGGCTGGCATAAGAGCATCTGAAATAGCCTTCCTGGGATGCACCTTTGCCCTTTTCTTATGCCTAACCTGAAGCTTTTTCACTATAGTCAAATGTCCAACCAATACCGGCACTCCACGGACAGAGTTACCTTGAACCTGCACAGAGGTAGTACAAAAGCTACTTCTCACTGCGACACAAAGCTTTAGGAGTGAGCACTCAGTTACAAACAGCAACAATTGGGTTTCAAGCTGCTTTGCTTGTGAACAAAACTTGAGGCTGCAAACTCTGCTTATAAACTCGGAGGAATGCAGCAGCAGTTGCCCAGGTCTGGGCAGTACTGCCTGGCCCGTGGCATGCCAGGGGGATTGTCTTCCACCTTTCCTGTTATTTCTGCACACTGCAAAGCCTCTCCTCCCCAGCAGGCCAAAAAGCAATGCCTTCATCTTCTACTGAAGAAGCAACAGAGGGGATAGCCTAGCTACCATTGATCATCCAGCCTGTTGCTGTAATGTTAGAAAGCCTCAAGGAATTCAGTCTATCCTTGTGTCAGGGAGAATTTGCTTCTCTGCGTGAGTCTTGGTTAGAAATTAATACCACTGTTTTTGATTTGAATAGATTTCACTCAGCTATAGTGAGACATGGCCACACTTTTTGTTGTGGGCATAGATTTTCTTAAGGCCTGAAAATGAAGTGGAACAGAAAGAATTACAAATGTTAACAATACATCTCTCACACTGTATGAAGTCCCTGATGTCAGTTGTGAGCCTAGAATTAAGGCTTTTTTTGTATTTTCTATGATGAGCTTTGGTTAAATTCCCTGGCAAGACCCCCTGCTTTCTAGGTCACTGGTGCAAAGGAGAACACATATTACAGCAGGATCACTGATATGCAACTGGTCTGCACAAGAAAAAAAAAAAGAGTGTGAAAAATCTTAAGAAGCTGTTACAAAGAACCACTAACAAACATTCTGGCTGTATTTAAACAGGGCAGAGAGGCCAGAGGCTAGCCTGGCAGAGGAAGATATCAAACATGCAGGAAGAAAATAGGAGACCTAACAAACTTAAATGGCCTGGGTATTGGTATCCCTGTTATAAGAGGTGATGACACGTGAAGGGAGTGCTTCCAGCCTCCCTGAGGGGGGAGGAATTGCAGAGAATGGTGCAGTCAGCTTCTGATTTTTATGAGAGAGATGGCAGAATGGACCATTGCTGACATTCTTCATTCCTGCCTTTGAGCGCATCAGAGAAAACCCATCCAAACCAACCTGGTTCTCACTGATACATCTTCAAGTCAGAGCTACTGCAAGATGTTTTGGACTGACGGTGTCTTTCACATATTCATCCTCCCATCAGGTTCTCCTATCTCTACTGCTAATCTCCTTCCAGCTGCTACAACTTACTCCTAGTCCACCTCCTCAAACCTCTTCTGGGAGCAGGAGATAAAGCGAGAGCAGCTGGCAAGGTTCAAGCACTTTCACTCTCCGCTGGCAATGCTCCACTCAGCCCCTGCTTGAGCTGGCCTCCAGTGGAGGATGCAAGGCAGAGCTGAGGACTTGCACATCATCAAAAAGTGAGACGCTTCCATTCCACATAATTCATCTTCTGCCAGACCAGAGGAATGAAGAGAAATGCTAATGTGTACTCCAAACAGAGTAAGTCCACAGTCCTCTGCATGACATCTCTCTGCCACAACATGCTTATAAATAATTTGCAGATTGCAAGAACAGCTGTTCTACCATATTCATTATTTGTCTGGTTGCTCTAAGGACTTAGGTGTCTAATCAGAGAGTTAGGCAGAATTCAGAAAGCTGAATTCAGGTTCTGAACCCAGGAATTTCCACTCCTCTACCACTTAGCTGAAATCCAGCAATATCTTCATTTTTTTTTCCTTAAAAATGCATTCTCCATGCCCAGTAGAACCTTCATTTTGGTTCTGCTGAGCAATTTAGTGCCTGATTCCTGAGCCTCATCCAGGCATGGGTATTAGACACTCCTCTGTTTGTCTCCTCTGAGGCTCTCTCAAAGCTCACCTACCCCATTTCCAGGTGCATGTTTGCCTGAGAAAAGATTCAGGAAACTACTGCCACCATCTTGGAAGCAGCTTCAGTGGCTCCTGTTAAAACAGTTTCACTATATGAAAAAGAATTCAGTATTCACTGAGGCAGTAAGGGAGTGCAAGAGAGATCTTGCCTCCATGTCTGCTCCAGAGCCCCAGCCTCCCTTCCCTGGTGAGCTGCCTTCTCGCTAAGAAAAGCACACTTCCCTTCTGCCTAGTCCTGCTGGTTTTTCTTCTCATAGAATATAAGAAGGTCTCATAGAATATAAGAAGGGATTTCAAATTCTTGCCAGCAAATTTACCTGTTGTGACTGTGGCATCTTCCTTCTGCTATACCAGCACTTTGGGGGTAACAGCTTGGGAGTCTGAAATCAGTTTCTAAACCCTTGACCTCTTAGTGTGAAAAAGTAGCAGCAGGAGGAGATTTGCTAGGGATAAAGCTCTTATGAACAAACTGTTTATCATTCAATAACAATCTAGGGACAAAGATAGCTATAAATCCACAGGAGGCATCTTATGCTCTGTGTCCATTCTAATATCAAATGGGATGCATGCCAGCCAAACGGATACTGGCATGGCTGGACCCTTTCTCTTGGAGAAATCTTCCAGAAATTCAGGCAGACTGCAACTAACTAGAAATAAGATTATTTGAGCATGCAGTTTTAAAGTTGTGTTTACCTGGATCCACATGGCTCCTTTTAAAATCTAAAGTATCTAATATAATAATTAAATTTGAAATTAGTTTTTGTCCCAAAATAGGTTACCAAAAAATCCAAAGAAACAATAAAGTGAAAATAAATGTTTTGACAGATGTGATTTTTCCCACCTTTCTTTCTGTTTTCCTTCCTCTCTCTAGGATGTCCTACTTCCAAATACATTTAAGATGGAACTTCTTTCTAAATTTGAAAGGATGATGAAAGAGAATGGAGATCTAGTAAGAAAAACAGCACCAAGAGATGACTTTATCCAGTTCCTGACAATTGATTGCTTAAGAATGTTTATCCTGGTCCCTGCTGCACCCTAAAACTTGTCCCAAGGCAGGGGGAAATCCAGTTCCTTTTTTCTTTACAGGTTGCCCTAACTAACTTGTTTTGATGGATGTAAACCCAAGTCTGCTCATCTTCTCAAACAGCCAGATCCCCTTTGTCTCAGGGATCAATGGCAAAGCCACAGTATCCACCTCTTGCCTTCAGAGGCTGTTCTGTCTCCTGGGAGATGCACATATCCTTGTTTCTGGGTTTTTTTGTTGTTGTTTGTTGTTATTTTTTCTAGGTGTATCAACTAAGCCACAGTCTTGAGTCCTACAACAAGAAAGACTAGAGAACAGGTCACTCTTGTGGCTGATCAAGCCTGTACTTGATCAGAAGTTATGTGCCAGAGAGCAGGACTTTGCACTCCTGCTTAGTAGCTGGTATGCTCATGGCTTTTTAACACTGATGTATTGCTGCTCTGAGACTCCACTTTCCTTTAGCGACTTTGAGAATCAGAAGAATGGGAGTAAATTTTTAAAAATGTCAGCAGTTGTCAATTGGTCACAGCAAGGGCTGCAGGAAACACCTTCTTCAAAACACACAAGTGACAGGTTTGGTATGAACCCCTAGCCTGTTCACTGTGACAGTGACCTCTAGGTTTGGTGGCAAGACATCTGAGCCCAAGATGCTCCTTGAAGCCTGGTCTGGCCTTCCTCAGTCATCATTTTTGCACTTTTTTTTCCCCTCAGTATACTTCAGTGAGTAATGTGCTGAGCAAAGTAGGCATCCGTGATACATCTCACTAAAAGAGGGTGATTACTGCCTCTGATGACTTCGGTGCTAGGCCCAGTGACACCATGGCAGCACATAGGTCTGCTCTGACCCAGTGTTTCTTAGCATTCAGCGCAGAGCCTTTCTCTGCCTCTATCACGTCTGCAGGGCACACAGAGGTGTTCTAACAGTGCCTCTGCCTCCAAGAAGCTGGCCTAAACTGTGGAGAAGCTGGCCATCAGGGAAGAGTCCCTGTCTTCCTCCTACTGCTGCAGCACCTCGAGTGATAACTGTCCCAGCTCTTCCATGACACTACAGCGGCACAGTCACCTGCCAGCCTGCCTGCACCCCTGCTGCAAAACCTCATACAACTCCTCTCATGACATGCCACCAGCCTACCTTGCCCTGCCATCAATTATGCCCCCTCCCTGGACTTGCCATGACAACTGAGATCTGCCTAAGGCCATGTGTGTCTAGCTTTCCATGAGGCCTGCCACCACTTGGATAAGCCAAGTGAAGACAACGTCCTCACATTGCCCTACTCTTGCTCCTGCTTCTCCCTGACTCACCCCTTCCCTCCAGGACTTCAGAAGATCCAAAAATCTGCAGCATCTGGCAGACCCACATCAGCAAGGAAGGACAGTCCCTAGACTCTCTGGTATGAGTGTGTTCCTGACTTCTTGCTGCTTAGGAAGTGTGGGGCTGGGCTGCCAAACAGCTCCAGCTCAGAGTCTGCAATGCGAGAGGCATCTTCCCCTCCCCACCCCCAAACAGCCCCAGATGCCAGGGTCAGCAAGCGAGGGCACCACGAGGGGACCTGCCAGCTCTGCCACTGCAGCTGCTCCCTCTGTCGCTGGCAGCTGGGCTTGAATATTCATGGCAACAAAAGATTAGCACTGTGTGTACTTGGCACTGGAGGCAGATAAACTTTCTTGAGGTGCCGGTGGCTCTGTTCTCATCCCATTCAAACAGCTCGCTCCCTCTCTCCCACTCCACTTGTCTGCTTCATCGACCAGCTGATTCTCTTGCTATATAAATGGCCTGTGCTGGGAGAGAGAGGCGAGCAGCTTGATTAAGCATTCAGCAAAGTGGTTCAGAGTCCAGACAAACTAACACAGATCTCGCCAAAACTTGCACTAAATTGGCAGTGAAGAAAGCCAGGAAAAAACTCATTTATAAAAGGGCAAATTTTTGCAAGGCATCAGAGTGGACTTAAGAGCTGAAGTTACTTAGACATTTAAAAGCATCATTCCCACTGACTTCCAGTGAGATTTAGGTTTTTGAACATCTAAAGAGCACTCAAGATGGAAATTTAGACCCTTTCAGATACTTAGAAACCTTTCACAGTTTCACCTTAAAATGTCCTTGATATTGTAAGGTTTAAAATATTGTCTGCCACTTCTCCCTCCCTGCTTAAAACCAGCCTGGAAATGAAAAAAAATAATCAAAATAAGAGGTCATCTCAAAGTTTTGATGCAGGTCAGAGATGGAAAAGGAAAACTTTGTTTCTCTCCTACTTTTGTTATTGGATTATTATGCTTTCAGGAAGGAGCCTGGAGTTGCAGTCAATTTGTTAACCCTGGTGCTGTGACAGCACTGGATGGCTCGCAGCTGTGAAAACCGCATTAGATGAAGAGATGCCCAACCTGAGTAGATGGAAAATGGGAGCTGAAAATGTTGTTAAACTGCAAGACACCAATGTGAAATGCTCCCGTGACAATTTGGGAACTCATCACGTATGAGCTGACCTATAGAATTACATTTAAACCATGCTATGTCCCTTGTTCGGCATGAATTTGCAAGTGTCTGTGAGCTGGCAGGGCTGGATTACATTCAAGCCAGAGGAGGAAGGTTACTCACACTTGGAAGGGAGACCTGCAGAGTTAACCAGCAAAGAGTAGGTAGAGTTTGAAGAATGAATGGTTACAAATCACTAAAGCAAAACCATTAGCATGTTACCAGTAGCTTTTCAAAAGCAATCAAAAGTGGGCAAACATGTCTGGGCTGTAGCGTTGTCTTCCTGCCTGGACCAGCATGTCTTCCTTCCCCCACCCAGGCAAGGCTGATGTTTTCCAGTGGCAGGGTGAGAAATGTGCCTAGTGGAGCTGCTTTGTTGCCTCTGTGCGGCCCTGCGCAGGCTGTGATGCTACAGCTCTTCCTCTGGGAGCATGTTACCCTCGCTGCCCACAACGTCAGGAGCTGTGATGCCTAACCTGGGGTCCTCAGCTTCCTCCAGGAACTCAACATTGAAAGTTAGATTTTACAGCCCTTAGCTGAGTTCTCTGTCCTTGCAGGCATAGTCTACTGTAAACAGATAGAGCAAGTCACTGCAAAGTGACTGAACTGCATCCCCAGAGCAGCCAGGAATAGCAGCACCCCAATGAA
Source organism: Rhea pennata (assembly GCF_028389875.1). Taxonomy (NCBI): domain Eukaryota; kingdom Metazoa; phylum Chordata; class Aves; order Rheiformes; family Rheidae; genus Rhea; species Rhea pennata. The sequence goes on along the minus strand of NC_084667.1, from coordinate 17,237,764 downwards.
CATCAGCACCTCCAATGCTATCTGAAGCCAAAGGGCTTCAATGGATGAAAGATGTTCATGCTCCAAAGAATTGTGGGTTTGGCATCACATAACATAGTTTTGTGCTGGTAGTGGAGAGATGGGAGTTTTCTAGATCTTCCTCAGGACATCATGTAATGAGGCTTTGGGGGCCCAGCAGTAAATGAACTCCACAAAAGGCTGCCTGATGGAGTCCACTCAAACTAGCCAAATAATTATCTTGCTTTGGCAAACCACACAGGTCTTCAAGTCAGGAAAATATTAATAGTTTATTATTTGCTGCTGTGTGGGAAATGGGAATAATTTTGAGTTTTCAATAATTTGCTAGCAAATTAACTTCTTATGCCAAAAGCAAGGCTGCTGCATTGCTAACCATTCTCCAAGGATGACAGTGGGGGAAGGAAAGAGCTTAGGGGCATGGCCACCTGCTCCTTCTCCATCTGACACTGCCATAACCACAGTCTGCCTAGATTTGGCTTGACAGGTCTCTCAGGAGGACAATGGGAACAACCTCATTAGAAAAGAAAAGTAAAACTGGTCAGCAATGAGAGGTAAAATTTGCTTCTGCCATATTCATGAGTCAACTGCAAAACAAGATCCTCACTGTGCACGGTAGTTTCATCAGAAGGCTACTGCTGTATAATAGCCTGCTAGCTTTTTTACTTCTAGGCCAAATGACCAACATTCTTAATAAACAACAGGTATGTTCAAAGCAAATATTTTCCTCTCATGCACTCACAAAGGATTTCTGGTAACATTGATCTCTTGGGCTATTCAGTGGCTGCTATGAGCTGTGAGGCTTCTCAGCTAACTATTTCTCTCTTGCTTCGAGAATCTGAGTGATGTTTCACGGAGTATTTAGTTTAGAGATGTGATGCAACATTGTGCTTTTTTAAATATTGTTTTCTTTTATATCCTTCTGCTTTTCTCTCAAGACCCAGTTAAGACATGAAGAATTTTCCTTCAGCAGATTGTCATTTCCTTCTCCCTTCACTGATTTCTAACATAGTTCTCCATTCTCTGTTCACAGACAGGGAGCATTTACCACCCAATACACTAGCTGGCACCTTCCTTAGCCCATGTTGCCACGCAGTATAGCATTTGTCACTGGTGCACAGTCATGGAAACGCCGCTCCCCTTCTCATCCATGCTGCCTGTCACGAGTGACCATGGCTCCTTCATGCTCCTCACAGAGCAAAAGGAAAGTCACCACTCAGCACAGCAATTTTTATCAGATCCAGCCACGCGGAAACATGAGCTCCACTTGCATGCTTTCCTCTGGAAACACAGACTTCCACTTAAGGTCTTTCAGCTTCTCTTGCATTGTCTGTCTTATCGCAGTTATTGTATTGACTTGCCTAGACAACACCATCTCTGATGATACCAAAGCCATGAGTCTGCCTAAGCTGTTCACTGCAGCATCTCAGGTAGTAAACTGTGTCATCTGGGTGCACACCAGGACTTACCTCTGGCAGTTTCACTGGAAGAACAGAGCCATAAGACACCTTCTCCCTGGCAGCAGGGGGCCACTGCAGCTTTTTCCCCAAAGACCAGGCTCTGGCTAGCTCAATCCAAGACCTAGCTACAACAGCGAGTTAATGATTCATGGGGAAAGCAAAGTTAGCCCAGCCTTACTCATCTTGCATGGACATCTGGCACAGGTTGTTAGGCCTTTAGCTGCTGTTCTTACTTAAAAAAAAAATCCATCAGAAAAATCTTTTCCTAATATAGACTGAGTGTCCAGAAAAGTCCCTAGTTATTCATCAGTATGAGAAGTATCCATGTACCCAGATGCAATGCCTCATCTTGCCATGTGGAATATACTTGATGGCCACAAAAACATGGACATAGGGCAGAGCATGAAGGAGAAAGGTGAAGAGGAAATACAGCTGAGCTGTACCAGATGGTTCCTTTTAGTTCAGTTATGTTTAGAAAAGAAGTGTAGGAAACAATCCTAGGACCTGCTCCTCAGGATGGTCTCAAAGATAGCAGGGAGTTTGGAGTTGGTTTGCTCTCTAAAAAAATTTTGCTAGTTACTTTTTATTCATCCCTGGAACTCAACTGAAATAACCAAAAGTTGAAATTAGACAGTCAGTAAACTGGTGCTAGGGAGCCAGTTTGGACCAGATCAGACCCAAGGCAGAATGTCAGTGGACTACAGATGCTGAAGCTCAAGACTGTGTGCACCTGGTTTTGTGTTGAAGGCACTCCCTAGTGCCTGAAGACTGTATCACAACCAATCACAGAACTATTCTGGAGCAGTCGGCCAGGCAGCCAGCTCTGACCTAAACCCCTGCCAAGCAAGGTGGAAACGTCCCTTGTAGAGCCTGGTCCAGGAGCCAGGAACTCTGCCTATGCAATGTGCTGAGGTTGGGGACTTCCCACTCTCAAGTCCACCCTAGAAAGCACATTCCTAAGTGCAAGCCCTGCTGCCAGCCAGTTTATCACTATTTACAACCCAGATGCTCCAGGATACTGATGCCCAACAGATACTGCAATCAGAAGAACCTAGGTTCTTCTAGAGATACTACCTACTGCTCTCTAAATTTAGCATCTGGAGCTTGAGCCAAGGAGCTTACACTGCTGTTCAAGGCAGAGCTGAGCCTGTTTAGCCTGGAGAAGAGAATACTCAAAGGGGATCTTATCAATATATACAAATACCTTAAGGGAGGATGTCAAGAGGATTGGGCCAGACTCTTCTCAGTGGTCCCCAGTGACAGGATAAGAGGCAACGGGCACAAACTGAAACACAGGAAGCTCCATCTGAATATGAGGAAAAACTTCTTTACTGTGAGAGTGACAGAGCACAAGCACAGGTTGCCCGGAGAGGTTGTGGAATTTCTTTTCTGGAGATATCAAAACCTGCCTGGATGCGATCCTGTGCAGCATGCTCTAGGTGACCCTGCTTGAGCAGGGGAGTTGGACTAGATGATCTCCACAGGTCCCTTCCAACCTCAACCATTCTGTAATTCTGTGATTGCTGACAACAATTTCTACTGGCTGGGCTGCAAATGGAGAAGCTCCAGCGCGTTTGTGAAGAGACACAAGGATAGTTCTACCTCAAGACTGACACAGCAGCAATTCCTTTATCCAGCATCACAGCAGAACTCAGTAAGAAAGGTTTCCTGATACAGTCCTATTTTCAAAAGCTCCTCTTCCGTATAGCTCTCATACAAGTATACGCAAATGCACAGAGAAGGAGACACTGGAAATGTGGCATGTTCTCACATTAACTTTGAACATTGACAGGCATTTAGTAAAGCTAAGAAATATAGCAAGGCTCTTGCAATTGGGAAGGGCTACAAGAAAATCAAGGCTCTTAGGAGGAGAGGTAGTTTATGCTAGACAATCAAAAGGAAAAAAGAAGCAAAGAAAGGTGAGAAACAGACCTGTGAGACCCCTGGACATATCAGTGAAGGACTTTAAAGGACTTTTTAAAAGATTTCTAAAGAAGTGCTAAAGAAATGCAGTGTTCATTTTCTAGCAATCACAGAGGCAGGGAATAATTTGGAACCTGCAATCTAAAAAAATCTGAATTTTCCAAGAAAGTGCACCACCTAAGTCAGCAACAGCAACAAAGAGTCCAATTAGTTCATAGAAATGGCCTGGGTTGTAAAAAAAAAAAAAAAAAAAAAAAAAAAAAAAAAAAAAAAATCCCCTTGCAGTTTGCATGAAGATTGCAGAGATAAGACTCTGAGAGTACAGCAGGAAATTCTGTGCTGGCAGCTAATCTTCTCCTATAAGAAATCTTGGAAGAGCTTTAAAGAGACAGAGTGTTGGGACAGGGAGGGGAAATGAGTAACAAACAGGAACCCTGCACAAAAACAACCGACTTCTACAGGCCCGTGACTCTGGCTTTTCTCATGCAGTGCAGGGAGACAAGGATGCTGCAGTCTTAAACTTTCACCTTTTTACGACAAGAAGGCCAAGTGGCACTGTTATGTACCAAACCTCTGAGTTTTACAGCAGTTCTCTCCTACTATCCTTCCTGTTTCTTTTCCAGGGATCAAATATGTCCCTTGATGGAATGATCTTACTGAGAAAGAGATGACGATTTTCCTACTAGATGTGCGTGTGTGTCTGCACACACACATACACACAGATGATGGAACTCAGTTTTGTCAGGTGGAGATGCAGAGCTTTCCTGCTGACACTGAGAGACACAAGTGCTTATCTACCATTAGGACAGAGACCTCAGTGAACATGTATCAAACCTGCAGTCCAGTTTTGTAACATGAGTTTTCATGCTGTCTCTAGAATCAGAATATGATTGATGAAATAAAAATACTTGCTTATCTGATGAGGTGACAAATTGCATGTGTGTGTAGGGATGGGAAAGAGCAAATCTGGATAGATCGTGTAATGTAATACATGGATCAGCACTTTTAGCCACAAATTTCTGAGTTAATAATGAATGAAACACTTCTATTACATATATGACAATCCATTGGAAAGAGGGGTTGCAGAGAGATAGGGACATGCACTGGCTACTTGGGGTTTCGGCCTTGCACCTCACTGTGTAAACAATGGTCTTTCAACAGCAAAATTGCCCTGATTTGGTTGCTCAGTGATAGGTGAGCTGCTGTAGTGACTCTTTTTGATGCAACTCAGATTTCAGATACAGGACACAAGTTCTGCAATACCAAGGAAATTTATTTGGTGAAAGCCCTGTGTGGCTTTCACCAGAAATAATGGGAAAATGTGTACCAGGCTGTCACCTTAGTTATATGACTAGTTTCACAGGGGAGGAGCAAACTAGAGAGAATGATGGATAAGATAAGAATGTATAAAAAAGGAGTGTCTTCTTTTGCCTGTAACCTACTGTAATGTGTTTGGCTACTGTCATGTCTCTTGCTTTTACCAGAAAGGATAAATTTCACCATTCCACAGAGCCATCAGCTGCCAATTCAAGGGCTTTGACGCTGGGATCCTAGCAAATGCTCCTGTGGCCTCCAGCTCCCTGCCCTGCTCCCATGCCAGAAGTTATGGTCCCCACTACATTATACATACCTGCTCCTGCACAAGCAAACATGACAGCTTAGCTTAACCACCAACAGCTCTGGGAGCTGGAGAGCAGCTGTGGCACTGTGTCACTCACTAAGGTTGTGCCGGTGATGTAGTAGAGGAACTGGTGCGTGACAACAAAGATCACTGAATCCTCCCTTGGCCAAAACTCATGCCATTAACCAGCCCCAATCACAAAAACTATGTTTACTCCTAAAACTGAAGTTTAAGGAGAGGAAGATCCAGATGTACATAGTCTTTCCTAGCTCACTAATAATGACAATAATGATTAAGCCTGAAAGAATTTCTAAAAATATATAAAAGTCATCAGTTTACATGTTGCCATGTTGCAGTCTAATGTTGTGCACAGTCCTGGCTGAAATTTTTTTAAGGACATCATTCTATGTTTCATCCTTTTTCTTTTCTTTTTTTTTTTTTTTTGTTTTTTTTTTTTGTTTTGTTTTTTTTGCTATGTTTCATCCCTTATCATTTTTGAGCAGTTTGACATGAAGGTTCTCAGGAATGAAGCTGCACAGCAGAGACAGCAGACATTGCAGGGAAAACATGGAGATCCAACATTCCAACATCAGAAATTCCCCAACTTTTCCAGGATATCACTTTTAAAAAATATATATCCAAAATACCTGTTTCCAGTGAAGAAGCAAGATTCACCTCTGAGTGGTGAGAGATGCCTGTGAAAGCAAATGGTGAAATACTTTACTGTTCCCATCAGGAGCAGACTCACGAAAGTACAAATCAGCATCTGTGACTGCCCTGAGGGGCACAGTTTTATCCCAGCTAGTCATCTGAGTTTCCAAAGCTGTTGGTGTGGGGTCATGACTTGTCATCTTCTTAGTATTGATGAATGTTTCATAGCCACAGCAATATTTCTGAGCTAGTAAGTGACTAAACACTGAATTAATAGAAACAGTTTGGGTCAATGAATTCTTCGTTAGTATCTCAGAGGACAGCCTGTCATTTTAGGACCTCAAAGGAGCATAATATGGGACATCTGTGTATACCGCTCAGCAAACTGTCAGCACAAACGCACTAACAAATTCACAAGATTTGCCCTTAAATGAACCATTAGGAGGCCAAGTGATTAATAGGTTGATCTGTCGAAACTGTTAGCTTCCTAAAAGCATGACTGAGTGGAGTCATTGCTTACGGTACAAGGAGCTGTTATTAACATTCCAATAGCTGTTTTTCGTTAAAGACATCTGTGACTTAGAACTGTGAAAGCCTGTTTGGTTTTGCATTTGTGTCTTAAATAAACGAAACACTGCATTTGTATACCCAGCACATGTTTCCTTTAAGGGGTTTGCTTTCAAAGCAGTCAAAGCAAAATATATTGCCTTGTGGCAAATGCAGCTGATGGGGTACCACTTTGTGGGTTAGGGCTTTCGTCTCCTGCAAAGACAATGTGACCCGTGGAGACTTCAGGTTCCTTCATGCAATGTTCCTTTTCTGTCCCAAGATGCTACTCTTCTTTTACATAACATGTGGACCCCAAGCATCTGGCAGCTTGCTTTTTGGCAGCCGTATTCCTAGTATACAAATACTGCAAAAGAATTCCTTTCCTCCCCACCCACAATGCCACATCTGTGCTCCAGGGTTGTACCTCTTTCTTCAGTGGCTGGAGAAATCAAATCAGAATTGTAATTACCAGTAAATTCTGCCTCAACAGAAGAATTGATTTCTGAAACTGTCAGCAGCCTCGGAAGGATTATGAAAGAATAAATGGGGCGAAGCAGGATACTGTGGTTGTTAAAGATCTCTTCTATCCTGGGCAACTTAAGTTTGGCAACCTGCTGAGTCACCTAGGCTTGGATCTACAAAAGGACTGGAGTCCTCAAGCCCAAAAGGTATGCAGCTAAAAACCCTGCTCAGCTGGTGTAGTAGCCATGTCACTGATGTTCCATGGCCACTGCACACTGATGTATTTGTAAAATACTCTGTTGTCATACACGAAAGAGAAACTGTTCAGGAATCAGCCTGAACATCTCCCAGCAAATGCTGCATTTCCTATATGATAGGTTTGGAGGGAAAGGGCGCTCTTGGACTCTTGGGCTAAACTTCTTCCACCTTGTGGAATAGCCAGGGATAATGATGAATTGCAGAATCACAGAATAATTTATGTTGGAAGGGACCTCTAGGAGGTCAGCCGGTCTAACACCCTGCTCCAAGCAGGGTTAACTTCAAAGTTAGATCAGGTTGCTCATGACTGACATTTCCCCAATGTCAGTCTGGATAAAAAGATGATCAGGCCCGCTACTCTTCCCTGCATTTCACCTCAGGAAAAAATACCAATTGCACTTGCACTTGTACAGCAAAGTCCCCTCAAACTGCTTTTACTAGAAGCTATTCAAAGTAAAAGAATTGGAAATGGATGAGTAGAGGCCAGAAGACTGTCAGGGAAAATTCAGGGAAATTCCTTCTGCCCCAAGCCAGAAATGAATGTGTTACCTCACAATGCCTCATCCTTCAGCAGTTGTGTTGGCTTCTTTCATGTGTCACTTTAGGCAGGCGTTCAGTGGCCACTATAAGCCAAATGGCTTCTTCAAAGGAATAGAGCTTGGAAGGGTTTGGCAGCTGAATTCTCTCCTCCCAGGAACCTATGATCTTCAACTGTAAGTATGTGCAAAAGAGATATTAGAAACAACCCCAGATAGTTGGGAGAACAAGACCTGAAATGTTACCGAAGGGTAGGGAGCCTTGGGCCTTCACGTTGTGATCATGGGAGCTCGGAGATCCCCATGGAGGTCTTTGGACAGCCAAGCCCCCTCCATTCAGGTTGAACAAATGAAACCTCTGCCTAGCAATCACTGAAACTAAGGACAAGCCATGGCCAAGGCCCAGCCAGCGGCCAGCAAGGCTAGTCAAGGTTTGGCCAGCTGATCAGGGGCTCTGATGACACCGAACCAGGGAGGCCACGCATTGCCTGAACACAGCTTTGTGCAGGGACACAAGTGGGATGCCTCCTTCACTGCAAGAAAGCATATGCCTGCCATCAGCTGAGCAGGCAGCTGCCCATCAGCTGAGCTGCCCTACATGGGCATGGAAGGGCTTTGCACTAACATGTTTTATCTCACAAGCAGGGTAAGCTAAGTACATGGGCCCTTACAGCAGCACAGCTGATAGGCAGTTGCCTGTTAAACTGCCATAAAATACTTATAGCTGGGTCTGTGCCCATAGAGATGTCCTTGTAGCCCAATTCTGAGAGCAGAAGGAGTAAGAGAGCTTTGTGAGGGGGCATTTGTCATTGAGAAAGGACTGGCACTTTACAAGAAATTGTGTCATCCTCTACTGTGTTCAGGGAAATTGTTGTTTAGGATAGGAAGTTGGGACCCTCCAGACTTTGTTATATCAGGGCCTCTATGTACACACTTTAGGAGTATACAAACTGCAGTGAGGAATGTTGATCCATCACTTGGGTCAAAAGGGGAACACTAGTAGCAGCCAGTAGATAGATCTCTTGCAAAACTAGAGCAGAACATGGATGAGAAGCTGTTCTCCTGCTATGGGAAGATGCTTTTACTGAAATAGATGAGAGTGTCCTGAATCTTCAATTACCAGCAAGCTAGACAACTTCCTCAGCAGATGGGATGTCTCATTTCGTGCTCATTTTTGTTACGTCAGTATTCAAACCCCACTTAGTACTCTTATGGTGAATCATGTTTGTAAACTATACAGTGTAGCTATTCAGATATTGGGCAAGGACCTGTCAACTTCTCTATGTTGGAAGTCTGGAAACTATTAAAACAATCTGAAATGTCCAGGAAGAGAGTATTTTATAACCTGCAAATCCTATTAATGTCTTCCAGGTTCATCTACCATCATTCCTACCTCCTTGGGAACAGTCCTAAATCATGGAGTAAAATGTTCCCAATGACCAGCATAGACTGAGAGGTACCACATGTGTAGAAGGTGCTAAAGTTTGTTTTTATTGCTATTCTGAGTCAGAAAGTGTCTATGCAGATCTTTGCAAACCCTTGTGAGCAGTCTTTCCTCCTGCTTACAGCTGTCTGAAAGCTGCCTGAGTGTGACGAACATGACATCAGGACTGCCTGAGACTGAAGAGAGTCTTAGCGCAGGCTTGGCAGTCCTAACCCACACTCATTGCTACACTAACCAGATTCCCGCTCTTTACAACTGCCTCAGGCAGTAAATAAAGTGAGTTTGTGTCTGCTTACAAAGGGCCACATCATGATGCTGTCATCCAACATCCAGCTCATAGACCTACTCTGGCCTAAGGGCCATACACTCTATAAAGTAAATAGTCCTATTTAAAATACAAAGATCTGATTCTTTTCTTAATCATACCAGAGGAGAAAACCTTCCAGTAAAGGACTCGCTGTAAATGGAGCTGGCAGTGCTTTCCTGAGCCGGCAGACAGCTTGAAACAATAGCTTTGAGGAGCGCGTCCTGCCTTCATTCATCGCACTAGGTGATTTGCCATCGAGTTCCACGGAAACAATGTGAACGGCCATATTCGGTGTTTCGCTGCTGATTATTTTAGCAGACAGGATGGGGACAGGGTAGGAATGAGACCCATATGGGAAGTGGGAATTGCATGGTAGGAAGTAGGGAGACAACACAGAAGAAATCAGGGAAGGGGGAAAGAAACAAAGACAGGAGAGGGTGAGAGAATAAACCCTCAAGGGCAGACATGATGGTGATAATAAGGTAGTCACTCTTTATCTTCAAATGACACTGGACACTACGGCAGGAACAGAGCTACAGGATGAAGATAACTGGGTCATTTCTTCCTCATTGCACGTTTCACTTGTCTGCTGTGTCTCTATCATTTTGGGAGAATTGTTCTCTGTCTGGAGGACGCAAATGCCCTTTGTGTATGCCCCAGCCTGCGAGCCGTGAGAAAACAGCTCCCTTCAGCCAGCTTGACGCTAGATACCCAAAGCGGGTGAGTCAGCTGGTGCCCACCAGAGAGAGGCTACTGCCAGAGGTGATTTATCTATTCCTGTTCTTTTAGGAGGGGAGGAATCATCTCCTGGAGATGTCTGTCCCCCTGCGTCCCCTCCACAGGGAGACAGATGGCTAGCTGTTGCCAGCAAAGGCAAATCCCAACTGAGGACGGGTAGAAGAGAGTGTGCACAGTCCACCCTGGATGTGTCCTGCCTCCTCAGTGGTGTAACAGAGTCCCTGCTCTGCTAAAGGTAATGGTGAGCCACCTTCCTTTCTAGTGTCAGGTATTTAAGACAAGGAACAGACTCGTGTTTCTTTTTTCCAAGAGGCTGTGAATTACATGTCTGGAAAAGCCATGCGGTACATCCGTATTAGTAAATTAAACAAACCCTGGGCTTTTCTCTGACACTGAGGCCAGCCAGCATTGAACAGCTCATGTTCGCACTGGTTGTGCTAATTCATTTACCATGCCATGGCGCTGTGTCTAAGTGTGCTGGGTGGCCCAGGACAAAACTATGCCAGAGATATTTCTGTTTGACAGAGTAACTGATTGAGCTCCCTTGCCTGCAAATGTTTAATTTGCTAGTACAGATGGAGCCTAGATCCTACATTAGCACAGACACATCCCTATTTTACAGGAATCCCACAAATACTGGCTACCCTGTCACTCCCAAAAGAAATCTCAGGCAGGATTACCTTTAAAGTCTTCTCAGCACAGGAAATCTGTGCCTCTACCTGCTCTAATTTTCACACTGCCTTGGTGTGAATTTATAGCAGTTAGCATGTTTGCAAACCCTGTGTGAGTGTGTACTTGTGTGTTTGTGTGTCTCCTTCCAAGACACTGGAGAGCAAAATTGCTAAGGGATCACGCAAACAGACTCCTGCAAATCTTGCTGGATTCCCATTCTCTGCTCTCTGTGTTGTTCACCTGTGGCATAGCTCCCCCAGCAGCTGTAGCAGCGGCACCTGACGTACGCTTACCTGCCGTGACTGGCGTGGCAAAGCAGACCAACCAGAAAGGTGCCTTAACTCTCTGCCACGCATGGCAAAGGTTGGAGGCACCTCTCTGCTGCCCTAGCTACGAAGCCTGGAGCTAAGCAAAGGGTGGAGATGTCTCTACATCACCCAGCATGATTCAGCAATGTTACTTCACCAGGGTCCTCAGTTGTGTCTCATGAGCTCCAAAAGTAGAAGAGATTATTGAGCTCTGCAGGGTGTATGTCTCCAGTTGTTCTTGTCAAGAGAAAAAAGGAGAACTTCACATTTGTGTCAGAAGCAGTTGGGATTGACAACCGCCTACTATCACACAATGGGGAAGTGTCCTTGGCACCGCGAGCAGGCAGGATGTTTACTACCAGGGATTTGCAGAAACTATCAGAAAGGCTGTGATAAGTGGATCTGATATATTTTACAACCCTTGAGGGCCTTTTCCTAATTTGCCATGTGACTTATCAACCTGTTATTGTCCTCTAGTGCTTTCCACATATTGATGGTACTGACCTTGAAAATCCCATGGCCTAATAGGTTGAATGATATTATTGTGTGTGGAGAGACAACAGAATTCTCGGTCAGAGACTGGAGGGGGAAGTGTGAATGTGGAGACAGGGCAAGTTGGAAAGTACATCCAAGTGTCAGTCTGTGTAGGCCAAGTTCTCCGTGGGACTCATGAGGTGGTTCCCACTCTCTGTCATTGCTGTCACTGCAAGCCAAGAGTCTACGCTCTCTTCTAAGCCACACAGGCTGAGTTTCTGCCAAATTCTACAGCACAACCCAAACTTTATATAGTTCAGTCACACTGAGATCTTACAAAATATAGTATTATTATCCCTGTTTATAAACAGGGGAATGGGAAGGAGGTTTAAAAAACTCCTAAGGTAGGAGAGTATACTTGCAAGTATACTTGCAGAGTATACCAGTGGTAGAAGTAAACACAGAAATCTCCCAAGCCCCTGCCCTTGCCATTTCTGGTTGGGTTCTCAGAGCTGTTTAGAGAAATTCCTATCATAAGATAGACATTGTCCTGGGGCCATCTCCCTCTTTACAGAGGCCTTCCTTGGTTTCTTTTGACCATTGCATTAACCACTGACCAAGGAGGTCACCTCCCCTCCTGCTTGCAGTCACACTTCTTTATACAGGAGAATTTGACTTGAGAGTGTTTAATTAACCGGTCCTTCTGCAGCTGCTGGATGAACTGCAAGGATCTGGTCAACAGGCCACTCTCCGTATGCTTCCAACAAGGCATTCAGTTTATACATCCTTCAAATTAAAGCTAAATATAGACCGGATTCATCAAACCTGGAAGCGGCTGTCCAGAAATAGAAGGTAGACAGGAGTTCACCCTGGGCTCTTGTGACTAGAAAAATCCCCTTCACAACTCAAGAGCCGGTAGCTGGTTTCTATTGCGTGTGCACCAGAGGATTTTGAACCTGACTCCTAACAGGTCAGACATTAAAATAACGCCCAGAGCTGGTCTTTCTTCCAAATACAAATGTAAAGTAAACCTCGTGCCAATCCCAGTTTCAGATGATCAGTTCCATTGCAGCCGCACAAACCTACTTTCCCTTTGTCGTTAGCAGGGCTCCAGACTGACCCTGACAGCATTTCTGGTCTGCTTTCAACCACAAAACAAAAACTGGGGAAGACACTGTTTTCTCACACCTTGGTTGAAGGTTTGCTGACAAACAAAGGCTAATGAGAGCTAAGAGATGGTAACATGGGCATCTGCATGGTGTGGGGTGACGCGTGCCCCACAGCGGGGCTGCAGCTGGTTCCAGCTCCTGAAGGGTCCGCAGGCACAGCCTGGGGGACGTGCGCGGGGGCAGACGAGCGGTGCATCAGCTGCACCACCAGCACCCGGCCTTTCCCAGCCCCATCCTGCGCAGCTCGCACAGGGGCCGGGGACCGAGGGGCGGATGAGAGGGGTCAGGGGCTGGTGCTGGCGGGGACAACCCCTCAGTCCCGTCCCCACAGCTGCTCCGCTCTCCCTGCCGCCGCTCCCGAGGGAGAAAAACCGCCCTTGCTGGCAGAGGACCCCGGCCGCGGCGCCTCCGGCTCCAGCGCCGTGGAGCGGCCGCCCGCGGGGCCCGGCGGCGGCGGCGGCCGCTAGGTGGGTGCCGAGCGCCGGCGGCCGGGCGGGGCCGAGCCGGGCCGGGCCGGGCGGGGCCGGCGGCGGCGGCGCGGGGAGCCCGGTGGTGCCGGGCCCGGGGCGGCGGGGCCGGAGGGCGAAGCGCTGCAGGTGGACGGGGGCTGGAGGCTGAAATCCGGGCGCGGCGGTGCAGAATTAGAGCTCTCCTGGGGCTTTTTTTGTTTGTTTGTTTGTTTTTAATCCATGGTCGGCGCCTAGGCGAAAACAAGAGCCTTGCATCCCCGCTGTTGTGCAGGGTCCTGTTCCTGGCTTTCCTGAGATGCCCCCACCCCGCTCACCCCGGGCTGCCCCTGCACCCGCTTCCTCTCTCCTGCCGGTCCAGCCGCGGCGGGAAGTGGAAGTGCCAAAATACCTTGACAGAGGCTGTTCTCATAGGGGTCTCAGCCTCACCGCAGTCGGGAAGTACAGGAAACCTCGCAGGCTGCCTGTTCTCATGAAACTCTCCGCTTTAACAGTTTTGCGGACCAAAAAGGTTCGGGTAGTTCAGATGCACAGCTTTTTCAGTGCTTTTCAGAGCCACCAGCCTAAATCTCCAGGCACAGGCCCAGCCCAAATCCAGAGGAGCACCCCTGGACTGGTGGGGGCACCTTTGGTGGGGCACCATGTAGCAGTGAGCCCTCGTAGTGTTTCACAGTGCTGTAGATGAAGCTAGAGGCACCAGATGTCCTGGTGCTGAGGAAGTGTGGGACCAAACATGACTGAGTGATGCCATCAGCTTGCATTTCCTGAGGAAACAGCGGGAACCTGCGAGCAGCAAACAGCCAAAATCTTCAGATTTAAACCTTTCCCTAGGAAATGGAGCCTGGGATTCCCTGGCACCTCCTTAGGGAATGTACTTCTGGGATTAATTTAGGCAGTCAGTGCATGGTGGTGCTCCTCCACGGCAGCCTGGTAGCAAAACCGTTTGCCAAAGTGCCTGGCTCCCCAGGGAGGAAGCACCGACCCGGGGCAGGAGTCTGCTCTCCTCTACTTCCCTCCTTTGCTTTTTGCACTGTCATGAATTCAGCAGGCACACCATGGTTCACCTAACAGTATCTGCAGGAGGATGAAAACACCTGAAGAGGTTAGACTGAAAGTTTCCAAGAGCTGTGAGCGAATGATCCTGTTCATTCCCCCACCCCGAAAACCAATCCTTCTGGCACTTCTGGCTCTTCCATTTGTAGGACACATAGAACAGATGGATCTCTCCCGAAATGAAAATGCATGGGATGTCATCAGAAGCCAGTGTAGTCAGCGCATTCCTGTGAAAAGCCCCAGCTTTTGTCAAAGAGTTCAGAGATGATAAATCAGAATTTTCAGTTTGGTAAAGTCAATATTGCTACAGCCAGGTATATACTAATATTCCAGATCTGCTCTATGGACAGCATATGTATCCTGTATAGCATCCAGATGTACACGCTCTGTGGGTTTTGGCTTAAGAGAAGTGAAACAGAACCAAAACAGAACTCCCAAACATTACTTTTTTCAAAGTTTAGTGCCAGAACTTAGTCCGTGAGCTTTCTTTACATGCTAATCCCACTTCTGTCAGGAGGCTACAAGCTTCCAGAAATTAATCTGAAGTAGCAGTCCCCAAAGAGAAGAGCCTATTTTTACAGTGATAATGTGGAGATGGCGATCATGCTTTTTCTGGCAACGGGAGAAATTCCTCTCCGCAGCGTTGTCCACCTGCACTGGACAACAATAGATGGTGACTCAGGACGAAGGGCTTTGTGACACTTCCAGCTCTGACACGGTTGAGTCACCAGCCGGGATGGGATGGGGTGGGCCCAGCTGGGAACGCAGTGTGCAGGATGTGTCTCAAGCACAAAGCCAAAGCAGACAGGTCCTTTCCATATGCCTTCATACAGGACCGTAGGCAAATACAGATGTGTTATTTAAACCAAACTAACTGCAGTGCCTGTGAAGGGCTGAATTTCCTCCTGCAGCCCCTTGTGCGTTTCAGTCTTTGCGGGTGTATTTGCAGCTTCTGTGCTCCCACCTGTGGAGCGTTGCAGCAGCATCTTCTGGCTCCAAGGAGAAGGAGAGCAAAGGAGTGTAAAGCAGGAAGGAATGCAGAGCCATGTCCCCTTGTCCTCCCACAGCCCTGCGTTGTGGTCCCAGGAGCGGGGCACAGCACCAGATGCAGGTTTGGACACAGCTGTCCTGTCCCCTGTAATATGTGTGCAGGTGTTGAGTTACACCAAGAGACATCAGCTGAGGCAGTAGATGGATATGTTCAGGAACCTATTTACTAGTGCAAGGAAGGGTAATCACATCTGCCAGCAGCGAGCTGCTTCATCATCATGCTGCCCATCACTGGCTCAAGAATATTAGAATGATGTTAGAATAACTGGCATCTTACTGTTTGCAAGACTCATTTTTCAGGAAAATCCTAAGTTTTTATTTGTTGTGTGTTTCTAATTCCATTCAGGCATTGCTCTAGGGCAGCATTGTATGTTTACATGTCCTAATGGTGCATTTCTGTATCATGTGTTTGGAGTTCTCTTATGCTTTTTAACTTTGAAATTCTTCTGTTTCTAACGTGTTTTGAGGATATTCTACAAGTCTCTCTTTTTGTACATTGTGTTCCTTTCTTTAAATGTACTCTTATATTAGGTAACTTCACTCTAACTTTGTTTTTTCCTCTAGAAGTTATAGAGTGGAAAAAATGCACTTCAACAGTGTGTTAGACAAGTGTAAGAATTAATTAAAACCTTTCCTCCATGAATGAAAATGGAAATTCTTCTGAGCATGTAGACATTAAGGGCTCAAGTCTGCTTTTACTTACCCTGACATCAGTCAGGAATAACAGCAATGAGTTTTGTCTGGGGGGAGTTAGCAATGGAGAACAAGTCCTGGATTTTCCCATGCACAAATGGCACACTTTTAGAAGTACCAGTCCTTCAGCATGTGCCCTCAGACAACCCAGATAACCTTCAGATAACCCTTGCAAAGTCAGACATGGGGGTAATGAAAAGCAGGGAGGTGGGGGGCTGTAGGGTGAACTCCCCCAGGGCTATAACCCTGTGTGGGAAGACAGGTATCTAGCAGGAGGGTGCGAGTCGGAGCAGGGGCAGTGGTGGCAGGGACGTGCTGCAGACCTGCCGCAGTACTTTGCACCAGCCTGGCTTTCAACAGCAGCGTGGAGCTTGGCGTGGGCTAAGCTCCCACGAACTTCTCTAGCTTCTCAGCCAGCTTTTCCAGCCCCCAGCAAGCTCCGTGCAGTAGCAGCTTGCTTGCTCTGGATACCCACATTATTCAGGGCTAACCCAAGCAGGCCTTTGCCCCCACCACGGTGACTCTGGTGCAGCCATACCCCTGGGCAGCCTCACGCAAACCAAAGCAGCCCCTCACCCGTACTATGTTATGCTGACATTGGTGCTAGGGAGGACTAAGGCTGTATAAAGCTTTTCTGGCTGTTATCTCGGTTCCCATACTGAGTCCTGAGCTGAGGACTCAGGGTTCAAATTTGGGGACTGCTGTCTCGTTCGTTCAGCCTCCTGGCAAAGGAGTCACTAGGGCCAGGTGTCAGAAAGAGAAGTGGCAGCAGAGCTGAGGCTCGTGTTTATTAGCGGGGCCAGAAGGGAACACAGTCTTCCTCGCTCCAAGGAGGACAAAAACTATGTCTTTCAGAGACAGGAAATGATGGGGGCACCTCTTACAGTTCCCCAAGCAAATACGTGATTGTTCAGCCTTTTTCCCCCTCCTTTGTTTATAAGTTTATTCTTTTAAACAAATGGTTTCTACTTTGGTTCAATTTGCATTTTAGACCACATTTTAGGATTGGTTCCTATTTTATTTGGATCTAACACAAATCTCTGATTCTCAGTGCCCCCGGGGTTAACAACTTGAGGCAGCTCTCATTTTATCTGAATGGATGGAGCTGAACTGAAATGTAAACTTTGGTCAGGCCAGCTTGCTTCCCAGATGTTTCTGTCAGTGGTTTTTTTCAGATGGTCCCACTTCCCAAAATCAGCTGGGGGATGGTCTCAGTGTAGCAACAGGGCCAGGAATTTTGATGTAATCCCTTGAATATGAAAAGATGGGAGATGTCCTTCCAATTTTTTTTATCAGCCTTAACCCAATCTTTGTGCAATAACTATCCTAATTGCTCATAACTTGCATACCACATACAAGGATCAACTCTTTGCTTACAGGATCAACATGTTTATGTTTCGTTTCATGGCAGCAACAGGAGAGACTGGCTGCACACGCTACAGTATTTCCTATCTCTGCAGTGCCAAATAGTTGCCTGTGCTTTTTAGGACAATCCAAGGAAAAAAGCCCCCTTTTTTCTTACTTTGTCCCAGAAGCTCCCTTGAAACAAGAAGCGACATCTTTTGGGTTGTCCACCTGGCAGGGTTTTGCTTCACCTGTGTCAGGCTTCAGGAATAGTTAGAGGTAAGCCCTCAAATGTTAATTCAAAAGCCAGTTTCTTGTCTCCTTCCCTCTGCCATGGCCCCAGCTATGGGCAGTCATGCAGTTGGCTGGTGCCTAGGGCCAGCTCAGACCCTGTGCTCTCTCCAGGACCAAAGTAGCACAATACTTCCCTTCTCCCCATCACTGTCTCTCATGTTTATTCACAGAGCAGAAAACCAAAGATTTTGGGTGTAGCGTACCAGGACATGCAATGTAGCACTCCTAAAATACTGAGGTAATCACACAAGTCCTTGCAAAAGTGAGGGCCCCTTTTCTGGTTCCACCAAGTCCAGCACAGAGATGGTGGAGCCCCTCTCGCAGTGCTTCTCCCTGTTTTTCTGCTGGCTCCTGAAAAGAATCACCCTGGCTGGGGGTAGGGAGGGGAGGATGACAAATTTTCATCTTTTATTCATAGGGCAACTGAGAAACAGCAAGAAGTAGTCACTTGTCCAAGTCTAAAAGGTTAGCTCCTGAGGTGCCAGGGTCTGTGCCATTGTGGCCAGAATTTTTGGCCCTCCAAGATGTACCCCTAAAACCCAGGCCCCTTGGAGCCACAAGGCCTCAGAGAGCTGGAATCTAGCACCGGTGTATGGTGGACTTAGCAGGATTTCCAGAGTTTCCACCGCTCTCCTACAGGATGAGGACAGGCTGGGTGGGCTCTGATGGCAAATTGCTCAGCTTGATTCAGCCGCAGGATTGGACTGATTGCCCTGTGGCATATCCACAGGAAGAGAGCCATGGGTAAACCACTTGCCAACCAGACGCAGCTGAAGGACCAGTGGATGGCCCATCTAGAAGCATCTGCTGTAAGGAGGAGCTGGCCAGGCAGCCAAGAGCATGTTCACTTTCAAGCTCTGTCTGCTTTGCATTACTCTGATGAGAGCAAGCAGATGCAAAACATTGGCATTGTTTTTGCAACCGCTTTGCACTGCAGGTGAACCTAGGCTTCAAAAGCAAAAGCCCTGATACCAGGCTTGTTTTCCTGCCTAAATCTTTCCTTCTCCAATTAAGTAAAACTTATTTGTCTCAAGCTTTGATTTCCTTAACTCCTAGTTAAGGAAGTTAACTAGGAGTTTCAGTTTACCCACATCATTCAGTGTCCTGCTTCCTCTTCAAACCAAAGGCATAGGAGCAGAGTTATCTGAAGGGAAGCTACTTTAATATTTCCAGTCTGACCAGCAATAGGAAGTATCAGAAATCTTGTGAAGAAATTGTGATATTTCCAGCTTATTTTCAGACCAATGTGGTTTGGAGAAGTTCCACCGGCCATTTTGAACAAACGGCAAACAAACTTGGCAGCTTCTCTCTGCCAAGCTGCAGTTTGTCAGACCTCTGGTAAGGACTGAGCAGGAGTCCGGATGGGATCAGTAAGGTTCAGGTGACGCAAGCAGAAACAAAGTTCACAAATGCGGAGTGAAGGCTAAGAACAGGAGTGCTTCTTAGAAACTTCAATATAACATCAGCTGATTTCATGATGATAAGCACAAAGGTCACCAGCCTGCTGGTCACCAGAAAATGTTTGTGGTGCCTTTGGGAGGGTGGCATGGGTCCTGCCTTTTCCCAATGACAGTCACACCTGAGGCTAAAGTGCATGAAGGAGACACAGATTCCAGAGGCAGTATCTCCAGTGGCTCAGCCTCCTTACAGGAAACAAGTGCTTTTCCTTCAAATACTCAAGCCATTTTTTTTCCCCTTCCTTTTTTACAGTAATGATGTTAAAGTGCATTCTCCTCCACAAAGTGCTTTTGTATAAATAGGCCTTGCCAATCTGATCCCTGTGTGCATTCAGGGTCAGATCTGCTGACTTCAGTAATGAAAACATAGTCAACATAGCTTTTTTACTCTTCTGATCTTTGCACAAGTAGGCAAGAGGGGCTTGGACTCTCTTTCTCCACTGGCCATCATTAACAGACTGAGGCATGACATGAACTTAACAGATGTCATCTGACATGAGACCTTGCCTGTCTCTGCCTCCCTGAAACCAACTCGCTCAGTGCTTTGCTTGTTGGAACAGGTCATACTTCAGCCTGGACTCCAGCCCTGTAGTTCAGCCCCCTGACTGTGGTAGCAACATCCAGCAGTGTAGCACCAAGGTGCTGAATAAATCTGTGGCTATAGCCCCTCAAAATGTCAATTTGAATTTGAAATTGGGGGTGGGGAATGAGAAGAGGAAAGGGAATGCTGGTAGAGCCAGCCTTAAACCATAGCATAGGTGCCAAATTTAGGAGCCTTGTCTCCAACGTTCTGTCTGGTGTCAGCGGAGAGGGCCTGGCCAGGGCAAGCACGTATGCAACCTGTGGGGATGAGGAGCACTTCCCATTGCACTGCAGGGATGGACATGTTTGTGTTTGTCACCTCCGTGTCAGGATGAGCCCGAGGCGCACTCCACTGCCCTCCCCCTCTGCTCGTATCCTGTTTTCCATGCGAAGGAAATCTGGGCAAGCGGGCCGGAAGAGCACCAGGGTGGGCTGCTGCAGGCCAGTGGGAGGCAGGGCATGGCACCCCACACCTGCCCCACCTCACAGGTGCGCTGCCCCACAGGACCACCATAAACCTGCCCGCTTGCGTGCCACCATTGGCATGGGGCTGCCGCATGAACCAACCCCAGCCCACCACGACCCCCATGGAGAAGAGCACTGAGTGACTTGGCCGCGGCTGACTGCCGCACTACGCACCACTAAGGATACTCCAGGGCCGCAGGCATCAGGAGGCCCAAAGAGCAGGTTTTAGCCCAGCCAGGTGTGTTTTTTCCAGTGAGTACACTGCCTTCTACCCAGCTAATCTCTTCTCGATGCTGCGTGGCAATAAAAGCAATAAATGCTGGTACAGTGAGGTCACCAGCTCTCTGTACGACAACAAAAATTTTCAGCAAAGAACATTGTTGTGATTAGAGAAAAGATAACAGATTAATCATGCAGTCATCACTCTGGCTGGGAAGGTGACCTCATAGCTTGCAAAGCAAGGGACAGAGCTGGCACTGCCTGCCAGAGGAGAGAGCAGAGTTTCCAAAAGAAAGCAAATTAGCCAGCTCTGACAGTGCCTTCCACAGGCTCAGATTGCTGCAGTATCTGAATGCCGCTTTGGCTGGGACATTGGCATTGGCTTGTCTACTTACACATGGATTCCTAGTCAGTAATAAAGCAGATCTCTCGATCACTGCCCTCTACCCATTCAGTGTAAACTGACTCTTAACACTATGAGCCTTTCCAGTTTCCAGTGCCCCCAGCAACCATGCTCATCTCTGATGTGAACTCCCCTCCAGCCTGGAGAAAACTCACCTGTGCAGCTTAATGTTGCAGCTCTTTGCAAGATAAACCAGGGATGAGTTCAGCCCTCTGCACGAGCACCAGGGAGGCTGGGCTCTGAACATGCTTCTCCTCACAGCACAAGGTCTCAGATTTTTGCATCCGCTCTGGCACGCAGAAGGCTGACAGACAAAAAGCATGTACAAAAAAATAACTTCTGGGTTTATGTGACTATATTGTCTTAATCAGAAGGCCCCCTCCTTCTTCCCGAGCTCAAGCCTTGTTCCTGGATAGAGGTAAGAAGGTAGCTGGACAGACACATGCTCATGCAGTCACCTCTGTGGCTGACTCACCAGTTTGGACTTGCGCTTCTGCAATGCTTTGCAGGAGAGGCATCTGAGGAGAGGAGGATATGCTAAGCTGAGCAGAGGTCTTTCCAAACTCAGCTCATATTACACCAACTGCCTAGGGGGACTCTTCCAATAATTTGCATTTTGTGGTTTATGAAGTATGTGCAGAGGATGTTCCATGATTGTTTATAAAACAGGCCTTTAGGATCGGCTGGCTGGAAAGTTAGCAGAGACTAACAGAGGAGATGGATCTAAGGAAGCCAAGTGTTAGCATCTCCTTCTCCATAAATGTCCTTTAGTACAAGGATGCTGGTGTTTTGCACAATACTGACAATAATCATGCATTTGACCAGGACTGCAGTGGAAATATCTAGAGAGGAGAGCATGGGAATAAATGTAGAACAGGTAATGTGAAAATCTGCTGTGGGTATCAAAAGGAGCCATGATCTGAATGACAGTCAGACATAGGATGAAGTGGTAGAACATGTCAGTGAGGCAACGATAGCAAACATCTGGCATGCCCCAGCCAAAAGAGAGAGCAAACAGAGTGTATGAGATGGCAAGAAGCTAGTCACAGAGTCACACAGGTATCTAAGGTCTTGAAAACAGGCAAAGCTGAGGAAGCCGTTGAGGGAGGAGTAGCAGACTGTGAAACTACAGATGGGACAGTGGCTGGGGTCTTTCATAAGCCAGTTATTGAACAAGCCCAATTCATGATCCTTGAAGTCTCACAGAGTTTCGGGAGGCCACTGGGAACCCTGGCAGAAGGTGAGGTGTCTGGTGCGCTCACTAAGCAGCTCACTGCTAAGCTACAGATGTGCCAGAGAGGAAGAGCCACTTGAGAGTGGAGTTACCCATCCAGCCTGGCATGTGTCCCAGATGAACATCTCAGCCAGGTCCTTTTAGAAGACAGCACAGGAAAACCCATAGTGAGGGGAATGTATAGAAACACCCAGCTCACTGCCTTTTAAGACTTTTCTTTTTTTAAAAACATATCGTTTCAGGTACATGGCTCAGACCATCTGCTGCTGTGAGTGTGTGAGCCACGATGAAATCACAAGAGCCGGATACACTGCCTATAAGTTAGCTAAATAAGTTCATGGTAATGAGACAGCAGTTCCGGAAACTCACAGACAGGGTATAGCTGCAAGCCAAAGAGATAAAGCCCTTTAGTTAAAAAGGATGGCATCCTGGTTACAATTGGCCATGCCTGGGGTTAAAACAGTTTGCCTTCAGAGGTGATAAAATAAATACATGAATTTATTTGGTACTTCAATCTGATGAAATATCCATAATTGCTGTAACATCCCCAACCCCCTGTCACTCTGCCTGTTTCTGCATAGAAACAGGTCTGGGATGATGTACACAGATGAGTGTGTGCAGGAAGAGGGCTCTTCCACACAGGAAGGGTATTTTTGTAAACAGGAAGTGTATTTTCCTACCAAATTTACTTCTGTATCAAGTCCTGTTTTAGGTGGAACTGTCTGATCAAGGAGAAGAAAACAAGAAGCTCATTCACAGGATGGCAGAACAAGTTAGCAGATGACAGAAAAACACATATCAGCCTGTTTCTATTCTCATATACTGATTTCCGAGGGGGAGTTGTTCCACAGAGTTAGGGAATTGGCTTGAGCAGCCAAATTTTCAGTAAAAAAAAAATCAGGAGGACTCCATATTTTTTAAAAGAAATGCCAATAATGAAAAAGATAGTAACACAACAATGCGTTGACTTCCATGTGACTTTCCCTCTGAGTACTGCTAGGTATCTACAAGAACAAAATTCTGATTCAAAGATGATCAGAGGTAAACCCACATTAGACTTTGTTGCTCTATTCCCCTCTTCAGATTAACAAGCTTGATTTGTAAATTATGTAGGAATGCCTAATAATGTGACACCTTGTTTGTTGGCACCCATGTCCCTGCACGCACACAGAAATCATACATGCAGCTCTTTACTGCCTGGTGATGTCAGAAATGCACTGTAAACATTTTTTCTGAATAGAAATCCTTGAGAAATGTTGGTCATTACCCTACAGGAGCGTGCATTTCTGTAAAACAAGTTGAGTAAAATCCAGATGTAACTGGAATGTGAAACAGCTCTAAACCATGCTGTGACTTCAGTCAGTTCCTCAATCCACTTTTCAGGGCTTCTGGTCCCTCTTCCCAGCCATTACAGCCCTGCAAAAATGACATGTGATCTTAGGACCATGAACCTTGCCAAAAATGCATAGGCAGCTCATCCAAAACAAGTTTTGGCCCATTTTGTCAGGCCACTTTATCTATTTATGTCTATGACTAGATCAGTTTAGCGGGAAGAATTACACATTTCTTACATAGTTCTCCTGATTTCTCAGAACTTGGGGCCATTTGTCAGGGACTTGATGGTGTTAAAATGCAAGGCGTGCCTGCTGCATTAAAAATGAAATGGCCAATTATTTTCTTCAGCTTAGACCTCCTCTCTTGTTTGCCAGTTCACTTCCAAGCCATATATTAGACAAAACCCAAGTGTGGCTAGGCCATATCCTCAGCCATCTCAAAATCAGCAGCATCCATGAAGCTGTGCTGGATTAGACTTGTCAGAAGATAATGACTTGTGCCTGTCAGCAGAGCTGCCTATGGGTCTGAGACCCCAGGGCCTGTGGATTGTGCAAAGCACCAATATATCTTATAAAACAAAACAGATCACTGACTGAAATCTCAGTTACGTATTTACATATTTATCCTCATCAGAGACAGAAAAGCATATAAATGCATTTGGGGGCAAATTCTGCCATTATTTGTACCTGTATGGTCCAATGACTACCTGCTTCTGTAAATTATGCGTTAGATTTTGATCTGAGTTGTAGCAGAGTTGTTCTGATTTTACACTGATATAGCAAAGCTGAGTATGGCTCTGCAGTACTCCAGCTGTTACTGCAGTTATACAGCCAGTTCATGATGATGAAGGTGTGAGGGAGCTCTTTGGCAGGAACAGACAGCCCCAGGTGTGTTTAACAGGTTGTACTTTAGTGCAATCCTCTCATTCCTTGCCACTGACTGCAGCATTTTTTGGTTTAACAAGTATGTGCAACCCAGAAAACATGCCAGACAAGACATTTGTGCATCTATGTCTCTTCTTACCACAGCAGTGGTGTCTTGCTTGTCCCAAATATCAAATCTAAGGTCTCAACCTCAGCAAGCCTTCCAGAGAGCTCTTTCAAAGAGGGATCATACCACCCAGTACTGTAACACCCAGAAAGGGTCACGTATCAAGAGATTAGGATGGCAACTCAGCACAGCATTGACAGAGGTGCTTTCCCATACAGCTCCTTAATCAGCACGCAATGTGCTCTGTGTAGGAACGGAGGTGTTGCAAGGCAGGGCTGACAGCCAGAGGCACTAAAACTTGGGGAACAACAGCTTGACTCCATGGTCTACTGCACGTCAGTGCTTCCCCAAAGTGATCTCACAGAAAACACAAACCAGCTCCCTCCAGTCCTTGGACTTTCCTCTCCCAGTTGTAACCCTTGTGTCACAACAACCTTCAGCAGCTCCCAGCCCCATGTCTGGTACAAAAATGAAGAGCTCCAGCTACAGCCTACTGTTCTGCTGCTTTCCCTCTTTTAGGCAAACCATTGCCTCCCCTCCTGGTACCAGGAGCAATCTACATGGAGCTTGGTGTGCAGGTACCACAGGAGTGGACTTGGGAAGAGCTCCTCAGAAGAGCAGATGCCCAGGATACACCTCAGGTACCAGTCATTTTAGGAAAGAGGTAGATTAGTTCAAAAGGTGTGACACTCTCTCTTTGTGTGTGGCATGCATAGTCCATAAGATAGCCTGCACTAGAAGTTCCTGGAAGATGATACAGGCCATTTGCAGCCCCATGCTCCTAAGGAATACTCTGCACTGGACTGCCCTCCATGTCCAAGGCTTTTATCTCATGGCTCTTTTGCAGCCTTTGAAGCACAACAAACTGTGGGCCTAGATGCTGAACTCTTATCTGAAAAAGTTGGTGGTCACTGATAGTTCAACCTCCTCTATTTTAGCTGGCATTTAGCATTAAATAAACAATGTACTTCCTCTTTTTCTCAATTAGATTAGTACAAATCAAGAGCAATTCCGGCTCAGTGTCAACTGAAAACAGAAACCGAAGGCCTGGAATACTTTTTATTTTTAAGAAGTTCATGGGAGAGCAAGGTGCCAGATTAGCTACCCAGGGGACTGAGGGATTTGTTCAAAGATGGCCTAATTCCCAGCAAAGTCCCTGTGCCTAGTGTTTCCTACTGAATGACTCTGCATCTCTGAGGGGCTCCCTGCCAATAGGAAATGCTAATCTCCTGCACGTAGGTAGGATTTCAGGCACACTCATGGTGTGGCAAAGCTTTCCAGAGCAGGTGCACCATCAGCACAGTGCTCAGGAAACTCACAGTCTAGACTGGGCCAGAGTTCAGCAGTACCCTAGCCCACACTGTGCTCCTACTCTTTGCTGCTGTCACTTCCTGGGACACCGGTTCTTGTGACAAAGCCACCCATCCACCAGAAAGAGGACCAAATTTCCCAGGTTTCTTTCACAGATCTCCCCAAAAAGGGACATGAAAAGAGAAAATAACAACAAAGGATGTAGCTGATTATATGCACTTATTATTAGCGAAGGAAGGGCTGGGATTAATCACTCCCGCAGAAGCAGCTGTAAAGGATGGAAGTAGTTGATCAAAGTGGACTTTTGTTATTCCTGATGTATCATTCTGCTGAGCAATGAGAACTAACATGGGGCATTACAGCTTCAAAAGAACTTTAATGACTCCAAGGCTTGAACCAAGGACACTGCTGGAACTAATCGAGAAGGAAATCCAGGGCAAGGTGGAAATGATGGAAATGAGTGCTTTGGTCCGAGGAATTTTTCCACATCTTTCATTTCCTAATTCCATACCTTTGAGGTAATAAAACTCACAGTGGTGGAAAAAAAAATAGAGGGACAATGGGAAATGTTCCTCTGTGGGACTGGAGTACGTGTGGCTAGACTACACCTGATTGCTGCAATGGTGTATGAGGAAAATAGAGGGCACAAGGAGTCACTCCATTTTGCACTACTGAGGTCTGGCAAAATTTGTTCTTCTGCTATCTCCTTTGCCAGAATAGTCCCTCTATTGTAGGGCACCTGCAGAGCACCTCTGAGACCAGGGCAAGCTCCCTTCAGTCCTCACTGACCAAACAGACACACAGCAAGTGCCTTCTGTATTCTTGGAGGGTTTAGCATTAGTGTGGCTCTCATTAGCTTCAGAGACAACAAGCCACCTTGTACTTCTGCTCAGGACAGCAGTAGTAAGCCATGAGTGAGTATGAAGAACCTCTGAATATTGACTGAAAATCAGACATATGGAGCCCAACTCATCCATGCTGAAACTGTGGCGACTTGGGGGAGCTCTATCATATGTAAGCATAGCTCCATGTCTGCAAGACAGCTCTCTCATCCTAGTTTGGGAAAGAAATGCATTTGTTAATGAGACATACAGCATGTCTCTCTCTTATTTCTTTCTTTCCTTTCTTTCCTTCTTCCTTCTTTCTATTTATAGAATGAATGGATCTGAAAGAGCATTCCCTGCTGAGCAGCACTACCATTTTGGAAACAGCCAAGGACAAGTTTTCCAGAAACAAGCCCCCCCCTTTGTTTTCCTGCTGCCACATATTGACCCTATCTTGAAGAAGGACCCTGAGAGCATTCATATCTGCACAGACTGAGTTTCTCAGACCTCATCTTAAAGCCTTCATGGAGTAAATCACCTGGTGCCTCACATAAAGCTTGACTGCACTGGAGTTAGGAAGGTGTCTCTGTGGGATTCATATACAGTTCTCCATCTAGAGACACAAATCCTCTCAAAGCACACACAGAATAAGTCAGCAACACTGCAGAGCAAGAGTTGGCTCCACGCCTACTCAGACGTGACTTGGTCCAGCTGCCTTTGAAAAGTATGTATGTGATTTCTTCCCAAGTGAGGACAGAGTAAAAGGTATGTCAGGTTCTCAGTAAGTAGAACAGTTATAATGTGTCATTGGGTCTTGAATCAATAATCCGGTGGGTTGGGTCCTCTCGTCCTGGATAAGACCATAGCCTGAGGCTGTGTTCTAGGCAGGCACCTTGTCCACTAGGAGGTTCAGTCATATACCAGATAGGCTGGATACTGCTGGAGCTGTCAAGGTAGTGCCCTTCTTGGGCAGTAGAGTTTGGAAACATCTGACCTGATGCTGAGCTCTCTCCCCTGTTGTCTTTATACCAGCCTGGTCTTCTCATAGAAAACTGAATTCTTCCAAACCCAGTGTGACACTTTAAGCAACAGCCAAGAAGATTAACAGGAAGCAGGAGGCCTAAGGGTGCAATATGCTTCAGCCCACTTTCAAGTCTGCTCTTCAACTCAGCACGTGGACACAGCTGTAGCCCTCTTCTGTTCATCTGAGTGGAGGGCAGGAACACATACCCCTGCCCGATATATAGTCTTCCTTACATGCTTACTGCTATTACCAGTAAACACTGGAGAGGCACAAGCATCAGGAAGTATCTTCTCTAACTTTTTCTCTCTCTGCTTCTAACAAAGATCCATGGCTCTGTTTCTTGTCACATTTGTCATGAAGAATCTAGTGTGTATTTTGTGGTTAAAAGTCAAAACTGAAAGCATTTCTCTCCCTTCCCTTCCCAAATCCAGCAGCTGTTGAGTAGCCTGTTTTGCTTTTTCAGCCTAAACATGCAGCAGCACATTTTGGTGAAGGGCAAAACAAACAATCTGCTGAAGAAGAATGACAGGAGAAATGAAGAACCAGGAAATGTGTGTAGAGTGGGAATCTGACACCCCACACACTAGCCAGGGAACTCACATCTTGGCTCTGTTGCAGCATGTTCCAGTACCTCCTTGATTCAAGAATCCAGTAGGTTTTTCTGAAGAGCAACATTGTATCGAGTGTGTTAAGTGGGAATGGAGAGTAGGAAGTGTTTGGTGGAGAGGCATAGGGGCACTGTTTGTGGAGGGGAAGTACTGTGGCAGAGTAAGGGTCAAATGCTGTACCCAGAACCAAACAAATCACCTCCTTTGAAGCAGTTATGCCTGTTCATCTTTCATATGGGGATGAAGCCTGTTCTATGACCCAATCCTTCTACAGCAATGCACCGTGGCTCAATTAGTGCATATGGATTCCTGCTTCTCAGGCTGCTTTTCTCACACTTCTACAATGGGCAAGGTGGACTTGACCTGTGTGCAGCTGTCTGTGTCCCCAGAGAGGTGACATTAGCTGAGCAGGGAACTACAACAGTTACATCCCCTTCCCCTTGCTGTGGTGTATTCCCTGGGGGAACAGCTGATCGTTGTTGTAAGATCATCAGGATACGCTAAGCTTCTCCTCTGCTCCTCCTGCATCTTTCAAATGGCTGAGGAAGGGAGATTTCTCCAGCACGAGTAAGCAAAGAAACCTGGTGCCTCCTGCTCCCTTTTCCTGACAACAGTGTGGAAGGCCATGGAGAATAAGGACAAAACCAATCTCTCTCACCATCCCTTCTCTTGCAGTCATAGTCAGCAAGCAATTTAGCAGCCCACAAAAGGCAGTATTTTCACTGCCACTGGTAAAAAGGGCAGGGTCTGGCAGAAAGCAGCCTACCTTGTTGGGGCAGCACTTCCCTCTGCAAAGCTCCTTGAAACACCCCATGCTCCTTGTAGTCAGTAGGCAGACAGGGAAAGCTGTGACTTTGGGGATAGGTCAGAGGCAGCAGAGCCCTGTAGCCACAGCAAGAACGCCTGAGTGGGTGGAGTGTGGCATGCTGAGAGGGAACTGCTTTTGTTATTTTAACACAAATTAATTCAGAAATTCAGTTTCTGGTGATGTCCTGAACTCTGCCCCAGTGTCACCAGCACCCCAGCTCTGCCAAAACAAATACAGAGGTCTGGCCAAAGAAACAAAAGCAACGCCTCTCTGTAGCAACAGCCGCAGGTTTTAAGCCAGCTTCAGACCAGCACCCTCCTTCAGACCCTAGTATCCAGGTGTCTGCTCTATTTAAACCAGCAACCTGAATAAATACAGAGTTACACTGCAGGATATTCAGCTAGTGCCATCACACAAGGAGTGGAGTCCTAGCATTTCCCTCCACAGGTGGCCCTTTAGAGACAGGTGAAAATGGAGGAAAGTCAACATGGACAGCATCTCCAGGCCTTCAGCAATGTGGGTATTGATTCTCAAGCAAACGCCTGGATGTTCAAAATATTTTCATGTTGATTTGAAGCTATATTGAAGAAGGCAGGAACATCTCCCTCTCTAAGAACTGGTGGGGCTGTGGGGCATCCTGAGAGCAGCACCTTTCATACATGCCTAAGGATGCTTTGCCTGGCATGTACCCACCTGGACTCCAACACACTCAGCAGATGTGATAGAGTTGATTTCTTCCCAAAATGACGCCATGAGCAGCTGAGCCACATGACCAGCGATGTTTGCTTGGATTTTGGAAACATCTTTCTGTGAGGTCTTCTTATTTTCTCTTTCTTTTCTTTTTCCTTTTTTTTTTCTTCATGGTGGCTAGGGCACAGCATGAAACACATGAAAAAGCAAACAGATCCTAGACTGAAGCTGGTGGAAAGGAGGAGAACAGGCAGAGAAGTCAATTTTTATAGAGTGAGAGAGAAAAGCAAACATAGGCAAGGAAATTCGTGCCAGTGACAGATTAAGGCAGGATCAGACAGATACACTTAGCTATGTGTCCTAGGCTGAGAGTAACAGGAAATACTCATTTAGGATCAGTCTGGCCCAGGACGTGCTTTATGCAAGACCAACACAAAGGAGACTGCAGCTCTTTCCCTCTCCAGATCAGCACCTACACCTTGAACCAAGATACTAGCTTGAAAACCATAGTTATTTCACAGATTGCTGGCTGCCCAGCAGGACAGCACAGGCAGCAAAAAGGAGACCAAGCTTGCTATGACTATGCTTATGACAGATCCTGAACCTCCAAAGCCAAGTGCTAAGGAACTTAAGAGCACTATAAAAGAACTTCTGAGACCTATATGACTATGTCTGTACTATTCCTTGAGTGCTGTCTTCTGCCCAAAGAGAGAGTTTGATGCCACCACCCACCTAAATACCACCTTAAGAGAGCAAAGGGAACTTCAGCCTGCTTTACGCCAACACATGGATCCCCCAGCCCAGGGAGCATGGGGACTCAGTACCTCTCGCCCTCAGGCTGCTGCTGAAGGAGGGGTCCTACAGGTCCCCAACACAAAGCTCCTGGTTCAGAATGGCATTCTTCAGCTGACAGCTCACCTGGCTGCTCACCTAGGGAGCAAAAAGGCAGCCTGCAGCAGACTGCAGCAGAGACATTATTATATGAAAGGGAAAGATTTGCTCAAGAGAAAGAAGGAGAGGGTCACCTGCTCAATAATGTTTCATCATTGCACAATGTTTTAGTCCATTTTCTCTCTCTGAGACACACCTCAAAACAAAGGATTGGACACCAGGCGATTATCTGAAACTGGAGACACAAGATGTTGGTACATCTCTGGTTACAGATATTATACTGAAGTCTTTGCTTTTATTGATCATGTGCATGTTCGCCTGTGGTTTATTTCTGTTTGCTTATATTATTAACGCAGTGAAATGAAAATACTGTGCACATAACAGTGAGGATGTAAAATGCACAAAGATAACTATGATCCAGTTATAAAGTGGCAGCTATGTGAGGAAGTCTTTATTTTAAATTATTCATGTATTGAAAATGACATAGTTATACAAATCTGTTTGGAGCATCTCTGATTATCAACTGTCTTCTCTCTATTTCTGGATCAAAGGCTTCCCCAAGGTCAGAGAAGAAATATTCACAAACTGCCTTAACTACACAGATGTTGCACATCTGTTTGACAGTGTTTACTATTTTCTGTATTGTTTTAAATAAATAACACTTTCAATCTGAACATTAGTCCTCTCCAGCAAGATGGCTTCCCAGTCCTCTGCTCATGCAGCAGGAGAAAATGAAGGAAGGAAGGAAGGGGACAGAGAGAGAGAGAAAGGAAAGAAAGGGGGGAGAGAGAGAGAGAGAGAGAGATGGGGACCCAAACTGAGCGGCACACTATCCCACAGTTTATTAACATCTTATTAGCATAATGAATATTCCGCTCCGTTATTGTCTTATTGTTCTTCTTTGCATAGTATATTAACTATGAAAAGTTTTTTTTTCCATGGGTTTTCTTATTGCAGATTTTTCCCCTGGAGGAAAGAGTTCTCTTTATCAAGAGTCGAAGATTAAGGAGTAGGCAGAAAAAAAGGAAAGCATGTTGCAGCGTTGCTCTCTGCATGTCTCCCAGAACCCAAAGCCAAACAATTTCTATCGCACGTCTATCGCCTGTGTGAGAACACTGGTTGTAATGGTTTTAAAAGATGTGTGCACTCAGCAGCTGTCGTTATCTTTATATGGCAGTAATGTTATGTTTCGATGCGCCAGTATCCAACCCCCTAGTTAAATTTATTGTGCTGGTTATTTAAGAGGTAGATGTCTGATCCAAGCAGCGTCTCTCTGGAGTCACGCCAAGTGTGGTGGCTGAAACGCAGATCAGCACGGGGGTCGGAGCCGGCCTCGGGCTCTTGATCTGCCCCGAGAGGGAGCTGGGAGAAGAGGCGGGGAATGGCTCCTGAAAGCTACCGGCTCCCAGACGGGCGGCCAAGGGGAGTGTGGCGCCGCCGGGGGGCTGCTCCCGCGGCGCGGCCCGGCACGGCCCGGGGAAGGCCCGCAGCACCGGCGCGCCGCCACGGCGGGCAACCGCTGCTCGGGAAGGACCGTTCGGCCCGCGGGAGGGACGAAGGGGGAAGGAGGAAGGACCGCGAAGGCTGAGTTATTTCTTCACGGCCCGGGCGCTCCTGCTGGGTCTCCGCTGCTGGGGTAGGCCTGGGCCGGCGTCCCCGTCGCTCCCCCCCTCCCGCCGCCGGCCGCTCGGGCCGGGCCACGGCCGCGCTCGCCGTGCCGTTGGCCCCGGCAAGGGAAGCCGAGGCCAGCGCTTGTTTGCTGGGAACAGAAGCACAGAATCACAGAATGGTTGAGGTCGGAAGGGACCTCTGGAGATCATCTAATCCAACCTCCCTGCTCAGCAGGGTCACCTAGAGCATGTTAGACAGGGTTGCATCCACGCAGGCCTTGAATATCTCCAGAGAAGGAGACTCCACAGCCTCTCTGGGCAACCTGGTCCAGTGCTCCGTCCCCTCCGCAAGCGCTTTTCTCCTCGCATTAATGGGCGCGCTGGAAAAAGGAGGGGACGAGCCAGGCAGGGACGGCCGAAGGGGGGCCGCCGGGCCGGGCCCGGTCGCCAGCGTAAACAAGGAAGCCACCTGATGTGACGGGGCTCAGATAAGAGAGCCGGCAGCGCTGGAGCAGGTGCTTCCTGCGCCGCCGCGCGCTGAGCCCTTCGAGGCCTGCCGAAAAGAGGCGCCCGCGGGCCCCTGTCCTCAGGGCCGGGGGGCCACAAGCGGCTTCAAACACGCGGCCGGTGCGCCGGCACTGGGCTCCATCGGCACGTCGGGATTTCCACGGGCTACTGCTATTTTAATACGCTGGGGGATGACAGCAGGAAGCCAAAAGCTGCTATTTTTGCTTAGATCTCTAATAAGGCCAGGTCAAGTTTTCCGTGGGCTTGTTTGTGGTGCAGGGGGGGACTGACAGGTGTAACCCACACTCACGGCCGACTGACGGGTGTACACGCTGTGGCGTGTCCAAAGGGGCTGGCCGCTGCCATGACTTTGGCTCGTTCTTGCCAAGCAAGCTGCAAAGGCCGGCACTGGCTTCCCGAAGGGTACAGGGCAAGAAACCCTTTCTCAGGCAGCTCTGATAAAATCTCAGATCAGCTCTCAAACACTATTAAACTTTTGGGGCTAATTTGTTTTGAGCAAAAAGCTAAACTGTGAAAGGGCCACATTCACAGTAGCAATGAGGCGTCCGATGCCTGGCTCAGCACACACGGTTTAATTGATTTCAGCAGATGGGAGAGCACAGAATTCACTGCGGTACCTGCAGGATCGGACAAAACCTACCAAGTCCTTCCGGAGCTGATTCCCCCATTCCTCGTGCTGCTGAAGGCTGGATCCCTGCTCCCTTGCCCGGAGCTGCTGCAGGGGGGCTGGTGTGGCAGCTGAGCTGCTAGGGCACCCGAGCCAGCCTTCCTCCCTGGGACAGTGCAAGGTTTCCACAAGCCATCAGAGAGGCATGCCACAAAGAGCAGCAGGTGGCATCTACTTGAAATGACACATTTTTTTTTCTTAACTGTGCATAAAGGGACTGATGACAGCCTTTTGTTTATCAAGTCGGCATTTTTTACTGTACCACTTTCTAGCAATAACAGGTCATTTCCTAAAAATGGACTGGTCATCTCCTACAAATGGACGGAAAGGCCCTCAGGGGTCCAGCCCATGGCTCTAGGTGGGCTGCAGTCTATCTAGGTTATGCATGGATTTGTATGAAAAGGTGAGAAAGCATTTTCGTGGAAAGTGCTTGCCTGTGGGTATAGCAGAGCTCAAGGTCTGAACACCATGCCAAGTCCCCATCTTTGTCACTGATATTTGCCTTGTGAATTTAGGTAAATCAGCTTTGCAAAAGAAGAGGGATAAAAAATAACAACTCCTTACCTTAAAGTGGTGGTTCCAAGCTTCACTGACCACTTACTTTCTAGCCAATAAATATTATGGTGAATGTGACAGTAAAGAATTTTGAAGGTGAATGGGTTAATGTTGTAAAGCCCTCTGAGGACTCTGGGTAATTAATTAATGCAAGAAAAATCCAAAGTAGTAGAACAAGGTAAAGCTGAGAGGAAATTTATACCTGAGGGTTCTCTATTGGCTGATGAGCAAGCAGATCACAAAGGCCAGATGTAACCATTATAAAATACTTAGAATGTCAGAAATTTCCAAAACTGTCAGAAAGGCCATTGTATTACAAATAGTGTTCAAATGCCAGATCACTCGGGAAGCCCTACACGTAGTCCTGTGATCACTCAGGCACATCAATGACATCTCTGCTGGATCATGTGTCCTAAGGGGTCTACTGCCACTCAAGAGCATGCTATTTGCCCTGGAGAGCCTTGGGAAGCCAGCTGTTTGTTCTATCAACCCACCTGCTCTATGTCTGAATGTACTTTCTGGTATCAAGTTCTGGTTGAAAATCTGTGTCTCTGAATGCCTGCCCGTTCAGCGTCCTCTCTGCAGCCAGCCTCAGGACAGCATAACCTACATAGGAGAAAGCTTCCTGAGCCAGTATAGTGCAGAGTAGAGGTACCAAAGCAAGCTCCAGATGTGTAAGCTTCAGTCCAAACTGCAGTCTAAGGGAAAGTTTGGGGCTACTTCTGTGCAAATGAACTCACTGGAGATGCAGTGAAAAAATCTTCCCACTAGACTGTTTCTGGGAGACAAGAGGGTGCAATGAGGCCCTGGTACTACACTGGATACTACATACCTTTCTCCCTGCCAGCTCTGTCTGTGTGTCATTTGCCATGCCTGGAAGGTCCCCTTCTTCCAGACAGCCTTCGCTCATCCTGCTGGTCCTGTTCTGAGTTATCAGCACAAGAATCCAAGCAGACATTTCTTGGAATAATATCCTAGTTTCCTCAACCTTGGTGTAAGAAGAGTCTGCACTTCAGCCCACTCAGGCCTAGCCTTCTGTGCCTATTCCTTACTCGAGATCTCTCTTTGGTACCTGATACCCCTAACTGTGCTATCTTCCTCTCACAGTCTCTCCTTTAAAGAGTTGCTCTTGTGTATTATCTGTGGTCGCTTCCTTTTTGCTCTGTTCCCAAACACCAGGTCTATTCTTGGAACGTCCGGCTAGAGCACTTGTATTGACGTCAAAATTACTCAACAGTTATTGTCAGGAAGGACTTGATTTGCATTTGAATAGAGTGACTTTTTAATGTCTCAGAAATAAGATGCTGTTGGGGACAATGTCTGGAAAGATTCCCCAAGGTAAATGTGAGAAGGCAAACTGCATGCACACCGCTTCTTCTAAAGAGTTCTCAAATCCCTCAGGTGGAGCAAGGGTGGAAGAAAACACCTGTGTAGAATGAAGAGTATGGCTGCTTTCTTCAGAAACTACCTTCTTGCACCATGTCCTTAAGGCCTGGTGTAGCAAGGCCAGTGCCACTCCAGCTTCCTGCCCAGGAGGAACCTGGCAGCCTGCAAAGTTCCTACGCCCCACTGGTAAATACTGTGGCAAATCTAAATCAGTCACTCATGGCGCTCCCCTAGGAGGAGGAGAAAGGCAAGGAAGGGGCTCTGCGAACTGCACTGAGTTTCCTGCTGAACAAGTACTCAGCAACGCTCTCTCTTTTGTGACCAAGGAATGGGGTTTGAATGCAATATGGTCTATCTGTCTCCCAAAATGCTCTCCCAGGTAAAGAGCGGGCTTGGGATCTGCAGGCCTTGGCAACAGGATCACTATAACAACACTCCAACCTGAGACCGTGAAATCTCCTCAGACTTTCACACATCTGAGGAGTCTGTGTTATGTCCCTTGCTGTTTACTATGTGTCTAATTCCTCAGATGAAATTTTAACACCATAGTCTTGTCTGTGCTTGATTATTAAGAGAGCCAATTGTCAACATATTCAGTGAATCTAACGAATAATGCAAATCTCAACCTAAAGCTTCCTCATTAAAAGAAATTGCTGCAGGGAAAGTACACTAACTCAGCCCATGGGACAGGATTTTAAGCTTCATCAGATCAGGGTTTTTTATTACAATAGTTCCCAAATCGTACCACATTGATAGCTGGACATCCAATGCTTTTGTTTGTATTCATGATTATAGGTATAAAGTTACTTACCAACTATAAACTGAAATGCCCCTTTTCCATCTCCAGTAGGGAACTGGGTGCAGTTTTGCTGCTACCATTCAGCATAAAGCAGGCTGTTCATTAATGCAGATCTGCACACATCAGTGAGTGGGGCATGGGACACACAGCACTGCAGGAGCTAATATTCCCTGACTAATATTCTGGGCTTTAGTCTCACTAGCATTGGAAGTCACTGATGTTTCCTTGAATAAATGAGGCTGCTCCTCTGGAGGGGAGAACACTTCCTGCACTTCATCCAGGCAGCTCCAGCCCATAGGGTGCTGACCAGAGCTCAGGTCTTAAGCAATTGCTCTGCCAAAGGCTGGGTCTTTGACTCTTGTACAATCACATCTCACTGTACTTCATGTCCCCCTCCGTGAGATGAGGATAGCAGTTCTTTGTGTTTTCCTAAGGAGAAGAGAAGGATCTGTCAGGATCCCTGGAGACAACAATGATAGGTGCCTTGTTAGTACATATGGCCAACAGAACGCAGCTTTGCTTAGTGTCAGTGTACAGCTTCAGATGGTACAGATGACTTTCCTCTGAGGTCGAGCTACAGCCACAGTGCTGAGTAGGTCTTCAGTCCTGTCCCAAGTCTCTGCATCCTCCCCAGACATCCAGCTGCAGTAGCTATGAGGGGCTCCAGGGTCTCTGCTGGGACTGTCCAGCTCACATTGTCAATGCAATCAAATTTGAAAATCAAAGCTAAACATTCTTGTTCCAGCTCTTCCCAGCTCTTCACCCAGCCCACCTCAGCAATGTGCTGAGGGCGATGAGCCAAGATCTTATTTTCTATCATGTTGTTACCAAGAAGGACATGAATCCTTCCAAGCTGAGGCTGATTGCGTGTTTGTACTGAACAGTGACACTGTTTACAGATAAACAGACCACGGTCCCATCCGTGTGCTGTGCTCAGAGCAGCATGGGCTGGGCTGACCTATTGCACCTCCCCAGCTCTTCCGCTCGCCCTCCTATTCACTGCTGGAGGTATTGCTATGGCTGTTTTCCCTTCTGAGTGTCTCTGGGGAGGTAAACTTTAAATCATGCCTAAATTGTGCAGGACTGTTGCTGGCTGAGGCACTGCCTTGGCCCATTCTCGAAGCAGACCTGCCAGGATGTGTCCTCAGTCAGCACTACCCCAAGGATGGCTAAGGGGGTAAACAGGAAAACTGATGCACCTGCAGCTTGAGTACAGTGGTTCTCTATTACAAGATTATAGAACATCCAGCCACAGACACCAGTGCAAACCCTCAAGGGACTCCAGAATCAATGCCACCATTCAATCAGAGGGGTAGAGTCAGCCAGCCTTGCTCAGACCACCTACCTTGTGACAGCCCCTACAACTCAGGCAGCAGAAACATGCACCAGGATGGCAACTGGCAGGCAGCGGCTGCATTGCCAAAGGAGCCCTTCAAGAAAGGATCATTCCTCTGGTCCTCTTATAGGAGCAGCTATTTGCTTGTGTATAACTGAATGAGGATGCTCTGCTGTGCTGTGGCAGCAGGGTGCTCTGGCACCCTGAGTCACCCAGGTGCCTTTGTTAGCCTTCCCTGCCGGTTGACTATTGTTTGACTAGGTGCCCTCAAGGCAGCTTGATGAAGCAAATCCCTATGGTGGAGAAGTAAGAGTGCATTCCCAGCTGAAAGCTTCATGCTCTGCCTGGTTTTCAGTGAAAAGATCTCAAATGTCTCATGGAAAATACATCTAACTGGCCAGACTCACATCTCCCACCTGCAGGACTCCTGCCATGATGTGGAAAATGCACGCAGCTTGTTAACCCACCCCATCCTTAATGTCTGTTTTGTTAATCCATGCTGTGTCAGCAGCTGCAAACACTGGGTGATGAGATATCGCATGGCCATGCCATGTAGTTTGGAAACACTTAGTGCTTGCTGAATCTGAGCCTCTTGGTTTATTGCGGGCCAGAGAGATCCTGATCCCTAACCTCTTCCCGTCCTTTTGTTTGATAGTTGTTTGTTATATACTCACAGCATAGTGCTGTCAGACTGACAATATGCAGAACATTAGGAGGAGGTTTTGTTTTGATTTGCCCTCTTTAATAGCCACACGTATCCCTGACTCAGTTTTAGATATAGGAAATGAGTGCACCCCATGCCAGGGTCAGGACAACATGTGCTTCACCCCTGGGCTGTGGTCTGTCAGCTGCTAGCATCTGCTGTGAGCATCCTGACTCATGGTTTGAAGCTGGGGGTGGGAACTCACCATTTGTTTTAGCTCATGCAGCTGGGGCCTGACAGGGTCTGACGCGGCAGTGCTGTGAGGAAGGTGACGCCACTAGAGTCTGTGTTGGGCTGGACACAGCAGGCCTGAGGAGCAGCTGCATTTCTGGGTCCCAAGCTAAGTCTGAATGGGCATCGCTGGGGGAAGCCCTGTTGCAGCCTGAGCTGGTGCTGGCAGCTGTGAGCGAAGGGAGTCCGGCAGCCAGAGGTGCCAGTCACCATGGGCAGGGCCCTGCTGTGCCAGGGACAGGGAGGAGCCTGCCTGCATGAAACAGTGACCTGCCACACAGCCCTGCTTGGCAGCTCGCGGTCAGGGGAAGGTGACGTGGGGGAGCACCCTCAGCTGTGCCTGAGGGACGCTTGCTTACGATTCCACCTGCTTGCTGAGAAAATGAGAGATGCCCCAAGTCCAGCTGCAGCTGATGGCAGCTGTGTAGGCTTTTGCTACAGGGCCCCTGACATTCCCTAAACCTTCCCAACTAGTACTACAAGTATGAGCTTGGAATTTGAAGGGTTGAATATAACAAGCCAAAGTAGGGAAACTCAGCATATCCTGGAAAATGATGCATTGTACCTTTTTGTTTAGAAAGACAAAAACAAGATAGTGGAATGAATATCCAGAGGAGAGCTACAAATACCGTAAGGCAATTTTTATCTTTGCTTTTATAGCCCATTATTGGCCTGATCCCTTGCTGATAGACTGGCTGAGGCTATCTGAAAGCCAGTGAAGATGTATGTATTAATCTGCCTGAAGATCTTGCTCAATGAAAATTAGGATCTTAGAGCCTAGTTATTTTCTTACTGAATGCTAATGTAAATTAGCTTCCCTGAGCTCACTTGAGTACCAAGGGTAACAACTGAACAAAAGGAGAATTGGTCATGAAGGCAAAGAGGAGTCAACTACAGGCCATGCCATTTTATACAAGCTGAACATGAAACTTGTATCTCTCTGGAAGTGTAGGATAAGCATTCCTGTAGAAACTCTACTGAGTAATTCATTTACGTAACAGTAGAGCGGAGCTTGTAGATTTTCAAATACCTTCTGGGCACTTTGCCAAAGTCATGCACTAAAGACCAAATTCCTTCAAAGGTTGCCTTGGGTCCAAACTAGGCTCCAGGTGTCTGCCCCAGCTGCTCTGTACTGTCAAGCTGTTGGGTTTCTTTCTCTAACACAACTTAGGTTAGGGATTCTTCAACTGGCCTTTCTCCAACTTTGCTACTTGGCCAATGTCTTGGATAAGGTTAGCTATTCAAGTTCCAAATTCATAAAGAAGGCTAGTAAATGATTTCTTAAGAGCAAGAACAGTGAGCGATTTCCTCCATCTTGTGCTGTCTTTGAAGAGATATTTTTAAATGTGGTCAGTGTGTGATCTTCCGGGTCAAAATTCAGCCTGCTTTTCCTTTAACTTTGCCTCAGCCACTCCTATGTCATCCAGCAACAGAATACTCTGCAAAACTCTGAAAGGCAGCTTGATGCATATTGCGGATGGCTTATTCATCTTTCTAAGTATAACTGACTACTATGGTTTTCTCCCAGGTGTCATAAGCTTTTTTCCAACTGTACTGAAAGGTTCAATGAGTTTATTAGTGATTTCACTACCACAAACTTTTAAGGAGACCTTCAACTGATGCTTATACTTTTTTACTTACATCTCCTGCTTCTTCAATTACAATGCAGGCTATTTCATAGGCAATAGTTATTTTGCATTTGTATGCTTAGTGTCTTGTGTGTGTGCTCTCCCTACCTCTTTTTCTGAGCTTATTCTAGCATTAGTGTCTTTCCTTGTTTATTATCAGTGAGTCATCTAGGCACTGAGAATACTTCTGTTAGAACTAAACCTGGCTGGAAGTATCCTGAAGAAGATTTTTTTTTTTTTTTTTTTTTTTTTTTTTTTGTGGAAATGATGAATCATTAAAAATAGTTTTGAGAGCTATTTGAGTACTGAGATATTCCACAGGGTAGATTTTTCAAGTCACTGATGAAAAATAGAGACATAGGCTACATCTGTTTCAGCAGACTGGGAGGTGCTTTTTAAGTTCCTGGGTCTAGTTGTCTCAGGTGCTCTGGGCCATGCTGACCTGCTCTGCTCTGCTGTGATCTGTTTTTGGTGAGAGAGAACCCAAGCTGACGTCCAGACCTGCTCCTGATCTCTGCAGCTGGAGGATGAGGAGGCCAGGGCACTCTTTGACCCACTCAAGCCCTTAGGAGTCTCCAGATGCATCTGAACTTTTCTCAGATTAGTAAATGGGCCAGAGATTGGTACACTCCCAGAGATAACCTCTGCTTGGCTTCATGCAAGAACTTGAATCCAGATCTCTCAGTCCCACATATGTACCTGTTTTCATTTCTGTATTGAGGCAAGGGAAAGGAGAGAAGGAATTGAATGCTTTCCCATTTTTTTTTCTAAAGGTCTTTGTATTGATACAAATAAGAATAACAGAGTTTGTTTGACTTCTCAGATATTTTGATAGGAAAGTGGAAAAAAAATGCTTTCTATCTGTCTCCAGTTCACACCTTGGCAATGCGAAAATTGTTTCAGTATCAGCTTCTTCAGCAGAGAACTAAACTTCTGTAATAACATTATCTGTGTGTGCATCTTATCACCTCTCACACTCCTTGGAATTGCTCTGACAGATAGTTTCTGTCCCTCTTTCCTGAATGTTACTCTGAGGACCTGTTGTTTACTTTGATTTCTTTCTTTATGTTCATGGAGTCCCACGTATATTCAGTCATCGCTGCTTTAGCCTTGCTTGTCAGGAAACCACCTAGACTTATCAAGCTGTCTCTGACACTGTCATGCAGGAAAGAATGTGTCACATGCCTGATTTTTACTGACTTCAGGTGGCTTTAGCTCTTGCAGCAGCTGCAAATTATCGTTCAGTCTGATTTGAAATTATGGCCCTTATGTTCTGTCTTTTAACCTTTTCCTGACAATTCTCCTGGCGCATCAAAGGGTTCTGTTTCTCTTATATCAGATCTTCAGTTTTACCATATATAAACTGAAGACACTTCTGAACCCAGCTTGCTTTGTGCTGTGATAACCTGACTGGCTGATATAAATCTACATTTAGTAGTAGAATGGCCAATCTGGGTCCTGCCTGTTTCACCTAGAGAACTCCAGTGTAACTCTACTTTCGGGATATGTTTGGGGAAAATGGTGTGACAAGCTGCGATCCTTCTTCCAGATATACCCATATCTCCTTTCCTAGGGTGCTTCTTCCGCACCACTGTCAGCATCTTCAGCTTTGTCATTCATGTCCCTACTACTGAACAGATGTCCTGTTTAGGAATATTGTCATTCATTTTGTAAATCAGGGTGTAGGGTTAGTCTCTGATCTCATTCTCAGAGCAGGCTCTGAGTGCGTAACATTTAAAAACAGCCATTTTCTTGTATTTTTTTGAAATCTAGCTCAGAGTAAGCAGATACTAGTCGGCTC
Organism: Rhea pennata; assembly: GCF_028389875.1. Classification (NCBI taxonomy): domain Eukaryota; kingdom Metazoa; phylum Chordata; class Aves; order Rheiformes; family Rheidae; genus Rhea; species Rhea pennata. The sequence goes on along the minus strand of NC_084667.1, from coordinate 17,196,191 downwards.
CACATTCACTGTCAGCTTGGTGCCTTGGAAGTCCGAATGAATGCTTAGCCTTAGGAAAAATGACTATCTTGCCTCCAAGTAAATTATGGCTTTTTTCGTGTTTTATCACACTGACATTCACTTACTTGAGCAATTTCAAGATCTGATAACTTCACTTCTGATCAGCTGAGTGAGCAAAGACTGAACGGTAATGGAGACCCAAAGTCCTCTCCGTCCCTAGTGGAGACTATTCTAGCTCAGGGCTAAATCCTGGAGCAGCGATGGCACTCCTCAGCAGTCAATGGGGAGCTTCTTACTCTAGGGCTTAGCGCTGCAAGAAGGCCTTCAAGAATGCAGTATAATAGAAATGTGTCTGTGGAGAAAAAGCCCATGCGTGGTGCTACAAATGCTTTTTTCTACAACGCTTGGAGAATTCAGCACCTTGCTAGTTAACTGCATACACAGTTCACAACCCCCTGGTGCGGACGGAGTGTGGCTAATCACTCACAACAAGGCATCCCTCCTTGGTCCTCCCCAGCCATTGACGTTGCCACTCTCTTTATAGTTCTACTAGAGCGTGTTCAAGTTTCTGTCAGAATCAGAAACATGCCACACGCTGGTCTAATCCCTTTAGCAGTGCACAGATTCAAGCAGCTCTTCAATAAAAGGGTGAGTACCACCCCTGAACTTCTCTAATTCGTCACAGTCAACAGGATTTTTTTCCTCTCTTTCACAGCGCAGCAGTAACTTAACAAGCCTTTGATGCACTGGCTGGTCCCTGTCGCATCCACAGGCTGATGAAAGTGCTGAGGGGAGCAGTGGCCAAGGGATGCTCAGCTACAGAGAGTGAAAAGAAGATTCCCTGGTTGCATCATCCCACAGCAGAGGGAGAAAAGGAGGGGTGAGGATGAGGATATTTTCACCAAACTGCCTCATATCACCCCTCCAGGGTCCCCCTAAATGCAAGTTCAGTGATGATGCCTGCTGTGAGGCAAGAGCCCACCCTTCACCCTCCCCCCTCATCCTCTTGCACCGTGCTGGGAATAAAGCATCCTCAGTCTGGTTCTGTTGTCCGGGTAGAGCAGCAGGGGCTGGGACTCCCCAGGTCATCCCTGTTAGGTTTACAATTTGTAATCAGACAGATGGGCCTGGGTAGCTGCAAAGAAATGCCATACAGGATACAGCAGGGGCCCTGCTGAGCAACATACATTTTTCTCTGTGCCTTGCAAATTGTACCTAGCAGTGACTGCAAGCAGGTCTTTTCCTCTAATTTTTAGGAACTCTCCTCAGTCAAGACCAGTGAAGAAGAAAGAGCCAAGCATGTTTTGGGTATGCTCAGAGTTCAGGCTGCATGCACGGGTTGGAGCAGCTTCTCAAGCAAGCTATGTAACACAGCTCACTTTTTGCACGGACAGCCTGTGTCGACGAGAGCCTTGAGGTTAGGCACAGCAGTGCCAGCCAGCTTCCTGTGCTTAGGAAGGTGCTGTGGACTCACTCTGTCCAAAGTCCTGCAGAAGATCTCACCATTTGCCTGTGTGCTTGTGTGAGCATGTGTGTTCATAACTGTGAGCAACGGGCTATCTGGGAGGCCAGAGCTAAGTTTTATGAGGCCCTGCTTGAAACAACATGCATGTAGCCCTCCCCGACATACTACACACACCAGTCGTAGTGCCCTTCACCAGCTGCCAGCCTTTGCCATCTCCTTTCTGCCTGGTGAATCCCTTCAGGCTCATCTAACTCCCCTCTCCTGCCCATGAGCCTTGGTGGCTTTTGGGAGAAAGCAGAAGGTGGAGCCCAAGAACAAATTTTCCACTGGGACAGGGGTGGAGAGAACTGAAAATGAGAAAGGAGAAAAATCCCCAGGTGAATTTGCTTCTTTTTCTAGGTCACATAGGCCTGAGGCTCTCCATGTAGGTACCTGGGCCTCTGAGTACATCAGCTTGTGTGTAAGCCGCTGCATGCACATGCTTAGGTGCGTTTTACTGTTCAGGGTTGCTCACGTGAGTAAGTGTGTGAGCAGAGCTGTAGCCCACCCCTGGTGTGGCCTGCAGCAATGACACCACTTTGGTATGTATTGCCATCAGTATATGAACACACACGCACGCGCGCTCACACACACACACACACTCTGCTGCATCCAGCTATGGCTGTGTTAGGTTTTAATCCACACATGGCAGGACTAAGCTTCCCGGGCATCCCTCCACAGGCTTTTGATGCTCCCTGCAAACTGCACCAAGGACAGGGCTGTCTGGTCCTGCACACTTGCCCTGGCCCTGCCTGCGTGTGTCTGCAGGAGTGTGTGCGTGTGTCACAGCAGTGTCCAAATGACTGCGAGCCTGTGGGGAGTTTGTGTAGCACACAGAAAACAGGGGAAAGGGCTTAGCAGACACACACTGGTTTCTCAGAAACAGCAAGGAAAGTTTAACTTTTAAGCTCTGTCAAGGCCTCTCCAAGGGTTTAGAAAGGGTAATGCATTACTAAATTCACATTCAGCTTAACACCAGCCGGGATGGCTCTTTTCCTCTCAGGATGGCGACCCTGTCCTAGGGAAACTGTTGAAACCCTATGGGAGGGGGATCTGAGTCATGACAGCTTCTCATGGAAACTTACTTCCTGGCCTCCTTTGCACTGTGCATTGAGATGAACTAAGGCATGGTGGAGGGAAGCTGCAATAGCATATGAGATCTTTGGAGCCTGATAAGCAGTTTTCATTCCTATGCAACAAGCAGTCTTCCAGTATCTTTAGTCTTTCCTGCTTCTCATTCCTCCCCTTTGCCCTCCTCTGGCCCAGCCCTGCTGCGAGAGCAGCCCGTGGGCTTTGGTCACACATCCATTGAGTAACTTGCAAGGTCCCATCGTTTATAATTCTTAGACACACAAGCTGCCACTTTCACATACGGAAATTCCCAAAGGTCAGAGAAGGGAAATGGTTAATTCCTTTTATTCAATGCCTAACCTCCCCCCTCATCCCCCACTTCCCACCCCCACCCTGTGTGAACAGGAAGTTTAAAAAGGAAAAGCTTTCTGAATCCAGCAGCTGGGAATGGAGGAATCCTGGAACTTCATGCTGCAGAAGCTCAGAGACAACAATAAAGGTTTCCCCCCACATCCAAAGAGCAAGTATATATATAAAAACAGTTATCTCTTCAAACAAACAGATGGGGGATGGGAGGGGTCAAAATCCCAGCAGGCTAGTGCTGAATTGGCTGAAGTTCTAGCAAGCACAAGGAGACCCCTGGATAATGTGGACTGTACCACAAGCCATGTTAGTGGGAAGTACTGAGGAGAAGTCTGTTCAGGCAATGGTCATAGAGGTATTATTTGCATCTTACTCATGCCTTGTTTGCATTGCTGAGAGACACAAGTCCAAACAAAACTCTCTTAAATGTGGAGGATCCTGGAGCAGACCTGAATGTTGCTTGCAGGGATGTTGCTCTCTTTATAAAATCAGCCTCAGATATGAGGTTTCAGCCCTTTCAGGTAGGAAAAATGGGATGAATGAAATTTGAGCTGCCTTTCAATTTTGGCCAACTTGAGTAGGGAGATGAGGATGAGGATGATTTGCTTAGAAAGTACCAGACTGCCAGCCAAGACTAACAGAAAACCAGACTCCTGCCCCAAGGAGTTTACACACTAATTGAAAACAGGAGCCTGTTATAACAGCTTTCCAAAAGTCTGGCACTGCAGAGTACATGCTTATGTTTTTGACACTGTGGTATAGAGGTTCTTAGAGATCCTTATGGAGAGTGTTATAAGGCCACAAAGTTTCAATAAGTAATGTGAACAAATAATCATTTGAGAGATAAAGATAACAAGCTCAGTCACGCACTCCACACTGAGGGTGAAATAAGAGTGAATTTGGCATAAATAAGGATTTGGAAAATATTGTCCCACTTTCAGAGCACGTAATCCTACATCGTAGGTCTTTGAGCCATATGTTCAAGAGGAGCTGCTGAAGTTATTCCTGTGCCCTCTTGGTGAGTGTCTGCATGACCTGCACAAATGCAAACAGGAGCACCTCTCTGGTGGAGTGTGGGACCAATGCACAGCTTTATAGAAGTGCAAATCCTCAGGTCTCAGTGTAGTTTCACCATTGCAAAGACGGAGTCTGCTGCTGTGACTCAGACCTGTAGCTGCTTGCTGCAAACCAGGGCATTGTGTCCTTTAAGCCAACTCAAATGTGATCAGCTACAGGTTTTATTTTTAGAGACTAGATAGAGGCTCCTTCAGAGTGTGTAGCCTTCCGCCAGTGTGATGCAAACAGGAGCAACATAGCTTGGCAGCTGTATCAGAATTAATTACTGCTTAAAAAGCCTGCTCTAGGCTAGCTCTGATGGGTACCAGCAGTCACATGGCAACAGGAGAGCCAGGGATCTTGCCTTTTATTTCCCTGCTGATCCCTTGAACAAACTGTGTCACTGTTCTTTGCCTTGGTTTTCCAAATCCATAAAATGAGGATAGTGCACTCTAAAAAGCAGAGTTCAGATTAACTTCATCAGGATGTGAAGCTTCAAGACTCTTTGGACAAAACACTGAGGCACTGAGCCTCGCAGAAACTTCTCACAAGCCGGAGGGGCAGCTGCCCCACAAGTGTCTCTGTCGTTCACAGTACTTGGCTGTTTCACCTTTCAGAACTGCAAGAAATCGAGGCATATAGTGAAGACAAGGAATAAAATGGCAGGGACTCAGCCCCCCAAAAGGCTAGGTTTGAGGCATATTGGGTTTTGTTCAAAATTGTGTCAGCAGAAAGCAGTGCTGCATAGGGGTGCTGTCCTGGCATAAACCTCCTACCAGAGGACTGCTGCTCCTGCTGGACATCGCCGGAGCCAATGGCAGTAAGTTGGGGCTCCTTTGGAGGCAGACTTTCTTGGAGACAGTCCAGGGGGGACCAGGCACTGCCTGTGAGATAGGTGGCTTGGCAGTACTTTGTGGCCCACCTTCTTGTCCTAGTTTGTCCCTCGGATAACTGCACTGTAAACATGTCATGAGAACCATCCTTTTCTAGCTTTCATGAAGCATACAGCAGCAAGCAGATGTATACAAGCCCTAGAAGGAAGGGGAGTCCTAGAGAGCTGGTTAATATTCAAGCATCACTTCCTCCAAGCTCAAAATCGGTGTACCCCTATGACTAAGAAGTCAAGCAAAGGGGGCAGGAGAGCTGCATGGATGAGCAAGGAGCTCCTGGCAAAACTCAAACAGAAGAAGAAAGTACACAGAACATGGAAAAAGGGATAGGTTACTTGGTAGGAATATACGAACATTGTCAGAGTATGCAGGGATATGATGAGGAAGGCCCATTTGAAATTAAATCCGGCAAGGGATGTAAAGGACAACGAGAAGGGCTTCTTCAACTACATCAACAGCAAAAGGAAGACTAGGAAAAATGTGGGCCTGCTGCTGAATGGAGTAAGTGTCCTAGTGACAAAGGATACAGAGAAGGCAGAATTATTGAATGCCTTTCTTGCTTCAGTCTTTACTGCTAAGGCCAGCCCTCAGGAATTCCAGACTCTGGAGACAAGAGAGAAAGTCTGGAGAAAGGAAGGCTTTCCCTTGCTTAAGGAGGATCAGGTTAGAGATCATTTAGGTAAACCCACAAATCCGTGGGCCTCGACAGGATGCACCCACAAATGCTGAGGGAGCTATTGGATGTTATTGCTAGGCCACTCTCCATCATCTTCAAAAGGACACGGAGAACTGGAGAGGTACCTGAGGACTGGAAGAAAGCCAATGTCACTCCAGTCTTCAGAAAGGACAAGAAGGAGGACATGGGCAACTACAGGCCAGTCAGCCTCACCTCCATTCCTGGAAAGGTGATGGAGCAGCCATCCTGGATGGCATCTCTAAGCAGGTGGAGAAAAAGAAGATGATTAGGAGTAGTCAGCATGGATTCACCAAGGGGAAATCATGCTTAACCAATCTGATAGCCTTCTATGATGGAATGACTGGCTGGATTGATGAAGGGAGAGCAATGGATGTTGTCTACCTTAACTTCAGCAAGGCTTTTGACACTGTCTCCCATAACATCCTCAGAAGCAAGCTCAGGAAGTGCAGGTTACATGAGTGGACAGCGAGGTGGATTGAGAACTGGCTGAGCTAAAGGGTTCAGAGGATTGTGATCAGTGGCACAGAGTCTAGTTGGAGGCCTGTAGCTACCGGTGTCCCCCAGGGCTCAGTACTGGGTCCTGTCTCGTTCAACTTATTCACCAATGACCTGCATGAAGGTACAGAGTGCCTCCTCAGCAAGTTTGCTGATGATATAAAACTGGAAGGAGTGACTGATACACCAGAAGGCTGTGCTGCCCTTCAGAGATACCTCGACAGGCTGGAGAGTTGTGTGGAGAGGAACCTCATGAAGTTCAACAAAGGCAAGCGCAGGATCCTGTACCTGGGGAGCAATAACCCCATGCATCAGTGCAGGCTGGGGGTTGGCCTGCTGGAAAGCAGCTCTATGGAGAAGGAAATGGGAGTCCTGGCAGACAAGAAGTTAACCATGAGCCAGCAATGTGCCCCTGTGGCCAGGAAGGCCAATGGTATCCCTGGGTGCATTAGGAAGAGTGTTGCCAGCAGGTCAAGGAAGGTTATCCTCCCCCTCTACTCAGCCTCATCAGGAGTACTGTGCCCAATTCTGGACTCCCCAGCACAAGAGAGACATGGAACTACTGAAGAGAGCCCAGCGTAGGGTTGTGAAGATGATTAGGGGACTGAAGCATCTCTCTTAGGAGGAAAGGCTGAGAGAGCTGAGCCTGTTTAGCCTGGAGAAGAGAATACTCAAAGGGGATCTTATCAATACATACAAATACCTTAAGGGAGGATGTCAAGAGGATTGGGCCAGACTCTTCTCAGTGGTCCCCAGTGACACGACAAGAGGCAACGGGCACAAACTGAAACACAGGAAGCTCCATCTGAATATGAGGAAAAACTTCTTTACTGTGAGAGTGACAGAGCACTGGACCAGGTTGCCCGGAGAGGTTGTGGAGTCGCATTGTCCGAAAATACTCAAAACTCGCTTGGACGCGATCCTGTGCAATGTGCTCTAGGTGACCATGCTCAAACATTGGACTAGATGATCTCCACAGGTCCCTTCCAACCTCAACCATTCTGTGATTCTGTGATTACCATCAGTGGTAACTAAATGCCATGACAACTTTGTCCTGTGAATCCCAGCATCCTGCCACCCCCATGTTTATGAAGAGCTGCCACAACTGGAAAAGATAATAGCAAATAAAAAATGATCCAACACCTGTGGTACACCATCCTTCTACATCTGTAATCCTACATCTCCTTCCCAAAGACTCAATGCCATGTTTGCATTTAGCTTACAATGAAATTCATTGTATCTTGATTTTCCGGCTATTTCCCCTTTTTGAATCTTTGGATATTCTCCCCTGAACAGGAGCTCTTAACAAACTAGAGATTTACATCTGTGTTGTTTGACTGCAGCCATTGCCAGGATGCAGACAGCTGGAGAAGGACTGAAAGGAAATTTCATTCTGCACTCTTAGGGAAAGTGTACCTCCAATGTTCTCATAAAGCTAAGATCAGGTTTATTGTCTCACCTGAAAATCCCATGTGAAACTGGGATCCTGCAATGCACTGTAGCTAATCCAGCGAAGGCGAGGTGGGGGTCACCAACCCAAATATATTTGAATGTTGATACATGTTGACCTACCTCTCCTTTAAAAGAGCAGCCCTCCTGGAGGGTTGATGATCTTTTTGCAAAGAGAGAGAAAGAAGCTCAAGGTTTTGCTATAAACCGACTTGGGGGGGAAATTCAGTCTTATACATACACATCTGACTCTTTGATCCCAAAGCCATTCCCATGATCTTAGTCCGTAGCTGACACCAACCCTCAAACAAAATTGGGCAATTGCAGGGTTCATAATCAGATCCACAACCCAAGTCATGAGCCTGCTGTGTCCCAGGGGAGTCCACACAGACTCTCCTACATGTCTTCCAAGACAGCACCCACATCATCTCCACTGCAGTCTGTAAAATGGAACAAGGGCACAGGCACAGCGAGCCACACTCCGGCAGTTTCCAGTCTGGGGTTGCTCCAGGGAGTGTGGCCAGATGGCATAGCTTAGAGCAATCCTCACTCCTGCCCCAGGCTACTGTTGGCACCAAATCAGCCTGGAGCCAGACCACAGTGGACCCCCTACTTGGAAGTGCTGTCAAGCTGAGAACCAGAAACATATTTTACCTGGCTGCCAACCTCTGAATGCAGAGGACTTTCTCTCCCCACCACAGCTGTAAGCTTGTTTACTTTTTTCCTTTGCACCAAATCCTAATCAACGCAAACCCATGGTTAATGGCACTGCATGCTCTCCCAGCCTGCCACCCAGTGTGTTGTTTTCTCATCCACCAAACGCTTGGTCCATCCATGGGGCTGGGATCCGCAGTTCTCTTAGGGTAGGCAGAGTCATGCTGTGTTTAAAGGGGAAGTAGTAAATGCTGCCTGAGTCACTGTTGATGTAAATACCACATCATATTTGACAACTGCTCTAAGGCAAGGGTTCATTAGTAGTATTTTCTAATTTGGCTTCAGGGACTGCTTTCTGAAGTTTTCCCTTTTTTCTTTCTTTCTTTCTTTCTTTTCTTTTCTTTTCTTTTTTTTTTTTTTTTTTTTTTGGTCTACTCTCTTGTTTAACATCCCCTTTGAACTTGCGACAATAAAATTTCCTTCCCCACTGATTTAGTCCTTTTCCACTTGGCACGCATGGACATTTTCCCTGCTGTTTCTATGGAACCGAAGTCCCCATGAGTCCCTTTTGTTTACTTCCTTGTAAGTAGCCGAGCATCACGGGTGAGGTCAGAGGGAAGGTGCATGGCTCTGGGAATAATGAGAGTGATGCTGCCAACACCATTCGGCTGTAAAATTAACCAGCCTTGACACCTATCCCATTTTGAGGCTCTCACCTTAAGGATTCCAGGATTTATATGTTTCCGTCCACTGCCGTACTTCCTGATTTCAGCTGGCACCAGAAGTGGAAGTACCAAAATACTACGAGAAAGTAGTGAAGTTTATACAGTAGCTAGACAAGTGAAGATAAGGATAATAAAATACCTCACTTCAGGGACTGATCTGGCTACCTTTGTCAGGAAGGGCTTCTGTTTTGCCATCTCTCACGGACCCCGGTGCCATTGGCTGAGTACACTGGGTCAGCCCCCACCTGCTTGACCCTGTGCTGCTCTGTGGACGCTCACCAAGCCTAGGGAGCTGGAGAAGAGCTAACACCAGTTTCACATGCAGCAAATTATTTGGCTTGTAGGAGGGAAAAGATTATATGGAGATTTTTTTTCCTGAAGCATCATAGGCCACTGCAGGAGAGGAGTTATCATATTTTGGGGGCAAGTGATCTGATCCCTTATTGCAAATGTGTTCGTAGAGGATTGTCCCTCCACATTTTTGGGCTGGCTGCAATTAGAAAGTGCTGCACATCCAGTGTTACCAGCATGACATGGCAGCAACCTGAGCGCTCAACCCTGCTCCCTGACACCAGCTAAGCAACACCAGCTGCTTTGGTTTCTAGGTTAAGTTTAATAGATCTAAACTCAGCCTCTAGGTCTGAGATTCATCCAAGCAAGGTCCTTGTCTAGAAACAGACCAAATAATAGACCAAACAACTACCTCATTTCAAATCACTGCTGCCCTCTGAAACACACTACAAACCTATCTTAAACCCTATGCTGGGAAAGTGTTAAATAGTCCAGTGGCTCACAGCCCAGGTCTCAGGAAAACAGGTAGAGTGAAATCTGTTCATAGCAGCCTCTGAGGGACTACTATTTTCTTTGTGCAGGGGGCTGCACAATCCCGTGCGATTAGCACTGGCGAGCCCTCCCGGGCCCGGCTCTGCTGACCGTTGGGACAGGTGACTGTGGCTCGCTGGTGACCCTTCACCTTGGCTTGGCTCTTTTGTCACAGCAAGGTCTTTTATAGACTCTCTGGGGGAGGTGAGTGGTTGTTTGTCTCTCTGTTTTGCAGTAAAGAACAATTTAAATCATAAATTCTGCAGAGTGACGACTTATTTATAAATCTGAAAAAAATAAAAAAAAAGCTGTTGTGCTTGGCTCGTTTAAAAGCTGCTATAATCTTGATGGTGTCACATTAACATTTTGCCATATTGCCTTCATTCCCCTCCTCGCACGCACCCTTCATACCATATCCTCACCTGCCTCGAACTCAACAAGGATAAGCTGATGCCAGACAAGAGTCTGATCCCATATACATGGGAAATAACCCTCCTTTCAGCACAAGTAAGTGACTTTGCTAGAATTAACCACCCAGATATGAGGTTTCACAAGGAAGAATATGACCAGCATAACAGTCCTTGTGTCATCTTTCCTCCAAAGAGCCAGACCAGGCTGTGGTCTGCTTTTTTCCAGGAGGGACAAGGGGACGGGGAGCAGACGTGCTGCTAAGTGCCTGCCTGGGGCCCTAGGCTTCGAAGCTGGGGCTGCTAAAGGAGGCAGCTGGGCGCAAAGCCAGTTTGTCTTTGCAAAGGACGTTGGCTGGCCTTTTGAATTTGTTTTCATTTGAAATATGCATATGTTTTGCAAAATGCAGTGAAGAAAGCTAAATAGAAAGTTTCCTTTTGAAAACATTTCTGTTCACGTTCTTTCCCGCACCCATCTCCATCTCCCCTGTCCCTTCATCCTCATTTTTTAAACTGGAGGAAAACAAAAAACAATCTGAGAGAAAGCAGGACATCATCCACCTTTCTGAATGGACTGTTTATAAAAAGTCCATAAAAATCACCTTAGAAATGGACCATTCTTCTGATAACACCCTTTTTTAGAAATTTCTTGCTGTCATATGTTTTCCTATGGTCACTGAACACCTACTTGCCAGAGAAGAAATAGGCATATATGAAAATCCCAGCAACTCCACTCTTAAGCACTGCTCCAGTGGTTCTTTAGCTACAGCTAGCTATCCTGCGCAAATTCTTCTTTCCACCACCCACCTGAAGCTCCTGAAGATGGGAAAGCGATGGAGCGACATTCACAGTTCACTGTGGACAGCTGTACCAATGCCATTCAATCATTTACAGCCAGCATAATGTTGGGCAGCTCTCAGGAAAATGTCCAAGCTACATCCACAGTGAGGCAGAAGCAGAGGCATATGTTGCATGTAGACTGATCTTCACACAGAGCAGGTGATCAAGAAACCCAGAGTGACTTTGGTGTCCCTGAGCACTAGCTTGGCCCATGTGTAAGTGACTGGGCCACAGCCTTCTGCACGTCACCCTTGCTCAGAGACCCTGCAGTGTTGGCAGTAGCCAGGGACTAGTCTCCACTATCTCTTCCATGCTACCTACACCTCTGCAACAACTCCCTCTGACACAAAATGTGAGACATCATAACTTCAGAGCCAACTTAAATTTCAGAAAAGCATGGTGCTCAGCATCTTAAAGAGTAAAGCAGTTTGGTGATGGAAATAGGAAGCTGCTGAAGAACTGACTAATCATGTTTCCTCATATTGCCCTTGCAAGAGTAGAGCTATGAAAGACTTTTCACTTCCTGAGTTCCTCAATATACTTCCTCTTACCTAATATCTTTGTTATGTGAATAGAATTGCTGTTCCCATGAATAAGGAGGATGCTTTGTGTTGGTTTCCAAACATCATTGTGGAGCTAGGTTTACAGGTACATCAGTAATTGCTCTCAGGCCTGGCTGCTGTGAAGTGGAGCTTTTCACAAGTTTATTTTTATTTTTCTCATCACAGTCTTCAGATTCCTGTCTGCTGCTAGCACAAGGAACAATATTTGTAGTGTCTGGGCCACTTTGGAGTACAAGACCTATTTTTAGAAATTACGTCACTATTTACAGACCTAAATCCAAATGATTTTTTCAAATAATTAAGACTAGATCCTCAAAGATAGTCAGATGTTTCATTTCCAGTGAAATCAGTGGGGATTACACACTTTCATTCCTTTTAATATAGTTGGATGTAAGTCTCTCTTGAAAACAGAATAAAAATTCTAAATTATACAGGAATTCTAGCAAGTATTACTCAAGAAGCCTGATGCTCTGTCAGTGTAAAGCCAGAGTAACTCCAGCAAAGAGCTGGACTGGAGTTAAAGCTGAAGGGAGGAAGTCCAGCTGCTTGTTTGTGTTCTCCGGAAGATAAGCATAATTCACTAAACAAATGTCAGGAGGGGTCACATCCAGCTCTCCTGGAAGCTAGAGAGGAATTAATCTGAGGAAAAACTAGTGTCAGAGATGAAGCATATGAGGCTGAATTTTCAAAATATAAATTGATGATTGCTTGCACAGCCAAGGCAGGGAAAAACAGCCAGTAGTTGTTGCATCTTTACCTCTTGCAAACTGTCACTGCGTATGTCTCTTTGCAGAAAATGCATACACCTTCAAGGGTCACAGTTGCTTGCCCAACTTTGCAAATGAGCTTTCTCCTTGAGGCTTTTTGAAAAATACACAGTCTAAATCCATAAAGAAGCATAAGCAAAAAACTGTATGTAAGGCAGTGTTCAGGCTACATCGTGCTGTGTTCAGGCTACATCATTTGTGTCTGAGCCACTCTAAGTTCCCTTCCACCATGCTAGCTCTCCTGTATACATGCACCTGCTTCCCCAAAACCTTTCCCAATCCTCTGGGCACCTGTAGTGGTTTTCTTGCAGGCATTAGTCCTATGCACTGCAGAAAGAGTGCCCTCTGCAAGAGCAGGACAGCAGCCATCCCTGGGGGACTGTGACACTGAGGCACCATGCAAGAGCAGCAGCTGGAGGGTGAGGCAGCAGCCAGGCTGGGGAGGAAACCTGCCTCAACACCATGCAGTGAGGCAGAACTACCCCATCCCAGGTAACAAGGGCAATGTCATCCTTGTGGCCAGTCACGCACCAGTGCATCTGCAGGTGAGAGGATCAAAAATGTTATGTCACTTTCTTTTTTTTCACCACTGGTAAGCAAAAATAGTTTATGGAAATATCTCAGGTTCCTTCAAGAACATCATCTGGAAGGTGCTGAGGCTGGGGTGGCATTTCAGCCAAGGGACAAGAGCAGGAAATACAGATCAGATGTTTGCTATGGGTAACAGGTATGGGAAACCCAGAGGCAGATTCTTGCTCTGTTTCTGGCTACTCCTTGGAGCTTGTTTTGTGCAGTTGCATCAGTGGTTTTGTGCAAATCCATGTGTTGGAAAGAGGGGCAGTTCCCCTGAGTCTTCAGCTCAAAGGGTTTCTATGGCAGACAGAAGATGTGTTTTCTGGTTTTGCTTAATCCAATCTAACTGCAAGTTGCCAGCCAGCCTGGTGGCCCCTTGCAGCGTACCTAGGGGTCTTGCTGTGGCAGGGTGAGTCAGACTGGCTTGTTGATCCAGCCAAAAAATAAGTTACCCCCCAAAAAATCCATCAGAACTTTCTGTAGCCACAGGATTGCTACAGCCAGTGCAAGGGAGGTGCCAGGAACATGTGGCCAGGAGTAGACAGGAAGAGTAGGGCCACCCCTCTCACCAGCAACCCATGGTCAGATCAGATTAAGCATAAATGGAAAACTGCACCCTTAGGGTCAGCAGATATTATTTGTAGTCATTACGCAGCCTGAGTCCCCATTGTTCATGTCTGTTTTGCATGGGTGTAGCCCTACTGGTCTTAACACAGTTACTTCTGCTGCATGTCTACAGGTCTTGGCGAGAAGAGACCCAGAGGTTCACAGATTTATAAACACACTGTTCTTCCCAGGTCTCAGCTTTCGTTGAATTGTACAGAGTACTGGCCATGAACAGAGGTAAAATGATTTAGCTGAATTAAGCCTACTAAAAGAAGAGAATACTCTAAAAATCACCTCCCATTAGGTAAAAGAGTAAGTTTGAATGAAGGAAAGTTTGTGAGCATTGATGAGGAAATAGGACCTACAGAAGTAAAAGAATCAGGAATAACTGCCAGCCGAATGCTGTGCATGCACTTTAAGATCTCGTGCTTGATATTATTTAGTTCACAATACGCTAACAAATCTCTACAGAGGATCAGAAAGAGAACAGCCAAAATGAACTAAGAAACCACCCTTTCTACCCTCAGTTCTGGCTGACAGCATGGCTAATGATTTATTTTTATTTCTATGTATTTTATGACAGTCTGATCAATATTCCCAACAATAAAAGCCTGAAGAGGAATTTCAGTGATAAAGCAGTCGGACAATAGGGTGCAATTTAGGTTCCCCTTTTACTAACAGGTCTCGGCGTGTTTATTGGTGGAAGGGAGGTGCTGATAACCTGGGCAGATATTCAGGCTTCCGTTTGTTTTGCTGCCCCACTTAATCCTTGCCATGTCTGAAGCCAGCAATGCTTCAGTTAGATTAATGAGCCAAACTAAAACAACCCCCTAGGCATCAAGTACACGATCTCCTGTTTAACACTGTGAGATCCACTACCAAGAATAGCAGAGTTCAGATATAGCTTACCATTAGGAAATCCCTTTTTTTTCTCCTTTCCATTTTTTTATCAGTGATTGAACGCTAGTGAGAGACACTGACCTGGAGCCCAGGAGCATGGGAGCCTGTGTCTCCCCTCTGGTCAGGCAGGGAACGGGCTGAGCTAACTCAAGTTTCTGCCTGCTGCCCCAGCCTTGGCCTCCTTTCCCAGCTGAAGTGTACTGGTAAATGCACAGTGACTCAACTGGCTTCAGGGAGCTACACTCAGGAACAGCAGGAGCAACCAAGGTCACAAAATGATCTGCTTGGCTTTAAAGATCTACCACTAAGCAAAACATTTATTTAGGATTCTCACTTTTGACTAAATGTTGCTGTTTGCTCGTAACAGTGAAAGATTTTCTCTGCTTTTTATTTATAGTATAAATAAAGAGGACCAAGCCTCCCCTTCCTGTGTTCATCAGAGCTTCTGTCCAGATTTTTTAGGAAATCCCACCACTGAGGACACATGGAGCAGACACCTGAGCTGCAATTGAAACAGGAAAGGATGTGAATAAAGGCTGTGAGCAAATGAAAGGTGATTTTTAAAGAGACTAAAAAAAAAAATCTCAATAAGAAAGAAGGAAAAGGGAAGGAAGGAAAGGAACTTCCCTCCTGCCAAGTGTGCACGACAACCCCCTACTCTCTCAAAAGAGTAAATTCTTTGCAAAGCAAAATGAAAGGCTTCTTGCTGAACCAAAGTGAAAACATCCATTTCTGAAATAGCACTCTGAGAAATGTCAGTACAGATAACAACTCTTCACACCAGTGGAGGTGAAGAGAGACAACCCCTAACCCAGCAGGTAGCTAAGCAGATGGAGAGTATGGGAAAGGGCATCTCCAATAGTTCTAAAATCACTATCAAATAATTTTGACTATAAAAACAATTATCCCAGCCTAGTGAGATTACTAGGGTGCTATCAAAAGTATTTTTCCTATTGCTTCTCTTTGAAAGTGTGTGTGATGGGAGCAGAACTCCTTTCTCTTATAAATGTGTCATTGCCTATGGCAGAGTACCACCAGGGGCTCGGTTATTGAGATCTTGCTGCCTAAAGCAGGGTGGCTAAATCCAAGAGAATAGTGAGCAGCTTCTGTCCATCTGGGTGTTTCACCTCTGCTCAGCTTCCTCCTCTCCTCAGCTGAGGATGAACTCAGTGCAATTCCACCACAGCCAGGAGTTTTTGAAAAAACTGAAAGGGGAATTAGACCAAAATTTTCCCACAAACACAGATAGGGCTGTTGGACCTTATCTCTCATTTGCATCAGTGAAAATCAAGATGTATATTTACTACCGATAGCATGAGGAACTGATATGGAGGAGGATCAGAGCCTGGATATAACTATCACCAGAAGCTGCATTTACGTCAGACAGAAAAGGGTGTCTTTGCCTGGATATTGTGTTCAGGGTGTTCTGCATCTCTGAGGTTTTATTTTCCAAACTATAAAAATAATAAAATGAGATTGACATAAAGATAAGAGGCAAGTAACCCAGCACGCTGGCTGAGCTGAGAGGGCTGGCACTGAACACGTGCCAGCTGCGCAGCTCCTTCCTTTCCCACTTCCCCAGTGGAGGATGATCAGAGCAATGGTGGAGGGGGTGCTGCAGGTATCATGCTGGTCAGGTGGTGCTCCTTCCCATGGGACTGGAGCACACTCATCCCCCATGTCCCTGAGACACTTCAAAAAAAATTCTTTCCCCTGCAACCCAGCTGCTTAATGAACCTAATTTTGCTCTTGAATACTGCAGTGAAAATCTGAAGCAACTCCACCAAAGGCAGCTGAGCTAAACCTGTGCGAGATCAGGGACAGCAAGGGCAGAGCTTTGGCTTTCACTCCACCCAAGGCAGCGTTTCGGCAGTGCTGCAGCAGCACTGCTCTGGCAGGCTGTCGGGCACGGGGCGCCGTATCCACAGCTGCAGCCTGCTCTGAACAAGGCAGAGCACAGGCAGAGAGTGAGGCGAAGAGCCCAGGACATGTGTCAACATAAGACCATGTGGACATATTCTGAGCCCGGAATACAGCACCATCCCATTGGTACCGTACAGACTAGTAGCAAACAGATCCCAGGCAGAGGACTATGCTGCTGTGTTGCCACACTACAGAGCAGCACACAGTAACCCCCAAACCCAAGAAGTGATGACTGTGTTGATCTTCCGTACTGAAAAAACAGCTTTCAGGAAAGCAGAAGACCAGAGAAGCAGCCACTTAAATCAGTGTATTTACTCACAAGAGTCTGACTCCTTCAATTCTGGAAGAGATACAGCTGTACTATTTTACTATCGTAGCTGTGAGATTATTTATGTATTCAGCAATATGATTTTTAACTCAAATCTCAAGCATCTGTGTTTACTCTGCTGGAAGTAGGTCAAGTTTAGAAGTGTTCTACTTCATGCTGACACATATGAAAATCTGTTCTCTGCTTTTGCAGAGAAATTCTGGAAAGAAAACACAGCAGTTTGGAAATAACTCTTGAAGTGAAAACTCCATGTTTTCATGTTTCAGGATGGAAACATACTGAGTTTTAAAATTGCCTCCTGTGTTGGAGGCAATTCCTCTCCACCCTCATCACAGGTAGAAAAGACAGGTGATGCTGTGGCAGTGCCCTGCATGGCTCCACGGAGACGAAAATGCAAATGCGAAGATGGAGCAGATCAGAATGGGAAATGAGAGAATGGGAAATGAGTGAGTCTCACAGAGCAAGTGTGAGACTCAGCCATAGCTTCATGGGATGCTGGTACTAATAGCTGCAATAAAGTACATCTTTCCCAGCCTGCACGCCTCAGACCCGTGGATGCCAAAGAGTATTCTTGCCCCCGAGTGAAACTTTTCAGCTTGAACCCCATGTCTTGAAACCCCTTCACTTGAATCCCCCCACACAGGGATGCATGGCACTGGCAGACCCCACCACATGAAATTTTTGGCATCCAGTGGTGTGGTTTGTGCAGCTGAGAGCCAAAACCATATTTGAAATAAACTATACAATACTGGGAGCTTCACAGTGAGTAACTTGTGGCTTGCAAGGTTCCGCACTGCAGCTAACACTGGATGGGGCCCTGTGTGCAAGCAGAGAGTTGGTGAAGGACCAGTGTAGTCTTCGCAATGAGCTCCCTGCACCATGTACACAGCAAGGAGGCATCAGTCTGCAAAGCTTCTGAAGCCTTCCTTTGAAATCTTGTTTCTAGGCTACATATCTCTGAATCCCTTCCACTAAACTAATTAAATGCTGATTTACAGGAATGGTATTTGTTTATTCTTTCTCGTTGTTAGCAATTGGCCAGGATGACAAAAAGCTTCTGCAGTGGCTCAGTCACAGGAGTGATTTCAGGAACTCAAAGATAATGGCATTGCAAAGAAGATTTACCATGGCTGGGGTGCCAGGATCGGACGACAAGATAGGACTGCAATATATCCCTTCCCTGCAGAATCACTATGCCTTACTCCAGAGATACGCGCTGTAGCCACCTTTCACACACACAGTTTGCTGCAGTTTTCACTAGGTAAAATAACCATAAGATAAACTGCTCTACACTCTGAAATGCCCCTTTAAACTCCCATATCTCAGACATCTCTGAGGTCCCGACAGAGTTTGGGGCTAGGGGGTAAGGTGTCTCCTGCTGTCAATGATTCACATGCCTCTGTCCATAATGTCTCCTGGTGGGAGGTGCAGAGTCACTTCCATCATGGGAACTTGATGCACGTCCATCCCTGTTGAGGGCAGTCAGTGATTCCAGTGCAGTCAAAGCTCCCCTAGCAGACCAGGACGGAACTGAAATAATTACAAACCTCCTCACTAACAGCACTCTTACAAAATATTCCCTAGAGGGCTAGCCCCAGGAAGCCAGTACAGAGTAGCTTTTAAGACTCATATCTCACATCTTTCTTGGACCCACTCTGTGGTCCATAATTCTGTTATACAGGTTGCCATGAACTGCAACACTCATGGACATGCTTCTCACCCTGGATTCCCCACCTCTGCATGGTGCAGGGAGAGACTGGAGCTGGGAGCGGTGTCAGCTGCAAGAGGTTTGTCCTACCACCTAGATTTAACCTCTTTGGGTTTGGGATTTGTGGATAGGTTGCAACAGCTCTAAGTGGAGAAGAGCCATTCTGGTTCAGATGCTGATCTGATCACACTTCCCCGCGAATGCCCTAGGGAGACTCTAGAGACTGCTAGTCTCTGCAAGAGACTCTACTCTAATCCCTCTTCTGGAGTAAAGGGGTCCATACACTACAGTCAGCCTGACATCCAGCTCTGGCTTCACCACCACCCACACTCATATCACTGCTCTGTCTGAGTATTGCTGTACCTTCATACTGGTGCAACTGTGTCACACAAAAAGGACCACACAGCTTTATGTACTATGGCAGTACAATTTTGGTGGAAGTGCAATGTTCCTTTGGCAAGTATAACCACAGCACATGTTTCAGAGGTCATCCTTTTAGTCTTGTGCTCATTAAATATATATATAAAAAAACCTCCCTAACCTGAGAGGGATACAGCCATTTTCTATACTAATTGAGGCACCAAATATCACAAGCCCACATGAGAGTCCATTTCCTGGTCTTTTGCTCCCAACTGCATATCCACTGGCCAGGCAGAATGAAAGTCTCAGGCAAGACACTCCAGCCCTGGAAACAACAGCTCTATTACTAGTAACATCAGGCAACCTCGTTAATGCCCTTGAAAATCTCAAGGAAAATAGGAAGAGTAGATGGATTGTCCACTGATATCCAAAAAAAGTTTGAAAGTTTACAGTCTGTAAAGTGTGACCATGCTTCGCTGGAATGCTGAATTTTGAGGCTGCTAGACTCTGTGTGCAAGTATTAAAGAAACAGTAGGAAAAAGCATTTCACAGACTCTTCTGATATACACCAGCCTTCCCAGGGACAGCCTTTATCTGCTGTGTGCTTTCTTCACGCGCTGCCCCTGAAATATGATTTACAATGCCAGACGGACCACTGTACATCCTCAGCCGGCGGTGGAACGCAGTTATTTGAAAGCAGAGTACCCCACGGAGATGCTCTTCTGGTGACTGCAGAGCTGGCAACCGCGTGCTGGGAACGCTTCCTCTGGGGGCTTTTCTGAGAATGTTTTCCAGGCTGCAAACCAGCGCACAAGGCAGCCAGTATCTGTGTCTGCTAGGCTTTAAATGCATCTCAAAGCAAACTGCTTGTAAAAAGGAACCTGAGTAACTGGTGTGAGGGAAAATATAGCCTTTCAAGGGCTGAACTGCCCTTTTCTCGCCAGATGCTCTGTTTCCTCCTTCATGATCCTCAACAACATTTCATGATAAAAGTGCCCCATCTCTATCCTCTACTAAGTCAGCTCTGCAGAACTGAAGAAAGAAGAGCAACAAGAAAGCTCTGAGGCATGCCTTGTCCAAATTCCCTTCTGTATGTCAGTGTACTTCTCCTTGCTAAATTCCATGCGCTTCCTCTCGGAGCAGGTGAGAAATGCAGTCCTAACAATGTACCTAATGATGACCATATGTGTAACATAACAGCAACAAGGTGGCAAAGCTGTTTTAACTGATGTTATCCTATCTGCCAAAGTCAGGATGGATTCAACTCCAGTCAAGGCTGGGAAGCCAGTTCAGGAGTTATTTGGACACTGGTTTATTACGTGGCCAGGAACCTGCATGCTACATCAAGGGATACTAATAGCAAATTATGGTACAGCTCTCTTAGCTCTCCAGTAAACCCATACCTTTAACTATTCAGCTGCATTACTTAATCCTGGCAAGAGGAAACCTTATGTTCCTGGATGAGTTCAGTGTTGGAATCACTGAAGACCAGGCTTAAAATATTTAATCCCAAAAGATGCCAGTACTATTTGTAAACTTGCTTGTAGAGCAAAGAAGGGCAACGAGAAAGCCTTGAATCTATTTGCATTGATAATGGCTCAGACTGCAAATAGTTAATTCCACACAGTGTCAGAAAGATGTTCTTATCTTCAGGGTTGCCAATGAGCTCTGTAATATCCTCCACACATGCAAGCATTGTCACCACCCAGGTAAAATTCCTCTGTCTCCTGGTCTACCCAGGTAAACCATGCAGCCCCCTTCTGCAACGCAACATGCAGGATAAAGGATAAAAAGATTTCTCTCCCTAAGCCAATGTAATAATGAATTCAAGCAGATAACCTTGCTTTATCCCTGAATATTCTGACTTTGCCTGTCCGCCCTTGCTTTTTAATGCAAAAATCACAAGCAAGAACATACAAGATGTGGAGCTGATTAGTCAACTGCATGGGAATATAATATTGAAATGAACAACAAACACTGGATTCAAGGTCAGAGGAAACTCTCTCATTTGCCTCGTTACCTAATTGAAAATACTTCCCACAAACAACATGGAGTGTTGGCTGCTGCGTAAACTTAAGCTGCACTAGAGGGATATAATGATTCCTCTGCTTCTTCTCCAGCCTCTTGGCCAAAAAGAATTCTAAAATGTTGTAATCCATGTTCAAAAGGGGAGCAGGACTTCAGTGCTTAAGATTCTCCAAATCTCTTCTTACTTCCCCCCAAAACCCAAAAATCTTCATATAAAGACTGTTCTAAAAAGCATCAATGAAAGCCATGAGGAGGAGATCAATGAACTTCTGATAAGATCCTGGGGCCAGTCCCAGGGACATTCCCTTCTTTGCTAACAAGACAGCTGCATGGACTTCCTATCTCCTATAGTGACCTCAGGGGTGCGGCTATTTCTTTATCTGTCAAAGTCGGAAAACTGAAAATACTACACACAGGTGCAGCTGCTGGAAAGGCAGCCAAGTCAGAACAGCTCCTTGAGATGTGTCTAAACTGCTCATGTCACAAAGGGCCCTGAAAATATTCCCCATCCTCTCGCCTCCCACATGGGATCCAGGCTGGTCCCCGGCTCGCCTTGCACACCGTGTGTGAAACAGGTGCTGCCCATGTTCACACATGAGAGCCCCAGCAGAGCTGGGCTGCGTTGTGGGGGTCTTCTAACTGGGACCTCCATGTTCAATTTTCCTTGCATCTCCGATACATGTCAGAAGAGGTTCTCCTTCTTTTTGTCCTAAAGGCCTTCACAAAATTGGCTGATGCCAGCTTTCTTCTACAATAGCAAACTCCACTCCAGCTCTCATGTCCATGTGATCACCAGCCTGTGGTCAGCAATGAAGATTTTTGAGATTACTCTGCAGTGAGTTAATCTACAGACATACAGAATAATGATATCATATAATGCATCTAATGAGCTATATAGAAGCATCCAGAGATGGAAAACAGAAAAACTGCTAGCCTATGCTTCTATTTCCTTGCCTGCCTCTGGGCTGAAATGCTCCAACTGCTCTTTTAAATTGAATTTACCAGCACACTATTAGGTAAACAGAGCTATTGCTTACTGGCCACCATCTAACATTACTGCCCTGCACTTGCAAAGTTCAGACAGAACCAAGCCGTAGAAAACCCTTCTAATGGTCTCTGCTACCTGGCATCCAGTTATTATAGTATGTTTTCCACATGGCATGCTCACCTGCTTACTAGCTGCCTTTCAAAACAAAATACCTCTTCTTTAGTGAAGACATCTGAAAACATCCTTTAGCCTTTGGCATTCTATATAGCTTGCAGAAATGTTGCAGCAGCTCATAACTTTTGGGATTTTTGTTTTTTTGGTTTTTTTTTCCTATCAGTCACTGCAGCTAAACTGTTAAAATCTCCTATGCAAAGGAGCTGGCAAGTTGTCAGTGAGAAAGGAACAATTTCTATAAAAAGTTCTTCCTTCTGCTTTTGATGATAAAGGCCATGGATGATGGCACAATGCTAACTCATATCCAGCTAAGAAAAACGAGATGATAACCCTCATCCTAAGTGCAGCGCAGCAGAACATCCACCAGCCTCCTAGTGCTGCTGGGCCCGGGGATCTGCAGCCATGGGTCTGCAAGTCCTCTGAGACAAACGCCATGCCCAAAATACAGTCTTGTTCACTGAGCCCTTCTCAGGTTTGAATCCAGTCCTCTGAAAAACACACCTACCTCTGGAACGCATTCAGAGTGCTAGTTTCTGTCTCGATGCCCAGAAAATGCGCGGTACGTGCTGTCATCCAGTTTGTCACTCTCAGCTACCTGAACTTCTTCCACCCCTTTCTTTTCTTTTTTTTTTTTTTTTTTTTTTTTTCCTTTTATTGACTAGGACATGTGCCCAAATGATCTGTTACCATCTACAGCCTTTCTCCTGGAAATTTGTTTGGCCTAGATGAACTGCTGACCATTGTCCTTCCTGCATGCTAGGAATGCAGGGAGATGTCTCATGCTAGGGAGATGTCTAGTGTCTTCTCCTCTCACTTCAGGCAATGCCTTGCTTAGGAAGCTTGCTGTCTGCAGGAATGTTCTGTAGCTCAGAGAACTCAAGGACAGTTTCCTGGTTATTGTGACCCTGGCACTTCCTCAGCTACTCTGCTTCTCTTTTCAATTTGAAGAACTTCTCTTATTTTGCATCCTTCCCAACCATGCCGTATCTATAACCTCCTCTTCCAGCCTCACAGCTGAGATTCCTGCACAATTCTGAGTGTCTGCAGATGTTCCTGCCTCCATTTTTCTTTGCTCTGTCTTGTTTTGCTCCTGATCCAGCGGTCTCCCCCACATGCCTGGATTTTATCCTTCAGTCTAATGGACTCTGAATTTCACTGTTGCTCATTCCTTGACATCGAGTCACTCCCACTCCTGCAAAAGTGAGAAACAAAGTTTGACCTAACCATAAAGGATGGAAAGATTGTTTCGCTCAAAATGAAGCCCTCTTCAGCCCTTCTCAGGCTGCTCAAAATGCAGGTGTGTCTGCAAATGAAACCTTTCACTGCAGCGCCAGGCACCTGAGCACTGTCTAGAAAAGTGATCACTACTGAAGTATTTCCTTTTGTCATAATGCAGCATTTTTCATCCCTGGGAGCTTCAGCATCAGTAACGGGCTCAGTATGGAGTTTGTGACTATTTAAGATACCCACAGAAAACTTGAGAACCCAGAACAAATGAGCATTTTCCATAAAAGTTGCATGACTTTACTACAATGGTAAAACCAGCAAAGAACATCTGGTTCATTTTGGACATGAAAATAAATTACAAGCTTAACAGAGGGTTGAATTAAAAAAAAATGTTAAGTCTATTATTCTAACGCTGGACGTCCTGGTGACAGACTATTCCAAGAGAAATTTCGAATCAGAAAATGTCAGTGAATTATTTCTTATCTAAAAGGTGAATCATTGTTTTCACTTGCATAGGAGAAATTCCTAAAAATCTGAGTGGGAGAATCCCAACCACAGAATCCTGAGAAATACATTTATTTCTGCCCTTACTAGAGCCCAGTTGGATTACTGGGTTGAGTGGTGCCCCTCTGAGGAGTTCTTCCCTGTCCTGGCTGACCAGGACAAGGGTGAGCGGGGCCGGCTAGGCAGGCAGCCATCAGGAAGCTGGGATTTCTATGTGCTCCTTCCAGGCAGCATTTTGCACCTGGAAAGAGCACCAGAAAACTTGAGGAATATGGCTTAAAATTAAAAGGCAAATTTTGAAAAATGACCCAAAGGATCATACTGGAATCCTTTCAAAGGGCAAATCTAGCTGGTTTTCTCCACTTTTGCATTAGCCCAGGTACAATCCTTCATTTCTATTTATGTTTGTTTATGTTTCTTGTTTTCTTTTTCTTCTGATATGTTGGCTCCTAGTTCATGTGTGGCATGAGTATCACTGCAAACTTAACAGACTGAAATGATCATCTCTCAGCCCGGTAACTTGACAACCACTTTCTGAAAGTGAAACTGGTGCAGAGGTGAAATTCCAGTTGTTGTAGTCACGGTTCAAACGATTGTTCCTCTGTTCCTTGTGCAATCCAGTTTGAGACACGTTTTCTCTATTTCTTCTGAAGCTCTTTCTTCCCAAGAGCAAAGGCACACAGTCAATAGAACAACTATCTCATCAAATGCAAACAAATTCAGCTTCTGGTCTCCATCTAATCATTAACACAATGTTTATCCATCCCATGTTGCAAGAGAGTAATATGTTCCAAATGGGAGTTCTTGAGAAAAAAAAAAGGTCTTCACTGCCAGCCCTTCCCTCTCTCCTCACTGCAAGTACTTTTGCTAAGAGCTTCAGGAATTAGAACTTCTCTAAGCAGCGTTGGATCAACACAGTCTAACCGCCCCCCACACACATTTCAATTAAAGTTACAGAAATCGTGTGTTGCACAATGCAAAGACACTTGACTTCGCTCTGTTGTAGTATGCATGGAGGAAAGCCCCTCGCTTTCTTCCCCTCATTCCAGCTTGAGTCTTAGACATTCCAGTTAATAAATCCAGTATTCGCACTGTAAAACGACATCAACAGTCTTTGAATCATTTGCTCTTTTGTTAAGTATTTTATACCAAAAAGGTCAATGAATGCTTTTTTCTCCTATGGCTTGAGGGGGTGTTTGTTATTTACCATTTATTGAGTAATAGCATATTTCCTATTCCTGGAATCTTCCCATTCTTGCTATATTTGTCTAAGCATTAGGGTACGTGCAGCGTTTCCTCAAATCTGCATCAGGCAGCCAGGCAGGCTAGACCCTGGAAAGAAGTAAACTAGAAGGTGATAGAGAAAAATGAAATCTCAAGGTTAAAGCACCAGAGCAGCTCAGAAACAGAACACAACAATACAGCTTTCCTCCTGCTAGTAGATGACTTTATTAATGTTAGATAAAAATTACTTTTCACCATACTTTTCTGTTGCCTCATGATATGGTGTCAAATATGTGCTCCAAGCAGAGGGACCAAGAGAAAGAAGCTGCCGAGGTCAGCTATGCACAAGACTTCCTCTTTGCCAAACCATGAAATGGTTCGGCCCAATACATTTGTTCAAGGTGGAATGAAACAAAATACAGAGAAACTCAAGAAACGTCTTGGGTCACAGTCTTGTCTTCTGTATATGCAGGCACCAAGAGCAGAATCATTTTCAAAACATGCATAAATCATCTGCTTTTGCTTGGAAGGGAGACAGGAATCACTACAATCTTGCTCTTAAAAAAAAAAAAAAAAAAAGATTGATGATTTTTTTTTTTATTCCATAGAGGAATGTAATCTATGAATAACACCACAGTTCCTGAGATTGCTCAAATGAACTAGATGGTTATGTTTATTCTTAAACACGTTGCCTTTATTCCAGCTTTCAATTCTTAAACCTCCAGCCAGGAGAGTTTACCAGTCTTCATTAGCTAAATGAAAAATCTCAGCGGTTTCAGATACTTCCTTTTGATCTAGATTTTAATCAGCAAAGATAAAAATCACTTGTTAACATTCTTCAACATTTCCTCAACTAAAAAGTAGGTTTTTTAGATTGCATTTTTTATTCTTCTAGTTCTTTTCTGACTTACCTGCAATTTTCACCCCCCTTTTTCAAACCTGGCTAGCAGAGATGGAGCCAGTACACCACTGTGGTTTCCAGCACTGTAACTCACAGAACTGTGTCATCTCTGTGCCCTTCTGTGGCATCCTGATTTCCCCTTGGCACAGCCCAAGGATGGTGCTAGTCTTTTTCGCCAAATTGTCACATTAAGTGATTACATACTGAAGGTAATCTACAGTTCTTGTGTCCTTCCCACATTACCATCTTTCAAGGTGCCATTCCTGTGAAAGCGCTGAGTTCAGTAGGCAGTGAGATGGCAGGGATGAACACTGTACGGGTAAGTTTTATCTCAGTCATTGAAGGAAGCTGCTGGCTAAAGCAAAGAGAGTTATTGAGTGAACACAAGAAATCCCAAATAAATCTCTAATTCCACTCATCTTATTCAACACGAGCAGTCAAGAATATGCTAGGAGTCCCAGTCTCAAATCTTAACTTCAGATTTGTCATATTGTTACAAAATTTAAAAGTGCAATGATCTATTAAATGACCTTAAAGTTCATGCATTTTAACCATATATTGGACAAACAACATAATTGAACCCAAGGGGTTCAACACCAAGGGAACAGATAAATTAGTTTCAGAGCTCTCTTCCTAATAGGCTTAGAGAAAGATGGGGACTGGGGGAATCTTGCCAAAGGGCAAAATACAGCAATAGTAGTGGAAAAGAAAAGACTGCATACAAAGCACCTCTCTTCCCCAGGAAATGGTGCTGTTGTGCTCAGTGGCAGTGTGTGGTAAGCTGTTGTGCGTACTATAAAGAGGACCAAGACTCTCTAAACCTATGTAGACCTAAAGAGACTCAAACTAGAGCCCAATCTTTCTCTTGTAGCTAACGCTTGCTTTGATTTACCAAGCTCATTCTTCTGTCCTCATGAGTAAGTCCAATGGAGAGATGAACTGGTGCTGGCTCCTATTTCTGATAGATAGTGGTTGTGGTTGATAGCCATAAAATCATGGCATCTATAGGTAGGAAGACATAGGACACTGCCAGCTTAAAGCAGGTTCATGACCATGGTAAAGACCAGATTCACTCACTGCCCACTGTTCTGGGAGAAAAGGTTGCCACCACAGATGATCTGGAACAAGCAGGCTACCACACAGAATATCAAGAGATATCCCAACTCACTCTTTCTTCAGGTCACTGTCTGGTTAACTGTTCTGTGCTACAGCAGCAGCCTGGGCCCAAAGCATTCTCCCTGTAGGGCTGGTTCACCATGCTGCATCTTGCTCCCATGCCTCCTCTGCACCTCACGTTGCAGCCACAGCCACAGTGACTCTCTGATCACATTTTTCAGCCAGCCTCACACCTTCTGGCATAACCCATGTGGAGCAGAGTCCCTGGGAAACCAGCGAGACTCCCTGCAAGAGAGCTGACAGGGAAGGGTGCTGTATCTGGCCCCAGACCTCCATGCTAACGGATGCAGCAATATTCTCCTCACTAGATGGAGCTAGTGGATGCTGGCAAATCTGTCCTCCCTTCTGCACAGGCCAAGCAAGGATGTTTTTTCTGCCCCCCATGCTGTGCCCCTGGCCCCTTAGGACTTTGTCATGGAAGAGGAGAACTTCTGTTAAGCGTGGAGGACTGGAAGTTTTGATGACTAACATTTTGGCTCATGCAAATTCAGAAGAAGATCTGAATGAAGATTTCTTGCAAGTTCTGGAGGGAATGAATTCACACGAAATGGGGAAAATATAACACCACTGAAAGCCAGCTGCCTCTGGCAGGAGCTAGACAGACGAGAAATCAGAAGGGTGCTGGAAATGCTATTGTCCGCAAACATCCCAGAACCGATGAGGTAAAGCTTTGGAGTAAATTTCCATTGTCTTCAAAAAGTAAAGTAAACATTTGAGGGATTACTCAACCCCAGCTCTGCATGAATGTAGGACAAAGAAGAGATGCTCGTATGGATCCTGCTGACTTCTGCTACCTTGCCTGGAGGTAGCTGAGATAGAGAGCACTGCCAGCAGCTGCCAGCAAAGGTGGCCTCAGAGAGGGGACAGTGGTGCTTCACAGGTCAGTGTCACAGTGTTTCTCAGAGCAGCTGTTTCAGTTCATCAAGAGAAGGCTTGTTCAACACACAATTGTGCAAGGGACTCTCAAGAAACTTGCTCACGTTTACTGTCTCCAACCTTGCAACACATCACTAGGCACACAAAGCCTTGACACAAGCAGGAAAGGCCCAGAAAATTGCATCTGGGATATCCAGAGATTGCTCACAATTTTGGTCACATTTAAACCTGTTGCATACCACAGATAGCTCACCTCTATCTCCAGCTCACAGCAATGACTTGCAAGGCAGCCTGGTAAAGCATCCCAGAACTGCTGAGCAGACACATCCCACTTCTTCCCCTAAAGCACTTCATGTCACAACCACTATCACTCCCCACCCCAGCACCTCACACCAGTGCCCTTTCCGCATCCCCCTACCCCTCCGCCCATGCTCCCTACTCCCATCTGAATCCCACGCTCTCCTCTCCCTGCTAGTGTGGCAGACACTGCTCTGAATCTCTCGCTAACTGAGGCTCTTCCAAATTGCCATCTCCGCCCTTTTAAAGCACCAGCTCTCTAGGCCGTGTAGAAGTTTCAGCCCTTCTGCTTGTGTACTATGTTCTTGAGCACTGGGCTTCTCACATGTCATCACAGTTTTTGTTCATCAGTTTATAATCTCACTGATGCAGTCATGGGCTGCTTTGAGAATCGGTATCTGACCTTTGTTAAAGGCTATTTTTCAGAGGAAAAAATAGGAGTCAGTAGTTGTATCTTAGCAGAAACCCAGGTGAAAACCTACTATGAGTAGTTACTCATAGTGGTGAAACCAGTAATCAGCTTGGAGAAAATCCATTTTGGAGAAAATCCATTTCCTGCCCAAGAAATTCATTCCCAATATTTTCCAATTCATGCATTACTATGACCTTTGCATGTATTTCTGGATGATTTAAGAGGAAGTGGTAAAATTGGTCATGGGACATAAATTGATGAATAGTAGAAAAAGGACCAACCACTGAACATTAAGAAGTGGAGACTCTTGGGACTGTTCTTTTCCAGATACTCAAAAATCCTTGAGGGGTTGCTGAAAGAAGACAGCATTTTATTAAGGACATGATATTTTGGATGTTAGCTAGACTCCAGTGAAATGTACATTCAGCTTTAATGATTATTTAACAGAATTTTTATTTTTCTTTTCAGGTACATAGTCCAGAAGTGAAAGCGCCTAGGTAGCTGTGGGGAGATGGGTGCTGCCTCAGCTGAAGACTGAAGTAGTTGTGTTATTCCTGAGTTTTGCTTACCTCCATTCACAGTGAGCTGCGCACTTTTTGCACCAGGGACTCACTGCAGATCAGGTCACCATTTGACAAGTTATTTTGAAAGCAGCGGTGTTTGGTTGTAGGAGCCAGAGGCTCTTATTCAGAGGCCTCCTGCAGGTACCAAGCTTGATCATCACTGTCATTAGTTCTCTGTATCACCTGAAGATAAAACTTAAATCTAGCTACACCTAAATCAGACATCTTCAGCAAGTGGTCTGAACATTGGTAAGTGGAAGCTGTTAGGCCCACACAGCACCCTCCAGCCTTACCATGTCTGGTTTCCACCACTGAGTAATTCCTACACCACAAAGCGCTACACAGTGCCAATATGCCCTTCAAAAGCAATTCCTACTGGTTCGAGTCTAGCAAGTTGTGTCCTCAGCCTGCTTGCTGTGTGATTGCCATTTCTGCAAGTCCCCCTCTTCCCCTGCAGAAAGGAGATGATGATGCAGTGACAGGGTGTCAGAAAGCATGGTGTGATAATGTTTCTACAGTGCCTCTCCCCTCCCCAAGCCCCCAAAAGCTGTAACAGCAGAGTCAACGCTTTCCAAGTCAGTGCCTACTTCATCCCAACACCGGACGGCAGCAGCACCAAGGAGCCCTTGCCCACCCCAGCAGCTGAGAGGCACCCACGGCAGCACTGCAGCACTTACCACACGCACCGGCGCCACGGGGCCCCCGCATCTCGCCAGGACAGAAGCTGGACACAACAATAGCGAAGCCCCCGGTGCCTTTAGAGGGAAGCAGGGGGCTGAGGCAGGTGACACGCTTCACGCTCTGCTGCCAGACGCTCGCAGACCTATTTCAGGCCGTCCCTTTGCACGTGGCCTCCTCTCCCTCTCCAGACCGCAGGCCAGCGGGGCAGCGTTATCCCCTGAGCCCAGGTCTGTTGCTATTAGTCCCCTTGGCATATGGCACCTGAAATCACCCCGGGCATCACTGCCTCTGCGCTGGGCTTCCCTTCTGACACTCCTGCATTCAGTACAGCCCACTCCGCAGTCGCAGGGGGATTTTTACAAAGGGGAGAATGCTTCCTTTCAGCAGCCTGGGGTCAGCGCGGGGCTGCTTCGCTCGCAGAGGTCAATCATTAGGATGCTTGGAGATGGCTGGGATGCTTGGAAAGAGTAGGATATTCTCCACCCCCCTGCTTCTCCCAGTGCTGCGTGTTGTCACAATGATAAATGAGAGAGTGAGGTGGGGAAGCTCTTGACTGCGCGTGGCCTGGACCCCTGGGGCTCCACAAACTACTGCAAAGCGGCAGCTGATAAAATGGTAACTAATTCAATTAGTGAAATTTAATTTAGGTGGGGAGTGGATGGTGACTTTGCCAAGACCATATGGGAAACCAGTGGTGTTTCCATATAGAAGAACTTAATTTAAACAATGAACTCATGGGTCTTCATAACCCAGCAGCCAAAGAGCCCCCAGGAAGCCCTGGAAAGAGTTGTACTGATTAACTAGACAAAAGCGTGGCAAGTCTGGGCCAGGCAGGAGGAGGGAGGGGGAGCCAGTAACAAAAATGATCCACGTTCAGATCACAAATGTGGCCAAGTTGAAAGAAATCCCTCTCGGTGTCAGAAAATGGTGTTTACCTCTTTACAAATCCCCTGCCGGTTTCCTCAAAGCAACGTGCTCCACAGCTGAAGCTCTGCAGCCCAGCAGGAGACAACATGAGTTCGGACGTGCTAGGTGAGAAGGAAGAGCTGGATACGTGCTGCTGATCAGTGGGGAAACTGCTCCAAGGACCAATGCCAAACTTCTGTAAAGACTAATTAGAGTAAAAGGCTTCCTGTCTGTCACAGCCCTGCAAGGCTGCGCTCCGTCCAAGTACGCGAGACACCTGCGTTCAACGCGCCTGACCTTTCAGTGCTGGAAAGTGCTGGCAGGGTGGTGGAGCTGGAGGAAGAGAGGAAGATTCACGTCACAAAAATTTTGGCAGGAGAAAGGACTGCCGAACAGACGGCCCTGTGGAGCTGGACCTTCAGTACGGAGAGAAGAACCTGCAGGTGGGGAAGCCGGGATGTGGAGGGATGCCTTGCCTTCCCTAGGGGAATCACACCACCCAGTCTGCAGGTCAAAGTGAAACTCAGCTTTCCTGACTGAAGAGGGGATTATTCAGAGAGAAAGTCACAAAAACATTGGGAGTTTGGCTTGGCTTGATTTGGTTTGGTTTGGTTTATTCGGCACTGAGCACCTGTGGAGTCTGGAAAGATTCCTATGATCAAGTTCTGTTAACAAGATACTTCCCAGGACTGAAACTATAGGTATAAACCTTTGTGGAAATCAATTTCTAGATTTGAAACCCTGAGAATTCCTGCTAAAAAGGCACACCTGTTCCTCCAGTTAGGGAAGAGAAACAAGACCATGTGATGAAAGCATCCAAGCACCACGAATAGACAACATAAGTAGCAAATACTAGACACTCAAAGAGAAAATGCTTACAGAGAAATGCTCAATCAGTTGCCTATGGCTGTACCTCCAAGGCGTTGATGTCTTTTGGGAACAATTATGGCTCAGTAGCACGCGGGAAAACTCCAGGAGAAATTCCAGCTCAGTTCTTATTGCAGTTTAGGTTCATACAAGGAAAGAGTGTCCTATTGCAATATTCAGGCATGGATTAGGCCCACTCTGGCGTGTGGCTGTGACTCAGCAAGGCACAGCCAAGGCAAGTCAGGAGAACCCTTAACTTTCCCGATTAACGGGCACTTTGTTGTTTTGTTGAACAAGGAAGGATTTAAATACTGACACTCAATGGAACATAAGCCTAACTAGAAAGCTTTCCACAGCTGAAAAGTGGGATCCAGTATTTTAAATCTTTTTGTCCAGTTTTGCCTGTGAAAAGTTAAGAAGTAAAGACATCTGGGTTTGCCTGGTAAACCATGAAACAACGTAAGTGTGCTTGAGTAATAATCATAAATCATCCATTCAGCACTAATTCTAACCCTCTGTATTTAGTCACTTCTAACACTGAAGAATTCTCTTTGGAGGTTGCTATCTTGGAGACAAGTCAAAGGCAATTTTTTAACAAAAACACATCCACCAAGATGTTTTTGACAGTGTTTCTTTCTCTCTCTCTCTTTTTTTTTTTTTTTTTTTTTTTTTTTTTTTTTTGAGGTTTAAAAGACATGGGAACTTTTGCAAGCCTTTAATACTTTGTTCTTTAGTCCAGAAGTAGCCAAAGTGAAAAACTTTAGGAATAATGTTGCCCTGCAGAGAAGGGAGGGAATGAAGGAAATAACAGAGCTGCTGGCCTGACACATGACATAGGGAAAGTTTAGGTGAGTCCATGAATTGGGGAGGAGGTGCTGTGTCTCATAGGGAACTAAGTGGACAGAAGAGCTCAAGAAGTCCTCGGTGCTCACTGTATACTTGGCCTCCAGAGACTCCCAAGCGTGCAAACATTTCTCTTTTGTACTATTCAAGCACTTCCTTTTGCCACCCATCCACCCTATGTGGCTTCCCACTGATATCTGTTCCCATGCTACCCCAAGCTTCAATCAGGTGGTACCCAGAGGATGAGGCCAAGAGTCCATGGTGGATATGGCACAGCTCACACACTATACATAGCCCAGGATGGGGTGAGGGGTACTGCTGCCGACGCTGAGATATTCCTGGAGAGGAAGATGAGGACAAGAAGAAAGATGAGGAAAGAGGTCAAAGAGAGATGCAAGGGATGAAGAAAGTACTTGTTTGCTTTCTCCTCCCTCCTACCCTCACAATTTGAGAGATCTGAAAACATGAAATAACTATGTTGGTGAAAGCAGTGGCTAGGTCCAACCTTGGAGGTAAGATCAGACGGTAGACCAAGACATTATAACCTCAGACCTACCATGGCCTCTCCCACCACCTTTGTTCCCTTCTGTCCATCATGCACAAACATATCACTTCTTGACACCATATTCCTTTGCCAGCCACATGCAGTTGCAATAAACCTCCCTGATCTTCAGGCTGAGCTATTTCAGCTTCTTCCTCCACTAACTTAGGCTTAGAACCAACTAATTTAGGATTAGTGCCAAGCAGGTACTGACATGCTAAGCAAGGTCACCGTTCATTCCATCTAATTTCACACATGGCAAGAAGGGTCCTGTGCTGATCCCTTCTGCTAGGGTCACCACAGAAAAAGACACATCACAGAAGACCTGAGACATGGAAGCTTGGAATAAGGCCTGGAGGTGCAGCAGGAGATAAGACTAAAGATCTGGCAGTAACGTCTTAAAGGTGTTAGTGAGACGCTAATTACTTCAGCCCACACTTGAGTGCACTCTACCAAATTGCAGGATTTGTGCTCTCTCAGACGGCTCTTTGGGCTGTTTAGGTACTAGATAGGTCATTATCTGTGCTGGCTGCTCATGTTCTCAAGGGCTAGTCTGGCTGCTGGGAGTCATCAGGATGCAAAGATGTGACACGTTATCTACCTGGAAGAGAAGAGGAAGCATCACATTAGGACTACATCCCTCAAAGGATTCCTTGTCAGAAGAGTCTTCCTTCAGGTGAACTCATCACCATCAGAGCTGTTTTGTGCATGCAGAAAGATGCAGAACACTTCCAATGGCATCGTGTGGGGGAAAGATAAGAACTAGCCTGTTATAATATCAGACCGATGAAGAGACACCTCAGGAAACTGAACTGAAGCAAAATGTAATGTGGTCAACTACTGCCATGTACAGATGATGAGAAAATATACATATATACATATATATATGTATATAATTGCAGTGGATCCTCAGCAAATTAAATATGGTAAAGTTTGTCTTCCTCTACTCAGACTTGGGCTTTGAATGCATCAGCAAGTTAAAGGTAGGCCACTCCTCTTGGATACTCTATAGAACCTGTGTGATAGCACAGTCAATACAATAACATGATGGATTGAAGTCTCAAGAGAGCAGGGGAAAATCCAGAGTGGGGCTTTCTGGGGTTTGTTTCTTTTATGCACTGCTGAAACCAGGAAATATATCAATATAGAAGTTTAGAAATGGTCTGAGGTTTCGCGGAACTTGCATCAGAGTGGCCCAGTGCCTAATACTACCGTAATTCACAAAGGTCACAAACTGAAGTGCTGGTTTCAGACAACCGCTCTGGGAATTTCAGAAGGCTGTTTAAAGGAACACTTCAGAGGTTGGCCAAGGTACCAATGAAGCTGTGCTGGAATCTCACCTCACCCCACAAATGTATAAAAATTGATTATGTAATTTGTCAATTGCTTGCAAGTAATGCAGAATTTTTGTCCATGTTCATGAACTTTTTATCAGAGAAAGATAAATGTCTATCTAGAGAGTCATGAACTTTTTGAGACAGCTGTTCATGGAAGGTTTTCAAGTTCTAACTGGATTTTTTAGGAAAAGACATATTGGGAAAGTTAGTTGGTCTTTTTTCCGGTGTGTGGTATTGACCAGTCATCTGCATGTGCTCCAAAGGATTCTCATAGATATTCTACCAAGATAGAGACCACTACACTAGGCTTTTCTGGAGCATTTTGCACCAGTGCAGTGAAAGTTGCAATGGAGGAAGCCCAGGGGCCCTGTTTAAGACATTTGGGTTTTGTGTTGCATCATCACATTGAGCCTTGCTCCAAAGAAGGGAGACAACATGGGGCTGAACTGCTGGTGGTCAGCCCTGTAACAGCACTGGTGCTGCTGTTAGCACAGTGGAACTTGCATTGCGGAAGTACAGAGAAGGCCAGTGCATTCACAGAGACAAGAATAAACCATGTTACAATAGGATTTGGCAGCAAATGCTAAGCATTGTTCACTTTGCTGTTGTTGGGGGTGCAGAGGAAGGCACAACTCTCATAGAGAGGCTACATTTCAGATCAGTTCTCTGATCCAGATGGAAAACCCAGAGACAAATAAGGCTGTGCCTTAGCCTCTGAGGTTGTCTGTATTGCATTTGCTTTTTTTTGTTTGTTTCAGCTGCATCAGACGATAACTGTGTTGGTTTTAGCTTCATCGTAATATACTCATTTTTGCTCTAATCTGAAAGTGATAGGTTTCCCTTGTTGAAGCCAGAATAAGTGAGTGCTGTCAGCTCTGTCCCACTCCACATGACCAGAGTCCCCAGGATGGCTCACAGCTTGTACCTAGCTGTGTGGGAATACAGGCTCTGCCTATTTGAATTTCTGCAGATTCAGACAAATCAGATAAAGATGATAGGCCAAGTTTTGAAAAGCATGCACAGTTGCAGATGTAATGTTTTAGACTGCTGAAACAATGAAGAGCAATTTCTGTGTACCTTTGTAGCAGGAGTTAGTGTACTACTCTGCAGTGAGTCTCACTGAAATGAGCCATTCAGCGCAGTCAAGACCTATTCAATATACGCTCACATACCTCCAGTTTCATCTATCTGTGTACCTATCTTGTCCATTGTTGGGAAAACCATGTATTCTTTTCAAGATCCCTGCTCAGCCTGTGAGGCTGATTGCTCTCCCAAATTCAGCATCATATTGATGGCACACCATGGTGCTTTGCAGAAGGAATACACGTTTGATAAAACAAAAAGGGGCTGAACAGATCTGCCTTTAATGGAAATGACAGGCTGAGTAGGAGTCACCACCACTGCAAAGTCTGCATTTTTAATGGCCTGTGTAATTTAAAGGCTTATTTAAACTGCTCTGAAAGCCTGCTACTTATTGAGCTAAGCACCGAGTGGCCAGCACGGGCAGAGTGAATGCAGGGTGGGAAGTGGAGGTCATAGTCAGGTGGGACTTTCCCATGAATGTCCCACTGAAGACAGGAACTGTTCACGATGGGCCACATGCGCTCAGTAACCTTCATGTTATGGCCAAGCTTGCATGCCACATATTTCCCCAATTAGTCTTGTCTTAAGGTAACCTTTCTGAACTCAGAATAGAAGACCCCTAGCAGCAGCACTCATGGACCCCAAGTTCACACAGCCACCATCACTGGTTTTAAAGAACAAGGATATTGCCAAATCATTTTGTTGTTTAACTGGCCACTGGTGAATGAAAGCAAGAAGCAAACTCAAACTTATCCTAGAAAAAAATTATCTTTTAAATTTTATTTTACTTAGACTGTTGTCATGGCAATACTATGACCACCACAGGATAGCACTGTGCCCTGTGCTGCATGCTTTCCAGGTAGTCTGAGTTTCAGTAGCACATGCTCCTGGGGAGAGTAGTGAATTGATCTGCTTCTTGAGGAACTATACTCACTCCTCCTACTGAGGAGACTTCAGTACTGCACAAGTTTCATGGGCATTTGCATGTGTGCCCTGTCTGGCCTGAGTTCCCAGATCCGGCTGCCAGCCCCCAGGCGAAGCAGACCTTGCACGTGTTGCAAAACTTTTCTCTTGAAATGACCTCATCATACAGAACAGCAACGGCTCTGATACGAATATTTCCTGAACTGAAAGGACATTGTCATAACCAGGGCCTTTTACAATGCGCTCCACAAAAAGAGGGAAGGAAAGTAAATATAGAAAATTAAGGACATATTCAACACTCTTAGAGACACAACGAAAGGAAAACTGTCAGGAAATGACTCTAGAATGGGGCCAGATTCAGACTTCTTAGTCCTTAATACTTACCAAGGCAATCTTCCTCCAGGAGTGACTGAACTGCAAGCACACAATACCTCTGGAAGTGAGTGCAATCCCACTCAGAAACTACTGAGAATCTTTCCACTGAGATCAAGAGCCAGGCTTTTATTGCAATATCTAAATAAAGCCTTTAGGTTGCTAGCCACAGGCTTTCAGTTTTGACAGTTCAAGCCTGGCTGTGTGAGCTCAAAGCATCCTTCTGCAAACACTTGTAGGCAGCTGTGGGTGCCCTGCCGTGCTGTTGGGCACAGAACCAG
Source organism: Rhea pennata (assembly GCF_028389875.1). Classification (NCBI taxonomy): domain Eukaryota; kingdom Metazoa; phylum Chordata; class Aves; order Rheiformes; family Rheidae; genus Rhea; species Rhea pennata. The sequence goes on along the minus strand of NC_084667.1, from coordinate 17,159,285 downwards.
AGGAGGTGCTAAGGCAGCACAAGCCCATGTGCCAGCTCGTAGTCTGGTCTAAGCTAGTCGCCTCTGCACTCCCACAAGCCAATGGAGAGAGAAAGAGAGGTATGTCCAAAAGGTAATTCTTCCCCTCTCAAGACAGATGGTGTTAATAGGGGGAGGGGAGGCTAGACTGCTGTTTGAAGATGCTCCCACGGACTACAGGGAAGCGTAGATAACTAACTTAGACTAAACACCTATCCGCAAAATAGAGAAGGGATGAATCCCATCATTACAGTCTAAACTGATAATATAATACAGATGTGTACAGTGATAAGTGACCAGATGGTGAATTTATCATACTACAGCGTAGTTTCTTATAATATAAATACAGGCTGATGAAATAGTTGATTTGCTCAACAGACCGCCTCAGCTTCATTGCAAGAGCTAGTCTGGAGCCATTACAATTTGTCACAGGGCCCTAAGTATATTTTTAGAAAATATGATGGTCTGGAAGTAAAAGATTATGTGCGAACAGTAATTCTTGGTCAATTAATCTAAGGCTCTCTGAACTGAAAAAGAATCCTAGCGTCCATTTTTTCCACAGTTTGTTGAGAAATTATATTTAATGCCAAATTACATTTAAATGAACAAACCACTGAAGACTACAATACATTAAGACTACTAAAGATAGCCTCTCCCATGTATTCCCCTGTACCTCAGAAGCAATGGTTTTATTTTGAAATAGTAAAGCAGATTTTATTTCAAGCTTCTTTGAGTCAGAAGGTTACCAAAACACTTCAGCAAAACTATTTCTGATGCTGTGGAGCCTCTGGAAAAAAAAGAGGTAGAAAATAAATAAATAAATAAAAGAACCTGTGTGAATCACTCCACCTAATGGGAGCGGTTCCTACAGTTTGAGCAAAGGGCAGCATGTGCTGGCGTCTCCCAGGGCAGGACATGAATCAGGCTGAGACTCACAGCTCACTGCATCTCTTCCACTCCTACTACAGAGCTTGGGGCAAGCCCGCTAGAGAGCAAGGTCATGGCCTGGGAAATCCTGGAGGATCCCAGCCTGAACAGAGTCACAGGGAGACATTCTGGATATAGGGCAGACTCCCTCCAAAGCCCCAGAGATATCCTCCAAGAGAAGGACTGCATTCCATGGAAGACCACCTGCGAGTGCAACGCCTGGCCACTTGAGGGATGCTCTTGTTTTCACAGTGGGTGCCAACGGCAGCCCTGGCTCTCCCCTAGACTTCACTGTGGCCCTCTGGACAAATGCTGCAAAGTAGGGTCCCCTACCAGCGCACCTTCCCAAGGTCCAGGCTGCTTTGGGGAAAGGCTTTGAAGATGTGCATGTTCATAGGGTGTGTAAGGACAACCTTCTTTTTTGATATAAGCTACTTGCCCAGGGACTTTTCCTTCCAAGGAATTTTTTCCAGCTGTGTAGAAAACCAGTAAGAGTAGGCATTTATCCAGCATTTTCAGAAGAAGTTATGCCTGTGTTAGTAGTTGGCATTGCTTCATGAAAGAAACATCATGTTGAAACTAATTTGAAAAATCTTTGATCTGTTAATCATTTAGTTTACATAATTTTGTTATTGTTGAATATTTTACGCAATTCAAAAGCTCAGAAAAGCAACTCTTCAGGGGAAATGTAAATTAGTAATTCAGGTTACTAACTGGTTACATCTCCTGAATCATGCCTTTCAAATGAACTAGTGTGGCCTACTGCTCTTGCCTTGCCTTGTATATGCTCATAAAATAGTCTACCCATTCAAATTTAGCTATTCTTTCGTCTCTTTCTGTCTCCCCCATGGAGCTTTTCTTCATATAGCCGAAAGGGAAAAAGCTCAGAGGACTGTCATGGTGGTAGGAATGAAGATACGTTGAGGATTTGAAAGATAGTTTTTAAAAATCAGGAGACATCTGGGCTACATAACATGCTCGACAAGACTAATGCCCTCCAAAGGCTGTTCTGGTCTTGAGGACAGCTCCCATTGCTACTTCTGTTCATGTCATCTCTCCGCTACTGTTGGTTTCCCACTCCTGACAGAGCCCCATACCTGGGATCTAGAAGAAAGTTCCCCTGTGAAGTACCTCATGGACTATATTGCTGTGTGATGGCCTAGGGGAAGTTCTAACCAATTGATACCTTGAAGCATACGATCTGATTGCCCTCTAGCCACCGATGCAGCAAGAGGACATGTGATTTCATGTTTTGTGATTTGTTTGTTTTTTAATCTTGTCCAGAGAGCTAATGAAGACATTATAAGGGGTGGTATTTAGACGGTGGAAGTGGGAGAAAAGAGGAGGATTATGAAGGATCAAAGTCTCCCGTTAAAAGCGCAAGAGGGACACAGATGGTTGATCAGAGTATCACTCCTAATTTCTCCCTAATCTTTATCTGTCCTATGTTTATTTAAGCAAATGTCCACTCTTTCAAGTATCTCCTAGTAACAAGAATTTTATGAATCAGAGACAGAAAATATCTTGAGACAAACAAGTTAGCCTTGATACAGTAATACTTCTTTGAACGCTAGATTTTAATATCCCAATCAGAGCAGTTTTAAAGAACACTATCACCTTTCTCTCTTTGAAATTGTCCCATACATCATATGTTCAGTGTTAGGAGGAATCTCAACACATCCTCTGATATCTTGCATATCTGGCTTTCTGATATCAGCACAAAAGCAGAGGCCAGGATTAGGGACCCTCTTATCACCCTCCAACCCTCTCAAAGCAGTTGGGTTTGGGGAACTACAGCTCTGTCCCTCTGATCACATGCATGCCCTTCCTTTCCCTGCTTCTGCAGCATGTGCCTGGGAGGAAGGGAAGCAAGGTGGTCTCTCCACTGGCAGCGTCCCCAGAGCAAAGCCAAGTGGTGTCCCTGGGTCACCTTGCCTGGGCAGAAGAGGGTGCAAGAGGAAGAAGGCATAGCAATGAATGAGGCACTGACATTTCTGCACCAAGCATGCTAGTGCTCAGAGCCAGCCTGGCACGAGCCAGCCTGGCACAAGCCAACTTCAGAGTGGAAGCCAGGTACTTCCCAAACATATCAGCTCAGGGTTGGGATCATATTGTCCAAGTTACATGGCCTCCAGAACCAGCTGGCTCCAGGCAGGGGGGCTTAGACATGCCTGTGAGCCTGCCAGGGTTAGTCTGCCCATGGGGATGTCAGCACCATGGCTCCATGGCACCATTCAGCAGCAGTGACAGGGCAGGCAGCATCAGTGGGCCCCCCTTTCACTGAGAAGGTCACTGAAACTGTTAAAAAACGTACCTTGAGAGAGGAAAAAATGTGCTTCTCCACCTTATTAACAAAGACAGAGCCCAATCACATCTATAGAGCATGAAGAAAAGCCACCTTTTCTCAGGACTGTCCTCAGGGGCTGCCCCATTTTCCAGAGCAGGACAATTCTGGACAAGCCCAGCACTCCCTTCCAAGCCTGCAGAGAAAACTGTTCTCCCTGACTCAGTCCCTCTTCTGTCTTGCTGACCCTCCCTAAACCTCAATGTGTTGTCTGTGCATTTCCCTTTTGAGATGTATCACATTCTCACTAATTTTACAGTAAATCACTTCTCTATTTCCTTTGTTTACACTAGGTGGATTTGGTGATTTCCATGTCCATGTGACGCAGCACTTGGCACATGAGCACAACCCATACCATCATTTCGTCATATGCACTGTTGATACCCAATCTCCAGGAAAGAAGGTAAGAAGTCCAGCTCCATGCTATCATTTCCCTTCACTCTCTTGCACCAGTTCAGACTCATCTCTGCAAACTGCAGACCTGAGTATCCCAATCCCTTCCTCCCTCAAACAGGATGGTCCAAAATGCTGGTGTAACACAACTCAGATCTGGCAGAAAAGCACCACAGCTTACTGAGTATAGCTCTGCCTTGTCTCATCTCTCCATGCATGCCACTTCTCTTGGAACGGCAGTGGAGTTTTGAAAGGAGAAGTAACTACTAACATTGCCCGCACACTACTCAGTTTCATCAAGAAAAGTGGGAGTAAATATCTGATCCCAAGTCTATTTTATCCTGAGGTGTCTGAGACATTCCTCCTAGAAGCATGGATCTCCATCTCCTGAGATGCAAGGTTAAACGGGCAACTCCTTCTTCCTGGAGAAGTGCTGCAATAGTCTGGCCTCCACAGAAAGGGTGAGCACTGCCACTGCAGCATGGCTGTGCTGGCTCTGGTTCATATTGAACCACTGCCGCCTGTTTGTGCTGGGTGTGTTCAGAGGTTGACACTCAGAGGTCCTGACCTGGAATCAGGCACAGTCTCAGGTTTGTCTGCTCCAACTCTGAACACAGCAGTACCAGAGCAGTCAAGAGCCCAGGAATGAGTTGCAACAGGCATTTTGCAAACCCGTGTTCCAAAATTTCAATGCTTCAAGAGTTTGGAGCCCAACCAGGGGAGCACTACCAGTGAGCAGCACTGAGAAAAGGTGGATCCTGGCTCCCCCTCAACCTGCAGCCCTCCATCCTCTGCAGAGTGTGACCACACAGAGGTCAGTAAGGTCTCCAGATCATATGAACACCCTAAACACCTCTTCGCCACTTCCTGGCACAAGTCTCAGCTGCAAAGTGGTATCTAACTGCCAAGAGATGGCAGCCATAAGTTGCCTCCATGCTGTTTCCAGCACTGCGAGTATTGCTGGTCGTCATCAGCATAATCAGATGGGCTTGTTTAAACTGCTGCTGATTTCTTCCACTTGGCCATCAAATGTGGGATGTCCTGACACAGCCAAAGTTATAGCTGAGTATTTTAGGAAGATGCTCCTGACTCCAAATTGAGAATGGCAAGTTGCTGAAATAGTGGCAACAGTCTTAGCATGCATTGACTCAAGGATGGGAGAGTCATCTTTGTGTGCTGGCTGAGAATAAGCTTGGGATCAAGAGTTTGGTGTTTTTAATATGCAGACATACTCTGGGGTCCCTAAAGCAAGTAGGCTTAATCTTACCCTTGAGCAGACCCAGCCTTACACCCCTCTTCCCTTCACAGAGCACAAAGACTACAAGATACTTAGACGTGACAGTGATGAAGGATGAACACAAACCATGAACAAGTGAAAGGCATCCTAAGCACATATTTGTCTCCTTCCCCAAGGCTGGGAAGAGAGAGAGGGAGGAGATTTGCCTTTGGTCCTAAAAAGCAAAGCCACCAGAGCTCAGCCACAGATACTACTCCAGGCCTTCTCCAAAGGCCAGGAGCAGGCAGACAGCAGGCTGTGATCCTGCACACATCCCCCAGGCAGAGGAACAGGTGCTGGCCCGTCCTCAGGGTGAACCACAAAATTACCCTCTACTCCTTTATCTCCCAGCAAAGTTTCTTTTCCCATCTCCCACTCTCTATTCCACAGTGAATACTGCTCCAATATAATAATAGTACAAAAAATCCAAAAGATACTTTCTGCTACCCTTAGCCTGTGCCAGAAGCAAGGAGAGCCCTGGTACTGCCAGCAAGAGCAGCATCCTTCCCTACCCTCTCGCCTCCCCTGCCCGCTCCCCCTCCTCCCAGGGCTTTGGGCCTCTGAGAGCAAACAGCTGGCCTGCACTTTCACATTTCTTGGCTTTCTGTGGCCTGGGTCGCAACCTTAATATTTTTTCAATGCCATTTTTTGTGTGTGCTGAATAGCAGGCCTGGAAAGCTCCACCTCGCTGTGGGCTGCCAGCATAATGAGGACCTTGCCACTCGTGTGCCAGGCTCTTTTCTTCCTAAGGACCTGGTCAGTGCCAATCCCCGAAGGCACCGATTGCAGCAGGTTAAGTGTCTCCATGGAGATCTCAGCAACTCCCTCTCCACACTCCCTCCCTCCTTTTATAGCTTTCTGCTGATTGTAAACAGCATCCCGATCTTGACTGGAGCTGATAGAGCTCTGCTTTGCCCTGGTCACCTGCCCACCCAAGTCGCCTCTCAGCCTGCTGTTGCCTGGGAAAACAGCAATGCCACCCTTGGAAAATAACTCGCACATGACAGAGGGCTCTTTTCATTCCTGCATTGTTTTTTTGTTTTGTTCTGTTTTTCCAGATCAGGTTTGCCTGGATCTTCCCTGGCAGCTGCAGGATCGTGGTGCCAATGAGGACTGCATGTCCATACATGGAGGGAGAATTTGGGAAGAGTTTGGGGGAAGGAGGCCGGGGGGCCACAACCCCTAAATCCTGCTCCTTCCTCCCAGCCACATCACCCCACCATAATAAGGGATTGTGTGCCTAAGGTATGGCCCTGTATAGCCCTTCCCCTCACACATTGCCACAGGATGGCTTGATCTGACCAAGGTGATCAGGGAAGAGCTCAAAGATCTCTGAAATCACAGGATCCACTTGCTTCTTTGAGCTCTGTATAGTCCAAAGGTCCATCCAGTATGTTTTCCTGCCCTCCAAGGCCTAGCAAGGACAAGGGAGCTGCACAGGAAGAGCATTTCTGTCATGATCCTCCAAATGAGGCAAGGACCCCTTTCCTAATCCCCTCTTGCTATCCTAGCTCCTTGCTCACAAGCTGCTGACACCCTTTTCTCTCTGTTTCTGTTGACACTAGAGAAACCAGTTCTGCAGCTGGATTTTGCTGATCGGAGACCCCAGCCCTCCCTTGATCCTCCTTCATGCCAGTGTCAGGCCACACAAGGATCGCTTACCAATGGAAAACTGATCTTTTCTCTGTGTGTGGAGCTTGTTTTCAGGTGGCTCAGGAAGCGCTGCAGCTCCCAACACAGCTCTGCACTCCCTGGGAAGAAGGAGTACAGAGCCTGGCACCGGGGAGGGCAGGGCAGCCCCTTCAGAGCGGCAGCACAACCCCACCCTGTCTTAGTGCACGCAGGAGAAGCACTAGTAGTTGGAAAACATCATCCTCTTCCTTAGGAATTTTCAGAGATTTGCAGAAAAATGTGGGGGAGTAAAAGCTCTCGTGTTCCTTCCTAATCTGTCACCCTCCTGTCCGTAACACAGACAGCTGGCACTTTCCCAGCATATCACTGCAGTTCCTCTGCTCCTGACACTATTTTGAGGCCATATCTTCACACTAGTCAACCATTCCAAAATAATTTCTCCAATGTATTTGGCACAAACAGGGTTTTTCCTGACATGTCTGTACAGCAGCACATACTACTCATCACTGTTTTTTGTACTCAGCCCCGAGGAAACCTGCCTCTCCCTTTCTGCAGCAATGCCTTTCCGCAAGCTCAGCTTCCCGGCCCCTCTCGAGGCAGCAGTGGGGTGCCGAGGTTTGCTCCTGTGGGCTGTCGGAGGCCGTGCTGTGAACAATACGTACACCCAATGCTCAGGTCACAACTGGCCTTGAATCTATCACTTTCACAGAACCAGCAAGGCTGGAAGGGACCTCTGAGAGATCATCTAGTCCAACCTCCCAAAGATTTCCTGGTGCTGGTTCCACTGGGGTTTGAAGCGAGGACCTTTGGCATGTAAAGCAGATGTGATAACCACTACGCTATGGAACCACCAACCTTATTTCTCAGTGCTTTGGTTTCCTTCTCTGGAGTATTTAAATGTGACATTGGTCTCCTTTTGGAAGTATTTTGATGCCTGTGACTAAATACGAGCTCAATAAGCCTCTGTGAATGGCTGAGAAGTTGCATCTGTAGTTTTCTGGAACAGATGAGGCAGTATATCTTTGGAGCATGCCACTGCCATAGCAGAGGGTAAACATCTTATTTCTAAAATTGCCCAGGGACAGAGTTTTACCAGCTGACTCCTCTTACAATAGCCCAAGCAGTAGCAGCAAGTGTGATTCACCATCCTTCCAGGTTCACTACATTTTGCATCATCCAGTCAGCTCCCAGAGGGGCTTTGGCTGCTTCTGACCCACATGCATGTTTACTTTGTCTGCACATGGGGCCGCAGAATGGAGCAGATTCACAAAGCCCACCTGCACGGCGACCTGCCCAAACTCCCATCCAGAGAGCAGCAAGAGGGGGAACCCTCCAGGGCCGTATGTCTTGCACACATCACACATCACTTAGACGGAGAGTGTCATGAACCTGCAGGAAGCACTGTGTAAAACATGATTGCGATAAAATAAAGTTTGTATGGAAGGTATGAAGCCACTCTGTTGCTTCTGAACTGTGATTTGCGCAGAAAGACAGACACTGACAGATGGAAATTGAGATGGAAGAAGGACATACTGATGGCAAGTAAGGTTCTTTCCATTAAACGAATTCAAGAGGACTGGCAAAGCATATCCCCCCTACATCTGCCCCCAACCAAGTTGAACAGAAACACTCCTGCTTATTTCATATTTTGTGAGCAAAGAGTCAGAGGTAAATTTATGTGCTTTGAAGGGACAGACACCCAAGTGCTGCAGCTCCAAGGCGGCAGGTGCAACTCACAGAAGGTCTCCAGGTTACTGTAATGGGCAGAGGATCAGGGTCTCTCCCATCACTGACAAAGCTTGGGGTAGCTCTCCCCTTCTGAAGCTGGAACAGTCCTTGGGCACAAACAAACAGCTGCAGCACTTAACCCTGCACCAAATCCCTCTTTTCCCATGTATCCCTGGACTATTGCCTGTCAGCTCCTCTATAACATCTGCCCTTCAAAAGCTACTGAGGTTCCCAGTCAGTCCATAAAGGGGCAGCCAGGAGGAGAAACAGCACCAGCAACAACTAATTCGGGGAAGTTCCTCCAGATCTTCTGTGGAAATCAACCATTGCTTTTGGAAAGTGATGTATGAAGGTCTCTCTTACTTCCTCACATTCTTGCTCCTTCAGTAATCTCACCAGTAGGGTTAGGAAGTGTCTCCAGGGAGAAGAGGAAAGATCTTGTAGTTCCTTTCAGCTCCATGTGAAAAATAAAGTTTCCAACAACCTTTCCTGTTTAAGGCAGATTTTTCCTGGCCTTTAACCAAGTCTTTTCAGCTGATCTGCACTCAGATCTATGGTGCAGGGTCAATATGTTCAAATGTGAGCTACATTTTACTGTTAACCAATGACAACTTTTAAATGAGACTGCTTAGATGTTGATAGCAAAGAAAGCAAGACTAGATTTTCAAAGGGCTGAAATTGATTTTCTTTGACTTTAACTGTCCAAATACCTTTGTTGGTCTGGAGCAGTCCCCTGTTTTCTCCTGGGAAGTCCAAGCCCATATTAGTTGTGCTTTAAGTCCACCCCTAGAGCTGTTTGTACAGTATATAGCACGCTCAGCAGACACTCTTGCAGACCTCATTAAGCTTGAACGATGCAATCCTCCAAGCTCTGCATGGTACTCAGGAGAGTCACGGGGGCTTCTCCACAGTGGTGCATTGCAGCTATTCCCAGAACCTCCCTGCAAGAGAGCAGCACTCAGTGGAGGAGGCGGGAAGTGGGAGAGTTAATGCCGACAAGTACAAACATTGATGATGAAGCAAATAAGGTTCTTCGCTTGTTTAAAGCAGGCCCTTTCATGCAGTGCCTGACAGGAAGACTGTGTCTCCTAGCCCATGCTAGAGGTGGGCAATCCATTCTGCCTAATACACTAGCTTGACTGGCATCACACAGGCTACGAATGACAACCTCTGCTTCACAGAGCAATCCCATCTGCTGTTTAGGGAGAACAACCACCTTCGGGCAGAGATGAAAGTTAGAACAATGGACACACAAGTGAAGCACAGGTACCAAAAATGGTGAAAACCAATGAGATCATCTTGTCCCTCCCCCACGCTTAGTCAATACGGGATTGTTCCCTGCCGGACTCCAAAACAATGCCACTTAACCTAGATGCAATCGTATCGCAGGAACTGCCAAACACAATGCAATGAAGAGCAGAGAATGAGCTCATACGAGTTAATCCGATTCCTGCAATAAAACAATCCAGGGCTCTGGTCTCCATCCTGCCACATTCTCTGGAGCCAACCCTTGTGTAAATATGTGCTAACTCTCAAACAGAAGCTGGAGACAGCGGTGAGCTGCTGAAATAACCTGGAGCCAGGAAAATGCAACACAACAATATCGACAAATGCTCTTGCTATTAAAACTATTGCTTTGTTTAGGTGGAATCCACAAGCCTTGTTATTCACAGAGATTCAGGGAGCAAAGCTTTATTTCCAAGAATGCTCATGGAAAGGAAATCCATTGTGTAGGCCAACATGAATAGACCTTGCATGTGCAGTTTGTATAGGAAGCATCCAGGTGGCTAGTGAGAAAAGAGTTTCTTGTCCAATAAGATTATGCATTACAGTTACTGATGATTTGCAAACAGTCATAAGGCATCCCCTTCTCCATCTGTGAAGCACACCTCATCCAAACAGGAGTTAAAAACAAGGCCATACAACAAGCATGCTGCAGGATTTGCCACAATGGGGCAAATACACTCCATGGCCCACATAAAATCCACCCATCAACCAGTGCTCACACTCACTATATGGAAGACATGAACAAACCAACACGAGCACACTCAGAGGGTGAAAAGGAGCTCCCCCAAATATTCCTTAGATTAGTATCTTAGAATGCCTCATACATAATAAACCCTAAACCAAAGGGTTAAAAATGCCTGCCCAGGGTCCATCAGTACACTTTCCTGGAACTGGTCCGGATAGCAAAGCCATCTCTTCCTCCTTCTTAAAATCACGTATCTGATAAAAAGCAGAGAGGTTTTCATCACTATTCTGTATGCATAATTAGGTTCAATTTGCAGAGCAATGAGTACTCAGTTAGCAAGTGCACATGTACACGCACACACACCACACACACATACACAGCTTGTTCATTTATGTGACTGATATCCAGCAACACAATTCCTCAGCCAGAGTTTGGGCAGCAAATATGAAAATATATTTCGACGCTGGAATGCAACAGTATGCACAAAAATATGTCCACCAAGTGGAATATACTGTAACCAGGAGTGTAAGTAAAATAAACAAATACATGTCATTTCATTTGGGTCACAAGTTGACTTAACATGACATTTCCTTTCCTAGTGAAGAACACTGCGAGAAAAGAGAGGCTATTTATGCATACAGAAATATATTTGGGCAGTTTTTCATTAGTTCTCTTGACTATTTTTGAGGTTATCAGTCAATACTTTAGCGGTTTTTTTCCCCGTCACAGTCAAGATTTTCTTTCTACTTGATCTCATAGGATCATGTCACAGTTCTGCATCCTTAAAAACTACATTGTTGTACAGCTTTGACCAGTGACCTCAGCCATATGCTTTTGCCACAAAAAATAGGAGCCTGTGGGCTGAAAACAGCATCTGTAACTTCAGCACCACCAGCTTTTTAAAGGCGTCTGAGACAACCTCCATTTCCCCCATGTTAGCCTTCTCCTCCTGAGCGATGCTTTGCAGCTGTGTCTCTTCCAGCGGAGAGGCAGCGCAGGCTCCCAGGGGAGCCCTTCACACTGCTGCTCTTGAACGACTGAAGTGGGAACACGTGTCCTGTGTCCCTAGACGCCCACACTCGCCCTCACAGCTCTGTGAAGCCCTGTGGGTGGTTTTCACGGACAAGGTATTTCTGGCTAAAGCTGCTCTCCTCTGCCTGCCTCATACAGAGGAGACAGGACGTCTGCCGGTCTCAGACGTGTCCCCTGCACTTTTCCTAGAGAGGAGCCGTGCCATGCTCCGGGGCGTGCAGCCGGCCATGGTCCTTTGGGAAGGTGGCACGGTGAAGCCAAGGCTCACTGTGTAATATCACATATGGTTGTATTAAGGAAACTAGAGGAATCAAGGAGTAGGGTTTTCCTTTAAGAAAGGGATGAGGGGTCCCACAAAGAGCCTCTGCACAGTGCCCAGAGCACCCTGCTCGAGGCTGGCCCAGCAGAGTGCCCGTAACACTTCCTCTGGGCACAGTCATCTCTCCGAGCACCTTGGCTGCAGACATGGAGGAGAGAGGGAGCTGGGATCTGCACTTCAAAGCCCTTGTTTGTGTGTTACCAACTCAGCTGTGATCCATACAACCACCCACATCAGCCCAGCTCCTCCTCTTGTGCCTCCTGGTAAGGGGTTCCTTGGGATGTGGACGCTCACTGTGGCTGCAAGGTTGGCAGGAAAGGCTGATCAAACTCTACACCAAGCAGCCCCTCAGACCTATTGTCTTCAAACTGGGGTAATGATGGATGCCTAGGATGTTTCATCATTTCCTAGCACTGTTACAAGGCCCCACTAAAACCTCATCAAAACCTTTTTGCTTTTCTTCCATATTTTTATGTGCCTGTAGTGTTGGCCATTCCTTTCCCAGTCTTTGTTCTCCTGTTATTAAATGAGTTGTCCATTTGCCTGAAGATGAGTAGGATAAAACCATTAGTTAACTGCTTGTTTTAGGAGTGAGACCCTGGTGAGATGCTTGCTGTTTGGGAGATGTCCTTCACATCCTCTCCCCACATCCACCCTCTACCTATCCAAGTTCAATTACTCTCTTCTCAGTTTCCTCCCACACTTGCCACAGGACCAAATAAACTAAAGACTGCACAAGTCAGCAGGAGAAAATAGGGCAATAAACCTTCAAATGAGCTTGGCAAAGATGTTAGGACAACAGTGCATTCCAGACCCGTGGCATTGCTTACTGACAGTTAGCCAAATATCAGCTGCTGGGATCCTTCCTACCTAGTATTTACAATTTCAGAAGTGGTCACAATATGTCAGTCACTATCCTGCACACTTAGCGTGCTGTCTCCAGCTCTCTAAACAGAAGCGAAGAAGTCCTACAGGTCATGTCTAAAACAGTGCAAGCATACATGTCTGATGCGTGGGAATCGTGACTCACAGTCATACATTGTGCAAGGGCACCACAGGGCTGTACATGCAGGAAGAACAAGATTTTGACATTTGCCCCTCTTCCCCCATTTTTCCTAATTCCCCTGGGTTAATATTCTCCCCCATCCTTGAGCAGAAATTAATACTCCATGATGCCAGGCTTGACCAGGCCTTTTCCAGTGTTGCCACAATAAGAGCTTATATAAATAGTAGTACCAGTACCATCATCATTTGGAAAAGAGATTGTGTGCAGCACCTTGTGTGTTTTGTTTGCTAACGTAATAAAGAAGTAATAATAGCTCTTCCTTGGGTCTGGTCCAGCTGTTTATCCAAGAGGTTCTCGAGGTGCAGCTGTTCTCACTACCAGACCCAGATCCTTGTAGTTACAGCTGAAATTGTGCCATTTTCCTACTTGTAGATGTTGTTTTTCTTCTTTGAAAGTGCCTGCTCAGAATGCACTGGAGTTTTTGTTATTAGATATCCAGGAAAGGCAAATGTTGAATACTGCTCATGAGCACTTTGTTGAGTGAGATGAGCTCTCATTTTGGGAGCTTCTCTCTCATAAGCTCTGCAAAGAAACTCATCTATGTCTGCTCCTCAGACAAACTTGCCTTCTGCCTACGGGACATTTGAAATAGACTGCATGAATTAACCTGCCTTGTGCATGGAGGCTAGATTAAGAAAATGCAAATGACTACAACAGTGAATATGATATAAATATCTATAGGAGTTTAGGCAGATAACTCAGATAAATCAGAGAGGGAGAGAATGTTTCTTCACTCCAGAAGAAGAGATATCCTCATCTTCTCTGTGCTTTTTATCCTTAGCATGAGTTTGGGGCTTACTATTATTATTGTGCAGATTGTTAAAAACAGTGTGTGAAGGAGGCAAAAACTAGTGGCTACCAGAGACAGGGTAGGCTGAGCCTAGTGGAATTTAGGAAAAACAAGGCTGTTATTCAGATGAAAAAGACCTATGTACATGCAACATATGATCTTAATACTATAGACAGGAATGAATAGAAGTACATATAAGGGAGTATGTACTGCTGTTTCTGGTAATCAGCCAAGGAACGAGTCCAAGGCTCGGCAGAGGTAGTTCCCCCTTTGCAGCAGAGACATGTCCAGCTCTAGGCAAATTGTGATGGTCCAGATCTATCTGAGGGCAAAGGGCACCAGGGTTTGGGCATTCCAGGGTTGCCACCAGAGGCAGCCAGCTTTTGAAAGCACCTCCCTCCTGAAGGCCCCCAAGCAGGAGACAGTGCACACCATCAGCAGGAATTTCCGTGCCCAGTGCTGCCCTGCTCGGCTGAGAAAATGGAGGAGAAAATGTGAACAACATGAGCACGTCACTATTGCAAACAAGGAGCCAGCAGCCCGGTTGTCCCAGAAGTCTGACCAACACAGCCTTTTCTTCAAAGAAAGAGGAAACGAGTTACATTCCCTGATGGAGGCTGTTAACTGGGGTCAGGTGGCACGTGCAAGCCTGTAACATTAGAGATCCTGGTGCCAAGAAAAATATCTTAGCTGTGCTTCCTCCATGCTGTTGGTGGGCAGGACAGCCTGAGTTGTTTCCTCCAGATTGGTAGGCAAATGGACAAATGGGAATGTTTGTTGTGCTTGGATCCAGTTTCAGATCCATCTATAAAAAGATATCTGAGTGACAGTGTGAATCTCTGCAGCGTTTTGCTGAGTGCTGGAAATTGCTCCACAGACGATTCCTCAGTTCATGCCGAAGCTGTTGCCCTGCCTACAGCAAAGGCCACACAGGCTGCGGCTGGGCTCTGGCTTCAGATGTGCCCTGCTGCACCCCTGCGTGTGCTCAGGACCCTGCACTGGACAGGCAACACCAGCGATGTCTGCCCACTTCAGCTCCCTCTCATACCCAGGGCCAGCCTGGTCTTGGAAGATGAAGAGGATAGCACCTGGCACCACGAAAGCAGGACCCCACAGTAGTGTGGTGGGAAGACCAGGAAGGGAAGACAAAAGGTCATAAAACAGAGAGGTCCTAGGAGCACCTCACGGCTATGGGGAATCACTGTAACCAAGGCCAATGATGTGAGCGTGGAGGGCATCAGTCAGAGCAAGGGAAAGCTACTGCAGAAAGTAAAGCAATTAGGATCTGGGAAACATGGAGAATGGGTAAACATATGACTGAGACCTTCCTCTAAGGCAGACCACGTCCGTCTCTGCCATGTTATGCAAAGTGAACAGGGGTCCATATGCACTTATGTTTCACTGACCAGCAAGCTGCATCTCGTTTGGCACCTATCAGTACCTGCCCCATACCCACTGGTGGCCAGATAATACCATTTCTTGGTTTTAAACCAATTATGACTATTTTTTCCACATATTGCTCTCACAATTTTGGCCTTTCCTTTTTAAAACCCTAGTTCAAAATCAAGAGGTAAGCAATGAGGTAAGTAATGATCAGCCACAGACCAACACTGATCCAAAGAAAGAGTGGGAAATGCTTTTTTTTTTCACAAAAGACCTGATTTTTTTTTTTTTTTTTGGTCAGGGGCAGCAACAGCAGTGGCAAAGTGTTTTGGCCCTGCATACATACAGCAGTAAGACTGCCCAGCCCCTGAAGTGCTTTCCACAGGGAATGACAAAGAAAGTGAGCAAAAAGGAAGTATTTTACAGAAGGAGCCCCAAGGTGGTAAGAGAGCAGGGAGGAGGCCGTCATGGGGAGCAAGGGCAGGAGGCTGCGGTGGTGAAGTTGCACTCTGAGGGCACTGGGATGCCTCCGGGCACGGCGGGGGACATTGCTTTCAGGGCCCAGACTCTGTTGTGTCACATGGACTTGTTCATGGCTTCAGAGTATGGCAGAGAAACATCTCAAATACTAGGTGAAGGAGGCTCGGCCATGAATGTGGAGGGAAGGGGACACTGTCAGACGCGTCCTGGCCTGCCAGCCACCTTGGCACCAGCCAGGATCAGTGCATGCAAATCTCATCGTTCCTGGGCTGCCCTCCATCTTCCAACCATTAATGTCTTGCAGCCTCAGGAAGAAATGTCCCAGGCACCTCCTTCTTACCTGGCCAACTGTTCAGTAATTTGAGCTGTGAATGTCATACCAGATTCCATTTTTGCAAACAGGCCAGCTTATGTTCATTAGGTAGTACAGACAGAAATAAAGTCCAGCATCCTGATTTTCCACTGTCTTACTGGCATCAATATAGCTGTAAAATACACCACTAGCCCAAAGGCACAGCCTGCCTGCCTGCCCCGAGAGTGAATAACAACCTAAGCTGCAAAAGAGAAGGGGACAGAGGCTCCGGGGCCCTCATGGCCAACGGCATGCCTGGCAGACGACATCTCAGTGGCTTTTGTGCAGACCTGCTCTTCATTTAGAGAGCTCATCTCTTTCCTTACGCTCCTCAAAGAAGAACAGAAGCCCCCTCAAAAACTCACTCTAATATCAAGATCGGACGAGTCTACCTTCTTAAAGCTAACTACGATTTCCTTCGAATCAACCCATTGTTCCAAGACCACCAAGTAAACGTCATTGCTTTTCACCAATGCCATTGCTGTCCTTGTCCTGCAAACGCCAATGCGCCACGGGGAAAAACTCTGTCACATGGCACGGCTTCATAAAAGCACGAGAAAACACTCACAGCGTTCCCTTAGATAAGAAGCCACAAACAAATCAGAAACAACAAGCGAAAACTAAATTCAAGGTTTACTCCAGGATGGACGTCTTGCTACGATAAATTAAGGTGTTTTTCATTATTAAAAATAAACAAAGCAATGAAAGTGAACCGTGTCACCATTCATACACTTAAAAAACATCTTTAATCTGCTTGGGAAAATCTTTTTTTCCCTGTAACAGGAAAAAATATTAGTTGTCCAGATAACAAGCAAAACAAAATCAACCAAAGGGCATCAAGAGACTTCCTGAAATTGAAAAAACAATGTTTTGTGTAACAAGTTAAAAAAAAAAAAAAAGACATACACAGCAAGCAGAACGATTCCTCCAGTTTCTTCAGGTCGTACTTGGTTTCGGGAACACGAGGAAGAAATAACCAAGCAGTTGAATGTTTTATTTAACCTTGCAGCATTTTACAGCTGTCCTAACCCTCTTCCCTTCTCCCCTCCCCCTCCCCGGAAACCATTTGTCTTTCTAGTGCCTTATTTTTAACAGCTCAGCTCAGCCCCCGAGGGACGTATGTAAAAACAAGGAAAGGACCGAATCTGGCCGCCTCGGGGTCCCCGAGACCGACACAGCGAGGCCGACGCGCAGCCGAGCGGGGGCCGATCTGCAGGACACCCAGGCGACGGGCAGCCCTGCCGCTCGCCCGGCGCCCGATCGGGGCCCGGGAGGCCCGGGAGCCCGCTCGCCCCGCCGTAACTCAGCTGCGGGAGGTGTGCGGGGCGGCTCGCCCGACGCCTGCCCCAGCGCGGCCTGGAGCCCCGCCAGCGCGAGGAAACGCTCATTCCCACGAGGTCACAAATTCCACCTACAAAAGCCCGATTTAAGCAACAACGGAGGCCGCACGGCACGCTCCCCCCTTCTCTCTTTCGGCCTCCGAACTGTGCGAAACCCCAGGAAATCATTAGCTCTGCCGGCTGCTTCGGGATCCCAACAAATTACGCCCAGTTTGATGAATTCAGAGCTTTCTCGCTTAGCGGTGTTCACGGTTTCCACCGGTTCGTTTCTGCGTGGCTTTTGCAGGTCGCAGTGGTTGGTTACGTGGCTCGAAGGCCCCCCACCCTGCAGCCCCCCCAGCTCCAGGCCGCGCCGCTGGGCTCCAGGCGGGCGGTCACGTCGCGTGCGACCGTATCTGCTCCCCAGTGGGGACGCGCGGAAGCACGCCCGCCCTAACACGCTCGCGTCCAAGCCTCGACCGTGCCCTCTGAGACGCTGAAACGCGCTTCTGCGAACATCGACAGCAGCGGAAGCCAGGGCACTGCGCGTTTGCGAAGTGTAATCCCTAGACAGGTGTAGTGCTAGCCAAAGCAAATTGATTTAGAAATGTCAACATACATTCGTGGATTATTTGCTCAGCACAAGCACTTATAGTAAATGTCAACAGATCTAGGAATAGGGTCCAGGGTGCCAGTAAGGAAACCTCTCGCCTTGCAGCAAGTGTATATAACGCAATAGGAAAGAAATGCAAGTTTATTAAGCAAAGGGAAACCCCAGGAAAGCACAGCCCGATCCACATCTGCCTTTCCGGGGCCACCGCGCCGAGGCGACGGCGGCCGTTCGCGGCGCTTTCTGCGCGTCCGATCTTTGCCAGCACGAGGCCCCTTTGCTCAGCGGCCGGTCCCGAGGCAGCCGCCGGCTCGGAGGGAAACGGGGCGCCTCTCCCGCCCGCGCGCGCGGCCCGTCAGGCCGCCGGCCGGGACCCGGAGGGACACGAAGCCCTTGGACGGGTGAGTCGCGCCGCGGGGCTGGAGGGGCAGCGCGTTTGCCCCGCCGGCAGCGCGAACGCCGTGCTCCGGAGGCCTCCACGCCTGCCGAGCAGCGGGTTTGCTCTTACAAACCGTCCGTATTCAGGGCCCCCCACCCCCCCCGAAGCCCAGGGCTCGGTCAAGCATTCGGCCGGCTGCGAACCGCTCCGTCCCGCCTCACCTCCCCGCGCGCCGCCCCGGCGCCGCGACCGGCGCTCGCGCTTCGGCAGCGAGACCGCAGGCCCTACGGCCGACCGGCTGCTCCTGGCGCCCGCCGCCGATCGCCTCCTCCCTCCTTGTCCTTCTTCCCTTCCCGGTTCCTGCCCTCTCTTCCCCCGTGGGACACCGCGCGCAGCCCGGAGCGGTCCGGGCCGCAGCACCGGGGCGCAGGAAGGGGCGCGCGGGCCCTTCCGAAGGAAGGCAGCAGGCCGCAGGGGGCCCCCGCGTCCGCCGCGGGAGCTCGGGGACGCGGCGGAGGAGCCGGGCCGGCAGGGACCGACGCAGCCCCGCTCCGCTGCCAGCCTGCGTTCGCGCGACGCTCCCGGTGCGGCTCTCCAGAGTTTCGCTCCCTCGTGCAAAAGGCACCAGGCCCATCACGAGCCAAAACTTCCCCCCTCCAAATGGCACCGTACCCTGGCAGGGTATCAGCAGGACGCAGCGGGTAAATACCGCCGCTTTAGCCTCAGTTAGGATTTGCTGGTCTTTTAGAGATCTGCGCTAAAATTCCCCATGAAAAAAAAAGCATACAACAAGCGTAGCTTCTGTTTTCTACCCCCAGGAGAGCCCTCTAAAGAAAGCCGTTCCCTTCGTTATTGTTCTGCACGCAGAAAAAATTGGTGATGGTTGTATCATTCTTTTAGATTTTTTTGCGTTCATTTACTTAACTCACGGGAAAAAGCTGTGATTTATTTGCAAGTATATCTTACAGATCCATAAAGCACCGTCCCCGTTCTCCACAAACCTCTGCCACTTGCAACGCACGCCTTGGGGAGTCCCGCTACCGCCAGCACCTGGAGGAGCCGGCAGCCTCCTCCGGCACGACTGCTGCCCACCCAATCCAAATTCATTTTTGGCAAAAAAAAAAATCGTGCACCGGGTTTGGAAATGAGCTTTTTGCAGAAAACGGCGCTCCTGTGAAACTGATGGAGTAAACGCGGACAGACCGCAAACTCTTAACGCAGCTCTATCACGACTGAAATAGAAATAGTTATTGCTGGAAATCACTGGCAGTATGTGCTCAGCAAAGGTTATTGTTAGAAAATATAATTGATATTAATGTCTAGGGTTAGCTCATTGGATTGTATCAGCAAAATATGGTATCTAATTACTTTTAACATGATTTTAGCAGGAGAGCAGTCAATGCTGGAGAACAGAGTTCTCTTTTTAAATATAGCAAAATACTGCCCAATTATAAATTAAATGCCAGACCAAGGCAACCTAACAATTTTGGTGTCCAGTCTGGAGAAAACAGCACTTTACTATTATACTTGGGATGATTCTTGTGATTATTTCTCCATGGAAGTAACATTTCTCTGAAAAAATTATGTTGTTACTGCGCAGAACATTGAAATGATACAATAGCTGCCTGCTTGGAGCTCACTTGCCACCTGCTTTTCCTTGTTTTGTTTTCTAGCCTCTAATTACTGAGCAGAGTCAATTCCTAATGAGGCAGTTTGATTTCCTGTTTTTCATACTTCTTGAGCCACTTAAAGAGCCAGTTCAACATAAAAGGAACCCTTCTCTAAACAGATTTTAAATTAATTATAATAACCTTGGTGGTGGTTGTTGTTGCTGCTGCTGCTCTGTGTGCGTGTGTGCGTCTGAGTTTTCCATGGCTGTATTTCTCATTTAGTATTTCCATATGAAATAACCTTTTTTTTTGTTTTGTTTTGTTCCCCTCCCCCCCAACAATGCAAACTGGAAATTCTTGTCCAGGAAATTGTAGCCAAAGAAACACTGTGTCTGGGGCTGAGGAGGAAAAGGTGATGATGTCATGAGTAACTGGGCTGTGAGAAAAGATGGAGCATGAATAAGGAGGGAAATATTCTGACGTCTATCTTTAAAGTTGGAAGATAAACACTGGTTGTGAATGGTACACACCGGCTTCCAAAAAGGCTGATAGGAAGCACGATGGTATTAAATGACCGCTTAGAAATACATGAATGATACTAGCGAGGTCTTTCGGCCCTCTCCTAACCCCACCAAGTGCACGTGACACCTCTCAGCCCCTGTTCCAGGGCTGCCCCTGGAGATCTGGAGGCACTGGAGATCGGCCACAGCTCCTGGGATTTACAGACTTCTTAGTCCTTCCCCCTACTTCTTGCAGCGTGCCTCCATCCCCGCTCCACACAGAGGGTCATCCCGATTCTCCCAGCACCTGCTCCATCCTCAGCATCAGCACAGAGTTGCTCAGCCTCAGCCTCAGGGTGGTTTTCATTTTAGCTGCTTGCAGGAGGCACCTAAGGACTCTCCTGCAGTTGTCCCTCCCTCCTGCAGCCCAGAGCCTTTCCCAGATGCTTCCTCTAGAGCAGAGCCCCTTGGCTCTGCCAAGGTAACACACCAGTACAGCATACACAAACGACAATAGTTTGTAGGGGACCCAGTCTGGCCCCAGGACCCACCATGCTGGGCCGCTCTACTAGCACACAAAAGGGAGACACTCCCCATGCCAGACAGTCTGGAGGCTAAATCAGTGGGCTTTACGTCGACCAGCCCCTAAATGGGTTACGTTAGTGAGCACTGGAGTTCCGCTGTGAAGACTGCATTTAAAGTTCATTGAAAAAACCCAACCTGCTGCTAGAAATGTAGAGAAAGCCAATCTATGCTACGGCTCCAAAAATTAAGCGTGCCGCAGCCGGGGAGGGCTGCATTCCAACCCCACCCAAATCATAAAGCTGAGAAAACTTCAATGGGCACTAGCTTCTGGATTATTATTATTATTATGACAGGGTTTTCCTCTCAGGATTCAGAGTCTCTCTAAATGGTGGGAAAAAGGGTTTTATACAACCTCCAGTCTCCACATGACAAAGTGACTGCCTATTCCTACAGTCATCTGAACAGAATAGACGGAATAAGCTATTGTCTGCGCTCAGAAGTCAGCTACTGCACCGGCACTTGATTGGTCCAGGATGTAGAGGAACAAAAAGGTCATTGAATAAAAGAAGAACAATACTTTTCATGAAACAAATGAGCTTTTGCTAATTTATAACATGTTTGGTTTGGGTATCATATACATCAGAATGATGTAATTAGTAAATGTCATTTTCTGGAGAGAGAGAGAGCTCAGAAAACCATTAATGATGGGAATTTCCTGCCCCAGATTGGAGTCTCTGGACTACCGGGGTATCATAAAGATGCCATATTTCACGAATAATTAGAATGGGCACAAAGTATAACTCAGATGCAGGACAAGGAAAGAAGGAAAAAGTTCACCTACGGCAAAGGTTAATTGCAGTGGAGGAATAATGAAAGAAATACAATGGAATGAAGGCTGATTAAAAACTGTCTTGCATATTCCATACCCAACGTTTGCATCTCCCTCCCATTCTGAAGTGTTTACTGCCTGAACTGGAGTCTAAATTTTGCAAATGGTCCTATCTGCACACTGGATTAAACCCACCTCCAAACACCAACATCGCTCACACAGCGACAGTTCAGCTCAGGACCTGCCTACTCGGTTGATCCCCTTTCTGTAATGGGCAGAATCATAAGCTCAGATCTCAAAACATCTCATCAAAAAGACACTTAGACAGAAGCTTTGCATTTGTGCAGTGCTCTGTTGAGCACATTAAACTGCAAGGATGCTTTTCAGCAAGAAATCTCAATATACTCAGCACAGACTTCGTCTTCTGGAGTTTTGGGTGTTGAATACCCACTGCTCCTCCATACACATGCAAGCACACACAGTTGCACTCATGAACATAAGACTCATACCACAGGCTATGCTTTCTAGACACAAAGGAAAAACTGCTCTCATGATGCTTTTCACCCAAAGGGGAGTCAGAAGTACTGGAGACCACATGTAGGAGACATTTCTCAAGCAGCATCATTCCACATTGCTTGGGGCTGTCTCTCCAGCGTCTTGATACGATCAAAGCCAGACTCTCTGCCTCACTGCCAAACACGAAGGGCCTAGAAATGTGAGGAACCTTGTTGTTAAGGAGAACATTAAATGTCTTGCCTTTTCTTCACAAATTAGCCTTGAAACTACATTGAAGAATAGATTTGTATAAAGCCACGATGAGAACAGCAACCTGCTGTAGGCGTGAAGGTTAAAAGACCAAAAAGCTCTCTTCAGCGTCTCTTCCTCCAGGCTCTTAGGCCAGTCCTGAGCTGAATGTTGTTATAATGAAAGAAAAAAATCTGTTTGAGTTATAGGAGATGAAGATGCATAGCAAAGAGCTAGGGGTCTACCAGACTAAGAGTCTACTATAAAGACTGTGCCCTAACGTGGTTTTTCAGGCACTATGATAAAGACCGACTGACCTGTTTTCATTTCATACATTGTTGACTTTTCCCTGCAGAGATTTTGCATTGGCTGTATCCTTTAGGATCCAAAACTCCTGCTGTAGCATGATGATACTCAGGATGTCTCAAGAGCAGTACAATGCGCTCTGCTCACCAGGGCTCACGGGAGCACTAGCTGGTCCCAAAGCGGCTCCACATGGGCAGGGTGGTGAATAAGTTGCCATCTAGAAAATCTTTTCTCATGTGAAAAATCCAATGGGCAGGTTTATGAACACAAGTCTCCTCTGGCAACCGCCACAGCAATCTCTGAGCTGTGCGATAAATATGTTATATTAGTTCATGTTTCCTTCTTTGCAGGAATTACTCAGGCGCATGTGAAACAATAACATGATTCGTAAAAGCTTCCTTGATCATTTGTACCGCAACTTTGTTCTTTGCGGCAAATTAAATCTATGTGGGAACTGAACTGAAGGCCCAAAGGGCCAGTGAACTCTAATCATAGAGTTTCTTCTGCCAGTAATGGGCATGTTTGAGCTGGAAATGTTTAACTGTTAGGGATTTTCACCTCTCTATTAGCAAAGGAAGGACACCTCTAAATGTGACATTCTTCTCCCCAGGAAATACCCTTACATTCTCCGCTAGCTCAGAAAGGAAAACACTCCAGTGCAAATAATTTACTTCACACCCGCTTCTTTCCTTTACTTTAATTTGCTTTTTTAAAAATTCCTTCTGCTGCCAATTTTTCTATCTTTTATGAAGATTAACCCAGCAATTCCCACATTTGCAAGCAACTCCAACGGAAATCTGCTAAATGAATAATCTTGAGTCAACAAAATTGTGTTCTGATAGCCCCTGGTTGAGCCAGCTGCGTTTTTGCAACTCCACTTGCGAAAAGGAAAGTGCGAGCTGCCTGCTCGGAAGCAGAGCTCAGCCACTTGGGCTGCTACCGCGCATCAGGCGAGCCCCTGTGCGTACCTGAGCGTGCACGCTCCCACCTACACCAAAGCCACACCAGCATATCGCCCCTTGCACCGCTGTGCAATGGCATGCGATCCCCAAAAGCCCCACTTTGTGCCCAGGCACTTGCTGAGGGCCAACTGGGCAGCAGCACTCCGGCTTTCGAGCCTGAGGGATGTGACGTTTCCCTAGATCATTTCCATTTCCAGGAAGGTGGCTGCAGGCAAACGTTCCCAACCTGAGGCGAAGTGGCAGAGCTCAAGGCACTGGAACCACACGCAAGCGCACCGTCGAGCACCGCAGACACCTGAAGGGCAGGAGCCGTGTTTCAGTACTACTAAGATTACCCGTTTGAAAAGTAGTTTGCTCTTCATTGCACGAGAAGCGACACAGCACCCTCGCCGCGCAGCCTGGCAGCTACCAGCTCCTGATGCACCAGCCACTCCAGGAACCAGGATGCAGCACAAAGGTGTTGACTCACAGACTAGCCACCTTTTTCAGCAAATGTGTCACTTACCATAAAAGAGTGCCTATAGCACACTTTCTGTTCCTCTAAAACACACTCCGGTTTAACCCCATCCCTGGCTCACCAGACAAGAATGTGTCCGTACGGTTGTGGAAATGCCAGCTCTCTGCAGTTACAGCTATTTTCATGTCAGAAGTGTGATTCAAAGCAAACAGGCTGCTGGATTGCAAGGTGGGGAGTGAAAGGGAACTTGCTGGAGAGATGAACAGCCTCTGAGTGCATGAGGGTGTGAAGATGTGGGGTGGAGGCACTGAAGACATGGGCAGCTTTTGTTTCCTGTAGTGGTTTCCTTGATTTGTAATGGCTGGATGGAGAAAAGCAATAAAGATGTAATTCAGGTTAAACATTTATTTATTGTCTACTTAGAAAATATGCCACTGAGCTAATCTAATAGTCCCTTCCTCCGCTGTATCACTCCAGTCATGTATTTCCAGTAAGCTCATTTTCCCAAGTCTGGTCTTTTGCTATGGTAGAGCGTATGTTCTTCCTGGTGCCTAACCCAAACTCTGCAGTAAATGTGATGGGGACACAGCAAGTGAGTAGCAGCAAGACAGCAGAAAGAAAAAGTCAGGAATAGGAATGGGGAAAGAAGATAGCTCTTTTTGGTGTTTCTGCACTTTTCTATCCAAAAAAGAGCAAGGAGTAGGAGCAAGAGGAGCATGAAGAGAAAAGAGATTAATAATTGTGAAAAGGGTTCAAAAACAACACAGGAAAGATGGATAAACACACCCACAGAGAAAGCAAAGAAGAAGGGACAACGGTGGAAAGGTGGATACTGTCAACAGGGGAGGGATGCTGCTCTGCTGGATTCTCCTATAAAGTGATCATTTTATAGTGGGAGAAATGAGGAATTCAGGAACAGAGAAGCAGACTAGCACATGGGAGGAGACAGAAGTTAAATGAGACCAAAAAGTAAAGTCATACACTGAGGAAGGAGACTGGACCAGGACAAAAAAAAAAAAGTGAAAGGAAAAACAGTCTAAATGCAATGCCAGCTCTGGGGTTAGGCCCATTGCTTTTACACATTTATCTCCCTTCCTGCATTTCTCCGGAAAAAGTTCTATTCAGCCGGGACAGGAGGTGGAGTGGAACAGCAGAAGGTCCTGCAAACACAGAGGGATGAAGCCAGCTTGCCATGCATGACATGAAAGCCACAGCAAATCTGTGGCTTGCAACATCCACACAGATAGAGGTATCTCTTCTCTTGGTATGGAGATTCACACCATGCCGGGATCTGATGTTCCCAGTAGCAGAGTTCTCCAAAACTAAAAGCATTGATTGACAAGGTGTCTGTTGTGCATGGTGTCTGCTCAGACTCTTCCCCAAATCACTATGGCAGCAAGGAGCAAGGCAGAGGAGACAAGGAAGGAGGGAAGAAGCAGCAAAGGGAAAAGCCAGGAGGAATATGCAGCCTCTCCTATACGGAGTTGACCACAAGTCCTCTGCAAAGTGCAGTCAACATTTGGCCATAGAGAAAACAGATGAAAAATCTAGAATACCTAGGATGACAGAGGAGAAGAATCAAGGCAGTAAGGCCATGCCAGGGACCCCAGACACCAGGCAAATGAAACACTCCTGGGCCTCGAGGCAGTGCTGCCACTTTATGTGCTGGTGACTATGGATACTTTCCCATACTGCAGTTTCCACTTGTAAAATAGGCATAATGGTCTTGATCTATGACAAGAGCAAGACGCTTGCCGTGTTGAGGAAAGGCCCAGGCCCAGAGGAGACCTCATGTACTGCGCCAGCTAGCAAACTGACTGCAAAATTGGCAAGGAGAGCGCAGACATGGGACAGAGGCAGAAAATGAGATATATGTAAGGGTGGCCATATAGGGTCATTTCTGAATTCAGAAGGTTATGTTTGCACCTGCAATGTCATACAGTAATGAGTTCCATAATTTAAACTTTTTTAAAAAAAAAAAATAGTTCCTTCTGTTTGTTTTAAAATCACATGCTGACAGTCTCATCTGGTGCTTCCATACTCATGAGCTACAAGAAATAGCAACATCCTATTCCCTATTCTACTTTCTCCATTTTAGAGATCTCTTAACCACTCTCTGCCACCTGCTTTCCTGGTCTGTTTAATCACTCCTCGTACAGGATATGCTCCTCATAGCATAAGCCGTGCCATGCCCCTAACCATTCCTGTTGCTCTTTCTCATCCCTCTTCTAGGGATGGTGGGACCAGGACTATGTGCAGTTCCATACATGGCAACACTACAGACCCCAGCTGCAGCCAGTTAAGTTTTCTCTCCAGTTCCTGCCCTAAAAATTCCTGGTGTTCTACCTGCCCATGCATGAAGGGAGCCATGCAAATTGATAGCAAACGCAAGAAAGCTTGGCATATCCAGAGTGACAAACCTGGTGGGCAGAAGCAACCACCTCCTGCCTTACACGGGGCTATCAAACATCACCTGGGATTCAGGCCCTGCCATGCGCAGGTGACAGCAAGTGACTCTTACAGCCAGGCAGCAGCCAGTAGCCCCAATGCACACCAATTACACCTCCCACCTGCCTTCCTCATCTCCTGCTCCTGAAGTCAGATGAGTTGTGTTGCCACAACAGGTTTGTGGCAGCAGAAGTTTCACTCCCCATCTTTCCTGCTTTCTCCTCATTAAAGTGCTTTGATGAACAGCTCTGAGTTCCTTTGAGGTTGATAGGCCTGGAAAAGCAGTATATCTTCAGTGTGGATCTGTATGTGTCATTCATGCAGTGTAGGTTTTTGCATATGTTTGGAGTGAGACAGCATCAGGAATGGACAAATATTCAGTGTTTGATATTACCAGCAGGTTCAAAACCAAACTCAATAGAAATTATCACACATCGATGAACTTCTGACAACTTATTAATGCAATTTTCTGCTTTGGAGAGAAAGAAAAGATATACTAAAAATGCATCAAATCAAGAAGTCTCATATGAACAGTAAAACACACACACCCCAAGTGTCCACACTCCTCATTTCCAGGGAGATGGCCGCACTGAAAAGAGCATTATGCTCAGAGTTTTCATACTTTGGTTTTCTTGGATTTGCAAGCTGCTTTCCTGATAAAGAGCTGGCACAAGCAACCAGCCGTTATCTCATCTCCACAGAAATAGCTTCCTTTGCCAGACTAGCTTTCAACATCTACTCACAGCAGTGGGAAGAGCTGGGTCTCTAAGGGAGACTTTTCTTGCCAACCTGGAAAAAAAAATACTCTGATCAATGCGAAACATTAATCCTGATGTGCATGTTTGAATTAGGCTTGTACACCCAGCCTGGTGCTGATCTGCTCCCTGTTGCCCAAACACCCTATCTGTGCAGATATCCCATAGCAACCCATAGCAGCCCCCTGTCCAAAGGCTGTAAGATCACACTGGGACAGAGGGGAAAGAAGTGATAGGTCCTAACAGAGAGAAGTCCTAATGCTGGTCTGAGCTCAGCCAAGTGCAATCTTCCCATTGCCATGGCATTGCATTAGGACAGGATAGAGCAAACTACTCGCAGAAAACAAAACAAACAAAAAACAGTCAGGTCCTCTCAGACCAGCTTTACATGACTTCATCAGGTATAAACATAATACAAACATTGCATACTGAAGTTCAAGGATTTGACATACAGCAGTGACTTCAGTGATGTACTAAACTTTAGGTCTCACCTCCTCTTCCAGACCTCATTATACACTCTTGCTCCTTTACCTCTATTCTCATTGTCATTTTTTTTCAGCTTTCCTTCATCCTCTATGCTGCTATCTTTGTAGGTAACATCACCCCCTACATATGGGGAACATAGTCTCCCCTTAAACATCCAGCACACACCACAGCCTCTGAGCTGCAAGCTTTAAGCAACTGTACAAACAACAAGCAAGCAAGCAAGCAAGCAAGCAAGCAATATAAGCTGTTCTTCTCCCACTGGTTGCCCCTCCAGCTCACTATTCTCATCCTGCTTCAGTACTGGCCACCAGTATGACTGTGGGCAGTGCTGTGCATTATATCACAAGGAACACCTGCACCAGCCTTAACAAGGAACTTCTCAATGGAGTTGCCCAGCCTCAGGTGAGTGTAGTGATGCTGCAGGATCTTGGCAAAGAGGGTCATGGGAATCAGAGAACCACCTTGACAGGTGGATGTATTTCTTACTCATAACCATTTTCCCATTGGTTGCAGGACAAAGATGTTCAAAACAGGCTTGTTGTAAAGGATATTTGGTGGGATTATGGGGCTCATTTGAGGCTGACTTGAAGTGTTTCAGAAAGTTGGGTCCTCCTAGCAAGAGGAGTAGGTGAGGGGGAGGGGGGCAAGCAGGATTTGCACTAGCAGTCATAGCTGTGCTGTACTTCTACCTCTGAGCATCTTCTGTCCCTGCTGCCCTTGCTAGAACTCCACTGGTGGTGGTCACCATGAGAGACCTAACACAAGGAAACAGGTCCTTGTGATTTTCTTGCTGCATCATCTATGCTTGCACTGAGAAAGAACAGATATCACAGTGGTTAAAATTCAAGCTGACAGGATGCGGGCAATTCCTGCTACCATGGCTGGTGGTAGAAGGAATGGGAAATAACCAGGAAAAAAAAGGGGCTCATAAAGGCCTTGTCAAAACCCTCAAATATAAAAGCTACAGCCAGGGATACTTTAAAGCTGGAATTAGTCCTTGTAAATGAATGTTGACTGTTTTCCCTGATGTGAAGAGTTGGCAAAAATTAATCAGCTGTATGAATTGTTTCTAAAATGAGACAAGAAGCAGCGCTCATCTGCAGGGGGGCTACAGCAGGCCTGAAACGAAACAGAACATGGAAATGTGGCCAAAGCTCTTAAACGGGAAAACAAGCAGGCACCAAAATAAGCGGTTGTACAATACATTGTGTAAAGTGCCTTCATGGGACAATTCATCATTAACAGAATAAAATGTTTCCCAGTACACGAGATAAAGCATCCCAGTTTGGTGATATTCTCCAAAGTCTTCAGCTGCCACTGTGTAAATTTCAAGACCGAAAGCTAAAGCCTCTGCTAGATCCTGGATAATAAACATACTGAATATCTAAATTGTTATATGTCTTGGCATTTGCCCAGCAAAACAGCCATGTAAAACCGTATGCCAGTAAATCTGCCTTTGGCCTTTAAGCTGATTATTCAAGGGTTAACTATGAGATCCCCTAATAAATGAATAAAGCCCAGAGATATTTAAAAAGCTATTGATTCCTCAGCAACCATTTGGGGGCATTCTGAATATAAAAATGATGAGATGGAAATGCTTTGTAACCTACAGAGAGGTAGGGCTTCAGTGGAAGGAGACTCAAAACACCAGAGCTGGTGGGTGAGGCTGTGTTTCTTCATACCTCACGACACGTTCTGCAAATTTTGCCGTAAGGACTGTGCTGTCCCCAGACCCGAGCCACCCCTGCTCCAACACACAGCTGGGTCCTCCCAGCCCTGACTGATGGCTGATGCCCAGCAAAGCCCTGCTTTGACCCTGGCTCTGCTGCCCCACAGCATCCCTGCTCATTTTCATCTCCCATCATGCGACCATTTTGTCTATTCAGACACCAAACAAGGGATTAATTTCAGTTCACCTTAGCTTTCTGAAAATCAGCTCTCTGACTTGGCCTAGTCATTCAGGTTCCTCTGGAGTCAGTGGAAAGAGAAGAGCATCTCCAGAAGATGTTAATCTAGCACAGTTTCCCCTCCTAGCTTGGGAGATAGCATCCCATCTCTCAATGTTGAATCAAAAGGAAATTTAGACACTTTGAGTAGCCTATATGCCTGCTAGACAGCTAAAGAAAGATGAGACAAATCCTGTCCTAAGCTCCTAGAAGGACAGGTTCCCTCTGGGGGGCTGTGTTGGCACACACAAAACTGCACAGGCTGAGCACCGCTCCTCACCCAAGGCTTTTAGAACTGTAATTGAAACAGCAAGTCACCCTCACCCTACTGCTAAATTCCTCCATCACGACAGCTACATCCCCTCCAGAACAGGACCAGTCCTCGCAGTTATTCAGCTCAAGAAAGGCTCCTGTGCAGGCTGACACTGGGAACACCTCCATGCCAGTCAACGAGCTGGAGGAGACAGCAGTGCTATGGGCTCGGGAGCAGGAGGCAGGAGCCTGGTACTCCGCATCCTCCGTATACCGTTGTTTTGTGTCATTTAACACTTACAGATTACGCTTTTATTGCTCATCCATCTAAGGCTCGCTATGTGGTCAAGCAGCAGCTTTCTTTAGTCTACTAAATCACCTGATGAAACTTTTTTTTTAAGGAATACAGCTGGGACCCTGGATCAGCATAGCTTTTACTATCCAAATACATCTACTGTCACATATGACTGACAAGATATTTATGCTGATGGGTCAACAGACAGACAGACAGATTCATTAATTTTCTTCTCTCTCGTCCTACTATCTAAGCCCCTGTGCCATCCACAGCTACTGGAGTGAGTGTTCATTTCTATTCCATTGTCATACTAACTACTGCTCTAGTTTAAGTATTCTTTTGAACCCTAAGAACAATGTGCACAAGGCGCAAATCCATCCCACTCCTCCATGGCTAAGTAGGGCCATTAGACAGGAGAAACAATAGGAACGCAGCGGGTGCTCTGTGTTTGCTCCCTGCATGGCCGCACACAAAGACAAAAAGCGAGGAGGGCTGCTTGGGCCAGGGATGGGTATTGGATACCCTGATGCACTCATTTTCCCAGCATCCCCAGATCACAAAGGAAAAGAGGTTTTGCATGGGCCTGCAGAGGCTACATCAGTCACTGGGCACAGGACCTCATTGTTTGGTTTGTTTTGTTTCCCTGAACAATATGTCACATATTTACTTTCCTCTTGGAGGGCTGATGCTAGCATAAAATCATCAGCACGTTATGTCAGAATGTCAGCATGCCACATCGCCACATCTCCACATGAGGCTGCCTCCTGGGCCCCCGCTAGGATTTCGGCATCCAATCATTTCCCATAAGCAACATTTGCAGGACGTGAGATCTTCTTAAAATAGGACAAACCCAGAAATCCTGGAGCCGGTGACAGCCCTCATTCATGTCTCTGTCTTGAGTGACTCCATCTGGACAATCTAGGATTGCTTTTGATGGGCTGTGGAAGCAGCTGCTCCTGGTTAAGATCTTTTTTACTACAAATAAATATAAATGCTATGGATAAAAAGTCAGAATGGTCTTTCTTGTTCTTCAGTCATTAGTGAGTTTCACCTCCAGTGCAGAGATTAGAAAAAGGATTTTCTCATTTATGTGTCCAGCTATATTTTAGATACCTTTAACTTTTACCAGGGTGCAGCTCTGAGAAGTTACAACCGTCTTGGTCCAGATTATCCTGGCACACAAGCAGGTGCAACTCCACCGAGTCCCACAAGCCTTCTCCTGCTGTTACACCATCACTAGCTTCCCCATTTGACCAGAAATTTGGTCCTAGGTGTCCAACAGTTGCTGCCTAGGGCACAGAGGGAGGGAGGAGAAGAGCACAGCAAAAACCCAGTACAACCACCATGCCTCATGCTGGCCAGCATGCCCCCTGCCAGTCTGACGTGTCAGCCTGCAGAAGGCAGGTACCCTGGGGGCAACAGCGCGGCGTCCGCCTTCGCGGCATGCGGAGCTGCAGGTCGCACAGCCTGGGCTGCCCCAGGAGGGGCTTTCCCCAGGGAGCCCCCTCCTGCTCTTGGTCCTGCCCCACTCGAGCAGCCCGGGCAGCTGCTGCGCCGGCGCTGCGCGCATCTGACTCAGACACGCGCTCCACCAACTCTCCAGTGCCAGAGGCTCGAGGCTTCCTGCTCCTGCTGTCTGAGCGCGGGCATCACTGTGCTGAGTCTGCACCAAACATCCCAAGGGGTTAGTGTAGACACCTGGAGAGGAGGCACTGGGCGCGGAGCGCGGATCCACACCACTCCCTGGGGGAAGAGTTAAAACTGCCTTTTACTGTTTTTCAGGACAGATCTCTTCACTCAATGCTATCCAGTATAGCCCCAAACATATTCGAAGTAGCCAAGGGCTGATGTCTGCTTGAAGACACAGACCTGATGCACGAGTTGCCAAAGTCTGGCCCATGGGACATTTGTTATGGAGCCTGCAAAAGGATTTTTTCCCCTTTAGCTGTAGCCAACCTCTACTTGCTGTTATGCTGCCTCAGGCCAGTGTCCCATCCCTGAACTTTGTCCCATACATGATTTTGTATGAACAAAAACTTGGGATGTGGTGCAAGAGAGCTATTTCTCTCTTCTGCAGCCCCCCCCCCGTTGTTAGTCTTACTTACAGCTCTGAAGCTCAAAAGAAAGACTAAGATTTACTTAACTCCCAGGTACCTGCTCTCAGTTCCAGTCTTTCTTCCAGGACTGCTTTCTATGAGAAATCCCAATTTTGTCCAGCTGTCTCAGGTAAAAAAGCCAAATGACTGCATGACTTTCTTGCAGATTTTCAAAGGAAATTAGGCTTTTACAGCCAGGTGCATTTGAAAATAGTATCTATGGTCTGTACTGAATTATTTAATTAAGAAACAGACGCACAGAGTCAGATGTACCGATACTCACATATCTGTAACTATTTCTTTGTATTATGCATTTCATTTTATGCATTTATTCAGACTTAAACCAATAAAGGTGCCTTTCAAGGGCTCTAGGCACTCCTAGCCTAGCTAATAACACAATAAACGCAGGCAGACAAAACCCCAGCGGCCCTGGGCTTGCCTCTTCCAGGGGAACTCGGCCAGCCCCGCGCGGCTCCCTTCCTCCCCGAGGAAGCTGCCTCGTAACTTCCCCGTACCGCACTGCTGACTCCACTTGCTCATAGCCCAGCGACAGCTTTTTCCCTGCCCTGAGACCTGCCAAGAGGCATCTATAGGGAGAGAGCCCCTTTCTCCCTCAGCTGGGCTTATCCTAACGCACCATGGGGTAGGAAGGGGGGGACGACGTGGGGGCAACCCCCTCCCTCACTCAGGGCAAATAAAACAGGCAGGCCGCAGCCTCTGCGGCGCAGAGGCCCGGGAGGGCTGCCCCGGACACCCCCAGGGAGCAGGATGGGCCCCCGTGCCCAGGAGGTAAGGGAGGCCCACGCTAGCCTTGCCCCACGCCACGGCGCGGCTGCAGGCTTGGGTCACGGCACGACTGTGGGTCCCGGCCAGTTCCTTAAAGCGTGAGAAGTATCTGCCAGCTGGTAAAATAAAAGGGAAGCCGAAATGTCACTGACTGCCCCCAAGACTGCGACCTGCAGGAATCGCAGTACCTGAGTGCAGCCGTGCCAGCGAGCTGTCCGGGGAGATCGCCCCCCCCGGCGCTCAGAAACCACTGGGCTAAAGGAGAAAGTGACATCGGGGCGGGGGGAGTAGTCCCAAAACGAAAAAAAAAAAAAAAAAGACATTTTTACTTCTGTATTTGCTTTTCTCTGATGCGTAGCCTGGCAGAGGGTCTCTGCCGAGGCGAAGCCTGGGTGGGTGGCTGTGCTGCTTGGTGGGGCGCTGGGCTGGGGTAGAGGTTTGGAGCTGCTGTGGCATCTGGCATGAAAAAATGTCCCGGGAAGCTGTTACATTAAATGGCCAAATCGATTTATTGAATGGCAGGTGTTAGCTACAAACAGATGGAGAACATAAAGGCATAAGCAGGCATTTGTATGGAAAAGAAGCCATCGATTTGTAGCAAGAGACTCAATAGTGATCGTTATAGCCTTTAATAGAAATGTTCTTATCTTTATGGGCTCAGCTCGGAGCAACAAAAGGGCGCCGGGGCACAGCGGCGCGCTGCCGCGGCCCGGCCGCTGACTCCCGCCTCGCCCGCGCTCGGGCTCGCCCTCGTCGCCGGCTCCCGCGGCTGGGCCGAGCCGCGCCGGGCCGGGCCGAGCCGAGCCGCGCCGGGCCGGCCCGAGCCCAGTCCAGCCGCGCCGCGCCGCGCCGAGCCGCGCCGTGCCGCGCCGAGCCGCGCCGCCCCAGTTGGCACGCGGCGTGCCCGGGCGGCCCGTGGCAGCGCCCCCGCGGCAGATGAGGCACGCGCCGGCCTCATTACAATGAGAATGGACAGGCTGGAGGAGCCATGTGGCAGCAACAGTTTGCAAATCCCCCCTCCTTCTGTGCAAATCGGGAAACATTTCCAAACATTTGTACCCCAAATCGACCACATTAACACCCCTCGGAGCGGCTCTCCCTGGAGAGATGCTCTGTGCTATGCACATTTAGGCAGAAACAAAACAAGCAAGTGGGATTTTTTTTCTGTCTTTTCTCCCTTTTTTTAGACCCTCGGTGTGTGTCAGCGCTGAATCGATGTGCAACTTTCTATCTAAGGGGTTTAAAAGCCATCAGGGAATCCGGCTCACAAAGTGGGGCTGTGCACATGGAAGGGCTGGCGAGCATGGAATAAACGGGCAAGTTTCTAACTCGGGAGTCAAAAAGGTGACCAGGAGAGCCAGCCCCAGAAAGGCAGCCTGTACGCGACAGAAGCAGATATGCTGCTAGAAAGACGCACAAGGTGCATAACAAAATAATTGTGCAGGCACTGGGCTGGCTGTATTGAACAAAATCGTTATGACGAATTTGAGTAAGCACTGCTTTAAAAAAGAAATCCCCCTCATCCCTATTCTGGATTTTAAGGATCCCACCGAATTTGGGGAGCCCAGAGGGCAACGGGAACCAAGCTGTGGCGGGGAAGCGAGGGCACGGACATCTCCCGGACTTTGTTCTGCGCTTCCGTAACACCAGATCCGCTCCAAAAATAAAATAAAAATTAATAAAAATTAAAAATTAAGGAGAGGGGAGGTCGGGATGCGGCCGCCTTCGGGACAGGGTGAGCGGGAAGGAGGAGGCGCGGCAGGGCCGTGCGGAGACGGGCCGGGGGCAGCCTGCAGCTTGTGCGCCCCTTCCAAAACCCCGCGGTGCCGAGCGCCGCCCCGGGCCGGGCCGCAGCGCCGGGGGCACCGCTCGGGTGGGGACGGGGACGGGGACGGGGACGGGGACGGGGGGGAGCCACCGCCGGGCCGCGGGCCGTGCAGGCCTCCCACGCGAGATGCCGTGATTAATCCACAGCTTTGCGCCCCCTCATACAGCATGAAGCAGATTGTGGCCGCGCAATACGCATTTCGGTGGGCCACTAAACTTCAGCGAGAAAACCATTGGGCAGGAAGGCCAGTAGGCGACGTCTGGCCGTACGCAGCTTCTGCTTTCAGCCCTCCCGACTTCTTCCTCGCTCGCACTCCCTTCTCTTTCCCTGTTCCTTACTGCCTTTCTGGTCTTTACTGGCAGGGGCCGGCGAGCAGCCTGGCAGGGCAGCCCGGGGCTGGCGGCGTTACCTGCCCCCGGGCCGGTCAGACCTTCGGGGTTGCCACGATGCGGGCTACGGTGGGCTGGTGCTGGCAGCAGCGAGCCCTGCGCAGCGCAGGCTGTCCCGCCGCCGGGGGAGAGGGGGCCGTGCCCCCCAGGACGGGGGAGGCCTGAGCAGGCTGGCAACTTTCACCCGTCCGCAATTAATCACCGTCGTCTCGTTAGCGAGGTGCTTTTGGCCTGGCCACGCGCCGCCTCGCTCCGGGCATCTCCAGCGGCTGCCGGGGGTCCCGGCCCCGCCGCGCCGGGGCAGCGCGGCCCTGGCGCCCCCCCCGGCGGCGCCGGCGGCCCCGGGGCGCCTCCGCCCTGGCGCCCTGCTCTGCCCCGGAAAGGCGCCCCTCGAAATGAGCCTGGTTTCTTAAGAGAGTGGAGGGAGGTTGCTGCGACGGCGCTCCCCAAAATGACCCAGGAAGGCGCGTTGGGCAGAGAAAAGCTTGCAAGAGTTGCGCTTCTAATCTGCTCTCTGTCGAGTTGCAGGCTCAGCTGTTTGACGCTATTAATGCGACTTTTTTATCTAGCTTCTGCGTGCTTATGTATCAACGTGCAGCAGGTGGTTTACTATATTCTCTGGTTATTGCTTTATTACCGACTGTTTTTTATAGCTGCAATCAAAGTGGAGTTTCGAGGAGGATTTTAGGTCGCTTTTGCACCGCGCGCTCGAGCTTCTGAAAATATTTGTTTTGTGAGGGGCGCACGGGGAGATGTAGCAACTTCTGCTCCCGTCGGGCCCGAGCAAAGCTAGGCGCAAGGCGAGAATGGGAAAAGCGGCGGCGGCCGGAGGAGCGCAGGCCGGGCCGCGGGGGCCCGCAGGGGCCGGGGGCTTGCCGCGGGCCGGGCTGCGGCGCGCTCTGCGAGCCGCGGAGGCGCACGCCGGCGGGATTTCGGCGAGGTTTGGCGGAGCTGTGAAAAGCAGAGATCAGCTTGTCTTGCTTTAACCTACATTAGCTCCGGGTCCATATGGTAGATGCTGCCTGTGGATCTTCAGCACCAAAGCGAGGCCCTATTCTTGCACGCCGCCCTGCTTGTGCCAGATGGTGCCTGGACCAAGTGGCCATGCGTGGGGTGGCTCTGGTTAGCCTAATAAACGTCCAATACAAGTCAAAAATCAAAACACACACATACTAACATCTGCTAGAGCCTGCAGTACCCAGCTAGCCTTTCAATACTGAATTAAAGAGCCCCACAGCCCTTCTGTTCCCCTAGGTTAGACACTCATTACCATTTATCAAGCACTGATGTTATCTGGCCTCTCATTTTATTTAGTACCGAAGCTATTAGCATCAGATTTGATTTTGACAGTTGACGCTGCTGCTGGTAAAGCCGGGATCTGGCCGGGCAGATCGCTGCAAAATTCCGAGTTCATCAGCGGCGACACATTCCTCCTTCCGACTTGTTTACGAGGACGAGACAAAAGAGCTCCTCTCTTGTGCCTCTGCCTTGTGGTTTATCTCGCTCACAAGCACCGCTCCCGTCCGTGCCCGGGGAGGGCCGCAGACAGACAGACACGCAGGCTGACAGACACACAGAGGCGACAGCCGGGCTGCTCCGGACAGGAGCTAAACCAAGCGTGCCCGGCCCCGGCTGCAGCCCCGATACTGCCGGAGCTTGTGCTCCCCGGTCTGGCTTGCCCCAGCGCGGCGGGGACCGGGAGGAGTTTTAATCCCCTTTTCAGGGAGACCCCAGCTCCTGACCTGCCCTCTCCCCAACCACACACGCGCACACTGATGCAATTGCACCGGTCGCGGCTGCTGCCGGCAGCACCGCGGCTTTCTCTCTCGGGCAGCTCAAGTATCTCCCATGGACAGCTCAAAAGTTGTGCCTTGCCCTCTCCTCCTCCGCGCCCGACCCCGGGCGCCGGGCCGCACAAACGCTCTAACCGCATCCCAGACCAAGGCTGATTTCTAAGACAAGTGGTGGTTTATTGTTGGAAATGTAAGAACAGGAGGACCGGTCGGGGAATTTTAGCCGGGATGCGACGCTCGGCATGGTGCCTCGCCTCCAGATGAGCCAGAAAGCCAGACCAGATCCCAGGCTTTTTTTCTCTTTTCTTTTTTTGTTTCTTTTCCTTTTTTGTTTGTTTCTTTCTTTGTTTCTTTTTCCTCAGAGCGTGGACTTCAGAATTAACGCTACAAGAAAACACCTTTTAGGAGAGCACAGAAGCTCAAGGGCGACTTCCAGCGTGCTGCGCCTCCGCGCTGTTCGCAGGTGATCCAGCCCGGAAAGGTTTGCAGCCTTGCGAGCCATGCACTGGCATAAAGGTGGCAAGACCTCATTACCATACAGCTGAAGGTTTATCTCTCCCTCCCCCCCCCCCTCCGGTCTCCCATCCATTTAACAAGCTGAAATAAAAAGCCACATGAAAGGCCTTCTCTGTGCTCGGCTTTAATGAGGGACACGCGACCCAACAATGAGCGCACGCTGCAATCAGGCCAAGGACTCGGCTGGCACACGCCAGCTCGCAGCCAGGCTGCTGCCCGGCGCTGGCCCCTGCCAAGCGCCTTGACGCGACCCGCGCCGCTTGCCCCTCGCAGCGACACGGAGCCCCCCCGCCGCGGCCGCCGGCCCGCCCGCCCCACGCCAGGTAGCGCGGCCCCCGGCTGCCCCCTTCCCCGGGGGGGCTGTGCAGAACCGCCACAGCCGCGACCCAGAGCGGCCCGCGGGAGGGCCCCGGGGCGCCCCGAGGCAGTGCTGCGCCCCGCCGGCGGCGGCGGCGGCGGGGCCGTCCCTGCTGCTCTCTCCTGCGAGCTCCATTTCGCTTTTACTTTCTCCCTGCTACCAGCCCGCGCCGGGCAGCGCAGGTCCCGTCCGGCGCGCCGCGGCTCCGGGGAACCGCGGGGCAGGGCGGGTCGCGACGGGGGCAGCGAGCGAACAGGGTTTTAAACATTTCATCCTCTATTGTTCGGCCTCTCTGGAAAGCTGCTCCTCGGAGAGGCGTCCGATTTTCGAGGGAACTCTCCCCGTGTGAGTGCGGTAAATATCTCAACAGATGCTTGGCTTGTTCATAATCAGCTCGGCTCCTTGGTGGTCAGTGCAGCAGCGGCAGCAGGGTATTAATTCTGGATATGAGGGCTCTCCACAACATTTGGTTCTTTTTTTCCAGAAAGGAAAGATGGAAAAGGGGAGGGATCGCCCGTGAGTCTGACTGACAGTTTACATAATGAGCTTGCGAGGATGCGAGGCAACTATATAAACAGCTCGAAGGGAAGCAAGTTTTCCATTCACTGAGCGCTGTTAGCACCAGTTAAAGGAGGAGCAGTTCAACACTAAGCACTCCCCTTTGCGTCTCACCAAGTCCACTCGGCTTTGGAGTTTATAAAGGCGACTAAAGCAATCAGAGTTTGGTCGTTGGCTGCAGGATTAATTCCCAGAAGGGGACGTTTTAACACCTGGATTTTACCTTCCAATTTCTGCTGGTGCTCGGGGAATATTTGGAAGAGCAGGTTGCTCTAGGAGAATCGCCGTGACGCCTCTCTTTTCTCCATCAAGCGAGAAGCGCTTACTTAGACCATTTGAGGAATACAGGAGGAAAACTAAACCCACTAAGAATTGGAAGCCTTGAATAACACAAGGATGACAGCCTTGCGCATCTTTGGCTTGACGTTTCTGTTAATGATTTTGCAGCAGGTAATCACGCATTACAAAAAAAAAAAAAAAAAAGGGTTCGCTAAATGTAAAGTGGGTGATGGAAGCAAGTTTGCATGGCAAAGCCTGGGTAAGCTCTGATTTGGCTATTTTGTATGTCTCCCCTTTGTGCAGAGGGTGTCCGGCTCTGGCGTCTTCCAACTGGAGCTGCACGAGTTCGTGAATAGCCACGGGGCTCTGGCCAGCGGGAAGCCCTGCTCCCCCCACTGCAGGACCTTCTTTCGCGTTTGCTTGAAGCATTTTCAGGCAGTGGTCTCCCCGGGCTCCTGCACTTTCGGCAGCATCATCACCCCAGTTCTGGGAATAAACTCCTTCAGCATCAAGGATACAGAGAGATTTGACAGCCCCATTAAGTTACCCTTTAACTTCACGTGGCCGGTGAGATTCCACTTTAAACCTGGTTGTAATTGCGGGGCAGGAGGGCGGCAGGGAAGGCTGATCGCAGCGCGCTGCTAATCTGTAACGTAAACAAACTACTTTCGTCGTTAGACTTATTTCCAGAACTTCTAAAAAGCAATGAAAAGTGCATCAAGTCCAGGAGCGCTTAGGAAAATAAATATTTGTTAGGGGGGGGGGGGAAAGAAGCAAGCAGGGAAAATCTGCACTCTATAAAACTTGTGTAGAGCGAGGGGGAAGTGCCTAGCCATTAAAAACAGAAACGAAATGCTCTCCTTCCTCCCCCCGCTCCTCGCGCGGCGAAAGAAAAGCGCTTTCCCAAGGGATGGGAAGCTCCGTTTCGGTGCCGCAGACAAAGTAACGCGATCCGCAATTAGGTTAATTAAAACGTGCGCCCAGGCGCGGGCAGCGCTGCCAGGGGGTGGTTTCCCGGGGCCGCCGCGCTGCCGGCGCCGCCCGCGGGCCGGGGGCCGGGGGCCGGGGGCCGGGGGCCGCGGCGGCAGCCCCGGCCGGGGCTCACGCTGGTTTTTCCGCCCGCAGGGGACCTTCTCGCTGATCATCCAGGCCTGGCACGCGCCCGCCAACTACCTGCCGGAAGGTGAATGCGGCTCCGCGCTGCCCGTAGGGGGCGGCCGCGCCCCGGGAGCGCCGCGCGCGACCCCCCCCCCCCCCCCACCGAACCGTTAACGGCTAACGGCTAACGGCCGCCGCGCGGCCCTCACGGCGCTCACATGTTTATACTATAACTTCGGGGCTGGCTTTATCCTCCCGTCGGCAGCGAGCCCCTCAACGATATCCATCAGGGCCGCTTTGATTCTGTCCCCTACCTAATCTCCAACACAATTGCGTTTCCTCCGGTTTATTTTTGGCGTGGGAAAGAAAGGAGCTCTTTGGTGAGAAAACCACAAGGCTGCCAAAAAGTCCTGACTGCCTTTTCCTGTATTTTACACCTTTTTCAAATTCCGCCCTTTGGAAAGGAATAATGGCTTTGGGATGTTTTTCTGACATAGAGGAAAAGGATATTTCAACAGCAAAACAGTTCTCACTTTGAAAAGCTCTCTGCAAAGCCTCTTAAGGCCAGGTTAAGTCACTGATACTGGAGACCGCAGGGGCGATGTGGGAACTCGGCACCGGCGGGTTTCACTCGCGCTTGTGCTCTTCCACCCCCAGCTGCGTGCCCGCCAGTGGCACAGCGCAGCCCATCTCCCATCTTCCTCCCCATTTTCCTCTTTTTGATGTTCCCAATGCAGCGTCGCTCACTATATTTGCGTATATCTGCATTATGTGTATACAGATATGTGTATATATATACACACACACGAAATCTACAGGCCCGAACGGCGCCGCAGTCGGGAGCCGCATCCTGCCCCGTTTCTGGCGCTGGGGGCAGGATCGCTCCCTTTCCAAAGAGCACGCACGCGTTCGCTGTGGTGCGCGCACTTTGTGCGGGGTGGGGGGCGCGGCGGCGAGCCGGAGGGGCCGCGCTGACGCCGCGCTCTCGCCGCAGGCTCCCGGCCGCCCTCGGAGGACTGGCTCATCAGCCAGATGGCGATCCAGCGGTCGCTGGCGGTGGGCGAGGACTGGTCGCAGGACGTGCAGAGCGGCGCGCAGACCCAGCTGCGCTACTCCTACCGGGTGATCTGCAGCGAGAACTACTACGGCGAGAGCTGCTCCCGCCTCTGCAAGCGCCGCGACGACCGCTTCGGCCATTACGTCTGCGAGCCCGACGGCAGCCTCGCCTGCCTGCCCGGCTGGACCGGCGAGTACTGCACCGAGCGTAAGTGCCGCGCCGCGCCCGGGGCCGCCGCCGCCTCGCGCCGGCCGCGT
Organism: Rhea pennata; assembly: GCF_028389875.1. Classification (NCBI taxonomy): domain Eukaryota; kingdom Metazoa; phylum Chordata; class Aves; order Rheiformes; family Rheidae; genus Rhea; species Rhea pennata. Next base: position 17,118,135 of record NC_084667.1, on the reverse strand, counting down.
GGGGGCGGGAGCCGTGGGGCGGCGTGGCGTGGCGGGCGGGCGGCAGCGGGACGCGGCTCCCCTCGCGGCCCCGGCGGCAGGTCCCCCCCGACTTCCTCACACAGCGCGGGCAGGCAGGGCCAGCAGGCGGGCGTCGTCGCGCCCGCTCGCCTTGAGGGGCAGCATGCAGGTGTCTGGCCTCGACTGAGGCCGTGAGGAGCTCTTTCTGCGCTGCGCTGTGTTGCGTGTGTTAGAAAGGCCTAAAATCGAACTGCTGCCTCAGCTCATTAGGAAGCATCACCTGCTCTGGCTTCTTGAGGTGCTTACCTGTGCTAATTCCAGTGCTAGTCAGCGTATGCAGAAACACAACTCATGAGGTCTTTAAGGAAATGCATGCTCCCAAAACATCAGGGAGCTGTTTGATGAAAGGACTCAGAACCTGAAAGCTTCCCCCTTTCCCAGTTACACCAGCAGGCCTGAGGCTGGTTTTACCTGTCTTTGCTGTCTGTCCTTAAAATACTGTGGCAGGAACAACAGTGGTAAGGTGCATTGTACAGAGTTATATGGCAGCCACTGGGGCCATGTTTTCCTCCCGACCTTTCTCCTCCGTGCCTGGAGAAGAAAAGTCGCACTCTGAGGACTTTGGCCCTTTCTGCTGCAACTACTAATGCCTTGCTTTTGTGCCTCACCTCCGTGAGTGACAGCAGTGAAGGGAGAGCTAGCAGAGAAAAGGTCTTGGCTGATATCCCTGAATCAGTGGTATTTATTCCAAGTTAAAATGTTAGCAGCTTGCCCACACAAATGCTTCCACCATTTCAACTGCCAGAGGAGATGGACAGGTGTTGTATTGTAGTAATGGGAATTTTTAGTGTAGGTCCAGGCCCCTCCTGTTGGTTTCTTTCAGGCTTTCATTAGCACAGGCACAGCCGCCTCCTCTTGCTCCTTTCCTAGCAAGAGTTGCAAGAGTTCATGTTTGTTATGTACACAGCAGAAAGTAAAGGACAGCTTGTCAAATGTTGGCTCTCCTTGTTCACTTCCTCCTGCTCCAGAACTCCCCGTACTGAGAATTTTTAAAACAAAGCTCTGAGAGTACGAAACAGGTTTTCGAAGTACCTTTTAAAATGCAGGCATTCCCCCTTTTAAAACTGTAGTCTATACTGCCATATGTATTTATCTAAACATTTCTGCTTTTTTATGTTCTCTTTACAGCCATCTGTCTGTCTGGATGTACTGAACAGAATGGATACTGTAACAAGCCTGGAGAGTGCATGTGAGTAGATGGCAACTGCAATCTGAACTTCAGTTAAAATGTCACCTTGTAGTAGAAACTTCAGCTCTTTTCTGTGTTATTAATGTTTTAATTTGACTTTTCTTTTAGCTGTCGTCCTGGTTGGCAAGGCCGCTACTGTGACGAATGCATTCCACATATAGGCTGCCGCCACGGGACTTGTAAAACACAATGGCAGTGCATATGTGATGAAGGATGGGGTGGCCTCTTCTGTGATCAAGGTTAGTTCCAAAGGTTGTGCTTACGGCTCTAGATTGGGTATTCCTTGGTACTGGACTAAGGAATCTGTCCTGTACAATCTAGAACTAAATTTCCTCAATGTACATGTTTATAGGCATCGGCTTTCTTAGACAATAATTCTTACATTTTCAGCAATTTTAGCTGAAAAAAAGCAAACCTTTTTGGTAGTTGCATTTCTTTTTGATTAGAACAAAAAATGGATGAAGTGTTGAACAGGCAAGTTTTCTGCCTGCTCAAGCAAAGTTTAACTTATTGCCTGTACAACTATAACAGTTTACTAAACAGTTTCCATTAGCAGTAAACACCATCATTTGGGCCTTCCTTATTTTGCATACAAGGAAGTTAACTCATGTGATAAGTCTGGAGCATGAGAGAAAAATCATGTAAGCAAGAATGAAAAGTACAGGTTCCATTTTAAGGTACACCAGACCACTTCCACCTATTCAACCCACTGAATCACTGAACTGTAGCCAGCTGAGCAGTCATGTCCTCAAGGCCATATATGTACTGTTGGCACTGAGAGCATTAAGTACTCAAACCAAGTTAAGTGTTTTCAAGACAGTTATAGGATTAAGATGGGGAAGTCTGAATAAGCAGGAAAAGTAAAGTTGCAGATTTTTTTTCTGCTTGTAGTTATCTATTAACCAGTTGTATTCCAACTACTGTGGCATTTATAGTGCTTATAAAGATTTTCTGCTTATATCCTATGAACTTGTGTGCTTAACCTCTGTCTCAAATTGAAAGGAAGAGAGCACCATCAAGCTTGGCAGAGCATTTAGACAGTTTAAACTACTAAAATTCATAACAAGAGCATCATAAATAAACAGTAAAAGGTTTCTAATGTTTGTTTAAATCTCAAAGCCTAAACAGTTTTTTTTTTATTTCCTCCCCACTTCCCCAGAACATGCCTTGGAGCACACTTTTGAAAGATGGGGATTACTCTTTTAATTGCGTGACATGCTGTGCACCAAGTGTTTCTAAGGCCATGGAGTGCCTTCCAGAGAATATACACTTATAAAGTACATTTTCCAACTTGATAGGTGGGCATCTAAATCCCATTACAGTTAATGGATTTATGCACACAAAAAGGGAGAGTATACTAAAGCACTAATAGATTTAAAAGTTTGCAAGATCTCCCACAATTCAGAGCTTACTGTGTTGCTGTAATGGACATAGAGGAATAACTAAAATTGATAATACACTGAAAAATCCAATTGTTATTGATAATCTGAAGAATAATCTCCAGTATTCTTACTGACAGTCAAAAGAAAGACTTCTTACTGAAAATTCTGTCCTTTTTGCTGACTAAAGCATTTTTGTTTCTACTTTCTGTGCTGTTCAGGCCTTGAGGAAATGAATGTCTTTTCCCAGCTGTCAAAGACTTTTCTCTAACATTTTGGTATCTTTGCAGATCTGAACTATTGCACTCACCACAGACCATGCAAAAATGGAGCAACTTGCATGAACACTGGCCAGGGCAGTTACACATGTTCATGCAAACCTGGCTTTACTGGTGTTGACTGCGAACATGAGATCAGCGAGTGTGACAGCAACCCCTGTAGGAATGGTGGTAGTTGCACGGTAAGGGCATTTTAAATGTAAAGTCTTTGTGAGAAGCAAGCCCAAGTATACCTTTTCAGAAATGGTTTTGTAACAACATAATGGGAATTTGATAGTACACAGGTTCATTACTGATGCTCACAACTATCATACTGAACCCTTCCCTAGAGGTGTCAGTGGAGGAAGCCTGTTACAGGAGGAGATGTATCATCTAGATTGGAACTAGTCAACTGATTCTTAGGTTTCTACAGTAGCCATTATGAGATCTTGGCAAGAGCTAAGGTTGGTGAGAGAGCAGAGCTGTAAAAAAATAAGCCTCCCAAACTGAGGTGCCTGCCGAAATGCACTAAATCAGCATTTTAAGAGTAAATAAAGTATCTGCTTTCTACAACTCTGGGAGCGTAGCATCAGACAATGTGAGGGCAATGAGCTGAAACATTTTCTGTGAAACAGGGTTCTGCATTTTTAGTTTTCTGCAGCCTACTGTTTCAGTGTATTTTTCAGACCCATTCAGTGATTAACTCTACCTGTTGATAAAGATTGGTAGATTATAGACATCAAATGTAATACGATGCACGTTTTGATTAAAGCTAATAACGCAAGACCCTAGCTCTCTTCTCCTAAGGCTTTGGACATACACTATCTGGAAAGAATAGAGGGTTTTGTTGTGCTCTAAGTGATGTGACTTTTCCATGGCAAAGCAAAGTCAGCTCTTGTAAAAAATGGGCTGTCATATAGAAGACAAATGGCCAAATGACAGCTGTGTAGGTTGATATGTGCTACTCTGCTCTAGGGGGACCACGGGGGTCCCATTAGACAGTAGTGGTGTTGCTAATGTTTTGCCTACTTGCCTGTACTGCATCTACTCTGTTACGTAGGTACATGATGGCTCCTACATGCTGAATATGGCCCATGCATGGCTCCATCCCTCACTGTCAAGCATTCAGATATTTACTCTGCAAATGTTGCTTTGGCCACATCTGAGTGTGAATGAGAAGGGGGGGTAGAACATCCCTCACTGTTGACCAAAAAGAAACATGCAAGCAGCTATTATTTGATGACATCAAATAACAGTGGTCTCATGTTGTGTTTTACAGGATATGGAGAATGGTTATCACTGCTTGTGCCCCCCTGGATACTATGGAATTCACTGTGAGCACAGTGCTTTGACATGTATAGATTCTCCATGTTTTAATGGCGGCACATGCTTGGAAAAAGAACAAGGGGCCAGCTACACTTGCCTTTGTCCTTTGGGCTTCACAGGGTCAAACTGTGAAAAAAAAGTAGACAGGTGCACGAGCAATCCATGTGCAAACGGTAAGTCTTTTATCCAAAAATCCCATGTCTATTTGACTTGTTCATGCTTTTCAGTGCAGAAGTGATAGAAATCCAATCTGACCTCTGCTACTGCTATATTAGTCCTTCTCCCTCACTGTATTCCATATCTGCCCTAATTTTGCTCTCTTGGGAGGCTTTCATTGGCATTTTCTGTGCAATTAAAAAACACACAAGGTTTATCATGGGATGGAAGAGATGGCAGAATTATGTAGATTAAATTAACTTTATTACGTATTTGGAAGGGGCATCTTTTTAAGCCACAGTGATAAAATTAGGCAAGCTAGAAAGAACTGTATTTGGTTGTTTTGTAAAATAATTTCTTTTTGTGGCAGTAAAATATGCTTACCAGGGAGAGCTTAGGTTTCAGAATGAAGTGCATTGCAGACTAATTTATTTATTTATTTATTTACTTTTTTTCCCCAGGTGGCAATTGCTTTTACCTGGGTCAGATTCGTGTGTGTCGTTGTCGGGCTGGTTTCTCTGGTCAGAAATGTGAGATAAACGTCAACGATTGTGCTAGGAACCCGTGTTCCAATGGGGGAACTTGCCATGACCTGATCAACGACTACACCTGCACGTGCTTGCCAGGCTATAGTGGCAGGAACTGTGACATCAAAACCAGAGATGAATGTGCTTCTGGGCCATGTGAGAATGGAGGCACGTGCTACAGCGGACTTTATAGTGCCAACTTTGTCTGCTACTGTCCTTCTGGCTTCATGGGGAACCGCTGCGAGTTACCAGTTTATACAGTGCCTGTTACACTTCCTCCTAAACCAGTCCCCTGGATTGCTATATCCATGGGGGTGGGGCTGGTGGCTTTGCTCATACTGTTCTGCATGATAGCAATGGTCATCAGGCAGATGAGGATGCACCCAGAGCAGGACTTGGAGACAATGAACAACTTGTCTGACTTCCAGAAGGACAATCTCATTCCAGCTTCACAGCTCAAAAACACCAATAAAAATAAAGACCTCGAAGTGGACTGTGGGCTGGAAAAATCAAACTACAAACCCAAGAATCATAAACTGGACTATAATCTGGTAAAAGACCTGACAAGTAGAGGAACACAGGAGGATAAATATTACAAAAGTGAAAAGTGTCTAGGAGAAAAATCTCCCCTCCGACTACACAGGTGAGAATGCAGTCTTCTTTGTAATCTTTTTTAAGCCTCCTTATCTTCCTGCATGTCTAGAAACAAATGAAAAATACAAAAAAAAAAAAAAAAAAAAAAAAAAGAAAAAAAAAGATCAAGAAGATAAAATACAAAACAAACAAAAACAAAGCTAGGAATCTTCATACTGGAGTATACACATGCATGTCATAGCCAAATGGTATTCCTAGCTAAGCCAAACAATTGAATTGAGTGTGCAGGGTGTTGCTAGCATAGGTGAATGAGGGTAGCTAGCCCAGTGGTGAAACTAAGAAGTGTCTTTCCTTCTCCCCCATCATTGAGAGACAACAACAATATGCCATATAGACATTAAAAATAAGTATTTCAGTTACTAAGAAGGCAACTGAGCTACTTAGAGAGGGAAAGAATAAAAAAATCCACTGTTTTCAGAAAAGAAAAAGGCAGGTATCCACTGGCACATCAGTCTTCTGATCTGTGTACTGAAAGTCTTTGAGTTCTGCTTGTGACTCTGTTATCCTGAGGGATCTGAGGAGCAGATTTATTAGACTGGACATGCCAGAAGCATAGCAAGACAGTACCTATTCCTTACTTCCACTTTTCTAGTTTCATGTCCTGCCCATTATATAGAATGTGTGAAACTTCATACTTCGGCCTCCCCTCCCACACCTTCATGGCTCTCATTTCACACCTCTATGTTCACAGATTTCTAGAGCCAGGCATGTCTGAAGTCAAATAACGTTCTTTTCTCTCTGCCCTGCATTAGTGAAAAGCCGGAATGTAGGATATCAGCGATATGCTCTCCGAGGGATTCAATGTACCAGTCTGTCTTTGTGATAACAGAAGAAAGGAATGAGTGCATCATAGCCACAGAGGTAAGTACACAACTCCCTAAAAGCGTATGTGGGAAGGCATGAATTCACCAAGTAAAGGGGGAAAATTATCATTTAGCATTACATCTGAGAAGGTAGCTCTTTTTCCAGGGATCATAGATACTTCCCAGCATTCACCTCTCCTCTTCTGCGGTGCACAAGCGTGCCAAAGCAAACAGAAAATACAACAGGGAAAATAAATTAGCAGCTCTGATTTTATTAATTCAGAGGTTCTGAGCTTAGATAAGTCTGTTGGAGATGAAAGCACCGAACATCAGCCCTTAATGTGCTGTGTAGGATTATTTCCTCTTAAATAGGTAATCAGCAAAAATGAGAACAGTAAGAGTCTATAGACCCATAAAAGTCAAGCTAGAGTTTTCCCCATGACTAAAACATATAATCTGTGTTCTGTGGAAAGACATAAATCTGTAGATATCCAGCAGAATATGGAAGGTAACTGCATGTGCTAATGGATAAGCATTACAACCATTTAGGGAATCCAATATAAGACATGGAAGGAAGTTCAGCCTCTTGGCCTTTAAGCTCCAGATGTGTGTTCGTGGCTCCCAACAGAAATTACTACTACTTGTACTGCTAAACATGTCAAGATTTTGATGGTATTTTGAAAGGTTACGGGACAATACAGAAAAAACAGATTTTTGATAAAGAGCCTAGCATCAAACAATCCTAAGACTTTTAAAAGCAGCTACTGAGGGACCGAGTATTTCCTGAAGAATTACTGACCTGTTGGAAAAAGCTCAGTGTGAATTTAAATGCCGTTTAACATCAGCTAATATCCTCTGATCCTAAGAAAGACCTGAGTTTGCTCTTTTTTTGACTCTCTCTTCTAGTGTAGCCAGGACAAGTTTCAGATAGTTTCAGGCTCCAGGAAAGCGGAGCTTGTTGCACCATATAGCAGTGATCTGTGAACACAGCTCTGCTGGAATCTGTCTCCCTTGCCAGTGTGGATATCAGATTTCTGCTTAAAGGCAAGCTGGAATACAAGTCAACCAGCAATATTAACAGTTTAAGACTAACTGAAAGGACTTTTCAAAGATACAAATGACAGTTCGACACTTAATTCCTGTTAATGACCTAAATACCGTATGTTCCTTTGACAATCGTGCTGACCAAAGCCAGACTCCCAGGTTTCCATGAGGTACCGCTAGAAGTATTCTTATTTTCAGGGTTACTTCTCCCAACATCATTCATGTTTGATGCTTTTGAACATAAGCTGTTTAATTATATCATATGCCTGTTATGGCGACCTCATGTTAAGCCTTCAAATTTGTAAGTTTTAACCTAAATATTCTTTCCCTCACACAAGGTCAAGAGGTTACCTGTCATACAGAAGAGTAGTTTGCTAGCCATTCTCTATCTCTGGATGCAACCAAAAACTTTGAACACTGATAGTTAAGCTGCAGGAATGTTTGGCTTAACTTACTTTGATATGATATACTTGATTTATAACTTGTTAACTCTGCAGTACTCCGTACACTGTATTTCCTTCTCATTCCTTGTATCATTTTGCATCCTGACAGGTATAAGACTGAAGATCAGTCCATTTGCACCTCAGATTTGGTAATGCCAGTAGATGGACATTCCTGCTGCATTGTTTACAATTCAGAACTGGATTGGACTGTTTTAATTACATGCAACTTGCTGCTCTCAGGCGAGGATGGAACTGGGTGAACTGGACAGACTGTGAATTTACCGAAAGATGCAATACACCTTTTTGTTCTTACTGCCCTTATTTGAAGTTTGATACCATAAATCTCATTGGCTATAGAAGAGGGGAGGCAGAGGGAAGAGAAAGGGGTTAAAAATGTTGTTGCTTTGATACGTTTTTTAAAGATACTGAGGCCAGTTCCTCTTGGACAGACCCGTGGCTTTCCAGAACTCTGATTATGGGAGGTGCCAGTAGATGAGGAGGCGCTGAACTGTCACAGATGCTGCAACGGAAGGTGTGAAGAAAGACACATTTCTATGCAGATAATGGATACAGAATAAATGAGATCTCCATTTTTGCTGGGTTTAAAAGTGCCTAAAATGAGAGAATCTTATGGAGCCCAAACAGAGACTTGACTGCTCTATTTGCAGTTACCTGAACAGTATTGGGCAGGAGTGATTGATACTTCCTGCTGTACGTCTATTTGCATCTCCTCTCTCCTGCTGCATGTATTGGGGACAGTTCAAGGGGTGAGAGGAGGAAAGAGAGAGATACAGAATTTACAGTTCATCTCATTTGGTGATGCTTTGGAAAACTGATTGACACAAGCCACAATATGGGACAGGATTTTCATGGATTTAAACCCCTGAGAAGGGAAAGGTGTGATAGGGAATGTCTACTGCCTCTTCCCTGTTATGAGGAGAGACAATTCCAGCCTTACGAATGCGTTTAAAATCAATCAGCTTCTAGAACCTATATGGGCTGAGCTGTCTCAGCTGTTTTCATGCCCTTTGCACTACCAGTGATTGTGAATAGAAACTACATTTTTCATCTCTCTCCCTCCCTTAATTCTTACACAAATTTGAGGTTTTATGTTATGTTTCTGAATTAGGTGCCACCTTCTACTGCAAGTAGTCTCAAAGTCAGCTGTTACTTTCTGAAGGAGAAGAAATACTGTCGTCCCCCTATTTCTCTGTCTGGTTGCAGAACTCCCACTTTTGTTGTTCCAAATGCCCAATAGAGAAGCACCCACTGAGAAGCCCTTTGCCACAACAGGTGGAGGTTAAAGCGAGAAGGTTCTAGGCTTGTCCCATTCCTTTCATACTTACCCACCCACTACTACAGGGGAAAGGGGAAGCCCGCCCTGGAAACCAGAGGCATACATAAACTATTTTCTTACATACATTTTTACAGCAGTAATATTGACACCCCAATGGAAAGTGCTGTGACACTGTATAAAGATGAGACTTTGGGGTGCGGCAGAATGAGGAGGGAAGAAACAAGATCACTTCAAAGAAACCTGGACCGTGCTATATCTTGGACAGTGATAGTCCTGCCCTTGTAATCCTGTCGCTGGACTAGCCCATCTACTGCTTTGAACTGTGCAGACAAGGCCCTTTCATAATGTCCACTACTGACCTTCCGCTCTGACCATGTAGGACCATTTTGAAGATGACCTTCAGAAATCAATAATATGGGTTTTAGTTTGTCTGTAGTTTATTTTGAAGTCTAGTATTTCAGTAATTTAAAAAAATCAGAAGCACTGAACTTTCTATGTTTTATAACATTATTTTGTATATAATGTATATTTATAATCAAAACAGAAGTGTAAATATGTTTATTACTTCTCATGTAATGTTTTTAATGTGATGACAAAGTTTGAATTTTATTTTTTTTTTCAAACAACGAAAATACTTTCCTGCTACTATGAAGTTTATTGTGGTTTTTCCTTTTACAGTTCAGGTTCCATGATTTTGTGTCAGCCTGGGTTACTTGAAACTTCAGACGTGAGCTTGTCTGCTCACTGTTAGCAGGCCTACTTTTGCATTTTGCAAACCAACCTGCTGTAGGCTGCTTTTATAATCATTAATTGATGTCAACAAAGTTGTTCAGCTGAGTGACACTCATCTGACAGAAAAGTTATATATATATGTATTTTGTTACATAATTTTTAAATAATCTATAGATACACACTCTCTCAGTATGGAGTGAGATTGAACTGTCAGAGAAGTTATTTTTATTAACTCATCCTTCACTCTTCCGTGACATCTTGTGGCATGGAAGATAGAGGTTTAATATCTTTTTTTCTCAAAGTTGTTTAATAAATGTCTTGGCTTGGGGTCCACTTATAGGACAAGACACAATTTCTAATCTTTTTAATCTCATTTCTTTAAGTGCTTTCAGGAAGACCCAAATTTTCCCTGGTAGCGTTATTCTTACCGCTACATCTGCACTTGCAAAATGGTATTCTTGTTTGTTCAGTCGGGGTGGGCAAGATTTGGCCCTCCTTCGCTGTAAGGGGAGTTCGAGGGCTTCTCCTCCGGAGTTCCCTACGCTCCACCAGCAGCACTGTCCTCCCAGGGTATAACAAAGTTGTTACGTTCCACAGCCCTTCCGGAGGAGATTTCTACAAGAAGTGGAAAAAACAAACTTACATAAAATACTCCCAATAGGTTTAGTAGCCCTTGAAATGCATGCATATACAGACAATTAAATCGCTCACTAGATCAACTAGATGCAATACAGCCAACATCTGAATGCACAAAAGCAAAAACTATAAGAACAGGAAACCACTGCTGCTCTATTTTAAAAACAGGCTTTTTTCTTTTTGACAAAGTGCCAAAAAAGCATCTTAGCTTTGGATGTCTTTCCTATCTTTCCCCAAAATAAAATCTAACCAAAACTTGCTAGTTTTTATATAAAAAAATGCAAACATTATAAAAGCACTATAACAAATTGACTTTGCCTTTAAAGCACTGCAAATAAGGGTCCTTCTGAGTGTATTCCTAAGGTTACATAAATGGTATTTACTTTAGGTGGTTTTGTTTGCCCCTCTTCATTTCTTTTCTTAGTAAAATTAACTTTTAAATCCCAATCATTTTCCCTGGCTACCATTAAAATAAATTTAAGATGAAACTTAGAAATAAAAAGCCTCCTCCCCCTCCTCAAACATTCACCCCGTAGAGCAAATTATGAAAAACAAGCCATTGACAAAAAGCCGAGCAGATGCTCCCTGCTTGCAGTCCTTCCTCGGCAATGTGAAATAAACCCAACAGATGCCTCTCTTAATTGAGCACATGGATTACATACACACATGCACTCTGTCCTGCTTAAAACAAAACACACACAAAAATCAAACAGGAAAATAGCCAGAGAACTCTTCTCAAAGCCCAGGCAAGCAGGAATGCTAAGACCAAAAAAGACTCAGCTCTTCCTGCTCAAAACGAGACAGGAAACCGTATCTGTAGACAGAAGGGAGTTGAAATCCATTAAAACCTATGGACCTGATTATGTAGATCCCACAGGGTAAAGCAGGTACAACACATGCCTTTGTGTATCCACACAGGAGGGTGGGGGGGGACGCACCAGGCATCAGCTCACAAGGAAATCTGTGAGTATTTACTGTAGGCAGCACTGCACTACGCAGCTACCAGAATAGATCACAGGAAAAACAGGAACGGTGGCTGCTTCCACACAGGAGGAGTTGGAAAGCACATGTGAATCTATGCACGTGTGCACATCCCCAAGTCCTTGCCAAAGAAATTACAAGCAAATTAGCCAAATGCATAACATGACCTGGCTTTAACCCACATCTTCGGCCAAAACTTCCCTCACTCAAAGGACTGCTGTGCACTGCCTGCTCACCAGCCTGTCTCCCCCAGTGAGTGCATCTCAGAGCCACAGCCTAAATGCTCTGAAAAGAGCTCTGAGCTCCTTGGGGGCTGTAAGGGCTCACACGAGTTTCTAACATCCCCCAGGAAAACCACAGGTGATGCCAGGGCTGAAAGTACACCAGTAAACCACAGTTAGCTTGCTCGATGCGTGTGGATAACACCTTTTCATTAAACAAACTTGTAGAGTCTACGACTCAGTTGTGGACTGGGACTAACTTCTGTTAGTTAATTTGCACCAACTAGGTTACAGGTTTGGCCTGAGAACTGCACCTGAACTTGGCTTTCCGTTTTAAACGACTGCACAGGATCAATTCATGTAAAAACAATCTAACTTAACAACAGCTACAAGAACGGGCTCCTGATCCCGCAAACCTCTTCCATGTTTCCTCTTCTCAGCACTCAATAGAAACTGTTCCATAGCCAGAGAGAGCCCTTCATCCTAAATGAATTCAAAGCTGCACTGACTGAGAGGGGAGCCACTCAGCGCTGCGCTTTGCTTACACCGTTTTTCGGGATCCAGATCTTCATCATTTACCTCTTAAATGGTCTGCTTAGTAGGGGAAACAGATGCTGGGATACACCCGTAACTATAGCACCCACTGGTGCTGAGAGAACATGCAGTAGGACTGCGTTTATTCAGACACATCACAGGGCACGGAATTCAGTTAGCTCAGTGTAGAAGAGGGATGCTTGTAAAAATTATCCCCGATACAAAACATGTCTTCAATGGGATAAAATGCAGAATGTCCAGACAACACAATACTTGGCCAGCAGCAGCACTCAGCCTTCAAGGAGCTGTCGAGACAGATTAAGTTAGCTATTGTGCAATTGCAACCACCTAACAGATGAAACCATCTCTTTAACAACACATTTCACATACTTTGGTTAGTCCTCAGTCTTCTTTTATTAGCTCATGCTAAAATGAGGAAGGCAAAGCAAGCCACCGACACCTGTGCTACAATGGCTTCAGCAGAAGTTATGTATCTCTTTCTGCCTGTTATTCTTCTTCCCTTCTCTCACATACCTGATCCATAAATACATACTGATTTTACAAAGTAGGTAAGACACTCCCAGTATACTAGAGCAGGCAGGAGAATGAGAGCCACAATCCAGACTCCGGTTGTGGAGAGGTGACATAACTCAGTGGCCCTTGGCCATGCTTCACTGTTTTCATAACTTCAATTTTACAGCCTATCTGGAGAGTCAACATCAAGATTTCCCCCCCCCCCGCCTCTTCTCTCTCTCTCTGTGTCTCTGTTTCAGTTGTGCTAACTCAGCTCCCAAAGCCTGCAGGTTGTGCTCTGATATTCTGACAGCTGGTAACACCCAAACCAGTGAGATTTCTCCCTGATCACTCTCCCGCCTGCTCTAATCCTGCCCGCTCTGCTCTCAGACCTTGTCTGGACAACACTATGACTCAGCTCCATAAAACTACCCTTTCTCTTTCTCCTCCCTCTGCTGTTCTTATCACCACTGTTGCCCTTGCTCCTTTTTCCATATGCAGCTCCGAGGTCCATCACACTGCAGTTAGCACCGGACTCTTGTCTGATTTACTGTGTAAAGCACTGCATGTAGAGCAGTAATTCCAGGTGCTAGATCAACATTTCCATGTGCAGCGTTCAATTCAAGGGACCAGCATGTCCTTTCTCCCCTTCCCTTTTACATCTTGACAGCAAACTATCAAGCAAACTCTCTCTACAGACAGCTCAGCTCTCTCCTCCAATTTGCCACTCAGCTCTTGGGAGATGCAAAGCGGAGCAGAGAGAGAAAGTCTATGTGCATACAAGGCTCATTCAGTAACCACTCACACCCAGAAGTCTTCACTGTCTTCCAGCAACCAGCCATGCAATTCCCAGCAGGACTCAGTGGTGACAGGCTTTCTGCAGGCTCTCCAAGCTGCAGGAATGCACCCCCAGGGCAGGAAGAATTAAAAATAAATTTTAAAAGTGCAGGGAGTGAAGTGGGCTGAGAAATAATTCCTGCTTCCTGAGTCTCCATCTCATTGTCCTCCTCTCTGACTGGGTCATGCAGGGCTCCTGACTAACATGTCAGCATTGTTTGCAATCTGAGAGTGGAGACCAGAGAAGTGAGGTAAATAGAGTGGTCTCCAGTGGTGAAGATAATGTAACACTCGATGTTGTGTGACCTGCATAACACACATGATCCCTGGATGGCTTTATCTAACCAAATGCGCCAGGCCTAAGAGTTCTGCGATATCACAAGCACTTGTTTGCTGTAGCTCTCCTGGCTTCACCAGAGCTGAGCCCATTTATCCCGCCCTGCTGTCCCAAGAGCTGTTACCCTCATGTATCACAGTCAAGCAGCTAAAGGTCCTCCTTATGCCTCAAACAATATCCTGCCAGATCTTGGGCAGTATCTGTTTTCAAACTCAGCTAGTAACTCTGTTCATGCCAAATGTGCTGAATGAACATGCTATAGGGACTGGTTCCCCCTTCCAGCAACAGCTTCCTCCTGCCTACCTGGATGGGCAGAGAGGGAGAGACAGGAGAAGATGCCCGAGCCTCCTTCCACTGGACACAACAGGCGAATCTCCTGGCTGCTTGCTTGTGTGGAGAAGATGGGTTCTGACTCAGAAAGAGCAGAGCCACCATTCTTGGGGCAGAAAGCATCAGGAATGGCTTTCTCCCTGCTGACACAAAACATTGTGAGCATCCACTCTCCTTGGTTGCTTTGGGCAGAAATGGAAAAAGCCCAGCAAAGGCCTTTTAAGTACTTAGCAATGGCTTATCTCCCCTGGATTGCAGATGAAGGTTTGTAAATTCAGCTGATAAACCCTCCCCAAACAGCTGTCTCTTCCATATACTCTATAACACATGGTTAGTGATGGAGTTGCCTCTAACATTGCTACATAACTACCATAGGAGGGCTAAATCCTGTTGAGTTTCCTCTGTGAGCATCACATCTTTCCTTTGACCAGCCAAGATGGGGGCCGTGCTCAGGCTTCCATCTACTCCTGGCTGCTGACCCATCCTGCAGGCTACTCTTCTTGGGCAAACTGTGCTCTGGATGAGGCTCAGATCATTCACGCCCTGGAAGAGTCCCAAGGTTCAGAACAGCACCTTGTTCACAATCATGTTTTGCAAATACACAGATAAACGAGGAAAACATGCAGTTTGAGGAGAGGCTGTATGGGGATGGCATCTTTTATCTGTGCTTTATGATTTATTTGTTGAGTTGTTGCTGGCTTTACTAAGGTTTTGTTGATCACATTTTTAACTAACTGCCTAGAAGGTCACAGAAGCACAATGTTTGTTTTCATAAATTGAATTAAACCAACTCATATTTAACATCCAAACAAATTTGTTGAGAGTTAGGTTTATGGCTAGAGCAGCCATTACTAGCTAGAACAGGACCTGACCATTCCTGGCTCTGTGCAAAGGCTCTGAGGATCCCCGTGCTTGGACATGTAGCTCCCACAATGTGTATGCAAGCAGAGTTTTCTGCAGTCAAATTTATGGTGCAAATGTGAGTCACTGTGCATTTGAAACTTATTTTTTATTAACACTGTCTGATATTTGCCTTACATTTTCTGCTTTGGCAAAAAATGCCGAAGCATTGCCAAGGCATTTTTGTTCCTGCCCATAAACTCATTTGTTCTCTGGAAGACTGTCAGCAAAGAAACGTGAGAAAATCAGAACAAAATGTATTATGGAAAAAAAAAAACGAATAAAAGTGTGATAATTATGAAAGATATGACCTGGCTCTAATCACCCCTTTCAGTTCAGCCCACCAGCTCCCAGTGCTGGCTTTGCTTCTTCATTAATAAATCCTCCTACTCGCAAGTCTCCTTATTCCACAGAGGCTCTTCTTCTTTCACACCTGCTCCCCTCATGAAGATGGTTACACTGATTTTCACTCTGTTAATGGTATTTTAAGTTTTGTCATTAGTTTTTTTAGGAGAAGTTTCTTGAAGTTCTCCAAAACACTGGAGACAGTTATAATACAGGGAAAAATTCCCAGAAACAGAGTTCACTTACATTGCAGGAATAGGTGGAAATGTCCGTATCTTTGTAATTATGAAACGCTCCTTTTCTTTGAGACAGTTAGCATGGTTAAAAAGATCTTCCATCAGACACGTCTGGCGTACATGGTGAGGAAGAACTCAGCAGTTCTGGCAGTTGTTCCACAATCTGCTCTCAGTTACTGTCAGTAAATGCAGATTAACTTGGAGCAGGATTCATCTTACCTCACTTCAAGCATCCAAACTGAAGTATCTAGTTTAGGCCAACCACGTAGTGTTTATCTGCAGTTCCTAGAGGAAGATACGACACTTCCAGTTCCCCCCTCTGAAAAAGGTACCTGAAATAACTGGGAATGAAGTGCTTTCTGGAGGCGTACTCCGGAGAGAGCCCGCACTGTTACCTCAGACCTGACAACTAACTTTAAGACAGTTCAGACAGTGCGAGATGCATCCTCACCCAGGGATTTTCATGGGAACTTTGGAAACCTGAGCATACCAAACAGGAACAGGCACTTACCTCCACGAGCGTTTTTGAGAATCTGCCTCTTAATGACTATATATTCCACTTCCCTCAAACGTAAGATGGGGTTACTAATATTCATGTGAGTCACAAGGACGTCGCGAGGGTTCATTCATATCTTTCAGGTTCTTTGGGAAAAGACGCTACGGAAGCGCAAACAATTATTTACTG
The DNA here is from genome assembly GCF_028389875.1 of Rhea pennata. Lineage (NCBI taxonomy): Eukaryota > Metazoa > Chordata > Aves > Rheiformes > Rheidae > Rhea > Rhea pennata. The sequence continues at coordinate 17,101,713 of NC_084667.1, read as the reverse complement.
CTCTCGTCCTGCCGTCCAAATAACAACAGCTCAGTGTAAACAGTAGCTGGGAAAGCAAAACACTGGCAGCCAAAGGCAGGGAGGCAGGCGCCGCTCCCCCCGCCACGCGAGAGGAGGCCCTTTCCCCGCGCTTCAGCCCACAGCCAGGCCCCGCACTGTGCCGCGGCCGCCGCTTCCTGTTTGTTACCCCCGACATCACCTCCTGCTTCCTGCCCCACTATAACCTCGCCGACGGCTCTTCCTCAGGCGCTTCGCCGGCCTCCCACCGCCGCCCCCCGCCTCGTCCGCGCGAGCAGACACACCGCGCTACACCTCAGCGCGGCCCCAGCGCGGCGCTGCCGCCGCCCGCGCCCCCGCCGCGGGCAGCAGGGGGCGCCGCAGCCTCGCGCCGCCCCGCGCCGCCCCGCGCCCTCCGCGCCGCCCCGCGCCGCCCCCCGCGCGCCCTCCGCGCCGCCCCGCGCCGCCCCCCGCGCGCCCTCCGCGCCGCCCCGCGCCCTCCGCGCCGCCCCCCGCGCGCCCTCCGCGCCGCAGCCTCGCGCCCTCCGCGCCGCCCCGCGCCCTCCGCGCCGCCCCCCGCGCCGCAGCCTCGCGCCTTCCGCGCCGCCCCTCGCGCCGCAGCCTCGCGCCCTCCGCGCCGCCCCGCGCCCTCCGCGCCGCAGCCTCGCGCCGCAGCCTCGCGCCCTCCGCGCCGTCCCGCGCCCTCCGCGCCGCCCCCCGCGCGCCCTCCGCGCCGCCCCGCGCTTGCGTTCGGCCGGTGCCGGGGCTGAAAGCCGGCGGCCGCCGAGGGGGTTTTGCAGCTGCGGTGCCGGAGGGGAAAGGCGGGGGCTGGCTCCTCCTCCCGCGACGGAGGGTGGGTTTGGGCTCTGAAGCTGGCTTTGAAACCTTGGCTTTTTTGCCTCTGTCTGCTTTTTATAAAAAAAAAAAAAATCGCTTTCTTTTTCCCCCATTCATGTTTTGCTCAGGACAGAGGACAGGTGCCGAGAGGGAGAAGGCCACCACGGGTACATAACCAAAACTGAGTCAAGAGGAGGTGAGAGAGAGAGAGAGAGAGAGAAGAAGGGAGACAGGTCAGAAAGGCTGGAAAAGGGCCCGAAAGAGCCAGGAATACGGCGTCCAGCTCCGAGTGCAGCCAGGGCTCAGCTCCCTTTGGTATCCACAGGGCTTCAGCCAAGTGCACTGCCCGGCTCCCGGTGCCTTTCCGAATCGGAGCCTGCAGCCTGTGCCCACCTCTGCGTGGGGATGGTGAGGGTCCTTCTGCCTTCGGTGTGAAGCGCAGTCCTCTCCCTCCAAGGGCACCAGACGATGCCGGGACTGTGAAAGGCACAGTCTGCCCTGGAGGGACACGGATTTTCTCCTGGATCTGCAGGTGTGCATGTTCCCTTCCCCTGCCCATTTTGGCTTTCCGTCCGACTCTAACGCAGCTGATCTTACAGGACCTTTAAAGTGAGAGAGCAGAAGTCACCGTGCGGATACCCCCCAGTATTGTACTGTGAGGGAGTGCAAGAAAGCAACACTCCCTGAAGTGTACCTGAATCAGCGGAAGATCGCAGGTGGTAATCTGAGGGATTCATAGGGCTCATCCCAGCTGACGTCCTGTAGGTCACAGGGCTTTGCGTTTACTCGGCACCTTGTGCTGAGCTGGCTAAAGTACATATTGCAGGAGAGCACGTAAAGGCAGCAAAGCACAGAGACTTATCGTGGTCCCCAGGAGCTAGTCTCAGTAGCTTATCGCCCACGATACAACTGTTTTGACTTTCTTGGCTGAGTTTTTCTTATTTCAGCATCCAGCTGCTTCTCCTGTCGTAGCTTTCTTCACTATGATTAGGACCTTTCAGCATGTGTTTTCTCCCAGTACCTGTAATCAAGTCATGTCCCAAGTTCTGCATCAGTATCTAAATCAATAGAACCCTTTCAGTCTCTCCTTGAACATCTGAAATAATTTCTGAGGCTCTCCTCCATGCTCTCCAGGTTTTTTCAGCATCCTCTTTTGCATAGAGACCTCAGGACCCCACAGAGTATTCTTGTGTCTGACTTTCCAGTGCCACGGAGGTAAGAACACCTCCTTCCTCCTCCTTCCTCATTACTCCCTTGTTTATGTTCCCGAGGACTGCATGGACCCCAGAGGAGGTCCCTTTCCCAAGCCACTGGAGGATTGTTGTATCCTTGCCAATCACTTGATGACGTATCCAAAGTCCTGGCAGGACTCTGAGATCTCTCAGAAACAGGGAGCAGTCTGCAGCCTGGTAGAAAGCAAACACTCTGCAGTTCTGATTTTTAAGGCCATGGGGGACAGGGACATGCAAGAAAATAATCTAACTTTAACATCAGGTCATACTAAAGCACCCAGGAGGTTTCTAGGAACTATTATTTAACTCTGGTCTGTGGCTTTACTTGCTCTCCTGTGGTCACAGGTCACTCCTGCAGCAATAACCTGCTAGATTTAGCAAATCCTCTTTATGGCACCTAGTTCAGGGCCTGACTAATATATATTAGTGGTTTCTTACTGTGAGTCAGGTGACTACCTTTCAAATATGAATAGCTACTGCAGACAAATGCCAGTTGCACCACAGGCTGGTGCCCAGATCAGCCTGCACAAATGCAGTTTCCTCAGCAACAACTCATGAAACAACTAGCTTTGGAGGCCAGCAGCCAGCCCCATGGCTGCCTTTGCTATATGTGGGGCAGATCCTGCCATCTTCCTTAGGTTGAGTAGCCCTCCCATGGGGAAGAGGAAGAACAGGCCTATTCAGGCCGTTCCACAGTGAGTACTCTGCCATGAGGAGGCTTCTGAAGCAGTAGAAAGCCTGCGTCCTGTTTTCAAAGTGCTCCAAGACACTTGGGAAGAAAAGGTTATCTAAAGCCCCTTCTGTAGGGCAGATTTTGTGTCCTACCCAATGATTTATTTCACAGGCCAGTTTGGACATTCCATCAATGCTATTACATTTTCATTTCTTGTGGTTTGCAGTGATTGCTTTTTGAGACCCTTTGATATAAGTGCCTTATAAATAGAAAAATCATGTGGTATTTAGTGCAAATAATTATTAGCCTTAAGGTTCCTGTCTATAAAAATACATTAATAAAGAAGGCAGACTGTATACTGCTAGCCAGAGATGGTGTTTTGAGTGACCACAGTGAAGGGCAAGCCACACATGAAACAGAGCATGAATTAGAAGAGGATTTGGCCAGGGAGTATTGGAGAGATGCTGTAACAGTGTGGTTTGGAAAAGAATGTTACGGGTTGGCAATGGAAGTGGAAGGCTGAGAGACGCTGTGTTTCTGCTCCTGCAGCTTCATGTCTGCATTTGCTTGCTCAGTACAAACGTATCTGTAACTTTTCCTTGCATCTTGATCAGCAGAAAGGACACGTAGGCCACCAGTGAGCTTGATGCTGTCAAAGCTTAAGGTTCTACAAGGCCACGTAGATCTCACATCAGAGACTTCTGAACAGTTCTATGGCTGGAGCTTGATCATATTTATGCTTAGCAGCATGCCAGTTTGATGGTGAGCTGGCACTTCATTTCCTCCCACGTCACCTACAGCAGGAAAAAAGGTGTGCCTTTGCTCCTTCACCTTTTGCAAGCCTTTTCTGTTTAGACTGTAAACTATTTGAGAAGGAACTGTTTCTTGCTATGGCTTTGACAATGTTCAGGTGTTTCTGAGACACAGCACAGGAAAGACCCTGAGCAAGATCAAAGTGGCAATAATTGATCTACAGCAAAAATGAAAGCTTGTTTTCCTAGCTGATCCTAAATGAACATGATGTGCATGCTTTTAACCAACATGTTCTCTTAACAAAATATCTGCAAAGAAGGCTATACTACCATTATTGGCCCCACTGCGGAATAAATCCCCGTAGCTATTCTATTTGAGTCTGTTGCTGTCAGACATCTGAGCAGGGAATAGCAGCAGGGCATTATCTGTGCATCCACTTTACTGCAGATTGTCCCACCACAAGTAACTATGTAGCATGTTGCCATGAACAGGCGGGAGAGGAACAGATCATACCATGCAATTCCAAACTGGCAGCATGTGGGAGTGGGTGAGAGCTCTGGTGCTGAAGGAGCTCTTCATCATACAGTAGCTATCACACTCATATTTTATCTTTGGAAAGCCAAGTATGTTTATCTGTGCTGGAGAGCAGAGAGAGGGGTGGGAAAGGGGAGGAAGTATTTGCACCATTTCCATAAGCTTCCCACACATGCACACAGTCTTGCATTTCCTCAGGAGGCAGAAAAACAGTATCTCTGACCCACAGTGTAGAGCTGGTAAAAGTTAATAGAGCAGTCACAGCTTGAGACTAGAGCTCTGAGGTGGTGAAGGCTCAGGTAGGTGGCAGAGTATGTCTGTCACAAGGGGCACCATATCTGAGCAGAGCTGTGAGGTCTCTTGCAACTGAAAACACAGCAGTGCTCTGGCAATGTGCATTCTGGTTGATGCGGAATAGAGCTATGCTGCCGCATGACCACAGGGCATCTAAGTAAGTTTTGTGGCCACAGAGGTGACTTACTAATATTTGGAATACAGATGCAATATTGTGTACTCATAAGTAGAAGTCCTCTGGCCAAAGTACTGCTTTACAAGTTAGAAGGTTTTACACGGCTCTGGGACTACAGAGGCCAGGTCACAAGGAATGCTGTAAATAAGTCTGTATTGCCACAGTAAATGCACTAAGATGTTACAAAGTGCTGTCACCGAGGACAGTTGCCAGGTAGGCTAGTTGTAGTCATGGGAAGACGGTGTGCAGCATTGGGACCCATGCTACAGTATAGCCAAGATGCAAGCACAGACCCCAGAATCCAGGTGAAACAGCTTTGATATTTTCAGTGGGACCTAAAGCCAACACTCCTCCAAATCTGTAAAAAACTCTCCTCCTTCAGAAACCCACAGAGACAACCTCTGCCCAGATCCTGTCAGGTACTGGGGAATTTATAGCCCTAGGCCTTCAGCGACTTAGTGCCTTGTGGCTCCATGACTTAGCCATCCCGGTAACAGATTTTCATTTGGAGACTTGCTGCAGGGCTAGGAAGGGCATCTTCCTGACAGTCATTGCTCATGTTTCAGTTTCAAACTGCAGCTCCACGCAAGAAGCATTACTCTGAAACACCAGGCACAGAGAGCAAAGACCATCAGATTCCCACTGAATGCAGTGGGACCCTCCTGCAGTGGGCTCTCCTGGCCCTGAGTGAGATCACTGGACTGCCCTTCTATGACTAGGAAGAGTCTTTCAAATTCAACAGAAAAGCTGACAAGCAACAGAGGAAGACGTTTGTGTGGGAGATGGCACGCTGCAGCTCTCCTCACTCTGCTGTCACATAGCTGGCTGAAAATAGTTAACTAGAATGCTCTAGAGCAGTCACCCTCCAGCCTGAGCATCGATGGGGTAGAGCACTTTCTGTTTTTCTCAGTTCTCCCTTTGCTTTAGGAACACCTTCACACATGGATCATCAGCAGCAGCAGCGCCATGGGGTCACTGGTACCTCTGGGAGCTCTCACTGAACCAAGGACTAGCTCTAGCCTCCCACGTGCCACTCTGTGCACAGCATTGCTTCTTCTCAGAGACTCATTAACATATCACTATTTAATCATATCAATATTTCATCACCACCACTACAGCACAAAGGAAGAGGGGCTGGGGAGCCCAGGGTTTTCAAAGGCTTACAGAAAAGATGGCACATGTTTCAGTGGGCCTGCGCTTTGGAAGCCTAATCCTGAGGCAGACCAGAGGCAGCTGGGGAGGGCAGGCCACATGAAAACTACATGCTTATCTATGTTTGGTTAAGGATATCAATGATGTCCTTTCAGGGACTGGCAGGGTTAGTTCCTTCTGCAGCACTGGTATTTTGGGGTAGGGCTGGTTTGCTTTTGACTCTCTTTCAGTTTCACACATGCTAATTATACTAGCAAAGGGGCATGCAGTGTGGTTTAAGGGGTATTCCTAAGTCTAGGGCAAGAGGCATTAGCACATTATGGCAAGTAGTTGTACTGCACAGTAGGCTTATTTTGAGACGGATTCCTTACAGTCCACCTCTGCTTTCCTTTCACTCCAGCTCCCGTTTCATCTCTCCAGGCCATCCTGTCTCTTTCCTGAGGATAACTAACTGCAGCTCTCCAGCCTTTCAGAGTCAGCTTCAGAGGCAGAGGCATTCAAGACACAACTGTGCACCCACACAGGATACCACAGGAGAAAAATCTCCTTTAGATCCTCAAGAGTGATGCCTTCTGGGCATTTGCCCAGAAGAATGGTGAATGCCATCCTTCATCACTTTCTAACCTAGTTGTTCAGTTCCATAAGCACTACCTCTATTTTAATCCCATTAGTCCAGTTGCCCTGCTGATGTCCTGTGGTGGCTGATTCCATGGGACTGCTGTTGCCAGGTTAAAGGACACCCCTCTTCATGCAGGCATGGCTGCCTCGAGGTAGCTGAATAGCTCTGGGTCTCACGTTCTAGAGCTGGATGACTAGGTCACAAATGCCTTTGCATTAACCTGTGCAGTATCTGATACACCCATCTTGCGTCTTCCTCTTGCTCTCTGCTTTCTTACAGTGTAAAAGCATTGCTGAACAGTTCCAGCATCTGTTTTCCTATAACCTGGATGGAGCACACTCGGGAGTACAAAGAAAGCTTGTGCTATTAGTACAAAGAGCAACTGCTCAAGAGATCTGAAGCTCATTTCTGGTCTCTCAGCCAGCTTTCATATGAAAGCATCTCTCATATGTGGCGAGGCTGAGAGAGCTGGGACTGTTTAGCCTGGAGAAGGCAAGGTTTGGTCGGTATCTTGTTGGTGTTTATAAATATCTGCTGGGAGAGTGTAAAGAGGACAGAGCCGGACTCTTCTCAGTGATGCCCAGTGACAGGACAAGAGGCAACGGGCACAGACTGAAACGCTGGAAATTCCATCTGAACATAAAAAAACACTTCCTCATTGTGAGAGTGGCTGAACATTGGAACAGGTTGCTCACAGAGGTTGTGGAATTTCCATTCTGGGAGATACTCAAAACCTGACTGGGCACAGCCCTGAGCAACCTGCTGTAGCTGATGCTGCTTGAGCAGGGAGGCTGGACCAGGTAATCTAAAGAAGTCCCTTCCAGCCTCAACTATTTTGTGATTCATACTGGTATAATTGCACTGACTTCACCACAGTTTCATGAGTGTAAATCAGGATCACAGGAATTCAGAATGAGACATTTAGTCCTCTGTATTCTCCCATCTCCTGCTGTTCAGGCTCTACAGCTATTCTATGTGAAATTCACTCCCTTCCTCTGTCCCTCAGATTCTCCATCATGTATTGTTATCCACTACACCTTCCACCAGGTTTTTGTACAGTGCTTTGAGATCCTCTGTCAGTGGAGGCTGTGTAACTGTCAACTGCAAGTATCTCTTTGTTTTCTCTTCCACCTCCACCTTGCTGTCATTGTCGTACTGCAGGACATGCCTGAGTTAATGGTGCAGTCACTATACTGATGCAAGCTGAAGGCAGCACTAAAGAGCCTCCTTCTGTCTACAGGCAGACTGACAGAGCTGATTCTTTTACAGCTGTTACCTCACCATGGCACTGTTGAACCTGTGGGAACTCCAGTTCTCCCAGTCTGTGCTGAAAAACATTTACATCCTATCCTCTCCAAACGAATAGAAGATTTAAGAGAAAATAAGGATAGTCAGTCTTTACCTTGTAGTCCACTGGGTTCAAAAGATTTCTGGGTGGGTTCATTCTTTTTTGCCCAAATCCCCCACCCCATGTTAATGAAAGGACCTGTGATCCTCCACATGTAGCAGATAGACATCTACACAAAAAAGACAAGAGCTGTGCCATGTAGGCCTGTTCCCAGGCATAGTCATTTATAGTTGCCTGGCAAGTGGGAGAAACACACATTTCCCATCCATGACAACCTTCTTTAGGAAAAGATGAAGCTATGCTTTCACTGACATTTTGCCTTGGGGCAGTGGAGGCTTCTCAGCAAATGGGCGAGAACATTTTAGTGCTGTTAAACAATCACACAACAGTCTTCAATAAGCTTGTAAGAAATTCACCTCTCAGCTCACAATTAGGTGTATTATAGCTGTATTAATGATGTATGATGATGGGGTTTCCATTAGGCCATCATCACTGCCACAGGACTCATGCTCTCTGAATTGTTAGGAATGTATACAGAAGCACTACGGTCCTCTGTAGTGGTTCCTGGTTCCTACTAGAATTCTTCAAACACAAGTCACTGCTCTGTACATAATCAGCTTTCTACTAATCAGCTAAAACAATTCAGCTGCAGTAGAGGAAGTTTTTATGGTAAGGGGAGACACCATCTTTCTCCGCTATGATTTACAATAGCCAGCGCACTAAATGGTAACACGGCTGGAGCAAGTGAAATGGATGAGGTCTGCAGCAGAGATTTTTTTTTTTTAAGATGACTACCTCATTATTCCTTATTTTCTCTTCATATTGCAGCTTAGCAGCTGATGGTCCAGTTTGAGAAGGACTATGAGGGATGAACAATGCAACCTCATGCTTGGACCACAGAGGAGCTCCCTTTTGATTTCTTTAAAACCTACACACTCATGCTTTCTTACACAAAAATTCCTGCTAGCTGAGGATGACACTCTCGCCAGATTCTGAATGTCATCATATGGAGATCTGCTCCTACACAGAAGGGTTCACAAAAGATGATGTGCTAATGAGCTACCTTCTTATCCCTGCTGTCAGTTCAGTGACTCTCCCTCCTCCTCTTCCCTTCCCCTGAACTGCAAATGTAATTGCTCTCCAGCAGCACTGCGAAGAGCTCAGTCCATCTGCAGCCCTGGAATCCCTCCAGAGGGCAAAGTCTTGGCTTTGTGTTTCAAATTATCTTGTCTTTTCTCTAGAGGAGGAAGGAAATACCAGCCAGGGCATTGATGCAGCTAGACTGAGCAACTGGAGTCAGGCCAGCATCCCTTTTGCCTTCGGACTACCCAGGCTGTCCTCCTGCCAGCACTCAGCAGGCCAATGCAAGTCTGTTGCCACCATGTCACTAGTAGTGTTATTCTGCTTGGCACTGACTTGTGTCTCTGAGCCTGCCACCCCCCATGCCCTTCTTTGCCCACTGTAGTACCTAGCAGCCAGCAAGCAATACAATATCCAATAAATTAAGCATGGGACATCCCTAAGTACACTGATATCTTCAAAATAAGAACAGTGCTCTCTTGAAAAGGTCACTTGGAGCTTTATTTTCTAGAACAGGGCATATCTACAGCCCAAGGAAATGGATGGTTTAGTGGAACCTGACATATAACAGCCATTTTTCCTCTTCCCACTCTGCCAGTGTAAACAAAGGCCTAAGCAATAGGAGAAGTGAACCTAAATAGCTGATGACCTCCTGTTCCCTTCTGATATGGCAGACAGGAAGGCAGGTGCTGGAGATGATCTTTCAGCCCTTGTGTGCACATGTTCTGGGCCCAGGCAAATAGGGTACTCTGACCTCACTGACACCGTTTCCCACTGTAACCTTGGGCAAACCACTTTCCCTCCACCTCTATTCCCAGGTGTAAAGCGGGGCTAATACTTACTCATCTGCTTCTGAGAGGGATTGTTAAACTCAATTAGGCAGCCTAAGAAGAGCTCTGCATATTACTAGAAGATACTGATGCAATAGCTGAGCCTGCTCAGGCTAGAAACATGCATAGGCTAGAGGCAAGAAATGCAGCAAGGTCAATGTTGTGGTCCCAGGTACTTGTGGCCTGTTGAAGTCATAAAATTATTTCAGGTTTCCTGGTTATCAGCACCATCTTTCACATCATCTCTCTATACACTGATTAGAGCTTGCTGAGAGGGGAATGGTTCTGCTGTTTAAGGACCTCAGAAAGGAATGAGAAGAATGAGAGATCAGCAGAGGAAAGAAACTGGTAATAAGAACCCTGCATGGAAAGAGGAGCAGTTTGCCTGCTGAGTTTTCTTAGAGGCTCCATAGGTACAACATTTGACAAATAGCAGTATCTAAGCAGTTGCTTTAATTTCCCTTATACAGAGGCGGCTTCCCAGGAAAGAGACTTGTCTATAACAGTATGACAATAAGCAATGATGCTCTCTTAAACTGTGATGTTTCCCAACTCCATCGCTTATGGAATCAGCGCAAGATATTTCTTACATTTTGCATTTAAAGCCTCAGACTGAGAGATAATTGAGAACGGATTGTTTTCTATCCTGCCATCATTGCTTTTTAACTAGCCTGGTTGCCAAATATGAATTTTTTGTGCATTTGGTACTGCACAAATACTGCAAGAAAGCTGGGAAGTTCAGCTTATAGCTTATCTGTCCAATTTCTTCCAGGAAAAGGCACACCTAGCCAGAGGGTGGCCCTCCCCTAGGATTTCTCCCACCTTAGGCTCTTTAAATGTTTGTACTACTAATATTCAGCAATGTGATGCAACCTTTGCTACTTATATCACAAATACTGTGACATCCCACAATGAGCTACTCAGGTACTGAGTTCTTTCACCTTGTAGTGCATTCCAGCATGAGCAATATGCAAAATATTATGGCTATTACACATCCATACTATGACACCTTTCTTCCATTGTCACCAGCACAACATCTTGCAGTTCCTTTTTAATTGCTGTCATAATTTTCTTCTACCATATATACATCCAAAGAACAGCCAGAAAGAGCTCGAGGAAATTGAGTAAATTCTATTACAGGAAAGTGGCTTAAATTTGACAGGGGCTTCTAAAAATTAGGTTTCTCAGAGGTTGCTAATGAGTCCAGTTTTGACTCTTCTGTGCTGCAGAACTCATCATGAGAGAACTAGAAGACCTCATACCTGCTGTTGTTTGAAAGACGATGCATGGCGGAAGTATATGTATGTTCAACATACACCAGGTCACCGAGACTTCAAGACTTCGTTTGGCTTAGATTTGCTTTCTCATATGTGTGCTGTTTAACTATAACAACAGGTGCTGCACATAGGCTTTGTATTAGATAAATAGAGCCCTCTTCAGCTACCTCCATCACCACTTCAAGCCACTCCATCATCTTGCTGTGAAATCTATTTAAATTTTCCCTGCCCTTGCACTTAACCTGCCTACCCACATATCTATCCACAGTTTACTCATTCATGGCCAAGTCCTTCACATGCAATGGCTCTCCATTCCCTTCTGTCCTTTCATCCTCTTTCCTCTTGGAAATCCAAGAGCTACGTGCTCAGCTCTAATGTGCTGCTTTGCATGATACAGCAATGAAACTTGGAATGCCAGTTTAATGAGCTACCTAAGGGAAAGAGGAATGCTTGGAGGTGGACGTGCACTCTATAAACTGCTGTGCCGGCACATGTTAGCTTAACCTGTTGAATAGCAGTTTGATTGCCCAGCTCACTTAAGCTAAGAAGTACACACACAGCCCTGCCCGCAGATCTGAAAGAGCAGTAAGAAAAAGCTGCGAGAGACTAAGTTTGGTAAAGATTCCTACCAGTTTGACCTAGAAGAGGACAGTTGTCCACCTCATTATTTCAAAGATATTTCATATTATTGGCTCCAGTTTCAACAGAGGAGGTAATGAAGTGGGGAAGAGGAGTGGGTAGCAAACAATTCAGAGGTGGGGAATCAAACGGCATTTGGACAAGAACCTGGTCACCTTGACCATCTCCAAGATTGGAGAGAAAAGGCATCGTGGATTTGGAGACATTTTTCATACTCTGTCTCTAAAGATGTCTGTTATGCATAGACTCAGACCCAAATTAAAGTAATCGCTAAGAGCTTAATCTTAAGCATATGATTAAGTTCAGCTTCAAGAGATTTATGCATATTCCTAAATGGTCTGCACACAGGAACTCCTGACAATTTTGATCCAATCTTGCTTTGGTAAGATCCTTATTTTCTTCTGTAAACTTTGAAGATGTTACGGGGTCTGATCATAACATTATACACACAGATGCCAGTCCATGGATGGGCAGTACCATAAGCGCACATTCCTGTTTGAAGCAATGGAATTCAGAATTAAGCTGAAGATTTTGGCCTTAGCCCCCAGTGCCAACCCTTAGAAATAAACCTCTGCCAACTAACCCCTTAGAGAGCAAGATACTACTGCCTTCTCACCCTGACCCTGCATCCACGTCTGCATTAAGCACCTCTCCCCTAGACACTGCCCAGGAGCTCCAGCTGACATTGCAAGCTGGCTGCTGGGTCTTGGCAGGTTGCTACTGAGTGCTCCGAGATCAGACTTCATGAGATTAGAGTGGTTTAAAAAGAGAAAATGATTATCCTTAAGAATCATTAGCCTCTTAGAGGGTTGAAGGCAACAGCGTTCGTATTTGAGCTGCTGCAGATTTTCTAAAAAGAGAATTCCACTGGAGACAAGACTGAAATACACTGGAAAGCCCCCAGTACTGCACAATGACATGTGTGTGGACCCCTCAACACTAAAAATGGGCTGTGCACCTCACAACAGTCCAGCAAGCAAATTCATATTCATAAGACAGTAGAAAGCAAGTGGTTGTACAACCACTTTGTTATAATTGTTTGGAGGCACTAGAGGAAGAGTTCATTTATTTTCTTACAGCTAACATGGAGTCAAGGGATTGCTTTCTATTCAATATACAGAGATAATAGGACAGAGAGTCTTTCCTCAGCAGAGCAATTGTATGGGCTGCGGTTATACACTTCTGAGGGCTTGAAATGCAAGTGTTAGCTGAGAATTGTGAAATCTTATATATACCTGGATATCGTTATACCGTTATATCGATATACCAAGGCTATCGTTAAGGGAAGGTTTCAGAGCTTTTCCCTGAAGTTAAAGGAGACAAATATCTATCAAAAAATTAACTTGGTCAGCTGTTGTCCTGGCAGTCATCTAGTGTTCCCACTTCACAAAAAAAATCTGGCTGTGCTCTCCTTAACCTGATGTAACCTCAGGCTATGTGTAACACCAGAATTAGTAAACAGCTGGTGACGGTGCTTCTACTCATGTACAGCATTCCTGTCTAATCATTACATCATGTACCAACATTCAGGTTATGACTTTGATATTCCACTGACACACTGGTCATCAGCTTCCAGCATTCATGCAGCCAAAGTGCCCACAATCTTAGTTCGCTTCAGTGAAAAAAATCCCTGTAGCCAATACTGTACAGCTCACTGCCAGATTTCACAGCAGCTACTAACACAGAAGGGTGCCATGGTAAAATCTGGATGCAGATTCACTCAAATTATATTTGACTTTACCCTGTGTTGTTATTACTGTATGGTGTCTCTGGCAGATGAGTGCTAGCCAACAGGAAACATAAGGTGCATGGAGGTAGGTGGAATTTAGGTTGGATAAATTTGAGTAGACTAGTTGTGAAAAGCACATAAACCAAATCAACCTCACTTCTTCTTGCTCCCTTGTCTCTCCACCCACCGATCCCATTATTTTTCAGGAACCAAATAGGCCCAGGTGACTGCAGCTCTGTGCCCGTATTGCCAAAGCAGACTTCCTGCACTTCCATTTTGATCTGGTAGCATTTTCACTGTCACCCTGCACAGACAGACATAACTAGACAAAATGTTAGGTACTGGGAAGATCCCATAACATCTCAAGAGCTGCTGAGAGCTGACATTAAGGGTGAAGAATGCAAAGAAACTCTGGTCTTAGTATAAACAGATTGGACTACTAAATTCAACACGGCTAGATTTAGCGTGTGCTCTTAGGTCAATTCCTAGAAGTTCAGCATGTAACAGGGTCTAAGATAGGACAAAATTAGAAACACAGACAAATTAATATCTGCAGTGGATTGATGTCACGGCAGAACTGGTAAAGGGAAAGGTTAGTGCCGAGTGAGGATCGACAGCTTGAGCAGATGGAGAAAGAAACATAATCTTGTAGGAAGTAGTGACAGTGCAGTGAGCCAAAAGAGGAGCAACATCAGGATATCGGCAGGGAGTGTAAGAAACAGTACAGGCTGTGCCACTGCAGAGACAGGCATGGAGGAGTTACTCAAGCAGAGGGGAGAACAGGCTAGCAGTCAAAATCTTATGCTGTCAATACTGGATGGTCTTTCGGCCATAGAAATTAAAACACAGGTTAAGTATGGCACAGCTCTTGCTGAAGCAGAACTTTATTTGCTGGTACCCATAAGTCACTGACAGCTAAGGAACTCCTAAGTGGAGCTTAAATGTCTTTACTAGTGATCTTCAGCCAACCAAGAGCTTGGTCACTGCCAGCCTGTATCATTTTTGCAGTCAGTCCCATAGCTACTATGTGGCCCAGTGCCTGTCTCCCAAGTCACGATGTCCCCTTCTCAGAAGGGAATTCAGTATCACGAATCACCTTCCTATTGCTTCCAAGTAGGACCAAGGACCACAGAACTGCACCTTCAACACTTCCCACACACAACTTACATGGCTAGGAAGCACAGCAAGACATCTTCTCTGCACCTACCAAAAGTTTTTGAGTGACCCTTCCCACCTGCAGGCTGGCAGCAGCCTTCCCATCTCACATTTGCACTAGAAGCAGGGAAGCTGTAACTATAATCAATGAACTGGCCATTCAGTGCTGCAAGAACCCTACTTGCTTAGATGTTCAGACACAGCACAGCAACATAGCTAAAATTTCACTCAAAACCCACTCCTGCCTTATTATGCCCAGGAAACAGAGACAAAGGACACTGCCTGGGTCTAGTTTCTTGTTACTCCCTGTAGAGGGAAGGACAAGCTGGTGCCTCCACTTATAGGCCTATCTAGACAACACAAAGCTAGGACAGGAATGCCAATGAGCACTGTAAGCCCAGCTGATACAACTACACAGCCAAGCCAACCCTTTACGCAGACGATAGCATGAATCATGAGCAGTACAGGTGGAGCTGCCCAGTGGTTCCTGGTCTTCGTACGTGCCATGCCCGGAGTCAGCTTCCCTGAATCACACCCCCTAGCAAAGTGCCACCAGGTAGAATTCACCCCACTTCATTCTAATGCTCTGACTCACTCTGGTGATCAGTCTCTCTCTTTGCAGCCAGTACAACGGCAGTTTTGGCCAGGCAGCCAGTGTCTAGAGCCTGGCCACTGTTGTTTTTCCCACCCTACCTTCTCTTGCCACCACAGTCTGCAACTTGACACAATATATCCTAATGAGCCTTCTGCTTCCATCTTAGTAAGGGACAGCACAGCCATTCTGCTACACACTCAGATTTTACATATCAGGCTGAAAGGAAACTTTTTTTTTCCCCCAGAAAGAACACTGCAAAACAGACGTATGTCTGTTTTTCTTTTTAAAGCCAAACACAGACTGCAAAGACGCTTCAAGCAAAGCTGCTGCCAATCTGGTGATAGACCACAAAAAATGTTACTTCTCTTAAAAAAAGCAAATCTATTTTATTTCCCTAGAAAAATTCTGACCTCACATGGGCTACAGCTGAGGATGGGAACAGGCCCTTTCTGACCTCCCATTCCAGAGGGCTTGAAAGCATCATTTCTCCTAAACTGAACTGAAGGAGATTTAATTTTGAAATGTTTTATTTTCATTATCCTAAAGAATTGTTGAGTATTTGAGAGTCATGACATCACCATGATGAAGATGATAACATGGAGCTTTCAAATGCTGCTACAGTGAAGTGCCACAGAGGTTCTGATATACACCAAGACCATCCATAATGGGTCACAGCCAATGCACACGATAGTAGTTCTAGCCAGCCAATCATTTTCCTACTGTGATCTTGCATATTGTGAGAGTTGGAAGGCAATGTCCATTACTGGCAATAGCAAAGTCCAGCAGCTACTGAATGCTTTTGAGTACTCTCAGCTATGCAGCCCTGCAAATTCTTGCCCTCCCCATGTGTGATAAGGTGACAGGCATGAGACTCCACATAGTAGGACAACTAGTGCCAGGTTTACGGGCAGAAAATGCAGCGTATGTGACTTCGAGAGATTCTCAAGAGCAAACCTCTGGCTCACAGCATGGAAAGGATGGACTGGACAGACCATTGTGCAACATGTGTTACTCATGCATCTGGGTTCCAGGCAAAATGAGAGTGCTTCTGTGGAACCTGTGTGTATTTATGCAAGTCCTCTGTATCTGCTATTCTGGCACTCAGCTTTGTCTTCTGGGGCCTGACAGAGAGAGACAGCCTGATCTGACACACAGATGCTCTCTCTGAATTAAAGAGCTGGCAGAATTTGCATCTCATATTTGCCAGGGCACCACAAGGAAGATGGGCAATGCCTAGCAGGTGTGCAAGTCATTTCTTGGCATATTCAGTGGGTTTTTTCCATATTTTGTTTCAAATAAATAGCATCATGCTTTATGGAAGGTGGCAATCATTGGTGTATGCTGTGCCTTTTCCTTGGAATAGAACCTGTAGTTAGTAATGACCGATATTCAGAGCTGCTGGGCTAATCATGGAAATTTCAAGCAAGGAAAACTGCAGATCTACATTCCCCATCCAAAGAAGGATGCAGTATTCTACTTTGGGATGGCTGAAGTATAAGAGCCCAAAACCTAAGTGGACACTACTTAGGAAATCGCAAAAGGAATGGAGTTATTGTTAGGCCAGAATCTGCCCTGGTGCCATACTGCCCTACCGTTAAGCCAGATTCTTCCCAGAATCTGCCACAAAAGCAAACTCACTGACTCATGTACAACACACCTACAACTACTCCGCAAATCGCAAGACAGTTCTCAACATAGATGCCCGAGTTCCTAAAATGTAAAGACACTGATTTTCAACTGCTTGTCAGAGGAATGCAAGTTCTATCAGAACATAGTCTTATAATCAGAACACAAAATTTAGACCAGTGTGCACATTTAAAGCAAAGTCTTTCATTATTGTCACTAACAAGAACCTACTTGGTAGGATCCACAACTCAAGGATCATTTAGGATTTCCAAGTTTTTATGTCATGCTGACCAGACTCTTTAGTAATTACAGAAATAAATGAATCAGATTTAGTGACACCACCATCAAACAAAATTTGTCTCCTTCTCTAGCAATAAGTTGCATTAAGTATCATGTCATTTAGCTTAATTGCTCATAGCAACATTCGGATGTTTGAAACAGTGAGATGTCATGTAAATGAGACACATTTACGTAGACTGTAAAAAAAGGAGAAAAAAAAAGAAAGAGAAAGAACCTAGTGAAGGAGCAGCTTACCTATCTGGATGGCTACTTGTCCCTCTTTCTCTATACTGATCCAAAAATCTCATGCAGTGACAGCTGATTTATTGCTTGGATCGGGAGGCAAACACACATCTTCCTGACCTGGAACAATCAAGAGCTTAAATCTAAACAATGTTACTGTCCTCCTGACGGGGTTTCTGCCACATCTTGCTCTGAACTGCAGTCTACTTTCTGTACCCGAGAGATTTTCCTTTTCTGGAAAGGTCTCAGAGCAGTCCTTTGTACAGGAGCATCCCCTGTCTCTGCAGTGGCACAGTCTGTACTTTGTCTTACAACTCCCTGATGTTGCTCTTCTTTTGGCTGATTGCAGTGTCACAGAGTGGAGGATGCTACATCCTCCCACTACTCAGGGTTAAAAAAGCAGTAATTCTCATCACTGAGCCATTCTGGTACCACTTTTTCTTGAGTTGCTTGTACACACCCTTTTGCCTTGTCGAAGATTTGGCTGAATGGGTGGCAGGTGGGGTCCCATTTTCCCTCAGATGAAGACTATCAACAATTGCTGCAGGAGCAAATTCTTCTTCCTGGCCATAGCAAGAAGGGGGCAAGGCTGGAGAGACTGGCTGCTCTCCTTACAGTAGGTGTCTACTGGGCTCTTCAGCTGACTGGTACAGGAAGGATTTTGTTGCTATTTGTGCTGCTTAGTCTCATTCCAGATCTCACCTTTGCTCCTTTGTTATAGGCCTCTCTCATATCTCTTCAGCTGTATGGCTTATGGGCTTTGTTCCCAAAGACAAGCCTCCTGTGCTGGTATTACACTTGAATGCTTGCTGCCTCCTGTCTTCAGGATGTGTGCCAGCTAGTTCCAGTCCTTTCTTAAGGCTTGGTTATAGATCTTGTTGTAGCTCATTTCTCTGCTAGCAAGTAGGATATGAATTCCAGGCTGCTTCCCACCCTGACCTTTGAAATCCCAAATAACACTGTCCTATCACCTCATTAGAGGTTTCTCAGTAGTCAAGTGGTAAGATGGTGCTTCAGTGTTGGCATTTGTTCTGCAACTCCTGCTTTGCTGTTAGTGCATCCATCAGACGCTTCAGGCATCTCAGTTTGTGCCTGATCTGGGCTTTATGGTCATCTTCTTGCTAGCAGTATCTTGTATTTAGTAGAAAATGGATTATAATATCTAGGCCACAGAGAAATCATGTTTGTTATGAAGACACTGTCACTATGCAGGCAGGAATAAGTCAAGGCAGGTCAGATCAAGACCTTACCAGTGTAAAGTGATGAAGCCTTTCTGACACCACAAAGCTATAGAGATTTTGGAGCTTGCCTCTGACTGAGACTTCACTCAGGCTATTTGTTGTGATGCTTCTGGAATAGAAACTTTCTGTTCTTCAAACTAGAGCATCAGATGGAAAAATACTCTAGGTAATAGATGAAATTACATGACTTAATGCCTGTGGTGGTTAAATCTATGTAAAGTAGTTCCTTTACTGTTGCTGGTTCTTCATTTGGGGGAGCTATTTCAAAAATGTGCTGTTTTACCTGTTAGGATAATCTTTTGGATCCCTAGGCTTGGCCACTTGTGTCCAGGTTATGTTCATGTGCTTTTGTGCCAGTGTTGTTATTCAGTTTGAATAACTGCCCCCTTTTCCTCCCAGCCACCGGTACATACCCTATGAGGTAAAGCAGTCCTATTCCCCTGCTTACATATAGCTGGACCAAGCAAATTAGGCACATGAAGCCTCCTCGAGGAGGAACAGTTTTGCATGCCCTCAATCATCCTAATAGCTCTTCCCTGTTCCGTCCGTACTTTCGTCTTTCTTTTGAACTGTAAACAGTATTTCAGATGAGGCTTCAGGAGCATATTGTGTAACAGCATTAACTCTTCTTTGTCCATTTGGCTCCCCTTAGTTATCCCGGAACCACACTGAGGAGTCTGATAACAGTACCCAGTCAATGCACCCCAATTTTCTCCTCTTCATCCAGTGCTGTCATGCCCCTTTAACAATTTGAAAAATTTCACTGGGAAATTCTTGTCTTAATTTCTGTCTGCATCTCAGCTAATAACTTGTCATGCAATATGATAATAAATACTTTACTGAAGCCTAGACAAACTGAATCTACTGCATGTTCTGTCTACAAAAGTTAATCACCAAAGAAAGCTGTAACATTAGTCTGCAGTGAACTGCTTCTGCTAAGATCATGTTGTATTTCAACTATATTTGCATCTTGAGTTATTCTTTCTGTCAAAGCATGTAGTAGAAAGGGATTTCTTTTATGTTATCACAGTCAGACTGTCAGATCTTCAATTAGCTACATCACATTTTTTTCCCATGTCTCAAATATGGACAGTGTTTGCTATTTTCCAGTCACATGGTATCTGCCCCACTTAGATATATTTACATTCCTTGCTTATAAACTCTTGGTTTGTGTCTGTTCTTTCACCTCCCTTGACATAAGCACCCAGAGCTCTTAGAACTGCTTTTGCTTCAGAGGCGGTATTTTTTAAAAAAATACTTGTTATAATCACTGTCCTGTCTTTTATTGGTTTGCACCTAAGCTATTTTTAGTCTTGACACTCATGTGTCTCACTTCTTTCTTGATCCCTCTTTTTATTTGGCTGGAAGTTTTCTTACTGAGTCTTTAACCTCCTTTTGCAATGTGTAACTTACCTCTAGCTTCTGCAGTTCTTGCTTCATTCCATACCAAAGTGCCAAAGCACAACTTTCTCTGTTGTGTAATTCCTCTTCTATCCTGTGTGAGCTCCTTGTTACTCCTTGTGCCCTCTCTGAAATTGGCTGGTTGCTTCCCTAAATACTTTTCCTTCTCTGCTTAGGATGTGAATCTAAGATTGCTTTCCTACCTTTGACTTAAAATTCTGAGGTTCTCCCACATTTCAATATTCAGGCTCTTCAGTCTATCTGATTTTATCAATAAGTTCCTTCATCTCTACCTCTTTAAAATACAATTTTTAACTATAAACCTGTTTTTCTTCTCTTTATGCTTGATTTGAAATTAAATTGCCTCCTGGCTCAGGATTATCTTCTGTAATATATCTTCTGATATAAGGTACTGACATTTACAGCCAGATCTGAGACTCCCTGCCCAAACTGTATGAGCCACTTATTCTGCATCCCTGTGTTACCTCAAAGGTGCCATCATGGACACCCACATGCTAATCTTCAGCTCCTCAGCAGTGTCCTTACAGGTGTCAGTGTGGTGTCTGTCAGCACTCGCTGGGCATCAGAGACATGAAGTGAGGTGCAAAGAGCAATGGGTTACAACACAACAGAGGGTGAGCTGGTCTA
This sequence comes from Rhea pennata, assembly GCF_028389875.1. NCBI lineage: Eukaryota > Metazoa > Chordata > Aves > Rheiformes > Rheidae > Rhea > Rhea pennata. The sequence continues at coordinate 17,081,356 of NC_084667.1, read as the reverse complement.
GTGCGTGGCTCACAGCTGGCACTCAGGTCGGCTCCCAGGCTTGGGATGCTATAGGCTCGGTTAAATGGGTTTGCAGCAGGTCTGGACTCAGGTTTTATGTTCAGTCTCCTCTTTGTTCATCCCTCAAGCTGTGCTGGTAGCCAGTACTTGAGTTTCTTTCCTAGCCTAAAGGAAGAAAAGACAAAATTCCCCAAACTCCTGATACAATCCTCTACACTGTCTTGTCAATCTCTAGTCCGTATGTATGCTTTTAACCAAGATAAAAGCTGGCATGAAATTAAATTTCTGATTTATGAAGAAAGTCTTTATGAACCAGTACTAGGGGGACCTCAGTAATCACTCACCAATGTGGAGTCTAACTCAGACGCAAGGTGATCATAGCAATGGAGGCCAGCTCCCACGAGCACAACCAAAGCTGCTCCCATGCTTGATGTAAGAATGGAAGGGGAAGCACGTAAAAAAGCATAATTCATCAGAACACTTTTGTATACAAGACTCAAAAGCCAAAAAGATAATGCTGGGTTTTCTTCAAAGTACTACTCAATAAACTACCAGGCCACTGGGAATTGATGGCAGGTAAGAATGCTGTTTGAATCTACGGAATTTCTCTTTTCCACATTGCTAGTTCAAATACAAATTAAGTTTGTCATGGCTTAAAACCCAGTCCTGCCTGCGAACGTTCATTATGCTTTGGGATGAGTTGGGCACACGGCAAAAACTACGAACACAACTGGCAACTACCAGAGCTGTATCAGGCATAGGGGTGAACAGACTGAACACGGAGTGGATTGACAGCCTAAGTCTTGTCACGTAGAAGAATTCTCCAACTAGTCCTATTATTATTACTGATATGCAAGCCACCTAAATGTGGAGGTTTGTTTCACCACCTTATTGTATTTCTGCCTGAGTAGGTACCTTGTACACAAGTTTTCTTTGTTGTCCTAGATACCTGGACTTTTATTTTTCTGCTTAGTGCTGTATTTGTTAGAGTTTTGGGATGTTCTCTTTAAACTTCTCATATGGACTTTGCCATTTTCTTCTCTCTGCTCATGGCTGTATTTACCCCCATGAGTTAAAGTATCTAACAATGGAAGTGTATTCCCTTTGGATGTAGCAAACAAATCCAAATAAACCACTGCCTACTCTTCCATACCTCATACCGTATCACCAAGCTTTTACCTGGAAGTTTTGGCAATACCACTTCTGCATTTGCATGTGTTTGAAATAAAGAGAATGGTGTATTTATCTGGCTTGTGTGTTCAGATCTGAAGGAGATATATAAATGCTAGAAGACTTGGATTCAACAAACAGAAGTGCGTAAGACCTTTGGAGTCTGAATAGGATACTGTGGGTATCAAGGGAATAGTGCTGATTTACATCACTTGAAAATGTTTGTGGCATTGTTTGAACTTCAACTCCAATCTCAGCATCTCTGATCTTTGCTGAAGCCTTAGAGAAAAGGGGTAAGTTTGTTTTTTAAAGATTTTTCTCTACAGAGAGAGGAGTGCAGTGCCAAACAGAAATCTGATGGAGAAAGATACGTTGCCTTGAAATGAGCCAGCAATCCTCCTGTTCCTGTTCAATATTTTCTGAATAGAACAAGTTTTGGTAAAAGCCAGTGTGTGCCTTCAGCTTATTAAAACAAATAAGAGACCTGGAATACGAGATGAAGTTAATGATGGTTTCGATCCACTGCTGTGTGTCATGCCAGCCCTATTGCTGGCTTCTCTGGCTCTGTGGTGATTCACCACTATCCTGTAGAACAGGCAACACTGGCACTTTGTTAGTCACCTGGCACTAACATGGAGAATACTCACTCTGGACAAGCAGAAGATTTCCTGCTAAATAGAATTAGCTCTTCCTTTTCCTGGAACCTGGGAAAACCACATTGAGGCTGCAACATGTAAAGCTACAATTGGCTTTTTTTCCTTCCTAAACGTCACCAGGCCAAAATAAAAGGCAAAAATATGCAAAAGGAGAAGGTTTCATGTATTTATGGTTAACAGATTACAGACATCTTCTGTTCATTCTTCTCATAGCCAGTTGTAAACTGTAAAGTGCTATTTTTTTTATCTGCTTTTGTTGTGCCCCTGAATCTACACCTAGTTCCTTAACAGTTAACACCACTGCTGCTCCACATGCTCCCTCAAACCTATTTGAGCATTCCTGCGGTTTAGTTTGGCAGGCTGTTATCCTTGCTCCATGGACGCAAGCATCAACAGCACTAACAGACACTAAATCCTCTCCTGGGGCCCCTTAGTACCCATCTGCTCTGTTTCTGCACACACTCCTCTTCTTAGCACCTATGTGCTTTATTTGCATGGTTGTATCTGATGCAAGGTACCTCCTCAGCTCACCCTCTTCACCCCAGTTGCCACCACACCCTTTGATTTATTTAACCGAAGTAAAATGAAGATATAGTCTGTAACAAGAAATGGATTAATGAAAGCTTGAAACCAAAAAAGAAGAATCTTAAACTCTTGCTGTATATGCCACAACTTCTATAATAGTCTTTCCCCAGGCTGTGCTGCTAGTGCTAGAGCAATAGCCCACTGTTTTTAGACAAGAAAATCAGAACTTGACTTCAAAAGGAGTTTCTAACCTCACAGCTAGTTGATCTGGGTGTAACAGCAGATGGGACCAGAGACTTCTGTTGTTAAATTGGTGTCAGATCTGAATCAAGGCCCCTAAGGGTTTTACCTTAGGCATTGGCTCTTGACTGCAAATTTGGCCTAGCTATATTGCAGAGTCTCCTGGGAATGTAAAACATACAGTTGAAAAAGCTCTGAAATAGAAAAGAGCTATTTTTCTCCCTCAGTCATTCAGCATGTGGTTGCTTCCCAGTAGTTGTAGTTGTATTTCTTTATTCTATTTTCCTTAGTTTGTCCTAACAGGTATCTATTGCTTCATTTGCAAGGTTGATGCATAATCCACTCAGATCAAACACTCATCCAGTGGAAAGAGACTAGATTTTCTAACTAGTGTCACTAAGACCAGAACCCAGCAAAAGCTTCTTCAGTTTTCTTTTAGATGCTGATTTATGTGTCACTGTTTGTGCCTTGGCACATGACGATAATGCTGTTACAGTCAAATGTTTTAATTCCCGTATTAACTACATTTTTGGGGTTTTGCTCAAATGTTCTTGATCGTAGCAAGAAAATATTCCAGTGCGAAATAGGAAAAATATAGATTTGCTGCAGTGTGGCACAGTGGAGGCAGTGAACTGCCAGATGAACCTGGCTGTTTGATGAAAGGTCACATTATTTTAGGCTTGAAAAACTGTATGGTTAAAGGAGTTACATATCTTAGGAGCCAGATCTGCCAGATGAAAAATAGGTGAGATTAGAGATTTTTTTCTTGTTTTGCCATACAGAGCCTTGAAACACAGTTAGCTGCTAAGATCACTTTTTTTTTGTTTGTTTGTGACTAGGGCCCCTGAGTACTGCAGTTGTACAAACAGATGATGGATTCACATTCTGGCTATGTAAAGAGACAGATGGGGAAAGAATAAGAGGGAAGAAATGGCAAGCCTGTAATAGCATGTGTGTGTGGTGTGAAGGGCTGGGAGGACTCAGCTGACCCCATGCCCATGAGCCTGAGTAAGATAGAGAAGGTAACTGAGAAAAGCAGAAGTGGAGAGAGTGGCAGAAGAAAATTAAGGAGCTTACTGTGGGATCTCTTAAGATTCAGCTGGTGATGGATCATCCAAGGTGACAACCCAAGAGTAAATCACAGAGTAGGAGAGGGCATCCTGTATACAGCACCATAGGACAGACATGATGGCCATGCAGACTGTTGATGTCACCCATAATGAATGTGCCAAGCTACAGGGAACACCAACCACAGTATGTACATATATTTGTAGAAATACTTGGGTTATGAGCTCAGAAAGACAACAGATTGAGGAAGAAAGCGAGCCCTCACAGCACTTGCCATGAAAAGCCAGGGAGAGCAAGGGATCAGGTGGGAGAGACTGAAGACTGGGGAAGCTCAAAGAGGACCTAGATCTGCCAAGAAAGATACAACTAGAAACCCCTATTAAGAGGAATGGAAAGGGGAGTGTTGGCTGCATGGCAACCAATATGAAACCCAAGAAATTGCATCACTCTGTTTACTGTGATTAGATGCAAAAGAAAAGAATAGCAATGAAAAATATTTATATAAAAATAGCTCAGTGGTTTTGCTTCTTAATCTCCCCCCAACCCCTCGCTCTCTCCCTTCCTGCCCCCCAAAATAGCCAATCACCAGCTAATTTTCACCCACTTCTTTAGCTGGGCACTTTTGTCATCACAGCCTGGTCAAAGCTATCTTACAGCAGGGTCTCCAGGATACAATCTAACAGAGATCTCAAACACAAAGTTTTCAGACCCATCTACCCAACAAATGTGATGTATTACAAGCCCACCCTCCAGCTTGAGTATAGCACAAGGAAAAAAGCACTCAATTTGCTTGATTCAGCACCATTTCCTTGCATTCATGTGGATTTTATTACTCTTTTAGTCTCACTTATACACCTTACTTCTCAGCTCTGCTGACACCAGGAGCTTTTGCTTCACTCGGTTTAATATTAACTGCTTGGTCTTCTGAAATGGCAAGTTAACAACCTCAGATGAAGTCAGACTAACTGTGGGTTGCAGAATCCTGAGGAGGATTTGTCATTTAATTCAATTTGAATTTTCTCATTGCCCCAGCATGGTGGTCCTCTGCACAGACACATGCAAAGACGGTAGCAAAGAGGGCTGGCAACAGTGTCAGGGCCTCTCTGAATGGAAAGCTTTCCTGCAGAACTGATCTTGGCCTGTGACCTACGTACTTGAATTCATAGCCTCCACTGCAAAAATCACTGCTGGGTTTTGCAAACCAATGAGCATGCATGTGCGTGGCCAGGCTAGAAGACAAGGAAACACATATGATAATTCCCACTTCCATCATCCAATGTCTAGTTCTCCCTCATATGTATTTTGAGTTCCTTTTGAAGACAATCTTCTCTGTCAGCCCGTGAACAGGTGCTAAGACTGCACAAAGAGAAAAATAGAAAACCCCGTCAAGTGATGAGCAGTACCTACAGGAATATCTTCACTAGAAATGAATAGTTGGTCATCACTGTGAGTAAGGGTCTGGTAGCTGATGACCTCTACTGTGATCACCAGACTGGAATGTCACTAACACCACCTTGTTTCCAGCTGAAGGCTATTTTACTGAGAGATCACAGAAAAGGCTGGTTTCTTTATTCTCCACCAGAATTAGAATCCTTCTGAATTCTGCAAAGTGGTATTTCCGACCTTACTACAGGGTGCAAAGTGTTTGACTACAGGATGAGAATCTGATCGAAGAGAAATCCCACTCTGGTCCTCACGGCTGCAGATTGTGAGAAGCGCAGCTCCTCCTCCAAGACCAGTGCCATGTTTTTGGGCTGCGTCAGCACCCAGGGCTGCTGGGGAGCCAGAAGCGCTTTGGAAACGGCCCAGCCAGATGCTGGGGAGTCCAGGCTGCCTTAAGACACATGGGAGACGATGTCTGGCACGGTGGCGTGGAAATACTGGCATGAGCCACGCAACGCGGCCCTTGACCGCAGCCAGATTACCTACGTCCTGCAGTCTTCAGAAGTGCAGTGGAAAAGCATCAGTACGAACATTCGGATGGCTAACTCTAAAATCAGCCTTTCCCTTCCCTAACCGGAGAGAACAACTTATTTTCTTAACGAAACCTAGGGGGTGACTGTCCAGGGACCACCGAGGAGAAAGCTCTGCCCGGGCCCAGCTCTGCCCGGACAGCGGGGCCACCTTCGGCCGGGGCAGCCAGGAAGCCCGACGGTGCAAGGCTCCGGGCGCGCCCCGGCTCCTCCTCAGCCGTGAGGAGGGTGACGGCGGCGCGGCCCCTGCTCCAGCGCCAACGGCTCCGGCCCCTCGCGCGCCCGCCCGCCCGCGCAGCCCCCCGCGCCCGCCCCGCGCCTGACGCAACCCGCGCCCCGCTTTGCCCCATGCGCGGCGCCGCGAAACACCGCGGCCGCGTTGCATCACCCCGCGCCGCCGCCAATCAGCGAGCGGCGGCGGCCGCTGCCGCCAATGAGGGGCGGGCGCGGGCCGGCGGCGCACGCCCCTGGGCCGTCCCCCGGCGGGGGGCGGGGCCGGCGGCGGCCCGGCCTTTAAAGGGCCGCGGCGGGGCATGCGGCGGCATCAGCGCCTCGTGCCTCTGCGCGCCGCCCCCGGCTGCCATGAAGCGCGACCAGGAGCCGGCGCCGTCGCCCCCCGCGGGGGAGGCGGGCGATGCGGAGCCGGCGCCGCCGGTGTGGATCTTCGGGTACGGCTCGCTGGTGTGGCGGCCGGGCTTCGAGTTCACGTCGCGCAAGGTGGGCTTCATCCGCGGCTACAGCCGCCGCTTCTGGCAGGGCGACACCTTCCACCGCGGCAGCGCGAAGGCGGTAAGGGCGGGGCGCCTCGCGCCGCCGCGGCCGTTGGGCGGGGGGGGGGGGCGGCGGCCGTTGGGCGGGGGGGGGCGGGGGGCGGTGGCGGCCCCGCTCCTAACGGCTCTGCCTCTCCCCGCAGCCCGGCCGTGTGGTGACGCTCCTGGAGGACCGCGCGGTGAGTGCGGGCGGGGAGGGGGGCGTGCAGCCGGCCGGGAGCCGGCCCGGGACCCCCACCCGGTGGCGGTGCCCGCGGCAGTAGCCGGACCTCGCCGGTGCCGGCGGCCGAGCGCTTGTCTGCCGAGGTTGCAGCGCCGCGTAACCACCTTGCTCTTATTTCAGGCGTGCACCTGGGGTGTAGCCTACGAAGTCTGCGGAGAGCAGATTGCTGCATCGCTGCAGTATCTGAACATGCGAGAAGCCGTCCTGGGAGGCTATGACACCAAGCTGGTGAAGTTCCACCCTCAGGAAAAGGATGCGGCTGAACCCATCTTGGCTCTTGTTTACATTGCAACGCCCCAGAACCCTTCTTACCTTGGCCCAGCATCTGAAGAAGACATTGCAGCTCAAATCATTGTCTCAAGTGGTTGTGCTGGCCATAATATAGAGTACTTGCTGAGACTGGCGGACTTTATGCGATACTTCTGTCCTCAAGCAGAGGATGAACATCTCTTCTCCATTGAAGAGGCTCTTATTTCTATTCTTCCCAGCCTGTACCACACAGAGGAATCCCTAGAAGAAACTGTGAAGATCCCTCAGAAGTCTAAGGGCTGAAGCAAGAAAACTGGCAGGGTACCAGTAAAATGGATGTAAGGGAGAAAGAAAATAGGGCAACCTTAATTCCAATGTGATTTATGGGACTGAGTGAATAAAGGGAACCTTAACAAATAGTAGGGGGGGGAGGAAGTAGAGGAGCTGTAAAGCATGCCTGCTATGGGACTTGCAATTAGGATGTCTGTTACACTTATTACTTACAACACAAAGATAGCTATTGCTGCTTTCCTAGTGGAGAGCAGGGATCATGGCTGGTAGATAGTTTTGCTCTGTAAGAGTTGCTTCTGGGGACAAACCTGAAGCATCACTCTCTAAAGGGGAAAAGAGGCTTGTTTCTTCCATGTACTTTCTTCCCCTCTCTTTCTCTTCTCTCTCTGAAGACCAGCTGAGCAGGACTTAACTGGACTTAAGCAGTATATATGTAATTCTACCTCAGACTCACAATGCTGGTTGTGTGGTAGCAGAGAATTGGGCAGGCTCTGCCAAACAAGATCTCCTATTTTTCCCTGCCCCACCTCCACTGCAATGACCTGACAAATGTCAGAACTCTTGTGCAATATTAAGTGAATTTGCCTCTGTAGGCTCCTGTGGGTCCTACTTCTTATGTTGCAAAGGATCAGATGAATGCACTTATTTTCTCAAATAGTGTGTTGTATTTATTGTGTTGTATGTGCCCTTTGGATGGGTATCTGAACTGTTTACTTACATACCACACTAGTATGTGGTTCACATTCAACCTTGTGTTTGTGCCTTCTGGTTTGAGATCAGTTTCCTGAGAAGCTAAGCCTGCTTTAAAGACAGAAGCTTTTCTCCAAGCTTCACTAACCTTGTGCTGCTACAGATTTAACTGACTTGGTAAGAAGTGAACCTACTTGTGTGGAATACCTGTACTGTCTGCAGAAAAACTGTCTGGATGCAGCAGCACTTTATCCTGAAGCATTATAGTACAAGGTTAATATGTGTTTCCTTAGAAAGGATTTGAAGGTTTAATTTCCTATCTAGATATCTGAGCAATCCCACCAGTCTAGTACGGTTTCCCTTGACTGCGAAGGACAGTGACTGATCGTGTTTGCAAGCCTCTGAGTCACAAGAAGCCTGCATTCATCATGTTAAGCAGAGGCAATGCTGCAAGCTCAGGCTCTTCAGCTTCACTTAGCAGTGACAAAATCTGCAGGATCCAATAAGAAAACTGCTGCTACTGCAACTGTGCAAAATAGCTTTGGGGAGTGGACTGCTGGGACACTGACTCCTCCCACTCTTAAAAAAAAAAAAAAAAGTGGGGGCTAGGAAGTATTTGTATTACTGTGGCTTTTATGTATATAAAGCTATACTGTACCTTGCCCAGTAATAAAACAAGACAACAAAGTTTTCCGTACTCTGGTCTCTCTAATTAGTGATTTCATATTCAAATTGGCCCTTTTCAACAGTTTTCAAAAATGAGGCAATGCTACTGTAATTTCTACGTTTAAAATCTTGCTGAGCAGCCTCCTTCTGCCAGGTCTATTAAAAGGTACCAATTGACCTTTTCCCTGTGGGGGCAGGGGGCGGGAAGAGCTAAATCATTTTTGTTTTCCCAGCTTTCAGCTCTTGGTGATCCTGGAGTAAAGTGCTGACAAAAGGTATCTAGCCTTCCTGGCAGTAGTCAGGCACAGAAATGTAAGTCTCCCTTGGCAGATCAAAGAGTTCTGTTTAAGTGTAACTTAACATCGCTACTTCCAAGAAGTAGTGGCAAAAGGACCAGAAAATACCTGAAGCTTGATCTGCTGATTGGAGCAGAAGAGACAGTTATTTCCCTTGTCCTGTGCACAGCGTGGTATATTTTGGGGGGTAATACATGGCTGTCCCTCTACTGGACTCCTCCAGCCACCAGTTGCCTCAGTCCTGGTGGATGTTACTTACCAGTATTACCTGTCTTGTGACTCCTGAATGATGGAGTAACAACTAATTGAAACAATTAATTTAGTGCTAATGAGAGGTGGGTGAAGGTTAGAGCAACTCTTCCAGTTGCTTGGAGGCTCTTGCTTCAACCGAGCATCTGCATTTCCCCATGGGGTTCAGTTACAGAAAATCAAAGACTCAGCTCTTCTGAGTCTCCTCAGAGCACTCAGCAGAAAGATTCTTTTCACCCTCTTCTGCTGATGTAGTGCTACCTCTGTATACTGTTCTGCTGGTGCTGCTGCTCTCAGCAAAAATTTCTTCATGTGAGATCATAAAACATCTTTGGAGTAACTCATGGGCAATTCTGGAGATACTTAGACTTGTAAAAACAGGACACTTCTGTGAGAGAAAGCAGTACCCAGAGCTGCTGGGCATTTTAATGACTAAACTGGTACTTTGGGAGTCCTGTGCGAAATACTGCTAGATATCTCTGGGGATGCTCTCATATCTAGTGGCTTGCTCTTTCATTTGCAACTTTCTCTTGTGAGTTCCCTGTGACAACCTCTCTCCTACTGGGTTACCATGTATTAGAAACCAGTTTTCCTGCTTGTAGTATGAACATGTTCATAAGGTCTCTCATATACTTCCCAAGTTTTAAAACAGTACAATTCAAATGATTTCAGTCCCTTTTTCACCCTTTCCCATCCGTGGACCAACCGTGGGAGTGTAGGCCTGACTCACCATTTCCTAGCGTGCATTAGGTAAGGGCCTACCCACTACTTTGCCATGGCTCACCCAGCTAAGTAAAGTAGGTGACAACTGTTAATCCAACCCTGGCCTTTGTGTGTATAAAGCACTCCCAAATGCATATGGCCCTTACTAGGACCAGAGAAAGGAAAAAGATACTTGGGAACATTAAAAAGATTCAGAGAAGACAAAAGTAGAAGAGAAAAGGCTCTGTTTTTTAGATGCTGCTGTGTCATGTTATTTCCTTATGTGAGACCTCACACAGTATATCACCATTAGGATGATTCCAACTTTGGTAAAAATAATATTCTCTCATGTTATTATAGATACTGTAGTTTAAATATAATGTCACCACATCATTATAAACTTACCTAACCTTTTTCGAGATGAGACTTAAGATTTGAAAACCAATTAAATTGCCTCTCACTGGCACAGAGGAAAACACGAAAAAGGAGCAAAGTCTTATTTGTAGTTGGTTACAGTACAGGGACACAGCTCAGAGAAGGAGGGAGGATGTAGGAGAGGCCAGTGACCTGGGAGAGGGCTAGGGAGCAGACCAGTATTCCTTGTCTGGGTACCCGAGCAGCAAACAGCTTGGTCGGGTCTCCTTGAGGAGGACATACCTTTGAGCATCCAGAAAGCAGGGCCAGCACAGGCACTTTAAGACTATCAAAGAGCCGAAGGAGCCTGTTCATCGCAAGGGCAGAGATGCCGCTATGGGGACCCACCTACGGCATCCTAGGGGGCCCGCGGTTCTGCTGCGCACAGCCGGGAGAGGCAAGCTCGCAACGAGCGTGCGCCTTACAGAAAATGGCACACGCCGAACTTTTAGCAGCTGTTACAGGAGCTGCAGCTGGTTGCATGTAGCACACGTTACTCCACATGTGGCTCTTTCCTTGCCACTCAAGAGACAGACTGAAATGTGAATTTTATCACTTACAGATGCTTTACAAGCAGAGGAAAAGTAAAAGCCAAAAGCAAATAATGCTTATCACAGCTACTGGCTTCTGAACTGGTCGGACGGTCTCTGCAGTGATACAGCCTGGCTGGCACGTGCAGAAAACAGCCCGGCTTTTTTCTTCTTTGTTATAACGTCTGCAAAGGCTGCACTCTATCAAGCGCTCCCATCTGCAGTAGAGGCTGAGCAGCACTTCGAACATACTGCAGAGCCGATCTGTCAAGGAATACTGTCTGGTTTCGTAACAGCCTGTTTTTTCTGCTCCTGCTATCTGAAAGGACAGAAGAGTGAAGAAGGGAAAAGAACATGGGTATGATGGATACAAGTGAGATGATTGACTTTGCACAGTTATGGCCTGAATCATTCAGCACAAAAGAGAGAGAGGTGGGCACATGTGCACTTTGGAGCTGCTCCACGTAACCCTTCGTGTAGTTCAATGCCAGAATAGCAGTACTGCCTATGGCCAGCAGATGCTCAAACCTAGTACCGTAGTCAGTCTAGGCCTGAAAGCCCTTGGTGGAACTTTAAACTAGTTTGTATCGCTTTCAGTTCTCCAGCCTAGGCCTAATAGCAGAGGAGAAAAGGAACGAGCAGGGTTTGGATGGGAGGTTTTTCCTGAGTCAGACTTCTGCCTTTGGTGCCGTCAGTTCTCATGAAATACCACATACTCTAGTAGCATCAAATCCCAAGTTTTTGTTTTTGTTTTCCCATAATTCACAGACATATGGCATAAGACAGTGCAGTCCCAGCACGAGAGTAGGCAGATTAGTACCACTAACATGCAGCCTAGCTCAGCACTGCATGGTTTCCTGGCCACAGGAAGGGATTGAAAAATAGATTTGCAGACAGGCAATGGAAAAACCACACTTGCAGCAAAAGTAGCAACCCCTCAGCAGATGTGGGGATTTCCTACTTACAAGTTGCCTTGGCTTAAGGAAAAGCCTCTCTAGCTTAACTATGCAGTGTTGACGTTACTAGCGAATCTCTGTACGGTTTCACAGTGGTGTTAGGACCAGGAGGCAGTGGGGAGGAAAGGGCGGCAGGAAGGAAGTGGGCACACTGGACGATGCTGTGGAAGCTCTACATGCTTTGTTTACAAACCCTGTGCACTTTTTGTTTGGCTTTTGGATGTGTTTTATTCTTTCCTAGCTCCCTTTTCATCTCATGTGTAGTGCCAGCCAAACCGATGAGTGTTTATGCTTTTGAATTCCTGAAGCACAGCCAGTACCTTGAACTCCAGCAAATGAGACTGAAATAACGTAAAAGGTCAGGCAAGTTCAAAGACAGAGAGGTGCTGTTTTCCTCGCTGGGGACACCAAACAATTCCCAGACCACACTGACTTCTCTGAGGACACGACCACAAAGACTTCTCTCTTCTGTCCTCCTTATGCTGCTTGTTGCCTCCTTCTCACTACTTTCATGGGCCACATTTCCATGAATCTTAAGTTAAAATCAGATCCCTGCCAGATCCCTGCCTTGTCCATGAGCGGATAGCAGGTATTGCAGCACTTTTAGCAGCACCCAGAAAAATCGGTAGGTGCTTCACTCACAGAAAGAGAAATCTCAGGATGAATTTTATACAGATAAGGTTTCATTCACCCTGTAAAACCTTGCTGCTTAGGAAGTTTGTCCTGCAGAAACATGACTAATGCATGCCTGGGCTCCTGTGGTGGGTCCATGCAGGTCAGCTGTGCCGTGCAGGTGAGACGCTGCGCAGAGCAGCCACGGACGGCCTCTGACGTACCGGACTCGCCACACGTTCTGCACGAAGCCTTTGCTCGTATTTCTGGCTGAGGGTTTTTGCAGACCAGCATTCATCAGCACACGCACAAACCGATGTGGCATGCTTGAGGCCAGGCACGGTCCCCTCTCAGACTTGCACAGCAGTGCACCTGCCCCAAATATCTTCCTCCACAGGTGAAGGGAGAGGCTAAAGAATGCTCCGAGCTACCACCAGCGCTGGAAGTCATTAGCTTATGGCCTCAGCCATCTGTTTTCCTGCTCTGCCTCAAACTGAAGTCACGGACCTAGCAACACCATCAGTACAGACAATACTGAAATAATTTCACAGACTCGCATCCAGCCCTCTTGCAGCAGTTATGAACTGCCTGCAAACAGCTCTGGGGCAACCACAACCAGCTCGCTGATATTAAACTCTGCCTACACAAAGCGTACGTGACATTCAAAAGGGTTCAGGAAAACAAGCAAAAAAAGGAGCCTCTTTTCCTTCTTGTCCGGACGAGACGCCAGTGGCCGCAGACTCCAGGTCAGCAGAAAGTGTGCCGCGTGCCTGGTACGCTTTCCACGTCCACCGGCGCAGCAAGCGCCCGACCGCCAGGAGCTGCAGCCCCAGCGTCACGCGAGGCTGCTGGCGCTCGCCGGCGGGAGATACTGTTACGGAGAACCGGGTCAGCAGCCTCGTCCTCGGGTCGCTCCGACGGCCGCCGTGAGCTGGAACCGCTCCCGGTTTGGGTTTTTTTTCAGCGAGGTGCCCGGTTCCTTCAGAAAATTGATCCCAAAACATGTTTCAGACAGCTAGCTCACTTTTAGACTACACATTCATTCATTCTGTCTGCTTTGTAATGGTCTGTTTTTCTCCAAGATTTTAATCTTCCTCCAACACACAATCTCATTTTTAGAGAGGGAAAAGAGCAGGAGCGCCCAGCTCCCGATAGCTATGATGGGTACTGCTTTTTACTTTCCCTTTGACATTCAATCATCTCAGATACTCCACCACCTCTGGACCTGCCAGGGCAGGAGCCAGATGAAATTGTGTCTCTTGGTGCTGCACAGCACAGTCAGTTCTGGAAGTATTTGCATCTCTAAACCACATATATATTGCCTCTGTTCCTGGAAATGCATCTGATATAACTTGAGGACAGATCAATCCTGGACTGAAGATAATAAATAACAGTGGCCCGCTCTCACTCGGAATAAACATCCGCTATTTTCTCCAGAGGATTCTTGTCTCATTTCACTTCGTGAAGGATGTTAATAAACAAGCAGCAGTTCAATTCCTCGTTGCCCCCTTGTTTAACATGTGGTCCCACATTCGTTTATGTAGCCTGCTCTGAATGCAAGGGGGTCCCATATGGGGTTTCCCATACTGACTTTTCTCTGGCAAATCACTGTAGCAACCAAGCCCTTTGCAAACTTTAATTCACCTTCACAGCACTTTTGTGAAGAAGTATAATTTTGATTTTACAGATGGAGAAGTGTCAGATCAAGAGTGTAAGTTCAAAAGTGTGCATGGACTTCGCACAGTGTGAAACATTAAGGGATGACGTTTTTCAAAGCACTTGGAACCATATGTTATAGTAGGTATTCAGAAACACCCTACGGGAAAAAGATACTGCGTGTTCACGTAATCAGGACTGTATTATGATGCAAATACACAAGAATCATTTTAAGTTTTCATGGATATCCTTATGTTTGCCATTGTCTAATTAGAATCCACGTTTTTGCAATTTCAGTAATTTGCTCTTAGTATTCTCAAAACTTCACTTCACTTTATGAAATATTTATTTGCCAATATAAAATTAACTTTGGCAAAGAAACATTTTTAAATAGTTGTATTTTGTTTTTGTTTTTTTCTTGTTTTTTTTTTTTTTTACCTATTCTTCAAATCAGTTATCAGCCCTCAAGCTTCTTTAGCTAATGGCTTGGGCTCACGTTGCTGGCAGTTCCAAGCTGCTCACGTGTGTTTATTCCTGCAACATCTCAGACATAAGCTCTGTTTTAAATTTAAAATTTAAACAACATTACTTCTCTCATTTATTATTAATTATATCACTGCAAGGAAAAGCTGGGCTCCTCTAATCTGTCTGCGAATGTTCGACTAAACTAACAGTCATGGCTAACATTTAGCTATTTGATTCCAGATAGAAACAATCATACATAGCTAAGGACATTAAACTGCACTGTAACTGAATTATATTAATTATACAATATATACTTCTGATCATATATGCCAATAGCAAGCTATCAAGGCCAGGAAAGCAAATCTCCTCCTGCAAAGTTCATGAGGATATTTTTCAAAAACACCTAAGTCACTTGGAGTTATAACAGCTCATACAAGGAATCACCCTGCCTTCTAGTCCCAAGTCAACACTGCATTTAAACTTGCATTTAAACTACTTGTATTTTACAGCATCATCATGTCTGTAAGTTTTCAACTTGTTGATATGAACTAAGCATCAAATAATTTAAAAAAATAGACAGCAATTACTTTTCCAGGTTAAACAAATTCTGTATATATCACAGTAAAATTGTGACTAAAAGTAGGCACAGTAACTTTCTCCGATCTCTAAGTATCAAAAAGAATGCTGAAAGACGGCAATCACCTGGGACAAACAGATATTATGAAGTTGAATTTCTGTTTCAGAAGCACTTGAAATCCATATATTGAAATTGTACCACTGTTTCTCTAAATCTATATCAAATTTTATCTTTGCAAAGAAATACCGTAATACTATGGCTATAAATGAGATGAAATCAAAGAAAAATCTAGATTAAATGTCAAGAAAGGAGGTCTGTAGGGATGCAGAGGTTTTCTAAGGAAGTATTCACTCGAACTCAGTGGAAGGAGGCAGGAGCAGCAAGAGGAAACAAGACACAGAAGAACCTTCACACCAACACCAGCACCTGCAAGATGCATGGGGGGACCGAAAAAAAAGGGGCTTGGGGGGACATCATTAGTTTTCAAGATTCTGTATGATTCCATGTGTTCTAGCTAGGAAGTCTTGTAAGGCTGAAGATCTCTTCTGTTTCCCCTAATTGCAAAGGAAAACCATAGAGCTTTGTCACAGGTAATAAAGTGGCATTCAAGGGGTTGTCCAGCTGCATTTCATCTTACTTACGAGTCAGCAAGACACTCCACCAATCAGCTAGTAGATAAATGCAATCACACAGTGAAAGCTTTGAGTGTTTTTTTTTTAATCATAATAGAAAGCATCATTCAGTGAAGCAAGCCTGAAATTTGGTCACCACTCATTCTTAAAAAAAAAAAAAAAAAAAACAAAAAAAACCCAGACACAGCTGTTTACTGGCTCAGTGAGATACAGAAATGCAATCTGTGCGTTGCTCTGTAAGACTGATGCAGGAAGGATCTGAACCACCAAAGTGACTTCAAAGCAATCAGGTAACCGTGAGCCAACGTAAACTGCACGTAACTCCATCAACATCTCTGTGATAAGGTTAAATGGCTTTTAGGGCTCCTATGATACGAGCTTAAGCTTGTCTACTGAGAAAAGTGACTTGAATTCATGGAGGATGTGATTTTGTTAAATACAAAGGCACCATTTCTAGTTGTGAATAAGGAAATTTTAATTAATTTAACATCACTTTTGTGCAACAGCCCAGAACAGGAGTCAGCTTTCAAACTGATCCTGCTAATTTCAGAGCAACAACAAAACTTCTCGTTTAGTAAAGGTTGGTGAAGGTTTATTCAAGACAACAATGCTGGAAGCTATACATATGCTTACCTTTATTTGAGTTCAGTTTTCATAATCTTGAGATACAGGACTCTGAGGGTCCTTTGTTTAAAAGTTAACACCTTTAAACAGACACGCTTCTGCCAACAGAAAGTCCTGAAGACAACACAAGGGTCTGGAAATGAGTTAGACAAGGCTAAGGAGCAGGGAGGAAAAAAAAACAGGCGCTCACAAATGAACGTCGTAGAGAAGACGAGGAATCCTGTGCTCCCTGGACGCTTTGGAGCTCATGCCACACTTTGCTACGGTGCAGGAGGAGGAAGGGACAGTCCGCAGGGAAACTCAGAACAGCACGAAAGTGGTGTTTGAATATTTTCTTCCCCTACCTCATTCTATCAGTGATGCTCATCAGCTAAGGCAGGAAGGGGTTGTCATTTCATACCTGAGCACTGAGACACTTCCTCATGCCTGGATGCAAACTAATAGCCTCATATGCCATTAGAAGAGCATGGTGTAAATAGAGTTTGCTATAAAATATCTGGAAGATCCATTAGTTTTGGAGTAACTTTACTTTCCTTATGGAATAGGCAAGACCTAACAGGAGTGTAAAGCTGGAGAAAATCCAACTTACCTTTTCACACATTTCTCCATTTCATAAAGTATTTGTTGCACGCTTTTCAGAGGAGCAAATGCTAATCTGAATGCTACAAGAAAACGTGTTTACACTACAGACCTGCTGGTTGAATCTGAGCGCTGGGCCATCTCTATCATCCTAATAACGATGCTCCTGTGAGAAATGATGAATCTCCCCTCCCTCTCCCCTAGTCACCACTATGCACCTGGTTCATGCTGCAGATCAAGAAAATTCCTTCTCAGTTCAGTGGTGCTTATGCCCCTAGGAGCAAAAACGTGATTGCCTTTATTTTAACGTATACGCCTGTTCTACTCGGCATACGAACAGCATCTCTTTGGGTAGAGAACTATGAATCATTTTTTAATCAAATCAAGCAAAAATTTCAAAAGGGCAGCAACGCGGCGCGTAACCACCGCTTACCGATCGGGGCGGGAGCACAGGACATCCCCATACAGCTCCTCCACAGACACGTACTTTTCAGACTGAACGGTCAACAAAACGAACGGCGGAGGCAGAGGCGAGAGGAAGAGCCTGCGAGCACATCTGGGAGCAGAGGCCGGCCAGGTGGCTCTGCGGACACCGGCAGATCGGGACTGGCGGTGCCGCGGTCACACAAGTTGTGTTGATCCATATCCTGCCCCATTTGCGCCCTTCCTCCTCCCAGCTGCAGCTCAGCTGCCTGATCCTCAGTTACAATACGAGCAACGTTCCCACTCGCTCTGCCCGCATCTTCTCCCACTTCGCGTGCCGCCTCGGCTGGAAAATGCTGCTAACGGAAATATTCCAGGAAAACGGGTGTAAAGCAAAACATAGCCCTAGGCAGGCGTAAGGCATTTCAGAAACAAAACATGAGGCAACAGCAGCAGATGCGCTGTGGTGGGGCAAGCACGCAACAGGAAGGGGAGAAGGCATGGAAGTAACACCAGAAGCTGTTTGGGCAACGCAGTACACATACCCTGAAGTTAAGAATTATAGCAGTTCTAGGTGAAAACCCTCCTGTGTAACCCTTTACAGAACAGAAAGAGGAGATCTACTGGCTAACTAAACGATGAGAATAGACTTGATCTAGGATGAAGAGATAAAGTGCCTTGCAGGGTAATTAATCTACCATTAAATTAGATTAAATGAACCTCAGTTAATTACCAAATAATTAAAATCAGAAATTAGAGGAATTCTGAAGATACCATGCAACAAGGAACCACACCACTTCTGAAGAAAAGCACAAGGGTTTGTGGAAGCGACTGTATAGCTAAATGGGAGAATTTCTGAAGACAGCACGATACGAGTCCGTGCCTCTCTGCTGTACGTGGTTTTGAGGAGGAGTTGCAAGGAGACTAGAGAGCTCTATTTTTATAATATATTAATCCTACATGTTGGCTTTCACAACTAATCTGCGGTCAGCAACAAAAAGTTCTTCTCTAACTCTCTTGATGCATAATTTGGATTCTTGTCTTTTGTATTTTTTTTCTGGGTTGCTTGCTTGTCTTGGCCATCTTCTGGGATGCTGAAGATTAACCACAGCCAGAGACAACACATAGGGCAGACTGCAATGGTACTCCCCAAAAGGTTAAAGTCACCATTAGACTTCCTCCTCTCAACAGCTATCCCGCCTATTTTTTGAGAAATGGCAACGATTTCAATCATTCTTCCTTTCTTCCAGAAGCACGCTACAGTTGCCCTTTTGGTCTTTAGGGCTTAGTTTTGTCAGTGGTTAGGAAGATTTTGCTGATGGGAAAGAAGGGGTGTTCTGGGGACTCTTCTGAACTACACATCCCTTATAGGAAAAACTGGGAAACGTGTGTGTGGGGATGGGACATGACGGCACAGGAAACCCCTTTTTGATCCAACTTCCCAGATGATCGAAGAAAATTATCATATTTAAATAACTTCAATAATAATATTAATCAGTGATCTATATTTAAGTTTTACAGTAATTGGTAAGTAAAGACGTAAGTGCTATAATCAAATGGCATGAGGAACACACAAAATTCCCAACATCTCCCAAAACATTAACATCTATTTCACCATTCCAGCTTACCTCACAAACTCGATTAATCCAGTATTTTATTTCTGGCACTAACAAACAGCTCCGTCCTGCAAAGTGACGTTCTCTGCTACGAGCGCATGCGAGAACTGTGCAGTGCACAGTCTGAGCAAAAAGATGCCCAGAGTAGAACTCCAAAGAAGGAAGTTTCAGTGTGCACGTCCACTTTACTCACTCAAACAGCGGTGTTGCTGTATTCTCAATCACAAATCTTCCCTCCACCTCCTTAAAAAAGTCCCACAACTGTGCTCGTCTTCCTAGCACTAGTGAATTCCACAGACCAGACCAGCCTTCACGCCAGTGCTTCGCAATTCCTTGATTAATATCAAGGAATCTCCGTTCTTCTATTGTGCTTAAAACAAAAAAAAAATGGATGAGTTTAACTGTTTACAGAAACGGAGACGGAAACGTTCTAACAGCTCATTTCTTTATTTCACTGCTACATTAAGTCTTCCAGAACTTGCTAGTCTGACTCGAGTTTCACAAGCAGTTAGGCTATCACTACTTTTGTCACAACTTATCATATTACTCTGTATTCTTTTGAAGATTAACTGATTTTTAATATAAAAGATTTTTGATATTTTTACAGTATCACTGAATTCACTTAATCTTCCAAAACTGCAGCAGGCAACAGTACATACTGTATTTTTCCAATCTTTTCAGATTACAAACTTATTTTCTCTCCACTTTGCATTATACCAAATTCTGATGCAACTTTCTAGCAGCCTGAAAATCAAGAAAGCATAGAAGAGAGTCTTTTCAAATCGTACCGAAAAAAGACAAAATTGTACACAAAAAGAAAAAAGAAACTATGGGGAATGATGTCCTCAAAAGAAATGAACTGTACTGAATTCAACTACCATCGTCAGACACTTACGTAATTATCCATACTATACTTGCATGTATTTCCTTGTGATCTACTGCATATGTACCCAAGGTAGATCATCAGCTAACTAATGAATACAGACATATGATAACTGCACAGTTGCAACTGAAAAAGTTACAGAATGTGATATTCCAAAGAGGGTAAATACTCGAGAGTACTGCTTTGAGGAGTGTATGTCCATAGATGCATTTCCAGATGCACACCCGCATGCTCTCAACACTAATCCTCTCATTCATACAGTCATATGCATAAAAACCACAAAGACACTGATTTACATAAAATTATCTCACTCCATTTTTATTTAAGATTTTCTTCTCCAGTTAGTAAAAGAAAGATGTGTCTCTCTTTATACATATGTACAAGTTCAGTTATAAAAATAGACAGCACATTCAAAGAGAAAAAAAGGCTTGGCATTTGTCTGATTCCCTCTAAATATCATATATACATGTGAATATGAGGGGAAGGGGGAAGTCTTCATGAGTTAATTAAACACCATCTCCCCCTCAATTATCCCCTGCAAATCTGTTTAAAAATCAATCTAACTAAGCTCAGTTCTGCTATTTTCAGGTGTGCAAATTAGAGGCAGAGCCAACAGGAAGCACTCGCTCCACACTGTAGGACGCCAGGCAAAGGATTTGGGGTTGGAAAAAAAATTATAATAATAAAAAAGTCATCTTCTGCTGTCACAGCCCAGACCTGTAACTCACAACTTGCTTGTCTCTTGAGGGATGAAAGTGCCCCGGCAGAACAGCCATTTAGTTCAATGTGTCAGACAGAAGAACTGCCCCACATCTAAATCTCAGTGCAATGCAGACAACGCTTACAGCAAAGCAAGGGGCTACGGAGGGGTCTTGCACATTGAGAATGGGGAAGGAGCGATCAGAGAATGAGAACGCAGACAGGCCCTGGCAGCTCGGCCTCCTGTCAGTCCTACGGGATGCGGCTATCAGTACCTATACGCTGCAGTGAACTCAAAGCTTAGTGTGTGTGTGACAATCACAAAGACGAAGGGAAAACACACTGGAAGAACGGTCAATGGATGGTTGGGATGAGACTTAAATTTTTCTCACGATCTGGCTGGAAAGGGGAATGGCACGGTCCTATTTCTCAGTACTGTTTTCCACTGCTCCTCTTGCAGCACTGTAAGCTGCAGGACCATGCTCTGTTATGGCACAGTGAGAGGAACAGCAGCAAACTCTTCCTCAGCACTTCAGCTTTCCCTCTTCTTGAGATTTGTAAAAAGTAGAGCCTTATTTGTTTCTAAGCCTTTAAGAGTTCAGCACACCTCAAAAAATGAGAGAAATCATTCCTAACACAGTGGATATTCATGCTGACAGACAAACCTTGAAATGTAAATCGCTGGCTTGTAGCTCCTTCCATTCTACGAAGTGGAGGCTGCACTACTGTTCTCACTAAGCCTGCTTGAGTTCTCATCGCTCTGTGGCTCTGAACCTGTTCTTGACAGGTGATGCTGAAGAGAATTCACTCCCTGGAAACCATGTGAGACACCTTCCTTTGAATTTCAGATCTTCAAAGAACCCAGAGGACCATTCTAGAAGAATCTGAGATTCTCTGATCACCCAGCATCTTAAGCTTAGCACTGAATTTCCTCCACATGTACACTGTCCAGTTCCCAGTAAGGAAATGTCTTCCGAGTCTGCAGGATACCCCTAGGGTTCAGATGCCGATTTATAGAATGAAATTAAAGCTGGGTTCCACCTCAGGCTACAAGAGAGAAAGTACTCCGGTGTGACCCGGACACACATGGCATAGAGCAGCTGGATGCTTTCTCAGGAATCTTTGTCAGACATATGAATAAAACATAAAAAAAAAAAAACCCGAATCTGACACACACTCAGTTACCCCAGACCACCTTCCCTCCTTCTTGCAGTGTCTGCAAAGATAATTTTTTGGGATAGACATAATCAAAGTGCTCAAATAAACCACCCATTCCCATTGTGTTTTGATTTTCTTTTCACACACGTGCTGGACAGCAACACGGCATTTATCTGCATGCCTTCAGCTGGCAGGGTGGTCTACTTTGAAAGCCAACACAGTTCAGACAAACTTTGGGGGGTTCAAAATCACTACCGACCACCTGAGGTGTGGGCACTTTTGCTTTGCTTCCGAATTGGGGTTTCTGATATGAGACTGCTGGTCAGGTTTAAGCTTTTGGGGGTCCCACAAACACTGTTTCCTTTGCTCAAAGGGGAGCTCAAGGGAGAAGAGGCGCTTGAAGGTCCAAAATCTGCAAGTCCAGAAGGCCGAATAATTGCTGTTTGTAGAGGGCTACTTGCAGACATGCCTAGCAATGGAAAAGAGAATCAAATTCCATGTGAGCATATTATTCCACTTGTCGCTCTTCAGCAGCAAATAACAACTTTAACAATGTCAATACATTAACAATTACTCCTAACACCACCCTGCAGTCATGAATTCTGACAGTTTAACAAAGAGGGATGTCCTTACTGTACAACTCATCTTGTCTTTTTACCCTGTGCAACCTTCAGTTGCAGCCTTCAGCTGGTATAAAGCTGAAACTCCACCACTGTCAGTTTAGAACGTTTTGGGACCTGGTCTTGTTAACACCAGCATGAAAGCAACATAGAAAAGCTATAGCCATACCCCTGGGACAAACACCACTATCCAGTTTGCCTGGACACCAGAAGAAAAATTGTAGGAGGCAGTTCTAAGGGCAGATGAGACTTCCACTGGGCCATCTTCTCATGGTCAGCCGAAGCGAAACTGGCTACCTTGTCACATTATTACCATGTCACACTGCCAATTGCCTGGACCTCAGAAGAGATTGAGCAAGCACTGCCAGCAATACAATACTTTAATCTATTTTTTGACAGGCTGTAAACAAACAATTCGCCTAAATTCATGCGGTTGGCTCTACTCTAGGTTGTCTGCTGCCTCCCCTTCCCCACATACCTTTAGAGACATTGTACCCGTAAGCTGCATACGCCGCTGCAGAGGCTGCTGCTGCCCCTGCTTTGGCACCTGCCATTGCAGCCGCGCTTCCTGCTGTTGATTTCCGGCTTCTGCCTTTCCCAGTGCTTTTTGATCCACTGCCTGAACCTTTAGGACGACCTCGGCTTCTACCTGACTGGCCTCTCCCACTGAGAGGTGTATCTTGCATCGAAACACCTTAACGGAAAGAGAACGTTAAAAGAGTAACTTTTAAGCAGAACATAGAGATGACTCACAACTGAGCACGGTGTCGTAACTACCTGCCATTTACATTAAGCTGTCAGCAAGTATTGATCCCATGGAAAGAAATTAGGCATACAAAACTCTTTTCCCTTCATTAATCACATTTAAGTAGCTACAACTAGTTGTTATTACTATGAATCCAACCCACAAATAGGTGAAGGATTCTGGGTTTTAATTAGTTCAGCATGAAGTACTTTCATACTTCAAGATACATTTTTTTTTCATTTGCTAAGAAATTCATCAAGAATTATGACTCTATTTCAGTGTCTAAAACTATCATAGTTAAAAACATTTCCCATCATATAAAATTACAGCTGCTTCAATCATCCAGTAGAAAAAGAGTTGATTATCAGCCCTATAGCAAATTAAAAGAAAAACTCTGAGATGTATATTTCTGTGGATGTCCATAATATGGTGATACGCATGTAATACAAAGAGAACACTCTATAACATAGGAACAAAGGACAAAATTCTTACAAAGAGTAAGTAATGCGGGGAACAGAGAAGTGTGATGGATGACAGACTACAAATAGGTAGATTTCCTGTCAAATCTGAAGTAACATCACAGTGAAAAGGCACATTTTTCTAAACTTTTCACCTCTTCCCAAATCTTGCCAATCATCCACACTGTGATTAAAATGCAGGAAGCATATCACCTAGGCATACAAAAAATCAAGATTTAACTATAAGTTAGTAATAAGGCAGCAGTACTGACCATTCATGGTATCTGAAACTGAACCAGTAATGGAAGCAGGAGAGTTTGTTGCCCTTGACTGAGGTGCTGAAGAAGCTGGATCATCCACAATCACAAGCATATCACTACTGCTCTCATCAGGAGGGATAGAGCCCATATGTAACTCACTGCTGATGGATATCTAAACATGACAGAGAACAAAGCCATTAGCTTCTCAGGTTAGGAAAGGGGAATGAAGGGTACAAACATAACAGCACCTTTAAAAGATATACACTTACAAGTAATTAATTGGTAGAAAAAGATGGATCAGAACAGCTATGTATCATATTGCCCAGTTTCACATCCTCCCTAATCACATCACACCTATTTACAAGTTGAGCAGCAGTAAAGACCTCTAGGTGCTCTTCATTTTCAATTGTTTAAAATGTATGTTAAAAAGTAGGAGATTAGTGGGCTCAGAGATTTAAGAAAACCTCTGTTCAACTGTGCATCTTCCTCAAATGGTCTGCTCTCATGAGAATGTCGTCTCCACCAAGACAGAAAACAGGGTTCTTAAACTAACAATACTGCTAATGAAAATCTTTATCAATAAGAGAATGACAATATAGGAACTTTAATCAGCATGGCAGAGAACAAAATGTATTTGCTGACAAAAACAGTTTGCATAAAAAGATGAAGGAAAATAAGATGCATGTCACTGGGAATTTACAATCTAAATTCCAGAAGGAAGGAAGAAAAAAAGACCATCACCACACACACACACACACACACACACACAAAAAAAAAAAAAAAAAAAAAAAAAAGAAGAAGAAAAAGAAAAAAAAACGTGCTAGTTCAGAATAAGAAGCAAGGAATGAAGCAGAGAAGGAAATGCAGAAGAGACTCGTGAGGAGTTCTTACAAAGGAACTGAACGCTGAGGAGTTATTCGAGGGATACTGTTTGGTTTGTTAACTAGAAAGGGATCATTCCTCATAGGCAAGCTATTTGTACGGAGAAAGGCATGAAGTTATAAACATGAGCAGAACATAAAGGCAAGTAAAAGGGAGAAGAAAGTAAGTAGGATTGTAGGCAGGAATGGAATAATTTTGGAGGCTGAAAGGGAGGGGGTGTCAGGGCACACACCTGCTGTAAAAAGAAGTAGGCAGGCAGCAAATGAAGAGAGGGATGATGGAATGACAAATAACACAGAGGAGCTACAGCAGCAGATTATTTCAGTTGTTGTATTTTCACTAAACCATTTTCACTTCCATGGTTCATCTTTACGACATCTTACTTCCCTACATATTTGCAAGTTCCATACTATCCAAAAAAATACAAAAAGGAAGAATCCTACAGGCTGTAAAGCCGTCATTGAAAAAATGTATAGTTCAAAGCAGCAGCAAGTCTCACCTCACTGAAAGGGCTGGGCATAGCAGAGTCTACACTAATGAAGGAGTCGTCACCATCAGCAGACAGGTTGGAGTTATCAGCTGAGGGAACAAATGGGATCACCAGGTTCATGCCCTCTTTCTTTCTCTTCCCATCCAACTCATCTTCCTTCTTTTTCTGAAATAAATAAAACAATACAGGGAATGAAAAATACAATAAAACAGGAAGAAAGTGAACAAGTTAACTGAAATCTCAACATCTAATGCAACACAACTCAAGGATCACCCGGCTCAGAATTAATCAGAACAAGCTTCTGAAGGACACAGTAACAGATCCCTTAAGGGCTGCTTCTCTAAATCTAAGTGTTCCCCTCCACTCTCAAAAGAGCTGGAACGTTGTAGAATCACTCTTACAGAATTACTTCGATTTCCATCACCTTTTTTAAGTGAGCTTGAAATTCTTTACCATCATACTGAATTCCAATTAATGTAAAGCTCCCCATTTCAAATATTCAGAATTTTCCTGAACTAGTTTTAATCTTTTTAAAATAAACTAAGCTTCCCTCATTCCACACAAGCCATGAACCACAAGACACAGATAAAACCCAAACAGCTAAATTTACATTCCCTTGCCAATAGTCCCAGAAACTGTTATTAATTCTGTTTTATATGCCACAAAATGATCATTTGATCATTTTTTCAAATGTAAGTCCCCAAACTGTTGTCTGTAGGCTACTGATGAATCTGCAAAGTTGTTAAGAGTATGTAATACTTCCTTATTTTTCAAGCCGTAAATCATATTAAAGGACAAATAAAATTGCAGTACATATTTTGTAATATCCCTCTTCTGTGTAAGGAACTGCCACTGATTGACGCTCAGTGGTGAAGGGGAAGTAGGACTTATGCATCAGATGGCCTTTGTAGAAGGTGTTTCCACAGTACATGATAGCGTGCCTGAAGCTTTTCAGTCTCAATGACTGAAACAAGCACCTTCTTTGTACCATAGTACCTTTTCAGCATATTTTTCCCTTTTACGTTTACGCTCCTTAACACGATTTGTCTCTTCCTGTTGTCGCTTCTCTTCTTGACGCTGACGCACTGTCAGAACAGAAATACAAAGTTGTCATCACTGAAAAGTTATTTCATGTCCTTTTGTTAATATTATGAAGAATTTTAGTTCTAACAGCTGTGAAGAAAAGCCATCCATATTACTAAAGCACACTGAAAGGCTCAAAGGAGAACTATTATATTAAAACTTTTTGTATCTAAATTACTAAAAAGTCTTTCTGGTAAATTCTTATTCGAAGCAATATAAAGGTCGCCAAACTTCAAAAGTATAATAAAAAACAGTGTTCTTTACTAATACCTGTTTGTTACCATCTACATAATTCTTGTCAAAACTTTGCCATTCAGGAACAATGTAATGATCCTGAATGAGTGCCAATAAAAATTTGATCACATCACTATGTCTGTTTTACACAATTTATCCTCTCAATTCTGCAGTGATATGAAACCATCTTGTATTAACAAGAGCCTGCAGTGCAAAACAAGCCAGGAAACAGAAGTGGCTATCAGCAATACATGCGTGTGTAGAGATAAAACAACATATTTTAACGAGCTAATGTACGAGAAGGTGGAGTGATTGCTGCAACATGAATTTCACATACATTTTTTCTCTAGTTCTTCATCATCCAGTAGAAGGCTAACCACCTCTTTTGGTTTCAAGGTGTCAGGTTTAAAATTGCCACCTGAAATCACCATTCGCTGGATCTAGAAGGAAAAAAAAAAGAAAGAAGAAAAGAACAAAGAAAGAAAGGAAAAAAGAAAAGGAAAAGGACATCACGCAAAGAAGCAACAAGCTTTTCTTCACTGAAAGCCAACTAGAAAAAGATGCAAATGTGTGAAAATCTGTATAGTCTCAATTCCTCTATCACACTAACGCAGCAAAACATTGAGATTTTATTGATAGTATGACTATTAAAAAAGACAGCAACTGAGCTAGAAAGCAGAAAACTGCCATCCCTTGTGTCATCTCCACACTTCTTCTAAAGCAACATAAAATAAACAACAAAAACAATTAACTATATTAACATATTGTTGAACATTAATTAAAGATAAAGCAGTACCTCCTGCAAGGTAAATATTACCGGTCCTATTTTTAAGTAATTTGCATAGAGGCTCATGTAAATCACATTCTTAAAGGGTACAAAATTTTTAGTCTCCTTGACTGAAAACCTAAATCTCCTTATCGAATCTATGTCTCTATTTAAGTAATTCACCCAATTTCTATAGCTCCAATCTTACTAAAAAAAAGTGCCAGGTATGAAAAGAAAATACACAACTCAAGACTGGAAGCTTTAGTGTAAGTCAGCTTCAGTAAGTTGTATTAGCAGCAAAAAGACTGCACTCTTTTTTGAGGCTAAGGCCAGGTGACTCTAGTACAGTACCCTGGAGCAAAACCGATGAGATTCAGCAGGGGAATTGCGAATGCAATCAATTGAAGATGCTTCAACTATTGCAGTGCAAAATAAATGCTAAGTAAAGAAAGGCCAACCAGCACCTAAGTAAGAAGAAAGCTAAAAGAATCCCTAAATACCCACAAAATTTGAGTCTTGTATACTTTACAAGAACTGCCACCAAGGAAAGAGAAATTGCTTTATTTTTTTCTTGCCAGTAAAGTGTTGTGAGGTTTAAAATTTCTAACACATTTACTGCTTAATGCTGCAAGGCACTGAGCATTCCCAGGAACCCTCACACCTTAAATAAATATCACTTGATACCTTCCAGATTTCCTTAAAAAAAAATCAGCTTTGATATAACAGTACAATATTAACAGAACCATTAGCTCTAACACTGCAAAGGTGGAATTTCTAGCCTTAAAAAGAGGCCTGAATAGTTTCAGTGTGTCATAAAAAATAGTTTTCATGAAGTCATGGTATAAACAATTAGCTTCTTCCTACTTTACAGAACGCAGCTGTAGTGCTGCTGTGGAAGAGACACAGGGATTTTTTTGTTTCCTTTTTGTTTTTTTTCCCCAAAAGATATTCACTTTTGGCTTCCCTTCCAGCTCCAGGCAGAGACCCTTCTTGTTTCTTCATTCGATACGTTTCCTGACACCATTTCTATACCTACTTGTTCCAAATGATTTGTTTGTTCCTACCTCACTCTTTTCCTTGGCCCTTTGTAAGATGCGCTCTTCAATAGTGCCTTTACATATCAACCGATACACAGTAACTTGTTTTGTTTGACCCAGCCTGTGGGCCCGGTCCATGGCTTGTTGGTCTACTGTTGGGTTCCAATCACTGTCATAGAAAATTACCTGGAAAAGAACAGAAGGGATTAAATAAAACCACACATTTAAAGAACACGGTGATTAAAAAAAAAAAAAAAAAAACATACTGAGAAAATTGAAAGTTCCACTATATAACTACCTGCTCACTTGCAGGCTGTGTTCACCTAGCCTTGCACAGTACTTTAAAGACTTTCTCACTGCATTTCAGATGCAATCAAACTCCTCAAAACTATGAATGTTTCAAGTTCTGTAGAATGTCTTTAAAATCTTATCTTTTTTAAGATGTCTGCTTTGGAGGCAAAAAATTCTGAAGATAACCACCATGTTAAATCATTGCCATGTGATTGGCCTACAACTACTTGCATTATGAATCCATTTTAGAGCGTTATTTACATTAAAAAGAAAATTCCACCAAATTAGAATTTCATGTGAACAGTAATAATCCAAGTATATTTTTTTTCTTTCAAGAAAATTTCAAGATGAGATTAAAATCTCATCTTCTAGTGCTCTAACTACGAACAAACAAATACCACATTATTGTCCAGTCATTGTAACAGTATGCACAGTAACCATACAAAGCACAAATGTTGAAAGAAATTTAAGGTAGCAAAGAGAAGCATTTAGAAAGTCACCACAACTGAGAAATAAGACTAGTCATGCAAGGAGCCTGCAGGAGTACACATATATATCCATCTATTTCCTCTGTTGAAACAACTTCAGTCATGAGAGCTTTCCAGTTTTAATGATCCTAGATACTTGCTCGTTTCCAATTTCTTTAAGTGATAGCAAGATACGATGGGATATTAAAAAAAAAAAAAGGGAGTAAGATTTTTGATTCAAAGATCTTTGGTTTTGTGTTGCTAAGGACAACAGTTGGTCTTGTGGTCAAATCTGCATGCATACAAGGTATTAGGTTAGCAGCACCAGAATAGCTGTTATTCAAAAGATGAACAGTTCATGCAGTTCAGCATTACTTCCTGTAATGATCAGTGCCAGCTAATCCGAAGTGCATATTCTTACAGTTCACCTAAATCAGTATGCATTTATATCATGAATGAGTGGCAGGGTAAAAATGTATCCTTTCTGAATAGCTGATACTCATTTAGTGTTTTGAAGCACAAGTACAACTCAACCACAACTGACTTTGTACTTTTAACAACATTGCTTTTGTGTACAGGGAAAAAAAGCTGGCTGATAACAGTGCCATTATTCCTCTGTTACTGAACCGTAAGAGTTAGAAGTCCATACATGAAACAGCACTCACTGCATGAAAGTGTCATTTGCATCTGTAGAGCCCTTCAGTCATCCAAATTCTCTCTAGGTTATCTTACTGAAGTATGTGGGGAGAAGGAAGGTGTCTCCAAATGCAACTGAAAACTGCGTACCAAGTGTGTGACATTCTACAGCTTTATTACCAATATTATACTGTATTACAAATATGAGCAAATTAAACAAGGTTATGCAATTTCATGATGTAAATGGCAGTACTAAGAAAAAAATAAATCAATCAACACAGCTGAAAGACTTTCACATAGAAAGACCAATTCTGCTACACAAATCATGAGGACAGGAAGGAGATGAGCAACTTGGGAAAACTGGTTGTAGAGGGAAGGAAAAGCAAGGAAATATTTAAACTGAAAATTAAACATTAATAAGCCAAATTCTATTTTGTATAAAGCTTTGTAAGCTTTGCCAAGCTTCACTTACTGTATCTGCAGCTGTAAGGTTAATGCCCAAGCCTCCAGCTCTTGTGCTTAACAGGAACACAAAAATATCATTCCTGAAAAGGAAGGAGAGTAGAAAACCCTTTATTTATATAACTCAAACACAAAAAAAACCCCTAAGGGTTTTGGAATCCATATACTTGCAGGCCAGGCAGAACTGACTATTTTCTCATGACTCAAGATTCAAGATACTACAAGTATCAACCTCTCTCTGGCAAAGTTGGGTCATAAAAACAGACTCTCAAAGAACTCATTCTGGTCCAAGTTAAGCTTCCTTCTGCTCACCCCCAAGAAACTGCCAACAGACAACAAAAATAATTATTAAAACTAGGAATTAACATAAAGAAGCTAGGAAGTCTGAAATTAAAACAAAAATGCTCCGGCAATATGAAATCTAATAATACAAAAATCCATCTTGAGCTATGGACAGTTGGGAGCAACTGAAGCATATTTGTCAAGCTTTAGACTTTCTCGACCAGATACAAAGCCAAGGGAATTAGCAAGGGCACGTTCACAACGAAGGTAATCCTTGGCCAGGAAGTCTTTTCACTGTTGTAGCAATAGTGGAACATGCATATAGACAGTCACCTGAGCATCCAGCTCAGAAATGCTTCTGGAAATGCCACATGGAAAGGAAAGAAATAGGATAGTGCCACAGAGTATATATTCTATGGTTATATATTTTCAGCACCTTGCTAGGGCATCTTGCAGGATAGTTTAGTCTCAGTCATGTTTTTTTTTTTTTTTTTCCCCTGGAAATATTTACTCATAAGTAAATCTTGTATAAGAGGAACTCAAATAACATTTTAATAGGAATTCTTGTTTAGACTGGCTGACCTATATCTCAAAGGGATTTCCTGTTGAAATGATTATTTTTCTTCAGCTGTTCTATTCATTAATAAAAATAAATTCTGTCCATGAATAAAAACAAATTTTTGACTTCTTTTAGTTAAAGGGTCTTACAGGAAGAAGCATCAGGATTTCAGGAGAACATCATAATCAGAAAGGAACCTATTTCTGGCAACTGGAAACAGGCAGAAAGGTTCTGCACAGTACCCTCACTTCAGGTATTTGGCACACATTTTTTTCAAGTTTTATTGCTCAGAGAAGCTTAATAAAAGGCTCTTCATTGCACACAGTCCCTCAGGTCTTTAAGTCTCATATGAGCTAGCAGCCTGAAAAGATAGATATTACTTCCCCTCCAATTTTCAGCTATGATACCTTGAAACTGTTAATGCAAGGACTATTCTCTGTTCTAGAACGTGTGTTTTCACCCTGCGGGAAGCAGCAATCTATGATCCTTACTTCTCTGAAAACAAAGTGACCGTATTTTTAAAGGTCACATCATCATTCAGGACGGATTACCTTACCAAAGTATCATACCATCTCTGACTGAACTACCACACCAAAGCAACATCCTATCAAGCCATATCTAGTGATCAAAAGGAAACTTAATAGCCATAAATTCAATCATTATAATCACATATCTTAGTGGAAGTAAAGTTATACTACAATATATGAATCTATAATGAATATATAACTCTTTCTTTCCTGATATGCTAATAAAAGGTGCAAGAAATCATTTTGTTTTACTGAACTGGTCAGTATATCTTACTATTTAAAAACCCATTTTAACATTAGTATATTAAAGATTTCTTAGCAAATCTTGCTGTGTTACAGATAAAATTAATTATACTGCCATTCAATGAAATCATGTTTAAACGACACGGCTTGTTTCACCGGAATCTAGGTCAGTTTCAAAAGCTCTAGCACACCCACGATTTTCTGTTTTATCTTCAGAGTGTTGTTTCTCAGAGCACATAGTAACCAACGAACATTTGCTCCCTTTCTAGTGAGGTGTGTAGGCAATAGCATATTTGGAATGGTAAAGAAACAGAACTCCGAGTTCACTGAAATTTGCTTCTGATACTTTGTTTCACAGATGACAGATTCTTAAATGCAACTGGATTCACCAGAACCAAATCCTGGTCCGCAAACCACCAATACCTTGAATGTTCGAGATAAACAAAGTCCATTTAATATCACAAAACATAGCTTAAGTGCAAACATCATGTAGTTGATTTCCAGTACACCTTATACCAAATCTGTAAGTAAACGATTTAGCACAGAAATGCCTTATTAAATGCATTACCTGTTCTGAAAATCTGCTACCATATCCCTTCGTTCAGAAATCTTTGAAGAACCATCCAACCTCATGTAAGTATGTTTCCTATAAACCATGTACTCCTGCAAAGAACACAAGTCAGAAAAAATACAGTTGTTCTTGAAATTGTTCATTCTTGATTCTTCAGGAAAAAATTATAAAACGAATTCACACTGAGGGAAAAAAAAACTTGAAACGTCATCACTAAATATGCTGTAAGTGTATGCAATCAATACTTTATTATTATAAAAATTAAAATATTTAGAAATTAAAGCTACTTTTAATCATCTGACAATTACTTTTGCATTTCACAAAAGCTAAGTAATAAATTATGATGTCAGTTCAGCCTTTATTCATTTACAATTTTCCTTTCAAGGTTTCAGAGCTGGGGATGCATGTGCTGGGCTGCAGACCATGTTAAGCCACATGCCTTTCTTCTGGAAGTAAATAAATAGGTAAATAAAATTATTAACTTACTTCTTTAAAGGTTTGCTTTCACAAAATCAAAATTTTGACCAAATCCCAAATGGTCACTTTCTCACAAAACAAAATACCCATCGTGTCTGCTCTCTGCTGATTTTAAACGACTTGACTAGTGGCTTCAAAAAGCCTGCCCTGTACTCTTAAGGTCTGCCCAGGCTTTATCTCACTAGTAAAGAGCCTGTGAATTTCACTGAGTACAAGAACACTTTGAAACATTAGTGTGTTAATGCACAGCTCGTGCCAAGCAACAGAACCGAAACCTTTGCCTGGGACACAAATCAAGCGGCACCAAACAAGGAATGCTGAAGACAAAGGCTTTCTTCAGTGAGACACGTTTTTCATGCTCTGAAGTGCCTAGCACTTTCTGGTAACTGCAGCAAGTCAAAAATTCTGAAATGCAGAGAAGGATCCTTCTAGGCTATGTAGATATCCTTAGAGTTTCTTTGAAAAGATGCCCTCTAATGTGCTACCACTGAGATCCTTTGCTGATACAACTTCTACTGGTTACATTAGCTAGATGTAAACCCTATTGGTATTTGCATGTCTCTTTTTGAGAAGCTGTGATTGCGCATGAAGACAGGAAAGGAACAGATGGTGCTTTAGCAGTAAGAACTATGAGATCCATCTTGCTCCAAGCTTCAATGTTCAGCAGATCAAGAACTGACATGCTGTGAGAAGACGTGACGGTTTTCACACTCTAATGAACCTTCTGACAATACCATGCTCAGTTATCCTTTTCAGCTATCCTTCAAGTGTTCCTGTTCCTCTTTACCTCTCCTGCAGTAGGGAAGCAGAACCAAAAAGTGCTGCCGTACTACAAGGAACTTGAGGAAAACGACTGCTTAACTGAAAAGAAGCTTCAGACAGATGGAGGGAAAGAGACATAAATAAAATTAACAACGTAGAAAAGATCAAAAGTCACACTTGGTCTACCTCTATGGAATATAGCTTATGGCTGATAGGACTTTAGCACAGAGTGATAGAATTTTAAAGCAGAGAAGAGCTGCTTAACTAGACACTTAGGCCCTCATTTACTATTGATTTATTCCATTTCTACGCGAGGATATAGCTGTCAATTAGGCACTATGTGACCTCCCCAGATTTGATTGATCCTCTTTATATTATCATGAGGGCCTCTTCTTTCCTCTTCTTTCCTACTGTCTCTATCTGCCTTTATTTTGATTCACTCTTTTAACATCTTGAATCAGTCTTCCCTCATCTCACCACTACCCACCTCTTCATTAGCAAGTCTCCTAATCAAACTGCAGAGTAAATAGAAAACAACTTCTTTCATTCTGACAAGTGCTTGCATACTTACCCCAGACCTTAAATAATTCCACTAAGACACAATTTACAAAGGAATAAACTACTCTATACCTTCAATACTAGAATGGATTCTTTTTTTCCATAAGACTAGCTTAGTAACTTAGCCTTTAGCTAATTCCTTCAATTCTCCACTTAACAGGTTCTAGTCTCTGAACTCTTTCTATGATCCTATATCTCTATCCTCTTTCCTACGATCAAAAAGAAAGCCTCACAGTATTTTAACAATGCTCCTATGAAACATTCTTGTTTGCAAAATATGTTTATTTGGTAACTTTATTTTTTTCAAATATTAACAGTATTTTCAGAAAAATCAGAATAATCAGGAAAAGAAACATTACAACTTATACTACACTTCTCAGTAGTTTTGATCACTCCCAGAAATGACATACTTTCAGCTTCAAATGAAAAGTGAGAGCATTGTGACAGCACACAAACTATTCAAGAACTAACACACTTGCTCCCTAAGTTTAGTTGTGGAAAGTACTTTATCTTTCTAGTTCCCCCCCAAAAAACTGTTGCGAATCAAGAAAACAGAGAACAAGATGAGGTAAAGCATCATCTAATCCTTGACCATCTGGAAGGATTGAGGTCACGCCACTACTGAACTGTATCATGCTGATTTCATAGTTGAGATAAAATGAAGAACTGATAGGAATCACATCAAGAGGTACAAGTTTAAAAAGCCTCCTGGCCAATAGCCCAAAATTGCAACCATTGTAATCATTTTCACTTTAAAAAAAGCCAATGATGAATCTCGTGGGGACACTTACAGTAGGCTTGCTTGAAAATCCACCTGCTAATGTTAATTAGTCAGAGGAGTCAGCAAGATACCAGAAGTATTAATATAGGAAAGATAATGAAATTGAGCCTGGCTGCAGAGCACCACCAGAAGAAACCAACCAGGAAGAATGACTCCCTCATGGTGAAGAATGCAGTGCCACTAAAGTGCATGCTCTTCTGAGCTCAGGCACTGATATTTTCTGAAAAAACATAAAATGTCTTTTCCCCTTTATTTCATAGTCCAAATCAAGTTCTGTTATTTTAACACAAACAAAATTGCATGTTCCTTGATAGCATATAACTAAGTCATTTTACTGAATGTAGAACATAATTTGACCCCTCATCAGACGAATGCAATGTGAACCCTGCTGAAATTACTGACAATTATGGTTACATACAGGAGAAAACAATCAGATCCTGAAAAATAGATGTGATGTTAACCTAAAAGGTATGAAACACAGAGCTGCATGAAATAATAATACTGAAATTATACTTTTCTGAAAAAAAAATTCTCTGTATTTATATCTGCTGCCATATAATAGCTGAATTAAGTAGTAGTTTCTTCAGCTAAAGCTAAATCAAACAGATTTTGTAAGCAACATGTTTTGTACTCTCTTCCCTCCATGGATTAGGTTAATATGACATAGTAGCTGTTACACTGACACAGTCAAAATACAGTTAAAAAAATAGGACATCTTATATTCTTTCATATTTATGTAGGTTGAAGGGATGAATTTTGATATCTCTGGACAGGAAAAAAAAATCTGTTGCTATAGAACTTTTGCAAAGATTTGCTTACAACCCACGTCCTTACTTGACTTTTAGCTGGCTTACTTCAAGCATCTTGGACATGGCAGGGGAAGGAAGTAAAAACAGAGAACTTAGTAGGTGACTTATTTGGGTAATAAAGCTCAATAAGTAAAGTTGAGCACTCAGCATTCCATTTTAAAGGCTTGGGAGCAAACATTTTTCCAAATTATCTCCTAACAGAAAAGACAGAAGCAGTAAACACTCAGCCTTATGAGCTTCGTGCAGGGTGTCAGCAAACCTGCAACATGTCCAACATGTACCAAAGCAGCGTAGGAGGCAATGCTACGAAAAGAACCAAGATACAGAAAGGCAGCCATGCAAGCTCTCTGCTTTTCCTCATAGCAAAGGAAAACAAATGAACAAACAAAAAAAACCAGTTTGCAATTTGTTATTGAACTTTATACAAACTGCTAGACTTAAAACGTTCATACAGGACTTATGATTTAGTTAACTATTGATTCAGGCTTTTCCCCTTCTCTCTCCATTTTTTTTGTGGAGAAGACAGTATCCTATGTAAAACACTACTTAGTGAGCCCACTTAAAACAATCCACTGCAGGATCATAGGATCTTGATGTTCCAGCAGTACTGAAACTACACTGCCAAATGCAAGTACTTCCCTACCTGCTACGAATGAAAAATCAGAAACTTTAT
This sequence comes from Rhea pennata, assembly GCF_028389875.1. Lineage (NCBI taxonomy): Eukaryota > Metazoa > Chordata > Aves > Rheiformes > Rheidae > Rhea > Rhea pennata. Next base: position 17,045,091 of record NC_084667.1, on the reverse strand, counting down.
CATGATTGCCTCTCTGAAATTAATGTACATCAAGGCTCTGTTCTTTTACTCAAAATCACACAGTCAGAAGTTATTACTACTAATCCTTTACTGACAAGGGACGGAGGTATTGTGATACAAGGGATTCCCGTTTTCAGAACCAGCAGAAACCTCAAACTTTGCTACACTCAACAGAAAGCCTGAGAAAGAAACGTATTTCTTTCAAAGCATTGTAAGTATTACCAATAGAAAACCAAATTAATAACCCTCTCATTAACTTCTTTTCAGATTAGCTTTTCAGTGGCATGGTTGCTAACCAAATAAGAGATTTTTTTTTCTTCTGAGGCATACTCAGTATGTTTAAACAATGAGTAATAACTTAATTCTTAATTATTTTCCTAGTTAATATGCCAGAGAATCTCTTTACTAATGTCTACCAATCTTTGGCATGGGAATAAAATGACACAAGGAAAAAGCAGAAGTCTAAAATTACAAACAGCATGAACAGCATAAAATTAATCACTGTTCTCCACTTTCCTTTCAATACAAAAACACATAATCATATCTAGTTTTGAATCAAAAAAATTAGAAGGAAGCAGTTTAAAACCAGTGAAAAGCAGTGTGACTAAACTGTGAGACCCCTTGCCACAAAGTAGCACAAATTATAAAAATTTACAAAAATTCAAGAGGCAACTGGACACTTTCACAGAAGAGGAATCCATTTAGGATTTCTGAATACACAGAAACCAGAGCTGGCTCACGAAGTCCTTGAGTTGCAAATCGCTGGAGGCTGAGGGAATAATCAGGAAGTATCACTATTCTTACACATCTTCCCCTAACCATCTGCTTTTGTACACTAGTAGAAGCATGACGCTAGGCTGGACCTTTTGTCTGACTTTGCATCGCAACTCTTACATTCTCATATTAATGCATTTACTGGGTGTCCCTAAGTACAGTAATTTTACATCATGTTTGCTGCATTCAAATTACAGCACTTTCTCCAAAACACTGTTGTGAAATCTGCAGCTTCAGAATTTGCCTCCTGTAGGTTACAGCTCTCCTACCTCCAGTAAGTCAATCATCCGTGTCATCTGAGAGTAGATAAGAACTCTGTGTCCTTGAGATTTCAGACGTGTCAACAGAAGATCAAGAGCATGAAGTTTCCCACTATCAGTGATCAGACTCTCTTTGTCTAAGAAGAAATGGAAAAAAGCAGGTAACTACAAAAGCCAAAACAGCATATAACAAATTAACTTCTAAGTTTAGTAGCATTTCACCACACCATAAGCCCTAGGTTGAGGAGCTGTGACAAAAGAAGCTACAAGATCCCTTCTCGGTGATATTTACAATCATGCTGCTGACAGTAACTTTCGGTAGCTGGAATGGGAACATATGAATATACCCACCCGGCAAAATCTCGTCACAGGTTGATCTCATGATGAGTACGAGCTTAGTCCACTTTTCAGCTATTTCCTCCTTCTAAGGATTCATCCTGACCATGTCAACAACCACAACATGCCTTCATTATATAAGCTGGCAGTTAAAGGTAATTTTTTTCCCACTTTAAACATGAAATTTTGTCTTTTGGATGTTTCCTGTTACCTGTTGCTGACCTTTAGATGTATTCTTCATAGATTTAGTTTCAAGATCAAATCTGCCACCAACACAGAGAATGAAAACAATTTTCTAGGTCACTGTAAGGTAACAGCCCCTTGACAGTGCTGCCTTAACTCTTCTTTTTCTTCCCTGTCCTCCATTTTTGGTTTTCTATTTGTTTTAAAAAAACATTTCCCAATGACAATTTCTTAAGTCACTTTATGTCCTCTCTAGTTCAGCACCGCTCATGAAGTATTTTTCAGGAAGGAGAGTTTCCTGTTTGTACATTCTGTACATAAACTTCGGTAAACAATACGTTACTGTTGAAAGAGGATGAAGAGAAATTTTCTTCCAAAAAAATTATCTGTTGGAAAGGCTTCTGATGATTCTTTATTCTTTGGGATGCCTGAATTTAGGTTTACAGCCAGAATGGAAAGTTGACAATTACAGATGGTGTAGGCTAGTACGGAATCCAAGTAGCTTCAACATGTCTAGCAGGTAATATTTCTGCACACTTTCTATTGCACAGAATGGATTAACTGATGGGCTGAAGAAAATCCAAATTTCTGTGAGGCACTTAATGCAGTACTGTACTATATTCTGTTTTTAAAAAATGGTATATACCAAAATTACTTAGTTAATCTGAGCAGCATGTATTTTAATATTGCTAAAAACAAGATCATACTAGTGAAAGAGAGATCTACAGATCGTACTTGGAAAATGGTGCTTCTAAGAAGGACTTATGAACAGGGCAGGCAACCAAGTCTGTAACTGTCCAAGTGCAGTGATGTAGCACAGAGGGTAAGTTTGATTCTTGCATGTACAAGCATGGGCTTACTGAGAAAAAGTAGAAAGGCAGCTATCCCATTATCCCATGAAACTTTCACCCAGAAATGTGAATTCTTCCTCTGTTGAGTATTTTAGGATCTCTCTGAAGTTTGTATTCTTTAGCTTATATAAAAAAAATGCCCTAAATTCTGGAGTTACTGGGATCTGTGTTAGGGCATTAGAAGATGCAGCTAGAGTACCGCTTTCTCAGCTTCAAACTCTGAGCTGTCAGTACTGCTTAGAATTTTAAGAGATTTTATTTGCACTATAAGCTAATGCTGTGATGGTTTTCTCCTTTGGTAAATTTAGAGCAATGTTCCTGGAATTCATGAACTAAACAGCCCAGACAAAATAGCTCCACTCTTTTTTTGCTGGTCAACCTCTCTATTCAGTGCTTTGCTCTCCCTTTTCCACACAGATCTCATCTGATGGTGATGTTGCCTTGGCAGGAGTGAGTACCACCACATCACTGCTTGAATCATTAGCAACTACCTCAGGGAATCCATCAACTACAGAGTCAAATCAAGTGGATTCTGTAAGACAAGCTCAAGATCAAAGGGCAGGTGTGCATTTGTTTTAGGTGCAACATAAGGTATAAAGGCATATTACCCTCTAAAATGGAATACTTTCTCAATTATAGAGACATTTTTAATAATTTCAAGTATTCTAAGAAAAATAGAACTTTGAGCTTACACAGTTACAACGATAACAGAAATGGCATAAGGTTATTTGGTTTTAAAAAACATTTACGTTACATCAAAAAGTCTGCACAATAGGAATCTATTTTCTTCACTAAATATGATTTTTTTTTCAAATGATAAGCCATCACATCTTTCTTTTTTTTTCTAATTTGTCAGCTTGCTATTTCAGAAAGAATTAAATAAAAGGAGCAATGCAATATGAGAAGTCTAGCTGTACATAATGAACTAATACGATTATTAACCAAAAGCCATCTGAATGGAAGGAAACAGAGATAACAAGCAGGGTCTGTTCAAAACTCAATCTAGACTGACTCAGATAAATGCACTAGCAAGTTTCCAAATGCAAAGTCCTTCCGCTTTTCTCACATATTCTTTTAACAAGCATGAATAGGTAAAATGAAAGTTTGGTAACTGGAAATGATGTGTGTCCTTTGCTGCTGGTCTCCATTGTAAGTAACTATTTTTAAAAAACAGTATAATGCAAATTACAGCTGAAGTACAACTTTGCAGACAGTTTTAGAGTCCTGAAAGTTAGCAACTTGTTAACAATTCAGTTTGTCTAATATCTTGGCATCTGAGCACTGCTGAGAACATTTTTGAGGAAAACAAAACAGAACTAACAAAAAAAAGAGTTATCATTCCTGGAAGAGAAAAACATTTGACTTTAGCCTGGCATCTTTAAGTATGCTATCTTGAAACCATTGTGTTTTCCAAGCTCAAAAGCTTTTGTGTGCTTAAAGCCTGCCACCTAGTGCTTAAAAATGACAAATTCTGTAAAACTCTTACAGAAAATATACCTCTTTTTCATGCTGTCTTCAGAAAACATGACATTTAGTAGAGGGGGGAAAAAAAAGTGTCTTCCATCTTCAGTTTCTCTCACTGCTGTTTCTCATCCCTTTTACCATGTGATAAAAAAAGAGCTGTTTGCCTGATTTTAAATGGGACTTCCAAAATTCGCAAGCCTACATTTTTGGTTTTTAATTACCACTGAACAGTTCCGATGACAATGTCTTTTGATTTTATTTTATTTTTAATAGCATCATCAAAGGAACACCATTTTTAATCAAAAATTTTCAGCCACTCATGAGACACAGATCCTGGACTACAACAACAAAAAAAATCTTGTTAGGATGCAATCTTTGGGTTCTTCTTCAGCACAGTATGCAATAAACAGGAGAAAACGAGAGCAAAGAGCCAGAACTGTAAAACCACATTGTATTGCCTCTGGAGAGGGGAAAAAAAAAGAAAAGAGAGCAAGAAAGTGCCCTGTCTCTAGGCATGCAGGGATACGGACATAAATTACCTACAAGGGGATACTACGGGATACTATAGCCTGGGAAGAATAGTCACAAATGATTATGACTCAAAATAACCCCAGCCAGGAGCTCTAGCTGATGACTATAGCTGTGCTCATAGTTCTCTGGAGAATGCGAAAAAGTGCCTCTGGACATGCAAAATGCAGAGGGAAGAGAGATAAAGTCTGGGTTCCAGCTGACACCCCTGGTTCCCCTCCCGACAGTCTGCAAGCACAATGGGGTCAGTGAGGAGCTAACTGGCTCTCACAGTAAACAGCCAGTGAGGCCGGTGCTTTTTATCGATGCTAAAAGGACTCAGACACTTCCTGCCATTTAATCCAGGACCATTTTTCTTTCAAAGAACAGGAAAAGCCTCAAGAGATTCCCACAGTGATCGCCACCAAGCCTGCTGCCAGGGTACTGGGAACGCCGAGTCTGAGAAAAGATAGATCAGGGTTAAGAGAGAGAGGTTTCCCCTTGTTCCTGTCACCTATTCACTGTGCACCTTCGCACCTACAGCTTCATTGTACGCTTGATAGACTTCAGCCTTGTAAATGGCTTCTTCAGCATATCAGTTGCTTTCTATAATGCATTGTGCCTGCTTCTGCATGTACAAACACAGCTGTGCAGTTGTGATATCTGTCCCCTTAGAAGAGGTTTAGGTTTGAATGCTATTTCCCACCTAATTAAAACACAGTTGTATCAATCTACTTTTGCATCTGCTTTTAATTCCAACACACCCCAAATTCCACCAGTCTTATATACAGCATCCATCCCAGCCATTTCAATCAGCTTCTGTACTGAGCTCTGACAATCTGTCTTACCTTGCACCTATCCACTCATTCCTGTAAGTTTCTTGTAACCCATCTTCATTCCTGCATAAATTTTTACTGGTAACAAAGTCGTCAGCTTAAAATTGAAAAGTGTTTTGACGAGAATTCAGCCCTCTCCCTATTCTATGTTAGCCATAAATATTTCCACTTTTCCTCATTTCTCCATTCATGCCTTCTACCTTATTTTATTCCTTCACTATTTCCCTGCAGTGATTCATCTTCTGTTTCCAAATAATTGATAAATGATCCAATGCATTCCTGAAGAAAAGAAACTACATAAAATCACCAAATATCATGAAATATTGATCTAGCACAAACTCAGCAAAAACAGTTCCTCTTCAAATGACTCCAAATACTTATGAGGTATCTTCTTAAACCGGACTGCAGCAAGCAAAAGGCCATTTTCCTTTTACTGTGTTCACTTCCCCCGCCAAACATCCTTGACCCAAAAGGGTCTGGGAATAACTTAGGATCTGGCAGTGTAAGCTGTTTTTCCTCTTGGCTATCTCTCAGATCTCTAGTGCTTTATGAAGAACTCTGCTCACTGTTCAGGACCATCTTCCGACAAAGCTAGAGCGTGTCCGGCCCACAAAAGTCACTGCAGTATTGGTAATCAAATTCTAACTGATCTTGGATTACTTTAGTCTATTTCCAAAGGAAAAAAAAAAAAAAAAAAAAAAAAGTGTTTCTTCTTTATTATTACACTGGTATCTTTTTACTACTTTTACCAAGAAATATGAGTAAGTCTTCATTATTCCAGATGGATTTCAGTAAATTCCTTATGCCTTGTTTTCCAGGCAAATTTCCTCTGATCTTGGTCCCCAAACCTTCCTTTCTCAGGACAGACTGCCCACAAGTAGTGTTTACCCTTCCACTACGAAGGCCAACAAAAGATCTCTTAGATCACTACTAGGGTCTTTCAGCACTCTAGAAGGAAAGAGAGGATTGCTATTTTTCTTGCAACCCTTGCTTTAGTAAGCAAGACCATCTCTTTACAGTCATTTTGAGGGCTGACAGCTACAAAGAGAGGGTGGTCAGCATTAGAAAAGTTTTTATCAGACTTGTTCCGTCTTCACTGAAAGCTTTACTCCAGACAACAAAAGACATGAAGTCACAGCGTATTTTAAGATGACAGGGTTAATTTTCACTCATAAAGAAAAAGAAAACCCCCAGCTGTGACCACCAAACAACAGATGTCCTTATCTATCTTGTCTCTAAGCTATTCCGTGACAAACTATAAGCTTACCTGGTATCCTGATAAAAGACCAGCCATTCTGAGGTCTGATTCCCAACAGCCCTCCTGGATATTCTGGGAAGAACCGGGAGCACTGCTTCAGCCAGTCAGCTGCTAGTTCGGGGGCTCCATTGAGTACACACTGCTTTGCTTCTAGACTTCCTCCTTCCTTTAGTGCCCTCCGCTCATATTCTGCACTTTGATCATTGCAATAGAATTCCAGCGGCACAGCAGTTACCTATAAGTAAAATCATAATCAATATTCTTGTTCACAAGTTCTCCCTCATCCTCATTCCCCAAATCCTCAGTTACCTTCCCAAAGGTTCAAATTTTAAAAGCTAAATCACTACTGATATATACAAAGGGAAGAAAATCATAGACTGACTTAAAATAAGACAAGCTGTGACATCTCACCACCCACAAAAAAACTCTATGAATGATCAGTTGTGGACTACTTTCCTTTTGATAAACAGTGCCTTATGTCAACTGCTATGCAACTGCTGGCAAAGCCGAGGTAAAGAATGTTATCTTTGCTGCACATGTCATTTTGTCTAGACTTTTAATTTTTGCCCTTCACAATCAAGTCCTTACCTAGCAGAAATGAGATTTACAAATAGTCATTGGCAGAAACTCATGGTATAATTTAAAATTAGGAAGACACATAAGTTAGGAAGGAAAAAAAGAACAGGGAAACAGTCACATTCTGGAGGCACATACTTGTCAGGATTGACAGCTAACCTGAACAGAAGCAGGCCACAGAAACAGCCAGTGAGCAGAGGATGATCTTCCATTTCTTACAACCATTCTACAAATTCCTTGCCCTATTACCTACTTCACTGTATACAGCTCCACTACACAGATTAATGTTGGAAACACAAGAACTCTGATTTTATGCCACATGAGTTATCTTGGAACAGTTCCATCACTTTTTTTTTTTTTTGGTCCAAACCTGGACAGAGACTAGAAGATATACGTTAGCTAAACAGCTGTATGCCCAGATGGCTGTAAAGCCCCCGAGTAAAGAATTTGTTCCCGCTGACAAGGCTGTCCTTTGTATACTATATAGTTTTGCCTTCTCTCTCCCTTACCAGGGTAACAGACAACTTTGAGATGCCATCCTGTGCTACAGATAACTGCAATGAGCACACAGATTTTGACTACTGGCCAACGAAGAGCAAAGACAAGATGAATGTAGGAAGCCTTTCATCAAGGATGCATCTCATGAAGAGAGACAAGAAATGCTGCACTACATAGTCTGATGTGCGCTCTTCTTTTACTAGATGGAGGAGAAGGTTGGAGCTGTAGACACAATGATCTGTGAATTTCTTCCATTCTCTCCAATCCACTGGAGTAATTAAAACCAACAAAAGTAACAGACAGAAGCTCTGACACATATCAGGACAGCCTGTTCTCCTGTGTTCTTCTTAAGATCCTTCACTGAGAATTAAACTACACAATCCAAAGCAAATAGAAAAATTACAACACTTTCACTCATGCACAAATATACAATTCACCATCTAACACAAAATTCTTTACGATAAAAGGCAGACTGCCAACTTCTTCCTATCTTTTATGAATATAGATCTGCACTGGGCCAGAGTTCTGGAGTAGGCATTTACATAAGGTGTTTACAACTTAGTTTGCAAAAGAAAGAGTAGAAACTTCCACATACTATCAAGAGACCTAGAAATGTGTTTATTAAACACATTATTAAAAAGATTATTATCTGTATAGATTCATGCATGTTAGAGGTATTATTATGACTCCTAACAATAGAGAATGAGCTTATTAACTAAATGACTACAAGAAATAGTGCAATGAACACAGATAAGAAAACTTGTTAAAGTTTTCACATTTTAAAAAAGGATGCAGAGCTGGACAGTAAAAAATACTAGTGAAGTCTGAAGGCTTTGATGGTGAACATTAAACAGTCGAGTTTCTGGAGAATTTGCAAGGCATGGGAATTTGCTTAATAATAAGACAGTTGAAACACATTATAGACAGCAAAAACATTATCTTTGTATTGCAGCTGAAAAGATTTTATATTTTTTAAGGGGCACAAATTTCTTGTTCTAGCTTACTCTAGTATGACATAACTGACTCCTATGTACCAAGATTTTTTTAATTTTTTATATATAATGTACATTGCATGTGTGTATATATATATAAAAGTGTATGTATATGCGTATATGTATATATACACGTACATATGTATATATACATACACATACTTATGTGCATATATGTGTATATACATATATACCCATATATATTCCCATATATATATACATGTATATGTGTATGTGCCTGTGTATAATGTTATATCATGCAAATGAAAAGATAGGATTTTAATAACTTAACTAAATGATAAGCAGTAACATAATTTAAATGTCAACAATTTTAAAGATCCTTATCGTGCTTTAGAATTGTAAGATGAAGGTAACAACTCATACCTCAGAAACAGACTGCCTGACATCTTAGATGCTGGTTACTCCTCTCAACTTTTACCAGTTAATTCAAAATAGAAGGTATTAATCAAGATCATCTTAATGGACAAGACTGTGGCCTATCCCTCTCCTAAAGAGGCCCTTCTCCTTATAAGAATGGATTCATCTCACGGACAGTTGTCTTTGCAAGGTCCAATCTCTTGTTTAAACCAATTCATGAGCATATTTTTAATGCATATTAAAGCAAAAACAATAAAGAATGAAAAATCTTAGCAGTTATGAGAAATTAACTGCTTTGCAAGATGGGAAGGGTTATTTTTAAGCTAAACTGGCTTATAGGTCTATATTTAATGTCACATGGAATAACGCAAAGTGAAAGGGACTGGGTTAAATGAGATTTCCGCATACATGTCCGATACTTACTCTAATTTACCACATGTTAGAGTTAATGCTATCTTGTACTGCCATCTGCAGTCAAAGCGCAAGATTGTCTTTTGTGCAAATGGGTAAAGCTTCTCACAATTCAAAATTCAAACCTTGTTGCCTGAAGGACAGATGCCCAATGCAAACCATGATAGAGACTTTCATTGTTTCTTTTAAGGGACACTATTAACCCTCAGACTTCTGTTCACATTGCTATACTGGACATACTGAATAAACATATTTTCAACCATCAGCAGTCTGTCATAACATTTATTTCTGGGACACCTAGGATCGGTAACCACTACACACAAGCAGAGCAAATGAATATCTAATACAGAAATATGGCCCATCTAATGAAATCAGCATAAAGATTTATATATCAGGATTTTTATAAGAAAAATAAAATCACATTGTAAAATTCTACAAGCTATGTTTCAGTAATGCTCTACCTAAAAGAAAAGCATTAGGAGACAATCTTGAGATGAACTGGGTGTGTGCTTCAGAGTAACCTCTATATTAACAGGAACAAATCTTCCCACATAGGAAGCATGCCGCGTAACAGCGACTAACATCTGAGAACATAAGACTGTCTTTATTGTTAGCTTTTTCTCTCTCTCTAAATGCATGCACGCACACACATGCGCACGCCTCTAAGGTAGAGCTCTACATCTTTTATACCATTTTATAGGAAAAAACATAACTGTAATGGATAAAAATTTTCCATTCAAGCTTGTTTATACTTCTACTCTTTTTTCATGGAGCAGTTGTTTTTGTCAGGCTTTTTTTTGTTGTTTTACTTGTAACAAAAGGTAAGATAGTCCTGAGTGCTAGACCTTCATGTATACCAATGCATTCTTTTCAAACAGACTGAATATAAGGACTCTCAGATCAGAAATACATAAAAAAAAAAAAAAAAAAAAAAAAAAAAAAAAAAAAAGTGGTAAGATGATCACATATTCTTCTCTCCCTAAATTCACTGACCTAGTTTAAGGACATTTTTAAATGTTTCCTGCATTTAGGTCCATGCGAAATTAAATTAACCCTCTAGACATTGTTAAAATGTCCAGAGGCACTTTGCACAGCAATACCTGTGAACCCACAATGTATTAAACCGCTAAACTAAAAAAAGCAGTAATACACTGGACCGAATTAATCAGCTTTCTAATGAGAATACCAGATCCATCTTCCAAGTTACTTTTTTTGTGATTAAAGCCTATTTCTATTCAGAAAAATTGCCTGCAAATGGATAAAAAAGAAAACCGTAGCATTGAAAACCCTCTTCATCACCCCCCAATTTTTCCAGAGCTGCCACACAAACACACTACTATTCCCATCATTCACTCCATTAAGTTCCCAAAATTCACCACAAGGCTATACTTTTTGGAAACACTGGAAACATGTGCTTTTTCTGCCGCTTCACGTCTCAGACCTTCTTGCCAAAAGTTTCTAACAAGCATAAGTATTTGTGTTCCTAGCAGCAAAAAGCCATGCCTCCACTTAATCATTTTTATACATAGCCAAGCCAAAACAAACAATTTTTTTTTTACTAGACTGAAAGTCAGATATAATCTCTCTTCTCCTTTCCCTTCCCCTTAATATTACCCTAGCCTTTCAACTCAATCCCCCTCCTGTCTTTCTAATATACAGGAAGTATTTGTCATATCTTCATAAGCAATGCAACTCTAGAGAGAGCCACAGATTAAAGAAATCTGAAGGAACACGGGGTTCACATTTACTTTCAGAATAACTGCTTGTTCTTGAACCGGTAGTATGTTGAGACTGGGAGGTGATATGCTATTCTGAGAAGCTGAGTTGGATTCCTGCCCCCAGAGCTGAAGGCACAGATGAATTACATTTGAGGAGCAACACACAGGTGGTAAGTGCTATCTGCCATCCTCCCTTCTCCAGAGGCCGTGGTATCATTACCTACAGAGACACATTTGATCGAGCCTACAGAAGTAACATCAACAATGATTAAAGAATAGAACATCTGGGTGGCCTCATAATAAAAGTCTACCATTAGCCTATTTTTGTATCATTATTACTATTAAGATTCCTCTTTAAATAATGGGGATTTTATTGGCCCATTATTGCTTCAAAATAACTGGAAGCAGATGTCCTCATTCTTAGCCTCACTGATGCCAAGATTTCATTATATTTAAGGTAGGATTTTTCCCCAAGAGCAGGTAACTGACTGGGACTCCTGGGTATGACAAGTCTATTTTGTTAGTTACTCTTCGTAGATTTACAGTTTCTCATTTAGATTTCTTCATCTTCAATTTACTAAGCTGAGAACAAAGAACTACATAATAAAGAAAAAAAAATAATTCAAGATGTCTGTCACCCAAATTGACTATGCACTGCCACTTGGTGATGCACAGCTTCAGCTTTCTCATACTTAGCAGGAACAAGGACGTGCCTAGCAGTCAGAGATGTTTTTGCAGAACTTTTACCTCTCTATTTCACCCAGCATCCTACAAAAACTGTATGTTTATCTTACTTTTAGTTGTTTCCTCAAAATTGAAGATCATCTAGGCAACTAGAAGAAACAATATTCAATAGTTCATCTTTTGCCAAAAGCCTGGGTCAGAACCTCCTCTCTACAAAAGGTTATTCTGCACATGGAAACTTTCCATAGACATGCTTATCTACTACAAGGTCAGAAATGGCAGATTCAAGCCCAGATTTGAATTACGAGTACATTTTGCCCAACTTCACCAAGATGCAGTAAAACAGAATGAAAACAACAGCCATATACTTATGAAGGTGCTTTGTGTCACTCCAGCAAGCTTCAGCTAAAGTAACTTTAAAATTAAGTTACTAGTGAACAGATAACCCAAAGCAGTGCCACTTAATACTGAGAATATTTAGAAAAAGCCAACTCAAGTAATCCTCACATACTGGAATTTGATGTTTCCTTTTTGGAGCATAAGCTGACATGATGACAGAGGCTGAACACTCTTCAAAAAAAGCATTTCTTTTCAGCCCCTTTTTATCAACACAGCTGCCAAATAAGTCTCCCCACCCTAGTTATATACTGTGCCTACATCCTCTTCAGATTACATGGGAAGGATCTGTTTGGCAATCCATTCTATAATTTTTCAGCTTTTGGTATTAGGAGAGAAAGTGAAATCTAGATATCTCCGAATTACTCCTGTTGGGAACATCTTACTACAACTTCCCTTTTCCCATCAGTACACATCACAGTCATTTCCCCTATGAAAAAGCTCTAAAGAATACAGTAGCAAAAGGATATCCTTACAACAGTTTTACCCAACCAAAAGAAAGTAATAGATCATTCTGTTCCTTAGACACAATTCTAACAGAAGATTTAAAACACAATAGAAAATGTATAATTTACAACTTAACTTGGACTTACCCGCGGACTGGCTATGCACAGGAAGGATGGCAGCTCAGTCAACTGGCAGCACCGTATACAAGAGGTAGCTGATCTCCTTCGATGTATGACATGATCTGAATAGCCAGTAACTGCTTTACAGTAGCTACTGAACACAAGGTTCTAAAAACAAAATTAAAATTAAGAAGTTACTATGCCTATAGGGAGAAAATCCTCTGAAATCATACAACCATTTATGAGAAAGAATGACAATGAACATTCACTAAGTATTTCCCTTGGAAAGAGGAAACTCTATACATCTGCAGTGACAGTGTACAGGATTTTTGTCTAATCGTCAGAATATTCCTATCTTGAAATGGTTGAAAGCAGAACAGCCCACAGTCATCTTTGGTCTTTACGCTCATCTGGAACTGGAAAAAAGTCTTTCCTTCTCAGAACCTTTTGACCTTGGCTTTTATGACGAAGGAAGTACAGAAATATTCTGGTGAGTCTACCCATACTGGTAAGTCTACTCTCACACTGTTTTCAAGATATTTCTCTATCTATTCTGCATGGATAAAAAGAAAATTGGAAAGGAAAAGAATAAAACACTATAGGAAACTTGACTGGTATCTTTACATTTTCATCTTTCTCAACCTTATCTTCCTTTCTCATGCAAAATGGCTCTGAATTTTATCCTAAAGGCTCTCAAGGTGCTGGCATGACAACTGACATTCACGAGCACACACACATACAGAATATGGAATTTGCCACATACATGCCAATGTCCTTTTGACATTAAAAAAAAAATATACTGACTCAAAATTAGGGATACTAAGATGACATTTCAGTTCAAATAAAGAAGAGCTCTTTGAAGGTGCTCCATGCAGAAAAATAACACAAAATTGTTTTATTCAATTACATCAGTTACTGTATTCCCCTTTTCATTGTAAATATCTGCAAACAATGAAGTAAACTACTTATAGTTAAACCATTCTTGCTACTTCTTATTCTCACTGCCTCTTCTACATAGAACATAGTAGTTGGTTGCTATGAATATAATTACGATAACAGGAACATGAGGGCATTATTTTGAATAGTATAGGAAACGAGCAACAAGGAAAGAAACACCAAGAGGTATACCTCTTGCTGCCATAGGGTCACAGGATGTGCCCTCCTGGCATTTCTAGCCGTTCATTTAAGGTAAGTGCAAAGTAAACAGAATCTAAAACTTCAGCTTAGTTCTGCCTCAGTTCCTAATGCATCCAAATTAACTGCATGCTACTGTTAATTTACAGATCCTCCCAATTTTTAAAAATCCCAACATCTGAGATTCAAAACATCAGGCCACATGACAGAAGCAGACACACTGTAGATATCACACACTGGATACACACATTTATGCATGTGTGATAAGAAAATGCTAGAAAAAAAATCCACAGCAGTAGACTGCTAAGATGGATCACACATTCTTGGTCACTTCTGCTTCCAGATGTAGATGCACTGCGCAAGATGCAGATGGCTGACATACAGATGAGGCCACCAGCTAAAACACACATGCCATCAACAGACCTTAAAATTGATACAGTTAGTTCACAGTCATCCTGTCTGCCCCCCGCCCCAATCACAAAAAGAAAACAATATAATGAGAATTATATTATATGCAAGAGAGACAAGTACTCATGGTCTAATATTTTGGAACATACAGACAACAGAGATGGTGCTAGTACTTTTGTACAGTTAGACTACCTATGAAATACATTCACTCAACGCTAGCAAGTAAGTGGGTTCTCTAGCCACTACCAGTCGGAGTTGTGGTCTGGAGCTGGAAAAAAAACAAAAACAAACACACACAAACAACCACCTCTGACTGATTGTAGGTGCTCTTCAGTGGACACAAAACAGCTGACAAAAGACTTTCCTTGACACTGAGCAAAGCTAAAAGCACAGGTCAAAGCTTGGGCTACACCGAGCAATGGGAAGTGATCCCAAACATTGACTCTTACTTGGCCAGCAGTAATGCTAGTTTAAGCAACAACTGCTTCCACTTGTTCATTACTGTCCCTACAGAGCCCCTTTTTATTGTTGCCATAGCTGTCTGCACATACTAAGAAGCTGATTGAGATGAAAACAAACCCTTGCCCTTCTACACCAGTTACTTCCAGGATCTTCACCACTTGGAAGAACAGACTAGCTGTGTGGAAACAGTACAGTGGGCAGTGCAGGGCTGACTCATCTGAGTACCAGAAACAGTGGCAATGAAGCTCCAGGAACATGCAACTGAAAGGTGGACCAACTCTTCCAGCATCAGCAAGACATTCTTAAATCAGCTAAAGTATCCTAAAGCCTCCTGCACAGTATGGTTCCGCAAGACACTAGGAGCTGAATTAATAGCTTACTGCTGCCTAAAAGGGTGTAGTCCCTTCCCCACTTCTCACCATATATTTGTGCCATTTCTTGTGCTAGCGTTATCACCCACATAGACCTCCACAAGCATATTTAGCCCTGGTTATTAGAGAGGTTTGCTAACTTTATTTCCTGGAAAGTGAGGCTACAGGAGATAGGTAAGAGAGAAATTCCACTTCCTCATAGGCTATTATTCAGAAACAATTAGCTAACAAAATAATTCCAAATCTATCAAAGCAATGTAACTTTGCTATGTAACTCTCTTTTGGAAGCCAATATCAAAGACTCAAAGATAGCTTCAGCCCAATTAGAAGTACACAGGAAGAAACATAGGGAAAACCTGTAAGGCATCCAAAATAAGAACAAATTAATTGCTTTTGTATACACACAGTAGTAGAAGCAGTTTTTGTATGTGGATATTAGTCTAGTTTTCTGCTCTATGTTTCCTGTGCACAAATCACGAGCAAGCCACATGAGGAACATCCCTCTCTGAAATCCACAACATATACAATCATTAAAAATTCATGAATGGAGCAGACAACAGATATAACAGGAACAGCGAGACTGGCTTCCCTTCAGTTACCTACATGGAAAAGACTGGGTAAGGTTACAGAACAGAACACAGACACAGCTCTAAAACGGATCGTATAGTTTAGTACAACAACGCCAAGAACACAAGAAGAGAACTGTTAAAAAATAACCAATGTACACGTCTATTGCAAAGATGCAATCAAAATAAGAGTTGAAAGAGACTTTGCCATACTGCAAACAGAGCTGCAAACAAATACAGGTAACTGTAATGTAAATGTAAATACAGGTAATTGTAATGACTACCAGCATTGTCTGAAGCTCATTAACACTCCTAATTTTTTTATAAAACGTGGAAAGCAAAAGAGAGAACAGGAGAAATCTGATCTCAACAGATCAGATTTTATATTAAATGGATGCATACAAATTAACACACATGTTGTGGAGGCGCTGAATAAGGGAGATGAAGGGAATTCACACTGTAAGAAATTTCTCCATTGACATGAAGAAACTCAGGGTATCTTCAGAAAGATGCATTAAAAATAAATCTTTTTTTTTTCTGTTTACTGACTTATTTTTATAGTTTGTGTCTCACATTGGAAATGCTGGTCTGAACTGTTAAGAAAAGCCTTTCCAGATTTATACCATTTCCTTCTTCCTCTGTTTTCTTCCCCTCCCCACTCCCTATATGTTACTATCTTAGGAAACTCTAGATGAAGCCTCAGGGAATTTTAGATTAAAAAATTCTCAAATTTGGGTCAAGATAAGAAAGTGACCTTACTTTAACTCAGGATGGTAAGTGCTGTCAAAAGACATTTGAAAGGCAGTTCATTTTCAACTTCCTTTTTGTTTTGCACTTTTTCTATTAAGATGTTCTATATGTAGACAAAATTCTGCAAACGTAACTTATTTTAAAGCAACTTCAAGTGATAACTTTGTCTAACATGGAGCTTAGAAAAAGTTCTTAAGAATCCCTCATAATCCTAGAGCTAAACTTCCTTTCAATTTACTAGGGTTATTGCAAGCATGCTGTATTGCGTACACTGTGAACTCTGCTCCTCAGCTGGCTGTCTTCTACGTAAGAGCCACTAGTTACACAAGTTAAAACAGTCACAGCACTGAGGCCCCCAGAGACGTAAGTAATGGCTTCCTGAAAAACAGATAATTTGGAGAAACCAAATTATATATTCAAGTCTTTCCAGGTTGTGGTCTAGATCGGATTATAGTCTTTCCATAAACTTTTCATTCCACTATTGCTATTAAAAGCTAGACACATATATTCCACACCTCACATGTAGCATCTATAATGCAAATTTGCCTTCTGTTCTTTAAGAAAAAGATATCAATTTTCATTTAATTATTTAT
The DNA here is from genome assembly GCF_028389875.1 of Rhea pennata. Lineage (NCBI taxonomy): Eukaryota > Metazoa > Chordata > Aves > Rheiformes > Rheidae > Rhea > Rhea pennata. The sequence continues at coordinate 17,028,119 of NC_084667.1, read as the reverse complement.
ATAGACTAATCCAGAAGATTTGCATATGTAAATTTCCTTTCTACATATGCACACATGAATTCTACCTCCCTCTAAGTGCATACAACTGTGCTCACAATTACACTGTCCTTTACTTCTAGGCTGCAACATTTACGACAACACAAAAGTTTTTCTTGGCCATACAAATAAAAGGACAGAGCTACAGTATCATTTCAAGGATAAGCATTACACAGTCAGTACATAAATGTCTGAATATAATCTCAGAAGAATTACTGCAAGCAAATCGAGGTACAGTAGACATTTTACCAAGCTAGACGTGGAGTCACGCAGTATTTGAACACCAGCACAGCCAGAGTTAACCGGCCTAACAGAGTTAATGCACTCATTTGGCTTGCTTTTTGTTTGATAACTAGGAGGACTCACTTTGTTGGCTTTACTGTTGACACTGCAAAACATGACACCAAGCCCAAGGTTGATTTCCTACTGCTTACGCATCTTCAATTTCAACTTCCTCTACACGCTATTCAGTTGAATCCTGGCTATCTCCTTTCCCTTTCCAGACTCATGAACAGAAGCAATGATCTTCAGAGAAACTTGGCTTACCCAAGCAAGATCTCACTGCTTCAGAAAAGACTTTTTCACTGCATATGTCAAGTGACACTTAAAGAACTGTTTCATCTGTACTCTAGATGCTTTCCTCACTCTATGCTTGCAATTTTGTAACCTTTTACTTTCCAGTGAAACAAACCGAAGGAGCTATGGTGCAGTGCAGGAACTTAATGGCGATTTAGTTCTGAAAAGACAAAACGTTCTCACATACACACATGAAAAAGCTTAGGGAAAATGACCTTGCATTACACAATATGTTGAACATATCTGAAATCTGCCAACAGAAGAAGCAAATTTCAGAGTAGAAAGACACCACTGAGCATTGTCATTGGTGTCAATGCTCATCTACCAACTCTGAAACACTGCCAAGCTGAAGTCTGCTTATCCCAGTTGCTGCAACTATATTGAAGTTAGAAATAAGAGGTGGTTTCAAACAATCAAAAAACCAAGCAGTACAGTTCTATTTTTTTTCTACATATCTTAAGCTTACATGCAGACCCCATCACTGACAAATGATAAATCTAGTTCTGTTGCACCAGTAATATTTTTAAGATTTCTAATCCAACTAATTTATCATAGCAAGTTTTGGAATGAACCATTATACAGGAGACCTATTTTTCTGCTTAGTAATCTGAACTTTGTGTTTCTAATAAAGCAGGCAAGAGAGCACAATGATAAAGCCACCTTGTTTCCAAGTTTATCTTTTCTTCTGTTTTCTCCCTCATGAGGATTTGCTAATGTCTGCACATTACAGAAATTTTGCTTACCTGCAGCAAAGTGCAGCTGTGCAAGTTGGGGAAAGAGAGCGGAAAATTTACATCAAGCAAGAAATCTTTGTTTCCCAGACAACGTGACTCCTGCTCGTTCTCCCCTTCTGCCTCCATCCAGGAGCGCAAGTGATGGAGCCTGTAGGATGCTTTCAGAGACAGGAAAAGAGCTAACCATCTGAAACAAAGCACAATAGACACATTTATTCAGTGCTTTGTAGATAAAAGGCTTTAATATATTAAACAACACAATTCCATTTGACACTTTCTTTTTTCAGGATCTCTAGCTTACAGTGCCCTGACTTGAGGAAGTCATTTTTGCCAGACATTTTCCAATTATATTGTTCTTATTTTTATTTTTTCTAAGGTGGCTTAACTGAATCTTAACAATGAAATCAGAATATACTATGAAGCACTTCAGAGGTGCAGGATTCACTTCACTTCAAGGGTGAAGCACTTCAAGGTCAAGCCTGAGTTAGCCACCGCCACCTAACACTGCACTCTGACTTCTTGGTAAGTTGCTCCATATATAAATTATTCACTATAACCTGCAGTATGAATGTAGACTATATTACAAGTATCACTCAGATAGATCAAAAGAAAATTATATTCCATTAGTGAAACAGAAAAACAAACAGTCCTGCACCAAAAATAACTAACCATGAAAGAATATGACACTTAAAAAGTCCTAAGCAGAGCACGCTTATTTATTAATAAGGCCTGCTTTTAATCTTCTTACAATTACTATCTAACATCACTTGTAGGGTACTTTACTTAAATAGATCACTTCGCTTTCTAAGATAAGGCAGTTTACAGCATTAAGTCATTCACCATCCTAAACCCGTGCCTTGGAATTCCATTCCACACTGCAAATGGGACATGTGGAAGTGAGACATATGCCTTGGAGCTGCAGAACAGCTATCACAGTGCAAGGTTATTCTATGTGCATTAAAGTATGCACCCATGCTTTAATTACACCAGTACAACTGGCAAGCTTTGCAATAAACTGGCACCCCAAAGTTGGCATTTTGTGTTTGACAATGCCAGCAACTTAGAGCATGTAAGTTTGACCATCCTACGTATTTATAATGATGTAAAAACCTTTGTAATAGAGTGCTTAAAAAAAAGGGGGGGGGGGGGGGAGAAGAAGCTCCTCACCTGGCTAAATGTCCCTGATGCATGAGGTTTGCCATTTCTGCTGGAGAGACATCAATGAACCGGAGGAAAGAAAAACAGCTTTCTTCATTGATGCCTGTGTCACAGAAATACTAAAGTTAAGGCTGACACATTTCAGACACTCGTATCTGAAAACAATGAGCATACTTCATCTATTCAAGATACATTCTCTAACATAAAACAAATCTAAAGGGAATAAACTGGAGATTCTAATTTAACCCAGACTTTTTAGAAATACTGAAAATTTCATCTTAATTGCTGTTCCCTGACTCCAAGTTTCAGTTCAACTTCCAGTCTGGGCAAGAGAAGGTCCTTTATAAAGAAAGAAGGATGTTCTCTAGCCCAGAAAAAAACATGCAGTTTATTTGACCTACTAGGAATCAATAGGCAGGGTGCCTGTTTGGTAATCAGAACGCACATCTCAGTTGGGCAGGACACACTTATATGAGAATGGCCTGCTAAACATGCTCCCTGTCACCCAGCCAGTGAGTCAAGTGTTCTAGGAGGTACTGGGGTTGGGAGGGGAATGGGAATATTGCAAGAGGGATAAAGATACAATAAATATGGCAAAAGATTATGGAAACACTGCAGTCAAGTCAGGGAGCAGGGAAGATATGTTAACCAAGAGAGCCTTTCAAGCCCATCCACATGCACTGTGCACCCTCAATAGCATTCATGCCTTTTTATGTTTAACATTTATACAGAAAAATTTAACATCCCTAATTAATGATTCGCCAAAATATTTTCTGTTTATGGTATGTCTAACAATACCCCTAGGAAAAAAAAAAAAACATTACAAATACTGAAACAAATGAAGACCACAGTAATCAACAAGATACATCCAAGGGCGTTACAGACAAGTGCAGACTCTTGCTGCTGCACACTGTTTCTTCTTACTTAACTTACTTAGGCTAACAGATTTCAGCATACCAGTGCATCCATTATATGCTTGTGCTTTTTCGCCTTAAATTTCCCCTACCCCAGCAGCTGAGCAATCTGAATCTCTCTTTTAGCAAACAAATTCTATCATATATAATGTTAAATTTTATTTATCAATATAAGCAGATTATTTGGGTTTTCTCATTCATTAGATCCAGGGTCATTTTCATTCTCTACTTTTTACTTGAACGATAAACCAGGAGTTTAGCATGCAATGCAGATTGTACTGAAATGAGTCTAAGATTTCCATAAATTGAAACTGTGAAAAATTCACATTAGAATATAAAAGCAGCACTAATTCTTTAAAGCGAGTTAAAACAAGGTAGGAGGAATGGAACAGGAGACTAAAGTAGGATTAAGCAGTGACCAAATAAGTCTTCTAGTGACTAAACAAGTCTTTTGTGGATTATTATTCTTCTGTCTTCTTTAATCCTTTCCATACTGGGCAAATGAAATGTATGTGCTGACTTCCGATAAACATGGGACAGCATCATATGCAAGTGTGCAACCCGAGTGGTTTCCCAGGCCTGTAAACCTACCCTTCCTATGGAAGAGAGACTGCTGGATGTGGTCTGGTGCAAATGGCGAAAGTAAAACCCGTAACCACCTGAAAATGAAAACAACAAAACAAACAAAACCACTAAGAAAATGCTAATGAAGACAATGTTCAGTCACACAGACAGAAAAAAACAATGTGATGTCCCCAAAGCAGAACAATAGTCCAGTTCTTCATGGTAAGTAACTCAACTCTCTAGATATCTGGAACTGCATAATAGTAAGTGAAAAGCATCAGTCCAGATGCACTATTACTAATTTGACACTGGAACACATCATTGTTTTAGAATTGCATTTTATGTTGTAAAACAGTTAGTCTTATCTTTAAAAATGGTTTTCTCATCTCTGCCAACAAAATTTCTCATAACTGAGGGCAAAAAAGATTAATCAGAGACTGGGAAAGAGCAGACTGCACGAGGCTGCTTTTACTCATCCAAGGTAAGCATTATGAGCTGCCAGAGCACTAGTAGATGCTCACGGTATTCATGTCACAACGAAGACAACTGATAGCTTCCTTAAACATGAAAAACCACTCAAGGGAAACCTTTTTTTAAGAATTCTACTAAAGCTTAATTCTATTACACATCATCAGCAACAAATCTAAATTCCTTTTCCTCTTCCTGACTTTCCTTTTCAACCAAAGGGATATTTGATGACCAGGATTCCACTAAGAAAGAGCATCAGATATCAGACGTTTAACAGCTGAATAAACGAAAGGAAACTAGAAATGCGTTGCTTGACCCATGCTATTTAAGAACATCAAGTAAAGAGGTTAATTAGCACTTACAAAGATAAAATAAGCCTAAGTAACACTACTAAAAATACTAAGATGGAGAGGAAGTTGAGTTGGCTTGCCTGTCTCGTGAGTGGTTAAAGACCCTGATCAGTCCATGACGGTAGATGAACTTTGAAATCTGATATGGCTTTAGGGAGATGTGAAATGGAGACCAAGTTTCTTGTCGCTCAAACAGCTCCGGGTGATTACACACCTATAAGAATGACAGCATGTAAAACACTGGGGAGGAACAAATCTAGCCCAATGATGCATTTACACTCCAAATCAACTAAGACTATTGATCATTTAAACTCTAATATTGAGTTCGTGCTCTTATTCACAGGTGAATGCTTCCTTCAGCAATTTGGAACAAACCCAGCTAGCAGAAGTACAACTTGTCAAAAGCTCTTCTACCCAAACATCACATTACACTGCATCAGAAACACCGCTGAACTGCATGCAAGTTTACCTGCCTATGCCAGAAATTCTTTTCATATGGTGTTTTCCAAAAATCATACTTTAGCTCTGAGCTAACGATTGATTATAATTAAGAGGAAAAAACAAACAAACAAAACAGTCTTACCTTCCTGAACTGCATGACTAGATTCATGAGACTACTAGTGGTGTTCTGTGCTTGCTGAGTAGTGCCCATTGAGGACTGCAACAGGTCATCAATAGAAATTTTGTTCTTCAGAGCTTGGTACAACAGTTTCTGTCGACTTGTCTGCTGACAGTACATAAGGATTTCAATCTGCAAAACAGTAACGAAGGTTTAACCTTTTCCTTCTCTGAAAGGGAGCAAGACCACATCTGTACACATAAGCCAGAGATGCATCTTCATGAAAGTATTCATAGTTTTCTCAAAGAATACATATGGGCAGCTGCATTCATATCTCTAATTCAGGATCCAACCTGAGAGGGACTTCTTAACCAGCATGTTTTAGAAGGCTTAGGTGATGATGTAGGAGACAGACCTTTGAACACATTTAAGCACAACTATGTAAATAGATATATTCTCAAGAAGCTTTGAAAACTTTGTACCTACAGCTGAAGAGCTTTAAAAATCTGGCCCATATTCTGCTATTAACATGCTATCAACTTGGAGTCTTCTTAAAGAGCTGTCAGGAAGCCATGATAATCACAGATGTATCACATAAGAGTGTTTGTGGGAAAGGTTCCAGTTTGGGAATTTAGAAGCACATCAGAACAAAGCCAGTGGACATACTGACCACAAGATCATCCAGTATTGCTAACATCCACAAGAAATGAATATAATGTTACCCACTATGCATTTATTGCTTAGTACAAGCAAGCAAAACCAATAGTAAACCCATACCAAACTCTTCTCAACATTCACTAGAGACTTTTATAACCCAATTATTTGTCCTTCACTTCATTTAGTGAGGTTTATGTCAACCTGTTCAGACTTAAGGGTTTTTTTTATATATTTTATAACTTTTAACAAAATGCTTTGCCTAGAGTAAGACTTTGTTAATTAGAGGATCTTCAGTTACATCCATATCTAATGAGAATGATGGAATTTGGTGCCAAAAATAGAAGGTCCATGAAAGGTCCATGATCAAACTTTAGCTATGCAGACTAAGAAATGAATTTGTAAAATAAACAAACAAAAAAAGCACTAAATGCTGACAACAAAGTTGCATGAAATACTCATTCCAAATACTTTTTCTCACCTTATCTGACAACTCGTTTTCCACATCTTTCTTGATTCTTCTCAACATGAAAGGCTTCAGGATCATGTGCAAGCGGGACAGCTGGTCTGAAATGCAGAATAAGAGGAAGAAGGATCAATTACTTCAAGGAAAGTATACTGTGTTTTACTACAAGTAAAGCCTCCTACTGCTCAGCCATTTCTGCTCATATGTGTACATACAGCACAGGGTCAGTGTTTGTGCTGGAAAAAAATGCATATGTATTATATATGTATATATTACATATATTTATAATATATACATATATTTTACACATACACTTACATATATAAAAATATTTATTTATAATAGAAACCTTTTTTCAACACATCTTCACTGCATGTTTTCCACCCATAAAGCATGCTGCATTATAGTCAGAAACAAAGACTTCCATATAAACTACATAGTCCATAATGTTCCAACCCAATGCACTCTCTGCTTTACATGACATTCCTCATATATAAAATAATAGATGAAGTTTATCCACTGGTAGTCTAAAAATACAGTAATTTTTATATTAAAAATCTGTTGCAATTACACATGGCACTCACTTTCATCAATGGCGGATTTGTTCTCGGCATGGCTCTCTATGTCCTTAGAGAACCACTCATTGAACTCTTCATGAGAATCAAACAACGTCGGCATGATAAAGTGCAGCAGGGCCCACAGCTAAAAAGGAGAGGCAAAAGTAGTTACTCAGTAATATTAATTTTTCCACTTGCTGTGGACAAAGTAATTAGGAATCCCAATCTTATTGTAGCTCTTTATGCGCAAAGTCACTTTAAAAGATCGTAAGGTATGGCAAACAAAAACAAAAGATTTTTTTTTCCATTGTACACTGGACAAATGCCAGATATATTAACTTTTCAAAACACCATCAGAAAGCAATGATAAATACAGGGCAATGATTTTGGCCAACCAAAATAAAAGCCACCAGGATTATATTTTATTCTGTAATCTCCATATGACTAATCATCGAGTATCTTCATACTGTTACACAAATGCATGGCACATACCCCAATTTTCCCTCCCTAAGTTGATTCCACGTTTATCTGTCAATGGTCTGTCACAAACATAATCTCATAACCACGCAAATAAAGTGGATTGTTCAACTGCTAACATATGGGATATATTATTGTTATAGAGAAAAGGCAGCTTTCCTGAATACCTCAGCCATTGTGTTCTGGATTGGGGTCCCAGTCAACAACAGCCTATTTCGACACTGAAACTGCAGTAAGATCTTCCAACGAACACTGAAAAATTAAATCAAGAAAATCATTAACATTAAATTTGTACAAGGAGTATGAAACAAAAGCAATTTTGAGAGCAAGCACTTCCAGTGATGTTCCCAAGTGACTTTTGAGGGTCACTGAATAAAACTACCATGAATATAAACCGCTCCCCCATCTTCCAAAAGACCATTACAGAAAAAAGTTGCTATTCACAAATCACAAGGAAGTGAACTTAATTTATTTTTTTCTAAATATGTTTTTTATTCACTTTTTAAACACAAATGCTTAGACACTGATAAAATCTCATTAGCAGAATACTTAGCTTTCCAAATGAAACTATTGATATGAATCAACTCCCCCTCCCCTGACTCTGTAACGCGAAGTGCACAGGCTGCTGCTGTGTAAGGAGTGCTGAGCTACTAAGGGGCAGCTTCCAAAGAACACTGAGGAGGCAGACTTAGGCCTGACTGAATTTCCCTCTAAAACAGTTCTCAACTCATGAAAATGGGAGATTCGATGTGTACGGTAGCAATTGTGGGAAAGGGTATGACAAAGTAACTAGGGAAGTAAAGATGGACAAATCTGTTACTTGGAAAAAAAACAAACTGAAAACTTCCTGATACGCAGCTGTAAGACCAAGGTGGGCCTTTACGGTAGCCTACAGTATTCACAAGGGTCTGACCTTTACTGATATCTGTAATGCCACTGAACAAGTAATCGAACTAAGGTATATAATGGAGGCAACAGTAGTAATACACATCCGTTAAAGGCTATAGATTGTTCACTAGGAGAATTCTGTGAGTGATTAGGAAAGAAGGTAAAAAGCATTTCACACCATTTCATTTCACTGTCCCCTACCCTACTACACATAGTTCTGCCACACAACTACTTTTTAATTATGCTTCACATATTTGGAGCAGGAAAGCTTGAATACAAAACACTAGTGGATTATTCTAACATCATGGAATTGGATTCATATAGGTATTTAACTAGGTTTGATATTTAAAGGCTCTTATGAGTGTTAATTTTAACTTCCATCTACTTGTGCAATCTTGATGTTTTCTCAGTATATCTTTGAAAGGTTGATGGATGAGGGAAGATTTTGTTTCCAGTTCCTTTATTACCTGGAGCTACTCTTGAGTGCTTGTGCTTCATCCAGCACCATATATTGCCACTTCACTCGCTGGAAGTATTTCACGTCTTGCACTACTAGCTGATAACTGGTAATCACCACGTGGAAAGGAGCATCCTGAGTATACAATGTCTTCTATAACCACAAAATAAGAGACAAATGTCCACATGATGTAAACACATTGTGAAGAGTTCACTTGCATATACTGTGATTTTAGACTCTATTTCATAATCTTTTCTCATTCCTACCGCATTTTTTTCTCCACTTGGCTTTTTAACTAATTGCAAAAGATTGTTCAAGTGGTGAATATGAACGTCAGCCCACCTGCCCCTGAATAATTTCAGATGTTTCTTAATGTGCCTGACCAGAACCAGGCACTGAACCCTACAAAATGCCTTTTACCCACATAAGTCAGGAACATTCTGATAGGCCCACAGGGATGCAAGATTTGCACATCCTGAGTTGAGTTACTCAAACGAAATAAACAGTTCTGGACACTGAAATGGTCTGCTTTATTTGCAGTGCTGTAGCTTCTTCAGCCAAACCCTGTGCTGTCCTAAATTGCCCTGTACAGGAAAATCCTTCTGCTTCATTATCTTAATGAAAACCTTACTACACAGACGAAGAAACCGAACTCTACCTACACACATTCTTTGGCTTGGCTGGATATATCAGCAGTTTCTGCTCTATTGTGCACAAATCACAAAGATGGTCAAAGCACGTGCGGATGTTAATATTACCTGACTCCAGAATTTCCTGATCACCTTTCTATCATGGGGATTTCCCCAGTAAGGTAGCACCTGGAACAGCCCAAAAGTACAAAGACATTATATTCCAATAAATACATACCTCTACTACAACTTTATATTCTACAAAATGAACAAGACTGCTTTCTCCAAAGAAACCAAAAAGGAAATGGATGATCTTTTTTAACATAGAGAAAAATTAGAAAGGACTTAAAAATACTTAGAAACAGATCGTTCCAAACAGGCGTCAAGCAACTTATGCCTAGTATAAGCAATAGCTAATTCTATACTAGAAATTTCAAAACATCCAGAAGCATCCATTACCCTTTCCAGTCAGACTTTTCTAGAAATTGCAACTGATACTTTGTCTATCGCAGAAAGAAGTTTGCCCAGGACTTGTTCTCTTGATGTTTAACCTTCTGTGTTGTCCCTATCATAGTGATTCCGTTCGTTTTATACATTAAAATCGTCCCTAAACTCTGAGATAAAGCATCTGCTCTGGACATATTTTACAAAAGAATAAAAATAAAAGCACTACTGTCAGAGAAGTTTTTTAATCAATTTATAGCTCAGAATTTTATGGGTCCTGTTACTCAGAACAAGGATGCAGTGAACTAAAATAGGTCAGACTTACTAGTTAGCAGTACTGTATTGCCATCTTTTGCCTAATGAAAGAACTACACTGAAGCAGGATTGAAAGTACTGAACCCTGGTTTCCAAGGCCATGAAAGCTCTTAAAATAATTCTGTCCTGCAATTGATGAGCTCTACATAGCTCAGAGACTATTAAGTGCCTTTGGTTTAATGTTCTTTCAACTATTCTGAAAGAAGGATGCTAGTAAAGAAATATCAAATTAATCAGAATGTTATTTGCCTTTTATTTTACGTATTTTGCCATGGGCTGGAAGAAATTAATTCCACTGTGATTTACTACAAGCATGTAACTCTGTATGAATGGAAGAAGGAACAAAATTGGTTCAAAAAAATATGACAAAACACATGATTAGTTTTTATATGTTTACAGGTATAGAATTTATTATTATTATTTATTTTTACAAAATATTCTGTTCTAGGAATTAAACAAACATAATGGAAACAGCCTCCTAGCCTCAAAACAGCTACATAATGAGAGAAACAAATACAACTATTTTTTAAATCAAAAAAAGTGAAAGATTCTCTTTTCAAAAGAGTCCTGGCTGCATATTTGAAATGTCTTCCATATTTCATTCATTAGAAGCAGAAAGCGCAAAAGAGTGCTCACCTATTCTATATCATGAACTGGTTAGAGGAAGTTACAGAATGTAAATAGGCAGAATGGCCAACTGCTCTAATGCTTTCTTCTCCAGGGTTTAAACACAGGTCCCTATTGGTTTTGGCTATTCATATATACATATGTATATATATGTGTGTGTGCGTGTGTATATGTGTGTGTGTGTGTATATATGTATATATATGTGTGTGTGCGTGTGTATATATATATATATGTGTATGTGTGTGTATATATATATGTGTGTGTATATATATATACACACACACACACACAATTATTTTTATATTTTCAAAGGTAAAGCCACACTAATTTAAATATTTCTATCTCCTGATCAGTTTCCTTACATCTCAGTAATCCCAATTCAATCCAAAACATAAGCCACTCAAATTGCCCATTCCTGAACTACATTCCAGCACAACTCTTCCTCAAATAGATACCTCAAACTATACACCATAACCAACATGTGGTCTTATCATTGATTTGTACAAGTTATTTCATAGAAGTTAAATCCCTTAATATTGCTCTACTCCAGATTAAGAAATTAAATATTACTTACAGTAATATTTTCAAGTCTTTTTCTCCATCTTGTTAAATAACCAGGACATTCAAAAAATTACCCTAGATGTAACTGGTACTTACGGATATAATTAGACATCTTTTATTTTTCCTATATGTCCTAATTAGGTGACAGAGCACTGGACCAGGTTGCCCAGAGAGGTTGTGGAGTCTCCTTCTCTGGAGATCTTCGAGGCCCGCCTGGATGCAACCCTGTCTAACATGCTCCAGGTGACCCTGCTGAGCAGGGAGGTTGAACTACAGATGATCTCCAGAGGTCCCTTCCGACCTTACTTGATTCGACAATTCTATGATTTGTTTAACAATTGATCAAAACCTCTTCATATCAAAGATTTAAATGTTTGAGTTGTTGACATAGTAACTACAATCTCTATCATTTGCAGATGTTTAACTGAAAGCATCTGAGACTTTTCTCTATCTTTAAGTCAAAAATTTTGGCACTGATCTGGTAAAACACATTTCTTTCAAATCATCCTTTGCCACAATACAGTATTATTCATTGGGGAATATGTAAGCAGTTCTTTTTTCAGTAACTAATATTCTTTGCTTTTACCTTACTATTTTTCCCCATTCACAATGTACATGAAGATCTCTTTTTCCCTCCTCTTATTTTTTTGTCCTTACCTCTTTGTACCTCACTTTTTCTTGATCACTGGTTCTACGCTTATGGTTCTTCTACTATTCCTTAATAACAATTGTATTCTCTAATCTGTTTAGAGTTCTGTTTTTGTTTACATAAAATCTTTATCCTCAGACAAACTTAAGATTGCTATGAAAAACTAAAAACACCACTCTAACCCTGAAGCACATTAAGACTGAGATACTATTCTTGTCTCTGCTTCCAAGCCCTCACCTAAGAACTGATCCCTGCCCAACTTCAATTCCTCACTAAGAAGGTGTCTTAAGTTTTTTGGGTTTTAGCTTTGTTTTTTTTTTGAGCCCAGGAAATATGAATGCTCCAGAAAAACAGGATCACGGAAGAAACTGCAGAATCAGAGCTAGAAGCTATAAAGTTTCAAATTTCAAGCTAATTAGTTCACTAAGATGTGGCAGAGAGCTCAAAACAGTTTGCTTTTGAAACAATAGAAATAACTTTTCTTTACATGCTCATTACCTTGAATTTAGGAACAAATCTGGCAAACTCCTGATGCCAGTTGTTAAGAGTAGAGGCAGGTGAAATTATTAAGAAAGGTCCCCAGATGTTCTCTCTCTGAAACATATACATTAAAATGCAAATATACAAATTAATTGCAGCAAACAAAATAGACACTGGTGTGTACAGCATTGCAACTACTAAATGACAACGGCTGCATATACACAACATACAAAAACGTTTACCAGCCCAGCAGGGTGATACAGAATCACTGGAGTAGATTTAATATTCAGCTAAGACTTCTTTCACAACAGCAGAGCTGTTCTTAGAACAACCACTGTTTCAAACTGGCTCATCCCCTTTTTTCTGGAAGTTGCTGCTTTCACACTACTAACAGCCCCTGTCATCATGTGACGGAAAAGACTTCAGGTAGCATTGGGAACCTTAGCTCCATCCCATCACATTAGATAGGAATAACAAAATTGAGTCATTAGCATATTGGTGATCATGAGTTGATCCTGCATACAGGAAAGCAAGCAGAAGTCCTGAATAGACTTCCAAAATCTCAAACTGCAGTGCAACAGGGAAACAAGCCTATCAGTTGCCTCTTCCACACAGGTGAGCTCAACAGCCTTGGGCTCTGCACACCTTTCTGATAGTCTGGCTGATAGTAGCATTGAGCTGGTATCAAAAAGAGCATAAACAGATGCAGATAACTGTCGTTCAGTCTCTACTACATATAGTTCTGTTCTCAGTCCAGCTGAACAATGTTCTCTATATAAGGCAAGCGAACAGATGCCAACCAAAATTTGCTTTTTATTTTCTTCCTCCCCCCCCCCCCTTTTTTTGTACATCTGCATAAAGAAGTTCGCTTTACTCCCTTTGCTTTGTTTATCTTCCCTGACACAGAAGGAAAACCTACTGAAATGTGGAAATCTACACAGACTGCTGTGAAGTTTAGAAATTCAGGGCTTCTCTTCTACAAATATCTCTGAACTGTAAAACTCTAACCATAAGGTCTGCGATCTGTTCTCTCATCAGTCTTTCACATTCATTGTGAATGAAAAGGTGCCATTCTGAATACTCTTATAAATATAGCTAAATATATAAAGATATAGGTATAGATACACACAAACATAGACACACATATTCTTTTAGAGATGCAGCTTAAAAACAAAAGGAAATACCACAGATTAAAAGCATCTTAAGGTATTCAAGCTTTATAATCTGTAATTATTCAAATACAGGAAAAGTATGCCTGTTCTATCAAGCACGCTGACCAAGAAGCGGCCATAACTCACTTACCTCAGCCAGATGTGCAAGGAGAGCAATACTTTGTACTGTTTTACCTAGACCCATTTCATCTGCCAGGATTCCATTGATGCCCTGCAAAAGATTAACAAATGAATACCTTTACCCTGTTACTTTTACATCCATACCAGACTAATAGAACAGTTGCCACTGAGTTTAGGGGAAGCAGCCCCTCCATAACAAGTCTGAAACACCTTACTGGCTCTTAGATGTTCTATTAAAAGGTAATTTCCCCAAACTGCACTTTCACTTCTAGATCCGATTTTTTCCTTCAGCCTGTCTGCACTTTGCAATCACACTGCACACTGATTAAGGGCAAGGCTGCCTGCAGTTTACAGGCTGACCAAAGCCTGAAATGGCATGAGACTCCGAGCAGCCAGATTGTCCTCAGTGTATGATCTAACTGGTAAACGGTTGAATAAATATCCACATGAAGAATCTTGAAATTAATGCTCCATTCAAAGTTTCCAAATAAGTCAAGAATACTGATAGATGGTTTGCATATTTTCTGTTCCACAGAAAGACATTACAAATGCAGGTACGTGGTCTAATTTTAAAACTAACAGAAGTTTTTTTTTTGACCAAGATTACTCTAATGACTTAAATTATCTTAGAAGTTTTAAATATTTGCAAGATGTACTACGATACCTGTTCATATAGGTTGGCCAGCCAATTCATGCCTTTTAATTGGTAACCTTTCAGTTTACCATTAAAAATGGTAGGCTGGGGAATGTCTTCTCCTGCCCGGATAGATGGGTTTGCTAAACTGTAGCTCTCTCCGAAACCAGTACCAGACTTGTTAGCAGCCCGTAAAGCAGCTGCCCGACTCTCCTTCGCATCTTCATCAAATGATCTGGTCTAAATAAGGAGAGAAAAGTATACATAAGATGATGAACATACTAACTTATGAAGAAACTGACTTTACACTTCACATTAAAACACAGAATGTCTGCCATAAACCAATGGAAAATAAGCCTGTTTCCACAGCTGAAATTTTTGTCTTCTGTTTTTCTAGCTGTTTGTCACAGAAAGGGGCAATGCAATCAAATTCAAGTCTGGTGCCCAAGATAATACACAGTGACTTGAATTGGCCACTATGAAAAATCCTGGGTTTAGGCCCCTACTAAATACTCTGTCTTCCCTTTTGTTTTACGAATCAAAAAAAATACATACCCTAGCCTGGTGAATCTGGTAAGCATCTTCAGCATTCTTCAGAGCTTGGGCCTTGTAATAGTTACTATCTGAAAACAGTAGGTCCATGTTAGAGCTCTCAGTAGTAACTGGCCAAATTAACACAGAGATAAATGCCAGTAATAACAGTAGGGCTTCTTACACAGAAGGATTTTTGTGCTTGAAATTGTAAGCTTGCATAATACTGTGCACAGTACAGTAAACTTCAGAAGAGGGCAGAGGAAGCATCATAGATAAACTGCCTACCATAATCTTCCTGGGTGATATTGACCACTACTCCTCCACCAATATCAATCTGCCTTTGAGTAGAGTTGTCCTCTAGTTTGCGTAGGATTTCCTCCTGAATTCCATCATGTCCAATATCGCGTTTACGACTCATAAAATGAGCATATAATTCAGTTTGTGTGATCAGGAAGTTAAGTTTTCGCTGCTGCCTCTTAGCCTAAAAGAAGAGCATTTACAAAAACGGACAAACAGTAAAAAAAAAAAAAAAAAAGAAAAAGAAAGATAACGGTTTAATATTTAAATTATAATTAAAGAAAATGTACTAACAACTAATCTATGTAGATTGTATTATGCACATTACTATGATATCAGAATGCTAAATTATTGGTTGGTCATAAAACATCAACTACCACCAAAACACCTGTATCACCTATGTTAAAAAATAAAGTTGCAGTACACAAAGTTTTTTTTTTTTTAACTCCATAATTACAGCAAAGAACACTGCCATCTACTAAAAGGCAGTCTAAAAGTTTTGCTTACACTGAAAAAAACAAAAAATTGACAAAAATAAACAAGAGTATAGATGTCTGTGGTTGAAGATCTAAACAGTTAAAAAAACCTCTCATGGTACTCACAGTAGCTAACTCCAACAGTGTATTATTTACTTAGTAAAGAGAATTTTGATAGAATTTGTGAAATGCATGACTAAGTAAAACAGCACTCAGTTGAGTTATTATGAACAGAGTGGAATGTTCAGTGTTCATCAAGATGTTGTAGAAACTCTGTCTGAAAATGCTTCGGTAAAAGTTGTGTAATAATCTAAGCCAGTTAAAATCTTCACAAAACATTTATGAGCTGGTAGGAATGAGAGGACACAGTAAACAAAGGCACAATTTAATCACAGAACTAAACAGAAGGTATTTGAAGCTCAGTCTCAGCTCATCACTGCAAACCTAAGGTAATGACTACAAATTCAGAGAACTGGCAAGAAACAGGTTTTTTCTTAAATTCAACCCTTACTAATCTCTAAGAGAGTCCACAAAGCAGTCAATTTGCCGTTTAAGTGGCCAACACAAAAGTGATCACAGAAAAACATTGAACCAGAGTTGCATATTTTGAATGCCCCCGTGCTTTTTCTAACGTTCTCTGAAACTTCCATATAGAAGGTATATAAGAATTATTAAGTTATGTATACAACAGAAAAAAAGATGAACAGAATCAGAGTGAATTAAAACGTGGCTTGCCTTCTGAGTCCAGAAGGATGTATAAACCATCACAAAAGGCTGGCCCTTGCTAACACTGAGTTATGTATTTCAGGGAGACACATGCTGCTTGGCTAACTCGTTCTTCCATTTTCATTCATTTATAAAGAACTTAGGCAGCTTGAAGGCTTTTTATTACATCTAGCTTACATTAGAAGAATTATGTAAAGAATTTTAAGATAGCAGAAAATATAACATTGGAAAACCACTGAAACAAAACAAAAATCCAAAGCTCAAACTAAATTTAGAAATTATTTGATCAATCCTGTGTTTCCTCAACAGATCAATTATCAGTAATTTGTATTTTTGCTGTACCTCTCTCATCTCCTCATCCAGCTTGCGTTGCTCTAAAGCCTCTTTCTCAGCTCGTTTGCGATGCTCTTTTTCGACCTTTTCATACTTTTTCCAATAGAGAAGCATCTCCTTCGTCAGACGACGTGCCCGTGGTAGAGTTTCCTTGCAGTTTTTCTGGGCCTGGATAGCTGCTCGACGTACCTCCCTCATGCACTGATGAGCAAGCTAGGGGAGAAATAAGGTTCAGATACAGAGAAAAACGGGAAGATTTAAAGAAATCTACAAAAAAAGTCATCATTTAACAACAGACAAATCTGATCCTTCAAAAGATTAAATCTGTCATACTTTCCTCAGCTCTAATGCTTTTGAAATAAGGTGAGAGACAATGAGCTTCCAAAAAACTAAAATCAGTTTCAGTGGCAGGCACTCAAAAGTATTCATCGGTGGGTAGGTTCTTGAAGGACTCAAGAGACCAGAGTCTAAGCCCGGCCTTCAACTTTTGACTCATCTATTCTAGACATTTTTCTGCAGCAACTATGTTTTCCCACTGTGTTAATAAGGCTGCAGCAGTGGCAACATTGGTGGAACACAATCCTATTCACATGCTAATACACTGAAAAATGTGGGAGTCTCTCGCAATTTTCCTATCATCTCATAACAAAGAATAGTGTAATTTTTTCATTCTAGGATAAATAAATAAATGCCATTGTCATAATGGTCCAATAAATATCTGGCTTTGATGTTTGTGACAGGCTTTTTTCTCCAGTAAAATCTGCACATCAATAGTTCTGTCACACAGAAATTTCAAGTGATCAAACAAAATGAAAATAAGGGAAAAAAGAGAGGAATTTCACAGCTTCTGAGTCTGCTGCTTCACTCACTTGCCAAAGTGCAATTTATGATATCTACAAATACAATAATCACAGACTATTTGTCCAGACATCACAAAGAAATCTTGTCTCAGCTAACTATGGAGAACTGTAGGAGAGAAACTACACAGAGCAAAGTTTCTTAGCTATATACATGCATGCCATATTTTCTGCATCACAGAAAATGCTCTTTCTTCATAATGCATATACAGAATGAAAGTTTTCTACATCTTCTTGTCTCTTATGATTCTCAGCCATATACTTCATTACTTTTTCATTAGCCACATAAATGAGTCAGACACCTGAGTGTAACACACCAAAAATGCTCAGAAAACCATTACCAAATGTTCTGTATCAGCCTTCTAGGTAAAAACAACGACATCTCAGAAAGGACTTCAGTGAGGACATAAATTTCTTTTATAATAACTTAAGTAGAAAATCGTTCTATTTTTAATCTCTGCTCCTATACATAGTTATGTAAATTAATACATTTAACACTTTCAAGAGGCCCTTTTATTTAAACAAGAGTGCTCAAAACAGTAAATTCTAGCTAGTGGACAGATGCCACCAGAAGCGGCCAAAAAGTGTCAAAAGCTAAAATGTACTGAAGTACTGAATGTACTCATTGATTTATTGTATCAAAGATCAGCAAACTATAAACATACAAACTAGATCTTCTGAAAGCCAAAAAAATCTCATGAAAGAAGCTCATATTTCCCAATTTCATCTACTGCTTATGAAACATGCTGCAACGATACATCTAAAAAACGAAAAACCTTAACTAAATGATAAATTAGTTCTATATAGTGTTTTCTCCCATATTGTCCTGCCAGTGTAATGAGTACAGTAAGAGAGAAAAGAAACATAAAGAGGTTAGAGTTTACTTGTTATATCCCATACAAGTAACAGTATAAAGCTAAACAATGCTTACCTTTTTACTGTTGGTTAGGAAAAGGTTGCGTGCTGAGGCTTTTTGCTTGTATGCCTATAAAAGAACATCATCTTAAAATCACTCAAAGAAGAATGGCTTCAAAATATTTTAAAGGATTATCCAGTCTTTAGCAGCTATATGTGCCAATCTTAGCCATACACAGAGCCAAGTGCACTGTGTAACTGGGTACATGTGCTGTACCCAGTTTCAATCTCAACTGAAACAGCCTTTGTCTTTCATTACAAAGAAGACAGACCTAAACGTAAGTCAACTTCTTTTTAAATGAAGTATGTTAAACATCTCCTTTCTCAAGATGATTTCTTTAATTATCACTTTTGCAAAGCAGAGCTCTCCTGTCCTGCTGTTATCATTGGACAGGGGAGGGGAAAGGCATTGCTGATGTTTTCCAAAGAAATTAAGAGTAAATGTAGATCTTACATTCCTCATGTGATCAAAATTAGTCTTTGAAAAAGGAAGGTCTATCACACTGGGCATATCTTTTCCCTGGTTTACAAGTTCACAAAGGATGCTAAAGCTATCACTCGTATTCAGCTTCCCAAAAATTCAAGGTTTGTTACTGCAGACTTCAAAAAGCAGGTCATAAAATCCACTCTAATCACCTCTCAGAGAACTAATGATAGTGAACACAGCTTCCTATTTCAAATGCGCCTGAAGGTTCTTCTATAAATGATCCAAATACTGTTTTCCCTAGACTGTTTCTGAAATGGAAAGTTTCAAAAATACTCATGCTACAGCAACTGAAACACTTCTCTCCTGAACTTGAGGCAAGACCTAGATACTGGGTTGCTCTACATTGCTACACCGCAGGGTTAGTACAAGTATCTAACAGAGTTTACTGTACTGTTCAGAGAAAACATCTGGACAGTCAAACGAAAGCAGTGGCAAAGCACTGCACGACCTATTTAGATATCATTGGTGACAAGTAATCAGAACTACACTTTGCTTATGGATTACAGAGCATCAGTTCGGCCACTGATGTCCAACAGAAAATCATGTCTCACTTTACTCTGTTTCTCCACAAGTTTATATCCCACTAAGCTAATCTTCTATTTTACTTTCTTTTCAACTTCACCGATCCAGCACCACTAGCCAAGCTCACCTTTGGCAACTCCTTTTTAACTATGCTAAGCCATACTTTCCGCCGACGGGCATTAAGTTGCTCAATGGTCAAATGCTTTTTCTTGGACCCTGGTGGTGGTGTATCATGAGAAAACTTGGCAAAAACTTTGGTCTGGTGATGATGGCGGCGTGGTGATTCCTCTGAAGAGAGCTCTTCCTCCCGTCTCCTCTTTTTCTTTACTTTTTTCAACTTGCCTGCATGGGAACAATGACCACAAAATTAGTTTCTTTTCCAAATTTTGGAAATTTCTTTTCTAAGTTTTTTTCCATATTTAGTCAGCTATCTTTCCTGATTAAGCTATCCTAGCTAATTTAAGTGTGGACCCAACAAAAACAAAAAAACAAAACACAATCAAAAACCCTTATCCATGTTCACCAGTTCTGGCCCCATTCATTCATCACACCCCGTATTTCCTCGTTACTTTGTAATTGAATGATTTTCCTGTTTAATAAATAGAGTGGTGAAACACAAGTCTTTCATGCAAGAAAATACAACTTAAAGTTAAAATATCCATGATGTAATATAATGTTTCTTGCTCTGTGATAACATTCTACTTAAAGATACATAAAGATAGCATATAAAGATAACATGATCAGAATTCAGTAGGTAAGTCTGAAATCAAACTCATCATCAGCTCAGAGCATGTTCCATGTTATCACTTCCTATAGATACCCACTTTCAGAAGGAACTACCAGATACTGATATCAGATATTAAAAATACTCTTTAGGAGTAAGTAAAACCATGGATGCTACAAGATTAGTGAAGAAAAACACACACAGTTAAAGGAAGTTGCAGGAAGACAGGAAGGAAGGACGGAAGGAAGCTCAAAATAGCCTCCTTAAAACACAGCTCAAACTTTCAGTTACACTAGAGAGAATTCACTTTACATTGACAGTCCTTCTCTTCCTGCTTCTTTACAAATTTACAGCTGTTGCCAGCTGGATCAAGAAAGGAAACCGTACTTCCTGGCAAATACGCATCTGAGAAATTCCAATGGAGAGGTTACAGAAGTAATTCTATTTTAATTCACACGGGACATCAGTTTCCATTTCCCTCTCATTTCCAAAAAGCAGCCTCACTCCCTATTGTTTCTTGTTCACTAGAATCATGCATGCAGTAATAACTGTATCAGGTACTGGGTAATTTCTTACGCTTTTCAAGAAGCTATCATGTTTTAAAAACTCTGAGCAAATGGATCCTGGTATGCAACAGCATCTGTGGATTCCAAAACACTGCCAAGCAATGAAGCAGGCTATAAAACAATGTTATGATGCTTTCATTCTAGATCCAGAGGTCCACAAAGAAAATCTAAAGCCATGAACTCTCAAGTCACACTCTTTTTTTCACTCTAGCTTTCTGGAAGCCAGAAGATAAAGCACAGTGTTTTCTGATGATTTTTCTTTGACAGACTAGACATTAACTTTCCATCTGTCATCTAAAGGTTTTGAACACTTAGGTTTATTGGAAGGATATTCTGTAGAAAAGAATCAGTTAGGAACATAAGATTAGTGACTACCTTTTATTTTTTTCTCTTCTTTAAACTTCTTTTTCTTGGGCCCTAGCAGGTGACGCTGCTGCTCATAGTAAGGATCATGTGTGGAGAGCAGTCCTGCACTGTAGTATTGATACTGCTGCAACTGAGGTGGATATAAATAAGCATGATAATGGAAAACAGATATAGCAGATAACAGAGAAAGCAAGCAAACAAGTTCAGACCTTGATCATAAATAAGAGATCAAAAACCATGTACTTCTTTGTATTTAGCATTGTTATCAAGGATCACGAAGTGCCCAAAATGAACCCACTGATCTAGAGGTATTCCCCAAAGTTCTATAGAGGGAACCAAACCCACCTAGTTATGTCGACAGGAAAAGCAGGCAGTGAGCCTTACAGTTTCAAATCATATTCCTCTATCTTTTTATATGCGGGTGCTGCCCAGCAAGAAGCACAGCACATGTAGTGGTCCAGCTGAGGACCTCCCATCTGTTTTGCTTTCATTCCTATATTACATATCTGCTCTAATTATCCTATCAGAGGATGTCAGAAGACTGGGTTAGATGAAAGCCATTTAAAGCATTTCCATGGGAACAAATAACTTTAACATTCAGATCATCAAGCAAAAGTGTAGTCGCCCCAATATTGTTGTGCAATTGTTAAAAAAATAAGTCGGTATCTTCCAAGCGCTATTCAACTAAAACATTAAAGAACTATAAACAAGTTGCATGTAAATAGGCAAATTTTTAAACTGTAGTCTCTTTAATTAACTTTTTACACCTGAGCATAGTAAGTTAATCCAAGATTACTGAAAAGTGAGAACATCAGCAAAGAAAGTAAATTAATAAAAAAAATTTCTAGATAGATGTGAGTTTTTTCCTCCTCTCTCTTGTAAATGTGTACTGTTCACGTGAAAATATTCTAGTTATTTCCACTGAATATTATTTCTCAGTAGTCTGGAAATAAGCATTGATGTAAAATCTAACAAAAGCTGTAACCTGTGTGACCTGTAAGGTATATGAATATTTTTGTAATTATGTAATATTTCAAGAAGCTAACACAATCTGGCTCTACAACTTAAGGAGTAAATAAGGAAATGATGTGGACAGAAGCAAAGACTTGGGTGGGAAATCTCTCTTTCTTCACTTTTCTATAGAAATTTCCAAGGAATATGAGATAAGGCAGCAAATAAATATTTCAAACGTGTCCTCTGATGGCCAAATAGGATGACTTCCTTCATCTTAGTCTCACTTTCTGGTGAAATTCAAAATAGCAACAAAAATTTTTGCAAAATCCCTTACAGTAGGAAGGAATATATTATTAGAACAGACACAGCAACTTAACCTGATACTAAGAAAAATGCAGAAATGCATCAGCACAAGTTTTCTTGTAAGGAAGAGAAGAAAATGAGAATATGAGAAGAAAAATCTAAAAAGAAGAGAGGCAAGAAAGAAAGATAGAAAAGCATGGAAAACCCAGAATATTCAGAGAAAATAGTAGGAAGAAAACTAGGAACTCCCTTTCAGTAAGGCAAACTTCACCTTACTACTCACTCCCAAAGATTATGCAAGTGAATTGCTTTAGGTTTAAATACGCAATTTCAGTCATGAATTGTTCAGCTACTACCTATATTAACATTCATCCTACAGCACCTCAGTTTTCATATGTATTACCCAGTTCTTGCATTCTTGCTCCAGTGAATAGATTGAGCACTCTGGAAGCTATATACACACACGCAACAGTGTTGTATACATAACTTGAAAGATTCTCAGTGTAAGGGATCAGCAACTTTCTAATGTGTATGTAACTAATTAAATTACCCTTATCTTAAACTAATGACAGACCCTTCTAGACTACCAAAAACAGAGTATTTTTCAGCCCACAAAATATTATAACTTTTTTCAGAAAAAATTTAAGAGCAATCAAAAAAAGTACTTACAAAGAAAATCAAGGAAATACAAAAAATCTGGATATCTACCTCTTTGTCTTTGCTATATTTACTTTGATGCAGTTTCTTATATTTATGTAACCGCAGCATATTGTGAAGCTCCTCCCTTGAAAGAGAAAATTCTTCTTCCTCCTCTCCATCCTCATCACTTGGTGAATCTGTATCACTGGAGTCATCACTCAGAAGGATGCTCTGAAAAGAATAAACAGAGACTAACTTAACAACCACAAGCCCCTATACCAAATTGTTAATTTAAGCAGAATACTCTTGAGCCTTTATCTAATTAAGGGCCACAGGCCTTAGCGCTTACAAAGTGTCTCCCATCTGAAAAGCCTCAAATATCAAGCAGCTTTCTGAGATACAGATACTGTATAGCAGCTAATCTAAAATAGGTATTTTTTGATGGCTAGGGAGGTACTTTTCTTTCAATTTAGTGTGCTAAATCAGATTGCCAAGAAGTGGGACAAGATCCAGATCTGATGCAAGGCATGCAGCTGGAAGTGAGAGAACAGCAAGACAAATAATGCAAAGAGGGTAGGAAAGTGCATGCAAACCATACATCACAAAATTCCCTTCCTTGTACCCTTTTTTCACTGCAGCAAAAAGCCTTGGGGGACCACAAGCAGCCAAAATGGTTTCGTAAAATGACTTAATTTTCACTAGAGGAGGCAACATTACAATGAAGATGCAAAGCTGGTATAAAGCCACCATTCCTTTCTGCCCTTTCTTCCTCATTGGACCTTGTACTGATTTCAGCTTAGAAACAAATAATCAATTGAGTCCCATACGTCCACTTCATATATTTCATAATAGCTCATTTTAATTTGCACAATGTACTAAAACTACTTCAGGTTTCTGAATGTATACTCACTGTGAAATTTAACCAAAATGCAGCTGCTCACCAAAACAGAAAAGACTACTGTCCATTTTCTTACACAATGGAAACGAAAACCTCAAATCTACAGAGACTATAACTTTATCTTGTTCTATGCCAGATCTAATACAATATTTATTATCCTCTGTCACGTACTCTTTCCTTCCCTTTCCAACATGAGAAGGTCTTTGCAGAATGCTTTTTTTGGTGGGTGTTTTTAATGGATATAAAAGCATTCATTTCTTCTTAGCAAGGGACACTAGCTCCATTTGCAGCAAAAAATCAGCTCAGTAAAGAGTCCAACATAGTGCAAGAGGAAAGAACTCCTTTGGAGCCCTCTTTTCAGTGACCTACAAAATATTATCACATCTTATAGCCGCTCATAACACATAAGCATAGCTTTCTAAGCTCTCAGTGGTAAATATAAAGTAAAATTAAAGAACTATCAGAAATGACCTCAAAAACTTACTGTATTTGGAAATTCCATTTGTAAAAATACTCTGACCAGAGCTCAACGTATATTTTGTTGCCGTCTGCTTGCTTAAATGCTTGGATATTCATGATCCACAGGGGATGACAACATGGAACCACTCATTTACCACTGTCTGCAGGGTATTACTGAGACTCTACCCACATAGTTAGTAACAGCTACATTTCTTCACAATATTCTTACCTTCAGCCACTTTCTGCTTTTCTTCAGTTTGGAAAAGTTATAAAAGCTCCCCTTCTCAGACTTTGGTTCTGTTCAGAGAAAAAAAAATAGAACCAAATTTCTTAAAAAGTAACACTTTTTCCACCTTATCCATATCCCAAAATGGGATATGCCTACCTGGCTGCAGTACTCCATTCAGGGAATGAGTGTTCAACATCCCAGAATTTCCAGCTCCAGAAGATTCCCCAAGCAAAGAGTTTGGTGGTTCTTCCTTAACTTGCATCAGGGGATCCCCAGACTGAGGCAGCAAAGGATTGTCATCCAATCCATCTTCACTTTCATCACTGCAATAAGATACACAATGTGGTCAAAATGAAGAGGAAAATACTCAAAAGAGAAGATCCCCACGACATTTTCTTACAAGTGGCCAGTCTTCTAAGGTTTGAGAATTAAGCAGGTCTCAGACATAATTATACACATTAGAAATATTGCTGTTAATAATTTCCTGTTAAGCCTTTTCAGCAGCAGTTAATCATCAGGCCAGCCTGGCTATGCTATCAACCTGCACTCTCAGTCTCTAACTAGGTACTTAATTTGAAAAGTCTGAGCTCAGCAATAAACTGCATGTTGAGTCAAACCAAAGCACAATACTGCCACTCTCAACACTATCGTACATAGCAAATGTACAGCATTTACTTTTTCTGCTCCTCATATTTATCTTATTATGTTCCTGTGATATACCTATTATCTATTACCACTCAGTTTTCAGTTCCACACTCTACCCTTCCAAAACACTAACGAAACTGAAAGTAAATTGTTTTGGGATAGAAACTTCACCCTGATGACTCATTTCTCAATGGCAGAACTTACTTTCTTCCACATAAATTCTGCATCTGACATGAGCGTTTGCATTTCACTTATGGTTATGGGCCAGTTCCCTGACAGATCAACTCAGTGCTTGTTCATCCTACTTTCCACAAATGAAGAAATTTTTGGCCACTCAACTATGAAAATCAGTTTTAGAAGATTGCGCTGATCTGCATTCAGGTGTACAACATCCAGAGTTATTGATGTGAGGTAAGAGAAAGAAGAGTGCAAAATCTTTACAGGAATAGAGTTTATACTGAGCAAGTCACTATTAAACCCCTACAATGGTGTTGCCTTGGAACAATGCTAAAAATATGCTTGTCTTTCCTCATTATTCTCAAATGAAAACAGAAAAGCTTTTGGTACCTGGATATATTCCTGTTAAAGATGGCAGAGGTCTGTCGTAGAAACTGATCCAACTGCAGAGCTTTCTCCAGATATTGTAGATAAAGTGGTTTTGCCAGCTCTGAGCAGCTGCCATCCTCCCTGGCACCCAGCTCTGAGGCCATAGAACAAACTTCTCCTCATGCACAGATGCCTCCAAACACACAGCTGTTAAGAAGAAATATCATCATCACCACCTTTGAAAAGAAAGAACTACATGAGCAGACAATATCTACTGCCTATTATTTTAAATGGCCCACGTGCCAAGTACTTCACAGAACACATAACCAAAGAAGTCCCCGTCAATAAGCTTTGGTTTGCAGTTAACAAGCATATTCAATGGAAATTCAAACTAAGATTTCCACCACAATATTAACCTAGACACAAATTAGATTCTTAGTCTTCTCTTTTATGAATTTGTGACGGATTTTGATTGGAATGAGCATTGCACTGACCTAGTACGATAATCCAAATGCTTTAGCGAACAATGACATAGAAACACAAAGTCCAATGAATCCAGTCCTTGAACAACTACAGTAAACTTTTATCACTATTAAAGATGAAATTCTGAACAGTGAGGGCAGCCATGTATCGTATAAAACAAAAGTATGCAACTGATTATTTTTAAGTTGGATCATATATGTAAAGTCATTCCAAATAACAAAACTGAAAATACCTTAGGTTCTTAATATCCAATCCACAGCTCAGTCTACAGAATACTTCTAAGACCTTTCCTTTATTCAAAAGCAGCATTTCTCAAGGCCACTCGGAAATAACTGTTGCACAAAGAAGCTACAAATACTTGGCCAAAAAAGCTTCCTATCTAAAATTCAACTATCCATATTAATGAAAAGTAATATATAATTTGCAATTTTGTACATGCCTTTTCCAATTACAAACTTAAAACATGTCACTCTACCTTTCTGTTTTTTAACTAATAAAAATCATCTTCCTGACTTTTACCTTCCCTTGCCCTTGGGCCATGAGTCTCCCCCCCACCCCCCCCCAAAAAGAAAAAACAAAAAAAACCAAAAAAACAAACAAAAAAACCCCCCCAAAAAACCATTTTGCATCACATTTGGACAAATTTATCAAAACATTTTATTGCTCTGTCAACTGCACTTTTAATTTTCTTTGATTACAAAGATGTCGATTACAGTACAAGTTACAGTAATAGTGAGAAAAGATAATTTAAAAATACATTTATTTCCAAATTCAAAATTGTTATTGTAAAAATGAAAGTGCTGTCAATACACTAGTGCCCTAATAGAATACTAATAAATGAAGGCCTTCAGCTTAAGCTTTTTTCTCTGGTGGAAGACACAAAAAACATCAGCTTTTGAAAGAGTCATTAGATTCCTTGATCTTCTAAAGCATTCTTCTGGTTTGCATCACATTTTTAAAATACTGCAAAACCTGAAGCCAACTTCATACTCATTTACTCCAAAGCATCTTATATATATTCATTTATTAAACTGTTTTAAGCTTATACATGTGAAAACATAACCTAAGCTTTAAGGTCTTCAAATTGCTCTCTCTGTGTATACAGTCCAAAAATCAATGACTAACTTTTTCCAAGTCTATTATCCTTGAAAACTACGAATCAGTTTCAGAATTCCTGAAATTACAAAAAGCTGAGATTAACCGATTACTACCCTGAGCCTAATAGCTGTGGTTGAATAGGAACACATTTTTCTTAATAGAAAAAACAGCCAGCTTCAACTTCAAGTCTTTAATCATACAGAAGAAACAACAGCCCAGAAACTTTAGACAGGACAGTGACCATCAATTGAAAATGAATTTTAGACTGAAGCTATCTAGGTTCAATCTTCTATATGCTAGATCTTCTTACACCTGATAAAAATAGAATGAATGACCTCTGTTATGAAATATATGTTTCTAGTAGAGGTTAACAGCCAGAACAAACAGCCGGAAAGCCTTCCCTATGCAAATGGGATTAAGATTCGTGTTTTCCAAGTCTTTCTTTATTCCTGAAGCTTTCATCCTGTGTCTGTCTTATTCCTTAACACCCTTCTGAAAAAAAAGCTAAACCCAAAGACTGCTTTCCAACACGCAGGACCGTGAGGAAAGCAAAGAGGTTAGGAAAAGAGAGGAATCATTAACCTTGTGCCTCTGACAAAAGAAATCGTTACAGGAGGGGACAGTAAAGGACAGCAAGAAGGTGGAAGTGATTTTCTTTCCTATCACTATTAAAAATGATACAGAGGCCTGATACAGTCCCTCATATCACACTAGAGGATGACTATGGTGACTCCTTTTATCACTGCATTTCAAAGTACTTCTGCAAATAAGAACTAGCATGTGTTACATGATTATCGTATTATTTTAGTCTCCCAGCCAAAATGTCACGTGTAAGTATGATGCTTTACGGTTTTGCTCAGAACCTAAGGCATCTATCAGCTGTCTGCCCTTTGCAGAAAACCTCCTTCCTAAAAGTCAACATTTGGTAACACAGCTTGTCCTTGCGGCATTGCGGGAAGAAACCTGCCTGAAGGGGCACTAAGCACTCAGGGCCTTATTTGGCTTCACTGCTTCTGGGGAAGCTCACAGGTTGGCCAGGCTCTTTTTCACCCTGACCGTACTTGCCCTCAAAACTGTACAAGCTTAACAGGAAAAAGAAAAAAAAATCAATTTAACATCAAGTTTTTAATTACAATACAGCAAACAGGTTAGAGGCAGAACAGATGCTGTGATATTCCTGGTCTAAACTGATTAACTGGATGTTTTTCTAGGTGCTCAGATGTGCTTGCCTAAGAGCTCGTCTAAGTGCAGCCACTGGCCTGCACCATTGCTGCTCCTCTGCACAGGCACTGGTGCTCATCCGGCTCTACAGGGAGACAGCGTAGGGAGAGAAGGAAATAGTATTCTGCTGAGCTATTTGCAAAATAAAATGAACCTCTGAAAAGATGATAATATCAGATGTGTTTGCTTAATTAGAAAACTAAGGCATTTCCTCTGGAGCGGCTCATTTGTACTGCACAGAGTTCCCAGACATCTATGAAAGCCAGCAATAATATCCTCTATCTGCAATGACTGTGGTAACAGCAGCAAGTGAGCTTTCGTTCAACATTTTAAGACATTAATTTCCCCTTTTTGGTATACTATGAGATATGCTAAATACCTGACTCATCCATGCTTTTGGCAAACAATTGTGTTCTTAAGTATTATTTCTCAGATCAGGAAATCTCACATTTCTAAAAGTCCTCCTTGTGCTTGTATAGTAAAAGCATGCATTTTACCCAAAGAAAAAGATGGAAACTTCTGCCTGTTTTCCACTTTAATTTTCCCCAAGAGGCTCCTGTATATACAATGCTAGTTAGTATCCTACTCAAAAAAGTTACTTACCTGTCTCTCACCTACTGAGTAACCAAAGAAAAACAAGAGAGCTTAACAATAGTCTTAAATGTAATGACAATGCTCAAAACAAATTTAGTAGGTGTTATATAGCCACAGGGAATAGTTCAGCCCCTTAACTTAGCCTTTTGTTTATCTATATGTTAACAGTTGCACAGTGCTTCTTTCCTGATCAAAGCAGTAATAAAGGAAGCTAACTGTCAGCTATCTCTTCATTCTCTACTCTTTTGTGCAAGTTTTAAGAAACAAAGATTTTCAGTGACTAAAATTGCTTGAACACCGAAGTGATAGAAGATGGGAACAAACAAATGAGATGCACACAACAGTCTTATCCACTGAAGAAGGTAAAAGAGTCCAGGAAATCAAAGACGTTGGTTCAGTGGGATGACATTTGTTCCACTTTTCCATGCCATTTTTGATATAAACCTACTGCTTTGCCTGCTTGGTTTAAGGAGGACTGCAGAAATACCTATTTTCAAATGTTTTTAATTACTGGTGATGATATTTAGATAATCATGTTACAGAAGGTAAAATAGTTGGATACTGCTGATTAATAGTTCTGGTATCATGACTTCCTTACTAATGTACTTCAATCTTATACTAAGTTTAAGTATCAAAGTTAGTAGAGTTGTTTGCCTTCTCTCTTCTTTCCGCTCCCTTAAAGTAGTAACAGTTTAGGAAATGAGCATTAGGATCTAAATAGCTGGTGTACTCGCTGCCAGGCTGGCACCTTGAATTCTTTAACGTTTTTACTTAATCATAAACTCACACAGAAACTAATTGTATTGTGTAGCCTTTTAAATTATTAAAGGAACAAGTAAAATACTGCCAGAGGGTTTTCATGTAAGTGACCTTCAGACCTTCAAAATGATTTTTTTTTTTAAGATCTAAGCCTACTTTTAAAGAAGTCTTCCTCATTCTGTTTTAAATCGCATTGCTTAGCTCAGTGTTAATGTAGGCATGAGGAGTTTTCTGTTTGTTTTTCAGGTCAGTCCATTACAATGTCTAGCCAGTAAATAAACAACCAGCTTTGGAGAAGAATCCTCCAAGGACATCTTCAGAAAGCAGAGTTATGTTTTATAACAAGGTTTCCAAGTTTTATGCCCACTAACCTGCAGCAATCAAACAGTAAATATACTGTTTTCATGAGGCAGCTTAGCTTTAAAAGTAGACTTTCCTAGTTTAAACAAATATCTACTGTCTACTTCTGAATGAAAGTCCAACAAGCTTTCGCAACCAAAATGAGTCTAGAACAGGAGCCCCACAAGCAGGCACACAATGCAGAATTTAATGCAGAATTTCTGCCCGGCTGCGAGCTCTGTATGACTGGTTTAAGCAGTACATTTTCTCCATTCTCTTTTAGCTGCCCCACTCCCTCTTTGCTCAGTGGCATTACTGCATCTCAGGCGTGGCCCAGAGGATTACTTTTTTTCCTCTTTACACCTAACAATGACAACAAATGTTACGGGAAATAACAATAGTAACAACATTCCTAACGACGGGCACATACAAAAAAGTAAGTTACCAGGGAGGTATAAGGTACAACAGATCGGCTAATCCACAGTATCTGTTCTTAGGCTATAGCAAATACAAGACTAATTAACAAGGTAAAACTAACTCAAATGGTTTCACTCACTATGTGCTAGCAGCATACATATTCAGTGTTATCAGCTAGCAGGGGAGCACAGTTACGTGTCCAAGTACTCAGCAAACAAAAGCACAATTTCTCATCTCTCCTCCTTTTAACTCCTGTAAAGACACTGGTAAGACATGTAAGTGGACAAAAAGTTGAAAGCCAGTGTACACTAGGAAAATATGTCTCTCTCATATTCCTATTTCCATCAGCAAAAGTCTTACACATACAGCAAAATTAGAAACTGAAGCCAGGAGAGTGAGAACATAACCTTCCACACGATTGTAAGTCACCCCACAATTCTAGCAGTTTTCTGGGGGGTTTGCCCCCCCGGTCTTTTCACGCTTTGCATTTTGACACCAGCTTATCAGAGAGATTTTTCCAAACTAATAAGAACACCCAAGATATTTTTCTTTAAGAAATTCAAAACTGAGCCACACAACTCTCATCAGAACAGTAGAACAGCTCAGTCCTCAGCAGTAGTAACATCTCCAAGATAACCCTTAACATATAGACATTCGAATCTACACAGCAGATTAAGTCAAGATTTATGTAGAAAACTTGCATTAGTGCAATAGCATCAGTTTAAGGGTATTTTTTTTGTCAATTTCTTTATAGGCAAAAATCTCTAACAAACCACCATGGTGGTATTAAAGAGCTTTAACTGCTGTTTCGTTTGGAGAACTACACACACAACTTCCATCTCTCACCCACCTTGCAGCTTGTCTTGATAAACATATATAAAGCTGATAACCCTTTTCTGGAGTATATTATAAGCCAAGTCTTAAATCCAAGCGTAATTGCCTTTTTTTTAATGGCAGGAAGTCTTTTTTTTTTTTAATAATAAATTTGATACATAAGAGATTATTGTTTTATAAAAGAAAAAAAAGAAAGCTATTTCATATAAAGCCCTCAGTTTCCATTAAATCCAAGTCAAATGAATACAGATGTGTATATAAAACTGAAGAGCAAGTTTCCACCTTTTCTACTTAAAAAAGTCATTTTAATTGCATGTAATGAAAATTATACTACAATTGAAATTCCAACAAAATCCAGTTAAAATTAGATATTATTCTATATGCAGTACTTTGCTATATTACTTTTGTGGCAATGTTTCATATTGTTTTCTAAGGAATGAGACAGCATTTCATTGATCTCAATTCCACTTTTTAATAGCTTTTAAATACAGAGAGGCAGAGCCAGTAGACACCAGCTTTGGATTCTCTAATTGCAGAAACAGCAGTCACAGATGGGGCCCAATTCATTATAAATAATAAAAAAAAAGCTACTCAACTCTACATAAATTTTATTAGAAGCATATACCTAAGTGAATCATAGAATACCTTGAAAAATATGCATAAAGCTGCCAAACACGAAGTTGGAAAGTCACAGCTCAGTTGCCATGTTTAAATTAATACAAAAATGATCAGGAGAAAGCAGCCAGTCTAACTGCTCAGTTGGGGTAAGCCTTGTCCCAGAAGAGCTTTGAAAAGCATTTGTGGACATCTCTGATGACGCATCCATACTTTCGGCATTACAAGTCATATAAGCGCATCGATGGTTACCCTGACATATTGCCAGTGCCTTCACTCCTCCTTCTTTCTGTATACGCAGCTACAAATTGCATGGATGATTTGGTTTTATTTTGTTTTTAGTTTGTTTTTTCCCCTCCCTCTACCCCAGTTCACAGAAAGGGAACCATGTCCAGGGGAGCCCTACGAGGACCATTTTTATTCTTGCCCTCTAGACCAATCCTTAGCGTGTAATTTAGCTTGTCAAGTAGCAGGCCTGTTGCAGAATGTGCAGCTTGTTACATTATACCCAAATGGAACAAAACTGGGTAACTTAAACAGTCATGAAATGTGAGGCATTATTTTAAGCAATTTTAAGATATGGAAGTCCAGAATTAAAGGAATCATTCTTAAAAGCTGGGGAAAGATTAGAGTTATAGCCCTACTTGTTCTTTTCTCTGTCTGCTCACTACCTGTCAATCCCAGGGTACCACAATATACTCTTATACATACACATTAAAGGAATGACAACATAAATACATCGTTTCTGAATAACAAGAAATTCTGTTTTGTTGTTGTACAGGCATATTAGGTGTACTGTGTAAATCCCAGTAATACAATTATTTGTACAATGGAAGAGTAGAAGTCTAATAATGCATACAAAGATGCTTCACTACAGAATGAAAAAACTTTACTAGTGCTGCCTTATACCTGCAAAGGAAAAAAGCAATCTGAAGAAACTCACTGCTACCATATACCACAATATAATCTAAAAAAATCGATCGTTATAACATACAACGACACTGCTGCAATCGCCCACAGAGGATCAGCAGCAGGGTAGCAAGAAGAACGTATAACGTTAAATAACGCGCTGACTAACGCGGAAACTGCGCTGACGCTGTGTCTGCAGGGAGAAGAGCCTTCTCCCCGCGCACGCCTAACACGAGGCCACGTTTTCCGCGGCCGTAGCCGCGCTGAACCCGCGGCAGCGACTCCGCGAGCAGCGCCCCGCCCGCAGACGCCCCCGAGCGGCGGCGGCGGCTCCCCGCGGGAGCGGGACCTGCGCGGCCGCCCGCGCTGGCAGGGCAAGGCCGAGGCGCGCTCGCGGATCACAGTTTTAGCAACCGCGTTGCATCACGCGGCGAGTAAACAAAGCGCAGCGCGGCGCCCAGCGCAGGCCGCGCCCGGCCCGGCCCGGCCCGCTCGGGAGCCGCCGGCGGTTTCGGTCCCGAGTCTGACACCGCCGGAGCCGCCGCCGCCGCCGCGAGGGGAGGCGGCACCTGCGCGCCCCGACTCGCGCCGCCGCGGCCGCGCTGCTCCCCCCCCCCCCCCCCCCCGCCGCCCGCTCCCGCCAGGCGCCACGACGCGGAAAGTGACCAACGGCCGCGCGGGGCGCGGGCGCGCGGCCATGTGACGGCGCGCGCGGGGCCGTGCAGCCGCCGCCCCCCCCCCCCCCCCCGCGCCGGCGGCCGCCCGCGCGCGCGCGCGCCCCGCAGCAGCAGCAGCGCCCCCGCCCCCCCCGCCCCGGGCCCCCGCGCCCCCCCCCGGGCCCGCGCCGCGCCGGCGGGGAGGGGGCCGTGGGGGAGGGGCGCCTCCGCGGCAGTATCGGGGCGCATCCGGCGGGCAGGGCGGGGAAGGGCCTGTCCCTTTAAGAAGAGGCCCGGCTGCTGCGGCCGCCGCTCGGCGGGGGGGGGAAGCCGCGGCCCGCCCGGGCGGCGCCCCGCCGCCGCCCCGCTTCGCGCCGGCCCGGCGTGCCCTCGCCCGGTGGCGGCGGGCGCTCACCTGGGTGGCAGGCCCGGCCGCGGCGCGGCGGCGGCGGCGGGGGGCTGGGGGTGTCTCCGGGGCTCGCTGCCCCGCTCGCTCCGCCCGGCCTCTCGCGCGGCGCTGCCGGGGCTGGCGCTGCCTGTCTCCGGCCGCGGGGCGCTCTCGACTCCTGCCTCGCCAAGATGGCGCCCGCGCTGCTGCTGAGGAGGAGGCGGCGGCTGCGGGCGCTGGGACGGCGGCGGCGGCCACTTTCGCTCACTGAGAGGAGAGGAGCAGGGACACGGGGAGCCATGGCGGGGGGGAGGAGAGGCGCCATGGCCAGGCCTGAACAATCGAGCCCCGCATACGCTCCCGCCGCCCCGGTGCCGCGCCTCGCCGCCGCCGCCCTGCTCGCGCCGCCGCCGCCGCCGCACGGCCCCCGCTCCCGCACCGCGGGTGCCATCCCCACACGCAGCCCGCGCGGGGCCAGCGCCCATCGATGCGCTCCCGCGGCCGATTGGTAGAGTCTGGCAGTGACGGAAATTGCCGAAGGGACTCGGGCGAAGTGGCCGGGTGAGCCAGCAAGTCTCGCGTGAGTGAGAAGGAAACTCTCGCGATAGCGGGGGGTGCCAGGGCAGGCGCGTGCGTACCGGAAGTGACGTCCAGTTGCCCTTGGCCCGCCGGAAGGGCGGCGGGAAGAGGCCTGGGCCGCTGGCGAGGGGCGGCGGCAGAGACACCCCGCGGCCCCGTGTCACAAGCGACGCAGCAGTGGCCCCGGACCGGCGCCGAGCACGGGCGTGCCGGGCGCCAGCAGCGACCCGGGCACAGAGGTTGTCCTCGGGTGGGGGGCGGGGGCGAACGCGACGCCGGCCAACGCGACGCCGGCCCCAGGCGCGGAGCCGACGGCGGGGACGTTCCCGTTGGCTTCTGGACTCGCGCCGTGTTCTCCGGCGTCACCCTGGCGCTTTGCTGCCAGCCGGAACTGTGTTCTTCGCTGCATCACACCGGAGGCACCGCGATTTCTAGGAAGCAGAAACAAGGCCCTTCCTGTCTCTCCAGAAGAGCCTCTCTACAACAGTGTGCCCTAAATACCTATACCCCTTTCTGCAACTGGCACTTATATTAAGAAAAGTGCATCATTTTGCTGCATATTACAGATCACTTTCTAAGCTTGGGGTAGTGAATACTAGCACTGGGCAGCATTACAAGGTTTTATAGATCTGTTTAGATACATATTTTAAGCGATTTTCTTCCTCTAACAGTTTGTCATTTTCACTTTTGCTTACGTATTAATGAATGATGACTCAGTTCTTATTACTTCCTCTTTCTGTATGCCGTTTTCAAAAGAATAGGGGAAAGCTGCAGTCTTGTTTACAAAGGAAGGTTTTACTACTTAAAGCAGTACAGTGGCACAGATGTTGTTACACCTTCATATTCCTGTTTGCCAATTCTTATTCCATTATAATACAGTTCCACTTCCTCTCTTGAAAGAGGCTGAGAATCCCCAACTCCGTTTCTCATCCAGAAAGGTGCATCTGAATTTCAGTTTGTGGCCTGCACACAGACATTCCAGATGGCTGTTTTACATTCCACACATAATGGTTTGACATCTTCCTTCCTCTTTCTCCCCTTTTCCACTATTTGACACACTGCCATTTTCCCCTCTTCCTCTACTGTAAGACTGGCTGGACTCATATTTTAGTTGTGGAAGTACAATGCAGAACTCGAGCTGGTTCCGGTTCAAAAGGGCCTGCAATTTCTACACTGTATCTCGCTGGTTCATGATAGCACATCACTGGTTACAGAAATCATGCTCCAGATGAATGACATGAGTATTAGTGCTCAGAAAAGGTGCAGTCCACTGCTAGCATCTCCTAACAGACCAACGAAGCACAGACAAAGTAAAAGGTTGCAAGACAAACTTGCTTCAAACATTTTATTTTTGAAGTGAGACAAAGGAACTCTACAGTTTAATTACAGAATGCTGCTAGAGTTTCAAAAAAGTGCACGGACAAAGAACAACCTTGGAAATTGTTTCTGTCACTCCCAGAAGTGAGCAAATTTTACCTATAGTTGCCCTAGCAATACTACAAAGACAAATCATACAGATACATCAGGAATGTTAGGCACACCAATCTGCATTCGAACAGAATAGCTCAAGCAGGTTTTGGCCCATACTTAGATTCCACTTGACCTGGCTTCATCATCATTATTTTACATTTGCAGCCTAATGTCCAAATTGTTCTTAGCCTGCGATCTGTTAACAAGTAATCTGACTGTTAGTAATTTGATGTTACCTCTTGCATTCTTCCCTGTTTCACATACTTCATTATTGTTCACTGATGATCTTAACCACAACTTTGAGATCTTTCCTTACACATGAATAATAAGGTATTCTCTGCTCTTTCTGAAGCATTTGAACTGCAAAACACCCAGTTTAACACATATTTAAATTTATATAGCTTCAGAATTTCAAATTTCAGAATATTCAAAATTGAAAGAATTTTCAATAGTCCTGTACTTCTAAGTCAAGATATGTAACATGCTAAAAATGTTCCAAGACTCAGTACTACACTACTACAATGGCAAATTAAGGCAGGCCATGCCTACCCCTTGGAAAAGATAAATAGATATGTATATGTACACAGCACATTAATGTTACAGCCTTATCTACATTGATTGATACAACAGTCCTGGCATAGTTCAGAAGTTCAACTTTGAGCAGAAAACTTTGAGTATGGCCTAAAATAACTTTGCCTTGGCAGATAGTTCCTTTTTATTAGTATGTCTTCTTGTTTTTGCAAGCATAGCTCTTCAGTACAATACTATCTTTTTTGCTCTCCTATGGCATAGCTATCCAAGGGTCTTGCAAAGAGATGTATCTGTGTATAAACCAAGCCCACATGAGCTGACCAGACATTTTTAGTTTTTCCAATAAACCCTTTCTAATATCTATGAACAGGCCCTCTTGCAAGCTCCCCATCTACTTGTTTGGTGTGGGTGAGAGCTTTACATAACCTGCAACAGGTGACAACAAAAGAACCAACACACTTAAGATGTTGGTCTGACAAGGACAGCAAAAAAAATAAAAGTCTGTTTTAATAGCAAAAACAGCTCTAATTTGCTTGGAGGAACTGGTGTGGGCAACTGATAGAAAATGGAAAGAGAAATGGAGCTAAATGCTGACACATCTTTGCTCATGGGGTGGGTTTTTTTTTAAAGGAATTGGGAAGTCCAATTCCAAGATACCTTCAATGACTGACATGAGCCAATGATCTCCAAGCCTTGGCAAAGTGGCAAGAGAGAATTAAAAGGTAGCTTCTGAACCTGAATTAGCATCTTGAAAAGAACAGCTAGACACACCACAGAAATTGGCTTAGAGTTATAGAGACCATAACTATTTCCCTTCAACAATAGGTTTACCTGTCCTCGTAGAAACGGGAGCTTTGGTCTGAGGCTTCTGCGTAGGCAACAGTCCCTTTTCATTCATCTGGATGTCCTAAGATCACAATCTGAGCTCAGTGTCACCTGTATCAGATTTTTACAACCAGTTTGAGGTTGGTTCAAGGTTCTCCCATAGATTTACCTCTTGATTTTGATTTTCTTGCTGTTGTTGACAAAATGGACCCTGACTGTAGAAGGATGTAATTTGAGGTGACTCTTCATTTGTGGGAAGGTAGTCCCTGTCATCTCTGTGGTTTCTATCCTTCTGCGCATCTTTCTTTTTTAATTCCATGGCTGGTCTGATCAAAAGGCCATTCTCATTCATCTTGTAGTCTTCTACTGCTTTCTTTCTTCGTAGCTTCTGGAAGTCTGCCAGCTGATGCAGCTCCTCTGGTAGTTCCATGCAAGTGGTCTAATAAGGAGAAAGAAAATAAATTCTACCAATGCTTGAATATATTCTACTTTTACTGGTACCAGATAATAGCTCCCTCTGTAATTAGCCCATGGAACAGAATAATGACCTGTCTGTGATTCTGCCTGATTTGTGGAAACTAGCAACTACCTGCTTATACTGTCTTGAGGAAGAAAAAGCCTCCCTTTATCTTAAAGGCAACCCAAATTCATATGCAGTAAATAGGAAGGTGAAGCTGCAGAAGAAACAAAAGGCAAGCCAGAAGAATTAATATCTAACAAAATATCAGATTTTTTTCATACATTTTGTCAAATACTGATAAACTAATAAAAAACATTTTCTTCAAACATAATAGGAATAGAAGATGTCAGTCAGCCTGCAAGGCCAACTGATGATCAGAATATAAAAGGGGCAGAGGAGGAAAAAAAAAAATAAAAAAGTTCTCTCTTCTGTGTTCACCATGAAAAAAATCTGGATGTTCACATACCAAAAACATTACATATACAGAATGTGTCTCAGATTATCCTATAAACATTTACACTGGTACTTCAAACAAACAAGGTGGATTTTGCCTCAAATTCCCCAAAGGAACTGGAAGACAGAATAAATGAACTAGTAACTGTGCAACTTCTTGCTTAAACCTGTCTTGACAGGCAAGGATTAGAGATGTTAGGCATAAAAGAAGGTTCAGGGGAAGACAGAGGAAGCTACAAGCTGGTAAGTCAGGTATGTATAGGGTATAGAGGTAGAAACACTAAGAACAGAACTAGTGAAAATACAGGTAGGATGCCCTGAGAAAGTTATCACAGCTTTCATAAAGGCAAGCCATGCCTCACAAAATCTATGTCTGCAAGTTTGCACAGATCCAGAAGAAGGCTAAATACTTCAGAGAGGATTACTGGGGTGGGGTGGGCCCCCTCCCCCCCAACACACACACAAGGAAGAACTTACTTGAAAAATCTCACCTTCAGTCCTGTTTAACCAGGAGAATTTACATACAGCTTCCTAATTGTCACAGTACATCCTACAGTAAGATGTTAGCCATGCCCTAAACCATTTCAAGCTAAGTTGCATTTATGTTCATTCATATCAATTAATAGGCATTATGTGCTGTGCCAAATCATTCATTAATTACAATAATCTCAGACATGCAAGCATATTTAGCCAGAAAATGGAATTTATGCCATCACATGCTATGAACACATTACTGGTATCCTAGAGTGCACTGCAGCTTGTCTACTGTAACATTACCTTACCTGAAGCATGTTGGTAGGTCAACTCTGCTGCACAGGGTAATGCCTGCGAGCAGCTCCCCTTTGGTGCTAGAGCTCTGCTTGTGAACTGTTACCACTTTAACAAGAAAACATTGCATTTCTAGATTATTTGATCCTTTAAATTGAGAGATTCCCAGGCCATCTTTGCTTTTTTGAATTTAAGTCATACACATTAGAATGCATCTGTGTTTTGAAATACCTAACCACAAACCATATACAACAAGTCTGCAAGGAAAATTGGAAATTTAGGTGTACAGCTTCTTTGCTAGCTCTTTTCTACTGACAGAGATGCAGAAGCACAAAAGCCTATTTTACTTGGTGCCTGCATCCACAGGAAGAGCCTGGCAGAGTGTCATGCTGAAAACATAGGAGACAGCACAAACTTCACACTCTGAGGCTCTCTGCTAAGTTCCCTTCCCCAGTCACGAGGAAGATTATTACTTGCAGTGTTTTTGATAATGAAGCAATGCAGGTCAATAATTACTGGTTTTGCATGTGATCTGTGGGTAAATGTCAGAAGAAATAGGGTCGCCTAGGAGGGAATGTCCACCTTTCAGAAGACTGTCAAGTACTACTTGCAGGTGATGACGCAGGAACCATAGAAAATGTAAACATACAGGGATTTCCAAAACTGTTAGGATCAAAGAGATGCCTTTGCCTTTCATTTGCCTTCTCCATAATTGTCTTCTCTCAGCACTACATCGACCACGGTGTTTCAATATCAAATTTTTTGCCTGCTGAGGACCACTCAGAATGCTTTTCTGTTGAGAGCCACTGCTCATAGGATTCGTGACACTCCTCTTTTCCACAACCTTTTCTTGAAAAACCTCTAGTCCATAGAGTTGCATTCTACCACCTTGGCAACATGTCGACCACCTGCTGTGCCAACCCATGGGTCAATTCTCCAGTACATCAAAAACAGCCATCAAATGACAGAAGAACATGTTTCACCAGAAGCAAGGTGGAAGTCATGCTGACAGGGCTGTCCACTGGCTGACCATAATGACTCTTGCTTTCTTGCCATCTCCAGTAGAACATAAGGCCAAAGGGTAGATATACCTGAAATCTTCAGGGGAAAACCAGAGGTATCAGCACTGACTGCTTCAATTGTTCATGAGAATTAAGACAGTCAAGTCAAAGATACTATAACATACTATTTGCAGAAATTACTGGACTGCTGCTTGCCCTGAGTTTATTGCTGTGAAAACAATAAACCGTTGTTAATCCATTTCTACCACCTTATCCACAGTCTGATAACTCAGGACTTTACACTCCTCAATTTATTTATGAAAACTTGTCTTAAATAAAGGAAAAGTGAAAGCCTTTGTTGAAATAAGCTACAACAAAATACCCTCCCCTCCATCAATACTCACGC
The DNA here is from genome assembly GCF_028389875.1 of Rhea pennata. Taxonomy (NCBI): domain Eukaryota; kingdom Metazoa; phylum Chordata; class Aves; order Rheiformes; family Rheidae; genus Rhea; species Rhea pennata. The sequence continues at coordinate 16,987,348 of NC_084667.1, read as the reverse complement.
TTTGTCAAGAAACAAGACAGAACTAGACATAAGTATATAAAACTAGGTAGAAATCTGAAATCAAGTGCTCCAGAACACAATTCAATGCCATTGCAATGATCTGAATTCCATCAGAAGCTCTGCTTTCAGTCAGAAAGTATGATTTGCATTCTACCACTTACAGGTAGCTGTTGGAGCATACAGCAACCTCTTGCTGGGGAACAAGATATGCATGTGGAAAACAGGCTGTAGAGACAGAGCCCAAGGAAGAGTGGTGACAATTACATTCACCAGCCTCATTTACACCTGTTTTTCTGCAACTTTTCTGGACTGGATGCAGGAGTCCATGAGGTCCATAAGGGCAACTGAGCACACCTGGCTCTTCTTCCACAATTATGCACATTTGCTTTTCCTTGCTGCTATTTCTGAAAGTAGGAATAACAGTGGGACTGGCCAGATCTGCTTCGGGAGGTAGAAACCCATGATTAGACAGGAGAAAGGAGTAGGTACCTGCCCCAGCAGTCACTATTCTACATTACTGGTCGTTAGCAGTCACTACTCAACATTATGCAATTCATAGGCAACCTAGACTGGAAAAAAATTACACTATTTCCACCAGAGCAGGTCAGCCAAAGCAGCTTTTTCACCAAGTATATCCTGATACAATTGCTATGCACAATAGCCATTGACATGATAAACTCTGGATGGGACAGTGACCCAGGAAAGAATAGGAGGATGCTACTGTGCTATTCCAAGCCGAAGATAAATGTTGTAACCCCTGATCCAACAGCTGAGATTCAACATGTGATAGCTGAAGATGAGGTGTATGGATGTGTATTCCACCTAGCTTCTGTACTTCATTTAATGAAGTTGCATGATTGAAACTGTATCTGTGTACTTCTCTTGCAAGAATGATTTCTGCAGGAGTGTCCTAAGTCTGAAAAAAAAAGGAAAAGAACACATTGTTGTGTGACATGATGCCACTCAGTAAGATCAGCAGAGGTCACAAGAGGCAGAACCAGAGCAGGCCTGTGAGGCTTTATTTTGCTCATTACTCTAATCACATATCATGAACTCAAATACCTCTGTAGGCCAACAGCACAGCACAGGACATGTCTACATAACTAAACTTCCCTTTGGCAAAGGGTTGAAACCTGCTGTTCTGATCAGAGAGCACAATCCACAAACTAAAACAGAAGGGCCCCAAAGAGGCTTCCATACCTGGAGTGGTAGAGTGACCTCCACCAGTCAGTCTGGAAATGCTCAGGGTCAGATTGATTCCTTGGCTAACCTTACAGAGTAAATGGATTTGCAAAGATTGGCTTCAGCAGCTATTAACCTGAAATCACTTTAAAAAACTCTTCTACAAACAAATAGTTTAAAGTAGAATTATTTTGTACTCTTTCTACTTCTTTAACAGACTGTCCTTTTCACTTGTGTCCTCCTCCTTTTGCATGCATTTTACACTGTTATTCATAGTTTGTGGAAAAAACAAGCCTGACATCTGAATTGCCAATCTTCTCTTGGCAACTCCCCATATCTGAAAACCTTTTCATTTAAAAAAATCTCTTGCATCTGTGAAGCAACAATGACCTCTTGTGGTAATCTAATTTAATCTCCTCTTAAATCCTCAATACTGTGATTTACTGCCTAAAATTCCCAAAGGATTCAAGTCTGTGCTTGAGTACTTTGTTAAACTGGGACAAAGAAATACAGTATGTTTCTTGAAGATAGACTTGTGTTCACTTTTCTAATATATTTCAAAATATTTACAACTGCATAAACACGAAGCAGTGACATGATCTAAGCAAAATTTGTTCAGTCTCATCACAGTAAATGAGGATGTCTTATTATCTACCTTCCACTCAATTTTAGTGCCAGCAATACTTTGAAGTTATTACAAACCCTTGCTAAATTTCTGAATTTCTGCACTGAACAAGAGATGAAAAGGCTACACCAATACCACTGCCTGTTCTGGTTGGCATGGAACTGTTCTTTCCATCAGGGCAGGAAGTCAAGTTCCTTCACCAAAAATCCCATCACTCCCTTAAAAAAAAAAAAAAAAAAAAAAAAAAAAAAAAAAAGAGCAAAGAAGCACAGCATTCACCAAACAACAGCTACTCCAAGATATGTGGATATGTATTTGTGAGATAGGACTATTAGTTCTATGTAACCAAGGATTTTTAAGCTAACTCAGTAGAGAACAAACTACAAAGACAAGATAACTCTAGAGATGCTTTTACAGAAAAAAAAATTTTGTTTGGCCAGCAAAAGAGAATGTGTTTCTCAGAAAGAGTCAATATTTGCAAAACATCACTAAAGATGTTTTACATCAGTTGAGGACTAGGGGTGCATACCAAAACAAAGCAACTTCAGCAGCTTCAGATACTAACACTTGACATCTGCCTGCCCCTCTCCATACCCTCTCACACGGCCCCTGCTGAGCCTAAAGGTTCTTAGTCTCATATCAGAGTCAAAAGGAGGCACATATGCCTATGCCTCAAAAGCTGCAGCTCATCTTCCACAATATTAACTAGGGGTAGGTATGTACAAATAGACCAAGCTGAACTGCAGCTATGTAGATGCACATGATTGCCTCTACTGCTGCACAGAGGCATCAGGAGTATGTGGCATAAAGTAGGGTGGACAGCTGCAAAGGAGGAAACTACTATAAATAGGTTCTCTAGAGTTCATCTATCAGAGTCTTAGACCATATCACTACCCTGAGAAACGAGCAGAGCCTACCTTTGTGCTCCCAAGGCGATCTCCTGACCTGTCCCGAAAAGCATTTATGTACTCATCGACCAGGGCTGTTAGGTCAGACATCAACTTCTCCATTAGAGATGAGCGGAGTGGCAGAAGGTACATGGCCTTCAGAGCAAGTGTTTTAAGCAGAGAAGGTGGACAGGGTCTCACAAACCATATATCAGGATTCTCCTGTGTATTCCAAGGGAAATGAAAACAGTTATTTAAGTAACCAGGATGATTAACAAAACAAAAAACAAAACAAGAAACTTCTCATCACTTTCCTTATTCTCACAGATTTACAGATGCTGGTCTCTATTTTCAGTACTACTGAAATTTGCAGCTTCTAAGGCCATCTGTATACAAGCCTGCGGACGTTAGGAAAGGAAGGCTGGGAGTATGGATTGCTTCTGCTTTTTCTTTCTTTCTTTTTTAATTATTCCAGTATTTAATGTTAGATTCTCTCTCACCCATCTCATTTTGTCTGGATCTTAATTGGATTCCTTAGATCTTCAGCTGAACTGAAAGATCTAAGAGAAAAATAACACTTCCATCACAGCAGTGGAAGCAGCTGAGGATAGGAACATCTTCAGCCAGTAGAACTGCAACCAGCAAAACATGTAAATAAGCCACAGTTAAGCACCATGACCATGATACTGTGGGCAAAACTGCCAATACAAAGTGGCTTATACCTGCATACTTACTACATACACAAGTTATTTTTGATTTTTAGTCTGCAGACCAACAAGGTAATTTGAGAAAGTTAACCATGGCTGGCAAGTGTGTTGTCTTTGATTTGTTATACAGGATTCTCTAAACTGAAAGTTTGGAACAACTGATAGCTGAAGAACAATTGCCCCCAAGAAATTATAGCACTATCAAATAACCCAGGCTATGAATTCTATCATGAATTCTATGATTCTATCAAAAAAGATTTTAAAGTCAATGAATAGACAGTGCAAACCTCTGAAAGACTAGTAAAAAGGAATTAAAAAAAACCACCCCACCCCAATAGGAAGGAATTTCTTACTAGGTAAAGAAATTCTGCCTATATGGTAGAGTCTCACTGTATCTAGATACTGTATTTACCAGCATCTTTGGAAGTCCCCGTCCCCATAAGAGGTAACAGATTATTAAAAACCTCAAACTAGAACTAAACTATTTACTTTATCATGTGTTATATATATATCTAACAAATTTTATATATGCAAGCTTACATTCTCCAGATCTTGGGAGTCTGGCCCATTAAGTTTTCCCTTGCTTCTCTCCATATGAAAGACTAACAAAAAACAAGGGCAATAGAAACTAATGACATGCCAAATGCTGCTAAATTGCACAAGGAAAAAAAAACAACCAACCAACCAAACAAAAACAAAAGTTTTCCCTTTCCCTACTTGACTCAGGGTTGGTTTTAACCAACTTGTTTTGTTAGCACTAAGTTTCAGAATCAAATATATTGGAGATATCCAGAACACTCTTTACTCTAGTTATAGATATCCTCTGTTTTAAGAGCTTCATCATTCTTAATACCTCAGTTTCAAATGACCTATTAGAAAATACTAACATAAGAACTGATGCCAGATAAAACTTGCATCTGTCTCCCCTGTCGGTGTAACAAAATATCCTTAGCTGCATCAATCTGACCACTGAACAGCATCAAGCTCTTTTACATAGCTGTGTGTCTGTAAAAACACATCTGAAGGGGACAAAGCACAAGTCAGCTGAATCTTCAGAAGGTGTCTCATTGGATCACTCACCCAAGCCATCTGCTGCCTGCACTTCATGAGGGCAACTGATCTGGAAGATATCTTCAAGTGCTGCATCAAACACTCCTGTAAGGTGCAGATGCGGTGTGGAAGAAAGCCACCTGTTGCCATTGAGAACTGCAGAACATCAGCAACCTGTGATGGAAAGGATCAGTAGGCCATGACCATTGTCCATTAAGCCAAAGCAGATGATGTGGAGATTTGACAGTGAGAAAGTAAAAAGTAAAACATGTTGCTAATATACACAGAAGGGTAAATAAGTCATAAGAATGACCATACTGTATCAGCCTAAGGTTCCATCTAGCCCAGTACTCTTGTATCCAGATAGCAGGCAGTTAGGAACAGTATCAGAAGAGGGTAAATACATAGTAATACTTCCCCAGAATACTTATGGTTTTGTCATTTATTACATGAAATAGTAACAAAATAGTAAGGAAAACATGATGTAAAGAATATGGAAGTTGTGTAAAACCTTCTGCCTAGGAACTGATTTTGCCAGTAAGACTTGAACCACAGGAAGTTCTGCCTGAACGTGAGGGGGAATTTCTTCCCTGTGAGAGTGACAGAGCACTGGACCAGGTTGCCCAGAGAGGCTGTGGAGTCTCCTTCTCTGGAGATCTTCAAGGCCTGCCTGGATGCAACCCTGTCTAACATGCTCTGGGTGACCCTGCTGAGTGGGGAGGTTGGACTAGATGATCTCCAGAGGTCCGTTCCAACCTTACTGATTCTGTGATTTGACCTGTTATGAAATAACAATATTATAATTTTTAGGGGCAGAAAGCCAAACTAAGATCAGGGAAGGACAAATAGAAATCTTTGCTGTATAAAGCTTACTACATAACCCAGACGAGGTCTTTGAAGAGTCAGTCATGCTATGACCTCAGACAATCATGTCTCTACCATGAAAAGTCAGAGTATTGGCAAGAACAAGTCATGTGTGACTATGCATAATATATCCATGCCCACTCTGAAAGGTCATAGCCATCATGTTACTTTCTTCTCTCTGAAAAGGCTCTAATGCTTCTACTAATCATGCATCTACTTGAGTAGCATAGCTACCAGAGTCAGCACCAGCAGAAGCAAAAATCTGCATGGTTACATGTTCTGTTCTTTCACTTCCACTGGTGCATGTATTAGTGAATACTCACCAGTGCTGAATACCTGTAGCCTGCTGTTCTACACTCATGAAAGGGACAGAGAGGGTTACAAAGAACAGAAAGCACAAAGCTACCTAGCTCCTGTGCAAGTCACAATAGCCTCAGGTAGTGCCAAGTTTGACCAAGATCTGTTATCACATTTTTAAAAGCACTAAGCTTCTTGTTATATTAGATATTAATAATTTTTTAAGATGGAAACTTGAAGACACTCGATCATTTCTCAAAGGCCGCTTCTCTTGACTGACATAAAAGAACTCCTTTGAGCAACCATCACATTTAATGTTTTCTAGTCTACACAAGACAAACTATAGTTAGTGCTCTCAGCCTTGCCTAACAACTCTTTTTAGCTAGAACATTTAGAATGCTCAATAACCATCACATTCTAGCACTAGTAAGCACTGGACAAGGCTAGAGTTTCTCTTGTTGAAACTTTTGCTCCCAACTACAATATCCAGAGAGTACCTGTGTATCAAAGACATTGGAGAGAAGAACTCCGTATTGGTGAGAGAGACAGTCTGAGATCCAACGGCAGTCATGCATAACCTGAAGCAGGAAAGAGCTGTCAGACAAACGTGTCAACTGCAACTTTTTTTGGTGCAGCTGGATCATTACATACAGAGGCAACCTCTGCTCACCCATTCTCTTCCCTTACCTTCAAGATGCTTCTATCTTCTAGCACCATTTGTAATCCATTTTTGAAAGCCTGAGGTCCCAGAAGGAAGATATCAAATAGGAAAATTTGGGTCTTTGTTGCTACCTAAAACAAATTTAATTGCAGAGAAGATGAGTGAGGGAGAGAAAAACAAATGATTTGAAAGTAGGAGAGAATGCATGGTCTCCCATGAGCCATACTGAGGAGTGAACTTTAGTTTCCTTAATAGTCCACTAGTGAATTTTGCTTTTTTTCAGAGAGGTGCTCAGAGAAGGTCACAATAACTGAAAGAATCACACCTGGTATCTACAGTACACAGCTAAATAGGGGATTTTGAGACATAAAGGACAAATCCTGTCCAGAATACTTAAATTCTTACATTTATCATAGGGACATTTTTATAAAGAGTCCCATTCAAGAAAATTCTCGTGTCCCTGACATTCCTGTCATTGTCAAAAACTACTGCAGAAGAACTACAAAACACTGTTTTCTATCCTAGCATGTAGGACAGGATGGAAGATACAGGCTTTGCCTACGTTCCAATTCATAATAGATTAGCTAAGTTTATGAATAAAGAATTTAGCCATATCAAAGCAAACATTCTATGGACGCTTGCTTCTGTATAAGGAGTTTCACGTTTGAACCATGAATATCCATGAGTTTTTGCTTGAGATTAAACACACTTGTTTTTCAACCAAATTAAAAACAAACCAAGACCACTTTGAACCAATTAAGCTATTCATCATTCTCTTTTCCTTTTCAAATACTGATAATTTCTCAACTAGTCAAGATACTGCATCTTTAAATCAATTTTACTCCTTTAATTATCCTAGTACCATGATTAGGTCTTGCAGTGTTTAATAGATACCAGCTGTACTAGCAAAACACCTCTAACTGTATAAGAGTACATAAAGAAGGCAAAGCAAAGTAAGTTATGTTGCTGTATATATAAATACATTACATAAGTTACATGAACAAAAAATGGATGAATGAGTTTAATTAGATGCCCTATGCTAGTATCATTCTTTCTATAATAGCCATTTATGAAATATCTGATTTGTCATGAAGAAAATCACATCTCTTACCAAAAGTTATGCCAGCAAGTCTTAAACTCAGGCTAATCCCAAAATATTTCCCAAGATATGCCACTAGACAAAAGCGTAATTGGAAAATATTTGCTTCTTACCTGAAGCCAAGAAAGTTTTCCATGACGACACAGATTAACACCTTCTGCTGCTACACTGACAACACATTGCTGTTTTAGGTGCAGCACCTAGTGAAATAATAGAGACAAAAGTACTGCCAGAGACTGACAGGTGGGAGAGCAAGTAGTAAACTTTTTTCTGGTCATGATCCATATTTAAGAAAGGTAAATATAGACCAGCAACACAATGAATTTCACAGATATAGCGATCTGATAGAAACAGGTAAGATTTCAATCCAACTACAGAGAAGACAGCTGGACACTCCACAGCTAGAAACATTAATGATAGATTTAGAAGAAAAATCAAATGTTTTTGGACAATTAAAATAAAATAAAACTCAGAGCACATGCAACACAAGAGCAGAAGGTATAATTAGAAATTAAAAAAGAAAAAGCCTCTTTTTAAAGCAAGAACTGGATTCTTCTAAAGCAGGGAAACCTCCTTGGGGAGGAGATTTTTTGCCCCCTGTCTTGCACTTCATTTACCATTATAGGAATCCAAACCCAACAGATGTTACTGCAAGTCAGAGTGGCACAGAGGATGTACAGCATTGTTGGTTTAATTCAGGACCTAATAATGCTATTATGTTTAATAATAAATCTACCATTGATTCTGAGTTCTGAAACAAAGTCTTCCCCTATCAAGTCTGCTGATGTTACTATAAATAATTTGAGAGAAGCTAATTTCTGGAGTTCAAAACACCTATAAAAAAAACAGTGCTATAAACTCCCTTTCTGACACCAACAAACCCTGGTGTTCTTCCTTTCTTCACCAAATAAATTATTCATCAATTAGTAATACAAACCCTTCACCCTAGCTTATAGCTGATATAAATTTCCAAAAGAGCAGCTAACATACACTGGTGCACACTAACAACCACAACAGATTCATGCACTGCACTTTTTCCTTGCATGTATGCCCACTTTGAGTATGTTCTCACACCACCAGGAATACCATTTCTACTTGAAGAAAAAAATATATTATGAAAGTTTCACTGTAGTCTACAGTGTTTTCATTTTCCAACACAAGACAAGCAGAGTTCACAGTTTTGCACCTAATGGATCTACTGACAGACAGAAGAGGGTTAGAAGTCAACATGCTGCATAGGATTTTATTTATACTTACTGCTGAGCCAAATTTCTGCTGGAAACAATCAACAACTGTGTACTCCACATTCTCTTCTTCCTCCTTCCCTACAATGAAGGGAAAAAAAATCCTCATACCATTAGACGCTTCCTCTATGTGGATGAACTCTGCACAAGGCAGAGTTTTACAGTTTTTTACTGTAATTTTGAATTTTACAGTTCATCACTACTTTTCTGGTTTAGCTATTCAGTTCTTCCCCCTCTACTTCCCAAACACACAGATTACTGAACTGCCTGCTTCAAGCATGCAGAGCAAGCATTGAACATGCTGAAAATTCAGAATTTTCAGAGAAATTGACCACTTAAGAGTGAGTTATACTGCCTTAAAAAAAAAAAAGTCTTCATGATACATGAAGGAAACAGTAAGATTATGGCAAAAAAAAAAAAATCTGATAAACAGCCATGGTTCCCAAGCTTGCCCAAGGAAAGAGAAAGATAACGAAGGCAGAACTAAGACAACAACATCACAAAACACTGACAGCTAAGCGATCAAGAGGGAAAAGGGAACTTAAAGTAGGCTATTTTATTATTTTTTGAATGCCTGCTTAACAGTCTCTAAGCTAGAGAAGGAGTTTCTATGTTAAAGATTCTCCTTTTCCTTCCTTTTCTTTCAGATAAGTTGTAGATGTTAATTATATACTCCATAAAAACACACAGAGTAACAACCTTTTAAGCTCTAAAATAGTATCAAATCAAAAGATCGTAAGAACCGTTTTTAAGGCTCTCCTAGATCACATCAACCTTTGCTCATTTTTCCCCTACTTTCTAGGAGAATTTTGCTAACCTTCCCTTTAGCCTACACAGGTCTTGCATTCTTCTCATAGCTCTGTGTTAACACCCAGGGATCCAATCAGACTTTGGATCTGAAACTACGTAAACACATACAGCAGCAACCAGACAACCAAATCAGTGCAAGCATCTTCAAAGCTTAACAACTAGCACAGGACCCAAGAGCAATAGCCTAACTGAACTTTGGGTTATCTGTCACACTACATACATGCAAGCAACAAATACAAGACGAAATTGCCACAGAAGAACACTGACCGACTGAAGTACTTTGACTTCTTCAAAAGATAAGTTACACCGCTCAGTTGCTTTCATAGTTGATCTGAGCTACAGGATAAACATTCTGGAGAGCAGAGGAGTTTCCTTCTGACATTGTGGACATATCTGTAGGCAAAGAGCAACATGGCTGCAGCCCAGTGAGCTCTGGGCCAACCTGTGACCATCGTTCTTTCAGAACAAAACCTGCCTGGACACAAGCAAGCCCTAGGAAGATGAAGGGATGACTGCCTCTAGGAAAGATGTAGTCCAGAGGCAAACTACGTTACTAATAGCCATGTTACCTGAAAGACAGTTTTTTAAGCTATTCCAGGCTCTCAGCTGGCTCTCTAAGGAGATGCAGGGAGAACTCCATGTGCCACAATATGCCCATCCACCTGTGTCTGCTTCTGGGTTCCCTTCAACAGCTGAAGTGCACCTGCAGAGGCAAGGAGATCATACATAGTACAAAAGGCTACACATTACACATCATTTTGCCAGCATGAATAATCAAATAAAGACATATTTCATCCAGCACTATCTATCTGCTGCCTGACAATGAACTGCTGCATATGAAGCAACTTCCCAATCCAACGTACATGACTAAGGGGGCTCTTGAAGCTACCCAACAATAAAAGTTTATTTTGCCAACAGGACATTTATTTCAGATAAAATTTCAGATTTATTTCTGAAAAAAGCAGGTGAGGGCAGAACCTGAAAAAGATGTTTGCTGCAAACATCAGTAATAAAGTTCATGAGAAGAAAGAGCACCAAGTACAAACAACTTAAAGAACGAAGTACCTGACCTGAACCCAGGCACTACACAATTTTTAAATCTTCATGCTGAACCAAAAATATTAAATCAATTATTTTAATATTATGATTAGGCAGATGATTTTACAAGTTCATAAATACATAAAATGGTTATATCCATGGAAACTTTTCTATTATTAAATGGAAGTTATTTAATAAGTACAGAAAGAGTAGTATACCACAACCAAAAAAATAAAACAGTAACAAACATTCATCTTCCTGAAACACGCCACATTTAAGATGCTTCATTCTTACAACAGGACAGTCTGACTCATGCATACTTTAGAGGGAAGGATGCCCTATTAATATAAATTCCTTTATGCTGATATAAAAACATCCTATTATTATACAGATTCAATCACGTATGTCCCTATGTCAATATAGTAAAACATAAATAACTTTCCAACCAGCCCTTGGATATAGTTGAAGATCTTGTATCTAAAATTTTCTATTTAATTGATTAATACAGAAGTAAATCTGCTAGCAAAATGTGCATATTAAAGTATATATATTCATGAAGTAAGGAGACAAGACAGCAGCCAGGGAGAAGACTGCAGCTTTTAACAATTCATGTGCTGTCTACCTATTTTAAAGAATTTTCAGTAGAGACCATTTAATTCCTGCTTCTCTTAACAGGAAAAAAATAATGAAATGTAGTCTTGCAAAAAGACATAAAGCAAAGCCATCTAACAACTGGGGTCTGCAGGAGTTCAAAGCAGCAAAACATACTTTTACCAGCTTCCCAAAGTCACATTTATATACTTCTACACAAGCCTAATTTCTCTATGCAATAGCCCAGGAACTGTTCAACCACAAGAAAATGCTCATAGGAAACCGTCCTTGAAACCAAAAGCTGAAAAACAAAACAAAACAACAAACTAAGCAAATTATTCTACCTATGAAATTAACGGGGTGAGGGGAGAAATGAGGAATAGTAAGTCTTAGCTTGAAAGAATCTTTTGAACAATGGAGGCCTTCTACTCATCATCATCTTTCTTCTTTAGAGCACAGAAACACAATCTTGGCATAGCTGAATCGGAACATTGATAAGATATGAAATACAGGTGCTAGCTGGTCTAGCAAGTACACTCCCACCCTTTCTCCTATCATGAAAAAAATAAACAAACAGAAAATTTCAACATACTCTGAGAGCACTGCTGTTCCCTTCCCTGAATCTGGTTCATCCAGCAATTCCACTGCAATATAAACAAACAGTTTATACCCTAGCACTGGCAAGCAACTTTTTGACACTTGTTATTTCCCCCAGAACAAAGAGTAAAAAAAAAACGATACTAATTAGCACGAACATGCAGAAAAGAAATGGACTCAAAACATAAGTAGAAAGAATTCTCTCTGGTGTACAATTCTATATAAATTGACTTATATCACTAGCCTAGATTAGACATATTTCAGAACTGTAGTATTTAAGTAGAACTAATTCTTGGTTTAGCATCCTTTTAAAGGCACAAAGTCAACATAAAACTACAACTTATTACTTTACAGACTGTTATACATACAACAAAACACCTACATGGGGGAAAAGGCAGAATGGACACAGTTAAGCAGTTAAGTCTGAAGCTGCCTTCTAGCTCTTTCCCACCATACCACTTTGCTCTTTGTCCCCAAAGCAAAGCCTGTATCTGCAGTAGGAATGCACAGGACCAGGAACATTTTAAACATTTTAAACACATTAAATATTCCATATTTTAGTACTAGTGAACCACAGAAAGCCGCTCAGATAAAAACAGACTGCTTAACAGAGATGCTTTTTATCTGTGCAAGTAAATGCAAACAAGAAAAGTTAAGCAGAACCTCTGTTTTCAGGGATTTAACTTCCTAGTAGAGTCCTTTATTGAGAGTCTTTTCCACATATAAGAACATACACATTAAATGTAACCTGCCTTTAAATACTACAAAGGATGCATGCTTATTTCAACCAACCTTACTAGATTTTATTCATTATTTAACTATGAAGCTTTAACACAGGATAGTCACAAGACCTTCATAAAGCAGGAAATTACTATTATTTTACAGAAGACAACTGGGGCATAGAGAAGTTCTGTGACTCATACAATGCTCGGATTCCTAGTGATTTTGGAGGAAAGCTGTGCAACTAAAGAATTCACCAGTGTCCACAATTAGACTGAGAAGTGTTGCTAAGAGTAGCCATTATCCCAATGCCTTAATATAAAGTAAGAAAGGCTTCACCATCGACTATTTCACGGCCAAAAAACATCTTTGCTCCAGGGGTACTTCTGCCAGTTTCCAAGTTCTTCACTGAAATGAAAAACAATCCATCACACTTCATGGTTATGGGTAAGAGCTTATCATTTGCAAAACAAAGCAAAATGAATGATTAGCTCTCCTAATATCACCTGGAAAAAAAGAAAAAAAGACAAATCAGGTTATTTCAATAATGATGGTTACTTTACTCTGCAGAAGAGCACTTCCATAAAATGACTGTTCACACCTCACAGGACAAAGTTCTGACCTGTCACACCCTCATGATCTAAAAAGCTGAGAGCATAATTAGATGCACCTAATTTCACCTTCATTTTTCAGCAGGTGCTTTATTTATCCCAGTGACTGCGCTTGTCTCTCAGAAAGCGCATAGCGACGCTACGCCCCGTACAGCTAGCAGTGGGCACGCTCTGCGTGGGAGACTGCACATGACAGCTCTAAACGGTTTCTGTGGAGCTTTTGCAGGGTTATTTTTAGACTGTGAAAGTTCAGCAACGTAACTGCAGTGGCATAATTCCAGTTAAGAAGTATGTATTTTATATATATATATATATATATATATTTTAAAGCATGAGCAAGATGCCAATACACCAGTGCCCTTCCCCCATAAAGCTGTCTCGCAAAGAGGAAAAAATAGTAATAATAAAAGAGCGACAGGAGGTCAGTGCCTCTAAGTAAGCGGGAGCTGAGACTCGAACGCGCGGCGCTCCGAAAGGGGACAAACGCTTCCCAGCCCCCGCAAACGCCACGAGGGGCGGGAGGCGGCTAACGGCCGCAACGCCCTCAACGGCCGCGGGGCGCCCGCGGCGAGGCGCGCGGGCGGCGCCGCGGGGCTGCGTGCGGACGCGGCCCCGACCTGCGCGCAGGAGGAGGCTCCGGTCGGGGTTCACGTGCTGCAGCACCCCTTGGAAGACGCCGCATTTTAAGGTGATTTTGACGGTCCTGCCCAGGATGGCACCGAAGTGCTCGCTGCCGAGTGCCATGCGGCAGCGCAGGCCGGGGGCGGCCGGGCGGCGCCCCCCGGCGCGGCCGCGCGGGCTCCGCGCGCGGCACTCGCGGCACGGAGCGGCGGACGCTGCTGAAGCGTGAGGCGGGGCCGGGGGAGGCGGGGCCAGCAAAGCCCCTACCCAATCACCGGGAAGCGCCGAGCGCGCGCAACCTGCCGCCACGACCTTTCACAGAAAGGGGAATGGGGGGAGGGGGTGGTTACGCCTGCCCCGCGCCACGCATGCTGGGAGAGGTAGGCCGCCGGCGGGTCACTTTTAGCCGCCGCCCGCGATGACGTCAGAGGCCGGCGCGTGCCCGCTCGGCGGCGGGGCGCTGCTACGCGCGTGCGCCCGCGGGGGCGGCCGTTGGCCCGTGGGGGCGGGGCGGGGGCCGGGCCGGCCTTTCCCCGCAGCGCCGCCGCCGCCGCCGCCGCGCACTGCTGCGCGCCTCTGCCTGGCGCGGCGCAGCGTGCCGTGCCGTGCCGTGCCCGTGAGGTGGCCATGGGGTCCCGGGCGTCCACGCTGCTGCGGGACGAGGAGATCGAGGAGATCAAGAAGGAGACGGGCTGTAAGCGCGGGCGGGCGGGCGCCTGGAGCGGGGCAGCGCCCCGTCCCGTCCCTCCGGCCGGCGGGTGCCTCGGCCGCCGCGCGGTCTGCGCCGTGGGGGCCTTGTGCCGCCCTGCTGCCGGCCGGGGCGCTCCGTGGGCGGCCTAAATGCGCCCGGGGCGGGCGGCGCCCGGGAAGGCGAAAGCTGCGCGTCCCCCTGGGCCCGCAGCGGCGGCGGCCTCGCGGGGCGCGGAGGGGCTGCGCCGCGGCGGCGGGAGCGCCGTGCGCTTGGCACCTGCCCTGGGCTTTGCTGTAGTGCCGGGTGGGCTCTGAAGAGCTGCCTGTGCCTCTGGCGCGAGCAGCCGCTCCGGGAAAGCTCTCCTGTATAGTTCGTTTTTTCCAAGGGTCATTTGCTGTATAGGCTGTCGTAAAGTTGCCCTAAGGATATTCTGAGTGATTGCTGAGCAGCGTTTAAGACAGACAGGATGTAACCTGTGAGAGTTGGGTATGGCTAACCTGAAAAAAGTGTGGATATTCCTATACAAGTCAAGAAATGGGAGGGCATTATCCTGACTGGACTATAGTATACAGCCACTTTACTCTGTAGTATTGTTTTCTGTAAATATGGAGACGAGGGAAAGCTTATTGTTTTGTTCATTTGGCTGGTTGGAATGGTTGCTAATCTGAGCATTCTAGTAAATGGTAAATGATGGCAAATGTAGGGCATGCTTAGCAGGAGAGAAAAGGTCGTGACACCATAGGTGTCACCTTGCTGTTTTTTTTTCTTGTTTTATTTTGTTTTTCTTCCTCTGGGGAAACAAGATCTTCCCAGATCACACTTACTTTGTACTTGCACTTGCTGATCTGCCTTTGTTATCTGAAAATACTTCTACCACATCAGTGGAAATGTTATCATGTATTCAGTTTAGATGATAGTTTATTTCTGCCAGGGAAACAAATGGACACAGAGAGGGAATACAAGAAAATTAAGACAGTATTGGCCAGCATGACAGGCAGCTGAGTTAGCATACTTTCCATGATCCTTTTTCCATCCATCAAAGGAACTTTCTACAGGAGTGTCATGATAAACAAGTAGGAGTTTGAGAGTCTGCTTATCCAGCAAGAACTTACTCTGTGATCTTTGTCATCTTTTAAAAAAATTAGTTTCCTATTAAAGATGCTTTAAAAAACAACCCCCAAATCTAGAATACTCCTCCAAAAGACTTGACTTTCTTTGCTCCATTATTTGATTTATCACTAGTGTTTCATTCCTAGAGTTTTAGATGATTGGTGGTTAAATAAATACCTGTAGAGTGGCTATGTAGATGATCTAAATGATAAGCCCACCTGGAGCCAGTAGAGATACTTCTCTAGTTAGCCTCTAAATACTTTATTTATATCTTTAAAGTGTGAAACTTGATTGTGGCCAGCAGGTTTAAGCTTTGTGACCTGAATTTGTTTGATCTGCCTGTGTTTTTACTGTTCACATTTATATGTAAGGTTATGAAACACAACTTTATTAATCAAGCAGTACTAATCTTTTCATGCCTGTTTGTAAGTTGTTATAGAATGTCTCTTTTTTGGCTTCATCAATCTTTTCCCTTTTTTCCTCCCAGCCTCTAACCACAGTCTAGAATGTGATTCTCTTCTTCTTTTTGTAGTTCCCTAGGTAGATGGAAAATTCCACCAAGCTCTTAGCCCTGTCATGCACTTCATATAAGTGCAAGTACCTATGCAAGGTGCAAAAGGGGAGAAACGGGGCTCTGGATTATTTGGAATGAAGTTGACTGGAAGAATGCTAAGCTAATATCCCTAACTAAAGCATCCTACAGTTTATTAGAAGCTTGATGCCTCACCTACTAAAGAGTTTGAGAAAGGGACTTAGTAAAAGCAAAACTATTTGGCAGGACTGCATGTCCATGTTAAACTGAACTTCTGATAAGCACTCCTAAGAATTCTTTCTTTTGGGGGCTCCTTACTGTGAGACAACTTTTTCAGTTCATTTGGGATAAGTGCAAAGGCATGAACAGAACATTTAACCTATTGGAATGTGTTCAAATGTGGAAGTATATAACTTCCTTCATTTTTAAGTATCACAAAACTGAACAGCTAATGACACTGATAGGAGTGATAAATCATATATTAATTAATATATTAATATTCTTTAGCTGAGCAGATAAAAAAGATCTTTGATGGAATTTGGAGCTATCTTTCACAAGCCATACACTGATGCTTAGGTGAAATCTAAATTTTGATTCAGGTTCTATATTACTTGTCTTTTTAATTGTGGTGAAAAACTGACACTTTTTAGCATAGTAAGTTTAGCAACATCTATAAAGCTAATGTTTCTAAGAACTGGAAAGTAATATATTTCCCTGTAAAACCTCTGCTTAGTGGCAGATAATCTCCAGTAGGTTCTCAGTAACTGGAGTTGGGCATGAAGTTGACAATCCTATATCTCAAATGATGTTTGGCAGAATTTGCTTTGATGCTGGTGATGCTTCATTTACTAAAGAGTTTGAGAAAAGTTTGTTTTGCATATCAACATTTTGAAATTAGGATTTGAAAAAACATTCAGGTAGTCCTAATTGCTCTTATATTTTAGTTACCACTAAAAGAAATGTATGAGAATTCCTGGATGTTGCTTGTCAGCATTCTGTTGCAAGCTTCTGGAAAAGCATAAGTATGTAACAGTGTTTAAACTATTTGGTTCACACCCCTTATCCCTGTTTTTTGAAGCAATTTACTTCAGGATGAATAATAAGCTAATGCTCATATCAGAACTTAACGATAAAGTAATTTATCACAAAATATCTTTTTAATGGTAACAGGTAATGGATTTTCTGAAGTGCAAATATATGATCTTATGATATAGATAAAGTTAAAGCTTTGTAGGTTTAACTTGGGTAAAAGTTTCAAAATGTTTGATTACAATGAACTTGCTAAATATTTAGCAAGTATAGTTTCATGCAAAACAGAGGAGCTTGATTTAAATTTTCGGAAGGACCCTCTTGGGTAGGGATGACCAAGTAGATAAAAATCATGTTTCAGTTAGCTTTAAGCCTCAGTTTTTGGCTCTAAGACACAGTAATATGTTGCAGATCTTGCTTCTGATTCTCCTTTTGTTAGCAGGGAAGGTCAAGAATCTGTCTTGCATGAGAGCTCTGAAAAGTGGAGTTCAGTGCCACAGCTTTCAAGTAGAATGAGATACAAAAAGGAAATTGGGAAAGAATATGTTGGTGGACCTGAGTCATATCCTTTTTCATATAGCTGTGAGTCTAGTATGATGTTACCAGAAACATCTCTTCTCCTGTCAATAGCTTCATATTTGTCATGTACTATTATGGAGCTGTTCCGAAAATGGAGTTGCTGATAGTTTAGAAATGGTAGCTGAGCAGAAATATCATGACTGTATGTCCAGTGAGGGGTGGGTGTACAAGGCTTTTTATTCGAGCTGTAATGCTCAGCTATTCCTCTTTCACCATCGGTTGTTGTATTTGTGTGTCATATTTAAAACACTAAATCAGAAACGCAGACAGAAGAAATCTTCAGAATACTGCTGTCTGCTTTCTATGTGTATTGCTTAACTTGAAATTGAGCAAGCTGCCCAGTCTGATCATAGAGAAGTTGCCTTATGTGGAACTGAGCAAATTGCCCAACCCAATGCAAAGAATGAAGGTTGCCAAGGAGACGTGAAAAAAAAAACAGTTTCTGGCAGGTCATCCTAAAGGAGGGAACGGTTGAACCTAAACAAATAGGCTGGAGAAAGAACAAACTTGATAAAATAATTTCACCTTAGTTGTCACAGATCAGACAACTGCTGTGCAACCTGTTCCCAAGTAAGTTTTAGGAACTAACAAAACCCGTTGCTATTGAAACAATTGAATTTGTATAGTATTGAATTAGTACTTAGTGTCACTTTCAAAATCACACCTTTACTAAGTAAACATTAAGATTCAGTTTGGCCTTATATAATGTATTATTAACTTTATGTTATCCAAAGAGGCTCAGAAAAGCCCAGATTTTCTGCAAGACTTAGTTTCAGTGTTAAAGGAATTGATTCTAGATAGATTCATCCACTCTCACGATTGACTCTTCTAAAGATCTAGATGTCTAGTATCTTGGGGTGCCTAATATTGACACCATTATACTAAAGTTAATAATTGGCTTTGGAATTTCTGTTGCAAACTGCATACTTAAAATGTCTGCAGTAATCTTATTTCATCTTATTTGGTGTCCCATATCCCTCTTAAGCCTCTTTATAGACAGAAGCTTTTTAACTTTTAATTTGAAGGTCCTAGAAGACTGTGAGTTACTTTAGTGAACCCTGAAATGAACAAACCACATCTAGATTCTGACAGTCCTATAGGGGAGGAAGCATGATACAGCCTCTGTGACCACTTTCCAGATGCAGAGAAACTGAGTACACTTTTGACTTCTTAGTCTGGAAGACGACAACTGTAGAGACAGGCAAAACAGAGGAAAGATAATAGACTTCAGCAGAAGTCTACAGTGTCATAAATGATGTGGAGAAGGTTAATGGAGGTTACAGCCAGATTATTTCTCCCCATGAAAGAATTAAGGAAAACACACTAAATTAGTGAATCAAATCTATGCATACATATATGTACATAGGCATATACATATATACACACATACATGTAGCCTTCTATTAAATTGTAGATCAGATCCCCCCAAAAAACATTAAGGACTGAAAGTATAAAAGGATGGAAAACATAGTTAGACAAATTCATGAAGAACAGGCTTATTGATGGATTCTTGAACATTTAGAGGCAATTTATGTGTCGACGTCCCTAAACTGCTCACTGGTACGTGCTTCCAATTACACTTGTCTTGTGTAATCTTTTTTGAATATCTGTTTGATTCTAGACTGGATAGACCTTTGGTTTTGCTTCCCTCCTTGCTGTGAGTACGTTTTTAAAGGGAAAAATAACTTAGTAACAATCTGAACTTCAAACTTGCTTTGGTAATCAGAATTGTAGAAGAGAGATGATCATTTATAATGCAGAAGGTGGAACTAACAGATGTACTCTCTGTGAATGCTTTGCAGAGATCTTTTACATGTGAACAATTTTAATCTTAACAGAAATCAGATAGTAAACAGGTAGTTGAGGATTTTAGGAAGATACTAGAGGCTGAAGTTGATCCTGGCTTTTGCATAAGCTACTGTAACTTATTTTTACCTTTTTTGGGGGTTAAGATGACTATCGAAATTGAAAGTTCGTCACAAGAACTTTCCAAGAGAAGCTATTCTGCCCCAGTACTGTTTGCTTCTACTTCTTTATCAGGAGAACATCACATTTCCTCTCTTGTAAAGGAGAGGAGAATTGCTTCCTACACTCTTGACAACCTGAAATTTGGCAGTCTTGTAACATGTCTGCTTGCAACCAAATAGTTCAGTGTAGTGAGATCCAGTCCTAGGACAGATTATAGACATGCTAATTTGTGGGTTTTTTGCTTTTTTCCTCCTGCAGTCTCCCACAGTCAAATCACTCGCTTGTACAGTCGCTTCACCAGCCTGGACAAAGGAGAAAATGGCACTCTTAGGTAGGTACCATTGTTAATTTGGCTGTCCTTGCACTGACCCATATCTGTGATTGTGACTTGCTGTTGCAGTGTGCCTGCATATGTTTTCCTGACATGGTGAATCAGTGAGGCTGTTATAACAGGTTTTCTCATACCTGTTGTCTACACGGAAATTTAAGTTTATTCTCTTTTATGAAGGAGAAACCTGATTGTTGAAGTGAGTAAAAATGCCCTAAATACCTGCTGTCTTTACTGTAGAGCTAAAGGTTTGTCGCAGTTAATACAAGAAAGGTCAGAGTTGATATTCAAGGTTTTAAGACAAACATCCAGCAGAAATTTTACTTCTACTTTATAGATACGTATTAGTTCTCCATTAATACTCTTCACTGCTCCACTCCATACTGGACGCTGCTGCACTATGTGTTCTTCTTTCCGACTTTTATAACACAAAGGTCATTCATCTTGCTGGTGTTATGGGCTTTTGTTTGTTTCTGATGCTCAATGTCTTTTAACACTACTTTGATGTACAGATCCTTTCCTAGTCTAACACTGCAGCTCTTGTTCAACATCCATGTCTATTAATAATGCACCAAAAAAAAAAAAAAAAAAAAAAAAAAAAAAAAAAACGAATAAACAAGCTGGAACAAAGTCACTGTAACTAAACAAATGCACATTCTATTCTTTAAAGTAGTAATTCGCTTTGGAAAGGGGCAGGATATTCCAGGTCCTTTAATGTGTTTGTGTTCTGCTGTAGTTTGAATTTACGATTTGATATTCTGTTTGTCTTCTGACTACAGTCTGAAAACTGCAAAAATGAGCTGGTTAGTTACAGCTTAAATAATCAGATAAATAAAAATGTGGCTTAAACTTCTCATCTGCAAAAGATTTATTCCCTTTGATGCATTGAGTATGCTGGAAAGTATTCTCAAGTGGAACAGAAACTCTAGTGGGATGATTGCCTGTTAAAATATATATCTTTACTGTCTCTTCTCTAGCCTTCTCTGCTCTGGTTATTGTATTGCATGTTGGTATTTTATTCTTTATTTACTGAATTCATTATGAATTCTGATTGTATTAAGTTGCTTATTACACTTCTGTTTTGATAGAGCCTACAGATTACAGTAAATGAATTACTAATATGGAAACATGGCAAATAAGTGTTACTTATAAATACTTTAGGGGTACAATTTTATGACCAATATGAGCTGGTCCAAGATCATTTTTCTGCTGAAAATATGTTGCTTCCTTGTGTTGATGCTAATAATCAAGGCTCATCTTTGGAAACTAATCTGGTTGAAAACTTGCCCAGTAAAACAAGTAAAAAGAAACCTGATTAGTTTTGAGCCTTTTTTTTCCCCACTCACCATATGGCCACATATGCCAGCACAATTGCACAGGGAAGCTGGAAGAATGTAAAACAGAATGGGGAGGGGAAAGGGAGCTTGTTATAACACAGATTCAGGAATCACTTAAGTTTTATATAATCAGACATTGTAACATGTGATCCCAGAATGCCCTATAACCCAACAGCTAGAATCAATGTTTAGAAGATGAAGGTGCGGTTGTAAGATGCACTGTCTTTGCCAGGACAGCTCACTTACTGTAGTTTCCTTCTCTGACTTATATAAAGATCCTTGTGGTGCCACAAATTGCTGACTTCTCTGTTATGTTTAAGTAATTGCTGGAATTGTACTGGACTACAGATTGTTTTTTTTTTTTTTCCCTTTTAACCTAGAAAATAAAATCTCTGCTCCCAGCCCCTCCCTTTGTGTGTGTAGGTATCTTTAACCTGAATGACTCCATTGATTCAGACTATGTGGCTGTACCATAAATATCTGGCCTGGCATAGCTGAATGGATGACAAACTGGACTGTGGGTGTGGAAACAGGTGACTTGGGATGGGCAGGAACTTCTTAAGCCAGCTCTGCCAGGGAAGCCAATGTATCATTAAATTATAGCATTGGCTGTTGTGACACACAGATCACCTGATGATATCTAAGCAAGGGGCTACTGTCTGGAAATTAAAACCTGGATTAGGTTTGGCAAGATCTAGTCACTGATTCTACGTAACACTCTGATCAATTCAATTTTAGACCGCTTGTCTGACATTAAAGAAAATAGTTAAGAGTTTTCCTTAGAGGGTCTTCCAAAGATTAGATACATCTATGACAGGGTTCAATTTGCATCTAGCTAAAGTGTTGAAGCATGCTCAAAGTTTGAAGAAGAGTGTAGTGTAATTTGTAAAGACATGCTCAGTTAATAAATGAAAATGAGTATGGTATGACGGCTAACTTGATTTTGAAAAAATGATTAAAGCTTTGTTTAAAAAAGGCAGTCTTTTCAGTGAAAATTGCACTAAAAGTCTAGAAGTTAGTGCCTGCTTTGTCAAAGAAAGTTGTTAACAAAAGTGAGTTTCCTTTAGGAAGGCTTACTTTTATAGAGATAGTATATTAGCCAAGTAATACAAAGGTAGCTGACCAGTTTTATTTCAAACCAACAATGGTGCTAGATTGGCTAGTAACTTTTTTACTACTATTTATGTCTCAACATTAAGTTACTTTACAGAAGAACACTAACAGCCTCCTGAAACTTTGCACGTGGGTTTAGTGTTTGGTAGCCATCATCTTTATTCATCAGCAGACTAGTCAAGTTTCATTTGAACCGTATTTCTCAGGTACATGCTGTTCCTTACTTCTTCCCTCCAACTTTAAACCCATTGGATCCATAAAAGTTGTGTAAAGTTTGAACTGATTGTGCTCAATTTACTTGAGAAGAGGAATAATTAGCTAAATATGATATGAATGTCTGTTGCACAATGTTTGGTTTCATAGTGTAATGTATCAGGAAGAGTTTGACTTTCATTGTTGATAATCACTTGGTACCTTGGAAAGGAAATGCACTTCATGTGGAAAATCCCAGCAAGCTGTAATCCATTAACTTGCAGCATTGTATGCATAGCCTGCTCCCAAATGTGGCTGTCTTAAGAGCAGTATTCCAATTCTGAAACCTGTCCTGGCTTCCACAAGATGTAGAAACAATTATTATATTTCTAAGTAATAGAAAACTACTTCCTGATAAAATGAAGCAGAGAAAAGAGGGGAGAGCGACAGAGCAGAAGCTCGTAAATGATAGTTTCTGAAATGCTGATCAGAGAAAACTTGATAGTTTGAGACAAGCAAGATGAAGAGATGGGAAGGGAGGGATTCTGCCTGTTCTCAATTACCACCTGCTTATTACCATCAAACAATTTAGAAGGAATGTCTTCTCTTTGTTTCCTGTGAGCAAGAACGATTGTTTCCATAAGGGTGGTTACATGATTGACTTATAAATGACAAAAATCACTCATGTGACTGTGATTTAAAGAAGTATCTGTTATGCAGTTACTTACAGCATGAAGTGCATTTCTAAATATGGACCACTGCTTCAAAGGAGAGAGAGCTGTGCTGTTCTTACTTTTATATTTAAAAAATGGTGAAGAGCACCTGGGGGTTAGAGAAGTCAGGTAATTCATTCTGGAAATATAATCCAAAGTTAAAATCTTTCCTAATCAGAGGTTTGTGTCCAGTGTAACTGTATATAATTCCAGGGTACCAACTTTTTATAGCTTTTGATGCCTGCATGGTAGCCTATGCAATACTATAGAGCTACATAAATGAGATGTAGCAGAAGGGTATTGATGGAGCCTTGTTTGTGTGCTTTATTTTTTTTTTTATTTTATATTTATATTATTTATCACTGTATTTGTATTATTTTGTTTATTTATGTATTTATTTTTTCTTCCCCTCTCCTATCCTCTAAATGAGTACAGCTTTGGCTCCTGAGGAACTGCTACCAATTCATTAAAGGGGTAGAAATCCTTCATGTGTTTTTCAGCTTTTCTAAATTAAATGGGTAGATTCCATTAGACTTACACCATCTGACTGAAAACAGATCATAAAAGCCAGGATGAAACTGTTCCACTGAAAATATTCTCGACGTTTTAGATTTCAGTATTGTGCCGAGCTGAATTGCCAAAACAATGTTGATGCTCTTGAATGTACAGCTGAATTATAGAATCTGAGACATCAGTTTGAATAAATGCTAAGTTTTCATCAGGAGGAGAGCAATGTGCACCTTTTCTCCTTTACATTGTGATTCCTAATATGAGGAAACTGGAGCATGTAAACAGGATAAGTATATGCATGCCCCAGGGAGTCGTCTTGTCTGGCTCATTGGAAGACCAGTACTGTAGTGTACACCACATAATATGTCTATTCCAAAATTTAGACACTTCCTATGAGGAAGTAGTGCTAGACAGTCATGAATTGAGCTATAAAAAGAAGGAGATACTTGCTTAAACTGCTACTGTGCAGCTTCTGTATAGAGCCTCCCACTTATGATAGTTTCTTCCACACTGGAGAAATGAAAATGTTAAGCAATTCAGAAGTGTGTGCTTGCTTGCTTGTTGGTTTTGTTTTGTTTTGTTTTTACTGTACAGCAATTGGTTTAGAATGAGTGCGGAAGAAGGAAGGCAGACAACTATTCTGAAAGGTGATACATAAGAACAATAGGCAGAGTGAGCTGTTCCTGGCTATCTCACGCTTATGAAAGCTGTTTACGGGACAGTGTCTTCTGGACAACTTCTAAAGCCTGTAGTCTTGAGAGATGGTAACGAGAGCTAACTGAGCTAGCTGTTAATCTTTGTCAGTGCACAGATTCATTTCAGTCTGAACAAGTATTAAACTTGTTTGTAATAGTTCAAACTGCATTGCAGGCTTTCCAAGTAAAGCATACAAGCTAGCTCTCTCTGAATGTGGAATTCTTTCTCTTTGCTTAAAAAAGGACATATTCCTTCCTTGTCTAATGTTTATTAAGCAATTAATCTCCTTATTAAGACAAACTTTTAAATTTGTATAGACTATGCATAATGGTGAAGTTAGGTGAGATGGTGGACACAGCTGTGAAAAGGGAGGATGACTGTCCTCTTTCCCCGTAATTTCTCCAGGCTCCCAGCATTGGGTGGGGGGAGAGAATTGTCAACAGTGGTGCTGTCAGATCAATTTTTTGAACTACTTCAAATTTTCTCTTTCTGCACTTTTTGTTATGCATGTGGTTTATTTTCTCTCCATTGTTTTGCTTTCCTTCCGTTCTACGTAGCCCTACCCTCTTCATCCCTGTTTTGTGAAGTGTTCCTCTAGTACTTTCTAGAAGCAGCAGCATACGTAACCAGAAATAATGGAATAAAAAGAAGGGCCAGTAAGTCCTTTGCAGCAAGTGGGATAAGGCAGTCACATTTATTTAGGGGTCTGCTATGTGCCTCAGAGGTTATCCTCATGCTTAGAAATACTTGTCTGAGAATCTATGAATTCCTTGCTGCAAAAGGAAGTCAAAGTGTGAATGTCTGGCAAAGATATGAAATGGCTGGTCTGCATAATGATAACATGCAGTTAAAGACTGCTTTGCATGTTATCTTTAAGCAAGGATTTAATGGAAACCAGCCTCCTCATTAGAAGAGCCTTGTTGCTATGGCGCATGAACAAGGAAGAAGTAGAGGGCATCCGATTTCCTGTAAGCTCCAGCCTCAGCCAGGTGAAGTTGGTCCCTAATGACTCTTGGAAGCCTTGGTTTATAAAGTAGAGAATAACTTGCATCCTGCATTCATTTACTTTTATGGCTGTTACAGCTATTTCAATTATAACGCTCACTCAGTAATGTGCTCTTAACAAGCAAAAATGGCATGCTGCAATCCTTTTAATGACAGGACAAATAGATTTGAAACCTGGAGAGTTATTTGTGGTTAATTGTTAATCTCCTGCTATAAAACAGAACAACTAGAGGCTGAAATGCTGAATGTAAATTGTGTGAGGCTTGATATTAAGAAATAGTGATATGTAAGTAAAGAATGTTGAAGGATTAGGATTTTGTTCTAAATGGAATCTGAGAACTGTTGCTGCTTTTAGCCCGTAAATGTTAGCATTGACAGAGAAGTCCTGTTAAAATATTGTTACCAGGACATAGGTTTTCCACATCACTGCATCTTCTGCCTAACTCACTAATGTATGCTCTGCCCTTCAGCTGTGGCTTAAAATGCAGCAGTCCTGAAGGGTCTGGTGACAAGCTGATCATGCTATACAGATGGTAACTTTGTCTATTAAAAATGATTCAAACATGGTCAGAGTGGTGATTTGGTGTCTGAGCTTAGAAGTATGATCAAATCCCTCCATATTAGAAGGCCAAATAGTTTCAACTATGTGGCAGCAGATAGACCACAGGGCTGTTAAGAGTCCTAACTATAGTGTAACAGGGTGCAAGGAGTGCTTTAAAACACACCTAAAATTTGAACATACTGCTTCTGTCTTTCCCAGGCTAGACTAGTAAATAAGAAGGGGATTAGCTGATTCCTTAAGGCTTTTTTCTGTCTTTAAGATGTCAGTACTGTAAAAGGTCAGTATACTTAAATAATCTCAAAGTGTGTTAGTGTGTTCTTGTTTATTTTTCTCTGCCCCCCCCCTTTTTTTCTGCTTAAGGCCAACCTATCAAGCTTGTTGCTGATTCATTTAGTGAGCATAGGTGTCAAAAGTAGTGAGCTTTTAGCGACCAAGCTTGAGACTTTGTGACCCAAATTTCAGAAACAGCAGGACTGCGTCTGGCTTGAAGGGAATTGCAAATATTTCGGAAAATCAGACAGTAAATGACAAAGAATGCATATAGACGCTATAGCCTTCACTGTTATCTTTGTTCTTCTGAGCCTAAATGAGTATGGAGCAAGTCTTGTACTAACTGGTAAATTGTTGTGTTCTGTTGTACTGGAGGAAAACAGTAAGTTTCCTGAAGTCTTCACTAAGAATAATTGACCACCTACCCTATAGCTCTGCCCTGGACACATGAAGATTATGCCACTTTTCTGTCACTAAGATTCTGTTAGGTTGAAAGAAAAACTATTAGTGTAACTGTAATAATAGAAGAAACTGTGTGATTGTGCTGATCTAAAATGTGTTTACATCAGTACAACTCATGATGTCTTTTAGATTAGAAAAGACTATAATTATGTAAGCATAGTTATGCTTATGCTAGCTCTGTACATATAACCAGGAGCGGAAAGGAAAAGAAAATGGCTAATGAGAGCAGTGTTTGCAGTGAAGTTGCATCTAGCATTCTAGCATACAGGCTCCTGTCCAAAAAAAAAAAAAAAACAAAAAAAAAAACAAAAACTTCATACTGAAAAGTAAGAGCATTTCTTGACTGAAGCTAACATAATATGAAATTTAGCATTCATAATGTATAAAGTTCTTACACAGACCAAAATTTAAATTGAAGTACACAGGTCAACTGCAGTATGTTTGGAGGCACAATGGCATTGTCCAAGAACCTGGAATGAGCTAGTCTGGAAAAATCATTCCAATTCAAATGATTTACCTCCAAAATACCTATCAAAAATAATTCATTTATCTTAACTTCTGAAATGGCTTTAAAATTTCCTTTAAGTTGCAAACTATCAGCATCATTTTAGAAGGTTACTAGTACAGACAAATAATTTTTGCAACTGAACAGTGCTGTTAACATGATAAATGAACACTGCTAGTCTGTATTATAATTCAGGCTTGATATTATCATCTAGTTAGCTTTACGCCATTAGTAATAGAGAAGACATCATTTAAAGAGTTACATTTTGAAAACCACCAATTGTCTTGCTGCAGAAATAAAAACAAACAGGGATGTTTTACTGTGGCTTCTTTCTAAATAATGCTATCTCCTTTGACTTTAACTACATTCAGATTTCTTGGTCTTGCTTTTCTTAGCCGTGAAGACTTTCAGCGGATTCCAGAGCTTGCCATCAATCCACTGGGAGACAGGATTATCAATGCCTTTTTTCCAGAGGGGTGAGTTCCTGCTGACTGAATTAGTGAACAGTCACAAAATTTGTAGTTCATGAGAAGTTCTAATAAGAGTGAAATGCTATGATTAAAGTGCAGAACTTGATTTTTACTCACCTTTACTCACCTGGAATTTTACTCACCTTTGTTTTCCTTCTATAGTAAGAAATATTTGCCAGCTTGAATTGTTGAGAGTTTTGTGAGCTTTATCCAGTGGCAAGTTCTGGCTGTATGTCACTTTGTTTCCCAGTTTTCTTGTCATGTTGATAAACATCTTTGAAGAAAGTTCAGGGCATCTATGGACTTCTGTTCTTCAAGTAAACTTGTAGCAATGCTATCTTTTGCTAACTAACATTGCAGTTAATTAATGCAAAAAAATTTTTTCCCCACCTTTTGACCTTCTAAGTGTACCTTTGTTACTAGGTCAGCTTTTGTTTTTTGGCTTGGATCATGCTTAAACTTCTAATTATTCACAGCCTCTGTCCTATGACACTTCTAACACAAATCCAAAGAGACAAAGTTGAAGTAACTGTCTTCATTATATTTACTGCTAAGCTAGATTGTTCTGTGGAATTTGCTACTGCTCTTGAACACATTTATCGTTATTGACTGATGGAACACAATTCATCTAATCAACTCCTCATACAGGTTAATACCAGGCAGGGTTTCCTGAATGGAAAGCTTGCGCTCTGGATAGTGTACATATAGCTTGTTCCCACAGGAGCTGTAGAGGAAAGAGCTATTTGTCAGGGAGCAGCAAGAGAGGGCTGCACCACAGGCCAGAGCCAAGTGTGAGAGCAGCAGGTAGGAGCAGTGCCCTCACTGACAAAATGGCACAGTACCTGAACAAGAAGAGCAGAGCAAGTCCAGTGCTGGTAATTGGGATCAGCCAACTGTTCAGTGATTGCCTGACAAGTCCATAGTGACGAAGCAAGTCTGAGGTCAAGCAAGGGAGTCAAGTCTGCAGGTCATGGTGCAGATCAGCAAGATGGCCACGCACAGGCATAGCTGCAAGGCAGCTCAGGCAAGGACAAATAGTGAGGGCCTGAGCTTAAATACTGCTTCCAAGCAAAAAGACAATTCTTGCAGGGCTTTTTTGTTTTTTGTTTTCCCTCTACACACCAGTCCTCACAGCAGTCTGATCCCAGGTTACAGCTGCACCATATCAGAGCTGGTTTTGAGCACAGACAGCCAAACTCTGGGGAGGTGGGAGTGGAAGAGTGCACAGCATTGATGCTAGGCATTCATTGTTCGTTACTGAAGTAAAGAACCCATATAAGCTAAGCTGAAACTAACTGACCTGTTGAAATGCTTATGCAGAGAGGACCAAGTAAATTTCCGTGGATTCATGAGGACTCTGGCCCACTTCCGACCCATAGAAGATAATGAAAAGAGCAAAGACCAGAATGGACCAGAACCACTGAACAGCCGAAGTAACAAGCTCCACTGTAAGAACTATGAACCTTCCTATATAAGCACTTGCTTTGTTTGTAGATTTTTCATGTTTGTTTCCTTTTTGGGAAGCAAATGAAAAAGCTTGGAAGTGAAGGTTCTCTGTGCAGTCTTTCCCTGTGGAGTGATATATTGTGGTCTTTTTGGTTTTTTTAATGAAATTACAAGCTGACCTGTTCAGAATGTCAACAGTGCAAAAAATATGAATTATCTGATACTTGCATTGCAAATCAGTGGAATTGCTTGAAACTGTAGAGTTGGTTGAATCTTGAGTAATATACATCCTTCTCTGAACGTCTCCTGGCACAAACATTCAAAAATAATTTGTATCTTAGGAGCTATTTCAGACTACAAAGTCATGTTCCAGATATGAATGGGCTTTCTAGTTTCTTTCCCCAATCTTCCATGAAATACAGTACTGCTAATTTTCTCACCTTAAGCTGAGTACTTTCTCTGACAATTCTGCAGTCTGCCTACAGTGTAAGAACAGAATGCTCCTGCACAATAAACTGAGTTGGCAAGAGTCCTCTGAGTGCTAAAATTGTCTATCATGTATCTCATCCGGAATATAATCAAGCAGGAAATAACAATAATGTAAAAATGTCTGGATCTGAAATTAAAGGATCTGAATATATCTTAATAGTAACTACACTTCCATAGCTCAGGGCTTTGAAGAAGAAATTCTGCAAGCAGAGTGCTTCTGTAAATACTCTCAGTAAAAGTACTCAAGTAAGATTTTCACATCTTGACAATAATGTTATTTCTATATATGGTAATCTCACTTTATGGAACTGAACATTAATTTTATGGTGAATCAGTTTTAAGGTAATTCTTTTAAAATGATTTGTGAAAAGCTCCCGTTATTTTTTTTTCTTCATAATCACATATTTATATATTAAAATAATGGCACTTGAATTCAACTGCTTGTTCTTTTCTTTCTTGTAGTTGCTTTTCGATTATATGATCTAGACAAAGATGACAAGATTTCCAGGGATGAGCTTCTTCAGGTAAATAGCATGAGCCTACTTTGAACAACTCTATCATGACCTCCTTTGTCACTTCACACCCATGTAGAAGGAAGAGGGAAGTTGCAGCCATCTTCTCAAAAGAATTGCTGAAAGAAATTGGTGACTGATTGCTTACCTCTGATTTAAAGCTTTAGATATGCTACGAGACCTTACCTTTGGTAGCTCAGATTGTTTTATCAGACTGTGGGTGCTAGAGTCAGACTTAGAGCATTGGGCTAAAAAGAACTTTTCCAAATGATGCATAAGTATCCAGGAAATACACCAAGCCCCTTAAGAACTTCTATAACTTTTAAAGCAGCTTCTAACAAGACTTCTAACAAGAGGACACTGCTCAGGGTAGACAAGGTCATTTGACTGGTTCTCTCCTTGTCCTCTGTGACAGTTCCTGAAACTGCAGCAAAGGTAATCAAAGCTCATCAGTGCTGCATGTGTGTGAAACTAGGCTTGAGCTAGGAGTAATTACATGCTGCTAATCTTGGGAAGCAGACATAACAATTTGTGGTTTCTGATGTAGGACGAGGATTTGCTTTCAACTGAAACTGCCCTCTTCTATCTGCTGCACAAAAAATGCTTTACTAAATGTAGAGTGTGATGACAGTTATCATCTGACCATATACTTACAAGATTCCTGTAGGCAGCAATCCTGAATGGAAGATATTCAGATCAAACATCAGAAAGTTCTGTGAGAGAAACAAAAGCGTCAGAACAAAACAGATGATTCCTTTATAGTTCCAAATGCTTTCTAAATTGTTTTCCCTTTTTTTTCTTTCCTCAAAGATAGCTACAGAAGGAAGTTGTTCTCTCTGAAAGAGTTGATGGACAAGGAAAAATGGAAGTCTCTCTAGAAATGGCTTCCATGGAAATCCTTCTGAGTTGTTCTTTTATAAGGTTGTTACCTGAACAGAATCCATGAAAAAAAAAACACTAAAACTGCTTCTGTTCCTATGTCAATAATGGTTATTTTGCTTTCTTAAAATAAATAAATAAATAAAAGGTGTCTGGGGACTTCTGTATGTTACAGGTTTTACGGATGATGGTTGGTGTAAACATTTCAGATGAGCAGCTGGGCAGCATTGCTGACAGGACAATCCAGGAAGCTGATCAAGATGGGGACAGTGCCATCTCCTTTGCAGAGTTTGTAAAGGTTTGTAAACTGTTTTTTTTAACAAGAGGAAATTAAGTTGCTCAATAATGGGCAGGTCATAAAGACTTGAAAATGCAGTTGGAAATAGGGAAAGGTAGTCGTTCAAACACGCCTGCCTGCCTGCATTTGGCAGAGCAGGTCTTCCACTAGTTCTGCTCCATCCCTTCTTTGTCAGGATGGCTTTCTTTTTTTTTTTTTTTTTTTTTTTTTTCTTTTTTTTTAATCCTATACTGTCAGAATATTAATAAGTAGTCCATATATTTCTTTCATACTCCTGTTAAGCTCCACTGCTAAATGTATTGCAGACTTTTCACACCACGATAGGAAGACTTCAGACATCAGATCTTGAAAGGTACCTTCTAATAGAGGAGATAGTTAAATGAACAGTGACAGAAGCTTAAGAGAATTATAGGGAGATAATATTCTTTCAAAGCCTGCTTGTGATGAGATGGAGTGAGATTTTTATTCCAGTAAATACTGTTGGTTTTGTTTTGCAGACACTTCTTTCTTCATAAGTAACCTGACCAGCATAGTGACACAGTAATTCTGATGCTATAATTCTGCCAGTTGGTTTTTGCTTGCAGATTTTTATCTGCTAGTGACACAGCTAATACCAGTGTGCATGTTCCTAGCTTAGTCCTTTGAATTGCATCTTTTGTTAGTTGTCAGAACTAAAGAAATGGCAGTAAGCAGTCATTATATAGGGAGAAAGTTGTCCTATAGCAGGACAACTTCAACTACTTAATATGAGGGCTGGAACTAGACTTCCAGGTGGACAGAGACAGGACAGGAGGCAACAGACACAAGTTGCAACATGAGAAATTGATTAGGTGCAAGAGAAAATCTTTGGTCACAAGGATGGTCAAACACAGGAACAGGTTGCTGAAGATGATGTAGAACCTTCTTCCCTTGATATGTTTAAAACTCAACTGGACATGCTTTGAGTGGCTGTGGGAAGTTAGATTAAAAGATCTTCAGAGGTCTCTTCAAACCTAAATTACTCTGAGCTTGGAATACCAAAGTTTAGCACCTAAAACTGCTTGGAGCAGACTGTTACCATCATACTTCAGTGTTAGCAGCAATTCAATGAATGAGGCTGCCGCCCAAGTTTAAAAATAATTTAAATTAGTGATGCTGTAGTATGCTTTTAGCTCTTAACTGACTATTCATGCCCTTTCCTCTCCTCCATTCTCCCTTCTATCTCCTGGCCATAACCAGGACCTTCTTGCACAAACCTAGTTTGCACAAATACAAATTTATGCTGTTGTGGAACAACTTCCTGGGAATAGTTCAGACTTATCTGGGCTGTTGGCAGGCTGAAACCGTGTTGGTTGCATTTTGGTTGACAGCTTTGTTCATGCTATTATGGCTGAGGATTGCTTCCTTGGGAAGGAAACCTTAGTCTGCAGCAAAAAATAGCAGTGTCTAGATGAAAGATGGGCATGCCAAACTGAAAACATCTATCTATGTTCCTGCCCCTTTCTTTTTCTTTTTTTAAGCAAGGTAAGAAATCTGGGACAAAAATACCTCATCTACATTAACTTAAATTCCTGTTTCTGGATTTTATTGCAGGTTTTGGAGAAGGTGGATGTAGAGCAGAAAATGAGTATTCGATTTCTTCACTGATGGATGGAGAACTGATTCCTTTCTACCCCTAATAGATAAGGAATAGAACATTTTCTCCCTACCACCTTTCCCTAGACCATTGCTACTGGTGCATGTAAAATACATCTCCAAACTCTCCCTGATTTGTTCTACCAATGTGAACATTCCCCATGCATCAGGAGCAAAGGGAAATACCTGCAGTGCAACTTGGAAAGGAGCATTTAAAATTTTTTTTCCTTCCAATTTCTATTTTCCCCATTCTCCCCTCTCTCCTCCTGTATTACTATATGAGTAAAAAAGTCTCCTCTTCCTACGTACTGTTGTTTAATCTACAAACTGATTCTTCTGAGCTATGAATATGAATGGAAAAAAAAGGGGAACACCCTCCAAAATGCTTTCTGGAGATGAGCAACTGCTCAAATACTTGGTGCAGCTGCCTGTTTTTTGGGTTTTTTTTTCCTTCCCCATTTGGCTCTTGACATGCAATTTTTTCTTCCCTACTTCTAAATCTGCCTTTTACCTGAAGACTTCTCAGTTTCTGTGGCTTCACCATAAGACTAGAATTGAATGCATGATGACAGTCCAGAATAACTTAAAGTACTGTGAATAGATTTTATTCTATGTGGGATCAATCCACAGGGACAATAGGAGTCTGTGGTGGAGACGAGCTGTGGTGTCCTGAAAGGAAAGGTGAATTCTGCATTAACTGTTCAGTAGGAGATGCAGACGCTTATTTCTTTCCTTTGAGTAGCTTGCAGGCTTGACAGCCAATGGATCGCAAAGTGCCCACTCCAGGTTGCTTTACTCTAGGATCCCTCCTTCCATCAGGGTGGTTTTGCCTCTGAAAGTGTAAACTTGTTTACCAGTATACTTAATGCAAGAATGCTAGTCATGTCAAAATCTGAATTTGTAGTTCTGTCACTGCCTGCAGTAATAGTGTCATGAAACATTGTACTGATTTTTTTTTTTTAATCATAGTGATCTGGACATAAATTTGTATTATCTGGTGTGCAAGTCCTGGGCTGTTAGAGTTGTGTTGGGGGCAATAGCTGTATTTATGAAAGCTCAGACACAAAAATATCTTTTTGGGAAGTACATCTTACCCTAACTTAAACTAATAGTGATATTTTAGAATATTTGTATACAAATATCTTTGCAAGTGTAAGGTAAATATAATTAATATAATCTTGCTTATAAATTCAAGACAGCAAAAGTATTGAATATAACTGGCAGTGAACCTTCAGATTCAACAGTGACAAAATTTTCTGTAGTTAGATTGACAAATGATCTCATCCAGTTCAGCTGGAGCGTCCTCTTTTCTGGGAGGTTCAAACCAAAAAACACCAGGAGATTATTTACTGAAGAACCAGTGTTATAACTGCTTCTCTATGTCACATGTTAACATTTCTATAAATACTTACCAGTCTCAAACTGTACCCTCAAATGTGCATTTCCTTGCTTCTCAGTTCCTTTAGTCCTCACCTATGGTAAAGAATAATGTGCAAGTTTCTGGAGAATTTTTGTTTTGTTTTAAATTAAGAAATTGTAAGTGAAATATTGCACTTTGTTGTTTCGCAGACTGCAGCATAACAAGTCCAGAAGGAAATGTAAATTAAATTTTTACTCTGTTTGAGAAAGAAACATTCTGGTTTTATGACCGTGTCATGTAAAATAGGAATGTAACAATGTTAAATTTAAAAATACACAAGTTTTTGTAGGCATTGTGATCTGCTTATTAAAAGTAAGTGTTGTTCTCTTCCTTTCTGGCTATATAGTTGTAACCCACAGTTGTGCCTTATTGTCATGGTGAGACTGGATATTGTATTAATCAGTCCATAAATAAACTCTCTACTGTAAACACTATTCCTGTCTGGTAATTGATTATCTTCTAATGACTGAAGAAGTTTAATACCAGGGTACTACTACTAGCAGGCCTTATAGTTTGATGTTTATCACTTAATTCTCTGAAAAGCTAACAAAAATCCTTTGTTCTGCTGGTGGAGTTGAGGAAGCCAGTGCTTCCAGATCCAGAAGAAGACAGTACAATCCTAGTGCTGCAACATGGAGCCTGTAACAACATGAGCTTTACAACTCTCTGTGGCTCCAAACTAAGCTCCTGTTCCCCTTCACAGTGCTGTTGAAGTGTGGAATACCAGTGCTACTTTGAATCTTAAGTTTATGTTGGATTGAAGATCATGCAAAACTAATTGCTACACATGTAAGCAGGTCTCCACAAAAGCTGTATTTCTGGTATACTTGCTTACCTGTAGAAGTTATCTTTAAATCCTCTTGACAATGAAAGTGATCTGTGAAAGTTATAATCAGGGATATAAGCTGATTATAATAACAGCTTAAAGGCAAAACTACTGAATATTTCTGTTTTGTCTTTTTGGGGGAAAAAAAAGCAGTATGAGGGACAGGCATTAAAAAGAGCTGAACTATTTTCCAGGCTAATGGTAAATGGAAATTAAAATCTATTTTCAAATCAGACTACCCACATTTCTTGCACTGAAGATCTCTTAAATGACTGGCTGCAGAAATTTGTGGTTGCAAATAGTTTTCATCATCCGTTGGAATACTGTAAGGACTACAGAAAGCTGGAAGAGGATTAATACCTAATCCATGGTAAAAGTGGGGTAGATGAATTGATTTGGGGAGCTATAAGCTTAAGTTGGTGTCAAGTCCAAGCAAAACAACAGAATCTGAATATAGGGTTTGATTCATAAAGAATAAAATAACGTGGGTTTTTTTGCAACTTTTGAATGAAAAATTAAAGATCTGCTTTCAACTCTGAAGTTACAGCTTTGGTTGTAAATAATATGTGGATCTAATATTTAAGTGACAGTCTGAACTACAAAATGCTGCACAGTAGAAAAGCGTGCATTAAATGTATTAAGTTTTCAACTGAAATGGCTTGTGGTAGTCGTCTGTGGTGAATCACAGTTAAACGGGGGTGTTTCTCGAGTTTTCTGAATGAGCAAGTAACTTCTCTTCACACTATTCAACGTATTCATCAGACATCTTGAAGTGCAGAATTACTGTTGCTAAAAAGAGTGTCTGCAGATGACGCAAAGCCTGGCGGAGTGAATCAAGGCAGCCACCCAGCGCGACCAGAGCCGCTGGACAGCGAGGCCAGGGTGCGCGGCTCCGGCCGCCGCCTCGCCGCCGGGCAGGCGCGGTGCTGCGCAGTGAGATGGAGGACGGGGCACCGGGACCCGGCCGCGAGGGCCACGGCCCCTAACGGTCGCGCCGACCGTTAACGACGCCTCGGCCAGCGCGATGGTGCCGTGAGGGCACGCGCGGGGGAAGGGCGGGCAGGGAGCCCCGGAACGGGCACGCGCCACCCAGCTTCGCTCTCCTCGCTCTGGCGCGGGCGGAGCCGGCGCCGGGCAGAGCTCGAGGGCCGCCGGGCCGGGCCGGGCCGGGCCGGGCCGGGCCGGGCAGGAGCCGGCAGGCGAGCGGCGCGTCCTCCCGCCGCGCTGCCTCGCGCTGCGGGCGCCCGCCCATCCTCGGGCGGCCCCTTTAAATCCCCGTCGAGGTCACCGGAGGTTTAGCCTCAGGCCAGCCCCGCTCGCGCGGCTTTAGCCAATCCTTTCTCAGGCATGTGTCCTCCGAGGGGCCAATCAGGAAGGAGCGTCTCGGAGGGGGAGGAGGAAGGCCCCGCAGATGGATGTCTCTGGCGGCCAATCACCGCCGAGATTGGACGGCCGATGCCTGGAGCGGTACCCAATAGGCTTGCGCTCGAGTGGGCGGGCCCGGCGTCGCCGGGCGCCGCGGGCCCCCCGCCGGGTGGCCGAGGTAAGGCGGGGAAGATGGCGGAGTGAGAGGAACAGGCGGAGGGGCCGGGGCCGGGGCCGGCCGCGGCCCGGCGGCCGGGGCCGCGCGCGGGTGAGTGCGGCGGGGACAACGGCCGCGGCGCGGGGCCGCACCCAGCCTGGCGCCGGCTGCCCCGCTCCCTGATTGGGCTGGGCCCGGGCGCCGCGCACCCGCCTCCCCTCGCCGCTTCCTGATTGGGCTGGGCCCGGGCACGTTCGCGCCCCGCGTCTGCCTGAGGCAGGCGGCGCCGCCCGGCGCGGCGCGGCGCGGCCTGCGGCTCCCGCCCGCGCCGCCTCCCCCGCGCCGGGCTGCGCGTGCCGCGGCGCCGGGGCAGCGCGGCCTCCCCGCCGCGGCGGCCCCGAGGGCCGGGAGCCGCGGCGCTGGCCGGCGGCGGCTGTTGGCCCGGGAGCGCTGCCGGGTGGCGGGGCGGGAGCCGGGCCGGGGCAGCGCTCCGCGCCCCCTCCCCGCGCCCCCCGGCTCCCTGCCCCGACCCGGGGAAGTCGGAGCAACTTCGGAGCGGCGGGAGCGGGCTTCGCGCTTAGCGACGCAGCGCCTCGAGCACCGCGGCCCGGAGCGCGCCTGCGGTGAGGAGCCGCAGCGGGCCGCGGGCGCGGAGGGGAGAGATCAGAGCGATGGTCGGAAACTCGGCTTGTCATCTCGGGCTACGAAAATAGCTCGGTTGTTGCTTACTCCTCAGTTCTCGCTCTTACTCCTGGAGTCTGTCTGTAGGAGGCTCTCGCTGATTTGGTAACTGAGTAGCTGTGTCCTTTCCTGAGGTCCGTACCTCACACTGACTTCGGAGGGCGCGAAGGGGATGACTTCCAAGTGATCTGACAAACAGAATCACGGTGTCTGAGTGATCTCCAAGCAGAAAGTAGTTTTACAGAGAGCGAAGAGGAGATGTTGATAGTGGAGTTGATTGTAGGCTTAGGAGTTCACGTGATTATTGGCAATACCAAGATGAAAATGATTTTACATATAATGAACCATGTGAAGGAGTATTAGTAAAAATACTTTCTTTCCTTTCCAGGTGAGCAACACGCAGATCAGATTTGCACTAAATTTTTCAGTCAAGATGCTTCAAATTTTTTGTGCTACAGAAAGGTAGTATATTTTTAAAAATTGTTACTTACTGCACCCAAATGATTACTTTCACTAGCAAAGAATTCTTCGCGTTGCTTATTTTATAACATTGTCTTAAATCTTTAGTATGTTATAAGTGACAGCATTCTCAACATTTTTGTCAAGTGAAATTTAAAAGTTGCAGTGGCTAAAAGAAGCATAGCTTTAGATCCTGTAAAGACATGGCGTGTTATCTTAGGTGATCTGATATTAAAGAACTCGAAATATGACAAATGTTTTTGTAGCAACTACTTGCGAAAGAAGAATCTGCTTATGAGAAATTTCCTTGAGAATATTCTACGTATTCCATATGCATGTGATTCACTTAACAGCAATAGCAGTTTGAGCAATATAACACCAAGGCACAGTTTGCTGCTACTGATGAATATCTACTTACACGTCCCTGAAAATTTGTTGTAATAGCCTTGTGTGAATACCTTTTTGAGAAGCATGATTTTAATTTGTCTGAATGTGCTGGCAGAATGCACCCAGTTTAACATGCAGTTGATAGTGACAAGAGTACAAACTTCTTTAGTGAAAATTTAAACTGAACTTTGAAAGAAAGAGGTTTACTGCTGGTATATTTATATATAAAAAGATATCTGCTTTATACTAGAATTAAAAGAATAATAAGCAATCAACTTTCTTTCATGTAAAGTAGTACACTACTTTAGCAGTAAGTAAATGTCGCGAAGAGCTATGTGAATTAAAATCTGAGCGTTTTCTGTTACACCAGTATATGTCAAATTAACAGTGCGCACTGCTTTACAGTCTTGCACACAATGCTGTGCCTATGCGCTATATGGGGATTTGCACTACTGAGCCAGGCACCTTACAGCTGTGACCTGCCATCCAGATATTTCAAACAACCTCGGCCAACTAAAGCAAAAAAACTGACTGAACTTGTGAAGAGCGTGGAGGACCTCTTCAGCATTTTCCACCTTTGTTGTTAAAATTAGGAAAGGTATAGTGTTTGAGACTGGTCCTGAGGCATGCTGGAGGTTATATGAATGCAGGAT
Source organism: Rhea pennata (assembly GCF_028389875.1). Classification (NCBI taxonomy): domain Eukaryota; kingdom Metazoa; phylum Chordata; class Aves; order Rheiformes; family Rheidae; genus Rhea; species Rhea pennata. Next base: position 16,948,486 of record NC_084667.1, on the reverse strand, counting down.
GTAAGTGGTCCATGTAGTCCTTGAAGGTTTAAAAGAAAAAAAGAGGGTTCTCCCGAAATGAGAAGAAAGGGATATTTTGTTCCTTAGACAGTAATTAACACTTTGCTGTGATGCAGGTATCATGAAATAGAAAACTCGTCTATAAAATAGTTTTCCCTATTTTCTTGGTTGCTCTAGGAAATCCTATTGCAACATTGTAGCCAATGTCCGTTTGGCTATCTCATGGAAAGAGAGGGTGATTTTATTTAAAATAGAAAGTGAAACAAAGACTTGTCACTTGCACTCAGCATCTCCTACAAGCACCAGAGTGCATGCAGTGCCCAAGAAGTCTATACATGAGCTGAGCACCTCAACAGGAGTGTTCATGCTGTCTGTCCAGCAGCGGGCAGCGTGTTGCTCATGACCAGACCTTGGGCCCAGGGTTCCTTTGCAATGACACGGAGGATGGAGGACGAAGAACATCAACTCTCAAGTTCTCCTCATGTCCTCTGGGTTCTTCTTAGGTTGGCAGCCGTGTGTAGGTTTCAGATACGCTTTTGTGTACCCTTTTGGAGCTGAAAGTGTCTCAATCCTGCCCCTTTTCTAGAAGTCATCACAGTTCTTTGTCTTCAGATCTGGGTGTCTCTGAAAGCGCAGTGGATGTGTTAGGACCTTGATGATTTGCTAACCTTGGTGCCACCAACAGAGGCCGAGCTCCCTGCTGTGTCCCTCTTTTGGTGACTCCACACCAAGGCATTCCCGTTTATTCTTCATTCACCACAATCTTAGCCTTTCTGTTACAATTCTCTATGCTGCCACGTAGATTGATTTGGTTTAGATACCTTTTTTAAAAGTTGCCTTAAAAGTAAAAAGGGCACAAAAGAATGTTAATTTTTGTAGGACTGTAAGCTATTCTATTGTATACTGTGTCTTTGATTTAAGCTTTTGTCATCAGCTTTATAAAGTAAATTTGAACCTTAGTTAAGATAGCAAGGGGCTACAAAATAATAAACCAATTTCACATGCATTAGCTTCCTTATTGTACTCATCAAAGCTATTTCTTGCCTGCAAGCTCTGTAAAATTCCTGCTGGTCTTAATAACGTCAATAATAACGTTATTACGTTATTTCAGTTTCGACTTTATGTAAATACCAGCTTCCAGAAAAAAATTCTTCCATTGACATATCATTGAAAAATTCGTTATATAGAAGGCAGAATGGAATCTAATGGAATCTGCTAGAGAAAAAGTGCGTATTCTTTTAATTCAAGAATCTAGAAGAAATTACCAGAAGTTAAATGGAAAAAAGAATCAAGTTACAGGCTCCCACATATGCCCCTGTTCTGGCCATATCTGTATTTTAAAAAATACTAGTGATTGAGAAGGACAGACCTACAGGGAAGATAAAAAACTGAGGACTTATACTTACGAAGCAATTAGTGTTTAGAATAATTATGTATAGTAAGTTGAACTATGTTTAGCTATATTTTAAAGTAACTATTTTTCTAGTTTGCTTATTTAAAAAAGAACTGTTGTGTGTGTCAGTCACCTTTCCAAGACATGCCTTGTTAAGCCATCAAAAAGATCTCAGTGGACTTGCAACCTATAGCACTCATTTTGCTTTCTGTATCTTCACATACCTCCATCACATATAACCTTCAAACATTCATATCTTGGCATTTCTCCATAAACCTATTTCTACCTTTTCCTTCCTCATGTGCTTTTCTGTTCATCTTCTCATTCTTAGAACCTATCTTTCATGTTCCTGTTAATTCTTCTGCTTATTCCCTTGAGCATTTGTGTGTATGTGTGTGTGTTATATCTGTAAGTACAGCTTGTAAGTGTATGTTTTGGAAAGCTACATCTGAGGAATCCAAGTTATGGACAATTGCTCTGATTAAAACTCAAGATACCTTAAATTTGAAGGTGATGAGTGTGGTGAAGCTTAGTAGCATGGTTATACTGTTATTCATTTTAGTATAGCTTCCATTTCTAGTGTGCTGCTTATCTTAGAAGACTGACTTTTTTTTTTCCAGTTGGTCTATTGGTAATAGGATAAATTGATCTGAATGAGAAGACGAATGCTACAGTTCTTTTAATGAGCTGTTTCTTCTTGTCTTTTTGGCTTTGAAGTTCATGAAGTTGTCTGTATTCAAGAAAATATCTATATGAATGTGAGATTTAAAGCTCATGTAGTAGAGCAGAAGAAATATGAATGCTGGATAGTAAAAACTTCATAAAGATTTTTTTTTAATTAAACAGAAGAGATTAATAAGTATAATGTGGAGTTTTCACAAACAGTTTCTTTCCCAGGTCAGTTGATCATGTATGCAGTCAGACAGTTATGAAACAAACAAAAAAAAATGTACAAGCCAAAACTTCCACTAGATTTGAATTATGGAGTGGATACTGTCACTGTCAATTTCAGTCTGTGCTAATTTTAAAGAGCCTTGGTTCCATTTTCAAGTTCTGTTGATACTAGTGTGAACTCTGCTCTCACATTATCTATGAAAGTTGGGTAGAAAGTATGTCAAGCAGAGCAGTTAAAAACTGGAGCATCTAAAATCAAAGAACTTGTCAAAAAAAAAAAAGGGATTAAAGCAAACTGAATTTCAGTACTGGTTGAAACATTTCCTTTACGTGAGTTGCTTTAAGTGTCACTTGCTGCCTTTTTATAATGAGACTTAATGTGGTATTTAGTTGAGTTGTCTGTCCTGTCTTCCAGAGTTAGGCCTGACTTACTTGACCATCTTTTCCCTTAAACTAAAGGAAGAGGACATCTATGATCATCTGAAAGTAACATCAGCATGGTTTATATAGAATGTCTAAAAATCTTAACTAATTTCTGGAAGGTATGACTAATCTACTGTCTTAGGCAGTATTCTATCAACTGAATAGCTTGCTGGCTGCAAATTTAATCTTATTTGTTTGTCTCTTTCTCTCTAGGTTCACTGAAGAGAATGTTGGTTGGTGACAAATAATGGTGAGTAAAGCCACCAGGATATTGATAAATGCTAAAGTTCTCAGATTTCCAAGTGGTTATCACATCTGCTTTACATGCTGAAGGTCCTGGGTTCAAGGCGCAGTGGAACCAGCACCAGGAAATCTTTGGGAGGTTGGACTAGATGATCTCCAGAGGTCCCTTCCAACCTTACTGATTCTGTGATTCACATTTAAGTATCTGTGATTTCTCCCCCCCCCCCCAGCTCCTTTCTTTCTGACCACTTAGATGACCTGAACATTGTCATGTTGCTTTTGGAGTCACAGTTAAGAAGCCCCATAGCTAATTGACACTTGTGTATTTTGGAATGCATTGCTTCTGAGTAAGCATGTAAGTTAACTCAGCATTTCTGTAATATTTTCTTAGCCAGCCTACAAACATCTGTGATTTAAAGCCTTACAGAACAAGGGATTTTTGCAGTTTGTGAAGCTAGCTGATTTTACTCATTAGAATCAAACTTCTAAGGAAATTAACATGTGGTAATTTTGGTGTTGAATATATTCAATTCTGTTTCCTGAACTATCTTTCCTGTTTTTTGTTTTGGGATTCTAGATCTTCTCTCGACATTTGAGAAGGTGGTCTTTGCTTTTTCTTGGTGACTGCTCGTAGGCTGTGAGATACATATCTTTCTCTTCTAGCAAGAGAAAGCCTGTCCTTTATTTCCATGAAGCTGGATGAACAAAGACCTCTGCACTTCCTGCTGTCACCATTTCACCCAACATTTGAGTCACCAGATGACTTCTCCCACAGAAGCACCACACCATTTTACCAAAACTCAAAAGCAGAGTGACAGAAATGAGCATTTGTTTCCCTGAAGAAGTGTCTCCTGTGCCAGTTCTTCATTCAGCTTTCTGCATTCTGTTTTAAAATGAGAAATACTTTGTAATCATGTACATGGATGGATGTATGGAGACACTGGTGTTCTTCACTGATACCTCCTCCTTCATTTTAGGAGGGATAGATTCTTCACTGTGTCATATTGGAGCTCCTGTCAGATGAAGTGTCTGCATGTTTTGCTACGCCAGGCTGTCTTGATGTGGATGGGAGGTTACAGCAGGAAAACCAGAATACACTTTGCACTCTGAAATGAGGAAGAAATTTACCAAACAATTGGGGAAACCCCATAGCAGGTATTTTCCAGTCCGGGACCCAGGCTTGGCTCTGTAGATAGATGTCTTGATGTCAACTTGCATAAAGCAGCTAATGCAAAGGAACAAATGCAGTTACCTTGTCTATAGAGTGTAAATGCATCATCCCACTCTGTGATCAAAATATATATTTGCATGTGTAAATCCACATAAGTGCTGGATATGATGAGCTTTGACCAGAAGGAGAAATTACTCTGCACATTTCATTTTTCATAAAGAAAATGAAGCTTTAAAGATCTCCAGAGTTACAAGATAATGACTGGGTTTATGTTAAATTGTTCCCTCTCCATGGCTCTTTAAGAATCCTAAACAGCAAAAGGAACAAAAACATTCTGCCATCAAAGAAATGGGGCAGAACTTTTTTGTTTGTTAAAGGAATTCTCTTCTGTTGTGATGGAAGAGACCAGAGGTGTAAAGCTCCAGTTTATCCACTCAACTTTCTTGGCACAGTTTCAGCTTTTCTTACTGCTGATGGAGTAATGGAGATGGAGGCAAGCAAAATTGGCTTTTTGATTCTTCTGTGGCTGATGGAGAACTGGGATGACCTACATGTTTCCGTCATATAGATAGAAATAGGCCCAATAGAATAAACTCTTAGCCACTTAAGAGTGATGTGTTCAGAGAAAGCAGAAATACATAGGATGGGCTTTTTTTTTTTTTTTTTTTTTTTCTATTTCCTCCTGGATTTTGTTCCCAAACTAAGGAGCAATCTGTTTTCATGTTTACATAGCATTCTTTGTCTCCATCATTTGTGATTATTTGGGATGTTTTCTGTCATTCTGAGACATGAGCTTAAAATGTTCACATGCTCCCTGCTGTGGTATTGTATATGACAAGTATGATTTCTTGGCAAAAGAGCCAGAGCAGAAATAGGATGTGTATTCTATTCCACTTTAATTGGGAGCTCTTTTTAGTGCACCTTATTCCAAGGTCATGATTTAGAAAATGTGACTTACTAGCTTAAAATAATATTTTCAAATCTGGATCAAATAAAGGTATATAGGTTCTGTTAATAGGGTTTGAGGGGATAATAGCAGGGCTAGGGGACATTTTGGGGAGGGAGGTTGTTTTATTTTTCCTTCTAGAAAACTGCTGGAGAGAGCCAGAAAGTCTGAAAATGGCTGGAAAAAAAGCAACAGCTAAAATTCATCATAAATCTTAGTGATAGATTGCAAGGACAGCATTCTAACATTTAAAATGTAGTGAAATTTAACAGGGAACAAGTTCCATAGTATAGTGAGGACAGATACTGATTTTGATTCTGGTCTTTACTATTATAGAGTTCTGTTAGACCTACATTTAGACATGCATTGTAACAACAAGATTTAATGACAGCTTTACCCATTTTTTGTTTCCATGAAGAAAAGATCAGGCTCGTAAGTTAAGGAGTGGTGGGCAAGATGCTGCATGTCAAAAGAAAGCCAGTTGTAATGAGCAGAGGTGCACTAACATTGTGGGTAAGAGTCACGTTAATTGTGGCAAAGCAACCACAAACTTGGCCTGACTTCTTTTAAGAATGTAGGATTTGTTTGCTGAATACAGTCTAGATTTTACTGGTTTAGAGGCGACTAGAAATGCGTTTCCTTCTAGGTCCTCCTTATATTGAAATCGATGGGATTTAATGTAGATGTCTGTAGAAACAGGATCCATCTCTTAAGTGATGGAAAATACTGTCAGTGTCATAGGATCATATGAGGTTGGAAGGTATCTGGCATAAGAAATACTTGATCCTAAATCCGAGAATTTCTTTCTTTATTGTATCTATACTCATTATCCTTCAGATGTTAGAGCTAGCAGCTTGGTGGCAAAAATACACGGGGGACAAGAATATGTTTTTGTTTTCTGTGGGTATGTACAAAACTGATTAGAGAGTAGACACACCTTAAGCTCTTTGCCATGATCATAGGAATAACTCAACATTTTGTAATCCTGCGTTCTGACAAAGAAATAGAACCATTGATTTTTCCTGACTGCTATCCCTGACGATGTGACAATGTTAGTTTTTAAATTTAATTTTAGAACATATATTTTTAGCAGGGCTAAAGATCTGTGGTTATCACAGAAATAGTACTCCAATAGTGCATGCCCAAGAAATCCCCACTGCCGTATCTTTCCAGCCAGCTTCTATGTAAGACTGCTGTTTTAGGAAATGCTGTCTCAGCATTCTTACTTTTTCTTGCTCCACTTTATTTCTCTATGTTGGTTGGAAATCTTCCCATGTGAAAGATTACAAAAACAAAGGGCATGTGCAATAGATCATATATATATACATATATATATTTTAATACTTGTGGACAAAATGATGTTACAAGTTGTTTGAAAACAACAAAATCACCAATGTCTTCCATTTTGAGATGTGTATAGTTCCATAAGCATTAGTGCTTTGTAGCAAACTGTAGTGCCATGTTAGGATCAGTGCATGAGCCTAGTAGTATTTTTACAATTTCAGAGTGACAAATTTATTAATAAACAGTGATAATGTAATTAACAATAGAAAGGATACAGTAAAAATGTCACAAACATGGTCTAAATATGCAGTATCCTCCCTTTGGCAATGGTAATGCTATCTTTAGAAATGGAATGTATTCAGTTAATGGGCTTCATAGAATCATAGTTGACTTCTTGTTTTTAGTAACTCTGTCCAACTGCAATAGTAAACTATTGTACGTAAGCATCCAGATTTCTCATCTCTTTACCAGTGGTGTCTTTTTCTTTTTAGTGAAGGTGATTTCTTCTATGAGCAGCATTTTCAGTTTTATTATTACCCATTCTATGATATACTCAGAAAATATGAATACGTTAAAGAGTTAGTGTGCATTTTGTACACATCTCTGCAACCTTAAGATTATCATTTACAAAATCTGTTAATTAAGTCAGAACAATTTTTCAGATCAGACTATGTAATTGTTATAACAAGTTAAATGTTAGCCTCATCATCTTATAAATTAATAGTTGCAAAATGCTATCTGCTAATTTTACGCAGAAGACTTATCCATTATTGCAGGAATCAGGAACTATTTTTGCTGAAGTCCTATTGAATCTCTTAACACCTTTGGTGGATCCTGCATTTACATGCATCTTAATAAAGACATGGGAGAATATAATAAGGTCAAGGGCTGTTAAAGTCAATGTTGCAGACTGTAGCTGTTCAGTAGGCTGTTTCTAGCCTATGGATCATAAATTCCCCACTCCTGTATTATTGAGAAGTAAATACCCTGTATTTTGGATAACTTCCAGTATTGCTTTCCATCTCTAATCTCGATTTTAATAGTTTCTGTCTCTCCCTCTGCTTTTTGAGAAGGAAACTTTAGACCACGGGAAGTTCAAATGATTTAGCACTCAATGGGCAGCTTGGACTGGTCAAATAAGAGACTGTTATGATCCCTAAGATTTGCAATGTTCTGTGGATGGCATCCTCTTGATTTCCTAGGAAAAAGTGTTTTATTTGATGCCAGTGTTTCTTTTCACCCATTTCTCTTTTATAAGAACAAATTCTCTTGTCAGCTTAGAGAGGATACTGCATCTTTTCTTTCCTGAGACCTGCCTGTAAATGGCCGTTAGGGGGAGGGAGGGAATGAGTAGCTTGGTTTTGTAATTTTAATATAAGTATAAAGTAATTAAGCAGCATATACTTGTGTGCAAAACCAGTAATACTTGCAGAGTTAATGTATGTAACAAAAAACAAAAAAAAATCTTCTGCATCTACTATATCCCCAAGAAAATTGGGCAGGTGGGCCATTTACAGCAGAGCTCTGGGGGACCTGTCATTGGAGTTAGGTTCAGTTCTGAACAAAAGTAGCTGTGTAGCTGTACCATTGAATAAAGTAGTTTAGTGCTTGGGAGAATCATTTGAAAAATACCTCTGAAACTGGAATGCAAAATAGCACAGTATGTAGGGGGAAGAATCCCTGATGCAAACAAAGCCATAAGATGATTTAATAAGAAAAAATAGAACTTTAGTAGCAATAACTGTTTTGCATGTGATAGTAAATAACTTGCATTAGCAAGATTGTACAGTAGAATAAGTGGGTAATAACCAAATAAGTTTGTGGGGTTCTGTGCTGCAGGGAGTTGCACGATAAGTATCTTCCTAAGATGATGGGTGAATTCCTCTTAATGTTCCTCTCATTGGAGAGAACTTGGCACTTGAATACTTTGTTAATGAACCTGGTATGAAAACCACTGATTAGTTTTGTCACATGTCTGAATCAATGTGTGCTGAGAAGGGCAGGCAGTTCTTTCTGAAACTATGGGTGAAGTCCCCCCCTCCATTTTTTTTTTAGTAGTCTAGTACTTGCTCTGTTTCTCTGAGGTAAAACTGAACCTTTCCAAGTACTGTACTGTGAAGAGAACCTGACACTCAAACATTTATACTTCCCAAACAAAATTACACGATTCTAAAAATATTACTTTACAGTGAAAATAATTTTGGACTTGCTAAATACTGTTTTAGACCATGGTTGATTTCTGTTGCTGTCTGAAGTTTTGGAGAGGGAAGTGCTGTGAAGCCTCTACTAACACAAGGGGATATTGATCTACAGCTGTAGCCTCTGTTTAAAAAAAAAAAAAAAAAAAGAAAAGAAAAAAAATGTTTTGACACTTTGTTTCCAGTGCAGATACCTAGTCTGTAGAGACAGTAGGGGCCAGTACATAATATTCTTGTAAACAGAACTACTACATCAGAGATGTAGCTCTATCAGTTTGGATTTCTTTTAGAAAGGTGAAATAATTTGAACCATAACTTATAGCTGGAGGGAGGCTACCAATAGTTCAAAAGTACTTAAGAGAAATCCTTTGGCTCTTCATAAGTTGATAATGAGACTGTGAGAGCTGTGAGCATTTTTGCAGTCTAAAGTAACCAAGATAAACATGAGGATGACTAAATTAGGTGTTAACTAATATGTAATATGCATATGAAAAACTAATTGATCTGGAAGGTTGTAAACAGCTTAAATTCCAGCTACTGGATTATTGATAAAACTGGAAGATGGCCATAGGAAACCTTAATTTGATTATTAGCTAGTATTAGATAGGTTACAAATTTATTCTGGTCAGTGGTTATCAAGTACATTTGCGTAATAATGAAAACATAGTCACGTTCACATTTCTGAAGTATAAATTTTGTGACTGAATAGAATTTTTCAAGGCTTTATTCATCTAGAGAAAAGAGGAAATAAATAAGACTGCAGTAGCTAGGCAAGTTGTCCATGTATTCATCCCAGTTCAGACTTTATAATGATCTATACTCCACGGCGATTAGAAATTATTCTTCATAGCAGCAACAGAAATCCCATTGCCTTACAGCTGCTAAACTCTGGTGTGACTTGGGTCCCAAGCCCTTGATTCCACTGCTTCTAAAACTAAGCAGAAGTGTCAGATGCTACCATATTTCACTGTAGGGTATCAAATATATACTACCCACTAAAGACATGACTCCTTTAGCAGTACTAAACTTAGATGGTGCATGTATATACTGTTTCCTTACCCAGTGGTGCTGCTGCAGAAGGTCTAGCCAGTAGTTATGTTGGGAATTGCAACTTCTTCTGAAGATAATTGTTAATTCAGGACTCAAAACAAAAGAGAGTCTTGCAAAGACTCCTAAATATTGAGAGAAGAAATTGTATCAAGCTTCAGGACACTAACACTTTACACAAGGAGTACATTGACAAGAGCTAGCAGTGTATTTCTGGGCAGAGAATAATATAGAACAGAACAGTTTTTGATGAACCACCAGTCTTTGGAGTATCTGCTTCCCCACTTCCCTAAGAAACTGTCTGGTCTTCCTTCAAAACTTAAGAATCCTACTTGCTCTTCAGGTACAGAGCTGCATAATGGCAGTTCAGGTTAGATACCTTTGGATTTCTTGTAATGAATGATCCAGCATATTGCCCCTACAGCACTTTGACTAGCACACAAAAGCCAGCAATGGAACCAGGGTGTCTCATTTATTAGTGCAGAACACTAACCACGGATTTCTGAACTCTTTCGGTCTGCTCTGCACTTTATACTGAGCAATAGTTTCAGAGAAAGAGTGTTTCTGTCACTGAGCCTATGTACCAGTTTATAATACAGGGATTCCCTAAGTTTGCAACATCTACTGTTAAAGGTAAAAGGTAACTTACTGTCTAGTGTGTCCTGTGTAAATCCTGGTTGCTTCTCTTCCTCTTCCCTTCCAAATAAGCGTGTTTGCAAGTCCCACAAAAGAAGGCTAATTTGTGATGCCTCAGAAGGAAGAACTGCATGGAGAAATTGAAGGAAAGTAGCACAGGCCCACAAACCAAATCTTAGAGCTAGTATTCTAATTATGCATGATTCAAAATGTCTAGTGTAATGTAGTTATTACCAGTAAATTGAGATATGCATTTATACATAATGAAGCAATAGGAATTAATATACCAATAGCTTGAACTTCCTGCTTTGATTCTCAAATTTTGTTTTTAGAGAATGCTCTGCCCCTGTAGAGAAAGGGGCAGAATGTACAGATAGGGGCAGAAGCATGGCACCAAAACAGCAAATCAGAAACCAGGATCAGCAGAACTTGCCTTCATAACCTCTTGTCTGGTTCACATTAGTGCCCTGGGCATGTAAAAAGCAGGGCATGAACTAAGCATGTTTAGAGGTGAAATGAGGTTTCTCACGTGCTGCAGCTGTAGCAAGGAAAAGGGTGCAGAGTTTCTCACAAGGTGCAGGGGGTAGCAACTTGTGGAAAAAGAAATAACAAAAAAAAACACACAGTAACAGAAACAATAGACTCAGATTGAGTGGTTATTTGCCAGACAGTAGGTAAAAGGCTTGGGTGTGGTGACAGAAATTATTTGGAGAAGACTGAAATCAATAAGCACAGTACATATATTTCAGGTGTTGAATAGCTTTTTAATAGACAGTATTTTCAGGTAACTCTCTAGCTACATAGGCAGCTGTACTGAAGCATACTGGTATCAGCCAGCAATAATGGCATCTGCAGGAATGAACCTGAAAATACTGGTTATCTTGTATATTTTTTAAGTTCTTTTTGTCAAAGAGATTTTTAAAAACAGAAAATGAGATTTGATCACTGAAGGTCTTTATCTTCTGCAACACAGGTTGCAATATAGTATTTTTTTCTTTATTTCACTTATTAAATAAAAGGAAGATTGGGTGCCATCTTTCTGTAAACTTTTAGTGTGTTCTCTGTATTATTTCCCAAGTCTTTTAGTGGGTGATGCAGTGAATTTCTGCTGGCAGTATGAAAATAACATAGAACCTATGGCATAGCCTATATCACTAATACTTTTCCCAGTCTGAAGTATTCAAACAAGTAGAACACTAGTTTGTTTACTGCAGGAGTCCATACTTACAGCTTAGCTTAATTTTATAGGTGGGCTTAACTTGTGCGAACATTCCTTCATATACTTGAGGCTCAGCTCTCTTTCTTAAATAGAAAGAGTAAGGGTCTTCGAGAAAGAAACTGTGTCAAGTTAACTCCCGTTCACACTTCTTAGCCAACCATCCACAAAGCACCATGTTTTGAGTTTAGAATGGGGACCATGTTTTCTTCATGAATGCTCTTTTTATTGATACACAAAAATTGCCAAATGAAGATAGGAATATGGCAAGATAACTATTTTGTGGTATCAGAAACTAGATTAAATGAAATCCTTTGAGCCAACTTCAAGCAAAAAGGGAATTTGTAAAACAAGTTTAGCCCAGTGGTTAACCATGTCCATCCAAAACCTACTTGATTCTATTCTATAGAATGCTTCACATGGTCTTTAATTCAATATATTCTCTTTCATGTGAAGAGTAAGTAGTTGTAGGGGTACTTTAGGACTTCAGTGAAGCTATCCTCCTTTTGAAAAGTATGATGTAGCAGCAGAGGAGAGTATTAGACAGTTGTAGGAGATTCTTAAGAGTTATGTTAATACTTAAAAAACAGGTTAGAGAACACTTCTAATACAGGGCTTCTGATGGCATGCTCACATGGGTTATTGGAGGAAATTATTGGTATCACTATGAACTATGATGTACTCTCCCATTGCACACACATTTTACATGGCAACAGTAAAAGAATGTCTCCCTGTGAATTCTGAAGTTTTTCCAAAAGGCAGCTTGCTTTTATATCTATGCATCTTTGGGGATTTCAAGATAAGATTTTATTCTTTTGACACTGTAAAGAGGAACTGTTTAAAAATGAACTTGGAAACTCTGCACCTGTATACAATTTTTTTTTAGCAATAAAGCAGCACAGGCTGAGAATGCACTAAAAACTTAATGTGTCATTTGTTCAAAAGAAAAATGAACCACGTTACTATACGCCGCATCTTCTGGAGATGCTAACTGCTTCCACTTCTAAGATATGTTGTCACTTGCTATAACTTTGACAAAAGTTTAACAACTTGGACTAATGTATGCGTGATATCTCCTTTTGGTCCACCTGTTTCAGGAGATTTTAGGCAGAAGAGTTCTCTTTACTTCCTGGAGGCAGCTAAGGAAGATTGTCACTTTAATTATATTAAGATGGTCAACTTACCAAATAAAAGCTTTAAGCATTGTTTTAGATGGTATCAGAAAACTTCTGTTGCTTTATAAAAGCTTGACTGAACAGTAATAAGTCCCTGGGAAAAACTTTCACACATTTTTGTTGTTTTGGCAATTATATTTCTGCAAAATTCCTTCTGTGGTGGGTATATATGTGGCAGCCTAGAGGCAAGCACAGCTTTCCCTGCAGTTGCTGCTAAGGGACATTTTCAGAATTGCTTTCACACATTAGCAGGATATCATCTCATGTGTGCTGAAGTGACCATGCCTCCCAAAGGCCAATGGTATCCTTGGGTACATCAGGAAGAGTGTTGCCAGCAGGTTGAGGGAGGGGATCCTGCCCCTCTACTCAGCCCTGGGGAGGCCTCATCTCGAGTACTGTGTCCACTTCTGGGCTCCCCAGTACAAGAGAGACATGGAGCTACTGGCGAGAGTCCAGTGTAGGACTACAAAGATGATCAGAGGGCTGGAGCATCTGCCCTATGAGGAACGGCTGTGAGAGCTGGGCCTCTTCAGCCTGGGGAAGAGAAGACTGAGGGAGGGGGGAAATCTTATCCATGTGTATAAGTACCTGAAGGGAGGGTGTCAAGGGGACGGGGACAAACTCTTTTCAGTTGTCCCATGTGACAGGACAAGAGGCAATGGGCAGAAATTGAAGCACAGGAAGTTCTGCCTGACCGTGAGGGGGAATTTCTTCCCTGTGAGAGTGACGGAGCACTGGACCAGGCTGCCCAGAGAGGCTGTGGAGTCTCCTTCTCTGGAGATCTTCAAGGCCTGCCTGGACGCAACCCTGTCTACCATGCTCTAGGTGACCCTGCTTGAGCAGGGAGGTTGGACTAGCTGATCTCCAGAGATCCCTTCCAACCGTACTGATTCTAACTCTGCTGCATGCTTTCCAAAATCTGTTACGGATTGCTAACCCTTGCACTAGCTTATAAAAGATAAGCAGTAGGACTGTTGCTTTAGTGGCCTGCTCAACCACCTAATTTGTCTTATTTTCTGCTCACGTTTGTCTTCTGGGATAGAGTTCCTGAGAAGATAGCTGCAGGTTAGCACACAGAAGAGTAAAAATAGCTGTAGGCTGACCTTGAGATTTCCTTTTTAAGCAGCCGGTATTCGTTTAAATAGACTGTATCCTTCCTGAGCCAAACTGGTCCAGCTACACTTAGAAGAAAACATCTGTCAAGATGCCTAGCTAGAGATTGGATTCCACAAAGAAAACAAATATTCACTGATCAACTGTAAATTAAGAGGAATCTGAATCTGGGCCAGAGTGAAACCCAAACCTGTATCTTTCAGCAGGTAAAGGTTAAACATCATATAATTCAAAATGCATCCTTAGGTTTAAGTTGGTATCTCAGCAAATTTTCACCTCAAACTACAGAGGATATCACTGCATTTACTTTATCTTCCATAAACTAAGGTGGTTTGTTTGTTCAACAGGAATTTAGTTATAGCAGTGTACTGCTGTAAGTGCCAACAGGTACATCAGGCTATAGCTGGTGCTGAGAAAATGCACTGCTTAACAACTAGACATGAAGGGCTCAACAGAATTGAGGCATTTCCAGTTCTAAAGGTTAGAGAAATCTACTTTAGTAGTAGCCTGAGAAAGTTTACCAGCTATTATTTAGCACACACTCATTAACTGCTTAATATCAGCTGATCATGCTAAGCAAGCAAAGTAATGCAAGAAACAATCATTAATGCAGTGCTTTATAATAAGTCAGGATCAGGAAGTACAAGATAAATTGATGGGTCTTTGCTGCAAACACCTTATAACCTAAGTAAAAGAAGTCAACTTAAGACTCATACGATAGTACATGTGATCTGTATAATACGTATTTCTGAATTTCAGAGCTTTTTTAATTAGAAACAGTTTCTTATTTACAACTGTAAAGGTACAATCATAACAACTGACAGATTCTTCTTCCACTTAGGGATGCTTAGCTAAATTCAGTGGATATTATTGCATCTAGTGTATTGAACATGAAGCAAGACACTTTACCACTATTTACATTACAGAGAGTAGATGTAAATTGCATAGTAAGAAACAAAGTCAATGCAGAAACTGGAATGATGAGCAAAAGTAAATAGTCCCCATTATCAATCATGTTTCTTAGACTGATGCAACAACAAAAGGGCAGTCACTTAGAAAGTAAGACAAAAGTGAAGACATACGACTGGAAACGCTCACTGAGATGGGGAGATACTCATACAAAATTAGTTTTTTCACAAGACCCCAGTTAAAGACCAACGGGCCCTTAAACATAGTGGAGAGGTCACTGTACAAAACTTTACAAAAATAATTCCTTGTTCTTAATAATGAAGTAATCAAATACAGCAATTCCAACCTTACCTGAATAAACAATGGCAACTCTAGAGCTCTTTTTAGAGAGGATAACATTTATCATTACAGAGAATGAAACATCTTACAACATAACGTTTATATCTTGAATTTAGCTGTCATTGAAAAGCACTGCATTTCTGCACTCATGCCCGTTAAAGATCTAAAACCGGCAATAATAGTCATTCAGGTAGCATATAGTGTTATAATTTAACTGAAGGAGATGTGCTCCTCTTCCGGCAGAATAGCTGTTGATATTCTGTTATTGCTCAACCAGAACAGACTTTGAGAGCACCCAGAACTGTTAACCAAAAAGCAGTACATTGAACATAAGTAGTAGGATAAGTACCAGCTGCCCATCTAAACCCCTGGGATACTTTGCAGTGAATTTCATCCTCTCCTCTCCAGTCAATTATAAGAGTTATTTTACAAACAGATCAAAACAACTAAGACTATGACACACAGAGTACGATCTGCCATTCCCATGTGGAAGTGGAAGTAGGGGAGGGCAAATCACATCACCAGAGTTAAGTCAATCAAGTAAATATCTTCCTCTCTGGACTATTACAGGCAATTACTAAGCTTAATGAAAGCTTTAAAACTGAAATGTCTAGGCAGCAGTAGGGAAATCTTCCAACTAATCTTGCTACTAATGGGAATTAAGGACTATGTTCTGTCCCGTTAACAAGGGTTAAGTAGCATTTTTTCCATCAAATGAGTTTCTAAATCTTTGGAGAGGAGCAGAACCTGTGCAAAGCTAACAGAAATGCTGACAAGTACCCTTTCACAATTTTCTGTGAAACATCCTCACTGGCCAAGGGAAGGCAGCAGGTCAGCTATCACAACTTTAGCAAAGCTGTGTTCCCATGACTGAGCAGAAGGGAAGGGAGGAGAGAAGAATGTTCCTTATTTTCAGGGCTTCATACTCAGAGAGATGGGCTCAAATTTTTTAAAGGCAGTTGCCCCTGGTCTGAGGCTGACAACAGCTACAGAAACTGATCCAGTCCAGTGCAGCCATGGAGTTGCTCTTCCAGAGGATTGGCAGGTGCTTACACTGTGCTTGAACTTGTAGTGTGAAACCTTGTACTCCAGGTAGCAGTGTGCCTTCCATGCCCATCTATCGAGCATGCTGTGCAGCTTCCGTGACATGCCCACTGGCCCCTTTTGCAGGCCACACATAGAAGTAAGTTTAAAAGACTATCAGGACACCATTTAACAGTGCTTCTCATAACTGATGCAGCTAACAAACCACTTGACTAACAGCTAGCTACCATAAACATTGCATCTATATGTAAAGGTAAGACAATTTTAGAACTCTGTAAGAAGGTTTAACTTATAATGATTCCTTTTATATAAAATATACCAATAAGGTGATATACAGTCCCCCAAAATCTGAATTCGGCTTTTTAAAGGCTGTTTTTTTCTCCTAACATTGTTAAGGAGAACCACAGCAGTTGTCCTACTTTGTCCGAGTACAGTGCTATATGGGTGAGCTATTTGTTTTGAAAAACAAATGGCTTCGGGACTTTAGGATTTTCAAGTGTTCCCTTAAGGCTGAAGAGATGCACTTTAGCATAAGTTCTTTCTACACACAGATAAAGTGACAGATTAAGTCTCTGACCTTTTCTGGTGCATTATTTCATCATTATGACCAAACCCTGCAGAGATGCGGAAACAACTCCAGTAGTTCTTTAAAATGGTCTATTATTTGTTCATCTTGACTTTTGCATAACCTGGCATGAGGCCAGCTGCATCTGACACAGTGCTTTGCTTTTCTGCCACGTTATTCTTCTGGTTTAGTTCCTCCATCTTCTTCATCAGCAATTCTAGTCGCATGTGGACTATCACAAGCTTTTCTTTTAGCTAGGAAATAAATAAATAAATAAATAGATAAACAAACAGAAAAATGTTGTCTTAACACTGGGTCCTTGAAAGATGTATGCTCTACCTTCAGTAGCTAAAAAGCAGCCAAGTTTCGAGATGGAAAATGATACTGGGCTCTGTTGTATCACTACAACATCTAATCTGGCATATCTATCAGTATCTAATACGGCATATCTCTATACTGTATGCTTAGCACCGCCAAAACTAGTGCCCAAATCTAGTCAAACTAGCCAAAACTAGTGCTTGTGTTACCTGAGACGAATGCATGTCAGCAGAACGCCTTTCAGCAGCAGAATCCTTTTCAGAGATGCATAGAAATTCTCCACTTAAGCTAGCAGCCAGAGCTGCTGGAGCCTTAGTATGATCAACATAATCTTTCCTGGTTAACTCATTACAAGTTTTGCAAAGCCAGAGAACTTTTTTGACAAGATCTGGACAGACTGTTTTATCTTTGCATAGAGGTACACATAGAAATACTCATCTGCTATATTATGTTTTACTCAGGATGCAGTACATGCTGTGAAGACAGTGTTTAAAAAAAGTGGGAAAACACATGGCAAACATACATAAAGCATGGATTTGGAGTGAAAGTTAAACACTATTTCCCTAAAGAAATGACCAAATATATGACCTACTAAGAAAGCATTTTTCTTCCTTCCCTAGGTAACATGATTACTAGAAAGGCTAAATTCATGAACAGCTAAGTAAGAGGAGCAGAAAGAGACACAGTTACATGGTTACTGTACAGTTCTGGGTTTCTCTTTTGAAAATGCAGAAAAATCTCTTCTCGCTTGATGACAATCAGGTACCACAAAAACATACACATTCACTACAGGGTAACACTTGTCAGAAAGTCAGCTAGAACTTTCTGTTTTGAAGATAAGTTGTTACAGAAAATGTTTTGTATGTTTTACACATGTATCATAGCTACAGTATAATCCACTATTTTCTACATAACCTGCACTTAAGAACAAATGAGCAAAAAATGTACCAATATTTTTTGGACTGATCTCTAAAAAGACTTGGTATTTTTTGCATTGTAAAAAGTCATGTAGAAACCTTACTTTTCCGAGTTCTTCCTTTAGGCTCAAAGCAGGAAAATCTACCTTAGAGGCTTCTATTATCGTTTTAGTTTTTAAGAGATAACTGGAAGACAAGCAGGGAAAGAGGGAAAGACAAAAAAATACTTTTTAAATAACATGTTTGCATTCATTGTTTAGACAGTTTATTTAAGATGATTTTAAAGCAGACCTTAAAAGTGTTGTCAGAAGCAGTCAATACATTATGAAAATATTTAAAAACATAACAATAAGTTTACTTTAAAAGTCGTAAGATCTCTCATCATCATCTGAGAACTATAAATCTAGCATGGAACTGTTTTGAAACCTTATGTTACTTTAAATGTTCTGGAAGTGGAATAGATTTCCAACTGCAATCCTTGAAATTATAGGAGGAAACTTTAAAAGTGCAAGGCAAATCAAATGGAATTGTGCTAACATGAGCAATTTAAATAAAGAGAATATTAAAACTCATGCACCAATGCACTCAGTCAAAAGTAAAACAGCTCTGTTTTTATCACTTGCAAACTCCTGTGAAATCATTTACCATAATAAAACAGCATACTCACCAAAGGATGCTGTCCTTGAAGAAACAGAAGAAGCCTCGGAGATAAGCCAGATCACTGAAAGTAGAATACAGAATGAAGCCCACAATCAAGCCACATGAACGACAGGATAACGCATTGAAAGCGCTGAAAGGAAAAAAGGGAAAATAATATGTTTAAAGAGAAAACCTTTTAAAACCATAGATATTGCCTGCTAGTCAGAGGACATCAGACCACTGGTTTTACCAGAAGAACAAACAAAATGCGTAACATTACTTTTCCTTGTATTTACAAAATCACAGAGAGAAGAGAAACATCAGAAGTTGGGCATGTTGCGTAAGTAATTTCTGTAATTAGTGAAGCTGCAATCAGGGAAGAGCATAAAAGGCTCATTACCACAGAGTAGTTTAAACTATGCTAGTTATGTGCCTGTGCACAAACCACTACATGTAATAGACTGTACAGATAGATGAAAAAATCCTCCTCACAAGATGGATTATTGCCTCATGCAGAAAAAAAATGCAAGTCCTTCTTTTAGAAAGTTTCTAGCTCTTGTGGTTTGTGAAATAACCTTTTAAACAACATTTCAATACAATACTGATTCTGCTAGTTCTCACTGAATTTGCAAATAGGTGACTATTATTTCAGTCTTCAAGTAATATCTTACTTCTTTCTTATCAGATTAATTAAAGGTTTACCAAAGCTCTCTCTTACTGATTGGCTAGTGAATAGAACAGCAGAATTTATTCACTTTCAGTACCTAAAAAGACACACTGTAATTTAGATTATAAACGCTTTATAAGGCAGGAACAGAAGAAAAAGAGTTCAAGGCTAGGCTACCTTGTACTGCATTACTCAAATGTTCCTCTCCGCTAGCAAAGGTAAACGCTGGCAAAACTTCTTTTGATTGGGATGAAAATTAAAGCAATGCGTGTACAAAAGATTTTTTCGGTTGAAAGTTATGAAGTACAAGGCAAAAAAAAAATCACAAAAAAAAATCACTTCATCGATTCCACGAGACAGCTCAGTAAACGCGCTTTAAAGACAAAACAAAAAACCAAACAAACAAAAAAACGCTTTCGGCAACGCTTTGACTTCGGAGAGGCCCCCGTGTGCGCGCTCTCCGCCTGCCGACGCGGGCTCGGCGCCAGGCTCGGAGGCGCCTCCGCTACCTACCACCCCAGGAGGGCGCCCTCAAGGCCGATCATCAGCGACTCTTCCCACGCGACGTCGTTCGTGACTTCTGCGAAGAGAGACGGAGAGGCTGAAGCCCGCCGCGAGGCCCCGGCGGCCGCCCCGCGCCCGCGCCCGCGCCCCGCCGGCACTGACTGAGGCAGACGAGGAGCCCGAGGCGCCGCTCCTCCTGCGCGCACAGGTGCAGCGAGTCGCCCAGCACCGCGCGGCAGCCGCGGCACTGGAACACGGCCCACTCCTCCGGCCGCAGCCGCCGCCGCGGCGGCGCCCTCCCCGCCGAGCCCGCGGGCGGCGGCGGCGGCCGCTGGACCCGCGCGGCTGCGGGCGGCGGCGGCCGCTCCACTGTGATGACGCCGCCGGGCTGCGGGTCCTGGAACATCTCCTGCAGCCGCCGCCGCACCGCCATCTTCTCCCGCCCTGCGTTCGAGAGCGGCACCCGCCTTCTCGGCCTCCCCATTGGACCATGGGACGCAGCCCTGCGTTGTCACTGGGCGAAAAGCAAGTCAATCCTCGTCGCCTGAGGCCATTGGGAAATGGGCGAAGGCGGGGGAGGGGCTTCTTCTACCGCCCAATCAGGCAGGAGGGGGCGGGGCTTCCCCTTGCCGGGACCGCCTATCGCGTTTGAAAAGAACGGCAGCCCTGTGCCGTGTCGCCATTGGTGGTTGCTCTGCCCCAGGCCCGCCCCCTTCGCCTGGGTCAGCCAGTGGGAGGGCGAGGCAGGGCAGTTCGAACGGTGGGGGCGGGGCAAGGCGCCGTGTCAGTTGAGCGCGAGATTCGAAAGGCGGCAGTTGGCGCCGGCGGGCGGTGGTCGCGCCGTCATGGCGCTCTCTTCGCTCCAGCAGCTGGACTCGCTGAAGTACATCGAGCTCCAGCAGATAGCAAAGGCTGCCGGGCTGAAGGCTAATCTCCGGGTGAGGCGGGGCGGTGGCCGCCCGGCCGCGGGCGGGTGGGTAGCGCGGGTCCGAGCGCGAGGCCGGCGGGAGCGCTGGGCTACTGCTCCTCGCCGCCCACCGTCTGGCG
Organism: Rhea pennata; assembly: GCF_028389875.1. Lineage (NCBI taxonomy): Eukaryota > Metazoa > Chordata > Aves > Rheiformes > Rheidae > Rhea > Rhea pennata. Next base: position 16,927,798 of record NC_084667.1, on the reverse strand, counting down.
GGCGGGAGTTAAGAACGGGGAGTTAAAGCCTGCGCCCGTCTGTTTGGTCCCACAGACATATGACTGGCCCGGTCTCAGCAGGCACTGCTGGCAGCTCCCTCAGCAGAAGTCAGGCCTGCGCTACCAGTCCAAGAAGGCACGCAGCCTTCAAAAGGAAACACGCGCCCCAAATCCACCACTTAACCGTTAACTTAGAGCAAGGATTAATTGTCCTCACAGGACTGAGACTTCTGCTTGGGCTTTTGTGCGTGCTTTGCGTGTAACTTCTAGTTTGTGCTTAACTTCTAAATATTTAACTGGAAAGGTCAGCATAAAATCAAGTCTGAACTAGAAGTCTTTTTTTCATAGCTTAAAAAAATCGATGGTGTGATGTTTTTATTATTCTGTGTGATCATACAGAAGGGATGAGGAGATAGCTTTGTGTGAAACTGGATAAAATTACTGCAAAAATCGGCTGCAATTTTATGTGTTGGTTCAGCTAGGCCGGTAATGTGGTCTCTTATTGTAGAACAATCAAGCCTAGTCAGGGAAATCTCTGTGCTGTGAAGTGTATGCTGCACAGTTAGTCCGGGCCTTAAGTATGTTCTCAAATTTGGCTGACTTTAATAATGAGCCTCTGGACATGCTTTAAGAGTTCTGTTTTACTGGATTCAGCAAATGCTTGCTGCCTTGGTCTCACTTTAGGCTGCTATCTGGGTTTGTGCAGGTCTTTGATCACTTAATGCAATCTTTGGTTTGTATGTTCTGATTTCTTTGCAGGCAGACAAACTGTTGAAAGCGCTGAAGCAACACTTTCATGGAGCAAAACAAGAAAATGAGAATATGGTAATAACAAGAAACTAGTTATTCTCTTTAAGGAAGATATATCTACCCTCATAACAAGAAAATTTTGACATGTAATGAAGATTGTGTTTAATATGGTGCAGACTGTAACAAAAATATTGAGTTTTTGGTTTTTTGGACAGTGCCTTTAGTTTAATGTGCTTGCATACTGATTGAAACAGATGCGTTGGTATTCGCTTTAAAGTGCTCCCATGTATAACTGAAGGCTGGTTTGTTTCCCATTGCCAAAAATAGCAATGTATTTTTCAGTATAAGCAAAAAATTGTTCTGTGGACACGAGCACTTCACTTTCTATTGACCAAATCTTAATTCTTGTCTCTTTGGCTCCAGATGCTAGTTAGTATCAAATGTAAAAATACCTAAATGAAAGGAACTAGATATTCATCTCAAAGCATTTTTTATCTACTACAACTTGCTTACCGATGTTATTACAAAATAGATAGAACTGGGATGTTTCCTTCAATCATCTCTTAGTATGTTGCTTTCTTAATTTTTTTCTGAAGCTTTCTTTTTTTAAGTTAAGTCATTTTATTGAGTATGGCAATGTTTTTTCATCTTTGATAAAAAGCAAATTGGAATCGGTTTGAGAGATCTATAACCTGCTTCTTTTAAAACATGAGGAGTAATTTTTCTGTAATCCCTGTAAGTTTATTTTTAATTTTACCAAGCTTTGATAAATATTTAAGTAATTTCATGAAGAGTGTAATGAGATGTTGGAAAAATATGTAATATATTTATGTTAAGTGTACAATAAGGTTATTGTTTTATTTCTATGAAATGGTAATTTAAAAGGAGAGAGAGAGATTAAAAAATCTTGGAGGATTACAGCATCATGCAAGTCAAGTTTAATATCAAGTATTAGACTCTTTTTTAATGACTTCATAGAATGGCATGCATACAACGAAACAACTATAGGTCTTCTGACAATCAGCTTTGGTACTTTGGGAACCTAGATACCGCCCCTTGATTGTTGTGCCACTGAACAGCACACCTTTTCAATAGTAATGCTGCAGCTGTCTCTTTGTAATAGCTGATATACATGTATGTCGAATATGTTCCACATGATGGTTTTTATCTGGTACAGGACTCTGAAAACGCATCTCCTTCCATTGAATCAGATGAACTGAACAATCAGGAGAAACTTATGCCTGATCCAGTGTGTTTTATCACAAAAAGACGTGGAAAAGAAAAGAAAGCAACCAGAAAAAAGAGCAATTCCAATGAGGAAACTAATAGCAGTGAAGACAATACAGGATTTTCTGCCAGGAAAGAGGTGATAATTACCAAACTCGTATAATGAAGCATAAGTTAAACAGAGTTTTGATTCATTTTACCAGTATTTAACAGATAACATTTGCTTTTTGTTATGCGGACCTACTAGTATTATTAGTTTTTTGTGCTTTATAGCACTATTTTTTGCCTGATTTGACTATGTGCTACTCCAAAATGAACAAGGAACTTGTTCTTTCTATAGATTTTTAGCTGGGGACAGAAATAGAGGAGATATTAGTTGCAGAAAAGAAGATTAATTCCTCAAAGGAATGTATTGTTCAAAATATTTTATCAGAATATATCCACTAGTTCATCATAGTATTCACCTGAATGTTAGACTAGTTTCAAAACTTAACTAAAATCAGTCTGTTTTCACTTTGCTATGCAGTAAAAATTCATAAACTGTAAAAAATTATTCCCTTTTTTATATGAACACCTTTTTTCTATTTGAAAAATAACTCTTAGATTTTCCTGAAGAAATATTAAGACCAGCAATAAGGCAGATTAATTGCTCTAATGAACTGGAGGTTTCCCACTTCTCTCAATTTCAAAGTGTATGGTGGCTGTGTTGGTTTGGTTATTTGGTGGAGGCTATGTGGAGGGGAACTGTTTTTGTTATATGTGTGAGTTTGGTTTTTTTTTTTTTTTTTTTTTTTTTTTTTTTTTTTTTAAGTACAGATTGTATGACTGAGAGGGATGTTGTTTACATGGAGCATAAGATTCCACAGCACCACCCCTAAAATCACATACAGGTAGTGGGAGAATTAAGACAGAACTGTATAAAAGGCTTCTACTGGTGTAAAGTTAGAGGAGGGACATGAAAGGAAGAGGAATTGTTTTTAAGTGGTAGAGCCTTTCTTGGGAGGTCTGAATAAGCAAAAGCCTACAATAATCACAGCTACAGTAGCAAAAAGTAACACGGCTAACGAATTTGTTTTGCCCCAAAAAATCAATTTTATTTTAAAATGCTATAGCTGTGCAGGTGGATAGAATCATAGGATGATTCAGGGTAGATTTAAGAAAGTCTCTTGTTCACCCTGCTCAAAGCAGGGTCAGCTATGAGGTCAGAGCATGTTGCTCAGGGCCTTATCTATTCTGGTCTCAGAAAACTCCAAGGGTGGAGGCTGCTTATCTCCTCTGGACAGTCTGTTGCACTGATTGATTGTCCTCAGAGTGAAAAGTCTTCTCTGATACCCAGTTGAATAAATCTGCCTAACAAAGTACGTTTAAACCACAGGAGCATTCAGAAATGAAAGAAAACGAAGTACCCCAGCATGAAGAGGGACAGAAAGTATTTCAAAACGATGAACCAGTAACAAAAAAGAGAGCCATTGAGAATTCAGGTATGGGTATGGATCAGAAAGAGCAGCCAGAGAAGACTTCTACTAAAAGAAGTGTAGTAGAACGTAAGTAAAAAACTTCCAAAAAAGTAAATTTAGTCACTAGTACTAATTAAAATAACAAGGTGCATCTGATTGTGTCCACAAAGATTTTGTGGAATATCTGGTGATTTGATAGACCAATTGTACTTTAGTGGGAATACCTCCAAAATATCTGTAGAACTTGGGCTTGTGTGCTTATTTGCTTAATGTGTTGTGAAGAATTTCACATAGTTTTCAATATAATGGTTCTGCTGGCTTTGACTTCAGAACTATGGTCCTGTTGTTTGGTTTTAGTGAAGGACTTCTCAAAGATCCAAGCATATTTGAATCTTGCACCTTGTTTAGGAACAGTGCCTTTAGGAATGCCATTGATACGTTACTCTGCCCCTTTGGAAAGAGGCAAGAAATGGAGAACTTTTTTCCTCATGCTTCATTTTGCTTTTCCTACTTCCTGAACTCAGTCTGAAATCTGTGTGTTTGTGGGGTTTTTTTAATGAAATATAATTAATTACATTTATGTTCTTTTAGTACTTAATACTATACTAAGAACACAGGTAGAGACAAGATTTAAAAAGCTGACCTGAGGGCAGAAATGACTAAAAATAAATTCATATTCTGTGTATATGTAACTCAGTGGCTGAAAAGTTTGCCAAAAGGTGATTATTCTATCAGGTATCAAAACTTTTTTTTTTAAAAAAAAACACTAGCTTATTAAGCAGATAAAGACCTTCTATAAATTTAAAGTTGTAACAGGTACAGGTTTTATATTAATTCTCTGCATAAAATATGGGAAGCAATAATTCAAAATAAAATAACCTAGCTTGGCTTGCAAATTCATGTTGGGCCTGTAGTTCACCAAGACATGTCATTACTGACATATACCATTTAAAAGGATTAAGATTAGAAGCACATGTTATAAAGTATATCCTGAGGTTTAGGTAGCTGTACAATACAGGCTTTAATGACACTAAATTGATGCCCTGTAGTTCTAACCACCTTGCCTAATCTTGCTGCCCCAGGTGATGTTCTAGCTCATCCTGCAGGAGGGAAGATCCCTTTACATGTAGGCTGTGAATCTAAATCTGGGAAAATGGGAATGAAAGCTACCACACCAAGTAAGATACTTACCATCTCTATAAATAGATGTATTGCCTGTATGTGAAGGGAGACTTGCCCTACAATTTTTATGAATCAAACTTCTCTTTTCACTTGAGAAAAAAAAAAATCCTCTCTTTAAATTGAGGGGGAGGAAAGGAGGGGGAGGAAACCATATTCCGGAAGGTTACATTGGGAGGTTTACTTACCAATGGTTTCTTGTATATTTATTGTAGTAAATGATTTAGGTACCTCATCTAGAAGTCATCGTTGAGTCTTTTGATGTGTTCTGGGTATAATACTTACATTCACAGCGGTCAAAACAACAAAGAGTAGGAAGTTATGCTGCGATTCCTACTTGTTTAGCTTTCACTTTTTTTATACCACTTCTTGTGGTATATTACCATGCGTTTGCTCATTTTGATCACTGTTTAAAATACAGATACACACTTTCAGTTTTTGAATTGCCAGATAAAGGAATTTAGGAATTTTTTTTCTTTTAACTAGAGAATTCTTTAGAACATGCACCACATACTTAGCCAGATAGTTGGTAAAGCAGATGCTATTTCCTTTTTTGTTTGATCAGATGCAGATATGCCATCTTTAATGATGATCTTTATATTTTCTCCCAGGCCCTAGTGATAGGTGTTGCAAGTTTCTTCTGTTGTATTTAATAGTAATTTTTCTTAGGATCTTATCAGATATGTAACTCTCCCTATTTTTGGAACTTAGACTTCAAAAAGTTACATGAGGCTCACTTCAAGAAAATGGAATCTATTGCTGACTACATTGAGAGGAAAAAAAAAATTATTGAAAACTGCAGCAGTTCTCTCAATGAAGTCAAGGTAAGTTCTGACACAAGACATCCACTGTTCACACAGTTTTAAAGTTCAGAGTCAGTGTTCATTTACCTCCACAAAGGCTTTATTTAAAAATCCTTCAGAAACTCTTTAGATCTGTAAGTAGTTTATCATGTGTACATGTAATTTCATTGATCGTAGCATTCCACTGAACTGGAGTCCTACGTAACTCACTATACACTGTTATATACTTTATAAAAATTTCTATAGCTTGTATAGTTTTTATATAGCTAATATTAATTAAAATTTTTTATATATATATTTTACTCAAAAGTGACATTAAGTTAGTTATAACTATCCGTGTCATAATTACTTTGTGGAGCATCTTCTGGAACTTTTATTTATGACTGTTTGAATTGCTGCAGATGAATCATTCTTCCAAAAGCAGGAGTTAAATTTAAGGAAGAAAGAATAATGTTTATATGCATTATATGTTATTTTTGGTGGCCCTGATTGTTAGTTTTTGTATTTTATACTTGCATGTGTGAGAACTGAAAACAAGGACTCTTTCAGAGTATAGCAGACTTGAACAGTGCCAGAAATACTGGAATGAGAATTAATGTCACCATATCAAAATCCTAGCACTCCTCAATGTTACACTTGTCTTGTCTGACCCACACAATGTGTGTATATCTAGGTACTTAAGACAAATTAATTTTGGCAGGTCCTGGCCAAAAAATCAAATCGTTTAAGGGTATCGGAAAAAGGTACTCCGCATAACAATTCTAAGGTATGTGTTTTTCAGATCACTTTTTAATAATAGATTCACTTCTTATGTTTAAAATTGATCTTTTTTTAAAAAAGCAGAAAAGACTATATGCTTTTGATTCATTGTATGTATTTTTTTCCTTCCTCTGAGCTGCTTTCCTAATATATTTTTAGTGGAATGAGCTAACTCGTGCTTTGCTTTTTCCCTAGAAACATTCCATTGGCAAAACATTCTTATTCAGCCCAAATCCAGAGAGAGGCAGATTTTCTACCACCTGCACTCCTACCAGCCTCCGACGCTCACCACGCAGTACTTCAAATGCTGCAAATAGAAGTATTTTATCTAGGAAATCTTCATTTAATCCTTCTGTCCTCTCAACAACCAAAATGAATGTCAGGTAAAAAGACTGAACCAAAGTTATCAATCAGTAATTTGATATGATGTACATGGAATGGTAAATACTGACTGTGACTGAATGACTTTATCTCTATTCTGATCTTGAAATACATGAGACTATTTGTGATTTCTAAGTTTCAGCCTAAACTCATGGTTTAAACCTTGCTGTTTACATTTTGCCTCTTTCATCCTTCACTTTTTTGTCTTACATTTGAATTAATTAGTCTTTGAGATGACTTAACAGAATTGTATGCTATATTCCAGGTGAGTCTCATAATGGTTCTCTGAATGGTAACAGGTTTCTCTTACCCCAAACTACTTATACCTTGGGGTAAACCCATGATGGGGGGGGGGTGTGTGTGTGTAAGCAAATTGATACCAGAAAGTCATGATGAGGTCCTAAATGAATGAGCTCATATTTGATGCTATTACATTAAATTTAATTTCCATTTAAAACAAGGTGGACTCTTTGCTCTTCCTACTCAGTAACCTAATTCTCCACTGTACTAATGTCTCCTAAACCTTTGTTATCAATAAACTTCTATTAGTTTAATACTAACTTTTTGTAAGTTTTGAACAAAAACACTTAAGGAATTGACAGAATAGTCCTTAAAGTATTCCATTGCTAAATACTTTTTTTCCCAGAAGCTTTTCCTTCAGCAAAATTCATTGTCTACTATTTCTTATCTGGTTTCCAATTGATGTATTAATCCCTATTTTCTTCAATTTACTTCACTTTCCATGATGACCGAAATTAATCTTAAAACGTTCCATTCTTTTGCTCCAATCCTTCTCCCCTGCTAAAGATAGGGTTAATCTCAAGTATCTGTTGCATTATAATCTATTTTCCTGATAACTTTTATGTTTTCATAGAATCAGTAAGGTTGGAAGGGACCTCTGGAGATCAGCTAGTCCAACCTCCCCGCTCAGCAAGGTCACCTAGAGCATGGTAGACAGGGTTGCATCCAGGCGGGCCTTGAAGATCTCCGGAGAAGGAGACTCCAGAACCTCTCTGGGCAGCCTGGTCCAGTGCTCTGTCACTCTCACAGGGAAGAAATTCACCCTCACGGTCAGGCGGAACTTCCTGTGCTTCAATTTCTGCCCATTGCCTCTTGTCCTGTCACATGGGACAACTGAAAAGAGTTTGTCCCTGTCCCCTTGACACCCTCCCTTCAGGTACTTATACACGTGGATAAGATCCCCCCCTTAGTCTTCTCTTCCCCAGGCTGAAGAGGCCCAGCTCTCACAGCCGTTCCTCATAAGGCAGATGCTCCAGCCCTCTGATCACCTTCATAGCCCTACGCTGGACTCTCGCCAGTAGCTCCATGTCTCTCTTGTACTGGGGAGCCCAGAAGTGGACACAGTACTCGAGATGAGGCCTCCCCAGGGCTGGGTAGAGGGGCAGGATCTCCTCCCTTGACCTGCTGGCAACACTCTTCCTAATGCATCCCAGGATCCCATTGGCCTTCATGGCCACAAGGGCACATTGCTGGCTCATGGTCAGTTTGTCGTCCACCAGCACTCCCAGGTCCTTCTCTGCAGAGCTGCTCTCCAGAAGGTCAGCCCCCAGCTTGTACTGGTGCTGAGGGTTATTTCTCTCTAGGTGCAGGACCCTGCGCTTGCCCTTGTTGAACCTCAGGAGGTTCCTCTCTGCCCAGCTCTCTAGCCTGCCCAGGTCTCTCTGAATGGCAGCACAGCCCTCAGGTGTATCAGCCACTCCTCCCAGCTTGGTATCATCAGCAAACTTGCTGAGGAGACACTGTGTCCCCTCATCCTGGTCATTGATGAAAGAGTTGAACAGGATGGGACCCCATACTGAGCCCTGGAGGATGCCACTAGCCACAGGCCTCCAACCTGACTCCACGCCACTGGTGACGACCCCCTGAGCTCTGCTTTTCAGACAGTTCTCAGTCCACCTCACTGTCGACTCATCTAACCCACAGTTCCTGAGCTTATCTAGGAGGAAGTTATCGGAGACAGTGTCAAAAGCCTTGCTGAAGGCAAGGTACACAACGTCCTCTGCTCTCCACTCATCTACCCAGCTAAGAATAGCTCTTTTCTCAAGAGCTATTCAAATTATTGCATGCTGAGATGTTTCTAGTTGGGATTATTCATATGTCCCTGAATAATGTTGTTTTTTCCCTGTTCTCAAGATAAATAGTATGACTTTTTAATGTTAACAACCTTTAATCAAAAAAAAAAAATTTTTTTATGGGGCTTGTAACTTTGCATGCCAGTTCTTTTGCTATTCAGAGATAAGGATTACCTGGTCCATGCAAAATCAAGCACATAATCTTACCAGCTTTGATTCAATTTTCAATGTACTAGTGTTAACTCCCATGCTGTTTTCTACTGCTTATCCCATTTTGATTCTATTGTATCAGTTGTTGACAAATATGACAATGTATAAAAATACTCTTTCTGCCTTTAGTGTTCTATTAAATGATGTTTATTCTTTTCACTGCAGCCCTAATCGATTCTTTGGCAGTATGTAAAATGGAAAACAACAGCAGTTCTATTCCACTTATACAAAGACATGCTGAGCTAGATCTTGCAAGCTGTACTTTATCCATAAACTTTCTTGCCTTTAAAACATAGCTTTCTTCAAAGTTTACTCTCTGCCTTTCCTTACCTTGCAGCTTTCAGCTTATTCTCAATGAGTTGTGAAATTCAGCTACTTTTTTTTCTTTTAGCTTTTCTTTTGACTTTGAAAATTCTAATTGTTTTAAAGGAAATGCTACTTTTTATAGTGCTCTACTACAGAACCCATATGCAAAGTAAACTACATCTCTTGGTGAAGAAATCTCTCAGCTTACTGCATTTAAAGATATTTGCTTTCCAAAATATCAAGGAAGTCAGCTTCCTATTAATCTTAATAGTACTTCTTGCAGATCATGATGGATTGTAAGGTGGAAACTGTCAGCAGAAGTATTTTTATTGTGGCTGCTGTGTTAGCTGTGAACATCTTTTATGCAATAACTTTGAACCTGTAAAATGTGACAGAATGCAGAAGGACCAAATGTTGCATTGCTTGCATTTCACATACGTAACTAATTTTGTCTTCCTATTTCTAATAATTTTTCAGGTTCTCAGAAGCCACAAGAGATAATGAACACAAGCGCTCTCTTACTAAGACTCCATCTAGGATGTCTCCATACTTGGAGGAAGTCTGCACACCTGATAGCCAGAAGAGTATTAAAATCTTAAGTGGGAAAAAAAGCAAGGGAAATGGAAGAAGTAATGATCCAACCGCATCAAAGGGAAAAGTGGATGGTAAATACCTGGATATTTCAAATCAAGATTTTTTTCTATTGAATACTTCTATAAATTTTCCATATTCTAATTTGAGGGAGGCCTAGGTTTTAATGTAATTCTCTAATTCATGACTGATTCTTTAGAACCTGCAGTAGTTTCTTCTAGTTTCTTGTGTCTTTTGACTAAAATGCTTAGGTGCTAAGAACTAAGGGCAAAATAAGTGTGAAGACTTTGAAATGCTTTAACTGCCTACAGAAGAGCCTAATACAGGATGGGAGGGATAGAAACCTTTCTATGCTCTTACAGACTACATAGCAAAAGCTTTGTGTAAGAGATAAAGGGAAATCCTTTCTCTCTCTGTGAGAGAGATTCCTGATGCCTTCTCAGGGGGGTCTCATCCTTCTCTTAGAGAAGGGATATGCACTAGGCCTCTAGCTGTGTCTTAGGACAACCTGGTATTATCACCCTTAGCAGCTCTGGCTGGCTTCTGTTCCAAAGCCCTAGCTCTCTAAGAAGCTGCAGAAATATTTCTATTACTAACAATCTCTCAGCACCACTCTGCTACCTAACAGTCTAGCATCGTGAGTACATTAGCACAGCTCAAGAGCCTGGAGTGGCTTGCTTTGCTGTATGAGAATATTGAAATATTGAGGGAGGAGGGAAAGAATGGAAAAGACCTACTGCAGATCTGAAGCTGAAGTGTTCCAGAAAACTGTTTTTGTTTGGAAAAAATCTGTTTGGATTTCCAAATAAGAGTACAGAGATTATGGCAAATCACTAACTTGCTCTTAAGGGTGAGAAAACTACGTGGGGCAGTATGTGCTATTCCTGGTCATATTACAGAGTTGTACTGTTGCACCCTAATTCTTTTTATAAAAAAAGTAATGATTCAGATCCCAAAAATAGTAATGAATAGGCTCAGGAAAAAGCTGTTGCTGCTTCTCTCCTTGAGAAGATAAGGACAATATTTACATAAACTTACTTTCTGAATGCAGTCTGAGGTTATGATTTAAGATGCCTTGAGAACCGCTTGACTGAAAAATTAGTATGTATGAATGACACCTTAAATTTCAGTACAAAGTTATACAACATAAGCAGTCCATTTCCGTAACAAATGGACTGTGTAATATGGTTTACTGTGCCTACAACTTAGGCATAAACTAAGAATCACTCCATCCAGTTTGAGGTGTAGCAGATCTGCTTCTTGCCAGGGCACTCTACTTAAAATTAGAGCAAAAAGGATGCTATGCTGCACCTCTTGCTTCCTCTAGATCTGAAAACTCCTCGTTTCAAATAAATGGTATTTGTAGAATTCTGTCTTCAAAGGTAGCTGAAGGTAGCATTTTATGGCCCTTTAGATTTTGATAGTTGTAAGGTAGTCTTCACAAGCACTTTGCAACTAGCTATGTACAAAGATGCTTTTGCTATTTTTCATAAAATATGGTATCTTTATGCTTTTTGTAGTTATCACCCCCTTCAAGTTTGCAGCTCATACTGCAGAACCCACAAGCACAAAGAAGACATTTGATCTCAAAGCCAGTCTCTCAAGGCCACTTCGATATCAGCCCCATAAAGGTATTATGATCCTGTGCCACTTGCTTTCGGTATATCCCCTGAAGTAAAGTGCCTGTAAGAGGTTGATACGAACCATGATGTAACAAAGCTGCTCAGTCCTTTTTGCGTGCCTGATTAACGCTGCATTCCTACACAATGTTTGCAAACTTCAGTTTGTGTCTCGATGTTGAATTTGTAAATAAATAGGGGGGCTTTGAAAAGCATATGCTACCATAGAATATGCCCTTATCACCTTCATTCATGAATGGACATTTTTGTCTCATTCTGAACATATATATGCACAGGAAATATGAGGGTTTTTTAAAGTAAACCTTATTCTATAAAGAAGAGTGCAATGTTGTTGGAGGAACAAAGCAGTGATGAGCTATTTGTGTAAAGACTGTTATCCAGAAAACTACTTACCAGATATGAGCTGATAATACAGCTGAAGATGTTCACATTTTATCTCAAAAGGCAATCAGCAAAACAAGCTAGCTAGTGTAATATTTAGGATAATAAAAAGTTAAGCACTGAACTACACTAATTTACTGGCCTCTTTGCCTCTAAATTATAGGAAGACTAAAACCTTGGGGAGAATTTAAAGAAAATACTGTCCTAAATAAGGCTGTGAACAGCAACATCTCTTCATACAAGAAAGATTACAAGCAGCCACATCTCCAGACAAGGTTAGTACAGCATTATTTTAAAATAACATTACTCATAAAAAGCTAACATAATTCACTTGACTTTATACATATTTTTAAGTATATAGTTCAAGAAAGAATACCGTTAAAACGATTTTTTGCTCCAATAATCATCTAGTATCAGGAAGGCCAGAAAGACAGAAAGAAGCAATGAATCAGATACACTTTTATTCTATGAAAGTTACTAATCCTAGCACTCGGACATTTATTTTAATCTCAAATCAGCTGTGAACATTGATATGTTTTTACTTTCAATGTTAATCTGTGTATCTAAGGGAAAATATTTGTCTCGAAGTTTGGAGTTGATCTAAAATGTAACTGTTCTTGACTCACAGCTAATGCAGCACATTGGTAAAACATATGTTAAGCTTGGTTAAATGTATGCTAAGTCTTATTTAACTTAAGATTTCTTTTGGTTGTTTGTGTCTATTCTTAGACTTCCAGTCTGATTATTTTTTCTCTTCCCCTTCAGGGAAGAAAGGCGTGAGAAGCATGAGGAAGAGAGAAAAAAGAAAAAGGCTCAGGCTCTTGGAAACCGTAGAGGACTAACTGTGGCTTAGGAGAAATCAGAAATATCTATAATACTGTAAATACTGTTCCTCTCATGTAAATATTTGTGCTATCTCTGTGTTAGAGTATGTGTCAGGCTGCTATTACAAGTGGAATCCAAAGTGCTTTGAATAAGTGTGTCTGAGCATAATGTTTTAGTGATTGACTCTCCCAATGAACCAAAAGTCCTAAACTTCTAGGAGCTTAGAACTGCCTCCAGTTGCTTAATAAAACTTTCATCTAACTCCTGAATTGACTGGATATTCTTGACTTCAACAAGTAGATTCAGTAAGTCTGAACTAAAAGATGTTAAAGGAGAAAATGTAAGTGAAAAAGATGTTCAAAGAGCCTCCATGTAACTTAGGTCAGGTACCAGCGTGCATTCCTTACTTGCTAGAATGCATTCTTTGGATTGCAAGCTTCAACTAATCTTCTGGTAATTAAAACAGTGGGAGATAAAACAGGGGACTGCTTCCCCTTTCCCCATATCAATCCTTATCTTCTAACCTCTCTTACAACAATTATTCAGCATTTCTAATTGTATAACTGTGGAGTAGCAGGGAATCTCCCACAGAATAAAAAATATTCAAACTCTTTGGGAAACTACAAAGCTTAGAGCATAGCACAATTTTATTTTAAAACTTTGAAAAATCACTTTTTAATTGTGACCTTTTTAAAGTTACCATCTGGATACTTTGTGAACCATTAAGATTTTGTTCTTTTCCATGTGGAATAGCAGATACTAAGAGAATAATTCTGCTTCATTGTTCTCTATAATGCTTTAAAGATGTTAAATGTATTACTGAGGCACACTTAGGATTTCAGATTTCAAAGCTGGTGTTGCTGTTAGCTTTTCTGTCTACTTTTTTTCCTGTGTGGACAAATTATGGACAAAGCAATGACTGGAAAGGTAACTTAGCAATTATCTCAGAGCTAGAATTGTAAGTAAATTCAGTTTACTTTTCTATCACATCAAATATGCTGAAGTGTCAAGCTCATGCAATCTTTTATAAAGTTAATTGGGGAGAAATTAAATGTTTTGTGTATATCTTGGATTTGTATACATCAGTGATTGTACCCCTTGCATGTGTATGTGTAACTGCCTCTAGTGCTATAGCACTAATCTTGCTCACATCTATTATTGCTAGTCTCCTTTTTCTGGAACTGATCATTTTTTTTCTTTACTAATGAGCTTGCCTGCCACTCTTGGAAAGGATATCAGAACACACATACATTCAAAAGTTAAACATTGCCCCTGCTTTGCTCTTAAACTATTACCTAATTCTGTGCAAGAGGAAAACTACAGTATAGGACACCTTCATCTTGCTTTGTCATGGGTCTTTTTCATATTAAAAATAATGTATTTTTTAAATATTCCTCACTGAGGATACTGGAGGATGTCCATGTTTTGATTAGACTAAGATTATAAAACACATGGAACTAAATGATTTAGCAGTTGTACTTTAATGCTTTCTTAAATTACTGTAAAGCACATGCCTCAAAAGCAGAGGGACTGAGCTTTTGTGATGCCAGTGGAGCCTGTGATTTTACAATTCTTCCCACTGAAAGGGGGTGTGACCAGACCTTGCCACTTCCATCTTGCCTCTCTAACCCTAGTGCCCAGCAGTGGTGCTCATTAGGCTCTCTGCTGTGCCATTTTAGGGAATTGACAGTGATGTGGGCTGTCACCCACTTCCTCCCTTCAATCTTTGAGTATTTATGATATTGTAGAGCTAAAGTTGAAAAGAAATAAAGCTATCATCACCAGCTCTAAAGTAAAAAGCCATCCTGCCCACTCCAGCCAAAGCTACTGTTCCAGGCTTGACAGGGGAAGGATGCTGTTTTTTTTGTTTTTATATTCGCATGAGTCAAACCTAAAGGCTACAGTACTTCTGCCCTTTCCACTTTGAGCCCTGTTCATTGTTGTTTTTCAGAATCTGAGTGGCACTTCAGTGTACACTATTCACTTTCTCAGTGTACCAATTCTCACTGTAGTTAAAAACAATCTTACATGCAACAGTCTTAAACTAGGAAAACCATCAATAAACAACATAATGTAAAAGAAAATGAAGATGTTACACAAAGAAAAGCTACAACAAGCTCACAAAGTGTTTTTATTTTCTGTAATGGTCAGGACAGAAGCCAAGCTTTATATAGTCAACAGTTACTACTTTGTAGATATGTATCAGAACTTGCCTTAGGCTACGTTCCATTCCAGTCCATGTACATACAGTCCCCCTAGGCATCTTCTAGCTGCCAAACAGAATCCAACAGCCACATTACTTCAGACACCAGTTCATGCTTTTAACAATTTGAAGAACATTATGTAAATACTAAGTTACAACCTACACTTCAAGGAGAATTATAAGAATTAAGCAGCTTAAGTGTACTCCAAAGGACAGGAAGACCATCTTAGACTTGAGGATTCTTTTCATATTTCTCATATGCAAATACTTCTGTATGAGCTCTGTCATTGATCAGGCCAATAAAATCAATCTCCAGCTGGAATGGACCATCTACTTTATCTCCCAATGTGAATCCAAGGGTACTTATCTAATTTAAAAATGCAAACATTAGAACAGTGTTTACAATAATGCTAAAATCAAACATGATATGTAACACTTCAATATTTTAGAGGTCTATGGCTAGCCCTTTTGAACAGTGTTATTTATTCAAAATTTTTAACAAAAATCTCTGCCTGTGTCAGTTTTGAGACTTCTGTCCAACTAGTTTCATCGTGTTTGAAAATATACTTGTTTAAAGTTTGTTACAGTTCCAAGGTGAGAAATATGTATTTAAGTAGCGAAGGGAACTTTCATTATAGATGAAGTTAAAAGTATCTGGTATAAATATGAGAGTATGCCAAAACAGATACTTCAGAACACATGGCACTTTGTTGCTTATTTTTATATTAAGGCAAGTTGCTTAACAACTGTTCCCTAATTAGACTGTCTCGTGTTCTGAAATAGAAGAATGTCTCACATGGCCTTCCCCTACTGTTTTATGCCACCACCCTGCAAATTTGTTTAATAAATTCCTCTAAAATCCCTGTGACACTCCTTTCACAGCCTCCAGCATAATCATTTCTCAAAACAAATCAGGTAACTCAGTGGAGGAGCATCTATTAAATGCTTGGCACCCCTGAGCTCTGCTACAAGTGCAAGTCTGCTTTGCATCCATGATTTTAAGAAATGCTGTATATACAGAAAAATAATGCTTAGGACATGTCCAATTATTCAGCTTTAATCACAGGAATTGAGGATAAATATGTATTGCAGATGGATGCTAAGCAAATAATAGAACAAAGATAAAATAAATACTTTGACATCTCTCTCAGATTGTTCTAGTGTTTCAACTGCTTTATTCTCTGAACCAAACCCTACAATCTGCCTCTTGGCATCTACAGCCTGAAGAGTTTTTAGAGCTACATCTCTCTGCTTCCTATTGTTTCAAATGACTATGGGAGTCACCAAACTCTTGCTCTAAGGAATTTATTCCTTTACAAACCCTAGATACAATGACTGTTTCCTGCCTTTTTATTCTTGTTCACCCACCCTATGTTTCCTGTGGTTGGCTACTGGGAAAACAGGGTAACACGAGAAGACTGAGATGTTTTATTAAGATCTCTGTAATATACTTCAATTGACTTCACACTGCTTCCCCTATTTATAGGCTTCTAAAAATGCACTGGTAAAACTATGTATCATATCAGAAATACCAGGTTCATGACTTTTATGGGAACCAAAAATATTCTGCCTGTGAAACATTAAGCATAAGACAACAAGAGATGAAATCCAGGTGCAGGGGATGTTTAGATCAATGTTAGATGACCTAAAGATTTCCAAATTAGCTATATTGTGATAAAATAATCTTAAGGGAAATTTCAGAGAGATAAGACCTACAGAAAACTTGCCTTGTCTAACCAGAGAGGATGCTGGTCATCCTGGATTCTTCCTCGACTGGACAGAAAGAACTTGGAGAATGGAATCTAGCATCATAAATAGAGACTTTAGTGTCAACAGTACATGAAATAAAAACTTAAAAAGAAAAGCCTGCCTTACTAAACAAAATAACTGTCTGTCTACATCTGGTAGCAACACCACTCAGGTACATAGAACTGCCACAGTGAAATGTGCCAGAGCAATTCTCTCATTAACCTCGCCCTAGTCCCATGCTGTTCTGTGATGGACATTTCTAGCTGTCGTACAGGATTATCAGTCACTGTATAACAGACATGCTGTTGAACAGACTACATACTTAAATGGAAACAAAGTATGGCTGTTGAAAAAAATTACTGTTTCACAGATCCAGGGTCAGAACCCTTGGACTCTTTGTTTCAGGAACCTCTAAAACAGAAACATATTTAAGAGAGTTAATGGGGTTTTTTTAGATTTATTGGAAGATTCATTAATTTACCTTTATTTCTTCCCAGTATGGCCCTCCTCTGGTGAACATGAAGTAGTTGTACAGATCATCTTTGTGATGGGAGAAGTAGGGGTCTGTATAAATGTTTATCATCCAAGGTCTGCCATCACCACGAACACGTAAATACAGACTATTGAAGTTTGACCAGTCATAATACTTCTTCTTAGCAAAAGATCCCTACAAAACATTAATAAATATTATTAATAAATATTATTCCTGCTTAACCCTTGAGTGAGAATGTACACTATGAAAAACAGAGCACTACTGCTTTGATCACTTCTCTTGCTCTTCTTTCAAATAGTATCTACTGTGATGTAGTGGAAACTGGGTTACTCTTTCATCACACTAGTCACTGATCTCATTGAATTTCAGCACTGAATTAGAGCCCACAAAACACAGTATCATCACTCTAAAGACCCACGCTTTAATTATAAATCACAACAGTGTAACTATCAGAAATGAGACTTCCTTCCTAGGATCAAATTCCCTACCAGGCAAGTACAAATAAATAAATAAATAAATAAATAAATAAAAATCACAGAATGCTACAGTGATGGAGCAGGCCTGCAGTTCATTAAGTTTAATATTCTGTGTCAATACTAGATTATTCAGAGGAAGCTATGAGAAACTGAAAAAGCAGAATAACCTACTCCTTGTGATAACTTCCCTTATTAAAGGCCGACTTGAACAACGAAATCATGTGTACGTTTTCCAACCTCCTTTGTCATTAACTGTGCATAACGACATGGATTACCAGCATCTAATTCTCATCTGAATTTTTTTTTTTTTACTGAAGATCTTAGAAGTCCTGGTATTGCAATTTGCACACAGGCAGATCCAAGGACCTTCAGAAACTTCTGCTGAGGCCACTGCAGCAATTGAAGGTGGCCAGGCTATTCTTGAACAAAATTGCTTAAGCTAAGTCAAAATAGCACCAAAAATCCAGAGGTTTCCCTGCTATTTTGCAGCACTATGGTTACCTATCAACCTTCATCAACTCATTGTAGAGGAAATATGATAACTGATAATAAATTAATACCAGAACTGTATTGATTTTATGCTTTTGCCAGTTCTGAGGCTTCTACTTAAAACCAAACAAAAAACAACAACCCCCACCCCAGACTTTGTATTTGTATCTTTACAGTACAATCTGAGGTCAGAGAGTGAAGATGGACTGATACCTCCACTACTTCAGAGTCATACATGCACAAGTTAGCAGCCATCCGGGGAATTTAACGCAGATGAGATTCAACCTAGTATTTTGCTCCCCTGCCTCAGTGTTGCCATTTTAATCAGTATTACCATTTTAATAAGTGTTCATCTACCTATCATTCTCCCACTGATTTTGCTTGCTCATATTCTCTGTTCTCCAAATTTCTAGCTCATAGATTTTTTTTACCTGTGTTCTTGTGTTAAGTCACAGATACCAGACAAAAAAAAAAGTATCTTGTACATTGAGTCAAAATGTTGTTTTGCTTTTTAAAGATGTTTAAAAAAGAAGGAAAACAGCAGTATCAACAGTAAGCATACGCATTTCTGGTTCTGTTTTGCTCAATTTAGAGCTACCAGATTTGTCTATTTGTCTCCTGCTTTTTCTGTTATTTATGAGGACTCAGACCTTTGAAGTCCATTTCAGAACACTTTTGTCTCTATGAGGAAAAAGAAAAAAAGGGGGGAAAAAAAGACTAGCTCATTCACCTAAAACAAGAGCTTGATGAATGGGCTGAGTTAAAGCTCAGGAAATTTTTTCTCATGACATATTCGATTATCTCCAAATTTAGAATGACTCATCTATTTTAATTATACCAATTTTGGATATAAAGTTTCATTACAGATCCTTCATTTGTGAGGAGAACGCGTACAGACCTGTATTAATGAGCAGATTTCCTACTGTACAGTACTAAATGATTAAACATAAAATATTCCGCTTCTAAGAGAGGAAAACTAAATCTGAGAAGAAGTTTTAAGTTCATTCCAGGTCAAAGCACACAGCAGCAATTACATCTGTGAAGGAACTGGTGAAGGAATATCTAATGTTCCTGAAGGTGAGGACTGCAGCAGACAACAGACCGTTTGTCCTTACAGGGATGAGAATGTCACCAAAAGCTCCCCCTGTTTCTGTTCTTGTTACAGAAAAGTTTTCTCTGATTAAATAGTAAATGTTAAGCTGTACTTACCACTAGTGGTTTGGATCTCATACTACAGTATCCACTGTATTTTGTCTCCCCATCACGAGGTACTTCAGTATTGAGGGTCCCATACAGTAGAGCAGCCTGGTTATTCCTACCCAATTTCAGGTAAACTTCACTTTTCCCTCCAATTTCTACATCAGAGGAAATTACCCATTTATTTAAATCTTCTTGGCTCCGGAATACCCATACCACCCTTGTCTGTTCTAATATGTGCTCACTGAGTGGATGGCCTTCAGGTCCTATTAAGTGATCTTTAATCTCCTTCTTCAGCAATCCTAGTTGAGTCTTTAAGACATCTATTCCCTTCTTAAAACTGAAATCACTCTTTTGCCAAGATGGTGTTTTTTCCGGCTGTGACCCTGGCCTCCTGTAGCTGCTATACAATTTTGACACAGAATCAGTGAGGAGAGGTCCAAGAAAAGGATGAAAGACTTTGTGTCTGCAGCATCTACTACGTACAAAAGTACTGCTCAGCAATGTAACAGTCAGAGCCATAGTGGTAAATTTGAAGGATTCACTTCCAGTAAGGCAGTTATCAGGCTTCCAAATAATTTAACAATAAAATGAATATCCACAAGTATCTTTTGTTACTGTAGCTTGTTTCCACCTTCAATGAAAAAAAGCAGATAAAAAAATTACACACTGAATGCCTGTAAAACTGATTTGAAAAGAGTATCAATTAAAAGTCTAACCCATTGTAAAAAAAGAATTAAATATAACTTAAAATATTTGTTCAATTCTCTAGTTTATTAAGTGATTTCTGCCCTACGCCTTTTCCCCATGGTGATTCATGGAAATAGGACAAAACTAAGTCAAGTACATGAAGGAAAATTGTTTTCTTTTTCTGTTTGCAGTTTTATTTCATCCATTCACTATAAATAGGTTCAGGTATTACAAGGAGTAGTAGCAAACAGTCTTACAAAAAATATTTTAAAAATATGGCACCTTCATAGCAAGAAAGTATTATTCCCTGCTATCAAATGATAAATTCACACAGCTAGACCCTAGTGCCACATGGACTGCAATGACAGTCTCAGCTGACAGTCATAGATCATAATATATACCATGCACCTGAACACACAATCACAGCACATTCTACTTCCATCTTGAGGGGGCACACGGGCCCATCAACGTGTCTAGTTTAGGACTACAAAAAGGCCTGCAAAGAATTAAAATGACCCCCCCCAAAAAAAATATCATGAAAGATTACTTTTTTCTTTTTTTAATAAAGCATTGAAAAATCTGAAAATCTTTTGTTTTGCTCTATGTCACTGCTGGTAGGAAAGCCCTTGCTACACAGTTATTCTCTTATTGATAATGAAGAGCCTCAGTATTCAAGACTGTGCAGAGACTATTATATCTCCAGCTCATAAGATTAGACTCGCTAGTTGCCTGGATTTTTTTTTTTTTTTTTTTTGATTTTTGGTACTGAATAAATTCCAAGAACAACGTCAAATCAGTTAATTTTCTCAGCGATTTTAAGAGAGGAGTCAACTCAAGATAAATTATAGAAGTATCATATTGGACCCTTTGATTTAAAAATTCTTAAGGGGAATTAACAAGTTAAAAAAAATACACTCACTCCCCCGCTTCACTCATAGAATCTTCTGAGCTGTGAAGTCCCACATAGCTGTGGAACAGCAGTAGGCTGTTCCTTTCCTTTTCTGTCCCCTAAACCCCCATTTTCTTTTAAACTTCCTTCTCTCTTCCTCTTGCAACGTGAGCTCAGTGATGAAGCTGGCTTTCCACAGTGTAGTACCTGTCAGGGAGCTAGGTCAACTATAATCAATCCACATCTTGGACTAGCCGCAGTAGCAGTACTATACTACTTTCCAGCAACAGTTGCTAAACGTCTTATTGTCTCCTGCCACCTGATCATAACACATCTAAACATCAAGTAACAACCCACATACTAGCCAACACTGCAAAAAAGACTCGCGGCCAACCAGAGCACGGACTGCACCGCACAGCCCTGCCCTCGCTTCCCCCGGGTGCTGAGGGGGAGAAGCGAGCAAGCGACCGCCACCCCCGCGCCCAACCGCCCTCTCCCAGCAGCCCCCGCGCCCAACGGCCACCCCACCCCCCATCCCGCGCGCAGGGCCCCGCGCCCAACCGCCCGCTCCCAGCAGCCCCCGCGCCCAACGGCCCCCCGGCCTCCTCTCTGCGCCCCCCCTCCCCAGGCAGGGCCCCGCGCACAACCACTCCCCGCCCAGCCGCCCCCCGGGCGGGGCCTCGCGCACAACCATCCCCGCTCTCAGCTCGGGACGGACCAGGAGCTCCCCGCGCCCTCTGCTCCGTAACTCAGGGCTCCGCCGGGACAACGCTGCAGCCCCGCCGCGGTCTCGTCTCCACCAGTCGCCGGTCCGGCGCTTCCGGGCCCGCCGGGGAACGTGGCCGCGGCGCGCGGGTTCCGGGCCCGCCGTGGCGGCCCCGCGGCCGCCTCCCCAGTCAGGCCGCGGCGCTCTCACCCGGTGCCAGGGAGGGTGCAGACTGCTTTATTGGCAGCGTCTCTTCGGCGCGGGGCAGGACTGTTAAACACCACTAATGTTTTAGGAAGGTGCGTGTCACAAAAGCCACATTTTAATCATTTTCGTGGATGTCCCGGATTCTCTTTGATTAGTGGCTTCTCCTCCTTGGAGTCCTCTCCTTCTTTTCATCATAAATTTAGTGAGTATGTAGCATGTTGGAATATCTTCAGTTTTATTTTATCACGTTTTCATGTACTCCACTGGCCAACTGAACTTTGAAAATCGGAGGTCCTCATGTTCGCTTTTAATCACCACCCTCATCTTGATGATCACCAAACTACAATTAAAAGCTTTTACTTACAAGGACTACAAACAGGCAAACACAAACGTAATTATTAGTTTACTTGTTTTGATGTCATCACCTACTAGGATAAACTGAAACACACCGATTTTGCTATGTACTGCTGCTCTGTACGTATGCTATCCTCTGTATATGCCGTGCTTATACATGTATTTTAAATCAGTAGAGGGAGCTTTTTTGGATTTTGAACTGGTAAGTTTTAAAACATCCACCTTTTGCCATTTTAGTTGTAGTTTCCAGTCTCTCATATTTTGTGTGCTCAGACATATTACAGATCAGTTACACGTTTTTCCTGTAAAAAGTTTCATGTGAAAACTGTAGTTTACCTTAATGGGTCAAGCTATATGCTACAAGCTTCTTCAAAATTACCTAGAACTGATTTCACACGCGTGTTAAACGCAGCAAAAAATTGCGTGTGGTTTACTCTCCTCAGTATATAATACGCATGAGAAGCTGTACGTTAAGCTGTTGTAAGAGTGACCTGCCAGAAATTTACTTCATACTGTGAGCGCAGAGAGAAGAGACTGTCTCTCAGCAGGCGTCCAGAAGTCTTTTTAACTTCTGGCTAGTTAATCCTTGGGTATTGCAGTTTCTGTTGCTTTTCCAGAGCGCACTTTAAAGAATCATCCCGCCCGTTACTGCCGCGCACGCTTGCGGAGGCCTCGGCTTGCGGATCGCCGGCGGCAGCGGGCAGCGGGCAGCGCGCCCCGCCGCGGGGCCTGCCGCTCCCCTCCGGCCCCGCCCCCTCCCTGGCCCCGCCCCCGCCAGGCCCCGCCCCCAACACGTGCGCGCCGCCCCGCGCCGCCGCCCGCCACGGCGCGGCCCCTCCCCCGCGGGCGGGGCGGCGCGCTGCGCATGCTCGGTGCCCTTTGTGTCCCGGGCGGGCGGGCGGCGCGGGGCAGGCCGGGCCGCTCGCAGCGCCGCGCCGCGCCGCGCCGCGCCGTGCCCTGCCGCACCGCCCCGCACCGCCCCGCCGGCGGCGGGGGCCGGCTCCGCCATGGTGAAGAAGCGGAAAGGCCGCGTCCTCATCGACTCCGACTCCGAGGACAGCGGCAGCGAGGAGAACCTGGACCAGGTGCGCGGCGCGGCGCGGCGCGGCGGGAGGCCCGGCCCCGGGGCCTGGGCTCCCCGCCCCTCGCGGGGCGCGGCGCCGCCGCCATCCTCCCGCCGCCGGGCCGCCCCGCGCCGGCGGGACCGCGCCCCGGCGGTGTCCCGCGGCCGCCGTGGGGGGAGCGGCTCCCCGCGGCCGGCAGCCCGGCCTGCTCTGCCGCGCCTGCCCTGGCGGGGCTCGGCGCGGGGCCGCCGGGCGGGGCGGCGCGGCAGCGGGAGCGGGAGCGAGCCCGGCCGCTGCCCCCCGCCGCCGCCGGGGCCCGCAGCCTGCCTGCGCCGCCGCCGCGGGACCCGCGAGGCAGAGCGGCGGGTCGGGTCCCGCCGCCCCCGGCCGCTGCCCGGGCGGAGTGCCGCATGCCCCCCGGCGGGAGAGGCAGCTCCCGGCTAGGAGCCTGCTGGTGTAGCAAGGGGAAATCGTTACTTACCTTCGGGCTTCTCCTGGGACCGAAAACTCGATGTCTGGTGTCAATTTGGTCATGTCAGAGCTCCCCCCCCTCTTTGGAGAAGGCTCCTTTCAGACACTTCTTATCTTCCCAGTGTAGCAGTCATTCGTGGTGAGGTTTAAATGGCAAATAAAGACCTTACAGGTGAAGTATGTTCTGGCTTGTGTGGCTGTGCTTGTTCTCTGAAGAACTTTGGCCGGTTAAATGTACTGAAGCCACATACCTGATGGGATTTATGTGCTGCACCTTAAGGGCTTTTTTATGTATAGTAGATGTTGCTGTGTTGCAAAAATAAAACCTCCCAAACGCTTGAAAATAGTTTTACCTCTTGTAGCCTTGGAAAAGTCAATTTGGAGACTTTCAGTCAAATCCATTGGAGCAGAGTATGCCCTGATGTTGGTGATCTCTTCAGTCTCTAGGGCTGTCAACTTTTTGTTGCTAGTACATTAATTCGGTAGTTGCTTCAGAGCCTGAAAATGACAGAGTCAGACTAGCCCCTGATTAGATCAGAGAAGGAGAACAACAATAGTAGGAATAGCTACTTGGTTCTGCATCTGGTCCCTTGTTCACTGAAAACGTGCTTCTGCAGCTGCACCTCGATAGTAGGTGGTAGCATCAAAGCTGCCCGTCTGTGCTTCTTCCTCCAAGGTGTTGTTTGTAGCAGCTATAGCAGCAAGGGTCTGCACGTATGGGGATAAAAGATGTTTTTGTGTTGTGCTTTAACTATGAGAGTATGCCGAATGGCGTCCCCATAAGTTAGATGTTTGACAGCTTTCTGTAGCAATCTTGACTTGTTGAACCAAAGAAGTAGGAGCTTTTTGAATATAGTGTGTTGAAAAACAGACAGAACGGGAGTGGAAAGAAAAAAGGAAAATTTTGGAATAAAGGCAGCAGTAAATACTCCCAGATACCATGTGGACAGGTAATCTGAGCTGAAGCACTGTTCAGAGATGGTTGTTAGAGGGAAATTCTAGAAAACAATTACAGAAAGCATCAGGAGCTTCCTCGAGAGAACTTTGCGCTGTATAAATGTGTTCTGTTGATGTTGCAAGTCTTCAGATAGAGATTGAGATTTGTAAAATGTCATTACTAGCGGAAGAGTTCTGTGTTGGTAAGTAGCCTAGGCCATTGGTTTCTGCAGTATTTATGTTCTCATTTGAGATGCTAAATTCTAATCCATATTGCTGTGGAGATAATCTTCTGTTCTGAAACTCATGCAGACCTATCTAGTACTGTCTTCCCAAGACTGCAGAAGTTGGTGTGGCTTAGGCTCACAGCTAAGGTTCATCAGCCCCAGAGTAAAATTTTGAAAATACAGTATGTTTTGTGGACTACGTAGACATTAGTGCAGCTTCAGGAATGTGTTTATTTTGTACTACTGCTGCTGTCATCTGAAGAAGCTATGAACAGCAGATGATGGGATTATTTGTGAGCCATTTAGATCTTTGTGCTGCTGTGTGTTGCCTTTGAGGGTGCTTTCTTTTGAAGGAGAACAGCATTATTTAGTTTGACAAACTTTGAGCTTGATGCCTGCTCTGTGTGTATCTAAAGCTTTAAGTGCATTCTGGGGTATATAGGGGCTGTGAAAAGGAATTGAATAGATTAACTAAATATATCAGCCTTGATATTGTGGTGACAAAGTATCTTCCTTTTAAAGGACACTAAAATTTTTTTTTAATAAGAAAACTGTTCAGGATGCTTGCATGAGATTTTTCAGAGACCTTTGACTTTTTTGATTAATGCTGCACAGTGTGGTTGGTGTTGTTAATTTATTGCCCACTCCAAAAACCACTGCCCTGGACATGATTTTGAAAGTAACTTGTCATGATGTTTATCTTAAAGTAATGGTAGTAATACTTACTATTTATGATTTGCTACCTTCAAAATCTTTTCTAGCACTCATCTGTATTAAAATTGTGTGTATGTATATATACACATACATGGACACATGCATGTATGTCTAAAAACATCTATAGTCTTTCTTCCCTTGTCTGCAGGGATGATCGTGTTACTGAGATATACTCAAATATTGCAGAGAAGGTGCATATGCACTGACCTGAATTGGTAAAACTAGTGACAGCATTTTAAAACAAACATCTGTATATTTTACACTAGGAGCTCTTGTCGTTGGCCAAACGGAAACGTAGTGACTCTGAAGAGAAGGAGCCACTTGTGAGCAAACCTACAGCATCTTCAGACTCTGAGACATCAGATAGTGATGATGAGGTGAGTTTGCATTGTTATCCGTGAATTACTGTGGGTTATGTGTCTGAGTGTACCTAAGCAGTGAAAGTATATTCAGTGTGCTGACCTCAAAGTTGGACTGGTTATCAGTGGAACTGATGGAGGCCCATTAAGCCCAGAGCAAGTGTACTCAGAAGTACCTTTTTTGTGTAATTAACAAGCCTGAAATTGTAACTGTATACAAAATAGTCTGAATGTCTATAGCAAAGTTGATTGTCTGTTTAATCTGATGTTTGTGAGTTTAATCCCCTGTTCTGAATGGTTCAGTGAACTGCCTGCAACTAGTGTTGCTTCTGTTGAAGATGCAGCAAAGGTGCTGAAGCTGGACCCTTAACAGACAACCTCTCTCCCTTGAGCTTTAGAAGAGAGCTTCCTTCCTCAGAGGAGAGAAGGGCTAAGACAGATGGTACTATTTTACAGGTGGTAAAACTGTCCTACTTAGCTAATTTGATTCTCCAGAACTCCACTTTGAAGTAACTTGTCTGATCATCTGAATGTGCAACAGAGTATATTTCTATTGGTATTTTTTGAAGAAAATGAAGAGAACAAGAGTTTAAAATTACTTTGTTCTGGGGTTTTGTTCATTTGTTCTGTAGCAGTGCTTAACTGTTGGACGTGTTTTTGTTATATGTTCTTGGTATTAGGTTCTAGAGCTGGTTAAAAGTGTCTACTTTCTTTAAATGAAAACTGAAATTGACTCATTAAAACAGATCTGACAAATTGGTCATATAACTTCTTGAATAAAACCATTTTCTTGAAGTGTTACAGATAGAGCTATAATCTTTCTACACAATGCAGAGAGGTGGTTTATTCCATCCATTCTTAAAAATGTAAAAAGGAGCTGCTCCCACCCCCTGTTTTTTTTTTTTTTTCCTTCTCTCATCTGAAATCGCCGGAAGGACTATTCTGTGATATCTTGAAAGCCAATAATGTAGGCCAAAGAAACTATTAACTGCTAAGCATTTGGGAGTATAGCAGAGTTCTTCCAGTACCTGTAAAGAATGTGACAGTATAGTTTTCTTACTGAAGGTTGTTTAAAATAAATACGTTTGAAACTGTTTCACTTTTTTAAAGAAGTCAACTTCTTTAAAAAGAGTAGCTGATGTTTTGATACTACAGTTAGTGACTTCTATCTAATACATGCTTAAGACATAAGGAGAGAGG
This sequence comes from Rhea pennata, assembly GCF_028389875.1. Lineage (NCBI taxonomy): Eukaryota > Metazoa > Chordata > Aves > Rheiformes > Rheidae > Rhea > Rhea pennata. The sequence goes on along the minus strand of NC_084667.1, from coordinate 16,900,772 downwards.
AAAGTAAGAATGAGCTAGATACTAGATGTGTTATCAGGTGACTGCTCAGTCTATCACTTGGTGTGTTCTGATCTGCCAGCACACAGCTTATTTTAAGCTGCTTGGAGACCAACTTGTCTGTAAATGTAGACTTAAGTGCGGAGAGCACTTTGATGGTAGAGTCCGATGGCTTGTGTTTATCTCTGAAAACTGATAGAATAAATAATATTATTTGTAGTTTTTCAAACTGGAAAAAATAAGGTCTGTATAGAATAGAGAGGTAGACTATCACAATGTTTTTGTTCATGAATTTGCCAGGAAAACAAATGTCTGTAAAGTCAGTTCTGAGTGCATTTGCAAGGGTTGTGCATATAAAGTAGCATCTCTGTTGCACCATGTGCAACTGATACTCTGATCTTTCTAATCTGTGTATCACTTCTAATTGATACTCTGTTCTTTCTGACCTCCATGCAGCAAGAGGGAAGGGTTTAGAGAAGAGGTAATTGGGGCACTTGTTTCTATTCCTGTGCCTGAAATATTCATTCTGAACTGCTTTTTGTCATAGCAGAGTGAGACAGGCTGGGTCATGACAGTTTTGCTTCTGACGGTCATTCGATTGTATGCATACCTGGACTGGACAACCTTCCCTGTATTCCTACTTGAACAACTTTGGTTTTGCTCAGTGTTCTTGTGGTTGGTTTGAAGTTTGCTCAACATTCAGGGGGAGAAGGTGTTCTGAAAGCTAAAATGATTTTACTGGGCTTGCTGCAGGATGTGGAGCAGAGGCAGAAGCATGGAAATTGCTGCCCTGGGCAAATGTACTTAATCATACTCCCGTGCTTCCACACAGGTCTTGCAATGTGCACATTCTTTGTGGCTCCTGACAAGTACTAAACATTTCAGTGTAGTTGCGATGTTGCATGTACTGGAATGGAGCCCGAATCTCTGCTTCAGTGGCCAAACACTGCATTCTGCTATTTTCATAGAAAAAAAGTTGGTGATGGTGTGTGGGGTTGGTGTGCAGAGAACACAGTGTGTTTTAGAATTATGGAATAATTGTGTAAACAAATCATGCCACGTCTATATGGATGATGCCTAAGTGATTTCAGTAGATTTTAGTGTCATGTCTTACAGCGGGAATGTACTTCTTTGAAAGCTCTTAGCCACATCAGGTGTTTATGATGTGGATGCTGACTTACCTAACATTTTAAGGACCTAGGGACTGAAAATGAGTTGCAGGCAATGAGGTAGGAAGGATGCTCTGGACTGTCTTCTCGTGGGTCTATGGAAAAAATATGACTGAACTGACTGTAAACTGTTGTTCAGATGACTAGCAGGGACTGCAGGGCTTTGCAATAAGAAGCACCACCTTCTCAGAGAGATGCAAAGATGTGGAGACACATGATTCCTTTAACTTTAGAGAAGCATGTGGCCATGACCATCCAACACTTTACTGTGTCAAATTGTTATGAGCCTGCTGTGTGTAACCAGTTTGATGTTGGCCAAATTACTACTGAGGCTACTGTGCCAGAGGTGTAAGTGTCTACTGAAAAGATACTCTCGTTGCTTATTGACAACATTAGGTAGGTAGTGGTTTTAACTTTCATTAGGTTAATTCTGGGTTCTTGCTGTCTGTTTTATACCAGCTTTGCTAACAACAGTCCATTCAGGAGAAACAGGTAAGACTTCTGACAACATTGTACTTTTCAGTTCTGTGCTTATGTTAGTGTAGCTGCTACAGATCATCCAGGTTTCCTAGCACAACAGGAAGAAATCTCTTACAGAGAGCAATGATGCTAGGATAAGTCTGTGTATCCTTCTACTCATGCTGACGTTTGCCGTATTGTTGCAAAGGGTTTGTTTGTGCTGCTTAAGAACTATAAGGTGACAATGGAAGATACCTTCTGGACATTAAAAGTTAAATCATGAGTGCTTGGTAGTAGGTTGGAGTGTAGTGAAGAATAGCTGTTTAGGCCTTTGATTTCGAATGTGCAGATTTGGTGGGCAACAGCATAGTTGAAGATCTAATTTAGACCTGGGGTAAAGAAGAAGAAGTAGGAAGTGTTTGTGCTGCTGGTGAGTAAGACTATCCTGAATAGTAGTCTACCTAGAAGACTATATCTCTATTATGAGAAAGGTGCTTAAAACTTTGAATCTACTTGCTGAATTTCAAGTTAGAGTACTTTGGCTAACCACAGATTAGCAGAAAACTGCATGTTTTCCTTCTGTTTTGGGGGTGCCTCCTGTGGGTTTGTAGAGATTACTGTGGTAAGCATCTTCCCTCTGTGCTTTTGTTTCATAGCACTGCTTAATTAGACCTCCAAGATTGAGTGGGTTCTATGCCATATATGGTCTTTGCCATATATTTTTCAAGCTTAAGAAATTTGAAGCAGAGTATGATTTAGTTTTCCTCTAGCAGCTATGTAGGCTGCCTGCTTTGTAATTTTGACTTTTGTTGGAGACTGTTTCCTCTAACTGTTAACATGTGTAGTAGTAAAGCTTTCCTTATGAAAGAGAGAAATACTTCCCCTCTGCCCCCAACATGCAAAGTACAATTGCAAATCTGAATAGTGCAGGTTGTCTGTGTGGAGGCTAACATGCAGAAAGAAGCAATGGGAGCCAGCTGGGAACAAAATAGAACATATGAAGTTTCGTCTGTAAGTAATTTCGTTTTCCTTAAGCTGTGAGTTAGGGTAGGGATAACTTCTGGGGACGTGAACTACATGGTATGAATCTGCAAGAGCTCTTAGGTGGAGCAGGGTACCCCAGAAAGAGGCTGGTGTAGGTATTAGAATTAAGTGTGTGTGTGTGTGTGTCCCCCCCCCCCACTGAGTGAACATTTCCTTTTACCTAGGGAGCAATTTTTGCTGGAAACCAGCAGTAATAGTGTAAGTAAGGCACAGTCTAATATCCAGAGAAGTGGTTAAACCTCTGTTAACCCCAGCTAATGTTTGCCAATTGATAATAGTAGTCGGAGAATATTTCCTTCCTTGTAGCTCTTGGAGTGCTGTCTCTGGAGTTCTCCTAGCTTTGAGACACTCTGAAAAGAGCAAGTGCTTTCTTATCTTAGTATCTGTGCTGCCTGCTGTTGTCTTCAGAGGGTCTGAAGCTGCAGTTTGACTTGCCTGGAAGACTGCCTTTTGCTTTCTCTGTATTAATGGAAGAAAACGGGTGAAAGTTTGTAACCTAGTCTAATGCTTTCTAGCTTTGGGCTCGTATGCTGCCGTGATGGAATGGCATGTAAGTTTATCTGGCCCAGAAAAGGAGCATGTCAGTAAGGGACCTCTTCTGCTTTAATATTGTGGCGTGTAATTTGCTTTCTGCTTATAAAAGGCATAATCAGGAGGGAAGGATATGGCAAGGACAGGCTGGTAACTTCAGCTGTGCATTTCTGCAGATGACTATGAAAAAGCAGACTGAATACCTACTACTTGCAAAGGAAAATCTTGGTGAGTGGTTTAGGCACTGTATGAATAGTAGAAAATAGTGACCATTCGAGCAACAGGGGCAAACAATTTACTGTCCTCTGTGCTGTTGGAGCTTGCCTGGTGGTGTGTTAGTCTCCTTCCCACCCCCCATCTCATTTAATCTCCCCAGTGGAAATATGTTGCAGGTTTGGTGATCTTCAGTGATTTGTGTGCAGTTGCTTTTGCAGAAATTGACTTTTAAATCTGCCTAGTTCCTAATGGCTTTTTGTTATTGGCAGTCTGTTCTGGGTACTGTGACTTGGGCTTCTTTGGGAAACACTTAGGTGATCAGTGCGGTGAACTTTTGAAGCAAGAGGAAATATTGAAATGCTACTTCCTGTGACTGAACCATAAAGCTCTATTGTTCCCTAGTACCAAATAATAATCAGAAAGCAGTGTTACAGAATGCTTCTGCATGGGTTCATTAACTTGTGTCTGGAACCATAGAAGGTAAAGATGGTGGTCCAGGAGGCAGCAGGGAATGGAGGGGCTGTTTAAAGAAGGTGCTAGGGTCATGGATGGCATGTGAGAAGTGCTACCTGGCTTTGCTTGCATGGAACATGGAAGGAGGAGCCTGGAGAAGCTGCAAGAGAGGGCAGATTTTGGAAACTGTGGTTACTGTTTGCTGTTTGAGATGCATGAAGGGAAGGGAAACAGTAAACAAATGCTGCTGACTGTACCTTGGTGCACGTTTTCACTTGATGTGACATGTAAACATATTGTTGCCTTTCTCAGTCCTACTGGTGTACTAGAGCATGAGGAAGGGGCTTAAGACTCTGGTTTGGGTGGCAGGTTGCCGAGCAACTCATGGCTTTCCTGAATTGTCTCTCTCCCAGACCTGCTACTCTCAGTTACCTCCCTCTCTGCTGTAAGAGGAGGCCTAGCTAGTCTTGCTCTGAATAATACAGACCAGTCGTTCAGCGTCCAAGTGACAGCTGATGGTTCTTGTATAGTGTTGCCTTGACCTAGCAGAGCAAACCATGAGCCTAAGAGCCCTAGCACTGTGTGCGTGCGTTTGTCTGTCTCTCTTTGTTTGACCCTTATTTTGTCCTGTATTGGCAGTAGGAATGACCAGGTATTCTTGAGAGCCTTGTAGTTGGGTGACCCCTGAAGCACCTGAGACAGATCAGGAAGAAACTGGCTTTGTGGTAGCACTGAAACTAGGAGATGACAACCAGTTATTTTACTATAGAGATGTAGAGGTTATTTGCATGAACAGAGAGTGGTGAAATCTTCAAGCTAAGGTTATCCTGAATAGGAACAAAAATGAAATTTCCTAGGTTAGGGCAGACTTTTTAATTCAAGAGGCTGTGTCATGCAGTTCTCTCCTTGGTCCCGTCTTCCAAGCTCCCAAGGTTCTTGCCGCAATACTGCTTATGAGTAAAAGACAGCAGTGATTTGTGGCACATATACCTACAGCTATTAAACATTTTATTAACCATTTAAATTCTACTGTTCTCATCTGATCTTATCTTCTTTCATCTCAGCGTGCCCTGTCAGGGCCTTGTTATAGCTCTGGGGATGTAACATGTCTTTTGCTGTGCTTCTTGCTAAGCTGCATGCTGATGCAAGGTAGGACTCAGTACTAGAACAGTGAAAAGAAGAAAAGTGGCAGAGCTCTGCGAGGAAGCACTTGTACATCTCTGCCTCAGAGATCTCTGCTCCTCCCTGCCAGATATTTAGTTTCACTTTCTCACTGTTGTGTTACCGCTGATATGCTAGTGATAGGTGAGTTTGTTGAACGAGTAGCAAAAATATACTATCTTAATCTGCAGTACATCAGAGGTGGTTCTTTAACCCTGAGCTTTGAGGAGATTCAGACTGAGTACAAGCTTGTTCTTAACTGATTTGCATGGGCATAGTTGACTAGAAATATTATTGGCAATACTGGTGAAGCCAGGTAGCTTGTATGTTACAACATTCAGCAAGTAAAACGTGAAAGCTAATGAAGACTTGATTGCAAGCTCAGGCTGATGTACAGTCAGATGCTTTCTGCGCAGAGTTTCTTACCAATTCTATGCAGCATGACAGATCAGGGTAATGGATTGCAATCAAAGGTTCGCTGCAAGGTGGTTGTATTCTTGTCTTGGAAAAGAGAACTTCTGTCTGGCCTTTAACGGATTAGTTGGCTGATTAGTTTGAATGCACAGGTGACACTTAAAGAAGATGTGGGAGGTACAAGACTGAGTGTGACAGTGATCACAAGGTAGTAAATCCTACAGTATTAGTAGATCAGGTAGTAGCTTCTAACTGAACAGCTGAGTTGCTTTCAGAGGACTCTGGTGTCTAAATATTCTAAAGGCAGTGCATAATTAGACAGAAGAGGAAGTCAGATTTGATGGAACTGTCACCCGTTGGAGGGATGGATTTGATTCATGCCCCAGAAAGGGAGTTGGGGGAGAAGCCTGAGATTTATGTGCCCTTGAAGTCAGATAGAAGACTTTTTTTCCTCCTCAGTTAGAGCAGTTATGCTATTGATATAGCATAAATAGGATATTTGCTCATTTGAATTAAGATTTTTCTTGAGTAGATTGGATACTTGAACAAATGGTGAGGTGCATGAAGATAAGAGCAATATACAGGTATGAGGAGGAGAATATTCTAAATGTCTTTACTTAAAAATAAACTGTCTGTCTTATTCTGAAACATTTTCAATTTGGAGAACTTCTGGAGAGGTAGTGCAGTACAAAATATTTTTAAGACTTAAATTGTGCATAGACAATCCTCAGCTGTTCTGTTGTCTTCTGACTTTTACCAGGTAATTGGGACAATGAAACATTCTAGTAAGAAGTCACATTGTAAGAAAAATTCTAGTGCTTCTCCAGGGTGGTTGATGTTTAAAGTTGATGCCCACATGTGTATGGTGTTATATGTGCTGCAGTCCAAGCATGATATGATGTTAAGAGAAAGTTAAGACTAGACACTTGCTTTTTCTGATTGTGGTGATTTTGATTTGGTTCCAGCTTGTACGTTGTACATAGGTGCAGTCAGTGGCACTACAGTTTGAGTGAGTTTTTTTGCCTAAAATTATACAGATGCTGTGTACTTTTAAAACTGAGATTTCTGAAAGACTGACGTATGTAACTGGTGTGCCTTTGTGGAAATCTAAAATCTGCTCTTGACTTAGCTGGTTTTGGAAGCACATCTGTTGCTGCTTCTGTTTAATAGTAGGAAGCAGAAGCAAACCTTTACAAACACAGCCAAAGACTTGTTATTTTGTTTTCCTATGAATTTTTTCTTCTGTTGGATATTACAGACCCTAAATTCTGAGGTCTGTCTTCATTTTCAAAGGAGCATCCTACCAGCTGTTGGCTTGCACTAATAACTGATGAAGATCTTGTTAATTACTTTTGTATGACAAGTTTTGTACGGGCCTCGTTTCCCGCCTGTATCATTGATTTGTTGCTGTCAGGTATTCAAGTGTTTCTCAATTGCTTTCACTGCAGTGTTTTGGAGCAGGGAGAGGGGAGTGATGTTCCTGTGTCATGATATCTTCCTCGTGTGTCTCCTTGCAGTGGACTGTTGGAGGTTCTAAAAATAAAAAGAAGGGAAAAGCGGGTAAGGCGGAGAAGAAAGGAGCCATGAAGAAACAGACAAACAAAGCTGCCTCTTCAGGCAGCTCAGATAAAGACAGCTCAGCTGAGAGCTCGGCACCTGAAGAGGGTAAGATAACACATGTGCACGTAGATACTCACAGCACAGCTCTCAGTGAAATTAGGTCATTTCACACTGAAGAATAAAATGTTGGTGGTGTTAAAGATTACTTTCAAAGAGCTTCCTTTGTTAGTAGAAGTCTGGATAGCTTCTAGACTTGCCATAGCTTAAAGTTGACCTTAAAATATGTAATTTAATTTAGCTTGCTCTAAGTACTCTATTAAAAATGCAATACTGCTTCAACAGAAGAATGTTTAACATTTAATTATTTGATTTTCTTCTAGAAAATTCTTTTTTTTCTTTTTAACTTCTAGCTTGTCCTACTTGTAGTGTGAGTTGCATTTTCTTTTATTCCTATTGATGTCTTTTCCTTCTCAAACTTCTTACAATGAAGGGAAAGGTGTATAGCATGCATGATACAAATGGGAGATTATTTTACAGTTGCTCCAAATTGGAATTCTTGCATGTTTTTACTGAAATTGAAGAAGAAAAATCATAACTGTAACTTCACCAGATATTTTTTACACAAGCATTGAATCTGTTCTTATGCCAGATAACCTCCCACAAACCTACATAGTCATGATGAAACCAGGAAAGAAAACAGGAACTTTTATTTATGATTTCAGTTGATTCTAAAAAGCAATAAAGTTAGAGTATGAAGAAGCCTGCAGTTTCATGTAACTTAGCACAGCTGAGACAGACTGAAGCATGAAGTGAGCAAACCTTTACTTGCAAGTGCATACAAAGTCAGAGTAAGCTTGCAAAACTGGAAGCTTTCAAAAAATAGTGAGACTAGAACAAAACTGTAGGAAAGAATCTCAGTATCTATGCTTTTGTGATTTGATGTAATATAGTTGATTAGGCAAGATAATCAAAACACTTGGACTTAGGTCAAGTGGAAAGGTGGTGTGACTGAATGTTCACAGGGAGACAGCTGTTTCTTACACCAGTATGTAAACTGGGGAGGACTTTTTACAGTAGTGCACTTAGTGTCATGGCTTTGCCAGTTCCCAGGGTGGTGTGTTTCAATCCTGATCTGGGTTGTAACGATTGATACTGTTGCAATCTTCAAACCACAAATTTTGACTCTTCAGACTGCTCTAATGAGGAGTAGCGGCATTGGTGTGTAGTGCCATTTGAGGTGCACACACGCTGGTAAAGCTATGTATGTGCAAGCTGCCTCTAAGTGACACAAGCATGTTGGCATAGAAATCTAACCTTTAACACTAATCACAAGGGCTCTCAGAAGTCAGTTGTTCTACTAAGAATTTTTATTTCATGACCCAATTTGTGTTCATGTGTAGTACCACTTCTAATGTTTTTTGTCATGCTTATTTCTCTCTTTGTAGCACACACATCCTATAGTAATTAAGTATTTTCCCCTGGCTGTAGTTTTCATAATAGGTATGCTCTTAGTACAGTGGAAGAGGAGTATAAAGTTCATTCTTGATGCCCCTTGTTAACATGCTACACTGAAGAGATTGGGCTTTGCCCCAGTTGAATCTGACTGCCTTGTGATTCTTTTTCAGGAGAAGTGTCTGACTCGGAAAGCAACAGCTCCTCATCTAGCTCAGATTCAGATTCCTCATCTGAAGATGAGGAGTTCCATGATGGATATGGGGAAGATCTGATGGGAGATGAGGAAGACCGAGCTCGACTGGAACAAATGACAGAGAAGGAGAGAGAGCAGGAGTTGTTTAACCGGATAGAGAAGAGAGAAGTACTAAAGAGAAGGTGAGTATATATATATGTTGATATTTGATAGCAAATTCATAGAGGGTGCTGTGTCCTTTTTCAAAGTATCATTCAGTTGAATTGTTAAAACTAAATCCTAAAAAACAGAAATATATGCAATACTTCATTGTTAATCCTGAGTATTCTGTATTGTCTGAAACACCTATTTTCTCACTTTTATTAAGTAAATGTTGCAAACCTTAAACTCTGAAGTTACTGTTTCTTTGACTTGCAGCTAGCATGTTGCAACTTCTGTGTTTCATAAATATCACATTGAGAGATGGAATTGTCCTGTGTTTTAATATCTTCCAGAAGAATGCTTTATTTTTTTCTCTACAGATAGCTTTTCTGTATTTTTATTTAAGTACGAAGGCTGTATGCAGTCAGCACTCTAATGTGAATCAAGCTTCATGATATATTTTTTGTGTGTAAATGTTCCTTATAAGCTCTCTTAGAAGTACGTAGCATGAATTCTTTACTGCACAAACAGGCTTCTGAAAGTTTCTCTGCTGTTGAGTGCACCTATCACTGCTTCAAATGCTGGATGGTCAGGAGGACATCTCTTCCCCCCCCCCCCCCCCCAGCACCCATATTAACTGTCATATCGATACTTTAGAAGAAGGCAGTTCAAACAAAGTGCAGTGTGGATCTGAGATTGTGGAATCTTTAAAACCCGATGGTGAAGCACAGAGAAATGCAAGGATTGCCTCTGTCTGAAGCTAGTTGGGGGGCCTAATAGAGAGATGTTGAAACAGGGAGCAGTGGTCTCAGACATGTCATTTTCAAGGGTTTAATTGTGGGTTTCTGTCTTGAGATTATGCTTTTTGTTTTGTTGTTAGAATGCTGTCCTGTCAGCCAGCTCTGCTGTGGTTAAAGATACTTATTTCCAGTCTATCTAACAGGAAAAACTGTGGCTTATATGTGGCAAGTTTTCTGCAACTTCTTCCTTTTCGGTGACTTTTCTCTCTTCTCTACTCTTTATTGAGAAATTTCTGTAGAGGACTGGCATCTGTCTAGTGAGTCGTGTCAGTACAATCAACTATCGGATTTCTCCAAGCCATGAGAGCTCTGACTGACTGATGTGCTTTTAATACTACTTTCAATGTTTCCTTTAGTCTTTGGCCCTCCTCAAAAAGGTCAAAATGGGTGAAAGATAGCATTTAGATCAGATAGACCATCATATTTTTGAATTGCATTCAGAGTTGCAGTGTAACTGAATTTTTCTTTTAAAACAAACAGTTGGAGAATACTTTATATGAAAAAGCTAAACAATCTAGGCTTGAGTTTTACTGATCTAATCTTAAATAAGTCTGTCCTGTTCCGTGTAGAGGGGTTGACAGGTAGAATTAAGGGGTGGGGGTGGGGGGTTATTTACCTTCTGGTAAGTCAAATCTTCAAAATGCAATCTAAGCATATGTTTTGCTGTGTATAGCAAACCTCATGTGTGGTGCAATGCCTGTACTCTGTTATGCATCATGTTAAAGGCATAAGGGGAAATAAGCTTGCCTGCCACTTCAGTTTGTCTGCAAAATTCAGGTGTAAAGGACTCAAAAGAGTGGATTGTGTAGCAGGTTTGTGGATAACACATTTTAAATTTCAGTTATTGTAAGTCGAACTTTCATGTGTTTGTCCATGTGCATATGTCACTAAAGCAATGACCAGTCCGTGCTGCAGTGGGATTTGTCACAGGATAGTTCCAGTCAGAGCACTACTTTTTCTGAGTATAGTGGCTGAATATGAGATTTTAGGGTGATATATATATTTTAATGAAGGTAGAAAGAGGAGTGCCTAAGCTGTACTGCAAAAACTGCCCAGGTCTAATGGAATGTGTTGCAGCTATACTGTAGCACACTGCTGTAGCTTCTTTGCAGTCTTTCTTACACAAAGGAATGCCAGTGGAAAGGTGGAGTTTAAGCAGGAAAAAGTTAGCATGATAGTAGGCTTGAATGACTAAATTTTCTTAGCTGTGGAGTTTCAAAAGACATGAAATACTTTTTATACTTGGGGACAACCTGCCATGGTCACTACACTGGCAAAGGTGAAGATGGGATAAGGACAAGTTTCCATCTTCCATAAACCTGCACTTTTCTGTGCTTAGCTTTCTTTCGTCTTATTTTTCTTCAGAGGGCAAGGTGACCAGTGTAGCAGGTAGGGTTAAAGAGTTGCTGGTCTGGGGCAAGCAGTGCAAGTGTTCCTTGCAGTCTCCTAACACCAAAAGCTGAGGTAGTGTCTGAATGATACTTTGCTCACTCAGGGCGGGAGCATCCTTTAATACACTTTCTTTTTGTTTCAACATTTGATACCAGATTTGAAATCAAGAAAAAACTAAAAACAGCAAAAAAGAAAGAAAAGAAAGAGAAGAAGAAAAAGCAAGAGGAAGAACAGGAGAAGAAAAAGCTCACACAGATCCAGGAATCGCAGGTAGGAAATGAAACTGTCCTTACTGGAACAAGCCCTGTTCCTGTGGCAGTAGAAGATGGAATGCTGCCTCTCCCTGCCCATGACCTTTTCCCCTAGAAATGTCAAGCAGCATGGTGGGCAACTCAGAATTTGGTTCATTTATACGTTCAAGCTATGTTTAACCTTTTCAGTTCACTTAAAAGCAGATTAACATGTTTGGTTTGCTGAGGGGTCCACTGATAACTTCTCTCAATGAAAAATGCGGGGGGAAAAAAAAAAGTTGTAACTATAGCTATAGTGGCTGTGATAATCCTTCCATATGGGAACACTAAGGCAAGCTTTTGCAGTTTCTTATATTTTAGTCTTCTAGCATTCAGTCTCAAACTTCTCATACTCTCTGGCCTTACTTTCAAGTGAAATTTTTGAGAGCACAGAGCAGGAATTACTTTTTGGGGGACTGAGGAGGTGTACAGTGGAAAGAATATTTACTGCTAGAGGTGTGAAGGAGAAATTTGAAATACAGGAGAAACAGAAGTAAGTAGTTCCATAGTTTTCTCTACCTCCTGTAGAAAGAGGACAGTAGCAATTGTGGGGTGAGGCCCATGTCATTTGAAGCTACAGTTCAGTTACTGAATTGTAATGGTGAGATCCCTCCCTTAACTAGAGATTCTGGGCAGTTAGGCTCCTAGCACAGGATAGGATTCACCTAACTTTAGCCATCTAAGAACTAGGTGGTTGTTTATACTTGTTGTCACTTGTCTCTCTGTGCAGTAAAGAAGGGCATCTCCAAAGGGCAATTCAACCCATGTTATCTTCTAATGAAATAGAAGTCTAACATTTAAATCAAGCTGTATGAGTTGAGATTTTCTTCAGGCATCTGTTAAGAGAGATAGTGAGATGAGATTCACTCCACTTAACTCTGTGTATATATATGCAGAGTTCTACAGTGCCTTCCAAAAATTATTTATTTCAAATGACTTTCTCTAGTGCTTATTATAGAAAAATCAAGCAGCACAGAATTAATCTTCTAGTAGACTTGTTTAAAAAAATATTAGAAGGCTTACAACATTTTAGATGCACATTGCAGATTTTGCACCCACATTTATTTTGCATTAAGTATTTTAACTGAACTTTCCTCGCTTTCCTTTGCTACTGAATGAGAATAGAGGTCTTTGGCTTTTCCTTCTTTGAGGCCAATTAATGAGAATAATATTTTCAAGTTTTCCTCATGACTCGTTAGTCACATAATTACTTCCATTTTATTTCTCTTGTCGTCCTTTTAGATTTAAGGAAGAGTTTTGAGATTAAAACTTAGTATTGAAATCAATTAACTTATTTTATCTTCATTTCTGCTACCAAGTAGAAAAAGAAATATACTTCAGGAGATTCACACCTCCTAGCCTCTGGGAAAACAAAATCTTGGAAAAATTATTTGAAAATTGAGTTTTAGTGATTTCCTTTGAAAAAGTTTTTAAAGCATGCGAACAACCTTAGTCTTAATTCATTTTAATTTATGAATTGGATGTTGGTGTTGAGGCACTTTCTGTGCATATTTTTCAGGTCATGTCACACAACAAAGAGCGGCGATCAAAGCGAGATGAGAAACTAGACAAGAAATCTCAGGCAATGGAGGAACTAAAAGCAGAAAGAGAGAAAAGGAAGAACAGAACAGGTATGCTGTTGATTATATTAATATCTCAAAAAAATTCACAATGTTTTGCAAGTGGTACTACCTATTTGTAATTAAGGCTACAGTCCTGACCTTGGCACATCTTGGAGTGAATGAACTCCATGTCTGTTTTCTTTCGTCTTTGGACCAAGTTGGCCACCTGGGGTATCATTGGGCACTGTTGTGTCTGTTTTTACTTGTATTTTTTTCTTCCCCTCTTAAGGAATGATGTGGGGGGTAAGGGATAGAGGCAAGCTTTCTTTGTTGTCCGTCGAGTGGCACTTAGTAATATTCAGTTCGTGTGTTTGAACTGGTCACTTAGTTTCTGTTATCTGATGTGTTAACCATCCAAACCATATTTGATACTTGTGCTGTTGTGACTGGCTTGTGTGTGTGTTTAAAAAAAAAAAAACAAAAAACAAAAAAAAACAAACAAAAAAAAACATCTCGTGATCTTGTCGTTCCTGAAAGGCTATTGATGCAACCTTGGTTTCGTTTTTTTTCCCTTTTTTTTCTCCTAATGGGTTTTAATTGTTCTAGCCAAATACTTGATTTTCTTTTTTTTCCCTTGCAAAATAACAGTGAACTGTCTGTTCATATTAATTGTATATCCAGTTGATATGCCCATCTTGTATTGCTAGTTGCAATTAAGTTAAGAGACTGTTTGAAGATAAGTACAGTTGAGGTTTAAGATGCTTTTGGATACTCTGATTTCTTTGCTTGAATATATACATTGGAGTACTTAGCTTACAGGTGGGTTTAAATATATGGTACATCTTTCTAACATACAATTACCAGTTATCTAGTTGTGCTTCCCCTTTTTTTATAGAACAGTAAAGTTTCAGCTCTGAAAAGATTTTGTGAAAAATCACAACTTGCCTGTCTTTGTTCTCTCTCTCTATTCTCCCAGCTGAACTGCTTGCAAAGAAACAGCCATTAAAAACCAGTGAAGTGTACTCTGATGATGAAGAGGAGGAGGAAGATGATAAGTCTAGTGAAAAAAGTGATCGCTCATCTAGATCTTCATCTTCTGATGAAGAAGAAGAGTAAGCAACAAACACTGGACTGTGATTTACTATAATTGTGTATTTAAGATGACACACATCCACTTTATGTGGACATGTACTGCTTGAAGATTATTTGAGGGCAAATCAATGTGTCTCAGGTGGCTTTACCTTTGGGCATCTGTAGAACACTTAGCATTCAGATTTGGGTCATTCAGCTTGTGAATCATAGCTGGTACTGATTTATCTTGGACTGGTTTGTGATTTCCATTCCCTGCTGTTGCTTTGGTTCTCACTTGTAAGTGGAAATTGTTTACAAGTTTGTGTACTCGTACAGTTGAGTACTGTATGCAGTGTAATTTGCATGCAGAACCCATGCAGATTATAGCCTGGCCTATCAGTAGGAAGTTGGAGCTGTGCCAGCTTATCTTGAAGCATTGGTCTATAAATTGCCTTGATGCAGCTGAGTGTTTATGCTTTGTTGTAGCAATGGGTAAAAAGTCCGCTCACAGGGACTCTGAATCGGGTCTTTTCTTGTGAATGCTATATTTGTCTACCTACAGTCAACTAGTGTATGATGAGTTGTTCTCTTTAATAGATAGTATTCTAAATAGTTGGCACTTACACTGCACCTTGCTCAAGAACCTTTTTGTTTGATGTTCCCCCCCCTTCATCTTTCCCAAACTAGAAAAGAAGAAATTCCTCCTAAATCCCAGCCAGTATCCTTACCTGAAGAACTCAACAGAGTACGGTTATCGCGACACAAGCTGGAACGCTGGTGTCACATGCCCTTCTTTGCCAAGACGGTCACTGGCTGCTTTGTCCGTATTGGCATTGGAAATCACAATAGTAAGCCTGTTTATCGGGTGAGTTTAGTTCCAAGCGATGTAGTTATTTCTAGTGTTGTGACATAATATTTGCTACTTAGCAGTTCTCAGGAATAGTACCTGTGGTCATTTGGGTAATTAATATGAAAAGATTGATTATAAATAGAAAACATAATCAGTGCAGAAGAAGTGGAGGAGACTGCTTTAAAAATAAAAATCTGTGGGACCAACTAGGTGAAGAGATGGAAACAGTTTATTAACCTTTAAATCAAGCTGATTTTTGCCATGCAGTTATATGCAGTGATGTGTCTGTCTGTATATATAGATAGATATATTGCTATATATAGTGATTATACGTCCTTATATGTAGTGGTGTATACCATATACTGTGAAGGATAGATATCTAGTGTATATCTATGTACACTGGTACAGATATATGTATCACAGTATATGAGAGAGAGAGAGAGAAAGTGCTAAGAAAGCCTGTTCTTCTGGCTCCTGTTTATGCTGTCCTGCCTTTTCATCTCTTGCAAACTAGAGTTCAGTACTCTGCCTTGACCAAGTAAGGATGAGTAACATTCACTTGTTATTTCTGGGAATGCTCCCAAGTTATTCTTACTGCATGGTCTCAGTTCTTGCTTTGCGAAGTATTTCTAGTGTATCTGTGCTCTTTGGAAGAGGTGGTGATTGAGAAGCAGTTTTGTTCTGCTTCATTACTGTAACTGCACAATCGTAGCATGCAATAGTATTCTCTAAAATTGCTTTAAAAATGTGCTCAGAGGAGCTATGTCTAGTATGTGAGCAGCACTGGGTGTATTTTATTTGAAAGATACACTAAACAAAACCAGTGTACTCAATTGAAAAGATAATAGGAAATGTAGGAAGATGCACATCATTTGGTAGGAAGGTAGAACTGAGAACATATCCAAAAGCTTGATGGAATTTTTATAATATTACTTACCAACTCAAAGGTGATGTATGAAGCAACTAATTTAGTATCTGATAATATACACTGAAAAGTTATGCTTTCCTTGGTGTAATTAGAATTGTTACTTGGATTATGTTTTCTGATCCCTAGTGAAAGGGTTTAAATATATTCTAGGAGCAAAAACAGCCTCTGACATTCTCTTGTGTATTTTTCTTTGTGATATAGGTCGCTGAAATAACTGGTGTGGTAGAGACTGCAAAAGTTTACCAGCTTGGTGGTACCCGGACAAACAAAGGACTGCAGTTGCGGTAAGGTATCAAAGTAATACTCACAGGTCATGCATCAATGTGTCTTTTAAAGGATGTTCCACCTGCGGTTTGGAGCTGAGAGCTAAGCAGGAGAGTGGATCTTGCTATTACACTTTGTTTGAAGGTTTTTTTCCCACTTAAGGCGTAGTGAAATGACAGTCCTCACCAGAGGACCTGTGATTGTGTTGACATCTGAGCATTTCGTTTGCTTTGGTAACCCAGGATTGTTTGTGTGTACTTGTTGGGCTTTGCCATATTTTTTTTCTATCTTTCTCCACCATTATTAAAATTGGGTGTTAGAAATGCACGTCACTTGCATCAGAACCAACTACGTATGCCTTTGTGTTACGGCATGAACAGCACTTTGGAGGGAGGAAGCAAAACATAGCATCAGATTTCTCAATTGTTATTGTGGCTGTTATAAATATCATGAGGTGCAGGCTAGTAGTTGCAATAGAAAACGTTCTGATGAGGCAGGATGACAAGATGTTAACTATTTGAGTGAAGCAGGAACAGATGTGGAAAATGGACAGAGGTGCGTGCTTGGAGTAACAGAGTCTTAAATAAATGCATTGTGATATTTAGTAGCTGCTTAGGCTGTTAAAGGCTCGTGCTTTCAGAAGAGAGCTCTGTGTCTAAATTGAGTTTTGCACCATTGACAGCTAGCTTTTAGTAGTGCTCAGTAGTAGTAGTTTAGCTGGTATTGCCAAAGGAAGTGCTCAGCAGAATGTCGTTTTTAAGGATTTCTGGTTCTTGACTTGCTGGTGAATGAGAAATTAGATAGGGGGTGGTTTCAGCGTTATGTAATTAAGTCCTGTTTAAAGGTTACTTCTACTGACCGAAGAGGAAAGTGAGAGACCTGTGTTTCTGAAGGTCATGCAAGGAGTCACCAAATAGGGTGTGTAAGGGCTAGGTGTGAGGTAGCTCTAGCAGGAGACAGACAGACCTATTACTGCTACAGCTGGGTGACTGTTTCCTGCAGACTCACTGTCACTTGGTACTGATGTCAGTCTAAAGCTCCTGAACAGTAGTTGGCATGTTTGAAGTAGATAACATGTGAACCAGAAGAGTAGCCTCTACTGTCTCTAACATGATTTTGGGTTCCTCAAATCTGCTTACACCTATAGATCCAAATCACAGTGCTCTACTGTCACAGAACCATATTGTTAAATTTTCATGTTGCAGGCATGGCAGTGATCAGCGCGTATTTCGTTTGGAGTTTGTCTCAAATCAGGAATTTACTGAAAGTGAATTCATGAAATGGAAGGAAGCGGTAAGTTTGCCAGAACTTAGTTTCTTCCCAGAAGCCTTCTGTCAAGGATATTTTAAGTGGAAAGTAACCTCTTTCACCTGTGCCCAGATGTTCTCTGCTGGGATGCAGCTACCCACACTAGATGAGATAAACAAGAAGGAAATGTCCATCAAAGAAGCCCTCAACTACAAGTTCAATGACCAGGACATTGAGGAGGTAAACAGTGTATTTTAGTGGGGCTATGACAGTGCTTAGAGGTAACAGGAACTCGGAGCAGAGCATTAGCTCTTCCAAAGCAAAATGATCATGGTAACTGCTTACTAAAATGAAAACAAAAGGCTCAATGTGAAGTCAGATAACTGGATAGAGTAGCTCAGTGATCTAGCTCTTGTTCAGTGCTCATTCTGCTTGACCCCAGTGCCCTATTCCCTCACTTAAAACTTGTCTTGCAGAGCTCTGAACTCCCAACTTGAGTAAGAACTAGTTTTCAAGTTCTGAAAAACTAATAGTGTCGTAATAGATGCAGTTATCATGGTTTCTGCAGCTTCTTACTTGCTAAATACTGACCAAATGTGATTAGTGTCAGGGTGGTTTTTTATTGGTCATAAATGAGGGGAGTAGAGCTGTAACTTATTACCAAGTGGAAAATTAAAAAATCCAGCAGAGAAAGAGCACGAGTAAAGTTCTGTGGCTGTAACCACATTTCTTAGGTGGTACTGATCTGTTACTACTTGTGTCCAAGTGCTGAAATAATCACTTAATAACAGCACATCTTTACTGCTTTCTTTGCATCTTACAGATTGTGAAAGAGAAGGAAAGATTCAGGAAAGCTCCTCCAAATTATGCTATGAAGAAAACTCAGCTTTTAAAGGAGAAGGTGAGAGATGGGATGATGCCTGCAAGTTTAATGCAGTCTTTCATTTTGAAGAACTGAAGCTGAACTGGATTTTGGCAGTAGTCAGCAGTAAGCTTGACTTTAATTATGCAGCTAAAAGGCTAATCTCAAGGTTCATTGCTGGGTTCAGAATACTTGGAACCCTGTTTAAGCTATTAAGTTCTTTCACTATGAGCAACTTCCAAATATTCTATCTATTCTTTATCTTTTGGACAAGAAGCTTATAAGTTGGTTTGCTGTAGAAACTCATTTTCTTTTTTGCAGGGTATCCCCAAGTAACACTAGAGACTTAAATTCTTTTTCTTTCTCCTTTGAAGGAAGAAAAGGACATGTGTTGAATTGTCTTTTTACCCAGTGTAACTGAATCGCCACTTTTTGGCAGGGGGGCAGTAATTTGTACTGAAAAGAATACATTGCTGAAGTACTTACTTGCCACTGGACTGCTCTTACATGTAAGCTTCCTGGAATGAACAGCCCTAACAGTGCAGGGCTTTGAGTATTCTACTTGAGAAGTCAAAGCCCAGAAGTCAAGTAAAGGAGCAATCATAAGTATCTCTGAAGATAAAGACTGATATAGCATTTTTTGTTTGTGTAGACCTTTTTCAAGCCATTCATACTTCAAATACGATAAAAGCAGTTCATGTTCTTTGCCTTAACTGCGTTGTTTAGTAACCATTTTACTGTGCACAAATATGCAAGTTTTCCATTGTGGAAGATTGCAGTTGCTCTCTGTTGTCGCCAGGTGGCATAGTAAGCTACTGTTACTTATCTAGTGTTGCAGTGAGAAGATTCAGACTCTCCAAAAGTGGCAATGACAGTTGCAGAAATAATTACTCTCTTCCTGGGCTGGTAATATCAGCATTAAAATTTAATCAAAGCTATAACTTTAGTCATCTCACTGATTATTTTTCCTATTGATGCTGGGACTGGTGTTTCTAAGTCTTCAGTAGTTTCAAGGGTTTTGAAGGTTTTTCAGAAATGTTTTTTTCTTTTTCTTTTTTTTTCTTTCTTTTAAGAGCATCAGTAGTCTCTCTTTCATTGCTTCCATCTATAAGTACAGTTTAGCTTCTTGTTGTATTCTTACCATATGGTGTAGAACATTTGCAACTGGAATAGGGTTAGCTGGTTGATTCATGGATCTGTCCCTCGTTTCTCTGACTAGCTCTGTACTAGAGTTGTGCCTAATGAGTTACTGTTTGGTTGAAGGCCATGGCTGAGGACTT
Organism: Rhea pennata; assembly: GCF_028389875.1. NCBI lineage: Eukaryota > Metazoa > Chordata > Aves > Rheiformes > Rheidae > Rhea > Rhea pennata. The sequence continues at coordinate 16,881,432 of NC_084667.1, read as the reverse complement.
GGGGGACCAAGATAAGGCCAAACAAATTCAAGATCAGCTTAATGAACTTGAGGAGAGAGCAGAGGCCCTGGATCGTCAACGAACAAAAAACATTTCTGCCATCAGGTAAGAAAGATACTGGGAACTTTCTAAAACGGTATCAATCAGGATACACAATGAGGAGAAACTAGTGTAGTAGTGAGTTAATTGCAAGGTTTTGACTCCTCTTTCCTGTATGATGTATTCCTGAAGTGTGTGTTGTGATAGTTTTTTCTAGTGTTTGTCTCTCCACGTGCTTGCATTTGGCATTCAGTTAAACTATCAAAAATACAAACTCTGTTTCCTACACCACAAGTAGCAGGTGTGTTGTAATAACAGTAACTTGTGAATTCATGATCATGATGAAGCTGCAAGAATGTTGTCAAGCATTTTGTTGTGTAGGCCTTGTTACGTGATGATTATCTATTTATTTTTTTCAGTTACATCAACCAGAGGAATAGAGAATGGAATATTGTGGAGTCTGAGAAGGCTCTTGTGGTAAATAATGCTGGATTATTATTTCTGTACAAGAAGAGATGATTTGATGTGAACAAGGATAATTGCATGCTGAAGTTATTTTATCTTTTTAATAATCTATAAAATCTTTCAATATAACAAGTGATATTTTTGTAAGAAGATAACTTTCGCTTTGAGCTCGATTATCAGTAGATTACAGACTGTAGTAGTGACTTAGTATATTGCCTCCCCATTTCGTATGGGAAAGCAATCAGAAACTAGACTTCAGAGGAGATAACAGTACAGAAAATATTCTGTTCTCTGTGATAACACTTTTATTTGAGGAAAAATCAGACTTGTTAACAAAAGTTTAGGGCCAAGAGTTACCCGAAGAGTTGTGCAGCTATTTTGTTTTGTATTCAATAAGGCTGTCTGCACTTTGAAGCACAGCACTGTGGATGTGACATTCTTTCTAGTGCATAATGCTATTGCTGTTTTTCTTTTGACCTTGATGGCATATATAGTGGGGGTGGATATGTGGGATGCTGTGAGAGGATTTACAAAGGTCCAGGTAGCTAACTGTGCAAAACCTTGTACTTTTGTTCTTCAGGCTGAAAGTCACAGCATGAAAAACCAACAAATGGACCCCTTTACTAGGCGGCAGTGCAAGCCCACGATAGTGTCTAATGTGAGTGTAATACTGAAGGCAGTTGATTATTAACTGAGGCAACTTGCAGAGAGAGAGGAACCAATTTTTCTACACAAAGTAGAAAAGAAAAATAGTAGGATAATATTTGTAATCATTCCCAACTATGCCCTATGCTATAAACAGTCCAGATATCAGAGGGAGATAAAATTGAGTGATCCTGATCTCAGTTTCTCAGAAGAAGGAAAAGCAATACATCCACTTTTCTGTAGCAAAGTGTGAAGGACGTAAGTGATACGGGCATGTATGTGGAGAAGAAACTGTGGTTTGTATTTCTGTAGTGAGTTCTTGTACATATAATTACTCATTTAGCTCCTGTGGGGAGGACAGCTTACTTTAGCTGTGAGTTTTGCTTCTAATTAGTTGAGACTTTTCTAAAAGATCTGCCAAGGAGAGGAGACTAAGCATTTTGAGGCTGTGATGGATAAAGTAGTTGAACAAACTTTCGCTATGATACAGTGGCAAAAGCTTTTAGTGCAATCTGTAGCTATATAAATGGTGGGTAGCCAGGCTGACTGATCAACTTCTAGTTCTAAACAGTATGGCTTTGTTAAAGTCTGTTTTGGTGTCTTATATGCAGTTTTGATATCAGTATTTTAAAAAATTGATTGAGTTGGCTCTCATCAGTCTCCACAAGTAGATAAAGTGATAGAAGAGGTATTTCACCACAATGCTTGAATTAAATTTTTGTTAAAAAGAAGAATCATAGTTGAGTAGCTTTATTGTGGTGTAAAGCTGTTATCACATAAAGAAAAGCCTTTTAAAGATTTACAAGATTTTAAAGATTTCTTCTCTCTAGTAGAGTGTTCCAGCCAGAATTGTAAGCTAAAAGCAAATGCATCTAAGGTTAGCATTAAGATCAGTTACAGGAACAAGCTACATCAAGAAGTAATTTATTTCTCTTCTCAAGTGAAGACTTTCTGGAGGATAAATTTTATCCAGTACTCATTATTGGATGCATTACACAGCAATCTGGATGATTTAACAGTCTCTGAGGTCCTGAAGATGGTGTTAACTGATCTGCAGCCTCTTACAGTTTTAGATTCATGGATATGAGCACTTTTGCTGGTCTTCTAGAGTTTTCACTAGGTTAATTCTTTCTCTCCTTTTTTTTTTTTTTTTTTTTTCCTCCTCCCCTCCTCTTGCTACAGTCCAGAGATCCTGCTGTCCAAGCGGCCATCCTTGCACAGCTAAATGCAAAATATGGATCTGGTGTATTACCAGATGCTCCAAAGGACATGAGTAAGGCAAGTTCCCCTTTCTGTCTCTGCTGCATTTCCCCACTCCTCACTGTCACCATTTTACTCTAGAAGCCTATGACTAATAGCAGATATATATGCTTCAATTCTAGAAATAGTATCCTGTAGAGCATTACTGCAGAAAAGGAACAGCTTTTTCTTCCTCGGGGAAAGAAAATTCAGTTTCTCTAGCAATAGGAAAGCAAAACTAAATATGCATGTGACAGGAGTGGGAGAAATTATTCCTATCTGACATTTATTTGGACAGATACGGGTTGCAGATTTACCTGTAGTTTTTATTTCAGGGTCAGGGGAAGGATAAAGATGTGAACTCTAAATCAGCCAGTGACCTCTCAGAAGATCTTTTTAAAGTGCATGACTTTGATGTAAAGATTGATCTTCAGGTTCCAAGCTCAGGTGGGTGTTCCAGTTGTGTATGGGAAGGTAATCACTATGGTGGAGCTCAGTTCCTCCAGAACACAAATCAGTAGTGGACTTGTAGATGGGAGCAAGGACTCTGTGTTTGTCTTCTTGGCAAGTACCTTGAATTGAGGAGAAGGGGGATGGGTGCTAGTGATGTCCATTAAGAAAACAAGAACAGCTATGCCATGTTAGACTGAAAATCTGTATATCTGAGTATCCTTGCTGCAAGTGCCTAGGGAGAAAAGGAGTAACGAATTTCTGGATGTATTCTCCCAGTCTACAGTATCTGTGGCTCAGATAATCCTTGAAGAACACTTGATGTTTTATTTCATAAGCCTTGCTATCTGCCTTGATATCATCCTTGATATTTGTTCTATGAATTTGTCTAATCACTTTTTGAAGCCAAATAAGCATTTGGTATCTGTAATGTCCTGTTCTCTAGTCTATTTACATGCTATGTGGGTAAAATATTTTTATTTGTTTGTTTTTGTTTTGAACCTGCTTCTTACCAAGTTGCTGCTTCCAAACTTTGGTAACAAATATTTTAAAGGAAAATTTAAAGGAAAAGTTTTTGAGGGAGCCCAAAAAACTATGTCCATAAGCACATATTCACTCCCTGCTTGAACTTGCTGACCCTTCCAAGTACTTGTCATCTTGACTTTAAAGGCCTGAAATATGTGGGAATAACAATTTGGAGTGTCAACTAACTTTTCTAATGGAGGAAAAGCTTAGGAGTATAGCAATGCAATTAGACTCATGAGGATTATTTTCTCTTGTGTTGCTGGAAGGACTAGATCTGAGGATTCTTGGGGGAGAACAATTTAGTTGATCTGCTGTAGGAATTCACAAAGTTTAAAAAAACCTTGTCGAGAAGGGAAAGTAGTAGAGTTAAATCTTTCCAAACTGTATCAAGATTATAACTCTGGACATAAGATTGTGTAGAATAAAGTAGGATAGCAAGAATAGGAGACTTCCTGGAGTGGTGGAGGTAGTGAAAATTATGAACATCAGAGTTGCAAAGCAGCTGAGGACTAGGTGTTGACAGACACAGAAAGCCAGGAAGGGGTGCTGAAAAGAGAAGGATATGAGAAAGAGAGATATAGGTAGAGGTTTAAGTATGGCTGATTTTTCTCAGCCAGAACAGTGTTTGGGCATCTTGCTTTACGCAGCCTCCTTTCTTAACAGGAGAGGAGTTTAGGACATTGCTAAGGTATGCATCGTAGGCATGAGTAGGAGGTTGGACTTCTGTCCTCTTACTACCTGTATCTCTTGTGCTCGCAGTTCTCCTGGGATAGTGACCTATAAGAGATCCCAGAACTCAGCCTGAAAGCACTGTCTGTATTGTTGTTTCAGTGTGCTGCAGAGTAGTTTTCTTAGGAAATAAAGGTATATTGGAAGTAAGCAGGACAAACAAATTGAGTCAGAACTGAATGTCTTTAAGCAACTGTAAATGGGCTATTTTCCTAACTGAAGATTCAAACTGGTGTTTACCAGAGAAGCCAAATGTAATTTCGTGGTGAATTTGTCACAAAAGCAACAAATGAAAATCTAGTTTTTATGTGCTTTGGTCCTCACTCTTCTCTTATCCCCAACAGAGTCTAAGGCACTGGCCATCACCTCCAAGGCTCCACCAGCAAAAGATGGTGCCCCTCGGCGATCATTGAACTTGGAGGACTACAAAAAGAGGAGGGGGCTTATTTGAGCATGCCCACTCTGCTGCTTCTGATCCTGCATGCTCCATGATGATGTCCTACCTTTTCCTCCTCCCCTTTCAGTTCTCCCGTCTGGGTCGAAGCAGCAATGGAGCTGGGAAGAGACTCTTTAAAACTGCCAGTCATCTGTAACATAAACCATTCAACTATTTACTGTATAGACCTCCCTTCTTGCCCTTTTCTCCTGCCCCCTTCACAAATGTGGATCTGTGCTCTTTGGGGTTTTCCCATTTCTTTAGTTTGAGTTTTGTTTTTATTTTGTTGATGCAGCTCGTTGGTCCACTCTGTGTTCAGTATTAGCCTGAGGTCTGGATTTCCATAGGAATCTCTTTGGTGGTCGCAGAATCAGCACTTGGTGATTTCCCCTTACATACCACCGCAGGCATGGTGAATAAACATTGGCGCAAGACCTTTGTGGCTGGAAGGTCATCTGCACTTTCTTCCTCCTCTTCTTCCTCCTTCATCCTAGCTTTGGAGAAGGGAATCTTCAAAAACTGGCTTAGGTTCAAAGTGTAAATTTTTTTGGGAGGGTTGTGTGACTTTTTTTCAGGTGTTTTTTATCATTTTTAAGCTGCAGTACTATTTGTATCCGTCTGTCACAGTTCTTTACGGCTGTTTTGAATTTCTACCAGCTGTACTTGAGCATCTGAAATTGCAAGAAAGAAACTCATTAAATGTGATTCTTCTTACTAAAATGGCTTGGCTGATATAGCTGTTTAACTTCATGTTCCCTTTTTTGCTTACACTTAACTGATGAGGGATATATACGTAGCTCTTGATGTGAGACTTGTCATCTATAGCACATCTGGAGTCTCCAGCTGTAATTGAGTGGAGTAGCTCTATATGGGATGCCCCTGGGGTGCTCATTGGTCGAGATTTAACTTCTCCAAGCCTCCAATATGAGATATATCTTAAGTCATCTTGTCTTCGCTGGGTTCTAGCTCACTTTTTGTTTACTGCTTTGTGAACCATTTAAACTTGGCTTCTATAAACAAACAAAAAATTAAAAACCAATTGCTTTGTGTGAAAGGGGAAGGACACAACAGTAGAAAGGTCAGTGGGTAATGTACAAGAGCAGTAGCTGATGCACATTTTTCATATAAGCTGGTACACATGGAGTGCAACACTAGCACAAAAATTGTATGGCTTTATGGAATGTTTGACTGGACACAAGGTGACAGCTCAATTATCACTCAGGTGTAAAAAATCAAAGTGTAAATATAAGTGACATTTAAAAAAAGAGCTTTTCCAAACAAGATGCAACTGAATATATGGAGCTAAGAACTAAATTAAAAGAGAATTAGAAATCTTGCAGGTCAGAGGCCCTCGTTCAGGTAAGCGTGCAAGCACGTGTTTGTTCCTACTCAGACCGGTATCTATATGCTAACTTAAGCACTGAACTGGATAGGAATGTTTCTGGGGGACCCTAAAGAGGGAAAATGCTGATGCTCTTATGTCAGAGCATTACTATTTTTCAGAAATCACACACTGGTTATTTTTAAACCTGTGTTTGATGCTTTCTTGTTGGATTCTTAATGAAATTTTAATCTAGTTCTTATATTTAACTTTCTCTTATTCCTTTTTTTTAATGGTAGTTTAAAAAAAAATCATGTAATTGTGTGCAGATTGATATTATGAACTGTGTATAAAATGAAAATCAACCTATGAAGCAGCTCTTAGCTACCATGTAAACAAATAATTAAGGATCCTCCAATACGTATTTACTGAGTAGTCCATAATTCCATAATTCTAGGTCTCACATGGATTATTCTGTAAATACGTAATCATAGGCTGCTTTATTTGATAGCCTATTTTAGCAACTTTTTTGGAGTTGTTGTAGGCTCTTGCATATGTGTACTTTTAACTTTGAGTGGGTTTATGGAATCTGCCATGATAACTTCATAGGAGACATCATGATCCACTGTGTAGATATGCATTTGATACAATTTTGGTTTTGCAACAGCTTCAATGATGTTACAGATTTGTAATAAAAAAAAATTTAAAACTGGCTATTGCAAATTAAGTTTCAAAATAATCGCCCTATGATGTTTTCCAGAAATAATTGCAAAATCATGCAATGTGATCTTTCTTTGCTCACAGAAATGCCTCAGAGCTTTGGGGTGCAGTGAAAAGTGGTCTCTGAAGGTAAAATTAACTCAGATTCACTATTTTTAATGTGCTTACTCTTCATGTATTGGTTTTAGCAGACTTTTACATTTTGGTGACACGTGAACAGGCTGTACAGTCAAAGTGCTGGCAAGATCCGAACAGTGTTGCAAATAACTGTTAGTGCAGATAATCAAAATGGAGATGTGACTATGTCCTAGTTATCTGCAACTATGAAACTCCAACTTATCTTCTCAGTCTCTGGACTCTGCTGAAATACTGTTTTTTGAGAAAGGCAACAGTCAGCAAGTCATCATGCAAACCTCTTATGTTACGAATAATACATCAAGAAAGTACTTTTCTTGAATAGTTACAGAACTGTGTATGAAAGCTGTAATCTTTTTTCCTTTAAGTGCATGTAAAGGTGAGTGACTATACCTCCCACTCATTAGAGGGGGAGAGATTTGTTTGCTTTGTTTCATTGGTGTTCTAGCATAGTTCATTACAAATGTACAGACTTCTATAAATAAACTTGGTTTGTTGGTTTAATAAGGTTGATTATGTTTATCCCTTATCTGAGCTGCTCAGGACTGCTTGTCTGTGGAAACTTTGCTTTTCAGAAACTGATGCTTTTTGTACCACTCTGGAACAATTTTTTTTAAAATGCCAATATTGTAAAATAATTAATGAAAAATAGGGTCCCCCTTTTGCAAGAGGGGCCAGTGACTCCGTGGATCGCTCTGTTCTAACTGCTGGAGTTGCTCCTTGCCACTAGAATCAAATGGAGCCTGTTGGAGAGTTAGTTCATTTGCATTTCTGCTCCATCTCACTAGAGACAACCTTTGTTCATCTCACAGAAGTCTGGTCTACCCCTATAATCAAAGATGCTATGCTGCTTAGCTGAACTGTTGCATGAGATGGAGGCAAGTTCTTGAGAATGTGTGGTGGAAGGATAAGAGAGAATAGGTGTAAATTGAAATGAGATATACTGCCTAGATGTAAGGAAAAATCTTTTCACCCTGAGTACTGTCAGTCAGTGGACTAGGTTGCCCAGAGAGGTGGTTCGGTCTGCATCTTGGAGATTTTCAAGACCTGACTAGATAAAGCCCTGTGATCTAAACATGATCTAATCTTATAGCTGACCATACTTGAAGTAGAAGGCTGGACTAGAGCTCTGCTGAGGTCCCTTCCAACCTGAATTATCCAATGATTTGCTATAGGTAATGTAACATTGCTTTTTCCCGTTTTGTCTGTTTTCTGTGCATGTTCCCCCCCCCCCCACCCTCCCGACCCCCTTTCTACGTAGAGCCCCCAGAAGCCGTCTCATGAGGCTGGACGGCTCAGAGTGAGCAGTGCAGCATTCTCCAGAACAGATCTGCCTTCTGACTCTCGGGGTGTGCATATCTAGAGTTCGTGCTAGGACCCTTTCTCTGAAACAAAACTGTCTCGATTTCTCACCGAATAGGCTGTAAAACTCAAATAACCTCCACTATAGGTATCACACAAATATACTTTGAGTTTTCCACCTCCTGATTCAGCTTTAGCTGAATATGCTTTTAAATGGCTGTGCAGAGCCACAGATTTTTAAGGGAATCTTTAGCATAAGGAGTCTTGAGGATGGATTGACTGTTTTAACTTTGGAAGGTACAGTCAATCAAAGGAAAAAAAGAGCATATTGTGCCTCAAAAGAAAAGGAATGAGATAGCTGTGAAGAGAAAGAGCCCTGCAGGAGAGGGAAGGTACGAACTTAAAATGAGAGGTTTACGGATATACTTCATGTGTTATACATGGTGGGGAGTAAAACGAAGCTGTTTTCAAATGGTGAGTGTCTTACAAATCTGCATCTCCAACACAGATAAAATCAAATGCCTCTTGCTTATGCAGACAGGCTCTTTGTCATGGCAGCCCTGTTTGTTTTTGTCTCAAGGAGGCTGGAGTCAATGTTCCTGGCAGTCCGTTTCAGAGTGCCCAGGAGTTGGATCTAGGACGATAACCGGTAAGAGTGCGTCTGTTGTGTGGAGCAAAGGCTTGGATTGCCCTAAGTGTCAAAATCCTCTGTCTCGGAGGGAGTAGCATTTCCTTGGGAATCACTTAACTGCAGTTGGCATCATCTGCCCAGAGGAAGACTTGTTTGTCCGTGCAGTAGTTCCTGTGCACGGGGGACAGGGGGAACTGGCATTACAAGTGTTTTGCTTACATGGAAGCTCCAGCCTCAGTGAGATTGAGACTTGGGAATGGTAATGGTAAAATGTAAACGCAGTAAAGTATTCCCTTCCCCTGCCTGCCTCCCTCCCCACTACAGTGCATGCCCAATTTGAACAGGGGGAAAAAATAGGAGAGCATGGGACCAGGGGGAAGGAGGAAGGTATGATATATCACATGAGAGCTGATATGCATGCTGATAATCTCAATCTGCTTGCAGCTGGATATTGTATGTATATGCAATCTTCAGATAGTTTCTCTATTGCTTTAACGATACAATCCTGCTCTGACAGAAGCCAATTATAGAAAATGCTGCCTCTGAAAGATGGGGCTCTGCAATTTTAAAACTTCTTAGCCTGATCATCAAGTGTGGATGGTTATGAGGGTTATTTCAGGAATGTGTTTGGCAGAACCTCTTGTGATATGTTATGGACTGACATTGTATCCTTATGTCCCTTTTTAAAAAAATCAGATGTTAAAATTTAGTACAGGTCTAGATGCAAGATACTGCAGCAAAATATTCTTCAGAAAAATGGAAGTTAACGGACCTCAAGACAGGCAAAATTCCTGTTACGATTTTTTTTGCACCTGATTCTATTTTATGGCAGGCTCCAATTACTGTTAAAAACTTAAAGGTGATGATAGGAAAACACAGTATCCTAATAAAGGAGGCAGATTCTTATATAGTTTTCCCTTCATGTACAAAAGGAGATTTTGCTGTGTCTTACAGATGCAAGAGAACTGCAATCCTTTGCAGCAGAGATAATCGAGAAAGCAGTTTGGCATTTGCACAATACGACTGAAGAACTGAAGTCTCGGTTAATCATAAAGAAACTCACTGCTGTAGCTTCAGAACTTCTTCGCTTCCTGACCCCACCTGGAATCTGGTAAGGAGTATAAACATTATTCTTAATATAATACGCTATCTATAGTATTATTACGTGTTGGGCCTAGACATGTGGATGTCATTCCAAATATACGATTGGTCTTTTGGCTGTTTTTCATCTCGACTAGGAAACAGAGTTAAGCTTGTCTAGAGCCCATTAAACATAGAGGGAGATGTTTAGCAAAATAAATGGGTAGCCTGCCTTTCTTTCTTTCTTTCTTTCTTTCTTTCTTTCTTTCTTTTTTGTTTTAGCTGGAGTGATTAAGTGCTCACAGCTTCTACTTTACCACCACAGCCAACCGTTCTAGAAGCTAGCACCCCTCACTCTCAGCTGCTGCAGGAATACCATATGAGTGATTTTTTTTAATATACTTTCATGTGGAGTTATGACGTGACTCAGCTAGATTTCCTAGCAAAAATAGTTTGAGCTGAAGTAGTCAAAAAAAAAAAAAAAAGGGGGGGGGGGGGAAGGGAGAACAAGCCCTGTCTTGTAACTGGGAGAAATGTAAGCATGTAGCGATGGTAATACAGTATTACCATTGCTAGCAACAGGCCATAAGCTTTGTACTGAGTTCGTAAGGCCTCAGGCTTGTTCTGTCTGAACTTTCTTGACCTGCCTGTAGCTTTTGTTTTGCTTGGTCTAGCTGTGCTAGCAATTTCTCTAACCAGTTCCAGGTCTGCATTTCTTTAACTGACCATAAACAAGTGGATTATAGCCGCAGAGCCTCCAGTGACAAGCCTCTGCCTCATCTATTATCATCCTATGCCTGTACATCACATCCTGATGACTCTGCTACCATTCCTATACACTATTTCATTGTGTTTGAGCTATAAATACCTCACTTTGCACAGAATAACTGCTTGTTATTGCTAGCTATATAAAACTATGGGTGTATCACACAAAGAAAAACAAAAAGAAAGACAAATTTTCTTTTATATAATCATGAAAGTACAGTCAGGAAACCATTGCCTGAAATCTTTTCAGAGTAGAGTGTGTTCTAGAACTTTAATTTTGCACTTTATCTCCTGTACTGAAACACAAGAGGCTTTTTTCTTTTTGTTTAACAGAAAAGGACTATTCCTTTTTAGAAGCACTGGCACTTATTTTTGAGAAATGAGTGGGCTGAATGCTTTTGGAGATATCATAGTCCTGTGCAGTGAGGAGTAGGAGCATGTTACTTTAAGTTTGATATGGAGAAGAGCTGGTGAGCATTCCTTATGGTTTTTGATCCTGACAGTAGCTGAGGTCTTTCTAATTCCTGAAAGCTAGCTGCAAACACTCTGCAGTGTTAAAATCATTCATATGCTATTCTGGGCTTCTCTCTTTCTACACACTTGAAATTCCCTGACAGCAGAAGAAATACTTAGCCCAACAGAGTTGGGAAAAGTGGTTGCAATCTGGAAATACTGAGAACCTCTTGTGCATAAGGACAAATGTCATGCAAACTTTAAGATACGATATATGATAGTTTCTGATAGCTAGCCTTCCATCTGTGCTGAGTGTGGTATCTGATTCGAGAGAACCAAGTTCTATGTCATTGAAAACCATTATGAAGTAATTTTCTGAAATGACTTTAAGGATGATTAAACTTCTTGAAATGAGGTAATCAGGAATTTGATGGTGATTCATGCAAACCCTTTTAAGCCATATTCCTGACCTAGCTGCGTGTGCATTTAAAAAATAAGTTCTGATTTTTATTTATTTTATCAGGAGTCCTACACAAGTTTGCTTCATTTTATAAAAGGTATAAAACTTTGCTCCACAAGAGCTATGTGTTTGAATACTGCTCTGGAAAAAATGCAGTTGGTCAGTGCAGATATCCATTGTCATGATGGGAGAAGAAAAGGAAGAAAACCATTGGAAAAACTTGCTAGAAGTCTCAGATCAAGATCCTAAACCTTATGTCAGTTCTCGAGTAACATACATCACTTCCTCAATCTTCCTAAGGCTAGATTTTGTTTTATTAGAAAATCTCCATCAACTTATTCTGGAGAAAACACAACCCAAGGATGTGTAGGATAATAAATTATATTGCAGATGGATTTTTTTTTTTAACAACTTGATCAGGAAATTTATTTCAGACAAGATTCACAAATATAGCTTAATGTACACAGAAGCAAAGAATATAGATTATTTTCTAGCATAAGTTTATACATGTACAATGACTAAAACAACTTCAAGTGTTAAGGGATTTGTGATTATGTTTCTGAGAAACAGGTGGTACTGATTAAAGCATAAACAAGATTGCTATACCTTGTTTTGCCGTACCTGTTACAGGAAAGAAGTTCAAATGAAAGTTAGGTGTAGGGCACAGGGTGGAGGGGAATTCCTGAGAGCTATAAAACATGCTAGTAAATCAGACCTTATTGAAATCCCTTATGGTTGTAACAGTTCCTTCTTGAATTACCATTTGGTTTGTCTTCACGACTGTGGATGAAAGTGCAATTATGAAATATCTTATTTGGGCCAAAGGAGTATTTATCTGATGTGCAACAGTGAAAACAGTAGACTATTTCCTCATCGTTCTTCTGTAGCTCCTCTTGATGGCAGGTCTTCCGGTAGTTGATTCTCTTCTATTATTTTTTAACTGTGAAACTGTTGTGTTTAAAAAACAAAAACCCCACGTAGCTCTCCAAAGCAGTTGCACGACTACCAGACTTTTTGACCTTTTGCTGGAAGGTGCAATGGAAAAGCATAAGCTGTTGTGAGCACAGTTATAACAGCAGCAGCCACAGGATGCATTCTGATGCTTCCTAAGGTGGCATTTTTCATAGATCTTTGGCTTGTTACATATCCGAGGTATTTCTCATCTCATTTCTGTTAATGATTGGCTATGATGATTTGAACAAAGTTGTTGCTCATATCCAACCTATGCTCTGTAAGATTCCAGGAGAAATTAATATTCCCCTAAGAGGAGAATGCATTATTATTACAGTTTAGCTCAAAAGTTGAGCAAAGTTAGCTCAACAGTTGGTGTACTACTGGAGTTTTCCCTGTTCTGGAAAAAACTGACTGCTGTGACTAGATAAACTGATTGTGCATAACATATATACTAATAAAGTTTTGTACTTTATTCTTGAAAATGTACTTATTGCTCACACCTGAGAGTAACTCAGCATCGTAACAGACTATGGATGCAAATCATAGTTTTGTCACTGTTAAGGCAAGCATGAAGGTTCAAATTTGTGCTATCTGATTCTGCTAAAGACTAGATGAAGTGAAAATTAATTCTGCTCACGAATGAAAATTACTTTGTTTTTGAAAGTTAACTGATTATTTCCATGTACAGACTTCTACAAGTATTTCTTCAAATGATCAAAGACAAGAAGCTGAAGACAAAGTAAGATGGTTCAAATTTAAATTTAAGCTGAGAACAGCTTTAAGCTTTCATAAAATATTCTTTTTTAGCTCTGCTCCTAGTAGAAAGATCTTTTGTGAAGAGTTCAGTAATCTAGCTTGGCAAGCAAAGTCTGTGAATGAAATATTGTAAGATCATGGGACATATCATCTTTATCAAGAAACTTGATAAAGTTAAGCTAAAATCCCTTTACTGCTCTGCACTAACAAGTTGTTAATAATACAGCACTCAGTCCTAGAGTTGTAGTCACTGTGACTATTTCCATCAGCCCGTCTGTTCACAGGAAAAAGTACTTCTCAAGAGGCAGAGTGAGGGGGAAGAAATCAGCATTTATAAATTGCATCTTGAAGTACTTTAGTATGGATGAATGCCCAGGAGCCTCAAAATATACAATCTCTAATATTATATAATGGTCTATTCAGGGCTCAGCTCAGCTTCTGTTGCAGCAGATAGGAAGACCCTGTGGAGGGCAGTGGGAAGTAGATAGAGCTCTCATGGAAAATGTTTTCACTTACTGGTGACCTTGCTGTGGTCATAGAGCAAGACTGTTCCCATGGTGTTTATTTTATGCTGTTTACTGAAGGCTAAGACTGAGGTCTTCACAGAAAGCCACAAACCAAAGTTTTGAATGCTAGGATAAGACAGCCTGGGTAGTTCCTCTGGTCCTGCTCGCTCTCTCTCTCTATTTTTTTTTGTTGATGCTCAGTTATTAACTAACTGTAAGCTATGACTTTAAAATTAGATAACATTTAAATTCTGAAGGCTAGTGTTGCCCCTTAATTTTTCTGTGCTCCTAGTTCTGTTTCTCAACTTCCGCCTTGTGATAAAATCATATTTATTCCATCTTCTGTATTTATATGGTATTTACTTTCCTTCCCTGCAGCCCCTTTTCAAAGGGAGCAATGATGCTAACCTACCCTTGGAGGCAGAAAGCAGCTCCAGTTCATTCACAAAAACATTTAAGATAAGCCCCTAGCCAGGTTGTCCATACATACTTTGGGTCCCTATTAACACCGTTCTTCAAAGTACCGGGGTATTTTTGCCTTGACCTCTGGGGGAGAGTAGCAGATGGTGACAGTTGAACAACAGATGTTGGTTTTGCATGTTAAAATGGGGCCAGGCTAAAGTGAGAGTTTGCCAGCGATGTAACCAGATATTAAATGCGATCTGATTCTCAACTTTGAAAGGAGAGACTGGCCCAGGGGATGAGTGGGAGGAAGAAAGGTGTCAGAGGATAGAGCAGTTTGTGCTGCACAAAAGCATTTGGAACCCTCTGGCTGAGGATAGACGCTCTTAAACCCCACAAAAGACTGAGGGGGGTCTCATCAATGTAAACAAATACCTTAAGGGAGGGTGTTGAGAAGATGGGGCTGGACTCTTCTCAGTTGTGCCCAGCAGCAGGACAAGAGGCAATGGGCACAAACACACACAGGAAGGTCCACCTGAATATGAGGAAAAACTTCTTTAGTGTGGGTGACAGAGCCCTGGAACAGGTTGCCCAGAGAGGTTGTGGGGTCTCCTTCTCTGGAGAAATTCAAAACCGGCCTGGATGTGATCCTGTCATGAACATGCTCTAGGTGACTGTGCTTGGTCAGGGGGGTTGGACTAGATGATCTTCAGAGATCCTTCCCGACCTCAACCATTCTGTGATTCTGTGCTTATTTACTTGAGCTCTTTGCTTTGGTGAGGACATAACCAGAGGAACCAGGCATGGGTGCTAAAGAGGCACAGCAGTGGTGTTCCTCACAGCAAACTTTCCGATCGTCCTTTCATCCTACCGTCTTCCCCCTCTGCTGCCAGCAGTGACGTTGCTGTCCTTCTTGCAGGAGGGGAGCTCAGGGCTCCAGGCAAGCCAGTGCAGGCACTGGGAAGGGATGAGGGAGTCTTCTCCCAGCACTGAGGCTGCGGTGCCTGGGGAGCAAGGAGGGCAAAAGGCAGAGTCTCCAAGGCATACACATAAAAAGCTGGGATCTGCTCTTTGCCAACTTGCCTAATGCTCTCTTTATTTGTTGTCCCACTACCCAGAGTTCAGAAGAGTGAAGAGTGAGCGCTGCTGCTGAGCATGTTTAAATTGACTGCCATGGCTCAGCGGTGGCTCATGAGCACCCTTCTCTGAGCACCTTTTCTGGCTTGTTGGTGTGAGTTTGTAATACCACAGCTGTACTTGATTAGATTCTGGGGAGAAAAATGTGCCTGGAATGTGCTACAGCCTTTGATTTCTCTATAAAATTATTTATATATATATGTGTGTGTGTGTGTGCATATATATATATATATATATATATTGCTCTTTTAACTTATTACTGTGGCTGAAAATTAATCCTGGGAAAAGCCCATTGTAAAAAGTTATTCAGTATTAAAAAGAATCTATTTGTCAAGTTCAGAGAGCCAGAGCACCGTTCAGCCGTGCCAGGTAACTGTGGTAACCATCCACCTGGACAAGCGCCGTCGAAGACATCAGCTTGAGGAGCGCACGGCTCGCTCGTTCCCTCTCTGTGTTTGTGGGCATGTGTAATAAATGGCCACAGCATGCACATCGTTCGAGAAATCAACGTATTGCCACTGCAAGACTGTTAAATAATACCTGACTTCTGCTTAGGATTTCATTTAAAATTAAATACTTAAAGCAATTCACATAAAACTGATGAAATGTCTTACCCGATACTTGCCTCTGTAAGTGGAAGCCTGGGACAAAGCTCCATGATGTGGAAAACAGGCTGACTCCTTTCCAGAAGTCGGTGGTTCAAATTAGGCTCCTCAAAGTGTGAGACAAAGATACTATGCAGTAGCTATTAATGAAGAGAAATGCAAGAACACAAAATCCGGGGGAGACTGATGTTTCGAAAATGGATGGAACAACATGATTTGACCAGTCTCTTTTAGAGGAGTCACATTAAGGAGATTGTTATAAGGCAAGTTGCTTTTTAAGTCTAACTTTGAATAAGGATAGCAAATGGACGAATTTCTCGAGGGACTTCTTTGGTGGGGAGGGAATACGACCTTGGATGTGAACGAAAGGGTTCGGCTGGCTGGCAGGCTTGCTTGCGGAAGGGGCTGGAGACTTGCTGACTGAACAAACACGGGCTGGCTTCTAGCTTGTACTTGATCAAATGTTTCAACATTCTTTTTGTCTCATGTGCCTTGATCCCAGGCTTTACCTGAAGATGTGAACAAAGCTGAAAAAACCCGTAACTTAATCAAAGAGGCACTTTTTGCATTTATGAGGGAAAAAAATAGTAGGAGCCCTTATTTGTCATAGTAAACAAATAAATCTTAAGGTGAAATTTCTCATTTGGCAATAGCAGACTATGAGGCTTTGTACAGAGTTAACTATCATCAGACACTAACACTACATTCAGTTTCCATAAATTAAGCATGGAGAATCCTGAGGCTGCTTATCAGGCTGGAAGAACAGGAATTTGGCAAAATATTTTCTTTTCAGTCTTTAAATTGAACCAGGGTTCACTTAAAACAGCAGAAAACCTGTGAGGAACTCTGAGAAAGTAAAGAGGAACTTGTGTGGGAGTAAGTGTACAGCTATAATCAACTTTCCTTTCTTAATTGTCTTATCAGGCTGCAAAAGACTTTGTTTATCATTTTTTTTTCTATAAGGAATTGGGTATTTTCCAGAAAGATCGTGTGGTGAAAAGAGAGAAATATAGTAGGCTTTCTAATAGTTTCTCCCAAGAGAGATTTATAAATCCTGCAAAATCTGTCAAATGGGGAAACAAAGATGCAAAATTGGGAAGGGCTCCCATGAGAAGGCAGTCAGACTGTCAGAAGTTTTGCCAGGTACTACTCCATCCCTCACTTTAGAGGGAGAAGCAGCATTCCTGCTTTAGGTGGGGAAGAACTGCCATGGTGAGTCTAATCAAATATCCCTTTGGGCCATTATCCTGTCCCAGCTCTTAAAATCCGTAGTCCAGGGGCTTCCTGAGCCACAGACTGTTTCCAAACCATTATATTTAGTAACTACTAATGGACCTTTCCCCTCTGGGTTTGTTCACAGTATTTTCTGGAACACCAGGTAAGAGTAAAGCATCAGAAACCACCGCGTTCTTCACAAGTAAGAGAAGCTGTGAGAGGCAGAGAGGAGCAGTCTCTAGGATATGCTAGTAACAGCATATGTGGGAGGGTGCAAAGGGCAGGAAAAACTAGGATGGGTTTCATTGCACCCAGCAATGCAGAAGAGGTGATGAAATTTGCAGAGGAGTTACATAGTATGAGTGGAATAGTAGACTTTAAAGTAGCTGAGTCTTTGCTAGAGGAAAAGGATCTTGGTTTCCTTCCTTCCACCCTGCAACAGATTGGTGAAAAGGAACTAACAGAAACAGTGTTCCTGCTTACTGGGGGAAACAGATGTTCAAATACTTTTCGGTTTGGGTGCTATAGGTAGTTTTGTGGTGAGCAATGTCGGTGATGGTTTTTGAAGCTGCTGCTTTGTCTTAGGAACAGGGGAGCAAACTGCAATGGGAACAGTGTAGGGACAAAGCAACCACCACCCCCAGCCTGGCTGCTCTAGGCTAGCTGCCTGCTGGCCTGTGCTTCTTGCTCAGATTTGAGCAGAACAAATAAAGGCTTTTTGCTCGTGGTGAGGAATAAGCATCGTTCCTCTGGCAGGTAGCCGTGCTGACCATCCTTGCTGCTGTCAGGGCTTAGCTGGCTGAACTGTGCTGTCCTGAGAGAAGACTGTTGGTATAGAGCCTGTCAAATACTCTCTGCATGATGTGGCAACTCCTTTAATTTAGTTGGAAGATAATCTTACTGGGTACTTTCCCTAAAATCTTTTTTCTTGGAGCAAGATTGATAACATATGCCTCTCAAGGGTCCCAGATTGCCCTTTGGCTTCCTCTGCAGAGCTCGATGATCACTTTGTGTCCTGGGGTCTCAGTCCCCCACCCTCCTACCTCCAGCCAAGCTGCCTTCCTCTGCTGGTCACCTTCCAGCCTCTTAGGTTCAGCCTTTTCTTCTGGCTCTTCCCCCGGGGGAGCACTTTGGAGGCAGGGACTGTAGCCATCCAGCAGGAGTACGCAGCAGAGGTTTTCCATATTGTTCTTGAGCTCCTGCCTGTTTTCCTCAGTGCCATCACGGGCTCCTGCAGGTTCACTCTGTGCTGCACATCACTGAAGAACATTGCAAGCAGACTTTTAAAAGGGAAACTGTTTACAGGCTGGGATAGGGATGTAGACTCCTGCCAGCTGGTGAGCCTTGCTCTTCAGCTACCAGTTCCAGTTTGTTTGTACCTGGTGCCTGAAGAAGCAGATATTGCTTGCTTTAAGCTTACTGTTGAAAATAAGGTAAGAAAGGATTAGTCATTATTCTGTTATGTGAATATTTCTCAATTCTAGAAGAGAAGAGAACACAGAAAAAAGAAAACACAGACACGGGAAGAGGAGCAGATATGGGGAAAAACTAGAAAACGCATGATCCTCTAAAAGCCACGGTAAACAATGTAATGAGGAAAGATTTTTTCAAATCCAGCAATATTTCCTGATTCTTCAGTACCTGTGGGAGCCACTGGCACAGCTTAAATATAATGAATTGAAGGTGCAAAAAGCATATTTGCCATCTCAGCCTTTGTTTGGTTTCAAAGTTAACCAGTTAAGATGTATGAAACTGTATGAAGGCTAGCAACAAAGTTAACATAGAGATATTTTAAAAAAACCAGAGAACTATGTGTAAAGTTTTGATAATGTTTTCATGGTTAGGTATAACGTGTTCCAACATAATTTGGATTTTCCTACAAAGTTCTTTATGTGCTTTTTCCTCATGAGCCATATAACCTGGCTGTCATGGATATGGGGCTGGTACAGCATTGAAGTGTGTAGACAGAAATTGCATGCATGATGCGCTGTGATATTCTGGCATGTTCTCACCTCGTTTATCTTCAAACACTACTTTTTTCCTGCAGCATTGATACAGTGCATGAAGGCCACCTTCACCTCCATCTTGCCTGTGTAAAAAAAACTAGCATGAAGAAATTTCTCCAGAATTTGTTCCTTTGTTTTCATTCTCGTTTTCTTCTGACTGGGATTCTTTATATAATAAAAATAATAAGGATGATGAAAAGATCATTTTTACTAGAACTATCTTGTCAATAGAGATGTAGATATTGTGGGCACAATGCAGCAGAAATTAAAATGTTATGGCTTGTGTATCAGAAAGTTATCACACAAGTACTGTATACTGTCTCTTTGTGCTTATCCGTAGCAGAATATACTCTTGACAGAGTAAGACTTCTAGTTTCTTGGAGTGATAACTATAACCCATTGTCTGTAGTAATAAAAATAGAATCCAGGAAGTTATTCTACACTGATTTATTTCCTTTTTCTAATGCATACAGCTACCTCCTAGGACCTAGTGGACTAGAAGTCTGGATGATACTTGAAAATTCTCAGAAAACAAATCTGAATTCTACTTTTTGGAAATACTATCTCTCATTTAGAAAAGAAGGTCATCTCTGATGTTCCTATGCATTTACCTGTGGGACACAGCTTTGATTTCATCTCCTGAGAGGTGCCTGGCTGTACAGGCTTCTCCATGAAAAGTTCTTGAGTAGGACCCATCTGAAGTTGAAGAGATTGAACCATTACTCTCCTGAGCTACAACCGTGATTTCTGAGCAATCACATTGCAGTGATGTTTACCAGACATCCCCTTGTGTAGCCAGTCTTGGCTTACAGAGACAAGTGTAGGGCTATAAAGATGATCAGAGGGCTGGAGCACCTGCCCTATGAGGAACTGCTGCGAGAGCTGGGCCTCTTCAGCCTGGGGAAGAGAAGACTGAGGGGGGATCTTATCAATGTGTATAAGTACCTGAAGGGAGGGTGTCAAGGGGATGGGGACAAACCCTTTTCAGTTGTCCCATGTGACAGGACAAGAGGCAACGGGCAGAAATTGAAGCTCAGGAAGTTCCGCCTGACCGTGAGGGGGAATTTCTTCCCTGAGAGTGACAGAGCACTGAACAAGGTTGCCCAGAGAGGTTGTGGAGTCTCCTTCTCTGGAGATCTTCAAGGCCCACCTGGATGCAACCCTAACATGCTCTAGGTGACCCTGCTGAGCGGGGAGGCTGCACTAGATGATCTCTGGAGGTCCCTTCCAACCTTACTGATTCTATGATTCCGCACTCCTGAGTATTTCTATAGACTTGCTATGGCAAATGAGAGCAAGGCTGCGGCTGTGAGGAAAAAAAAATGTACCAAGATGTGACTTTCCAGGAATTCTGTTGACTTTAAGCTAATAGTGTTTGGCAATTCATTAGAAACCAAAGTCTCTGTTCTGTGATCACTTCAATGTGCACTATGACCTCCAAGACAAACATGGGGCCTCGCACAAGATGCCAAGCATCTCCTAAGGTACCTGGTGCCTCCAGTAATCTGTGCTGAGTTTGGGATGTACATCTTGGGGAGAAGGGGACTGTCATCTCCCATGTGTGCGTGGGAGGGAGCTGAGTTCTCACACAGCTGAGTTCTATGCAAATGCAGCACAGTACGAAAATGTTCCTGAGCCGTATCTTCTTATTTAACTATTATTTTAATGTGTTTGAAAAGGAAACTAAAGTGGGAGTCTAAAAGATGTTCTAAGGAGTTCCAGATAAAAACTTTAAATATATCTACTGAGTAAACCAGAATATTTATCATCTTCCATAAAGAAAATAACTATGTTGCCCTCCATGTATTTTCTCCTCTCATAAAATCTTTCTTTACAACTTGCTTGACGTTTTTGTAAGGGTTTGTGAAAATCTTATTTTAAGTTGGAAAATGGGAAAAATAAATTAGTTATTGAACAAATTGTTGTGGTTCTCCTTTTATAGCTTTCTTATAATCTTGTCCTCTTTCCATCCCACATACCTTTTACACTTCAAATGACATGCAGCATACATCCTCTTTTCCATCAGTATTTTCTTCTTGTAACTAAAATGAGTTACTCTAGTGAGTAGTAACTCTTACATGTAACTAGGTATAAAGAGTAATTATAGAGATTAGAGATGCATTTTTCCAAAATCTCAAGATATTTCTGAAGTGAAAACACAAAAACAAAAAAAGAAATGAAAATGAATTTCTGGATCTGTTTGGCTTAGATAATTCAGAAATGTTTCACTGTGTGTTCATTTTTTAAGTACCACTCAAGCAGTTAACGAACATAAGGGTTAATTTCCAAGAGACTGATCTCCTGGCTGCTAGCCGCAGTACCGTTTGGAGCAAACAAGTATTTCTGGTTCGCATCTTACCAGGACGAATGAGCAAATACAGAAACTCTTAAAAAAATCAGATTAATATCACAGATAAGCCACAATGACTTGATCCGTTTACTCAGTTTCAAACTTGGGGATTTTTGCTGATGCACTTGTCTTTTGAATGAACAAAAGTCTTATGTGAATGTATTTTATGTGAATCCAGCCTATGAATTTTTTGATTGATCTTCCTTGTAACTATTAATTCTAGTAGTTCCTTTTATCAAACAAAATGCTTGAAGGGAGACTTTTGTCTCAGAAATAATGCTGCTGCTTTTCCACTTATGCCTCCTTCCAGCCCTGCTTATGTAGAGCGAGGGCATTGCCCAACACAAGGCAAAAACTAACCATGACGGTCCGTGGCCTTGCAAGATGACGCTGCTCATCCGAAACTGCAGGCACCCGTTGTCAGTAGCGCTCTGGCGTTTCTCTTAAAATGACGGAACAGTTAAAAAGTTGGCGTGAAGTTGCTGTGATTAGATTTTCGGGGTTTGTTCGTACAAAGAGGAGGAGCAGTTCTTTGTCCGCTGCCCCTCCAGGCCACATCCACTGAATAGGACGGTGTTTTGGAAGGACTTAGCCGTTTATTGCACCATGGCCAGAACCGGGTTTGGACCGGTTGGCCGGCGCTCATCTTCGGTCAGCCAGCGGAGGAGCCCGTGCTTCATAACGCACGTAACTTTCTGTTCTGGCCGCTAGAACGGTTGTTCAGCAGAATTGCTGGTGCCTCCTGGAATAAAACCAGATTGATTTTACATTAAGAAAGTATGATAGGGACAGAAAATTCTCTTCTGTCCTGGAATATTTATGGTCGCTGAGGGTGCCGTTTCTCTTCATGCTCTGCAGGAAAGACCATACAATGTGTGCATTGGTGCTAGCTAAGGTAGCTAGGAGGGGTTGTCTTTTATCTTTGACACAAACAAATGTTACAAAAGTCTCTTCCAAAAATCTGAGCAACACAATAAGCTTTCAGAAAAGAGAAATGGTGTGCTATGTTCACATATTTATTAATATTTCTCAATAAACCCAAAGGTCATACAGTTCTCAGGTGGTCAAACAATGGTAAACCACAATGGTCGTTTCATCACCTCCCTCTCCCAGACCAAACACGCTTCCAGCTCTGCCCTGCGCTCTGGGTGAAGAAATTAAATGCATTCGCCTGAGGACTGAGTATTTCTGACACACAAAATGTGGGTTTCAGAGAGGACCGGGGTATAAATACCGCCGTGGCTGGCTTCCACACAAATCCGTCCGTTCACATGCAGAGGGATCTGCCGCCTGGGCTCATGCTAGTCTATCTAAGTGGTGAATAATTCAGTCCGAAAGACAGATAAAGGTTTCAGTCTCGCCTGGGAGGAGCCGAAACGCTGCCGCTAAAACGGCAGCTGCTCCGCGAGCGTTAGCGCGTGCGGCCACCGAATGCCCGCGGGCGAGGGGCGCAGGCCCGGCCGGCCGCCATGCCGCGCCGTGCGGCGCCGAGGGGCCGGCGAGGGCGGCTGAGGGGCGAGCATGCCCCAGCGCCACACGCACCCACGCATGCAGCGCCCGGCGGGCAGCGGCGAGGGCGCTGCTTGGGCGGGAAGGGGGCACGGAGCGGCGGGGGGCTCCGAGCGCCGGTTAAACGAGGGGCCGTCGCCCCCCGAGGCCCGGCCGCACCGGCTCGCACCTCACGCCTGCGGCGGCCATGGTCGCGGCCGCCAGGCCCGAGCCGGCCTCCGCGGCGGGGAACGGCAGCGCCGGCGGCAGGTAAGGGCGGGCGAGCGCGTTAGGGAGGGGGAGCCGCCACGGGTGGTGCCGCCGAGCCGCTCGCCTCGGGGGGGGCGTTTGGGGCGGAGCGGCGTCTCGCCAGGGGGCCAGAGCGGGGCCCGCTGAGCGATCGGGCCTTGGCGGGGCGCGGGCCGGACTGCCGCCGAAAGGCGAAATTCAGTGGGGAAAAGCCGGTCGGGCTTCCGGAGGGAAGGAAGAAGAACCACTATTAAGGTCTTCACAACCCAAATGAGGGTAGAAATGGTTTTGGGGGGGGGGTTTCTCGGTGAAGAGCACCTTGCCGTAGGACTCGAATGTGGAAAACTGAGGAAAATTTAGGTGGGATATCCTCATTTAGGCATGAGGGGGAAAAAAAAAAGAAAACAAGAAAACCCCAGTGAAAATGCCAGAAAACAAAACGAACTGGGTTCCCATTGTTGGAACGAGGTAGGTGGAAAAAAAAGACTAAATTGCCCTGGATGACACTGAACAAGCAACAACGGTGCGAACGGGCGGAGGAGAGAGGAGGTTAAAAGAGCCCGGAGAGATCCTGCGAAATACAAGGGGCCGTCGGGGGCTGGAAACCGCGCAGCGGCCGCAACGTGGAAGCAACCGCGGGCGAAGCTGCTCCTGAGCTCTGGGAACGGATGGTGCAGGTGGAAGGAGCAACAGCACCTCGCAAAAGCCCGAAGACGAGGCGTGACAATATTTGCTGAGAGACTAAGTAAATATTACTTTACGATACAGAAGAATTATTTTGAAAACAGTGAAGGCAGAGCCGCCTCAAGAGATGGAAACATCTGCTTATTAGTTAAGTTTGACTACGTTATTTGTCAAGCAGTGAAGCATAAAGTTAATGTGCAGTAGTTAAAAAAAAAAAAAAGAAAGAAAACTGCCCTGCTGTTGATCAGAGTTTGGGTTATATATCTGGGAAATCCAGGGCATAAACGATTTCCATACAAATGTAAAATGGAAATAAATATTTTATAATTGTTTTAGGAAAGGAAATACTTATTCCGCGCTTGTAAACAAAATTCCATACTAGTTTGGATTATTTTCTCACTACACAGAAATAGTGCAGTCAGAGAGTTCAAGCGCAGCCTGCTGGCACGTTTGTGGAGGCGTACTACGTGCGGGAAGCACTTAGCAGTTGTAATGAAAAGTAAACACCAGGCTTCCAACCTGATTACCGTAAGTAAAAATGATTTGCCAAAGCATGTGACTGTGTGCATATCCTACTGAGTACAGAGTATCCACAATCTAATAGTTTTGTGGAATACAGTACAAACATATTAAAAGTAATTTAAAAAGGCTAGAGAGTTAAGCTGAATTCGTAGCAGTCGTGGCTAAAAACCTTTGAAACTAGGACTATCACCAATAAAGTGCTCAATAAAAAGCTGAAAAGCAGCCTGTCTCGCAATTTCACGTTAAAAATGGGAATATTGCGAACTTTTACTTGCACAAGGGAGTATAAACCAGAAAATGTTCTGTGGAAAAGTAGGCTCCAGACAGTCTAATTGCAAAGAAGGTGGAAGAGACAGTAGGCTTTTCTAAATTTTTCAGGTTTCTGTAAGATGATGACTGAACATGATTATGCCTTTAAAAGAATGAGGGACAGTTTATTTATTACAGAGAAGGAGGGAGGAGAAAAGATGAAAGAAGAACTCTAAGTTTCTGAGTTAAAATGGAGGACAAGTCGTTAAAGTCAGTCAGCTTTGAGAGGTGGAGCAAGCCAAATATTGTAGAGAGTAGCTCCTAGGAGCTCATTGAAGAGTCATGAAATGGAAAAGAACTCAGAAACAAGTGATACATGTTTTGATCTGGAATGTGAATATATTTTTTCTTCTGGGAGATGGAGACGTACAGGTCTTTGTGAAACTATCATCATCACTGATCCAAAATAGCTATGGATGTGAGGCAGTTTGATACAGGGTCTGTCATCACTTCATCCCTTCTAAGTCCTCCCTCTCTCTCTCTCTTTTTCTTTAATTTTGTGCCTTTTTTTTAACTGTATGTATGTTAAAAATTCATCTTCCTTATAAATTTTTGCTCCAGAGTTCAGAGGTTTCAGTGTGATGGATTAGAAAATGGAATATATAGAAAATATAGTAAGAACAGCTATCCAGAGTTTGAAATGAGCTTTTATCAGTTCATAGATTCATTGTCTCAGCTTGCTATATGCATTATTTCTGCCTCAGTTACTCACACTGTCCTCTTTTTCAATAGTATACTGGGGGTGAGGCACTAAACAAACAAGACAAGGAACAAAAAAAAAAAGATTTTAAATTTGAATTGCTTAACTGAACATTTCAGAGTACTAACTGCAGCTCTGCTGGATGAAAAGAAAATATGCAGTTATGACACAGTAGTATGATTATATCCATTCACTATTGATCTTACCTTCTTCAGGACATGAGATTAAAGTTATCATAGCAAATATGAAAATTTATTGGGAAGGTTGCCTTCTGAAAATGATTAACTTCATGCACACAAGAGAACAAGATCTTGTGGGCCTTTCATATGAAACTAAGGTCTTATTTTCTTATTAGTGTAACAGAGACTGCAACATTATGAGGAAGTCTGAGAGCTTGAGCCAAACGCATTCTGAAGACCATTGCAGTCCCAGAAAAATTGCAGTAAGCAAAGTTCAGATGGGAGAAATGGTCTGATTCTGATACGGTGTCAGAATTCCAGTAACTAAACATCAGGATATTCTCATGAAAGGAGCCAGCTTGATAACTCATCCTTCTGCCTGCTCACTGGACAGAAACAAAGAAATGTGAAGAAAATGGTACATATTGGCAGGCTTGTGATGGGTGAAGGCAGCTAAGCTGATTACTACCTTTTAACCTGCAGTGAGTCTATCCTGTGATAGAGAATCTCAGCAAAAAAAAAAAAAAAAAAAAAAAACAAAAACAAAACAAAAAAAAAAAAACACAGAACAAAGCAGCTCTAGAGTATGAAGAAGAAAATCCTATGCTTAGAGTTATTTTGTCTCTGCTGCGCAGGTTTTGCACAGCACAAAGATTCACTAAAAGGTTGGCACGCCAGGCAGTGTTGCCAGCTTGATAGATGTGTCGGCTGCAAGAACAGATTCTAAACTGAAATGGGAAACAGGACGGCTAGAAAAAAGATTTGGGAATTGCTAACCTAAAACCTTTTCCAGCACTCAGTGTCCCTTCTAGCCATAGATTTAAAGAAACTGTTGATCACCAGAGGTGAGTTGGGAACCAAATGAGTCAAACTACGAGTCCTAAATAGCCCAAGCATAAGGATTGATTTTAGAGAATCTCCTGGAAATGTTTTTCACAAAATACAGTGAACTAATTAAAATAATGCAACACAAATATTGCATGAAAGAAATACAGAACTAGTATAATACAGAAAAAGAGAAAAATATCGATACTGATGTTTTCAGGTCTAAGGTGTTAAGAAACACTGAAAGTCACCAATATGTCAGGGCTAACCTTTGCTGTAAAAAACAGATGTCGAGTTTTTTCCAAAAGTAACATCGGATGTGGAGGTAAGAGCTTACTCGTGAACAGAAATTTAATCTCAGAGGAGTGCTGCCCCAAGTCGGTGTCATTTTTTATTACCTAATCACTAATACAAAGCTGTATTATTACAGATATAATAAGTTGACTCCCTGAGTCTAAGCAAATTAGATCTACCTTTGTCTAATATTTATATTTTGTGGTTACTTAAACCAAACAGTTCTTTTCATTAGTTAGCTCTAGCTGTTGAAGCAAAAAATTCATTCTTTCAATGGTTTTTCTGTATTTTTCTGAATCCTTTTACTCTTGCCTCTCTTTTTGGCCTAACCGAAAGGCCAAAAGTTGAAAGTCTTAATTTGTAAAATACTGTAGGGAAGTATACTGCCATTACAATGTCCCCTCTAACTGTCTTTGTATGCATGCCTGACTTGTTCTTTAGATTAAGAGCAACCTTTTTACTTCATGCATAGCGTGTAGACTGATAGTTTTGATACATGATTTGACTTCTGACCTGTAGATTTAAAAGTCTACAAAATTATGCACATAAATTCAGATAGCCATGCACAGCACTGGAAAACTGACGTCAGAGGCCTAAGTTTGTTATTTCATTATTTTATGATTATACAGACTTAAGGTCTACAAATTAAGGAAAAAAATAAAACAGCAAACGAGCATATAGATGATGATAAAACCTGGAGATACTCACTCCGCATTTCGACATAGAAGTGAATGCCTACATGAACAGACCTTTCCAGTGAAGGTGAGATGCAGGTTAAAGTAAAATTGCTTTTAACATACAGCTGAAGTGTATACCTGCAATAGAGTATCTAGAAAGGAATTTAATTATTGTCTCTGTTGAGTATGCATAAACCAGAAGATCTTGTATAATTTGATGGCAGGAAGTGAAATTGGTGTCACTTGCAACAGAAATACAGTGCTGGAATACACTGTGGGAAGTGGAGTCTGGAGTTGGTGAGTATCTGGCTGCACAAAGTGCAGTTCTGGTTCAGATTAAAGATGTTGTTGCAGCCTCTTCTTCTCCCAGAAAATCCATTGTGTTGATAGTTGGCTTGCTGGTTCAGTGCCCACAAGAGAAGTGGAGGATGTGATGAGAACTTCATTATACTCTTTTAATATCCAGAAAATATATTCCTCTAGTCTTGGGGAGGGGGGAGTTGCAAATACTGTACCTTAAAAATGTAGATTTTTCCTGTTTCTTAATGTTTTGGAATGGGGGTTCCTGGATTACTACAGATACCAACTGCTCTAAGATTTTTCTTCTCTGTGTTGGTTTTAATAAGAAAAACAGCTTTCTCCTCCTCCCCAAGAAAAAACAAGATCATCTAGACTGTAAGGGAAACTTTAAATTTGACATTTTAGAATTTGCAGGAATCCCTATCCTTTGTCTGCCTGATGGCAGAAGACCCACCTCAGCTTATTTATAGAAATCCTTTGCAAAATGACTGTTTGCCGTTGGTGATTAGCAGAAAGAAAGCTTCATGTAAGTATAACAACCGTTACTCTGATTTGCTGTCAGTGTCTAAGAAAGATAGCACAGAGATCTCCATGATCAGCAAAACACATTCAGTAATCACTGTCCTGTTAATCAGTTCTGACCTGTCTTTGTAGACAAGTTCAAATGACTTATGTGTACCACCTTACTTAAAAAAAATACTGAATCAGTTTTCTTGACTACCTGTAGTTTCAGACTTTATAGGAAAGCTGAACCAGCGGAAATCCAGATGGTACAGCTTCTGAGCACATAGCAAGTTCAGAAGAGCAAGGTGCCTAAAACTCTTGTCTCTTTTTGTTCCAGGCAGATACCAGAATTCAGTCATGTAGGAAGAGGAGAAACTGATGAAAGAGCTAGATATGCAAATCGCATAGTTCTGTGAATAAAGACATCAAAGTTTTGTGTTCTTGAATAAATGAAGACTCAAAGGGAGATATTTTAATTGTTCACAGCTTGAAAACCTTTTCAGTAGGCATCTCCAATGTTTTGGAGCTTTTTCTTCAGGTTAGCTAAACTTTTCTGCAGGTTAGGGACCTCTGTGCCATACTTTCTCATCTCATTTTTTTCTGTATCTCTCATCCACCTTCCCAAATCAATATTCAGCCAAATCCCTGCCACAAAGTCCAAAATCTTGATCAGCTTGCTTTTGCTTTCTTTTTGGCTGGAAACCTCTTCCTGGGGGTCTTATCTGTCTTAAGCAGAGGGCAGGGATTAAATCAGCAAAGTTTATCTTGATTTAGAATTTTGGCCCAGAGTCCTAAAGTATTTAGGCACATAGATATTTGATGGTGGTTCAGATACTCCATAGTAGTTTCTATTAGCCATATTCCTTCAAGTTAGGATAGTACAGAGCTAATGCTTCAAAACATGCCTATCTTTGTATCTGCAATGTTATAGACTGTGTCTGTGTTGCTGTATGGAATCCCTACCCCCATCCTCCAGGACAGCCTTGGAACCAAAATAAACATCTTTCTGTGTTTTCAGCCTCCAGGAGCATCTGTCTGACTAGTTTCTGATCTTACTGAGATTTCTGGCTGGGAAGTTAAGAGTACTTCCTATCACTAAGGCATCCGACAGCGCCGTAAACGTGGCTACAGGAATCTAGCTATCCATATGTGCTTGTAGTAGTGACATCAAGTAGAAAAACAAGACAATGCAGGATCTTATCTTGCTGAGGCCATGAAGTCCTTTCTAGCAGCCTTTGACATTTCCAGCCACAAGCACAGATGAAATTTATTATAGCTTGTGTACATTAGACCACAGCATGTTCCTTGAGCTCAGAGCATTTTCTCAGCAGCATAAACGCAGCCGTATTTGATTCTCCTAAAGACATTGTTGAGGGATCCACAGACTAGAAAAACCCGATTTCTACTGAATATGCAAATGTTCTCTCTTTAAATAGGGAAATATTAGACTTCTGGAAAATCCTTGGATCTTTCAGGATAACTGGAAGAGAGGTGTATGTAGAGAGCTCTTTCTTTACTTACTCTTTTTGTATATTATTATTTATACAAAATTTTAAGTAAAATAGGATGTAGGAAAAAAGGAACAGGGTGTTTTGGGAGATGTGTCTCTGCTCTTGGCAAAGAAAAGGAAAAAAAAATAGGCCAAAATAACAGAAGCAGCGCAGGGCTGTGGTGCCCAGACTGCAAGAAAAAAAAGAGATTGGAGCAGGCCAAAGTCCAGTATTTGAGGCACACAAGAAAAATATGAAGACCTCTGATATTAATAGTGCTGCCTCCATAAGCCTAGGAATGATCATGCTGGTTCAGACCAAATCTTCATCCAGCCCTATATCCTGTCGTAAGAGCAGCAAGAGTTGATGTTTAAAGAAAGACAGAAGAAGAAGCCCTACCTCAAGTGATGCTTCACTGATGTATTCACCTAAGTTTCCAACAATCAATGGTTATGAACTTCTTAGGCTGAAGATGGTGCCAGTCACTGTTTCAGAAAATCACTGACTTCTTGCCTCAAAGCAACAGTGGGTGAAAGCCTAGATTAATTAGGTTCACTGTATTATTTTCACTTTCAAGAAAGACATTACCTTTACAAAGCTAAAGAAAACTAAATCACTAGAGCTTTTATTTTTAAAGTCTCTTTACAAGGATTATTTGGACCTTGCAAGACTCTGTGAAAGGCCTGTGCAAAGTCTCCCTGCCCTGGCCATCTTCATTAGATTTTTAGTCTTTGAAAATTTCCCAGAATGGATCTTCCATAGGGCATACCTGGAAAGTTGATGAAGGTAACAAAACATTAAAAATTAGAGCAGTTAGTACTTTTGAATTCAGTGACATGGTTGAATCTGGTAGATTAGTACAATTCATGTAGTGCCCGGATACCTGTGCTCATCTGAGCAATGTCACAACTCCTTTCTGTATGTTACAGACCAACATGTTAGGATAAATCCTTTGACCTTTCTCTAAGCCTTGTTTTCGTTATTATTTCATAGTGTTTTAAGAATTACTCAGTGTTTGCCAAACACTGAAATGAAGTTATAAGCAGTGGGAGGGTTTGTACTAAGTAGTCATATGCATTGTATAGGTAAGCCTGTGGTTTAAAGAGCACTTGAACAAATCCTCGAGATGTCAAATAAAGTCTTGCCAAGTTGTTGGCAAAAGCCCAGCCTTTTCTGTTTTATTTTGAGATACTTGATTATCAGTGTAGGAGGATACCTTCAAACAAACTAATCATAAGCTTTTTTTCCTTTCCTTATCTACTTTCTTCCACAATTTCTCAGATAGTTACTTATGTATTATACTGCACAATGCCTGTATGCTTTCTCCATCCTTCTGTAAAGGCTTGAGGCAACAAAAGAACCTGTACTTTTGTAAAAGATTTGGTGATGAAAAGAGAGGAAACATAGTCCTTTGCATTTCTTCACAGGGACTCTTGCCTTCCCTCCTCCCTATGAAATGTTGGAGATGGGCACACTGTTTGTGGCACAGTGGCACACTTCTCCAAGGAGCAGGCAAAAGAATGAGGAGGAAAGCTCAGCATGTATGGTCTCCTTAGAGACACTATTTTTGAAGCAGCTTCTAAGGTACTGGCACATGGACTGCTGAACCTAGTGGTGGGACGCAAGTTATAAGGCAAAAGCTAGGAGAGGATGTGACATCCAATCACAAACATCAGCTGTGGACCACTGCAGCTGAAAGGGTTTACTTGTCCAGTAAATGCTAGCAGGCCTTAGCTAGGTTGAGCTTAGATCCAAACTTTATAGCACTGTCAGTTATGTTCAGAACTATGCAAAAAATCAGTGATTTTTCCATTGGTCTGTGGCCTACCTCTCTCAGTCTGTGAGAGAAAACTAGGAAAGACAAGCTTTTTTTTTTTTTTTTTTTTTTTTTTTTTTATATTCGTGTTCCAGTGTCTGCTTCTCCATGAAGTGATGTGAAAGCTTTCTTTTCTGGTAGCTTAGGGCGTGGGTGCTTCAGGTTCTGGAAAGACTCTTGTAGCAGTTGTTTGCATGATGAGATAAAAGTAGTTGTTCGCATGATGTTTGCATGTTGAGATGAAAGACATCCTCCACATGTGTCCCTAGCACCAGTACACACGTTGTGTACTATTCCCCTTCAAGCATAAAAAGAGAGGAACCACACTGGTGTGTGTAAGCATTCCACAGCTCAACGGGATTGTCAGTTCCCTTCATGGGTTACCAGGGCAAAACTATTCTCCTTTATGTGGAGAAGTAATGATGACTGTCTGGAGGCAGCTGTACTGCAGCTGCACGGCTGCATGGGCTGGGGCTGAGAACAGCATGCTCTGCAGGCAGAGCCCTCTTTCTCCCTCGGGAAGGTGAGCACCAGAGTTGGCTGTCTGATGCTGGGAGCTGGGTTTAGTTAGCTTTGGCTTAGTGAAGGGGAACCATCAAGAACCAAGAAACTCATATTAGACAATTGAATCAGACAAATATGTCAGGGAGACACCAAGTTCGGTCACCAAGTCGCGGGCTCCAGCAGAAGAGCCGTTACGTTTACATCAGTCCTGACGTGATTATCTGTCTTCTCTGTGAAGAACCCCAGCACAGAGAATCTACTCCCTACTCAAGCAGGCGGTCTGTTGCTGGGCTTTACCAACTTTATCACGATAGATTTATTTCTAATGTCTAACTTAAAAGTCTCTTTTTGTAGTTCAGACCCGTTATTTCTTGTTCTTTCCAAACACAAGAGATTATTCTCTTTCTTTTGAAAAAGAGCCTTTTACATATTTGAAAACTGTTATGTTCCCTCTCAGTCTTCTCACCTTCAAAAAGAGATGTCATTACCTCTATTTGCTGTTCTTAAGACATCATTTTTTAAAATTCTTTATGATAGGTCATAGTCTTCGGCTGTCTAATCTTTCCGACTTCTCTCTCCTAAGTTCTGTTTAGGTTGAAGGCATCTTTCTTGATGTACTTTGCCCAAAACTGAACAAAGCCTATCAGGATATTGGCAAATCCTCTCAGTTTTTGTTTTTGCCTAGGACACAGTAAAATACAATTTTTATCAAAAAAAAAAAAAAAAAAAAAGAAAAGAAAAAAGAAAGAAAAGATCACTTTTGACCCACAACAATAATAAATAACATTTTGCCTCCAACCTCCTAATCCATGAGTATGATGGCAGAATTTCATTATTAGGATGCAAAACCTTCAGCTTATAGCCTAATAATTTTACTATTGTGTCTTCTATTTGTCCTGGTTTGTTCTCAAGCTTAGATGCCCAATCCTCATATAAAACCACTCCAGAACTAAACATGGCTTCATTGGCCATCTCTGCCAAGAACAAAATCTAGTAGAGATTTTTGCCTGAACAAAATTTAAATGCAGCATCCAGCAAATACTAATTGCAAAATTAGTCTTATTTACTGATTACTGTATCTCAGTGTAAGAACTACTTGGAGTACCAAGTTTTGGCAGAATTGGCCACTACTTGAACAGCTCTTTCCTGTCTCCTTTTCCTATGCATAATGATAGCCCATGGACACCCAGATCATTCTTTTATTTGAACAACAGGAAGAACTTTGCCAATACTGATGCACTTAACAGTTATTACTACTGTTTCACATGCTGCAATATACACAAGAAGCTTAAGCATATCTGCCGTTCTGGAATTACATTTAATTCAACATTTGTTCCCTGGTGTCAGAGGTGTGTTTACATAGCAAGAAGTAGCCTTAACTTTATGGACTCAAGCAGTGAAGAAAACAGTTTTAGAATGCTGGCTTCTGAGTGAATTCAGTTAGAAACAATCGTTGAGGAAAAAACCTACTTCTCAGCTTGACCAACTCTGTAATCTAATCACGATAACTTTAATGTTTTCTCAGCCTCTTAGTAGAAAAATCCAATTATTACTGAATAATATAGACAGGAATTTGGAAAAATAGTGACTCTTCTCTTGCCCCTTGTTTTATTCAAGAGTAACTGAGCACATGTGGATGTGAATGTGTCTTTCACACCCTTGAAAGCTCTGCAGAAGAAATAGAGGAAGCCTTTCTTTGTGCCAAGGATGACCAACCCTATATGGGAACAATGAATAGAGTATTATGTGTTCATTCACTACTTGGATGAATAATCCTGAGAAACATGATAAAGGAATACATAGAGTGAGATATACTCATGCAGAATGTGTGTTTCACACTTTTCAACAAATAAACCACTGAAACATTTTGCATAGAGGCAAAGTATCAAATTATTGCAAGACTAACCTGACCAATTTTAAAGGATTTCTGTAAACATTGGTACATGCTGGAGGAATTTGATATATGTAATCTGTGCGCTTCCGTCTAAATCAGTAGTCAGCAGTCCAACAGTCAGAAGATTGGTACCTAGGAGAATAATACAGGTGCTCATTAATTGCCAGAGTGCCATTTGAACTGGGAATCTGTGCAGAGGTGTTTTTGTATTGTGTTCCTAATCCCTGGAGACAGTCATATGTTGAATTTCTTATATGTTTTAATTACCTGGTTTTTCAACTTTAAATTACTGACCACTTTAAGTCTCAGAAGTTTCAGAGGAAAATAAAGACGGTAAAAATGTCTTGACATTTCTTTGCGGAAAGACTTTCTTTAAGTCAGTAGAACGTGTTCGTCATGCCCTGCCCTCTTGAGAAAAAGAGATTAAGTGAATAAAGAACGTCTGACATTTCTAAATGAAAAGTTGGACAAGTATCACTGTACTGTATGAAAGGGAATCAGAAACTACTTAAATATATATATATTTAATAGCTGACAGAATATATGTCTATAAACTAACAGAAAAGCCACAGAAACAAATTTATTTCTCGACTGCAACCTAACATGGAAAATTCATAAGCCTTTGAACAGTGTTAGGCAGGATAAAGAAAGGTTTTATTGAAAGATCTCATGGAGAGGATTACATTTTTTTCTTTTTGAGAAGTGAGTAAAACACAGATTTTCCCGTTTTATTAGCTGTAAGGATTTCAGCAAGAACTTCTTAAAACTTACTGTTCTTGGTCTTTCTTTCTGAAACAACCCCCAGTGTGTGATTTTTAAGTCTGATATATTTCCTGCTGTATATTTGGCACTGTTTTCTTGCTCTACTTGTTTGGTGGCTACCTTGAAATGTGTGACCTCTTTCTAAAATGAGGTTTTGGATGCATACTTATGCCCGGAAACATTCCTCCCATACAATGGAATCGAGAAAGTCCTAGAGGAACTTTAAACATAATGGATAGTTATTTGATTAGACAGAGTTGATCACACAGATATTGGAAGATATATACCAAAGAGCATGAGTCCACCTGAGACATAGCTACAAATGTGAGCATGGTGTACATATCCAGAAAGGCAGAAGCACAAAACTGAGATGTGGGTTGTGGGGATATATATCTTCAGGATGCAATTTCAGTAACTTTGCTATAAAAGCAAAATATACTTTGCTTGTGCAAGATGCTTGTACATCTGCATGCCTATTGACAAATACACTTTGTGCACAGGTAAAAGAAGCAAAATATTTCACATAATGTTCTCTTAAATAATTGTGACATTCAGCAATATCAGTTTACTGCTGATGCTGTTAGGTGTGTCTCAGCAGATAACAAAGGAATCAATAGACCATAGAGACTGTAACAGCTCCATATCCAGAGTTTTAATTCCCCCAGAGAAAGGAGGCACTAGCTGGTGAAGTTGTACTTATACCTGACAAGTTCAGAGTCTTTGGTGCTATCCGTCTGTTAGTACTTATGTATATGAAATGTCCGAAGATCTTCAGGCCTGTCCTATTCTGCCTCTCTCTCTGGACTATAAAGAAAAATGCCTATGTTGTTCCTTTTGAGTAACTGACTTACATATTTTAGTCTCTACTAAAGGAGATTAAATTCAAATCCCAGATAGGGAGAAACTTCTCTATCTGGTTAAATGCATGTGTCAATTCCTTTATACATATATATGATGAACATCAGGACTTTGGATATTGGGATATTACAGCTAAGAGAATCATTGCTGAGGTAACCAACAGACCAAATTGTCTTAAAGGTCAATAAAGCATAAGATCAGAAATGAGAGCATCTACAGTCAACATTAAATAATTCAAATGAAAAGAAATATGTTATTTTCTTTCTTTTCAAGTCAACCAAAACTTTTTAGTTTTTTTGTGTACAAGACTGGGGAACATATACGTTTTGCACACATTAAAAATAAAAATTAAAGTGACTTTCTCTGAAAAGTTGTAGCTGTTGTCCAGACTTTGGAGAATGGATTTGACATTTTTTTCTGAATGGAAACTGCTCACTTTGATCAAATGGTAAGCCTTTGAAAGCCTGCAGCTTGCTTTGTTATTAGCGTAATTGTTAGATACTCAGATCTTAGCATATGAATTATTTCAGTGCCTGTGGGGAATGGGCCATGCTCAGTCCACTACGACTCTGGACTGTTTCAGATCATGCAGATTACAGGACTATCAGTTACTCTTCTAGCAGATATTGTACCTGTATTAAAGAAGGATCAGGAGTGGCAGTAAAATTGATGCAGGCAACAATAGGGCCATTAGTCTGACTCGAGAATGTGCCAAGCTTTAGAGCAGATTTTGAAGGAAAGAATTAATTAAGGCAGGACAATGAAATGGAATAAAAAGGAACATACTCCAAAGGTAGATCATATGGTACTGATCTGATATCTTTGATAAAATAAATGATCTTGTTAACAGAAATGCTGTGGATTTTATTTACCTTGGCTTCAGGGAAGCCTTTAATATAGTATCACAGTTGAAATTTTTGCAGCTGGGGAAGAGCTCTAAGGAACTAGTTAAAGAAGAAGCAATAGGTTAAGTTCAGAGTGGGGAGATTTCTAATGGGGTATCTAAAATATTGGTCATTATACTGGACTTGGTTAGTATTCTACTGAGAACTTGGCACAGAAAAGGAGAAGACCTCTTGATAGCACAGGCTGAGGAGGCACCATCAGTGGAAAGATGAACTGGGGTGTTAGACAGGAAGCAAAGGATGATTTCTAAGCGGTAGAAATGGGATGGAATACCACAGTACAAGGCATATGATGATGCTCCTGGCTTCCTCTAGGTAATTTATCCTCTCCCAAGCTGTGTATCAGAGATCAGTCTCTTTCTTGTGACTGATTATCTCTCAGGCAGATGGAACTAGAGTTCTTGGCTTAGATGGCTACCTTTCACATAGCTATAGTGAGATTCATGGATGCCTACCATGTAGAGGCCCACAGCTGAGCTGGTCATCTAGATTTGCTTTAATAGTTAGTGGAATCAACAAGGAATGCTGCAGCATGATTCCTCTCATCGTCATGATTCCTCTGTCTAAAGTAAGTCAGATTATGTGTGCCTTAAAAATACCTATTTCCCTCCAAATCACTAGTAGGCTCTTAAGGAGGAAATCACATGCAGTTTAGCCTAGCTATAGCTATACTCAAAAAGATTAATCTGAACTGGCAAACTCCAGCAAAGGTCTAGTAAGATAACCAAGGGAAAGAACACCCTATTGATTGAGAAGAAAGCAGGGTAGCTTGGCTTGTTGGATAAGGTTCAGGCTGAATGGAATATGATACTGCACTGTAATATGTCGTGCGGTAAATGTCAGAGACCCAGAAGAGCTTATGAACAGCATTAACACACATGTATGTTTAATCTTTACGGTGAAGATCTTTAGTCTGGAAATGAAAAGAAGTGAGGTTGCCAAACAGTTTCCTAACAAGAGATGTAAAGACAAAAAGTCCAGCTATTTTTCAAACAAAATATAGTGTGTGAAAAGAATTGAGTGATATAGTAGGTACCCAGGAAGGAGGTAGAATCTCTGTGTAAAACAGCTTTAGTGAGCTTTAGTGTACCAGGCAGGGCTCCATGCATGGAGTGGAAAAGGTCTCCAATGTCATGGAAGGTTATGTATATACTAACTGAACATAATGAAAAGACTTACGGAGGCTTGCTTCATTCTGACCCTAGTGTGACCCAGGGCATGTGCAAGGGCAAAAAGGGCAGAGAGAGGTTCTGTGTATTATATCGCTGCTTGTGTCTCCTCACAGCCCCAGGCTGTACTGGCTGAGGGTAACTGCTTCAGCACTTAGCTTCACACTGCTGGAAAGGCTAGGGTTGACCTTGGGAAGGAAGACGGTGGCTTCAGCCTGAAGGAGCTGCCAGACTGCAGAGATCTCAGACACTACTTTGCATGTTGCCTCTAGGACAGTGTGACTCTCTGCTCCCCTCTGCTTAGGCCTGGGTTTGCTGAGAATAAACCTTTATCCTTAATTGGGCAAAGCTCTCCGGAATTTGAGAAACTGGGGGGAAAAATGACTGTTCAACAGCTGCTCAATATTCAAGTGGGCACAGCCAGACCAACTGAAGGTGTCTGGTCTGCCGCTCAGTCTCAGAAACTGGTATGGCATGGAACAATTCAGAACACAAAACACTCTTGAAGTGCCAAGCCACAGAGATAACAGTCGTAGTATCTTGGAAGCAATATATAAAAGAGTCCGACATGCTGGAGCCTGGGAGTATATTAGAATGTGTGCAAGGAGCTTGCCGGCAGGGAGAATGGCCCTGGAGCAAAATAAGGAGCAAACAACTTTGACAGAATAGAGCACTTTCTACAGCATTGGCTGTTGATTTTGGGTAGTGCAAGGGGCTTGAACTGGCCTGATGCTAAACCTTCTCCTATCTATCCCAAGGAAAAAAAAAGGAAAGTTAAAAGAAATTTACAGACCCTCTATTTCATGCTGAACTCCCTTAGGATGTGGAATTATTGAACGATTCTTCCCTCAGTAATTAGGCAAGGCTGTGTGTAAATGCAATAGTTGCAGTAGTGAGCTCATGATCAAGATATTTGGTGACAGATTTGGGAAGAAGTGAGGTAGCTGTGAAATATGCTAGGAAATAAGCACAAACTTTAAAAATACCCTGCAGGGTAAGAGACATCCATGGATCTTGTGTTTTCTGGCTCTATCATCCATCCTTCTTCCAAATATGTCATTCCCAAAGATGAACAAAATCTTCCCTTCTGTTTTTCTCTCCTTCAGTCCAGTTTTCCTCCCTGCCTTTAGCTGCAGCTGCAAGGGCTCAAGGTTTTGATTTTACCAGTACAGAGGCTACAAGTGAAACACACATGAGCCCTGTAGTGACTGTGCCCAGGCAGCCCTAAAGCCAACAGGTCTAATATAGGCCTGAAATAACCAAATGTGCTTCTATTTAGTGATGTAGAAGTGGTCACTGACCGTCTCTATGTCTTCTTTTGCAGTCTAGGGCCTGTCAAGGACTCGACGTCTCAGAAAGTGATTGTCTTATATGAGACCTTTATATGACTTGTTTTCTGTATTAATGAACGTGAAGAGAATTAGCAGATGCTTCACCAAAAGCAATAAAAAGGCAAAAAAGAAAAATAAAATTAGACTTGCTATACAATGAAGGTCAGGGTAAGATGATTTTAGAGTAAGCAAGACCTGACAAGATGAATAACTTGGATCATTTTCTACCATGTTGATAAAAGCTAGTTAACAAAAATGCCTCCTAGAAGGAAGAAAAACTCTGTGGGACTGGTACACTTGAAATGGGAGGGATAGATATTCACCACCACAGAATTTCTGAAGAGCTGTAGCAAATATTTTAAATAAATCAATGAAGTTTTAAGAACGTACGATCTGGCTGGAGAATTAAAAGTGATATATTTATATTTAAGTAAAAATCAAAAATGATGTAAGCATCTACAATCTAATGAACAGATGCAAAGCTTTAGAAAAAAATTTGGAAAGAAAGATTAATTCAAGATACAAAGTAAATGAAAAATGAGATAGAAAGCAGTGTGTTTTTCCAGGAGTAGGTCATGGCTGATAACCTAAAATCTTTCTTTTGTTACCAATACATGTAGTCATAGCTATTATTTAGGTTGCTCAGATAGCAATAACATTGAAGCCAGGGCTGTGTCACAGTCAGAGAGCTGTGCAGTGAACATGGAGTAGATTCTGCAGGATCTCCACATGGTGTGAGATGGCATATTGTAGGCTGTGGAATAGTTCTTGATTATAAAGTACCTTTTTTGCCAATTTTAGTATTTAGGAAATAGTGTTGAAAGAAAATCCTGCATTAAACCACAAAAAGTCAACCTAAAGCCTAAAACAGCTGCAATTCCTTGGATACAGCTTTATTTCTCTTTTCTTGTGAGTTAGTTTAATGGTACAGTGCCTGTCACATGAGTGGCAACTGCTTCTTACATAAACCATCCTCATCTGAAATAAAACTCCAGTGGGAGTTATTGACTCTCAAGGTCAGTGATGGCAAATCTAACATTTTACTTTTTCTACTACAGATGTCTGGCTTACCTGTACTTGTCTCACTTGAAATATGACATCCAGCCTGTTCGCTGCTTTATAAACAAGGAGCTTCTAACATATAAAGTAGCTATAGTACACCTTAAATAGTTTGTGATGGCTATTTTAAGAACATTTCAATTTTTATCAGCAATCAGCTCTGGGAAAAGCCAAGTATTCCTCGCAGTCAAACCTGCTAGTTCGTAGCCTGACCCTACGGTTAGTGTTCAATGGATTGTGGTATGTGTCCTGCAGATGCAAGAAAAGAAAATAGCTGTTGTCCCCAAAACATTTGAAGTCTTAATATAAGGAGTCAGGAGCACAGTGAGATGATTTTTCTCAAAGCCTGATAGGCAGTGACTTTAACATGTCAGCAGATGGATTTTGTGATATCTTTAAGTTGTTGTGGCAATTGTTCATTTTAAGGGGAGATTTGAAAGAGGAAATGCAGTAGTTTTGTAGATGTTTGCAGTAAACTTCCCTAATGCTCAAAACTCAGTGTGAGGGAGTGCAGAAAGGTGTTTAAAAATGGAATGTATTAGCAATAGAGGATCATCCCTAGAGATGAGAAGTGGTCAGGGATGTGAGCTGCCCTTC
Source organism: Rhea pennata (assembly GCF_028389875.1). NCBI lineage: Eukaryota > Metazoa > Chordata > Aves > Rheiformes > Rheidae > Rhea > Rhea pennata. The sequence continues at coordinate 16,840,990 of NC_084667.1, read as the reverse complement.
TGATTAATGAAGAGTAAAGACATACAAAGCAAAAACAAGCAGTTGATGTTTGATGTGACTGAAATGAAGAACACAAAGGAGAGATATAGAGTGGATTGGACATGACAGACTATTAAATTTAGTGGCTGTAGCAGGGTAAGTCTGTATTTGTTAAGGCCTGAGAAAAGATGGTGGTAATAACCGAAGTGTGAGGGGTAAAAACCTGATTTTTTTTAGTGTTTAGTGTTTTAGTTTTAGTGTTTGAGCCATATTAACCACTTCGGTAACAGATTTTTTTTTTTTAATGTGCTGATATATATTGCTTTCCCTTCTCTCCTGTGTCAGGAGAGAAGACATATCTCTTCCAAACCCTGATAAAGGCATCAGCATCAGTAGTTATTTTTTGAAGACTTTTGAAGGAATTTCATGATAAACTCTAGTTTGTGTTGCCTATTTAAATAATCAAATTTTAATAGCTAGATGGTGGACTGATTATCCAGGGATTGACAGTTTATGTGGAGAACACAACCCAACTGCTACAACTGCTATCTGTTTCCAGAGGTTTTTCCAGCCTTTTATTGAGCAACGCTATCATTTCAATCATTTGCCTCAGCTCTCAAACATATCAGTAACACATATAGGTATTATTGTCATTTTGTTTTTTATAACCTGGCAAATCTTATCCAAAGATCAAGTGCTAAAGATCACCCTATGGTCAAGTGTGAGCGAGATTTGTCCCTGCCAAATTTTTGTTCGAGACACACCTGCATTTATATATTTATCTCCAGGAGACTTTAAATATGTATCACCCATTTTCATTAGTTTACTTCAGACAAATAATACACCACTTTGAGTGTAACTGATATTATTATGCTTCTGAACTATAGTGTGTGTAGATTAATGTGTATCCACATATGGAGATAAGAGGTACCATATACAGATACTTCTACATTTAAAGTTGTACAACATTTTCCATTGTAAGAATGTCAGTTGCTTATAATTTTCCCTAAATTTAGCTGTTCAGATTGAAAATGCGAAACTTGATTTTTACTTACTGCTTTTGCAAATAAAAATAGAATTCACTTAATGTTTCCAAAGCAAGATCAGAGTCTATTATGTTTCAGGTCATTGTTTTGAAGGATAAAGGATAGAGCGGAGTAATAATATCTGCTACAAGCCATCGGATGACAGAAGAGAGCATATAGCCAGGCCTTTAGGTGCCTGCGTATCACATTCAGAGAAAACACTGCATTTGAAGCACTGATTCAATGAGGCTGAATGTTTCCCCTGTGTGTGTCACTGGTATGTGCTCTTTCCTGATGCCACCTCCAGTTCTTCTGTTGGTACTTCAAAAGCAGAGGTTGAAGGCTGGGGAAAGTTAGAATAATAATCAGGATACTTGAAATGTGAGTACCTCTCAATGTTCTCCAAGTTGCTCTTGGTTTGATTTTATTCCTGTGTCCTACTTTGTGAACCGAAGGTTGATGGCAGAAGCCTGTTCAATCTTCCTGGAGAAATGTTTAACAAGATTCTGGGGCTGGTAACTGCGCTTAGGCAAATTCAGACTGGATGAAAATTATTAGTAGGGAAGAGATAAGAGTAACGCGTGAATCAGGATATCGGAGTTGAAGATGGATTCTGTATCACTGAAAATATTTTAATTGAGCTTGGGTGCATTTTTGAAAAGTGTGTTTTAGTTCATGCCCATGTACTGAGTTTTAAGAAGTAATTAATTCAGACTGGAGTTTTGCAGGTGATTAGGTTAGATAACAAGGAGTCTCTTTGGCCCATTAGATCTAGGAGTGTTGTTGTTCTTATAATAAAATTCACAGTCATTTCACTAAGAAGCTCTCATACATTTGTGATTTGAGCCATAAAGGTGCAAATGTTGTTCCAAGAAGAGGGATAGATTTTTTTAAAATACATTCATATGTGGATGCTTTATAATTCTCTAAAAAATTCAAGTTTATTTTTCGGTCATGAGAGTTTTCAAGTAAGTTTCTCAAGAATTGCATATAGTGTAAGCAGGACTTCCCAGCTTTACAGGAGCTGTGGGATGCTGTAAATTGGGCATCACTATTGAAACCATTTTTTTTCCTCTGTTGTGCCTTCTTTCCTTTTCCTGATAGAGGTAGAAGTGAAAGTGAGTAGAAAAGGTTCTGGCAGAGACAGTGGCTAAGTTATTGAAAGATTATTTTTAAAGTTTTCTTTTCAGTTTGCACCATGTTATTCTGTAGTAAAGTCAGCATTTTTTGAAATCTTTCATGTTTGCAAATGTGAACATGTGACCTGTACGTGCTTTTACTATGCTATAAATATCTCCCACTTCCTTTTTATTAAAAACATAAGAGTAAGATAAAGGACAAAAACACTAACAAAACCCACTTATTCTGATGTGTGGAGGCATCTGATTAGGTTCAGCTGAACTGTAATTCTCCATCAGGGTCGGTTTGTTTTGTCAGCAATATTGCTTTTAATGCAGCCTCCCTGTGTGGGGACAGTCTCTCTGTTATATATGCGGACTAGAACAAAGATCTGCTGATCCTTCTCTAGGTACTGCCGTCATATAAACAACCACAATGATTGCTGTTGCCCGTTGGTCATATTTTTACATAGCTATTTTAGTTGGCAGTTTAATTTATAAGGCTACATGGGCAGTGCACCCCTGATGTGCTTGTGGTTTTAGCTGATACTGCTATTGAGATGTTGCTCCACCCGGTAGGATAAAATACTGCTTTTGCTTGGAAATGATTCAATCTTAAAAGTTTGCTACATGATGACTGGCCAAGTTACACGGTAACTGTCCATCAGAAGATAACTAAAAGAGACAATCTCAGGCTGGTGAATGAGGATAAACAAATGTTGCAGTGGGGAAGGAATTCCAATGACTTGTTCTGTGATTTTGCTTTCTTTGTATTTTTTTTGTTTATGACTGCACAATAATAAAAGGAGAGTGATATGGGTCAGCATGGCAGTCACTGTTCCTGCAGAAAGCACAAAATTGGAAATTAAATCAATAAAACAATTTGCATCTTAATATTTTTAATAGTGATCATGTTACTGTAGCGTGTTACAGGAACAGAACAAATCAGGCTTTATCCTTAGTGTGTTGTCCTAGTCTTTGGGTAGGTAAGTCCCAGTGAGATCAATCTTTAGGCTGTCAACCTGGTCTAATAACACAATGTGGATTTCATCCCCCAGACTAAACACTTTATTGCAAACTGAAGATTCTCAATTTTGAGATATAACATGGGGATGAAATGACCTAAAAGATGGCCCTAGAATTTCCGGGAGCCCTTGTGACTCCGAGTCAGATGGGAAGCTTCTATGAGCTCAACGGGAGACTTTGCTCTCAGTGGCAGCAGGTAGTGAGTCAGGCCCAGAAAGTCTAGCTTACCTCATGCAGTCCCCTTCCCACTCACTAGGAAGGTGCTGGCACAGTACGCAGGGTGCCTGCCTGCAAAGGTTGGCCCGTTTGCTGTTGATGCATTTATTGGAGTCAAACAATGTTGTTCACGCGTGAAAGCGCACTGCAAGGGAGCTAAAGACAGATGCTGGAAAAAGACTTCTAAACACCTAGTATTTAGGAATTGAATTTTATTCTTTTTTTGTGTTAGTTTGTTTTCTGCCTTTACAGATCTCTCCCTCCCTCTATGACTGTGACTCGCAGGATGAATGCAGTGCACACACTTCCACGCACGGCCCTTGGAAAACGTTGTGTATCCTCAGGTCGCCAAGCAGCTCGTGGGACCCAGCCTGGCTAGAAGTGGAATGATCCCAGACCACTCCAGGATGGGTAGAAATCAGTCTGTCCTCAGTGTCTGAAACATCTTGAGGGACTTCTGTGAGCTTTGAATCAGACCGTTTTTGAATTAGAAATCAACAGGCTGCATAGTGCAGGTGTAGTGAATGAATGAAGTAAAATTTTAAAAGTGCACGGAGCTCTGAGTCCAAATATTTTCTTCTAATTTTTCCTGTGGCCTGATACTATTAAGAAAAAAAAAAATCTAAGCTCTTTGGCTGAAGAAAGCCCACAATGGATTGTGCTGTGCATATAGTATTCAAGGATACACCTTCTTTTTATTTGAGCTGAGGTATTAAGTAAACAGAAAGCAAACTGGAGCCAGAGTTGTGCAAAGCTGTATCCAGACAGAGGCTGCAGGGGCAGAATATGTGGTAGAGGTACTCTTTCTCCTTTTCTCTACTTCTCTTAGAATATATGTATGTTTTTTCTTCTTCTTCCTGGCATTTTGCTAGTAAATGAAAACATTTGTATTCTCTATTTGTCTTTTAAAAGTTACAGAGTTCTGGCTTTAGGTTTTGTGATGGCAGAGACAATTAGCTTCCTAATAGATTTCTTCAGAAGCAGAAATAGTTGTATAGCTGTTACGATTTTGTTGGCTTTTTTTTTTTTACATTACCTTAATTGCAGTGAAAAGAAAATCATAAATATACAAAATTATAGCTAATTATAGCTAATTATATACTGAATAATTCCTGTTACCTTGGAAATACTGTGTGTAAATATCAGTGTAAAGCAGATACAGGAATTAGATACAGTGCTAAATATTTTGTAGATAATATTTAAAGAATTTAAAGAAAACGTAAGGAAGAAATGCTGATCTTATTTATGGACTGTTTTAAACTTCATTGAATATTACGTTCTATGTTTTCTGTATTTTTTTCTCTCTACTTCATTTAGAAAACAGGGCACAGTCTTCTTTAATGTCTTCAGTTTGTTCTTTGATATTTGTAAATTTTTTTACAGGTAATATAGCTGCAAGTCCTTAGAAAAACCTCTTAAGGAAAAAAGTTGATCGTCTTTTCAGATGTGTAATTTTTTTTAGCTACGAATGGGGTGCCATAAATCCATTTTTATTTTAGCACAACAGCTCTTCTGATTCTTGAAAACATGCAGAGAATACAAAAATGCCCACAAATTTTCTCTTTCACTGCCAATTTATTATTGAGGTTATTTCCGGAATACTCTTTTCTTTTTCATGCTTCACTTGCATGCTTCACTTTCATTCCTGAAGCTGCTTTGGAAATCCTTCCACAATAAAACTTCTAAAATTTTCAACGCCTTTGCCTATAAAATGGGTTCTACTACAGTGTTTCAGAAGTATTAAGTTGCCTTTGTTTTTCATCACTTGCAGCATTTGAATGAGGGTTACCAAGGCTTATTGAGAATACAAATAAATTACTAGCTTGGTTTTCTGTTTCTTTTACTTGGCTTTGATCTTTTTGACAACGTTAGCCTTTTGAAAGATACTGGCAGTTCTAAATGTGAAAGAAAGAAAATGAAAATGAAGGATTGCCTTGTTTATTTCTCTGGTTTCACTTGTGCTAGGAGTGCTCCATTAGTTAGAAATTCTGGTAAACTGTGTTGGCAAATTTTCTGGGCAAGCACGTAAGTGTAAAGTAGCGCTATACTTTATACATTTAATCATCCCTCTTTTCTGTGGATGAAGCAAGATACCTATAGAAATGTTTAATCGTGTCTGCCAAGCGCCTCGGCCGTTTTCCTCGCTCACTCGGGCAGGCATTCATCAGGTACCTGCTGGGGTGAGTGAGCTCCCAGTTATGGCTGTGCCTGTGCATGGGCAGGCATAGATGTACAGCCCGTCTTTTTTGCGTATGTTTGTACAATCTGATAGTGTCCTGTTTCTCAAATAACTGTAAAAGATCCAAAGAAGCCATATTTGCATATATTACGATATTCAGACTGAAATATGATCTGTGAAAAATCAGGTAAGAGTTACTAATTTACAAAGTGATACCAGTATTTTTACCACTGTAATTATTATTAGAAATGAGGAATAATACATGCTTTGTTTACCACCCTTTTTTCTTTTGGCTTTATGTAGTTAAACTTTTCCGAGGCTTCATTATCTAGCCTAAATCCAGATGCTATCACTGCCTTTTTTTTGGAGTTGTAGAAGTTGTTGGAAAACTGTGGTTTTAGATACTGTTGCTACTAAGTAAAATAGTTTAAATTAACGTCTCTCATCTAGCAGAACTGTATCTGCCTCCTTATAGAGCATATTGATATTACAAAACAATTCCACAGTGTTACAAAACCTCTATCTCGCATCTGAAAATACCTTTGGCCTCTTTTATCACCAAAGGAACAGAACGTTTCTCTCATGATAGCCGCTGCTTCGTGTGCTGCATCTTGAACTTCAGGACTTTTAAGTTTGTTTATAGCAAACTTACACCTGTGTTGGGATGGAGTTTGCTGAGTTTCTGTTTGAGCCTTACTTGAAGCTGTGGCCCTGTTTCCTCCGGGTACTAACACTTTCTGACTACAGGGCCTCTAGGACAGCTGTTGTTTCAAGCTCTTGGTCTGGTAGTTTCAAATATTTTCCTGGGCTCTTAGTCCTCCCTTTTCTGAAGTACCTTCTCCACTCCTGGTATCCTTAGTATTTTTGCCTCATATTCCACTTCAGTATCACATATGAGCAGTAGTAGGTTCCCAGTGACGCAGAAAGTTCAGTAGATGATTGCTGAGTTTGCACGAAGACCTTGGCTTTTACATAGTTTGTTGCCTGATGCTGATGAAATCATCTGAGTCCGTTGCACATATTAATCCTTCTTCCTGCCTTGGAAGGGCTTTATGGCTTCACCTCATCATGTGATAATATACCTGGGATTTCTCCTTTCCCTAATCAAAAGACCTACACTAGGATCTAGAGCAGAGCTGAGCATTGTGGCTGGGCGAGACGAATGAGCTGATCCCTGGAGGTGCTGGGATTAGAAACAGCTCCTGAGACACCCAAGTTTGTCTGTGGTGAAAGCAGCTGTATTCAAGAGTATCAGGAGAACATAGTGGACAGCGCAGCTAGTAGTGGAGGCTGAGGGTGGCTCAAGCAGCCAATAACAGTAAAATATATTTGAAAGAAATAATACTGTGTATATACATGACAATATAGACTTTATGGAAAATAGTTATAGGGCTTATGGATGGCTTAAGCTCTGAGATTTAAGACTTGGGCAGTGGACCCGTGATTTGCTAGGAGAAAGGTAGGCACTGAAAAGAAATGTGGGTGTTGGCAAAATAAGACAGCAACTGAAAGGGAACTTTTCAAGGTAGTGGCAATTACTTGTGGAGTTGAGGCACTGAAGTCCTTGGTGGGAATAAATAGGTGTGGTTGGATGAGAGGTCTACACTCAAGCGGGAAGAAAGACAGGCTACCTTTAGAAGTAAGGATATTCCTTGGTTTTATAAAATTTTTGAACTCAAATAGAATCAGCTGTTTAATTTTAGTTGTTCATTTGAACTTCTTTCTCAGCCTTCTTCAAAGCAAAATACCTAACCTTCTAAAACTTTTATTCAACAAGGTCTGTAAAGTATACACAGAGAAAAATTGTACAATAGTGAATTTGTGAAAGCAGTATTTCTGCTGTATGACTCCTGCAGTAATACCTATTAGGTAAGGCCAAACCTCATGCTAGATAGTGTATTACTCTGATTTTAAAAGGTGTGACTCACAGAAACAGATCATTTTGTGTATTTCAGATAAATGCAGAGTTCAAAAGAAATTCAAAAGGTCAGTACTCGATATGGAATAGATTTTTCCTTGTCCAGCTATTTTGTAAAATGTGAAAATATAACTTTTCTGAAGGCTTAAACTGTTTTAATAAGGAGGCCTTATTTTTTTTTTACAAAATTACCTGAACATGTTTAAGTGAATTGCGGAAGTCATACGGGTAAGGACTAGCACTCATGTTTTGCTGGCAATGGAGTCATATGTCCTAGGAACTCATGTAATGAGTCAGTGCAATAAATACCCTTTTGTAATATTTTCTTTCTAATGATCATCAATATGATACTGTTATTTTACCAGGATGTAAAATGTCTATACATGGGCAGAGTTAGATCTTTGGTATAAGGAAAGCGAAAGGAATTTAATCTTTTCTGCCCAGTGAGGATATTTTTAAAAACGTCATGTGAACTTGATGTTTGATTAATACAAAGAATGAGCATATGAGGAAAATACCTCTAAGAGATTGAGCAGTCTGATTCTGCAGCCTTCTAACGATGTATGTCTCCACATTTTCTGCCCATATCTCACTTCATTCAATCTAGTGCTCTTCCATGTCTGATCATAACAAGTGGCCCCTGAGGCAAATGAGCTCCACGTTTTACTAGTGGTTTGCAGTAGCTCACCAGAAAGGCATGCTGGAATAGATAGGAGCACTTCTCTAACAGACTCCATTAGGAATCCACAGAAAAGAGAAGGGCGCACTTTTGACATTTGGAAATGCACTGTGCAACCACTGAATCTCAGATACAGCAGGCTCTGGACATTAGAAGGTAGTAATGCTTTGGCCACAACCCCCCACATTTCTTATGAGAGCTAAAAGGCTAAAAGGACATGGTAAAGAAAAAATAGAGGTAGCATCATGCCAATCTAGGCAGTGGTAAACCCCGTAGTGGCTTTACTAATTCTCTGAGTCACTGCGTTAAAAGTGCAACCTGACTTGGTGCAGTTTAGCATGAAAACTTTGAGAAAAAAATGTTCTCTATCCATTCTCTAAGATGGGTATTCTAAATTATAGAACAGCATGAACCACAGACTTTTACAAAAAAAATGAAGCTGGAAAAGACCTCTAGAGGTCATCTTAGGCATTCTGTAGCTCCAAGAAAGGATTAACCATACCTAGGAAATGAAGAAGTATTTCATAATCTTTATTGTTAATAAGATCTTCCTAATACATAACATAAACTCTCTTGCTGCAGTTTAGACCCATTTCCTCACATCCACTACAGATAAGACAATTTAGTCCCTACCTTTTTACAGGCAGCTTTTGTGTGTACGATTATTTTCATGTCTTCACTTGGCCTTCTCTTTTGTAGACTGAGTAACCTCAATTCATTCAATATTTATTTCTTGTTTTTCCAGATGTCTGACCATTTTCCATCCTCTTCTCTGGACTCCCTGCACTTAGTCTACCTTTTCCCTGAACACTGGGCTTACAAAAGGATACAATGCTGTTGGCTGCTCTGCTAGCCCAAAATATAATGGGAGGCTTCCTTAATATATCTTACAAGTAAAATTGGTTATCTTTGCGATATGCAGTTTGTTTTTTGTAGCAGTGTAATATTACTTACTCACATATAGTCTGTGACTGACTACTAGCATGACCACTTTTTGAAGAATGGCTGCCTAACTGGTCATTGCCAATCCTGCACAGAACTGTATACTTGTGAACACAAGTGCATTGCACCATTATTTCTCCTACAGATCATATCTCTTGTTTGCCAAGAGCATTCTGAATTTAACATCATCCAATGTGTTTGCTGCTTGTCTAGGCTTATAGTCACCTATAAGGCTGAAGGACCATTCCTTTTTCCAAGCCACTAATGAAAATGTACCTAGCCCAGAACAGACCCAGCTAGAATCCCACTGATTAGATATTTTTTGAGTTTGACGATGAATGATTATAATCTGATCTAAAAGATTGTTTTCCCAGCTAGTTTTGTGCTCACCTTAAAGTAGCTTCACTTTGTTTCTTAATTTACTAACGAAAACGTTGTAAGTTAGTCAATAGCATTACTAAAATGAAGACATATTACGTGACCTGCTTCTTCTCTATTTATGACACCTGTTATCATTTTGCCAAAACTATATTGCATTATATTCTTGACTGGTTGGCTATTAGCTTTTTAACTTATCTCTGAGTAGTTTATAAAAAATTTATTGTGTTATTTATTCCAGTGTGTTTCAAGGATTCGTCTCTTCTTCATTTCTTGACTTTTTAAAGATGAGCATTGTGTTCACCTCTCCACAGTTTTATGGACTCTCACATACTTTCCATGAGTTTTCAGAGGGGAAGTTAACAGCTCTTCACTTCCTTCAATCTGCTCTCAAGGTATCCTCCACGCAAGTCTTCAGGCCCAGCCTTCATTATTGGTAGGATTTATTTCACCTAATTTTAACCGTGTATATAACAGCCATCTATATCTGCCCCGTCACGGTCAGGGGAGACTCAGTACAGTACATGACCAATAAAAGAGCTATTCTGGAGTCCTCCTATAGGTGCATACTTCAGGATAAGATGAACTGCAGTCCTACCAAATTGTTCTCAGACCTGTTCTTCCCCTACTTTAGTTGAATTCTTACCTCTTGATTTTAGTTATGTTAGTCATGAGATCATATATCACCCTTTTAGTGAAGAGTGAAGCAAAATCTACCTTAGCTTTCTGCATGTGATTTCTCACTAGGTCTTTCTTTTCCTTATAGGTTGTTTTCTTGCTATCCTTTATGTCTATTGCTTTTTACAGTTACATTTGTACCTTATCTTTTCTGATTTTGTTTCTCTTAGCAATGTGACCTGGCTTCCACTTTGTGTATGTTTCCTTCTCACATGTCAGGTTCACTGAAGACCTTATTACCTAGCCAAGTTGGTCTCTGACCATACTTCTTATCTTCCTACTGTATGGGATTGCTTGTGCTTATACCCAAAACCACCATTCTTTAAGAAACTGCCAACTCTACTAAATTCTTTCTGCCTTAGCCACATTTCCCATGACAGCGTACCTATCAGTTCCCAGGGTTTATTGTATTCTACTTGTACAGAATCCATTGGGTTTGCTTTGCAAAGCAAACCACCTCTTTTATCTCATCTAAAATCAATATCACATCACAGACACTTACCCAGATTACCTTTTCCTCATATTCCCAACCATCCTTCCTCTTGGTTGCTTAACAAGCAGCCTCTTGGCAGGTTGCTGTTGAAGCACTTGGCAGGCTCTGAGAGCTGCTGCAGACCATACGCAGGGAGTGGTTAAATGCTGCTCATTATATGCAGAGACAGACACAGATCATTGCTCTGTAACGTGCAACTGGAGATGCTCACCTACATGTTCATAGGGAAACACATCTTTAGCTGGGCACTTAATCAAAGGGAAGACAGAAATAAATCCTATGTATGCAGAATGTTTCAGATGCTTCTCCGGGAAGGCATCTGTGTGGCTGCAGAAACACTTCGCCCAGCCTTGAAGTCCAGGTAAAATCTCTCTCACTTCCTCTGCAGACCTAGGCATAAAATTATATGTTTCGCTTCCTCTGCAGACCCAGGCACAAAATTATATGTTTCTCTGGTCTGCTTTATCTTTCTCTGGGTTTTTACTTTCTACTTACCACCATTCAGAGAAGTGGGAAATCTTCACTGAGGTTGTTTGGCTGGTGAGTAAAACTGAATTCTCACTGGCGTTTCATGTTATCAGGATTTCCATAGTGTAGTCAAATCTTCACAAAGGGAGATTTCTCTGTCACAGGATTGCTTTTTTTCATTTATATATTTAGAAATTGCCAATGAATCTCTCAAGAACTAAGCTGGGACAGTAATAATATTTAATTTTGGAATTCACATCGTGAGGAAGTGAATTTGCAGAGTACTTTTTTTTTGGATTTTCATTTTTCATTCCTTTAGCATCCCTAAATTAACATCATAGGTGTTTAACATACAGCTAGAAGTTGATACTCTTATAACTGGTATCTGAAATGAGGAGACAGAAGCTTTCATTAATTTCTGGGACTGCATAAGAGTAAATTTTTGTAGGTAAACCTAATAGCCATCTTGATTCTTCTCATTTCAATACCATCTGCAACCGCATAGGATTTTCTCAAATTTCAAGTGTTTAAGCAGAAGTGTTCCATGCTAGATACCTGCCTCAGGGTATTAAAAAAAAAATCAGCAAAAATAGTTTATATGTTTTTATACAGAGTGCTTTGGAAACTTTGCTCCCTTTCCTCATGCTAAGCAGTTCTGGTGACCTTTCCTCTGAGAAGCTCAGGTGCTTTGCAGGCTTTGGAAAAAGCATTTGAAAATAATATCATGGGGTCTCTTGCATATTCTCAATGAAATCTCATGGAGAAGGAAAACACTCATTTTAATTAAGGAGGGATGCATGAACCAGACTTTTTGGGGAAGTTGTTAGGGATCACTGGCAAAATGTATTCAAATAACGAAACTGTCCAGAAGAAACTGAGCTGATGAGTGATGTGAAAATTTATGTGGCAGGAAAAGGAAGGAAAATGTGAGTATAGTTTGGAAGATATCAAAATCACTAGCAGACCCAGAGCACAGAGCCTGGGCTTAGCTGAGTACAGAGCCCAGAAGTAAGAAGCAGTGGAGCAACATGAGAGGTTTTAGGAGGAAGGAGAGTCAGATTTGATGAGCTGGGCTCGGAAGTGTGGTTAATGTAGGGGGTTCTGAGACTAAATGAGGAGCCAAATTGTTACCAAAAACCAGAAAATAAAACTCCTTAACACCAATGTAGCATTACATTGTAGCATTGTAGCATTAAGAAGCAGGCATTCCTTTAATAGGCACCGGGGACGGATGGTATCGTTCCACCTACTACGGCCTGTGAGACCATGATTCGCTGAGCTTATATCTGATACCCCCTCATGCATATTTGTTACAACCCTTGGAATTAATTTAGGTATTCATTACTTTTCCAGGAATTTGCTTATATTTTTACATGTTATTACACGTGCGCATTAAGTCCATAAAAGGTTGGGTTTTGAGGTTGTAGGGATCTCTAGTGACAAGCAGATGTCATACCAGGTGTACCAGGCTGACCCTTGGTTGTACTTTCTTCCCCGGAACTCCCATAAAGTCTTGACGTAGCTCTTCTCCTTGTTTCTTTTACCTCTTGGTGATACGGTTCAGGTCAAATCAGTATTGTTTTGCTTTAGTCTTGCAGTCCTCTTGTCGCTGTTTCCATGGAGTTTGGAAGTGGGAGCCAGTGGAGACCTGAGTTCTTTCTCTGCCACAGTATTCCCACGTGATGTGGGGCTCCCACCTTCTCCAAGGCTCTCACTGACTGTGCAGCCTCTGTTTTCTAGGTGCCTGAGCAGGCTGTGGAATCAGATTTGCAGAACTTTTGAGCATTCGTATCTGTAACTGAATCAGCAAATCTATTTTGAATTTACAGAGTATACCATTATGTTAAATAGTCTGAAATGTCATATCTTAGGCATCACAATCCTGAAACCAAAAGCCAATAGATATTTCATCTTATGCTCTCTGAGCTTCAGCTCATACATAATTTTAATGCTGTTTCCTAAGTTCTGAATACTTGATATTGCATGTGCTGCGAGTGTGTAATGTAAAAACATGTTTCATAAAAATGAAGACTAAAACATAATCCTTTTGCTGAACAATTTGTTCGGGGACACAGAGGAGACCAATAAGGAGAGGAAAAATAGACTTGGGTTGGTATAGGAAGAGGGAAGAATGCATACATTTTTGTCAATAAGTGTCGGGCTATTTCTGGAGAAGTTTATTTCTGTAAAAGAGCAGGCACAAGAACACTACTGTTAGGATGAGGCAGAAGAAGTCTTGGGAGGAATTAAAAAAAAAGTTAGAGGGAATGAGAATAGTGTTTTGGACGACAGTGTTGGACCATGAAGCAAAGGTGAAAAGCTAGGCTAGAATGAGATAGAAGAAGCTGGAGAAGATGGGAGCAAAAAGAAAAATAATTTTAGTGAGGGCACTTTGTACACACTGGAGTGTGAAAATAGGGAGGGAGATCCTGACTGTCATGAACTATATCAGATATTTTACCGGTGGAGAGAGCACAAGAAAAATATAACTAAGTGAACAGCAGTCTGGAAGCTGCGTACCAAACAGAAGGGACTGTTAAATACAGTTCTGAGTGTTTTATTCAGTGTGTAACGACAAGAAGGAATGAATGCAGTTTACACAGTGAGGTGAAAAGTAGAAGGACAGGGAGGATCTATGACTGAAGCGATGTGGATGGATCTGAATGGCAAGGAAGACATCATTATGTCAACAGTAACTAAGGAGAGAGGGATTTGGGTGTGGAATGTAAGACACACAAGAAGCCAGGGCCCTGTTTATCGGTATAAGACAAGCAGAGGGATTTTATGAAGAACTGAAGCCTGAGGTGAGGTTGTTCATTGCCACGGTAGTTAGTGTGCATCATGATCTAAGCTCTTCTACCCTCTTTTCACCCTTTCTTCCTCCTTTTCAGGTTTCATAGGCTCATCTAGATTCCCTAAAAGAAAGAGTGGTGGAGGCTTGATCTCCTGTGACTGGTTTTGCATTGGTTTAAATGGTAGTTGACACGAGTGGGGTTTTGAATTAAGAGTTTAGAGAAAAATTACCAGTAGATTAAGAGCTAAATTTTTGTTTATGGGCAAAATCAAGAAGGAAGTAAGAGGCCAAGGATCAGTTTGGCTTTCCAACCAGGGGATTGTTTTGCATCAATTAATGAAAATCTGAGCTTTCTAAATGTACTTTCTTTGCTGTAGTGCACATTTGTCAGTTCACGACTGTAGGACTGTGCTAATGCCAGGTATTCTGGGACTCCAGAAAGAGTGATTGCATGAGACCTGCACCTGTAGGTATGTTCCTACCTAAAAGAAATTCCCCAGTGATGATGCTAAGCCAGCCTTAGAGCCAGGAAAATTAGAGGAAGTCTCTGCCCAGCCTTGTTTTCACTCCCATCCAGAAAGCAATCTGCATGCCACAGCCTCTGGTTCCTGTGGTTCACCTGTCCTAGACAACCTGGGCTCCTAGGCTTTTCTCTTTGTTGCCAGTTTATAATTCTCACTTCAAATCTCTGAGGTTTTCTTCTTGATGCACACTTGGAAAGCGAATTCCCTCCTCTCCCATCCCTTTCTCTCTCCCTTCCCTGACTGTAGTGTGCATTTAACTCCTTTTCTCACCCTTTGAATCCCAACTGGCTCAAGCACTTGGGTGCATAAGATAACTGGAGCAAAGTAGATTTTGTTTTCATGTATCTGTCAGGGCACTGATAGACCTTAATGGCCCTGATCAGCCCCACCTTGGGCCTCTCTCACACCCTTCTTCCCCTACCACCCTGAATAGACCAGGAGCCTCATTTAAGCTCAGCCTGAGGTCTTCAGTCCATGCCTGAGCTATGCTGCAGGATGGCTGGTCTCCAGCTTGGATATAATCATGCCTATACCTGGACATGAGCTCCATTGCCCTGGTCCGTGTCCTCTGGACTGAATTCTTGGCTTGACCTCAGCTCTGCCACACCACCATAATCTTCCCTGCTGATCTGGACTCTTGTTGGAACCTGTCTCCTGGCCCCAGGCCTGCCCTTCTCCCTTGCTGGGAGCAGTGGGCTGGAGCGCTGCCTGGCGAGAAGACCCCTGGCTGGCCATGGTATTGCCCTCAGCTCATGCCTCCCTGGTCCTTTGAGAGCAGCTTGCCCTCACTGCTCCCAGAGAGTATCCAGTGGAAGTGACCACACTTAAAAAACCAAAAACATGGGACTAAAACATGACTACAGGGAGGAAAACATGTGTTGGCATTGGAAGAGACCGGTCAGATTCCACAGTAAGAGGTGGGGTCTAGGGTGTGATTAGACTGCATTTAATCTCACTACTTTAAAAAAATCTGTGGTAATTAATTGGATTGTTTTGCATGTATCCTTTAAATGCAAGATCATCTTAGTATGTATGCTTTTTCTTGAATTTATCTTTTTCCATCTTGAGTGAATTATACATAGCATCTTTTCTGCTTTCAGTTTCAGCCTCCCTTTCCCACAGCGTTGCTTGACCAGGTTACGCAAAGGAGTCCTGTTCCCACCACCCCAACTCCTTTGTTCTTCCTGAGCTTACAGCTCCCTGCATCTCCTGGAGCTCTTCCATTAGACTCCATCCTGCCTCTTTCTGTGTCCTCTTTATCCTCCTTGCTTTGGTTCTTTTCATCCCCAAACTGGCTCTTCCTTTCTCTTGCCCTTTTGCATGCTGATTGGTAATAGTTCTAGCACACTGGCAGCCTAGCTAGTGTCCTGTTTTATCTACTGGCATCTCAGAAAAGGATTTTAAGGAGTGATTTTTAGGTGAAAAATGCAAAAGCTCTGTAGATGTTTTAGAAGCTTTTGTTTGAAGGGGAGAGGCACCACAGGAGCAAGCATGAGTTATTTTCTTGAAAAAAGAACAGTAGTAGAGGGTAGTAGTAGGACTGATCAGAAGGGAAAGTTGAGCTTTTAGCTCTGCCTGAAGTGACGGATAAAGAAAAGTTTTGGAAGGCAAGACTTGCAGACAACATAGGCTGCAATGGAGGAGCAGTAGCCAGAGGGCAGGTATGAAGAGGTGATACAGTGAGGATGGCAGGCAATTTAATGATGGCAGCAAGGAAGGTAACTTTGTAACTGCTGAAGCCTGAAAGAAACCTAATACTGTAATGGAGGTCTGAAGTGACCACAGTCTGGGTAAGAGGTTTAGCTGAGCAGCTGGGTTGGAAATTGTGACTTGAGCCTGCCTCACTGCTGTGAAGTACGTTCTTCTGTAAGAACCCCCTGTCGGTCTCTTTCTCAGCATCCCCCCAGCCTAAGCCATATGTTGTCCCTTAACCGAGCTTGCACTCGTTTTTGTGTAAAACCTTTCAGCCTCATCTTTTTCTGAAGATGAGATACTGTCAGAACTTGGTTCCTGCCAGCAATACGACAGAGATCAGATTGTTCTCCTTGGCTGTCTGCAGCCTGCTGGAAGTTCCTAATCTGCTAATGATTTTCCATGCTGTGGAGCAGACCAGGCTGTGTGCTCAGACTCTCGCTCCCTCCTGTTCACAGCGAGCAGTACTGGAAGAGGTGGAGCTTTTGATTTGAGTGAATGAGTTAGTTTTACCACCTAAGAGGGTGGACTCACCCTTTTAGGACACCATAGTCAGACTTTCTTCCTGCAAAGCTTGTTTTTCCTGTTGCTTTTCTTATTTTGATTTTTCATGTGCGGTTGCTGTGTGTCATCTCTTCCTCATATATTATTTATACTCGTGTACATTCAGATATGTGTGTATTTGCAGTTGTCTTTATGAAGGTATTAACAGAGCTTTAAGTAGAGAATGCGACCCAATCGCTGAGAATGTTATCTATTTATTTCAGAAGTTTTTTCTGCCTTCCTACTGGCACATTTTCTGCCTCAGGCTTCAAGTGTATCAGAAACACACACAAGTGTTATTACCATTTCATTCTTTTAATCTGGAAAGTCCTACTTATCGTGGGGCTGAGTGCTGGGGATCACACACAGGCTCAGCTGTGACCAAGGTCTGTCTTTACCAAAAATTAGCTGGAGGCACACCTCTCTTTGTAAGTTTATCACCAGGAGACTTTAAACGCTTATCAACCTATTTAGTTAGTTTACTTGGAGCAAATAGTATGCCAATGTAGCTGATATTAATGTGATTATGAACTACACATTTGTGTGTATGCACACACACATATACAGATATGCAATGTATATCTCTCTGTATGTATGTGTATATAATATACATGCATATGAGTGTGTATATGTATTTGTGTACTTGGATAATACACACACAGACTTAACATTAGGCAACATTTCCAATAATAAGTCTTTTAACTGTTTATAAAAGTAACAAAATATTGTTCAGAATGTTTTTTATAATACGAGTAGATTGCGTATATTTAAAGTAGCATGCTTCAGCATTTTCAAGAGAAAGATTAGGGAATACGGTATTTGCATTACTGTTTTAACAGCTCAAGGACAGAATACCGTATTAGTGATACCTATTACAGACAACACTATCGAGTCCCCTAGTGCTGGTACATGATATCTAGGAATAAACCTGCATGGTAGGAGGAAGAATTTCAGTTTGTGTGTGATATGCTGAATCAGGTACTCATATGATTTAGCATTAAAATATCCACTGAGATAAGCACAGTTGAAGACATCAAGCAGTGGCTACGTATGGTGTGATCTGAAGAATAAGCAAAACTCACCAGTGCAATATAAGTCTGTATCTAGACTCTGTTTTTCATTAAAAAGAAAAAGAAAAAACACTACTACAACGACAAAGCAGACTAATGCCCTACATTCAGTTTTCAGTATATTGTACCCTCCTTTGGGATATATTGGTGCCAAAGAAGCATTCAGAGCTCCGGCTCTTTGTTGTAATTTTTTGCTAGAAGACATTTTATTTTTTTTTAGCTCTGTGGTGGTACCTTTCTATCCTGCCTGTGGGGACCCATTCTGCTACCCTTTAGATACAGCTGAACTAGACTATAAGTTGAGGAGTTGTGTTAATTGATTTGCCACGTCTTGTGTGAGGAATGCATTGTAGCTATCCAGTCACCTTATATCACACAGTTCAAGGCAGGCTGAGGTAAAATTCAAATAAAATTATTTATTCATTGCATTTAAAATAAACAATACAGTTACAAATATCTGTAAAAAACAAAAAACAAGAAATAGATTAAAATATATTTGATTTAGTAAGACAGTAGATATATCACTAAAGTTTTTTTTTTTCTTTCATTTCCAGATTATTTGTTCCTCTTCTGACAAGCTGGCTCTCAGAATTTCCTTTCCTGCCTATGCCTCAGGTTGCCTTTAAGTGATTCTTGTCACTGGATCCTTCCATTTTAGAGAACTTAGTGTTGGGAACTCCCGTCAGAAAACACCCTCAGAAACAACCCTCAAAAACATCCTCTGGACTTCACCTTCAGGTATTTTCTCCAAATCGTCAGCCTGAGTCAGTTTGCTCCTTGGTGGAGGATCTCAGCTCTTACAGCAAGTATGAGCTCTAAAGTCTAAGGGATTCAGACAGATTTAATCTTTCACCTTGGAGTTTGTTCTATTCCTGCCCTTCCAAGGAGAGAGTCTGGCCATTCTCCTGAATTAAAACAAGGACGCCTTTGCTTCCACAAATATGCAAATGTCTCTTTGTTAGGAGAAGAGTTGTCTCCCGTATTTAACTAGTTCGTAAACAGTTTCTTTGCCTCCAGGAGGCAAATCTTTCCTGTTTCCTTCTGGTGTCTCATTGATGTATTTCAGCATGAAATGTCTTACAGTCGACTCTATATTCTATAAAAATAATTACATTAACAGATATATATGATACAAATATCTACACAGGATAAATGAATCTAGCTCATTTCCTGGTTCCTGGCAGAGACAGCTATGATAGCAATAACCACCCTGAGGTGACTGTTGCAGGGTAACTGATGCCTAATCTCTTTCTTTGAAGTATGCTCTCACAAGAAATCTCTGTACGGGATCATTTAATGTCATACACATTTTAATTGCCACAAAATGTGAAACTGTGCCTTTGAATACTCCTGGAAAAGAATAAAAAGATACCAGTTTATCTCAGACCTGGTGAGATCAACAAACAGTTTCAGACTGACTTCAGCTGGCTTTGAGAAAAGCCCTTGATGCATAAGAAGTCAATAGTGAAGGGAGAACTTGACATGCAGTGAA
This sequence comes from Rhea pennata, assembly GCF_028389875.1. Classification (NCBI taxonomy): domain Eukaryota; kingdom Metazoa; phylum Chordata; class Aves; order Rheiformes; family Rheidae; genus Rhea; species Rhea pennata. The sequence continues at coordinate 16,821,776 of NC_084667.1, read as the reverse complement.
GAAAAGGAGAAGTGTCAAAGATCAACCCATATTTTCTTGTTGTAGCCTTTATAATGGCCTTATGAAGCCAAGCAGATGCCAAAGTATTGGGTAGAATAAGGAGAGTATGTGTAAAAGCAATGCATTCATTTGAATGAATACTGAAACACTTTAATGTAAATACAAGTAAATGGTTAGTATGTAATTGTGGAGTTGTATATGTCTGTGTTTACAAGTCAGAAATAGTGAACAGTCATCCGTCTTCATTTCTAAGGTCATACATACACTGAGAGAGAACTGATTCTTCGTAATGCTACTAACTGTATGAGTTTGATGGAAGATGTCCTGGCAAGAACGTGTGGTACGCAAAAACACCTCTCAGCCCCAAAAGAAAGCAGCTGTGTTGTACAGGTTCATTTTCAGTGGTATAGCTAGTTATATCTATACTGCTGCCTCGTAACACACAGGAAATCTATTTCCATAATTCCAGCTTAGGTTTATGTATATCCACAGTGGCGGTAAGACCCCAAGTGTGGATGTACAAGGGGACAGAACAAGGGAATGCAGGGGAGCGAATACGCTCAGAGTAACTGCTCTGGTCTTTTGTCTATGAACATGAGCTGTCTCCCTTGGCGTAATCTCTCCTGCTGCTTCTATATACTTTCTGCCACAGTGCACCTTTTTTGAACATTTCCTGCAGTCCTGTGCTGCAGCAGCAGCAGATGTGTACTCTGCAGTCTTTGGGATAGAGAGAGTAGGAGAATGAATCTATTGCTTAATAGTTAGGATTCTCAACTAGAACGTGAAACTGTTTCTGCTGCAGAGAATAATGGTTAAGTTTTACAAATGGAAAGCTTCAATGGGAGAGATAAGAATCTCCTGAATCCATCATAGGCTTGTAAATAGGGCTCTTCCAAATTAAAGAAACTACCTGATTCCCAACAAGTAAGGCTTTTTTTTTAATAATCTCTATAATCATAAGTGAGGTTATTATTGTTATACAGTGCAAAGGAGTAGTATTTGGCAGGAGCACCAACTTTAAAGGAGGAGAAGGAGGAGTATTTACTCAGGCACAGTTCTTTGCTCTGAGAAAGGAGGAACATCTGTTTTTGCAATCATTTAAACAGTCATATTGTTTTGTTTGGTTTAATAGTATAATTATGTTGAGTCTTTTTAATAGTAGACTGTTTCGGTCTTCCAAGGGCTGCATTTCTTAGGGCTTGAAAGGTCTTTCTGGTATCTTAAATTCTGTAGATAGTATCATGTCATTCTGTTGTATCAGTCATACAAAATCTAACCTGTTTTATGTTTTCTCATTGACAGAAAGGCAGATTCCCATTTAGAGACATCTTCCTTCCTGTGAAAATAATATGAACCAGAAGGTGTTAGTTTTCCTCCTCCCAAATTTTCTTTTTGGGATATTTCTTTTTGGGTTGTTCTGTAAGAGACAAAGAAACCTATCAAGTAAGTAAAGACTTTACTAACAGAAAGACTTAAAGGTTTTTAGAACAAGGCCCATCCTTCCCAAAGGTATTGAAAATTAAATATATAGCTCAAGTGATAAAAACACTGCTAAGAAAATATCCAAGGCCCTGTCACTGTGATAGCTCTCTTAGCAATGTATAGGAAGAAGAACGCTACAAAAAGCATTTGACAATAGACATGTCTGATCATCAGTTTTGGTATATTGGTAGAAGATAGATTGAAGGCTATGTTTGTCACAATGAAGAAAAGAACTATATGAGTTTCTTTCACACTAATTGTTTAAATTTCTTTGCTGCTTGCAGCTTCTTTTCATGATCCCATTGAAAATTGGCTGGTGATTCAAAATGATCGCAAAAACACACTGGCTTCTGTCTGCCTGGAGAAAAACCTTCTTCAATCAAGAAGCAAATTGGATTTTCATGTTGCAAATCAACTCTTTGTGGAGCACAATCATAAACTAATCTACTGTGAGGTTCCCAAGGTAGGCTGCTCCAACTGGAAGAGAACTATTTTTCTTCTCCAAACAGATTTGGACATGCAAGCTGCTGAAATTGAGCATGACCACATCCACAGAACCTTGCTGATCAAGAGGCTGACGTCTTACCCTCCTGTGAAACAAGAAGAATTTCTGAACAACTACACTAAAGTGATGTTCACCAGACATCCCTTGGAAAGGCTGGTTTCAGCTTACAGAGACAAGCTTCTGCACTCTGAGCCATACTATAGCACCACTCTTGCAAACGAGATTAGGGCCATGTTCAGAAAAAACAAAAATTCTTCTGATAAAGTGAGTTTTCAAGAGTTTGTCAACTTTATTGTAACAAAACAACCAAATTTCCTTGACATCCACTGGAAGCCAATGTTTCTGCTCTGTGATCCTTGCAACATTCACTATGATGTTCTGGGCAAGTATGAAACTTTAGGGTTAGATTCTGAGCACGTTCTGAAGATCATTGGAGCACCAGAGAGCCTACACTACCCCAACTTGAAGAGGTATAGCTCGGAGAAACGAACTACTCGTGATATCACCTTGGAGTATTTCAGACATTTGAGCTCAGAACAAATTGAGAAAATCAAAAAATTATATCAAATGGATTTTTTCTTGTTCAACTATACTATGAAATATGAGGATTATTATCCCCTGGAAGGTTAATTTAGTTTAAACAAGAAGATTATTTTAATTTCAATTTGTGCAAAATGGGCTGAATTTATCCCCACAGGTGCTTTAAAGATGGGTTGATGACTCCTATTGCTCCTATTACTGGTGTTATGAAACATGATTTTATTCATCCTAGGCACCCTTATAACAAATCTCTGCAACAATCTGTTGTACAGTGCTTCATCTATATGATGGGATTTTGTTTCTGTTGATCATTAATGGGCTGTGTTTATTTCATGAAGATTGTTTATAAATTATACATTGTGGTCTATTGGTAAGAGGAAGAGAAAGGACAAGAATGTTATACTTTTCACAATAGATATTTTAGAATATCTTTTTTATATGATTGATTTTAATTTTTGTTTAGAAAAATACATACAAAACAATAAACAATCTGCCTTTGAGTCAAACCACCCTTTGTCTGTAAGAGCCTCAAACATGAATCCTATAGGAAAGCAGCAAATAACTTCAGATGTTTGAAGGGGCATTACACAGAACTTAAATGCTCATTTTATTCCTCTGTGGCAGTGCTCTTACCACAGCTGACCAACCTCTCCCTTAAGTAATTATAGTTGGCAGTGAGTCAACCAGGCTTTCCCCCCTGTCTCTTCAAAACCTTCTGATGAGCACGTCTTGTGTTCGTGGTATCTTTGCAAACTGTCTTCATCGCCTTTGTCAACATTACCCTGAGCTGTTACATCAAATCATACAGTAGGTCACAAGCTACCAACCAAATGACAATAAATTCAAAGCCATTGGTTCTGCTGAAATATATTAATATAAAAGTATGTCTGAACCACGGACGTTTTAAAGAGTTTAATGAATTAGTAAATATTAACGGATATTCCAGTTTTCAGGAAAAGTGGAGCTAGGCTGGGACAGGAAGGGAGAGAGAGAAAAAAATCTTGCAAAGTCAAACTTACAGCTTGCTTCTAAGTCTCCTCCTTAGCAGTGAGAATTTAAGGGAGTATCTTCCCATCCTTACGGATGTCCACACACACATCCTTTCAGGAGAAGTATCTACAAACCTGACATCATACCTTCTTCATGAAGGAGCATTAGATCCAAGAGCCGGTCAGTATACATCAACAGTGGAGGCAATATAACCAACAGTCCACTTAACCAGACATTTCCTCCATTTAAAAATCATGTAGTGCCATCAAGCAGTCTTAATTTTTCATACAGTTTTGAATGTGAGTCTTAAAACAAAAAATAAACAGAGATTAGTTGTTTCTTGTTCAGAAAACCTCCCAAAGCAGGACAGTTGCGAACAGAATAAATTGTGCACATGGGAGAACAGCAACATGAGCAATGACACAACTTCAAGTGTTCACTGCTACAGAAAAGTTTCCTTTGACCAACAGAAGGAATATAGAGTATGACCTGCACAAGTCACGGCTACTCGTAACGAATGGGAGGCCTGCCAGATCAAAACGAAAAGGTGATTATATTTTTTTATTCAGAATGTTAATACTTCTAAAGCTTTAAGCTATAGTCTCCAGCTTCTTTGATTTGTCTATCATACAGTTAAGACTAGAAAACAAATGGGAAGAAAAGTATATTAACGGCTACCTGTAGCGGTGTAGGTCTGCCATGTTTTTGTTCCTGTCACAGCATTTCTTATCTCCCTTCCTTCATTCCCAGGATTATAAGCTAGGTCATGCATGCTCTGGCATAAAATAAAAAGTTAATAATTTTTTTACATAATTATATCGTTTATATGAACTAAATTAGAACAAGCAGAGATTTTACCTAATAGAAAAATTGCCTGAAATTTCAGGAAGTTCTCCTGGAAGTTTTGACTAAATATTGATTGTACGCAGAAGGTATACTGCTACGAAGCTGTTTCTAGTACATTCTTTTTAAAGAGAAAGTTCAAGAGATCATAAAACTCAGCCAGTCTCTTGAATAAAATTACAATGAATCAACAAATGCAAAATGTGTGATTCGTCATAGAATCAGGTCTGCGAAATGGAGGCAGCTTAGCATGGTTTCTACACTACCCATATTTGTACCACCTTTGTTCACAACTGTAGAACATTTTCTTGTGTTCCTTTAAACCTCCAGGATTCTTCGTTTAGCTTGGCATAGAGACATATCAAAACTTAGCAAGATTAAAGGGTTTTCTAAAAAATTCCCATTATCTTACTCCGCAGAGACATTAATACCATTAATACTAAGCAGAGACACTGTTGCCTGTTGTTTGTGGTGTCCCACAAAAAGACTACAGTCCAACCATCACTGGGATTCAGAGAAGAACTTAGCACAGGTGCCCAAAGGCTGGTAGGCATACTCCAGTTTGTGTTTCTACAATTCGGCGTAAGTATGATGAAAGCTTTTGTACTTACAAATCTGTGACTAATATCCCTAACTCCCACCACGCTTCCTTACATTGTGCCCCCTTTTTCCCAGCTGCCTTCTCTGGTATTTACCTGAAATGCATGCCTGGTCTCCTGCTGAGTTCCCACAGTTGGGGAGGACCACACAGCTGATGCTGACTTACTCAGATGCGGGTTGTTGCCAGGTGCAAGTTGCTGGATGTACTGCAACTATTGTGAGCAGGCCATTTGTCTGAGAAAGTTGTTAAGCACCTGCTTCACAAGCAAGATATTAATATAAGGTGAAATATGAATATAAAGTGAAGGAAGTTTTGAAGGCATTTTTTCCAGAAAATAAGCTCATCTTCTATTCAGATGGTGGGCAAGGCAGAAAGCTCATTTTGAATTCATTGTATCATCAGATCTCGGAAGCGTCAGGTAATTACAAACGAAAAAACTCAGGAAGTCCTCTTTCATTAGCAGCCAGCATTCTTTTGACAATTCAATCTTGTTTACACTCAAGATCTGTTACAACTTGTTTCCAGAGGTGACTACATGGTAAAGGACCTCCTTGAAACTTCTAGCTTTTGATAAGCATAGAAATTTGATGAAGCTGGGAGAGAATCCATTTGTCATCTGCCATTAGACAATTGATTTGGGGGTCTATCCAGTTCCAGAATGACAGCCTAGATAAGCAACAACAACAACAACAACAAAAAGGAGAGAAATTAATCAGTTAGTTAACATAAACACACTATTATCTGAAAGGTTTTTGGTTTGACTTAGGAGGGGGGTGATATATGGTGCTGAAGGCAGGCTTTTGTGTTTGTTCATTAGGTTCCTGTTTGGAAGGCTGAGATTATGGCTTTGGCATTTTAGTTTGCAGCAAAGCAGCTGTTACTACAGGTAGAGCCTTTTTGGTTTTGTATTCTTTAAATAAAGGATCGTAACAATGCTTTCATTCATAGCAGTATTCTTTGTTGCTATACAGAGCCAGACACCCACTTAGATGTATACCCTGTCAGAATTTGGATTTGTTCCATTAAGTTCCTGTTGCTCTTGTTTACACGCCGTGTGATTCTCAGGAGTACCCTGTCTCACTGCTGGCAGCTGTGTGTTATGTGTTAGGCATTTATTATAGCCTCTGCCAAAGCTTTTCATTCCACTCAGCGTTTTGGGTTTTATTTGCACCTGAAACAGATGTTGTCCTCTACATTCTGCAAACTGCAGGTTTAGGAGCTGATGAGAATTTAGCCTCTCTAAAATTATAATAATATGAATAAATAATAGTTCTGAAATAGATATTTTAATTATTTATTTTGTATTTAAACTACTCTATAAATTCTTCACATTAATTCTTTAAAAGTCCTGCAGCCTTAGTAAAGACCATGTATTACAATTCTTGTTTGCTTTGCTTTGTTTTTTCCCTAGTTTATGTTCTAATAAATGCAAGCTTAAAAAAGTTTATAAGCTTTTCAGTCCTTTAGGGCAGCTCACTGTAAAGCAAATACTCTGTGTGTAATTAGGTGTACCTTAACAGGTCATTAACCAGGGCATGCATCACACCCTGTAATAACAGCTCACAATTCAAATTTATCATTGATGAAGAAGGAGTCTATATTGATTATAATGATCATTTGGTATTTGAAGGGTAAAATATATAAACAAACAAACAAACCAATACATCAAAGAATATTTCCTGCTCTATCCCTCGGGATAAGACACAGCAAATGCATGCATTTCTATCTGAAAGCAAGGGACGGATGTGTTGCTCAGTTATTGGTAGTATTTTACAGGGTTGTACTGCAGTGGTTCATATTTCTATCTGTGCATAGAAACTCCCACAGCACACTCCTCCAGGGTGGGCGATATCTGGGCTCCAAGACGCGTGGCAACACTTTCTTATACATGTATGCAGTGGCAAGCTGATTCATATCCTTATAGAGCATGACATTAACTCAGTCAGAGGAATGAACAGAGCCTGAATATGGCTTGTCCTACAGCTGGGTATCTGCAGTGCTTTCCAGCAGTTGAATTGCCTTAGCCTAAAGGGGGCTTTAGATCAAAATTTTTCACTTCTGGAGCTACTGCTCTGTTCAGAAAAGTGAGATTGCTCACTGTGGCTGTTGAGTTTTGGGAAAATCCTGGTCTTGCCACTGTGAGGTAGGTGTACCTTGAGCACACTGAGTGGTGAGAATAACTCAAGGGCTGTGAGCACAGGATTGTCCAGGCAAAAGATTTCAAGCTGGCATAGGCAGGAGGTGCTACCTGTCTGGGCAAGTGCATCTTCCAGCATCTCTGAAAATGCATTGATGAGATTTTTGGTGCCTAAAGACAGATGGAAGATTTGAAGGGCTGCCCTCTTGAACACAATTGCTTACAGTCTGCATCCTCCTTTTTAGATTGGCTAGAATTTGTGGTCTTTCAAGCATCAACATGCCTCATCTGTGAATCTAGTAATAGAAGTTTATCTGGAATAAACCTACAGAGCGTAATCACAGTGCTTTCCTCTCTTCTCCTCTCTTTGAGAAACAAGGAGCTAATAGAGGGTTCCACAACACCTCGTGCCTAGGAGAGGAGGGCCGGGAAATCCAAGCAGAATCCCCTTACTGAAGTGTGCAAGAGCCCCTGGGATCCCAGAAAGGGCCAGAAATGAAGTGACTGAAACAAGAAACCTGAGAATCACAGCACTGGCACTGCTGTGCTTTGGCGTGGGGCTGGTCACAATAAGCACTGATTAATATCAAGGTCTCACTGGCTCTTGAATTCTGCTCTGTAATTAAACACACACTGATCTGACCCATCATTGTCAACAGGCTTGGAATGCGGGATATACTGTACTTCACCTTTTCTAGAAGGGTTTTTGGTGATTGTTTCCGCATCCCAGCAGCTCATTAACTAGTTTGCCCAAATGTTTCACTCTAACAAACTCAGATGTGAAGACTGTTCTGCTGTGACTGTCTGGCTTCTGCCACTGGGGATTAGCTTGTGCCCTCCACCAGGGACCTCTTGCTTCCCAGTGGCACTTAGCTTCTTCCACAGTGAAAGCCAACTATCTCTGTTCTTGGCAAACAACTGGGCAGGAAAATAGGACAAGATGGATCTGATTTCTCAGCTCTCTCATAAAGCTCTAGTTGAACATTGTGATACACTGTAACATAAAAAACAGTTACAAAGATAGTTAATATTTAGTTGTCCACCTTTGAAAAGACTTTTTATTTTTAGTGCTTTGATTCATCCCCATCAATTTTCAGGCAGATATTTAGCCATTTACTCTCTATGAATACCTTTTTCTAAGTCTGGTCCTCATATAGTCTGGAAAATAAGATGAGGTGTTAGGTTATGTATGGACATACAACCTACCGCTAAGTATTTTCTGTATAAAGTGCAACTCATAACATCTATTACCAACCTCAGCCAAAATTCTACCGGTGCAAAGTTCCTCTCCTTGTAGTTTCAAAGACGATTGCTTTGCTTCCTTTGCAGCCTTGCAAAATTTTACTTACCAAAGCAAATAATATATTGAAGACAGAAGTAAAATACACTTAACACTTTTTTGTTTGTTTTTGCTGTTTTTTCATCACAGTAAAGACCATATTATTTATTTATTTATTTATGCCAGATAGTCCACTTTTCCTACTGCTTTTGCAGGGCTATTTTGGTTATTGCTGTTTATCAAGACAAATTGTGCAACATCAAAAACAAATCTGGGGATGAAAGAGTAGAAAGCACCACGGGTTTAGGAGGCTAGGGGTACGCTTCATTACTGAGATGCCTATTCTCTCAGGGAATGGAGAAGAGTTTTCTGAAAGATTGACCACTCCTGGGTTATAAAATAACCTTATATAAAACACCCTCATTTCCTTATGAGGAAAGATGGATGGTGTTAGTCTAGCTTACTTTTTTTCCAGAAATCTGCTGCTTTGAAGAGAAACAGAGGCAAAAGCCAGGCGGAGTGATCTGCAATCCTAGTTGAGGTTACTGAAGAGAACTCTTTGCACATGTATCAATGACCTAAACACCAAAGAGAAGTGCCTGATATGAAGTCAGCACACAGTTATGGTAGCATTAGCTTTTGCACTGGGATCCTGGACAGTCTGTGATCATAAACAGGATTGAAGAAAACCCTCAGGGGAATGGTAAAGGAAATCTCAAAGTTTATCCAGTAGACTGGATACTGAAGGAAACAATGGAACAATTTATATTCTGATTTGAACAAATGACAAATGCAGGTCCCTGGCCCTAGGCGAAGTGGACTTTGGACTGATGATCTCATTATTGATTCGCTTCAGCAGAAATCAACAGTTAACATTTCTTTAATGTTGAAATTAGAAATTATTGTTTTCCATTCAGCTTGTTACCTACTTTATTTTCAAAATAGTTTGAAAGGAAACAGTAGTTGAACACCATACCCATTACCACACAAAAAGCTTGGAAGAACCAGTCCTTGAACATACTTTTTTAGATGTTATTTTTATTTATTTTGCAACATTTAGTGCATTAGGCTGTCTATTTTGATTGATTACAGAGCATCAATGGTTATGTCACGCTATCAAAAGCATTAAGATTACAGACTTATCATGGCTTGACTGTTCAAGTGTCTTATCAAAGATAAGTGTCAAAAGAGCTTGACCTTGTTCTTAAATTAAAAAAAAGTAAATGATGTATGTAGTAAAAACGTCGTATCTTTGTTTTTCTTTCTAACTAATGAGCAAGGTCACCATTACTTTCTGAGCAACAGAGTACTTTCTATCTCAATATTCTCATGATTCACTTCAAATAAGTCATACAAATTACTCATATCCAAATTTTCCCTGCTTGCATACTTGCAAAGTTACATGTTCTGCAGTAGATGTCAATAACTGGCAGGCAGGCCAGACACTGGGCATGTGCCTGCATGAATGAGGCTTCACTAAGTGGTTCCATGGAAGTCAACAGGGCTTTCTGCAGAAATTCCTGATTACTGAACAGTAACTGAGATGTGTACATGACTGCCTAGCTTAAAGTATTGTTGGTGACCAGAACAAAGGAGAATCTGTTTGTTGTGTACCATGTATAGCCTTGTTCATACAGGGTTGCAAAACTGAGTCATTTTTACATGCCAGGTCTCAGGCTGTGGGATTGTCTTAAACAATAACTTCCTCTCAACCTTTCTCACTTTCATGGGCTGTGATTTATCACAACATGTCAGCACAAGGAGATAAGTGCAGATGAGGAAAGGTGGCAATGGGTGGGAGGCCGTACTATACCTTTAGGGTGGGACTGGGAGGGGACATATTCAGTGCAAAGCTAGGGAGATGATGAGAGCTGGAAGGGCCTTGTCAGGGTGCTGCAAGATGTTGTAGTAGGCAGTGTGCCTGAAAGTGGCCCACGTGGTGTGGCGCACTGACACAAGTCAGTGATCTGGAAATGTCCTAAGGGTCTGTGTTACAGACTTGAACGGTTGTGTCAGTCTCTGACCTTTTTGAGGCAGTGCTGGTGAGGCATCCAACAGAATGACATAGCCATGACCAGTGTGACTGCTCATACGAGCAGAACCCTTGGGATCAGGCCCATTTCTGTGGAGTATTCTGCAGCAGACATATCCTTTGCAAGCACCAGATATTTTCTTAAATTTATTTTGTTTGCTGATCTCACAGGTCAAATGAAGACATTAGTTGGAAAATGTTCACTGTAAAATGTTCACTAGTAAACAAGTGGACGTTGCATCTTTCTTCCCCACTTCTTCCCCTAAAAGCCAATGTTGTGAAGATGTTCTGTTTCTATTTCTATATTTGAGCTTGTGTTCTACTGTAACCTGCAAAAGATATGAAAAATGAGGAAGTAACAGTCTAAAAATTAAAGTACTGAGGTACAGAAAAGATAATCAAGATTTTGTCCGCAACAGTAAACTAAACATAAGCCAGATATGAAGTCAAGAGTTGACTTTTGAAGATATAGTTGTTTCTTTGGTGATAGCCATCCAGATACTCCAAGTTTCTCGACTGCATGGACCCTGGTCTTTAGAAAGCTGTGCAGTCCAATATTATTGTTTGGCAGACATCCTACCCTGCTCTTGTAATATCTTCAGGGATTAACTTGCTTTCTGACTGAGAAAGGAGGCACTCTAATATTTTATGCCACTTAGGTATATTTTCCTGCCTTGCATACACTGTTGACCCCAGTTCCTTGAGCAGACTGACAGTGAATGAGATCTGCTGTAAGGCTGAGCAGCACGCAGCCTATCTGAAGCCCTGCCTCTCGTCAGTGCAAGCTTGGGGACCATTCACATAAATTCACCTATTGTAAGGTGCCCAGGGTAGTCAGCTCCAGTTGGCAGATACTTTGTCTCCCCGTGGATATTTAGGTTGTGATTTTTTTTGTAGTACTCATTGAAGCATTATGAGGAAGTAAGATATAACAGGAAAAAAATTACTGAACGTGCCTGTAAGAGCTTTGCAGCTCCTGTATTTCTGCATTACCCAAACATTAAGGTTCATAGCTCAGAAAGCACGACTCATGTCACCATGGAGCATTCCAGAAACCTGAACCCAAGGCGAATTTGTATGATAAAGAAAGTGTCAGAGGATGGTTTCTGTTCAGCTACTGTAATTTAAACATGAAACTGAGAATTTTGTCTTTTTACTGTCAGAAAATCTTTGAAGTATCTAGTACAAATAATTTTCAGAGACATTAGTAATAGCAGTGGTTCTGGGACTTTGTAGGTGACAACAGAATATGTGATCTCTGTTTTGGAGGGCAAAAAAAAGATCTCACCAACGTAACACAGCACCAACATCAAGCTTTGTTTTGTTTTTAAAAAATGCTTTGGTACCGATAGCCTTGAAATGACCGGCACAACGCAAGAAAGCTGCCTCTGGTTTATGGGGTGAGCCGAAAGTCGCGCTCCGTGCGGGCCGGGGCTGCGCTGCAGGGGGCTCCGGGGGTGGCGCGGTTCCAGGCGTGGGGAGGAGCTGTCCCGAGTGCTGAAACCCGCCGCGCCGCGCCGCGCCGCGCCGAGCCGCGCCGCGCCGAGCCGCGCACCCTCCTGCCCCGCCGCCTCGCAGTGAGGCGCAAACCTAACGCTGGCAGCGGATTTGAAAATGTCTTTCTCTTGCTGCTTCCCAATTCTAGTGCTAAATCTGTTCCTTCGAGTAAGGAAAGCAAGTGCAAGCGCTATTAAGCAATTGAGAAGCATGTAAATATTTCACTTTCTGGGTCAAAAGAAAAGAAAAAGAAAAAAAGAAGAAAAGAGGAAACTTTCCCTAACTATTGCAAATCATTTTATTTTTATTCTAGCCTATAGTTCTATTTTTATTCTATAATTCAGCTGATTCCATGTGACATAGAACTGAGTCTTGTGAATAAAAAGTCCTGTCAATTTCTTCATCGTACTGACCTGCAAAAATGGGACAAATGCATGTGCCAATATGCATGTGCAGACAAAATGAACATTGTTATAGGCAGATTGACACTACTTTGCAATTAGGTCATGCTAAAGAGCACTTACATATCCTAGAAAACATTTTAAGTACTTTTGCACAAGCACAAAATAGATCCTTACATGAAAACAAAATTGCTTCTTCATTGCTTAGTAATTATTCCTGCTTGCCTTTTTCCTGAACATATACTCATATGACATCATCATTATTTCTAGGGTGTTCCTCTGACTTCATAGGCTATATTTGACTTCTAGTGCAGCACTATAAGATGAACTGGCAGCGCAAGCTGTGAGGCTCAGTAAGAAGTTCTAAGAGTTCTCCAGTAATTTCCCCCTTTAAATGGGGAACACTGATCTGTGACAGCTGGGGTATAAACTTCTGACCAAACTTGTCTAATGCTATCCATCATTAAGAAGACCCATTTAAATTCAGCTACCACACCAGATCCTTTGTTGGAATAAATACTATTAGTGATATTTTGTGTGGAAAGCATTAGATTCTGCTTTAATCTTCGCTAAAATTTAAACTAGTTATGCTGTTTCAGTTTTTCAGTTTTCTCAGTAATCTGAAGATTTTTTTATGATCTATACTTTCTAGTTTATTAAAAGTGTATCTTCCTGGGACACATTTTAATCTCTTCTGATAGGGAATAATTTACAATTATTCTTCAAGTTAACCCTTAGGCTGCGAGATGAACAGGTGAAATTAAACCTCTAGAAACAGTCTGCTTGTGTACATGTTGAGTCATATCCTGCTCTTCTTTACAATATTATAAATCAGAAGTAATTCTACAAAATTTAATGTAATCATTATTGTAAGCACAGGCCCCTTGGTTGTGAGGGGGTTGTAAATGGCTAGCCAGAAATAACAACTGTGCTTACTTCAAGTGTAAAGCTAATAAATTATTTCACAAGAGGATTTATCTTTAAAGCACACTGAAGTTCTCAGGGAACTATGAGAAACATGGCTGTTATGGTAAAGTGTTACCGCTAGTCATCTCATATGATGACAAAACTTTCTCTTGTTTTGTTATTACATTTTTACGTGTTTTTTATGCTAAAATTTTTATGCTAAAATACAGATGTGCAAGTTGAATCTTTTATTTAATTCAAGAAATCCAATAAATCTTTTATTTAATCCAAGAAAAGGGAAAACACAAGCAGTGCTTGCCGGAGCACTGGACCAGGTTGCCCAGAGAGGTTGTGGAGTCTCCTTCTCTGGAGATCTTCAAGGCCCGCCTGGATGCAACCCTGTCTAACATGCTCTAGGTGACCCTGCTTGAGCAGGGGGGTTGGACTAGATGATCTCCAGAGGTCCCTTTCAACCTTACCAATTCTATGATTCTATGATCCATGTGAGTATCTCAGATGATCCTCCACCAACACGCAGCCACTCTAAGGGAGGAGGGAACATGCTGTTCAAGTGGCAAACTAACTAGCCTGCAGCTGCCATCCTTGGCCAGTGATGCTGCTACCATTTACTCACCTGGCTGCTCCTGTCAGCACACTCTTCTTGTCATGCAATAGCATACCTGAGTCTTCTCCTCCCCCCAGTCCCTACTTAATTCCACTGCCTAGGTATATTGGCCCAAAGGCCAGCAGTAAGACTGCTAGAGAGAAAAGTATTGGTGATAGGCTGAGAGGGAAGTGGAAAAAAACAGGCCTTACTCTTCCCCTTTCATAATGAAAAACAGTAAGAACAGTAATATTGCAGCAAAAGGTGCAAGAGATGTGGCAGAAAAGGGCTCTTTCTCCCCACTGTTTTCCTCTCATTTGTGACCTCCTCTCTCTTCACCTCTTCCCTATCCTCTACATCAGCAGACCACTGTAAATCATTTTGGAAGCAAAGGCGCTGTGTGCCCTCTTTCCTTCTCCCCTTTCCTGTCTTTGTGTCTTTTCTCACTGTCACAGTTCTCACTTCATGGTCCCAAAGATCTGCCTCAGTCACTTTTCCTAGGGGACAATGGCATCTGGCTGTGCCTGAGGCATACTGGCCCCCACTAGCTCCCCCTATTACAGACGAGTAGCTAAATAGTTCAAGGTACTTCTGTGCGAGAATAGTTTAGAAATGTAATTCTAATTTCAGCCACGGGGGGACCTTTGTCGTTTAGTGTTCATTTGATATTCAGTCCAATACAACTACACTCACTTATGCCAAAACACAGTGCCTAACTCCTGGATGAGAATCGGTATCCTCTGTTAAGTCAATTCTCATATCCTTGGAATCTGCATCCAAACAAACTTTATTCCACTGCTTAAAACCAACATAATCTTTCTTATGTTTCTCCAACAACTTTAGATTCCCCTTCCAAGTCGTGAACTCTTCCCAGTGTCTGGGTTGCTCAGGAGTTACACAACAGGGTACTAACTGCTGAGCTGGCTGTGGGACTGAGGGATAGAAAAGCGATTACTGCACATGCTGTTCCACAGATTCTGGGCCAGACATGTCGGGCAGTGGACAGCTGAGGCATAGTTTGTGTCACTTCATATCTTAATAACTAGACGCATTATCATCTTAAAAATAGGAGACTAGGTTCTGGAGGTATAACCAGATTCCAACATCATTTTTCACATGGCTTTCATTGAGCAGATATCCAGAGCTGATAGCAAAACGTCTCCAAGTCTTGCATAGAGGAATTTGGCAAATAGCCTATGAAATTCAATCTGAAAAATAAACAGCTCCAATTTATTGCAAAGATTTCTTTCACTTCATATAACCTGGTTTGGGAATCTCATTCTCCTCTTGCATGCAGTAGCTTTGCAGTTGGATAATTCGATTTGGTTATGTTGGGATGATAAAATAAGGATGTGACTGTAGCGCACTAACCTACTTGCTTACCCTAGCGAGCAGCAAAGACGCAGCAACCAAAGCGCACCCAGGGGGCACAGCCTGTTTGAACCGGGAGGCTGGTCATGGATAAAGCACTTGCTCTCTTCCCTTGCTGCCACTGCTATGTGCCACGAGGCTCGCTCAGGTCCTGCGGCACTCGCCTCTTCTCCCTGCAGAGCAGAAGCTCGGCTCTCAATAGATCTGCTCCTGATCTTTGCCCTTCCCCATGAAAAGTCAGTCAACCCTTCACTTTTCTCATTTACTTTCCACGTGGGGTTGTAATCTTAGTTTCGGCCACCGGGGGGAACCATAGACTTTATCATGAAAGGCTTACGGGAAAGGTAGGCTCTTGGACTGACGCTGCTAGAAGAGACAGGTGCTTTTTCAAGCCCATGTGCCTTTCTTCCTGAAAAGGGGCCTTCAAATGTGAAAGTTTTCCCATCTTTTTGTTCCCATTATATCAGTAGGTCCAAAAAAAGATATTGTAATTTCTTGTAAACATTACCTTGCTTGTATTGGTTGTATCTGGAAATGACGTGAACCACAACTCTGTTACTTTTCTGGTCTTCTTAGGCCTTGCTCAGGTTGGAATTTAAAGTTGTGGCTGGCATGCACTAAACTGTGTGAGAAACTTCATGTGGACAATGAAATATTTCACATGTGCTAGGCAGGTCAAGTTAAAACCAAGACTCCCCTCTAGATCATATTTAAACTCTTGACCATAGGAAAGCTTTCAAACTTGCTAGAAATGGCCGTAGCGCCCTCTTTTGTCTTTGTACATGGCTTAAGATATCCGATATGAGTGCAAACTAAAGGAAGTAAAAATAGGCAATATGTTGATGATAACAATGTTTAGAAAAGGATTTCATGGGAATGTTTTTTTTTTTTTTTTTTTTTTTTTTTTTTTTTGCCAATATAAATAAAGGCAGAAAGTTATTTTTGTAGCAGGAGTGTGTGAAACTTGAAACCACAGCAGTTAAGAAGTAACACCAGTATGAATAAGAACAACGGAGATAAACATGACTTAATACCCCTGGAGGTGGGAACGTGATCTGGTGGTTAGAGGAGCAGGCAGCAAATGTGACGCACTCTGTTCTGCCACTGACTCACTGTATGACTGCAGTCAACTCATTTGCTGTCTGCGTATCAGTTTACCCATCTGTGAAATAGGGACAGACATCTGCATCTTATCAGATGTAACTTTTGCCAAGCATCATTAATGAATGCTGACAGCACACTACAATCCAGAATGCAGTATTCAGAAGTGTAAAGTACAAGCTGTTAGCACTTTGCCTGTCCAACCTGAGGCCAGGAATCTCCACCCTGTCTATTAAAACAGTGGTACATTTACAAATTAATGTGGTCATACCTGATTGACTAAAGAATCTCTTGATTCTTCTGCAGTGTTTAAAGTCTTCGCATTAACTCTTATACAAACTTAAGAGATCAGTAGTTCTTTAAAGCTGACACTGTAAAAGCAGCTAAGCTTACCTAATCTTATCCAACAAATCATCATTAATTAATAATATTTAAAATATTGTTTTTCTATTTTTACATGCATGTTTATTAAAATTAATTGCATCACATATTTTGTATCTATCTATATTAGCTGAATTTTAGTTTATTAAAATTATGTCTTATAATTTTATTATTACCTAATCTTAGCCCTATGTGAAGCAAGTTGGTAGTCTCAGAACAGTTGCTAGAAGTAGGGTTTCCTAATCACAGATCACACACAATCCTGTAATTGTAGGATCAGCACACACACCAGTGGCTAAAAGATGCTGGAAGCTGAATTGCCTTTCCACAGGTAGAAGGGCTTCCTGAAGTTCCTCCTTGGCCTGTGGAAGTGTGCATTTATGTCAGTCCTGTGAATAAGCTGTTTTTCTGTCTTGCTTATCTATAGAACCAAAGCTATGATGATTACTTGTATGGACCTGTATTAGTTACTTGATGGACCTGTATTAGTTAAACAGGTCCAATTTGTGTGTGTGTAAACTTTCATACTTATTTAAAAGTGGCTATGTTGTTCTCTGCTGTTTCTATCAATTCACCACTGTAAACGAGTCTTCTTATAAAGCCATCAGTTAAAATCATGCTTTTCATCATTCTGGTACAATTTGACATATGCATCAGGCTTAATCAGTCTTAATATTTTAAGATTGCTTTTCTGCACTGTAAATTTTAAAATGATTCACAAAACTAATAATAAAGCTGGCAACTGTATCTTTCTACAGAAAGAACTTTACCCTCCCCCTGGCCACCATGAAGAAATACCTATCTACAGGCACTTTGTTTTTCTCTCTGTCTGTTGGTAAAATGCTGTACTGCCAACCATTTCCTTCTGCACTGCAGTTCTGATGTTTTTACCCAACTTGGCAGTAGCTGTCACCCATGCTTCACCCACGACACCCAGCTTGGCAGGTCTTTGTGGGAACGGTTGCAACTACGCAGCGAATTAAACCCCCCACAAGATGCAGAGATTTAAGCTGGAAATGCAGATCGGCAAAACAAGTGGCTAGGCAAGGCATCTGAAGGCGCCTAAATTTTCACGTATGGAGCTCTTCGGTTTTCTTCACAATTGCTCCTCGGCATTTCCAAGGCCATTTGTGATTTGTGAGCAGCGCAGCAGTCGGCTCACGAGGCCGCATCTTGTGTGCGGCCTGGCAAAGCAGGCCTTTTCTGAGACCGTCGGCGGGGACAGGACTGTATCACAGTCAACTCCAAGCAAATCGGAAGGCGTTGAGATAGGCTAACAAACCCTTGCGTATGCTATTGTGGGATCTAGGGGTACATTGCGTTACGCGTCGAGCAAGCGCAGCCCTTTTCCCCAAGAGCGCACAGTCTAAGCCAGGAGACAACAGATGGCTGGAGGCAGATGGGAGAGTACAAGGAAACAATGAGACAAATGAGCAAAAACTAAGTTGAAGGCTTCGACATTTGGTTCCAAAATTACTGATTTTACTAAGCATCTCGGCTGACGTAACCCTGTGGGTAGGACGCCTTTCCTGTTCCAGAGGTCTTAATATCTCCAATTAGAGCAGGTGCCGCAGCCCAGCAGGGGTTACATTTTAGGTGAAGAGTGGGAGTTCAGTAGACTAGAAGCAACGAGCAGGGCGGCTCTCCGAAGAGAGACAGGGGAGCAGGCCGGGGTAGCTCAGCAGCCCGAGGGGGTGAAGAAAACCCCTTCAGCGCCGCTCAGCAGCTACAGCGCTGACCGATGCGCACAGAGCGCAGGAGCCCCCTGCAGGCCGGGCCCGGGGCAGGCGGCGGAGCCCCCCGCCGGAGGCAGCGAAAGCCGACCCTCCTCCTGCGCCCTCCCCCGGGCCCCGACCGCCAAGGCGGGACGGGCGCGGGCGCCCAGCCGCGGCGCGGAGGCCGCTGCGCAGCCGCCGAGCCCGCGCTGCCGTTAGGCGGCGCGCGCCAGGCGGGCCGCGGCCGTTGGAGCGGCCGTTGGCCCGCGCGGAGGTAAGGCGGGGGGCGGGGCGCGGCGCGAGGGAACCTCCGCTGCCCGAGGGCCGCCTCAGGGAAACCGAAACCAAAAGGGCGGCGGCGGGCGGGGGCTCCCCGCGGCGCGGCGCGGCGCGGCGCGGCGCGGCTCGCTCCTCCCCTCAGCGCCGGGGCGGAGCGGGGCGGCGGCGGGCGGGCGGGCTTAGCGCGCCCCCATGGCCCTGGCGCCGGGCCGGCGGGCACGGTAGCCGGCGGTCCCGGCGGTGAGGCGGCGCTGCCCCGGGCGGGCGGGCGGGCTGGACATGAGCCTCGCGGCCGCGCTCCGCGCAGCGGCCGCCGGCTGAGCCACAAAGAAGTTTCTGCTCCTTCTGCGGCGGCGGCGCGGCGCCCCCCATGCACGCCCCGAGCCGCCGGCACTGGAGCGCTGCCCGGCCGGCGCCGGGCGCCGAGCCCGCCATGAAACCCCGCGCGGGGCTGCACAGCAGCCCGGACCTGAGCCGGGCCGCGCGGCTGAGCGTCGGCGAGCTGCGCGCCCTCTTCGAGGCTCGCTGCGCCGCCGCCGCCGCCGCCGCCGCCCGGCAGCTGCCCGACCCGGCCAAGCGGGGCTGCCGCCCCCCCAACGGCGTGCTGCCGCCCGTCATCCCCCGGCTCACCGTCACCGCCGAGGAGAGCGAGGAGGCGCAGGGCAGCCCCAAGGCGCTGCCGCCGCACCCGGAAGGCGGCTGGCTGAGGACGGACAGCTCGTTGCACCTGCAGTCCCGCCGGCTTTCCACCTCCTCGCTCTCCTCCACGGGCTCCTCGTCCCTGCTCGAGGACTCCGAGGACGACCTGCTGAGCGACACGGAGGGCAGGAGCCAGGGCATCGTGCACCTGGAGCACGGCGAGGACACCAACCAGGTAGGGGCGGCGGGGCGCCTTCGCGGCCGGCGGGCGCTGCCCCTGGCGGGCGGGCGCCTCCCGCTGGCGCCCGGGGCTAAGGCGGCCCTTGGGCGGCACCGCCCGGGGTGTCGGGCCGGGCCCCCGCGGCGGCCCGGCGGCGGCCGGCTCGCCGCCGAAGCGCGGTGCCGACGCTGCGCCCCGTCCCCACGCGCTTTGGGAAGCCCCTGCCTCCTGCGATGGTGCAACACGCCCTGCTGCGCCTCTTCTAGCAACGCTTCAGGGTGCTGCCTCATTTGAAATCCCGGTGAGGTGTGGGCTGTAAGTCTTTTCTGCCACGAAACTGTGCTTGAGACCGGCAGAGTTTTGGAGGGCGTTTTCCGAGCATGGGTATTTTTTCCGTCTCTTTTATTAGAACTTCAAAATAACATTTTTCCAGGCTTTTCCCAGCAGGTACTTTTTGTCTCTTCCAGTCCCGGAGCCTGTGGTTGTCAGTTTTTGAGCTGCTGCTTGCTGCGAGCGTGACAGGAGACGGGGAGGAGCTTGGAATGGGTAGAATGCATGCTTTTGTCCGTTCTGGCGGTAACACCTTCTTCGCAGCAAATCCCCTCTGTAATTTGGCAGCTTTCAGCCATGAACTGCACTTTTAAAGGTGTACAGTTAGTCGGGTTTTTTCATGATCTATAACGTATATTTGCCTGACTCTTTATAATATGCTTCTTGGGGCTTTGTAACTGAATTATGTGGCTTTTAGCAAATTCCCCCTCCTACCTTTACTGAGACCACAACTTAAATTGTTGTTCATACTGCTAGCTGATTGGCACTGAATTGTTTTCAAGTAGAACATGTGTTTTGAAAAAAAATATAAGCAAGAAAGAATTGTACTTGTAGGTGATACCTCCAGCTGGACTTTTCTCATGATAATTGCAGGCTTGCTACATTGGAGGACACATAGTACAGGAGCTAAAATGCTGTGTGCAATATTGGTTTTGTTTGCATCAACTTGTGGCCTAGCTTTGGGAAAAAAAAAATGTTTTGTACTTTGGCATATTCCGTATCAGGAAACCAATAATACTACTACTCAATTTATGCACAAAGCCCTTTTGATCCTGAGATAGAATCTAGTGTACAGGGTCAAACAATTACTACTCTATAGTTTTATTATTAAAAAAAAAAAAGTGTACTGTGCTTGTAGGGATTTTGTATAAGTAACAGAAGAACAGACATTAAAAACAGAAAAGGGCTATTGAATTGTTTGGCTCAATACCCCTGCTGTTCCAGTGGGTGAATGAGTGTGAGTGTGAATTCTGCTGAGATAAACCCTGAGCTGTATAGATGGTTAATAGAGAACAACAATTTATTAATAACACTAGCAATACAGAGAATCGCATGCTGCAGCACCATCTCAAAGTTAGCTTGTCTCCGAATGTAGACTGAAGCAAAACTATTCTTCAGGAAAAGAGCCTTTTGGCCTTTAAGGTTTTGATCCTGTGTGCCTGAGGTCAATGATATATCGTATGCAGTATTGAGTGCTAATTCATGAGATAGAACTATATCCTCCTCTGTTGTCTGGCATGAACGTATCTAAAACAGCATAAATGGCTGTAAATTGTACTACTTTATTTTAAATTTTATGAAGTTCCTAGGCACTGTGTAAAACTGAAGAGTTCCATTCACCTTGCTTTTAATGACAAGGAACAAAAATTGTAAAAAGTTTTTTTTTTTTTTTTTTTTTTTTTTAATATCCTTAATGATATATACATACATATATACATACATATATATATATATATATTTACATAGATCATCGAAAAATAGCCATATTATAAATACTTAAAGCTCTGAATGTCCAATTCATTTAGGTGCTAGGGAAATCAGGAACTTTAGTACTATGAGAAATTCAGTTTTTGAAAAAGATTTTTGGTGGCTGACCAAGTTTAGTGCATCTTCAGGAGTTTTTAATGTCTCATTGGTAAAGTACTTCATATTTTTAATGGCAGAGTTATTTTTCCATGCCTATAGTGTAGGAGAAGATTGCAGAACTGCCCACTACAAGCCTGAGTTCTAACTGCTGTTCTTCATTTCACTCTCACTTCTGCAGCAAGTTGGCAAATCAGAGCTGGAACTGGGACCGAAGACTCTAAAATGTTAGAACTAAATAGCAACTGCTTTGTGACACTGCCTTATAAATAAAATAGGCCAAATCTTATATTTGCTTAATGCATTTCATGCCTCCCTTCCTTGCTGCTGGCTAGATGGGAGCTAGAATCCCAGGAATGTGCTGTTTTCCCTGTGGGAAGGCACATTGCTCTCCACTTCAAGTGGTTGCGCTGTGGTCTTGGTGATACCTAGTGATGACCAGGACAGGCTTGTTGCAGTTGATGTTCTTCAGCTTTTGCCTCTTTACAGATGCTGTTTCTTTACTGAAACAGTGAGTAAATGGCATGCCAAAGTGGAAGTGTGTGCTTTAAATACCTCTGTGGATTCATCTTCATAGAACTTAATCTTCTCTACCAGTTATCTTGAGACCAGATAGATAAGCTTGTGCTTTGTAAGGGAGGGCTGTGGTTTCAAGGCAGGCATGTGCATGTGGAAGTAGCTATAGAAATTTTAATAGAACCAGAGGAATGATTTCATATTGTGAAGGATTCTCTTTAGATGTGAATTTGTGCATTTTGTCCATATATATTGTTTTAGTGTATGTATTTTAACAGATGAAAGCTCATTCTCAGATTTGAACACAAAAGGTAAAGATATTTTGAAGGAAACTGAAAACAGAGGTGGACTAAACTTGATATACCCTGCCTTATTCATGGGAAATTTTGACAATTTGAGATTTCCCTTGTAATGGAATTTCCCTAGACTTTTCTTTGGAAATGAGACATGAGTTTGGAGCCTTGCATCTTGTGACTAAGCTCAGACTAGCGCTCACAGGCAATTGAGCCTTTCCATACTTCCCAATGCTTGGCAGGGACCTTGGAAACTTGCCCAGGTCTTCATCTGTGAGAGCAGAAGTTCTGATAATGTTCCTGTTATCGGGGCTTCAAGGTTTCCATGTGCAGACTCAGGAACTTGAGACCTAAGCTGAAGAAGGCCGTCTCTGGCCTCTTGGTTGTAGGCCTCCTTTCTATTGACCTGGAAATGGAAGCAGCATTCTGTTAGCTTGGTTGGTTCTTTGAAATTGTGTCGGCTTGCACTGATAGTCTAAGGGTCTCTCTGAAGCACTGAAAGTTCTGGAGTCTTTACTGCGTGTATAGTACTTGCTGCCCTGTAGTAGTCAGGCCTTAAAGTCCTGGGGTGGTGAGTCCAAGGGGACTGTCCCCCGCTGTGCACCTTGGAAGACTCAACTCCCCAGCAGCTTACAAGAAAAGCAAGTAGTTCTCCAAGAACATGAGTGTTTCAGTTAAACATTTTCCAGAATATCCTGAGTTGAATGAACTGACAATCACCACCACAGGTAATTTTCTTCCTATTGAATGCTGTATGTGGGTGATGTTCCCAGAGTGTTAAGGCACTTGTTAGGGGGATTGAATGCCTTGAGACTAATGACTGAGGATTGCACTACATTTCCAGCCTGGCTCAGTCGGGACTAGAAGTTGTTCCCAACTAGGCAGGTCAATATTTGAGAGAAACTTATTGAGTCTGTGTTCCAGTCTCTCATCACAAGCTAATTTTTCTCTTGACTTTTGCAGTAATGAATAGAGGCTTGAAGTAATCAATAGGCTTCCTGGGGGAAGGCCCCCCTTCAGCAACAGTCTGAAGTGTGAGGGAGCCCTGTTTTGCTGCTATACTGCTAGCTGAGTTTTGTGGTTCTGTGGAAACCAATTGCACATGTCAATTTAATGCAATTGGCATAACGTCGTATCTGGAATTGTACAAATCTTGGCAGTTAACTTAATCAAAAAGATATTTTGGTTATTTTTTAAATAACCAGTTTACAGATTAGATTTTGCTGCCCAGTGACAATAGTTAACATCACTGCCTTCTCTTACATTGAAATGACGAGTATGCATTTCCACCCCTGCTTCACGCTGTGAGAGAAGTCCCATCTGGAAAGTGTATGTATACAGTTGGATCTTCCAATGAAAGCCCCATTGGTCCATTTATAGTAAGGCAGAGAGTGCAAGGGTTACGTATTTTTGTCTTTGTTCCGTGAGAGAGGAATTTGAAGAAGTATGTAAATCTGGTTAGTACCTTCTTTGCTGGGACAGAGACTCTAAAAAGTGGTCTTCACAAAGAATAAACAACATGATAATGTACAGCAGCAGACTCTTGTCCTGTTTATAGGAGAATGTTATTTACTAGATAGAAACATGCCAAATAAATCTACTCGTTCTCATAACTGTGACCTGTCATTCCAAATTCCTAGATCTGTAACCATGAGAACAGCTGACAGCTTGCTGGAGAAAAAGCAGTTCAGTTCCCGCTTGCAATGATACTAATGCAGAAAGTTTGAGAGATAGCCATTAGAGAAGCTTATTTGGTTTTACTGATCTTTTTGCTATTACTTTGCATTCCTGCCAAACACCTTAAAATGGACAAAAATACATACACACACATGCTTGATGAATATGGGCTGAAAGTTTGAACTATTTCAGCTCAGGAGAGAGTTATGTAAGCTAATGTACTAGAATAGAATTGTTATTTTTAAATGAAGAATAGGAATGAAGGGATGACATAAGTAGACTCTTAATGGATTTTTAGCCTACTTTTTCTAAAGAAACAAAGCTTGTGTAATCACTCCATCTATCAATTTTGCTTTTTAGAACTTTAATAGGTTTCAGCCAGATTTGATGGTGTGATAGAGATTTCAAAGTTACCTACAAGATCTCTTTAAAATTCCACAAAAATCAGCCTCTAAATAGAGGAGAGAAACCCAAATCAGTGTGTACGTTTCCTTCTCTGAGGGAGAAGGTGCAGCATGCGTTCACCGGTTCTCACTTCTGTTTTGCCTGTTCACTAATGAATCGGCGTGCGTGCACTGGCCAGTCTGTCAGTGCTGATGTGCCAGGAAGCCAGCTACAACATGTGGTGCCTCCTGTCTTAATGGTAATTAGGAGAAAATATTGGAAGGAGCATGCAGTGCTGCGGGCTGGTGAAATAAGAGAATGTGAACAAGACTAGGGGAATTAGGGACTGGGGAAGAAGATGAGGAAATTGTGGGGAGATGTGGAAATGTGAGAGGGATTGGAGGTTTTTTTCACACAAGCCCATAGAGGACACAGTGACAAGCTGTGATTGTTTTGATGAGGGTGAAGGACTGTAGGTCACCAGTCTATTAGACACCAGGCTTCGTTTGTTTGCTGCTCAGGGGCAGCTAGTCTCAATGGAATACTTATTATTCTGAAAAAATGCTGATTTTATGATGACATTCTTGTGTACTGAAGTCTATACACAGAACAAATGAGGTGAGCAGTGGTAGCATAGGTCTTCCCACGTTGCCCAGTTATCAGGCCACAACTCTGAACTGGGAGCCTTCTCTCAGTTTGAGGATGGTTTGCTTTCTGCTGTATGCTCAGATGGTGGAGTGCATCTGAAGCATCAGCAGTATCGGTTCCAGTGGTGACCGTTTTAAATACTGTAAACTCTTGTCTAGCAGAAAATGAGTTAGATCTTAGCAAATCATTTGAGAGAGAGACATACTGCTAGTTAATAACTTCTGACCTCTCAAATGGTGACTTAAAGGTTACAAGATTGTTCTATTTCACATCAGTCCTCCTGATAGATTTCATTTTTAATGTTGTAAGGTATACCTGCTGGACAGTTTAAAATTGGAAGAGCTCTGTTATAGCGTTGTTTCATATGAATCTGTTGGATTAAGTATATTGAAAAAGTTTGTCTTTCTCTCCGTGTATATACGCTGCTATGGTTGAAACCTCCTTGTGATGCTCCTCACAGCTGGAAAGCAGGAAAGAAAGTAATGGCTTATCGCCATAAGAGTTGATACACAAAGAGGTCTCACCTAGGCAGATTTTCACAGGCTATTATCAACTCATAGGGAGAGCTGAAGATTTGTTTGTGAAAACCAACAGCAGTTTGAAAAGGAGTAAGGGTAGTGGCTGAAGTAATGGTTTGGAAATTTAGCATGTTTGTTTATGTTTTTGAGGTCTACCACTCTTAACCTATTAGACAGATTTGATGGAGGTGAATGTTTTTTATTGAACTGGAGCTAGTTAACACAAGCAGAAACAGCCTGTCAACTCACAGCTAAGGCTTCGTATATACAGAGTGTATTAAAGTGAAACAATTCAGTGAAGTGGTCACAGTATAATGCAATTTGCTTTAATACAGCCAAAGGCTGGACTATTTCTGGAAGCTAATAATGCAGATTGTGTTTATGTAGTAGGTGGTTGTTTAGCACTGACTCGGAGGACTAAGGATCATTGTACATAGTTCATTTTGGGGTGATTATCTATAAAATGTGATGGCAGAAAAGGTAATATTATTCTTCCTTCTAAAGTATTCTAAAGTTAGCAATGTGCCCTTGTGGCCAAGAAGGCCAGTGGTATCCTGGGGTGCATTAGGAAGAGTGTTGCCAGCAGGTCAAGGGAGGTGATCCTGCCCCTCTACTCGGTCCTGGGGAGGCCTCGTCTCAAGTACTGTGCCCAGTTCTGGGCTCCCCAGTACAAGAGAGACATGGAGACATGGAGAGAGTCCATCTATGAAGATGATCAGAGGGCTGGAGCACCTGCCCTGTGAGGAACAGCTGCGAGAGCTGGGCCTCTTCAGCCTGGAGAAGAGAAGACTGAGGGGGGATCTTATCAATGTGTACAAGTACCTGAAGGGAGGGTGTCAAGGGGATGGGGACAAACCCTTTTCAATTGTCCCATGTGACAGGACAAGAGGCAATGGGCAGAAACTGAAGCACAGGAAGTTTCGCCGGACCATGAGGGGGAATTTCTTCCCTGTGGGAGTGACGGAGCACTGGACCAGGTTGCCCAGAGAGGTTGTGGAGTCTCCTTCTCTGGAGATCTTCAAGGCCCACCTGGATGCAACCCTGTCATGCTCCAGGTGACCCTGCTGAGCAGGGAGGCTGAACTAGATGATCTCTGGAGGTCCCTTCCAACCTTACTGATTCTATGATTCTAAGTATGCAAGGATGATTTTGTCTTAATGCTCAGCACCAGTAAAGTCACTATCTGGTCGCTATCTGTCTCTCTTACTTTCTCTCTCAATAAAGGTTTTACAGAGAAAGGGGACTGAGGTAGAGTTTCTCTCTCTCTCTCTCTTTCTCTCTCTCTCTTTTTTCAATACTCAGCTTTGTTTGCTGGCACATCTTCCTCTATAAAGCTTGATGTAGGCTAGATGGTGTTGTTTGTCCATAACATGGCATACTCAGGGAAAAATATCATAAAAAAAGTTAGTCTCCACCATTTCATTCCATATGATATAAGAGCAGTGGGTAAAGCACAGGGTAGGCAGGAGAGGCTAAGTGTTCACACAGTGTCAGACTAGCAGTTGCACTGGTATGTTGTTTCCTATGCTTAATTGATTAAATCCTGTTAGTAATAGAGAATGCTTTCTTTTTTTTGGGGGGGGTAATACATAGTAAGCAGCATTTTTTTGTTGTTGTTGTGTCTGTAAACTGTCAGCTTCCCACACAGGATGAAAATTTCTCTTCCCTTACAGAACATGCAACTGTAAGACTGTTCAAGAAACCTAACCTGAACCCATCAGACCTAGCTACTATTGCCTGTTACCAAACCTTCCATTCCTTGGCAAGCTCAGGAAGAAGTTAGCCAGAGCTCAATTGGCAGCTCATTTGAAATAGTGTCATAGACCTGGTACAATTCAGATCCAGAGCCTGGGACAGAATCTCCAAGCCAATTGGTGCCTGAAGCAAGTATGACACAGATGCTGCGTTGCAGGAGCTTGGCATTAAGCCAGATTCCAGGAACACTCCTAATCTACAGGATCCAAATGAAGTGGCACAGTGATGGCAAACTTTTTAAACTGCCTACCCAAGCCTACTGAAACCAACTTTATTTTGCACACATTCAGCTTTAATCTGCAGTTCACCAGCCATCTGACCTCGTCCACACTTGGGACCCCTTGATAACAGAGGTGTAGTCACGGGTGGTTAAAGATTAGGTAAAAAGAGATATATTTTATGTCTGTGTGCAATTGGCACTGAAATTATTCATTGGCCCATCGAATGATTGCCAGTTTAACAGGAGGCTGCAGTGCTGTAGAACTGTGCAATAAGAAGCCTAGTGGCTGTGGCATAGTTTGCTTGTTGCTCAGTGATGTTGCGTCAAGGAGATGTAAACTGCTGTCATCTTCATACATCTTTCATATTATAAGAGTAATATCTCTTGGTCAATTATATTGAATACTGTATAGAAGGAGAATGTTTTTGTCATCTAGTGATAGTAGGAAACCTTCATTGTTAGTAGAGCTGTTCTGCCTCCTGCTCTTTGCTACTTCCTGATATAAAATGATCTAGCCTTTGTTACTCTGAACTGCAATGGAAAACACTTTTTGTGTCTTACTTTTGTTTAGTTTTTTTGTTTTGTTTTCAGCAGCTCAACCTAGTTGAGAAAACTGCAGTGGTTCTTCTCAGTGATGTTCACTGTGGGCAGGATGTCATACTTGTGCTTTGCTTTATGCTTGTTTCCCGTGATGAACTGCTGAATCAGATGTATGTTTTTGCTTCTCATCTTTGTGGTGCTGGCACACCTCAAAGTCAGGATGGAGCACACACATGAGGTTGGTGGAGCTCAGCAGAGAAAAGCGTGCACAACCATCCCACGTGTCAGCCACTTGGGAAGGATCTGCTGTGCAGGAGGCAGCTGTGCCTCATGTTTGCCCCATATGAAGGGGGCATTGTCCAGAGAGATGGAAAAATCCTCTCCAGATACCATACTCCTTTAAGTGTCCTCTTTAGCATAAATACCTTCAACACACCAGCCAGCTCTAGTGCACTTTATAACACATGCTTTAGAAAGGAAGTGAGGATGGAACACTGTTGTCAGGTGTCAGCACCTTCCACTACTACTAGAATGCATTGAGATGCTCTGAAGTTCAGCACTTGTGTAGAAAACCCTTAAAAATTCACTCAGCAAGTGCCATGGGTAGCAACACTCTCCTGCACTTTCTAATGACCTGTGTTACGTAAAGAGACACTACAGGAGGAAGCTGCCTGATTCAAATGCAGGCTGGTCAAGAACAAAAAAAAAATCCAACAACAGCAAAAAACTTTGGAGACAAAAGGGAGATGAGAGGATTGTGATAACTGCAGGACATATACAGGTGCTGATGAGGAAGTTACTCATGCAGCATGCAAACTGCGGTTCTTCCTCAGGAGTGTGCGTTCTCCCTGGCTGTTGATCATCAGTCTTCCTGCTCCAGCTGGCACTCATGTACCACAGGAAGATCAATTGTGTGGAAAAAGCAGCAAGCATTAGTTGCTTGGGGACTCCCCTGACTAAAGCAGATAAAAGGAATGGTTAAGGCTCCCAAGGAGTATGACATGTGGAGGTTGCTCAGTAATTTCCTAGATCTAGGACACTGTTATCCTGTTTATATTCCTGGAGTGACAGCTGAAGATTTCGGTTAATACAGCTGCCCTTCCTTTGGAAAGGAGAGAGGGAAGACTAGTCAGAAGATTGAAACTTGATGATCAAGCAGACTGTTGCTTTAAAACACGAGGAAGATATGTTTTCCAAAAAAACCACATTGATAGAACGTGAAACAACTGTGTTAGGAAAATATACAGTCAAGCACTGAAAATCTATGAAATAAAAGTATTAAAGTGACTGTGCAGTCTGTGCATATTAATATCCTACAGTATTTAATTACAAGCTGGCATGGTATTTGATGCACAGAATGGATGATTCTCAATTAAAAAGCAGCTATTCTATATTTCAGACCAATTCAACAGGCAAGTTACAGTTACATAATGACTAATGCCACATTTGCAGGATCTCTGTTTCTTATGTTGCAGAAATAGGTAGATATGCAGTGAATCAGGCAGAAGACCACAAGAAAGAAAGGCTGACTTCCTAATTAACAGAGCTGAATGCTGATCTGGAGAACTATTTGCCTTTCTACAGAGTCCCTGTGAGAGACCAGGCAAATATTAAAAGGTGGCCTCTGAATTTTTCTTCACCACTGTATGCTTGTGATGCAGTGATAGGAAGGATAATTGTGTGAACAGACAGTGTTTGGGCATGCAGATAGGCTGTTTGTTATCTTTTGTGGGGTTTGAGTGGGCTGTTGGCTGAGGGTGACATGAGTGTACTCATCATGATAAGCTGTGCGTCTGCGGGCTCCTTCCCCAGCATTTCCTGCACATGGGAGCTCTGCGGGAGCAGAGGCGCTGCTTCCATAAAGGGTCAACTTTGTTCAGAAGAGAATGTAATCTGAAAAAACTGGGAGACCTTCCTACGCTCTAGCTTTTACTTTTCATAGTGTAAAATGCTGAGTGTCAGAATTCTGGGCTGATAATTGAACCCAGTCTGTATTGTTTTACTCCTTGGGATTGAGATAAGCAACTTTTCTGTCATCTTTGCACAAACCCAGATAGACTAAGCAATGAAGTCCTGAGGCTCTCATTTCAGGTCAGACAATCCTTTCTGTTGAAAATTCTGTGAGAGAGGATTTTAAGGTGCTTTCTCCTGTCATTTGGCCATGGTGCCACTACAGCTACTGAGATAGGGGATGGCTGTGGAAGGAATGAAGCCAAGTCACCAGTTTTCTTTCCGTGTTGTATTCTGCAAGAATGAGAGAACACAGGGCAGCAGAATCGGTCTTGGCTTGTGAAGGAGTTTCTCTGCATGATTTATTCCTCTCTATGCTTGGCAAGCAATAAGCCATCTGCAAATGACGTTTCAGATGTCTTTCTTTTCCTCATCTGCTGGGCTCTGGTGTATTCGTATTGGTCACTTTTGGGTTCTGCTACCTGTGTCCAATCTGGCATAGAAGGTGCTGATTGCTCCAAATTTTAGGAGGCTTGGCTAGATGATTGTACGGGATAGGAGAGCGTGGCTTGTCATTCTGTTGCTAGGAACCCAACAGTAGAAAATTCTTCAGGATTCTGTGGGGTTGTGGAGTGTTTTCTTTTTTTGTTTTTTGTTTTTGTCTCTGTTTTGCAAGAGAGAAAAGTTATGGTAGATAAATGGTCTATTTATAAGCTATGCCATTTTATTTTATTATTTTTAGTTGGGTGAGATTCTTAATAACTGACAATTTATGTTTGTGCTTCTAAAAAGATGGGATTCCCCAGGATCTCGATTGTAAACACGTTTGTTTACCTGCAGGGCAGAGGAAACATACCCTGTACAACATACAACTCTTCAGGAGTTTCAGCTCAGTCTTCAGTTGAGTCACTCCTGCTTATATAAGGCCTCAATTTGTCTCTTTTCTTAAGGCTAGGCTATGGAAATTAAAATTTTAAATAATCTCATGTCTTCTGGGACTATCTGCTTCTTGTACGGAGGAGGAATTCAGCTTGCCTTTCTTGTGCTGTTCTGTTAACAGAAATTCTCTTCTGATCCTGTACTTTTGCTCAAGGGAGAAGTCATCCTCTTCTCCAGATTCTTTGCATTGCACTTGGTGCTGACTTGAGAGAGGGAGAGTTCCTCTGATCTTAGGTTTGCTCTGAAAACAAACCGCTGTTTGGTGACCCAGAAGATCCCCTTGCTCCTGTGGGGAGGGTGAAGGTTCTACATTTCTCTTCAATCCCAAGTTTCTCTGTCATTGTCAAGTTGTGTTTGCAGACACCTGTATTTGCTTGTTATATTCTCATGCAAATCCAAGTATGAGTTAAACAAAAAAAAAAAATCATTTCAATACAGTGGTTTGGAATAATCTCACAGTTACTATGTTAAAGCTCTGAGCTATTAAAGTGGTTGCTGAAGGCTGTGGCTTTCCTGTAGGTAAATACCACACCCCGCTCAATAGCAGTGCCCTGTCCTGTGTTGACACTTGCATTCCTTTGCTGAGGGTGGGCCTTATTTGCACAGCAGGCTGGAGTCCGATAGGCGAAGCAGAGGCTGTTCCTGCCTCTCTAGAGGTGAATGGAAATGTGGGCTTGGAAGAGACAAAGGAGGAGAGAAGAAACAGAGTACTGAACTTTGTCTTGTGACAGATTAGAAGAGCAGATGGTAAACTGTTACCAGTATCTGCACATCTGATCTGTTCTTTATATGGCGTATTTTTAGACTCTAATACGCTTTTCACTTAACACTATATTGCTGCTTATTTGAGGACTTGAATGCCTCTAATGTAGTTTACAAGTGTTAATTACTTAAGTCGTTGAATGCTGTTCTGAAGTGCAGCTATTGTAACCTGCACTTGCAGTAACTGGAGCAGAGAAAGGGCATGTGTCTGGACCAAGATCCCATACTGAGGCAATAGAGTTTCTCAGGTTTTTCACAAGCAAGTATCTTGACATTTTAGGACATTAGACACTGAATTATCAGGCAAGGGAAGAAACAAGATTTAAGTGCATTTTAAAAAATAAATAGCTGTCAGTAACCTCTTTATATGTATGTACATATGTACATGCATGTATATGGTGATTTCTAAAAACCTGATTTACAGGCAGGTATTGATAGGAGAGACTTAATTTTGTAAATGATTGCAAGGGTAAGCATTAAAAAAATCCTCTTTTTCTCTTACTTATCTTTCTGAACTGGAGATTTCATTAAATCGCTGGGGTGGTAAACTGATGAGCGTAGGCCTCAGCTCTGGCTCAGCGGGCTGGATAGAACTGTGCCTCCAGGTAACAGTCTGTACCACCCACAAATAAGATGCAGCACATGCTCAGCTCCCTTCCTGAGTGTCTGGAGTACACCCAGGGCAGATCAACTTCTTGAAGTTCTTTCCTGGCTTGTTGCCTAAACACAGTCTCTCTTGATCTTGTGCAGAAGCCTCACCTGACTGAAGTGAATCGGCACTTTTTATAGTACATTCGGATTTGAGGTCATACACAGTTCACTCTGCTTTGACAAATTGTACCTGTGTTGCAGGCTGGACCTCTTTATTGGTCTGTGTAAGTTTCCTATACTGAGGAACTTTCCATTTACTTTTGGATAATAACATTCCAGTTTCCAGCAAGACTGCTGTTCTAGCAGATCCCTGTTAGGGACAAGACTCCTTTGACTCAGTTTCACTGAGGTTTAGCAGGGACAGGTGGCAGAACATCCTCTTAGAGAGCCAGTCTTTCAGAACAGAGCACAGCAGAAGTTGTGTAAGTTGCATTAATGGAAATATGGGCTTGTGAAAGCTCTCTTTTGAAAGGTGGAGATTTAAGTATCCCTCAAAACAGCAATGTTAGCCCTTTCTTATTAGAAGAAAAATCAAAATCTGGCTTCTAGTTAACAGCATTGCCTCTTACAAAACTGGCTTTTACAGAATCCTTGTGAGAAAAGCGAATGAAACACTTGTGGCATGTAATTCCTTGGCTGCCTTGGCTTTTGGCCTGGGAATGCAATAAAGATTGTGGCTATTTTACTTGATAATGATCAGAAGCAAAATGCCAGTGTTGATTGCTGTAGCACAGTCAGCAGACTGCGATCACTGCTGCTTGCAGAAAGGCAAGCAATGCTGTCACTCCATAGCACTTCACTCTTCCTCTGACTTTGAGAGAGAATGTGTTCCTGGAATTACAGGTGGAATCCGGCTGTGAAACGGGACCTGAAACTTTGTGCTCCAAGGAATTCAGTCTGATACTGCTCATCAGTTTCTTTCTCCTTGCCTTCTTCCTTTTTTTCTAGGCTGAATGAGTATTGAACAAATTTACTAAGTACTCTAAAGGAGAGCAAGCCAAGGAATGTGTGTGTTTCACTGTATAATGCATGGTGAGGCATGACAAAGAGGAAAATGCAGGAACCTGAGGCTTCTGTCTTGCATTTTTATTTCTGCAGATTGCATTAAGTATTTCTCATGACTCTGAAGAATTAGCCCAGCCCATCTTGACCAAGGTACAAACAGGAAATGAAAACCTCACAGTCAGAGGATACACCTGCCAAAGGCTGGTTGAGCAGCTGTGGCCCTAACCCATGGTTGAGTGCAAAAGAGGAAGCATCAAGGGCTAGGTAGAGGCTGAGCACTGTTTCTTCTCAAAGTTTTGGAGGCTGGATGGTGAGAGAGAGAGAGAAAGGTGTAGTCACAGTTTGCCTAGCAGTCTGATTAGAGGTGCTGATGAGGAAGTTACTCATGCAGCATGCAAACTGCGGTTCTTCCTCAGGAGTGTGCGTTCTCCCTGGCTGTTGATCATCAGTCTTCCTGCTCCAGCTGGCACTCATGTACCACAGGAAGATCAATTGTGTGGAAAAAGCAGCAAGCATTAGTTGCTTGGGGACTCCCCTGACTAAAGCAGATAAAAGGAATGGTTAAGGCTCCCAAGGAGTATGACATGTGGAGGTTGCTTAGTAATTTTCTAGATCTAGGACACTGTTATCCTGTTTATATTCCTGGAGTGACAGCTGAAGATTTCGGTTAATACAGCTGCCCTGGCAAAAGGCCAGTTGCAGTGGTTTGCACAAATCATCAGTTGATGTTGAGGCATAACTCCTCTGAAGAATGAAGCTGGTTCTCATTCGGTCAGGGCATAGCCCCTTTTCCAAGATCTAGACTCAGGGGCTAAGCTGTCCGTCAATGTAAGTTAGTGTAGAGCAACATTTTGGTTCTAGGCCAAAATACTTTGTCCTGTGATGAACAATCTCATCTGGGAATATGGTGAAGAGTAATGTTTCCTGTGTGCATCAGGAACCTGTTTTTCTGTCCAGTGACAAAAGATGAAATGTGGTAATAATAGGGCTAAGTCATTTGCTGTAAGAGCCTCACCCTATCTTGGGGGAGTTGAATCAAGTGTTGCACTCAGAAACTTGGTTATAAGGGTTGTATTTGCTCACAGGCTTCTGTCAGGGCTTGCTTGGGAAGCATTATTCTTGTTGACTTGCTCTTTCACCTCCCACCCATTGAGATCCTTGTCTTGATTTGTGATTCATGTCTGATTCAGCCAAGTGGGTAGTAGACTTGGCAGCGAGAATCTCCTTAGTTTAAGGATTCTAGAAACCTTTAATAAGGGTTAAAAGCACAGAAACAGACTACTGAAAGTGAAAAGCAAGTGTTATGCATGCATGCACACATGTGCATACACACACACACACACACACACATATATAGACAACAAAACAGGGAACAAGGATAATTGTCATTTGCTTAAATTGGGTATAGAAATATCAGTTGCTCCAGGATTTGGCTCTGACCAAGTTAACTGCTTGCCTCTTTAAGGTCTGCAAAGACAAGCAGACTAAGCTTCAAACTGAAAGAACTCCAAGTGGGAATACCTCAGTAGGTAAATTCTAGGTATGGGAAGATAGCATGTTGTTCAGCAGCACTTGCTATTTTTTAAAATACTTTTTATATCACTCAGATCCCCAGATTTCCCCATCAAATGGAACTGTACAGTTCACTGTCCCAGTGCTGCACACCCTTGAAACAGTGTCCCCTTTCAAGCTGGCTGCTGTGAAGCTGAACCTGTGGAAAACGCCATTGGTTTGGGGAGAAGTATGCTGTTACCAGTGCATTTCTGTGGAACGTTGTGATTTTGACAAATCAGCAGATCCTTGTTGAAGTATTTGTAATTTTTTTTATTGGGTGTAATTATAGTACTGTAGTTATTGATTACTTCCACCCAGAGAGAAGCATATCTAATTACAAAGTGATTAAATTAGCCTAGTAATTGTCTCAGTAGTGGTCTGCTCTGAATGATTTCTTATGGGAGCACTTTATGGTGACAGCTGGCAGTGGCTGCAGTGAGACAGCTGGCTGCAAAGTTTGTTGAGGTTAGTTTTAGTTTATTAACATAGTGTGGTTGGTTGCTTGCAAGTCATGTTTAAGTTCTTTGTGCAGGTCCAGAATGTCAAGTCAGAGCTAATTTAAAATAAAACCACAGACTCTTGGAAATGGAGAACAAATTTGAGTACATTAACTTAATTTTCCAAGTTGAATGAAATATTTGAGTGAAACAGAAAGTATAAAGAATTTAAAAAAGGAAGCAAACTAGCTTTCAAGCTGATTTCAGTTTTAATAAACTAAAGCAAGTAAAACAGTTAAGTATTTTGTAGATGTAATTAACTTACTGCATTTTAAAAACTTTAAAGCTTTTTATAGAGGTCTTTAAGTAAATGTACATACTATAAAGTATAAAACCAATACAATAATAAAACTGTAAAATATACACAGAGTTTAAAAGAAGTTTTTGAGAACATATTAAAGAGATGAATTTTTACTGGACTAGACCCTACGACCTAGTCTTGCTGACATTTATGACAGCTCTGTGAATAATCTCATGGACATGTTTAGGATTTCTTCTGTCCCTCTAAAAGAATAATGTGGATGCTAGTGTGTGACCCAGGAAGGAAGAATTAAGAGAAGAGGGAAAAAAAAAACAAAAAAAACCCAAAACAAAAAGCAAACAAACTGACAGAAGAAAAGTGAGCCACTGGAGAATGAGTAATACTCTGCATGGATAACACAGAACTGATTGTAACACTTATTGTTAGCTTGGAGCCTACTCATACAAAGAAGTTTCAGCGAGTGGTCTGATGCATTCTCAGGTATGACATTTTCCAGTCGCTATTGTTACGGCAAGGGACAGAGGCCCAGCACCTTCCCATGTGCTTGCTCAGTTGCATGGCGTTGGCTGAGATTGCCAAGCAAGGTATTACTTGGTGTTTTTGTGTTTTGGATGCGTGGCTCTTAAGAATTATTTTGAAACACATGTAGTAATTTTTTGAGAATTAGAGCTTTTTATATTCCTTGTAAGTCCCCTGCGGAGAAACCTTGTTCCTTCTAGGAGTTAGTGAGACACTGAGTAGGCAGTGGCAACCAGTGATACAGATCACATTTCAGTCCCCACGTCCCAGAGTTGCAGAATTTAGCCTAAATGATTTAAGGACTTTAACAGAACAGTAAATTATGACAACTGACAATTAAGTACTCTTTCTTTCCTTAAAGCCTTTAGGGGAAAAGAAAAAGATTATAAAGAAATTTCTCCCTACCCTTTTGTTTCTTACTGTCATAATAGCTCTTTGTAGGTTTGCGTAGGCTTGTACTAGTGCACAGAAAAAAGACAACATGATCTTGCATAAAGAAACTGCTGAAGTTTTACTGGGAAAAGGATCTCAGGGTCATTGCTTACTATAGCCTAGCAAAATTACCTACTTACCAGCTCAGGCAAGAGACTACTTCTCCACTCAGCTGATGATAGTGAAAAAATGAATGGTTTTAGGGCCCTTACCAAGTTACGATATGTTTCTTCCTACTGTTTTTCTTCAAGTCCTTACAGGTTCAGGTAACATACTAACTTCATTAGAACTGATGGAGTTGTTTGCTTGTTTTGAGAAAGCTTTTCTCATTTCTCCTTCCCCACCATGTTATTTTAGGTGTCCTTCTATTTTAATGCTTATTTTCTTTGCTTCAGTTAGAACTCAATTCTGCAAACTCCTGTATATGTTACCTGATTGTCAGTGCTTGCCTGAGGGTAGTTGTATTTGTTTTAGGCATTTGCAGAACAGAGGTCTTTGTCATTTTCCCCTTAAATGAGGAGGAGGTGTTTATTTTTCCATAGATCAGCAGAGGGAGGAAGAAGTCCCTTTCCTCTGTTGTCCTTAGAGGTCAGAGTAGATCACCTGTCTAAGAGGGATTTAGCATATGCTCAGAGGGGGATTTTACTTGTTTCATACTACTCCATTAAAAAAAAGGGGGGGGGGGGAAATCAAATGTTGCACTAACCCGTTGAACAAACTTTGCTATTAGCATGTTTTTGCACTGTTCATGGGAGGGTTTCAGGAAACCCT
This sequence comes from Rhea pennata, assembly GCF_028389875.1. Lineage (NCBI taxonomy): Eukaryota > Metazoa > Chordata > Aves > Rheiformes > Rheidae > Rhea > Rhea pennata. The sequence goes on along the minus strand of NC_084667.1, from coordinate 16,784,446 downwards.
GGCAATTTCTGCAGATTAATTCTTGGGGACAGTGATGCCTGGGGAATGGATGCAAGTGCTCCCAGGGGGTTTAGTGGGTTTGTGTGAAGTCCTACTTGTGCAAACATCACTTGTGTGATGGCTGTGCTTCTGCATACTAATAACATTGTGAGAGCAGGCCTGGGGGGAGCTGTGTACGCAGGAGCCAGTGGCTATCGGTTGCTGCCCACCTTCATTGTTTCTTGATGGGATAGGCCTTACGGTAAGGGCTACCTCTCTCCAGAGATGAATAGGCTGGAGGTGCTACTGGTGCACACCCCATCTGGCCAGTATCAAGTCCAGACATGTTAGTGCTAACACAGAGCAAGTTTGCTGTGTCTTCTGCACGGAAATATGCCTTTCTGTTGCTGTGCTTTGCATTTGGAAGAGTGATTCAAATGAGTAATCCAGATATCATAGGTATCTGGTCAACATCAGATACAGAGCCACGTGTGTTGAATGCACTGTGGCCCCGCTGAAGGGGTCAGTGCCATACTGCCATACTCTTCTGCTTGGTTTCTCCTCTTTTGCTAGCTAGACAACAGGAAACTAGCTTTCCCGCTCTTTAGCATACCACTCCTTTTATTGCTTTTATGTATGTATACATCTATTCATGTAGGAATGTATAAAATACAGAAAATGTTTCAATAATTTGTATGCTGAATCTAAGAATGCTTACATTTCTCATGTTTGACTTTTTGGCCTTTTGGAATGCCTTCCTTCTGCTTCTGGAGAACTCTTTAGTATGTGAATCTGAAGAGGAATATGAAACTGCATTGGTGGTGTCAGAGGCATTTGATTCAGACAATGCTGTTAGAGAGAAATGAGAACTTTCTCTGAATATATGTGGATAGCATCAAACACTGAATTAGTGGTTTGGAGAAAAACAGGCCGAGCAAGAGACCAAGGAAGAGTGAGCAGGAATCTAGAGGAAGTGTGGACTGAGGGAGATGTAGACAGCAACTGCACATAGGCAGCAGTCCTCTTTGCCATTGCTGCATGAAACAGTGGTTGGAAAAACATAAAACCATTGCTAACAAAGAGGAAGAGATCTTGCTTTAGAAATAGAAGTGAGAAAGATTCCTCCCACAACAGGCACACAGGCACAAAGAGTCTTCATCTTCCCACTCACACCGCTGCTTCAAGAGCATGCAGCCCTGTTTGCTTGCTGGCAATGGCTTGAGTGAGTTTGGGGACTAGAAGCTGCTAGGAGGAGAGTGCATCTACTGAACCCCTGCTGATGGCAGCACACTGGGATGGGTGTATGTGCTGAAGCTGCAGTCCTTTCCATCCTAGCTTGAGCCTCATGCTTTCCCTGAGTTAAAGGAAAAATGCCTGTAAAGAGATTGTAACAAATTGACAGTGTGTATTTATTGTATGTGTAGCTTAGACATACTCATCCAAGGTAGCTGTAACATAAGCAGCCAAAGCCTGCTCGAGCTCGGGCTGGATTTGGCCCATTGTCTCCCCTTCACACCCACAGTAAAAATATAAACTGCAGCTTCCTAGGGCTAGGTGGGAGGGAGGAGGTGGGAAAGCCAGTAGCGTGTGGTGTTGCATTGACAGCTGACATGCATTCCTTGAAAACCTGTGCTTCTCCTCGCTTTTGGAAATAGCAGTGTGACGAATCGTTGGGAGACAGACAGGATACATAATGTTAGGAGAGGGGCATTATGATGAGTGTAGGATCTCTGTTGGAGGGATGGGGAACACTGCTCATTTCTGATTGAGGGATAGGGAAACAGCAGTGCTACCCTGAAGATTGAGCTGGAATCTTTAAAAACTTAAATTTTTTCAAAAGCTACCTTCAAAGGGAATATTTTAACTCACAATGAGGTTTACTTTCAACTATTCTGTAAATAACTTAGCCCTGTCCATCTGGAGCAGAAACAGCAGAGCAGACTGAAGGGATTCTACTATCAGCTAGATTTGGCAAAAAGACTATACAAAAGACGTTTATTATCTTTTCTACTTGAATAACAATATTTGCATTGCACTTTTGGCCATAAGGGAAGTTATGGATGTTTCCGAATGATGTGCAAGGGCTTTCTTCGTTGCCACTAAAAAGCGGCTAGCTTCGAGTTAGAGCCCAGCCACTGTTTAACTCTGCGCAGTAGCAATCTGGAGCAGTTTAAGGCAAATAATACAAAATCCAGTGGAGACTGCAGGGACACTTAAACCTGCAGAAGGTATTTATTAAACTGAAGTTTAGCTAAAGCCAGCAACATCTGTTGTGTTGCGTAAGTGCAACTGAGTTTTCATAATTCTGAAATGTCCGGGACTTTCTTTGGATGCTTCCTCTTGCTAGCACTGTATGTTTACAAAAGTATTACTGCTGCATGGGACACATATCAGACCAAGAGTGACTTCATTTCAGCTGGAACAGCTTTCAAAACCAAGCTAAATTAAATAAGGGGGAAAGAATTCTTATTTCAGATAACTGTATCCCTATGGAGATTATTTTACGTCATTTTAAATTTGCAGCATAATTCACAATGTTCTTGGTGAAAGCCTATCTTTAAAAGAAAGATCACTTGCTTCTATAAATTGCCATATCCTCTTGATATGTCCTAGGACAGCCACGAGGTTTTGCCATCACACAATGACCAACATTGCCAGAAGATACCTCACAAGAAACCTGTGATAACTGAACAAGTGTGGGGAAGGGTGACCATGCCAGTACGTGATTTGGAAAACTATGTTTTGCCTCTATAGCATTGCCTGTGATTTTACTTTCTGTATTTTTTTACTTCTGTGAAGTCTTTTGTAGAAGACGGTAGTTGTTCGTTGGCTTGAGCATCTAAATCATCAAATCAATGTCCCTGCTAGAGATCATTTAGTATTTTAAAGGTGGACTTTCAGGTGTCCATCAATACTCTAAACTCTTTTCAGTGAAATCAATGGCTCCTGTTGATTTTGATGGAGAGTGTTTAGGCTATTGATAAGTGCTACTGAAAACCCACCCTACCCACTAAATATATTTGGGTTCAGCAAAAAAAAACCCTCAGTGCTAAACTGTTGTGCAGAACTACGGTGCGCTATTACCAGCTCCTTTTTGTTCAGCAGGGCATCATGTCCTAGAGAAAGAAGAAATGAACCTGCTTTCTTTGTTTGTAAAGCACTTTGGGATCACTCACTCTATAATGTGAACACCAGTGTCATTATGGGCTGTGATTGCTACTTACCTGGGTTTCGGTTCCAAAACCTGAAACTTCCTCACTTTCCGCTTCCCCCGCGTTGCGACAGAGCGCTCAATGGCTGTATCCGAGCAGCTGCTGTGTTTCCCTGTCTGCCTGCAGCAGTATCCACACAGCTGCACTGTGGGACAGCCAAGGTGGCAAGAGCAGTGCCCAGCTTTGTTAAAATGTAACAGAATTGGAAAGGAGGGGGCGGAGCGGGAAAATCCATGACCTGGAATAGATCTTACAGCACATTGTCAACTGGTGTTACAGGGAACTGAGTGACCTTGGTGCCTAATTAGAGAAGCATTTTCTATGCATCTGTCACAGTAAGAATCACCCGCTGACTTGGAAAAAGCTGTTAATTATGAGGTGATGCTGAAGGCTTCTGGGAAAAGAAGTATTGTTAACAGTGGCAAACTGCTTATGTTCATGTCTCATAGAAACTTTAGTGGGCTTATGTGTGTGTTCAGAGTGCTGTCTGTGTACTGCATGACTCAGAGGTCAGGTGTGGCTAAGAACAAGCCTGTGATATGTACAGCATGACACACTTTTTGTCTTGCAGGCAGTTTTCTTGTCAATGGTAGGAAGTATTTCTGTTCTTGCTCTTAAGTGTGTGTTTTTCCAATGGTGATCACAGTGTGTGTTTTATGGTTCCATCTTTGAATGTTTACAGGTTTAACAAACAAACTGGGGAGGGACAACTCAGGGTGCATGAATTTCATTCGTGGTGTCAGGATTTTAGAGTTGACACAATTTAATATTTCTTTTCTCTATATTCCAGAAAAAGGCATGGCATACGATTAAAACCATGGTTAACTTACCAGTCATCAGCCCCTTCAAGAAACGCTACTCATGGGTGCAGCTGGCTGGGCATACAGGTGAGATGAATATCTTTAGGGTCTTGCCCCTCTTATGGGGATGACAGCGGCAAGGAAAACACTTACTTTAGTGGGTTTTTTTAAGCTACTTTGTGCTGGGATCTGGGCAGGTGATCAGTACTTCCTTCAGGTAAAAAGGAACCATGTGAGACCACATGAATCTGTGAGCTAGAGCATCTTTCTTTTGTCTATGATGGGAGATAGAAAGGGGAAGATGAGCAAGGAAGCAGTGGGCAGACTTTGGGGAGAAGGGTCAGGCTCCGGGATGCTCTTCTGGTATGTGTAAAATACATGTTAGAGGAAAACAAGGGAGACTGGGGAGTGAAGTTGAAGGCCTGGTCCATCTGCTCTTGCTGCTGCTTGTGGTCTCATATCTCTCTCGAGTGAGTAGCCAATATGTTAGTTCCTTTACATGCCTCAGCCCTGGTGAGTACTGCATTTCTAGTACCAATTCCAAACCCCACATCTTAACATAAACCCTCAGGTGAAAAACAAACATGATGAAATAGAAACTTGATGACCAGGTTTGCATTGTGAGTCTGTCATTGCTCACTACATGAGCACAAGGAGCAGCTCAGTCAGCTGAGTCTAGTTTAGTGTCTGTAGAAGTTGGTAAATATGCTTCTGATTTAGGCTTTGTTTTATTGGTAAGGCAAAAAAAAAAAACAAATAGAAGTCATCAAGTTTGATTCACGCTTCATCTCCTAAGCCGCCTGTGTTCCTAATCTGCTAGTGCAGAGTTTATTAGTACATGTGGGCAGGCACCTACGCTGCAAAGTGCTTAAGTGCAATACCCGAACCACCTCTCTATGTTCTAGTGCACTAATATGGTGCAGTGCAAAGCTGTGCAGACTTACTTATTCAGTCCTAGAAATGAGGCAGCTGCATTTGTGCAGTGAGGGTTATGGCATCAGAGTGTCGAGATGATCAGTTTTACTGCTTGCAGTTTCTGTCGCAGTGTATATGGGATTGGCTTGATCTGTGTGAAGTGGAACATTAGTCATGTAATCATAACCTTTTGAAGGGTTTGTGTAAGGTTGGAGGAGGAGGGAGGAGGGATGAGAGGTTACCAGAAGTGCATTAGAAGCAGGGAGAATGCCCCAGTTCCCTTTAGGTAGTTTTCTGTACTTGCATTTAGTCCATCATTTTTGCAGCTAGTCTCCTCTAATATGACAAGTTCTTTCTAATCTATAACCTGAGCCATCACCACTCCAGCCTTTGTGCTGAGGCAGTGCTGGTTCTAGGATTTGTCAGAGAAGAACCAGTTGCTAATGGTGGAATATGAAGGATCCTACTGTGATAAAAGTTGAGTTTCAGCCCCAGGTTTAATCAGGCTCCTATTTTGGGGCCTATTTTATGCTGTGTAGATTAAAGACTACCTCTGAGTGAAACATGTACTTTCCTCTGATGTTATTGGCATGCTGCAGGACAGGAGAGTGACTTCTGCGTCTGGAATCTAATTACTGCTGATCTTGGCCTACGTGCACTGTATCGCTTGTACTGGATGAGATTCAAACCCAGGGTTGTGAAACAGTTGTGCTACGGTCTGTACCTGCAGATTAGCAGGGCTCCAGAGGAGCTGCAGTACCTGGAGGTATAGGCATGTGCGGTCACAGAGTGTGCGTGTAGAAGGGGCAGCGCTTGGCTTCTGGCCTGTTGGTAGCTGCTTAATGATCACTGATAGACCACATTGCTTTGGTATGCACACACTCAGCAGACATACCCTATGTGAGGATTTAGGGCATAGCCAGCACTGGCAGTGTTATGCAGCTTTAAAATAGCCTGTTAGAGTATTAACAAAGTCTGGCCTGTGGCTTCTTCCTGTGCATGTTAGTAAGTGTACTACTGTTTAATATCCTAATGAAGAGTTTCACAGAATGGTCAAGGTTGGAACGGACCTCTGGAGATCATCTAGTCCAACCATCCTGCTCAGGCAGGGTCACCTAAAGTGCATTGCACAGGATTGTTTCCAGGTGGGTTTTGAATACCTCTAGAGAAGGAGGCTCCACAACCTCCTTGCACAACCTGTTCTGGTGCTCTGTGACCCTCACAGTAAAGAAGTTTTTCCTTATACTCATATGGACCTTCCTGTGTTTCAGTCTGTGCCCGTTGCCTCTTGTCCTGTTGCTGCGCACCACTGAGAAGAGTCCGAACCTACCCTCTTGACACCCTCCCTTAAGTTATTTGTATACACTGATAAGATTCCCTCTCAATTTTCTCTTCTCCAGGTTAAACAGGTCCAGCTCTAGCAGCCTTTCCCCTGTTTAGCCTGAAAAAAGAAAAGAAAACAAAAACAAAAAACAAAACGAAACAAAAAAACAAACAAAAAAAAAAAAAAAAAAAAAATACCCCATGGCCTGGAGCAGCTGCACTCCTTAAAGCTATGAATTCAGATATGGGAATGTATCCAAATAGATTTTCACTGCCAATGGCTGTGTTTGTCCTGGATGTTTTAATTTTTTGAGAGGCATGTTACCTTTTCTCTTGGGGGGGGGGTGTCTTTATTTGGTATCATGGGGGTGAGGTGGATGATGCTAGGGTGCTGAGGAGAGGTGTTTTTATCTTCTGCAGATCAGCCTTGTCAGCATGTGTTTGATTTTCTTTTTAGGGAGTTTCAAAGCAGCTGATAATGGGAAGATTCTCAAGCGCTTCTCAGAGAATGAGAAGGAGTGCTTTGAGCGACTGATGAAAGATCCACTACGCTCCTGTGTTCCTTGCTTCCACGGTGTGGTGGAGAGAGATGGTGAAAGCTACATTCAGCTGGATGACTTGCTTACTGATTTTGAAGGGCCGTGTGTGATGGACTGCAAGATGGGGATCAGGTGAGAGACATGAAGGAGAATGTGCTTTCTAGTCTGAATGCAGTTGGAGGAATGGAGCATGTTGTCATGGTCTGGCTGGAGGAGTTCAACAACATTTTTGGGGCCTTGGGGTTCAGTGTACACAGCCTGTTATTGGCTTGGCAATTGCCTTGACAACCTGAGGAGAACACATTCTGTTGTTGCCTGATTGTGCACAGATTCTGGAGATTGAATGATCTGTAGCCTCAAGAACTACCCACATCAAGATACTTTCAGGGGTGATTTGAGGCAAGGTTTCCCTGCAATGGCCTGATCTTACATGGGGGGGGGGATACATGATTCACTCACTGCCAGTTCTCTTAATCTTTGCTTCTACAGTGATTCAAAAAAAACCAACAAAGAGTAAAATTGCCTTCTCTAAGTATGAATGACTAAATAGCAGCGTGAAAGCCTGTTTCCAAAGCTTGAATGACTCTTCAATGGTAGTGGTCTTTCCTGCAGAAAAAAAAATTGACAATCTGCCCAGGACTGGCCTATGTTCTTCCCCACTTTGACATCTCCCTGATGCTATTGCACTGTTCTGCAGAATCTTGTTTTCTATTCCTTTTCTCTTGTCCACGATTAAGAGGAAAATTTATAAAAGGTTAACTAAGCATAACTAATAAATAGATAAGGAATCTGTTGATAGCCTGGAGTAACAGTTCAGAGAGGTATGAACTGTCCTATTCATCTTTTGGTGCTAACTCAGATACTTGGAGTTACTGGGCTGAATGAGGTATTCAGCTTAGAGGAGTCTAGGCAAGCCTTTTAAAATAGATGCAGAACCTTAAGTGTCTGCCTGTCTGCTAACTCAAGGTAGAAATGTGTGACACAGACATGCCTAGAAGAAAGATGAACAATTTGCAGCAGTGAGTATTTTATTCAAAGTAGTTGTTGTTTTGGTAATGGATGACAGTATCTCCTAAATGCTAGCCCTGTTTATGTCACTGTGATGAAGAAAGTGCACTCCAGGCACCTGACAAAGTGCAAGCTTTGTAGAGAGACAACCTCCCTTGGACCCTGGGAGTCCAGCAGAGTGTAGAGAACACGCATGGTACCTTTCTGATAGTTACCAAATTAATGATTAGAGTGACAACAGCAAAATGTGAAAGCTTGTCACCCTTCACCTTTCCTTTCTTAGTTACATCTTTTGGTTTGGAGCTGCAGTTCCTCAGATAATATGCTTTATTACTCTTACGTTTTTACTATACAAGGAGTGATCTTGTCTGCATGATACATAAAAGTATAGCCTAAATTGTTTCCCGAGGCCTGAAAAATTAAGCATGACTGAAGTTGTTTTTTCTTGAGGAGAAAGAGTACTGTAAGGTTTCAGCAGGCACATCTGCTTTTGATTTCACTGTAAGTGATCTCTTTTAATTCTCTTCTGAAAATACTTTTCTGTGTCATGGAGTAATGAGATTCAGCTTTCTTCAACCCTCTAAGCAGGATATGACAATAATACATAACAGTAAGTCAAGGTACAGTTAGAGCAAGAAATGAATGACAAGACTCCTAACTCCTGTTACTGTTTTACTAAATAACCCTATGCAGCCATTAATGTGTGTTCTTCACTTTTCCCAATATACAAAGCTGGGATAATGGGATAATGGTAATGCTTATTTTTGTGATCAACCTCCCCTGAGACCAGTAACTATAAGTTACAAAATAAATGTTTTGGGAGTTCTTTCAGTTTTGTTGGGATGTGATGTTTTTTCAGGACATACCTGGAGGAAGAGTTGACTAAGGCCCGTGAGAAACCAAAGCTGCGTAAGGACATGTACAAGAAAATGATTGAAGTGGATCCTCTTGCTCCTACAGCAGAAGAGAATGCGCAGCATGCTGTCACCAAGCCCCGATACATGCAGTGGAGGGAAACCATCAGCTCCAGTGCCAACTTGGGCTTCAGGATTGAAGGGATTAAGGTAAATAGTTCCAGTTCTGCCTGTTCTTGGTAACTGAACATTGCCTGATTTGTTGATGAATCAACAAGCTAATGTGCATCGCTAGCCAAGTTTTCCAAAGGATTATGTAAAACATTGCTAATTGAAATGACAGAGTTCAGTGTGTTGTGGCTTTACAGCACCCACTATAGTTACAGCAGAGTAGTGTCAAGTAAGCTGGTCATACCAGATGCACATCAGCCATACTTCCATCAACCAAAGAGACATTGCAGAAAGGACCCAAGCAGGAACACAGTGTAGGTACAATGAAAATGAAACTGATAGAAGGAGGAATTCAGAACTGATGGAGTAATCAACTCTCTTCATGCAACTGCTTTTTTTTAAAAAAAAATCCAGGAGCTATTCTGGGAACTCACATATTTATTCCAAGTGAATCACAGTAAAGCAGTTCTATTTCAGCTATGTTTATTTGCAAAGCAGGGTAAAAGCATTAGCTAGATATTCTTGGGATTGAGGAAACCCCTTTTCCTTTTAAGTACGTGACAATATCCAGTATAGATGGAGCTGGAATAAAGCCAGAACAACCAAAGATAAAATTTCTGCATCAACAAAGTTCATCTGCTGATCTTGAGGGAAGAATGTCTGCCCTTATTTCTTTCTAGGATGTTACCTTAGTGGTGTGGGGTTTTTTGTTTGTGTGTTTTTGTTTTTTTTTTTTTTTTTTTTTTTTTTTTTTTTTTTTTTAAAAAAATCTTAGCCATAAATTCTTTGATTTGTCGTGCTCTGTGGCAATATCAGATACCTACTCCAGAAACCAATTTGGACTTGCTCTCAGAATATCAGCCACCTGACTCAGTTACTTGAATGTTAACACTTGATGTGGTCTAGAAGCCTGCTTTCCGTTTGTATAGGCCTGTCAGTGCTAGCCTTAAACTGGTTCACTCAGGTTTTGATAGCAGTGTTCCTGTAGCAGTGCAGAGCATGACAGGGGCTGTCCAAACCCACCTAAACCCTGGGTGAGCACTTGTTAGTGGAAGCTATGAAGAAGTTAGCATGGCTTACCCTGTGTGACTTCCAGGATGTTCAGCAGAGCACAATTGCACCCTTCATCTGTTTAACTTACATATTTTAAGGTGCCATAAATGATACTCTGCATTAACTCTGCTTTTGTTCCATAGTTAAAACACATGGGAAAATTAAAGGGATAAAAGAGTGAAGCTGACAAGCAGAGGCTCCTTAGCCACCCCTTTTTTCTCTGCTTTCCCATGGCGTCTACTCCTTTCCTCATTCCTAGATTCTCCTGCTGTGATGCAGGATCTAGGAGTTCCAGCTCATGCTGTGTTGGCCCCCTGTACACTGTGCTACCCACTCCTGGCTGTTAGACACAAGCATCCTCATGCAGGAAACGTTTAGGTGATAAATCATCTGGCTCCAGTCTAGCCAAGACTCTTCCTATTTTACCCCTTAGCCATCTAATGATGTTACCAAGGTACCTATTTTAGTTCCTATACCACTTAAGCCTTAAGATGCTGTCTGTAATGACATTAGAAACCCAGATATTCTCAAGACTTTCTACATATGTTCTTGGAAAGGGCTTTGGTCAATGTAGATTTACAGAAGAATGATTGAGCCAAGGGAGCACCAGTAGTACCTCCTAAATTTCTCTTTCTGATTTGGCTGGTTGTAGAGGCAGGGAGGAGCAGTATGACACTCCAACTGCTTGTTTCCCCCAGCTGGGACGAACAGGACATAAATACTTAACCTTTCAGTCACCACAGGAAATACTTTGGAGTACTCCAGAAACATTACTTTTTCCTTTCCCTCTATGTTATGGGCATGTAGTTGTCAATTTCTTCATTTTGTATATGGAGAAATGAGGACAGAAGTCAGTTTTTAGACAACACAGTCAGTCAGTACTCCCCATATTGTTTTACTGTAGTGGAACTGGACATCCAGTTCCACATATTCGCAGAGGAGCAAAGCCCTGCTGTAGAGATCTTCATTTTGAGAGAAGAGCCTGAGAGGATCAGTGGTGCCAGCTAGTGGTTGATGGGAAGCAGAGGGGTTGAACAGAGATTAAGCTGAGCATGTGTTGGGTCTGGTCATTCAGTAGTATTGCTACCCTGTGGCTGCAGGTGTGAGAAGCAAAGAAGGTGAAATCGTAGAAGCACTTCTGTGAGGTGGTTCCCTGTAAATGAAATCTGATTCATGATATGCATTCCTCCTTCATCAGTGCGGAACCTTTTCTCTTTTGGTTGATCCATCTCTTTTCCTTGAATCGCTTCCATATCTTTGAAATTGGACCAGGTTCATTTACTGAATATGTCATTCCTGCTCTTATCAGAAAGGAGGTGGGTGGAGCCACTGAGTTTTCTTATGGCTTGCACTTGACAGTTGATCTCTTGTGCCTGTTGGCTTCAGAAGGCAGGTTTCCTCTCTAGAAGAGACCGAGTGCTAAGTTTCACAAACGTCATCTCTCCAGCAGTAAACTACTAACAGTCTTGCAGAGAAGAGGCAAACAGAGCAGAGAGACTCAGGAGTCCTGTCAAGTCATTCAGCCATTGAATCTTTGTGCAGTTTGTGAAGTTGCTTCTCGCTTTGTTACTGTTCCTTTAGCTGTAGGTCAGGGATAGCCATTTTCCCAGGAAAACGGCAAATTTGGTTCGTAAATACTTGTAAATCCATTTAGGTCGTGGCCTTAACCCAGAGCTCTTTAAGAGAAGTCTGCAGAAGAAGCTGAGCAGCTAAGTGTGTAAGAGGCAGGTAGCACTATTTTATGAGGCAGCCAAACCTGATTTCCTGCTGCTGGAGTCACTGACTCGTCTAGTGAGAAGTGCCACAGGTGAGCCACTAGCTGGACAGGGAACTCCGCTGTGTGGGGATGGATGTGGAGGTGCTGACACAGCTGTGGCTTCAAGGAACAGGCTGGCAAGCTCCTGCTGGTCACAAGTACACCCAGATTTGTTGCAAGGAGCTGCTGTAGAACGAGGGATGGTGCAACTCAAAAAATGAATGAGTGTTTACAACAAGTGAAGAAGGGCATCAATTATGTGTTCTGCCAGCTACTGCCAGGGAACAAAAATCATAAAAATATTTCTGAACAGCAAGGAAACAAGCAACCAATACATCCAGATAAAAGAAAGAAGAAAAGAGAAAACAGCAATTATTCCAGACTTTGCTCTGAGATTTAAGACATGAGAGAAATTATTTTTATAGTAACCTTCCTCTCAATAGTATTTTGCTGTTCCCTAGAGAAAAGATCTGAGGCATAAAACTGAATTCCAAATTTCTACATACTGTAAGGTATTACCATACATCGGTTCAGATGGCTCGTAACCTCCACTGCCTTCCTGCTGAACTCCTCTTGCATAACTTATGCATCTCGTCATGCTGACAAGCCACACTTGTATCTGGCCCACAGCCTTGGAATAAAATTCTGTTTATTCTGCAGCTGAAAAGTCTGGTAGGTGGGAGGCTGTTCTGCATGGTTTTGCTATTCAGTCAGTTCACTCTCCTGTGGAAATTCTAGAAATTTAGCATTATCTTCTTGTTTCGTGTACCTGCCAGGGGCCAAGTTCTCCTCGGGAGTAAATAGTGTTGCACCTGCTGCAAGCAGGGCTGAACTTACCAGTTCTGGTGCAGTGTCTTAAACATGTAGGAAGGAATGTATTTTTGTGACTAGTCGATTTACTGCTATAATGGAAATGAAGAGTTTCAGTGGGCTGATATGATGGAGAAAAATATGGTTTGATGCTCTTGCGGTGTTTTGGTAGATACAGGCTACTCTCGGCAATAATTGCTTTATTTTACATGCATGTCCTCAAAGTGTGTTTTTGTGCCACTTGAATGAAGCAGGACAAAGCACATACAGGCTGCTACCAGTACACAAAGACTCTGCTGTCTTTCGATAGCAGGATGCTTCTGTATTGAGTTGTGCTTTTAGTACAAAAATACTCTGAATTTCTCCAAGACCAGTTGGATGCATGCCCATACTGTTCTTTGCCAAAATTTCATGTGTGAGGATCTTGTTTCTTGTTATTGCTAGCATTGGTATCAGATACCATTGAAGATCCTTAGTTCTTGTTTGCAAGTAGCCTTCTCCTCTATGACTTCTAGGTCATGTTAAGGTGCAAAAGTGTATTGGGAACTGAGAGTCTTACCTGCAATTCTTTGGTTTCCCCATTTGAAGAAAAAATAAAAAGACTAGTGAAAACAGGATTTGAGAATGTCCCCTTACAGTCCCACCTGGGGGGATGCCTGCAGCAACCAAAAGATGTCACTTTGTTATCCCTATTCAGCTTTGCACTGCTACTACTGAGATGTGAGGAAAATCCTTTTGGTGGCTGGTAATATACTGAGATATTTTAAAAACTACAGTCAGCAGAAAATGAAGTGCTGTTTAAAGCTATTCAATCAGTCTTTGTATTTCTTCTCTGTCACCTCTTGCCTGGTTTATCTTTTCTATTCCTATTCAGCTACTCACTTTCAGCTCATTAGAGCTGAGCTGCTGATGGTTCAAGAGGATTCACTGATGAGAGGAATGATATGTGTAATAGAAACCCTCTCTATCTTTGTGTGTTTTTGTGCAGAAGGCAGATGGAACATGTAACACAAACTTCAAAACCACGAAGACACAGGAGCAAGTTCTCCAGGTTTTTGTGGAATTCATTGAGGGTAACACAACTATTCTGGTGAGTCTGAACTATTTAAGTACACTGAATATTGGCTCATTCAGCTTGCTATGGGGCCATGCTTCCTCTGGAAGAACAGCATTCTGTGGAACTACCGAGGAAGAAAATGGATTGAACATTCTGGCCCTCTCAGCAGGTGGAATTAGAGACTTAGTGGACTGTGAGCAGTAGTGGGCTAAGACCAGGTGCTGCAACTTTTGCTGTAGTCAGAATAGCATGAATTCACCTCACTTTCTTGTGCTAGCAGAAAGTAACACAGTGTAACTTGGGGTCTGCTATCAGCCCTCCACCATAAGTGTATGATGCATCAGAAGGATGCTGATGTGTTAGAGACAGTTATGTTGGCAGGAAGACTTGTGGCTCGTGAGTTCAGTCTAGAGAGGATGAAATCTACACAGGTGCCAGGAAGCAAGATTGGTGGTTGGCTGTGCTCCCCTGTGCGAGGGAGGAGCAATTCCCGTAACCAACTTCAAGGTCACTGAAGGCACAGCAGGCATGTGGCATAACATGGCTCTTGTCCTTGGAACTTCAAAGGACGCTGTAATGGTTTGCAACCATGTAGAAGCCATTATGAAGGAAGACTAACTCTTCCAGAGCAGCATGCTTGGTAATGCAGGGCAGCACTGAAAATGATTACTAGAGCTTTACGCATTAGGCTTTGATTTTTCCCATAACATAGTTGGAGCTCCTTGTCTATAATTTCATTCTCTTTTCCCTTTGGAGAACTGAAAGACTTTTCATTGGTTTAAACTTTCTTTTTCTTCATTTGAAAAGAAAGGGTGCTGAGGATCTGTAGCCAGATGCTACCTCACTGCACCCAAAGCCAAAGACAGATGAGGGTGTTCCTGTGGCACACAAGCAGTAGAGGCACTCTGTACTGTTCTTTTGCAAAGGTGGTCTGTTGAATTGTATTTATTTTCTGATTAGCTTTCAAATGATGAGCCTGTTGTTTTGAAGGACATCTGGCCTAAAATTAACATGATCTCTTCATTATAATGATTTTTGTAAGAAGAGTATTCATTCATTTTCCACTTAAAGGTTTGGTGGGCTTTTATTCCTCTTTTTTTTCAGAAAAAATACCTCAGGCGTCTGCAGGAAATTCATGTCATTCTTGAGTCGTCAGACTTCTTCAAGCGACATGAGGTGAGCAGTGAGCGAGTAAAGCGCTGTGTGGGGTGCATTATTGCTTCATTTGATTATTCAGATGCGCTTCAGAATAGCCTGCTGTATTAGTAGAGAGGAGTTTATATAATAGAGGAAAATCAGCATATGTTAACAACACAGCTACCGCAAAGCCTTCATCACAATAATACCAAAGGCTAATCCAGCAGTAATTGGTGAGGAGTAACAGATCTTCCCATGCCTATAGCTTTGGGCCAATGCAGGGAATGGTTTATTAATACCAATTTCCTCTGGTTCTTCTAATCTTAGTCTGTTCCAGTGGGAATCTCTGCAGAGGGAGTAGTGATATGGAAGCTTGCATTTGGTACAGTAGCATTCAGTTGTAGTTTGACAATCAAGGCTTTATTGGAGTTGTACTGGATTTACATGGAAAAATTGTATGATTCTGCTCTATATATTCTCCTAGTAGGTTTTGCTGTAGAGGAGGCAGTGTTAGCTTTTTAAGTTCTGCTTACTGCAGCTCAAGATTTTGAGATCAGATATTTTATTTTATCTCGTTAGTGTTAATTCCGCCTTGTCACTAGTGGCAGTTTTGTTTGTCATAGATTATGGTCTGTCTTTGAAGGTAGTCATGATCTTTTGCTGAATTGCTGAAATTGAGACCTGCTGCCAAGTGACCTGGAGAGCTGTTTCTCTTTCCTCTGTCTGCTGGTTCCCTTTTCCCACCTACATGCCCATTTATAAGTTATGGATTGGTTTTGTTACGCAAATGGCACATGTGGATTGTCAGCAATGCAGCCCAAAAATTTATTTGGTCACAAGTGAGGAAGTCACCTGAGGAGGTGATTGTAGCAGGAAGAGTGAGTAGTGGGGGAGACTTGAAGATGGTTTTTGACCATATCATCCCCATCTGTCTTCCAGGTTGTTGGAAGTTCACTACTTTTTGTACATGATGACAGTGGGAATGCCAATGTGTGGCTGATTGATTTTGGGAAGACCACCCTTCTGCCTGATGGGCAGACACTGGATCACAGAATTCCCTGGCAGGAAGGCAACAGGGAAGATGGGTACTTGTTGGGACTGGACAATTTGATTGGCATCTTGGAAAGCATCACTGAAAGATGAGATGAGCGTGGCACAAAACTCACAGGGCTGCTTTGTAACTTTCCGCTCTACTGGGATCACTCAGTTAGAAGGAAACCTCTTCAATTCCCTCCAAGCTCCTGGGGGGGGCCATTACACTGCAGAGGGAGCTGCATCTAGAGCCCAGCTGTTAGTGATCAAAATGACTGCATCAGCCCTCTATGAACCTGCATAACTCCAGATTGGTCTGTATTGCACCAGCCTTACTTTGGACTGGTCTTCAGAGAATCAGGATCTCCACACTCAGGAATCACACCAGCATGAGTCAAGAAGTCTGTATGGTGAACCCACAATGATTCTGATTTCAGGCAAACAGATGCAACTCTAGGTTACCTCTTAGTGAACCAGAGCAAGTGCTTGGGGATTCAGGGTAGCAGGTAACTGAATTTTTCAGGGAACTACAGTTTTGAAACCAGCAAGAGTGTGTGTTCCCCAAATTCTAGGTCTCCTTGCTCCCATGTATACTATGGGTTGGGCCAACAACAGCTGCTGCACTGTGCTACAATGTGCACAAAGTGGGAATTGGTGATAATTGCAAGAACCCTGGACCAAAGGGAGACCCCAGTTTATAGCAGAGATTGCATTAGTGGCTGGATGTAGTAACTGCTGTTGACCGTTTCTCCTCTTCCCTACACTAGCCTCAGTTCATTTCTGTCAGAACAGCTTTTGCTTTTTATGTATGTAGCCTCTCAGGAGATTACAGATACTCTAGTGAGAGAACAGCACCCTGTTGTCTCCAAAAACATCTGACTTTTCAGACTGGGTGGGCTGTTGAAAATGTGGCTGGCATAGCAAGGCTGGTCTCTTGCAGCAGAACTGCAGTTCTGAAAAATCAGCCGACACTTTTTGGGCACACAGTGTGGGGTGCAAAGGATTTTTTTCAGGATTTGATTATTTTTAAAGCTAAAAGCCCTACACACACACACACACACACACACACACACACACACACTAGTAACCCTACTACCAGTGTGATTTATTTTAGACCATTGTTTTGAGTCTCTCCTGACTCACATGAAAGAGATGACTTGGCCTTGTTCATCATACTCCCAAATATGAGGCTGCCACTTGAATATATAGACCAGCATGGAGATCATGAGGGAAATGCTTTTGCATTTACATTACACTAATAGTGAGATCCATTCCTAGGCATCTTTCCTCTGAGATACCTGCTGTTATCTCAAGGGAAGTTTGGGGGAATGAATGTCAATATATCACATTCTCTAATCCCTTTCTGGAGTCACAGGACCACCTGTGGTTGATTTGTTTTTGCTGTAGCCTGGGCATAGCCACAGAAAGCTCAGTTTGAGTTAAAATCAAGAAAGACTAAAGGGATACATTTTGTTGTGATGCATCTCTGTTTGCCTCTGTTCACTTGATCAGTTCTTTAAATGCTAGCAGTATAAATACTATCAGCATATAAATGCTATCAATATTCATCCGTTCATTCAGAATTCAACAAGGTAGAGTGGGGATTCTGTAGGAAGCACTGAGAGAAGTGAAAATGCTTTAGCCTAAAACAGAAATTGTTTGAAACTGGTAATTATTTTTGCAGCTCACTGCAAATTCAGAGTTGTTCTGTGGCCTCACAGAGTCCCTCTCAGTATTATTTTCATGCTAAGTTAATGAATTTTCTTTCCACTTAAGTGTTTCAGAGGGTTTACACTAAGAGAAAGTAGAGCTGTAGAACAGCTACACAGTTTGAAAAAGATAGATAGGATTTCAAGAAACTTCGTTTTTTGGGGAGTTTTTGTTTGTTTTTTAAAGTGAAAGTGATCCTTCAATAACAAGCACGCACATTATTCCAGATGTCTCAAAACTTTTGAATTTTTATAAGCTGACAAATTAATCTCTGGTGAATTTCATAGAATTAGACGTTTTCCTCCTTTCTTGCAGCCATCAGGTAAGCCATCTGTTAGCAGTGCTTAAAAGAGACTAGAAAGTAAATAGGTGTCACAGGAGCGGACTTTAATAAGAATACCTTTTCTATAAAAGTGCGATTCCAAGCAGTCCTACCACAACTAAAAAATATAATTAAACCTAGAGAAATTAAAAATGAAACTGTTAAGGTGATACAGTTCATTAGTGGTTTTTCATGTCTACTTTTAATTAACCTCTGGCGTTGTTTTTTTTTTTTTTTTTTTTTCCTGTTATCACACATGTGAACCTCTTGTGCCAGCGCAACTTATTTTCTAAAGGGAGAATGGGGGTTTGAAGCTAAAAACTGATGCTTAAATATCAGAGGGCAATTTGACACAAACTTCTAGAATGACTGTTCAGTTCTAGTGGAGAACTAGAAATCAGTAGCTTTAAAAGAACTACTGCTGCTGGTACCTGGAAGGATGGTTTGCAGTACAAAGTCTTGGGGAAAAACATGGGAAATGATCCATTTTTGTGCAGTAGTTGCAAAGGCTAGGAAAAAAAGACGACCTCTATTGGAAACTCAATTTAGATCAGAAATAGCCCAAACATGTTTGTTTTGAAGTGGCCCTTTGGCTTTTCATGGGGTTAGAAGGGAAGAAGCCACAGTCTAACATTCTGCTGCTGTTACAGAAAAAAAAGAATAGGAGGGAGCTTTTAATTAGCAAACTACAGGTACAGGACTCCAAATGAGGACTGGAGATAAAGGGGCTGGAGGCTCTGAGCTCGTGAGCAAATTACCACAGGGTAAGTAAGTTAGATGTTTTGACTTGCATCAGGTGTCCAGGGCAGGCACTCTGGGACACTCCCTTGCTTGTGTGAGGAAGCAGCATAACCTTCTTTCACTGTGGGGTACATTACCTTGAACAAGCTTCCATCTGCTGAAGCATCAGTGATGCCTTTGCCTAGACATTTACCGTGCAAGAGCTGATGCGTGATGACCAAGATGCTTGGTCACATACGAGTCCAAAACACAGCTCTTTAAAGCCTCAGCTGAGATACTTCCTCTCGCTGGAGACACTGAAAGTACCTGTGTTTCCGTGGCATGGTGATGTGTGCTGGCCCAGAGGCTCTTTGGTGCTGTACAGCTAACCTTGACCTGGAGTGCCAGGATCATCACTAGTTAGGTGCAGCAGTGCTCAGTGCTGTAGCTGCTTCATTCTTGTGTGAATTTAGCAGTAGGACGTATCTCCCCAACTTTGTCAATGACTTGCTTTTTTGGCCTTTACAGCTATCTCCTAGGCCTCAGTTTTGTTCCTGTTTCACAGATGGGCATAGTACCTGCTTACCTCGCAGGAATGGGGTGAGGCTGTACTTTGTTATTGCTTGCAAGATGCTGTGAGATTCTTTGGAGGATGGTGCAATATAGAAAGAAATACACAAACAATACATTGTCTACATTAAAAATCATGGGTGTTGTGGTCCCACAAGGATATAAATCTGGATGAAATTTAACAACAGTGGTACAAATCAAATCACTGTTCATTTTACACAGACGAAGAATTCACTTAACATCATCTGATCCTATTCTAGAGAAAGATTTCAAAGGGAGTTGGACCAAACCCCTAACTATCTCAGTAGGCTCTTGCTTATCTTTTTTTGTATTGCTGTTATTATTATTTGTTGTTATTAAGGTACTGAGATCAAATGGCCTGTATCATCCACAGTGCATCCGTTCTGAACACTACAATGCAATGCTGACCATGGTCACTTTTGATATTGACTGTATTGGTTGAGTGTTTGTTACGCCGGAGTGTGTATGCTACTAAATAAATGAGACTGGAGGAAAAAAAAGATAAACTGTGATTTGGTCATGGGAAAGTTATTTCTTTTCCTCAAGATTTTTATTTCTTTCAGTGTCTCTTGTGCTTTTAGTCTTCAGCATCTAGTATTTCCAAAAGCAAAACTGGCTCAAAGAAGTCTAAAACCAAAACTCATTAGGTGGGTTTGCTTGAGAACCTGATTCACACAACATTTGACAGCTTCCATAGAGGTAAGTTCTGTCTCAAAAAAAATCTCAGTTCTTAGTCTTAGAGTAAATCAACAAAAAAAATAGCACATCGAAAGGTCCTTGCTGTACTCAGAGCAGCTAACATCCACAGGGCAGCCTCACCTGAGTGCAAAGATTGTTTAACAGAGATGCACACAAATAGCCACCATTGGTGTCTCTTTATTTTGTGTTGCAAATATAGAAGTATACATTTGTCCAACTTTAAATTGCATAGAAGCAGGCATCTCATCTACATATGTACAGCAGTCAACCAAAACGGTAAGTTGGCAAGAAGTGCTGCCGTGTTCAGAGGTAACGACAAATCAAAACAAGTCACTGAAATGAAGAAGTCAGGTGACAGTAGTGGATAGTGGTGTCTCCCCTAAGGTCGCTGCATCAGTCTGGAAAGGGCAGGCAGCCTGGAGGAGGGAGAGCAAGGCCGGGTCTAAAGAAGAAACTTTGTCTAGCCCCAGCTCCGCTGCTCAGGGACGTGAGGAGCTGTGGGCCCCGGCTGACACAGCTGTGTTGATGCAATTAGGTTGGGGAAAACCATACTCCTACCAACAGAATTGTCTTTTTCCTTCAGGGTGAGGAGGAAGCAGGTGTTGGAGGTGGAGTAAGTTGTACTTGCTGAAGCTCGTAATTAGTTATGCCTGCAAAGCTGTCTTAGTGCAGATCTGCATCCTGGCAAATTAGTGGAGAACTTACTTTGAGGAAAGAGTTGATGAGAAGGGGACACCTTAAATCTGTGCACAGTTAAAAATTATGTTTAAAGGGAAAATGAAGAGGCAAAACATCTTAAAATAAATGAGGACAGAGGAAAAAAAAGATAACAAAGAAATCAGAACCAGAATATCAGCAAGAGTGATGAGAAAGCAGAGAAAAAGAAATTGAAGTTCGCATTATTGTTTGAGCTTGTGTTATAAAATTCCCCTCCTTACAATGTAGGTATGAGGCTCTATAAGCAACATAAAACTATTAATGCTAAGACCAGAAAAAACATATAAATACACACATAGCTACTTAAAAATAAGTTGAGGTTACACTATGTTAAAACAAAAAGACTCATTTGTAAGAGTAAACTATAATATTCCTATAGGTGGCTGATTTTTCTGGGTGTGTGTGGGGGGGGGAGGTAGTGTTGGAAGACTTCTCACATGGATTACAGGATTGAATTAATCACAAACCTCCAGTTTATGTTATTCCTCTAGGGGAGGAGGAAAAAAAAATTTTTTTTTTTGTTTTCAATTGCCAAAGTAAGTGTTATAGTTCTTAAAATGTGGGTTCACTTTTTAATGAGTAAGAGAAAAGTGTCACCTTAAAAAACAGTTTCAAGCAGAATGTATTTTGAAATGCTAGAACTTGGGCACTGTATGAAATCTGTGATTGTGCAAACAGTGTGTTTTTTTTTTTTTTTTTTTTTTTTTTTTAAGCATCTTCTCAGAACTGTAGGATTTGAATATTGTGGTATATGTCAGTTTGCTCTTGTTGTTTGGTGTTTTGGAAAGCACATACCTTTTCCGCATCACAACAGGAGCAAAGATTAGTATTAGTTCCTCCAAGATATCCATTAAAAATTCATTATTGTGACGGATGTTAAGAAGCAGCTAAGAGATCAGATACACAAATAAAATTTTTTTCAGGTCAGAGATACATGATAACTGTGCAGACAGAAGATGATAGGTGAGCTATCTTTATTTCCATCTGAGGGAGTTGAGAGATAAGGTTGCTAATTCGTATAAAATTCCTAATGCTTTCTTTTAGTGCCTATGGAATATGTGCACATCCATGTTCTGTCTTGCTACAAGACACCACCTCTGGCTCAGTAAGTCCTTGAGCTACACGCTGTTGTAGACCAAAGAATATTTACAGGAAATAATCACCATATGCTCACTCTATTCTTATCTTCGCCTTTCAAAAGTAGAGATAAGATACTGGGCTGTATAGAGTTATAATAAGCCTGGCTCAGTGCAGCTTTTCCTATGTTCTTCCTATAAATAGATACTTTGACTCAACTACTCAGTCAAAAACATGTATGTTAGCCAAAGCGCAGGACTGAAGAACTTCGGTTTTATTCTGAAAACGAGAGCTGATCTGCAGACAAGCCTGCGTATGGCATCGGTGAGTTAAAGGAACTGTGGTACCAGCTTTGCTCTTCACTCACTTCCCACTGTGTTACCTAGTTTTAGCACTATTTGCCATTCTAAATTTTTGCATTAAGCCAAGGCAAGTGCTATGTATGGGGAAAACAAGGCTGGCTCAAGCTAGGTACCATAGGGACGGCAGGGCTCCTACCTGCCTCTCACTGGAATTTTAAGTGTATTATGTGGAAAAAAAAAAAGGAGCTGCCTTGTGCTTACTAGCTTATAAGAAGTCTGCAGACGGAAGGAAAGGTGGCGCACGTCTGAACGACCCCTGACTTCCAAACAAGGCAGTATTTCCCTCCTCACCATCAACCCCCCCCCCCCACAAGCTGATGGCTAAGGTGAATGGAAAGCGGAGTTGTAACTGGCCTGTAAAAGCACAGGCACGTCCCCCACTGCTCTGCTCGGAACGGAGTCTGTTAAAAATGGGTGGGAAGGTGCTTCAGCGAGACCGCCGCTGCAACTGCACTAAACCCCTGCACTCTGTTAGGATCCTGCTCGCCTGTCACAAATGCAGGGAAGCAGGGGCTGAGCTGCTGGTGCCTAGGAGCAACAGCTGGAGAGCTGCTAGCTCACCTTTGGGCAAAAAAGCTGCTAGGGCATGAACTATGGGACTAACATAACCTGAAAGGAAAGGATGTTGAAGAGGAGCTGGTGTTACTCCATTTAGCTGAAAATTTTATTCTTGACTGGCAGGATTCAGAGCCGGCCAACCAGAGACACGATCAAAACCTGCGTGTTAGCCTCTGCAAGCGCCAAGCCTGATGAGCTGCCACCTGCTAATCACCTGGAAAAAAATGCACTGCCAGAACTCAGTGGCAAGACCTTGCTCAGTGTGCTTCATCTAATCAGGCTGCACCAGCTCCTGGCGTACACGAGGATAAGCAATGAGCAAACCACAGAGGCAAACGGAAGGTGAAATGGGAAGGAGGGCGAGAGGCAAGGGAAACCACCTGCCTTGGTTAGTGAGCCCCTTGGTCCCCAAACCATGCCTGGGATTTGCCTAGGCACAGACAGACACCTCTGTTCTGCCCAGCGGTCATTGCACAGCATGGAGGTGTGATTTTTTTTTTTTTAACCCTACCATAAAGGTCATTCCTGGGAGCCATCTTCACCAGACAGGTTCAGAAAAGAGTTTATACACCTACTCATTCTAAAGCCAAAGGTCTAAGAATAGCAGAAGCTAGAAACAAAGTCAGACAGACAAACCAAAAAACCTGAGTTGAAGACACATTTCGCTGGCAAACGATGGAATCAGACTCTTCACACGGCTTTCCTGTACCACACATCAGTAGCATCCACTCCTGAATGATGCAGAGGACATGAAGGGTGTATTCAAAGCAAACCTTCTGACAACCCACGTCTTCAGACTGTACACGCAGCTAATCACTACGCATGAAGCTTGTGCCACAGCACATCTCCTCAGCGAGGAACCAGGCAGAGTCCAAGACAGACATCTCCGCATACAGCCGGATCATACGTGAAGGCAGCAGGTAATTTCGAAAACTTTTCTAGCCTTGTAATTTGCACTCAGGGTTTTAAGCAGTGGCATCTCTGACTTGTTACACTGCTCTACATTTTCTGTCATTTCCTGTTCTCTTCAACCATCAATGCTCCTCTGCTTTGGTAGGTTAGCAGTGCAACATTCAGGCGTGGGACATGGACAAAGTGCTTCTGAGCTAGTTTAGGCTTACACCCAATGATTTACCTTTTCAGTCTCCTTGTTTTGCAGGATATTACCAGTTTAGAGCCTAAACAACAGGACAAAGTCTTAGAAATAATCTCTCTTCAAAACAAACACCACCTACCTTAACCAGCAGGACTGTATGCTTGGAAGTGAAAAAAACAAACAAACAAAAAAACCCCAGCCTGCTCAGGTGTGTGAGGCCAACTAATAGTTTAGCTTCCCCAGAGGGCTGAGCTGTTCTGCTTTGCTGTGTAAGGGGTGCTGTTAGACAGTGGTCGTATTAAACGGCTTCTCCTTCACTCTGCCCCTCATTGGCCTTACCCTGTTAAATGCATCTGCAAAGAGTATGAGTAAAAACCAACAAGAACTCCAGAGTACCACATGCTACACAGTTACCCTAAAAATTTCAGCTTAATGCTTAACAACATAGCACAGGAAGTTACTGCTGAATACCAGAGTACTTACTTAACAAAAATGAAGTTCATTCCAACTAATGTCCATTAAAAGAAGAGGAAAGTCTATTTCTCACCATACCATGCAGCTTGCTATTAGGCAGAAAACTTCTTGCCCCTTTCACGCCAGGAGCTGGGAGGAAAGTAATACCCTGAGGCAAGCAGCACATTTTTTTTCACTATTCAGAGGGACACCATCACCTCCACCAACTGTTTTTTCAATACTCTTATTTGTTTTCTTCTTCATTGCTTACTTCCAAAACACACACTCAGAGCTTGGATTATTTTCATCTTCCCTACTGCTTCCAGTTTGAACAGCAGCTTCATTTTCATCTTCTTCACAGAGGCTGCTAAGAAAACAGGTGCAAATGTGGCTGCTATTTATTTATTTCCCTGTCAGTGCACGAGTATCATTCATAAGTCAGCAGGACTGCACAAAGCTCTAGGGAATACAGCAGCCTTGGAAAGTTGGTCACTGCTGACACAGCCTGCATTTTTGGTTTCTTAGGTCAGAAAGAAGAACAGCCTGTGTTGGTTATTATTTCCATCCAAATGTTGTGGTTGGATGGTAGGTCCGTTTCTCTTTCACCTGAGCAGAGGACTCCTTTCATTAGGTATCATATTCTGAATCAGCACAGCAATGCCATTGCTCTCTACAATTCAGCAGAGGCACTGGTTCAGTGGAACACGTCTGATGGACAGAGACAGAAATGTAACTGTCTTCGAAGATCTGGAAATCCAGCAGGTAGGAGGAGGAAGCAAAACATTGCTAACGTAGTAACACCACTCATCTGAAGGAATTGGAGTGGAGGATGTAAGTGAAAAAGAAAGCAGTTCAAGTTTGCCCTTCCAGACACACACGTTCCCTGGAAGAATCTTTTATACTGGTGTAACACTCAAGTCATCTGACAAAGACAACCCAGAGTCCCTCTCTCTTGATGTTTGCTCTGGTTCAGAAAAAGGCTTCTCATCTCTACGCAGACTGGAGCTCCTTAGTACAGCTGCTCTGGCCCCTGCCAAAGCTGATGACTGGTGGTCAGTGCTGTAGCACATATCATCATATGCATAATTTACATTGCCGCAGGGAAAACTCTGGAGTTTCACCAGTTCAATACCACCAATATCCAGGTGAGGGCAGTTGCTTCGACTTGGAGATGCTGGAGATGCCCGAGAACCAGGAGAAGAACTACAATTCCCATCAAAGCCTGAATCTTCTCGCTCAGGAGTTGCTTTGAGCTTGGAGCTGGGGCGACAGATGTTGTCTAGCACCCATGATCCATAGGTTGGGTTCCAAAGATTTTTGGTTTTGTTCTTCAGTCTGTGAGTTGGTGGATTGCTGAGCTCCAGCTTCTGTTTTGAGCTCTGCTGAAACCAGGACCCGTTGCTGAAATCGCTGAGGCAGGGCAGGCTGGGCCCTCGAGCAGTCCAGTTGCCCAGGTTCTCCACTAGCAGTTCTTGTGGACATTGTCCAAGTTTATGCCCAGTGGGCCGGGCGTCAAGTGTTTTAGGAGTTGTCTGAGGTGTGAGAGAAGGGCTCACCAACAGGGGCACAATCCCACTGGAAATGCTTGGGCGCATGACTGTGCTCCCTTCATCCTCTGGTGCTGGGCCACACTCAATGGGCAGCTCAGTGTTGATCACATCAGGGTCCTGAAAAACAGAGGATTATGCAAGAGCCTGTTGCACCCTGAGCACCTCCAGGGTGCCTGTCACAGATGCATTGCCAGAGAAACACCTATGAGAGTAACATGCTTTTGACAGGGCTTATGATCAAGTTTGGGCAATATTCCTGCCCAAATGCAAGTTCATACAAGCTGCCACATGCCATCTACAGAATGCATTCTGTTAGAGCTTGCAGAAGTGGAAGGGCTTCCTTTGAACAGAGGCTATGTTTTATTGAAATCAACGGCTAAGCAGGGGTCACCACTATGTAATTTCTCTCTCTCAGGCAAGTTGGATCCAGCTGTAAAATGCTACTAGGTGGTGAACTCACTGTGCAATATCTCGTTCCCTCCCACCTCCACATCAGTTCAGCCATGGCTTTCAAAAAACATACCAGAATATGGGCCTTGAAAGGGACAAGAAATTCTTAAAACCTTTTCACCACAAAATTATGGGAATTTTGTTACTGAACAAGGAAGGATCTGCTTGAACAGGAACAGTACAATCCCACGTTGGTTGGGCTGAAGATAGGAGAGCTACGATGGACACATGGGAACACAAATGAAAAGACCAGTTGAGCCAAGACTGCATTTGGGAGAGTAGTTAGATCAATCTGTCCAGAATCTTAATCTTCTTGGTTTGGGCACTAATGCTAGTACCTTTGAACAGTTGGGATTCCATGGATTATCATCCACTGGGATCCCAAAGACCAATACCTGTGTGCAGTATTTGATTCTTTCTAGGATGGTGGAGAAGTTTGGTCGATACTCTGGGCTGTGTTGCCAGCACTGTGTCATGATCCGGTACCTTGAAACAAAACAAAACAAACAAACAAACAATCAGTTAAGAAAGGTAATTATGAAAAATTGTTTCAGTATGAAAATATTATGGCTTTAAAAGATCAGCACTCAGCACCAGGCCCCAAAGAGGAGAGCAAAAGTGGACATGTCATTCTGCATCTTCAGATTGTGAGTCATAAGGGGATCACAATTTAAAGCAGATCTTATGCTGCTTAAAATCTGTGTTCAAATGGCAGTGGCTCAACAGAGGTTCCGTAACAGCTGGGAAATAGTTGGGGCCATCACTAATCCCTGACTGCACTGATGACACAGTCTTTCAACTGGAGCTGTGATGTACATGCACAAACTCTAATTTATCTGGAAACTCCTATCAGCAGGGAAACACTGGTGACTCCTGGCACAAAAGGGCTTTAGAACACCCATAACTGGGTTATCTATTGTTAATTTTATGTATATTTATTGATGCAGACAGTTGCTGGGTTACCAGGTCTAAAACCTGAAACCCTCAGTTTACATACAGAGCTAGTAGGAAGTCAGTATAACATTTCTTTGTTTTCCTATTTACATTCAGGAAAGATCATCATTGGAGGTAAGCTAGTTAAGTCTCCCACTCTTGCTTCTCTGGGCAGAAACAACCAAAAAGGGTACTAATTTGTGGTATTTACATCTTAAGCTTGTGTTTTCAGGAAACTGTAAGTTAATTGGGTAATTTCTGCTGGCTAAATAGGGGTGGCGGGGAATCTAGTTACCTTTGACTAATCTTTTTGATATTCCCTACCCCTTGGCTTGTGGGGGTGATGAAATACTTACACAGGCCCTGGGCAGTTCTTTGGTGGATCCATTCTTCCTCCACTGGTGACAAATTCCAGCACTTCCTGGTTGGTTTTGCAAGGGTAGGGCATGTAGCCTAGAGAGAAAATCTCCCAAAGCAGCACACCGAAGGACCTGTGTCAGAAACCAGCCAACAATGCCAATTTGGTATCTATCGTTTGTGCTCGTCACATCTGGCACAAAGCTGTTTAAGTAACACCACAACAACAGCCCTAGCCAGCTGGCTAGTGAAGCTCTAGGCCAACCCCAGCAATAGGCAATTAGTTTGATTATGAATCAACTGATAAAAAAAAAAAAAAAAAAAAAGAAAAGAAAAAAAGAAAGGAAATCAATCAAAACCCTTGCTCAAGCTTCAAAAGTAGCTTTGCAGAGGTTTCAAAATATTTGAATAACTCTGAAGTTGTTCTTTCTGCCGCATTCAGAGCATCTTTGAAATGTACTCTGTTGCTACATAGGGTCTGATCAAAAAGAACCATTGGATCTTGCATAGAGATTCCTATCTCACTTTGAAAGACTCAAGATATTTGAATAAGTGTTTGAAAACAGGATGCTCAAGAATAAAAACAAGTCAGAGACCTCTAGTGAAACTGAAAGGCAGTACATTTTTTTTCACGATATGGTTGCTCTCCATTTTTATATGTCATCTGCAGGTCTGTTAAGCAGTACTACAGAAAATACCTGATGACTTTGACCTAGGGAAGTTAAGGGAAGTTCTACCAGGACTTCTGCAGGGTCAGAATTTTAAGAGTCACTATCTCTTGGAAAGGTTAAGAAATTTCCAGTACATACGTGTTACTTATAATAGCCAGTTACAGGAATAGTAGACACTTTCCTTCAAAATCTTCAGGGCTGGCTACTCCCAGCTGTGCTCTTATAGGCTATAGAAGGCTTATAGGTTATAGAAGGCTATCCCTTCTCTTCTGGTATCACTGACAGCTTCAGGAAACTGGGTCAGTGTGGCATATAGAGGAATGTCTCAGTACAGTACACTGATGAATCTACAGTATAGGGAGCGAGGCGTTCTTGAGCAACTGGAAAGCTTCTGTTCTCCAGCACATTTTCATGAATGTACTACTGTTGAGGGGGTGCTTATTTTAAAGAAAAAACAGATTACACGAGGAACGGATATATAAATACTGTTTCCTCAGCAACCAGCAAGGACTTCTGATTAGATCTACTGTCATTTTGTATACAACAGAAAACATGATATAAAGGAGTAATCCTGGCAGTATAGAGAGAGTCATTTACAGGATATCCAAGCAGGGCTTGTCACCAATAGAAACTGAGTGGCAGATACTGACGATTGAGGGAAGTTTCTGAGAGTGATTTTTATGTATTTGTCTGAATCTTAAATTGAGACTTGCTGGGAATCTAAACTGCCCTCTCTTTACACTTTTAATTACCCTTAGATGATAGTCTGCATTTATGTATGGCTATTTTAATGCCATCCATTTACATTAGATTTTTCAATTCTCACTCAGAATTCTGTAGCTATGCTTCTAACTGAACATAGAGGAACGATTTCTTTCTTCTTCTTCTTTTTTTTTTAGAACATTGGGGAAGTTCTGACATCTTTAAAGGTTCCTGCTGAGCTGATATTTTTTCATGACCAGTAGATTTTTTTGACCCTTATCCCTGAATAGCAGAGGTGATGAAAAGACATTTGTTACCAGGTGTCAGTTTTGGAGGTGAAAATCCCCTCTAGAAAAGCTTCTGGTGGCATCCACTTGACAGGAAGCATGGCTCTTCCTCCTTTGCGATAGTAACTTGCTCTGAGAAAGATAAAATGCATGGAGAAGGTCACATACCCTGAAAGGGCTCAGATGTGCACCGCTGCATCAAATGGAGGGTGGATATAGCAATGGAAGCCAAGGAGGAACCAGGCATCAACACCACAAGTGCATCTGAGCAGTACTTTACACCCTGTTTGCAGTTGGGATGGAGACTAAGGGCGTTCAGGCAAGACTTTGCTGATGCTTGTCACATGGCATTGATGCAGCAAGTCTTCTTGACATCCTGAATTTAGAATTAGGGAATTTTTAAAATTTAAGATTATTTGTTATAAATGTATCTATGCTTGCTTTAGTGTCCGCACACACACATTTGAAGTGTTCTCTAGGGCCCAATCTGGAATAAACACAATTGAAGTGTATTGCGTAGTAGGTACAAACATGTCAATTCACAGTCTATTAATGCCAGTTAATTAACAGGCAATCAAATTCAGACACATAACGGACAATTCCACTGATTCTTGCTCAGGTTCTGCCAGACAGTTCATATTGTTCAGTCTTATAGATGATTTACTGAGTTATTCACAAGACAGAAATATCCTTACACTTACCTGTAAATATCCCTGGCCATCCCAAAATCACCAATTTTTGCTATTCTTCCTGCCCCAACGCAGGTCAAAAGGCAATTCCTGGCAGCTATGTCCCTAAAAAAAAAAAATAATACTTCTAATTCTAAACTCTTAAGTAGCTAAAAATAGAAAAAAAAGGGAGAGAGAAAGAATATTAGACCCAGTCCTACAAATCTTAGTTAGCTGTACACAAACAAGGAATAGTTATTAAAAACAAAAAATAATGCTAGTTACATTATCATTTTTATTAACCGCAATTAATAAAGTGCATTTATATTGCACTTTTTACCCAGTGATCTCCAAGCATTTCCCTCTACCATGTCCTTTCACCAAGGCAGAAAACAGGGTCAATATCAGACCTGTGACAGAGCCAATCTCTCTTGCTTCAACCATATTATGACCCAGATTTCTTTTTTGCTCTATTTTTTTAATCCCAGAATCACAGGAGTGTTTTTAATGGTATCTCAACAGTGACTCTGTCAGTGACAAATGTGATGCTATTGGGCAGTCCTAGTAAACACTGAAAAGTCAATGTAGGGCCAAAATCAGGAAATTGTTGCTTTGTTGCTTCTGGCCATCTCCCGTGGAACCAAAGCGACATATGGGAGCAAGCATTTGCTGGTTGCAGGTTTAGCTTGTGACAAATGGCAGTGGTGACTGCCTGACCAAGACTGAAGGATGTGCATTTATTTTAAATGTGTTCTGAAAAGGAACTCATTAAAAAATCATAGCACTGTAGGAATCCTGGTGACTGCCAAGAAAAATGAGTTTCTTAAACAACTCATGTTTCTTTCCACTGTCAGCCTTGAAAATTCCCTCAGAATTTGTAAGTCAAGCTCAGCTTTCTCTTCCTTTATCATCTGTGACTCCGAGGTGACAAGACCTGCCCTTAGTGACACCTCTGCAACCACGATGTGCTGCCTTGCCCTCTGAGATACCTGTTACCTGTACTGGTAACCAACCTCCCTGGCCTCTACATACACACTGGGATAAGGATTTCACTAACAGATACTAATAAAGGGCCTGAACAAAATTCTTTGCATACTGACTGACTGAACTGTTGGCTAAAGCAAAATGAGCCCATTGCCAGATTGCTTATACTAGAGATCTAACAGTGAAAGAGCTGAGCCAGAGTGTCTTGTCACTGTTAAAGCATCTTCCCTTTCTCTTCTGAAATGGAGACTGGTCTTGAGCAATAACAGTTGGCCTGTCCATTTGTTCACGTAAATGTTAGACGCTCTCCTTGCATGCTAGCAAGTAGCAAAATTTTATGCCCCTATTTGATGCAAGCCTCTTGCAATCTTCTGAGAGTGAGGAGACTCTGCTACAACTTTTCTACTCTTGGGATAGGAAGCCTATCCCAGTGAAAGAGCAGTTAACTGCTAATTCATGCCTTAATTATGGCCTTGGTACACCAAAGACAGTTCTGTGTGATCTTATGTGTGATCTTATGGACCATATACCTTGCACAATTCCTACTAGCGAAGGAGTTCCTGTAACCAGCTCCATCATCCAGTGGTAGGGTGGGAAAGAAAAGAGACAAAGACATCCTCAGCCAAAATACATATACTTTGTATATATACTTTTGGAATTTAGCAGAGCTAAGAACAACAATATGTGACGGTATTGAAAGAATGGGGACTTTTCATAAAAAACTTACCCAATTATGACAAGATCTGTTAGCCCAACAGATACTGTGGCTATGAGTGCAGGGGGAAGTTAGGAAAACCCCTCCTGAAGGCAGGCTCAAAGCAAAGATGTGATCTGCCTTAGGTTGTCATGAAGACAGGGATGCCCTGCATCCTGACTCTCAGTCCTTTTCAACTTAGGATTTATAAAACAGCAATAGGTCATCTCTGCCTTCTCAATGTACACTGCCTTTGTCACACTCCATGGATTTTATCAAAGGTGGATTTACAGCTATGCCATCGCAGGAACAGCTAGAGACTCAAACTTCCCTTTAGGCTACAAACTTCCTGGAGCTCCTGTTCTCTTCTGGGCAGACCAGCACCATGCAGTGCTTTCCCATACACCCAGCACATACCGCCCTTTGCATCCAGGCAGCATCACATGAGATGAAGAGAGGAAGAGAGGCCTTTTGTTGCAACCTGTTCAGCTCTGTACCCAGGCACACAGTCCATTTTCACTGCACTTTTCTTCACTCAGTTTTCTTCACTTAGTTACTACTAACCATCACCTATTAAAGGTTCTGAATCTTTATCTGCCGGACTTTACATTTACTATCTTCTTGTACCCATTTTAGCTTCTGTGGAAGAACTGTGGCAATAAGAAGAGGATGAGACTTGACTGAGGCCACATCCCAAGCCTGTGGCAGACGTGGCAAAAGATTGCACATCCTTCAGTTGCTGCCTCTGATGTTATAATCACAAAGCCATAACATATCCCGTATCTCAATCTCATGTCTTTTTGCTCCAGTTGCTGCTTGCCACTTGTTTCCCTCAGTTCCTCCAGTCTCTACCCACTCCTGCCTAGTTCTCTTTGCTCTGTGCGCTGTCATGTGCATGCACACGTGCTTGAGCGGGTGGGTGCATCTGTTGTCTTCTTGCATAACTCCAGGCTGTATGTAGGTTTAATCAGAGCCTATGTGGCCCTCTGGATGCAGGCCTCTCCTTTCCTTTACAGCCAAGAGCTGAGCTCAGCATGGACTTTTATACTTAGGAAGGAATTCAATGGTATGCTATGCGTGGGAACACTGTGAGCTGAAAGAACTCCTAAGCAGAAGCAAAGGACTCCAACATCCACTTGGGGATTTTAAAGGGCTACCTATAATAACCTTTACTTCTTCTATATTATTTTATTCATGTTTGAAGCCTGTATGTCAACATTTTCTTACTCTACAATTGAGGAAAAAAGTGTAAATAGATAAATAAGGGTTGCTCAAGATCACACAGCAGGTCAGCTGCTGAGTTGGGAAGAAAATCTTAAAAGTTCAGGCCACACAAATGCTGTATTTTTTTCCTCCTAACGTACCTGTTCTCCCTTTCTCTAGTCAGCAGCTCAAATATTTTGGGCTCTCCTGTGCTGACAGGACAGTAAGCCAAGACAAGGAGATCAGAAAAGAAAGAGAAATGATACCTTACTGTCTTACAAAACTAACACAGAGCGACACTACCATCTAGTGGACTACACGGATAATCTCAATTGTATCTCCATTCTAGGCACCTGAAAAATGAACATTTGAAAATATTCACTGTGAACAGGAAGATTCCTTTCTCTCCAAGACTCAAAGACTAGCACACAGCTCAACTCCTGTCAACAGCCAGTGAGATCAGTCTGGGCACCTACATACAACCTGAATTGGTGGAGGAAATCTCTGTCTTCCCCCTAAAGATTAGCTCTGGGCAATCCATTGTAAATAGAAATTGCACAAGGTTAGGGGACGCAGGTCTGAAGTGTCTGTCCTCACCTGTGGATGAAATGATTCTCTTCCAGATATTTACAACCGCAGGCAATATCCCTAGCGATGTTCAGCAAGTCCTGCATCGTTAGTGTGGATGGCTGATTCTGGAAAAGGACACAGAAAATGGTAAGGGAAGAATAGTGGAGAAGGGGAAGGGAGAAACACACATACAGGGTGGGGGAAAGGTTAGTCAGGAGCAAAGAGGAAGACAGGTAGATCAAGGCAAAGAATTAGAAAAAGAGTGAGGTTTTATTGAAGCCAAAAACCTGCAGAAGTTTCTGATTCTCCTCAGCACAGTGCATAAGTGTGAGCTGGTAAGAGATTTATGATGCAGCTTGAATACCCCAGGAAAGGACATGGGAGAGAACTGCTCCTTGATGTTGCTAGACTTTGTGAAATAAAAACACAAGCAGGTTTAAATGGTGAGAAGAGGGGAAAAAAGAACTTCTGAAGATGATGATCAAATCACAAAATAAACCCAGAAAATTTCTTAAGAAAACATATCCATGAACTCTGAGAGAGGGAGAGAACAAAAAGGCACAAGTGTGCATCTCTGTACCAGCACTCAGCATTCACCAGCCTACCTCTGCTGTGGAAGGGGAGGGAATACCCTCAGGAGCAGTGGGCACAAAAGGGATTCCTTATTAGAGGGCTCTGAGGTGGTAGCAGCCCTTCATAATCTACGCTTTCCTAACAAGGAGCAATAAGGAAGTCTTTCTCCAGGACCCCTGCTTATTTTCATAGAGTCATTTACGTCCCTGTAGGGAAAGTTCCTTGGTGTTTCTCCAGGAACTTCGATATTGCTTTGGAGAGGGGTGGGGAGAAATTGCTATATTGTTCATCAAAGGCCCAAGAAATATCAAATAAATTGCTCTTTTCAACCTGCTTTTGTTTCTAGGTGCCACTATCTCTCTAATTTCTCATGCTCAAACCATGTAATTTGCACTACAGCTACTGTTTTTATTGGCTAGGCAAGTTATTCTACAAAGCTCTTGGACATCTGCCAGTGAGAAATATTACAAAATAGGCATTTCTAGAGAGGAAATGAAGAACAAGGAGGACAAATAGAACCACAGAGAGCAGACTGTCTCTGCTCCGAGATCCCTCTGCCAGAAGGCTGCTGGGATTCATTTTCTCTGCAGTTCTGTCAGGCAAGCTCTGTTTTCAGAAAAGGTGTACAGGGACATTTCTCCAAGCACTAAGTGAAATTCAAATATTTTATTCATTATCAGCTAACATACTTAGTGTCAGGTTTATTTTCACATGATGTTTAAAAAATAACTGTTCTTCACATTACCACTATACATTATGTACAAATAAGAATATTATTCTTTGTTGCCAGTCTTGATCCCACAGATTTTATCTACTCACAGAAACTGCACTACTTTCACTATAAATGACAGAATTAAAGATATAAAAATTCCTCCATATGGGTGCTGTTATAGCAGCGTAAGTGGTATATTTATTTCTGCATGAGGAAGGCATTAAGGCAGACTTTTTAAGAGCACGTTAATACCAGCCTAAAAGTACACACGCATAAAACTATATTGTCATAAGTACGAAGGAGTGTGTGTCTGTGTGTGGAGAAGCTGGGCAACTGCATCATGTGATGTAGCACCTGAGGTACTCGTCAGCCCCCTCTACTCTCTTCTTTGTTCCTTCTGTGCCTGCCTCTAGCCAACGTAGGCATATCAATACAAAAAATAATGCAGAATCAGGCCTAACACTTCTGTGTGCTCAAGCACAGATATGTACTTATTTAACAGAGGTGTCCAGCAACACACTGTTAAGAAACATGAGCACATATTTAGAATCAGCTATTCATAACAAGAGTACTGAAAATAATTAATTCCAATTATTCACTGTACCTTGTTATCATCACTACATTATTAGAAATCAGAGCTGCCTTATGATAACCCTCATGTCAATTTTTTTTTAACAAAAACTTTTTTAATACAACATTTGACTTGATAATTTCATTTGCTATATGCAGGCCCAGCTCTTCAGCTAGTATAAATGTATGTGTCTGCATGTGATGTTGATGTATACCTAAGGACTCGGTGCAGCAAATTCCTATTACTGCTTATCAGTGTTGCAACTTCAGTTCCTCACATACTGCCACAGTGCACAGAGAGTGATGCAGACATGGCAAGAAAAATACCTCTACATCTGTGTTCCAGTTACAGTGAACTCCAGAATGGCAGGACAGGATTTTACTCTTTCCTCCTGAGTCACTAAAAAACTAGAGCTCTTCCCCTGTTTTCTTTTTCTCTTACTGACATCTGCTCAAGCCAGGCAAAGAGAATATGTGTGCAGAAGTTTGTAGGAGCTGGGACACAGAGACAGCCCTGCTTGGCTTCAGTGCCTTTATCCCATTCATAAAATAAAACTAGCAGTAACACAAACAGCCAAAAGCCTAGCAAAGAAGTTATCTTACCACCCTGGGTCGATTCTGCCGAAGGAAACTCTTCATATCTCCTCCAGCCATGAGCTCAAGCAGAATGAAGCGAGGCAGCGTCTGTAGGCTCACACCGACGCACTGCACAATGTTTTGGTGATTGAACTTACTGAAAGCCAAGATCACAGCAGCATGGAAGACAGAAACAACATTAGCAACTGGCCAGCACCTATCACGCTCACTGTTCTGCCTTGAGGGCCTGGATTGAAAGGAACGCTGAATGCAGTGCAAACTACCAAATTAATTCCAACTTCAGCCATATCAAAGTGCCTCTCCAATTATGAACCCCCAAGAACAGGCTTCTGCCTGGCTCTGCCCATGAAAAACTTCCTTAGAGGGTATGAAAAGTTGAAAGTAAGGCAGAGCTTTGTCTGTGAAGAGAGAATTTAACACAGACTCACTGAATGGGAGAGGTGAAAGGGAAAAGAAAACCACATACTTCAAATATCCAATGATTATTGGCATTTGTGAAACAAAACCGTGTCCTGTGAGGATTTTATTTCAGCATTGGTTACTTTAAATACACTGCTGTCTAGTTTGGTGGACTCAGTTCAGTAGCTAGTCTGCCAAAGAGAGACCCAGCTAGTACCTCCTGTGGCAGCTGTGTGACAGCTTTTTGTGTCTCAGAAAAGAAAGCTGAGACTGTCAGCAAGCTCACTAAAACCCAGACACTAGATAGCAACAACTTACCTTGGATAGTGATTATCTGGGTAATATGGGAACTGCAAATGCAAAGGAATTTGGGAGAGAGGGGGGGTCATATTCTAACTGAATCATAGCATTCGGTAATTGTTTTATTGAATTGTTCTTTAAAAATCATGCATCAGCGTTGCCTCCTCCTCAGCTGCTACTCAAATTTTTTGCAGACTTTGGGAAATGGCCTTATGAGATTCGTTCTTGAATCATGCTTTAATAGAAGAAAAACAGCATGTTTGTGTGATTCAGGCCAGACAATGAGAAGTAGAAATAGTTATGGGAATGGCTCAATCCATTATCTTTCCCAGGCAAATAAATTTTATATAGCTCATAGGTCACTGTCAGAGGATCTTGCACATGAGACCTGATAAACTTCCTGTCAAACCTGCAAAGACATCAAAAGCCAGGATACATCTAAGAGAAGTGGCCTCCGCAAGAAAAGGGCAATGTTCTATCTGTGCCAGCTACTAGCACACATATTCCCTACCTCATCCCTACAGAGTTTTCAGAGTGCCTCACTCAGCTATTTTTGTATGAAGAAGGGCCAAACCCCAAGGATCTTCACTGCAGAAAGCATTTACTGATGACAAACAGATCTGCAGATAAGGAAAACAAAAAGGCTGCACATACACTTAGCTGCTGCATGAAAGCCACACCGGAAAAAGCTTTTCACACCTTCATCTTCAGCTGTAAAACTGTTCTAAAAACCCTCACGTTTATTTGCAAGAGACAATGCAGCTTAAACCCCTAGTATCCAGGCTTATAAGCTTAACTCCCTGGCACACAGCACCACCTTGGTGCTGATCTTCATCCTGGATGAGGCTGGACATCTGAGTTGCTGCACTGGCAGTGCTAATCTTCAGCTTTCCTGTTGCATAGCCTGCTTGCCATTTCTCCACAGAAAATTTAGTTTAACAAGGGCTTCAGGACATGATTTATACTTAGTAGAATAGCAATGGGATTCTTTGAGAAGGAAAATATTTCAAACACAGAACACACCTGTACAGGAATGTTGTACCTTTTTACTTCTCTGAACGTGACTGGTAAAACAAGCTAGCAGAAATTTGTGTTGGGATGCCCACAAAAAAGAAACACACATACTTTGTCTGAGATGAACAAGCGACTGAAAGCAGCAACTCATACACTACTAAACTGCCACCTAGTGAAAAAAATAAGGCTGGATTTCTTTACCAAACTCAAGCAAATGGATTAATAATTATTATTACATTGCTGCTATTCACCCTGCCTGCTACAGGTATGAAAACTGCAAACTCTACCTCATTATCAAAGCTTCCATCAGGAAATCCATCTCATCCTGCTCAGAGCAGACTTCTGGCAATGTCTGTTAAGAAGAAAGAATGTGGGGACCACCCCAGCAAAGAATTGAGAACATTGAGGGAAGCACAAATAGAAAAAGAAGAAAAAAAAGAACAAGCAAGCAACACGAGCATCAGTGACTTCAGGCATCTCTGAGGAGGGCCTCATCTTTTTAGTGCCCAGTTTATTGATCTGTTCATGACCCATTTGGCAGTTAAAGGAACAAGCAAGCAGTGACCTACTTATGGAGCTTTTGTGTGTGCATTTAACTCTATACAGTGTGCTGGAGCAAAATAGCTTCTGCAGATCTGATAAGCACTTTAAAACCACAGGTGTGAATTTATTCTCCTTTTCGGTGTTTCTACATTGCAGCACATGTTCCCATGTCACATGAGACATACAACAATGTGATGGATATAATTGTTTCTTTGTCTTTATAGCTTTCTCTCCTACAAGCAGATTTGGACAGCACCTGCCACTGATATACATGAACTGAGAGTGCAAGTTGCAGCAGAAGCAGCGCCTGTGCCCACTGCCCTAGCATTGCAGGATGATTTGGCCACAGCTGTGGGTAATGCTTGTTGCCAAACTGCACGCAGAGAGATGGGATGTTGCTGCTGAGTGTGGGGAGGGCTGGCATGGAACAGCAGTTCTTGTTATTTGCAGTGTGGGCTATAGAGACTAGAGCTGCATTTCGCTGTCTGAAATCAGTAATTGCTTCACAGACTACTTTGCAGATGATTTATTACATTGGTAAAATATCCACAGACAGTATGTTGCTAATACATATTCTTAAATTTATTCACAGTCTGCACCTGCTTCTTCTGCAAAGTCTGATTAGGGCCAGTTGACTACATCATGATGCAAAATAAGCACAGTCACACACTGAACCTCACGGATACTGTATCAGTTTCCAGCACAGGAGAAGAAACTAAGAAAAAAGAAGTAGCTAATTCCTTTTTAAGAAAGAATAAATACGCTGCATACAATTTACTTAACAAACACTGGTCATGTGTTTAAGCCATAAGTACAAATTGCTTTGGACAATAAGAAATATGGCCAGTGCCTGAGAGGGAACTGCACAGCCACCACAGTGCTTAACTGCATATTGGTTTGCTAACATATTGCTTAACAGGGAGAAAATAAATGTTGACCAGTTGTGTACTTATAAACAAAAAGGAATTCAGAGAGGTATGCTAAAAGAGATATTGTAACAGAGATAATGAAGAAGCTTGTATTTCC
The DNA here is from genome assembly GCF_028389875.1 of Rhea pennata. NCBI lineage: Eukaryota > Metazoa > Chordata > Aves > Rheiformes > Rheidae > Rhea > Rhea pennata. The sequence goes on along the minus strand of NC_084667.1, from coordinate 16,745,692 downwards.
AGTGAAAAAGTATGGAAAATTAACATGATATCATAATACGTATTTATAGCAGCATAGTTAACACTGCAGAGTATTAAAAGACTACCTGAAAGTTTGTTCTATAGGCAGACAGACACAACCCCCAGTGTAAAGAAAATATAACGATCAAAGAGTATAAATGTTGCAATACAGTAACTTCATCTGAAAAAATTACAAGAAGGCATTTAAAAATACTGAACTGCAGAAGTAATAACAGTATCAGTGTTTACTCTTTGCTGTCAGATAAATACTTTATACTATTTTTTGCATTTTTCTTTTTTCAAGACTTAGGAATCCCCTCCTCCCACCATAAAATATCTGCTTATTGCTTTATTTTCCTCCCTAATTTATTTTTTCCTGGCTACTCAGATCTTTAAATCGTTGTGGTAGAAAGGCACTGCACAGGGGCTCTATCAGCCTAGTAGGGCTATAAAGGATTTTCAGTAAGATTTTCAATGACCCTCTTAAGAGAAGTTAATTTTAGGGGGGCAAGCCAGATTCTATAGCAGGATAAACTGGTGGTTCTGGCTGATTACAAGGGAGTTTATTTCTTTATGCTGATAGAGAATTTGATCTACTGTTTTAACAATATTTAATAATATTATACAGTCCCTGGGCAACTAATTCACACAGCTTCCCCTCTGAGGGCAAAGGCCGTATCTCTCCTGAGCCGTGAGAATGGAAGCTACAAAAAAGACCATACTTCTTAGATTCTCATCCTAGTTAGATCACAGCTTACAGCCATTAGGCATGCAGCAAACAAGACAGATGTTTTACTTCCAATCTGCTGCTAGTGCCACACAGCTTTAAAATCAAAGTTCACATACATCATCATGCATGTAATGACACTGGTTCTCTGATTGGAATGGTAATAAGCTAATATGGCCCTTACAGGCAATTATTGCTGTATAAGAAATCTATGGGTACTGACCTTGACTGCTACTTGAAGAGGGTTGGGATCTCCTGCAATACCTACCACTGACCCCTCATAAACCTCTCCAAATGCACCATGTCCCAGTGCCCTGGGAAAAAAAAAAGAAAAAAGAGAGACAGAATAGATGTTATTACGGCCCTGGATCCAGCACTGGCTGAGCTCTTCTTTTTATCCAGTCCTAGAATGGGGTTAGAGCCTGCTGTAAGAGAGGAACTTGATGACAGTGTTACGGTTTATTCTCAAAGCCTCCCAAAATAACTTCTCAGCATCTCCTGGTGCTGTCCCTAAAGCAAGGAAGCTGCATCATCAATAGTTCTGAACATACAAAGCAGCTTGCTCAGTCCTAGGGCTCTGTCTCAAAGTATAGCAATAGCAAGGTAAGAAAGGGATTGGGAATAAGAGATAAGGAAGACTGTGAGCTGATATCTACAGGAGATGGTGCACAGAGGGATGACCAAGCTCTTCATTCAAAGGTTTATATAGCTTTAACCAGCATCATCTGGATTGTATGGAGAATCAAAGCAACCTAGTGTGCATTTCCTTGTGACAGAAAACATTGAAAAATTAATAGTGCTATAAATTTGGAAAGGAGCTACTGCTAGGTGTTGGGTGTTATTCAGGACATCATATAAAAACACAGAGATGAAATACACTCTGCTCTGAGTGGGAGCATAAACCGGTCCACGTAACACGAGAGTCATGAATTTACGCTTCTGCTTGAGCTCTTTATTGGATCAAAATATTTTCAGAGAACATCATGTCACATCTGTCATATCTGGCTGCTTGGACTAGGTGCTTTCCAGTTAGCCAGGCAAATGGCCCTCACTTTCTTGTCTTGGATGCCTGATGGTAAATAAAGCAAGCACGAGCTATACCTCTGCCTTAGCTCCAGGCTGCCTTTTCTCTCCCGTGCCAGGGAACAGACCCTGCAGCAAGTCTTACCGAAGCAGAGAGATGTTCTTCCGTGGGATTTCCTTCAGCTCACTCAGAGTGGCAGCCTTCCCTGCAAACCAGTAGTTGGGGTTGTAATCTGTCATGATGGTTGATGTGCGGATTTTGCTCAGTTTATATTCTGGGCTCTGCAGTCGTGCTCTGGCTCCTTCTAGCTGCTGCTTCTTAAGGTGATAAACTGGATTGAGGCAAATAAAAAGGCAATACTGAGACAGAAAAGACAACTGGCCATAAAGAGCAGAAAGAATAAACCAAGTCAATGATTATAAATGCTCAAGAAATCTCTTTAGCTCTCCAGTATCACTCTTATTTCCACACTCAGTAGTGTAATACTGGATAAGGATAAGACTGTCTGCCTACAGAGTCCTTATGACACAGAATAAGCTTCGGCTTCTTCTGCTTCTTCTTATGTTGGCTAACGAAAGGCTGGTCCACAAAACACCTTGCTGGCACCCAGTTCCAAAAGCTAAGCAAGTGAAACATGACATCCACCTGAACGAGTTATATGTTTAATTGCAGACTATGACTTCAATTTAGGTAGTAACAGTGGCTAAAGAAATGCCTGCTAACAGGGCTTTCCAAACTCTTCTCTCCAGTAAATACTAAACCAGAGCAGTCCTTGCTCTCTGGGACTACACTTCTGTCTACGCTTCATTCCGGGCTTTGTTGTGGGATGGTCATGTTTCCTATCACACCTTTCTCCCTGTCCCTCTGATCCACCTGGGGATCAAAACAGTCTGGTTCTAAGTATTAATAGTAGCAGTATGTGGTGGGATGTTTTCATTTTGTCTAACTTCACTGGGAAAAGCCAAGTCAAAGAAAGATGAGGAGCAAGTGTAAAGATGTTTCTTACTGATAGATAGGCTGCCACAAGTGAGGATCATTCCAAGCACCACAATCATAGCCACCACAGCTAGGAGGAGTGGGAGAGGTAGGTGTCCCTCTGGGATAGGACCCTGGGGTACTGGAAAAAGGAAAAAGAGAGACGCATTAGTCAGAAAGAAATCAGAGCTGCAGTCAAGAATCCCTTTAAAGGATGCTTCTATTTCAGAAAATGACACAGAAATCATGACCTTAAAAATTATAGCAAATCTCTTTATAGCCCTGGAGATTGAAAAAATTCACAAATCATTTAAAAACACAGAATCACTTATCTATTGCACAGTTTTTCACTAATGGATAAAATCATTCATTGTAAGTTGAAAGTACTTTACAGTATTTATGCTTTGGAGTTCCAAGAGACTGTCTCAGGAAACAACAGTGAATATTAGGCACCAGCCAAACAGGAACAGAAGGAAATTGCTGTGAAAGGAAGTGATTCGTGGCTTAAATAACTCAGTATAGGGTGGTATATTATACCAGTGAGGTATTTATGCTTAAATATTTGCAGATAAAGCAATCTGATGCACTGCACCCATTCATATATTTTACCTTTTACCTAACCAAAACCTGAATTTTGGAGATGGTGACAGATGTAGCTCAGTGTATGAGGAAAGGACATCAAGACTTTTCAATCATATGTTGGCCAGACATTTCTTGTAACACTGAGTTCACTGGAGCCATCAGCTGTAACTCAGTGATTTGACTGTCAAAAGACCAGGAGGAGAGAAGATGCAAAGAACAAAAAAGCCATCCAAAAAGGAAAAAAATCCACATTTTACCAGTGCAGGTGACATTGTCGTTGGCTAGCACAGCCCCTATCTCACACTGGCAGACTGGCAGGTTTGTGTCAGGGTCTCGCTTACAGTTGTCCGAGTGGCAGTGGCTGCAGTTCAGATAGATCTGAACCTCCACTTCACCGTGACTCTCCATGGCTGAATGAGGAAGACAAGACAGGCAGGTTTAGTTTAGCTTTTCCCACCTTGTTTAGGTAAGGACACAAAAGGGCAGGAGCTACACCTTCTTTCTTTCTTTGCAGAAGACTAAACAGTCCAACAGTGTGGACACCTCAGACACCTGATGGGGGCCAGGAGGAAAAAGGGATTCAGTCCCTCAAGCAGGCACAGAGCTCCTGAAGTGAACTGACCTTAAAATGACTGGGGCTGAGGATGTGCAGGTGAACTTGATGACCAGTGTCTCTCCTGGCTTATGAGAGAGAGTTGGGAAAGGTCTCAAGTAGTATAGATGTATTTAAAGGAAGGATCTGACCTGCAGATTGCAATATGCCAGAGTAAAATGCGCAAAAGGCAAAGACAGGAGGAGAAGGAGCAGGAAATAGGAAGTAATAAAAGAGGAAGAGAAAAGAAGGAAGAAAAGAACTTGGATGAAGAAGAAAAAGTGCATTGTACCTGCCAGGGGATGCAAGAAGATCTCTCCAATGGGGTTCACAAAAGAGATGCCATCCTGCCCACCAGCCGTGATATCATCATTAGCAAAGGCATGCCCCCCTGAAGAAAGAAGAGTCTGACTAGCTGATTAGCATTGCATGCTGCAAAAACATGATGCCTCTAAAGTGCCCTCTTTCCTCCAGGTTCTTATCATCTGGGGTCATCCTGCAACCTTCCACTGATATTAATACATATCATGCCCTCGACGGATAACATAAATTCAACCCAACCAGTCCCAGGGCTAGTGAAGTGAACTGTTCCAGTGCAGGTTTCTCAGTTCAGCAACGTAAAAACATATTTCTTTTCAACAGAAAAAGGAAATGGAACATTTTCCACAGGCAACTGGGGACATAGGGAAGAGTCAGTACTCCTTCCAAAAGCATGTAGGCATATTTCTGTAACCTTAATTCCCTCAACTAAAGAGATACGATGTGAGGGTTTCATACAATCTAACTTGAAGTCTCTGTGAATCACCTTATGGATCAATCTTCCTCTGTACTGAGAGCTCCAGCCCCTAACTGCAGGTGCTTTGAATTGCACAAAATTAGACAACATATCTATTTCTTTAACAGACTTACCTCTATAGCCTCCGCCTCCTCCACCAGAAGTACAAGCTCCTCCTCCCCCACCAAAGCCACCAGAGGTGGCCCACTGGAGCTTGGCTAGTGCTTGGGGACAAGCTTGACCTCCTTCTCCGCCTTCCAGGAGGGACTTCCCAGCCTGAGGAAGCAGAGTCACATCTTGCCAGCCACCACCTCCACCTTCACAGACAGAGTTGGAGAACAAAATAAGAACAGGTAAGAAAAGCACTAGCAAAGGAGAGCACGATACTGCAGAGAGATGGAGGCTGGCTCTTATTAATTTCCTAAGGCATGCCTGCATTCAAGTTAACGCTTGAGGGAAAAGACAACAGACAAGCTCCTTGTTGCTAAGGACAGTAACGTAGTGGAAATCTAGTGCAGGATCTATACGGTACCTGCTGCCTGACAGACACCTAAGCACCAACTTCTAATGCTGTTGGGGAAATAGAGAACTCACTAGTTCCTTTTGGAATAAGGGGTTGGAGCTTTCAGCCGCTTGAGATGCTGAGTTCCCTGGAGCAAATAAAATCTAAACCGGACTTCCTCATTTCCTTCTAGAGAACTCCACATAAGGCTATTACAGCAGGAGATGGAGAACCACTACCATTTTTGTCTCTTAGGAATGGGTTCCAGGCACAGCTGCCACACAATTACAAGTAAGGTTTGATTTCTGCGATAATTCCAGAAATGTTCTTGTTCTCCAGGTTTTGGAAGAGTAAAAGGGAAGAAGTCTCCTCTTCTCTTTTCATTAAAGGCCATTACTACAGTGTGGAGGAGCATGCCCTACTTCAAACCACCATCTTCATTCTGTGACTCATTTCTTGGAAGAGAGGACCCTTTCTAGAGAAATAAGATCTCCTGGAGCACTCCTTGTCTGTCCTGTGCATCCTTTCCTAGTAACACTCTGCAGCAGAAGACATCCTTTATGGACTGCCAACACATTTCTAATAACTGCTTACACACACACACACACACAAGAGAGAGCGAGCGAGAGGAGCCTCTCGCTTCATACCAACAGCACATTTGTATATTCAGCCATCAGATCCAAACTTTATACGGTTTTAGTGTCTCACCTGCTGCCCCTGTACTCCCACTGACTCCAGGTACTGCAGTGCTGTTCTCAAACTGCTCCAGGGGTACATCATCTAGGGAGCTGTCCTGAGCCTTCAGGTAGGCTTTCCCTCCTCCTCCTGCTGCGATGAGCAAAGGTTCGAAAATCCCATTTTTCTGCTGGAAAACCCCCCATCAAACATCAGAAAAACTTTACATCCCTTGCATATGTGAACTCACACAACTCATTGAATCAAAAAGCATGAAAGCAGCTTAAAGAACAACAGCCCAAGGCCAGGACATTGCTTCTAATTGTTTCCTGACTGCATTACAAAAATGTTCTACACAGTGTTTCTGTGTACAAAAGTAACTGGTCTTCTTTAATTAAACACTGGAGATTTTTTTGGTAGGACTGCTGCCAGTACTAATGAGGGATCCTGGTCTGATTCCCAGACCTGAGCTGCCAGAACTGAGAAGCAGTTCAACTTGTTTGGTGATTGTGACAAGTATGATCAAGGATATGAAAAGAGATAAATAATTTGAATTGAAAAGACATAAAGGCAGAGAGTGGGAGACTGATAGAGCAGGGGAGAGACTCCTCCATCAGGTTCTTGTAAGAACTGAGAGTGTCATACAACATGACAGTGAAAACTAGTTGCTCTGCTGGAAACTGCCTGGGAAGGATGGAAAGAGTACTTACTCTGAAGATGTAGGTTGCTCCTCCTCCACCCCCACCTCCTCCAGCCCAGTCCTTCAGATCCTTCTTTTCTTTGTAATCTTCTTCAATGAGAGATGATTCCCCCAAGCAGATCTTCTGGGTTTGAGGATTGCCCTGAAAGAGGACAAGAGATGTACTCCTAAGTCAGCAAAGTTCAACTCTTGAGAGTTATCTGTATCTTTCAGGATAATAATATATTGTTTGAGATATATACACTGATATACATACAAACATACATATACATATATGCCTGATAAATACAAGCTGTGTGGAGAGCAAGCTCTTCTACAAGGACCAACAGCTGAGGGAGGGATCTGTTCTGTTACCTCTGATTTGCAAACTGGCATTACATATACAAGTGAAACTACAAATGCTCACAGAAAAAAAAAGTAAAGCAATGCAGCAATAACTCATTATTGATATCCCAAACTCCTATTTTGCATGTTTACAACTTCTTACACCCAAGAACATTAAAATGTGTTTGAACTATGGATTAATTTTAAGAACTTCTTTACTGCTGTACTTAATATATATTTCTCAGCTTAATAAATATAAAGCAGACAAAGGTGATTTGCACATAATTAACAGTGAATTACTGAAGGGAGATAGCTAGTGCAGGAAGATACTTTGCAATTTGGAGAACAGTTCATGAAATGCAAGGGACTCATGGACACCTATGAAGATTATGACCTAAGGCTAAAGAATACATTAGTGAGGACTGCAGATATACAAAGGTATGCTTTATTTAAATGGACATAATTCTTGTACTATTTAAGTGAAGCATGGTTGGTTTTGGAACCTGTTTCAGTATCTGAATAAAAAATCATGTGTTTTGGGCAAAGCAAAGGGTAACTTTGAATGCCTACAAGAATACTGCATGCATCCCCAAGCTCAGGAGTCTATGTGGGGGGGAAAGAGAGAACAGCATTGTTCCCAGGCATGGGCTGACAGATGTCATTTCTGCCAAGAGGATCATAGCCTGAAAAGAGGTAGTTTTTGAAACTAACTGGTAAAAGGACTTTTAAAACATTTGTGTCTAACATTAGAGGACACATATATAAGCATTCACAACATCAATTTCTATTCTTCTTGAATGTTTTTTGTCACTGGGTACATCTAATTAAGGGGCCGCTGCATGCAGTGGGAAGAATCCCATTTCTTTTGACAGGCTTTGGATTCAGCCCTTAATCTCCAAGCTTAGAGAGTACATAACAGTGCAGCCCCGGTGCTGCTGAGGGTTGTAGAAACTCCTGTAATGAGCAGAAAATTATCTGAAATCCTGGCATGTAGAGAGAAATCTAGATTGTGGAAAAATAAGATAGGGAGCACACAACTCTTGCCTAGTAGCTGCCATCTTAAAACAAGCAGAAGAAAGCTGATGAAGAATTTCTTATTTTAAACATGAGGAGCTTAAAGCAGAGTTCCTGTGGGTTTTGTATTTGTTTGTGTATTTTGGGGTGGTTTCTCATTTTAGAGTTCTTTATATTTATTTTGAGAAGATTCTTCCTAACTTGGCTCACTGGTTCCTCCCAGTCTGCTGATTGGATTTCATTACTGGATCCCAGGATTTCTATTATTTGTCATCAGTACAGTCAAACCCCAAGCCACCCACTGAATCTTGCTCTTTTCTGTAGTCTTTGCCCACATGTGTTTGTGCAGCCCTCACCCCAGGGCAGGCATCCTCCCCCTGCTGCCCCACTAAGATGTACAGCAGCTCATCTTTCTCCAGCTGGAAGGTGGCCGAGATGAACACCCCATGGGACCTCTTATTGTGGTTCTTGGCTCCCTTCCCTCCAGCTGCACCATAGGCAGAAATCCTGGAAGGAAAAGGAAGCAGTTATATACAGAAATCTGACACTTTTCATCCCCAAAGCAACTTCCACTGTGAGCTCCCCCAGCCTGAGCTCCCAAACAGACAAGCTCCCCTGCAACAGCATCTCACAGCTGTTCCTTTTTCCAAGGTCCACACCACTATGTCTTCTAAAGAGGACGGGCGAACTCTCAGCCAGAGCACTAAGGACATAGGCTTCAGGGGTGAAAAGCATGAGCTGTTAAAGCTAAATCTAAAAGACCAAGGCAGCAGTCCCATTTGACCTCACCTCCACAGCCACTCCTGGTCTGATCTCTAAGTCACCACTGCCACCCTTCCACACTTCATGGTGACTCAGACACAAATCCTGACAGCCAGTGCTTCCCATTCTCTCTTGCTTCATTGTTCTCTTCACCCACTCAAGCTCCACAACCAGCAATTAGTTAAATGGCTGCCTCTCCAGCAAACACTAATACTCACCTGTATCGGTTTGTGGCTGGCACTCTCCAAACTTGCACTCCTCGAAGCCTGCCCTCTTTCTCCACAGTCACTGACACATTGCTGTTCTTATAAGCACTGTCGCACTGTGCTTGAGTTGGCCCATGTGGACCACTGGCACCACATGTTGTGAACCACCAGAGAACAACAGGTGTGTCCCCTGTGATCAAAAGAGCAAGAGTTGGGACAGATGTCAGCTTCACTTTATTTCTCAAATATGTGCAGTAACTCACAGAACTATGTAACCAAAGTACAAGTACCATCAAAACAAAAAACTGTTCCTGTTGATATATTTTCTTAGTGATCAAACCAGAAGCTTATTCAACAACAAACTTCACATCCAACATTAATAATTTTTATATAAGAATTGGATCGTCATGAAAAAGACCTTGTTGCTGCAGTGCCTGCTATCTGCAGGGCTTTAAAACCAAATACGCTCATTTGGTTGCATGTTTAAACTTAAGATTGTCATTCATGTGACTGTGAACTATTAAAAAAAAGACGGTGCATTCCAAAGTTAAGTACAATCTGTACAACTTCAGTGCTGCTCCCTCATAATACAATGCACTATGATACCATCCTTAATTACATCATCACACTATCCCAGCTTCATTCTAGTTATAGAACAAACAGTGTTCTGCTTATAGCCACTGTTTGCTTTATTTCTCTCACTTTATTTCCCACACACTATTTAATAAACCATGGACTACGGATAAACCTGTATTTTTCTTTGCAGGCTTCTGATGAGTTTTATCCAAGCATTTCAAAGACATTACCAAATTCCTCTTCTCAATGCCAGTATGATAAAAGGAGATATTATTTCAGCTTTCCAAATGGGAACCAAAATGTACCCCTAGAAGTAAAGGTTGAAAACATCTGCCAGTACAACTAGTGACCTTCTATGAAAGACTTGGATTTAAAAAATTTGTCTAAGGCTTGTCCAGTCTGTGGCAGCAGCATCAATAGGCAGGACAGCATCTTTCTACTTTCACCAGGATCCTTTTTTCTCCAAGCAAACTTCTTCCTGGCTCTCATCATTCTTTGTAGTTTGTGCAACAAGGTGGCCAAAAAAAAAAAAAAAAAAATCTCATGTATTTCACAACTCTTTTTCAAGTCCTGAACAGATCCATCCTGTACAGTGAATGATGGGGCTTAAGAATAAAACTATTGGATAATACAGCTAAAAACTACACCATAACAGTGCATGCTCAAGGGCCAGAGTCAGGCAGCACAGGATATGTCACAGTAGAACTGTTTAAGAGCTGAATGATTACAACAGTCAATACTAGAAACAGTAAACAGTAAATAGCACAAACCTTTTAAAACTTGTGATCTTATTTAAAGAAAAAGGCAAGCAAAACCATCCCTAAATGTTCCAACAAATGTCCTCCTGCCAACACACACACAGATCAGTGGGGTGGGAGCTTCATTACAAAATTTTCTGTCATTTAAGCTAGTAGAAGAGCCTGAAAGCAGTATAGTTGTCACCTTTCAGGTGGACCCAGTCTTCAGGGGACCAGAGCATGCAGTCACTCACACGTATTTGTTGGCAGCAAAGTAACCTCAAGACACAAGAATTCGGCATTTTTTGCAGGTTCTGAGGTGGAATATGCTTCCTTGGGTACTTATTAGACTTCTGTCTGTGCTTCAAGCTTGATACTTCCTGTCTTGTCCCCTTCAAAGTGCCTGTGCCTCTTCCCTATGACTGGTTCTTCAGACAACACCAGGCTCCATGACTGCCCAAGCACAGCCTCCCTTCCTCAGGCCTTCCGTTAGCCAGTTCTTCTAACCCACCCAGTATCTGGCCTCCAGCATGTCAGTGTCTATTGTTACCAGCAAACTGGTCCCCAGAGCCCCTCCTTTTCCTTGCTTTCAATCCAGTTTTAGCATTCTCTCTCCTCAGTAGATTTTCAGATTCTCACTTGTTTCCCTCTCTGGATCCTTATCTCTGCACCCCTATTGCCCACCAATCAGGTTCAGCTTCACTGGTCTCCAAGTCTCAGTAAATTTCTGTCCATCTCCAGCTTCTGGTACTGGCACCTTTCCCTCCCAGCTTTGCTTGTGTCTACTCTGTCTTTGAGTCAGGTATTTTCTGTTTTTACTCTCTTTAAGGATTGGTGAGCTGGACTCCAGCACCCTGCTGCACTCTAGTGAAGCACAGACTACTTAATGCGGTCTCCACATCTTTGGGAAGGGATCATACTTATTCGTTCTTTTGCTGTAGGGTAGGCAGATTACACACAGGTTATGGGGAAGGAACTACCTGTTATAGGCAAAAGACAGGTTTTTAGTACAGAAGGATCTACCTGGGAGGGAGGGTTCTTCCAGTGGGTTCAGGAGATGGTCATCCAGGATACTAACCTCCCATGGGTACTGGCGCTTCGCACCAAAATAGCTTGGTTGTCTTCCTGTTATAGTTTGTGGAATGGATGAGAAAGATGGAAGGGCAGTAGAAAAGAGAGATGGAAAATTCATAAAATCACATGAATGAACCAAGTATAACCATTTGGTTAAAACAAAGAGAGACGGCTTTGTACAGAAAAGGTGTGTATTTATATTATTCTTTTGGGCCCACATCTTGGCTTAGATTCCCATGTTATCCCATGCAGTCTCACAAGTCTCCTTGGTCTACATATTTCACTGTCTCTCACAAGAGACATTGGGAAAAGCATGACTAGAGAGAATGGATGCAATGTATTGGTGATCTGTTGTCAAAGAGGCAGGTGACAATGCTGGGCAGCCAGATTACTGAATGTGTAAAGGAGCGTGATGGCAAAAAATACTATCTTTGGTTCTTTATGGCATCATGGTAGCTAGACCAGTCTAATGGATCACTTCCCTCTCAGCAACAGACCTGGAGTACCCTAGATCTTGTACAGAAAATAAAATACAAACCAAAATGACATACCTCACTAACATGCACAGTTAAGAAGCAGCAGCATACCCCTGACATAGCCATAAATCTTTGGACAAACCATTTTGAAAAACACAGGGCGAAAAGCTACATTTACTGACCACTGAAACAGGCCTTTAAAACTGGCCCTTCAGAGAGGAGGAACTTCAAAGTAGTTGTTGATCTAAAGCACAGAATGCATTAAGAATACCAGATATAACTAAAGCTGCCTTTTCAATAGTTAAATTTATGAGCCCTTGGTTGATTTAATAGTGAACATTTTTCATAAGTTGAAAAACATTACAAATATTTCAATTTGTTCCAGTTGTGAGAATCTAACAGCTGTTTGATAATCTGCTCAAAAGACACTCACTCAGTTCCAGCTGTGCAATTATCTCTGCCACAAAGCCACTGCTCTAAATAGTGATAATTAACACCCTTGTTAGCTGTGTCAGAGAGGCCAAATAAGTAATTGAGCATGGTGACCTTGCTGAGCTCTTACTCTTGAGAATATTCCCCCCAGGTCTGACAGAAACCACATTGGCAGATGGAAGTAAAAGGGAGCTTTGTACTGACACACTCTGTTCATACAGAGATAGAGAACTTCAATGGATGGATCTGTCAAGCCAGCAAAAAATGAAATTAACCCAAAACAAATGATCTGGATCAAAGACAAGAAGGAAAACCAAACTAAAAAGACAACACATAGCCAGAAAAGATGCTTGGTCTCCCAAGGCATTCGTTGAATTATGAATCCCAAAGGTCACAACAGTTTCGGATGCTTAGAGATGTACAAGAAGCCTAGTTACTTTTGCCAGAATGAAGGAATGTAATTCAGTCCCTGAAATACAGACTTGATCTGTGTATCTGCATGGATTTTTTTTTTTTTTTTTTTTTTTTTTTTTTTTTTTTTGCAGCTTCCCAACTGAGTATATCCTAAGGAAATGCTTCATTTCCAAACAATCTTTCCTCCTTCTCTAAACAGTCTCAAACACTTTCACACTGGAAAGAAGCTTCTGTCTCCTTCACACTCGGCAGACAAGCTGTGTGACTGGCTGAGTGTCAGTCTGTCCACATGAGCTGTTAACTCTTAGAAGGCTGATATTTCATGCATTGCCAGACATATGAATTTGTAAGATGCCATTTTCTACTAACATAGTGTATCTGTGGGACCCAGGGCCTGGTGCTCAGGTCTATTTTTGCTTCCACTTGTTCCTCTAACAGCCAAGATGCTGACTGTTAAGTGAACAGGAGGGAACAAGACCTCTTCCTATTAAGGTGAACTTATATGAGAAAAATCGTAAGAGCAAGAGACTCCTTTTCTCCAGGACTCAGCTTATGCTGTTAATTTCCACACTGGAGAAAGACAGAGGGAAGAGTAAAGGAGAAAGATGGGTAACTCCTGCAGGAACAGAGCTAAAGTAAGTAGCTCCTGCTTCTATGTCTCTGAGATGGTAATGAAAAAAAATGTAGTGGTTCTGGGAACCAGAGTAAGGTGCCTTAAAGCATTCTGAAAGGGTACACAATCATTTCACAGATCCTGCCTTACTGGTCCCCTGCAAGCCTCTCCAGCTCATCCAGGAGTAGGAGAGGGAATGAAGAAGCTATGCCAGCTTCTTCTGTCCTCAACCCTTTGGCTGATCTATTGCATTTCCAGTCAACACCTCTGCTAAATTACTCAAATGAGGCAGCACTGGGTTATTTGAACCACCATCTGCCATTTACATCTAGCAATGAGACCTGCAGGTCCACAGGGCCAGACTTTGTTTTAATCCAAAGTCAAAAACAGGACTACCTAAGGTAAAGACTAAGAAGGACCTTACTGAGGAGTTCTGAGGGTAAGGACTGTTGCACTGAGGAGGGCAACAGTCATGCAGATGCAGTCTATTAGCCAAGTTAGGTCACATTTTCAAAGGTATTTAGACACTCAAAATCCAGACCTCTTCCTATACAAGCACTAGTTACCTAAAAGCTTAAAATATCTTTCTGCCTGTCCTCTGAGAGTTCTCACAATGAGAGTTCTCACAATGAATCAGGCCCACATCTTCTGGTCTGCGACACTGTCTTACAGAAGGTGCTTGTATTAACCAGAAGATGGTTTCACCTTGCCTTCTTCTCAGGAAAAAAATCTGTTTCTGCCCAGGGACTCCCATTCAAGGGACAGGCTGTTTATTTTTTGTCCTTATTGATGTCCCTTGAGCTACCTACTTTTTTTTGCCTAAATTTTACTGAATCTTTTGCTTATGTCAATGGGTATGGAAGACCTCACCTTCTTTCCTGGCTTGCATACATACAAGCAATACATTTAAAGTCTGCACTGGATTTTATAGAGCAATTAAACTCCAGGATTGAAATAAATGGATAAATTAATACATACGTCCTATCAAACAGCAAATTCTTCCTTCCTGCCATACGTCCTTCCTGTTGCCCTCATGCATAGAAATCACTGCTTTGATCTTAATTGGCTCCACCAGTGACATCTGAAGCCTCTCCTTGCCAGAGAGAGATAATTTCATTACTGAAAATACAACAGAGCTGCTGGGCTTCTCCGCAACATAACTGAATTAAACTGATGAGAAGACAAATGCAAGGAGGTTGCTTTCAGAGGTGAGAAAATGTCAATTCACAAAGAGGATTCAAGGAATAGTGGCAAGTGTAAGGCTTTTGAGACATATGTTTCCTTTATGCTGCCTTTCTCCTGCATGAGTCACATATCTCTGGGTCACACCTTTGGATAGTGTAAGTGGCTGCTGCTCCTGTAAGTCTGTACCAGTTTATACTAATCAAAAATGAGAAGTAACTTGGGAGCTTGAGCAGACAAGCTCTGATAAACATTGCTTCAGCAGCATTTCTGCCCCATCTGTTTGCCAAAACATACATCTCTTACACCATAGCCAACAAAATGCCTGTGGGTGCACTGTCATTTTAGTGTAGATCTCAGTGCCTTAGCTCAAGCCATCCAAACTGGTGCACTAGAACAAAAGCAACACCCTTGGCAGAAAAGTATAATTATATAAGCTTTTTTTTTTTTTTTTTTTTTTTTTTTTTTTCCTCTCTCTCTCAGGAGGGCTGTAAACTGCAGCAGTGGGGAGGAGGGCAGCTAGGCAAAAGATCATCTGGAATCTCTCCCTTTACTTTCCTCAACAGATTTGAAAACGAAGTGTTAGTGTCAAGGTCTAAAGTGTTTGGGAGCCATGTGTGTTTAAGGAGCTAAAGTGAACAAACGACTTTACCCTCAAGGAAACTGAGTGCTCAGCATTTCAGAGAATAGCAGCTTAGGTGCCCACACAACAAAGGGTCAGAGAACAAGAGACCAAATCACACAGAGGTGGAAGCAAAAAGGTGTTTTGTTTTTGTATAACTTTTAACATGTGTCAGTTCTGACATAAACCTTCCCATATGTTACATAAGGCTGCAGCTGTCTCTGCAGGGACATGTTAGTACCCCGAATGCTGATGTACTAGATGTGGTGACACATAAATGCTAGTGCAGAACTACTGATGTGCATTTTGTCTGCAACAGAAGTCATAATTCAAAGGCTGCATATTCTCCAATTGCTTTACAATATAGCATATGGAGCTTTTCTCCAGGGACAAAAAGAAGTCGGTTTCTAACATCCCCAACTGGTACAGATATCCAGCCTCCTTCCACTTGTCTTCTATGTAAATTCATCTCCTTTGCTAAAATGCTTCGGAGGGTAGCACTGGCTGCATTTTCAGTGACATACATTGTGATTCATCACATTTGCAGTAACGAAGCAAAGGACAGCATATATCTGTTATACACAAGGCAGTGACATTTGATGCACCTCCTTGAAGACTAAATTAAACTTGTGGCAATAATCTAAACTTTTCTGTAAGAAACTTTATACTTCCATCTTACTCCCTTTTTCCTCTAAAATATGGTGACTTTCCACTTAGGTTTCAACAAATTCCCTTCAGCTATCGATTGCCAGGGTACATTGGTTGGAGGAGACTGCTAAAGAACAGTGTGATGCAAGCTTTCCACTTAGGAGCTTAGGAATAAGTCTGGTGTTTCTTGCCAAGACACACAGGCAGTTCTCAACTATGTTATGTAGAATATCTCAGATTAGGGAAAAGAAAGACTGCTAGGAGAATCTGACACACTGCAAAACTGCTTCCATTTGCGATCTTCAGCAGGTCTGAGATAAAATGCCGTTGTGCTGTGAAAGCTAATGCATATGATTCAAGAATGCTCTATGGAGGGAACAGCATGTGTGTGTCCTGAACCTGTGGGATGTTGCAGAATCCCTTAAAGAATTTGGATGGGGTAATCAACTTGTGGCTCACCGTCAGTGAAGCAGTCCAGTCCAAATGTAATATTGTCAACAGCAATGTCAGCTTGGGAATTCCAGCCCCAGGTTGCCAGCAGTTGCAGGTGAAACCTTTGCAGATAATAAGACAGAAGTTTTAGAGAAGACATACAAAGGGGCAGTGGGGAAAAACCCTTCAAATGAAATGTCCCTTCATTGTCCAATCATGATAATCATTACTTAGAACATTTTCTCCAGACAATCCAAGCTGAGCAGCCAAAAGGACTTGCTAGAAATCTCTTATCCACATGTCATCAGTTAGTAAGGACCAACCAACATTCATACAATATCGCTTTTCATGGGGAAGAATAAAAGCCCTGCTTCCCCTGCCACATGCACACACATGTAGAAACACAAGCTGCCTTCCTTCACAAATATTCATACACAGATAATTGTTCTTGTTCAACCACTAACAGTAATAAGGGAATTACATGTGCAAAAACATAGAGAAAAAGAATCTTCTCCTTTCTATCCCCAAGAAGATGGCCAAAATAAAAACTGAACATAACAGCTACATCCTAATAGATAAGCATCTTGGACCTCACTCTCAGCCAATGTAAATAAGTGTAACAACAGGTTAGCATAAATTTATTTTAGCTGAAGGTCAGCCCATTTTAAATTTTAGCCATAGCTCTCTGAAATGTTTGCTTTCTGGGCTGTCTCATCTTTTTCCAGTATGACCAGCTGTTACCAACTTATTTAGGGGGTCCATCACATCTCATGTGCATTGCCACATTCTGAATTCACAAGGAGTGAAGAAAATGTGCCAAAGGGTCTCTTTTTAATGGATGAGACTGAATTGTTCTTGATTTAACTTCAGAAATAAACAGATGTCTGATTTAGACCTTATTAAAAGCATATGGAAAGGACCTGTACTGCTGTCACTGGTGAAAGTCAGTCATAATTTATGGGAGATCAAGCACTGACTTGCCTAACATATTACTCATTCAGCCTAGGAACATGCTTGTCCCAAATCAGTGGCAATAAAGTACATATGTATATTCCACCTACCAGCCAAACGCTGATCCATATCCACAGCTGATGTAACAGGGCATAACTGCTTTAAAATCCTTGGGGATAAGCTGCTTTTATCCCAACTCAGGAATGGTTCCTTATGCTTAAATGTAAAACTTCACACCTACAGGATTTGGGCTTTCTGGGAGTAACAATATTATTGTAGCAAATGCAAATCCAGACTCTCCTGGATCACCCTTCTCTTTTAGCTATGGGACTACTAGAGGACTCTGCCATTGGAGTCCCCTCCTACAGAAACCTGCTACCTTATTAGTAGATTTAGCAATACTTCTGCATTTTCAGGCCTTGTATATAACTCCACTGACACAAAACAGCACTTCCTCTGGCCATGAGACGGAAGATGAAATCATAGCAGTGGGTGGTCAGGATTAGGACACTTCTAGGATCCACACAACTAATAACAGCACCACAGTCTACCTCTTAATTAGGTACCCACACGTCAGTGCTTCCTTGGTCAGATCAAGCTATTGTGCTTGGTCCATAGAACTAGAGTGGGAGGCAGGCCATAGCACTGCACTACAAGGTACTACAAGAAGACTACAAGTCTTCTACTCAAGCCATGTACAAGTGGGAGCTTGGGGAATGACCTTCTCCAGATTTTCTTCTGATAGAGTCTATTTTCCATGTGTATGTGAACTGAGTGAATTTGCCACTTGACTATCAGAAGCAGTTTTCCAAGTAGCTAGATGTCCAACTGGGAGGGTGATCAGCAAAATATGTAATTTGCCTTCCATCTCCCATCACTTTAGAGAAATATACACTATAGGAAGCTCTTCTAAAAACTATTTTTATCCCCTACATGACCTCCTCCTTCTACCTGCCAAGGCTTCTCTCCTTCTGGCCTCACTAACACATAAATGTCCTGCTACACCAACTATGTGGGTTGCAGTTCTCATCTTCTCCTTCCCCTTATCTGCCTCCTCCCAACCATTTTGCTACTGACTATCATCCCTTCAAGAAACAGGGGGAAAAAGAAGAAAAAAAACACCCTTTCATCCTTTCTCGGGGACAACAAGAGAAGCACGGTAGTTTCCTGAAGAGTCAGAATACAGGAGAGCATTGCTGGAGCCTGCATTACAGAGGAAAGCTGGCAGAACCCGTATATATACAGAAAGGTCATTCAGAGATCAACACCAACCTGTATTAAGTTTGTACAATAATGTTCACAAATTTCTGTTTACAGTTGCCTGCAACTTTGCCAGATTTGAACCAGTTTAGGTGAACTTTCCTATTTTGGGTAATTTGAGTAGAATTTGTATAGCAAGCAAATGTTTTGCCAGTGATGAGAATGAGGCAATGCAGAGATTCATCATTTTGACCATGCTGTAAAATGCTGTGCTGCCAGGAACTGGAATTAGGATCTGAAATTTGTGAGGAAGATGATTTTAAAGCAGGGACAAGCTTTTTGTCATTTCCATGTTCAAATTTTAATAAAATATAATTGAAAATTTTAAATTCCTGACATTCACACATGCTTGGAAGAATTTTTAAAATCCTAAAAAGTCTCCTCTGTCCTGGACATCCTCAAGCCTGGAGCTAAACAGTACTTTCCTTGGCAGTACAGTTCAGAATTATGTCAGGTCCTGCTCCAGCTACCTGAGGTCAGAGCAGACAAAGTGCCCTTCTGAAGTCATGAATATATCTTTTATTCCTCAGCCCTTCTTCCTCTTGCTGAACCCCAGTCAAACAGGAGGAAGAAGTTGCCTGAACTGAATCCAGAACAAACCAGCTGGCATCTTGGAGAGGTGGAGAAGCTCCCCTAGGAATATTACAGCAGGAGAGCTTAGATTTGGTGCACAAAGGTTTAAGACCTGAGATCTACTGAGAGGAACAAGTAGTCAACTGTAGTAGGTAAGCTGGAAATAAACCTGGCCTGAAGATCTGGGATCACCTAAACAAAAGAGAGCACAAAGGATGATTAGGAGAAGTAAGGAAAGGAAGTGCAAGGAAGGGAGACAGACTGTATAAAAAGCCACACAGAGACAAACTACCTGCTGGAAGAGAGATTAAAACAAGAAGCAGTGAAGTTCAGAAAGTGAGATTGGGACTGGAATCGTGTAACACACAAAATGGGATCACAAATGGGAGCCTGGAGGAGAAAGAAGAGAGACCAAGTGTATGAAAATAAGGAAAGAAAGCACAGGGTACTACAGAAGCAGGTGAGATAATGGAAGAGGAGGAAAGCACAGAAGAAACAAAACAAAAGTCTGGAACACAGCCCAGAAGTCCTGGCAGAAAGACCACCAGGGTTTTCCTGCTCTAGGCAAATAGCTGCAACACCACAGTGTGTGCTGCTTCACCTTCTGTCATGGCCAGGGCAGCAGATGACAAGTTACTACTGCTATCAGTTACTCTGCCAGTTCAAACAGCAGACATTTGCTTGCTAAATGAAACAACTCCATCCAGCCTTACCCACAGTGACTGTCACTGTCATGCCACATGATAAATTATCCACTTTTTAAATTTGTTTGAAAGTAACATACCAAAAGGTTATATGAAGAGAAGCAAGATAAAACTATTTGCAAACAGACTGTCCTAATACACACATACAGGAATTGCCTACTTCTTCCATTTTCTCTGAGTGCTCATGTCTTTCAAACATGATATTATCTGAATATCTTTTTTTTTGCATGAAATGCTGGGTAATATCTTTAAAGCTTATTGTCATCCATTCTGTACTGCCACAGAAGATCCACTTCCCTTCAAATGCAAGGGCTGAGACAGAAATCAGAGTCTTCAAGGAACAAACATAAGGGATCATTTTTGGACCATTTTTCAGAAAGGCAAAAAATCTTAGGTATCTCTACAGAGCTCCTAGGACTCTGTTCTGGGATCCTAAACAGTTGGGCCCAGGTGGGAGTGCCTGGCAAAAAGAGCTACTCTAGACAACTTCACTTTATGTACTCACAACTAAACAGCTGATAATCCAAAAGATTCTAGACAAAGTGTCAGACAAAAATATCATACGTACTGCCAGCATGCAGACTTTCCCTATCTTGAAGGAATAATTCATGGCAAAGATGTGTATGGCGAATATTTGATAATGCTCATGCTGAAGGTAATCACGAAATTAAACTAGCTAGAGTGGAACAACATTCTCTCTCTCTGAATTTTACTGCCTTTTGGATGTGAATGTCCAATTGCACAGGCTGCATTGACATAGCCTGTAGCATAGACAGATGTATTGGTTAAACTGTGGTTTTACCACAGTCATTTGACTTACATAGTTGTTTTTACTATAGGACTAAAAAGTGCAGCTTTGCTAGTATTGCTGTGTCCTTACTGGGAGCACTTTGCCATTGTGAGTATTCTGGTTTTCTCCCACTTTCTAGAGTAGACACTTACTATTCCCAGCACCTAAGTACCTAAACACTGAGCCTGCAAGTGTAGACACAAACTGTGGTCTTGTGCTGACCTAAGCTGGGTATGTGCACGAAGATGTGCACATGTGACACATGGCTTCCTCAGCAAGCTGAATTGCTGTACTCTTGTAGATTTTTCATTAGAAATAGTGCTTGAAGAAGGCAAGAATGAAAGCAACAGTTCACAATAAAGACATTAACAGTCTAGTAGAACACCAGGAAAACCCCTGGATACTGCCAGTGGGGGTCTCACCGGTTCTGAAGCACTGGCATTGGTAGAGTGATGAGAAACCAGTGGTCACTCCAGCTTCCTGCTCTTTCCCACATCTGCAAGGTAGTTGGAGATCCCTTTGTCTCTTCTCTGACAGAGAAGGAGATGGTACCATTGTAGCTGCCAAAAACATGCACTGAGAATTGGACCTGTAATAGAAGAACAGAAAAAGGAGGATATCTTCTGAAAAAAGAGGGTGGCACCCTGGACTTCTTCCCTCCTTGGGAATTTGAGATACCAAACCTTTGATGTTAGGTCAGTCTGTTTAAGCATATATGCCACTAGTTCCCCCAGTGTTTGCACATGGCTCAATACTGTTCCTAGTATAAAATTTTCTTGGTGGGGACCTGAATTGACATTCATGCTTATCTCCAGGCACTAATGATTGCACCCATTGTGGCAGATGCCATCTGGATGGGTTAGCATCAGTTTCCTTTTTATGTCCTTCAGGAGCAAGCAGGCTTTACCCAAGAACCTCTGTATCACTAAATGCTTCTGTTAGTTGCACATTTTAGAAAAACAATACCAAACAGATTCCTCCTCAGTGACCTCACTGAGATGAGTGACCTCACTTCAAGATTCATGGGAAAGGGTTTGAACCATAGCTCTAATCTCTCAGGGTTTCCCACTGCAACTACCCAGGTCAGTGTGTTACACTGATATGGCTCAGTGACTACCCAGGCACTCTATAGGGTATGGAAGCACTCCAAGGGCACTAATTTTCCTAGGTGTTGTTGAGTGCAATATTTTTTTTTTATATATATATATTTTAACTCTAGCATCATAGATGTCTCATTATTCTTTATAGAGATCTGGGCTGAAGGCTGGATACTTAACCTTACTATTCCGAGCTGCCTTCACCACTCGAAATTTCAGAAGAACACGAGCAAAAGTTGACATTCACCTATTCCTGGGAAGTCCCATGCCCCATTAACTTCATGCTCCTGTTCTCAGTGAAGATCTCAAGTTTGTTAACTGTCACTAATCTACAGCAGAATTTAGGAACAACAGTCTCAGAAGCAGGTATACTGAATGGAAGAAAAACCTAGGTGACGAATTCCCTTTCTGACAAACCAGGGTCACCCCATATAGTCCAGGTGCTGGGTACCCTTCAGAGGAATGGTCAGTACTGCTAGGCTGGGGAATTTATCCTCATCTGTGAGTATGCTTGGGATTCCTCCTTTCTCCTACTATGGTAGCATCTCATGTTTACTTTCTGGAGTTCAACACTCAGCTAGCTATGCAGTATAGTCAGCTCTTCACCTTTCCACTGTTTTGTGCAGCATGTAGCACAGGGATAAAGGCATACTATGCAGAGAGTGCCCACAGCCTGAGGAACAGCTCCACTGAGATGCTTAGAGCAGAGTGATTTACCTGGTAGTCTTCAGTGGCAATACTGGCTGGCAAACTGGTACTGTAAGCCTTGGCCATACCACTAGTCTGACTGCTGTCTGCTCGCAGGTAGAGGAAGTGTCCTGTAAGCAAAAAAAAGTGAATCAGAAAAGACAAGATTCATGCTCATTCTGCCAAGAAGAAATGCCTGTTGCTAGATGTTCACCTGCTGAACACATTGATTCAGGAACACCTGATCACAGGAGAAATTTGTTAAAGGAATCTGTTTCATGTTTCCCTTTTCTATACTTTCTTGAAATAATTCAACATTCTTGAACAGAAGCACAATGCAAGTAGGAAGACATGGCGGAAACTCACTTTAAGACTTGACAGCTTATCTACCATTGAGATAGTTAACTTGGATATAATAAATATTAAAGGAACGTGGATTTTAGCTGCGCAAAAACCAACCTCCCAAACATTTCCTGAAACATGAGTGAACAAACCTCAGACATCACATCCAAATACAGGCAATCACAGCAATCTACAGTGAACTCTCTCTTCAACCATAATTCTTGCACCACAAGCTTATAAAATAAAGCAGTCAGACAAATTGTGGGCTGGAAGAGCTTATCTGTAGTCTTTGTTCCCAGGAACTGTTTATAGAACCTCTGAAGACACAGAAAGGACACTTGCATGTGGACACCCTTCATTTCAACAGGAAACTGTAAGCCAAGACCATTTGTGCTCAACATTTCTGACTTTAAGCCTGTACATCAAAGGGTTTAGCTTCCCTCGTTCTTATTTACCAAACCAGTATTATGGGAATTGAATCTGATTCTTTATTGCAGTTTCCTATGGCACAAAATGTGCATGAACACTTGGTCTCAGGATATACTTATGTGTTATGCTCTTCCTAACCTTTGAACCAACTGGTAGAGTCTGGCAGAGGTCTCCAAAAGATACATGCTTCTGCAAACTGCTTGGTTCTGCTGGAACAATTTCTACTTTGTGATGCAGCAGCTGTCACGCTGCTGCTGAAGCACTCTACAGTTGCATAGCTCTTAAGAGGAAGAGGGAGGGATAGAGACAAGAGAATTTTTAATATAATTCTTTTAAAAAGTGAAGACATATCCTAGTCTCCTTCAATTTGGTGTTAACTTCACTGCCAAACTTGTTATATGGGAGCCTTTAACTCATAATCAAAAGTTAACTTCCTCTACGTCTAAAAATTGTTCTAGATAACACTGATACTAACTAAAGTTGATTTGACAATGGAGATGCCAAGAACTTTAAATCAGTTTAGAATGTTAGGGTTGAGGCTATTATATATAATATATATATATGCAGACACAGTGCGTGAGAACTATGAGAAACTTACCTTCAGTGGATTGCAAGGTAGACCCTATAAATGGGGCTTCTTGCATCATTTTGGTAAAGCCCCTAATAGACCAGGTGGATGCTGCAGTGCCACTCAGTGTCCAGCCACAAGGACCTTCTTCAAAAGAACAATGTGAGCCCTCTGGAAGACTGTCTGCAAGGGACAACATGAAAAACCAAGGAAATAGAAGAAATCTGATTATGGAAGAAAACAAACACCAGCAAAACTCAGAACTCATTGTGGTTCCCTAAGTTACACAACTTCCAGCACACAGTCTTTCAATGACAAAATATTATCACGACTCATTTATTTATATCCATGGAGTCACCATCAAATATTTGTATCTGGAAATATTACAGACCTTGCAGCTCTTTCCTGCTGTAGATACTGAAGAACACCTCCCACGGTCTCAGGAGTGGTAAATCACTGTCATACATTTTTAAAGGCCACTGCTGTATGTGAAACTGCAGATATCACAAGGGTTTCTATGTCCAGGTAAAAGGTTGACTATTGACAAACTATTTTAGATCTCTGCCACTGTACTTGCAACAAAGCTAAAAGATGCTTTTTACTACCACTTCTGCTTAATCAGGAGATTTTTCCATCATGATATGCAACATGAGCTCAGAATTGGGATCCTGGAAGGTCAGATTTATGACTGATCATGCTGGAGATGGCACTAGAATGATGATCAGTGCCTTCACCTGCAGGCAGGTTCAGAAGGAATTCCTCAGCCCGCTGCAGATGTATAAATAAGGTTTTGCCTTTCTCTGAAAAAGCAGTAAATACAAAAGACAGATCATTGAGCTCTGCAACATAAAAAAAAAAAAAAAAGTCCCAAGTCCGTATTATCCTATAGAGGATGAATTTTCAAAGAGACTCTTGACACTCAATTTACATACACAGGCTAAATTAATTCAGAGGGCAAAAAAATGAATTCATCTACAGATGGAATCAATTTAACTTATTTTTCATTCTATATTAATTCTCCTGATAGGTTGAAAATTCCCATGAAGTGGTATGCCACATACTCACCACACCTCACCCCTCCCCTTTCTTTGGCAGGGCAATCACTGATGAATTCACAGATTTGTAAGTGGCTGACACAGCCTCCAAGAAGGCAGGGGAAGGTGGAGCCTTTTTCATATATAGAAAGATCTTGGTTTTCTTTATCTAAAGGAAAAAAAGAAAACAGAAAAAAGCCCAGAGGTGAGGTAGCAGAATGTCTAAAGCAGGGTTTTGGACGGGATGAGTCTTCAGCCTTCACATGTATGACCTCAGAAAGTATTCTTGGGAATAAACTATTCTCACCTTATGTCAGGGGATAACTAATTCCTATGCTGCTGGCATATTTCTATCCTGGCTCCATGGAATCGAGACCATTAAGTGTGCTACTTCCCCTGCAGGTTGGCTTACTGTGCAGAAATTTCATTCATGCACCCTTATTAGTCTAGTCAGCTGTATTCTAGGACATTTGACTTTACTGCACAGGTACTCAGCAACTGATTTGTACACAATTTATAAGTCTGATATTTCCTGAAATCATCACTCCTAATGTACCTAGCCTGCATTGTGGATCTGTGCATGTAGACAGAACATGCCTAGGACTTCTAGACCTGAGCCCCATTAACAGAGCTCTGCACAGAAGTTCCACTGGGACTGCTCTGAAAAAAAATGCACAAATTAGGTAACCACAGAAAGAAAAGGATATATCTGCAGAAATCAAGGTATGTGGTCTGGGATAGTATTTCTCCATGGCATTGTGTTGTGCTGCATACCTTTATCAGCTTATTTAGGGACAGTTTGGGAGCAGTTAGTATAGCATTTCAAGCTGTATACAAGCCCTCAAAAACTCTGTAACTGTCAAAAACATTGCATTAAAAATATACTATTGGCTAAAAATATTAATGACTACAAAAAAAATTAAATCTCTAATACAAGCAAAAATGATACATTATAAAACAGCTCTGTGAAACCAGTATTCTCTTGGATATATTTACATTCAAAGCTTTTCTAAACTGTCTGTAAAACAGAAGCAACAGCATTATATTAATGCATGAAAACCAGGAAGTGAAGATGATTATGTCTTTAACTTGCAGGCTGCCTGTGCCAACAGGCTTCCAAGAAGTCTAAATGACATCAGCAAAGGTTCTGCACAGGTAATGAGGACCATTGCATGACATCAGCAAGCGGGCTGTAAATGCCAGGTAAAATTGAGCACTTCCAAGCTGAACACTCAACACTTTAGTGAAAATAATTACATTCTAATTACTCTCATTTTATACAGAAGTTCTCAGCCTGGCAGTAACAAGCAGATCCCATAGAGTACAGATCAACGTTTCTTTTCCTTATAGATCTGGACCATGGAACCACAGTATAGAAAACGCTTTGGTGACACTGTAAAGCATTTTGTTATTACTTAAGAAAGAAAAATATTAAAATAATCTAGACAAATACTTTTGTCCATCCCTGCTGCTGGATGCACTCTAAAAATTACACAAAGCAAATCCAAAAAGCAGAGTGGATTACTGATATCAGTTTTATAATTCTGAACTTCAACTCTGCTTCAGAGCACATGTACATGTGTTTGCATAAATAAAACACAAGCATATATGACGCTTGATAGGTAAAACATTGCAAGAAACCCTGGGAATAATTCAGCTATTATTTATCTCCCATCCAGCCTACTCCCAGACCACAGTCACCAATTTTGGTGAAGAAGATGCTCATTTTTTTGACTGCATTTGGTTATTCCAAACCTGACTATACTGGAACATACCACGAAAGCAATTCCTGAGCTGCAAGGAGCCCACTGCCAGCAGTCCAGCCTCTCGTGCTCCGCAGTTTGAATACAGCAAGGTGATTTTAAAAGGTCTTTCTATTTGCCCAATCTGGGCCATCAGTAATTTCCATTTCCTGGAAGGCAACAAAGAGCTATCAGACATGGGCAGAGTACACTGGAGTCCAAGGAGTCCCAGGACTAAAGACTCTGCACTATATCAAATGGAAGTGATAACATTCATATGGGAACAGGCTGATGAACGTAAACTCCAGCATAACAAACAGTTGTTCACAGAAAACAAGTGGTGTTCAGCCTGACAAAGTTTATACCGAGTTTTCTCTGCTGCCGATCCTATTTCTGCTCTTGATGATGAAAACATCCAATCTTTCCCAAGGATTCTCAAGTCAAAAAGATGCTGAAATTATTACTAGTTTTGGACAACCTCCTCATCCCCAATATGTGCCTTACACAGGTAAGCACATATACGCAGCACAAACCTCGATCTCCTCAAGCAAACATGATGTTTTATGTTCTGGAAGAAGCAGCCAGTAAACATCTGGCCACAAAGGTTTCTTGGCTGTATGAACTCCAAGAACCCTTTTCTGTGTATTCTCAGTCTAATCTCTTAGTTTGAAAAGGAAATATGCACCCAGAAAGGAAGGCGAATAAGAAAAACGGTGTTCCAGAAAACACAAATTGCTCTGGGAATTTGCATTTCCCCATAGGACAAATGCCATAACCCCTAAAGAGCAGAGGTTTTTAAACTGTGAAATGCCTGTGGCAGCTCAGAGAAAGAGAGATGACCCGATGCAACTCTAATTTTAAAGACAATTAGGCATCAAAAGCTATAGAGAAATACCAAATAGGAATTCTCAAAGCACCTCACTCAAATTGGTCTGATACGAGTCAGGGTATCCATGTATTATTAAAAAAAAAAAAAAGGATCATTAACACTATATTTTTTAAAAAACTGTCCTTCCATTTCATGTTAATAAGGCAATAAGAGACAGTTGAATGTTTATGTCATTATCTTGTATCGGGTGGGGGTTTTGTAGGAAGGATAGCAACAGAGGAATCCTTGCTCTGAGCTCTCTTCTGAAAAGGATACCAGACATACAAATTTGTCTGAATCCCATACATTGCTGATGTTGCTGCTGACACCCTGGACAAGTGACTCTAAGCCAATGCCAGTGGAGTGAAAAGGAGACAATAGCTGCTGGCAGGAGGTCAGGCCACTGTGTCAAGATGTGTTGCTATGGCTCTGCTCCTAGTAGTACTTTTTCATTCGGGAAATGCCTTCAGCTGTCATGCAATAACCATATTTTCTTTTCCAACACCACAAACAGATTAGAAGGCAACTGCCGGAGGACAAATGTATGTCTACTGAACACGACGGAACCACAGACCACCTAATCTGCAATCTGCAAAAAAAAGCAAAGGTAACTTGGATTGTTTATCACCTTTTCCACTTTTGCTTGCCATCAATTATCCACCTAATTCTTTCTTCTTGCCAGAAATCAACCGTATTCTCTTTTCTGGTGAGAATTTGTTACTATCCGTTCCCACGGCCTCTTCCCATCTTCCACTTTCAGTCTTGTACGCATGCACAAAACCCCACAGATATCATAGACTCAGCTGAAGTTGAGCCATCTCTTATAAAAATTACCCTGTTTCTCATGCTTCCTGTTCCATCATATCATATTCAAAATTTCAGTATAATTTAATTCAGCTTCAGAAGTCTCCAGCACTGGGACACTTATAAATATACACTTTCTGCCCTGCTGTGGCACAGCATCCAACAGCATTCAGCACTGACCCATAGCCCCCAACTTCCACTATCTTACTCAGCTTTGCATCCTGTCAGCCACAAAAAACAACAAGTTTTAATCAAACCGGTTCAATGAGACACTGAGGATATGGACAGCTTTTAAATCTTTTGAGTTTATCTATTAAGCATGCTAGAGCTTTCAAGCACTGAGACATAGTTCTGCTGCCTCCATCAAGCTACAGTCTATCCCCTAGCTGAGACACCACTGCATCACCAATGTTATCATATCCCCGAGGGCAGGAACCTTCAGCACTCAGCCTCTAATTCACAGCCTCTGTTGGATTTTATGGTAGTGACTAAAGTGATTACTGCCCCACAGCTGCAAACAATGACCTGTTTAGCGGCTTCACCTTAATCCTACATGGTTTATGAGCCAGATACTTTGGATGTTTCAGTTTAAAGCTCATGTATCAAAATAAATGAAAACTCCTGGCAGTCTAAGTCCATATATGTCTGAAATGTCACAGCTGAGAAAAAGACATACTACCATTACGCCATCTCTGCTGAAGAACTGTGGCTTCTAGTAGAAGAGTATGCCCAATATCTTAAACGACCACATGGGCAAACTGGCAGCTTTTTAGCTCTTTTGAGTCAGAGCCCTTAAGTCCATTGAAACATTGCAGTACCGCACTGAAGAATCTCTAATATTGAAATTTGACTCCATTCATACTACCACAGCCAAATTTGGCAAGCACCCAGAGTCCACAAAAATGACAAGCAGCTTTGCATGACATATAATACTTTGGTGTACAGATTCTCATAACCAGTCAGGTATTTCCTCTTAGAGACACCCTCCAAACTAAGATCCAACTGCAGCAAGTTTTCTAATTTTGTAAATAATGCATCCTCTTTGCTTGTTCTCGGTATCCAAACACAGGCTAGTCAGAGCCAATTTGATTTTCTTAATGGAATCAGGAATGAAGCCCATTGTCGATCTAGCAGAAGATGGATCATTGTAGCAAGCTTTCAGAAAAGCACGGCTTGGCAATACCTTTACTATTGATTTTATGTCAAGTCAGATCTCAATTAACAAGATAATGTTACTCTTCCAAATTCAAATGTTAAAACTGCTCTTTATGTATGATGTGGCTGCCAGAGTCTGACACCATTATGAGAAATTTGTAAGGATATAAAGGAGTTGCAAGCAACCTGATGCCCAATGCAAAAGAATTCAAGACTCACTATGCAAACCTGTGATTTTAACTTTTGATTTTTATTTTCAGCATTAGCCTCTCAGTCTCTTCTGCTGAACAAAAGCCTTCCTTCCTCCTTACCAATCATTACTGTGCAATGCCTTCCCATCTCTAACAAAGGGAAGTGATTATGAATTTGAAGAAAGACTACAGTGAAAAGTTCAATAAAATGGAACAGGAAAATTGAAAAACTTTCTGAGTTAGGTGAACTCACTACACAGGTTATTGCAAAAAGGTATGTTAAACGATTGTAGGCTCAGTTAGTGAACACACAAGTTAGAAGAGATTACTTTTTATATGTATAAAAAGTTGTTTGCTCCATATCTTCACAAGTATGCAGTTCAAACCTCTAGACTTAAGAAAGAGACCAAAGAGCAGAACATATGCCTCCTCTCTTGCCCTCACCAACCAGCTAGAGAGTGAAGATCTTACCTACTACTGCCAGTGCATTTTTGGGTGCAATTTTGACAGAAGCATGAGGAGCAGTAATTCATACTCCCAGATTAGCATTCAAAATGCTAGTCTTATACAACAGCTAGACAGCTTCTCATTTTTCTAGTTACATTTTTTAATCAAAGTAGCTGTGCTCATTGTTGTTAGTATGTATTAAGCATTTTCTGAGGACGCTTACCAGACCACTCTTTTTCAAAGGTTTATGTACTAGGACACCTGATTCAATAATTCCCAACAACTTTAATCTTTTCTGTATGTTCAGATCAGCTATATGGCAATGCTTCCATGTATGATCCATAGCAGAAGTTAAATAACTCCTGTGGACAATAACAAACAGATTTGATGGTAGAGAGGAAGTCTCAAAGATGGTAAGTTTCTACAAGTCTCTTGGAAGCTAGCAGGGCATTTTAACGCACTTCTGCCCCTCTTCAAAGGGAAGACTGGAAAAATTAAGCAATGATCCTTGTGTGTGTAGTTGGCTAACTGATCATCTATCCATGAACTTAGCCTCAAAATTGTTGCTTTTTGGTGGAGACTATCACAGCCAATGCCTTGCATTTCAGAAGGAAAAATGAACACAATAAACCTAGCCTATTGAGCACTCCTCTGCCACTGAAGAGGCCAAAATTATCCCTGTCCCAAAGGAGCTTTTTCATTTTTTTTGGAGTGTGTGCATTTACAGTTGTAAGAAACAAACTCCTTCCTGAAATAATTGTGGCCAACAAGAAACACATGCCTGTGAAACCACTCAGAACCAAAGCACACAGGACTTGGAAGAATTTTCAGCTGTGATTGCTTTTGGTTCTGTGTAGTAAAGAGGGAAAAAGGTGGGATAAGCAAAATAGTCAGAAAGACAACAGACACAGGGTGAGCAAGCATCATAACTGAAATCCTGAAAAAATGAAGATAGCTTTCTGAGCCAAGCACCAGATGAAAAGGGCTTGGACTTTCAAGCAAAGCTACAGGCTGTTGACGTTTGATCCCTCTGAGATCATGGGAAACATAATTTTACGTATTTTTTGTAAATATACAGAATTACGAACATCTCACTCCCTCAGAAGTTTTCTCTCTAATGGTAGTAACTCAGAATACTCACGCTGGGGAGTATATAATAACAATAAAATAGTATGTGTTTGCCCTACTTGTCTGGAGGACTCAGTACCTGGAGATTCAGCTGTTCCTGTCTTCATGTGTGTCTAAAGTGCATGCATGAGAAAATGAGTGGCAGCTTCAACACTACAAATTTGATGATAAATCTTAGCTGTCAGTTATGTGGATGGGAGAGTAACTTTCTCTCATGACACATATTTAAGCTTTTGGAAACTGCATGATTGATGTATCCTGATGAAGGATGAAACAAGAGCAGGAGAAGATCTCTAGGACCAGAAATAAGAGAGTTCACTGAAGTGGTCTGGTGCAGCTAGATTTTATGATGAAGTATAGCTTGATTTTAGGATGGCAGAAGGGAATAAAGCAGGATTTTCTGGAGTGTCTGGTAATCTGAAAAAATTACACTTTTTTCTGTACCTAAGTATCTATTCTGACATCAAGACAATTCCTTCACAGTGATCGTCAGAGAGTAAACTATGTACTACACACAGGCATCTACCTCAAGTTCATTTACTTGTTATCCTCCTTGTTTCACTCCTAATTGTGCAGCACTGTTTGGTTAACACACAAAAGCTTTTAGAACTCCCACTCCATTTGCAAAGCCACTTTTGGAAAGCTGGAACACTTCAGGATAGTCTCTGTTCTTGGCAACTAGAATTGTTAAAATCTTAATCAGGGGAGAACGTTCATCTTCGATCATCTGTCTAGTAGGAAGCAGCTCAGTCACTATGTAAAAGTAAATTTTGTTCTGCTTACATACAGATTTTCCTGGAATTGTGCAGAGATTTTGAAAAGTTTCCCTGTAAAAGGTGTGTGTGTTGGGGGGGGGAGGCTTTGTCACCTTCCATCTGTAAGTCCTTAAAACTAAAGTCTCTGGGCTTATCAGTGCCTCATTTTGCTCACCAAGGAAAAGTAATACCAATGTCTATGATGACTTCCAGTGGAGCTAAATCTGTTCAAATGTATGTAAATGCCACCATGTTCAAAGAGAGACGATGATCTTAATTTCATGTAGAACTGTTTTACAGTGCTCAAATAAGCTGCTAAACAACATTTACGATCCATTCTAGGGACATTGCAGTGATAGCGATGGTACCTGTTCCGGGCAGGCAGGTACAT
Organism: Rhea pennata; assembly: GCF_028389875.1. NCBI lineage: Eukaryota > Metazoa > Chordata > Aves > Rheiformes > Rheidae > Rhea > Rhea pennata. The sequence goes on along the minus strand of NC_084667.1, from coordinate 16,713,713 downwards.
CAGACGGGTTTCATACAAGATAACGCATGGGAATGGAGCTGTGGCGTTAGCTGCTTATGCCAGAAAAGGGTGGTCAAATGCTAAAAGCAGAAAGGTTATAGGTATGAAAAGGATGTTAGAAATTGACCCCAGAAAAGGGGTCAAGATTCCTTATGAAATTGGCAAGAAGAAGGGGGAAAGAGTAGCCAGGAAGGAAGTGAGCAACAGCTAAAAGCAGGAGAGAGGGGGATCTAAAAGGAAATAAATAAGTTGTTTTAGTCAAACTCTGCTATCTTTGGCTGACCAGGAGTCTTGACTGCACAATCCCATGGCAGCCTGGGGAGTGCCAAGGAATTCAAAGAAAACAAGAACTGGGATCTATTGCTTTAATTCTCCATGGGAGTCAGTCAGGTGATGGAAACAAAGAGCCCTGTTGTGTGCCTGATGCAGGTTCTTACAAGGCAGATTGCTGCAAAGGAAGAAAAAGCTTGTAGAAAATGTCCCCCCCCCCCCCCAAAAAAAAAAAAAAAAAAAAGTGCCATGTGGATTTTTCTCCTTCTTTTCTGTTGTAAGTCATTTCCTTTGCCCATTTCCCTCCTTACTGCCTTCTGCTACACGCAGGAATGAGAAAGTCAAACATGGGGGTGACCAAAGAGAAAAAAATGCAGGATAGATCTAGGGTTGCTAGGGTTGCTGCATTTTTTTTTTTTTTTGTCTTCCTTTCTTCCTGCCTCTAGCCTCTGTTTGTCCTCTCCCTGAACTCTGCAAATGAACCAAATGTGAATGTTCCTGAACTTTGTAGACATTAGGAGGAAGAAATTCACAATAGGTAAAATTAACCCTACCTCAAAATGAGAAATGGGACCCTTGTAACTCTGAGAGTATCCATTGAATACTGAGAGCAATCAGTCATTTGCCAAGGCAGTCTCAGGGCTGAGTGCATTTTAGACCTATAATCCTAGCATCAGTGAGAGGGTCAACCACTGACCCTGTCTAATCTGAGGGAAGAACTCTTAATCAAATATATTCTTTGCGAAGGGGACACACAAAACTTGTATCTGCTACAGACATCCTGTTAGGGAGCTGCAAATTTTGATTCTGACAGTCCTACTTTCTTTTTCTGGTGCAACAGAAGCAATAATTTCAAGAAGGGAGAAGATATGTGTAAACAGTGGCCTGAAGGGACTCCACCCTACCCTGCAGTTCAAATTAAACAGCTGCAAATTGATTGTCTTACCCGGTATCCTCCTCATGGCCGACTCTCAGAGGAATTATTGTATTTCTGTTTGTCTCCACATGTCTGATTTCAACTGTGAACCTCTGGAGGAGAGGAACAGTATCCTGTGAATATATGGCCAGTTCCAGGAAGCAAGAGTCCAAGCTCCCATGCAGGACAGGGCTATGCAGGCTGAACTCACATCTGTCTGGGAGCCTACTGGTATTCAGGAGGAAAATGTCTCCTGTGAGAAAGAGAGAGAGAGAGAGAGAGAGAAAAAAAGAGGGAGAGAAAGACAGACAGACAGTGTGGATGGAAGAGAGATTATAAGAGGAAAATAGATAGGATTGGGTTGAGGAAAGAAATCATGAGAAGAAAGGAGAGGAACATCCACAAAAAGTAAAAATAATAGAAAGAATAGCAGATAAAGTAAAAATGAAGGAAATAAGAAGTGATGAGTGATGGAAGGAATTAGGAGAGGAAAAACAAAACAAAGCAGAGTGAAGGCATATCCAGCAAAACAAAAGGCAACAACTGCAAATCAGACAGCAAACATGAAGAGCCAGCCCTCTCTAGCAAAGGACTGAGTTTCTTAAGAAATATCCAGTCTCTGCAGGCAAAAGTAGCTTATGATAAAGTAGATACAAAAGAAGTATATAAAGGGTCTGGCTGTATGTGTGGTACGTATATGCACTACCCAGGTAGTACCCAGATATAACTTGTATGTTATATGGCTCTCAGTGACTGATTCTCTTGGGCACAGACACTGCACAGATGAGTCACATACCAGAACCAGCATATGGCAGTATTGTCACTGACGCACAACCAATTCCTGCTGCCACCACCCCAGAGCTATTACAGGTGCTGGGGGAAAGCAGAAGTCCTTTCCACAGAGGCAATCGTAATTCTGCCTACCTTCAATGTCTCCACTTGAGGAGCTGTTCTCCAGAAGCAGCTGCTGCCTCTCCTGAGACACTAGGACACCAATTGAAGATAACACCCAGTCTGGTTTTCCAAAATCGTCTGTAGACATCACCCAGGAGCAGCTTGAGCCGATGATGCATGAGGTTTCTGTTATGAGAAACCAAAGATTTCATTGGGTGTGGCCTTCCCCAGTTCAAAGATGGGGGTCAGACTGGAACATGAATGAGCAGATTTACAGTGTATGGGGCCAATTTTTCAAAAAAATTGAAGAGTTGAAAGGAAGAAAGAACATTTGTCTTGTGCAATAACAAAGAGTCTCACCCAGGCAGGTGAAGGAACATTCAGAAGGAAAAATAACCCTGTAAAATCTTAGCAGGTGTAAATCAACCCCCAACTGATTTACCCACCAGTTGATCTCCCACCAGTACTACGTGAATTTGCATCAGCGGAAGATCTGGCCCACATGTACTTGAAATCCTGAATATCTCCCAGTGCAGCAACGGTATTGCAACTGCATGGATTTAGCATTTTGGCAGAGAGAAACAAGGGAAACTCTGAGGTTAACCCTCTCTCAGCAATAGGAAGAGTTCAAAAGGGTCTCGAGCAGAGCAACTGAGCAAGGTAGGCTATATATATTTCTTTTTCTTTAAGCAATTATGGTCTCCTGTAGTGGAATAGACAAGAACGCCCTCCTAACAAACCCCAGAGTCCATTCGCAGCACTGAAAACACTAGATCATCCTGGCCAGAATTTTCTATAACCAGCGTATTATGAACGAGACAAAAAGTAATTCACTGTTCTCTCATCAATCTAATATAAGCTCCCTGAAGGGATATCAGCTGCACAAAGCCCTCCCACACAGCATAGGGCTGAATACATACGGTAGGCTGATATTAACTTTTGTCATATTTATTTTCAGTAGTAATAATAATATCACAGTAGTAACTGGAGGACCCCCAGGCAATAGACAGAAACAGTAAGAGACCAAACATTCCTATCTGCGATCCTGACAATTCAGAGGATTCAGACCTTGCCAACTTTAATGACACAACATTTAACTTTTGGTAGAGAACAGGTCTAAGGAATAGGATTAAGATTAGTGATATAACAAGGACAGGTGGCTGCCCAGGCAACACAGGCAGGGCAGAATTCAAAACATAAAAACCTCCAGAAGATTGGTCATACTTTAACTGCCAGTGAAAACTGTAATGGAAGTTCCCTTTTAGTCAAGGTAAAATCATGCCTCTTTAGTGTTGTAAATAAGTTTTCCCAATTTTTTGAAGTTAATTGTAACTACATTTTTAAAAAACATCACTCAGTGTGCAGAGGTAAGAGAAACACAGGACATTGTGGGGCTGCATATCACTGGGGTTGGAACAGGCTGTGACTCTGGCCCAAACACACATCCTCTTCCAGTTGCAGCTGTACAGCATCGCCTTCTTGCCACTGGAGGTTATTTCCTCTCTCACCCTACCAGCTGAGCCATCACCTCAATAGTTTTCCCTGACCACCTCATTAAACTGAGGCAGGTTAGCGTAGGTCTACTGCACTGTTCAGCCTATCATTTTTAAACAGAAACCACAAGTGCTGCACTGGCAAACCAGGGATGGCGGTGCGCAATGGCAGCTTCCAGCAGGGCATAGGAAGGAGGAGAAGAGCAATTCTTCTGGCTCAGCTGGATCTAGGGAAAGACGTCTGCGCACAGCTTCAGGCTATGGTTTGATGATCCAGCAGAAGAGCTCTAGGGTTCTCAATAGCAGATCAAAAACTCCACGGCGATATGAGACAAAGCAGAAAAGCAGAGACCTAATATAGATCTGTTGTGTGGTTTCAAATTCTTTAAAGTTTGACAAGTTAACTCGGTATTCACAGACTTACTGTCAATAGTAGTAATATTTATATCAGGTAAAATCTATTTGGTCAGAAAACTCAGAAAGGAATTACTCTCGTGACAGTGTGACAGTATAAGAAAGCAAAGTGAGAGCTTGGGAAAGAAAAAAAATCCTTTCCTTTTTTAAATACAGGTTTACTAATATTTAAGACAAAGTTATTTCATAAGTCCTACTAATGCCTTCACTTGCAGTAGAGAAAACTGTAGCAATGCAGACTTAATTCTTGGAATATGCTTCACACAACAAAGCACTACACACTGTACTGCTTTGTTAATCAGTTCAGATAAGTGGACACAGTGTTTTTCAAAAGCACCTAATTCCTATACTCTCTAGGCTGTATAAAAGCTGCCCTGCTGCACCCTAAGGCCAAAGGGGGTCTGAATGCCTGGAAGCAGAGTCTAAAACTGATTAAGGAAGCTGTTGACATCTGGTGAGAAAAAGAAAAAGTCTCTGAGCTTTCTGGCAATGGATCATTTGCATTATATTGTGAAGAAACGATCCATCAATAAGAAGTCGCTGTTTAGTGTAAATCATCAAAAAGAACAGAGTACACTCATGTGGTCACAATATAGAAGAATGTTGAAAGTTGCAAGCTCTAGTACACTAACAGATGCTTCAGATCCTGATTTGCTTAGCACCAATGAACCTGAGGAACTTCAATGGCAGGTCCCCAAAAGTCAAAATGTATAGAAGTAGAAAGAAAAACATAAAATAGAAGAAAACATTCCTCTACTACTCCAGTCAACAAAGGAGATACTTCCAGATGTTACAAATATGCTCTGAAGAAGCTTAGACTGAAGAAATCTCAGGAACATTTGCACTTGTCAGAAAGGAAGTTCACATTTTCAAGAACTGGATGCCATTTGCAAGATTGTACTATGAGAAACTTATGCCTGGCAAGGCTAGGTCAGCTTGCCACCTCTTATGGTGAAAGGATATGCCTCTTCTAGCACGCACAGCCCCTTCTTTCAGGAGTCAGGAGTCACTTCATGTTCTGAGTTTCCACACAAAAATGATGGATGGCAACTGGCTCATTTATCTTTAATGACAAGGCCTTTATGAAGTTTGGCATTTGTTCAATCTGTCCTGGGACCACAGCAAGATCCTTCTTATCTTAGCAGGGTTTTGTCCAGCTCACTGGGCTTTTACAATGCCTAGAAAAAGAAAATTCTGTTTGAAACTAACTTCGGTAGCTTATTTTGTATTTGCTGGAAAGCAGCCTCATTAATTAGCTTTTATTCAACAGCTCCCCATACCCAAATCTGTTTGTGTCAAAAGTTTTTTTTTTTTTTTTCTGTCTTAAATAAGAAAGCGAGGCATTTCCTTGAGGTTACACCAGCCTTTCTGAGCCTTTGCTCCATCTCCAGTCAGAAACCCAGGGGCATGGCTTCCTCGTTAAGGGTGCTTGTGACTACCAGCATCTCTGCTCCTCCTATATTCTGAAGTAGAAATAAGGAAGATTTAAGGAAGAAGACTGATGGTACCTGATCTAGAAGGCTGATCTGATGACACCATCCCATTTCTTATCAGAGAGAGCTCATGAGGTGGGTCTGGTGAAGAAGAGTTTTCCTCATGTGATCCAGAGCAGAAGACAACTATAACAAAACAAAAACCACATGGAAGAGTTTAAAGTTTCTGTAGAAAAGTCTGCCCCTATGTTGTTAAACATCAACATATATTCAACAAAGCCCATGTTATGCTACATCAGCCTCATTATAGAGTACCAACATAGCATTCTCCCAAGGATGTTTCAAAACAGCCCTAACAATTTCCAGAAACTGGTGAATGCAACAAAATATTTTACTTACTAAAATGCTCTTTACCCTGCTTTATTCATTCTCATTTTTATCACCATATAACCCCTAAAGAGACTCTGTATATTATAGTTTTAGGATGCTATAGCAACAGTACTGCTGTACACACATAGCTGCCTGTTAACATCACACCTTTTATTCTAGAAATATGTGCATGTACAGGGGAAATACGCAACTGTGGAGCTTGCTGCATGCAAAGAGAGGGGATGGTCTAACTCACTGCTTCTTTCAAAGTCACAAATAAATGCTCTTCGGGGTGACATCCTAAGGTTTACTGCTCTAAAGCATTACAAGAAGAATTCAACTGTAAAACACACGTTATCTGTAGAATGCAGGACACAGATTTATCAACAGTCTTTGGAAGGACTTGCATAACTTGTTGTCATCCTCACTGGGCGAGGACATCTGAATGCCTTGTCTGAAATGAATGTCAATAAAACCTTTGCACCACCGCACACACTCAGAGAACAGATTTCTTAATTACTGGTGTAAAGGCTGGGATCTTCAAAGGAACCAAGTAACTTTCCTGTACACGATATCTAGTAATATGTAGTCTCTTCAATACCTTTATTATTAATCTTCCTACATCATATCTATCTTAGGATAGAGATATCCTGAGTCATACATCTATAAAAAAGTTCTTCACTGGTAACTGAGATACTTGATCATAATCAAGATATTGATATGTATACATTTGTGCATTTTTATTCGGATCAAATCTTGGAAAGAGTCATGTGGTAAAGTTTGGTTGTGTTGGAAAAAAAGATCCTAATCTCAGAAAATATCAAAGATCATAGAAATTATTTTCCACTTAATTTTCCCTTGAATCAATGTGGATATTAAACCCAGCATGCTAAGATCGGCTAGTTTTAAATTAGGCTCTTGTTACTCAAAGCAAAACAAATTTACAAAAAAATCTTATTTATTCTGATGTTTCTGACAAATATTCAGTACCTTCTGATTTGTCTTTGGAACAATTCAAACCAAAAATAGCATTTTTAAAATTTTATTTCATGCATGTGAAAATATGTAAGTCTCAAAATGAGTGTGCAGCAATCATTAGTTAAGATCCAGGTCTTTTGTTTTTTAGATTCATAAGCAAGTTGACCAGAAAAAACACATTACTTGTTTTCAAAAAGTGTTCAAAGACAGAAAGATAAAAAATGAGTTGCTTTCAAACCTCAGTGGTGCAGATTATGAACCCAGCCTTATAAAAATGTGACGTATCAGAGTAGACTGGAATCCTACCTGAGAAAACGCACATGAATTGTAGTTGAGACAAAGAAAGTGTATGCATATCATTGATCAGAAATAAGATATTCTCAACAGAACAAATTTGAACTTTACAAAAACATACAGAAGGATTTGGAAATAGACAAAAACAAAAACCTTAAACATATGTTCAGCTTTCTCAAATTTACCACTACTTTTGCAGACTACTATAACCATCTGCATTTTAATGTTTATGAAAATGTGCATCACATGCTAAACAAAATACTATGAAATATTTCATACCATGAGAAAGCCATATCCTTTCGTCCTTTTTATAGTACTAAGACAGCCTTTAGCTTTCATGGGGTACCAAGGAAAGGGTAAATTCAGACCAGAACAGCTATCAAACTGTAGCAGATATATGCTGTACTGATGCTACACCTGGAATGTCTACAGGCTAGATGTCAAACACTGCAGTTCTGGGAGAGGTCCGTGTTTAAAATATGTCAGGACTTTAATGTCTGAAAAGCTGATTCTGTACTGTATGTAAGGGGTTATACTGAGACTGGTCTATTAAGTAAAGTATGTTCAAGAACTGGAAGAAATTCCTGAAAAGAATGTGAATGCTTTTTTGATGCTTAGATCCTCAGAATTCGTCACAGCCTGCTTTACAAAAAGTAACAGAGGAATCACTTCACAAAACTATCTGAAAACAAACATGGTATGCAAAAACAATCTATCATACTTTGCAGGCAAATCTATTTCGTCAAATTAAAAAAAAAAATATCTGCAGTGGAAAAAGAACATGATCTCTTGGCAACTTGAGTCTGCCCCTCCTAGGTTACGCTCTGTGTCTTTTGAGGCGTTGCTCACTTCTGTATCTCTCAATCTTTGTTAAGCAGTGCTGCAGCTTCAGTATTTACTTCCCTCAGGGCTTTCTCTAATGTCCGTTCCACCCACTCATCTACTCACATGCTCCAAGCTGCTTGTATATTTTGAAAGTAGCCTGAATATCATGGGATCCACAACACACAGTTACAGTCATGGCAGAAGTTCTGCTAGACACATACCTCTTAACAAAATTTAATCAAAATATTTACCTTGAACTCCGCTGTCTCACTTATTTATGCACCTTTGGGTTTTTCCTCCTCTTTCTTGTTAGCAAACACAACTTCTAGCGGTAGACTATCAAGAACAGAAGCTAAAGGTACTCGAGACACAAATTTATTGCTTTAGCATGACAGAAATCCAATTAATCTTAGAGATGGCTGAGATGAACAAGATTCAAAAGTTTTTGGTACAGCTGAAATAAATCTCTATAAAGTTTGCAGGCCTAGTATTAAGATACATTAAAACATGAGTACTACTTTGTCATGAAGAGCACTGCATGAAACTTTGTCTGCTAATTACATTATCCACTAGGCAGACTCTCAGCAACAGCCTATTCAATGCTGGCAAAAAGCCAAAAGGTCTCAGTCAAACACCTGGTAACAATGCTGTTCACCAGAGCTGGGAAGATGCCTCTTACTGAGTAGGGGCATATAAGAGAAAGGAAGATAACTACTGTTGAATTAACTGAGAATCAAAATGCACCTGGAAAGAAGAGGAGGGCCTGGATCCAGTGATAGGCAAGGAATTCTTTTAAAAGCTCCCATGAAAATATTGCCCATTTATTTATTTTCTGATAGCAAAGAGAGCTATTACTGAGCAGAAGAGTGCTTACAGTATGACGAATCCATATGCAGGAGAAATATATAGAAGATGATGACAGTCCATTTCAGCCTGAGCTCTTACTTCATATCCCGATTCTTTTCTTCTCTTGCCCGTTCAGCCTCTCTGATGGAATTGAAAATCTACTGTATAAAGTCACTAACAGATTATGTACATTACTTTTCTTCAAATCTAGGAACTCCATAAATGTTTCTAATAACTCTAGATCATATCTTTTCATTCCCCCTTATATGCAATTCTTATATGACATGAATTTCAGTATTAAACAAATAATAAAGACCATCTCTTATGAACTGCCCAATTTCTCTGTCTTAATCAGCAAAACAAACAACTGAAGTGAAATGAAATGTGAGATGGAAAGAGAGGAAACTGTGATAAGTTAAGCCTGCCATTAAGAAACAGTACAGCACAAATCCATCGCTTTCTTTATAAGAGAACACAGTAAAACCAGAAGTCTCCAGCACTCAGAAGGTAATTCCATTTCTTTCACTATCTTACAGAAAAAACATTCAAATGCCTGCAGGGATGAAATTTTTCTTGAATCCTGATGTTATTTTGTAGATGAAAATAAAATTATAGAAAATCCTTATAGAACTCATGATGGAAAATCACTTCTGGATCAGCTGAGCCACTTTATTGCCAAAACAGGAATTTCCTTCAGAGTATCTTTTAATGTTTTGTCTTATCTAATATCAAAATAGTAATTCAATACTTTTCACTGCTCCTCTTAGAAGATAACACACAGACTAATAGATCTGACTGTGAGGAAGTCAGAAGATAGAAGATTCTCTGTCTACTCCCTATTCTAGTATTTTTCAACCACTCCTGAACCTACCACTTTCAGGTCAATAAATAATCTCTCCCCTTAATGAGCTCCTTTGCAGCTTTAAGTTATTAACCTTTCACCCTACTAATATCACTGTCACTAAAAATGTCAACTCCTGATTTTTCTTAAACTCTTTTATTCTTTGCTTATTAGTTGATCGTCATGTCCTTTGCTTATTTTTTCATTCTTTTTATATTCTCTATGGATGCATTGCAAGTAATGACCAAAAAGAGGAGCAAAATGACAAAATACAATTTTGCCAAAGCTTACTATATAAAGTAATACTTAGCAATACTTCAGGACCTTCTTTAAGCCCTCTCCAGTTCTGAGGATTCTTGCTGAAAGGCAGACATAAGAGCAGGTTAACGTCCTGTTATGTAGATTGGTCATGTGTTCCTTCTTCAGATCTCCCTGCTGAGTTGTGCTACAATCACATCAGTCACTCTCACCAAAATAATTCCTCTTAGCTGATCATCCACAATGACATCAAGTCTTTCCCTGAGATATGTTCTTCCAGAACAGATATCCCCACCCCCTAAAGCTACACTGTCTGTTCTTTCTGCTTGAGATACATAATTTTATTGTATCACTGAGTTGGACTCATCTTATTTTCCCCTTCCTAGCCTTTAAGTTATTGGCAAATCATCAGTAAAATTTGTATGTTGTCTTCTGACTCTCTGCTAAAACTGTTAAGCAGCACATAGCCCAGAACTGACTCTTGCAGGAACTCACAAGCAAAATTAATCAACAACAATTCCTATTTGTCCAATTATTTAAAACTAGACGTGACATATTGATTTGTACCAGCCAAGTTTATGCATTAATATATCATGTGTTACCAATTTAAGTATGTGACTGAAGTCCAAATGCTCTACGTCCACACTATGACTTTTGTCAAACTTGTAAACTCATTTAAAAATTATATTGCAAGAAGAACTATTTTCAAATGAGCCCCGTTGATTGACATACAATTATGACTCCTTTTCTTGTTCCTTGATCCCATATCAGGTGTTCTGATATTCTGATATTTTTTCTCTGACTGATAAAAAGGCAGCAATCTTCTTATTACCCAAGCTGTCCTATTCACCTTAAGTACAGAGTATATCAGGATAGGCAAATAACACAGCCATTTAGTGTATTCTGTTTACTCTTTTTAAATACTACTGCAACACTACATTTCTTTCAGTTCTCCAGAACTTCTTCAGTATCCCCATACTTACCGAAAAAAATCAACATTCATGTCTTTTAAAACTCCTTAACTAGTTATTTCAAACCTCTTGAACAGGAGCTGTCTCAAGCAGTTGCATTTCAGACTGCACATCTTCTTAACTGCTTTTTCACAACACCTTTTTGTTGTTACGGAAACAACTTCAGCATCATTACGTGACAGCAGCACTTTTTTTCTTTTTCCTAACCTAGAAGAAAAGTATTTATTGAACAGTTCTCCTTTTTGGATTTATTACTGATGATCCTACCACATACATTACCACAAACGAATATCATGGCTAAAATATTTTTGCACTTGGAAAACTTCCTTGGACGTCCTAACTCTGCTGCTCAGCAGGCTTTTTCCTGTTCTCTTTTGCTTTCTTTATCTATTGCTACACTTTCTAGTTTCAAAATTCCATTTATTGCAAGCAACTTCCTTTTATTTTTCCTATTTGTCAGAAATATTTCTCACTTTTTACAACTACTTCCTCTTTCATAATTGTCCTTTTTTATACCAGCATACCACCTTCTTTCAACTATGGGTTTGTGGCTTTCTAGCCATTTCCACAGATACCTCACAGTCTTTCTTTCAACTGAGTTAGCCTGATGTTGTTTTAAACTTTGGGAGATCTGACTCTTCTGGAAGTATACAGATATAGCACTTCAAAAGTTATTTAGGCAGTAAAGTCCCATTTATCTGAACATATGAACCCAAATACATAACAGATTGCTTCAGATTTTATTCTATTTGGGGGGGGGGGAGGAATCATTCATACCACAATCACTTCTACTTGATAACAGCTGAGCTCACTTCCTAGCTCAGTTTATTTTTCTGCTGAGAATAAATCTTTAATGCAATATTGTAATATGCAATATGATGTCCTGCATTCAGACACTGCCATCTATTCAACAGTTGCAAAGATGTCTTCATGCAGGCAGAATAAAACCTCCAATATGTCAGTCGGTTGAAGGCTTCCCTGAAAAAACTCGAAGATTTTTTTTCTATCCTTACACACAATATGCTTGTAAGTCATAGAATCACAGAATCAGCAAGGTTGGTACTTCATCCAGTTTTCTAATTGGATTTAGCAGTCTGTAGCAGTCATCAGCAAGCACATCAACATGTATTTTAGGTATTAACTGACCCTTTGGCCTTCAAGATTATTTGCTTCGATGGCTGGGGAAAGAGGAAACGTCATTTTTGCTATCCAAACCCCTTTCTGTTCTTTGATTTACAAGATTATGACTAAAGATGCTAAGATACCCACCACAGGAATCTTTCACCTAGTCTGAGAAACTGCTCTTTATCAGCAGTTAGGTTCAGGAATGGCTAATTCCATTTCCACTTACTAACCAGCCTCCTCACACTGAAAACAAAAAACGAAAGAACTCCTCTTTAAATCCTGGGTGCCTTGATTAATTTTATTCTCAACACCTTGACTTTCTGCTAAACTAGTGATTTTTTCTACTATCTCCCTTTGTTGTTAATTTAATGCCATCCAAAAACATCTGGCCTAACAAATGTAGAAGTTTGCTTCTCCTCTAGTGAGCTGGGGGATAGTCAAACCATATAGCCTCTTTTCCTCAGAGAATAGAGACTGTTGCTTCATAAATCCAAAAGTCTTATACAATTTTCTGTATGGTTTCATGTGCAGAACTTGAACAGTGTCTCAGAAAGTGATTTATTTCTTTAGAAATAAATAATTTCTAAAATTATCTATGTTCAGTGAGACTAAAAATAGTAATTCATGCTAATATAGACTATCCTTTGTAGTTCCTTGATGATTTATTTTAGAAAACCTATTCAGTAGTTGCAATCCTATCTCAGATCCCAGCCACCAAAGACAGAACGCTGCCTCTGTGCCCACCTGCTCATTGCTGACATGGATCTTCTTTCTAGGGTGGGAGCTGGATCAGACTGAAGAGCTTTTCATAGCAAGGCATTGTGCAACGCACTGTTCTAATATCCACCTGGATTGTCAAAGATCATCCACAGTTTCCATGACACACAGAACGACCAGACATTTACAGCTGTACTAAATTCCTGTAGTCTTCTTTCCCTGCTGCTCACAGCATGCCTGCTTCCTGGCTGCCCCTAAAACATTAAATGTTGCTTTGTCTCTCATTTCCTCTTTTTCTCTATCCAGTCACTCAGTAGCCAGCTCTTTTCCTGAATGATGATGTTTCCTGAATCATATCATCCAACCATTCTTTATCCTCTCCAGTGCTCTGTAGGGTGTGTGCTCATCCTTCCAAGCCTCAAAATCTTTGTTTCTAACGAAACCACTAAGCTGCACTTAAAAAAAAAAAAAAAAAAAAAAAGATGATGACAACTCTAAGTACAGGCATACAGGCAGAAAATACAGAATATTGCAGGTTGCTGCCATTGTGCTACTGCTATTACATGGAACTCAGTTAGAAAATCTTTTGCCCATGCCATCTAAATATTTCTTTCAAAGCTCACTTATTAGATAAGTTTGATGGATCCCAAGATGCATTTCTTGGGTCCTCCACCTCTTCCCTTACTTGGTACATTATCCTGGAGTAGCATCTTGCTAATTATGGTTTCTTATTCAGTTTTCAGTGTACATGTACATCCACTGAAATAGATCTGAATAACTATTTTAATTACAGCTGAGAAATAGTATGCCAAAAAATCTTCTTGAAATTCAAAAATATGCCATCTACTGAGAACTCCTAATCTACTAATTGTGTAGTGTATACATGCACATGCTCATGCATGCAGATACTGTCACATTAACTTAGAGAGATTTCTCTTTTTATAGCCTAGCAGTGCATTACTCATATATCTATTTTTATAATACTAGCTGCTTATTACTCATAGATAATAAGGGCTAGGTTTTACACTCTCACCTCCACTAAAGCTGCCAGAAAGCATTAGATGCTACACAAGTGACTAAAGGCTTTTCAAGGACTTTTGGGATACATCTTACAGGGGAGCTCCATTCTGCTCTGTCATTTCTCCTCCTTACTTCCTCTTCTCTCTTAAAGCTGAGGTGATGGCTGGCAGAGAAGACACCTTTCCACTTCCGCTAGCTGTATACAGACATGACGCTGACAGCTCACTTTGATTGTATCAATCAGTGTCATTTCTCAAGAGAAAGGATTTGTGTATATGGCCAAGAGCTTTGCTGGCAATCAATTCACACTTTTCTTGGTAGAATTTAATTCATCTGAGCTACAGTTTTGCATCTGAAAGTTGACCATATCTTGGGCGATGGCATGTGAAAAAAAGCTACATTTGATGCCTCTGTGTGTTAGAGACAGCAGAATTCCAAATTCTGAACTCTTAATCTGGTACCTTCTCTTCCCTTTCTCCTCTGCACACATTAATGGGAAAAAAATATTTTAAATAAATCAAAAGATGCATAAGGTGTGTTTAATCACAGGAAATATGGATCTTCTTGGAAAAATGGATGCATTCTCATATTTTGGGTGAAAAATACTGGCCAAAATGGGGGGAGATGGGAACTGAACATGTTCAATGAACCAAAAAATTCTGAATCTTGGAAACGTTTTATTCCCTTCTCAAACCTTAAAATGTTTTATTTCAATTTTATAGAAAAAAACATTATTTCTAAGCAAAATTTTCCCATGAAAAATACGTGAAATTCACTTTGAAAATGGTGAAATCAAGTGAAAATTAAAGACTTTAGAAAATTCAGTAAGACATTACCCAAAGCTGCATTTCTAGCCAAAAATAACTGTAAAGTATTTTAAATGAAAATCTTTATCCAGCTGTAAAGCACTGTCCCTCTTTACTTCACTTGCAGTTTGTCATACAGGCGTTAACAGCTTTTATCTACTGCATTTATTTGCCTTCAGTAATTTTGCCATGGACCCTAACTTCATAAAAATATAGAGAGGTTCTTGCAGTGAGATTCACAACTTCCAAATGCATATCCCCAAATTTATCATTTTTGTTAATTAATTCATGATCAGTGAGTGAACTCAGAGAAACTTTTATCTGCTTGCACTGTTGGGGTTGTTCTCAGCCAGGAAGTCTTACGCAACTCTGTTTTAAATGAGTTTTACATTCTGCTCAACCTTCTCTACTATTTTCTGAATGCTCATTTACTTCAGCCCTACTCTTTTCCACAGCAGAGTGTACCTGAAGGCTAAACAACTCCTTCCACACGCTCAAAAATGGAGGGAAGAGAAAAAGACATTGGTGGTCCAAGTCAGGTTTGGTTTGCAATTCATTACTGGACTCAAAGAGTCTACAATGCATACCACTTGGTTGGCAGGAATCCCTCTTCAGTCAAACACTTTGATCAGGGTAAGCATCCTTGCAGGTAGTGCATTTCCCTTTGCTACTTCAGACAGAGCTCTGCTGGATAATCAAACAATAGCTTTAACTTAGCTAGGACATAATCTGCATTCGCCACGGCCTATTCCTCACCCTGATAATGCCGGAATGTGTTGACACTTTGGCTTTTACAGCAGCTCACATCAGAATCAGAAAAAGACGTACACAGAGAGATAAAGGCTTGATTTACTTTGCAATGTTGCCTATAGGGTGAGTGAGATCCTGATAAAGGAAGTTTTAGGGACTTGAAACAGCAAGTCTTTAGTCACCACCTGGAAGTTTTGGTTTGTTTTGCTACACAAGAGCATGATGAGACTTCCTTGCTGAACTCATCTTTCCACCTCCTCCAATGGCAAGATGGTGCTGAATGAGACACTATCAATCTCTGACATTGCTTGTTCCCTCAAGTAGGTGTACATGTGATACAATAGAAAGATGAAGCATTTCAGTCAGCTGTATGCACCTCCAATGCTCTGTACATCTGTGAAAGGGAAAGATTATTAGTGATTTATATTTATAGAAGGAACTGGTGGACTGAGGATGAAAACTGAGAACATGGAGCTACTGCCTTTCTAATCAAACTCAAACCAGAACATGAACTTTGCCTTTGGTACATCAGCTGCAATTGCACTTGTCAGAAGAACAGTTCAAGTAATCCTGTTATGTGGCTCCAGAGCTTTCAGACAAATACACTAAACTAAATTGGTCTCGGTGGTAGGAATCAAATCCAAGAATCTGCATTCTCTTCCCTTGCTACAGACAGTACAAGAAACAGTAAGAGAAGGATTTCTCTCACCATCCTTATCCATCTTAGGTTAGCAGTCTGGCTGCCCTCAGTATTGCAAGGCAAGGAAAGGGCAGCTCCAGGGATGGCTCAGACAGCTGTCTTGGAAGTAGGTCCACACTGCATTTTCTTGAAAGGCAAACGACTGTTTCAGAGGTTATCTGAAACTACTTTCCATTCCCAGTAGTGTGCTGCCACTCATGGGCTACAGCTTCCCTCGGGGTTATTCTCGAACATTTCACCAATCTAGTTTACAATCTGGCCACACAAACAGTTGTATTATCAAGACCAGAGGGATGACAATCTGCAGGGGGAAAAAAGGATGCAAACCTTTCAATCTGGCTTTGTCACTGCATGAGAAATTGCATGCTAGGATACCTGTTTTAAGACAAACTGCCAATGCATTGGTCTCCATTAACCACAAAGAGAGCTTAACTTGGATGACCAGTTTATACTAGGTATATGACTCTGAGCTGGATAAAGTTAAGGGGGACATGTCCAACTCTAATAGATGTTTTTAATCAGCTTCAAAGAAGAATCTAAAAGGAATGTAAAACATTTTGTTTTACAAGGGAACCGTGCTTTAAAATTGTTGTGCCCTTCTGCATAAATTTAGGGGAAGAAATCTCATTGTTGTATTCCTTCAGAACAACATTCATTACAGGAATTTTCAATCACAGCTTAAAAGGAGATGTGTATGTGTGAATTCACACTTACAGATGTGACAGGCATAATTAGCCACAAGGGAAGGTGAAAGAAGATGTAAAGCCTGTAGGCACAGAGAGGGTTAGAAAGTAGATGAGAATGACACCCTGAAGAGACTTTCAAGTATCCTCACTCTCTCCTGATAGCCCTAAAATGCTTAACACCGACTGTTTTTTTGATGGTATGTTTTTCATATGAAAACGCCAATACCATTATGTAATGGGAAATATTAGTATTTTCCAAATATTCATATGGAAACTGTTACAGTATTTTGTTTTCCTAATGTTAAAATATCTCTTCTTTACTGCTCTGAGTTCAAGTCTGTAACATAATGCGGTAAAACAGTGTAATATTTAGCTGAATGGAAATATTTGAAAGCTATCAAATGCTATCAAAGTTTCTGCCATATTGAATGACTAATTTGATTAAGTCAAAGCATAAATTTGGAACAATTTGGTTTATGAAAAATGTTAAGATTTCAACTCTTTATCATTATTAGCAATGAAGCAGAATTTCCAAAAATCACAGTTTCCCATGAGATAAAACATATACTTTTCAACAAACTCATAGGCTAGGATACCAAAAAACAACCCTTGTGAACCTCAGAAGAGGTACAAATAAAATTATGCAAAAGAGAAATGGGAGACATAATTGCTAGACAGCTGCCCTTTATAGATATGTTCAACTACCACCTTCAGGGTACCTCTGCATTTTGTGGCCTGTAGAAGGAGATCTGTGGCTTTGCCCTTCAGCTTCCATGTCATGTTAGTGCACCATTTTGCAGGAAAAGAGAATTGGTATGCTGGCAAAAACGTGAAAGAAATATAATTTTCAGATTTAGGTTTCGACTGAATTATTATAATGAATACGAAACTGATCCTGTAGAATTTAATTTAGTAAAAATGATTTTCAGAAGCTATGTTGTGTACAATTAAGCAAAAGTGGAGAGAACAAAAGTGACTTTAAGCTGTCCTTGAGTTCCCTGGATCCCTTGAGGTTACTCATATTCCTTTCAACCCTTGTTTTACTAGGAGCAGCTTTAGGAATGCTCTAAATGTATGCATTGCTCTAAGAATCCCTCAGGGGCTGTTCTGCTCACAGAGGCTATCCAAGTACAAAAAAAGACACTTCCTGCATCTCTTTTTCTTTGATCTACTTTTGACACAAGGATGACTGCCAACAACTCTTCATCATCTAAGGATTTCCTTTTGAGAAGTTATCCCTTGCACAGCAGCATAAGTCAGCCCTAAGGATACTCCACACAAAGCGACCCTGCAAGAGGCAGAGGAACAGAGCCCACCACACAACATCTAGCAAAACATCTAGCACTCCCACCTCAGCTCTGCCATTAGCCCTCTGGGTGACTGTGTGTAACAACATGGATAACGAAGTCAGCCTCATGGGGCAAGCGCTTTGAACTAAAATAAGGGAAAGTGCGATGTAAAGAGTTGGTTACTGTTGTCATTATCAACCCTCCTATTTAATCTGAAAGAGGAGGAAGAACTATCACACCCAACCCACACTTCCTTCTTCAGGACTCTTAGCTGTGGAATCTTACAAGTTTTTCTCCAATATTCAGCTTCTGTATGAATCTACTAGGAGATTCACCGGAGAATTAGAAACTAATCAATATGTAGCAGATAATTCCATCCTTCCACAGTTTCACATCAGAAACAATGTCATCTCCTAGCTTCATCAAAACTCATCAAAATCCACTATCTGCTGAAGAGCGCATGACTACCAATGAACCTTGCTGTAAAGATGTGGCTAATAATTTGCATGCTCCCAGGCTGTTTCCATCCTAACACTCAAAGTCCTACGTGGGAACTGTATGCAAAGTGCTTCAACATAATTTCTCCTTAAAAACAGCATGCACAGTTCACTGTGCCATCCTACACAAATGTAACATTCAACATTCATACACGTGAAGCTCTTTGTGCAACAAGCTACCCAGGAATGAAAGAAGAAAAACATTTTGCCACATCTATTTTTAAATAATGAGAAAACACTCAGGTATTAAATTAATGGAGGATCAATATATAAAATTCCTTCCAAGATGTGGCAGTGACAAACATGTATCAGAAAAAATGGAACTATCACTTTGGGAAAGCACCAGATGCCATGTTTTAAGCTGAAAAATTAGCATTTAATCAAAAAAAGAAAAGTTTAATCCGCATAAGGAATTTGTGAAGAGTACATACCTATTCCTTTCAACTATACCAAGCTTTAAGAAATTTGTTCATAATTCCTGCTATTGGATATACTTTATTTTCTTTTTCCAAATAATCATAAAAATCTCATTGTGGAACCAGTAGTAAATATTAAAAAGGGGATCTTCCTTTTGTTCTCCTGTTTTATTTAACACCCTTACTAATGACTGCTTTTAAAGAAGATTAGGCTATTCTTGCCTTCCCAATTCCCTTTAAACCAGGCTCTGCTCTCAGCTGCTTTTTCGATGTTAAACAAAGAAGGAAGGAGGAGCCACAGCACCTCTATAGAAAAGCAACAAACTGAAAGAGTCTGGTAGTGAGTTGCTTCTACTACAAGAGCCTCCAGTCTTCCCCCCTAAGACAGTCGTAGAGGGTAAAGTTTATCTCAGCCCAAGGAGGAGAAAGGGACTAGGAAGAGTAAAGAAACCTGCCAGAAAGGAAACTCATAGGTGTTGCAGAGGAGTTAAGAAGTGAGGGGGATGCAGAGATACTAGCTATTTGACTTTTTGAGGAAAATGCAGTTATACAAGGATGCAGACAGCTACTTAGTCACTTTAATTTTATGCTATTGCATGAAGAGCTTCTGTAAAGAACTCAAAAATTCTTGCAGCAGGAGAAGATTCTAGTTACTTCACTCCTAATATTACTATACAGTCTGGCATCAGAAGCACCATATGTAATATAAGGTACTAATACTAATTTGAGTATGCAAGTTTAAGAACGAAGCCCACATCTCTTATTCTGACACTGCACTAAAATATCCATTGGAAAAATGTGCCAATAGCTGGAGTCAGCAGTAAATACATGATGTAAAAGACTCAATAGAATCATGATATCCCTGATTGTTCTTGGTCTGAGGCTGCTATAGATATGTCAGAAATTGGTACCTCTTATTACTACACTCCTACTGTTAACATTTTTTTGAAGTGAAGTCTCAGAGCAATAATGTAACAAAAGATTATAAACTGAATTTTGATTACTATAGTTATGGCCCACAGTTCTCATTTTGGTTAAGTAATCTGAAATAGTGGTTCAAATGTACCTTTCTAAGCAAGCTGGAAAAATAGGAAGTAATTTGATTTGATGGTTATTGCAACATACTATTCATTGCTCACCTATTCAGACTCACAGAAAGAACAGAATTATTACTGCCAGTGCTTAAGAAGTCTTTACACCTAAAGATAAATGACCTGTAAAGTAGTTAAGACACAAACATGCTAGGTAGCCAGAACGGAAAGAAGACTTCACCAAGAATGCCAACTAATAATCTAGCTAGCAGAAGGGACCGTTAGAATTTCCAAGAGACGGTCATTAGCAACTTTTACCATATAGGAACTATACAAATTGCCTAAAGAGTAGGTTTCCTGAACTCCTTAAGAGAGAATTCAGAGCCAAAAAAATACACAGGAAAACCCAAGAAGGAAACAGATTTCTGTTTTCTCTGTAGCATCTAAAATGCTAAATACAACTCACGGTCATAGAGATAGCCAGTTCAGCTATTGCCAAAGAAAACCCCTGTCAGCAACAAATACAGCCCCCAGGTGAGCATTATGGGGTCAAGGCACAAGAAATTCTGTGATCAGGAAGTCCAAAGATAGCTGTTGGCACGCATGTAGTACAAGGCAGATCACATGCTGCTTTGTCAGGCCACTTTCCCAATTTCCCATCTTAACCATCCACTTCCACACACTACAAACTGACATACATTCTGCAACTGTCTAGGGGTTTTATTTGCATTGTTTTATAAAGAAAAAAAGCAGTAATAATCAGTAAGGCTACTTATTAACAGTCTTCTTCACCTAACAGGCTTGCTGTCTTAGACAAGGACAAAATTTGGCCTCTTCTCAGTTATTTCATGAAATTTCTCGTTCATCTCAGCTAGATTTACTGGCAAGCTTCCTACAGCCTTCTCACAACAGCACCAACAGGAGTGTGGATACAATAATCCCTCTTCAGAATGTTTTACAAAGTTACAGCAGCAATGTTGGCCTTTTTTGTCAACATGAAGAGGCAGACGGGAAAGACAACACATCCTAGATGACTAACAATGTCAGACAATATGGGGAGTTAAAGCTCAGGGAAAGAAAAAGATATGGATAAGGAGAAACTTGTTATCCAAACATGTCTGTTTTTCTATAACCAAGAAAGGAATGTGAAAAACAAGCAATGTTTCTGTTTTATTTACATTTTCCCTTTCTTCTACTTGGTCACCCTCATGTGAAAATCACTCTGGGCTCTATGACTTCAAAGGATAATAATATCTTGTACACAAGGAAAGATACCTTCACCATTTCAGCTGTAATTTAATATTATGACAATGTTTTCTTTTAATGAAAGAGAAGAGAGTGTTTATTTGAAAGTTGGCAGCTGGCCACCTCTTTTTTAAGCTATATGAGGTTGTGGTTTCTTAGAGCTGTGTGAAACAACTTTTTATGAAATCCAGGAGGGAAAGGCAAACACCCAAGACAAAAAGAACTGCGTACCATTTTCAGCTCTTCCACTGACTCACTGCACTGTGCACTCTTGAACATGTTCACTCTTTGCAATTTAGGTACGTGCAGCAGCTCTGATCAATAATGTCCTCCCACACAGATAAACAACAGGGCCAGGCTCTGTCCAATGCATAGAAAGGCAAACTCCCAGCCCAGAAGAGCTCATGCTCTCAGACAAGCATTAACAAAGAAATGTAACAACGAATAAAGGTACATGGAGAGAAGAGGAATAAACATAAAAGCCAGGAGAGAACAGATACAACTCAGTTGCACTCAAATATTAAAATACTTTTGTTCTGAAAATAGTTTAGAGAAATAAGCTATCAAAGGGATTAGGTTACATAACCCTAGTGACCCCATATAAAAATTCAGACAAACATCAGAGACTATATCGCAGGGCTCTCAAAGACAGCATTCAGCTGTCACAAGCTGTGCTATTATTTCCAGTTTTACTGAGCAGAAGACCAGATGAAGTATCTCCTGGAAATTACAGAACACACAGCAACTGAAAGCCACTGCCAATGATACATGACAGTTACCGCTCGACTGCACTTAACAAAACTTAGCACTATCCTTCAGTAAAAGTTACTTCTTTATATTTTCACTTGTAAGCATCCAAATGCTGCAGCTAGGCTATAGGGTGACCATGTCAGGGAGTATGCGACCTATGTACCTTTTTAGAGGATGCAGCACTTGTGTCTTGCCAAAAAATAGTGATTACCTCAGAATTATTTTGCTAAGATGCCTCTTCCCCCCAACCTTAATTAAATCTGCTGGCAAGGCAAAGATATACCACACCACAATTACAGTGGGCTTCCACATAAAGTATCTGAGTACATAGTGATACTTACTATTCACGCTGAATACTGTAGCTTATATCCAGAGGTACCACTGCATAGGCAAGTGAATGTGTATATGCATGCGTGTGTCTGCATATACTACTGATTGAGGCTTAATTACATTTTCTTGACACAAAGAGATAAAGCTGTGAAAACCTGCACTTACGCAGAAACTAATTGTAGTCTTGTGATCAACTCTTTAGCTGACAAAACAACTTTTTTCTGCTGATGCAATGCATTTTGGGGGTCAGGAAAGTGTCACTGATCGTTTTTCAAAGTTCCAAAAGGCATTTTAGGACCAGAAGCTCAGACCTTGAGTATGTGTCACTCAGACTTAAGTCTCCATGGGAGTTCAGGTAACAGCTTCAGATCTCCTCAGTCATTTTCAGATCATTCTAGTGCAATCCTCGCACATCCTGTCAGGTTGTTCTGCCTGCCATGCCGCCCTAGTGAGGCCAACAAGCAGACCAATGAATCTACAAGAAAAGGAGCTTACTTCTGCGAAGCAAACAAGTAAAGGCACAAGAACGCTCTTCTCAGAGGGCCAAAGACTGCAATTTGTTCTTATAGTACCTTCCCCAGTAAAAGGCTTCTCCAGAAGCTTGCCCAGAGATTGCTCAATGTGAGAAAGGAAGCAGGAATACAAACAGCACAGTCCTAAAGAGCTGTGCATGGGGAAGGAGGATAGAGGAGTCTTGTTGGCGATATAACCCTTTGAACTGTGACAGATTTACTCTAGCCTAGACTGTTACTTTTGTTCTAGGAAAAGGATATTTCATTAGCAGCAAGCTTGAGCAAAAACTAACTGCACGCAATGAACAGCAGTCCTAGGTACTGCTAACATTTCTTGATAGAAGTCATGACCTAAGATATACAGAATATGTGTAAAACTGTGTGCTAAATACATTCCTCAAAGAATACCAAAGAAGAATATACAGGCTACACTCCCGATCATGTGAGAAAAAATGTTCCCACTTTATTGTGAAAGTTTGGTTTAGGCCCATAAATAGGAAAAAACGTTAAAGCTACCCGAGTCACTTAATCTTTGCAGTTATTTTTGTTAAAGGAAAGAATATACATTTCACCCTTCTCTTTAACAGATAATTTGATTCTTTCATTGGTGCACTGTCTGTAATTTCTGTTGCTAACGTCCATCACATGCCTAATAGGCCAAGAGGCTCTCTCCCCACTCCTGGTAAGGGCAGCCCTTGTTCTACCCACTTTCCCTTTGGCCATTATACTTTTAATTGACTTTTCTTCTCCTTCCTTTTCCTCAATGTGTTTTTAAAACTGCTCCAAGATCTATTTATATCCTCAACAACCACTTCAGTCTCCCTTCCCAACATGTGTGTGTGCATGAAAGTCACTGCTTTCACAGTGACTAAAGTCACACCCCTAAAGCAAGCTAGTAAAACTTTTAAGAGTCGTTTTTTTCCAGAAGACTAGGAAAAGATAAAAGGAAGAGGAAAAGAAAAGAATGAAAAATAGAGTCAAGTCTGCATCCTGTGTCTTCTCAGATGCCCTGTATCACTCAGTTTGTGAGCTCTCCCCTGTCAGAGGGGACAGAAGGCAAATGACTAGGAAAGAATATCCTGGAGTCCACAATGGCTGAGCTTTCTGCATATCTGCTTTACTCATGAATTGTACACCAGCTTTAGGCAGACTACAAACAAGAGAGGGCCCTTAAGACAAAAATAAGAAAGTCACAGTCTGCCGGTGACTGTAAGACTTCGTTGACAATGACCATTGTCATTGCTGGGTTTTGCAGTTCAACACAAGCTAAAACTGAGCAAATTATTTTCTGCCCATGGGAATTCCTCTTGCATTCCCAGGAATATGGCTATTTGAAACTGGGAGGGGAAGAGGCAAGTCAGCGAACTTCCAGTTGAACTTGCAGCTCTTGTGAAGGGGATCACCAAATGTCCTAGAGGCATACATCATCCTTTCATCAATTATTCCATTAGCTGGGATATCCATGGGAACTATCTTTCTTGGTATTAGAACCTAACTCAGCTCCTTCCCAAGAAAGTTTAATTATAGAAGAACACGGGAGGTAGGATGATCCCAATTTCTTCATTACCTCAAAAAGTCAGGGAAGCATTGAAGATGCATGTTAGTACTTCATTTCCTTGCTGGTAGGACTTGTACATAGAACAATTTACTTGGAAAATTTAAAAACAACATTTTTAGAAATTAAGCAAAGTCATTTACTTTCAGGTATTCCATGAAACTGGAAGCATCTTGGCATGTCCATCATCAGTTCCAGGGGTTTAGAAAGATCAAGCTACTGGAAAGGATCTACACTATTCTGCTTTGCCACTTGGTTTTGATACTCCTGCAATACTGCAGCAGCCCTCATGACAGAGCTCAAATCAAGCTATCATTTAATGAGGCAACTATTTTTCCCCCCTTTTTTTAGCCAGAATGTGAGTAACTCACATACTTTACTCCTCCTTGCCTTGGCAGGTCAAACCACCACTACAAATCCAAGTTGCCTGGTGTGAATACTAAAACAGATGAAAAGCCATGAAGAAATCAAGATATAAAGGTGCTTTACCAGCAGTGAGGCAGAACATTTTTCATGTGTTCTGGATATTCTCAAGCAACAGAGTGAGAGTATCCTCCTGGGTAGCATATAGATACTTCATGTGCTTCCTGCAGAACAAACCTTCATGTGTATGAGCTTTCACCTCTGTGCTGAAATCCAACTTTACTCCCCATCTGCAGTCTGACATGTAACTTTCCCTCTGTTGTAGCACCTTAGCACACCATATCATGCAACTGCTTCAGGATTAACTGACTTTTGCTGAAGAAGCTTGTAAAATATAAAAGCTTTTGTCTCCCCAACAAGTCTCTGAACTTGTGATTAAATGAGTCATTATAAACTATTAAATGATATTTTAGCAGAGATAAATACTGATTCTTCAGATGTTTTTATGGACTTTTCTGCTGACTCAGTTCACAGTACAGTAAGGACTCAACATTATGTGTGTGAACTGACGTATTGAAGAGATTGTCAAAATGAGCCACTAGCAGTTTGTGGATCTTACCTGTTGTTAGTTCATTTTGGATCTTATAAAGAGCAAGCTGTGACTTACAGGGTGTTCTTTTAGTGTTGCTTGAAGTATTGTGCAATATACGGGAACAAAGGATTTAATTTAAAGAGACTAAAATATCACCACAACTAAATTACAGTTGTTCTCAAGGCTTCTGATCCAGTTGGGTTTGGAAGAACAAGAATTTACAAAACAAAGATCTGCGTACTCTGCATGGATTTTATTTCTAAAAATTAGCAAGGAAATATTAAGATTAAACCAACATATTACTAACACAAAATTAGTTAACTTTTCTAAATGGGTTAAAATCTAGCTGTAGCCAAGCCTAGGTCACAACGAATTTGGATCAATGAATCAAATGGGTTAATGATGATGTCTTAAATAATCAAATTCTGAAATCATCAAATGAATGCATCAGCTAATCAAATCAAATCAGAAGGTTAACACAGACAGGATTGCTTTTCATCAATCCTCTACCAAAAGATTGAAAGTGATGGCCATTTTCCTTTGATCTAACACTGCACCTCGGTTCCAATCTAACACAGTAATCTTGGTGCACTTTGTATTGGACATGACTTTGTCATGTCTGACTTTGAACCTTTAAGCAAGTTGTAAGAAAGTACAGTAAGCTTCCTTCTTGTATCACTTTGCTGTTACAGAACTGTTCTTCCCATTTTGCATACAAAATGCAGAATATTCAATAAAAGCCACTATTAAAACAATACTAGCTCTGAATAGCACTTCTTCACCCTGATGATGCCTACTAATTTCAAAAAGTCTTAGTTCTGATTTACATGTAGGGAACTATTAACAGCACTATTTCCCATTTCATCCATGCTCACATTCTGCAGGGACAGAACAAGGAAGTTTCTTTCCGTTAAGGCTAAAGGAAAAGAGAATGAGACTTTGTATTTCTTTTCCTGCTCTACTGTCTTGGAAGCTCTCATGCAGAGAACTGCAACTACTGGCACTAAACAATGCAGTAGCTTGTTAAGAAAACAGAAGCTATAGTTTCTTTGATAGTAAAGGTGGGATCAATCTCCTCAAAGCAGAGGGAGCCTCCAAATGACATGATCTGTCTAGGGGCAACCTGTATAGACACTGTGGAGAGAAAAGTACCTTTAGGCATTCAATCCATGTCTGCTAGCCATGGATTTGGGACAGAATTGTGTCCTCCCTCTGACAGCCTCGATGACTCCTGCTATCACAGAACAGAACTGTTACCACTAATATAGCCAATGGCAAGTGTCTTCACTTCCCAGTATCTCCAAAGTGATGATACTTTTCTGCTCAATAGGGTTGGTGAACTATGAGAAAGAGCCTCTTGTCTTAATAGCCACAATTTTGTATTGTTTTATTTTAAGACATGGGGAGGGGAACTTCCATTTATTCAAAGATTCAGAGATCTCCTTACTTCAGAAATCCAGGGTCAGTTATTTCAGCTTCCTAGAAATAGCCAGTGTGGTCTAATTCTCCTGCAAGACACATGCTTTTGGTCTTTTCAGCCAGAGCTTTTTAATTCTTTTAGGAACCACAGTAGATTCATATCTAAACAGCCTGTTAAAACTTGGTGTGTGTTATCAGAGAGAGCTCTAATCATAACCACACTGCCAGAAGAGCCAATGGTGCAACCACAAGCAGAGACTATTCCAGAAACATTATACATTGGGCAGGGGTGAATTCAAAGTAACTTGGAGACAACTTAAAGGATGCCTTCTTTCCACAGTACAGGCAACTTCATTACCAACTTCATTAAAAAAGATCTCGGCATCTTTATAGCTGCAACTCACAGTTCAGCCAGTGCTTTTCATTCTTCATCCCAACTCAGACCCTACTAGCATGTGAACATATGCATGTTCACATCTCCTAACCACTGTCATATCATTGTACCCTCAAGAAAATTAGTGAAGTAAAGAAATCTTCATATAAATTATTAGACAATAAATTTTGCCCTCACCTTTTTCAGTATGAGTGTCATTTAATTTACAAAAATTAAAGTTTACCCAGATGCATTTGAATAGGAGTTATTCCAATCCAGCTGAAAAGAAAACTGGAATAACAGCTAATAAAAAGAAATTTTTCCTGTTTATTTCAAGACTAACACCCACTATGGACTAACACAGCTAGGAATTAAATGTAGTTTCCTGAATTGGCTACATATTTCTTAACTTTGATACTTATTTATAATGGCAACATCGATACTGACAAAGTCAGAAATTTCAGGTTGCTTCTCAGTATTAAGTTGGGAACTGAAGCTGAGATGTGAGATTTCCAATTATATGCTATACTATGTTTTTGCATAGTGCTATGTATACTGTCTTTAAACACCCATCAGTTTAATAATTCTAGACACAGGACATTTTTATGTTTGGAGGTTTTTGGACTTTCAACTGGCCAATCATATAAAACACCCTCTTAAACTTCTATATAATTAGATCATTTCATGTTCTGCATGGTGCCATTTTCTCCAGAAATGTGTACTTCTTGAATTAACTTTATTTCCAAGTCTTCTGTTTAAGCCCCTAGTTTCCATTCTTCAGACATGGATTTATTTTGTGTGGTAGAAACAGGCCTGGTGGTAGAGAAGGAAGGGAAAGGGTACTTGTCATAACATTTGGGGCTACAGGGCAGTGTAACCCCTTCCACCCACAACAGCTCAAACTCACATTAAGTTCTTCATTATTTAGAAGCATCCTTGAAAACAGATATATTATTGAGAAAATTTATGATTTCTATTTTAGCAAGTACTTTTGCAACATTGCAGTCAGTGTAGATGCTGCTAAAGCATCTGTAATACTGGTTAAAAGGGTTTATTGCCTATTCACATTTTAAGTGATTTCTACCCATAACGAATATTGTATCAAAACTAGTATCTGAAGTTTTCTTTTCTCAGTCTGGTCACAATTCTATTTTCCTCTTGTCAATGCTTAAGGAATACATATTCCCAAAGAAAGAAACAGTTAATACTCTATCATCCATTCAATGTTTTCCACTAATTTAAAAATGGCCCCAGCCCACCAGTTCTGTTAGGGGGTGGGGAACTTTAATTTTTCTCTTTTATCAATCATACCAAAGCCACTTTATGCTGTCTGAACACCTTCCTTATTGAATTTTTGATTAGGACAACCTAAGAATGAACTTGCTTAGATACTCTGATGTGCACTCGCGTTTATGTCTCCTTCTTTTAGTGTCTTCCTGTGGATACAGCTGATTCTATACAAACTCTATCTGGTTTTGTGGCATTGCTGTCACAAAGTATAGCACGTGTTGTCTAGCCATTCCTGGTCAATTTAAAGCTCTTTACGGTCACATGCTGCCAACCGGAATTCAGCATTGCTTTCTCTTCGTATCAGTCAACAATCAACAATCACTTGCATATCACTCAGTTGCTAGCGATCTGAGACCTGGTGTTTTGGTGCACCTCAGTGGCTGACACATTTGCAACACCTTTTTAATCACATCTGTGACAGCCACAAGCACAGGAAAAGGACAAGCATTATCTAGTTAAATCTGCCAAAATTTTGGATTAACCCCCACTGCTTTTCTTTACTGATATGTATATATATAATTCCTCAGCTGATTTTAAGAGGTCATAGTTGATGCTTTTACTCTCATATTACAGTGGTATCTATCAGATAACCACAAGATGACAGATAAGCAATAAAATAACCACAGTGTAGAAATAAAAGAAGTGAATGGATGTTCTCTAATATGAAGAAGAAAGAGAACCTGAGGTCATTCAGCCAGGTTAGAAGTATCAGATTATGAACAGATATCCAGTGAATCAGCAACTGGTGTATCTGTCTCTAATTAGCTCCTGGATACAAACCCTTCCAGAACCCTCGAGGTATGAGGCAAATTAAGAGATTATAAATCTGTTTAGGAAGAACAGGCTGTAACAGAAAAGAAGAGGTGAATGAGTGTCACAGTATATTACACTGCTGCTACTTTTGACCTGCACTGTTATTTACTAAACAGACTGTAAGACTCTCAATAATGATGCTGAAAAGGCAAATTGTTCCATTAACATTAGATTCTTTATTTGGGAGAGGAGGAACCACAGTACATGTATACCATATAAAGATATAACAGCACTATCTACTCAGGCATTAAAAATAAATAAATAAATAAAATAGACAGCTTGAACCCAGAAGTCCTTAACAAGCTGACTGATGATATCTCTGCCATAACACTCATTTTTAGCAAGTCTTGGAATACTGAAAGCATCTCAGAGGATGAAAAAAAGCTAGTGCTTTCTTGCCAGTCAAAAATTGTAAAAGGGGAAACAATTATATGCTGGATTGCAATCTTGAGCAAAATAATGGACAAATGGTATTAAATTAAGAATAAGAATAAAATTAAAAAGTCAATGATGTGATTCATGGAATACAGGTGAACTTAAATCCATCTTATACTCTGGAGAAGACAGTGGCTTTGTCCACATGGACATCCCCTGCAGCTCCTGAACTCTTTTCAGTCTTCCAGCACTGTAAAATTGTACCCCACCTACCCATTTAAAAACACACCAGCAGATGACTTCCTAATGACAGGAACATACACCATCAGGTTTCCAAAGCATAGCAGACAATTAGTTCTGACTAAATCTATATAAAATGCATACTTCTTCATAATTTTTTATTGCATGTTCATTAGTTTATTTGTTGATATTGCATTCTTTAAAAATCACCTGTGATGCACAGGTATGAAGGAACATGCTAGGTCTCCAGGGGAAAAAAATAGGAAATTTTAAGGCATCATGCTTCTGGCTTCCCCTGCAAAATTCAGCTGATTTGCATGCAGTAGAGAAGAACAATAAACTGATGTTTTTGTCAGAAGCCTTCTAGGTCTGTCCAGGGAAAGAAGGCTCCAGTAGCATGCAACATTTGCATTTTCAGTTTCTTCTTTCAGGAGGCTCCTAGCCACCCTATTCGCAACAATCTGATCTGACATTTATGCATACCTCTGTTTACAGTCTGCATGTCAGGCGCAGGTTCTTAATAGGTGTACCCTTGATTCTAGTATTAGTAAAACACAGATTATACTAGCCTTGCAAACAGCTAACTTTTCTTTCAGTGCCCAGTCTATTTTTCACAATAATTTGCTTCATCCCATCTTTCACTTCAAGTATTTCAACCTATCTCTAACTTAGCCTTTCAGTTAACAGCTCAAATTTATGCAACTGTATCAGAGCTGTAACATTAACCAAGTGTCCTTGTCTTGTGGCTTTTCTTTGTCAGAAACAGCCATCTTTCTCAAATTGTATTTTTGTATGAGTCTGTGAATACAGGAATTTTTTCCTCAGCTTTACCTAGCAGTATGCCACTAGTACCTTGGCAGAAGTTATGTGCAGCAGCATGGAAGATTCCATCCTCTACAATTTCTTTTCAATATCGCCAGGAAAATATGGAAGTACTGCCACAAGTCTCCCCTCAGTATCTGCCAAACGCCTTTCCAGAAGGAAAGATTCCAATTGCTTCATGCCAAAATTTAGTTTTCATGGGCATAAGTTGTGAAAAGGTGGGATTCACAAGAGTACTGTTAAGAGATTAAACTATTTCTTAGCATAAATTATCTGGTAAATACGTAACAGCAAGATTTAAGATTTCAATCACCTAGTACTTAGGTGTAAAAACTAAGGAGAAAGAAAGAGAAGCACTATAGAAGTAGCCTAGACGACTAGCTTAAATTAGCCTTAGTATTTACTAAGTACTTAATTACTAAAACCATAATTACTAAATAATGGCCAATAGTAATCCTGTCCTAAGTGCCATGTGATGAATTGGTTTGTAACCAATTCAGTTTGCAACTCTGAACAATTGCTAAAAATCTTGGACACTGCAGTAAATAGGCTGCTATCTATATCAATCCTTCAGTGACTAAACTAGAATAAAGAGAAGCACAAGATTAAAAACTGAATCTTCTGTTAATATCCTTTATATTTTTCATTATTAACTCCCTGGATTAAATTCTACAGTGTACTACCAACACTCTGTGTTACCTGGGGCCTATTCAGTTAGTGCACAAGTTGTCATCTGTGAAAAGAGGGCAAAAGCATTTCTTATTATGTTCATTTCTTGGCATCTCCTATATGCTCGTCAGAGTCACAACCTATTCTTTTTCTCCATGCTTTCTCCTTCCCTCCCCAAAACTGCATTGTGAAAAATGGAATGGATGTCTATATTATACTGTGGAGAACTTTGGCATCAACTAATAACTTTGGAAAATAAACCTGAACATGAAAGAAAGAGATGAAGGACCAGTCCCTTTGCAGCAGTTGCACAGCATATACAGAATGAATCCCAAGGAAATGGATGTCTAGAGAGTAGTTTACAGGTAAAGAAAAAAAAAACACATGCAGCCTAGAGAAAGGCAGAGTTCTAATAGCCCTTGCAGAGCCAGAAGAGAGGAATTAGCAAACCTAGAAGGAAAAGAGCCCTCATAACATCCACTGAACTATGACTGGGTAGATCAGTAGGTTAAGTGCAGTGAAAAGCATTTCCAGGTAATCTGCACTGACCCCTAATCACTGCCCAGGACTTTCCACTTTATCGAATAAAGAGAAGGGAGTGGAAATTATGTCAATGAAAGGACGAACCAGGACCATGAATATCAGTCATAACAGTTAACAGAAGTAAAGATGCAAATACTAAAGATCTTTGGATGAACTGAAGTTGAGGAGAAAGGGGACTCCCTAAATCAGACCTCTATTAGTTTTTGAAGGAATTCTGCAAAGTAGGTTATGACTTAACCAAAATATGTGAATAGGGATGGGGGGGGGGTGGAAAGAAAGGAGAGAGAAAGAAAATTTAAAATTTTATAGAAATCATGAATTTTCTAATTTTACATTTTCACATTTTACATATTTGTGTGTGTATGTGTATATGTGTATTTATTTATTACATAAGAAGCCTGTGAGCCCTTAGGAGATCACAACAGAATGATGCAGTTCTAGTGAGTTTTGAGGGACTGAAGAACAATTAGGGATAAAAAAAATAGTGGAGAGATACCTGTGCTAAATGGACTACAGTCCTACAGAGAAAAGGAGCTATGCTATGATATCCCATAAGTTATCTTAGGAACAACAATGGTGCAAATCCAAAGGCCTAAAGTAGTTTCTAGTCAACTCCTAGAAGACACAAAATGCAGTTGTCAGTGCAATTTCAACGGGAGCAGCTCCACTAGTTCTCCTTCAGAGAAAAGCTGGAGGCATCAGCTGAGTGCAAAACATTGGAAAGACACTGGTGAGTGCTGACTGTCACCAGAGGGTGAAGAGTGGCCAGTAAAAGATTCTAGTGGAAACAAACAGTGCAGAGCACCCCTTCCAATGCGTGTATGTCTGTGGAGCAGAAAGCATTTTGTCATGGTGAGAAGTTATCACTTCTCTGATGAAAGGCTTTTAAGCAATCAAAACATGGACTAGGATAGGGATTTAAAACACAAGTTCAAATATCACAGCTGGTTAGATCATGAAGCATAAATGTCACAGGAAACAGCTGGTGTTTGATAGGTCAGGAATCAGCTATGCTTTCAAAGCAGGAATTTAAGAAAGACTGAAAAATAATTCCAGGAAACAAAAGAACTGCTTTCACAAGATGGGTACATTTCTCCGGGCTCAACCAATACAACATGCCTAAGATTGCCCAAGGAGTGAAATGATTGCTATTACAATGAACTGGACACAATTATCCTCCAATATCCCATTTCATCTTATATGCTGGCTAGGTATAAACATTTAATTAAAAATATACATGGAACAATGCAAGACATGCAAATAATTAATTATCATATACAAGAATATTTCACAGTCTCTTTGTCTGAATCCCAATCCAACACTTGGAAAAAGTCATAATGGATTTGTTTACTTTCAATGACAGGAATTATGTTACCACAGGAGACTGCTACTCCAGCCTCTGTCCAAAAGTGGACATTTCTACCTGAATTACAATGAAGAAACCAAAGGAATATTTTGCAAAGTTGAGCACAATGGACAAAAAAGCACCACAAATAAATTACAGACCATGCTGCGTTAGCACTAAGTCCTTCAGATTTAATTGCAAGGGGGCATTACAGAAAGATGTCTGCTTAAGATACTCCAAAAACAGCAGATATGCAGAGAGACAAGAAACTGGTGACCAAAAGGCAGAGAGTTATGAGGATGAGGAGGGATTTACCAGCTGATAGAACAAAAAAATGAGAAACTGGTTTAGAGAGCATATTTAATGTCCATTTAATGTAATGTTAAGGTGACCTGACAGGCCACAATGGCATGGCAAGAAAGGTCCTTTCTATGGTATGTTATACACTAGACCTCACAAAGTTGACAAAGACTCTATTAGAAAGAAAAAACTGTGAAATATGAGGAACTTGGAGCAGAGTCTTCTCTGCAGAGACTTGAAGAACACTTCAGGAACAACAACAATGAAAAAGCTGCAAAAACACAGCTAGGATGCTGACTTGAATCACATCGCCAGTATAAAGTCTTCTTAATATTGAAACAATTTAATAAGTATGGAAGCCTGATGGTATGCTGACTATTAAAAAGAGTGATGTTTTCATTGCTTACTGTTTCAGAGTAGCGTGAGAGCCAAGCCTTCAGAAGAAGGTATGTCTGGACAGCCTCATAAGATCCACACATCTTATGGAAAGGATT
The DNA here is from genome assembly GCF_028389875.1 of Rhea pennata. NCBI lineage: Eukaryota > Metazoa > Chordata > Aves > Rheiformes > Rheidae > Rhea > Rhea pennata. Next base: position 16,679,844 of record NC_084667.1, on the reverse strand, counting down.
AGGACTAAGTTTGTTTATGTAGTCCTAAGTATTTGCCACCTGAAAGACAACTGTCCGGTATGAATACCTACACTGCAGCCAGCACAATGCTAGAGTTGTAGAATCTTTTTTCAAACTGCACATGGGATTACAGTTGTGAGGAATGAATTCTGTACACGAGACTCTCAGTGGGAGAGCCCTGGTGTTCAGAACTTCCTGAACAGATTAATAGCCAGGGATCAGTTAAGACTAGCCTATGGCTGTTTGGCAAGCTGTTTCTTTCTTTATTTTTGAATGATAAAAAAAAAAAGATCACCTTTGAGTTGAACAAAACTTAACACAGTTTTTGCTCATAGTCTGGAAGAACATTACCAAAATTTATCAATTGTACCCATCCACTTTGGTGGGAAACTGATTTTTCAAACAGAAAAATGGTCACTTGCGTTTCAGTCTTTTCACCATTTTCCACCCAGCAAAGAAACACATAAAAATGGGATGATAGCCAGATGATCTCACTGTTCTCAGAGCACAAAACAGAAGAAATAGGAGTTGTGTTGTAAAGAATGATTACATCTACAAGGATACTTTGTAATCTTGGATTTCTGCCCCTCCACACTTTTTCTTTGGCTTCCAAGAGGATAAGGGGTGATTTAGGGAAAGATACAACTCAAACCACATTTCCACTGGAGAGTGGCTAATAGGATATTTTATATGAAGGCTTTCATTTTACTTTTGAGAGGAAGGCCTTAAATATAATGAGCCCTTTACCTTGAAGGACCACCTCAGGATCACTGCCTGCCAAAATGGTAATTGTGAAATTAGGAATTTCTTTCCTCCCAAGGAAGAAAGCCTCATTACTGCAAGGATGTGTTTCAGGGTTTGACAACTTTATGTTTATTATTCTAGTGCATTGGCAGAGCCAGATACCATCACGGCTACTCTGATATTCTTAACATCCACTAAACTGTGCTTAGAAAATACCCCCCCCCCACTCTTAAATCCAGACAGCTTTACAGAAGGGAATGAGCAGCAAAAAATCAAAATGACTGAACTTGGACCATTCCAGAACGGATCTCATCCATTTTAAAACAAGTGGACCTCTCTCATTCAGTTCTTTCAAAGATGTTTCAGCCTGTCATAAGCTTCATGCTGAAGATGAAAACATCACAGCAAACCCCCACCACCACATGAAATCAGTGCAAGAGCATCAAAGAGGAAGAAACATAGAGCAAGTGCTTGCAAATAAAGACTGTTGGGAAAACTTCTGTTTTTCTTTCAGACCATGGATAAATTAATTAAACATTAATTAACAAAATGGTACCATAAAGAAAATGATTGGGAACAATCCCTCCCACCAGTCCTAGACTATTTCATTCACAGGCAGTAGGGAAACACCTCTGCCAACAGATGGCATTTCTGGATATATCTGGTAAATGTGTGTGTAGTAGGAACAGGCACACAAAAATCACTGGAGGCAAACTAACAGAATATATGAATGCTGAATTCTCTGGATAGCTCAACTTAAGCTCTTATGTTTCTTTCAAGAGAAAACAAAACCACCTTTTGTTAGACTGAATTCCAGAAACACTGTGGCTACTGGAGGCAAGATCTGCTCCACCACTGCTTGCTTACCTTCTTAATTACTAATTTCTTTTGGAATCATTAGGAGAAAAGCACTCCCTCTCTGGAAGTGGTTGGTTAGGAAATGGTATGAGACCATTGGCTCCTTCTAGTAATTACTGTCTTTAACTAGACCTTTATCAGAGAATTATGAAGGATACTATATATCCCAGTAGTGAGTCCTTGAAGATCAATGCTTGACTGCTATTGGCCTGCTGCTGGAGTTTCTTCACTGGCAAAAGGACACTCCAGACCATTCCACACAATGGAGAAAACAGAAGTTTCTATTCCTCAGCCATCAACAAAGCATGCTAAGACGAACAGCACAGAGGGCCTTAGTTCTTTGCTCCCAGGACACCAGCCAGCATACATGAGCCAGCACAATGAGGATAACAAACAACATGAGGTCAAGAGCCTGTGCAGTTTTCTCCTCTATTGCCCCTCTCCAGTAAAAGCCTGAATCATGACAAGTTCTAAAGCAAGCCTGGCTCTACCATCAGGGCAGTGTATCAGTGTGGAGAGCCTCACATAAGGCGGCTTTCAAGGTGACAAAATGCTTTACACTGGCACATAGCTTTCAATGGTAACACAGACTGTAAGGTTCTTTAACTCCACACAATTCCTACACTTTTCAATATACATTCTTTTAAGATAGAAATCAGCTACCAGACCAAGCTTGGGTTCCTTGACTCACTATTCCTACTAAATGTCTCACATCTGTCAGAATTCCTGTATGTTTTGATGATGTTTGGACTTGATCTGCTCATCCAGCACCTGCATTTTACCTTTTCTGCTATAAACAACCTGAAATTGGAGCTGTAATTAGCAGATTAGTGTCCACAGGAAAAGACTGAACCCATATTTGAGCTGTACAGTTCTTTTTTACATACGGCTTTCAAGAGTTTCCACTGCCTAGCTGTTACTCCACTACAGCTTCTTCCAGTGAAGGGGAGAGTAATATGAAAAAAATCATTGGTGTCATTTCAGTCCCCTATCAGAGCTCAGCTGCAGAGTTCCAGAGCTCTCACAGTGTCATATATCTAGAAGTGCTGCCCTGTCTGCAACAGCTCCTAGAGCAGCCTGAATTCCTCTGCATCAGAAAGTTCTAAATGACCCTGTAAACATCAGAAGTGTCCCACACACTTCTAAAAATGCCTGTCATTGCAATAGCCAGCTACCAGGTCAATAACAGCTAAAGATTCCTTGCAAGCAGAGGATGAACTTTGCTTCATCTACAGAAGTGAGAAAGCGACACATGCACAATGCACACACTCTGAGGGAGCTTCACAGTCCGAAGTATATAGCATTATTTTGGAAGTGCCCAGGTCTATGTCTTTGAAGACGGGATGCACTTACCACCAGTGAAGGTGAAGAGATATGTTGCCTTGAGCAAAGTCCTGTCAGCTCTAGGCAAGAGTCAAGCACTTTTCAAACATCACAGCTAGAATTTGTTGACAGCCCACAGAGAAGGGACCACAACTTTGCCAGCAAGTGCTCCAGCAGCATGTAGAGTCTGCCAGTGCCAGCTGAGACTCCCAAATGGGCTTCCCACCAGCTGAGCCTCTCGATGCCAGCTGGACTCTAGAACAGAAAGAAGTGTCAAACAAACACTCAGAGGAGGCTAAGAAACTGGCATGTGAAATAGCACAATTTTCGGCAGGACATTTAACAGTTTGGTGCCAAGATTTCAAACTTCTTCCTTGCATCATGGCTAGCGTTCTGTGCTGGTGTAAGCAATGCCTACCTCCGAATCACACTCACCCTGAATAATCTGTAATTCTTCTTTGCATACCCTTGTTGCATATCCTCTTTACGCAGCTGAGAATCTGGGCTTTGAATCTACAGGCATAAATACACTAAGCAATAGCTTTGAATTTTTAAAAAATTCAGGCCAGCTGTGAGTAAGGGAGGCAGACAGACACAAGCTATGTACTTATCCTGACAAGAATTAGGGACATCAGTACATCCTTCACTGAGCTCAACCTGCCAGCTCTTCTTACTCATTGTCTTTAAGAGATATTAAGCCACGGGGGAGACAGCAAGATGCAGCAGTACATCCGACAGGGTGCAGGGGAACTGGAACAGCAGTGAAGTCCAGCTGTGCACGAACAGGCTAAAAGGTCAGAAAGGTTCCAAGATCATAAAAAACGAATCTGACTAGAGAAAACTAATGATGTTCAGCATCTAGCTCTATCAAAAAGGTGGGGAAAGCAGGAAATGGGAAACTGTTTACTGTACCATAGTTAGCATTCACAAAACATCTATTATGTTTAAACAGCATCCAGCATTTAGTTATATCTAGAAATGCAACACCAGCAACTCTAGTTATATTCTGTCCTTTCTTTCTCCCAAACAATTTACACAAAGATGAAACTATACTCTTCAGGGTGATTTAGGGTCACAAATGACAGAGGTGGAATGAAGAACATCATGTCACTGGAAAAACAAGAGGGGATTTTACATCTATTCACTGGTGTTGTGCCTTCTCATGAGCAGATAAGGATACACCATGACAGAATAACACAAACGCATACCTTTAAGGAGAACGCTCTTATTTCCTCCACTAATGGAAAAGCCAATATTGTCAGAAAGCTCTTATCAGTTATCCAATGCTCAATGTGAAAGAAGAAAGAGACTTTTTTCCAAAGCAAGAAATTTAAATTTCGACTGAAACTGACTTATAGACTCCCTAGTTACACTTCATTAAAAAAAGGCCTAATAAATAGAAATAATGCTGTGATCTATTTCAAGGAATTAGAATATACTATTTTATGTCTCATCATATCTAACTAAGGGAGATAATATAGGTAAAACAGGACAAGGTTTAAGGCACTAAAGGCTAAACAACCTTCCACAAACCACACAGAAAGTTAGTGCCAGAACCTGGAACCAACACTAGGAAATCTGACTCCCTTTATCCTCCTACTGTACAAGAATTAAATAATTCTACCTTCCCATTCACCCTGCCTAACTTAAAGTCACATTAAAAGGCAAGATGGATTTTAAAAATGTTCTGTACACTTACTTTTAGTAGTACATTAGGACAATTGAAAGAATGACAAATGTCTCTGGTGCTGCCAATGCTTATAACTCTATTCTGAATCTAGTTCTCTACAGTGTTTTTCTTAAGCATGTAGTTTCTGGAGCCATGTAATGACATGAAAATTACAGCAACAAAAATTACTTAATACTTACCCAGACTAGAAAACACAAACTGGAAAGACTTTGAAACCAGATGGCTCATAAATATGTTTGTTTTAATTTGATGATTTTTAACCCTATCCTATGATGTGAAAACTGAGTTTTGAGAGCCTAGGTGCCATAAAAGCTGGGCATGCTATATATTTACCCTTTGCCAAGCTCAGAAAGACTAAGCAAGGCACTTTCACCTTTTACTTCTCATCAGCTTTATTTCTTGTTCCTTTGTGTGTTTGGGTCATGAAGAACAAAATGGTATATTTAAGAGTATTCTTAAGTGTAGTTTATGTTCTTTGGAAAACAAGTGGGAGCATATATGTGCAAACTAGAGCTTATAGAAATTTTTGTTTTTAAAATTTATGCTCAGGACCAAAACTATTTTGTTATCTCCCTTTTAGACAATAAACACAATCCTCTGCTTTGGAGTTTCAGAGCAGCTTTAGCCCTATCCCTAACCGTTTCAGCATGCATCTTGCCTTAACAGTCTGTACTTGCTTTTGGTCAAAGTTGGAAACAGTCTATTTCAGGCAAAGAGCTAAGGAAAGGTGTGAAGGCCATGCAACAACATCGCTTATCATTACTTCTCAGTATTGTTTTTACACTACTAACATCAGTGATAGAATATAGACTGCTAGTCTGAATTTTGTGCCCCCTAAAATGGTGTAAGTTTTGATAGCTGGCAACCATGAAAGCTAATAAGGTCCAAAAATGAAAAATTTTCATAAACAGAACTAGATTACTAAAAGCCTTGTTTTTCTGTTTAGTAAAACTGGATGGTAGGTATTCTTCCAGTGGTACAAATTCATATGTGGGACATCAGCTTGCTTTCCCAAACAAGATATTTGGGAATGACAGTGGGGGAAAGGAAAAAGAAGGAAAAAGAACTATATCCTGTCTTAAACTGACCAGCATATCAAAAATGAAAATTGCTTCTAAAGGGAAGGCTGAACGCCTGTGTCTGATCAGAGTGAATAAATTACACGTCCAGATGAGGTGAAAAGAGCTGGATTTGTATTAGTCTGTTGTATTTTTGTATTCACTTAAATAGCTAGAACATAAGCCCTTTTGAACTAAGTAAATACCAAATCTGGAAAACAGGAGTTTAAACTGAAGTTCAGGGTGCAGAAAAGAGGCTAGTTATAGGAGCAGGGCTGTCAGACAATCAACTATCCACCGCTTAACCTACTGTCACCAAACTGGAAGTTTGCAGCAGGGGGAAACTTTATCTGCTATTTTTTTTTAACCTAAGTAGCAGAATCAGAAATCAAACCTGGGTGAATTTGTATAGTTTTCCCCCAAACTTGTATGTCAAAATTTGGTTAGTAGAGACATTTTAAACTTGGTTTATTTGCCTCATTTTGCTTGTAATTAATTCACAAAGATATTTTTGTAAGTTTTAGAGACCTAGAAATTTATTCTCTGGGATTGCAGAAAACTGACAAACAATCTGATAAATTTATGGAAAAATATAAAGTCTGTTAGAACCTGATGGATACTGAAGGGCCAGAAGGCATGCAAGACTTCAAGAAACGTGAACGGAGCAGTGAAAGCAAGTATTTGGTGATGACTGCTATCAGGGCTTGCAAGATTCATAGGGTGCAATGACTCATTAAAATCTAGGCCCACACAGAGTTAAAGAAAGCTTGTTTCAGAGATTTTTAATGCTTCTCTGGCTCCTGTAGTGACTGTAAACAAAGAAAATGCTCCTGTTGTGAATTACACACTTTAAAAGTGTTACTAATGTAAAGAGATCTGGATTCCAGCTTAGTACACATCAAAATGTCATAGAGCAAACTCTAAAAACATGTTAAAGGCCAAGCAAATTTCATGTCAGTCTTCCACTAGCTGAAGTAAAAGTAGCAAATATGTATTAATCGCTCATAACTCAGTAGGAAAAAAACCCAAATTATAAATAGTATATACTCAGAAAATAAAAACTGCAGTAAAATGTAACAACATAAACAGAAGATCCAGAAAATAAAGACATGCACGTTATTAGAGGTGTGTAATTGTAACTCTCAAGGCTCTCTACATTATCTAAAATATTAGTCAAGACACCAGGGTCTGCAGAAGAACCAAATGAACAACTCAATGAGGCAAATAGTTTCTCAGTTCAGTTCCAGTTTGGATTCAGCTTTGCCTGAGATTGTTGTGGTTCAGGTTGACAGCTGGTATCCAGCTTTCAGCAATCCCAAGGCGCACTGAAAAGGTTCATGGTCTCTGCTGGAGTTCCTACGTCCTGCTCCCCTGCCTGGCCCTGGACACCATCGCGCTCCCCCTGTAGCTGCACTGCTTCCTCCTACCACCTCAGGCCAGGAGAGAGGAGCAGAAGCTGCGAGATTGTGCTACGAAGAGGAACGTGGATTTGGTGTAGTGCGATAGAGGAGGAGGAGAGGAGAGTTAAGCTCCTCTAGCCTTCCCCTCTCCCTGCTGCACATGCAGCACACAGTGCACAAACTTGCAAGTACAGAAACACACAAGCACACCCACATACGCAGGGGTGCAACTGCCAAGGGCTAGCCCAGGTGCGGTGCTGCAGGTGTTTCCAGAGCACCCTGAGACAACTGGACTCCATAGTAGAGCCCATCCCCTCCCACTGGAGCCCCCAGAGTCCACCCCAAGCATGTAGAAAACGCTCTGGATCTCAGCAATTCAAAGCAGCACTGTGTCACCATGGGAGTGGGAGCTGGTGACTGTCCTGTGGGAGGCAGAAGTTGGTTGCAAAGCTGCACAGAGACCCTTGCAGCTGGAGGTTGCTCCCATGCTGATCACATCTCTGCTGAGGGGTGAAAGATTCCACTAAACTGTGATACTCAACTAGTAAACTGTTGGTTTGATCCTGATTTAGATTCTAATTAGACTTCAGTTACTGAGTCAGCTCTGATTCAAGGGGGAAAAAAGTTCCAGTTTGGGTTTAGTTTTGCTCCTTCGTACCTTAAAAACTCCTCCCCAGGACATGGCAGGAACAGAAACTTCTCACCTCTTGCACTTCATTATGCACACCAAAATCCTATCACATACCTCCATTTCACCTTCTACTACAGCTCCCACTCAGTTACTTTATCACTCCTCTGTTTCAAATATATAACATGCAACTCCATACACACACACAGTGGAGAGGTGCGGATGCTTTAAACCCCAAAAGTTTGGCTGCCTATGCCCTGAAACACATGCTGGGCTATGAATTGGGAAAAAAAAAAAAAAAAAAAAAAGGTGAACAACCACAGTGCATGAGTAAATGTATCATTCTTGGCCAATATGCCAAAGCTTATGGGATTTCAGAGACCAATTAGCTGAAAATCTGTGATGCCTTATTAACAGACATGGTTTTCCCATTAGACAGCGCATAAGCTAAGCTGAGTTGCAAGAATCTGTGCTTTTTGGAAAGACTTTAGCTTTGTATTCTACACTTCACTCTTTCTCAAGACTACCTTTTTCTCTGAAGAGCTGTTATTTTCTTTTGTAAACCCAGTCAGTGCCATTCTCTAGGAGTTTCTTTCCCTTCTGCAAGGTCAGTTAGAAACTTTAACAAGTTTTTTCATTGACAAGTAGAAGGAAATACTGTACAGAGTTGTGTAAATTTTCATGCTTTTCCAGTCAATTTTATCTCAAGGAGCAGATATAGAAAAAAACAATCTGAAATTCTCCTAAAATGATGAACCTTGGTCTGCAGATGAGCATCATACTGAAATTCTAAGTCCATTACTTCCTCAGTATATATGGCAGAGTTGCCTTTTTAGGTGAGATAGATTAGCAGTCACCTTTGTTTCCCTTTATATCATTTCTCTGTTTCCACCATTCCTTGTGGATCTAGTCATGCTGGTATCATACAGTCTGGAAGAAGGAACAGCGTGGAGGTACAGAAGCTCTAGGAAAGCTCCTTGAAAGAGCATGCCTGAGGGAAGCAAAATGCTTCAGCAAGACCCCACCATTTGCTTGGGACTTGCAGTCCTTCAGGCAATGCAGAGACCTGGGGAGCTGCTGGCACCAATTCCATTTCCTCCTTTGCAAAGAGCTTATAGCATGAGCTCTCTTCTTGCACATAAAAAGGAAAGAACCGGGCATTCTCCAGGTACATCCCCTCTGGCCCCTAATGGTGCTGGACCAGTCACAATCTGAACCAAAGGCACTACACTTTTCTCCCATCTCCACATAACCTACCTGTATTATCTGTCACCACTCAGGAGATCTCACTTCTCCATATTCACTTAGAAGCCATCTGTCAGACCAGCTGCCACTCATCTCTTATCAGATACTTCGGTTCACCACTTTTCCACATCGGCCTGCTCTCGCACTTGCCATGTTTCCATCTTTGTACACACGGATACACAGGTCCAGCAGCCCACATTAAAGCACTGTGTTTGCTACACTCCAAGAGTGGAGAGAAGCAGGGGAACAATTACAGTGGAATGGGAGGAAGAGAAATTGTGAGAGGAAGAACTGATGCTGAGATACAGGAAAGAACTATAAGCTTGATCCAATTAATTAACATAATTAATGTCATTATTTTCCTCCTCTGATTTAAGCAGTCAGTATAGAAATCACGCTTACTCATAAGAGTCTCAGATAAAAGTCTCCAGACACAGAAGGCAAAATATTCCACTGTTGTTAACTCTGCTCACATTAACAGAGATCCATCAATTTGTATTAGCCAAGGACTCCATGGATTTCTTCCTCTCCTTCTATTTCTGGAAAGAGCTTACCTGCCTCTCCTCTCAGCAGCTGCTTTATCCTTCTGATTTTACTAAAGGTTTGCAAAGAATGCAAGTTATCTTTATTTCCTTGTATTTCTAGGGAATTTGATCCAATAATGAGCTACTAATAACAGTACCAGCCACTGCATATATGTGCAGCGATGAACATCAGCCTGAGGACAACCAATTGCATGCAAAATACCAGGTACAAATATGTATGTGGTATACTTCAAAGTTAACTGAACAGCTTTAATACAGGATTTTCCAGATCACTGGCAAACTCAAAAGAAATTATAAAACCAAAACTGTCATAGGTCAACCTGAAATGAAAATTTCTCCCAAGTTCAATCAAATTGCAGAGTCAAACGCATTTCAGTGTGTGTTGAATGGTAACATTTCATGTCAAAACTAAGCACTTGATCCTAAACCAAGCCTTCTATTCTAGATTGGAGAATTTAAGATTTTTAAATAAAAGACTTCCCTAAACAAAAGTTTGAGTTAAAAAATATTTTTAAAAATAGTTGGATTTATTCCAGTCTCCCAATATGAACTAACTAGCACACATGCAAGAAGTCCATACATAACAACTCCAGACCTAGATCACTTTATAAAGTAATTTTGTGTTAACAAAGCAGCCTTTTCACTAAAATTATTTCAAGATGAAAAGTTCTCTCCACTCTAGTCACACGCACATCACTGGTATACTTCCACACATGAGCACAGCCAGTGCATACCCAATCACACACATAAACAGGCTGAGGAAAAGGACTCTCCTGCATATCTGTTCAGGACTCTGGGGGGCGGGAGAGGAATGCTTTTTAAGTAATACTGAAACTGGACATTATTTTCTACAACTTTGATCTTAGGGATCAATTAGAAACTATGAGACTATGTAACAGAAATAAGGACAGATTTCTCGCATAGCTATTAACAAGACAATGTCTTCAGTTTTAAAGTACCCATGGCCCACCACCCAATTTCTTCCTCCTCTACTTTAGTTTCTCTTCTTGATGTTCTCATGCTGAAAAAGAATATGCAAATTTGCAGTATTTGTCTTCATGTGCTGCCTTACTAGGGAATGACCGGATATCTATTCTATCCTTTGCCACTGCATTTCAGGGAGTCCTCAACTTTGCAATGTCCATACCTTAAAAAGAACGGTCTTTTTCCTTATTTCAATGCATCTTCCCAATGCGCGGTTTTTGTGACGGCCATAGTGCCTTGGATACTGTATCCAGACTGAGTGTGACACCTATAGATATGCTGTCCTAGATGGAGCTATTTAAGTGAAAATATCAAAATATCACTACTCTACCTGTATGCTAGTCAACAGAGAGAGAGAGCAGAGAGAGACACAAGAAAAATGAGAAAGAGGAGCTCTTCCATGAAGAAGCTGAAGAGGATGCCACTTCCTCACTGGGAACACAGGCAGTTCTTAAAATAATTGACTACAGAGCCCCCTTTTCCCTTTCCACTACAGACAAAAGGATACACAGTTCAGTAAAGATTTGTCCAAGTGAGATAGATGAACTAGTTTATTTTTAGGTGTATAAATCTGTTAGCTTGCATCAAAATAAGATACTCTTAAATAAGTGTCTTTATGTATCTGTGAACTGATTAAACTTTTATCAGCTTACACTCACTCTGTAAAACAGGCCAGCTCAATTTTGAGAGGCAGACAAACTGAAAAAAGAAGGAAAAAAACCTCCTGGGCTTCTGAAAGCAGTTTGCTAGACAAATGCAAAGGGTAAGTAGCATCCAGGAATGCAGCAATCCCCATTTCTATATTGATATAACAGTCCACAATTCAAAAAAGAGAGGAGGGGGGAAGAGGGGACAAGAAAAAGAAAAAAAAAAGGCAAAAAAGTAGGATAGCACTCTAAATCTTAAACCTGCTATCAACCTCTCTCTGCTTCAAAAAGGATTCAAAAAAACCCAAAACATTAACTACTCCAGACTAAAATTAGATTCGACATACCCTAACCCATGACAGCTCCATGGCAAGTGTTAGAAAGAATCACAAAGAGAGATCTGTACAAAATACCTGCACTAATATTATCTCAAGGATTGCAACTTTATTCAACAGTTAACCTGAGAAATGACATAAATGCATGACTGCACTTTAGGGAAAGGTGTTAGAGGTTTGCCTGGGATGCATGTTGTGCCATAATTTTGGAGAGAGTTTGCACTCTGCATCCAGAGGCAAGAGCACAACACCTGGCCAAGCACAACCTACTTTTTCCATAGAGAAGAGGATGGAGTCCTCAACCACCACCACCACCCCATACCCAGCTCAAGTAATCCAAGGAAAATTAGCCAATATGAAGACTTAAAGCAACAAAAACAAACAAACAAACAGGAAATTCTCCCACACATTCACCTGGTGGCTTTTTTCACCTTCTTCTTCCTAGCCATCTGAGACAGAAGGCTAGAATGCTTCCTCAGCCTCCGAATGACTGTGAAATGACTGTGAAGTTGCCCTGACACTGAACTATACATCTTTACATGCTGAAACTCTTTTTTTTTTTCTTTTTTAGTCTGTACAACTTTCTGAATTTTCTTATAGTCTCAACTTTTGCACCAAAAAGGTTCTGACCTCCTTTGGTGCACTAAAAATTTTCAGTGGAGGGGAACTCTGAAATTACCCTTTTAGGACACAGGTCATTAGAAAGGCATATGCCAACCAGTAAAATAGAAGAGAGAAAAGCAGACCTGCAGATTCCCTCATCATCAACGCGTTGGGCTTTCCAAATTAAGAAGCAGATATAGAGCCACTCTGAAAATCTGCTCCAGGAAAACTTGCTCACTGGGAACACAGGCAGTTCTTAAAATAATTGACTGCAGAGCCTGAGAGCTGCCCATAACAACGCAGTGAAACAAGCCACCTCCATGGGGAGTTCATGACAGCAGCTACAGGGTTAAACACGCACATATTCAAATCTCTCCCTGGGTGACTGAGATTATTTTTGGCAGAAGACTGGACAGAGACTCTAAAATGTGCATTAGTTTTCTTTCAGCTCTTTACTTGCTCTCTCTGAAATGCACCTTTTCTATCTTTGCTCTAAAACAGTCATGCTTCAAAACTCAGGCTTGGATATACAGCAAACATAATGACTATTCCTTGAAATGACCTTACTTGCATGTAAAAGTCACTCCACAGAAAATGCTGGGATGATACTCAGCAGCTCTTCATGAGACCACATGCTGCCAAGAACAGAGTCTGTGGGGACACACAGCTTGCTCTGCTTGCATGGGGCACAGTTTCCCTGGGACCCCTTGGCAATAAAGCAGCATCCTCTAAGTGAAGATAACCAGTTAGAAAGAGCCCAAAGTCAAAAACTCTGTGCTATGCCTTGGCATCCAATTGTAAATAGAACTAAATGATGAATCCTGCACAAAAACTGATGTCCCATCATGGTTCCTTGTAAATGAAAATATATACAGGTTCAGCATTTTGCCAGAGACAAAGTAGCCCTTACTGCACTGGCAAGAGCAAGCTATAGCTCTTAACAATCTGTTTTTTTTTTTTTTTTCCTCCTTCCCTGCCTGGAAGCAGTTGCACTGAGAAATACAGAAGCAACTCTTGATCCTTTTCTAAGGGTTAAGACGATGTCCCTAGCTTTCCAGGCTACTGTTGCAACTTCAGCTCTATGTGAAGTTCAGCATGCCCTGGTAAAGCAAGTCCTGTCTTTTCTCTCCCAGTTTTCACAATGTGATTGTTTGCCAATGTGCACATATAATGAGAGCATCCCACTCCTACTTTCTTTCTCCCATTGCCTGTGTACACGTTGCTGCTTCTCAACTTCTCTCTCATTTCTGCAGCTATCTTCCAAATATCTCCCCCCTCCTCTGCTGCTATTATTTCATTCCTCTTGCTGCATTTCAAATCAAAGCTGGCAATGATAAAACTGAGCTGCACAGAGATTCCTTTCAGAACTCAGCCTGAGCACCACTGCCTAGGTGGGAGCTCATAACTCTTGTCTTTCACAGTGCCGATACCTTCTTCTTCCCTTTAGCCGTCTCCCTCATCTCTTCTCTTGTGCAAAGCATCTTCCCTAAAACATTCCTTTCCTGTAAGCACCTTCATTACATTTTCTCCTGGAGCATTACTTTCTCCCAGCCTCCTAATACAGTTCCAAAGAAAGCAATCCTCTAATCACAGGACCAGAATGGTACCAGGGTGTAGCTGCTAATTTCGTGTTGGATGGTACAAAGGCAGAGCTTGCTTCCAGCACAAGAGCCTCCTTCAGCAGCAGCCCTTCTAAAACTATAGCTCACCTTACTATTTCAGCAAACGAAATCTACTTAGTATAAACAACCATCAAGATTTAACTTCTCACATGTCATCCACTTTACATATGTTTGATAGCGGTAATTTCCACTCCCTCTCTTTTTTCAGTTGTAATCCTTTACTATCTCTACAGGTAAAAGAGAACAGGCAAAGAAATAGGTCTCGGTGCAAGAGAGACTTTGTATCCCAAGGAGGTGGAAGGGAAAAAAAACAAAGTTACTCACCCACCGCGGTGACCCGCAGCAGCAGCAGCAGCAGCCGCGGCAGCCCGTGCATGGCTGTGCCGGGCGGGGCGCGGGCGGCCCGCGGCTCGCTGGTGCCGCCTCCCCTCGCCTCCCCTCCCCTCGCCTCCCCGCCCGGCCCGGCCCGGCCCGGCCCGGCCCGCAGCGGCTCTGCCGCGACCGCCCCGGCTCCCGCGGCCTTATAGAGGATTTCCCACCTCCTGCCCAGGAAGGCTCTCGTGGGTCCTAGAGCCCTCCTCTCCCCTCCTCCTCCTTTCTTGTTACATACAGATCCTGCGTGATCAGCAAATCCACAAGGCGGGTGCTGCAGACATCAACGTATCCATCTATAAATTTTTTAAGCATTAGTATTCCCTAGTAAAAGCTGAATTCAGCATCTTGCTGCGTTGTTCCCCTTTCCTGGTCCTCCCTTGCAGCTGCCTTAATGACACTTGCACAGGCACCCACACACTACCCGGAGCAAACTCAGCTCGTGTTTAAGATGATAGAGAAGGGTCCCTAGGCCTGAACACCTCGCTGATGCTACTGTGAAAGACGAATCTGGCCTCATTCCTAGCAGAGATACCCTCACACCCAGCTTTCTGTCCATCACTTCACTTACAACCACTTATTCCTGAGCAAGGCAGTCTTGGTGTAACTTGTGCAAGAGGGACCTGCAACACAGTAAGGTGAGTGTGCTTTGCCTTGCAGCTTTCTGCATTCACTTTGTAGTTGTTCTAGTCATTTTACCTGCTAAACTCCTTCTTCCTCTGGTCCATCAGCATTTCAATTACACGAGTTTACTTTGCCTTCAATTTGTTCGCAGGTTGGTTTTGCTTTCACAGGGATTTTGCTTTGAAAGAGCTATTCTTGCTATAATCAGAATATATTATTTCTGATTAATTCTGTGTGTCGATATCCTTACTCTGAATTTGGAATGCTTTAATCCATATTAGCATAATTTATTGTGAGTGTGGGCTAAAACAAGGCAGAATAAATCACTGTTGTTTTATAAGTGCAGGGGTTTACAGATGTTCTACTTTACATTTTTATCCCATCCTCCAACTAATTAACTTCCCTACATAGATAAGTTCTTAATGAATGAATTGCTGATTTTAAGTTACAGATTGGAAATTGTCATGAATTTAATGGTGAGTACCTGAGTCTGACTAAAATATCATTCACATTGTAGGCACTAGAGAAATTCAGAGTTAGTGTGAATCAAATTCCTGACAGGACTTTCAGTGGAGAGAGCTGTATTCCATTTTGAATTACAGTTCATAGATTAGACTACAAATTTAGTGAATTCAGGTAACTTTCTGTGCATCTTTCACTGATACCTACGAAAGGTATGCACTAATCAAGAGTGGAATTTCCTTTTGTACAGTAATTATATATTTGAACGTCCAAATTTAATCTTTGTTCAGCAACATATTGTCACTTTCAACAGATTTACAGAGGCACATTTCTGAACATGACCTGTACGATTTGGGAGAAAATACCATTCTGAGGCTGTCCGCTACTGGCACATCAATTACAAAAGTATAGTAACAAGACAAACATTGGTAGCTCATTAACTAAGCGTATATGAATTGTCTCCTAAGCAAAGTAATAGATTGAGAATAGTGTATATTTCCACCTAAGACGAAAGACAGACAGACACATATACAGAAAGCAGACTTTTGAACTCTTCATAAACAACTTTCTTGGCTGAGGCTCTAGGACTGCAGGACAAGTATTTTTTATTCAAGCCAGTACAAAAGTAGAGGTACCTCAGAAAGTTCTGTAGTTGCCTAAACTCTCCTCTGAACAGAAACATAAAAAAACCTCTATCTGCAAGGAACTGATAGCAGCAACAATGACAGGCAAAAATAGCATTACTTGTGACAATACTCTATTTTCAAGTAGTTCCTATTTTCATGGTTTTCAGTCAGTTTAGCCAAGATAGATTAATTCTTTGGCCCGTTACAGAAATACGAGGCATTCTATTAAAATGGAACAGATGACAGAAGTGCTTGTAAGCAGAGAGTAAAACCAGAGGAGAACATGACTAATCCAAGACTAACTGGATCATCAGCCAGTTTTGAGGGTTTAAGTTCTGGGTCAGAAAATAAAGCATTGGTCTGTTGGAAGGTATTGGAAAGTCTACAGTTAATCCTTGGCAAGGCAGTCCACATCTGTCAAGCAAAGGAAGTCAACCAATCTAGATAGAAGCTGATATTTTAGGGAATCAAAGATTTCAAAGATAAAGATCAGGAAACACAAATTCTTTATGCTGACAAACACAAGATGATAGGCAGAGCATGAAAACAATGTAAGTCAGTAAACAGATGCATGAGCTACAAGCAAATGCCACTTACCAACAGCTTGCAATGACAGGAAAGTATGCACAGCAGGAAACAAAACCCAGAGCCAACAGCACCACACCAAAAGAATGACAGCAGCACCACTAATTCAGGGAAAATTTCTGTACAAGTAATTAAGAGCAATGGACAATGCTGCATCAGCAGAGAACTGGACTGCCAGTCTCAAGGCAACTCTGACAATTACATGCTTTTTAAACTGAACACTGATGCACTAGAGCAGTGCCAGAATCTGTGATACCAGCAATTAAAAAAACCCTACTAGCCTTAAATATAACAATACTATCTTTGGCTTTGACATGCTTAACCTGTTCTTAAACTCTTGTGCAGGCATCCATTATAGTCCCCTGTTACAACACTGAGAGCTGCGCAGAACTTTGATCTAATCCTGAAACAACATTATTACATTTTTATGTTTTACAGTGATAGATTTATCTCCACTAGTGAAATACATAAACTAAATTCATTGATACTGAAAAAGATGCCCTTTGCACCAACACCAAGTAAAGCAATACCACTGTCTAGATAAAAGCATGTCAGGCCTTTGGAGTCTTCAAAAGTAGGCACCCTTTGACAGTCAAGGGTTCAAAACAATTAAAGATATTTAAAGTCTCTCAAAAACTTACACAACAAGGCTGCAAGACATCTTCCCACTGTTCTTAGCACAAAGTTAATTCCTTGGAACCTGTGGGAGATTAGGCAGGAGCTCTGACCCAGGAATCACTCAGCAAGCAGAGCCCCAGCGATGGGGTCAAGACACTGCCAGGAAAAAAAAAAAAAAAAAAAAAAAAAAAAAAAAAAAAAAAAGATGGAGTTTTCACTTACACATGCACTCAAGAGATACGAATTTTAAACCCTGGAAAATATTCCCCATATACAAGAAGAAAGCATTAGAGAGATAATTGATACCAAATACATTTCTATACGGGATGAGCAGAGCAACTGTTTACATAGCTTCAGCACCTTCTTTGGGAGATAGTGCTCCCGTTTGGGCTATATTTGATACCAAAGACACTTCATAGAAAGATGCCACACACTTCTGATGTCATATAAAGTAGAAAAGTCTGTATCATATCATCTTGATCTAGGAAAAATACGAAAAGAATATGGTCAGAGACTTCATAAACCATTGGACAGGAAACCAGCTGTTGGGCAAAAGCTGAACAAACACCATATAAATTCTGTATGATAGAAATAATATTCCACAGAGATGTAGCAAGATGGTATAGACTGGCCACGCTATCATGGAGTACACAGATTTAGTTGAAACATAAAGTAGGTAAAGAAATGTGTGCTCAATCAACCTGCCTGACCATCCTGAACGTTACTCTACAAAACTGTCTAACAGACATAGGATTTAACTCTTTAATAAAAATCTGGAAAACTGAAGGCATTAACTAAAGATGACCCACTCTAGAGAGACTGTAATTAAGTGAAAAGTTAAGTTGTTCTTAGATTCTTCTAACAAGAATATTGTTAATTTTTTCAAAATTGTACAGTTAAACCAGAGAGCAGTCATTTATGCATGAAAGAAACTGGGTGCTAGTGCACATAAATAAAGAAGTTTTGGCTTTACTCCATAACCATTAAAGCTTCATGTCTTCTTGCATGGAAGGGCTGCATGAGCTGAAACTGATCATAAAACTCTTTACAGCCTAAGGGACCTGGCAATTCTCTCACTAACCTTTCCTACAAACAAAAAGACTACAGAGATATTTTGGTTTCAAATATATGATTCCAACATTGAGTAAAAACTGAGCAAGATATGATGACGGTTAGAGGCACACTCTCTGGTGTTCAGGTGTACCTGACAAAAGAACAGTGAAGGGAAAATCTCCTGAACTAGATTTATATGTTACACATTCTCATACTGGGGTCAGACAAAATGTGAATTTTGACTGCTGAGGGCAAACCCTGCAGAAAGTAACTGGTCATTGTTAAAGAAAATACTAGTTGCTCAAAATGGCAATAGCTAATAGAGCGGCTTTATCCCTTGAATTATAATAGATAATAAAGGACTAAATCTTAATGTTAAATGGGATTTTGTTTCAATGTATCAGAAATCCTCAATCATTAGAGAAAAAATATTAAAAAGGAGACACACAGTTATTTAGGGTTTAAGAATCTAAAAACAGGGCCAAAGATGTTTTACACTGGCCTTAAATGAGCAGTGATCTTGAGGAAATTGATAGATTTTGTTGCATACACCAGAAATAGAGGCAGAGATGTGAGGAGTGATATAAAGGGAAAAAAACAAAACAAAAACAAAAAAAAAAACAAAAAAAAAGGAAAGGAAAAGAGAAAAAGTGAACCTCTGGAGGAAAGAAAGTAGGCAAAGATATGTCATTACTGGCTGGGGAAAAACCAATGTAGTTGTGTTCTAGTCTATTAACTTCATTCATTCATAGAAGATATATATCCAAAAAGTCATTTGTGCATTTGTGCTAATACTATCCTTTTTGTATTTTAGAATACCTGCTTTAGTAACGTCTGACAATGGGACACTCTTAATGAATACGAGTTTTAGCAGTTTGCAGTGAAGTATGCATGAGGCTTGTCACTACAAGTCCCCTTATTTCCAGCACAGCAGGTTGGTAGAAAGCAGTGTCAAAATAATAAAGCAGCTACTAATGAAAAACTAGATAGAGTCCATATTTAGCATTGTTAGAGTATGGCACCAGCAAAGCATGATTTGTCATGTGCTTACATTTCATTCACCAGAAAACTGAAAATGAGAGTGCCTGTGCTGCTAGCAATGGACTGTCAAGAGTCCTTGGGGACTTAAAGATGTCTAGGAAGGGTGAGGAAAAACACTGACCCCAAAATGACTTGGAGTAGCTGGAGCTCCTGCTACTTGCTCAAAACAGAAAGCTCATTGCTATGGAGGCAAAACAATGGCTGCAAACAGCAGGAAGCTGGCAGAGATCATTCTGTAGCTGATGAACAGAAAGGCCACCCTACTTCCAAGCCTCAGAGAAGGGACTGAGTCAGCAGCTTAGCAAAATAACAAGCTGAGACTGTGCTTCAAACATACAACTAGAATTAATAAGCCCATCAGCATCTGACAACACGTGACCACAACTTACTAAGAGCCTGTGGATGAAAAAGCACTCTTTTTCAATAGCACCTTAGGCTCACAGGCCAGCTAAGTGACATGCAATTTCTCTGAGATCCAGGATTTACAAATAATCTCCTATGGCACAGGCTGGACCATGTATTCTTGCAGCAATAGCATGAGAGATAAGGGAAGAAAAAAAGGTGCTTGATGTTTCCTATCAAGGCCTTGATATCTCCTATCACATGAACTGAGTGGGAGGGACAGTGCAAGTTCAGCAAGGTCCAAAAGCCTGCCCACAGAGGGACTTTTCACAGAGCTCTTGCAGGTGTGAAAGAGTGAAGTGGGAATTAGTATTTACCCTTCTCTTAAACCAAGACACCACTTCTGGTGTTTTCTCTACTTGCATCAGCCAGCTTTCTTTTTTTTGCCTCCTCTGTGATCCATTTTTGGTGCTCTGTTTCTACTTGTATCCTACTAATTCTTTCTTTCCAGCTGCAGTTTCTGATACTCCAAGTTAGGGCTGAGGAACTGACTCCTATTGATGACTGTTTCTGCTCAGAAACAACAGCCACAAACAGCTGATGCCCTATTCCTTATCCATCCTTTCGGTAATACTATGTAAGAAAATATTTCTACACTTTGCTTGTTTTTACTGCACTTTTTGGAAGCATTGCTTCTGAAGATGGAAAACCCTCCTGTCATGTCTGTACAGAGCTTTCTGCCTTTTCGTGCTAGACATCAGCTCTCCTCTGGAAGAAACAGGAAACTTTAATTCCACTGCTCTGAGACAGGTGCTTTAAATAGCTTCATTTCTCAGTGTGATTTTTCAAAAGTCCAAAAAACTGAGCTTCTTTTAAAGCTTTCAGCCTGTTACGACCATCTGAGGTTTATCAGTCAGTCTTCCAAACAAAATGGAGTTAAACAAAATAGTTTAAGGTCCTCATATCCATACAAATTTAATCTATTGCCACACGGCAACATAAACTGCCCTCTGGAACCCAAGTCCTTCTTCCCTGCTCAGGGAAGCAGAGTTCTCATCTAAGGTTCTGAAATCTCAGCTCTTAGTTTCAAATTTGCTTTGTTTTTTCACAGGATGTTCTGTCTCCCATAGCTACCAGCCAGCCTCTGTTGGCATCCAGTCTATGAGGTAACTGTTTGTAAATTAACAGTCCTTGGTTGCTAGTCGTGCCACTTAGACAAGCCTGTAGGACCAAAACCAATCTGCCATCCCTCTATCTTAAAGGAGAAATAAATTCACAAAGAGCATGCACAGCTGGGCGACTTCTAGAGTCCAGGCCAGGCAGAAAGACACCACCAAGCAGGAAGCTACAGTCCAGGGAGAGACTGTACGACCTCTGAGAAATTCCTCACATGAGGTCACAAAAAAATGGCCACAATAAGAGAAAGCCTGAAGGAAAGGCTCTGCAAGGGTAGGTAGTAATGGAGATAAATTTCTTTAGAAATTCTGGTCTATCTGATCCAGTATATCCAAGATTTCACTGTCTCAGAAACATCTTGTTTTGTTTATGATCATTCATATAAATTACTCTGTTGTGACAGGAAATTAATTTTTTCCCCTGAGATTCATCAATAACAAAAAATGATACACTTGATAGAGCAAAGCCTTCATATATTAGGGACAGTAGATCTGCTCTTTCTGTTGAGACTTAAAGAGTTAAAGAGTTTGTGGAAAACAGTATTTTTGTCCTTAGCCTCTGATACATCAAGGGAGAGAGATATCATATTTGTGCTGGTTGTTTTATCAGCACATAGCTGAAATAGAATAATCCGCTATCTCTCTGAGTATTCTCAAGACAGCAATGAATTGCATTAGGAATACATGAAAATGTAAGGAATGTGCTACAATCACATGATATTAATGTTTTCAATCAACTATTCTCTGTATTGATAAATGTTAATTCTGTCTGCGGAAGATCAAACACTGTCTACAAATTAATAGAAAATGAAAATGAATGATTACTTTCAGCTTATATGTACGACATACAAGCAAAACAAGTAATAGGTAAGTCATCATTTGATCCTGAAGGTTACGTAGCAAGATATTTACATCAGATGACCTCATTTGCCAAAAGAGTATCAGAGTTAGAGGAGGTTTCAATTCATTGGCCTTAAATGTATGAAGACATTGAGGCATATCCCTAAAGATGGTCATACTTACGCTCTGCAGTTTAAAAGATACTGAAATATTTCTTAGCGATTAAGACCTATTTTCTTCACATTGGGTGACTATAGCTTAGTTGCAACCCTCAAGTTGTTTAAGGACAAAGAATATGAGCAACAACGGAGACACTTTTCCAGTGATGAATGCCAACTCACAGCTTTTTTTAAAGAAATTGTGAAGACCTGCTGCAAAACCATTTAAATAAGCGTGCATACAGACAGCAAGTATAAACAAAACTGGCATTTCATTAACAACTTTGGCCAAGAGATCTTGTTGACTAACAGTATGGATCATGCAGGTTAAATGAGTTCAAAGCGAATTCTTATTACATCCTTTTTCTCTATGATATAGTCAAAAAAATCATGCAAGTTTACATTAATATGCAGAGGCATCCATTTCTATATGACTGTTCAGTAAGTATTTCACATACATCTTTGGCAGTTGCAGACGATGTGGTGCTTTCACCCTCTGATGCTAATAATTTATTATTTTTCTTGCTTATTTTCAACATTCCAGCACGCTTATCTTATCTAGTGTTCCAGCTTCGGGTATTCTTGAATTGATTCCACATGTTATTACTTAAGCAGGTAAGTATCATTGCTTTCCACTAAATTCTAGGCCTCTAAATGTTAACACTTTGTTGACTTAAATATAGTTTTATGTTTCTTTCACAATGTGCTAAATTACTTTGAGATAATCTTAAAATTAGAAAAAAAAAGATCTTGTAGGCACTGAAGTTTATGGCAAAGTTGAAGGAAAGAGTAATAGCAAATTCATTTTATTTTTAAAAATAGTTTAATATTAGTTAATGACCTCTGTTCCCTGTCCCTTTCTGGTATCCGTCCACCTGCTTGCCCAACTCTCATAAGCCAAAAACCAGCCAACCAAACAACCAAAAAACCTCTGAGATTGTGACTGACCCTCACACATTATGGTCTGAGGAAGAGGCATACTCTTTTGCATCTGGTAATATTGGTCCAAAAGACAGAAAGGATTTTCCAATTACGATAATAAAAAAGGGAGGGAGAGAGAAAGGTTTTCATAAACTTTCTTGTTTCGAACTGGTCATGAGGCTAAGTGGCTTGTAATTATGCACTCTTTTTCTAAGAAATCATGAGCGATACTAAACATTTCTTGATGAATAGTTATTAATTGCTGATTATCACTTCTGAATTCCTTCAGAAATTCTTCTCTTGACACTTCATTTCTGGGCTAGGAGGAGGAAATTGGCCACTTTACTTTTAGGTGTGTGGCTTAATATTTGTAATTGAGTCACTAGTGCTCAATCTGCTTCAGAGCAGCATTATGTACCACCAGACAGATGTGGAAGATCTTTGGCATTCACAGCTTGCTTTGCTGAAGACCAACATACAGACCAGCATGAAAGGATAAGGACAAGGGTTATGCCTTTGCCAGCTCCTTGTCACTCCTACCTCTTGTGCTAGAGCAAAATGTCTATCAGTGGCACCCATGTATTACTATCAGGACTTTCAACAGCTCCTTTCAGGTGGCTTCTGGAGCAATCCAGAACATCCTACTTGAAACAAGTTGTTGCCTCCATGTTGGTGTTAGCCACTTTGGGGATATACACACACATCCTTCTTTCACCCATACAAGCTCCTTCCTATAGAGTTTGTTAATGCACCTGTTATTATACTAAAGACCCATCGTAACAACAAGCTCCTACTCAGATTGCTTGTTAGTCACCTCATAATGACAACATAGAGTATACTCTCTGCAGAAACATGAAAACATGCATGTTTAAAGGTTTCATTTCTGGACTGGAGTCCTTCAAAAAGCATTTATTTCCCCCTTTGTTTTTCTTCCAACTCTTCATTCTGCCAATATTAACAGATATTCCTGTAGTTCTCAAGAACCTTAGTGTTTAAATGTAAGATATGAAACTGTTATTATTCTTTCTTTCCCCTTTAAAAAAGAAAAGAGGAAGCTGAAACACAGAGAGATGAATAGCCAAGTTTTAAGGGCATTTAGGCACCTAGACAAGCAGATGGCTGTTTACAGAAGCAGCCCCATTAATTTCAACAGGTGTTAGGCTTCAGAAAATTCCAAAAGGCACTCAATTACTTAAAAAAAAAAAAAAAAAAAAAAAAAAAGCTGTAATTGATTTGGCCCTCCTTTCTCTTCCCTGATATGTTCCACCTGCACACCACTGGACATCATCTAGTCCAACCCTCAGGATAACCCATACAGGGACTGAACTCGTGACCTTGGCATTAGCAGCACCATGTTCTAATCAACTGAGCTAAACCTGTCCTCAATCCTGAAACAGACAATCTATTCTGACCAGTGGTTTGTGAGGCTCAAAATATTACAGTGCCATATTTTCCTTTGAAGAGGCAAGCAATGAAAAGGGACCTTCAGATGTTGCCACCTGCCCTTGATGGAAGAAATCCTTAATTTCTTCCAAGTTCTGCCAGATGTTGAACCTGGTAGGTATATGGAAATACTGAATTAGTCTTGTACTACTGAAGGGTGCTAGATTGGTAGCCTGGAAGAATGCAGTTCTCCATAGCTTGCTGAAGTAGAAAAGAACTGACCCTGCTAGACATGCGTGACAAACACTAGCATCTTACCAATTTGCGGACTCTCAAGACAATAAGGCAAACTGTTAAGGTAACTGCCAATGGACCATTTCTGAAGTCTATTAATGCAGCTTTATGCTTGATTCCTGGCACTGTCACTTTTAAATCAACTGTTTGTTTTTTGTTTTTTTTTTCAGTGTACTCTCTCACCTCTCTTGTAGCACTGAGTTGCCTTTTGGCTCCTAAAATGTCCTCTTTCCTTACAATAATCACAGCGGGGTTTAGAAGGGCTGTAGAAGCTTCTGGTAGCCTTCAGAGTTTAATATAGTCATGAAAATGCTTTCATCTGCACCGAGAATTAACCTGTTTCAGAGATGGTCTTGGGTCTTGCTGTCTCTGGTCTTGACTGCACCAGACATCTTTGGCCTTAGGTAAATATCTTTGGCTATGCGGGCAGGTATGAAAGAATGAATAAAATGTACTTGCCGTATTAGAAAATTGTTTTCCATTTCTAACAGCAACAGCAGATGCCAAGAACATAACTGTGCAATATTAATCCAAACACCATCAGTGCAAGCAAACCTGATCCTATCCCTCTGACAGGTCATGTACTTTATTTTATAGAGGACAGAGGAAAGAGGCAATTCTGATACTATTTTGGGGGGAAAAAAATGCAATCCCAAGAGAGAGGCATTTGCTAAGGATTTATCTGCTCCAATCTTTCCCATTTCACTTAACATGCTTTTAGTTAATTAGTTCAGAAAGTCTAGTAACCTAATGGAAACTATTGAACCGGTCAGCATGAAATGAGTTGCAAATGGCCTACACTACAATAAAGTGAATCTCACAGAACATAACTGCTGCCACTTCTTCTGTGTCTTGTTCTTTTATTCACGGCACACCTCTTATTTGTTTTTCACTTCTCCTTCCTCTGTTTTATCACAATCTTATAGATTAGTGTCACTGATTATAAGTTGGCAGTCCTTTCCTTAATTTGGGATGTCCCGATCCTTGGCTTTCAAAATGGTGCCACAACACTAAATGTCTTCAAAGTAACAAGCAGCTTGATCATGGTAGAACTAGTTAAGCTTCTGAAGCCTCAAGACACTTGGATAATCAAAACTACTTTCCGTGTTCCTTTTCATCTGAAATACTGCTGCTTGCAGTATATTTCTTCTTCCTTTTCAAGTAGAAATTCATAGACCAGTTAGAGCAAAGTCTTATGATTTTTTTGTGAGTATGGCTTTACAAATTAAAGGGATGTCTGCTTAGCTTCATTGTGGGACTGGGCAGATTAAAGAAAAGTCCAAAGAGCTGTATAAATACAGAGAAGGTTGCTGACAATGTCTTACATAGACTGACTTCTCTTCAAAGGAGTGCATAATAGCATGACACAACAAAAATGCTTCCAAGTTGCCTTTATTTGGAGTTGGGCACCTGATTTCTAGCTAGAGGCAGCTTGGGAGCCAGTTTGGCATTTCCATCATGACATGATTTCTTCTTTACAGATCATTATTTTTCACAAAGAAAAGCCCACTCTGGAATAAACACTTTACAGAACATGGTCTAAATTCCTCAGCTGAAACTAACAGGCATTGTGATGATTTACAGCAAGCATCTGATGATTCCAATGAAATACAGTGGCACCTGCAACTCTGACTAGGCCTTTAAACAAACTAGACATATTTTGGGTTAAAAGCCTATAGAATGATAAGAACTGCAAGACAAAGTCCATGAGACAGATGAGATGAAACTAAGTTTGCAGTCAATGTAAGAGAGCAATCCCTGTTTTGAACAATGTACTACATGAGCATAAAAATGCATATAGAGAAACGGATTAAAGAAACTTTCCACAGAAATAAATGATGCAGGGCAAAATGACAAAAAGGAAGGCAGCCAAAAGCAGTAACAACTGTTGCCATTGCATGTGTCCATGTTCTGTGGAGTACACAGGCAGGTTGACATAACTTGGCTTAAAGCGGGATATCAAAAGTTAAGTGGCAAGGCAGCCACCAAGCAATGACATTCTAAATCACATACACACACAGAAATATATATACATATATATATATATATATAAATCTGGGCAGCATAAATGAAGGCCAGGAAAATCCATCACAGATCTCATGTAGCTTGTCATATATGCCTCCACCGCAATGATTTCTGGGGGTCAGCTGTTATGGAACCCTCAGTGTTTCACTGACATTACACTGAGTGACACAGAACTTCAGTCTGATGTAGAATAGCTGTTTTCATGGCTGCTAAGGACACTCATTTTTCTTTTGAAAAGGAACAACAACATTATAGGAAAAGGCAATCCTTATACATGTAGATAGTAAACTAGAGGCTGTATCCCATGATTGTATGCCAAATACAATGTCAAGAAAGAGCAAGGTATCCAGTTTCAAAATGGATCCTTTCCTAAAGTCTCTTTCTCAGCTGATACTTACTTTGGTGCTTTCTAAGATCTCAAAGCCTTATATTCTAAAATTAGAGTCCCCACTAAGACCCCAGTTCTGGCCATGGGAAAAACTGCCCTAGTTGAGCCTATATTCCCTGTGGATCCTGATTCTTGAGTTCAGGTATGCATAACATAGGATAAGCTTAATTGAAAATAAACGTGAAAGTTAAGGTTAGAACAGAATAAAGATGACTGTCAATTGATGCATCTGTCTTTGTTTACACACACACACACAAACAGAATTTATTCAGTGGAAACTGTCAGGGACCCACCTTCTTTTCTCTGATGATTCTGTACTGCAACAACTTCCCATTTTTTAAAGGCTAATCGCCAGCTTTCTTCCTGTGCGCTGTAATCACTTACTGCTGTCTCTCCCCTCTGCAAGTCTCCAGTTTTCAAAGACAACAGCACTGTCTGTACATCTCTACTGAACCAGAAGAGAAACCTGAGAATATGTGGAAAAATGAGTATTAATACAGATTATTTTAATGTGTTCTTATGGTAAGACATTACAAACAACCCTGCATCTCTGCTGAATTATAAGAGATGCCTATAATTACTTTTATATTACAAGTGCTTGGTGAGCATAACATATGTTTATATTTTTACATGCTTATTTTACTAAAATGAAATGTTCAAGCTCGTTAAATAAATTCCAGAATTTTCTGTCCTACTAGGAAAAAATCTAAGTGTCGAAAAGATAACGTAATTGACCAGAAGGCCAACTTCTGTTGTAACTTCTGTTTTTTCATGATTTTCTAGGCAACTTTATTTTCAGATATATTGTAGAAAATATGTGTTAGGGCTAGATTGTGCTTTGCACAGAATAATCAGTCAGAGTGTTACTCAAAAGCTGTGAAAATAAAGCAAGAAATCATTTGGCCAAGAGTCAGATACTCAACAGGTCTATCTCCTCAGAGAGCAGGATGCCTAGTACATGACATGCTTTGGCATAGATTCTGGTTATAGCGCATAAACAATTATTTCTTAAATTTGTGTAATCCTGACTTAGTAATAGAGTTACTGTGCTCTCTTCAGAGGCCAAGAAGAATGCAGGCCATGTAGAAACTGCCCCCCAGCACTCCCTTTCCTGCTCTGAACTCTGTCATGAAGCAAAGCCTGCTCCTATTCCGTCTTTATAAAGAGCAACTTTCAGCCGACCAACAGACATCACAAGGGTCTGTACTGCAAGCATTATTTTCACTTGATTTAAAGATACACTCATTTAACATTTGCTAAAGGCGATCCTCTAATTAGTGGGAAGCAACAGACTGACATTAATGCATGAGAGTAACAAACAACAGTTTTACCTCAAAAAACTATCTGGAGGAGGTAAGAGAGGTGGGGAAGCATGGCTGTTACTAAGCAAACACAGTGTTGCCTCCTAAGTCTTCATTTTTTAGGAAAACCATTAATGGTTGGGAAATTACTTCAGAATTTTTGTTTGCCTGCCTAACTGACATTTCCTCTCAATGGTATAATATCCTGGTTTAAGTGCTTCCTTAAATGCTTGGGATTATAAGCTTCTTCTGCACTCCAATTGCAAGAGCTGTGTATCCTTTACTTAAAACTTCCTGGTGACCTTGTCATGTGCAAAGAGTGATGTTTTGGATGCAGTATAGGCCATCTGAGGCTAGTTACTAAAGTGAGAAGCTGCTTAAGTACACTCTACTGGAGATCAATTAAGAAAAATGTTATTCAGCTTAATAAGCTTAAGCAATGTTCTTATCAAACTGACAAAGACAAGACCCAGCTTTCCTGAGACTTTATTTTGTCTATAAAACACTGCTGCTTCACAGTGAAAGACTGAAGTCTTTGTCTACAGAAAAGACATCTACAGCCACAACACCTGAAAGTGCAACAAAGCCACATCTCTTTCAGGCAGTATCAGCTGGCCTCCTGTACATCCAGGAGCAAGTTAAAGCATCTCAAACCACAATAGGCTCTTGGCAGTGACATTAGCTGCTGCCTATGAAGGAGGTAAGTCCTTGAAGACTATCTCCCAAGGCAACACTGATAAATGAAGTTGTAAGAACATATTAAAGTGATATCAACTTGGCCAAGTAACAAGGACAAGGCATGGTAGATAGATTCTGCAGAAAACAAATATGGGATCTGAAGAGTTGGTTCAGCAAAGCTTTTTTTCAACATCGGCAAGCTTAAAGTTCAGGCTTTGCTGAATTTCCCTGATCTTGTATAGCCCAGGACTCTGAAACAAGAGCAAAACTTCTCATCACGCATTGAAGATGCCTTATGCATCACGGCATAAGACTACGGGAACTCCTGCAATTACTTAAAATTTACTATGGAAGGATACCAGAATGCATAATATTTACAGCACTATAAAAGTTAATTATCTGATTCAACATGCTCAAAAAAGATTTCCTGCAGTTGGAGACAAGCTCTGCCCTTTAGCAAGGTGTTTGAATGAATGTTAAGGATGGTTTGCTTCCCATTTTTAATGGATGACTCTTATTGTACATTTTATTAATACCAACAGCTTCTATTCTAAAACTGAATTTGGTATAAGGTTTATGGGGATAGAATCCTAGTTATTGCACAGTCCCAAAAAGCTAGATTCAACATCTGGCCATGTCTTAACACCAACTCTGTCTATAACTTCTATGCTTACAAGCTTTTCCTTTCTCACATTATCATCGCTGATCTTTTGCAACAGCTCTTACAATAACACATCTAAATCTCATTTAGCACTTAGAATCAAACTTCAGAATTTTGGATTCCTGATAACAACTTTCATCTCAGGGTGGTGATGGTATAGGTGTGTTTCTAAGTAAATAAATCAAAGGCACATTAGGGCTATACAAGTTTGTACAAACTGCCACTGCAACTTTTATTGCTCGAGTTCCTGGGTTCTCTAAGACTAAATTTCTTTCTGATGCAATTTTTCTACAGCTGAAAAAATTACACAGGAAATGCAAAAAATCTGCCTTCTTCTTTTTTTTTTTTTTTTTTTCTCTCGGGAGTGGGCTGTGTTGGAAATAAAGGCAAGCACTTAGACTGTCAGTAGTTTCACACCTACAGAGGCAGTAGGGAAGAAGTTCTCTTGCAGGAGTATACCAAATAACTCATACAACAATAATGCAGTATAACAATATATATGTTCTTTGCAAGTTGTTAAACTTCGCACTTCAAAGAAGTGTTGTGCTATTACAAAATTTAAGGTACGAACGTAATTTTAACGCTTTTACACAGGCAGACACAAAACCACACAACACTCCTAAGCAACTTTTCCCAGCTCACATGACACTTGACAAAAGGACAAGGAAGAGAACACAGAAATCCAGATTTCAGAATCCATCTCTGATTTGGTTTGAGCATTAGGCTTCAGCCTATCATTATTGCCAGGGATCTCATGCTAAAACAGCAATAACAGGAAAGACAGGATTGCTCCTCTCAGATTTTGCCTTCTCTAATTTTCTAGGTAAAAATTCTGATCAAGGATTTTTTTTTTTTTTTTTTAGACAAAAAGGAGTGTTAAATTTATAAACGTTCCTTTCAGTGGAGAAAGGTGATCTGGTCATTTATTTCTTGGTCATTTTCCACTTAATACTCAGGAAAATTATAACCACATGTATTGAATTTTTAGCATATAACAGATGGTTCTACTTTAGCTGAACCCTTGTCCAGCAAGAAAGAAAAAATACTGTTTTTCCTTTCTTTTCCATAGCACTGTCTCCAGCTTTTTCTTAACTTCTCATTGTTGATCAACACAATGATTTCCCCAAATCATTAGGCTCAGTGTTTAAGAAATGCTTGGCAGTGGTAGGAGCCTAGAGTGTTTATTCATCCAAATCCTAAATGAAGCATTTGTAGAGGTTCTGGAGAGTTCAGTTAATCTTTGTGAATATGTTAATTTTATTTTTATGTACTTTCGCACTTAGAAGCAAAAATACCAAAATACTGTGAGAAATGCTCTACTTACATTTCACGTTTTACCTGTATCAAGAAGCACTGGACAGCTCTGTAGAAAACTTGTTTTTGCAATCAGGCCAGGCAACTTTACAGATCTAAGAGATTCACTTGTGACAGATAAGCTTCCAATACAATTGGAGACTAACAAGCTAGCAGCACGTGAAAGAACTGTCTTGGCAATGAATATCTCTTTTGCAACTGGATTCTCAGGGAAAATAAGTCCACAAATGCATCCTTTCCATTGCTTTTCAGGCTTTTCAGTGCTACAGCATTCAGATGCAGCTACCTGTATTTTCCCAGGCTACAGAAATATTTGGGTTTGGTGCCTATAGCTAGCCATCCTGAAGGAAGGACACCAACTTTGAGGTTCCAGTTTAGTCAGGCTTTCCTAGACATTACTGAGGGGGGGGGGGTCAAAACCAGAGTAGAGTAGTCCCCCAAAATTAGTGGAGAACAGTAATACAGAAATGTACGGAATGATGATTGTAAGGATGGACCATAGTCAACTGACATTGGTCACAAGAAGATCCTGTCTCTCTTCCCTTCAACACAAAACAAAATAAAAAAGGTTCTCGATAGAACTGAAAGTAAACATTTTTTGTTTTATGAAAAATAAAACATTCGTGTAACTAGAACCAGAAATTTTGGCTTTGATTTGGGGAATCATTTAACTCTTCACTTCCTTTGTATTACCCTCAGAAGCAGCTACAGAACATGTGGGGAAGAAGGCAACGACCTATTTTCTCACAACAACATTATCAGAGATACAGTAAGAGACACCAGATCAAATGTTTTGCAGTGTGGTTGTTGCAACACTCTTGTGGGAGACATGGAGACGTTTTTAAAAGCAAACGCAGGATTTGAACTCAGGTCTCCAGTATCTTGAAGCTGGGGAAGACAGGAACACTTCCTCCAGCACCTCTCTTTAGCCTCCCATCCTACTCAGCCTAATTTTTTATTTTTACATTCATTATTTTATTTTTACATCTGGTCCAACTTTTTTAGACCAAAGGTAATTAATGAGTTGAGCGAAAATTTATGGAAACCTAAACCAAAAACCCCTAGTGAATAAAATAATTGCTGAAAAATTCTTATTCAGTAAGTTACTAATCAGCATAAATCAAAAGCAGTTAATATTTAAGTGCATAGATATAAAAATAGTCCTGTATGTTCTTTGTTAGTCTACAGGCAAAATGAAATGTGTGATAATGAGACACTGTCTCTTATTAGGCTCATAAATGGGCATAAATCCTCTTTTCTGGTGAGAAACTTCCCTAGGGAATCAGCAGAAGAGTTTGCGAAAAAATAACCAAAGGCTCGCTCTTTTTTGCGAGCCTCAGATTTGGAAATACCCCAGCCACCGAACGGCCCCGGGGCCCGCAGCCCGAAGCCGCGCTGCGCGGTTTCGCACCGTTTCTGGTAGCGGAAGATCGCGGGGGCCGCGAGGCGCGGAGAAGGTTCCGGAAGGGAGAAGGGTGGCGCGGGGCGGGGGGGGGGGGCGGGACACGACCTGGGCAGGCCGCAGCAGGGCCTCACCTTGGCGGGAATTTGTCTCCACACCGCAGACGAGGCCGTCTCATCTTTAACAACGTAGCGGTGCTGTTTGCGTGCACGAGCTCTCCTCTTGTACCGCAGCGGCAATTGGTGCTATGTGATAATTACTAAAACCACATCCACGAGTCTTTCAGGCTGCCGACAGCGTCGCGTGACAAATCTCTCACAGAAATCCAGTGGACAGAGCCGGCACCCCAGAGATGGGGGGACAGCAGCTTTTCTGCCGGTTAGCGTGTGACACTGTCGTCTTTTCTGCAAAAATTTGCCATCAGACTAAATCATAAACTAGGTTTGTGAGCTGAAAAAAACGTTTCTACTTCTACTTACAGCCAGGGATATCTTAGACCTGATTGCAAATCACTACTGACAAAAGCAGTCCTCAGGAAATCAAATCCTTTATTGGAACAACTGTGGGAAATTAGGACTTAAAGCCTCTTTCATTTGAAATCTGGCCTTTTCTCGAGGGCAGTTGTTAATACTGGGCTGCATGCACCCCTGGTGTAGCTAGTGGAGCTATTTGTATTGCTAGCATTTAAAAACCCAGTCAACCACGTTTTAGGAAGCCA
Organism: Rhea pennata; assembly: GCF_028389875.1. Taxonomy (NCBI): domain Eukaryota; kingdom Metazoa; phylum Chordata; class Aves; order Rheiformes; family Rheidae; genus Rhea; species Rhea pennata. The sequence continues at coordinate 16,647,181 of NC_084667.1, read as the reverse complement.
GACACACACAGCCACTCTGTGGCCAACAGGTTTTGAGACGGTGCTGTTGCTGCGGTTTCCAGCTGTGAGGTCAGAGGCACAGAACCACTACTGGGAAATTGAGAAAATGAGGGAATTCTTGTCTGCTGGCCTCAAGGGAAGAAGAGTCAGTAACAAAGTCAAAGGGAAGGCACAAAGGTACTGCCAAAGCTCATTTTTTAACATTCTATTTCTACAAACGTTTTACAAAAGATGTATTAAAAAAGCATTCTTCATACCAAAGAAGAAGACGTTACATGTAACGTACAAAATCTAAGCTTTGCCACAAACCACTAGCTTTCATTTTAAACTGCAGCTAAAGCCATTATGAAAACCAGTTTATGCTGCTTTCCTGGACTATTAGTAGTGATGAGACTGGGTGCTCTGGCAAGCCCAGAAATCCGTCATCATTCAGAACACACACAGGTAGGGCAGGAGGTTTTCTAAGAACATTTATCAGACAGCTTGATAGCTTAGAGATAGCAGTAAAGCACAGTGCGCAAACTGAACAAATACAATAACCCATAGCTCAAATTAAAATAAAATCATTTCAGCAGTAGAGGCAAAAAGTTGCCTTTAAGCTCAGCTATTTGCCTGATGCTCAGTGACTTCAACTTTGCATTGGACTTGCAATGCTTAATCTCAAGCAAGGTGAAGCTCAACTCAGTGCAACAGGCACCTCAAGGCACCACAGCTTGACTTTTGTCCCAGTGGCACAACGATAAATTGGTGTCCAGGACAAAAAAAATTAGGTCTGCCATCTTCCAGGTTGATACACAGTCTGCCATGCTGGTATTTACTCCTAACTGCTCATAATCAAACTGCTTATTAGAAAAAATCAATAATAGTACTCTAATCTGCTCATCTAAAGCACGTACTTTCTGGACTACTACTTTGTGAGCACTCCTTTCATGATGACTAAAATATCACATTGTACATTTTAAATACATGGCAACACTGCTAGAAGTACATACTATGCACAGCAGATACATAGCAAATCTTATATTTGCCACGTAAGATTCATATCCCAAATGCACTTCTAGGCAGGAAAATTCTTCTACCTCTATTTCAAATGAAGAAGAAATTTTCAGCATTTGACCTGTTTATCATTTTGAAACTGAATCAATTAGCTCTACATGCTCCTGCTGCGGCTCTGGCAAAAACTGATGCACTGTCTTCTACACTGAGCTGGTTTGACAGTGGAGATGCATATATAAAATAGACAAAAGCTGTTAAGAGACTGGTTGTCTCCAGAATGGCGATTCCAAGATGATGTTGTGCTCCATTAGCTTCTTACTTTAAAGGCTGCATGTGCTGTTATTTAAGCTTTTAATAGTACGTCTGCTTTGGACTTGAAATGTCAACTTTTCATAGCAAATATCAAAATACTATTTCTGTCATATGCTCATTTAAGGCTTATTCTTTAGTAAGATATAAAATTAACCAGTTACACTTCACAGTTACACACATGCACGTGTGTGACTTCTTCCTTCCGAAGGTCTTTGCTGTTTCTCCAACCCCCTAAAGGCATCTTCATGACAAATGGGGATGCGTAGCAACATTTCACAGAGGTTTTAGTTATAAGGAATGGAATTTTCCTCAAACAGGGGTTTTATTTAACACTGAGTGTATAAATTGTTATACTCTTCATGGAGATCTTTAACCCATTAACTAAGAGTCCAAACTGCACATGAATTACTAAATAGTTTTATCCATCCAGTTTAACCACAAAATAGGCTCCTTTTTTTTTTTTTTTTTTTTTTTTTGGCAATTGAACAATTTTAGGAAACTGATGAGGAAAATTGAGTAGTTTAAGCAACCCTCTGCTCATCCTATCTACAAGTGTGTGTGTGGGGGGGCATCTAGCTCTCCTGCAGAAAGTAATTAAGCTAAAATTGTATTTGAAAGCACACAAAGAATCATAGCAGAGCTCAGTATGTTAGAACAAAAGCACTGAATCTGATCACCTTCTAAAAATAAAATGAAACAAAAATTAAAATTGACGCAACTTATTTAAAACTTTTGTGAAATATTTCACAAATTATTTTTTAAATTCAAGGAATATTTCTGTATTTGTATTAAAGAGCCTTTGACTATAAAGTAGATATTTGTAACACCAGTAGGCTTTAGCTTTTATAACATACTTATTTTTAAAAAAATGTTTGATGCTAATTAATTGCAATGTAATGAAATTAAGGCAGGAATACTTTCCAAATACTCAAGTATAGACAAAGTTAGAGATTTTATATATGTGTGCAAATACTGCTACTACTTTATGCTGTTGACATTAGCCCTAGTGAAGGGAAGTGGTATTGGATCTGAAATATGAGCAACCAAAAGCAGAAAGTTGGTCCTATTTATTCTGGAAGTGGTTTTCCCTTCCTTCAGTGGCACAGGTTGGTAGGAAATAGCCAGAGAACACCAACATGCCTCCAGGCACCCTCCCTCCTGTTAAAGCAACGTCAGTGCTAGGGACCTGCAGAGATGTGGGAATGCTGGTGGTGTCATGCCACTGCTCCTGTCCTGTCTCAGGTAGCATTCAAAGCAGGAGGGACCTGTGCACCACCTGGATGGGTACCTCCTTGTTGCTTCCTGTGTGCGTGCCAAGAAGGTGCAAGTACTATAAGCAGTAACAGATCAGCACAGCTCAGTCATTTTTTTTGGATGGGAGGCACAAACTGCCAAACCTGGCTCAGCACCATCAGAGAGACAGCTTCTTTTCACATATAAGTACATGACCCCCATGGACACTGTGTCCAGTTCTGAGCTCCCCAGTACAAGAGAGACATGGAGCTACTGGAGAGAGTCCAGCATAGGGCTGCAAAGATGATCAGAGGGCTGGAGCATCTGCCCTACGAGGAATGGCTGCGAGAGCTGGACCTCTTCAGCCTGGGGAAGAGAAGACTGAGGGGGAATCTGATTAATGTGTACAAGTACCCGAAGGGAGGGTGTCAAGGGGACAGGGACAAACTCTTTTCAGTTGTCCCGAGTGACAGGACAAGAGGCAATGAGCAGAAACTGAAGCACAGGAAGTTCTGCCTGAATGTGAGGGGGAATTTCCTCCCTGTGAGAGTGACAGAGCACTGGACCAGGAAAAGAATTGTTCTTTACAAGAAATAATTTAACTGGCCTTTTGTCTGTATCACAAGCATCTCCTGCCGTTTTCTAGACCAAGAAGCTCAGCAGATGGTAAGGAAGTAGACAGGTTGTCAAGGTAGACATTAGCACCTAATCTAAGCTGTAACAGCAGCTCCCAGAAGCTGGAGGCAGCAGCTGGTATGTAGAGCTGTACCTTACACGTGCTGTGCCATTTTTCAGATTCCCTTGGCTTGAACAGTGAACCCAGACAGGATGTTAATTAGCAATGCTAATAGGAAGTTGCTCTTTCTGATGTTTTCTCACTTGGAAAATACTGTCCTGCTTAGTCTTGCTTTTCTTGCCTTGCAAGCAAACACATCAACATTAGAAACCTTGCTAATAATAAAATTTTGAAAACAGGATCAATGGCTTCAATCTTCAGATTTAATAAAATAGAACATTACGGCATAAATTGAGGTGAACAGTCATACACACTGCCTCTTATATGTGCGTAATGGCTCTTGCCTGATTGACTTTAGCTATTAATGTAAATGGGAGCGAGGCCAGGCTTGCTGCTGGACTTTATGGGCAGAACTATCCACATGGCAGCCTATGGGAAAAGAAGAGATGTATGCCTTGAATTCATTTTCATAGCAACATAACCTACACATAGCCAATGAGTTATGATCCAGTGTATCCCAACAACCTGAAAAGTCCCTTTCATTCCCAGGAAGTACAGAGTAGTTCAGATGTGCATTTTGGTGAACACCCTGAAATCCTTCCCAGCCCTCTGTTCACCTCAATGCTAACAGTAAGCCAGACCTTATTTACTGCTACAGCTGTGAATCTCATGGGTTTGATTAGTTTGCACAGGCAACACCAGAGCAGAATTTAAATATGCTGACATTGCACAAGGAAGTTAAAGCCTAGCTGAGTTTTCTGGTGTGCCAAGATGTAGTCGAGGAAAAAAAAAAAAAAAAAAAAAAAAAAAGATAAACATAGATTCTAGCTCTCTACAGTGACTGGACAGGTTGCTGAATCAGGAGAGAGAGCACCTTTTGCCACCTTCTGGTTGAAGAGAGTGGTACAGCTGAAGAGGGGTTGCCATTTTCTCTCTCTCTCTCTCTCTCTCTCTCTTTCTCTCTGTGTGTGTGTGTGTGCACGTGTGTTTGTGTGTACACTAAACTGATCTGAGATCAATAAACATAAAGGCCATCTCAAAATTCAATAGCATGTTTCAAGATTTTTATTTAAATATCTCCATTAGATGGACCACTAATAAATAAAGCACAGGGAAATAGGATTAAGTTACATCAATTCTCTACTGTGTTAGAATTTAGGATAACTCGTAGCAATTGGAACATATTTCACACACTACTGCTCCAGAGGACATCACAGTTCAAGATAACCAGTCCTGCATGAGCAGATAACATACCAAATGACAAGAAATAAAACCTACAAAGCACTACACATTGCAACATTCAGGCTACTTTCCCCATGCCTTTAGCTACACGGCTTATTCCATTCTTCCTTGCCTATCTTGGAGCACCAAAACAAGACGAAAGTAGTTGGGCAATAGGGAGTACACGTGACAGCCAGACTGACTTTCTCTCTTGCATTGCTGCAGCTTCCACTGTATCTGTTTTTTTTTTTTTTTGTTAGAGCCTTCTCTTCTGTATTTCTAGCTACAGAAAATAGGTCTGTTGTTACACACATCCATACTTCATGAAGGTTGTCCCACTCACTGCTAATCATAGTGAGGAAATCACTTCTTTATTATTTGAAGACTTTATCTAAATCTAAAACTATTACTGATGTAAATAATCCCATTGATGCAAATGAAATTACCTGGGTATAGATAACTCATAATAATTTGAGGACATTTCCTAATCATTTAACACACATGTTAACATTCTCAGTAATTTCCTCTCTTTTGACAATGCACTAAATGCAGTGGTATACTCTAGAAAAGGAAAATACAAAGATAGCAGAACAACTTTGAACATTCCTTCAAAACTGTATCTTTAGGCTGTTGGAGAAGGAGCTCTAAGGTACTCTATTTCATAATTACCGCTAGAATTCTTGTCAAATTTTCCACAGCATAGCTGACCAGCATTTAAGGACAGTAAATAAGCATTTGAGGACAGCAAATACGAAAAACCTGATTTAAATAAAACAGTTTTGCCTATTTTCAGACCACTGTCAAGATCTTTAAGAGGATTCTGCTCTAGGATACAGAACAAGTAAAATGATGTCTGAGGGATCCAGATAAGCTTCAGCTCAGCCTAACACCATATTCAACTCAAGAGCAGTACTAGCCCGCAGCATGCAGGCAATCCTAGTGTGTTCCATCAGGTTCTTGGAATTAATGAGAATTTTATTCCAATACTTGTACTCTCTCTGGACAGTGATTTGCATGCTAAGGGGGAAGATGTACAAAATTTTAGTTATGAAAATCAGTGCAGCCAAAGGAATCCAAAAAGAAATGCAGCATGTGTTCTTTGGTCTGACAATTTTTAAGTGATCCTGTGGAACAGGACAAATGGAACAGATGGAAAAAAAACAGCTAATGGTATAGTAATGTGCCTGCCCTAGAAGCTGACATCCTTCAGAAAAATTTTGTTTCCAAGATCTAATGCCTTGAAATATTCTTACAATGATCTTGATCACTCATTTAGGAGAAGTGGCGATTGTCGCAAGGAATATAAAATATATTTGAAATAGTGCGTGCTGAGACAGGAGTTTTAATTAGTTCCATGTCAATCACAACAAGGTATATTAAATACTTTTCAATTCTTTATTTTAATACCTATTCTTAAAGAGTTTTGCCAGTAACTATTTATTCTGCAGCGTGAATGCCTTGCAATCTCTATTGTGGTAATCTTCAAAACATTATTAGAAGGTAGCCAGAACACAACTTGTAGGGGAGTGAACAAGTCTGAAATCCTAGATAGCTGCCTCATCCTTGGACCACCTAATATATACCCAGCAAGTTACTAGTCTGTATGATGGTCCTAAGGAATACAGATCACTACATGCACTTAGAAGTAGGCAGCATCAATGGAAGTTTCTTTGCTTCATGCTAAAACACATCAGTCATCCTCTGGGGAAAGAGCTGCAGAAACTGAGGATGAGGGACTTGGTTTCCAAGGCCCATTTAGTCGCCAACATCAGCACTGAGCATAATTATCAGAATAGCAGTTAGTAGGATAAGAGCTCCCTGGACACATGACTAACTCAAGACTGAACTGAACCCCCAATTCATTTTCACAGAGTATTTTTTTATTATACAAGAGATAACACATCTCAGCTTCCTCTGTTCCTGAACAATTCCCTTTGCCTGCCTCCCTGATCAAAGCATATCTCCCCTCTTGCCATAAAAGGACAACTTCTTAAAAAGCAAACTTCATAAATATACATGGAAAAAAAGAATCTTGTTCTGCCAGGGATCTGTGGGAATTCTGCTCTTTTTACACTAGCTTCTTTTTGTCTGTGCAGAAATCTTCCAATCTGCCTTTGTCCTCTGCTCAGCTCCTAGCTATCTGATACCATCTGATACCATATACCCATCTGATTGCACACCTTGGTTTTACTTTATTTTTCTAGATCTTAAGTACAGCACTGATTCATAATTAATCAGGTTTTCATATTTGCTAATATTCCCACTATAGTGGAAGATTTAACAAAGCAAAAAAGACAATGATTTGTGGAAAAAAAAAGGTGTTGCTTTCATCTTGCCAGTCAATATAATTTTGACATTTTGAAACCTTTGCAGCTCAAATTCTTTCCTTCAGTTGAACTGAGAGACCCTAAGAAAGGGAAATCATTACTGACTAGCAAGAAATAGTACACCATTCTTGATCAGGACACTAACAGCAGCACCTCTACCCTCAATATCCTCTTCTGCTTGATGTCTGCGCCACAGGAGGTGAATATACCATATGTGGAACAAGAAACCACAGCAACTTTTCCATCATTTGTTGCAGGTGTAATGTGAATGCTATCATTGAGTTATGTCATTCTACTTAGAAGGGGTTAATGGTGGGACAGACCAGATGGTGGGGGCTTAAACCTTGAATGAGGCTCCATTAATGATTCCTATTAGCATGGGATTAGTTGACAACAAGAGGACTGCCAATGCTTCAGTACTCATCAGAACCATCTCTTGCTGCATCCTCTCTGAATGGTGCCAATAACACATTCAGTACTTCATGACTTCTTTTAGTCCAAGTGTTTAAGGATAGGCAAATGACAAAAGGTAAATGGATGTCCCAAGGGATTACTAAGGGGCTGTCAAGATCTCACCTCCCCATTTCAGGTGACATCCACAAAGCATCAGTGACAATCACAAGCTCCTTCCATCTGGCCTCTTGGGAATAGACTGGTAGCTCTGACTGGTTACCCAATGTAAGAGAGCCACAACGGAAAAAAGGCACTTTAAATGGGAAATACAGCAGAATCCAAATCCTAAATAAACTAGCTCATGTCCCAAACGTTCAGCTGTGAAAACATTCATCATGCACTGTACACCATCAACAGTAGGAAATTCTTTGAGAGAGTGGGAACTGTAATTGCACAACCTAGGCTCTTTGCAGAAAGACAAGTAACGTTCACTAAGTGAGATCAAGTGCTTTTTGGATCTATCTTACCATAACCCTTCCCATAATTGTCTTATTCAAAGTACTCTCCAGCTTTGAAAGAAAGGAAGTTCTGTTCCCTAGCGATGCACAGATTCCTCTACAGGCTTATTCAACTCACAGTGCAGATGTTTAGGGTTTTACAAGTTGAATTAGTAAAAATAAGGCAATGTCAAAGAAGCCTTCAGAGACACCTTTTTCTTTTGCAGAAGCATATTAATATCATCATCTAAATCCCTCCCATGTATAACTGCAGCATGAATCTAAATACCTTTAAAGAAATATAATTGAAAGTAAGAGAAAGCAGCATAGAGGTACTAGGTTTTTCCTTTCTACATCCCCATATGCCTTGGAAAGGGAACTATCCTCTTTTGCTAACTTTGTCCCAGTGATTTTGCCTTGCCAATTGAATCTATGAATTATTTGGAATAATTCTTGAAACTGAGTATACATAATACCATGGATGTACACAGTCTGTTATAAACACAGATGTTTCCCACATTGAAAAAAATTACAGACTGAAAATAAATGTTCAAGCAAACACAAGACAAGCCCAAGGTAAAAATCATGATAGATTGATGATAAAGAGATTAAGGCTAAAATTATGTCTGAGAGAGGTCAGTTTTAAAGTTAGAATCAGTGAAGAGGAGTAGACAGGTGAGCAGAAAGAGGGAGAGTCTTTCAAGAGTAGGGGAAACTAATGGGAGATGAAACTCTGATGGGAGACTTTACAAAACAACAAAGAGATGTAGAAGAATAGAAGATGGGGTAAGAAGGCAGAAGGTACAACACTGCAGATTAAATGAAAAAGAAAACTTAAGCAAAGCCGATTTTAACAAACATGCAAGCACATCCCTCTATCAAACACCAGTGTACTTGCAAGTGACATACCATAGTACATACACACAGCGAAACATAAATACAGGGAAATTCACTCTTGCACAGCTAAAGGGTACATGCATGAAGAAAAAAAAGAGCCCAGTCTTTTGAATGTAAAGATAACCCTGAAAATTATACACAGAACAACAGGGATAGGACAGAAAAGCATACATCAGACATCCATGTGAATCAAGCAATCTAAACCACAGAGGAATGAACAGTAAAATCATTTCTTGAGAATGAAGCTGCTTGATCCCTTTAAGAGAGGAAAAAAAAAAAAAAAAAAAAAAACCTCCAGTCCTGCAGCAGAAGCTCCTATTATCTCATGACATTGTGAGCTGCTGGTGGCCAGGTCAACCATCAATAATTCAGCCTGTTTACTCACGAGAAGGAAATGAAAATCATCACAGGGTAGCATTCTTCTGCCGATCTCTCTCATTAGGTACTTGGAAACGTGTTCTTGCCCATACACCACAACACTATGACTGGCCTAAGGAAGTAAGCTTTCACCATTCAGACTCTCCCCTGACATAAGCAAGAATTGCACAGTAATTAATGCATTTTTTTGTGCATAGAAGTTTCTATAATGTGTCCAAACATTAATCTGTTGTGCTTTTCCTTACTCAAAATTGTCCCTCCTGTTAATTATTCCAGTGATGCAAGTGCTTTGGCCTCTGTGCAGAGACAGGAGAGCTTCCTTATTTCTTCTTAAATCAGTTTTAACTATTTAATGTTGGAGTATCAGGGTAGCTATCAAGATAAGCTGGACCAGCTAAATCTACTGGGAATGTGTTAAGTCAGGCAGCAACAAGACATGGCATGGTATGGACAGAAAGAGATGTAATAGGAGAAGGCACAACCTCTTCCAGAATTCCTCCTTCTGTATTAGTTGCTTCTAAAAATCTAAAGGAGTATGAAGCAAACTACACTAAAATCAAAGGCATTTGTACAAGAAGTACAGCAGAGAAAGTGGCATGATGGTGGGTGATGAGTAGCTGTTGGAATGCTGCAAACAGGCTGGTTAAGAGGAGAGTTTGTTTTTTAAAAACAGATTAACAATCTCCTCATATTTCGTCTCCCTCCTTTTTCCTCAGTCACTTCACATTGACGTTCCTCTGATTTTAGCTTCACTGAAGTCACTAGAAAAACTGCTCCTGATTTACTGCAGTGTAAGGAAGAAGAAATTCAACACAAGAGCCGGGCAGAGTACCTTAGCTAGAAGCACAGCCATTAGGATAGGGCCAACAAACCGCTTCATAGCTCAGATCAAATTTGAATGAAAAAAAAAAAAAAAAAAAAAAAAAAAAAAAAAAAAAAAGGAGACTCTTAAACATAGTTTAGGTACAACAATAGCAATTTGGGAACACTTAAAAGGAAGAAACACAAAATGTGTGATTGGCACAGAGAGAATGCCTCACAAAATTGTGCCAGCCCTTGATGCTCGGAGATGAGAAACTGATTCAGACCCACATCCTCCCTGCAGTGGGCACAGATTTTTAACCAAAAAAGTCTCCTGAAAGACAAGAGACTATGTGGAACAGTAATCCATAGAGTCATCTTTGCACGATTCTTCTGGTTTAATGAGTTTAAAAAAGCTATACAAAGCAGGAAAGCATATACAGGAAGACCAAGATCCACTGTTAGTGTTTACACTGCAGGATATTATCCTGCAGTGTAACTTGGGCCCTAACTAAACTAAGTATGCAATTTGGGTCCAGATCTCCTCCAGCTAGTGAAGTTGAACCTCTCACGTTCTAAGCAAATACCTGAACAATTCAGATGTGTTGTGAAATAATCTGATATCAGGTTTAAAGTTCTCTGTATTTTGTTATAATTATTTAAAAATAATATTTTTTTTTTTTTTGCTGATGAAACATTCCACAAAGTCAAATGAACATTTTTCCACTTTTAAATTTGCTTGGAGAAAAAAAAAGTTAAAGACAAAAATTTCTTCAGGGTTAGGGTTTGTCTTTGAGAGACTCAGGAACTGAAAACAGCATTGTTACTTAATGCACCAGTTTCTGCACACTGCTTAGGAACGGCATAGGATTAGCGATGGAGCAGCACAGCCTTTCCACTGCCTCCGTACCACCAATGAGCACATTGCATACTGTTCGGTAGGGCCCATGTAACTTAAGACCCACAAGGTTCACAAGTGGCCAAACCAATACAATCAAGTGACCAGAAGTAACACAGGAAGAAAAAAAACGTAAAGGCTTGTATTTCTTCTCTTGTAGCTGTAACCCAGCATTATCGGGGCAGGGCTTCCTCTTCAGTCAGCGTGCGTATTCAGTGCCTCATTCAATGCCTCATCCATGTTTATTATTTATGGACCAACTGACAGCCCAGAAAGTAGGTAAATAGCCAGTGCTGTCCACTTATTCACTGTAAGAGGGCAAGGAGCAGATATCACTGAGTGCCTCCATCTATTTGTTATCCAGTGGGAACATGATTTATAAACACTTGGCTAGTCTTGGCTGGTCCTTGTGGCATCACTGTTACTTTTAAAAGCCTCAGACAGATAATCAGAGGATTGCTGTGATTCTCCCCAGAAAGTGCTGGGAGAGACGCTCAGGGCACAGGCACACAGGTTACTAAGAGGTCTGCTGCGAGAGCAGAGGTGCGACGGCAGCACGCGGCCGCAGCACGATCAGGGACGTTACGTGCCCGCACGCAGGCGCGCGTCCCCTCTCGCTCCACACTCCGCAAAAGGCAGCGCAATTCAAAACAGCGTGAAAGGGCCCGCAGTCACCTTCCGCCATTTCAAGATGAACCACTCATCAAGTTGGTGGTGTTTTCGGTACTGGCAGGAACGCAGTGGGAGGGTAAAAAGGAAGAAGCAGGAAAGCTCGAGAATGTGTTAGTCTTTGGCATAAAGCAGGATTTGGCTTTCACTCTGCTGCCACATGGTACGAGGAGAAATTGCTTCCACTTCACCTCAAAATTTTCCACAGATGACACAATTACATACAAAACAGGCTAGAGAAGACAAAGGCAGCGCTAATGGGGCTCTACAAGGGCTTTGTTAAAGTGGCGAGCACGAGCTTCGCTGCTAACGGCAAAGCCACTGGAAATCAAGCGTCAGCACATCCCCACCTGTCATTTGCTCTCCCCTCCAGCATCTCTCCCAGCCCAGTTCTGGGAGGGGGCACGGAGTCAGCAAAGCTCACGCAGGAGGGCTCAGTGCCTCAGGCACTCGGCGGCAGGGACGCGTGCTTCCACCAGTCCTTCTCCTGCTCTACCTCTTTTTGTGCTAAGCCACGGTGCCTGCTGGCAATCGCTGCACACTTCCGCAGGAGAAAAGCTCTTCCCTACTCGCTCTCCAAGCGCAAAGGGGAGAGCCTGAACAGCGAGAGCTGTCAGTTCCTATCTTTCTTTGCCACTTATTATCAGCTTATTTCCTGATTCCTAAAATGAAGCTGCAGCTGCACTGGATGGGTGTGCTTTAATGCAAGCCTCCGGAGATGGGGAAGCGCTGACGGGTGAATTGCCTTTTCACCTTGTTCTGATGCCATCCTCTACTCTTGCAACTTTTCTTTCCCTCCCACCTTTCCAAAACCAACCTGTTTAGTCTAAATTTTTGTACAAATTGTCCCTGTCAAACACTCCCAATACACTTCTCTAAACTGACATCTGCTCCAGGTTCCTTGCACTTAAAAGCTTTGAAAGCCCCAAAATTAGGGCCTTGTACCTATGCAGTTAGTTGTTTACACCATTTGCACCCCACATCAAAAAAACTTCCACAGCTAATTATTTCATGTTCTCTAAAACTGGTACTTACTATCCTTACTACAAAGCAGGACCTCATTTACCTTTTAGGCTGTCCATCCAAAACCTACATTTTGCTTTCACAGAGACATACCAGCTTCACACTGAGCTCAGCATGACTAACGACAATACTTAGCTGACAGAATAGAGATTTATTCCCATTAGAATGATTCACAAAAATGACAACCTCTGTCACCATCATTTTTGGGTACAATGGAGTATAGGATAAGAATCTTGACAAGTCAGTATCAGGATATGACCATTACCTAGAGGAATTTTGAAGTCCTCACACAGGATTAAACCCCTTAGCAGCAGGGAAAAGTTTGTCAGAGCAAGACAAACATGTTGCAGGAATAAAAGTTGAGCAGAAACCATGAGATTTAACCTGAAGGAAGCAATGAACTGCACTTCAACAAACACCTTGCATACTTAACACAGAATTAGTTGTTCTTGTGCTGTAAAAATATTAAATACTGATATCTTTTACTTTTCAAATAAATAAAACTAGAATATGAATCAGTTTAAAAGAGTCTGCCAGCCAAAAACCTATCAATCCAGATGTGAAGCAATCATGAATGAAACACCTTGTACCTTGAGATGTCTTCCAGATTCCCTGTTTATTTTTGCATTCCCTGTAATCTCAGTAATTCATACAACAGGAAAGAAAGCAAAAGTAGAACAAACCAGACCCCAATTCAGACTTTCAATGCCTGGAAGCTTATACTTCCATTCTGTGTTACTGCTGCAGGGAGACTTTTAAAAAATCCCTCCACAGCTACAGTCCTTTAAGGCAGCAGCCATGAGACCAAAGTATTATCAAATTGGGCTCCCAATTAATTGCTAAAATATCAGAGATTTTCACTGTGACGTCAGTGCTGCCAAGTGATCTGACCTAAATCTTTATTTTATAGTTCTACAATCATGCAGCAAAGGGATAACACTGAGCACTTATTTTTAAACATAACCTAAACGTTTTTCAAGCATTTCCAAAAAAAAAAAAAAAAAAATCAGATAGCTATAAAAAGGAAGTTAGAAATAATAAATGCAGTTTTTGGAGACTAAGAGAAGGCTGAGAAAGAGAGACTTGGTCAGATTTATGAATCTTCAAATGAAAACATATGAAAGTCTTGGGTTTCACAACACCTTCTCTCCTGCCACTTTCCTACATGATTAAAACCATACATTTAAACAATCTGTTTTCCTTCCTTCCCTCCCCTCCTCCTCCCCAATGTATAATTTTTAAATTTCAGCTCCTAGCTGTCCAAACAAAATGTTGCACAGCAACAATCCCTACTTCTATTCCTAGATCAAAGTAGATTTGGGACATAAAATTCAAATTTGAGCTTTTCCTCTGCTTTCACATCATATGGGTGAGAAATTCAGAGCCCACAGGTCAGACACAGCTTACCAGTTCATTTCAGACAGACCTAGTATTAGTCTGGTAGAAGCAAGCCCCAATAATTTCTTGGATTTTTAAAGAGAATGGCTCAGTGTGCCTGGCATGTGCTATACCTGGGATATCTGAAAGGCTTATTTGGATTTCAGGAAGAAGCAATCCCTCATCCTTATTAAAGGCACACACCAAATCAAAATTCACACTTTGTCAGTGCTGCAACCAGTTCAACCTCCATAATCCTCTTCCATAATCAGGTTCTCCAAAGCCATAGAAACAGTTAGGCTTCCCCACCACCAAAAGCTGCTACCAGCAAATTGATTCACGTAGCTAACGAATGCTCACATGGGCAAACAGAAGCCCGCTTATCCCGTCCTCCCCGACATGCTATATTCCCTCTGCCTGAGCACAGAGGCCATATCAAATCAGCGCTGTTCACGCAGCCTCCTTCCTACCTGGCCAGCCATGTGATAAAGCATCGCCGGTGCAGGCTGCTCCAGACGGCCTCTCAAACGTGCCACGAAGTCACGTCCCGTTAGCTTTTTGCCGGGGAGCAGTGGGGCGCCAGTCTCTTTTCCTGAGAGTGCTGCAAGGGACATTAATTCTGTGAGTCACGCTGGTAAATTTATGGCATTTGAAGCTCAAAAATGAGAGGTTAATTAATACAAAAAGAAGAAACAAATGGGTAAGTGAAACAAAGATGACGGTAATACTCAGCCCTGCAATCACGAAGCAGCACCAGGAGAACTCATAGCATTACGGGTTGGGAGCCGTTTGGCTACAGAAGTCAGGACTCCCTTGGTGTCTTTCCTCAAGGACTTCAGAGGTGGCAGACCTGCTCAGAAACATCCCAGAACTTACTCTCCTCCCATCCGCAGCTAAAAGCTCTCGTTGTGCTTCAAGCTACATCAGCCTCCCTCGTACCTACACATGGACATCGTGGTTCCTACATAGCTTTGTTCTCTTTGACAAGTTTTTATAGATTAGAGCAAAACTTAATAATGTAACATGCATTGTGAAAGAGCAAAACATTGTTTTAATCTCTCTTCCTGCCTGCCTTTCCCACTGTAAAATTATACCAGGATTTTCAAAGTAGCTTAAAGTCATTTTACCCTTGCTGCCCTTTGGAAAAAAAAAAAAAAATATATATATATATATATGTATGTGTGTGTGTGTATGTATATATATATATATATATATATATGTTTTAATTTTCAGACAAAAAGTAAATCCTGTGATGAAAAACTACATAGCTGTAGTCATTCCAATTTTCTCCCACTATGGTTCACCTTATAGTGAAACTGGGGAGTCTGACTTCACAAAAATAACATAGGTAGGAGCACTAAATCATTGAAACTAAGAAAATTCACATATTCAAAATTCTCATGGGCTCTCAATGGATGATGGTGTAAGAGCTACAGCAGCTCCCATGCAATGATCCTAAACAGTTTTCTACCACTGAGGGAGACTACTGTAACCAACCCTTAGATGTGAACACCCACCCAGAGGAGAAAGAAATGGCAGGTTTGCTTCAGGAACCAAGTCTCCCTTCTTAGTTGCATTAGCTGAACCTAAAATACTTGGAAAATCATTTGAAAGTTAGCATTATTGTGGGTGATGCCGGCAGAAGTACATTATTGTGCCAACAAATTGAAGTTCAAAATTTTTTTCCTCTAACTCTTGTGCAAACTAATGCTAACTGCACAGTAGCAACACCAAATGGAGATCTGGCAAAAGCATTATGTAGATAAGTACACACTGCTGTATTTATCTGCAAGCAAATCATTAGAAAAAATATATTTAATTGTTACTAGTGCTGCCTAAACTACTCAATTTCCAATCACCTTCCAAAGGGATTGAAAGAAAATATGTAAGTGTTCAACTTATCTAATCATGGTCAGACTCTTCACAAGACAGATTATATATTTGTATACTCCACCATCAACACTCAAATACAGTTCACAGCCAGAGATTACATCCCAGGAATCTTAATATACTACTTTGAAAGGCACTTCATGAAACAAAGCTGACACATTCAAATTTAGGAAAGAAAAACTGCACTGTGTCATTTGGTGAGCTCTCAGTTTAGGTCTGTTAAGAAAATAGAAGGTTCAAAGTTAAACTCTTTGAAAGTAAATACCAAGTTAAATGTCTGTTAAAAAAAAAAAAAACAGCAACAATGAAAAAAGAAAGAAGAGGGAAGGGGGGGGAGAAATGATGCTTTCTCAAAAAGAGAAACATTACCAAAAATCAGTTCTTTATCCAATCAGAGCAAGCTTCAGATAAAGCAAAAACTCAGAGACCCCTATCACAGTGATCTGCAGGGACTGGAGAATTTTAGAGTCTAAAAAAAAAGGTTGTCATTACAAGAGCCATACCAGTACTACTGGAGTTTGAAACTCATCTCCTGCCCAGAAAGACACAAAATGTCTTCAGATGTATAAGAAGCTGTTTTTCTACATAGGATAGATTTTGTGCTTTAGGTCATGGGAGGGAGGGGGGAAGGTACATACTGTAAATAGACACAGAAACAGCTTGGCTTAAGAGACCTCAAAGTCTGACTGAAGCAGACCAACCTGGTAAACACACCACGCATTATCAGTAGGAAATTCTCTGACTCTCATTTCCGAGTCCTTTCTTGCAGAAAGTCATTAAGCTCTAATTAATGGCTCTGTGAGTTGGAGGGATCCGCTTCGGCGTCCATTAGGACGGAGGCTCAAATGTCAGAGCAGCAATGGCATTAGGCAGACTCTGGCATTTTGCCCAATGCAGAATTAGCATTGACGCATTCAGCATCCTTCGAAATCTCTAGCCCCGTAAGAAAATCTGCAGGTTTTCTCTCTGTCTGTGTGATGGATAACATCTCTAAGAGATCTGCTGGTTCATTACCAGGCACCATCTCAGCTGCAGGCTCCATCCTCACAACACATGCTAAAACAGCCACAGTCTGAGCCCTGAAGATGCCATAGGTCTGGAAAGAGCAAGACTTTTATGGGGAGCAGTCCCTGCAGTTTGAGACCTGGCCATGGAGGTGACAGAAGAGGGGAAGGGGCAGCAAGGGGCATAAAGAGCCAGGACTGAAGGCACCACGCTGGCAGCCAGAGGCCAGCAGCTGGAGGTAGAGGGCACCTGCCTGCCGGCAAGGCACAGACATGCAGACAACTCTCGCCGTACTCCGGCTGGAGGAAAGTGAGCTCTTAAAGGGACTGGCCTGATTCCCTAGCTTGATTCTCATTGCCACTGGAACCAAGTGGGGTGCCTAGAGAATTGCAAGATCTATGGCAGCCTATGAGAAATCACTGCAAGGCAAAGTACTAAGCTAGGCACCAGCATGCTGACAGGTTTCTGCTTCCCAGCACTCAGATTCCCTTGCTCCCTAGCAGTCTTGGCTATCTGTCCTCAGCCTTTAGCTCCTGCAGTCTTTCCCTCTTGCTAATTTTTAGAGTTTCCTTACAAATCACTCACTTTTTAAAGAGAAATCATAGAATGGTAAGGCTGGAAGGGACCTCTAGAGATCATCTAGTCCAACCCTTAGCGCAGCCCATGTAGGGATTGAACCCACGACCTTGGCATTAGCAGTGCCATGCTCTAACCAAAACCATACTCAAAGTTGCATATTGGACTAACGTTGGTAACAAATGCCAACTTCCAGTTAATTTTTTTGCTGTCTTCAGCAGCAACAGAGCAGTGATGCTAAACACAGTATTTTTCCTACAAATAAGATGCATCACAGAGTGATTGAAAATAGCCTCTGCAATCGAGTGTTCAACTGCTTTTTGCTCGTGATCATCTGCCCTATTCTCCTATCCATTAAAATGGTAGGTCTACTAGATGAAGTAGCATACCCAGCGCCTGGATAGAGAAAAAGAAGCTGGAATTTCACACTGCTGCTCCAGCTGGATTGTCATTAACTAAGTTCCACAGGAAACTCTGACCAGTCATCCCAAGGCAGTAATAAACTGAAAACCAGCCTTTGTGAAAGTTAAAATACATGGCTTGTCTCTCTTTCCCTTCAGTGATCTCAAAGCAATTCACAAATATAATTTCAAAGCAACTCCAAAATACCGTAGAAAGGAATAGCAATGTTTCCATGTAGCAAGTTGACCTAAAGTGTGGAATGAGTGAGAGCTCTTTTCTCCAGATGAAGAACGCAAAAACACCACACATCCAAAAATGTGGTAAGAGTTTAAGGCATGTGTGCACTGATACACATACATGCAGTCAGTTAAATGTTAAATCAAAGGATTAAAAAGAAATCTGACAGCTATAGTATTTCCAATACAAGTTACATGCAGAGTTGTATATACCTCATTTTTTTAACAATCAGTAGTTAAAGCAGGACCAGAAACTCTAGTCTCCTGAGTCCGAGTCTTATAGTCTTATGTTTTAAGCCCTGAACCTCCTTCAGGCTGGGGCCATGGGTGGGGGGGAGGTGTGGAAAAATCAAGCATTTGATTTAAAATTCATGACACTACTGAAACATTGGAGAATTTGGGAGTTCTACTTGCTTCCAGGATCTTGATCTAATTTCAGATCATGGTTGTTTTATGATCTTTGGAAGAAAACTCTGTCCCTTCATTTTCTCACCTGTAAAATGTGTGTTATAGTATCTCCTCTGTGCCTCAAAAGACCATAATTAAAGAACAGCATCGTTATTCAAACGTGAGGGGTCCTTGAGAAAGATGCCTATGGCATCAAATACAAATAGCAGCATCTTCTAAACTATCGGCTTCCTTGGGGAAGCTGAGCACCCAACCTGTCTGTCTGTGATAAAGTTGACAAATTGAAGGGTATTTACTCACTGACAGCAGGGAAAAAAAAAACAAACAAAAAACCCCCCACACATTTCCACCACCAGGAGAAAGTTTCAGAGCAACTGTATATGCATTTTGAAATTCAGTACGGTCTGACAGCTTCTCTCAGTCGTTTTTTCCCCCCACATGATACTTAGCAATTGCAGAATCAGCTAAGTACATTACCAGGTTAAACACCACTCAAGTATACAGCAGCACAGATCTAGCACACAAGAAAAAAAGAAGGTATTTTCCCCCCTATTCACACTCCTTTCCACTGCATAGGCATGTTTCCTGCAAGTGGAGACCCTCACAGCTTGTGAAAAAGCTTTACCCCAGTGAGCAGGACACTGCCAGTGACCAAAATGAGGTATCATCCAGCTTCATTTATTTCAATTATTTCTCTGTCCTTTCCCCATCCACCACCACTGAAAATAAGCACAGGAGATTATACTGAGCCAGCAACAAAATTAGACAACCGGCCCTCAGATATGTGTATGCTAATGCCAATCTGTGCCAGCTGGTTAAGCAAACGGATGCTGGCTGGAGAACAAGCTTGGCAGAATGACTGCTGTTACACTTGGAGCAAGTGAGGTGGCCAGTGAGATATTGGAGAAGCTGTCCCAGTACCAACAGCTCCTTCTCCCAGTGGCACCCAGCCAGAGGAGAGATGCAAAGTTTACCCTGGCAGCAGATAGGACAGTTTTCAAACTGGATTTCTGCTAACTGCAGTTGCAGCAGTAAGACAGAGGAAGCAAGACAGCCAAGCAGCTGGGCTTTTTTGGAAGGTGTGGATAGAGCAATGATCAGGGTGACAGTGAAGAGTTTACCATGCAAAAGCATGCAGCCACTTCTGGGTCACCTGTCACAGGGTACCTCTTCCACACCATGAAGCAACAAACCAAGACACCAACATGCCTGCAGGCAGTCTGAGCTAGAAGACAACTACAAAACCAAATCAAATTGATTTGTAACTGCTCTTTAAAAAGAGATGCATTGACTTGAGGCAAAACCCAAACTTAAACTGAAACTCAGTACAAAATTCAAGCCAAGGCTTCAGAAAGCTTTGGCAGAGTCTGGTTCTACATGTTAGAAGTGAGAACCTCAAGGCCAGAAGCAGAATGGAGCTACCCCTCAATCCAAGCATTTGGGGGCTTGTTTGGGTCCTGATCATTTCATACTCGCTTTGACTTCTTCCTTTCTTTCAAATCTTTCTTCTTCATCCCATTGCCTGGATGCTGCAGCAGCAAGGGACTGACAAATTTAGCTTTATAAAAGTTTCCGTGTTGTTTGAGGAGCGAAGCAAAACCAGGAATGTACGGAAAGGTTTTATTATCTATCTAGCTGGATCTTCTGAAATGTGTTCACTGTTAGTTTGAGTAGCCATCAGACTGGAATAGCACATCAACACATAGAGCTGGAAAGCAGATGAATAATCAACTGCAGTGGGACACAAAGCCGAGAAGAACAGACATGGAATCATATTAGAAAGAAACAACAGTTAAACAACCAGGAAAGACAAAGCAGAGGCTAAGGGAATAGTATCTGAGTTGCATAGC
Source organism: Rhea pennata (assembly GCF_028389875.1). NCBI lineage: Eukaryota > Metazoa > Chordata > Aves > Rheiformes > Rheidae > Rhea > Rhea pennata. The sequence goes on along the minus strand of NC_084667.1, from coordinate 16,627,056 downwards.
TTTACAAAACAGGCACAGTGTCCACAGCGTGCCAGACTGCACAGCCAGTGCCAGGGCTGAGAACCCAGCTCTCCGCAGCCCAGTCCCAGCATTTTTATACAATACCACCTTCCAATTTAGCACTTTTCCCCCCTCCTCCCACAAAAAGATAGGATTCCAAATCTAAAAGCGCAAATGCAAGAGAAGCCCTATGGGAAATCCATGCTCTCAGGTTTATCCTGCTAAACTGTGGCAGTGCCACAACAGGGTTTTACCTGCAGGAGGCATTGAAATGTGAACACAAGGAAAAATACGAGTTCAGCTGAGCTCCAATCAGAGCCTTTAAGAGTGCATGGCTTGACTTTGTCTTTGAAGACAGGTCATATTTTGCTTACTACAAGCCAGCAATGTAAACATGTGAATGCAATATGTTACAGCTATTGGAGGCTGCAGCACAGCATGTTCCTCATAGGGCAGGCAGACAGTTCATGAACTCAATTCTCCCACATCCTTGAGGCCAAGTAGCAAGAACATGGACTTAGGCCTTGCTTATGCACATAGAATGCACTGAATTAGCAAATCCAACAGTTTAAGCAGAGCAGTTTTGTGCCTGAACATTTTCACAGACTTAAAGTCATCCTGAACATACCTCTAAACTAGCAATCATAAGGGCTCCTCTACGTGAGGAAACTGCAACAACAAAATTAGCATAAAGGGGCTCTGACTCACTAATCCAGATTGATTTAACCATGGCAATAAGGATGATGGTCTCCAGTTTTCTACCATACCTCCCTGCCTGTAATTACCTTCCCCTTAGCAAACCCCATAAAATGTTTAGCACGTCATTCTCCTAATCACTGTAGTTCCCAGGCCAGCACATGAACATAGCCACAATCTCACCACACAGGAACAGTAGCAGTGAGAACTGGCAGAAAGGCACTCTGCAAACTTACTATTGGGTAGTAAACTCCAGCAAGGACAGGGCAGATTGCATAGGCAAAGTCCTCTTCATAACCTTGAAGCACTTAAACCGGTACAAACCTCTGTTTTTCAGTCCTAGTGGTTTATTATTGTCTTTGTGCTTGCTTTTGTGCATAACATTTGTGAAATCAATGAAGAAATGCTTGAAGCTGGCTGGAAAGGCAATACAAAAAGCTCTCTGTAATTTCAAGAAGTCAGAGTGTGGATTGATTAACAGCATTAATGCTAACATGAAATGCATCAGCACATCGGGATGAAAGAAGCTCTACAAGTTTTTTGAAAGTAGACCAGTATACTAAGTAAACACACATTCCTCTCACCATTTTTATTTTTCACTTCTTCAATAGATGTTGCACATACCTGTTCCACAGTCCTACATTTATCAGATGTTTAGAGCAATGCAACTGAAGGATGGTGAAGATCGTTTTATGCGCCAGCCATGAGTACAAGAAGATAAAGTACGCACTGCTCTGTTTGCTACAGCTTAAAGAAAGCTTATGTGGGGCACTGGAGCAGGAAATCTCCCACCGTGGCAGAGAAATATGCAGTCAGTCAATGAAGAGTATATCTTGAACAAAGGTCATGTGAGGAGGTTGTCTTTCTCTGCTGTTCATCTTCTCTTCAGTTTGCTTCCATAATGTATATAGTAAACATTTGAAATTCAGTCATATCTTGCTTGAAAAGGTCTTCACTGACCTACAAATTACCTTGAGGGAAACAAGGTGGCAGAGGGAGAAAAATTATCAGGTGGTTGCATATGATAAGATGAACATAGCCTTCTCCAGCATTCTTGCAGTCCATGCTCATCCTGCCTTACCGTCTGCCTTGCATTCCCAACTCTACTTTTAAGTTCTCTCAAGCTGCGCTATCTACCAGCATGCAGAAGACTTGTAACTTATGTGCTTGGAGGCAAGAGGATTTAGCAATTCTGTCGTTTGTCTGTGCCTCACAGATCTGTGCACAGGGGTTGTCGGTTAGTCCTCTGCTCTGGTTTGCTGCTCAGCTCCCTGAGGATGGTGAAGGTGTCTGGCAATAGCCAATGTCTGAGTGTCCCCAAGGAGTTAAAAGGGAACTTCCCCAAGGAGTGATAATGGTGGGGACAGCCAGAAGGTCCTTCTGTATCAAGATGCTATTGCTCACTATTGAACGTTCAGAATCTCAGTCTTGAGTCTCCAGACTGACGTGTTAACAAACCTCTAGCAGATGAGTACCCATGAGAAGGATCCAGAGTGTCACAGAAGCCTAGGAGCTACCCAGGAAATTGAGTAGCCTGTCACCTTAATAGAGGACCCTTCTACATGGGCAATGGAGCAGTGTGAGAATACACAACACAGAGGTCACCAGACATATCAAATTTCCCGGTGTTACTGGTTCCCTTTGCAGAGATAAGCAAAGATACAGCGTTACTGGTTCAAGCAACTCCATGATTTTTTTTTTTAATTTCTAAAAAAAAAAAAAACCCACCCAGATGTTTGCAGGCTTTTGCAGCTGTAGGTTGGATTAGTGCTATCTGTTCCTCTGCAAGTACTGCATACAGCTTCTATTGATGAGGTTCAGAGAATGTTTCTTATGTTTTCTTAATGGAATTAAATACATGCTTTAAAATATACCTATCAATTTAACATACAATGCAAAGGAGATGAACATGCTATCAATTCTGCCATCAGTTTCTTTGTCTTTTGCTTTTCCAGCAACCATAAGCAGAAACAACCTCTTCAGAAACTGTTACCTATTTGGTGGTAGAAATTGTCACATCTTCTCACAATTTTGGCAGCACAGGCTTCGGTAGATCTTGGGCAACCCATCATAACACATCACAACTGAGACTAAGAGAGAGCTCTGAAGGTCATCTAGTCTAACCTCCTGCTTGAAGCAGAGCCAACTTTGAAGTTAGATAAGGTTGCGCAGAGCCTGTTTTTCTAAAATGTTTGGTAATGTTGATTCTGTAACCTCTCTGGACATATGTCCCAATGTTTAACTGTTGTCATGGTGAAATTTTTTCCTTTTATCTAGCTGGAACTTTAAAACCTCAGATTTCATAACCTTCCAGTGTGGCTGCTCTTCTATTCTATCTTTCCAACTATACAAACAGCTTTTCTATGAAATTGAATCCAAATCACTCTCTGCAAATGCAAACTATTACATTATTTCTTACCATATACAGAGAATATGTGATCAGAATCTTTACTGTAATCAACTGTCAATATATTATTACAATTCATATTCCTCTCTAGGCAAAATTACCCAACCCTTTCCATCTTCCTATATAGGCTATATTTTGTAGACAAATGAAGAGAGAACAGAGTTCTATCACTCTGAATACATGGTGCCAAAACTCAATACTTGTGTATTTGATTTTTCTCTTTTCTAGTCACTCATCCTTATTGGATTTCATCTTATTGGATTTCACATTATTTCTTCAACTTATCAAGATCATTATGCATTCTAATTTGCCAGCAGCAGGCAGGATCTAAAGTCTACTGGCTTCCCACTTCAAAAAGTTAGAAATTGAGAGCCAGGTGTGAAAAAAGCTTGCTTAACTGGCAAAATTATGAAGGATTTTTTTAATTTGGGTAGGTATGTTTGGGGGGGGTATTGTTTTTCAAAAGGAATTCTGCTTTATTTCTGCTATCTTCTGACTTTTGAATTTCCCCTTCCCAGCCTGTTGGGTAAGTATATTACTGTTCCTATCTTCACACACACACACACACGAAGAAATGGGGTCCTTAATTGCTGTAACTGCTCCTTCTTCCTCCGCTCCTTCCATCACCTTTACTTACCAGGCTCCTGCCATGTAGCTCCTCAGCTACTTTCACAGCAAAAGCTGAGGGAAACAGCTCCGGCCCAGGTTACCACAGACCCTACCAGGCCCCCAATAAACCCACTGTGGCCCTTCCCCAATAAACCAAATGGGCTGGTTCCAACTATAGCCAGTATCTAGGATAGCACATTTTCAGTGGGAGCATACCTAAAATAATAATAATAATAAAAACACTGTCGTACAGTGCCCCTACTGCCTTAAGCTTACAGTCCAACATAGAAGGAAGAAAGAATAGAAGGCTTAAAAAAAAAAAAAAAAAAAAGAAAAAGAAAGAAAGAAAAAGAAAGAATCAGCTAGCCAACATGCATGCAACAAAAAAACCAATCACTAAGTAAAAGTAAACAGATATGTATGTAGATTCCTGAGGTGGTGCAAGCTGGTAATGCTGCTCTAGCGTCACTGAGCATCCACCACGCAGATGTAATTTCACCAGGAAAGACTCATGGCACTCCACAAAGAGGAGCAGCTCCCCTGAGGAAACCAAGAGATGTTTAGGAGGCTAACAGACAAGGAGTTTCAGCAAACATATGCTCCCACTTCAAGAGGAGTTCCATGCATTGCAGACCCCACACCTTAGCACAGAATAGCCTTAAAAGTATACTCTTAAAACTCCATTTTGCATATACATTTCTATTCACCCACTTCACAGTCATATGAAGCACCAAACACAGCTAAAATGAAACATCAGTGCTTTCTAAATGCAAGCCATAAACCTTGCTGACCTCTGCCAGATTTTGCCTGGGTTTTGCTTCAGAAACACATGCGGATAGTATTTGCATGTAAATTATGGCACAACAGCCTAAAATAGCCCAGACCACATTGCAAATTGGGTCCAAGACTCTCTAGAGATGGCTTAATTTAAGCGAACATTCAGATGCACTTTACAGATGGTCTGAAAAAATGCCAATTGTCTTTAACATATCAAATAATATTTGCAGTTATACACCCGCAGTATTTGCTCTATTCATGCTATTTCCTATTGGAATTCTGCAAACACTGATATAACCTGACATTTTTGTATGTAAAACTGGCGAGTTTAGACTGGTAGGTAATTTGATTTGTAACAAAATACAGAGGCAGCTGAACTGGTCTGGGGTTCAGATTTCATTGTAAATACTGCATGTGTCTGGTTATAGCTTAAATCATGATGCAAAGGTAGTCACCTGGCATCACCTCTTCATCCTCACCTGCCACAGAGCACGAGCCCTTTGGGGAGCTGGTGGGCAAGCTACATGCCCAAGTCCTTTTTATTGCATTACTTGGTTCCTATGGAAACAACTATAAAGTCGTAAATTCTAGATCAAAACTTAATTGCTTTCACTGAAACTAATAGCCTAGTGCATTTCACAGCAGGGCAGAAAATACCAAAAACAAATACGAGAGGATAGGTTTACATTCAGACCATTACATTTTTGAATATCTTTTTCAGAGAGAAAGACCTCACATATTTTGAGGCCTAAATATTTCAAACCTCTGTCAACTTTTGATCTGGTAAACAATAGTGATGGCTTAATTTTGAAAGAAATTAAAGCCACAGATCTAAAATAATAAATGGCTAAAACGAACTAGGTCTTAACTGACCATCATTGCCCCAGGACATACTTTAGAAAAGTGATTTGCTGACACTGTAAAGTGATTATTCCTTGGAGGAGCTATTTGTGGAGATCAAGCAGGTAGACAAGAGTATGAACACATAAGTACTAAAAAACAGACAGAAACCAGTTAAGACCATAACTGTTGTTGATTCACCAACTGTGGTTAAGCTTTAAATAATATACCTAATATTCATATTAGGAACAAGAACAAGTACTAATTCAAAAACATTAGTATACTGGACTAGAAATATGCTTTTTAAATACAGACTTTAGTTAGGGGAAAAAAACTCTCAAGAGAGATGTTAAGACATTAAAACACCTAGAAAGAGCATCCAAAGGAAAAAAAGAATAAAAAAAAATAGCAGGGAGACATCAGTAAACAGAGCTACTGTATTTCTCATGGTGAACACAGTCACAGTCCTGCCCTGATCTATCAAAATATATATTTTATATATATATATATAAAGCCACCTTTGGTCCCCAACTATCTCAATGCCCTATGCCAGAGTTCCCTACATCCCAATTTTTCCCCAAACCTATTTCCCTAAATCCCTTTCCCAATCACTTATCTTCTCTTTCCCAAACCCTCCCACAGAGCCCCCACCTCCTTGGCTGCTCCAACCAGAGATCCTTCTTTTCCTTCCGCTTATGTGAAGTTTCCAATCCATCCAAGCACCTGCTTCTCAAAACTGTCACCTTAGTCCTTCTCCACCCCTACTCCTCCCACCTTGTCCTCTTTTCAGTCTGCCTGGACAGGACTGCTGCTAGCACCTCAGATCTAATAACACTTTCCTCCTTGCAAGCTCCTCCTGGCCACTGGCAAATGCTGCTGCCCTTCTTTGACCATCGCAGCCCATCAAGCTCTGCCCCATTCCCAGCTCTCCCAGAGGCTCCTGCCTTGCAGCAATTTCACATACACTGCACTCCCTGAAGACCCACTCACCTTACTGCCTAAAAAGGCAGGAAGACCAAAATGAATAGACAGCTGTACAAAAATGCTAAGAACAAGCTTTAAAAAGCTTAGTTGTAAATATAAATAACAAAGCTTCCATTAAATAAGGTTCAGATAATGAAAATAAAAGACTTCTCAAGCTTGGCTTGAAACACAGTGGCAGGGACCTTTTCCCCATAGGCAGACAATCACAGGTTTTCAATCTTCTGCTGATTGCAGAGCCAGCAGGACACTCCTGCTCTCCGTAAACTCCTACAAAAATGTTTCCACTCAGACTAATGAGGTATGTCACCCTAGCCTCCCCTTCCTCCCTCCATCTTCAGCTGCTGCTTTGTATGGGAACTAATGAGATAACTGGCCACAGGTGGAGGTTTGCACAGGCACCCTTGAGCAGCTAAGGCAATCACATATGGATGCTCTGCCAGAGCAGGGTCAGAGGCATCTGAGATGAGTGTGTTTATGTAAGTGGGAATTGTGCATTTATGTTCATGAGGGACCCAAATATTAATTTGTGCTGGGATATATGTGGAGGAGTAATATACATTGCCTTCACTCTGTTTTGTTGCTTCCATTTGCCTTTCAAAAACCTCCCTTCTAAACTAACACAGGAAAGAATATAATAAAGGATGTTTTCCTGCCAAAATTCTGCCAAGCACTGGTCCAAACCACAGTATGCTTAGGGGCTTTTAGCAAGTCAGCCACACACTGGGTGAAGTAAGCGATCTTAATATCTACAAGCCCTGTCTCTTCCCATTTCTGATAGACACAGACCTGGGAGGCAGGTGGTTAAAACTTTGTGAAATTTCTGGGAAGGAGCCAGAGAAGGGCAGTAGAATTTTTGCTTATTATTGCTCTAAACCATGTTTTTCAGTTCCAGGGAGATTTCTTGGGAGATTACTTCATGGATGTGACTGTGTTTGTTTGAAAATTCTCCCAGTGAGAGATAATTGGTTCTCCAGCCTGATAAAGGCAATGTAAATTAATCAGGCATATCACTGCTTGGGACTTAATAGATGCTACTGCAGAGGAAAGAAAAAGAAGAAAAAAAAAACCCTCTTAAATCACTGTACTCATGGCACAAGATTACAGAAGTGCCCCGTACCGCAACTAATTAGGTATGGCACTGGATCAGTGCTAATGAATTTAATTTCTGCCTTCCTCCTAAAGATATGAAAAAAGGAGATATATTTCCAGCTGCTGTTTATCCTATCTAACACCAGGATAATGTTATCGTTTTCACTTACACTGCTTTTCAGCAGTCTCTTTAGACTCTTCTGAATTCTTAAGAAAATGGAGAGGTTGCAGCTTCAACTTGAGGGTGTTGTAATTGAGTCAATATGTATTCCAAGCCAAAGATCTGGTCTGATCCATCCACACAGAAGCATAGGACCTCCCTGTGTTTGAGATGACAGGTACATGGCCCTCTATAAAAATTCATCTGCAAGGGTACTCTTATGACTGGAGCTCATTACGTGGGCAATTCTAGTTTTTTGCCACATTGCCGTACCTAACTGTGGTAGGAAACCTATAGCATTACCAGGAGGCTGATACGGTTTCTAATCAGACTGCTCAGGTGCTGTGCAGATACTCTTGGAGGATCCGTATAACTGGGGTATATTCTGTAACAGGTCAGAGGTGAATGCTGACAACAGTCCCCATATCGGATACGTCACACTGTTCACCCCAGTGGACAGTACCACGCCAAAACCAGGCAGCTAATCTTGAAGCACAGCCAGACTAAAAGCTCCTCCACAATTAAATCATAGAAGGATTTTCTTTAAATTTAGCCAGATTTTGTACCGATCAGTGTGTGAGCTTACGGTTTACACATCCACCTAGATAAGAAAAGCTGCTCATGGGACAGACAGTAACGTCCTATCAAACGACCTGTGCTTGGGGTTAGCCTTTTTCAGTTTGTCCCTCAACCGAATCCCACATTTATTGCTGATTATTTGAATTCCTATTGAGCAACAGCAGCATTCCATCTTCTGGAATAAAAAGTTGGAGCTATGGCTCTGAGCAGACACATATGTCAGAGCCACAGTCTGAATGACAGCAAAATTTGGGGCAGAAAAGAAACAAAGGGAGAGGGTAAAGTTAAAACTCAGTAAAATTCCTGATCTGGGTTACTTGGGCACTACTGAAAATCTTCCCAAATATGTATTACCTTTCTTCTCTTTTTCCATTTCTTAGTGCTGGCCCATCACAAGTGATGGCCCTTTCCGAGGCATGGCTATATCATATTAATCCCTTCCCATCCTCCATTCTTCTTCAGGGAAGTTGGCTCAAGCATGACCAAGAAAACTGGCTCATCAAAGACTTGTGAAGATAAGTACCAGAAATCCTTGCCTTCACTAGGAAAACAAGAGTCTCATAAGCATCTGCACATGCCTTCAGAGCAGGCTACATGGGAAAAGAAAGTTTGTGTTTAGATGATCTTTATTTTCATTCCTCTCTATCGGTTTGGAAAAAGGGCTTTTGGGTTTTTTGATTTTTCTTTTCTCTCCTTTTAGCGCAAATGGGTCAGTGAACTTCACAGCTTGAAACCTTGACAGAACCATCTGTTCTTCATTAAAAGCCACTAATGACAATGATAATGGCACTAATTAGGCTGAGCGCAAACATACACATGCTTCAACAGCTCCAGAGCTACAGGCAATCAAAGGTCCAAATTGAACCAGCTGCTGCACGGTATTGATGAACGCTAGTCCCCATCCCTACGGCACCCAAAACACAAGGAAACGCAATCAGTGTCCAGTTGGATACGTGGAGCTTTTGATACATATGTGGGCCACTACTTTTCTGTCTTTGTTTCCACTGTTTTTCTATCATTCCATCTTCATTATATTTTAAAAGTGATTGGGAAATACCACTGCGTTCTGTGAGCGTGTGTACTCTATCACCATTTGCCATTTTTAATTTGCTTGTGGGTAGAAGCGAATGTGTTTGCAGAGTTTGAATGTGTGTGGATAGCATAGTATTAAACCTGGAAACTATTCCCAGTAAACGGCACTGGCTGCTATTTCCTCTGTGTCTGACTCCTGTAAGTCACTTTGTTATTCTCTGTCTTGGTTTCCCGGTCTCTAGAAGTCAAGACAGTTCTTCTGCACAGACATCTCTGAAAACTTCTTCAGAAAGATTAGTGCTGTGGGATCCTTGTAGACCTTGGAGTTGTATTAATACAAGTTTCTTTTTACTATAGCAGCAAAATCACATGGATCTCTGGTGGTCAAGACCCCAACGAAAACTGATCCACACAAACATCATCCATAGCAACATGGCCTACTGGACCAAGTGGTGGACCTGCATGCAGGAACCTGGAATTTTAGACCTGTATCTGATTTCAGTATCCCAGATAACCATAGACAGGTCTCTTCTTTCTGCCTTTGGAAATAAAAACTTATGAAAGAGAGATAATGAAGCTGATCTCCCTAAAATGCTTTGCTCTCTACCCAAGAACAGTCTTCTATAATAAGAGCCAGAGGGAGAACACTCCTGGGCAGCATGTCCAAGCCGACTCTCTTACCAGACATACCTGAGTGTTTGTTAAGAGAATGAGGAACACATTAGTTGCTACATAACCATCCACTCAGCGCATTATGTGTTCAGAGTCAGCGTTATGTTACTGAGACCTTTCAGACCACAGTTACTATGGACGCAGAACTGGCAGAGGGAATATGCTAGAGCAGTGCTTTCAGATGACTGGTAGGGAGCTGCATATTTCAAGCTGGGCTAGCTCAAGAGGCCATCTGAAATATCCAAGCAATCAATATTAGTTTGCAAAATTCATTCAATATGTGGAAAACTAAAGGCCTTGGTAAGGCTTTGAGTAAGAACTGAAAGAAGGAAGACCCATTCACTTTCCTATAGCATGTCTTCCTCAGAGGTGAGTGTTTCAGATTGCCCACACTGACACTTTACTAATGCCAAAAGTCTGAATAAGATCCCTTATGGGGATGGGAGACTAAAAAGCTTCAGGCCACTTCCTTACCCTCATCTTCCTGTCTGTTTGTCCAGAGGGGGCTCGTGCATCGTCACCCTATTCATAACGAATTAACGGCTCTAAAGAGAGGAATGGGAACCGATGGCCGGGACTTTTTAATCCCATTGAACCTGTAACATAAAGGGTAGGAACTTCTGGGAAAAAAAAAGATTGGGAACAAATCTGATAATTTGTGAGCTATGAAGACTGGGGCCATCTAGTCCCATTTCAAAAGATGAGAAAGGTCCTCTGCTTATTGTATTACCATTCATCTTAATACCTAGGGGATTATCATCTCACCCAAACCATCTTTCTCTGATGAAAGCCATTTCTTCTGTTTTTGCTGCTTAGTCTGTAGTCTCATGATCTCCATACAGAAAGTCATTCATAATCAGGACTACTCTTCCTAAATCATAAAGTCACATCAGCTAGGCTCCCAAAAATGTGGTACACAGACATTACTGCAGCTATATAAAAAAGCATCTGGGCAATTTCAAAAGCAATGCACAATTACATTCTTTCTGTTTTACAGAAAGAAAATGTTTTTTTAACAGTAAAGTGTTTTACAGAAAGTGCAGCAGAACTAGCAGCATCCAAGACAGAGGACAAGCATCACTCACAGCACAAACCATGTAAGAAGGCAGCATGCACAGGCTAGTGGTATTACAGGATGACACTGTAGCGTGAATTCTTTATACAGTTGAGTACAACATTTATCAGCTAGAATCATGCCTGCTTAAATATGAAATGCACTAGAAAGTACAAATAAAACTGAAAAATTCGTCTGACAATCTTCATGTGCTGACCTCCAGGCAATGTGAAATACATATTAAAAGAAAAAAAAATATTTTAAAAGGCAAGAGCAGGGCAGTGTCATAGCATCGTGTTTTAACAGCCTGGATTTCTGAAATATATCAACTCCCCTGTGTTATTTATTCCACTGGTAATTTTGAACGCCTTGAGCTTTTTTGAAAGAAAAGCCATAAGCTTCCCAAGTCTGTTTTCAGTACAGATCATTCCCCCTGCCCCCTCTCTCAGTCTTTTCCCTACCCAGAGCTATATTTCTTTATAGTCAGATGTAATAAAATGGTTTCCCTCTCTAGAAGTAACTCATTACCCCAGCAAGTTGAAGGAGGTTATCAGGAAGGCGGTATTACTGCACAGTGACCTGTGAAGGTTATTACTCCAAGAGAGGAGATCACGAGGAGGGTACATGACGAGGGTCCATGGCAGAGCACAAAGTTCTGTCACTATGCAATTAATACCTGCTTTTGTGAAATTAAGGTGTTCAAACAAAATAACATATCTAGTCAAAACACACTGGCAAATTCAGACAGACTGACTAATAATTTTGAGATGATGCGAACTGCATTTCTTTTCAAATAATTCGTTATTCACAAAAAGTTTCCACACAGTTCAACTCAGATCCTGGTTTATGAAATGGAAATGATACCTCCTCTCTCCCATTCCTCTTCTGCCCAGACCGCAAGCTCTTTAGAACAAAAGCCGTCTCTTGTCAGCCTTCTCTCTGCACAAATTCACCCCATGTAACCCAAGGGCTCTCGAGTCTGATGAGACCCCCCTAGACACCTCCGTAATTGAAGCAACTTTGTTAAGCCATAGAAATTAAACGGAAACAAAAAACTCTCATCCTTGCCACGGAGGGTGGAACACATTAAAAGGATAAATTGGGGGGAAAAAATGGAAGGTGTAAAAATGACAGATTCAGTGGCAGAGGAAACTGAGTGATCATCTCTTTCAGCTGCATTGGCGCGGCACTGTGTTAATTATCCCAGTTTTGACTTTTAACTCAGGTTCTGGTTGGCATCGCAGGAAACCCGAATTTTGGATTCCTAGCAGTAGATCAATAGTGGCACAACTGCATGATGCACAACACTAATGTGATACCAGCTCACTCTGCCAGTTCACATTTATACTGCCAAGAGACCTAGCAGGGTAGGAAGCGTAGACTACTGAGCAATGAACTGCAGAGTGAGGCTCGGAGCTGGCTAACAGCAGCTACACAATTCATTTGGCGTAGGGTATGGACAGCGTGTACTCATTTTAGCTTTCCGAATGCCGTACAGACATTCCCCAGAGCAGCAAAATGCCAATTCTGCTTGCATTGGAAAACTTTCCTTCTCCTGGCAGGACAGTGCAACTATCATATAGAGTTTAATAAAACTAAGAAGGGAAGGGTGCTGGAGGAAGAAAGGATTGCAAAATCTAATCTGCTATAATGGATTAATGCTGTCTTGAAAAACATGCAGGGCTGAGCTTTCAGCCCCTTTCCTCTTAAATATCTAGGACAGCGTTGAAAAATGCATGTGCCACCATCGCTGAGAAATGGACAAGTTCTTTCCATTCCTCTTCCATTTGCTGGGTAAACAGGCCAATCGCAGAGTCAGCAGCCATGGCAATTTCTGAATCAATATTTATCAAGCCCTTCTCCAACTGCTATTTCATGCCTCATTGGCCAGAGAGCATCCTCTCCAAGTGAGCCAGAAAATCCTGACCTTGCAAATGACAGAGGCACTGCTTAAGGATAGCAAAGTAGAGCAAGTCCCCTAGCTTAAAAAAAAAAAAAAAATCACAGGAATGTCCTCATGGCCTTGCACATTCCTCTTCCACCACTTTGCTTTTTTCCATGCCTTCTCTCAGTGGCCACCCCTGAAACTAAAGCTTCATTTAAGACCCTTAAACAAACTGCTCATTCATTAGCAAAAATAAAGCTGCATAAAAGAGACATTAAAACCATGGATCCCTGCAAGGGAATTTGGGGTTTTGTCCGTACTTTTAATGACACACAGGATTGATTTCTTCCTGCCCCTCCCTTAGGCATAGAAAATGCATTCTCGATGCTTGCATCAAGCAAAAGCAACCCCAATGATTAGAGGGGAAACAGGCTTACAGGAATAAAGGTGTCTGGGGACGCACAGATCCTGTCCCCTATCATGGCATTGCGTGAGCAGACTGCAGAGAAACCAGAGAGAGGTCGAGTGCTGTAGAGCCACCTCGGAAAAATCGGATCGTCAAAAATCAAGCATCAGTGCAGGAACATTTGACAGAAAGAAAAAATGTTGCCCTCCCTAGTGATAGAAATTAATTTGTTATAAGAAACAAATATTCAATGATTCTTTGAAAAGATTAAATGTTTCTCTTACCAGTTCAACTTCAGAAGTCTTTGGGACGCCTCCAGGACCCCTTCAGGCAAATTACCATTAACTGTGCACTTCAGCGCAGAAAAGATTCGCAGGGCCACACCATCTGGTACCACAGCATGGCCCTCTGCTGCAATTGGACCTGCCTGAGGTATCGGAGAAACCACCTGTCTACCTGAATACCCCCTCAAAATATAAACTGGAAGGGAGGAATTGATCCTGTGAAAAATACTGCAAACACACACAATAGCGGTGCATACGTAGAGGATCAGAGAGGAGTCATCACTTATTTTTTTTCCTAAAGCAGAAGAGGAAGATGCCTCCCAGCACACAAGGAAACTGGGGCTTTTAGTTAGGTCCGAGTCTCAGGCTGAGCCGAGAACCCAAAGGCTCCGACTGCTCCTTTGCTCCTAGGGAGCCTGAGCTGGCCGCTCCGCACCTCTTTTGCATGCCTTCTCTCAGTTTTATTCCTCTCACCCAGGTTTATTCCTCCAGTTAACCTATGCTTCCCACGATTACCTCTGTCTGAAGTCTGCTCTATCAACTTCTGCCCAGATTTCAAGACGCTTTTAGTTGCCTTCGTATTTATCTCATGCAGCACTTTCCACATCAGGAGCATCAGTGAACTAATGGGTGCTTCGCTGTTTCCCCGACCGTTGGTCAGAGCCTTGACCAGGCCAAGTCCTCTAGCAGTACTCGCCTCTGACCGGGACACTGCCCCTCAGCTTCATCACGACTGTTTACCGTTTTCTTACATACGCAACCCTCCTGCTCGCACGCAGACCGTGTGATAGCACTTTCTCGCAGACCAGTGCAAATGCATTTTTCAGTTTACCCTTCCCTGTGTGTGGAGAACTTCCACAGAACCGCAAACGTGTGGCATTTCCCGCATTTCCTTCAGCCAGTTATCACTGTGTTTTTCTTGATATTTTTGGCACAGATCAGGCAGTTATAAAAAAAAATTTTAAAAAATACATATATATATACTTTTAAAAAGTTATCCCATAATCAGTGGAAATAAGGAAGCTCAGTTTCTCATGGGTTACATCCTGCTACAGTCTCATCCACATCTCCTAAACATGCCTTGCTGTTCCCAGGTTCCTCCTGTGTCCCTGCCTGTTTTACACAGAGGGGCAGGATGCACAGCGGTCAGTCTGGAGCCTTACTTACTCAATGGCCTCCCAGTAGGCAGCTGTGAACTGACTGGCTACCAGCCAGAGCAGATGACAGCTGAGCTCTTCTTTCAGTAGGTACCACTAAGGGATACCTTTCTCTTCTACTCGGCCACCAACCCCATAGAGCTCGCAGGGACTTGTTATTTTTGCAGTCTCTTCTATTTGGTTTCAAATTGACCTGCAGGTTCAAATGTTGCTAGAGAAGGACTGATGGGAAGCAAGATTCCCAGAATCTAATTCCTGGAGGAACTAACCTAAAAACATATTTGAGTTTGTCTGCACATATGCCAGCTTGCAATAAATGCCAACCATTTTGGTCTCAGTCACAACGGCCTTGTCAGAATCCTAAAGGCTCAGCAAGAAGCGTCCCTAAGGTTAGGCTCTGTGTGGGATCAGGGCCTAAAGTTTTAAAGCAGGCTGCAAGGATGCCACTGTATTTCACTGGGTGAAGAATATCTTTCAAAAGGTTAATGTGTATTAAGGTGTTTGGCAATACATATTTGGCTACTGCCGGGGTGGAGTGGTACTGAAGGACCTTACTCACTATCTTTTATGACCAAGACACTCTTTCCAGCCTAGCATTCACTGGCAACTCCCAAAGCCATACCAAAAACAGCAAAGGAGACTTGACAACAGAGAGGCCATGGAGAAGAAAAGAAGGAAAGACTTGCACAGTGAAGGCTCTTCCTCTGTCACATACTTCCAGTGAGACCTTGGGCAAGAGAAACAGCCCACTGGAAACGAACATCATGCTGCTCAGTGCATTAGTGTTGGTAGATTGCTTTGAGATACATGCTGATGGAAAAAGCCTCCTCTCCGCCCCCCCCCCCCTTTTTTGGAAGATCAAACGTTTTTCAGGCACCAACTTTAAACAGCACAGTGCATGGCAGAAGTGTGAAGCAAGCCTTTTGAGCTTTTATGTCAGCTCACAGCTCTGGAACAAGGCGTAGTCTCCAAATAGGCTTTGCTGACTTATCTTCCCAGATGATTCAGATATTTGAGCCCCACAAGTGATATTTTACCTTTTTATAATCATCTTCCTTCTTCATCTTCCTCCTTCCTCTTTGTAAAGGAGAAATTTGCTTTACATCTCATTACAAGCTCATGTGTCACATTTTGCTGCCCTCTGCCAACCAAGTCCTTCAAACAAGGCCATTACATTTGACCTTTACAGTCCATGACACACCATACCAAACAGTATGGTGTGACCAACTTATACCGTTCATAAGGACATCAATGATGAGGTCACCCAGACTGCCAGCTGACCATATGACTACAGCATCCTAAATAGCTTCCAAATCAAATCGAGGGTAATAATATTTTGGTGACTTGGGACAGAAAAGCCTTTTGACTCTCTGAAATTACGACCTTCTGATTTTGATTTCATCTGCTCTACTGCTGCTGAAATGAAGCTGCTAAAAGCACAGATGACACACAGCGATGTCCTCTGTGGGCTTGAGCAAAATTTCATAATAAACAGAAGGAAAGATTTGGCACTGCTCATCCTTGTGAACCCAGAAATAGGAGAGCATTCTTCCTGGTCTCTTTTCTCCCATCTCAGAAAACATCTGGACTGGTCAGAGAGATCTTGCTACAGAGACACATTTCCTTGTTGCAGGCCTAACAGGCCTTTGACAGGCACAACCTGAATATACACTTTAGTCTTATCAAACAGCACTACAGTGAGTGTACAGAAATCATATGGCCACATATGGATGTGTGCATGAGGGGTGGGTATCAGATGGCCACAGCTTATGGACAAGGAAGTTGTGAGATGGATCCATACTCCTGCTACAAATGAAAACACTTGCAAAGTTATACTACACATGCTAACAATATTTGGGAGGGAAAAGTCCTCTAGTCTCCTAGCACATGCATCTTCAGAGTAAGCTCTGAAGCGGTCAAGCTTGCAAGACTCCCAGGGGCTTTTTAATGTGTGCAGGCACACACACACGGAAAATAGCTATTTGTGAAATGCTGAAAGCAGGCCTGTTGTGGCATATACAGCTGCTCTCACTGACACGCTTCGCTATGATCAGTGTCACAGCAAGTGGCACTGAGGGGCTTTGCAGAAGGGAGGCCATATACAGGGAGAGGAGATCACCCAGAAGAATCACTGGGACCTGGATACCCTCTTGAACAACCCAGGAACTGATTGATTTTCAGGTATAGATCAGTGAACAGTTTGGGGCGTAACAGCAAATGACAGACATACTAACTGGAAAATATTCTTTGCCGTTTGGCCTGCTGTGAAAAGGGAAAAACAAATCAAAGAGATGCATCAGAATAAAACCTGTTAGAAACCTCCTCAGGCAAGGAATATGGCAAGGACTAAAAGCTTTGATGGCATTTAGACTCCTGGCAACACAAATCTCTTCTAAAATAAAGCAGTCTCTAGAATAGATAGATCAGACAATGACAGATCAGTAGTTATAAGTTCATGATCTTTCAGATGAGACATAAAACTGGGGTGCTGACCTTGTGTGATCATTAAAGATCTCATAACACTTTTTGCAAAAAGAGGGTTGTTAATCCCACTGGTCTGGAAACAATCCAATTTAGATAACCACCTAAATCAATCTTACAGATCCATCTCAGTACACTACTCTCTCCTGTTCCTCAGGCTAAAATACTGCATGGTATTTCTGGGCGCCGTAATACATGACTAACTGAGCCCTCCTTATTTCAGCATTAGGTGAAGCAATCTGTGTGTGCGTACTCACTGCCATTCCTGCAAGGGGGTTATGAACCTTAACGATTGCTAAAGGACTCAGAGATGCACAGTCTAGTGGACGAGAAATTTATTAGGGACTTCAGCATGGTTCAGTTTCCATGAAACTCTTGCTACATTAGAGTCAGAAAATAGAGCTTCCCAAAATTAGAGTGCTAACAGATACACCACAAACGCAGAAGGGTGGAATGCTTACGCCTTTGCCACTGAATAAGCCTACCCAACAATATTCAGAGAGAGGCAGGGACAAGACTAAGATAGCTCAGTATTACTTGGATAATGGCCACTGAACACAGAGATGGTTAGCAAGCGAAGCTGTAGGCATCCAGACCTATCAATTTCCAAAACATAACGATAGGGCTCAATGATAGGCATTAAAGGAAACATACAGGTTTGTCCAAAGTATAGTTCCTGGCTTGCACCCGGCATGACTCATTAACACGTCTCTTTTCAAAACTTCTTTGAAACTGGCATCACTGGGGCCCCAAAACTCCTTGGGGAGAAAACACTCAATATGGAAATCTACAGGGTTGGCTCATGGATGAGAGAGCAAACAAAACCACATAACAGAAGCATAAACTATTCTCTTTAGTAAGGAGCTGGTCTCCAACATGGTCAGTACTTACCTGTTGGGGAATAAAGCAGTAATAAAATCTTGAGGGCGCACGCAGTAGTAAAATAGCATGGGATTTTTACTACAGTAAAAATGCAAAGGGACAAGCACTTCCATCACCAGAAGGACTGAGCTTCAGGAGACACAGTATCTTAACTAGAGGAGCACACCTGCGTAGGCATAAAAGAATGTTTGGATCAGGGTGCATCTCTGTAACCAACAGCAAAGGCTGGTGTTTTGAATTGCTTTCTCCAACCACAACTATCTGCCAAGGCTACTATGTTGTTATCTTGCAGTTAGATGAAAAGGAGAGTTCATTATCAAAGAAGTGGTCAATTATGGTTACTTACAGCACTTATCTCTCATGATCATTTGACATTACTAAACAGATACCATCACTCTACTCCCATGAAAATTTAAGAATAGATTCCCTGGGGAAAAGATCTGGCCAATCTGCAGATGATTTCAGAGATGTTCTCACCTGCCTATTTCCAAAGCAGAGCATTCAAGTTTCCTTAACTAAGAAAGCCTACTAGATTTGGATTTTCCTGGTCTTCCTTAGATTTACCTCCATAGTCTATCTGACCGCAATGTTACCAGATGTAGCTTCTTTTTTGGGGGGGGAGTAGTTTCATTCTGAAGTGTGTTTCTGTAATGAGTATACAGAAGAAGAGCCAGTGACATTTTTTTCTATGAAAACATAAGACTTGATCCACCGAAGCCAAGAGAGCACAACCTCAGCAGGACTGTCTCATGCTCACTCACTCTTGTTGCTGTCATGCTGGGAGCAAAGCTGGCAAGCTAAAAAGGCATCAGTGAAGTTTAGCTTTCAGTATGCAGCAAGGAGAATGTGTGAACATTTTCCAGTTATTGATGTAGCGCAATTTGCTGAAACAATATGTGGTTACTGAAATGAAGCCCGAACTAAACCACTAACTGCATTTATCACACTTCAAGATTCTTGTTCTTATAACAAGTAATTCTTCATAGAAGTTCTGCAGAGCCAGAAAATACGAATTCCATTTCAGGTACAAGTTTGAAACCTTCACATTTAAGTTCATTGTAGTATGATAAAAAAGTGAAAACATTAAAAAAATTGGGAAAACCTTCCACATTAGAGCAGCTCTTAGCCCAGTAACTGGGGTGCTTTGTCAGGGGTCTCCCACTTCACAAGAGACTACCCCTAAATTCAGGCTACTGGTCTTTTTTGGGTGGATCATATTCTCTCCTTATTTTGGACCAGAAAACTGCATTTTAGAAAATGTTCCTGGCAAGGGTTTAATGTGACTCTAAAATTGCATTTTCTGTTTTAATAAAGGCCAAGACTTCCCTACTAGCTACAGGCCTATTGCTTCTTTCTTCCATCTGCAGCAAGCTGTAGAAATGACCAAAATAAATAGCTACAGAAAGCAATAAGCAAAGAATGGTAGCTCAAAGGAAAAGTTAGACTGCGTATTGAGAATAGTTTCTTAATCTCAAGAGTAGCTTGGGTGCTGAAAGAGACTCGTGCAAGGAGACAATCAGTTTACTGTGCCCAAGACAATATTGGCGACGACGGGGCTGATCAGAGAGGCGCCCTGCCCACTGCCCACGGGCACTCCTGCCAGCTTTGCCAGCAGTGCGGTGCTGGGCCTTGGTGGCACCAGTGCACACGGAGAAGGAAAAGGCTTGATTGATGATAAGCAGGACTAGCCATCCCCAGTCACTGGTGAATGCAAACACTCAAGTTCTGCTGTCCTACTTTTAACTTGCAGACTGTACTATTGGGGGGCGGAAGCCCCCTAACCAGGGACCTGAGCTTCAGAGATGGCTTTAAAATGTACTATTTGCTGATAAGAGCTCATTGCAAATAAGCATGGTCAGCATGCCCACACTCTCCTCCATAAATATTTCAACTGTTCATGCAACAGTAAGGAGGGGGGAAAAAAAAGTAGCAGCAGCACAGAAAACCAGCAGACTTTACACCTTGTCCCCTTTCCTCCCACTCCTTTTATCAGCGGACAGAAAGGGTGAGGGCAAGGGCAGCCCCTGCCCAAATGATATCGTTGATCCCAACCTGATCACTCTTGTGGAAGGCAGTACAAGGAAGAACAAAAACGAGCCACCATCTGTGGTGTCTTCCTGGTGGCAGTACAACTAACATGCTGCGAGCGAGCTAACAGGCATGTCAGAGAGAAGATATGCATGATACTTTTGCAGACAAGTTTTGGTATCATTCTACATTTATCTTTGATAATCTATATAAAACAAATATTGGTATCTGAAGCAGCAAGCTGCTTTTTCACGAAGAAACGTTAATAACGCTCCCTGGCAGTTGCTGCACAGCACGCTTGTGCGGCTGTTGTTGCATCTTCGGAGTGACACAAATGAACTCCCTAAGCTGCAATTCACTGCCAGCAACATGATACCTGAAATTACTTCAGAGCTCTTTGAATTTCCCTGTATTCTGAGATCTAAGAACCATCCTGAATTCATGCAGTGAGTGTAGCTACTAGCAAAAGCTTGCATGCACTGAGAAAGTCCACAACATCCCCTTGGCTCATTGATTTGTGAGACAAAGTAGAACTGATAACACTGAAGAAAAGTCACTTCTGTGGTGGAAATGGTAACAAGGAAGCAAAGTCACTTGATATGCAAGTTTTAGGTTTCCTTTCAGCAGACAGACCCAATAGATTAATCGTTAGATTATCAAATATCTGACAGATCAGAACCAAGCTGCAGAGTGTGCTTACACCACCTACACAGCAGTCGCTCTAAATTAAAAAATAAAGTTACAGCCTTCTCTGTTGTAAGGCTTCCAAAGGGGGATGTCACGCACATTATTTATTACCATCTACCCAGACGTGCAGATGAATACCCCATGAGATGCGAGCTTCCATCTGAAACCTATTGCTGGCATCTGAATTCTCTAGTTTAACTGTTTAATTACCAATTGCCTCTGCAAAAAGAAACCACAGGAGAAATGAAACTAGAAAGAAATTCCAGTAAAGGGCAGGGACGGAAGAGAACGCATGGGAGAGGAGCACGAGGAAGGAGGCTGGAGAGAGAGGGGGAACCGCAGGTGGCGAAGGGGGCCTGGCCGCAGAGGCCGCTGCCGTCCCTGGGCTCTCGAGCCCCCGCCGCCTCAGAGGCCTCCCCGCGGGCGCCGTGCCTCCTAGGCGCAGTCCTCGGCGCCCGTTCCACGGGGCTCCAGCCGCGCTGCCCTGCTGCGGCCTCAGGCCTCGCCTGCGATCCCAGAGCCAGCGAAGCACGGCTTCCCTGGAAGGGAAAGGCATCATCTAGGGAAATTAGTACCTACGTGCTCAGGGCAGACTTCCACTGTTCAAGTTTTTCTGGAAAACTTCATTCTAGTCGGTCTAGTTTTCTGGGGAGTTTTGCCCACAGCGAGGGCTTGTATCAGGATGTGTTGAATAATGAGCAACTGCTCCCTCAACCTCAGCTTCTGCCGTGTTGCAACGTGGACGAGGTGTGACCACGTTTGGACGGTGCTAGCATTTCTACGTCGCATAACCCCCCTTTTGTTGGGGCCGGGACAAGCTGCCACTCTGCCAAGTATCGCTTCAGACGTTCGATTCCTCATTCACGTTACACTGGTGAGGGCACGTAACACGCAAATGCTCCTCACCTTTCTCAGATACCTTTGAGCTTATATTATGATATCGAAATACAGTACTTCCCGCAAACATCCGTTCCTCAGTTGGACTTAGCTAGCTGTTCAACAAATTGGGCTTAATAGAGCTCTACAGAAAAAGTCACAAATCGGTAAGTATCCCATTAGGTCTCACGGACGTGGTAAGGAATATTGCCCTGGCCTCTGGAACCAGAGGTCTGTCTCCATCTGCTAGCTCTGCCCTGACAGAAAATAAAGACCTGGATCCAACGATGATGCTGGTGTAGCTCCATCTAAAATTTCTTTTGTTCTTTAGTAACCTGCACATGAGAACTGCTCAGTGCCAGGACTCTTCAGTCTCTCTGTGACGCTGCGCTGCTTTAGCACCTGGTCCTTTCCCAAAAGGGATCTTCAAGTCAGTTCAAATTTAAACTCTTTATACTGTTCTTTTGCCCCTTAGACTGGGACTGGCAAAAAATCTGCACGCGGCATTTCTGTGCCACTTAAGTTTACCATAAAAAAGAGGAGAAGGGTGGCCACTCTGCTCGTTCACAAGGATTGCTCACCGCAACAAGCAAGCTCTGGAAATGCCTCTTCACAGTGGGCTCACCCTTAACAGAAACAAAATGCCATAAAAAAAAAAAAAAAAAAAAAAAAAGGCGTAAAGTTATTTGCACAAGGGTATCAGAGCAGTAGCTTTGTGAAAGGAGAGCTTGTATGAGCTTCTGTAAGCTAAAGAAAAACCTGTCCTGTCCCCCCCCCCCTTTGCCTCCCCATTTGATGCTGGAGGCATCACTTCTTGATGAAAGAATGCTGCAGATCTAGAAAAAAGCAAAAGCTAGAATTAACATTCCTCTCTACTCCATTTTCTGTCTGACACCAAAATAAATGCATTCGTCTGACCTGTAGTATATTTATATACCCAAATCTTGTGGCTTGTTCTATCTGTCCATGACTTCATCAGCAAACGGTGTTTAAGGTTTGCCTGATACTAAATAGCCAGGCAGAAGGCATTAGTCTAGAGATGGATTAACAACTTCCATTGTCAAACTTAAGTGGTCAATAAATACAAGGGAATGCAAGTGCTTTAATCATACAACATTTCATGCGAATCTCGTAACAGCAAAACACACAAGTGTGGGCTTCTTACATCGAGATTTCAGTACTGTTTTGATTTCTCCCTTGCCCCACTCTTTCCATTCTGTTAGGCTTTGTCCTGCCCCAGTGCCTAGTACCGCCAGCTGCTGAGGTGCCTGCGTCTTCTTTAGGAGCTGCCACCACTCAGCACAAGTGGGCCATGCCATCAAGCAGGAAATCTAAACAAAGTATGTTGACAGAAAGGCTCTGCCTTTTTAAAATGGAAATAAAGATCAAATATAATGCAGAAAATCTCTATCACTGCCATTAAAGTTACCAGATGCATAACTGTGAGAGCCCCATGGTACTACCTGCCAACTCAGTGTCAGTACTAGAAGGAAGTATCATCAACTCACCTCCAGTCCAGTGAACAACTTCTTTGTCTCCAAAACCATATTGTTGCTGTCTTCCAGCATAGTTCTTGCTGAATTTGTCCCAAGACAGTTCCCCACTGTCCCTACATGGCCTAACACCTGTAATGTGGATGGAACCAAGCGCCTTCTAGCTGTTATTGACAAGATGTTTTTTTTATTCTGCAAATTAGAAGACAGCATCGATTTTCCTGTCCTCTGATCTGAGTTACCAGGGAATTAAGCTGTTCTGAGTTAGAACCACCTCAACCCCAGAAACCTATGCTAGGTTTTATTTAAGCAGGACTATGTCCTTCTGGAAGCAATCTTAAGCCTTTGCTAAGAAGTTAAGAAGTCACATCAACCTTTCAGAGCTCTTCATTTTCTTTGTTTCCTCTGTTATTCTGATCAGGATTGAACGGGATTAAAAGAAGCAGCACACTTTAGTCCGGCTTCAGACTGCATTCAGCTTAAGTTTTAAGCTTCCATTCACTCTACCAGTATCTTTCCAAAATGCTCCTGATAGCAAAGCACTGAATGATCCTTAGCAATCGATCACATGGAAAAATTGTTGGATTCTCTGCATTTTATCCAAAAGTATTCACAAGAATCAAAATAGATAAAATTTAAACTAGGTTTAATGTTTTTTGAGTTGCAATTGCAATGCAGCCCCAAAAGTTTGTATTTAAAATAGATAAAGCAATGCCCTCTAGTGTTCTGCAGAGAAACCTGAAACAAAGCTGCCCAAAGCCTGATAAAAATCAAAAGCTTAGGACTGCTGTAGCATCAGACAAAACTGTCACAGCCAAACTTTGAAAACTCATTGCTGACATGCAGCCCACTTAATATGTTCTGCACACAGATGTGGCCTCCAGAGCTATCTGGCATCCTTTTCTTTCTCCCATTGCTGGTGCTTGCAGCTGAATTCCATGTCAAAAGATGTAACTGTTTTCCGGGCATACACTGATGGCATGAGAGAACAAGACGGGACTTTCAAAAACAGGCAAAAGCAATTTCCCTCCCCAGAGTTCACAAAATAAATGAAATTCACCTCTTCTGTCATCACACCTAAATACCATCTGTTGATAGGATTTTACTGCCATCCCAATTGTGGCATGTGAGAAGTCCCATAAACCTCCATCCTGCACCTTCCCCAAGTGCACACAGCACTCAGTACTCCGTGTTACTGACCACTAGACCAACAGGATGTGTTTGATTTGAAGAGCTCTCTCACAAAGCAATGCTCCAACGATGAATGGGTTTCCTTATAGCATGTAGCATTCCCAAGGTATTGACAGATTGCATATAGAGCTATTCAAACTCTAAGATTTAAATAAAAGCACAGCGAGCATTCTTTGTTCCAAAAATTACAGAATTATCAAAATGTTTATTTACACCTTGTACACATTCCAAAACTCAACTTTGCAATGCACAAAGGAGCAGAAGGATTCTTATAACCAGAGGTCAGAAGAGGATATGGCAAAACCCTTAATGAAGGCTGTTCTAAAATCTGAGCAGCCAGGAGTCATTAAATCTCTCTATTCATTGGTCTTGAAAGACTACTGCTGAGGTTATCATCCAGACAAAGCAAAAACTTGAGTGCCTTCAATAGAACTTTTAATCACATCAAGTACTTTTAAAATAATTAAGAAAATCAATGTTGACCACTCTGCGCTTTTGTTACTTTTGTGCTTTTGCGATATTGATCTGCAACTGCGAGATATTGCAGATCAAAAGCTGCAATAGGAAAAACGAGATTAGAATGAAACACCAGTTCTGCCTATGTCCTGTTTGAAACACAGAGGAAAAGAGGTGGAACAGGCTGCAGAGAAACCAGAAACACTGTCTTCTGGCAACCCAAAGGGGGCTGGAACACTTAGAGAACTGCTCGTGCAAAGACAGCAAGTACAACCATGGGAGTTGCTAGCTTAAATTTGTTCACTGGAGCAAGGCTGACACAGGAACGGACTCTTCAGAGGGAGGCTGGCTTGGCCTGTGCAGTAGATAAAGACAGGAGCTTAGCTTAAATCTTCAGGCTAAGCATCACCCTGTACCTTCCAAGACAGTTTATTCACAAGAACAGAACAAATCAACTTTAGCAAGTTCTGTTCAAAAAAATAACTCTCCTACCCCCCAAAAAAGCCTGCCAGATATTCCCCTTAATTTTGGGAAAACTATTGGATATAAGTGAAACATTGGCCTCAGTGGGACTGCACTTAGCAGTATATTGAGCTTGAGCTGGCACTCATGATGAACTTTTCAGGGCAATACACTTGCAGCCCTTGTGGTTGAGGCTGCAATACAGAATTAGGATGTAGAAGTGGGGTCAAATTAGCAATTTTTAAATATAAGTTTAAACTTAGGAACTTCCACTTTAAAATTTAAATTATGTTCCTCTCTTTTGAAAAGACAATCAATGCACACTCTAGTTAAACAAGCAGATACTTGGGTTTTTTCCCTCCTAATGCGGCGTTGTTATTGCCAAGCATCCTGCAAAGAAATTATTTTTTAATCTTGTTACAGACGTAACTAAATTACAAGAGAAAAGCAAGCAGGTTTGAGACTGTCCAAAAGACAGCCAAGGGAGAATGCACCATTGTATCTACCACTGCATTGCAAACTACTATTTCTATTGCATCCTTAGAGATCTGATGTAGTACATCTGTGTGACTGATGGCATACACATAACACTGCCCTACAGAAACTACCTGTTAAAAAAAAAAAAAAAAAAAAAAGTCACTCATAGGATCAGCTTCTCTTGTGTTGTCATTCTGTTTGTGAGGGGACCATTCAAGCAAAGCTCAGGACATAAAAAAGCAAGGGAAAGACCTACATTTAGAAAACAGATGAAGACTGACATCTTCTAGAGAACCAACAACTTCCAGCTTTAACGAACCAAACAGCTTTTTCACGTCTTTCATTTTATTCAGTCCAATGCCTTCCAGGCACATATTTCTCACCTCCTCCAGGAAGAAGCAAAAGAACCTGAAGGAGAATGGAAGAATGTGTCCCAGCTTTAAGAATGGGGAGACAACACACATCTTGTCATATCTTGAGAAGACTTGTATTGCTCTGCAAGGCTGGTAGCATTCTATTAGGTCTTCATTTACACAGATGCCAAGAGCATCCAAGCAAAACACTGTTACCTGACGAAGCGTATTTTTTTCATCACTGAAGCATGAACTGAGCTTTTCCATTCTTCCCCTTGGCCCTGCTTTTATACAAGTGCTTTGCTATGAGACTAGCACTGATGCCTTCTCCTTATTTTCTTTCTGCGTCACCATCTGCAGGTACTTCAGTCGCATAGGAGGGAGTTGCTCATAAAGATCAAACCCCAAAGGGCTCTCTGCATTCAGCATTTTGTAGTAGAGAAGGTGCTTCTTCAAGGTCTGAAGAAAGAAACAGCAGCCATAAGACATGTCTGAAAGGTGGGTATCTAATGTTTTCTCTCCATCTCCCACACAACATTACAAAACACCAAATACTACAGCTCCATCGTGCCTAGCATGTTTAATTGCATCATCCTCAGTAGAACTGTAAAAGGTGAGTTTTTTTCAAGAAAAAAAAAAAGTCACTTTTTTTGCATGAGATTTCCCCTTTTGAATACAACTCTGGTCTCTCAACAGCTCCTCATACTGACTTCTTGTCAGAAGTCCAAATTGGGTTCTGACTGGGATCTAGAAACGTACTGCAGACACTAGACATCAAGAGCCAAGTGACTCAGCACTTTTACATAGACTTTGATAATCTCCAAGTCATGATAAGGCAGGACACAAAAGAGGAGAAACTTAAAATCTGTTTTGTTCTTTTGCAAGAGAGCATCCAATTATGAGAGAAAGGAGATCCTTGCTGGCCTCCTGTTCATAGTTGCAACAGAATCACCTTTAGGATCTCTTACTATCCACATAGTGCTCAGGCAAGAGGCACAGATACAGAGAACAAGAGATTCATTTCAGTGTCATCAGGCTCTAAATACTGAGTTAAATTACAACAAGAACTAGACAATGGTAGTTTTAGCCATTACAGGTCGAAATCCTGCCACTAATCTCCTCTCACTCTCAAGTTAGCAATGTAGATAAAAGCAAATTTCAAAAGCCAAAGCTAAATCTTTAACAGTACCATGCTTGTAGAACTAAAGTCTCAGTGGCACAAATTGGTCTTTGCAGAGCCTACCTCATCTACCAAGAGCCACGTCTTCCGCAGCATGCTTTTCCGAGCAGTGTCAACCTCCTAGGAACAAAACACACACATTGGTTAACGTAGCACAACGCTAGCTTTGCCTGTGAGCCACGCAGCACTCTAGGATGATGCTCTGCTCATTATGACGATACTCCAAATAACAGCTTGTTCCACCATAAGAGGCTGAGATGGCTATCACTTAGATCCTCCACCTCTCTCCTCTCTTCCCGGACTAGCAGCCTTATGAGGCACTGAAGTCAGTAGAGTTGTTCTTACATTGCCATCACTGAAACTCACCTCACATCTCAACTATCACATAGAACTGTGTATCAAACAAGAGTGAAGTGTTAGTGCAAGGAAGCAGTGCTGTGGCCCAAAGCCATGGGAAGGCTCCTGCTTGGTTAACTCCTGCAGGGAGTAAGTCATGTGAGCAAGAAGGTGATAGAAGACAGCACCCCACACCTTAGCCTGTGCTTGAGACACTCAAGTCTGTCATGAGATTCCTCGTTCTTTGTGCCTCATTCTTCCCTTTTGTACAATAGCTCAAAAGGTTGCTGACCCTGAAAGGTTATGGAGGATCAGCTCTCATTAATGTATGCCTTTTAGGGTATACTGAACAAGAGCTGCTATCTTTCTCATAGGTATATTCCACCTGCAGACCTCAAACACCTTCACTGTCCTCAAAACACACTTATAATCTTTGTTTGCAAGCAAAAGGTGCCCAGGGGTCAGTGACTCACAACAAGCCACACTGGACACTTGAGAAAACAAAGTGCAAAACCCAAAGCTTCTAGCCCAGAGGCTCTGCTATCCGTTACCTACTTGTGTTGTATTGTCTTGGGAGAAAATAAAGCTGTTCACGTGAGCCACAGCCACCACATAAAGAACAGGGCACCAGGTGTGGCGCAGTGCTCCAGTAACCAGTGTTCGGAAGTAGAGTCGCAGGAGGTTCAGGTTATCCTCAGGAGGCAAAGTATATTGCTCAAGAGGCACAGGGAACTGCAAAAAAAGCACCCAGTGACAAAATTAGTTTGTGTGAAGGAAAGTTCATGTCTTTAGTGTCCCCCTCCTCAACTGTTTCAGTGTGTGCTGCTATACAACATAGCGCACCTTGGTGGCACAACCTCTATTAGCAGCAGGGCTGTTACTGTCCATGCTGACTGATGTGACATGCTCTGGACAAAACATTCTCAAGACCTCTTCAGCTTTATGGAGAGATGCTTTACAGGATACATGACTGCAGTTCCTTTTGGCACAAGTAATAACAGTGCTTTCAAAGTGAGGAGACAGCAACTTCAACACCACTGTATCCTGATAACATGTCAGATAGGCTTACGTTGACCTTTGTGTTTAGCCAGAAAGGGAGAGCAGATCTATGTTCAATACACCAGAGTTAATGCTGCCGCTAACTGAAGTGTCCGACATTTTCTGACTTCACTGTTCAGCTTTAAAAAAATTATTAGATTATTAGATTAGAAAAGCCTTTAGCATCAACTTGTTTTTATTTGTTTCTCCCCTCTCCAGCAGTACAATTTTTATTCTCAGTTTTCAGGCAAGCTCTCTAGAGTTAAAACTATGTATTTCTCTTTAGAGCATCTTCTTTCTGAGATCAAAAACAATTACTGATTTTACTCAATTCAAAAGTAGTCTTCAATGATAAAATGGCCTCTATACCAAATTTCAGTCTTTGGTTACCAAAAAATATTACTGAAATATTTCTTGCCTAATAATGCATCTTTAACTTGACTTAAAACAAAACACAGGAATAAAAAATAAAAGCAGAAAGGTGATCTTGCTCAAATTTTCCAAAACATAATTTGTTTTCAAGGAACGAAGTGATGAAAACACTGTCCAAAGTATCTGGCATTTTAAAAAAGTGTGTGTGAGGGGTGTGTGTGGGGGGGTAGAAAATCTGTAAAACAAGGCATAAAAAACGAGTTGTGAAACTTTCTCCCTTGTAACATATATCACAGTTCTGAAGTCAAAGGATGAAATACCTGATCTAGAATCAAGACTTTCATCTGGAAGGTAGCATTTAGCCCTGCTCCTCTCCATACTGGTGGAAGTAGACCAGGGCTGCTGAACAAGGAGAAGCAAAACAGGGAGGGTCTACTGGGATCATCAAGAGAACTTATCGTAAGAAGGCAGCCAGAAGATCTTGACTTCTATAGCTTAAGAAACAAAGGCTCATCTGGCCAGATAGTAAAACTGGCCTAACAAAAACACTGCAACCAGGTGAGGCACAGTACTGATTTCACCTAGACTCATCCTGCTGGTTCACAATTGTTGGAAAAAAAAGTTTTGAAAGGTTAACTTTCCATCAGCAAACTTCAGGCTAGATCAGCTATTTTGTCATTTTGAAACTGATACAGAGCTTAAAGCCAGCTAAATTCAGTCTCTTGTGCTCTGCTCATTCAAAAGAAGTGTAGTCCTGCCCTTGTCAGATCAAATTTTCTTGCTGAGTGATCCAGTAAAGCACTCCAGAATAACCAACTGTGCAAATGGTCAGAGAGGGAAAATTACTGTCCATGCATCAGGCAAGAGAAAGGTTAATATCAGGGAGACTGAAGACATAGTTAAGTGAGAGATCATTGCAGGAAGAAAAATAAGTGCAAAATGGCCCTTCATATATATATTAGAAGGTGGCTGCCAGCCATTAGATCAAGCAGGATGTAGGATAGTTTCCACTGGAAGCTGCAAACAATTTTGCAACTCACTCCCTCCACATATACACACTATCTGCTCTCAAAACAAAGTTCAACAGGATTCTGAAAAGGATTATGTGATAGGGGGCCTGCACCTTTGTGGACTGGACTTCTGTTTTCCAGGGTTACAATTCATCATGCTACTTTAAAATAAAAAGAACAACAAAAATTATGTGGAAGTACCAGCAACTGCTGTCATAGCCCTAAATCAAAAGAACATTACTTTCCATCATTGTTTCATTTTACATTCCTCAGGAACAATAAGGACATTGTAAAAATAAATCAGTCATGATTATTCTACTGGATAATGAGGGATAAGGAAGGAGAAGTACTGCTAGGAGGATGTCGAAATCAAGATTGGAGAAACACAGTCAAGAGTACAGTATCCCACGGATGAGAAGTGCCAGCTAACTGTTCTAAACCAGGGTTACCTGCTGAAGTGGCACTCCCAGTGCCCTCAGGATACTTGTGTGCTCCCCAAAGACAGAGAGCCGCAGATGAACGCTGAAACGCTTCTGCAGAGGTAGAAGAACGAAGGCTCCAAAGAGTGGATCTCCAAAGGAGACACCTTCAAACTGCTCTAGGAGACTTGTGTACAGATCATGGAACGAAGCCAAACCAGGGAGAGGAGCATCCAAGTTCAGGGAGTCCAGTGCTTTGGGTTGGCAATAGAGAGAGAGAAGAGCAGCTGTGTAGCAATGGATTGGTGCTTCTAGAAAGAGGTCACCTCCTGTGAGGAAGACGCACATAAGCCGTGCAAGTTTGGCAGCAGTGGGGATGCTCTGAAGGGTTTTAGCACGCCAGGTTTCCAATAACAAGACCCATTGCAAGTTCCAGGTCACAGTGTTGACTAGATCAAGCGGGAGAGAGTTCAGCACAGCTCCCCGTGTTTCTGCATTAGTCACTTTATTGTAGAGGTTGATAAGGGGCAAGAAAGGCCAGTCTGAAGGCAGGATAGGCCCTCTGACCTCAGGAAGCAGCATTGACTGGATGAGGTAATTCTGTCCTTGGTAGGATGCCTGGGAACGCACAAGGGTAGGCTGTAAGTGAACAAAATGAGAAAGGTAGCAGGAGCGGATGAAACGCAGATTCTGGTATGATTCTCTCAGCAGGACACCACGCGTAGGCTTGGAAAAAAACGCTGCTGCAGAGCCAGGCTGCGCCAGTTTGGCACTGGTACCCAGGTGCAGGATATCAGAGAAGTCAGCTGCTTCTGGCCCTCCAGCCTTCCCTTCACTGCAAGATAAACACCCGTCCTTTAAAAACAAACAAACAAAAAATCACCACCACCACCACCAAATTCCTCACTATCATCTCCCTGGATCAGGGACAGTAGTACGAATAGAAATCCCAACAGTTTCTACAGCATTCAGTTGGGATAATACCGAGTTGCTGTAAAGCATCAGCTCTGTTCGTATCCACAGGAAATTCACAGAACTACATTTGGAGTTATCAATATTTAGCCCTTGCCACAAAAAAAACCTCCACACAATGCCAGTAGTCTGGTCTGGAGGCTGCAATCCCCCGTCCAGGGCAACAGCCTACTTATCAACATAGCTGTCAGGGTACTGAGGTGAAATACTGCGTATCATAAAAGGCCTGTATGCATCAATAAGACAACTCTCACAACAGTAGCTCTGCAGCTGGTACTGGCAAGGGTAGGGAAACAATACAGACTGGTAACCAGAATTTAGAGGGGAAGGTCAAACCCATATGCCACAATCTCAGATCAGAGACTGACCACAGTCACAGACTACTTGCCAAATTCTTACAAAATAGTAGGGCTACAGTGGTAGAGAGTTTTTTTCTTTGTTTTGCAAAAAGCACTTTCCCTTGAAACAGGAAAATCTTCTGAAGTAGTCTAATATCTCCCTGCAGGGCCTTTGTCCAGCCTCCTAGAGGGTGTATCATGACAAGTTTCAAAAAGACTGTGACAAATAAAATAAACCACTATCATCATCTCAGCCAAGTATGCGAGATTTCACATTTGAGATGCCTGTGATTTCCTTCAGGTCAAGGTGGAAAACACAGCTGTTGTCAAAACAAACAGCAAAACAATGTGTGCATGTACTTGTATATTAAGGATGAGAGGAAGATTTAGTAAACTTCAGAGTAGGTCAGGTTTTCACCTGCTTCCTAGACTCAGTTTGGTATTCACTAGTCTCAGGACAGTGGATGCTGGGCCTTGGTAAGCATCAGTTTTATCAGGGGTCATAGGACTCTTGCGACAGAGGAGATCAAAAGATATTGGTTGCATTTCTCAAAATTGTTACGCTGGAGATAAAGGTGCAACCGCAATGCTAGTCCAACCAGAAGGCTCTGTGACTGGAGAATATGTCGTGGAGTATCTCAGATTTCAATAAGGCCCTGTGAAAGGCCAAAAACTTTTACAATGTTGTAATGCCATTTTTTTTTAATCTTTCCCAAGTCTTCCTATATCCAAGACCACAAAAGGAAAAAATGCAAAGCTTACGGAAAAAACTCTGGATTAAAGGCAAGATCCAATAGGACCTCATGAGCCAGATGTTCACTCCCTGGCAACAGACGGCTTAGCAATGCCATGGCAATGCAGTGATGGAGTGAGGCATGCTGGGCATAATCTGGACAAGTGCCTGCCTGTACAGGAAACAAAACCAAACAACAGATAAAAGCAACAAGCCATTTGTTAACAAGGCAATCACAAGGAGAGGAGAGTCAGTCAAGACATGTATCTCACTGGGAAGTGAGAGTCTGAGGCAGACTGCAAGACTGTCTAGCATGCATATGGAGATCTTTCTCCTTCCCCTGAATGTCCTAGACAGTCAGGCACAGTTCTTCAGCGTACTGC
Source organism: Rhea pennata (assembly GCF_028389875.1). NCBI lineage: Eukaryota > Metazoa > Chordata > Aves > Rheiformes > Rheidae > Rhea > Rhea pennata. The sequence goes on along the minus strand of NC_084667.1, from coordinate 16,594,258 downwards.
TAAAAATGTTATTCTCACTCAAGCCCATATCCAGGCAAAAATATAATTTTGCCATCTGAAGTATTTTGGATTTAAGCCCCCACATCAGTAACCATAAAGTGAAGATATTACTTGCTGATGGGGGCAGAATAGTCAGACAGCTGGAGAGTCACCAGACTTCTGGTATGAGAAAGAACATGGAGGCAAGGACCAGTCATCAGTTTGATGCATTAACCCTTTGGAGAGGCGAGGGCAAAGTGAATTACCAGATGAAAGAAATGAAAGGACTAACAAGAATACCATTCTCCGAGCCAACGTTAACACGAAGTACTGTAGATGATATTCATGGCGCAGTATCCACGCAGATGAAGGTGTTACAGAGGGAGGTCCAGTCTGCCAGCTCATATGCAGATAATCCTTCAAGCCCTTGAAGCCCAGCACAGAGCTGTACTACAGAGGAATCAGAAGTGGAGATAAATACTAGTAACAGTCCCTGCTTGGAAGAAAATAAACCTTAGTCCTCTCCAAGGTCTGCCCCCTATCCTCTCCCATAGGAACACCTATCAGCTACTCCAAAAGGAAGTAGCTTGATAAATATCCCCTTTTCTGCCTCACGGCTTGCCCATATCCGTCATGACCATCCCTTCCTTAAGTAACCAGCACTTGCTGTCTACATTTTCCATAGTGCTTGGCAGAAGTCAGGGCAGTGGCTTAAGCGTTTTTTCTCTTATCTAGTAAGGTGACTTTATTAGTGACTGATCAGCTAATTCAACATCAGATCACAGAGGAAGGCTTTGAGAAAGTTTATGCCAGGCACTCTGTTCCTCTAGGGTGTTTTGTCATTTCTTCTCCAGAGTTTGCACTGCTCCATGACACTATTATTCTGAAAATTCAGGGCAACTAGAGGCAGAAAGAAACCTCTTCAGCCACTAAAGTACTTATTCTCTGGTTTAATTTTATTCCATTCTTCTTTGTTATATTGTCTTCAACACCCTCCCCTTCACCCCTGTCATTATTTTGTTATTATTTATTTTTATTTTTTTGGCTGAGGCCAAAACCCAGTTATTTAAGATCTCAACATTCTTTACAAATCCATCCTTTGCACATTATTGTTCTTCACTATCCTGCTCTGAAATAATTGCAGCTTCCCACTGTCAACTGGATATTGAAATATAAAGACAAAAACTTTTCGGGTCCTAGTTCCGCTTGTTCCGAAGATGGGAAGTATTTCTCTCTTGCACTTTGATCATTCTGAATTTAAAAAAAAAAGCAAAGGAAAATAAAAAAAACCCACCCCACACAACACTTCTGCCTTAGTCCTATTAAAAACACTCTTAAGCCTGGGAAGATACAAATACTAACTTCCCTCCTAAGCGTATCATCATTCACACTGAACTTCTAGTGAAAAAGTCAACTCTCACCTTACTGATTAGCCCTTTGTGAATGTGAGTGATGCTGCTGATGAGAAATAGGAGGGCAGTGAGGAAGGGGAAGGGTGACTTGGAGCCAACTAGGCTCAGGGAAGGTTTGCCTCCAGTACAACTCAAAGACACAATGCTGGAGACAGACTCCGGTGCTGGGGCACAGGATAGAGGATTGCACAAAGCAGAACATGGCCTGTGTGAATAGAGAAAGAGAGAGATCAGGTCAAAGAGCACTCATCCCACTGAAGGTTTCTCTTGCAAGAACGTTACTGTCTGTACCTTGCCACACGCTGCAGTCAAATGGAAGCCCCAGCAACTGTACGTAAGAAAAACTAGTATCATAGTTAGTCAGATTATTACTACTGCCATACAAACTTATGCCAGTGAGCTGTGATGAACTCTAATCTTAAGCTAAAATCTTCCTGACATGCAAAAATACTGATGCATCTCTGATGTCAAACATTTGAAAGCACTAGGCCCTTGATTAAAAAAGACAAACAGAAAACCCACACATTTTCCCATATGCACATGTAATCCAAGCTAATTAGGCTGCTCGCCTACTCAGGACATTTCAAAAATAAACCAGCAGGCAAAACCAAAAGGCCAGCTTTTACCTAGAACATCACACATCAGCACTACTTACAGGGTCCACACCTGGCATACCATGTCTGTGCAGGCAAGACCACTACAGACTGTACCATGTTGCTGAACAGTAATGGGGGAAATACAGAATCATAGAATCAGTAAGGTTGGAAGGGACCTCTGGAGATCATCTAGTCCAACCTCCCTGCTCAGCAGGGTCACCTACAGCATGGTAGACAGGGTTGCATCCAGGCAGCCCTTGAAGATCTCCAGAGAAGGAGACCCCACAACCTCTCAGGGCAACCTGGTCCGGTGCTCCATCACTCTCACAGGGAAGAAATTCCCCCTCACGGTCAGGCAGAACTTCCTGTCCTTCAATTTCTGCCCATTGCCTCTTGTCCTGTCACACAGGACAACTGAAAAGAGTTTGTCCCCATCCCCTTGACACCCTCCCTTCGGATACTTATACACATTGGTAAGATCCTCCCTCAGTCTTCTCTTCCCCAGGCTAAACAGGCCCAGCTCTCACAGCCATTCCTCATAGGACAGATGCTCCAGCCCTCTGATCATCCTCATAGCCCTACGCTGGACTCTCTCCAGTAGCTCCATGTCTCTCTTGTACTGGGGAGCCCACAACTGGACACAGTACTCAAGATGAGGCCTCCCCAGGGCTGAGCAGAGGGGCAGGATCACCTCCCTTGACCTGCTGGCAACACTCTTCCTAATGCACCCCAGAAGACCATTGGCCGTCCTGGCCACAAGGGCACATTGCTGGCTCATAACCAATTTGTCATCCACCAGCACTCCCAGGTCCTTCTCTGCAGAGCTGCTCTCTAGCAGGTCGGCCCCCAGTTTGTACTGGTTCCTAGGGTTATTCCTCCCTAGGTGCAGGACTCTGCGCTTGCCCTTGTTGAACCTCAGGAGGTTCCTCTCTGCCCAACTCTCCAGCCTGCCCAGGTCTCTCTGAATGGCAGCACAGCCCTCAGGTGTCTCAGCCACTCCTCCCAGCTTGGTATCATCAGCAAACTTGCTGAGGAGGCACTCTGTCCCCTCATCCTCGTCACTGATGAAAGAGTTGAACAGGATGGGACCCAGTACTGAGCCCTGGGGGACGCCACTAGCCATAGGCCTCCAACTGGACTCTGCACCACTGATGACGACCCTCTGAGCTCTGCCTTTCAGCCAGTTCTCAGTCCACCTCACTGTCCACTCATCTAACCCACGCTTCTGAGCTTCTCTAGGAGGATGTTATGGGAGACAGTGTCAAAAGCCTTGCTGAAGTCAAGGTACACAATGTCCACTGCTCTTCCCTCATCTACCCAGCCAGTCATTCCATCGTAGAAGGCTCTCAGATTGGTTAAGCGGGATTTTCCCCTTGGTGAATCCATGCTGGCTACTCCTGATCACCTTCTTTTCCTCCATATGTCTGGAGATGCCATTCAGATGCCATCCATATGGCAAATTCTGTCAAAGAGTCACACGTTTTTTCTGTGTCAGGTAACTATTTATTCTTTAAATGCATTGCTCTTCCACTGCCATTACTAAAAGGACTCTGCTTTTTGAAGGTAGTTTCTGCCACTCTGTATGCCTGGAACACACAAAAGCTCCCTACACTTAGAGGAAACTGGCCATAATCTGCCCAGAATATTCAGATAAGACTGTCAAAACCTTAAGGTGCAGATTAGCTAACTCTTCATTCTACCAGAGTCCAAGATAATGCTCATGATATCCAAAAGTCTGAAAAGACAGTTTGGTACTTGGCCTTCCTCTTTCCTGCAGGGACTTACAGAGCCTTTGTGGAACTCTGCAGGAGCTTAGAAAACAGTGTAATTTAAATCTTTTTTATGAAAGCAGCATCATACAGATCGTGTGAATGGTACATGCACCTCCTCTGACATGAGAGGCATCCAAATTAATCTTTCATTTTTTTCATTTTTGCCACTGAGATCGAAAAGAATCAAAGCCAAGAGTGACTAATGATCAATTTGGAATTGACCTGAAACAACTGCATGGGAGGGCAGTTTCTGCAGAGATGCAGATGCTGCAGCAGCATCAGGAGGGAAGGAAGAACTGGAGAACCTCTGCAGCCACCCTGCTTTTTGCTTTGAGGGGACAGACAACAAGCAAGGTATAGACAGAACTGTAACACACTAATTCATCCTACTTTCAGTATCACACATATGGGGCACATATATATATGTATATACACACACACACACACACACACACCAGGAGGAAATGGGAGAGGGAGGAACCGCCTGAAGCCAAACTGTTCTTTGATATATTTTCTAGGTTAATACTAGACAATTTCTATTCTACGAGCAGGTCCCCCAGTCCCTGAACCACTCCACTTTCTACATTCCTGACCACACAGTATAGCATAGAAGAGAGCCTTCCTTCCTTAGCTTCTGGCAACAGCATCTTAGTAATGAAATGATTTTACCTGAGCAAATCCCACATGTTGTGCACGGCTGGCTGGCTGAGAAGGGGCAGCAGCACCTCAAATGTCAAGTGTTCCAGTTCCTCTAAGCAGTCAATTGGATTGACTGATGGCTGCAGAAAACACAAGAAAGGAGGGGAAAAGATGGTGAATGAAGGCATTTCAATAAGGGACAAAAGCAGGTTGATCTAATTATTTTCTCTTTTGTTTAACACCTCTTTGCGAACCCACACCTTCTACGCAGTGATACAGCTACAGGTTAGAGCTAGTCTCACTGCTGACAGCAGCCTGGAAGCTGAGAGCTGGTGCCCCAAGGTGTCCTCCCACCCAAGTATTAAAGTACATCATAGAGAATCCTTAATCAGCTGGAAGTAAGGCACGAGCAAAATTCCCTAAATGAAAATTTCCCTAACTGACTAAAACCCCTTTCCTTCCCCATCTATGTGCTGATCTTCCCATTGAACTTGAAAACAACACAGAAGTGATCAGAACCACCTTAGGAAAGCAGAGTAGCACCAAAAAATATCAGTATCTCCAAAAAATATCAGCGGTGTAAAATGAGACTGACCTATTCACCAAGGTATTACTGTGGAAGAACACTGCATAGAGGAGGATCTGTAGCTTTTAGAGAACCATCCCAATTCTTCTGCCCCTAGTAAGCAATATTCCATGTTGAAGGAACATGCTGGCAATTGTTTTACTTTTTACTCTTCATTAGAATGCTGTGTTAGGATACAAAAATACTCATTGCCATAACTATAAAGAATAAAATTCAGTTTGGCTCCCCAGGTGAAATCCCTCTCCAAAAAGCAGTCAGCAAAAGCTACAAGATGTTAACCTTAGTTCTGAGTAGACTAACAGAAGTTTCCCAAGAAGGCCCAAATATCCACTCTTCTCTAGTTACTCTACCAGTTGACTTTTTGCACTATTCTATTCAAGTGTGCTACGTGCATTTTTTTAAAAAAATCAGCTCACCTAATCAGTTAGATAACTTATTCTTTTTTTTCTTAAATGTGGAAATAAAAATTCTTGATTCATAAGGACCTAAGAAATCATGTTTGTTAGCCACTCTTGTGGGCTGTCTATAAAAGTTAATCAGGAATACTAAATTGTTTAAATGGTGACCCTAGTTCTCTAAAGCTCAGCAGTCGAAAGCAGGTGAAAGCTACAACCAACCTGTCAGGTATTGAAGATATCTTTGAAAGATAGTGTTTTTCACCACGGCAATTCTTAATAAACTCATTTGTTTTGGAGAAGTTTTGCAGGCAGTGCAGAGGTCTGAATAATTACAGGCATTAAATCATCCACACACTTTGAAGACAGCTCTTCCATGTCAGGATTCAGACATGGTAGTTGGGCAGTAAAGGGAAAACTTCCATTTAATCTTCAAGCATGAATCTTTATGGTAGCTAAAGTGTAAGATAGCATTCTTCAACAGTAACAAATCGATGTGTATTATCTTCAGAAAATTCACTTTAAAAGATGATCACATACCACAATAGTAACCAGGTTATAGAATTTGAGCTTGAACATCAGTGGGGCAGCAAATAAATCTGTATTTATTGCTTCCTATTCCAAGTTCATACGGCTTGACCCTCAAAGCTCAATCTTACAATCAGACTACTGCAGCCTAACTCTCAGCCTCTACTCTGAGAGCACTCCAAGCTCTCAGCCTACAACAAATGCAAAAAAAAAAGTGCAACTTTATTCAGCCCACAAAGAGAACGGATTGTCAAACTAAATTAGGCAATATTTGCTACATACTATGGGCCTCTGTAGTAAATCAGAGCACTCACAGCACTACTACATAACCTGATTGAGACTCTAAGCCATAAGGGAGAAAGGAAGACAGTAATTTTTAGCATCGCTAATATGAAGGGCCAGCAAACTTATCTGACCCTAAACGCCACCCAGCCTAGACATGAGGTGTGGAAAACAAAATCTAGTCCTCAGCTAGATTCCTCAATTCCCTTTTCTTGTTTTCAGTGTTGCTTTTAAGTTCAGATGTTTCAGAGACAATAAACAAGCTGATGGTGGTGAGATGAAGAGAAACCCCATACTTTCAGGCTGTACCTGTTGGCCGCAAGCACTATAATAAACTCCCAAGTAGATCATGTAAGTTGTGGTTAGAGGCTGGAGAGCTTGCCAAGTTTCTGTGTGGGATATCTCCTGGAGGATTCTTTTCAGACTGGTCTCAAGGAAGGGCCGTAAGTTTGACACTTGATTCCATGTTACTGGTGGAAGAGGAATCTGTTCATTATCTTCTGAGCCCTTACTGAAACACAATGGGAAAACGACACAGAATAATGAGGATATCTCAGAAGCAATCTGTCTAAATCATCACATTTAATAGTAACCCTTCCAGTCACAGGTAATCTAGAAGACAGATACCTAATGGCAGCCCCAGGATGGGGGAGGCCGAGGAGGGGAAGGGGGGAAATCTTTGCACTTTCCTACAACCAGCCCAACTACTTCAGGTAGAAAAATCCAGTGTATAAGCTACTAAAATTTTTTTGCAAACTAAAATTTCTTTACTTGCATTACTCTGTCCTTAAGCAATTTTCTAGTTTTACCTATCATGCTACCCCAGCCTCTAGCTTTGTTTAGATTAGTCAAGAGTTTCCCACATTTCACCAGAAAAAGTACCTGTATCTTCAGCAAATTCTAATGCTTTGATGTTTATCTTCTACGAAGTAATCAATACTAAGATATTGGCCTCAATACTGGTTCCTGGGGGAACCCAATACCAGCTGGGGTCCATTGTGACCGTGGAGCTTTGAGATCCACACTGCTTTATAGGAGAGTAGAGAATGAAAGCAGTAAGAATGTGGGATTCACTAAAAGCAGCTTGATCAGTAAAAGCTCCACAGGAGAGAGGAGTAGCCCTGATTCACAAAATTATTTATGGAGAAATACTAGGTAGGATTGGTGAACCACAGCAGAGTGGAAAGTAATGACAGATATAGCTCATGCATCCACAGCTTACCTTACTGTTAAGTATCTTTTAGCCAATAAAACAATAGGTAGTCCTATTTTGAAATGAAGATGCCCAATTAGGAAGCAATTTTCCTTGGGAGTTCAGATTTATGATGCATCCCCTTTCAAACTCAGAAGATCCTGATAGGTAAGGATCTTTTGCAAGCCACTTTGCTTCTCCCCACTAGATCCTACCTGCTATACCATATCCAGCATAATAAAGGAAACAAAGCAGGAGAGCTTCACTTTTGCTCTTTTTCACCTTGCAAAGGCAATCACTAAAAAAGTCTTTTTAGGTCAGAAGAGATTTTTTGTTTCCTAAGTCTGTTGGCCCACAGGCAATTCTCAGACCCTTACAAAGGCAACAAACCTGCAGCCCACTTCTCTTAATACTGGTCCCGTGGACAGGACTCCAGCCTCTCAGATAAAGACAAGACAGGAGGTGACAGAAAGAGGACCTACCTGTTCTGCTGGGCCTGCAGTTCTGCTGTGCAACCTGCTGTTTGCGTCACACGTGTCAGGAGAGTAACCACCGCCGTGGCTCGCTGGACAGACAGCTCAAGCACAGGGCTCTTCTCACAGCAACTGCCAAGCAAGTCAGGCAGGGACTGCAGAATCCTCACCAGCACAGGGTAGAGATCCCTGCAGTATGGATGGGAGAGTGAACCATAACACCCCCACCCTCAAAAAAACACAAATAGACAGTCATGGAAAAAAGATGGCAAAGAGAGAATATTGTCACTGCAAACAACAGCTGAATGGGACCTACCTAGTACTCTGCCTCCAAGTATTCTGAGATGAATAATCCTTTGGAATAATTATTTTCACTTTTTCCTGCTTCCCTAGTTCTGAAGTTCTTGCCCAAAGTAACCACATGTTATAACCATGCAAATTTAACTTTTTTTTTTTGCCTTTTTTTTTCCTTCTTAGCATTATTTAGGGTTTTTAAATATTTTATATAATTTTTACTCCCTGATTGAGCTGGAAAACTGAAAATACTGTTGTGAAGAGAGAACCTCCCTTCTGAAATTTAATACAGGCCTTCCTTTTACTTCTCTTTGGGCAACTCTAAAGCCACCTTAATGATTCCAAGTCAGTGCAAATACAGGGAAAAGATTCAGTTTCTGAGATAAGTCAGACTTGACCTAATGAAGGTCAAGTACAAGAACTTTTATTTTTGTACTGAACTGAGAGCAGATGCAAAAAGCAGAGTCTATCTGCTTCAACATGCCTTACTTAGCTTGAATGTTGGTGACTGCTCTCCAGACCTCCTTTGAGTCAGATTCAAGCCCTACATGTATTATGATCAAAGTGTCTTGTGGTCACACAAGGATAGGTTATTTGTGCTTTTAGGGGAAGAAGACGCAGTCCTAAAAAGCTAGCGATCTCCCTTAGTACAGAGGAAAAACAACACAAATAACAGCATTTAAGCACAGGAGAGAAAAGAAAAGCAGAAAAAGGAACTCAGCATGAACTTTTACTGCAGGAAGCTGAGGAAAGGGAGTTGAGCCTGATCCTGGAGACCCCTATATTTGCTGCTCTAGAACAGGATGTCCATTTTCTCTATTGCATCCCCTACATCCACCATCCTCATCTCTCCAGCTTTGTGCTGTACCTGTAAAGATCACAGGCCTGACCATAGCCAGCAGCCACAGCCCACAGCCGAAAGGCTTCAGTGCTTAGCCTGATGGCTTCTTCCCTTGGCAGGAGCAGATCCAGTGGGTCTTCAGCAATAAATCGACTTAACCGACTCTTCATTTCAAATTTGTTGAGCTGTAAAACAAAAGCAACCAAACAAAAATAGACAAAGAGATAAGAAGCATCACTCCATGCCTCAGATAGTCTCACACACCAAAAAAGCTGCAGATTTCAATTCAGCCTATTCTAAACTCCCCTTGCACCGCTCAAATCTGTTTTCAACTTGTATAATCTTAAGGTGCCTGCTACAAAGGGTTAACAAATGGTTAACTGCTATTACAAAGGAAGCATCCCTGGAAGGGATGCCTGTGTTACCTAATCCTTTCTCAACACAAATCAACTACATCTAAATCATTCCTGATGGTTGTTTGTCTAGCTCACAGACACTCTTGTTTCGAAGGCTCTCTACAGCATTTAGCTGGTATTTTAAATGTATAGTTATCTTTCTTTAACTAGTCACAAACAAAAATTTATTATTCAAGTGTACATGTAAAGACATATCTTACACCAAACAGTGTATACAAAAATACTGAATGGATACTGATCTGCTTTTTAGGAGGCCACACTAGATGGCTTTCAGAGATCCTCCAACCTAAATCTTTCTATAATTCCGTGTTTATTTTACAAAAAGGGTACATTCTGACTATTAATTTTGTACGATTATAGGATTTTGATGTTTGGAAGTGCTCTGAGGTTATTTTAGTTTCGAACTAATCATGATGTGACTCATTTACAGTTCTCTAGAAATAATTTTTATCCTCCCCAACAACAGGATATTTTTGCTTAACCATAAGCGAGAGAGCTTCTCTCTCCCTCCCCCACACATACAAAAGCTTATGTGAGCTCTGCCTAAGCAAACGAGTTGACAAATTCTTTTTCACAACACATAGATGTATTATAGACAATTAAAAATCCAACTCTTTAGAATAATCTTGTATGGGAAATCAATGCACAGCAGCAAGAAAGCAAAGGAACTGATAAATCAAGCTATGAATTCTGACACTCCTCCTACAGAACAGAGGGCAAAGTCAAATTTATTTCTAGAGGAGGAAGATAGAGAAATTTTGTTAAGTAAAATAAATCTTAGAACATTCCCACACTGCTGATTTTAGTTTAGTTTTTGATTACCTTCCAATCTCATGTTTAAGTGCCTGCCACAAGCTATGCCAGAGCAAAACAGAACCAAAGCCTGAGTGGCAGGAACCTTGTATGCAATTTTTGCACACCTTGAAAAACCTGGAGTATGCAAGTACTCTACTGAAGGAGAGTAAAATACAAAGTTTTTTTTTATTATGTCCCTGGAGCCACTTACAGCCTTTAAATATCTTGCTATCCATTATCAGCACATTAATCTATGCATTTTATAGCACAAATGGGTGTTCTCCTGCTGATGTTAGCAATTTCCTGCATGGCAATTTATTAGATGCTGTTAACAATACCAAACTGAAAACCCTAAGACAGCCCACTGCACTGTAATGGGTGCTGCTATTGGTAGATGTTCTGCATTTATAGCACCAATGCGACAACCTATATGAGTGAATACAATTATCTCTGAAATGGAAAATCTGTCCAGAAATGGATAAGATGTGTTGGAAATACTGATAAATGACTTCAAAATTATTAAGACAAATTCATGACAGGGAAGTTCAACTAGGGCTGTAAAACACAAAGATAAAACTGTATAACCCCTGGTTTAAAAAGTCCTAAGCTGTAGCTCAGTAGAACATGGAAGAATAAAGAGTAATACACCTGAAAACATGCTCTAAGCATCTACTATTTGCCAGTATTACCGAGCTACATGGTGCTACACAGTGTTGTGCAGCTGCATTATAACAAACAAAAAATATTGAAAAGCTTGAGCCAATTTTTCTACCGGTACAACGGCAGAAGGCAACACTACTGTGATACTGCCAGCAATCTCTTCAAAACACACATATGCACCCTCCCCACAAAAGCTATTTTAGTTTCTTTACTCCCCTTCCCATTCCGTCTTCCAAATGATTTTTTAAAAGTTTGTCCGCAACTAGCAGAAAACAGCTATGGGATGCAGAGACTGTGGGGCTAGGACCTACACTATGCTTAAACCATTTGCAAGCCTATTGATAATAAGGTCACAGAACAGATGAAGTTGGAAGAGATCTCTGGAGATCATCAGGTCCAGCTCCTCTGCTTAAAGAAAGACCAACCTGACCAGGTTGCTCAGAGCTGTATCCAGTCGGGTTGTGAATACCTTCATGGATGGGAAGCCCACGATCTCCCTGTGCAACCTGTAGCAGTTTGACACTAAAGGGTTTTTCTTATGCTCAAGTGGAATTTTCCGTATTTCAATTTGTGACGTTGCTCTTTGTCCTTTCACTGGACACCACTAAGAAGATCCTGCCTCTGTCTTCTTTACTCCCTCCCCTCAGGTATTTAAATACACTGGTAAGATTCTCTCCCCTAAGCTTTTTCTTCTTGAAGCTAAACAATCCCACCTCTCTCAGCCTTTCCTCATATGTCAGATGCTCCAATCCCTTAATCATTTTGTTGACCTTACTGCATCACTTTGCTCCAGAATGGGACTGCAGTCAGAATCCTGACCCAATCGCTCCCAGTTCCATGAGCAATGGTCATGTCTGAATCAAGCCCTTCAGCTCAGAGTCACCTCCAGTTAATTATTTACGTAGAGAGCAAGACACAGAACAAAGGCCTTTGCCATCATAAAAGCTCTTCCAGAAATCACTCACCATTCGGGCTGTTGCATTTCGGCCTCCAGATGCCAACACTCTGATGAACTTCATAGCACTGGCACAAGGAACTCCATGAACACTTGTGAGTAAACACCCTGGTTCAGCCACTCGGGGATCCCACTGTGTAGGGAGAAATTCCCTGACAACGGTCTCAATCAACCGAGGACAGTCAAGCAGCTGCAGAGGAACAGAAGGCAGCACAAATAATTACAGAGGAGCAATATTAGCAGCAACAGCAAAATATCAGTTTACCTAATTCCCTTACCATACCTCCATCTGTTCCTCTCCTCCCTTTCTCAAACCTTTTTCCCCCCAATTCCAGAGCTCCTTATGATTACAACAGGAGATTTACCTGGTTGCATGCTTCAGAGGAGTGCCTTGCTATGTGGGTGAGGATGTGCAGGATATCCAGGACCACAGTTGGAACAGGTTGTACCACCTCAAGGATGTACCTCAGCCGGTGCTGAATTCGTGTCTTCAAAAGTCCCTAGGAGGGGAAAAAAAAAATCATTATGCTCCTAATGCTTGCTCTCTACACTGCACCTGCTGGAAGGGAAAAGCAGATTCAACTCTTCTCCAGATAGAAGGTTTTTAAATCACCACTAGGGAAACAAAGAGGTAAGTTTCTGCAGATTTACCGGTATGCAAGCAAATGAGCAGAAGCTACCTCAAGAGAGCAGGAACACCTGAACTTTTGTTCCAGATCAGGACGCTGGTAGGGTTTAGATACTTTTGTTTTTCAGAGAATGAAATCATGAGTAAGTGATCGGGAACAGGAAGAGAAGCTTCCTTATAAAAGACTACTAAAACCTAGTATTACTGGAAAAGGTACTCTTGCTCTTTTTTTGCCCTGCCTATCACATCCACCTAATTCAGTACTCTGTCTCTAATGCTGACAGTACCTGTTAACTTAGAGAAAGCTGACAGAAGCAAAGAACAGACATTTATTCCTATTTTGCAGTTGAAAAAGAGAGATACAGAAAGATGATGTGATTTTTCCTGGCAGAAGACCATGACTGGTGACAGCACTACAAAACCAATATTCAATTTAAGTGATAGTGTTACATATTCCTAGTTCTGGGAAAAGGCAATTCCACAACACCAGGGTTCATAGCACAGATACTTTCTAAAAGTTGCAGTTGGGTAAGGTTGTAGTTCTAGGCCTCTGAGTTCAACTACTGGTTTAAACATTCCTCTTCCAACTATCTGGAGTAATTGGGTTGTACCAGCCAATAGAAAGGTGTAAAACAGAAGTTTACAAGAACTGGAAGAGTGGAGAATTTTATCCCAAATCTTCTGAGCCCAGGCTACTTAGAACAAGTTAAAATTCATCATGCTGAATCACACAACTATTTCCAGAACCACAGACTGATTTCATCTCTTCTATCGCTGCTGTTATTTCTTTTAAAACAGTGCCAGTGTCACCGTGTAGAACAAATCTAAAATCATGAAGCCACTAAATGAGACCAGACACCCAGATAAATTACTGCACCTGCCCAGTGAAGTTTGTAACCAAGCGCCATTTGAATACAGGCTCAAGCACTTGAGGATAAGTCATGTGATCACAGACTTTTGCCTCAGCATCACCCACACGGTTGGGTTTGAGAGGACAAAGACAACTATTTTCAGTTCTCATATCAAGAATGTGGAATTAGGCTAAAATATATGAGGAATTCCTTCTAAAGGTTATAGGTTTTTTATCTGAATGATGGAAATATGAAGAAGGATGCAGATATGAATGGGGAAGGATGCAGATATGAAGGGGGAAAGTTGCTGCCTTATGCCAAATAGAAAAGGGAGCATCAGTGTTCAAGTCCAGCTAGTTCATAGCTATCTAGGTTTAATGCCCTTTCTAAATTTTGCAATACTGCAGACATTTTAATAGTGACTGAAATATTTTCAAAGAAAGTGAGCTTGAAAATCATATCTATATGCAATGTTTCAGCAAATCTGGAAAAAAAAAAGTGTGTACCTATCTATCTCAAGGTCATCAGTGTGCTTGTTGCTGATATCCCTAAAGGAACTCAGAGACACTTAGTGATATCAAAGCCACAGGTCAGCAACAAATCTCACCAATTTTAGAAGTCAATAAAATTACCCTTTTGGTAATATATGACAGCAACATTATACCCAACAGCAAGGAGAGAGTTCTAATGCTCATTCAGACTGCTCTAATAATGTCCATACTCATTTCAACAACACACAAAGACATTGTGCAGAGTGTATTTTCTTAATAAAATTTCAGGCCTTGCTCTGTGCTTACTTTTATAACATCATATCTGGCCACATCTGGATCTGGCTTGTTTTCATCTTTTAATTTTTTGTCTTCAGACTTCTCAGTTCCAGTTATTTCATCCTCCTCATCTTCCTCCTCCTCCTCCTTGTTGGGGAGGAAAGGGAATGCAGCCATTCCTTGATACCACGAGAAAGTCAAATCAAGATATTTCTGTAAGGAGAAGAGCAATTTTCACAAAGAAATTATGGAAGAAAAAAAATTTTCAATAATGCTTTTGATTACAGCATGCTTTACTGATTCCCACTTACTCTCAGGAAAGCAGAAAACAATAAAGGATATTCTAAACGTGTACAAGTAGGATGCAATGTTTTTAAGGGTAGTCATTCTAACCTATGATCCACAGACACTTGGGAACCCATGAGAAACAATTAAGAAAAGCAACTGTATTGTGAGGTGAATTAAATTCACTAGACAGGAAATAGACATGCATCTTATCTGGAAAATGTTTAAGATAAAAAAATAAATAAATAAAATGAAAAAAGAGAACTCAAGGGCTGTAGAGGTTAAACTAGGCATTCATTGGCCCTGCTCCTGTGTCTGGCCCTGTGCAGAACTGTGCATGGGTCACAGATAATGCCGAATGGTCACGTTAAATTTCTCACATTAAAATAAACACTATTTAATGTATTTGTTCTGGGGCAGCACTGCAATAAATGAGCTTTCAACTCTTCAGAAAAGGGATTGTGCCCAAACCAGACTTACTTTCCCTAAAATATTTTAGAATGTAAAAGATAATTTGTTTACAAATTCTAATCCAATGCTTTTGCTACTTAATAGCTGCTTTAAAATTCTTGATCTGGTAAACACAAATAACCACTCCATTATACAGAAAAAAAAAAGTGGTAGACTTCAGCTAAAGTTTGAGATGTTCTTGAAACAAATGAAAGATGCCAGGTAGTTGCAAGCTATTCAACTTAAAAAAAAAGAGAGAGAGAGAGAGAGAGAGAGAAATAAGTTGAAAAGCAAGTGAGCAGCATAGTCAGAACAGTCTGGACAGTAGGGGATGAGGCTAGGAGTCCATCTAAAATACCAAGTTTGAGATTATAATCTTCATCCCACTAGGGGAGGAAAAGCTCAAGATAGTATCCAGGTCTTCAAAGGAAACACAAAGAGAAAGGTTTCTCGTAGCCACTAGCGACTAAAGGAAAAATTCAGGCTGCATTTTTCATGTGTGTTGATCTTCTGTGTATATAGGAAGGCTAAACCCTGTTTGTCTTACAAAAGCCAGAGGAAGAATGCCAAACGTTCAGCCCTGCCCATTCCTCACAGATAGATACCTTCTGAAACTCAACAGCAGGAGACTATAGGAAGGACAATCCAAAATGATAAAATACACTGACACGGTACTCAGTGCCGCTTTTGGCATATAGAAAGTCAGCAATCTCTTCTTATATACGACACTGCACCACAAGTTTTTGGCTGTGAATAGAGCAGGGCAGACAGATGCAAATTAAAGTAATATCAGAAGGGAAAAAACGCACGTTGAGGGCAAGACTCATCTCGGAGTACACTATTAGACATGTTGCTTAGAAAAGGAGTAAGATGTAGGGGAAGCTTCCCAGTCCTTCATTTCCCTTGTCTTTCCACTAGGGATAGTACTGGTAGCCTCAGAGAAGCTGCATGAAACTTCTTGAAATCTGCCCACGCTCTCCCTTGCTAGCAGCCCCTTTGCAGCCTGACACACGAGGAGCTCTCATGGAAGGAAGGGGAAACAGGCTACAGCTTGCTTTGCCCATAACGGTCTGCTTCTGCCCAACCAGAAAGATGCATGGATCTTGCCAGTCAAAGTTATTCGGTACCTCTGAACATCCAAAAGAGCTTCAGCCTTTTGACAGGGGAAAATCATCAAGGAGAAAACAGACATGTGAGAAGGGAAAGAAGGTATTTATTAACATAAGAAAAAGCATTAAAGAGCAATAAGAAATGGACAGTGAGAGGAAGAGAACAGTATCAGCATTAAGCACACGGGGAAACAGGGAGACTACTTAGTCACTGATCTGTTCAGAAGCAGGAAAACTGCAAAGCAAGAAGCCAACAACATAAAAAGTCATATTAAAAGAATTAAGTACTACACTTACATTAGTGGTGACATGATATTGATCATAAAAAACTCCGATGGGAGAGAATCTCAGCAGCCTGCACTGAATTTAACCTTGGGCAGAGCCAATTCAAATAGGAGAACAGAATTCTGAATCTCTCCAACTTGGGTAACACCTGCCTCAAGGTGCTGCAATAGTGTTCTACTGACCACTAAGCTAATCTGTTCAACAAGTCTTTGTTTGAGCTACTTACCTCACCTTTTCCTTCTGGTTCCTGTAACCAGTTTGGTATGAAATCAAACCTAGGCACTTAATGATTCTCTCACCTCATCATCGAGAGACACCAGCAGAGCCCGGAGAGCAGCAACAGATGCTGCCATGACATTTTCCACTGCATCGTCCAGTGAGAAGCGCAGCAAGAAGAGAAACCCAGCATCAAGGAGCAGACGCAGAACACTGCCCTTCAAGGAGGAAGCGAACTCCCCAGCCCTGGACTGAAACGCATGCCATACAGAGCCGGTGTTAAAGCAGTCTTATATCAATCATGTATGTATCAACACTCTGTGTGTTGGCCACTTCCCATTTTAATTGTAAAGCACCTAAACTGTGTACTGTCAGCATAACATGTTGCTCTGCTAGGTAAAAGCTGTTTCCCAAGGAGACTGCAACATTATCTATGGGTGCAGGACATTTTTGTATCAGTCAGTCAAAAACAGGGATATGAAAGGGCAAAAGAAATGCTTTGTGATTTCAGAGGCCCTGGAAGCAATGTAGTAAAATCCACTTAGTTACCATCAAACTGAACACCTGAGCCACATTCTGAACACTTGCTGTTTTCATTGCAGTTAGTCTTCCGTGCTAGATCTCTGACCACTGACTGATCCAGACCATCCACATTCCAGGATTGCCCCACATGGCATGCATCACAAATTGCTGAGCCCTCATAAATTTGTATGCCAGAAGAGACAGGCTTTCTAAGGAACGTTATCTACTAATGCAAGGCCCTTGTTCCTGTATTGTGTGCTTACTCTTCCTCTCTATATAGGAAGAGGGAGGGTCATGCACATGCTTCAAGAGCAGTTACAATGCACACAGTCTGGAAGCCAGCCAGAACATTCACCCTGCTCTGCATGCTATAAACATCTCTCTTCACTTAAAATTCTGCGACTCAAGGGCAACCCAGGAAAAAAGTTCTAAAAATAACTTCCATGTTCCAATGACATTTCAGCAAGTTCGTGCTATACTTCACACCTGGTTTAAGGGATGAGAACTTCTTTTCTGCTTAGATCAATCAGGCTCTGACTAATCCACAACCATCCCACTATAATAATAATAATCATCATAATCATTTTTGCAGTGATTCGGGGAGGCAATATGGGGCTATTAGCTATTTCCCATATAAAAGGAATAAGAAAATTAATAATTTCCTCTTCTCTTCATTCTAGAGACAGACAACTCCAGTCCATACTGCAAAAGACTTTTCTCTCTGAAGTCGGGACTCACCTTCTGACTTTACCCTACGTTCTGCCCCATTTTTCTCCTCAAGATCACTTTGTTTCTTCTTCTCTGCTTCCCTTGCTGTTCGAGGGAAGGTTAGCACTTTGCCTGAGAGCTAAGTGTAAAGGTACCTAGAGGTAAATATTCATTTTGCCTTATGATGTTGGCACTTTGCTCTAAGAGTAGGCTGGTTCAGTCTCATCCTCCTACAGAACAAGCACATCATGAGGCTGGTTCAGGCAACAGGACTGGAAGGGTCATTGCCAAGGATACATTTGCCACAAAGTAACAAAAAAAAAAAAAATAGTAACTTGTGCCCAGAGAAATAATGGAATGAAAGCTGCAGTACTGTAGCAGAACAATATTTGGAAGCACCTCCCTCCAAAAAAAGCTGAGACTTTTTTTTTTTTTTTTTTTTTTTTTTTTTATGTCCCAACACTGTCTCTAACAGTGCAGAGATTGTAAAAAGAATACCCTGTTGGTGATTTTGCTCATGTTGACTGAATAGCCACAAGCAAACAACTAGTACCAAAGAATCTGGGCCCTGATCCACCGGGAGCTTCAATTATGGGAAAGAATTCCATGGAAAGCCATTTACCTTTTGAACAATACGACCCAACACCTGTAGAGCCAGGGTCCTCTGTTGAATAACTTGGCTGCGAGACAAATGAAAGAGCTCTTGGAGAGAATAACCAGCCCTCTAAATGGAGAAGGGAGAAAAAAAAAAAGACCAAAAGACCAACTAAAAAGAGCTATAGATAAAACCAGGCCCCTTAAAATAAGACCAGGTGTAAAACACTGCATAACAGCAGATAAACTGCAATGCAATGTTGTTTGCTGCTTTGTATCAAATGCCAAAGAGATTCTAATTAGCAATTTGACAGGCGAAAACTGAACTTCTTAAGAAAAGGATGCACATGCATCTTCTTCCAACACCACAGAGCCTAAATGGCTAAAGAGACAGCATTAATGGAGTTTTCTGGAGCAGACAAAGCAGTTAATGCATGCAGACCCACTTCTCTTCAAGAGCCTGTTTCAAAAGGAAATAATCTGCCCACACTATCCTAAGGTTTCTATCACTAAAAAGCCTTGACACAAAAGGGCCTGTTTAATTAAACACAGAAAACAGAAAGAGGAGTACTCTTTCCCTTCTTCTTTTACACCTACCTCTGCCTCCTCTCCATGGTGATGCAAGCCTAGATGAGTAGGTAAATCAGCATTTGCAGGAATGAGTTCTCCTTTCAAACTGAATCGAGCTTGCATTCCCTACAATAAAAAGGGTGGAAGGAGAAAAAGGTTACTTCTTTCGCCTTCTGCTCCATCCAGCACTTAAAACAACACTGCTTAAATCAACTGCTGGAAGCTGGCAGCTCAAAATCTCCCCTGATCAGGCCTCAAAATCTTTGAAATATGGTTTCAATTTTTTTCCCCTTAGCTTTCAGACCTGTTCCTCACAGATTACACTTGCCAGACTCCTCCTTCCTAGAGCTCTTAGGAACTAGAGACAAGACTGACTATGTCCCACCATGTGGAAAAAACTATGGAATCTCTCAATCTGATAAAATTCACAGGCTGAGGAATCAGAAGACTTGTTTAAGAAGCCTTAAAAACTTACTGCTGGGAAACATGAACCACACATCCCATGAACAACCTGAAAAATCAATTTCTACTTTCAAACCTTTCTGGTTTTCTTCTGACGGGGTGGAGGCAAATCTTTCATCCATTCCAACTTCTCAAACTCCACATTGTCCATGTGGATCCATTCCTTCTTGGGCTTCACAGGCAGATTGTCTTATTTGGGGAAGAAAAAAAAAATGTGGCCTTACCTTCCAAGGCAGAAATTAAGAAAATACTGTTCCCCCTTTGCCAATCTACTTCGCTTCAAGACTGCATAAATATAGGATTCACGTAAAGTAAGAAGAAAACAACTTTCAAATTGACTGTTAGCTGATGCATAAACATCAAAGATTTAAAGCCATTTTAATTTTTCAAAAGAGCTGAAAGAGGAAGTAAACAGTACTGTAATGAAATTCACACAGGTCTAATTTGGGAGAAGTTGAACAGAAGTCAGGAGACAAATAAAGCAAAGAGATCAGAACCTGGGCAGAAAATATGAGCCCTACTTCTGGGAAAAGCAAATGAATACCAACCAAGCAAGAGGGACTGAGGGAATGAGAAACAATTCAAAAGTAGCAGCAATGCAGAGAGATTAGAGTAAATTATTAGCCTACAATGAAGTACAAATTTAAACAAGCCAATACAATTTCAATCTAGATATATTGGAGAGAGTGGACTTCCACGGCACTTGCAAGATTGCTCTTCATTACGGGTCTCTCTAAAGGCTTGAGGAGACCAGCTTATGAGGAAAGGATCAAAGCAGCTAAAAATACATGCAGCTTGCCTGAGAAAAAGCTCAGTGGGGAAGCTCGACAGTTGAACAAGAATTTGAAAGGTGTGAGCACTAAGGGAAAAGATTACTGATTGAGCATAATAGAGCTCTGACTAGAAGAATTTGAGAAGCGAGACATTTATGACTGACATTGTGAGAAATGCCCTAGGAAAGAGAAAGATCAGCTTGTGGAAGAATCTCACAAGAGAAGGGTAAATTGAGATTTAACTGGAAACTATCTAAACAATAGCAAAGGCTCTACCGAGTAAAACAAGCACAGAATTCATTTGCATTGCAGCTCTTAATTCTAGTGCTCTAGTCTTCTCTTGCAAGGAGCAAGGAGTGTCCCATGGAGATGTTCTTCATTCATCATATCTTTTCCTGTGGACAACTGGCCTGTAACCCAGCCTTTTACTTTCCTCCAATTAGCAGATAAACTTTCAGGAAGGCCTACTTCACCCTTACAATCAATGTGGCATTCAGTCAGGCGAGAAACCAAGCACAGAGTTATCTTCCCCAGCCAGAAAGCTGTTCCACAGAATTTCAGCCAAAGGCTCGGCACACATTTTAATTGAAGAGAGGACAAAAAGCATCTGAAATGTAAGAAACTGGAATGTTTGTGGGCAGTTGGTACAAAACCGCAGGAAATAAGATCAGCAGAAAAATGAAATCTATTGACATTTGTAATTCAACAGATTGTTTGCTCCTTCTCCATTAATCACTAAATTGACAGGGTTGAGTTAATCATTCTATGAATAGGATTACACATATTACCATCAGACTCTAGCATTACGATATAGTCAACAAGAAGAGACAGACACACGTTCCAAGGCAGTAGCAGATTGTTCAGTTACTGAGAAATCCCGTTACAGAAAGGCAACCTGGTAGTCAGTAACATTTGTACTCAACTTTTCCAGACTTGCATCATATTAAAGGCTACTAACTAACCTCTTTCCTCTCTGTTCTGCTTTCCTTTTTGGCCCAGTACCAAGATTTACTTTTCCATTTGTAAGATTACAGTTCCTGGACAAAGGCTTCAGTATCTTGTTTATTAGAAACAGCAGTCTTATCTCATTAGAGAGGCAGGTTTGACTTTTGAGCAGTCCTGTTACTTCATGTCATCATCTCTCCCTGGGGAAATTCAGAACGACCATTTCTGCTGAGTTATTCATGATGAGTTTACTCCTGAGCACTAACAGATGCAAAATCCCAACACTAAGTGCTAATGTAAAATTAATATTTTACATCTCCTGCTGCCCAAGATGGGCTACAGGCACAAACTCAGGTGCTAGGAAGGCTTCTGTTGGTTTTGTAACTGTTTTACCTCATCCTTTCTTTGCTATCTGAAATCTCCTGGGAAAATTCCCCTTTTCTTTTCCTGTGCAGTCTTCCACGGGAAGTAAAAGATGCTGTCAGCACACAGCATTCTGAACACTGAGCTATTTCCAAGGGCATCACTACAATCTCGTTCAGTCTTTACAGGCTGAACAACCCACTTCTACTGCTCCCATGTAAGTAAAAGAGCGTCACTTAATCTGGTGTTACTTCTGCACTCAATTGTTCTGTCCTTTTGATTAGGATAGATTCTGGGAAAAGTAAAACTTTTGAAGAAACAGTAAAACAACTGTTAAGTGAGGTGTTTTCTTCAGAAAGAGGCTAATCAGCTTTCCTTCCCCTGCCTGTGTACACACACACACACACACACACACACTCCTCATCAAGGAAGTGGTAAACGGTTGTTATCTCTCACAAATACCAAGCTGAAAGATTCAGAGGCCTCTCTAGTCAGCCTGCATGGTGCACTGGGACACAAAGACTGCATCAGAAGTGAGGATCGAGAGACAAAGACAGCCAGAGATCAACAGGAAAATGTGGGAGAAGCAGTCTATTGAGAGAGACAGACACATATTACAGAAAAGGAAGAAAGGATGGGGAAAGATGAGAACGGGAGCTTACCATCATGACAGAGAAAAAAAATGGCTTAAAAGAAAACTGCAGGAGGGGAAGCAACAATGAGAGCAGAAGCTTATTGGAAATAAAATTCTGTTCTCTAAGAAACTACCATGAGAAGGAAAGAGTTGTGCTAACTGCCTGGGATAAAGCAGCTTTCTCCTGTGAGTATAAGAACAGCAGGATCAGCGCAGGCAGTTTCAGTGGCTACTTCCTTAGCATGACTGGCACTTACATGTTGGTAATTAAGAGAGAGGGAAGCCTTCCCAAAGAATAACCAAGCAAACACCCCTCAAGTCACTTAAAAGGGGAAATGAGAGATGAGAATAATATGCAGAGATATCCAGGCAGGCAATCTCAGTGGATCCAGTAACCACATGACAGTTCAGCCCTCTACCTATTTCCTTTTTCCTTTTTTTAAGGAGGAGACCAACATCCCTCTTTTGTACTGGTGATACTGCTAACCTTGCCTTCTACCCAGAAAGAGGCAAAATCAAATTTTATGAGCTCTGAAGACCAATTCTTCACAGCTCCTCCTAAAGGAGTAGGGAATTACTCCTGCTCTTGGCTTTCCTATCTCAATTCCCCAAGGAACGGCAGCAAAAGGATACTTTTTGCCCTGCCTTCAGAAAGACAAAGGAAAACAAGTTTTGACAGAGGGAGCTCATAAGCTGCAGGTTAAAGGCTTTTTAGAAGGAGAAGACAGAAGAAAGGAAGACGTGGAGTATTTGTGAAGGGCTGAAAAATGATACAATACTGAAACGACATAGGACATCTGTCATGCACTTTCAGAGCATTTAGGATTGCTGTGTGCATGTCCTGACTTTTCATGTGCTTTGTAGCTCAAGCACGTTGAGTCCAGAACTTTCAGGAAGCTGCCCAGCACACACATGGCAAGGACAGCAGTTTCAGGGCACGCTAGGTTTCCTAAGCAGGTACTCACTACAGGGGCAGTCAATTCACTGCAATCGTGCTACAGAATGCAACTTTGCTCACAAAGCCGACCGGCTTGGGATCTACGTCTGGAGACTGCAAGCAAATATAAGAAATCAGAGTCAGCTTGAACATAGCTTTCAGACAGAAAGACAGAAAATGTCCAGAGCGAATGGGCACACAGTAGCCACAGAGCATAGACACAGTAGCCAGCTGGAAGGCTAAGATAAAGACTTCTACCACCAAGCTTCCACATCTCTATTCTTTTATGCACTCAGTCACTCCCTTGAAGCATCAGAAGATGCAAGCTGTAGGAATAAACAGCAGAATTGCATAATACAGTGTTCTGTTGTAAAAGGCAACTTCTCTGCACAACTCTTTCAAAGGAGAAAAACATCCTGCGCCTCTATAATTCTCTTCTCCCATAGCATACAAGGACAAGAACTGTATCCTTTGGAAATCACTGCATAGGCTGAGATACAAGCCATACAGTGGGGTCATCAAGAACAAACTCGCAACAGGACATACATGCGTTGTATGAGTGAATTCACTGAAACAAGATTGACTGGCATCTCCATGCTATCCTGTGAACAAACCAGCAACTTTTTTAGGGGGAGCTATTCAACACCCTCTTGTCTCCAAGAAGTCCCCAGTTAAAAGGAACTATTCAAGCAGCAGTTCCATCTCACCATCACACTCTTCTGCTTCCCTGCTTACATGACAGAATGGAAATGCAACAGTGCTTATCATGTAAAACATTTTCCCTCCAGGGATCTCAGAATGAATCTTAGAAGTAAAGTGAGATCTCCCACCGCATAGATCACCTGTTACATAGAGTATCACTCTTCTTATCCACGGAGCTCAACTAAAAATAACATGGATGTTCTCACTTGGACCCAAAATATCTTTTTTTTTTTTTTTTTTTTTGATATTGTGACAAAACTGATTTAGATAATTAATGAAGGGCCACAGAACTCCACTCTGGAATGATTCAAGCACCACACAAACCTTATTTATATTCAAAGCATTAACAATATGCACTTTGTCTTTTTACCTGCGATTTCTACTTTCGTATTTTCTTCCTTCATTAGGGATTCCTCTGTGTCTGATCCCTGTATATAAGGAGATGCTCCTACACTGTGTTGAGGCATGGGTGCAGTTTCCAAAGACTCCTCTGGTCTCTCCTGTTCCTTTTTCAATTCCTTTTTCTGGCCTTCATTAGCATCACGTCGTGACTTTAAGAAAGCAATTAAACTGGAATCTGCAAGCATTGACAAAAATACAGACAAGTAAGTGACAGGAAATCTCAAAATACTTCATGCACCCAGCTCCTGCTATTTATGTCTTAGCCTTTTCACTCCCATTCCACATACCCTCTCTTCTGTGCTAACTGTCACTTCTTTTCAAACTGAGGCACTTAAATTCTTTCTGACCTCTTGATCACATAAGCTGGGGACAATTGACCGGTAAAATGACACCACAAAAAGAGCTTATAAAGTCTTTCAAGGTAAAGCAATGACAAAAGTTCTATTTATTCTCCTGACTTACAAATGGAAACAAAATTGTTTCATTCTCCTCACTGCTACTGAAAAGGTACACCCATACCACACTATTCATCGTAGTGAGAATTCTGGTCTGTGATTTATAGGCCAAACCCAGGTCTGACAGTCTGCCTACCCTGCCTGCTAATCGCTCAGAGACATCAATGTGAAGGCCACAAGAATACACAGAAAGGCACCACAAAAAGAATTACCTACTCTGGTATACTGCACCACAGCTGCAGTCTATGGTCTAGATATTAGCTTCGGAGGGGGAAATTTCTTGTCCCTTCTGAACTAACTCCCCATTCTGACAGTTAATTATGGACTGACAACATCCAGAAAACATAAGTGACTGTTCATTTTGGAGGATAAGGGGAATGTTTGGAAGGTGAAGGTATTTGGAGGACAGATAATATTCCTGTGACTTTAAAACAGAACAGTGTCAGAACATTATAATCTTACTTTCAGATCTACCAAAGATATCTCATGTTTTTTCTGGCAAAGCATATTTTCTCTTTGCAGTCTCCATCTAGAAGACAGTGTTGGGATGTTTATGCCAGAGATGAACAGGAAGAGCCTGTGCATTGTGTCTAAAGTGTACAGAGATTCCCTGACAAACTATGTCAGAGATGTGAAAAATAACAATTAGAATATAATAACTATATTGGTTATTTATTCTTCAGAGGACAAAGAATCTGAGTACCTGAGAGAATTCACTCCAAGAGGAAATGACATGCATGTCTGAAACAGTTTAAAGAGGATGCATGGATCTATCCCACACTAGTAATTGCTGCACACTCTCCTCACAGGCAAACAGAAGAACCAACAATGAGGTCAAGATAATTAGTATCATCTGTAAGCTAAATCCACAAGGGACTTATGCCTCTGAAATGCCATTCATGCCTGAATTTGATGCTAGAGTACCTGAAAGGATAAGAATTTCAAAATCATTTGTCTGTCACCTAAATCTGTAAGTGCCTGCTTTTCTTGAGTATGCAAAGATCACTGAAACCAACGCCAGGAAGCTTTACAAGTTCCTAGAACAGGCAGAATCCTATCAAACATGCTATACCCAATGTTCTCCTCCATCCTTTCTTCATCCCTCACTGACAGGCATTGCCAAAGCGCTATGCAGACAGGACTCCAAACTAGAGACTAGACCCTAGCTAGAATACCTGCACCCAACAGGCAAAGGATTAGGACACTTACTGAAGCAGCACAAGGCTAGTTTTAAGATTTTCATCCTGTCCAATACAGATTTGAACAGAAATCTCCAGTAAGCCACATTTCCCTTTAAAACTGACAGTTTTCTGGCAGTCTGGCCCAACTACTGGCAGTACTGACAGTTCTGGCCCAAGTTTTAAGTACTTTGTAAGGAAAGATGTGAAGACTCTTTCACACTTCAGCATTGCTGTAGCCATCTTAAGGACAGCTTTGCTTTTTTATCTGATCCAATGAAATACATGTCATTATATTAGGATGACAATATATGTGCATGTAACCAGGTATCAGGTGTGTGAAGTAAGGGAATGGATGGACAATCTTATCCTGCAGTGAAGGGGAGACGAGGCATGGCCTTAGACTAAGCCGTCTCTCTTTGGGGCTTAAGCTTTATTAAATTTGTTCACACTTAATTCATAGCTCAAGCTACTGACACGATAAAGAAACTAGAAGAGCTCGATGTGCAATGTGTGGGGATCCTAAGCTCTCATCTTTGACCTAAGAATTTGGTGAGATTTCAGAGCATCTACATGTTCAGTTTTAAACTTCCATGCCTCTAGGAGGATTCACCCCAAGAAACATACCCAACTGAACCAGAAGCCTCTCCTGCTCCTGTAGGATCTCTTCCTGCGACATGGACTGCAGCTTCTCCAAGTTCTCCTTGTGAATAGCCTGAACTTCCTGCTCACTCTTTTTGCTTCCAAGACCCTCTCCCGTTATAATACAAGGCCGCCGAGAGGTCAAGAAGTCAACAGTTTTATCTAGAAGATCCAGCAATTAAAGTGGTTAGTGATTTAAGTGTCTACAGCCTTACCAACTCTTCTGGATTTTGTCATCATCAGGTCCAAGCAACTTCATTTTCTCATCTTATTAGTTAAAATAGAGGTAAAGCAGCTTAGTTTAGCTAGAACTTGAAAATTAAAATATTTGGGCTTTCATCCCATGCCACAACAAAACACCATTTCCAGAATGCTATTATTTCTGTAGGTATAGGTGGGGTGGGGGAAAAGTATTTTGTTTCTTTAAAGCAAAGCAATAGAAAAAAAGGGTAAGCTTAAGCATAATTCATAGCAGGTGGGTCAGGGCATTCTTCTGATAGAGAATCTATAGATTCTCTCTCTGCCATGGAAACCTGACCACATCTTTAACATCAGCTGAACCATGACCTAGTAAATATTTGCTGAGCCAGAGAAGGAAAATTATTCTGTAATCTCATTTCTGTTGTGATACTGGATTCATTCTCTCTACTCTATAAAACATTCAGATATTCCAGAAGCCACAGCTTAAAATGCACACCAATGAACAGAAAGCATCAGGAGCTAAGAGATAAATTCTGCTACTCAGGCATGTTTGCCTCTAAATGTCCTGCATTCACCTTTAAGAGCTGAACACATTACAGGTTCAGGTTCCAGCAGGGGCCATTTTTACTACCCTGAGCAAAAACAAATCTCCTTTATCATCTGATCTAAATCCTTTCTTAAGGGCTCATTCCATTTAACTCCAGCAGCAGGACAAGGCGCTGCTTTTATCAGAGTGAGACCTTCCAGCTGGCCTGTAGCTCACTATAAAAGGACCTGATTTCACATTTTTATTATCATTTCTACCCCCCACATAGTTCCATACAGTGATATGGAGAATCCCAAGGACCACAGACCAGTCAGTCCTGAAAATACCAAACCTCTGTTCAAACAGCAGTGACCACACTCATGGCAACATCAATAGTAACTGCTGTGAAAACAGCATCAGACAAGTCTTGTGTATTGAGCAGAAAGAGGTAAGGGGACACAGTGGCCTGGATTCACCATGCTTCCCACTGCCAACAACCGAGATGGGAGTTACCAGACAAATACTTTGTTACTACAAGAGATGGAACTACTTCCCTTGCTTCTGGCAATCCCTCTGAAAATTCTCTGCCCCATAAATTTGGCAGAGGAGGCCAAGCCATTTTCTGATCCCTCTGGGTTTTAAAAGTGTTCTCCTCCTTCTTCAAGAGGATCACAGCTACAGAGTTGCAGTGTTTCCCTTTGGGATATCTCATACAGAGGTATACAGGCACTATTGTGCCAGGATACACAGTAAGTAATGTCAGACAGGCAGTAATTGATCTGGACAGTGAATTTGTGTAGGCATAGCATGGTCTGCTGGGGGTTTTCTTACTGATGCTCTGACAGGGATCAGGGCTCACAGAAACCTTAGACAAATGGCAAAAATTCTCAAATGCTACCTGGCTTCCATTTCAATGTGTAAAAGATGATGTTGGGGAAAAACCCAGACACATAGTGATCCTAAGCAGATAAGACTGCCCAGGACAGAGATAGTGGAGATGGTGGTACCAGCTGAATTGGTTTCATCTTTCCTTGTCACGTCGCTGTCAGACAATAACTGCTGGAGGCGGCACTGACTCATCAGTACTGCCTCACAGCATTCCTTACAGAGCAAAGACACGGGCTCATTGCAGAGGATGCAGTGATGGAAGATTCAGTTTTCAGCTTCTAGGTAGAAATAAGAACCTATATCCCATATCCTGTGCCTTCTTCATCAGGCACAAGGGAAAAAAATCCCTCTCCTAGAACCGGGGAAATCACTGAGGAAACAAGAAAAGCTTTGCGTGTGGCAATCAAATGGGACAAGGAAGACAAGAAGTTGAAGGAAAAAAACATTTTTTCCGCTAGTTTATACTTCTGTTTCACCCAGTTTTCAGAACACTGATTTGGGTTTCAGTTTCAAATCCCTGTCACACCATAGACATTCCAAATGATCTTGTGATCTCTAAACTGAGGACAATAATGCTTCCCTAATTTAAAGAAAAGACACATAAAACTTGTGGTGACTAAGGATATGCAAATATGGTAGGCTGGATAAGTAGAACCTCCTCCACTTACCATCCTGGAGGCTGGGGAGGGGTGCCTCTCCTATTGATCCCTCAGGACCCAGGGCACCCACAGTAGCTGATCCTATTTGCACATGCTCAGCAGCAGAGGGAGCTGTCGCTGCCTTTTCAGCAGCTCTTCTTGCTGCAATCTTTTGTGCAAAGATGCTTTTTCTTCCAGATCCCACCTTCACCTGCAAACAGGGAAAATGCATGTCACCACTCTCCTCTCCAGACTCCCTTGGAAATATGTCACTAACAATTGTATAAATCTGATCCAAAAGACATTCTCAAGTCAGACTTTCAGACATGACAAAAGAGAAATTGCTGGCAGCCAACTGCCCTTCTCTGTGCATGTGCTATTCCCCTTTAGCGTACGGTTTAATGCTAGGATAGCAAGACAAAAAGAAAAATAAATTTTTTGGTGCCTAAAGAAAGATGGTTAATTACAAGTGAACTCAGGCTCGGCAAATACACCTGAAGTATCATCAAATACAAAAATTCTGGCTTTCATGCAGGTTGGAAACCCTGCACAGCTGAATACTTTGCATTTCTGAGGATAAATGGGGCTGTACTATACTCACCACATGCTTGGAACAGGCTTCTTATAAGGTGATTAGACTGCAGCAGGGTGAAGAGATTTACACAGTAAGAAATGGGCAAGTGATGCTAAAATAATCCTGACTAAATTATTCTGCTGCTTGCCTAAGTATGAAAGGACAAAGCTGTGAACAGCTCTTGATGCACAGGGAATCCAAAGCAAACTAAGCAAAAAGACTCCTGCATGTCCCCAGTCCAGAGAAGAAGCCTGAAAGGCAACCTGAACATTTACTAGCTGCTTTGTGCACTCCTGCGTCACATAAATAGAACTAGTGGTTTAAAAAAGTATTACTCCTTCTTTAAAAAAAAGCTGTCCTTCAGAATAAGCTACCACTTCACAGCAACCACACTATCAATCACATACCATTTCCCAGCACCTGACTCCCACTCAGCTAGTAGCTCGTGCTACTCCGGGAACTAGACTGATGAGAGCAGCCATGATCAACGTTTCAAAACCCAGGAAGTAAGAGATATTGGTGCAACTGCACTCAAATATCCTTCCAGTAGGAATCAGGTACAACCTGAGTAAGCGTAAGCTTACTCAAGCCTCATGGGCTAATTAGTACAGACTGCTCCTCAGTAAAAAAACAAGACAGAACAGAATCAGTTCTATTACAAGATGGCAGATTTGATCTCCCTCACCAAAGTTAGCTGAAGGCATTGCTTTTCTTCCTAGGCTGAGAGGATTCCAACATTATTTAACTGCAGGATAGGGACTTGCTTACTTGATGGCAGTTTGGTAGAAAAACTTTCTCCTGCAATGAGAAGGCAATGCCAGAGATGGGTCGAGCCAGCTCCTAATTTCCAGCATGCCAGCTACTTATTTAGAGCCCCACCACTCACTATGCATTAGGCTTTGTTGTGGAGAAGTTTTAATAGCTAATGGAAGTAGTGTAAAAGAGCCACCCACACTCTTACCTCACTTTTTATCTCAGAGCGATGAAATGTTCTGGGAAACGGATCTCCAGTTGGCACTGGAATGGTCACTGCTACCGCACTTGTGTCTCGTTCCTGCAGATGAAAGCCCAAACCCCATAGACATCACTATAGCCAAACAAGTTTAATATCACCTACCTAAGAGGGGACTGAAAAACTCCCAGCTCTGCAAGCCACAGGCTTTCTGTCTACTTGGCTGTCAGGCTTACCTTCTGCTTACTTAGAGCCAAAGTAAGGATATTTTCCAAAAGGCTGGGCTGTCAAGCTCCACAGAGTACTTAATGAATCAGATAAAGGAAAACCTGGGCCAGGGCAGAGCAGTGAAAACATCCCCTTCAAAGTCCAGAATTTCACCCAAATCCACACTAGAGCACATGCCTGCATGCAAACAGGGTAACCAGTAGGCAGCCTAGTCTGGAAAAGAGATTCAGGCCCATGTTTAACTGACAGTAAAAATATTCCCTGAAAGCTCTTTCTTTCATGGTGCTCCAGGACACTGGTTTACAGTGCTGCAACTGCTTCAACACATTGTAAAAAGAAATAGCAGCAACAAAATCCTTCATCCTTATCCCTTGCTCAGTTCATAGCATTCCAAAACACCAGACAATCACATAAAAAACAGACATACTATAATTTTGCTGAAGACTGCTGTGATGTGCTGATCGTGACTCTCCAGTCTTTCCTCTGGATCTTCATCCTCAAAGTGGACACAGGCACTTTTGGTCTTGGACTTTTTTGGAGGAGCCGGAGTTAGAGTCGGGGGAACGTCAGGAAAATCTAGGGAGGGGAAGTAAAAAGAAGCAGTCAAGCTGTTCATGTGTAACTACTATGCAATAAGTATCAAACCAAGGGCCTCATAATGGCACCTATTATTTCTCCGATGAGCAGCAAACAAGATAAGGAAGCAATAAGACAATGACAGTCCTCTGTATCTGACTTGCATTGGATAATGGAGAGCAACATGTTCAAGAATTTTATTATCTATGCATTAGCATCAAGGTCTTTTCAAAGAGTACCAAAGGGAACTTTGGCCTGACTGCAAGCATGAAGGGAAGAAACAAGGCTATACAGAAACTAGATAGCGTCCTTGTAGATTGTGCTCAGGCACAGAAAAGCACGTTTCTACTGCTAGCTCTGACAGCAAGTGACTTGTATAACCATGAGCAAGTTAAGGCCTCCTTTTCACCATCTATAAACTGGGAACATATTTCCTTACCTGTAATCAAGCGTTGTAAGGTTTAAGTTGTTGCTTTTAAGAAAGCACCTTAAGCTTTTGAGACTATTAAACACATGGAAGAAGCATTACAGTTACTGTTGGTGTCAAAAAAAGGGACTCCTGATCCGCTGACTGAAAGCTGGGACTGTTAACAGAGCTACAGCTCACACACATTGAGAACAGGCTCTGGACAGAGGGCAAAACAAGCACTGAGGCAGGGATGAGATAATCCAATGGATGAAAGTCACAACAAACATCTCTTGCATAGAGGCTGGCAAAGCACCACAGGGAGGTGATAAATATAGAGAAAGGCGATGTGTGTTGTAACGGCAACTCTGTCACGTGCTGGTAAAATTGGACAAGAGCATTTTCCAACAGGGCTAAGAACAAAGAATACCGCAAGGAGGACACAAATGCAGGGCAAAAGCAAAAGTGGGTTGAGACAGAATGAGGCGAAGGGGAAAAGTGCTGAGGAATGAGGAATGGTGAAAGCAGTGAGGGGGCAGAGAAGCCTAGTAATTCAAAGAACCCCTCACAAAGGTAATTACCATCCAGCATGACCACATCCTTGCTGTCTTGCAGCGGCAGCCTCTCAGCATCTCTGCTCCCTTCCTCCCCCTTCCTCTTGTCTGCTTTCTTCACGATCTTCACTGCAGGCGATGCTCTGGCTGCCAGGAACTGGTTTTGGAAGTGAAGCAGGTCTGCCTCAGACTCCCCAGGCTTTGGTCTCGACAACATCCTGCCTTCTTGTTCTTGCGACCTGACCCAGCGTGCTTTCACATGGAACCTACTGAACACATGGAAAACTGGGTACCGAACTGGATTTCCTGGGGAGATGATGGGTTCAGCAGGGGAAAGTCATTCATTTTTGTCCCACTCCACTGCTCCTGTATGTACTGCAGCAGCCCAACTTCAGGGTCACTCCAGGACACAACTCATTGCACCAGAGCCCCAAACTGTTTACCTCATTTCTTGTTGCCAAGAAGCGTGCCACCAGACAAGCCAACACCTGGTCTACTAACCAGTTGGGAACAGAATGGTATCTAGCCAGCAAAAAGTCAGCCAACATGCATATCGCTGCCAGAAATCCAACAACACAGCCTTGGATTTGCAAAGCCACAGAAGCATCTGGTCCAGGACAACAGGCTTGACTTACTCCAACATCAGCACCAAACAAGAAGGTCAGAGGCAGAGTCTCATGCAAACCTCCTCCCTCCACTACACTGTCTTCTCAAGATCTTAGCATTAGCATCTCTATTACAATGCAAGAGCCTGTCACATAGACATGGGCAACATGCTCACTTGATCGCTGTTTATAATCTCCTTTGCACTCAGATCTCCCAAGTGAAAAAAAGGTTTTCTTCCTTACCTAGTTGTCCTACTTTCATTCTCTCTCACCAGCATCTTACTGGCAAAGGTTATGCTGTTCCAAAGCATTTTCACTGAACACTCAGGACAGTTCTGGGTTGAAAGTTAAGGGCGGTATTCGTAAATGCTTTTACCTCACTGCATATGCATATGCATCTACTACAGAGGCAACTATTTCACCTCCCATCTGCCGGGCATGAAAATATTTGTGAATACCACTCCTCACCCCTAATTCCCAGTGCCTGGGATCATCCATTCATTTCTCACAAACAGCAAGTGAAGTGTTTGCAAATAGATTTCACACTAATTGAATGACTGATCAACATTACTGCTACAGACTTGACATGCTTCCCCACTTGGTATTTTGAAATATTTTGTACATATTTTATCTCTTCTACTTTTGAAAGAACATCAAGAGAACTCAGTAACTATTTACTGAGAAGTTGGAAAGGGAAGCAGACACAGATTTTTAAAACTAAGATTACCTACCATAGGGGTAGGCTGTTTATAAGATAAAATACAAGGCTTGGAAGTGAATCTGGCTTGATCTCAGACCAAAACAGCATTCAATCGCTGTGCAAGCACAGCCACTGCCCTGAAACCAATGCTTTGTTTCTTTCTTACACTATTCTTACTCTTTTTGTAAAATATTTGGGGAATATGAGGTAATTCATGAGTCTATTAGCATCCTCTCCTTGTGGGAAGGATGCTAATACACCATGAATTACTTCATGCAGTATTTATGACCTACACTTGGGATATTTATACCATCTTTAGCGATCTTATTTTGCCAATCA
This sequence comes from Rhea pennata, assembly GCF_028389875.1. Taxonomy (NCBI): domain Eukaryota; kingdom Metazoa; phylum Chordata; class Aves; order Rheiformes; family Rheidae; genus Rhea; species Rhea pennata. Next base: position 16,560,778 of record NC_084667.1, on the reverse strand, counting down.
TTCCAAGAGCGCTAAATTAAAAAGAGATCCAGGCAGTGTCATGGTACTTTTTTTTTCCTTAAACCAAGGGCTTAGTGTAAAATGACTTGTCACATGAACGCTGATGAAATACTTTTTCCTGCCACTCATTTTGTGCAAAAAGCGGACAAAAATCCTCAGATTTAAGTGCTGTGTATCAAATCAAATTGGATTTTCAGAGAGTTTGAGATTTCCAGGGATTCGATTCACTTCAGCACCTTAGGACTGCTAAAACAGTCCTCTGATTCCAGCACCACATCTGATGCCAGCATCACATGTTGAAGAGAAGGTAGAACACATCCCTGCAGCCCAGTTGCCTTCCAACTGCACAGCAAAAAATGCAACTTTTGCAGACAGCTCCTTGTTTGTGCACCCCCATCTTAAGCACATCTACACGTTCTTTATTTATGGCAGTTTCTGCCACAACACAGACTCCAATAATCACAGGTCTCTTGAGGAGTCCCCCTTTGATATGCAGAAGCCACACCACACACATCATAAGCCAAGTGTTTCACGCCCCATCATCAAGGCTTCAAAGTCCAGATAAGGATGGAGCTGGACCTACCAGAGGCAAACCACTGGGTTATAAGGAAAGCATGTCACTAATCTTTCTGTAATAAAACTCTTCAACACATGAAAGCCCACACACTCATCAGACTCTATGTATTACTTACATCCCTTAGAAAATATACAGGGCCTTGAAACTACTTTCATTTGTCTGGAGAATTGTCAGGCACAAGAAGCCAGCCACACAGTCGCTGTCTAAAGAAGTCAGATGTTGCTCTAGGAACCACGTTCTCAAGGTCACCATGCGGATATAAAGGCTATCCGAACACAGAGTTATAGCATGACAATACAGAGATGGCCATTAGTTTGGTGCACAGACATAAAAGCCTTAAATGTGCTCTTGCCATGTTCTGTGTCTAGAAGCTGCATAATCAAGGCCTCTGACTTAGTCCTTCTGCACCTCAAAGAGCTAAAAATTGATTAAATATGTATGGTTACTTGCAGACAGACAGAACACAGTGAAAACAGCCTCCAGTGGACATGGAGAAAGGCACATTTAGGAAGTAAACTTTCTAAGCACATTACTTACCTGGCCATCATTAACCGTAATTCTTATCCACCAGTGCTCAGAGAAAACATTTAAGAAACATAACACACTACTGATCATCAACACTGTCTCCAGCATCCTATGGTCTTTTTATCTCCAATCTTGCAACTGGCCACTTAAAAGCTCAACTGCACACTTTTGCTTTATGTACATAGGAACCACCATCTAGCCAACATACATAACTTGCTGAGGATGTCGGCCTAGAAACGCATATACAGGATCAGAAGGGCAGAAAAGGGTCATCCAGCATTCTTAGCTGCTTTGTAAAATGGTAAGCCTAATACTTGCATTCTGCTCTGTCACAAAAAAAATGTGTTCTGCACTCGATAGTTTAATAACTGGCAGTCTAAAATATCTAGACAAAAAAAAAGGAGGCAGCAGCTTTAATCTGCTATGGAGAGGGCAGGTATCTGCAGAGACGCTTTTCCCAGAAAGAAAACCCAGGTCAAATGCTACAAAAGCATCTCCTCAAAGAGGCTCAACTTGGCTGATCAGTCACTGTAGAAAAAGAGCCCCTACACAGCACAAAAATAAAGTTAAAAGCAACAAGCTGCTATTAACAAATTAAAAAACCGAGTTGTCCCGAAGCAGCCACAGCGCTCACAGGCTAAATGAGCTGGTAACACACGCGCAGGCTGGCCGGGCCGGGCCGGGCCGGGCCTCTCCCTGAAGCGCCGACGGACCGTTACAGCGGCCCGCGCCCGCCGGGGGGACCCCGCGGAACAGGGCCCGGCAGCAGGCCCCGAGCCCCACAACAACGGCCCGGGCGCCTCTGAACGCCGTTATGGAACCATCCGCGGGAAGGGGCGCCGGGGCCGGGGGCTCGGGGCCGCGGCGGCCCCCAGCGGCCCGGCCGCCCGCTCGCCGCGGAGGCCCCGTTGCCAGGGAACGGCCCGCGCCGCCACTCACCTGCACGCGGCCCACCGCGCCCGCCGCCAGCACTTCCGCTCTGCCCCGCGGCGGCTCTTCCGCCCGGCAAGAACGTCACTTCCGCCCGCCTCCGGCCGGCTGCTCCCCGCTGCCGGGGTGGGCCGGGGCGAGTTGGCGCCATTTTCCCTCCCCACAGGGCCTGTGGCCCGCAGCGGATGTGCTGCCCCCCGTTGCGACAGGGCTGGCAGCCTGCCCGGCACCCGTGCGGCCGCGGGAGGGTGTGGGGGACTGCCTGATGCTCCTGGCTTGGTGCTTGTTGAAGAGCAGTCCTGCCACTAAAACGTTTCCCCAAATCCACTCTTGAGTTAGACTACCTAGATTTAGATTCTCCCAGATGCTTTTCTTAGGCGTAAATATGGGGCACCTGCCTCAAATAGCATGTGCCTGCCCATACTGAAATATATTTATGTAAGCATACAGTCTGTTGCATTTTATTATTAGAGGATGTTGGTGTGCCTGAGACCAGACGTATTTCAGGAGAATAGATACTTAAAACTGCATAAACATAGCTGTAGTTCATTATTCAGATCTGATTATTCATGGCTTATTCATATATGTCAAGTAATAAAACTGGTAGGAATACTGCCATAGCTTGCAAAAGGAGTAATAGTTGTTACAGTGCTTAGTCACCTTTCAGTGACTTTTCAGTCACCTTTTTTACCTGGAAGATGACATTTGTGGGCCTGATTATACAGACCAAAAGGTTTAGACAAGATCAGGCTACTGTTTGACTGGGAAGGACTCATCACAAGTGCCATAATACTGTAAGGAATATAGCACATTCTTATCTACTGGGTTTTACTGTTTTAATCCCTTCGGAAAAGTGCAATATTACAGTAAAATTACAGCCATATTCTGATTTTATTTATTACAGTTATTTAAAGCACTTATGTCTATATAGAAATGAAGATCAGCCTTCAGTCTGTCAACAGACAGACAATCTTAAACACAGTGTTAGTGAACCTGGGTCACAGTGAATTTGTACAAAATGAAAATTCTTTTTCACATTGAAAATGCTAGTCCAAAAACATCTTGCTTGGCTGGAAGTCCTGTGAACAATACTGTTCCTAAATTGGTAAAGTTGAAGATTGCCCTATTTTAGGTCTTTGAGCATTTATTAGAAAGTAGGACCACCAAAATAATGTGAAGATGCTCAATTAGACCTACTGACTAAATAGCCAAGAGTGACCCTGAGTCTCACTGCATTATTGGACTTTTTTTCTACCATCTAATGTGTATTTCTTATGTGCTACAAGAACATTGTGGCTGCTGGGCCTGGCAATTTGAGTAGTTACTGCCATTACGTCTGCTAGCTACAGGTAGCCCTAGCAGGAGGGATAAATGGAGTTGCTCTTAATTACTTCTGTAGATTCCCAGAGGAGGAAAGAGACTCTCAGGGCAACTTCTCTGAGGCTGCCCTGCTAGAATGCAGTTCATCCACTGACAAAGCTCTGCTTCCCTAAAGGAGCTGGAATCAAATTAAAGGCGAACCTAGTTCAGGGATAGTAGTAACTGCTGATAAATGTACTGCCCAAATCTCCATTTCCCTGAAATCAGCTGTTACCATCACCATCTGCCACATAGCTTTTCTGTCTTCATTTCTACTGGGATATTCTGTTTTAGAATGGAAGAGACCATTTGAAATAATTGCTCAAGTTGCTTGTAGTTAAACCTCAAAAGCCGTAGTTTCTAGTCCTTTGTCCGTGAGACCATCTAACATTGCTGGTGGCTGAGGACTCTTGCTCCCACAGCCCTGGCTGACTAGAAGTGAGAAGTTTAACAGTCCTTTTGGTGCTTACTAGCTTCAGTGCGTTGTTGCTTGTGAGTCAGCAAAGGTTGTGTAGGACTGCTCTAAAATCTGTTGGAGTAAGTGGATTATGCCTCTGCTTCAGGCAAGAAGTAAAATTGGGGTTTTAGTTTATTGCAGTTTATCTTTAGACTACTCAAGGCAGCACCATTGATCTTCAAAAGTGGCAGTTAGTGGTGTGGGTATAAGACCTTTGGCCCTCTGAGGCTTTGCTAGCGGGGAACTTAAGAACAATTTGCCTTTGACTGATAAAGACATTTGGGTTGTGTTACTTGGATAATAAGGCAGGGAAGCTTTGGTGTATGTTAACTGATTGTACTGAAATATGTCTGGATTAAATTTTGAGACTGTTTACAAGTTTATGTGGCTTAGCTGGGCTCTAAGGAATTCAGTAACTATTCGTAACATCACGTTGACCTTACTAATGTTGTTAGTATGGAAATGATGTAAATGAATTACTATTCATTTGGTGGAAAAAGAAACACTCTAAACATGTTATAGGATATTTGACCCTATGTATCTTTAACTGAATACATAAATAAAATAGCTTGGGTCATAAAAGGGCATGGTTGAGTTATGATTCTTTGGAGTGGGCTGCTATTCATCTTTTCCTCTTGGAGCCAGGAGATGAGTTCATGAGATACATAACCAATTGTTAGCAAAGTTTTGCTTTACCCAAGCATTTATCTGATTCTAATCATAAAAACTGTTAACATTGTCTCTTGCTTTCTGCTGAAGTAAGCCTGTACCTTTCTGTAATACTTCTCATGAGAATGGCCGGAATTGAACCTCGCAAAAGTAACAAATGTTACTTGAGTTGTAACTAATCTGAAACTAATCTGAGATTCAACAAAGCATAACTGGTCGATATCTGCAGAGAGTAACCTTATCCTAAGAGCAGGGTGGTTTTCAAACCTAACAACCCTAAGCATTTTTCTTCTCTAATTTCTGCTACACTGATTACAGCCAAGTTCTATAGCCATACAGAGTGACCGTTAGTATACGTTTCAGGTGGACAAGTAATCTTTTTCATCAGAAAGATATAAAAATATACTCAGAATATATTCAATTTTGATTACCCCAGACAAGAATACTTCCTATCAAAACTGCCAGTTGTATGCATCCTTCTTTACACTCTATTAATTATTTACCTTCAGTTTTAATAATACAGTCAAAGACACTATATATAGCTTATGCTCTATCAATAAATCATGCTTGTGCATCTTCCTATAAATATCCTATAAACTGCAAGTACCAACACACTTGTGTGGAACTTCTAAGCTAATCTAGCAAAGGAATTCCCACTAGAGCATGTGTAAGAGTCATTGGAGGTGAACTCAAACATTCCTCACTTAAAGAGAGCTATCTTAAAGATTTTAAGAGCTCTTCAGTCTCATCACAAGCCCTGGTAATCTCCCTTACCCCCTTCTTCTAACTTGTCACCAGCCCCTAGTTTCACATACCTTTCTGGTAGGTGTTATTGGTCTTCCAAAGCAGAGTTGAACATGACAGCCTAAGACCAAATTCTTTCTCACTGGATTGTAAAATGGAAGAGATAAGAACAACAGAGACATCATGGCAATGGCCTTAGTGAGATTAGAAAGGGTAAATCTGTAAAGGCACCAATATTATCTGTGTTGCAGAGATGATAAATAATAGGAAGAGTTATCTAAGAAACAGATGGCCAAGGAGGCAGATAATCTTAGTGGTTTGTTGCTGGAAGACAGAAACTGAAGTAGAAAACATAGCAACTAGAGAGCAGGATTGTAGGCAACACGCAGGTTTGGTTAGGAGTGGAGAACAGATGGTAACGTGGGACTGGTCCAAGATGGAAGTCCTTATATATGCTCTCTTATAAAAAAGACATGACAAAATGTTCAGTTGTAAGTTGTCACCTATGGTGTAGGACAACTCTGCAAGGAACTGAGCCTGAAACTTGGACAGAACAGCAATGCATTGTGCTCAAAGGAGTGGTCACGCTGGATGTCAGCAATCTCTACATGGATGCAGCTGGAAGAGTGAGAGCTCTGAACCAACAACAAAGCAGGGAAATACACATAGTGGTGTAATGCAAAGCATAGGAGGAGGATTCTTTTTGCTATCAAAGAAATTACATGTGTTCTTAAAGAAATGTGCGTGTGTGAAAGCATAACTGGATTGTGAGTAATCAGTGGCAGCTTTCTTGCTGGCAGGAGGACGTAATAGACAAGCAGAGAGGGTATGTATGTCCACATATCCTCAGAGGGCAACGCACAGAGCTTTGGATGGCTTTTTTGCAGCTCTCTGGCCTACTTTTGGGGTGAAACCCTGCAATTCTGCAGCATCAGCAGCAGTTGCAACACCCCACTGAGGAAAGGCTGCTGTGGATTCCTAGACCCGTGTGAACTAGGGATATTTTAAATAAATCAAAGTTTTACTTGCTCTCTAATAAAAAGCATGCATCCATACTCAGTGTGAATTAACCATGAAAGTGAGGGGAAAAGGTTGTGGATATAAAAAAAATCCAATAACTGCAGAATATTTGCTCATCTCTAGAAATTTATCTGCCAAAAATTATGTTGGCTCTTGAGAGTTAGCATGCGATTTCCTCTGTGTTGTTTGTTTTATCAGTTGTTTCTATAGAAATGCCATTTTTATCAGATTAAATGAAAATATCCTGAAATAATACACGTCTTCAGCAGATAAAGATATTTCTTACTCAGCCTATGTAATGTATCCCTATCTCACTGGGTTTTCCTCACCTCATTAATACCTCAAAATAAAATCCAGCTACAAATGAGCTGACATACAGCTAAGACTCCAGAGGACCTCTTTGGAAATCAGACAATGCAATCAAGCAAATGTTTTCCTCAAGTCAGGTCATTCGGACACTACATACAAAGAGTACTGCAGATAAAAATCACTGTTTGCATGAATGGTGAATGCCCTGTCATTGACATTCACTGGTTCATGGGAGACTTAAGTGACAATAATTTCTGAGCTGACTCTGCCTGGCAATGCCCACTGCCTAAAATACCCCAGAGAAAAGCAAAATTTCTGGAATTCAGCTTCTTTGGGCTGAGGAAAGTGTCCCTCTTGGCTGCTGCTGCTGGACCTGTCTGTCAAAATCTGAGCAATGCAATGGATGCAGTCAAGTCTACTAAGGTAGATTTTAAAGGAAGCCTGTCAAAGAGCCTAAGCCTGATGTTTCACACAATTTAAGACAGTTTAAACCACTGGATGTGCTCAGATGATTATCCTCGGTGGAAAATCTCCTGAAGAACTGGTTGTTTTGCCAGTATGTCAGAATGTGTTTGGTTCTTCTCTTCAAATTATTGCCTGTTGTATCATGGAGGAGAACCTTATCCGTCTCCATCTGAGCAGGATGAGAGTGATGCATACAGGCTTTATCCAAATCCCATCTGTACTAGCCAGAATATACACCAGAAGGAGTGCCTAGAACCTTCTCCTAGGCTGCAGCTCTTTTACACAGGGAGCAGAAAGTATGGCCTTTGCCGTGCACTCAGGCTTGGGAGCTCAGGATTTGGTGTACATCCCTGCATAGCAGCCAGCTCGTATTACCAGCAGGCCTGAGTCTTAAGTACTTAGTACTTAAATCAAAATGGTTATGCTAATGCTGCTAGATCTGCCAAGAGTTTTTAACAGTGATAATAATGGTGTCTTGGTAATTTAAGTGTTCTGGCCAGACTAGCTGCAGTTGCACAGAGTTGAGTTTTTGCTTTCCTCTTTGAAAACTTACAGGGCTGGAGTGGGCAGTTGTGTCTTGACTTCATGAGTACTTTTCTATGGAGCTATATTAGGCCTGAACTGGTTTCCTGTCTCCTCAGGGATGGTGTGAAATGCTATGGGTTCCCAGAGGATTGTGCTGGTGGGGTGCATTTCTCCTCAATATGCAGGGTATCTAAATAGGGTGCTGGTGCAAAATGTCATCAGAATTAACCAAATAAGTCAACTACATCAACATTTTCAAACGTTCTCTTCAGTAACACAGTTACAGGTAAAACAGCAAAGATTACACCAACAGTTACTTGATGTCACCATGTAGGAGCATTGATTGCTCAGATGCATGCATGCACCTTTTAATTTTGGTTTGTTACCAAGGGCCATGCTGTTTAAAAAATCTGTTTGGCAGTGGACAACAGCTTTGAGCATTGGCAGGCTGCCTTCTGGAGATGTCCAGCAGCAGCAGCAACTGCCTAGCTTTCTTCCTATAGGACAATGTTGGGAACTGTCCAGATTATCTGCTTGGCTCTAGAATGGCACTGTCCAGATGGCTGTTTTTGCATCAGAAACCTTGAGCCACGAAGGTCAATGGATGGATGTGGGCTGATGGTTTTAACTTTGGAAAGAATTTGGCTAAGCTGCATAATAGGCATTTCCTGCTAAGGACGAGAGATTTGTGTTTGCTCTAGCTCTAGTGGGACGTGCCTTATTTTGTGCCTGGGGCCACTGGTGAATTGCTGGCCAAGGTTGGTTTCTCTGGTCAGTCACTGTGTCTGAATAGCTTTCTTTCCTACCTAAGGTAATAAAATGTTGTGAACACAGGTGAGCAAATTCTGTTTCCTCTCTCTTCTTCCATTGCTGCCCTTTGATCAACAAAGCCCTTCAGTGCTGAGCTGAGATAATCCGGGGAATAAGATTCCCCTTAATTATCTGCAGCAGCCCATTGAAACTTGGTTGTCCTTACAATATCTGTAAAAGAGCTTTTGTCTTTATTTGCTTCAAAACATGCAAACAAGATCTGTGTAGTGCTAAGCTGAGCTACCAAGCCCCACTGAAAATTAAGGTGTATCAGCTTAGGCTGGACACAACTCTAACAAGGTCGTTGGCCTCAGAGGACTGCTGTGGGCATGCCGTTCTGCCCCTGCGTGACCCTCAGAGCATCTGTCTGGTTTTATGCAGGTATGTTCAGCATTCATGGGGTAGGAAATGTCAACAGCTGCAGAAAACAAAACCCCTGTGCACAGAGAGGGGTCTTCCATGCTGCCCCCCATGGCTTCTTACACCTACCTAGGGCTGAGAGGACAGTCTCTGCTCTGTCTCCGTCTTTGGAAATTGCAGATGTCCTCCCTCCCCAGCAGTGCCGAAGAAGAAGAGCAACAGTCTGAAGGAGCAGGAAGGAGAGAGGTTGGAGGCTGTTGCAGTACAGTTACCAGAGGAACAGCCTTTGTTTATTCCTAAATGCTGCTCAGTGATGTAGCTCTCAGTGGAGTGATTAGGACAGAACTGGGAAAGGTTTCTCCGGACTTAAAGACTGAAAAAGCAGGGAAAGAAGTTGTGGGTGATGGTGAATGTTCAGGTATTGGAAGTAGCATGTCAAAAGGAGCAAGATAAGGGAAAGACAGAAATAGGAGACTGAGGCCAAGTTTTGAAAGGCAGGCACCAGAGGGGTAGAGAAGAAGTGGGAACATTACCCCACTGCAGTCTCTGCAACTATGACCATGACTCTGAGACTTATTTGCATTATTTGAGTCAGCGTATCTCCAAAATGAGGCATCTTTTGTCAGCAGCAACATGTTGAAGTATGCAAAGACTTTACAAAGCAAGAGAATATTGCCTTTGTCCTCTTTTGCTCCAAGAGGCAGCAGACTACAAGCAGCAGAGGATGTAATCCAAGTGCTAATAAATTATTGATGTCTCCCTTCAGCTTTTTATTTACTAAAAGGATATCAAAGCTCATTTTGTGAATGGTCCAGACAGATTCTTTTTTGCTATATCCACAATTTAATTCACAAATATTGCACCAAGCTCTTATATTGAAGCAATGCAGTGTTCTCCTTTTACAAGCTTTGCAAAAGATAATAGACATTTTTTGGATTATACTCGTAAACAAATGCAGTGAAGGAAATGACACTTGTGACCCAGATAGATGTCTGAACATGTAATTAAAAGAAGAAAGAGCTTGTGATTAACTAGAAATACATTTTAAAATATATATATAAAGGACCTGATCAAATGCCTGTTAAGATGACTGGATATATTCTTGATAGATAGACTGTATAGTCCTTTAGCAGCTAACACAAGTCATAGGACAGTATGACTTACTGCATACTTAGCTTCTCTCTTCCAGTATGTCTATTTGCATAAGTAAGCTTACAAACCTGGAAATACTCTGTCCATTACTCTTCGCTTTGGGGCAGCCTGTGGCAGTTCTTTCACAACGTATATCAATTCACACTATTTTTTGGAGCAGCAGAGAAGTAATTTGCAGTTGTAATATTGTGTTTTTCCTAGTAGGAGTCGCCCCTGGACAGAGGGCTTGATGTTTCTCTTTCAGTAAGGTGCTCTGCAAATTTCGATGGCCATAAACAGTCAGGATCTGATAGCTGTCTCAGCTGAAAGACAGACAAAAAACTGCATGCTTGAAACAGTATCACATCTTTGTAAATTTGCCCCAAATGCTCTTACTAAAGAATAGAACAAAACTCTGCCTCGTAAATCGGTAGAATGACCCAGCCAAGCTTAGAGAAAGGATTATCAACATTTTAAGGGAGGCATGCTCTGAGCGGCAGAGAGCTTCTTTTAAGCTAACACAAACTGCAATTCCTGACTGCACCAGTTTCTTGTTGCTTTGAATAGAGGAGGCAGTACTACAAATGCATATTGTCTCTGTTCTTTGCTAGCCATTTAGAAAGAGTGAGTGACCAGGCACAAAGCCCAGAAGAGAGAGCTAATTTTTACAATCTGGTGTACATGTTCTGCAAGCCAGCCTGCAAACTGCTTATCACATTTTTGGTGCTATATACATAAATATTCATAATTAATGTGTGTTAGAATAGAGGGAAAAGCTTCTAAAGAACAAAAATAGTCCCTTCAGGCAGCTTACACCAGTGACACTGATCCTCTGCATTTCCAAAATTAAAAAATGAGCTTCTCTGCACAGATTTTGCAGTACCTTCTAGAATTCCATCTTCCTTTTTTCTTTCTTTTTTTTCTTTTTTTTTTTTTTCCCTGCTCCTTCAGGTTGTGAAGGCAACCTTGATAACAGAGATTGATGCATTGAATCTGGAGCTAGAGAGGCGGAAATAAAGGTACCAAGTGAGATATGACATTTCCAAACTTTAAATCTCAGGGCAACCTTCAACCAACAGCAACCTGCATTTTCTCTCCTGCAGATCTCTTTCATCTCTCAGTTTTTTCTGTGTTTTGGTTTCAGGAATCACCAGAATACCAGGTAGGAAGATGTGCGATCCTATGCCTTTCTGATCAAAAACCCAAGCACAACTGGGGACTACATCCCCCAAGAGAAAACATCATCCCTTAAAGATGGAAGGGCCAATTAACCAGTTCTTGAGACTGCTTACAGCCACAATCCAAGCAGCGGTCCAGATTGGCTTAGATTAAAAAAAAACACAGGTTATTCAATATTGGAAGTGGAGAGTCTGTGGAAATTAAAGTAACCTTCATGAAGCTGTTCAGGTTGCCCCAAAGCCCAGAGGGTATTAGATGTATTTATTAAATAGAGATGCCTGTTCAGTATGGGATGACAGGCTGAGCTCAGCCAGGTCTTTCTTTTCCAGCCTTCTCTGACTCAGCTTTTAAATTTGATGTCCTTTCTCCTGGGCTGCCTGGCTTGCCTGGTTGACACCTTTCCAGCTGCACAGCTTCTCCCTGTTGTCTGTCTGTAGAAATGCGCTCCCCTGCCGGAGAAAGCTGTGAACCCTTTCTGCCTTACCAAACCGGAGGGGGGGGCACTTATTCACAGCTGCTTCATGGCACATGAAACCCGTTTCTTCTGCCTCCCTTCATTGCCACTGATGCCTTTAACTGTTGTTTTTTAATAGTCCCTACAAGAAAAATTTGGCCCTAGTGTAACATTCTGATTTCTTCATTCCAGATTTCTCAGTGTGCGGTTCTCTGGCTCGGCATGTTTACCTGACCACAGCGCTCCATCACGTCCCAGCACTTCCACAGGCCCCGTTTCTACGGCGTACGTACAGACTCGCTGAAACCATCTAGGCGAACAGACACAGGCTAACCGAGCAGAACAAGGTTTTAATTTCTCCCTCCCCCTGTAGATCTTTGTGGGGAAGCCACAGGCACTCCTTGTGCCCTCTTGACTGCTCCCTCCTGTGTCCCAGGTGTGATCTGGTCCCGGCACATCTTCCCGCTAACCTGTCCCCAAGAGACCATTTCCCATTGTGCCACTTACACGAAGGATCCAGGGTATTTTAAATGTGTATTTTCATGTGTTTTCTAAGCCTGCGCTGTACAGTCTTCCACCATGTGCTGCCTGCAGCTCCTCTGCAGGGCTGACAGGACCAGAAGCCAGACCACTTTGCACGTATCTATCGGATACAAGCAAAAAAGCCATCCCTGCCAGGAGCAGATGTAACCAGGAAAAGAAAAGGCACCTAAGACTGAAGTTATAATGGTTATAGTGTAGTTAGTGGTTATAGTTAGTGTAGTACAGTGCTTGTAGTGCAGTTACGGTGTGTGCACAGCAACGTGATCCAAAGCCATAGAAGCCAAAGGGAGTTTGTCCGTTGCCTCTCACGGGCTTCCTTCGGCTCCAAAGTAGCTGAGTTTTCCCATCTTGGATCAGCTAAGACTTATCCAATCGATGAACGTCCTGAAAAATCAGCTTCAGCAGACCCCAACATTTCTAGAAAATCCTGGCTTTGGGACCGTTTTTGTTGTATACGAGCATACATACCCGTCACCATTCCCTGCTCTGCAGTCCTCTTGACCAAACTCTTCCTCAGCCTGAGTGCCTTTAAACTGCAGTGGAGTTTTGCAGAGCAGTATGCCTGAGAAGCAGCACACGTGTGGCAGGAGATGAGTGCGAATATTAAAGCTAAGGTTGATACTTCAAGTGTGCTCGCTTCCCTGTTTGCAGGATTTTACGAAGCATTTAAAAGATATACTCCTCCAGGGCATACAGAAACAGATCAAATGAGATGAGCCTCACAAGGCAAAGAGTGTAATGAAACATGAAGCAAACATGCAGAGATAAGATGGTGCAGTACACCAGCCCCGGTCAGCGGGAGAGCAGCTAATGCCTGGATGCGCTGAGCTCAGGGTGCAGGCGGGAGGAGGAAATATCGGCAGGGCGAGGAGTTCGCAGGAGGCTGCAGTTGTGCAGCGGGGGATGGGGCACTGGTGCTGGAGACAGGCAAAAACCGTAAGAGCGGCTAAGGCAGCGGGGAGCGGAGGAAGGGACGCGCAGGAGCAGGGCGCCTCCATTTCCTCCGCCAGCTCCCTGCGAACACCCCTGCCGCCCGGGCGGGGCTGGGCCGGCTGCTGCCCGCGGCGCGGCCCCGACGGCGCCGGCCGGGCCGCGCCGGGGCGGCCTCGGGGCTGCGGGGCCGGCGGCTCCCCGTGCCCGGCCGGGGCGGCCCGCTGCGGGCACGGAGCGCGGCGGCGCTTGCTGCAGGCGGCGCGGGGGGCCGCTCGGTGCGGGAGCGCTTTGCCAGGGGCCGCCGTCCTCCCCCGGCTGCTCCCGCTGCCGGCCCGGGTCCCGCCGAGGGTGCCCCCGCCAGCCCGGCCCTGGTGCGAGGTGGCTGGAGGAGGGAGAGGAGGCGCGGGCTGAAAGCTGCCCCGAGGCGCTGGCGGGCGGCGGGGCTCTGGAGGGGCTCCCCGCGGAGGGGGCACCCCGGAGCGGGCAGAGGCGGCCGGGAGCTCCGCGGGGAGCCCGGGGGAGGGCAGGGCGCAGCCCGCAGGCCCGGCCCCCGCGGAGGCGCGCCGGGAGCCCGGCGGTCGCCTGCCCACCTGGGGGGGCGGCGAGCGGCGGGGGCGCCCCCTCCGCCTCGCCTTTCTCTCCTCCCTCCGCCGCCTCCCGCCCGCCTCCCTCCCCGCCTGCCCGCCTGGGACGGTGGAGGCAGCCGGGCGGACCCGGCGGGGCGGTCCTGGGCGCGGCGGGCGGCTCGCCCCGGCCCCGGCCCCGGCCCCGGCCCCGGCGCGGGGGGCGGCCCGCTGGGTCCGCGCCGCCTCGGGGCTCGCCGCGCCCGCAGCCCCCGCCGCCCGCCGCCGCCGGCGGTGATGGCCAAGGATGTCCTCGGAGGTGCAAGCCGAGGCGGCTGCTGAGAGCGAGCCGGGCAGCGCCCCCGCGCCGGGGACCGCCGCCGCCGCGGGGCGGGAGGAGGTGAGCCGCGGCGGGGCGCGCCGGCGGGGCGGGGGGCGGCGGCGGCGGCGGCGGCGGGGCGGCCGCAGCTGCGGGAAGGTGCCCCGGCAGCCGCGGCGCGGAGGCGCGGCGGTTTCACCCGCGGAGGGGAAGAAAGCGGCCGGCAAGCAGCAGCGCTGCAGCCGCGCGGGGCTACGCGCTGCCCCGCCGCCGCCGCGGTGCCGCCGCGGAGCGGAGCGGTGCGGTGCGGAGCGGAGCGGGGCGCTCTGGCTTTCCCCGACGGGGCTCCGCTGCCAGGCGTGCCCAGGCGCTGCGCAAGGAGAGGCGGCGGCTCCGCGCAGGCGGGCCGGCCCCTGCCTTGTGTCGCTGCTGGGGTCCCCTTCTGTGCAGCCGGTGGCAGGTACCGCCTGGCACGACCTGGGCCTGCGAGAGCCCCGGGGAGAGCCGCGGCCGACCGTCCTCGCCCCTTGTCTGTCCTCGCCCCTGGCCCGTCCTCGCCCCTGGCCCGTCCTTGCCTGGTGCAGGCAGGCTGCGCGCCGCGCTGGGTGCAGCGTGCAGCCTCGGCGAGCGGCTCTGCAATGAAATGATGCAGTAATGGGGCCTGTCCAGTGGAAGTTTGTCTAAATTAACATCTCAGGATTTGGCCCGGGAAAGCCTACTGCTGCGCGGGGGGTTTCGAAATGGTCGAATGCCACCGTCGGAGCCGCTGGTGCGACCTGTGCAGAGAGGCATGGCGGGCATGGGAACGGGTTTGTATCCGGGCGCTCAGCGGCTTCCAAATGTTTGGGGCCTGTGGAGCGAGGTCATCCTTCCCATTTTCCCTTGGGATCCAGGCCCTCCTGTGCCTAACCTGCAGTAGAAGACCCTGTTGAGAACATGGCTTAATACGGTTCTGCGGATCAGCTGCGAACGCTTACCGGCAGCCTTGCAGATCATAGACAGGAAATGACTGATGTGTCTGAGTGTTGACACAAAAAATATCGAGCCACAAGGCACTGGCTAGACAGAACTACAGGGCTCTGGTAGTAAATGACAACATGTTTGCATTCCTGTGTGTTCAGGACAGCAAACTGTCGTGCATTAGGAATGCCTGAGATTTTCTTCTACACCTAATGCAGCCTTAGCTCCCAACTGTTTTGAGAGGTCTGCCACTTATGTTTTATAATCCATATGTAAATCATGGAAGCGACGGAACTTTCTTCACAATATGGAATTACAAAACAAATATAATGGAATTAAAATACAAATGCTGCCAGGGATGCGGAGAGCAGCCTTAAAGTAACTGGAGAGAACCAAAACCAGAAATGAAAGCAGCCTTGGAGTGTTTCTGCTTGCAGTTTGTCTGCCTAATTCTTTTCTTAATGGGCCCCATGGCTCATCAATCGTCTCAAGGTCCTGTAGCCAAAATGCAGAAGCCTCAAGAAAGCCCACATGAAGCTGTAGCATAGTTAGATTAAAACCAAACATCGCTTTTTAAAGTACCTATGATAGAAATTAGACTGTTCAGCTTGAGCGGAAAGAACTATCCTTGGTGGTTGAAAATTAGGGTCGTCTTCTGTCCAATTGCTTTTTAAACACCTGCAACACCATTCACCATTAAGAGCTGTGGCTAGATTCAGGATACAGCCGCCAATAACAGTAGAACTCCCCAATGTAATTACAGCCCTGCAGAAGATCAATAGATGGTTAATGCTGGAAGGGTTTTTTTTGATTTATTTGGTCCATGACCATGAGCTACAGAAGGCTTTCCAATATATTAAGCCTACCATAAAAATGTCTAAGCCATTTCTAGGCATGAGAGCACTTGATCTCTCTGCTAAGCACATTTTATCTTGCCTCACTCATTCTATTCTCAGCTTTTTCTTCTGTTCCAATACAAACATTTTCACATATGAGTCTATATCTCAAATGCCTGTAACAATGATGTCTTAATATTGCAGTCCTACATCATTTGTCTTTTCTTCTTGCTTTTTCCATCTCCATCTAAATAATCTTTCTGTGCTGGGCCTGCAGTGGCACTTAAATATCCAGTATTAAATGCACATTTCATGGGTTTCCCTTTTGTTCTTGTCATTTATGGATTTCGCTTAGATCAAATGCATAGAATTAAATCTTAACAATGACTGAAATTTGCCTTTATTGGAAATCAATATGAAATAAAATCCTGAGCAAGTAACAGAGAAGGTGTTTGAAGTGCAAGTTGTTCACCTCAAAAACAACTTGAGTGAAGATGCAGCTGTGGAGCGAGGAGGAGGAGGCGGCTGTTCCCCATCCTGGCCCTTGTCCTCTTCTGCAAAAGGCTGTTTAGGGTTATTGCTGACTTTGCTGAGTGCCAGAGCAAGCCCTTGGATCACCTGCTGGTATTTTGTATTTTTTTTCTCTTGAGATTTCAACTGCTAGAGCTGGATAACCTGGAACAGTCACGGTTTTGGTGGCATTTTAGGATTTTATTGTTTATCAGCTGTTGCAAAAGAATGATGATCTCTGAGGAAAGGGAATGGCAGAGACATATTTTTCCAAACATTTCAGAAGTTACTACTGTAGGTTGATTCTCTGGACATGTTTTCCTTTACTTTCCTCCCTGATTTAGCAGAACCTGCTGCTCTGCACTGTCCTGGTTAAGCTGTGGGCTGGCTATTTTTCTTGTCTTAATTGTTACTGTGACAGGCTACACCTACACTGAAGGGTTTGCCAGTGACTTTTCTGCATTTCTGCCAGTTTACATCTCAGGCAGGAAATGATCTTAAGTATTTCAGTTTTTAAAACTTTGATGATCTTTTTTTCCCTCAGGAAATTAAAGTTGGCGAATACAAACATCATTTATTTGCTACCAAAACGAAGTCATCACCAAAGACAGCTGAAAGCCGCAGCTGCGTGGCATGTTGAAATATTTATTTGTCTAGTCTGTATTGACATATCTAAACAGCAGTTGTCCGTGGCTGCTTTTAACTTGTCTTCCAAATTTGAAAACTTTAATTAGGCATGACATGGTATAATCAGTTAAGCTGTCCAGATAAAAGAGAGAGAACCACAAGGAGCCATGGGCAGATGTTCCTGGACTCCATGGTAGGCAGGCTCTGTGATACGCTAGAGATGTTACAGAAGAGACCTGTTAAAGCTGCTGCTTGCTGCCAATGCAAAATGAGACACGAGATGGTTTCGAAAGAACTATTTGTGGTCACAATAGCACCAAGGGATGGTATAAGTTAAGAAAAGATAAATATTTCTTGCTTGTGGGCTACAGGTTTGCAGACTCTCAGTGTCAAAAGACAGCTGGGCTCTTTCCTCGTGAGCATGCCACTCAGGCTAGACACCTGCTACCTGGGACTCACTGTGCTTAGTTCTCCAGCTTTTTGTCCTTTTTTCCTAATATAATTTTCAAACTCATTATATTTGTCATGGCTTTGGAAATATCATGCATAAAGTCCTTCATAGCTTGGCCCCAGTACTTTTAAGTGGTCTCCCTGTGCTGGCTGCATCGTAGTCATGGACGGCTGAAGGGAGGTCGAGGGGGCTAGCAGGCGACTGAAAGGAGGTGCAGGGAGAAAGCAGGTGACCCTCGCAGGGGCCTCAGCTTCCTCAGCCAGCAGATCCCCCCCCTCCGGTGAAAGCATCCTCTTGCAGGTCCACCAGAGACGTTTCCTCCCTGCTGCCGCTTGGCTGCCTCCTTTTCCTGTAGGGATGAAGGTTTCAGTGCTCTGCAGCAGCAGGGGACGGAAAGGAGAGCGGGCCCAGGCGCCGGTGAGGATGGATGTTGCCCCCAGCTACCTTCTAAGCGGGAGCCCAGGAGGGACCACTGGGTGCCAGTTTGCAGCGCGGGGCTGTGTCCCTAGTTAATCTCTTCCGTACAGAACTGCGCAGAGCTGTGACCCAACGGCTCCTGTTCCAAAGGAGGGCAGAAAATATGGTTCCTAGCAAAGCGGTTTTCCTTCCCTCAGCTCTTGTGAAAGACCTGCTCCCGTAACACCCTGAATAATAGTTGGAACTTAACTTGTGCCTTTACAGCATTATTACCATCTTTTATTTTATATTATAGCCCTCTTCTAATGTAATGTGCTCCATTGCTTGGTCTGGGCATGGATTTTTAGCCTGGATGCTCTCTACTAGGATATTTCCAAAATGGGGTCCTCTCGTGGTGGTTTACTGAGTGTTTGTGGGGGAAGATTGTCACGGTCCCAAGTCAGCTGGATTGACCATACAGTTGTTTTTTTATATACAGTGCAATAATCACTCTCTTGCATGAGGATCAAAGAGGAAAAGACCCTTTCTCCCCTTCCCATCTGTTCATTCAGCAAACAAACCAAGAAGTGTAGCTCATTTCTTGATACAAATGGCCTCCCTCCTAAAGATAGAGGAAAAAGTCCACAGCAGTGGCATCACAGGTAGTGGAAAGCTTTGTTTCACAGTCCCGTACTTCCAGGAAATATTTGCATTGTGGATACTCTCTTTAAAAATTCCATGTTGGAACATCACATCTTTTTATGCTTTTGTTCTTTCCTTTGTCTTGCTTCATCTTCTGATCACATGTCTGTCCTCGGTGCCCTGAGGTTGGCTCCCTTCTCTGCACTTTGCACTAAAAGCTGCAAAGATTTTATAAAAGATAGTTAGAAAACATCAAGTGGATGCATCTGAGCTTTGAGTGGCAGCCTGGACTTCAGCCGTATGGGCTTCTGAGGGCAAAGTTCGCCCTCCTCTCTGACGCATGTGCTCCTTCGCAGCAATGGCCTCGGCATACTGGCAGCCTGGATCTCTGCGGTGGGGCTTTGCTGAAAGTACCTCCAGGAAATGGACCTGGGAAACAAGCAGGCAGAATCAAGCGCTTGAGATTGTGCTCCCCACAATAAGCAGTACTCCTTGTTGCTTCAATTTGGCTTATTCTGGACTAAAGTTAATTATTCCTTCTAGCTGCGTTTCCAAATTCTCTCCAGCAAAGAATTTTTTCAACTGACCACTGGACAAGAACAACTGGGGAGCGTTTGGAGCTCCATCACTGGGGGATTTTTTTTGTGGATTTTAAAGATTATTTAGGCAGTGAGCTGTTAAATACATAGATGTTGCTTCATGGGAGTAGGAGAGACAAGGTGATCAGATGATAGGCCCCATCCAGACCTGGCTTCTAACGTGTTGCCTGCAGGGGGACAGACTCTCAGCTGATACCAGGAGAAAAGCAACAGGTCTGCACACTGCTCTGAAGTCCCAGATATTTCCCTTGTTCTCCCTTTTTCACGTCAGAGACCCCAGATGATAGTCTCCCTGAAAAAGGGAAGAGTGGACAGCAAGGCAGCTTTTCACCTCAGCAAAAGCCATTGCAAGACTAAGGTAGGAGGTGTCTTCGCCCTGGGAACAGAGCGCAAGTCACCTTTTCATCTTTATCTGCACCTCGAAAGAAAATAGTTCAAGTCTTTACCAGTGGGCTGGGGACATTGCAGAAATGGAGATTAAAAAGAATGAAATGCCCCAGATAGGCCATAAGGGGTTGGGCTGGTTTCTGGGTGTGTTCCAGAACATGTTAGTGAGTTAAGACTGAAAATATTAGATGCCAAGCTATTAGCACCGTAAGGTCCCTTCAGTTGTGACAGTGACACTGTTGTGACACTATAGATAAGGCTGTGTTTGATCTTTCGCTTAGAGCAGTACTAGTTTTTGGAAAAGCATGGTTAAGTAGTTAATTAGCTTTTTAACTTCTAATCAAGGAAAATGTAGTTCACTGTTGACTTTCAGAGTATAATCATTCCTCAGGCTCCTCAGAGCTTAAGAACTATAAAGTTAAAAATAGCTCCTAGTAAAACTTTATTGAGGCCATAATTCTTACAGTGATTTTGTTAGGTAGTCGAAAGTCAGATGGAGTGACTTTATTTGTGCAGCAGTGCAGAGAACAGCCGAGCAGCTCCTATACCTGGGATACTGCAGCAGCACATCTCATCCCAAGCCACAAAAGCAGGGAATAAAGGTGTCTGAACCTAACTGTAACAGTTTCTACTTTCTGTTCTTCCCGCACAAATACCAGCCATGGAACAACTACCATATGCTGCAGAGAACACCTATTGCAACCTTAACTCTGCCCCTCCAGGGAGACCAGCTTCGAGCCCTCCTCGCTGCGAACACGAGCGAGTGAGATGTTCCAGGGATGAGCAGAGCAGATGGTGAGTGGGAAGGCCGGAGGAGCCAGGCTGCGCGCCGTGCCGGGAGCTCGCAGCCCCACCAGGCTGGCAGCCTTCCTGGAGCAGAGTTAAGGCTGTGAAGAGAGGTCTGGTGTACATCGTTCTCGTGGGGCCGTACCTGTCTCCAGCGGGAGACGGAGGGGACTGTGTCCCATGAAATGCTTGGCATTTCTGTTTCTGTGACTTTACAGTAGATGAGTCCGCTCACGTATACCATTTTTATACAGGCAATATTATACATCCTGGTTCGGCATCCAGCCAGCAGAGGCCTTATTAAGGAAAAACTGGTAATACTTGGCTCCAGGGGAGACAGTGGAAAGAGCTTGCTGGTGAGAGAGGGGACTGGCAGGGTGGGAGCTGACAGCAAAGGGCAGAAGCAGGTCCCGGAGGGCCCCACCGCTGGCTGGGAAGCTGATGGCAGGTAGTCAGGGTAACCTGCAAACTGGGAGTCTGCATAGCCTGACCTTACCAGGAAAAGGGATGGAATCTGCCAGAGACTCCTACGGTGTGTTTGGCTGTGGAAAGCAGTGATTTGCGGCCGTGCATTTATGGCCGGAGGCTTGCAGGATGCCCTCTTCATACCTGTGCGGTTGATTGCCCTTAGGAGCTGGACTGAGAATTGCAGAGGACAACATTTGATTAGTTTGGTAACAAAGTGATTCAGCATGAGGCTTCGGCACCTTTTAGTACCCCTCGCAAAGCAGCATAGCCTGTCCTAGAGGCCAAGAGCTACAAGAGCATGAGTGGCCACTGCCACCAGCGGTGCCTATCCCCGGTTCTGCAATGGACAGCGAGAACACAGAGCGTCACAGAAACTGGGGTTTTAGCGTCCACCAGTAGAGTCCAGCCAGCGGGAAGCTCCGGGAATGGGGGAGCAATGGGGGCACGTCCTGAGACGATGAGAGTGACTGTCTGTCTCCAGGCCTGAAGCATGCCGTGTAGCTGGCTCAGCCAGGCTCTTCAAGAGGGGGACTGCCTTTCAGCAGGCCAGGGCATGAGTTACATCCCGCGACTCCCACCGGCTTGCACGCAGAGTGACAGGCTGTGCCAGCTCCCAGGCAGATCAGCTGTCTTCCCCAAGGGTGCTGCTGCAATGCTCATTTGAAGCCACTTTACAAAAACTATTTTTTCAATGTTTTCGGGAGGTATAGAAAGGCTTGCTGAAGTCATGCCATGGGTCAAAGTCAGATCAGGAAATGAAATCCAGGTGGGCCCCAGGCTCCTTTTTAACCATTAGGTGTTTAAATGCCTTTCTAGTGAAGTTTTCACATGCTGTGTTGTTGCAGGTTATTGCAAAAGTGAGAGAGAAGTGGTATTTATAATTAATTCTCTTTTCTCACAGGGAAGCTCTAGCTGCTGGGATACTACCTCATCTTAACAGGAGCACCACTGTAAAAAAATCTCACAGTGCTGAGGTCCCAGCTGTGTTGGAAAAGGTGCAGCAGGGAGATACACTCCCTGGAGCTGAGCTGCCCCTACCAGAGCGGCTGAAGCCTGAGCAGTGGCTGGATGTTACTGTGAGGGGTGCTTTGCTTCACAGCGTGAGGGACCTGGCGTGGCTACAGTGTGAGCCACAGCAAGCAAACACCCCACTGCAAAAAGGTCCTTTGCCACAGTCTGGCTGCAAGGTCTTCTTGGGAGGACATTCACTTGGCAGGTGGTATATAGGGGATGGGAAGGCAGGATATCGGGAAGTCAAGTCAGAGAGCCACGTTATTCTAGTTGTGCTGATGTGTGCTTAGGTAAAAGGATGGCATTGCAAAAAAGTGAAAATAAAAATGAGTCTTCATGGTTCTGGACAAAGCTTGATTCACAGCTCACTTTGAAAGGTTTCCACTGACATCACTGGAACTTGGATCGGTTCTGCATGATATCTCTTCTGAGAATTTCAAAGATGTTTTCTGTTTCCTATTTAAATCGCAAGGTGTTCCTTTAAGCAAAGATTAAATCATACTAATAACAATGAACTGTTTTTCTCATTTGCGAAGTCTGTCTAAATGGAGGTATTAAATGACTGGACTACAAATAACTAGTGAGGAACTAACAAGATCATACGCACAGCCTTGCAGGTTTATTTTCTTCAGTGCTGTGCAAACAGCTGTCCTGCTCTAGAGGATGCCAGGGCCCTAGTTAGGGACATAGGGCTACTCACGTCTCTTCTCTCCCCTTAGAGAGCCACATCTGGTGAGCAAAGGTGGGTGCAAACAGACATTATAGGACTGCTGTTGAGACCATCAAGGACTTTGTCTACTACACGTAGTTCAGCAGTTAGCTAGTCTCCCTTTCCGAGCATCCCAGCGCTCCCTCCTGTTTCCCTTGACTGATAGGCCTCAGTCTGCCACCGTCTGCTGCCCCTTGCTTTTGTGGACACTTGGCATGATAGAGCAGGCAAATGGGATCCTGAAGGTGCCTCTTGGTGTGGCCTCAAGTCTGATTGTTACGGGTCACCATCTCACCTTCATTTTCTCTCATACTTTGGCTGCCAAGACAGTAACTGCAGGGTCACCTGGGTGATTGGTCAAGCTGTTCATGGCTTCACCAAGCCAAGCAGGAGGCAGCAGAGTTGCCAAAGAGGGTAGCCCAGCAACCTCACTTGCAGGTCTCATACCAGAAACAAGCAGACTAGATTGCTTGGCCTTTGCCAGGCTGGAGCCATTCAGCATTCATGCCCTGAGCACCTTCCCAGGTGGGCTGGCATGGACAGCAGTAGCATGTCCGTGGGGATGTGCCTCAGCCTGGAGCACTCTTTCTCCTGTGTGATGTGCAGGTAGCACGTGGTGATACGCATTCTGGCCACAGCAAAAGTGCACTCAAGGAAGCCTACAGCTGCAAAGCCAACGCTCTCTTCTCTGTGTGCATCACCCAGAAAGTGTGGTTCAAGAGTCTGCGAGGATCTGGGCTGCTCTGCGGCCTCAGGATGGGGGTTCAGAGCTGCTGCCCACCTTTCAGGTGCTCTCTGCAGCTGCAGCTGAGCCTGCCAGTGCAGAAGGACCCCAGACGCTTGCCCTGAAACTCCTCGTGCAGCGGGGCCAGCCTCCAGCAGCCCCTGTGGGAGGCAAGCAGCAGGCTAGGCATCGTGCAAACTGCAGAATACTGGGAGGCACAGCCAAGGCTCCTGCCAGTGCAAAATCACTTGGCCTTGCTCCTCTGGCAGTCATCAGGAACTTCACCCCAGAAGCTTTCCTGAGGATATGTGATGCTTTTAGCAGCTGACTGATGATAGCTATTGGTGTAAACCACATTGCTATACTAGTAAAGCTTATCCTGTGTCTACTAGGAACCACCAATGTTTAAGGATGAGGAGTGGGGCGTGTGAATTAAGTCTCATGAGTAGGTTTGAAGAGTAGAAAAAAAGAAGTGCTCTTGGAGCTACTCTCTTGCTCTAAGTCAGCTTGAATCACAGACTTTTTATTTCTTCATGTACTCATTCCCAGCATTGAGATTACTGGGAAAAATCCTCTGTGCCCAGAATATGCACTTTGTGTTGCTGCTGAGCAGGAAGCCGGTGGCAGCAACATCAGCACTTTTGGGGAAAAGTGGTAATTTTGTTAGCGTAGTGTTTTGTGAGCTTGTAAAAAGCTGCCACCAAAATAGCCCAGTTTTCTATTTTGCAAATGGTAGCCACTTTGTTGCTAGGATTCATCTGCTCTGAAACTGTATAACTGCATGGCTTTCCTTGCAGCAGCGTTTGCATGCATCTCTGGTGGATGGGGCAAGAACCAAATTCTCCTGCCACTCACGTCCATAACCTTGTATTCTAGGGAGCAATTTTCCCATCCTGCTGATAATGTGCTGCATATATGCTGGGACCCAACTCAATGCTGCCATTTTTTCCCTGTGATTTCCTTTATTTGTGTTTGAAGAACTCAAAAGTACCCTGCAAGAGCTACGGCTGACAGAGGATTGGAGGCGCCTTCTGTCCCAGCCTCTGCTTTTCTCTTCACCATATGCAGGCTTGAATGCTTGAATTGATTAGGGTGGATGGTGTGAAGTGATACCGTGGCTTTGTATGGTACTTCAGGAGGGTCCTATCATCTGAAGTTCAGGCAGATCAGGTGCCTTTTTTTGCAGTCTGTCTTGT
This sequence comes from Rhea pennata, assembly GCF_028389875.1. Taxonomy (NCBI): domain Eukaryota; kingdom Metazoa; phylum Chordata; class Aves; order Rheiformes; family Rheidae; genus Rhea; species Rhea pennata. The sequence goes on along the minus strand of NC_084667.1, from coordinate 16,536,604 downwards.
CCTGTGAGAGGCTCTGCTGGGGAGAGAATGTAATGCCATTTAATTATATTTTGTGCACCTTTCCACCCTGAGACATTGCCTCTGACAGCTCTGTCTGACAGAGGGAAGACAGAAAGCTCTGCAGAGATTTAAATGATCAGAAACCAAGCAAACCCTGTCCACTGCAGGAGGGCTGCTGCAGAAGCAAACGCCTCCATGTTGGTGACACTACAAAGTGGTGGAGTGCATGCAGGTTACTCTTTTTTTAACTAAATAAAAAAACATTTCTGCTCGGCATTGACATTAGAGCCCTTGGCAGCATGGAGTTTTCATTCTGGCAGGAGTTTCATAGCAGAAGAGCAAATGGTGTGTTCAAAACATATATGCAGAAACAAATGCACTGTATGTTCAGGAGCTGAAGAGAAATTCTCCTTGATACTAAATGGCTCTTTCCATTACGTTCTGCCCCGTATGTTTCCCTTTCTGTTGGTGCTGGCAGCCATGCTGAGAGCACTTTCTATTGCCTCAGCATGAGGCTTCTTGCAGTTCAAGATGGGTGGAAGGAGAGGTTGTGTTTCAGGGTCTCCAGGAGCGGATTTATGAGATGACTATTGTGATATCTCTTTTTTTCCCTCACCAGGTCTTTTTATCAACATCTCTTGCAGTGCCCAGACGGGGTCACATGGTGGAGGAGCTCTTCTGCCCCTCACTCACCAACATTATGGTTGAGCACAGCCTAGCAGGCTCCTTCCTTGCTATATTAATTACTATCTGGTGTTGGAGTTCATTTGGTGCTGGAAGGCAGTGAGAGGTTGTACTCTGTCTCCACATGCTTGATAATGGGTTCTCTTCTCCCTGGTTATCCCAGCCTCCTTGGGCTACTCTTCACCAGGATCACCCCAGGACATGGAAAATGATGTCTGCATCCGCACCTGTTGTAGCTGCTTGTGGAAAGGCGATAGAGATCTCCTTGCTGAGCTCTTTTTGCATAGTCCCCATCTTAACAGCACGAACAGTGACGCCTTTTCCAGCGCATCAGAAGATGGTCCTGAGGTCCAAGCTCGCCTCAACTATGGTTACTAGCACAGCCCCGGGCTTGCCTGGCAGGGGCCTGCAGGTCATATGTGTGTTATGTCCTGCCATGTCTATCAGGAGGTGGGATATTTTCTGCTGTCCTCTCTTGATCATGATGGAAGAGATCTCAGAGCCATAAATCTACTCTCATCCAGGCAGGTCACTAGCTGCCAAAATGTATGACTTGTGGCTATTGATTATTCCTTTTCTTTCATTTATCTCATTGAGACACATTATCACAAACATAAATCCAGACAGGCAAATGACTGGCATTAATTTATGTATCGTTTTTTCTTCTTGCTGCTCTATTTTCATTTCTTCCAATCCTGACCCACTTTTTTCTTTTTCTTCTTTTTTTTTCTTTTTTTTTTCTTCCCACTAACAGGTTATTCTTGCTTAAAAAAAAAAAAAAAAAAAGTCTGGTGAGATAGTCTCGTTGCTCACATGAGTAATCCTGAGCTGTGGGGTCGTTTTGTTGTTGAGAACAGCCATGAAGTCACCCTGAAGCCCCGAAGTCAGGTCTCGGGAGAGCAGGAACAGGCTGTGATGCCAGGCCATTGCGCACATCTAGTCTCACGGAGACACAGCTGCAGTGTCAGCAGCGCAGGGCAGTGTCACCACTGCGAGAGTCGCTGCCCCCGTTTAGCGCTACCTTATCCCACCACTCCAGGCTATGGGGAGGAGTTTATGGAGATAAATCTTGTTTCTTCCTCTCTCTCTTTAGAGAAGTTCCCAGCGGTGGGAAAGGCAGCCGTTCAGGAGCAGCTGCTTTTCGGTTAGTAGACAGGCTGAGGGCACTGCTGGCTCATATGACTCTTTGGTGCTGTCAAACTCAATGCTGCCCCTCATTAATTCTTGCGTGGGTCCTATTTCTGGGCTTTCTCTGCTCTTGCGCAGGCTAGCTGCCGTCCTTGTTCGCCTGCCTGCACCGTTCCCTGCCTCGGTGGCATTTGCATTTGGAGCATGTCTGGGCTATCCTTTTCTCCCTGCCACTTTCCTCCCCCTCCTTTCTCCTGTGTTTCCCTGTCATTTTTCTATTTCCATTCGGGCCACGTCTTCGTTACCCTCTGTTTTCTCTCATTCTTTCATTTTAGACACAATAGCATTTTGCTTCAGCAAAATTGCAGCTCTTGAGGTCAGCCACCAAGGGCGAACACGTTTACACGTGGGGTTTAAAAGGACGGGAAATGCTTCTGGTGTGATATTCCTGAAGAGAATTTTAATGCTTCTGATGCTTTTGGGGAACCCGGATATCTGGCGGGGAACCAGACGTAGGCAGTCGAACTTGAGCCCTCAACTGTCCACAAAACAAAAATTAGAATAAATATATGCTATTGCAGCATATTTTTCTGCTTATACAGTGCATGCTGGAGTTCTCAAGGAGACTGAAGCATGAAATCTGGCAGAAGAGGAATAAGCCATTTCGTCAATAGAGAGCTGCAGAAAATTGTAAACAGAAGGCAAAATTACATATCAAATTTTGGAAGACTATAACTCCAGCATCGTTGAGTCAGTTTCCTTTGAACTTTGCTGAATATTCCTCCCCCTCTCTCAGAGTAAGTTTGGCAGCTTTCAGTTTGAATTTCTTTTGCCAGTCAAAAATAAAAGTGGACAAAATATGAGGTTTAGAATTATCACCTTAACCATTTTCGTGCCATAAGCAGTACTAAGGCAGGTGGAAAAAGAAGGAATGCTTCTAGCCCACGGTGCCATACAGCTACTTTTGGAGTAGAATGCAACTACTAATTAATAGCACACAGTGACAGAAAACTGGATAGTACTGTATTCCATGAAGCTATGGGAGAGCCTGTGGCATAGCGTGGTATCTGGGACTGCATAAGGTGCTGACACCTGGGGGTGAGCAGTGAAAGTGTGAGGAGCACCTCAGTGTCCACGGAACACCCACAGCCTTGATTTCATGGCTCACACTTAGCTTTATGAAGACATTTATGTTGTGTAAGTTAATGGGTTACTTAGCCATTACATTGGCAAGGTTCTGCAGGAATTATTACTAGGCTTGACACTATCCACTGGAATTAAGTATAAAATAACTGCTGGTAACATTAATGTTGGCACAAACATTATCAGGCTGGTATGTAGTGATGAGATGAGAGCGCAGTCAGACGGAGGGATCTGCTCTGTTTGGTAATTCCATTATTCAACCCAAAGCCAAATCTGAGGGTACATGTCAGGGTGGAGAGTGCAGCCAACCCTGAAGCTGTCCTCAGGAACAGCGACTCAAAAAATACCTAGGAGCAAAGAGGATGAATAGCCTAACATGCTCTGCTGGGTAGATTTGGGCCAAAATCTGCTAATGTAACTCTTGGAAATACAAAAAAGAGGGAATGGGAAAGAGCAGGGAGGTGATTCTACCTTTCTGATTTGATACCAGTGAACTAAGTTTTGACTCCTGTCTCCATTTTCAATGTACACATTGAAGGAGGCTCTCAAGGTGCTGGAGGAAGTACAGAGCACAAAGCAACCATCTGAGAGCTGGAGAAGAGCTCTGCAATGAAGCATTTCCAGACCTTGACTCATTTAATTTGTCAGAAGGAAAACTGAGAGTGTCCTCTAATCGAGAAGTACTTTCAGAGAGAGAAAGCAGTAGTATGAACCCAGTCTTTCTTCAAATGAAGGACATCCACATTCCCATGACTGGGAAGTGAGACAAAATTACAATGCCAATAAAATTTCATCATCAGAACAAATTTCAAAGGGGATGGGCAGGTTCATCATTTCCTTTTATCTACTAAAAAAAAGTAGCACATCTTTCTGGAAGATGAGCTTTTACCAAGTACCAAGTTACCAGGTTACTGGGCTGTATCTAGGACAGTATAGTGCAAGTGCATTGCCTGTGAGGTATAGGATGTAAGGGGAGAGAGCCTAGAGTCTCTCTTGCTCTTAAGATCTAGAAGTAGTTTGTGTTTTAACAGAGTATCAACCTTCCTGACCCAGAATAGCCTTGCAAAGTCAATAGGAGAGATTCCTATGACTGTGCGTAAGAACCATTTAGCTTGTTATTATATCATAAAGATCCCAGCTAATCATCCAGGAACAGCCGCGTGATTAGTGGGCAAGTCCTACTACCAGATACAGTCACAGCCAGAAGTCAGCAAAAGCACTGAGCCATGTAAAACTGAAGAGCTAGAGTTTCAAGGCAGGCACTCAAAAACCTGGGCTTGTAAAGTCAGTCAGGGCTTCCAAGAGCGTGGCTCTTCCCTCCCGTCGCCGGCCGCCCGGTTTGCTGCGGGGAGCGAGGCCGGCCGGCCAGCCCAGGCCTGAGTGCTGAGGAGGTTCGTTAGTTCTTACATACCTGTCAGGAAGAAGGGACCTAGAGACACAAGTCCTGATTTGTTCTGGTTCTCTAGCTTCAATCTTGCATTTCAAAGGTGTCTTTTAAAAAGAAATCAGAGTTTGGGAGAGGGGGGGTAGGATTTGGGGTTTTTGGCCAACCTCAATGCAGTTGCTTGTCAGCTCACTTTGGATGGTTAGGACAAGTTACAACTTACCTGTCCGCGTTTGAATGCTGGTCAGTCTCAGAGACGAGTGGGAGCACCCAATTCCTGGCCACCAGCACCTTGCCCTGCCCTCAGGAGCACCCTCCCTCTGAGACGGAGAGAGCGGCGGCCTGGCTATGCTCTGCCCTCTGCTTTCTTTCCACCCCTTTACACTGTGCAAGAATAACAGCCCAAATCTTACTCCCTGCTGTTGCAACACAAAGTACTTTACAATCTCTTTAACTACTGTTGCTGCAGCCAGCACCCAAAACAGGGGCAGAGGTGAGTGTGCCTGTGGGAAGGAGCTCTTCAGTGGGTCACTGCGTACCTGCTTTTCAGCTTGGGCATCTGCCATCCTAGAGCGACTTTAAAGGCAATTCCCCTTTTCCTCACCATTTGGATATTTTGTCATTTGCAAGCAAAGTTTTACACTGAACTTTCTTGAAAGAATAAAAATCTAAATGTTGCCAGCCTGGAAACTCCTGTCTGCTACAGGTTTTAGTTGAAATTCCAGTTCTCTGTCTGCAGTTAGGGTTTTCCAGACTATTTCCCAGCAACTGTGGCAACAAATTAAAAAGCATCTATCGTTTCGTGTCTTGGAAGACTCCACACCACCAGACAACATATCTGGCTGACAGATCCTGAGCTCTGCGCTTTCGGGAAATGACAGTCCAAAAAACCCCAGTGCAAATGCCCGGAGTCCTTCAGTCGTCACGTACTCTGTGAGCCCTGCAGCCGCATCTCCCCCTGCCCCTGCGCCACCCGCGCATCCGCCGGCACCTGCAGGCGCACCCACAGCCCTCCCCGACGTGCGCTCGCCCGCCCCTCTCACCTGCGGCGGTGTTTTCGTTATCGTCTCCGAGAAGTGCTAAACAATTTGGGAGTTTTCCTTGAATTTTAGCTGTGGAAAAGTGGAATGAAGTTTTGTTTACTGATAATTTGGGTAAGAATTAGCAGGAAGTTCAAACCCGGTTAGAAGAGGTAGTAAGTCAAGCCTCTGAATGCTGTTCGGCAGCATGCCACAGGAGTGGCAAGACATTATTTGCAACACATATTTTTAACCCGCTTTGAAAGTCATAAACAATAATAATGACAGCTTGATTGTAGTTCTTCCAAATGTTATCTAAAAACTAAAGATTCTTACAAGAGCGGGGTGGGAGCATTTGGATAACACATTTGATTTGCCAAAGCCATCACAGAAATGATGCAGCCTCATTCAAACTTTTGTCAGGAGACGTCTCAGGTCAGCGCTGGACTCTGCTCAAAGCCAAGCCCCCAAAGAGCAGGAGCAGAAGGACACCTCACTTGCTTGGGGTTAGAGACCCAAATCTGCAAGTCCTAGCTCTCAGGCAAAACGCCTGACGACTGTGCTTTTGTCTATTCTGGGACAGTTTCTGTTTGGCGCTGACTTTCTGTCTGGTTCTCTGTCTTGGCTTTCTTCAGTTATGTTTCCCTATTAAAATTTTCCAGGGTTATGGTTTTGTTCCACATCAAAACAACACATAATCCACAATGTTCCTCACTGAACACAACTCTTGTTCTCTGACCAGCACAAGTTATCATGGAAATTATTAGTTCCCTTAAACATTTATTGTATTCATCCAGAAATACAAGCTGACCCTGTTTTGAGCTGAAATATTATGCATGGAAAGGAGAAAATTCCATATAGTACCACAAACATAATGCTTGCAGGAAGGTGGTATGTTAATTAATAAAGCCTGAGAGACACTGGTTTAACATATTAATGAATTTGTTGTGCAGAGAAAGATTGAAAGATACATTTCCTTATTAGATTTCATGGGTATGTATGTGATGCTTTTATCATAATTATTTGTGATGCTTTTATTGTAATTATTTGCTATATTTCAGGTGTTTCTTACAAACACTGTTAAAATACTTTACTGTGTTTCTGACAGTGTAACAGGTTTAGATAATTATTTCAGCAGAAGGAAGGAGCAATAAGGGGATATAGGCTGGATGACTCTATTCAGAATTTGAGGTAAGAGGGACACTACGGGGGAAGGCACTAGAAGAGGGACCCTTTTATGCCTGAGGACCTGCAGAGAGTGAGATCTGATAGGAACAAAAGGAGAGTATAAGATAGTGGGTCAGAAGGGCCAGAAGGAAAGCATCATGTTTTCCCCAAAGCGTTTTGATCATGAAGACCCTGCTGAGGTGGATTTCAGTGTGAGTGGGGGGCCTCCCCGGAGCGGTCTGATGGTGGGCGCTACAGCTGCGTGTCTTCATTAATGCAGGAAGAGAAGAGCTGCGTTTCTGTGTATGCTGCAGTGAAAACAGTGAAGGTAATCTGGGTCAGGAAGATCGAGCCTTTCCTGCTCTGTGGGCTGCTTGCCATTTTTTGAGGTGTCTCCAGAAGATGCACACAGAAATGTCATGCCAGGCTTGCAAGGCTCGGGGATGCTGCCAGCCCAGGCAGTGCTGGTCTCAGTGTGGTGAGACAGGAACCACCTTTCCCTGCAGAGAGGAGGTGGCATTTCACAGCAGGAAGCACATCAGGAGGCATTTGCCAGCTTTCAGGCTCCAGTACAGTCCACGATAACCCTGGGCGGGTTGAATCAGCCCTTGGGCTGCAGAGAGCAGAGAAGTTGTTCATCAAAGGCCAGCGAGATAAAGGACAGGCGGGGGCTGCAGTGCCTTTGGCAAATATTGCCTTAACAAACATGGGGCAGCCCTCGCACACGGACGTGTGCCGGGCTGAGAACGCCTTGAATACATCAAGGAAAAGGTTGAGGTTCCCAGAGGTGCATGGAGTATTAGAACACATACTTTACATTAAAACCCCTTCAGGTGAGACCCCTATAGCTGGGCCCAAGGCGGTTCTTCAGAGTATTAATCGTGGACAATTTTATATGACAATTTTACCTATGCAAACCTGATGACTCTGGACTTAAATTCCCTTGGTAGAATATTGCCCAGCTGGGTTTTTTCTGCACGGTCCTCATGATTAGTGTAAAGGTATTCTCAGTTTCAGAGCTTTCTTCGCATGAGAAAAACAACCTTCAGGGGGGAAAAAAAAAGGTGGATGTTTGCAGTTCTTCACTACAGTGTATATTTTGACATCACTACAGCACAGAAAAACTCTAGCTCCGTACAAAGACCAGACAGAAAACAAAAGGTGGATATTCCTAGCGCAGTTCCCAAGCGTCAGGAGAGCCTGGGGCTGTGAGCTGGGGGCAGCGTGTGGCCAGGGCAGGGTTCTGCACCGGGGCAGTAACGGCACGTGGGCAGAGCAGTGGGTCTTGACGGCTTCCCAAGACGAAACTCTTCGCGGCTGCAGGTAAATTTAGGATTACACCCACAGAAGTCCAGCAGTTATTGTTCCGCTGATTTGGGGGGTGGCTGAAGCCGTGGTACTGCTTTCCTCAAGGTTTTCTGGAAAAGACTATGGAAAACAGCCTTGTTTTTACCCATACTCAGATCCTTTCACTATCCTCCCTAAAAAAAGGTATTTAACATGCCTTTTAAAACCTGCTTAGTTTGTCTATACCCCTTTTGGCCACTGTTAGTGTGAATGGCCTTAGTAAACAGAACCCAGCCTAGCATAATTATTCTTCATTCCAACACATAAATATATACAGTATGTTTGGGATAAGAATGTAAATTCTCTAGAGATTCCTTTGGAAGCATCAAGAGCCAGATCCCGCCCTTAGTGACTGTAGATAAATACTGATTTAGCTCCCTAAAATCAGTCATGATTTTACATGCATGTCATGCACTTACAGTATCAGATTTGAAGCTATGAAATCAAAACCTATCCCCATAAAGTCTAGCTTGACAGCTTCACAGAGAACCATAAAAATCTACATCTAAGTAATCTGCAGTTACTTAGAAGTGGCTCTCTGTCCCAGGAAAAAAAAAAAAAAAAAAAAAGTGGTATTAAATTCTAGTCTTATAGCCCTGCAAGGTCAGAAGCCAATCAATGCTTCCACTTCACTGAAAAAATAGTAAACTCTTCTTTCTAGTGGCACTGGGCTCTTATTTCCTGCTCACAAGATCATAGTCCTTATACTCCTGTCTGACTTAAGTTTACTTACTGAATTTTATTTGTGTGGGTCTGAGATAAGCTATATTGGGAAAGAATTTTATCCTTGCGGAAAGAGAAGGAAAACAACTCCCAAACCCAGCATCTGTTGGCATCTAGTGAGTAGTTTGGTGCATTAGAGGCGGCCCCTTGGGAGAAGGAGTAACAGTGTGCTGCTATTTTTGCACAGAATAGGGCTCGCCAGAGGGATAATACATGAATATCAGTGCGTATCTGCACCCTCGCTATCATTTTTTCAGTGTAAGGGGGAGGCAAAGGCTGGCAGTGACGAGCGGGAAGCAAACAGCCTTCAGCGATACCTGCCAGGTGGGCAGTGGGTCTTGCTCCACGGACTTTCTACAAATAGACAGCTGCCAGCCAGTAATGTAAGTCATGCTGCTGCTGCTCTTTGCAGAGGGGCGACTGTTTCTGCTAGCTGCTTGGCTCGATTTGGCCTTTTTTATGATAGTCCAGCATAGCATGACAACGCAGCTGATTCACTGCAACATCACGGGGGTAAGGACTGCAACCACATCATCTCAGGGAAGGCAGCGGGTGGACAGGAGCGCAAACTCCCTCTCTGCTGCTCAGCCGGACTTTTGAGGTTGAAAGAAAGGGGTGTGCTACACTTTAATTATCCACGCACATACCCCTAGCTTCAACAGTTAAACTTTGTAGGTATTTTAGATAGGAGCTGGTCTTCTAGCCAGCCTGAAGCTCTGCTGCACTGTGCTGTAATCCCGTCGCATTTTAAATGAATGTGCTTGAATCTAGTAATTTTCCTGATGGCTAGCCTCCAGGGAAACGGTGCCTATCACTTGGTAGGTTTGAGGGCTGGGTCTGAGTCAGCTCTCAGTCGGGTGGCAGCTCCAGCTCCACATGGCACTGGTCCCCTGCCCTGCCCCAGGAGGACACTCAGCCCCGGCACAGGCAGCAGAGCTGGTGCTGGGCCCTGCCGGCACCAGCACAGCTGAGGCAGGGGGAAGGCGGCAGCGGGCAGAATGCCGCTCAGCCACTTTCTCAGCTACGCCAGGGACCTCCGTGCCGCTGTGCCAGCCCAAAGGGAGCAGGGGCACGCGGGGTGATAAGCTGCAGCAGCTCCCTCCCGCTCAGATGACTTCTCTCTCTGAAGCAAGGAGGAACAGGAAGGAATTTTTGTTCAGAGAGCTCTTTCCAGGGCACGGTGTTTCTGGGAAGGATATATATATAGATATTCATATTTGTATTAATCAGGGTGGTGTCCTAGTCCTCAGGCAATCGGAAGCAAAACTAGACAGTCTAAAAAGCAAAAGTTGTTATGTAAAATAGTGTGACTGACAGGTTCTTCTCTCTCTGTTTCTCTCTCTCCCGGTTCCATGGTGGTGTGATTCAAAGCAACGCCCTGTGAAGCAATCCCTGAGTGCTTGCATGTGCAGAGAGTCCCACTGGAAATGCCTCCTGCTCTCCATCCTCATGTACGGCTGTCTGGGTGCGGTGGCCTGGTGTCAGCTGGCTCGGGTCACCAAGCTCAGATTTGATAGCTCCTTCAAGGGCAAGTCCATGATCTACCACGACAGCCCATGCTCAGATGGCTACGTCTACATCCCGTTAGCCTTTCTGTCCATGCTGTACGTGGTATACTTGGTGGAGTGCTGGCACTGCCATGTCAAGAGGGAGCTGCAGTACAAGGCTGATGTGGACAGTGTCTACGAATGCATCAACCGTATGCAGCAAGCCACCCCGTGCATCTGGTGGAAGGCCATCAGCTACCATTTTGTGCGGCGTACCCGGCAGGTGACCCGGTACCGCAACGGTGATGCCTACACTACCACGCAAGTCTACCATGAGAGGGTCAACACCCATGTGGCTGAAGCTGAATTTGACTACTCTCACTGTGGATACAAGGACATCTCTAAAGAGCTCATGGGCCTGGAGAGCTACACAGCCACCAAGCTGAGGTTCACAAAATGCTTCAGCTTTGCCAACATTGAGTCTGAGAACTCTTACTTGACCCAGAGGGCTCATTTTTTCACAGAGATTGAGGGGTTGGATGACTACATGGAAGTGAGGGAAGGCATGCAGCTCAAAAACGTGGACTTTAAGGAACTTATGATGGCCTATGGAGACCCAGATCACCTCCCATGGTACGTGTCCCACTATGCTTTCTGGGTGGCAGCTATCTTGATGATCTCATGGCCACTGAGGGTACTCATAGAGTATCGGACAGCTTATGTTCACTACCACGTGGAGAAATTGCTGGGCCTGGAGTACACAGCACCTGCTGTAGCAGAGGAGCCCTTGTACAGGTACCGCATGCCCAGGGACACCACTCAGGACAGCACTGAGCTGGAGTGGCATATCTGCACCAACCGGCAGCTGATCCCCAGCTACTCAGAGGCCATGCTCATGGATCTGACGGACTCCCCAGCATACAACAGCTACACGGTGTGTCAGTACAGTGAAGCAGCCCATGGCTGTGAACGCTGCAACCGCGCCTCCAGCACCTCGTCCATCTTCTCACGCCACGCTTTCCACAGCTGCAGTGGCAACTCCCGCCTCTCCCTCAACACCAGCCGTTTCTCCCTCTGCCGCATCCACGGCTCCCACAGGACAGGCCTCTGGAGAAGCCGCAGCAGCAGCATTGCTGACCGGGGCTGCCATGATGAACAGTGTTGCTCCTACTCCAGCCAGTTGGCTGTCAACGAAAACCCTCCAACCTACCATGACGCCCGCTTCTTCCCCGTGTTAATCGTGCACAGGCCTGAGGGGCATGACAGAAGGCATTTCTACATTAGACGCTCTTCCTGTCTAGAAACGTCGCTGTGATGAGTCTCCGTAGTTTCTTAGTTCCCCTGTCCTGGGACAGCTCCACCTGGGACAGCTCCACCACGGTCTGTAGAGATGCCACTGGCAAGGAGCCCATAAGCTTCAGATCCCACAGTGGGCTCCAGGACAAGTTTCTGATCTCAGTTCTTCTCCCTGCCATTGCAAGAGGATATATTCACGCTGAAAAATAGCTAACTTCATTTCCAAAAGCGTCTCTGCCTCCTTCAGGTGATCTCCCTGTTCATTCTCTTCCCTCTTCCTTTCATTCTGTTACTCATCCCTCTTTGTTCCTTGGCTCTCTGCCTCTCCTCCCATCCTGCTCTCAACCTTTTTCTTGTAGTTTAGTCAGAGTATTTGACAGCTGTTTCCACTGGAGAATTTTTAAAGCCTTTGCTTTGCAGTGTGTTTGCTCTCTTGGATGCCCTGCAAGGTAAGAAACTTAGGCACAGCAAGGGCAAGTGAAATGCTGAAAGACACACAGCCAGTTACTGTTGAGTCAGAAGGAGAATTCAGATCTGCAGGATCTGAGTCACCTGCTGTAAACCCAAAACTAGGCTTTTTTTTTTCCCTCTGTTCACAAATCTTTTTTTATCTTCTCATTTATTCTTTCTTTTTTTCTCTCATTTTCCTCTCTTCTCTTTACCCTCATCTTCCTTTTTTTGCTTTCCTCACTTCTGCTTTCCAATTTTTCATAGTACCTTTCTGGGTTTTTGCCAGTGAGGGTGTTTTTCAGGGCATAATTGGCTTCCATTGGCCAAGAAAAAAGGTATTTGCAGCACAAATTTCACTGGCCACTGGCACAAGCACAGGAAATGTCCCTGGGAAGTTCTGAAGACTCCCATTGCAGAATAACAAAATGCACTGACAAAGCAAAAAGCATGCCCTTTTCTAACCTTGCCTTTCCTGGCCCGCAGTGGAGACAGTCTGCAACGTTTCCAGCTGTAGTTAACCTCCTTCTGCTCCACCAGTTTTAGCAATTGTTAGGAGTCACAATGTAGATCAGTACCCTGTTAGCACCACTGTTTTTAGGACTATGGGCCTAGTTCATGGTTATTTCATTCCTACCACTTGCTCAGAGCTGCAGGGGCTGGAAGAGAGGAGAGAGGCAGGGTAAGAAAAGGTAAATATGGTATTAACCCACCATAATGTACCTCCTGACAGTCTGCAGTTGTCAGGAAGCTCTTCCACCCAGAGTGTACACGAGAGCAATCCCAGGACTGCTCTACTTTACCTTCCGCTTCATTGTGCCCTTGGAAGGAGTTTTGGCGTGGAGCTGGCTGCTGCTGCTGCTGTCCCACTTGGGCTGTGGCTGCCCCGGGACAGGGAGGACAGCCAGGAGCCAACCTGAACAGTGCTCCTGCAGGGCTGCCCTTGAAGGAGGTGCAGAGCCGCCAATAAACTGTTAGATTGGTCCATTAGTCTCAGCAATATGAAATCCAGAATAAGCCTGGTGCTGGCAGAGCCGCCTGGGTGTTAGCTGGCAGGGCAAGCACTCTGGGCTCTCTTGGGGGCCTCCTGCCTCCCGGCTTTGCAATGTGGCGTAGCAGGAATATTTCCTGTTCTGGGCACCAAGGACCAACCCAGGAGCTTATGGCCATGCTTGGGACCTACTCGGGACCTCGCAGCCTGCCGGACCTGCATCCAGCAAGGGGTAGTGCAAGCTCTGTGCAGTTTCATTGTGAGGATGGCGGAGCTTATTATCAACTTGCAGGAGAATGCAATACAATTGCAATACAGTAACTTTCAAAACAAAGTGTTATAACTCCCTACAGCAAATAGGTAAGACACCTTGTCCCCAGAGGGGCTGCCAACAAATGCTTCCTCCCAAGTCAGTTTTGTGTGTATCTACATGTAATATGAGATTTGTAAAGTCATATTAGTATGTGTAGATTATATATATAACTGTGCATATTTATATGGTGATTTCTTATGGCATTGACTGTTGCACCATGTTAAATATATTTTGTTTTGGTTTGATGACTCTGTTTTGATGTACTGTATTTATTCCAACTTCAGGAACAGAAACATTCCTTAGCAGTGGCAATACCTGGCTGACCTGCTGCAAATGACTGCATCATCAAAAAGGTTGTTTACATTTTTCTTAGTTGAATTTTTTAACTGTAAATGCTTTATGCAGAATTTACATGACATTTTCATTCTGACAACTTGGCATTTACTGCAAAAAATAGATAACACATGTGATGGGTTAGTTTATCACCTCTAAAAAAGAATAACCTTCTCAGACGTGTGGAGGAGCCATATTTGGACATGGGATAATGTTTACAGCTAGACTGGGGCCAAAAGCCTAAACTGGATAAAGGCCAAACTTAGAAAAAAAATCCAAACTTAAATCCACCCTACAATGACCAATCCCGACCCCCCCATCCTGTGCCTCCTACCACCCCCAGGAAGAGTTGAGAGAATCTGGGAATGACGAAGTAATCAGATCTGAGCTCAAAGCTCAGAACTCACCTCTAATTTACTTTTATTCTTGAAATGGAGTAAGTGCAGGTCTTTAATATGGTTCTCTATCTTTACACTCATTCACACAGAAAGTTAAAACCAGCACATATGGAAGGTTTCAGAGCTGGAGGAGGCTGCAACTTCAAGCAACAGAGATGCTGGAATATTTCAACACCATTTCTTATGGAAGGAGGTGGTAGGGAGGAAGACAAAGAAGAAAGGAGAAAGGACAACATGGTAGAAAAATATAAATTAAAAAAGAGCAGAGTTCAGATACAGCTAAGATAATTCTCAGAAAAGCAGCACACCTCAGTTATGGCAAGCCCCAGGCACAGGCAAGATGAGTTTCAACTCTTGTGTAGCTGCTGCAGCCACCTGTGACTTGAAATACCATGTCCAAAGTTTGGTATGGTCAGGCTGGCCACATGCATGTCAAGACTGTGTTATATGTGGGTCCATAAAAGTAGCTGCACTAAAACAATGTTATTATCTGACGTGAACAAGCTCTAGCAATCCCGTCGTTAGGATGGGCTGGGCCGAGTATGGGAGCCTCATTGTCTTAAGCTCATCGCCAGGTCAGTGAGTTTAACCTTTTCATCGTCCCCCAAAGCCACTATAGCATCTAGCAGCTCTCAAAGGGTCCTCGGCAGGGTTTGAAGAGCCAGAGAATTTCTGCTTCCTCTTTCCTTCTGTTTTCACCTGGCTTTGGGATATATGTTTGAGAAACCATCCCCAAGCTGTATGTAAAAGCCCCCGACACAAACAGGATAGCCTCCAGGCTCCCTGCTGTCCCTTGGAACATCTAGTGGTAGTAACTGGAAAGCTGGGAGCAGCTCCTATCCTGGTCTGGGGTTGAATATTCTGATTTCGACAGATCACCACTTCAGGAGGCATCGGAGCAGTCATCGGAGTCTCCTACACAGCAGAGCAGAGCTACTCCTGTGACTTTTGAATGTCACTTCATTGTCCCTCTTGCCATTACTTCAGCTTATGAATGCAGGATGACAGATCTGTCCTCTCATGATGAAGGGACTAGTACTGTTTTTTGAATCCAGAATCAGAGAATGGAGAGGACATGGTTCTCAAATCAGCGTGCAAACAAGGCAGCTCTATGAAAAATACCCTGTAGAAAACAAGGGGATTTTGTATCCCATTGCAGACAGACAATTTCAGCAATAGAGCAATGGGTGTGAGCCAGCAGCTTTTGCTAGGGTTATGTCTTCTAATGTACAACATTGGCACTTGGAGGCGCTTTCTGTGGATAACCCACACTTGTCCTGTAGGATCTCAATAACTAGAAAAGGCTGAAAATCAGAGGAAGGTGAGGAAGTCCAGCAAGCACCTCTCTCCTTCCCTTCTGCCCTTCCTCCTGCCCTTCCTCCCTTCCTCTTTTCCTTTCTTCTTTTTTCATTCTCTCCATCTTCAGAAATCTCCCATCACTGAGAATTCACTGCTGATCATTGTACAACCCTTTAGGCATTTTCTAGGACGTGCCTACACCACCCAACAAGTCCAGTGAGACATGACAGCACACTGTCGCAACAGGAGAGGTACGGAGAGGTACGGAGAGGAACCAGTTTATTTATGAGCCACCGTGCCATGTCCTTCAACTGTGCGCAGGGAGCACTGTCACTGGTAGCCCGTCGGGAGAACAAAGCCGAGCTACTTCATTCAGTGACACTAGAGGCCAGGAGAATTTATTTGTCTTCAGTTCCTAAAAGCATTTCAGAATTACCAGTTTCTTTGATTTCCGCATGGTAATATCGCACTCTGTAAGTTTTCTCACAGCAGTTTACACTCCAACTGGCAGTGCATACAGGATTTCAGTCCAATTTTCATGTGGTTCTTCCTGCCTATCACTATTGACATAAAGCCCTTCTCAGAAGAGCTGAAGCCAGATCCCCACTAGTGAAAATCCACATTGTTCTGCTGCTTCCAGCAAAGCTGTGCTGACTTACACCAGTCCAGAGCCTGGCCTGTGTCATGCTACAAAAACTTCCTATCACGTACAAATGAGCTCTTGTTGATGTAGGATTTTTTGGTTTGGGTTGGGGCTTGGGTGGGGGCACTGAAGAATTAAAGCCAGACAAAAGGAGAGGAATGATTCTGATGGACATTCTCTACCTTAAGAAATTTGTCGACATTTGGGCTGAAAATCTTCTTTCTAAAAACTGAAGTGAAGGAAAGAGAATAAATCACAAAATGATTAAAAAAAAAGCTTTTCCTTATTCAAATAGCCATAAAAAGGAATGGCATTTCAGCATGAGCCTTGCATACATTTGTGAAGTTTGCTTATCACTTATTAAACTCACAACTGATACTCGGGGACAGGATAAGCAGCACCTCTGGGCTGTGCTTTAGTCTCTGTCTCCCGTAGAAAAGCCAAACAGGTTTATATGGAGATTAATTCCCTAATACTGCAAAGCCCTGCCCTTCCCTTCCTACCTTTGGGGTAGTCATATACGTTATTTGGATGAAACTTAACATGTTCCTTGAAGTATAGGCAAGCCGCGGGCAGGCAGCGTGGGATCGAGCCTCGCTCTGCCACTGACTCCCTGGATGGGCTCGGTCAAGTCACACCGCTTGCGTGTGCCTCCTCTTCCCTGTTTGCGAAGCGGAGCTTTTCCTGAGCCCACGGGGCCAGTACAGTGTAGTAAGCTAGGCCTCCGTTACTGTAAAGATGCTTGAAATCCTCAGAGGAAAAATGCCATGTGAACACAGTGTTATTATAATGGCCACTACTTTTCTCATGAGACAAATAAAATCTAAAAATACAGCTTCTTTCCAGAAGCCGCTATCCACATGAGTAAGTGCAGAAAGACGCAGCATACATACATAAATGGGTATATATGGATACACGGGGGAGAGGGAGAGAGCAATGACAGCGAGTGTGCTTTAAACTCTTAGCAAACATGCGCAGAGCCTTGCGAACCGAACCGTCGTGATCGCAGTGGAAGGTGTGTCACGATTCCCGTCCCCCAGGGCCCTGAGGCTTCCTGCAGGCTCTCAGGGGAGGGAGATTTGTTAGCATCTCCTCCTGGCTTCTTTGCCGCAGCTTGAGGAAGTGGAGAGGGAGTGACATTTCCATTCCAGTCATGAAATCTCCTTGGCATTGCTCCAAAATCCTAGGAATTCCTAGCAGAAATGCAAATGGCTGTTCAGAAAAAAAAAAAAGGAAAGAAAGAAAGAAAGAAAAAGAAAAGAAAAGAAAAAGTAAAGAAAAAGAAAGCGATCAAAGCCCGGGACTCGGGGTGGAATTACATGAGCTTGTTGTGCCTCAGTTTCTCCATCCATCTCATGGGGCTGACACTATTTCAGCACGCTGCTCAGCTTACCCAGGTGTCCCGATTGCTGCAGGAGCCACTGGGTGAGAGCGACACCCTGACGGCTATTGCAGGCCTGAAAACTGCATCCTGTTTCAACGATACTTGCTCCTTACGGTGTCTTTCAACTGGGCTTCTCCCCAGAAGTCCCACGAAAAAGACAGTGCCAGGAGATCTGGGGGTATTTGATCTGTCAGCGACTTTTTCCACACCGTGCTGGCACCTTCCCAACAGATGCTGGAAGCAAAGGTCTCCTAGCCCCGACCTCCCCCTGCTTCCCCGCGGCGGCAAGGAGAGCCGGGCCCGGAGGACGCGGGCCCCACTCCCGGCCCGGCCCCCGCGGCGCCGGCTCCGCTCCGCGCCACGTCCCGGCGGCGGCGGCGGGCGGCGCCCGCGGCCGCATATTCATGAGCCGTGATGTCAGCGGGGCCCCGGCGCGGCGCGGCGCGGCGCGGCCGCCCCACAGCGCCATTTCCTGGCCGAGAAGGCGGCGGCGGCGGAGGGATAAGAGCGAGCGGCGCGGCCGCGCGCCGGCAGGGGGAGACCGTCCTGCGGCGGCGCCGGGCACCACGGCCGCCGCGACCCGCTCCGCCGCCGCGGCCCGGGCCGGGGCCGCCCGCCCGCCTCTGGGGCCGCCGCCGCCGAAGTTGTCGCGTCGCTGCCGCCGCCGCCGCCTCCCGGGGGCGCGGGCGCCGGGCGGGGCTGCGGCCGCCCCCCGAGCCGGCGGGAGCCGCGGGGAGGATGGTGGAGCGGGAGAGATGGAGCTGAAGCGGAGCATGGCGATCCCGCGGCTCCTGTGGCTGGGACTGTGGGCTGCGGTGCTGCGGGACGCCGCCGCCGCCGCCGCGGCAGGTGAGGCGCTGACAGCCCGGCGCGGGGCGGCCCCGGCGCGGGGCGGCCGCCGAGGAAGGGGCCGGGGGAAGGGGCCCGGCCGTGCCCCGGCTCGGCGGCGCGGGCGCCGCTGCGCCCGGCCGCGGGGCTGCCCGCGCCGCGGGGGGGGCGGCCCGGCCGGCTCGCTGCCGCGGCTACAGGTGGCCCGGGCGGGCGGCCTGGCGCGGCGCCGAGCCCCCGCGGGGGTCCCCGGGGCGCTGCCGGCCTCCCTCGGCCGCGGGGCCGCCGCGCCGGGGCTCTGCCCCGCGCCGCGGTACCGCCCGGCAGAGCGGCCGGCGGCGGCACCCGCCAGCGTGGCCGCGCCGCGGGGAGCGGTCCAAACGCTCCGTTCGGGCCGTCCGCGGAGACGCTGTGCCGGGGCTTGCTCGGCTCGGGTCGGCGCGGAGCGGAGCCGGGTGCTAACGCGCTCCCGAGCGGCTTTCGTCGCGTTTTCCTTCCTAACTAACGCTCCGGAGTTTCGCCTCTGAGTGGACGCGGAAAGACGCGGTGCGGGAGCCCCCCGCCGACTTGGCGTGGAGCGGGGGGCGGCGGGGGGCTGCCCCCGGGGGGGGGGGGGCTGCCGTCGGGGGTTTGGGGGGCTGCCCTCCGTGCTTGTCCTCGGGGGGCCGCGTTGTGAGTCCGGTCGCTAGACCGCGGGACCTTTCCCTGAGTGTGCGGTGGTAGACATCGTCCTTTCACCACCCCAAAAACAACTTTCAAAACCTCCCTACCTCTGTTCTTGTAATCAAAATATTCAGAGGTGGCAAATTAAAAAAAAAACGCTGCCTGTTTTGACAACCAGTGTGTTCCAAAGCTGTCCGTTTTGTCTGACAGCTAGTTGATAAGAAATCTAATACAATTTTATTTCCTAGTAGTCAACTGTATTTCAACTTTTGCAGCTATTACAGGCAGGCTTGGAGGAGCCTATTTGGATGAGATTATTTCTTGCACTGGTGCGAATGTTATTAGATGAGAAATCAGGAGTGGGAGAGTCAAAGGAGGGAAAGTGGAAATTAAAATCCATATTGATGTCCTGTGCTCTCCTACCTTTTACCTGCAGAAGGACATGCTTCAGCTAGGAGTGATCTTTCTTTTTTTAAAAAAACTGTGACATCTATTAAAGTTTCCTGATTAGGATTTCTTCCTTTCAGTTGATCGTGATGGAGGGATTATACTTGCATGTTTTAGAGAATTACAACCTAGGCTGTACATTTGTGCTCTGTTTTTATTTCCTCCATCATTAATTTGTAACCATAAAGAGTCTCTAAAGACACTTCACTGTTTAGTTTGTGGTTAACTCTTTCAGCAGAGCAGTCTAAGGAAAGCAAAGTTATTTTGCTGCTCCATTAAAGCACCTGTAATTAAAGTATCTGTCAATTTGTATGTGCATTTAGCAAGCTGGCTATGTTAGTTTTCTGTAATACAGAAAGAGCTACTATGAAGCTTTCATGTTTGCTTCCAATATTGTGAGTGGGGAAAGGGAGGATGCTTTCTGGCACGCACTGGGACATGTAATTTGTGTTACAGAGGAGTTAAGTAATGCAGGGTTAGATCATCCTCACCCAAGGTGATTAAATCCTTAGCCCTGCAAAAGAGCTGCAGCAGCTAAACTAAAGCGATCATCCCAGTTTTTCCACGCTTTTAGTGAGTTTGCTAAGTCGGTAACAACAGATAGAAGGGCAAAAGACTGAGTATTGGAAACCAGCCGTTAACAGGCAGGGAGAACTCATTAAAAGGAGGAGTGAAGTCCTTCTGCCGGTGTGCCGCGGTCGCTCCGGGGCCCCTGGCGCGCCGCTGAGCGCTCGCTGCCGGAGGCAGAGTGCTAGCTGGGCACACAGCGTGGGCTCTCCCTCCTGCCCGCCTTACAGCAAAGCTGGGGGCGCGCTCGGCCGCCGCTGCACCCTGCGAGGCCCGGCGGGAGGGGACGCGTTGGCGGTAGGGAAGTGGCACAGCAGAACGTCTCCGTGTTGGGTCACGGTTCGGGCTGTAACAGAGTTTGATAGGACAGGGCTGTTTACTTCACAGCGCTCTGGATTTCACAAGTGGCATTTTTCCATCTGGTTTCGTAGGCTAGCAAGGCATCCTGTTGGAGAGCTTTCGAGCTGCTGAGCTGCCTTAAGCTGTAATGTACTATGATACACGGTTGCACAAAAGCCGTGGAATGCCTTTTTAGAAAGGATGTGGAGGCCACTGCCAGGGCATATTATTGAAGTAGACTAGATCTGATCTGGTCTGTCAGTCCTGTCTGTGCCACTGCGTAGGAAATAGCTGCTCTCTCTAACAAAACTAGCTTTACATTTATTTTCTGCCTTCCTGCTTTCCCACGGTCTCCTTTGATCCTCTGGTTCTTCCTTCGTATGCCCATCTTTCTTAAACGTACTTACACAGTTGGCTTCCGTGTTTTCTCATGGTAACGCATTCCATGTATTCACTTCTGCTTGAGGGAAACACTCCCCATCCACCCACACATGCAACAGTGCTCTGGGCCAAATTCTGATCGCTTCTGTGTCAATGGAAATCTGAGCAGCTCCACGGACTCCAGCCCTGCTGTTTCAGTCACAACTACGTAACTCTGAACCCTCTGACTGGACTGAAGGGTCAGGGAGGCTTGTTCAAGCCTACACCCACATCAGGCAACAGCAATGTGTTCTGTAAACAGCTTTGCTCCTCTGCGAGGTGTACTGGAAAATACGCTTTGCTTTTGTGGGTTTAGTAAATTGCAGAGCAGCTTTCTGTAATGCAGAGGAACAGGGTATGCTGAATAACATGGCATAATTGATTCTTTCTTGTATCCCAGCTCTTTACAAATGCACACAACAGAGCAAGTAGGTTGATTTCTTAGCAGCGCGGGAACACCCTAGATGAAATTCAAGCCGGAGGAGGAGAGGGAGGTATGGTACTGTACTGAGAGGACCCAGTTAGTGCTGCTGGATTGCTGGCACAGCGAAGCTCCCAGCATTTCTGTCTGGCTCTGCCTAGGCGCTTCTCTGTGGAAGCTCACCCAGCTGCTGTGTGAGTGAGCACTGAGCTGAAAAAGCCCCAGGTATGGGCTGAGCTGTCACCTTTCTCTGGCAGTTGCAATTTCAATGCTTGCCTTTGGTTATTGCATATCAACACAGTAGAGCAGTGATGAGACTAGCAGACCCCTGTGCAGTGTTTGCTGGTAGGGTATGTGATTCCAAACCACCAACCTAGAGTAATTTGCTGTACTCCAACCCCCCTTCTTCTGGGGGCGGGGCGGAGTAGTGTTTCTTTTTTTTAGGTATGAAATTTACAGGACCTCCAATCAAATTAAAGGTGTCCCAGGGTCAACCCGTGAAACTAAATTGCAGCCTCGAGGGAATGGAAGATCCCGAGATGTTGTGGATCAAGGACGGAGCAGTGGTGCAAAGCGTAGACCAGGTGTACATTCCAGTAGATGAAGAGCACTGGATCGGCTTCCTCAGGTACAGCAGATGCAGAGAAGGAGGAATATCACGGAAACTTGCACAGTGTTCTGCTGTCGGCTATATCTATGCAAGTGCTTTGACCTCAGCAGGGCAGAGTCCTTAGGGTCTGCAGTTCAGAGTGCTGCAAGGACATAACTGAGAGCAGAACTGAAGCCACTGTGGGCTGAGATTTTATGCACTAGAACTTTACTGATTTCCTGACTACTGCGGTGACAGATGCTTTGCTAATGCTCATGATGCTTGAGACATGACTTCAAGGTGAAAGGATGTTCTTGCCTTGTTTGTTCATCTTGTTCTGCTGTGCAGCAGGAAGACTAAGTTCTGACTTAAATAGGTTTTCTCTCTCATTCAATTCTCTTACTCTCCCTCTCTTGCGCTCTCAGTCTGACTGAAGAGTGAGACTTGTTAATTGAAATGCGACTCCCAAGACTACATCCCCTTTCTTTCTTGGGGAGGAGTGTTTATCACCTAAACCAATCCTCATTTTTGTGAAGCTTCCCTGCATATATGCTCCTCAAAGTATCAGGCCTGCCCTACTCAGAAGCTCAAAAACTCGCTTCTGCAAAGCGTCTCTCTATGCCTTTATTTCAGCAGAAGTGGATGTCAGTTAGTTGTGAAGATACCGAGTTAAACAAGACCCCAGGTTCTTCTCTGGCCCTTTCTATACATAAAGAAAGCTTCTACAAGCAAGTATGCCATCAGTGTGAGGGCTCATTTGTGAGCTCAGGCTTCATCCCCTCTTAGGCCTTGTGGATTAGCATAGCTTGGAGTCCCTGATTCCAGGAACCAAAAGTCTCCATGATAAAGCTGGTCTCCAATAAACACTGATAATTTTACTAGGCACAGACTTTTCCTGTCTTGTAACATTGTTGTGGAAACAGTTCATCTTGAAACTGTGCCATTTACCTCCCCTCTGTTCTACTAGTTAAATCTCATTGCCCCTTGGAGTCTCCCAGTCTGATCTCCTTTCTCACATCTCGTTTTCCTATGTTGAGAATTTTCTACAGCACCAGGGCTGAGATGGGGTGCCCAGTCTAGATGTGTCCGTATTTTTCACCTTTTTCCCTTTCCCTCGTAAAGTGATCATTTCTATCATCCACTGTGTGACTTTCTCCTACGATCACTGTGTTTCAGAACATGCGGCTGGATGGGCAGGACAGCTGATGCCATCTGAAGGTACAGCTCTGAAAATCAGGCTGTAGTGGGACCATTTTGTGCATTTCAGCAGGCACTCCCTTTTCTGTCTTCTATCCTGAGACATTCTCCTCCTTCCCCCAGACAGACTGCTAGCATTAGAAAAATGGGCATCAGATCTGCTCAGGATCCCTGCATGGCAGGAGACGCATGGCTACACATCCCAAGGTTGGGGGGGGGGGCAATCAGCATATGTACATCAACAGGCGCTTGGAGTCCCACTGGTGCCGTTTGTAGCTGAGACCTTGCAGCTCTGGGACCGAATTCTGCCTTCATTCAGCTGCACGTAAGGCTAGCCTAATGTTAAAGGCAATGGAGCTACTGCGGATTTAGTCGTGGAACAATGAACAGAATTTCTCCCCTGAATGGGAAGTCTACAGCTGGAATACTAGTCAGTCCCCATGACTGCCTTTACTTGCTTAGCAGCATCTTCTTGGAAGAGGAGTTGTTGCTGAGTAAGGGAGGACACAGAAAAGTTTGTGGGGTGAGGTCCTGTGCTGGAATAGGCCAGCAGAACTCCTTTGAAATCATGAATTGAGAGTCAGACCCAACGAATTTTGCCATGTTAAGTGCTCTAAGGAGGGTAATACTGAGTGCAGTTGGAGTGAGGGGAGCTGCTTCTGACCTATTTATTCCAGTGTGAGGCTGCTACCAGTCCGAGCCCCTAACTGAAGCAAAACTTGTTGGAGGTTTGTGATTTTGAGTTTCCTACTAGCTCAGATGTCGTAGGCCAAGCTGTTACTCTTGAAGACTAGCTAGAATCACAGTTCCAAATCCAGGAGATGAGTAACTGCTTCCTGTTTTTAGAGGACACGAATTACGGGTTGTCTGCGTGGATATTTCTGAGGAAGGCCTGTCTGCTCTGCTAAGGATTACGTCCATTCACTCCAGAGAGGAGCCTCCTTGCTCCACTGTTTTGCCGCATGCTTTGCGCTGGTTGGCTGTTGCCCTCCTCCCCAGAGGTGGCTGTGTTTCAGTGGGTGTTGTCTGTGCATCTGGTTTGCCAAAAACACTTGGAGGGCCCTTTGGGGCAAAAACGTGCTTTTCCACGTAAAATATCGATATGGCTTTTGACCTTTTTCAGCTTGAAATCCGTCGAGCGGACAGATTCTGGGAAGTACTGGTGCCAGGTTGAGAACGGGGGGAAGAAGGAAGAATCACAGCAAGTGTGGCTCATAGTAGAAGGTAAGGAGGAGTAGTGCTGGTTTCCTTTCAGGGCTGACCCACCAATATAGTCTAGATGGAAGCGAAGTGGTGAGAACAGATTGCGCTGGCGACAGGCTTCGTAGCTATGAACCATTACTGATACTGCAGGGAGACAGCTACAGAGCAGGAGTAGGAAATGAAGGGAGAGTAGCATCAAGGAGAGGAGCTGTCAGTTTATTAGCTCTCTGGTTTTGTTTCTGTATATTAGGTAGTAAATGGATGATCCTTTCACATACTCCCAGCCCCTCAATCCATTGTTGTTTTGGTCTCCAAATAATTCATAGAATCATAGAATAATTTAGGTTTGAAGGGACTTATGGGGATGATCTGCTTTGAGAAGGGTGTTGAGCCAGAGTCACAGGCTGGTTCTGTGCATCAGCCAAGTGGGTCTTTGAGGACAAGCTCCAGTTTTAACTCTATTCTTGGGAGTTTCAGGGGAAGCACTTCATAGTCAGGAATATTCCATGTGGTCCCATTTTGCCCAAACAGTCCTGTCTGATAAAGAATAACATACAGTTGCCCAAAAATTTCCCAAGGCGAAGTAGATTGGTGGCTTCGTATTGCCTTATTTCATTTCCCTTGAATCATGATCCTATTAGGCTCTCAGAAGCTAGTAGCAGGAGGATGGTTTAATATTTGGTGAGGAAGTTGATAGGAACAGAATATTTGGAGCAAGAACTGACGTTTTGGATATACTTGATAACATTTGTCTCTTTGGGCTGGAGCTGAATCAGTGCCCCTAAAGGGGAGGGTGGGATTGTGTGGCAAGGGATAGGGTGGATGGAGTTTTACAGCAAAAGTCTCAGCTGCTCGGAGCCATGGAAACATCCATAGTAGTTTTCATGGGAACTCCAATGCTTACCTGCTGTTCTCCTGAATTCCAAGGTTTTGTCCATCTAAGATTTCAGGTGCAGTTGTGCAGTATTGCTATTTCTATTCCAGTTACTGTGGTCCACTTCAGAGGTGGCTGCATTTGCGTGGTGGGTGCTGGAAGAGTAATTGTTTAGTTCAGTGTACTAAGGAATCTGAAAAAACAAAGGAGCCCTTCTCGATATTACAGGCAAAAAATATCAGTCATAAAAAACAGCTGCAGCCAGATAAGAGGGAGTGTTGAGAATGAAGGCCAAAGCTCGCAGAAGAAGCATGACCTGCAACATGCAACTAGTCATTTTTATAAGAACAGCAAGTATGATAGAAGCTAGTTAAACTTGAACTGAGCACATAATCATGTGAAATAGGAGTTAATGGAAAAAAATTAACAAGTAGTGATAAGGGGGTGAATAAAAATATATTGGCTGTTAGCATAAGAAAATGCTAAGGAATGCAAAAGCATATCAGTCCCACAGTCACTGTTATCTCCACACTTGTTTCTTGCTTGGGCCTACCGGATTTGTCTAGAAGCAGTTTGCCTTATTAGTAACAATTGTTATATCCTCTGTTTTTGGCTGAGAGAGGATTTTTATTCCAGTCATGTATGCAGTCTTCAGTAGATTTTGATGCCTTTCAGTATGAAATACAATACAAATGTAGGCTATTCATGATCTAATTAAAAGCAAGCTAGAATGGATTTCTATGCTATCCAATATCTGTTGCTTGAGTTAGGTAGTCTTTATCAGGCAGAATTTGTACTGATGGAGTTTGTGTTTTACAAACAACTAAAGTGCTTGATCTAATGAAACTCTTCTCAGAACTTACAAAAACACAGTGACTTTGAAACCAGTTCCAGTTTAGAAACTAGATTCTGGCCTTATGGAAAACATGATAGCATTTGATACCTGAAGAAGTAATCTAAGAGGCATACTGCTGAGTGTGACCATCTTAAAAACTAAGATAGTGTTTCTTCTGGAACTGTCCTTTTGAAATTACACCTCTCACTATGTGGCTCTTCCCCTGTGACTGCTAGCCCATGTGGTGGTTACACAGCTGTTGCCACAGCCAGTCCTGTGTGGACATGTCCCCTTGAATTAATGCTGTCTGAACACTGAAATGTAGAAGAAAGTTGGCCCAGTAAGGCAGATAATAAGTTGGAAGAGGGACTACACAGATTTATTTCTGGCAGTTGACTGCTC
The DNA here is from genome assembly GCF_028389875.1 of Rhea pennata. NCBI lineage: Eukaryota > Metazoa > Chordata > Aves > Rheiformes > Rheidae > Rhea > Rhea pennata. The sequence goes on along the minus strand of NC_084667.1, from coordinate 16,510,633 downwards.
TGTGCATCTACTGTGCAGCTGTGAAATGGGGTGCCTATTACTCCCTCTCGTACCAGGAACTGGGTGGATAAGTGTGTCACTGATGGTGCAGCACCCAGACATCATTGCCTTGGAGCAGTGCATGTGCCTGAGCTGCATGGGTCAACTGTGCTCCCTGTGCCGTGAGAGTTAGTGTCCTACCTGTGGCCTTGTGTGATCTGCACAGTTGCTCTAGAAGTGGGAAAACCTGCTGAATGGGGCAGCATTCTCCTGAAGGGTTGCTCAAAGGGAGAGCAGGCAGGAATCCTGCTGTCCCTGCCCATGGGTAGAAGAGATAGTGACATTTCCTCTTCTGAGAAGGAGGGCAAAGTGGGTGGAAGTGTCATAAATGGTATCTGAAAGTTCATTCACTTTTATTGTTTATATATGATAACAATAAAAAGTAAGCAAAAAAAAAAGCAGTAAATCATGATGATGGGTATATCTGTCCTGAGCGTGAACCTTTGTACAAATAGGCATCATTCCTTTTCTAATCAAAAATATTGTGACCTATTTTTAGGCCTATTTTAGTTTGTTTGTTTACCTGCCACTCTAAAGAGGAATGTGTAAAAGGGTGAGGAAAATCCAAAGAAACTGTCACCTAGATGATACAAACAGTGACTGAAGGGTCAGCAGAAGACTGAAGACATTGCTTTCATTTGGGGTGTAGGAGAAATGTCAAGCATTAGGCTTCTAAATATGTATTTAGACACTTAAATTAATCACTTGCTTTCAGAGGTGCTCAGGATCTGCCATAGTGATGGGAGTTATTTGAGCCTGTTGCCTTTGTGGCCAAGGACAGATAGTGTAAATTAAGCATCCAAATGCACAGTATCGTTGGTTCCTCTGTTTCTCTGAGGTACTTTATCAGTACACTTTCCCCAGCTGAGAATACTTAATCTTTCATTTTGGTGCAGACACAGTCAGTAGCTCAAAACTGAAAGTTTTGAGTATAAATGGGACTCAGCATTGCTCTGGGCCTTCAGCTCTTCCTTGGGCCACCAAAATGCATGTCTGCCACTCTGCAGGGTGAGCACCCACTCTAGTGCCTTGTGAATATTGTGTTGCTGCTTTGGAGCAGTAAAACCGCAAGGAGTTTGACATTGCCTGTGAGAGGAACCACATCATTTGCTGTGTTGAGTTATACTCAGCTATTACTGGTTTAGAAGTGACCTGAGGCAGTGCTGCTGCAGCTGCGTTTTTGCTCTGGATGGCTCTGATCTGAGGCATGTTGTACCAAATGGGAATCTTTCCACTGCAGTGAACAGATACGTATCAAGAGAGCGATGTCCATGAATAGCCCTCAGCTCTGTAACACATTATCCCTAATTCCAAGGCAACCTGCCTCTCTCGGTGTTTGGAGCATGCTGGAAGGCCACTCTATTCAATTAAGCTGTGGAGAGACTACTGTAAATGATGCCTGTCTCTCACCAGGGGAATTCTTTCCTCCTTCATGAGTTTGTTACAGCTGCTAGTTCAACATGTTTAGAAGATTCAACTTTTAATGCATGGCAAGAAATATCTGGACCTAGATTAGGTATTAAAATGGTGACAGACACTGCTAGGATTCTTGTCTGTTGCCTTTTTAAACCCCAGTTTCTCCAACTGAAAACTGAGCCAATACTGCCATTAAAAGCTACTTTACAGGGGAGTTTTGAAGGACACTCATTCAAAGTGAGTTTTTTTTTCAAAGGCATTTTGGAAAGGGGGAGCTTTTCTCTTGCTGACTTTCAGTGGTAGTGGTAGTTCATGTCCTGAGGTGATGTGGTATATCTGACCCTGTATTTTTGAGAAGGGCTTGAGGAGGATCAGATTAGGCATAGGGGCAGATGGGTGTCCAGTGTTGGGCACTCTTTTTAGAAGAAATAAGCAAGAGACAGAAGGAACCTTTCCAGTTATTATCACTTGTCTGTTGCTTTTTTAGGTGTGCCTTACTTTACTGTGGAGCCTGAGGATGTGTCCGTGTCCCCTAATGCCCCATTTCATATGGCCTGTGCTGCTGTTGGTCCCCCTGAGCCAGTGACAATTGTCTGGTGGATGGGAGACTCTAGAGTGGGGCTTCCAGACATCTCTCCCTCCATCCTAAATGTGTCAGGTAAGGCTGCTGCCAATGCAGGAGATTCACTTAGAGTATCAGGAGTGTGGAGAGAGGAAAAGGAGGAGAGGGAGTCTTGTTTCAGTACATGTGCAGGGACACTGGGTGGCAACGTGGTGTGAGAATGGTCTTTAGCTTTACACTGACAGCTGAGAGATTATAATCACATACAAAACCAGGTCACCTCGAGGAGTGATCATTTCCCAGTGTGTTTTGCTCTGGCCTGCAAGAGCACAAGCTCTTCAGAGCCTGGGTGGGGCTGGCACTGTAGTAAAGCTGCTGCTGAAGAGGTGATGCATGGTTGCTTTGTCTTTTGTTGCTCCACCTCATGGAGGGTGTTTTTATTTTCTTAAATGATTCTGCTGGTGACATTTGGCTTAGGAATCTCAAAGTCTGCACTTGTAACAAATGCCACTTCTTCCTTCCATGCACAGCCATGACACATGCTACTTTCCCCTCTTTCCTCTGTTCTTGCAGGCTTGCTGGATGCTCTTATTAAACCTGACTGCCTCATGTAATTGCTTGACAGTTGTATTGAGGCTATCAACCAGCCCACTTCAGCATCAGAGACCAGAATTTGCTCCAGAGTGGGTGTTAGGTGGATAGTGGTAAGACTGCCCTCCGTGACAGTGTCTGCTGAAGAACTCAGGAGCACATCATTGTGCCTCTCTTCAAGGCTGCTCTCAGAAGGGAGATGCATACCTACCAGGACCTGATTGCCTCTATTCTTGTAGTTACCTCCTAAAGGTAACTTAATTTTAGTTCATTGTCCAACAGCTACATAATGCTGCTTCTGTCTGCTGCTGTTTTATTATTCTCAGCAGTCCCAAGCCAAAGTTGAACTAGCAATTTAGAAAGAAAAGGTTTTATGACTCAGATTCATCTCTATGGCCTCTTCATCAGTGTTAATGCACTTAGACCCAGGGGGAGTTTGTTTCTGTACATCTTCATCCATCCCTTGAGCCATCTGATCCCATTAAGCCTTCCCTTAGAACCTAATTTATATGTAAATCAAAACTTGGTTTGTGATTTGCAATAGTTTTATCATCTGCTCCCTCTCTTGTGTTGCTGCTCTATGGTGTTCCAAGTTGGAAGTGAAAATTGCTCCCTTATGACATAATCTGCCAGTTAAAATGAAAATGGGGAAGACTGATAATCAAGAGGGGAAAGACAATAAAGAAAAGTCGCCCTTGCTCCACTGAACTCATCCCATGGTGCTTCACATAACTTTCGTTATTGTGGGACAGTGATACAGGGATCTGACAAAGACTCTTAAAGTGAATTGCTATTAGATATTTTTCACCAGCAGCTTTCTTTGCCCTTTTCTCTGCCACTCCAAACATGTAGGTAGATATTTCTTGGCTGCAGGGGAATCCATACTTTTTTTTGTGTGTTTTTTTTTTTGTTTGTTTGTTTGTTTTTAAAACCCAGCCTCAGGGGGTAGGAAGTTAGGTGCTGATGGATCTGAGATACCTAACCTCTATTATGCAAAACAATGTACAGCTGTAATGCACTGAGGTGCTTGCATTTTGTGTCTTTTTTTTTTTTTTTTAACAAGGAGGAAGATTACAAAGTTCATAATCTTCTTGACTTGAAACTCCTTTCTGAAATGTTTAGAAAATTATCTCTGTAGTGTTTTTGGGGTTTCCTCTGGGTGGATCTTGTCTTTGCAACATAGAACATGTGGTGAGGCACAAACTGTGGTCGGATTGCCAAAGCATGTCAAAAAAGCCTGTTGGTAAGAAAACAGGCATTACTGACAAAAGAAACTATCAAATCTTGAAGAAAATAGTGATGAAGTGCTGGTTAGTAAGCAAACATTTGAAAGGTTCAGCAAGCAGTTTGGTAAAAGGAGTGTTGTGTTTGGAAAGCAGTGTTTACAGACAGTGCTGGAGAGCAAGGGGATCTTGGTATATAGTGTGTTTTGCATCTTTTTCAGGGCAGGATTGTATTTGGGAAGTACCTAGCATGTCAGGTGCTCCTCAGCTCTGCTGTCTTGCCTTCAGCTGGCTGTCCTGTTGCTTCTGGTTCACTGGGGCGAGTAGAAGAAGCTAAAATGTTTCGCTTTTGCTTTTTAGCAGGTCCTCTTCTCTTCACTACACCTTTTCCTTTGCAATGCTGTCAGTCTTAGGTCCTTGGAAGAGGAATCAAATGGCAAAGATGGACACTGTGCAGCCTCCTTCATCCAGCTTTGAGAAAGCTTTTCTCTCCTAAACTGCATGCCCAGCTAGTGTTTCCTGTCATTTTTTTCTCTGATAGAGCTCCATAAAGCAACTGAGGACCAAGTAGAGTGAAGACAGATGCTGGACATGCTTCTTTAGGCAGCTTTGCAAATGCATCTCTATTCTGAATAATTACCAATACCAATTTACGTCTTGGAACAACCAGACATTACTATAATGCAATGGTCAGGCTCTGAGATGGCAGATGCTCACTAGAGATAGGAAACATAACCCTCTCTTGTGTTGTATAATACCTAGAAGGTGCCTTCTGGCTGATGCAGTAGCATTTTTTCCATTTTGTGTTTTCAAAAATCAGATGCAAGGCAAGGGACATGTGGGCATTACCTTCAAATGTGCAGCCTCTACTTGGAACCTTGCCTGGGTTCATAGCCCGGTTAGATGGTTATTGCTTAGGTTGTGGTGATGCTCAGGGGGTGGGTGGATGCCTGGGCTGTATAGACCCCATTTATATATACAAGCACTGTATAAATATGTGGTGCAACACATCCCTTGTGCTAAGGGAGCCCAGCAGTATGGGGTGCGATGACCACCAAGAAATAAGGTGGAGGCTGAGTCATGCAGTAATGAGAAATGGACATCCACTAACCAAGCACTGTGATCTACTCTTCTGCCAGATTCACCCTTCCCTTTTAGTGCTTTCTGAAGCTCCGATGGAAGTTCTCCTATACCAGCATATTCTCTCCTTTAAAAATGTGTTTGGCACATAAATTACATTCAAATCCACATGCCTTTGGTTGACACCATGCTCAGCCCTCCGATTGCCTGTATGGCGTGAGCTGGGTGTCATACATAATTGAAACTCAGCTGAAGGCTTGAAGCTGGATTACATGGCTTTTTGTGTTTCTTTTCCTTTTCTTGGCTAATCTCCAGGTATTAATCAAAGCACAGTTTTCTCCTGCGAAGCTCACAACGTAAAGGGATTATCTTCATCTCGGACAGCCACTGTTCAAATTAAAGGTGAGAGTGCAAGAGCATGGGCAAGGGAGGAGGGATTGGCCCTGTGGGGAGGGAAAGGAAGGCTCTTTAATGCAGGGGCTGTCTAAAAGCTGCCTGCGAATAGCCCCAGTTCAGCCAAAATAATGCATCGTACTCCAATGGCTGCTGCCTGCTTGCTATGCAGGGCTGTATCCCTGTGGTGAAATTGGCTGTTGAAAATAAAACACATCTGATTCAGGAACGGAAACATGATGTCAAATAACAGATTTTCCTTGAAAAGGAAAGAGTCAGAGCAGTGAAATTGTTCATAACAGAGAGATGTAGCTGGTTATGATCTAAACAGTGGCTGGGGAAATCTTTCCTTCTTGGAGATAGATGAGTCTTGTTAGAGCTAAGAAGGCCATTACATCTATTTGCTTCTACTGGCATCAAATTAGATACTGAAAACAGACAGGGAAGTTTATTAGCGGTGGCCAGTAAAATCCACCTGTCCACATTTTCATGTATTTTTTTGTTGTTGTTGTTGTTCTTTGCCCTTTAGAAACTCATTGAGAACAAATAATTCCTAGCCCTTGTATGAGCAGCTGCCACTGTGAACCCCTGCGCCAATGTTGCATTTTCTCTGCTTGGCCAGGTGACTGAAACAGTGGGATAATCGAAACAGTCAGTGCTGCCCCTCCTCTTCATGTTGGGATGCTTCTGCGTTTGAATTCTTAGGCATGCTTTAATGTGCATTACATGACATGATTTATCAGTTCTAGGAGAGACGTGTCACAAAAATCGTTTGTTCCAAGTGGTAGCTTATTGCTCAGCCTGAAAAAGAGCAAGCATTCTTATCTGTACCAGAACTTACAATTGTATTAGTTAATATGCATTAAAATATAGCTTAAAAACCGGGTGTGGATCTACCATTTCTAGGGTATATTTTTCTGAAGAACAAACATTGTGGTTACTGCCATGCCAGGAACGCAGTATGCTGGATTAAGCTCCCCTTAAGGACTTGTCTACTCAAGGGAATTAGTTATTGTGGAATATATCTTTTATGGATATTTCTATTCTGGGATAGAGTTTAGTTCACAAAGCTATTATGCTTTAAATTCTCAGGCTTTTTTCTTTATTTTTATGTTAACACAGATTTTTAACCATTAATAAGACAATGGGACCTAGGCCTCAGAATTCTCATGTATTTCCTAGAAATTACATTTAACCAAAAATGTTTCAAATGCTTCAAGGTCAGTCATAGCTAAGGAATCCACGCAACCCACTTGAGACCTATCATCCCCCAGTTTTAAAGCTGAAGAGAGTGAGGTTAAGTGATTTGCCAAATGTCACATCAGTATCTGACATCTCTTAGAGATTAAGAAAATAGGGTTTTAAATAGCACATCCTGTGCTGTACTTATGTAGGTTCTAACTAATACCTCGAAAATATGTTTAAAACAGTAATTATAAACTTAGGGAAGTGAGGAGGCTCTTTTAAAGAACAGAAGCTTGGAGATCCAGTACAACTCATGTTAAAATTAAAGCAAAGCTCCCAATGAGAGCATCACTGGAAACAGGAGCTGGCCCAGATAATGATCATTTAGTCCTTGATCCTACAAACATATGGGGACTTCAGTGGAATTATTCTTGGGCGTAGCTGTCTGGACGTGCATGATCGGGGCCGTCCTCTCTTAAACAGATTCATGTGCTAATGAGGACTCTGAAGTCTTTCTACAATTTATTAATCAATTTGTTTCTTCTGTGTTTCCAGAAGCAAATATTTTTGCTAGGACACTTTTAAACTGTTAACATTTCTTCAGATTTGCTGCTGTTGTTGTTCATTATCTGTTCTCTGTAGTGCCTACAATGTGCTGGGTGTCCTCCAAGCAGAAAATTACTGTTATCGAGTCCCCAGTCGTGTACAAAGCCCTATTGTTCCAGGCACTCTACAAACACACAGGAAGTTAACTCAAATTATCTTAACACTCAAGCTGCCGGTTTTGGACTGGCTTTGCCCTCCCTCAGATGTGTCCCTAAGTCTTTTATGGTCATATCCCATGTTTCATAGTATAGAAGAAAAAAAACACTGAGAACTTCTTCCAGCACCCAGTGAGGAGATGTGTCTATCCCTTCTACATGTAGCAGAATTGTGGGAAGGTGCTAGCAAACTAGCCCTCTTGAGGGGCTGTGTACATTAGAGTAGATGTGTTAGCAGTTGACTATTTGTTGTCACTGGCATTACAGCCCATATCTCGTTTGGGTTTGCCATCTAGTGTTGAAGAGAACCTGTCACTAAACTCAGAAGCTGTGAGTATGTTTGCACAAGACTTACATTAGGGGCAATGTTTCAATGATATTCAAGTTAGCATAGCTGTGAAAGTAAGCTTAAAAACAATTGTGTTTTTTTTTTCCTCCAAAGAGCTTACCAACCTAAATAGCCAAGATCAAAATGGAAAGAAATAGAGGAAAAGCAAACAAGCAAAAACCCAGAAAAGTCTTATGTTAATTCACAGAGACCTTTCATTGAAAGGCAGAGAACTCATTGCCCCTCTGCTATCCTGGACCGGTGGTCTGCCTCCCTTCCCTTCTATGTGTGTCTGTGTGCATATGCATGTGTGCGTGCACACACACATGTATATATGCATACATACACTCCTCCCCCAACCCCCCCCCCCAAAAAAAAAAAAAAAAAAAAGTAGTCCCAAAATATTTAGAATAAACACCTGGAGGCAAGCAGTTTCCAAAGCAGTTGGCTGCAAATCCAACTGGAAGGTATTCTGGTCAGTACAGTAAACCACCCTTCAATTTGTGCTGGCAGAGCTGTTCTGACTGAGAGCCAGGGGAGGGATTTTGAAGCCCTAATTTAGTTCACAATTTAGGTCCACAGACAGTCCTGGCGGCAAGGCTGAGTCATGCATTGCAATGGAGGGGGTAGGGAGGAGGGTTGAATGGTGAAGGTGCAAACATCACATACCAGCTTTGTTATCAAAGAGATCAACTTCTGTTCGTATGTAACAAGCAAGTATGCTGAACTCCTAAAGAGTGGATGCAATGTTATGATAATAGTTTCATTCACAACAGTCAGGGACACTGTCTAACGATGTTACATTGCACCAGTTCTGTCTCAGTTTCTAGCCTCAAGCCTCTGTCCATTTCCATGTGAATGCCTGCTGCCTTCTGTATATGCTGAAAAGCTTCTTTGCTTCCTTTATAGCCATGCCTCTTCCGCCTCTCAACGTAACTGTAAGCCAAGTCACCAGCAGCAATGCCAGCATAGCGTGGGTGCCAGGATTCGATGGCCGCTCTCCCCTCCACTCCTGCACTCTTCAGGTATGAGCCCTCTACATTGCCCCTGCCCTTCAGGGAGAATAGGACTCCCCTGACCACTTGACTTCTTGAGCCCTCTGTCATTCTCTTACCCACTCTGTAACAGCATTCAAATTTGCATTCCACAATTTTTAAAACATGAAAACTTAATAGGATGCAACTTGGACATGTGCAGGTGCCAAGCAGCAGAGCCAGCTTTGAGCATGACGCGTTTGAGACTGGCCTGATCCTCCCTCCCAGGAAGTTATCACATCACTTGCTCCATGGCAGCCGCTCCTATGCGGAGTCTCACGTGGCAGCACATATGAAGCACGTGTCACCCTATGGGAAGTGATTTTATGTGGCTGCAGGGTGATCACACAATCTGTTGGCTTGGAGCAACTGGCCCATGGTAACTTGTTCTAGTGCAGTGCGGTCACCTGCGACTCTTGTGCCATCTCAGCCCCGTGCTTTTCAATGCCAGAGGAAATGCTGGGATCCAACTATGTTAACGAGCACAGGGGATGAGGGCCTTGAGAGCAGAGGGCATGATACAGGAAAGGTGGGGATGATGAGATGAGTTGGGCTCTTTGGAGACAAAGTCAAGCCTATTTGCCTGTTTTGGAGCCCTGCCTCTAAATCTTGATTGAGTTTTACATTACCCAAGACCAATTCTGTCCAAAAAAATCAAGGATGTCCTTTAGCTCCAACTGGTGCTGAGTGCTCAGCATCTCTTTAAAAATGCAACACTTAAATTTAAGTTCCTAGAAACAATGATATGTGTCCAACTTCAGGCAAAGTTTATTTCTCACATTACACACTTAACTGTAAAATCGGATCAAACAGCTCAAACCTCAGTGACAAAAAGAAATGGTGACTTCTGAAGCAAGTGGAGCAAGGAGAGCCGGGCACATTCCCCATGGGTTTATCTGTCAGGTGCAAACAGTGGGCCCCTTTGCTTTCCCCACCCGATTACAGCACTAATGTGAGCTGGAGTGGAATTTCTGTGGGGTGTTGCCAACAATGTAGATGAGGAAGGATTATAAGCACAAAATATACTGGAGACAGCCAGGCTAATTTGCTTGTTCTCCTCTCTTGTTTGGGGAGGTGGAGAGGAAACCAGATTTCATGCTCTGATGTTTGTTCCCTTTTGTAAATTAAAGAAACTATCATCTTGATTTAACTAACTGACAGAAAGAATGCCTGAATGTAGCTCTGAATGTAGCTGGCTCCAGTCTCTGTTTTTTGTTGCTGCTTCTGTTCATTTGCTGTTCAAAATGGTTTTCTTCCTCTGTTTTACAATACTGAGTTAGCTCTAGTTGGAACAGCCTATTCTCCCTGGTGGTCATGCTCTTTAGCTTCAGCAGTGCTTATCCCCCCTGTGTTTTGGGCTCCTCCTCATCCTTTTTTTTTTTTTTTTTTTTTTTTGGTGGGGGGGGGGGGGGGTGAGGCTGCACCTCTGCAAAAGAGGCTGAATCCAAGCAGCTCAAATTCTGCCCGCTCAGCAGTCTCTCCCTGCTTTCCAAGCCTCACAGGCTCTTCTGTTCCATTTGGGGAGGATGAAGTGCTTGTGTTTGGATCTGGGAGCAGGTAAATTGGCACTAATCCTCCACTGACAGAAAGCTGTGTTTCCTGTAGTGGTCTCTGGCAGCTTAAATGCCATGGTTCATCTTCACTGTCTCTCCCATGGCTCTGGTTCTGTGAGAGCTATTGACCCACATTTCCATGTGAAAATGCGCATACTTCTGGCTCCCAGTGAGAGAGCGATTGTACTTCTGCCAGGAGCCTGCAGAAAGCCAAGGGGATGGGGGTGAGGCTTGGCTCTAGTTCCCTGGCACTCAGCAATTGCAGCCGTGCCCCAGCGCAGCACATGTTCAGATAGGCAGATTAGCTATGAGGGGGACAGGACAGGAAGTCGCAGTATTTACTCACCTTTCGCCCAAAATGTATTCCAGGGAATAAAAGGGGGAAGATGCAAGACTCGTGACAGAAATGCATTATCAAGGTGATGGAGTTGTATACTGAACTCTGATTGCTCTTTTTCTGCTTTGAATGACACTGACAATGAGAGCAGTATGTCCTTCCATTAGGAAACTTGAGATCTTCCTTTTTATTAGCTGAATTAATCAGTAGGCCAAAGTGTGTGTGAGAAAGAGCAGAAGAATGGTAGGAAGAAAGACTGCGGTAGTCTTAGAGAATAGAAAGTCCATGGGATTGTTTCACTTTTGTCAGTATACTTTGCCTTTACTCTGCTTTTTCTCTTGCACTTGAGAAGAGAGAAGGACTGAGCCTGGCAGCTATGAGGACACTATTGCTATTGTCAGTATAAAAGGAGGTGGAACAGTGAACCTGTCTGTGCATTAAAAGTATATAGTAAGATCAGATTTAACTTAATGTTCATATCACTTAAAAGTTCAAATTTAAAAAAGAGAAGAGGAGCTGCAGGAGTATAACAAGTTTCATTTTAATTTGAAACAGTTTGGGTGAACCAAACTACCTGTATCTGCTGTGTCTGTAATCTACTGCAAGACTGTACAAATATACAAACATCTGAAAAAAAGAGTTCAGAAAAAGTTGACAATAGGCTACAGGGAGGTTGATGTAACAGTTTTCAATGCCAAAGCTTGGATAAGCCTCAGAAACAAACAGCCAGCACTCAGATCACAAAATACTCTGAAGGAAATATTAATGTAGAATTGGCAACGTATGTAAGGAAATGTTTTAAAATATGGAACCACACTTTCAGATGATAGAAAATCACTATACTGCCAAAGGTAGAAGAGAGATGTCACTTAAACAAAATAGAGGCATGGCTTGTGATTCTTAGTTTGACAACTCCCTTTCTAGCATCTTAACCACCACTGGACCCATATCTGTTTCCTGGTCTTCCTGAGCTAACTGTGAAAGAGTTATGGAGCTGTTATTCATATGGCTAATCATAATGGCCTGCTCCCTTTTGTCTTGGCCCAGGTGGCAGAGTCACCAGAAGGCCAAGAGGTCTCCACAGAGGTTGCCCCAGTGCCCCCCTTTGCCTATGGCATGCAAGGCCTGAAGCATTCCACCAACTACAGTGTCCGCGTGTGCTGCAGCAATGAGATGGGCAGCTCCCCTTTCACAGACCGTGTGTACTTTCAGACTCTGGAGCTTGGTAAGCACATAGCAGACGAGCAGGAAAGCGGTTCTAAAGCTGACAAAGAACCGATGATAAACTTCATAAACTTACTAATTCACAAAAGCAAGTCCTGTTGCATTTGCACAATCAGACATGACACTGTCAGATTGCTTGTCCACTCTCGGGGTCTCCTAACAGCCTGCAATTCTTATTTCTCTTACTCTGGGTGAATCTGGGAATGGGGCATTGTATTTTCACATTTATTCTTCCCTGATGGCTTCCAGAACAAATTTTAGAAATTTTAAGTAAAGACGTTGAAGTTATGAAATCTATTTAGGACCTAAAACCAACCAATCAGTTGAGTCAAAAGCATCCTGATATTTCATTCCTGGAGTATCTCAACAGATATCTGTGAAGTTGTCCCATGAATTCATTGGACCTATTTTGTTCTATTCTCTGTCTTACTTTCAGTAAAATAAAATAATCTGTAGTCAAATGTGGTTAACAGCATGACGTGTAAGACAGAAGTTGATCCAGCCACAGGGCTTGTGTGTGCTATGCGTATGTCCCATTGGGTCTCTGAGATCCTTGGAGTCTTGGGAGTAAAAATAGAGATAGCAGTGAAACAAGAGATGCTGGCTTAACCTTATCTTCTCCACTTGAAGCAAACATGCTGATTGTTGGCTTGCAGAAGTTGTTTTTTTTTTTTTTTCCTCTCATACACTCTCCTCTGACTGATCTCAGAAAAGAGAGTGAAGCTGTCTTTTCAGTGATTTTCAGTGTGGATAATACCTTACTTTTTTCACTGAGTGATTGTGTTCTGTCCTCTGCCTACAGCTCCAAGCAGCACCCCACAAAATATTCGTATTATCCAAAAGGAGCCTGCTCTGATTTTGGAGTGGGAAGATGTGGCTCCAGACATGCTGAAAGAAAATGTCCTGGGATACAGGCTGGAGTGGATTCAGGATAATGTAACTCAGGTAACAGATCCCGAGGGGAGCTGAGCTACTGGACACAGAAGTGGAAAATGTACAGATTAAATCTTACTGGTGCTGGGTCCCTGGGGCTAGGTTCCTGTCATCGCTTTGTGTAAATGTTCTGGCTTCAGATGTTTGGGCCCAATTCTGCATTTCTCACACATTTAAAATCCTTTGCTTCAATGTTCATCTGCAGGCAGATCAGTTCCCAGCTGCTCCATGTACAACAAGGAGGAGGGAGAAATGAACTGAATCCTCCCTCCACTGTCCAAGTTCTGTCCCAAGAGCTGCTCAGTGTGGCAGATCTGTGCCTTCTCTCTCCTGTGACTTAGACTTGTGTGTTTGCATTCAAGCAGCACAGGTGTATTTAACAAGTGCATGATTAACACTGTAAATCACAATAAAATGTTGTGGATTCCTTTATTGCATTTACAATATAGAAGAAGCTTAAAGGGACTCTGTCAGGGAAGAAGGCCTTTCATTTGATCTTCAGTATTGACCTTTCACGAGTATCTGCCTTTCAAGTTCACAACATTTTTTCTTATGGCTTCTCACTTCTTAAATTTCACTGGTGGTTATTAATGATGAACAAGCCTGTAATAACAGATAGCTAGAGGGAAAAGAGATCTTCCTTTCTTGATAATCCATTTCATACAAGATCAGCCTCATTGACTGCCATTGTAAATTCCCACTGAATTTATATTGTCAGCGGTGGCAACCAGATCTTCATGGGTTTATTGCAAATGATGTGTATCAAAAAGATACCTCAAATTACTGAAAATATGTTGGCCTTTTCCATCTAAGTGAAAATTGACCATAAATTTCAGCAGCGGTTTGAGATTCGGTCAACAGGTTAAAACAGACAGGCTGCTCCTTTGGATTAAAACTGTAAGATGCTTTGCAGTATGTTAGATCATCTTTGTGTTTAACACAGAAAAAGGAATTGTGTATTTTAACAGAAGAGAAAAGAAAAATCATTTCTGTAGCAACTTTCATGGAAAGATCTCAAAGCAGGAAATCATTAAACCTCCTGTCTTCCCTATGACCTGGGAAGCTATTAGCAATCTTCGAGAAGAGAAACTCAAGATGACACCTCGAGTTAGTGGCAAAGCTGAGACTAGAACCCAGGAATCAAAACTCCCAACACATTCTTTTGCGCCAGTAAAATGTACAGTACTGGTTTGCTTTAGTTTTAAAGTGAAGTTCTATAATGGATGCCTTTTAAGACAATTTATCACTTCTTACTATTTGCTTTCAGGGGGAGATGATTGTACAGGAGACGAAAGCTAATCTTACAATGTGGAATCCTCACAAAGACCTGATCATCAGGGTGTGTGTGCTGAACTCTGCAGGCTGTGGGCCCTGGAGTGAGCTCTTCCTGCTAGGAGCCCAGGAGGTCATGGGTGAGTTTCCACTGCCTGCTCATCACCTTGGGGAAAAATGTCGGAAGTAGTAGGACTGCTGTATTTCTCCAAGTCTACTCCTTTCAGCACTCACATCTTAACTGAGCCACGTGGCTTTATGCAACACATTTCATCAAGTAGGATGAAAATTAAATGATATTTAAAGAGCTAGTATAAACAAAACAGCTTCTAGCTACTGATGTGTCTTAACAGGCTTTTGCTGTGCTTAGTGCAGAGCAGGATGAAGGGGGATGCAATATAAAATATACAAATGAAGGCTTGATAGCCATCATTTGGGCTTAAGTCACACACATTTGCAAGAGTAAATGTGATAGAAAACACTTCTAATGTAAATTCTCTTCTTTAGTTTAATTTGAGGTCATTCCTGACTAGTTTAAGCTGAGCCTTATTTAAACCATTGCCATACAGCTTTTTGCAATGTTTTTACTAAAATGTTTTTATTAAACTAGTCTAGCATGCTCAATGGAAAAGCTGAACAGCTGTTTAAGTGTGAAATAATGGTACAGAAGCTGTACTGTACAATTTGGACCATGCAGAAGGATATGTTAGGAGGGAAGTACATGCATGTGTGGAGAGCAGTCTTTGTGATAAATTGTCAGTTAGGTCCGTTTGTGTTGATTTACTTGCCACTGGAATTTCACAGTGAATGGGAAATAGGAGTCTGGCTAAAGAGAAGGGCGGGACAGTATATGGGGAGGTGACTGGAAGAAGAAGAATACTGATTGTGAGGGAAACTGAAAAACAACTGAGAAGTAGTTCAGAAGCAAAATACAGATTAAAGATGAGAAGGCAGGGAGGTGCAAGCCTGCCAAAATCCCAGATCTCCTGAGGTTCTACCACCAGCCACTATTGTGGGACCAGAACCAATTTCTGCCTTCTCGTGCTGATCCATCTACTGCTGCTTTCTGGCTGCCCCACATGTCTTTTGTAGAGTCGTGCAGACATTGATTCCTCCTGATGCCTCTATGCTTGGGAGTGGTAAGGGAAACTTGAGCTGGGGTTCCAAGGCCAGCAGGAGATGAGGGCAAAGGGCAGAGCAGCTGGGAAAAAATGCAGGCCTAACTGCAGTAATGTGTTTAATGCTGGTTTTAATGAGTGAGTTACTCAGAAAGGCCCTTTGGCCATGCGTTTTTTGTAATGAAGTCACTAGTGGTGGTGATATGTGAGCTCACAGTCATTGTGGGATCAAAGTCCTCAACTTGTTTAAAGCAGAATAAAGTGGTGCAAAGGTCCAGAGCTGACTCTGCTAGAGGGTGGACATCCTCCCCAGATGATGTTTCTCCTGCCTTCTGCATAGGTATTATCTGTGATAAGACCAAAGTCAAAAGAAAAGTACCTGAAAGGATTAGAAAATCCCTCTGGAAAATGGGCAACACTGGCAAGAAGCTCCAGGGAACGTATAGGGCTTACATTGTATAGGGAGGTGGAATAGGGCAATCCTGAAAGCACAAAATGTTTGCTTTTATTTACAAACCACTTCAGAAAAGTAGCATCAGGAGTGGTGCCTGTTTTGGCCAAGCACTGGCTGAAAGCACATACATTTGTTCACAAGCATAACAACCTGGAAATAAAGGTTCACTGTGGAAAAGCTGACAGGCCTTGAACAGCAGAACTGCAGAAAGCCTGCAGCTTTGATTCAGGCCTGGTAGAAAATGTGAGTTGCTTCCTTTCCTAAAATAGCAGGCTGGCACTGGTTGCTTTATGTGAGAAATGCCAGGGGTGGTTTTTGACCAGCTCCCAGTGCGGCAGTAAGGATGACTAAGCCTATATAAACTTTAAGTCTTATTTGTCATCACAGCAAGCTAGTAGAAGCTCCACCCTGCATATGCAGAGATCTTGTGAACTATTAAAAAGATTATTTAAACATTTTCAGAAGCAAATGCTTTAATTTCTGGGAGAACTGAATAGTCTAGTGATTTTTCTATCTGTAACTTTTGTGATCATATGCAGGAGAGGACTCTTGAATTATGTCTTTTGTACACCTTGCAATAAAAGAACTACTGCAGAAATAAAAAGGGTTCTCTCATCATCAAAGTGCCCCTAAATACTCATTTAAGCTCACTTAATAATACTGTCTTCTGTCTGCTTTGTGCAGTCTTATGCATATGTTGTTGGAAGGGAGGAGCACAGGAGACGGGAGAAAAACAGAACTGGGGGAGGAGAGGAAATCTGGTCCTTACCTGGGCTGCAAGCATCCTCTCTAGTTCAGGGAAAGAGTGGGAAGCAGTGAACTTCTGGGCAGAGGAAGAGGAGCAGTAGATTTCAGCATTTTGCTCCATTTCTGACACGTCTGTTAGAAACTGTGGGTGGCATTACTTGGGCTCCTGATTGCAAGTGGTTTAGAGAGAGAGAGAGAGAGAATTGTTTTGTTTTGTTTTTCATCCATCCTCCTTTTGGAGGGCACCCCCTGCCACTCCACCTCCAAAAATGACCTAAATCTCTGCTATCTCACCAGGCCAGCTAGTAGAGACTGGAAAAACAGTCTGAAGGAGATTTCTCTCATTGTAGGAGAAAGGGAAGCTTATCATTAACTATCAGACAGGACCTTTTACATCAGTGCTGTTAACTATTTCTCTCCCGATTGTTTGGCAGGAACAGCCCAAGTTGGCTGGGGAGCTGTGGAGATGGTTTTAGTTACCTTTCATTGTATTTTGGTTGTGCTTCTGTTTCTGATCCCTCTCTGTCCCCGCTGGCAGCCTCAAAGGCCAGGTCAAAAGGCACAACAAAAAGTTTACGGTGCTTATAAAACCTTGATGGGAAGAGATAAGAATGCTGACAAATGGGTGCTACTGCTCTGCTGCTCTGATTTTTTTTTTTTTTTTTGCAAGAGCAGAAGTACTATTTTGCTTCCTTAGTGGACTCTAGTATTTATATTCTGTTTCCTTACATTTTACTTATCTATACTAATAATGTTTCCTTAAAAACTTGAATGTTATGGCTTGAAAATACGACAAGTAGTCAAGCCTTAGAAGCCCTTTGCCAGACAGAGCTTTTCCAGCAAGAATATCTGACTCGTTTTCACCCAGCATACGTCTAAGCAGAAGCTCCTCCAAATCTCAGCCTATTAACATGACACGTCTTTCAAGGATCACATGGTAGGATTACTTATACCCTCAAGGATGATTCTTCCTTAGCTTCTGGTAAAGCACAGTCAACTGTTCATTGTGACCAAGCAAGTGCCAAGATGAAGGAAATACTTTGGGACCTGTTACCTATTCTTTGTTCTTAAACAATTTGGTAATATGAGGGCTATCCTAAATTTTAAGAAATCCACTCAAATTGGCATTTAATCTTTAGCAATTGTATTTGGAGGAGAAGTCATCTCTCAGGGAATTGGATTAATTCATCTGTTGTTTGCCAAGCATAGATAACATGTATTTCTTCAAAACCATATTGCTGTAGTATTATCCTTCCCTGATAGCTTATTCAGATTGGCAACATTTTGATTTCTTCTGCAGAAAAGACAGTTTGTAGTCAAAAACATATATGTTTTGGAAGCAGATATTAGACTGGAATTGGAGCCATAAAGTTGGGTAATTTTCTTTTTTGACTCTTTGGGGACTTTTTAAAAACCAGCCCCTCTCTGGTAGGTCCTACAATATTGAGAATCTATTGCGTATATCAAGTTCCACAGGGTCCTTTTTGTGGGAGAGGTGAAGAGGGGAAACCTAAATATTTTCAACAAATTGCCACCAGGAACTATTTTCTTTCAAAATGTTATCTTGGTGGAAGTCAGGTAGCACTGTGTAGCTCTTTCACCTTGTCAAGATTCCCCTGACTGCCTCAAATAGGGCAGAATGAAATCTGTGTGCAAAATGCAACGTTTTTGTCTTGAAACTCCACGTGAAAGTGCCCCAGATTATAATCTCATGTAAAGTAGTATAATCTAGAGCAGCATTTTTTACTTTGGTGCTCAAAACTGAGAATAGTGTTTGACTGGATGCATCTGCTCTGCCTTTGCTCTGTTAAACAGGTAGTTTTCTGGTTGCTGGCTGAGTAGCTGTTTATGCCAAGTTCTAGTGCGCAATGATCCACTGTGCACACCAAATCCAGCAGGATGGCTTTTCTGTTGAAGAGCAGAAAGAAGAAATGTCTCAGTACAATCTATTTAGCCATTGACAGTCTTCTACTTCCTGACTGGTGTTTTGTCCTCCATCTAGGTGGCCAGAGACAACCTCCTTATGGGACATCCTGGGTTCCTGTGGCATTAGGCATTCTGACAGCTCTGGTCACAGCTGTTGCCCTGGCTCTTATCCTCCTTCGAAAGAGAAGAAAGGAAACTCGGTTTGGGTAAGAGAGATTCTCTGTGAAGCAGTTAGAGAGGCCATCACTTTCTCCTCCAGTGTGGTTTCTGATTCACTATTTTTGAAGAAGTGTTGTGGATTAAGTGTTACTTGTCCTTTCTTTGGATAACTTTACAAATATGGGGGGTGACCCTGGGTTAGAGTCTGGCAGGAAAATGCCCTACCTTTTCTTCAAATTGAGAAGACCAAAAAGTAGTAGAAGAATTTTCACCTTAGTGACGGGGCTTTATTCAAATGCAAAAATATAAATTAGATCAATGTAACTCATTAAGAACTTAGTAGTGCTGCATAAGCAATTCAATGAAAAAAGACCTGCAAATGAATCTTGCCTTATTTTCTATGCTGTCATAGGTTGGGTCCTTTATCCTATGCTACTTTTCAATTTAGCAATGCTTGTAACTTTCCTGCCTGCCCAGAATCCCTCAGACCCCAGGATAGTCTCCTTCTGCCATCACCTCTGAACTGTAGCTGTGGGTTGCTCTCTGCCGCAAGCAAGGATCCCCTTCTTTCCAGAGTGTCTCTGACCTCCTTGTGCAGCTGCTTCCCAGCTTATGCAGCTCTGGCAACCTGCCCCAACCTGTAGGTTCTCCCAGGTATTCCCAGAGGAGTCTTTTAATCATTGCCCCTAGTTCTGAAGGATCCCACCCGCTCTAGCCTCACACCAGCAAGGCAGTTCCCACTTTCCACTGACCAGCTACACACTTTTAAACAAAACATAGCCTGTATTATTTATACAGCAAGTGGAGAACAATCATCCATAGTTCATCACACCCTTTTAGCAGCAAATAGCCCTTGTCATCATGTCCCTGTGTCTTTTTTGCCTTCTAGCCATGCCTTCGGCAGCGTGGTTGGCAGAGGGGATCCAGCAGTCCATTTCAGAGCTGCCAGGTCTTTCAACAGGGAGGGCCCAGAGCTCATTGAAGCAACATGTGAGTAAAATGGCCTGAGTTAACTCTGCCTGAGAAGCCATGTTCATGCCTATACTGTGCTGTCTCTCTGTTTTGCCTAGAGCTGATGTTTTTAAATCAGCAATATGGGATTAATTCACAGTGAGGCTGAGGCACTCGGTGAGTGGGTGGTAGGTGTGATTCTTCTCTAGTGTGTGCTAACTCCTTGTGTTATCTAGCCCTGGGAAGTGGCCTCTCATAG
This sequence comes from Rhea pennata, assembly GCF_028389875.1. Taxonomy (NCBI): domain Eukaryota; kingdom Metazoa; phylum Chordata; class Aves; order Rheiformes; family Rheidae; genus Rhea; species Rhea pennata. The sequence goes on along the minus strand of NC_084667.1, from coordinate 16,491,088 downwards.
GGCTGAACTGCCTTGTGAATGGACATCCATTATAGCCCAAACTGAAGCTATCATGTTGAATTTGAACTGTGGCTGACAGAGGTGAATGGCCAGAATTGCCATTGCCCTACCAGATGCATAGCACCATTGGATTTGCCATTGGCAGCTGCAGTCATAGTATATTTTAGTGCAAGGCAAAAATTCAGCACTCCTGTGCCCCAGTGTCATGCTACAGGGACTCTTTTGATTCTATGGCAATATAACAGTAAGGTGGATAGGACTTAATAATTTTAGCAGTACAATATAAACTCAGTCTGCTGAACAGTACTGCAAGCGTGAACCAATTGATCTGTCCTGGGAGGGCAAGAGCTGGTAATTTCTCAAACAGAAACTGACTCCCAGGAGTGTTCAGTGTTACTATGATTCACTTCTGTCTCCTGGTTCGGTGAGGGCAGGACTGTCCATAGCAGTGCTGCATGGTGGGTTAGGGTGATGCTCCCACTGTCTTTGTTCTTGATGTTGTAATAGAATATTCAGTTATCCCTTATTTGACCCTTCCTTTCCTTCTTTCTAGTGGAGAGCGTGGGGATCAGTGATGAGCTGAAGACAAAACTCAAAGATGTCCTAATCCAGGAACAGCAGTTCACCTTAGGGAGGATGTTGGGCAAGGGTAAGAAAACCTGAACAAGACTTTATATTAAAAGTTCCCTATGTGATACTAATACTGCTGAGCAGAGCAAAGCATTATAAGCAGTTTTTCTCTCTTTCTGCTTGTAGATGGCAACTGAAATGGTAGTTCCTCTTCTGGGATAAAACAGTTCAAAGGTTTAACATAACTAAGAGGATATTGGTTAAGCCGTACCTATAATATGGCTCTTAGAGTCATGAGCTGTAGTGTATGCTTAGCTTTCCAAAGTGCTGTTGGTTCACTGGTACGTGAATTTCTTTCGGAGGTTTAAACAAAGGAATTCTTTCCATTTACACAAGGAGGCATTCAAATGGCCTGAGACCATACAGGGACAAAGATGATCTACCACAAACGCTCCACGCCCTCAAAATGAGTTGATTCAGTTTCAGATATTCTCAGCATTTGGGGTGATTTGACTCCACATTTTATTTTGGGCTGTTAAAGAGGCACATTTAGAACAGGTACAGCATTTTTCTGGCATTTGTCATCATTGATTCAGGCCATTAGGCACTCTTCTTACTGGAGTTGCTGAATTTCCCACACAATGCCTCTAACATTTTTCTGAGTTTTTTAGATCAGGAGGCTGGGCAGAGTAAAGTTAGGTTAACTTTAGCTAAACTTTAGCTAAAAGGTTGGCCCAGATACTCTCTATGGAAACAGGAATTTGAATTTAGATTTCCCAAATTGCAGACTAATGTACTGATTGTTGAATGATCTTTCCCTATTTCTCAAGTTATAGGCAATCTTTAGGATGAAGTGAGAATACTGAATGATAAAACCAGTAACCAAAAGAGGAACATAGATCAGGGATCATAAGCAAAAGGGAGCTTCCTTTTTCTTTGTAATACTTTGTAATACTTGTTTTAGTGTAGTTCTCTGATACTGCTCCACTGGGAGCATTCTTCCGCTCCAGCCCTCCCAGAACAAATGTGTTCCTGAAAGTCTCTTTCACAGCAGGAAGGTGGCCTTCCTGCAAAAGAGGTTTCAGAGCACTTAGCAATGATAAGTAATTAAACACTGTCAGCTCCTCGCCAGTTTCTGGGATCCTGGTCCAACCATTCTGGGCTGGTCCCATGGCAGGTAATGAACGGAAATAGGCTGCAGTGGCACCTTGGGGGATAGAAGTTGTAGTGAGAAGATGTTGGCTGGCAGGGTCTGCTGTGTGCTCTCAGTTCCATGCTCCCTACTTTGTGATCAGGACTGAGATTAGAAGAGAGCATGGCTGTATTATCTCAGGCTCAGATGCAACTGAGCAACAATATGGAAGCAGTGCAAAATAGCTTTGCTCCTTCTTTCTCCTATTTTATGGTCTGATCCACTGCTTGTGGTTATTGTGGAATAAGCACATGCCATGCTGCAGCGAAGGACACTGGTGAAAGGCTAGTGGAAAGATAATACTTTTGAGTTAGGTGTTAGTGCTATGTTTTGCTGCTTTCTTTTCAGTACCATAGTCCCTCGTACTAATGCATTTTGAATGGAGTAAGAAGTTACAAAATTAGAGAAAATCTAGAGTCAAAACTAAATGCAAAGAGGCTGTTATGCAGTGGTATAAAGCCACATCAGGCTAAGATAATTTGAAGAGGGTTTGGCCAGTTGCGCTTCATCTTGTCTCCCTCAGAGAACACACAGGGGTAAACACTTGCTCCAGTGAATTAGCATTATCATTCCCACACAAGTGTTTTGTCTATTGTCTGGTCAGCAGTGAGTCATGAAAACTGTTCCTTGAATTTAGAGAGGTAAGGTCTGATTGTGTCTCAGTTGATTGAATCTTGGCACCATTACTGGACTGTCAGCTCAGACAGCTGCCATCCCTAAGAGCTGCAAATGCTGAAAGCTTCCTCAGCCAACACATCCATTCACTGCTTCGTCTAATAGCTCCCTTTCTGACCAGGGTCTCACTCAGCTACATCCCTCACAATATAACTTCCCCAGGAACATCTGCCTGGGATCCCAGCTTGTGCTCTGACTCTGCATCTCCAGCTGGCAAAGGATTGCTTTCTCTCTCATTTCCTTTGCTTTCTGGACTGCCAGGACAGTGGTCCCTGTCTGCTAGTTTTGCTACATCTTCTAGGCACATGAATGCTGATAGCAGCTGGCTGGAACTGCAGAATGAAAAATGGAGCTGGAAGCTGCGTTCCTCACAGTTGTTCAGCTTCTTTCTCAGTGACCTCTGTAGTGAACCTGCTGTGAATCATACATTCTTCACTAGAAACTCTTCCCTCACTGCATACTCTGATCATTTTGCAGGGGAATTTGGGTCAGTTCGAGAGGCGTTACTGAAGCTAGATGATGGCTCTTTCCAGAAAGTGGCAGTGAAGATGCTGAAAGGTAAGTGGGAGCAGGGCTATCTGAAGTACATAAGCAAAGAGCTTGGAAAGATTAAACACTGTCTGTCCTGTTCTTCAGCAGACATCCCGCAATGTTCTTCCTTACTCTTTTCTGTGCTTCCCAGTCACTTCTTGTATGTTCTCTTTCCCATCCCTTCCACATCAGTCTTTTAATCATGTAAGCTTTTCAGGGGAGAGTTCCAACCTCGGTTGTACAGCACCTACCATGTGGGGAGTGTAACCAAAAGCAAGCTATAGCCACAGCTGCTTCTGTGCACGGAGGATCTTACTCAGTTACTTGATTCAACGCAACACTACATTCCTAACGTATAGGCAGATCTGCTTAGCCCTAATAATTCAGGGCTAATATTCTTTCAGGCACATATCCTAGAATAAACAGGAGTGTTTGGGCTGGGCTGTATCGATTAGGTGTAGGTGACAAAGTAGGCTAACTCCCATCCTCCCATCTGATTTGTCCTTTGGTACAAAGGCAACTATCATACTCATAAGGCAGAAGTCTGTAACGGGAAGAATAATTAATAGACAAGCGTAAGTCAAAGCAAATGTGTTCGTATATACATATAAAAACCTGTGTTACTTTGCCTCCATTGCCCACAGAACGAAAATTAACTGTGGCTGACATAAAGCAGAGAGATACTTGCTTATCTCTAGAGCTGATGGGGCCCCCACTAAATTCACTAATACCACATTACTCTTGAGTTTCATCGTTTTCTCCAGTTTCAACAATAATTCTGATCAGTTTGCAAGCCCCTTTGTGGATAGTCAAGTTGTCTACCTTCAGGCATCTAATGGGAACTCTGTATTGCTCTCCAGAGGTATTTTCTTTCTCCACTGATTGTGAAAAGGGAATTTACTTTTGTCTTCTGAATCATACTTAAATGAGTAAAGTGAACATTTGCCTGTAAGACTGGAGTCCAATGGAGGACTCCCACTAAATTCAGCAGTAGCAGCAGGGAAAGTAGCCCCCTGGAGTAACTCCTGATTGCTATACCTCTGTAAATCTGGAATAATAGCAATGAGAAATAATTTACTCCAAACTTATGCTGGTTTATATCACTGCTGAATTTTGTCCAAACTCTCCAGAACTGTGGGTACTTAAGAAATCTTAGCTCTTGCACATTAAATGCAGATTAGAATCAGTCATGCATAGCGATGTAAAAGCTTTGATCTTTCATGACATCCTGGTCATAGATTAATTGGGCTGTACCATGTTAGCCTGGGATTCCAGGTTATCCAGTCAGTTTCAACATTTTCTTTAATTTTGTATGCTATCTTCTCTCTCTCACCATTATAATTTAGCTTCTTTTAGCTAATTAATTCTTACATCTTTAACCCACATGATTTCCACAGCTTCCAAGGAAAGTTGTTGCTGAGAAAAGAGCTGCTAATCAGCAGGTCTTTTTTCTGCCAAGAATCAGTTCACCAGATGTCCCTGATACATGTTTACTGCTGCCCATCCCAGGAGAAAGTGTCAGGCTCTGCTTTGTTGTAAACTGACTGATCTAGCTGCAGGACTGAAAGGATATGCTCTACCTCAAAGAACAAACTTCCAATAATGATTATCTGTAATGCCCCTTGGAGCCACTGACAAAGGTTATTGTCACTTCTTTCCAGCGGATATCTTCACCTCGACTGACATTGAGGAGTTCCTGCGAGAGGCTGCGTGCATGAAGGAGTTTGACCACCCACACGTTACTAAACTGATCGGTGAGTGAGTGGTTCTGCTTCATGGGGCCAAAAAGCTCCTCCCATCCTGCAGGATCCCACACAGCCTCACATGCTCACAGGCATTGCAAACCAACAGCAGTTTTAATGCAGTCACCGCTGGTGCTGTAGGGAACAACCATGTAGCAGGCTGGAGTCCTGTGTGTATTAGTGTTGCTCCTCCCAGGCTTGGAGGAAGTCAGAGGGTGTATAAGTGCTCGCAACATGCATCAACCTCTCTTGTTTAAGTCATTTCTTGGGTTCTTGCCAGTGCTGTATTTGATTATCTGAGAGATGTTTAAACCACTGTGAAATGTGGAGGGCTGGATTGGTAAAAAGTAAGGGGATAGGAAATTTATCCTTTCTGAAATATTGAGTAAGAAGCAAGACATCCATGCATAGACACTGTGGAACATGGTCAGTCTCTAGAATTTGGAGATGCTCTGCTGACCCTTGGATCGGGGGCAATCTGATCTGGAGTGAATCTGGAAACGTTTAAAGCCAGTCCTATAAGAAGCTGAGAGGCAGTGGGTACTTAGTATTCCTCTTGAGGATAGCTGGATTAGAGATACCTCAACACCTCCTGGCATGAAGTCATGCTAAGGAGCTTGGAGCATGGAATCTACCCTCCAAAAAGGCATCTTTTCCTCCAGATTCTAAAGAGAAAGGCACAACAGTCTGTAAAATTCCCCTCGGGACTGATCTGTTTGCTAAAAACCCTTTGTTCTCTGTATCCTCATTAGGAGTCAGTCTACGAAGTCGTCCCAAGGGTCGGCTCCCAATTCCAATGGTGATCCTGCCTTTTATGAAGCATGGAGACCTTCATGCTTTTCTGCTGATGTCACGAATTGGGGAAAACCCTTTTGTAAGTCTTCCTTATTGCAGAATTCTTTCTGGGAGGTTGCAGATTTTCAGAGATCATACTCAGATTAGTTCAGGATTGATCTCCCAAAGCTATTGGCAGATAACCAGACTCTGACACCAATGGAAGTTGTGGTTGGGATATGATGTTGAAGTGAATGTATTTAATGCTACCCACTTTGAGGAGCAACTCCTCCTTTCCATTCCCTCTCTGTATCACAGTATCCCTGCTCAATGAGTTAGTGGTAAATGTTGCAGTTTTGCCATGAATTTCCAGGAACAGAATTTAAACTGTTACTTCTTTCAGAATTTGCCTGTTCAGACACTCCTCAAGTTCATGATTGACATTGCAAGTGGGATGGAGTATCTGAGCTCAAAAAACTTCATACACAGGGATCTTGCAGCTCGGAACTGCATGTAAGTGAACTATGAGCTTTTAGAGAAAAGAGAGACTGGTGTGGCTGAGAGAGGCACGAGAAGCCTTTTGCAGGACAGAAGCATGGAGGGATCCTGTCCCAGGATGCCAGTCTTCGTTTCCAAGTGACAGTAGGCAGAGAGGAGCCATGGTCAGGCCAGGGCAGGGGCAGAAACTCCTAAGCCCCTACTGAGCTTCCAAACCACCCCTTTTTATAGGAAGCTATTCCAACACAGGTTTGCACGTGTGTCTGCAGGGTCCATAATACATTTTTTGTAATTAGCCACTCTGCTGGTTTGTGTCAGCAGGGGCTATTTGCTCTGTATCATAAGGTAGCCAACAGCAGAGAATATATTTTGGCTGTGATAGGAGTAAGGAACTTGGAGTATAGCCTGGAATCCATATTCATAATATCTAGTATGTATTTTGTGGACTTGATTATCACAGTGTAAGAAATGTAAAGTTTACCCAAAGCAAGTGAAGGATTGCTTATGTGAAGAATGTTCTCTGAAAATGGTTAGGTGCATGGTTAGTATATTTTGTGATTCCACACTGCTGCTCTTGTCCTCAGATTGCCTTGCCTGCTTTGAAGAGAAGAAAGTCCTTTTTTGTCCTTTTTTTCCTCTGCTTCTTACCTGAAGGCATAGTAAGGAACAACCCATTATAGCAGATAGAACTTTGCCTCTGAAGAAAACTACAACAGCCAGTAATATGTGAAATGACACACATTTCCAATGACATTTAAACATCCAGAAGTACAGACAGGAACCTGATAGTCATAATGGAAAAGGATCTGTTAGTCTACTTTGGCACTTAAGAGAAACCTGTACTGATTTCCTGTTTTTTAATATTTTTAAAAATATGTAGACTTCCTTTAGAGAAAGCTGAGTACCTCTTTAGTCACATCTCATTTTGAGGAAAGCAGGAGGTTCTTTGAGATGTAGGAGCATGATGTCTATTCCCTGAGGTGGCCAATAAATGCCTTTCTTAGTCATCAAAACTTTCCCTTAGGTTGGATGAGAACATGAATGTGAGTGTTGCAGACTTTGGGCTTTCTAAGAAAATCTACAGTGGAGATTACTATCGTCAGGGCTGTGCTTCCAAGCTGCCAGTGAAGTGGCTTGCCCTGGAAAGTCTGGCTGATAATCTGTACACAACACACAGTGATGTGGTAAGTTTTACTGTTGTGCATTTGGGGGCTTGTATTCCTGAGGAAGTGAAGGAATCCTTCTGTATTCACTGAGAATGGGAAAAGGCCCTGGCGATGGGAAAGGGAGTCTGCCTGGTACCTTATCTGTGAGGCACAGTGTCACCTCTACCATGGGTGCTTTCAGATCTTGGGACCAAAAATATCTGCGTGGTTTACGTATAACAGAAGAGATGAACCCCCCTTTCTTGCTTCTCTTGTCTTTCAGTCCTTCTTCGTTCTCCCATCCCCTCCTTCTGCCTTTTCCTTTTTCATCCTCCTTTTCCTTTCTGTGTAATGTCTTACTCTTATTCCTTTTCCTTTCTGTTCTGCATTACAATTTGAAGGTGACTGGATCTCCCATGCACATGGCCTATACACTCATGTACAAGTGTAGCAATAGTATTCCAGCCTACAGAGGGCATTGATGGAATTTCTTAAACTCCAAGTGTATCAGTGCTTAGATACTCCTCCCCATAACACTTTGCTTTGGGAGTGAGACTAAACCCATCACGTAAGAAACAAACTTCTTCATTTCCTCTTCCTTTTTTCTTTTTTTTTTCCCCTTCCTTCTCCTTTTGATACTTTCTTCCGTCTTCTGATCTGGTTTCCTATTAGTTTTGTCCTTCATGGCTTTGCACTTGTCTTCCCAGTTGTCCATGTCAGTGTTTCTGAAGAGATAGCCAGGACGTCCTTGTAACTCAGTTGTAATGTCACCCAGTGATTGGCATAACCACTGTAGACAGTGTTTAGTGACTGATGATCACAGAAACTGACCAGCATTTTGTTTAAGGGAACCATATTTTGCACCTAATGAACACTGCAGTTTAGGTTCAAGTGTACAGGTATAACTGTACTACACAGAGCAAAAACAACATGAGCCAAAAGTGGTTACTTCCCCTGCTCATTGGCTAAACTTGGCTTTCAGTTATACCTATACATTCCCAGTAACCCAGAATCTGGCTCAGTAAATTAAGCATCTGATCTGTGAACCCCAAAGCAATACCTTTGTATAGCTGAAAATCACAAAACTGATACCACATACTTTCAAAAACCGTAAGTGGGAGATCCTTGGGAGAGGTTTGCAGGTGAGAGGCAGCTGCAACTCTGAGGTCCCCCTGCTCCACTGCAGGATTTCTCTGGGCAGGGCCTTCAACTGTCTCCTGAGATAATGCGTGAGCATCAGCAACATCAGCTGGGTCTTTTTTTTTTTTTTTTTTTTTTTTTTTTTTTTCCTAGCTAGAGGCATAGTCGAACTGTGCCAAAGCCGCAGTCTGGCCCATGCTGAGCATACCAAAACCCTGCCCCAGCAAGCACGGAACTATGTGCTCACTAGCTCTGTTTGCTGTTCCCTTTCAGTGGGCGTTTGGGGTGACCATGTGGGAGATCGTGACCCGAGGGCAAACCCCTTACGCTGGCATTGAGAATGCAGAAATCTACAACTACCTCATCAGTGGGAACAGGCTGAAGCAGCCACCGGAGTGCCTGGAGGATGTGTGAGTACTTCCTCTCTTCGCTGACATTTGAGTCCCTGAGAAGTTTGGCTTACTGGAAGGAAACAGAAGCAGCTGGCTGGGGCTGTGATCTGAATCTCTCCACTTTTCAGTACACAGAGGTGTTCGCTAGAAAGTCACTGGGTTAGCTACCCAATATTCTCTGCTGGCAGAGCTCCCTGGAACCTGTGGTAGCTACACAAGCAGCTAACTTGGCTCAGGAGCATGAGCAGTATCAACATTAGAGGCTCTTGGCTTTGCGGAAACTGTAACTGTGTTTCCAGAAACTCACTGCTCCCTGCCTCTCTCAGGCCAGCATCTAAGAAAAGAGATGAGTTTCGTGGCACATCACAAACGCCAAATGGACAAACAATCTAGGAGACAGTGAGGAAAGTAAATTGCAGAGCCAGTGGCTGGCATATGTCTTTCAGAGCTAGGTTTGTTTTTTCAAAATCACATCTGCTAATCTCACCAAAAATAGCAGGATAAAAGAGAAGGAGGGGACACAAGGATCTAAAGCTCTGTGGATCAATGTCCCACCTTAAACTACAGGTGGAAACAAAACGGCAACAATCTTTGGATATTGATTTCAGACATTTTTAGACTTGCGGGAAGATTTTTGGACAGCTATCTGGGAAACAGACAGCCACATACTGCATCCTCTGTGGCCTCTGAATAGCCAGGCCCACAGTCTTGCCTTCTGGCAGCTGAGGGTACACTCTTTGCCGGCAGGTTGTGTGAAATGTGTGCTCAGAAGTCATTGCTCCAAGGTTTGTGGCTGGAAAAGATTCATAGAGTATACCCGTAGGGTTGAAATAGATGCCTGAGCTGTATTGACTGCCTTTACACTGGCTTTAGGGACCTTTTCAAGCTATTCCTTGTTTATAAAAGGGACCCATGGAAGCACCCTCCCCCCACCCCTTTCTGCTATGATGGTGGAATATTTTTTGTGGTTTCTGTTCTACAGCCTTGTTTTCTACATGAGGGAATAATCTGTACTCCTGTTACTGAAGCTGTACGTTTTTGTCTTCTCAGCAGTTCATTTTAACTATTCCTAAACTTAAATGAAAACATCAATATACCACTGCTTAAATTCTGTAAGTCTGTATCTCAACTACTGTGAGTAGCTTTGGCTCCAAGTTGTGGAGTTTATGGCCCCATGTTGTTACAGATGACAAAAGTATAGACAAGATTCAGAAAGCTACCAGGCACTGAAGAAAAATGCATCAAAAACTACTGAAAAAGCCACAATCTCCATTTTGAGAGGCCTCTCAATTACAGATTGTTGAGAGCTGAGAGGATGTGTCGAGAAGATCTCACTGTGTGCGCTCATCTTCACCTTACGTGCTTTCCCCAAGCTTCTGCTAGTGGCCGCTGTCAGAGGCAGGGTCTTGAGGCAGGTGGGCTTTGGGGCTGATCCAGCACAGCTGCTCCTAGTTCTCTACCTTTTTTCCTCAACTAGATTTCTGTTGTTGGCAGCGAGCTTGCTTTGGTCCTGCAGAGTAGAAAGTCTGTGGAGTGTTTTGAGTTATTTCTACCACTTTTGAGGGCTGTAGATCAGGATTAAGACAAGCGAAGCATTGAAGCTTTCTGTAAAGCTAATGTGAGATCAAAAACAGGCTCGTAAAGCTGGTATCAGGCAAGAGACATAAAAATAAAAGGCATCATGAAATGCTTTATTCCCCAGCAAAAGCCGTATCAGATTTTTTTCTGTTTACAAGTCTAACTGAGGCTTGTTTGTCTGTAGAGCTTCTCAGTGCCAGCGCTGTGAGACCGCGCTTTGTTCCCGCTCCCTGCAGAACTGGCAACAATAAAGAAATGGGGAAGCAGCTGCCAGTTTTGAGGACGATGCACGGAGCAGGGCAACGAGCCTGGCAGGGCTCCAGCGGAACGGGCCCCGGCGGGAGGCCGGCAGAGCGCGGGCGCTCGCGAACCGCCCGCGCGGGAGGCGATCGGAGGGGCCGCGCTTGTAGCCCCCTTCCCCAGCACGGGCCGGCTGGGCCGGCGGCTTCTCCTCGCGCCCGCGTTCGGTCAGCGAGGAAGCTGCCGCCCGTCGCCGCAGCCCAGCTGGCGTTCGCCCTCAGGCGAAACGTTGCCCGTGTAACACAGCTGAGACTGCAGCCCGTCACAGCGCTGAGCAAGTGCTCTGCGTCGAGGCGGTGCGGCTGGAGTAGAAGGGCTATTTCAGTGTATTTCGAAGTCGCCGTCAGCCCTGCTGCAGCCCTTTGCACGTATTTGTTGGGCCGTTTCCCAGTCGCGCTGGCGCTCTGTCATCCGGCAGTGGTGGCGTTATGCCTGCGACGCTGAGTTTACGCATTTGGAGGAAGAAGGTTCTAGAAATAACTTGCACCTTCTACAACTGGATCTCTGCAGCGTTTGCAATGACAGCTTCAGTCACAGCAGAAGTTATAAACTGGGACTTTTCTCGTGCATAAGTTCAAAAACTGTTACTAGCTGGTGTTATACTCACAGTCCTGTTCAAGCTCTCCACAGACAATGGAATAAGGTTTTTCTAAAAAGTTCGGCATCCTTTGACAGGGTTTTTTGATTTTTTTTTCATACCTTCTAAATTATTATTTTGAACAGAATGAGAGTGCTTCTGAAAATGGAACGAGGAAAGAGATCCATAGTAACAGCCTACGTGCTGTCTCCTGTGCAAGCCCAAAGCCAGTATGTTTTGGGGAGAGTGACTGGGCTTTTCAATAGTCACTGCAAAAGTATTGCATGTCTCTAAATGTCTGTAATAACTCAAATGTATGCAATCTAATCTTAAAAAAATAAGCACTGCAAATTCCAGGCAAATATATACATGCCAGAATGAAATTTTTTTGCCAGCCTTCATTTTCTGAGCTCAGCCCACCCTCTGCCCTGAAGAAAGAAAACGATAGAGGCTATGCTGCAAGTGAGTCTCACTGCAGTTAAGGATTTTAGTGGTCTGCAGGTAGCAGTGCTCTTCCCTGACGCCACTGAAGGGGTACGGAAGTGTGCTACATGGTGTTATAGCAGTGGGATGGAGGCTTTTCTCAGTGCTCTTGTCTCTCTGTTGCAGCTATGATCTCATGTGCAGATGTTGGCATCCTGAGCCCAAGCTACGCCCAAGCTTTGGGGTGCTCCGGTCCCAGCTGGAAATGATTCGAGGGAGGATGTCCACACTCTCTTCCAGTCAAGATCCTCTCTATGTCAACATTGGGAAGGACAAAGAGGATCCTGCAAGTGACCCAGCCTTGCACGCCTCCTTCGGGGATGTGGACAGTGAGGAGAGCACGGCTGGGGCAGCAGCTGCTGTCACTAGTGACTATCGCTACATCATGAGCCCCCTGTGCCTTGGAGATGAGGCTGATGGTGAAAGACATCCAGATGCAGCAGAAGGGGAGGACAAAAGCCTTCTGTATGAGCTAGAGGCTGAAGGAGAGAAAAGTTGCCAGCCTGTACGTAACAGTGATACTCTGCTTCCTTGGGACGGGATATGTGCAGTTGCAGAGCCACAGCACCAGATTTTCTGACACCGCGTCTGGAATGGCTTTGAGCAGCACAGAGTCTCCAGGCAGCCACTGCAGCTTTCACTGTGCGTGTGGGCCGCAGAGGTGGACAGCTTGGAAAGACCTTGGCCCTCGCAGCCTCTTGGATGTGGGGAATGAGGGCAGTAGGATTATAGGTTGGTCACATCCCACTGAAGGGAGTTTGATGCTAAGGCAGGCAGTCGAGTCTGTGCTCTGCTCCTTCTCGCTGACTGCCAGAGTAGAGCCAAATGTGCCTGCTGTTCTGTCAGTGCTCGCTCTTGTGTAGATATTGTTTTCCACCCCGGCTGCATAACTTTGGGCCTGGTACCTCTGAAAACACTAATGGATATTTACAGTGTCATTCAGAACAACAGGGTAAAATCCCCTTTGTGTTTACTCAGCAGTACTGCCTAGACTTGCTGCCTACCTCAGTGGTTCTCAAACTGCAATCTGCAGATCTGCTTCAGTCCAGCAGTGACTTTGAACATCTGACAGTTTTCATGCAGTGACACTTGCTGCTTCCTTGGGCCAGGGCTCTTCTAAGAGTTTCAGATGCTTTAGTGAGCGATGAAATTGGAAACAAGGAAAATCCAGCATCCCTCTTCAACCGTTATACTTCTTTTGTGTATTTTTTTGTCTTCTGTTTGATGGCAATTCAGTCCTGACCAGACTTGCAGCTGGCATTAAAAAGTGAAGGGAGGGGGAGCAACCGGCATATGTGAGGACAAGTTCTAACTTCAAAGGAATCGAAAGGAAGCTGTGCAGAGGGGACTTAACAGCTGAATGGGGAAACAGTGCTGCTTAATGCAAAGTGCTGCCCTCCAGGAGAAGAAGGAGACAGCCTAGACAGAGAATGGCAGCCTGTAGACTTGCATTGGATTCAGTGAGAGCAGGATTCAGCATTTGCTTTAAAATAGGATTGCTTTAATCTTTCTCTTTAGTTGTCCTATTACTTTTTCAAATAACCAAGTGCTGTAGCTGCTGTAGTGAAGATGTGAAATCAGTTTTGGAAGGTGTGTGTGCTGGAGGAGGAAGGATCCCCTAGAGATCTCTCTCGAAAGGCAGGGTCCTCGTTATGAAAAAGCTTGAGAACCACTGGCCATCCTTTTAAGGAGGTCTTCAGGCACGCTGTAAAAGCCACATCAGATCATAGGCTAGTATCACTGCAGCCTTCCATACAGAGCAAAATTAGTGGTTTTGCTCTTCGAGTTTTGTTTTGTTTTACAATCAGCATGTCTGACTCACTATAACTGCAAGCGCTTGTGTGGTTTTTAATAATTTAATATTTTAGTGTAAATCAGCATTTGTTTTGTGCAGTGGTTCTCAGCACATGCAAGGAAGTTCAGTTACATCTTACTCTATTTATCCTAAATATTTGCTCAATCTTAATTTGTTTTATTCCCAATGCCCTGAAAACTCAGCAGTATCATATGACTTAAAATTCCACATTGCTCTTCCTTAGAAGCAAATACCATAAATGTCATAATTTGCTGAGTAGTTGAAGGTGGGACCAATAGATCAAATTAGACTGCAGACTTGGTATCAGAACACTCCATGCTTCAATGCCCAATATTTGGTTATTGTCAGCTTGGGGGCTAACTACAAAATTCAGGTCCAATTTCAGCCCCTATTGTGAACACTTCCTAGGGAAGGGAAATTTCAGCCTGGGGTTTGGGCACAAGTCCTTTCTGTAAAGTTTCCTGCTAAAAAATGATGTCCTACAGACATCTGCAGAAGTTCGGTACAGTTTCTCAGTCACAAATACAAACTGCACCATCTTACAGCCCAGGCAGTACAGGGTTTTCTCTTCAGTGGGCTGGGATCCTGTAAATGCAGGTGAGAAGGTAACACCTAACAAATTATAAGGGAAAAACCTGTGCTGGGACACCTGTTTGCAGGGAGGGTGGAAAGCTATGCTCCCTGCAGCTGCCTGGGAAGTGGAGATACATACAGACTGTACATACAGACTCTAACTTTGGGAAGCATGTCATTAGTTTTTATGCATTTTTTAAAATAATAAAACATGTACTGTGTCTGAGTCCCAGTTTTTTATCTGTGACAGAGTTTGTGGTGATGCTCTGGAAGGATTTTCTCACTTCCCGGGATCATTAGTAAAAGCGGTTAGTCTGATAGTGAATCTCTCCATCACAGCTAAAAGCAGTGGTTCTCCCTTTATCACATGTGATTAAGCCACTTTCCTGGAGGCAGAGCACGTTTCTGGCCTTCCAAGGTGGCAGGGTCACGCCGCAGGGCTTTTACCTTGGGGCTGTGAAGCCCCAGCTCTAGTGAACATGGGCTGGTGCTCCCCGAAGCACCAGCTTCTCTGGCCCCAGCTGTGCGGGAGCAGGAGGAGAAGCTTTAACTGGAAAATGCTTCATCCTCCATGAAAATTGAACTTTGTTGGTCCTTCTTCCTCAAACCTGTTTACACCCGTCCAATTACCAGCAATGCTGTCTGTGGAAGAGTGGTTTGGAGGCAGTGGGTTGTATTCAGCTGCTGCGTCATATGTTCCAAACATAACATAAAAGAGCCCCTGGATTTCCAGCTCACTGAGAAGAAAAGGTGTACCTCACGCTTTTCTTCTTCATCCGCAAACAGCATGTTGCACGCCCTCTGCCTGCCAGCTCACGCAGAGAGGAAGAGTGACGGGAAACGGTAGGAGCACTCACCCCCCATCTGCAATGCAGGAAAAACGGCTTCCTAAGCACCGAGTGGCTGATTTCGTTATTATTTTAAGGTTCCATTGCCCAGTGATGTCCCTTGGATCTAGTTCAACCGATGATTTAATGCTTTTGCATGCCAGCCTGGTCAGACCAGGTACAAGTGAGGCTGGCCTGTGGGCGGGAGAAGCAACACCAAAAGAAGAGCTAGTGAGAAAAGAGGGAGGATGGGAAGAAATTTTAAAATGGGCACAGATGGAATGAGCTGCAAAGGCAGCAAATGAGGCATTCGTAAAGCAGAAACAGGTATTTTATATATGGAGTGTCAAAACAGAAACCATTGCCCTGGCTTGGACTAGGCACGGTTCTGCGCTGCCCGTTTCCACGGAGCCGGCCTCTGTCCCGCGTGGGCCAGTGAGCCTGATGGCACGCCGCCTCCACCCACGCCTCCCTGATGATGGGACACCATCTCCTCGGGCTCAGGCCCCTCGGTGCTCTGCACTGATTGCTCAGGAGTTGCCTGCAGTGCACATTTCCCAGAGCTAATGCCCAACTGCTCCCGCACCTGTCACCATCTTCCTTTACCTGCGTCTGGATGGAAATCTTGCAGCCTTTACTCAGTCAAAAGACTCCCTTAAGTCAAATGCAAATAATTTGGAGCAAAAGTTTGAGTTCAGTTGAGCAGAGAAAGGAACAGCAGTTGCACATACATGTTTTCCTCATTTACATTCCATTTATTCTGGCAGTATTCATTTTTCTCCAGTGCTCAGACAGCTGCCAGCTTCTGCAAATTCATATACTTTTTACTAGGAGTTTCTCTTGAGGCTATTCTGCGATACTTACCAGGGACCCACATATAAAGCCCTAATTTAATACTGATTTGTTATTTAATATCCATTATGTTGCAGTTAAAATAGAAAGTTGTTCTTTGAACCCTTGGAACTAAGGAAGCCTGGTCTTTTGTGGATTTGCATCCCACTGTTGATTGCAAGTCCTGGTTGAAGCTTTTTCCTAGTTGAGTCACTTTTAAGAGCTTTTTCTTCTGTGGATTCCCTGGTGTCCAGTAAGAAGTGAGCAAATGCCACAGTTCTGTCTGTGGTGAAGGCAGTTATGTGGCATTAATAGGGTCTTTCACACAGAGTCTATTTTTAGAAAACTTGGTAGGAACTAAATTATCCTTCAGGCTTCTATCACATTTGACTGAAATTAGCCAATGGATTCAAAAGTTATTAGGGACAACACCTGCAGACTGAGATCAGAAAGCCTCGTTACCATAGGAAACTGGGCGAAAAATCAATTTCTTGGTCCAAGAACAGAAAAGACTGACGGACATGATTTTTGATTGCATTTGCTCTTTCATATAAAGGGAACTTGGCGTCAGTATGAATCAGACCGCAGCGACTGCGCTAAGGTCTAGCGACAAAACAAAGATGATACAGCCCCGGCTTACTCATTTCTCCGTGGCTCCTCAAGCTTCAGGCGTGCCAAGCCGGTTCACTTAGTCTGAGTAGGCTGGGGAAACATAAAATCTTTTGGTCGTGTTGACAATGACCTGAAATTGGGAACTGGGTATTTTAGGAGCGCTGTCGCAGCTCCCGGTGCACCCAGCTTTCCAGGCGGTCAGACGCGCTCTGGTGAGCTTCCAGCCATAGCTGCTAGCAGGCTGGCTCCAGCCACAGCCTGGCGAGTAGCTCACCAGCTTTTATTTCCTCCAGCTTCTGTTTGCTAGCTTAAAACAGAATTAAAAAAAAAAATGTTTGACCTTAGGAAATGGATTGCACTTGTTAATTTAAGCTTTGATGCGTTCAGCAGGGATTTAATGAGACTGGAATAGTTTCCAGAAAAGCCGTTATAGGAACTAAATCTTGCCAGCCTGCTGTGCGAGGGACATGGAAGGAGGGCTTGCGTGCATAAAAAAACCCAATTGGAAATATAATATATTGTGCTACATGCTGATGAACACACAAAGCTGGCAAAAACTGGAAGTTGAGAGAAACTGTGGGACATATGAGGGAACAGCATTTTGTACACTGCAATATGACAATTAGTGCAGCAAATTCAGAGGGTTGCTGCTTTCGTAGTTAATATATAAGACACTGATCCTGATTGCTACCCTGTCATTAACCAAAGTGCGTGGGAGACTGCTGCTGGCTTTTTACTTCTGCTCAGCCAATGAATGCCTTTGCGGCAGCCGCTCTTGCCTGGGGGATGCTGGTATTACCTAGGGCTGAGAGTGCTTTGGTCACTCACTGCTGACTCTCATTATTTCTCCTTGTTCATTTACATTAAAAGAAGCTAAAAAAAAAATAACACGGGCCAAACTGCTAGATGATGTAAATCAGCAAGGCTGCACCATCATCAAGGGAGGTTCAGGCCTAATAAATACATTTTCTGGGATTATTTGTCTACGTTATTCCCCCTCTTGCACAAGGTTGCTTAAACAGAAGCAGGAGCAGAGATACTTTGCAGGTGTGTGGCTGGCCTGCGAGAAGAGGCTGAGCTTTAGCAGCTTTTCAGTGCCCACAAACGTTGTACCCGCAGCAGCCTCCGAGGCCGGAGGCTGCAGGCCTGGAGGTCATGCAGGGAGCCAGACTGAGCTCAGGGACGGAGCATCTTCCTGCCTCCCTGCTGCACAGCGCGGCCAGCACACGGGTCCCAAGCCATGGACAAAACCCCGGCACTAAACAAATTGTGTCACATCCAGGGCTCCGACCTGCGTTTACTGAGCAGACAGCAGAGGCAGTTCAAGACGTAACCATCTCCGGAGCAGCTGTTCGCTCCCCGCCACTGGCATTTGGGCTCCTGGCGGCCAGGACCGGCGATGCCCGGGCTGATCAAGGTAGGCACGAGCGACAGCAGCAGGCGCCGCACGGAAGCGATGAGGCACGGGCACATGCTTCCAGCAGCACTGCCGTGGGGGTGGAAATCTCCGGCGGAGCGAGCAGCCGGTGTCTTCTCATGCTCCCCCCGCCCCAGTCTGATTCACTCGAGCTCGGCTGCCAGCACTCCCAGTTACGCCGGTGCAACTCCATTGAAGCTGAGACACTGGGTTACACCTGAGGCAAAGATTTGGCTCGTTGCTTGAAATATTTTCCAGCTATTCATGAAATCCCTCTGGGTCACTGCTTAAAATCCCCAGGGCTGTTGCCCTGCCTGTGGGCCAACTTTCTCTGCAGGCATGACCATGCAAAACCCCAAATGCGAAGAACTGAACCTGTTATATCAGAGAACTACATGGCTTGATATTTCTTCTTTTTCTCTTGCAATATACCCAGGGAAATATTCCCTGGCTGCTTTATAAAGCAGTTTTATAAAGCTGCAGTTAGGAGGCTGCAATACTGTAATTGAAGACAACAGCAGGCCCGCAGGGACTTTATTTGGGATTTACGCTCTTGAAGATCACCGTATCTCTGGAACAAAACTTACACTAGAGGCCAGCAGCACAAAGTACCTGATTTTCCCAGCGCTTTTACTGGTGTAAATCAGCGAGCATGTCACAGAAATCATCCGAGGCTGGTTCCCTGGCATGAAATAAAACACTACTGAGAGAAGAATTCAGCCTGTAATGTGGAAATCCGCCCCGGCTGCCCTCATGGCACGTTCGGACCTCTCTCGGGTGAAGACGACCTGCCGGGGCAGAGTCGCTCTCTCCTCCTCCTCGTGCCTGCTCGCCCGCTGAAGCGCCGCTTGGCCCCGGCAAGCTCTGATGCGGATGGCGCAGCAGGGTCAGTGAGCAGCAGCTCTGCGAAGGCCACGGCCTGATGCCATCGCTAGGCTGGCAGGAGCTCAAAGTCGTGCTTTACAGCTTGCCTCTTTCTGGACCAGTTTTTATTGGCCTCAGAAATCTGCTACTGTAGAAAATCTGCACTTGTCTCTACTCCAAGAAGGCTCTAAACTTTCATTAGGAAAATCCATGGATTCTTCCTACCTGAGCTTCTGGTTACGGAGAGGAAACAGCAGCTGGACTCGCTGTGCGAACGCCTGTGCCGCGACCCCTCGGGGAGCACCCGCACGAGCCCCGGCCCGGGGCGCAGCTGCCCAGGTTTCCCTCCGAGGCTGTCTGCGATCCACCCCTGGTTTGGTGACCCGGCCGCGGAGGGAGGAGGAGCCCGAGGAGGTTCGCCCCGCGAGCCGCAGGCGAAGGGCACCGTCCTTCAGCCGGCGCCAGGTTGTTTCTTCCCGCTCGCCCGTGGAAGCCTGTTCGGCGTCCCGCAGGTAACCCGCGCGGCGGCCACGCCGCTCGGCTCCGCTCGGCTCAGCTCTCTGCGCTCGCCAGGGAGCGGGACTCCCTTCTAAACGCATTTTTTATTGCGGTGCAGTTGTCAGCAAGGAAGAGCAGACTGGGGAGAGAGGAACCGCTAGTCTCCGACCCCATGTGGTTTGAAAGGAGGGAGACGTCCCTGGCCACGCTTTTGCTTTCGCTTCTGCTTAGGTAGACCCATCAGCTTCTGCAAAACCACGGGAAGTAGCTCACATTAGAATTTGGACCCAAACTGGTCATTTTGCTTTGCACCCAGATTAGGGGCGTAAAAAACCGAAGGGGTTTCTCGACGCGCCGCTGGCGGGTCCCTCTGCGAGGCCAGCCGTGCCGCCGGCCTGGCCGGGAAGCAGCAACGCCTCCTGCAAGCGCCAGCTCCCGGGCTCTGCGGCGCCTCTTCGTCGTTTGCCTCCCGGGCCGTCGAAGCGGGTTTGCGATGTGGTTATGTTGTTTATCAGCAGCCTCTCTGGAGAGCTTGTTTCACGCATTACTTTTTGGCTTTATTTATTTTTTGATGGTTGCATTGTCTATGCCATATCATAATTTCTGTGGATGCATTTCGGTGAAATACGTAACAGGCTGAGCGACACCGGCTTCAAACGGACCCCCTAAGAACACCTGCATTCGTTTTCCTAGGGCAGCAGGTTGCTTCAGGCAATAAAATTGCCTGTCGTGCTGCTTCGTTTTGCCAGTGTCGGGCTCGTGAAGCCATGCTGGGTGCTGCTGAGGAGAAGGGCAAAGAGGGTGGGCGAGAGCAGGCGGCTGCTGTGGCTGCCGCCGCCTAAAGCCCCGCGTGGTTTTTAGGGCTCCAAAAGCTGTTTTACCAGGAGGATGTTGCAGCATGAAAACTACTGGCTTCCCACACCTGAGAAATCACTGACGATTCCTACTCAAAGGGAGATAACGCCGAGGACGGGACCCCCCAGCACGGGGAAGGAGGAGGGAGGCGAGCGCCAGGCAAAGGGGGGCCGCCAGCCGCTCCGCTCGCCCCCGCGCAGGGACCCTGCCGAAAGCAGCGCTGCCGAGCTGGCCGGCAGCTCCTCCCCGACAGCCATGCTTCCGTAGCGGTGTATTTTAGGAAAGGTTTCTTCCCCACCACCACCTCCGCCCGCCACCGCTGCTGACGCTCCGATTTATTGAGAGGTCTCAGATTCGCTCTGTCGCTATAAGGCTCTGCCCGCGAGGCATTGTGCCTGCAAGCAAACATAACCCCCCCCCTTTTTTTTTGCAGTGCTGCATTGCCGGAGGAAGGTTTAACCCCTCGCTCGCAGAGTGCCCCGCTTCAGGAGCAGCACCAGGCCATGTTTCCCACCCTGCCGGGGCCGTCCGGGCAGGAAACGGTCTCTCTGGTCCCTTCAAAATGGAGGAGCAAAGATAGGCAAGGCTCTGCGCAGCTGGCGACTGCGAGCCTCCAGCGACCAAAGCAGCCGGGAAGAGCAGCGCCGCGGGGAGAGCGGGGCCGGGCTGGCTGCTCGCGGGGCCGCGGGAGCCCCCATCCTTCGCCGGCTCCCCAAGGCAGCTTGCGCCTCGCTGGCAGCGAGAGCTGTGCAGATGCGTTCCCGGGGGGTTCCTGCCTCCGACAAGCCCCCGCCAGGCACGTGAGCCGGCGGCGAGGGGAAGGGCTGCCAGGGAGCAGGCTGGGGCCAAGCGCGCTGTTGGCAGGTGCATTAAGCTGATGAAACGCAAACACCACCGAAGCCAGTGACAGGCCTTTCAGGGCCTTCTGTTGCAGAATTATTTAAGAAAATCTGAACTGCTTCCTAATCTTGCTTTACCAGGCCCAGCACTGGATCCCTGGTGTCAGGCTTGGGAAATACTCGCCTTTTCTTGCTGCACAGTCTCAGTCGCTGAGCTATCTTTGCAGCTCCAGCGACAGCAGCACAAGGGAAACGTTCCGGCTTCAAGTGTGACGATGATGCACAACAGTGATGGCCCCACGTGTAACCAAGACAACTGATATTTTAAAAACTTGCTCCAATAAAAAATAACATTAGAGAACTCTTAGAAAGCGACCCCAGCAATGGTCCCTTCCCTCCCCATCCATACCTATAGATAAAGAAGCCTCTGCTGGGGATGCAAAATCAACACTAGAAAACAAACAAATGCCAGCTTTACAGTTGTCTCCCATGTGCCTAATGCTGGTTTCATTAAATATTCACACATTATTTTCTTCATATGAGCCTGACTCATGCAGTGCCCAGGAAGCTGCATCCTTAATTCTGACATTTTGCAGTCTTTGAATGACTGACAAGAATTTAAATAGCATGCTTCAAACGTAGGGGTGGTGGTTGTCTTTAAATGCACTTATTGTTGTTTAGATGTAATTATTTTTCCCTTATGACTAACTATAAATGGATGTTATTAATGAAAGAACAAAATTTGTTTATCAGGGTTTGAATTCTGCAGTCATTGGGAATAAACACACCAGGTAACAAGTCTGGTAGTAAAAGGCCAGCCTTAGGCATAGACCGACCCTTCCTGAATTGTATTGCACTTCCTCCCTCTAGTTCAACCCACTCAAAACCTATATAATTTCTTCCCATAAAAGGATGTGCCTGTTTTTGCTCAGTTTTCTGAAGCATATGCCTTTATTTCCTAAATATGGTCCTCTGTGGGAGCTCTCGTAACAGGTTTATAGACTCGTTTTGTTGCACGTGCTGGGAGGGGTCTGAACGCGAGAGATGAAGAAGTCGAGGTTTGATTTAGAGCAAACAGGAGGCCTGTGGTGACTGAACAAATGGATCTGCGACCAGGGGCAAAGAAAGCGGAGAGAAGTGCGAAAATGAGGGGGGGGGGGGCTATGGGCAAATTAGTGATGGGAAAAAGCAGCGTGCTTCCTAGGCAAACAAGTCCACAAAA
This sequence comes from Rhea pennata, assembly GCF_028389875.1. Taxonomy (NCBI): domain Eukaryota; kingdom Metazoa; phylum Chordata; class Aves; order Rheiformes; family Rheidae; genus Rhea; species Rhea pennata. The sequence goes on along the minus strand of NC_084667.1, from coordinate 16,469,137 downwards.
GAAGAGATACTGTCTTTCCCCGGTTTCTCCTTTTACAGTTTTTATTCAGGATGGAAAGGAGCAGGAGAGGAGGAACATCCTTAATCTAACTTACTCAGCTGCCTGCTCCTCTAGCTAACTCTACTATCCCAATGCTTAGCTTTCAAAAAAGCCTGATTAGCCAACAAATAGAAGATAGTTTGTAGGCGATAAAAAGCGGGGGAATGAGCAGCAATTTGTCTGCAAAACCTCGCCGTGTAATCTGATCATCTTTAAACTGCATACATGTTTTCCAAATGAGGATATCCAAATCTGAACTGCATAGGAAATCTTTCAGCAGAGTAGTCCTAAGATCTGGCTTCCTCTGATAAAGGATGCACCCTGCGCTTTGAGACCAAAACAACGCTCACTTTTTTTTCCAGCCATACTGTGTTCTTGGCTCCTTTCTATGATGTTCACAAACACCATAAGCTTTCCTTCAAAACTCCTACATCCAAAATGTCTGTATCTCTGAGAATTAAATATTGATGACTTCCTTTCCCTGCATGTATTGTCATTTCCTTGTCCATAATCCCAACATTTTTAGTTGCCTTTGTTTTTCTTCTTTGGACTTTTTTGGATTTGCAATATCATTAAATTTAATGTCAAATTATAAATTTCATTTGCTTGTTGTTTCCTCTGTTTTTCCTGTTATCTAGGATGCATCTTACATCTGGGAATTGAGCATCACATCCATTATAGTAGCAGTAATTTCAGAGAAATAGTTGAAACTAGGTGATTCCTTGATCCGCTCATGAACTCAAAAAAATAAAGGACCCAAAACCACCATTGCTTTCTAATCTAGCCCCAAATGACTAAACCAAGTGACTCCAAATTGTGATTACAGAATTGCAAAGACTCAACAGAGGTTTGGCTTATAGTTTAAAACATCTGTAAACTGTTTAGAAGGTTTCCTCAAAAAAATATTTATATGATAGGACAGAGAAGATACTTTCAAGCATCTCAGTGATCTGGGAAGCAACCCTTCCATTCCAAATACAAACTAATATAACTGAAAAGGAAATTGAAAGGCCAGATTTTGTAGAAGTATAAATGTATGCCTGATTAGTTACTTCCTTTTTTTACATTTTTGTTTGGTCTCCTGAGTCACACTGACACAAATTCTGAGCAATAGTACGATACCCAAGGAATATTCCTATTGTTTCTATGATTCCTGTGGCGACTAGGTAGCTTTCAAAGTATCAGCCTTCATCACAGAAATTTTAGTCTAGGACTGCAGATGCTCTTGCAGAGCACATTACAGTGCTGTTTATCATCACCTTTTCTTTACAGTTTTAATTAGTTTTTGTTACATATGACTTTCCTATAACCAAGTCAATCTGAAATGACTGTAAGATTTTGCAAGATATTTAACTTTTCATTAACATATAATTAACATACTCTTTTCTTTCATTTCAGTTTTATCTACAATTGTCATCAAGTTCATCCAGTACTATCTGTCTTTATGCATCTACGTTGCTGGTAGATCACGGTTTTCACCTGCTAAATGTGTACAATTTTTTTCTTTAACACTTGTTCGACTATTTCACCACAGACTATGGATTTCCTAGATAGTAACTTCCAGAATCATTCTTTTTTTAACCTACAAAAACGTACAGGTGTTATATTTAGACATATTATCGAATACATCCCATATTGAAGACCATGCAGCCTCGACTTGTTAAACTCCTTCAGTTGAGGAATAACCGCAGGTAGCATTAACTCATTAACACACACAAGCGCAGCTCTGCGGATACTCAGCCAACCCGAGCCCAAGCGCAGGGGCGCGGAGGCAGTGAGGACCCCGAGGGGCTCCGTTCCCGTTCAGCTGTGCGCCGCGGCATCTCCCTTCGGCTCTTCGGTTACTTTGGCCGTGGCTCTTAGCCCGGCCCTTAGAAGCTGCCTTAAAGCAACCGTCGCGCGGGGCGGCGCGGCGCGGCCACGAAGCCCCGCGGAGCGAGGCGCGGAGCGAGGCCCGGCGCAGGCCGCGGCGGCCCCGCAGACGGCGCAGCCGTAACGAGCCACGAGGACCGCGCGGCGCCGGGCCGCAGGCCCCCGCGCGCCTCCGCCGACCGGCGGCAGGGCCCGGCTGGCGGGGGGAGGCGCCCCGCAGAGCCCGCGCGGGCCGCAGTCTCCAACCCCCCCCCGCGCGCGGCCGGGCCCCGGCGGCAGCGGAGCGGGGCCGGGCCAGGCCGGGCCGGGCCGGGCCGCGGGGCGGGGCGGGGGCGCCCCGGGGGCGGGGGCGGCCGCTCGCCGCCGCCGCGCCGCCGCGCCCCGCGGGGCCGGCGCGCCGCAGCCAACGGCGATCGCGCGCCCGTGCGGCCCACGCGCGAGCGGCGTGTTTCCCTCGCGCAAGGGCGGGGGAGGGGCAGGAAGGGCGTGGCCAGGCGGCGGGAGCGGAAGTACGTCGGCGGGCGGCCCCAGCCAATCGGGAGGGCGCCGCTGGCGGGCGTCGCGAGGCAGCTTTGCCCGGGCCGCCGCCGCCTGCGCCCCCGCGAGCTGAGCGCCGCGCGCCCGCCCGCCGCCGCCGCCACCGGCCCTGCGGGGGCGGCACCGCCGCGGCGCGAGCGACAGGACGGGGGGAAAAAGCCCGGGAGCGGCCCACGTGATGGGCTGCTGCAGCCAATGAGGACGGCAGGAGGTTGCGCGTGGCAGGCGAAGGCCTCCGGAGCTGCGAGCGGGGCGCGTGGGCCGGGGCGTTGCGGGGCGCCCGGCGCCGCGCGGAGCCGGCGGCGGGAGGCAGGTAGGAGCTGGCCGCCGCCTCGGGGCCCTGCCCGGCGCCTTCCCCCCCCCCCCCATCCCAATTTTGAAGTTTTATTCGAGGAGGTGGCGTGAGGTGTGCGCGTCACGTGAGCGCGGCGGCCCAATCACACGTGCGCGCTCCGTGCCCTACGGCCGAGAGGGCCGCGTTTGAGGCGAGGGGGCCGCCGCTGCCCGGCGGCGGCGGCGCGGGCGGCCCTCGCTCCCCCCCTCCCCCCCTCCCACCGCCGCGGCCGCGGGAGCGCGCGGGCGGGCAGCTGGGGGCGGGGGGGCAAATGCTGGCGGTCACGTGGCGCGGGCGGGGGGGTGGAGGGGAAGGAGGGTTAAAGGGGCCGAGCAGCCTCGCGGCTCCGCATCCGGGCTCTGCGGCGCGGAGGGGTCGGGCGCGGCGCGGCGCGGCCACCGCCGCCGCGTCCCGCGGCCATCGCGCTCTCGGGGCCCGTCCCCCGGCGGGGGCGTGGCTGGCGCGAGCCGTGAGACGGGGCTGGCTTCCCCGCGCCTCGCCCGGCGGGCGGCTCCGCGGCGGGAGAGCCGTTCCGCGGGGGGCGGAGGAGCAGCGCGGGGGGCTGCCGCGGTGCCCGCGGCCGTGCCTGCCCCTCCGGCGGCCCGGCGCCGCTGGGGGCGGCGGTTGGGGCGGGAGGTGGGGGGGGGGGGAAGCGGGCGGCCGCGGCGCCCCCTTGGCCGCGCGCGCTGGGGGCGGAGCCCCCGAGGCGGCGCCCCCGAGGCGGCGCCTAGCGGCTCGGCGCGGCTGGCGGCGCGCGTGCGCCTCGGCACGTCGCGTGAGGCGGCCGTTGGTGCCGCGCGGCGCCCCGCCCCGCCGCGCCGGCCCGAGCGCGCGCGTGGCGGCTCGCTCCGCGGCTCGGCGCGCCGCCCGTGCTTCTGGTATTTTCCTGCCTTGCCGTGGCGGAGGCTGAGCGCCGCGGAGCCGAGGCCCTGGGAGCCGAGGCCGTGCTGACGTGGCTCCGGAGCCGGCTTCATGCCGCGCGTTCAAGGGTGCGCGGCCCACCGGGGACCGTCAGGGCCGCTCCCTGCAGCGCCTTCCCGCGGAGGGCTGCGTCGTAGGTAAAGGACAGCGCCGCTTCCTTTGAGCGACGTTGCGCTGCTGGTGCAGAGCCTTCGGTTATTGGTGGGTTTAGGTGCCAAGGTAGTGGATGGTAAGTTTGACAGTGGCCTAAAAAATGGCAAAGCAAGATCAGATAGCAATTGCAGGGATAAGGATTAGCAAACGTTCCTTCAACCGTGTACAAAGAATGATTTCCAGCAGTGTGGCTTGAGGTTTTTTCCTAGTTTCTTAAGATATCAAATCTTAATGCAGTTACGCTATCTTACTGGTCACGCAGGACTTCTGAACTCATGGCTTGTTTTTAACCACACTGGACACAATGGGCCAAAGCTCTGAAGATTTGAAGTTACTACAAACTTTGAAAATTGATGATTGCATAAAGAAGAGGCAGGCGATCAATTAACTATACAAAATGGCAGTAGCAGTTCAAGGTGATCTACCCTGCACTCATTCCAGTGCTGCAGCAGCTTTCCAGTGCCAGCAAGCACAGTTGCTTGGGGGTCTGTAGTGAGAATCGGAATGAGGAATTGATTCTTCTAGAAAATGTTTATATGGGTGATGTTTTCTTTTTTTTTCTTTTTTTTTTCTTTTTTTTTTTTTTTTTTTTTTTGCACCTATGTGTGAGAAAATAACAGTTTTCAGTTCCAACTGAGATGGGCAAAATTCGTTCACACTGTATTTCATGTGGCAGCAGCTGGGCTTTAGTCAGCTGTATTGTTTGCACAGTGCTGGTACACATGCTATAGTTCCTGTAATGGGAGACAAACATGCTGGAGGGAAACCAGTGTTAGTCCACTTATGAATAAACTTATTTGATCACCTGCCAGAAAAGTGTCATCAGTTTGCTGCATCATAGACAGCAGAGGATCTACTCAAATTCAGCCATGATATGCAAATAGAAGACTTAGCTGTGATAATGGCAAAACTTACTTGATGTCTCGTTCTTCCATAATTAGGGATGATATTATTTATTCTTTTTTCCTGGATGACTGAAGAACCAAGAATCTGATGATGATGATGGAGTTGCTCTTGTCTTTGCACAGTTGGAGTAAGATGGAGTACCCCTTTCCTTGTGGGATTTTTGCTGATTTTATTACCAATGATAAATTGTTGATGCATGTCTTTCTGAACTGGTTAAGTAAAAATAGTGTAAAAATGATACAGGTGAGAAGGCCTGTCATGAGCAGAAGGTAGCCAGAAGAAAGCCTTAAAAACATGAAGCCCAAAGCAGAAAGGCAGTAAGGGACATGAACAATACAGAAGATGAATGTGGAAGCCAGTTAAAATATTTCTACAGTAAAAGTGTTTGTGTTCACTGCTGCTGTCACTATCTCCAGGAAAAGGCAATTTGGGAAATGGCAGGACTGTCACCTGATTGTATGGAATGATACGCTGTTTTGCTAACTCTTGCAGTAACATTGCAGTACAATGTTTTCTGCTAGTATAGTGTGGTCTGCCTGACCACAGGGTAAGTCAGTAGTGAAGATGGACATAAAATCTGGAACCCATCACCAGTAGTCTGATGCTTTAATTGGTGTTACTCTCCTTTTTACCGCAGTCTAAAAGGGGCAAGGAGATTTCCCTGGCAGCTATAACTTGATGAACTAGAGCCATTGGTGACCGTGTAGCAATGCTTATTGCTATAAAACAATCTCTTCTTGTCATGAGCTCAGATGAAGTCTTTTTTACTTTCCTGGCTTGTTTTGCCCAATTTTATTTTCTTGTTTGTACCCTCTATTTCTGTCTATACTGTGGATAAGATTTTCATCTAAAGATTCATTTACATTGTGCATGTTCACAATGGCTGTAAAGGGACTGAAAGTCATGAAAACTGTGTTACTTTTGTTTATTGTGACTTGCTTCTGCCATTGTTTCATGGCAGAAAGCACGTAAAGATGGCTTTATGTTTTTTTTTTTTTAACTTTCAGTTGTTGAAGTAATGTTACATTGAAAAAATGTAGCAATCTTGCATTGAATGCTTGAGTAGCAGGCATATCAATAACTTGCTGATGGAATATGGGAAGTAATATACAATAATGTATTTAAAATGCCTAAATAGTTACATATCGTAGTTACCTACAGTGACTATTTAGAGTGAAAAGTGACTACCCCTCTCCCTGAAAAAAACACAATCTATTTACATAAAGTATGAATTGCTTTTTCGTTCTACAGTCTCCAGTGTTTGGAAAGATCTGCGTATTGCCTGAAAGTTTAGGAGAATGACTTGTGTATTGTACACTGTGCATCAATGCTATTAAACAAAATAACTTTACTGGGAGACTCAAAGTTCTGGTTCATGTAGGAAGGTATTAGCATTGGAGAGCTGAAGCAGGTATTCCTCTCTTTGCCTGCTCTCCCACCAGGGGTTCATCCTGCTCCTGCCATAGAAACAACTGCTCTTGGAGGGGTGTGGCTGACAGTTTATGAAGCAGCATGTTCATGGCTTTAAGCATTAAGAACTGAATCTGTGTTTAGTATAAATTAGTGATCTGGGCTGAAAACTGATGACTTAGAACTTACTATTCCCATAGGAAGTATGACAGTTTCTGTGTGGGTCTGGAGTGGACAGCTGAACCTGAGTCAACTGCTGCTCTGAGTGATCTACAAGTTATATATTTTGGCATGTCTGCCTCAGCAAGAAAAGCTGGTTCTGGAAAAACAGATTCCTTACTCTGATTTTTCTGCAATAGCTTACAATAAAATGATGCCTTATATCAAACTTCCTGGCTAGATTCTATCACCACTTATACCTTAATCTTGACATCAGATTATACTTAATCGGTATAACCAAAGGAAGAACTTGCACTATTTTATACTGTAAATGTTGTAAGCTTTCTAAAAATAGACTGGGATTCTGTTGCCTAAGCATAGGGGTCTGGTGCCGTTTTAGATGCTATAGGTGTAAGACATCTGTGAACAGCAGACATTCAATTCTAGGAGGTCAGTGCTCTTCTGAAGTAGCAATCAGAGACCAGTTGGACAATGAGAGGTGTAAAAAATCAAACGATACGCCTTTGCTTAGACAACTTAATCCAGTTCAGTTTCAGAATTAGCAGACTTTCTTGTGGTATGCTACTGTATTAATGATTCTCCAAAGCGGCTAAAGAATCTGTGGGTTTTTCATGTTAGCGCTTTTTCTAGTTTTCACACTACACAACATTTTTGACTGTTGTTTTTAGTTAGTGAGTTTGTGAACTGAAAGTCTCCTTTTTATTCCAGTAATGCTTCAGTAGTAATGCCTCTCAAAGTATGCCATCTGCATAAGTGTCCTGTTGTAGCTCTAAGTTGTGGGAAGGATCTTTATTCAAACCAAAAAGGAGATTGCTAACTAAAAATAAAAACCCCCACCTCTTCTGTATTCTCCACAGGTTTTCAACTATGTCTGCAATGTATGTTGCTCTTCTACATACAGATTTTCAGCAAAGCCTGGACCATGTGACTCTCCAGCTGATGATCTGTTGCTGACCCTTTGAGATAGGTTAGAAATACTGATTTTTTTTGAAGGACCCAGCTTCTTGCCTGAACTCTAACTAGCAACTTTGTGGACTATTGGTTGACTCTTAAATTGCAATTACTTGTACTGTGTAGGATGAGAATTTGCACTTTTTGCTTGCAGGCATTACTGAATTGCTGAATTACGATTTACTGGATACCATTAGGAAATGCAATTTGTAAAGATTGTAGGTCATGCTTTCAGGGAATATGTAGGCAATATGTCTGAAAGAAACATGTAGGGGGAAGGAGGAATACTTCTAGGTGGTCATCTTCATAGAGTTTCAAATACAACCATCACTTCATTAGTTATTGTAAGTTAGCACCACTGGTCATGGATGGTGATAGTATGAAAGAGTTCATTTCTATGCTGCCAATTGGTGTCTAGTGCAATCAAGGCTGTTAAGCTGATAGTTGTATAATTAAAATGTAATGTTGCTCTTCATGTAGTTTTTTTAATCGACTATAACTGCTCAGAACTGGGTTGTTTAAGCTGGTGATGATTCATAGAACTATAGAAGAATGTCAGTTGGGAGGAATCGGCAAGTAATCATCAAACGTCTTCCTCAAAGCAGGACTGACTTCAAAGTTAAATGAGATTGCTCTGGCTTCTACTGGTGAAGCTGCTCTGTTGATAAGCTAGAGGTTCTGCTTCTGTGCAGGTGAAGTTTTCTACCTGACCTGAATGAAATGGAGGCACAGTCCCTGGCAGTGTCTGCTCTCTGGTGTTGCTTAATCCACACTGGAACATGTGGCTCATGGCCACAACCACTGCACTTTCTGCCATTCAGTCTTACTCAGCTGCCCTTAGTGGTACTAACAGCCCCCTTCTTGGGGGGGAGGGGAGGAATTGGCATCCAGAAACATGAAACTTAGAAGAACTGTAGTTTTGGAGAAAATGGGACAACAGATAGAGCATACAAAGGAAGGAGCAAACTTTAGAGAGGACTGTGGCAAAAAATGGGTTTCAGATATACTTACAGGATTCCTAACCTAGTTAAAGTAAACTAAGATGTTTACAAGTTGAATTATAATAAAGACTCTTAATTTATAACTAAACTGGAATCCTTTCTTGGTTCCTTTCTTCCCCCTGCTTCCCATTTGCTATATGAAAGCACTTGGCTGTTATCCACTGCTTACTAGAGAAGAGCTTTTTTAGAAAGTTGAGAGAGAATGGTCCTGTGAAGCTATTCCAAAAAATATCTGAACGTGACCCATTACCAAAAGAATAACATCTCTTTGATATTCATGTTTCCTTCCCTCTAACTCCTCCTAACTTCTGTCCCCATGCCCATCTGATGTTACATATTTTCTGTGCCTCTTCCCCCTACCCCCAACAATAACAAGTATATGAGGCTAAAACCTCCCTGTCATTTACTGCTAAAGTGTGAAAATCACTTTTTGCATGTTCTTTCATGCTTGGAAAAATTATATTTAAGCAGCTTCTCTGTTCAGTGAGTGGGTTTAATTCTTCCAGCCTGAGTCCATTTTCTAGTTGAAAGGGAAAATATTCCATGATTTTCTGCTAAAGACATACCTATGCCTATATTTTTCAACAACATACCTATACAATTGTTTTGGTGCATATTTTTCAGGAGTCTGAAAAATACGTTTTATTTAATTGGGTGCTTTTGTGGTGATCTCCCATAGGGTAAGTTTCTGTTGCCAAAAAACCCTCAAAGGAGTATGGGCCTTCAATATTGATGGTTTCACCAATTTTCTGCTTTGTAACAGCAAAGACACAACTGTGTTAGTTAGACAGAAGAGCAGCCTTTGTGAAGTTGCAGTTTATAGTATATTATAATCAGTACAAAGTTCTAGTCTGCTAGTGATTCTGGAACTTGGTGTTCATTTTAATGCCTTGACTTTTTGGCACCACTGTGTGAACATCCGTCCCTTGACGGTGGATGCAGTATTGTAAAACAAATAACCCTAACAGTAAAGGGGGTAGCAAAATTGTTCACCTGCAACCATGCTGCATTTTGATGTGAATTTCATTAATATTCACAATACTGTTTTACTGGCCCTATTCTCAGAAGTATCTGGTTTACAAAATGTAGTAATAATTCCTTTTAACGTGTGTAAAGGACTGCCGCTGTAGGGATGGCTTGCAGCAGTATTGGTTATGTGCTGAGTACAGGAAGACTTTAAGACTATGTTGAAGTACAAAACTTGGCTTATTTAGCTTGCCTCACATCACATAGCATGATGGTCTTCCTTCAGCACTGGGGTAACTCGGGCGTGGTCTGACAGGTTTGTGTTAGTTGTCTGAAGGCCACCTGGCACTTGTGAAGCTGTGGTGTTGTAGGGTCAGATTCTGGCTGGTGCATGTGGCAGTTCTGCGGAAGGTTGTGCAGAGGAATGGAGATGGCTGCTGGGCCCTGCAAGGTAGCCCTGCACCGTGGCCGTGTGCTGCTCCCAAGTCTTGGGCTTCTGTCATGTCCGAGTCCTTTGGATTTCAGACTGTGTCGTCTTTGCAGAAAAGGAAAAAATAGCATTTTCTGAAAAAAGAAGCAAATAGGGACGCAGCCTGTGTCGTGGAGAGGGTGGCGGAAATGCTGCTCCGGGTCCTGGGCCCGCCTGGGGCGGGGGGAGGCCGGGGGAGCGCGTTAACGCCGCCTGACGGCCGCTGCGCGCAGGCTGCGGGAGGGCCGGGGCGCGGAGCGGAGCGGGGCGCGCCGCGCCTGCCCAGCGCGGACACGGCGCGCTTCCTGCCGGAGCCGTGACGGCGGCGCGGCCGGGCCTCCCCCGCGCGGGGAGCAGTGCGAGCGGGCGCCTCGCCCGGCCCCGCTGGGGAGCAGCGGCGGGGAGCGCCGCCGCCGCGCTCCTGCGCGGGGCCCCGCGGGGCTTCGAAGGCGGCGGCAGCCGCGGGGCCGTTCGCGCGGCCGGGGTGCGCGCGGCGCCCCGCAGCGCCCGCGCGCGTTCGAGAAGCTTCTGCGGGCGCGGGGCGCGGAGCGGAGCGGAGCCGGGCCGGGCGGCCGGGCCGGCGCTCGGCGCGGGCACGTGACGGGCAGGCGGGAGGGGGGGGGCGCCGGGCCGTGACGCGCTTGCGCGCGGTGCGGCGCGGTGACGTCACGCGGGTGCGCACGCACGTTGTCCCCAGCTGGCGGACACACGGTCCGTGTGAAGAGAAAGGAAGTGGGAGGCCCGCGCCGCGCCTCGCCGCGCCGCGCCGCGCCGCACGGTAACGCCCGCGGAGCGCCGCCCCTCGGGGCCGCCGCCGCCCCGGCCGCCGCGCGCGTAACCTCCGCGTACCTGCCCCGCTCCTCCCGCCGCCGCCCCAGCTGCGAAAATTAACACCAGGCGCGGCCACGAGGCGACGGGCCCGGGCCCCGCAGCGCGTGCGCGCGGGCCTCTGCGCGGCGGCGGCGCGAGGCGCCGCTTCGGGGCCGCCCCGGGAGCGCCGCGCCCGGCCCCGGCCGCGCGCGGGGCCGCCCGCGCCCGGCGCCGCCCACGTGCCCCGCCGCTTCCCTCCGCCGCCGGCACGACCGGCCGCCGCCGCTCCCGGAAAGGCGCGGGCGGCTCCCGGCGGTGGCTGTCCGCCCCCGCCCCTCCCCCCCCGGGCTTCCGGCCGGGGGCCGTCCCGGGACGAACGGGGGGGCCGGTAAAAGCGGCGAGTGCCGGGTCTGGCTCGTGGCCGTGGAGCCGCGCGACCGCCCGCCCGCGCGCGCGCGCGCCGCCGCAGCGCCGGCCGCGGGGGCGGCGCGCCCGGGTGGCCCCGCCGGGGCGGGTGGCAGCGCCGCCGCGGGTTTGAACGGCAGCGGCGCCCGCTGACATTGGGCGCAGCGCCGCGCTCCCGCGGGCAACGCGGCGGCTCCCGGCGCGCCGCCGCATCTGCTCCGGCTCCGCGGCCCCCGCTTCGGCGCCCCTCGGGGTTGCTGGCGCGGGTGCTGAGGTTTCCTCGCCCGCTTGCAGCGTTTACCCTGCTGCAACTGAAAGCTGCGCGTGGTGCCGCATCTGCGCACGTTGTGCACGTAAATCACAGTCTCGACGGCAGAAGATTCTCTTGCAAGCAGGTTTTTCGCATCTGGTTCTTTTCCTGCCTTTTTCCGCACCTCCCAGTGTGACTTCGAACATTTTTTTCCCAGTTTGTTCTTTAGTTAGATGTCAGTTTTCAAATTTAAGGTTGTAGCCTGTATATGGACAGATAAGTGAAACACTTTTTGAGGATCATCATAAATGATGTGTACATAAATGATGTGTAATAAAACACATGAGGTTTTTTTATCAATAGGGCGTATCAGTGTCGAAATAATGCAACTTTCGGTTTTGTGTGCTGTAGTTGCACATGATCACGTTGTGTTGATAATGACAGTCGCCTTAGACTTACTTTGGTACTGTGAGCATTGCTTATGGTACAAATAATTAAAATAGTTCAGTGTAAGAACTTTTAGCATTGGAAAACAAACACTCGGCAGTTCTTCATACATGTGTAATTTTTGCTGAATGCGGAATTACTGAATTCTTCTGAATTTATTTCTTGTGTTTGTAAGTTCTGCCTGAAGTCATTTAAAGTTACAGGCTTTCTGCATATCTTAAACTGTTGATTTGAAATCATCTTGATAGTGTGTTTCCTTAAGCATATAGCGTTTTGTTGTATACTGTAGTGCATTAATGTGAACTTCCTTTTATGACTACGTTTTCTATACAAATATGCTGTATGCATATATAGGCATGGTAAGTTGGTGGAAAATCACATACAACTTAAATGGCAAACTTGGAATGTAATATTCTTCTCTCCATTCCACAGTTCTGTGATTTTAATAAAGCTTTGTATTTCTATTCTGTTCTTACAGATAAACATTAAAAAGCTTTTTTAGGATTACCTGTCTGTTTTGCAGTGCTTTGTCCAGGACTTTACATATGCTCTTTTGTAAAAGCAGGTCAACATTCTTAAAATTGAAAATATACAGCTAGTTTTGAACAGCTAATTCATTTTGTGTTCCATACTCCTCGAAGTTTGTATAAGTGGGAAATAATACTCTTTTCTCATTAAAACTGAAAACTGTATCTTCTGAGTTCGCAGGTCTCAAAAAACTGTAGAGATTGCATTGCCTTTTTTCCCCTGAATTGTTTTTTACAAAGTTCTAAAATGCAAAGTTTAGAGTGTGGAACTAAGTCTTTCGTATTTACTATGTGTCAAGAACTTTCACCATGGAGTATAAATTCTTCACCTCCTTAGCTCTGAGGTAATTTCCCACATACCTGTGGGAGCTAGTTTACATAGGAAGAGCTTCCTCCTACAGTAATTTAGTTCTAACAAAATAAATATCACTAACTGAATACATAATTCACTTAAAACTTGTGAATATGAGTTAATTAGAATGTGGTTGCTTTTAAGCAACTGACTGCTGGTGATTCTTTTAACTTGTCCCAGGTTCATGCTTGTTTCCAATTACACCTTATGTAATGAGTCATTTTTTTTGTCAGTGCTGCATTTCACATGTAATAAGGTAAATAAAAACATGTGAATATGGGAATGGCATTCTTGTTGGATATTTAAAAGCACTTACTTTACATTTTTACATTGAGAAATGTACAAACTGCCTAAGAATTAAGTTGTTTATGCTCTTCTGTTAGAGTGTTGATGTAATAGTTACCTGTGGAGTAGATGCACAATATTGAAATTGTATATACAAAGGTAATTTTTCTAGTTCCATAAACAATGATAAGGCTGATGATAACAGTACTAGTGTTTTCTGATTTCACATACATTATTTCCGTAACTTAGAAGCTAGAGATAGTTAAGGTTGTCTGATGCTTTCCATTCAACCATTTAATCTTAACTTGGGTTTTGAGGGGATTGGTTTGTTTGTTTATTCCCAAGGCTTATCCATTTGAACAATTTTTTACTCTTCCATTCTTTGTCTTGTGCTGACTTTGTAGAAGATCTTTAAGTTATGTGGGGGAATCCCAAAGAAATGCCAGCTACAAAAATGTAGTCTTTCTCAGCAAAGAAATCTCAGAGAAAAAGTTTTAATCATATTTTTTTCTCCCTTTCCCCTTTCATTTTCCGAAATTCTAGGTCTCTGAGACCTATTTCTGTTTGGCAGGAGAAAATGACCTGTGTCAGAGGTGTGCCGTTTGCTCTTCCGAAACTTCCATGTTTTGCCAAACGCTGATGTTTCTAAGTAAGCGACCTGAAAAGTTGAGACAGTATCAGAACAAGCAGCACTCTGATGTTTCGAGTAAGGCAGGAAAATATGGTTTGAAGGTGTCATAGCCTATGTGTCTCCAAGGCCTGAATTATACGCGCAGGCAGTCTTGATTTGATATTGCCTAATTGTACTTCATTTTATAGTACCAATTATCTTTTAATATTTTTTCCACATTAAAAATATTTAAAAGGTTTTCTCTAGAGACCTAATTACTTTTTAGAGAGCCTGTATTTGAATAATTTTAACTTCTAACTTTCTTTTTTTCAGAATGGTGAATACAAGTAGAAGATTACCAGAAGAACTGTATAAATTTTTCCTTTGATTTGAGAGCTTACAAGAGTGCTCATCATGGAGAAACAGCAGATTGTCTTGGGCAACCGGGATGGGACTGTGTCAGGTGCAGCACCTGCTTTTTTTGTCATCTTGAAACAACAGCAGGGAAATGGTAAAGCTGACCAAGGGATCCTAGTAGCAAACCGCGATGCTTGTGCTCTTGCCAGTAGTGTATCAACTCCAGTAAAGTCCAAAGTCAAGACCTGCCTCCCTGCTGACTGTGTCTCAGGGGGCATCACTGTTACCCTAGATAACAACAGTATGTGGAATGAATTCTACCATCGCAACACAGAGATGATTCTGACGAAGCAGGGGAGGCGCATGTTCCCATACTGCCGATACTGGATTACAGGTCTGGATGCCAGTCAGAAGTACATCCTAGTCATGGACATATCCCCCGTGGACAATCACCGATACAAATGGAATGGCCGTTGGTGGGAGCCCAGCGGGAAGGCAGAACCGCATGTTCTAGGGCGAGTGTTTATTCATCCAGAATCCCCTTCCACTGGCCAGTACTGGATGCACCAGCCGGTATCCTTCTACAAACTCAAACTTACCAACAACACACTGGACCAGGAGGGTCATATAATTTTGCATTCTATGCACCGCTATCTGCCCCGGCTTCACTTGGTGCCTGCAGACAAAGCCACAGAAGTCATTCAGCTCAATGGCCCCGATGTCCATACTTTCACCTTTCCACAGACAGAGTTCTTTGCAGTTACAGCCTACCAGAACATCCAGATTACCCAGCTGAAAATAGATTACAACCCTTTTGCTAAAGGATTCAGAGATGATGGGTTGAACAGTCGACCTCAGCGTGATGTGAAACAAAACAGTAACTTAGAATTGGAAGGGGGTAGTGTTTCCAACTCTCCCAGCCATCGTGGTCGCCCAGCTGAAGTTGATGCATTGGATTTGCATCAGAGAAGTTTAGATTCTTCATTCATTGTTCAGAATCCATCAGATACTGATTTGGAAAAAGAATCCTTTAATGCAGAAAGAGACTTCCTGGGTTTCCTGGACACTGACCTGTCTACAGGTGATGTGCCAAAGCTAAAACAAGAAGTTTCTGAAAGGTGAGAGATAGTTCTCTCTTTTAGCATGAAGGTTGATTGAGTGGGTGTTTGGTGCTCAGTATGCAGTTTTATAGCTAAAATTTGCTTTACTTGAAATGATAGAACACATATTATTAAAAGCTTCTCTTTGCTTAAACAGTTACATGTCAATCTGGACTTTTTTAATGCTGTCAAGGAGCGTAAGCATTAGATAGTGTGGCTTTGACTTCATTTGTAAAGAAGTGTTGAGGAATTACTGTTAACCCTAATAGTGTTTTAGAAGACTACATTTAATTATTAGTAGTTTTAAATAGAATGTGTTTTGGTTATCAGAACATTGCCTTTCCTTTTAAGATTGCTTACCACTGCAATATGCTGTTTCTGTTTCTTACGTTTTCTGTAGTGGGTGGGTAAAGATGCGTGACCTGTATGAGTACTGGGTTGGCTGTGCATACAGAGTGCTACAAGGCAGTTTTAACTGCCAATAACGGATCGTGTGAATTCTTTTATTCCACAGATAGGTATGAGGTAGCCTGTCTGTAATGAGTTGCCTCATATTTGCTGTGAGGTAAGAGAATGTGCATCCAGGAAAGGACTGCAGAATAGTTGCTGCGCAGTTAATTTTGGACCTTACTTTACTCTGTGGCATTTTTATGCCCAAATACTTGTCCCATCTTTACTTTTTTGGAACATCCTATTCATTTCACACAAGTAGTGGGAAAACAGCCTAGTATATATCAAGAGCATTGAATCTCTTGGTTTTTGCTAGTACCAATTAATTTTTTATTGGTCAAGTCTGACCAGACCTATTATTTTACCGCACTTTTCATGTAGTTCCTGAAATCTAAGCAACAAAACAGATTTATTGCATAGTTAATCTGTATCAAAAAACGTTAGAAATATTTTGCAGTGGTTTGAAAAAATAAGTTTTCTCTCCTGCCATGTTTTTTCATGTTTGGGAATACTGAGTAGTCTGCCAAAGATTCAGTAAAAAAAGCAGCCTTTTGTAGATTAGTGCAGCAAGATGTGATTTAACTGCAGGTAACTCATTCACCAGTGTGACTAGGCTCACACTGAATGATGCTAATGGTGTAGTTAGAGGTCAGTTCCTAAAAAAATGTTGCACTTAGGACATAATTGTATAGTCCATTTCAAAGACTATGCTACATTCATTGTGAGTTAGAGAGGATAGGTTGCTTGTTTTTTCTTCTGACCTATTCTTTTCCTTATTCTCTAAGACTTCCTTGAGTTTAATTATAATAATTCTCAAAAATAGTGGAATTGCTTTGGGATCCAGTGTATCCTCAGTTTTCTTTTGCAGTATTTCCCAGTGTCAGCGTGTTAGAAAGAAGAATGTCTTCTAAGCTTCTGATACTCTCTGAAAATTTTTTGTAAGGCTCTTCAAGGCTAAGAGTAAACTTGATTTTAGAGAGAATGGGATTTTTTTTTGTTTTAGTTCTAAAGAATGCAATGTAGAGAAGAGTTTAGTTAAGTCTGAATATTGCCAACAAAACACAAAAACTCCAAAAATTATTATTATTTAAAGATTCTACTGAAAAAAAGATTTTTTTTTTCTCAAAAGTGATCTTTTTTTCCCCACTCCTTATTGGAGTCAGCTACAGTTGAAACAGTTTTAATTCTGCAATAGAGTGGATGTTTAAAAATAAAAAATCAATTGGCTTTCAGTCTTTAGCTGGCTATATTTTGTTGAGGTTTTGAATGTATATTTTTCTTGGCTGTAATAATGTCCTATGTAATCTTAGGCAGCATTCCTCTATTTTAATCTGAACTGCCCTAAAATAAAACAAATCTTCAGATAATCTTAAGTCACTAACCCTTGTAAAGTTTTGATAATGGTGTTGTCATTCATTTTGTTTGTCAAAAGAGAACCATTGAGACAAATTATTTGAAGAGCTTTTCAAACTGAACAGCATGGTGGGTAGTTTTTTTTCAGTTCCCTTCTTTCCTGAAAGGCAAAAAACATGGTGCTGAAAATACAGATATTTTTGGCTGTTTCAGAATGAGTTACTCACTTCTAAAAAAGTTTCTTTAAGGCTTTAAGGATTGCCTTTAAGAGTAGGTTATATAAATTGGCACGCTTCATTTCTTCTCATCCAGAGCATAATAACTGTCTTTCTTTGTTTCACCTCCAGTACAGTTTACCTGCTATGCTAAGAATTGTACAGTAAAGGAAAAGCAGTAAATTTTTTATTTTTGGGGCTAGGACACATCTGTCTTCTAATGAACTACATGTTAGCAAAATCCTAGAACTACCTTCAGCCTTGTTCAGATTTTTGTTTTTATGTTATTGTAATCTGTATGTAAAAGTCAAATTTTGTACTTGGAGGCAAAGAATTGATTTTATCGAAGAAATAGCAGAACTTTCTCTCTTTTCATATGCTGGAGTTCTTCAGAATGTTACTTCTCCCTTTCCCTTCAGATCTCTTTACTGTGTTTTCGCACCATGCAGTTGAGGTCTGTTCATTCATATGTCGACCTTTAAAGGACAATGTTGTGCAAGCTGCATTTATCAAAATAGAGATTAAGTATATTAATGAAAACTAGACAATTCTTTGTCATAGGCAAGATTTCACTGATAGTTGAGGGCACTATCTTGCTTTTATGCAGGGTAGTCATTTTTCCTGAGTATAAATCATGGTAAGAGTCAGAAATTGGGAGCTGCTGGCTCTCAGATAATGCTCTCAAAAGGTTTTGGCTCTGGCGTTCCTAGTGCTCCAATGTGTGAGGTTTCCCGCCAATGCTACATTTTGCAGATCTCTGATGCAGAGGGTTGCCTTTCTGAGAACGAGATGGTATAAGAGATTGCATATACCAGTGAATAATTTTACTCTTATTTTGAGTTATTAATGCACTTTGGAAACAAAGTATTACTTCATACAAGGTTGAGGTTGTAGGATTTTTTTTTTTTTTTGATAACCCGGTTATATATTCAACTGAATTAAGTGTTTTCTAAGGGAAAAAAACATTTTAATTTGAGTTGTGGAAACTTCTAAATGAATATATTTGCATAGAACCAGTCAGTTGTTGGGGGCATGGAGGGAACCCCCCCAAAAAATTTACTGACTCTAAAGCATACAGGCTATTGTACCTTCTTACCCTTCTAGAATCTTTTGAATCTCTGAATTAAAAAATACATATGCAGTGTTTTTTAATGTTTCCCTTGTGTTATTTTTCTAACTTAGCTGTTTTGTGTTCAGTGTGACAGTTAACTTTTCCTTCCTTCCTTGCCGCCTTTTTGGAAGAGCTGTATACTTACCATCCTTGAATCTTCAACCACAGAGATCGATAGGTTGTCTCTTAAAGAAATCAGATGTGTTCAATAGATAGTGTATTTTAAACTGATCTACCTAAAAAAACATGTATCTTAGTACTTTCAATATGTGATAATTATTTGTAGTCTTAAGAGGCAACTGACCAGTTTTTAATTTGACAAAATGCATGAAAGCTATTTCAATGCTTTTATTATATTATTGTGAGAAACCAAATAATACATTACTTGGGGCGTAAGGAGATTTGTGTAAATATGAACGTTATCCCATTAGGTAAAGAAGAACTATTTAACAAGACATCTCTCTCAGCAAATTAAGCAGAGGATTTTGAGAGGATTCATCTTCCTGTGGCGTACAGGAAGGTGTATTTCTGTGACTGCTTATGTTTCCAATAAGTAGTGTGCTTCACAAAATCAGGCCAAACAAAATTACTTAAAAAGAAATTTTATTTTTTATGAAAAGTTCACTATTCAATATGAATTTAAAATCTACAAAAATGTCATTCAGCACTTTGTGCAAATACAATCTTCTCATGCATACACATACGAGCTTGCTACCTCACTCTTGTCACCATCTGACCTATGGTTACAGTATGCAGAGTAAAATAACATTGGCATTTAGGGATTTCATTTGTACAGTAGAACTCCTGTGTTTTGGGTACTGTACAGATTCTTGATAGAAAGTTATTGCCTAGCTTGAGTAGTAAATCTTGCAGTAAATAAAGCAAAATGACTGGAGAAATTCAGGCTTCTAGATTCATCCAGTTGGAAACAACAGAACTCGGATGAGAAATGTATTCCCAGCCAGCAAGCTCATTAGGTTTTTTGTCTCTTTATTTTGAAGAATTTTAAGGTAGAGGAGAAGATGAATCATACCTCTTAAAAGCATTCACTTTAATTCTAGATCTGATACACTGAGTAAACATGTAGGTTTAATGTAACAAGATTTTGAGTTTTGCCCAGAACCTCTAAATGGATCAGCTTAGACCTTCTCTTACAGTAAGCTCCCCGAAGAAGAGAGATCATTTTTTTAAAATCTTACATTTGACTTTTTTAATTAAATGAAGGCTAGAATTTTTTCTTATAGAAAACTCAGTGACTGGAGAAGAAAACAGTTGTTTCAAAAACAGGACCTGTATACAACCCTCCTGTTGCTGACTCTTTTCCTCCCAAGGCAGGTTTTTGCTCCAGGCTTGATTCTAGTTACTGTCCTTCTGAATTGCAGCAGATTTTCTGCATTGTTTCTGTCCTGTTCCTAGGAGTTTTTTGATATGAATATGTAAATTTTTGTCCTGGCTGTCTGCTCCATTTTACATTTTGCTCTTCATTCATGAGCTGCAGTCTCCCAGCTCCCATTTTGTAACCTTTGTGTGCCCCATATCTTGTGGCATCTCTAGGCATTTCTCCCTTAAACATGGCCTCAGTGTATATTAGGCAGAAATAACCTCTTCCTCCTCCTCTTCCTGTTCCCCTCCCCACGCAAGTAGAATATTGGAATACAGTCTGATATATTTAGTAAAGAAGTTCTAACTTATTTTCTGAGGTTCACTGTGGATAAGAGTTTCTGTTTTCATATCTCAACCGTATTTCCTTTAATGGCTAGGTGCCAGCTTCTGTTGTTCTTCACAACTGGTGACTGCAGTTTTTTGACTGATTCCTCTGCTACTTGAAGCAGCGTATGATCTGGGAGTGTAACTGGCTGCGTAGTTAGTCTCTAGTGTCTAATGGATAATATGTTAAATGAATGCTGATTATGTTAGTATTCAAACTAAGTGGAAAGTGGAGCATAATTCAATAGGATGCTAGCATACTGTAAGTGTTAGAACAGCAGTTATGTTTAAGAGTGGTCTTTGTGAGGCTTCAGGATGAATTAATTAAAATTTTAGTTAAATCATGTAAATTGAAGTGCTTTGAGCACTCATTTGGCCTCCTCTTGGCAAGTACGGTGGCTTTACAAAGATGACTTAGAGAAAATAGGTTTCTTGTGGGCATTTAATACATCATAACTTAGCATGAGTTCATGCTAAGCCTCACATAGAACTTCAAATGTCGTTCTGATACTACTAGGAAAGGAAGTAGTGCTGTTGCGTTCAGATAAGAAATTGTATTGTTTTCACTGTTGACAAATATAGCTTTTGAAAGTTTTCTTCTAAAAATGTAAGCTTGCAAATTACAGCTTGTTTAGAAGCTGAAACTTTGAGGTATTTGACAGACATGTATCTTGAAGCACCTTGGAAGTTGTTTACTCTATGTACCAAGGATTATGGGAAATCATGAAACTCTGGTAAAACAGGAGATTTGATAAATCTTGTATTTTTTTTTCCTTTAGTCCCATTGCTAGCAGTTACGAAAGCAGTTCCCGTGTGGCATCCCCATTGGATCCAAGTGGACACTTCAATGTAGTCATTAAAGAGGAACCATTAGAT
This sequence comes from Rhea pennata, assembly GCF_028389875.1. Taxonomy (NCBI): domain Eukaryota; kingdom Metazoa; phylum Chordata; class Aves; order Rheiformes; family Rheidae; genus Rhea; species Rhea pennata. Next base: position 16,448,543 of record NC_084667.1, on the reverse strand, counting down.
GACTATGATTACGAGTCAAGTATTTGCACACAAGGAATAAGTGTAAAACAAGAAGATACAGATGAAGAAACAGATGAATATTCTAATACGGATGAGGATGATCCCATCGTAGAAAAACATCTGAGGAAACATAGTGATATGGATGGAACAGATGGAGAGTTCAGGCCTCGGAAGCGGTTACTCACCAGTCCTTCAGGTGTTGCCAGAGCAAAAATGTTAAAACTGGATAGTGGGAAGATGCCTGTAGTCTATTTAGAACCGTGTGCAGTCACAAAGAGCACGGTGAAGATATCTGAGCTGCCTCAGACCATGTTGACTGCTTGCAAGAAAGATAAATCCTCTTTGAGTGCAATACTGGATTCCTTGCCTATCTGTTTTGAAAACCACAAAGGTTCTTGCTTAGGCACAGCCATTGTAGCTGAGGAATTAGCTATGAGAAAACAATCTCCTGGGAGTAAACTGTCACAGAAATACTGTTCAATCAGAGAAGCCCAGTGGGCTCTAGCTAAATCACCTAACTTTAGTCTCAGGGCCTCAGTCAGTTGTCACTTTTCAGCTAAAGAGGTTTGTGGAAGAAAGAAGGCTGGAATACTGAAGAATCCTCTGTCCCACAAAGGCCCTGGTACCAGTCAAAATGCCATATCATCAGTTCCAAATAAAAGAGGAAGACCACGGAAACTGAAAATCTCCAAGGCTGGTAGACCACCTAAAGGTATAACGAAAACTGTAATAGCAAACAAGAGCACTGCTCTGGGGCCTGGGAGTATCCTTCCAGATGTGAAGCCGGATCTTGAAGATGTGGATGGAGTCCTTTTTGTTTCCTTTGCATCAAAGGTAAATCTGAACTATTTTGGATAAAATTCAGTGCCCTTTACAGTGTCTCATATTTAACCGCCTATTTATGAGCTGAAAGTAAACTGAGTTTTGAATTTTAAACGGAATTTTGAGATTTATGACCTCTTTTCTTTGCAAATCTGTTCTTTCTATGTCTCTTTGTTTTTCAAAATACTTTTGTATGTTTTAGTGACTTAGGGAGACATTGGAATGTGGAATTCTGTATGTAAATGATGGTGTACTTTAGTAAACCATCTGATGTTCAATGATATTTGTGGCCTAGTTTGCATCTGGGTCAGTGTTTTAAAGCTTACGTACTTACTCCAGACTCTTTTATGTGTGTAGGAAGCTCTTGACATACACACTGTTGATAGAGTTGGAGGAGAAGAATCACAGAATCTTCAGGCTCCTTTGTTAGCTACAAATGATCCAGGTACCTTTTTGTGTTTTCTGCAAGGGGATTTTCCCTGCAATAAGGGAATGTACAAAGATGTATTGGAAGATAATTATTTAGGTTGTTTTTTATTACATAGTAAATGATAAATGTATATTCTCTGCTTATTTTTTGAGCAGACTGTCAAGCTAGAATACAAGTACTGGAAAAGGAATTGATGGAAGAGCTGAAGACCTTGAGACATAAGCAGGTCATACATCCTAGCCTTCAGGAAGGTGAGTGTGCAGGGTGCCTATTGTTGGGCCTGATTATATAATATATGTAACCGTACTGAGTGTATAGTTTCCTACTGGGTGTAATACTGTATATGCTTAATACAGCTGGGATCTGATGTTGGTTATTTTTGCAAACACAAGTTACTGAAAAAACCTTGCATGTGTGATGTGCGTATGTGCCAGTATGAGAACGTGAAAGGAATTGAGTCTGAAACTCTGTTCAGTTTCCCTCTTGCCACTTGTGACTGTGAAAGAGAATTTAGCACTTCTGACTTTTTTTTTTCCTTAGAGGCTTTAAAAGAAATAACTATTTGTAAAGATGGTTATTTTTCACACATTTATTGATCATCATGTTGCAAACTGGGAGAGGTGGAAGAGGCAAAATATCACTCCTGAATCTTGCGCAGAAGAACGAGAGGCTTCATGTTAATATATGTCTCTGTGGAAGAGGCTGAGCCTTCAGATTTTAGACTTTGTCTGTTTTGTAATTTTAGAGAGCAAATGGGCTGTTTTAACATCAGCATAGAAAATAGCCAGATGCTGGTACGCATTCTTTGTCCAGAATCTAGATATCCAGACACGTGTAACTCTTAACTGCATTTGCGGTATTTGAGTTGTTATTCCTGAGTCACTTCAGATCCAGGTTCACTAGCCAAACAGGCTGACTTCCAGCTCATGATTTTGATTTGTATATATAGCAGAACCTGAGTTCTTTCTCTGATGATGTCAAAAGTCTTCAGTGGTGGCAGTCTTGAGACCAATGGCTTTGATATAAGCATCAGAGCAGCTGATAAAGAAATTGATCTGAATGGAAGTGTGGCACCTTGTGCACTTGAGGTTCTAGTACTGAATTTTTCAAATGTATTAATTGTAGCTTGTAGGGATTGAGATGCCAAATACTGATTTTTGGCTCAGATACAAGTGGTTCTTGTGGGTCCTGATAGAGCTTCTACTGTGAAGAATCCTAGATTATCTCAATAATTTATGCATTGGCTAAGAAGAGAGCTAGACTGTCAATCTTTTCCCCCATTTTAAAGGGACAGTATTTTATTTCTTGGTAGTACTGGACTGCCGGTGTTGAACTTCGTAGAGCTGCTGTTTTATATGGCATATAAGCCTGAATTTGAGATACCCAGCAGCCTGAGAACTTTTGATTGTAGCCGCTCCAGAAAGCCAAGAGTGGCACAAGTCAGGAAAAGCAGAAGGTCTAAATGGAGAAGAATCCATTACCATGCTGGTTTCTAGACCCATCCAAAGTTTTCTGCTAATGATTCTGGATTTCAATTGTATCTAAAACCAGGCAAGGCCAGGGATGTATGTTGCTGATAACAGTACTAAGTTTGGCATTGAAAACTGCAGGGCTGTTGCTCTCTATCACTAATGCAACTGTTTTTGTTTGAACATACCTGGTACCGTATCACAAAGGCACACTACGTTGTGCAGAGTAGCAAGATGGATCCAGAACACCCCTTCTGATTACAGTGACTTCCACTTGGAATTTACCTATACAATAGTGTGCAGTTACTTTTCACGTGATAGTGAAGTTCTTCTGTAAAGTTACTTACATGATAGTAGATTAAATAAACTTGTGTGCCTGTTAGGAAATCTCTGGGCTTTGTTTTTGCTCAGATCTGAGTAGAGTCTTTCTAACTCCAAACAGTATCTTTTGAGGAATGCTTATTCTGCCCTTCTTTGGGAAGAAGGGAACTGTCTTCCCAGTGACTGTCATTTTTGCTGGAAAACCTAATGAATTTCAGGTACTTGGTTAGTACTTCCTCATATAACATTAATGATGCTAGAACAAAACAGTAGAAGATTTCTTTTTGCAACTTATTCCCTTTGGGTATTCGAAATAATTGCATTTTTTTCTGTTCTGATACTTGGTGCAGTTTCAGGAAGAAAAGATTCATACGGACTTGATGAGTCCCCTTCTCTCTCTTGATGTAAAAAATCATGCTGTCTTTGTAAAGAAACAAACAGCACTTTCCCCCCCAACTCCAAGTTAAAAACACTGTGTGTTTTCAGTTGGGTAGTGTGTGCCTGTTGAAGATAAGGCAATTTTTTTTTATGACCATGCAGAAACATGGCAGTATCTGAAAGGCTTAAAGCAGCAGTGTGAAGTAACTTGCTGACCTGTTATCAGACCTCATGCTTCAGATTTAGCAGCTGGGTCTGCTGGAAGAAAGAGAAGGTTCTTAATTTGCTACTACTTGAGTACAGCAACTGAAATCCAGCAATACTTCTGGGATGAGAGAAATGAAGCTTACGTGTCGTGTATGTTGACATCTGTGCTGACATATACTTAATGTTGCAGTTTGTTCTCTTTAGGTTGTTTATGTTTACTCCATGACGCAATTGTTCATTGGAGTCATCCTCTGCTCTTTATCAGGGTATTTTTCACTTAATGATTCTAAATTTAAATAACCAGTTATGCTTATGGGTGAAGTTCTTACTTTTGAGTGTTAAACAAAGCTAGACTTCTTTTTGAAGGTGGCAGAAAAACTCAAGTAGAGTGTCAAGAATATTGTGTTCTCTTTGCTTTTTTTTTTAGCTTAGTTTGAAAAGAAATAGATGGCATCTTGACATTTGACATGTTTCTGTACAAAACTGTAGATTCATGTGTTTTCCCATTTCCTTATGCAGATTTGAAAGTTACCTTTCACTAGACTATCTTTGATAAAAGTATCCTTTTCACAGCCATGTCTGAGATCTGTTCCCTGTCTTTAGTCTCCCAGTAATCCAGTGACTGTGTTGCCAGTTACAAACATAAATGTGTACGACCATCACAAGATTTGTGCTACACGTGCAAATCTGACTCTATGTCCTAAGCCTTGTGAAGTCATACAACATTTTCACTTTCAAGACTCAAGTAATTAAAATGCAAATTTTTAGACTTACTGGCAACAGGAGCAACATTTGTACATTTCTCTAGTTGAAATCCAAAACAGATGTTCTTGACTGCAGACTGTAGGATGACTGATTGACAATAGTCATTTTGTGAATTCACTATGTAATAATATTTTCTGAAAGATCTACTAGTCAAATTTACTACCTTGTTTTTTTTTCGTAATATTTTTGCATCTATAATCTATTTTGCTATAGGTAGTAAATCTTTTGTGGCTATGTAAAGTCTTTAAATTTAGCTTTTTGGGGGAGATAACGAAGGAAGATGTTAAAGGCAGTTAATGGTTTGTGGTGGCAGCCAACAAAATGGATTGTTTGGTTTTCTGATGGCCTTCCCCCACCTCACTTTCTAAAAAGCAGGTGGGCAAGAAGGCAGGCTAGTTTCAAACATATCAGTAAGGACAGCCTGCAGAGAAAACAAAACCAACCAACCAACCCCTCCCCCTCAATCAGCCTATTGAAATCAGGATCATTTAGTGAGACAGTCCTGAGAGAGCCACTTGAATATAACTTAGTATTATCTTGTTTGTTTTTGTAGTTCTTCAGAACTGTGATGTAGTTTCTCTTATCTCTTACTGGTGGTTGAAACTGAAGTATGGATGGCATGTGGTATATGATTTTACACAAGAAGAGCTTTCAGTAGAAAAAGGAGTGAGTGGTATCACTTGCAGGATTGATAACTCATGTACTGATATGAAACACGACAAAGTGAACAGGAGTGGTTCAGGTAGTACCACTGGCTTTCAGGGCTGTAAACAGTGCTAACTTAAAAAGAAAAAGTACTTTAATGCTGGAATGGATAGAACTCAGGTATTTTGCTTTCTAAATTTCTATGGAAACTTAGGTAGTAATCAGGAAAGCTATCATGTCATTCCATTTTTCATTGACTCCCTCTCCCCAAATTGCCCTTAAGTTCATAACTGCTGTAAATCCAGTGTAGGTAGCATTTGTGGACACAGATGCTCTTTTCAGTTCTCTTAAAATGCTTGCTGAATACTGGAAAAGCCTGTATATGACCTAGTGGTTTATTTTTTAATAAATATGTTGACTTTTTTTTCCTAATCTCTTTTTGCCTTGAGACATTTATTTGATATTTGTCTCTTGTAGTGGGACTGAAATTGAATTCTGTGGACCCAACAATGAGCATTGACTTGAAATACTTGGGTGTGCAACTGCCTCTTTCCTACTCAAATTATTCTTTGTGGAACTATCTGGGAACCAATCCCAATTCTCCAGGTGGGTAGAGTATGAATTTGCTGAAATCACAAGTATCATCTTTTTATTACTGATAGTCAGAGGATGAGAACGGACTCTTAGTTAAGTTTGATACTTCAAAAGAGATTAAAGTAGTATTACAGTAAGAAAATACAGTTCCTGGCCAAGTAGTCCTGTGTAGATTTGGCTGTGTGGTCTTCAGCCTGTGGTCCATTAGAAGAATCTGTCTGGCTTACTTTATGCATGCATGTTTTATCTGTTGGTCTTGGATTATTTTTAAATATAAACATACACCTTACCACTTCTGATGCGCTCAGGACAAGCCCAGACAGTCTCCCCATCTCTAATGTTGTCTGTGTCAAAATCAAAAAAGCTGTCTCTTGCAGTTCTGATTGTCAAAGCTTTCCTTTAGACATAGAAGAGTCTGAAGTGCAGCCTGGGAGCTAAACTAGAAATGTAGTAGTATGCCTACGAGGGGATCGTTATTCACTTGCATGCTGCTGTTTATTTCTCTGTTCACATTTTGAAAGTGCCTCTTGCTCTTTTGCAAGAGTCTTGTTTTATCCTCTCCTGCTTTTCCTTTTACCACTTCTTGCTTGTCCTGTTGGAAGCAGTGTGCCTGATTCCAGATCTGTGATAATCCTATTTTTCTGGTTAAAAATATCTTTAAAAAACATCTATAATAAAACATAGCCAAATAGTATAAAAGGTGTAATCTTGGTAGTAGTAATTTTTGTACCCATTTTATCCTTCAGGAAAGAGTAATGTCCAATCCTTTGACAGTTACATCTTTTGGACTATTAGGAGCTTTAGCTTAGTATACATACAGAAATAAATAAATGAAATCTTTCAGTTTATTGTGGTGTAAGTGAAAAAAATGGAACTTCGTATATGCAAACATCTTCCCTCTGTTACAGTGTGTAGTGCTGATTTTCATTGGGGCAGGGATAGCAAACTTGAAAGCTAAAAGCTAAGAAAATGCAAAACAATTACCAGAAGTCCTGGAAGAAGCTCCAATTCACTGCTAATTGCTTATTACAAAGCTGTTGACTAGTTGTGCTGCTTTTGTTTTTGTTTCCTGTTAAGCATCCAAACAAATACATTTCCCATTATAATGTGACTTTGATTCTAATGCTGTTGATAGGTACTGTTTTTAATAAGAAACTTGTTTCTTGCACAAAGTAAGGGAGTACTCATCTTCAGTCTTTTTCTCCTATTGTAATACACCTATCACACTGTCTTTCTCCCTCTTTTGGGGAGTTGGTAAAGAGGCAGAGCTTGTATCTCAGCTCTTGTTTTCACCGCAAATGAGGCACGTTCAGTTTGGGAGACCTCAGTCAGCTTAGTGTCAAATTCCAATTTTTCTAGCCTAGCAATATGTAGAACAGCCACACAGAGCCCTATTTATATTCCTACAATATTACTTAGCATCCAAAGTGATGGATAATTTGACACAGATGTCTCTGTTTGCATTTTGTGGTTATTTCTTGTCACTGTCCCTAATTCATAGTTGGCCAAATTTGATATAACAGTGAGTTTTCAGTGAAGTTTCTACAGGTCTTATAAAAGTCATTGGCTGAATTAGGGGGACAAATTAAAATTATTTCCTTTATTAAGGGAGGAAGTAGTATGAGGTCAATATTTTTTGGTTCCTTTTTGGCCTACTAAATTGCTGAGCCTCCCATTTATGTGTTGGAACTACCTGATTGCACCTTTGATAAGGGAAGGAGGATAAAACTGAAAATATATGAAAAAACAGCTTTTGTAGGGGGGTAGAAAATGTGGACAGACATGAGAGAACTGCACAGGAATTCAGGCTTTGTTAGTTATGCTGTTATTAAAAAAAAAGAAAAAAGTTTTAAGTCTCCTTATTCTGGCTTTTGATTTAGTACTATTCATTTATCTGAGCAGGAATAATCAGAGTTTGCCAAGACATTGATTACAATCAGGCTTGATTTATAAACTGAGGCTAGCTTTTTTCTCTTCCAGATACAGGATTTCCTTTTGTTTCCAGGACAGGAAAGACAAATGATTTCACCAAGATTAAAGGCTGGCGAGGAAAACTTCATGGTGCTTCTAGAAATGAAGGTTAGGAAAAAAGAGAGAATGGTGTATATATTTCTATTGATAGGTCAAGAAAAGTGTATTAGATCTTGTAGTTCACTTACTGTGTGTGACTCAATAAGAGTTTTTTTTAAAAAAATATTAAAACTGTAATGAATGAAGAATTTATTCGTACTGCTTTCATGACCAAGAAGAAGGCTTAGGGGCAGAAAGCTGTTGGTTTATTGTTTGTTTTTCGCTTTGGTGCAGTGCGTATTTGAGGAAATACGGTAATTCCAGAATTGTGATGCTTAAAGAACTTAATGAACTACAGTAATTTTTAAGCTACTATTAGAAAGGACATTTCTTGCATACTAGATTACTTCGTCCTGACTCAGATATTTGGCAATAGATATATAAATATCAGTATATTCTTCTTATTTTGAATTTGAGAAAATACTTATATTGTAGACTCCACACTTCAATACAATATGATGTTGGATATTCTAGATGCATTGGTGTGTACCAGGTAAGTTAGATGTTTGAGATGATCAAAGCCAGTTGCGTTGAAGCGCTGCTTGTAGAAGGCTTACAGTTTCTGTGAGCATACATATGTGTGTAAAATTTCCACAAAAGCAGTTTTTCAGAGAGAGTCATGATACTGTTGTTTATATATTAAAAAAATACAGCTAAACATTTTCTAGAAACATATTTACATCTTTTTTAATTATTACTTGTCAGTGTGCTTTCCCAGGAGTTAAAATGCTCTTGAATTACGTGTTTTTTCTTTTCTTTTTTTTTTTTTTGTTGTTGTTGTTGCTGGTTTTTTTAAGGTGGTAGTTCAGAAGGTTCCTTGAAGAACCGCTCAGCATTCTGTAGTGACAAGCTGGATGAATACCTGGAAAATGAAGGGAAGTTGATGGAAACCAGTATGGGATTCTCTCCTAGCGCTCCCACTTCTCCTGTGGTGTATCAGCTTCCCACCAAGAGCACTAGCTATGTGCGAACACTAGACAGTGTTTTAAAGAAACAATCCACCATAATTCCATCCACGTCTTATACATTCAAGCCTGCTTCTGTGTCATCTACCTCTAGAAAGACAAAGACTCAAAACAGACAGACATCTTCAAACAGAGTAAAATCATCCTACAAACCTATACTGCCTTCACCTTTTTCTGCAAAGCAGAAACACAGCTTTTCAGCATCAGGGGAAAAGGCTGCTAAGTCCCTCTCAAATAGCAGTTCAAATAACCAAACAGATAATTTCATGGTGCCAGCTCTAGATGAAAACATACTGCCAAAACAAATTAGTTTGCGCCATGCACCGCAACAGCAACAAGCAGCTCGTCCACCTGGTTTGTCTAAATCTCAAGTGAAGTTAATGGACTTGGAAGACTGTGCTCTCTGGGATGGGAAACCACGGACCTATATTACAGAAGAAAGAGCAGACATCTCTCTGGCAACTCTTCTCACAGCTCAGGTAAATCCACAGTAGTTTGTTTCCTTCATGGATTGTTACTTTTTCAAATCGGTGTACTTTCTAATGCTGCTTGCAGATGCACAAAACAAGACTGTAGCTGTTAAGGAGAAAGCAAAGCATGTGTCTTTGTGTTGTGGTCTTTTGGCCAGTGAAAGTTGGGAATTGCTGACTCTAGTGTAGTATGTGGGGAAAAAAAAAACCTCAGTTAATAACGTGTCCTTGCAACACTCTTTTCTCTAAAGAGTGCAAGAGGAGTTAAAAAAAAAAAAAAAAAAAAAAAAAAAAAAAAAACGCAATTTCATTTCAATTTGTCCTTATATACCCAACATCTTAGATGCCTTGGAGGCAATGCAGTTGAGCTTTTGATTATGTTCCTTCATTTGTATTATCTAGTCAGAAGGAGTTTATGTTTCCTTGGGAGAATTATAGGAATGCAGTCAGATTATGTAGAGATGCGGTGAGGAAGGCTAAGGCCCAGTTGTTGGAATTGAGTCTGGCAAGGGATGTTAAGGACACGAGGAAGGGCTTCTTCAAATACATCAGCAGCAAGAGAAGGACTAGGGAAAACGTGGGCCCGCTAGTGAGTGGAGTCTAGTTGGAGGCCTGTGGCTAGGGGCGTCCCCCAGAGCTCAGTACTGGGTCCCATCCTGTTCAACCTCTTCATCAATGACCTGGCTGAGGGGACAGAGTGCCTCCTCAGCAAGTTTGCTAATAATACCAAGCTGGGAGGAGTGGCTGACACACCTGAGGGCTGTGCTGCCATTCAGAGAGACCTGGACAGGCTGGAGAGGTGGGCAGAGAGGAACCTCCTGAGGTTCAACAAGGGCAAGTGCAGGGTCCTGCACCTAGGAGGAATAACCTTCGGCACCAGTACAAGCTAGGGGCTGACCTTCTGGAGAGCAGCTCTGCAGAGAAGGACCTGGGAGTGCTGGTGGACGACAAACTGACCATGAGCCAGGAATGTGCCCTTGTGGCCAGGAAGACCAATGGTCTCCTGGGGTGCATTAGGAAAAGTGTTGCCAGCAGGTCGGGGGAGGTGATCCTGCCCCTCTACCCAGCCCTGGTGAGGCCTCATCTCGAGTACTGTGTCCAGTTCTGGGCTCCCCAGTACAAGAGACACGTGGAGCTACTGGAGAGAGTCCAGCATAGGGCTGCAAAGATGATCAGAGGGCTGGAGCATCTGCCCTATGCTGTGAGAGCTGGGCCTGTTTAGCCTGGGGAAGAGAAGACTGAGGGGGGGATCTATCAATGTGTATAAAGTACCTGAAGGGAGGGTGTCAAGGGGACGGGGACAAACTCTTTTCAGTTGTCCCATGTGATGGGACAAGAGGCAATGGGCAGAAATTGAAGCACAGGAAGTTCCGCCTGACCGTGAGGGGGAATTTGTTCCCTGTGAGAGTGACGGAGCACTGGACCAGGTTGCCCAGAGAGGTTGTGGAGTCTCCTTCTCTGGAGATCTTCAAGGGCTGCCTGGATGCAACCCTGTCTACCATGCTGTAGGTGACCCTGCTTGAGCAGGGATGTTGGACTGGATGATCTCCAGAGGTCCTGTGAGAACTTTGTAAATAGTGTCGAAAGTTGGTTAGAGTCATTAATTGTTAGTTATCTTAAATTTTCACCATGAAAAAAAATATAGTTAATATAGTTTCTATTGACTAACTGCATTTTTTGACCTTTTGTCGCTTTTTTCCAATAGCGTCAACTGTAGAGAAATCCTGGTCATGTAACTTGATTGATTATCATATGATAATCTTTTTTGCTATTTTCACAACCAGTTTATTACCCAGATTGTTTAGGTATTTCAAATTGCCTCTCAGAAGACTACAAATGCAGATTCTCCTCTGTTCTGTTTTTCAATATAGGTGACAAGTTATTGCATTAAAACTATATAGTTGTAGGGATTGTTCCAAATGAGCTTCAAATAATTAGATTTTGTATATGATTAATTTAATCTCATTAAAATTTCAAATGTATATTTATTTTTTTAAAAAACCTTTTTAGGCTTCACTCAAAAACAAACCTATCCATAAAATAATAAGACGACGAGCACCTCCTTGCAATAATGATTTCTGTCGACTGGGTTGTATCTGTGCCAGTCTAGCACTGGAGAAACGTCAGCCTACCCACTGCCGCAGGCCAGACTGTATGTTTGGTTGTACTTGTTTGAAGAGAAGAGTGTTACTGGTAAAGGGAGGATCAAAACATAAGAAAATACTGAAAAAGGCTGTGCGTGGAAATCTTGTGTTCTATGGAACACAAGAAGAACAGCAAGAGGATGAAGATGTGGAAGGAGAAGGTAATGGAGTAGATGATGAACAGAAGCAGAAAGATAAGAAGAAGAGAAAAAGGGTGGAATACAGTGAGTACTGCTGGGCAACATTTTTTTTTTTTCACAGCTTTGCAGAAATTACCTGTCTTTTGCAAGAGATTTGTGTTAGGAGGTAAATAGCAATGACATTACTAAACCCAGAAATGGGAGCAAGTTCTTAGCGATATCTGCAGCATCTGCTATAGTATAACTGACTAGCAGCAAATCACACTTTTACTTTTTCTGCTCAGCATTTTTGGTGCTGCTCAATTGTTTATCTTGATCAAATCTAGGGTTTATTTTAGATCATTTAAACGCATACTTAACTTTCCAAACCTCTGCTATCACTGTTGGTATTCTTCACTGCCATATTTGCAATGTTCTCTCTCTGTTTAAAACTGTATTTTCAATTGCAGTAGCTGCGTAAGTTTGACTACAGTGGAAAGAAATGCAGTAATTTATAGTAGTTTCAGATCTGGCTTAGGGTATGCTCAGAAAAACAATTTGGCAGAAATTGACTGTGCATTTAAAATTCAGCTTCTTGCTGTTAGTATTTTTAGCAATATCTAAAAGCAGAAACAGTGTTGCCTAGTGTTAAAATCAAGGCAGCTTGTAGAATAAATTAATTCTTCCATATAGCTGTGATATAAAGTCTGATTTTTGTCATATTAAAAGGTACTGCATCAGTGAAAATCACACACTTTTCCTTATTTGCAATTACAGTGTAAGTGAGAAATGAAGATTAGTGTAATATCTGTTTTATATTCATTTCCTGTTGTTTGTGGAAGAAATCCCAGTCACTTTTGGCTAGAATTTGAGCCAAGTAAAATAAACAGTAGTATTTTCTGGCAGTGTGAACTAGTGCGTACTACATGGCTAGATCTTAGGCCGAAAATAAAATTTGTTGCTTCTATATTAGAATATTTTTCCACTTAAAAGTTAACTTTTTTTATTTTTCCTCTTTTTTTCAGCTATCTGTGACTCAGAGCCAGAACAACCTATTAGAAATTGTCCATTGTGGGTAAAAGTAGAAGGTGAAATAGATCCAGAGCCAATTTACATCCCAACGCCATCTGTTATTGAACCAGTTAAACCTGTGGTATTGCCTAACCCAGAAGTCTCACTTTCTAGTAAGCATAGATCTTCCAGTGGAATGAAACCAGGCAGAGTGTATACTCCTAAACCCAATCCAGTGGTAAGAAAGGAAAAGAGATATGTTGTTTTTTTACTTTGTATTGAAAATTAAAACAAGCGCTGCCAAAACCTTTGGTGCTAGCCCATTGTAGATTAAAACAAATGATACAAAAGCCTAAGATTTACTGCAGATGGGTATGTTGATAAGTTACGATGGATTGACTGTGTATAAATCTTTAACTGCTGAGAATTTATCTTAGCAGTACACAGATGATGAAAGGTGATTGTGATTCGCTAAGAGCTTTTCATTTAAAAGAAAGTACAATAATACGTTATTTTTTTGAAAATGGTTGCTTGTCCTGCATAATATTTTTGCAGCTTATTAGCTGCATGTAGTAGCCTAATTAATGAATGACTTGCCAAACAGGATACATAAAATGCAGAGTGGTTCTGGAGACCTTTTCTGTTCTTGTTTGAGGCTTTGCTGCCAGTATTGAAAAAGTCTGCCTTTGCCTCTTCCCTTACCTTTATCTAGCAAAAGCGACAACAGCAGTAGAGAAACTTACTTAGAAATAACTAGGCTCAACAGAGTTGCCATTTAACACATAGCAGATAAATCTAAGCGTTCTGCCTGAACTGCTTTTCTGTCATTTAGAGTAGTATCTAAACAGGATTTGAGTGCCCTCCTCACCCCCAGATGTAGACTGAGCTACAATATTGAGATGGAAGATTCAGGCTGACATGCTGGAGCTTTCTTTTTTGATGTTTTCTGTTCGAGTGCTGTTAGAACGTAAAACTGATTTATAACTCTTAATGTGCATCTAGATTGGAGTAGTTTACTTCTCTTTCTTTTTTGTGGTAGATTCGAGAGGAGGACAAGGATCCTGTCTATTTGTTCTTTGAACGTATGATGACTTGTGCCAGGGTCCGAGCATATGAACGCAGGAGAGAGGAGAAAAAGCAACAGAAAGACCAATGCAATTCAAAGAGCTGTAGTATAAGGGTAAGAAATTACACAGCATCCAACATATAACAGTAATAGGCAGAAATACTGAAAATGTGAAGTAATTTTTTTTTCTAGAAACTCATACCTGACATATGAGGGTCTGACTTGCACTTGGTTGTGATAGGACTGTGGATCCTAAATCACCTAGCAGTGCTGGTAAACTTTTCTTACTACCGTTACTGAAACTGTCTTGGAAATTCCTAGCTCTGAAATGCGTCATCTTGTAAGGCTTGGAATGCTTATAGTATGGAGACCTCTTCTAAGATGAAAATTGTATCACTGGCAAAGTTAAGATATGCTCTATGGCTGTGAATAATAGTATGATGAACTAGTTTATTTTGTGATGTGACTTAGTATGGAAGAGGATACACAGAAAGAATGCCTTTTCTTATGGTTCTTTCCTCCTCTAGGAGCAGGAGTCAGACCTTCAGCCTCCTGAGAAAGCAACCTGCAAGATGGACAAAGACACGGATAAATCTGGAGGTAAGAGCAGAGTGTTCAGTTTCCTTCAGTCTCCTGATAGTACCACGTGTTTGGTTTAAAAGAAAAAGAATAATTGTAGCTATCGATGAAACAAAAGCCCATTTGCCAGGGGAATTACTACAGTTGTCAATAAAAATTTTATGATGTGCTTGCAGTTGCCTGATTTTTTTTAAACAGTTCTAAATGTGTCATGTGGGAGGTACAACAGGCTAAATATCTGGCCCCTACTGTTGCTCTAAGGTTAAAATGACCATTATTACAGTAGCTTGGTTAGCAATAAAAGATGTTATCACACGGCAGACTTGTGTTCAAGAGTGATAATAAGATACTTGGGAAGGAATGGAGATCGCTGATCTTGTGTGTGGTGGTGTTGTTATAACTATTACACTCTAGTTACTGAAGAATTAATAAATATCCAAATGATGCTGTAAGGCTGGGTCCTCATGTTCCCCGTTTAGAATTGTATGGGACAAGGAAGTGCCTATACTTCGTTCAGAGTTGTGTGATATTGAATTCTTTAGTTCAAGTTGAAAGGTTGAATTGAATTCTTGCCGCACATACGTAAACTGGGTTTGGGTTTCTAGTTCATGAAGTAGGGTAGATGTCTGTGTTCTCTTTCAGTTTGAAGTGCCTCAAATCATGTTCTGAACTTTAACGTGGGACATTAACTGGAGGCATTGTGTCATCCACTAATGAAATATAGCTGCCTTTTTAAGCTGAAATCTTTTACTGTTTAATGTGTACAACAGCACTCTACATTTAAGGATGGGAATGGAAAAATAATACAACTAGCTGAAAATGCTGATGAATTGGTAGGTCAAAATTAAAACTTGACCAGGACACAGGGCTCAACATCCTTACAGTTTTCCAAAAAGTGCCATTGGATCTCTAAAGACAACAAAAGGTCATGCTTCTATTTTACATCTTCTGCAAATGACAGTTCTGCTAGCAGCATGTTTGCCCCTAATGCCATTATAGGACGCTGGTCCTTTTCTGACTCCAAGGGAAAAGCGCCATCTGTTGAATAACCAGCGATGCTTTCTACTGCATGTTGGTGTTGCTTGGAGGTCTTTCATCCATGTACTGAACCAACCCAACTTTGTTTAGCTTGTGAGATGCGATGGGATACAACCTGAGATGGTATGGCTGCAGGGAATGAACTGTGAGAAATAATTACTTTAGTTTTGCAGTGAATTTTCGCTTACTTGTAAAGCTCTGCAAAGGGAAGTGATGCTTTGAACAAATTTCGTTACTTTTTGTGATGTGCGGCAGAGACAAGGGTGGAGGTGGGCAGAATAAAACTGTTTTAAATATCCAGGTGATTAAAATGCCATAGTATTGCAGAAACCTATTTCAATTCTTTCTCAGAGAAAAGCTGGTGGTCTTCCCGTAGTGAGGGGGATTCTTCCTCCACCTCCTATGTTCATCACACCACTCCAGGTGGACCAACCAAACTTATCGAGATTATCTCTGACTGCAACTGGGAGGAAGATCGCAATAAGATCTTGAGCATCTTATCACAGCATATCAACAGTAACATACCACAGTCCCTCAAAGTGGGTAGCTTCATTATTGAATTGGCTTCAGAACACAAGGCTTGGGATGAGAAGGACCCTCCTGTCTACTCCTCCAGAGTGAAAATTTCAGTGCCGTCCTGCCAGGACAAGGATGAGAAGCCTGAGATACCTGTCTTGGAGACTCCAGATAGTGGAGTGCCATCACGCAAAACCCCAGAAAATATAAAGTTCTTGCGGGCAGACGCGTTGGACAAACTACGGGAGAAGTTGCATGGGGGTAAAGGCTTGCCTTTTTATACAGGGCTTTCTCCTGCAGGAAAGCTGGTCGCCTACAAACGCAAAGCTAATATGAGTCCCTCAGGCTTGATTCAGGTGGGTCCCTCTGCCTTTACTGTGGAGATTAGATTCAGTTTCTTCCAGTATCCCAGAAGTCCTTAAAAGGGAAATTAAACACACTTTTTTTTTTCTTTTTAACCTAGTCTTTTGTCTATTCAAACAAGGATTCTTTGTATCTGGGAGACATTTCTGCCTCTTCTCTAAGCTTGTCCCTTTTAAGAGTCAATCAGGAAATCTGACTGGAAATCTGAAGCCTGTGGTTTGGATTGTCTTTTTGGTCATGTGGATCTTGGTGGCCCAAGTGTAGAATCTTTCTCAAGTTCTTTCTGATGCTTTGGAAAACTTAGTTCAGATATAGCTGACAGATAATACTTTTAAATGCATGGCTGTTGGAGGCCACAGAGGGTTTTTTTGGTGGTTGTTGTTTTTGTTTTATTCCCCTCTTCTTGAGAATGTGTACACTGGGACAAAACTTCTAAAGGAAATTGCAGGCATTAAATTGCCTTTCTTATAGCTTATTGTTAATCTTTGCTAATAGCCTGACTGCATCCTCTTTGCAGAATGTATATTGGTCATCAAGAGACTTCATAATCTTAAGTTTAAAATAAGTCATTTCACTACAGTATCATGCAGCCAACTTAGTATTATCAATTAATGATAGGAACTGTAGGGTAAAGATGAAAATATCTGTTCTTTCAATCAAAGATATTTGTAGTTGTAGTAATATCATTTCCCAGGAAGGCCTGTAATTTGGAAAATGAAAATAAATTTTTTTTCGTGACATTTTGCAGATACGGTGCCCTTGCAAAGAGATGCTAATGGAGGGGAAAATACAGGGGGAGAGATTTCCTGTGTTTAATAGTTAATAAATAAAAAGAATCCAGGACAGACTTGCAGGAGTGATTTCTGACCCTGACCAATAAACAAATAAATAGGAAACTGACTTAATCAGCATAACATGTTAAATTTATTTTGCTTTTAAAGGTTAATATCAAACAACTTCAAAGTAAAATATAACATTACCAAAAAAATAGTGTAAAACTTCCCGTTGTCAATTGTCTGCTAGGCTTAAAGCCTGACATGTAGAAAGATGCCATTTTTTTTCTCTTTCCCAGGCAGCTGGTTACTTCCGCAACTCTGAATTTGAAGTTGGTCAACCCACAGTACCTGAATTACCATATCAAATGACAGTAGAGATAAAAAATTGACAACACTTTTACAGACTCTTTAGAGTTTTGTCCCAGTGTGTATGGCATTAAGTATTCTTTCTTCTGTGATACAAGAAGCTCATTAGATTTGAGAATTAGTAAAATTGTCCTTAAATTTGAAAAATCATATTTAGTCAGGAATGTAGCATAAGTAGAAGGGCAGGAAAAAATGTGTTCTAGCTTCTCTCTAAGTTCAATGACTGCTGGTGTTCCTTTGGACTCTTTGGTTCCGTACGAGAGTCTGAGCAGCATCTGAAATCTCAGTGTTATATAATACCGTTGCTTTGAAATACCCTGGGCAGAAAGGAAATTAGGAGTTCCATTCTGAGTTGCAATGTTATTCTGAAAAGAAGACTTGGAAATCCCGTGGAATGAAACACCTCTCCAGAGGTGGTGAATTAGCATTTTTTTTCTTTTTTCTTCACAAAATTTCCCTTTTCCACTTTTTTCAGGTTAATGGTAAAAGTTATCCTCAGGCCAAACTGCTTTTGGGACAGATGGGGGCATTACATCCTGCCAATCGGCTAGCTGCTTATATCACAGGCAGGCTGCGACCCACAGTACTTGATATCTCAACTCTCAGTACTGTGATCTCCAAGGTAGCATCCAATGCTAAAGCAGCTGCTTCCAGGACACCATCAGTCCAGGTGCCCACAACATCAACTCCCAAAACTACATCTTCCACCAGCACTACTTCAACCCCCACTGTGACGACTCTGAAAGCTCATGTCCCAGCACAGAGACAGATAGGTAGGTTGGAACTTATTACTGTATTTTAAATTGCGTGAAGCTTAAATAAAAAGTGAGTGTACAGCGTTGCTGTTGATTTCAGTGCAACAGTGCATGCTGCCTTTGGCTGAGTTGCCTACCTAAACTGCCTCTGCAATAAATAACCTCTTTATCTAAAACAGAAAGTTTTATTTTGACTTCAGAGATGTTGACTGTTAGTTATTTTATTAATACTACTAGAGCATATTTTCTCTAGAAAAGAGAGAGACAAGAGTGGATGGAGACACACTGGTTGAATGTTAAGCTTGGATTTTTGTTTTGAGAATTTTCTATGATTTTTAATTGCTTTTCATCATACTATGAGAAGTTGTTAAGGTGAGGGTTAAAAGTAACAGGATGACTCTAATCTGTGGTTCTTCACTGTTTGTTTTTCTGATGATATTGCACTTGTAATTGGAATTCATGAAAACAGCAAAGATGCATGAAGCAACACAGTGAAAGACAAGATGATCCAAATCTGGATTAGGGAAACAACAGGTGGGCAGCCAATACCACATCAGCCTCTAATCTCATTGGATTTCACAAGCTAAACAGGGTTGGACGTAGTCAGCACTTGAATAGGAAACTCTCCAGAGTAAAGAATAAATAAAAAGTATCAGAAGACGCATGTGTTACTCATATCTGAGTTGGTACTGAAATGGTTACCCCAGCATGGCAAGAGGAGGAGTTGCTCTTGAATGTTTCATTTTGCATGAGTTCTAAAATCTAGCACCCATCCACACGATAATTTAAGATCTGAAGAAGCTTTGCAAGAGAAAAGGATGTTACCTGTGTCCTGGCAAAACTCTAACTTTTGGTTAATTGTGTTGTTTTTTGGCCTTAATTTTCTTGCAGTGTAAACAGAATGTGTTGCTTTCTCTTCCTTTAATAAAACTTCTTGTATTATACATCTACACAATATTAAAGAGGTGGCTGCATTTCATTGATGGGTGAAGTGATTGTTGCATACAAGATTTGCTAAGTGCTTGGCACCTTCTGGGTTAAAGATGCTGTGTATATGAATAACTCAAATATTTAAGCGGAGCTTGCCCAATAGTAATGCTCTGCACTGTCATACTATATACGCAAGTTCTACCCCTCATCTGTAGGGGTCTGGAGTGATGCAGATTCAGTGTTCTGATCCCTGGTGAGCAAGGGATGAGGGAAAGGAGCTTCCCAACAGTGATTACTTCCAATTGGTTAAATTTGTCCCATCCAGTCCTCAGCTTCAAGAATGTCATTGCAATGAGATGGGGACATGGCAAACCCTATTGCCTCGTCCCTCACCCCCCAGAAGTGGCTGTGTAACGTGGATACAATAGCAGGGGCATGAAAACCAAGAAGCAGTGAAAGAGGAAGACTGCGCAAAGAAGCTGTTACAGGAAGAATTTGAGATTTAGAAAATATTTTATGAGCCTCTTATCTCACTTAGCTGTTTGTTTTCACATACTGCAATTATAATTTGCTATTGGTAGTTCGACAGTAAAGAACATAATCCCTCAAGACCTGACTCTCTTGTTTGGCCAGGAAGAATTGCAACAGAAAGCTGCAGAAGTGAGATAAAACAGCTGTATTTCTAATAATATAATTTAAAGCATGTTCAGGACTGCCGTGAAGGTTTCAATTTAATTACAGTGTGCTCTTAAAGAAAATAGGGGCCCAAATTCTTGCTGAAATGAGTAATGTAGCACCTCATGAAAGGCAAAGAGGAAATCTGTTACAATTTTGACCTGCAAGTTTTTATTTGCAGCTGCGCGACCCTCACCTGGTGGTGTGTTCACACAATTTGTGATGAATAAAGCCGGAGCCCTACAGCAGAAGATTCCTGGAGTGAGCACACCCCAGCCTCTGTCAGGGCCGCAGAAGTTCAATATCAGGCCTACACCAATAATGGTTGTTACTCCTGTGGTTCCCTCAAGGCCATCTTCAGTTCACTGCACTATCTCTCCTGGGGTTACTACAGCCACCACCACTTCTCCAGTCACTGTAGAAAGTACCAGTGTGGCAGTATCTACTGTGACCACTGCTAGCCAGACAAGAGCTAGTGAACCTGCCTGCTCTCCTCCTGGAATTACAGTCACAGGTGCTCCTGCAACACCTGGAACTAACACCTGTACTGCTCCCTCACCCACCACATCTGCTGCCACTGTGAACGTAACAAAAGCAACTGGGATAGCTACGCCAGTAGCAACCATATCATTCCCTAAAACTGTAGTAACAACAGCAACAGTTACTCGTCCTGTTCCCACAACATCCACTTCCACAGTTGTACTGACAACAACTGCAACAGCTGCATCTGTGGTGACCACACCAACTTCCTCTGTTGGCTCTGTTCCAATTTTACTCTCAGGAGTTAATTCAAGTCCTACACTAAATCCAAAACCAGGTAAGGCTTGGGTGCTTTAGATTGTTACTGCAAACACTTTTTTTACTCCTGTCTCCATCGTAGTGGGAATTAAATCTGCCACTGAGCAGATTTAGAGCCCAATTTAAATACAAATTTGCTCCTCTCATCCTTCTTTCCAAAATAGGATAAGAAATGTAATCTCCAAATTGCCCATTTGAGTCAGCCTAAGCAAGTAGAGAGGAAACTTCCGTGACTGCTGTGAAATGAATTGGAAGTCTCAAATAATTCCTTGGCCCATAGAAATGTATAACATAATTATCACTCTGATTGCTAGAATTGCAGTTTTGGCACAGAGTCCGAGAAATAAGCGTGGAGTTACCCTCTCATCTTTACATGCGGGTCTTCCGGGTCATCATTGAGAAATGTTGACAGAACAGTGAGAGGAAAACTGTTAACTGGCCTGGTTCGTCCTGTTTATGTTCTGTGAATAAAAAGATACTGAATTAACATGCTTTCAAGTAAGTTTAAAGAGATCAAGTTGTTTCCAAAATACTTACATTTGTTCTTATTATAGATACTGTCTAACCTGTAGGGTGTTTCTTAAACTGATCTTACATAACTTTTAAAATTTTTCAGAGGATACTATTCCACAAGCTACAAGTAAGACTCCCCAGAAGATGTCTCCTGGAGCAGAAAAACGCGTAGGACCTCGATTGTTGTTGATTCCAGTGCATCAAACATCTCCCACTTTGCGACCATTAAACAACATGCAGCTTCCTCAGAGACAGAGGATGGTCCTTCAGCCTCTCAGGAGCCCTGGTGGTGTGAACCTGTTCAGACACCCTAATGGACAGATCATTCAGCTTGTCCCACTGCACCAATTTCGAGCTGCTGGTGCCCAGGCTAATGCGCAGCCAGTAACGTTCCGCAATCCAGGTACAAAGTTCAAAGTTTGTCTTGACTGTGCAGCGTGTTACTCAGAAACAAACCATGCGGTAGATGTCTCTGTGCTCATTTTACTTCCTGAAAGTGATTGAATGGAGTGTAATTAGGTTCTCTATGAGTTTTAGAGAACATGAAGTGTAATTATTCACATGTAATGCAACTTAAACACTATGTGTTTAAAATGCAGAAAGTATAACTAATAGCTAAGTTGCCAAAATTAGGGTGTTTTGTACTGCGAGTAAGAAGGCCTGTGTGTGACAAAGGAACTTCATGCTCTGTCTTGTCATCGCTTAAAGGAAGTTATGTAGATCTGAGCATTTAAGTATAACTCTTATTGGATATTCTTTTAAAAGGAAAGAGCTGTTACCTGTGCCTTGCTGAATGTATTGGCTTATTCTTGTTACGTTTCACAGGTTTGTTAGTTCTCTTATGCTAGATGTTCAGATCAGATGCTACACTACAGTATAAAATTGCTGGCTTTTTTTCCTCCTTGCAGTGTGAGAAAAATGTATTTTATTTCTGAAATGTTTCTCTATTACATAGTGAGGGCAGAAGCAGAGAAGTTCCTTTGCTGTTAAATGGAGGAAGAGATGGAATTTGTAGGCTTCTGACAGAATATAAGTAGGATGCTTGTTGAGAGTACTGTTGTACATAATTATAAATAAAACATTTATAAATAAAACATACTTTAAATACAGTTTTACTTTCCATCAGAATTTTTCTTCCGTTCCACTCCTTATATAGAGGCATCTTGAAAAGACGAAGGCAGAATGGGATTGAAAATTGAGAGGTCAGAGTAAGAACAGTAGCTGACAAAGCTGCATGGGGAGAAGACTAATGGGTCAGATCACTTGCAGAAAAATACTCCTGTGCCTTAGCTGAGGTGTGAGCATGAGATGCAGCAAATCAATCAAAAAGTGCATTAAAGTTTCTTTCTAGTTTTGGGGTTTTGCTGTTGCAGGAGAAACTAACTGCCAGTGGTTGTATTTTTCTTCTTTGTTTTAATGGAGTTCTTAGCAGGGGTCTGATGAAGGTGAGGAAGATCTCATTAAGGTGAAAAGATAATGATGAAATCATATAATCTTGCGGTAGTTATTCTCTGAGAATTAATTTTTCTAAAAAAGTTTTTTAATTAAACATATTTTTATATTGCTTTGCTTGAGAAAATCCACTTTCCACTTTTTCCAATAAATGGGAAAAAGTGAAAAGTAAAATGAGGGAAACATCAACTAAGTGCAATGCCTGTTTGATTAAAATTTGTAGTAGTGAAACTTGCCATTAAATCTGTCACTTCTAGTAGCCAGCCTGTGTGTTTCATCAGGCGTTTCATGTAAAAATTACGTGGTAAACCTTTCTTTGTGCAGTACGAGGTCTTTTGCTGAGAATCCCTAGTCAAATGCATGGTTATATTGTGATCCTTGAGAACTGTGGCTACTTCTAGTACAGCATCAAATACTAAAATTAAAAGGAAGGATAGATTTGAGAAAGTATTAATGGGTATTTTATTTTCCTCACAGGATCTGTTGTAGGAATTCGGTTGCCTGCCCCTTCCAAGTCTCACGAATCACCTGTATCTCCCACTTCCTCTGTGTCTTCCACCTCTTCTGCCACAAATTCAGCCACACAAACTGCAGGACCAAAGTTATCCTCTACAGCTAATCTGGCCACTCAAGCATCTTCTGTTCTTCCTTCAGTACCAAGTTTTGTCTCACAGGCAGGCACTCTGACTCTGAGGATCTCTCCTCCTGCTGTTAGCAGCATGGCAAATCAAACAAGCTCTGAGTCTAAAATAACCTGCAGCTCAGGTGGTCAGCCAACTACTACTGCTAGTCTCATACCTTTACAGTCTGGTAGTTTTGCTTTACTTCAGCTCCCGGGGCAGAAGACAGTGCCAAACTCCATTCTTCACCATTTTGCATCTCTCCAGATGAAAAAAGATTCCAAGAATGTATTCCAGAAAGATGACTCAGGTGCTACTCAGCAGAAAGAGAATGGGAAGGCTTCACACTCAGAGGAGGTTGAAGTTGTGGAGTCAGAGGTCACAGTGTCAGATAGCAAACCAGAAGAAAATGAAGTGTTAGTAAATCAGTCAAATAATGTTAAAGAGTCAGCATCTGGCACAGTCACACCTGACAGAAATTCCATTTCACTGGAGACAATGGAGAAGGATTCTGGAGTGCTGGAGGGTTATTCAGATGATGTTTCCTCTCTTCAGCATGATGTTTCTGCAGATGTTGTATCATCAGATCATTCGTACATCAGCGAGAAGCCAAATGATGAGCAAAACGATGCGATCATTGAGGAGAAAGAAGATTCTGTCCTTTCTGAAGCTCTAGTAGAGGCTGTTTCAACTAACTCTGAAACCATTTGTGGATCATCAGGTCTACCTTTAGTTGCTCCTGTAGATACTGTACATCTACAGAGTCTTGAGAGTCAGGAAACTGCACAGCTGAAGAACCGTGGAAAGGAACAAATACGTGCTGAACATGCAGAGAAACGAGGAAAAGGGAGAGAGAGAGATGTGCAGACACCTATCAGAGATGGCAACAAGGCAAACTTTGGGCAGCCACAGGGTCAAAAAGAGCAAGATGCACACCTAGAGAACAAGGAGAAGGACCAGAGAGGGACTAAACCACCTCAGAACAAAAAAGATCATCAGGATGATACTTCTCTGCAGCCCGAAATGGAAAGGAAGCAGTACAAAGACTCCACAGAAGCAGAAAGTACAAGAGACAAAAAAGGAAGGAAGTCTGATACCTGTTCTGTGAAGGAGCAGGATAATGCTTCAGTAGGAAAGCAGACAGAACATACTGAGGAAGGAAAAACAAATGTAGCCACACAGGAAACCAGTAACACCTCTTCCCAAGAACGAGGTGCTGTTGATTGTCAGGAGGAGATGAAAGCAGTTAAAGATATTGTAATACATGCCAACAGTTCTTGGAGCAAAATATCTAGCATTGCACCTGCCCTAGAAAATAAAAGTGATACAGGTAACAAAGCTGATATATCTGATAAAGGTGACTTCCTGATGCCAGAACAGAGGGCACAAGAGCCTAAGCATCACAAAAAGGGTTATATGCCCACTATTGATATTACTGTTGATGATATGGAAGAGGAGGAGGAGGAAGATGACGACGACGATGAGGAGGATGAAAAAACTGATGATTCTGCTGATGAGATGTTGGATGGTGCTTCTGACTTCCCAAGTGAAGAGGAAGTAGATGTTGAAAAAGTGGTAAGCATTTAACTATTTATGAAAGGATTCTTTTCTTTTAATTGAGCAACAAACATGTCAGAACCATGGATTTGGAAGATTCTGTATGATGTTTACGTCCTAGAATTTAGTTTCTTTAGAAAATCTAGATATGAGTTCAAGTGGAAATATTTTTCATTTGTTAGTTAAATAGCTTTTTATAGTTAGCATTATATGGCTTTCCAGACATCATGTGTTTCTCAGGTAAGAACTGAGTGACATTGCGAAAACTGTAATAGAACTGTTGCATGTTGTCTTCCTCCTGTATTGCAAGCAACATGGTTCCTCATAATATGACATAGGATCCTAAAACATAACCAGTCTAGTATTTCTGCTATTCTAAGCTGTTTCCTTCTACCTAAATTTGTGGCCCTGAGTAATTAGCATTTTTTTCTGGAAGGAATCTTTGAATTTGTCCTTAAATTCTCTTGAAATTTAGCTACAAATTTCAGTGTCAGAACTGTCATTCTATATTCAACAGAAAATAAAATTGATGCAGAAGTCGCAGAATAAGCATAACAATGTAGTTAACATGGAAAAGGTGTCTGTAGATTCGTAGAATTTCCATCAAATTCCATCCCAGACCTAAAACAAAACAATTCCACATTTATCTACTTACTATATTTGATAATGTCAGTATGTGATTAAGAAACAGTATATTGCTTTGTGAAATACATGAAGGTTCAGTTTTGGAAGTGATCCAAATGAATGCCAAAGTAAGACAGCCTTTTCTTGGGATGTAATAAACATGGAAAGAGAAAAGTTAAACTGGAGAAGAATTTAAGAGCAAATTAAATCAAATTTGAAGTAATTATGCTAGTGTGTACAGGATTTTGAAAGTAAATAATTTTTTTTTAGCTCTTTTGTATTAATGTAATCCTTTCCTAGTTGAAAACCAAATTTGACTTCTTTCTCTTCTAAACCATATGCAGAGTTATTAAATTAAAAGCCAACAACCGTTGCTTTTAGAGATTATGTTGTATTTAACTTCCAGAAAAGTTGACTGATCATTTAATACTACAGCTCACAACTCTCAAGACAAAATGATAGCAGCCTGGCTGCATGAGGTTGAGGGTATTGAAAGCAGCTCTAGTTTTTGACGTTTTTACAAGGTTTGGGGTTGAAAACTGCACTGTTGTCTTGTTTGAGAAGGATGGTGCTTGCTTTGTAACAATTCTGTGTGCTTCCATAACTTTCAGCAGGGTTATCATCTGGTATGAGAAGCATGTTTAGTATGTACCAGACACCTGCTAAACTTTTCAGACAAGGAAGTCTTAGGGATTTTTTGGTAAGCCATTGCAATCGTAATGTTTGGGTGACAGAGTAGTTTTGTTATCAGGGTAGACATTAAAGATTGTTTTTGTTGTACTGGACAAGGATGATGAATCTAAAAAATAATAATCAGAGATTATAGGAAATGTTCGTTTTGGAAGGAACTTACTTCATAGGTTTTAGAAACTGCTTCATAAAATGTACCTTTAAATGTTTTTGTTTTCTTTTTTTGCTTTTAGAATGGAATGGTAAGCCATATAAGTAAACCATGCAACTAAGGTGTGTCTTGACTGTAGCTCACACAGACGTGACTAAGATAGCTTTGGTTTCTAGAGCAGAAAAGCTGAGGACAACAGATCTCATAGTGTGCAGTCAAGCTCATCTTTTTTTAGATCTAAATATTTAGATCCCCAGTCCTTTTTCTTGGGAGATTACTTTAAAAGTAAGGAGCTTTTCAGTGAGTGGAACGTATCTTTTGTAACGAAGAATAGAAGGAGCCAGAGGGCCCTAAAATTTGGGAGGATTGTAGATAAGGGAATTCTTCCCAGCTGAAGATCTCGGAAGGTCCACAGAAAGAGGAGAACATTTCCTGATTGCTGCGCTCTGCAGGTCTGTTGGTTATGGTTGTTCTTTGGTTCCTAAGGAGGGAGACCCATTGCTATTAGGATCCATTGCATAGGAAAAGAAGAAACGGGGAAGTGCTGGTGTCTCTCTTTGCTGTTTTCATGTCATATCCCTGAGAGACCAACTGCTGGAAACATAGCGTGTTACTATGACTCTGGCAAATCCCCTCTGTATCGCATATGCTTTATGTGTTTTTCTCTGTAATCTTAATATGAAGCACCCAATGATTTGCATGTTTGGAATAGCTTGGGATACAGGAGGATTGCTTGTGAGGGGACTTCTTTATTCTTTAGATAAGGAGTTTGTCTGATGATTAAGTTGGGGAGAAGCAGGGTGTTTTTTTCTTTCTTTTTTTTTTCCTTTGCTTTCCTTTTCTTTCCTTCCCTTGGAACCTTGTGAGGTTCCTTAGGGTTTCCTCTTGCTTCGGTAATGGTAACCCTTACAATTAAGGAATTGTGAGTGGCACCAAAAAGTAGTCAGTTCTGTGGTCAGAATTCATGAAGGAAACGTGGTTTACGGGGTAATAGAAGTCTGTACAGAGTATGAATAGGATCAACATGCATACATCTCTTGTGTCTGAGACTGTTAGCAAATATGGACTGAAAAGATGGCGTTAGTGGCCTGAAAATACGCACTGTAGTAGGAATACAATGTGATCAGCATTATCTGTGCATCTTTTTGATTTGTGGATGTGGCATTACTTTTAAGGTGACCCTGGCTGAAATGCCTCAAAAGAGTGGGAGCTGTTCAGCTCTAAGAGTTATTGTCAAGCTTGATGACTAATACGATCTGTGTATCAGTAAGTTTAGGTAAGAATTCCAGGGCACAGTTTTCAGAGCTGGACAAACATCTCCATCAAGAAGAAAATGATGCTTACTGAAGAAGGTTGATCCCTGACTGAAATTCTTGCTTTCCATAACAATGAATTGTTAGGCAGCGTTTACCCTAGTTCTAGTGTTTGGGAAGATCCAGTATAAAATGTAGCAGTCTGCCGTAGAGGACTAGAAACCATTTCGAGTTCAGGCCTGGTCAGTGAGATAAGAGATGGTTTTCAGGCTTCTTTTGTGCTCCTTTGGGGAGAAAGGTGCAGGATACGCTAAAACGTTCTTACCCAAAGTAGAGGTCAACTTAAGGGTCTTACTGGAGACCTTCAGGCCATCCAGAAAAAAATAACACTATCGGAAGTACTCTTCTGACAAGAGATTACTTACCAAGAATTGACCTTTTTCCTCATTGTAGGGAACCTCTTAAAGTTTGTTTGTGCTTTTAAGGATACTCTGGACAGCTCTGTTGTAGATGGGGTTCTTTGTTTTGTTTTGTTTTCCTCCTCTCTAGCAGCTTGACCCGTCCTGTCCTCCTGCCAAGTTGTATTAAATGTGATATTATTTTGCATAGATAAGTCATTTGGGAGGGGAAAAAGGGAAATGGTTTTGGAAGACAAAACCACCAGAGGTCCTGTCTAGCCCTAACTATTCTGCGAATATGCTTCTGGAAGTTTGCAGAGAACTCTTAAAAATACGTATTGTTTAGTAGACCTTTGATTTAGTCAGAATCATGCGAGTTCATCACAGGACTTGAGATACTGACTGCCTCAAGCAACAGCAAGAATATGCTTTTATTAAATCATTTGCACTCTTGTGTCAGCATAGTGTTTGCCTGCCAGACTATACCAGCGTTGTTTGTCAAACTAGATGAAGTCAGTCTATGCTGAGCAGGCATGTACAGGAGGTTTATCTGTTTCATTCAGCTACTGGAAATACAGAAGCAAAGTATGTGTGCAGGTCCACTAATACTTTTATTTAAATGAATATACTAACAACAACTCTTTCTCTGCTTATTTGGAATCTGGACTTGTTCTTGTTACTCAGCGAATAACTGTTTAAAAAACCCCAAACAAACAAACAAAAAAAAACCCACCTCCAGTGAGAGACAGGATGATTGCTACTTACCTGTGTAGCAGCTGTTACTGTTTCTTTTTTAGTATATTTCCATGTAGTTCTCCATGCAGTGGTGAACTTCCGTGTTCTTAATTTTGCATCACGGTGCTGCTCTTCAGATGAACTTTCTACCTTATACTAACTTTATATACTTGACTTAGGAAACTCTGTATGTTCCTTCTCTGCTCAAGAAGAGGAGAAGCTCCTTCAAATGTTATCTTTGCCATTTTGCGTTTCCTTTCCTGAACTGCATCAATAACAGAAGCCTAGGAAGGTTGAGCATCCTGGGTTGGGAGGTACGAACAAACCTCTGTGGCTATTTTTGCTCACATTTGCCTATCTGAACAAATTGTACTGCTGTGATCTGGCCCGTGATGTTAACTTATTGTCCGAGGCAGGGTGATTGCATACAAAATGCCTGTTGGGAACAGCTGTTTGGCATGGGGTAAATCACATACTGGCTGCGAATCGTTCACTTGAGAGCTTGCTGGCTTAAGCCAAAACCATGCCGTGGATTGTTTTAGTATTTAATGCTATAGATAGAGTTTCAGTCTCCTGGCCCTATTTAATTTACTAGTCTAAATGTAACTTCTCTGTCTGGTAAGATACTTTACT
The DNA here is from genome assembly GCF_028389875.1 of Rhea pennata. Classification (NCBI taxonomy): domain Eukaryota; kingdom Metazoa; phylum Chordata; class Aves; order Rheiformes; family Rheidae; genus Rhea; species Rhea pennata. The sequence goes on along the minus strand of NC_084667.1, from coordinate 16,419,645 downwards.
TTAAATGCTGTTAAAATTTTGTGTTTTTCAGCCCTTCTTTTTCTGAGCTAAACATTAAAATGATGCAAAGTATTTTGAATGATTATAACATTGTTAAAACTGTTAAATAGTCCACAAAACCTGTTTTACACTTTTCATTAAACTTAATCCCTACCATTTTCTGAGCTTTTGTAACAGAGCGTATGTGAGATTTCTAGACAGAGTAGCAAGATGCAGAGATTACCGAAACAGATGTCTCATTTCTGAAGTCATCCATTGTCATCTCCCCTTTTCTTTTTGATCGCTGTCACTGAGGATGCTCTGCCAAAAGGTGACTTGATTCTTCAGGGACCAGTGATAGAGGTGTGGGCTGCCAGAAACAGACAGGTAAAGATGAGAGGAGAGCACTAGAAACAGAAAGGAAGTGCAGCAAGGAAGAAGTGCTGACATTTCTGCAGCTGCAGTGAAACTTCCCGTGTAGTGTGGGATTGTTCCTATTTGTGTCCGTGTTCCTCATTCCTTAAGGTATTTTATTCCTACAAACTCAAAAGCATTTAGAAGTTTTATAACTGCAGAACTGGTGAAAGGACTGATGTTAGAAACATAGGATTTCAACAAGCTTTTTTAAGCTATAGAACCCCCTGAAGTTAAGCTAGACTATCAATAGGGTTTGACTTAGAAGGGGTTGTCAGTACTTACATAGGTAGAGCTATTCTTATATCAGAGCTTAATAAAAAGTAGACTTCTGAGGGTCTTCATTGTTGTGATATTTTTCCTTGTACCAGAAAGGAAAAGACAAAGAAAGGAAAGATCTCCTGTCCTGAAACATTTTTCCTTTAGATGTTAAAGGCAAGAAGGAAAAGGGTAGTGCTTTTGCTTTACATTCATTCATATGCAGAACTTGTAAACTTAAAGATGTGAATTTCTTGGTGGAGAATGGAGATTGTTTTTTTGACACCTTTTTTTTGACACCCCCTTGTCTTTAATGAAAAAGGTACCACATCTTACTGCTGGTTGGGATCTGTATTTCTCATATGGTATCACTTTAAAAATTCTACCATGAGAACACTACCTGAATAACTACAAAACGTTGGGTTGGCCTTGTCTGACCTGGCAGGGGCTCAAAATCGTTACCATGATAGTATTTCTAGTAGAAGTCATTTTCTGTTTTTCTCACTCTCTGGATCCTAACATCTTTTAAATGCTTTTGTACTCCCCTTTCCCTGGAGCGTAATGATACCTAAAGGTAGTTCAGACAATGCTGTTCGGCCTGCTCAAGAGATGTTATAGTCATCTCTTGTATGTGGAATCACAATGATGATACTCTATAAAATGTAAAAGCTACAGGAAATAGCTTAAACTCTCTTAAACTCATAAACTCTTCTGGTTGCCATAAACCCTTGAAAGGTTTATGGCAATCAGGAGAGTTTATGGATGACCCAGGAGAGCTAGAAGAAATGAGAAGTGCTCTCTGTGTCATGAAATACATAATTTAACAGATAGTTGTTGTAACTTTACACCTCTGGCACATTTAATACATTTTCAGCATAATGATAAGAATCTATTTAGTTGTTCTGTAATGTGAATAGGGTTTTTGTTTGAATAATTTTTATTCAACCATCTTTTTTCCCTGATTTGGGATGATGAGCTCTACCTACTCTCATCACACCCTGGAGAGAATTAACAAGATGCTGCAAAGCAGCTATGCTCCTGGTGAAGTTCAGTGAAGATCTGCTTCTGTGGAGATAGTACAGTTCTGTATCTTCCCAACTCCTTTTACTTTTTCTTCCCTTCCTCCCTTTTAATAGAACTTAATTTCAAATTCAAGCTTCTCTTCCTTTCCTCATCTGAGGAGTTTTTGGAATTTCAGTACTCTGGGTCCTATAGTACATCCTTTCTTAAAGGATGTGTGAGCCCTGGCGCAGCAGTTGAGCTCCAGAGAACCTGGACAATTTCTGTTGCATTTTTAGTTTGCCTGCCTTTGTGACTCCATGCAAATGGGTCAATCTCTAATTTTCAGTGTAGAAGCTGAACATCTAGCTCTGGCTTACTGCAGAATGACTTAAAAACAGCTCGGATGCGTCTGTCTTCCTAGGAATGACATGACTTGATTTAAAAAAAGAAAAAGCCTCCAAAAAGCTGCTTCTGTTCATTGAAACTACATACTAACAAGAACTAACAAATAAAGCAAACGTGAGGAGGAGTTGCTGGGAAAAGCTGCTGACCGTGCATAAGTGGTGGTCTTTAAGTGTCGTTTTTTTATGTAGCAAATCATAAAAGTTTCTGTAGGCATATAGAGCGACTTCCAGACATGGAACAAAGTTGCATACTCTTCATAGGCAGTGTTTGAAAGTTGTTGAAATACTTAGCTGAAATGCAATGAAGTTTTAATTTAATCATCAATTCAGTAGCCATGTTATATTTCTTCTGGATCTAAATTGCAAGCGATACTTGATTGGACCTCATCAACATCCCAGGCATGTGGTGTCTTCTGACTTTCATTCTCTTGCTGTTCTTTTTCTCTGTGCTCTACCTGCTTGCAGTGCTAATTTGTAGAAGCGTATTTACAAGACGGAACAAATTACGAGCTTTCAGCCACAAAGGTTTCTGCCAGTGCCGGTATATTATTTCCAAAATCCAAAGACAGTTTGGTGTACCTCCATAGTGCTCCTGGTCGACTCAGAAACTGTTAGGGCATTATGCAGACTCAAAGCTGCTCTAAAGAAAGATGTAAGAACCCCCATAGTAAGTAGTAATAGAATAACTTGTTTATCTCCTTTCCAAATACAGAAGCCACCAGAGATCAAAGATGCTTTCCTGGGCAGAGAAGAATGGTGTCTTTAAAGTCAGCACATGGAAAAATATCTTTGAAAGAAAGAGTGAGATTGTTCTCTAAGGCTAGTAAGTTCCCACCAAAGGTCACCCTCCTTGATCCTCTCTATTTCTGTTCGAAAAGATAAGACTTTTTGCCAGCCTGGAGATAACTAGGGAGTGTGCACAGCAACTTGTAGAAGCAAGGATGCTTTTCCTGCTCAGGTCTAAAACAGCTGTAGCTGATAATCTGAGTATCACTTTTTTATTTCAGCAGTAATTTGTGATACTTCATCATACAGGTAAAGTTGTCAGCTTCTCCAAAAGTGCGTGATTTAAAATTTTTTATACAGAATCTGTACTACCAACACTTTGCAGGGTCCCTCATGACATTGTTAGTGGAAGGTGAAGGTGACTTGGGAACATTTGAGTGATATTATAACAGCAAATGTTATATAGCTTCGTTCCTCTTCAAAGACTGGATGATTCTACAGGCAGTAATGCGCCCACATACGGACACAAAATATGTGTATTATATATTTTATGTATATTCCTCACCCCCCCCAGTGCCACCTTTAGTAAAGGAGGGCAGACTTTATTACTTTTTCATACCCTTTCTAGTTTCTGCCTTTTCTGAAGCCTCTGTCACACAGCCATGGGAGATAGTGTTATGCACAGTTTAAAAAATGCTGATAATTCTTTGGCAGAATTATTCACAGTTTTAATCGCTTTAATATGATTTCAGTAACTAAGGTAGTAAGTTGTTATGTTGTTGCTTGAATTATAGCTACCCCTGTTGTGAGTTATGGATTGAGGGGCAGGGGCAGGAAGGCTTAGCTTAAGAAAAGATTGGGTGAAAAAGCCAAATATTACGGCAAACACTACATTATGAGACATCTTATTGCCCTGTCAGAAAGGAAATTGTTAACTAAGATTTACATGCTTGTTATAGATTGAGTCCCTTTTAAATTAGTGTAGCTGCAAATTTCACAGGTGCAAATTTCATGATTGGTAATTGGAAATGCATATCATTAACTACTTGCTACTAATGCTTGTATGATAATTTAGGCTGCTCTTGTTGCATATTGTTTTTGTTAATTAGTGCAGTTTCTGGCCTGATCTGTGGCCAGCTGAGTCAGTGCAACAGTTTCACCTTTTTAACAAGTTTCTTAAAACAGCGACACTACTGTGTGATATCTTTAGTGAGATGCAGTTAACGTAAAATAATGAGTACCATGAAAACTTTTGTTAGAAACCTTCCACTGACACAGAATTGCCTATTGTCTTTTTCTTCCTGTTCTGAACTTAGTATTTTTTGTGATTAACTGTTTGCATCAATTTCAGGTAAGTATTCAGTTCAGAGAAGAAGGAGTTTGCAGCTCACCAAAAAGAAAGGAAAAAAGGAGAAGGAAGGAAAGACAGAAGAGAAGAATAGGAGGAGGGCGAGATTGGGTAGTTCAGGGAGCTGGGTGACATGGAGTACAGAATGAAGGTATAATTGCTTTTTCCTGCTTCAGGAGGGGAAAGAGTTCTGCATTCTGTAAGTAGACCAGTGATTATAACATCAAAACCTTCTAAAAATTACTTAAATAAGGCTTGTTTCGGGCTGGGGGGAGGAGAGCAGAATCTGATACTGTAAATGCATGCAAGGTTGGTAATGAAAACTACGGCAGTAGTACGGCAGTACTGCAGTGGTTCTTCATCCCTGTCTTCACAGATGATTAGCAAGTTTGCTTGATCAGAGGGCATAGAAAAATAAGTGGTTTTCAGAATATCTTAAATAATTTTAGCACAGGTTTTTTGAAAGAGCCAAAATTGTACTCTTTTATCATGTAAACAGTCTTCTGCATGGCCTGAAGAAGGCCAGTCCTATGATGCTGTAACTGTTGCTTTCTTTGGTATAAGAGACTATTACCAAGTTGATACTGCTTCAGCTTATGTCAAAATGTTAGCAAGAGTCAAAAAGTAGTAGGTTGTAAGGGCAGTTTAATTGGAGCTTATTGGAAAATGTAAGCAGGAAAGCTCTGCCTTGTGAAGGTTTTATTTGATCTGCAGTAAAAGCTTAAATGGCAGAGATTTTGCCCTTTCCAAAATCCATTTTGTAGAAGGTTGCTACTTGGAGGCAATCTTGCTTAGGATTGTTTATTAGCCAGTGTAGCTGGAGATGTTGGTTCTTAATGTTATGATGTAATCTCTTTGAGTCTGAAGTGAAACAAAATGTTTTGGCCTGAGCGCTGTTGCTACGTAGATACTCATTTTCAAAAACGAAACAAAAACTGTTCCAGGATGCGTGTGAATACAGTGAGGATGACGAGCAGGTGGACATTGAGACCGTGGAGGAGCTTTCAGAGAAGATTAACATTGCCCGTCTGAAGGCCACAGCTGCTAATATCCGACCTTCCAAACAGAAGTAAGCATCCTTGGAGAGCGCTACAGTTTTATATTTTAATGATGAGCTGACATTGAATGAGCCTATTAAAAACAGATTAATATAATGGTAAGATAAAGCAAGGCTCTTGTCAGGTCTTCCTGAGCACTGGGACATCCCAGGGTCTGTGAGGACTCTATTGTCAGAATAACAATAGATTAAAGGTGTCTTAGCTTTTTTGATTTTTATTTTAATTTTTTCCCTCCGTTTAATTAATTTGTCCACTAGAATGTATGTCTTATAAAAACACTTCTAAGTGAATCGCCTTCCTTCCTGCATCCTGAAAATGAGTGGAGTCACCTTGGTTTTAAACGTGATTTTGCAAGCTTCTGTTTTGTTTATTCTTGCTTGTAGATTTATTATTTTTAGGCAGGAGCAGTCACTGGCTTAATGCCTGATTCTGTAAATGAAAGCTTTAATTTTGGGATCATTGAAAAGTCTTTTTTATTTGCATTATAGTCGGCCACAATTGGGTAGCTTGGCTTTGCCCTCTTCCTCTTCCCCCCCTCCCCCGAGTGTTTTTTTTTTTTGTTGTTGTCGTTGTTGCTGCTGCCCTTGCATTTATAATGACAGAATGCAAAGTAAAAAACATAGTTTGCTTAAGGCATGTAAAGATGGTCATAGGTGTTTTTTCTGTTGTTTGTACCAAACAAAAGAATGGGAAAAGTTGGGTCTTTAGTTCTTCCTCTGTGAAGAATTTTTTTGTAGAAACTTTGAAGAATCTTTTTGGTGGTATTAAATTTCTCTCAGTTTTTTTTTCTTTAAAGATAACAGCTTGACTTTTAACCTTAGACAGTGATTTTGCTGTTCTCTATAAATTGCCAAAATCTTTCAATGAGAAGAAGAAAATAGGTGTTGTGTTTTGTAAAATAATTCTTTCAAATGTATGTGGTGTTCCTTTTTTTGTTTTCCTGAAGCACATGAGAAATAACATGAGGAAGCTGTTTTTCTGTATTAGGGTAGTAATAAATATGAGGGGTCCTGGCTGGTTGTTCTTGGTGGGGGAGGGAGTGCTCTGCCATCCATATTTAATGTATGTTTTTAGAAAAACAGCCAAACACCTTAACTAAAATCGGAAAGAAATACTCTCTGCAGCTCATAGTCATTGACAGAACTTACTCTCTTTGGCATATAGAGAAATAGTTTGTTTTCTGCACTGTGGGATAATTTTACAGCTTTTAGAACAGCTGATTTTTTTCTAGGATGATGGCACTGAATATAGAGTTCACTTTTTTTGAGAAAGCTCAACAGTATCCTGCTTTCATTAGGAAGGAAAAATTAATTTCAAGGGACATAATGAGTCATTCTAGGCTGTTGGGATATAGTTAATGAGAATAGTGTGCATGAGATGAGTAGTGTTGGGAAAAACTTTTTGCCTTTCTTCCAGATACCATGCTCGTAATTCTTCGGATGAAAAATTATCAGAAAAACCTACGAAGGTATATGTTTGCTCTCCTCTTTCCTTTTGGTATCGCACCTCCATTTTAAAGATAAACTTTCATCTCAGGCGAGACTAATGCAATTTATATACCTTTCATGTATTTAAGAATAAATGCAAGAGACCAAATGTGTATGTTGGGGGAAGGGGCCGAGCCCACATCTCATCAAAGAAAGGACTGCCACTGGCATCAGTGGCTTTGATTCCACTTTATGAATAGGAAGAATATCTGCCTTTTATTTACTGCTAAATTTTTTTAGATTCTCTGTTCTTGGTGTATGTAATTCTGGCAGCACAAGTGAAATAATGAATGGCTGAGAATTGTTTCTGTATTTGTAAGTCAACAGTATGTAGGATCATACAGACTGCAGCACTGGGCAAAGGATTTCTGAAAACAATATAGTTTAAACAATATATACTTAGGCAAGCTAAGGACAACTGAGAAACCTTTCAAACCAAAACTCATTGCAATCTTTCTGAAGTTGATGCTGTATTTTAGGGTGACTTTGTGGCCAATTTTGCTAGCTGTCCATGATACTAACCATCAATTACATGCTCAGTATCCCATTCAGAGCTACCTGCTGGGGCAGTGGGGCTCTGAGGTGGGATGTGAACCTGATGTATGCCTTGCATAATAAACAAACTGTACATATACTTTTGCCTGAGTAAAGATGAGTTCCAGAATGCTGTGCCTGCCCTTGCCTTCTCCTTGTATTCTTCTTTCTGCCCTTGAAGTTACGCATTATGTCTGATGTCAGGCAGGGAAGATGGTGTGGGGCCCTTCATGAAAGGACCGAACATTGCCCAACACAAGAGCAGATGCCATTGTAGTCATCCTGAACTCAGGCTGTCTACAAAGGCAACGTGGATGTCAAGAGCCCAGTTTCAGGAGCATGTCAGTCTTCAGAATCCTCTGAAGGCTAGCAGGCACAGAAACAGTATCACTGGAGCTGAGGAGTCTTTCCGCTGATCTCACTGGGGCTTGGAGCAGACAAAAATCATCTAAAAATACATTAAAATTTCTTAAGTATTATTTTGGCATAAAATAAATAACGTAACAGTACAAAACTTTGAAGAGTAATGATGAAATAACAAACCTTCTAATGTCTAGACATTGATAATTATGCATATTACCTATCAATCTTCGTGGAAGTTTAAACACATAAACAAAGAAAACCAAAGCCCGTCTTTGATACTTCCTTTTTTGGTAAATGTCTGTCGTGATCAATATTAATAGATTCTTCCATATTCTTGTCTACAATATCTGTTGGCCCTTATCCATATGTATCTATGAAACAAAACAGAAATGAAATTGGTTGAACTCCAGGGAAAGATTCAAGTGACCTATATTTGATGGAATTGTTTCATTTGTTGCTAGACTTTCTGACAGTTAAAATCACTGGGCTCAAACACATGCGATTTTACTGTAATACTGTGGCTTAGCTAAGTAGCCTTGTATTGCAGAGTGTCTCTAACATGTTTCCATATGTGGAAAAATTGAATGCTTATGAACAGAAAGGGCGGTTCATGGTCTTTTCCTTCAGGGAGAATGCAACTACGTTGGTCACTTTCACCATATTTCATGCTTCTTGTTTGTGCTTCTGAGATTGAGCATTCATGAAGATATAGTAGTTGAATAGCATGATATGAAATAATGATGTTCTCTGTGTCCTGGAGCATCTAAGATGATGTCTGTAGTAACCTTGTAAATCAGGCATACCTCTGAATAATGTTTGTTATTGAGTTGCATGTTTATTTAAACTGTCCAATATGGTTTCTTCTCCAGCAGAAACCTCAGTTCTGGAACAGAAAGCAGAAGACTGAAGCAGAAGCCTTTGCTCATTACCGCCAGACACACACGGCAAATGAACGCCGGCGACGTAACGAAATGAGAGATCTCTTTGAAAAGTTAAAGAGAGCTCTGGGATTGCACAATCTTCCCAAAGTCTCCAAATGCTATATTCTCAAACAAGTAAGTATTTTGAAGTCTCAGCTCTGTAGAGCAGAATCTTTTAATTTGGACCAAGTGGTCAAGTAGTCTTTTGAGTCCTAAGTGAAGCAGAAAGAGAACTTATAACACCTTTACTGGAGTCTGTAAAACAATATGTGAAGGAATCTGTATTCTCAATAGTTTAATCTTAATGATACAGTTTAACAACACAGTTCAGATTATTTCTCTCCTTCTTTCCTTTTTGAATTTGACCATAGAAAGTTATGTCTTAGTTCCCTGGGTGTATTGATTTGTGCATCCAGGCAGTTTTGAAATACATTGAATACAAATCTTCTGTAATGCAGGAGAAGATAGCATTTTATTAAGTATTACACTGACATAATAATACTTAATTGTAAAGATGTCAATGGCAGGAAGCAAAACATAAATTGTAGATTAATAATGCTTATCAACTATACCTTGAAATTACAGGATAAATGTTTTTCTCTTAAAAATGGCTGAACTTTGGAGGAAGGCAGAACAAATTTTTTTATCCCTTTTCAGTTTGTATTTGGGAAAAATGGGCATTACACAGAGCTTCATATGTTTTCTATGTGCCCTAGTTTCAAGGTGATTGAAATGTCTGTAAAAAATTCTGTAAAGTCTTCTGCGAAGGAAAGCTATTTTGCTCTTACTTTCTGTATTGTTGGTCCATAAATCAGTCCTCTGATGCTTTTGTAGGCATATGAAGAAATCCAAGGATTGACTGATCAGGCAGATAAGCTTATTGGACAGAAGAACTTACTAACTCGCAAACAGGATGTTCTAATTCGTAAAGTATCCACGCTTTCAGGTGAGACTGTTTCTTTAAGAGAGGCTAGCTGGAATAATGAAAGAAAAGGCTGGCAAGGGTGGGAGGGAGTTAAGAGTAGCTGTCTGATTCTAGGTGAGTTGTTAGCGTTCACATAAAATTTAGCCACTTGATACCAAGCAAAGACATGCCAAGCTCTGACTCGGCAGTATGCTCATCATGCTAATAGAACTGCAGCTTTTATTCTCCTTTTGTATCTAAAGGAAAGGTAGAAATACCTGTGCTGCAAGTTTATACTTAGGTTGCTCTGTATTGGGAATGTTTTAGTGAGAAGAATTAAGTCAATTATGTAACTATTGACTTCTTGAAACAGCTTTTCTGCTGCATGCTTCACACATGCACAACTGTCTGATTAGTACCAAATCCCTGACTTTTTGTCAACTTTGCAAATGACTGTCCTTGTACTACTTTTCAGAAAAATAATGATAATAATGTCTGCTATATGGAGAATGCAGCTCTGTCCATAGAACAAACGTACAGCGTGTTCTCAGCTGTTACTCATCTGGGCATTTCAGATCAAATCCATGACCCAGTTATTGGGTCTTTCTGTCTCATTTGGTTGTGTGGGAAAGCTGCAGCACATGTTCAATGAGTGCCAAAAATGTGTGTGAACAAGCGTAAAGCGGTAAATTATTCTTTCTGTGATCTCTTTATTGTCTGGGAGTAGAAACAGGCAACCCAGCTGTAAAGTAGAAATGAAGGATACTTAAAACTTGTATATTTAGATGAATCAGTTGATGTATATTTGATGTGCTTGGTAAATACATCATTTTAGTGGATTCTCTTCTTACTCCAGAAATGTCTGATAGGTGTTTGGGCAGGGAATGAAAGCAAAGAACAACTTTGCTAAGTAGTTTCTCTGATCTGTGCATTTCTATGTGAAATACCTCACAACTGTTGGAGCTAGAGGGAACCCTCTCAAGAGGATTAAAGATAGACTTCGATGTTATAGCATAAACACTAAGTAGGAAACAAGTCAGGATAGTTAGTTGAATTTTGGTTGTATTAAATTGTGTGAATCTAGAGAAAATGATCTATAAAATAACTGTTGTTTGATTTGAAAATCATAGCATACTGAACAATCATAAACTTTATGTGAGCTTACCTCTAAGTGACCTTAAGTAATAAGATCCATCAGTCTAAGTAATTTAATACAAGGTAAAAATAGTATTTTGCCATGTAGTCATATATATACTATTAGAAAGAACATGAGCTTTTTTCACAGTTGTAGAAATTTTGAAAAGGTACCTGCTTAGTAACAGCTGCTGTTTGTCCAAGCTGAGTTCTGGTCATCAAAGTTGCAGGTAGATTCTAAAATGTATGGACTTTTCTGAAGAAAAAAAATCTTAGAATACATACATAATCATTTTCCTCTGTTCTTAGACCTGCTGTTTACTTTGAGGGGTTTTATGGAAGATTTTATTGTAAAGTAGTTGGATGGGGTCAACTGAATAGATTTTTAGTTCAGTCTTCAGCTCACTAGTTTTGGAAGATGAGTTTGAAAACTGATTGACTCTCTGACTTTCCTATAGGGAAAACAGAAGAAGTTGTCCTGAAGAAGCTAGAATACATTTATGCCAAACAAAAAGCAGTAGAAGCACAAAAAAAGAAGAAACAGGCTGAGCCAGAAGAATCTGTTGTAACCTCGACTGCTAGCACACAGCAGGAAGGATCTTCTGCTTCATCTAGAGAACTTGGCCAAATGGCTGTTACAAACAGAAGAGGCAAGCCATTGATACTTGCCAGAAAAGGAGGCCATGCTACAGGTGAGCCAAGTATGAAGATGCATATTTCACAAAGGGTAAACAGACATTTCCAGACTGCATGGGAGGGCCTGCTTGTGGATTCCATCTTTCTTGAAGCAAAACTCAGTACAGGAGGAAGAAGTGTCCATCCAGTAGGTGTGGAAACCGTTAGTTTTCAGTGAATATGAGATGTTCAGATGAACATCACTTTGTGCTTCAGAATGAAGGCAAATAAGTTCCTTATGAAGTTGTTCTGCAGTCCTATGGAGCTTCACTGCAATCTTGCAGTAATTTATGTGAATTTAAGGCAGTTTTTTCCTGCTAACTTACAGGTAGAAGCTCCACCCCCAAAATCATGGAGTTGGTAGACTAGATAAAGTTTTTGAAAGACCTCTCCCTGAGTAAGGTAGCTCTTGAGGTGGAAGAAGACTTGCTCATAGATTAAACTACAGAATTATTGGATATTTGATGATTTTTTGGAGCTGCAGGGGATTTATGGGAAGTATTTGGTATTTACGGAGACTCTCCTACCAGAAACCTAAAGAGAAGGAGCAAAAGAATGGAAGAAGTCCAAAATCTCCTGGTAGTAGGACCACTGTAATACTCCATAAGGATCTGGTGATGTTTCTTGCTTTGATCACAGAGCTTACTTGAAGTGATCCTGGGCTTTTATAAAGCAACCTATTGTTTCTGTTTCCCAAGCTTCATTTTTATCCAGCCCAGCAGAAGTTAGACATCAGAATTTGGATGTGATGAGAACATTTCTGTTCTTTTGAGTGAACAAAGTTACTTTGGAATTCACCAAGACTGCTATGGTCTTTGAAGTGCCACTCTGGAGGGTTAGGACTGTGTTAGACTGGACAAGAAGGTCATGTAGACTTGTTCTAGCCACCTACTTAAGGCTCCTTGAGCCTGTCCAGCTTCTGCAGCAACTTTCTAATCTAATTGTAGACCTTTTAGCTGGAGTTCTTCCACACCAGTACTTAATGCTGTTCTTTGGACTGTACGGTATCGCTATCACAGATGCTATGTCAGAATAAATTATTGTAATTCATATATGTCTTTTTGCAGAGGACACCTCATCTTCTGTCACACTAACTGCTGCAAGCCTAGTGATGACTCCGCAGGGGCAGGTGCTTACACTGAAGAGTCCGTTGGTGCCAGGGCAGGTAGCAACTGTTCCTTCCACACTTTTGCAAGCTGAATTAAAGCCTCGAACTGCCACCACTACTGTGACAACACAGCCAGGTATGATCATGTGATAAGATACTGATTGAAAGATGAGAATCGATATGGTTGTTTTCATTGATGTGCGTATCAGTTTACAAAGTAGCATTTTACGTGTGATTTTCATTCTTTACAACTTATCTCAATGAGATAGAATCTGACACTTGGTATAATTAACTCAAACTGTCAGTTTGTCCACAGGTAAGTAAAATCTGTCAAATTTTCATTTTACTCGAACTGGGGAGACAGGAACACTCAGGGAAGTTAATGCAAAAGGAAGAATGTAGGGGAGTCATCTTAGTCTCCTAATCAGTCTCTATCTATTTTTTATCACTTTGAGACAATATTACAGTGTAAAATCCTACATAGAAGTACAGGGCTTTTATTTTTCAGGCTTGACTGAGTATCTGAAAGGGTCTTGTTTCCCCCCTGCCCCTTCCCCTTTTCTTGGATAAGGTATTACTTCTGTGGTGATTCAGCTGCCAGGATCAACAGTTCCTGTCCAAGTAAAAGGAATCCTTACTAACTCTACCATTCCCATTACACTGTCAACTGTTGCTGGAAACCCAGTGCCCTCAGCAGTAGTAACAACTGCAGAGCCCAATTCAGGTAGGCTCCTTTTTTGTGCATCATTTTGCTTGTATGCAGGGAACATTATCCCTGCAAAGATGAAGCTTAATTGTTTTTCTCACTAGGAAGTAACGATAGCTGTTACTGGCTGGGTTTTCAAAGAAAATGACTATTAAATGTTTTGAACAGGTCAGAGGGGACGTTGGGGGCTATAGGTAAGAACTTTCCTTTGCCTAACTGATTGTCTTTGCCCTCAGCAAAATAATGATAAGCAGGGGCTGAAATGTGTCCCTGGTGTAATGCATCTCGCAGGGGAGGCTACAGTACCAGGTGACAGTGGGAGTGTTGAAGACCCTTGCCTGTTTCCCCCAGCATCTTACTCCAGCACAACCCCTTTCTATACCCTCTCTTGGCTGCCTGTTGGAGGTTGCTTGCGAGAGCAGAAGTGTTTTTGAGGACTGAGGACTGTATGCTGGGTGTAGGTGTAGGTTGGTTCTTGACAATAGTGTGCTTCTCGCAATCTACTGTGTTAAAAGGGAGCCATTAATTTTGTAGTTCAGTGTAATCATTTGGGCATAATGAATCCTCAAGAAAAAAGTTTGCTTCAGATATGAGGCTGGGAAAAATCTGAGTGTTGCCTTTAGGAAACTGCTTGGAGACTAAAAGTAAGTAGTCATGTGGTTCCTGAAAATGCACAGAAATAGTATTTCAAAATAAGAGTGTGCAAGTAAAGTGTGAAAAAAGTGAGGGAGAAATTTCTCATTCTATTTTCCTTGTGCATCATCATAAGAATTATAAACATTACAGTAATTTGCATTTTTGCCAGCATGCTGAGAGAAGAGACTGGGCTGTGGTAATAGATGTAGAACTAACTCCTTTTCTTCTGTAAGTTGGAAGTTAAGCTGTTAATATTTCAAGGCTTTACTTGGCCAAAATTGTGTAAGTAGCTCAAATTGTGATTAGCAGCTTGCTTGGGGAAGATCTGAGAGTGATCAAATTATCTTCAATTAGGAATTATCTTGCAGTTATCATAGAGCCTGATGGATTTTGCTGTGTTTGGTTTTGCAGAAATTGAAGATTCATTCATGATGCCAAAGATTGTTAATGTAACATCACTGGCTGCTGAAGGAGGTATGAGTCTAAACCTGAACAGAAACAAAAGTTCTAATGTAATGGCAGCTGCAGGTACTCAGGGTTCTGAGAAATCCCTGGCAGTCACGCCTCCTGAGAGTAGGAAAAGTGATAGCACCCTTTCTGAAGAAAAAGCCAAGCCATGTCCTGGAGACAGTGGTGGAGATGGCAGAAGTACCACAGGTCCCGCAAAAGTTTTCTTTGAAAATAAAGATAGCTTTCCACAGCTCCGGAATGTGTCGTGTACAAAGGAACCTGTGGACTCCTTTAGTAAAAAGCTCTGCATTGGTGAGTTTGCAGGAAGCCAAGCCAGGAGGAAAGACAGCGATCCTGGAGGAGAAAGATTAAAAACAAAGGAATTGCCATTCCGCAAGCTGCAGATTAAAGATTCCAGAATAGAAATGGAGTTGAGAAAAGTAGCTTCTGCAATGGAGGAAGCAGAACTAGATGCGGGTGAGTTACTGAGCAGCATTGAGGAGAGCGATGACACTGATGAAACGCTCACTTCACTGCTCAATGAGATTGCCTTCCTCAATCAGCAGTTGAACGATGATGCTTCAGGCATGTCAGAACTACCCAGTACTCTAAACTCGGACTTCTCTCATGGAGATTCAGAAGCTCGCCGGGGAACAGCCAGTGATCTCACTGCTGCAGATGGTTCTTCCTTCCAGTTTGGCCATTTGGGAGGCAGTTTTAAGGACCTTTCTGAAGTTCCAGAGGGTGGTGGTTCTATTAGTCCCCTCTTGCTGCACCTGGAGGATGATGACCTTACTGATGGGGACAAGAACTCTGGGGAACCTTCATCTGAAGCAGATGTTTTAAAGATAGTAATAGGTGCTGAAATGAAGGACCCACTTCCCAATCTGTCTGTAACTGGTGGTGCAAGTGGCAAAACTGTAACATCCTTGGTGGAGACCACTAGTGTGACTCCACCAGTTTTGCAGATGAAGACTAACCCAGAAGCTAGTAATACTGACACTTTGTGGAGGCCCATGCCCAAACTGGCACCACTTGGCTTAAAAGTGGCAAGTCTGCCAGTGGACTCAGAAGGGCAGAGTACTAAAGTGATGCCCTTACTGGCACCTGTAGTTGCAAAATTGGCACCTACTGGGGTAAAAAATTCATTATCTGCAACTGTTCAAGAAGGACAGGATAACAAAGTAATGCCCACTTTAGCACCTGTGGTTACAAAATTGAATAGTACTGGGACCTTGTCTTCAAATTCAGCAGGCAAATAAATGCTTATATTTTTTTTCAAGGACTGGAAAGAAAATCTGGAGCAGTGTGAACCAGTGTCTGAGTTTTGCAACCTCCCTTGTCTGCAACACTTGTTTTCTACGTGGCATTAGCACTCTGTTCTTGAGGGCAGGCCCCAAATTGAGAAATAAGTGCTATGAAACTTTAATCATGTTGTCATATTTTTACCTCACTGTTGCTTTCTGAGTACTTTCCTTCCCCTTCACAAAACAAGGAAGATGATATGTATCCATTGCTGGGCACATGGTATCCTTCCAAAATTGGATCCTTCACAAAAACAGTTTGCAAAAAGACTGAGAAACCCAGACTATAGAGAAAGATTTTTCCCAGTGGAGAGGCAACTATCTGTGGTTGAGGAAAAATCTAGGTTACCTGTTTTTATACTAGGCAAATTATCTATGCAGAAATGAGATTGTTCACATTTACTATTTCTTCTATTTGCAGAATACGATGAATGTGCAGAAATGAGATTGGAGTTGCTCTCACACATGTTACCTAGAGTGGAGGAAGGGAAATCAGATATTTTGCGGAGTGCTGAAGTGAAAAGCTTCTGTTCTTTGGTGCTAGATAATTCTCTGGTATAGGCTCTTTTTAGGAGCTTATGCACAGAAGACTCTCTATATATCTAGAACTCCACCAAATGGGGAAGATGCTGATCTTTCGCAGTGTAATTAGAGCTAGGACAGTATGTTAAGTTTAAAAGAAAAACAATAATAGAACTCCGCTTTCCCCTCACCCTTGTATACAAACAACTCTTCCCTTGATGATGCTTGGGGCATCTAGACGGGAAAATTTCAGAGTAGAAGTAAATTAGAGCACCCAGTTGTAAGTCTTCAGATACAGTGCTGAGGTAGCTTGAGTGTATTCACAGTTCTCTCTTTTTCTTTTCTCCCTGTATTCTTGAAGATGTATTTGGTGGTTAGGATATGCTAATAGGAAGTGTTGCTTCTTAAAAATGCAGAACCCTTTCAGGACTGTTGTAACAAAATTAATGAGTGAGGTGTATATGTGAATGTATATATGAAAATACATGTGTATATCTTTTCAAACCTTCCATTTCTTTACAAATTCAGGAAAGGTACTCAGAGGTTTCTCACTGCATTTGCACAAGATGTGTATAGCAAAAAAGTCAACAAAAATGCTCATTACCAGGGAAATAGGGCAGTATTGAATCACAAGATGTATTTTTTATTCTTCTCTGCCACTGCTTACTCAATAACCTGTAGGTACTCTTCACTGTTCAGCTATTGCATGTGAAGGACCTACAGACTGTAAAGATATTTATATTTTTGTACACAATTTTTGTTTTCATAGTTTCCTTGACAAATGAAATTTTCAGCCTAGGAGAGATGATTTGTTAATGAGTATATACACAATCTTTTCCTGTCAAGCTTGTAAATAATAGAAGTTACGGTGTGCTTGAGGGGCTTCTTAAGTGCTCCTAAAAGGTAAAAAAAGACATTGCTGTGAAAATGATACAAAGTTTGGGAAATAGATGATGTGTTTTGCTTTGTTTAGGAATGTAATCCTCAGTCTTACTGTTCCAGCAACAGCAGCTGGGTTTTCCCCTCAACTTCCCTCTCTTTGGTGATGCACTAATGCGGGAATTTCATCCTGCCGGCACTGCGGCTGCGCAGGTGCCGAGGGTGATGCTCTCCCACAATTCGGGAGCGGCGTTAGCTGTTCGCGTAGTGCACCTGTATGCCCTATTCAATAAGCTGCATCTTCAGGGTCTGTGTCTAGGATAGATTTGCCAGGGAATATGCATACTTCGGGTGTTTCCTTGTCTTTTTTACAGTTTTATATTATGCTGCAGAGCAGAGAGAATCTCTTCAAACTAGGTATACGTAGAGTTACTCCAGAGTCTACATAAAAAGGTGTCTTCACCTGGCCATTTTAAATGGTATGTTTTAAAGCAGTTGCATATAACTTTTACTACCTTTTGCATATTTACTCTTTTAATGTTTGATACAAGTCCTGTATTAATGAGTTGAAGGAGAGAATATAGGTCAGCATGAGGGCCATGCAGGGTCTTCAGCTGTTACTGAATGCCTTAGAAAAGGGAACTAGCATGTAAATATATGTTGACACTTTTTTTTTAATATTAAAGGATTTTAACCTCATTTTAAATCATTGGAAATCTGGAGTAACTAAATGAGTTCAGTAATATTGCTGAGTATTTCTAATAGGCTGAAGTTGCTTTGCTTTTTTTTGTAAGGGCAGTTTGTTGTGTCAATAGATTTCATTCCTGCTATGTATGAAAGGGAAACCAGGACTGTGCTGTTACTCCTTTCATGTTCCTAATCACTGAATTTTCTTTCTGCCCCCAATCCTTCATGGTCCTGAATGGCTAATTTTAATTACGGAAATGTGTGCTAATAAGTTTCTGAAAACCTTTTAAAGTGTACTTTGTCACTTCTCAGAATGGAGAAAGCTGTAACATGAAAACCATTCAACTATTTTTTAAAATACACCCTATGGTCTTGAGGATGTTTTGTCCATCATGATGATGGAGAATGCCTGGATGTATTTTGTGTATGGCACTGGGCAATAAGGTCTTTTTTTGCTGCAGTAAAAATACTGTAAAGGTGAGAGCAGAAATTTCTGGTTCTTGAACATGACGACTAAATTAACGAAGAACAGACCGCAAATTCAGCTGCATAAAGTACTAGTTGGTGCTGTTCCAAGAAGGATGTATGATGGGTTCTGCCTGGCAACAAAGCATGTTTGAAATGCTCTTTAGTTCTTGCTTCTCCTTGTTCCACCAGTTCATGTCTGCAGCTTAATATTTTGCTATGAATTTAAATGCTGACTTCCCCTTTCTCCACTTCCTTCTTACTCCCATTGGTTTGGAACAAACCTTTTAAAAATGATGTATGCTGACTTTGAGGCAATAATGCATGAGTATGTGATGAGTTGTGAAAAGATTTTAGAATCAGGAGAGCAAAGGAAACCCCTGCAAGGAGCACATTCTCACTAGACCAAGAGACGTGGAGATTTTCTTTGTTTTTTACACATCTGTAAATAGACTGGAATGTTTTTAAGAATATAATGAAATGTCAGATTTAGCTTTTTTCCTTTTATATATTAAAATATATCTTTCCCTCTTTTCTGCTTTTGAAAAATTGATATTTTTGTAGAAATCTAACAGTACAGGACTCTTAAATAACTGTATGCGAGGGATAAAATGTAAAACTAAAATAAACCAATCAAGGTCAACTAGAAGCTGGCTTTAGAAATTTATTGCAGGGAGGGAAAGGGAGAGAGGGAGGGAGGAAGAGGAGTTGTGCTGTTCACAACATGCAGCACTGTACCTCAGCAAACGGCAGATGTACTTGCTGGGGCAGAATTTTTGGCAAGGTAAGTGTCTGTTTCTCGGTTCAAGAAATAATTGGACAACCCAGAGGAGGAGAGTAATCACTTGATTTGGTCTTGTGCAGCATGCAGGACCTGTTGGTGCCTGTAACAGTGGCTGTAAAAAAAAAAAAAAAAAAAAAAAAAAAAAAATTTAGAGGCCAATTTGCTGAATACAGAAAACATACTAAAAAGCCTCCCGTGTGCCCCGTGCTGCTTAAGCAGGGAGGCTCCTTATTGAGTCAGAGAGGTTAATATGTGGTAATGGTGTAAAAGAAGAAAAAACCTGAAAGAAGACCAAGTCCACATAAAACCACCTTCCCTTCACCCTTTCCCCCTCGGAGCTCTCCCCATCCCGACCCCTCCTCTTTCCTTGTGGAGGAGTTCTCCAACCCCGTTGACTTTATGGTGACAAGTCTGAAGAACTGCCCCCAAACGAAGCGTCAGAGGAGACACCTTTTAGAAGAAATAGGTGTAAGTGCCTGTAACAAATCACCATGCATCATTTCATGTATAAAATGGAAGATGACACACTTGATGCACATTATTTTTAAAGAAAAATCCACAGATTGAGCAAGTTTAACTTACAGAACTGATAGAAGAAAATAGAACGCAAGAGAAAAATATTCGTAAGGGTGAATGATGGGCTTAAGAAGAGGGGTTTTTTTCCTGTGTCAAGAGGAAGATCAAATCCCAGAAGAATGAACAAAAATGTGTGATTATTGTCAGATAATGTATTTTTGAAAACTTATGATGATGAAGCCCTTTACCAAGGCCTCTTATCCGTGGCTACTTATTTTAAGGAGGAAGATTATTTCCTGGAACAGAAAGGAACATAACAGTAAGGAATATCCAGTCAAGTTTGCAATGGAAAGAAGTTACCAACAGAGTCCTATGACATCTGTGCTGGGGACCTTTTCAGCATATTATGTTCCTAGAAAAGCAGTTGATGGTACAAAGAAGCTCAGGATAGATGACTATGAGAAGTTATAAGGGACCTTTGCAATAACTGATCAAAAGACCAGATTCAAGTCCATAAATGCAATGCAAAAAGGTGTGCGGAGGACAAGTTTGTCCATAACTAGCAATGGTGGGATCTAAATTAGTTACTATCATTTGGTATCGTGGTAGCAGAAGCGCTGTAGTGCTCTCTAAACCCAGGCTCACTGCTTTATTTGCCCTTTTGACTAGTGACCAAAAAGACATCGCTCTACCACTGTATAAATTCATGGTCGTTCCTGTACATTTGAATTTCGTATTGCCCGCTGTTGCCTCAGCCGTGCACCTTGGACATGATCTTAGATCTTTTGGAAGCTGGAGGCCTGTGGCAGGTGATTGCCATTTTGGTGTCCTCCCTCTTCGTTTTGAAACTGAATTCTTGTATCCCTGGAAGGGTTTGGAGGTGACGTGTACCACCTGGGTACTATCTCTGACCAAGAAGAAACCAACTCTCCTCACTGGCCTTCTGTTCTTAGGCTGCTCCCCAGCACAAACAGCCTCTGCAGCATTTCAGGCAACTGGAAAATCCTTTGCCCTCTGTTTACTCTTGCACAGCCTCCATGGTGCTCTTCAGCACTAGCATCTCCATACGCTAGCAAAGCCCCCAGGACCTACAGTTTGTCTATGGTTATGAATTTGCTTTCACACCCACCTCACTAGTCTTGAGCATTTGCAGGTATGCGGATGCTCCTTCCCTCCCCTACTTCAGTGAGGCTGGTGCAAGAAGAGTATTGGTCATTGGGCAGACAGTTCTTTGATGGCCTCTCAGCAGCAGCAGGATTTCCGCGTGGTACAAAATACAAGCAAAGACCCCTCTTCAGCACTAATGTGTGCAGGAGTCCCTCCTTGCTTGCTTTCACAGGATGAGCATTAGCTACTGTGACTCCTCCTGCTTTCTTGAGGAGTCACTGTTCTTTGTGGTGTGGTCCACGTACAGAACCGTGAGGCCCTGAGGTCACAGCTGTTTGCCCCGACTCTCCTCAAGTGAAAAGTAGATGCTATAATTCAAAGTTGAGAGACTCACGACTGGAGGCTACTTTTGAACAAGCTGGCTGTCACCTCTGCCCTCAGCATGAGGAGAAGAGCTGCCTGGACCAAGATCCCCTTGGGTATAAAACGTAGGCGTAAGAAGACGGTGCACGAACCCCCCTTGGTTAGCAGGGAACTGGAACGGGCAGCTGTGCCTGTCGCAGGATACGCAGGTGCAGGCAGGTTTGTAAGTAGAAGGGCTTGAGAAGATGCAAGAGCAGAGCTCCTCTCCATGCTTAGGCTGCTTGAGTTCTGAGGAGGAGGAAATGTGCCTGTCGGAGCCTTGTGTTTTCGCTCCTGTCTGACAGGGTTTTAACTTCCTTTCCTTCCTCTCATGCCACCAGGCCCATGGCACGGCAGAGCGGGGCCGAGCGGCTGCTGCTGCTTTGCTCTTCCAAGACCAAGCAACCTCGGAGACCCCTGTAGTTCTCCAGTTCCGACGCTAAGGGGTGCCCCTCGCAAGCGCTGACGGTCACAGCTTGCATTGGCTTTTGGGTTAAAACAAAGCAATTAAATAGAGGCTAAAAAAGATACAAATGCAAGCCATCTACCATTTTTCATAATTTTCAGTTTTGACTAACTCCTTAGTCAACAGCTGTATGGAATAACTTTCCTGGCTCCTCTGCTTTTCTGGCCACCTCCTCTCCAGCAAATGCCGGTCCTGAGTGCCCGCTGGGGCTTAGCAACCAGTGGGGCTGTGTCACCTGCGACACAGCAACACTAGCCAGGTGTGTGGATCTGTGCCTGTTTCTGCAGTGCCTGGGTCTGCGTAGCACGAAGCTTTCCAGCAAGGCCTTTGTATGGCACGAGCTTGTGCGGTTTGCGTTAAGGGGCCCAATGCCAACCGAGGCTCCTGAGCACTGCAATGCTATAAAGTCCTTTACAGCGCAAAAGTGCCAATGGATCTGGAAGTATCTTCCGTGGTGGTGAATGCACTCAGGAGACCGAGGCACTGGCAGGAACATGGAGACACTAGTCATGTGTGATCATTAGGAAAACCTGCTGCCTCTGTATTACCTATCAGCTTAAAAAAAGAGGGACCAGTAAACTGTGCTGGGTCCAATCTACATTTAAAAAAAAAGACAGATGAATGTATGATGAAAGTCTACTGGATGCTGGAATAGCTCAGTTGGTTTGCAGCCTCTGGACACCAGGGGACCTGTGGGCTTTGCTGAAGAGGTCTCTGGCTTGTGGCATCTATTGGTGAAAGCTCTGATGACTCCCACCCTTTTCCTGGACATTCTGCAGCATAAAAATACCACCAAAACTTGTTTAATCTGTAGTTGCTCACTGTTCTGATTAACAGAAGGCCCATTAGAAGGGCAGCAAAAGCTTCATGGGTGTTTTTCAGCCAGCACATCGCTTTTCCTCCAAAGGACACTGAGAATGGCTGTTCCAGCAACACTCCTACTTTAGCGACTGGATGTCCTGCACCTGTGTTTAGTCAGTGCTTTGATTCATCCAGCCACTGAATCTCTGTGGATTTAGCAAAGTTACTTCTGTGTTTTGCAAGGTGTGACCATGAGGTCGTGAGCTGCCACGCTGAAACGGAGCCCTAAAACAGGACCTGCTTCCCTGTCACAGGCAATGTTAGATGCTCTGGTTTAGCCTGGCCTCCTTTTCAACGCATGTTAAGAATTTCATGCAGCAATAACAGGAGACAGGTGGTGTGCCCCAGGGGTGAGATGCTGGAGGTGATGGGCCAGTTTGGTAGAAGCACCTAAGGAAGACAGCCAGTTCTGGAGCTGCCTGGTCCTCATTCATCCACGGCACTCGGCTCCCTGCGCTTCTGCCCCCTCTCTTCAGGGATGCACGAGCTGCTCACAGCCCAGAAGGCAGCTCCTCCTCTTCCTTCCTCTTTCCCCTCAGTCCTTCCTGCTCAGGCTTAGACGCATAAGTTGCCATCTTCTGTACAAGGAAATGGGGCTCAAACCCTGTTGCTTTCCAGAGTCACCCCTTGCCTGCCACAATATACAAATGGCAGCATGTTAAACCCTTGTCCTGTGGCTAAGCTCACCTTCTGGCTTGAAGTCACCTACTATGAAAACATTAGGTTTTCTTCTGGCTTGAGCCAGTTCAGTTGAAACTAAACGTGCGCCTCCTCCATTTAACCTAGCTTATGAGGTGAGGGGAAACCTGCTACCTGGGGTCCTGCCAGTTATTTCACTAGAGGCAAGACTTCACCTGCGATTGCTGTAGGTCGCCCTGTCCCCTGCCCTGATTCCCCTGCACAGGCAACGAGGTGGATTTGCCCCGTTTGTAGCAGCTCTTGGGCTCCTGTGCCTGCCCTGCTGCCAGACTTCGTTATTCAACACATCTTTTCAGCCATGTGTCTCCCTCTGACATCTATGGTAAAAGTTATTTTGCTTAAATGAGTGGATACAGGAAAGCAAATACAAAGCCCCTGTGATGTATCTGAAAGGAGCTGAAGGAGCCAGGAGCCAGCTCTCCTCGCATGGCGTGTGCCCCTCTCTTGTGGCTCACTCGGAGCGTGGCCGGGATTGCTCCAGCCCTTCTGCTTGGGATGCCTTTCTGCCCCTGGGCGCTTCTGCACTGCGAGCCGGAAGGGAACAGCCTCCCGGCGCAAGCGCCCCACAGCAAAGTCCTTTTGGTCCCCATCAGCAGAGCTCCAGCTTCCTGGTAAGTTACCTGCAGCACAACTGCAACTTCAGCCTCCTGCATGTCCTGTAACTGTTCAGCTATATCCTGATTTCCTCTAGGTGCTGCCTATCGTGCCTTACCCTGCAATTGCAAATGCGTCTTTCCCATCGCTCCAGTTGTGTCTGTGCATTCAGGGGTCTCCCAAGCAGTGCTAAGCTGGCGTGCCCTCTGCACCCTCCCCCTGCTTCCCGCTGGCTCGCCTTGCCTTTGCGGCTGAGGCTTTGGCAACGGTGCTCTCTTATTTATACAGTATTTTCCACCCCAGTGCATCCTAACACAATTATAAAATTATTGTAGAGATCGTGCCACTCCTCACTGAATTGCCTTTCTCCTGAAGGGAAAAACAAACGGTGACCAGATGTCTGGTTCCTTCTGGTATCAAACGGAGCATGGAGCCATTTGGGCAAACAGCAGCTAAAGAAGACTCTTCCCACAGAAGCAGCTTGTTGCCTGGCATGGAAGAAGCCACACAGTCCCCAGCCACAAAAGCCCTTGGTCCCTTTCACATCAGGGCACAGCTCGCTGTTAGAAAGCTTTGCCGGTCCCTGCTTAAGCCTGAGCAGCACAAAGCTTTAAAAATATGTTAGCCAATGTTATTATGCCTTAATTTCTGAGACAGGCTGGACCTGCAGTTTTACTATAAAACAGTGTTACGGAGCTGGAATAAAACATGATTCAATAAACCATTAGCATCCCTTTGGGGGCTTGCTGGAACTGGTAGCTCCACATTTTGTATGTTGTGTCCTGTAAAACCAGCATGGCCCAGACAAGGTCTCTGTATCCCAGACAGCCTCGTGCAGGAGCAGGGATGCCCAGCCGGAGGGGTGCCACGTGCTCTAAGGAGACTCTCACTGTGAAGGCAGCAGCGCTCGTTCAACAATTCAGCCTTTTGGAAATGCAGAAAACTCTTGCTGCAGATAGATACGGCGAGAGTTTTGCAGTTTGGAACAGAGCTGAACTATTTATGCACAAACATTCCCCAAAAGGGGGCTGCTTACAAGTTACAGGCTAAAAAACAGGTGAGGGAGGGGAGAAGGAGCTCTCTCTGCATGAGATGCTGGTAGAGCTACGGTCCCCCGAAACGACAGTAGAGAGGAAGAGTCCTGGCACAGCTCAGCTGCTCTTCCCCACTTCCCTCTCTGTCCCCAAGGGCCTGAAGGGCTCCCTTGAAGCACTTGCAGAGAGACCAATGTAGGGCCACTGAGGCTGGTGCACAGTGCTGGGGCTGCTGGAGATCCAGACTCAGGGCTGCTCATGGACATGAGCATAGCACAGGGACCTCCTGGAGAGCCAGGTCCTGGGGGAAACGAGACAAGCAGCCACAGGGCTCAGCTGGGCTGCGCTGGCTTCGGTGTGTGTGGGATACAGCAGCTGGGCCACTTGTGGCTAGTGGCTGCCTGCTGATGGCCTGGGCCAGGTTATGGGGTTGGTTGAACCCGGACTTTAGCAAAGTTCAAATACATGTGAGCTTTCCTATGCATAAGACAAGTAACAAAACAGATGAGATTTTCCTCTCCTATGGTTATTTTGAAACTTTTTATAGTGTAGATCTGATGTGATCTTGTTATAACTTGTGTTAAGGTGAACACTTCCAAAAGCATGAAGGAGAAAGGAGGTGCTCAGCAGATCTTTTGCAAGAGTAATGATTAACTCCTGTTCCTCAACCAGAGTTTTCACTTCAAGGTTACAGTGACTCTTTGACTTTAACAAACAAGGCTAGAAGTCTTCTAGCTCATGACCAGTTTGTGAAGCTCTAAATTTGCCTCTTCACATTTTGGATGGCCAGGTCAAAGAAAACCCAGAACAAAACACACAACTTCCTGCAGGATCTCAGCCCTCAAACGTTTTGCAGCTCTGACATACGGGGCAATCAACTTTAACCAGGAGGCTAAGTCTCCACGAAGAAATTTTTCAAAAAAGTCTCCCGTCAGGCGAGCTGAACTGATGGCAGCCACAGTGGGAATTGTTTACTACCAAGCTTCAGTGTAGACAAGGCCTCATTGTCTGCCTTTGACAGGAAAAACGACCAGTTTAACAAACTTTGCTGAGCAAGGGAGAAAATAATTATATTGCAGATCAACTTACAAGGGGCACATTCACGTTTGAAAGAAAAGTTGATTTTCATAGGGCGAGGAGGAGAGAGACAACTGCCAAAGGGAAAAGCCAGCAGCTTCGGTGACCTACTAAAATTGCCTCAAGTCAGGAGTTATTCCTGGCTGAAGGTGGCTCCCAGGGAGTTGGAGCCTTGGCTCTGGCTGAGAGACATGCGTTGCAAATGGAAAGTGTGCAAAAAACCCCAAGTGCTTCTCTGCATCTGGAGCCGCTCTGCGTGCAGCTGGTACCCTGCAGAAGGCAAAGCAGCAGGCAAGCAGTGGGGACAGCAGAGCCTTAGCCAGGTCCCTCAGTGGGGCTGAGCAGAAAGGCAGCACTCATCCAGGCCCAAGGCTTCATGTCCCTCTGCTTCCCACAGGCATTTGCCAAGCAGGAGCTGTTGCGACAGGCTAAGGTGTCCCCATCTCCTGGCTGTGGCCTTGGGAGCCCACAGGTGCTTCTGCTGAGCGGGGAGGAGAAGGAGGTGTGCAGGGGGGCCTCCAGCAACAGGGGAAGAGCACCAGCACTGTTCAGCTCTCCTCCTTCAAGACGATGATCCCACACTGGTGGTGGGCTACACAACGCCATTTATAGGGTGGGTGAAATCACTCCTCAGAAGTGCTGCTTGTTAGAATTTGTCTGCTTTCAGCTCCTAATTACCACAGTTGCAATTTCATTTTTAATATTTGAGGAAAGCATTGGCAACATTTTGCTTCATGTGTTTTTACTTAGGAGAATGACAGGGTGAATATTTAAGGAAAATGTTTTACAGCACTGGGTTGGCTGTGATGACCCACATGCAGTTGGTCCTGGCCGCTCACTGGCTGTCTTACCTCCCCCTCCCCGCCCCCACCGGAGCTGGGAGTATTAGCAGAAGCCATTTTGGTCATGTCCCCAAGGGGGAGGATGTAATTATCTTCTTTTTTGTAAGATTGCATGTAATTTCCGCCCCTCTACCTTTAAAAAATTGAAACAGAAGCAGAAATGAATTGTGTAACAAGTTGGCAAGCTATTAATTTTTTCATCAGCTTGAAAGCAAAGCTAGACAAGTCTAGTTTTATAGTTTAGTTCAATAAACCTTGCTGCTTTTTCATGAACATTTCTCTCAAGAAGGGGTTCACTCCACAAGAAACAGAGACAACCAGCATAAACCCAATCTGTTGTCATGGCAATTTCAGTAGTGGGTTAGCTGTACACCAAATTGTAGACACTCATGGGATCATAATAAAATTCCGACTGGAAGGGATCGAAGGTGTCCAGCCCAGCCTCCTGCCCGGAGCAAGGTCAGCTATGAGAACAGAGCAGGTTGCTCAAGGCTTTATGCAGGCTCCAGAGATAGAGACTGCACAACCTCTGTGGGTTACTTCGCAGGGCTGTTACTACCAACCTTCTAGCCTTTCTAATACCTGTCATTCTGGGAATAACAATTTAGGTTTCCTACGCCTTTGACATTTATTCACTGTGCTCTCTTTTTGTCATGCCCATTTTGTGTCTATCCTTAAAAGGAATTCCCCCTCCACTTCGATTTCTTTCTCTGTCTGCAGGATCGTTACGCCTTGCTTCACTGCTCAGGGATACACCACCCACTCTGCTATGCTGAATTTTCTTTTTTTCTGCTGAGGTTTTTATATCATGCTCCTCACCAAGACATCTGAAGAATTTCTCCTGTGAACTTAGGATCTTGCTATACTTTCCTATTTCCCCCTCTTTTGCTCAATCATCTTGTCAGATGACTAATTGGTCATAGATTCTTGTATCTGACATTTGTTTTGTGCCCACATTGGCAAGCATCCCTAATCAGAACAATGTTAGCATGTTGGTAGTGGGAACAGACACATATATACAAGTTAAAATGCACGCTTGAGTTCTCCTTGGATGGACAAGCATGCAAGTGTTGCCATTAATCCAAGGCCTTCCTAGTTGTCGTAACCTATATAAAAGTGCACTGTCCTAAAGCAAGGAGAGAGCATGTGTGTTGGTGTGTGTCCTTGTCCTGAAGGGCACTGACTTGCCAGCACTCTTTTGACAAGATTGTTTCACAAGTTTTGTGTTTCACTCTTCTCTTGCTTGTATCATATTTAGTATAGCATGCCCTGAAGGCAACTGCTATCCAAGGTTTGTCCTGTTTAATTGAACTATAGTTGCCACGGGTAATGGAATAGGGCAAATTTCATTCTGCATAGTGAATTTTGCAAGCCAATGTTTGTGACAGAGGGAGGAGGGAACCTGGGTCTCAAAGTCTGTGTGAAGGATGCAGAGGTTGAACTGGCTGTGATATTCATAGGAGTTTGTAGTAATTTGTTGCTCTGTTTCACAAGGAAATGCAATTGGAGTTGTGTCCCAAATTTAGGCTTATTGGAAACCCCTAGCCTCAAGGCCAAGCACCACAGTACTTACTGTGTATATCTCTACGTCTGCTGTCTGGTTTCTGGCCCGAGTCTCCTCTGGGACAGAGTCATGCTTTGCATCAGACATTGACCAAATTCCTCTCTAGAGGACCTAGAATAAGTGAAAGGATTGGCATAAACAGAATAACAGTGTAACAAACTCCCAGGCAGGGCTGCGCTGGGTACCAGCTACTGGCTGGGAGGAAAAAAAATAGATAAAGTGCCATTTTGATACAAAATACAACTGGATCCTATTTTTCTGTGGTGTCAATGCCTGTTGGGGAGGAATGCATTAGTGGAAGGAGTACCTGCATCAAAGTGCATCCACTGAAAGACTGGTCCTGTAGTGGAGCTGGGCTCATTCTCACTTACACCTCATTTCAGCATCTCCAAGGCAAGAGGATGGATGGCATCTGGCACTCAAAATTTGGCACAGATTCTAAACTCACCCACACGGGCTCAATTTGGCCCTCCCTGGGACTAGTGCAGTGCTAGCTTGCAGGAAGAGAACACAGAGGTGAACACCTTGTGGGAAGCATCTCTGTGGGAAGGTCTGAGACCCAGCAGAGAGTTGTGGAATAGCTCCTCTTACAAAATTTTGTTTTGATGTTTATTTTTTAAGAACGCAAAAGGCAAAAAGCAGAGCAAGAAAGGGGAGCATTCATGAGATGGCACCCTGTGGGCAGGATATAATGACAGCAGATGGGGAAACTGAGGCAAAAAAGCAGTGCTTGAAACCTGGCCAGCTGTGCTCTGCATTGCAGCAAAATGAGAAAAAAGAGGGAGATAACTTGCATGTTTTATTGTATTTGTTTTTTTCAACATTTATACTTGAGCCTTAACAGGGTAGGGCAGGGTTATGACATGAGAAGAAATTCAGAACGTCATCAACATGCTGAGTGCAATTGATGGAGGTACAGTGAGTAGCTGTGAAAACTGATGCAAAAAGGTGGAATTAATAGCTTGCAATATAACTCTTTGACATCACTTGTCATCAGAGGGATTCTTCCTTTTGCTTACTTGCTTGCAGTTTTGCTGTAGTTCTTTAATTTTGTTGATGCCAGGTAATAATAAAAGGCATGTGTGGAGGCCAGACAGCTGTACAGCACATTCAAGCTGTAACATCTGTCATTCTGTCATCTACTCAGCACAAACGCCAAAGCTGACTGAGTTCTGGTCTGCACTCTCAACTTGCTGAGGATCACCAAAGCAAGACTAACCCTAGTCAGGGCAGTGTCTGGTTTGGGCAGAAGATATTTGTGCTTCATTATTCTCCTTAATTACTGCTCTTCGGAAATATTAAGCATGAGATGAAGGCAAATGAAACAAACAGGCTTATTTAGGTCAATTACAAAAGTATGGGCTAATTGGGAACAAAGCGGTAAAACATGAGCAGACGAGGCTCAGAGGAAAACGATGTCAACAGTGACCTACATACTCTCAGGGAGAGAGGGGGGAGGTTAGAGAGCAGGTGGGGGGAGCATACCTCAGCATGAGAGGAGTTTGCGTGCCTTTCTCCTTTCAGGTCCCTGGGCCAGGGCCAGCCTGCACGCGGAGAACTGTCCATGTCATCTGCGCAGATCTGGCCTAAATGCACAACAGCATCCAGCGGGATATTGGCCAAGTGATGCAGAGGCCTCGTTCCCACGTGACATTTCATCCCTCAGCAAGCTGCAAAACCTCCTCTTGGGCCTCAGGGCAGACCTGAAAAGTAGCAGTATTTCTTTTTCCGTGTAGAACAGCTCTGGAGTGAAAATGGTGTAGTTTTTACGATCTGCTTATCTGCCAGGGGGAGGACAAGTGAGGGACAGTCAGTCTTCTGGACACAGGCAGGAAAACATACCTTGTGATACCATTCTGTTCCAGCTATAAGGAGCTCTCCCTAACCTTACCTAACCTAACCTAACCTAACTTAACCTCTTCCAGGAAACAGACACTTGGCTGATCTTACAGCAGTAAGGTAGCGGCTTTCAACTTCTGCTCACCTTGTAAGCACTTTTAGGATGTTTGTGAAAGGTTGAGAAAATGAACCTCACTGTCAGCAGGTTTAAGTGTGCAGGTGTCCGTGCCTCCACTGGAAATTATTTATGGGCCCCCAAGTTGGGAAAGGTATAAAGTGACTTCTCTAAGGGAAACTTTTATCATTCCTTACAGCTCCTGACAGGGTTCAATGGTAAGTCCATCCTGTGCTTTGTATTGCCAGAGAGCAGTAATTAAGAAGAACTACGGAACACAAATAATTCCTACAAAATTTTGGCATCCCTTATTTAAGCATTCTCTCATTCAAATGTTTCTTATAATGTAGTTTTCAGCACTGGACTCCCCTTGTAAATTGGGACATCTGTATCCCACATCTTATCTCTGTGTGGCTGCCAGCCCTGGGCAGCCTGGGCCAGTGAGAGAGGAATCCTCTCCTATCTGCACATGGCCAGTTTTGTCTCTGTCCAACTCTAAGGTCCCAGCTAACCATGCTCTAAAAACAGCAAACTTACAGAGGACTGCAGCTTCGCTGTGGGCCTTTGAGACTGTCAAATGATTTGGTCCTGTGTGTGAATCCAACCAGACCTGTTAGATCTAAGTGTAAAGAAAGCCCCATGGATTAGCCTAGGTAACGTGCCATGACCTACTTGACCAGGCAGAGCTGTGATGGTGGGGAGTTCCCATGGCCTAGACAGGGTCATGGCTGCGCTTAGGCTCCGTACATGATTTTTCTTTTCCGTGAGCCTCCATGTTGGCAACGGGAAGCACAAGCTTCCCATTCAGAAGCTACTGCATGGTAGTCTGATCTGTCATTGGAAAACCAGGATTGGAAAACTATTATAGGGACAGGTCCTGCTTCTGAAGGACCTCATTTACCTCTCCTTGCAGGCCAGCTAATACTTGAGCTGTGTCACAACTAGTGGGGATAACTGTTCATACCTAGTGCTGTGCTAGCAGTGAAGTTAGCTAGTGGACCACAAATATCTGGGAAGCAAGATTTCCCTAATCCCCTCTGTTCCCACCAGTGTCCGGGTGCCGCAGCCACCACCAGCCCTCCCTGTCCCTGCCCACCCCTGGGGCCTCCCTCACACACCCAGCCCCAGGCCCCCCATATCATCCCAGCCCAAGGCTGTCAGTGTTGTCCCCATGGTGTTGCCCGATTTCCAGGACCAGGGCTGCCCTGGCTTCCCGGGCTGCCCTGCAGCCATTCTCCTGGGGTTAAATCACCTGGCACTGATTTTTTTTTCTACCACACTCTAACCTATTACTCTATTACCTCATGGCAAGCTTTAAAGTCTGCCTTGCTCCATACCGGATATCCACATGCCTTAGGCGTCATGTGAGTCAGAATAAAGCCTGGCAGATGCATGGTCTGTATCTGACAACTGAACAGACACGTGTACGTAGTAACGCAGGAGTGAGACACAGGTAGACTGGTTCACCTGTTACAATAGGAGAGTGAAAACTTAAGGGGATTTGTAATTTTTTTCTTCAGTTTAGGGCACGTTCTTCTAATTTAGAAGAAAAAAAGATTCATTGCAGCAGTGCTTGGAATTTCCAGGTGCTAAAGACATCTACACACCTTATGTCTTACTACTGTAATTATTCATCCTTGGTGTTACAAGTCTTTTCCAAGCAGCATCCTATGGGCTTTCTGTACTACTGATTTTGTTGTTACTCCCCTAGGTTTCTCTTTATCAGCCCAATTTCCTGGCAGTCAGCTAAATGGCATTCATGCATGTGTATTTTTCTGTTTTTAAAGCTAAGCTGGGATCTGCAATATAAGCATTTCTCTCTGGATACATTATGAACCATAAATGTCTCCATGACTTTTCCATGGCAACATGAAGAAAAGATCCTGTGCAACTGCCGGCTGGATTCTAAACATTACAAGATAGGTGACTGGAGTCTGATAGAAAGATCCAAGACTGGGTTGGAAATAACTTCTAGAAAGGCATTTTGCTTATCTCTTGCAGCTGTGGCAGTACAGGAGAGAGGAAAGGACAAAGCTCACAGGGAGAAAACACATCAACAAAAACAACTATCTCAGGTTGGGTTTCATTGCCTGACATGTTGTACATTGGATTTAGGAAATTTTTGAATGTTTGGCACAGGATCCTCAATGTATTTTACCAGGACAAACTCATGGCTAGGTAAGAGATGAATAATGAAATGTTTATTAAGCTTACAAGCATTTTCACAGTTTGAGAAAAATATATACTAATGAGTAGCTGTTTTTCTTCATTTGCCCTCTACTCTTCTATTTTTTCTTCTATTTTTATACTGGACTAGACCAAAGCTGTTTACCTTTCCTCCTCCATGGGAGTGCCTGCTGTTTGCTATTCTAATGAACAAGCCAACAGCTGAAAGAAAGGCTTTATAACTCTGCTGAATCAACATCCTGAAAGGATACAACCAGAGCTGTCAGCCTAACTGGAGAGCAGCAGCATGGTCCTTTGGAGGTGGAAGGGTAGACACTTCTGACAAAAGAAGAACGATTTTTTTTCTTCCCGAGAGTTTCAAAATCTGTAGGAAAAAATGCAGTCTCTGCTTGTCATGTGGCCTTCCCTAAACCAGCCTGAAAGCTACTAAAGAAAGTGGCAATAAGGATGTGGAGCAAAATGTCTGATCTCACAGTGTTTTGCAGACACATGTAAGCAAACTCAGCCCATGGTTTAAGCTGCCAGGGAGTCACAAATCTGCATTAGTGTGATATTGATCCCAGAACAACATACCTGGGCTCTCAGCTGGCCTCAACTGCTCAAACCGGCTGCACTGACTTCTAGGCTGGAGCTCCCCTGAGTAACAGGAGAGAAGATTGCACTTTGGGGCATCTACAGCTGGAGAAGGAAATCCTCACTCACGTATGTTCCTCTAACTAAGCAATTAATAAAAAAAATCAGCAAAGTAAGCTAATCAGGCAGCCATTGAGGGTCAAGGCTGTGGCTTGGTATGAACACACAACAGGTCAGGGTCTCTGGGGAGCCGAGCACCTGGCTGCCCTGTTACCCAGCGCTGGCGTGGTGGCCCTGGTGAGGAGACCCAACTGCCCTCATCACATCCGCACAGCCAGTGGAGAGTCACCTCATGCTCCCTACCTGGCTGCTGAGGGTGAGGAGAGGTTTGTGCGTAAGTAGAACAAGTTCAAGGAAACATTTTAATGCTGCATTGAGAGGAGTCATTTAGAGCTTCTGTGATGTTGCTTTGTGTCTTCTTTTATGTGCTCTTTTTTTTATCAATGTACTTTTGACTAGGAAAATCATTTTGATTAAAATCACTTACAAAATGTTCCTTTCACTTTGAGCCCTACAGCAGGCTTCTGGGATTACTTGCAAGATGCTATTTCTTAGAAAAACACAGAGGATTTCTGCAACAGAAGAAACCATTTGCGGATACTTAATTACCTAATGCTTAAAAAAATAGGGCATTTCATTTACAAGGCATCTGTTCTCTCATTATTTATGGCACCCCTCAGAAGACTACTCTAAAAACACATAATTCCAGAGTAAATATCCAAAAAGTTATATAATTTATTCAGAGTAGATTGTCCTTTCTGGAAAGGGAGAATTCATGACCTCTGGAGTGAAGAAGAGCCTGCTGCCTTCAGTTATCATTGACAGATCTCAGTCGAGTCACTGATCTACATAGATGGGCCCTATATAAACATTCTGTAAAAGACAAGCTTTGACCTGAAGTAAAGGCAATCTGAAAAAAACGGCAAGCAGTAGCAGGAAGATGGCTGCCCACCAAGAGGGACAGCAGTATCTGGTGAGGGGAGTGAGCACAATGACCATAAATAAGCACACGCATGGTCACAAGCAGTGGGTTTACAGATTGCTTCCAGATATCCCACAGGCCCAAAAGTAGGAGTTTATTTCCTGTCAAGTTTGGTGGCATTGGCTGGATGACAGGCCGGGGAGAACAGAAGCCCTGCAGGTCAGCACCGAGTACCATTTCACCTTAACTAAAGCTCCAGCACTTGTGGAGTCAACACAAGGGCTCCGCACTGACCTATCATCCAGGAATACAACACTGGAGTTGGAAAATTAGGCCCTTCTAATGATGAAATGGGTGTGAAACAAGACTTGTGCTGCAGTGCCTAGAGGAAGCTGGTCATTCCTGCTTCTTCTCCTTCTGTATTAATAGGATCAAAGAAAAATTAGCAAGTATTCGTCTCTATATTAATATGGAAAAAGTTTTCTTTCAAAATCATTGCCAAGTTGCTTCTCCTTCTGATGGACTGAAGAAACTATATGAAATTTCATCCTGTTTTATATAATAATTAGAAAAGCTGTAAGTTTTAATCAATATCAGAAATACCAGTTCCCTCTCCCAGTTACTTTTCACTGAATTTGAAAGCCCCCTGAGGTTTCAGAGGTAATCTGTCTCTTCAATCACTTCATAAACACAAACAAAGAATTTTAATCACAAATCACATTATGCTGTGTTCAGCTTTTAAACAAAAAAACACTAATCATATTTAAACAGCTTCTCCCAACCATCTCAGTTGTCCTTTGTTTTCAAAGATCTCTCTCAGTTTATTCTCAAATGTATGTATGTTTCTCCCAGATGTGATGATTCTGATCATTTAGTGTTGAGCAGCAGAAATTCAAGAAGCACCAAATACTTACTTTTTCCCTGTGCAGTGTCAGGTTCCCAGCCCTGCATAGGCTGGTGCATGAATTTAATTGCATGTCTAGTGTCAGTAGTTCCATTCACTACAATTTATCCTAGTCTGGATAAAACTAAGTAGATATGTAAATTTTCATAGAAGAAGGATTTTTTTTTTTTTTTTTTTTTTTTTTTGCAGCTCTGGTTTCAACCTTCTTGAATCTCTCTTCATTCTTTGCAACAGAATGCTGTTATTTAGCTATAAAACAATACACAGACAGTAGGAATGGATAACATTCACATTTCTTTCATGAATCCTTTTTTTTATATCTCTTTTTGGGTTGCATACCACGTCTAGGTCTGAAAGGAAGAGATCCATGTTCCTACCTCCCACAGACTTCAATTATTTTTATTTTAAGAAGAATTGCAATATTGCAAACTCTTGCTATTTTACTGTCAACCTCACAGAATTTGGTATATTTCTTAAAGCCTCAGTTCCTGGAAACCTATGACTTTTTGACACATGACAACAAGTATGGATTTATTTACGTCCCTTGTGTATCAAAACTGAAGTATAACAAAACTTATAATTATGGCATAACCGGAGCTCATAGAAGTTAAAAGCTGGTAAAGCTATCCTGTGTTATGCCTCTCTTCCTCAGATTTCTGACCAGTCAAGCATTAAGATCCTTATCCTACAAACAGTTGTGCATCCTCAGAATTTCCTTTCGAATCCAAACCACCTTTGCCTGGACTACAGGCAGTGCGGTGTCCTGCGGTCACAAGCGGCGACGGTGGCAGCGTGCTGGCCGCACCGGGGAGGCCATTGCTCCTGTGGATTGACCTTCACGGTGAGTCTATGCCTCATCTTTAGCAAATTTTTCACAGCTTGTGGTTTTGGAACGATCAGCTGTGTCGCTCTGGGTTTGAACTGGTCACTAAAGATGGGATATCACCAGAGAGGGGAGAGAGAGCGGAGGGCACCATCGCAGGAAGTGAGGAGCCAGAAAGATGCTCCAAGGACAGAGGACAGACTGCAGTGAAGGGGAAGAGTTTTACGGAAGGGGGTGCTAGCAGGACTTTTCCACTCCTAAGAAATGTTGATCTCCTTTCTGTCTTTTAAGCTTTTGGTGCAGAGATGTGTTAGGCCAGTACGGAGATGTACAGTCCCTGTGCACTCCGTCAGGTACACGCCTGCACGGGCATTCAGCCCGGTGGTGAAACCTGCCTCCCCGCCTGCGGCGAGCCTCGCCCGTGACGTGGGGGCAGCCGTCTTTCCCCGTCTGGGGCCCGTTACCACGCTGCCCTGCTGGACTAACCCCCTGTGCTAGGGCCGCGCGAGGGCTGACTAAACCTCTGTGCGAGGGGCGGCCGAGGGCCCTGGGGGCGGCCAGCGACCCTGGGGGCGGCGGAGGGCGCCGAGCGGGGCCGCGGGTCCATCCCGGCGCTGAGGCCGCCCGCCGCCGCCGCCGCGCCCCGCGCCCCTCTCGGGCGGGAGGCGGGCTGGAAGCCGTCGCCCGCCGAGGTCGGCCGCAGCCCCCGGCCGCAGCCCCCTCCCGCGCCCCAGGGCGGCCGGTAACCGCTAGGGGCGCGCGCCGCCCGCCCTCCCGCCGCCCCCCGCTCCGCGCCGCCGCTTGGCCCGCGCGGGCCGCCGTAGCCCGGCCGGGCGGCCAGGCCGAGGGCGGCGGGGATGCGGGCGGCGCCGCGGCCGCCGGCGGAAGCAGCGGCGCGGGGCGGCGCGGGCGGGGCGGGCGCTGGCCGCGGGGCTCCCGGGGCCGGCGCGGGGCCGGGCGGGCGGGCGGCCGCGGGCCCCCCGCGTCGCGCCGCCACCTGAAGCTGCGCAGCCGCCGCCGCCGCGCGCGGGCAACGGCCGGCGGCGCCCCGCCCGCCGCCGGTGAGGCAGCGGCCGCCCCGCCCCGGCGCGGCGCGGCGCGGCCCGGCCCGGCCCGCCCCGGCGGGGGCGGCCCCGCGCGGCCCCTCCCCGGAGGCCGCCTGCATGGGCAGCGCTGCGGGCACCGCGGCCGCGGCCCCGCCGCACAGCCGCAGGTAGGGCCGCGGGGCGCCGCCGGGGCGGCCCCGGAGCCGGGCTGGCGGCGCCGCCGCCGCGCTCCCGCCGCGCCGGGCTGCGCGGAGCCGGGGGGAGGTTTGGGGCGAGCTCGGCGGGGCTCCCCCGCGCTCCCTCCCGCCGAGGTGGCGCCTTTGGCCGGGGCACCGTATCCGCGGCCGGCGGTGGCGGCTCCTCGCCGGCCCCCTGTATAACTGGGGGCCGTGTGCGCGGGTGCGGATTATTTCAGAGCAGCGGCCCCGCGCGCCCGAGGCGGAGCAGCGTTCGCGGGCGTGCGGAACTGGCCGCTGTTTAACCCGTGCGCTCCGTGGCTCGCTGCTCAACGGAGAGGTGCGGCGTTGTGCTTTCTAGCCCGCGAAGCCTACAGCGGAACGGGCTTGTGGGCAGCAGAAGCGAGGGGCTGGATGGAGCCCGGTAGTGGGCTCCAGAGTTGGGAATTTTTCTCTCCGTCATGAAAACTGAGATGAAAGAAAAATACCAGAATTCTAGTTCTGTAAATCTGTTAATTAGTACTAAAGGAATGATGTTTTTTGTGGAAGCTTCTGAGAATAAGTGACACTGCACCTATCTTTATCATAAACTCTTGTACTTGGCATTCGTTGCAAAGAATGAGACTAAAATCTATTGCAAATGTCTTATTGCTGCATGGTTGTATCTTTCAGTTTAGATTACTGCTGATCTGATCCTCTGGAATCTGCAGAAGGAAATTCTGCCAGCCTCTGTGAATAGCTTTGCAATGAAATAGGAGTGGAGTCCCTGAGCAGAATTGCTGAGAGATATGTGAACAAGCATAAGCAAGGCTGAGCACATCAGTACCTGGGCTTGCTCCTCAGGGACCATTTGTGTGTGTGGGGGGGTAATCCCCTCTTGGCACCTGGAGATGATGTCGGTTGAAGGGTCTACAATAACAAGTCGGATCAAAAACCTACTTCGCTCCCCTTCCATTAAGCTGAGAAGAAGCAAGCCTGGGAACAAGCGTGAAGACATAGGCAATAAGGTAAGCGCTTTGTGGCAGGCTTTAACTTTGTTGCCTAAGGTCTCATCTGTACTAAAAATACTGCTTTAGGAGACCTGATTTAACTGTCGTGTCCTGCAAAACGACTGGTACTGTAGCTATAGTCTGTCTTTCAGCTGGCATCTTAGCTGTGCTGCAGATTCTTGCTAAAGCCTGGGTCTCTTCGTGAAAGTGCTCTGTTTACCTGTGCTGTATGTGATTGAAAGTGTTCAATCTGGAGTAACTGTATAGGAAAGCTTTGGGGGAAAATAATGAACTGGCTCATCAGTTTTCCACTGTCTGATATATGCGGGGTTTTTGGGTGACTGACAGCAGTAACATAATGCTGCCTCTTCCTCCATATTTCCCACTGCTAACCTGCATTACCGGCAACTACCAGTACATGAATGCCTGCTCTTCCATGTAGGCAGTTGCTCTGAGCCCTTATGAAGGAATAATCTGTGGGCATATGGAAAAGGATAGGGTGGTCTGAAAGATGGAAAGCGCAAGACACGTATCTGAGGTGACTGTTCAGATGGGGTCTGTATTCTAGCATCCTGGTTGAGCTTTCTTCCTTGTTCCTTCTATAGGTGCCTCAGCCTAAAGTATCGCTTCTCCTGGGAAAGCCTTGTCTGAGATATAATTAGTTCTACCTCCATAATTCATCATCATTCTTGGTGTCACAGACAATTCCTGACAGGCAGTCATTCACTGGGAATTGACTGATGTCATGAGGTGAGGAGAATGACTTCATCTCAGCTGCGAGGAGAACAGAAGCTGGGGGACATTGCCTTGTGCTCACAGCAGGAGCCTTTGAGTCAGGGGACCTAGTTCTCTCTCTATCGCTGATTCACTTGTAACCTTGGGCAGATTGCTCAGCCTTTACATTATTCTATTTCTCCATAAATAGTCAGGTTAATCCTTCCTCCTCTTGAAGGCTCACTAGTAAATGAGAAAATACTTGTAATCCATGAATGCAAAGTGCATTTGTTTATCTTAAAGACAGTAGTGTTTCAAGAGTATAGCTGCTGGAGCGAAGACAATATGTTAAACTGTGGAGAAAATAAATGATGCTTTATTTAAATGGTCTGTCCTCAGAGTGGAATTCTGCTCTCAAAGCTCTGGTTTAGGTGGGAGGTTCCCAGAGATGGCTACTCAATATCAAGGAACACAATTTTAATTTCACTCTCCTTTCTTGCCGAGCAAGAGAAAAACCTGCTTAGCTTCCTCAGAGTTGTCTAAAGGTGTCCTTGGTGCTTATGTGTGACCTCAGTATAAACATGTGCTGCCTTTAATATGGCCTGGGTCCTGACAGTGAAACATGCTTTGTGTCTTTTGAAGAGTTTATTTGATCTACGTTGCACAGAGACCTTTATTAAAACATCCAAAAGCCACCAGTGCCAAAGTGCACAGGGAGCATTAGGCTCTGGCTCTGTAAAGTGGAGCCAAGCTCTGCCCCTTCCTCTTCAGACATGGGATTTGCTCCCATAAGCGCTATGTCCTACGTGGCGGTACCTGTTTGTTTCTTTTTTTCTCTTGCATGTGCCTTTTGGAAAAGCTCCTTTGTATCCCTTGTGGCATCTCTCAGTGTGGAGTCAGGGCGCTCTGATCCCCTAGGCACATTGTTGGTTCATTCCACACCATCAAGTTAATGTTTGAGGGTTGGGGTTTTTTTGTATCTTATTAGCAAAAGCAGTTAATTGGTGAGATGCAAAGAAATAGCAGTGTGATGCAGTAAGGGTGACTTCTTAGGGCACTTTCCCTGATACCTTTTTCTTCAGGGGACAGTGCTGGTAGAAGCAGTTTGTCATCATGAGATCCTGTGTGTTAGGTGATAGCAGTCATTTTCCAAAGGAGTCTGTTCTCTGAGCCTTCCTTGAATGAGTTGTGGCCTGAATTCAGTGGGACAGCTGGAGTGAGCAAGGCAAACAGGAGCGAGCCTTTGCTACAGGTCCAGTGGAACAGCTTCCCCTGTTTGATATCTGTGGAGGTGCTTCCTTTGCCATGTGTGTGCTCCTCTACCTGCCAAGGTGAAGCAGCTCTACCCTTCTAAAATATCAAGAAACAGCTCTTCTCTATTTGCTAGTTGGCATGCATGTAAATCTTTGAGACTGCAGTCAGGCATAATATACGTCTATCCTGAAGCATCTTTGCTGACCTGCTTAGGTGGGAAGGGATTTTCCAGACATCTTCAATGAAGTCTCTTGGACTTTTTGAGAAATGCCTGTTCAGAGATACATAAGACTCTGGTTTCGTGGCTCAGGTAGTCCTGGAAGTATGAAAGGGCCTGTAGAATTTATAGCTTTGGCTGGTCATCTCTGCTGAATGCTGCTTGGTTACATAGGATGGAGCAGGACTGCTGCCCTAGATACATGCCTGAGAGGTGAAACTGTGCTTTGTACGTGCAGGTGTAGGTAAAGAGTGAGACCTCTGCAGCTCTGTGGTTCCTCTGAGTTCTTCAGGCTTTTATTTGCAGCCAGCAGCTCAATTTTAGATGGATGAGAACCCTCAGTGGCATTGCCTTGGCTTTCATGGGCTTTGGTATGTCCCCCTCAACCAGTGGAAAGCATCCCTGCTCTTTCCTAAGCATCCCTTGAGCTGTGTGAGTTGTGTGAAACCTGCCAGACTGTCTCAGTGGTTAGGGACAGATCCCTAGGGCAGTTTGTCATGCTGAAGAGAAGCTCTGTGGAAATTGGCTCCTTTCAGTGAAGCAGCCTTGTAATGCTGGGCTGGAAGTGGGCAGGCTGTGGGAGGCTGGCTCCGCTGAGACCTGTTTGTGCAGTGCTCTGGAGGGGGGAGTGTGGGTAAGTAAAGATATTTTGCATAAGGGCTGTGCAGGACATGCAGTGTGTTACTTGAGAGCAGTACAAGAGAGAACTTGTTTTGTGGCTTCCATTTTTGTTAGCACATATTCTTTGCCTACAACTAATGCATGGTTCTACTCTGCTGCCCCAAGGGGATCTCTGCAGGGGTAAAACTAAGGAACCAATATCTAGCTGTGGATATTTAAAAAAGATAAATAAGAGGAAGGAGTAGAAGATCTTTAAAATTTCCTCAAACAAGTTGGTTGGCCTAAGTTCAATTTCTAGAGGATTGCTAGGCCTACCAGAAACCCAGCTGTGCATCTGGTCACCATGCTTATGGTTTCAGCAGAGACACAAAGAATTAAAAGCTGGGAACTTAATGCCTGTGAATCTGCATTGATCACCCTGCACTAGAGGCACTGGCAGGACAGTAGGGAAACTGGGGGTTAAAAAGATCTCATTTTAAAGACAGGCTGTTGAGCCATCTCCTATTGCTGAAATGTCCTGGCTGCAGTGGTAGCCTGCAACGTGGCTACACAAATCTATCTGCTGACAGAAGTGATCGTACCTGAGCAGGGGTAGTTCCTTCTGGGGATGTTTGTATTGGTAGGCTCTGTTCCTGTAGCTGTAAGCATCTTTTTGACTGAAACAGCTGTGCCTGCTCTAGTGGGGGAGGGTCATCAATCAAACTAGATTATGAATGTCAGTGTAGAAACAAATTGCTACAAAACTGCATGCAGACTTTACCACACAAATGTAAGCCAAAGAGTCAAAGAAAAAACATTTGGAATTTGCTGCTTATTTGCTTGATCTCTCCTTTTCTTCTGAGCCAGGAATATTTCAAGCTGCCAGTTTAGATCAGTGGTTTGACTAAAACCTGACATTCCCCAGCAGGAATGCATTCAGCACAGAGACTCTTGTATTGTGGCCTCCTCCTTGTCAAATGTCTTCCAAGCTGTGCAGCCAGGGTGCTTGCTTCTGCTCCGTGATGCTGGGCTGGACTAGGTGGCTCGGCAAAACCTTTTCTGAGAGGTGCTGTTAGGAAAATGAGCTCTGACTAAACTGCTTTTAGTGGGACAAGGTTTCCTTGGTGAGGAGCTGTGTGTTCTCATTGCCAGCCTGTGGATTTCCATCTGCCTGATGGCAGCTCCCTGGTTCGGGCAGCAGAAACACAAGTATGTCTCTGTGTCCTCCCTGTGAGCACGAGTGCGCACAGGCACAGATTTACGAGGGAAGATGATCTATGGAGGCTTGAGACCCGTCGTGCCTTCCCGTGCCCCTTGCATTCCCAGCACAGCTCTTCAACTCCTCTGTCCCACGTGTCACCCTTAGCTGCAGGGCTCAGCTAGGACCACAAGCAATCCTGGACACAGAATATGTGGGCTAATGTTCTGGTTGCG
The DNA here is from genome assembly GCF_028389875.1 of Rhea pennata. Taxonomy (NCBI): domain Eukaryota; kingdom Metazoa; phylum Chordata; class Aves; order Rheiformes; family Rheidae; genus Rhea; species Rhea pennata. The sequence continues at coordinate 16,377,883 of NC_084667.1, read as the reverse complement.
TGTAGCACACAGTCCTTTCTGTTTAAAGATATTATAGCTCCCAACATGAACCAGTTTAAACTGCTTCTGGTCTGAACTAGACTAACTTGAGAGTTGCTGAACCTGAATGGGAATAGAACCAAAAAATACGTGAGTTCAATTCACTGATATAAATGCTTCAAAAATCATCACCTCTTATTAAAATAGTTTCAGGTGCAGTTAAGCCTTGTTGGAGAGTTGGATTCTTTGCAAGTCCTTGGGAACAACTTGGTCCTGCAGCAGCAGAGCCTCCTGGCTTCCTTGTGGTAGGATTTCCCAGGTGAACTGGATGCTGGGCTGAGCAGCCTGGCTGTTTAGGTGATGCAGAGGGGACCTTGTCTGTTGCTGTGACAAGCTCTTGTGGCAGAATCCGGATGGATCTTGCAGAAAATCATATGTTTGGGGGCTATTTTGTGCAACATTCCCATTCTCCACTCCACTGGAGTTTGAACAGTGCTCAGCCCGCTGACTTTGGGACCAGCACAGCCATGGCAGCCTGTAGCGTGACTGAGAGGAGCATCTAGCTCAGATCTGGCCTACTCCGTGTGCTTGTTTTTGCTTTTAAACTAGTACCTGTGAATGTTGCTTGCCCCCTGCTGCTAGCCAGGGATCTCTCACGCACCTCTGCCTCACTGAGCCTAAACACACCAGATGATTCAACAGCTTAGGGAGCAGCTGCTGTCCAGAGGCATAAAGGATTTCATGTCTGCCTGGGGCCAGGCTTATAACGCTGCCTCTTAAAGCAGAGGACAAAGGCTGATTAGTGTTATTTCTGCTTCTCTGTGCATGGCCAGAGCTTGTATTTCAATGACATGTCTGTACCTTAAGATTGTGACCTGTTTTGCCAATCTTGAGACAAGACTGCTGGAAAGATTTGCCTCCCACCCTTCTGTCCACCCCTGAATAATGTATGGTTTTTGCCATAGGAGATGCAGCAGGAGGATACCCCACATGGCAAAGGTGGGACTGATGTACTAACAGCTGGGGTGCAGTCAGCATAACACAAACAATGTAATTTGCTGGATGGGTTTAAATGGTTATTGCTTCCTCTGGGTGGTCCCATGCTGTTTGCCTGAATGGTCTCTTACAGCTGGTAAAATTATGTGTTCTTCATGCTGGATTGTATGTTCTTAATCTCCTTCAGGTGAGTTGGGTATTATTCTGAGAAGGCATTTTGGATATGGAAAGCTAAAGTGCCTAGAGAGACTTCCAAACAGGTTTTACTCTATCCCTGCTGTGCTAGATAAGCCATACACATAGATTCATGACCCCCTTCTTTCATGAGCTGTTATTCTGCAGTGGGCTGTGAATCATGACAGGTTTTGCCAGAGACCTGGCTGAGACAGTAAGATGGCAGAGCTCAAGACTGGTCAGAGGTGCTACAGGGAATACTTCTGCTGCTTGTTGGTCAGAGCTGTTCTTTGTGTCATGCAGCGAGGGCTGGTGGAGATAGGCATCCGCTAGCACAGCGGAAACGGACCTCCTCCATAGTGGTGCCATCTGCTTCACTAGCTGTGTGCATACTCTATTGCCTGATTTTTTTTCTGGAGGGTAGAACTGTTGAAACCTTGGTTGTGGTCCAGGCCAGGTTTGGACTTTGCTTTTGTTTCATCGAGGGCCTGTGGATACCTGTAAAGTGACTTTTTATTTTTTTTTTCCCTCACTCTGCTCTGTATCTGGTGAAAAGCGAGGCATCTTCTCCATTTCCAGACAAGAAGGTAGTGGTCAGCATTTTGCTGGCCTGGCAGAGCTGAGTAGGCATTTTTTTCTTCCTGTTGATGAGGTCTTGGAGAAATTGCCTGATTAGCCTTGGTACAATTGTCTCTGTGAGAATGAAAACAAATACTATATGCTAGCTAGTCTTTGGCTTTCTTAAAAAGTAGTCTGTTGTCTTCGTGTTTAGGGCAGGGAGTGGCTCTTATATGGTGCTCAAACAGTGCTTAGTAGAGTGGAGTCCGGATGTTAGCGATCCCAGCAGAGGTCTGAATAATTAACTATCACCAGGCCCAGTTTCAACCATTCCAGGCATCTGTTTGTGTCTGATCTACCTGCCTCTGCACAACTGGAAGTTTCCAAGGGCTTCTGTACATGCGCGGCAGAGCTGCAGTGTGTTTTCTGCTCTGGATTGCATCCCCAGATGTGGGCTGTTCCCTGTCCCTGAAGCCCTGCGGGCTCTGCTGAGGTGGCTAGAGCAATTCAGAAGACCTCCCAGTATTTCCTTTCACCACAGTGTTGTTTAGCCTTGCCCTGAGCATCTGTATCTTGTGCAAGGAAAATACGACTGAGGCCTGTGGCTGTTGTAATTAGCAGTGGAGCTGTGCCATGTGATCTGTCTTCAAAAGCATTAGCGCAAAGGTGAGTTGCTCCTAGTGTTTGTATGACTGTAGACAGCAGAAGCATTGCGTCCCTACCTTGCTTCACTGAGCATTGAACTGGCATATGATTGAGTAGACCCAACCCAAAGGAGCTCCAGGCTAAAAAAAAAAAAAAAAAAAAGAGAGAGAGAGAGAGAGAGTGTTTTCCCTGCCAGACTAACTCCAGACTCCCCCAGGAAGTCTGAGGCAGAGCTAGAAACTGAATCCTGATCTTCAGAGACCAAATCTTAGCCTTAGCTGCAAAGCCTAGTCTCTTGCAGACTACCAAGGATGTTCTTCACTTTTCCCATTTGAGAGCTGTGTCTTCATTTAGAATTATTTGCTTAGAAGTCCCCAAACCCTGTTGTTGCAAGTGCTGACTTGGTTCCATTGTCACTAGCGATTTCAGTAGCTCTGATGGTGATGACTTTCCAGCAGGCTTGAGCAGATTAGGCACCATATAAATTAGAGCTGTGGAAACCCCAGCAAGCCTTTTAATTTTCCTAATGTCCCAGGAGACCAGTGTACTGTTGTTAGTTACTGCGGGGAAACTATCACTGCAGATAGTGCTATAGATAAGTCTATCAATTACTGGTGTATTCAGTGTTTCCAAGCCAGTAGCAATAAAAGCCAGTTCCACTTGTTTTCCCAAATACAATATTAACATGAACAATTGGTCAAGATCAGTGTGATTCAACAACTGCTGTGATATTTCTTACCCGATGGAATTTTAAAAACGACATTTTTTCTTTACAGATACTACTTTTACAGTGTTTATTGAATTTTTGCATCTCTCAAGCACTTTGCATAGTTACATTGAAACCTCCCCAATCAAAAGGCAGCGAGGCTCTTTCCTCTGGAAGAGAGGAGATTGTTTTGGGCTGTATTGGAGAGCTGCAACACTAACAAATACCATGAGAGCAGGCAGATGAAGAGTTTCTGGAGAGGAGGGGGGAAGGCCACTTTATGGTAGTGTCAATGGACTCAGGGATACAGGCCTGTAAAAGCTCTCCATTCCTGTTTTCCCTTTTCCAGGTATTCACTGCAGATAAGTTAGTACTGTCTCTTCCGAACCCCTTCCCTGCTGAAGGGCAGGCCGAGCACAGGGCAGCTGGTGTTTAAAGTGCCAGCAGCAAAGTGTTAGCTTTCTAAATCTCCTGTGTTTGTAGCTTTCTTAAGTCTTCTGTGCTTGACAACATTAGGCTCTGAGCTCTCCAAAAGGCTTTGAGATTGGTTGCTCACCTTCAAGTAGAGCATAAGGAGCCACTTGTCTCTGAAGTCTTGTTTGCACTAGGGATGTTTTAATTAGCCAAAAAAAAAAAAAAAAAAAAAAAAGAGAGCAACATTGCTTAGCCTGAGGCTGTGCTCCAAAGGAGCTTGAATTTGTTATGTGGTGCCTGATGCATTCTAAATCCTGGGGTTGCAGGAGCATTAAGTAGGAGTGAGGGTAAAAGGAGTGTTTGTCTGACCTGCCTCTGTACTTGGTGACAGGTTTTTGTGCTCAGCATCAGGTTTAGTTGGAGCCTGCTGTGCTCAGTTTTTCAGCAGTGGTTGTGCCCGTGGGCCATGGCCCGGACCATAAGGGGAAAGGGGAGGGTGTCAGAAGGTGCCCAGTATGGGCGTGAGCGTAAGGGGATGCTGGCCAACGGCGTACCTGTACAAGGACAATTCACAAGTTGAGCTTCTGTGACAAACCATCTTAGTGGTGATGCAGCATCAAGTCTGTTGAATGATCCTGTCCTTCTGAGAAACAGGCTATCAGGCTATACCAGTGAAAGGACTTATTTTTGCCAGTTAAGTTGCATCAATATTAGTGTCTTTGCTGCAACAGCTTTGTCAAGAATAAGAGTGATGTTTTTCACACTCCTAACCAACATTTCACCAAATGCAAGGAGTTTATGCAGCTGAAAAGGTAGGCCAAACCTTGTAAACAGAGATGTATTTTGTAATGCAGTTAATGGCTCTGAATTCTCCTTTCACTGTGTCTGTGCCTCTTTTTTTCCTTCAGTGTGCAACACACAGGATACTTACCCACTTGCTGCAAGGTGTCCCAGTGTCCAGGGGTTTAAAACAGCTGCATAAACTCCTTGCACTTGGCCCATCTCCCAGTTCTGAACTAGATATGGTGGTCCCGAGTGCAGTTGTTTCAAAGCTGATCTGAGGTGTCATCCTTCTCAAGCAGCTGAGTCCAAAGCATTGCTGAGCATAAATTGGAATTGAGATATCTGGAGTTTGCTTCATCTGTTTGAGATACTCTGGTGCCAGCTCAGCTGACTCTTGTATTGAATCACTGGTGGTCAGACCGGCTTCTGAAATGGTTCTGAATCTCTTGTCTCCTTGCAGGGGCTGGAGGGGGCTGTTTCTGCAGCCCGTGCCCCTCGCCGCTTACGGCTGCCTCATAAAATTGGCTGTGGGAGTGGCGGTGGAGGGCAGTGGGGACAAGATGACATAAAATGCTCTTACTAAAATGCCTTAACAAAATATTTCTGATGAGCATGCAGTACGCCTCTAGAGATGCAGTTGTTTTTAAAGCCCTGAGCTGCTTTTGAGCCTGGAATTGGGATTCCACCCTCTCCTAGCACTGGGAGGATAATCTCCCTCCCTGATAATCCACAGTTTGTGCTGCGTGTCTCTGCAGACTTCCCTAGTTAAGCTGTTGAGATGTATTTTACATGCAATCAGTGATGCAAATAACTGGTGCTGGGGGAGGGGTGAGGGTAGCGTGCCCTGGGCCAGTGGTGGCTTTCTTCAGCTTTCTCCTTTTTGACAGCTTTGGGGATGTTTTTGTAACTTCTGGAAGAGCTTGTGCGTATCCAGAAGGCTGCGTTGGTGCCCTGCAAGCCGAGGCGCGGAGCAGCCTGCGGCTGTACCGCCTCTGCAAGCTCCGTCTCCGCGCTGCTGCTGCCTCCCCGAGACGAGGAGCCCTGCGGGTGTGATCGCTCTGCCGTAAGGTCTTGGCAGCTGGCGTCTGGCCTGCGGAGCAAACAGCCGCCTGTAGGAATCCGCCCGGTTCGCGCAGCTGAACTCAGCAGCAGGTCGCTGCTGCGGTGGGCGGCGCGCCGGGGCCGGGGCCGCGCGCCGGAGGCGCCCGTCGCCACGGCGACAGCGCGCTGGCCAATGAGGGCGGCGCGGGGCGGGGCCATTCGCCGGCGCCCCGCCCCCCGCGCCCCGGCCCCGCCCCCGCGCGGCGCGGGCCACGTGCGCGGCGCGCATCTCTGCTCCGCGCCGCTGCGCGGACGCGCTGCCGAGGCGCGGACGCGGTAGGAGTTTATCGTTGGGTGCGCCAGCTAGGTTTTGAGGTTTCGAAGAAACCGAATGTCCGGTGTAGCAGAACCTTCTCGCTCCGCGTGGGTGTCGCCGGCGGCGCCCGGCCCTTAGCGGTGGCAGTCTCGCGTGGAGCTCTGGTGACCAAGGCTTCGGGCTGAGCGGCAAGGCGGAGTGAGCTCTGCGCTGCCCCGGGTGGCAGCACCGCTCTCCGGGGTAGAGGATGCCGCTGCGTCAGAAACGCCGGGCAGATTCCAGCTCTGCGCCTCTGGCTGGGGAACTGAGCTGTCGCGTCAGCCGGGGAAATCTGTCTCTCTTTGTGAAAGAGAATTTTTTTTTAATTATTTTTATTCATTTATTTTTTTTATTGGGCACCTGAAACCACGGGGTGGAGAACCACGGCTCAGCAGGGAGAGCGGTGGGGCGTTGCAGTGGGAAGGGAAGGGTGCCTGCCGTGGTGAGGCAGTCAGCTTTGCCTTCAGCGCTTTCCAGAGGTTTGAAAGAACTGGGGCTACTCATCGCATATTGCCTAAAGCTTTGTTGCACACAAGGTAGAGTCTTTCCTTCTGCTGCTGGTTTGTTCTGGCACTTGGGGCCTACTGTAGTGGGAAGAGCAGTCCGACCCGCGTTAACCCTCGCAGAGGAGGGCTGCAACTCACGGCAGAGAGGAGCTGGTGTTCCCGCTGTGGGAAGGGAGCTGGGGCCTGAAGCATGTTTGCGTGGCGTTTAGGGCTGGTTGAGCCCTGTGCTGAGGAGATGGCAGCACTGTAAATCATCAGTGATCAGTGTAAGCTGCAGAAGCAGTTAAGGCAGAAGAAAGGGCTCAGAAGCCAAATCTATTACAAAATGTCAAAGCAACTGATTTCCCTTGCTGGGGAGAGGTTGTCGTCCCTGGGAAGCAGAAGGAACGCTGCCTGCAGGGCATAGCCATCCCTCTAGAAGAGGGATTTACTTCCAGGTCTGCCTGCCCTGGTCCTGCCCTCCTACTCTCCAGCGTGCTTTAATTCAGATGCCTTTTCTCAGCTCTCCAGAAAGGAAAGTACTGTAAACAGCTGCCAAGCAAGACTCTGCATTGTAGAAGATATTTAAATGCTGGGGCCTGGTTGGATGAGGGTATGAGTGCTTCTATTTTTCTTCGTGTGTATGTTTAATAACTTAATAGGAAGAACATACTCTGTTCTAGCTGAGTGTATGTCACTTTTCTTAATGTGCCTGTTAGTACAGTAAATTACTACTCCCCCGCCCAGCTTGTAGAGTGACTCTGGTATTGTGTTACATCTGTAATTGCACAACTTTCTGTGTAACTTCCTTACTGTGCTGGTGATCCTGAAGGATTTAAGCCAAAACTGGGTGGCAGTGGTGCAACTCTGGCGGCAAATATTTAAGCGTGAATTTAATTTTGTGTGAGGTGGGATGAGTGTGAGTAGTTCATTTCACCCAGTGAATATAAAGATAAGTGCCTTTGTGGTGACTTGCAAGATCAGTTTATGTATGATACATTTCAAGCATGTAACTGTACATTTGTGTGTCTTGAGTGTATATATATGTGCGTGTATATGTATGTATATCATACAGCTATCCTGATCATATTGTTTTGACTCTCAGCTGTACTTTGTTGATCCATATCCTCTGGGAATGCAGCTAGCAAGTCTTGAGAAGCTTGGAGCAGAGATTGTTTCTCTTTCTCTGTTTTCCATTCCCCAAATGAACAGATTCTCTGGTGTGTGTGTGTGTCCTTCCCCCCCCCCCCCTTTGTACATCCAGCATCCCCAAAATGTGAACTTGATTTTCCACTCCTTCCCCAGCTGGAGTCCTGATGGAGCCGCCTCCATTCCAAGTGAGTTATTGACCAGACATGATTGGGAAGGGCGGTTTCATCTCTGAAATAATGAACAGATTTATGGCAAGGATAGAGCTAGGTTATTCATACCCCTGAGCAAGAGAGAGATGCTTCTATCTCTGTCTCTGGGGAGGCCAGAGATGTGGGTCCCTGACTTTTCCACATCACTTAAACAAAGATGAAGTGTCTTCTTTTAGATACTTCTGAAGTGTTGATTATGCTTTGATCCTCCTTAGTCTAATCCCATAGGATTCAGACATTAAGAAAAAACAGAACTATTTTCTTTCCTTTTCCCAACACTTTTTTTTTCATGCTGTACTTAGCTGTCACAGGGGAACAAGTTGTTTCACTGTGTTCTGGGAAGACTGGCAGAGCTGTGTTTGCTACCCAGAATAGCGATAGTGGTATCCTGGTGAAAGCCAGGATAGTTATCACCTGTGCAGTATGTCTGGTAGATGGAATATTGTTTTTCAGGAGAAGGAATATAGCAGAAGCACTGTGATTCCCTGTGGGCTGCTGCCTGGTGTATGGCAGCCCTGGGGTATGTTGAGTCATGGTGGGACCCAGCACTGGGATTTACATCCTTTTGGTTTATGGTGACCTCCCTCACCTACATGTCATTGGGATCTCTCTACTCAGCTCCAGGTGAAGTAGAGCTCAGCTCCGAGTCCTTAGCCCCTGCACCTTGCCCCTCTTGTTTCTTTTCAGTGCACGAGCTTGTGAGTATTGCACTAGTATCAGCCTCGTGAAAGTATAGTGGCACTGCTGATATTTTTGTACGAGCAGGATTTGCAAATAGAACTGTGCAAAGCTGTCTGTCTTCTTTTTATCTGGGTTTTAAATTTATAAGGTTACTTTAAATTGCAAGTGGATCCTGGCAGACACTATGTATTGCATGTCTGCCCTTATGCTGTCACGCACTCTGGCCACATCTACTTGGCAGTTGCACGTTGTATTTTGATATGACAAGAGCTGCCTGTTAATTTACAGCTATAAACCTGTTGGGGCCAGAGCAAAAGTCTGTCAGTGCTGTGCAGGTGACAAGTGCCTTGTTTAGGTTCTTGATGGATGAATTTTTCTGTTTTATTTTGCTAACACAGCTTATATTTCTGCAAGGGTAGAATCTGTGGTGGTCAGAGTGGAACAGCAGAGTAATAGCGTTTATGGGACATTCTTTCCAACTGGTATGGTCTAAACATATGTATACCAGCATTGAGTTTCTTCTGCCTGGAAATAAGCCATAGAGCTATATATATAATATATTTGAACTGTAGCAGTAATGTTGTTGTTATAAATAGGCGAAAGGAGTAGCACCAGGGCTTCCCTTGCTTGGAGCACAGGGAAGTCCTCTTGAGCCGGTTCATCTTCAGTGGAGAAAAAAATGGAGAAGGTAACTGAAAGAAACACAGCAAAATGTCGTGTGACTAGACTTCAGGGAAGAGCATAAAGAACAAGGTACTTGGGTCTGGAGCACTGGCTTCCTATTTGATGGTTGCCCAGCTCTTTTCTCCTCGTGGTGGAATGTTTGTCAGAAATCTTGCAGAAGTCAGTCTTTAGTGACCTGATCCCCCAAGGTCTTGGAGTTTGTTCTGTGAGTGTGTCTTTGGTGCTCATGACTCCAAAACTACTGCTTAATTTTCTTGAATTTTTTCTGGAAAGCATTTCTTTCCTCTAGCTCATTACAGAGCTGGTGCAGGTCCATGGAAAGCTTGTATTTGCCTTGGTCATAATGTTATAAAATGGAGGAGACAGTATTTGGAGGAGATGTCATTGTGTGGTAGTGTGTCAAGAGTGGCGTTGGGTGCTGCTGTCATCTTCTGGAGCTTGTGAAGTATGCTTTGGACTTCTCCCAGGGAGCATTTGTAAGCAAAACAACTTTTGCAATTTCTTTGTACAAAACTGTTTAGCAGAACTCTTTGCTCAGTCAGCTCGGCTGCTGCAGCAGATTGTGCCAGTTTCTGTGGTCTTGTCTGTCGCTAATAGATTTTTATCTCACCCGAATGAAATGTAGTAGGAAGTGACCTCTTCAGAGATAGCAGAAAATGCTGATAAGCACTGAATGGCCAGTTTTAGTCTTTGCTTGTGACTGATGTTAATTCCGTCTTTAAACTGTAAGCACCTGTTCATCTTTACCTGATTTGTAAACAGATCCTTCCAGGATGCGAGTGCTTGCTTGTAACTGCCTTATTACAGGTATCAAACTTGTGATGGTCTAAGGATATATGAGAGGCAAGGTTTGCAAGTAGAAACACAGTGTTTTCTTAAACCAATTGATACAGTTAGAAGGAAAGAAGCAAGATTGCTGACATATGGGTATGTTTTCAGGGTTCATTGGTCTGTGAACAATCCTCTATGAAGAAAGCTTTCTGCTGTGTTGCAATATTAAAAAGAAAATCAGAATCATCAGTTGCATTCTTGCAACTCTGACAGGCAATCAGCTACACTTCATCCAACACCTCTTCTCTGGCCAGTGATGGGAGGTGCAGCCTGGCTTCAAGCAGGGGCTCAGTCACAGTGGAGCGGTGAGAATAAAGCTTGTATCCAGCTGTTGCATGCTACCTAGCTTGCAGTGCACCACAGCAAGGAATGGACAGAAACTGCTTAGGAGTGTTATAGGTATCTTTTTACTGGAGGGCGTGAAATACAGTTTGAGCAGGGTTAGCATAGGTGACGTGGTTCAGTACAAATGACAATAAGCAGGGATATCCCAACTCCTAGCATTGCCTAGTCTTGCTGCCTGTCCTTGAAGTGTCTGCTGCTTTTTCTTTTTCCTTTATTTGAGCTGAAGAAGCATACTTAGGATCAGTAGTTCAGATATTTCTGAACAACCTGTCACTCAATTATTTCTTAGAAGGACTGTTTCTGGTAAGTAAATGCTTCTGGGTATGTGAATGCATCTAAAACTATCAACTGGAAAATCGTCAGTAAGGACCATTAACTCTTTGCTAAGATTGGAGTTCCATATTTTTTTTATTCTGCTTTTCTTCAGCAGAAAACTTCTCTGAGAACTAAACATAAAAAATAGAAGCATTTGTGAAGTGTAAAAGAAAAAAACATAAGCTGAGTGTGTTGCCTGTATCTGGGGCTTTCTGAAGTCCTGAAATAAGGCTGAAAAGATGTGATAGTAGTTGTAACGACTTCTTTTCTAGAAGTATGACAAAAGCTATGTGGTAACAAAAACAAGAGTCTTTAGGCCTGTGGATAAAAATTGCTTCCTCTGTGTGTGGTTTTACTGCTTCAGTTCTTGCATTTGATAATTCTACCAGTTACTCATGCTCCTGAGCCTCAATTATGAGAGAGAGGATACCCACTTTTCCAGTGTTATTCCCACTGTTTCAGGGCTTTCAGTCACTTAGCCAGTTCAGTTTTCTTTTTGTAAGTCATCTTTAACTCTTAAAACAAGTCATCTTGTGTAGACTTGTAAATGAGTTGTGCCTCTCATTTACAGATTTTCTTTTATTCAAGAAAAGAAAGTGCCTGGGAAAAATCACAGGAAGAATTGATTTAAGACAAACTTTATGAAGAAGGCAAAGTGGAAAAAGTAAATGATTTAATGGGTTTGTTCAAGATTGTTTTGTGGTTATCTCCCTAATCTTCTCTGTGTGGTTTATTGCCTGGTGGTATTTTCCTCTGTGTGCATGTGTGCCTGTGAGAATGGCAATCGATTGGTATTTTTTGCTACTGACCTGCAGGGGGAACTACTCTCACCTTTGGGGCACTGAGAGTAGCCCATAAAACTTGCAAAAAATATTATCTATTGGGAAAGACCAAACCAAGGTCTGTATCTGAGGTGGCTGTGGCTGTGAGTGATGATTGCCTCACCTATAGCACCAGTTTGCATCCATGAAGCAGAGGGATGGCCCTTCTGCACAAGGTGGTGTGCCTTCCGAAGGCTTTATCAACATAATACTCCACTGTAGGGTGGCTAAGGGGCTTCCCATAGTTGTCTGTCTTGGGCTTGAAAATTGTGTTTCCTAATGCGTGTGAAGCACATGCAGAATCAAGTGGGCAGAATAATTAAAGTTTCCCACCATTCTTCCTGCTGATTTGTACATCTGTGGTCCTCCTACTTATTCCTGGGTTTTTTCAAAGGTCTTGGGAGGCAGTTTGGTCCGCTTGATTCAGTGTAGAGGGATGTAACACTTCCCTCTTCAGGCTGCGTGTTTGAGTGAGCACATGAGAGTTTGATGGTGTTCTCCATGCAGGTGGCTGAGCAGCAGGTACCATAATGGGGACACTGGTGAGGAGCTTTCCAGCTGTACTGGAAAGGGAGGAGGCTGGGCAGGGTTGTTGAGGGAATGATGGAAACCGATGCTTGTGCTGTTCTTTTGTTTTCTGAATCTTTGGCCCATGGGAATGATGGAGACCGATGCTTGTGCTGTTCTTTTGTTTTCTGAATCTTTGGCCCATGGTCATTTGTATCTCTCCTCCTGGAGGACGTTGTCTCCTTTCTGGCTAACTGAAGAAATCTCTTGGGTGCTGAGTGTGTGTATTGATCAACAGATGTGAAGAGCTCCTTAATTCTTAGATATATAAAGGGCAGATGATGGTAAAGGCTCTTCTGTAAGGAGCTTATCCCTCTGGGCAGAGGGCAGGCTACACAGGAAGGGATTGCAGAGAGCTAGGTGGTCAGTGGTTGTTGGGCGGTGGCAGAGAGGGGGAAGCTTGGGTGCTCCTTCTGGGTATCCTGTTTGATTTTGGGGGGAAACAATCTTGTGCTTTGCTTTGCTTTGTTTTTAAGCATTCTTTAAAAATCTTGTTGCTTGCCTCGATAACAGTGCTGCGTGGACCAAGCAGCAGATTGCTGCTGGAACTTGGGAAGGAGGTGAGGCTGTCCTCAGCTCTGCCACTAATTTATTGTTCACAGTGACCAAAACGCTTTACCTTAGTGTTTCTGACTTTTGCCATCCAGTCCTCTTTCAACTCTTCAGATTGCAAGCTGTGTGAGAAGGCATATTGCTACTTACTGTGTGCACAGGAGGCCTTCGTGTTCATTGAAACTTCTGGGAATCACTGTGAAACAAATAGTAAATACTAATACCCAAACAGTCTTTGCAGAAAAAGATTGAATGCTAATCTCTTTGCCCCCTTCTGTAGGGATGATATCTGCATGATAAAAGCTGTGTCGCTCTGTCCCTGCTCTTGTATTTATTTCAGCTTTAGTGTCTTCTATGTTGCTTTTTTTATAATTTAAATCGGTTTACAACAAAAGCGTTTTCTAATCCCCTGAGGATGCGAGTACGTGCTTTCCCCCTTAGAATCACTGCAGCCCGAGGTGCGTGCGTGGGAGGACAGGGTGTCCAGTCCTGCAGTAGTTCAGGTGTGACAGGCTGGAGCTTTTGGGTATTGCAAGAGGTGAAGTCTCTGACCTCCCACAGAGTGGGCAGGTACTTTAGCGGGCTAAAGTATTTGGCCATAAAAAGGTTAGGCTTTTATGTACAAAGAATTAATTAAGATCTTTCCCAGGGACCTAAATACACTACTTAACAGCTGTCCCCTTCTCCGACAGACCCGCATAGTTACCTTTGCAAGAAAGAGGGCTAGGCAGATGCGGAAAGATTTACAGGGACAGCTTGGAAATGATGTATGATAACTTTTTAGACAGACGTACTGTATAAAACAGTGGTGAAGAATAAATTGATCTGGCATGGGGTGTTATACATGTATAAGGAAATTGCAGATGAATTACACAGGTTGCCTCAGCCAAGTGCTTATTAAAAGTCCTTTCTTCACCCTTTTCCTCACCCTGCTTAATGCTATATTGTGTTTTTACTCTCTTGCTAGTTCTCAAGGTCCACCACCAAGTGCCCCCCCCCCCAACACAGCTTTGGACAAGTAATACTTCTGTTCCTTTGTGCTGAAATTAAAAAAAAAAAAAGTCAGTGGGAGGAAATACAGAGAATTAGGGAAGGCAATCAGTATAGTGCCTTTTTTCCTCCTTCTCTCTCCCCCCACCCCGCAATGGGCTGAAATGTAGCGTTTCTTCCCTGGTTTCGCCCTGCAGGGTTAACTGCAGGGAAGGCTCCCCGAGCTCTCTGTTGCAGTGTCTCCTCCCTGTGTCCATGTTTAGTTTGAATGTATGTGGTGTTTATACAGAGTTCAGCACGAGGTGATTTAGCACTGAGCTGCTCACTACGGTGGTATCAGTATTAGAAACGCTGTGTTAAGGCCTGTGTGTTTAATTTCTCAGGAGTCAGAAGTTATGCAAAGCTGCCACGGTTCCCTTGGCGTGGACGCCTGTCTCTATAGTGAAGCTGGGGACTTTCGCTGTTGGCCGTTTGCATTTAGGAGTGGGTCCAGCTCAGGGCTTGGGCTGTGGGGAGGTGCTCTGGCAGAGCCGGTTCGGGAGGAATCCTGCCAGCCCTTGCCCATGTCCCTGTTTGGCTCTGTTCCCTCTTCGTGTCTCTTGCTTCTCGTGAGTGCTAAAGCTTGTGCAAAACGAAGGGGGAAAATGACTGTGGAGAGAGCTTTCCTATCTGGGAAGTGATGATTAACGATGATAAACAGTGACCCTTAGGCTTAGAGAACCGTTTGTTCCTGCTTGATTTCAAACCCTTATATGAGTAACTGAAACGCTGCTCAAGGGAGTTGTATTTACTTTTTCTTTTTTTTTCTTTTTTTTCTAAAAAAAACCCTTCTTCCTTTCACTAAAGCACTTTCCTTGCCTCTGTTCAGGCCCTGAGCATGGGTTTGGAGGAGACCAATATACAGCAGTGTGAGCTGCCCACTACCAGAAAGCCAGAAGTTGCTTCCTTTGATCTCCACTGTTGGACAGATTGATGGGGGAGCATTGCAAGTCCGTACTTGTACCTAATCTTCTTATGGATAATTCCCCATGCTGGAGGGAGGTTGAACTGGCTCTTTCTTTCTCTCCTCTGAAGTAAGAATCACAGGACAAATTGCCTATGTGAGAGGGCAAAGGCATCCCTTAGCTTAAGTCTGATATCTAGTCTGCTGTTTTCACTTTACCAAAAAAAAAAGGGGGGGGGGGAGGAGAGAAAAAAAGCATGTGTGCAAATTGGAGAAATCTGTTCCTTGTGAAGAAGTGATGCTGCACAGTTCTTGGTCCCAAGAACTCAAGGAATGGCTTCTTTGAAGCCTGCCCACACAGGATGCATCTTTCCCTCTTGTTTCCCATGGGGTTTGCTTGCCCGTGGAGCTGGTCTGATTGACTCCATGTGCAGATGCTCAGTCTGGAAGAAATCAGGGTTGACTCCTTATGTGCCACAAACCTGTAGCCTGTTTGATGTTACTTACTCTTTTTTTTTTCTTTTTTTTCCTCCTCTCTTGTTGATACCTCTGAAAGCCCTGAGACTCTGAAGGTTTTATGAAATCCCCTGAAAGTCTGAGTTAGGGGCTGTGGGGTGAGGGTGACGGCCGAATGAGAGAAGAAAGAGAGGTTGCTCCTTGCAGTGTCTCCACCCAGGGTTAATAAGGGTTCATATGCCTTTCCTCATCCCTGCAGTATTTTAGAAAAAATTGGACGTTGATATGGGCATGGGGGTGGGGAAGAGAAGACTGGAGGATCAGGCTGGTGTTAAGTGGAGAAACAGAAGCTAATGATTTAATGGTAGCTAGGTCACACTGCAGAAGCTGGTAGGAAATTAACCCTCTGTGTATCCTTTTTTTTTTTTGTAGAGCATGGGAACAACTGCACATGTGTGTTGCTGTCTGTTCAGAGTTGCTCATTATGGATTCTGGTGAAGGTGCTTTTAATAGTCTTCCACCCAGCCCCAAGGGCCACGCAGCTATGTTTATGGCCTTCCTGGGACTGTCTTACTCCAGGTGCATGAGAAAAGGAAGAGCGCAGATTCAGCACGTAGCCCCAGACAGCTGGGGCTGACGGGTCAGGAATTCAGTCCTGACAGCTGGAACTGGACTGAAAGCAGCCAGCACAGTGGGGAGGCCAGGAGAGGAGAGCAGGCGAAAGAGGGTGTGTGGAGAGACAGACAAACGCACGCACGTGTGTGCAGGCACGTGTAGAAAGGCAGCCTTCAGAAACCTTGGGTTCCTCGCATTCCCTTTCTCCCACCTCCCTCTGTTTTGTTCTCTGCTCTTCTGACTGCCTGAATCGTTTTTAATAAGCACGCGTGCACACCCCGCACGAGCGTTGTAGTGACACCTGGCAGAGCCACTAGAGCTGAGGCTCTGTTAGCATTTTCATTAGCAGTCCACCCCATCCTTCCTCTGCTTTTCTGCAGGGTTCAGTATGTAACACTTCACACATCTGACCAATTCCAAATCTTCAGGCAAGTTAATACCTGCTCTTGCCTCCTGTGTGCCAAGATGTCAGTCGTCATTTACGTTGCAGAAGATTGTCTCCTCTTGTTCTTTAGGCAAAAAGATCTTTGTGGTTATTCTGGGAATCAAACTTGCCTCAAAATGGCAATTGCTCACTGTAGATGATGTTTTGATCAGGTTTTTTTGGACTGAATAAAATATGAGGGCTTGCTCTGTGTGTCAAACATAGCTCTGAATCCTTTCACCCCATGAGTGCTGCTTCAGTCCACTTGATGGATTGCATGAAGCCAGTTAAGTCTTGAAATAGCTCCTAGAGGGTCAGTTAGGCAATTGGTATGAGCTGGCAACGGTTGTGGTGATCAAGGCTTACTGCAAAAGGTATCAAGGCAGAGGCGTCCTGAATTGGTCATGTGTTGAAGCTTGCCCTACTGCTGTTCCTCCACAGGTGGAAGATTTTTAGTCTCCAGGCTTGTCAAGATAGTGTTCTTTGCTAGCACTGGATGCTGAGGGACAGAAAACTCAGACTGGAGAGGAGGGAGAAGACAGAAGAGCCTCATTTTTTTTTTTTTTTTTAAG
Organism: Rhea pennata; assembly: GCF_028389875.1. Classification (NCBI taxonomy): domain Eukaryota; kingdom Metazoa; phylum Chordata; class Aves; order Rheiformes; family Rheidae; genus Rhea; species Rhea pennata. Next base: position 16,361,590 of record NC_084667.1, on the reverse strand, counting down.
AATATATGGGTATTTGTGCTCAGACAGACAAGGAGGAGGGGAGGTATTGGGTAAGTGAGGGATGGAAACCAACTGTGGAGCTGAGTGGTTTTGTTGTTTGTGTGCTCTTGTAAGTCAGACGTTCCCTGCAGTTAATTCCAGCCACCAGTCTTCACCCTCTTCTCCCCTCCCCTCCCTGACCAAAACCAAAACCCTCAATGTCCAAAAAAACAAACAGGCAGAGTAACCTGGGCCAAAGCCAGACCTTTGCATGTGAAGCTCAAGTGCATAGTGAATATTTCACAGCTGTGTTACAGACCCCTGAAATAAAGGCTTTATAGTGGAAATGCTGACAGCCTCTTAAGTAGAACAGTGTACTGTAATTAGTGTTCTGTGCTTAATGTGCCAAGTGAAGCACAGCAAAGCTAAATGTAAAACTTCAAACCTTTTGTTTTTTTGCAGCAGTAACAGGAGATCAGACAGCATGTTCAGACAGTAGATTAGAGCCTACAATGTATGCGCTGGTCCCTGGAGGTTAAACGCGCTTTTTTTGTGGTGGGGCTCAGAGCAGCAGGAGAGATGTACAGACAGGGCCAGCTGTGAAATCTGGCACTTTGTATCAAATTTCACTTATGTAAGAAATAGATTATTTCTTAAATGCTGACACTGACAATGTACAGCTACAATGCATTTTCACATGTTGGATGCCTGAGTACGTGGCTATGGCTTTGCTTTGTTGCAGCACATAAAATGTGTTGAAGCATTTGTAGCCTGAATAGCACTGCAAATTCAGGGAGCAGAATATGGGGAGACAGGCATGAAAATCACATTGCTCTTGTGAAACTTGGGCCTGATTTTTAGAGCTGTGTCAGTATATTGCCAGCACTGAAGCATATTGGGGTCTCAAGTCTAGCTCTAAAAGCATTTTTCCTGAGGCAAAAGAACAGATGATTACGTAGCTGCTCCTCAGACAAGATGGTAACTGATTGTTTGATGACCACTGTGGTGTGCTAGGGAAGACTTTCCAAAGGATTACTTATGTTTGTGGGATTTCTCTATCTATCACTTTCTCAGGAATGTGTGCTTTTGCACATACCTTATTAATATGCCCACACTCAGGCAGCAGAAGGATGAGGGCAGGCACATTATGCGGTAGATGATGGATGAACTCTGATGGATGTTGTTTTTTCATGCTGACTTGATGTTGTTAGTTAATTAAATGGGTTCAGATGTTAACTGTGTTATACCCTGGCCCATGGGAGGACTTTTAAAATAGATCTTGTTTGCATGTGGACATTGACTGAAGTAACCATTCTGGAGTGGAACAGAATAATTACACTAAAAGAGCTCCTTCTGAGGATGCTCCTATTCATAAATAAATGCTCGTAAGGCAAAAACAAAAAGAGCAAAAGCTAACAAAACATGCGGAGGAAAGGGAGGGAATTGAAATATAGTTGATGATTCAAGAACGGGGTTCCTTTTTCGATAGGGAAGCAGGGAAGATAAAACTAGGGATGTTTTGAAGTGCACAACAGTTGGAGTTGTTATGCATGACTTAGAACTATGTGAACTCTGGGCTGCTGTCTATGAACGATCATGAAGGTCAAAAAGGTGAATAGGTATAAGGAATTAATAGGAAAAGGAATGGAGATCCGAGTAAAAACAATATGATTTTGCTGTATAAACATTTGTTGCACCCACATTTTGAAAACAGTATGTAGCCCATCTGTCCTCTTGCCCATCTCAAAAAGGGTATAGCAGACCTGGAAGAAGGGTCACAGGATAGCATCAGAACTGATCAAAGATAGGGAATGTGGAATGGCTTCCGTGAGAGCCAATAACTTAGTAAGTGGAGTCTCTTCTACTTGAAAAAGAGATGACTTAGGGATAATATCACAGCTGCCTATAAAATAATGAGTGGCATGAAGTTGGTAGATAAGAACTGAGAGTTCGCTTTCTCTTCTAGTACAAGAACTGAGGAGCATCAAATGAAACTAGTTGAAGTCAGGTTCAAAACAAGCAAAAGAAAATGGCTCTTCATGAAGCGGGTGTGTGGAGTTCCTTGCCAAAGGATGCTGCAAATGCTAATCTTTTAAAGATGTACTGGATAAGTTTGCGGTAGAGAATCTTATTGAAATAGGTTAAAAACTGAGAATAATAATAACTTTGAGACTGACAGATTGACAAGAAGTAAGAAAGAATCAAATTTGCACTCCCTGCTCTTAAACTCTTTCTTTGTTCATTTGTTTATGATACTGTTCTTCCTGACTTTTTCCTCTTCACTTATGACTGTGAATGGAAACAGTATCCTGAGCAGGATACTGGTATCTAGTCCAAGATGGCCAGTCTCATGAAGTCTGGAACAGATGTGGCTGCTCACTGGACATGGTTTTCCCAAGCTGCAGCCTCATGCCTGTTGATATAGGTATTGGGACTGGTACTGGCCGCCCTGTATACCACTACTGCTTTTCTTTCTTGGGAGGTGTTTGTGCACCCTGGGGAGCTGCATGTATCCTTTCAGGTGATTTGCTGCTTTATTTCTGTGCTCAAATAAATTGCATTGGTAGAGAATGTTGTTTGGTGCTGAGAAGAGAGTATGGATAGCATTAGAGGATAAGTAGAGAGGATAAGAGCCAGAAAAATGTTTATTTACAGCATCTGGATATGGAGAAGAGCATGAAAATCCACTAAAATCCTACTCAGTCTTTTGTCTGGCCTGGGGATAGCAATGGGATGAGTAGCAGTGTCTTTCAGTCTACAGAGGAAACTCTGTGAGAGTTGCCTTCATTTAAAGGTGACTTTCTCTCGGCAAGTTTCTTTTCCTCTCTTTAAGGCAAAACCAGACTGCAGCACGCTGCTGGTGGAGCAACAGGTGTAGACTCAAGACTGCCTATGGGGCAGTGGTGGCGGGCTGATGTTAGGGAGACACGAGTGCTGTGGGGCAGGGGTGGCAGGCTGGTGTTATCGGTGCAGCAGTAGAACTGCAAAGCAGCAGGAAGAGACCTGTGAGCTCTAGATCATCAGGCTGCACTGCCTGGTGACTTGGTGACTTGATTGCCCTCTTTGAGATCCATTTTCATGGAAATGATTCCTGTGCTAGAGGGGCATGTTTTAAAGAAGGATTTCAGGCCCTACTGCTGCTTTCTTTCTTTTTTTTTCTTTCTTTTTTTTTTAAGTGCTGCCTAGATGTAAAAGGCCATAGGGTTTGCTTACTGTACCTGTTGCATGACTTTGCAGTGTAGACAAATCTAAAGGGATGCAAACTATGGGAAGGAGAGTTTTTGCAGGGAGGAGAAGAGCAAGATGGAGGATTTTAAGCTGATTCTTAAAAGATTTCTATGTTGTCCTGTTCTTATGTGTAGGAACAATTGCTTGTGGTTAGTCTTTCTCCTTCCCTAAAATAGTAGAGAGCTTGAACCAGAAAGAAGCTGCCCCTCAGAGGTGTGACCAGCTGCTCCCAGATTTTGTTTCCTGAAAAGATAGACAAAGCTAGCAGGAGCTATTTAGGCCAGCCTTTCTGCAAGGATTATCTGTACTTCAGTAGTAAGGTAGAGATGCCATATTTTAATTCTGCAGGTGTGGACTTCCCTTCTCACAGTGTGTGGGACAGTGCTGAAGGGAAGCGATGGCTATCCTCTGCCGTGACCTGCAATTTTCATCTGGGGCTCTGCTGCAGAAAAACCTCTTTCCCTGCAAAGGCTGTGTTGGATGTATTGAAGCCCTTTCGGGAGCTTGAGTTGTACAGTTCAGGACTACAGATTTAGCAGCAGAGTGGATGTGGGAGCCACCTGATGGTCTTGGGACCTGATGGATTAGGAGTAGGAGAAGTGATCTGCTTAGGCACTCAGATTTCTTTACCCGTTTGTGTAACGCTGAGCAGGCAAATTTAGATTTAAACTTCTAAAACTGAGTGAATATTAGAGGTTTTATGACATGACAAGGGTTCTCAGCACATCTGAAGTTGTTTTCTATTTTTGATACCTAAGAGTTTGTTATTGAGCTCTCAAGTTAGAAAAAGTTGACAGTAGAAAAATTGAGGTGGGGTAGTTATGGGTAATGTGGTTATAATGTAAAGTGAACTTCAGAAGCATGTTGCTTATGAGTGCATTCTGTAACACTTATAAATCACTTGGAAATGCTTGACTGAAAGTGCAAAATATTATTAATAGAAGCTTCAGGATGAAGTAACGAATGTGGAAAGCCAGTCTCCTTTCTGTGCCTGTAATTTGGGGGCATGAAATTACAGGTTCAGTCCTACGGTTGTTTCTAGGCTTGGATGAGGGTGGTAAAGTGACCTGTTTATTGGATGTGAAGGTCTGAGTAAGCAGTGATGTGTATGATGATTGTGGGAGGCCAACTGGGGCACTGTTGGAGTTACTGGTAAAGAGTACCCTGGTTTCCCAGATCTGCAGGAGGGCTCTCCAGGTCCCAGTGTTAGCTCTGGTCAGACTTGGAAAGATGTGCCTGGGAGTTTCCTTCTGTTTGGGACATGCTGGTGTACCACTTGGGTGACTTGTATAAGTGACAGTGGTTCTGGCTGGGTGGAATGGGGAAACTGTGCTTGTTAGATGAGGAAGTGCTTTCCCAGCTTGTCCTAAGTAATAATCTCAGAAGTGAGATAATGGCAGATCTGTACTGACAAGTTTGCCTGACAAGTTGCCTGATAAACTTTAATTCCAAATTAGGAAGTAAATGTTAGTGTATTCTTGCCCTTGTTAGCTATATTAATCATTTCTTTCTTTTAGCTGGTGGGTTGAGAGGAATCCAATTCAAACTTCATTGTTGCCTATCTTTTTTCCTTCTGAAACCTTTTTTTGTTCTATTAGGTTTGAGTGACTATTTCTTGCCCATATGCCACTTAATCCAGTGGTTGGTCATGGAGATAAAACTGCAGGGTGTTGTGGTCAGGGAGGGGGGAGTGGAACTCACAAATTTCATGATGCCCAAGTTTAAATTTGTGCGTACTCCTTTTAAAGGTAAGTTGTTTTCAGCATACAAGGATTGTCACACTGAGGTGTTGTAAGAGCATCTATTGGATAGGCCCGAAGGGTTGCCTTTCCGACTCTCTACAGCAGGAAGGTTTTAAAGCTATATTTAGGAGCAAAAGAGGAGTAGTCTTTCCAGAAAGTTAATTATGAGTCTTTGGGCACAGGTACCTGTTTCTGAAGCACTAGATCTAGGAAAACTGGCAATATGACATTGACACTTTTTATCTTTTTCTAACAAGATGAGTGATCTGCTGGAGGTTAGAAGATGCTCACTGGCAGTAGGCCAGTTGAACCTGAAGATGAGGCTACTCTTTTTGTGTTGTGTGCTGACCACCATAAGAAAGAGCTATATTCTTTACCTCCTAGTATCAGGCAATCTTCTGGCAAAGCAGCGTGGGGCCTCTGCAGGAGTCTAGAGTGAGAGATAAAGCTGGAGCAAGTATGACATTGGTGATAGTGCTTCCACTAATGAGTTGGTGCTCTTGTTCAGTTTTTCTCCCTCTTAAAAGCTACTAGAAGGGAGGACTTTTCTGTAACACCAAACAGAGGATGGGTTTGGGAGGTACAGCGGCATTGGTCTAGTTGTCAGTGAAAGAGACCATTTTTGATTTTTCCCTGACTCTGTCCTCCCTGGGCTTCCCTCGGTATTCCCCTGGCTAGTAAACAGAAAATAAAAGCCACAAAAGGGTCTTCTGCTTGTTTGGCTTGCTGGGGAGGCAGCAGTGCTGTTGTAAGGGAAGTAGAGGGTGAGTATCGGTGGGATGAGGAAGGAGCAGTCCTTTTCAGAGGAGGCAGCTGTTAGATCAGCTCGGCTGCAGCCTGGGACTGCACACTGAGAGGCTGAAGGTACGTCCTTGCAGAGGGAAAATGTATCTGTTGGTGAAAGTAGGTTGCTGTATTGCCACTGAATGCTGTTAGCTGTAGAGCCAAGGTCAGATGGTGCCTCTTAGGACAGTTACGATTACAGGCAGCCTGAGCTGAGCAGTGTGAGCTCAGCATTGCTAAACCTGTTTGCTGCCTGCATCAAATAATTGGTGTCTTATCTAGATGGGAGCACTTGAATGGCATGCGTCTCCTCCACTTTCTCCTTCGCTGTCAAGAGTGTGGTTTCTAAGGTTAAACCTTTCTTAGTTTGGTTTGAGACCTGTGTTCTGAACTTTAATCTCAGCAGTACAAGCACTGGATTCTTCTTTATCCATGCATAAGTGAGGTTGCTTTAAAAATAAGTGTGTTCTGAAATATTGCAACAAACATGGAACAATAGCTACCGTCCTGCCCCCCAACACTTTTTTTGTTGTTTTTTCTTTTCAAAAAGGAATATTGAGTTGAAGCAGAACTATTTCCTTGTTTTGCTGGTGGATTTGTAGATGCATTTTTAATAGCATATTCTTACACTAAAGAAAAACCCAGTGGAAACTTTGTAAAAGCTGTATTTGTAGAGATGCTCATTTTACAAGGGAAGGGGACAATTTTACATTCTCTCACATGGTCTCAAAACATCTGGGCATATTATTACTAAAAGAGAAAAGAATGAGGACTGAGTTGCTCTAGAGATTGGGATATAAAATCTTTCACTTTCCATGTCACTGGTTTTAAGCCAGTCCAAATTGGAAATAGTTGAAGCATGGATGGCTCACCTGAAGTGAGTTGATGGAGCCTGAGCCCTGTTCTACCTGGTGTAGCACGATAGCTGTGTATGAGATTACTTGTCTCACCTTCTCTAGTATCCTGGGCAATGAGCCCAATGAGACCTTGTTTTATTACTTTATAGTTGATTTCTTCAGCTCTGGTAAGCTGTGTTGTTGAGGTAGTGTGGGGAAGCCTGCTATGCTCCTACATCACTATGCACCGTGTTGGTATAAATATAAGGTGCTGCTCTTCAGGGCAGCTATTAATGATAATAGTAATTATTACAATAGTAACTGCTTGTGCCACGTCCATGCCTTTGGGCCTTAACCAAGTATAACTTTGATGATAATTAAAACCAGAAGATTGTGACCCAGTAAAATTCATGAATTTGGCAGGGACAGCAATACTGGGGAGGAATGTATGCATAAAATATACAATAAATAAAATCAAGCTGTGGAAAGAGTAAAGAAGAGAACATTTTTTGTGTCTGACAGAACAACTGCAGGGTCGAGACCAGAGTTCTCAGAGGTTATCTTCTTATGCCATGGACTGGATTTTGTGCAGTGTAATCCCATAGTAACCTCTTGCTCTGGGGAAATTGCTAAATTCTAGGGCTTCCTCTGCATGACAGTTTTCCCTAAAATGTCTTCTCTCCCTAATCTGGCCCCATCAGCTTTTGTTTTTGCTTTTCCCAGCTTCTTGCTGCACAGGCCTGGCTATGATTTTCTGTATCCTCCAAATAGCCTTTCACAATTGCATTTATTTTCTTCCCTGAAATAGTTGAGGTCTTTGCTCAGAGGGAAAGCAAGCATATTTTGTATTATTATCTCTTGAGTGGGCCATTGGTATGTGGGCATGTGAACCCAGTTACGTTAGCTGCTCCTGCTCTTGGTATCCCCGAGGAGGGCTACACTGGTCTGCTGGGTACGGCTTCCAATTCAAGAACTACAGGGAAGAATTGACTATTCAGTTCTTAGGAGTATGGGGCTGAGAGCAGACTGGACCATCTACTATAGGAGGAGGAAAGATAGAGGCCAGGTCAGCCTGGAAAAGACTTCCAGGTAAGCACTGGGGAGAAAGTGGTTTGCTGCTCTTGTTGGGAGGATGGGAATCACAGGGCAGTGAACGTGTGCCCCAGCTTCTCACTCAGTACTAGCTGTTGCTTGCAATGCTCTGCCTTTGCAATGCTTTGCAATACTCACAAAGTAATCAGGGGAGTAGTAACTCCTTGCTATAGCTCAACAGTATGCTAGTATGCCTATGTTGTGAACGATTAGCCTTGCATCTATTCCTGGCTGCTTGGTGTTCTAAGAAGTGTGGTTCTTCTGAGATGGTTCTTCTCAGTGCCAGTGTGAACCAGACAATCAGCATCTGTATGAGTCCATCTGAATAGTGCTCATGTCTCATAATACTTCCTGTTTTTTTTCTGCATATACTAGGTGACCTTGGAAAAAGTCTTGGGGATAACCGTGTCAGGAGGCAGAGGATTAGCCTGCGACCCCAGAACCGGCCTCGTTGCTTATCCAGCAGGGTGAGTCATTAACCATGCTCTTCAAAGCTAAGATAAACCAGGACTGATATGTCAACTTAAAGATCCAGAGTGTTTCCAGTATGGCCTTTGATAGGGAGACTATTAATCTTTCTTTAGTGTCTTAGCACAGGAGAATGATGAGACTCAGCAGTGTTGACTTTTTAGCTAGGCTCTGTAGTGTGCTAAACTTGTCCGTAACTCAGTCGGATGTTCAAACCGATGAGTACCTAATGGTGCAGGTGATGCTTTCTATGACTTGACAGCTGATGATGCAAAAAGCCTTCTTGTGCGTGTCCTGTGATTTACAGCTTGCAATGTTCCTCATCCAAATGTGAGAGAGACTTCAAGCTGACAGCCTCTTGCATGTGGATTCTCTGGAACGCAAACCATCTATTGACCTCAATCTAAGTCCAAGTAGAGACATCCGAAAGAATACTTTAGATAGCAAAAGATCCACCAAGAGGGAGCTGAGGGGCAGAGAGGTGATTCTGAGAATTGCACAGTTTATCAAAAATCATAAACCCCCTGGGACAGATCCTGGTCTTGCTGAAGTTAGAGCTCACTCAGCTCGCATGGTTTTCTGACCAGTTCTCAGGTGTCAGCAGAGGAACACAGCATATCAGTTACTGGTCTGTGGGATGGGACTTCTCTGAAAGAGAGCAGCCCCTGAAAAATTTTGAAAGGAGAATGGAAGAGCGATGTAGAGATCTTTAACGGATGGCATGAAAAACAGGGGAGAAAAATATTTTGAGTGGGGTGTTGTTACACTGCCAGTGGAGGCATGGGATTAGCTGGAAAGATATGATACCATAATGGGAATAGGCTGGGAGGAGATAAGAGTGACTCTTTAGGAAGAGTCTTTACTGCCCAATGTAGCGCCACATAGAGATACTCCAGCCAACTCTAAATAGGATTGTGGAAGCCCATATGAACTTGGCTCTTCCTCCAAGCTAGTTTGTTGGCTTTGTTGGTCAGCAAGAGGGAGAGCAGTACTTTCAAGTGGCAGAGACATGCTATTCCAAAATGAAAGCTGGAATTGGAGGAAAGGAACTCTTGTCAAGAATAATAGGTGGCATTTTCAGGTGTACAAGAGACAGACTAATGACACTAAAGGATTCTGTGTTTGTTGCTCGAATAAGAGATGAGGTTGGTAAAGCTGGCTAACTTGTTTTTTTAGAACTAGAGAAGGGCAAAAATTTCTAATGTTTCCTGTTAGGCATTAGCACTGCTTTTTAAATCTGAGGTCTATGTGAGTAGAAATGCATTTTGTATAATACTATCAACTAAGAACAGGTCATTTTGATTATGATGTCTGGGTCAAAAACCAAACAGGGCAGAGTCTTTACCTGGGTAAGAATCATCTGATTAAAGAAGCCTCCAGGCTGTGATAACTACAGGCTGCCATGAAGACAGTTAAAAACAGTTAAACTGAAGACAGTTTTAGATCTACATCTGTATTTGACCACATCCTTTATGCTTGAACTCATTGGAGACAAGCAAATATATTTCAATGTGTGCCTCTGCATCTCTTCTGACACTGAATATATTTACCCTTGAAGAGGGCAAGGAGAGAAAGAAGAAAGCAAGTGAAGGATGACTGAGGTGATTTGGGCTCTTCAACAGCTAAAGATAAAACCGTTTTGTTAATAGTGATCTCATCTGACTGAGCTTGTGTGCCGAACATCAGTGTAATCAAGCATGAGGATGCCTGGGTGTGCTTTGAGGGTAATTAAGAGGTTATGTGGATCCTTGGGGCTTTGCAGAGGAATTCTTGTTCTTACTTGGTGGTAGCACCACAGGGTCTGGGGAGGAGACCCATCGAATATACTAGGTGTGTGTTTAGCAATTCCATATTTCATCCGACTTTTGTATCACAGCTAGCCTGTTTTATGATGCTGATGTCATTTGTTGCAGTCAAGTCAATCTTTTTGTGCAGGTTTGACCTAGCATTTGTTAAGGATCCTGGCATTACTGTTTCATTGGCTTTATTGATTTTATTTATTTTTGTCCCTGTTTGTTTGAATATACTGTACACTGGAACCTCTCAAACAAGGCTAGTGTAGGAAGCTGAGCCTTGCTGCATGCACAGTTGGTTCATGACCTGTGCATGCAACTTGGTCATCTTTAGCTGACTTCCAGGTGCTCCAATGATTTCCTCAGCCCTCAGCTCATCTGCTGAGGTTTAGTGATCCTGACACTTGCATGCTTTTTGCTCCTCTGTCCTACCCTTGAAAGCTGAATTTACTCAACAGCTCTGTATTGTCCTGTGAACAGTTTCAGTGTACATTTGGTTGTGATCAAAGCAGGTGCCACAAGCATCCTGGCTTCACTCAGACTAGCCATATGGATGCTTGTGTGAATGGGGACTTGAACATTAGAAGCTTTGGGGCTTTTTGAGCAGAATCTTATTCTGGTTTCTGGTTTGCTTATTACTTTCTTTTAATACCATTGCTTTTCTGGGTTTTCTTTTTCCTGGACTCTCTGAATCTCCTGAAAGAAGCAGTTCCCAATGCAACCCAAGCTCATTCCAGCTCCAAAGAGCTGAGTGCTCCCCTTCCTTTCTCAGTGCTTTTTGAGCCTTTTATCCTTTTTCTCCTCTGACCCTAACGAGGTTTTTGCCCCTGTGGCGTGTGACAGCATTGCTTACTCTGGTGGTGTTTTGGTGCAATACTTGCATTACAGGAGAGCTTTTTCTTCGTGGCTCCCATAAAGGCTAAAGGCTTGATGTGCTGCATGTATTCTAGGCACCACTTTCATATGGGGCTCTTGGCTTGGGAAATATAGTAACATGAGAGAGAAAATTATATCCCATGGATGGTCTTTCGTCTGCAACCTTCACTTGCCTGTTCTTATGCTGACAAGTGAAATAAACTCAAAGTTCCTTAAGTTCGTCTCTGTTAGGGTTATTTATCATGTAGTGCATAGCAAAGTAAGCTTTTCGGGGGGCTGTGGAAAAGGGAGTGATTTTCTTTTCTTTTTTCTTCTTGTGGCAGGCCTGATGCTCTGTCTTCTGATTTGTTTCCCCCCCCTTTTTTTCCCCCTGTCCCTCTTTCCTTTTGGTTTATTTTATTTTATTTTTTTTTTGCAGTAGCTGGTTGAGGTTCTGTCTCCTAGAAACAAGGAGGGAAACAATGCTCAGAAAATCCTCTAAGATTACTGATGGCTAGCATTTTAAAAAAAATGTTTTGAGGGGAAAAAAATGCCTATCCATTTAAATTCCAGACCAGCTGCTCTGATGGCTTGAGTCAGCTCATTTGCTGTGTGTGTAGTGGTGGCTTTTGTTTTGTTTCTTTTCTTTTTCTTTTTTTGTTTTGTTTTAAGCCTTAGGCCTGTGTGACTGACAGACTTATTTTGCTTCTCTTTACTCCTCCTCTTGGTTCACAGCTGGTTGTGATGGTTGGCTGAGAATCTCCCCTTCTTGTGAGGTACTTACCTGCTTCAGGGAGCAGCCTGCATTTTTTTTCTCTGTAGGAGAAGAAATTAATGCTTTGCACTGTTCAATGTGCAATGTCTTAAAACACTATTCTGTTACATTCTGACCAGTTTAAGCCTCTCTCAGCTCTGCTCATCAATTCCCAGCTAATCTGAAGGAAGTCAGGAATTTTTCTCTTTAGTGGCCCTTGCGGGGAAATTGATATTCAATACATATTCTTAGCGTGTGTAATGAGCTGACTGGTCTTAAACAGCATATTCTTCCCACCTCCCCCCATCTTTTTGCTTGTTCTCTCCGGCATAGCTTTTAACACAGAGCAACTTTTGCTCAAGACAAATGTGGGTGAATCTCTTCTGAGGCACGGTGAAATGAGTTTCCCCAAAGATTTCTCTCAGAGTAGGCTCTATCCATTACAGGCACAGCCCCCCCGGCTTGGTCTGGGCACATGCAGTACTTTTGCTGAACAAACGATGTGGAAATCTCCGTGTTCTGTACCACTGAGAATGAATTACGTATGTTTGCAGATGGGAGGGGGGAAAATAAACAAAGAGCTATATGATCAAACTTAAGATAAAAGAACGATTAAGTCTTTTCTCCTACTGTTTTTTTTTTGCCAAAAGATCTTGTGTAAACTAGACCTGTTCTTGCTTCAACTTTATCACGTTGAGCTTCTCTGAGGTAGGAGTATTAGTATTCAGAAGTGAGTACTGGTACTGCATGTTGAAAATTGGAAAACTGCGTGGCAGCCTGGGTCAAACTGTTTTACCGCCACTGCACTATGCAAGTCGGACAGTGATGCCGCAGTCTCGCGTGTGCCAACCTGCTCTGGAGCAGAAGCGAGCTGGCTGCGGTTGCTTGTTCTCATTCCACCTCTTCTCCTCCTCTTCCGCCTCTCATCCTCTGCTGATTTGCAGTCCTGCACGTGAGCCCTTTGAGCTCAGTCAGCCCTCTGAGTCATAACCTTCGTGGCTCTCTGTCAACTAATCCAGGGAGATAAGTGTCAGGTCCTGCATTAACAGGGCAGTGACAACAGCCTGCATCACAGCGAAGAGACTTAGGGGAGGAGCGCAGCAGGAAATGAGTGAGTGAAGTTTAATCCAGCCAGGAGTCTGCTCAGCACGTGTTGAGCTGTCTCACATAATTGAGTGGTAAATCCTGCTGGAAGCTGAAAGACTGAAGATTTTTTTTCCAGAAGTGATTATTGGTTTGCTCCCAAATACCTCTCCAATTCCAACAGCCAAGCTGCAAGTCTAAGCAGTTTCCAGCCATCCATATGTGGAATCTCCTGGAATGTTTTAATCAGAATTTTCTATCATTATGTAGTAACCTATTATGTTGTGCCAACCTATCAGCTTAGAGTGATTTCCTGTTACCTTAAGGTGCATATAACTCACAGTGGAAGAACGGCATTAAGGATAAATGTTGCGTAACTTTTGCAGGCATGACAGGCATGTTGCCTTGCCCTTTCTTCTTTAAAGGGGAAGGATTTGGATACCAAGGCATGACATTAGGACACTGGCATGAATTATAATAGAGATGGATCCAGTTGATGACTGCTGGTGATGTAGGAAAATTCATTCTATACTGTTTTGAACTTGAATTAAGAGTTCTGACCATAATGCTCAGATTAGAACTGGTTGCTAAATGGGCAATGAAATCCTAATTTGTAAGACAAGTTTTCCTACCTTTTTTTCAGAGCATTTTTTCTCTAAACTAGTTGATCACTTTTCTTAGACACCGCAAGGGTGGTTGCCTTTAGAAAGCTGTGCGTACATAGAAGGAATCTACTTCTTTATAAACTGTATCCCTTGGTACATATGCAGTTTTTGCAAAGTTCTACTGCTCTGGGTAGACGCAGTTGTTTTCACTGATTTTGCCCTTGCATAAAGGGTAATGGCATGGGCCCAATCACAAATGCAGCTTGAGTGGGTGCAGGGACACTGAAGTACTTTAACTGCTGAGTTACCAGTAGATAAATCCAGTTCTGCTAGTGCTGACTCCTTCGATTTTACTTTACCCAGACTTACGAGGGAGAATTTCTGAGCAGTCTTTGTATGTTCATTTCTAAAGGAAAGTCATGTGGCTTTGTGAAGACCATAGAAGCCTACCCTAAAATGAAGAGAAGTTCTCATCTATGGTTTGAAGTAAATTTCAGCATCTCTGGCCAGAGCGGAGACAGCTTGCTTTGTCCTTTTAAAATTGAGTCAGTGTCCTTTCAAGGATTGGACCTCTGTCCTCTCCCTGCCTCCCAGGAAACTGAAGTGGTGTTAATGCATTCCTTGTATGAGGATACTGTGCTTGTACATGCCATCTGGGGAGATTTTTCAGCTGGCACAACTGTGGTGGGCCCAGAGAAGAAGATAATAAAGTCCTCTTCATTTAACTGTTGAACACAATTTGAATTAAAGAGTTACGACTGCAGCTGGGTCTGGGTTGGGCCATTACAACAAAGCAAAACAAAATTTTCTATGCCAAAAAGGGAACAACATGAGGTTTGAGTGTCCTGAAAGTGGCCAAAAAGATGATGAAAAGTGACCAAATTATTCCTTCCATTTCTTCCCCGGTAATAACAGATCTCTCAGAATGAAGTAGGGATGTTTTGTTTTTCTCTTAAATCTCCATGTCTTAATTACTGGCTGGAGGGAAGGGAGCATATCTACGCTGAAGCACAAAGACCTCAAGTGCAAAACATTTACTTTAGCTCTTTGCTTTTGGTAATGTAGATGAGAGACGAAGGGTGGGCTGAGCAAGGCTAATGCAGTCCTGGATTCTGGCAGCTGAGCACTCTTTGCACTTGGGAATGGAGATCCCCTTGCAAGAGTGCTTTATCATCAGCCCAAAGAATTAGTAACTCTGATAAATTAAACTGCAGAGGTGAATTTAAGGGGACTATGGTCTTTTCCCTCCTCTACTTCTGTTGGCCTGTGAGACTTGTAGGAACAGTCATGCAATCCTGCAGCAATTACCCCCTAGTTCTGCCCTCTTCTCATCTAGTTAGCAGCTAGGTCCGGGCCTGAATCCCCATCACTGCACTTCAGGCAGAACAGACCCTGCGTAGTGGAGTAGGAATGGACTTGTCTGAGCTGTTTCAGTGTGCCAGCACGCACAGGCAAGAATTTCTACACTGATATTTTTGCTTTGTTCACATTTTTGCATGTGCTGGAGACTCCTCCAAATTGAGTCCGAGTCTCAGCAATAAAATGACATCTAAAAGGTAGAATTGTTTGCTAAACTGTTGTGAATTGATCTAGTTCAGCTGTCATCTCATTTGATTTGGCAGAAAAGATGTAGACGCAAAAGAAGCAATAGGAGTGACCACCTAGACATGTTGGCAGAGCTACACTGGTTTAAGTCCTTAGCAGAATGGAGTAAAGTCTGTCAAATTGACTTCTCGTCAAATTCCCCATTGGTCAGCCCTCAGGGAAAGGGGCCTTTTGATGTGTCTAATTTAAACGCCTTACCTTGGATAAACAATTCAGAATGTGACATTTGGTAGAATCTTGTAAAGTAATGAGGTAGTCATGAAATTTCCAGGTCTGTGGCAAACCTACTGTGCAACAGAAAGGAAGAAGTAAAGCAAAACTTCAAAATAACAGAATAGAAATGTTTTTTATTAAATTAGAGAGGAAGTTGTTGTTAAACTTGAAGGAGACTCTGTAAAGTCTCTGATAAGAGTGCTGCTGTCCACGCTGCTTGCACCGAAGGCTGCAGAAGTTGTGTGCTGTCAGACTGCTGGAGGGAAGGTGTTTGGAGTGTGAACCCATGACTCTGAGTACCCTGCAGCTGGCTGAGGAAGTATTTGATGCCAACTTCACCAGTAGTGGGATAGGTTGAAACTCTTGGGGGTGGACAGCAGGTATCTTGCGGGACACTTGGCTTCAGACTCTTTGCAGCTTTTACCTTATGTTGCATTTGATAAAGAAGAAAACAGACAGGACAGTGCTGCTGCCTGGAGTTGCCAGCTCCCCAGTCTCTTTGAGACAAGCTGCTGTTTTGCCGTATGTGGAGTTTCTAGTTACTTCTCTAGAGTGCTATACACTAATTCAGCCTTCAAGTTATAATGGGGTGGATCACCATTCTGCCGCCTGTATCAAAAAGCAGCTGTTAGAGACTCAAGACATATACAAATGAAATGCAGTGCTTTGTCCCACAGTTAATATTTGAGGATCTGGCAGCAGCATCCTCCCTCTAGGTGCCAGCGTGCCTGCTTATCCTCTGTCCTTCAGCAGATGTGTTGCACGAGCCTTTTCCCTGCAAAGTTCTTCTGCTCTACATTGATTGTGCTCCCATCTTACCTGGGTTGAGCCTACACTTCTCTATACCTTTTTTTTTTCTTCCTTTCTGTCAGGCACCAGGAAAGGGCTGCAGTGTCTCGCTAAGCTCAGCATCTCAGTGCTGCTTGCACCCCAGTGTCACTGTAGAAACCCTCAGAAGTGAAGAGCAGCAAGCCTTGTTTCCTCTGGGAGTGCTTCCAGTGGGAGGAACCGCCTGTTGACAGGCGGTGCTCTCACTCGCTAGGCTCAGGCAATGAATCAAAACTGAAGTCTGGTGATCCCTGGTGGTAGCAGGTGCTGCCTTTCTTTTTTTTTTTTTAACACAACCAAAACACAACCAAAACCAAAAAATACACAAAAAACACCCAGTCAACTCTCCTCATGCACATTCCTCTCTAAAACCCCAACAAAAACAAACAACCTACAGTAAGCAAGGACCTGTTTAGGTTGCCAGGAGGTTTTTTGGCATACAGAGTGAATTGAGAATTTTTGAAGGGAATGGTCCAGTTGTAATGAAGTATCTTAGGAAATGTTTCACTAATCCCTTTACCAAGAATTCTCTGGAGATAAGGGAGAGTGAGTGAATGAGCATGTGCAACCACCTTCCACCGAATAAGTGACTTGAGAGCACTCTCTTAGTGTTTGAGCAACCCTGCTTTGAGTTAAGCAGAGAACTGGGTTCAGTTCCGATAGGAACTGTTAACTCTCTCTTTCCCTGCCTGCCCTTCAGCCTCAAGATTAGAGGGTGGAGGCAGATGGAAGTTGTTATATATTTGGGGGGATAGTAAGAGCTTGTCTGAAGGACAGGAGGATATTTTTCAGCATGCTTCTAGCCAGTGGTGTATGAAGCCTGTGTGCATCAGACCAAGAGAGGACTGAACTGCTTCCACGGTAATTTCAGGAACCTTTCTGAAAAAGTCTGCAGTGGGGAGTAGGCAGAGCACTGAGCAGGACAGAACTGAGAATTCTTTTTGTCTGTTTTTGGTCTTCCACACGGTTGGATAGTAGGGCAAATCACTTTTTTTTCCCCCCAACTTGCACCCTATTCTAAAAATAAGAGAAATAGTATTAGCTGAGCCCTGAAGAAAGTTTATGTTAGAGTGTGGATTCTTGCTGCTGCCAAAAATGTCAGTGATGAAGAAAGTGAGAGAAGGGGAATCGGAATGCTCTTATCTTTGCAAGGCTGCAATGAAAATTCTTGTGACAAAGAAAAAGCACTTAACTGCCCTTGAAGCTTTCCTGTACTGAATTCCAAAGGCTGCAAGCTGGTAAAAGGTAGGGCATCTTGGAGGATTCCTGCAAGTTTGCTGTTAGTTGGTTTGCCTGACAAAGTGTTAAGAAGAACTATACTACATGCTTTTGCTACTTTTACCATAATATCAGGGTAAATATTCCACTTCCCTCAAGAAGTGTCATCTTGCCTGTCAGAATAATTACAACGCTGTTCTCCTGTCCATGAACCTGTTGATGGCCATGTCTGACTTTAACCTGTGTTGTTAACAAAAATGCTACTGTTCTTACTTTCATGTTACTCAGTTGCATTTTATTTTAAATTAGGAGACAGGCTGAAAATAATTCTGTGTAGGTAGATAGTTTGCTTTTCAGACTTTGATCTGATTAACCAGCATGTGAACTAAAACGTTGTCAGAAAAAAAAAAATACAGTCCTATGATGAGGATTGATTGCAGTTTGTGCAAAGAAATTTGAAACAAGAGAGGAAGCATGTTTGCTTTATTTAATAACAGCGTTAAACACTCCAGTAGAGCTGTGCAAGGAGGCAGCTTTGACAGGTTTGGAAAGCTATTGCATGTCGTGTGCGGTAGGGAAGAGGAGCGGTTGCAAGGCTCATGCTCTCCTGGCAGTTTTGAAATGTGTAGTGCTTTTCTTGGCTTGATGCTCTACAACTCCCTGGGGTTCACCTCTGGCCTGAGAAAGGAGGGGGATGGCAGAGAGCAGGAATGCCTGAAAGGCTGGGTACCTGCAGGTAGCGACCTGTAGGTCGATTCTCTACCTGCTCGGTATCTCTCGAGCAGTTATGCCTCCTAGCAACCAGCACCTTGGTGCGGCAACATGACTTGCTTGTGTGAGCCAAGTCCTAAGCTTGCATAAGAGCGAGGGGGGGAGGAGACTGAATAGCAAAGTCTGGGATGAAACTGAGATACCAACTGCCTCAGCTGAGCTCCGCCCTTTCTAAGGATCTCAAAACAAGCGCTGTGTCTCCTGGCAACCTTTACACAAATTGTAAAGTTAAACTTAAAAGAAGTACGTACAGTGCAATGTACCTATCCCATCACCAGGTGTGAACAACAGGGAGTCAGCCACTTATCTCTTTCTGGAGGATCTAGCACTGTAGATGGTTTGGGGTTTTTCTTGCTGTCAGAAGGGCAACAAGTAAAAAGTGAAAGAGCATCTTGTTAAACAAGATGGCTAGGAAGTGGTGAACTTTGCTCGTTGTAAGCACGTCCATCCAGAGCCGGGACTTGGCACTCCCTGCTGGGCTAGCACTAAAGGCTGTGCCCCGCTGCGTGTGCACGCGTACGCTAGCTAGCTCTGTAGGAGGATCTGGTTCTTTCGGCTGGTAGTCAAGGACTGACAAAGCCGATGTCAGCCACTGCCTTGCCTGGAGTGTCGGTTGCTGCGCTTTGACCATGCTGGCCAAATGCTTGTTAGTCTTGGACTTTAACCTGGCTGCGTTTACCTGTGATGAGAGAAAGAGATGTATTAGAAAACAAAACCTTGGGTTTTATCCTGAGTGCTTCTCCTTCTAGGAAAGTTGTCTTTTCAGATCTTGTGACAACTGGTGCTCATTAGCTATGCTGAAGAAAAATGTCAGTGCAGTTAAAACGCTGTATTTTTAGGATAAGGCAAAGCAGAAGTAAGTGTTCACGTTTCATTAAAGTCACAGCTGTCACAAGACTCGTAAAGAGACAATATAGGCAGAACTGAATTTTGCTACCCTGGGAATAAGAGTCTGAGTTATTCCTGCTTTGAGAAGCAGTGGAGCTAGGACAGAGAGCCAGAAAGAGCTCTGAGGACTTTAATCTTGGAACCATTGGAGATGTTGCCTTGGTGATGGTATTGATAGTAACTGCTTGAAGAGGCAAGCTTCCTCCTGCCCCTTCCCTCAGCAGCGGCAGCCAAGGTCAGGACCTTGCGGGGTTTTGGAGCAGGCTAAGCTGGCAGGAGGCTGATGATGGCCATTTTGCTGTCCCTGGCAGTCTGCTGCCTTAGGCAGCTCGCCTGCTTTGTCCGTTCCTAGAGGAGGCTAAAACGACTGGCTGTTTGGAGCGGTGATTCTTCAGCTCTGCACTTTCCAAGAAGCGGGGCTCGTTTTGGTCGTTGCCGCTCGTACGCAGGCACTGCAGGAGTTATGCTTATCGAGGCGTTCAGGGGGAAGAGCTGCTCCAGTTTCTGGGCTGTAGCAGGGCTGCAGGAGACACGCCAGAGCGCAAAGCTGGGTCACCCGCTACTGGAGGGGGCCACAGTGCGTTACGCCCGCATGAGCGTCTTCGCGGGGGGATAGGGTTGTGGGGAGGGGGCTGTAAGGCCGACCTGCCTCTGTCTGCTTCTCTCCAAAGGTTAATTAGATGAGAACAGAGAGAGAGTTAAATTGTATTACTTTTGGTATTTTAATATTCACCATGCTGATTGCCAGTGGTACTGCAAAGCCCTTAGGCACCTGCTGTGAGCTTTCCTGTTCTTCAGCTCCAGATGATTAGTTTGATGTATAAATCTCTCCCTGGTGTCCATGAATTGCTAAGGTGCAATGAGGAAATACCCAGGCTGCACTTACTACTGGAAACAGAGGGGCTGGCCAATTGCTTGTAAATGGGATATGTTTTCCTTTGGGACTTCCTTTCAAAGGAAAAAGCTTCTTCAGCTTTCAAGGCTTTGCAGCATGATAGGAACAGCTCTTGCAGGGGAGGCACTGCAGACTTGGAGCTGGAGCCAGGTGTTCCTGTGTAAGCTCAGCTGGGTCTGTGCATCCCTTCAGAGAGCTGCTTGCTCTCCGGAGGTTGCCTTCAGAGAAAGCTTCGGACTGGAGAGCTGAATTTGATCAGCACTTGATGTCAGAAAAAATCTTGTGTATGGACAAAGAGGAAGCACACCTCCTCTGTGTATGTGTGTGTGTATGTGTGTATATAAATATGTTTGTGTATATAGATATAAAAACTAGGCATTTATTGTTAGTATGACTGAAATCTTAACACTAATTCAAGAATCATTGTTAGTCTAGATCTAATCATCTAGAAAAAGAAAGAATAATAATGCATTAGAAAACGTCTATACAGGAAAAGTCTCGGTAACAGTAGTAATGCAGTGAAAACAGTTACACACATAGACGCACACAGACACACACTTGTTAGTTTCTGTCCCTTTTTTGGACTGCTGGAGACAGTAACAGCATAAGACTTCAGCCTCTGGAGACCTTCATTGGCCAGAATCTGATGCTGATGTTGGTTTCTCCTTCCTTGCTATAGGGCTCACTTGATCACTTTTATAAGTTTTCTAACATGCTTTTTATATCTTTCTCTTCTCTTTATGGAGTCTGCAGTTCCATGTTGCATCCAAATTTGTGGTGCCATTTATGTATGTTAGATACAACTTTTGTTCTATTTGTTGCCTCTAAAACCAGTTTTGTCCAGTTCCAGGTCTGTAGTTCTTCAATTGACCATTGACTTATTTGTGGCTATGGAGTCTTCTGTGCCCCATTTCTTATCATCCCATGCCTGCACTCGTCTACCACAACTTCTTGAGGCCTCTGCTGTCATACCAGGCCTGTATTTGTCTACACTACAGCATCATGATATTTGTAAATACCTCATTCAATTTGGATTAGCTGCTTGCTGCTGCTGTCTATATTAAACTGTGGTTGTACCACACAAAGATAAAAGAAAAACAGATTAGGCATAAATACCCAGTTAGAGAAATTGCTGTGACAGCTAAATCAGGTAAAACAAAGCTACAGGCAGGTCAAGAAAAGTTTAGACAGAGCAAGCCAACAGGCATCAGTCCTGAGGCCTAGCAGGCTCTCTACAAAACTTATAGTCTGTTACTGAGAATGGAAATACTGTATTGAAGGGCTGTATCATTACAACTTTTTGTCCTTCATCTTTCCTTCCAGTGGTTTTGGTAGCTCTGATTATTCACTTGCTGCCTTGTGCATTGGAAGACAAATCTAGGGCTGACAGCCAGACACTGCCCGAAGAGGGATCAGCTCTGTGGTGCAAGCAAACTGGTGGAGCCCAACTGGGGATCAGGAGATCCCTGAAGCAGTTGTCTTGGCTGGTCTGTGAAGACCATAACTTGTTCTTTTCTACTTGTTATGTGCCTGTGACAGCTGTAACGTTTTGAGAGAAGTCCTCAGCATATGGAGGCAAGTCCTTCCTGATGAATTTGCCAACACACAGTATGCTTTGATCATGTAGCATTCATCCTGGAAAAAGCTATGTTCATCTCCTTGGTGCAAAACTCCTCCAGTTTTTCAGGCATATACTGGCTATTTGTTTTATCCTTCTTGGTAGCATCTGGGATTGGTAAGGTTCTGCTCAGGGCTCCTTTGCTTTGCTTTTCTTTTTCTTTCTTTCTTTCTTTCTTTTTTTTTTTTTTTTTTAATGCTTTGCAGTCTCTCCTTTCTAACTGATAAACAGTTTCTTCTTGTGAACTGTCCATGTAGTTCTTTTACTCCTTCGGCCTTCCTATTTTGAATTGTCCATTGCTCTAGGTCCTGGGGCTGGTCCTAGTTTGTGGTCACTGGGCATTTGCCAGTTATGCTGAAATAAAACACAGTTCTGTAACTCTTCTCACAGCTTTGTTGATTTAAAACTTAGGTGGTTCTGTAAGTGGTTCATCTGATGTTGCTTACCTGCCTGTAGGGTACCATGTGTTTGCAGGGAGAGAGGAAAGTGAACAGCAGTGGGTTGGTGCGTGTGTTTTTTTTTTCATCAGTGTCTTGTGTTTTGTGGCCTGTCAGACCTGCAGGCTGATGCACAGCACTGTGCATGTATATGTAGCTGGTGCTTTACATGGCTTGGCTGTTCCACCTAGCTATGTGAAGTGTGGAAGAGCAGGCGAGATATTCTTCAAGGTAGGGGAGATAGCCTGTCCCCAGCTCCATCGGGGCAGTGTTTCATCCAAGTTTGTAAGCAACATATGTCTTGCCCATAAGGTTTTTCTTCCTTTTCTGGCTTTGCAGTGTTGATGGGAATCAAGAGATTTTGAAGGTGGAGTTCCTGCTGAATCACTGGTGACTAGGCAGTCATGAGCCATTTCAATTGTTTGAAATTGTTTTCATCTTCCTTGTATTCATAATGATTCCCAGCTGGTAAGCTGATTTAAATTTATTGTTTTTTTTTTTCCTCTTAGCCCCTTTTCTTGCCTCTGTTTTCCCCACACACATTTCTTGTCCAAGTTTTTCACAGTTGCCATTCTGGCATAGCTCTTTGCCTCCCAGAAAGGTGCCTCCTCACTGTGATGTCCTATGAGAAGCCATCGCTTTCCCTAGGGAGCTGGTACTGTGTGTCCCTCGCTCCAGCATGGCTGGTGTGGGGTTGCGTGCAACTTACCCAGCAGGAGACAGGTCCTGTGCTGTTTTTTGCCCCTCTATCTGTTTTTGGTGAAGTGTGGACCCTGAATTTGTTTACCTGAATCATCATCTTGTGCTTGTGTTTGCCTAGCGTTAGAAGGATTACCAGCTTTAAAACTTTCCTCTCCTGTCCCCCTAGAAACAGACCTTAAACAACTTACCTTGCAGTTTTTCTGTGCCCTGCAGCATGAATGTGACAGTTCCAAGGAGACCAGGATATGCTGAAGTAAAATCAGCTGGACCAGTTAGAAATGGTTGCGGAGGATCTTCGTGAGCAGGCTGTGCCCTTGCTCTGATAGCAGGCAGATAGGAGGGGTCTTCGAACCCTCTAAGTTTTTCCTCTGTGTTCCTGTTCCAGCTGGAACTTCTGTGATGTCTATTTGTACGTAAGAAGAGAGTCCTGAATTGGTATGCAGTCACCATCTCTGCTCTGTTAGATTTTTTTTTTTTAAAATCCCTTTGTGCTGGGGATTTTTAAGCCTCATTTTAAAGTATTTTGGGTATCTTTCAAATCTGTGCATCTGTCCTCTGATATCTGCAGCTTGAGATCAGGTACATAGCTGGTTACTCTTAAGGAAATGATCTGGCAGATGCAAAGAGGCTGTTGAAAGCTGCCAGTGGAAGTTCCAGATGGCGAGGAGGATAGCTGCCTGGTTGTCTGGATGTCATTGGATCATATAGGCACTCTTGAGCATGGCGAGAAGCTTTCTGAGGCTTGTATATTTGGGGATAGAGCAGTTCTCTTGCGTGGTTTGCTCATCTGCCTTAGTGTGGATGGATGAATGAGAACTGAGCTATCACTGGTGTTACTCTACCCCAGCTGGGGAAGCTGTGGAGGAGAGCAAGAGCTTCCCGTGGTGGACTGTGAGAAAAGGCTCTGTCTTATGAATGCATACAAACTGTCGCTGCCCGCTGGGTAGAGGATCTGCATTTTGTGTGTTGATGCACAGGATCCAACAAGGAGCCTGTCCACAGGCTGCCTTCAACTCTGCCTCTTATGCATCATAAATACCAGATTAAACTATGTCAGCCCAAAACATTTTTATTAGATGCGTTGCCTCTTCCTGCTCCCTCAAATGACCAAGAGTAGGGGTAAATGAGCGGTTTTAAACCTGGTGTTTGTTACTCTTAGCCAGAGGAGTTTCTACCATCCCTGTAGTTGTCACCTGGTCTGTAGGTGGGAGTTGCATAATAGGGTTATGTTTTAGCCCTGGATGCCTTCAGGTGCTGTTCCACAGGATTCTCCTGCAATTTCCCCTTCTGTCTAAGGGATTATGAAGAGGAGCCTGAAGGCATCCAGCTCTAGATTTTTATGCACAGATTTAAGCCTGTAAGAGAATCTAGTGGGCATGGTAGCAAGCAGGTTAAAATTCAGTTTGGATGAGGGTAACATGATGCTGGAATATGGGGCAAATAACAGGCGTCTTTTCCCCTACTGGCTTAAGAAATCTCAAAAAGTCACATTTCAGGAGGCTGGGGGGATAGTCTGGGAAACTCCCTCTAAAATGTGCCCTGTGCTATTGACCACTGTCAGAGGCAAGATACTGTGCTTTGGTCAGAGCTGGTGGTCATCTTGTATGCTTTGGGGCAGAGCCTGTTCCATGGTGCATTTGAGCTCCCAGTCCTACAGATTTGGGGAGCCAACAAACTTTTTAAACAGAACAAATTCCCCTGAGAATCTCTTGCCCCAAGCCTTATCATTACTGTTTGACAACCAGAAATTCCTAGACTCTTAGCCTAGTGACACTCTAAATGAATGAGCCATTCCAATTATTTGAAATTTGAATTATTTGACTGCTTTTTGCAGTGGTTTCTTGTTCTGCAGTCATGGCCTTTTGTTAGCCTATATTGGTTTCTGAAGGGTGAATTTAACTCTCTCTGAGACTTGCACCCCTTCCAGTCATTTTGGTCGTGGTTTGGTGCAGTGAGCTCCAAAGGCTGTTATGCTCAGACAGTGTCAGCTAAGTCTTAACCTCTCAACAGATATGCCTTTCTTCTCAAAATGCATTTAGTTAATATAACTTGCCTGAAAATACCTCTTCAGTTACATATTCAGTGTGCACACCCTCTCCCATCACTGTTAACCCAAAGTGTCTACACAAGCTGATGTTAACTTTGTTCACACTGATCAAGCCTCCCATGGCAACCAGTGCACTGTTCAAAAAAAAAAAAGAAAAAAAAAGTCTGTCTGTCCATCTCTCTCTTCTCTGTTTTTTCTTCTCTCTCTCTCCTCCCCTCCCCCCCAAGTATGCATTTAGTGCATAGGAAGCTATTGCACTCACTTGAATAGCTTTGGGTCTTGGGAAGACAGCAGAGTGTGAATTGAGAAATGGACCAGTATGGAAGGGATGGGACTGTTTGCTCTTTTCATTTATTCTTGCAGCAGCATGAAAGGAGGATATTGTAGTGCAAAAGAAATTTGTTTTGATGTCTGAATGGAGGATTTTTTCCTCTCTATACAGCCTCTTCTTTATCACCTAAATTGTGTGCCCTTAGCTAGTCGTGAACTCTGCTTCCAGTCGCATGTCCCACAAGATATGGCAAGGCTGAGTTGATGGATAACTTGGGAAAGGAATGCCATTGCTGACTTTCAGTCTTCCAAACCCCCTGGGGAGGGGGGTGGCCAGCAGAAGAAGGAAAGAGGAAAACTGATGCTGGCAGAAATCTGCTTTCTATTAGCTTGCTGAAGAGGGGTGAGGGAGCAGACGAGTGGGGGAAGGGCAACTGAGACTAGAGGGATGTGCCGGGAGGCAGGAGGAGGAGGATGATGAGAAGGGACAATAAAATGCACTGACACTAGTGTTTGGGGAAGAGCAGGAGCGGAGCTGGGATAAGGAGAGGCAGAAGTAAGAGGGAGGAGGGTAGGAAGGGTTGGAGTGACCCTGTGCTGCTGATTTAGTGAGTCAGATACTTTGTGTAAATGTGATATTGATGTCTGATTCCTCTTGATTCCTGCTCCTATATTTAGTTTAGGGAAATTGCTGCATTTATATGTTTTGTTTTTCTTTCCTTTTGCTGGAGCCAATGGAAACTGTTGCAAACTCCACTTGAAACATCACCAGCTTTATATCTGCGTATATGGTGCATAGTTGTGCATATATAAGATGGGGCTGTGCCTTCATGGAGATTTGACAAGCTCTCCAAGGAACCTTTCACTGCTGCCTTGTTGGCTGTCCCAAATGGGCTTCCTGATGGAGAAAGCTCAGGTTGTCTGCAAGAACCTTGGACATAGCTCTGAGAACTGATTCTGTCCTCTGTGTGTGTTTGTCTGAAGTTATCTAAAGTTACCTGAATGCCCCACAAGAAAGATGAACCCAGGGAGAGGTCCCGCCGCCAAGTGCCAAGTTGTTTTTAAAAGCTGCTTGTATCAGGAAGGTATACTTGAAGGTTGTGGATGACATCACAGACCTAGAAATAATACTTTTAAATATGTGTGCAGTTGCCAATGGCCTCTGTAGGAACTAATCTGCAAACAAACTGGACACCTGATCTCAACTGGCTAGGACATGGCTTGTACAGCAGTAATCCACACAGCAGTGAATGGTTTCTATAAATGTCTTGGAAATCAGAATACAGTCATGGATCAAAAGATGTGGGCATTAAGCTCTGCCCACAACTGCAGAGAAGATACAATTTTGTGCTGAAGCAAGGCTGTTAAGTGTTCACCTTCCAAATAGCCAGTGTGCACCAAACACAGTGTTTCTCTATACAGGTCCCATGTGAAGCTCTTCTGGAGCTAGTGCTAGTATTCATGTTGCCACAAACATTTAAAATTTTCTGTTGACAAGGGTGTCCTGAAGTTCTGAATTTGCTTTGAAAGCTTAAATTCGGGCAAGGTGTGGAGGTAAGAAGGAGGTGATGAAGCTATCATAAAAGTGCAGGTTTGAAGTACTTTAGTTGGTCTACGTCTGTAACTAGAAGTTAGGAATGAAAAGATCAATCCCATCTTCTTTGTGTTCCTTCTGCCTCTTTGACTGAAAATGCTGAACATGCTTTCATGAAAAAACAGACATGATAGAGGATGGATAGATGGGTGGATGCTTGGTATGTCATTATTTCAATTAGTGTAAGATTAAAGCAACAAAAATGGAAAAGCATAGCTGCTTTGAATCTCCTGAGAGCTTGGTAACTTTGGGGCTTGCAGAGCTGAGCTGCAAGAGCTTGAACAGGCATTGAAATTGCCTGAACACTTGGAAGAGGTTTCAGTGCTGGAAATGGTTAATCGCTGATCTTTATAGAGGTTTGCTCTCTAGAACAGAGTGCACTAGACACCTTCCCAAGTATTTTGAGTGTGAGCCAACTTTCAAAGTGAGGTGCTCCCGAGTCCCAGAACAGTAGTCCTGCTGTAAGATTTGTGTGTTATGTTGCTG
Organism: Rhea pennata; assembly: GCF_028389875.1. Lineage (NCBI taxonomy): Eukaryota > Metazoa > Chordata > Aves > Rheiformes > Rheidae > Rhea > Rhea pennata. The sequence goes on along the minus strand of NC_084667.1, from coordinate 16,334,800 downwards.
CCATCTTGCTCAATAGGGTATCCTTGGCTTGGCTGGAGTCTTCCTCGCTCTTATGCGGGGCAGGCAGGAGGGTGCTGATAGAAAATCAACATGGGACAGCATTGCAGTGGGGTGGCTTTTGTTGGGTAAGAAATGAATTTTAAAAGATTAACTTAAACAATAAACTGATTTAGCTAGGCTAAGGCTATTAAAGATCACAACCAGTAAGCAAGTTTAGTTTACAATTCAGCATAACCACATGCACTCTTGTTTCAGTACGTGTGTGAATTAAAATTACTTTTCTGTGACACAAGTCCTTATTTGCTATCTAGTAAGGAGATCTTTCATATCCTCTCCTCACCCCAACCATTGAGTTGTTTAACTATGAGTTGTAAACTCAGTGGCTCAAACATAAGGGTGCCTTAATACAGGCTTAAAGTGTCTGAGTGGTGGTCTGACGTTAAAACCCGTGCTGCTCTTGGAGTGGTTTGCTGATTCCCCTTGGTGCATGAGTTGGCTGGCTCTTATCTTTACTGTGGGGTCTCAACTTCACTGAGAGCTAAGAATTGGGAAAAGAAGTCTGCAGGGGAGACCTTGCAAGCAAATGGCCAATTGTGGAGGGTGTTTGAGCTAAAATTCGTGTTTGTAAGTGGCTAGAGGCTCAGCTACATAAATTAATAGAGGCAAAGACCTGGATACTGTGCTATTCTAGGAGATGGTGTGTTTAATTGCTTGCTTGGTTTGAAAACCATGGTTTGTCTTTTGCCTATCTTTCCTGTATTTTTAGATTGTGTTCACTTCTATGATGTCCTGTTTTTATGCAGAGTTCCTTGTAATAAAACACAAAAGGATTTAAATTTAAAAGCTGCATAGGAAAGTCGTCAGCAGGATTCTGTATCTTCTCTTTATTCTTTCTAATATATCTGAAGCTTATTTTGAGCAACTCATTCCTGTCATAGCTCAACAGGATTTTGGTCCATTTCACCCTACCCAACTTCACATAGTGTGTTTTTTTTGTCTTGCTTTTCTGATTAGCTAAAGGCTTGGAAATTAGATAAACTTCCACATCTTCCACTTCCTATTTCATGTCTAATGATTTACAAGCCTTAAACTTTCCTGCCTTGTTACTGGATCACAAAACACCGTTACACTAATCTTTACACTAATCCTATAGAAATAAGTAGCATTAATAAGTAGCATAGTTTTGACTTGAAACTTTCCAGATAGTTCCCCCGCATAAAAAGCACATAAGATCAATCACAGTTTTGAACAACCTTTTGCTGCTGTTCCACAAGATTACCTCTCCAGTTATGGTTGCCTGCTTTAATGTATCAAGAAAGCCTGGTGGTTTATTGCCTTGTCGTTCTGTAGAGTGCATGTGTGTGTTTAGGCTGCCAGGGCTATTCTTGAGCATGGTAGGTGGAAATGTAGAGTAGTCTAATGAGGGGTCCACACCTTGTGCACAACGGGTGTCTTGGAGGTTGAAGCTTTAGTGCCTTTTGGAGTCTTCTTTGAGGTAGTGATGTTAATGGAGTGTGACAGCTTTGGCCAAAGACACTTGCTCGTGGTATGTCAGTCCTCCTTTGTGCTCTTTTTTCCAGTTTAAAATTTACACTGCTCCTGGCAGGGTAGCCCTGTCAGAACGGGTGAAAGGCCCAACTGCCCGGGCCAGGCAAGGAGATGCCAGTTCCTGCGGGGACGTTGCAACTGCGACCTTGTCAAACCCAAGCCACACCTGCAGCCCTGGGGCCTGGCTGCTGCCGTGCCGGACCATGGAGTGGGGCCTGGAAGGACGCTAGCTTTGCTCTGGCAGTGCGGCACTGAGGCATGCCTGATCCTGGCTAAACCCTTGTGCCTGGGGGTGCACGCTGCCCATCTGGAAGCATTTGCGAGGCAAATGTAGATGCAGCAGCTTTCTGCCCGGCTCTGTCAGGCTGAGGCGTTCTCCGTGCTGTCTGCTTCTCCCCAGGGCTGATGCCCGCAGCCTGGAGCGTGGGCATGTTCTGTGCGCCGTGACTCACGCCGATGCGACAGCGACGTGATCAAAGTCCCTGGTGCAGCAAGGGCTGTTGGAGCTGCAGCCCGGGGTGCCCTTTGGTGCTCTGATGGCACCAAAGCAGAAGCAGCAGCCAGGACTGTCGGAGCCCGGTAGTGCGTGGCAGGCAGCCTCTCCTCTCGCAGGAAAAGTCAAGACCCACAATTTCTGTTTAGAGGTGAATTCATTAGAGAGTCACGGTTTTTCTACCTAAGGCCATTTTTTTCTTCATTTTTTTCACTTGTTAACACTTAAGACTTTCATGAGGGGGCAGCAGGGACTGTGTGTGTTCCCATTACAAGTGGCTGCTGTGCCACTTGTACTTGCTGCACCAAGGCAGAGGCTGGTTCATGACGACTTTGAAAAATTGTGCAGAGGGTGGGGGGGAAATAGTGCCCAGGAGAGCTCCAGGCTGCTCATGGTGGGCAGAGGCTCCAAGGCAAGGTGCTGTTGGTAGGATTTGTGGGGAAGTGGGGCCTTTTCTCCATCGCCCCCCTCCCAATCACTGACTGTTCTGCTCCTGACGGAGGTGGTGATATTACTTAACAAGAGGTTACTGCTTTTTGCTTTTGCAGTTCATTTTGCTGAGAGACTTCTGCAGAGCCCTCGAGCAAGTTGTTTGTTCAGATATTTGTCTCTTGGGTCAATTGGTTCTGACATCCTCTTTCTCGCTACCTAACTGGCCAGTGACCTCTTGTGCTACACTCAACCACTTTCTGTCCTGTCCTGTATTATGGGCAAGGCACAGAAAATTAGCTCTTTTTTCCCCAAAGAACTTTTTCAGAAGATCCCCTCTTTCATTGTTTCTGAATTTCTCACTTGAGAAACATGTTGGTTTGGTGTCCAGAACATAGGGTCATTTTCATGGCAGGGGACAGGGAACCTAATGTACTTGGGGCCATTGCACAGACTTTCATAATTAAGCTTTCTGTGCAGTTTGTGCAATCGGAGACCTGGAGCCTACAGACACTAGAAGGTGTTTATGGTACAATACTCCTCTATGTGACAGACTTTGAATTTCTCATCTGAGCTGTTCTTTTCCTTTGCAATTTCCAGCTAACCACAGCTCAGGCTGTGAGGTTAGGGCATGAAAGAGCTCTTTGGCGCTATTTTTGCTTCTGCTCTGCCAACAAGGAAGGCTCTATTTGTTTTTCTTTATGCCCATGGCTGTTATGTCAACTATTTTTGTTTTTCTCTTTTCTCCATCTAGGTGTGTTGTTGTGCTGTTCAATCCTAGAAAAAATAAGCAACACCATATTTTAAACAGCTCCAGGTGAGTGAAGTTTCAAGTTGGGCTTGTTCTGTGGGAGGTGAATTTCAAGGTTTTTATGGGTTGAGCGAAGTATAAGAGCTGCTGAGGAGACTGTTGCTCCCAGATAAATTCCTGCAGTGAGTGTCGCCTTGGGCAGAGTCTGCCTGCCAGTTTGTCTGTAGCTCCTAATGTGAACTGCTGTTGCTGACTAGGTAGCACTTCATAAATATTATGGCCACATGAGGAAGTTTTAAAAGGCCTGACATGGAGAAAGTCTCACTAGAAACCCATGGTATCTGTATATGACTTTTTTTATTCCACTTGAAACTGTGACCTCGTTATTGGAGCCAGGACTGCAGCTGGAATAGATGCATAGATATGAAGATGAACCTCAGCTTTTGGAGCTTTCTTGGTGCTGTAGGCACGCTGCTAGAGATTTGGGCAGCAGGGAATCCCCATGACAAGTGTTATACTTCTGGTAAAGAGAAACTGTTGGCAGGCTATTATGTGTGACTTGAGCTTTTTGCTAGTCTGTCCTGACCTCCTCCCCAGTCATGACATATTGAAATGAAATTGCATGCTGGAAATATTTTAATGTCATTCTTTTTGTTTTAGGAAAACAATCACAGCCCTTGCTTTCTCTCCAGATGGAAAATATCTGGTTACGGGAGAGGTAAGTGTGAGAGGAAAGAGGATACAGCTTGTCCATGCCATTTCAGAGTAGGGTGGAAGATGTTAGAGAAAATGTGGAGAATTTGAAAGCCTGAAAATCCCTTCTGCCTTTTGACAGGACTTTGACCACTGAAATATCAGCAGAACAAGCCTGTGAGTTGTATTTTTGTAGGGAAATCTATTTTGGCATTCCAGCTCTGTGTAGACCTATTGAGTTATGTATGATTGGCTTTGAGTGCTCCTGCTGAGAGTGTTTTGATGTGCTATTCCCTCTGGTCAGCTTAGGAAGGGTGGGTCTTCTGGGGTGGCCTCTGTGAGCTGAAGGTAAAGAGAAAATGAGTCAAAGAATACAAAATATTCCTCTACTCTAGCATGAAAGAAGAGGACTTGAATGGTCCTTATTCTTGGATTGAGTTTAGGATTGTTCCTTTAGGATTTCAGGAAATAACTGAAGCCAGTAATAGTGTTGTGGAAAAAATGAAAAGTGCATGTGGAATGGAGCTTTAGGAATAGTGACAAAAGATGCTGGTGCCTGTGGTTTGGCATTGTGTGCTTGTCTGCTGGCGACAATTGCTTCCTCTCTTCAAACATGCTTAAGGGAGAGAATAAGGATGACTGCACTGTGTGTGTCTGTTCTGCATTAGAAGTGCAAGACATGGATTGTGTGTCATGAGTTTGGAATTATTCACTGTTAAAAATCCACAGAAATGTTCACTGTCCCCCTTATGGTTGGGCTCGGTTTGCTCTTTTGTGTTACTGCTGGTAATTTACCACTGGATGCTGTCTCTCTTTAATCCATTGGTGAGCATGTGCAAAATGGGTCCCCTCCTGAGCCTCAGCCGCAGAGAAGTACATCACAACCCTGTGTTAAAGCTGTCAAGAACAAGGCTGTTCACTCCGGAGTTCCCTAGTTTGGTTGCTCTGATGGCAGCTGTCATGTCAGTGGGTGATTCCCTAGCTAGGACTGAATCCCTGTTGATCTGGCATAGGATAGAAATGATGGTATTCTGGATGGAAGTTATCTCAACGAAAGCAAGAGCCTTTCCTTCAGAGCATCAGAGGGTTTTTTTATTACCTGTTTTTAGTGAATAGATGAGATTTTACAGCTGAAACTTCTGATTTTTTTAATCCCTTCTTGTACTTGAGAAGTCATAATGTATATAACATTTATGTACATATTTATATTTTTGTATATGTGCCTGTATTTTACTTATAAAAAAAATCTTTTTCTACCCTTCTACCCAGTGTCTTGTTCTAATGATCTTGGTGGTTGTAGATTTTTATTTTATTTTTTATTTTTTTGTTAATCTTTGCTTTTTTATTCTTTTCATGTGGGGCAGGAGAACTAGTGAAAAATGGCTATTTTTCCTACTGACAGCCTAAACATTTCGTTTCAAAACTGTTTTGGGGTAAATGGCAAGCTTTGATTAAAAATAGTCTTTCCAGTTGTACTTGAAAGCTTTTTTTGCCATATTGCAAAATGTGTCTCAGCTTGCCCTGTTCTAAAACCACTTTTCTTTCTGATATCCCAAATGCCTGAAATCCAAATTATTAATTTGTGTAGTAGTGCCCCCTGCTGGTGTCAGCAGTCTGCTTAATTCAACCTCTGTCCTGTGGGAGGTCCCACTGGGAAATGGGACTGAGTTCAGTTACTGCGTTCAGTTTGTGAAGATCACTTTTAGGCCTTGTGCTAATTCTGCGTAGTAACACCTTAGTTTTCTGCGTGACTGGCTTTTCAGGATAGATGCTACAGAGGTTGTTTCTTGGCCTACCATGCATATTAAATGTAGAAGAAAATGTTTTTTCTCCCCATGGAGGTGTAAGTCTCTTGTCCACGGGACTTGCGTAGAGCTTGCTGTTGGTGATCATCTATTGTGTTACTGAATGTGAATCAATTTGTCAGTATCTTGGGGTGGACACTAAGGTGCTGGGAAGAAATATATATATGTGTGTGTGTGTGTGTGTGTGTGTGTGTTAGGGTAGAGCAATTGTTTTGAAGACCAGCTTGTTTGGCTCACTGTAACATCTTGACAGCAACCTTGAGACATGAGCTCTGCCCTGTAAAAACTACTGCACCAAAAACAGTAAAAATCTGACCACAGCACTTTTCCAGGCCACAAGAAGTTGCTTGGCAAAGCTATTAAGTGAGACAAACATTCACAGTTCTGAGTTTCTAGAGCTTTGATTTCTCCTTCTTGTGATCAGACTTGCATCTCCCACGCAATCAAATGACTTACTTAACCCTGATCAGAAAAGGCATCGTTTTGCCTTGTTGCCATGGATATGTTATCTTGCAAGCTACCTTTTTGACAGGCTTCTGTATGAATTCATGAATAGGCTCTTGAGTAGGATTTGCCTGTCAGGCACATTCCTGGCCAGCATTTCAGCTTGCCTTGTACTTCTCATTTTATTTTGATTTAATAACAAATAATTAAAGAAGAAAAAGGGAATTGTCTGGCAGAAGGTGCTGAGTTTGCATTTTTGGAGTCTATGACCTCCTATTTCTCTGGAAAACAAGTGTAAAAACAGTGTCTGTTCTCTCTGTCTGTCTCTCTGCTACCTTGCCCACGTTTGTTCAGGCAGCAAGCGTTCCTGCAGTTACCTTTGTGGTGGAAATGATGTTGTTAGCCTCCCATAGGCCTTCTGGAGATGCTGTGTGATAACTGACATAAGCAGTCACGTTGTGTGTTTGTGAAGGTGTGACCTGGTTCGAGATCTCCAATGTCATGTTGTGTTAGGAGCAGGGGATGTGAGGATCTTCAGGATCACTAAGTCTAGAGATAGAACATCGTTGCGTAATGCTTTTCATGAGCTGGCTGTGAGTTCCCGTTGCAAAGATCAGGAATGTGCATGAAAAGTGTTGTTCTAATCTTTAGCTCTTTTGGGGGGGGATAAGAATAGGGTTGAAGGGGAATGGTTTTTTTAATTCTTTCAGGGATCTGCTGAAATGCTCTTTTCAGCAATGCAGATTTGCAGTCTCAAATAAGGCTTTAAAGAGTCAGAGGAAGCGAGTTCTAACCTTTTTAAGCGATTCCAACATTAATACATCGTTTTTTCCAAGCTCTCACACTTCTATATGCCTGGGTCTGTCAGAACTGACCTCTAGTGTTACATTACCTGTTCTGTGCCTGTCCTTGTGCCTTCCAGAGTGGACACATGCCCGCTGTGCGGGTATGGGATGTGGCTGAGCGGACCCAGGTGGCTGAACTCCAGGAGCACAAGTATGGTGTGGCCTGTGTGGCGTTCTCCCCTAGCTCCAAGTACATTGTTTCAGTGGGCTACCAGCATGACATGATTGTCAACGTGTGGTCATGGAAGGTAAGTTCCCCAGGAGGTGGACCACAGGGTTGATAAATACGATTTCAGTTCTGTCCTGCCTTCTGTGCTGCTATTCTTTTTTTCTTTTGATATTCATAGACACGGACAAGGTTGGACATGAGAGAGAGCTATGATCCCTTAGGGATGGTCTAAATCACTTCAGTGAAGGGTTATTCTCTATATTTGGAGACACATGACATCTTGCTGCCTAGTCGGGAAAGCCTGGACTTCCAAAACCTTGTCAAAGCCTTTTGCCTTTTTAGAGGCTTACTAAAAACTAATTTATGGGGTTGAAGAAGGAAACTCTCACCAGCCAGGGATTCCTTTTGTGGTGTAGTGGATGCTCTTGAATTGTTTTGTTTTCATTGTGTCAGGATTTGTGATACTCTAGTCCCATCCTTGACCTATGAGAAAGGGAGCATACCTAGAGGACAGTGGCCACTGTGTGTGCTGTTGAGTTGGGGCAATATTCTGTGGGAAGTAAAACCTGTATCTTTTTATCTAGAAAACGTGTAAATATGTGCTGTTTGTATAGAAAACATACATATATTGCCAGGCTCACATTACATAGATTTGGAGTCTTCTGTATTAGTTAAAGCTAAGCATTTATGCTTTTTCTAGTTTGAGTCAGCTCCTGCTACCTCTTCAGGCACTTTCTAAACACTCTCTAAAAGAGAGAAAATTTAAAAATTGTATATGACCACAGATACAAATGTTAAATTTCACATTGTGCAGCTTGTAAGTCTGTGCTCATGTAGTAGGTTAACCTCTTCATCATACTTCCTGTGCTATACTTTAAACTCTCTCCGTTAGTCCTCTCCTGCATGAGCTGAAACTTGACCTTGCTATTTTTTGTATAGCTGAGTTATGTAGTGATAAAACAATAAATGCCTGTGTCAGTGTAGAAAAAGGAGTGTTCAGCCTTTTGTTTTTTTTTCTAGTCACATAAATCAAAGTAGTGACTTGGAGGTGGGCATAATGCATGGTATGTATGGGACAGAGTACAGGCAGCTTTCTTCTACCTTGCTCATGCAAGTTTTTCTGTTCAGCGTGACCCTGTTTATAATTATTTGTCTGAGAGCTTATAAAGTAAGAACTGTTCTACCTTTCTGTGCTGAAGAACATGCTCTCTGAATATATGTTCCAGACTCTGTCAGAAGGTAGAGCTAGCCTGCATTTTGCAAACTGGGTACTAAAACTAGAGAGATTTGACTTGACCAAAGTCAAAGAAAACTGAGACAAATAGTTGAAGCCAGATCTCCTGAAGTACTTCCCTGCACCTTTCACCATAACTTGTCTTTCATCCACTGTGCTTCTGCTGCAATTTCCCTGTTTTTTCCGGTCTAGGATACTTGCTCAGTTGTTTGATAGTGATGAAAAGGCAAACTCCTGCTGTTGGCAGGGTCCCCTTGCTTCCATAAAGGAAGACCATACGAAGGCCATCAAGTGATCCAGATGCTGAGGTCTACAAGAGTCCTAGAGTTTTCTCTGGGTTCTCTCTTGAGGGAATTTGTGTTAATGGCTGTCCCCTTCCTTTTTCCCTTAGTCTGGGTTGGAGAGTCCTGCTTGGTCCTGCAGCCCGGGGTCCTCTTCTGCTTCAGTTCTGTATGTACCCTGTCTGATAGGGCCTGTGGAGTTTGTGTGCTGAGGGCCCTTTAGGAAGGGGCAGAGGAAAGAGAGTGAATGTCATAAACATCTCCCCTGGTACTTTTTTGTCAGTTGCATACTACAGGGCTGAAAACTCACCGAAGATAGAGGGGAAAGCTTTTTAGTTCACACTTCTAATGATACCTGGAGAGCTTTTTGGCCATTGCCATCCTCCTCCTCCCTTTTGCGAGCTCTTTGACCGTTTGAGATTCACAGGGAAATATAGCAGACTTTACTTTGTCTCTTCTAGCATAGGGCAAAAATGGCCTTTTTTTTTTTTTCCTTTTCTCTTCTGTTTTTCCATAAAGCTTGCTTTCTTGTAGAGAAGATAGAATTTTTGGAGGAATTGAGTATTTCCCATGTGGAAAATACCTGTTCCTCATCTTGAGTGCCTTGCTCTCATTGCTTCCTGGAGGCTAGGAGAACCCCTGCTGGTGCTGGCATGCATGCCCTTTCCCTGTTTAGAAAGGGAAATAGATTTGCTCTGAGCTCCCTGTGATTGTGAAACCAACAGGTCATAGCTCAGAAAGTGTGTCCGTGCAGGCACTAGTGACTGCTGACTTAGTCTCAGTCAATGTGGAAGTGGCATTGAATGCACACGTGAATTCTACACTCTGCCAAATCAGTGCTCCAAGCTATTGCTGAGGAGGTTGTATTCAGAGAGGTAGTGGGAGATATGTTTGGGTCTCCTCTTTACACTGCTGCAGCTTGTGTATTGAATATGCCTGCAGTTAAAATGAGTTTTCTGTGCTTCTGAGCAAAGAAATTAAGCTATCTAAACAATTATATTTCCAGAAAAACATTGTGGTGGCAGCCAACAAAGTCTCAAGTAAAGTGACAGCTGTGTCATTCTCAGAGGACTGCAGTTACTTTGTCACTGCTGGAAATCGGCATATCAAGTTCTGGTACCTAGATGACAGCAAAACCTCCAAGGTGAGAGAAACTGCCAAGCTATGAGCAGATACTTTTATCTTACAGCGGTGTGGATTTTGCTGTGGGAACTGGGAACCCTTTATTTTCCTGGGATTCAAGGCTGACTCTCAATCTCTGGCACTCAAGCCTCAGTCTCCCCATGAACTGGTGGCAATTGCATGCTGCAGTGGTACCAAAAGCTTGCTGTATGTGCTGGGGCAGGCGTATGGTTCCTAGAGTTGCACAGGAGCTTGTTTGTTCTTTAGTAGTTATGCAAATCAAAAAAAATGCAATCATTGAGCTTCTTGCAGCACAGAGATTGGGAGAACTGTTTGATGTGGGTGTGAGCATCTGAAAAGGCTATGGTTATTCTTTTGAAGTGTCAGCTAAAGGCTTTAACCCTTTAGCTGGTGGCTTCTGCTCTTGGGCATCAGATATTTATTTCACATATGCTTGTTTTTCTGGGTGCTCATAAGCAGAAGTTGCTGCTTCATGCTTGGACCCTGCCCTCCTTTGGCATTTGATATAAGTAACAGATTGGCCATGGAAGCATTACTCTTCCTGTGGTTGATCTGGTGTCTCTCAGTCCTGTGTTTGAAAGTCAATTTTGGTAGTGCACTTATAGTTTTGTTCCATTGACTTGCTAATACTGATCATCTCAATACACACTGCAGCCTGTGAGTGTGTGGCAGATAAAACCTGTCACCACCTCTCTTCGTACTCTGCAGCTCTCTTTTTGACCTACTTCTGCCCTAAAGGTTTGGTGTTCCATTAATGTTCCATTAATGTCTGTCTGGAGTGCTGGGCTCTGTTCGTAACAAGTTGTTTTTTTGTTGGCAGGTTAATGCCACAGTCCCCTTGCTAGGTCGCTCAGGGTTGCTTGGGGAACTGAGGAACAACTTCTTTGCAGATGTGGCATGTGGAAGGGGCAAGAAAGCAGACAGCACTTTCTGTATCACATCTTCAGGCCTGTTGTGTGAATTCAATGAAAAAAGACTGCTGGACAAGTGGGTGGAGTTGAGGGTGAGTCTTGAGTCCTCCTGTCCTGCAATGTTAGTGCCTGTTGAAACAGAGCAGGAGCAATAGTAAGTGCATTCAGAGAGCACAAGCCAGCCAGCCAGCACTGAAAGTTATTGACTCTGAGGAGAATTTGGGCTTCTGCCACTTCGTGATTTACACTGGTTGGGAGGCTAGACAGAAATGCCATTGCCTCTTTGCAAAGGGATTTTATTAATCCCTGAGGCTCTTCTATTCTCAAGCTTTAGTGTTACAGCTACTGCCCTTCTGGCAAAGCAGTGTCCTGATGTAGCCTGCACAAGTAGGAATGTTAGAAAGATTCTGATCTCTCTCCTCTTTGCAGTATGTTGCTTGGCTTGTGCATCTCAAATGCAACTTCCCAATTTAGCAGTGGGTTTGGCAATTGTAAACTACTAACTTGGCCTGTAGTTAAGACTTCAACAGAGTGTTTTCCTTTCAACTGAGTGCAAGACGTTCACCTGAAAGGATCCAGAGCGTTGAAACCAAGACAAAATATTTCTACACTTTCTTTCAAGTGAAATGCTTCTTCTTTTCTTTCCTTTCTTCTCTAAAATCTGCCTTTCACTCTTGCTCAGAATACAGACAGCTTCACAGTAAGTTTGACAAAGTTTTGCATTCAACCTATCCACTTGTCACCACGCTCCATTTTCTACCATTTTCTACCATTTGTACAAATCCCAGTGGGAGGGGGGAGAAAATCATTTTTTCCTTTCTTGTCTCCTTGTGACAAGTAAGGTATTGGTGTGGTAGTACAGGGTGCAGTGCTGCTTCCCTGCCAGTGGTACCGAATGTCAGAGGAGAAAAAAAAATGTTCAGAATGAGACTCAGCTGGAGTAAATGTGTTGCTGTGCTGACATCCCCTGGCAAGAGTGGCTTTATGTCAGCAGGGGAGCTGGCCTTTGGAGCTCATTCCTTAGCCACTTGGAATCTGCAGTGAATCTTGGCCAGGAAGCTCCTCAGAAAGGAAATTGGGACTTCTAGGCTTTTCCTTACTCCAGGGGGCTCAACTTCACTTCACTCAGCTCTTCTGACCATGATTCCTTTGTTTGTCGATTTGCTGTTTTCTCTGCCGTGTGTTTGGCGACTTTTGAAGAGAGTGTGTGTTGTTCACTAGCGTTCTTGTGTGCTATGTCCTCCTCAGACCACGGTGGCAAACTGCATCTCTGTGAATCATGACTACATCTTCTGTGGCTGCGCTGATGGCACTGTGCGGATTTTTAACCCCCTGAACCTTCACTTCGTCACCACGCTGCCAAAGCCGCATTTCTTGGGAACGGATATCGCAAGTGTGACTGAGGCCAGGTATTGTGGAGAGGGTGAAAGGTAGCAAAGGAGACTTCTGTGGGTTAGAAGTGATCGCCAGACTTTTGACATTTAGAGTGTGCTCTTTCTGTGGATTAAATATCCTATTATTGTCCACAATCTTTCTCCTCCCTCTATCTTGTGCATTTTGTTTTCTTGTTTTCCTCCCTTCATCTGTTATCTTCTGCCTTGACTCTCTTTCCCATCTTCTAAGATAGATAATGTGGTTTTCATAAAGTTCTGTCCCTCAACTTTTTGAGGCTTTGGTTGGAGAAAACCCTTCATGCATTTCTGTTTGCAAATAGTAGAAGTGGGGAAAGGAATCCAAAGGCATGTGTTCACTAGCCATTGTTCTAGTGGATTCCCCTGTCTACAGGAATGCACTATTTTTAATTGTGTTCCAACAGACTTTCTCTAAACTTTTGAAGGAGAAACTTGAGGGAGAAGTGCAAACAGTGTGCTGTATAGCCCTCCTCTGGAGGATCAGTAGAAGGGGATGATAATTCAGTGAGGGAGCTGGGGAAAGAAACTGTTTTCCTCAATTTAGTGTTACTAGTTTTGGTAGTGCTAAGTTAAACAATCGTGTATTCTGACCCTTTAAAAGTACTCTCTGCTGTTCCCATATCTGTCAGTCAAGCATAGATATTCATGTGATTAAGCATGCCTTTGTACAGCTGATTACAATCTTAACAGCATTTTTTATTTCTAAGGAAGCTGGAAAACACAGAACTCCTTATTATCTCCATGCATGCCAGAGCCTCTATGTGGGATGCCAGTCACCCATAATGAGCTGCCCACAACTGTATTAATAACTTGATTTTTTTTAAAATAGGATCTGGACTGTACTCTTCTGTCCCTCAAAACTCTGCACTTGCTGAAGCAGGGTTCGCAGCTGTCTGGTGTACTGCGTGCACTTCGGACCTCATCCCTAGATTGCCATTAGTCTTTTTTAGTTACTTGCTCTCAACACTGGCAGTCTAACTATAATTGCCTACTTCAATGCTGTTAGCAGTGTTGTGGGCTCAGATCAAGAGAATAGCTCCTACTCTACATGTCTAGAGGCAGGACTCAACAGAGGATCCCTGCAGAGGAGATCTTGGGTTCATATCATGTGACCTAGGTCTAACCTGGGAAAATAGGAGTTTCCTTGTTTTTGTGGAGTTCCTCTGTTCTTTAAATTTGCCACAGAGAGCTTGCGGACCATACCCATCTGCAATTGCCCATCGCATGAGCTGCTCCAGGCAGCACCAAGCTGGCCAGTGTGTGCGTGTGTGTGGGGGGGGAAGGCATGTCAGATGGGCATCAGCTGAAGTAAATCATTCCTTTATCTATTGTGCTGGTGTGTTCCTAACTTTCCAATGCTAGCGACTGCTCCTATTCTTCCCCTTGGCTCCATGACAGAGCATTTCCTGTGATTAACTGCAATCAGCATGTAAGATAGGAGCCACCAGAAGATGATCCTCCTTTCCCTTTGTTTTGAGATCACTGTTTGACCTGGATTTTGCCACCTGCTTATGCAGTGGTAAATGATAATGACCTCCAGTGATGGCCAAGTGTCCTCTTTAATCCTTCAGGGAGAGTCAAATGTCTGTCTGTGGTTGGACTCTGGGTTGTACAGCAAGGAGAATGAATTTTACCCTGGGATGTTCAGGCCTCTCATGGGACTTCTTGCTGCAATAATTGTTCAACAGGCAGGTCTTCGCAGCCAGCCTTCTCTTGCTCTGCTTCTGTGGCACAGTGTATTGCTCACCTGGCCATCTCCCTTTGAAGAATCTGAGCTCTCATGCTTGACCTCCTTGCCCTGACTCCAACAGGGCACAAGTTAACTAAGCTGTTGTTCTCTCTTTGCACAGTCGTCTTTTCTCTGGTATGGCTGATGCAAAGTATCCAGACACGATTGCCCTGACCTTTGACCCCACCAACCAGTGGCTTTCCTGCGTCTACAATGACCACAGCCTATATGTGTGGGATGTCAAAGACCCGAAGAAAGTAGGCAAGGTGTACTCCGCTTTGTACCACTCTTCCTGTGTATGGAACATTGAGGTAATGACAGATGGGAATGTTGCCTGCAGATATGAATGTTGGATTATGGGTTATGGTTGTGGAAATCATCTGAAGAACTGTCAAATTTGAATGCAAACACTTACTGCCAAGAGAGAGAAGGAGAGAGAGTCAACTTGAGTTAGTTTCTTTGGTTAGTGTGGTTGTTATGTGGCCTGGGCTGGAGCTGGCAGCAGTTCTTTTGCTGCACAGCAGTGGTCAACCAAATACTGAGATACTGTGTTACTGAAAAAAATATCCCAGTATCAGAAAGGTGAGAGGTGGGAGAAGGGGCAGAACTGGACAAAACTGGGTGCAGTGGCTTCTTGCACAAAATGCCCACGATTTTATTATTGTCCTCAAAGTGTTTGAGGTCTGTGGTGAGCAAGTGTTCCAAAGTCAAAGAAATGAAACACATGATAAGACCTCAACTCCAATCCCTTTTAGCCTGTTTATCAGGGTATCCTTCATTAGCCTGTCAAATGATTGTTGCCATCCAGTCTGTCCAGCTGGCTTTCTTTCAGGATAGAGGGAAGAAAAGGAGCTATAGGAAACTATGTCCTAACAGTGGTCAGAAAAAGGAGAACTGGAAAGAAAGGAGGAAGATGTTGAGGACTCTTCTTAAACATTTTTTTAATTGCATTTCTCCCCTTTTCTCCTGGATTATAAACCCTCAGTAGGGTTTGAAAGTCTCAAACAATAGTGCAAGGTTGTTATTGCATGGTCGCTGAGGTGCTCTCTTTGAACTATTAAACACAAAGGATGCTGGCTTATTGCAGGCTTCTTAAAGGAGTGCCCTATGCTCAGGGAACCTCAGCCGGCATTTGTTTGAAGGAAATATGAAGCTCTTGCTTGCAAGCAGGTTTTCATCAGGAGAGTTCCTGGCTACCTCTGACCTTTGCAAAACAGAGGACAGCTTTCATCTGCTTTTATTTTGAAACTTGCTACTGAGCTAGAATGCCAGGTGCAGGAGTGTCTCATTCAGGGTTTGATTTTACCTGACCTTAGATATATCCAGAGGTGAAGGACAACAATCAGTCGTGCCTGCCCCCTGGTTCCTTCATCACCTGTTCATCTGACAACACCATTCGTCTGTGGAACACTGAGAGCTCCAACATTCATGGCACAGCACTGCACCGCAACATCCTCAGCAACGTAAGAATCCAGGCTTTGATCACTTCCTTGCCCTGGGGAATACTGTCTGTTGTGCACAAGTATTCTTAAGTTAAGCTTCAAACTATTTAGTGTTTATAAATTAACACATACTTCTCTGTAAAGAGTGCAGAAGTCTGGCAAGACATGTGGACCTAAGGAAGGATAAAGGGAGTATTAGGTCTAAAGACAGTGTCTGAAATGGCCTTTGGACTGTTGCTTTTTCCAAAACCAGCCAAGGATTCACCAAGCTCAGACTTTTCCAAAGTGGCTCATGCTATATGCTTCAAGAGGGTGGTTTCTCTTTTTCTCAGTCTCTGTAATGTGTAATCACTTTAAGACTTGTTTGGAAAAGATATACTAAATGAGATAAAGGTTGGATGAGAAGAAATTTAAACTCACTTCATCTGTATAAGAGTGAGGATACTTACACAGTCAATGATTGTTTCTTGATGTTTGCTGATAGCGTCTGCTGTCAGTTGTTTTGGAAGACCTATGGGCATGGCAGCTGTGACCTGCGCTTTCTCAGCAATCTGCTCATGGTGGAAAAAAGCTCCTGCGTTCCTTGCCAGAGAGTTTTTAAAAGGCATAGGCTGTCTTGGATGTTCCCTAAAAGTCTTCTAAATACCTGCCCTGGCTCCTGTTATGTTGTAGTCACTAATCGTAGAGCCTGACTCAGTGCTTGTCTCTGTGAGGTTAGCTTCCAGAATCAAGGGAAATCTCTTGCGAGAATGATTGTGAGACACAGCTGTGCAACTTTCCTCCTATGATATGAAGAGGCTGAGTGCTTGCTCCCAGCCAAAAGATGCCACCAATTGCACAATTACTGCCAGCAAGAGTATACTTTGCCAGGAGTCCAGTTTCTAAGGGGGTTGCTTTGCTTTAATAACTAGTTAATATTTCTGTGTATTGTGTCTGCAGGACTTGATGAAAATCATCTATGTAGATGATAACACTCAGGTACTTCTGGATACTGATTACAACTCGGGCGGGAGTGCAGACAAAGCTGATGCACAAGTGATGGACATGAAGGTGGGGATACGCACTGTGTGTGTGAGCCCCAGTGGGGAGCACCTGGCCTCAGGGGACAGGATAGGTACTCTCAGGTAATCTCACAGAGCTTCTTGGGCAGGGTGAGGGCTGAGTGGATATGAAACTCAAAACTAGATCTTGCTAGTTTCATTAAGCACACTGCAATCTGTTGTGTTCTGCCTTAGGATTTATGAGTTGCAATCTTTGAGGGAAATGCTGAAGGTGGAAGCTCATGACTCTGAGATTCTATGTCTGGAGTACTCCAAACCTGACACAGGTAAATGCAATTGAGCTTCTTTCCTTTTGCATATGTATGTAGTGTTAAACAACTCGGAATGTGCAGGCATCATATGTCACAGCTTTCCAGTGGAGAAATACTCTTGAATTTCAGAGCAGACTTGTAGCATTGTACTCGTAGAGCCAGACTTTGAAATAGACTTCTTTCTCATACTCTTTCGTGGAGTATCATAGGTGGAGACTGAGACTTGTTCTGTCTATTGTTGTGGCATGAAATCCAGAGGCATTTCACTTTGTTCATGCGGTTAGCTGTGGCAGAATGTTTTGCCCCTAAGATTTCTTGGGAAGCTGTCTTAAAATGATGATTGGAAGAGCAAATAATTTTTTTAGTGAAGGTCTCTTTACTGAAAAACCCTCTTTAATTTTTGACAGGGTTAAAGCTGTTAGCCTCAGCCAGTCGGGATAGATTGATCCATGTTTTGGATGCTGGAAAGGACTACAGCCTGCAGCAGACCCTGGATGAACATTCCTCTTCCATCACTGCTGTGAAGTTTGCAGGTAGGAAGTTGTGACCTTCCTCCAAAGCTGGATTTCAGCACTGCTGCTGTTCCACTGTTACTGTAAATTAATTTTAACTGCTTAAACCCTAGGGTGGGCCAGGCTGAAGCTGCCACTGTTTTTTTGTCATCCTCTGTGGTTGCAATCCTAGAAGAAGGTGATATTTGAAGATACTTGCCACCTTTTCTCTTTTGTTTTTACCCTCTCTTTCTCTCTGCCCTCACTCAAATCACTCTCCTGGTTGAAGTTCCCAATATTTCTTCGGAAAACTGTTTTCTGTATTGATTCACTCCCTTTATTTGATATCAGGTGGCTACATCCAGTTCTTATCTCAGTGAGGAGAACAGTGGAGCAGGATCATCTTCAAAAATTGTCTGTTTCAGGATTGACTGATCAGAAGTACATTTGTCACTGCAGACCAGTATTAGACTGTCCATTCTTCCTGATGGAGCATAGTGCTTCCCCAGTGCTCAGAGTTACTACTGGAGGTCAAAGACATTAGTGTGGTATGCTGTACCATTGCCAGGGAGCAGCAAGGACTAGCTGTTCCACATGGGAAGGGAAGCCAGGAACTGAGGGTGACAAGAGAGCAGGTGGCAGAAGCAGTGATCTCACTGTGAGAGGCAGTCCCATAGTACCTGAACAAAGTGGAGCAGATCAGTTCTAGTCACAACAACCAGGCAAATCTGCAGTGATGAGACAGGACCAACGTCAAACCAGGAAGACAAGTGAGCAAGTCAAGGTCAGGATCAGGTTCAGGGATAGTAGCCATGGTCAGCCACAATCAGAGATCACCATGCAAGTCCATAGTGATTAGGCAGGTCTGAGTTCAAATCAGGAGGCTGAGTTCATCCAGAGCAGCTGGGTACATGCTCAGGCACAGTTATGGCTTCAGTGCTGCCACAATACATAGCTCAAGCTGGGCCCAAGAATGAACCTCAGTTTAAGCAGCTCTCAAATGAAAAGCCGGGACCTTGCTGAGGCTTCTTAATTATTTGGAGGAGCCTCTGTTGAGGTTTCTTTCAGCTTTTTCTCAAGGACCTCCAAGGCCAGTCAAGCTCTGACAGCTTTGTCTTATCAGTGAGCTGGCTTGAAAGCAGCCAGCTAAAGTCCTAGGAGGTGGGGGTGTGCCCTGAAGGACCTGGCAGCTAAGACCAGTGTGCTAGTCTGTGGGCTAAATGCTCTAAGTGGGTACAATGACTTATGTGATATTGAATCCACTTTCATTATGTTGACTTTTATCAGGTTTAGCTTTGCTGAAGGAGCAGATTGGTTAGAAGAGTGCTTGGGGAGAAGGAGAGCCTGACCCTTCAGTAAGAAAGTGCATCAAGAAACACATCATTGACTTAGAGGACTGGGAAGCGCCTGTTGTCTATTTTCAGCTCATACTCAGCGTGAAACTGCTTTTCTTTCTGTCACATTGCTAAGAAGTGCTCTAGGACGAAGAGAACAGGAGCATAGTGCTGGGGAAGAAGGAATAATTATATTCCCATCCATTGCATGAGGCCTCTATATTAAGACCTCGTGCACTTTGAATGTTAACAAATGGTGTTCTTGAGAAGGGCTTCTGCTTTGCTGCAGCCTCGTGTGGTAGGAGTCAAGTCTTAGCTAATCAGAACTGGAATAAATCAACAACCATATAGATCTAAACAGCTCCTTCATCTTCATACCTTTGTTCATCTTTTGGCTTCTGTCTCTTTGTTCCAGCTAATGATGGGAAAGTGCGAATGATCAGCTGTGGGGCAGACAAAAGCATCTATTTCCGCACTGCACAGAAGGTAATGTTATTAAAGCTGTTGTATACTTCTTTTAGTCATCTCTACACAAAGGAGCCACTTCAAAGAGCGGTATCAGAGTCTCTCTGAGAGTTTGCTGCTATTTAATTCTCAGTATCTCTATTGTGGCTCAGTGCAAGAGATTGCATTAGGAGAACTTGTTCTGTGAAGCATGTAGCTGCTTTCAGCTGACCTCTCTCATCAGGAGGCAATGCAGAGGACTCTTAGGATATCTGCTCCTCGTTCTCTCTGAGGGCTGTTGTAAGGAGTGATTGGAAGAGTATGGCTGGAGAGAAGAGTTCATTGTGTCTCCAGTCCTGGTTGCTCCCAGCAGGCTTCTTTAGTGGGAAGGGTTAGTTTGTGCTAGCTGCATGAGAAGACTCATCTCTATCTACAAGTTTAAATAATGGGTTAACTCCTTGGCTTTGACACAGTTTTTATCTCAGACAGGGGAAGGAGTTCAGTTTACTCGAACACATCACATTGTTAGAAAGACCACTCTATATGATATGGATGTGGACCCCAGCTGGAAATATGCTGCTATTGGTTGCCAGGACCGTAACATCAGGTTAGTTCACTCGTCTCAAAAATATTGTTGCAGTCACAAATGAATTGGCCAAGGCATTCCCAGCCCTCCATCATTGTTCTTCTAGGTTCTTTGCCACAGCATTTCAGTCTAATCTGCCTCACTTCAAACTCTGAAGAACGAACTCTTCTTTTTCCCTTACTGATGAAAAGCTGTGGATATGCTCGAGTGTCCATGAGACTCTCAAGCTTTTTGCTGGGTTCATCTGTAGAGCAAGGCCTTTGTCCTGGGGACAGAGTTGTACCTGCCTAAGTACAACCCTGAGCTGTGTGACAAGAATTCCTGGCCTGTGGTAATTTTTGCCTTTAAAGGTTTGTCCAGCGAGAGGCTGTGAGTTTCTTTGAAATATCTGGGACTGGAGGAACCTAAAACTGAACCAGGTGTGACCATCTTTTTACAAGTGGTATCATTCTGTGTTCCATTTTTTTATCCATTTTTCCAATCTGTATGCCTACCTGCATCTCCAAAGCAAAGCAGGCTCTGGTCTTGTAGAAGAGTCTCTTGAAGTATGCTGCTGAGAGTTTTGGATGTACGAAAACAGGTGACATTTAACTATCTTGATGTAAATAAAGCGCTCTCAGCTCTGTCCTTTAGGTTGAAGAAGCCACAAGTTATTTTTATTATCAGGGAGGACTTGCTGGAGCTTAGTTAAGTGTCCTTTCTGCTATGTTACTGGTAGGTGTTAGTTGGTGTAACAAGGCTTTCTCTCTCCCATCTGACTTCTCCATCAGTGCTATGGTGCTGGGCTTGTTCTTGGTTATCAGTCTAAGAATCAAACTTAACTTTTAGTTCAGATAATCTACTTGCTATTTTATTGTGCAGTCTTGGGACGCTGCATTACTTCCCAGGTTGGTTGTTAAACTACTTGAATGGTTGGTGGTCATAGTTCATAGACGTTACAGCTTCACTTCCTGGAGCTTGGCCTGGTGCCTGCCCTCTCATGTGCAATGAGGCTTGGTATGAGGAGCAGAAAAGGAAAAAGATTCTGGTGGCAGGAGCCATGGAGCAGTGCATGGGCATAATGAATGATGTTATCTTATGTCTTACTAAGGGTTTTCAACATAAGCAGTGGGAAGCAGAAGAAGCTCTACAAGGGATCCCAAGGTGAAGATGGTACCCTCATCAAAGTAAGCTGTTACAAATTCACTTTCTTCTCCCTTTTCCTTTTCTCAGGTCTTCAGAGTGCAGCTTGGGGCTCAGTTAGATTGCAACAATGTTTGAACTTTTCTTGTCAGTAATTAAGAAGTGGAGTTCAAGTAATCCACTAAATAAATGTGCATTAATTTTTAAGCATATATTTTAAAATGGTTTGTCTCAGACACTGGGCTCTAAAAGCATGAACTTAAATAAAAGAAATATATATATGGCTTTGTATAAAAATAAATTTGGCCAACAGCTGCTCTTAGCTGGGCAATATAAAGCATTTAACTAAAAAAGAAATAAAAATCAAATGCAGAAACTCTTCTTTTTATGTGACCAATAATACTTTTTCCCCTTATCTTGTTGCTGATTCTTTCTACCTCCATCCTTAGAGGCCTGGTATTACCAGCCTCTAAGGATTCCATCAAATGAAGTGAACATTCAGAAAATGTGAAACGAATGAATAAATCATGAAGCAGGTGTATAATTTTCCTCTGTCTTGTGTCTAAAGTGAGGCAAAGGTCCACACTGTGATAGCGAGTAGAACTGCATCAATATTCATCAAGAGATAATCTAGCCCATTTCCATATCACATCTCATGAAAGCCAAGGGTATTTCTCTCAAATGCCTTTGAAAATTAGAAGGCTTCCTTGACACTTTCCTTATAGTTCCTTAAGTGCTTCTGGGAAGCCAAATTGCAGCTAATTCTTTCTTTACTTTCTGCTCCAGAAGAGCTCCTTCTGGGTTTCTTTATTATCTTTCTTGGGATTTATAAGCTGGAGCTGCCTATTGATCAGAGTTGGAAAAAGTTGTGAAACAGTGAAATGTCAAATGAGTTGCCAAAGATGCAAATGAAGCACTCTAAAAGTAGATTAAATTTAATTAGCAACTGCTCAGAAAAGCCCATGTTCTTCAGGCAGTGTTGGAACGCTAGACACACACAGGACTGCTCAAACAGACTCTTTTTGTATTTCCTTGTCACCTGGCTGTTCAGTATATCCTGGCCTTGGGGTAGAACACCCACTTCTACCAATACTGTGCTTCCCCTGATAAACCAGGTGTGTTGAAGCTTAGTGGCTAGGAGTAATGCCAGCATATTGGCATGCAGAAGAGTTGCATTCTTGTCTTTTAAAGGGGAAAGATGAATTAACATGGCCAAAAAGTGTCTCAGCTTACCAAACAAGCTGCTTTTATGTCATACTTGTTTTCACAGATCTTTTTTCTACTTTTTAAAATAAGTATTCAGCTGAGCAGGCCAGCAATACTGTTGATGAGCATAAATAACTGAGTAAAAGGAAGAGAAAAGCAAACCACTGTGGTCAGTGTCACCTCTTCTGTTTCTGTACAGAAAGATAAGTTCTCTTGCTTTGTGTCTATCTAATTGCTCTTTCCCCACAGCTTTTATAAGCCAGGGCAATGAAAATGAAAAATTAGTGCTATATTTTATTGCTCGTAAGCTCAGGTGCTTGATTACATCTTTTAAGACCACAGGTCATGAAATGTTGCTTGGAGCTGGATTTTTGTTTTTTAATATCCTTTATGTTGTTTTTTCATGAGTAGCACAAGCGGAGAATCTTTCTTTTTTTTTAATGTTGCTTTATTTGTTTTTAGGACAATTATGTAACCAAGTGATTATCGTTGTCTCTGGAATTTAAACTTTTGCAGAGTGTTGTTCTGAGATCATACCATACATTACAGTTTAACAATTGGAACCTGAGCAGTGATATGTGAAGCAGAAGATACAGCAGCAAACCAAATATAACAAAAAAAATTATCTAAACATCCTTCAACCTTTAAAGCAAGCACTTTCGGCTCCTTGAAGTTTTATAAAAGACAAAGCAGAATATTTGCTGTGCAGCACTGCTTTAGACCTAACAAGGCATTTGAATCGGGTTTTATAGCTTGATCCAAGATAAAACAATACAGAGATGTGTATATATAAACAGAACATGGGAGCTGTGAACAGTGGAGATTTGACTGTATCATCAGCAAAAATATTTTTCTGCAATGTTGAATTCTTTGTTGGTTTCTGTCCTCCAGGCTGGAGTCTTTTAGTATTTTACTTAATTCTCTCTACTCTGATTTTTGAACCAGAGATAGAAGAAACTGAGTTTCACTGCAAATAAGACCCCAGTACTTAAAAGGAGATAGGAAAGAGGTTTAAGTCTGTCCAGACTGGTGATGGTGCCTTCGTGGTCCTGATGGCATTTAATATAAGGGCCCTTATTCTCTAATAAGGTTGGAGATTAGTTTTAATAGTTTAATCATGTTGGAGGCTTTTTGTTCTGGGATGCTGAATAGCCTGGTACTAATTAGTCTTGTGGGAGCAACTTGCATTGCTGTTGACTATGACTAGCTCTTGCTGTGAAGATGAGCCCGGTTCCCTGCGATGCCCAGCTGCCTCGCTGTGGGATGGTATGGGGGATTGCTTGCAGCCTTCGTCACTCTAGTGATGGATTTGTTCAAGTAGATGGATGAGGTTCTTTAAAGTGGGAAGCCAGACAACCTAAGCACTGCCAAGCAGAGGACTCTGGCATTTTACTTGGATAGACATGTTGAAACAGAAATGAAAGGTATAAACTTTCAATACAAAGTATTTTATAAAAAAACAGATTTATTCTGCCCTCAGGACTGAGGGCCTAGGCAAATTCTGAGTTTTCTTCCTGTGGTGAATCTGCCACTCTTTAACATTCTGGACAATTTTTATGCAGCTTGAAGATGCTTTCTCACCAGATCTTTGTACTTCTCTTATCTCCTGAACAGGTGCAAACTGATCCATCTGGTCTTTATATTGCAACCAGTTGTTCTGACAAGAATCTCTCCATCTTCGATTTCTATTCTGGCGAGTGTGTTGCTACCATGTATGGTCACTCAGGTAGGTTACTCACTCATGTAAACTTCTGGAAATTTGTTTTCTTCCTGGTGGCTATATAGTGTATACGATATACACTATATGTATATCATATGTGTATGTAGTGTATGATAATAGTCAAAGCTTTCTCAAGGTCCCTCCTCGCTCACAAATTTTTAATTATTATGGCTGGTTTCGGCTAGCTTATAGCTCGTTGAAATTTCAATAACTTACTCCATTGCAATTTCAACTCTTTTCTGTTGCATTCCTAGTACATAAATATACACACACATGCCTATGAGGGCACATATACATGTGTGGGTGGGTGTATACACACATATATGGATATACAGATACATATACATACATGTGCGTACATAGTTTGTGTATGTGTACATATGTAAGACATATATGCCTCTTATTTGTTTAAACAGCCTATAAGGTGGTGTCTGTGTGTGTGTGGGGGGGAGGTTGTTGCTGTCTGGGTTTTTTTTGGATATATTAAATTTATTTATGATATATCCTCAGCTCTTACGATGCAGGCACTATTCTGTGTTAAGCAAGAAGAGACTTCAGTTGACACACTCATTTTACCATGCGATATCCTTTTTGTATTAAACCTAGATCCTGTGTTAGATGTGTACGGCAATTAGGGCATACTGACCCAGGAAACTTGTTGACTTTGATCAGAATTTGAACAGCTGATCTGAGCCAAGAAAGGCTATTTGGCTAATGATCTGTGCTACTTATTAGAATAATTCAAGAGTGTTTTTTTTCTTGTTTTGTTTCGCACAGAGATCGTAACTGGGATGAAATTTAGTAATGACTGCAAACATTTGATCTCTGTTTCTGGTGACAGGTAAGAGGGGTTTGCTTATTTGTGATATCAGCTCATTTTATTTCACACTAGACTTGAAGTATCTCCAGGAAGAAAGTAAAACTTTCTTGGAGGGATGTTTTATGAAGTTCAAAGCAACCACAGAACTTTCTGAATCCTAAATGTGAGCTGTTGCCATAGGTTACAGAGCTTTATCATCCTTCCATGAAATGAGAAACCCATGTAAAGTGCATCTCTGGTGGTTTTCAGAGTGTAGGTACAATTTCCTACTGGTATTACTTGGAAGGCAGCTGGAAGGAGACAAATTTGTGGTCTGGCTCCTCACCAGTCCCCAGACCTGGGAGCTGGGCAGTGCAATGCAGCTCATGATGTTCTGAACAGTGGTGCCAAAATTTGGTCTTGCGGTTGCCCCAGTGGGTGGGTTTTCACGAGCAGCTTGCTGCTGCCAAGAAGGACATATCGGTCTCTACTCTTTGCTCTTGTCCATGTCATCATCTTCCCTGCTCTACTAAGCCAGCTGGGGTGCTTGCCAGACCCTCAATAAGCTGATTCAGGTCACTAAATAAGCACTCGGTCACTCTTTCAGTGAAGAAATTCCCCCTCATGTTCAGGCGGAACTTCCTGTGCTTCAGTTTCTGCCCATTGCCTCTTGTCCTGTCACACGGGACAACTGAAAAGAGTTTGTCCCCGTCCCCTTGACACCCTCCCTTCAGGTACTTATACACGTTGATAAGATCCCCCCTCAGTCTTCTCTTCCCAGGCTGAAGAGGCCCAGCTCTCACAGCCATTTCTCATAGGACAGATGCTCCAGCCCTCTGATCATCTTTGCAGCCCTATGCTGGACTCTCTCCAGTAGCTCCATGTCTCTCTTGTCCTGGGGAGCCCAGAAGTGGACACAGTACTCGAGATGAGGCCTCAGCAGGGCTGAGTAGAGGGGCAGGATCCCCTCCCTCCACCTGCTGGCAACAATCTTCCTAATGCAATTAGGATCCTTTTGATTTAGTGCAGTGATCCCTTATTGACTGTTTACAGGAGAGAGTGAGAGAGGGAGAGTTGTTTTCTTCACTAAGAGTGTGGAGGAGGTAGATGAGAAGTGAGGAAGGGATTCACAAAGAGCTTAGCTGTAAGGAGAAGAGAAAGTGTTTTTCAAAGAAGAACAGAGAAAATAGTATTATTTGCACATAGCAGCGTGGGCAAAGAATAAAACTGAGAATAGAAAGAAAATTGAGATGAAGAAAGCACAAGGATTGGGGAAGACCATGTAAGAAAAATACTGCAAGGAAAAAAAGCTGCAGCAAAAGGGGTAGGTGGAAACATACTTGTATACTGCTTTGTGTGGAATGCTAATGTTTTTGTAAGTTTGTACTGCTTGTTGCTTATCTCTAGGTTTGATTACTGTGGGGGTGGGAAAAATGAACAGGCCAGATTTGCTTTTTGAATTGCATTTCCTGCTTTTCAGTATTGTCTCAGCAGCAAATTATAACTGCTGCTATAATCAATAGCGCTGCTGTTTGAGGGGAAGCAGCTGACTGCCCTAGGTTACCATAGCTCCCGGATGCAGTGCCTCAAAACTTTGTCTTCTGGCTGAAAAAACGGGCTGGGGGATGACAGCTTGTTCACTGTGGAGGGGAAGTCTCTGTATGTGTGTGTGACTTCAGTAGGTTGGAGTGACGTTCCTGAGCTTCATCGTGAAGGGACGAGGGCAGACTGTAAGAAAGGAAATTTCTGTTTTTCATTAAAAACTCTACAGACTAAAAAGATTTTTTGTTTGCTTTTGAGTGGGATGAAAACTCAACCTTTTAAAATGTCTTCTCATGAGGGACAAAAAAGATGCCGAACCTGCCACAGGCATTCAGGATCCTGGTGCTTGGAGTATTTGCATCAGGTCTGAGAGGGCAAAATTCATGATCATTCTTCTAAATAGCAGAGCAGTTGAATTCTTGCCAGCTGGCGAGGAAGATGGGAAAGCACCTCAGTGAAAACACCTTGATGAGTTAAGTGTACATTTGGTGACACTGATGGGTCTTGGAGATCCTGATGAAATGCTGCTTGCATTCCAAAGTAGCATGCAGGATTTTATAAATGAGAGCAAAAGCACCACTTTTCTTTGTCTGTATATGTAATTATACCCAGCTAGACAGAGAAGATGCATGAGATGAAAAGAACCAGTTAGCACTGAGGTTAAATTTCAAAGAAAATGTTAGTCATTTTATTTTCTAGCAACTTTAAGATGAAATACAGTATTCTCTAATGTGATGAAGAGTTTCACTTTTTAGCCAGATTTCCAAAGAAAATGAGACCCATGAGATTGCAGTTTCTTTGCAGCTTAATCAGTGTTAGAAGATGCAAAAGACATCTGTAGATAACGATACTCCATTTATGCTGTTGACCACGGAGTGACTTTTGTACGGCATTTCCATCAGCAGCAGGTCAGATAGTGAAATAAAGATGTAGGATCAGACATGAGTCTGTACAAATACTTCTGTAGTCATTCTTGTCCACAGGAAGTCTTTTCCAGCAGGTTGACCTTTTTGTCCTGAGGTTTGTGATGGGGTTGAGTTTCCGTAAAGCCATGCCTGTATGTGTGTCTCCCTGCCACAGATGGAAGGGCTCATTTGCCTCTGCAAAGGGAATTGATAATAACCTCAGCCTTACCTTTCCCTCTTTCAGCTGCATCTTCATATGGCGTCTGAGCTCAGAGATGACCATCAACATGCGGCAACGACTATCTGACATGAAACAGAGAGGGAAACAGGCAGAAAAGTCTCCTACACACAAGACAGCTGGACTTATGAGGTAAGCATAGTGGTCTGAGAGGATCCTGCAGGCTTTATAGAGTTTAATGTGAAAAGTGTGGGCAATGGGATTGAACTGCAAGGTTTCTGTTGTCTTTACTGATAGTGTCGTCCTAAAGTTCTCTTACTCTTCTGTTGGGTTTGCTGTAGTGTTGGTTTTTTTGTTTGTTTTTTTTGGTGTTTGTGTGTGTGTCTGTCCGTCCTTTCTTTGGATGTAGAAGCCTGACTGTGATCTTCCAGACAGACTCGCCCAGTGTTGCTTCACTGGTTGCAATGTGTATGCAATGCCAGTTGTCTCAATTCATTTTAATGATATGATCGGAAACTTTCAATAAGCAGCTTACCTAGCAACGCTATGACTGGTACAGAGCATCTAATTACGGAAGCCTTAATCCTTCATGAATAAAGCTTTTGGATATTGGCTGAAAATGTAAAGGCTATTTTCTGCAGTGTTGGTACTGAAATACACCTGTGACCTATATGCATTTGTCATGCTGTTCATAGTTCTGAAAGAGTCCTAGCTTTTTCATACAGTTGTGCTGTTTCTTTGTTAACTATTCTCAGGACAATTTAAAGGTCACCTAAAAATAATTAATTTCCATGAGAAAAGTTCTTGCCAGTCAAATCATATTATTTTTTGCTCTGTAAACAGTGTATCTAAAAACAAACTACCATAGCCAGCAGACTGAATAGATCTAAATTTATATGGTGACCTTTCTTTAGAAAGTGGTCCTTAAACGTAGGCCCTGTTTTTAAACAGAAAAAGAGTGACAAGAGGATTGTGGGCTGTTGATGTAAAGTATTTGGCTTCTATGCAGTTAGTAATTGGCTGAAGCTATTTTGGCTGTAAGTACTGCAGGAGAGAGATGTCTGCAGTCCTCACCACAGTGATGTGGGATCAAAGTGGAGAAAAAGAATTCAAAGTGCATGCTGTGGTTTTTTTTGTTTGTTTTTTTTTGGGGGGGGGTGTTTTTGTTTTTTGTGGTGTTCTTTTTTTTGGGGGGGGGGGTGTCTGCCTTTTTTTTTTTTTAATGCTATGCCCCACGATTTTTCTCCTCCCAATAACTACAGGTTGAGTTCTGGATATAAAAGTACCAAAGCACTGAAGGACTTAACACACAGGTTGTTAGAGTATCACAAGGACCTTCCCCTCCCTTTGGGAGCAAAGTATGTCAGAACAAGTCTGTCTGCATACTTTTATTTCGGAAAGCCTTGGTCTGCTCGTTCTTGAAACGTCTGTTGTCTAATATGTGCTTTCAGTAATGATGCAGGGAGAACTCAGTATTGAACCATGAAGCCTTTTTTCCTAGCCAAAATTCAGGAGCTGTCAAGCAATGTGCTTTTTATAGCAGACTCTCCATCATTCCAGCAGCTGCAGCCTTGCCTTACTGAGGCTCAGCCTCTGACAGATAATCGCAGTTCTCTTCCGCATTAGGTGAGACTAGTTTCCGTCACACTCTCTTGTTGAAGGGCGGTGTTAGTGCCACACCAGCTCCAGCACTTTAAAGAACTTGTTTGGTAGGCTCTTTGCAAGCCTGGAGTCTTCTTGTCTGGTCAGCTTTGAAAGCAGCCTGTTTTCAGTTTTGATTGACCACTGTGATCACTGGATATCAGCAAAGACTTAGTTCCAGAGCGTTTTGGATTGGGACTGAATATGGAGGAAGAGCCTATTGGACCAGCATTACTGAGGTGGGAGAAGAGAAATTAAGGAACTTGAGTAGGAATGTTCTTTTAGATGCCCTGTACCTGTTCTGCTTGTGTTTCCACAGTCTGTCTGTGTAAGTTGCAGTGGAGAGTTGGGTTGTGCCTTGAGGTGCAAGACTGTTTCAAAAGGACTCACAGTAATATAAGAAAGCTCGTTGCCTGGTGAAGTGCCATTTTTCTACTAATTTTTATCTAGAATAATGTTGCTAGAATTTGCTGAGCGTAGTGCATTCTACTAGTTTCATAATATAGGAGTATCACAAGGTAAATAATCAAAACAATACTGGAGAAACAAAGCAGAGCTGATAAGGCAGTGGGGAGCTGAAGGCTTCCAATTCAGGACAATGCTGTCTCTGTGCAGCTGTGACTGACACAGCAGGGACTGGCCCAGGTAAAGTAACATCTGGAACATGAACACTTAGAAAATGCTGTCCTGGGTCAGAGCAGTGCTCCATGTAGCCCAATGTTCTGTCTGAGACTGTGGCAACAGAAAGTGTTATTTAGTGAGATGCTGTGTGAGCTAAATGGACCTTAGTGGTCCTTCGCCTCATGCTCCTCCCGTGTCCATAATTGTTGTGTTAGGAATGTTAGGAGGTACAGCTCTGCCTGTGCCCTATAACATCTGTTCATGTACCTATTGTCCATTAATTTGTATAATTCCTTTCTGAACTTGCTAATATTCTTTGCCTCTGCAATCTCCTATGGTGACAGGGTCACTACTTTGGTCACTACTGTCTGCGGAAGGAAGCACTTTCTTTTGTTTGTTTTAAACCACTTTCCTGCTAGTTTCATTTGAAAGTCCCTGGTGCTCATATTGTGAGCTTTGCCTTGATGGTTCAGGGTAATTGAGCTGGTGCCCAGATTGCATTGCTGATGCGTGTTTTTTTGTTGTTGTTGTTTTGTTTTGTTTTGGTTTTTTTAGGCATTTACTATTTTCAGAAAAGGAATTGTGGAAAGGCCTTTTAATACAGTTCTGATTTTGGTCCAAGTATGCATTTCTGTTTAGAAAACTTTGTCTCAGATTTTGGAATGAAGATTTTAAATTGATTTCACTGTGAAATGTTTACAAGGATTATAGCCTTGTTTTAGCAGAGTATTTTTTTTAGGTTCCTTTTCGTTACTTGTCTTTGAAGCTCTAGCATAAACAGCATACAATAGAAATATCTAAATCATATTGCCTAAAACTAGCTTATGTGTGCCAAAGAAGTGCTGTACGCCCTTTGATTTGTTTGGAAGGAAGAGCTCCTTATTGGTTCTCAGTGAGGCCATGGTCCAGTCCAGGAAAACTGTGCAGTTTCCAGGGCTCAGAATGGGGCAGGCTTTCGATGCCAGATCAAAACTGGTGCCTGATTCTGTGTTGAGCTGTTGCAGTTTTGCACCAGGAAGATTCTGAAGTCAGCAGCACTGTGATCTTTCTGTGAGGGAAAGCAGGGTAACGTTGTTCTTAAAATCCTTAGGCATTTATGCAGAAAAAAAAGTCTGCCAGTGTGCATCCCTCATTGGATGTTAAATTTTGATAAGTAGGCCCTTAAAGCTGAGAGTTTAAGTAGCACAAGATCAGAGTGGGAATGCTGATAACATACCTCTTTAAGAGGATAGTTGCCATTCCTGACCAAAAAAAAAAAAGGGCAGGGTTTGGGGATAGAAAGCTTAAATTCAGGACCCGCAAAAGAACAGGGTAGCCTATTATCTGGTGCCTTACTGTGCCTTACTATCCAAGGCCATGTGGCAGCTTTTAAGTCTATGTATGTGTCCTAAGACCTTGTAACCAGGGCCCTGCCATTGGCCGTGCGCTCAGAGACGGAGCGAGCTGAAATGCAACCGACTCTGCCTGTTTCCACAGAACAAGACATGTGCATGGGACTAGAATGGGAGAGTTTGAAAAGGAAGAAGAGAAGAGCAAGGACAGTTAAAATGCTTGCTCTGCACTTATCATGCAGGGTTTTGTTTCGTTTTGTTTTCTTCCTCCTTCCCCAGTGTTACCCAGGCGTGTCAATACATGCTATTCTGGAACAGCTACTCTGAAACATCCATTCTGGTGTAATGATGCCTTGCTGGGGTTTGGCTGAATCTGCTCTCAGCAGAAATTCAGCTAAACCTCAAACTCTTATTCCTCCACTTTCAGAATGCTCTCATATGGTGCTTATTTGGAAGCAGCTCCCATGATACAAATGTCATCTTACCTTACTCTCGCTTCCATCTAAACATGAACAAAAATTGAGGAGGAGTGAGATCTGTGAAATGGAGGGGTTTAGAAGAAAAACAAAGTATGTGGAGAAAGGCAAGGAAAGAGGAGAAAGAAGTGAAGTCTAAACTGAGGGACGGACTTGGACAAGTAAAATAAGTAGGACACTGAAGACCTTGAGAACCTAGGTTTCATTTTCTGGAATATCTCAGTTGCAGGTTGGTGGACCTAAGTTACTTTTGAAAAAGCCACTGGGTTATAAAGTCACAGGAGTAAATTCGAAAAGCACATTTGAGTTGTAAAATGGAGGACGTGGAAGGGTGTATGAAGTTTTGCTGGAATAATACAAGATAACCTCACATTTGTACTGAACACATCTGACTGTAATTTGTTTGGCACTTGCTGTGAGATATGAAAGAAGCCAATTCAACTTCCAAAATATGTTTTGCATTCTGTTACTCAGCTCCTTTGAGTATGCTGAAACATGCCTTTTTATTTTTGATTTTATTTTTTTGCTATCCTTGCTAATTTTGCCCCACTTGACAGACAGAGACCATCTTCCTATTTTTAACATAAAGCACACGGATAGCAATCCTCCCTTCTCCATTTACACTGATAACAGTATGTGCAGGAATTTAACAAGTGCATAACCTTGTCTTGCCTCATCATCTAATCAGTAGCAAGGTATCCAACCACTTAGATGTTAAGAATTCTAATACACCAACCCTTCTACCTCAATAAAGCCTATCCCAGCAACTTTGAACGCAAGCAGAAAGACACTGTCAAAGTTGCTGATACAAAGTTAATATTGCCCACCATATATAAACATAAGGTGCCTCATAAAATAGGTGATGGCATAGCCACAAAAGTGCTGTAGATGCTTAAACTTTGATAGTATTCCCCTGCTTAGGCACAAGAGCATGAGGATCACCAGGTGGACATACTAGAAGACCTCAGAAAAGATGAAGAGACTGACAGGCCCAAATACCAAAAGTAGATAAGGATAACCTGCATGAAGCTGTTTCACTGAAGCAATCTACTGACTAAACTATCAGTTTCACTCCTCTTTTTGCGGAACATCTCAAAATTCATAGGAAAGCCCTGGGTAATTATTGCTCAGCTACTCCTAATAAATGCAGATTAAAGTTCTGTCACCGCATGAGAAGAGAACAGATTAAAATACCATAACTGCTACTTGTCATGTTCTAGTACTGCCTGCTCTGTCAGCTGCAGGAGAACTTGGTCTTTGGCCAGGCTGCTCTGTGTTTGGGGGGGTGAGCTATTTTTAGTCTTGTGAATAGTGCTTGGAAGTGAACACCAGCTGCAATATCCTATAAAAGTAACTAACGATGCATTTGGCACTCTAGCTCAAGGCCATGGAATGGGCACTACTCTAATTTATTTGTTAGGAATTTTTCATTTGTTCAATTACGTTTTATTTTTTCAGCTTGTCCAAAGTGGTTTAGTTCATTTGGTTTTGTTGACAGAAGGGCAAAGGAGAAGAGAGGGAAGAGGAAAAGAGAGGGGAAATAATTTGGTGCTGATAAGTGTTCTTAATTGGTATCAGGGAGTTCTGTGCTTGGAGTGCATCTGAGGTCTGTGGGAATGCTTGTCTGATCCACTTTAATCAAAGATCTGTCCAAAGTATGTTTTACATTATTCCTTGGGCCTTAAGGCTGAACAAGACAGTACAGCATTTTGATGGTGTGTGGGCTGTGCATGCAGATTCTGCTTCGTACAACCTTTGATGTGAACCTGTCTCTTACATGATGATGTGCTAAATATCTACTTGATGTCAAGCAGGAAATGTATTTGTGATGTTTTTGATGTGTAAAATAGTTCCAGAGAGGAAATGCTTAAGGGTGGGAAAAATACTTGCTTTCCAAATAGGCTTTACCACCCTGTCCTTTTGAATGGCAGGGTCTGAACTGGAAGGCCAAGTTTCAGTTTCACCTGACTTGCTCTGGCTCCTTTGCTTGTGATCTGGATTCTGTCATCCTTCCATACATACAAGCATGAGATGATTGCTGTGGCAGGCTCTACACACCTTTGTGCAGGTTTTAACTTGCACTGTTTTCTCACAGATGGGCTTTGCTAGGACTGGTAGGGAGAGATAAGGCAGCCTGCTGAATGTCCTGGATGGTGGGATAAGATGGCAAACTGGGTGGTGTAGGGATTGAAATGGTGGGGAGTTCTTGAGACAGACTATAATATTCCTTCCAATTTCTGCCTCCCAGGCATGAATCTATTTCTGCCCTATCATCCATGCCTGCACTCTCATCAGACAGCGACAAGGATGGTGAAGATGAAGGGAATGATGAAGATGAGTTACGTGGGCTGCAGTCTTTCCGTATTCAGTCGAACTGTAACACTGAGAAAGACTCAGGTATAATTGGGAGAGGGACGTGGGCAGAGATGGAGAAAAATGGCATGCGTGTGAAGTGGGGAGAGACGAGAGACACTGGGCTAGGGATAATGAAGTGCTGGCAGAAAGAGAAAGACCAAGGCAGGTGCAGATGGATTGACACCAACAGATAATGTGGTATTGCCCATTCCAACCTTTTACAGAGACACAGGGTTTGGAGTTTCCTAATTCTAAATTCGGATGTTCAATTGCCAAGTTTCTTACTAGTTGCTGTTGACTAGAGAACTTTTGGATTAATGCCCTGGGATTGAGTCTACAGGCTATTAAAAGTCTAAAGAGGAGAAGAGATCTCACCAAGGATTCTACGGATGTCTGATAAAACTTACACTAGAGATTAGTTACTACTGTGATATCTTTTCACCATGGATACTGGAGTGTGTTGGGGTAGGGATTTTCCCCTAAGCCTTTGGTGGTTCACTGCACTGTGGCAAGTGTTTTGTAATGGATCTGGTGAGTCAGTAGAAACATTATATAGAAACAATGTCTTTCCATTAAACATTTGATGCAAGGGTTCCCTAGTTCATGAGAAAGTAAGCATTGGCAGTGGTCTGCCAGTCCAAAAGCTGTAGGAATGCTGCCGTTGAGGAAAGATTGGGTAAGAGATCTTTAAAACACTAACTGCTGGCCAAGGATGCCAACTAGGTATGTATTTTTTCCCTTTTCAGATCCAGACCTTAGCCTCTCAAGAAGCCTTTCCCACTGGGAAATGAGGAGGGTGAGTTGCTAAGCCTTCAAGCTGTATTTCTTGTCATGAGGAAACTGGAAAAGAAATCCCCAGGGAGATTAAAAATGTCATCCTAACTGCTGGGAAGGGTGCAGCTGCAGTAGGAAACCCCTGAGAAGTCCCTATGTGAAGAACGATTTGGGGATGGCAAAGTAGAGTCTAGTTAAGAGACAGTTTCAAGGATGCCAGATGCAGAGGGATCACCACAAAAATATGTACCTGTAGGAAATGTACATAGTCTTTAGACTTGGAGAAGGCTAGCTATGTAGGTTCTTCTAATAAGTCCTTAGTTTCAGTACCTGATAGTATGAGATTTAAGACAGAACTTGAGAAATGCACATCTTGGAACAGGAAGAGGATCCAGGCAGAGATATTAGTTCAGATGAAAAATTGCTTATTATTACTGTTGAGTGGAGTAGAGTCTTGTTTTCTTGATTTATACCCTATTAATATTGTTAGACTTGGATCATGTGCACTTTCCCACCGTTTCACATGCATGCAACGACTAGTTGTATCTTGCCTATGTGGGAGGCTATTAAGTACACATTTGGGATCTTTAGATCAGTATCTTTACATCAAATATTATACTTTCATCCCCTTCATTTCTGACCAGAATGTCATATAGGGCTGAAGCTGATCATATACTTGTATTCGAGTGAGGCATTTGAATGTTCAATCACATAAGAAGCTGCAACAGAAGAGTATCATCTTTGCCTTGATGCCTTTAGGACTAAGGCAGGAATTTTAAGCTGTCTGACAAATACCTTTGAGACTTTTGGGGAGATGGATATATTTATGTTTTGCTATAGGTCCTATGTTTTCTCTTCTGTCTTTGCATCAGGAGAACTCTGTCCCTAAGACTGTCTTTCTTTCAATTTCCTTCAGGCCAAAGAGATAGCGGCGATCCAGCGCTCAGAGGCAGCAGTGAGCAAGATGCCTCGACAGCGTGGGCGCTGGTCCCAGCCAACCAGCAACATAGAGATGACTGTGAAGTCCATGCTTGACTTACGTCAGTTAGAGTCTTTCTCTGTTTCCCGTTCCCCGAGTCGAGACTCCCTGTCCCAAAACAGCAATGGGGATGACAGGGAAGAGCAGGCAGATCTCCTTGTGCACATCAACAAAGTAAGGGCAACACTTCTCTGTGGAAATGAGTATACTCTGAGTGTGTCTATCCTGCCTCTGTTTATTATTACCTACATTTATTACTACCTGACACTATTCTTTGTCTGTACAAAAAGCTCTAAATGCCTCCTGCGCAACCTAGTTCAGCTAATCTCTTGTAGCTAGTGCTCTGCAATGTGTGACTGACTTTTCTGTAGTCTTGTAGCGCAGCCCATATGGGATCAAGACCTCTTCCCCAAAATGGGAAAGACCATGTGTTTTCTCATAGCTATTTGATTACTTATGGCTGCTGCAGGCTGAGAAGCTGAGCTTCAGATATGTGCACCTTATTACCTTTTAGCCCACCCTACTGGGGTACATTTTTTTTGTCTCCAGTAGCAGCTAAATTGTGGCTTATTTGAGGCCCTTAGCTGTGGGCTCTGCTAGATTATTAAGTTTCTTTAAAACCTATTCATGATTTCTGTATCTATGGATCACAGCAACCTATGCATGCTCCTACCTTGGAAGGCTGATACCTGTTTTCCAGTAGCAGTCTGTCCTGGTGCCTAACTTCACCAGGGTTATTTCTGCTTCTTATATCTGCATGATGTAGGAAAGGATTGGTTCTCTGCATGCAATAAGCCAGTAGTTTTCAACTTATGGCCCCCCAGGCTTCCCTGAAGTGTGTGTGGTCAGTCTATAAAAGATAACTAAAGAGCCTGCTGCAATGGGGCTTATATTTGTGATATGGAGACAGAGGTATGGGAAGAGTCTGTGACTTCAGACGCTTTTAGGGAATTGCAAATGGGAAACAACAGAGGAACCTACAGCAGTAGACAGTCTACCTTTGAAGATAATGAAAGAAAGGACTGCTGTTTTCTAATCTCAGAGTTTTGATTGTATCCCATGCAGTAATATTTACCTAGCACATGCTAACTTGAAGGGAAAACACAGGTAATCTCTAGTCTTTTTGTATTTCTGTACTAGGTTGGAGGCTCAATAGCTCCCCAAGACAGCCGGTCTTGCGTGCGACCCCAAGTGATTCGTCTTGTGTCTTGTGAAGAGGGGATTTTCTCTCAGGAACTGGAACCTTCTGAGAGTGAGGAGTGTGTAATCTACCCTGAGCAAGATGAGATCCATCCCACAGACCCTAGCAGGTTAAAAATAAAAATAAGCTCTCTGCTGTGCATGGCTCAGCCGTTTCTCCTTGTTTAGTTTGTGTGCAGCTTGTGTGGTAATTTAGATGAGTTGATTTATTGCCTGACTGATGCTAGGTTTAGTTAAGGGTTTTCTGCCAGCCTGATGCTGAACTAAGAACACACCACTAAAATAATCTTTCCTCATGAGAAAACCATACACATTAGCAACCTTCTCTGGTTTCTTATTGGATAAACAACTTGGGAGCAGCCTTTTTTCTTTTTTCCTTATCTGGGTTGAAATAAGCAAGGGAAAATTTGAAAGCTGGAAAACCTTCTGACGGTGAGGTTTACCTGATTGAAATGACAGGACATTGTTACTCAGGACAATTTCAAAGGTAACTGGAGCAAGAATTTAACAAACGTAGTAGGCAATGACCATGTTCTAGAAAGGTGGTGTGTTGCATGACTTAGAAGGTATTTGAAGGGACATTGGAGAAAGTGAAGAGAGCTTTCTCCTTCCTTTGCTGTTTCTTCTATTTTATATTTACCTCACTTCATTTTCTGTTTTATTCTGTGCTCCATGCTTTTTCCTTCCCTGAATTGTACTACTTCCTTTCCCTTCTAACCTGATTTTAATAGCTGTTTGACTCCCTCTGTCTCCTCCTGCTCTGGTACAAAGAGTGCGCTGATAGCTTTAGATGGGCTTTTATGCAGTAGTGCATACCACAGTTTTGCCATTGAAGCTGCTGGGTGTCTCCCAGTTTCTCTTTGTTTACATTTTTAATTTTATTATGATAACATTTGGACAGAGCAGACCCATGTACTGTTCCAGCACATCAGAAAGGGAGGCCCTCTGGTGACGCTGGATACAGAGTAGGTGTATTTTGAAGAATGTAGAGTTTGCAAGCTGTCAGGAGGAACTTCCACTCAGTTACACTAATCGACTTCTGTGTCCTATTTTGCATCAAGTGCATTGGAAACCAAAGTATTTCATAGAGTGGAAGGCTGAAATCCTCATTGATAGCATAAAAGATAACTATTGGTGTCACTCAACAAAATCAGGTTTCTAAAATCGTAACAGAGATCAGGAACAACATCCTACAATACTGTGTTTCATACAGTGTTCTCTAGTCTTGCTCAAACCCAGAATCTTATCTATTTTGCAACACTGAAGTGGCCCAAGGAAGGAAGTCATAAATACAGAAAAAGTTACTAGATTATTAACTACTAGATTAGGGCTTAAATCTGTGGCAAATTGGAGTTTACATTAGATAGGTATACGCCTGGTTTTAGTCCCTCTTTTCATCAGGTAGACCACTATGTATATTCTCCACAGCTACTCTGGAAATAAGTCGGGACAGCGCAGCACTGGTGTCTGGTAATCACGGAAAACTGGCAATGCCCAGAAAGTCAAGACAGTCTCCTTGAGATTTCACTGTCCAAGCTTAATGAAATGCAAAAATATACTGTGTAATGATGAAAGAAATCAATTTCTTTCTCTCTTTAAAACCTTACCTTTGTAATAATCAAATGTGTTACTAACACAGGTAAGGCCTTATTAAAGTTAGAGTGTGCTCCTTTAAATGTAAAATAAATATCTCTTCTAGTGTTGTATATTTCCTGTCTCTTTTGTAGTGAGTTCCAGGTAAAAGCGTTGCCCCATGGGAAGCTAAGTAGAGGTTACCACAGTAGTGGATGCCCAGACAAACACAGCCCTGACAGTGCCTGCTCTGTAGATTACAGTAGCAGTCGTCTGTCCAGCCCAGATCATCCAAATGAAGGTAAGATGCAAAGACATACTATAAATCTACTTACAGCTGATGTTGAACGCTGCAGGAACTTGCTGAGGTTATTTTGTGACATGTTTATCAATTGCTATCCTGGTCTCTAATACTTCATCCTCTTCATAAGCTGAACTGAGATCATACTTCTATGAAAACCTTTCTAGCATTAGCATAAAGATTCAGGCACCTCAGTGAGTCCACCTTAGAAGCAGGAGTTAGTTGAAGTGCGCTTCGCATATGTTTTTAACTCTCTTCTGCCTTACTAACTAGGGAGGTAACTTTTGTGTTGATTATCCTGTAGGGTGTGCTGTTTGTGGAATATAGTAGATTAGAGAAATGCACCTAATGCTGACTGACTTGTGCTTTAACATCTAGGTTTAATTTAGCATCTTACTATCTGTCCTAACCTGACTACTGTTAATGTGATGATGCTACTAATGTGTTGGTTTTTGCCTCTTCCCAGATTCTGAAAGCACTGAGCCCCTAAGTGTGGATGGCATCTCAGATCTGGAGGGAGAGGAGGGAGAAGAGGATGCAGGTACTGGCCCGCTGGAGAGAGAAATCCCCCTGACACCTGATCAGGAAAAGTTCCTCAAGCAGCATTTTGAGACATTGGGCAGCACTGATGGAAAAGGTACAAGCCTCCACTGAACAGAGGGACTTTCTCTGTGAGACCACCCCAGATCTGTCCGCCGTAAAAAACAGACGAGGCTATAAGCCCTGCTAGGCTTTCAAGAATATGAGTCTGCATGGAAGGGAAAAAGAGGTAGAGGCGCCTAAAAAAGAGGGACATCTGATAACCCAAACCAACTTACACCCCAGTTTGATTTACACAAACTTACCTGCAGACTGATGGAGTTAAGTATCATTCTTGGAATCCTAAAGAGCCATTCCCTTGTTCCAGCACTAGTTTTAACTCCTATGTATATGCACACATGAACTGTGTGTGTTGCCCCCCCCCCCATCGGCGACATGTAGTGGCCTCTAGTGGTATACAAAGGCATAACAAATGCCACAAAAGAAAAGGCTGAAATGCTGTGAGGAGAGAGAGAATAGGAGGAGACATCAGAGTGGAAGAGGAGCTGATTAGTCCTTATCGACCAACTTCAGAACAAAGAGTATCTTTCTAGAATTGATAATGATTGCAGGTAGCAATATCTCTGTGAGTTGTCCATTTTACTTTTTTTTTCCTTTGTTGATTTGTTTTCTGCTTGATATGAGTGCCTCGCAGCCCTACAGGCAGGATAGGATAGGACACAAAGGGAGAGAAAAAGGAGGGAGTGTGCCCTTAGGGAGACTAGCAGTTTAAGGCAGAGAAATTATAATCTGAATGGAACAAAAAAAGCAAAGGAGATTAAGTAATTTATTCCCTGTTATTTTGGCTCAAAAATCCCCTTTGATATGAGGGAGCATTTGATAGTATCTATGATATGAAAATGCATTTGTCAGAATGTTTGCATTCTTGATCTGTAACTAAATAACTCCCTTTCTCTCCTACCTTTCGTCCAAATTTGTAGGTGGCTCATGTAGAGCTCTGGAAAGAACTGAAAACCTCAGCATTTCCTCTCGCTTTCTTTCCCAGTCCCCGGGTCTGAGGTATGGCTCTATTTGTTTTCAGTGTTTCTGTCTGTCTTATTTTTACTAATGTGTGCATAGATCTTATGATAGGCAGTGGGCCAGATCATGGCAGAAGACGTCTGACCTGAGTGTACCTAGGCACAGTGAGTTCTTAGCATAGGCACCTGGCAGGTTGGTTGCGGTCACTTCTGATTTGGACGGGCCATTCTGTGTCACATTAGCTGCTCTGTTTCTTACTAAAGCAACACTGTTGTTTAGTTCCTTTTCCTTCTTCCAATAATATGCCTAACTGTTTCATAATTAATGCCTTAATTGATTAGCCTAACTGTTTCATAATTAATGCCTTAATTGATTAAGGGAGAAGAATTTCTGTCATCTAATTTTCTTTTCACAATTTATGGTCTGTTTATTCTTTTGCATTTCATTCAGCTTGGACAATGAAAGTAGGCTTGTTAACTTTTCCTTTGTTTTACAGTCCTTCCTTATTCAGCTTCATTTCTTGGTCCCATGCATTCCTAGGGTGCTCTGTCTGATACAAAGCCCCTTGGGAACATTCTTCCAAAGGAAAAAAAAAAAACAAAAAACAAACAAACAAAAAAAAAACACACACCAAAGGCCTCTCCAAAATGTTTCCATTGACTCTAAAACAAGAAAGAAGGTACACACTTCTGTTAGTTTTGTTTCATAAATGTTTAAAACAACTCCCTTTTCATTCCTTTCAAATGACAGCTTGAAATCTGGGCTCAGATTGGTTTGGCCTCGTTGTACAGACCTGAGCAGAGCTAGGTACATCTTTTGTGGTTTGCCAGCAGTGTCCAGGTTCAGCATGTTCGGGAAGTTTTCTGTCATTGCTGTGTTCACAATACAGCAGTTGCTGCTGTCAGGAGTGCCTGTTAGTCTACCTCATGTTGGGACTGCCTGTTTGGGAAGAAAGCCTGTGGTTAGCTATCATAAAAGCTTCTGGAGAGTTGCAGTGGTGGAAGGATGAAGTCACTG
The DNA here is from genome assembly GCF_028389875.1 of Rhea pennata. Lineage (NCBI taxonomy): Eukaryota > Metazoa > Chordata > Aves > Rheiformes > Rheidae > Rhea > Rhea pennata. The sequence goes on along the minus strand of NC_084667.1, from coordinate 16,294,005 downwards.
GCACTCTGGAGGTGTGATAAAAGAAGTTGCTTAAACTCATGGAAACCTCTAGACTCTTAATCCGTTTGACTGTCAAACCTGACAGATTGAGTTGCCTCCTTTCTGAGGTAAACCTGCTATGCTTGCTTGGAGTGGAGAGGGAGAGAAAGTCTTTTCTCTTGAAAATACTGACTAGCTTTGATAGTAACTGTACTTTCATAGTGTTATGACCTCTCTTGGGGTACCTTAGAAAGAAGTAAAAAGATTTTGGTGTTAGAAAGGTGAGCTGAGAGAAAAGACTTGGCCTGACCTTACCCAGTCTTCACTCTTCCTGGAACTTTTCCTTGTATCCTACCTTCACCTTTTACAAAGTCCTTCCCTGAAACAGTTACTCAGTGCTATTTCTGTGAATCGGCGCCCATCATTTAACTTACGATGGGATGTCTGAAGACCAGCTCTGTCAAGTGAAGGGTAGAACAAAATGGTAACAGCCTAGGCCAATTTTGATGTAACAAATCCAGATGGGAAGGGAAAGGCTCTTTATCTTGGAGAAACTGCCCTAATGTGTGTGGCTGTTCATCCAAGGCAACCTACCTACTTATTTCAACTGGAATTTCTTCACTGTGTTTTCTAGACATTTGTCACTGTCCTCGTCGAATCTGATACTGGATTCAAAGCCCATCGAGCCTCCAGCCCAGAGCAATCAGATTACTCCGGAGCTGCTGAAAAATGGCAACAGCCATCCTGGTGATGCTCTGGAGAACAACCACCTCCTGGAGAGTGTGAATTCCCATCGGGCTGTTTATGCCCAGAAAAAACGCAAGTCAGCTTTAGAGGCCAGGCGAATTGGTATGGGTTCTGGACGAGTTATTACATCCTTTTCTGAAGGCCCTGGGAATGCAGTGATGAGAAAGGCACAGTCAGTTCACGACCTTGTTCATGAGGGTAAGGACATGGGTTGGAATGATGATATAAATCCAAGAATAAAATTGGGAGATTTGAGCTTGAGCAGTGATTTAAATTAATCCTACATCTTTATGCATTCTGAGCTACAGGCAGACAGTTTTCATGTCTTCTAACTCTTAGCCTGTTAAGGGAAAACATTTCTAACTTGTAATGCAGACTCTGATCTCTTAATTGTCTCTGATACTCCTCTGGCAGCAGTGGGAGGAGGGATGCCAAGGGTGAAATGAACCATTTACAAAGAAATCCTGTCTTGCCATAGGTGACTGCTTCAGGCTAAGACTGAAGCTCTCCAGAGTAGAGAGAGAAGAGGGGAGGGAGAGGGTCACTAAGAGGGAGCTTGCTGTCTCTGTGTACTGTATGAAAGAACTCCACTTTTGAAACTGTCAGCTCACGAACCTTCAGCAAACACTAAGTTTGTTTTCTAGAAAACAAACCTGTTGCTGCAGCACCATATGTATGTGAGTGGATTTAAGAGAACCAACAGTTTTTGCCTGCTTCTTCTGGCTTCTCTGTTAATGATGACAGTTTCTGAGGTGGTCTTGCCTTAAGTTTTAAGAACAAGTACCTCTAATCAAGTAGGCAATAGTATGTGAGCAGGATGAGGGATGAGAAGGACTAGGCTGTTGAGGCTTGGTGATGTTAACCTGAAGTAGTGGTTCTGTACACCTCTTCCGGGGGCTTAGCCAAGGCCCGTAGGCTGGAGCAGCTCTGATGCTTCCCGATTTTAGAATTCACTGCAGACTCTTGTCTATTTTTGGTATGTTTGTCTGTTTAATTTTCACAGATAAGGGTCCTGGAGTGATATCCTCTGGCAAGCAGCGTCCTCAGTCTCTTATGGTGGTTGAAAAAGATCCCAGAGCTAACAATTGCAGGGTGTTATCAGCCAGTCTATTGAAGATTGACGGATCTGGTGCTCTGCTGACCAAAGATGTCAGGACTGCAAAACCAAAGTCCTACATGAACCCCACAACCAGCTTCCGGGCTAAGATGTCACGGAGCATATCTGTAGGGGAAAATCTGTATCTTGGTTACTCTACTGAAATGTTGACTGAGGGGAGGACTAGCCCTCCAGTGGCAGAGAAGATGCAGCTTAGTCTCCCAGCAGATGCTGAGAAGAATAAGATACCAATGAAAGAAAAAGAAAATGTTCCAGTGAAGCCAGCACTTCAGCCAGTTGTAAACTGCTCATCTCCCAAGTCCTTTCACAGCAAGTTAACATCATCAAATAGAGCACACCTGATCCTTGACATTCCCAAGCCATTGCCTGATAGACCTACACTGGCCTCCTTCTCCCCCACTACCAAATCCAAAACGCTGCTTGAGCCACAGTCTCCACAGTCACCTGTTGGGGCCAGTAAAAAGAAAACTTTTCCTGAGGGACGATCCTGCAAGAGGGAAAATCAGACTGCTGGGTCTCTGGTTCCTGGTAAAGAGATTCCATTAGGACTTACTAAGGAGAGCCCAATGGAGAGTCCAGGCTCAAGGACAGGTTGCCAGGATGAGCCAGGGGTCACTAATCCAAAACTGAGAGAGTTTTCAGAGGGCTGGCACCCAAGGTCTCCTGAGAGCACGTTGCCCAGGTACAGGGAGAGGATCACCGGCATTGCCTGCGTGTTAGACGATCAACCTGGACTTTGCCCACTAGACCCCATCAGGGCGAGGTCTCCTACGTCTATAACTGCCTCGGCACAGGTCTCAGGTGTGCATGGATACCCATCTCTTATCTTCCCCCTTCTGTCTCCTGTCTTTGTGAACCGCCTCACGGTCCCATCACATTTCTTTACGTCCAGCTTCTGGCCTGTCTCGTCCTGTCTGCACCTGTCTCGTTCCATAAGTCATCCCCTCAATGGTGAGACAATTCTTCAGCCTGACATCTTTTTTCTCAGTCTTTAATTTCCCTTTCCTCTTGGTCTTATGTCTGAAGGTTCTTTTTAGGTGAATGTTTTGTAGAGTTGAGCACCCTCATGGTTTTCTTCATAAATTCACACTGTAGGGGCTCAAGCCTTTTTTGGTCAAGAGTGATAACTGACATGCTGAGACTCACTCTTAGCGTGCATTGGCCACATTCTGTTCTGCTCCTCAAGGCATGTCTTAGCAGCAAAATGAAGTGCAGGTCTGGTATGTGTAAGCTGGACATAGCAAGCACAGACAGTAGTGACAGTGAAGTTATACCAGGCAACTTAGACTTTGCTTAGTTAATTCTTTGTGCAGAGTCCAGGCAGGTTAGCTCACGTAAGCTAAAGCCTGGCCAAGACAAGTTCCTTGCTGCAGCCACTTGTGATAGTGAGAGTGTCTATTCTGCTATCACTTTGCTTTGAGGACATGATGCAAGCTGGATATGTAATCCACACACAGGCCTAGCCTTGGGTTGAACATAAAGAGCTTTGGATTCATTCGTAATTTTTAAATTGTTTGTAGAAAAGGTAATACCTGGGGAAGTATCCTACCTGCTGAAAATGGCTATTAAATCTGTTACAGCCCCTGGTTTAAGGTACTTCAGTCAACTGAAAAATTTCCGGGTAACTTAAAACAGAAGCAAAAATCTTACCCTTCAAGGCTTCAGTCTCCAGAGATTTTTCTTTTGTGTGTCAGCTTGCAAGGAAATATGCCTTCCTAAAATACTCAGCTGAGTCATGTAGTAGGAAGTTGGACCTTAACCATTGCGCTTATGCCTTGTACATTCAGGGGATTAAGCAGTGCAGAAATTTTTAACCCCTTTTGCTATGTTGATCTCATTGATACCATTACTGACATGTGATTGTGAGGCATGTCTTTATAATTCTCTTTTGATCAATCATCTGTGGTACCTGGCTATTCCACCTACTCACTGCAACAGTAACCAAAATCATTGCAGAGATGGTCTGCCTTTGATGCACTGTTATTTTTCTTTTTGGGTTTCTGGAAGGATCAAAGGCCCTAACATTGAAGCACTGTTACGCAAAACAGGTGACACTGTCTTTTGTCTGAGGGACCTAATGCCCTGGTACCTAGGATACGCTTATGTATGTCTGAAACCCAAACTACTGCAGGGTTGAGGTTTTTCTCCAACAGCAGATGCAATGTGGAGCTATGGAATGTGAGTCTGTAGCAGAGAAGTAACAATCAAGTTGTTTGTATGTTCAGTTTTTTCCTTCTAGACTGATGAGCCAAGCTGCATATCATATGTTTTTTTGTTTGTTTGTTTTAACCAGTTGCTAGGAATCTTTGTTTGCAGAACTAGCACAGATCTCTGGAGAAAGGGCTATTTTTCATTTTTAAACTATTTTTATTATTAATCCAATCACAGTATATCCTGACAGGATATTTCAGCAACATCCTTTTAGTGAGTTAGTATTATTTGGTGCATTGGATGCCCAACCTTTTATTTTGATCAGCAGGTAACAGTCAGCCTTCAGCTTCTTCCAGGCCATTCCCTCTAAATATTTAGTGATAAATGCTGGAAAAGCTGTTTAGATCCAAGTCTGCTATTGCCTTGGAAAATTTACTGTGGCTTCTATGGATCCCAATGTGGGGGCTTAGATTAGAATTGTAGAGCTGACAATCAGAGACATGAAGTCTCTTAACTCTGTTCTGCTCTTGACTTGTTCTGTGAGTTTAGGATTCCACTTAATTCTTCTGTCCTTCCGTTTTCTTCCTTTTAGAATGTATGAGGATAAGGAGACTTAATTGATTTTGTTAAAGCATTTTCAGATCTATATGTTAAAAAAAAAGTTGTAGATGTGCTGAATTCCCTGCTGGTTTATGAGGAGGTCTGCTGAACATTCCCAGGAGGCTGAAAATGCCTGTTACTCTAGTATTAATGTTACGTTTGTGACCTTTCTCCAGACTGATAGAGAGCAGCAAAAAAGCATAATCAGAAGAGAAATCCAGGAATAATCTGACAAGAAAGAACTGTTTTAACTAACAAAAACAAAACAAAAAATCAAAACCAGAAGGCAAGAATCTTAAACAAGAGAACTGAAGTTCCCTGGCCAAACCTTACCAAAGCTGAGTGATTCAGGAGCAAAAGAATGCAGATGGAAGAACTGATTTGTGTCCATTTGTTCTTCTAGATGTATTTATATAATTAGCTTGAAGCTAAGGTCCCCACAACCTGTCCAAAGGAACCTTCTTTGTAAGAAGCACAGGAATAACAGTGCTAATGTCAACAAGTTTTATCTTTTAGGTAACTGAAGGAACTCGAATAGCATTTGTGCAGGCTTTTGTAAATTATACAAAAAAAAAAAAAAAACTGCAGATTATGCATGTGTGTCTATGTCTTTGTTCATGATTTATGTTTAACTCATGAAAGTGTTTATTTTATTAAAGCAGTGCAGGCATTCAGCTCTGATGCCTTGGAGACAATGTCTGGTGAGGGGTGAAGGTGGTGTTTTTTCTGTTTTGCTTTTATTTTTAGTTCTCAAGTTATAGCAATGCAAATGCTCAGTTGTCCAGAAATATGTATCTGTTGTGATTTTGTAGACAGCACTCCTCTGGACCTCAGTCCTCACTAGAGGACCCTATAGTAACTCAGCATAACCCTTCATCCTCATAGCCCTTCGCTGAACACTGCAGAAGGATACACTAAGGAGAGTGTGTAGAGCTCTGAGTAGGTGCAAACTAAATCAGGGGCTCCTTGTGAGAGTCCCTTTTGCCTTTGGAATCCTTCATTCAAACTTGACTTTAATTAAAAAGGAGAATGGTATGAGTGATCTCTGACTATCCTTGACTGTAACAACATTGTGTAGTCTGACAGAAATCATTGTTAACTTTGGAGAGGCTGAAGACCAGAAAAATAGGAATGTTTGAAACAAGAAGCATCTGGAGATAGCATGAAGGAAAGTTCCTGAGCTTGCCCATTTAATGATTGGCTCAAACCAGCCCTAAAAAACAAATGTAAAGTATGCATATGTGATCTGCCAACTGTACATATGTATTAAAAAATGTATTGGTTTTCTTGCCTGGCTAGGAGACGGCAGATACTGGAGTGTGTCTGTGCCTTAGCTTGTGCCTTTTTTTTCCCCCTACAGAACCTTCCATCAGTGTAGAGCAGTGCAAGCATGTGGTATCTGAGCTCCAGGACAGCATGCGCAAAGCCATTCATCTCTACCGCATGGTGAGTGACCTCAGACACTGGCTGTGTTTTGGCAAGCTGGCTTTAAGCCCTTGTGTTGAATGTGTGTGCTTGCTGGCTCAAAGTGTTCTCTTGACTGGGTGTTTAGAGACAGAAGCTGCCTGGTTGTCTACTTGACTGCAGTTAAGCTTGAGTCTGGAAGACAGGAACTCCTGATTTCTAACTTTGGGGTTTTCCAGTGGCTTGTTATGGTAATCTGAGCAAATCAGTTAACTTTTCAGCCTTTTTAGGCTATGTGTAAACTGTAGGTAACAGTATGCTCTTTCTCAAAGAGGTATTAAAGAATTATTTAAGATTTATACAGTGCTTCAGACAGAATATTATAGGACCTCTAAGTTTTGTTATATAGTTCTGTTCTCAATCTTTGATGCCAGGGATTAACAAATGTAAAATAGGAACAAACAAATGGGAATCCAGCTGTGAGAGGAAACATGCGGTTATTTGCTAGTCACCCTTACTGCCAGACCATAGTTATATGCAGAACAATATAATAGCTATTGTTTTCTTTGCTTAAGCATTGCTCTGTCAAGTCTCCTGTAAAGTGTGTGAAACTCGCACAGTGAGTTTCTGCTGTACGTTCCTCTGCAGCTACAGTCTGGGTGCGTGTGTTAGCTCTGTGACCGCTCTGTGTTCCTGTGACCAGCTGCACCTGGCAGACAGGAAGAAAGAGGCTGTTGTCTTGTGCTAGAGCTAGGAAACACAACACCTCTTCAGACCTAATAAGGGGAACACTACCCCAAAATGTGATTCCCATGTCTGCCCTATTGGGGTAATATGTTTGGTTACTGCATGACTAGCTGTTTTGGATGCCTGCCCTGCTATATGACTATATTGGCAGTCTTGCATGTTGAAGAAACACTTGAGCGGTCTATAAATCTTGCTTATGGCTTCAGTTTCCTGAAGGGCTGAAACATCTTTCTTTGTGGTCTGAATACCAATATATCCTTTCCTCCCTCTCCCACCCTCTTTTCCTTCTTTGTTTTAAGGTGTTAAATGATACGGAGTCCTCTACTGACAAAGATAAGATAGCTGGCCTCCTGACAGAGACATTCTCCTTAATGAAGAAAGAATTGGACTCCCTGAAGGATGAGGAAGAGCTTCCAAAGGTTAAGGAGGTGCTGGCAAAGCCACAAGATACCATTAGGCCGCTGAATGAGGGATGCAGTGCCAACCTACCCAGTCCGAAGAGTTTGGGGGATGAGCAGACGCTAGCTTTGCTGGAGCAGTACTCAGAGCTATTGCTACAAGCTGTGGAACGACGCATGGACAAAAAACTCTAAAGGAGTGTTTTTCAGGTGTTTGTGGATACACAGAAATAATCCCAAGAGGAGGACCATAGAAGGAGCCTCAGACAGAGGGACCATCATGCTGGTCTAGAGGTGTTGGGGAGGCCTTTATAAATTTGATTTCCTCAGGCCCATACAAGTGACTTGTTCTAATTCTTAGCGATGTGCTGGCCACAATTTTAATAATTTTTCCCAATGCTCTTCAACTTCCTGTCTCTAGACAAAGTCTTGAAAGAGGAGTTTGGAGAAATTGCTTTGAAATTTCTTCATAGCCAGGGTGTCAGGATGTTTGGCACTTAAAGAAAAATCCAGTTTATCCAAGAAATTCTGAACTGCTGACTAAAAATAAAGGAGTCCAAGTGAAGCCAGTCCTTTCCACTCCAGGGCTTCATCAGAATCCAGAAGCAAACTTTTTATGCATTTATTTATTAATTTATTTTTCTGACTGTTGCTCTGTCACATTTGTGGCTATTTTCTTTGTCCTTTAACAAAAAAGTCAATTCCTTTGTTATATCCCAGCGAGAAACAATCTCTGTATTATAAGCCTCCAACGGGGAGACAGGCTGGAGTGTCTGTGCAATTACTGAACTGGTTTCTGCTTAAATCTTGTCTTGCTGATCTTTCTTTTCCTGCCTTAGTTTGTTACCTGCAGTAATTCTACTGTTGTCATGACTACCCTGTCTACTTTTCTCTTCTTTCAAGGACAGTCCCCACACTATATTTTATTTGCATTCACTTCCAGGGGAGAATTCTGCAACCCTTGGACCAAGCTTTGGAGATGATTTAATGAAATCAGTATTGGAATTTTAACCTGAAATTCGGTATTATATTGATATACTGAGTTTAGCTGCAGATAAGGGATATAGATGCAAATATGAAAGTTAATTTCAGCTACCTTTCACGATTATGAATTGGGTATTGACCTTAATGTTATCATGAGTCTGGTGGGAAATTTGGGGCCAATGATTTATTTGTTACAAAGTAACATGAAAGACCTGGTTTCCATCCCTTACAGTGTAAATCCGTGAGAAATCTTCAGTGCAAATACTGCTCCAAATAATTTGTTGATTTCACTGCCTTGATAGCAGAACCTTTTCTTCTTGCTTTTCTAGAGAAGCAAAATATTTACACCCCAAGAAAAGTGAGATTCTATTACCTTTTGTATAGCTATTTCAACTGCCCACAGAAAATGGTCTGCCAGGGACTTCAAACAAGATATTTTGGGATGTATTTACTACCATTTTCCCCCCCAGACTCTTTCATTAATTTCTTGACTGAGAAACAGAAAATATTCCTCCTTTGCATTTGTGTGTGCAATACTCTTCTGACCTTGTGGGACTTCTCCAAACTGATGGCTTAAAACTCTCTGGTGACGATTTAGGTCAATGATAACAAGCTAAAGAAAAAAAAAACTCTTCAGCACCTTCCCCTTTACTCACCCTCCTTTCCCCAATGGGGACAGATACACAGACTGCTTTGTTTCTTCCTCCATCTCCATTCTTTCTTATATTTACAAGGCAGAGCAGTACAATCCCAGTTTATAAATGAATGCAAGGAAGCAAGAAGCTTTTGGTGGGTGAGAGAATGCTTGTGTCCATGGAAGTCACTTAAAGGTGGCCAGACTGCAGTTTTCTTTTACATTACTGTCCTGGCTAGTTTGGCCATTCTTTGAAACCCTGTGGCACTCTGAAATGTAGTATGTTGACTAACTTGGTTTTCCTGCCTTTCTGTGAGCAGAGATCTGTAGTGCAGCCTTTACTGGGCTGTGCAGGCTGGTATTGGACGGTCTTTTTCTTCAATATACTCCAGGGCTTGAGGAATCTGCAGTTACTGCTGTCCCACCACAGGTTTGTGGGTTGGTCATAGTTGCTGGCTGCTTCAGAACTTGGCAGGATGGGGAGCATATTCAGAGCTTTCCAGCTACTTCAGCCTGTAATTTCAGTCTGCCTAATCAAATGTTTCGGATGTTCTTGCTAACCTTTCCTTCCGTGGGGTTGTACTGAAACTTTACAAGTGCTTTCTTCTGTTTCAGCATTGCACTGTGCTGAATCAGATGAGGTGCTTGGTTTCATGGGCAGTGTCTCTTGCAGAGAGAAGCTTTGTAATGTGGACGAGTTGAAAAGTAGAGGGAATTTCTGGGAGTTTCCTTGAGTGAAAAAGATATGCTGGAGATGCTGCGAGTGGGATGTATGATGGCAGTCATACTGGCTCTGTGATGGAGTTAGTCTGGGTCAAGCTTGCTTCTGAGGTGATTCTTTTTTTTTCTTCATCCACTTTCAAGACTGTGAACATATGTCCCAGTACACAGGAATTCTTTTGCTGTACTGGGACCACAAGACACTCAGGTAAAATAGCAGTCCCTTCAACCCAGGTATCTTTTTGATTGAAGATAGTGGTTTGAGGGTCTTTTATATTATTTCCCTGTGCAATTTTATTCCATTTTATTGTTTAAAGTATAAGGTAGTGACAAAAGGGATCAGAGAGAGTGAGTGGCCAGAATGAACAGATCATGTTTCAGTTCTCATCCAGGTGAAAAGCAGCAACCAGTGAAGCTGACATAGAGATATGAAATAAAGTGCCTTGGAAATAAGTCACATGAAGCAAATCTATTTTTTTTTTATGCTGATCAGAGGAGTTTTTGCTTCATGGAATGGATTTTGCCTGTTGGTCATGGCTGCATATGGGGAACAAAGGGTAAATTCTGATCAGAATGATGGTAAGAGAGGTATCAAGCAAGTAGATTAGTTGGGGAGTGGTAGTGTAATTTTAAAATTAATTAGAATAGTAGATGTAGGACATTCAGGAAAATAGATTTAGAGGCAGAAATGATGTTGGCTGGAGGTACACCATTGGCCAATATCTGTGAAAGATATGGTACACAAAGGCTTCAGGAAAGTAGATTTAGGACAGAGTTAGCGATCTGTAATTGAAGAATGCGTTGAATGGTTGTTTTAAAGATCTTTCTTGGCCTCTTGTTTCTCCAGTTGCTGTTTTCTAAGCAGCTGTTTCTTTAAAGGCAAAGTTGAGAACTCTGCCCAAGGCATACATGTTATGAATTTACTAGAAGCCCTAAGGAAGATGCTAGTGCCACAAGTTTGTTGATGAGAGGGATGAGGATGCAACCGATTCTTCCCTGGTGACTTCCTATTGCTGGCAATAGGAAAGAGTCCTAAAAATTTGTTTCCAACACTAAGAGGGCATAAATGTGTTACATTTGGTTACCGCTAGTGAGTGCATTTCACCACAAGCTGTCTATTAGGTCAAGTAGAGAAATACTGAATGGTAATTGCCTGGGAAGTGGAAAAAGCTTGTGGGAGGAGGTAACATCTGAATCTATTTCTTTTACTGGTGCATGTGGTTGTTAGCATAGCTACGACCAGACGTGTATTAAAACAAGTTATTTGTCTATCAAAGTCTGTGAAAATAATTTGGACCTACCTGTTCTCTTTATATGCATTCTGTCCCTCCTGTCCAACATTTCTGGCCAAAACGAGAATACTTGTTTTTTCATCTCAACTGTAAATAGTATTACTCTGCCCGAGGGACCTGTGTTTCATTCTTTGGCCTGTGAAGTGGCGCAGTAGGAAGTGCTGGAATGTGAGAAGGCAGCAACCCCTGCCTGCTTTCATCCTGCTGCCGGCAAGTAACTCCTTCCTCCCCATCCCTCAGCAGCGCCCAGTGGTGGTGGTTGTGTGAGTCCCTGTTTCTTCCACGCCCTCTCTCAGGTTGTCTCCTCTTTTTTATAGCATCTCCCAGGTAATGGTTGAGGCAGGCCTTATAGTGCTCTCCTCCCCCCCCACCCGCTATTTGGCTGATTTCATCACACCTCAGAGGAATCAGGACATTTCTCTAAAGGAGTAGAAAACGTACAGACTTCATTTTTTTTAAAGAAAGAACATGTATATAATTATATATAAGAAGAAATGAAATACAGGTATTTAAGCACCATTGGTAAATTCATGCATGTATAAGATCATCCTCCCCCCCCTACACTGGATGTGTAGCATCCAGAATATTAAATGACAAAAACCTCATTAAAATAATAAAGACAGGTCGTCTTGCAGCCCTTGAGTGCTGGCAAGCGGGTGGTTCCTTCTCTAGCTAAGACTAGACTGTCCAATGTTTCAAATTGTGTGTTGTAAATAATACACGGGATTGGACTCTATGGATAACCTGCTCTAACGCATGGACAGGGAAATGCATGGGGCAGCAACTTTAGGAATAAGCCATGTCCACTCTGCATGTCTTGAATATGCCATAGGCACCAGACAGATGACTCTGTATTGTTCAACACTACCCTTTTCTTTCACCAGTTAAAAAAAAAAAAATCCCACACCTCTTCCCCCTTTATTTATAAACGTGTGTTTTTATACTTTTGGCTTTAGGTAAAACAACTCTTTAAAATGTCCTTTTTTAATTATTTGAAAAGTTGTTTGTTTGTTGGGTTTTTTGCACTGTGAGGCTTCCCTGCGGGAGCTGTTTTTAACTCTGTATTCATTTGTACTCCGTGTCTTAAACTGGTTCAATAAAAATGTGATCATTTGTTACAGCGCTGTCCTCGAGCCGCACGTAGCTTCTTCGAGGGTGGCCGGGATTTCCTATTTTTTTTCCAGCTCCTCTTCCACAGCTGTGTTTTCTGTTCTTTTCCAAGCGAGGTGCTTTTGGGGGGGGGGGAGGGGGGAAGGGGGGTGGCTCGGCGGGCAGAAGCGGAGGCCGCGGCAGGGCGGGAGGGGAGGGAAAAAGGCGGCGGGCGGCGCCTCCGCTGCCGCGGCCCCTTCGCGTCCCGCTCCGCCGGCGGCGCCCTCCTCGGCGGCGGCGCGGCCATGGCGGAGGGCGCGGCGCTGCGGGCCGTGAGGGGCTGCCTGGCCGCCTTCCCGCGGGAGGCCCGCGGTGAGCACCGGCGGGCAGGCGGTTAGGACGGTTAGGGCGGGCGGCGGGAGGCCCAACCGCCCCGCGTGGGGAGGGTTGGGGAGGGGGGCGCTGGCCCCGCCTGTAACGGCCGTGCGCGAGCGGCGGGCGCGCGGCGGGAGGAGCCCGGCCGCCTGCTGCCTCGGCGCACGGAGGGGCCGGCCGCCATCTCCCCGCCAACACACACACACACGCAGCAGCGGGCGGCGCCATCCAGCCTCATGCTCCTTTTCCAGCCACCCCAGAGGACTCCCCGTCGAACAGTCTTCACCTTGCTAAGGAGAAGAAACAGCAGAAAAGCAGCCTCTTAAAAAAAAAAAAGTGAAACTTGTGGAAATGGCCCTTTCTGCTTATTTACATATGTATAAAAAGGCAAAACAAAGCACTATTTCAGCTTAAAAAAAATCCCTCTTACGGTATGTTCATTGCGACCCTGGTGTAAACTTTTGAAAGCCTTTTATTTAGAGGTGATTCCCCTGTTGCATGTCTGTTCGTGCAACGTAAATTTTAAATGCATGTCTTCTAAAGATGCTTGACAGCACTATAAAAAATACCATCTCTGTAGGCGGTGGCAATTAAGGCATGCTTTTGTAAAAAAGCTGCGCTTCAAACCTGGACCCTGCCTTGCCTCTCGCTTCCAGGGTGACGCTGGTGTCCGATAAGCAGTGCGCAAAGTCCCGGACGCTGTCCTTTTTTCCTTTAACGCTTCGGAAATCTCCGGCCAGGATGAAGCAGAGGCACGTGTGGGGCTGAACTGTGGCGGGCAGCGAGGGGGGAAGCTGGGCAACTGCCTATGCCTTGCCTCCAGTGTGCCAACGTGGCACTGAAACCCTCCGTAGCGTTAGCAACAGGTGACTGCTGGAATCTGTGGGTGCTGCCTGCCTTTGATGAAGGTCTCTCATTTTAAAACGAACTAGTGCTCTAGTGAAGAGTGTTTGCTCAGGACGCTGGGTAAAACTGTTTCTAATTTGTCTGGACAGAGCTGGGGTTGATGGAATCAGTACCATATCTGGACAGACCTCCATCCCCTCTGGAGTTTTATCGGGAATGGGTGAGTCCCAATAAACCTTGTATAATTCAGAATGCCATCAGTCACTGGCCAGCTCTGCAGAAGTGGACCTTAACGTACCTCAGGTATGATCAGCTTTTGAACCAGACTTGTTCAATTTAAGTTAACCTCGGTAAAAGACCCCTTCTTAATAATGTTTGTTTTTAATTGTAAGGTTAGCCCAGATTCCTTTATGAGCGTGGATGAAATTGTTCAGTCTTCTGCTTGCCACAGCATCTAAAACTCAAATATAAAGGTCTTTCTTCAAACATACTATCCTGAAGAATTCAGATTTAGTAAAAAAGTGTGGGTATTTTGACTGTGCGCACCCAGCAGACTCACATTATCAGAGCAGTGTGGCCTGTGCTCCACCCTGCGTCCTCCTGGAGTGGGGCTGTAGGATTGTCTGCATAAACAGGTAGATCTGTGACCGAGAACATCCTGCTTTTTAAAAGACTACTGTGAGCAGCTTAACAATGACTGAATTAGAAAAAAAAAAACTTTTTTGAGAAGGGATTTACAGTTAGGCCTAAAATATGTACTTTCAAAACTTATTTTCTCACAGAACTAAGGTTTATTAGCACCCAGTGTGTGTTTCTGTCTCTGTCCACCTTTTCTCCCTCCTTGATAATTTTTGAACTTGTGGCCAACAAGATATGGCTGAGTTGAGTAGTCCTGAGAATATGCAGCTCTAGCATAATTCAAGAAAAGAAGTGCCTGAAGTGAACCCTCTCTGCTTCCGTTGAGAAAAAGAGGGTTGCTTTGTGAACTCGACTCTGTTAAGACACAAAAGACTCCAGAGATACTACCAGGGCTTTGACCACAGGGAGCAATCAGAGCAGAACATCAGGATTCTTATTAGACACTAGGAAATCTAGTCAAGAAATGCCTACTGTGGAAGGCCAGATTTCCTATTTCTGCTGCTCTTGAAACAAATTGTTTTTAAAGTAACCAGCATCCAATATATGGGTCAGGGGCCAGTTGGAGGTCTGCCTGTGAACTTCTGATTTATTTTGCAGGGAGGTAGTGGGTCCCAAGGAAGTGAGTGTAGCAGTAACACCAAATGGTTATGCAGATGCAGTGTTTCAGGACCGTTTTGTCATGCCAGAAGAGCGTCAGATGCCATTCATGGACTTTTTGGACATTGTGGAGAAGAAAGTGACTTCTCCCAACGTATTTTATGTGCAGAAGCAGTGTTCAAACCTCACCGAGGAGTTCCCTGAACTCATATGTGATGTGCAGCCTGACATACCATGGATGAGTGAGGCACTTGGTAAACTCTCCCTCTTTCCTATATTCAGTAAATATTTTGTATGGAACTTTAGAACTATCATGTCATGTACATGATGAGCGTTTGCTCCATTTCTGATTGCCACAGCTCAGTTTGGTTTTATCCCCTCAGACAGTAGAAGTGGTAAAATAGTTAAAAATAAAGTAATTTTATTTTTGGGTTTGGATTGCTCCAAGGTCAGTATCTCACTTGTGTATTGGAATTACTGTATCTGAAATAATGTGGTGATAGTGCTGTATAGCACTCCTTTCTATACAGTGGCTTGCTTTTTTTCTGATTTAGAGTCCTGTTTGGATGCATATTCATGCTATTATTGCTAACACTAGCATAATCAAAGGGTGAAACAAAACCCTGTAACACATTCCTCCCATTACAAAATTATAGATACTTGTTCCTACTGGATAAATGCTGCTCCATGTCTATTGATTTTTATTTTACAAAACATATTTCTGTAGAATGTCTGTTTACGATGATCTTACATTCTTTCTCCAACTATATTTAAATGTGTTTCTCTCTGAGCCAAGTCTTAGGGATTCAGAATGTGGGAAATAAGGATTGTAATCATGGTTTGGGGGCTGAATACTACTGCTGCATCACTGAGTCTGATGTGTCACTAGTATAGCTTGCAGTGTAGAAGGAGCTTGCAGTTCCTTACATGTTGCTATTAGCAATGGAGCCTGTCATATTTATGAAAGAACTTAAAAGACAGAGATAAAGCAAGTTGGCAGAAGAGTGTTTGAAACACTTTTAAACATGGCACTTCAAATTCTCTCTTTGTTGAGAACAACACTCTCTTTCCTAACCATGCAGGGAAGAAGCCTGATGCTGTGAATTTCTGGCTTGGTGAATCGGCTGCTGTGACATCTTGTATGTACTATGTGGCTCTGTATGTCTCTTTTGTGCTTTTCAACACAAGTTTAATAAGGCTTTTTTCAAGTTAGTGGCTTAGTAGAACTGTGTTTTTGCTGGCAGGGCAGTGCTACTTTAACATATTTCTTTCCGTGCTTCTTTCTCTTGCATTTCTACAGCCTCTCACTCTTGTGTCTCTGGGTATATCTGCTGCATATTGTGTCAAACAAGGCACTGATGATTTCTATCCTGTCAGTCTAAGAGACTGGCTTAGAAACAGATCAAGCCAAACTATTAATCTGTGCTAGAGGATTGTTGTTCCCCATATAGCCTTCTTATACAAAGCATTAGACAATGCTAAAAAAATTGAGGGAGTGTCTGCTTTGCATAGGTATTCTGCACTTCAGAGCACTTTTGTAAGAATATTTGATATCCAGAAATACCATGTGCTCTCTGGTGGCTGATCAGTTGATTTTATGCCTGTTGGCTGAAAGCCTCTATCCTAGATGTAATTGCATTTTTGTAAGGTATCTTTGCATGTTGCCTTGATTTGGAGTTTGCTACATTTAATACATTCACTACAACATTACATTGTTTTCCCTTCCCACCAACTACAAGAGCAGGAAGCAGCCTAGTAATGAGAAGATGAAATGATGCTTTCAATTTACTGTATTTTAAGATATAAAGAAGGAAAAAATGCTAATTTTCTCACTCTCTCCACGCTCTTTTTTTTCCCTCAATCTTAGTACATAAAGATCATTATGAGAATTTGTACTGTGTCATATCTGGAGAGAAACATTTTTTGCTGCATCCACCGAGTGATCGTCCCTTCATCCCATATGGTACGTAATTTACTATGTATATTTATCTGGAGGCTGGAAGGAGGAGATAAAGAAAGACAAAAATGGAGACAGGGATAATGTTCTGATATTTATGCAGTGTTATACTTTCCAATATGAACAGAAATCTCTTCTAGTTCATACTGCATGTAGATTGTAATAAATTCCATTGAGGTCAAGTTTCCCTGTTGTGTTAAAAAAAATAGATACATTGACACTGATGGAGGCATAATGGACCTCAGTTTGAGACTTAAACACTTTAAGTATGTGACTCATAGCAATCTCTTCAGTTTTAGAATATTTTAATTATTTAATTATATTGTCAGCATTGTAGCATGTCATCTTTGATGTTTAACAGGTTTGGATTCTGCCTGCTAATTTTTTTCTCTAGAAAAAAAGCAGGGAAGTTGGAATACAAGCAAAACATTAATGAAATGTGTAGTGGTTATCACATCTGCTTCACATGCTGAAGGTCCTGGGTTAAAGCCCCAGTGGAACCAGCACCAGGAAATCTTTGGGAGGTTGGACTAGATGATCTCCAGAGGTCCCTTCCAACCTTACTGATTCTGTGATTCTGTGAAATATTAAAGTTACTAATAGAACCACTGAAAACTAGAGAAGTGAAAAAAGAGATTAATATGACAGCGTTACTTTATATTGCCCATTTTCTGTTTCTGTATGTTGCTTTCTTGTGTGCACCGTAATAGTCCATTTTATTGCAAGTGTCTGCTAGAAGATGGACAGCTTAACTTTACTCCTAATGAAAAAAAGATGTTTTTCTCCCATTTCTTGGCTTTTAAGCATTCAGATTTACTGATTGAAGAATGTTGTATGAGGCTAATATAATTTTTCCTAGGCATAGAATCAGAATCATAGAATCATAGAATCAGTAAGGTTGGAAGGGACCTCTGGAGATCATCTAGTCCAACCTCCCTGCTCAGCAGAGTCACCTAGAGCATGTTAGACAGGGTTGCATCCAGGCGGGCCTTGAAGATCTCCAGAGAAGGAGATTCCACAACCTCTCTGGGCAACCTGTTCCAGTGCTCGGTCACTCTTTCAGTGAAGAAATTCCCCCTCATGTTCAGGCGGAACTTCCTGTGCATAACAGTCTCTTCAATTTTAGAATAAATATATAAATTATTTTAAGTACCTTGTTGGCCTGGTAGTATACTAGACTGACCAAAACAGAAAGGGCAGAGTACAGAACTCTAGGTAAGAGAGGGATGTATTTATGACTTCCAGAAGGGAAATGGGACAATTACTGGAACAAAATAGGAGAAGAAAATGGTTTTTGAGGAAGAGGAGAGAATAATTCCTATGGAGAAAGAACAGCAAAAATCTAGTCAAGAAGGCATTGCTCAATATTTCGACAGACTTTTTTTTTTTTTTAAAAAAAGGAGGAAATAGGATAAAGATTGAGATGAACAAAGGGAAGGAGAATGAAAACAGCAAGTTGAAAATGATTTTACCTTAATTTTTCTGTCACTTGGTAAGAATGTGACATGCCCTGCCATTAGGTTCTGTATGTGTTTCTTCGGGTTGTGCCGTTTAACTCTCTCTGTGATTCCAGAACTCTATCAGCCAGCAACCTACCATGTGTCAGAAAGTGGCTCATTTGAAATTGTTGATGAGAAGACTACAGATAAGGTAAAAATGATATGAATATTGCTGTCAATTTACGTAATAAAACTAATTGAGTGCTGCTGAGCACTCAAACTGAGCCTATTGACAGATACCTAGAAATCCTTCATTACCGAAAAGAGAATGACCAGATATTTCACTTGTATTTTGTTATTTGTAAAGGATACCTTCTTCTGCCCCTGCCCCAGTCAGGGCTGAATTTTGCTCTACAGAAGTATCGTCCAGCGCAGTAAAACATGTTTGATGAACAAATTGTGTTTCCTTTGTAGAAGCATTACTTATGTGGTTAGAATGCACAGAACTTGAGGCACTCAACAAAAGGTCAAATACCTTTTTGAATCTAATCGCTCTCCTTTTGCCTCTGCAATGGGGACTTATGCTACACCTGAACTTTAGCTAAGGCTCATTCTCTTTTTCCACAGTGATGCTCAGAGGATGCTACAGGAGCATTTTTGTAACACGGTGAGGTGGAGTGCTGGCATTTATGAACTCTGTAGGGCATAGAAGAAATTAATGCAGGCAAGGAGGGTGTTGTAGCAGAAAGGATAATTTGTCTGCAGGAAATGAAAGCAGACTAGAGACATTTAGAAGAAGAAAGGAGTTTCTAAAAAGCACAGTGCGGATAAAGTTCTCAAGTACTGACTGAAGGAGGAAAAAGTAAATTAACAGCCTGGAGACATATTGAAAACATGCTATGAAGTTGAAATCTAATGGCTGACATTTAGCACAATTTCTCCGGTTAGAAATGTTTTATTAAAGGGGGCAAATTTTGATGTCCTTGACCCATTCTCCATTGAATTTGGAAGGCTTTGTAGTTGTAATGTTTTCCAAGGCTAGAATGCGTGTTTCGTAAGTTTGGTTATCAGTTGTCTTTCTGGAAACTTGCTGAAGACTTTTACCATGGTCATTAACACATACATACTCTTTTCCTTTCAGGTACCTTGGATCCCCCTGGACCCTTTGAACCCAAATCTGGAACAGTATCCAGAATATGCTCAGGCAAAACCTTTGCAGTGTACTGTGAAAGCTGGTGAGATGTTATACCTCCCTTCTCTCTGGTTTCACCACGTTCAGCAATCACATGGCTGTATAGCAGGTAAAATACATAGTATTTCCAACTATCTTTTTGAACTATGCTGGGTGTGCAGCTAGGTACCCCACTGCAAAACATAACTAGAACCAAAGGTCCTTTAAATCGTCTACCTCCCTCAATATTTCTGGTTATTTTTCTTGGTGCTGCTACATCAGACCTCAGAGACTATTAAGAAAAAATATGATTGTTTCCAGTTACAAGCCTTTGTCAACTTTCTTTTCCTCTATTTTGTTGAAATGCTAGAATTGCCATGTGTATTTGGCCATTTGTCTATTAACTGCACTGTGGTCTGTATACGCTTAACAGTCAGCATTCTTTGGATCTGGTCTAGTGGATATCTGAAGTATATCCACCTCCAAGACTGCTGGTACAATATTATACTGCTTGGCTTATTTTTTTCTAGTCAGATATTACACCAAAATTAAAATGAGAAGCAAATTTAAAGCTAGTTGATGACCACTGTGAAGTAGTGAATTCTCCATCCTTTATACCTGAGAGGAAGAGAGGGTCCTATGCAGATACTAAACATCATTAAACATCAAAGTGTATTTGATACTCCTGGCCTAAATAGAAGCAGACATTTCCTATTCCTAAACATTTTTCCAGCTTCTGCTCCAGGGAACCCCAGAACAGAATTGGGGGAGGGAAGGGTTGGTTTGGGTTAAAACTGAGTTGTATTGGCAGTACTATTAAAGAACTTTAATGTTTGCTTACATTGTGTTTGGCTGTAGTCAAAGCTTTGCTTGTTTCAAAGTTCACTCAGCAATAAGGAAAAGCCTATACTGGCTGAGCTGAACTGTCTAAAGGAGTCTATGAACATGTTCATAAATTGTTACATTCTGTCTTTAGGAATGTTTTTCCTTTTTCTTGTCTCCTCAGTGAATTATTGGTATGACATGGAATATGACCTAAAGTACAGTTATTATCAACTACTAGATTGTCTCACAAATGCCGTGAAAGTGTTATAGCAGAGGTGGGAGACTCAAGCTTGTGATTTTCCTCTCTGATGTGGTACGATCATCAGCGTCTGTGACTGGAGCACAAATGTGATTCAAGCTAGCAGAACTGAACATTAAGTTATCCTCAACAAAGCCTGTCAAACAGATCACAGCTATTTTGCTTGCTTTCAGAGTCCAGGTCAATTGGCCATTTTTTTCTGGATTGAAGGTAGAAGGTTCGATAATAGCATTTTTAGGTCTTCACGTTTTGCCTTGATGATGGTAAGCAAAGTAAAATATGAAGAGAAGCAATCTAGGTTTTGGAAATCCCAAACCATACACCATGACTGTTCCTTCAGATCTACAGATAGTTTTAGTAACA
The DNA here is from genome assembly GCF_028389875.1 of Rhea pennata. Classification (NCBI taxonomy): domain Eukaryota; kingdom Metazoa; phylum Chordata; class Aves; order Rheiformes; family Rheidae; genus Rhea; species Rhea pennata. Next base: position 16,273,672 of record NC_084667.1, on the reverse strand, counting down.
AATGGACAAGGAAGACTTGGCTGGGTCACACGCTGTGCATCAGGCTACATAAGTCCAACATGTACATTTAGTTTAAGGCAAAAGTCCTTTGCAGTTGTAATTCAGTAAGTTCAGTGGCTGTCTGTGGTGTTTTGATGATGAGCTTCTGCAATAAAATTCAGTGGAAAAGCTTATTTCTGCACTAATTCCTGACTCAAAACAGTATGGTGAGTGATGGAGGTGATAGGGACATGTTAGGTCAATCCTGGCAGTTTTTCTTGTTAAGATATGTATTTTTATATTTTTATTACCTGTTTTTATTTATTTATTTTTTTTAATCATGTAGCTGCATTCTCTTACATTCTCAGGGGTGATTTTAGAGTTGTATTGCCAGGAAACAATGTGCGGATTGTCCGTAGTCAATTTGCACATCACCCATGGTCTTGTGGCAGAACTTGTGATTCTGGAGTTTGTAGGCTGAGTAATGATGACAACAGTCCTTTGACATAAACTGCTGCCAAACACATGGTCAGGAAAGTCATGTGAACCAGAAGCCTGTTTCTGCAGTCTTAATTCACACTTTCGTGTTTTCACTGAGCAGGAGGAGAATACTTACACAACTGAGACTTGCAGGGACTGGAACACTATTAAATGCACAGACACTGTGAAAAGGTAGTACTGTTGTTTATGATAACCAAAAGTTGGTATTGATCATCAAAGCTTCAAAGGACCTTAGAAACAATAGAGATATAATGGGAAAAATATTTTACATGTATTAATCAGGAAAATGCAGATAGCCTTTAGAATGGATTGATTATTCTGAAGAGAAAAACAATCATTGTTTTGGGTGAGGGGTTGCTTTTAAAAGAAACACACTCAAGCCTAAACAACATTTTACTTTGTAGTTCTTGTCCAAAAATTGCTGAAAACCCAAAAGAGATTGAAGATACAGGGTTTGTTTCATGACTAGATTAAAAATGTTGTATTACTTAAGATTTTCAAGTTTATTCACTGTGCCTTGATGAAGGAGCCCAAGCCATGACATTATAAATCAATGCTACAATCAAATCCAAACTTTCCCACAGCCTGGGGAAAAAAATAATTGTTTCTTTCTGTTATTTGAAGTTTTGGGGTTTTAGTTTAATCTCTGTGTAATCAGAAATAACACTGCATGTCATGTATTTGCAAGTTGATTGTGTTTTCGTGCTGCCTCTTAGACGAAGTGTTTGGAGGTGCTCTTACTGTGAACTACGTCTCCCAGAAGCCTTTGCTTGTTGGCTGAAGGAAACGGTCACAGTGTTTCCTCTTGAACTTTGGGCAGAGATACTGAGCCTCAGAAGTGACAAGGTGCTGACATTCCCGTTTCACACAGCCAATGTCTCACGAAAAAAGCCAAGCTCCTTTCTCTCAAGGCAGAGCTCAGATGGCGGTGCAGGTCAAGGTTCTGCCTTCTCCCCGGTGTCTGTTTGATGACCCCATCCAGATCTGTGTGACAGGTCTTCTGCCGCAGCAGGCGGTCACCCTCAGAGCCTGCCTGGCTGATGAGAGCGGGGAGCTCTTCCAAGCCCATGCTCGCTACAGGGCCGGGAGCAGTGGAGAGCTGGACCTGACTTGCTCCCCGGCTCTGGGGGGCAGCTATTCTGGAGTGGAGCCGATGGGGCTACTGTGGTCTCTGCAGTCTGAAACACCCTATAAACGGCTGGCAAAGAGGAATGTCCTGACCCCTTTCTGTGTGGACTTGGAAGTGTATGACGGCCATGGGCACACGAGCCGGTTGCTAGGTAAATGCACCAATGAGCGAAGGTTTTTAGGAGAGGGGGTGAAGAGGATTTCAGTCAGAGAAGGTCGGCTTAGAGCAACTCTGTTCATCCCTCCCGGTGAGTTTGAATTCCTTGCTGGTTTTCCAGATGTGCATTACATCACTTTTTATGCATTGCTGCCTTTAGATACACTCAATAACCCAGAGCAAATCTTCACTTAATTGTTCCCTTGGGCTGCGCTTGATCCAGCTATTTTGATCCTAACAGCAAAGCAGGATAGGTGCATGCTCTGGGGAGGTAAGGTGCTTACTGCAAGGGCAGTACTGTGTAGTGAAGGCAGCAGCGGTGATACAAAGTGTCTCCTGTTCTCTTTAGCTGATGAGCAAGAGGAGACTGGACCTCTCAGGAAGTGAGGACTCTGAGGAAGAATGTGTCTGTTTCTTAACTCTTCTATTTAGCTCATAGCACAGAGGCTCCTGATCTTCAGCTGAACCGTAAGGGTGTAACTGTATTCCAGTACTGGAATGAGCAATGATGAGATGTAGTGGGAGCACAGGGTTTGGGGTGCAACAGGCCTACTCTGTTTTAGCTGCTACCACAGATTTTCCTGCAGACTCTGGACTTGTGTTTGTCTTTTATTTTGGCTTAGGAAAAGCCAAAGAAGAAGTTAGTACCTGATCAGCTGAGCAACTTAATTGCATGAAATACTGATGAAGATGGGGTTCAAATGAGAAAGGCAAAGGCAGGAGATTTAAATAAAAGTCATGTTCCGAGACTCTGTGCAGAGACAAAGACAAGACTGGATTCTAAGTAAAACTGTTCTGAGTTTTTGGACTGTGGACTTCCTCGAGCAGTACATAAACATGAATATTTTACTCTGTAGAGAATAAAAATTTCCTTGCAGCTGCTGTGACACCAAATCCTTTTTAGGCAAAGTTTCCACTATATTTTTAAATTTGGCAAGGAAAATGGCTGGAGCAGCAATAGGCATTGAAGATCCTAGAACTACAGGAGGAGAACTGAGAAGCCCTGAAGTAGTTACCTAGATAAAACTGAAGTCTGCATTGATGTAGGTCAGTGCTATTTGTGATATTTGTAAATGTGTTTTGTAACTTAGAGTATTCCCATCCCGGAGAAGCTTTTAGCAGAGTTACTAAAGGAGTGAAATTCATGCAGTAATACTATTTGTTTGTTTGTCTCCAATAGCTTGAGACCATCTAGACCAATTTGGGCTGAATTTGATGGTGGAATAAAGATCCCCCAAATACAAATTTCCAATAGCAAGTTGTTAGAGAAAAGAAATACACAAATTAGTACTCTTAGGGGGAGAGGAAGAGAGAGAGGTGCTGCAGGAGAACTCAGTTTCATCATTAGACACCAGAGAATCCATACTGGAGACAGCCTCTGGAAACTAGGTTTCATGCATTCTGCTGCTCACAGAAATGCTTGGATTTTTCTGGCGGTTGTCCATACAGGAAACTTGAACTATGACATATCCTTAGGGGGTAATCATGGCAATTAATGCCTCTGGGGGAAAGAATATAATTACAGTGATTGTGTCCCTGAGAATGAGAAACATGAAAACCTTCAGAGTGATTTCCCGTCAATTTTTACGGTCCTGATGTGTGCTGACAGGTGTTACTGAAAGAACTTTAGAAACCATTCTGTATGAGTATGTACCTTTCATTGCAGGATCTGGTCCATTCCCTGGACTTATTGATTTGTATGGATCTGGAGGAGGTCTTGTTGAATACAGAGCAAGTCTTCTGGCTAGCAGAGGCTTTGTGACACTGGCTCTGGCTTACATGGCCTTTGAAGATCTGCCTGCTATGCCAGAGATTCTTGAACTGGGTTATTTTGAGGAAGCTGTAAATTTTTTGCGGAAGCAACAGCAGGTAGGAGACAAACTATGATGCTCTTCCTATTAAAAACTATATTCCAGTTCCCAAATTTGAAATGTTATATGCCACTGAGTAAAACTAAGTTTGAGATGTGGAAGGAAACAGCACTGTTTAGAAGACAGCCTGTTATCTTATTTGTTTCTACTCTTGTATCTTAGATGATTTTAGAAGGAAAAAAATTCTGTTAATTTCTAATATTTCTGGGATGTTGTAGATTTTCAATTCTGACTAAGTTTCACAGAAAGTAATAAAAATGATTTAAGAGCAGGAACTTCTACAGTTGTAGTGTTGGAGAGTGTGTCATGTTTTAAGAAGCTGGGGCTGTATTTGAATAAGCATGTAGGTTGAGAAAGATGCTATATAGCAATATATCACAGAATCACAGAATGGTTGAGGTTAGAAAGGAACTGTGGAGATCATCTAATCCAACCCCCCTCACACCCTCCCCCGGCTTAAGGTCACCTAGAGCATGTTGCACAGGATTGCATCCAGGTGGGTTTTGAATATCTCCAGAATATCATAATACTTAAAAAGAGGTCAAGAGAAATCAAATGTCATTTAAACTTTGAATGGAATGTTACTTATGTGTTCTTTAATTGATGAAGTTGGTTATTTTCATGATTATTTCCTATTACATGGAAACCAGGAAAGCCACTGTGAGACAAGAATTCAACCCTATTATTTGCCTTGGTCCTCATAAAGCTCTGAAGCTTCCAGAGCATCTCACAAGACACAGATTGCAACATGAATTTGATATGAAGAGCTTTCACAATAAATAAATTGATTTAAACAATTTGGGATTACTCAGCCCCAAGCATAAGGAACTTGTGTTTGAAGACGAAATAGAAAATAACAGGTCAGATGTGGGAGAGTTTGAAAAAACAGTTGTGAGAAAGGAAATCAATCAAGTAAACCCATGAAGAAGTGGTTTGCCGAAGAGAGCCAGAAGAAAGATGACTAAAGGTTTTGGAGTCCAGCGAAATAAAAGACACAGCACTGAGAGCAAGTGTCAAGACAAGACATGGAGGGAGCAGAGAGGCTTGGTCAGTAGAGGTCAGCAGGAAGAAAAAGTGTTGCAGTCACAGGAGCAGAAATGTTCAGGAAATGTAGAATTTATAGCCACTCTTGAGGCATAGCAAAGGGATCAATGTGGGAGGGATGTCACTTGAAATGAGAGAGGGAAGGGTTAAAAAATAGGAGGCCTTAACTGAATGAAGAATGAGGAAGCTAAACAGATGTTTTGTCAGCCCAAGAAATGAGTTGTTGATAATAGTTGTTTCATAATTGTGTTTCAGGTGAAAGATACTGGGATTGGCGTTTTGGGCTTGTCTAAAGGAGCTGATCTAGCCCTTTCCATGGCCACGTTTCTACCTGGCATCAAGGCTTCTGTCAGCATTTCTGGAAGTGGTTTTAATTCTTTCATTCCTCTGCGGGGTGATGGCTTCACTGTTCGTCCCCACCCATATGATTTGGGAAGGATGAAGTGCAATGAGGAGTCTGGCGTAGCAGATTTTACAGATGTTCTAGATGATCACAGGGACCCAGCGACTTGGGATTGTCGTATTCCCATGGAGAGGTCCTTGGCTAAGTTCCTCTTCCTGTCAGGGCTGGATGACAGAAACTGGAAAAGTGACCTCTATTGCCAGGATGCTGTACAGCACCTTCAACAGTACGGACAGAAAGTGGAGTTTTACTCTTATTCTGGAGCAGGGCACCTCTTGGAGCCACCATACTTTCCTCTGTGCCAGGCTTCATTGCACAGAGTGCTTGGGGTATTTGTGCAATGGGGAGGGCAATGGAGAGAGCATGCCAGAGCCCAAGAGGATGCTTGGCACAGGATACAGGCCTTTTTCTGGCAACATCTGATGGACTCAGACCTTCCCAAGAGCAATCTGTAGTGGAAGAGCTGTCAAAGATGCTGACAAGATTAGTATCTCACTATATTAGAGTCTGAGTCCTGGAAACACACTGAAAATTTTCTAGCTTACCTTCTTTTACACCCCATTGTAGCATAGTTGTTTATTTTCATTCCCCACATGCTTTCCCACTTTTTATTTGAATTTTAGGTGTCTTCTGCCCCTAACTGTGTTGTGGATTGGCACCATCTGATCTCTCTGAGTGCCATAGTTATCTGAAAAAAACTCAAATTCCTGTCATGCAAATTGAGTTGGTGCTGAGCTGTCTTTGCCCTCTGTGTCCAATCCTCTCCTTTAGTAGCAAGAAATATTCTTATAGGAGGAGTTTTACATTGGATTGGCCAGAATTACACTTTTGGTTAAGCTAGATGTGAATAGTCAGTATGTTAGTACATTATCTCACCTTTTCTTACATCCCTGGCTGACAGCGATGCTGCAGTTCTGATCTCAACTGAGTAAAGAGGTACTCTTCTGACTTACTCTGAAGTGCAGTTATAACATGGGTTTTGTTGTATCTCAAAAACGAGAAGGTTACAGTGATTGTATTTACTGCTGTCTCCAGGTATGTTACATTCCAGGCTGAAGTTCCCACTGCACTACTCAATAAATACAATGTGTATCTGTGTATGCAAGGTTTAGTTGAAATTCTCTGAATTTGTCTCAGCTGTTTTTTGTGTCTGTAAATACAGAATCAACAGTCTTGGTGTCACTTTGCCTGACTGAAGATTTAATGTACAGGAGTCCTTACCGCTTATCAGTAAGAGGAGTGGTGCAGTTTGCCACAGGGGTCTGCACAGTGCTCGAGATGAAGGTAATAGCGATGTGTTGAGTACTTGCTTTTGAATGCTGAAGCTCAGTTTATCCGTGTTTTGAGGAGGAAGAATAAAGCCGCTGCTGCTGCTGAGTTCCCAGGAGTGCTGTGGAGTGGGCTGTCTCTGCTGCCTTGCCACTACAGTAGGCAGCTGTGAGGTCAGTGGTGGCAGCTAAAAATGCCAGTCTTTAGAGAGGGCAGACGCTGCCTCCTGGGATGTGTGTGTTATCCCACCCTTTACTATATTCCAAGCCTGGAGAGGATGCCTGTGATCTACCTCCTGCATTAGCGGGGCAGTGGCAAGCAGCAGCTTGCTGGTATTTTCTAGCTATGAGGTTGCAGGTACTGAGCAAATTTTTGCCTCCATGAGCAGTCGGAGCTCCCCTTCTGATCACAAAACTCAGCAAGAACTGGGAGTCTCTGCCTTTTGCTGAGGCAAAATATTGCCTTTGAGAGAGCAGTGGTTTCTGGGTTTCCAGTTCCTCATGAGAAACAAGCCCTGTAGGAGCCTGAGTCCAGCTAAGGGCAGAATCATACATACCCTGAGTTTTCCTGCCGCTGGGAGCAATGGCTCCTCCAGATGCACATGTTGAGCCTCAGAGGGCTGTAGGCTCTCTCTTGCAATAAATCCGCCACAGTGTGACCCTTCAGAAACTTCAGATTTTCCTGAAGATGCTAAATGGGCACCACTCAGTTCCTAATGTGAGCAGGTAGAGTGGAGAGTATCTCTCCTGCTCAGCCATACTTGTTCACCGTCAGGATTTCTGCAGATGACTTTTTTTTTTTCTGTTTGGTCCCTGTGTGTCTATGTCCTGCACAGACCCTGGTTATTCCTAATGTTTAGTGAGTGGGTAGGACGTGGCAAAAGGGCAATGTGTAGGAGCAAGACAAATCAAACACATCTAAGCAATTTAATTTGGATTAAGGAAATTTTCTTTTTGCACATTTTTCTATTTTAATAAAGTGCTCAAAAACCCCAGGATAGTGTACCCAGATTTATGAGACTCAGGGCACGGTAGGCTCTGAGGTTCTTTGTGGGATGTGTTGTTTTGTTCTTTTGTTTTTACTGAGCACAGTGAGGCTTGTGTAGTACAGTGTGTTCTGCAGACCACGGGATAATTTTAATACCTTCTGAGACGAAGACAAACTTTCTCATCCTTTAGTGGGCAGCTGACATACCTATTTTTTGAATTACAAAATCGTGAGCTGCTGAGAAAATACAACCTTTTCTTTATCTGTAGGAAACTCTACCTTAAAGGAAAAGATATTTTCCATCAGTAAATCAACAACTACTCAGTGATGCTTTCATACACTCACTGTTATGTTGTTGCATTCAGCAACCACATTCAGGGAAAACAGGGTTGAAACTGGATGATGAGGGGAGCTGGCTGGTAGCTCCATTGATGATAGTAGCACAAATGACCTCCTTGTTATGTTGTTCTGGAATTAAAGGTTTCCTAGCCAGTCAAAAACCCTTTATTTGTCGGTTGGATAGCAGCCAGCAAGAAAGATGGAAAAGGCAGATTTAGTTGCACAACTCTGTGCTATGTACAAACAAGGAAATATGTCAGCCAATCCAGTTGCAACCCCTGTTGCAAAGGCATTTTTTTTTTCAATCGGTTGTCTTTTTTAGATTAAATTCAAGTTTGAAACTTAGCTTCAGGAAGAAGAAACTGGAGGGAGACTGTTATGTCATAATATGAAATGGCCTCATTTCAATAAAATTGTTTGTACTTGAGCATGTTTTTCAGTGTTTTGCTCCATTCCACAAATCTCCAAGAAATGGAGAAGCAATCTCCCAACGTGTAAGCTCCCATGAACAAATATATTATGAGGGAGTAATACACTCTGCAAAGCTCCTTTTGGTCAGGATGATTTCCCTAGCTTAGGTGGAGTCAAGGAGCAATAAAAATTGTTTATCCTTAAAATTTTCCTTCTTTGTTCTGATTCAACGTGTGGTCTCTCTCTACATAGAAAGGAGAGTACCCAAAGATAAGAGAACTGGTCTAAGTTATATGAAGCATATATAACCTATTGTTTCATATTGGTGTTCTCTGAAGCAGCTCATAGACTATTTGCAAAGGTGGCACCTTTGGATACAGTTTGTGAAAGACCCTTTTCATTGTGGCTTTTCTATATCACAATGCAGATGAGTTTCTTTGCATGGCTCCAGTCCACTCTCCTACCTACTAAATAACCTGTCATGAAAAGTTCCAGGGACTCCTGGCTAGGATTAACAGTATGAAATCATTTGTGCATTGTATGGAATAATGACTTCTGTGCTTTTCAAGTCTCATAGGAAAAGCTTGTGAGGTTGACTTTCAAGGTCATGAGTTACTTCCCCATACTTTACCATATGTGTAGTTAGACTGTGTGTAGCTGAGGAGGAAAGAAAACTCCAAAGTTCTTGTTCAGTGGCAACCTAAAGGTACCAGGTCCAATCACGTATTTGAACAGAAGCTGAAGCTGGTTCTGGAGCATTTTGAAATAGGCATAGTATAATAGAGGAAACTGCAGAATGAAAATAGTTAAAATGCCTTTGTTAGCAAAAAGTGAACCACAGGTACAGGAGAGAGAAAACATCTTTTGCGATACGCCTCTTTGAGCACCGTGCCTCTGCGGAAGCGGTGGGTGTTTGAGACCTCAGTGGAATTTTCTAGGGACTGTGCTGAACAAGGAGATTTCAGTGCAAATGTGTTCTGGGAACAGTAGCAGCTTCTTCCCAGAAGAAGCAGTTTCTCCAGATGTCTTTTACAAGTCATGTTTTTGCACTGCCACAAGGCAGAAGGAATGAAGTGAAAGATGAGAATACACATTGTGCTGTTGAGTTAGAAGTGATCTTTCTCCAGGTCACTTTTAAGGATAGGACCTAAGGATAGTAACAAAATAAAATTATTCAAAATCTGAGTATACTAATATCTTTCTGTGAAATTTATAATTCTACCATTTCAGGAAAAAGCACCAGTCTGCACTTTTTAGTTCTCTAAACATGTCATTTGTAATAGAATCTAAGCTAAATGCTATAATAAATGCACAAAGATCATTTTGTCATTTGTTGTGTCCGGGACAAAATACTGGAATGCTAAAGCTTACTGTTTTTCATAGTTTTACCAAGTTGTTCATGCAAACTTTGTATCAAAGCTAAAAATGCCTGGGTCCTGACTTCTGATCTTAGCACTTAATGAAAACAATTAAATGCATTAAAATCTGTTAATTGAGGCTTGTATCTTTTCAGTGATTTATTCCATTGAACACCTGACATCTTGCAATTAGGTTGTAGAATTTTGTCTGCATTAAAGTCACTTCAGTGAAAGATGTGGTTTCATGTTGCACTTTCACTGACCTAAGAATATCTTGTTGCCAAAAGGGATGGTCATGCCTTTTTTCTGCTTGCAGATCTAACTGAAAGCTAATCCTGCAAATAAAACAAAAGAAGATTAAAGTGTTCATCTGGGTTAAGGAGAAAAATAGGAGCAGTGCAGGAACACGCACTGAAGAAGAGAGAGAAGCAGGGGTGAATGATACTGTACCTTTCACAGCAATTGTGGCCTTATGCCAGACTGAAGTTATTGGGTACCTGCAGCAGAGCTTTTAGTTAAGTTCGTAATAACGATTTCAGCTGATTTTAAATAAGATCTGTTTCTATATAAAGTAAAGCGAGTGCTTGGCAGCTCATTGTGTGCTGCCCCTGTTTACAATGGATCTGGTCTGGAAGAGTAACGTATTTGACACTGGAGAGAAGATTACAAAATGTGACTATCAGATAGGAGACAAGCTGGATAGACAATCTGAAGGAGATATGTTGTCATGCCCAGGGTCAGAGCATGATTACTGTGTGCATATATCTGCCTTCAGTTAGCAGAGAAAGTTCCAATGCACTGCCATCATTTTAGTATGCTATGAATTCAGTAAGACAGTTTTGAATCAGTAAGCCTGTGCTATCTGCAGGAGTTCGTCCCTAGTCCATCACAGTCTGACTCTCTCAAACACTAACCATTGAACACCAATTCATTTCAGTTAACCACTGGGATTAGGAGACTCATCAGGACATTCAGATGGCTTGTTCAGGCTAGACTAATAGTTTTCTTGGGGTGTTTTTGTTAGTTTAAGTTTGAATGCTGTTTTTCTTGATCTGTTACCACACTGAAGGCTTCCTGTAGTGTTATACCAAGGGAGCCTGGAAATGGCTCTTATTTCCATGTTGTCCATTTCAAGCTGAATTTGCCATTAAGAGAAGGACATGGGACACTGCTTCTGGTTGTGCTTGGTTAAAGATAATATTTGGTGCAGTGATCAGTTCGTTTGACCATGTCAATGTGTAAGAGAGCTGGTAGGTCACAGAACAGCGAAGTCTGATACTGAGCCAGATGTTAGTTTAATAGACAAACCATTATGACTGAGCAGGGCCAAAACACTGGGAAAGCTGTTAGTTTGACAATGCCAGAACATAGGTATCTGTAGATTATTTTTGTTCACATTCAGCCTGCTCAACTGTCAGGATAGTCTCTGTTTCTAGTGATAGGACTTGTTAAATGAGAACAGCCACGAGACAGACATCTGTGATTTGGAGGTTACCAGCCTGTGTAACATCAGAGAAGTGCACAGGTGACAGTGCGATATGTACATAGTCATATATACCAGTAATGCAGCTTGGCTTGGAATGAGATGAAAGATCAGATCTTTGCATCTGGTAGCTCTGATCCTGTTTGCGAGTTCTTCTACGCACATTAGGTTGATGTGACATTGATGTTAAGTACACTGATTAAGCTGTGTGCATTTGTTCACAAATCCTGGTTGCTGAGACTAAAATTTAAAAGACAAACCAATAACCTAAAGATCACATCTTGATACTGGGCAGAATTTGAGGATGACCATATGAACTGTACTCAGTGCATTTGGCCTGCCAATCAGTCACCAGTTCCCTGCCAGGTAGCATCTACTGGGAATGTGACACAATATCTACTGTGATCATTTGAGCTACTGACAGAATATTGCTAACACTAGATTTAAATCCTCATGTAGATAAAACAAATATATTTGTCCTTTGCATTTCATAGTGTCAGCAATGTTTCCCGTTGCTCTTTCAAAGTGTCTTTGTTTTTGTAGTGATTATGGACCAATGAAGACTAGGAAAATCTGTCTGACAGGTGCTGCGCAAATGAGCCTACTCCGCAATCACTTACCATCTAAATACATGAGGTACTGCTTAGAAGATGCTATAGAAAAGGATTGGACAAATTAATGTAAGAGGAATACAACAAGTTTACTAAATGCGAAGACACTACCTCTGAAAGACTCAGAACCACAAACTATTGGAGTCTGGAAGACTATTCTAGAGAATAATCACAAAAGACTTTTCCTGTTCTTACACTCTTCTGTAGACATCTTTGCCCATTGGCAGAGCCAGGATGCTTGGCTAGATGGACTGCTGGGCTGCCACAGAGAAATCAATTTACCATGTATTTTGTTACTCTTATATTAGAGTCATATTTCAGAGTTTCAGGAGTTGTGTGTCAAGTCCTGGTTCAATAGACAGGCTATGCTCCAGCAGCCTCCCCCAGTTCATACTCTGGCACATAAACCCCACTCCTGCATACAGCCATCAGTGTTTCTAAATTCTGCACTATACTGCAAAGTAACACTTGAAAAGTTACCTCAGTAGCTGAGAGGGTTTGCTCATGTGCTGAGATGTAGCGAAAAAAAGACAGCGAATTTGAGCAAAGGAGAGGAAGAGATTTTCCTCAGGATGCCCCGTAATTTGCTCCTTGTGTGGATTAGGAGTTGACTGTGGAGCTTCTGTGGTCTGTAGCCTAGGGGCCTATCTGCTGGCTGTGTGTGGGCAGACTTCCAGAAGTGAACAGAACGACGCCTGTCTCCTGACTACCTGAGGAACTGGTAAAGAGATGGAGCCTTGGGCAGACATTTCATGGAACAAGCATGTGTTAACTCTGGCAGCAAGGGCACAAGCTTGGGCACTTTTCCCATACATATAACATGTAATGAGTGAAAGTTAAGCTCTCTTTTGACTGTAATTTCTAAAAGCTCAGCAAACTGGGGCTATATAAAGAAGAAATTCTTATCTGTTTCTAACATGGAAACAGTCATTGTATGTCATGAATTTAATTATACCTCTTTCTTCTTTCCAAGTGTACATATGAATAATTCCAGGCAAATAATTCCATAGAACATTTGGGCATCTTACATCTTCAGAGGGTTTTTAATGTGATAGAAAAGTTTGTTGATTAATTAAAATTTCCTGTAGTTCCAGTAGAGAAGCCAGTTCTTTTCTGTACATGGTTTTGTTTGCAGATACTGGTCATTATTGATGAGAGATCTGTGTGTCTAGAAATACCATCTATGTCGTAAAAGCAACACGTAATTCTTCTCTGCGCACCGCAATCCTGATATTAAAATGCTTTTTACCAGACCTTGATCAGAGGATAACTAAAATACCGGGCATGACAAAGTGGTATAAATATGAAAGACTAACAGTCAGATCCTGTGTTTTGTCACTAAAACTTTATCAATCAGCTTATTTCTCAACTGAAGATTTACAAATTCAGGACAAACCACTGGCAAGTGGCAGTGAGTGAACCTATACGTGCCACCTACAATGGTCCTTCCATCTTAATCTGTCAAGTAGTATTGCATGTCCAGTGGTGCAGAGCAGAACCCAACCCTTGCTTTGAGGTGATAAGAGATTTCTAACAGCTGCATGAGACCCTGCCACAATGTAGTTTCAGTGGGCTTGGATAGCAGGCTGATACTAGAATAGAACTAAAGGTAATGCTTGAAAAAGTGGATGTGAGGCTGATTTCTGGTGGATGCTCCTTTTGGTGTACTGACTTTTTGCTACCCTTCTCATCAGACAAGTTATCACAATCCAAGTCTCCCTATCAATGACTTCCATTGCTTTATAAAAGTATGGAAGGAGAAAGGGCAAGAGGATGTCCTACATAAAATCACTGCATTTGACTCCTCAGTAGTATTTCTCATAGAAAAGGAAGAGTAGTTATTTCAAACATCCTTGGATTTCATTAGAGACAGGATTTTGCCTCATGACCCTTTAAATTAAAACTCATTGTGAAAGTCATATTGTTAAAATGTTGGCTGTAACAATGTCTGATTATGATTGCCATGGTAATGTTCCTATCAAGGATCCTACAGGAGCTCTTCTCAGTCTCAGTTACTTCAGAGATGTGCTCATGGTTCTTGTTAATCAGTCAAAGATCAATGTCTTTAGCTTGTAGTCATTGATTTACTGCTTATTACACTCTTACCAGTGATTTCCAATGCTGCTTATCGCCAACAATTTATCATCATCCTTCAGCTCTGTAAAAGAGAATACTGTGCAGATCAACATATGATGGCTTTTTAGAAGTGATCCATTAAAATGCCCTGTTCCTGCTACCATCTCACAACTTTTTTTTTTTTTTTTTTTTTTTTTTTTTTACTGGTTATTACTTTATGAAGGGGAAATATGTAGATGTATTTCATTCGAGTGCACTATATGCAGTACAATTTCATTAAGTGCAGTACCTGAAACCAAAGCCACAGCTCAGCTAAAGCCAAAACAAAAATCAAGTACAGTAGAGCTGTAAATTGCACAGTTCTGAAAAAAGAAAAAACAGATTCAAGCAATATCAAATTTTAAATTAAATTTCTACCTTTGGATAAAAGGAGTCACGGGAGTGTGTGTGTGAGGGTATGTGTGACGGTGTATGAATGCATATTGGAAAGTGGAGAAGGAATGGAGAGTGAGAAGAAAAGGAAAAATAGAAGATTTTAAAAAATGATTTGTAATTACTTACATGTTTTTAGTAGAATGTAGGGGCCCCATTAGAGTCCTGAAATCTCCTTTTACCAGAAAATATATATATGCAGATGAAAAAAAAGATGGCCCGAGTCCCAACCAGATGGTCAGTTTCAATGCGTAGTGACGGAGTAGAGGGTGCAGTAACCAGTAACCAGTATGTGATCTATGATTAGTAGAAAAAGCGTGGTTACAGTATGCCAATTGCTCACTACAAGCTGAATTCATTTTTCTCTAGAAGACAGTGAAAATATCTCTGACTACTACAGGACACAGTACCTACTTAGAAACAGGTCACTGAAATATGCATTTTATAGTTTTATATGCATGCAACTAACTGGTTTTGCAGTCAGTTATTATTAGGACAGTTACTGTCCTGGAAAGTTGACAACTCTTTCTTTTCTGAAGAGGTAATAACTGTTTTCCATCATTAAGCTCTAGTGAAGGGTTGTAGAAACCTCTTGACCAGCTTTGAGGCTGATGTAGAAACCAAGTGAACAAGTTTTACTTATTTGACTTCTTTATGATTCCACTCAATTTTTCCAGTCCATAGTCAGACATGAAAATAACATATCTAACATTGTCTTTTTTTTCCTCTAGCTGCTGGAGAGTGGTCAGAAAAAGAAGTATATAAAAAAATCATTTTTTTCCCACTGCAGAAAAGATTAGTACTTAATTGCCTAACTCTTTGTCTTTTTTGGTTCTCTTATAAGAGGTAGAAGTCTCCTTGAAATAGCCATTGACCCTAAACCCTAAAAGTTGGGGTTCCCCATAGACATGGAAGAGGCAAAGACTCATATCTCTGTTCTGCCTATTTGGTTTTCCCATTTCCCAAACTAATGTTTTGATCAACAGATTGTTGACTGATGTGGCATATGTGGTTATGGGGAGCTTCAGTAAAAAGTCTTGATTTTTATTCCACATTAGAACAACAAATTTTGAGATCTTTCTATTTATCTGTGAGATGACAGCTTTTTATTCATTAGCCATTTTTGACACCTCATATAATACAAAGCTAGTCTTTCGCTTATTTAGCTACCTTAGGATCTTTCTGTGCCCTTTCTATGTTTTCCCCTAATGGATCTGCAACATTATACCCAGAAGAGGGTGAAAGAAGACCAAAGAAAAGCATAACTTTCTTTTTTTCAATTGTCTCTGACAACTGCCTGCCTTCTACAGAGCCTGAAGAACCACTGTCCACCAGCAAAAGCACTGCTCAGGAAAAGCCATCCCCATTCACCTTCTGACATGGCCTTTTCAGGCCTGAGAGACTGCTGTGATCTTGGAAGGTGCAAGTGCCTGACAGCTCCAAAGCATCGGTGTCACAAAGGCTGCTCAGATGGTGTGAGGAAGTTTGCAGCCAGCTAGGAAAAGTTATTTCAAAAAAGAAGAGTATAAGATAGCTTTTCTCTCTCAGTCCAACACACCCATCAAACTGCTGCTGTTGTGTATAGTGTCTGTGCTATTACAGTTGTTTCTGTGAGATGTATTTAAGCCAGTGTCCTCAGAAAGGATCTCCTGTACAATTAACTCCATATGTATGGGTGAAGATCCTCAACTTGAGCACCCTTATTCCTGATTTTATCCCTTGGGGTTACTTCTATCCCTGCAAACGTTACCAATGGGCAAACATTCTCTGCTGTTTTTGTGAGAGTTTGGTGATACTCAGACCAGAGCTGTCTTCTCTCTCTTCTTTATTTTATGTCTGTTCTGTTTGCTTTGTGAGGTTTTTTTTTTCCTCATTATTTGTGTCTTCCCAGCTAGTCATGCAACAGGTACCATGCACGAATCAGTAATGAGCTGGCACAGACAATAGCAGTCTACTTTCCAATTTACAAATTCAAGCAGAGTACCTTTAATTGTTAAGAACATGGAGGAATCACTTGCTCCCTGTCCTTTGCATGTGCAAGTTACTCTTTCTCTGGGTTGTGAGGAAAGTGACGTTTTTTAGAATGGTTATTTATTATCCTTACTCGTTCCTTTCAGTTATCCACTTAAAGCTATTTGACTTTCCAGTGCTTCCACCATCCTTGTCTTCTCCAAGCAAAAAAGCATAATTTTGCATTATCAGTGAACATCTGTCCAGACCTCAAAGGAATGCAATTTCCTGGGCTCAGGAAAGAATCCAGAGTGTAGTCTCATAAATCTTATGTATGCTCTGTGGCTGTTCCAACTCTTAGCCAAGTTTGGCAAAAGAGTCATTTCATCTAGCACTCACGTAGTAAAATACATTTCTTTTATGACCTCCTAGCCAGCCGCTCAGGCTAAATCATTGTACGTATAGCCATGGCTTGACTAATGCCTGTGTGTGTCTCAACTACTTTCTTGTTATTCAGTTTGCAGAATCCTACAAAATTCTCCTGATGAGATGGTGTTCCTGGAAGACAGACCCTTCTGCTACACATGACAAGTAGGGAATGGTCTCTTCATGGGTCAAAGCAAGCATGGACCACGGAATTAAGAGGTTCTAGCTGGAAGGTGACTTAGTATAATGGGGTAGAAATGTAATTTCTCTGGAAAGCAGATGAGTATCTATGCCCTGTAAGGACAGTAACTCCTAGCTGGTGTCCTGAGTTCTCCATTGCAAGAGTCCATGCAAGGTAAGGAAACCAGGAAAGCTTTTTCCTTTGCAAATTTTTTTCCTCATCTATTTTATGTTTTTATTGAAGAAGTGTGAAAACTGAAAGCTTCCTGGTTTAAACAATTTTTCATTCTTTTCATGCCTCTGAAAGCAATAGTGTCAGATCATCTATCTCCAAACAGATCTTCCTTCTCGTTCTTTTTTTTCCCTTTGCTGAGTTCTGTTTTCTCAAAAGTCATTTATCACTCAGAAATATTTCACTGAAACAACAGATGTTTCGATGAGCTGCTTACATCTGGCAGCACTCTGCTTGGCTGGCAGTTCTGCAGCATCTTCAGACAGCTCTAATTTCTGCAGGCCAGGGATAGCACATACCTACTATGTTCATGCTTCCTGAAAGGCTCCCAGTTTAAATCACTGGAACTTTCTGCATGTATAAAATATGAGATTGACGACAGAGTGATCAGCATCTTACAGAAATGAATGCCAAATGAGTACAGAGATTCATTTTTCCTCTTTCCATATTATAGAATCATGATTACCAGACAGTTATGAAGTCATTAGTGGAGCAATATGGGGACCTTATGGACACAGGCTAAATCATTTCTCTATGCAAAGATTAAGTGTAAGGATTGTTCACCACTGCAATTCTTAGCTGTTGGCCAAGAGCTGCTTTGGAGTTTCACTGGTCTTCATGTCGACCTTTTACACAGGCATACACTTCATCCAAAACCAGCACCAGGGTTAAAAACTTTGTCAGCTGTGGAACAAAATGGCTGTAAAATAGACTATAGTGAAAGGCAAAGATTAAGCAAATGTGAGTAGAAACATATTTATACTTGTATATATAGGAGTATATCAGGTCCACATATGTGCTGTTGAAAGCAATATTTGTCCCAGAGACAGCCATCAAGATCTACCTTTAACTGTCTCACCCCAACAGGGGAAAAATGATGGCTGGTTGATGCTCTATATTTCATTAGTATCAGTTGCTGCTTGCTGGAAAAGAACAGAAAAGAATAGACTTCAATCTATCACTTGGATACAGCCTATTAGAGACCAGCTTTGGCATGAGTAGAGATTTAATTAATTCCTCTACTGTTTGCTGTGATTTTGAAGAGCAGATATAATAGTTAATCATGAGAAATACAATTCACTTTCAGCTCTAAAGAAGGGATAAGAAGGGGACTCTTCGGAAAGATGTGAGATCTGGGGTTCTGTATATACAATTGATGCAATGCAATTAGCTTCCTCAAAAAACGGAACAGACAAACATTACTTTCAGTTGCTAGCTGGACACCCTCATTCTGCTATGCTATGTCCTTAAGAAAATACAATATATCATGGAAACACTAATCATAATTTAAATGCAGAATGCTTTGCATCACTTTGGCATGTTTTTTTCAATGATTTGGGTATAAAATGATGACTGCAGTTTTGATACTGAAAATGAAGGCCTGAAGATTTGTCTCCAGTCAGACATGCTGAGGAAACTTTTCTGCTATGCATGCCTTCTATGGGCTTTCCCAAACATGTATCCAGGCTCAGAGAAGCTGCCTTGTTAGCTTTGAGCTATCAAGCCTGCTTGCACCAGATATATCCCCATTGCTTCTTTGCACAAGCATATGAGGGAGTATTTCAAGGTTTGGTTCTAGGTCTTTCACTTTTGAAGTCTCTTGGTAGTGAACACTGATGGAAGCACATGTAGTTGAGGTATAAGGAAGGAATGGGGGGATACTAGCAGAGAGGTTCCCAGCTTGCTTTTTCATGTGATTGCAACCATACTAAGCTTTTTTCTGGTACTCCAAAATTCTGTGTAAGCAGTCACTGCAACTGAAGTCCTTATTACTTCAAGGGAACAGCATAACCACTTTGACATAGAGCTGTTATATTTAATTTGACCAGATGGAACAAGCCCCTTTCAGAGTCAGAACATAGCCAATCATAGTGTATTTTTTAAGTAAGAAGAATTGTATCATAAATATAGAATCATTGCACTCAGAAAGCTGGGGAGGAAAGTTTTATCATATATTTGCAAACCTGTATAATCATTTATCATCATTCTCCTTCCCAGCTGTGAAAAGTTTGTCTTTTTTCAGTATATACCATAATATTCCAACGCTAGCTAAGTCTGTTTTGCTTTCCAATGTGGATGATTCTGTTGGCAGCAGAAGGACATTCTGTAGCCTTTATTCCAAAAACCTCTCTCTTGTAAACTATAATTTTCACCCCTTCTGCAGAGCTGCCTCCAGGCCATATCCAGCCCCGTCCCATGGGTAACAGTGGAATGAGTAATGTTCCTGAATGATGGAGCCTGTGAGTCACAGGTAAGAAAGGGAAGGAGAGAAAACATGGGTTTGAGTATGGAGAAGGGCTCAGCAGCTCAAAGCAGGGTCATTGCCCCTCTATACCAGGGTGACATAAACTGCGCTCCCAGGCCAGAGGAGAACTTGCTGTCATTGCAGAGAAGTAAAATTTATAGGTCACAAGATGGCAGCATAAGCTCACTACTCAGGGTGACATTTAATTTTAATCATAATTTGAAGCATAAGGTCATTGTGGATCCCCTTAATCTTACTGTTCCTCAACCTCCTGTTTCAAAAAAGCTAACACCTGTGCCCAACTAGCTAGTGCTCCATGGGCTCTAAAATATTACGTATTTTGGTGAAAAACCTGTTACTTCACTTTTCAGACTAACCTATTTAATTCAAATTCAGTTGCACTGTAGTGATGTTAAAATAAAATTCCCACTGGCTATACAATACTTAAAAAAAAATGACACCAGCATGTTATCTATCTCATCAATACAAAAAGCATGGTTTGTGGAACTTTACAAAACCTAAGCAACTGGGATTTATGTTTTTTTGTTTTCCCTTCGTTTCTGCTCTTAATAGCAACATATTCTGAAGTCTACCTCAGATATGTATTTCTTATGAACATTTTTGTAGTAGCATTGAATGTATATATTCTCTCTAAAGAGTTCTTTTAATATATTATTCTCTTTCTGCTGTGGGATATATATGATCTGTATTCAGTTTTCATCTGCCTACTTTCCTGTCTCTCTCTGTGTGCCTCTCTCTCAAAGGTATCTGCCCGTTCTTACCGTTCTCTGTGAGCAGTGCCTTTTGAATGTGCAGTACTTAATTTGGAAAAGCTAATTTTGCTAGGGAATGGTGACTCATCGTATCAGTCACCATATTATATAATGCAGAGTGATAACAACTTTAACAGAGAGTATTTCTAGCAGCAGTATTCCTACTTGTGAATTTAAATGTTCCCCTCAGAAATAACTGTAAAAATAAATGGAGGTATCTGCATATAATTGGAAGGCAACAAACCATGAGAGCAAGGCAAGAATTTAAAATTAATTGCACTCTTCCGTGGTGCTATTGCAGAATTAAAGTATAGCTAGCTAGGTGTTCTTTTTTGGGAACTCGTAGAATCATATATCGTGTTCTTGTCGTCTCCTGTAGTCATCTACATCTACCAAGCTGAATAATACTCTTCTGCACATATGCAAGCTCTGCTTATGGATATTTTTTGCTGAACTTATAGGTATTACAGGTACTTGCTGAAGATATACAGGTATATCTTCATTGGGCACTTTTGCAAACATTAGTCTGTTGAATATCCTCTCAAATCCCAAATGGCCATTGGCTGTGTTTTTATATACCTATTCAGATAGCCATAGTATTTTTCTGTCCGGACTTACATCCAGCAGTCAATGTAACCTGAACATCCCTAAATGAGATTTAATAAAGCAAAAGAAGAATGAGAAAATTCTGCACTGCCCTTTCCATTAGTGTGTAGTTTCTGGGCTAAGCAATTGGCCACGTGGTGTCACTGTGTCTTAAGGCATCAAAAGCTTTAGCAATAAAGCCTTTAGCAATTCTGTGTTTTCAAAGTATACCAGCTACCTAATGTTATCTAAGGAGATGGTTCAGCAAATATGGCAAAGTCACAGAAGCTTTGCTATAGGAATGTTTTAGGAAGCTATTTTATACAAAGCGTCTGTTTCCTGGCTCCTTATATCTTCCTGAAATGCATTAGAAATGTTTTTAGCCCAGACATGCTTGTTTTCCAGATGTTTGTGTTTGGGAGTGTGCTTATCGGGAAAGCTTTATTTTCAAATGTGATGTGAGACAGAGGCTTAAAAATTTGGTGGTGCTGGATTCTTTCTACACTTCAGTCATAGTCCTTCTTCTCTTCTACTTCTGTCTGTGTATATCTGAAAGGAGAATATCCTTTGGCCCTGCTGACCAGAGAAAATGTGGCCTTTTGGAGCTCAGAGCAATACAAACTGCAGTTTCTGGGACCCACAGAATGCTGTTCAATCCCTACGAGTTCGGACAAATGCTTTTCACAACATATCTGCTCAAGAGAGCTGTGCCAAGAGCTGATATGTTGGGTACTTAAAGAGTTTCATAATGTACAGCTTTAGCAACAACTGAGAGAAACAGTTGTGTACAGATTCAGTATAAGCCTTAGCCAAGAAAATGATTTATGGATTAGGGAGTATTGCAACACTGCAAAATCTCATGTAGCAATAACTTTTGATGTGCACTCTTTCCTCTGTAAAATGGTAAGTGAACCTAGAGTATCAGGCCTTATGCTAACATCCTGATATTCTGCACAGGTAAATTAAGATTCACAGACGAGATAAATAACTGACTCTGATAGTGCCTTACCAGCCCTGTGGAATACAAGGTGCTCTGTTTTTAGTGCCAGAACATTAGGCAGTCGCAACACTTCTTATCAGTCAGCTGCTGTGCCTTGTGTGAAGTTTGCGCTCTGGGTAGCTGCTCAGAATGACAGCACTGTTCTAAGCTGCGCATTTCTCAATGATAATTTTGCCACTGGTTTTACTGACGTTAGAAGTTCACCTGTAATATATCCGTTTTGAGACTGGTTATCAACCATGACTGTATCTTCAATTTAATTGTGGTGTCAAGCCACATTTAGAGTCATTAGGTCTACAAAGCCTGGCTTTGGGAACAATTTTGGTGTGCTGGTATGAATCAGAGAAATGGCCGTTGAAAAGATTCACATATTTTATGTAGGAAGGGAAAAGTCTGATAAAAATGCTGTTTCAAGAAAAGCTTGTGTTTTGAGTATTGGAGTCCTCTGCAGGGAAATGTCTACAGTAGTCTGGAAATAACTGTGTTAGTCTGCCCTAGAATGTGATGTGAAAGTAAGTGCTAAACAAAATGTGGACTGTCAGAGCTCACAAGCTAGAGGAGAGCAGAGATGCCCTGGGATATGTGACTCTCTTGAAAGGACAGTAACAACATACACTTTTGGGTTGGGAGGACCAGGACATGTTTGTCAGTAATACAGTGTTTCTTCTTATTACTTGAAATGTGGTTAACCGCTTAGTGGTCTGTTCAATAATGTTTGCTTAGGAACACTTACTTGGATATAATGTTTTCACCTCTCCCTCCATTTCTTCTGTAATTTTCTTGAGGAAAACAATACTCCATTGACTTCTGTGCTGATGGTGGCCCCTAGGATGGAAGGTTCTGCAGAGGGTAAAACATGACAATGGAAGAAGATCCTGAAGCAGAAAATAGCATTGAACAGTAATTCAGCAAAGCAGATGAGGTCTGCTGCAGGAGAAGAAGGTGCAGGCAAGCTTGGGAGTAAATCAGGCCATTTCTCCTTGTCCTGTGAATCTTCAAAATTGCTGACCTCATTGTTGATGCACAAGGCTTCTCTTTGTAGTATGGGAGGGAGCTCTCTCATAACTATAATTATCTCCATGGCACTGCTGGCATGATGGTGTGTTAACTATAAACAGAAAATGCTGATAACCACTGATATAGATTGGATGCAAACAAAAGGCTGGCTCCTCTACTATAGAAGTATGAATAAGTAGAAACTGGCTCAGGAAATCCCTCAAATTTTGTTTCTGCGAACTCCCTTTGAAGTATTTGCTCAGGGAAGAAAGGTGTTAAGAAGGGTAAGGGTATCTATTGCCTATCTTTGTGATCTTATGAACTCTAGACCCTGGAACTGTGGCTCCTTCTGAGACAGCTCTTGTATGTTATTCTGTGCAATTCTATGCAACTTCTGAAGAGCTCCATTACTCTGAATTTATTGAAGGTACAGTATATTTGAGTCCCAGAGACATTTGGTTTCTAACACCATTAAACTACAGAGTCTCTACTCCTTGAAATAATAAGAACAGCCTGTCCCTTCATGGGGACCTTTTCTGTACAGCACATAGACTGTCATTACTGCCTGTGGATATAAGAGTCAACCACAGACTCTTAATGCATGTCTATGATGTAAAGGAAGGTGTGGTGCATGAAAGAAAAAGAGATTTTAAAGCTAAGAAGGCCAACCATAATTATTTGGTCTGATCTACACAGTAATTCCTGAATCAAGCTCCTGATGTCTAACTGAGCTACACATAAAAGATAATCATCCATTCTTGATTTAAATTTAGGTATCTTGTGGGAAAAAAATGTGTTGAGAAGGCTGAGAAAAAAAGTCAGGGGTCACAGTGTGAAAGGAAGGTGTAGGAGGGAAAATACAGGTTTCAAGCAGAAATAGAATCTACTTCAGAAATAGAATCTATTGTCATTTATGGTACTGCAGCACTGAGAAAAATCAACAGAGAAATGAGCCTCTTTTTGCTAAATGCAACAAAAGTACCAAGATAAGCTGTAGAACTTGCTCAAAAAAACCCCTACAGTCTAACAGATTACATGAGCACTAATGCAAACACAAATGAAAAAAAACAGAAGTGAAAGGACCAGAGTTAAACAATAATCAAGTATATGAATAAAAAGTGCTATGTTGTTTGTTTTTTATAGGGGGCGGGGAGGGGAGATTGAGTAAATGTTTTGTGAATATTCCTTCATTTGTTATTTAGTTGTGCACCAGTTCATGGACCAGCACCAGCTCATGCACCTAAGGTGATATTTTAACTGTGAATTATCCTATTAGTGTCAGTTAGACTGTTCATGAGAGGAGTACGTGCATGAGAGGATCAAGGCTTTAGACTGTCTGAATGCATAAGATAACTAAATGGACAGCAGAAAAGCTGATACTCTCTAATCACAAAATCTAGGAATAAATTATCAGTAGCTGCAGAGCAGGAAGATATTTCTGCATCTTTGTAGAACTTTTTGTTCCAGTTTAGAACAGACAACTTTGAAATGTCAGAATTTTGCTGTACACTGGTTTTTGACTGGCTGAATTTTGACAAGCTCCCCTGAATAAGTCTGGAGTGGTGAGGGACAAAGGTGCATGCTGTAAGAAAAGAGGATTCTACTCAAGTGCTCAGCAGCATCACCCAATTAGCAGTAGAAACCCGGAGATACTCTATCATCTCTATGTTCTGTGTTAAGTAATGTTCTGACACAGACAGGCTGCACAATGGTGATGATTACACATGTAAAGAGGAAGGAAGTGAAGCTAGGATAGTCACGACCAGATCTGAGTTAGGAAATCAATACATGTTCCTGTTTGTAGCGGCTGAAATAGATTGCCATGGTTCATCCATACTGTTCTTTCAAAATGTGAAGTACAAAAGGAGTTGTTAATAGACAGCTGTAACCATCTGTTCGTATTTAGGAACGCACTGATCAGCTTTACAATACTTTTGTTTCTTGATTTTGCAATGGATACCATAATTTATTATGGTGAAGTCATTAATAAGACTTTCTGGTGCATGGGTATATCGAATGAAAATTAAACTGCTTTGGACACTGCTTTTCACAGACAGTCTCTGACGCCGAGTAAAACTATTAATTAACTTTCTGACTCCTAGGTTCTTCTTCAAGGTTGTTTTGCTGGAGACAAGCGACTAACAGCTAACTACATCTGTAATAACGTAATACAACCATTCATTTTAGTGATTCAGAGCCATATAAGGCTAGATAATGTCTTAAGTGGAACAAAAAGCATGTTTAAGTATGTGTTCATTGGATGAGACACATTTTTTACCTGTGCCATTGCTGCTGGATATTTTGGTGCTCCCTAGACCATCTGTATAATGATGTCTCCATGATACAGGTATTTACTGGGAAATATACTAAATTTCTCAGGACATTAATAGCACCAATATACAATATTTGAATTTATAAATGAAGAAATGTCCAAAAATAATGTGCTTAAATGACAGTTATCTGGAGGAAGAGCCTATAATATTCTGTAAAAATAGAATCATGGTAATTATTCTTTGAATTTCCACTTTGTCTTTCTCTTAAATGTTCCAGTTTCCTAGGTGTCAGGTGAACTATTTGTAGCTGCTTTCATTTCACTGTACAAATTGTTCTCTGACTTACCAGAGATGTACAGAGTGTCCACGACAGTCAAGAGTACTCAAAGAGGGGGAAGGGCTGCATTACCATTTTCTTTCTCATTTCTTCTCTCCTCTTTTTCCTGTAAGCAAGAGCACACAGTTGTTGCACAATGCATTCCACGGTCCACATATCTGTCCATGTTGTCAGCTGTTTGTGTATCAAGCCTGAGGAGGAGGAAGAACTATGAGGTGTGTTAGCAACAGACAAGTACTTCCCATTCACAGTTTTAGTATACATGAGGAAATGATGCCTGATGAATGGAGCCGATCATAATTTTTCTGATGCAACACTTCTGCTTCTGAAAATGTTGATTGGATTCTGTACTGCTGGGTTGGCTGGTTCTCCAGCTTCATGAAAACCTGCTTGTAAAGTTGTCATGGCACAGACCTTGCAAACCCATCTGGCCTGTTCCACTGGCTACCCACTATTCTGTGATCTCATGACACTGCTGGCTTCTCCCCGTTATGGGCAGCTACCCCCTAGGCTAGTCAGCAATTGAATGAGCTGCCCCTTAAATATCCTTCAACCATTGGCTGATTCCTGTGCTTCCAGCTTGCTACATCCCTTAGCTTCCTACCTCATAGCCTGCTGAGGTCTTGGAGTGCCTGGGCACCCAGATGAGAGCAAAACAGCTATGTAGGTGGAGTCCTGGCATATAAACTGAGGCATCAGCCCAGAATTTTCAGAATTTATTTATTTATTTATTTATTTGGTGTGATTCTTATATATGTGAATAAAACCTTTTTGGGAAAGGTGAGGAGAAGTGTGGCAACATTTTTTACTCTGTGGGATGAACATTCCAGTTTCCAGCAATGGTGCAGGCAAGTCATGGGACATTTTGACTTTTTGTGATTGACAACTTGCTTGCTAATACTTAGCTGACAAATGTATTCACTATGTGTATGAGTACAGTTTGGAGAAGAATGGCCATTAGTGGGTTTGAGTCATGCAAATCAAGGGTCTCTGCCACTTTACAACATATCTATTGTATGGGGAGAGATTGTGGAGTACAAATTGCGCATGTTGCAGAGAAGGCACCGTTACTGTTTTATGCTCTGCTGCATCAGTAGGCTGTGGGTGAGGCTTGATTCCTACAGATGTTTATGGGACAGGTCACCATTTGAATCCTAGGTCTTCCATAAGATCCCAGCCCTTAGAAGCTGGAGTCTCTGAGTGAATGCATCTCTTCCAGCCTGGAATCTCTCTGGTCAATTAGGCCAAGAAGATCTAATTTTAGACTTTTGGCACATAATCCTAGATCTTCTGCCAAAGAGGCAGTATAAGTGGCTTATTTTAATGTTCAGCTCCAAACAGACTCGACCTATGTGAAAATCTTCTGTAGCATTTGCCATCTTGTGCCTCACCTGCCAGATAAACCATCAACATTGGAGGCCTAAAGTTAAAATGTCCTACCTCACTGAGATGCTGGAGGCTATAAATTTCTGTTGACTTTGGTAGGAGTTTAGGACTATTGTGGATTTTCAGATTTCAAGAATCATTGTACAAAAATCTTAGGAGCTTTAGAACCCCCAGGATATTAAATGAATTAAAAAATTTTAAAAAATTCTATGCCTATGAAAAAATACTGTTTTCTACTAGAATGAGAGGATGTAAAATTGCATTCAAGTGTTATGTTTTATATGCTGCTGAAACAATTATAAAAAATAAAACAGCCTTAATATACATGCAGATAGGTATTCAGAGGTAGAATCAGGCTCCATGGATGACTGTGCCTTGGCAGAGTTTTGAGTAGCTTTCCTGAGACTAATTGAAAAGCTCAGTGTGTTTCAAGTGCCAGGCTCTCTGCTCACACCCGTTTGCCTTCTTCATTGGGCTAAGGTGACAAAAAGCTGCTTTCATACCACAGAGATAAGGCTGAGAGTGCTCTCCGCAGACTGAATCCCCAATTGCACTATTAGAAAAACGTTGCGACTTTTTTTTCTTACAAAATCAGCCCAAATGAGCTAGAATAACAGTCACGGATCCATAGCTAAATGAAGAATTTTTGCATCAGAAATATTTTTTCCTAGAGATAGGTATCAGTGAAAAAGAACTTTTGTATTAAAATCTGTATGACTCTGTAGAGCTCATGAAGTCCTCATGAGATAATCTTCTGCTGTCAGAAATTACAATCTACTAGAAGGAAGACACAGGGTTCTTAACTACTGTAAGTAAGCTTGCAGAGCTCATAAACTCCCAGAATTAATAACTTCAGTCAAAACCTGACAGTCAAAACCTGATTATTGTTTTAGTTGTTCCCGTAGCTTGGCTGATGTCTAGATATTTTGTAAAAAAAAAAAAAAATAAAAAAAAAAAATAAAGGGGGGCACGTTAATGAACATAAATACATAAAGGAAGGGAGGGAAAATGCATTTCCCAATTTTGACAAACTTGAAATAACTTTTAGATGAACCATCCAAAGAGGAAGTGAAAAACTGATACTGGGGGTAATGAATTGTAATGATCCATTTGCAGGGGAGTGCTCTGGCTTGTCTAATGTCTTTTCCACCTTTGATATTCGTTCTCTTAAGAGAGTCTTGATGTTTTAGGCAGATCTTGTGGATTATGGTATTTGCTCTTGGTGAGATTCCCACTGCTGAACTCAAAGTGAGCTTTTACATTACAGCTAAGCTAACCTAATGGCTACCTGCCACTAAGGGAGTGTAGTCCTCCTAAGTCCTCAGAAAAAGAATAATTTTCTATTGATTAACACCTCAAATCAGCTTAGCAATTGGCCAGAGGTGCCAGAGCCAATACTGCAAATAGGGGGAGAACTCTGTAGGTTTGGGACTGGGATCAGAAGAAGACCTCCTCAGCTGGTGATAGCTAGTTGTTACATCAGTTTTACTGCAACATGAAACTTCACTGTCAAATATGTTTCAGACTTCAGCATTTTCAGATATTTAGCAAGGATCGTGTGTCAATATTTGCTTCTTTGTGACTGGCATGCCTGTCTTGAAAGTGTTTCTAGAGCTACTGCTGATGCACTTCAATATATTCAGAGCACCCTCAACTGGCCATGTTTGTGTATTTGTTTGCCCTGACTCTGCGCTCAGGTGCAAGTGGTTTTCTTGAATTTATACTTCACTGAGGTCTTTCAAACTAGGACATAGCTTGGCTGCTGCCAGCTTTATTTAAAAACTCTCGCCATTAACTATACTAACATACAGAATGACGTGCTGAGAATAGATGCTACTGTCCTTAGTACTGCTAATTTGGGGGGGCTGTTTGGAGAGCGAGTTACTGCCAGGCGTAAGTGAATTGAACCCTTGATGACTTGCATATTATTTGAAATAAATTTTTGTATCTCTTCTAGCCCTTTCTGGGCCAACATCTAAGGGCTGTGCTCAGATTCTATCCCATCTTTATTCCAAATGTGTAATACCCCGAATAAGATCACATTCAGATCGTAGTGGAAGCTTTGGTGAGTAAGGGTTAAATGAGGCCATCAGGATTCAGCTGTTACACAGCAAGGAGGCTAGAAAGGAAATACTGCTACATGTGTCATACTATCATAGTAGCCTTGCTTTTTAATTACGCTCACCCAGCATTGAGCAGCAAACATTTTATTAGTAGGTCTTGTCCCACAGAACTTATATAAACTGAGAAACAATAGGAGAAAACAAATGCTATTCTCTTGATTCTAAAAAAAGTGACTATTCA
Source organism: Rhea pennata (assembly GCF_028389875.1). NCBI lineage: Eukaryota > Metazoa > Chordata > Aves > Rheiformes > Rheidae > Rhea > Rhea pennata. The sequence goes on along the minus strand of NC_084667.1, from coordinate 16,244,936 downwards.
AATAATACAAGGGGTTGTGAAGAACTAGGAAAGAAACCCTTCTCTTGATAGTCTGAAACTAAATACCATAGCCATAAATCAATTCTTCCTGTCAGCCAGATGGTGAAGTGTAATACTTACTTAACTCTTCTGAAGGCTTTACTGAAGCAATTTCTTACTGACATCAGTGCCAGACTATTTGAGTAATATCTGAAGATAAACGTCTCAGGAACTGGCTTAGGTGGAATTACATTGATAAGTCTTACCTAATTACTTCAATTAGGTGCTCTGCAATCTCTTGGTTTAAAATAAAAGAATAAGAACAATTTCTAAACACAATGAATTTCAACACATGGCTTTACATCAACATGTCTTGGAAAGATAGCAGTCTAGTCCTCAGATACCCCAGATAAGTAATTAACAGTTTCCTCCCATCTTGAAGCTGCAAAGATCATCATCTTGCGACATTTACATCCATACCTGCAAAGTACCTAGGAAATTGCTAGCTCTCTTACCCTGGGCAGAATAAAGAGCAAGTGATACTGGCTTTACTGTATCATATTGTCATTTAAGATTGCAGTAGTTCAGGAGATGGGTAGGAGGATATAGCACCTTTTATTTTTCTGAAACAGGTTTAGTCCTTGATAGCCAGAAAGAGTGTTCATTTATTAATGCTGCTATCAACTGACTACTATTCAGAAAGACAACTCAGCATTTTGTTCGAGTTTATCTTAGGTATACTGAAAAAGGGATGATTGCAAAGTATTCAAAGATCTAAAATAATTTCAAATTAGCTCTGTTGTTTTTACTCAAAAAAAAAATGGGTGTGTGAACCTTGAAACTTTGAAAGATTTTTATTTCAAAATTAAATGTTCCAGATTGGAAAGGCCCCTAATAAATTCTTGAGGCTTTGCTTTTCAACTTCCAGTTTCACCATGGCAACGTTCAGTTGAACAACTGATACATATTTCAATAAAGGTTTTTTGTTAGCTTGTTCGGATGTTCTCTCACAGTGGTTAAATAACATATATGTGAAGAAAAAAAGAGTTTGGGGTGAGCTAGAGAGAAAAATTTTTCATTCTTTGTACACCAAAGCCAAGACATGTTTGTATGAAATTTTTCTGTGCTATTGCCATTGCTGGGATAAATAATGAACTCCACCCAATGAGTCTTCAGTACCTTTTGTAAGCTCTGTCCCAGTTAGCTTTCCAGTTTATGCCAGCAGTAAGATGATACAAATGACCACCATTTAGAGTTGCTGTCACACTACTACTTGGATTCTGGCAGCTTAACCATGACTGTGAATAGCTTTTTGCAAGGGGCTGTTAATGGGCAGCCCACTGGGGAAGTTGCATAAAGCAGAATACTGCATTAATTAACTTCTATTTTGTGCATGCTGGGAACGGCATGGGCTTGCTTTCCTTCCATTCTGATTTTGTTTCAGACTATCTCTGGTATGCTTTATCTGAGTACCATCAGGTAGTGTATGAAGCAATTTAATTTGTGTAGTTTGGTATGTCTGTTTATGCCTTTCTTTTTCTTTTAGCTTCTTTCCAGTGCTTTATTTACACTAATTCAGAAAAGAAATAAGACTCAGTTTCAAAGGGAAGAATAAGACCAGGTTAATTAACTTTTAGAATCTTTTTAGCATCTCTCTTCTCTTTGTCTCCTGAAGAGCATTTTTCCAATTGTAACCACAGATAAAATATTATATTTTTTGGATCTAACAATTCCATTAATATAAGCTCAAGATGATTAGGACTTACCTGTTAAAAAGGAAGGGAAAACACTTTTTGTACCCCCTTGGAGATATTGCCTACTATTTGGCTAGTTCACTACTGCGTTGTGCTATGGCTTCATTGCTTTAGATATAACCCTTTAGATTTGTCCTTTCTTTATGCATTTGACTTTCTTTTCTTCACTTTCCACATCCTATACCTTTCTTGGATCTATAGTTAGGCCTGACATCACCTAGCCCATCTCCCTCAAGTCCAGATGGAAATGTATGTGGTACTTGTCAGTATGCTTGTTGACAAGCAACACAAAATGCTTTATGTATTTTGACCATGCTGATTTACTGGAAACATTAACTTTTTGGAGAAGCTGTTGGAAAAATTAGTCCCAGAGATCTCCAAAATAACTATTGCACCTTGATTTGAGGCACTTGGGGAGCTTTTTTTTTCTTTCCTGTTCCATTAAAGTCTGGATCTCCTTGCTGCAGCTGTCACATGTTTAATTTGTTGCTCCATTTCTAGGCAGACATACTCCTCTTTGAGTGGAGTTCACTTTTCTCCAGCTGTTTTTCCATTTGCTTTCTCATTAGGAGGTACATTTTCAGCCTACTATTTTGGACTCTCAATTTAGCTACGACAGCAGAACCATGATCAAAGCTGTACCAGTAATATGGAGGGGGAAATCAAAACTCCTCTCTGAATAAGAGCTTTTCCTTTGTTTTTTTATACCTCTGAAAATTGAATGATAAAGGCTCTTGTGTGCAAGGAAGCATCGAGAAGAATGTTTGCACTGCAGTCTTGACTGCTCCTGTAAATGTGTCTGACTAAGCAATGATACTGCAGAAGCATGAGAGTCTGTGGTTAATTGCTCTGAATGTCCTCAGCTTGCTTTCTAATGAGGTTGGCTGATTTTACTAGGGGCTTTAAAGCTGTCCTTCAATCTGCAGTGCATGCATAGCAGAGATTTATTTAAGATGGTAATATTTCTTTTTTTTTCTTGGTATTTCAAAGATGACAACATAACTAAGCACTCAGGTTCTTACTTTGCTTCTTGGCTAATCTTGCATCTAGTCCTATGCTCTGCAGCATGGTGACTACCTTGCCAGCCTCATTAGAGTCTTTCTAAAAATGTCTATTTGAGCTATGGGTTGTTACTTGCATGTACCCAGGAGCATGAGACTAGAACTGATTTTCAACTGATGACAGTTTTTAATGGGAAATGCTTCTAAATACAATTTAAAGGTGAATCCACAGTATATATCCGAGTTTAAGGAAAAACTTAAAGCCAAAAGATTTGAAGTAAACTAATTTTCTCAAGTAATTGTTTTGGTTACATTTCATTTTGTTCTTTTCTCACCAACAATCAAACTTAGAACCAGTATTCAACCAAAATTAACTCTTGACCATCTCCGCTCCCATCACAGCATCCAATGTAAGGTATCCATTGGTGGTTTGGTGAGGCTTAGGTCTCTTTCTTCTTGTGGCTGGTCTTGCTGTGGTCATCATGTGTGTGTGTGGGGGGGGGGGATAGACACATCTTACTGCAAGTTCATGGTGGCTTCCAGGCCATTTCTGAGAATGGATTTGCAGGACATCCAACAAGAGTTTGTAAGTCTTAATTCAGATGCAGCCAGAACAGATGGTCAGGAGTAGCACCCTAACAGGCACTGCATAGATTATCTGCCAGCTAGGCAAGGGAAAGATGGAAGAAGATGTGCCCATCGCTTCTCTAGAGGATGCCTTAGGACCCAATACTGTCACCAGCAAACTGATGAGGTCATAGGATGGGAAGCAGGGAGATGTTATGTTGTCATGTTCTTCTTATAAGAAGTGGTCAGAAGGAATAAGCCCAGAAAGTATGCAGTGTTCCCCCCACTAGTACCCCTGCACTGGCAATCATCTCTTCCAGTAGATGCTCCAAAATAAGAAAGCTTGATTTACTTTTCATCAGAAAGGTTCCCACCAATATATTAAAACAAGTCCTTACTGTAAAAAGGGCTGAAAAGAGCCTTCAGAAGTGGTTAGGCCTTCCACTAGAAATTTTAATAGGTGAGATTTAGCTATCCCTTCTCTTTTTTCTCTAAAGTAGTGTACCTTTTGGAAGAACTAAACAGTTACTGACTAGGTGGAAGAGAAGGGAGGAGGCACCTCTGAATGTGGTACCATCCACCTGTAAACCTGACGGGTATTATTGAGATAATAACAAATTGTGAGAGGTAATCACAGAATCACAGAATGGTTGAGGTTGGAAGGGACCTCAGAGGATCATCTAGTCCAACCCCCCTGCTCAAGCAGGGTCACCTAGCGCACAATATAATAAAGCGACAGGCAAAGCTGTGATAACTACGTCTTTCTTCTCACCTATGACATTGCAGATCTCCCGGTCTCAGACGTAGGCAGATTCTCTTCTCCATACAGAGGAGGCAGAGGGTGGAGCTCAGAGTCTGTATAAATTATGTGTGTCCTTCAGGTTGTTTCAAGTGGTAACAACAAGCTGTGTGTTTGTCAGCCAACAGACCTGTTGACCAAATTGAGTTTTCTATTGCTGTCACCGACTTGTGTGTCATGGGGAGCCCACCAGCCAAGGTAAGAGATTGCAGCTGTGCTCTTTGCTGTGGCCCGACACCTTGCTGTTGGGAACTCCCTGTTCCAGTTCTCGTGCGCAGACTCCTACCGCTGCGTCCGTTGAGGTGCAGGGATGAACTGCTGGTGGTGCAGCTTTGCAAATTTACTTTTCCCCCTTTATCTCAGGGTAGCAAATATGTGAGCTAGCCTCGGCACAAGCATGGTCCTGTCCTTTTATCGTGAGGTGTACATGCTGAGCTTAACGCCAGGAAGGAAGACGGGGCTGGTCTTGGTGAATTTACCTCACTGTAAGATGAAAACACTTTAGACCTACGACATGCTTTCTTCAGCACAGCACATGTTCATTGCTTGCTCCAGCTGAAAAAAAGATCAACAGCTTTTTCTAACAGCAAAGCACAACTTATATTGCTTTAGCTGCAGGGGGAGTTCTAATGAGGTGTTTGGCTGGTTTTAGCTATCTTTAATGCAATGTTTACAGCATTTGCGATCCTAGTGGAAGTATATCATGTCTGAACTTGAGTTTTCCAATAGTAAGTTCCATTCAGAGGTTTTAAGTGATAGTTTTTGGTATAAATGAACAGAATTATTGGCTGTGAGTTATTTTCTCATGTATAACTTTAAAAAATAGATGCAATGTCTGAAATGCGGGATTTGAATTATTTAAAAACTGACCACTCTTCATGTATCAAACCTCATGTCAAATTTTCCAGTGAATGAAAAAAATATGGTTTTTATGGGCTTTTAATAACGGTGAAAACCAATGGAATATACTATGGCTTATGGAGTCATTAATCAATAAGACTGAAGAATATATACTATACTTAACGCCACAGAAATCTTTGTAGGTAAAGTTAAAGATGCAGGAATATATCAGTAATTTGTATAGATAGATTGAATGATAGATTAAAAATATTCAAACACTGGATGCTCAGGATAAAGAATATAAATTGTGTATGTAATATACTCTCTGGCTAAAATTTGTATCTAATCTGTTTACCTATCTGTTAGTATCTAGAATTATCTATTTATCTTAGATATAAGTATTATCTGTCCATATTATATATCTATATTGTATCTTTAAGATAACTCTAGAGCTAAGAGATGGGTAGACAGCTTATGTATGAGCTTATCTAGAAAGTCTCTCTTACAGGGAAAACAAAGTTTTTGCATTTCAACCTAACGCTGCAACTGCTGTCCCGTGAGTATAGACAGACTATTGGTTAATAGGCAACACAGCCAAAAGGTTAGAGTACAAGCATAGCTTTAGATCCGAAAGTTTCTATTCCCAAAGAAGTATATTCATGGAGTAGTACAGGTAGCTATGTCATTCTGTCAGGCAAATGCATTTTTCAGTATGCATAAGCTTGAAAACAGAGACAAAAGTCAGAGGATAGTGGTTTTGTGGATTTTTTTTTCCTTTTAAATCAGAAAGGGGAGTTGTTTAGAAAGCATGGATGCTTTGTACTCCCTAGGAAGGCCTACTAAAAGTGTCTCAGCTTTTTGTTTGTTTAAAAAGGCAAGCAGGTTAGCATGGAAGTGGTGGGTAATATTACTTTACAACTTGTTAGGAATGCTTTTGGTATTGACAACAGCATCTTTTCTTCTGCTCATATGAGAGTAACCAGTCTTAGCAGTTTTATGAGCTATGGAGAAATTGTTAGGTGGTAAAATACTCAGAAATTCTGTCTAAGTAAAGCTATAGGCCCTAGCCACTCATCCGTGTAAACAGCCTAGTAGAATATAAAGAGGGGATGCATCCCAAATCCTTGATGACTCTTGAAACAATCTATCGGTGGCAACAGGAAATTACAGTAAGTATTTGTAAAGCAAATTAGACTCACCAGCAGACTGCTCAACTTCCAATATTAAGATTTTGGATAGTTGTCATTCCCTAGGAAATGGTCATGCTCTCTCCTTCTATCCCCTCTCCTGGTTTCGTGTATTTCTTTAGTCAGTCCCTTTTCCCACCATCTGTCTTTCTCACTAATTTGGGAATCACTGCCAATTTCAGCCAAAGCTAAGAGAAAAACAAAAGTCCCCAGAACTTTATATTCCTCTAATTTTAATAAAAATAGGCAGCTGCGTTGAATGACAAGCTGCTAGCAATATTCTCACTGATAAAGGGGCTAATAAACTCAGCCATGTTAACTATTAAAGAATCTATGTGGAAAATAGGAAAGATGAAGATCCTTCTCTTTTTTTTTTTTGGTTTGGAAAGTTTATGGATTTATTCTTAATTTGGTAAATTGCCTCCACATTATGGGTGAATCAAATCCTCAGTATCTAAAATAGAAGAAATGATAAGAAAATGATTACATTTGATTTGAGATCCTGTATATAAGATATTGAATATCTCTTCTTCCTGTACAGCATGGAGGAAAAAAAAAAAAAAAAAAAACAAAAAACAAACCAAACAGCATTGCATGTGAGGAAATAATAATTCATGCCTAAAGATATTGATAAACCTGACTGATGTCCCTAAAGCTATTTACATAATGTCAGAACGCTGACAGCAAACTCTCTGTATAGAAACCTGGTGTTATCTCACTCTGCTCAGCAATTTGCTTGGGTTTCATGGGGGGGGGGGGGGGGAAGTGAAATGCTGAGATTCTAGTTAGACTTCCAACATGTACAAACAAGGACTTTTTTAAAAGCAAGAGCTTGAAAAGGTGGTGCTGGGACAGGTTCCCAGGTTTCCAGACTTTGCAGAACCTACTCCTCTAGAAGAATAAATTATTAGTGAAAGTAGTCAGGAGACCTCATTCTAGGAGCAGCTTGGAGAGGCAGTAAGGGGTGGAATCAAGGGTATGAGTCGTAGTTAGGTTTTGCTTCTTCCACTACATCCAAAGACAGTTTTGGTAGGCTCTTCATTATTAATGCTCTTCAAGAAGTTCATGTGCTCTCAAAGCTGTGTTCTGGGGATGAACCCTTAAAGTGACTGCCTGTAAGCAGAGAGAGGGTAAATTCTGTGTCTTCTTGGAGGGGACAGGCATTATCTGGAAGCCAGACATAGGTCAGCAAATGAATATTAATATGACCATTGAGATCTTAGAATGGATGTGAATTTTCAGTTTCTTTAAACTTTGATGCAACTGTGAGGATTCTGCCATTCGGGGGACCTGTGCTTCATCTCCTGTTTATTAAATTTTATGTATTTTAGACCTAAAATGTCTTCCTCGCCACTTGCTTTGAAAGTACAGAAACGTAGTTAAGTGCTAAATGCAATCCAGTGAAAGGATTTTTTTCTGCATTTTTTTTAGGCTGTTCTTTGGGACATCGGTCTGGTATGTTATCATCTAGGATGCAAATATACATAACTAGCTGAATCCTGCACTCTGCTGTTGGCCTCAGTGCCACTATTAATTTTCAGGCAAAAATGGGTGGTTGTATTTCTAGGCAAAAACAGAGTGATGTGCTTCTTGGAAAGCTGCATTTGGCTCTGGCTGTTCACAGAGAGGTTTTGTCACACTCTGTGTGCCTGTGCAGGGAATGATGGTGCATACAGGCAAGTGAGCTAAAATAAGCAAGAATAGTACAACTGCAAGACTGTCGTGAGAGCTGTCCACGTACAGTGCCTGTGCTTATCCACGTGCATTCGTTATGGTACTACCCATTGCTTTTGATGAAAATAGCAAATGTTATCTCTAACCACAGTTATTTTTTTTCTAAAGTGTGTTTTGGCATATCAACACCCTTTGTGTAAAGTTGTTATTCTAGGCCACCCAAACCAGACTCCAACAGGCTGTTCTGGACCACTGTAGAAGAAAATGAGTCCAGGCTTTTTCTCATGGAAAAAGCATTGGCCCAGTTTGGAACACAGTTCAACCCCAGACTGGAGTAATTTCCACCTAAACTTCACATGTTTAAATGAGGCACCAGTTACTGTTGAAAGGGAAGGAAGAGGAGTAAGGCACTCACTGAGTCTAGTGGGAGAGGATGAAAAAGAATGACATGAATCACAATTTAGATGAACTGCTGCTCATGCGTCATTTTTGTAAGCAAATGTGAAATTTTTGTCATGAAAGGTGCAAGGTAAATTGTGTACAAATATCTATTTCTCTGGTGAAGACAAATTCTGAAGATGATTTTGGCTTTTACTAAGCAAGGGGGAATTTGGTTACAAATTAATACAGAACTAACATATTAATTAAAAACAGTCAGCGCTGTAATTGGATACATAATCCAATACTTCATATTAATGAAAGCCACTGGGAATGCTGACTGAGCATTCCAGTTAGTACTTCTATGTTAAATAACTATTTGCATGGCAAAATTCAAATCAAACTCTTTCAGTGGGCAACTGGAATAATTTGGAAGTGTCCTAACTGGAACTTGTAATATCTAAAATCTGTTGAATGTAGAAGATTTTAAATATGTCAGTTCCAAATAGGAAGAAAACACAGTAGAAACAGTTTTTGTCACATGAGAACAAATGTATCTTGCATTTTTACACAAGAAGTGTTTCAATCAAAGATTAAAAGGTAAGAGACAAATTACTCTCTGATTTTGTAGAAATAACAACAGTTTCTGTGCTTAGGCTGACTCTTGAATATTAATCTGAATTTAAGTAGATGTAGCTTTAAAAATGACATCATAAAATTTAATACTAAACCTTTATTTGAATATGCTGATTCAGAATCCAGATTATCTTCATTTGATGTCATGTAGTTTACCTCTAAACAAAACTGAATGAAACCGGATAAAGACTGTTCTCATCTCTGGTAAAATGTCCAACATGTTCTACCTCTTTTTAAGAGAAACTCAAATTATTGTGAGTACTTGTATAGAGAATCCTAGCTCCCAACTCCTAGGTAGCTTTGAAGCTGATGTTTCAGTGTAAGGAAAATGGTGCCGTCTTTCAAAACAAAACTCAAATTACTTCATTACAGTATGATGTGGTTCTTTGATTTAGACAAGGAGATGGGATGTTTCAGTCAGTATTTAGTTTTAACTGCCATTCAAAATGGAAAATTTCAAACGTAGTGTGGACCTGTTTAAATTTATCAGTGGAAGCAGGACTGTATATTTTTATTGATTATTACTGTTGACAAATCATATTAATATGCAAAAAATACAGATGAAAAACTCAACAGAAAATGAAGAATAAATTTTAAATGTTCCAATCTGAAAAAGGGATATTTTCCCACTTTTAGTATTAAAATTGTTACATGTTTGTTCATATGTGTTCATACATGTCTGTGAATGAGAAGAAAAGAGATTCAGGCCTCTTGGAAAATCTTTTTAAAATGACAAATACTATCTGACCAGCCTAGCCTGGGAAGCTTAATTCTTTGTTAGAGTCAAGAACAAGTAGCTTGAAATAAGGTTTATGATGATAGTTAGCCTATAATAAAAGTAAATCCTATGTCTGGAGGTGAAGCAGTTCTATTGCCAAAGTGTCCAAAGTCCTATCTGCTTTTAAAAATACTTAATGATATGTGATTCTGTGATGTTACACATGCAAAGCAGGGCACTTTTTCTTCATCTGAAGGGTCTCTGCTGGGCCAGTGCTCCAACCACTCAAAGTCAGTAGTGCGTTCTTCTGGATGCCTCTCAGTAAGCTTGGTCTGCCTCAGAATATTATGAAAATTTAGCCCTGCTTGGGATACAACATCAGAAGCTTTTAAAAGTCTGCAGTAACTGCCCTGTCTTGGCCTTGTGTCATTGCTATTCTAGAGTGAGGCAGGCAGCTCCAAGTTTACAGCCTTGCCTTCCGAAGGCCCAATTTTGACCCAGCCGTGGCACAGGTCTCAGCTGATTGGCAGTACAACTATCACCATGACCATGATTGCACTAGATTGCATGAAAAGAGGCACCTCTAGGATGACTGCAGAGGTTTGCTATGGCATCAGTGAATCCCTAACTTACTTCCTCTTTGCCTTTGCCCACTGCGTGATCATGCTGTCATCTCAACATGATGTATTACCATTGGAGATTAGTTCCCTCACTTCAAATAGACAAATACCACAGACAGACTGTACCTTGTATTATTTAAAATATGTATGTTTTTTGTATCCTGAGCTGATAAAACTCATTGCATTCATTTTTTCTGCAGATGAAGGTTTGTCCCATCCACATGCTTTCTGTAAGAGTCATACAAGCCAAGAACATCAAGTCAAGAGACCTCTGTGAGTTGTGGTTTGTTTGTTTTCTTTTGTCACCTCCAGAATTTATACACCATGAGCAATATTCCTGAGTTCTAAAGGTATACAAGTAACATGCATAAAGCAAAGCAATACAAGTGCTAATGCCAGGGCTATAATTAGATCAAATGCCTGAGGTACCATTAGGTACCATTGGAGACTCTAGATAGAGTGCATTTCAGGGAGCTGGTAAAACACAAGACTCCTAAGTGATATTGCTGGACTAGCAGGAGAAGGCAGAGTAGGTAGACCTTGTGAAAACAGTGGGATCTGCAAATCTGCTTTGAATTATTTGTTTTTGATGTTCAGAATGGGTATAAAGCATGTCATGGACTGGAATTTCACCACACAGTCCATGTATATATGGAAACCTTTTATTAAAGTATATCAATTATACACCATAGTCACAAGTAAATTAAAGGATTTCAAGCCTTCTGAAAACTGCTGTCATTTGGGATGTTTGTCATCCTCAGATCCCCAGTCATGTTAAATTATATTGATAGTTTCTGGATAAGGAAAGCTAGCTGCAGAGCCAGCCCTAAACATATGCTTAAGATGCAGCTGAAACAGACTTTTCTGTGTATAACTTTTGTATTCATCTTTATGTAACTTATTATGTCACTCTTGTAGCCTTCTATGACCCCTTCTCAAAGGTGTATCATGGATCAGCCATTCAGCTGCTATTTTTGCAAAGGTCTCCTGTGAGTTCCTCAGTCAGGGCAAAGACCCTGGGCTGCCTTTTTCACACTCTTGAAACTTGTGGCCTGTGTATTCCCATAATGAAAAATGTTCTGTTCAGCCAGAAAAGCATTGCTTCACAGTGGGCTATCTCTGAGTTACAGCTGAGACTATTCACATCTTACTGGTTAGAGCTAAGCAGAATCTGGGGCAAAGCCTGAATGCAAGAGAGACCAGAGAGTGTGAATTCCTTGTTGGTTGGTTAACTGTCTGCTGAACAGCTTCTTTTACTTCTGTGGGAAGTACCATGCAGCAACACCTAGACATGGACATTAAAAAATTATATGATGACAAGGCTTGTATTCCTAAGAATTTCAATGATCTCTTCTATCTACTCCATTGAAGGGTCTGTTCCACTTTCCTGCCAAAACCTTGCGTGGAAATGTTATTCACTGCTTGATACCAGTCTGAAGTATTTAGGCATCTTGGGCTGCAATAGAGTTCTTCAGTCAAGTCCAGATTCCCGCTCTGAAAGACATCATCCTGGAGATTTTCTTTCACACCGTTGTCAAGCTCCACGAAGTAAATGTGCTTTCCCATCCCAACTATTCGCAGTGGACGGCTGCTGAAAAAATTGAGTGCACTAATGTCAAGGAATAAATGCAGGCTGGAAATGATATGAAGATTTCTGACTACTTCATTCCCTTGTGCTCCTGGGTCCAAATTGGCCTTTAGCTGCAACAGATCTTCTCCCCTAGTATCTACCCCTTCTAGACAGCAGTCATGTCCCCTTCATGTGTCTATGTCACTAGACTAAGCAAGCTGGTCTCACCTAACCTTCTGTGTAAAATATAATCACCTTTCCTTTGATCATCCTAAAAGCTCTTTTCGGAATTAGCTCCAGTTTCTATTAATCCTTTTTAAACTTAGTTGGATGAAATGGTAGGGAATATGCCTGAAGAACCTTCACTGGGGTCTTTTAAACCTCTTTCTCTTCACAGGGGAAATACTGTACTTAGTGTACCTCGTGTGTATGAATGTGCCTGCTTGCCCTTTGTAGTTTTCCTGGGATGAGGTAGTAGAGTAAGATACTTCTCCTTGGTTGCTTCCAGCCAATTATCTTCTTACTTACCAAGAAAAAAAAAGTATTTGTTAGTCCCCAGATCATGACCTTACCCTTCTTTTCATCTATAATATTGGCATCAGGTTTTTAATATTTTTCTGCTGCAGTGACTGCATCAGACTGCTACGTGAGCTTGTGGCTGCCATCTGCTTCAAATGAAAAGCTTCAGACCAAAACCATCAAGAATTCTGATGACCCTATCTGGAATGAAACTTTCTGCTTTAGGATCCAGAGTGAAGTTGAGGTAGTTAAAAAAAAAAAAAAAAAAAAGAAAAAGAAATGAGAATTCACCCTTTTGAATAGCTGGGAGTCCTAACTTAACACCCTATTGATCAAATGTACTAAGTAACTTAAGAAAATACTTGTTTAATGGAATTTGCAACTAACTGGTTAGCAGGAAATAACAGACATAGAGTGGCATTCCCCTCAGCTAGTTATAGACATCCATGCGATAAATGACTACATCTGACGTTGTCCAGACTCCCATTGTTGTCACCTGAGAGAGAAAGGAGTACTACTTTAGCACACCTCATTTGGCCTGTTTTGGATGGTTAATTTAGAAAGACCTTTCCCTTCGCTGGTTGTAAGGGAAGGTTAGAGGAGTAGTTGTGATGCAGACAACAAAGTTATACTGTGATTACTTCAGCTGATTAAATTAATCCTACCTTGGGCTGCATACTTGAGAGGATGTTGGGGATGAAGAAACTGGAAAAGTGTTCTTTGGACTGGTTATCAGTGAGAGGTAGTGAGCACTGCTGTCTTTTCTATCCTGGGATAGCGGGAGCTCACTGTTATGGGTAGTTGTCTTCTATTCTCTGATCAATATCTCAACACTGAGTTCAGTTAACGAGTGCATCCCATGTTAGCAGACCCCTGAATGAAAGCACAGGTTCCTCTATTCTTGCCACTGTGCTAGTCAATCGGCTGCAAAAGTCTGTAAGCTTTTTTCAGTTTCTGTACAAAGGCAGCTTGATAGAGTTCTTACATATTTTCTTCTACTACCAGAACATCCTAGAATTGACAGTGTGTGATGAAGATCCTCTCACCAAAGATGACATGCAGTTCACAGTTCTTTTTAACGTTGCTAGAGTCAAACCTGGAAAGACAGTCCGTGAGACATTTGCTTTGAAGTCGGAGGTAAGGACTGAAATTTCAGGGAGAGCTCAGCCAGACATTGCTGTCTGCATTGGCTCCCATGTTCAATGGGGTTTGGGTCTACACAAAAAAAAATCCTTAAATATTGATATCATTATCAATACCTGATCATATCAGATATCATTAAATGTTGTATTCTTATGACTTCATTAATCTCTCTTTGCAGATTCAGAAAATGAACCAGATTCTCTCTCATGAAACCATGTGAGGGGAAAAAAAGTTAAGAGCTAGTATCTGTAAATACAGTCATTTTTAACTTTTTTATTCTCAATAAGTAACTTCTTTACCTTTTGGCTTCTACTTTGGCTATGTTCCAAGGACATTTCCTCTCAGACAACAACTCTTTATTAAAAGTGTGAAAACAATCTACTTACTACTTGAATTAAATGAATCTTTCGGCTTCTCCTGCTGATGGTCTTGTGTTTTCTTCTAGCTGATTCCCATTTCCCTAGCCCACAGTAAAGGGAAGCCTGTTTTGCTAACATCTTTTGTATTCCTTTAAGAGATTGGTTCAGAGAACAAAGCCAGGATAGTTCTGTGACAGCTCCTGGGCATCTCTGAGCAGGGACTGAGGTACTGCTACATGCTCATTGCAGGTGGGAGACAGCCCATACCCAAAAGAAGAGCTGCTTCTTCTCAAATGCAGAAAGCTGGTAACAAATCCTCCTACTGACCTTGCAGGCTGATGCCAAGGACTCCTATGCTGCTGGCTCTCTAGGCAAATATCACCAGAGTGCAACATTTCCTGACTGCTTGCTCACCTCGTTTCACACTGATCCACTGTTTGCATGAGTCAGGGCATCCAGCTTGTCAGCTTTACTCTAATTCACATAGGCCCAGGATTACTGGGCAAATGTTTCAGTAAAATGATGTGAAGTATTCACCAACATTTAAGGCAAATGTCCAGAAAGGAGCGAGTCCAAGAACTGAGAAAATGTAGCAAATGAAATGTAAAACCTGTATGACCTTATATTTAGCATCAAGGCACCTAGCCTATTCTTTATATGTAAGCCACCTCCTGATGTGTGTTGTTGTGTACACACAGGGAGATCGTAGCCAAATTTTTGTGGAGGAATATAATAATTCAGTAACCATCTCAGTCAAGGGTGCTTCTGCCTACTTCTTTATCTTTGCTGGATTCAGTAGGAATGTGGTTTAAATGGTTTGTACTTGCAAATGACACTGGTATGAGTCACATTTGTTGCTGGACTTCAATGTCTAGCACCTCTGCACATGTTCTTTGCAGCAAGCTATTATGTTTTGGTGTCAGCAAAGTTTTCCCTCTCTGATTATAATTTGGAAGTCTGTTCAGTTCTATACATCCTACAGTGGGAGAATGTTAATCTTACATGCCTTTCCCAAGCCTGTAGTTTCACTGCGATCTCAGCTTTGGGGAGAGGTAACATACAGTTTTTTTTGGTCACATTAGCAGAACAGATGTTAGCTGTGGAAATACAGTGTTTTTCAGATATATCTATACTATTAGACTGTTGCAGCCTCCAATAGGCCATATTTATTTTACCTTTTTCTTTCTAGAAAGAGAGGTGCACTAAGAAATGGGAATGTTTGGAAGTGGAATTTAAGATGGAAGAAATGTGAGTAAAATTATAAAGTCTCTTCCTCCTAGCGGTGAACTGAACTGACTGTTTCAATTTTATTTTACCTTAACTTCCCCCGCTAATTCTGTCTTTCAGTATGTTTTATACAAATCTTGCCTTCCGTTTGGCACCTATGTCCTAATCATGGAAAAGCAGTAACATTGGCAAGATGTGGTAACTTGCACACAGGATGCATGAAAGAGTTAAGAGGTGCTCTCCAAGCTATTGGTATTAATTGAACAATGCCTTGAACACTGTGCTTTTTCAAAAAGACCAGAAAACTTGTGTTGTATTACTGTCACAAAATATACATAGGGTGACACAGACAATGTTAGATAGGTCATCCACTAGGCAATGCTTAGTTAAACTAACAAAAGATGCAGCCAACAAATAATAAAAATAAGACCCTGCTAGTAGCAATAATCAATATTGTTTGGAGGAGAGCAAATTCTGTAAAATGAACTGTGTGCCACTTTTAAATGCTATCACAAGTTTAGCTAAAAAAAATAACTGCATTATATGGCATATTTGAGCTTAGCATTACAAAAAAAAAAAAAAAAAAAAAAAAAGAAAGAAAAAAGAAAAAAAGAAATACTATCCAATTAAAACTAACTACATGAAGAAGAACGAATCGTAAATAGGACTGCTGCTGCTTAAAAATCAGAAAAGTCTTGAAGTAAATGACTAGTGTTCTTGGTTAATTTCCCGCACAATGTGATTCTAAAAATCTGTTTAGTATATCTATGAGAACCTTAGGAGGTGCTATAAGCTTCCACTGCAAATGGGGGAACAATCACTGCCAGATATATAAAAAAGGCAGAATGTGATGCAGTGCTTGGAAACTGCACTGGGCAAATTCCAACTAGAAATAGGAGGAACGTTTTTCATAGTGCAAGTTACAAGGCACAAGGTGAGGATTCTCCATTCTTGGAAGTCAAGCCTGGGTACATTCTTGAGTTCATTTAAATACATTCTACAGCTCAGATAGAAGTTACATGGGTGGATGAAGTGCTTGGTAAAATACTCTCGACTTCACAGAAAGTCAAACTGCATAACTTTAATGGTCCTTTCCGATCTGTGAAAACACTTACAAATGTGTTTAACGTAGTGCCATTGGAACATTAGCCTTAATGAGAGGTGCTGTTAGGAGCCTGTATAGCTTACTCATAGTATAAAATAGGTATATCCATTCAGTGACAAATCTAGGTCTTACCAAGTAAGACTTTCTATTGCTTACCTGTGTGTTTTCCAATCACACCTGTAGCACAGTGTGACCTAATATTTATTTGCCATTTTTTTTGGTGACCAGTTGCAAATTATACTCTGGAACAGTCAGAAATATCCTTCCTTATAAATATTTGCACATAGTATATTAATAGCCGTATTTGTTTTCCCTAAATTATATATGGTAATTTTTGTTAAGGGCAGGACAAGGTTCCATATAGACCAGTATCCTTTTGTTGTTCTTTGTCTTAACACGTAGTTTTAAGCTTTGGTATTTTTATGGTCGAACTTACCTGTCTTCTTTTGAGCTATTACAGTGTGGTTTATGTGCTTAGCAGGTGAGCAAGTACTACGACTTTCAAAACCAAATTCTGACACTAACTTAACCATACTCAGCTCTAAGTAGGAAAGGTCATAAAACTATTATTTAATGAAAATACTAGATACTCACAAAGCTTTTGTTTGTTTGTTTGTTTTTGGTTCTGTCTTTTCAGTCCTGGCCCTCCAGAGCACCTCATTACCAATGATGTCCTAGTGGTAAGATTCACATATGAACTTAGCTTTGAGTGACAGTTCCTTCATTTTGTTTTTCTCCACTTCCCCTCAAATCATCTGACACTTCATAGAAAGAACAGAAGCCAACATGATAAATAAGTGCATGGTCTGCATTATAAAGAGATAAATGTAGAATGATTCCCATTCTTTGTGGTTTAAACATTGCCCTCTCTGTGCAGAAATAGTGGCCTTGTTTTTGAAGTGCTTAGACGCTATGAATGTCAATATTTTTCCCAGTTATGGTTTGTTAATATTTCAGAGCCCCATACTGATCGTGGTTCAAAGTGAAATACTGCTGGTATTTCATGTAATACTGTACGGCACTTAGCAGGAAAAAAAAGGTTGTAAAAGGGTGAGTCTGTAGAAGGCACTGTTAAGTAGTCAATGTGCACATGACTGGAAGGTTATCTAATGTGACAACTTTTCTGGAAATGAGTCTGTTAATAAAGAGCTACTTTAGGTTTTGAAACATAGCATCCTCTCGTGGTCTTAGTCAGTACGTGATACACTAGCCACCTCCTTGGGCTGGCCCAGCAGCTAAGGAGTACAAAAGTACTTCATGCCAACCACTCCAAACGTGCATGTGATTTCCAGATGCTAACCTTTGTTACCTCTGAGGCAGATCAACACATATTCTGTTCTTCCCCCCTCATTGTCTGGGTGACGCCTAAGAGCTGTTATGACTGGCATGAGCTGTTCCTGAAATGGCCTGGAAATCTGTCCTGGCATGAGTTAATAAAGGTGAACTGGAATGACTCGTGTTGGTCTTGATCTCCCTACATCAAGACCAGCAACAGGATGCCACATAGACTAATCACTGCCACAATACACAGAAAGTCATCATCAGGTGACTTCCCTCACCCTTCCTAAATAATTATCAGATATATCAGTAGCTGTGTTTGAGCAACAGTGTGTAATACAGAGATTCTTGATTTCAGGATAGCTTGAATGAGTATGATCACCTGCAGCCGTGTACCACTATGTGGGCAAGTTAGTTCAGAAGCTGTATAACTGGGCTAGTGCAACACTGTCAAGAGATAATGAGCTCTGAATCTACTCTTGTGCAACTAGATTGTTTCCAGTACTGAAGCCAGTTTAGCTGACTTTGTGTTACAGCTAAGGACTATCCGCATGATGCTTCATTATGTACAGCAGATAGGGTGTTTGCTGTATCTTCATGCTTTTTCCACTGGTATCTTTCACAGTCCCGTGAAGTTTGCTGCTTGGAAGTGCAAGTGGACAGAAATGAAAGCAAGAAATATTTGAAAGGTATGCCCATTTCTCTGTGAAGTGAGGATGCAACAAAATCAACGTAGTCAGTTCCAGATGGAGGCACGTTAAGATACAAAGGTGACTAAACACCTACTAAAGACAATAAAATATAGACCAGAGAAAGTATTTGAACTGCCCCAGGTTGCAACTCTGATCTCTTGTGTCTTTTCCCTGAAACTATCAAGTTTCGATCCAGTCAAGTTTGTAGTGGAGGTATGAGAGAGCGCAGACATTGTGAGCACTCCAAGCCATGGGGTAAAGGCAGTAGTACCAGTTAGTGATCATATGAGGACCTCTGCCTGTGCTGTAGGACACTTGCCAGTATGGCAGCTTATGGAGGAGTTGTCACAGAGAATGAAACTCCAGCTTAAAGTTCGCTTTGTTAGCTATTTTGCCTCAGCACTAGTAACTAATTTGAACAAATCTGTTTTATCTAGAGGGCAAAAACGTCGTGCTTATGGTTCTTGCATCTCATGAAGGAACACAGAAGACTACAGAGGACACAAATATTTTCTACTTCCATTGTGTGAAAGCTTGGGAGCCAGTGCTAAAAGTCAAGCTGCAGGTAATGGGCACTGTACCGTACCACTATTCATGCTACTCATTCCTTTCCAGCATCACGGAAACAGTGAAAAACAGGATTGTTCTGTTTTGTGAATAAAGAACATGTTTTTTGCTCTCTGCAGAAGGTTTCTGATAAGGAAGATGACAAAAACAATTTAAGTGACACCTTAACAGTACCACTGAAACTTCTCCCTGTTGGGCATAGAATGAAAGTAGCCCTTCCTGTAAGAAATGTAAGTGCTTCACCATCTGTATGAACTTTTTGAAAGATGAGCAAAGTAACCCTCAGTTAATCAACACAGTATTTAACTATATTTAACACTGTATGATTTCAAAAAAACATTTCAATTAGTAAGTCTAGGTGGGAATTTTATGCAAATGAATGGTTAGTTTCTTATAGAAATATCATTTCTGTGTCAATAAAATTAATTACTGGGGATCCATCCTGGCTAGCTTTAAATGCTTAAGTTAAGCCTCTAAATTTAGAGCCCAACTTCTAGCCTTATATAGCGGAATGAGAATATTCTGCATCCTCAGCACGGCTTTGGGTTGCTCTTTGTTGGGCTCTCAGTCTATCTCCACCATCTCAAGCAAGCCTGCAAGATTAGCTGAGACTATATACCTAAATTTTAGATAGCTGAAATTAGATGAAATGAATCTTACCCTCAGTGAACACTTCTGGTGCATTCTTCTATGCCTACAGTCATGATGGTAACTGGTGGATAAGTACATCTTTAAGTTTTTTTAAAA
Organism: Rhea pennata; assembly: GCF_028389875.1. NCBI lineage: Eukaryota > Metazoa > Chordata > Aves > Rheiformes > Rheidae > Rhea > Rhea pennata. Next base: position 16,225,576 of record NC_084667.1, on the reverse strand, counting down.
GCAGGAGTAACACTGCTACATGGCCAGATGAATCTGCTAACAGTAGCCAGACATCCTTGTCAGACCTCACAGCAGGAGAGAGGCAAAAATAGGAGGAAAAGAATCTCTCAGCAGCCTTTCTCATAAAGAGGAGGGAGAATGAATATCTGCTTCACCCTGTGTGATTCCACACCCCTCTGATGGGAATCTTTTTTCTTCAATAGCCTCTTAGAAGTATATGGTGATTTGCATTCCCTCTTCTTAACACTGCATTTAGCAGGATATTACTGTTCTTTATCCTTAGGAATAGGAGGGTGGTAGTGTGATATTACTGCTGAGCTAGACTGGTCCACAGGGGTGAAGTAGAAGTCCTGTTCAATAGCCCATTCCTAGAGTCACTTTTACTTCTTCTGCTTCTTTTGCTTCTCTACGGAATGTTTTCGGTGTTTATTTGGAATGTAGCAGGGAGGGTATTCTGAGGTGATTAAAAATCAGGATTTCAAATTTCTGTCTTTCTCCCAGAGTCATTCTCATTCCTGCTTTTAAATCATGTCTGGCTTTTTAATAATGACATTTCTTTGCTTACAGAATGTGCCCCTGCAGTTGTACCTCCAGCTAAATGATTGGTAAGAAAGAGGACTGTTTTTTTCTCTGAAGGTTTTATTGCTCTTTGAACAGGGAATTCTAGAGCAGCATATTCTTCATTTAGATATAAGGAATGCACAAGGCTAGAGGCAAAATAGAGCAGTAGTTAAGTCATCATGCAAGAGTCACCACAACATAGCGCAGTTAAATAACTTCGAGGCAACAGAGTCATACCAAGGTGCCAAGGAAAATGACAGCAGTTTCAAACAGTGAAGAAGTTGGTCAGAATGTCCTTTGAGTCAAAGAACTGAAGACTAAGATTGAAGGCTTTTTCAAAAGGGACAATGAAGCAGGAATAAGGCAGAGGGAAAAGAGAGTTTGACATGAACAAAACAGCCAGATGTTATATATTACTCAAACCAAACATGTCTTTTTCAGAAAACAGAATTGTGGTTGCAGCTATATAAACAGTAAGAAGCATTAGCTAGGGAAAACAAGAAGTTACACTGTGAAATAATGAGTTGTTAGAGAACAAATATTAACAGTATTATTAGACATTTTTTTCATTAAACTCTTACTCTAGAGATCCGTGGTACAAACCTCCATGGAAAATAGCATTAGGTTCTGGTCACCTTTAGCTCAGAAATTATATGAAGCAGAAACAGAAAGGATTCAGCTTACAAAGCTAGTGAAGGACACAAAGAAGCCTTTCTCTTTCTGTATGTGCTGTCCTGCTGCCAGTAGAACTTACACTAAAACATCAGAAATTAATGAGACCACATAGAAGCGCAGGAGTTGCTTTTTTTGAAGCTGGGATCTGCATTTCAGTCTCTAAATCAGAACAGTGAATCACGATTCTTTATGATGTTTAATAAACTGCAGTTGCTGAAAGTAGATCTGTTACATTTTAAACATCAGTCCTGTGCTTCTGGATTTATTTATGTTCCAGCACAGAAAAACTAGATGTGCGCTTGGGGTATAATCTGTGTCCCGAGGAAGAGAAATTCTTGCAAAAAAGGAAGAGAGTGGTTGCCAATGCCCTGAAAAAGCGTCTTCATCTGGAAAGAGATCTACATGAACATGAGGTCTGTGAGTTGGAATCCAAACATGGGATGTGGGGCTATTGATAGAAATTGATGTCAAGGCTATTGAATTAGAATTGGCACAACTCCCTACAAACTTTCTGGTAGTTTTTGCATCTTGATGACAAACCCATTGATTTTAATTGAATGGCACTGAAACAGAAGTTCTCTGAGTAGTATACCCTAAAATTTCAGCTCAAATATTCTTATGCCCCCATATGGACATAATATACCCCTCCTCAAGTCCAAAGTCTCCAATGCTATGATGCAGCTTGTCAGCAAGTTATGATACACTAGTTCACTGCCTGAGACAGTCTAGCCAGACAGCCCAAACCAGGTTTGAAAATGGTGTATTTGAAACTTACCTCACGTAAAAATCTATGTAATCATTTTAATCTCTCCCTTTTAGGCTCATTTTCTTTTTTTCATTTTCAAAACATTTTTCACAAAAATTCAAAATACTGCAGACTGAGAAAGAACACTTTCTAGCAGCAGCCAACTGAAGTATATTTTGCTGCCAAAATGCAGGGTGAATTTTTAAGTGAACATTGATTTTCTTGCTGGAATTTTATTTTTTGAATGAATGCTGTCCAAAGAATCGTTTTGTTTGCACTCTGCTCAGGACTTACTTGAATCAATTCTTAATTCCATTTATTTATTTAAGCTTTAATTGGTAATAATAAAATCAGATAATTATCCGGTGTAAATCATTGCACTTCCACTTATAAAGACCAAAGGAAGAAAGAAGAGTTAAAATCACTGAATATTAAAACTCATCTAAGCTTTGAGATTAAGGGAACCCACTGAGTATCTGGAGTTTTATTTAAAGAAGGTACTTGTAAAGACTGGCTGAACATGGATTTAATTTCATTGTCCCCCAGTGAAGTCTGCTAAGGAAATCATAAAAGCTGGAATTAGACTTTTCCAAGCAGTCAGATGAGTAACTTTTTGAAGATAATGCTTATGTTTTTAACAGGTCCCAGTAATAGCTGTTATGGCAACAGGCGGAGGCCTCAGAGCAATGTCAGCAATGTTTGGCCACCTCTTAGCTCTTCAGAAACTAAATCTATTGGACTGTGTTACCTATCTCACTGGGGCTTCTGGCTCAACATGGTATGTATAGAAGATGGGATTTGTATTTGGAATCAGGAACGAGTATGACACCACATTTCCATATACTGATAGAGTTGTGTCTCTTTCAAAGTCTTATGTTATTAATTAGTGAACTTTATTACTTGATAAAGCTGTTACTGTTGGTTCTCTATCAGTCTTGCTAATTCTCTCTTTTGATGGAAGTAGATGGATAAAAAATCAGTAATTTTATTGTTAAATAGATGATTTTGTTCGCATTTCTGTTTTTTAGGACCCTAGCAGACCTGTATGAGGACGCTGATTGGTCACAGAAGACTCTGGAAGGGCCACTCAAGGCAGTGAAAGAACAAGTAACAAAATGCAAGGCCAACATTATGTCTGTGGAGCATCTAAAGTATTATCACAAGGAACTAACTGAAAGGGCAAAAGAAGGACACATCTCATCTTTTACAGCCCTGTGGTCACTTGTTCAGGAAATGTTCTTACATGATGAGGTATGTACCATATTGCCAGGAGCTTGGTCCTGCCACAGATTTGGGAAACATCCTCTCTTTTTTTTAGAGCTTTGGTCCCAAAGCTCTAACGGATAAGGTTTAGAACAAATCCAAAGTGACAGAGGCATCCCAGTGTGATTTGTAAACAAAAGATCCTATAGGCAGGATATTCCAGGGCAGCTGATGGTTTGATGGCGCTTCTGTACTGGAGTGCTCAACAGGCAACAGCTTCAATGGCAAAGCTTTCAGAAAGCACTGAGTGATCTCCCTTGAAAAAAACAGATCTTTTAAAGGCTCTTTCTAGGTGATCACTTAAGAACTAGAGTAATATCTGTCTTCTTGAGAACATTAGTCTGAGCCATAGTAAAGATCTTTCGGGCAAAGACAATCAAAGCACTTAGACATTATTGAACAGGTTAGTGTGTATCCAAAAGACAGGAACACAAAGGAAGAGCCTCTTACAAAAATGTGACCATTATTTGGATACTAAAACATCTCTCATCTGCTACTGCTCAGGTTGATTGTGTCCGCAGTTCTGTCTTGTTTCAGGAAGTTTATTTTAATTCTCCTGAGGCTTACTGTGACTTTTTTTATATGTATTTGATTAGCCAAGAAAGTGCAAACTCACAGACCAGCGCAAGGCTTTGGAGCATGGCCAAAACCCATTGCCTTTCTATATGGTCCTAAATGTCAAAGAGGAAAAGTTCAGCACTTTCAAGTTTAGAGGTAAGTATTTCTAGTTACCTGTGACTCTGCGTAGGGACTAAAGAGGATTTCGAAGGATGTGTGGCAGGGAGAAAGCCTGTGTTGCTTGCCCTTGCTCAGGATTCATCTTCTAGTAAAATGTTTTTCTTTCTTTGGAACTACTGAGCGTGGATAAGAGAAAGCAGATCTGCCAGCTGATGGCCTCAGACATGAACAGAGTATCTCAGAACATTGGGGCTGAAGTTCTAGTGTGTGACTGTGGGCAAATTGTGTAATCTTTTTCAGCTTCAGTTTCACACACACAAAATTGTTATGATGGTTCCTTAGTCTGTAAAGCTACTGTGAAATGCTATTGTCACTTCCCTAAATATTATGCAAATGAGAGTATGAAAATGTCTAGAATGGAGAAATGGGTATGACTGATATGATGCATATGATCTGACCCTTTCAATAGATGCAGGCTACATTCAAAAAATGGTATTAAAATGAGAGATACCAGAAAGAAAAACCATTTAGTACTTACATTTAGGTTAGATTTATGGCTACTGTTCTACTACAATAGTTATACAAGAGAGAGAGGCTGAGTCTGGAAACTGTATCACCATGTGATACATGTGATATTGTGATATTGTGATACCTTCTAGTTCTGAGCTGATGTTTCTTCAAGTTGCTTTGTTTTATCATGTAGACTGATGGGTTAGTAGAGCTTCATGCTGGTCATTCCTTGCAGGTTGGATCAGACTTAACCCATTGTACATTTAATGCTCCTGATTTACAGAGATAAGTGGGATCCCAGAATCTTTATATGGAAATATAAATATAAACTTTTGAAGCTAACATTAGACCCTTTTTCTGAGGTGAAAAAGCTAGTTCTTTCTGTATGTGAATCATCTCAGTTTTTATGGAAATATACAGTATAGCTTGCACTACAAGCTACTGATAGTACAAAGCTGTTGAGACTAGCAAAACTCGCTTAACTTGTGGATAGCTTTATCTGTAGGGAGAGGTTTTATCTTCTTACTCTGTTTTACAGTAAACATACCATGTGTCAATTCCTTTGCAGAATGGACAGAGTTTTCTCCTTACGAGGTGGCCATACCAAAATATGGAGCCTCCATTCCTTCAGAATTTTTTGATAGTGAGTTCTTCATGGGAAGGCGAGTGAAGAAGTTACCAGAATCTCGGATCTGCTATCTGGAAGGTAACCTACGAGTCAAGAAATAAAGTTAATTAAAATATAGTAGAAATCATGGATCTGGTACTAACTAGCCACTACTCTGTGTAAAACGGTCCTTGCCAGCAGATCTGCTCTTGGTCTTGATTCAAATGCACTTTTTACCTGCTGTGTGCACTTCAGCTCCTTGTAAAGCTGCTTTCCTCCTCTCCTCCCTTTTCCTCCAGGCAGGTTTGGAGAGTTGCAGCAGGGTCCCCTTTCCCATTTTCTGAGCCAAGCAAGAAGGTAGAGAAGGCAAGATGAGGAAATATTAACCCCCTTTCCCCTCAGCCAGTCATTTCATAGGCAAGTGAAGTGATGTAGCTCTTCAGACTCTTTGGAGGCATGGATTATAATTGGAAGGAGCCAAAAATAAAATATTACTCATCTGAGACCGCCTACAAAGGTGAAAACCATCTGAGCTTTGTGGGTTGAGAATGGTGTTAGATGCCTCCACTAATCTTCCATGCGTGTAAGGATGAAGAAAGCCCTTTTAACCTCCAGCAACTGCCCTGAATGGCTGCTCTGCCTCTCAAGGCAAGGAAAATGCAAAAAGCAATTAGTCAGTGGAGTCTCTCTCCCTCAGGCAGATTTGAAATCCTTGTCAAAACTGAAGCCCTTGACATCAAAAAAATGATCCAGTAGAGATGAAAACATATTTGCTTAACTGTGAAGTCCAGTACAGATTGAATTTGTTTCTGATGTGAGTGCCTGGCATGGCCTCATGAAAAATGCTAATTCTTTCTTCTGCGGAAGCATACTTGCATATGGAGCCTATTCCATTCTGATCCTGTATCGGTTGAACTCCATAGAAACTAAACATGCCTGAAAGGAAAAAAAAAACAGTCCATAGATAAATTTAAAGATTAGATCAATTGAAAGAAAATTCTTAAGCTTCTATGGCTTCACCCATGCTTCTGAAATCTGCTTACAATCACTTTCAAAGGTACAGAGCAGACACTCTTAAAACATAGTTTGGGTGACCGATATCTCTGTTTTGTTACTCTGTAGTATAAAGAGAATAGTCTGTGGGTAGACAGCTTTTGAGAAAGAGCACTGAAATGTTATCATTAAATCTGAATTTTGTGAGACTTATTCCTCAAGCAAAGTCACAGCAGGGTCAATTCACATAGGCAAATAATATATTGCGTGGGTACTTGTAATACAAAAGTTAGATGAAGTACATCATAGTTATTAACATGATTTGGTGCAGTATTTTTCCCCTATGTTTTGACTTGCAGGTCTTTGGACAAATGTCTTTACTAGGAATTTGCTGGATGGCTTGTATTGGTCTTCAAATCCAAATGAATTCTGGGAACGATGGGCCAAAGATATAGTAGATACAGGTAAGAGATTCAAAATCAGTCTTGACCACATAGTCCTTCCTATAAAGAGAGGATTAAGAAAGATATACTATTGCAACTGTTTGTGGATAATCTCTCACATTCTTCCTAAATTGGTGCATCTTGCTGCATCACTGTGGATCGCCCAGTATGATTTTCATCTGCACCAGAATGACTTTGGTTCAACTAATGATATGGAAAACAAACTCCACTTTTTCTGCATACTCTGTGACATTTTCCTCTTTTTGTTCTTTTTTTTTAAAAAAAAACACAGTCACACTTCATGCTAATTGCAAATGTTTTTCGTTTAAAATTTGCTAACAGTCTATTAAATGATTCCTGCTCTGAGCTCTGATTTGTGCAAATAAAAAGGGTGCCTTTTGCTCATAGGAAAAATTATAAAGCAACTGTCTTCTGAAAAGTAAAAAACAAAAGCTGTGTTTGCTTTAAACAAAAACAAACATGTCTTTGTTTATGAATATGATCATGTGCATATGTTTTCAAGCAGACTGCAAGAAATGAGGAGGGGAGGGGTGCACAGGAAGATGGGAAGGACAGCTAGCCAGCAGAAATGCATGGCATACAGGTCACCAATGTGCTTTTTCACACTTCCCTCTCTGCTCCAGAAAAACATTCCCTTGAGGGGGATATCACTGTCATTGAACCTCCATCTTGTTTATCCGGAAAATTGTACGAAATGTTTCAGGACATCATGACAAAGCGTCCACTGCTGGGAAAGACTCATAACTTCCTGAGAGGCTTGGAATTTCGTAAGGATTATATCCACCAGAAAGAATTTACTGAATGGAAAGGTAACTGCAACAGAGTTAGCTGCAATATGCAAGTAACATCTCAGCCTTTTTTAGACTTTTTTTCTTTCTTTCTTTTTTTTTTTCCCCTTAGACTTTGGAAATCTTGCATTTAGAGATATTTTCTCAGGCTTTGGAAATCTGGTGAGATGCAGCTATGTTTAGTCGTGTCTGTTTCTTGAGGATAGCAGATCAACCACCCTTTCAGTTCCTAAAGAGACCCGTAGTTTGGGTGACCACACACCCTTCTGTGGGAAGCTTATCGCTCTGTATAGGTACAGGTATACAATAGTCCAAAGATTCAGAGAAGAGTAGAATGTTTTGAGGTCAGGAAACCAGGGTAATGTGAAAGCATAAAATAGCAGCTGCTTGTGTGGATGGGATGAATGAATGGATTGGTTGAAAACATGCAGCTGCCCGTATATGTGGTATTTCTGATTTATCCACCCGGGGACCTCTCTTTGACCCTTCAGAAACAGGCATAACAAGATGCAACAGCAGGAGAATAAAGCCACTGAGATTTAGACTGATTATATTATACCTCAAACAGATTATATTATACCTCAATTTACATATCAGTAGACCTGATATATAAATTGAATGATGTTTTTCTGTAGCTTGTACTCTACAGGAGGGCAAAGTAAACAGACTTACCTCTGAATCTATGAAACTCTCTGAAATGATAGTAAGGTGCTGAAGTTGAGTTATTGTGCATCACAAACCTTCCTGTAATCCCAGCTCCCTCATTTGTTCCATATATCATGAGCGGGTAGAGTGTAGGAGGGCCCCATAGTATTAATTTTAATCTTCGGCAGGAAAACAAATTAAGCTGTCAGCCTCCTCTGAATCCTTCTCTTTGGCAACTTGCATTTTTTCTCCCCTGTTTTGTGCAAGTTACAACACGTTTGTCTCTGGCTGCCATTGCTACCTGAATTTAGCTGACGATGGCAAGAGGCGATGGAGTTTTTTGCAGCCTAAGGCAGAGCCCACAGTGGGCTAAATGCTTTCAGAATATTCAGTAAGCAAAAAATGCTTGTCCTAAAAGAGCCTGCTGTAAGAAAAAAACGGCATAAGAAGGATGAGCGAGGGGAGAAAACAAGCAACCTAAGCAAGTTCGTGAAGGACAAAATTTCCAGCCAGTATATCTTAAAAAAATCTTTTCCCTTATGTTTTTTGACTAGCAGTTTTGTAAATGCGGATGAGTAGAAGCAGGTTTCAAGGAGGACATAGAGGAAGAGGGCGTAGGGATAATAAAGACTACCTCAGGGTAGGTATTCTACAAATAAAGTAAAATAAGTGGAAAGTATATAGTCTGGAGTGGGAAAAGGAAAGGAAAAAGAAAACTTGGAGTGGGAAATGTTAGCAGATATTATAGGCTCTTTTTCCTACTTGTATGAAACCAAAGAAAAAACAGGTGTGGATCCATCTCTAGCAGAGAGGCAGGAGGAGATGCCAGCTCTATGAACAGAAGTGATATGATGGTGAAGTTTCCAGAATATAACTATGTTTTAAAGACTTGCCTGCAGCTCATATTATATGACACATTAGAACAGGACTTTAAATGGCTTGTGGAGAAGCGTAATTTTCATGGTGAATTTGATGATAAATTTGAGTTCTCATAGCAGCAATCAGGATAATACATTTATGGTAGGGCTCATGCTTTTGAGGGAATTCCTTCAGAAGGACTTCTCTAACATCTCTTTTAGGGTGTGAAATAGAAGTAGACACTGTCTCAAAGAACTGCTTATTTCTGATTCACATATCAAGCCGTGAATAAGAGAAGGGGTGCACTGGTCCATCTCCATAATAAGAAAATAAGGGTAATGGAATTTTAACAAAAAATATTCACCTGGCCAAATAAAACTAAAAAGCACACTCTGTCTCTTCTATGAGGAACTGCAAGAAAAATGTCTCTCATTACATCAGAATCTGAGAATTCCCAGCAGCCATGAATGCTAAAATAAGCAAATGATTTTGTAAAGATCTGACAGAGAGGGGCTGGAAAAAAATATGAGTTATTACTTCAAGATGCTGTCAAACATTCCAGGCTGTGGAACAAATGAGTTTTTCTACTCGGTTTAAATCAACAGTACAGAATGAGGCCAGGGAGGCAGAAAGATTGAAAGAAATGAAATGCAGGAACTTACCTGTACTATATCTGTGGTCAACAGTTCTCTAAAACAGAGAGCCTGGTGTAGGGCTATGAAGATGATCAGAGGGCTGGAGCAGCTGCCGTATGAGGAATGGCTGCGAGAGCTGGACCTCTTCAGCCTGGGGAAGAGAAGACTGAGGGGGGGGATCTTATCAATGTGTACAAGTACCTGAAGGGAGGGTGTCAAGGGGATGGGGACAAACCCTTTTCAGTTGTCCCGCGTGACAGCACAAGAGGCAACGGGCAGAAATTGAAGCACAGGAAGTTCCGCCTGACTGTGAAGGGGAATTTCTTCCCTGTGAGAGTGACAGAGCACTGGACCAGGTTGCCCAGAGAGGCTGTGGAGTCTCCTTCTCTGGAGATCCTCAAGGGCTGCCTGGATGCAACCCTGTCTACCATGCTCTAGGTGACCCTGCTTGAGCAGGGAGGTTGAACTAGATGATCTCCAGAGGTCCCTTCCAACCTCACTGATTCAGTGATTCTATGAATCAAGGCTTGCTGGGTCTGCTTTGGGCTTTGCTACCTCATTTTTTGAACTTGAGGAAATCATTCAAAACCCTATTTTTATATTTAAAACCATGGCAGAAATTTTCTTATTCCATGGGACTAGTAATGTAGTAGTGGTATTTTCTGGAAGAGAACAGTGGTGGCATTGCAGTCTAGAGGGAGCCTGACAGGATTGCTAGCAGAGAAATTAAGGATCTGGCTGTCAGGAGTTTAGATCTCAGCTTACCACTTGGTATAACCCACTTTTGCCTGCTTTGAGGTGAAATGTGAGGCTTAATTAATTCAAGCAATATTTTATGCTGAATACGTGACATGGTATTTTTTATTTTTTTTTTTTTGTGGAATGACTAATATAATTTACATGAGAGGTTGCTGAAAGCAGGCTGTAATCAGAGTTTTTGAGTTGGGAGAGGAGTCTAATCCTGAGGGTGCAAAAGCAAAAGACATCTTCTCCTGTGGGATTAATGGCTGCATCTGGAGAAGAGCGCAGTGATGTACTACTGCATTTGTTAGATTTGTTGCTACACTGTGAAATTGTTTGCATTTTTCTCAGTTCTTAGCAGGGGGGAAAAATCAGCTCTGTTTATTTTCTCTGAAAAATCAATCCCCAGTGCAGCCGTGAGGCCAGTGGGGTCTGTGTCTCTGCCTGGCTGCCTCGCAGCCTGCCTGGGGGAGCGTGCCCGGGGCAGCGTCGTAACAGGCCAGATGTGCTCAGATGTGCAGTTTGGAGAGTGTGCTCCTGAGGCCACGTCTCTTGGGTCGCACTACGGAGGGAAGGGAGCCTGGTTTTGAGGGCAACCGTGGGGCTGCCCTTAACACATAATACCGCCGGAATTAGTGATTACTTGTTTCTTACCAATGCACTAGTAATTATATTCAAAATGTTTTTCAGACACTGTGCTGGATTCTTTTCCTAACAATCTGACACCACTGGAGAAATATCTTTGCCTGATAGATGTTGGCTATTTCATTAACACCAGTGGTGCAGCACTCTTCAATCCAGAGAGGAATGTGGATGTCATTATCTCACTTGATTATGGTTTGGGAAATGTGTTCAAGGTAAGACGATTGACATATCCTGCTCCTTGCAGCCCTGGTAACACTCTTCTTTTGAAGCTGTGAAGTTTAATAATAGCCAAATTAATATCTGCTGCTCATAGTACAAATGACCATTTGCTCTGAAAATGTGTAACTGCCGAGCATTAGAAAAGTCAGCTTGTAGGGTGAGTAATGGAGTTTGCCAGTGTTCTGAAAAGGAGGACTGAATGAGGTTTGATCATTGTATCATAGAATCATAAGGTTGGAAGGGACCTCTGGACATCATCTAGTCCAACCCTCAGCATAGCCCCATACAGGGATCGAACCCGCGACCTTGGCATTATTAGCACCACATTCTAACCAACTGAGCTGTAGGTTATATCGTAGGCACCATGCTTATGCAGGTTTAATCATGTATTTCACGGCTTCTACAGGTCCACTTGGGTGGTCAGGAAAATTACTCCCCTTTCCCTTTATTTGGCTTTGGTATTTGTAGGGGAGGATTGATGGAGGGGATTGACTAACAAGACATAAGACAGAATATGGCAGATATTTTTGTTATTAAAACTCTCAAGTATGTGGCAGTCAAAATCTTAATCATAGGCTCAAGAGTAAGCCGATTACCATATCTGGGAACAAGAAGGAAATTTTCACCAAGATCAGAATTATGGAAACTCTTGTGCTTTCTTTTCTTTAGAGGGTTGTAGCATACACTGCCTAGGATCCTCTGGGAATTGCAGTACAATTGGGCACCAGAGACATGACTTATTTTCCTGCTCTGCCCTCATGATATATTCCAGGTGGTGCTTTTGGTCACTCCCTCTAACTGTAAAACACGTTACAGGCTGAGGGAAAGTGTCTTCTGACTTGTGGTGAGTGGTGTCAGAAAGGATTATTCTTGGCTTTTTTGGACCATACGTTCATTGCAGAGTCATTCCAAGGATTAAATTTGGTTGCCACAGTGTTTTTGTGTTATCCCAATAAACCTGATTATTGTCTCAGTAATGACTTTAAGGTGATCTCATTCTGTGTCCATAGCACTTAGAAATGACATATAAATATTGCAAGATACAAGGAATCCCATTCCCCAAAGTGGAGCTAAGTAAAGAAGAAGAGAAGAACCCAAAGGAGTGTTACGTGTTTTCAGATGCAGAGGACCCCAGAGCACCTATAGTAATCCATTTCCCCCTGGTAAATGATACGTTTAAGGAATTCAAGGAGCCTGGTAAGTTCACAGTCAATAAGAACTATTCATTTTAGTTGAGCTTGAGCCAGCTGTCTTTCTACAACAAGAATCCTATTTGTCTTTTGTAGCAATAGCTCTAAGAGAAGGTACAACCCTTGTGTGAGTGAAACCACCCTGTCCCCCACCTATTGTGGTCATATACATGGGACTGCCGCTTCCATTGGGCTATGAATGAGGATGTCCAGTCCTCTCTCAGGCCAGGTTTAGGATACTGCGCTAAGCTTGAAATACATGATTCCTACCAGATCTATGTTTGTACAGGTCAGCCTCCACATATCAGCTCAAGAGGAAGTTTAGCAAACCACAACAGACTCAGTGATGCATTACAGGGTAGACTATGGCTTCAAGACACAGTCTTGAAGTTGCTTTTATAATACTTACTGGAGAAGGTACTACTTGCAGTGGGAAGATGTTAGGGGAAAAAAAATCATCTGTGCTAGACCAGCTTCTTCTTCCCTCCCCTACCCTATGTCAATTTGGGATGCAGCAGTAAACAAGTAGGCTAGGCAGAGGTGGTTTCTCTCACACCCTTGTTCCTTTGTCCAGTGATGGTAAGGATGATGCTTGTAGCCTGAGAGTCAGGAGGGAGTCAGAGCAGAAGGAATAGGCACATGCTTATCTAGCAGCTGAGTGCAGTAATTCTGTTATGGACATGGTCAGAAGAATAAATGGTAGGAGATGAAGTGCATGCTATGATTAATTGGCACAGAGAAAAGACTAACAGTTGCTGATTGTTCTACATTGGCCTAGCCATTGCGTGGTGTTGGTGCAGGCATCATGGGACAAGGAGGTTTCTTGCTTTAATAAAAAGATAGTGAATAGAAAGAGCTGCTAAGGAATAGCTCTGTTGGTTTGGGGAATACTCGAGGAAAAGCCTATATTAGCTCACAGAGAAGGACCTTACCCAGTACTTGCTAAAGAACATTGCAAAAGAGTTTGTTGACTGTGTACGATTGACAGAAAGCAAGTCTGTAAGTTTCTCACATACCACAACTCATATCCTTCCTCCAGTGACAGACGTTGCTTTGCTATAGGGGCATATGCAGTTGGGTCCATTCTCCTGGGAGGCTCAGCAGTCCCTGGGCAGCGAGCTCTTCCTTCTAGTGCTCTCTTTGACTGTAGGCATGAAGCAGCAAAGAACAAGGGGGCCTCACTAAAGTCCAGATTCTCCCAAGAGTCTGTGGGATACTCTTCAAAAATCAACAGGTTTTATTTTGCTGATGTCTCTGCTGCCTGTATTCCTTAAACTCAGACCTTCCTTTTGGCTTGGAGCTCTCACAGCAACCAATCCTGAAGTATCACACATACTCCCTCTTGAGTTACCAGGCCCACAGAGAATTTCTGTCCCCACTGCTCAGCACAAGAGACAGGGCATTTACTCTCCTTCCAGCTTAACCCAAAACCATATCGTGTTTCTGGGACCAAAACAAGCAAAATGTCTGTCTCCGAGGGAACATTTGGGGAAAGTTATGAACAGCAACAAAACAGTAAGTTAAGTAATGCTCTTTTTCTGCTATGACATTCACCAGTTGCATGTTCAGAGAATACATGCATGAACAGATACACCAACAAAATTCCATTTAGAAACTCTGCAGATGAACAGATAGAGGAGGTATGCTGTAGAGGGGACTAAGCATGTTAGGGAGAGGCCAGAGATAGTCCAGATGGCAAGGGGCAGTCAGGTTTGGCTGCTTAACAATGGCTAGCAAGCAAAACAGGTGAGTGTTTTAGAATCACTCTGAATGAAGGATGGACAAGATCATGCAGAGTAAAGCAGTTGCTGCAGCTTCTCAGTGCTCTAGGCCCAAATCTTTGAGCTGTGATACTCACCTGCATGTCTCTGGGTGATTCATCAGTCAAGCTGACAACCAGCAGCTGATGTGGGTGGTTGGGGGAGGAGGGCTCTTGGCAACTTGGTGATTTCAAGTTTAACAGTGGAGCTTTTCATTTCCAAATGGCTGAGAGACACCTTGTGGAATATGCGTATTTGTTTTTTTCTGCTTTTAAGTATTTAAATTCTAGAAACGAGAAAAAAAATGGCTTTCAATGTGCACATTTGCATGGCAGCTATCATCTGTGCTTTGTGTGCTTAAGACAGATGCAGCTGCATGGATGTAGACAGTGCAGATTATATGGTTCTCTCAATATTGAGAGGCTCAATGAAGCAAAGCTTGGACTTTTGTGATACAGCCACTTCTAGTGGCAGCTTGGACCCAACACCTTGAGGTCATGCTATCAAGAAACCACTAGCTTAGACAAAAACCTGCTATGTCTCAAGCATAGTTCATGTATCATTTTTATGTGGTTCTCGTGGGCATTGTATATATCTTAATAATAATATCTCAAATGCAGTCTGTTTGTTGCCCAACTGCCAATCATACTGCATTGCATTTCTGATTTGGCCACATTTGGTTCAAGATGTAAGGAGTTAGGTAAAAGCAGCATAAATATGAGGTTGTTGAAGTCATTGGCCCTTGGAGATAACCACAGTGTCTTGCTACTTAGCAAAAAAAATTATGCAACAGGGAGTGTGGATGAGAACAGGCAATTATGCCTGGTTAGCATCACGAAGTCTCCTCATATGTTCTAGATTGTCCACTCACTCTAGCTGGCAGATATACTGAATGCTAGCTCTAATCATGAATTTGGGAAGGTATTCTGGGTGTGTAGCCTGTCTGAGAATCAGCCGGGTAGGACTTGGGAAAGAACATGGACCCAGGAGTACGTTGCCCAGTAATGACTGGCTGCAGCAGCAGGACAAAGGGGGCAGATGATAACAATTCCTCTGAGCCCCCCTCGAGGATTTCCAAGGCTGAATTAAAACTCAGCAGGAAGGGAAAGAAAGAGCAGCTGGGAAAGCTGACCATAAATGACTTTTTCAAGGCATGTGGGGGTGAGGTCTGCAGTCTCAGGGAGCACAGTTTCCTGGAGGCTGTTTTTAACAGCTAGTTCTGCTAACTAGATCAATCCTCTCCAACACCATGTGTATTTTATTCCAGATTTAGCTTACTGTGGTGGCTTTTCTCTTCCTCTGCAGGGGTAATGCGTTGTCACACGGAGATGGAAGAGGGCAACGTAAATCTGGAGAACAGATGCTCACCCTATTACCTTGTTAAGCTAATCTACTCCTCTGAAAATTTTGATAAACTGGTGAACCTGAGCAGGTACAACATCCTCAATAATAAAGACCTGCTCCTTCAGGCAATCTGGAGTGCGGTGGAACGGAGGAGAGGCAGCAGGACTGGGAATCTGCCTAGCCACTCTGGAGCTGAATATGCCTAGGCTGGATTTTTGCATTATTTTTCCACTGAATGCTATGGCAGTCACATTACAACACATCACAGTTACATTACAACATATCGCAGTGTTCATTAGTGGAAGGAAACTGAAGAACCTGTACATTTCTCATTGTGTCTTGTTTGAGTTCCTAGCTTTCAAAAGGGCTTATTTAGCCCCCTTACTCCCTCTCCCCCCCTCCCTGGCCACGTTTTCAGACCATGACAGCATCACACTGGGGTCTTATTTGTAAAGAAGTTGGGTCCTGATTAGCAGAGATCTTCCAGGAACATCCCTGTGTTATTAAATAAATAAATAAATTAATAAAAGGTGGAGGTGGTAGTAATAGTTCTTTGTATGCCTCTGTTCCCACCATGCCAAGCCCATTATCAGTGTCTTTTGGAAGATTCATTACAAACCAAGTCCTGGCCATTTGCATTCAGTCGTGCCCAGGTTTTCAGATAGGCTGAGCAGCTAGATTTGTACGGCCTTGGTGGGCTCACCTCTGAAGTCAGGCCAAAGAGTGGTATATATTTGTGAATGATGGCCAAACTGCAACGTGGACGGTTACATTCTGTCTGGCTAATTTCCCTTGCTGACTTACTTAGAAATTATTCCTTTATTCCATTGCCCTAAGGGAGTTTGGCACAGAAACACTGCTCTAGACCGCCGCTAGGGGAGCAGTTACATTTCAAGGAAAGATGACATGAGCTGCAGGGAGTGAGTACAGTTCATCTGGGTGCTGGCAGGAGGAAAAACTCTGCATAATGCATGAGAGATTATAGTGATTTATACTGGGTAGTGCCTTTATGAATTAAAATGTCAGAAGTCTGAAACAAGCTTTTGACATCAGAAGCTCCAGGGGACTTATCATCTTCGGCACAGGTACATTTAATTTAATAATAATGACAGATATAAGCTAGTGCTGCTTTCATACACATATGAACTGAATGTAGGGTAAAATACTGAGTCATGTAATACGGAGTGTATTGTATTTTCACACTTGGAAGATTTTTTTCCCTGTACAGTCTTCTAACCCTAACATCATAGGCAAGGTATTTTTTTTAATAGGTGCTACACTAAAATAGAAGAAGACAAATAAAAAAAGGGACTTCTTTTTCACACCTCTTTGCTGGAGAAAATGTTTGGGGAAAATGATGCCTGGTTTTCATTTGCTTTGGAGTGCAGTGAGAGACATCATTACTTTGTGCTAGGAGCTTGGAATATCTTTATAGCTCTCTGCTATATTAAAAAAGTGGTATGAAAGGATGCTGAGCAATATGAAACAGATCTTCATCTGGTGCAAAACAACAGAACTCCACTGAAGTCAAAGATACCTTGCTTTATAGCACCAAAGGATTTGGACTTGCCTTGGGCATATTCACTGGGACCTCCAAAGAAAATCCTACACGTCTCACACGTACTGGAAATTCACCTGGCATCTAGAATTACTTTTACTTGAAAATTAGACAAAGAAAGAGAAATACGGGTCTGCCTTTTTGGTATATACAGCCCACAGTCAAGGTCAGAGGGCGAGTGTTTAGAGAAGGCTCCGTTGCCTTAACCCTGCATCCATTGAACGCTGTCTTCTGCTGCAAGTAAAAACAGTGAATAAGAGAGCAGCTGTCGCAGGAGTATTCCGAATATTCTGTGCGTAATTCTTATCTACTGTGTTAACCAGCATTGTGAGGAGTTTTAACAGCTGTGAATGCAACTGTATAAATGAATTCAGGCCATGAGTTGGTAAGAACTAATCGGACGCTGGCTGCAGGAGAAACTGAAAATCCGTTTTGAGTTGAAGAGCAGGACGCTGTCGCCGACGAGACGGGACACCGCGGGGCGGGTGCACGTGTGTACAGACACGCGGCTGTGCGCACGCACAAGCACGGGCGCAGGCTGGTCTTGCGCTCTTCCGGCCGATCTCGTGAAGAAACTCCTTCACGTTACCGGTCTGCGCAGGACACAGCCCGTCTCCAGCTCGCGCCCGCCTCCCGCGGCCTGGTGCCCGCCTCGTTTCGGCAGCATCGCCGCGTGCTCGGCGCCGCGGCGGCTTTGCCTCCTGCCGCCGGGAGCAGGCGGGCCCGTGCCCTCGCGGCGGGGCGCGCTGGGCGCCGTGTTGCTGCCTGCCTCTTCCAGCGCGGCCCTGTCAGCGAGGGGCTGAGCCGAGGGAGGGCTGGGGCTGACGCGCTTGCTGCGGGCCGCAGGAGCAGCGCCCCTTTTTGCAGCCGTGCTCGAAGGCCTTCGGGCAGTGAGGGACGCTGGTGGCCTCCGCAAGAGGCAGCTGGGGTTTCTTTAGACCTTAAAACAGTATCTAACCGAAGCTGGGAGACTTGGCCTTCAGGAAGAAAGATTCGGGAGGGAGCCCCATAAATACAGCCAATGCTTTACAAAATAGATCACCAGTGAAGGTGTGTAATTGCCTTTTGTTTATGCCTCAGCCATATCAGTATGAGAAATACTGTTTTACCTCATCCGTCTAATTTTTATACTCCGCTGCTGCTGCAGAGTATCCCCATTTCTCTCAGAGGCCAGAGTGAATGCTCCTTAGCTCTCCTTGCAAGCATGTGCTTGGCAGCAAGTCACCTCACGGGGACTGAGAAAATTGGGTCTCTTCAAATGCTCCACCAACCAGTACCTGGGACTTGCTTGGTGCATTCATAATGCTGCTAATACAGACAGAAATGCACAATAAAATGTGGACGCACCAAAACAAACAAGATTTTCAAGTAACCCACATGGGTCAGTGGAGAATAACTTTCTTGAGGGACTGTTAAAACCCGTTATAAAGCAAATAGAGGTGGCTGTAAGAGCAAAGTAGAGGAGTGTTGTAATGTCCCTTTACCCAGGAGACCTGTCCCCTGAGGCTGTGCCTACACTGCTAAATAAAGTGGGACTGGGAGCTGCTGTTTGATCTTGCAGACAAAAGGCACAGACTGGCCACATGCATGTCTCTTGGCCTCTCCTGTAGCCTTAAAAGATGATACCTAGGAGAGGTTTCAAGGAATCTGAAATTATGTGAGTATCACTGTATCATTGTCCATCAGAGTGGTGGTTGTGGAGGTTTACTTGGTTGTTTTTTGGTTTTGGTAGCATGAAGTTGAGGAAATATGTTTTGGCCTGGTGGTAGGAGGACCTGAGGGTGTCTGTGTGGGCAAAGCCTGCCAAGATGGTGCTGGAGGACTCTGCAAGGTGAAGGGAACGGGCCTTGGTTGTCCTGTACATGCAGCTTCTTGGGAGGTGGTGGTGGCACATGCCGTCTCCCAAACTGCTCCTGCCTACTGTTTCAGAGCATGAGGGTTTGCACAGCCCAAAGCCGCAAAACTGTGGAGCGTATTTACAGTGAAGAACCAGGGATGATCAGAGACCAGTGCTCAGGTCTGCTCCTTGGTCCTGTTTTCTTTAGCAGTATATATGGGGGGTCTTAAGGAATGGATCACTGCAATATTGTGTGCTTGTTCCTCAAACGTTATGTGTTTGTTTCTTTTACCCTGTTTCTTGTCTGGCCTTATGCCATGTGCTGTCAAATGACTGACTGGAAGGAATGAAAAACAAAGCGGGTACTGCGAGAAGAAAGCTACCTCTCTGCATCTCACCAAGGGAAGGGATGCGTGACAAGGCACGTGGCATGCTTCTAAGCAGGTCCATGCTGCTCTGAAGGATTCATGTGTGCATGACTGATGAAGCTGAATTCACACATGCAAAAAGCTCACCCAAAATGCACCCAGATCCCTGTTCTTGGATGGATGTTCTTCTGGAAAAATCTCACAAATACAGAGCTTGCTATCTGCTGCCAAACGCAGAGGAAACAAGTTTTTCTCTCTCTCTCTTAACAACTCTTAATAGAAATTGCTTGCATCTTCTAACTGTTTAATAATATAATCTTTAAAAATAAAATACTGCATAAGGAGCACTGGAGCCAGAAAATCTTTATGCACTTAAATAGAGGACCACATTAACTGACGTGTGTCAGCACTACTTACACTAGCTGTCTGCTTGGTACTGCTTTCAGGACTGGCTGGACAAATCAGAACTTCTGGCTCACAAGAACTTTCCAAGGCATTGAGAGCCTTGGAAAAGTGGAAAAAAATCTATCTTAGAGGCAAATAAAACTTTTTCAGTGGACTGGCGTAAGAGTGTAGGAACACAGCTGTACTGGGCCACAACCAAGAGACGATATTATATTGCCTCTTGGTGATTTTGTTTAGGTATGTGCCGAAGTCTAACCCTTTCCCTCAACTTCATTGTTATTCATTAAAAAGGGTAAAAGTATGGAATACCTATACTATGGAATACCCTCCCTCCTGTAAATATTGTTTTCTGAGGGAAAGTAGTTAAAATCTATTAACAGTGAAAGAAAAATCTATAAATTTTTTTTTTTTTTTTTTTTTTTTTTTTTGTGAAAGAAAACAGCACCAGCAGAGGTACAGCAGATAAGAGAGTCAGGCTGGCCAACCCCCCCCCCCTCTTCCCCAAATGATTAGTTCACCTTGTTGGGAATAATTTGAATCAGTCAAAACACAAATTTAAACTTTAGATGTTGCATGTATCCAGTAAGTACTTATATAAACCTTGTGTTATGCACTCTTTTTCCCTCCCACTGGAAAATCAGTTAATACAAAGCAGAAAAATGCAACAAAAAGCAAGAAACACATGCTCCAGAACAAATAAAAAAAGGACTGAGTCTCAAATCCTTGTCATATGAGTAGGGACTTCAAAGTAAATCTATCAATCACTGCTCAAGGAAGAGCCTAAAATGCCCTTCTCACATTTGTGCTAGGTAACTTTTCTTTGGCTCAGCAACAGAGAGAAGTATAAATAAATAAATTAGCCATGATCGCACCATACCTTCATGATGTCTAAAATCCAAGTGCTTTCACCAGTAGGTAAGTTAGTGTTTAAGTTGAAAAGGGCAATGCAGGTCCCAACCTACGCTGGAGGGTTCAGCTGATCACTCCTTCCCTTTGGCCTCGGAAGCCAAGCTGAGCCCCACGCAGCAGGTTTTGCAGTTGAGGCTCAGGTGAGCATTCATACCAGCATGTTATTTTGAGCTCTGTCTTTCCTTTTGGTCTGCTCTGCTTCACTGGTTTAAAATGTTATTCCAGCATCAGAGAGATGAAGCTTGCTTTCTACTAGCCTGGTGGAGAGGTGAGCCTCCAGACACAAGTGTTTGGTTGCTGGAAGAAAGCTCATGACCCATTTTAATTGCATGTCTGCCACTTTCACTTTACCTATTATTTGTTATTGTTATTATACTTAGCCATATGGATTTAAGGGCTACAAAAGTGAGAATCCCAGCTGCATCTTAATGCACCCAGACTAGGGCTTTCCCCTGGAAGAGCACTGACCATCTCATTCCTGTTCACAGGGAGGAGCTACACCTCTAAACCTGCCCTAATTGGTGATTCTTCCTCTGCCCCCAAAGAAAAAGAAGGCGGTTTACTGTCCACACCTTCTAACAATTTCCAAGTACAGCATGTTGCTAAATCACCACTCAGATAGGGCCTCCTAGGAGAAAACACCTTTTAGCAGAGACATTTGTCTGGTGTAGAGACAAATAGGTTTTTGTGGCGGCAACAGGAAAAGTGAGCTCTGTGATATGAGGCTGTCAGCCTTCGTTAGTAAGAAAATCTGCTGCAGTTATATATATAGGAGGGAGGGAGAGTGAGAGATTTTTTAAATTGGTTTTGGTTTTTTGTGCTACACTGTGAGTAGTGCTGATAATGTGCCTAGTGTTGGTCTGTGCCAGTCAAAGTCCCCCCAGAGCCATGCGTGGGGCTCCCAGTGCCCTGGCTGGGCTTGGGTGCGCGTTGGGGCAGCAGGGTGCTCAGCAGAGCCCACTACTGCTCTCGCACATCTTCCCTTGGGAAGCAGAAATGCTTAGGGCGTTGAGAGATGTATTAGGGAAAAACCATGGTATTTGTGATACGGTTTAGATACGGTTTGGTTTGTGTTTTTTTTTTTTTTTCCAGGGTGGGTTTGTATGTGTAAGAAGGGGCAGAGGGAATGGGCTTGCTGGCTTACGTTCATGTGAGATCTTTCATTTCTCCCACCCAAAGTCACTGGAAGAAGCAAGCCTGCCTCTCCTGGCTCTCATTCTCCCTGGCACTGCACTTCCTTACTTCCAAGCCACTGTAACACACCCTGAGCAAAACTGTCTTTTTTGTGGGAACCCAGGATTGTAACAATTGCATATTGGTCCAGATTCCTCTGGAAAAAGTGTGTAATAATCCATAGCATATCTACACAGTTCCATATTCAAGGACACAAAGTTTTTCCTAGAGCCTCAGAACAATTTAACGTCCAGTACTAGAGGAGAGAGGAAGCTGGCGAGAGTCAGCCAAATAGTATTTGTTGCAGAATGACAAATCCAAGCAGAACCGTAAGTGCCCAGGCCTATAGAAGCAGCAGCTTTAATAATGACGCTGATATAGGTAACAAAAAATAGGTATATAATCCACATTCAGGGGACATCAATCAGTTCCGGAAGAGTAGTTTGCAGGATGGAAAAGGGGAGAAACGTCAAAGGACGGAGCACAATCAGGCTGGGTTGGAAAGCCAAGCCAGACTTCAGGCCTGAGATGATTACATGGTATTGCTTCAGTTTGTTCCTAACTGAGTCCTGGTAGTTAGCACTGTTGTAGATTTATCAATATCAAATTTATCAGTCAAAACAAGACTGGTAATTTTATCTTTGTGCTCAGACTGAGCACACTATACCCCTACTTCTGGTGCACCTGGAGGGAGGTCCTTCCACTGCTGAGGTACATCATGATGTGCACAGCCTGTCACCCTCTTTGGTGATTCTGCTGGGAAAGCTTCTCTGGAATAAGCAGTGTTGAAATATCTCACAAACATCTCAGTGTAAAAAGCCACACTTTCATCAGTTACAGCTGGCAATTACTAGAGATTTTATTGAGCAATAGTAGCTTATACCTTGTGGGAAGCAATGGCTTGTGCCTCTGCGGCGTTCTGTGCAGGGCTGGCGAGGACATTGGCCTTGAGATGTAACTTACAGGGTGGAAGAAATGAGACACACAGAGGTGGATAGGAACTGCATGGATGGTGGTGGTGGTGGGGGTCCTCATTTGGGATCATAGGGCCCATGAGGCGTCTGCTTTGCAAGCTAGATTTAGTAAAAGTGTAAAAGGACTGAGCAATCCGGAGGTGATACCAGCAGGCCATGAAGTCCTATTAGGAAAAATACTGAGAGACCTACACTACAATATAAAGTGCTGTACATGCTGCATCTATAATTTACTAGTAAGCTCCAGGTTACCTGTGGGTGTGGATGCTTAGAAACCCAAAGCATTAATTTATTCTATTAACATTTGCAATAATGCACTAAATGCTTACATATAACAGTATATTACATACAACAGTGCCAGGCTTCCCACCTCTGTCCCTCTGGTAAATGTCAAAAGAGATGCTTTCCTCTTTATTTACTCAGAAAACTGGTAAATGCAACACTTCTGAAAATACTGCAGAAACTACCAAATTGAACATATACCTTAGCATTATAGTTCTGCAAATGTGCCTTGATCGTAGTAGTCATATGTTCTGCCCCCTAAATTATAGCCCACCTAGGTCTGATAATCATTTCCATTTTTTTTTAATTGTTGAAAATGATTTACAGTGAAATAGCAGGCAGTGCATTGGTACATTGGCAGATGCAGAAAGGGAGGTTTACACTCAATAATTTAATCCCATGGTGTTCTGCATTTCTAATACATGAGTCATTTTGACAGCTTAAAGGTCTTCCCTGAAAGAATCTGGCAAGCCCTGAAGAGTTCATTTTATTAGGAAATAACTGCTCTTTTGTTTGCCTTCTTCACAGGCCTGACACACAGGTGGCTGCCAAAGGATTTTGTCAAATCATGAGCAAGGTTGATGCTTGTATCTACTACTGTGACTTTGCAGAGTGCCATTCAGAGCACTGCAGGCAAATCTATTACACCGAAGGTCTGCTCAGCTGAGTCCAGAAGTCCTTTACATGAGCATCTCAAGGTAAAACAGGGCACAAAAATATTATGAGATGAGACAAAGTATTAAGTGCAATAATCTTTCATCCATAGAGATCTGGGATCAAGTTGCAGTTATTCTTAGCTAGATCTCATCCAAGACCACAGTAACTCGATCTGGCATAATAGACCATCCCTGAGAGCAATGTATGTACCTGACTGTATCTTACCTCCTTCCATTTGCAAATATTAATCTCTAATATGTAAAGACTGAACTCTTTCATAGGCCTGCAGCTCTGGCCACCTGGATTGTGACTGTTCAATTTCTGAAAATGATGACAACTCTTTTCTGAAAATTGCTTCCATCGTGATTATATGATCAGACTGTTCTCTCAGTATGTACTCTTCTGACACGTCATTTTGTTTCCAAAGCAACAGTGTTTTGAAGGGAAACAGACCATCTTTTCCAGAAAATAGCTTTAAGCTGTGCCCTTATTCCACAGTAAAGAACTTTTTCAAGATATTTTTTCTTTCTTTTGTTTCTCCTCCTTTCCATCAGGCTCTAGATCTTGCTTCTTTGTGGTCAGTGGACTAGAATGGGTCCTTGTCTTCACACTTGGGTGCTCAGTTTTAGCCACTGAAAAGAAAATAGCAATACTGCATTGCTATTGGGATGGGGAATTGGGACCATGAGCTTCTCCTCACGCCAGGAAGTGCATGTGCATGTGTGTGTTTGTGTTTGTCGAGAAGGTTCTGTCTAGTTCCCCATAGGGAAAAACTCAGCAAAAGTGCAGAAATAGTTGTCTCATGCAACTGAGAGACTACTGCTCCATCATCTATGAAGAGTTATAGTGGCTGGGGGAGGTCTTCAATGACTGATAAAGGCTAATGTTACAGCTTTCTTTTTTTGGGGGGGAGGGGAGGCAGGAAAAAGGATCTGATGAACTATAGATGTGGCCAACAACCTCACCTCAACCCCTCCATGCAGCATGGACTTGGACTCCATTTCCAAGCACATGAAGGAAAGAAGGTAATTGGAAACACCCAGCATGGATTTAGCAAGGGTAAACCTTGTCTGAACTATCTGTTTGCCCTTTATGGTGCAATGACTGGATTCTGCCAGAGAACAGACTCCTGCTGCTGGGGGTCACTTGCCTTTAATGAAAC
This sequence comes from Rhea pennata, assembly GCF_028389875.1. NCBI lineage: Eukaryota > Metazoa > Chordata > Aves > Rheiformes > Rheidae > Rhea > Rhea pennata. The sequence goes on along the minus strand of NC_084667.1, from coordinate 16,200,930 downwards.
TGCTGCTGCATCGTGCTGGAACTTTCCGCATGAACCATGGGGAGAAAAAGCTGGTAATGTGGTGCACACCCAACATACTCTTTAGCTGCAGAAATGTAAGTGTGAAAACAGCCAATACTTTAATGGGAACAAGGTGAGACTTCGTACAGATAACACGCTAGAGGACATGATTTTTTCCTTGTCCCGCATAGCCCCCAAAGACTATTTCATATATTTTCTACTCAGTCCAGCTTCCTGGTAGGCTCATGCGAATGTAAAATTAAACTAGCTTTTAAGCTTTCCCAGAGGTGTGGTAAGTTTTGTGTACTTCCTCCTTGGCATCCTACTTTTCCTCCCCTTTTACACTGAGAGACTGATTGCTCATGCATAATTTCAGTTTTGGAGTCCACTAAATAGGAGTAACTTCAGTTTTTTTTCCCTAGTAACTTGATCCAGAAAGAATTGGCAAATAGTTATGAAGCAGCTGGCTAATATACTGTAAAAATGAAAGATTCCAGAGGCTACAAAACCCTGTAGGAATTATATAACAAATGTACCCTAAGAGACCTCTAACTATGCGATGTACAGACTGCACAACCCTCCGCTTTTGAGTCTTAGCTGTCGACATTGGCAAAGCTGCCTGCAGGTGGCTGCTGTTCAGTCACAGCTTTGCTCAGTGCTCAGTGCTCTCTATTTCCATCCCATGGAGTCACTTCCCTTGAGGTCCCTTTGATCTTCCATTAGGAAACCTGGAGTAGATACATGTTGGTACATCCTAGGTGACGTGATGAATGAGGGAGTCATTGTATCCACAAAAGTATACCAGAGGCAGCCATGCTTAATTATATTTAAAGGCTTTACTAGATTTAATGGGTAATTAAAGTAAGTTCCAAGGAAGTGATTAAGTTAAAATGTATCAGCACATTTCCAGAGGAGCTACGTTAAGATGCAGTGGTGAAGGGTATGACATTCATTGGGGCAAATGTCATTTTTCTCTTCCTGCTTCTAGCAGAGACGGAGGCAGTTTTTTTATTATTATTATTACCATTTTGTTTTGGTCTCATCGTGGTGATGGAGGCTTATGCTATGGTAGTCTCATCTTCCTTAAAATTTCTGGAAAATTCTGCAGGCTCTTTCTCCGGTTTGATTTTGAAGGAAGGTGTTCGCCTATCAACAACAAGCATCACCAGAAAATCAGGGATAATCTGGATGAATTCAAGTCACTATGTTTATGTATGAACTTCATTAGGCATCCAGCTCAGCACCAAAAATCCACCTGGCAGAGGGACTAGGATTTCACATCAGAGTCTGTAAGATTCCTACAGACCCCAAATGCAGCATAACCTGATTTACACTATGGACCATATTTCCTGACAGGGACAGTGGCTGTATTTTCAATGCCTGTGTTTGGATTCTCAAAATGAGGAAAATATTCAAACAGTCTAACTTTAGGCAACTGATTTGGCTTCTTAAGATAGAAGGCTGGGTTTCTTTTGGCTGCTGCTGGAGAGAATATTCAGAGGAAGACCCAAGGCACTGATTTCTAGACTCCTGCTCTGACTCCCTTACCTACTGGAGCCACTTTCTTTCTGGTGAGCCTGCACACAACCCAGCCTTCAGTTCAGACACTCCATTTCGGTAACTCTGCAGCCTGAGGCTGGTGGTACAAGTATTCCTCTGTGTGTCCCATTTTGAAGTCACCAGCTAGAGACAGGATATAGCTGACTTCAGTGAGGTCCCGTATTTAAAAACTGGCTGTAGCACATCATAAATGACAAATATGGATTGAAACTGAGTCATACTCAAGAATACTGTATTCTGCTTGATTAGGGACAGATGAGTGGGACTTTCTGACGTTCAGGTAATCTTACTCTGCAGGTGACTGCTACCTGAATGCAAACAACAGTAATACCTGCTCAGCCGTGAAGTGCAGAGACCTTACCTCAGGAGCGAGCTTTTGCTGGTTAGTCTTTCAGCAGAGTCTCTTTCTGGAAAGTGCCTCAATCTTGTCTGAGAGGTCTCAGTGTTTGGAACAAAAGGCTGCACCTTTGCCCTGGAGTTTGGTCTGTTGCTGTGCTCTGCAGAGTGTCAAGAACTACAGTAAAACCTTCTGAAGTAGAGTTAGAGGCAGCCTGCCACTTCTGGGTCTGTAAGAGATTTGTCTGAACACCAGTCATCTTTGTGTTCTGGCACCCTTTCTAGTATGCCACTGCCTATTGAGGTGTCTAGAATGAGAGCTAGATTTGGAAGAAAAGCTGTTGATCAAGAGCCAAAGTAACTCTCTATTAAAATGATGGAAACAGTCTTTAGGCAAGGCACCTCTCTGGGAATAACTTGATGCCATGTAACTGAGAAGCTGCTTTTTAAGTCACCCTGAATATTCTCCTGCCAGGTCATTACGTTGCAAGGTGACTCATGTACTGCTATCTAACATAGGCAAAAAGGACAGCTCAGGAAACACTAGAATATTTCATTCTCTTGCCCTTCTACACCGTCCCTTGCTATCAACACAGTTCATCCTTGAAGCAAGTGAGAACCTACCTATATTATTCTGTAGTGATTGTAGCCAGTCCTCCATCAGCATCTGAGAAGGTGCTGCAAAGAAATACTCTGCCCCATCTCTCAGCCTGTAAATAAGGGTAGTCGGAGAGGCATTCTGGTTAGTCTCACCTTATACCTTCCTGTCTTTATGAGTGGTGCAAGTGCTGCAAGACATTTCAGCTATGCTGCTTACCAGCAGTCTTAGGTGACTGCAAGTAAATGCAACCATACAGAATAGCTGTGTAGGCGTTTATTAGCGCACTTCTCTGCATGACTTACCGTAACATGAAGGTGTTCTCTTTCCTAACATACTTGACCAACCTCTCACATGTGGCACCAGCAATGTTCAGAGATAGAAGTGTGGATACATTCTGAAGGAGGATGAAATTATAATAGAATGTTTTCTGTGTCTTTCCTCTAGGATTCAATCCTATTCCAACTTGCATGCTGACTACACTCCCACAATGCCTTTTCTGCTTCTAAAATTACAATTAGGATCACTCAATAGGAAGAAGAGTGAGGGAATAATGGAGTATTACATTTATCTTGAAGGCAATTTTTGAATAAGATACTTCTTTTGAGGAACAAGTTTGAAAATTTTCTGAAAGCTTATTTTTCAGTCTTACAGTTCCTATACATAAACAGTTGTTGGATTTGACCCAACTAACATTTGAAAGATTAATTATCTCTAGTCCCAAACCAAACCAATGTAACTCTGATTTATTTGTTTTTTAAATTATATTTTAAATAGAGAAACAGATTACTAGAAAGATTCAAAAAAAAAGATATTACCTTAGAGGCTTCTTTTTCATCATTATAGAAATCAAGTTTGAGCCCATCCAGTTTTACATAGAAGGATTTCCAAGACCTTGATCCTGGCTACATGCATAGGAACAATGATAAAATCCAATTAATAGTTACATATTTAATTACAGTAGTGAAATTTTTTGTGGGCAGCTTCATAGGGAGCCAGGACCTGCCCAGATTATGATCACAGAAGCTCATGATTTTCTCTTAGAAAAACAGAGCCTGCTGTAGTTAATGGGGTGGGTGATTCAACAAGGGGCTCTTTGTGAGCCAGGACAGCAGATGACATAACATGGGGCAATCAAGCTCTACACTGTTGTGATCTCAACATCTCTGCGAGAAGATGGATTATCAAACTTGTATCTATTTCTGACCACTGAAATCTCCACTTTATTTCTCCAGGTGCTGGAACATTGGCCCTCGCTTGCTTTTCATATTCTAGTTTTGGTCCATATATGGTTTCATTCTAATGGGGCTTCTGAATTCTTCTTCACTTCCTGAACTATCCCCTGAACACTGTGCAAAAGCGGCTACTATTTCCTACCCCAACTATGTAGCTTTGCACCATGGGATCCTTCTGGATGAAAGATCCTATTACTTGTATATATTCCTATTTTGCTACACCAGTAAATCAAGCTGATTTATTTGATGAGTCAGAGAGAAGGAAGAAGAAAATCTTGAGGAAGATATGTCATAATTTTGATTTGTTGGCGAGATGGGAGTGCAGTTAACACAGCAAACTTACTTAACTCAGTGTATTCAGAACAAAGGAATAACTAATTCTGCTTCCAGATGATGAAATTCAGTATGGTTTTTCATTTTTTTTAAGAGTTCTTGCAGGTTAAAAATTTTGGAGGAGGAAATAGTCTGTGGGACAAACAATCCAGGACAACCTGTTTGCATGCCATACCTAAGCAAGCACTCAGACGTCTACATACTTGTGGTGAATATTAGAGAATTTCCTGCCCTGTTATGAGCCTTATCCTACTGAACTGAATCTATATGCTTTATCAGGATGAGAACTTAGGTTTCAGTTTCCTTCCACACTGGGTTAAACAAACCGCTTCTTCCACCCACTATCCAAAGATGAACTGAAACCTTAATTCACTTCTAGTACAGTTAGAAGTTATAAGCCCTAGAAGCATTGGAACGGGGCTTTCATTGCTGATGAACCATCATGCACTGATACAAAGCCTTGATACTTTTTAAAGAGGAGTGTAATTAACTGTCATACAGTCCGGGTTCTGTTAATAAACCCATCAAATGTAGACTGACCCTGTACTGCATGATTCCCCTGACAGGCAAAAATCCCATTGTCTTTCTGCTAAGGACTAGATCAAGCACTGCTGAAGTCCGTGGAGACTTCTTTGTGTTTTTTTAGTGGGAAATGAATTAAATTCACAGTCCTGAACGCCCCTTCAGCAAGAGTTTGTCTTGTGGAAGTCATATGCTGGATTATAATTCAAGGAAAGATGAATTAACCCAGAGTGGAGGCTTTTGTTTCTACCTGGTGTCTTCCCGGAAGGAGCTGGTCTCTCTTTTCGAGGAATCCCTCCATGTAGAGAAGACTTGCAGAAACCTGTAACACACAAAGACATTACTGTTTAATTTTAAAGGAGCCCTTAAATATGTGTTAGAATTTCTGAAGCTATTTCTAGATATATTCCACACAGAGGAACTGATCTCTGCTGCCTCTTAGCCTTTACATTTACAGCATATTTGGAACTCCTCTCTAGATTGCAATCACATCTCTGATTTACTAAGTAAATTAAGACAATTTGTATCCGCTTTTAGAAAAATTTTGTCATGGACTGTCCTCCATCACAATGTATTAGTTAAAGGTTTCTTTTGTAATCCAGCCGTTTGCTTAGTTGGAGCAACATCCCATTATGAGGTGTAAATGAGCATGACTATACTGAACAAGGTACATTCACATATTGTTTTCAAGGGGCAGACGTGACCCCCTCACAATACAATTACTATGTCTGCTTCCCATGCAAACTTTGTGAAATCAAGAGCTGTTCAAAGACTTGGCTGTGATACCATATGATAAAAACTACTACTAGAGAAAATGAAAATTTCTTAATTTTGAATGTTATTTTTATGTGATTGAAAACAATTTACAATGTAAATAAATGGTCAGTTATTTATAACAACCAGGCAGTAAATGCTGAGTTACACTGATGTATAGCTTTGCACTGGTACACTTGGATATGTGACAAATACATATCTTGAAGTGAAAAACAGGAAGAGAACAACTTTTATCTGTCCATGAGCTGACAGTGCTTTCCCTGCCATGGTGAGCAAACATGGACACATTTGCCAAAGGGGGCTCCAGGCAGGCTGAGATGCAGGATGGAAAGCCGGCAGCAGAAGCACCTGCAGAGCAGCAGCACCTAATTCCTGCCTTTCTCTTTTTGAGGTAGCATTTTCTGGTTCTTTTTAAAGTGTTCTGCTGAGCACCCAGCACCACGAATAACTTGGGAAAGAAAAACACAGCCTAACATTGTTGTCTAGCCCTAGTCTATAGAAGTGAGCAAATTAAAAACACTTCTAAGTTATGCCTAGTTGGTTAAGGCAACTATCTTTCTAGAGAATGTGTTGGCTCTGCAAAGGCACATTAAATGTTCTTGCCCTTTGGATTCACGAGGCAGTCCATTGAAAGGACCACTGCACAGTACTTTTTGTGACTTTCTTACAAAAATTCCTTTATTCTGCTATTTTAACTAGCCCATGGTAGCATGAGACAAAGGTTTTGTGAGGACAGAGTCAGAAATCCTCAGCACTTACAGAAGATGCATTCTCTAATCTCTCCTGAGAGGAACCAGACAGCAGTAAGTTCAGTGATTTATCTTGTGCCCTTTGGCCAGGCTCAGGTGGAGTTGCCACTACTTTTGTCTGCAGGTCAGAGAAGGAGGATCTTCCAGCATTTTTTTCTTGGGGTGATAAAAGGCCTTGAGAATGTGATTCCAACAAACCGCTGCTGAGTTGCTGGTTTGTGGGAGAAGGAGAAAAAGGAGAGGTTAGAGGTCCGTGGCTTTTCAAAGATGCAGTTTGTGGATCCACTGGCTTTGGTGTAGGTGGAGGGGTAACCTCACTGAGCCTCCTCTCAGCTTTCATTTCTGTTTTGGTGCTGCCCAACACCTCTGGGACTCCCCCAGGACTGAATGGTTGAAATGCCGCTGAAGACTTCTCGATGGGGGAGAAAATAGTTTCAAGGGGAGCTCTCAAGGCCAAGCCTGATAAGGGCACAGCTGGTGGTGGCTTTGTGCTCTTTATCTCTATTGCTCTTGGCAATGGACTTCTTTTCTCAGATGTCTTTCTTTTCAGAGAGGGAACCCGTATGATTTTGCCTTTCTCCTTTGGATCATTTTCTTCTGTGTCAGTCTGCTTCAGAAGTTTCATCTCCCTCTGTAGGACACAAATATTACATTTGTGAAATTACCTATGTGAGTGCACTTATGGATACTTACCTAAAAATATTTTAGTTAAGCAAGAATAATTTTCAAATACACCTTCTCCTGGCACTGACTTTAAAGGACTGTACCTCCACTAGCATGTTTAGTTAGAACTGGTCTTAATTGCTATGCCAAGTGTTATTTTACCGGCTATGAACATTGATGGAAATTAATCTCAAATACAGTGAATTTCAGCCCTTTCTAAGATCTTTAGAGGTTGAGACTTTAATAACCTCCAGAGAAATTGTGTCTCTATATTGTGGCACTGCTTGCTTTAAGTCTACTGTAGAAACAACTATTATCCAAGAGTATTCTCATAGAAAATTTTGAGAGAAGGACCTCTGTCCCTACATTGAGCCAATCTGAAAAAAGAAAAAAAAAAGCCCACAGCGCAAAAGGCAAACTCAAACTCTTTTCAACCTAATGCCAAATACAAACGCTATGTTTGCTGGTTATTTCAGGTAAATGTTTTGAAAAAGAAAGGAGAGAGGATCTGGGAGGCTGTATGAATATTTTTGTTACTGAACATGATCCACTCTAGAACAACGATGCCCAGAAGAGAAGGGCCTACTTCTGCCTCAGTCTCACTTTGCTTTCAGCTGCTTGGTACCCTGCAGCACTGCTAGGGGCCTGCAGCTACCTGCTGAAATTCTGAGTGTATCAAACGTCTCTCCATCCTCTTTGTAACAGTGAGGGATCACCTAGTTTCTCACACAGCAGCACATGCTCTGCTACACATGCTGGAAGAACAAAGCTTCCATTTCTCCGCTAGAGCTTTTGCAGGCTACTTGGGCTCCACTGACCTACAGAGAGCTCTTATTTTTCTCAGATGCTCTTTCTGGTAGCTCAGCTTTGGTCATTCATCGCCATCTCACCACAGGAGTTCATTCTATCAAGGCTCCAAAAAATCTAAGGAGCCAGCTTGTCCTGTGACAAAATCTTGCCTCATATACAACTCTACTTCTCACCTTAGTTTTCCTGTTGAGCTGAGCAAATTTCTCCTCCTGAGCTGCAAGCATCTTCTCAAAATCCTGGTGTTTCTTCAATAGTTGTTCTACTTCAGACACTGAATCCTGAGTGGAAAAAAATCAACAACAGATACAGAAGTTAAGCCTGAGATTTTCAGACCTACCCATTCTATTCAGCCAAATGGTGGTACTCACCCCATAGCTAGGATCTGAAAGAAAGCTCTCCTTGGCAGCCAGCCATGCTTCTGCTTGTTCTAGCTCTCTCCGGAGCAACTGAATCTCCCAGTTTTCTTCATACAACTCTTTCCTCATGTCCCAGCTCTCCTTTACCTTCTTCATCAGCTCTGACAGCTCTAACAATTTTTCTTCAATCTAGAAAAATAACATTTCTAGTGCCAGCAGGTGAAAGATACAGTTAGACTATCTTTTGACATCCAACAAACATGTATTTGGACCTTCAGACACAAATGACCTATAGATAATTCTGTGATGCTAACATAATTTAGAAAGGAAGTTTGAGTCCTCATTTTACTTAGCTGGATTCATTTATTTTCCACCTTACATAGCTATACTTCGTAATTTTATGCATATTCTGCATGCTGTGCTGTCTTATGGTCAAATTTTATATCCAGACAATTTGTATTATGGAACTAAAGAGAACCCAGAAGACTTGACAAATTTATGCATTTATAGCAGGGCAAAAATGGAAGTTCTTAAACTGTTGAAAGCCCACTAATTCTCTCTGCAGTGGAAGTAATGTAATCTTGCATACATTCTGAAGATGTCTTTAACTGTGATCTCTGAATCCACTGACAGTCTCAAGACAAGTTTGGGACCATTGCAGAGATCAAAAATCTACAGTTACATAGATAAGAGGATCATAGTGGTTTTAAAGTTAAGTTATTCCTCCTTCTAAAATTTCTGAAGGATTGCATATTTTGATTCTGTTGTTCTTATAGACCTCACCCTGCCATATATTTGATCTGCACTGTGATGTATTTTATCCTACTTCTTTTGAGTTAAATGCTAAAAACTTATTTGTGTGGCACGTCTTTTCTATGGAACAGCAAAATCTTCTGCTCCTCCACACAGCCATAATCAATGCAGTGACTACTCTTCCTTCTATGATTAGCTCTTAGTTTTTAGAGGAGTGAGGAAGAACTTTAGAAAGTGCTTTCCTTTTTAATAAGTCTCAAGAAGTGAGAGGCAAATCTGTAAATACATGATGCCTTTGAATTTCAAAAGTTCTTCTGAAAACTTACTGAAATCTCTTTTCCTATACCGCAACCAGGCATCCACCCATTTCATAAGTCTTCCTAATTCACTTTTATTTATAACATATTTAATCCATCATCCACACACCTCCACAGACATGAAATGTCCATTCTTCATCAGGTCATCTCCTGTCCGCTGCATTTCCTCATATTTTAGCCACTGCTTCTCTATCTCACGCTTGTACTCCTCATGACGCTTGATAAGCAACTCAGCTCCCAGGACATCATTTGCCAGTTCCTCAGATATCACTAGTGCATGCATCTCATTGGCCCAAGCCCTACAGAGCAGGGTCAAAAGAGAAAAAAATGGAAGGAATCGGAATCCTCTAGCTATCCAGGAAGGCATACATCCCACGGATGTGGACATATGTACACAGACCTTTATTTCACCATGAAAGATACAAATACACAAATACATTGGTGTAGGCTAACACACACATTTATAGATATTTTATAACTTTCTATAATATTCCCACTGATGCTGCAATATTTAGGCTGCTGGACAAGCAGCGGCAGCACCTCTACATACTAAAGTGACAAGAATTTAAATCCTTAGAAGGAACGCCTGTAACAGCAGAAGCACAGCGCTTTTATACAGGGTCATACAGGCTTTCAGATGCCCATGTAACCTTAACAACATGCACAAGAGCACTTCATGTGCATACAGAGCACTCACGTAAAACTATCCGTCAATAGGCTGTTTTAAGGGAAAGTTTGTATTCCTGGGCACAAGCCTCAACTGGCATAAACCAATGCATCTTGCTTTATTTGTGCTCTGGATCTATTTGTTAGCATTACGAGTGCCCAATAGTCCGTAGTAACCACTTCACTGTCTTTCGATTTCTACTCCTGTCATGGATTAGCCCTTTCAGTCACTTCACAGATTCTGAAATTCTCATATTTCTATTCCCATAGTTTATGAGAAATGCTGTTCAAAAATTCATAGTGAATGTATCAATTTTGATGCAAATGCCATTGCTCTAGGCGACCCTGCTTGAGCAGGGGGGTTGGACTAGATGATCTCCAGAGGTCCCTTCCAACCTTATCAATTCTATGATTCTATAAAAATGATAAAATCTAGTATTTTAATAATGTTGATCTGCCACTTTCAGTAAAGATTATTTTCATCAGTTATTTCAACTTTTACGTTAGACCTCTGCTTACAGATATGTTGGCATGGTTGATTTAATCAAAATGAGATGTTTTAGTTCAACTTAATTTTTTGAAAGGTGTTTTGTAGATGCTATTAACATTCAGCCTTTTGTTCTAATTCAGATTAAAAAATAAAAAAAAAATGGAATTTCCCAGCAACTGAGTTACTACTAAATATTGACACTTGATAAGAATGGACAGGAGAGCATGCACATATGAGTAATAGTATTAAAAAAAATGTGCCCAGCACTTCCATCACTTGAGCAAGTACTAATCTGTTCTAGAAGATTGTCTTTAATATAGTTACTTTGACTCTAATAAAAGCACATAAATTACTTGAATATCTAGAATAATTTCCCCATCTTCCAAAAGAATCGGCAGTGAGACTACCAAAACTATCCAAAGTGACTGAATTGTCCAAAACTTTATAGGAAATAGCTTAAAAATGTTGGTCTATCATGCACACTGTGCTGAAGCAGAGTGGCATAGTCCCTTCTGTGGTGTGATAGATTCTGTTGAGTATTGTCGAGAAGATGCCTTGTGTTATTATTATTCAAACAAATCCATAATCAAGCTTCAGAACACCTGGGACAGGAGTCATACCACCCACAGGTGTGATATAGAAAACCCTAGGAGGGATAGAGAAGAAATCAGCCCACTGTCAAATGCAAGGGGCCCACACATACATCAGCTCCCCACAGTCATTGAAGTAGAGTTGGACTTGTTCTGCCTGGCTCAGTCTTGCCTTCCTCTCCAGGAACTTTTGGCCCAGGTTTTCCCAGCACTCATTCACATCTGTGAGTCTCTCCATAATGTTTTCCTTGACTTGTGGGTAGGTGCGGCTGAGGTGCCAAGCCTCTCCCCGAACCCGCTCCAGCTCTTTCATGATGGCTCCTAGGTCTCTCTGGAACAGAGACAAAACTGACTGTAAGATCAGGTCTCTATTTACGTGAAGACACTACCAAAAGCGTTTCTTAAAGACAGTGCCTATTTTTTATAACCACTGATTGTGCAGAGGCTGGAACTATGATGCTATCTAGTGTTTTCCTCTCAGTTTCCTCCTAATGCCTGTAAACATCACCAAACACAAAAGAAGCTTCTTTAGATGCAACACACTGATCATTTTGACAAACATGGAGCTGAAGTCTCTTCTTGCATTTCAGGTGACACCTCTGCAATTACAACAACAATTTTTGAATAAACTTTAGAAGAAAAGTTCATCTTGAGAAATAAAAGTAGTAATAATATAACATCACAATGGTAGAAATAGGAGAAAAATGCTCCCTTGCGATGAGACTCAGTGGATATTTCAGGATGGAATACATTTATCTTTTGCTGGCCTGCAAATGAGGCAGCCAAAAAGATTTCAAAATGTGCAGCATCTCCTTTTTTACAGTTTTCTGCCCCTGCTTTGTGACAGATCTCTTTACCTCAACTCCCTCAAGCTGGCTGAGAAGTGTCTGTACACCTGGAAGGTCATATCCATAATCTTCTATGTCCACCACTGCTTCTTTCTCCTGCATCCAGCCCTTTACTTCATCCACATCATGATCATACTGATGAACTTGCTGGGCTGCTCGCAGATTCTGGAATAAAGAAACAATTTACTGGTAATATGATATATCACATCTGCAGTGTAAAAATAGGCAACCCTAATGTCATATCCTCATGCAGTACAGACTGAACAAGTGGAGGAATGAAACATCTTCCCAATTAAGTGATCTAAAAGAGTTTTCCAACCTAACCTAGTTTCCCAGGTTCTCTATGTCAATGAAAAGAAACAGATGCCTCTCTAGAGCAATTCATCCCTAAGATGAATGATCAAGATGGAGAACATGAACTACCATGTATAGATACCTATCTTGACTGTAGAAAGAGTCCTAGAAAACTTGCTTGGGACAGAGGCGTACATTTCAAACTGTGAAAATAAGGCAAGTTAGGTGAAAATTAGGGTTTCTGAGATGAGAGGATTATAAATGTTCTAACAGCATTTTGCATTCAGATTTCACATTAAAAATACTTGTCAAGAACAACTGCTGCTAACACACAATAGTGGGCTTCACCTACTTCATATGTAAAATGTCAGTATGTAACAGTAAAGTAACAGTAAAGAGTAGAAGACATCCAACATTTTACAATCTCCTTAAAGCAAACACATATATCAAGTTCAGTAAGTCCTCTCTTCTTTGAATTTCCTAGTAGATCTGTGGCTGCAGTTTTACAGGGTGAGGTGAGCTGATTTAAAAGCCAACTGCTGCCAAAAGTCAGAGGCTTTGGCTCTTTGCCCTCTACCACCTTATCTCCCATTCTCTGTCTTTGACTTCAGCTCCCTAACCCAGCAAACAAATCTGGGTAGGTTTTTTTGCTGGTTTAATGAACTGAAGTAGTGGAAGAAAGAGTCCAGTCAGTGCCAGAGGTGGGACAAGGGTGGGACTGCACAGCCAGGAGTAAAGTAGGAGGGAAAGGAGGATACGGAGAGTTACGGAGAGTGAAACTTCCTTCTGTTGGTTGTTGTAAACCATTAGGTTGGCTTAGGTTCTCAGGAAACTGCAGGTTGCAGTGAATTTAGGAAAACAGAGTGACTCTAGGCTGATATATATCTTTCAAACATAAACCTTGCCAGGGTAAGAAGTGGTTAGAAATAGAAACAGGCCACTCCTACAGACCTTGTGTTTTAACATCAACAGTGTTGATGGCTTGAGAAAGAAGGACACAGGAAAATGCAGGGAATTCAATGCCCTACCAGTTTTTCATGTATTTCCTACCTCTGTCCTTGTCTGGATGGCATGGCATAGTTCCTCCCACATTTCATTGATTTGCTTTGTTCTCTTCTGGATAACTTCTGTCTTGCTGTGGTCCTCTTTCTCCAGTTTAGATGCTAATTCATTTAGGGAAAGAACTTTGGAATGTCCCAGAGGTTTCACCTCATTTATGAAATCTTTAAATTTTTTCTCCAACACCTACAGGATAAAGGAGGGGACACAGATAAAAGAATTTCTGCCTATCTCTTTTACAGAGGCAAAAGGAATAACTTTCTCCCTACTGTAGAACAAAAATCTATGTATTGCAGACTATAAGCACAAACCAGCTGAGAAACTTAAATGGTCTAGAGTCAGAAGAAAACATCTATTGTTATGATCACCAAACATCTTATGCCACAGAGAAAAGAAAATCACCTACACCCTGACAGATGTAGATGTTGCCAAACGAACCAGTTTAGCTTGTCCACATATGTAATAGCTGTTGAAAGCATTAATTCACTGAACTGAGGAGTGGACAGTATGAAGTATACCTCTATACTAGGAAAAAATCATGCTTGAACTCTGCAGCTCTTCAGCTGCTGGTGTGAATGGTCCATCTTTGCGTTTCCCACTGACAGTGCTGTAAGACTGTGCCCAAATGATTGGGTCCTGACAAGTTAATTATTAGGGCCATAAGTGAAGTACAGTGGCCTCACCTTCTCCCCAGAAAAAGACAACGTTCTGGTGCACCTACCTTTTCCGTTTGGAGAACGCTACTTCAGAGGGTGCTACCCCTGTATAAGCAGGCAGAAAAGTTTCAGTGCCTGCTGCAGAGGGCACTGTTTTGCCCGGATTGTGCCATTGTAAAATGCTTCACTGTCACTAGCTACACAAAAAAACAGAGTAAATATATTTCTGCTTTGCCATGCATGACCTTTTCTTTTCTTTTTTTTTTTTTTTTTTTTTTTTTTTTTTTACCTCAACATCATCCAAGTCCTGCCCATAGTCATCAGACTCTGCCACAGACTGTTTACTGGAAAGCCAGGCTTCCACCAGCTGGAATTCTCTTTCAAACTGATATAGTTGGAATTGCTCTTGCAGATTTTTTCTCTGTGTCTCAGCCTTCTGTAGGAGAGACTGATAGTCTGCTAGGATCCCCTGGAGCTTCGAAAGTATGGCTGGACTGCAAAGAACAAAAATCAGAAATATGTCTTTGTCTTGCTGTTATTTTTGAACACTATCTTTTCTGATAGGTTGAATTTGCAATGCCGTCAAAATACAGAACACCAGATATCATTATGGGTGAGTTATGCCAGGACATAAAATCAGCTAGTCCAGGAAATTAAAGTATCTTGCATGAACATCTGTCTGTTCTTTTCACCTCCTTCTCCCCAGATATAAAAGCAAATTGGCAATGAAAAGCAATGAAATGTCAAGAATATCATTTTCCTTTCCCAAGCATGGTGCTTTCTGAACCTTCATATTAAATGACAACTAGATGACAGCTCCTGGGAATAGACAGTAGACAAAGAAGTCGATCTACAGCCTCTGGCCTGTTGTTGAAAAAACAACAGTTATGAAAAGAACAGAACAATCGTCCATTTTTATTTAATTATATTTTGGGGGGGAAGGGTGGGGATTGGAGTGTTTGATGGTAGCGACAGAGGGATTGATGTTCCCTGAAGTCATATTTCTGAATGAGCCAACAAACAGCTTCTAAAGGCTGAACTTCTCAATATTTGTCTTCCGTGGGCATTTCTGACAGATCTGGAACAGATGCCAGTTTTCATTTTCCTACCTCTCTGGGTTGTCTTTGTTTATCAAGCTAGTGCCTGTCTCCTGTACTTTCTCAATCCGGGGCCTGAAACCCTCCATGTCCAGCTTGGTGGCTTCAAGTTTACGAAGTAAAGCCTGGGTGGATTCTTCATTCTTCCCATAATCAGAAGTCTCCAAGATGAAGCTCCTCTCTGCTAGCCAGGCCTCCACCTCCAGTAGCTGTATGAAATATGGTGATGAGCATGAGCACAGCTGTTATTTAGGTCACACACAAAAAACCAACCAAACTGGAAAGCAGTGATGCCCAAAGAGAAACAGCAGTGAGAACAGAAAGCACGTAGCAGGCCTGTCTGTAATAAAATCTAATGTTATTTCAAAAAATACTAATCCCAGGAACTAATGCCAGTTGTTATGGTTACATGTTTATCCCTCACTGCACGTCCTAGGGAAAATAACTCTTATTTCTCTACTGTATCCATGTTTACCAGATATGAAAAATCAGAACAGTATTAATTTTGCTGCTATCTCAAGACTTCAAGACACCCAGCAATATAGTATCTGGTCCTTTAAGCAAATAAAGGCCAAATGAAATTTTTTCATGATTCATCCTTACCTCAGTAAGGTACTGATGGGCCTCATATGACTTCATGAGCATCTCTCTTCTCCCCTGAGCCTCTGCCTTCAGATTTTCAACAGATGTCTCCAGCTCCTTCAGATGCTCCATAATCTTACGGGAGGCTGAGTGGCCTCCTCTTACCAATTTCTGTCCTGTACTGAGCACCACTTTGGTCAAAGCATCACGACTATTTATCTCATTCTCCAAAATCTGGAAAGAGTAAAATGACAAACCAAAAATAAAAGCCATGGAGATTTTTCTACCAGGTAATGTAATCCTTTATTTCCATTACAAATCTGTTTTCTGTATGCAAAGAGGAATCAGGAATGCGAAGTCTGAGTGAATACTCAAAGCAGAGTGGAGGGTTTTGGGGCAAAGGAGCATTTACAGAAATCAAATCTAGCCACAAAGTTTGCACCCTGCTGTGTATCCTCCTCAGAGCATGGAGGGAAGAGATTCTAACTAGAAGCCTCTTATCAGTAGACACCACTAAAACATAGCCAGTTTCATCCACATTTCACCGTGCTTCTCCAAGTAAAATGTTTCTAAGGAAGGACAATCAGCTCCCCTGCTAACCAGTATTTATCCCTTCCCAGCACCATTCCAGGAGATGCAGTTTTGCCTATAACCATATAACCATTGCAAACACTGCAAACACGTACTAACAGGCAGCCAAAAGCACAACAGCAGGAGAAACAAACTACTTGAACCGGCTCTCAAAGACTTTCTTAGAAACTAGTTTTTGGAGCCTTGCAGATTTGCTAAACCACATGCACACCTCCATATATTCCCTTGGGTTGTCTTCGCCTGGGTGAGCAAGTACCAGATCTTCGACCTGGGTTCATTCCACAGCTAACTAAGCCTAAGCACTTCATGCACAAAGCAAGTCCCAGCATTTTACAACTGTTCTGTCTATTTATTTTCAGAACTATGAAAACAGGCAGTTTCAGAGTAAGGCTGCAGTGCTATCTTATGTAGAAGAGACACCCTCTGGAGACAGGAGCTGTTCTTTCAACTCAACTATCAGATCTCTTGGCTGCAAAAGAGGGGAGCTCTGATTCTAATCTTGCCTTTAACTTCCCCTATTAATTTCAGGACAGCCACTATGTTGTTGAAAAGTGACACCATATCTGACCACAGCAGAACAGAATCCAGTGGTAAAGATTACAAAACATCTTGTACTGTGTATTAATAATAAACTGGCAATATGAAGAAAACTTTACAATTGAGCATTTAGGAACTTATTTTCACAGTTATTCATTTATATCCACTGGATTAAAAAAAAAAAGTGTGAAAGGTGCGCAAGGGGAAACACTGCTTCCAACCCAAGCAGTTCTGCTTATACTTGTTACATTTGCATGTGAACACACTTTTGCAAGACAGTAATTTTTTTAGCTTGATGCATTTCATGTATGACTACTTTTTGTGGTAGCAAAACACGGGCTGAATTCTGCAAATCTGGCTAATCAGGACAAACAACAGATGGTGGAGCTAACAGTAAACTGAATTTCTTACTGATTTCTTACCTCTGACATGTTCCCTGTAAGTCAACGTTTTTTTTTTTTTTAAAAAAAAAAAAAAAGGGAAAAAGAAAGAAAGAAAGAAAGAAAGAAAAGGTAGAGACTCTAGCTACCGAAGGATTCCAAATTCAAAACTTATATTTTAATCCTGCTTTAAGGAGAATAAGAAGCAAAATGTCAAGAAGAACTGACTTTGATTCTGCACTAGTATTACAACCTGTTTCCCTCATTTTCACAAATTACTGAGGTATTTTGAAATCTGGCCAATTAACACAAAGATCATTGCAGCCTAAAATAGGCTAAATACTATCTCAGATAAATCCAGCTCAAACATCCCTTCTTTCTGTCAGTCTAATCTATTTCCCTACCATATCAATCAGCTCATATTTTTAGGAGTAATTACAGGCATAATAACATTCACACTTTCAAATGATGATGAAACAACCCTTTTGTTCTTACTGTGTGTTCTCAAAGTCACCAATTGCACCTCAATATTCAGAATATTTACACATATGAGAAATTACATCAAATACTAAGAAGGTGCTAATGATTCACAATATTCCCGTGGGTCTTACTCGGGACTATTCTGGAAGATGCATTTAAAACCATTTTATCATTCTTCATTAAGTTGTAAGCACACCCAGGATAAAAATCCTACTTCCTAAGAGACTTCATCCCTGTCCTAGTATACGACCTTACCAGTCTTCACTTTTTACCCTGGAGACTTTAAGAATTTTTTGTGAGTTCAGATTCTTATTTCTAGATACACATCAGATTGCACCAAAAGTCTGTGCCCAATATATGTGTGTGTATATACATATATATATTATATAATATTCTCACTTTATAAAATCGTCCGTCTTTCCCAGCCCTATTGCAGATTTCCTCAGAGGCATTTGATGTCCCACTTAAATGAGCTGCCCTTTGCTAATACTAAATACCAAGAGTATCTGGAGACTTTTAGCAGGATTTTTTTTTCTCCCACTTCATGTTTTTGCAAAGGGACAGTGCTTTTTACTCCAAAACAATTAGAAAGGCAGCTGTGGTTTTGTTGGTATTTGAGGTGCCAGTGTTCCAGGCAACACTGTCTCTGATGGCCCATCTGAACTTTGCAAAATAACTAATCTTGAAAACTATTGCTAGAATGAAGGTCGGCTCAAAATCATAATATCCTGTTAACTCCCTCCCTCCAGAGTGGGAAGAGATGGTTCTCTGGGAACTCATCCTGAGACATCTGAGCAATGAGTATGCTTGGATGCACTTAATGAGTTGAAAGCACATTTTATGAGGACATCTGTTGCCAAAGAAGGTACACCAGCATGCACAACAGCTTGTAAAAACTATTTCATATTGCAGACTTTAGGATTTGAAATTCAGTTGTTTGCAGAAAGAGCTAATGTATCCACAGCATATGGTGTGCTACTTAGGGCACTGCAGTGATAAGCAGCATGGAGTCCCAGGTGTTGCCAAGTCATGCACACATCCTATAAAAAATGTTGTAAAAATCAGACCAGAATAAGAGTTATTCCTAGCATCGTGACTCCTGTCAGCCAAAGCACAGCAGATGAGGCTTGCCAGACAGGTGAATTCCATTCTTTCTCTGTGTTTCTAAAGACTGAGAATGGTTTTCACATTACCTGATGCTTTTCTTGTAGACTCTGAACAGTTGCTAAGGATTGGCCATAATCCCTGGAAGAAGCCATTGGGAGTTTCTCATGAACCCAGGCCAACTCTTCATCAACATCTCGGAAGAACTGGTACTCAAGTCTCCTTGCCTCCAAACTCCCACGTCTCTCCTGCACTGGATCACGTAGACGTTTGTATCTGCAGGTTTTAAATGGAATTCAATAAGGACAACAGAATGATCATGAACTAATACAAAATGGTCTTTTCAAAATGATTGAAAAAGAAAAAGAAATAAAAGATGATGTAGGGAATAAAAAGGCTGAGAAAAATAGGATAAAAATGGCAGGAAACAGGTCAGGCACTCACACACCTCTGCACAAGCTGATCTACTCTGTCTTCAAGTTCATCAGCAAGGAAATGCTTCTCCTGCTGAAATTCCTGAGCTGTGGTCACAAGCTCTTGCAGCCGGTCCCTATGGCCAGTGATATCTTCCTCCAGTTCCTTTTGTTTCTTCAGATGACTGTTCAAAACTACCAGATCATTGCTACTATATGGTGCCTTTAGCTCATTTTCCACATCTTCCAACCATTTCTCCATATCCTCTACACTCCGCTGGAAATGAAGGGCCTGGGGACAAGCAAAAAGGAAAGGTCAATTAAATCTTTAGGATACATAATATAGTATAAAATCTCAGCCACTTTCAAGCAGGATTACACACACAGTGCAGGGAAACTTTCCAGTGCTCAATGACCTCTCCCCAGGTGTGATGGTAGTACAAATGGAGAAGAGAATTCAGTTAGAGCAAATGCAAGAACAGATGCAGAGAACATTTGAGCTAATCTTACTTAGGTTGCACAAATATTACTGATGGACACAATATTAAGGAGGAGGCCAATTTGAAAGAGAAGTTTTATTTTATACCTACACTGTGTCTGAATGTGCATGTAAAGCTCACAGAGAGGAAAGTCATGTGCAGCTGTGAGCTTTTCTCACTTGTGCCATGGGACAGATCCAGAGAGTTGACAGATGCAGTGAGTGAGCATATTTCCTCTCAATATCCCTCTCTGGAACCTTGACTCCAAACCAGCAGCAGAAAGCACAAGGCCACACATCCTACAAATCATTTTCCTTCCCAGTTTTCCCACTAGTTCTGTTCAACCAGTTTGTGCTTAGTAGTTTCATTGCTATAATGATCTTGAGGAATCAAATCTAGCTGTATCAAGTGACATACTAGTAGATGAGACTGTCCACCAAGCCAGCCATGATATCTCTGGAAACAACACCAAGTCCCAACCACCGGTATCTCTATGTTACCTTGTATGCATCTTGCAGCTTGGCCTGTTTATCCTGGCAGCTTTCTAGCAGTTCATCCCATAGCTCTTCCATTTCTTGCAATCTGGACTGAATGGCCTCAGGGGCGTAGTGCCTCTCATGGAGCATCTTCTCCCCTTCCTACAGCAAAGAGACTTGTCAAAACTTTCTTCCTTTGCTGAATGTATGAGAATATATCACATTTGCCTCAATCACAAATTCTATTGGCACTGCTAGGCAAAAAGTCAGCTGCAGCCATCACTTCCTGACATAAAATAAAGAGGCCGCACAGACAAAGGAAAAGGGATAAAGGCAAAATGCTTATTGAAACTATGGCAGAGACTGACTTTTCTGTATTTCTGGCCTCTGAAGTTATTTGAAATGTTACAAAGCCAATGTTAGAGGGCATTTGAAGGCTAAAGAGAATCTCTGTTATTCAATAGCTGTATCACCTAAAGGCTAGCAGTGTGTCTAGTTTGCAAGCACTATGTTATTTCTATGATATGTCCCATATTCTGTGATCACTATTTGTGATCGCTCAGCTACCTACCCATTTCTATTCCCTTCCTTGCATGTTAGAAGTTTTACTATATCATACAATGGTACCTTTGTATCACTGTATGATACAGTAAAAGTCAGTCTGCATTTCTAATCCTTGTCCTACAGATGCTTTACAGATTGGCTGAAAAAGAAGTAGAGGAAGCACAGCAAGAGAGTCCTCCATGTAACTCCATCCTTAATCGTCCTGTTGTGTCTGCACTGTTGATGACTATGAAACAATGGTTTCTACACCACCGGATGTAGACAAATCTGAGGAGGAGCCTTCTTCTTAATGCTCGGTTACCTATTGCAAAATACAGCTAGTAAGTGTTGTGCTGACACTTTGTTTAAGAAACATATAACAGTCTGTCCTTCCAAACCCATCATCTGATCACAGCTTCTGCCAAGTATCTGACAAAGTTTGTCAGGCTTCTCTCATATCTCTCCTACTAGCATGTCTCTGCAAAGGCAACACTTGAAAACACATCTTATCTGATTTTTTGAAACTGTGCATCTAGTTACCTCGGATCCCTGCAGGAAAAAAATAAGTATACCTCCAAAGTATGATTCACCCCAAATAGAAATGTCTAAAATCAGTGGAATGAATCATTCATTGGAAACAACCATCTTTTTTCATTGTAGATATACTGAATACAGACAGTAAGCTCACACTGGACTCCAAGAGATAAGCTGGAAGAATCCCTTGCCTTTTATCGAAGGCATAGAAAGTTCTTGATGGATTAAAGGAGTAAGTTTTCAAACCTCCTTAGAGGTAAATAAAACAAACAGTGTCAGCGAGGGGGACATTGATCTCCCTTGCTTGTTTGAGATCTTTGTGATTCAGACTGTCTGCAGTCTTTCGTGCCAGTTTTCAAGCCCTGCCATCAACCCAGCTTCTCTCACAGATTTGATGGAGTCCAGGCGATTTCTATTGGCCATGATCTCCGCTTGAAAAGTCTGGTGCTTCTGCAGTTTGGTCTGCAGGTTGCTTGGATCCTTCCAGCTGTCATCCTGGGCAATACTATTCTTCTCATTGATCCAGGCAGCCACCTTTGGGGAGGAAAGAATAGAAGTAGGCAAAAATTCAGATTTTCTTCAGCTCCAGTCTGCCAGATTCTTTTCTGGCACATAGGACTAGCGAGTAAGGACAAAAATCAGTTGTCGTCCTGAGATTCTGCTTTCCTAAGCTGCTTACGTCTTTCATAAGAAGATCATCCGTACACCTTTATGAGCACTGCCTGCTGGAAAAGAGACTGCATGCATGAGATAGCTTTAAGCAGTATGAGTGTGTGTGTATGTGTGCTTATGGGGGAGAAAGGGAAACATATTTCTAATATTTCTAATATTTCCATATTTCTAACCCCATTGTCAATATCTCATAGGAAAAGGAAGTTTGCCTTTGTCCATTAATTTTCAAATGATGGAACATTCTCTTTTAATATACCTATTTCTTCTGCATTATGCTGTAGTTTGAGGAGAATATCAGAATGAGACCTTCCATCTAGGCACCGGAGGGAACCATTGACTTGAAAGCTGAAAAAGATCCTTTCTCTCTTATCCTCGTCTTTTCCAAACTCATCTCATTTCAAACTCAGTTATTTAGTTTTTCTCCTAGTAGATCCCTTCAGGGATTCAGGCTTATGCAGCATGGTTTGTTTTAAGAAACCAGAACACCATGAATCCAAATGTAATTGTACCTCAAAGGAATTCCTCAGCAACCTCTGTAGAAGCCTTGATTCTTCTAGCAGACGTCTGCGAGCAGCAGCAGTCTCCAGTAGTTTCTCTTTCCTGAGTTGAAGGCAAATATGTGAAGTAAAACCCACAGAGTGGATTAGTTAGAATATGAGTTTTCAAATTTCATCTCTAAAAGCCACATGATCTAATCCTTCATTTCTAGGAGACAGTTGTTCATAACATGCAGTCTTCCATGATTCAGATTGCCAGAGAAGACGCTCAGGGCACTGTATCAAGGACTACTTGCAGAAGGTTGTGTTTAAAGTATGCATTTATTCTGTATACAGTCTGTATACCTGCCTCTAAGAATCACCACTAGTGTCTTTCAGGGGCAATGAAACATAAGCTTAGATGTTTCTATATGAAAAGTCTGTGGATATAAAGGTATTTGACGCTGCTGTTGTCTGATAAACCAAACTTACACCATTCTCTCATTTCTCCCCCAAATATGGGCTTTAGCACTTTATTCAAGTTAATGCAAGAATGAGACAGTTCGATCAGATTAATGAATTTATATGTTTCCTTTCATATAAAAAATCTCCAAGGACTTTGTAAATTTTGCACATCATTTTTGCTCTACCATAGCACTGAATGTAACTGCCTCTACTATCAGCATTTGTTTAAGAGAAATAATATGAAACATGCTAGGAGAAATAAAATAATTCACCTGAAAGGGCAAGATCTGATCAGAAAGAACTGCAAATGCCCTAATGGAGAACATGAGCAGGGCTTTAAGGTCAATTCCCTTAGAGCAGTGAAAAAGTAGTAAATGACCTTTCTTGGTGATATTTAATGACAATGAAGTATTTACTGGCACAGCAGGCCTCTGTGGGTTGTTTGAAGCACTACGCCTAACGCCAGGCCAGGATACAGAATTACAGGAAAATTGCCTTTTTTCCCTGAATCCCACCCTCTATTTAATTGTGCTTTGGAAACCTCCTAATAAAATATTGGCTAGACTCAAGCCAATTTGGCAGGACCACAGTGTGAAGCGCAACGTTAAGTAAACACGAATCAGTTTATGATTGTCTTAAAACAGTCAAAGACTTTAGAGCACACAGAGTTTCACTGTGACAGAGATGGGTGGCAGACATGGGCAGGAGTTGTCTTTACCTCCTCAGAATGGCCTGGCATCTGTTGGTGATGTTGTCTGAGTCATAGTGCTTGTTTTGCGTTAGCTGCTGAGCAAATGAAGCCATCTCATCAATTTTCTCCATCTGAGCTTCCAGGGCTTTCTCAAACTGCATATGTTTCCGCTGTAGGCTCTCCACACTAGACACTGAGTCCTGGATGGGATTCAACAAAGGGAAGCTACTTTCAGTTGTAGTTATTCCATCCACCACACTGATAATCCAGAAGTTGAATGACATTTACCTCACATTTGTAAGCTATCACGAAAATTTACGGACCTTTGAAATTTATTGGCGTTGAACCTGAAACTTGGGGCTTAAATAATGTTCTATGCATAGTTTGAGGCCATTAACTCAGAGTCAGAACTGAACAACCTGTTGGATGCTCAGCTGCTTCTGCTGACGGTTGTGCATCAAGAGCAACAGCATCTCACACTTCTCAAGAGATAAAGCTGATCTCCTAATCATAAATCAATCTTGTGACACATGCTATTTTGGAAGCAAATATGGGGTGCCAAAATGAGATCAGATTTAAATGAACAAATAGATTACAGAAAAAGGTTTAAACTAGAGTCTCAGTTTCAACCCATGGGCTTTGGAAAAGCTCAGATCCGGATCTGAGCCTGAGGACTGGAGCCTGCCATTACAGTTAATCTCAAGAGAAACGTGGAATCTCAGTTCTTGTAATGCTTGTGACTAATTTAATGACTCTGAGCTCTCTTTGCAGGACCTCTTTGCACTTTTAATTTCAGAATCAGAAGTGTCAAAATGTTACTTTATTAAAATTGTTTTCCTACAGTTCCAGAGGGAGCTGTAAGGCTGCTGAAGAAGCTCATCCTCTCTAAAGTTTCATATCAAACAAATTCAAATCATCTGGATGTTGACATGAATCACTGGAATAGAAAGAACTCAAAGAGCATGTTCTGTGCATTGCTGAACATGGTCATGGGTGTCTCTTTCAAGTCTCTTACACTTCAGTGGAGGGACTGTGAATACACACCTCCCAGCTGAAAGCTGCTGAGACAGACACCAACTGCTAGCATGTGTACTGATTATGCCTACACCGAACTCAGATGTCATTGCAGTTCCTGCAGAGATACTGGGGGTTAGATTTAAGACCGCTTCTGTACTACCTATACGAGTTGCAGTGTAAGCTAACCATCAGAGTGTCTATCCAGCATCCTGCATGGCTTTTGCAGCCTGTGCATCAGTCTACGTGTCAAGTTTTTGCAGTGTTACTGGTACCCGAGGTAGCTAATTTTAAGCTACATTGGATATGTCAGCAGTGACAGCAGTGCTGACTTGCACACTCCTGGTAAGCTTGCTTGAGTCAGATATGATCAGTTAGAGATGCAGTTTCAGTTTCCTGCTGTAATAGGAGTAGCTGAGATGTTTCATTACACGTAGGGCTGAGAAATCTATCCTGTCTGTGTAAAGTACTGAGGAAGGAAATCTGATCCTAAACTGTCAACAAGGCAGAGCAGTAACTTTGAAGGAAGAAGGATCACAGGAAGGTTCAGAGCACATCATCATGCTTCACAGCTCCCCGTCCTCCAGACAGACTGCTGGGAACAATGTCGTTTCTCCGCGTACCTACCCCTAAGTCCTCGTTGGCTAGGAAAGCCTCCTTGCTGCTGAGCCAGCTCTCAGTCTGTTCCACATAGCCATGGAATTTCTATATGGAGAGGAAAAGCAGACATAAGTGTGCTGTAAAGTAGAAGCAGTCATGACTTGGGCAGAGTGTGCTGGAAAATACTTAATTAATTTTCTGTGGTATTGCAAAAATTAATTAGACAGCACTGGGTGACAATAAGCATTAGACACTGTAATAGCTATATACGTAACTCTAAATATTGTAGCTTTCTCCTTTACAAATGTGACTATTTCTTTTCATCTCAGGCATAGGGTGAAATAAAAGTACTTGTAGCATGTTTGCTACTGGCCAATGAAAGGGATGGTAATGTTGCCCGAAATAAGTAGAATGCAACATATAAAGAAGCGAGAAAGCAGCACTTACCATATGGTTTAAATTCTTCCGTGTGTATGAATTTTTTTTAGAAGGATCTAGTAGCACCAGCTATTATTTAAGGTACGTGACACTCCCCACTGTAAGAGAGCTGTTTCAGTTATTTCTAACTTTGCCAACAAGCTATTTGGGCAGAAATTTTGTAAATGGGATGACTGGCTCAGGCAAGTATTTCTGGAAAACTTCAGCCAAAATAGTTCTTATGTTAGAAGAAAGCCAGGGAAAAATATTTCATTTTGTCCATTATACATTTTTCTCCAGAGCATTTCTTTAAAAATATATGCCTGCCTCCGTGTTTTGGGGCTGAGAGTTTTGAATCTGGTAGGTAGTGTTCTTCCATTTCAAGAATGGACCTTTTGCCAGCTGCACGAGGGTTTGCCTGAATTTTCCCAAGTTCTATTGCCTTTGAAAGACCTAAGAGCACCTATTCCACAGAAACTTCTTTGATTTGTAAAGAAACAATTTCTAGAGGTCTTGCTGTCATTGAACATACTCAGCCTTCACTACGCCTTCTGGAAACTACTGAAATGTGTGTTAAGCCCTAGGTATTATTAGCATATCTTTCGTTACACCATTCTCACTTGATAGTAATTCAATCTTTTTAATCTGCTGTCTATATTGAGAAAAGTTATCAGTGGGATGTACATTCTCCACTGAATGCTTTTTTACTCACCTGTAAATCTTGAGCCTCAAATAATTTTAAATATTGCTCCTGCCATGCTTGGATCAATTCAGACCAGGCCTGCTGTAGTCTGGAGAGGGACCGATGAATCTCCAGGGCTGCGTAGTGACCAGAATTGGCAAGTTTCTGACCATAGATACTGAGGGAGTTGAATCTTTCCACTCGTGCTTCAATCTCCTCCTAAAACATATTAGTAAGGTTGATGTGAAAGGTTTATGGAATGCCAGCTATTCAGGATACAGGCCTTAAGGGGAAGAATATGAACTTTAACTTTCCAAAAATAATATTTTTATGGAAAACCATTCATCTTTGAGCTATGGTACAGAAAGAGCATAGAATTGCCTGAGAAAGTTCATGTGGACAATAAATGACTTTATTGCTCTAGGAACAACTGGTCTCCTACAATTCAAAACTGAGATTCAATTAGGAACAGAATGGAAAACGATTAGATTAAATTAACATGGTTTTGAACATCCATAATACTGTATTCCCCATCTTCCAACATGAAAGGTAGTTCTTACAAAATAAACAGTGCCTAGAATTTTTCTTCTCCTGCCAAAGACTAGACTATTGTATTAAAGACACTATTTTACTTTATTTCTTAGGATTAAAATGAAATATATTAAACTTTCTCCTCCGGTCTGAGAAAAATATCGAGCTATGTCTGTATATTGAATCCTTGAGGTAAAAATATTACAAGCAACTGAGAGTCCTGCAAACTGAATGTGGAATTCCTGATGTAAACCATTTGAAAATAAGAAATAACTCTATACACCGAAATAACAATGTGCATTAACTTGTAAATGGTCTCAAAACTATGGTATGGACTAATAAATCTTTCAAATTAACACTGTTGTTTTTAGAGTTTATTCTTTATTTGGGTTGGCCAACTTTACCTAACATCTGTAAGAAGATAGCCACTTCGTTTTTTATTCAGATTAGCACCTTGCGGTTAATTCTAGACTCTCCTAAGGACTGTGGCTTGCACCACTAGCCTGAATGAAAAAATAATCCATCTTGTCTTACCTATAATTTTAGTTGTCTTATCTATAATTTTAGTTTAATGAACATACCACAAAAGAATACATTTCCTGATTACTTCCTTCTCTGTATGACTGTCTACTTAGATCTGTTGGGCTTCCTTTGCTAATATATATTAAAGGCCTAAATCTTGACGTTGTCAAAATTGGAGTATATTAGTGGTTGGGGCATTTTTATTGTAGCAAAGAATTATTAGTATGGTTGAGTAACCGTGTGACATGAAAGAGCACTGTTAAAACAGAAGACTGAAAGAGGAGGGGACATCAGGTCCTAGACATTCAATTCAGGTCTAGAATTGAATCATAATCCTAATAAACTATTTGTATTAGTAATGGGACCCAAACAGCACTGGATTTTTGGCCTTGATATTATTAATAATTTTGGGAATATGCCTTTTAGAAAAGCTAACATTATTGCAAAGAAAAAATAACACAGTAGAATGAAGTGTATAATGCTGGGTAGAAAGTAAAATGGTAATACAGGTCTTTTTTCTGAAGTCAATTAACAATACCACTCCTTTCAGAAAATATTAGCCAAATTAGCCACTAAATGAACGTATGGTAATTTGTACGGGGATATGAAGCATTTCAGTAACGAATGTACAGTACCACTCAAGGGCAATTTAGTGTCCTGTGGGAAACAAATTGCTGGTTTTATTTTCCTGCCAGGTAAAGGGAGTTAAATGGCAAAAGTTTGCCCAAAGTTAGCACCAACTAGTATGCTTTTTGGCAATTTGAGCAAACAGATCAGCCTTAAGTGTGTCTTGAGGCAGGATCAGTCTTTTTTCTTTTATCTGTAGAGTTGAACAGAAGTACAGGTGAGAGGTAACGAAGCTTTCTGGGACTTTTGGCAGAGGCACGAATAGCCAAACAGCCCATGGGACAGATTTCTGTCAATACCCAGGTGACTTCTGTTCCTAGCATGCTCCTGAAAACAGTTTGTTCACCACGTTGTTGACAGGTGCATGCAACAAGGTCCTGCTTTGTCTGCAGCAAGTAATTCCCATGGGAAAGTCCACCAGGATATTCAACTGGGAGCAATGATGATACTTGCCTTTCTCCCCTGATGCTCCTCGATCATGCTTTCCGCTTCATTTGGGCTTTTAGGAAGCCCTGTTGCTTCCATTAAGCCTCTGATGTTTTGGGTCCAGTCTAGCATCTCCTTCACCTCAGAATTAAACTTCTGCAACTGATAGGAGGCGGCCAGCTTCTCTTTCCTGCCACACAATATGCAGTTTAGCATTAGCCAACATAAATTTGCCTAGCTTCCTTTCCCTCCCCGTTTCCAGATGAAGCTGAATAGTATAAGTGAATTTGAGCCCGCTAGCTTTCCCCTACAGCTTCGTTTTTAAATCAAAAACCAGAGAGATGCATGCTGGGTTGGAGGCAATATGCTTACCCTATTCTCTATATCAGTTCATTAGGACAAGAGCTGTAAAAACCTTCATAAGAGTTGCCTTCAGCAACTATTCCAGCTCAGACCTAAGCCTTTGCTGTTTTGGAAAAATCCAAGAAAGGAATCTTCTGTGACAATCCAAAAATAAGTCTTGCACATAGGGTTCATGACAGATTTCATCTGATGGTCTGGAGGCATTTTAGTAACATTATTTAGTGGAATAAAATAAAAATGAATTGGATTGGTTTTCCTGAAATCATGTCTGTGGAAATTTTGTTGTACCAAGTCATCCTTGTTTCAGTGCAGGTGTCTTAGATGCCTGTGTAAGATTTTGTATAGGATCCTCAAAGAATTTTGGAAAGATTTGTGACCCTAGGGAGCAGCCTTGCTCCTGATTAGAGATATTCAGACCATTAAAAGTTTTCACCTTTGTTTGGCCTGCCCCTGGAGTCGTAGCCAGTTGTTTTTCATCTCATGTTGCTTCATAGTCAGTTTGTCATTTATGGATGGATTCCTTGTGGAAAGGCGGAAAGATTCCAGTTCCAATGGCTGGGAAGAGATTTATAGTAGAGTGAATTTAGGCCAAATGGTTATACTTATTCCTGAGTTTGCCTTCAAGCACAAGTAGTTACTTTTAAAATCCTGGTTTTCAAAATTGGTTATTTAGATTACAACAACAAAATATACAAAAGGATTTGTTTAACATGTAAAAGATACATAGGTATTTGCAGGAAACTGTCCACGTGCAGAAACAGTTGTGTGTGTTGCTTTGCATAAACAAATGTTAATCCATGATTAAGAAAACAGTATTGCAGAGTGGAGACAAACACAGAACAAAGTGCTAATTATAATCTCTATTAGTCTAAACTAAAATGGATAATGAGAGTCATGGAGTTATGGCAGCACACAGGAGCAACCAGACTTGTCTTTCAGCATAGGATTGAAAACTCTGTTGTTTCTGCTTCAGAACACAGCAGCTCCAAAACAACACTTTCAATGTAGACTTCTGGTTGATGCTGTTTTCTTTACTACAACCTGGTAAACGGACACTCACTAACTCAAGTTTATAGTTGTTATCTTTCTTCTGTAACCCCATCAAGTTGATGAAAACGAAGAATTTTAATTATATAGAAAGAAGAATGTCCCAGGCTGGTTTTAATCCGTAAGAAAAATATGGATATTATATTTTTGATATTACTTGTAGCAGTATCAAAAAGAAAAACAAACAAATAAACAAAAAACCCCTAAAACTTTGCTCATCTTTCTGTTTCCATGCAGCACTTCTCCATACAGCCTTGTTAATTCTATCTGCTACTTCAGTTCGGCTGAAAATATTAAAAAAATATGCAATTACATAGGAGCTCACCTGTAAATTTTAGGGGGTCTAAATCACAGACCCCTTTTTAATGCTCAGATTAAACATGCAAACTGGCCATTCTGCAAGAACAAGAGCTGACCAAAGAATGATAACCTAAGATTTTCTGTTCTAATGACTACATCCAAAAACCATATGCACTGCAGTTTAGCTCTAAATAAAGCTAAACTCAACATTTTGGTTCATGTCAGTACAGAAAATGGGGATTGAGAGTTAAATTTGGATTCCTCACTTTCCAAGAGACACAAGAGGCAGTGTAATCTGGCATGTAGATGAGTGCCAGAAAAACAATGTTAAAAAACATGTTAAAAGGGGACTTCTCTTGTTAGATTTGGTCCATCAGGAAGATACTTCATTCATACAATAAATTAGTATTAAGTGGCATAAGATAAAGAATCACAGCATTTTACTGAGAAGAAACCTTCATGCTCTACTATACCTGCTGCATTCTCAATGCAGTGCAGTTCATGCTGACAAAACTGAAGGGTTGTGTTGACTTTTACATCGTATTTCCAAGAAGCAAAAATTAACATTGTTATAGTATCCTCCGTGTAGCCCCACTTCTTACCTCCATCTTGGACTTAATAACGCTGATTTCTCTCTCCATCTCTTCATGCCTTCGAATCAGATTTTCCACACTTTCCACATCTTTCCCATAATCCAATGCTTGTATTAATACACTCTGAAGGGGATAAGAGGGAGGTGCAAATGGCAAAGATGGCAAAAAGCAGAAGGACCATATCTCAATTATTTCAAATTGTTCCCTTCTCTCCCTCTTTTTATTGCAATCTAACTTTTTTAATTGCCTTCTTAAATTTCAACCTTATGTCTGCACTCTTTACAGAGATGGAATAACACTTCACAACTCTTTAAACAGTCTCAATCCTTCTTTATTTGGGTGCCTCTGGGCACTCACATGTGAAACATAGGCAGGAATGCTTCCCTACATATCTTAGTCTTCCTTCTCTCTTTTTTTTCCTAGATCAAAATAGCCAAGTATTTCTGATTCTTTTGTTGTGTAGAGATTTGCAGGAGTACAAGTTTCATGAAAACATGGAAAAAAATTGACCCTTAAAATTCTACCAGAAATACAATCCTAGACAATTAAGAAATACATTAGTAAAAGTTGTTATCAAAGCATTCAAACTACTTGTTTGTAAGCTGAAATAGCCCCACTGTGCGTTTGTCTACTGGGTTATTATACAAATAGATGGCACATAGTTACGCGCATAAAATAATTAGTTTTTATGCAGTGTTTTTCTTCTGTTTACCTCAATAGCATAAACAAGGACAAGCATTTCTACCTGCATTTTCTGACAGAGAAAATGGAATATGATGAGATTTTTATATAACTTTTCATAGTCACAAATTTAGTATGTGTACATGTCACAGTTTGGTAACAGGGAGAGATACCCAAGCTACAACTGAATGAATGACTGAAGTTAGCTTTGAGGTTGCATCCAGGCGGGCCTTGAATATCTCCAGAGAAGGAGACTCCACAACCTCTCTGTGGTTCAGTTTCTGCCCATTGCCTCTTGTCCTGTCACATGGGACAACTGAAAAGAGTTTGTCCCTGTCCCCTTGACACCCTCCCTTCAGGTACTTGTACACATTGATAAGATCCCCCCTCAGTCTTCTCTTCCCCAGGCTGAAGAGGTCCAGCTCCCGCAGCCGTTCCTCACAGGGCAGGTGCTCCAGCCCTCTGATCATCCTCGTAGCCCTACACGGGACTCTCTCCAGTAGCTGCATGTCTCTCTTGTACTGGGGAGCCCACAACTGGACACAGTACTGGACCCAGTACATATTCTATCTGCGTAGGTAATTCATTTATAAAAACCTTTAGGGTAGCTCATCTAACTGGCTTTTGGTCTTCGTAACTGACTTGGTGTCTCAGCATTGTCTCAAGGAGATGTACCCTTGTATCAGCAACACAGAAAAAAGTAGACTCCAGCCTCTTAGCTTCTTAGATCTGCATCCTGCCCCTTCTTATGTTTATAATGCAGAGATGCCACTGCTCAGTTAGTTACCTAATTCCCTTTATCATCAGTGGAAAGGAGGAGGCACTGTTGGAGCGTGATTCATTGCACCTTCAAGAGGACAGCAATCAGTTGAATGCCCTGAGCTCTAGAAGCATCTATGTCTACTAGTCAGTGTGAAAGGCGGCCATGGACACCTCTTTTGGATATAACATTTAGTCACGAAGATAAATATATATATATATTTAACTGGAAATATCATTTGACTAGAGAATATTTATTAGAATCATGGAATCACAAAAGAATTGTGGTTCTCTGGAAGTCATCAGTCCAGTCCCTACTCGAAGCAGGACCATCTTAGATCAGGTTGCTCAGGGCTCAATTCAGTTGAGATTTGAACATTATCAAGGATGGACACTCCATGCTCTCTCTGAGTAACCTCTTCCAGTGTTTGATCACTCACAATTTGATTTTTTTTTCCCATTTACATCTAATTGGAACTTTTCCTGTTGCAACTTGTGTCTACTGACTATTCTTTCACTGTGAACCTGAGAAGGGTCTGGCTTCATCTTCTCTGTATCCTCCTATTAGAGGGTTAAAAATAGCATCCCCTCACATTGCAGCCCTAATCTATAATTCCTGAAAATATATTTCACATTTACATTTTTAACCATGAATGCCTTAGAGTTGGTAATCTGTGAACTATTTTGATGAAATTTTAGCCACCCTACAAAACCAGTACAAAGAAAATGACCAAAAGTCACTGCAGGATACTCTCTAGTCATCAGGCTGCCTAGGTTTCTCATCTGTTGCCAAAACAGAACCTGGGTGAATGGTAAAGAAAATTTTATCACGTCCAATAAAAACACGAGAACTCACCTTCTCACTAATTCTTTCTGTGATATCATCAATTTCCCTGATTAAAGCATGAATTTCTAGGGCTCCCTCTAACTTCTTTCTGTATGCATTCAGGTTACCATGGAAACTGTTCCACCTGTTATTGAAAAGAGTATTTTAGAGGTGAGAACTTCCACAAGCGAGTTTCATGCCACTCGAGTCTAAGTAAAAAGACTGGATTTCTGAGCTGCCTTGTGCACTGATCTCCACTACCCTGTAACAGAGAGACTTCACAGAGGCAGAGCATTAGCCTGACAAAATAAATATCCAGCCATCTGGATATATCTCCTCTAAATCTAGATTTTGGGATCTTTAGCACTATGCTATGAATTAGTAGGAGTAAGATGAACTTCATTAGGACGACTACATGGACAGACCTAAGTGCCTTCGCCTTGTGAATGCAACCTGCAAAGTGCTGCAACACAGCGTATTCGCCTCCAAGGCTAGAAACGTGACCTGTCCCTGCTGTCCTAGGAAACCTTCTGGCTGACTGCTAAGGGTCCTGAAAGGCAGCTCCACCGCCTGATATTTGGTAGCCAAGACGTTAAAGGAGAAAGTATGTGTTGAAACTTCTCCTCTTATCTCAGCCCACTTCAGAGGCCTAATCTTCCCTTGCTGTTTTTGCTTCAGAGAGAAGTTTAAAGACATACTCACTTCTCATTGAGCTGCTTTCGGCGCTGATATATTGTCTTTGTTTCTTCCTTGTTCTGTCTCTCCAGTTTCATGGCCAGGGCATTGATAGCCTTAATGTGTGCATCATCCACTGTCATCTCCTGTAAAGTGAGAAAAGGAGCAAAGGCTTGTGTTCAAAATGCTTGCTGAGCTTTCCACCGAGACATGAAAAACAGCAATAACAGTAAAGCAAGTGTTATGACCCACTACTAAAAACTTCAGACATGTTTGCTCATGCTGTTATGAGTGCTGGATGAGAAGAGAGTAGAGGTAAGGAAGAGCATTGATGGCTATAGACACATAGGTAATCTAGGTTTAGACAGGGACCCTCAGAGCTTCCTATCTAAACCAAGCATTCCAGCAGGGGCTCAGTTGTTGAGGAAACACAGGAGCAGCAATTAGTCTTATAAGTGGCTACTGTGGAACAGCTGATGTGTGGCAGATTGTTCCTCCATCAAAAAGTCAGAGACTTGTGGCTTCTGGGCCTACTCACTGCTTTTCCAGATAGGCTGCTATCCAGCAGTGCCTTCTGTGCTGTGGACGACAGGATTAAAATCTGTACAGCCTTGAGAAACCCAGACAACCCATAAGTCTGGTTGCAAGATACGTCATTACTTATTCTTCTAAAGCAGGATCATTGTATCTTAAAAGGTACGCTAAACTTTTGAGACAGTTTGCTTCCCATGTACCAGTGTACTGTAGAAAGGAAAATATTTGCACATAGCACATATAATTTGGACTATAGTGGAGCATGACTGAGGGCCAACACTGAACACTGTTCCAGAATTCAAAAACATTCTAACATTCTCTATTTTTATGAGACCAGTAAATTGCACACTTAGCAGAGACACATCAATCACTGGTGTAACTGAAGCACAGCTGCAAGATGCCAGCAGACTGTTAATAGCAGTACTGACTCCCTTTGTATTTTATTTATGCTATGTCCATACCAAAATGCACATTTTCATATGTACTCTACTATTATACACAGCTGTAAATACTATCATACACAGCTGTAAAGTAAACAAAAAAAAGCAGCAGACAGTAAGATATTCCTTTAACAGAAACCCTGCAGTCTCCTCCCCTGGGAACTAGCAGCACCATGTCAAAGACTATGAATAGAAAAACTGGCAGCCACTAATGCAGGATGGTTGCTCCCTGTCCTGATCTCAGATTTGTCCAGTGAGGAAACCTAGACTGGATGGATGCCCACACTATGCGAGGGCCAGCCTGTTTCTGTTTGTACCACTCTGATGTACTGTATAATTATGCATCAGCTAAAGGGTATCACAGTCCCGACCAGCCCTTCTCTGTAGGATTCATAGGAGAATGGTACGGGAGGTGTGGCTAGAAGCTGACAGTATTTATGGTCAAGAGTTTTCTGTAGCACACACACCACCCTTAGGGTCTACCCCAGTTTATGGTAAGACTTTCAAAAACTTGCACTGACTGTGACACTGCGTTGTTTCTGTCTCTTTCGCCATCTTTCTGTAGGGTTACTATGAGCTATAGCAGAGCCCTTGCTCCATTCCTTAGCTCACGGCTCAGCAGGTGACTGAAGGGTCTCTTCACTTCACTGATTCCCTGATGCTGAAGTTTGATTTATTTGGCTCTCTGTGCTAATTCAGTGCTGGATATTCTGTGGGGCTCTGGAAAAGGAAGCCCAGGGTATCTTCCTCAGTGCTAGGCATCTCTCTGCTATTATTCTGCATAGAAGAGGATTGTCTTCTGCTGCCATTAGGCAACAAAAAGAAAAGATGGGAGCTACCATTACAGGAACTGGCAACAAGATAAGAAAGAATAGAGAGTAAAGGGAGTATTAGAACATAACATCAGAGTAAACTTCACTCAGTAATTCCTAATACACCTGTTTCCAGACCTTCATCGCAGCTTTCAGGCTAGCAAATCAGCACAGCAATCTTTCCTATGTGACACTGGGACCCGTTTGTCTACATCTGTATCAGTTCATACAAAGGAAGAGGACAAGAGGCTGCTGCAAGTGCATCCCCTTCGTGGATGGTGTTACAGATCTCAGTGGCAGGAGCTGAAGTATATCACCAGCAGGCCCCTGTCATGGTAGAGCCTGCTCCACAGTGCTCACAAGGTTTGGTGCCCAGGTGAGCACATCCTGCTGGGGCAAGAGAGGCAGCTGGTGCAACTCCCCACCATAAAGGAGGCTCAAATCCAGCACAGAAATACAAACTGTGCAGCTGTCCTGCCACACTGCTGCTATCTGAAGTGTAAACCATTGCTTTATTTTACTAAATGCCAGATTATTAATATTATGATTCATGGCCTACCACATGTGCTATATCAGCAAAGGCCCTACAAGATTTATACTTCATTTGCATGAAGGAGGATGAGAAACTTGTCTGTTCTCATGATGAGGGAAAGGGAGAAATGCAGGAGATAGAAGATAGAGAGGTCATATATGGATATAGGATATATGGATAGAGAGGTCAACTTTTTTGAAGAGTTTGTCCACTGAAGGTCTATATCAACTTGCAGATTCAAAGAAAGTCAGCTGAAACAAATATTTTTTAAATCCACTTTTGGGTGGAAGTCACCATGACTTGCAGACTTCATAACCCAAGCTGAAATTTGCTCACTTAAATCTGACCTTAGCTGTACGCACCCAGCTTTTCAGTCATGTCATGTAATCTGAATTTTCAGGTTGCATCAGAAGCGTCTGACAGTGCTGTTTAGACATCATCAAAGCAGAAGGCACAATGATAGCCAACAATAGCTGTTTCAATAGCTTACAAATCCCCAACCCTTCACCCCTCAGCATACTGAAGTGTGTTTGCCATGTGGATACGCTGCTGGGCTGAAAAGTTGACTGCTGCTTCTAGTCTCACAAAGGATGTAGGAACAGGCACAGAAAACACCTCTTACCCCTGATGCTGCTCCACGGAACTCATTTAGCTTTTTCATGAGCTGCAGGCAGTGTTCATAGTCATTTCCCACATCACCTACGTTAATCATAACTTCCTGGGGAAAGAAACGTTCAATAGGCAAATATTTAGGCTGAGAGTACAAGCATACAGCTTTCCCCAGTGCTTAAGCTGATGCAGCAAAAGGGATTTCCCCTCAGTTCACCACGACCCGCCAGCTCTGTGATGTTCTGCCTCCACAAATCACCACCTTGTAGCTTATGATCTTTAAATACCTATAAGCCATATTGCCACCTCCCTTTCCAATCTAAAGCTGATCATCAAATGTAGCCACTGCACGAAAACTTGGTGAATAAAGTGACTTTTTCACTATTAGAAAGAGAAATTTTCAGATTTAGTATAAGGTGAGTGTAAATGTCAGTTGCCAAATGCTTGAAGTCTTTTTCATTCTAGTTTGCTTTCATAGAGATGTGCATGCAAACACCACCAATAATCACAATCTCTTTATGTGCACTTCTTGAACGAAAAGATGTGCTAGTATGGTCCAACTGGCTTTGACATGGAAACACTCCAGAATATTTCTAGAATTTGTTGGATCAATATTGTTTGTAGAGCACTTCCTGATTCTCCTAGGCAAGAGACACCAAGAAAACACTCCAAAAGGTGACACTTACCAAAATTTCATTGTTAAATAACAGGTCTCTAGTGTGCTGCTTGAGTTAAATCCTAGAATCCACTTACTTTCTCCCTGATCCAGGCTTCCACCTGGTCCACCTTCTGGAGAAATTCCAGGAAATCTCGGCTATCCTCCAGCATCTTTCCACGGGCAGCAACAGCTCTCTTCAACTTCTTCCAATGCTCCTGAAGCATGTGGACTTGACGACGGATCTCTGCTGATTTGGGGTGGCCTTTTGACACAAGGGCTTCTCCTTTCTTAACGATCAGAAGACAGAATTAGAAATGAAGGTTGCTACTAATTTGTAATGTGATTACTATGCTAGATGACCTTTCTAGAAGGAGTCTCTCGCTTTCTTAACCTGCCCCGCACAATAAATCACTAATGTAAATCCTCACCTCCCCACTAACAGTGCTCAGCTAGAAAGCCTTTACTTCTGGAGGAAATAAAGAACAGTAAACTTTATTTTTTTCCCGGCAGGATGACATTCATGGAGTGGGAGCTCCAGCAGAGGTATTACAGATGACTGTGCCCTTCAGCTATGTGATTCACCCCTTGCAACTGAATTCAGTTTCAAGGAAAACATTCAAAAACTGGGCACAAAATCCTATTTACCTTTTGTAGAAGCAAGCACTCCAGACAAAGAAGCAGTCAGTGGCATCTTATTTGGGTAATAAGGAAAGATGGGAGCTCCCTGGGTACAGGAATTAAGAAATCTCCCTGCTAGAAGTTAACAGCTTTCCATTTCCATGACATTGTAATTATGTTCTTGTCACACAGGCAGAAAAACTGATAAAGAGCTGGTAAACAAGTTACCTGTCCACTCCATCTACCTGTCCTTCTTCGGACAGAACCTTCAATAATCTCTAAAAACACTGGTAGAGCGTGAACGTTACCTTACTAACAGCTGTGATGATTTCTTCATTTGCTAGACTCTCTGCCTCAAAGACCTGATGTTTCTGCAGCAGCTTCATTTTGTCATTCAGGTTGCTGGGGTCTTGTAAGGAAGGATCCTCTAGCTTCTGCATGCGCTCACTGATCCAGTCTTCTGCCTGCAGCCATGTGAAGCACCAATTAACACGATTGCAACATCTAGGGGCCTATTCCAAAATATACCATTGCTCTGTGTGACTGTCTATGCCTGGACTAGGTAACTTGAGCAAGGAACCAACAGGAGAGATTGCCCTTCTGGGCTATTCTACCTGACAGGAAATAAAAGCTAGAAGGAATGAAAATAATTTTTATATACTCACAAGAAAAATGAAAAAATCCTTGCATGCCCCACATTTTATCACAAGCCATAAACATATGATGCAATCTTCTAGATTAGACCCTTGAGCAAATATAACTCTGTATTTGCTTCTTCTCTTCATTCAAAATGTTCTAAGGAGGAATGCTGGATTCACACATAGGTGAGTCTTGAGGACTAACAGTGTAAGCATTACATGGGCTCATGTTTCTCTCAAGAAATTCTTTCTTATGAATCTTAAGATTTAAATGTAGAGGATTTAAATGTAGGGAGAATAAAATAAACAATAAGATAGTTAGTTGCCCATATTTTTTTTTAAGTTTGCTAAACTTCAACCCTCAGCACTGAAGAAAATATTTTCTATCTGTCAAAGCACTGAGAACTGAGCACTTGAGATATCTTGTAACTGATCCTGTTTTACGCAGACTGCTGAAGTACACCAATGTTTTGGCTACATAAGAATAGCAAATTGAGGTCAGCTTTATCAAAGTCTCTCAGCTGCCCTTATGGAACTGCACTAAATGCACTCAAGACTCGACAACAGGAAGATTTTCCCTGTTAATTAATGATTTGAAATGTTGTTTCAGCTGTTGAAATTATGGCTGTATCAACAGTAACAGAAATAGCTTTCATTAACAGCATAGTCTACAGAAACGATTCCCCTCCAAAGTACAGTTAGAAACTCAAAGAAGAGCCTTATGTCAAGGTTGTCCAGGACAGCAAACTGTCACCTACTGTTTTCATTTCTGATACTCTCCTCACAAGCTAGGGCCTTCTCCCATTACCCAGCCACACATTAACACTTTAAGGACATTAACTGACTTCTCCTTTGAACGGGAGAAGCTGTTGGTACAGTCGGACTGAGAAGCCAATGGCTCCCCAGTACACAGCCACTCAAGGGGTGATTTTTCCCCTGCTGTCAGTAACAAGCAGGGGACTAATGACAGAAGTGAACAGAGTCATTTAGTGATCAGTGATCACTGCTTTCTACTGATACAAAAATTCTGTTTGATCAATGGATATAACTAAAGACGACTGCAGGAGAAAGAGTTCCAGGGGAGTGGTACCGGAGCTTTGGGATTTGTTCTCCTAATAAGTAAGAATAAGCAATGACCTCACTGCTTTCACAGCTAAACTCAAAACTCATCTCTGCAATTTAACTTTCCTTTGGGAACTATTTTCATATAAGAACTTTTATACACCCGGAACATCATTAAAATGAAATTAAACATTCCATGCTACCCTCCAAAGAGGAAGAGAGGTATCACTGTAACAGTATTTTTTGAATTTCTTTGTGGCACTCACATTCTACAGTGGTAGGCAATGAATTTAGATTGGCTAGGTAAATGAGCAGCTAGTTGAAGAGCAAAAACTCTCTAGAGGACTCTTTCTTGGCTGAGTGGAAGTGGAGAATGTTAGCTGAGAAAAGGGAAACATTACTTAACATAGCGGGCCAGATCCTCAGCTATATATATGCAGTTCAGAAAAACAGAATGAAGGGGGATCCCATCCCAAGCACCGACTTGACAATTACAGAGAGATGGGAGGAGATGCAAAAATATTTCTAGCTAATGATTTGATTGTATGCCCAGGAGATCCCTGACAGCTTCCCTGGCAGAGAGGGTATTTGCAGCCCTGTGACCTTTCCGTCAGAGGTACATTGCTCTTTCAAAAATATTTGCACTGTGCAATGCATCATTCAGTCCATTTGCTTCCTCTGCTAGTCTACAAGGCGGACTGGCTGTGAAGTGGCTTTCCAGTGACAGGAAAAGTATGGCTACATAATATGGGACAATATTTGACTGTGTAAATAATTCCTGGTACGATCTATTTAAAAAACAGTGCAGCTCTGGCTCATTAATGTAGCCAAAGAAGAGGGTATTTAAACGTTTGATTACTTTTAGGTGAGTTTTACATATATCATCCTATAAATGGAATTTTAGAAGCTGCTTATTCTTTAGATTACTCTCTTTTTAAAAATTTGGTTGTCAGTAACAGCCATATTACCAGTATTTGTTTGCCTTTGGTGACAATCCTGATTAGACCTGTGTCAGGATATATGTCCTTTGCATGGACTAGGAGGCGACCAAGCACCTGCAGTTTTTTTTTTTTTCCAACTGTGGGGGACATTTCAAGGACAGGAGAAGGGGTGTGTCCAGACCAATAAGAAGGTTTAAAAATGTCTCACAGAGCCTGCATGCCTGTTGTTTATGCCAGCACACTGGATGCTAACACATTTTTCAGTCATATACATCGTGCTGCCCTTTGAAAAATTGACCCAGTAGGTTTTTCCAACAGTTATACCAGCAGCAGAGCTACATACTTACAGGACTAAGACCAAAATTGGAGAGACAAGCAGAGACTAGCATGTTCTACAGAGGCCAGTCTACAGAAGAGCTGTTAGAGCACGGGCTTTGAGGTCTTCAGCAAACACTCTCTAGTAAAGCTTGGTGGCCTCCTCCATATTCCTTTACACTTTGTATCCCCCCAGTTCGAAATACCACTTTTTCCCGCCAAGGGAGGCAGTTATTTTTTCGTTTGTTTTACTTTAGCAGAGTTCCTGATGTGTAAAGTGGCTGCAACGGGCACAATGACATGATGATGGGGTATAGCAACAGCAGTGGCATTGGAGCACTCACCCCTTGGGGGAGCGTAGCAGTACAGAAGTTGCCATATCTGAGTAGATTATCAAGTCACCTAGTCTCTGGCAAGGGCAAGCACCTCATGCAGCCGGGGTAGGCAGCTCCCCAGCCTTCCACCCCCTTCCCAATCTACACCCCTCTCACCTCTGCCAGGTTCTGGTAGAAAAATGCCAGAAGAAGGGCAGTTTGCAGCTTCTCCCGCCTGCTCTGGGATAGATCCTTGATCTGCTGCTTCCTCTCGAGGATGGCGTTCAGTTTGTGCTGGATCTGTAACCCTTCCAGTCCACCGACCTTCTCTAGCTTGCTTGCCTGTTCTTGAAGAGATATCATCTGAGGAGGCAACAAATCCACAGTCACCTTTGTGCTTTCAAGTGGAGTAAAAAACCCAGCAAAACAGGCTCTTATCTATACCTAAAAGATTATCTATTTTGCTAGAAGGATCTAAGAATGGCAGGGATATGTTACCCGGCATTGCCACCATCCCTTCTCTCCGTACTATGCCACATTTAGGACTGCCTTTTCATTTGCCTCTGTAGTGCATCCCAGGTACTTAGATGAATTAAAGTTTCAGCTGCAGGAGTCCTGACCCTTTTGATCATCCAATGTAAGGAGTCATTGAATAAGCCTGGCTATCCCCGAGCTCTCATAAAAAACAGAACGAAGGGGGAAAGCTTTGTGGAAGTCAGGCATTGGGAGGTAGCTGGAAGCTCATTCCCCTCTGGGATCCCAGGCATAGCCCCAGGTGTGAGAGTTTAAATCTAGCCTGGGTGAATTAAAACAGTAGCCAACAGGTAGGTGGGCTCCTTTACATGCTGGTGAGCCATCAAGCCTCTATCACAAGTGCAAGGATACTAGCCAGTTTGGTACAGACATTATATATAAAATACATATTTAAATAGTTAGATAAACCTTCCCCTCTGATGTATTGTACTTTACTTACTCTAAAAGACATTGTATTTCTATGAAAGAAGCAGAGACTTTGGTATACATGACACAAAATATGGCTTACATTTAATGTTTCTTCTGGTAAGTCCCAGTATTTATTTGACTTACTGAGAGGTTTGCCTGTCTACTGCAAGACAATATACCAGGAATTGGGCAGCAAATGTTTAAAACTTTTCTCTAATTCTCTGCCTCTTATTTCATTAAGCTTTCCCAATCTCTCTCTGGTTCAAGCATATCAGACCTGTCAGCAGTTTATATTGTTGCCATATTAAAAAAAAAAAAAAAAAAAAAAATCCTTCCAGCTCTTGGATTGGCAGAATATTTGTTGGATTTTTTTTATACCTTCTCATCTTGTGAAGCCAGAAGTTTCTCAAAAGCCTCATGTTTCCTAATCAGTTGCTCCACTTCATCTACAGTGCTTCCAAGGTCACTGCTTTTCAAATATATCTACCAAAAAAAAAAAAAGTTGAATTTTTTTAAGTGGATTAATTATTGCATAAACTTGATTCACAAGTGTGAGGAGAGATAGTAACTCTACAGTTGGGGGTACACTGGAGGGATGATGCTTGTGGAAAGAAAAAAAAAGGGAGAACAGAAGGAAATTGAAATTGGAAGTTGAAATTGGAAACAAAATGGTAGAGCTCCACGGTCTTTAGCAAGAATAAGCTGCATTAGCGGATCCTGCCAAGAAAAGCGTCCCATCACTGCTTATCATAATCCCTAA
This sequence comes from Rhea pennata, assembly GCF_028389875.1. Taxonomy (NCBI): domain Eukaryota; kingdom Metazoa; phylum Chordata; class Aves; order Rheiformes; family Rheidae; genus Rhea; species Rhea pennata. The sequence continues at coordinate 16,158,563 of NC_084667.1, read as the reverse complement.
ATCACAAGGCAGATGGTGAATTCCAGAGGTCCTCTAAAACATCCTTGTATTTCAAAGCAAGATAACACCGTCGTGCCTGACAGATGTCTGAATGGCTTCTTCTCAACAGACTTCCAATAACAGAGGCTTTGCAGCCTCCGCAGGCAATTTATTCCCGTGCTTCATTATGTTTACCATTAGGAAGATTTTTCCAAATATCTAATTAGAAAATACATAACTAACACTTCACTCCATTACATAATGCCCTCTTCACCACCGAAAGGAGGTAATTCCTTTTACATTTGCTGCAGCTTTAGATACATTTGTAAACTATTTTCAAAGTGAAAGTTCAACCTTCACTCAGAGAAACTACCCTGACCTGGTCAATTATTCCACATAGGCTGTGTCTTCTTGACCTCTGATTATTCTCATTTTTCTCCTCTGGGTTTTCTCCATTTCCATGTGTTTTCAGGCAGGGTTCTTAGAACTTGCTGCAATACTCCAGCTGAGGCTCTCCAACAGAAGGCAGCACAGAGATTACTTCTGGTGACTTTCAAGCCATAATCTTCCTCATGCATCTGTATATGTTGTGCTTATCTTTAACACAATACGATGGACTCACTGACTTACATCCATCTTGCAATCTACTATAAGCTTCCAGAACTTTTTCTGAAGAACTGCTGTCAGACCAGCTTATTCCCATCCTGTATTTATGCAGCTGATTATTCTTGAAGAATGTCAGAACTTGCACCTATACAGAGTGCATAACATCTGTTTTATTTTTTCAGGCCATATTTCTAACATGCTTGCATTAATTTTATTTACTGTACTCTCATCAATCTCTGATTCAGGAAGACCTCAGCCAAAAATATCGAGGGTAGTTTTAAGGGAACAGTCCTCTGCACTACTCACTTTTAACACTGCCAAGATATTTGCTAACTAATCCATGTGCACCTCTAAGACATCATACTGTTTGTTGCTCACTTTCCTGGTTTTAAGAGAACTGGTTGCATGATTACTTCTCCCATGCACTCTGTTACTAATCAATGTTTAATCAAATGTAAAATAATAAAGAACGTAGTAATGTGCTCTCAACAAAAAATAAGCTTTTCTGCAGGCCAACAGCAATTTATTCTTTTCCAGTGTATATAATCTCCCGCAGGTTTGTTTTCCTATGTAGCGAGGGAACAACGGCAAGACAAAAACAGTAATCGTGGCATGAGCAAGACCTAGCTGCAGACATGGCTCACAGCGGAGCAAATACGGATGGACAGACTTCTGGAGCTCTGGCTGCTACACGGGACTGCACTTGCCGGCTGGGCCGTCGCACTGTGTAATTCATTTTGTGAGCTAATGGAATTGTGTTTCAGTGAGGATGAGAAATTCAAACCAGTAACTCTATCTAGGCAAAGTGCAATTAGCAGAGACAGAAGTGAAAAATCGAGATTAGCTGTATAGTGTGAGAGAATTAAGAGGTGGAGAAAGAAACAATAGAATCAGTGAAATAACAAAAAGGACAGTATTTCCAGCAGAAGCCTGATAAAAGATACAGGTAAATCTGTGCCTCAGAGACATAGAGGTACACAGGAAAATTAATAGTATCTAGAGAGATCTCTCTTTGCAAATCATTCTCACTCTGTAGCAGTCTGACAGGGTGTTTTTTATAGGAGGGAAAAGATGTTCCTCTGCTGCTGCTTTAGAAAACCAGTGATGACACTAGCTGTCTGGACAGAAGTATTAGATGACTTTTTAGCTCCACATAGCATCTTCTAAAGGAGAGGTATACCTGATATTTCGTATGTGCAGCAGGATGCACACCTACCGGTCGGGGCCCAAGTGCAACAACGGGCCTTGGCAGCCCTGGCAGCCTGCTGGCCAGTCCCCCTGCCCCTGCCCATGGGCCTGGGACCTCCACTGAGGCTCAGCCCCAGCCCCAGCCCTGCCTGAGCTGTGTCAAAGGGAGGCCTGTGCCCAGCTCTTCTCCTGCTGTCCTGACACACTGACTGGTCCTCCTGCGTGGACCCCAGACCTCATGCGTTACCTTGCCCTGTCTCCTTGATCACCACTGGCTAAGAGGACTGACAACCATACCTAGCCTGACATTCTGGTTCCTTTTTGTAAGTTGGTATGAGAGGAATATTTTGCATATACAGAAAAATGCACAGAATACCATGCCCAGTTCAGATGTTCAAATTGTACTAGAATAATCCATGATGAGCACTGGAAGAGAAATGAGTAAGTGCCATCACTGTAATCACTGTCAAGGAGAAGGGAAGACCACTGTACAGCAGACCTAAGTTTTTAATAAATCTAGTCCATTAATCATCAGGATGCGTAAAGAAATACATTATCATTAAAGCCTATTTAATATTACATGCAATTGCCACTGGAATGCAGATGTCCTGTCATTCAACCTTTACTTCTTTGATCTATCCTACTCATTAAGGGTATGGAATTAAGATGGACAATTTGGGGGAGCGTTTTTTGGTTTGGTTTTCTCTAGTGAAGGAAAAACTCCATACTTGTGGGCTGTAGGTCTGTCTACTGTACTGCTGTATTATGCCATTTATATTTAACACTGTTGCTACTAACACTGAGATAAAATGTTGTTGGCCTGAATATACTTGAGTGAGTGCACAGCCACATACTGTGTCTCTATGCTTGTGTTAGAAAAGCTGCTTTAAAGGCATTAGACTTTCTTCATTGTGTACTGTGGATCATCTACTATCTCTGTCTGACCAAAAAAAGAGATTTACCTGAGAAACAGAAAATTCCCATAATTTTCCACATACCACTCCAGGACCATTTTCTCAGGAACTGTTAGCAATGAAACTGCAAATTCTACGATACATGAAGAAATGGTCAACCCTTAGTTTTCCTGCTCCCACATCTGTGGTGAAAGAAAAAGGCAAAGGACATCTACTGGAAAAGATGGTTATTTTCTCTGAAAAAAAATGAATGGAGACATCTGAGAGCAGGGGTGTGGGACAGTGAGTCACACTCAGCTGCCACTGGAGCGCACAGTGCCTTGTTCTTACTGAAAATCACTGTCCACAAATAATACTGAACATTCAGAGCCCCATCCCAGAGCTGCTACCACAGTGGAAGAAGTTCTTCTGAAAGCTTTAAGTAGAAGCCCTTGCAAGGTTAATACTCCTGATATCCAGGTTTTAATACTGGAAAAGAAAACTGGTGCACAAACTGCATACATTACACCAGTGGCTATGGCAACACACTTGGAGGAAAGCAGTCCCAGTAGCACTAACGGGGCCCCTTTTCCATTCTGCTTTCAAACAGAAATCTTATTACAGCAATTGCTAGAATCAGAACTGCAACATTTTTTCACTGAAGCATTCGTTACACCAGTTTGAAAGCAGTATGGAAACTGGCTCCCACTCTGTGATGTTGGCCACTGGCCAATAACATCATTTTTCTGGCGTAGAGGAGGGCCTCAAAGAGGTCCCCCGAACTCCTACTTTGAACGTGATGTGTTAATGTCAAATACAAAGCACTGCACAGGTCTCCTCAGGTAACCTACTAGAGTTTCCTATGGCACATGACAGGTATAAAATCTCTTTCAAGTTTGTTTCTGTTATGAATCATGGCCCATCATCAGGAATTTAATTTTCAGCCACAAAAGCACTGCAGTTTCAACCACTCACTGTACAATGCACTCATTCTTAAATGAAGACTTGCAAACACACTTAAAACCACAAAATGAACTTGGCCCTGTTTGAAATGGAACGTGTAACAAATAAGCGAGTTACTAAAAATGCAAGTGCAGAAACAAGCAGTGGTTCTGCCTCTACTTCAAATGAAGTTTTTCACTCTTTCTGAGCTCACTGCGTACACTCAGCTATGCTGTCATTATGGTAAGATCTCTTACATTAGAGTTAATGTAGAATTAATAAAAACTCCGTCTCAAAACAAATGTTCATTTTAACTAAAACAATGCTATATACACACTTACATGACAGTACAGGGCAGCTCTAGCTATTACAGAAACACTGAATGAAAAATTTTAGTCATTAGGATAGCTATGTTCTCTGGATGCCACAACTTTGTATTTATACAGACAGTCTGGAAGCTAACATAGCCCCGAGATGGCTTGTCTTCTGAGAAGTGTCGTTTTTATTTCTCTAGAAGAAAAACAATTTTAAGTATTTGTGTGAATCCACTCTCTTCTCCAGCTTCTGTTCTTCAGTGTTACAAGCTCCACATATTTTGCCCCCCACTGCCTGTCCTGGGCATGCTGCTGAGATTGTTGGAACTTCAGGGAAAATCTTTCAGTGCTAAGCACGTACCAAAGCCCAGAAAAAGTCAATTACTTCCAGATTTAAAATGCCTTTGCTTAAAGCATGCAGTTGAGTCCAAATTCTCTGCCCAGATAGACTGTAATAAGAACAAGGTTTGATTTGACCTTTTTCTGATAAACGTAAATACAAAAAAAAAAAAAAAAAAAAAGGTAAAAAAATTTTTTTAGCAAATTAAATAATTGGACTTAATACTATGATTATATATAGTTTACAATATCACTGTACTATTCTTCATGTCAGTAAAGCTTATGTACCCTGTTATAGGTGGAATAAAACACACTAGGCTGTTTGCAAAGCATCTCACAGTATGGTTGAGGAATTCTTATGTTACCTTTAAAAATTTTCTTCCCTCCTCCCACTGCATGCTCTCTCTTCTACATAAGGATATAATTATCTGATATGGACCACTGACTGCAAATATATATGGGAAACACATAGATAGCAGCCAGTATTTCTTTTTCCAGAACTGCTACAATCTCTTCCTCGCATGTATCCTCTCCATCCTCAAAATTCCCAATATCTACGCCTAACCTGTGAGTGGCAGATATGAAACCAGAATCCTATGCCTTTACAAACCATCATTAAATATTTACTTATGAAACATTTGTCTGAAGGCAGATTAAATTCCTCTTTAACTTCCTTTAGTTTCTCTGCTAGAAACGTTGCTGAAATGTCCAAATTTGACAAGCTATGGAGACTAAATTCCCTTCTTTTCCCTTAGGAAAGGGTGGTCTCTCTCTTTTCCTACGGAAAAAGAAAAGAATTCTTTCTACACCCTTAAGTATTTTGGCTTTTAAAAGTAATCCCTGTTTTTGAAAGTTACAAAAACAGGAATTAACCATTTAGAAATACAGCACAATCTGACAAATGAGCAAATGGAAACAGTGAAACACAAAAATCCAAGAAAAATTCCACTTGGGATTTGTCCTGGGTCCCAGGCTGATTAGCAAAGAGGAAAAACAGTCCTTGGTTCTAAAGTCTTGAACCTTTAAGCGCTGAGCACTATGGCCCAGTTATGCGAAACATTTAAGTACATGCTTAGCATTAAGTCCTGTTGGTCAACAGGACTACCCAAATGCTTAAAATGAGTCACGAGTTAAGCGCTTTACTGGATCAGATCAGAGCACTCAGCTTCATTTAGGATGGATGAAGTGGTAACTGCAGCCTTGGTGACAGCAGAACAAAAGTAGCTTTCTGATTGTCCTCTATGTCATCTCCAGGTAGGCGGGACACAGCAGAAAGATTACAAGAAGGAATCCACAGGGCTTGATTAACACAACTTAAAAATCTCATTTGTGATTGTTCCTAGAATGGAATGGAAACCTTCACCACTTTCCTTCCAGATCCAAAAGAGGCAATGTTGACAGCAATAGATGGACACCATGCCTTCTCTCTGGCTCTGTGAGTTGAAGATGTGGTGTGAGCTGGTATCTTTGTCAAAAGGTCATCAGGGCATACACCTTCCACAGCGCATGCTTCCTGGGAAGGCCTCAGACTAGATGTTGTCCACTGCTGTTGGGTAGAAAGCAGTCCTGAGCAGCAGACTGGATTCACTGACAGAGAGAGGCCAGTGCCAATTCCCACAGGGCGAAGGGGTGGACCAGCTATATCTGAATCATGTGTTTTGATAAAGATTGTTGGACTTGGGCTTCTCGTAAATTCTCTTACCACTTGGATAGGCATTGTAGTCCAAGGAGTGGCAAGTATCAGGGTGATTTTGGAAACCTTGTGGTGAGCATCTGTTAGCCCATCGCACGGAGACGTCCTAGACTCTATCCTAGGTGAACGGTGGTTCTGAAAGACAAGCAGCTCTGGATTTAAATCCTTGCTCATGACCTCATTCCCACTAGCTGAATTTTCTCTTCCAGTCAAGACAGTGGGGGACAGCCATATCTCTCTGGATACAGTCTGCTGGGGAAGTCCAGGACATTTGGCAGAAGAAGTCATATGAAATCTTGTGATTTGAAGGGATGGAGACCCATCTGAAGAGAAGCCTGTTTGTGGTTTCCATGATCCCGTTGGAAGACCTGCAGGACTTTCAGACACCTTTCCTAGTTGTGGCATGAACAGACTTGAATGAGCATGACTTTTTCCATGGGAATCTGCTCGAAAAGGCTTTACTGTCAAGCTGCAAGTTGAAATATAAAGCTTCATTGAAGCATGGAGGTCTGGCATTTGGACATTACACCGGCTATAGCCTTGTTGTGATGGGACAGAATCACAAGGTGCTAGAGGACCCCGCAGACTTCTGCTGCAGACTGTTGAAACAGCTGGCATTGCAGACAGATCAATGTCTAGGCGTGATGTCCAGCTTGGCGGAGCTTTGTAGGAAAGAACATCAGAGGGCAAAGATATGGCAAGCTTCAAAGGACCATTTTTATCTCTTTCTGAATGTTGCTTATAAGATGCAGGTGTTGACCAAGTGCCAGACTCCACATATCCACTCCCCTGAGTGTCTCTAGGAGGACTGGAGCACGTTGATGTCACATCAGAAGGCTTGACACAATGATTAGTGTTCCCAGAAGCTTTTCTCCTGTCTCTATGTGCCAGGACAACATCCAGCCTTGTGCAGTAAGCCCCAGAAGACATACTGTTCAGTGGTGAGCTGGCATTTCCTGGAGTGATCTCCGCAACTGCTTGACCAGTGGGAAGACACCACGTCGACACTGGCATCTTTTGGAAAAGCCTGTCCCGCACAGCAGATTCAAAAGGAGGAGGTGGGGTCATTCTGCTGGAAGACAGCATCACTTCCACCGTAGAGACATAGATGGGTGCAGATGAAATTTTGCTGCGATAGCCCCTGCATGACATGCTGCAGCTTAGTCCTAAACGGTACAAAACCAAAGCCACAAAAGCTTGCCTTTCCTCCTGTTTTTAAAACCAATGCCTAATCCTTTTTCCTTTGGCACTGGAAATTTCCATTATTCCTCTGCAGCAAAGGAACAAGAGGTTAATAAACATTCTTCAGGAAAAAAAAAATAAAAAAAAACAAATTCAAAATAAAAAGCATAGCTCTTCTAGGACTGCCACTGCCACCACCTCCTATCAACTCTGCAAAGTGATATTAGAGTGGGATGGGCAGAAAGATAAATTACAGAGCATGAGGCTCTGCTCCCTGAGTCCTCTGACAGTGAGACTGCAGACAGAGGAGGAGGGAGCCAAAAATGCTTGCCAGAGACAGCCCGTGAACTTGCTGTTATTTCATCTGTGGAAAGAAATGAAAGAGCTAACCTGAGCAATGCATCTGTTGCTGTGAAAAGGTTAGAATGGAGCAGCGTACAGGCTGCTGCTTCTGCTCAAAACAAAACCGATTTTTTTTTCTTCCTTCACTCTTTCAGCTGTTGCTTGTCAGCACTCCGAATGGCAGGATCTCAGTTTGTAGGTCTTAGAGAGTTTCCTACAATAGTTTCATGCAATGGCACAACAGAATTCATAATAAAAAAAATAAAAAAGATAGATATTTGCCTAATTTTCTCCACATGTGTTCTATTTTCTTTAGCATAGAACAATCCTAGACTAAATTCTGCAGAAATCCTTCGAAGGTTTAAGTAACTTGGATGTAATATAAGATGCTGGCATGAAGTCAAACCTGTCACACTGGCACAGAGAACGAATAAGAGAGCAGCTCTTAGTAGCAGTTCTTAGTTTAAAACAAGCCCGTGTTACCTCGCTCCTTCCCCTGCTTCTTGCTGCTGGGAGAGACTTGCTTAAAGGCATAAGAAGTTTGTTCTGGATAAATAGGACCTGATAATCATGGGATGATAGAAGCTGGTTTCCTACACACATATTTTGCAGTTATGCAACTGTGAAATGCACATGACTGAACATTGGCCCTAAACACAACAGTCAGAAGAAACACAGGAGTGGAGAGATTGCTTATATTTGTCTGCCTGACGGTAACCTTTGTGAATGCATATTTGCTTCTGTCCATTCTGAAGGCAAAAAATGACAGAATTCCCATTGGAAGAGTGGTTTGGAAGTCTTCAACTGATGTCTGGGCTGAATACTTTTCCCAAAGAGTCCATTTGAAAGGACTGCTTTCCTGCCCTCTTGCAGGTCTCCCTGGGGAGCAGGGTCTGTGTCACCATGCAGCCACATTTTAACTCATATAATAGTAACAGAGATCCATCAAAAAGCAACAGATTCCTCTTCCACTTGTTCTTGAAATGCAGAGAAATAAAGTACAAATTGGGAATAGGGTCCCTCAATTTGTTGTCAGATTATAATCACTGACCTATAAGGCAGATGGTGCCTGCTGCAATGACCGCTTTGCACTCCTTGCTGTTTCTCCCTCATTCAGGTGGGAGTCCTGCTGTGTTGGAAAAGCCCCTGTGAAGAACTATCCCACAGAGATGAGAGAATGAAAGCAACGTGGGATATTCCACAGTACAGGAGTTCTGGCTGCAGAGGAGTCAGAACAGTGTTGGTGTTTCTATTCACAGCCAGGCTGATGCATTGCATATTAAGGAAGGAGTGGAGTCCAGGAAAAGGTAATTCATTTCTGTTCCTCCATTAACAGCAGTAAATATACCTCTTCTTGCAATGACTGGCTTTCTTTGTTGCTGCTACTCTGTAAGTTCCTTTAAGGTATAACTTAATTTGGATGTAAACACATTCAGTCTCTGACTCAGTCCGGCTTTTCAGCCTTGTGACAGTGCAAGCCTGCACCTCTCCATGTTTATACTCATTGCGGACTTAAACAGATGGCATGGGACAGTGAGGTGATCTCCAACTCAGCCAGGTTCCAACTCAGTAAAAGCAACATAAAGACAGCAAAAATGTGATTTAAAATAAGCAAGGAGCAGTGGTATTTGTGAAATACATTTAAGATATGCTTTCACCAATGCTCTTCAGTGACGAGGCAAGCTGATGTCTCTGGGCAGCTACCTTTTCTTCATGGCATTTTAGTTCAGTGTCAACTGTAGGTTAAAACCAAGATGACCAGAATGGACATCACAGGAGTGAGTCATCATGATAAAGGAAAATGAGTAAAAGCTGGTTGCAATACTGTGCTAACTGGAGGAATAGTGAGAGTCCAAACTCCTTCTGAGAGCTCACAGCTCGTTGAGGATCAATTTCCTTTTATCTTTGGCTATGAACAAATTCAGTATCTCCTCTTCCCATACATTTCCTAGATTAAAATTGAGAACTAATCCATAATGGTCTCTTCTAGGCATAACGATAGGTGGGTGGTGGTAGTAACTGTGACAGCAAAGGAGGAGACATATAGCTGATTGTGCTTTCCGTATTATGAACCTGGAAATCTATAGTGTTTTGCAATCTCTCTGATGAATCTCAGATAGATACGTGGTCACTGATTTCATTATTAGATATTTGTTGATATGGTGCACACCCCAATGACCTGCTTTTCTTTTTTATAAAACAAACTCTGTGAGCACATAATTATAATTTTTTATATGTATAATTCTTCATGACTGTGAGACAGCATCTGTGCAAGAGGGTGCTGTGAGGGACTGCCAAGTATCCACAATCTGCTTTTCAGTCTTGTGAATACTTAACGCACACAAATAAAAACAAGAGGGTACCAGACACCTTGGAAGTCATGTAGAGAAAGATTCTGAGAACAGAACTGTCCCTCGCACTCCTCAAGGTCACTGTCTTCATTCACAGGCTTTGCTCTGGCAGGAGAGACTTGCAGTAGTGGCAGGTGGCAGCTCTGGCCACTCCGAACAAAAGACTTTACCCAGGCTGCGATGGAGACCCTCCATTTTTATGGCCATCTACACTGCAGCATGTAGCAATGGAAAATTCAGCTGAGTAAACAAGTAATATGAAGTGCAGTTTAACTGTACAGGATGTGCCAGGGGCATACTAGAATTGCCAGTGCAACCCCTTTCATGTAAGAGCAATATAATATTTTCTGACCAGGAGTCATGACTGATGGCAAGAAGAAACACAAGCCCTTAGCAGCTATGCTGTATATTCACCTCTAAGGTATATAATGCAAAACAGATGCCATATTCAGTGTCCTGTGGGTTGGCTGATCTCGATTTCATAACAGAAGGAATACAGTGGTCAAAATTCTACATTTTTCCGATGATTTTACCCATATAGAAGCTTAGCAATGATGTATCACTGCTTGGTAGGGAATGGAACAAGATATTATGCAACTTGTGCCACATGTTAATTAAGAAACAAATTAAATTTTTTAACTGACAGGACTGTGTAAGATTTTCCTTCAGAAATTTGAAGCTAGAAGAAACACTCTTGGTTTTGAGTTTGAACACAAACTCAGGGTGCAGATCAGTTTAGCTACCTTCTGGGAATTCTGAAGATATCTATTTCCTGCAGTCAGCGAGAAGTGAAAGTCCCATAGGTCCCAAACAGTTAAGTATTACTGCATAGCACAGCTCATGGTCACTTTTCCTAAAGGTTTAGTGCCAGTGAAAAAGCACTTGTGGGAACCAAAGTCCAAAACAAATCTGGAGTCATTCTTTCATGCTGCTACTCATCTGGAAGAATTAAGAATGATTTTTCCACAATAAGAAAAAATCCTAAGGTACTAACTTTCTGCAGTTTTGCTTCAACTGTTCAGTTAGGCAACCTTCAACCCATCAATCTGGACAGCATGCCAAAGCTCAGCACAGCTACTGCAATCTGTCAGTCTATGACTTTGCACAGAGCATCTGGAAAGGACATCTGAATTCTACACTCATAGATTTGTGATAGCAAGTGTCAGACCTCAAGTAGGAACTATTTTAAATAGTTTCCATTAATCCAGGAAAGGGCAGGAAAGAGAAAAGATAATATTGGTAAGAAAATATATTTCAAGGGTTGTGAAATGATGCTACAAGGAATATCCTTCAGGCTCTTTGCATTAATGATGTCAGCCTGCTCTTCATGACTCCACTAGCTCACTTTTCTCTACTGCATCAAACAGAAGCAACTGCTCCCCACAGTCGAATTAATTCCTAGTCTTTCTCCACATTGCTATCAATTTGCTTGCGTAACAGAGAAGTCAGTATACTGTATACTGTCAACATCAATTTTCCTGTAGCTACATTTCCTCAACACTACTCCCCCTCTGCCTTGGGGATGTTCCCAGCAATGTCCCCTAAAGCAATCTCCCTATCCTCCTTTGAACTCTTGTTTACAATTTCCTTTTTCTCTGAAGCCTGTGAAACAATATGTCAATAGTTAGGCAGTGGTATTCTGAGATCTCTGTTTATCATGCTGACTAATACTGTACCATTGTCTTCCCCTTCTGTTATGGCTCTGCAGGCTCATCTGTGACCTCTTCAGTTACGTTTATATGCAAGAAATTATCTTTGAAGCAAGGATCATCTTTTTGTTTCCCCCTTTTCCCCCACAAATCAGGGAGAGGTCTTGGCACACTTTTACTGTCTCCAAAGTGCATAATGCAAATAATAGTAACAGAAAGAGTATCTTGTCTATATCCAGATCCAAGGATTTTAAGTTGCAATTGAATATTAGTGCCACTTTTAGCCTGGAAGAGTTTACCTGCTTAAAGAGTTTAACTGCTTATTTCAAGTTTCAAGTTTATAAATGCACTTACTTCCTGTGAGTTCAGGAGCATGTCCAAGTGATCCCAATCTTTGTAGAACATCTGCTCTTGGTGTATTTTCTCCAGCCACTCCTTCTTCTGTTTCCATTCATTGTATACATTTTCCTTCTCTTCCATCAGTGCCTGTAGTTTCTGCTGAATCTGAACACAATACCCAAAGAAAAACTCTGGTTAGTCTTCATAGCCCATGGGACCAGGGTTAGGTGAAAGGAGAATGAATCAGGTAGAGCCAGGTATAAGTCACTTAAATGGCACTTCAGCCAAAACTACCAAACAGAGAAAAGCAAAACAAGTTCTAGCACTTATATATAGGCAGACAGATAATCAGAGAGGTGGCTCATCTCAGGAATGGAGGAATGTTCCTTACAGTGTTTATAGCAGCCCAAGTCAAGTGTCAGGGAAAGAAATGTTCCTCAAGTGCACCTTCTAGAATCACAGCGTAATGCTCCCTTATCGTTAGTCATAACAGCACAGGACAGATAACTTTTATAGGTATTGGCATAGCACATTCTGCCATTCAGTGAGTACGTATCACGATGTTAGACTTTGTGAATATACATAGTTTGAAAGCTGAAATTACACAGACCTTCTTATGATAAATGACTTCTTTCTGCCTGTTTTTCTACAAGCAAAGGATTTTGCAGTCAAGAAATTTTCTAGTTACTTTAGGTATACATTGCAATATTTAATGAATATTCAGGAGACATCTTGGTCAGACAGGAGAGTAATATTTATGAACTCCGCTCTGCTTTCGGAAGGTATTCAAGAGACATACTATAGAATTATCAGGGGTAACATAAACTAGTGGGTACTTATCCTGGAAAAGAAATAATACTATTAAAATTTTAGAAGCTACTTGTCTCGAGTAAGTTTACATTTTGGTTTCTGTCTTTCATGTCTGGGGAACTAAATACACCAGCATAATTCACTAGTACAGAAAATGTTCCAGTTAGTCTTTATACCCTCTGATATTTTTGAATCTTTTCTTGTTTGATTGAGATGTCTTTGTCCAGTGTGGTCTGGTGCGGACATAGTATTGTAAGGTGCATGAAAGAATTTGTGTGAAAGAATTTGTGTGCCCTGCTGTGGGCACTCAGGGCACTTCAGCACTCATCTACTCCTGAGGTAGGAAATGGCCAATGTTTCTATGACCAAGCTAGATAATACGTTGAGGCAAATGTAGATCATGCATATCCTTATATGAGAGTGCTTGCACAGATGTATATGTTTACAGTGTTATACAGTACAAAATGATAGTTACACTGGTGCTAAGCAGTTTTAAATATTTGTGACTTTGAACTCAAATGTGTTTCAATTACCTCTCTTGTTCTCATTTTCTCATCTTGCAAGAGTGACTGTCCTAGCTGTACAACATGATTATACTTCTCCTCTCGTGCTTCAATCTCTGCTAATAGCTGTTGATGCTGGTTAAGTCTCAGGCTGCTAGTAGATAGGTCCCGAATGGTCTCCTTGGCTTTCATTTCCCTTATCATTTCTGCTGCCCAGGAGAAATAGTCCCACACCTGGAACCCAGGAAAATGTGAAAAATGAGGTTAGGTTTGAAGCTTGGGTTATCGGACAGTAAAGTCATAACCTGACTGCCTCCAAGTGAAAAATAGTTAATAAAAATCACAGAGAAAAAGGAAAATATTTCATTAAGGCTGATAGCCCCTTTATGAATTTGTTAAGGAAGGACAGAAATTTCTATACACTGTGTTAAAAGAAATCATATACATTTTTGTAATGTCATAACTATAAACAAACCGTGTCATATCACATCAGCAAACAAAATAATATTATTTGTTGTCCTTGCATGCATCCTTTTTTAAGTGCTTTCTGGAGCTATTCCTCCTCAGAGGATATAACAGTATATCACCCTACTTTTTAAGGCCTTAGCTTAGACTAACACATGTCCATTTAAAACTCAGGCTGAATACACATTATAAAGTGAAAGACAGGAGTGAGAATTGTCAGGTGAAAGAAAAATGAGTTCACTCTATTAATAGAGGTGGAAAAATGTAAGTCAGGAAAATTTGATTAAGCATATCAGATATGCAGCTTTAACTCTTGCTTTGTGGAACTATATGACTGAGGTTGTCATAGAACGCAATTCTGGAAGAAACAAGGATGTACTGCTAATATACTTTCAAACTCGGACAAACCAATAAACATACATAGATTTACAACATCTGAAAATGTCTGAGGCATTCAGTTGAGGCAATTATTAGCAAGAAAATTCTTAAACAAAACCCTGAGGATTGTTTTCATTTTGTAGCTGACAAAATGTGGGCAACTAAAAATAAATTGACATTTTTTGTGTGTCATTTTCTGCACTTGATTTATAGCACCTTTACCAGCCCACTTATTTTTGGCATCTCATTTGATTCTGTAATAAATAGGTGTTGCCCTCTTATATGTCACTCGGTAAAAATAGGACATCAAGGGAATGCACAGGGGATTATATGGGATGATGAATTAAGTTTTGTTACACTTTAATTGTGTCTGGATTGTTTGAACTGATGTAGTAAATGGTCTTTTAGATTTCTACTGTATTTTAAAAGAGTTTTACAAGCAACTAGTGTTTAAAAAAACCCTCTTTTACTGCAGAAAGCTAAAAAATCTCTCTGATGAATGGTTGCTGTTTTTCCCACTGAAGGAAAATATGTAATGGAAATAGCTTCTGCCTGTTCCACTTTATGCATGGATTTTATCTATATTATTAAAATTTGGTACAGCTTAAAGCTGGCTAGAGAACCATCCTTCTAGAAATAAATGTTTTCAGAAAAGCGCCAAAAATTCAGCTTGTCCAGTTTGGGGTTCTGAGGGTCTAGGTTTTAAAGCAAGATGCTTTTTTCTTAAAGTCAGGTAACATAGCTACTATGTGACTCTTCCTAGTGGCTGCAGTCCTTTAAATGGGCCCAACATGTGTTGGCATTATTTTCATTTGCAGAACTATAATTCATGTAGAGCTGAATGTCACTGAAGACACTGACATTGCACTTGGCACAGTGCAAACGTCTAAGACTCCCTGAGACTTAAGCTAAGCATTAGGAAAAAATCCAGAAAAAAACCATAAATATCAGGCTATTTAATGCAATGGAGCAAGTTAGGAGCCAACAAGAGGTTAATGGACTGCCACTGCCAGCAACATTTAAGGATAAACCAGGTATGTGTCTGCAAGAAACTCCTAAGCAGGGCCAGACTGAAGCCATGGAAATCCTAGCACTATCTTCAGAGCAATTCAGCAACACTTGGAAGTATAATTCGAAATTCTGATTCCTTCACAGACTTTCTTGGAAGATTTGGAGCCCTCTTCTCTTACTGCCTGCTGTCAGGTATGACCAGATCTGCTGTTTAGTCAGAGTGAAATCATACTTGATGCGAAGCAAGGAGATACACTAGATGATTATGCAGAATTCTCATTTCATGGAGAGATCTGTAGATATTTCATTGCTGTTCTGCTTTTTAATCTGTGCAGAATTGCGTAATGAAAAAGCCCTACGGGCTCTGCATGTGAAAAAAACTAATGAAAAAAATACACTGGGCAGCTGTGCCTAAAATTAAGTAACTTAGCGGATCTCTTAGCATATCTGAAAGAGGAAAGTAAGCAAAGCTGTCTCTTGTGCTCAGCAATATAGAGGATGTTCTGCAGCAAATCTGCTCTAACCTACCCTGGAGCCACTGAGATTCTTACAGCCATTAGATTGTGATAACCCTGCCTTGACCCATCTGGGCAGAAAGATGGAGTCATAGAACTTGCCAAATCATTTTGGGAAAATTATTGTCGGGAAAGGAGGTTAAAATTGAGAGGATTAGAAATATTTCTTGTCGGCAGACTGGCACCAAAGAAAGCAGATGCTTGGGGCATAATTTCACCTGGACATGTCGCTGGGAGTGCAGTCACCTGCTTTTGTCATTTTGTTTTATGATGGTAGGAAATGTTTTAATGACGATATAATCTTCTCCATCAAGTACTGATGGATTTGTACATTATATATAGTGTTTATTGCTTGCAAACTTAGCAATGCAGATGAGAGGATGCATTTTTCCAGAGTAAGCAATGGTTATAGGTTTTCCATTCAGATAGGACGCATTAGAGATTTCAGATAAAATTCAAACCGGGGTGTTTGTATCGTGTACAGCCCCAAAACCAGAAATTAAGAAGCAGCTCACCACCAGCATATCCTCAGTAACTAAGCATATGAAATCAATTTTGGAAAAAAAAAAAAAAAAACACCAAAAAGAATTCTCAGCGACTGTGTTTGAATGGACAAATCCGTCGAAGTATTGTCTCTTGATGAAGCTGTGCCCCAGCTGAAGATTTCCAGAAGCTAATACATTTTAGAAGAATACATATGAGAAGACGCTTGCCCTGTACTTATGGTCTTCCCTAGATGTCTGCTTTGGATCACTGCCCAGAAGAGGATACTGGGCAGATGGACCTTCCGCCTACATTTGTAGAACCGCTCTAATTTTCCTGAATTAATATTCTAATTTATTCTATTTCCTTCTCAACAGCCTTGCACAAGAATTTTTCATAAAATGAAGTCTTAACAGCTAAAAAGACAATTCCAGAAAACAAAGTGCCACAAGCCCCTTTTACCTTTAGCTAAACTTAAAGCTTTAGACTTAGAGTGGCTTTCCCTAACACACAGAAGCCTTTCATGCTAACACAAGGCATCACATCTGATCTGTTGTGGTCCTGCTTCCAAGTAACACCCCTAAAACAAGCATATGGGATGTTTCACCCAGGGGACCACACCCTGGCTCTTCTCTGCTTCCCAGAAAACGTGGAAACAGCTCATGAACTACCGCATCTTGGAGGCATCTCTAACTGACCCCGAAGTTACACGTGGAACAGCCAAAGCATAGGATCACCTGAACCACAGGAACACCATACTCAGCATTCATATCACAATGGATTGGCCTTCCTCACCCATATCTTATATAGCATTTCATAAAAGAGGGCTCTCACAGTTTTGTACCTGCCACCGCAGTACTTGCAGCAATAATCCATTAATTTACTGTGGAGTAACTCAACTGATTTCACTGCAACTGTTGTCATTCACTTAGTTTTCCATGACCTGCTGAGTTCTTTGGTGACAATTACCATGTCTTGTAGTTAATAATATTGTGCTGATATACGTAAGTCACTGTGTTTAAGCAAATTGAGAGGTTACTACTACGACGCAACAGAGACCAGCGAGTTGTGTTGAATACATTTTATGAAGTAAGTTAACTGAAGATTACTGGATGCACTGAATACAGAGTAAACTTTGAAAGAGGGAGAGGGAGAGACAGAAAAGCTTCTGTCCATTATAAATAGAAAGCTGATACCTATTTTTATTACTCTTACTCAGTGGGAGTTGCAGCACATTTGAAAATTAGGTCCATCCACCACTATTCCTGCAAAGGGGTGACCACCTCTGACAGCTCTCAAATAACTCATATGTTATTGAACACAAGCTCCCCTTACTCCAAGGGGCAGAAGATTCTTATCCTCTAACACCTTTCTAAATAGCTGCAAGCACTTAATACTAGGTGAATAACACAACTCCAGCAACTTTTCACATCAACCTTTGCAGCTCAGAAGTCCACCCATGATTGACACACACTGAAGGCAGCTTTCCCTGTGTGCCAAAGGACGGAAGATAGAAGTGCTTACGTGTGCTTGAAACTGGTAAAGCTTGTATGCTTGTTCCAGAAGTTCCTTGCGCAGTTCCACTTTAGACTTCAGGGCCTTCCAGTTTGTCACTATTGCCTGCTGCTTTCCTTTCAGGTCTGCTGCCTGTTTCTTGGAGCAGTGGGCCAGCACATGATCTGCAGAGAGAATCAGCTCCTGCAGCTGTACGCAGGAAGGAAAGAAGAAGGTAGGAGTGAGTTATAAAGATCTAGCTAACATTACAGAAACAATGACAAGGGATAAGTTACCTGTACATGACACTATAGTTCAAGTAACATTCTCATATCTAGGTTTTTCCACGCTAAACAAAAACTTCCCTCATTTCAGTTCTGTGGAATAACAGTGACATCCAGTGTTTGCCAGGGCTCATCACACTTTTCAGCACTTTTCAAACAGGCAGATATTTTTTGTTTCTTTTTTTCTATCATACCACTTACTAAAATGGGATCCTCACAAGAATATACTATAAAACTAATGCAAAGAATAACTACTCATACCTTGTTCTCCCTGGTGTTTACAGTAATTGCCACTACATTCTCTTCATGCATATCCCATGCTCTTTCACCTCGAAAAGTAACAAGCACCTGATGGGATCAATTTTTATCTGCCATAAGGCCAAGATATCAGGCTACTGATAAGGAGTATTGGGATAACTACTTTAGTAATCTCAATATAATGCATGCTGTGTTAACTCAAATGCTACGTTTATTAAACAAAGAGATAAAAAGATTTTATTGGTCTAGTTGAAGTTAACCAAATCTATTATATAAGAGGAAGCTTTCTAAGCAACAGCTGTTCTCACGAGCTGATGTTTTTCACAAGTTTGTATAACAAGCCCTACCTTTCTCTTCTTTCTCGCAGTCCAATCTCAAACCCTCTAAACTTGTTTTAATTCCCAGACGGCCCCCCCACCCTTCCTTCTGTAATCCTCTGTAGTCAATTGTTCATTTTGTGTTCAATAAATATTGAATTTCTCTGCACATAGAAGAGATTCTGGATTTTTCCTTGCAATTACCCTGCATGCTTTGAACAAAGAGGTAAACACATCATAAAGCTTGGTATAATCATACACTTCAAACAGTGATCAGAGGCATTCCTGTGAGTCATTTCAAAAGTCAACTCTCATTATAACATGTTCCCTTTTTAAAAGGTTTTAAATGACTCATTTCATCGTTTCCATCAGACCTTAAATGTCTTAAAAAAGTAGAAGACTCTGAGGAAGAACCTTGGCCTTTTCTAGGTTCTTACAGCAGTAAGTATATAACAGCAAATTAATACTATGATTGTACTGGAAATTTGGATTTTGGCTACCCATTAAAGATCATGAATTTTCATTACCTGTTGCTCATTCCCAATAAGCTCATGCTCCAGGGCCACATGGTTGCGGAGCTGGGTTTGAACACCTCTCATGTCTTTAGCAATGTCATCTGGAATACTTTTGGACTTTTCCTAGCAAGGAAGAAATCAGTGCAAGCTTTGTTACTTAATGCTTCCAAGCAAAACACATTAGAAGTCTACTTCAGTAATTTTGTGTAGTGTTCTGCATACTGCACAGGTAAGGACCTGTGCCGGATAAGGAGAAGCCAGAAAAATCTGTCCTAGCACATCTGTCCTTACACTGCTAAGTGTGTCAGTGATTGAGCTACTCAGCTGAGCTGTGAGAGACCAACGATCGTCTTTTCTCGATTAGGCAATGCACAAAAAAATTCCTACAGGTCCTGAGCTTGGAATCTATCTTAAATAGCTATTGCAGTGACCATTGGTGAGCTCTGAAAATAGCGCTAAAAATCAGTAGTCTCAGGCCATTCTTTGGCATGCATGTGGACTATTTGTGAACCACCTTTACATACAAACTTACTCACACCTGCTCAGTAAAGATGTGTTAAAAAAGAGACACATGCAAAGAAGGATTATTGTAAAGATGAGAGCAACTGAGAGACCATCATAAAAGAGGAGACAAACATTTATTTTGCTCAATAAAGGTTCTGAGGGGCATATAGCTGTTATGCAGACATGTACTGGCAGCACAGCAAGGAAAAAGAAAAGGTATTTTAGCTGGAGGACAACATTGTCACTAGAATAAAATGGTTCGAAATTTGCTTCAGGTCAGTTTAGGTGAAAATTAGAAGAATATTTCCAACCATCAGAGAAGAACATTTTTATAATAGATTCACAGGCAGGTTGGGGCTCACTAACAACACATTTTGTTAAGGCTGTAAAAGGACAGTATGGTTGCTTACGATATGATAATATTGGACTTGGTCACTTAAGAGGTATCTTCTAGTCCTATGTTCCTAATAGAAATGACACTCTCTGCCAAACATCTCAGCAGCTGGTACATGAAAGGATAGACATGACGACTGAATTGCTATCTCACTTAGAAGCTTATTAACAGAATAAGATGCAAGAAATGTAAATTGTCACTGCCTGAGCCAAATCCAGTGCAGGGTTTAAGCCAGTCTCTGGGGCATTTCTGAAATATCACTTGTCACAGCCACAGAATTAATAATTGAAGTATTGAAGTTAAATATGCACCAGGTTCTGAAAACTCCAGGTGGTGTACAGTGAAATATGAGACATTTGCTTTTCTGTTTACAACAGGGAAAGAAAACAGGAATAACATAGTTGAATAGGGCAGCCTCTGCTAGCACAAACAAGTGGAAAATCTGCTGCCTGTAACCTAACAAAGTCCCGTTGCCTTGCATGCAGTGAAGGCTCTGATGGATCACATCCTCCTATACACATCTCCATTAGGATGACCGCACCTTTCAGTATAGTAAGGATGTGGTTTCCCATTAAATTCTTTGGGATGTGCAGATAAAATGTAAGGCTGAAGATTTTCACTGGGACTTCTCCTCCTGTCCTCCTATGACTATTTGAAGTTATTGCCAATACTGGGTACCAGAAAGGAGGAAAAGGACTCATTTTTGGCCCTACTTCTGACATCAGGTCACAAGATTGCGTGACACCCTCCTAGGCTAATGGTCACTGTAATCCAAACTTTTTTTTTCAAGAGAGTTCTTTCTTCAGTGCATAGAGGTCCAATAGTGTAAAGGAAGGAGCACAAGGAGGCAGTGAACAGTTTTAAAATCTGACTTGATGACTGGAAACAACATTACAGTATGTATTACACTATGCGACAATTCAGTTCAAGGCCTGGTTACTCAGCTTCTTCAAAATAAGCAAGTCTAACTAGACTTAGTTTCACCAGTGGTCTCATGAATTGTCCTGTCAGGCACCTGAGGATTACCTAGAATTTTTTGAGAACCTTGAGTAAGATGCAGTTACTCACTGGGAATACGTAAAAGTCAGCAGCAGGCATGCTAAAAATGATAAGAACACTGTATAAATTACACTGAAATGAAAGTTCTCACTATTCAGTTTTCCTTTTTATTTTTTATTTTATTTTTTTTTTACCTCAATATGGGCCAGAGCATCTGTTAGGTCTTGGTAACACTTGTGAATCGCTTCAGCATCTCTTAGTCGCTCACCTTGTAATCTGGTAATTTCCAATAGCTCCTCCCAGGAATTCCTACAAAGGAGCATGGGGAGAGGAAGCATATAAAACATGCAAAATACGAGTAATGAGATTAACAGTTTGAAGAAAGCTTAAAAACAAGACCTCCTCTTATTTTTATTTCTTCTTTTCAGTCCTGCCATTAAGTTCTGTCAAAGCAACTCTGAGGGGCAGAACATGTCCCTCGCCTTATTCTGTCTGTGTCTTCCTCTCTGCTCCAGGTACTTACATGGATGCCCCTACGTAAGGATGTCCCTCTGCAACACATGCTTCAGGATCCACATGTTGCTTCACAACCTGATGCAACTACATGGGAGGAGAGGAGGAAGATAGCAAGGTGGATGGACTCCTGGATGAAGTACACAGATATGCTCTAAAAGGGGGACAGCAGTTCCTCTCCTACCTGAGGCTGCCTCCCTAAAACTTCCACACTGATCTAAACATCAAACAGATGACCAAAGTAGGCCCTCTGTTGATTTCCACTGACATATTCAGGAGAGTCAGTAAGTGCTGCATCTGCCCAGCAGTACATCTGACACCATGGGATATGGGGATTTGCTAAAGTCAGCAGCAGGCCTTCTCCTCCCCTGCTGCTGCTGGTCTCTGGCTTCTTAATATGTGGTACGAGGAGCAAAGAGATTGTTTGCAGAGGATTGGGATGAGGACTGGGCCAGACCCTACTATTTCATCATCCTTCTCTTTGGGACTAGTTTAGACCAGTGCCAGATAGTATGAGAAGCAAAGATGATCTTAATGACTGCAAAGAACAGTCATGGGGTTCAAACTTCAGAAGCAGAAGCAATAAGGGTGCAACTAAACTCCCAGCCCTTCAGTTAGGCGATCTTGTTTCAAAGGGCAAAGGAAGTTCATTGACCCCTTGCTCGCAAAGCGTCTCTGATACAATTTGCAAGAAGCTATATCAGCAAGGAGATAGAGTCTGCTCTACAGTAGTCTATTTTTAAAGGAAGCACGGAGCAGTTCTGTGCCAGTGAACAAATCACACACTTTGCAGTTAGAGAACTGGGAGTAAGTGCCTTATCCTTTTCTTTTTTTTCCTCATTTCCTCCTCTTTGCAAAGGAGCTGAATGAGAAAGTAGTACAGAGCTAGCACAAGTCTCCTACCTTAGCTCCTTCTGCTTCTGTCGGATTTCCTGGGACTCAGAATAGCCACAGTTCAGCAAATTTTCTGCTAGCTGCTGGCAAACCACAACTCTCTTCCCAGCTGTTTCCAACTGGCGTCGAAATGCGTCGTATTTGGCACAAAGTTGCTTATGAAGGAAAAACAACAAGAAGTCATTTTGCGTGCTGTTTTTCCCAAGCATACCTGCTCAGCTGTGAGAACAGGGCCCAAAGGCTGATCACATTTGGAGATGAAGAAACTTCAGAACAAGATGTTAATCACTGGATTTTACCTCCAATGACCATGATGATCTACAGATTGGTAGCAAAAGCATGAGATCTGTGAGACAGACAGGAGGCAGGATAATGTTATGGGGCATAGAAATAGGCACATTTTATTCAATGTACAATGAATTTCAATTATTAAATGATATGTGCTTACATCATGAACTCAAACGTGTTCGGTACTATAAGTGAATGCTGTAGTCCAATTCCCAGATTTACAACAAAAGATATTTTGAAATAAATGATAAAAATGAGGATATTGAGAGGTATAAATGTAGCTGCCCATACATTAGCATTTAGCACACAGAATTTTCTCACATTAGCAATGATAAAAACTGCTTAGTGGGCACCACATTTAAATATCTGATTATCAAAAATAGAACGTGGTTGAACTCTGAATCTCTGAAGATGCAAACATTTTAGCATGCAGTTGTTTTGTGTAGCCCAACCCTCTTTCTAGCCATCTCTCTTGTGGTAACAGGATGTAAGAGTTAGGCAACACTGCCTGCCTGTCATTACCAGTCAATCCTTTTCATCCACTCCTCCCCCCTTTTCTCTTCCCCTCTCCCAGTTTCTTATTTCTTATGCTGCTTTCTAAGTTTTCAAGGATAATGCTGTAACCTTTTAACAGTCCCACTCCACACTGTTCAGTTGATTTTCGATCTGTTGTCCAAAAACCTCACCAAGACATGCTTGTAGTCATTTCCATAGTCTTCAGAGCTGGCTACTTGTTTCTGTTGGGTGATCCAGTCCTGCAGATCTTCATACTCCCGCAGGAATTCATGCAAGATAAGAGTCTCATCCAGCTTCTTCCCTCTATTGGGAACAGGAGAAAAGACAAGACAAGACATTGAGACTAAGGGATTAAAGAGGAGGGCGATGAGTAATTTTCTTCCTACTGATCCCTCAGACCTCTCCCTACCAAGATTCATTCTCTTTAATGAAAGGTGTCACTTTAGTTCTCTAGGTTGCAAAAGATGCTGTAGGACAATTGCAGTTGGCCAGCAAACTCAGCGTAGCTGGCTGAGTTTCACAGCACAGTAGTTTTCAGAGTCATTTATTTGTTATTCCACTTACTAAGCCCCACCTCTTTTCTAAGTAAAATATTTCTGATGCAAAAAGCTAAATAGTTCAAGTAAATATTTGTTACTTCCTGACAACAAACTAGAAGTGTTTAAGAACTTCAGGTACAAGCAAACTGTCTTGTTTTAAATATCTTACTGTAATAGTAACACAATGGAAGTGAAATAGAATGTAAATGACTCATTTAAGGATAAAAGCCTTCCTGTATTAACACAGCCACTAGGCACAGAGATAAGCGTAACTGTCATTATCACTCTCCTAATATGAGTCAAGACATTTATGAGCAATGCTAAGGAAGCTTTTCAAAAACAGTCTCTTTCTTTTTGATGACAGATTCCAGATACAAGGACAGCTAGTCATAACACAGCATCTCAACTCACTTAACGGGAGGGTAATGAAGGGAAAAGAGGAAATTTTGGGCCTCTCAAATCCTTAATGTGAAGTAGGACAACCTGAACAAAATGTAAGGTTCTTGCTTATCAGTAGTAACAAGCTCAGCAGTGCGCAGGACTCGAGCACAAAGACAAACAATTTCCTAAGTACAATTTTAAAAAAAGAAGAGAAAATGAACATGATCCAAATCCCAGTGAGGTAACTGGAGGCATTCTTTACTGACGTCAGTGGGCTTTAAGTCAAACCCAGGATCTAAGGGGCGATGTATATGAGTCAGTTGAGATATATATTTTTCTAGTTCATACCTTGCTGCTGCTAGTTCCTGTAACTCCTGGAGTCTTGAGTGAACTTGGTCCTTTGGGCCATCAACGTCAACATACTGATTGGAGCCCACAAGAAGAGTTTGGGCACTTTCACTCATTTCTTTCAACAAAGTCTGATAAACAGCAATCTCATGCTCCAGTGCCTGGCAGGGAGAAGACAAACGGAGAAGATAAGAGCCACTTGTCCAAGATCTGCATTATTTGAACTTTTGCACCAACCTCTGGTATGATCATTGAACCATTAAAAGTGGAGAAAAACTTTTTGGAAGCATTAGTTTCCTGGACTTGGTCACATTTATATAATTCTCTATCAATTTTTTAAGGGAGAGTGGGAAATTGTACCTAAATTCAAACAAACTAACAAAGAGATTAGAAAGTCCTGGCACGTTGACAAACACGGAATGGTATTTCTGGAATAATAGTTTATCTTCATTTCTAAGACAAAATTATAGCTTCTGCATGCCTCTATTATGACTGAAAAGCAGATACCAGGTCACAGTCAGTTTTGTATTCGGAAAAATAGGATGAGAAAAGTCACCATTCTCCTTTTTCCCTAAACCACATTTTATCTAACTATATTAGTATGCTGAATTTATATTTTCTCTGTGTTCATATAGATATAGACATATGTCAATGTGAAATATTTTGAAGATGACTGTACACTTAAGCACTAATGAAATGGAAAATTTCACAAAGGTGGACAGATCTGCCAGTGTAGCTCCTGCAAGTATTTAGAATTTAAGCAGAGATCTCTTGATCTTCTTTAACACCAATTTTCAGATAGATGAACTAGAAAGAAAGAGAAATGGAGTAATTTTGGAATGCAGGAGAGAGGAAATATTTTTTATACATACAAATCTGAAAAATTCTCTCTTCAAGTTTGATGATGTGTAGACAGCACCAAACTGAAGGCCCAGCTTCCACAGGAGAGAGGGAAGCCCTGCTACACATTCACTGAGATTTACGCTTTTCTGAAGGGATAAAAGCAGTCTCACCATGAACAGATCTCTGCATTTTCATCCTATCTTTACAATTTTAAAATCCTACCTCACAAGCATGTGTTTTCACTCAAGAAACTCCTTAGGATATGGATTTGGTAGCTAGTCAACACCACTCCCTAGTCTGCTGGAGCTGAGTGGTCTTATTTGACACAGTGTGTTTCTTGCACCCCACAGCATGAGTATATTACCCTTATGGAGCTCTGAGGCACTGCTATTCCAGAGCATGACACACAGACTGAGAAGATTCAAGCTTTCTTGAACCACTGATTTATCAATGGATCCATGAATCCAAACCCGAGAGGGGCAATTCTTTCCCAAAGTAACAGAGCAACTCAGTTCTTTAACTTATCCATGGATACCAACTCTGATCATTCCATACTAATTCTTCAAGAAATATTAAAAAGCTTTTGAAATACTTTCTGTTTGGAAATACCTTATGTTTTTGAAGGAGTTTCAGTGTTCCATCTTCATCCTTACCATACTCCTTGCTTGTCACAAGTGGACGTTTTTCTGCTATCCAAGCCTCCACGTCAGAGGTGTTCATTAAAAACTATCAGTTAAAGATAAGGCAAATTAGTTTCTCCCTCAATTTCCACAATATTTGTGTCATTTTCTTGATTTGATAATTTCTAACTGGAGGGCATAGTGTAAGATTTGCTGTGAGGACTTACAGAATAACAAATGAAGAATACTTGATCCGAAGAACTACCGTTCCACATAACCAGACTAAGTTGGCTTGGTACAAGTTAGCTTTCATTATTGCTAGGCAGCAAATTCAGGGAAGAATTAGTTAGCTTTTAACTCTCTGAAAAATGCTCTTCTAAATGGCAAATTAAGCTATAGAACCTGTTTATAAATTGGAAACTATTACGAGGATTTTAGGCATACTGTTGTTCTGTCAAATCATATGCAGATGAAAAAGGCCACAAATGGAAGATTTCCATGCAGGATCATTAAGACCTTCTATAGACACCAAAGCCCCAGAAATAAGTTTCTAGTTGTCTCATTTTTCTTTCTTCACATCAGTATCCTTACTTGACTCTTCCTTTATGTCATTCACTAGGGGTAAATACTAACGATATAATATCAATGTAATATCTCTCTTGGCCCTTTCTGAGAAGTTCAAGTCACCTATGAAAATCAGGCTTCATAAACCCTGCGGTGTGGACTGCTGTATTTTTGGATGGAAGAAATAAGAGCCAGAGATGACCAAATTCTCCAGGCAACATACTTCAGGAATGCATGTTAACTCTGTACAGCTGCTACTTGTGTCTACAGAACCGCATGTCAGATGGGTAACTGCAATGTTAATGATACACTGATGACAGAAAATTTGGATTAGTTAGGTAAATATTTGCATGTGCTTTTTTAAAAACAGGCTAAACTTATAGGCCAATACCTTGTTGAAATATTAGAGCCAAAAGTTCTATCTTGTTCTGAGGTGGCTTTATTGGTTAGTTTAACTGATAGCTTTGTCAGTTTCTGAATATCATTTTAAGTTATTGTTACATAACGTAGACAGAGACTGGATGGTGCAAGAGATCCCTTCATTTCTTATTTACTTGTCATAATACACCAGTGTGAAGGGCCGTTTCAGGACCTACTGTAGTACTTAAGTTAAAGCTTGAGCCTGTACAGGGCTACTGAGAAAGGAACCACTACTCGGAGAAATGTATGTCTTACACTCAGCCATCAAGGGATGGGTACAACGTCCAATTCACACCTCTAGAGCATGAACTCCAGGCTAGGGGGGTTGCATTCAGCTGTGCAGACCAGCCCTCCATTCCCATGAGTTTGGCATGAAGCAGCTAAAGTGAAGTCAAGCCCCAGCAAAGGATGAGATTAAAGCTGTTTTGTTATTTACTTTAAAACTTTGGTCCTCTTATTTGTCTGAAGAGGCTATTATGTTAAGTACTTGGCTGTAATTTGTACCTCCTGGAAGCCAACTGAGTGCTGCAGCTGCTTCATTCTTTCCTCGCAGGCCTTCTCCAGACCCTGCCAAGCAACCACCAGCTCCTGGCATTTCTCATTTATTCTCCGAGACGAGGAGTGCTGGCCCACAACCATTGTCCTTCCTTTATCTAGGACCCGTTGGACTTGCTGTTTGTGGGCATTCATTTCTGCCTGCAATTCCTGGGAATGTAAAAGGAGGAAGATGAGAACAACAGGAAGGGTGTGTGCAAAGAAATTTCTATGTGCTCTTCTAGGCATAAGCAAAACTGGCGGCTGCTGATGGTGGAGAGACTACAGAAGTTGTCTGTGTCTGTGGATACAATGCCTGTTTCTGCAGCAGCTGCCACCTGGGCTGCCTCTCCCAGCCCTGCATGTATAATACTCTTCTGTTGGTACTTCCACTGAGGAAGCAGACAGTCTGTATGGTGACAGCTCCCCTCATCTTCCCTCCACCCTCAACTCTCCTCACCAAAGTCCCTGGCCCAGTATTCTGGCCCATTCTACCCCTTCTTCTTCCTGTGCTCCTGCCTCAACCCCTGCTCAGCAGCCAGGGAGGTTCATGAGACAGAGCAGATGAACAGGGGATGGGAGGCAAAGCTGGATGATTAAGGAAAGAGTGTTGGGTTGCTGGTGGGAAAAGGAAATATCACAAAAGCTGAAGAGACTGGAGGATGATGGGAAGAGAGACACTGTTAACAGTACCATGCCACCATGAATGATGTTAGACTCCCAGCTCTTGCTCTGTAAAGCCTCCACTGGTCCTATGCCCCTTCCCACTGAATTTGCAATCCAGCTGCTATAAAATTCAATGCTGCCAATGATCCAGGGCAGCTCTGAGCTGCCTTTGTCTGTGAGGAGCTGCTGCAAAGAATCTAACTCTCCAGAAATCAGTATTAACCTGTCTTTATGCATATATTGACTGTGGTTTGTTCAAAACATTTTAGAAAAAAATGTGGAACTAAAATAAATATTAAATGGCAGTTCTATGCTGTCCTAGAGCATCTAGAATGCACAAAGCTCAGGATGACATTGCCTGCATCATGAGAGCAGTAAATATAGGATGAGAATATAAGGGCCAATCTTTTGCAGACCACTGCACCTATATATATATATATATATATATATATATATCCATATATATATGTGTGTGTGTGTGTGTGTGAGGTTTTTAAAATGTAATTTTAATGGGAAGAGCTACAAACTTTCTCAGAATATAATATTGTAAAACATGATAAATTTTGCAGTTCCCACAGTTCCGTGTTTGCTCTGAAAATCACCACCACATTGGAGACTTGTCTCAGGCTGCTAGAACCATTTTAACTGAGCTACTGCTGGATTATACCTCACTGAGAGCCCAGCCCTGGATTTTGATTGCAACAACCTCCCTAGAGGCAATGGAGAACTCTGCAGCTGCTGGGTTGCAGGTCTGGATGAAGCGCAATGTGCCATCATGCTATAATGCACCTGATGAAAGGAGTTACCTTGTGTTTTTGCAGTAGGCTTTGAGCCACATCCAAAGACTTCCCACAGTTAGTGGAATGGGCAACAGGCAGTCGTTCATTAATCCAGTTCAGCTCCATGTCATGATAGTGATAGAACTCATACAGATCCACGGCAGCTTCCAGTAACTTACGCCTCCCTTCAAGAGGTGCTTGCAAAGACTCAAATCTGAAGATCATGCATTAAGATACATGTTAAAACAAAACTTTATTCTGATTCACTAATTCCAAGGGAATTATGCTGCAATTGCACCACGCAGATTAGAAAACACTGGGAACCTCTCTGCAATTAAATTTCCATGGCTAGGGCTGCTGCACATACAAGAATCCCTTCTCAGTAAGGCTACTTCTGGCAAGTATGAAAGGATTTGACATAAGAGATATATCATGATTAGAAGGAAAGCAGGCAAGGGAAATGGGAGCAGAACTGTACACTACTGTAATGCTGATGACAGGGCTTACACTAAATACTGCCTTTCATGGAGCATGCCTGCTGCAAC
Source organism: Rhea pennata (assembly GCF_028389875.1). NCBI lineage: Eukaryota > Metazoa > Chordata > Aves > Rheiformes > Rheidae > Rhea > Rhea pennata. The sequence continues at coordinate 16,129,366 of NC_084667.1, read as the reverse complement.
AGATATTGCTAGTAGACAGTTAACAGCACCCTCATCTTCCATTTAATAAGACTATACCTAAAGAGAAATATAGTTAACACACTACTGATGCTTTAGTTTATATCCCGTTAAGCAGTGCTGTTAGGAAGAGAATCGCAGCCCACTTTTTGATGCAGGTTAATACGATAACACTAAACAAACACAGCAAACAATATACACTTTTGAAATCCTAGGCTTGTCCTGAGATGTTTTAATGAAGCTAGTCACTACTGAACACTGGAAAACTGCATCGCTTAACAAGTGGCTGGATGACCTATGGGTAAGCAAAGGATTAGAGCAGAAGGAACATGACAGGCAAGAAGCAAGGTCCAATAGTAAAGGCTGAGGTGGGTCCTCAGACAACTGTATAGGTGCAGACCAAAGCACAATTTTGGTAGAACTGGGAGGAGGAATGATTCTTGAATGTGGGTTAAACCTAATCAACAGAAAGACATTTTCTAGAAAGCAGAACAAAAAAAATGCTATTGATTTACGAACTTGTCACGGGGATAAAGAAAAAAAGAGAATTGCATCTCACCTTTTCAGATACTTCTGTGTTTCATCTAGAATCCTCTGGGAATCAAAGTGATCAGTGGCCATTTTCCTTGCATGAGACACAATAGAGTTCATTTTCTCTGCTAGCTCACGTGTCTCATTTTCCAGCTGCTTGTGCTGCTTGAGAAGATCACGGCTGGAGCGCAAATCATGGCCTGTTTCTGATTCCTGAAGAACTTTCTCAATTTTCTCTATCTTCTTTTTAGCATCCTACCAAGAGGAGGTCACAGTACACTTGTATTGACTGTGCAACATCATTTTCTTTCACTTGATCCCTTGATGACAGCCTCCTGAGTGCTTCTCTTTCTGAGCCACTCAAGAACACTGTTCCAAACCCATCTTTTTGAAATATATTAAGTAGCATAATATGAAACAACATTCAAAGACTCAAAACTGTAGTTAAAACACCACAGCAGTTCCATTAAATGCTTGTATTTGGAAACAGCTTCATAGCACAATGTTCCTCTCACTCAGTTCTCCAGATGACAACAGACAGCGCAGTGTGGTGCCTGCAATCCCCAAACTGACTCCAGGCAAGCAGGCACCTTCGCATAGTTCTGAACCATGTGGAGAGCTTTGCTTGGTTTCCTGCCTTGTCAGGATGGCCACACATTTGCAGTGCTGAGCCTGAGCTCAACAGCTTTGTCTTGGTGCTCTGCTGGCACTATTATCCTGCTCAAAGCTTCAGAGTGACCTTGGTCAGCTTTATATTAAGTTTTCTCTCCTGGGAGTATAGACAAAGTCCAGTGATCTGTCTGAGATTAGGACATCTTCAAATATACTTTTACCTATGTCTGCTCTTTTTTGACAGACGCACTCTGTATCAACAGAGAAATTGGATTCCTAGGCCATCCCTCCCCTATGCATCCCACCACCTCCTAACCTGGAGCAGTTCCATGAGCTGTTCTTGCTGCCCAGCTTGTCTCAGCTTGTCACCTCGCTCTATCATCTTGCCATACAATTTCTCCCATTTCTTCTGTAGCTCTGACATCTTATTTTGGATAGAAACTGCAGCATAATGGTTATCTTGAATCAGCTGATTTCCTTTCTGGAGAGACACAACACATCGTTGTTTTGAGTAGATCAGTGGCTACAGAGCTTGAGACAAGATGGAAGACTTAGCTCCAAAAATGCCTTCACCTTTATCAGTGTTGCAAAGTGTTTCTCATTAGCCATCATTTCCTTCTCAGCAGCCTCATGCCACTTCAGTTTGCGCAGAATGTTTGTTGGATCACGATAGGATTCATCTGATGCAATCTTGTACTTCTCTTCCATCCATATCAACAGCTCAGCAGCATTATGATTAAACTCCTTACAGAAACAGACAGGATTAGATAGGTTTAACTTCTGATTTTGTGGGGGTTTGCAGTGCATCCTTGCAATAAGGATCAAGCTCTTTCTTTTTTCTATGAGTTAGAAATGTGATATATTTTCACATGAAAGTTGCTCTACACGATCAACAGTCTTAATTCCTGACTTATGATCTTGAACCATTGACAAGTTCTTGAGATCCTGGAGTAATATCTTAGTCCCTTTTTACCACATTTACTAATCTGCTGCCTTTAATTGTCAATGAATATCTGCACTTTTGAAAGAATATTTTCATTATATATAGCCCAACCCTCCAGTAACTTTGTATTTCAGTAGTGAAAGATAAATGCTGTGCCAAAATAGACAAACAAACTACATGGAAAGTACAGCTAGTGCAAATATCACATACAGATAGTATAAGGTAATTGCATTAATTGCATTAATCTACAATGAAAGATTAATTTATGCCAAATGATTAAAAATCAGAACAACATTAAGCAGTGAGCAAAATGAACATATCCAGTAGATAAAATACTCAGCTGATATTTTTCACTGAATCTTTCCATTTTTGCTTTGGTATTTTGCTATGGTTATAGCTTTGTAAGATTTATCACGAATGTATCACCTTGTTTCTGTAAAGTGAAATTCTCTGTCTCATACCCAAAGATAAAGTGAGCTGCACTGGGAATCCTCAGCAGTTTGAGACTGATCTCGTGCTAAGACCAAGTGTAAAATTACTTCATGCGTGTCTGACCCAATCTGCAGAATCAGTCCTTTTACCTGTAGCTGTAAGGAATCCAACAACTTCTGTTTTCTCTGTGCATTGCTCTGTACCAGCCGCTCCCATCTTCGCTGGAGAGCAGTCATTCGCTCTTCAATACTACCAGAAAACACAGTAAACCCAGTGCAGTAGTTGACCTATAGGCGTCCGTGGTTATACCGTAGCCGTGACTGTGATACGGTTGGAACCTAGCTCAATGCGTCTGTTGACAGGGGGAGGGGATATGTGGCCCTGTTCCATGACCATGCTGGCTTGTCAAGAAAGCAATTCTGACTTGCCAAGTGCTCTGATTTTTCTTTTGTATAGTTGTATTACATTAGCGACTTGTAGTCATCCTACGTTTGACTGAACACCCAGGTTTTTCTCCTTCCCAAAACTCCACCTTTGACTAATAGTTTTCTCTGTGATGTAAATGCAATAAGGCTGTGAATGGTCTTCTAATGGTAGTAGTACCAGAAAAAAAATCTGATTTTAAGAGCAGTTTTAGAAATTCACTGGGGAATTTTCAAGACATTATCGCCTATGATCACAAGAACATGGTCTTTTTGACCCAAGAGATCCTGTATGACTGTGAATTTTTAATGCTTGTTTATACAGAAGTCCCCTTACCGGATCCTAGTGGCCCTAGCACAATAACAACTGCACAGATGACAATTCATTTTCCAAAATAACACAAAGGACTTTTAGTGTGAGTGAGAATCAGGTCCATAAGATGATGAAAATGAGTTATTTCTTTGTGAAGTGCTCTTTGACTTTTAACAACAAATGTATTAATCCTAAGTTATTTTATTATCGGTAGTAATTCTACCGATAAATGGAAGAAAAATTCAATTATGTGGGTATGTAATGAGTTTACATTAAAGAAGTCTTAGAACTGTATGTAACATAATACAGGGAGAATTATTCTAGCGTTTTGACAAATGCCACTTTTAAACTAAAGCACAGAAATAGTACAGCACACTTACTTATAGCACAACTCACTCACTTATCCTGGAAGCACAGAAAATCTGTATCTTTTTCAGAATTCCCTCTCCCACCCAGAAGACAGCAGCTTGGAGATCAGCTGAATCCTGGCTCAGAGACAGTTTTCCATTTCACACCTAATCACACTTGATATTTTACAAAGCTGAACAGCTACTGTGGAAGCCCTGTTCTGTCTAGTTCCCCCTTTGAACTCAAAGCAGGAAGGGGTCTGAACTCACATGTGAGATGCAAAGTGTCTGCTCTCTATTAGCTTCACCCCACTCTCATTAAGTGTTTCAACTCGTCTTCTCAGCATTATCAGCAGTCGTTCGAATTCCTCGTGACGCTTTAGCAGGCTTCGAACCGCATCTACATGGTCCTGCATTTGAGAAGGAAAAGTTGATCAAGTTTCTCTTGTTGCATGCTGTTTCTACAGCAATGAAAAAATTTGGGACCTCGTTTTTCCCTTTTTCTTTCAGGTAGGAGATAAACCATTTTGCACATGCCTAAGGAAGTTCAGGGTTGTAAACTGGCAGCAGGTGTGTTTAGGTTTGTGTTGCGTTTGAATCTCCTGTCTTAGGTTAGTTCCAGTATTAGGGTTCCATTTTCATCTTTTAAGAAAAATCTTGATTCCTTAAGCAATGCCAGTACTCTGGCACAGTTAGGGAAGTACAATATGAAGAGTTGTAATTAAGTAAATATTTATTCCATTTAGTTGGCCCAAAAATGTCACACTGCTTCAGCTGAAAACGTAAAAGGAAATGAGGCACCACAACCTCCTCCTTCACCGATCTTATGAATATTGCTTGTATTTGGTTTTTCCTTTCATTTGTTTTAGTGTTCTTAAAAATATTCAGTGAAAAGAAAAAGCTTTATTTTTAAAAAAGTCAGGATTCTTTTTCACTGAAAAAATACCATTTAGGTTCAAGCTAGAACCTTTTTTCATGATTAACCACCAAACTGAAGACTCAGTTGTATATGCCATGGGTCACAACACTTGCTGTTTCTTTAAATGCTTTTGAGAAACAGTGAGCCTAGTTCTCACTGTGATGAATGAGAACATAAAACCAGGCTCCGAAAGACAGGTTTACAAATATGCCATGACTATAAGAATGAGGAAGCTGATCTAATTAATGAAATTGTTGCAGCTCCATAGATCGGGAGGGGAAGGAGAAAAGAAAATCAGCTGCTGCACATACCCCAAGGTCATCTCCCCGGAGAAAGGCCTCATGACTAGAGAGAGCTGCATTAATGCGATCTCCCTCCCTGTTGAATTTTTGCAATTCCAGGCCATCCTGCAGCTTTTTCTGTCGCTGCTGCCACATCTTCTCCAACTCGTTGTTTTCCTTGGCAAGCCTCTCCATGGACTGGTGGACCTCCTTGGTCCTACTGTTACCCGGTTGTTCGTGGATTACCTTGCGCCCTAGCTCTTCCAGCTGCACAAATCTTCCCAGAGTTGAAAAGAAAAGTGAGGTCTCATTACACGACAGCATCTGAGTTCTCTTTCATCATAGTTCCTTGCTCCCTTGGCAATGCCTAGATACTGAGGGACTACATAAGATTCATTTTCTTCTTTAGCTTCCCTCCCTCCTCCTCTCTCTTGTTTTATTCCTGCCAGCCAATGTTGTGCAATACAAACTGCACGTGGGCATTTGTTGTGGGAATACATGCTGAGATAGCAGGTGAGGAGATTTCCCTGTTTGGTTTGAAAACACACATAAACAAGCTTTCCCATTTTCTGAATAGACAGAACACCATCACAGTAAATGTGCAAACATGTAGAAGTTAAACGGATTTTGTGTTCAGCAGTTTCCTTTTCATGCTAAAATTCATAAGCATTTAAATAAACCCTCCACATTACTTTCATACACAATTTATGTACAATAGACACATTTCACCTTCACAATGTTGTTGTAGTAACAGCCCACTCTGCCCACTTTGATAGAATCTCTCTACCTTTCCTTCTGAGACCTAATTTCTTTCAACAGGTCCTGATGCTCCTTCAGCAATTGCTCTGCAGAAGCTACGTCCACACCCATTTCCTCACTTCTCAGCTGCTCCCTGATGCCTTCTGCCCACAGGAGGAGCCTGCGACTGTCTTGCAGGAAGGACTGCTGATTTTGTGCCTGCTGCAGAACGTCCCACTTCTTTTTGGTCTCCATCTTAAGTTTTATGAGAAGCCTTTCCATGTTTTCCACCTGCTCCGTGATAGCCCTGCTCTCTGCAGGGTTGGTGTCCTTAATCCTGCAACAGGAAATCAAATACATTCAATTGCAGGAACAGCCTCAGGCATTTAGAGCTTGAACCAGTGCTCTTTAAAAGACCTAGCTCTAGAAAGTCACCTAAGGCACCAAATGCTCCACACCAGCAAGAAACATTGGCATGCCTGCAGAAAATGCATCCTCTCAGAAGAGTCTGGTAATGTTGTAGTTCAGTGGCTCATTCCTATTGTAAATGCATAGAGGGCTTAAAGAAACAGAGCACTTTAAATTCAAATTTTAAATTCAAACTGCAGTGCACAATTATCCGCTATATTTCTTCCTTTATCCTTGCTTCCTTTGATTATCCTGTTTCAGGACCTAAGTAGAACCTGGTTCAGAATGTGGAAATAACTCCCATTAGCAGAGGGAAATTGTTAGGTAGAGGCACAATCCATCCTGTGGTATTGACCGATTTCTCTTACCACAGTGAAGTCTGGGAGCAGTCACTTAGCCAGTCTCCCAGACACACTCAGGAGAGATCACTCTCCAATGGGCAAGGGAGTTCTTCACAAAGCTAGACGGAGAGACTTCACAAGTTTCTTTCTCATTATAGCTATCATTTACAACATGGACTTAGATAATCAGCAAAGAATATGGAAAAGAAAAGCAGGTTCCTTACGATTTAGCAACACTTCTCAAGTATTCAATTTTCCTCTCCATCACTAGGACTTCTCTCTCAATTGCAGTCAGTTTGCGCTTATCTGACTCCAGCCCAGCAGCTGAGCTTCCTGGTTCCAGACCTGTGAGCTGACCCATCTTGTCTTGCAGTAGTACCCCTATGCTCTGACAGTCTTGAAGAAATGTCTTCACGTCGGCCACTCCAATCAGCTCTGAGCCCTTTTCTTCCTTCAGAGATTCCATGCGTTCCCACCTTGGAGAGAGACAACCTGGTTACTTCCATCTAACCTCAGCCACTACCCTAAAAGTTGCCTTCACCTAAAGGAGACAGGTTCAGCTCGTAGCCGTTGTACCGAGGTACAACATTGTTGTACCTGTTTTACCCAGAATGAGATTTGCTTCTGTGCCAAAGTCAGAAAGTGAGGAAGGAAAGGGAAGTAAACATGCTATATCCTTTTTCTGTTCAGATGAAGTCTTGAATGGAAGATTTCATCATGACTTAGGTGAGCTGAAAAGGTGAACACTAGCATTCACCCTTAACCTCAGAGCATATTTCCTATCAAACAAGGCAACCCTGCTAAGGTGACCAGAAAACTCTGCAAGTTTTCTTGCAGAGTTTTACTTGCAAACAAGGCAAGTAAATAACACCGCTGAAAATCAGGATCTAGCAGTGTCTTATAGGTCCAGCTGGAGGGACTGTATCTACAGCAGGTATCAAACATACCTGGCGCAGTCAGGCAGGGTTTGATGTTCCTTTTAATATTTACAAAGGGCACCCTAGACCTGACATCTATGTAACCAAATCAGCTCCTTGCAGTGCGGTACACACAGAACCGCTCTCAGTGTTCCCTGCAAGCGGGTTCGTGTTGTGCTTCCTTCAACACATGCAAATTGATGCAATTTAAATACCCCGATGTCAGGGCCCTAAGAGCACCTCCCGCTCCCGGGGGCCTGGCTGTGGGGGCTCAGGGCCAACCTCTTGTCCCTGTTATCCCCCCAGCTCCTGGCACCATGGGGCCTGACCCACAGCTGCGCAGGGGCTGGCACCCTCACAGGCATCCCGAGCTGACTCCCATGGGCCTGCCTCAAGTCTTCCCCCCTGATACCACCCCAACCCAGCCCCAGACTCCTCAGGGACCCCCACGCACACACACCCTGTCCTGTTCCAACCCCTAATGCTCCCAAACTCAGCCTCGGGCTCCTGAGCAGCCCCTGGCCCAGTCCCAAGTAACATCCCCCCATGGTGTGCCCCCGTCTGCCTCTGCCCTTGGGGGCTGAACCTTCCACCTGGTCCCTGAGGCTCTTCAGTACTGGCCTGACCCCTCGCTTGGCCTCGGGCCCCACAGCAACCCCCAGCAACATCTGCCTTGTCGCATTTTTGCTACAGCATGTGCACAAAGAGGTCACTGAGCTTTGATGCAAAAAATGGCATTTTTTTACTACTTCTTGGCAAACTGCTGGATTCAGAGCTTGCTGAGTAAGCAATGGGAATGTTTTCCCAGTCTGTGCTTGAAGAGAGCTGCAGTGGAATGCAATAAACTTCAATCACATGCAAAAACTCCCCCAGGAAAGACCTGTTTTTGCAAATGTTAGACAAATTCTAGGAGTTAAAATTTATCAGACTGATATTTTCTCAGGGTAGTTTAAATTAGGCATGAAAGGTCAGTTCTCCAGCTGTCTCCACGAGACAATACCTGTTCTACCAGTAGCATCTTTACCTGCTATTGATCTCTTCCAGCCAAATTTGAATCTCGGAATATTTGCTGGGATTTCTTGTTGCATATTTATCAGCTAATTTTTCAATATCTCCCAGCTGCCCCTTCCCTGCAGCCAGTTCCACTAAAAAGTTCTAAAATAGAAAAGATAACAACAATGCAGAATTTGATATTTTTTCCAGTTCTATGAACAAAATGCTCATAATGTCATATGCACTCATCTTTTACTTTTGCATGTCATACACTTTGATTTCTCCACCTTACCTCTCTTCATTCATTTATTTGTTTGCTGACACAATACAAATCTGCACATGTAGTTCCCTCTTAACCCTTTTGACCTACTCCAGACTTGCACAACATGTCTATGCACATATATCTAATTCCAACGTGATGCAAGTGCACTGATCTTTTTTGTCTTGTGATTTAAAACCTCCCCCAAAAAACACAAAAAGAGGCCTTTTGTGCCACAGTAAGTATTCAGAAAAAGAGCTAAAGGGGCATGATTACATCAGCTTCAATAAAATTGGCATAGATTATGCTAAAGGAACGTCCAATCTATACAACAACCCCATAACTTGAAATGTAATTAAGAAAAAGACGCTCAAGAGTTCACTTATCAGCTTCATCCATTTTTCTAAGGTCAGTGTGATTTACAAGGTGTCACCTGTAAGCAGGGAAAAGGGATACCTGGTATTTCTGCTGCATGACCTCCACATTATCTGCTTGAGGTTGAAGAGTCCGGAAAATGTTCTCTTTTTCTTTCATCCATGACTGAAATTCTTCGCATGAGCTACAGAACCGGTAATATCCAATCATGTCCTCCAGAGCCTTCTTTCTGTCCTGCAAAACATACAGAAACTTAAGTATTGCTGTAATAACTACCTTGCCTTTTGAAGAAAAATGATCTTTGCATATGAATAAACCACCACATTCTAGTAGTAGCTTGGCAGTGTTGCCTGATATTGCTGAAAGAAAACATGTTTTGTGAAACTAAGAATACCTCTTCCCAGAGCAACAGGGGTTTAAAAGCATGAGAAAAGGCATGAGAGAGAGCTCAGCCTCCGACAAACAGCGAGGCCACAGTGCTGCACGCTGCTTTTACTGAAGATTTACCTCAGTAATCTTGGGAACCTTTAATAACCCTCACAAGATATTTTTGCTTATCTTTTGAGCAAGATTGCAGCAGGTGGGAATGAAAGATAACAAATGCAGAATGTAGATAACAGTTGTTTTCATTTTCTTATATCATCTTAAGTCCCTAGACTTAGAACAAAATTTTTTTTTTAGTCTGTCATGGGTCTTCAGCTGCAGCAAGCAAACATTAGAAAAACCCAGATGACTTCCAAGAATCTACTCTTCAAGAAATATAAAAGACTGGAAGGTGAGTGGGAATTCAGCCAATGCAAAGTGAACAGACAGGCTTTGACGCAGTTTGACATAAATCTCCAGCCATAATCTCAGCCCTTTAAGTTCCCCCCAGGACAGTGGCTGCCTCTGAGGACTGGGGCACATTACTGGAAGTAAACAAGAGAAGATAGTACAGCCCCGAAGCTCCCTCCGCCTTGCACTAGGCTTGGCTATTTTGTTAAAGCACAAAAGACTGGAAGGGATGCCACACCTCAGCCATGCTCTGCAGATTTTCATAAAATGAGTCTAGTTCCTGTTGGGTCTTCCAGATGTTCTCTGGAACAAAATGAACGTCTTGACTACCAGAAAGCGCAGGGTCGGGTGTAGGCTGGGTCCGACTGAATGACAGCTTAGTTGTCTTCTGAGTTAAGTCATTTGGAGCGTCCGTCTTCACTATCTGGAAGGCAAAATTTAACAGAATCAGTGTCTGAATATTTCTAATTTGGATAAGAATTTATTTTAAAAGAAAATTCAGAGTTTCTAGTTCAGACTATAACATTCTGACTTTTTAAATATAACATTTCCTGTATTAGTTTAAATCTATTTTCACTTTTATTTTTGAAGAATTAACTGATTAACTAAAGAAAATATCAGTTTTCTTTAGAGAAATGTTTCCTTTCATTCAAGTTCTGATTCTCTAAAAAAACTCATTTTGCCCCAAAATCGACTTCAGTCATGTGCTTTTTCATGTATAATAACATATATAATAAAATAATATTTTTTTTTACAATAACAATTAACATTGGAGTCATGAAGCAGAGGAAAGTCCCAAAGTGATGCTCACAGCTCTCCAGCTGGTTTGACTATACATCATGGGAATTTCAAAGAAACAAACCTAGATAGGTGTGAAATGTGTTATTCATCTCCCCTGACTTTTGTTATTTAATGAGGTGGTCTCTGATTAGAAGTTCTCTTTCTAGTCAGTTGAAAAGGGAGGCATCTGTAGAGGTCGACTTCGTTCCATGTGTCTCCCCTAGACAGACTTGGGAAGGGATGAATTTTTCCTGCTCACTGCGTTAGGATTCTAAAAGAATTTCTAAGGCTGTTTAGATTAGATGTCTACTTTCTACAGCTGATTGAAGTGAATACTGTCATGAAAGTAAAGAGTCAGAGGGATTTGTGAGGACCAGTAGAGAGGAATAATATAAAGTCTATTTCTAGGATTTCACTTTCTTCAGCCTGTGGCAGCAAGAGGCCTAAATCTCAAATCACAGAACACTAAATAGATGAGCTAAAAATGGCCAATGAACTTATCTGTCACTTAAAAATTTGCTTCAATTTCAATTCAAATTTCCTACTGACTTAAAAAAACAAAAAGACTCTTGTTTGGGTTATATGGAAAATTCTGTCTGGCAAAATAAAAACATTTTGCGTTACTCAAAAACATTTCATAGGATCTAATGTAAAATTAGAAAATGATCACCAGCTGAAGTTAATTTTAAAACATAGAATATTCTGTTCTGAAATGTATTGATTTAAACTTAACAAGATTTTTTTCAATCTATTTTACAAATTAAAATTTTGTTGAAATACAGGCCTTACTGAAAAAGGTTTAGACAACATCAGAACACAACTTTCCACTTGAAAGAATATTCTGTGGGAAATTTCTAGCCAGCTCTACTAGACAGAAAGCAAAGGAATAAAATATGATACAACCCCTCCTGTACTTACTGTGGCTGGTGCTTGCTCTGCCGCAGTGTTGGCCTGCTCTTTCAGGCGCCTCATCTCCGAGGAGTAGGCTGCAATCTCCTTCTCCAGACGCAAGTGCCGATGCAACAGCGCTTCAGCGCTGGATTCGTCTTTTCCATAGTCTTTGCTGGCTAGAAGGGGTTGTATTTCTTGCAGCCATGAATGTGCTTCATCAACATCAGCAAAGTACTGAAGGGAACACGGGAGAAGAAAACACAGGGTTTCATCCTGGAAGCTTCATACCAACCTCCTGCCTCTTTTGAAAACCATCCTCAGCAAGGCAGAAATTCCACTAGAACTGTAGCTATGGGGCTACTTCCAGGTGTTGTGTAAGCTACGAATAAGGGGGCCCTAGAGCTCTAAGTCTGTGATATTTTTCGTGGTAATTCACTGAATCATTGTGCATAAATTAGATTCAACCATTGCCCTCTATAACTCTTTGAAAACATCTAATTAACTAAACCCTTATACTGCTCAATAGCGGCTGTAAAAGGAACTGGCAATATAAAATATTTCACAGGGAAGACTGTGTGATTTCAACAACAGCTGTTTTCTGAAGGGTCCAAGGACTAACCTAACAATGAACAATGAATTCAGAGTCTACAATAAAAACTTTCTTCTTTTTCCATGAATTGTGCCTGCCTGGGTATGATTGCAAAAAAGAAAAAACAAAACAAAACAAAACATTGTGCTACAGAATAAAAATACAACAGAAAGAAACCTCCAGTAGTGAAGGGAAAAGAAAGAAGAAAATAAAACGATATTATAATGATGTTATGAGGCCATGCAAAAAAAATAGGAAAGAGGCAATTATAAGAATACCTGAGATACTGATATGCAATTTGTGATTTGTTTTATAGGAGCTCTTTGTCGACAGCTGTGTGAGTGTTTGTGTGTGCAACAGAGCTGTGCAGATCACCATGGCAAGGTCAAGCATTTCCCAGACTTTGGGAAATTCATGATCCAGATCCAAGCCATATGGCACGTTTGTTTTGCTGTTTTTTTTTTTTTTTTTTTTTTAATATTAGAAAAATGTCGTACAGCTATGCAGATTCCACCCTCAGAAAAGACTGTATCAGCAGCGTTACGTGAGCTACTTCCAATAGCATTTTTCACTGAAATCAACTACCGGTTGAGGTACTCTGCTAGGCACTGCCGCCTGCCGGGCTTGCAGGAGGGGTGAGCCTGAACCACTGGCAATCATTTTTTGAAGCCTGAAGGTTTCCTCCCCCATTATCTTGCCTGCGGGGGCACAAGGCAGGACTGACCGGCGTCTGTATCCCTGGCACCATGTGCCACAGTGAAGCCCTGCTGACCTGTTTGATGAGAGCTGCTGCCTGCAGACGGCTTTTGCGATCAGCCACTTCATCTTGGAGCTGCTGCCACAACTTTTGGAGGTTGTTTGTCTGCCTCAGGATGTCCTCCTCGTGCACGTGGTTCTTCTGGCTCAGCTCCCAGCCCCTCCTCATTACCTCTGCACAAACTGCCCCGCGGGAGTTGCACTCGGCTTCGAGAGCCTAGCAGAGGGATGGAAGATGTGCGAGCACAAGTCACTCACCACCAGCTGAGAGCAAAGCAGGGGCTACTATAGCACAGACTTTTCTAAGAGCCCTCTGCCTTATGTGTGCCTGGGACTCTTCCCTGAGCCATGAGACAACTCCTCTCCCCAGCCAAGTTACTGTCCTACTTGTTGCCCTTGACATGAAATCTGCTACTCTGAGGGAGATACTTCGTTGTCCATCAATCCAGCTGCCTTACACCTTCTATAAGCAGCATACACAAACAGATGCACACGCACGCATACTCAGGTTACTGAAGAGGCTCCTGTTTCAGTTTCATCACTGGGTTCTCAACTCTAGATGTCTCTTTGCTTGTTTACAATGATCCTTTGCCATAAAAAAAAGCAGTAGTTCGCATAGCTAAACTTTTGACAGTAGCCCACAGCAAGCACTTAGGGAAAGTGCTTCATCATCTCACATGATGCCATCCATGGGGCATCCTACCTGCTATTTTCAGTGACTAGTCTTTTTTTCACCACCTCTTTCTTTCCCAACAGTCTGCCACCTCTCTTGCCCAGGGAAAATGAATAGAAAAAAACACAAACAACAGCCTTTTCCTCTCCTAATATGTAGCCCACTGATTTTCAGTTCAGGCCACATTTCCAGTCCAGTATCAAACATATGACTTCCCTACCCTTCCATTCCCCTCCTGGAAAAAATCTCCATCCTATACATTTTTTAGAGTTCTAGACGCTGGTCCTGACACTTGAGATATAAGAGGTCTCACAGCACACTAAGTGCTGTACTGACTAAGTTAAAGGACATAGATGTTCTAAGTCTTGCTATAATGCAAAGAAAAGACCACCAGTGAAATAAGATACCTTGTGCTTCTGAATAGAGGCTGTAATCTGGCTGACATCTCTCCCTAATGTTGTCGTTCTCACTAGCTTCCATTTCTCAGAGATCCATAATTCTTCCTCCTTGCAGTCACGAAAGAATTCAAAAAGCTTCATGGCTTCTTCTAGCTGAGATTTTCTGAAACAAAGAAAGAAACAGTATATCACAGTCAGAAATGGGATTCCCTGGAGATAATGGTACAGAATATCTTTATCAAAGAGCTTCAGAATTTAGAAGAAAAAAAGTTTGAATGCCTGTAACTCCTCTTTCTCATAGCTTAATTTATCCACACAAAAAAACCAAATGAACCAAAATTAAATTTCCTGCTTCCTCTAGGAGATGAGGAGTCAAACATATGCAAGACTACATGCTCAGCAAGTCAAAATAAATGCTGATAATGAAAACAAAGCAATCAAAATGAAATTTCCCACCTCCTCATAAGGCAACTGAAATTAAATTCCCTGCTTCCTTTAGGAGATGTGGAGTCAACCAACATGCTATCCAGACTACACATTTGGCAAGACAAAATAAATGCTGAGAATGAAGCTATTTTTCAGCTACGAGAGCTAGTGAGCCCTCTCAGTCAGCTGTAATGAAGACACAAATTGCTTGTGTTATGCCTTTCTAAATGGGGAAATGAGAAATTCTGAATGCTGGGACCTCTGTGTCCTCTGATTTAAAAGAGATTGCTTGACCATCCTAATCAGTAAGAAAAGAGCCATAAGCACAGCCCTACCGTGTCTTGCTCAGAGCTACAAGGTTCTGATACAGCTGACGAAGCATCTGAACTTTTGCATAAAGCACTTCTGGTTTAACTGTGCTATCCTTGCTGATTTCTGCTGTCCTTTGGGTGATATATGTCAGTCTAGCATCATAGGAAGAGATCTGTGAGTCAACCAGGTTGTGCTTCTGCAGCAAATCTACTACTTCCAAGAGCTGCTTCCCACAGTCCTGCGAATTCACTAGCGCCTGCAAACAAAGTGAGAAAGCAATGGAATTGGCAGTGTGTCGTCTAAGAGCCCAATATAAAGACATCAATTAAAAACTTCAACTTTTAAATGTAAAAAAAACTAGTTTCAACTGTGTAAAGATTATCTGCCTAATTAGAGGAATCATTCATACTTTTCTTTCAGTTTCACAGGATAGTGTCAACAATCTTGAGTTTCTATCTACTACCCTGGAAGCAATGATCTCTTCAAACAAGAGTCCTTTTTCACATCTAAGTTATTCTATTGATTAAGCACTCAAAGTCTCAGCATTCTTGGAGGAATAGACCTTTCCTATACACTAAATCATAATCAGCCAGATTCACAGTCTTTATCTGGAGAATTCTACGATATCCTATTTTATGATATGCTTTGATGGCATTATTTTTCTTTGAGGAACTTACTTGCCTTTGCAATCCAAATAATAAAATAATAAATAATAAAATTAATATTTTATTTGTCCTGACAATGATACTGCATGATTGAACGTTTGTTCTCTTTCTAATTGTATCAATTATTCTAATGTAGGATATTATTTTACTTATAAATCTTTCTTCTTTCATATCCTTAAGCTAGCATGGTTCCAATAGCACTACTGTTAGTTGCTCTTTCCTGACAAAACACTAGGACAGATAGATTCATATCTTACAAGTATTGCTTATCTTTAAATAATTCTTTATTTTACTATATAATATGAACTTACAGTGCATTCCTAGTAATACTGTATTGGGCTCCGGTTACAGAGAGTCCTATAATGAAGCCTATTTTTTCTAATGTAGGTACCTGGAATGAGGAACTGAAATGTACTGTTAGGCATCTAAATAAAAACGGTGATTTTTTTCTAAAGCTGATAGACTCATCAGTTAGCATCAGGAGAGCAGACTAGACCATGCTAGTCCCTGCAATATGGGGTTTTTTTTTTTTAGTGATGCACATTGATAATAATGTGAGCTGTGAGTTGGCAGGGAGGGCTTGATACCTGTAACTCTTTCAGCTCCTCGGTAATGGCATCAGTATCCCTCAGGAGGCCCAGAATTTCCCGCATTGCTCCCAGAGAGTGTTGTCGTCTCTGCAGCTGATCCAGAAGATCCCGCCACTGTTTTGAAATGCTGTCTTGCCTGTGTGGGAAGAGAGAGAAAGGACCCACTTGTAACAAAGACTTCATGCTTTGGGCAGCATGCAGAAGAGTCCCAAGTGTTCACTGTTTTAAAGGGGCTAAATGAACACATACACCTCCTGCCAGCGGGGCAGGAGGATAGGCCAAGATCACAGGATAGATCACTGCGTGGCTGTTATTTAATTAGTGTGGATATGGGGAGAAATTTTGACTACCATATCAATTGTCAATGAATTTTTATTTTAGAGATTTTCTATGGATTCTGACACTTGACATCTTGCATTGCTTTTGTCTGATACAGTGGAGACGAGTGGAAAAAAGATGAGATCTTCAAATGGCCACTTAAAATAAAAATTAATCCAAAAAATAGCATGAATCAGAACCTGACTTCATAAGGAATCTGGATTACTCTTTTATAATTATTTTTCTCAATTTTCCCATATGCTTCTGAATTTGTCTGAACTTAGAAAAGTGTTGAATAGTCACAATAAAAACTTTTCATGTTGCTTTTTTAGCCAGTTCCAAATAAGGATATACTGATAATCACAGAAGTAAGGATTTCTCAAGATTTGCCCCAAACTGGTGAGACTGGAAGATTTTGTGCCTGAACTGATCTGCACCTCCCAAACTATTGAATGAAAAGGAAATGTGTTGATTTGGGGAAAATATGTATCCATTTAAGCATTTTTCATGGAAAATAAGATTTTTGGCAGAGCATATATTTTCATGAAAATATTAAAATATCTCAAAACTATTTGTCACCAGAAATCAGCCTGAGTTATGGATCATTCAAGAAAAAAAAATTTTAAATTAAACATTTATATGCTGAAACTGTTTATCAGTAGAAGAAATTCTGGCCAGTTCTACTCAGGAGGGTCAAGGTAAATAGCTACAATTCTTCTTCTTTCTTCTTTCGACAGCATATCAAGACTAACTTTAACCTCCACCACTACACAGTCCCATGACTTCTCACTCACTTTGTCTTGATTTGGTCCTTGCCATGATAGTTCTCCTTGCTGATGACTGCAGCCATTTCAGCCAAATCTGTGAAGCGTTCCCTCCTGGGGAATACATCTGCTGCAATGGCTTCCAGCTTCTTACTTGTAGCCTCCATCCTGTCTGCACTCTCTGGCCAGAAGTCCTGCTTCCCAATCACTTTATTCATGTCATCCAAGTAGGACTCACGCAGGGCTGCCTTCTTCAGGAACCTCTGAGCTAGCTGCTCCAGCCTCTCTAGCCTCAACATCTCCTTCTGTAGTGCCTTTCCCCTGTTGTGCTCTGCCTTTTCCAGGATAATCCAGTGTTTTTCCACATCCTGCAGTGTCTTCCCTTCTGGAGGCAGGTATGGTCGTTGGTTGTTGGCTCTCTGCTTGGTCCTGATGTTGAAGAGATGAGCTTCAATCATACCCTTCTCCTGGTATTTGGGGGGCTTCTCCACAGTGCGGAAGGTCTTGAAGTTGGCCATGAGCAGCCACATTTCCTGAAGAGTGTTGGGAAAATGACGATCATCCAGTTCCATCACCTTCTGTTTGATCCATCTCAGGAGGTCAGAGACCATCTGCTCATACTGAAGCTTCAAGTCATCTATCTCCTTCAGGAGGGACACGATCTGTAACGGAAATATGGAGTTACAAACCACATAAGCAGCAGAATGGAACAAAGTGGGTGAGCAGAATGCAACGTTCTCATAAATCAAGTTTAGGATCTCAATGACCTGCAATATATGTCAGGAAAGTTATATTTAACAAGTCATCGCATTTTTTTAATCAATGTGGTGATGGCTGTCACATCTGAGGCTAGGTGAAGTCCTAGAATATATTCCATAAAATACTGTAAAATTAATGTTATTTAATATCTCATTTTGTTTTTATTTAAGAAAGGTTAATTTTGGAATTAAACAGGGGACAATACTGGCAGCACGTGTATGGAGAACGTCAACATGTGTGGGCTGACCAGAAAGCAAGAATCCCAAACTGAGGATTCAGAATCCATGTTTCATAGTGGAAAAAATAACTAAGGTTTTTTTCCCCATTCTCTTTTATAAAAAGAAGAGGAAACAGTCCCATCCTGTCTGCTAATGTGCAATTTCCCCCTCTTAGCTTCACTGTCTTGAGTTGCAGGAGAGTGTCTGACAAGTTCCTCCTTTGCCTGAGTCACATCCTGGCTTTCTCACAACCCTGCTGCAGACTGTAGTCAAGCAGCCCCTTCTCAATCTCTTCTGTTAGAGCTGTTTCATTTTATATAAATTATGAGAGAAAGAGAATTCATCATAACCAAACAGGGGTTAACTGTGACTCAATACTGATATTCCAAGTCTAGGACATTTATCTGCTTCATCTGTGGTCAGACCTGCAGTTATGTGAACTTCAAGTAAATACTGTCTCTGCAACAAATATTTAGAGTTAAATGTATAATTAAATAAAAAGTGTTAGAATGAAGCCAACCTTTCTCTCTATTTTACATATTTTTCTATCTTCATCCTTTTATATAGTATTTTTTCCTCACTCTAACTCAGTAGCCCTCATTCTGAATCACTCTCCTGCAGACATCAGAGTTAATGTTGAACAATGTTGTCTGCCTCTAGCATTCCTCAGAGCCCATCTGCTCCAGGCAGGCAGATTAGTAATGGAGATGGCACGCTGAGCAAAGACCCAGGCTCTGTAAGTTGTAATCTGCTTTTACCTATCAAAAAGTGCACTTGGCAATGAGTAAATGTCACCGTGCTGAAAGAGGAGTAAAACAGCACCAACCTTTTGTGTAGGAAAAGCAGCCCATGGCATCAGGGCTCCCTTCTGTATTTTCTGCCATCGTACCCAGTTCTCGCTGAAAGATCCTAGTAAATGCATGGCCACTTTGTGTGGCTGGGGGGAGGGAGATTCACCTCCCTGGACCGATTCGCTCTGTCATCCTGGTCACCCTCTTAGTCTCCGCACAAACGCTTCCCGGACACATTCAGGCTCACTCCCCAATCCTATTAGTAAATTCAGAGCTGCCTATCTGAGGGCACTAAGGACATGAGGAGATTAACATCTGTCTCATTTTCCTTCTGTATGCTTATGAGTGCAAGAAACACAAGAGGACAGGAAAGCAATGTTAGGGACAGGGTAAAAGTGTCAAAGATGACAAATCAAGAAAAGGAAGCAGATAAGAAGAGAGAGAGAGAGCAAAGAAAGAATAAATATGCCTATACAAGAGGAAAAATCTGTGGAGTGCAACAACAGTGACAAAAAAGGTGTGAAAAATATTCTTTCTGTTTTTGCCCAACATACAAAGATGTGCTCTGTCTGATCCTTAGAGTTCCCCCAATACAAGTCTGGTGACTCTAGGAAAGCTTAGTGTGATGCGGGAGGTTCTGAAACGTATTCCTCTGTTCTGAAATAATTCCTAAGACATTTCCAAGGTATTCTATTTCAGGTATAAGGAATAACTCTCAAAGTCTCAGAAGAAACTCTGCAAGCGCCCCCTCGGTAGATTATGTGTGATGAAGAATGAAATTCAAGCAAAATGGGAAAGAAAATCTCTTTCTTCTGAGGCAACTGAAATAATATCTCCAGGTTAAAACTCAGAGCCTCAGGTGGAGTCCAGTCAAAACCTACTGCCCACTTTCCTCATTTATGCCCAGTCTTTATTTAATTGAACTCCAGTTCATGCTTCTCATCAGAGAACATCACTTTTACCAATATATGGCCCAGAATCATCTTGTTCTTGTCCCAAACTACTTAGCTGAGCAGACCCTGCTTTGCAGAACCTTTTCACCTTGTCATCACCAGGAAGTCCTAGTCTTGATTTTTGTGCCTTCTATGCCACCCCCCAACCCCCAATAAGGCAGCCTGTTCTTTGAACGCAAACGATCACGCAGGCCCCGTCCCGGGCATGCAGATTTTTGGCAGGCTGTTTGTCTTGTGTTTTGACAAAAACAAAATGTATTATTTTGAAGGTAGAAAAGAAATTCTCTCTAGGGGAAGCAGTCCTCAGTGGAACAACCACAAGAAGTTCTTTTGGCTAGAACTACTCAAAATACTCAAAATTCCTTCAGTTTTCCATTAAAAGGGTGTAAGTAATTTTAATACAAATCATAATCATGTGAAACTATATATATATATATATACATACACACACACACATATATATATATATGAGAACAGAAAAAAAAAAACAATTCTTTTTTTTTCCTCTTTCTTTTGTTTCTTCAGGAGTTTTCCCCCTTCTTTTACAGTCTTCCGCTTTATATGCCCTTGTTTGCATTTTACACCTGATTATGGAGTTAGAAAGAAAGGATGAGGATTTTTACAGGAAATAAAAATTCAAAGAGAATAAGAGATAATCTTTCCTGTTAAATCAGAAAATTATTGACTAGCTCTATTTTTACCTAGCTGTAATACTCCCAAGATTAGTGAGATCTGTTTGCTTCAAGCTTCCTTGAAGCATATCTGCCCTCAGAGAAAACGTGAGGTCAAAAAGGGATCTGTTTCCAGTGAGATAAATGCAACCTTTTAGAGGTCAGAGAGCCTACAGACACTTCTCAAGATTCAAGTGACAATAAAAAATCTCTGAAATGACCGTGCCATTTAATTCAGGTCAAATGACCCTGAAGCTGAGTTTGCACTAATAAACATCTCCGAAACAAATCTAAGTTTATGCAAGTGAAAAGCATAAACAGAGATAGAAATAAGAGGTAACTTTTAAAGATAGCGATGCCCTTACTTTGGCAAGTCGCTTTTGGATTGTCTGGCCTTGTTTCAATCTGGAGAAGTAGTGGTAATAGAGTGACACATAGGTCATGATGGATCTCTCGTCCGGGTGGGGGACCGCCACGTCCTCAGCATCCAGCAGTTTACTGATTCCTAGCTCTTTCTCTGCAACACTGAAGGCGTTGTTCAGGTTCTTGATGGGCTGATCCTGCCGCAGGGAACTGTAGTGGATAAGATCAGGCCTGGACAAGGAGAAGAACAGGGGGTGGAGGGGAAGAGAGATTTATGTTTAGAGTTCTTTCAGATGATAAAATAGAAACTGTTAATTAGAGTAAGAAATGGTGACATAAACTCTGAAATTACTCTGACTCTGAGCTTCACTTGAGGGCAAACCTCACTTTCACTGGAGGAAAAAAATCCTCCAGCCCCTCCCCTTTTATGAAGTTGAAGTACCACCACCCCACAGCAGATCACTGCACTTTGTTTCTCTCATCTTCACTGGCTGGTGAAAACCAAAATGTGTTAGTGAAGCAATTCTAAGAAGGCAGCTTACTCCCACCTAGAGAAACTAAAGGCTCTCCCCATCCTGCCAGAAGATGGAGCAGAACTGCTAGCAGGGCTTTTACAGGTGGCTTTTTTCTCTTGCCTTGGGTTGTTTTCTCCAAATGTTTTCTGAGGGCCAGAGAAGGGAGGAAAAAAAGAGACTGAGAGGTTGTTTACTCTGTTACAATTGAATCAAAAAGTGTGAATGCTCATGAAGCTTGTACAAGAGGAAACATCTCTAAAATAATCAATAACTTTTGTAAAAGTGCAACTGAAACACGATCAGGCAGGCTACGACCAAATAACAGCTTGGCAGCATTGTTCAGATGTGTGATATTCCTTCGGAAATGCCATTTTACCTCCAACACAAGGAACTTCCAAGCAGGAAGCCTTTGGTCCTTATTTCTTCAGAGGGAATGTGCACGTAAAAAGCAGAGTTTTCCATGAGAAGGGCAAGGAGACAATTTTACAGTATTTTGTGAAATACAGGGAACTTGGACCATGGAACAACTTGTGCCTGAGCTGGAAATAGCAATGAGCAACTGCTCTTGAAGTGATCCATCAGCTCTTACCTGTGAGCATGAATGAGTGCGTTGAAGGCCAGCCCATCACTCCAGCTTTTGGAGAAGTCCTTCACATTCACATTGGAATAGCTGGCGGTTTTATGCTGACACCAGATTAGTAAGGCTTCATTGGCAAATAGAAAATCAGCTCTGCCTCCAAATTCTTCCTGCGAAGAAGGCAAAGAAGAGAAAAATCAGGGTGAACAGCACATGGAAGTAGTGTCAGTGAGTTTGTGCTTATGCTCCCCCAAAAGCTCTCTTTGTTTTACTTCCATTCTGCTCTCAAATCCCCTCTAACAGCTGTAACATCTTTAACACACTTATTGGCTAGACCTACCGTGAAAGTAGAATGATTTCGCATGAATGTAAAAGTTAATTGAGTGAACTCCTAAATTATAATTTGAAAGGAAAGTATTAAAAAGTTTCTGAATTTTTATTTTCTACAAGATTTGTAGAAATCAAGTGACAAGCAGGAGAGACATAAAGCTCAGCTCAGTTTATTTGTTTCCTTAGCTGTGGCCTAGAACTCAAAAACAAAACATAGTGTATTGATATCCAATGTTAGAATTACTAACTTTGATTTCACAATATCTTCATAGAATCTTACTTTTCAGGTACTTACAGTACATGTTAAATAAGGGTTATATAAAACTAACTTTTCTTAAAAACAGAAAGCTTTTCTTTGGTAAAAGAGCAAATAATCAGCATATAGTTCAAATATGGAAAGAATTTTCCTCAAATAAATTCTTTCTAGAGTCAAAGCCAGTAGAAAGTTAGTGAAAGAGGGTAAAAAACATGAATATTTCGTATATCCCAAGCTATTGCTTTCTCTATCTTTGAGAAACTCTAAAATGGATTCAATTTCTTTCAGAAATTCCTGGCTAAATAAAGCCAAAAGGACTAGATATTTGTATGCAGGTGCTAGTAAACATGCAAATCACTGTGTGACACCAGATCTACATGATCAAAATGGGCAGGAAACATCATCAGAATGGGCCTTTCTTGCTGTTTTACCTTATCAAGTTTGATAGATGAAATCTGAAATCGGAGTATGATAATCCAGATAAGTCCCAGGATTAAGGTTTTGTCGCCATCTACGATATTCTCAGGCCCAATCACTTTTACTTGCACCTGCTAATAAACCAACATCTGTTCAGCATGAAACAATTCACATCCAGTTCTCTGAAGAAGACATTTGTGTAGCAAACCGTATGTAAAGAGAATGTTTCGGCTGTTTCCTTAGCAAAGGGGTTTTATTTGATCTCTTTATTTGTCCATAGATCTGTCAATTCCCACATTCACCCCGCTCCAGCTCCTATGTGCACCGAAGCTGAATCTCAGTAAAAACCTGGCAAATGGATGGCAGTCTCACAGACTTAAAGTTCTTGCAAGGGTTTTGAAAACTGGTGGGTAAGTAAAGGAGAAAACCATGATTTGGTGCCCCATTTCTGCAAGGGAATGGCTGCAGGGCAAGCTCAGAGACTCAGATCTGTCTGTCCGACCAGCTAGCTGGCGCATAGCTCGTGGCTCACCAAACAGCACAGGTGCCTACGAAACAAGCCACGGCTTCCCCTGCTATTGCCCAGGCAGCAGGCAGGGCTGCAGTTCGGGACAGCAAGGGGGTGTAGTCTGTGAACACCCTGCCGACTCCCGCTGTCTGCACGGTCACCTCCGTGGGGATGAGACTGGTGTGACAAATTCCTTTAAGTTAATTCAGAAATTGTAGACAAGTTTCCAGGAATTACCTAGACTTCAGAGAACATTTATCCTATGACCATAGGATGCAGGGACCATTTTAAGAAGCTGTCCAGATATGAAGGATTAGTAACCCTCTTTGCCATGGGAACCAAGAATGTTTATGAGTTTGTCTTACCCTTCTTACAGCCTACAGCTATCCTCTCGTATCTGGGAAAGGGGCTGGGACTTTGGATGATTCTGCTTCTATTTCTCAAATTCCAAAGAATAAGAAACAAAATCAAGCTTGAGATAGTTATATGAATAAAACAAAAAGTTTATCTAGCAGAATAACCTTCTATCTCCTGAATGTATTTCCTGTGCCTTTTTCTCCCACAGCCCTGATCGCCCTCTTACCGGTCACATATTCTTTTTCCTCAGTTCATTTATTCTCGTTTTGCAGTTTTCCTCTAAGATTAAAATTGGTCAACATTTTTTCACATGACTAAAACTTCCATCAGAAAATGTGAATTTGAGAAAATAATTCCTTTCTATGATGAAAATGCAGATTTTGAGTGCAGTTTTCTCTAATTTCTTAGTAGGGAAATAGTATTTAAAATCAGCATTTCAAAATGCGACATCTTTTCCTTTAGGTGTGACATTTTTTGCTGGACATTAGATGCGTATAAGTCATGTCAGTCGAATAGCAAAAAAGTCAAATCTAAAGACTTAAAGAAAATAAAACCCTGCCCTGTATGCAAAGAACATGTTATTGTGCATCAGAAGGGAAAATGATGATGAACATAGTACTATAATTAATTAGTGACATTTCTAAACTGTAGTCATCTGTGATATCAATACTTACTCACCTTTGATTTCAGGAATGTAATGGCTTTGCTGTTGTTCTCCAGAAAATGCACCCTCATCTTTCCCCTGTTTGGTCTGGGCAAAGATTCTCCAGAGAGTAGCTCCAGGAGTTGCATGAGATAAATGCCATCCTTCAACTCTGTATAAATATCTTCTATCACAACCTTTACCTGCAAAGACCAGCCACACAGTACTGAAGCCAGTTTGGCCTGCAGGGCTGAACAGCCAGCCCACACTGCCCACTACTTTAAGGAATAAGCAAAAAACACCTTGTTGCTGGTTTCACTGAATCTACTGTTGGTCATTGCATAAATGTGAAGTGTAAGTGGATTATCTGATGAATCTTAATTCACTACAAATGGATATACAGAAAGACTGACATTATTTATGACTGTGGGCTGAAGTCGAATAAATGACTGAACCAATAAACACCAAAAACAGGATAAGTGGGAGGAAATCTTTTGAAAACCAGCAAGACATTTCAACATTTTCAAAATCAAACATTTTGGAAGTGCTGACTTTTTTTTTTTCCCAGTTCAAATAAATCATTTCAACTTTTAATTTTTGAGCAAAGCATTTCATTTAAAATTTGTGTTGATAATCCCAAAGTGAAGTGAAACAAAACAAAGGAAATGAGAAGACCTATCTGCGGGTTTGCTGCATTCAGTGGCTCCTTTTTGGCCCATAGTCTCAACAAAGTTACATCCTGGTTAGATTCTATCCAAAGTCTCCATATTTTTAGCCAGTCTCATACTAAGCTCAGTCACTATGTGAAAGATTAAGATCTTTTTCGAAAAGTGTTTCACTGCTGCCGGTAGTGAGATCACTGAAGGCTTATGTGATACCCCATGACACAGTGTGTACTCTGATCTAGCAAGGGTGTTTCCTTCTGGCTTTATGCCACGAGCTATCCAGAGGTGACCTTATCATACACCCAGTAACAACATACTGTGATTCTGAACTCACAGTAAATAAGCTTTTTGCCTCTCTCCCCCCCCCCCAAATATTTCTGAAGTGAAGCAGTAACTTTTTGAATTCAGAGCATAGTTACATGCAAGGGAAAAAAAAAAAAAAAAAGAAAAAGAAAAAGAATGAGTAACGTGGAGACATATCTTTTAATTCCAGACCAGATCGTTTTCTAGATAATCAAGAAATCACTGAAAGCAAAAAAGGAGCTCAGAGAGACTTTAAGTCTCTACCTAGTACGGAGCAAGAACTGACAACATTCCTGTCTCATCATCCGCATGAAAGAACTCCCTGTTCAGTTGCTATCTTTATTTATTCATTCTTCCACTTTCTTTTGTACATTAAATAGGTCTAAAATTCTGCCTGTAGTATCTTATCATTAAAAAGCTAAACTTGCTATGTTCTGTGGAACTTTTATTCATGAAGAATAGCTCCATTTTAGTTTATTTGTAAAGAGACTACCTTCACATATCTGCTCTATGCCCCAGCCGCTGATAAATTTTTAATAGCTTTGTTGTATCTAACAGTCTTTGGATTAAGATACCAACTGCACATTACTTAAATTAAATCCAATAGCATCCTTATTGCTAGACTCTAAATAGTCAGCAGTGCAACTGAAAATACTGTAGTGTCCTGTAGTATGAACCTGACAAGTTAAAGCGTGCTTTCAAAAGCTGAAACTACATTCCTAAGACTTTGATAAACTCTCAATCTCTGCATCATTTCTTACCATATATGGCTTGCAAAACTCTCTCTCTCTCATTCTTCTTTTTTTTTTTTTTTTTTTTTTCCCCTACTCTTATGATACACAAACAAGTGCTGTCAAGGAAGTTAAGAGTAACATTTTAATCTTTGAACTCAAAGGTGTTTTAAAAATGATAGTGTATACATTCATCTGTAACGATACAGAGATAACTTCCTACACCATGAAAGTCTAACTTTCTGCAGGGAACAGAAACTTCTTTTGTAGTTCTTCTTTTATATTAAGAAAAATTAATTTAAAAGTTTGCTGTGCTCTGATGCTACCTGTACACCAATCACTAAGCTGTGACATTACACTGAAAAAAAAAGCACCTAATACTGAAACATCCACGATGGTGATGAAAAAGAAACAAGAAAAGAAAAGAAACAAGAAAAAAAAAAAAGAAACAAGAGGCCTGGCCCTACTTGGTGCATTGTTATTAATATCAACCACAGACTCCAGAGAATGGAATTGTTCCCCGGTAATTCCCTGCTATGATCCATCACTTGTGCCCCAAATGCGTTTATGTGAAGTACATCTGGTGACATTTGGAATAGGTTGGAGTTGCCTTCCATGCGCAAATCAACTGTGCAATAGTTCTGATGCTTTCTGGAAGTCTCAGATTTCCTGAAAACGAACTGATCTGTATTTGCACAGTGGTATGTCTGAACTGGCTAGACCTAAAGCAGCTTTTTCAGAGCCAAGGAGCAGTAATGCAACCTGGACAGATCAGTATCCAGAAATCTCAGACAAAGTAGAAAATCTTTAAATTTTGGCTGAAAAATTAAAATTTGGACATTGTTTCAGGAAACCCAAACACTTGCAAATACTTCACTTACTTATATACTTAGAAGAAGAACAGATAAAGATCATACTCTGGGAAGATCTACAAGATACAATGGACATCACAGAAGTGACATGATTATAGGATTATATGAGCAATGGAGATAGATGTGAGATAAAAGATACAGGCTGGAATGCTATGGTTAGTCAAAGCCTTTCTTGCTTGCATACATATCTAATGATGACATGTAGGAGAAGTGTGAAAAAATAACATAGAAAAGAAGAGAGAGTGTGAAATAAAAAACTTTGGAAAAAGCCCCAAAGTGGAGGAACTACCTACATTATTCCTGAAGAATACATTGTTCATCCAGTTGGTGAAGGTTTTCTTTTGCATAGACATACGCTGCTCCTGCAGCTTTTTGATGTGATCTTTTTCATATTCTGTATCCATGGTCACCTACGAAGTCAGAAACTCCAGTGAGGTATTCAGTGCTGAACAGATCTACCCAGCCAGCTACAAACAACGATGTGCCCAAACTATCTAGGGAATCCAGCCACCATAGGTACAAGATTCAGTGCCACACCTAGTGCAATACCTTAATTTCCTTTTGCTTGTACTTTGCTCTTTCTTTTCATTCCACTTTATTTTCACTTGTTTGAATCCTCCCTTTTAAAATATGTGTCTAGTTTCAGGATGAAAATGGGACATGTATCTATGTGGCTTTACTTTATTTTTTTTCACTCTCTCCCCTGTCACTTGATTCCATCAGGCACACCATGATCTGAAAGCCATCAGTAAGTTCCTTCAAAGTACTGAAAGCACATGCCTGGGAACTGATTTTTGACCTTCTCAGAAAGAAAAGGATCTGCAAGCCACCTTCTAATGCACTTCCTGAAAATGAATTTGAATGTGTTCAGATCACTGAGGACTGGCTGAGATGCTGCTGTTGGCTTTCAGACCATAGTGTGTCTAACAGAAATCAAACAGTTGTTTCAAAAGGAAACAGAACCAGCTTGGTTTGTTCCTCCCATGAGCTCAGGCTTTTCATATGTATTACTGTAAGGATGGTGTTAAAGGTTTGCAATCACAAAGACAGGGCCCTGGGCAGGGAGCAAGGAAGTGTAATTCACCACGGTACCCAGTGTGAGTATTCAGAGAGATTATAAAGGAGAGAGTCTTCCCTGTGGAGTTTATGGTGCATTAAACTGGATTTCAGCTCTACTGAGCAAATCTGTTAAGAGTCTTTGGGCTTAAGGTGTGAGACTAACAGCAGTGTCCATTGCTGTTATGAAGGCAAGAGGACCATTTAAATAAATCAGATAGTTACAGACATCTTTAGTCACCAAACATCACCTCCCTGGACTACTGCCATGGTCCTATGAATTACCCAGGTATCGGCCTAGCTGTGAAACCAAGCAACTTACAGTGGTGGTGGTAGAAGAGTCTGTGGGTGTCAGCTCACTGCGAAGAGAGAAGCTAGTGGAAAATTAAGATAGGTGACAATCTGTGGAGATGTGGAGCAGGGTGACCTGCTGTCTAACTTTTCTCTCTGCTGTGCAGAGGCCACATGCTGAGCTACTCTGGGCTGTGAGACAGACACAGGCAACTAGCAGCAGCAGCCACAGCAGATAGGAAGTTGCTTGCCTAAAAGTTTTCCTTATTCTAATAAATGTGAAATGTGCCATTTTACAAGAGGGAAAGGTGCAGGAAGTGGAAAAGTTGATTTGTCACTATGTCTGTCTTTCTTCCCCCCCCCCCCCCTTCTTTTTCTTTTCCTCAGACCTTTTTCAATCCCGACCGCTTGGCTTCTGCAAAACAGACAGCCTTGAAACCTGACACGATCTGTCCACTCAGGAGGATCATGACCATAGATGAAAGTCTTATGAAAGGAAGGAATTTAACAAAGTTTGAAATGGAACTGTAAATAGATCCTCACAATATTTTCTGATCTTTTGGGCTAGGTTAGCTCTATAACTTTCTCCATCCAGAAAGCAGATATCCAAAGAATTGCTAAAGATATCCAAAGAGAGGGTGGTATTAACCCATTCCCCTTCCGTTCTCAAGGATGCCAGCATCCCTTGCCCCTTCACTCTCCTTTCCCAGTGAGGAACAGTATTCAGTGCTACATTTTTTAACTAATTTTACACCAACTGATTCTATAATGGAGTTACTGAAAACTAGTCCGAAGCAATGGGAACTGCTTGCTACTTCCTCTAATCCTCAGAGCCCAGCATTTGAAAAATGGCAGCTATGGGAGAGCATGTCAGAAATTTAATTCAGTCTTCCTATGCCTTTTCTTTTTTTCCACAGGATGCCTGCTTTATTCAGTGCACAAGGCAGACCCTTCACTCAGTCCAGGCTATGGACCTGTCTCTTCTTTACAGTACTGAAATATTGATCACAAATATATTACCACCAGCAACTTCAAATTCATTAGCTGTTTTGGATGTGTAAGTTTGTTGAATTACTACACAGCAAAGATACAGAAATGGATACAAACAGGCATTTCATATAGGCAGCAGTCCAGAATCAAGGCTTAGAAACAAACAAGCATCTCTTCCCACAGCAAAATTCCAGCTATTCCCTTTGCTGACATCATTATTCCTCGTTCTTTCTTAAAACTTATTCTATGTAGCTGATACACTCTGCATGAAACCACTGTGCCTATGTTTCGTATTGCTTAGAGGATATCCCGTCATCTCTGGAAACCCAAGCTGGTTAAGAACAAGCTCTGTAACTTAAAGTAATGACATTTCTGACTTTGCAGGATGGTTCTCAGAATGCCTGCCAGCTCCATAATCCAGGCTTGCCATCACCCTGGACAACATCTAAACGGATTTCATTTAGGTGAAAAAGCAGCTTATTTGCTGAGTTACTGCTTCATACAATAATTTAATGAAACAGGTGAACTAAGTTAGAAACATTGGTAGAAGTTTACATGAAGATAGATCTGTAATATGACTTATCTGCATTTGCAGGATATAAGGGCAGTGTTAAAAG
This sequence comes from Rhea pennata, assembly GCF_028389875.1. Taxonomy (NCBI): domain Eukaryota; kingdom Metazoa; phylum Chordata; class Aves; order Rheiformes; family Rheidae; genus Rhea; species Rhea pennata. The sequence goes on along the minus strand of NC_084667.1, from coordinate 16,099,719 downwards.
CCAGATATGGCTTTAGTGATACATTAGAGAAAAAGATAAAAAAAAAAAAAAAACTTAAAAACCCAGCACTTACTCAGGTTTGGAGGACCTCCTTTCTCACATTCACCAGTTGGTCACTCTACAGAATGACTTTCAGTTCTAGATTCACTCCTACTCCTACATTCAGCTCTCCATTTTCATGTGGGGCGACCTTTGAATTCAGGAATAGAGACCAGCTATTTATAATCTACCTATGAACCTTTCACCTGACTCTGGAGGAAATAACCCGTTAGAATGCAATGAGTAAAGGTTGTCACAGGCCTTATCTGATTCTCATGCTCAAAATAACGCACAAATGACGCTGTGATTGCTATAACATGATGAACATCACCCACCATGCTGATGCTTTGTTAAAGGGCAGCCAGCCTTTCTCAGTTTCATTGAAGGCTCTGACTGATCACAAGCTACTTTTCTAAGAAAATTGTTACCTGAGAAACTAAACTTGACAATGAAGTCTGAAAAAGAAAGCATAGCAAATGCTTTTTTTTCCCCCCATACCAGATGCCTGAATTGGGGTAAAGCAAGTGAGAAGATTAAAACCATACACGTCAGAATTTGTCAATCACCTCTTTGAGGAAGTTCATGTATTTGCACATTTACCTGCTGCTGGCAAGGTGTGCTGGGAGAAAGCTGGCAGTGGTAGGCATGCTTGTAAAATTTACTATTGATGCTCTTCCTGTTAATAGCAAAAGAGGAAATAATTCTGGCAACTTAAATAGCACTGAGCCCTTGCTGTCACTGACAAGGCTGCAAAAACACAGAGGCACGTTGACCTGACTTCATTGCCGGGACGCAGAGGGCCGCTATTGGGAATCACTGCTAGAAGATGAGCAGGCATCTGAAACCAGAATTGGTAAGCAAAGAGATGCTCAGCTTAGGATGTGGTAAGAAAATACCAGACCTTCCCTTCTGGCAAGGATTGTTCCGTTAAGAGTGCAGGCTAGGGGAGCAGATGCATTAGAAAAAAATGCACAAAAATCCAAAGACTTGGTACAGATAAAACTTGAGCAAGGAAATCCGTATCTCCATACAAATGTCACATTGAGTGTCTTTAAGCCAACTGAATATAAAAATTGAATGCATATATTTCAAGTATTGCTGAAAATATTCCCTCCAAAGTCCTGGACCTGTCTTCACCAGCCAGCTAGGACAACATCATTCTTAATAATGAGTATTAAATGAGAGAAGGATAAAAGAGGGAAAAGGGTATGAATTCAGCAGTTCTTTCCACCTCATCTGTCAGTTTATTGCCTGGTTACAATTCCACTCTTCTCTGTTCTGTCTTGCTTTTAGTCACACCTCCGTTCTTCTGAAGGTGTGACCCTAGGCTATGGCCTTCAATCAGTGCAGGTCGGCAGAGCTGTCTGTGTTGAGAAAACACCTTGACACTGCGTTTATCAAACATAATGCAGAGAATCAGTAGGTGAACTGGCCCTGGATGGAGGTATTTCTCCCTGTAGCAGGTTAATTTTTACCTAATGATTGAACGTGTGAAACACTGTCTTTGCTGTGTATAGTAACACAGTCAATCAAAGATCTGCTGTAAAATTTCTCTAATTCCTGAACCTACCGGAATATACAGTTCAGGGTTAAAATGGTGGACTTTGATATGACACTGATAAATAAGGCCTTTTCATCAGTTATTTATATCCTAATGCACCAAGAGGAAGGACAAAACAATATTTGTACTCGGCTTCCTCGGTGGGCAGCTGAAGAGGGAGAGGCTCAGTGCAGGCCACAGCTCAGCGTGGCCACACCAGTAGCACTGGGTTGCACTCTTTGTTGGGGGATGTGGCACTTTCTTTATTCCAAGAATTGGCTCACTCTTATAAAAATAAATAAATAAATAAATGAAACCACACTTCCAGGTTGCTTATGGGTGGTCTCTTGCTACCTTCACAGGAAAGTTGAGCCTTGCCTCTGATGTTGGGAAGGGGCCCAAAGAGAGCTCTCTCCCTTGCCCTGGAAGCACCACGGTAAAACAGTATTTTCTTCTTTCTGAAAAGGAAGGACCCTGATGTGGGAATTCCCTTCTGCAAAGCAGCAGCCATGTAAGATGTGTTAGCTCTTTTAGGACCCTTTCTTACCTGCCTGTGATCTCATTTTGCTTAAGGCAGAAACAGAGACCAATGGGATCCAATAGACCTCACACGCCAGCTGCCTGCCTTGCCGCCCCATAACTGCTTTGAGCACTACCCCGGCTGCTCTTGCACTCCTGGCAGTACTCCCCAAAACAACAGAGGAGGTGAAACTTTCTTTCCTTCCACTTGTTTGAATGTTTGTTGTTGTTGTGGGCTAAGAATTGTCCTTCTCCCATGGTGGGTATACAAATTCCCAGGCCTTCTCTAAAGCAGAAGGAGAAATGTTCAAGGCCCCCCACTGCAAACAGCATAAAGAGATGAACACCAGTTTCCCAGAGCTGTTTCCCAGAGAGTGCAGTTGGTTGCTCCTGCTCCCTGGGGATGGAGATGCTCCTGGCAGCCTCCCTGTGGCAGCGGGATGAGGAGCAGAGCCCAGCCAGGCCCGTGAAGCAGCAGCTCTGCTTGCCTCCTCTGGGATGGAGGAGCCTGCCGAGGTCTGCGGGAGCAAGTATGGCATACAGAGACACATGCAGATGCCTTCATGTTCTGACGGGCTCCTGAATAAGACCATTCCTATCTGACAACGCTAGAACTAAACCAACCCCTTCACCATATCAAGCTAGTAAGTGCATGCTCTGAGCTGCCACCAGACAAAGCTGGTTCAGATTTAAAAGCCACAGGGCCAGACTAGTGCCTCCTCTTACAGAGGACTGAACTTGTTCAGTTGGCTCAGACAAAAGGTTTGCCAGAGCCTGTAGCCCTCCCTTAGGTATGATCTGTGCACACATGCTCCCAAAGGTACGCAAAAAACCTCTCTAGGCTTCAGTAAGGTACCCAAATCTGAAAGAAAACAAGTATGTATGGGCAAACATTTGCGTGACAGCTCAGCCCGCTACCCCTTTCAGTGTCCCAAACAATGTTGCTTCCACATGTACAAGTCTCTAAAAAACAAACATTCAAGCTTTGGCTCTGTGGAATATAAGGGAAGACCTCAATGCCTCAGTCTTGTAGCTACAGCGTGCCAGGAAAGAACAAGTAGCTGCCAGTTTACTCCTCGGGAAAAAGCTGTTGCCCTTCGGAATCTCACAGGCAATGATTAAATTGCCTGCAGATTGCTCTCCCCTCTTCCATCCCCCCAAAAAACTTCATGGGTACAGCACAAAGGCACAAAACTGAATGGATCAGCAAAAAGAACAGTTTCTTGCCTGGGCTACCATAGAGCTGCCTAATCTTTTCTGAAGACAATATATGCTTGCTTCATACATTAGATCTACTCTGAAGGATCTTCAAGAATATATACTTACAGCTTAGGTAGAAATAGAAATGCAGTCCCCGTTCTCCTTATTTCTAACACAAGAATACTGCCTGCTCTCTGGCTACATTTGAAGGCACAACCACACAAGAAGCTTGGACATGGACCAGCAGCGCTGTAGCCCAGAGCTGAGACTTAGTCATGTCAAGGTAGTGGAGCCCCAGATGGTATGAACCATGGTCCCAGAATATTTCTTAACTACATATCGAATTATGGCAAGCCTTAGACCTCAGCATGATGTAGAAGAGCTGCTCTGTGAATACTGAAAACATCAGATAGCATCAGAAAGTAATTATTATATAATGTTGTTTGCCCAGCTGGGATATCAAACATAAGGAGTTAGTCAAAAACAGTTTAGGAAAGGTGTGGAAACTTCCAGTAGTCAGTCTGTACAGCTTCCCTATTCTCATAGGCCTCTCAGCAGAACACTCTCTGAATAGCCAAATATTTCTTTCCATTTGCCCGAGGGGCTCCCCCGCCCCAGCACACACGCCTGCAGCCCATCACTGCCCTCACGCGCCCCCAGTACTTGCCTTACCAGTGCGTGCTGCCATCAGCCGACCCAGGGTGCTATCCCACCCGCACAAGGAGCCCCAGCTCTTCTTGCAGCTGAGCTCTGCCTATGAGGATCTACACTAGCGTCCTGCGATGCAGCCTCAATATAAATCTGAGCCTTCCTAGGCTCTAGTCTAAACTAGAAGTTGCTTTTCTTCTTCAATAGCTGGCTAGAGGCTACATGACATCAGAGAGCAGAATTCAAGCAGAACAGTTGAATTACATCATCCAAAGGATTTGGAGCCCCTTGCTGCTTTTGAAAAAGAGGATAGCTTAAAGCAAAATCAGATGGATTTATTTTTCCTGGCACAAAGTAGTTCAGTCATCTTTTTGAAACAGAAAATACACATTTGCTTGTTTAGTCATGAATTAAAGACATTTTCTTCTTGGAGCTGTATTATTATCTTAAAATTTTCCTTCTGTTTCTGAACCTCTAACTGTTTAACGTAACAGCTTCAAAGCCTTTGCAGGGTGAGCACATGGGACAGATTGCATTCTCTTTCCATTTCATACAAATATAGATAAAGGGTTTCATGTAACAGAATAGCCTTAATATTTCAAACATCATAGTGACCTTGCAAACCACTGCCTTAGTGATTCCAGATTGAATTAATGTGCTTTTATTATAATTCATTCTTTTTTCCACTGGTACTAAGGAATACTACTGTTTTGGGAAGGGCAAAAATTCTTTCTTCCTTACAAATATATTTTAGGGGGTTATTTATATATTGCATTGATAAAGCTTTTAGCTCTGTTTATCAAGGAAACAAACTTGTAAAACTCACAACCAGACTGGAGAGAGGCACCGCAGGCACCTAGCAACTCTGGTGCCAGAACGCTGCACCCTAACCACAGGGAAGGCAGATGATGTAGTGTGCTTTCATGTTTTGGTCCCCAGACAGCAGATAACTGATCACAATCACAGCTCCCTCCAAGCCCACAAGCCCCAATTTTGTTGCAAAGACAACCCAGTCATGCAGAATAATGGAAGACAGATGACAAAATAGGCATAGAATTGTACAGTGAACACTTTTAAGGCTGCAAACTTTATCAGACAGGATAAGAGAAGACAGGACAAGACAGGATAAGGCAAAGTGAATACCAATTGCTATTACTGTCCATTGTAGGCCAAAATTACCCAAGTCCTAAACTTACTGGTTACAATTATATTGTTGGCTGATTTCTTATTTTCAGACTAAAAATGAAGTTAATGCATTTTAAAGAACAGAATGATCTGAAAAAGGAAATCAATAAGCATCAGCACCATATTTCAACAGTTCCTAGGTTAAAATATTTAAGAGAAGTGATAATTATGTATGGAATTCTTACAGTGCATGTGAAATACAGCATCTAGCCAGAGAGATGTACCATCCATTGCTCCTGTATCATAGATGTAGCTAATCCTTTTTTATATCTAGCAGACAGTTCCTAATTATGAAAAAATGAGCTGCTTTCACCGCAACGAAAACTTCAGAGCTCAGACTGAAGATGGGATATGGGATGCCAAGCTAGCGACACCATGAAAAGAAAAGCTCTACCTGAGAAAGGAATAGGCAAGGCAAAAAGTTATGCTTCGCATTAAGTAGTTTCCAGTACTAACTGGACCAGAAGGTAACTTTGAGCCTAATCTATGCCCAGGCGTGTGATAGCATGTATCACCTGGGAAAAGGGAGATACGTGTCAGAATACCATAGTTTCCATGAGAGAAGATATTTTTCACTCAAAGGTGAGAAAAGCTGTCCAACGGGACTACCAAATAAAATTGTGAAAAAGACATCCATTTCTTCCTGGCTGTTTTGTACATGATAGGTGCTGGCTGGGTTTGGGCATTAATTCAAATGATAGGTCATTGTCGCAAAGCCCAAGTGAAGGGAGGCACCTTTCTCCAGAGTAATGTGTTCCTTCAGCTCTCCAAGCACAGCAAGACTGCCAACTTTTCTCCTCAGCATTTGCTACACAAGACAGGAAGGCTAGTAGCCCGAAGGCCAAACTGTCAAAAAGGTCCTCTGTGCTCACAGGTATTGCCTGAAGCATAATAGAGCCTTGGATCAGAGAAGCTGGGAATAAAGTAGCTCCTGCTCCAAAGCCCTTAAAAATTTACCAAACACGGGAGCAATAAAACAAAAGTTTAAGAAATTAAATGGTAGGCAGAAAGAGAAATATTTCACACTAGAGTGCCTGATATTAGACGTTACAATTACCGCAAAACTTACAGTAGAACAGGTAGTATAGATGTTCTGAACTTGTCCTGTCGTCCAAATATAAACTGTGGTGTGCAGCACATCTAAAATATACTGTAAGTTTTTCAATCTGAAATGTATTGTATAGGGAGTATGCAGAACACCATACTATCCAAAAAACCCCAAACCACAGCCTCCTCTCCTCTCCCCGTCCCAGACCCAAACCTTGTCTTAGCTAAACAATATGACTTTGAAAACGATCTGTTCAAACAAGCCACTGTACTTTGACAGTAGTGTAGCCCCCAGGGCTCCACAATACTGTTTGAATGTGAAATTTTCTTTCATATGACATAACTCATGATGACCAAAGGCAAAATGGCATGACTTGCTAACACTTAACTGCTCTACATAAAACCTTTTAACTTAGCAGCAAATTTACATTTGGTAATTGTAGGGGTGTTACTTACATTCTGGAGCATCCCAGTGGCACAGAACCATCCTTGTTGATGTTTCAAACAAACTGTATGTTTGTATATGGGAAAAGAGGCAAGGGAGGAGAAATTCATTTAAACATATTAAAATGAATGCTCTATTGACTTCATTAGTTATAAGTAGTAGGTAGCATGGTGTGGAAGATCCTCTTGAACTTTTAGAGCAAACTAATAAAGTATTTTCTGCTAAACTGCCATTTAATCTGCTGTTATTTTTTCAAGGTTAATATCTCAAAGTAAATTAATAAAATAAGTGTCTCTTATGGCTCAAGTTTCAAGCTTTCACTCAGCCCAGGAAGTCTTATTTATCTTCCATTCTTGGACTTGCACTGAGAACTTCTGAATTTTGTCATAAAAAGCCAACTTTTTAAAAAAGAATATAGATTTAGATTCTGGAGCCAAGCCTTGTTTGGGCAGTAATTTCAGCAACAAGTTCATGGATACAGAATAGGAACAGCTATAACCTATTATGGATACAAACTGAGGTGGGGAAATAAGCAGCTTGCCAAACAGCTACTACACCTACAAGCCTTAAATTGCAGTATTAAAAAATTCTAGTCATTCAAAGAGGTCTTTTCAGAAAGAAGCTTACAAAAGAGAATTTTTGGTAGTTTAATATTAGTTTATTAAATCAGCAATTTTTATCACCACTTCCTAAAAATGATTACAAAGCATATTAAAATATATTACAGTATCTGCATGGAATTTATTGTATAATCAAAGTGCAATGGTAATGAACTTACAACTTTGTTTGCTTAGCTGGGCAAACTGAAGCACACCTCACAGGTGAAACATTCTGTCAAAAATGGAAGAGTGCCTCTGAAGTGAAAATACCATATTTAATAAATGTATTAGAAAAAGAGAGCATATGATGTAGAAACCAAAGTTTATATTCATTCTCTCAGTGCTAAGTTACACACATCCAGTAAAGTATACACTTCAAATTCTCTGCTTGAACTCCAACAGTAAAAAGAGCCACCAAACTAAGTGCATGTTGTGAAGGGAAGGGAGCAATAAGAAAAAAAATTAAAAAAAGGTGCATTTCAAGTACTGGAAATATATTAAGTTATTGAAAGTCAAGGGCCAGATACTGCTTCTTTGAGACCAGGTTCCACAGAAGCTTCTGGGACTACAAATCCATAGCACCCCTGACTGCAACAATTAGAGCCTCATCCTGACTTAAAAATCCTTCTAAACTCACCATTTTCAAATAGTCACAGCTTCAAACTGCTCTCGCTGTCCTGTAGTGTGGTTATGAACTAGATCCCTGCACTTTCTGTTCAAATCTGAAACAAAAGTCCAATTAATTTCTGTGTGAACAGAATCAGAGTTGGGAAATAAAAACTGTGTTGCAGAATAGCTGGGAAAGAGGTAAAAAGTAGTAGCCTCTACTCTGGCTTAAGGCAGTGGACAACACCACAGAGCACTGATTTCACAGAATGAATTTGACAGTTTTGAATGTTCTTGGAGCAAACCCCATTGAAGTCCCAGGCATAAAATCCAAGATCTTGGTCTTTCCTGAGCAAAGATTAATAATGACATTGAACTGAACACAGATTACATCATACTGCTGTTCTCAATAACTACTTAAAGCACAATTTCATGAGAAAAGGCAATCCTGCTCCTTTCTCTCTTCCTCATATTCCTAATGCATTGAGATTACTCTATGATCTTATCTGACTTGCTAACTCAGCAGGATACTATCCAAACTGTTTTGTGTGGCTAGTTTAGCTAACTGAACTGGCTTGCAGACAGATTCTATAAACCACACAATCAGCAAAGTGAACAGAGCAGGACCACAGGTCTGGGAAGAGGTAATGAGGAAAGAGATCCCCTTCTCTGAGCAGCAACAAGCTACTAGACCAGTTTAGCTGCCTAAGAAATCATGACTTAGACTACATGAAATGTACTTGAATTACTTTCAAGTAAGTGTGAGCTCTGTTAAGATGCCAGTGCACTGCACCACGTATCTAGAAATACATTTATCCACTTAGCTCTGCATGCTGGTCCTGAAACACTTCTATTTCCCTGCAGAAACAGACTGAATCCACCTCTACGCCTATACATGCTTTGTGCATTCCTCCTCCACTTCCCCTCCTCAAGTCTTGCAGGATAAACAAACAAACAAAACAAAACCATATATATATTTTAACAATATTTAGACAAAATGTTTTAACTTATCAAAATGATGCATTTAAAGTTGTCTCCCCAACTCCAAGTTAGTGCACTGTCATGGAGTTTAGGGGGGGGGGGGAAAGGCCATGGTCTCCATTTTACTACCCATAAAACTAGAAAAATAAAATAAACAAGTCACTGAGAAACTACCCTTCTCCTCCCTCTTCACTGCAGAAGGATGTTTGTGCTGGCATGGGATCACACAGCTCCAATGTGTTTAGAGTATCACCCCTGGAAGCTACATACAGTGATAATCCAAAACATGAGTCCACCCAGGAATCCTGCAGCTGAAGGGCAAGGTAAGGCAGACACAGCTGGAAGATCAGCAGCTTCCCAGACCCTCTCACTACACTGCAGTAGTAACAATACACAAGTCTGCTCTTTATCCCAGCTGCTTTCCTTGCAATGCTAGTCAGATTGGTCATTAGTGTATGAATTTGTCACTGACTGCAGACACTACACACATGAGCAAGCATTGTTAATACTTACGCACATTGGTCGTGTTGTTTTTTTTAAAAAAAACACACACCAATATCTATAGAATATTTTTTGTTCAGTCAGAAATATGTTTTGCATAATTTGCATAAATTACATGAAGAATCAGTTACTCTGTAGACTTAGAGATACACAGGCAGACTTACGGTCAAGTTTCAGAACTCTATTAAAGTGCACAGAGATGCACTACAGCAGATTTGATTCCTAATTTAGTTAAATATTAACTAAATATTAACTAAATATATTTAGTTAACACACTTGGGTGACAGGAGAAAAAAATCTAAGAATAATAATGAAAACCAAGCAATCCCTCAAAAATGATCAACTATGCCAGGGTATTCTTGATACAAAGGTCTGAAAATCTGGCAAGGTAAAGGAATTTTTCTATCATTAATTAAAAAAGCTTCATTGTTTACACATGGCAGAGTCCCAGCAAAATTCATAATTTCGTATCAGAATAGACAAGATGCAGAAGGATAAGGGGTCTAGAATGATCTGAAGTATGAAACCAGGTTGACAACCTACAAATATATAATTTGAAGAAAAAGATGAGGCTCTTATATCACCTACAAATCTGAACACATAAATGTGTAAGTTTTAAGTTAGAGAAAATTGTATACTCAATATATATACTGAATTTCTTCCCATCTCCACTGCAGGGATGATAAAACACTTTTTGGCTTGCTGTGTCCCAGAAGGCACTCCTGCTATCACTTACTGAGACTCAGAGAAAAAGTGCTCAAAGTTACAGTACCTTTGAGGTGTAGGGTATTTTATATTACAAGTGGAGTACAAATCAATTCTTGCTCATGTGCACAGACCTAAACTGACTGCCAAGTTTGATTTCAGAAAGCAACTGGCCCTCACCAAAAGACTTTGAAGCTCATAGGACCAAAAGTCTACCTTCTCCCGGGATACCGTTCAAAATCAGTTGTGAGCTGCTGATACACTCAACATTTTGATTGTGCTGTTAGAAAATGAATCTTTAGTAAGCATCTATTCATTTCTTAGATTATTTTCAATAAAGGAATAATATTTGACGGGACCAGCTATTAATCTCAATGTGAAGATTCCTATTCGTGGCCTCATCCTTCAAATCTGCCATCATAGGAATGGAACATCTCTTCTGTATTTGTCAGCTACATGCTGGCAACAGGAAGAGTTAAAGTTTTCTAATACACCTGTATCTATCTATATATAGTATATGTATATATGTATGTAACATATACAGAGATACCTGTATAATTAGAGATACCTGTATAATTAGCTGTAAAACTTTTCCAAGACAACTCAATGCGAAGAGGCTGACTTTGCACAGTGCACATTTTTGGAATAGAAAGTGAGGCTTTATTTCAATAGAAATATCAACTTTTAGCTTATGAAAACATTCTGCCGTCACTTCGAACAATTTAGGTATTCATGGTCTGCATAGCAGCTAAACTGAAACCTTAAAAGAAACTCCAAATTCAAGGAAGAAAGGAGATTCAGTTCTTTTAACTGAAAATACTGAATATATATATATATATAGTGCTGTAAAAAAATAGAAGAAACAGTTCTTCAGATTATAATAGGACACAGTGATGACAGACTGAATCATTTTAGTATTTTGCATTTTTAACCATAACTGCTGAAGTCTAAAAATGAATCTGCTCACATAGTCTGAGCACTTCTTAACTCTTCCCCGTCTCTCTTCTCCCCCCAAACTAGAATAAACAACCCACCCTAAAATTTAAATTTCTTTGTATGTCTGCCTTTTCTTAAGCTATACAAATGCTGACATTCACTCAGGTGCCTAGAGTATGCTTTTAGCATAAACACGTTCCTTGCATAGGCAGGTGAATCTGTGTTTAGAGCTTCCTTGCACTTATTAAAATCAGTCTGGAGAGACTTGCGGTTGCTAAGCATTTAAGTTTGGCAAAGGTTGGTGATTTTATACATGGTCTTTTTCCTTTATGGCTGTAAAGGCAGCAATGTATGGAAGCTAGACAACAAAAACCTTTTCACCTTACATCACGCACTGTGATGTATCTATACAAGGCACTTGTGATAAGCATGTCTCAGTGAAGGTCAGCAGGAATACTACACAAATGTTTTCCTGCTACTATGCTTCTAATGTCAGCAACTTGCATGGAATGTGCTATGAGGTTTAAGGATCTTAGCCTAATTTCCAACTTTGGTGGTTCTAACACATTTGGTATCCCAAATCCTCATTCTTCTCTCTGTATTTTTCACTCTGCTGCCAGCAGAGGTTTCCTGTGAGATGGCGGCACCAGATGAGGAGGTAGTGTGCCGGGCAGTTCATACCCATCCAGCTTAATCTTGATGAGATGCTTTGCCAATGCAAACTCCTCATCATCCAACATTCCATCGCCATCACAGTCAGCGAGTTTCCAGATCTTCCCCAAGACGCTATTAGGTAGTTTGGAAGTCACCATCTCCTTCTTTGCATTGATCCCAGATATTTTTCCATTGATTGGTGACAGAGTGTAGAAAATCTCATCATAAGCAGGTTTATCTTTGGCAACAACCCATTCCTCTTCATCAGCTCCTTCCTTGGCACCTTCTCCATATCCATGGCCAAAGGGTCCTGCCATGGTGCCATCAAATGCCCCACCATGCACTATCTGCGTGGGCATATTGCTCTCTTCCTGGCTGATCAGGTTCATCAGGGAGGCAATTTTGTTGGCCAGCATATTATCCACAGCTTCAATTAGCTTTGGTTTCAAAGAGTGAAATTTAGCAAAGTCATAAGTCTCCAGCAGCTCCTGTCAATGACAAATATACAAATAAGAAAAAAAAAACCCTACTGAAGGTTTCAATGACTTTAGTTAGAAGAACTTGATTATACTGAAAAGGTTGTTAAGGAACAGGCTTCAAATGACAACGATCTGTAGAGCTCTCTTTTGAAGCAGTTCCAACAGCTGAAACTCACACTCTTAAAGCAGAAGTGAACATAAAAATATCTATCATATTCCTAATATATAGATCAAATATACTGAGACAATTCCACAGCAATGTGTGAGCTCCTCTATTAAATTAGATTTACAGTATAATTTTAAAACAGCAATGCATGAAAACATTGCAGTTGATGAATATTACCTAACAACTTTCCATCTGGCAATTTTTTTTCCAAGCATCAAAAGTAGTACGCAAGCAGGACCTCAGTCTTGCTAACACTATGTAAGAGTTTAAGGTTAAACAAATTCACGTATCAGCAGGACTGATCTGATTTTATGTATTAAACTTCTTTTTTTGTGGTCAAAATATGAAGAAGTGTCCTTTACCAATAAAAATAAAAATAACCTTACTGTATCGGGATTATTGCAGCAGCGTTTTTGTGATAGTCCTGCTAGAATTCATGTGGTGATACAGTCCTGGCTGAGTTTTCATCTTGGACATGAACTCCAAGATTTTTTTCAGGCAAGATGTGCTATTTCAACAAAAGCCTGAACATGTTTTTACGTGAGAGAGCAGAAAAACAGAAAAGTGCTTTAGGCAATTATTAAATTTTATCTCATCAGTTGTCACTTTTGCAGAACCATCATATGACAATGACTCTGTAGTGTGGGGGGGAAAACAATCCTTGTCACGAAATGTTTTCGTCCTGTTGAGATTACAGCAAGCACACTGGCTATCCTCTAAAAGGGATTTCTTCTTGATCTTCTTGAAAAAGAAGCCTATAAGCGCTTATATGTACTTTATACTTGTACTTTATATGTAACTTATATACTTTATTGTACTTTATTGTACTTTTTATATACTTTATTGTACTTTATATGTAACTTACACAGCTCTTATTACTGTTCTATAATATGTATCTCTTATTAAAATATTACCATAGATTTTCTGTTTTTCAGTGCACAAACATTCATGTTTATACAACTAAAATCATCTAAAAAGCTGCAAACCTTTATTTGGATCAAGTCTGTGTCTGCAGACTGTCTCTCAGCTCCTGAAACATACTAATCTACAAGGTGTTCATTTGAAAGTCTGCAGTCACTAGAGATGGTTCACCTTAATCAAAAAGAAGCAGATTAAACAGTAGAGCTTCCCTAGCTGTGACAATAGCTGATTTTAATTACCATTCCACGTTTTGTCCTGCTGGGTATATTATGGCCTCTTGGGTGCTAATGACAAAACTGATATTGACTGCAACAAAACCAATATTCCAAGAGTCTAGATTTCTGCATAAAAATGCTAGCTGTGAAAGCAGAGTTAGTGGAAACTGTAAAAAGAAAAAACTTCTGTCAAAATAGTGTTAAACTGCTTTGACAAATCACATTTCCCTTTGGGAGTTGTTCTGCTGCTCATCAGAATTATAATACCTACTCAAGAAGCCTGAAGTACAGACAAATTGCTTTGTTAAGGCACACAGAACTGACAGGCACTCAACTGCACACTTCAGCAAAACCTTTGGGATTTCTCAGAGAAAAATGCTAACAAACAACCACTCTATTCGGCTAAAGTTTAGGCACAGTCATCTGATTTACTGCAACTGATCAGTATAAATTTATGACAGGTAATAAATTTTAGAAAGCAAAGATCATACCCGCTGTTTTCTCAATTTCCTTCCTCATCACAGAACTGACTGATCTCTCATCTATATATTTGCTGCCATCTGCTGCTAAGGCTTAGAGATATGTACTATTAGTCTAACAAAGTTCTGTTCCAAAGTTTGTTTCAATATCCAGATTGACAAATGATCAAGTCTCATTCTTCCATTTCTTCAGACCAACAGAATTGGTATGGGAAGAAAGCAGAAGTCATCTATTTCACACAAACTTTTTTAAAACCTAACTTTATCAAATCTTTCCTCAGCAATCTTGCTGCTGTGAAAATCTAATTGAAATAGATCTTGTGCTTCATCTATAACTTACTGACTCATGCAAAAATTGATTCCTAAATTAAATATTTTAATTCCTAACAGAAACTTGTGCACGCTTGTAGGTAGGTGAATGAAAAAAAGCCACTCATTGCTCTTTCTGATCACCAGCATGAACACACCACATATAAATTGTTAGAATCTTACACAAGCGTATATTTGAAAGATGTTCTCAACAACATGTGTGAATAGACCACAGACAGACCAGACAACAGGCTCCTCATTTCATGTTCTATGACCTGGACACTGAATTATCTTCTAATCCAAAGACCATCTATGAAGCCTATGTGCCATAAGGATCTGGGATCAAAAGATTCACTAGTATGAGATTACACAAGCTAAATGACAGGAAAGTCTTCGTTTCAATCCATCCTCATTGCCAAATTGAAGTTTAGGGATAAATTAATGACTAACACAGCACAGCAGCCCTCTCTTCGAATACCAGTTCGTTTCTAATCAGTTCACCTCGAATCAGAGAATAAAATAAAAAGTTGAAAAAGTAACATAGAAAGTTGGTAGGAAGACTGCATAAAATTAAAAAAAAAAACAGGAAGAGACACAAGAAGTATTTAAAAGTTTGCAAGATAAAGTGAGAACTTCAATTTTTATTTTTCACGGAATACAAGCTCAAAACAATAGGAAAAAGCCTGAAAAGCAACATTTTCAAAAGTGATGGCTTCCAAGTCATACTTTTCAATTAACATACTGCCTTTGTGACTCACTGGCCCATGGCATCAATAACAGCGAGAACAAAGTATGATAAATATGAATAATGAGTGTTCAAAGTATATTCTTACCTACATAAATATCTGGCGACATTTTAAAAGGGATAGAAATACCCACATTTAGGACAAGAATCAAGTGCCACCTTAACCTGTAAGCACCCACTGCCATTTTATTTGCACAGTCTTCAGAAACATCTAGTACTATCTGCCATAGGGGACAAAATAACAACTAAAAAGGCAGAAGGTCTGATTCCTTATGGCGTAGCCTTGTATTTATACTCTAATGAAATTATCAATTGCTTTCACTTGGCAGTACTTCTAAGTCATGCTAACCTCCTAACAGACAAATGATTGTTATTTCTGTTGCTCTTTTGCCATTTACTCAAAGAATCCAAAACTAAAATAAGAGACCCTGTTCTATCTTTTATAATTTAGTTATCCTCTTGGAAAGTTAACATCATTTCAGCAGAACTGTACTCTATTGTTTTACCTGCATTTTCTTGACCTCAGGGAAATCTCCTGCTGAAATATGGTATTCTCTTTGCAGTTGAGTATAGATCTCAGGTAATCTGCTGATCAGTTCCTTCTTCTTGTTCTCTTTTCCAAATACAGATGGCATTTCTTTTTTCAGATAGCTGATGATATAAGCATGGACCTAAAAGAAGCAAAGTTGAAATCAATATTATTGCTTATCTAAACTTATTGGCATTCATGTTCTTCTTCCAGATCACAAGAAGAAATGGAAAAAAGATGTGTTCCATGAGTCAGCTCAAGGACAACAGGTTATCAACCATTGTTTGTGAAACAACTAAGGTAGAACAGCCTAAAAAGCTACACTGAAAGGGCCAGAGAGATATTTGCAGTTACCATACTGTTTAGACTTCTTATTTACAGATACAGGCATTAAATTATTTATAGGAACAGGTGTTAACTAGCTTTTGCTGCTTTCCACATTCTTTCCAGTGGAGATAAAGGAAACGCATAAAAACTTTATAGATGGACATTTGAAAAATCTAGTGCAATTTAAGGAGAAGCATGGCACAACATTCTATCAGTACCACCAGTGAGCAAGGCCCCAACACCAGGTCCAGACGCTACAGGCCACACAACAAGCTCCAGCCATACTGGACCATCCATCTCAGTGACTGAGATTGGTAACTCTATCTGCCTTACCACAACATATTATTACAGGAAAGAATGGGGTTATGCCTCTAGTAATCCAGATATGTTACGTGACAGGGCTATCTAACTTAAGTGACATTGCGTTCCTACTCACTCCCAGAAAAGCAAGTACATAAAGTTTATATTATGTAAACATAAAGTTTATATTTATACAGCCAAAAAGGATGACAGAGCATTCAGCATGCTGTGATAAGAGTATGCCTTGTGAAGTCTGAAAGAGAAAAGCAGAGCCATTCTAGTATGTAAGGAAAGACATTAATTTAGTCTGACAAGCCCTAAAACAAATCAATACTTTCCAACTGCTTTGAGTTTCCCATATACCATGAGCAAAACAATCCAGCACTGCCAAAGATGCAGATCTATCCTTCCCTGTACCTCCCTTCTACCCTCACCCCTCAGCCGTTCATCCCTTCCCCTTATCACCCTCCCAGCATCTTGTGCTAACAACAGGATCTGTGGGGCCACACAGAGATCTTGTCAAAGACCTAAACTGTGTGCATTGCTCTTGTTCTTAACCCACAAGAGTTCACTTATCCAGCTCTTTGCACAGATGTAGATATTCATGCTGCACAAGGAAAAGAACACAACATCGGGCTTCTTTTAGAAGCAATACAAATTTATGACAACTTGAAGTAATCAGACTATGTTAAGCTCTAAACTTGCAGGGAGCTCGGAAGTCAAATGACCTCCCATAATAATGTAAATGTTTAAGAACACAGGCCTTTCTTCATTAAGAGATTAAAAAAGTAGCTGTTCCCAAAATAGCAGTTACACTTTTTCTTCTTAACTAAAATTTAAGAACTACTGAAGCATAGATTAAAATATTGAAATTGGAAGGACTAGAGAAAGAGAGAATAAAACAAAAAAGTAGCTGTAGAAAAAAAAAGAATTATGCAGATATGGTCATTTGTACAGTAATCAACATCTGCCAAAACACCACAGAACATGTCTCATGGTATTCTGTACAAATTCTACACATAATTAAGAAAAGGAGTGTGAACACAGTTTCCCTGTGTTCCTTACATAAAGACCTACTGGAAAATGGAAAAAAAAATCCTCTGTTCTTAAAGAAAAAATAAAAAAAGAAAAAAGAAAAGAAAAAATTAAAAAAATTGCATTTATCATAGTTATTGAGAAATGGTCAGTCGGCATTCCCAGAGCCTAGAAGAATTTTTTTGGAAATCGCACACCAAAGAAAAAGATGCCTGCATAATCACGGCAAGGAGTGAAGTAAGGAATGGGTGCATTGATGTCTTTAACCTGGAAACAGAAGGGAGAGACTTGCAGCCTCCACAGAAATGTGTGGAAAGTATTTAGGATATTACTAAACTCAGAGATCCAGAAATAGTTCTGAAATGCTTAGTTCTGCTCCTCTCAAGAGCCTTAGAAGCAAATGACTCAATATTTTCAAGACTGAGCCAAGTAGTCACTGTGATGCAGACTTAATACAATAACTGTGCAAATATGGATGACTATACTTTCAACATCACTTCCTCATATTGAAAAAGAATGCATGTGTTTCAATAACAAATAAATTTACATTTTTGCAGAAAATGAAAAGATCCCTAGCTCTCCCTATAAAACCCTAAAATAAAAAAAGAGAAAGAAATATTTCTCCATAATTACAAATAATTAATTCAACAAGTATTTCTAATAGAGTTTATAAATGATTAAAGTAATTTTATGGAACTTACACTTAAAATACACTTTTCTCTATCTTTACTAGAAGGTATTTATAGCTCCCAAGTGCTAACACTTTTGCATGTGCATGCTCAGTAATCTAAGATCTGCAAATTGGCCAGCATGTTTCGTAATATAATAGTTCCCATCTTTGAAATGGGAAAGTAAGTCACACAAGTGATTAAAAAAAAAGAAAAGAAAAGAAAGAAAGAAAGAAAGAAAAAGGCTAAACCTAAAATTTGGCCACAAGTTGACAATTTGCTTGCTTTGAGTTCCTGTACACGTTTTAGAGATTAATGAACAGAACAGTACAGAAATGGGACAAATAAGTAAATACTATGCAACTCTGTAAAAGCGATTTTTTTGACTGCTAGCACTTTAAGTTCAGTGCAGAAGGTAGAAAGATGACATAGGAAGAATTACATCGCTATTGCCCTGCAGATAAGCAGTTTATGTACTTCTGTAGTTGTCATATCAGCATGCTCTAAGAACATTATATTTTGTATTCACCTTTACCCATTTTTATTTTACATTAAGTAAAAACACCTCAAAATGCCTCAAAATGATCCACCTGCCTCTAGCATTCTTCAATTTCCAATATGATTGCAATGAATGAAAATAAAAAGCTGCCAATAATGTCTACAGAGCAGACTGACGTTATGGCACCAACAAGAGTTTAACTTTTAACAGAGTAGTATCAGGAACATGATATTAAATTGAATTTTCAAAAGCAATTGTTACTGTTTTTTCTAAAGCTCAGGCTACAAAGAAAAGCTTGAAATGTGTCACTCAGATTATTTTTCCTTCTTTTCCCATTTTCCAAGTTAAAAATTGTAATTCTTGCATTATCATTCTGGTCTTGCATTTTTTTAAAACAAGCAGCTTGGTAGTTCTTTCAACTACTAATCTAGTGGTTGTTGCACAATAAGAGAAAGAGGTAAAGAAACGCTTCAGACAGCAACCAAAGCTTATTCTAGTTGGGCTGTGACAATAAAGGGCAGCTGAAGCTAATGCTAAGCAGGGCTTCTGAAGATTAGTGCAAAATGTAATCAGAAGGCTTTACAAATAAGTATCAACACTTAGTGACAGGTGAGCTTTAAAATGACATCCACTTATTCATCTAAAAAAACTAGAGAACTATCAAAAAAACCTCCACATTTTCAATAGTCAACTACAGACAGAGTAACACACTCGGACTGCCCATACACCTTAGCTCATGACTGTAAATTGCACACAACACAAGTACCCTTCCACAGCTGAAAACAAGAGCAGAATAGGGACGGGCCCAACTACTGCAGGGACACAGAACTCAATCTAGACAATGAGAGATGGATTTTACCTGAATATAATTATACAAAGTCCATATTGCTTAAGTACCTTTGGGACAGGAGCTGAAGAAGATATAATCTGAGAGATTACTTTTTATTTTGAGGTAAAAAATTTCATCTAATACATAAGCACCTCTGCTTCATACCTGCATATCTGAGTTTCTCCAAGAGTGATAACCTTTTAATTAATCTTTAATTCCAGAGTATTATATGTATTTAGTCAAAATATTTTTCCACGGCAACCTGGCAGTATGCTCTAACGGATTAAATGTATAAACGATCATATGAAAGGCTGGAGAAAAAAAAATTAGTTTTTTAGGGTCTTAGATAGCCTTCAGGTAATCTTCACTGGAAAAGTAGTTCACTTGACACACTGAAATTTTTTTGTTCTTGTTCCATAGCTGCAGTTTTGGTTGTTTTTCTGCACTCCTCCCCCCCTCCCCCTTTTTTAAAGCTCTGTGCATACTGTTATTAAAAAACAAAGTGTATTAACTTCAAATTGTAGTAAGTTCACCTCATTGTGCAGGGTAAAAAATCTCAACTCCCTGTCAGGCAAACGATAGCTTTAACAGCCACAAAGGTATCAAATCCCATCTCTGCAAGTTAGGGAGGCATCCTACTACAAGTAGGATCCATCCTACTACAACGGAAAGGATTGCTCACTCAGGTAACTTACATCTTTATCTCTTCTTACCTTTGCAAGTCTTGCTCGCTTTATGAGATCATTGAGTTTCCGCACAGCGGCCTTCTGTGGGAGACTCTGGATGTCCTTGAAAAGATCCTGTGCCTCTGCCTCAAAGAGTCTTCGGTTCTCTGTGTTTTGGAGAGGATGGGCCCAGAAGGAGCCAATGTAGACTCGTAGCACCTCTGGAGTGTTGATCACCTTTCCCAGGGACCACATGAGTGCACCATAGACCCTCATCAGCTGTTGAGTATCTACTTGGTCAGCCTTATTGAGCACCACTCGAATCTTGTCATCCTGACCCCGGAATGACTTAATAGCCTCTGAAAATTCATCAGATATATCCAGCTTATGGGCATCAAAAAGCAGGATGATGCGGTCAACCCTTTCAGCAAACCACTGGAGGACTTGACAGAAGTCATAACCTGAAGAAAGAACACACCAGTGAAAAATCACTGTTACTATTCTACCAGTTAAAGCAGTGAGTCTCAAATAAGGTAGGGTTGGGGGTAGAGAACAAGGGGATAGAGCACCTGGGAGAGAGCGTCTGCAGACAATGAGATCAGGACAACTCTACCCTGTATTTCCTTAGGCAGGCCTCACTTACTACCACCTTTTGTTTTCATCACTCCCCTTCCTTGTTTTCCTCAGCCCTTCCATTCATCTCCTGTGTCACTGTCTTCTGCATGCTGAGGGTTACTGTCTCACAGAGACAGCTGTTTGTTGTCTCTTCCCTGCTTGTGACTGCAGCACGGAGCCCAAGCTAAGAAGCTCTGTAAGGCTCTACAGCACTGTTAATGCTGGCCCACCTCAGTATCACTGTGCATCCATACTAACTGGCAAAACAGAAGGTGCAGCATACTAGCTAACATCAACAACCAGAAAACAGTATCTGCATTTTAAAACCATTTCAAATTCATGTGTCTTTGCACTGCAATATCTCTGCCATAATAAACTCAGAAATTCAATTTACAAGTAATCTGTGTTCCTGATAGCTTTGAGGACATGATAGATTACAAACAGAACTGATTGGTGACCTTTCTGATTACCTAGAACAGACTCTTCCTGATGTTCTAAAGAAAAGCCTATTTGTAGCATCTATATGAATGCTTTATAAATGCAGGTGGTAGCCTGGCAGCCAATCTACACAAGAAATAATATTCAGGAACTCCTGAAGTGACACATTTAATCCACAGAAAGTCACCACTAATGATATGGCATTGGGCTTAGCATACAAATGATTCATCTTGCTTGAGTGAAGAATAGCAGGGTGTGAGCTGGAAGCCAGTATTCCACCCCTTTTCTTCTGCTAAGAAGTCAATAAAAAGCTAAAAAAAAATAAAAAAGGCAAGGACTGATGTAAAGTAAACCAAATAGTATCCATACTTTTGCCCTTCAGTAACATATGTTTCAGTGCTGACAACCAAGAAAGTTTGGTTGGCACTAGTGAGATTGTCACAATATTTCAAGTCATTCTGCAGGAACAGCAGTATAAAATTAGATCCCCGCCATACCCCACCTCCAAAGAAAACACACTTAAATTACTCACATACAAATGCACCATCCAAATAGTTCATACATAGATACATGCAAAAACCCTCTTCTCTACTTTCTGCTCTCCCCAGCACCTTTAACATGGTGTAAGTCAAAGGGTATCAGGATGTTCTGAAATTGTTCAGCTGATCAGTGGTTAAACCTAAGAGTATATCTGAAGTACAAGGAAGTGATATGTAGTTAAATATTTCAGCCAAGGATTTCACATGGCTGATTTCATTACTGTTCCACTCCATCTAGCCTATTCACAGAGAACACGATGCAGTATCTATCCCATAAATCAAAGCAATATTCTTTAAAGGAAACATAACATAGCACACAACACACTTACCATTCTTGCCATAAGCTCTGTATATGTGTAGAGGAGAATTTGCAAAGCTGAGCAGTACTTGTTCAACACTGATCAGTTGGAAAACCTGACCAGAAAACACTGAGTTGATAGCTTCTAAACTTGTTTTTCGCTGTTTTACTGTTATTTCTTCAAAGGTTTACCCCAAAAACTGCTGTCAGCAATTATATCCTGCATGAGGATCTTCGTCTATGTTGTAAGTAGGTGGTCTAACTACTTACAAGTGCACATCACAGAGTCACAAGTTACCCTCATGCCCAGCTAAGGGGCACAGGAAAGCAGCAGCCTCCTCCCAACATGGCAGAGCTCTGGAGCTCATCCCAGACACGGGGAGGATGGCAGCAACCTCGTGCTGGCACCTGAGCTGCTCAGTCAGTGAGTGTCAGTAACAGGCATAGCACAGAGGCTGCCAAGAAGAGTAGAACGAAACGATGCAGAAGAGATGGAAGAGTCCAAGAGAGACTATGCATGGTTTCCAGCACTACGAACATGGATGACAGCAATGACTGTCAGCTTTCTTCTGTCACTCGCACAGAGCAAAGTAACAGCCCCATGTAGGGCAGCTACAGCCATACTCATAGATACAACTATGCAATCCATGCAGTACAAGAACAGGTCAATTTTATATACTCATTACTAATAATCACATAACCAAATGGCACACTTTCCCTTTGGGGCCCAAAGGAAATAATGTCCAATTTGCCTTAACATCCTCCAAAGCTTTTACAATTTGGAAAATAATCAGGGAATGTGATGGGCTCCACTCATGCACTGAGAGCAGAGTGACACAGCGTTCAGTGCTTCCCAGGTGGAGCAGTAGCAGAGAGGCATGTCTCAGAGGAATACAGCGAGACAAGCTGCCTCCAAGTTCAGCAAACTGTTTCCAGTTTCTCGATTAAACCAGGGAGGACTGAATACTGGAGTGACTGCAGCCACCAGTGCTGTCCACATACCACAAAATTGATGCTAACGCATTCTTGACCTGGACGAGAGCAGCCTTTACCCTAAAGAAATCTGTTGTTCTTCTCATGGTTTTGCCACAGGCAGGCATCCAAGCCAGCCTAGTCATTCAAAGGCAGCTCAGTCCCACAAAGAAAGATGCATTTTTTGCTAACACTCCTACTCTGGGGGATGTTTCCAGTTATGCTAATGAAAACCTGTCTCAATCCAGCACTCCTGGACAACAGTCTTACTGTACTCCTCTTGGCAGTCTCGTCCTAAAGTGAAGGCACTGCACATCGCCACCAGGAAAGCCTGACACAGTGCTTAACTATGTACATTACCTGATTTAGTCCACAACCACATTTCACAAACCAAACTGAACTCAGAAAATTATCAATATTTAAATAATGCCAGTTCTAAAATACAAACTAACCAATATTCTGCATTTTCCTCTGTGCTCGTTCCCCATGCTTCTTGAACCCTTGCCTTTGGGCTTCCCTTTACATCCCAGGGAGACAACCGTGAGACAGAGAATTGTGTTTCCCCTTCCCTACCCATGTGCATTCATTGGCATTTATAGTAAAACATCAAGGCCTGGCCTTGAACACTGCAACAGGAAAGTTGCTACATACTCTTGAGTAACTGCTTTAATCATACATAAATCACGAATCAAACAGTAAGCAGTACTTTCCCCCTCCCTTTTGAAAAGCAGTTCCTCCCCATGTCCCGGTATCTGTCGCTTCACCTTCTTCCTCTCCTTATCCTCATTGTTTTTTTTTTCAGCTGTTGGCGCCTGTTCAGACATTTGTGTGTGAAAGCAGCTTTGCAAATGTCACTAGTGATGCTACAGACCTTTCTTAAGCACTCCCTCAGTGCCAGCAGTACAGAGCCTCCTGTTGTCTGTCTGGACGACAATGCTGGCACACATTTGTGCCTTCTCTTCACATTACTTACAGACAGTGCAAAGTCAGGCAGGAAGCTTCTGGCACATGCTCCAGCTGATAAAAATAGTGGGAAGGAGTGTCAAAAGAAAGACAGCTTTGAATGTTGTACTCTTGTGTATATTTTTGATCCTTCAGAAAGCAAACAGCTCCTTTTTTCACAATTACCCTATCAACTTTCCAAAGCTTTAAATAAAACACATTGATAAGGAATGCACACCCTATCTTTGGGGAAGAAATTATATTTTTCCCTGCATTCTAAAACTGGAAGTTAATGTTTGATAACTTTATTGGCCTGAGAAGGGGTTCACCTACCTCCTAATGGTAGCTGTCAAATCTTATCATTATGCAGGTGTTATGTCTATTGATAGTTAAATAGCTAAGCCATCGCTCATGGTAAGAGGGAAAAATGATACTGAAAAAAGTAGTGAAACCTTTACACTAAGATCCTGTAAGCTAAGAATGGTTGTTTCTTTTCTAAATGTACTAAAACATCACCAGAAAGGAAAGTTACTGCTCAGCAGTGTTAAAAACTGGCCAAACATCCTCCTCTAGGACAAAATATATGAACAAAAACTAAGATCACGCAGAGTAGAAAGCACCTAAGTATCCTTATCAGGTGTTATTTAATGTCATATACACTACAACATTATGAAAATCACATCTTCTTTTTATTCAAAAAAAAAAAAAAAAAAAAAAGAAAAAAGAAAAAAGGACCAAGTTTCATAAGAAAAAGGAAATCTTAGAAAAGCAGAAAAAGTTTTACAAGCTTTCAGTTGAGTTGTTGAAATATAAAAGTTATTCAAGCTGTTGAGATGTAAAATTTTGAAATTCTCAGAAAAAATTCTCCTAAAGAATCACCCCATATGTTTAGAGCTTTCCTAGCAAGTAAAGAGTCCCTACACTTAAGCCTGTCATAAGTTTAAGGGAAAGGAAATGGCAGTTCCAGAGAAGTACACAATCTATCACCTTACTTCAGTAAGAAGCAGCTAGTGAATGTATAACATCATAAATTTTGTAGAAAAACACCTTTGTTGGTTTGAAGGTGCACAAATAAAACTTTCTTTGATACAAACACATTTAAGGACTCTGTAAATCCTCTTGCAAAATCCTGCTTATATTTGCATGTAGAATGATTTAAAAGGGAATTTTAACAACTGAAGTTCAAAATGTGCTAGATTAGACTTACAGCATAAACATGTTGCTGTCTCTCTGAATCCTTCAGGAAGCAATTTAGATAGGCCTTGCAATGTGTAGCATCACAGGATGAGCCTAATTTGTACAACACACAACCATCTGTACTAGAACTGCATAAGTAGTCAGGAAATCATATACAGGAAAAGTATCTGACTACGCAAAATTTCAAAAACATAAGGGTGAGGACAGTACTGTCAATCATAAGAACATGCAGTAATTCCTATACTCAGTTGTAGTTACTCAGTGCATGCTGGTGTGTCTAACTATACAAAACCTTAAATCTTGGCAGCAGTTGCCCTGCAAACCTGGAACACAGAACACAATGCTCTAAAGCTGACTCCCAAACCCTATTTATGATACAACCAGACTGGTTAATGCTAAACAGCATACAATAGACCCATAGTTTTAATAAAAGAACTATGCCAAGCTACATTATTTAACAAATTCTTAACACATCAAGAAAGTGCCATGAGATGCAAATAAAAGTTAAAGTCTGTGAAACAGATAAGAAAAGTTTGTGACTGAGCACTGTCAACTTTGGTAAAAGTCTACCATATCAAAGTGCAGGGACAACTAGGCCATAAAAGCTAATGATAAGGCACACGCCACCAAGAAAAAAAATTTGAACAGTAAAGCAAGAGGCATATTTTATTAACTCAAAAGAGCAATTTTAGATGGCAGCAAAAAAATCACAGTCCTTTAAGCAATGAAAGAAAGAGAGAGGCGGGTGGGGGAGGAGAGAGAGAGAAAGCAATCGAGCGAGCACTGGTCATGCTAATAGCCCCAACTTGTGATTTTTACTGTGTTCCATCACTATTCTTAATTGAAATTAACCTTATTCTGTCAGTGCAATTTAAACTAAAGACTATGGTTGCACAACTGCTATACATTTTGCTCATTCCAGGATTTCCTCAGGAAATTCCAGACATAGTACAGGTTAAAGAACTGATTCCTTCCCCCCCCCACAGACAAAACACGCACAAGTTCATGTTCCCTAAGCAAAGGTCTGAAAACAGAGGACAGCATATAAGTCACACAGTAGATGGCTACCATTTGTAACTTGAACTGGAGAATCCTCCGATGTGCACTTAAATGCAACTGAAAGAAGCATGGACAAAAACGATTTGCGTGATGCTGTTTTAATAGTTTCTCAAAGACAGGCTAATTTCATAAACAACCTATTAAAAACATGCTCAATTGCTTTTAGAATTTTAATTTTTATTAAAAATGTATAATTCACAATATATGAAATACCAAAAATACCACACAGATGGACCATTTGAAACAAAGAGCAGCCATAGGCGCAGCAAATTACTAATTAAGTAGCATTGGAACAGTAAAATAGATGCTCAGATGTAATGGCTGATAAGACTCAGTTTCCAACCATACTGCATTAGCAGAGTGTAAATTCCTTCAAAGAGGAAAGGAATCTCACAGGATGCAGGGTCAGTCCTCTCTACCATGGTTATCTCACAGCTCAAACCATAGCTACTTCCCACAGAAACAATAAACTAAGGTCAAGAACTCATTCGAGTTATTTGTTTTTTATTTTATAATTTTTTTGATGTCAGTTTGTTAGCTTCTAGTTTCTTTGCCATTTATACATTAGTTGGACTAAAAGCATAAAGCTGTGTTTAAGATTGCATTATAGTTACACAGCCAAGCACAGGGAAGTCCAGTAGTATCAGAACAACAACTACCACGTAGCTTACTTGATATGTACAACTGAGACAAATACCAGCCTACCAATGTAGGCTTTTTTCCTTCTGACAACTTAATTGTACTTTTCAGTGCTTGACTTTGTAATCTTAATATCAATGCAACTTTAAGACACTTCCTAAGTTTGATATTGTTTTGTTAAAAAAAACCCCAAAAAACAAAAAACTCATTTTCAGTTTCACACTAAATCACTTACACAGGCTGTCAGTAAGACAGGAGCCTTTAGATCTAAAACACCTGACTTAGAGCCTACATTCCTCAATTCTTAAGCATAAACAGCTTGAAGAGCTATAGACATTATCAAACATTCTTTCATTCATGATTTTCAATAGTATGTATAAAAGCCTATTCATTATTACTTAGTGGAAAACCATTAAAATGATGAAAATAAGGCTTTCTCTCAAAAGAAAAATCACTAATTAGTCAACAGCCCATGAAGCCATAACCATTTGAAGATTAATTGCAGTCATATTAGCAGGGGAGGTCCCAACATCACCAGTTTTCAATGGAATAATTTCCAAATCCTACTTCCATCTTAAGACATCGTTTTAATGGACCCCATGTTAAGAAAGTCTGGGAAACTGCACTGCTCCATGACACAAAAATAGGTGTCCAACAGATTAGGATAATGGCTTTCTCCATACAGCAAAATTAGAGTTAGTGAACTTGGTTAATTTTTAACCCCTGCAACTCACCTCTGCTGATGCGTTGTTTCTCTCCAGAGAGAATGCCTGGGCTGTCAATGATACTGATACTCTTCAGAACCTGGTTAGGTAACTGAGAACACATGAACCTACAGGAAAAGAGGAGAAAAACACATTAACAGCTCTAGCTCACACTGAAAGTTACCCTTGATTTATCTACTTTTAGACAGATTTAAGAGTTTTTAAATATATAAAAATAGTTTCTGAAGTCCTTAGTGAGCCCCTATGTTTGGCAACCATACCTAAATTAAAAACTGTTTAAGTTTCCACACTGATAGATCTGAGAGTTTACAGATAGGAAGCTGTAAATAATAACCTCCAAGCTTTGTGACAGAAGATGAATTCAATGGTGGCCTTATATAAAAAAAAAAAATAATAATTTATAAGGCATCTGAGAGTTGCGTATGCCACAAGTTCAGAACACTTCGTATGTAAAATCCAAACTACTTGGATGCTTCTGGAATAATTTATAGTTGAAAAATTTAACTCCTTTCATCACAAATTGCCTTTAAGAGACTTGCATAGCAGCTCAATACCATATTTTATGTATGTAACCTACTCTTTAAAGTTTGCAAACTATGACATTAGTCAGACTGAACAATCAAAATTGAGCTATCATTCTCAGAAACTTAGATAGAAAACAATGTATTGTAAATATTCACGTTAAATTTCAAACAACAGCATGAAGAAGTCTCCCAATTCTCATAGCCTTCATTAGTATAATAATAACTTCAGCTGTGAAGCATCCTTCTCCCAAAGGCAGTCTAATACATGGTTAAGTTGCAGGCTGAAATTATAAAATGGCTGCAAAACGTTAATTAATTATTTTAGAAGGAATAATATCTGAAAAACTAGGATATCACTGACAACAAATTGTAACTATGCTAAGTTCAGACAAATACTTTCCAAAGACCAAAAATGATCTGAGTTATGAAGAGGTCAGGCAGTCAAGTATCAGACATGAAATGTAAGATCCATCATCCGAATTCAGAAGCTATTTATAAATGGATAACCTGAAGAAGCAGAATACAAAAGAAAATCGGGAAAAAATAGCCTTATAACTAGCTTCACCTTGTTTCTCAAGTGACCGTAGAATAATGACACTGTAGTAACAAAAGCACACAGAATCCCTTCTTGGATGCAATAGAAAAAAGACAGCATCAGCTCCTCTTTTCCCTGAAACCAAAGAAGTGATAAAAGAAACAACACCCATCTTGACCTGATAATATCTTAATTTTTAAAATTAAAAGAAAAACACCTAAAAAACTTAAATACTGCATATTCTGAAGCAAACTGTTCCATTGAGGCTATTTTTTTTTACCAGCTTATAAGGCAGTATTAAAAGAGCAGTGATGCACTGTTGAACAAAAAAATTGTCTCTGAACTATCCAATCCATACAGAAAAAATGTACAATCACTAGTACGTACAATCTGAAGTAGCTATCATAAATTGGGAACACTGTAAAGACTGAAGAAACATAGATGAAAACTCAAACAACTTCATTTTAGTTTAGAAAGCTCAGCACTTGCTCAGTATCAGTGAGATGTTTCTCAGCATATCTTACGAGAAGACAAGAATGATTATTTCAGCTGAACAATGCCGCAGTATTTTGACCTAGGCATCGTTGACAGCTGGGAAAGGTTGAGCAAGAAAGCAGAGCTACAGGCAGAAACGTAACAACATAGCAGATTCTCACAGAAATCATTTTTAGTGTAGGAAGGAAGACAGTTCAGAGAAAGGATACGAAATAGGATAACCTCAAATTAGAATTAACTGGCTGCTGTTTTTAAACTAAATCTATAGCTCAGAAGATGGATTAAAATTATGTCAAAACTCGTATTTCAGGCAGTTTAAAACTGCAGTGTTCATTGTATTTGAATATCTGTTTTTGACATTGAGACTTGGCTCTGAACCACCATTTTTTTATGTGATCTGTATAAAATGTGATTTCAAGTGCTGCATCATAAAAAACAAAGCTACGTACTATCCGCACAGATGAGAACAAAACTTCACAAAAAAACATCGCTTTACAAAAAACAGTTGTATGAGATGACTAACTGCTTATGACACATTAGCATTCTAAGAACTTTGATCTCTCATGCTTTTCATAATTTTATAAAATTGTATTAAAGAAACTCAGCAATTTTGGGCTATCCTTACAAATATAAAAGTTGCATCATTTGCAAAAACGAAGTCAACAATTCTGTAAAGATCTGCTGTAACATCTTTTTGTGTCCATTCAGATATATATTAGAATGCAGAAGGATCACATGTTTATTCTCAGCAGTGCCAGCTGTTGAGAATACTGCAATATTCCTCAGCTATATTTACTTCATTTGGCATCCAAGGGCACACTAGGTCCCCTGCCCCAAACTTTTCCTAAAAGTACATAGGAGAAGTAAAAGGCAAGTTTCTACAGTCAGAAGCCTAAGAATTTATTCAGAGACATGCCAGCTATCACAAGTAGTGTGACACAGGGGGAAATAAGAAAGGGAAAATGAAAAAAGAGACATGGTAACATCACTAATCAGCCTCATTAACTTACTAAGTACAAGTCTTGATTGGGCTACTGTGTTCTTGTTTGTTGATTTCCCTATTGTTTTAGGTATTTTTTTCTCTCATGTTACATTCAGGTGAAAAGGGTATTTGACTGAGCAGCGTAAGTATCTGTTGTCTCGTGAAAAGTGATACCTGAAGTTTTGCCTTAAAAAAAAAACACTTGGATTGAAAAATTATTTTTGGGGAAAAAGATAGGGGACAAGAGAGGAGGGAGAAGTGTAGAGAAATATATTAAGACAGGAGTGAAAAATACAATATTGGAAATAAAGGATTGTCACTGACAGTACAGCATTTGAGAGAAAGCAACACAAAAAAAATGTAACATGCTCATGGGTAAGAACACAGAGAAGTTACTCGAGATTCTGAAATGAAGCCTAAGACATTTTCAACTACATAAAGTAGGAAAAAGAAATGAGTAGAGAGTTTTCGAAAGGCAGTGTTATGATCAGAATGACAGCCCAGGGGAACGGTGGGAGTGCAGGTAGTAATAAACTTTGCAGCAGAAGTCTGCATGCTTAAAGAGCTAATGTGATCGTTGGGGAATATAAAGTTCCTTACAGCACTGTAATATAACAGTACCACAACAACCAAGGAGCAAAAGTATTTGAATAATTTAGCTGGTTACTTTGTTGTATATAGAATATATATCTTCAGCTAGCAAATGACCTTGCTTACATAAAATTCAAGACCTGACACAACTAGGTGATTTAGCCATGAAATTATGTTACTCATTCATCTAAACAAACACGTAGTATTACTACATGTTCTGTCTAAGTATTAGAATACTGTGTATAATATATTTTAAAATATACTAACTAGTTGCATGGATAGACTAGTACATGGTGATACAGAGAGGTAGAGAAATCAAACAGTGCTCTGGAGAACAGAACTCTGCTAAAAACTTCACCAGAAGGGGCCTTAGGCCACAAAAATATTATTTAAAATATGGCTTAACTGCAGCTTCCCACTACACAAATTTTTACCTCTCAATAAACTGATAGCCAAGCCAAATATAAGCAACTAAAAAACTCTCTTCTATGAAATACACAGCAAGAGATTAAGACCTTACATGATGAACTTTTAACACATAAGCCAGTGTTTATCAGCCAAACAGGAAAGTTTACTGTTAAGAGAGAACCAGTTCAACTTCATTATCTTCTAAAACCAGGCTTCCATGTCAAATTGCTATTAAATGCAGGAAGAAAACAAGGTGATTACTCACACCATCTGAATAAAGTTATAAATAACTTTCAACAGGAAATATTTAGCCTGTCATACAAGTTACCTACTGCAATGGCCATAGCCTCTCAACAACTTTCCCCTTTTTATAAATATAAAACAGTTACCCAAAGCTTAACACTAACCTCCTGTGTCTGTTGGATTGCTCAGAGACCAGCTCCAAAATTAATCACTACAAGCTATCAGCCTGAATAAATAGTTTGTTCAGAAAGTACATTCAAATATTATCCATTCGTGTAGGTCTTATTACACATCTCAGCAACTCACAACTTTAAAGAGCTTTATCAAGAACTTTGGTGTATACAAGACAGCACAAAGCAACAAAAGAGCATCAAAGAATGCATCTCTGTTTTGGATGGTAATTTTTAAATAGTATTCATCTACTAGTTTAATTAAGCAGAGAGATTTATGCCCAAACTGATCTAAAGCTTCAACTGCCTAATACCTTACAAACAAGTCAACAGGTGAAGCACTTCAGCAGTTTTCTGTGAACTGGTTTTAATGATTATTTTCTGTTCTGATAATTTAACATATATACACACACACACACCCCTTACCTTTTTTCCTCTATTTTTTTTCCTAAATATGTACTTAGCTTTATGCTAATGCTACCTTACATAGTACTGTAATTTTTAACTTACTTGAACAGCCACTACTTGTATTTGAATATCCTTATTTCGTATTTTTCAAAATGAGTACAGCAGAAAAGACATAGTAAACATTGATGCTTGAAGATTATATCAAGCAGAAATTTAAATGTACAACCAGAAGACAGCAAACAACCAAAACCTCACCTGTTCAGGAAAGCATTTCCAAAGCGGCTGAGTTTGCGGAATGGTTTCTTAGGATCAACAACTAGGGCATTTCCAGGAACACTTCCTTCTGAGTCTCCATACATCACAGCAATAAAAGAATCTGTTGTAGGTTCTGGACCAATGCGCATGCCTGGAAAATCCTGCTCAAGCAGATATCTAGAGATAGAGCAAAGGAAGAAAATGGAATGACAGATTTATGACAGAAATAAATACTTACAATTTTCTTGAAAATTCCGAAGTATGTATATGCTCTAGAGTCATAAAACTGTATTTTTCCTCCATTTCACTATTCTGTTAGGTAGGGGGAAAAAAGAAATCAGAAGTGAATTCCAGTTTTTCAGAAAAAATAGGTAATAGGATAAAGAAAGTCAATCTCTATACAAAAACAGGCTGGAAAGTATTGTCTCAACTATAGCACCTGAACCATTCAAATGCATGCTTCTACTGATAATCGCAGTGTTGTAGTTTGAGTACTTTGCTAGGCCTATTGATGCCTAGCAAACACCACACTGCTTACAAAATTAAAGACATCACTTCTATTTATGTCTCCTCAAGCTATGAATGCTGCTAGTATTGAGAAGGAGTGGTTTGAAACACATCCCATTAACAGATTTGTCAGTTTGCTGACAGATCCAACCCTTAAATGAATTCAGTTACAACATACGATTTTATAGCTTTAACTCATCTTACCACAGGCATAGTTCATATACTTGTTGAGGCAATACAATCGCATCTCTGGGAGTGAGGAAAGGAGATTTTATTTTGGTCTACATGTCAAATAATAATTGTTAATGAAATTATACTTGCAGAACCTCAGATCTAAAGGTAACTTACTTCCTTGACACATCAAGTCATGCAATGATGTACCAACAGAAAGACTTTTCCACCTTCTCCTGAGTAAGCTACTTAGGGAAACAAACATCATGTACTCAGTGGACCAAGTCCGATACAGCAAGTCTTGACTTTCAAGATGACAAGATCTCAAATAAAGGATGCACATATTTAAAAGCTAAAACTTAATGGAACTGGAGCCTGTACTCAACAAAAAAGTTGTTGGTGTCTCTCCCTGGATGGTAAGTGAGAAGTAAGAAAACACACAAGCCTATGAAGTAAGCCTCCAGCTTACAAGATTACCCCAGTCAACACTCTGACAACTCCTACGTTTTTGAAAAGGAGCAAATCACCCTCTTTACCTTTACAGTATATCTGTATTACTGTCTTCATTCACAACAGTACCATCTTGAAAATTATCACTTTTGAAGACTAAGGTCGAATAACTTTTTCAGTATGCTGTAACTTGACATTACAAGAGCATTAAAATCCTCTCTTAAATCAACTAGTATTACCAGTAATTATTAATTCCACAGGTTTCATGTCACCTTGGAGTTCTTCAAATCAATTTTGAATTAGTTTTTTTAAAAATAAGCAACCCGGATTTAAACCAGAATTCTTCAGGCATGAGTGACAGTCCCATGTTCAATGGCAGTACTAGATAGCTTTGAGCATGTTCTAGATTGACACTGGTCTTTTAGCAGTAGGTCTGTCCTGGTCCTTAATCTCCCAACAGTTGCCTGTTCCTCTATTATGTCATGGTTTTATTGATTTGAAAGGACTTGCAGTCTGCTTTAGCTGCAAAAACATGCCACAAAGTATCTGTACTTGCTGAAGAATCTTACTTGTCCTTCAGTTCTCCAGTGCCAAAATGTTCAAAGCAGCTACAGTATCAGTGCACAGAAGAAGCTAATTTTAAGGAATTAAATCTACACTACCCATTTCAAAGGTCTCTTTCTACTAGCTTTAAACTGATTCCAGGCAGCTCAATACTTTTACTTACAATTCTATTTTCCTACATGGAGCCTATGATCTAAGAGGCTGAAACCAGAGAACAGCGATTTGTGATTTACTGCAACTTTCTGCTTAAAAAAAAAAAAAAAAAAAAAAAAGCTTAAAACTATAGGAAAGGAGACACTTTGAGGACAGAACATGCTGAAATAACTTGTTCTGCTTCTGGAATAACCTGTCCCTGATGCACAGGATCAGACAAATAAACTCCTTTCCAAGGGGAAAAAAAAAAAAAAAGAAAAGAAAAATGAAAGAAAACAGAAAACCATACACGCTCTTCACCTGCTGAGCATACAATGCACGAAATATATGATTTATTTGGCAAATGTGAAGGAACAAAGTGAAGAAAAAACTCCTTTCAGAGCTCAGAAGTTGAAACTTCAATGTTTCCATGCACAAACAATTCAAGTGCTTTAGCAAACAGCTAAATTTTTGAAACAGAAAAGTGCATCCCTACCTTCTCATTGAATACCATGACAGACAATAGTCCTCTAAAACAGCTTGTAATGACTGATTTGCAAGAGCCACTATATTTATTTAATTTTTACTAAAGTCAAATTAGACTTTATCTGCAGCACTGATTTTGAAAGGTTAATTATACTTTTAACTTCCAAAATGAGATTTCAACTTATCATGAAATGTTCTACTTCTAAAAAATCTCATTTCTGCTTTTCCTCACTGCCCTTCTTTCAAGAGAAAAGAAATCTCTATGTGATTCATAACTAAGTTCTTTTCTTGATATGAATCATCATTGCCAGACTCCTGCTGACAGAAATCAAGCAATTCATAAGGTGCTGACACAAATTGACAAGAAGCTCCCGGAATAGCAGCAAACAACATTGTACTAAATCAGACTCGCCTAAGAAAAGTCCCAGACTCCAAGTCATGCAGAACTACATAATGCGATCTGAATGCAGGATAGCAGACATCCAGGATAAGAGTGCAATTGCTATCCATCACAAGTTTATGCCCCTGAGAGGCACGGTGATGCACCTTCAACAGTCTTCCTCCTTTGGATCACTAGAAACAGTAATCTCATGGCCTGCTCATAAAATTTCTAGCACATGCAACACTTGCAGAATTTATGAAAAGTTGAAAGTATCAAGCACCTTTTAGGATTTCCAACACTTTGATTTTCAGATCAGAACAAAAACAATGCAAATTTAGATTATCTGCATATTCCAATAACTACACTAATACTGGACTTGAATATAAGTGCTGAATTGCAATGATACTTTTAAACTAACTTCACAGATACAGTTAAAAAAACACCCAAAAAAATAAAACACAAAAAGTAAGCTTTTATAATGACAACAATGCATGTAGGTAAGAGCTCCTTCCAAATATTAAGTCCCACTCAACAGTCACAGGCCTGGTAGAGATATTCAACAGACACAGGCAGCACACTGTAATGGCAATTAAGATACTGTCTGACAGTCACACATCAAGAATCAGTACAGCCTAAAATAAACCTTACATCTTGAGCGCTGGCTGCATAAGCTATCACCCTTCCTCTCAATATGAAAATATCAGCTTCACTTAGCTGCACAAAAGGGAAGACCAGTGTTCCATAAACAGAAATGTTTCAACTTTTTGTACAGTATGCTACATTAAGATAGAAAAATACCTGGATTTTTAACACCTGTGATCTCATGGCCTTCTCAGGAATTTTC
Source organism: Rhea pennata (assembly GCF_028389875.1). Lineage (NCBI taxonomy): Eukaryota > Metazoa > Chordata > Aves > Rheiformes > Rheidae > Rhea > Rhea pennata. Next base: position 16,064,377 of record NC_084667.1, on the reverse strand, counting down.
AGCAGAGAGGGAGTTCAGGAAGAAAGCTTAAAAATAGCATATGTCCCAAAGACAGTGTAGATCAAACAACAGACATCCTGTTGATTCAAGGCACTTGCTCTTCTCCCTTTATTTTTACCTGGGCTATAACCCATCTCCATGGCTAACAAACATCCTTCTATTTCGCTTTGCAAGATCTGTAGTCAAACTATTGGAAACTGTTTTACAGAAATTCCAGAGACAGTGAAGATTATCCAGAGCTCCTGATGCTGATAACCATCCAAGGTCTCAATTCTTCAGCTAAGCCATGCTAACATACCAACACAAGCTTACCATACTGAGCAGCACTGGGCAAGAACTCACTAGCGATTGTTCTGGTCTATGGAGACAAACTGAAGCCTCCTTTGATAAGGCTGTTTGACTCAAAACTAGCTAGTACCCCCAACTCCCTCCTACACTTTTTTTTATTCAGAGCAGAATTCTCATACAAGAGCAAAAATCATGTGCTAGTTTTACTGTGTTTAAAAAAACTCATTGTGTGTGCCATCAGTAAGAAAGAAGTTCAGCTTTATAACCCCAGAGATATTGAGAATAATCTTTTTCCATAAAAAGATGTAGCCCATTCTTGCCACACAATCAACTGCAATTTTCTTGAAAGCTCCAAATATTACGTATACAATATAGTGCTTTTATAAAAGTCAGCTCTGGCTAAGTTAAATAGAAGAAAATTTACCATTTTAACCTCAGAATAACTTCTGGGGAAACTAAAAGCATACCCTGGCAAGCTGAGGAATTTAACTGTTTTTTTCCTCATATTGAGGAGTTCTTAAAAAGTCAGTCTCTTACACTTTTAAAATAAAAACTATTACTAGCAAGTTAAATGCATTACTGTAACAGACTAGAAATTGAATTCATCATTAGAAAGAGATTGGTGACTACAGAACTGCACAGACTAGCTCCTCTCTCTCTCATACACTACAGTTCTCTTCTGTTCCTCCTTTCCCCTCGTCTTCCTCTAGAGCAGCCATGACAAACAGAGAATCACAGAAGCACAGCAGGTATGTTGTCAAGCAGCTTATAGGTAAGATGAGCACCCTCTCTCACCCATCCTCCCACCCCATTAAAAAACAATCAGACAAACGCAAGGATCGTTATTTGGGCCTGGGTGTATTTCTTTGAATTGTCAGCATTGCCAGAGATTTAAAAACAATATTGTCATACTGCACCATATTTTGACAGTGAACCTGTCTAGTTTTACTTTGTTGTTCTAGGTGCAAATAGTACAAAATCATCTACTGAAAGATCAGAAACACTGTTAAAATTAGAAACATGGTTTAAAAATATATATATATACACACACACATATATATATATGTATGTATGTATATACATATATATATGTATGTATATATATACATATATTATATATGTATGTATGTATGTATGTATGTAAAGCTTAACACTTAGGGACATTTGGTCATTGCTAGATCAATGTTTTCCATGAAGACTTGGTGGAAGAAACTGGGTGGAGTTCTAAAAATGTACAGTTCTCATGACAACATCTATATCAAATTATCTTGTTTTATTTAGTAGCACAAAAAGTAAATCCGAAATGAATATTTATCAGACAACAAAACCTGATAATATTTCCTATTACGGTTATATGTGAACCTAAAGTAAATCTAGTATGTTCTCCTTTTAATTCCATCTGCCACCAAAGTAACAAACACCTAAGCATATCTTCAGAGAAATTATTCATCTAGGTGAAATTAATTTTTTATAGCCTCAGAAATTAAAAAACAAAACAAAAATCTCCTCCACTGAAGTATATGATTCTTTTTTTCCTATTCAGTACACAGTCCTTCATAAAAAACTGACAATGAAAAAAAGCTGGGAAACAGAAAGGAGTTCTAATTAATATTTTAATCTAATCAAACTTCATTCTAAGAATTACTATCTATGATTTAAAACAATCTTTAGAGAGCAAGATACCACTCTTCCATTGAAAATTCATCCTATTAGAAAGAAAAATGCATATGTGGTTGACCTGGATACTATAATAGCTTCCCATTTCTGCTCTCCTAAGTCTTGCCTCTATATACAAGCAGTATTTCATTTTTCACTTCTTTGCTTTTTTTTTTCCTATCAAAATTGCCTTTTGAATGTCAGTCAATGCAGTATAACTTTTACACTGTTATCATAAGTTGTTGTCCATTTTGAATGGAGTGTGTTCTCATTCCAATACTGACAGTTTTTAATCTATTCTACAGTGAACACAAATGTAATGAAAACTTATCTGGTTTCCCTAGGGAAGGTGTTAATGGTGAGGTTGAACTGTGGTCCTGTGGAAGCAATAGCAGCTGTTTTATTACAGATTGGGTCTCAAGGGTGAATTCCTTTCTGAGTTCTTTGATACCTAATAAGGGATTAAACCACACTGCAATCTACCTAATATGAGAGGAGGAAAGGAGGGAGAAAAGGGCATACCATAGTAGAATTCTCTTCCTCCATTCAGTCAGGTATTTTCATAAAGCTTTTAAGGAAATGCCTTTGAAACCTTTATCTCTGTCAGATTTAGCTGACATCTGCCAGTGGGTTCAAAATTTGTCAGGATATCTTCCCCCAGCGGTGACCACTGAAGCCTCATTTCTTTGGGAAATTAGGCTAAAAGGCTGGAAATAATTGTAATAGATGATGTTTCTTTTCCTGCCCGGACTGTACATTAGTATCAGCCAGCCCTAGTGCTTAAGATTTTACAGGACATATGTAAAGCAGCAATTGGTTACTTAGAAAGCAACAGTATCAAAAACACTTTTAAAGCACCACAAGGAATATCAGTGTTTCTAAGCCCAATATTGACTTACACTCCAATCAAACACAGGCAACTACAAAGGGCAGAACACACGAGCGTCTATAAATCAAGAACATGTGTTCTCATCTAAGGCAAACTCCTTAGGAAAAGGAACAGGGAAAAGAAACACCTATGAATTGCACATGACACAGCAACTCAGCTGACAGGCTGAACAGGTTCTGGTAAGTCAATCTGGACTATTCTGTCTCAAAATTACTCATGCTCTCAACTTCTTTTTTCCATAAGCCAAGAACACCTACCTGGAAGTATACTCAGGCCCATAAAGTAGTTTTAATTTGAACACCAAGACAGACAGACATTAATCAGCACGCCTAAATGAACATTAGAAAAAACCCAAGTTAACCCTCCCTGAGTGCTTTCTGGCTACTGCCTTTGGCGATCCCTCAACTAAGTTTCTCTTAATTATAGCCCTGTTTCTACTTTTACTTACTTCTCTGAGCAAAGACACTGTACATAAATGTTTGCAGAAATTCAGTAAGAACCCATAAAGAACCAAGTTCTGCTTTAAGCTTCCAATCAGCTAATTGTGAAACAGGAAAAGAAACATGACTGGCTCTGTAAACATCAGAAAATGATCAGGTGAGTAAAGGTAAACAAGCAGAAGAAGGGAGGTAGGTGTTTTGTACAATAAAAAGCACAAAAAAGTCACGGTAGGGTTGCCAGTAACCTTCAAAACTAAAAGTGAGAGACTTGTACAATTTCAGGAAAGATTCTAATGAACTTCAGATATAAGGAGGCAAAAATTTGATCCAACTGACTTCTCGGTGCCCCTTGCAAAGTTTAAGTAATCTTTCTTAGAGATTTCTAAGAGCCAAATGCTGCAACAAACACATACAAAATAGTCACAGTCTTCTAATAAGAGACACATGCTTCAGCCTCCTAACATCACCATTACCATCTAAGGAAAACAGAAAAGACAGAAAATACAAGAGCAACATTATTACTAGGCTGCCATGCTAGTGATATTTCTTACTCAATGTAATTAAACAAAATAGCAAGGATTTTTTTTTCCAAGATACTGTGGTGTCTTTTGCCCCAAACTGCTCTTCCATTTCTCCCCTATCTTCACATACAAACTACTGCAGTAAACTGCTTTGGGGGAAGAACGGGAGGGTTAAACAGTCTGCAACGACGGAGGCAGCCATGGTATATTAGCTTGAAGTGACTATTTTTCTTCGAAATAATTTAGCTAGATAAAGCTGGCAGGAAGCGGGCAGCAAGGTTGCACTTTCCCAGCAGAGCGCGAAATTGGGAGAATATTGGCACACAGGAAGCTGTCAGACGCGGCGCCCACCCGCAGCGCCGCAGGGCTCAAACCGGCAGCGCAACGGCAGCTTGCGCGCACCGAGCATCACCGCTACCTCGCGCTGCCAGCGGCGACCAAACTCGGCCCTGCTGGACCCGGTATTTCACCGGCAGGCCGCTTTTAAGAGCCCTATCGCAGGGCCAGCAGCTCGGCACGCTGTCAGCGAGGGGGGTTTTATGCTGCTTTTCCGCCCGGGGTGGGGGGGGGAGGTGCGGGACAGGCGGCGCCGCGGGAACCGTTAACGCTCGTCAGCCGGCGGGGAAGGGGGGAGGCGCGGCACGAGCACCTGCACCTGCTGGGGAGGGGGGGGCGCGCGCAGGCGCCATGCGAGCGGAGGGGCCCCCGCGGCGAGGAGCCCCCCGCAGGGCGCCGCTAAGATGGCGCCGCGGGCCGCCGCCTACCGGATGAAGGTGGTCTTGCCGGTGCTGTACTGCCCCACCAGCAGCACCATGGGCTTGTTCTCGAAGTCGGCCTCCTCCAGGGCGGGCGAGTGGAAGTCATGGAAGCGGTAGTGCTCCTCCAGCGGCAGCAGCTTGCGAAGGTAGAGCTCCCGCAGCCCCCCAGTCACCGTCTGCACCACGTCGCTGCCGCCGCCGCCCCGCTCCCGCCCGCCGCCCTGCTTCCCCAGCCAGCTGAACATGCCGCCGCCCGCCACGCTGCCCCGCCGCACTGCCCGCCGCCGCCGCCGCTCCTCCCCGCGCACGCAGCCGCGGGGGCGGGCCGCCGCCGCCGGCCCTGCCCGGCCCGCCCTGCCCTCCGCGTCCCGCCGGCGGCACCGCCTCGCCGCTGGTGGCTCGGGGCTTGTGAGGTAATTTGATCCTCCTCTGGAGATCGGAGCCGCCTGCTCCCCTTCCGCCGCCGAAATTCAGGCCCTCGGGGTGGGAGCCCGAAGCTCTTGACAAATCCGCTCTGAGCAGAGATTCGCCAAAATCCTCCTCACGTTTTTCCGAGGATTGTAACCGTCCTCAGGCGTCAAAGACGTGCGTGACTAAGCGCCGTGGGGGTTAACTGCTACACTAGACAACCAACTCTCTTCTAATTACAGTGAAATTTCTAAATATGACATTAAAATTTTGGTGTGGAACTTACCTGGCGGACACAGCCATCATTTTTAACCTCAGCTCTTCCACCTAAGATCATCTTTTCTGTTCATTTTACAACGGATTTTAATGGGAGAGATACCATATGCACTAACAGAGTTAAGACATCAATAAAATGAATAAATATTTCTCTGACATGAAAGTGAGCACATTTTGTTTGTGCTCACTTGCACAGGTGCTTGGGCTTACAGTTAAAAAAATTGTGGGAATTTTTACTAATTCTGTGCATAAACAGTATGTTGTAACCACATCTTGCCTGTAGTACACTTACATAAAGTCTTTGGCTTCTTTGCAGTATTCCCATCATTGTAATTACTTTTAGCTGGTCCAGCATGCCTGCAGATTCACATTACCTTTTGCAGTTCTCGTAATTTCCATTTTGCATTTTGTCTGTGTGTTCCTACTCTTTTCTAAATACATCAGCAGGTTTAGATATGTCCTTTCTCTCTCTCCTCCCTGCTCTGTTCCTCAAAGAACAGATGCTAGGTTTTAATACTGCTCTGCCTCTGAGCATTTAACTACTCTGCCTTTTCTTGGTTCCTTGCTTCACACTTTATTTAGGGTTGTGCATGTGTTTTGCAACCTTTTTTTTGCAATTTCCATGCTGAGTCTAAAGGTTTTACATCACTTCAAGCAGGGTCTTGTTGACTGGCTTCCTCATTTTTTGAAATCCCATTTTTAAAGTTCAATTTCACATTCGTCCTCTTTTTTATGATTTTTCCCCCCAAGCTCGTTAAATATAATTATATTAATCTTGCCGAACCCATGTAAACTTACCAATGGCAACATCCAGAGGTCCATAAATTAATTATGTGCTGTGTGAAGAACTACCTTCTTTTGTTTACTTTGAACCTGACACTTGTTATTTTTGTTTGATCCCCTCAAGGTCTCATGTTAGGGGAGAGATGCACAGTCCATCTCCCTCAGGCTAAGGCCAAATCTTCTGTCTCCCCCCTTTCATTCATGTCCTTTTTCTAGGTTGCATATTCTTTATCTATTTACGCCTTGTATGGAAGCTGATCCCCCTCTTTGATCATCCCTGCCATTTTCCTCTATATTCTTGCTGGGTGTAGAGAACACAGATAGACTGAATTATTTCATCAGTTCCACTGTACTCTTTCAAAATGAGATAAAATGTTCATTGTTCTCTGTGACCCCCTGTGGCTCCTGGAAAGCTGCAGGCAGGGAAGGGAAGTGTTTGCACTTACACACCTAGTCCTGCTTGTTTTTAAACTTCCTGCCTAGATGCTTCCTGCTGTCACTGGATAATTTTTGCCCTTCAGACAATAAAACTATATAATGGAACTTGGGAGTGCTTCCAGATTCCCAGGTCTTATTCCCAGCCCTTTGGCTACATCCAGTTCCACACCAGGATGAGATGCAACATGTACCAGCATGACCCTCTGCTCCTTGGTTTCCATGGGAAGTGAACCTTGGGGCATACAGCCCAAACAGGAGCTGTACGGGCTCCTACTGTGTGCTCCAACAGGTAAGTGTTAACTGACCTAAGTGGTAAATAGAAGAATTACATTTCTGTTAACCGCCTAGGGGGAGACCCCTGATCTTGTGGGCAATGGGATTCATTGGGCTTTCATTTAAGGCCCACAATATCAAGAATTCTTTACAAGAGATACTACAGTAGAACTGATGAGCAGAGAAGCCTCTAGGAAACAGATCAAAGAGCCATGGGCTTGGAGAAACAGGACTTCTAATATTTTTTTTAAGAGGAAAATTGAATAGACATTAAACTAATTCTAGGAAAACATATAAATGGAGACTTGGGATTTCATCTCTCAAACATAGCGCTCAAATAACATTCAGTATTGAATACAGAGCAACTCTGAACCTAGAAAATTAGAAACATGCACTCTGATATATCCATAAGAGATACCTTATCATTTTTGCCCAACAATCAAATGAACTATTCCTCTCTCTCTCTCTGTTCTATATATTCCTGTCCAGTACAGAGGACAGGTTTGTAAAAGCTTGTGTTTTATTTTGCAGATTACTTCCAATTCTCAGACTCTGTCCACACAAAAGTATGTCCCTCTTTACACTCCATGAGAGCCCAATTCTCCCCAGAACTTGGATTCACTCAGGCAGTGCTCAGCATTTTCCAGAATTCAGCTGAGGTTCCAGGTAGTAATCCAACTGCTGTTAAACCTGCTATATCTGCATCAAGAAGATGGAATGCTTGTATGAAAGGAGCCATATTAATGTGATGACTAAAGTGTCAGAAAGTTGAAAGTTAACCTCCTATTACCTTTAGCTGGAGTACTCTATAGCAAGTTTAAAAAGAGGAAGATACCATAGTTTGGGTGAGTGGTATTAGAAATATAATTCTAGATCTACTTTGCCCATGTTGTTTATGTATTTTTAAATGTAACATTCTCAAAAGCTTTGAAGTCTCAAGTCTTCAGAATGTACCAGTAACATTTAAATCCAGTTTAATTAAATAAACTAGTGTGAGTCAGTTCTTGGAGAGACGGACCTTAAATGAAATCTGAAAGTCGAGCTATCCCAATACCCTGAGGTAGTTTGCATCTAGGTCTGGAGCAAGCATCACTTCTTCAATATTTTTCAGCAGCTATGAAGTCAGTCTGCATGTTGTATTTAATTTTTCTGCTTGTAGAGAAGGAATTTCCTAAAATAAATTGCTATAACATTTATTTCCTCCAAAAACATTTATTTGCTGTAACTTAGACACCAAAAAGTGTTTTATTATATAAAGTTTAATATTTATTTACATTCACATAAAGACTCCTTGATTCACAAATTGGCTTCTTGATGCTGTTTTAGAAACAATAGATTTTGTTCTCTGTTGCATTTCTGGACTTAAATCCTCTCTTTTTATAGAACAGGTAGAACACAAACACGGTCAGCATCAACTTCCTCACATTTCCTTGTCTGCATATTTCAGCCTTGGCCTGAAGGTCACTTCTACAAGTAGGAGCATAGCACAGCCTCACCTGGCCACAGTCCTGATTCTTTAAACAAGGGAAGCACATTAATTCATTACGGAAGAGCTTTGTTTTCTGTGTTTATTCCCTTCACTGACAGGCAGGCTTTAGAATTTTTGGTGACAGAGTGCTCTTCTTAACATTCTTTGACTTTTTCTCATTCTCTAATCAAGTTCCTTGATGACTCAGAACAGGACTCAGATATTTTATATTTCCTAGTGCTGAGCAGTCATCAGAATACTGGGATCCCTCTTGATTGGGGACACACACATGCCATCACCACTCTGTGATTTTTGCAGTGGTGGCTATTACTTATGCTTCTTTTTCCTCTCCACTGCTCTGTGCAAGGCATGAAGAATCAAGTCTTTGTTATTCTGGACATTGTAGTAACTTAGTTTCACCAGTTTGTCAAAATTTTCCTCTGAATAACTCAGATTGTTTATGTAATATGGACCACAGGTACTGGCAACATCAACATCACCCTCTGCCATCTCTGAGGGACTACGTTTCACACCTAAGGGACAAGCAATGATTGGGTTATTTAGCGAAACACACTTAGGGTCTGCACATTTCTCAAACATGCGCAGTTAATCACAACCCCAAAATTTCCCTCCACAGACGTTTTATTGCTGGTATATTTGATTGGTAGCCATGGGTAGAGGAGCTGGTGGAGGTAAAGGTTGTTCTGGGCACCCTAGAAAATGCCAAAACAAATAGAGTAGTTTCCTTTTTGAACATAGGAAGTGAAACTGCAGTCTATCTCTGCCTGCTCCTCCAGCCCCAGGCCAAGCTGTTAGCACAGCCTGATGCCCACCCTTGGTCTCCCTCCAGAGGCTGCTGCTCTCCAGGGCATCGCAGCACCTTGCACTTCTAGATAAGGTGATGACCAAAGAGCAATTACTCTTCCTTTCCTCTGCTTCTCCCAAAGCAGGGAACTGCAACAAGGGCGTCATGACAGCGTAATTTTTTTACCAGCAAAAGGCCTCTGATACCACTGCCACTTTCTGTGCCTGCCAGCTGTGCCTTTACTTCTTATTTCCCTCTCTACTATGCTTTCACATTTCTAGAGATAGGTTGCTGAAAATCCACCCATTTCAGGGATTCAGATGAAGGGTATTTCCAAAGGCAGACCTGCCTTTTCAGTGACCTCTGCAGATACCCCTCTGCTCAGCTATCTCCTAGCACAATCTGCTACATCAGCTCTTGGGAGGAATTATCAAAAGGTATACAAAGGAGACAACAAAAACTAGATTCTATTATCTAAACTTGGAGATGTCACAGAGCCATTATCTGGACAGAGCCCAGAAGCAGATGGCACAAACATTAACTGTAATTTCCCTGAGCTACCTATTACTATAAGAAACTACAAGCTTTATGAAACCTCAGCAGTGAGAACGAGTCAAATATTGCCTGAAACACTGAGACATGGCAGGGTATACTGAAAGACTTTTTCATGTGCATGTCATCATCCCAGGATAATCAACATATATATGACAGCCTCAGGCAAAACAATTAGGCGGATAGTCCCAGAAGTGTCTTCTCTGGAAAAAAATAGATCCATCATGTTTTATAATCTGAAGACAAATTCAATTAACTTATTTTAATTCATTTGACTATAGAAACCAGATCTCCTTACTTGTTTTTCTAAGACCTTCATAAGTAAGTCACCTATGATTCAGTGCAGCAGCTGATCTCAGCTTGGACCTGACCGCCTGCTCTAGACACTGGCAGGAAGGGTGCTCTTTGTTTAGCTGCTCTCTTGACCACGTCATCACCTACTGAGCTGGTGGAAATATGTTTATATGCTAAATTCAGTACATGCAATGTACACCACCTGAGCTGAGGGTGTATGTACATGCTGTACACTGTACACAGTATGCAGACTTGCCCTTCCTGAACTCTGAGCAAATGTGAACGCTCTCTGCCCACACTCAAAGAATGTCAAAAGCCCACTTGACCATATTAGCTTTGGCTCAGCTCTGCAGTAATGCAACATAGCATACAGGTAGACTGAACTTACATCTGCCTTTTAGTACAAATGCAGAATAAAGAGTTTTGTGGAGATCTTCCATCTCCCAGGGAAAATCTCAATGAATTTCATTTGGTTGTCCAGATTCCTGGGCTCCAATCAAATGCTACGCCGGAGATCTACTACTGTGGGCTAGCCTGTGCCCTGACATAAGGATTCTTACATTTTTTGCCCTTCCCCATCATTTCCACAGACCCCTAGGTTTTCTAACAGTTGGCATGAGGAAAAAAAAGTGGTGCCAAACATAGAAATGAATACAAATGGCAGATAAAACTATCAGAGAGAGTTAATAAAGGTTAATACTGACAGGAAATAAAATGCTTGATTACCTCTTATCATAGATGTGAGAGCACCAAAGATGAGAGAATTTTTCTATCAGCTTCCAATGAGACCACTAAATTGACACCAGGTTATTACCACAGGTAGCAATCTATCCCTTCAGTCACAAATACCTGCAATATCTATATTAAAACAGGGCCACAGATCTTGCAGAAACTCATCATTTTCTTCCACTGAAAGGATCACATGCATTCGGGGAATCTTCTCAAACATGGATTTTTTTTTTCTGTGCTTGTCTTGCTAAGAAAAAAATCTTTTTATGTTTCCAGAAATCAATTTACTCACTCAAAGTGTTTATCCTCGAAGAGTGCCTGTAAGATCCATAAACCTACTCTGTCTAGCTTTACAGAGAGTCATGAGCAACTAGTACTATTCTTAAATGAAGCAGACTCAGCCTCAAAGAGAGGTATTCCACTTTCTACTCCAAACATGAGATAGTCTAACTCATGCAGAAGTAACTCAGTTTAAATATGTCAGTTTTACTTATATACTGCCCAGGCTCAACATTCTCACTGCTGGACAAGCTCATGGATGAGCTAACACTAGAAAAACTGCCCATTTGTGTAATCAAACTAGTACTTTTGATGCTGCACAATCTATTTTGGGGGCAGGACATGGTACTGAAGTGGTGCAAGTTACACCCATCGCCGATCCCTGTCTGTCGCTGGCCCAAGGGCAGACCTTCATTCCCAGCCTCAGAGCTTTCTGTGGCATCTGTCCTGCCAGCATGGTGAGCGGCAGCGCCTCCGGAGAGGCAGCAGCCTCCTAACCCCCTCTATGAGCTGTGTCCTTGTGTGTGAGCTCAACAGAAGCTCCTGCTTCCGATATCCTCACCAGGACCTATTCTCTCTCTGATTCTTTATATCAAGTTGCAGCTACTAGCTGAACCAGTCAGACAGCACAGACTTGTCCAAAAGTGCATAATATGCAGCTATCATAGGTCTTCATATACACCTGCTACATACTTAATAAAACACCATTTTAGATTCCCTGATAATTTAGGTTGACAAATAGCATCTACACATCATCTGATGTGTACCTTATATTAGATAGCTAAGCTGAGAACCATCCATGGGTTCTGCAAATCATTGAGAGGGAAAGAGGGAGGTAAATTCCCACAGAAAGCAATATAATACAGGAGCTAATTTTCCATTCCTGTTGTAGTTCTTTCTCCTGTTCTCCTTTCTCTGATTCTTTCTAGAAAGGGCAACTACAGAAACTAACCTCTTAGGCAGCTGATCTACATTATGTGCTTGAGTTTAAAGTTGTATGCACCTGTGTAAGTATCCCTAGCATATTAGAAACCTGTTAAAAATCCCAGTTCCATACCTCAAATAAGCAAAGAACTCAATCCAGAATATCTACAAAGTAAAAATACTGTATGATTTTTAATAATTGCTGGAAAAAAAGAATTAATACAATAAGGACCTTTGGTTTTTTAATTAAATTTCATGTACTATATACCATCATATCATTTTGGTTTTCAGCATACCTTTTAAGCACTGCAGTGATTAAAAAAAAAATTTTTTCCATAGTAAAAGTTAGTGATTTTATCATCTGGAGAAGAAACAACTGAGACTTTTGGCATCAGAATAGGTAGTGTGGAGTTGTAAGAGAAGATTAAAATAAAATATCTGTTAGAGTTCACCTATCTTGAAGTGACTGGCAATGTTGCTATTTAAACTCTTCTCTTGATTTCAAACTCTAGGACTCACTGAAGTGAACAGAAGCTGACCACATGTCTCAGTGTTATATTTTCATCACTTTACTAGTTCACACTTTTGTTTTCAAGGTTATCTGCGTAACTGTAAGCCTGGAAATGACTGTAAACAATGAAATCCTTGGATTCCCAAGAGCATTCTCGGACAGGAAGGAATGAGAAGTATGAAAGCAAATGACTTGCTAATCCTGCTAAATTTTGCCATTACAGGCAGAGTATGTTTTTCATTTGTGAACTCTATAGTCCGTCTATGAAAACTGTGAAAAAAAGTCTGAGGGGCAGCATGCACGTCCAAGGCTCATCCCAGCTGCTGCTCTGTTGTCAAAGAACATGCTGTATGTTAAGGTCCCTGGTATAGTTCAGATCTAGGCATATCTGAAACCATAGCGGGACTCTGAACCCCTAAGTGTTTACAGGGGTTGAACAATAGATATTGCACAGTAACAAAAAGCAGAAGGCTGCTGCCTCTGAAGAAGTGGTGGGTTGCTGTAAACTTACCAGGTGCTTTGTAGTCCCTGAAGGTGTCATTTACGAGAGGGAAAAATACTACAATAGGCGTTTCTGGGCTTTCTTTGTCACCAACAATGTAGCATTCTTTCAGACTTGATGTTTCCTGTTCATCTGGCACCTTCTTAGGGAAAGGAATTCCTTGTTCTGCAAAGTACTTAGAGGCTTCTCTCAGAGGCTGGTTTGCCATAATAGGAAAACAAAACAAAACATCAGAACGTACTGAAAACACTTTGAGTTTGCATCAAAAATGATTTCACTGAGAATGTTTGTGGAGTAAGGGCCAAATTCTGACAGATTATGGCATGTACTCAACTTAGGTGTTTGAACTACATTTTGCTATAGACTGCATATGGAGCCAGCATCCGGATGGCCAGATAGCAGTTGGCCCAAATCTCTTCAGAACCTTGATATTACAGTGGTCACAACAACTAAATCAGGTACTCTTAGAAGGTGGCCTGAATGCACTGGGCATCTCTAAGTAACAGTGGCAGAATAGCAGTACATCTCTTTGTGCTCTTCCCCATCCAAGATGTGACTTTCTACAGCTGATGATGTGTTTCCAAGGCATAGTTGCACACAAACAAGAATTTATGAAGTACACTGACTTTCATATCCTTCCCACCTAGAGGCCTGAATATCCTCCTGGAGCAGCCTACTGACTATAGGACAGCTACATGTCTCATCTAGCTATCCCAAGGATCTGGAGTTAAGTATGAGGATAGACCAGGATCCACATGCCTCTCTGAAAATTTAAATCTCACATTTGGATATTAAAAATGTTGCCTTTAGATGGCTTTTTATTCTTAAGGAATATCAAATTCCTAAATGCTGTTTGCTAATTGTGCTTGCATTTATTTGCATATCTGACCTCCTGCATTAAACGCTTAAACTGTTACAGTTTTATTGCTCTGAAAGTACATTTTCCTGTGTGTGAGAATGTGGGAAGGCATCTTTGAATTGATAAGTCTTAGACAATTCTTAAATGCCTATAGCTTTATTCTTTCCACACCTACCTGCCTAAAAAATCAACCAAAACACATATACATATTAACATACCCTCTCCAATGTTAAGTTTAAACACAAGCTAAAGACAATTCTTTCATTTCTTTCATATAGGCATAGTCTAAAAAATGGGTAGATTCAGTTTACTAAATGCTGACTGATAATACTAGTACTGATCAATAAAGATACATGACCCTAGTAAACAGTCAGCTTGTTTGCTCTGGTCAGATGTTGGAAAGGGTTTCTGTAACTAGAAGATCGGCCATTCTGGTAACTCATTGATAAAACCAAGACATCATTATTGAAGAATGTACAAGTCTCACCCGTGTTTGTGAACCTGAACTGTAGTTGAAATGCAAAACCACATCCACTTTCCTTTCTGGTCTCATAAGAGGTGGGTAACTGGTAGCAAAAGCAAATGCAGTATCAATCAGAATGAGGGAATCTGTTGCTGCTGTCAGGTGGTTGGGCTGGGAGTCAAGCTCACAGTCTAGAAAAGAAACATTTTTTTTCTGAGGATGTACTCAATACAGAAGATGTGCTACAATGCTGAACAAAGCAAATAGCTGGCAAAAGAGAGAGAATTCAACCTTTCTTTGGTCTTAGATCTACCTGTATAGCTGATAGCTGCAGTTCAGTAATTTCTGGGTTCCTCTCACTTCTTTTTTAGTTTGCAGTTTCATTTGCTTTACTCTAATTAAGAGGGAGTAACTTGGGCTCAAGAGAACAAAATTAATTCCACCTCTGGGTTTTTTGTGTGACTCTGATCAGGTCAGTCTAGGTTTTATTTATACGGAAAAAATCAGAAAGGCACAGCACTGACTCAACAGACTAAGTATTAAAGATATTTGGTGCCTTGCATGCTACAAGAACAGGCACATAGATATTAATGTATGCAGCTGAAGGAGGTCATGTGGAATACTGAAGTTCTGGTACTCAACCGAGCACAAATTCCCAAACTGTATACGGGAAATACTGTTACAATGGTTATACCTTACTTACAGGTAAAAAGGTCAAATAAAACTGAATTTTATTCCTTGAGTAACGGCCACGCAAGAGACAGCATATGATGGCACCAATTCCATGTCACATACAGGCTGTCTTGCTGTGCATCAGTGGGCAAATGCTGTTCAACTTTTCAGGGTCTTTCTTTCCTATCAGTTACTATTTGTGAAATTTATAAGAATTTATTTTTGAAGCCTCTCCTTTTAATGAATTTCAGCCATCAGGGACAAACAGTTTCAAATGTTGTTACTAATAGGCAGTCAGCTTAACGCCTTAAGCTTTGTTTCCTTTTTAAAAGAATAGTCTAAAATACAGCCAAAAGCAGTGTCATTACTTTACCTTTCCATTTAGAAAACTCGCTCTCCAGGTAATTGGTGTTTATCTGTAAGCCCTTTAGGAAATTGTGGATTTCTGAAGCTGCTGGACGTAACATGACAATGTCTCGGAATATGTTTGAGAAGCTATCAGGGGGAGAAACTACTCGAGTATCTAGTTCATTTGGTCTTGTAGGGAATAGGGTTTCATCATCTGCCAGAAAAAAAAAAAAATCTTTTATGCAGTTTCATTGTTGAGATTGACCTATGCAACCATAATTTATTTTAATGTTTGGGAGAACTTTGACCCCTTTCTCCCTTTTTTTCCCAAGATCTCCAAAAAAGCTCAGTTTTTCAGCTAAGCTTTGAAAAATCCATTTCTTCTCAATTCCGAGTGGTAAAATCCTTGCTTGTACTATAAATCAGTCTGCCTCATCTACTATAACTTCCTTTGCTTTTCTATGATTTTATCCACTCCGATATCCTGCACTTATCCTGTATTCCTTTGCTTCCTCCTGTTATTATTTCTCAGTCACACAAATAGAAATATGCATGTACACTTCAAATTCCTTTTCTAGCAAGTGCAAGCTCCTTGTTTTAGTTATCAGAAACCGTCTCCCACACAAGGAAGAAAGTAAAACAAGGAAAAAAACCCTTCCGTTTCATCCTTCTTTTTTTTTCCTCTGTAGTGAATATTTTTTGTATGTTTGTCCTTGAAATCTCAGTCTTACAGATCTTTCTTAACTACATAGCACGTTTTGCAAATCTCATCCTGATGACTGGGTTGGAATGAATTACGATAGTACTAAAGTTTGTATTCTGGCTTTGTAAAATCTAGGGAGGCAAGAGTGATATTTTCTTCTGTGTTTATGAACCCTCATGCCGTATCCCATGTTCCAAGAGAGGAACAGGGAAGACTATATTACTAGGATAGTCTCCAGCCTCTCCTACTGTACAGGAATATTTTTCTCTGGTTTTACCCTTGTGAACTGAAAATGGCTCATATGAGGGCCATTCTCTTTCGTTTCTGTGAGAGGTCCCATCAATTCTTTTCCTCATACAACTAAAAATGACTGCCATATTGTAAGATATGGTATGAATTTCCTCTTGGTTTCTCGGCAGATTCTAACACAGACTAGAATAAAGAATTCCAAAATGGCTTTGAAAAATTCAGTGAGAGAACAGCAGCACAAAGATAGAAAAAAGAAAGAATGAAGAGAAAATAAAATTGCATTAGAGTGTAATAATGACCCACCTATGTCAATAATTTTGTCTCGGGTCCATCTATGCCAGAAGTCTTCTGAATGAACGGATATAAACCAAGCATCCATAAGATTCAAGGAAAATACGCTGCTCCAGATGCCTGTGACATAGGATATATTTGTCAGAAAGTAATACAGTAGAGATCTGGAAGCATCTTCATTCACAATGACTTCAATCACACCCTACATTCCCCAGGAAACTTTATTCATTGAATTATTTTCAAGGGAATGTGTTTTTGAATCAGGATATGTATTCATAACATATAAAAAAAATCTCACTTACTGACAGTATTTTCAGTATTTTCAATATATCTACCAATACATTCATTGTTGTCGTGTGGCAAATAATGTTTTATTAAGAGTATCTTAGTGTAATTTGCCTGTCTTCAACATTTCCCTTTCCCCAAGTTCCCAGTGTTTGTGATTATAAAGGTTTTATTTCTTCAGAACATAATCCTGTTACAGATATGCAGTCATAACACAGGACTGCCAACCACAGATATTGGAGATTGATATACTAATTTCCCTCTGAAAGAGGGGGCTGGCTTAAAAGTTCTCAAAACATGCAAATGTATGGGTCTTCCTGATTTTTGAGGGTTAGAGCATATATATTAGCATAATCTCAAATTCTTCTCTGTAGTAATAGGTGTTGTGAACTTAATGACAGTTCAGACTGCCACCTATCTGCAACATTTCAGGTTGAGGAAACACCACTGCCTGATACCGCCAGAGGTCTTGAGTGTGTAACAAAGTGTGTGTTCCCGTACCTTCCAAGTCCTGGTATGGAATCTGTCATCTTGGAAGAAATGGAGTGATGGGCTGAAGAGACTGCTCTTGAGCAGCTTGGTGATTACCTGACCAATCAGTACCAGCCTGACTGACAAGAACAGGCTAGGAAAGAGCAGCGCGACCTGTGTAGTCAGTCCCCACTATATTCTGGGGGCAAGGGTGTAACTAGCTGCCTTTCAAATAACGGTGTCACTGAAGTAAGTAACACATCCTGACTGAGGAGACTCTGGGTCATCTGCAGGAGACATGGAGAGAAGTGTCCTGCAGTCACTCTACAACCGTGAGGAAGAAGGCTACCAAGGAGACAAACATCAGATGGGGCTGAAATGTTTGACCACAGAAGAAGAGATCTGGGAACCATTTGGCATTACATCCAGTGAAGGGAGTTTCTAATGTCAAACTACTTCCTTACATCTCACAGGCAAAATAGTCTTAACGTGTCTTAACTTCTCCAAAAACCTGAAACTTCCTTTATACAGTTCGTGGGAGTAGGAAGAACAAGGAGGCAAGAGATTGCTTTGGCAAAGGGGGAAAAAAAGTTGCTCTTACTGTTTTTATCACTCTTATACAGGAAAGAGAAAGGTAAATATTAGGAACCCTTTGCAATCCAAAATGGAAGTGTTGTCATGGAGGCTTAATGAGGGTTAGCAGCTGTGAGGATATTTTAGATAAAAGACTATTTTCTAGAGACCTAGATTGCAAAAGGGACTGATAATTTAAATTAGATGTAAGGGTACATAAATTCTGTTGCTGACATAAAGATATATAAATATTTAAAGGCCTCACATCAGTCAGCACACAATTTTATATGAGATCAAATAAATCTGTTCAGCTGAATAAATTCACAGAGAAATTTAAAAACCGTGCAGACCACAACATATTATTAATTCTAATATTTCACCATATGCTTTTTATGCAGATGAGAATGCACTATCCACTTCATTTCAGAAGAAAGTTTTGCTAGAGGGTGGATCATATTATATTACATTACATTTCCCCAGAGCAACAAATCACCTTCCAAGAAGCAGATTCTGGATTCCGGTATTTTCTTCATCAGGCGACCCATGAAGAACTCACTACCAAAATCTTCTGCATGAATGAAGGCTCCATATTTTGGGAATCCTACCTCATAAGGAGTGAATTCCACCCATTCTTTTAAAAAAAAGAAAAAGAAAAAAAGGCACAAGACAGACTATGACTACAGCAACACAGTGGCAAACCAGTTGAATAAAACATAATATTAGCTAGGGTAAGGCAAACTAGTTTCTGAACTAACAAACTTTGCAAACAGATATTTATTCATTGCACATTTCACAGTAATGAGTGTGAAAAGTGAATTATTCCCTTATAACTAAATGTGTGTACCAACTTTTGACTTTTGAAACTTTCTACATAAATATTTAGAAGGTAATTTCATGATAATACCTTCCATCATCCTTCCTTTGATCCAGAATACAGCTGAAAACAGAAAGGCCTTTGAAAATTTAACTCAAAAATCTACCCCTAGGAGCATTAGTCCTTTAGAAGATTTGTGCATTGAATCGATTTATTTGCCTAATCTTAACTAGAACCCTACTGGGATCAGAAAATAAATGCAATTCTGGAGTGTTATTATTACCTCTAAAATCCTGGTTGCTGATTTTGTCCTTCACATTGAGAGAGAGGTAGATGGGCAGGGGATTCTGACCCTGATTTAGCGCCTGCTGCTGATCTGTGAGCTTATGGGAGTTTTCCTGTTTTGAAGAAGGACAGTAGCTGAGGACAGTTAGATGACACAAAGAGCCTCCCACTTCATCTAAGCCTGGAGTCTGACAAGGAAGTGCAAACGGGGCTTCCACAGGGACGTGTCCCACAGGTTTCATACAGAAAAGCGCTGTGACCCCTAACTCTGACTGTCCCTTGCCCCAGCACTTCAGCACATAACTAGTCCTTGTGACTTGAGTAGTATTAAGTTAAATTCTTATGCTGAAGCCTGAGATTTAACAGGTAGGAAGAAAACATTGTTATTCATATTGTTTATTTCAGAAAAAAATGTCAGGAAACATTTGAAAAGCGTTCTTGGCATGAGATACTCTGTTTAGTAAAAGTAGCCCCTGCTCCTAACAGCTCAGGAAATCCTCTTTTCCTCAGCGCTATGGTGGAACCAAGGCTGCGACAGAGTTAACATTCAGCACAGTTTGACCCTAACTGCTTTGTTGTAGAGCATCTTGCAACTTCAGCCCTGGTAGAAAAGGGCAGGAGAGCTTGGGAGGGGGGCTAAGGCTTGGCAGGCACTGACTGCAGCACCTCCTCAAAGGGCAGACCCTGGGGGAGCCGCAGGTGCTCCCACCTTGCCGCTGTGCTGCCCAGGGCACCCTGCTTCCCTCCGGCTGTGCCAGGCCCAGCAGCTGAGCCCTTGTGCCTCTTGGCCAGGCCACCCCTGGGGGGCTCTCCTGTTGTGCAGCACTGAGGTGGGGGGGGATTACAAAAGGGGAGCATTTGTATTGCGGGGGGGAATGCTTTCTCATCAAGCATAAATGGCATGGTTGCATTAAAAAAATTATGAATAATAAAATGCAGCCTTGTGTGTGGTCTGAACACTGTTTGTTGGAAATGGTTACACAGTAAAAAATAAAGTTAGCAATTCAAAGGAGATAGCTTTGTTTTTCACTGCTTTATGACACTGCGCAGCTTCCCCCCCCCCCCTTTATTAAGAAGGGCAGTATTTTCATTTAACTACTTACATATAAAAATAAAATCATTTACAAATCATTCATACTAGAAGTTTTCCATTAATTCCCTTTATTTACACCCTATTTTTAGCAAGTGTGATGTTAAATGCTACATAATACAGCCAATAAACACCAAGAATGATGCTGCTGAGGTACATGCTTTAGGCATTTACTATCTGTCCTCATTGGAATATCCACTAACTATGCAAATCCGAAAAGAAATGTTTGTATTATACCTTATCATGCAACATAGTTTCAATGATGAGTCCCCACAGATCGGTGAAACATATCTGGTGTCCATCCTTCTTCCTCTGGTACAGCTCTTCCAAATAGTACTTTAGACGATTCGGTGCAAAACAAGTAAAAAACTTATTTTTGAGCACGTGCTTTCGGACATCCTTGAGTGTTTCCTCAAGGTCTTTTTGAGACCAGTTAGGATCTTCATACAAATTTGACATGGTCCTTAAAGAAGAAAGAAACACAAGGAAAACTAAGTTTCCAGCTAGAGCTCTGGGAAACCAAGGGGTTATGGAGGTTTGTGTATTATACATTGATTTGAGATTGTAGGATGGGTTTGATATTTGAAGGAAATGAAATACCTAAATGTAACTTAACTACATTTAATTGAAATGAGCAGGGAGTTAGAAAAAGTGATTGAAAGTTTTGTGGTTAACTTAAAAAGGAGAAGGCCAAAAGGGAATATGATCTCTGTCTTCAGATATGTAAAAGGAGGTTGCAGAGAAGATCCTTATTCACGTGTCTTATGCATGCAGTAAGGATAGGGAAATAATTGCATTAAACTGCAACAGGGAAGTTAAGTTGTATTTCAGAAGAAATATTTCTAGAAGTGAGAGAAAGCCTGAAAGAGGCTGCCTCGTGAGTCTCGTGGAGTCCTTTTCATTCCTGGAGTGCTTGAAGGACAAGTTAAACTTCTAAGAGAGGGTCAGTAGATCCTGCCATGAGGCAGGAGAATAGACAAGCTGGTTTTTCAAGGTCCATTACAGCCCTTTTCTACTGAAAAAGCAAATATATATACTTTTCACTGAAAGCAGAGAGTACAGACTTCATTAACACTTGGCCTAGGTTCATCAACAGCAATCACTTTTGGATCTGAGCTGAAATTATCTGTTTATAGCAAGCTGTGAAATGAGATGAAGTGTGTTTGGTTTGGAGTGAGGGCTCTGTAACAAACTCACAAAGCCTTTCTCTCTGTGTCAGATACCTCCTGATCTAGAACCATGGCATTTAAGCTGCCTGTAGAGACCTCTTGTGCCCACCACTTGTTCCATCATCAATGCTGCTGTTTACATGAAAAAGCACATTTATTCGTAGTGCCATCCATGTATTTATGATGCCATGCACATATTTAATCGGGATTGAATTGATTCCAAATGCTGGCAAACACCACTTGAAGGAAACAAGAAGAAAAAAATCACAGCAGAAGAATAAAGCCTTTTCTTGATAATACTGTACAAAAAACACTATGAACAATGATGGTTTCTGATTTGGCATTTAATAACCACTATGCTTCAGCTAACAGTTTATCACTGTAAAGATGTTACATCTCTTTTTGTCATTTCTTGGCATCATTTATAGATTATTCCTATGAAAACTTTACTTATCTTGGCCTTACCATGTTGTGCCAGATAAACCAGTGATGTATGAGACACAGTCCAAGACATTCAGTTTCTGGACACTTAGAAGGTGAGCATACATGGCCGTCAGAGCTCTGGTTCCACCACCAGTGGTCATGATTGCCACCACAGGTACCTGTTCAATTCCAAAAGAAAAACATTTAATGAAATTGTGTGGGAATGGAGAGAGATGTGTATGACTAGAAGAGAGACAGCATTACAGCATTGATAAAGCAATGAAGAAGTGTGCCATCAGTTAGCAAGGAGAAGTAAGACCTGACCTAAACATGGAACACTTAGCAGGAATAAGAAATACTTTTGTTTCTTCTGCTAAGCAGCTCTGTAATTAGGAGGATGAAATCTACCATCTCAGATATCACATTTTCAGTGCGCTATTTATTCTGCAAAACTACTAACACAGATCAGCAAAAAAAAAAAAAAAAAAAAAAATCTTGAGCAAATGATGCCTCCTTCCATCTGAACTACAATAGACCAGGAAGCAGAGGTGCTGTCTCATACTTTCTATACGAATAAGAATGATTGCTCCATTACTGAAGTTTGTTGAATATGATTTCTACTCTTTTACATTTATTTTATGGGTTACATTCACATATACCATGATTAATTGGTCTAAGGGATCACTGACCAATTCAGACCCCATAGGACTAAAAGCTTTTGACTCTACCATCTTCAACAGCTGCTGAAGGGAAACAGGAGCTATATTCACTCCACCTACCATTTATGTATATATAACACTGGGACTGCAAGAGAGCTGTCATTACTTCTTTCTAGGAAGATACAGAACTCCAGGGTTTGGTAGTCTTAGAAGAAGGAGTAATCCATGAAAACATATTGGCTCAGTTAACAGTAAAGACAGACACCACGTGTTCACCTCTCGTGCAAGGAGACTCTAGGGAGACTGTTCTGCACGGAAGTGTTGGTGCCTCTAAATCAGAGGGGAAGGAAACGGCCCGGAGCTTAGTGCTGACATTTAAAAGCAAAGTCTTGTGTGGGAAAGGTCCGTCTGTGCAAAAGAACAGCTGAGATCAGTTCAGGAGGAAAGGATGAAAATTTGGCATCTTTGCTTCTGAGATCAGGCTTCATATTGTAGCCTTGGTGGTATTATTAAAAAAGAAGCCTGATTTTCTTGCCTGCCTTGTGCCCTCTGTTATCACTTCTACTTGTTAAGTTACATGCTCTACCTTCAAATGATGATGCAGTCAGACAGGAAGCATGCTGTGCTCACACAATAGAAGCCTAAATGTCAGCACAAAATGCAAACAAAAGGAAGTCTAGTTTTGAAGTGGAGAAAGAACTGCTGAATCCATGTGTTTGAGCTGGCTGAGATTACTGTTAATCCTAAAAAGAAGCTTTTGCTATAGTCCTGAGAGCACCTAGCCCAGCTCCACATCACTATGCAGTTTGCTTCTCAATGCAAGGCAAGATACTGTAGGAAAATGGTTCAGGTTTTTACTAATACTCCCTGTGAGCACTCATTTCTTCCTCGGAATAGAGGGGGAGAAAAGTCCATAGTTTGCACATCACACTTCCTGATCCCTTGGAAATGGTGAAGATTGAGCACAAACACCACATTTTGACATCCAGTTGGTAAAGTACTGTGGAGAAAGCAAAGAATAATTATGTCTCAGATACCTCATCCTCCCGCAAATCCTCTTCCAACTGGAGGACGTCCTTCAGAGCGGCTGCAACCACCTTCTTCCTCTTACAAATGAAATCTTGCTCCTGGGCACACAAGTCAAACCCCAGGCGCACGTCTAGGTCTTCCTGGCTGGAACACAGGAAAATGTATCACGCATTATATTTATATCCTAATTCAGTAATTAAATTGTTTCCACTTTATAAATAGACATGCCTTTACCCCTACATCTATATAAAGCAACACAGGAAAACAAGAGCTGAAATGTTTTTTCTGTTGCTAGAGAGCTACAGCACCTCTTCCTTTGGACTGAGAGTGAGGTGTTTTCTTACTAAAAATGCTTGAAATAGAAAATAGCCACAAGTAACAGAATTATTCTCTTTCAGACGTAAAGTCAGAAGCCTACAAAGGGCAATATTTTTAAGACAGCTTTTGAATGCACCTTCAAAAGTTACAAACTTCTGCCCATACCTGCAATTCATGGACAAAAGCTGTGGGCTTCCATGTTCAAATGTTTCTTTTCTCCCCCTGCGAGTATGGTCATTTATGAATAAGCACTACAGTTGCAGTTTTAGAGCTGCTATGAAAATCTTGCAAGGTAAGGAAGAAATTTTAGGTGGCAGCGATAAACTCTATGTCTATTTCATGACATATATACTGAAAATAAACAGCACATTCAAAAATGTACTTGCTTTTGTAAGGGAGGAGAACGGTACTTCCTACAAAAACGTAACATATTGAATTTTACTAAAGCCTTAGTCATAACTCAGAATTCAATGTGTTTTCTTGAAAATAAGCAATCATTCAATTTAGTTAACTTGACTTTATTTTGAGCTTAATCTTTTTGAAAAGACGTTAAAAATGAACATAGGTACATTTATTATTTCAATTTGTTCACACTCTAGAGTGGCCAGCCTTTCTGGCTTTGATCTGTTAGTTGTTTTGGCCCTACTTAGGAAGCTGAAGTGGTTGCTTGAACTGTCTTTCTCTTTTCCTTTACAAAGTCCAGGCAGTGACTAGAGCAGCTGGTGCTGCCCAGGGGATGGGGACTCTCCGTGCTGGGGAGGAAAGGGCCATCCAGACTGAGACCATTTGACACAGGCTGCTGCTCACCTGGTCTCAATGGCATGTGGCCATCTGCTGCTCACTGGACACCTCATTGCTGTTCTGTAATAATTCTGGCTGCTTTTTTTTTTTTTTTTTTTTTTTTTTTAACAAAGATTTTGATAAACAGTTTGCAGGCCAAGATCTGCATTAGCAGCAACAGTAGTCCAGCAGACAGGTTTATTTCACTAAATTTAGTATACCAAGCCACAAACGCTTTGTAAGTTGCCTTTCTGAATGATGGATCTCTCCTCCCCAGTCCCAGACTATTCGATAGAATTCACAATTGGACTGAAAGCAGTATGTTTATTAACCAAAGTTAATTTCCAGCAAAATTTTAAGTCATCTGATTCTAGAATTAAAAGTACTTTTTTCAGCTACTACTGTGGTATTCTACAGATACCAAATGTTGCCTACCAGAGGAGCTTTCAAGAGCAAAAATGTTAGGAAGAGGTGGCATACAAAGGAAAATATATGTTTATGCTTTTTTTTCAGACAATTCACTTCAAATGCCTTTATTGAAAGTCCATATTTGATAAAAGCTAGTAGAGCTATCGAAGAGTGTCTACAAAACTGCCTTCATGCAAATTTTGGTTACAGCAAAATATGAGGAAAAAAATTGCATGTTCTTTATGAAACCTTTTCTTAAATCATGGTGTAATCCCATTACATAAAATCACAGTCCCTGAAAGTATCTGTGTTGAGTACAATGTCTAAGCTATCGGAAGAACATGGGAGGACTGCCACAGTAAGAGGAGTACGGTTAAATCAAAGGGAGAGAGAGCCTAACTCATTCTTTCTAGCTGTTTAAGTTAGCTAAGTCGTTGGAGCAGTGTAGAGGGATCCCATGATCCCCCTAGTTCTTCCCAGAGAGTACCCCAGCATCAGTACTTTTTTCCTGAGTGCTGCTTTGAAAACCCTCTGAAAGGAACAATCTGAAATGCAGAGCAAAAGCTTGCTCTGTCCTGAGATTTCAAAACCATTTTTGGATTTTTATTTAAGGGATTGGTTTCATAAATTTGATCGTACTAAGTCCATTTTATTTTACAGACTGAAATGAGGGTAAGCAGGCATACAAGACATGGGCAGTAAGAAAGGGATTGGAACTTGACTGACAACTATTGAAATGCAAACAACCAAGGGGAAAAAACACTTAAGAAAGTTAAACAGGATATCTTACCAGTTTTTCACCTTAAAGCGCAAGTCAAATTTTCTATGCTGAAAAAAAAATAGAAAGGCAAAATAAAGTATACTGATATTTTGTTTAACACAGTCCTTCTTTCCCACTCAGAATAAGGCTTCTTTAGGTCATTATTACCTCTACAAAGCTCTAAATCTCAGTAAAATGATTTTGGGAGAAAACAGTTCTCTCAACACTTCATTAGTACCTGGAGGCGTACAACAATTTAGCAAGTTAAAGCTTCAATATTCTCATTGATAACCTGCATTTTCTTTCCATTATAAAACTCAAGTATAGGACAGTTTACGTTCTAGTACTGCTTAGCTAATGCACAAATAATTAAGAGAAAAACCGCAGTGATGCATCTCACTGAAGAGATCTATCACTAATCACCGATCTGGAAAATAAAGTATCTCACAAAGCAACTTTAAGTGTCCAGATTGACACACAGGTGTATCAGGGGTTCAGCGTGCCTTGTTAGGCTCTGTGACCAGGAGGTCCCACTGGGTTTTCCAAAATCTCAGAATGCTGGTTTCTTGCTGCTCTTGAGTAAGCAGGGAGGGAGGGAGCCACCGAGGTGAGGAGAAAGACGAAGAGGCTGTCACATAAGCACAGCTTGGTGTGCAGCCCGGTCCGCAGGCTGTGCTGGTGAGCCAGGCTGCAGCCTCCACCCTTTACACCAGTGGCACCCAGGGACCTCCAGCCTGCCTACGGACAGGGAATGTACCAGGAGCACAAGTGCGCCTTAACATATCTCTTCCTCCTCTGTTCCCCCCATGGATTCCCCTTTTTATTTTGCTCTAAAAAATTTATTACATTGTGCATCTCCCTTCATTTGAGGGAAGCAGGAGAATAACCAGTTTTGTAGCAACAGAATTGGTCTTTGGTTTTTCTCTCTTTGAAACCAGCAACAATTCTAAAAGGTCGTGAA
The DNA here is from genome assembly GCF_028389875.1 of Rhea pennata. NCBI lineage: Eukaryota > Metazoa > Chordata > Aves > Rheiformes > Rheidae > Rhea > Rhea pennata. The sequence continues at coordinate 16,037,973 of NC_084667.1, read as the reverse complement.
GGATTCCTGGTGGTCAACAGGCTCTTACCTCACCGACTACTTCCTGCTCAGAGGGAAGTGACTTCAGAGGAAGAGACAACCGGACACTTCGGCTCTTTCTTGCTCCACATGACATACAAGCACACTGAAAATGAGCATGGAGTTCTTTTTTAAGACAGAAGTACTCCTCTCTTGCTGCTTACTCACAAATAAAGTCAGTTCATACAACTGTCTGTGCTGTCTACCATGTTCTGGGGTAACGTACAAAGCTGGGAAGCCTCTTCTTTGTGAATGCAACATCCAGTGAGGGTTGTTTGTATTTGGCATAGTGGAAGAAAGTGGGATCCGGGAGAGGGGAACAGGAGTCACAGCCCAGTGAAACTCTCTGGGTTTCTTCAAAGGATCCTCTTACTGTAAATGTTAGCTCTTTCTCTAAAACAATGAGATAAAATGCACACACACACAAAATTAACTGCAGGAAAGAGAGGGGAGGGGGGAAAGCAAAAGGTAGATTTGCACCCTCTTCCTACGTACTTTGAAAGCTGACATTCAACAGTGACACAAGACTCGAGCAGTACAGGTGGTCCTATCTTTAAAATGGGTGGTCCTATCTTTAAAATGGGCTGAACAAAAAGCCAGATGTGGATGTGATGTGAATGGCACTGAGTTTTGGACTTCTGCATTTCTATGGCAGTTGTATCAGAATACAGTAAATGCAGCCAGGTGCCTTGCATTGTAAATCACTTCTCATCCCAGCCAAATAATGAGCAACAGAAGTTCTCAGTCCCCTAAAACAAGATCCGACTCTGCAGTAGTCACTGACCCTTTTTCTATGAAGAAATCAGCTAATCCTGCCAGGGTGTGTTATATGTGCTTCGAGGTTGCCTACCAGATCCAGCCCCTCAGGGGATGTAGGCAGAGGAACTTCAAGATTCTGGATCTTGATCATGGTCAGGCATGAGCCAGCTGCTGAGTGGCTAACACCTGCAAAAAATTAGGTGTTTCTGTGCACATGCAGAAGTCGAGATGTCAGAGATCCTGAGGGAAGTTAAGGCCATGGACTACTGTGCCAAAGGAAGTCAGTTTCTTCAGAGTTTAATAATACCACAGCAAAGTTTTAGAGGATCTCGGCCTTGGATTTAGATAGTGCCAGTAAAGGCACCTGGTACCCTGTTTCTAGGTTGGAACAAGGTTCCCTGTGAAGTCGGAACCCTAGACCTAAACCTGCTCCTGCACAGGTGGTATTTCCTACTGTGAAGTTTTTATAAGTTGCCTTACCAACCCCTTAATATTTGGACAATGCCATTTCAAGGCACTGTTAGAGAAGAAAAAACCACTAATACTCTGTTAAGGAGTTAATAAGCTTACCTGCAGAATGTTTCTTTTTCTTCCTTCTGTCCAACTGAACTTCCAAGCAGGCCAGTTCACGGCACTAACAGACATGACCAAGACAAAAGATTATTCATCTAACCACCTCGTCGTCAGTGCTGGTGGATGTTGGAAGGGTCAGTGTAAGCAGAATGCTTGAATATGGGAGGCTTCTGCCAGAGTCTGTGATGGTGAGAATTACTCCATCCTCACATGAAAAGATGGTGCTATGCTAGGGATGCTGTAGTTTTCTATGGGTACAGACAGAGCAGGAGGAAATGATAGCAGTCTGAAAGCTCTTTTAGGGTCATATTGACCTTCTCAGAGAGAAGTAAAGCCTAAGGAAAATAAAGCGTCATTGAAGAATGAAGACTTACAACATTTCCCTCCTTATCATCACAGTCAGCTAAGGTAAAGAGTGTTGTAGAAAAGAACATAAAAAAAGTAATGCAAATAATCTTTTACCACTATTGCTCCATTTGTGATGATGGCTTCAGGAGGACCCCGCCTAGAAAACAAGAAAAAAAAATACATTTCATAACAAATATAATCCGTATATTGTTTTGAACAAGACAGATTTTTCTCTCTTAAAGATGGATTTTCACTCTTTTCTATTGCTTATAGAAGTACATTCCCTTTTAACTAGATGCCACATAACTACTTTGCAGAAATGATGCAACTGCAATAAAACGTGAAGTAGATGATTGTAACAGTCGTAACATCACAGGTATGTCCCATATTGGGTAACAGCATTCCCCTAAATCATAAACTGCCTAGCGAATCCCCTCCAGAAAAATCAATAGACTTACTACAGCGGGATTCACACATCCCAGAAAGCCAACTCTGAACTATGTAAGTCGCACATCAATTTTAATAAAAAATACAGACTGGGAAATTGTGGGCTCTTTCTCTATACCATGTCATTTTCCCTTCTTATAAGAATTTGCTAATGCATATAATTTTGGAAAAAGAAAGAATATGGCTATTAAGATAATAGGTGGACAGAATGTTTCATTGCACTGATGTACCACTCTGAGCTGCTGCTTCTGTAATATTTGGTTTTACTCACATGCTCTCCAATGCAAATTCTACTTCCAGCTCCCCTCTCCCCTAAAAGTGAGAGCAGAAAAAGAGAGAAAATGAGAGAGAAAAAAAAAGAAAAATTAAAAAAGGAACAGTCTCAATTTGCATGTGTGGAGGTTTACAAAGTGGCCTTCATTTTTGCAAGCAATATCCTTTATGCTTTAATATGTAACAATATTCTCTTTCTTGCTTGCTACTGTCAGCAGTAGAGAACAGAGGCAGCTTTTTCCTCCCAAAGGAAGAGGCAGTATCAACTGAACTAGCAGAACAAAAGGTGTTTACAAATCTTTGTAGTAAACTTATTTGTCACATTTTCTTCCCTACCAGCTTCCATGTGCTAAACACTATATGGTAAGAGTTTAGTATTTAGAATAATACTGTGGAAATAGGCCCTATTTTCCTCTCTTTGTACTGTTTTTCTTTTCGTAATCTCTGTGAGCATTAGGCAGTATCTGTTGTTTTCTGTCAGATTAGGAAAAATACACAGCTTCTCTAAAATTGCATCTATTACTGAGCTCAGGGATTCAGCCACAATCTCTGTCAGAGGAAACAGATAAGAATTTGTTGAGATTGTCAGTTTTTTTCCACCAGTGTTAAATTTGCAAGATTTGAAGGGTTTTTTAAATGCTATTTGGAAGCTGGTCCTGGTGGTAAAACAGAAAAGACAACAGATCTCTCTAGTAAAATGAGACATTCATTTTCTTTTGCCTCTACTTAAACTTCAGATTGAGTCCTTACCTGTGGATTTAGTGGAAATGTCATAAACACTCTTTCCCCAAGGGAAATTTTAGCTAGATCGAAAAGAACAATCGCATACTCATCATCATGAATAACATCATCATCAGAAACAGTCATTTCCAGGATGTTCTGGAAAAGAGATGGAAAATGTACAATTCATTAGAAAGTACCCAGGAAAGATGATTTTCTGCACCTATTCCAAGTTTAACATATGCTTTAAAGAGAGGAAATATAAAAGCACTGATGAGAAACTCACTAGGAAGAGAAAGAAAATGAGTATGATCTCACTTATAAGAAACAGGTCTTGTCAGTTGAGGCTGAGCTGAGATTTCTTTCAGGTCATCATTTCTACTTGCCAGTAACTCTCTCAAATACTGTAATCTTAAATAGAGGTAACTTCATACTAAAAGCTTTCAAGGCCACCTTTCTGCGTTCTTGGGCCTTAAACTTTCAGCGCCTATGTTTGATAGGTATTTGGGTACAGTGTCATTAGCAGTACCAGACAAAATCAAGATCTTCATCATACTAGAATTTAGTAGCTTCCTGGCATTGGGATGCCATTATTTCCATGACCTCTCTGTGGAAAATGTGTAGTTTTCTTTACTGTTTTATTTCATTGTTTCTCTGTATTATCACTCAATTGCTCATCAGCCTTCTGCAAGGATGGCAGGCTCATGTTACTGATATACAAATAAGCAACCTTTAGGAGAGAAGTAGATCCCAGAAAAAGCCAAAATTGTTTCATTCTCGCTTGCTAGTGAAATTTCCAGCAAACTCAGAAGACCTGACATCCTACTTCAGCCTAAACTGAAAGAAGCTGCATACAGATGAGATGAAGAAGAGAGTTCTTGCTTTATTTGCATACCTTGACTTTTCTCTGTATCCGGAAATAGAAAGTTTCATTCCACACTGGATTTCTGCAGTTTTTGATGGCTTTGGTCTGGAATTTTTCATCTGAAGCTGTTGGCAACCAGAGGCTCACGTAGCAATCAGATTGACTTACTACAAAAAATACAGGCACAAAGTATCTGGCAGTGGAACTAGGACACAAGAGACTAGGGCATTGAAATGCTCTATAGTTTGAATATGGATAAGACATGCCCAATTCTTTCTGACCTACATAGGCCAGAGCAGGAAAACAGTATCACACTGCTAGATAAAATTATTATTCATCACAATATTAAATATTATAAGCAGAGTATTTTAATAACTGCATAATGTTACAAAAAAAAAACCAGTAGACAGTGGGCAGACTAATATGGATAGCAAGAAGTTCCACATTACCCCTTATAAATATTATTTCTTCTCTCTGAAAATTTGGCAGGTGGAGACATTTGCCATGTAGAAATCTGTCTACTTTTGGCCACATTATCAGCCATTTTATCCAAAAAAAATGTGAATACTATGGTGTATTTGCTAGACCTTCCCATCCGATCTGCATACCCTAGACTGAGACCTACTGATGATATTACTTGGAGTTCTGGGCTTCTGTGTCAATCATTGAAGCTGAAAGTACAACAGTCCTTCTCCTAAGGTCAGGCACATCACCTATGCTGCTAGTCCCAGAAAGTGAGGAGGAGTAGGAAACTGTCCAATCTGAATACAGAGAAGACAACATTTGGATCCAGAGGAAGAAGCAAGGGAGTGTCATGAGACAAGAACTATATGGGGAATGCTCTGGAGCTGACTTGCAGGGAAGGACTAGGACTGGGAGTTGAGAGAAAACTGCCAGTGACAAAGCAAAGAGTGAGAGCTTCAGATCCTGAGAATAACGGAGTGTAAATAATCTGTAAGACAAGAAGGGGTGACTGGATCATCAAGTTGGACCCTGAAGGGCACCAGCACTGCATAATCCAGCCTAGCAGTAGGAGTAAGCAGAGAAAGATGAGCTTCGGGTGAAATAGGTCAAATAGAAGGAGAGGAAGGTAGTAGACCCATAAAGGAACAAACTGAGGAAACTGAGGAGACTGTATTGGTTTGTGTACCATACAGAAGCAAACTTAATCCTGACATTTCCTAGCTTTAAGTACTTTGCCATGTAATCATGGAAGTCAGGATTTTGTAGATGTATAATACCAACACACAGTACCTATATTTAGAGAAAATAATATTCTAATCTTGCTCATGATTTAGAAAATATTACTTCCTAAATTCTCATTTCTGTGTCTACGACTTAGCTTTATGAGAAACCTTAAGAGAATCAGGGTTTGAGTTTGATTCAGCTAGTAAAAGCCAGACATAGCTGGTTATTAACCATTCACAATGGAGAAAAAAACAGTTATCCCTCCTGCCTAGAGTGTTGCCTCCTTAGGTGGAGTAGGAAGAGAGAGTCCTACTAGCAATATGATTACCTCTTCAGGAGGTCAGTAGGTAGCTGGATCCTTTTCTTGGTGCTTATTGATGCCTGAAAGAAATCTGGAAGCCATTTCCTACTCCATCTCTCTTTGCAGAAAGAAAGGAAGTAGCAAGAAGGATTTAGATCTTGTGGATGGAATGAACCTACATTTACTATTAGACATCAATTCCCATAGATCATGAGCCAAGCAAACAGCAGAGAGATTTTCCAGCCTTGAGCAGGACCCTAGCCCAAGGCTAAAGAAAAGGCTGATCCACCCTGTTGTGTAAAACAGGTCTCAGTGCAGTGAAGAGAAGAAGGGGAGAAGCCTGGTCTCTTATCAGTCAATAGAGCTGCCTACCTCCTGGGGAAGGAGTTGAGCACTTAATTTCTCTAAGTACAGCCCAAGTTCTTGAGCAAGTTCCTCAAAGCAATAAATTGATCCTCCACTGATAAACTGCTGTAAATCACCTATAATCCACTGAAGCTGGCAGAGAAACAGTGTGTGGGAGGAGAGGAAGCATGATCTAACGATTTCAGGTGTTCCCAAAAGACCATGGGCACCTCAACTGCCCTGGCCCCTGGGCAGGCTGTGATGTAGTCAGAATTACAGACAAAAATGTATCAGCTTCAAGGTTAAAGGACAGCTAATCCTGGTATCTTTGCTTAGGATGAACTCCCTTTGGGATATTTTACATAAATATAAGGTGCTACTTGAGATCTAAGGGCCGTATGAGGAGAGCAGGGATATCCTTGGAAGATGATGACTTTTGGGTGGGGAGGCTCTAAGTTAAGGTTTTACAAGGAATTTGAAGGAATTTCTTAATGCTGTCAGGTGCTTTCCTCACCAGTGGTGTATGTTGCCTTTCTGCCTTTGAAATGGATTCCACAGAGCAGCAGATTTTTACACAATCAAAGTGACAGAACAATATATTGACTTTGGTAATTATCAGAGTGATTCTATTTACAATGTGCAGGATAACTATCATTACCAATCTGTATGATACACTGAAATAGCTCCTCTTACTGTACTGTCTGAAGGCCTACTAATCTATGATGCACTCATCCTGACACATGGTATCACTAGTTCTGGTCTTCAGAGTTTCTCAAGAGCATATAGAAACCCTGTACAAAAGCCAAGAGCTGAATATGGCTTCGAGTCATCTAGAGTCTCTCTCCTCTCATTCATGCACTTATTGCTGCCATCTCAAGTGTTCCAAAAACATGAATCTACCGTCCCTGAAATCACCAAAATGGCTGAGAAATGATGTAATTTAAAAACTATTAAACTGATCTGAGATTTTTTTTCCTTTTTGGTTTCTGGCTGTGTAGGGTGCATGAAGAACACATTTCAAGATTTTTGCTTTAACTGCAAAGCTTCCTTTCTCTTCCCTTCTCTGAAAAGTGGGATGCTCTAGTCTTTTTTAAAATTCCAGATTTCAAATATACAGTGTATATAACAAAACTCGTGATAAAACTGAGAAAGCTGACAATGCTGAAAGTTTGAGCTGAGCGTAATGAACAGCCACAGCTTTTATGAATCTCTTTTGTTGCTGTTTTCTCTGGATCTATTTATTTGCTAGAGTATTTTCTGTGACAAAACAATTTCATCAGGCCGCTTTTGCAAATGAGTTTTCCATGAGTTTTGCTTTCATAAATTTTTACTTAAAAAATAGTAATTGATAATTCCTCTTTGATAAAATGAAGTATGAGCAAGATAAATAGACAGTGAGGTGAACTGAAAACTGGCTGAACTGACAAGCTTAAAAGGTTGGTCATCAGAGGCACAACTGGAGGCTGGTCACTAGTGGTATACTAGGGGACCCTACTGGGTTCAATACTGTTCAACATGTTCATTAGTGACCTGGCTGGTGGGAGAGAGTGTACCCTCAGCAAAACTGGAAGGAGGGATTGTTACTCCAGATGGTGGTGCTGCCATTCAGAGGGACCTCCATAGGCTAGAGAGATGGGTGGATAATTCCTGAATCTCAAATTCAGCAAAGGGAAATGCAAAATCTTGTACCTATGGAGGAATAATCCCATGTATCAGTACAAGCTGGGGGCCAACTGGCTGGAAAGCAGCTTTGCGGAAGAGATCCCGAAGGACAGTAAGGCAGCAACATGTCCTTGGGGCAAAGAAGGCCAGCTACATCCTGGGCTGCATTATGCGGAGTGTTGCCAGCCAGGAAGGGGGTTGATCCTTCCCTCTATTCAGCACTGGTGAGCCCACACCTGGGGGACTGGGTCCGGTTCTGGGCTCTCCCGTACAATAAAGACATGAACATATTGGAGTGAGTCCAGCAAAGGGGAACACGGATACCCTGTTGGAGGAGAGGCTGAGAGAGCTGGGAGTGTTCAGCCTGGAGGCTGAATGCATGTAAATACCTGATAAGGGCAGTAAAGAAGATGGAGCCAGATTCTTCTCAGCGGTGCCCAGCAAAAAGACAAGAGGAAACAAACACAAATTGAAATACAGGAAATCCCATTTAAACATAAGAAGAAACTTTTTTACTGTGAGTTGGGTCAGACACTGGAACAGGTTGCCCAGAGAGGTTGTAGAGTCTCCATCCCTGGCAGCATTCAAAACCTGGCTGGACACAACTCTGAGCAAGGTGTGTAGGTGACTCTGCTTGGAGCAGAGGGTTGGAGTAGAGAATCTCCAGAAGTCCCTCCAACATCAGACATTCTGTGAGTCTGTGTGTGAATCTGTGAGAGCAGAGCCAGCTGGCCAAAGATAAATTACATGCAATCATTAGTAACTATTTGGTGCAGATTCTTCAATGAGGTGAGGTGAAGCCACTAGCGTGAGAAACATTGCTTCCCATGAAGAAAGGGAACCATGCCAGATCTGTTTGTACCCTAATTCATCTACAGTGCCTACTGATGGGAAGAAGAATTTATTGTATCCCATAAAATTCCTTCTATTTCCTGTATTTTCCTTGTGTTGTACAGACAGTACCAGCTGTTCCCCATGCTGTGACTCTAACTGAGCTTATATGATTCTGTAGAAGTGGCAGTCCACATTAAGCCAGACTAAGCTATCAGGCAAATGGTGGGACAAATCAAAAATAGTAGGATAGTGGGATGTCTGCTGAAGATGATGATACCCTAATTCCATGGGAACATTTGAAATGACTAACCAGCTTTTTTGCTTCTCCTTATCCCTGCCAAAAAGTATACAGAGAGCGAGCAAAAATCTTTCAGTTTATTCATTGCTACCTCAGAGCTAATTAAAAGTTACAATTGTGTTCCCTTCATGCTCAAATTGCAATGCAACTCAGTGTGGCTGGGCATCATTTGCAATTTCATGCCATGCCAGGCCCATATATCAGCACATGATGTTGCAATTTCATTCCCTAATGAATGACACGACATCGCCCTGCAGGGATGCTGAGATGTCATAACTCTCAGTCCCTCTGGAACTCAGCACGAAGTGGCAGGGCAGCCTCCCCCGTTTCTTAACTTCTTCTGATTCAGTTGCATTTGTGTGATGATAACATTGTTCATCTCTTCAAACTAAATATTCACAGACTGTTTAGTCTTCAAACTAAACATTCACAGCTGAATCTAAAATTTCAGAATTGCATCTAGCTATTTGCTGCAGTGTGAGAGTATAGTCCTGTGACATGTTCCTACAATAAACCATCACACACTGAAATCACTCATCTCCATCACATATAAAATTACAGCATTGAAAACAAACCGTGTAAGAAAAACAAGTCTTGTAAGAACGATGAATGTAAATAACTATGTAAAAACTATTACTGCAGCTCATAATAAGAAAAAGAAAAAAAAATCATTTATTTCAGTGAACTCCTCTCTACCTAGACAGACAGGTTCCCCTTGAATCCTAGTTTACTATGGCTTACCTAAGAGGAGGAGGAGAGTCACTCCCATTACTCAATCATCAAACACAGTCTTCAGGGATATTTTTTCCCTCATCAACATAGTAGAAGGCAAACAGTATTAATAGTTACCTCCAACTACCATCTATCTGAAAGCCTGTTTGAACTGAGCACTGTCCTTTACAGGTAACCAGATGCGACACTCATAGATAGGAGCAATACCAATCTCCACAGCTTGCTTGTGGAAATAACAAAGGATCTATCTTGGATCTACTATGTGTTATCAGTAATGTCCTTCGCCAGAACAGACCGTGTCCCTGCATGAATTTGCCCTTCACCCCGTCCAGTCATTTAAGCCAGGCATTACAGTTGGGTTGGCTCCCTGGGCCACAGACTTGGCGGGTACAGTATCTGCCTCAGTCACAGAGGAAAGATTTCCTGCCTGAGCTAGGCTTTGCCTACCGCACCACTGGCACCACTTGCACTCCTAGAGTAGAAGTATCCATGAGTATCACACTTGTTCAGTAGTAACAAAAGAGAATTTGATGGGAAGTGAAAGACAAAAATTCCCACTGAGTTCTTCCAGGAAGTCAATGATTGCTCAGTGCTCTGTCATATGTTTTTAGATAAAATGACCAATATGAAACAGAAATGCACATAACACATTTATACATGTGTTCTCCCTAGTTGCTGTGCATTGTATTATTTTCCTTAGCAAAAATAATCCCTATTGTCTTTGGAGAGCCACTCTAATCTATAAACACTCTGACTCCAGATGCATCATTCCTGAACTGATGCACGTCTTCTGAATACACAGAATGACAGTATCCTCAAAATAATTTCTCAAGCTGGGAGAGGAGAAGAGCCCTCTCCTCCTTTATAATTATACAAAATCAATCCTCATCCAAAGGTTTCCCAAAAACAAAAGGAAGGATAAAGGGAGTATGAGTTCTTTGACCCTCCAGCTCAAACAAACAGGTATCCTTTTACAGCTGAGCCAGCTAACAGTGGCCTTCAGCACTTTATACCACTTGGAGCACACCACACTCCATGCCAGATTCTACATGAACGATTTCTATAGCTGGAGACCATACCCAGTAAGTACGGTCACAGTCACTTTTCAAACTCCCGAGATTTCACCTAGGCTTACCTCAGCTCTGACAGCTGCATCATGGAGATCCTCCTACCTAAAACCTCTTAAACTGATAGAACAATACCCAGCAGAGAAGCGGCTGTCTCTGGGAAGAAAGCCCAGTCAATCTGAAACTCATTCCAAATAATTTCTTACTAGGACACATAGCTCAAATTCATCTCTGCAATTCAGGCTGTTGCAAACACTCGGTTCTAGTTAGGTTAAGCATGTAAAGCCAGACCAGACACACCCCCCTCTTCACCTGTGTTGTGTTACTGAGCTATAAAGTGCTCTGCAGCAGGAAAGGTCAGCTCTTGCTATGTCTTATCAGCTGATATCCAAGTTAGCCACCATGGTTTCAGATAATCATATGTTTCAGAGACCTCTTTATTTAGGTTTTGGGCATTATGCAATATCCAGTAAACAAGAGAGTTTTGGTCTTTCAGTTTGTATTGAATCGTAGATCCATGTTGGAGATATAGATTTCCACTACATGGTTCCCTGGGTTCATGACCAGTGACCTCTGGCAGTCTCCAGGCCCTTGTAGACCAGCAGGGAGGTCACATCACTCCAGGACTTTGTCACTCACATTCCCTGAGGCCCTGAGAGAGATCTACTTCCCCTCACAGTGTCATGCAGTTCTTCCCCTCTCTTGGTGCTACAGCTTTAGACATGCTGGATGAGGCAGATGCAGCCATTAATCATGTATTTGTTCATGGGGATGGGGTAGGACGGACTTTAGACCCTGCCATAACATAGTGAATAAATGCTAATGGCAGTGAAGGCAGACTAGGCTGGGTGCAACCTTGCGTAGCCACAGAGTCACTCATATCTTTAGGGAGAGCAGTTTTAAAGTATGACAGAATGTATTCCACCACGCTCTTCCTCTCCCTTGGCCTGGCTCCTTCCTCTTCCTTTCTGGAAAACAGATGCACTGGAGGAGGTGTTAACAGCAAGGAAAAAAGCTAAATGCACCATTTCTGCTGCTGCTTCAGTCTGGCCAGATATTCCTCCTATGCAGAGGAAATTATCTGGGGAGAAGTTAAGCCATCAATGGAGCCAGGGAACAAGAGCTTTTATAAAAGCTTCTGGCACTCATGTGAAACATCTGCCTTTTCCATGCTCGCTGAGGTGAAATATTTCTGGTGGCTTTCCTCACTGCCTCTCCCTGCAGGCAGATTGAGTGTCCACTCTGCCTCCTCACCTCCGCTGGGCAGGAGGTGCAGGTGAAGTTCTCTTCCCCCACACATGAATAATCCCTCCCAAATCACTCTTCCTTCTGCCCAAGACTGCATAGAGTCTTGGGAATAAGGAGAAGATACCACTGCAAAACAGGCACCAAGCTATGAAAGTCCCATAAACTTCACCTGAATTGCTTGCATACTGGTATTCGCACCACTTCCCCAGTGTAACTGTGCACATGAGTTAGTGTGTGGTGATGACACTCATCACCTGCGAGACAGTAGGACAAGTAAAAGAGATCTTATTGTAATGCCTCTCTAGTGCCCCCATAAAATTAGGGGGTACTGTAAACTCATGTTTGTTTCTGACCTATTATTGCAGATTAGCATAAAGGTCAGCTAGGAGTAGAGTGAAAATTAATTAGATCAGGTTTGTAAATAGCATTTGCATAATAAAGATGAGCTAGAAACCAGTTGTATGAAGTACCAGGCCAATGTCAGAGCTGAACATTACTTAAGTACAGCAGAGCCTACCAAAGCAGTAGCATGACAGTAGGCATATAAAATGAGCTAACTGATGTACTGAGCAGGAGATGGATTTTTTTTGTTGTTTTAATTTTTTTCTTTGTTTGTAAGCAGGAGCAATCATTACTAAACTCCACCAGCATGAGTTGTCTGCAGGCAAAGGTGTGGCGTTAGGTTTCAGGATAAGATGGGACTTCATCCGAGGATTGCAAAACACCTGTCCCACAACTCTTGAGATACGTATTTAAAAAAACACCCAGGATCACGCTGAGTGCGAACTGTAGTGAGGAATGTCAGTGGAAGTGCATAGAAAGCAGCATATCCTAAAGCCAGGATTTAGCAAGTAAGTTAAGGAAAAATATAAAGAATCCAATGGCTAAAGCACTTGCAATGAACTGAGAAAAATCAGGGAAAGAGGAAGCTTGTTTCATCAAGCAGAGGTGGACAGGAACTTGAGCAAGTTGGTAACTGTGCATACTTAGAAGCACGGGAAGCATGCACAGTGGTAGAGAAAGGAAGTCACAGAAGCTGCTGCACTTGGCAGCTGCAGTAAGGTGATTTGTTCCTGGATTTGGTACTTGAAAGAGGAAAACCTAGGGAAATCTGAAATAAATCATTACCTCTTTATCTGCCTCCCACTGATACCTCACCATCTGATAGCACAGGCATCAGCTGCTAATACTCAGCTTTAGAGGAGAAAAAAATCATATTGGCAAGACCTACAATTGAGGCTAGGTAAATTACATCATTTTAAAATTCTCATCAGCATGGTAGTATGTGTAGCTATTTTAGTTTTCTGATATTGGAAATCCGTTCTAATGTTAAAAAAATTAAAAACACTACTGTCAGTGCAAAAGCAAGTACTCAAAAATCAGAAGATTTCTGCGGGCATTGTACTGAAGTATTAAAATCAAGTGATCACCTCCTGTTTTTCCTGCAAGACTCCAACCTCTTTCAGAGCACAGGATGGGTGCTGCTCAATCAACAAAAAGCTATTTAATATTACTTTATCCTCCTTGTTCAATGGCATGCTGGCTTACAGTGCTCTGTTACGGTGGGACTTCCTTAGGAAACAGACTCAATGCCACAGAGTAGCTGGAGAACTGCTGATGGAAGAGACAGAAAGAGATCCTCTTTTTCATCTACTGATCTCCAGAACTTGTTTACTGTTAATGTATATAACATCTTTTTTGTGTCTTGGGTCTTTGGTGGCAAAAAGGAGTCCAAAGATATTTCCCATTGTTTCTAAGAATTGCTTCCCATTTTAAATTAGGATCCCTCTGCTTATAATATCAGATTATCCCTTTCAAAAGGAATACATAATCTTGGTAGACAAAACAGACAAAATGTGGGAAAAGTTATTTTGTTATTGATGTTTAATAGACAGTAGAGCAGAGGCACGGAGTGTTCAGAAGACTTGTCTAAAATCATGCAAGAAGCCTATTGGCAGAGCTAGAAACGTGTGTTAACGTATCTTGAAACCCAGTTCAATGAAGTACATTTTGATGCTGAGAATCAACAGGACAGCTTCTAACAGCTCTGAAACCTCTGCAACTCATTATGCAAGATTTTCTCTGAAATCCCAGTGGCCTCAGGATGGAGGACAGGGTCACAACAGTAAAACTATTTTGTCAGGACACAGCACTATTCTACTTCATGTAATCCCTTTGCATAATCAAGGAATGATGGTTCTTATCTTGTCGTTCAACCTCCAATCTAGATCAAAGCTGATATTAAAAGAAAATAAATCAGCACTTCAAATGAATCATCTTGGGCATGTATATAGTGTTTCATAGCTGTGAAACACTACAGAAATGAATTTGACCTTCTTTACCACCCTATGATACTTTTTCTATTCTCTGAAACCCAGTATTATAAACCTGTGAATGGAACACTTCTCTTCATTACAATGAAGACATCCATGACTTAAAACCCCAAAAGGAGTTTTACAAAGAGATGGTGATAAATTTTGCTTGCAGAATATTGTTCCATCAGAAGATGCAGATAGAAGCTAATGGTAGTGTTCTGTCCGAATACTAATGGTAGTATTTTGGCTAAAAATGTTACCTTCTTTTAATTATCCAATGGAATTTAGGTAGCTTTCTTGGAGAGTACAAGAAGGCATCCTGCCTAGCCTGCCTCAAAGTCTGTCCAATGACCTGCTGCCTCATGCAAAGGTGCATCCTTGGAGCAGGGATTTGTAAGGATCCTGTCTGCCTGTTGCCTACCAAGGAGTCCAGTCTATTGGGTACTCAGGCCAAAGTAACATGGAACAGAGCTGTCTGGTCGCTGGGAGCATGGAGAGCCTCATCTTACTTATTTGGAAAAGTTGCGCCCATCATAGATGTTTTCTTAGTTTCTAGCTTCAAAGAATATACTAAGACAGTCTGAGAGAGTCCTTGCCATGTGATGTACAGCCTATTCATCTGACAGCTTTGGTGACGGCACCAAATCGTATTTTGGAGTACCATAGCTAACAGCAAAAGTAAATGACCTTTCACTGTGGTGAATGCTCAGACAATACTAAAAAATACTAAGAAATGGGAACACAATGGAGAGACGTAAGAAGTTATAGGAGATATTGGGCAGTGGAGAGGTTGTGGTGTTAGTGAACTCCAGCACAATCTCCCAAAACGGAAAAAACTGCACAGTAAGGGGAGAAAGAACAGTATGGCAAAGGAAAATGCAAAACTGTAGTTATTAGTGACCTGGTGGAAAGGCAGGAGAAACTTCTCCAGAAAAAGCCCATGCGGAACTGGAGCATCAATTAAGGACTATTCAATATCACATATTTTCAGAACAGTTTGTATGTAAGCTATTATATAATATAATTGATGCATAAGGATTTCAGCCCTGCATTCCCTCTATTTGTTATAGACAAGAGATAGCTGTAGATACCTGGTTATTAAAACCAATTTAAGCTATTTTCACACCACTGAAATAGACAACATGTTAGAAAACTAAGGTATAATTCTGTGCTTTGCTGAGTGATAATAGCATTTAAGTTTCAATCAATACACTACCTGTCATTGACACATTGCTGAATTCTTAAAAAATTAACTCTGAAACTGAATATGGATATTCTGAGGCAGAACTTGCTTAGATTGTGAATTCTTAGCAAAAATGATTTCTATGTTTTGTATTTGTGCAGTGGCTAGAACAAGCAGGGTCTGATCCAGTAATTTTAGAACTGTATGTCATTAAGAAAAATCTGGTACTTACAAAAATCTGCCCGATGAGCATTTCTCATCTTTATGATTCTTACGGTGAGTAGGTAGTAAGGTGACATTTCTTTTTGCTGAAAAATAACAAAGGAGATGTGCATAAGCTTTAAAGGTTAGGATATATGTATTTATTTTAATGATAACCAACACTGAAAGGAACCCAGGTTCTGCTGAAAGTATCTCTTTTGATGCACATCACAGAAGAAATACAATCAATCAGCACCAAAATGCATTTTCTCTGCAAACTCAATCAACTGCCAAAGCTTGCAATCACCTAAAAATATAGGAGAAAGTGGAGAAGGAAAGGGAAGATAGGAAAATGGAGACAGAGGGTAAATACAGCTGAGAAAGTTCAGTTAGCCAGCTCCATCAAATCATCTAAGATACAAGTGGCCACTTGATCCAACATGACAACACAGAATTCAGTGAATCCACAGATCAGAGATAATCTGATTTGGATTGATTATTGACCAATGGTCAGTGCCATGCTGAAGGCCTGCACAAAATATATGCTTTTAATGGAATTCTTGCATAAATATAGGAAAAAAATGTAAGAGGGACCTTTTGAGGTTTTCTTGCTTGCTTTTGAAAGGTAGAATCGGCATAATGATTGCGGTGTGGGATGTCTGAGGATGAGTTCTTACTCCTTAGGACGTATCTGATCGTTAGATATGTGAGCAGGATACACGGTTTTGACTACAATCCATCTCAAAGAAGGAAATCTTAAATCTGCTATAGAAAATGTCAGGCCTGATCAGCTGGGTCTGTAGAAGTTGTGCCAGCCATATGTGCTGTAGGGGGGTTACATCTTTAGAGAATATATCCATCGCTTGGCATCAGCGATTAAAGCATCAGCAGAAAGATGGAGAAAATAGGCAAAACTTTCTGTAGTTGGGGCATGTGTGGCTATGTGGAGTCCCTGATTGTGGGAACAGCTACGCAAGAATAATTAAAATATTTTAGTCAATTAGTAAGAAAAGTTTACAGAAAGGAAAGAGGGTTGCATCACGCTTGTACACAACAGATTGAGTGAAAAGGATAAATCAGCACTGGGGAGGGCTGCTGGTAGAGCTTCATAGCTTGGCAATAGAAATAGAAGGAGAGATTTCAAAAAGAACTGTATTGAGTAGTAAATTCAGAGTCCAAAGCTGATGCGTAGTTATAATAGGAATAGCTCATTAAACAGGTTAAAATTTATTAATAAAAAAGAAAGTGACCTTTAGAGAAGGATACAGGTTCCTGAATCTCGGTGATTTTTTTTAAGGACTTCTGAGTAAACTGATTGTTCTTAGTAATTTCACCTGACAAAATAAATAAAAAAAATGAGGAGGAAGCAGAAGAGGAAAGAGAAAAAAAGCTGTTGTCAAAGCTAATGGCCAAAAATTTGGAAAAACTATCTGAAGTGGAGGAGTGTTAGTGGATGATGTATTAGATAAAAATGAACCAATACATTAAGTAACCATAAAGCTTTGTACATAAGCTCTATGTTATAATCAGCAATCATAATTCCAAAATATTTTTGACAACTTGGCTAATTAAAATTTTGGTACTTTTTACTGTGAGGTACAGAAACACATCCAAAACAGTAAGACGTCTATTCGGTGCTGAATAAACACATTCTCTTGATCATGCTACAAGGAGTAGAAGATACATTTGCATTTTAATGAGCTTCTGGATGTATACCAGCACGAAGTAGGAAACTAACAGTTGTTGTGTAAAGTTTGAGGTAGGGTGGAGAATATTTTGTTTATTTATATTTTATTTTAAAGTGTTTTAAACTAGGGAGGTAGGACCTATGCATTATTAGGATCTGGGCTGAGCCACCTCAAAGCTATTGCTTAGCCATGATGGTAACCAGCTCCTTTTTCATCAGAAAGGCATACCTTTATGCCTGCTTAGCTGTTTCTGTTTTGCTTTGTTTTTAAAGAAACCTACAAATCCATTGGGCTTGTCTTTTTATTTCCATGATTTTTTCAAAAGTAGACCTCAAATTAAAAAAAAAAAAAAGTTTCAGCAGAAGCTGAAGCATTCGGTGGATGTTCTCTTAGCCTTATTTAGTGTAAGCTTGTGGCATGATTCTGTCAATCAACATTTTGGAACCTATGTTTCTAAGACTGAGTCTCTCATAAACTACCATGACTTTTTAAAAAGTAGAATGACAGAAGTAGAAACCAGTGCAGATTCTGTGAGGATGCGTCTACATTAAGCATCAGTCATATGCTCGTTCCTGAGGGCCATGAGCACTTCATTGCAGCAGATTGGAAAACAGAGGTTCTGAGAAAAATACTCCACAAGGATGTCGTATTTCGCATGCAAATAAAAGCAAACTGATAAGAGAACTACAATGTGGAAGGGCTGTGTTAGGAAATAAATACACAACATACAAAGTTGTGGAGAACAACTAAAATACCGTGTGGATCACAGTGTGTCAAAGATGATGCAAGGATTCAAATACCGCCGTTTGTGTGGAATTGTGGAGAGAATGCAAAAGTGGATTTGTGGTGTCGCAGGAGGATGGCCCTGTGCGAAGGGAAGGAGTTCGTTTACATTTTAAGAGCTTGCTAAGGGAATGATAGTGCACAGTATGAGATCATCTACAATGTGCAGATTAGAAATCGTTTTGAAGAAGGAGAATTACTTCTCGCCTCCAGGAGGAGAGTTCAGAGTGGGTACTGAGTAAGAGAAGAGCCAATGAACTCTGCACGGACACACGGCGTGCCACAAGGCGGGCGGCCTCCATCAGGGAAAATCTCAGAGTGCTGGCTGAGAAATCTGAGTGCTGTAAGATGACAGCGCATCAGATATGTCAGCCAGAGGCTACCCAGCAAACAATTATGGAACAAATACCATGAAAAAGATTGGAGGGGGAGAGAATATTGAAGGAATTAACAGGAAAGGTGAAAGACGTTGCTGTGCACCTGGGAGGTGCGTTCAGTAAGCGCGACTGGCGCATTCTTGCTGGACGAGCAGCCAAACAAACGAAGGGAAGGAAGAAGGGAGACTCAGCTTCCCTCAGCCTGACTCTGCTCACTCAGTGAGCACGGCTTTTCAGCAAAATTCCTTCCAGTGCTAGCCTGCTCACCAAAATTATGATTACTCTAAATTTAAAGGAATAATATTATTAGTCTTATCTCTATGTTCTCAGCATTTCTACTAGTTAAAAGAGCATTTTCCTAGCACTCAGAACCGGTCTGTAACCTGATCTGCCTTTATGTTCTCTCAGTACAACACTTAGAAGGCCAAAGCAAGGCTCTTCGGTGGAAAAAAAAAGAAATAAAATAAAAAAAAATAAAAGCAAATCAGTTCCGGAATACACCTTTGTCCCCTCTTCACGGTGTCAAGGGGGAGTTCCCCCCTTCACTCAGTGACAGTTCCTCCTCATCGTAACTGGAGACAGCATTGCCTTTGGAGGGCTTCGCCAGCTCTGTATTAAGCGAATCTCGGAGACAAATGAAAATGAGACCTAACCTCTTTAGAGAAGGCAGTTAATGAAAAAGTATTCCATATAGCACTTTCCTGCTAGCCAAATGGCAGACACGAAAGCCACTCCAGAAAATTCTATGAGCAAAATAACATTTTCTTATAACTGAAGGTCAAGTCCCTGGCTTTATCAATGGAAATAACTTAATTAATCCTCCTTTTCCTCTAGTCTCATTATTTCATTACAGTAACATATTGAGCAAAGCTAAAAGCTAACAAATTAAAAAGCAACAATGTGTTGCTGCTGCTGCTGATGATCTGTATTACATCCCAAAAAAATCATTAATTCAGAGATTAAATAATGTAACTAACTACTTGCAAGAGATTATTATCATAGTTTCTTTCAGCAGAACATTTTCATTCGTTACTGAGTCAGGAAAAACTCCTGGTACCATCCTGCAAGTATTGTTACCAAAACATGAGGATCCACAGTACATCATGTTTTTTCCACAGGTGGGCAAAGCCTGAAGAGTGTGGTTTGTTCTCACTGCAGACTTGCAGTCCTCTCTGGCAACGAGATAAATCTATGCTCTGAGCCTCTGAACTCATCCCTGCAATGGCAGGGCGACTGGCAAACTGAGTAGCCCTCTTTAAAGGCTCATTTTTACTCCTGCAAAATATAAGCCTGCATGTCACTGTTCAGTTCCAGGTATTTTTTAAGGGGGAAGGGTGACAGGTGGCTTGGTCCTAGTGCCACAACTTTTCTAGTTTTTCAGGAAACCAGTAAAGATGAGATGTGCTCGATATTGCTTACTTAAGTTCAAAGCTGATGGAGCTCCTGCTAGTGCTCCTCTGGTTTCTGATGTCCTGTCCAGCAGAATACTTTGATGAGCCCCTCCAACCTCTGCTCACGCTACTTGAGATTATGTTTGCCTGTTTCCTGCTCTTTACATTACTGCACACAAATGTTCAATACATCCACAGCTGATGAGCCAAAGGCTAGGTTTTTAAGCTGATAATTTATCAAGAAAAAATGCCACAGTTTTTTGCATATATGAAAATTACAAATTACACTGTTGGTGTCTGAGAAATGCAATGCACCAACAGATAATTTCCAGTAATAAATTTACTAGATTTAATGTAATTATGGGGAGCTTATTCACAACCATTTATGACATTCATTTATTATGTTTCATCTTCCCTGTATTCATGTCTAATATGCTAAAAAGCAAACTGTCAACTCAAGACTTCCAGATTCAGTCAGAGAGATGCTCAGTGGAAACTCTCATCCATTTTAAAATCTGAAGGAGGTTTCATAACATTTATGCATTACCTGAAAATAAAGCAGTGAGGGATATTTGGCTTTCCACTGTAGATAGATGAGACAGCTATTACTATTTTAGAGTCTTAGTAAATTCCATGCAGCAGCCTCTGGGCATGTTTTTCTAAAACCAACCCAGTAACAATTTAGTTTATCACACAATTATGCAAAGTCTGCTTAGAAATCAAACAGAAACAAATATTCTGGTAAATATTTAAGCACTGGCATTAAGGAGAGCTCTGCACCTCCTTACTCATTCTGGGCCTTGGACTCAAGAGCTGCTATAAGTGTCTTATCCTTTATAAAACCTCTCTACTCATGATTATCCTCCTGTGGATGGCAAGCTGTGGCAAGCAAAAATCAAGGATTGTTCAAAGCCATCCAGAAATTGGCCAGCTCACACAAGTCCGTGCCTTTAATGCCAGTTTTCTATCAGGCTTTATTACAGAAGAGAGAAAGCAGATGTTCAAAATGCAGGAGGCAAATAAAGAATGACTGAGAACATCTTGGTTGTTAAACACTTGAGGATAGCCAGGCAGAATTTCTGGAAGCTGATTTGCTAAGGAAAAAATTAGTACAAGAAGAAAAAATTAAAGCAATGGAAAGAGTCCCATATGCCCATATTCAGGTGCTTTCGACCACCTGATTTTTTATATCGTTTTACATGCATTCAAAAGCATATGCTAGACTCTATCAATCTTTATATACATATAGATGTATTAGTGGTTAAAAAAAACGGATGATTTTGGCCATAGATGTTTTAAAGCAAGAAAGAAGTTCAATAGGGATTTTTGTAAATGATTACAAGAGATACACAACGTACATTTTGTAAATGAAGAGATTCAGTAGGATTTTGAACACCTACATGCCATGTCAGCACCGGTCATGCATCAAATTTCACACCTCACTGATAATTTGTCATCATTTTTTCTGCTCTAATTTCCACCTGTAGGAGCTGTCAGGGTAGTATTAACAAGAATGCTTTCAATTGTTTTGACAAGTGTGTAATATAAATAAAGAAACAAAGTGATATTTGTCATTTTCTATAGATTTTGAACACTTATTACAAACACAAAATTAAACATTGAGGTTTCCTGTCAGCTAGAGACACTGAATCACACCCCACTTAAAATATCATTAAACATAACTTAGCTTTTTGCTTAGCATGATCCAATTTAACTTTGAGGCAGCTTGTCAGAAAGTACAGCCAGCTGCAAGCTAACCAAGAACGGAGAGAAAAATCATCACTGATACGAACGGTACAGGTTAGACACAAACACAGCTCTGTCTCAGGCCCTGCAAAGTCTGCTAGAGCTGTTCTCCTTTTGTCCTTGCAGTGACTTGCACAGTGAGCAAAGCAAGCATTTATTCTGGAAACTGGCATTCATGACTAAAATCCAAGGGGTTGCCCACAGCCTTGCTCTGATCAGCAGATGCTGGTAACGTTCTCCATTCATCATGCTGAACCAAAACTCCATTAAAGTCAGTAGAGGTGGACAGTGTTAAAAGAAGGACACGAAAACAATACACTTTGTGTGAATAGACCAAGGAATGGAATAAAAGAATAATGGAATGCAGATGTTTCACCTGAAGAGAATTTTCATCCATGAAATGTTGTTCTTATTTCTAAATATGCACGTGAATCTTTGATAATAACTAAATTTGGGAGAAGGTTCTGCCCTTCTGAAAAACATGTCACTCTTGGTTTAGTCCCTCATATTTTTAGTTTGCTGAATGTGGTACCTTAGCATGAACACTGTGTTGTGCTGCACGCTGGATCATCCATTTTCTTTCCTCGTTTCCCAAGGAGCTTGTTTTGCTGCTTGTATTCTGTTGAGGTTGGGAAAACACAGGTTGAAAAGAAGGGTATTTTTTTTTCCGGTTGTATTTTATGTCCCTAACTGTAACATGTTATTTCAGCTTCTCAATGTGGAGTTGCTGCTCATGAACTCCCACTGCGATACCTTGGGTATGCCGAGTACCTGGACAATTCGTGCTCCCTCATTGCTTCTATCAGGTAGAGAAAATGAACGTGTCAAAAAAGTGGCAGCTGTTTCTATGCAATATAAAAAGATACTGACTCCAGGTCCCTATGCCTGCAGATAGCCGAGGGAGGACAATCTTTTTTGCTTACAGAGTTATATCCTACAGATAAGAGTGGACTTGTACTATCTGTACTCTGGGGACAAATCTGAATCAAATTCTCAGAGAATCCTGCCAGGTTTGTGCTATTTTCCACTTACCTTGTGGAAGGCAGCTGTTGATGCCATTGAGATCGCTGCTGCACTAAAAGCAGGTGCCGCAGAGGGCACCTGTATATGAGGTTCCACAGTTCCCTGTGTCTCCTGAAACATATTTACAGACCTCAGAGTGTCAGAAGCTGCTGAGCAGGTGTTTTATTACACTGAGTCAGAGCTCCACCCCTCTGGGATTTCTGAAACAGGAAAATTTACCACCCACTTTGCTTGTCCCACTAACAAGTCTGTTGCAAAGTGGGAACATTCATTTGCAGCTCTTGTGACTGAACAGAGTGTGCTGAGACACCAAACCCTTTCCAGCTAGGGGACTGAAGAAATGTAAAAAAAGGTGATTACCTGGTTGATGATCTGGTAGAGATAATCTACAGTAGGTAGTCTTCCTGTGATAATCTAAAAGACAGGATAATAGTTTAATAGAACCATCTACCAAGTGTTTCAGTGCAAAGACCCTGAGAAATGGTTTGCACTATTCCCTCCAACAGGGAGGTAGTGGAGAGACATCCCCCAAAGGCAGCAAGGCACATCTCTTTGGTTTAGAAAATACCAGAGGACTTTTTTAATGCCAATATGTTTCACATAGTACCTTATGTTTTAAGGACTTGCACAAATGACCATTAAGCAGCAAACCAGATTATTATTACCAAGTTACCACTATCAAAGAACAGAGTTCTTCATTTCTACAATTCTGGGCTCCCCAGTACAAGAGAGACACAGAACCACTAGAGAGAGTCCAGCATAGGGCTACAAAGATGATTAGGGGACTGGAGCATCTCTCTTATGAGGAAAGGCTGCGAGAGCTGGGCCTGTTTAGCCTGGAGAAGACTGAGAGGGGATCTTATCAGTGTATATGAGTATCTTATGGGAGTGTGTCAAGAGGATGGGGCTGGACTCTTTTCAGTGGTGCCCAGCGACAGGACAAGAGGCAACGGGCATAAACTGAACTACAGGAAGTTCCACCTGAGTATAAGGACAAACTTCTTCACTGTGAGGGTGACAGAGCACTGGAACAGGTTGCCCAGAGAGGTTGTGGAGTCTCCTTCTCTGGAGATATTAAAAACCCACCTGGATCTGTTCCTGTGCAAAGCGCTTTAGGTGACTGTGCTTGGTCAGGGAGGTTGGACTAGATGATCTTGGGAGGTTCCTACAAACTTCAGCCATTCTAAAATGCTGATACTAAAATGACTTATCCTCTAGACCCACCTGTGTTCCCATCAACAAAAGGAACTAGAGTACTTGTTCCTCACATCTCATACTCCTTCCACATATCCAGTCTCTTCTACCTCTCTTGTACGCAGTAGAGGTTTCTCATTCCCTCTGGTGTGGAAGAGAGGAGCTAGATGGGATCCAAGCTTGCTAGACCTGGGGGGGGGGGGGAGAGCCAGGAAGAGATTTTGTCTGTGATCTTATGTTTGGTCCTGAGGTGCAGCCGTGGAGAGCTGTACAACTACAGAAGATCTAAATAGTATTCTAAGAGGAGACATATGCTTAGGGAAAATGTGAGAAAACACTACCCATCCTGAGGACAGGAATGCTACGCAGGTTTAACGAAAGAGAAGAAAAGAAGAGGAGGAATTTTCCTGAAAAAATATGTTTCTATTGAAAAACGCTGTTTCATCATGATTTGTGTACATGTGCTGTTTTTATAATAATCTGCTTCAAAATAAATGAAAGAAGAAATTCAGTAAGTAACATTTTTTTCCCTGAAATGTAATGTATCCCCTTTCCATTTGAAATCTCTTGTTTATTTCCTTTTTTAAGTTTAATAGAATACACATTTAACATACTTAAATCAGATTCAAATGTTTCACCTTAAAAAATCATGCAACATTTCAACAAAGTAAAACAATTGCATCTTTTAGGAAATCCAGATTTTTCATTTTTGTTTTGCACCAGTTCATAACTGTCATTTTGTTATGCAAAAATCTTCCAGGTACCCGAGCAACTTTATTTAAATCAGCAGCTGGCACGTCATTTCTAGCAAATTATCAGAATTTAATGGGCTAAATCTGCTCATTTTACAAACCTTCTGTGCAGCAAAGATCTGCATGTGTTCAGCAGACTTCTAGGAGACTCAATGATTAAATTTTCTAATCCATTATGCAAACCTCATTAGACAGGCATACATCTATATTGAAAATCCTCCCAAATGATTAGAAGCAGTGCTTATGAAAGGACTTGAGATTAACAGGATGACAAAGCATGATGCTTCCTATTGGAAATCTGCGTAAGTATGAAATCACAGCTACTCTGAGTGTGGTGGTAAGTGTTGTACAAGAACCCTGACTGACAGAAACTAGACAGAAACCCAGTCGCTTCCAGCATTCCAGCTCATTACGTACGTTTCTTTTATGCACAAAGGAATTAAGATGAAAAGGTGGGGTACAAGGATAACAAGTTAAGACAGTTTGATCATCATGCCTGCAATATCCCATAATGGCAAAGTTTAATTTCTTATGTTTAATCTTATATCTACATTTTCTATATAGGTTTTTAATAAAAAACCACATTTCTTTCTCCCATTGTGCAAGGTAAAGGTTTGCTAGGAACTCCCATTCTCATCTTCAACATATCAAGACTTATTGATGGAATAGAAAACGCCTAACTGAAAGCAGAATTAGACAAATTACTGTACTAGGCAAAAGACAGTCACTATCTCCTACATGGAAGCCTTCCAGAGCAGAGGTCACTAGCTTCTCCCAGACTCTTGACATGCTTTGCTTAGCACAAACACTTATGTGTTTCTAAAAAATATTTTCTTTTTTTCTGTAAAAAATGACCAGAGACAGTTTAGAGAACAGTGTATGTACATACAGAAGCATCCACATTTTCTGTTTACTCTGCTATAGCTTATCTGTATTCTTGATTAAAGTGTATAGAAGTACAGTATCTCAATGCAGGAAATAGAACATTAGCTACAATTTCATTATAATTGTACCCCACAAAGATTTTTAGCTCCAGGTCTTGTTTCTACAAAATATGGGAAGTTAATGGGTGTGAGGATTTTGCATGAGAGCCAGTTTTCCTTTACGTGTGTCACAGTGCACATTTGGTTTTAAGACAAAAGGAAATGAGGGGGGAGAAAAACTCCAGCATCCCTCAGGAACGTGACTAAGAGCTGCTTGCTGCCTAACGACTAACTCTTCTTTTCTGACTCAGACCTTCACCATATGAAATACCTGTTCTTTAAGCTCAAGTCAGATGCAGCCAGGTGCACCTTTGACTCCAAGCTGGCACTGGTGCTGAATTTCCTCAATTAGTTCAAAGTTCAAACTCATTTTCACTGTGAAGATAGTTCAAATTTATTTTCACTCTGAAGGATCATTCCTTCTGAGGCAAACGTGGTCTTTTCACATGACATGCACTGATGATAAGCTTGATGTTGTCTAAATTTAGTCATCGGAAAGTTAGCCTTAGTCTAAGCTCATTATCTGTGTTTCCTCTGTATTGGACGGAAGAAAAAGGAGACATAGTAATGACAGATAGTGACGATACCTATCTATATTAAATTCTTCTCACTCTTCTATCTGACTGTAGAAGAAGCTTAGATGTCCAGCTCCTACTTGAAACAAAACTTTTGAATAGCTAAAGGTAGGTGAGATGGATCCCACCCTGAGTAATCAGTATATCCTCTTTAATCACTTGCTTCCAAAGTTACTGATGCTGAGGGAATCTGACATTGAGGAACTTGGTTATGTTGTTAACAGGTGATTCAGAGTGTTGCAATGTGAAGCTGCAAAACACCCTGGGGCAAAACTCTATTAGCATACAAATGAAAAAACCTCAAATAGCAAAGAAAAGATTTTTTTTTGATATCCAGGTTAACAGAGAATGCAAAATGCAATGCTGTAAAAGTACTGGAAAGCTTTTTGAGTACAAACTTCCATATTTCAATTTTGGATAGCCTAAGGCTCCTGTGATCATGAAAAGGACAGCTTACCTCAGGACTGCTGTGGCTCCCAGAAGCCCTCCCTGCCTTTCATTTCAGGAATACTTCTGCTGCTAATAAAAAACAGGCTGAGTAGGAACAGTTCATGGCTGGATATATTGGGCAGGAACATCAAGTTCAGCTTTCCATGGTACCCCCGGCTGCATGCAGCTGCTTCTTGAGCATCTGAGACATGCCTGGGGCAAATGGGGCATGTCTAAGAGAAGGACAGAGAGGAGAGATGTGCTTCAACTATCCAAAGGTAACTCACTCCCTACCTGTGGGTCAGGGCCTTGGGAGTCAGATGATACATTTAGTGCAACTCAAGGAGGACAAAAATTGTGCCATGTCACCCTTAGATATCCACACTCATGGCAATTTTGGGGTCTGTCAGTCAATTGGTCAGCTACTAGAAAGGTGAAAATGCCGAACAGCCAAAGTTGCTCTGTCATGAGCTGACTATCATTTCATAAATGACTTTCTTTTTTTCCTGTCTAGTGTGATGGTGTCTAAGATTACAATCAAAAAGATCTGAGACTACAATCGGTGACTGAGCTAGGCTAATTTTAATATTATTACTTTAATACATGGACAGGATTGGAGATAATTACACAGATTTATCGCAGTGACAGCCAAGAGTAAATAAACAATCAAATCAGTCTCTTTCTGTGCCCTTTCCAACTCCTCTGCAGCCTATGTACTCTCCTTTACATCTTACCCCACGTGCCACCTCGTATAATGCCCTAGTGCCACAAGTTCTTCCTGCTTCAGCGCATCTTCCCTTCAGATTTCCCAGACAATATTTCTAGCCATAGAGGGAGGGTCCAGCTTTCCTAAAATCTTCACTGCTTAATTCCTGATAGCTGATGATTATTTTTATGAGGAACAGCCATCTTCTGCTCCCCAAGTGTGCAAGAAAATGCAGTTCTCTTGATTCTTAGCAGTATGATGCTTCACTCATATTAAAAGTAATAATACATGGTGGCCTGTCTGAGTAAAAGCAGAAATGTTCAAGTTCATGTCGGAAATCCAGAGATCATAGCAGCCTCTATGAAAGCAATACCAAATATCATTCACAAGGATCATGCCCTAATAGAACAGCTGCCGTGCAACTTTGCCTGATTCACATCATACAACTGAAGTTTATTCTTGCTGCCGCTAACTCATACACCTTTATTTTAAGTTTGGTCCTTATGAGAAAAATACATTCAAACATGAGTAAATTAGGACAGAAAAATCTGAATAACTTGTGAAAATTTGGACAATAAAGTTAGATCTGCAGAAGGAAGGAGATTCTGGCCACCAGGAGTATTATCTAGCATTTAAGAGCACTCTATATGCTCTTCCCCATTATGATTGCAGGGAATAAATATTTCTTGTCAAATGGATACAGACTTTCCTCAGTCCTAGAGAAAACCCTAACTCATAAATATTCCATAAACAATCCAAGGGATATCTGGACAAATACCAACAGTAAATCAGATCTGCAAATTCCTGCAGTCTGGAAAGTCTGGTTGTTCTGATGGCTAAAGCAATCGCTCTTTTGGTATATTTGATTAGTAGGAGACCAGTGCAGTATTAAGTGCAATATTTGTTATTCACAAGTTCATATATACAGTTCTTAAATTGATTTTTCTCTCTGCAAGACATACCCCAAATGGGATCCTTGTTCTTACCATTAAATCTGTATCCGTATTCTCTCATCAAATAGTAAAATGAGTTGGAACTGCTAAAGTAGCATATCCTGAAACAACAAGTTTCTGAACTTTTTCAGCTAATGGTATGTTGGTATCTTCATAATCACTCACTAGTAAGTAAGGATCTAATTTAAATCACCAAGTGATTTGCCTTTGAGTCTCCTGATCCTTTCTAATACATGGGCCATCATATGTTATTGTCAGCTTTAAATTTCCAGTGATCATTGCAGGTAGCTTCAGGAGAAAAAGTGTATTACAGTAATCCAGTCCATGCATAAGTGTTGGATGAGAGAGTGTGCATTTGCTGACTATAGAGAGACAACTGGCATTTCCCATCAGCATAGTTATTTGAGAATACCAGGCTAGTTCAGGGGACCCCAGCGCAGATGACACATTTGCCCCTGACTCTGACAGTTCCTCAAAGCTTTTCACCATGTCGGCCAGGATCTTTTTTACTTCTTCTGTGTAAAGGCCAGCATTGCATCTTCCTGAGTGTATAGTGGTGTCAGCCAAGGACTCAGCCAAGTATTTCAGCAGACACCAGGAGACTGTTCTCAATATGGCAAGGACTCAAGTTTTGCTATAATGAAATTCCTAACTTTTCTGACATTTTATATGTTCCCTCGCAGGACAGGTCAGTGCCTTGCTAAATCAGAGCCCACATCTGACGAAGGGCTGCAAGAGACTGAAGACACTCCTGCTTAACTGAGCAACTGGGACAGAAAGAGCTGAGAGATTCTGCCCTAAAAGACCCTGCTCCCTTCTCTTGCTGCTGACCCCTTGGAGTGATGCAGCCCGAGGTAGGTTGCTGCCTCCATTATGAAAGCCCCGGGTAGAAAACACAAGCTAGAGGTAAAGGAGATTCTGAGGGGTGTAACAGCCAGGCAGGGAAGAGGTGCAGGAAATGCACTGTGAGCATTTCCTGCCCTACCTCCCGATGGAGAAGGAAGAGGAAGCCTGGGGTTAGGTAATGCATTCACTCTAGTTAATCTCATGGTGCCTCTGGTTCCTGGTGCCTCTTCCTTGTGTGATAAAGGCCCTGCTATCTCAGAAGCTCTTGCAAACAGTATCTCTCCACATGTGCGAAAGCCGTGCCACATCCCATTGCCGCATCGTCTTCAAGTCTTGCGACCCGTTGTGCAATCTGAGGAGGTATGCATGGCAGCAATCGTGTGTCTTGCCCTATATACAGGGTGTTGTCACTGGTAGCAAGGAATGCCAGCCTTTCCAGGGCACCTGCTAGCTCCTGTGAGCAGAATTTAATAAGCCTAAGCTCAGGCAGGAATCACAGGGACACCCTACTCACCTGCATTGTTGCTCTGTCACAGATCGAGCTATCGTTCATGCCTTGCCCCAGCTGCCCATGGGATGTGCTCTCCGTGAGACCACATGTGCAAGTCCGTTCAGACACTACCAAAGCAAAGCACCTTCTCAGGGAGCTCCTAAAGGCTTCCCAGTTTGTTAGGAGGCTGCGTGTGGGAGCATTAGGGGTAGGGAGGCAAAGGAATGTAGCTATTGTTCCAGATGCTCCCGCTGAAAAATATACAAACCTGCTAAGGAATCTAGCACAGCTACTTACTCACAAAAGGGCTGATCACAAAGATTAAACTATGTTAACAACTCCATATGGAAAGACTTTAAAGAAACAATTGCAAAACCTCTTAAGGAAGTGTTTCAGAAATGCATAAGGAAAGAAACATTCTTAAGATCAAGATAGGCAACCATGTAAGTACATCCTATTACATGCTAAATTAAATCACCATTGCAACATGACACTCTGCTAAAACCTACAGACTTCAAAGGCAGGCATGACTTTAGGTCAGGTCAAGAAAACACAAACCAAGGAAAGACAAATTTGTAGTGGCAAGCATTGCTGAATCTCCATTATAATAAATACAGGGGAGCCATATGTTACTAAAGGATATGAAAGCCTGTCTTAACAGCTATTACATATAACTGTCACATGGTTTCAGTATTTTGACCCTATGTGATATAATGACTGAAACCCACTCCTCAGATCATGTTGCACAGATACAAAGTGAAAGGAAAACAAATTGCTTCCACTATATCTGCAAGTACAGGTTGATGATCGAGTCAGAATAGCTGTTGAGAAAACAACCTTAATGACTGACAAAGAGGAATCCATACTGCTTTACAGGCTCAACATTCTAGCTGCATGCTACGAATCAGCGTTAGGTGGAAGGTCAGGATGAGCTAAGAGAATTAGCTGTCTCCAGCAGCTTAACTGTTCGCTCCCCTTGAGGTTGGGGAAATATCAGCAGTGAGATAAGAGCAATCCTAGTTTCATAATTTGGCTGAAAGGCCAACCTCTTTCAGGGATGGTAAGAAAGCAGCAGCTGACGTGAGAAAAGCAATGTACAGAACATAGGAAAATGGGAAAAACAAAACCTTCAAAATAAATCATAACTTAGAGTTTTGAAAATCGTGATTTTCCAGGGTGATAATAGGAAACATATATATATATATATATATATATATATATATATATATATAAATACATGGTAGTAAAGCATTAGTTATGTGTTTGGAAAGAAGATACATACATGTTTCATCAGCAAATATGATTAATTGTTTTGTTACACATAGCTACTAAACAATATGTATTAAGACTATATAGAAACCATTCTTACCAAATAGTCCCAAAGTTCAGTCTAGGCAGAATCCTGACTGCCTGTTTTTTTTTTTTTTTTTTTTTTTTTTTTTTTTTTTTTTTTAACATCTTACTGCAGAGCTACAGAAGAGTTGAAGAAAGTGAATGTTGCACTAATTTTTGAAAATAGCAAGAGGGGTAGGGCAGGGTGATAGTAGATTGGTTTCTGTGATGCCAATGGAATAGTGAGTATACTATCTGATCAACTGAAAATAGACTATCAGAATACTATCACTGTTGGTTCTCTTGCTGTTCTTCAAAATTTGGTTTGGTAGTCATACACAACAAATGCATCATCATCCCTAAAATAATTAATAGCCATGCCTATTTTGAGTCAAGAGTTAGTTTCAAATCGCATGCATTCTTCTCATTTAAGTTTCATATGTTATGTATAAAATATGTTGAGGTATGCATGCTTATATGAAATACAAGTTTCAGCAGATAAAGCAATTATACACTGAAAACTGCACTCCGCCCCATAAGGGAGTGTTTTTCCCAAAAAAAAGATTGTGATTTATAATTAGTTAGCCTTAGAACAGTCATTAACTGCTTCTATTTACTATTTGGACAGGAGAAGGCTCCACCCGGCCAAATTCCATATATATATAAACACCAGGGGAGATTTGGAGTAAAAATGATATCTCTCCAAATATCATCCTCCTTTCCATGAAGGCAAAAATAAGGGTTATAGATTGCAAAGAGCTGAATTCTTAGCCATACAGTTGGGTAAGCAGCTTAATAACTTCATAGCTAGGATACACATGGACAGATAAATAGTTGAGAGTTGATCCTAGTAAAAGTAGACACAATTGCACATTTATTTTTATTTCTTTAAAGGAACCTATGAAGCTTTGTGAAAGTCTTACTTATATTTGGGTTAGGCACATAAATTTTTCGTTAATTTCCTTACCTTATGTATGTACTACAGGTGATGTCAATAGGCTACAAAGTTCCATGGATGCATTGATGTTGTAGACCCAGGTATAGATCTCTCTTTGAGTGACTGGAGTACAATAAAGCTGTAAAGGATCTCTAAAAAATCAGAGTGCTCTCTAAGAAAGATGCATGGGCTAGTAAGCTAGTGATGCAAGGCAACTGCATGAAAGAGAAAACTTTCAATAATTAGCATTAGCCAAAGGTTCCCTGTAAGATGATGAGCAGTTTTGGTGATCCCTGAGCTACCTCCTGGAAGATCTGTAAGCCAGTCAATATAGTTTTATGGAAAATAAAAATGGATCAGGTTTTTATCATGAAAACCTGATTTCATTCTCCTTCTCTGGAGATCTTCAAGGCCTGCCTGGATGCATCCCTGTCTACCATGCTCTAAGTGACCCTGCTGGGCAGGGGGTTTGGACTAGATGATCTCCAGAGGTCCCTTCCAACCTTACCAATTCTATGATTATACCTTCCAATTGTAAGATTTTGTTCCTTAGGCTACTGCACAAAGACAGTAAATTTTTGTTAGGCATTGACATTCTATCCAAGATTCAAAAAAAGTATATACCTGATTTCAAATTAGTCCTCAGTGAGAAATATCACTGAAAAATGCTTTTTATGAGAAAGTTCTAAGCATTTACTATTCTATTCCCTATTTTCATGAATGATTTGGAAATAAGTGTGACATAATGACAGTTAAAATTTGTAATAGAAGACGACTGAGAGTGTTGAGCAATACTAAGGACAGAACAATCATACAGAATGGTCTGACCTGCTTGATAAACTAGACCTGATTAACCACAGTTAATTTTAATGCACTGAAGTGTGAAGTCATGTTTAAAGGAATGACAAAGGTATGTTACAATTTACTCCCTTATGAAAGGGAGGACTGTAACGTGGAAAACTCACCGGCTTATACCAGGCGAACAACTCTGTAGAAGTCTTCAATGGCAAATGAAGGCATCTAGATTCCTATATATATGAACAGGGAAGTCATTTATATAGAAAAATAAAAGAATAACAAAGCATTTTTCACCTCATTATAAATACAGAATTAGTGAGAAGGATATTGGAATCTGCATCTGATAGAGGGACAACTAAGAGTTGGAGGGAATGTAGGAACAGAGCTACATTTGGATCGAGCAATTAAAGAAAAATTTTATAGTGAGAACTTGAAGAGCTGAATCTACTGGTTTGTCAAAAAAGACTGACATAACTTTGTCATATTTTATAAAATCTATCATAAGGGAAAAAAAGTGCTTTTAAGCTACTAGAAAGAGATATAACAGTAATTAATGTCTGAACACCCAAAACAAACTAAATGCAATGGGGAACAAGGTATGCAGTTTTTACTGGAAGAAGAGTATCCATTAGAAGTTATTTCCATGAAACATGATGACTTTACCATTCTTGATATCTTTGAAAGAAGTCACTTTTCTTCAAGACAGACTTTGATCAGCCACAGGTGATCAGGATTAACATTTAAGTAACTGCATGACAGGTAACAGCTGAGACATCTAACAAGTAAAATAAGGTGATCTAATGGTACTTCCAGCTTTTATGAGTTTATGGGGAGAAATAAGATGAATAGTACAAATACAAAACTGTATTCACTGTTTTATCGTGTTCTTCTATCCACAGACCAACTAGTAGGAGCTAAACAGGAGGGCTCTGTACAGTGTTATAAAACAAATGGATTAACTAAGCGCAAGCATTCAACAATGCAACAGTGGCAAAACTATGCCCAGAAAAACTATCCCTCAAACTTTAGTTAAATGTTTATTACTATGTGCTTGGAAGCAAGGACAAAGACAAAGGAATCCAAGCAATGTAACTACCCCTCCAGGCTTGGCTTTAGCCTCCAGAGCTTCACAGTCTTTCTCATCTCTTCTAAGGCCTTCCAGTCCTACATACTGCAGCCAACTACTGCTTCCTATTGTAACTCCTGTTTACGTTTCCAGCTGGAGAGGTGTGAGACACCTCCTCCAGGCTTGTTGAATCTGGAATTTGCCTTGGCTGAGCCTTGCCTAAAAGCCCAAAGTCTTATACGAGGTTACCACATACTGGGCTGACTGGTTCACATACGTATCTGTGCCATACAAAGTTCAATTCTGAAGAGGTGAAGGGTAATAAAATGCCCTCTGACAGAGCTCTTGCCCAACAGAGCTTAGGCAATGCCTCTGGAAGATACAAATTGCTGGCATCAGAAACTGATGAATGGCCACTGTAAATATACCATTTTACAACTTCTCAGCCTGAATAGAGCCATTTTATAAATTAGTATAGTCATTTATAAGAGACTATAAATCTTGGGAACAACACCTTCATCCCAGAAGAAAGGTCAAGCGAAAAATTATATGGGAGATACCCTGATATGTGAAAAGATGAAACTTGAAGCACTGGTGATATTCTGGAAGGAAATGATATAGAATCATAGAATCACAGAATCAGTGAGGTTGGAAGGGACCTCTGGAAATCATCCAGTCCAACCTCCCTGCTCAGCAGAGTCACCTAGAGCATGGTAGACAGGGCTGCATCCAGGCAGGCCTTGAATATCTCCAGAGGAGGAGACTCCACAGCCTCTCTGGGCAACCTGGTCCAGTGCTCCGTCACTCTCACAGGGAAGAAATTCCCCCTCACGGTCAGGCAGAACTTCCTGTGCTTCAATTTCTGCCCATTGCCTGTTGCCCTGTCACATGGGACAACTGAAAAGAATTTGTCCCCGTCCCCTTGACACCCTCCCTTCAGGTACTTATACACATTGATAAGATCCCCCCTCAGTCTTCTCTTCCCCAGGCTGAAGAGGTCCAGCTCTCGCAGCTGTTCCTCATACAGCGGGTGCTCCAGCCCTCTGAGCATCTTTGCAGCCCTATGCTGGAATCTCTCCCAGTAGCTCCATGCCTCTCTCGTACTGGGGAGCCCAGAACTGGAAACACTACTCGAGATGAGGCCTCAGCAGGGCTGAGTAGAGAGGCAGGATCACTTCCCTCCACCTGCTGGCAACACTCTTCCTAATGCACCTCAGGAGACCATTGGCTTTCTTGGCCACAAAGGCACATTGCTGGCCCATGGTCAACTTGTCATCTACCAGCACTCCCAGGTCTTTCTTGGCAGAGCTGGTCTCCAGAAGGTCAGCACACAGCTTGTCCTGATGCCTAGGGTTATTTCTCCCTAGGTGCAGGACCTTCACTTGCCCTTGTTGAACCTCAGGAGGTTCCTCTCTGCCCAGCTCTCCAGCCTGTCCAGCTTTCTCTGAATGGCAGCACAGCCTTCAGGTGTCTCAGCCACTCCTCCCAGCTTAGTAGCATCAGCAAACTTGCTGAGGAGGCACTCTGTCCCCCCAGCCAGGTCACTGATGAAGAAGTTGAACAGGATGGGACCCAGTACTGAACCCTGGGGGACGCCACTAGCCACAGGCCTCCAACTGGACTCCACGCCACTGATGACGACCCTCTGAGCTCTGCCTTTCAACTAGTTCTCAGTCCACCTCACTGTCCACTCGTTTAACGCACAAATACCTGACCATTTTGTAGCCCTAAAAGCCATCTCTTTGATGCTTTACATTGGCTTTGAGAAGGAAGCAAACTGGTCATGAGGAAATCAATACAGACTGACTACAGGAAAACTAACCCTCAGAATTTTGTTCCAGAGGGATAAATTTTAAATTAAAGAGGTGCTGAGAGCTAGAACCTGTCCGTAACCCACCGGTACAAACCACACTATTAATGCTGCAATGTTTTGGCAGAACCAAAATAAAAGCTTGATTACAGGTGAGACTTTTCTTGTGGGAAAATGTTATCTCCATGTCTGTCAGTGGGAACTCTCTGTACCTCACATCCAAAGGATAACTAGCAAATTCTTTTGTTTTGCTCACATGATGATTTAATTTAATTAAATATTTTTCCAGCAGTAACAAACTATGTTGCTTAGTCCATAAATGCATTAGATGCATGTGGATTTTAGCATAAATAATTCACAGCCACAAGTCTGTGCACAAACTTTACTTACAACAAGAAACTGCTTCTTGTAGTAGTGAATACAGGAAGAACACCTGCTTACAAAAAGGACTTTCAGCCTAGAAATGACTTACAATGTTTAGAAACATATAGCTCTGTAGTGACAAAGAAGAGTTTTAAATTAACCCCAAGCCAGGGGGTTACAAAGGTCCTGATTTTCCTGGCTCCTGCTGTGTTCCAGACGAGCCGGACCCAGAAAAAATGAGTTGATTTCTCTGACATACAAGACATCTCTGACAATAAGCAGCTGTCCATCTTTCTACTCTGTATTTTAAAACAGGGAGTTACACAGAATGCTTGTCCTTGGCTGTCATGTCCTACAGAAACTGTGTCCTGCTCCCCCTAACAGGCTCTGATGATGCTATTTAAAGCTTTAGAGTGACATGACTGACTCAGTCTAACGTGCTGCAGGTTCTGTTATCTACTCATTTGGAAAGTAAAGATAAAATTCTGAGCATGAGCCTTGACATCAGCTGAGAGCCCTTCTGCAATCCAAAGAACTTTAATGCTGAAATATAACCACAAACAGTTTTCAGTAGGCTACAAATTGTAGCTGCAGTATTGTTACACACAATGAGAAATGCAACACACCGTTGCATTGTTAAGTACATTAAAAATTAGCTAGAGAGGTGACATAAGAGAAAGCACACATTATTGATTGCTTTCTATTCATAAGCTAAGCATTTAACACATAGCAGACTTTCCCTAATATGTTTCTGTACTCAAAATTAGCCTGATTGAAAAGTCACTGACAGTTCATAATACGTTTGTGTTGGTGCTGGGTTTAGTGCAGAGCCAGCCCAAGAGGAATTATAGCTTATTAGGCACAGACCCTCCTTCAGCATCATGCCGTGCAAAAGGATGTGCCTGCTACAGCAAATCTTCCCAGAGCTATCAGAGACCTCTATAGGTCTGCATCCTCCTTGTCTGCTCCAGAGCCACAGCTGGCACAATGGCACAAGGCTCACAGCAATAGCATAGGCAAAAAATTTTTTGCTATCTCAAGAGGAAAAAAATATATTTCTGGAGCAGGATGTCCTGTTTATGTGCTGCAACACACAAAATCCTTTTTCCCCTCACCATGACCATGCAAAGCCCACAGCAAGGGCAGGCAGGGCCAAGGAATCCAGGGGCCTGCATGTCCTTGTTCAGGTTTTGAGGAGGTCGGCACCAGGAGAGTGTCATGCTGTTCAGCTTGGTTTTGTACTCACTGTGCTATCACCTTTCAAGCTGGGAGTGGGAAGAGGGACAAGGAGCCCAGAAGCAGGTAGAGAGGTACAAGGAGGAGTGTGGCAGTCAAGCAGCGGAGCCCTTTATCAGCACTCTTTTGCTGCCTCTGTCAACCTGGTACCCTGGGCCAGCACCTCCTCCTTCTCCACCCAAAGCTACCACTCTGAGGTGACCAGTGTCCCCAGGGTCCCGTATGACGCATGCCTCTCTTTCTCTAAATGCTTCTCTACAGTGTGCCATGGCACAGGTCACAGCCCTGGCCCACAGACTGCTGCTTGCCATGCCACCATCTCATTAACACAAAACACAAGCCATGTAAATAAAATATATTTTTAATGTTATCTAGCCTGGACACATTAGACTTAAACATTTCAAACACTCTGAAGGCAATTAGCATCTTCATCCTCACAGCTGTCCCAACTCAGTACCATACAGTGAATGGTACTCCATTATTCTGGCTGAATTGCAATGAATCGTTGCAGTGAAATTCTTTGGGAAAAAGAGTTCTCTTCCATCTCTTTTTTGTTCATCAGAGATTGCCACTTCATGGGGCTGAACAGGAATCTGCTGAAGCCTGCTGGCCCATCTTAAGGAGCATCAGTCTGTCAGTGGGTTAAGGGACACAGCAGCAGCCTCCCTTGTCTGAGAAGCAGAATGGTGATTTATTTCTTTTTCTGCCTTTTCCGTTCCACTGCTGTGTGCAAGGCCTGCATAATGAGATCTTCATTATTCAGGATGTTGTATTCACCAAGCTGAACCAGACGATCATACACCTTCTCAGTGTATTTGACTGAGTATGTTGAGTAAGGGGAACAGCAGCCATAGAGATCAACTTTGCCATCCTCCATCTCTGACTCAGAGCGCTTCTGACCTAGGAGAAATGCATAACAAACCATGACTGTGGGATGGCAATTGCTCTGGTTATCGGCAAGTAAACTCTACCAGAGAAGGAAAAGGAGATGTCCCTCTCCAGAGAGTTCGTGATCCACATCAGTCTTATTGGGCTTTTAAAATTATTTTTTAAATAAATATTTCTTTTTCAAACCGGCAACTCAGTCCCTGGCTCAGAGGGGTATCAAATGCTTCACCTGACTAGGGGACAAGAATGGTGATTATTCCTCTTACATGGGTCTACACTGCAGTTTTCAGGTGTGCCTGTAGCTCATATGGCTATACCAAAGTTACCTGCAACCTAATTAGTCTGGGGATTTAAATAGCTTGATCATGGCAAGAAATTTGACTGAGGAACTTGAGTACTCAAGCAGCTGAGCCCAGGCTAGGTGCCATCTTGCTACAGCTGCGAGGCTGGCACTTGCTAAAGATGGTAGGTCAAAGTTGGTCACATCAGCTCCACGGTGAGCTGCAATGACACACTAGTACTGCAGAGCAGATAGATACATGCTGAGTGTCGGCTCAGGACAGGCCAGGAGGACTTCACATGCATGTGACTCAAATGAGAAGGATACTCATTGCAAGTTAAAGGAGCTGAAGAAAGAAAATGGAAGCAAAAGGAAAGTGGCAGCCCCAGAATGAGCTACAATAGGTGAAACATTGAGCCATCAAAAGCAAAGGACATCCTACTTATGGAGAGGAAAAATGAATCCTGACCATGAGTAGATTAATTTATAATAAAAAGAAGCTGCCACGCCTAAAAGGCACAGTAGAATGCTTCAATCTGTTTTAAATTGGTATTAAAGGCCAGCTTTAAAACAAAAAGGTCTACTAAAGAAAAAGGGAAGCTTTTCTTAGTATACAGTCTAGTCAAAAACTTACAGATTTTACTCATTTTATTGACAAGAGTTTATTTTAACCATGAAGAAACTTTGTGGGAAAAGATAAAGGAAAACATGAAGGGACAAGTGTAATCTCTTTTACTGGGAAAAGGTAAAAAAGGTGAACTTAGGCAACAGAGTGTTTAATGTATTGAAATGAGCCAACAGTGATGTTTAGGAGTTGGAGAATTAAATTTATTCCTTTAATAGGCTGGCCATGCTGGCAGTCTTTTTCTTACATGCTTGATTACTTACCTGGTGCTTTGTAGTTTTGGAAGGTATCATTAATCAGTGGGAAAAATAGCAATATTGGAGCTCCTGGAGTCTCAGACCCTTCAAAGAGGTAACATTCCTTTAGCTTTTTCCTGTCTTCTTCATTCAACTCCACCTTGGGAAAGAGGATTCCTTGATCTGAGCAGTACTTACAGGTCTGGTCCAAAGCCTGGATCAAAAAACATCAATACTAAGATTTAAAGGAGGAGCTCTAGGACTTCTTGGAGTCCATCAACAAAGGAGAAATTTTCTCAGGCTAGCTGTGAGAGAGCTCTGAACCCCTACTGAAAAACACTGCATCAGTGGAGACAAGGGATTTGCTTTGCCTGAGTTCTTAGAACAAAACGCTGTCATCATACAAGAAAAATAAATGAGAATGTGTACAGCCTATAAATGAGGAATTGCACTGTAGCCTTAAGCTAAAAATGCTAGTGGTTAAGACTTAGTAGGAGCAATACCTGAGCAAGCACCCAAGTGTTCAAAGCTTCCAGATGTATGGCTTTTAGGGAAGAAATGCAGACTACTTCAAATTCTCTCACCTGTATCTGAGATCCAGCACTGTAATTTAAGTGCAGGATGACATCCACCTTTCTCTCTGGTCTTAAAAGTGGCATGATGCTTGTATTGATGAAAAATCCTGTGTCGACTAGAGACAGATATTCTTCTGACTCTGTCAGCTGGTTGGGAAACGAGTCTAACACAGTATCTAAAAGGA
Source organism: Rhea pennata (assembly GCF_028389875.1). Taxonomy (NCBI): domain Eukaryota; kingdom Metazoa; phylum Chordata; class Aves; order Rheiformes; family Rheidae; genus Rhea; species Rhea pennata. The sequence goes on along the minus strand of NC_084667.1, from coordinate 15,998,329 downwards.
AAGATATTTCCTACTGAAAGTGAAACAATGCAAAACCTATCTAAGACAACATGGTCATTCAGCTCTCACCCTCCAGCTGTGCTGGCCTGTTTTCCTCCCTTACACCATGACTGTAGAGCCCCTCTAGGCAGGGGGTTTGCTGGGTCCCTGCTCTTCTGCCTTCCCTGCTCCCACCACACTCAGGTTTGGACGAGCCACAGCAACGTTTGCGAAGGGGGTTTCTTGTGCCTATCCGCTGATCGTCTCTTCTGCGCAGGGAAAGCCGGGACCATCGTCAGCACCCCGCAGCACTGCCCAAGGAGGCTTATACCACGGATGCAGCACGGGCACGGGCTCTGCTCTGCTGCATGCTACATCCCAGTATACCACAACTCCCAGATCTAATTGTCTAGACATGGTCTTGGACCTTGGAAAACAGGTTTGAGACTGAACGTGGGTTTCTGTTTTGTTTTGTTTGTTTATTCTCTCCCAGGGCACATTGGTCTTCTCCTGATTTTCTCACCGCTCACCTTTCCATCTGCAGAAGTGCTTGTTCTCAAGGTAGTCTTTATGCATCTGGAAGCCCTTTAGGAAGTTGTGCTCCTGGGCGACAGAGAGGCGGTCTGTAAGGGCACCACGAATAGCACTGCCGAGGGGGCCAGGCGGGGTGAACAGCCGAGTTCTCAGCTCGTGGGGCTTTAGAGGTAGAAGAGGCTCTTCCTCTGCACAATAAAAGACTGTTAAGTTTCACCTGCTTGGAACAGGGCAAGCTTGATGAATATAAAAAATAACTAATAAAAATCAGTGTTTTACGTGTTTCAAAGGCGTGGGATGGAAAGACTTCATGAGCACTTTGAAAAAAATGAAAGTGAAAATGAAATTTCTTTATGTAGTCCAGATCTGGACAGAAAACATGACCCAGCATCAGTCAGTTGGTGAAACTCTGCACCAGACATCCACATAGTCCTGGAACAGACTGAAGGCAGGCTTTGGAAAAGGACAACTGTTGTACTTATTTCTGGTAGAGTAGCTCCATACTCCTCTACGGAGCTGAAATCTTTTGGGCTTTATTAATCATTTGCAAATCAACTTTATTGCTCCTGAACATTTTACTCTTTTGCCAAAATTGATGCTGAGCCCTTCATGAACATGTCGATCAGAGGGCTGGATCCAGGGACCGTCCAAGTATGCTTTACAATATGGAACTTGTAATCCAATTCCTTCTACAAAGGCACTGTGGCCTTTAAGGCAGCACGTAAAATAAAATGCCAAATATACTGTGCACATGTCACATAGCAGATGGATGTGATGATTTATCTAACATTAAATTTATCTAACAATAAATACACTTTAAGGAAAAAGTATGGTAACTCACCTATATTGTTGATTTTGTCCTGGGTCCACCTGTGCCAGAAATCCTCTGACGAATGGGACAAATTCCAGATATATAACACATTCAATGAAAATAAACTACTCCACATGCCTGTAAAAGGAAAGAATTCTCTAGCTCAAATGTTCACATATCATGAAGCTGAAAACTGTTACGAAATAAAACTCATGAGTTTTATGTTTTTCTTTTGCATGTTTTAAATGGATGCTCTGCCCTTTAAATTTGGCTGCTGGCTTTTAGAACTTATTTTGGCATACAGATTTTGTCTTATGGTATTTTGGGATGGATATATTTTCTTGTAATGAAAGGTGAGATGTTTTTGAATTCATGTGATTGATTCAATGAAATTAGTTTCCAGAAAAAAAAACTACAAGATTTGTATAAACAAAAAAGGATGAAAATTTGCAATCTGAAAGATTTGGTGGGGAATTATACTTGGCAAGGAGCTAGCTACAATGTGATCTTTCTCCTTTTCATTTGAACTTTTTCCATTTCTTCTATTTTGTGTATACATTTGTCTCTGCCCTATTCCGAATTGCTGAGTTAGTAAATACTTCTCTCTGTCCCTGTGTGCAGATGTAAGGAACTTTCCTCTCTTTTACACACCCTCAAAGGAACACAGCCCACATCTGCAGACTGCAAGGCCCATCCTCTCCATTTCTAGATTTCCCTTTCTAAGAATAAGCCTGTTAACACCAACAGAACCGTTTTGACCACATATTTTGGAGCTTGGGAAACAATTTCTCTGGTTATTCCTTATGGCACAATTTCTCGCTGATTTTTCATTCAGGAAGTGCAAATGTATGTACATTCACTAGAACAGTATGTTTTTTCCCTAACTCTAACTCAAGTAGCCAGACAAAGAGAAGGCTGTATTTCCAAAATTACCAAAATTATCATTTTGTCCCTATGTCTGGAAAACTTTGAGATACATAATTACATACAGCATCTTAGATTCTAAAGAAATATGGCATTGTTCAATGATTACCTACAGACCTTTGCTGTAGTTTTCTTGCAGAACATTATTTGATCAATATGCAATGCATTTTTTACACACTTTTGCTTTAATGTTATATAGTTGGTGTCTCAGTTTAGAGCTCTGCATAAGGCTATGCTTCAGGATTATATTCTGGATGTGAATCTTGAAATCCACACTCTTATGTCAATAGCAAAAATATTTTTGAATATGACTATACTGTTTTCCCTCCAATCTCGCCCAGGCTATATGGAGATTGGAGCTGGTGTGGCCAAAGCAGACTTTGCAGAGCAGGCAGGTCCTGGTAAGTTCAAACATACCTTGGTTTGTTAGTGAGTTAGCAGGCAGGCCCATGTGAACTGTCTACAGGCAGCATACACAAGACTATGAGACAGGCTGGAGACAGCGTGTTTGAAACTGCTCTGGACATCGCTTTTTTTGGAGTAGCATGACCTGAATCATGGATTGCCAGGGGCCTGGATTTTGCTATTGGGCTGACATTAATACTATACTGTTATTCAAAAATAACTTTAAAAATCAAAATGATTATTTGTCACTTTGAATTGTCTTTTTTTACAGCAAACTGATTTTATGATACTAAGTATTAACTCAGAGAAGAGATATTTATTCTCTTCAATGAAACTGCCCTGCCAGCCATGCACTAGTGCTTTATTTGTTCTTGATTTACGTATCTCACAAATAAAAAGAATTATGCAGATGGTTTCAAGACAATAATTTTACCTTCCAAAAAGCAGATCCGGGATTCAGGGAGCTTCTTCATCAACCGACCCATGAAGAACTCACTGCCAAAATCCTCAGAGCGAACAAAGGCTCCATATTTTGGCAATCCCACCTCATAAGGGGTGAATTCCACCCATTCTGTGAGAAGGGGCATAAAGAAAAGAACAATGTTTCACTATGGCCCCTTGGCTGTAGGCAAAAATGATGTTGTCATGAGAATAAAAGGAGTTAAAAAGGAAAAGGATTTCTACAACTCAATCTAATATTTTTGACCAATAGCAATGAATTATGAGTGCGGTACAAATGAAAACCAGTGAATAAGAAAAGTCTCTGAAATATTTTTGAATACCCTGCATAAAAGGTCAAAATTTCGCCTGAACTCAAAGACATTTTGTCAATATACATCAGCTGAGGTCCTGGTCTTTAATTGAGGTGGCTTTTTTTTCCTCTTCAAACTAAAGAGACCGTCCTCAGATCAACCCTTTTAAATATAAAGACAAATGACTCTCAGAAATCTCGTAATTACCTTTGAAATCCAGAGTGCTATAGTTGTTCTTGACATTGACTGCAGTATAAATAGGCAATGGGTTCTGACCACGGTCAATGGCTCGTTGCTGATCTGAGAGTTTATGGTTGTCTTTCTGTAATTCCAGAAAGATGATTACATTATGACAAAAATTACCGTAGAAATGATTTCTCTGCATCTGAACTTGAATGGCAGTAAAATTCCTGCCTTTTAATGTATAACATGTGTGGAGTTTATATTGTTTGAAAAGTTTCCTATTTTCCCAAGTTCCTGTGAGACTCTTGTTACAGAAATACCTGCAACCTATTGACAACTATTTATCCTAGACTATCTGATGACCCCTTAACATGAAAATGGAAGGAAATGGTCAAGGACAGAAAGCAATACTTATGCTATAAACTAGTTTAATGTGTTACACTGCAACTTTATGTAAACTTTTCATATGTATTTCAAAAGTTTGCAGACCATGTTACTCTCTTTCATAGGCACTAAGATACTGTAATTTTGTTACTTCTAAACAAAATACTTGCAGACTATGTCAGTAACTCTTGATGTAAAACAAGTGTGTTTTTTTTCAAAAATGTTAATTCTGGAGTTTTCTCAGAAAAAAATTATCCAAAATCTCACAAGCAAGAATTATATTTTCCACTATGGATGGATATCTAAAATACTGCCACCAAATGCCTTGAAAATGACTGTGCACATGCATACATACAGAATCGCGTAACAAACTGCTTTTCTCAGAACAAAAATGAAAGTCTTATCTCCAGAAATTATTTTTCACAAAATTGTAAACTCTGCTTTATGGCATACTGTACCCCATCATGTAACAAAGATTCCAGGACAAGCCCCCAGAGATCTATAAAAGTTGTCTTGCGGCCCTCTCTTTTCCGTTGACACAGCTGCTTTTTGTAATACTTCAGATACTCCATGGAAAGAGAATTTATTTTGCATTTTGTCATATGCTTTCGAGCCTCGCTGATTTGCTCATCAAGATCCTTTTGTGACCAGTCAGCATCTCTGTACAAGTTTGACATAGTCCTAGGAAAAAGAAATATATATTGAAGAGGAAAAAAAAAAGAGGGGGGTCTGAATTAGGCAACAGCTACATTTGATGTTTCTATTTTAAGTTCTTGATTTAAAGTTCAGTAAAAGTTTTCTGTCTTAAATTATGTGTTCCCAAAGAAACTATCATGTTCCCTTTTAAAATCGATATTCCTTGTCAAAACAACTTGAACATTTTTCCATAAGATTTTTTTTTTAAATCCTTGTTTTCATGCTGTTGCAAATCGTGTACCTTCGTCCCATGAAAAGATTTCAATTTGTCAAGAGAAGGTAGATCAAAAAATAGGTCTATCAAGAAGGTGTTAGAGGTTGGCTGGATGTAAGCTTTAACCTCCTTTGGTGCATTCGTGTCACGAAGAAGATTCATGGGAAGAGCTGCTTAGTCCTACTCACCATGTTGTACCGGACAAGCCAGTCAAGTAGGTAGCAGAGTCTAAGAGATGGAGCTTCTTGAGGCCCAACAGACTGCCATACAGTGCAGTCAAAGATCTCATCCCTCCTCCTGTTGTCATGATCGCCACCACTGGGGTCTGAGTAACACACACACAGAAAAGGCGGGAGTAAACTAACAGGCAGACCTGGAGTGGGACGCCGGGCTCTCGACGGAGACCTCCTACTACACAAAGCCTAAAGCGGGACAGCACAAACTTGCACATCGCACATGCCTAAACACAGACTTCTTTCCATTTGGTTTCAACTGAACCAAATATACCATCTATTTTATAAAGAAGGTCAGGAATAATAGTAATAGCAATTTTTAATTAAATACTGACACTTCTCTTGAATGTGTTCAATACAGAAGTTTGGTTCAAAACAGAAGAATATACAGTCATCAAAGAAGACAGAAACAGTAAAATAGAAAGCATCAGTTGTAAAGGCAGGAAGAAAAACAATCTCACAGGTCTAAGGAAAAAGAGGAAGGATTATCAACAGGGATGATAATGATAGAGTAAAGATTGGGGAAGAAGGGTGAAAAGAAAGGAAAAAAACAGAAAATACTTGAACCGGGAAGGAAAAGAAGCCATAGCCCAGGAGCAGTTATGCAGAGAACAGTAAAGTGGTAACAAAGAGAAAAAAAGGTAAGGAACTTTACCAACTCAAACTGTAGCAACCTGTGAAAGGATCAGAGGACAGCAAGTAAAAGAGCATGAGAAAGTGGGTCAAATGAGAAAAGGGAGGATACAGATCCTTGAGGAACTGTACCAATTTTCTCTTCTTGACAAGATTTGCAGAAACATGGGGAGATGCAGGACAAAGGGAAAATGGCACTAGAAGAAAAGTCATACATCTGGACTGGGATGGTGACAGGACAGAGGGAGGAGAAAATCATAGAATACTGGAACAAACTGGATTATCTGGGACCCTTCATTCCCATGACAGTGAGGTGCAAACAGGAGAGAGATACGAAGATTTCACGACTTAGCCAAGGTAGGTCTTGTGGGGACTAAAACAGATGTTTTGGAGAAAGCGGAGGGGAAGGTCTAGACAACAGCAGCAGCTGATGTAAAGAACAGAAGGGCAAGTGAGTGCAAGTCGTGCTTATTCCATGGTACCTCTTGGCTACCCAAGCTGTGGATATAGTGAATATTCAGTATCATATAAGGTGTTCCCACTGCTAAACACTCATTAGATGTTTTGAATGTTTGCCCTACAGACCTCATGATCCAGCAGATCCTGTTTCAGCTGCAGGACCTTCTTCAGAGCAGCAGCAACACACTTCTTCCTTTTACGAAGAAAATCTTGCTCTTCTGCACAAAGGTCAAATCCTAAACGAATATCAAGGTGGTCTGGGCTGGAGCAGAGATCAGGAAAAAGGAATATTCCTTTTTATTATTGATGGAAAATCTCAAAATTTACAATCAACCAATTCCACAAAGCATTGCAATTAAAGGAAGATTCTTTCCCACACTCCCAAACACATACACAGTGCCGCATGCAAGAATGATGGGATGGGACTGCCAAATTTCTAAGGAGTTATCAATAGAAAACTTAAGAAAAGTCTTTCCTGCAGTTAATTTCTGAGGGATCTGCTGGCTGGATTTTGTCATATTTTAACCGGTACTGACAGCTGTATGAAAAGTTTCTTACTTTTATGTGGAAATAGGCCACAAAGTATGCCTACTTCATGATCAATAATACTAGATGATCAACTGCACTGTTATATAGTGCTACAGAAAAGCTTAAAAACTGAGCTGAGGATGGAGTCAGCAGAGTCATGCAAAGATAATCGGCTAATGATATTATTTCTTCTATTTTATGCATCATTCCTGTATCTGTATGGATTATTGACGCGTCTTGTTACTTTTACACATACAGCTTCAGTTTTCAGTGCTCCAAGAGTGTACAGATCTCTTACCAGTCTTCTGCCTTCACATGTAAATCAAACCCTTTATCCTGGAAGGCAAGAATGGGAGAGGCCTAAGTGTGATAATCAGCTTGAGCATTCCTCCCCTTCAGCCTCAGAGGGAATTTAATCGTGCGCTATCCTAGCAATCTCAGCAAATCAGGGGCTCTGAACAACCCAGCAGCCTACGTGAGCTGCCCGCAATAGACTGTTGTCAGGGAAGCAGTTCAGTAATTCCCAGCACTTTCTAGTAAATGTCTTCACACGTCTGCTGTTTACAGAGAAAAGTAATTATAATTAATACGTTATCCCTCCCTATAAACATCACCTCTCTCAGGCTATCAGAAGAAGGACAGCAGGGATAAAGGCATCACTATTGTACACACCAGCATTTGCTTTTCACTTTCTGTGGTTTATACTCCACAACAGTAATCCTTTGATTCTGTAAGTATTTTGCTTAACCATGGATCTAAAGGTGCTTTACAGAGCATGGTACTGCTTCCACTGTTAGTTCGGGTGCCCCACGGGCATGAGAGGAAGGGAACAGCAGTGCCTCCACATCAAGCATAAAGTAAGATCAGGACAGCATGACAAGATTCCCCATACACCTGCACCCATCCAAACAGGGCAAGATACAGCCTGACTTTATCACCTAATGATCACCATTTTATATAATTTTCGCATTTTAGTTTGCATGCTTTCAGCATCAGAAAGTGCCTGGCAATCATCAGAGCATTTCAAAATCATCAAGTAAGTCAGGAAAATTCCCAGTCTCCTAAGGAAGAAACTGAGGTCTCTGCTCTTCAGACTCACTATTCCCATTAAACCACATCAGCGCAATGAGCTTGGGCCCCCCAATCCCATGCACAGAGTCACCAGTCTGTACTGGAGTGAGACCAGTCTCCTCTAAGGCAAGGAGAAACACTGCCAAGGACAGCAAAGAGCTGGACGTGGGGCTCCAAGGGACTGTACAAATTATTGAAGATGCGAACTTCAGCACTCAGATTTCTTAACCTCTCCCACACAACAGAGGGTACTCACCTCTGCTAAGATCATTTTTTTTCCACTTGGAAGGGAATGAAGTTCCACATTTGGGGAGCCTGCTTTTCTATCATACAAACAGGAGTGCTGAAAAATATATCAAAGTTGTTTATATTGTCAGAAACGTTCCTCTCTTTCCACAGAGAGAGATTAATGTTACTATTGTGCACATTATATTACGTGCCATTAGTCTATTTTATTAAGTCCAGTTAAGACGTACAGTGGAGGAATGAGGTTTCTTCCCTGGTAGTGTAACATCCAGTGCTGGCTGCTTATATTTGGCATAGTGGAAAGTGGCAGGAGCGGCGGAGCTAAAGACGAGGTCGGATCCCAGTGTGATGTCTTGGGTGCCCTCATAAGACCCCTTCACTTTGAAGAGGAATTCTTTTTCTAAATAAGTGATAAAAAGCAGACCGAAAACAATTTTGTTATCTGTCTAGAAATAAAAGTAGTTACAAAATCTTTTAGGAGGCTATTTTCTGTTTTGGGTGGGGTTTTCTTCATTTTTTCGACAAGACTGGCCAATTGCATAGCATTAGCGTCTCATGATTTAAAAACAGCTGAAAGAGAAATAACCTCACCTGATGCAGATTTCTTCTGCTTTTTCTTCTTCTTCTCAACCACTTGAACTTCCAAGCAGCATATTTTGCGAGACTGTAAGAGAAATGAAACAATAAAATACTTTCTGACAGGGAAATTTTCAGTTTGAGATCATGTTTCCTACTCTATAACCTGCTACTGCTGATATGAGTACTTTATAGGCCGTGCACTTAGCTTCGTGAGAAAAATTGATCCCTTAATGGCAGTCTTGCTCTCAGATTCCGTCTGAAATGAAGGGAAATCTCTGAGAAATCAGATGTAGCCACCGCAAGGCAGGTGGCAGTGGTGTGGAGGAACAGGGCTTGCACAACGCAGTGGGTAAGAGCAAGCTAAATAACAGCACTCTTAGAGTGCAGAGATGCAAAGGACTAATTTAAACAAAAATACTGAGGAAACAAAGCTAATCAAGGAGGAAGTGCCATGGTCAGAAAGTCCTTGTGTGCAGGTCTGAACGCAGAAAATGGTGTGCACGCGGGACAGGATAAGCCCCGTCTCTTTGGCAATATGGGGAGTTCTGGAGCAACAATATCCAAGGGACAGCTCACAACTACCCCCACCTCTGTCTTTCACGGTAAGGTACCTGGTAGGATACGATTCATATCTAAATCACTCCCTTGTGTTGTCTTTGCAATATCAGAGGAACACTAGTGTGGGGAATCCTACAGCTTTTCCAGTCACAACTTCTCCATAGGTGACACACATAAGGATGTATCGTGAGGCAGATGATGAAGAGGGAAATCACTTTGTTTCAGTGACAGCCTTGTTTACTCAAAAAGTATGTTGGCATGATGACTGTGAGTCAAGTGGAAGAAGTGTGGCAATAGGACAAGAGAGATGACAAAATGAAACACTCACCACTAGTACTCCATTAGTAATGATGGTTTCTGGAGGGCCTGAACTACAAAACAGAAAGAAAATTACATTTTTAATAACTCAATATAATTACAGTATAATTCATGAGTCACACCCTTCTCTTGATTTTGATCTTGTTTATTTTTAGTTGTGTATTGAATCCAAGGGAAAAAATCCAGGAGAACTGCAGTACAAGTCTCCTCACTGCTTACTGTCAAGGCACAATCATCATGATACTGGCTATTCCAGTCCTGGAGCTCAGCAAAATAAAAGTGCTACAGGGCCAAACCATGTAGTGAATTTCTATTAAGCCCCAAGCTGAGCCTGTAGATGACTTCAACGACTCCAACTTTTCCAGAATTGCAGCTTGTCCAGTGACTGGACAGAAAGGGCTCTAGATCAAAATATAGTGCATTATTTCAGCATACTGTTATGCCAGAAAGGGAGACAAACCCCCAGCTAATTTCAAAGTCAATCCAGGAAACTAGAATGAACATCAGTCCCAGTAATCTGGTCTTAACTAACACACAGGAGAGAAAAAAAATACCTCCCCCCACACCCTCCTCGAGATTTTAGGGAATTCTCCCTGTATGCTTGGAGTTCGTGGAAGATCATCCAGGCATGCACTAATTAGTCAGACAGCACATACCACAGATTCCATGGAAAACCACGTTTGTTGTCAATATTAGCAAGGAACAATGTATTCTGGACAATTATATTAGATTATTTCATGCCTCTGTTGGGGATTTTTTGCTGCATATTATGTTACTTTTGAACATTTACTCACATATTATCCAGTGCAAATCCAACCTCCAGCTCCTCTTTTCTCTGGAAAAATATTTTAAAAAGAGAGGAATAAGTATTTGTCACTAGTTTACTGGAAGCTTTCATAATGCAAGTTCCCATTCTCATAAGGTGGGTGTGCGTGCACTATTCACGACTGGCAGAGTACACAAAATCCAAACACCTCTCCTTTCGCTCATGTATAGCTCCAGCCTCAAGGTTATTTTTTGATACAAAGATTCTGGATGTCAGTAATAGCAGGATTTTACACAGAAAAGAAGTGAGGTTGCCTGCTTCTGCTGGGGGCCCCTGATGCCTAATAAACAGACCAGAGTGAGATGCTGTTTCAAACTGAATCCACCTGTGGGAAGATAAAGAAGATCTCCTGCTAGGAGCTGTTGAATCCTTCTGGTGCAAGAAGAACTGGTGACCTACAAAGCAGCTGTAGAAGAGGATAACTAGCTGGTTTGGCAACATGCTGAGGGCAGGTATATCTAACATTAAGGCCTTATCTGCTGATAGTGGAGGAGAGTAGAGTTCCTTGGTAGAAGACAATGCAGGAAAGAGTAAAACAAAAATGGGGCAGAAAAGCAATGAACAGAGAGATAGAAATTGTACTCCACATTAATTATGTGCTTAGTGGGGGCAAAAGTACTTATTGCATTAAAGACATCCAAAAGTACAGATAAAAGCATAACAAAGGCCTCAGAAATATGAGTTCTAACTACTGTAACTGTGCAAATGCAGTAATGAAAGTGGATGGACCACCCATAATCACCCGCACAATAATGAGTTAGACTGTAACAGGCAGAATGTTTCCGCTCTGTCAAAGGGCTGGTGGAAGTCTGCGCACTGCTCTTCTGGTGCTTCGCAGCAAAAGGAATGCTCAAAGAAGGCATTTAAAGGTAATGAACTGCAGAGAGGAGTTTGGGTGTATGTAGATAAGATAATTAACCAATTGAATGGTGAATGACAGACACACCAAGAAAACAGGAGGGAACTGGAAAAGGAGAAGGACTGCCTGAATGTACCGCAAGGTGGGATACACCTTTTCAGCTTTCAGGCTCTGGCTGCTCGATCCTGGTATTTGGTTGCTGGAGCATGGTTATCTAGGCATTTACCAGTGTCCCTGGGTAAAGAAACCACCCTGATAAGACCAGTGTTGCTGGACAAGGCTGAGGGGAGCTTGCTGTCTGGCGAAAAGGAGTTCAGAAACAGGCGCTGGGAAGGCAAATTGCAGCTAATAGCTGAACAGCCACACTGTATCATGCCGAGACCCTGGGAAGCCAGTAAAGGGACAAAGTGGTCAGTGATATCGACAGACAGCTGGAAGGAGCAGCCAAGACTACCCCCACACCTTTCTGTTGGTCAGCATTGCTGCTGTCACAGGCATATTGTGGGAGACCAGTGGTTTCCTCAAGAAGTTGCTTCTCTTTGGACTGACTCTGAACATCCTTGAAACATAGGCTTCAGGGCAGCCCTACCAAGGTGCCGTACTAGGCTTCTAAATACACAGGAAACTTCTGTAAAGTCACCTACAGTTTTCACTGCAAGAGTTCATCTGTCCCAGTCGGCAGCAGAGATCCCCAAGATTCGTAGCTGGCCTTTACTGTGTAATGCAGCACTGCTCCCGTGCTTAACATGGGGCGTTAGCTATCCCCACTGTCTAGAGGTACCGAGCGTCTAGCCAGTCCCACGTTAAGTGGGGCTTGCCCACACGTGCAACAAAGCTGATGAGATGGACCTACACACAGCTCAGATCGGTGACAAGGCGTGGAGGAGCAGCCAGAGGACGCACCCATGTTCCTCGAGCTGTTCACACAGGGTGGGGGGTTTTCCTAGTAGCACACGACATCCCTCCTTACACGAGCTGCCCCATACACCTTACAGAGGCAGGGAATATTTCAGTCCTACTGCCATGGCTGCTGTTTTGGCCTCCTTGGTAGATGTTAACAGCACATGAAGGTTCTCCACAGAAATGAGCACTGAAAATTCACATCTCTCTGCACCTCGGCACTGGTAGTGGCAGCAAAGTCAGACACTGGACAAAGGCTTGATGCCAGGCACTCTGCTCAGACGACCCTCTGTAGCTACATTAAGGTGAAACATTAAGTCATCTTTTACCACTTTAGAAATTCCTGTACTATACAGGCCCCAAATTTCCAAGTGCAACTTTCAAAGTCTCTCCAGATGTTCTAAACAGGAATATTTCGTGTTGCCAAGTTGAGTGATGGGATTTAGACACGTTATTTGAACACCCATGTCAGAGCCTATAATTAGCAACTATTTTTATTCTAGTCTGGTTCGACGTTTGGTTCTGATCACAGAGTCATCACTTGCTAATTACTAGGTTAAGTAACAAGTTATGACAGAAAGCATCATGTGACTTCTATTGCTAAGGACAAACTCCTCTAAGATCCTCCATGGGGGCTGGCTCAGCAAAGAAACAACTTTGCAAAGACGTTTCAAGTTTGCTAGCCTCTGTGACCAAACACATCAACACAAAACTCTTCACTGTGCCTGTGGATCCGGGAGAGAAAAGGCTTTCTAAAATCAGAGTGAAAAACAACTTCCTTTTACAAGGCTGGGCAATCCATTCACAAGAAGGAAAAAAGAAATGCTGCAAATAACATTTTAAACAGAAAAGCAGATGAAAGTGTTCTTATTAACCAACTCCATTTCTTTTGTCAGACCTCACCTGTGCATCACACTTGAAGTGCATGAAGACTTGTTCTCCCAGGGGAAGTTTGGCTATATCAAAATACACTGTGAAGAGGTGATCATCTTCAGTAACAACATCCTTATCACAGAGCTGCAGCTCCAGCACATTCTGAGAAGGAAAGGGAAAGACTTAGAAACGTGACAGGTTTCATTCAAAGTAGAAGATCCTGAGGATGATTCTTTCATTCAGCTTTTGCAAGGAGTAGGAAGAAGGAAAGAGAGCAGGAAGGAGGTGGAGGGGAAATTAATTGTATGTACCCATCTGCCTATGAGGAGGAATGAGGAGAGATTAAAGACATGTCAAAGATCATATTCTACATGTGGCTGAATAATATACTTGTCTTTCCTGGCATGGAATAACATCGTGAAGACACATGTTATTCTTGCATATTTCTGCATCTTTTTCCGCCTCTCAAGAAAATTACCGATGTCCCCTTTGCAAAAGGATGAAAGCTGGTTATTGCTCCCTAGATTACAGTTAACACGGAAATCTCCGCTCTGTACCTTGACCTGACCCTGGATTCTGAAGTAGAAGGTTTCATTCCAAACTGGATCTTTGCAGTTCTTGATGGTTTTAGTCTGAAATTTGTCAGCTGAAGCAGTTGGCAGCCACAGGCTCACGTAGCAATCAGTCTGGCTTACTGCATATTAGAGAGACACAAACACAGCTAGAATGAGAATTTACTCTAGAAGACTGAATGAACGGAACAACATGAAGCTTTGTTTTCTAAAAGAGGGACACTATGTTACCTGATTTGTCCAACATAAATGTTACAATTCAAGTAACAGGAATGGAGAAAAAAAAAAGAGGAACCTGATACTTCTCTGAATAAAAACAGTTAGAGATAATAATAAATGTATTAAAAACAAAGAGTTTTCTCCTGACACATCATCAATCAATCATTTTAGCCCAGAATTAAAAAAAAAAAAAAAAAATCCAATTCTGCAGCTCTCTGTTCCATCACTTGAACTGCCAATTTGTTTATGTTTTATTTTTCAGATTTGGGAACCAGTTTCAGCTCTTGCAAAAGGGACAGTTGCAACAAAACCAGAAAAGTGAAATGTTAAAGAGGGAATGCACAGAGAAAATAAACACACACAGATTAATATTGAGGAGTTTTAGCACCGTAGAAATGCAAGCAGAAAAATGCTGTACACAGGTGCATGCTTGAAAAAAAATGAACTGTATTGTGGGCTAATTAATACATAGGAACTACTAGTTAGTGAAGTCATAGTGACTTTGTCCATGGGTTTGAAAGGAAATTAGATGTGATATTTGTGTTAGGATATTTGGGTCATGTGCTAGATGTGTCGTAGTTGGTAACAAAGCACAAGGTCAAAGCTGCAAGAATACATCAATTTGACTGAAAAGATTTGTGAGAATTGCATCCTAATACATTAGCCAACAAGGCCAAGAGACATCTGGAAAAATGAAGTGGTAGGGGGATAAAATTAGATACAAACAGCACATAGCAGAGGGTAGTTTTCCAAGCCTTTCCTTCAAGCAGTAGTTTGAGACAACCATACCTCCGTGTTTCTACAAGGGTTAAGGAAACAAAGTGATTGCTTTGATTTTAGCCAGATAAAACTTTAAAAAAGAACACAAAGAAAAATATTGCTTGATTTCTGCATAAGTAAAACTATAATCTTCTATAATTCAGGCATGAGGTGTCAGAAATGAACCTACAGAAAGTAGCCATTCCTAATGGGGCTATATCTGAGAAAGCCGGCGCTCAGCGAATCAGGGTGTGCTTCTCGGCACTTTGGACTAGTTACCTATAAGAAAGCTTTGAGTAAATAATAAGTCTGAGATAAGGTTACTTCCTCATCAGCGTTTGCTGCTTTATCACAGCCAGTCTGTGTCTTCTGTTACATAAATATATGCCAGAGGAAACCACAGGAGACCTTCCAATAGTTCTTGCTTTCAGAAGACAGTAACTGCTCTCCCTTTTCCCTTTGGAGATGTAGAGAAATTTGTGGAATAGCTACAGCTGAAACCTTGTACAGTCATCTCTGTGCTGGCATGCAGAATATGGCTAAAACAAAGAACAGGACCAACAACTATACTCATTGCTGAAAATAGTATGCCTGTGAGGGGATTTTCTCCATCCACAGCAGAAATCTACAAAGCCCCTTTCCTTGGAGCAGGACTCGCTAGTCCAACAGAGAAGGTCACAGGAACTGTGCAGATCGCTACTGATACTCACAGACATCTGCCTGGTGGATATTTCTTGCTCTTATGACTCTTATAGTCAGTAAGTAGCATGGAGACAATTCTATCTGAAAAAAAAAATACAAAATACAGGAATGAATACTAAATGTACACAGCATGTTTAGAAGATAGAAATGCCTGGGAGTGAGATATCCAAATCATAAGCAGCTTACACAGTTAAATTTTTCTATATGATTACAAAATGGCCAATACATTTTTTTCGTACTAATATTTAAGTCAACTTAAATGACTGAAATGTTTCTCTACTAGTGTAACATGAGATGTGGACTTGTATTATCATAGGAAAGTTCTTTTCTTTCCAACAAAAATCCAGCTATGCAAAGTGGTAAGATTCAGACTCAGCTTGAGAGAGGTAGTCACTTGGTGAATTTTTAAGGCAGAAAATAAAAAGCTGCATTAGGTTCTTTGTAAGTGATAAAATTATCATTACGTGCATTAGCTTCCATCCAGTCATTACCCATGTTCAGTCTCCCGGCCTATGAAATCTCTTTTTCTCATCAAAGCTCTTTTAAACATACAGTACTCACCGGCATTAAATGCTAACCTCTGGTCTTCACACAGCTGTTAACTTCAAAAGAAGAGATCTCTACTTTGCATCCCACCATGCTACTCACTGTAGCATGTGTTTTCTCATTTTCAGGACCACAACTACCTCTCTCAGGCTGAGCTCACTTCTGAATTTTTGTTGTGAGAATTTTTTCTCTAGTTTTGAACAACATGAGCCTTTCACGCTTGGAGTTTCCATGCATTGTTTTGCTCCAAATACATGTAGAAAGGGAAAACATTGTTTTAAACTTGACCCTGTATAAGCAATTCTTGCTACTTTCCTTTGGCTTCCTTCTTTCATACTAGGCCATATTTTCTACATTAAGGCCTTGTGCTTCACTTCTTAGTCTCTCAAATTCCTGTTCTGTTTTCACATTTGAGCCCAAAAGATGCTTCCCTACCCCCATCCCTTTACCATAAAATAAACAAATAAATACATTTACTTTCTATTTCCATTTGAACTTTCATTTTTAGAATCATGGAGAATGGAAAGAGACATGATATGCTAGACTATAAATCAGTAGGAAAACGTTACTCCAGAGGTTCTGGTGTTTAGTGGCACTGAAGGCATGCAGACAGGTAGTGAGCTGCCCACTGACTCCCCTCGTACTGCACCATGACTGTACAAGGGCCAGTGCCAGTCCTGAAGTGACGCTAGGACGATGCTGACCTTGTTAGTGCCACTGAGAAGGAGACGCGACACAGGCACCACAGGAGAGGAGAGCAGGGCTTCTGCCCTGTTCGAGCCTGTCCAAGCGAAGCAATGTGGTGCACACTCTGTGTTAATAACATGCCAGGTTTACCTTCTGTAAAAAGTGAATATGAATTGCTAGTCACAGACTCCATGAAATATATTTCTACGTGGTGCCTTATGTAATCGGTAAGGTTGGAAGGGACCTCTGAAGATCATCCAGTCCACCCCCCCCCCGCTCAAGAAGAGTCACCCAGAGCATGTTAGACAGCATGTTATTATGTTATATTAACAGCATGTTAACATATACTGTCCAGGTGGGGGGCAGTTAGCAGGTTAATGAAGAACGAGATGAAAGTAGCATTCAAGTAACCAAAACAGCCAGTTCTAAGAGCTAGCAGCAATGTCTGTGCTCAGCTGCATACTTGGTGACTGGCTATGTGAATCAAGGATGTCAACAGTGTTAAGTATACAAAAACTAGCTCAGGATAAGACCATCAAAGGCACTTGCATTTGTGTCTAAAACCGAGCTCCAAGGGAATATAAATGAGGCAGGTACAGGCAGAAGATGTTCAGTAATCAGAGAGCCACTAGAAAGGTGAGGGGACTCTTTTAAGACCTTGATGTGCTAAGATATCAGTGAGGACAGAACAGAGGTGAAGAAAACTGGAAGCAGCTAAGAAGAAATCCTGTGCTGAGCATACTTTAGTGCCTAATACTTTTTTTGTTTTTTGTAATGTAAGCCTCCTGTGTGTGTTGTTAAGATTCCCTGATCTTATTTTTGCCATATGAAGCTTTTGCTATGCTGCCTACTAGTTGTTGAAAAGCAGGTAGCTGTGGATTATCAATGCAAAATGGAGGCACAGATCATCTTAAGGGAGCTACACCTCAAAGGGATGCTGGAGAAATGACTATAGCCAGGAATGTAAAAGAGTGACATGAGGAAGAGCTTGAGCTGCTGGTGGTTGGCTTTGGAGAAGGTGTTCTCCTGGAAGAGCTCAAACCAGTTTAAGGAGCAGTGTCCCCTGGAGTCACCCTCATGGTCTGTGGTGACCCAAAAGTATCAGAGAGGGAGCACAGATTGAAGAAAGCCTTGCTTGTACTTAAGCGTGTGGACATACCCTAACACAGTCAGGAAATCTTACTGAACGTCATACAGACACAAATAATGAACCTAATTCTGTCACAGGTGTGAGTTTTGCCTAAAAAAGCTTAGAGGTTTGTTCATTGTTCTAAACTTTTAATGATTCTTGAACTACAGAGAGTTACATTTTAGAATATATTTTCTTATCTTCGACTTTCCTTTCAACTAATCAACAGAAAGATTGAATATCCTTAAACTCTAAGCACAACACTTGTTACTCAGCATCTTAACTCAGCTCAAAACAGAAAGGACGGTACCTAACTATTAATAAATGGCAATAAACTAGAGATAACAAAGCCAGAAGAACCTCAGAGGACTCCTTTGTTTGGTGCCACTTTTTTCTAGGGAGATCCTAGACAATTTAGCAGGCTCCATTTGTTCCTTACAACCATTACTGTTTTTTTTCTTGAGCCAGAGTCAAGTATAGCAGTAGCTGTAAAGAGATGGAATAAAGTGCTATCACCCTGTCTAACACCAAAAGTGCTCTCTGATGGCACAAGCAAACCTCATAAAGAGTTATTTTATTGGTGGAAAAGTACCTTTTTAAGCAAATCTAATTCTCTGATTTCCCAGAAGAAAGATTTCATGTGAAATGCCTGAAGTCCCCTAGGAACTAGAGGTTGTGCTTGCTTGTGTGCTTTGTAGAGGCCAGAAGTCAGCTTAACCCAGGAAATCAAGTGTTGAAAAGCCACTATAAGATTGTGCCATACTCCTTGTGGGTGTAAAAGTGGCACAGTTTCACAGCTATTATTACTTACAGGGGCAATAAATTTGCCCTTGTGCTTTAGCAAGACATGCTTAGCAGGAAGCCCATTCAGACCCACCCTTTTAGAAAATACTGATCTCATTAAAACAAGTTTCATTTCCCCTTGTAAGGACAGAAAACAACACGAAGACTTTAACAGGAAGCAAGACTGGGTAAGTGAAATGATTAAAATGATAAGCAGGAGAGAGTTTCACTGAGGAAGCTGGATGTGTTGTGGTAGCTAATCAGCCTGTTAAACAGACGGTGAAACCCATCTGTTCTCACCCTGGTGCCCCCCCGTCAAAAAAGTCCCTTTTAGAGTTTTCTTTTGAAATTCTGCTTGGCAGTACCTTGGTAGAAGTCCACTGTTCTCCATCGGGATGCAGCCTCAGAACTCCATCTCCTACTGGACTGGTTTGCGTGATCAGCTCCTGCAATACGAAGGGCTAAAGTTACCCCTGGAAAAACCATCCTGCCTCTTAAAAGCAATCTTTGGTATGAATTCATAACTGTGAAACAGAGAACAAGAGCCCATGGCCAGTGCCCTCCCTAGAGCCTCAGTGGGTAAGGATGCTCCCTGCTGTACCAGTGGCACAGCTGGCATTAGGATTGCCCCAGCAAGCCTGAGCAGAGGCTACCAGGCAGGTGAGGTCCACCCTTTGGTGACACACAGGGAAGAAGGCTGTGCCTAGCTCTGCCTCTTAAAGAGACAGCAAACCTGCCTCCAGAAAACACACCTTGTAATTAATTTTTCTCCTTGAAGCTCATCTCCGTTCTATTTGGTTCTTCTTTCTAAGGTTACATATATCATGGTTCTGAAACGAAGAAAATTCAAACTGTGCAAAAGGGCTACCTTTTAAATAAGATCTTATTCCCCAAGTAGTTTTCTCTTCCTTCCTATGGCTTGCTACCTTTGTTTATTTGTTTGTTTAGATAATGAACTCCTGAAGTATTGACTTTCTTCTTCCTCTGCAAAGTCATTTATAGTCGATGATAGGTCAAGCAAGCAGTGCCATCTTTGCACTGCTTACAGCACAATTGCTGACATCTCAGACACGTTTGCTTTATTCTGTTCCCTTCTTACCTGAGACAAAATGCCATTTTGCTCCGTCATGGTCCCTGTTACGTGCGTGTCCAGTGCTATCAGTGGCAGGGCAATTTCACATCTCCTAGCTCCCAGAGACACCTGTGGTTTAAATGTCTCATATGCAGGTGAGCAGCTGTCTTATAAAGTGACTCAGAGCCCCACCTCTGTCTGATTTCTCAGATTCAGAGGCTCCCCTCCCATTTTCTTACACTAGGAAACTGAATCCTGTGGCAGAGTAAGTCATAATAAGAATAACAAAAATCACCTTTGCCTGTACAGTGGCTGGAAGTGTGCTGTTCGAGTCACTTTGTGCAATACTGGCCCATGGCAGTGTTACAGCTAAAGTTAAGAGAAGGATGCCATTTTACGTGAACACTGTATTTTCACTCAGCAAGTCCCCAAAGCCTGCAGGAATATATGCGTTGCAATAAGATGCAGCAACAGTATGTTAACTGCATTTAGGTCATTTGAGATAGTAAGAAGGACACAACAGCTAATGGAAAAACAAGGACAATGCCATTGCTCTCAGACTAAATTGGCTGTAGCAAAAGCCAGCTCGGTGGTTTCCATACTACATACACCTGCTCTCCTAGGTCTAGGAGTGCAGAGCAGAGATGCTCATGCAGAGTTTATATCTAAGTCCAGCAGGGCTGGATTTCTCCTCAGGTGGTTTTCTTTTTTGCTGCCTTCCTATGGCTCGTTATTATTATTTTTTTATTTAGACAACAAGTCCTGAAGCAATGACTTTCTTTAGCCTAGCTCCACGCCCATGAATATTTCTGTGTCACTTCTAGGCTTGCGTTGACTCTGGCCATAATCTAGCTACATTTAAACACTTGTGCCTGACTCAATGAATCCTGTCAACTGGAGACGAAACACAGTTCCAACTCCACACTATCCTGTGCACTGGTGGAACAGCTCTTCTGCAAACCTGACAAACCGGCCACCACTGCAAGACAGCTGCGTGTACCTCTGGTAGCACCAACGAACCCATACTGTGGAAACCAGCATGGCTCACAGCTCACTAGAAAAGGATTAAAGAGAGCAGTCAAAAGCCACCGTATCTTCAGCAGGTCAACACAACTTCTGCAGGGAGGAAGTCTTTTGGCTTCCCTGTTGTCCTGGCATATTGTCTATGAGCAAAATGTCAGATGTTTCCTGAACATTCTTGAGCTTAATTGTGAAATATTATTACTAGCCAGCTCAATTTCCCTTTGCATGTTCCCATGTCAAATAATATCAGCAGCTATCATGGTCAACTTGGTAAAATAAATATTTGCTATAGGCTACGTTATTTCATAAGACTGTGAAGAATTGTGTCTGCATTCATGGCATGTTTCCTCTATGTGCCAGCTGCAATTATATGGCTGGATGAAATGCATTTTTCATTAAGTTGTAGAAGACCTTTGGCAACACCTGTGTTCTTCAGTCATAGTTAGAGGCGATTCTTCATTATTTCACCTCCTTGGAGGACTAAGCTACAAACTAGACTGTTTGCCAGCACAGAGCTCAGAGAAATTGCTCTTATAGTGCTGCCAGCTGACAGGCATCCAGAGGAGCTGATCGCAGGACTTCATCAACCTGCTTTTCAGAAGAATTAGAGAGAGCTTGTGCTGAGCAGGTGCGTCAGGTAGGCCAAATCAGGGCTGGTGATCACAGCTTCCCAGATCAAAGGGAGAGCTTGCACCTGTGCATCCACCACGCAGTCCCACACACATTAGTGTGACGAATGTCCGGCAGCAAGAGCATCAGCCTAGCTGTGACGCAGGCTGCTTCTCTGCGGTAGGAGGTACAGCAAAGCTGTAACCACTCTTCCATCCTCAAGAGTAACATTTGCAATCCACATCAGAGACAGACCTGGCAGGATTTTTTAGCAGGCTGTTCTGCAAAAATAGGTGTGCTAAATTTAATTAAGCACGTATCAGACGGCGTGCTTGATCCCAGTCTCGGTGGATGTGTAACTCCGTCTCATGGCCCTAGGACATCTATATTCATGGGAAGACCTAATGCAGGAGGGAGGGACTAAAGCTCACTTTATTCCCTGCGAAATCTGACTCTGAGACTTTTTTTTACTCATTGTGCTCACCACAAGTATTTGGTACTTGCTTATACTCTTTGCCTAAATAACAACAGTTTTGTTTTCACTGGAACAAGGAACACACTATGAACCTAAAGCTTATTATTGAAATGCTTGAATACATGGAGCAAGGCAGAATTTTAATTTTGCAAACAAGCCTTTATTGTGCAATATTATACATACATGAAATATTTGCATGTAACTAACATTTCTTCAGAGGTGGAGGCGGCAAGAGTTTATGGCCAAAAGTGTTTTTTGTTCACAGCAGGCATTTCAGGTTCAAATGGAAGCGATTCTCAGGTAATATGCAGAGCACACAGCACCAGATTTCAGATTATCACTAGTGAAACTACCATAGAAGAAAAAAACAGAAGCATATAATTGTTCAGAACTCTGAGTGTCCTAAACATCAGTATTAACGCTCTGATGTTTAGGCTTGCAACATTACACACAATTAGTTGCACAGAAAGGATTGGAGAGGATTGGTTTGATGTCCCAAATGACAGAAGTGTTGGAAAGCGTCGTTGTGAACAATTTGTAAAGACATTTTTTAACATTGGTTCTTGCGAACATGAAAATCTTCACATGGTGTCATTTCGCACCAAGCCAAACATGTTATCTGGCTGTAAATGAAGCCTGTTATTTTCAAGTTGGGCTCCTCGGGGTGAAGAGGTAGGCGTTATTAAAAAGAAGTTATGTTTCAAAGCAAAGCTTTATGGAAAATATTAACATGAAATGATTTAACATATTTGAGCACTTTCCCTGGTTTATTTTAGCCCCAAACTAGGATATCTAGTTAACCTGGTAACTCCTTTTTCATTGAATAAACTCTTTGTTCAAAAATTTTGTTCAACTGTCATAAGGACACAAAGTTTACTAATTAAAAATGGGTGTTTTCAATTGAACTTGCTTCTGGAATGCAGTAGTTGTTATGGATTTATTATTTTTACAGCTCATCCTCAGCACTTTCAACAGTTCAGAACAGACATTTTCCAGAAAAGGGGAATATAAATAATCTCACAGGCCCACAAGTTCTGCTGGTATTTTTGTTGCTAGAGCCCATCATTTTAAGGTGGTTTGAGCTGTTGCAGACTGAGTTAATCCTGCTCTGTGCACAGTTTGAACTAGAACAAAACAAAGAAGCATTTTTGTCGATGGGTTTATGACCTAAAACTTTTTTTAAAATTGCATTGGGTTAAGCAATAAGGTTTTTCAATACATAGTGGAAGTAAAATATTTTCATTTCAAGCACATTTTCTTTTCTTAATTAATGAAAGAAAGTTTAGCATGAGAAGTAATTCAGCTGGGAAAAAAATACACTGTTTTATTTTGAAACCTTCAAAATAAAATTTTGTTTCTTTTTCATCTCCTTTCAACACAAAACAATCAAAACTGACACAAATTCAGAGAATTTATGTGTTGATGTGTTCAAATTATACCTTTCACTGGAACAAAAATTTCACGTGAAAAGCGCTACCTCACTTCCTCTGAGATTGCTGCTTTCCTAGTATATACGATTCATTCACAGTCCAAAAGGGCTCAGGAGACAGGTGGGATTCACAGGTCTGCCTGTGTGCGCATGTATTTGTCCCTACAACACTTCCAACCTCTTTGGTTTCTCCTCAGGATACTTGCAAGACAGGGTCGTTTCAGGAACCCAGGGCCAGCTTCCAACCCCAGAACTCTGCTTCTTGCTCTCTGGGCTGCGCTCTTGGACACCGCTCCTCCGAGACGCTCTCTGATACTACACTCTTACCCACATAGTGTGAGGAACAAAGCGGACAGCCCAGAAGTGGTGTTTTTCCATACGTCCTTCGCACACTGGTGTGCACAGATGGGAAGAAGTGCTGCTGTGGCTCATAGGTCTGGCTCTGCTGCAGGTGTTTGTCAATAGATGAACGGGACCAAGTCCGAGTAGCAGGCGAGTTACAAGCAGAAAGGAGAAGGAAAATAGACTCCTTAGGGAGGTGATCAGCAACACAAGGCAGGTTAGAAAGGGGAAAAGCAGCATCTCAGATTGTCTTCATTTTCCAGGTTTGGTGTGCATTGTGTTCAATGAAGAAAAATTTTGGAGGGCAGAAGTTCATACCCTCTTCTTACGGCCGGTAGGCGTGTTAGCTGGGTTGTACTACTGCAGCACTTTGGTGTCATAAAATGTGTTTCCTATATGTCATACACGATAATAAATTAGGTTTAAAACAACACTATTTAAAACATCTAATAAGGACTTTAGGCAAAGTGTATTCTACAGACGATCTTAATTTAGGGAACAAAGCCTATGTGAAGATTTTACAGGCAATGTCTTTGATTTCCTGGAGAGGCCACTTTATGGGAATGAAAAACCCCACTGAGCCACCTGGGGTAGTTTCTCTCCATGGTGCAGAACAGTCAGTGTTCGAAAAGCTTTGTTCCTTCCAGGCACTAGAGCACGAGAAACTCCTTCATGACAATACAGGCAATTGGATCGGTGATTAGCACATATTTTGTCTTTTCCGTTGCATTGCTATGTGCAAGGCCTGCATAATCATCTGAGAGTTATTCAGGATATTGTATTCACTGAGGTTAAGCAGCCGACGGTAATTCTCATCAGAATATCTGACCGCAAACATGCAGTAGGGGGAACAGCGACTGTTCAAATCAAGTTGTCCTTCCTCCATCTCTGAGCAGCAGCGCTTTACACCTAGAAAAAAAGACAAGTTGTTGCTGTGATCCTTAGTTTATCTTAGTCAATGACAAGCTGTCCAGAGCAGCCCAAAGACGGAGACTTTTCTCCAGCAGAGAGATCACAAGATTTAAATGTTCTGAGTATGAGGCAGTAATTCAGGTCACATATCACCACTCCTATTCAAAGGAACATCACATGCCTGAAATAATGCAGGTAGTAGGGAAATGTGAGTGACAGCATCGTAACGCTATCTGTGGTTTACTGATAAACAGTTGTTTACTAAAGCCATAGTTCAATGAGGAACGTCAGTCTGAAAGGGTGCTCCAATAGCCGGCTATCAACGAACACACTGTTGGCCTTGTCCTGAACAGCAGGGACCTCTGTGGACCCTGGCTGAGAGAGTGGAGTTGCTGGTAACAGAATAGCATTTAAGCAAGAAAGGAGAAATAGAAACATGAGATCTTAAAGTTCCTGCAATCCAGCTTGCAGTCTTGGGGCACCGGCCACCTAGAGCCATCTCTGCGTTTGCATTTCTGATGTCTCTTTGATTCCGCAGGGAAGGCAAAATAGCATTTGTAACATTTGGACTTTACCTGCCTGCTACACAAGAAAAAAAGTAAATGCTTCCTTGCAACTGGCTGTAAAGGAGGTGAATACCAAGCAGCAGACTGTGTTAAAAAACAAACAACAATAACAAAGAATGACAACCCCCCGCCAGAGCACACTGAGCAAAATGACAACTAGGGTAACGACCAAGAAGACATATTCATTTTGACACTGCAGGATTTAATCTGAAAACCAAGTTCTTGCTCCAGCACCATTCACTCATGACACTATATCACTTAAAATGTAGGATTAAATCCCTGGACAACTGACAACATATGCAGGGGAAAACACGTCTGAGTGAGCCATACTTTTTCTAGGAAAAGCTTTTAAAATAGCTGGCAACATTTTATGTTAGCAGCAGCAGAGAGATGAAGGTAAACACCAGCCAGAAGCAAGGTCCCTAGGGCCAAAGATTACATAAATGAACATAGCAACTCTGGCAGAGATGGGAAAAAGAATTTTAATTAGCTAAAGTGATCCCCATGAGTCCAGCCAGCAAAGAGAAATAAGGCTGTATCAGAGTCAGGGAAGCTGGCAATGTTGTCTTTTGTTTAATGCTTTGCCACCACTTACAACTTACCAGGTGCTTTGTACTCTCGGAAGGTATCATTTACAAGTGGAAGAAAAATCACAATAGGACATCTTGGTGAATTTGCATCTTGGAAGACATAGCACTCCTTTAAATTTTTCTTATCTTCATCACTCAAAGAAATTTTGGGAAACGGGATTTTCTGTTCTGAGTAATATTTGCAGGCCTTGTCCAGGGACTGGAATATCACAGAAACAATCAATATTAGAATTCAGTTTGGTTGTCTTAAAGCCCAAGAACGGTTATCTAGCATTAAGATTCAGTGATTTAGATCCATGGGGTCTCCTTCTCACCAAGAAGGAATTACTCCATACAAAATTGCCCCACGTAGAAACTAGATTCTTAATCATAAGCAGTAAACAGAATTTCAGAGATAGAGAATACTTAATTTCAGATAGAATCAATTTGCAGAAGTTTAGAGCAAATTACATAATGTTAGTAAAGGAAAGACCCTGTGTTTAATAGATTGTATAGAATCAATCAGAAAAAGAAAACAACAATAAGAAAATGTTTAAGGGAACTTACTACATGCTTGGAAGCCAGGAAGCCAGTGGATAACAAAGTTAAATTTGTACGTTCAGTTATGTCTATGTCTGTGCAGGCACTATGGTGCAGTGTTTATTGAGATTAATACTTTAATGAGAAAAAACAGCTTCTCTGAGGTATGAGGCTATATTGTGCCTTTTCCCTGAAATATCTAATGAAACAACATCATGTCCCACTATGTACTGCGCTATATAGTACATAACATCTAGTAGCAGACACCATCCAATAAGAAACAGTTTCTATTAATATGTTTCAATCGCAGCAGCTTTTCTTCAAAAAAGTAGTCTAATCTCAGACAATGTGTGAAGCTGAAATGAAACTTCGTTACATGTATGTCTTATGCATCATATGGCTTATTAACAGTAGCACAGCTGTTCTCATTCACAAAATGTAATTCCATCCACATTGGCCAGGATGGGTAAAATTAAGTTTCTAAGTAAATTCAACTTCTGAGGTATAAAGACCCAAACTTCTTTTCTGCAGAGCTTTATAGACAGCTAACTAACTCTATTTCCATGAAACTTGAGTTTCTGCAGGAAGATGCTTGTCATTTCATCTTCCCTGTAGCATCTCGTTTTAGTCCTAGGAATGTTCTGCCCCTGACTATCCATCTAATCTTTTATATTCTAATTTAAGTCGTAAGAAATGAATTCTCATATTTATGTTCCTGTTCCGGATCTGGTAACCTGCTTGATTCAGCATAAAGCATAAGAGGCTCTTTCCATCATTCTGGAAGAAAGCATGCTGATGTCCTGAATAATTCCATACGTTCATAAAACAGCAAGGGAGATTCCAAGAGTGACAGGAAGAAATAGGAACAATATTAATCACTACAGTGAAAAACATAACCCTGGAAAAACTTCTTTCTCAGCTATCACATGCAAACCCATTCCTTCTCTGCTGCTTCTGATGCATGTTTTCTAATAGCAAGATGACGTGCTTCTGAAGTGAGATGATTTAAATGAATTATTAACATCAGAGCTTCTGAAATGAGGATTAAAACCATTCTTAGTAAATAAACTTCTTCCCTTGAATCACCAATCTCTTCTAGTATTTCAAAAAGGAAATAGTAGTTGAAAAGAGAACAGCTGAAATAACTAGGTGCTGCAAAAGGACAGGCAGCACCTCTTAACATGACCCTCCTCACCAATGAATGTGATCCAGTAGTGTAACTTAAATATATGATGACATCCACTTCCCTCTGTGGTCTTAAAAGCGGTGCGCTGCTGGTATTGATGAAAAATCCAGCGTCTATCATGCCCAGATGATCAGGATTTTGCATTAGCTGATTGGGACGTGTGTCTAACACAGTATCTGAAAGGAAAATATTTATTGGCATGAAAAAAAGGTCTGTGGATATTTTAACATGAAAAAACTGCAATGTTGAACTGATTATTCCAGATACCTGGTTTAATTTAATTGTTACAACAATGAATTGTAAAATAAGCATGGAAAGGACTTCAAGAAGCCATCTAAATCTACTTCTCTTCTCCATGGCGGGTCTATACAGCATTTCTGACAGATTTGCCTAACTTATTCTTAAAAATCTCCTATGCTGAGAATCCCAAATAATCTATTCCAGTAATTTGCTATACTTATACCATCAGTAAGATTTTTCCTTATGTTTAACCTGAATCTTCTTTGCTTCAGTTCAATTATTGTTCTTTATTTTACACGCCATTGACATGGATAACAAAATATTCCCATCCTTTTAAACATGCTTAAAGATTTATGTCTCCCTCTCAGTCTTCTCTTCTGTGAACTACAAAGCCCCATTCCCTTCCAGCTTTCGCTCATAGGGCCATGTTTTCTCTGATGTTCCTGTCGCATATAAAGTCAGAGGCCCAGTCTTGCCAAATTAAGATTTCTCCCATGTTCTCTCTGCTCTTTGCTCCCCGAGTTCCAGTCTGTCAGCAGCAAGTCTACCCTTCCTCTCTGGGCCCAGAGAGCGCTCACCTAAAGCACACAAACACAAACACACGCTTATATTTAAAACCATACTTAAATGCTTGGCAGCACTGAGCTCTCAGCTTCTTCTCTCTATTCCGAAAAAAAAATGTTCCTTTGAGAGATGTTAGCAATCTTCTTTCAAGTCTTACAGGTTTCTCTCCTCAACTCTTCCCAAAACCGCGTGGAATTCACGCCTGTAAATACTAGTTCCTGTTACCTTTCCATCGACAGAAGTGTTCATTCTCAAGGTAGTTGTTATGCAGCTGATAGCCCTTCAGGAAATTGTGATGCTGGGCAACTGAGAAGCGGTCAGTTAAGGCACCTCGAAGAGCATTAGAAAGGGAACCAGGAGCAGTGTATGTGCGAGTCCTTAGCTCATGGGGTCTTGTAGGCAATATTGGGTCTTCATCTAGAGGAGTGGATAAAAATTGGCAAACTATTAATTCATCTTCATTTCTGGTTGGCCTGGTACTTAAGAGATGACAAAGTTTGTTCTGAGAGGACTCACTAAACAAAAAATAGTTCTGAAGGAGAACAGCAGCCGCTGTCAGAAAGCTTTGTTGATGCTCTTGAGCTTTAGCCTAGAGATGGTTCATCAGAAGCTGTGTTTAGTCTTGGAAAAAGGATACCTTAACAAAACTGAATAATTCAATAAATTTCCAGGCAGAAAGTTACATATCCTCATGGAAGAATATAATGAAATAGAGATAAGCATAGAGAAAAAGGGGCTAAAGCATACCCTTCTGCTCGGCCAGATGGGCAACAAAAATACACCTTAAGGTCTACTGTAACAGTGAAAGCTTCTATAAAGCAACGATCTGTAGTTACATGAGCGTGTTTAATGAACAAAACAAGCACATCTGAGGAAAATGTAGAAAATATATTCATACTTAGAAACTATAGATAATTTTCAGGGTGACTACACAAGAGCCTATGTAGGTGAAAAGTGGAAATGGCGGAAGGTGTGGTTTCTTGAAATCACAGCCTGCTTTGCCAGACCAGGTGGCTGACAATGCAACAAGATAGACTTGGCAGTTTCCGAGATTGCGCAGCTGTTTTTCTTTATTTTGGGGATGCATATAACTGCAGCTATCATCAAGTTAAATGATTTAGCAATAAAGCCGTGGTTTCTGTATTGCTTCAGAAAATGGCCTCTGGGCCTCGTTTATCTTCATGCCAGGATGAATCCAATGCAGTAATTACTATACTGAGTAATAACATAAAAATTTGGGAAATAACGATTAGTCAATTGATATTCAGGTTTATTCCCTGTATGAGCAGTAAAATAACTTTATTCTCTGCTACTAATTTTTGGCTCTGTATGGATGAGTCAGAAGGGGCAAAGCCACAACATTTTCTGAGAAATATGTGACTCCTCTAAAGTTTGCTCTTAACAACTAAGCATTTTAACCAGAAGAGTTTTAGTAAGTAAGTCTAATAATTACAGCAGTATTTCCCTAAGCCTACATGTTGGGAGGAGAAGTCACCATCCTTTAGGAGGATCTTCCAACATTGCCTGTAAACTAGTTGGAAGGATAATGCAGAAAGGCATCACCTTAAGCAAAATGTTTAAAAATTTCTCACCTACATCTTCTATTTTGTCTTGGGTCCATCTCTTCCAGAAGTCCTCTGAACTGTGGGACAGTCCCCATATTTGTAATAGGTTCACAGAAAATATACTGCTCCACATACCTATAAAGGGAATTAATGAACACAAGAACACATTTTAACTGGAAATTGGTCTTTTTTCCTTCTCTTTCAATCGCTTGGATTAATTTTTGAATACGCATAATTCATGTATTTCTAAATTTTCAAGTTATTAAATTCCTCTTGATTTTCTATGGCATTGGCTCTGACCGAAAATGAAAATTCACACTTAAGTCAGGACTATACCTAACCTACTGCATGGCTCTGCTGCACCGAAAGAGAGAAAAGAATGGGAGAAAAGGTGCAAAGGACCCTCGCTTGAGAAGCAAACTAAGAGCTCCTCACAGTAACGCAGATCCTGCAAATCATCCTTTCCTTCCTTATCTTCTTTGCTCTTTCTCTACACATGCTTCAGATCGGCTTTCATGGGCCCTTTTACAGACGGGTGTGCTGACTGTTTGGCTGTTGGAAGGACAAGTGAAAACCTTGCACTTTTAACAGTTAAAGATTCACAGACTCAGCCAGCTCCTTCTCCTCTGCACACTCTTGTCTCTGTCCAGGGTTGTCCCCCTCTTACTTCCCACAGGGACATTGGTGGCTTTGCTGACAAAAAACAACCCCTATAATGCTACCACGTCACCTGCTGGTGCTGTTTTAAAATGGGTTCTGATTAGTCTGCTGTAGTGAGACTTCCTAATTTTCAGGGGGATAGGTACTCAAATACAGTATACAAAGTATTTAGAAAATGAATTTCCATGCAGTCGATCAGGAAGAAAAAAGGGCCAACAAAAGTGGCAGTATTTTAAAGGTGTTTCCTGGGATTACTGACTATTCAATATCACAGCAGTTTTGGAGGAGCACAGGTACAAAAAGAGAAGACTGAAACAGGACTTGCATGGATCTGTGTTCATCTGTTGGGTTTGTCTGTGATTCTAATTACTCCAGTCTAATTACTCGGTAAAGGAATGTTATTACCTTTACACATAGCCCTAAGCCCACAGTCTCACCAACACAAGTCAGGAACTAATCAAAGGGATTCAGGGTGGAGACTTCAGTTCTGATCATTTGAGAACTGACTCGTTAACAGCCTGTCCAACGGGACCTATCACCAGTCCCACTGCTGCACTCAGCTGGCACCTCACTTACGAGGAGCTCTATACAACACAGACTTTTTAGCATAGCTTTACGCATGCTTTGAATTGCAAAAACTGAACTCCTGCAACTTCCCAAGAAAATAAAAACAAATGCATAAAATATTCCATCATCTCATTTCTAACCCTGGACTGCCTGCATTTTTAGTAGATTGGATTCTCTACTTAGGATTAAACATAAACATCTCAGTGGATCCACTGCCGCGTATTTCCCATAGTGTCAAATTGTCATAAATTGGAGTGCACTCAGAGAAGAGTTGGAAGAATAACCAAAGAAATGGGAAACATTCCTTATAATGAATGTTAGAGCTTTAATCTATTCTATTTATAAGACAGAATGTTAAAAAGTGACTTTATAGCAGTTTATGGACACCAAGACCGGTGGTAAGAAACTGAAAAAAAGATGAGAGATCATTAACTATAGTCTTTTGGACATGCTGTCACACACACGCATCTCCTGGCAGGCGACACCACGCCAGGGTTCAGTACATCAGACCAGAAAGTTCCACTCTCTCGTTCACAGCTTCGTACCATACCAAACTGCCTCTTTTCCAGTACATTGCAATACATCACCTTGAAGGTAGCAGATCCGAGATTCTGGGAGTTTTTTTAGCATGCGTCCCATAAAGAACTCGCTTCCAAAATTTTCTGTGCGAATAAATGCTCCATACTTCAGTAATCCGACTTCGTACGGGGTGAACTCCACCCATTCTGCAATACAGCCACAAAGTGACACTTAAAACACTCTTGGTCTTTCAGCTGAGGAGGAAAAGGGAGGCTGCTAGAGCATAAACCAGTCTAAAGTGGAACAGACCATCTGTTGTCTACTCTCTCTGCCAAATGTTATTTATCAGCTACTACCTATGGGGTCAGGCATTTAAGCTGGTTGCATGCAACTGCATTCAGACATTATGGCTATGAAGTTTCCACAAATACAAGGAGGCAGGAACAGTTACACTGCAAACCTGCTGTGTCTGCAGGCAAAATGTGCATGGCAGCAGTGCTGTCAGTGGCACCAGATGCATACTGCAAGCATGGAAAGACACCAGCTTTCACACACCTCATGTGAAGGCACCAGGACAGGATTCTCCAGGCACACACTAGGTTACACTCTGCCCTTACCTACCCTACGTCTATACTTCCACTGTTATGGATACAGTTAACAGAATGGAATGCATTTTCTTCCCTTGAATAATTTAGGTATGTGCAAAATCAAAAATGAGTTTGATATAAGTGGCCATTTAGACTCTTTATGTGTTGTACTAAGGAAGACAGAACCTTGTCTTGACTTTCTAAGATGTAACTCCAAGTGAAGGACAGTTGTCTCATATAACTGCAGTGTGAGGAAAGTCTGTAACAGAAAGGTCATAGACCATAATTTCCTTTTCAGTTAGAAGTGGTTCATTCTTTCACTTCAACATAAAAATCTGATTTGAATTTCTTCTCCTCCTCATCTCCTCCTCCAGCTTCTTCTCCTCATGGAAAAAATAACCAAAACAATGAGCAAAAGAAAAGATTCACTTACGATTACATTGGATGTTTTCCCAAGCTTTACCATAACTATGCAGTCCTTCTTCATCTTTAAATATAACAGAATTGACAGAAAAGCAACATTTAATTGTTGGAAAATTCAAATACTTTCTTATTCTAGTTGGACCAGACAATATTTCAAAAATGGCCTTTCTGGCAGGATTTCAATTCCGTATACTTGGAAAGGTGAAACGATGATCACAAAATCTCTTGTATTAAAATCATATGGCCTCAAGGCAATGGCTATTTCTCCATAAAGAAACTAACATACCAGGGCTGTTGTCTCCAAGTCCTACCAGTCAGTGAAGAGCAAATCACAAAAAAAAAAAAAAAAAAAAAAAAAAATCCAGGAATTCCATTGGCAAAATTTCATTCCATGGGATCTGAAACATCATCATTACCTTTGAAATCCTGAGTGCTGTAGTTGTTCCGGACACAGACTGACACATATACGGGCAATGGGTTCTGACCATGGCACAATGCTGCTCGCTGCTCCGAAAGTTTGTGAGGATTTTTCTGGTTTTGAAGAAAAGTCGTTATGTGAGAACACGTGGAAACAACGCATGGTGAACCTGACCGAGCTCCAGCTGCGGCGTGACAGATCACTCTCTCCAAGGATCTAGCCCGACTTTGTACACTCATTCCCAAAAGGAGGACAGGGAAATCTACTTTTGCATATACTTCTAGGCATACTTGAAAGTACCACCCAGGAAGGGGAAGGGGCAAGTGGCTTCTTAGGACGAAGAGAGTGGCAAGCAGTGCTTATTCTCCTCAGGCTGAAGGAAACCCTTCAATATGTCAGCGTAGAGTTTCCCTTCTTAAAGCACAAAAACGATCACAGTCCAGCCTTGAACAAGCCACTGGAACCTGAAACCCACCTAACATCTTTTTTTTTTTTTTTAGAAAAGCTTATTCTCTTTGAAGTGGTTTGTAAGAAATATATCAAAATCTCCTGAACTGCCTGACAAATTTGACAGTCACTAGATCCTGAGGATTTGGGAGAGGTTGATGGTTACATAACAACAGTAAGTATTGATCAAAGGGAAAGATACTTGACTCGATTGTGAGGGAGAGTTAAGTATCTGATTGAGTTAAGGGGAAAAAGAGAGACATCTGTTTAACTTATACCTTGCTTAATATGCAATATTCCTCTCTGTACTCTACCAGGAGCTCTGAATATCAGGGAATGAACTGCATATATTTATTTGCTTGCATATAAACCTAAGTATACTTATATATAATATATACTTACATAAAAATAAATAAATAATTACAATAAATATACTATTTTATCCCCACTGGAGCACAGATCTGTTCTATCCTCACCCACCCATCCATTCTCAATTCCTGAATGCCAAATCAGCCTTTTTTGAGCTGTAGCCGAACTAGAGAGAAGAGGGATCAGCTCCAGTGCTGAAACAGTAGAAATCACTTCAAATAATATGAAAGCAAGATTTCTCATTGCTTTTAAAAATTAATACTGCTTAAACCAGCTACTGTCTTAGCAGCCCTTGTCAGTAAAAACAGGATCTGCACTTGCTTCCAGTCTTCCTGCACCTCACGTTACATGTCAGTGGGTGCAAATCAGCAAGCACTCCAGCTGCTTCTTAGTAATGCTTGTTTCAGATAGTTTTGACCCTGCTGAGTTTATTCTGCTTTGTATCTTGAACTCTTTCTGCGTGTGTAATCTGCACTTCAGGCAGACTTGCCTGAAACTGCCTAAACACCAGCCAGAGTCTAATTACACTTTCCAAATTGCTGCATATATATTGTAATTTATTAGCTTGCGATGTTTTTCTCTGTAAGTAGCCTATTGAAGAAAATAGAGAAGTCCAAGACTTTATTGATATGGAGAACTATGATGTGTTAATTTCCTCTCCTCTCATAAAAAAAAAAGAAAACAATTCGCTAAGAAAATTAATATTCATCATACCCCATCATTTAGTAGGTATTCAATCATGAGTCCCCAAAGATCTATAAATGATGTCCTGTATCCCTCTTCTTTCCGCTGACATAGCTGCTTGTTATAGTACTTCATGCGATCCATAGAGAAACAGCCCATCTTGCATTTGGTTGCTTGTTTCTGAGCTTCACCAATATGCCAGTCTAGGTCCTTCTGTGACCAGTAGGCATCTTTGTATAAGCTGGCCATGGTCCTGGAGAAAAAGATAATGCAGACAACAAAAGTAAAGAGGGGCAAAAGAAGACTTTAAATTTTCTACCTTTGGGGACAGAGGTATACACTTAGGTATTGGTTACTGTTTGTGCTTGCTTTGTTTTTGCTGTTCTGTTCTGGAGAACGAACACCCCAGATTTTCTATGACTATTTCAAAAATGGTCCTGAAGACTGCAGTCTTCAGGAAGCATCAATAAGGCCACAAATTGTAATACCTTTTCTTTGCTTGTTTTATAGAACATAAATCAGATTAGCTGTTGTCTCTTGGCTTTATATCACTCAGCGTCAATTTTACGCATCACTACACTGTATTTTAACGTCATCCTCCATGCTACCCTCTACATGGGACCATCAGATGTTAGACAGTTATAGGTCCTGTGAACAGGGGATAACACTGTCTAAGGATACTCAGGCCATATTCCAAGATGATAGATTGCAGCGGAAATTGTACCCTGTCCTACAGTTTTCTCCTCATAGAAAGTAGAGCTTGCTACAGAAGTTATTGGGAACAATGGACATCCACGGAGATGGGATCAGACACGGTGCTACAGGCAGAATTACATCCCCAGTAACAGCTTCCTCTGAATTCATTTTGATAATTGTCAGCTCTGCTATATAACTCTGCTGTAAGTGCAGAGTTGAAATGGGCAGTCAAGAACCACTAACCAAAAATCAGAGCTTTGGATCAAGGTGACATTTAATGGCCTGCAACCAAGAAATAGCTTGTTTCTGTGATGTTTGAAGAAAATCTCCCACTCATTTACTTTCAGAACAATTGTGTCTATTTTTGGCCAGGTCAGTTTTTCAAGCTCACTTTCAAGTGCAGAGAATCTAAAACTTGTTTTAAAATGCAAAGAGATTGTACTATAATTCTTGGAGTAGCTACTGGCCCCCAACAGATTTATTCTTGATGGCCATTAACGTCTCTGTGACTGCAACTCCTTGTAGCAGCTTCTACCCTTAACAGAGCGAGTAAAACCTTCTGTGCAAGCTGTCCTTACCAGGTGGTGCCTGATAGCCCACTGATGTATGTTATGCAGTCCAAGAGATTTAATTTCTTGAGCCCCAGTAGATTGCCATAGAGTCCTGTCATGGATTTCAGTCCTCCTCCTGTTGTGATGATAGCCACCACGGGAACCTGCCGGACACACAAGGACAGGACACTCAGACAGGCAATGCTCAGCGTGGTGCCCTGGACTGCCACTGAGTCTGGCCACTGCTCCCAGCCCAGCTCCCGAGCTCGGGTTCCTTTTTGGAAAGGAAGGCTCAGAAACGGTACAATGATTACTATTACTGTTTTCCTTACATGAATATGAGATTAGAGAGTAACTCAAATCTGGGTTCTTTCCCATCTCTACCTAGGGCAAATGAGGGCACAGACAAACAAGAAAATGAGCTTCTGTGGATGAAACAATGTATTTTCTCCACATTTCTCATTCCTTTGTCACATCCTTCTATTTTGCATCTCTACTACTATATCTGCCTGCCAACCCCATGAAAAAATCCTCACAATTCACACAAAGATACTAAATTACCCTCATCAAGGTTATTCTTTTTCGGTATCAGGAAGCTACTTGAAAAAGCAGGATATTTATTCTGAGGAATTTCAGAATTGGAAGAAAGGGAAGGTATTTTAAGAAGCACTCAGAGGACATGCTTTAGGCTACTAAACTCTCACAAAATGATTATATTTGAACAATAGAAGAAATACTTGCTATATAATGTACTTAATAAGCACAAAGTATTTAAGAACTAAGCCAATTACAGAATAGGATGGAAGAGATTAACACACCTTAAATCAGACAAATCTTATTTTGCCATACATATAAGATGCAATTAGCATTTCTTGAAATAGTAAAACTTGGTGGTAGTAGCAAACATAGTTAAGATAAATATGCTAGCTGTTATTTATACAACAGATACTCACACTTGGTCCAATTTCCTCAATATTAATTGAGGAGAGACCATGTAGACACTAGAAAAGTCAAGACCCACTCCCTAGAATACATACTTCGTGCTGCTGGAGGTCTCGTTGCAGGTGAAAAACATTTTTCAGAGCATTTGCTACATGTTTCTTCCTTTTCCACAGGAAATCCATCTCCTCTGAACATAAGTCAAAGCCAAACCGCATGTCCAGGTCTTGGTTGCATGAACAATTGCTGGGATAAACACATGTACATATTTTAACCTGTTAACACGCCCTTACCGATCTTAGGACTCAGATCGAAGATAATCTACAACACTCTTCTCTTCAAGCAGATTGATGCAATAAGAGAGGGAGAACAGTAGAGAATATTATAACTATTTTTAAAAGTAAGGAAGCATGTTTCAACCGGTAAGATTGATCGCCTTCCTTTATTGCTAATTGATCAAGGAATAATATATAGTTTTTAAAAATGAAATAAAATACTAACATGAATACTCTAAAATTAAAACATCTATATTTCTTTGTGCAAGTATTCTAAAATATATGTATTGATTCTCATGTCACTGGCAATTATAATGTGTGTTCTCTCATTCTAAATCTAACACGAAAATAAAATTTCCGATGTTGGCATTTCCAGGAAGAAGGAAACGCGCAACCCTAGCGTGAACGCCTCCCCCTCTAGCGGCTGAACACCGCTGCAGAAAAATCCCTCCCGTCTCTGAGGGGAGCCTGATCGTGTAGCCCTGTCCCGGATCAGCGTGAGGAAGGAATCAGCGATGCGCAGGCCCTGAACGGAGGGCTGTTGTTACTGAATTTCGTGGGGTAGGATTTCACCCCTGCCGTTCTCAGGCTTCTGCACTTAGACAAGCTCTTTCAACACTCTGCTCTAGTAGTTATCAGGTCAGGTTTTACTCAAGAACTGTACAATGTCACATTTTGTACTCAGAAGAAGATTTCATCTGCATTAAATTCGGAGTTTAGTAAGTCATTCCTTAAACAATTCCACTATTACAGCTTATTTCCCCGTGCATTTGTGCTGCTCTGTGCACTAACGTCCCTTCAACACCTTCCCACCCGTGCCTACAAGACAGCTCTCACGGGCAAGAGACCTGATGGCTTGTGTCCAGGCCAGAGCTACCTACCCGTGGACTCCCTGGCTGCCCAGCTAGCCATAGCCAAGCATTGGAAAGCAGCAGGACTTTTCTTTTTCTTTCAGGGACAGAAAGCCTCTTGTCGAGCCTCTTGTCTCTACTACTGAGTCTGTAATGTCAATGAAACTAGTTACGGGACTTCCTCCCCTTCTCAGATTTGCATCAAAGCAGCCAAAGGATTACAGTTGTTTTATTTCTACTGAATATTGACTGTTAGGAAAAAAAATAAGCACCGATAATTTGTTCATTGTAATTTCTGATCAAATTCGATGTTTCCGCCTCTCCATTACGGTTTTCTAGCCAAAACTTTGTCCTTCTTGTGAATTTCAAAGACTGTAATTGGTCAACAATAGTATTCTCTGGTCAGAGGGGAAGGGATAATGCTAAAATAAATACATGTTTATCAACATGTATTGATTAAGATCAAATCCTGCTAAGTCTAATTACATATAATATCCTGCATAAGCATTTTACATTTTATTAAAAGCACATTCTAGTTTTCAGACTGAGAATATCTGCTTGTTTCTTTTCCATCTGTCTAAGACAATGGCAAAATTGAAAAACAAAGTCTTCAGGAACAGAAGAAGGTCCCTTACCAGCTTTCTGCTTTCACATTCAAATCAAATCTTTTCTCCTAGAAAACAACAATATAAAGTGTAAATTTCTTACTTTGGTTTTGAAGTTTCTTTTCTCCCTTTCTGTCTGGGAGACAGAGTTTTATTTAGCCCACAACTAGGTCTGGAAATGACTGAGCCAAGTGTCTGAAATCTCTATACACATTTTCAAAACCATTTACTTACCCCTACTGGAACATCCCTACTCACAAATCCCACTTGCTTCCAGGCCATAGAAACCATAAATAATTTGGCACGGAAGGTATCTGAGACTTAAGCAGCGGGCTGCGTTTCCTGTGTTATTCAAGAGTCTTTCTGCAGCATCCTGAAATACAATTTTCATCCACCTCCCATTCATTTTGCCCCACGGGATACACTGAAGATCACAGACATCCAAACCCTAATCTCGCAGTGATGAGACTGCACGTTTGCACTTGCTACTGCCAAGATTTCAGTTTGCATTAAAATCAAGTTTTCCCTTAATCAAATGGGTGAGTGCATGGACAGCACTGGCTGTAACCGTGACTTGATGAGGATATTGAAGCTACAAGCACAAAAGTCAGGAGAGATAGAGGTAGGTGGACAACACAGCTTAGTCCAAAATCAGCCTGTGCACAGAAAATCAGCTCTTCTCCTTACCCTGTGAACCCAAAGAGCAGTAAATGCCATTAAACTGGGAGCAGCAAATGGCAGCTGCACAGCTGAGCTGGGGGAGCTGCAAAACCTAATGAAAGGAGGAAGGGGAATGGCTTCAGGCTTTCCCAGGTGCCCCTCAGTGTCTTGACTGTTTTAAAGGAAAGCTGAGGACGTGGCATGGGTATTCTCTTAATAACAGCAGCCACATGGTCCCCAAGAGCCCCTGGCGCAAGGGGGCGGCCTCCCTTGCCCAGAGCACAGGTTGGGGTCTCGGAGGAGCCCGGCCACGGGTGGTGCGAGCACACACTAGGAAAGACTGCTCCTAGCCGAGGAGCAGGCAAGGGAGGTACGCAGGGAGGGTCAGGGCGCAGGTGGCAGCGCGGGCAGTAGATTCCTGAGCAGTTTTTTTCCTTTTTTTTTGCACTAGAAGAGCTGACAAAACAAGGTGTATACTGATGATGCATTTACATATTGCAACCTTCAGAGTGTTAATTGATAAAAATTGCTCTATTCTGAGGGGAGGTTTTTATAGCCCTGTAATCTGATGTTCTTTCACTTCTTCATAACATAATATCTAAAATTTGGATGACATTGTCCCTAATACCCTGGAAACCTTTAGGTGTTTCTTAGCAGAAATACGTTTTTTAAATTAAGAATCCTTTTCTTCTACTAATTGCATTCAAAATTATACATATTTTTATTTTAAGCAATACTCTCCATACATTCTTCAGCATTTATACACTACATCTAATATTTTAGTAAGGTTTTTTCACACAAAGTCTTTTGAAGCCTAAGGTTTATTTTGGGTAGACTTTTTGACATTTTTCTAGTTCATGTCCAAGAGGTAACTTTCTGTTTGGACCCTAAGTAAGGGAGGGGTGAACAGAGAGAGAGAGAGAGATGTAATGAAGGAACTATCTCGTTTTCTGACACCCTTTATGGTCTCTTTATCCTCTGTTGGCACGTATAGGAGACTAATGAAGTGACAAGATGGCAACAGGCTTCTATGG
This sequence comes from Rhea pennata, assembly GCF_028389875.1. Classification (NCBI taxonomy): domain Eukaryota; kingdom Metazoa; phylum Chordata; class Aves; order Rheiformes; family Rheidae; genus Rhea; species Rhea pennata. The sequence continues at coordinate 15,958,590 of NC_084667.1, read as the reverse complement.
AGAAAAGAACCGGAGAAATAGAGCTTCTCACCATTCAAAACCTGAGAAAATTCCAGAATATTTCTGCCCTTCTTATAACTCATCTACAGGGACTCGTGCGGGACAATATCATGGAGGTTTACAGAAGGAACGATTTTTACCCAAGCGACCTTTTATTCCGGAAGGTTGGAAGTGACACTCACCTCTGCAATTGTCATTTTCTTTCCCATGGGCAGTGAATTCAGCATCACCACTGGGGAGCCTGTCTCTGTGCTGAACTTACAGGACCACTGGAAAAAAACATTTTTTTTTTTTTTTTACAAAATATAAAGAGTTTACCCTCTCCTCCCCTCACACTTCCTAGAGAGTGACTCGTGTTGAGTTCATTATTAAGGCCAGTTCTAACATACAGGGTGGTAGCGCCTCTTCTTTGGCAGCATGACATCCAGCGTTGGCTCCGCATATTTGATATAATGGAATGTGGTAGGACCTGGAGGGCTGGCAGCTCCTTCAGGTCCCAGTGTAATGTCCCTGGTCCCTTCAAAGGAACCTTTCACTGTAAGGGAAAGCTCTTTCCCTGAAAAAGCAAAACAAGGACATGCAAAACATTAATTTAACCAGATTGTCTTGGCTTGATTAAAAGCTGGATCTTTATAGTGAAGCTGCAGATTTTGAACCACAGCTTTATCTAATGTAAAGCGCTCTGAAGGGAGTGCCAGCAGTGAAAGGAAAGGAGCAAAACTAAAACTATTATTTTAATAGTGAGAGTGACAGAGCACTGGACCAGGTTGCCCAGAGATTGTGGAGTCTCCTTCTCTGGAGATATTCAAAGCCCACCTGGATGCAACCCTGTCTAACATGCTCTGGGTGATCCTGCTTGAGCAGGGGGGGTGGACTAGATGATCTCCAGAGGTCCCTTCCAACCTTACCCATTCTGTGATTCTGTAACAGAAAGAGGACTCTATGTTCTTGCCACTGTATACAATTGAGATTTCAACTTTACAGTAGTTCTAATACTATACTGACATATAGCAGAAGTACAAGATGTAGTCATTACAATCTGTAACAAACGTAATGCATTTGCCTGGTGCTAATCGTACTGATACTATAGATACTATTTATTTCACTTATTCATTATATGAAAGAACTTATTGAAAAATAGCTAACAAAGCAATAAATTTACTTGATTTTTGCTGCTGCTTCTCAGCCACTTCAACTTCCAAACAGCAAAGTTCACGACACTGTAACAGATGGAGAATAAGAATGTGTGAGAAAGGGTTTCTCATTCTGACCTGGTTACAGAAGCTCTGAATCCTGCGTACTTGGCTTTTGGACTTGTCCAGTTCCCTAAAGTAGCTAATTCCCTGGCTTTTTCAGGCGTTTGCCTAGTAGTCACAGACTAAAGATAGGAAAAAGCTCTGGAGGGAGTTGTAGAGCATCCTCCAGTGAAAATGACACACAACTCTCCCGATATGAGGAAGATACCAAGAAAGAAAAATCAGGGGAATTTCCAAGATAATAGCACAGATGAAAAGGATTAAACCATAAAGAACATGAATGAAAGATGTCTGTTGAGAGATCAATAGCCAGTAGTATAAAGCACTTCCTGAAGAAGCATTGCTATTATTTTTTTTTTTTTAACGGCACTCAGTCCTCTTTCAGAGAATGAAATTGCAATAGGTCAGTATTTTGTGCAGCGCTTACCATTGCTCAAGACTCATCTCCCAGGGAAGGAAAGGGCTGGGTATATTATCAGCAAGTGGTTTCACAGTCTTTCTACTACTGTATTTTGATAAATAGGAGCACATCTTTAAAGGAGTACAGATACCAGAGAGAAGTAGGGGTAGGGGACAGGATTTGAAATACAGGACATATGGGAAATAATGGAACACCACCAATGAGGAGAAAATAAAATACCCTATTCTCAAACTATCTCAACACGAAGGAGGAAGGAGAAAGAACTGGTCTGTTGAGTGTCTAATAGCTTACAGCTTCTGCAACCCTCTTATCTTAAGAAAACACTTATAGAAAATTTCTTAGGAAAGAAACACATTACCACTAGAACTCCATTGGTAGCAATGGCTTCATGAGGACCAAAACTGAGAAATAAAATGAAAAACACAGGTTTTCAGATTGATCAAATGCCCAATCAAGTTTTTCCTGGATGTTTCTCTTCCTCCCCATTTAGAAGAATGACAGCTAGAGGATTCCAGCAGCTACCCAACAAGCTCCTTCTCACGCCTGCTTGAACTGAGTGAGCACTGTTCTAAAGGGACTTATCCTACACCAAAGCTGAGTGATATATATCATGGCTAGCTTTTTGCAGTGCAATCTCATGATTGTCTGTAATGGAAGCTGTGTTTAGGCAGTCAAATTCTTCCCCTCGGTACAACACAGAAAATACATACCAACAACATGTTAATATATCAGCACATCTGTGCTGGGAAGTCCAGTTTTATAAATTTGCTGATACGTAGATACAATCAAAGGGGCAGAAGGTGGTGGTGGGGGGGTTGAATTACATGGAAAAAAAAAGCTTTCCAGATCATTCAGGTGAAGTCAGGAGATGGTGTGGAGTCATGCCAGGCTGGAACTGGAGATCTGAAATCCGTTCTTGCCTCCCCGCAGGCTTTTTGGCCAACCTTAGGTCAGTCATTTTATTTTGGCTATGCCTTGGTTACCTCATGGCAACATAGGGGAGAAAAAGGTGACCTGCATGGACAGCATGACCATGCTGACCATGCTGGAGAAAATCCCTGCGCTAGAGTTATAAACAAATTGTCATTACGTCAGACATGAAGAAAACAGAATTTTTAAGACCAAAATGGTGCTGCAATGAACAATCAAAGGAATCAGCGCTACACTGAAAATTGATCAGGCCATCCAGCATCAGCAGCTTTCCAGTGCATAAACTGGAACCATACACGAAAAGACTGATACACACAGACACACACGTGCACATAGACACGTACATACTCAGAAAGTCTTCTGAAATGTCCCTGGTAGGCACAGTCTGGTGTTGTAGAAAGATGAGATGATGCTGGGAGAAGCTTCTTTGAAAGCAATTAAATGACTGAACTAACTGGAGGAAGAATCAGCTGTGTATCTCACTCCAGTAGAAAACATAGTAACATTGTGTGAGAAGTCTGACATGCTTTTTATGGAAATCACATGGAGCATGGCTTCTAATATTGTTTTTGTGTTTAGCATCTAATGATTATTACATTTTTAATGAATATATATACCACTTACATGCTCTCCAATTTGAATTCAACCTCTAGCTCCTCCATGGCCTGAGAACAAGAACAAGAAATTAAATGAAGTCGCTATGCAATGCTTTCTTCCTTGTTTAAACTGGGAGTGCAATATTAAAGTAGTTGGTTGCAATATAACAGCCTGTGATAAACTTTTCAGACCAGGTGATCTGAAGCAATATTTCAGACTAGATAATCTAATAAATGTGAGGGGGGATTTCTTCACTGTGAAAGTGACGGAGCACTGGACTAGGTTGCCCAGAGAGGCTGTGGAGTCTCCTTCTCTGGAGACATTCAAGACCCACCTGGATGCAATCCTGGATGCAACCCTCATTGGACTAGATGATCTCCAGAGGTCCCTTCCAACCTTCCTGATTCTATGATTCCCTCCCTGTCTCCTTCCTTCTACAACGTACCTTCAAAATAATCTGAACTTCTATCTCTTAGCACAAAGTTGCTCGAGAAAGACAATCTGCAACTTGCTTCATATTCTGAGTTCTACCTTTTCCTTCCTTCCTGTTCTTAGCACTGTTCTGCCATGAGTTACTATCCTTGTTATTATCTTGGAAGTTAAAGGTCCTTTCCAATCACCACTTTAACATAGTATACAGAGACTGCTATTACTGAGTGATTCAGAGTTACAGCTATGCAACACCCTGTAAAAAGGTGTTGATGTATGAGCTAGTTGTAAGTGACCTAGTTTGGGTACCAGAGGCGATCTCTGCTAAGGTAGCAAGAAATTCTGTGCAAGACATTTCACGGATCACATCCATAGAGCTCGAAGGTTTCTCCACAGACTATCAACAATTTTATTCCCATTTTATACATGAGAAACCGGGAAGTAGAGTAAATTATTCATTCAGACCTTCAAAACAGCACTAACTCCATGTGGGAATCAGCTAGTTTTCGTACTAGCTGACAGAGCACTGCAAATGGCACTACTGGGATACATAGAGGAGCAACTTCAGCTTTCCTGCCCAGCACTCCTTTGGTGTGAATTCAGGTACAGTCAAAGGGCAGTGGGTATGAATTACACAGAAAAAATCTTTCATCTCCAAAAACTGTGCAGCAGCCTCAGTGACGCTGAGAGATCACCCATAGTCAGATGCCTCCCCTCTATACCACATCATTTCAGGCATATGTTCTATTTAATTGCTTAAGATTTTGGGGGAAAGGGGGGGGGCCTCAGGCTTTCAAATAGAGATTCATGACTAGGATAGCCACATATTTCTGTTTATATTTTAAATGGCAATTCAAATACCCATTACTGAGATAAACAATCCATGGCAGATTCAGAAAGCTCACCCCAAGATTTTGAAAGTGTTGTATAACTCTTCACTGGCTTCTTATCTGGCTTGTTTTAAACCCACCCCTTATCTAAATGCTGGAGACACATAGCTGCAGGACCAGTGACAAACTTGAACAGCAATCTCTGAGTTCGGCCCCAGGAAATAAAACAAGGATGCTTTGCCAAGAGAGTCAGCTAATGCTGACTTCCAGTCTTCAAGTATCTGTAGCCAAAGCAGACTGCTTCATGGAAGATACCACGAAGAAGAGCTTCAAAAAGCATAGCCAGAGATACGAAAGTAGGGCAGAGCAAAGCAACACAGGGGCCAGGAAACAGAAGTAAGTTATAATTTATAGTTCAGGCTTGAAAACTCAAATAAGTGTGCCCTCTGTAGCCCAACTTGTGCGACCTCACAGACACTGATCTGACAAATCTCACCTTTGGACCAGGCTTAAAACACAGGAGAACTGTTCTTTCAACTGGAAGTTTAGCAGTATCAAAGAGCACAGTGAGGAGAAGGTCATCTCGAGTAGCAAAATCCTCATCATACACTGTTAACTCTAGCACGTTCTGGGAAGAAAAGGAGAAGGTTTTTAGAGTTTCTGTCATCTCGATATTACTGGGTTTAGTGATGAAGGAATCTGGGAGACGTGCATGAGAAGAAAAGTGAAGGAATTAAGTATCATCCCACTTCGGAGAAGTGTATCGTAAATGAAACATAGATTCTTCCGAGTTCAGCTTAATTGCCATAACATGAGTGATAACATTGACTGTATCTACATTACAGTTTAGTCAGCTCCCCAAATCTGCATGAACTTTGCACTGATTCATAAAAGTCTCTAGCTTCCTTAAAGTTTCCTTAAAGTGCAGAGCTCAGTCTCTGGCCAACTAGTAACACTGGATCAGCATCCATGATCAGAGCCCTGACACACCACACCAGGCTATGCAGACTGAAACCATCTTCAGTAATACCATTTCCTCATCTCATTGTCCTGTGAAAGTCAGTTTACATGGGGGGCACCTGAAAATACAAAGATCATCTGCTTCCTAAGCCATCTCATGAGGAATAGAGCATCAAGATATCTAATTGGAAAGAGCAGCTTTTCATTCATTCTGGTTCATAAAGCTGCTAAGGGAGCCCAGAGACACCACGACCATGCTGCTCTCACACTTCCCAGGGTACATGCAGGAGGCACTGTGCACAGGCACAAAACCACACACAGCCCGAGTTCTTGTAGACTGCACAATAGAAAACAATCTGAAATCTACAGAAAGCATAGCAGAACCAGAATTGTATAGATACAGTCAAAAAGCCTCTCAATTACTTGACCCAAGTGGCAAACTGACAGTATATAGTACCTATGGAGTCCTTCTCTTGCTTATCACAGATCAAGCACTGGCCTGCTGAGAACTGCACATGTTAACCAAGAAAAATTATTGTTAGCACTGGAAAGCCACTTGGGTGGATTCAGTGCATAATTGCAATATGATGTAGACTCTGCTTGAAAACTAGAGGCAAGTTCCAAAGCTGTACGGCCTGTCCATGAGGCACAGCCGCTTTGTTCCCACGGCATAGGAGAAGCTTGACTTCTTACTCAAATTAACATAATATTTTTGCCTACAAGCAGTCATTCAGTGCTCCAGGATGGATGTAAAGATTTTATTTTTTTTGCAGAAGAGAGATACAGGGTGGAAAATATCAGAAGTGGGTACTAACTGGCAGCTGCTGCATGCCCCCGCTGTTCAGGGGTACAAGAGCTGCAGGATGCTGGACACACTCAACCTTTTTCTCATGTTCCTAAGTAGGAGCCAGTGCAAAAATGAATTCCACCGAACTTTCACATGATTGAAAAGTTTCCTTTGACATTATACCAGCTGAGATCCTACAGGGAAGGCTCTGTAAAAGTGGAGTTCTAAAATAAGTCTGAATTCCAAGGTTGCTTTCTGCTCGTTCACACAGTTGCCATCAAATGCTGAGAAATCACTACCTATCACTGTTTATTTAGGATCTAAGGTTTGTCATCCTAATTCAAGTCTGGACCTTGTGACTATGTCTTTGCAAGCAATTTAAACAACGCCAGTAAACATTTCCAAGCATGGGAACTCAATCATCTCTTCTGCTAAACTCTTTGCATAGTACGTTATCATGTGCTGTCTCTTAAGTAACTTCGGCTCCTTACCTTGACTTGACTTTGGATTCTATAGTAGAAAGTTTCATTCCAAACTGGGTTGTTGGAGTTTCTTATAGTTTTGGTGCGGGACTTTTCACATGTAGCAGTAGGCAACCACAACGTCACATAGCAATCAGCCTGGCTTACTGAAGAGGAAAAGAGACAGAAAAACTGTTAATGTTACTTTCTTCTCCTTCTTTCCTACCATACTTTTTCTTAGTTTTCTTCCTCCTACTTTCTTCCTGATTGAGTTAGTCAGGAGGAAATCTCACTTTCAGCATTTAGAGTTGATCCTTTTCTTTCTTTGAAGAACAAAAATCCTACAGGGAAGGAAAAAGACTGCTGCAGGCTTCTTCCCTACTCTGTGTTCAAACCCACAAGTCGAAACACCAGATACTACCCCAACGACATCTGTTTCCTCTGCACTGCAATTGCGCCACACACACACTGAGAGCAGGGAGAGGGACAGTCTTGCGTGTGGAGGAAGCTGGATGCTGGCAGGTGGCAAGACAGGCTTCTCACAAACCGGTGATTGCTGGAACTGTGATTCCCAAGGACATGTCTACCACTTCAGACATTTTGATTTCATACCCTTTGGATCCTGCTCCCTGCTTACAGCCATGTCCATTTAGCATTAACCTCTTGGAGACATGCCCGGGGTATTTAGCATTCCAGAGGGTAGAGATGAACCACCAACAGCTTCAAGAGCCTGCTTATTAGCAGGTGATGCAGAGACACTGCAGTACACAGATAATGCATTTTGCAGCAAGGTACTAGGAAGTTGCTTGAAGCAATTTGAAGCTGCTGACTGCTAAAATCCAAAACACTGGCTGCTCATCCTAAATGTCTCCCCAGTAAGCGTAGGTCATTCTGGCCATTCTGGCTCGTCTGGCTACTTTATACATTTTGCCTTGTTTGTACACATAGATATTTCCCTGAAAGAGGAACAAAGAATCTCTTCTGTGCCCTCTCCTTGCTAAGGAACTGGGTGTCTTTATTTCACTTATAGACAGAGTTTACTTAAGACCTATATTTAAGGCTGCCCTCCTTCTGTCCTAAGACATCACATTTAATTACCTACAACTTGTCAAATTCTAGCATGCTGTCTGAAAGCTTCCAGGAGGCATGTCACTCTTGTGCTGGATATTTTGGGAAAGATTCAACTGAAAGGGTTTATCACTATCCCAGAAAAAGAAAGAGGAATAAACATCAGATTTTATTCATCAAGCTAAAAGATTCTTGGTCACTTCACTGCCAGGTTCTAGCCCTTCTGCATCTTGCTACCAAGCAGGAGAAACATGGTAAGTATACAGCAATATTTCACCTGATACACTCTCTTATTCCTATATTTGGGATCTCCCAAATCCAGTTGCATCTGGAATATAATTTTTTAAAAGCCCTTGCTAGACTTATCCTCCATGAATAATTTGTTCTTAAACAGATATATTTTAACACCCATATATCCCAGTGACAATGAGTTCCACAGCTAACTTAAATATTCCTCTCATTTGCTTTAAATTTCCCGTTTGATAATTTCATTGAGTGCTGCTTTGTCTTTGCAATGTGAAAAACAGTGAAAAATCACTCCTTATTCACCTTGTCCCTCCTATTTATTTTTGCGTAGACAGCTTCCACGGCCTTCACAGTCATTTCTCTTTCACGTTTAAAACCTGTAGCCCACTTTCTCTCTCAGGATATGAGAGTTGTTTCATATCTGCAATAATCATTATTATCTTTCTACAACTTTTCTTGTTACTTCATTACCTGAAGTATCAGAAGCTTTTGTAGTGAGACTAGTGAATACATCCCTGGCAGTGAACTGCACTGGTTTGATTCTGTGTGTCTGCTTGTGTTTTTTATTTTAATATTTTTTTCTAAGAAAAGGGAGGGGGGAATTCAATGCACATAGTAATGCTCTGAAGAATTTTGCAAAAATTCATCACAAATGTTTGGAGATCCCAGAAATGATGATAATGATTTAAAAGTATTTTAAGGTAATTCTTTATGACTATTATATGACCCTAGGTTTATCACTTAGAGATCAGTAACTACTTCACCAACAAAGTACTCTATTCTATTGATGTGATTTGTCATCCTTGTGTATCAAATGTACATTGAGATACAAAGCATATCAAACAATCCTTAATTATACGAGTAGATGTAGGTAGTCAGCTGTGTATTTAATTCAAAGTATTGCTTCAGTTCTGTTTGCGCAAGCTCTTTCTACAACCTAGTTATTTGTGATTTTGTCTTACCATCTGACATGCAGATGAGCCTAAAAGAGTCCTTGATGAAATGTTTCTGGTTCATTGCATCATTACACATGTGCCACAACCACGGACAGGGAGGGAGGTGCAGGTACAGAGAGTGCGGCCCTGTAATATGACCTGGCATATGGCTAGTGTATCTGTCACTCAGAGGTGTGACATAGGGAAGTCCACTGATACATCCCTCATAGAAACATGTGACAGCTATGGGGTAAGTTGGAAAACAGTGAGTAAAATCCTTTGTTCACATGTGAAGGACACTGCCCAGCATTGGCTTTGGTGATAGTAACATCATACTACATTTTACTTCTCTTTGGAGAGTTTAGTCCTAGTCATTAGAAGCGTGGGTTATGTCCTAAAAGGTTCTTTGAAGTGTATGAAAACTCACTGCAATATCTTTACACTAAAGTTCACACATCTCTCCTTCAGAGGTGCTGGCCCCCTGGCAAAACTGACCTGCCTTAGGTTGCAAGTATCACACGGTGGTTATAGTGCTCTACACTACCCTCTTGCACCAGTGTGTTCCCTGGCTCTTCTGGTTCAAAAGACCGTGGTGTAGATTGCTATAGCTCAAAATTAAAAAGGAAAATCGAGAAAGACTGCAGGGTTACACCATTTCCCTTCCACACTCACCCTAGAGCTAGTTTCTGGATCCTTTTACTGATAGTCACATAGCTATACTGAGTCAAAAAAAATGAACTGTTAACAGCTATAATTTGTATCAAATGCATCTCATCACAGCATATAGGGTGTTGTAGAGATTGTTGTAAAGAACATAATCTATGTTCTTATTTTAACGAAACCAGGGTATTTTCCTTTCCTGCTTGTATCACTTTCCTGCTATATGACCCTCACACCTGAACAACCACAAGAATGCTACACAAGCAGTAAAAGGGACAAGGACTTCAGACTTCCATCAGCATCCTTCTTGAGGGCAGTTCCAGGGTAATTAATAACAGTATTAGCCTGAAGGCAATTATTTTGGAAAGTTCTTTTTTGTTCATATCCAATACATTGTCATAACAGCATTTAAATGATTGAAATGGCAAGGGGCTGGCAAGGGGCAAACAAGTCCGGTGAACCGAAATGGGTTTCTTGGTCTCATTCTCTAGTTTGCTGATAGAGTTTACTCTGTTCCACTCCTTCGGGCTTTTATATGCACCAGTCACACCACTCTATCCTTTGGGCTAGAGGAAACTTGACAGGAAAGGGCAAGAATACAATTTACTTGTGGATAAATGGCCGTGACTCGGGGTGAAGTATGTAGTCTATGGGAGCTTGAATGTCACAGCTACAAGCATTAGCAGCACGGAGAAGTATTTTCTTAGGAATCCCTCAGGTTCATTTCTGCTCCTAAGAAACTAAGCTTCATAGAGAATTTTGAAAGTACATCTAAATTCATGAATCACGCCTTTTTTTTTTTTTTTTTTTTTTTTTTTCATATTTTGGAAAAAACCAAAAATTTACTGGTAGACATAGGGATATAGTCTTTTTCCTATACAGGCCAGAAATTTTCCTTCTTCAAATTTATCCTGAAATAATATTCACTCTTAAAACCACCCAGGACATAGCAAGCATTGGAATAATATTCAGTTTAACCGCAGCGAGGACTAACCTGGTTTATAACACTTTATCTACGTAAGTCATGGATTATTTAAGAATTGCTTGCAAGAGGATGCTATAAAATTATAAAAGAAGACCTGTTGTCTGTACCCTGAGATAACACTTGACTTCTTCGAACAATATGTTGTCTCCTTGCTGTACATATATTCTCATTTAACTATTTATCCTTGAGAATTAAGTAGACTCAACTCTCAAATAATTAGTTATTTGAAAAAATAATAATGTAGTAATATAATAATTGTTACTTGGATATATCCTAATGATACAATCAACTTTACTTTTTTTATGCAGGGTGTTTAAAACATTCAGTTATCCCCTAATTATTTTTAGGAAAAATGAAACATTCGTAGGAACCATAGATATACTTACAAGCATCCCTTCGCTGGAGATTTCTCATTCGTATGATTCTGACAGTGAGCAAGAAGCAGGGAGATGATTCTATCTGGAGAAGAACGATATGGACTATGAATTAACCTTCAACAGAAAAATATATCACATGATATACACCCTAATCAAATGCTACAAAACAATAATGCAGTCAGTAAAATTGTGTCAGCCATCTCACTGTTTTGCAGATGAAAATCTGCAACAAGGCAACCTAAAAACACAGTGGAAGAGTGGCTGTACTGGGTCAGAGAAGACAGCTCAGTAGCCTGTGTCATCTGAGCAGGTAAAAAGAGGATTTGAAAGGGACAGAGAAATATAGAGTCATATTTCCCATGAACATTTTCCAAGACTCCCACAATTTGCAGTTTAAGGGCTTTCCAAGCCAGATGTGGTTTCACAGTATTTGACAAACTTCTGTTATTTAAGAAACTTTGTTTTGCTTTTAACTTTTTGCTGTATTTTGCTCTGAGAGTCTGATCTTTATAGCAGAAAAGAAAGGGATAAATCCATATCAACTGATCCTGAATGCTAGATGCTTGCAAACTCCAGTGCTCTGAAATTGCTGAGATTACCTCCAGAGCATCGTTACCATAAGTCTCTTGAACAGAGCAAATGCACCGCTAAACACTCACGCACAGAGTAAATGCGCTGATGGAGCTGTTAAAATACTGGTAGTCTTACTCAAAGTTAAGATCACCTTTACAAGCACCTGTTCGATCCCTTCACATTTAAAAGAGCTCTGCTGAGAATATCTGTCGTTGCTGACTCTCGCAGGGTAAACCCTCAGTACAGTACCTAAAGAAGCATTTTTACCATATGCTTCCAAACCACAGAAAAGCCCTCTTGCAATTTTTCCTTTCTTTTACAACTCTATAGGGAAAATAAGAACAGTAATCTGAATGGAACTTCAGTTAATCACAAGTATGTGGTAAACTAACAACTGAGAATTATTTTCAGATAATTTAGGAACTAAAGAATTAGATCTGGGATGCTTCGGGGGGAACAAAAAACAAACAAAAAAACCCAACAAAACCCTATAAAAGTGCCTGATTTCTTTTGGCCCCTTTGAATATTTCAGCCATAAACTTCCATAAAACAAGTCTCTCCAGATTTTGGAACTGTGGGAACCCTTTCCTATTTATTAATAGAGGATAATATGATTTATTTCTTCTAAGGAAGGCAATTTCCTGCTGGCTCATTCCAAAAAGCTGTCTATAGCTCAGTCGTATCTGCAAAAGGCTACTCTAACAAAGCCCATAAATAAATCAGCATTTCCTGTTACTGTGACACACAACCACTCCCTCACACTCCTTGAAACGTTTCCACCTGCATAAGTGGTTACAGCAGAGCTCTCCAAATCATTCTTTTTGACAACTGTTATTTTTATCAGCTGATTTTCTCTCGTTTAGGAACATCCTTCTATTTGTATAAAACTTCAGAGACTTCCTAGAATGACTGTAAGCAAGCAGACAAAGTAGAAGTCAAGGCAGATAAGGAACAGCTGGAAGAACCTCGCTTAAAATAACATTTGTATTGTTGCCAAAATTCCTTTCTTTTTTTTTAAGGTAAGAGAACAGGAAAAAAAGGGCCTTATTTTCAGCTGTGAAGACAATTAGGCCTCTTTTGTTACAAGTTACTTCTTCTGTGTTTAAAATTCTCTCCTCTCTCTCCTAGAATACTTCATGTTAACATAATGTGCTGAGATCTTAAAAGAGTTCCTGCTGCCTCTTCCATGAGCCTCAAGAATGCTTTGTTTACTTCCTTTTAGGACTTCTGCATGCCATTTACCCTCAGCAATACATCAGCCTTCTATTTCATGTGTTCTGGAAGGAAAAAAGCTCAAGGGAAGCTGCAAAATTTGCAAACAACAGTTAATGGAGTAGTATATCCTCAGCGCTACTCCATGTAAAGACACTAGTTCATGTTTCATATTAATGAAGTTCTCCACCCAGTTAATTAACCCATCCTCTCAGCTGGATAATTAGCGAAGGTGGATCACCACACCAACATGTTAGGAATGAGCTTGGGCATCTTAGAGCACAGCATCTGCCCTAGAAGGCAGAAACTCATAATTCAGTAAGATCTGCACAAGCAACATGGCAATTAGTGCAACTGTTTATCTCAAGAGAACCCCGAGATTGTGCAAAGTGCTACCAGCTCCGGGATCGGTTCCAGTTATGCTTCCTCAAGCAAATGGCACTCTTGCTTGAGTAAGACTTGATGGATTCAATATTTGCCAAGCAGTTTGAGGTTCTTAGATAAGAGACATTATGAAAGCACAGCTTGTTTCTTTTTCAGTCATTATTACACAACTGCTGCCATCTAATCACCTGTCCCTTGTTTCCCATATAATGTCTTTCTAATGTATTGGCTATACTCAAAGAAATCTGATGTGAGGAAGTCAACTCAAAGATGTGGGTTTCACAGAAAGCTTCCTGAAGTTTCACCAAAAAATCAATAGCTTCACAGAAGCTATGGAAATCCAGAGCTGTGCTTCCACTGTGGGAAAGACACATACAACTAGCCATTTACCGAAGGAAAGGAAGCAGCCAACTACCAGCCAAATTGCTACCGTGACAATTGTAACACGCTATATTAGGATCTAGTTATACAAACAAATATGAGCTATGCATGCATAAAATAAAGGATATAAGTTCTGTTACTCTATTCACTTAAAATCTATTACAATCTCATTTTTAAAGAAGGATTACTGTTATGTCAGCATGTTCCACACAGTAGAGGTTTCAATATAGTGTGAATGAAAGATGACCCCAAGCAGATTTCTGCCTTAGCAAAACCAAGAATTTACTACACCACTCATTTAGCTCTGTTGTATCGTAGCTTTGCTTTTGACAAAATCAAGACTGATGTATTCACTCTGTGACTGATTTACTGATTTTCCATCTGTGATCCTGTCTTCACTTCAGTGCTTCCAAAATTGTTTGTGTGAGTGCTATATGTACGCATGCATATAATAACATAACTGCAAGCAATACAGCACGCTCCTTTGCCAGTGTACTAGCAGGGTGTATTATTTCTAGTTTCTCTGTACTTTCAGAGAAATCAAATAATTTACTGTGGTTTTCCAAATGACAGCTCCATCACACATGGGCCAGAGTTCATGTTCTCTTCTTCTACTTTTCCACCACTTTCCATTACAGAGAATAGCATGGTATGAAACCAGACACCAAGCTACTATATCGATAGAAGTAAATTATATCTCCATCGATACCAATGATTCCAACTTTCTCCCACTAATTTAGTAAGAAGTTCAAACAGAAATGCCACCATAGTGAGCACTCTGTGGATTCCCAGTAGTCTGCATTCCACGTGGATTTGCCTGTCGGTCCACGTATTCCAGCCCTCTCTAAAGTCATGCTCATATTCAGATGAGGTATGTGTGACATGCATCTATCATGAGAAGCAAGGGTGTAAATACTAAGGTAGTTGAGCATAATATATCCTGTCACGTCATAAGTGGCTATGGAGCTCCCAAATGGCAATTCTCCCTAATGAGAGGAGAGCCCATGAAGTGAAAGGATCATCTTTCTTCTTAACACTTTTTACTTGTTCTTTAAGTGCCTTTTTTTCAGCTTCTGGGCTGCTTCATCTATTAGACTTTTCCAGCACAGGCTATTGCTAGCAGTGTCTTCCCAGCTTGTGATGTCAATGTTACAGATACTCACTATGCATACTGGAGTTTGCCCCAGTCTCATAGCTTTATGACAGTGTGGTCAAATATATGCCAAGTCAATGCATATGTTGCGTTTCAGTTTTAGTCCCCTGTTTTGCTGGAGATGTTTGGTCAGTTAACAAACTACAGTAAGTGCTTTTCCAAGGCAGAGAACAGTCATCCAATGCAGCTGATTCCAGAAAGGAGAATCTGCAGTTGAACCTCCTGGGGCAGCCTATACACCCTGAGTCTTGATTATTGCCCTTTTTAGACTGATATTTATTTTATAGCTGTTATAAGCTAACAGAAACATAGTGCAGAGATCCTGAAATTCATCTTCAATGGATGTGGTGAAAGCTATGTCACCATCATAACGCAGCTTTCTTCCATGTAACTGTTAAATGATTGCTTTACTGCATGAAATGTGGAATACACTCCATCGGGTTTTGTGTGGAGGTGGCCTCTTTTAGCACTAGATGAAAAAGTCTGATGAAGAAGCAAAAAAAAAAAAATGCATGCCAAAGTGTGCTGGTACCTTTACCTATTTCAGTGCTACACTACATGCTATTCCATTGGCTATCCTGAAAAGATCAGATGAAATTAAAAAATGAGGAGGACAATCAAATTGCCTTTCAATAGCTGAAAAAGACCATTTCTGCTAACCAGGCTGAAACTTTTTGTGTTGTCTATGAAAACCATGAAAGGAGCTTCCTCTCCCCCTTTCCTGCAGTCACCTAATAATGCTACTTACATCCATTTCTATGACATGTGGGACAAAAGCCATCCAAAGATGATTTTTGTACCTTTACTAATGTCCCCCTGCATTCCTGATCCTGAAAAGCATTCTCTTGTGATGAAGTCACTCACAGGATGTCTCAGAGGCACTGCTGGCTTCATCTGCAGGTGCTAATTTAACTAGATGGTAGCCAGACACCAAATCAAAGGAATCATAATACTTTGCTGCTGACAAAGCAGCTAGTGTTGGTAGTGTGTGGAGAAGCATCTATCTTGAGCTATCTGTGAATTAGGTTTCCTTAATGAATGTACATTCTCAGGTTTCTACCAGGTCTCTTTGCAGTGGTAGTTGAGATGCTTCAGGCACTGAAAATCATTCAGTCAAGCCAGGCCTCAGCAAGTGGCTGAGTTTATCCCCCACCACAGCAGAACCCACTGTGGCACATTGTGTGGGCTAAGCACAACCAATTGCTGTGTTTGGTCATGTCTCTGGGGATCTTCCTCATTCCTAACAAACCCAACCTCCACACGGGAAAAATAGCTGCACTAATTACTTCCTTCCTTTGCCTCCTACAGATGTTTAGGTTGCAGCACTTCTGCTCACGGACTGGGCTGTCCTGGCCCCTGAGAAGCTCGGAGATGCCAGCTGCATTACTGACTGTTGCCAGTCTGATTTTCGCAAGCTCTCCCTCCTGCTGTGATAATAGCAGCTTCTTTCAATCAGACATACTTTTCATCAGATTTAGCAGAAGCCTTGGTTGGGTATTCGTGGATTCAAACATTTCCACAGTTTAGTAGAAACATTGTTTTTATGTATATAGGCATGATAACCCTGGTTTCAGCAGGGAAAATTTATCTGTGCCCAAAAGAGCATGACCCATGTATAAGTAGGGCCACAAGAACAGTGTCCTTCAGATCATTTCATCTTCATACATTTCTTCATCATACATATATCCACCAGAGAACTCTGAATACTTTCCAGGAATAAGACTGTGCACATGATTTCCTGTTCCCTACTTGAAGCACTTTCCAAAAAACAGAATTTCAGATATTAATCAACACAGTATGGGTGTTCTCAGTGAATAGTGATTGGAAATTCAGCAAAGGCTTATTATTTGACAGATAACTCAGGCTTCCTGCACTTCACTTTCAGTACTGATTAATACTGTACTTTTTCTTTTCTTTATATCTCCAGATGTTTAACAATAGGATTTTTTCGGATTTGAAAAAAATAGGTCCATTTGAAAACACAGAGCATTAAACTGTACATGCAAAATTATTTTTATATGCAGAATTTTAGTCAAGAGACTAGGATAGTCTATCAGTGAAAGGCATAGTCACGGAATCACAGAATGACAGAATGATGGAAGGGACCTCTGGAGATCATCTAGTCCAACTGCCCTGCTCAAGTAAGGTCACCTAAAGCATGTTGTCCAGGACCAACTCCAGAGGGCTTTTGAATATCTCCATGGATAGAGACTCCACAACCTCTCTGGGCAACCTATTCTAGTGCTCAGTTGCACTTACATGAAAGAAGTTTTTCCTCATGTTCAGATGGACCTTCCTGTATTTCAGTTTGTGCCCGTTGCCTCTTGTCCTGTCACTTGGCACAACTGAAAAGAGTCTGGCCTTATCCTCTTGACACCCTCCCTGCCTTCAGGTATTTATAGACGTTGGTGAGATCCCCTCTCAGTCTTCTCTTCTCCAGGCTGAATAATTCTGGCTCTCTCAGCCTTTCCTCATACGACAGAAGGTCCAGTCATCTTATCCTGTTTTGCCTTCCCAAGTAGAATAAATATGAGAGAAAGAAATTTGACTGAGAGTTAACTGGCTGAGGATTAAGATTCATCTTGCCTATTTCTAGGTAACTGCAATACAGCTGAATACATCTGACAGCTATTGGGCACTGCTGGAGTCTCATCCTAAGTCAGACACTAACACAGAACAAATGCTTCCCATTCCAAAAATCTTTATTCATCACTACAGATTCTCAGGGAAATCTTGGAGTCAATCTCAATGTAGATGTTTCACATTTTGGATGTCAAAGGTAGGTCAGACAAACCTTATTTCAAAGCTAGGAAGTGACCTCCTTTGACTTTAAGAGGTTCTTTGTTTGAAGGGGGGGCACTAGAGAGTGCATCATTTGCACAGTGTGCTGCATTTTAGGTATCCTCACACCACTCTTTTGAGGGAGGCTCAGAATCACTTCTGCAGCTGAGTGGAATTACTGCTGCTGCTGTAAGCACCACAGAGCCCAGGGTGACTCAGGAGATGTTGTTGCCTCCTGGACAAACAGAAATGCCTGCTGCTGGGCCTAGAACTGGTGTTGCTGGAGGTGCTGCCCCTGGACAGCAGACACTTGCCCCTGGAGAAGCAGCATCCCAGTGCCCCTGCTCCTGCACCAGCCTCAGAGGCCTGGCTCATGACTCCACACACCCCCTTGCATCTAGACTTAGCAGCAGCAGGTGCTGCTGCTTCTTATGACAAACCTGGCCTGTGTGAGGGGTAATGGCTGCAGTCTTCCCTGGGTTTTGAACAATTCACCAGCCCATCCAGAAGACGGGCTTTCTCCATGCAGGGTAGCAGCCCCCCACTCTTCCCACGATCTCAGGATCTGCTTTCAGCTTTCAAAACTCAGCAGAAGCTGGAGTTCCTGTTTCGCATAGGGGTGAGACTTTAATCTGCTCCTCTCCTGCTGAACTGTTCTCATGGCTGCGTAAACTGCAAAAATGAGGAGCCCTTGCCTGGCAGGGGAGAGATACCACTGACCGAGCTATGAGGTATCTTCCGCTCTTTAAGACATGGCTCATGCTATGAGTTCAGAACTATATATCCAAAACTCCCCCTCCCTGTCCCCACATTAACTGTTGTATGAGAGCAGTTGCAGTCCTCAAATGTTTTAATATAAGCCGTGATGCCTGGAATGCCAGAGCTGGATCTACCTGCTACTGTAGCACAGGACAAAGTATCGGTCAAGACCTGAACAACCTGGATTTTTCATGCAGATAAAAAACAGCATGTTGACATAAAACATGTTCAGTTGCTACAATATGCTATATGTTTCTAACAGCTGATTCACCTTAGTAGGCAGAGACTCTCATATTTAAGTCTTCATATGTTTCGGTGATGAAACATTCACATTTCAGAGAGAAAGACTGAGCAGGAGATGAAAGCATGCATGTGTCCTTCACACAAAGCATTATACACTGCAATAACTAAGCTATGATCATGCATGTACATAGGATAGAGTGCTAAGTTCTGATCACCGAAGAAAAAAATGACTTGCCTGTGTCCAATGCAAGATCAACAGGTCTGTCTATCACCAATGGATTTTCATTAATTTTTGAAACTTTTGCAATTCTGAAATGTGAAAAATAATCTTTCTGTGAGACACAGCTGCAACTTAGTGACCTAGAAGAAAATCACAATTCCACGTGCATAAGATGCTTCTTACGGTCCACTTCTGTCTGCCTCCTCTAGATTTCACCACTCCTAATTTAAATCTTTAATCTAATCCCACTCCAGAGCAGATAATGGAAAAACAAACACATCACTATGTGGGATTAAGAAATGGAGGTAAGACTTTGCCTGTCATATGTATAATTATCATAGGTAGTTATAACACAGGAGTTCAAATCTCTTTGCTTTCTCTCTTCATGACTTTAGGTTTCTCACCTCTTTTAAGTAGGAGGCATTATACTAACAACCTATGGATTCATTGGTTTTTAGCCTGTTTTTACTGTCTGCAAAACTCTTGATCTAATGTATGGTCCAAAGCTTCAATATCTTCACTGTCTGGAGATACGGGATATTGTAAGCTAAATATTTACAAGGCAAAAAGATTCCAAACTGACAGAACATTTCCTGAGGAAACACAGCAAAATCTTTTAACACTACTGAGAATTTTAAAATACAGATCTTAGTATTGGACAAATATGAAGGCTAAACTGCACAAAGCATATGTGAAGAAGTAAAAATCCTGGGAATGTAAATGAGAATTTAAATTTCTTGATGCCTACTAGGACTACCCACATGTATACCAGCTCACCTTCTTGCCAATTTACAGCATTATTTCAAGTTCCAAATAAAACTCCTATTTCAGCTTAATTTTGCTCAGTATAACTCATCCGTATGGATTACGAACCAAATCTTCATAGAATTGTCGAGCTCGGAATCAGACACTTCTTGGGTCAACATTGTTATATATGAGTTATATCTCATTTAACCTTCTCTAATTCGAACATGAAACAATGCCTGTATTTAATGCACAGATAGCAAAGAATCTAGCTGAATGAGAACCCTCTAAATCAGTAATTTCTAACAAAAATAAACTTATGACTTATCTTCTTCAAACACAAGAAACAGCGCTTGCTTCACTCATTTCATGGAATCCTGTGTTACAGGTCTCTTCCAATGGAGCATAGAAGTGATGGAAATCAGGGATCGGCAATCCAGGATCTTTAACAGCCTTATACAAACTGCTAAACTAGAGACTATGTTACAGGAACTGTATACAACACTGTTAATTCCAATCGATTCAGTTAGAAAAAGCACTGTGGAATGGAAAAGCCACCGATGGTTTTTCCTTACAAAGAAGGGAGGGATTACAACAGTAGATATTTGTGTTATACACAATAAAAAATAAAAGAAAAATACAGGAAGTAATTCTGAAAATCACAAATGTGAATGGAATAAAATTATCCAAACAATAAACTTAAGGGTGTTTCCCTTGTAACACTTGAACTGCTGCCATGATTATCTGTCTATGCAAACTGCTGGTTAGCAGCCAGTCTATCTGAGCCTTCTTCCCTTTCAGCAACCAAAACCCTTAGCCCTTTTTGGTTCAAAATTCTCTTATCGTAATACCTTAAAATCGCCACTGTCTGGCTCAATACTTTCTTCATATCTTCTTCCTGGTCCAGCATGTCGCAGAGGATAGGTTTCAAAGTTTTGGTCCTGATGACAGAAAGGAATGATAAATGATAATATTCGAACTATATAAGTTTTTCTAGGGTAAATTATTAATTCCTACTTATAGTAACTCACGTTGAAGCCGCAGATAGAACGGGGTAGCACCCCATTGTGTTCCTATTCTTATAATAATGAACAAACCAGCCAGTGGTTCAGTACACACTGATATTACTGGGTATTGTGGTACAAAATCTGTACAAGTGGTACCATGTCAACAAAGCAATGAAGGAAGAAGTATTTTCGTTGTGAGACACTAAAAAAACCCAAGTGCCTTTATATTTATTCTATGAATAAAGGTTTGCTGTCTTCTTTAAATGTGATCTTTTGTCTACTTGTTTCCTCTCTCAGGAGTAATTAAATTTAGGTGGAAAAGACTAGAATCTCTGCTCCATGAAACATGTTGCAATTGCAAAGAAAATATATCTAATATTTCTGCTTCTTTCCTCTCTCAGGAATAATTAAATTTAGGTGGAAAAAACTAGAATCTCTGCTCCACAAAACATGCTGCAATTGCAAAGGAAATACATCTAATATTTCAAATTTATCAGGAAACAGAAGTTCAAAAGTATTTTCAAAATGTAGGATGAAACGCTTCATAGGAAAATATCATTGCAGGACAGTTTCTATGAAAAATGTCAAAAGCTTTCATCTTTTTCAGAATACTTCCTGAAATGACGTGTCATCGAATCAAAGAACACAGAGAATCATGTATGCCATGCTAAAATTAAATGCAAATCTTGAAATGAATCAGAGAATGCAAAGTAAAATGTAAAATTCAGAACAAAATGGAAATATGGATATAAAATTAAATAAAGTCCTTAGCCTACCCTTAGACCTTCTCCAATAACAAAATATCAAGTTGATCCATCAATCAAAATATACCAAAATGTCATCAATATTGATACAGAAGTATTCAATTTTTAACAAAAATAACATATAATTATGGAAGAAAAAAAAGTCTGCTAAAAATGAACCCAGCCAATTTTTTCTAAAGAAACGTGAAGTATGCAAAACATTTTTTTTAAGTCCTGGTCTAGATTTAATCTGACAACTTGCTCCCCTGTTATCTTCAAGTTGTCTCCCTTCCCTGTTCATTTTTTGCGCTTTCTCTTTTTTTTCTGTCCCCTTTGCCAGGCTGACTGCTCTCATTTCACCTAAAAGCTGAGATTTTTGGCTTCGGTGTAGCCAGGAGACCTTTTGCCACAGATCTCGAGGAAGAGAGCATTGCAACTTAAGTTCCTTCAGGCAGAGACATTGTCTAGTCCCACCTGACTGTAAGTATGTACAGTAGCTGACGTACAAATTTGAAGCTTCTCAAAGTAGAATTTTGTTTTCTGTCAAATATATCTTAAATATAACTTAAAACAAACTTTTAAAGCTATTTTCTTACCGGTAGTGCTTTGGTTCTTGGTGCTGTCCTGGCCTTTCCTGCGTTTCTAAAACGTTTTTTCTCTGGTACCTCCACTGGCAGCAATTCCCGAGACATGTTTGCAGGATTTACTCCTGTAGGAGTCAACGACAAGTTATTTTATAAAATGACCCGGGGCCCCACCCATCTCCGCGCTGTAAGTAGAGGAATCTCCTCCCATTGCCGAAGAAGGTTGAGTGCGGAGGATGGCTGCTCTGGGGAAGCCTTCGTTTGTAGCTGTTCTGGGGAAGCGTGCTCATGACAGGGCCCATCTGCTCCTACCAGAGTGGGACGCCTTCCTCATGCCGGGTCCTGAAGGCTATGCCACCCCACATGCTGCTTCCCTGCAGCCAATGTTCCTTGTGGTGAACGATAATCCACATCACTCTGCAGAGCAGAAGAGGAGAAACACGAAGGGCACATCTATCTGGACCTACGCATTCTAGACCAGAGCTTTCCCACCTACCATACATGGATGCATCAAGTCACAGGCAGGTCCCATGTAGCTGCGTGAGGAAGCTGAGCCGTGGAAAAGTGCCTGTGTGTAAATGACACCCATGACCCACCTGCGCGCAGGCACTTACCCTTCCACATTGGTGAAAACCTCCATACAGTCAGTGACACCTAAACGTCACTGCCTGCAAAGAGGCATTGATCTCCACCACAAGATAACCTTCCCCCTGCAGGAGTGCCATCTACACAAGCTGACTGATAACTGCGTGGACCAGTAGCTCCCAGCTCCTCAGGGGCTGGCTCAGTACAGGCAGCAACAGCTAAAGCATGAGGAGGTAAGGCCATAGGGATGAGCCTTAGGCTTGTAAAGACGAGCAGTAGGTAGGGTAGTAAGTAAGCGACATGGACTAAGAATCTCAGATTGTGTGTGACCGATAGGATGACAGGGGAGATAGAGTTGAACAGTTGCAGGGGTTACTAGAGAGCTGTGAGGTAAGTGACCATGACTACGAGCATTACTCAGGGCTACTACTGCATCTGAAAGCGCCTTATACTAGACAAAAAGGCAAGTGCAGATTGTGCAGAACAGATAAGAATTACATTTTTATACATTTTTCCAGAAAAAAGTCAATTGAACCTTGTGGAGCAATTGTAGGAAGCTTATATCAAGTGAAATAAATTAACTGAATACAGTATCTAGTGTTTCAGCTTCATTTCACAGAGATTTTGTTCGACTAAAGAGTGTGAACAAAGAAAATCAGCATCTCTCTGCACACAGTGGAAATTACTATCTTCAAACACAAAAAGCAAATGAATAAAAAACTAGCAGCTCTGGTAACAGTAGACTGTGTCATAGCATCTGCATTTCCAGCATGAGAAGTAGTTCTGCCCACAGTTGAACTGCAAGAGCATCTTTTGGCCCCAGGTCATGAATGCTCTGAGCTATATCCTTGAGCACTCTTCTTACTGCTGAATTTGGAGAACAATCATCTATTTCTTTTAGCCTTCTCAGAAAAGAAGACCTGCCCGACCCTTGAAGACCTGCCATTGGGTACTGAAAATACCAGTACAGCTGTTATTCGGCCTGGCCAGCTTTCCCGAGGCTCGTTAGTCCAGAGAAACATTAACGGAAATGATGATGTTCATTCAGAAACCCCTCTACAGGTGATGTGTCTTAAGAAAGTTGAGAATTCCTATCCTCAAGGAAAATGGAGAAGCATATGCAGATTCTGTGCAGAGATTTCCATGTCTTCAGACTGAATTCCCCAGTTATATACACACTCAACCATTTGAAAGGATTTATGTGGCCTTTAGCTAAGCCTAGGTTATTCTGCTCCCACCTGACTGTTTTTGCAAGAAACATCATACAAAAGAAAACTCTGAGACTGTCATTAACCATTGAAATAATGTGATCTAATTTAAAACCTGAATGTACAAACCTGCAGGGTCTCAATTTATAGAATAAAAAGTGGAGTCTCCAAGTGCTATTATTTTATTTCTTTACACTTCATATTTCACTAATTTAAAGATAGATGAAGCAAAATAATCTATTATTTCCTTTACAGTCAGCTGTTTCCTTTACAGTTGCCCTGACAGCAAACAGCACATTACTTTGTTCCCTGAGTGCTTACAGTGTCTTTAATACTTTTAAGCTTCTTAATCACATATACTTCATAGCTCAGAGAAGAATTAATCACTTGGCAGAGGTCTCTGTATGAACTTGTGACTGCACAGGTATGCTGCGGAGAAATGGAACTCCGTGAGGAACTTCTTATGGTTTTAATAAGTTCAAATGTGTCTTTAATTTCTTTTTACATCTTTTGGGGCTTGACCAGAGCTGCTGATAGCCTGTATCCCTCTTAAATGCCTTGCTTGCTTAGCCTTTGAATAGACCAGGAGAAACAAGCCTGGGGCTATTCTGGCAAACTAGAAGTACAGCCTGGATTGGCTGTGACCATCTCACTGTGCGTAGGTATTTAGATACTGCTGAACAATATACATTTGGAGAGCAGAGTCAGATGAGCACGCTGGCTTTTCCCACAGGAGTAGCAATGTCTTAGTCCATCAGTTGTGAGGTTAGTGAAGGAAGGGAATTTGGAGTAGCAGAGGAGACAGGAGCACTGATGCTGTCTGTTGTCTTCACTCTTGTTAAAGGCAAGCAGGAGTTTTCTGGGAACAAGCCTTTAACCAAAGACTTGAAAAAATACTATAGTATATTCCTGTGAGGATATGATGATCACACTGAGGAAAGTGTGAAGCTGTGTATTCATTACATAGATACATGTGAATTTATATGAATTACGCATATAACTGGCACACAATTCTGATACTGAGAGGTATCGCTTTCCCAGTAAAGAAGCTGACAGCATTAATGATGATGAAAGCAGTCTGAGCGGTGCGATGCTTCCTCTGTTTTCCCCAAATCAGGTGTGAGTTACATGCCACCAACTCACGTACCAGTATTCACAAGGGACCAGAATTTAAGAAAAACCAGAGCAAATATTCATAGTAAGGCTCTGCTATGGATTTTTTAAAGATCTTTAAAAAGACATTAATCCTTAAGGAATCCTAAAACATTTTCATTCCATTTTTGTGCATTCCTTCTCCCACAGAGCCTGGTCTGTATGAGGTATCATATCATCCGTTAACTCTCAAAAATAAACTAGGTTTACATTTACAAAGTATACAACAAATCAAAACAACTACAGGTCAAGGAGTTTTGAACATGACTCGGTTTCAAGACTGGTTGGAATAATCTGGTTGCCAACTAGCTGAGCAGCAGCAGGAATTGCGAAAGTAAAGAAACAACTATTAATTGCTTAAGATTTAGATGTGCACACTTCTATATGTAGAAACACGTAGCTGCTTACCTGATAGTTATCAGCCTCTAAGGATACCCTATTACCTCACTAGAGGAAAAGAAATAGGAGGGGAGAAAAATTTCATTTACAGCTAGTTTAGAGATTATTAGCTGAAAGAGAGGAACATGCAGTCAGCAGCAACTGGCAGCAGAGGTGCTACTTCTGGGTGCAGGTGACTCTCTTTTCCCAGTGCATAAGGACCAGTCATCAGAAAGTTGATTTGGGAGACTTAACCAAAAGAGGAAAAAGCCAGGAGTTGGAAAGCACTCAGAATGTGTATGTTAGGAACCTGTGTGGCACAAAGTGAATTACAATCAGAATATCAGCAGGATTTAATGTCATAATGTTTTCTGAATTAAGAGTTTTGCTTGTTATTCATTTTAACGGAATAGCTTACCAAAACCACTTTGAAGAAAGCAGAGGAGGGAGACACCTCTATCTTTTTTTAAATATTCATCTCCATTCTCTTTTTATTTCTGATTTCCTCTTCATTTTTTTCTTTGTATTTCTTTGCAGATTTCTTTCTGACTTCTTGAATTCCTAAAATACCTATTCCCTTCCTTTATCCATCTCAATACCACATAGTAGTAATTCTCTTTTCATTTTCTTTCAAAGATTACATAACAATTTTTCTCTCTTCCAGTTATCCCCCCTTGCCTTTTAACCTGTTTTCTTTATCTTTTCCCCTTTCTCTCATGTCTCTTCCACACTGCAATATTACCTCCAGAAGTTTCAAGTATGAACGATATGAATTTGGTCATATTTGAAATCAGCTTGAAAAGCTACAACCATTAGAGTAGCTAGGATCATGTCACAAGTTCCAGGTGAGACACCCTAGTGTGGAGAACAGGTGATAGAACAAAAATAAGCAATCGAAGAGAGCGGAAAAGGAACCAAAGAGCCTCAGGAACCAAGGGGAAATAAACTGGAGACATAAGAAGATAAGCCAGAGTTTTGATATGAAGAGCTGGAGGGATGGGAGAGCTTTGGGGAGGTGCTTCATGAATTCAGAGGGTGTACTATGTTTTGGTAGGAATCCTGCAAGAGAGGGGCATTCAGGATGAGCTCAAAGGTACAAATGTTCAATGTACAAATGAGGCCCCAATGATCTCCTCTGAGGCTTATCACTCTAGGAGCATGATGAGATATTGTACTTACACAGCTGAACTTTAAATTGGAGGGTGTTTGGCATAGGGTTTCTCAGAAGAGAATCTTGCTCTATCATCCATATTTTCTCACATTCTCTGTGGCAGACAGGTTTCCTGTCATTCACATGAAACAACCAGTAGTCTCAGAAATGAATAGCTCACTTCACCCAGACTGCAATAATTCTTTGTTTGATCACTTTTTGCACTATGGAAGAACTAAACTAATATAAAACGGTGCTGCCCATCACAGCAGACAAACTAATACTGTGGCTAAAGTACCCTGAGAATGCCCTTAGTTTCTGCTTCATCAGCAGCATCACACATGACTATGCATGCCTTGCAAGTGGGTTTAAAAATTCCCACAGCTGCTCCTCTTCGGTTACATCCAGTGCTCCTTCAGTTCAGTACTCCTCTTCTTGTGGGCTGACTCACTACTCTGAGCTGCCCAGTTCTTGCTGCCTCTTTGTGATAATCATAAGGGCTGGGGCAAAGATACAATTGCATAGTAATCCCTTTACTTACCTACAGATAATGAATAGGTAAGAATAAAAAACATAGAAAAAAATGCAAAACATAGTCATTAGAATTAAGGAGGTCACTATGTTAATGTTCATAGTTACTATCAGCAAGAGTTTTGTCTTTTAAAATAGTTAAGAAAAATCATGTTGCTCCTATTGAGGCTAATATTTGCAATACAGTATGAACCTGGATTTTTATAGTACTACTTCTACTCGTTTGCTTCCTGCCTTGAAGGGATAATTCCATGAAATTACTCCTATTTCCTGTAAAAACAGACACTCCCAATCTGCAAAACCAAAAGGACTTTTAAAAGCTCACATCTGTAGCTGTCACCTACATTCCTTCAATGTTTTAGTACAGCCCAGAGGCTGAGCACAGCCAGTGAGCAGCTGGACCAGAACAAAAAAACACCAGAAGACAACATCAAACAAAGCCTCCACACTAGCTTGCAAGCAGAACTGAAATTCAGGGTATTCTGTAAGAGGTCTGTGAAATTAATTAACAAAATTTAAAGACACAAACCAAACTGAGGCCAATAAATTAACAAACTCCCTAAGTCATAAAAAAACCTCACCTCTGCTAAATGTGGAGCAGGAATGTTATTTAGATGGGATTCAGAAGAACAGGCCATCACTGAGAAACTGTCACCCAGAGCAACCTCTACAATACCTCAGAGATGAGGAAACAAATTCCCCTGAATCTCTATTTTACCCCTTTCCCCACCGAGAAAGAAAGCCTAGAGGTGGCAGGCTGCTAGGTGAGGGTGTCTTGTCACACCATTTCGGATGCTGGCTCAGGTCAGCATGCCTTTGTCTGCTGGGATGCGGCACACAAGCTGAAGGGCAGCTGAGCACATGCCACAGACAGCAGCTGGGTGCACTGGGACAGTGCAATGGGGCTTTACTGTGTTTGGCAGGATGGGATCCACGTCATCCCCCTAACTCAGTATCATTGCCTATGGGATCTCTGGGTGAAGGGCCCCAGTGCCCAAGGAGGTGGACTGCTAGATAGAGGACCAAACCAGGCCTTATTTGGGGGGTCTACGAAAATGTAGGACAAGCAGGTATTTTCTAGTGTCACATTGAGAACCTCATTGTATGACTCAGGTGGCTGCAAGTCAGGTGAGGGAGCAGGCTGCAGACATGTATCTGCAAGAAGAAAGTCATGGGATGTTTGAGGATTACAAGAAGGGGATTGACAGGTAGATCCAGTTCTTGTTCAAGAGCTTCAGCCATACCAGAAACACCGCTAGGAGCTAGCTTGTGGATCTGACCAGATTGTCTTGAGGTGGGAATGGCACCTGAGGGACTGGTACAGCAAAGCAGAGGACACCCTAACGCCATGCTCAGAATAAAATAAAATAAAATAAAATAAAATAAAATAAAATAAAATAACCAGCAAGGGAAGTAAGGGGGGAGTTAGTTAAGGACAAGAATGGAAAAAGAGAGGCAGACCTCTTCAAACTTGGCCTCATTAAAGGCCTTGGAAGGCGCAGAAAGGAAGTCCATTTGCAGCTCTTGAAGATGTCTGAAACCACAGCTGGAAGATGACCAGAGGAGAGGCCGAAAGGGACTGTGTGATTCAGCAGCAGAGATCACAAGGAGAGGAGTGCTTGGTGCACACGGTCAAGTAAACAGTCGTTTTAGTGCACGGGAGATTTAACCCAGAGCTGCAAATTGCATGGGGGTGTGAGAGCCTGGAAAAAACAGCTGGGAGAAGGACACATTATTATCTCTAAGGAAGGTGAAGTCATTGAAGATGAGCATGGGAGTCTGAAGAAGATGAGGGCTTCAAGTCATAGAGGAATACTAGAAGGAAAAGAAAAAGGAGGTGATAGAGAGAAGGGATTTTTTTTTTTTTTTTTTGACTTTTTATATTTTCATATTTGTTTTAAGATTTTGTTTAAGGAGTTATTTTCTATTTTTGCTATAACTGCATAATTCATAATGTACCACTTATAGCTCTGTCTGCACTAATACACGTTACTTCAACATAGGTTACTGAGTTTCATTCAAATTTGAAGTAATTAAGGGCAGATGATACTGACTGAAACATTTTATCTTTTTTTTAGATCAACATCTCTATTGTAATGAAACATTTTACAGATTATTTGCATTATTAAAATCTTTCATAAATGAAGGCTTTTACTGTTTTTATGTTCATTATACTAACAGGAACTGCTACTAAACTTGTTGAAATTAATGGGACCTAGATGCCAAGCTGGATCCATTTAATGCCATGGGTCCTTACTGAAAAGCACAACTTCAGGTTAGGGACTTACACGTGCACCATAAGAGCTGATCTTGGCTCACAACAGTTTGGAAAAGTCACTTCCAGGGGATTTTCCAAACTGAAATAAAATTTGTAAATTTGAAAGTATAGAAAAACGTATAATTTCCACATGAACTCTCTTTTCTATAACTTCCATGTATAGTTTTCCATGTTACTTGCACTAAATTTCATGCTGATAGGAAATACAAAATAAAATACGCTTTTCTCTATTTCTTTAAAACTGTCCAGATTTATTACGTATTTTTCTGTTTGCACTAAGTTTAGAATAAATAAAACACCTATAGCTTATTTATCTACTTTACCGGTAATTTTTTCCAGTATAGTAAATTTTAAAAGCATTTGCATTGCTGTCCTCCATTCATGCATTTAAAAGCTGTCAATATGTCTCATATTTCCTAGCAACTCTTCATTTAGTGTATATACATATATACACACGCATACATATATACACATATACACACATGCACACATATAACATGTCTAACAGTGAAAATCAAATTAAGTAAGCACCTATGAGGCTAATCATTATTTTATTTAATTGGTTTATCTTGGCTTGCAGCTTGGTAGAGAGGAACCACAAGCTAAGAAAAATCTTATTACTTTCCTAAGTCTGTATTGTTCATTCACAAAAAAAGGAATGTAGAAAAAAGAAATGATCCAAATAACTTTCTGAAATTTGGAATGACATTTATTTTTTCTTTTGTTCTATCACTGAACTCAAAGCCTGAAGAATCAAACGTTTTTCTGAATGTTGTAGCTGGTCAGTTTTACCAACTTGCTGAATTCCTCCTCCGTGTGGGTAAAGCTGTTTGTGCAGTACGGGGAGAGCAGGCTGGAAATGTCCACGCTACCCTGTGCCATCTCGGCCAAGCTGCGTTCATCCCTGCAAATAAAGACAGACTGTTAGTAGGACACTTTTGTGGTCCCAGTATTTTTTAAGTTGTGGTCCATTTTGGCAAAAAGGGAGGTTTCTCTCCAGCAATTGTGCTGAGAGGTTTAGTTCCCCGTTGTCTTTCAAGCAGGCTCTGGTGTTTCTGCTCCAGGCTGGTGCAGAGGGGCCAGCGGCCTCTGGAGGGACCTGGCAGCCTCCAGAGGGACCTGGCAGCCACCAGAGGAGCTGATGGAGGAAAGTCCCTGCCAGACCTGTGGCTGGCGAAGGGCAAACAGGACTGACAGTTGCAGCAGGGTGGCGAGTATACCGCGTCCTGAGAAACGCATGGTGCCATCCCTCAGGAGCAGCTCAGAGAGCCTCGGCGCCTGCTCCCACTGCCTGGAGGATGAGGACGAGGATGAGGTTGCTCACGCACCTCTGGGCTTCCCCCAGCTTCCCATCCAGCGGCAGCGAGGCGACCGGCTACCCCGGTGCCGGTCTTGGTGCTTCCTGAACATGTTGTTGACCAGCAGGAAAAATACCACTACGGGCACCCAGGGGGTCTCTCTGTCTTCAAAGATATAACACTCCTTTAGATCCTTCTCCAGCACTTAGGTGAATTTGGGGAAATGGGATTCCCTGTTTTAAGAAGTACTTAGAGGCTTCTTCCAAAGGCTGCACTGAGACAGAAAAAGTCAGTCAGGAATGCTGTTCCCTCAGCTTTCTTCAGTACTCTACACATCTCACAAAGACCAGAGGCCTGTGCTCACTGTTAGTGTTTCTTCTGGTCTTCGTCTCTTTTGTGAGATATTAGCTATGAGTTATGAACAGAACAACATTTCAAGACCCAACTTGAACTTCTGATTGTTGTCCTGCCTCCACCTCAGCAACTATCTGCAAGGTAGTTAGAGCACAAAAACACGCCTACTACTGGAAAAAAAAAAATCCTAAAATCAGCAGAAAGGCCAGGAATCTGAAATGGTGTATTTTTAAATGCAGATTCACAAAGGTACAAACATCTTGTTAACTTGGCAGGAAATCTAAGCCCCTAACTGCCTCAGACGCTAAAAGATTACTGTAAAAAGTGATGTAGGCATCATTGCACAAATGACTGAAATGTTAATTGAATTTTGCAGATGTGTCAGTCTCTTTGGAAAACAAGACATTTGCTCCTGAATCTGGTCAGCACTTATGGTCAGCACCCATATTAAGTAACAGGAATTCTAGGCCAAGCTGTTAGGTGGTATTTGAAACAGAAAATATGACATCAAAGGACATTCTTCACCATGACTTTGAAAAAAATAGCAAGTTCTTGTACAGAGACAAAATGAGTTCCTAAGTGGTGGTACTGGTTCCAGAAAAATACTCAACAGAAAAGATGTAGCCAGCTATATTGAAGTTCCATTAGCACATGGGTCTAGGAGATATCTAATTATCTACCATAGCTTTAATTAAAATAAAAACTTTAGAAATATGATACTGTTTTTGTTCTCTTTAGGGAATTTGCCACGGTATTTTAGCATCACCATAAGATCTAGACATCTAAGAAACTGGAACTGTCAGTCCAGAATTTTTTCTCCTATAGTAAGTTTCTTCTATATAAACTACTGTGACTCCTTTAAAGAGCGCTAAGACAGTGGTTATTATTGGAGTAAACAAAGTTGTCCTCACACCAATGTCTGTGATCTGGAAGAATACTTAGAGTGTAGGACAACATCTACTTTCTTCTCTGGCCTCATGAGTGGTGGGTAGCTGATATGAATGTATCCAGCTGCATCTGCTACACACAGGAACACTGCTGTTTGTGTCAGCTGGTTGGGGGAATTATCTAGTATGGCATTCAAAAGGAAATATTTCTTATTTCAGTGATTATTTCAGTGACACTGCAGAAGCAATAGATCTACTGGTTGGCTAGCAAAATAGGAATGAAACATAACTTGTCTCCCCATCGCTTTTGCTCTTCCAAGACCCTGCTGCTTTACTGAAGCTCAACCTTGACTCAGAAAAAAAGAGATCTTGTCCAAGGTAAAAAGATGAGCTCTTTCCCTTCTCATACAGCTCTTCCCCCATCCTTGACTAGCAAGAGTTGCCCTTCTCTGGAACATAGGGATTTCTTGGAGTAACTGTTCAGATTCTAATTTTAGTAAAAACAGAGCTATACCAGAACTGGAGTTGTTTTGCAAATTTACTTGAGGCCAGTGAAAAAGTGACTGAGATCTAAAGTCACTTCTGTTAAGGATGTTCAGCTCTGTCCAGCTGATTTAACTGGATGACATTTAATGAGTTACATTGAATTTTTTTTTCTCAAGTGAAGATTAAAGCCTGATCATCTTCTACCTTCTTTTCACTAACAAAAATGTCAAACCATCTAACCAGGCAAAATTAAAATTCATTTTTTTTTCACCTTTCCTTATACAAAAGCTTTTGCTCTGTAGGTATTCTTGTGCATTTGGAATTCCTTTAGGAAGCTGAAGAACTTTGAAACCGTCACCCGCTTCGTCAAGAACTGCCGAACAATACCCATGATGCCACATTCAGGGGTCACCAAGTAAGTCTCCCACCCATTGTTCCTTGCTGGTAGAAAAGGCTCTGCTGGTTGGTAGAGAATATGAACAAATTATTGTCTTGATGCAGTTCTTTGTAATAATTAAAACACCAAAGGTATCTAACATTAGTTAAAGCAGAGAAGATCCTAATAATGTGGCAACATATAATCATATCAATCTTAAAGTAGTAATGGGAAGAGAATAAACATTCAGTAAAGCATATTCCCTAGAAAACAAAATGAGAGTGGAAGAATACTACTTAAATCTGGAAAAAAAATGATCTATTATTTGGTAGAACTCATAGTTGGATTCTCTGTGTGTAAATTAGTGGAGGCTGAGAATCTGGACCTGGTTCTTCCAAGATTAGTTTAAACTGTAAACTGGCTTTGACAAAAATGCTGTTAAGAGATATAGACACTTGGAAAAAGAGCAGAGGAAAAGAATTGTGTTAAACAGCAATTCATGAGGTTGGGAATGAGGACCTAAGACCTTCTATCAAAAGCATTGGTTGATCTCACTGTTCTGCAACACCTCTCTGGAGGAAGTGAAGAAGAGCACATAAATCAAACTTGTCAGTCACATTCAAACACCACAGTTCCCAGGAACATAAATGGATACAGCCAAATCGAATAAATGTATATGTATATGTATATATATAAACACAGTTCCAGATAATTGACATATCCAACTCTGTAACAACAATACTCAAAAAATGTGATCTGCCAAGGCAGACAGAGAACACTGAGATGTTTGCAACAACATGTAGGTTCACTGAAAGGCCCTTGGCAAAGATAATCCGGTTTAAAAACTTCAACAGTTTTATACTTGGTCACAGATCATCATCTACATAAGCTCATCCAAAGGAAACTTATGGAAATAATGTTGCTAAGAATGAGTTCAGACATGAGAGCAGAAATCCAATTACGTATCACTAGCAATGTGACAGTTGAGTATGAAGGAGCAGTACAATATTGGCTCCAGCTTCAAGATATTAAAAAAAAAACCTTTGTAAGAATTTAATACTATTTGTATCTGAACATAATAGTCATTTAAAGATTCATAAGACAAGAGATAAAATAAAAATAGTAGTATAGCCAACCAACTTCAACAGTTCTGAGTTGAGCGCACCTCAGTGAGAATCTTTCTGAAGGATCTGACGAGTGTCAGGCATCCAACTGGTTATAGGAGAAGGCATTTTGTGCCAAGTCTTTAGCTACTGCAGTTTATTGTCACATACATCTAAATCAAAATATTGCAAACCAAGATTTTTTAGCCTGCATATTTTCCTGTCCTACAAAATTTGTCATCAGAGAGTAAAACTAGGCCATTCCGCATAACGTGAGGGTTTGGTCTAATGTGTACAACCATTTACAAAGTCAAAAGGTTTGGAGGTTGCCCCTGAACAGCCAAGATCCAAGCAGCTGGAGCATACTTTGGGACAGTGTACAGGGTAGTACCCTAATAAAAAAGAGATCTTCAATATCCCTGGTAAGTTTTCCCTTGCCACGTGATATTCTGAGTGAGACATCTCCGATTGTCCCTCTCCTTGATTGTCATTCCCACAGTCCTTTTTCCACTTTTGTTCTAATATCTAAAAATGTCTCCAGTGCAGAAATCTCCAAAAGCCTCTTGGAGCTTGAAAAGTACTTCTTCCACGGCTCTGTTGTGGCTTTCAGAACTCCCCCAGCTATGGCAGTGGTGAGTTTTGCCTTGAAAATCCATACCAGTGAAAGCTTTGCAAAAGCCATACATTGCAAAGAATGCAATAATTTGAATTCCACTATGCAATAATTATGCATTCCATAATTTAATAATAGAAATGCATTTCCCTTTTAAACCTAGCTTATTTTTGGAGTGGGACAAGAAAAAAGCTTCTTCTGTTTCACAGTAATAGGAATGGGACTTGCTTGAGAAATATTAAAAATACATGATTAAGAAATCAGATAGGAACATTTTCCACACTCAGCTAGGCTGTCAGAGTTCATTTGGAGATAACTGCTGGCCAGTTTTCATCAACATAATCTCAGTTCCCTGCAGGCTGAGAAGCTACCATGCAGGCCTGAAGTGAAAACAGAACTACTCTCATTTCTCCTGTCTTCATTTGGTGCCTTCTCACTCCATCACTCCTTCTGCTCTCCTGGCAGGAGCATTTTTAATATCTTCCAAACACTGGTGTCCCCCCCATGATTCAGTCATGGCAACATAGTAATGTTGTCCAGATCTCTCTCACTGCCTCTTCATGGTACCTGTACTAGCTGATTTAAGAACTGTAAGGAGAGGAAAAATCTTTTTCCAGGCTGACAGAGATGGAAAAACAGACAAGCTTTCAGGCACCCTAGCCTTTCTTCTGCAAATGCGAGGGTCTTGTATCCCCAAAAGCTCATCTTTTCTTTCCAACTCTAGCCACTGCTCTTATAAAACATATTACCTCTTCCACTAAACGACACCTCACTTGTAGCCTTAAACTATCATGTTATACCTGATATAGTACATTTGAAGTGCAAATCAAGAGGGCACATATCTTATATCGCTAGGTGGCAATGTTACTCTGCATCTTATCCTTCCTGAAGATGCATCTACATCTTTGGGTCACCTGCCAAATTCAGGTATTAGGATCAGGACTGGGCCTAGACTGGGGGGGGGGGCTGTGTTCTTTGCTAACAGACCACCTTGGTTTGCCTAGACCACACCATCATCGTTGCAAAACTGCAAATGAGGTAGGAGTTCTCAGAAGAATGGCTCAGCAGCCCCACCTAGCTCCATAATCTACTTCCTACTTATAGTGGTCACCAGAGGGTGATTAAAGGAAGAAAACGAGTAAATGGCAAGCAAGTATAACGGGATTTATTCCTTATTGCACTCTCCCAGCATCTCACAAATCTTTGGATTTGGTACTTCCACAGCCAGCTCTTGCATCTGAACCATTACATTTCAGAGACACCAGTGGCCTTACCTTCTATGAATTTGTCCTCCCCCTTTTGAACCTATTTATATTTGGGCTCCTGGGACACCTCCCACCAACGAATTCTGTGATTTCACTCTGACTGGTCTGGACTTGTTTCCTATTGCATCACCTTGTGCCCCTTATTCTCGTACAGTAAGACATAGGGAATTTAAATTCTCTACTCACTTTCTCCACTTGATTCAGGATTTTACAGCTGTCTACAGTATCTTCCTAAGTCACTTCTTTATTAACTCATCACATTGCTAAAAGCTCCAAGTATAGCCATTAAAGTTTTGAGAATTAAATACAAGATTAAACATAAGCTTCTGTTCTTCATATCCAGATATTTTCTCATGATTGTATTAATATGGCCCCTGACTCCTTTTGCGTAGTACATTGAGGAGTACAAGTCCTCTGCATACCAAATAGGGACTATCACACCATGTTGCTGTTTATATAGTTTTTTCAGCTAGTAAGAAAAAACATTTTCTTACTGGCCATGGCTATCGCTGGTATCCTTGGTGTCCTGTAGTGTGTCATGCTTATTTATATGTAATGTATCTACTGTACAGAGTTCAAGGACTCTTCTACAGGCACCTTAACTCCAGAGAACTAGGATATAAAGGGGTATGGTAGAGAATCCTAGCAGTACGTAAAATTAAATCAAGAAGAACTGCATAAAAACCTCAAAGCTGACTTTCAACCATTATTGGAAGCCAACACATTTTACCAAGGTAAGGATGGCAAAACTCACTGATTTAATCATGCTAGCAAAATTACAAAGGATTTAGAACACTATTAAACTTGCAAAAATATTATTAACAATTGGGAAACTACTCAAAATTGCTGTGTTTTATAATAACCTCAGCAATAACATTGCTTTTTGTTTTAGAATATGCCCATTCATAGACAAATTTGGCCGTAGGATTCCAGTTTCAGTATATGAATATTTCCCATGTGAAACTCTGCTGCTGAGCTGTTTAAAAATAAAAAAGGCACTCTTAAACAGCCCTGAAATTTCAGACTTAAGAGTCACCTGAAAAGCAGAAGTGAATAGCATTATTTGAAACATTCTTTGAGCACTTTTCTACCCAGTTAGCCCATCTCCAGTAACTGTCCGAGAAATTCAGTCAGAGTTGGGAACAACCTATTGTACATATTTCAGTTCTGCATGGTGCAGGGCACTGATTGCAGTATGCAGAAACTGTATTTTAGCAAATGTATTTTTACAGTATACATAAAAAATAATAATTCAATATATAATAATTTAATATGTAATTTTTATATATTTTTATTATTTTTTAGCAAATGTATTTTTACTCATTTTAAATTTTCCCAAGTGACCATACCACCTTGCATGAAGCAAATCCTAGATTCAGGGAGCTTCTTCATCAGGCAACCCATGAAGAAGTCATTGCCAAAATCCTCTGCATGAATGAAGACTCCGTATTTTAAGAATTCCACCTCATAAGGGGTGAACTCCCCCCATTCTGCAAGCAGAGACACAAAAATGTCCACAAAATGGACTTTTAAATCTCAATCCCATCCCTATCTCCATTCGGGCAGAGCTCTGAAATGACAAGGAAGCAATTGCAGGACAAGCCCTATCAGCAAGGTGATCACAGACTGGTTTTCGTCACGGTAAGGCATTATTGTTCATCTAGTTTCGGGCACTCACTCAGGCAATGTTTCCTTAAGGTTTTCATACAAAACTTTCCAAAGAGTCTCTCCAGATAAGACAGAAATGAAGTTCATACCAAAAAAATTGGCTGTTATGTTATTCTACATATGGAAACCAAGGCTCTGACTTGGGTGTGTCTTGGCTGTCCTGAAGAGCCTTCCCTAAATTTCTCCTACCCATAGAAGCTGGGTTCCTCAGAGAGTCTGGGCATAAAAGAAATTGAAAGAGGAAGAGGACGTGACACTGGAGTTCAGATGTGCAAAGGGATGCAAGGCCTTTTTTAACCAGCAATGCAAGTCATTCATATCTCAGCTGAGCCCAGATACAATTCAGTTCTTGCCATCACCTTTAAACTCTGCAAGGCTGTATGTAATCTTCTTTGATGTTGAGGGTCATGTAGCTAGGTAGAGGATTCTGACCTTGATCCAATGCCTCTTGCTCATCTGAAAGTTTTTGATCATTTTTCTGTGAATTGACCGAAAAAAAAAAGACCAAGTGTGTAACTAAGGACTTCTCATTCTTTGTGTCTGGGCTTGCAAGATTAAAGAATAATAAACATTTGTTCCAGTTACATTTTCATATTCTCTTCACTCATTTTGTATCCATGCACTTTTTAACCAAAAAGAAAAAAGATCTGAACATTTATATGTCCACAAAAGCTCATTAAGTTAGTGATGAGCTGTGGGACATTTTGTTGTGCAAAAGGCTATCTTTTCTCCCAGTAAGTGCATCCATTGTGTACGGATTATTTAATTTCTTACAGGGAGGAAAAGAGAAAAAGAAATCAAGAAAACTCTGCTGTTAGGAGATCATATACTCACACAGGTAGAAGGAGATACAGGTTCCTGCTCTAGTGAGCCCCTTTGGAGCTGGTAATTATGTGCTGAGAGACACATGGGGCCAAATGCCCTGTTAGTCAGGGGAAATCATCTGCCTGGATAATGCTGGTGTTCTATTAAGTCAGCACCTGTCCCTAGGGTTTCATTTTCCATACAGTAGTGTTCAGTAACAGATAGGGAACACATATGCACAGTGCCCCATCATTTAATGCTTTTTCCAGTAGAAGCCCCCACAAATCAGTGCTAGAGATCTGGTATCCCGCTTGCTTCTGCAGCTTTAGTTCCTTGTCATAGTACTTAAAGCTTTCCAAGGAAAAGCTGCTCAGCTTGCACTTGGTCACGTGCCTCCAGACTTCACTAACTGGTCCAGACAGATCCTTGTGTGACCAGTCGGTGCTCTGATACAAGGTCCTAGGGAAAAGAAAGGAAATATATTATCATATCCTCACCTATACATTTACTTCTTAGATTTGGATTTAAGGACAACCTCAAGCGAACTATTTGACATCCACTGAAAACACCTTTTGGGCTTAGTTTATCAAGGATTGGATTTAGAGGACCTCCAAAACCGTAGCAAAACTGGAGACTTGTGAAAAGCCCCTCTATGTAATCTGGGTACCACAGACCTCGCACACAAAGCTACAATTCGCCACCAGAGTCACTCAAATCCCACATCAATTTCCAGGAAAATTCTAGAGATGAAGCAAGGGGCCAAGGAATAAGCTGTTCCTCATTAGCAATGCCCAGGCTATATGCTGACTCAGGCACCGGGGGAGAAGCTCCATCATTTCACTGTTCCCCTTCCTGATGAAGAGGTGGCCAGGGAAAGACCTCATCTCCCTTTTCATATTGTACTTTAAAAATTCCCAGAACTTAAGGAAATAAAATAACTGTTGTGCTGGGTTTGTTTGTCTTTATTTGAACCTCTCAGTGTGGCTGTATAAAGAGTCCTAGAGATTCTAGAAAATCTATGATGATGATGATAGATTTCTATCTATTGTTCTATCTATGAATAAATAAATTACTGCATTTAATTAAATCAAAATGCTAAACACTGTGAGTTAGCTATCAAATATTAGGCAGGTGGAAATTAGGGTAGACACAATTTTGGAATAGAAATTGAAAACTCCAACACAATAGAAACAAGTGAAATATTTTATCACATGATCCTAGTTTCAGACGCTATCCCAATGAAACAACAAAATAACCTGAGACTAAAAAATATGCTTTCTTTTACCAAAATAAAGAGAATAAATCTCTTCATAGAGCAAACTACAGAGATGACAAATGACTGCTTTGTTCAGGATCTCCTTACCATGTTGAGCCTTAAAAATTCAGGATGAATCACAGGAAGAACCGTAACTAAACTGGATAGACAATTGACTGGACAAGTGTATTTAAAAGAAGATCATCCAGAATCCAAATATTCAGGGTAACTTTGACATCTTTCATTTCTGGAAGAAATTAGTAAGTGATGGATGGCAAGTAGTAGTAAAGCTGAGTCTGCAGTTTGCTGTCAATAGAAAGGCTGCTGCCAATTTAAGGGCACATACCAAAATGCAGCGCATCATGGTTCAAACAAATGAAATTTGAAAATTGTTGAATAGCAGATCAGTTTTCCTAACTGTGATTCCGTTAGGCTGTCATTATTTGGCTAAATGAATTGGCTTATTCTCTTAGTGACTGACTGACTTAAAATCCCTAACTTACTCAGCGCCAGCTAGGAGTGACATATGTGGCGTGCTTACTCACTAACGGCTGCACCACACAGTCGTTGCATGGGAAGCAGAAAGGGCTCTCCAGGCAATTTGTTGCTTCTAATAATTCTTGAAAGAATATATAAAGCCTAATTATTTGCTACAGAATTTAGATCAACATTTGGCTTGAAAATGTACTAACTGAAAGTGAATTTGGCTGGGAGCCTCAAAGCCTAAAACGAGGGCTCAAGCCAAGACCCTCCAGCTGTCAGCACCTCACAGTAGCATCAAGTGTCTACTCAGGGGAGATCTCCAAGGACATCCAGGCTCCCAGCTCCACGGGAGCGTGTCAGAAGCCTTCATGCACCAGGAGAGCTGCCTCAGGGCAGCAGTCCCAGGAATCTCATCTTCAACTGATTATATTTTTCAGAAGTTCATCAAAACAGACGCATTTCAATAAACGTTTTTGCTCCTGATGGAATCCAGCTAAACATACCCAAGCATCAAGATTTTGTTCTTTTCCAAAGTGATAGTATATTAAGTGATTTTACCGAGCTCTAGCTCCCATGTTTTGGCAAGAGGGATATCTGAACTATTCATGTAAACAGGTGAGGAGAAAATAACTAGACCTGTAGACTCCGACTTCTCTCACTGTGTAACAAGCAGTGTAACTGCAATGCATCTGAAGAAGTCTGTGAGAGGTTTAACTTAGTAAGGCTCTGCAGTGACAGAGGCACCAGAATGGTTTGGTTGTCCTGAATCCCCAGGATGCGTTTTGGGCAGCCCACACTGAAGCCACAGCAACTACGGTACCACTGCTGTTGCTACACTGAAAATTATCAAAGCTAATGCTGTCTGTCTTGTCTCCCGCCGCAGAGTTACTTCCAGTCTAAAAGTAAACATAGAGTTTTCTCAGATGCTGTTCCAGCAGGGACCAGTTTGAACAGCTGTCTGTGGCCACTGGTTCCAAGGTATTTTCCATCTGTTACATGTGGTGTCACAATTTTGAAAGACCTGTCAGCCAGAAGGCACTGCAAGACAGAAGTATTCTGGTGTAAGAGTTAGGGATCAGTCGGTGGGTGTTTGTTTCTGCGTTGCAATGTTTGTAGTTGGCCTTTAGGCCTTCATGCTAAGTCTGCAGGGCTCAGTGAAATTATGCCTCGGTGGTGCACTGAGTGCTCCATAGCAATCAGTTTGACTAATTGTGTTTTAAAAAATATGTTGTAACTAACAAATTTCCACAAAAATTTTAGAACATAGGCTTATAGCACTGTATAGACAGCAAGCTGCATAAAGGAGATACTGTTTTTCATATAACGTGTCCCACATTACTCAACAGCACTACTACTTGTTCTGGCGATCAGGTGGAAGCTCTGATCCTAAATGGAGTTTCAAAGAAGTTACTGCAGTAAGAGGAGCTGATAAGAAAAACAAACGCAGAGATAGTTTTATTTAAAAAATATATGCTATTTACATGTCCTATATTCAAAGTAAATCAACAGATCTCTGTGATGGTGAAGGAAAAGGTTGACATTTTATGAAAACTTTTTTAAGGAGCAAAATATTCAATAAACTCTGAGCGTTTTCTGATCAGTACTCTCAAAAACAAATCATACTGAAAGCAAGTGGCTAACTGTCCTTAGCACTTGAGGGGGGACCAGAAGAGCTGATGGGGGGCTGAGTACAGAGATTCTTCCCTCTCTGGTCTGCTGCCCACACACTGCTGTAGCCTAGTCGTTGTGATGAGGGAACAGACTACATCTTCCAACACCTGGGTAAGCTCCTGGAAAAGGTCTCATGGCATATTGGCTCTGATCCCAGCTCTGTTCCAGCCTGCCAAGTCACCTTGGGCAACCATTTCCACCTGAATTTATCTTGATTCTCTATCTGCCTTTCCCATCTATAAAACTGCAATAATGATCCTTCCCTATTTTGTAATCTGCTTTGACCTCTCATGATTTAAAACATACAAATAATAACTACTATTATTATTATTTCCACAGGACCCACAAAAAGAGAGTGCTTTATCAATAATTATTTATCAATAATTATGTTTTTCTTTCTCTACCAATCCCTTAATTCTCATTCTTTCTTTAAACTTGTGGTGTTACTTTTGTGAATAGGTATGACTTAAAGCATATCTGGAACTATTTTATGCATGATTTATCTTTTAACTCTTCTGATAGAATCTGACCATGAAACATCTTCCAGTTTTTCAGCATGCATTTGATAGTTTACCTCTTATTTCCCATAGCAGGAAAGAAATTACTTTAACTTGACAAATGCAGACCTCCCTATTTTTTTTAATGTAATATTATGCTATTTTTAGGCTTACTACCACAACTTTAAAATACAGTATATGTACAAGGTACCTTTAGGTAACGATTTGTTGGTCAAGAAGGTTATAAAATCATTTCTTTTTTTCAACAATATTTTCTACAAATTCTTTGCCTTACATTAACTTCTAACTGTTAAAAAAGTAACCATTGACTTTGCATAGTTATATCCTCAGACAGTGCCAGAGAAGCAGATAAGAACAGGAATAGCACTTTTTTCAGTAACTATACCTGTTAATTATTGACAATTAATTTGTGTTTTCAGAGAATTTATTCATTTATACTCTGTGATATCTCTTTGTCATACGTATTACCTAGAATCCTGTTTTAAAAGATATGTATTTAATAATTTCAGAGTTTCAGAGAAACCTGCTCTGAACTTCTGACTTGTAATTTCACATCTAAACAGGGCTGTGGTGAAATCTTAACGCAATCCTTCATCCTCTCTGAACACAGCAAACTTACTGCAAACTTGAGGCGTCAGTCCAGTCTATAACAAGTCTGTTCTCCTTTAATAAGAGCAAACCAAAGTCCCACAACTTGATGATCACAAATAACAGCAGCGTACTCAGTAGCTGGTGAGGCCTGAGTCTCGACATAGCCTGAGGGAAGACTGCAGCTAGGCACAAGGAAATCTGAATCCAGAAACAGCCAATTGCAGCCAGAGCGTTGCCTGAAGAATAACAAATTAAGCCAGCAAGCTGTACTGTTGTACACAACACAGATTTAGATAATTTTTGGAGCAGACCTCAAATATTTAATGCTAAAGGTAAATGCAAACGATAATCTTCGTCGCTGAGATTTCTTTTCATATACTCAGAGCCCTGAATAGGAACAAGTGGATGCACAGTGCCTTCTGTCAGCTTGCTTCCATTCTCTTCCTATCACTTG
Organism: Rhea pennata; assembly: GCF_028389875.1. Taxonomy (NCBI): domain Eukaryota; kingdom Metazoa; phylum Chordata; class Aves; order Rheiformes; family Rheidae; genus Rhea; species Rhea pennata. Next base: position 15,915,756 of record NC_084667.1, on the reverse strand, counting down.
AACCACTGTGAAAGGTTTAATTTCAATAGCTGGTACAATTACAGCATGTCCAGATTAAAGAGGACTGCCTTAGACAGCCTGATATATGAGCAAGAGCTGGAAGAATTGAAGAACTCGGTTTGATCATTAAAATGAATAAATAAATAAATGCACAGAAACTGACCAAGGACATGGTAATACTCTGTCCTCTAACACCGGAGTGATTTTTACAGAGATGACAATGATCAGTAGATCTGCAAGTGTCCTGTGACAGTGAGGAAATAAACAAAGACACGTATTAGAAGAACAGCTCCAGCTGTAAAAGAGTCAGCTCCAGTGAGAGAATTTCTAGAGACTTTCTGGGTGTCTCATTTCAGAGGATATTCCTATCCAAGTATGTATCAAACAGTGATAAAAAAAGGTAGACTTGCACCTGCTTCAAGTAAAGAGGACCAGCTCAGGTGAACCTTCAGAGGTATCACATGGAATCTGGACTTGCTGCCGCATGGTGCCTGTTTGTGCTGGAAGGCGATACACAGAATAATCAAGGCACATCAGCTATATGCCATACAAACCAACTAACCAGCCTCCCTGGCAGCCTTGACTGCAGGATAGCATGTGATATAGAAATTCTCATACCGTGCATCAGGGCAAGTGGTGGGTTCCCAGATAACCCATGGGTGCTGACAGGCCTCAAGGCCTCCAGAGCAACTGCAAACCTCTTTCCTTCACACAAATAAAATAAGACAGTAAAGTCATTAGAACCAGCTTTTCCTTCTAAACACATACATACAGCATCCAAGTAACAAGGTTTAGATCCATACCCAGTGCCTCTAAGTACTATCTAAATATTTTAAATCATCAAAAGAAATCAATACAAAAAGCAGTACAATATAATGCAGAAATACCCACAAGACAGCAGTGCTACAATTTCTCCTCCCCACCCCAACTCCTTAATGAAGCAACAGAGGATAAATTATATTACCTAACTAACATTATGGGTACATGTAGTCCTTGCGAAATCTGTGCATAATAACAGAAGTAAAGATGTCATTAGATCACCCTTATATATATACTCTTTTGTTGAATTGCGACTATCAGCCATGGATTGTTGTAGGTACATTCATTTTTAGACTTTTCATAAGCATTGCCAGTGATTCACTACTGTCAGGGAATCAAACAGTAGGAACCAAAAAGTCACACGTTTTAATGCCAGGAGGTATTAATATGAGACCAGACTTCCTTCTTTCCATCTCAGCCCCTCTTCCCGCAATTTGTGGTGCAATCTCACGTCTATCATTTGAGAATAAGTTTTAGAAAGATACTCCGTTTCCATTTAAGAGTAAAATAATAGCAAATTAGGTCTTCGCTGAAAAGTTGACACTGTTGAGGCAGACATGGTGGGTAGTTAGAACTGCTGGGCATCTAAAGAAACTGTTATTAGAGGGAAAAATCATGGAAGCCAAGCTAGCAGCAATGCACATAACTGCCTCACATTTCAAAGAAAATAGCAGTGGAAACAAAATCAATAGCAGAAGTAGCTGAATCAAATTAACACTCACAAGTTTTCTCTTTTGGGAGAATATTGACCTTTCATCACATAAAGGAATGAAAACAAACTTTTTTTTTCAAGTTTTGCTAAAACTAGTATATCTTTCTTTTAAATGTTGGTATTTTGAGTGAAAAATGCTATTGATGTGCTTTATACGAAAAGGTACTTATGATATTTTTTTCCCCCAATTCTCCTCCAGGATTTTTCTGAAAAAAGCTACGCTTCACATGATATGCAGCCTTGTGCAGAAACTGAGGCTAAGCTGCAGCACTCATGGTGCACTGCAGTGGTATTTCTGATTTGATTTTTTTCCATTTAGATTCAGAATTTTGAAATCAATACTCTTCTGAATAAATACACTTTATGGCAGGGACAGCTCTTCTACAGATCTTTTCTTTCTTGTGAAATTTGGAACTGAATCGGAAGCTACCAACAAGACGTAGCTCAACATGATAACGAGAACAAGGTCAGCCAAGTGGCATGAGGTGTCCTTCTTTCTCTGGGTTTGGTATAAACCAAAACTGGAAAGAATTTGCAAATATGATGAGTGAGGTTAAGTGTATGCCAAAGTCTCACTTACGGGAAGTAGTTAGCACTGATAATCTACAGGAGCTGATTATAGATCCTGTACACTTAAATAAAAATAGATAGATATCTAAGTACTTTGTTTTTTATGGCAGGGATGGAAGAGTTATGTTTGAGAAAACAGCATGGAAGTAATAGGGGATATCGTTGTAATTAAGTAATAAAATTAGGGTGCAATAAATCACCTCATTGATTCACTAGAAGGCTCCCTTGTATGATAGCTTGTACTAATTAATACGAAAATAAAGACACCACTCACAATGCTGATGAGAATTCCATAACGTACTGGAACAGCTAGCCATGAGCAAGGGTGTTTACTCCAAAACATAAATAGGCCTTCGTGTGCCTGAGAATTCAGGCCAAAGTCTGTAAATGTCAGCCAGCATTTTCTGAAATAAATTTTGGACCTACAAGGTGTAACACACATGGAGCGTAGAGTTTGATCGTTTCGTTTTATTTGACAGGAACTTCATTCAGTCTGCATTAAAAGCTTAGATTACAGCAAATTGTTCATCCTGACGTAAACGTTGCGATGCAGATGCATTCCCAACATGTGCTTTGCTTCTGGCAGCCAAGTCTTCTGATTTTATATCTGTCCTTTCCACAAAGATGCCATCATCAGCTTCATTGACATCAAAGTAAACCACAGAAAAAGACACAGCCTCCAGACTGTAGTTTTAATCGCAAGATTACATCTAATCCTATTTTCACAGTGAAATTAAATGAGCTGATATTTCTGGCTAGAATCCTTGATGACTCTAAAATTGATCTAGGAGTCTACAGCAACTTTCTTGTGAATAAAAATGAATTAAATCCTTAAGAAAAATTATCTGACTTGCAAAGAACACTTACACCCATGACACCGCGTGTCTAGGTTCCGTTCTTAAATTGGAAAGGAACTCTAAATTTAAAGAAAGGTAGTAAAGACTGGTCCTGAATAAACAAGAAATGATGGATACCTCTGACAGGCAGATCTTCAAAAAGATTCCCTATTTAATAGCAGAATATGATAGAAGCACCAGCACCAACATTTGTGAATGAAGGTTTCTTCTACCTTGACCAGCCGATAATGCACTTTGTTACCTCCTGCTGAGAATGCAGCAACACGAAGTATCTGAGAGAGAATCTGTAGTCTCCTGCAAAACTCAAATATGCCTTTTCAGCAATGCAGACTACCTCAGCCACATCAGAACTCTGCTACACTCTTTACATTGGCCTCCTACAACATAACAAATCACATCTGGGTTCTTGGCCCTTATCTACAATGTAATCAAAGCCTCATTTCAGTAAAAAGGTTGCCTGAAGCTCCTCTCTGAAGACCATCATTGATAAAGGTCCTCAGGCTCTGTGAAACTTGCCTGTGGGTAAAGCTTTCCCTGGCATTGCTCTGAGTCTTCAGAATACACTTCACAGAATCACAGAATGGGTAAGGTTGGACGGGACCTCTGGAGATCATCTAGTCCAACCTCCCTGCTCAGGCAGGGTCACCTACAGCATGTTAGACAGGGTTGCATCCAGGTGGGTTTTGAATATCTCCAGAGAAGGAGACTCCTCAGCCTCTCTGGGCAACCTAGTCCAGTTCTCCGTCACTCTCACAGGGAAGAAATTCCACCTCATGTTCAGGCAGAACTTCCTGTGCTTCAGTTTCTGCCCATTGCCTCTTGTCCTGTCACACAGGACAACTGAAAAGAGTTTGTCCCCATCCCCTTGACACCCTCCCTTCAGATACTCATACACATTGATAAGATCCCCCCCCCTCAGTCTTCTCTTCCTCAGGCTGAAGAGGCCCAGCTCTCACAGCCGTTCCTCACAGGGCAGGTGCTCCAGCCCTCTGATCATCTTTGCAGCCCTACGCTGGACTCTCTCCAGTAGTTCCATGTCTCTCTTGAACTGGGGAGCCCAGAACTGGAAACACTACTCGAGATGAGGCCTCAGCAGGGCTGAGTAGAGGGGCAGGATCACCTCCCTCCACCTACTGGCAACACTCTTCCTAATGCACCCCAGGATACCATTGGTCTTCCTGGCCACAAGGGCACATTCCTGGCTCATGGTTCAACTTGTCATCTACCAGCACTCCCAGGTCCTTCTCTGCAGAGCTGCTCTCCAGAAGGTCAGCCCCCTGCTTGTCCTGGTGCCTAGGATTATTTCTTCCTATGTGCAGGACTCTGCGCTTGCCCTTGTTGAACCTCAGGAGGTTCCTCTCTGCCCCAGCTCTCCAGCCTGACCAGCTCTCTCTGAATGGCAGCACAGCCCTCTGGTGTCTCAGCCACTCCTCCCAGCTTGGTAGCATCAGCAAACTTGCTGAGGAGGCACTCTATGTCCCCTCATCTAGGTCACTGATGAAGAAGTTGAACAGGATGGGACCCAGTACTGAGCCCTGGGGGACACCACTAGCCAAAGGCCTCCAACTGGACTCCGCACCACTGATGACGACCCTCTGAGCTCTGCCTTTCAGCCATTTCTCAGTCCACCTCACTGTCCACTCATCTAACCCACACTTCCTGAGCTTATCTAGGAGGATGTTATGGGAGACAGTGTCAAAAGCCTTGCTGAAGTCAAGGTACACAACATCCACTGCTCTCCCCTCATCTACCCAGCCAGTCATTCCATCATAGAAGGCTATCAGATTGGTTAAACAGGATTTCCCCTTGGTGAATCCATCCTGACCACTTCTGATCACCTTCTTTTCCTCCATATGTCTGGAGATGACATCCAGAATGAGCTGTTCCATCACTTTTCCAGGGATGGAGGTGAGGCTGACTGGTCTGTAGTTGCCTGGGTCCTCCTCCTTCCCCTTTTTGAAGATAGAGTGACATTGGTTTTCTTTCAGTCCTCAGGCACCTCTTCAGTTGTCCATGACTTTTCAAAGATGATGGAGAGCGGCCTGGCAACAACATCCGCCAGCTCCCTCAGTACCCATGGGTGCATCCCATCCGGGCCCATGGATTTGTGGATGTCTAGCCTGCCCAGAAGGTCTCTAATCCTATCCTCCTCAACCAAAGGAAAGTCTTCCCTTCTCCAGACTTTCTCCCTTGCCTCCAGGCTCTGGGTTTCTTGAAGGCTGCCCTTAACAGTGTAGACTGAAGCAAAGAAGCATTCAGTAATTCTGCCTTCTCTGAATCCTTTTTCACCAGGGTCCCCACCCCATTCAGTAGCGGGCCCATATTTTCCCTAGTCCTCCTCTTGCTGCTGATGTAGTTGAAGAAGCCCTTCCTGTTGTCCTTGACATTCCTTGCCAGACTCAATTCCAGCTGGGCCTTAGCCTTCCTTGCTGCATCTCTACATACTCTGACTGCATTCCTATAGCAGGAATAGCCTGTCCCCTCTTCCACATTCTGTGTGTTTTCTTCTTCTGCCTGAATTTGGCCAAGAGCTCCTTGCTCACCCATGCAAGTCTCCTGCCCCTTTTGCTGCACTTCTTACTCATAGGGATGCACCGCTCTTGAGCTTGGAGGAAGTGACGTTTGAATATTAGCCAGCTTTCCTGGACCCCCCTTCCTTCTAGGGGCTTAACCCATGAGGTTCCTCCAATTAGGTCTCTGAAGAGGCCAAAGTCTTCTCTCCTGAAGTCCAGGGTTGCAATCCTGCTTATTGCCTTACTTCTTTCCTGCAGGATCCTGAACTCCACCATCTCGTGGTCACTGCAGCCAAGGCTGCCCCCAACCTTCACATCTCCAACCAGTCCTTCTTTGTTGGTTAGGACAAGGTCCAGCAGGACACCCTTCTTCATAGACTCCTCCACCACCTGTGTCAAGAAGTTATCATCGATGCATTGCAGGAGCCTCCTGGACTGCTTGTGCCTTGCTGTGTTGTCCCTCCAGCAGATATCTGAGTGGTTGAAGTTTCCCATGAGAACCAGGGCCTGTGATCGTAAGGCTACTTCCAGCTGCCTGTAGAAGGCCTCATCAACTTCCTGATCAGGTGGCCTGTAGTAGACACCCACGACAGTGTCCCTCGTGCTAGCCTGCCCTTTGATCTTCACCCATAAGCTCTCTACTGCCTCCTCCTCCATCCCTAGGCAGACCTCAATGCATTCCAGTTGCTCTCTCACATAAAGAGCAACTCCACCACCTCACCTTCCTGGCCTGTCTCTCCTAAAAAGCACATAGCGCCATCCAGTCATGCGAGCTGTCCCACCATGTCTCTGTGATTGCAATGAGATCATGGCCCTGTGACCATGCACAGATCTCCAGTTCCTCCTGTTTATTTCTCATGCTGTGTGCGTTGGTGTACAGGCATTTCAGAGAGGTAGACATGCATGCAGGTTTCCCAGGAAGGGTTTAGAGGGTCCCCCATAGCCATGTCCCACACGCACATCCCCAGCTGCATGCACCCGTTGGAGGCTCCCCCAACTGGAGCTGTGTTTTATTGACAGCCCTCTCTCTATGACTCTCCCCTTCCCTCTTCCTACCTAGTTTAAAGCCCTCTTTACCAGGCTGGCCAACCTGTTGGCAAAGACACATGTGCCCCGCTTAGTGAGGTGAATCCCATCTCTCCACACCAGTTGCTGATCTTCAAACAATGTCCCATGATCCTGGAAACCAAAACTCCATTGCCAGCACCAGTGGTGCACCCGATTTTAATTTGTATAATTCATCTACTCCTCCTCCCATCCTTCCCCCTCATCAGCAGGACCGAGCAGAAGACCACATGGGCTCCCAGACCCTGGGTCCAGACCCTTGACCACCCTGCCCAAAGCACTGAAGTTTTGTTTGTTTCTGTTTTGCTCTCTAACAGGGAGACTTCCACAGGGACTAAAACATACCACAAGCCTTATCACCTTGCTTTTTAGACAAAGGCTCACCTCTGCAATATACTTCATCTCCCCTAGACACATGTGAAAGAATACTAAAAAAGTACAAATGCATAAAAGAAATATCTGCACTCTGCCCAAAGGATATGGAAAAGAATGAATTACTGATTACAGGTGTCAGTCATATGGCTGAATGCACAACTAGATGATCTGTTGTCTTTATGACATTGGAACAACAAGGATAAAATTAGAAATGATTCTACAGGTTCTTTATTCTTCATGGGAAAATATACTGAGAATTAATGAAAAAGTACTTTAAATGTATTTTTTACGTTAAAGTATTGAAGATGAGAAGTTGTAGCTTCTTCTTCTCATAAAAGGACTACCCCAAATATCTTAAAGCAAGTCTTGCAAGGAGTGAATATTTGTATCAGTTTTTACATTCTTTATAAAGTTCTTTGGATGTCCCACGTGGTAAATAACAGCAGTATAGACAAAGGCCTGTTGATATTCCATTTATGATTAGTGTTCAGGATCTGGCAAAGTCTTAAATTCAACACATGCAGTAGTAAGCAGGGTACAGAGGGAAAATATGGTCTCAATCAAGGATGTTAAATAATAAGATGCAATAACTTTTAAGATGTGGGAAGCTGTACACATGAAAAAGGCGATGCTAGGCTTAGTTTCATAAGTGGTGAGAAGGTGTGACATGACCTAGCCCCAAGAAATTTGTAAATACAGAATGTCTATTCAGAAATCAATACACATGTTTCATTGTCATTACCTGTTCACAACTGCTGAAGTTGCCTAAGTGTGTTTGAAAGAAGCTGTAGTATTGGGCTGTTATTTTGTTAGCGCAGCACTTCATGAAATGTCTCAGCTTTTGCAATAGCATCCGTCCAGGTTTGCTGGTTCTTTCTGAGCACAAACTAGAAAGTCACATCCTGAGCAGACTGCCACAGCCGTTTAGCTCTGCAAGCCACACAGCAGACAAGCAGCAAAGGGCTGTGAACCTCAGCATGGATATGTGGTGGATCTCAAGCCACCAAGCGATTCTAGATCTCTGCCATTATCTCCTGTGTATCTCAGCCTCTCTTCTCCACCCACACTTCTTGCTTGTTCATTTCTGTTACCTCCACCCTTTTCAAACCTGTTAATTTTGACAATTTAAGAATTTATAAAACATTTTTAAGACCTGTTTCAACTTCTCATTCAGTAATAGTCTCCTCTGACCTGCAAGAATAATGAAGTCTACTAGGATAACACAGTATCACCATAAAAGGCTTTTTAGATCATCCTATTCAGTGAAAGACAACAGGTTCAATACCACCTACATTGATACAGTGTTACAGCATGGTAGCTACTCCTACCTTCTGCCTTTGAGACCGGGACAAGGCTGAGCCATTTATCTAAGGTAACAAACCCACTCCTACAACCAGTCCTTCAATCAGCAACGAATTTTGTCTCCTAATGCCCCTGTGAGGCCCCCAATGCCCCTGTTGTATTCTTTGTTTTAGAGATGAGTTGTTAAAGCTCTGAGGAAACTCGTCTTGTCCAAGGTAACACCAAGAGTCTGCAGCAAGGCATGGGGGAACATCCCACGTAATACCTTTAACCACCAAAACAGCTTGTTACTCTCACGCACACAGGATATAGAGAAGTCCAGTAGAGCTATAAGAAGCACATGCACCTCTTTACAATCTATTGACACTGGCACTGGAGATGGAATCATTTCCACAGCTTCAAGGAAGTGCCCTACCCAAGATCCCTAAACAAATAACAACGTATTAGTGAACTACAGGATTGTGTATAACACGGTTCATTTTAGTGGCAGCTTATGACACTATGAAGGCATAGCACATGCTTTACACACCTGAAACTATCTATATAACATCCCCGATCTTGGAGTTTGTGCCAACAGCCTGTTAAGGCTTGAGGAAAAAGGGAGAAAAAGACCTAGAAATAATGTATTAGACTCAAGAACAGAAAATGGGTGATCTGAGGGAAACTGTGCTTTTTGCATATGTTTAGATGGTAGCAATGAATTGAGGAAAAATGAGAGTAGACTTGAATAACATGAGTAGATGAAACCAAAGAGAAGGCTGGGCAGAAAGGAACAGAGGTTGCTGAAAACTGTAACCACCAGGCTGATTCATATAACATTCATTGAGATCACTCATTCATCTGTTATTCATATTATTAACCGTGATTATGACCTTGTTATGATAAACATTAAGAGCAGTCCTCCATTTTTCCAGGTGCTGTAGTAGTTATGCAATTAGACCTTGATCTTGATCTAAACAGCTTACAATTACAGTAAGAAAAGTCTCGTTTCAGGATATGACATCACAGGGAGGAGGTTCTGATGATGAACAATTGCTTTTACATGTGCTTATTTTGTTTTCTAAAATAGTTAGGAAATCACTGTTGACAAGCCTTGTTGCAACTTTGTAATTATCCACATAGCTATTTCTCTATCTTTGTTCAGATTCCTGTTGCTGAATGCTTCTCTTTAGCTTCTTTTAGGATTTCCCTTTGCTAATGAAAATGCAGCCTGTCTGAGCATCCAGTAGTATAAGGAACACACCTGAGATGCCTTGCAAACGTGGCAATGCTCCTTCCCAAGGGACCTTACCCTAGAACTTCTCTCAGCCATGGCAAAGGCAGAAATTTTGTTTCACTGGACCGCTATAAAACTCTGGGTAGCAGAGACCTTTGGGCTGATTGAGCACAGCCATTCTCATGTCCTTGTGCACTGCGGTGGGAATCCGGAAAGGCTGGACACCCTGGGATCATGGCTTGTTGCTTCTGCCCTGACTGCTGATGGCTCCTGCTGGGACAGGACCTTGTGTCTTAGCTGCAGCTAGCTCTGCAACTGCAGCTGTCAGCAACAGTAAGGCCAGTTCTCATTGCATGGAGGAAGCAGGGCCATGGGCTGGTAGCTGCCCCTAGAAATGTGTTACAGCTCCCTATTCTGCATATGCCTCAAGCCAGCCCAGTCAGATGATGACATTCAAACTACAACCAGTTGAACGCTTCCCTCCAAACTCTTCATGCCCCATCCTGTACAGTCGCAAAGAAATAGCACTGTGCGGGCAGTGAATCCAGGTTTTGCTGGAACTGTGTATGCATTTATGAAGGACTGTGATGATGACAAAGCTCTTGAAGTTTAAAGGCAAGACATGACTGTAGCTGTGCAGCTGCCAGTGATTTGTTGTTAGCCAGTTTGGGAGAAGTACAAAGAGATCTTTGTCTCTGTGCAAGAGAGAACTCCAAATAATGTGTAGGAAAGGTCTTTTCAGGACAGTCTGAAAAAGACCGGCTTTCCTCAAGCAGGCGTTTCATCTACCCATGCAAGGGAAAGAGTAAAAGGGAATGTCAATAACTGTTTAATCAACAATATAACAACATAAACCTCCACAAAGAAAAGTATCCTGATAGAGACTTGGTATTTTCCTGTGACACTGAGGAAGAGCATCATTTTAGACATGCCTATTAAATTCAGATATCACTTTTGACTCCAGAGCCAGATCTCTGAGCCACAGATCTCTTGGGACAGTATGGCAGGGAAAAGTATCACCCTGTGATAACTCTGTGCAAAAGCATTTACCAAAGGCCAGTTCTGGAGACTGCTGACCTAGACAAACCTTTGGACTGACCTGGTATCATTGTTTTTACAACTTTTAATAGGAAAACTCTAGTCAAACTTAAACATGCTCAGAAATTGCAACAGCTGTGTCTGAGGAATAAGGTGTACTGCTTAGGTTGTAGCTGCCTGATAACCTGCACCTTATAGAACCAAAGCCTTCTGGTGAATGAACAAGCATTAAGCCATGTTTGTATCAGAGTCTGACAGACATCAGTAGCCTAATTCTTGTTGTTATGCTACCACCACATACAAATGAAATCCTCTATCCAGCACAAAGGGAAAAGGTTTGAAGAACGTGATAATAGATGACTGCTAGAGATGTTGTATAATGTAAACCCCGAGTCCTATGTTACAAATGACATGCAAAATCTAAGGAGATATGGATTGTAGGCAGCGGTCCTGCACAAAGGAGGATGCTCACTCTTCCTTAGCTACGCAATGGCACAGCCGAAGAAAAGCAAACCATACTCATCTTTGACAGGCAATGTTCCAAAAACTACAGTTTGGTCTAAGCAGACCATGACTCCAACAAAGCACTGACAACTCTTTACAGTTAGAACTATTTCTATGCCATCTTCCAACTTTCTCTCATCAGCTCTTTCTCTAAAAACAATTTCAGTCCTATATATCTGTATTTTTGTAGGTTTTTCCTTCCACAGGATTAGTCTTTCCTCAAAAGTGATTTTTTGGAAAATTGAATGGTTTGCTCAGTTTAGTTGGTGTTACTCGATAGGTAGATGTACACATTCACTTACTCTCTGGTATGTTCCCATCTTGTCCTTCCTCTTCCTGACAGGTGTTTCAGTTGTCCTGAATCTATACGCATCCAACTTGTTTTCTCCTATATAAATAACCACTGAGATTTTCTCTCTTCGTCCCCTTTCACCCATTCTACCAGCACTCCAGAAATATTTCAGTCTTACTGGTTTTGCCTTGGAAGTCTAGTATTTCAAAGGAGATACAGCAAATATTTGACAAAAACAAGTATGACAATAAGCTATATAATGTCTTTTTTAAAAAGCAATTACAAAAGTACCTGTATATATTTATGCTGTTTGTAGAAAAGGTCCTGTGAGCTGGTACAAAAGGCAGTGCTACAGTTTCAGCATTACCCAGTCACTTCTCAATATCAGTGTTGGCCTTCTTGCCAGAAGCAGAGGCCTGCATTGCAGTGCATCAAAAACTGTAACTGAGCATTGGCAGCTGAGTTTGCTCAACCACATTAGGCTGAAGTTACCAGTTTAGTTAAGAGACTTTGCGTTTACCGTAGTAGACTTCTGATACTACCATTAGCAGTTACACTTCCATAAGCTGAAAGATGTTGTTGATACCGAATGTATTCTAAGAATAGTCCAAATTCAAATATGCACCAATTCTGGAAACCTCAGTGGTACTTTATATACAGGCACAAGTCACAGTGCTCAGTTACACGCACCACTTTCACAACTGAACTACTGGGAACTGCAAGGAATGACTAATACTTACACGGATCTGCCTTTCTCAGATTTCTCATTCTTATGATTTTTACAGAGAGGGAGTTGCATGGACATTCTTCATTCTGCAAGAAAAGGACAAAACGATTACCTGTATAAATATTAAATTGCTTCTGCTTTATAAAATTTGCCCTCCCAAAGTGCATGTTGCAATTTTCAAAGCCGTGCAGCAACATTGGAACATGCACTACTTGCGCTGCTTTGAAATTTAAATGTCCTAACAAAGTTATAAAAAGAGACAGAGAAAGAGGAAATATTTCTCTGTCTGCTGATGCCATTAATCGGGGGAAAAAAACATAGTAAAGCAGTTTTTTTAAAAAAATGGTGCTTGCATTACCTTTCATCCATGGGGGTCCCACATTTGAAGTCTCTGAGCACCTCACAGACATCAATGCATGCATATGATAACACACATCCCTCTAAAATGGAGAAATTCTCTAACTTCCACTTCACAACTGGGAAAGGGATGCACGAAGTGATTAAATAATTTGTGCATGGTCAAATAGTAAGTTAGTTTCAGAGCAGAGCAGAGGCAGTACATGAAAATCCCTGGAGCTCAAGAACAAGTTTTAGGGCTTTTCCTGCCTGGTTCTGTTCCATGAGAACCCAAAACATTCTCAGATGCACTAGATAATGACAGATCAAGCTTTTCTTGGGTATCAGCCAAGTACAAATGTCAAACTAGAACAATCTTTGTGACCATGATTATTTGTTGTTAATCAATGTTAATCATGACTGAACAAATAAACAGAGTGAATGTCTAACCAAGCTGCTTAAAGAAGCACTAAGGATCTACAAGGTCATCCTTTCAAAAGGGGGAGACACTACTGAGCAGAATGTTAATCAATGACTTTCCTACGTACTCCACTACCCAGTGGCTGCTCACACAGCTACAAGGACGCAGTCTGTGACAATACTCATAGCTGGCGACTGCTGCACTAATGAAGAGCCTTCTTCAAGATCAACATGTATAATGCTTGTACTAAATCACAGATTCAGCCTGCGTTCTCACCAATCTCCTCTGAGACACCTCAGACTGCTTCGCAACCTCCATGCAGATCACCCACTATAGCTGAACTTCCCTGCACTAGCACAATGTCTCTACAGGGCAACTGGTATCAGAAAAGCTATCAGCCTGTCTGACATACATACATACATATATCAAGTTGGACTAAAAGCTCCCAATCCTTATCTAGGCATCAGAATCACAATCTCAAACTCACCTCGGGTTATCTTTATTTCTAATGAGGTAGGGTCTGAACTCCCTCCATCTTACCTCATGAAGGCTCCAGTATGATCCCATCACACTTCCAGTGGCAAACAGGTCAGAGAGAGACACTGCTTTGATATTAGATGCAACAGCTGGCCGTGATTCATGAAGAACCTTGGCAAACTTTAAGGAGGTACCTGTTGAGAAGCAAGTGGAGCACATGGTGGAGCACATGCACCACCTTCTTTGTTGCCTGCAAGGGAAAGTATGAGACATGATAGTCATTGGGGGAGGGTTTTGCTGAGGTTATTTGCTAGCTACACACCAGAGATGTGTATTGGGGAAAAACTGTACACACCAAGATACTAGGATTTATTATCAAAGGAAGATAAGAATGTGGTGCTTATGCATGGGTACCTATGAGCTTGCAGTCTAAAAGATTCACAAATCAGAGGAAATAGTAGCAGTTATGTGTAGGGTGGGTGAAAACAGTAGCTCTGCAACAGTCCAGTCAGCAGCCAAAAGGACTGCAGAAAAAAACACTTTGAAAGACCTCCACTTCAACCACATTTCTTTCTTTTTTCTTTTTGTTGTAGAGGAGCAAGGTTACTGGCTTTTAGATTTTACCCACATTTACCTGTAAATGTCAGTTTGGCTGTAATTTTCTCTTACTTTCAGAACCCCTTCACAAACATGAAACTTGATTATTCAAGCAAAAAAAAAAAAAAAAAAAAAAAAAGGCAAATATCAAAGAGTACATTGACTCCTCTCAAATGCTACTCTCCATATGTTCAGTATCATTAAAACATGATATAAAAATGATGCCAACTTTTTTCATTTCCTGGCAAAAAATTGTGCAATTGCAGGTAAATAGCCCCTTCCACAGATCCAGTTACCAACATGCCCAATGTCTCAGATACAAAGACTTACTGAGAACTACTGGAGACAATGCTATGTTCTCACAGTGCATACACTGTCTTCCCCTTCTACAGATGAGGAAAATGCATAATAAAAAGAGTCAGTTCTGGCCTTATAAATTTTTCACTGAAAATTCAAAATCATTCTGCCTGGTGAGAGGCCTTCAGCATCATATTAACATTCTTTCAATCCTATTTTCTTCTGTTCCCCTATCCTCAGTGCTTCTGCCCAAACCCACACAGTTCAGTAAGAAATAAGCATTAAGAAATAAGTCTCAGCAAAGGGGAAAACTAAGTAAAATTCTATGGACAGAATTTTACAGAAGATCTGACTAAATAATTCAAAGCTCCTTGCTAAACTGTAACGAAGCTGAGGAGTAACTTCCTTCTCTCTCAGGAAATAACATGAAGAATTGCTACTCTAAGTCTCAGCCAGCCAATTATGCAGAAGAGGTGGCTAAAAACTCCGTGGCCTATCACATTGCATTTGTAATTGAGAAGTCATTAATGTTAGGTGTTAGAAGAGGACAAGCACACTATGCAGAGATTTGTATGCTGCAGAGTATAAGGCAGAATGCATATGACTTTAGTCATCAAGTCCTTCCTTTGGGTTGGAAACTGCACTCGCCACCCCTGATTAAACATCTATGATTAAAGAGATGTTCCTGAAATGACACAAGGTAACAACATTCCTGGTGGTGTTACTTTGGGGAAAAATACCCCAAATTGTACAAGCAGCCTTGGCTGTTTGTCCCAAAACAAAAAACCTGAGCTGGAAGTGGATAAACCCAGATTGCTCCATTAGCTTCCATAGTGGCTGAACTGACGGCACCTGAGCTATCTCCCTTGTGGATGTTTGGCTCAATAACGAAGGGCTATAGTGGTAGCAAGACCTTGGAAAGGTGATGTCTGCCTTCATAAAAAGAAAAAAAACCACACCTCTAACCGAACACCATTGAGGAGAGCCTTGCTGAGGCGGGGAGGGAGGAAGGACATGGTCAGCCACCCAAAAGACAGCTGAGAAGCAAACACCTCTTGAATACGTCAAGGAAAGAAGAAAGCTGGACCAGCCTTCAGCCCTCTGTCACCTGACAAACACGATGACAGCCTGGCAGGCATTAGAAGTGTGTTGCCTGTTATCTATGCTTTGTTTACCAGATGTGCGCTCGTATCATTTAGCACATTCCCAGGAGATGCTTTGGGCATCTCTTCTGCTGTTCTTTGGTAACCGTGTTGACATGTGAGTGCTGTTACATTCTGTGCTGTACTATGTAAATCAGCTTTTTCCCCAAAGCCACTGCACTTCATTGTACTGGGCAAACAGGCAGTTAGTGTGTGGCCATCGCAACATCTTGATTTGCAGCAACTTATCTAGCAGCTATATTTTACATTTTATGGCTCTTTAACAACTACAATGCTATGAACAGACTACTGGTATCTTTTTCCAATTCTTTAGTGTGCTCTTTCGTGTGCAATCACGATACATCTTGCAATACCCCTTGTTTGGATATTTAGATTCACTACATTGAACAAGTTCCAAAACTGCTGAAGCAAAATTGCTCTTCATATGGTTAACTGTAGCACACACATGTGATATGAGACAGAACACAAATGACTGTGAGCAGAAATGGCAGTGGTCCTCTGAAACAAACACATAAGTTGAATTTAATTAGTAAGAATAAATGTCACTGAAGAACAAAAGTCCACCATCCATATATCCCTGTCATCCCTGACAAAAGTCTGAAATATTCAATATGCTCGATAAAACATGGCAGTTCATGACAAAAAAAGCATGTAGGAAACAGACATTCTTAAAGGTAGAACATCATTTAATTCAGGTTATTAAAACCAAATAAAATTATTTTTATTGATACTGTATGGACACTACCTTCTGCATCTGAAAAGGGCTTCATGGATTTACTACCAAGGGTCCCAGTAAAATGACACTGTATTTTGTAGATGGAAAAATACTACCCAGCAAGACAATAAGAGATTGCAGGGAAGGAGTTAAGACTATTTTCTTACCACACACAGCTGAATATTGGCATTTTGTGCATCACAGTGAGATGTGGTTGACAACATAGACTACTCCATTTGATATTGAACTTACCGATGAAAAAACAGCTGCTCCCTAAACTGAATCATATGACTTTAAAGTGAATACGTCAAGCTGTCTTCATTGAGAAGGCACTTGGACAGAAGGGGATGGCTCCCACCAAGAACATTTAAATAGCTAATGCATGTGATATATCATTGTGGCCTGTCACAATAAACACTTAGTAAGAGAGAGGAAAACGCTGCTCAAGCAGAGGACTGCGCTTGCGCCACTGGCTGGCTCTGAGCTTGTTTCTTCCGTGCCACTGCTGTGCGCAAGGCGTGAAGAATCATGCCCTCGTTATTCATGATGTTGTAATTAGTCAGCTTCAGGAGCTTGTTGAAATCTTCTGCTTTCAGCGAGACCTCCCGAGTTGAGTACGGAGAGCAGAAACTGGAGAGATCAACCTTGCCCAGGTCCATTTCCGCAGAGCTGCGTGACATGCCTGTCGAAGGAGAAGCGGCACTAAATTTCACTGCTGAGGTGTTTGTACAGTTCCAGGGAACTACTGTGCTCTGACAGACTATGTCGAGAACAGAGAGATCACAAATGTGGTCGCTATGAAGACACGTGCCATATTTTAATCTCTGAAAAATCAACTTTTCAGCAAGTCAAAAAAAAAAAGGCACTAAAAGCTAAAAGAGATTCCACTGAAATGAACTCCTCCTACTGTCTGTCACAGCATGTCATTCTGTGAGTGTTCACAGATGCTTCCAGTCTTACCCCGCAGATCTGTGAGCAGGATGTATACTGCTCATAAACTCATATGCTACAAAGGCAAAAGGAATAAAGAGATGTATAGAAGAAAGCAGAACAGCTTTGGAAATTATCATTAAAAAAAAAATAGTTTCTCATCCAGTGAAAATACCGGTCCAAAGGGACACTGTGACGGTGTTTATGAAGTCCTTAGTTAACATACCATTGCTTTTCTCAGGATATACCTCCAACACAATGAACAGCCCAAATAGAAAACCCAGTAGCCCTCCACAGAGCCATTCTCTACTATAAAGGTAATTTTCCCTAAATCTAATTATGTTATAAAAATACATAATCTGAGAAATAAGCTTTGTGCTACATCATAAAGTAAACTTCTGGAGATCTCAAGAAGAAATTAGTTCCTACTCCTCTACTTGAGGAACATATTTCTTCTTTTGCTGAATTAGACTAAGACTGATAGCTAAAATTATACACCAGATCTGACCTGATTTTGCAAACAGTTGGTGTCATCCTGCTTTGCAATGTATTTACTAGTAAGAACAATCAAAGGAAAGAAAAACACATTGGCATTAAAAAAAAAAAGAGAGTGGAAAAAATTCATTGGATCACTAAAATACCTGAATACTATAGTAGCTTACCAGGTGCTACAAATCTTTGGAAGGTGTCATTCACCAATGGGAAATAAAGCAGTATAGGAGCTCCTGGGGTCTCTGCATCATCAAACATGTAGCACTCCTTCAGATGCTTCTTCTCATCTTCCTGCAGCACTGCTTTAGGAAATGGAAATCCCTGCTCGGAGAAGTATCTACAAGCCTGTTCCAGAGGCTGGGTCATGGCCAAACAGGAGTAACATGAGAAATGAAAAAAAATACAAAGATCAAGCTGCTTCTGAGGCCCAGAAGTTCATTCCAAGTTGTACAAAATAGCCTATAGTGCTGCAAAGCAGGCAAGAATATGAGCAACTGTAGCCCAAAGTGGAAGTCCAAATATGTGTTTTTATGTGGTGGTATTTGAGTTGAGTACCACTTTCAAAGTCTATATAACAATTTTAACCAAATCAGATTTCTGTAAAAATAACAAATACATTTGTTCCCTTGCTATGAGCTCACTATATAAGGAGGGGAGTTTTAGTGAGTTTTAGTTTTTCTTTTTTTTTTTTTTTTTTTTAATAAAATGGAAGGACTACTTCACTCAAAAATTTGTTTCTGAACAGCCAAGAAATCACATACACAAATAAAAGGTCAAATGAAATTTTTTACATTTAAAGAAAATGTATATTAAAGTCAGCAACTGAATCACAGTCAACATTTTTATAGCTATATTTGTGCTTTAATATCTTACATAAAACTATAATGGAAGTTGCAACTCAACTGTAAGTTCACTGTGCTATTCTGTACTTCACTAGTGAAGCACAGCACTCCAATCATTCCACTTACAGCTATTTCAAGAAGTAGTTTGAGGAAAAATAGAGATATTGCCCTCTCTGGGAATTTCCCTTCTTATAAGGCTTGGAAACACCATGTTACTAAGTTCTACTAAAAAGGTCTTACAGACACCTGTCTAAATGCTAAAGAAAGCAAAGTCTTTATTAAATAAAGAAAATTTTGAGTGCTCTCACCAAGGTTTGTGATCCACCAGTGTAATTTAAGTGTAAGATGACATCCACTTTCCTCTCTGGTCTCATAAGTGGTGGGCAGCTGGTTTCAAAGAAGAAAGCAGCATCTACCAACTCCAGGTGCTCGGAGTTGCCTCTCAGGTCATTAGGGGAAGTGTCTAGCAAGGTGTCTAAAAAAAGTAAAAGATCTGGAGATATTAGCAAATTGCAGAAAGACATTTGTTAGGTTAGAAAGCAGAAGAAAGGTGAATTTCTCTCCCATGCAGGTTTTTTTTTTTTTTTTTTTTTTTTTTTTTTTTTGCTTTATGATACAGTGCTTTATTTTATAGCTTACCCTCGCCTTGCAAAAGTATGATTTTCCACAGTATGACACCATGGCGTGTAAAAAGAAGGCCAGGGCCCTCCCTCTCTTATACCACCAAGACCTAAATTTCATATGGCTGTGAAGGGGGATCATTGGATTACAACTCTACTGTGACTGTCCTATTTCTCTCTCTCTCTGCGCTGGGACTCCTGTACATCCCAGTTGAGCAATCATGCCTGGTTGCAATTCCTCCAACACGATCGGCTTCCTGCACCGCCAGCTCTTGTCACTTTTCCCCTAGCCATGTTGCGAAGTCAATCCTTCAGCCTCTCCGCTCAGCTTTTTGTCGGCCTTTCCAAATCTATGAACTGCGCTAAATCTGAGGCAGCTTTTCCATACGTATAGAGCCCCACCTCAGTACTTTTCATCCCAATGAGGATTTCCAGTAGCACACAATTCAAAAATTAATCAAACAATTGTACTATTGAAAGATGTAAGGTGTTTCTTCACTCTTCCTCACCACTGTTCTCAGCAATTAATAACATTTAACCATAAAACTCATTTAATTCTCTTCAGGACATGCAAATCTCCCACACTAAATTGCAGTCGTTAGGTGTGGACTGCTGCAAGGAGTGGGCAGAAGCACTCTACCTTTCCATTTAGAGAATTGCTCGTGCTGGATGTATTCGTTGTGCATCTGTAAGCCCCTCAGGAAATTGTGATATTTCGACACGGCTGGGCGATCCGTTAGAATATCCCGGAGAGTCGTGGAAAGGCCACTTGCAGGAGTGTACATGCAAGTTGCCATTTCATAGGGTCTCTCAGGCAAGTCAGGGTGCTCCTCTAGAGTATATGGCATAAATTGCATGCGGTTAAATTATCATCACAATTTAGAGGACATCAGGCACAAAAAGAAAGCTAGGCACTAAGACAAGAAAGAGTCATCTTCTGTACCAGTAGTAATCATGTATTTAACCCTCTAAGCCATCACTTTAAGAGTTGAATCCAAAACCTGCTGAATATCAGCAATAGACAGCAAATGGCTTTTGATCCGGGGCTACAAAAGTTTTTGAAATAATAAAAAGCAAGAATAAACCTAAATGATACTGCCACAGTGTTTGCTCCTCATGATGAACAAATGATAATGTGACAGATTAGTTCATTTCTCTCGGGCAAGCTGGTTGTGGTCTATCCACACGTCAAGATCACAGAATAATTTATTGCCTCTGTAGATCATTTCTGGATGTTTTCTGGACCCATAAGAATATATTTTTTTTTCATCTCCACATAGGAAAGACAGAACACTTGAAGAGGATGCTGTTATAGCTAAATGTTCAGTCACCATTATAGTATGGTGTTCAGCTATGTTTAACTACATCACCTGCAAATATTCAAAGTCAAGTGAAAAAGGAATTAAATGTGAAATATGTTATCCCATTTAATTAAATACCCGTGTTTCAGCAATGCCTTATTTTTTCCTATGGTCTGCAGTGAGTTTCAGTGAATCCCTTGACAAAATATAAAGTCTGTTTATATATTAATATAAATTTTTATATTATTTAAATTGTATTAATATAAACTTTGTTTTTTTAAGTCCTGATTTGCCCATATCTGGCTGAAGGATCATTTTTCTCATGAAATAAGATCATCTGGGTCCATATTAAAATAATCTACTTTTCCAGGCAAACAAAAAGCAGGAAAAATCATCTTACTTATATATTTGAGTGGTTTAATGCTTTTAAAATTACATTTAGATTAAATTTGAATTTCAAAGCTTATACTGAAAAGAAAAAGGTAAGTGTTTCAGGTGAGAATTAAATATTTTTTTACCTTTAAGAAACAGTGTGTTCAGTTTGGTTTGGGTTTGGGTCATTTCAGTTCAACACAGACTTGCAAATTATTTATATAAACCTGAACATAATTTTTTTCTTGTAAAAAAAATATTTCACAGATATGTCACCTAAGTCCGTTCATCACCAAATCACTGACACTGCTTGAATTTTAACACGAAAGTGCTGTTGGGCAAGATATTTGCAGGGAATGTGGTTTCCATGGAGCTTCCTTTCTCTTTTGGTGTAATAAAGCTCAGCTCTACTGACTTCCCTGGACCTCTACGAAGTATTTCAGTTCAATAAGACTTTTGAGAGAGAAAGGCACTATGCGGGGGGAATAGAAATTAGAAAACGAAATTCTCAAACTTCCCGCTGTCCTAACAAGTAGAGGCAACATCAGGCTTTAACAGAAGCTCTTCTTTCCATCAAGGTCTGTCTGATGGTGCCTAAACTTCTAATAAGATTCTCACTAACGCTGTGTCAGATTAAGCAAAGTAATTGCTATTCAGAAAAATCAATTCACTTGATTTTACTAGTGCCTCCCCTACCCCAGGGCTGAGAGCACGGGACTGACAGAATAACTCCAAAAATGAGAAATATGTGCAAAGTTACCAAATCACAGGGGCTTGGAAAAGGGAGGCTGTAAGTCAAAGGGTACTTCAAATTTACCTATTTCAGTCACTTTGTCTTGTGTCCATCTGTGCCAGAAATCCTCTGAATTGTCAGCTGCATGCCAGGCATCCAAGAGGTTTTTGGAGAAGATACTGCTCCACATTCCTAAAAAGCAGGACATGTGCAATAAAGAGTACTGAGTTAAACATAAGCACGTGTTCACTTTACACAAAGAACTGCTTTTTGCTCCTTTCACAGCTCTAACTTTTTTTACATTACTCTCCAATTTTTGCACAAGCTCAGACATCTATTTGAGCAGTAGAGTTGGTTTAGAATGAATCTATTTCAGAAGAAATTTCAAATTATTTTCCCTTCCAGCGTCTGAAACCATGTACAATTTTTGACAAATACTACATTGTCATTTTCCCGTTTCATCTTCTTTTTCCTTCCATAGAGAAATATTTCAGACTCTTTCTCTGCTCTCCTCTTTTTTGTCCTATGTATTTCTTCTCAATATTTTCTTCACCTTCTGCAAAGTCTCATGGATTTCCAACTTCCAAAGTATTTTGCAGGCTAGGGGAAATACCAATGCTTCTAAAGCACTTCTGAAAGTATGCAATAACTTGCCATTTCAGTTTCATTTTATCTTAGCTCAAATTATAAAACCATCTCAGCTAACTGAGAAGATTAATGAGTCTCAGGAGACATGTTGAATTTTAGCTGACTAAGATAGTGAACCATTTCTGATACGATTCTGCACTTCTGCTGCCATATGCAGAACAACAGCTTGCTAGGGACTAATTTCCAGATTCATTGTGTTTATATTAAATATTTGTCATTTCCTCAGACCAGTGAGTCACCTTGCATGAAGCAGATCCGGGATTCGGGAAGCTTCTTCATCAGGCGACCCATGAAGAACTCGCTGCCAAAATCCTCTGCCCGAATGAAGGCACCATATTTCAGGAAGCCCACCTCATACGGCGTGAACTCCACCCACTCTGCCAATACATTCATAAAGTTAGCTCCAGCAGCCAACACGACATGATGCTAAAAATCGTAGTGCAAATAGACGTTGAATAAACTTTTCAGGCTTCAGGTCTTGCAGACAAGCTAATTTAGCACATACCCTACTGGCTAAGCCAACCCTACTGACAGAGCCACCTCTCAGATCCAGTTTGACAATTTAACCAGCTGTCACACTTTTTCCAAGTTGATGAAAGAACAATTTAGCGACTAAGGAAAAATTTAAACTCAGATCCCTTTTTATCTAGGAAGTGAGAAATTCTTCTCATCAGATGTGAACTCAAATGCAGTTTACCTTCTATTGCTTTTACTGCCATTAGTTGACCATGAAAAATACACGTTGAACAAACTCTGCAAGGCTTTAGTGAATCGATTTCTTTAAGGACTCCTACGATTGCCCTTCTTTCATAGCCCCATGGGTCTACGGTGTGTTTAGTCTGAAGATACTACCTAAACATCCACACTTACATGTTAGGCAATCTTATGAAAAAGGCTAACAGAATAGTAAACTATTGCTCTCTGTCCTATGGCACCCAAATATTGTTTATATCCCTGAATAGGACTTTTCTGGGCTTAGAGTGAGAGTTTAGAACAATCCTCCATTATTTATAGGATCTGTAGTCAGACTGTGTCTCCTTAGACACGAATTCATCTCTCTTCCTGGAACTGAAACATTACCTCTAAAATCTTTGGTAGTAACTTTGTCCTTGACATTGAGAGCAAGGTAGATGGGCAGTGGGTTCTGGCCCTGATTCACTGCCTGCCGTTGATCAGAAAGTCTGTGGTGGCATTTCTGGATTTGAAAAAAAAAGTGGTTAACTGATAATTAGTTCCATAAATACATCAACTTACCATAGCATTTGAATGTGAAATATTGTTTATCTGAATTTCTACCTAGATAGACACTCTGTGTCTCAAAGTTATTAATGTAAATAAGCGGGTATTCTACCTATATGTTTTGTACTGGTTTCCTGCCAATAATGTTATTGTCCTGCTGCCTCTTCCTAGGCTTGTAATTTTTCCCTAGTCACCACAAAGATCAGGTCACCAAAGTTCTGAGAGTAAATATGTATAGACATTACCCCATTATTCAACATGGATTCAATCATAAGTCCCCACAGATCAATGAAAGATGTCTTGTGTCCTGCTTGGGTCCTTTCGCTCAACTCTTTGTAATAGTTCCTTAGACTTCTCATGCAAAAAGCACCCATCTTGCATTTGGCTGCTTGCTTCCGAGCTTCAGTTATTATTTCTCCAAGATCTTTACGTGACCAATCAGCATCTTCGTACAGTTTTGTCATGGTCCTGCAGGCAGGAAATAAAATGGGAAGGGAAAAGAAATTAAGTTGATTATTTTGAAATTCATAGGATATACTTTGCAGAGCTTGAGCACTTTCTTTTTTTCCTTTTTTTTTTTTTTTTTTTTTTTTTTTTTTACTCTTTAGGTCACTCCTTTCCTTTGAGCCGGCTTTGAACAGAGATACACAAGTCTAAAGGCAACCAATTAAAATCAATTGATCTGAGACTCAAGGCATGTAGCTTAACCGACAGTCTATGTTGTTTCTGTTCAAAACCCATAAAGGTTCATTTTGAATAAGACTAATTTTCAAGCTTCCAATAAAGTCTCCTCATTTAATTGTGGATAAATTATTTCAATGACACAGACTATATGATGTGTTTACAATATGTCTTTCATGGTTGACCCTGGCATTTAAAGGCCATAGACAGAAGCAATATCTCAAGAGACTCCTTTTTCACTTGCTGAAATCTAAAACATTAGACAAAGTATAGTTTTTGCTTCATGTAATAAGAACCACAAAATAGTATTAAAATTTGTATATAAAAACACACACACACACACACACACGTGTATATGAATGGAGGACGTAATCAAGAGTGTGAGCTTCTGGCTCCATGAAAGAGTATTGAATTTCTAAGTGCACATTCCTGCAGACAGAATCTTTACAGAATTACTTCTCACCATGTTGTGCCAGAAGATCCACTGATGTATGAAACACAGTCCAGAACATGCAACTTTTGAAGACCCAAAATGCTGCCATACATGGCAGTGAGTGCTCTTATTCCACATCCTGCTGTTGTCACAGCCACTATAGGCACCTGTTTAACACAAAAAAGGGCAGAAAGCATAGGCTGAAAAGTAACATTGAGACATTCATGACAAAAAAAAAGAAAAAAAGAAAAAAAAAAGAAAAAGAAAGAAAGAAAAGAAAACCATGAAACAGAAAGATCCAGATGCTAGTAAAACAAAATACGTAGATTAGAGGAAAAGTGACATTGCTCCATAAATAACATGGAACACTTATTTATAACATAAATGACATCCTTGCAGAATACAGTGAAAGATTTGCTATTTCTGGAAAGGTTTTTGAGAAATATGTGGCACAGGCCAAACTCATTGATTTGATTCATCACTTGAAAGCCAAGCTGAAAACAGAGAGTTTGCTCATCCAGAGAGACCAGTGGGCTTTAAGGCTGAGAGCACACCAACTGCAAACAGCATTTGACAAAAGGAGCTGCTGACAGAGGACCTCCTTCCTCGTCTGAATGTGAGGGCTCACAGGGAGAGACCATGCCTGCTCTCATCTCCTGGCTTAAGGGAAAGGAGAGAGAAAAAATCCCCTAAGGGTGCCTTTCCCAGTGACCTCGTGCTCCTGCAGGTCTTCCTCCAGGTGAAGGACATCCTTCAGCGCAGCAGCAACCACCTTCTTCCGGTTTTGCAGGAAATTCTGCTCATCAGCGCACAGGTCAAACCCCAGGCGGGCGTCGAGATTTCTTGGCCTGAAAAACAGACCCTGAGTCCTGAGACCAGGGCAAAAATATTATGTATTATCACTTGCTGTAGTCAGCTCCAGCTGAATTTGTGCATGTCAGACTGGTTCGTGGACAGTAAAATGTAAAAACTGAGAAAGAGCAACATCTCGGGCAGGCATCTGTTAACTGGTGTTACTGTTACCAAGGCTGCAAATGAGAATGCAGAGCAGAGCATGACAGATTCTCCTGGTCTTGCAATGATGGCTCTGCGACATACCTTTGCTATCATGGAATTAAAGTTCCTAAATAAATGCAGGGTGAGAGACATGTACTGGGTTAACATTTACTAAAATGAGATGAAGACATTTCAGACAGTTTGCTTTGTTTGAACATATAATTGATCTTTCAGATTGCAACAGTGTCTACCGTATGTGCATGTAACAGGATAACCGCTGTTACCCTGTTAACCACAGTAGGTGCTGCAATGGGTTAGGATGCCAGCTCCCATGCCTTGGTCTCACTTTCTTTGGGTTGCATTCTCCATCTGGGAGCATAATAGTGGACAAAAAGTGAGATCTAGTTACCAGACTAACAGTTTGAGAGGAAAAGGGAACCATGATTTAATTCTCCATCACTGAAAAAGAAGAACTTGGCTATCAAAAGCCTGTAATCAGCAGATTAACACAGCTCAGTTTACAACGTGCACAGCTCCCTGCTGATTTCCCAGGGGCTTCGTAGGGGTGCAAACATCTCAGTTGCAGGATAAGGCCTTGTGAGAGACCCACTTACCATTCATTTGCCTTTGTGTACAAGTCAAATGTCCTGTCCTGAAAACCACAACACAAACAGTGTAAGCATCCTCAGACTATTAATCCTGCATTTTCCTCCCCCACTCCATTCACAGACAGAGTTTTACCAGCTTTGCAATCAGCAAAGCAGCTGCAGAATCTCGCCCACAGTGATTCTGGTTACTAGACATATAATGGGCTCCAGCGCAATTTATGTTGAATAGAATGGGGCAATTCACCTAAGTCATGTTAATTTAGGTCACCTAAACCTTTTGTAGATGATTGTTTAGTTTGCTTAACATTTTCTGGGTGGTGTGAACTATGGGCATATAGAGGTTTTCCGTTGTCCTCATCTTTTACAAATACTTAAATATCTTATTCATAAATGTTAGCTCACATACTGTATTAGCTCACATATTGTATTGAAGAGCATCATAGAAATGTCCCAAGGAGATTGTTTAGTTTAAATTGAGAATAGGGCTTAACTGCTTGCCTGGAATCACCCACACACAGTAAGATTTTAAATATATATATACATATATGCATACATACATATATATATATGTATATAAAGTGTGTGTGTGTATATGTGTGTGTATATACTATATACATAGTGTGTATACATATAGTATATATATAGTGTGTGTGTGTGCATGTATATATATATATATATACACACACACACACTATATATATACTATATTAGTATAGTTGCATTGGCAGAGAGTGCCATTCAAACCCTGTACTGTAAAATACATCAAGGCTGCCTGGAGCTGGATCACTGAAGTGTAAAAGTCGTCATATCACCTATAGAACTGAATGTGCCTTGGGCTGATTTTTATCGAGAAAGAGAGATTCTCACCTCTGCTATGGTTATTTTCTCTTGTATAGGAAGCGAGGTCAGAGGTAGAGTCACAGATTCACTCATATTCCTTTCATTTTGACTTGATATAGACTGGGAAAAAAAATAGTGAGGGAATTTAATTGTTATACAAAAGGAGGGGGGAAAGATAACAGCAGTCTTCCCTGCCTCACCTACATACATATACTTACTAATCCCCTGCATACACACAGAGCTGCCCACGTACAGGTCTTAGAGGTCCCCACAGAAATACAGAGCAAAGAGCCATCCGCCTCTTAGCTCTGGTCACATACCCTGCTGAGCCGTCTCCGTTGTGGCAGTGCCACATTTAGCGATGATTGATTATACTTGATATAGTGGAATCGGGCAGGAGAAGCAGGGAAAAGGCAGGAGCTCAGAGTATGGGTCTGGGTTCCTTCATAGGACCCATCCACAGTTAATGCAAATTTTCTTTCTGAAGAGATGATAGAACAAATATTGTCACACTCCCACAGTCTTTGCCAGTTTATAAGCTAATAATACTTAAGACGCTGCACATTACTACCTGCTCAGCACAGCTGTAACCAAACATTGACTAAAACCTCATCTACTGTGTATCTGAACTCCACCAGTACTCACCAAATCCAGCAGAATTCAAAGTTATTCAGCATAGGT
This sequence comes from Rhea pennata, assembly GCF_028389875.1. Lineage (NCBI taxonomy): Eukaryota > Metazoa > Chordata > Aves > Rheiformes > Rheidae > Rhea > Rhea pennata. The sequence goes on along the minus strand of NC_084667.1, from coordinate 15,888,344 downwards.
TGTAAGTACTCTCTGCTCTGGACTACAAAGGAGTTTCAAACTAAAGTTCTCCCAAAAAAGCACTTTACAATATATAAGTGCTCCTCCTTGGCTTGTACAACAAAGTAATACATCATATCTCTTTCTTAAGTTACAATTTCATTTTGGTATCCAAATTACAGGATAGATAAACAAACTCACTTATCTGAGCTTTTGTTCAGAAAGTGCTGTATAGAAGCTGTGACGATGAGTATGAGACCTCTGCTCTATTCAGTACTTAACTATTTACAGCTGGTGGGTGGTTTTTTTCCACAGTAGACTTTTTTTTTCTATCGAAGAACACAGTTTTCCTTGGGATCAGTAAAATCTCATCACCTTTACTTTTATTTTAATATATAATTAAAAAATAATAGTAATTTCTAGCAGTTACAAAAATAATATATAGTGGTTTCTTTGGCCCTCATATAACAACCCCTCAGATACCTATCTTCAGGGAGTTGAAAAATGGTCCTTATATAGAATGATATAAATCTGTATTTGAAAACAAATATACCCTGTAAATCCACATACTTAATGATATAAATGTCAGCCTTCAAAAGGATTACCCCACTCAAACATTTTGGGCCCCAATCCACCACACTCCTTAACCAGGGCAATTGAGTTCAAGCATCCATGTACTTAAGCAGTTTGCAGGGCTGGGGCCGTCAGGAGAAGCCGGAGCATAGTGTCCTTAAAATTGCATAGGGAATATGCAGATCAACAAGTAGTGATACGCTGCTTAAAATGTGCAACAAAGATTTTAGGCAATATGATGTGTCTCATGTCTCACCTAGTAGCATGTTCTGTATTGTTACATCTAAAGAAACTTTTTAAAGTTACATTGAGAAAAGAGGCTCAAGTCTTCATCTTGCTTATTTTCTTGGCCTCTGACCCAGAAACATCAAGGAACAACATGGATTTTGCATCAGTTAAGAGCTTAGAAAATTTCAATTTCATGGATAAGTATTTTGCAAAGTTATAAACATCTGACAAGATGTTGTTAGAGCAGAAAGTAATTTGTATGGAAACCACATGACGCGTTCACCTTTTTAAATCAAGGCCTTCAAAGGTAAAAAGCTGAATGTTTTTGCTATAAAACAGCCTCCAGTCTTGCTCTGCGAGTCAGTGAAATACTAACCTGGATGCTCCTTCCTCAGCCTCCCACCGTTCACCTGCACTTCCAGGCAGGAGACCTCACGGGACTGCAAGAAACAAGGAGGGAAAGGAGAGCAAGGCTCGCCGTGCCCCTGGGGCCATTTCCCAGGCGGTCCCTCGTGGACACCAGCCTGGAGAAGACCTGCAGAAGGAGCAGCCCAGCAGAAGGGGCACCGCGGGGAGGGCTCCCGGCTGCCGTGGCTCGCAGCCCGGCGGAGAAGCATCGCGGGTCGCCTTGCCCAAGCCCGGCTCTTGCCGACACCAGCGGGCAGCCCAGGAAGTGCTGAGCATTCGGGGCAGGTTTTGGCTCTCCCAGCTGCAGTGCGCGTTGCTGGAGGGAAGCGTGCGGGAAGGGCAGCGCCAAGGCGGCTCGCGGGGTTTAGCCCAAGCAGCTGCCCGACACCTGCAATGCCAGCCCTGTGCTAAGCGCGGCTATACAGCAGGGAAAGGAGTAAGAAATAAAAATTACCACTAGAACTCCATTAGTAGCAATGTTTTCAGGAGGATCCGGACTAAAACACAAAAGGAAAAATGATCAATTCACAACTAACATTTTCCTTTTTTTTTTTTAAGCTCTTCTTTATTATTTCCTTACCTTTATTTTTAGAAGTCTTTGAACTGACAGCACAGACAAACAGCCTAAGAAAATCTAGCTAGATATTCAACTCAATTTGCCTCTCACAAGCTGAAAGTTACAACTTTAAGCCTGGGCTGCTTTGTTTCCAGAAATATGCTGAACAGAAAAGCTCCTTACTGTATTAGACAGGATCCTTTTCTGGCAAGTTTGAACCAAAGTTACACAGAGATGGCAAAATTACACTATTGCCCTATATTGCTTAGATTCAGACCTGGGGAGCTACAGCTGAAAGCTGCTGAATTCATCCAACATACCCTTAATAAAAGAGTAAAAAATATTACCATTTACCTTTAAAATCAACAGCAACACTAGAACTGATTTACATGCCCATTCTCTCCATTAACTGTACAGTCAGCATACTAACATAGTAAAAAAAAATTTTTTTAATCTATTCCCACAACTAAAACAAAATTAAAAATATCATTTTCCCACATTTGTATAGCAAAGCATATGTCTGTGACCACACAGTAAGGAGCTAGAAGGGGGTTAAAACTCCTTAAAACCTCCTCCTGTGTAGGATGCCCAATATGGCTTGCGGAGTGGTAGCAATCAGGAGATATTTTTATGCTTCAGAGTCTGGCTTGTTTGTCAGTGTATCTGAATGACCAGTGTGGATAAATACACACCATGCTCTGTCAGCCACTTCACTGTTAAATGCCAGGCACAAGCGTTCCCTGAAAGCCCAGGTTATCCCCCTGGTTCATTCAAACTATTGCAGTATTAGGGGGGCAGATGTGTATGCAGACGTTTTGCATCCATAACATCTTGCCTCTGACTTATCATTTTCATCATGTTTGACCTTACTCACCTGCTCTCCATTGTGAATTCAACCTCCAGCTCCTCTTCTCCCTGGGAAAGAAAATAAATGAAGTCACTGCATGTTGATTTTTCTAGGAAGTCGTACCTTACAGGGTGCAGGAATCCATGGTGTTCATGGACCTTCTATAAAGTAGTAGCCACCTCTTTTGCCTGCATATGCAATGAATTTCATTTTATTTAGGTTTATTCATATTGTATCCATTATAGTAGTTTACTGCTAGTTTACATCTTGTAGGCCAGACGTAGTGCATACTGCAGGGCCTCTTTTCTTCTGCAGTCATAGGTTCATCCTCACTATTCCACCGATCATTCACTTGCAGTTTCCCTTTCCTTTCCCTGTTTCACACGCTCTCAGTGATCCACATTAATTCTCAGCATGAGCAAGACTAAATTCCTCTGGCATGTCCACATGGCACTTCCCCTTTCGCTGCCCCCACCCATACCCTGTGCAAAGGGGCCTGGTGGCACACTAACACGGTGGCTTGTTTGGGCATACAAAGTCCCAGAGGTTTTGGAAGATGTACTTTGGTGAGGCAGAGCCCAGGCTTGCAGCCTCACTGTGTGCACAGTCCTCACCTTCGTCTTCTGTAACTCCCTCCCTGAGCTTTTTTTGCCTTTTCAGGGCTCCGTCCAACTCTCCTTCCTCCACGGTGGAAGCTCTGTGCACTTTCACATTATCCAGTCCGCCCTGGTCTCCCTCGCAGTAGTAGGGCACATTGCTGCCTCTGCCATATACCAAGTGCTTTGCCTATACCACTGTTCCCATTATACCCAGTTCGCCTCCTCTCCTCCCCACTACCCCTGCTGGCCTATATTTCTTTGCCTCTCACATCCCTCCTCAAAGCTTCAGACCTGCTCATCCTGATTCAACACTGGGCAGCTCTGTTTCTTTCATAGCTACTACTGCTCAGCTTCCTACAGATCCTTGCTCTATTGCTTGTTCAACCACGTTTTTCTCTTCAGATCTATTTCTTTCACCACTGCTGCACTGCTACTCCACTTGCTCTGGAGGACCATGCTTCTTCCCGTCCGGCCTCGGAAATGCTTCTCCACTTACCCAGTTACTTTGTCCCTTTGTCTTTGTCCCTGTCACTTCTGATCTTCAGTCCAGCCTTCCGGCTCTGGGTACTTTTCTCTCTCTAAGTTTCCCAGTCCTCTGATTTTTCTTTTCCACAATTCTTTTCTCTCCATACCCTACTGCTTCCTCCCTGTTCACACGTACTTTCTGCACTCGCCTCCCACACGTTTCAGCTTCTAGATATTCCACCCATTGCCCCATAACAAGACTATTTCCATTTTATCAGTAGGGTCAGACCTCTTATAACCTAAGGTGTGCCCTGAAATGCTAGAAGTGACCAGATGGATCATTCCAAAATTTCAGAGAGACAAAAAGAAACTGGTCAGTTAGTTTCAACACTTCAGAGAGAATCTTTAAAATTAGTTCTGCCCACCATTCCTTTTTAATTTTGAAGAGATATTTTTATTCTTGTACAGTGAGATGCTTCCGTTTTTCCAAATAGGACATCTAGAAACCCCTCACTGCTTAACACTACTACTCTCAGTTCCAGTCTGCTATATCAATCAGTTCAAGCTATTCTTTTTGTTAGCCTTCTAGGGTGAACACTAAGGAAAATATAGCATAGAGAGTCAACTTTTCCAAAAAAAAAAAAACAGGTATCAAATCAAATAAGCACTCATTCAAGTAAAGTAACTATTTGTATGCTTAAACACTGTCCTTAAAACTTTGCTATAAAATTGCCTCAAATATATGAAATCAAGATCTCCCAAAAAACTCACTCAGGAAAAGTGATTTTGCAGTACATAACTGCAGATCAGTACTTTATGTTAGTAGAACATAATCCACTGCTCAGAACCACTAGCTCCACTTGGAAAGGAGTTTCTAAAACTATTAGGGTAAACTCTTGACATTTTGACATCAAAGACAGCAACAAGACTTATCTATATCTTATACTGTTGGCCAACTCCATCTATGGAAAGATTAACCAAAATTTACTGTAGTGACAAAAGCAACTGTGGGCACAAACCTCTGAAACTGATGGATACGCTCATAAGGCTGAATGAACGGTAAGAAAGGCATGTGTACCAGACAGTGAGAGGAAAGCTGAGATAACCATAATTCTCACTTGACCACATCCTTTTAGCTATGTCTTTGCTTTTTATCCAAACCTGCGGATTCAACTGGAAACATAGTCGAATATTTTCTCCAAGCTGGATTTTGGAGACATCAAAGAAAACAGTAAGGAGGTGGTCATCTTGAGTTACGTTGTCCTCATCACAGACTTTCAGCTCCAAAATGTTCTGGGAACAAAAGAAAAAAATGCATATTGTTTAACAAACAAAATCCTACATACAGTTCATTTTAACTGGAGGAATTGGGGAATGTCGTTCAAGAATGAATGGAAGAAAAGGAAACAGTAAAATAGAGATTTTATAGTTGCCTTCTACAAGCTGTGTCACCTCTTCACTGCGCAAAAAGCTAAACAATTGCACTGAAACAGTCTGAATATTTTGCAAGTGAATTCAGAAAAACCTGCAGCATGGAAGTGCCACGTGTTACATTTGATGCCTGGTGAGGAAGGCTTACTTGTGGGCAGGGAAAGAAACATCTCAGCAGCCGTCTGCAGCCCAACAGTCGGAAAGTACCCATAGAGGAAACAGCAACGGGTGGCAGGAGAGCCACCGTTCCTACCTTAACCTGGCTCTGAATGGTGAAGTGAAAGGTTTCGTTCCATGTCGGGTTCTTGTCGTTGCGAATTGTCTTGGTGCGGAAATGCTGGACCGAAGCTGTTGGCAGGCTCAAGCTCACATAGCAATCAGACTGGGTGACTGTTTAAGAGAGGGAAGGTGTGAAAGCAATGAACCAGTGAATGACATTTAGTGCTCCATAAGGTGTTGCACTGACTTAAATTTTAAGCTCTGTGTGCAGTACAATATGCAGAAAGTAGTCCAGGATGCTAGATAAGGTGCTGTCAAGTCAGTGCTATAAAAACTGCTTGCTACACTTGCTGTAAAAGCCAGGCAGTTTTCTCTCCTTGAGAACTACTTTCTTTTAATTGCTGGTAAAATGATAAACATTCAACATACACAGTTACGTGGCATTCCTCTCCAAAGAGATACTCAGTCTGTCTATCTGTTTGTACCAAGCTTCAAAGTGTTTAACATTGAAAAATCATCTGTACACACACAGGCATGCACACACACTCTGCAGACCCACGGGGAACTCATCAGCTTCCTTAAGGAACAGCAAACTTTAGCAACTGTGACTGGAGCCACCAGAGCCCCCTTCTTAACACATGGGGCTCTCCACAGGTAGGCAGGGAAACTCCTTAATATTTCTATGGTTCTCTCACCACAGCTTCTGTCTCTTCTACTCTTCTGAGTAACCTTTCCTTTTCTAGCATGTCTGGCTTCCCACCCTGTCAGCTGGAGCTCATTGCACTGATGGTTCCCATGAAGTCACATGGCTTTCACAGATGGCAAGTCTTCTGTCAAGGCACTTTTATCTCCATCTACCTTTTTCCCACTTGGAGAGTTGAAAAGGAAACATAGACACACTCTCACATGTGTTGTAAAGTTCATCAACAAGATGAAAATAAAAGATATATATGTTTTTGTGGAGAAGATGCATTACATTTAATCACTGTAAAGTGCATTAAAATAAGCACATGTAATAAAAGCATAAAAATGTTGAACAGTTTGACTGTGTAACATTTGCTTTGGGAAGCAGCTGTCCTGAGAGAGAGTTTTAGCCAGCAAAGTTGTATAAATAGCATTGCTTAATGTCATCATTTTTTCCTCTATCCCTGTGCCTTGGTTCAAAGAGCAATATTGGTGTCTGCAGCACTTGCTGTGCAAGTGAAAGCTTGTCCGTGTTTCCCAGCACAGAGAGAGATGATGGCAGCCTCTTTGCACACGATTACATTGCTTTCATTTTGTTGTTTTAATTAGAGGTGTGTTCGGGTCATAAAGTTCACTTGTGAATTTGAATGTGTCTAGATGTTATGGAGGGTTGCTTTAAGATTTTCCATTTTCCTTTCCCAGATAAAGAGGTTAGCTGTGAAGTTTGGCTTCCCGCCTGAGCTCCGCTGGAGGTGAAGGATGTTCAGGACCAAGGCTTCAGGACGAAACAGTGGTTGGCAGAAATATGCAATGCTTAGATCATCAATAAGCACTTTCATTATGAGGTTGAAGTAATCTATCTGTGAATACTTATTGTCAGTCACTAAGAAACAGCAGGTGAACATGAATCATAAGATGAACTAATCCATTGCACCCCACACTCAAAACTCAAGGATGATTACTGAACACAATCTGGTAGCTACGGATGGCTACCTATGGAAATGCTAAAGATAGCGGGGGTGGGGGCATTTTATCCATAAATGCCAATCGCTCTATTAGCATTATATTTCCTCTATTTGTAAAGCCACCTACTCAAGTGTCCCCACCACTGTGTAACCAACACACCTTCATCTGACTATGGCTGGCCTTGTCCCACTCACTCAGCTTTTCCTCTATGTTTGAAGTCTCAAAGTGTTACTGGTAAACTTGACTTTGAGAAATATAGAATAAATGACTTGGCCCTTTATGTGAAACTAAAGGATTAACAAAGCGAACTTTTTTTTTTTTCTGATTCTCCTGAGACTTAAGTCATCTTTGTTTCTCTCTTATTTCTGAAATAAGAATAACTTTGCCTGTTGAAGGGAGTTGTGATACTCAGTTTATGAAAGATTTATAAGCTATAAAAATACCAAAATACATAGAAATTGCCTTACTTTCTAACAGTTCTAATACCTCCCAAATATCAGAAATGTCCTTAAGAACATCTTTTTTGGCTGTTAGATTGATACTAGCACAAATTGCTGTTAGCTCTTGTCCCCACTAGGAGGAGGATCGGAAGATGACAGTGGAAAAGACTATCCTTTTTTTGAATCTGTTCAGAGGTGATCCAAAGTTTATTTTATCGACATTCTCTAAATATTAATGTTAATATATGCTTTATTTGCTCTGCTGTGGAGCTACATGTGTTGTACAGAGCAAAGTATTATTTCACAGGAGCATCAATTTTTTTCTGTTACTGAGCTTTGCTATCTGTGTGATCATTGCCTGCTACCGTACTGGAGCTCATACTTTTCAGCAATATCCACTTGTTAAAAAGGAGTCAGAGCTCTGATTTTTCACCTTAAATCTCTGACTTTCTCTGAGTGACTTTTGACATAGGCACTAAACAAGCCTGCTTCCTGCTCCTATCTGTACAGTGTGTTTGACTATGCTTTTTGTATTTCAGAGGTATCACCTGAAACCTCACCATCTCTTGTTCCTGAGGTGTTTCAAGGTGTTATGGGAGAAGCACTTCACAACACCCAAGATTTTTTTTTTTAACATTTCTCTGATATCTCAGCCTCATGTTTTACCCTACCAACTCAAGGTACACACAAATGTGAGAACTGGTACTCAGTAGCTGGTCACCTGTGCTGCAGTATCATATCAGGTATTGAGTGCTTCTTCATGTGTACATACAAGACTTCCATTACGAGCCATGGGCATGTAAATCATTATTATCCTTATGCATAAGCATAAAAAAAAATCTAACTACAGAAGTTGAATAAGAGTGATTATGCTGAAAAGTGATGCATACAGAAGGACTTTACAACATCACTGTGTCACTCCCCTTGTCCGTGACATATGAACAGCCATCCAACATGCCTGAAGTGTCAGCTGCGGTATCACCGTTGGGCAACATCCTGCCAAAAGCAGGTATGGCAGCATGTATTTATGAGAGCATGATCTCTTCATCCAGCTATTATATAAGTTTGTAATTATCTTCCAGGATGGCAGCAGGACTGGATCTTAATTGTATTTTACCATTAGAAAGCATTACAGTAATGATCCATGCTAAAAAACTACCTTAGCTGCAGTACCGCATAACATCCTAGACAACAGCAGAAACATCAGGTGTTCTGGCTTAAACTAAAGTTTTATCTGTCTCATAGATAACTTAAATTCAACAGGGCTAAACCAAATTTTTTAAGGTCCCACTACTTCCTTTTTTTTTTTTTTTTTTTTTTTTTTTTTTTTTTTTTTTTTTTTGATACTAATAGACATGACCGTCAGCTCACCTGTCGGGCAGAAACCCAAATATATCCTTCTCCTCTTGGACTGCTTTTTGCCACCTACATTGAGACTACTCCTAGGGAGGTAGATTTTTTTCATGACAGTCAAGACAGTTTTTCTTATTGTTCTGAAAGGATCCAGACTAAGTATGTAGTCTCAAACACAATTCTGCCAGATCTCCTTGTTCATGTCACCTCCCACCTAGAACTATAATCTATCATTATCTATTGAGAAAAGCATTTTTCTTCCTCCTCAAACACTCTGCAGCTAAGTAGAGATATGGCTGAGGAGGATGGTGTTTTCCAGAGGGCAAAATATTAAATAATTTAGATTATTATAATTTTTTTTTATATACGAATGTATGTTACATCAGTAAAAATAAACTTCTTCATTTTCAAAGCCCTTCACAGTGAGACTATCAGAATTCATTCAGTCCTGGAAGTCCTGTCAGATTCCTGCCTCCAGGAAGCATATGACATTAATCTAATCTCTACCACCTAATAGTTAAAATTCAATTGGCGGGGGGGGGGGGAAGGCTGTCAGGCTTTCTCTAACCCTGCCTTTCACATTGGGTAGCGTGCCCTAGAAGTATCTCTAAAACAATATCACTGTTCTCATTTACATTCCTCCTTAATGCTGTTTCCTGCTGACAGGTTTCCAAACAAGCTGACTTTTTTTTTTCTCCCCTTGCCTGGCTTTATCCATCCACATCCTCTTATTTTATGATTAGATTTCAGGCAGCACCTAGAACAATAGAGTCCATAACTGCAACTGCTTAAATATCATGGCGAAGTAATAAATAATAATGAAACAAAAACAACAGTGCAATAACAAAAATAACAGAGGAAGTCTGTGGATTCTGGTAATAAGTATCACATTAGAAAATAGTTCCTTAAAAAAATAATGTATTTCACTGGTTATATTTCATTTCAGCATCTCAAAGACCTTTCCATGCATTGTCTACATACAGAGCAGAACTACTATTTCAATACCATAAAAGATTTTTTAATAAATGTATAAAAGGTATTATATAATGTTATAAAATACCATATCTGAAATAATATGAACATAAAAAAAAATACAAAAAGTCTAAAACTTGGAAATTTCCAAAATTAGCAAGCCTAAGGAAAAATAGTCTTTCTGTAAGGGCATTTAAGAGAGGAAAAAAAAAAAAAGAAAAAAGAAAAAAGCTCTCTTTTTCATTGAGCAAGTACTGAAGAACTCTTTTTAAAAACATTTCCAGCCCCCAAAACATCAGGAGGATTCAAAGATTACAGCAGGCAAATGTTTCCATATATGCACCTGCAAATGGTTCAAGTGTGACAACGTGTAGCAGAGCTTGCTACCAGGTTGCTGAATGAATATCAAAGCACCCCACCAAGGAGGAAAGTCTCAGTCAAAGGACTATACGTGCTACTGGGACTTGTGTGTTTACAGTACTTTCAAAAGACTCTCGATAGGGAAGGATGCAAAACATAAAATCAGCCACACTGGGCTAGACCAAATGTCCTTTTAGCCCAGTGCCTTCAGGCAGTATCTGCTGAGGGCTCTCCGGTGCTTTCAGGAAGCAGTCAATGATATGCTGAAAGTGCTCTGCTTGGTGCCCATCCCAGCTCCCTATTTTAACCTTAAAAAAAAAAAAAAAAAAAAAAAAAAAAAAAAAAAAAAAAAAAAAAAAAAATCTTAATGCTCCCCTTTCCTTTATTTGTTTATTCCACATAATTATTTTGTTTCTCTCCAGTTTCTTGTTCTTTAGCCCCTGCTCTCTCCCTCCTTCTGAGGAAAGGATCTTTGATCTTGTTCAGGATGGACAGCAATGCCCTAAGGAGAACATGACCCCACATTTGGTGGATGGACTCTACAAAGAACGTAAGGGGAGGGCAAGCACTATATGATACTTTCTCAGCCCTCACAATTTAAGGGTTAGAGACTTCCTAAGCCAACCTTCACCACATTTCTCTTCTGTAAACTTATCTAGTGTCTGCCTTGAACCCACAAAAGCTTCTGGCATCCATAATATCCTGCTGTAAGGAGTTCTACAGCTGAGCTACATGCCATGAGAAAACACTTCCTTTTGCTTATTCTGAAGCTACTATGGTTGCCCAAGTGCTGTAAACAGGCTAAGTGGGAAATTTGAAATTCTCTACATAGGAAACCCTGTTGAAGGGTGGGTTGGACTGGTGCACATCCAAGTCTCAGCCAATTGGGGAGTCGGGATGCACACACCTCTGGCAACTGGCAAGTGTTTGCAGGCTCAGGAACATCGACAGAGCCAATGAGCCAGATGGGGATGTAGGTTGTGCTCAGTGGGGAGGGGGAACACAGAGAATGTAAACAAGGCACCAGATTTGCAGGTAATATCAGTGATGGCACTTATGCATCAATAAATGTAAATGATAAAATTCATGCTCAGCAAAAGGCAAATGCCTTTAAATGGAATTAAAGAGCTATCAATCTAAGCTTCATCCAGCAATTAAGTATATGCAAGACTGTGCCATGACTGCTATGACTTTTTTAAGGTCAAAATATGAAGTACTGGGTACAAAGGCAAATGGGGCTTGGAGAGCAGAGGAGGAGTCCTCAAATCCAACAGTAACACAGAGGAAATTATGGGCATGCAAAAGGCAAAAGTATAAATTTTTATTATGATAAAAATTGTGGGCGTGTATAAAGGCAAAAGTATAACTACCTCCACCTTTACTAGTCACGCTTCAATCCCCTGAGAATGTTATCTTGACTCAAAAGCTGACTTGCTCACAGGTTTCTGTGATTTCTATGTGTACATCTCCTAATAATCTAATGGCAAAACACTAGGTGTCCTGCATTACAGGGGAGACATTTCTTTTATATCAAAAGACTGTTGCTATTTTCTTCTCTGCATATGGGACGCTTGTTTTAGGGATTTTTTTTTCCTATACGATAGAGGTACCCAAAAGCAAAACATTCCCTTTACAAATATCATATTCAGCTTATTTGTAATCTTTTCCTCAATATTTTGGTTGATATTATCATTTCAGATGGATAATAGTTTACAGATGTTCATGGTAAAATGTTTGTTGCTCTGTTTTGCAGCCAACATCCAGCATATGCTTAACAGCATAAGGCAAAAGAGTTTTCACACGGAAAACCTGCGTGGTGTCTGTTATTGCTCTTCCAACCCTTGAGTCATGTTCCGCGGTGTTTTGAATGGACCTCTGTCATTCAAACAACTGCACTGAGCAGCAGTATAAGCTGCTGGAACACGCATTGGTCTGGGAAACAGAAATGCTTGTGTATTTGAATAGCCTGCCCCTTTCCCTAAAAATTTTCTAGCATTAGGAAGAACAGCATCAAAACATAGGCCAATTCTCTTCAGAACAAAAATATGTTGAAGTAAAAGGGGAAAAAAAGCACTGATCTAAGTGAGAAAAAGGTGGATAGGAAGTTTGGTAGGCTCATTATCATGCAGATGGCTTAACTGAGCATGGTTATTCAGACAGAGGTATCTACTAGCAATATTTTTCATGCCTCTTTCAGTTCAGGCTGCCTGTTAGTACCTTCAAAGACGTTTTAGCTGTAGCAAGAGATTTTTTCCAGCCAATAAATGAACTTCTAACCTATTCACACTTTAACAAGCGGGAAAGCACATACAGACTCTTCTCTGTACGTTCAGTAACAACAAAGTATCTTGCTTCTTTTTGACAAGAATGGGAGCAAGAAATTCTTCTTCATAAATGTTTGGGCTCTAGAGAAGTTATAAAAAAACTCAAATCATTATGGAGAGGCCTGTACATGTATTTTGTACAGCTACAGTCTTGCATGATTTTAACTGAAAAAAAAATAGTTTGGTCTGATTTCTGTAGAAACATTCTGAGTTCAGGCCCCTTCTGTTTGAATACAAGAACAAGCACTAGACAGCCATCCATATCCTCAAACTGGAAATGACTGCCATTCACAGCTTTTTCTTCTGTACCTTCAGTTTACATGTTTATGGAGTATTAGTTGTTTTGGAGTTTGTGGAGCTTTAGAGTACTATGGTTTCATATAAATGTTAGGTTTGGGGGATTTTGTGAAAATAGCTAAGAACAAAAACAGCTAATAGTGCAAGCGCTCAACTAAGCCTTGAAAGACACATCTCCTATGGCTGAAGTAAGTTTCACAGTTCATGAGAGCATGAGTTCTGCTATCCACATAAAATCACTATCACAGAAAATATTCTGTACCATTACCAGGAATGCACAGAATAAACGTTACTGTAAGAAAGAAGTATATAAATTTCTCATCTAATCTTTTTATTGCACCAATCCCTGAAATTAAGAAGCCTTTCTTTGTTTCACATTTCCTCATGTCAACCTGAATCTGCATTATTTGCATTCTGTGCAGATATCCTTTGGACTAGAACTGGTGGCTGGACTTCAGAGTTACGCTGGCAAAGATCTAAGAACAAACAGTATCCTCTAACTCTGCTTCTTCACCTTCAGCATACCCTAGTCATGCATCTTCTCTCTCCCTCTCACACGCTCTCTTTTTATAAATATTCTATGGTGTTTCTGACACTCAGTTAAATTCCCAGTAGTTTTACAAGCATGTGGATGCTCTAAGAGTAAACAAAAGATACTCACACAAGTCTGCTTTCCTGGCATTTTTCATCTGTATGATTTTTACAGTGAGCAAATTGCATGGAGAGGGTTCAGTCTGTTGAACAACATACAAAATATGTGGGATTAACATGCAAGATGAAAGAACAGAAACATAATGGTGATAGTATTAGATTAAGTTCTTCAATAGTAATCATCTAACACACTTCCAGACTGAGGTTTTTCCTTTTGTATCATCATCTCCTTCGTCCCTGAAGATTTACAGCCAGTATAACTGTAGACTTAAAATCTACTTTCAGTCATAGACCAAACCTCCGATGCACATTCCACAAAGAGAAGCTTGTGGAAACCCTCAACTTGAGGGGCCTGACTGGCTCTTACAACCCAGTCAGAGAAATATGTGACAGAGCGCCTTGTTGTGTTGTTAAAAATAACTGGCACTCATCTAGGTCTACATAAATTCAAAGGATGTCAGATGTATCTACCATATTTCACAACGAAGAGTAGGCAGTCTAGCAGGGCAAGAACGAGTAACAACAGTGTGATGTAACGATACAGCTCATCAGCCGCTTCGCAGCCATACAGCTCCGAGGCTGAGTTTGACATAGAGCAGAACTGGCTCGTAGACAGTGAGGACCTGAACAGTGCCTTTTGGGAACCTATATCTAACTTCCCAAAATCAGAGAACGAGAGCAACAAATCTGCAATTATTTCTCTCGGAGTAATTCAGCTCCTCCAACCTTCCCTTAGGCAAAGGTCACAGGAAAGTACTCTGGAAATCTTGGGAAGCCACCTAAATCTAGGTGGTTATCAAAAGGCATTTGGCAATCCTGCCAGGAAGCTGGTTTGATTTTGTCATCCTCCCTCACCCTAAACAAGGATCAGACAAACACAGTACTTAATCAAAAGTGTGGGGGCTGAGGGTAAGGCAGTATGTTCCCTAGGTAATTTTCATTTTAAGGGATAAAAAGAAGAAAGCCTGCATTTTTAATACTTTGACTCACCAAAAAGAACAAAAAGAAAAAGAAAAAAAAAGCAAAACTATGCAGCAATAAAACAAATGTATTTACAACAGACAGCTCAGGCATACTACCTACAGAGCAGGAAATACCATTGCAACAACTCTGTAGTTAAAGATATAAAGATGAGTAGAGTCTGTGCCACCATTCATTCCCTCGTGCCCCCAAAACACCTCAATTTCTAAGAGAGCTCACCTTTAACAACCTACATGATATTCATTTTCTGATTTTCCCTATTAGAATTTCCTCATTGACATGAGTGACACCTCTTTATTTTCCCTAAGCAAGTTACCTTGCCTAATCTAGTTGGACGGAAGCAAAGGACAATGTTTAACAAGATAGGTTTTTTTTATTAGGAATTGTCAAAATGTAATTACAGTACTACAGCATTAAAGTTCTGGCGTTCTTCAGTCTGAAAATGCAAAGCAGGCACAAAACCCGAGTGAAGGCCACCTCTTGCTATCAGCCCTGGTACTGAAGAAGAAATCTTCTCAGAGCTGAAGATACTGGAATAACCAGGCTCCCCACATCATTCCCTCTGCCACAAAGGCTGCAAACTGGCTGTGTACACCCCTAACCACAGAGCCCCTTCCCTTTCCTTACCTGGCTCTTACTGTAAAACGCCCCCATCGTGGTCTTCGCCGCGTCCAAGCCAGGCGTGAAACGTGGTGGGAGGATGAGAACAGGAGCGTCCGTGAGGCAGCTCCTCGTGCTTTAAGCTGCTGGGAGAGGCTGTGCAGGTGTGCTAGTGCCTGACTCGGGGCCCGCCTTGCCCCGTGGCCAGGGCTTGCACAACACCCTCCTCCTCTTCCTCCTCCTCCTCCTCGCAATCTCAAGTTCCCTGGACTGACACAGTGCAGGAGGGGCTTCTTCACTGCTGGAGGGAGAGGTGCATTGAGAACCAGAAATAACCCCCCCTTCCCCAGGTATGGGCGTTTCTAAGCAGCTCCAACCCTTCTTCAGGGCTTTGGCACACTGGAGGGCTGGTGAGCTGCAGCCCCTTGCACGCACAAGCCGGCACCACGTAGAGTGTGTCTGGCTGCTCGGCAGTGGGCAACAGGCAAACTTTGGCCAAAGATATTTGAACAAACTAGTGAGCTTACAGAGGAATATTTATAGCTCTTTGTAGCCTATAGGGAGTAGATGGCTCTCGACTTTCAGACTCATCCGAAAGACAGTTCTTCTCCCCATCCCAGTTTCCATCTTGTTGTCAGTAAGATGCCTTGGCCAAGAAACTTTTTGTCTAGCAGAAAATATCAGTTAAGATTTTGACCTTTATTTTTGTACAGGAGTGGAAGAAAAACAAGCTCTTTGACAGTTATTTTTACAGAAATAGAGAAACAAATATACATTCTCTGTGAACTTGGTGACCACAGAATCCCAGGAGCCCTGTTGAAGCCACTTCACTATCTGATTCAGAGCAAGACCAGGAATCTGCACCCCAGCATCCCACAGTAGTGCTTTGACTACCAAAGTACTTGGAAGTGTTAATATATTTGTTATGTTTTTTCTCCTTGTAAATAGGAAATCACATTCAGCACTTCAGGTCAACTTTATATGAAAGTGGTCTCCAAATCTTTTTTTTTTTCTTTTTTTCTTTTTTTTTTTAATCTCTTATTTCAGCCAGGAAGCTTTTTCAATGAAAAATATTGTATTAAACAAATCCCAAGCCACCTGTTCCACACTCAAGACTGTAAAAAAGTTTCCACTCTAAAGGCAAAAGTTTTAAAATCTCATTCACTTTCTCAAAAGTTTTTACTTTGTGCATCTAAAATAAGGTACTAAATGAATGCCCTTAAAGAAAACATATTTGAATTTGAAATTAGCAGTTAGTTATTCTTTATGTTACAATGGTATTTATAATGCCACACTGTGTTGGTCACTTCTAGAACCGTTCGAGTTGGTCCCTGTACCAATCATCTCACAAACTGAGTGCTAGTCTAATTCACAAGAGGTAAACAAAGTAGGAGAGCACTAGAAAAAGAGCATCACTCTAACTATTATGAGTATTTAATGGAAAATTATGCTCATAATCTCTATGCTCTAGCTTCACTTTGCAATGAAATAAGAGAACTAATTGGTAAAGGGAATTTCACAGACATGATATGATTCAGATTCGTAAGATGTTTGGCACAGGAAGATAGTCCAACTCAAGAACTAAACACACAAATATCAGCCAAATACTAAACAAATTAAGTATGGATATCTAACAGACCTCAAAAAGCACTAATCAAGGGAAGATACCCTCAAAGGGAAATATTCCCATCAGGACTGCAAACAGCTCAGTTCCAAACTTATTTTGTGTTTTTATCAATAAGCTGAAAATTTTAAAAAATCCCAGATAAACTTGAGGCTAACCAAAGAACAATAATAAGGCAGATGGGGCAGCATCGTAGGGTAAGATAGGTTCATTCGGATCTTTTAGCACAGAAATAATGGAAATACATTTATGTCTAAATACACTGCATGCAGGCCAAATCCGTTTGCTGGAAATTACAGCATCTCTGTAAAAATGGCTGAGCTCCCAGCGTGAGCCTGTGACAGGAAGAGCTAACGCAGTCCGTGGTTGCATAAATAGGCATCTGAAGAGAAGGAGGATGTGATTCACCTCTTAAGGTAAGGCTGATGGAGGATGGCTGCATGAAGTTTTGGGGCCCTCTTTCAAATAATGCATACTGAAATATCAGAGAGGATAAAGGAAAGAACTGCAGAGAGTGATCTAAGGGTAGGGGGGAGAGAGGTAAACTTTGTGTTGGCCAGAAGGACCCAGTGCAGACATACCCCACATCTGACTTGGCAAGTAGCATAGCTACGTCAGTGTAGTAATTAGTCACAGTTAGAAGATGGGATAATTAGCCCTGATGAAAAGCAGGGTTAATCAGGCTCCGACTGTGTCATCCACTATCTGGCTTTTTTTTCTGTCCTGCAGTTACTCTTCTCCTGGAAGAGGACTGAGACAAATAGCTGCCACTCTGCTGTGTTTCATTTCTAGCAAAAAAAAAACTAGAAATAATGAAAGTAATAACAAAAATATCCCTGGGAAAGCAATCCAGTGAGGTGATTCTAGTGCTGTAGATCCAAAACACAATTATAGTTGCCACACAACAAGCAGGGCTAAGAATCTAGATGTAAACATGCCATACTGTACCTAGAAACAGGGCTACCCCACATCCTTTCAAGCTATCAGTAGCACAGACATTATGAATATGCTCCTATGTGAAAAACATGGCTCGTTCCTTTTCTCCCAGCACCCAAATTGCTCTGGATGCACAACCAGCTGTTTTTTCAAAAGGACAGAAGTCTTTTTCTCCCATTCACTTCTTAAAACTTTTTTCTATATAAACAGATTGGTCATATTGATTATGATGAAGACCCTCCTGATCTCAACACCAAGTCCACCCTGGTGACTCTGAAATTCTTAGCAATAATACGAGCTTCTATTATCAATAGCCAGATAATCTCTAGCATTTTCTCAGCTGCTGTGTACAGTCTTTCCAGGTATCACAGCTCCTCAGTGCAGGGCTGCTCCTGTGAAAAAGCAAGCTTCTGATGCAGCTGTTGCAGGACCATGGGAAGAGCTTTGGGCAGCTGTCTTCTTCTAGAATTCTTCTAGGATTTTTCACAGTGAGGAACATCTCAGGACAACTTGAACAACAATAGACTATTTGTAGGATAGTGTTGAGTAGATGTAAAGGATAGAGCTGCAAAGGAACTCAGAAGGTCTTGAACTATCATATCCAAGGCAAAGAGCCATCAGCAACATCCCATCTGCTGAAAAACAAGGAGAAACTTCAGGGCCATCTGTTCCAGGAGCAATTAAGATGGGTGAGGATGGGCGAGACAGGACAGCCAGCAGCAACTCCAGGAGAAAATGAAAAGAGGGGAACTTCAGCGGCATGACTACCGTTTAAGCTGAATATAGATTGTTCTGCGAATAGCAGGAAGGACTCCTCTGATGACATGAAACACAGATCACCAAATTTAGGGGTATTTTTACAGATGGTGACAACTTTATAGATTTTTACATCAATAATGGTAACTTAAGGAAGAATCTTATCTTCAAAGCTTAGGAAAGAAGGCCAGTTGAATAAAAAAAATATTCACAGTAGACAATCAAATCAGATGACAACCTTCAATCTGTCAATACTTAAGGTGAGCAAGACCTACACAACAGATTAGCTATTTATCAGAGGGATGCCAGTGCAAGAAATTGCCATTCTACCAGACAGAAAAAGTATAGAAATACTGTTTTGATTCACATTTTTAATGTGCTACATGTTTCATTAATATTTCAGACAACGCTGTATTAACTTACAAGAAATATATAACAATTGGTAAAGTAGCAAGGTAACAAAATGAAACTTGAATTTGCTGCTTTGAATTTAGGAGTAAACCCCTAGTAAATTCCAATCTGTTCATCTGAACAGCTGTTTAAATGGGATGGAGTCCAGCAAGTCCTCATGGTGACACATCTGTACAGCAAATAACACTGGCAACAGCAAACATTTTTATCTGACTAGATAATAGACAATCCAAGAAATATCACCTGGAGGGTAAAGCTAGCGGACAGTGGCTAATATTTTTGCTGCTTCCTCCGTGCCACTGCCATGCGCAAAGCCCGAATAATCGAATTTTCATTATTCAGGATATTGTAATCAGTCAGTTTCACCAATTTGTCAAAATTCTGTTCACTGAAACACACCTCCCTTGTCGTAAACGGGGAGAGGATGCTGGAGACATCAACATTGCCTTCAGCCATTTCCTCTGGACTTCTCTCCACACCTGAGGGAAAAAACAAACAGAGGTTCACCTATAAGAACCACATGCTGCAATAAAATCTTATCAGTTATTTAAGAAATTACAGATAGAAAAGGCACATCTGAGGGAACGAGATGCTTTGCCAGAGAGATGTAAAAGTAGTCGAGCACCATACTCTTCAACCAATTCTTGATTCTTCGACCCAAATGGCTGCAAATGAGAACACCACCCAATATCGTCAGCAGCAATTGCTGACTGCTCCTTGGATAAGATGATTTTTTGTTGCCCAGGCTAGAAAAGAAGCAGCAGAAGGAACACAAGATACCGAGCAAGGGAGAATCTGAGAGCTTCTGGAGTTTTGACAGCTAGGCAAACTGACTCAGTGAGAGCAGTTTTGTTCGTAAACAATGAGACTGATAATGCTGACATGAGAAAGAAGGGCTGACAGTGAGCCATTAGATACGAAATGGAGATGGTGCACCAAGACAACAGCTTTTTATTAAAGTTGCTAGCAACAGATAACTCACCAGGAGCTTTGTATCTCTTGAAGGTGTCATTTACTAAGGGGAAAAAGAGCACTGTTGGAGCGTGCAAACTTTCAGCATCTTCAAACACATAGCATTCCTTTAAATTTTCCCTATCTTCCTTGCTTATCTCAATTTGGGGAAATGGGATTCCTTGCCCAGAAATGTACTTTGCAATCTGATCCAAAGGCTGAATGAATAAAGAAAGGAAAAAAAATCAAAATTCAAAGACAACCCAAAGACCTGAATTTTCTAAACATTAGCAGTCAACATTCTGAGGTTTGAATATTCCTCCTCTGGAAACATCTCAAGTTTCATACAGTAATGGTCATAACACCATTAGGTCCAGTTTATCTTATTTTCTGCACTGCTTTAGGCATAAAAAGAAAGCCCTTGGAGCTTGGAAAAGGAACCAAAAAGCCACAGGACTGATTTCATTATTTCAATTAACAGATTTTCTGTAAATGAGTTTAGAAGGGAAAGCAAAGTATATGTACTGAAAGCAGCATAATGCTCTAACCAGCTGAGCTAAACCTGCCCCCAAAGCATAGAATGGTAAGGTTGGAAGGGACCTCTGGAGATCATCTAGTCCAACTCTCAGCATAGTCCATACGGGGAAGTAGGGAGAAGACACCAGTCAGTCCAGATTATTCTGTGTGGTTTTGACTTCTTCATTATCTATCCTGTCCATGTCTTTGTCTTCTGCATGGTTGTGATTGTTCAGTAATGACTCTCTATTTACAACATATTTTTTTAAATCTATGAAAAAAAACAAATTCATGAACAGCTCTATTTACTATATGCCTATACTCATTTTTTTATTATTCTCTTTAGGCATATAACACTAATTATAGTACCTTACTAATCAAGTCCATACGAGTCAGTCCATTTCTCTAAGATTAGCATGAGATAAACAGGTCCAGGGACATAGAGGTTTTCCCATTTAATGTATTAAACTATAGCCAGGATTTTCCATCATCTCTGTAGTTTGCTCAGTTCAAGGATAACAAAAATCAGTATCAGAGGTCCAGATAACTCTTCAGTCAGCTCTTTAAAAACTCAAGCCCACCACAGTGAAGAATCTTCATGATTTTAAAAAGCATATATCCATCACTGTCTTGTAATATCCTTCTTAGTTACAAAGAAATAAGCAATTCATCATCATCATCATATAGCATCAACCCATAATGCTGGTTTTCATAAGAACAGAATAGAAAAATGCATTAAGCAGGTTGGTGTATTTCTGTATTAGCGGTATTTCTATAATCCCTGAACGACTTTGTAAAACTCTCTAATTCACTCTCTGACAATCTGTCTTAGAATATCTAGTGTCAGACTCCTAGTTTAGGCAGAGGACTAAAAGGAAAGACAGAGAGTCACACCATTTTCAAACCCATGGTGGAAACCAGCAGACATTTGATTCTTCCCATTTCAGTACCAGAAAGTTTGGTTGTTTAAATTGACAAATGCTAGAGACCAAAAGACCATGAAAAAGATCTCAAAGATACCACGGTTTTTCTTACCAATGTCTGTGACCCTCCACTATAATTTAAATGCAGGATAACATCTACTTTCCTCTCAGATCTCAAGAGTGGTGGGTAGCTGGTATTGATGAAAAAGCCAGTATCAACCAGGGAGAGTGCATCATCTGCCGTTTCCATCAGTTTATTTGGGAAAGAGTCTATCACTGTGTCTGAAATACAAATATTTCTTGTCATAACAAGTAGAAGACGAAATTGGACAGAGGTCTCTTTGCAGAAAGTTTGAGAGGGAAGAATGGAGAATTCTGCCCCTGCCTTTTCCCTGCCATCTTTTGTTGGCTCACCAGCACCACTGACATACAGGAATAACTGACTCACTACGGCTCTTTTGTTCCTTCCTTTCTGGACACCTCATGCAGTTTTGGCCCTAAAGGGAAGATCCTTCATGTCTCCCCAGGCAGAGGTCACCTTGACCACTGAAATGCAGACCACAGATGGCCAAATTCAATTTCACCCCCTTCTGCCCCCCAAAATTGAACAAGAGTTCAAATACGGCTTCTGCTGCTTCTGCTTGGGGAAGGGAGAAGTGAAGTTTCAGGCATTAGTCTTGTCTCTTCCTCCTTACTGGAAATCCTAAATGGATTCCCAAACCTCCTCAAAATGTTTCAGAAAAACATGTTGTACTACTGTGCCTTTCCAGGTAGAAAATCCTTCGCTCTCCAGGTACTTGTTGTGCATCTGGAAGCCCCTGAGAAAATTGGGATACTGTGCAATGGTTGGACGTCCTGTTAAGACATCTCGCAGAGCAGAAGACAGAGTACATGAAGGAGTGAGCAGACACGTGTCTACTTCATAAGGATTTGTGGACAGAAAGGGTTCTTCCTCTGCAAGAAGGGAAAAAGAAGTTCCAAGTTGAGGACAGTTTTCTGAATCAATATTTTATTTAAACAATGTAGTAACTCAGCACCCACACCCACCCCAAACGTAAATAAAACATAGTGATAAGCCCTTAAGGCCTGCAAAATAAAAAATAGAGACATATTACACAATTAAATGACACACTGCCCACAAGCAGCAAGCTTTTGGGCAGTAAACATCTCATATTCTAGGCTTCCCAAAAAAGTAACCCCTCCTGTTGTGATGAGAGGTGTAAGAGAGAGCTGAGTCTCAAAATATCTATGAGGACTACATCAGCCTTTTATCAGGACACTTTCAGAAGACATGTGAATATTATCCAGCTGTATACACTTAACTAAGCTAGGAGACCAGTCACCCCAGGCTCCTTGCACAATTAACATCAAGAAAGAGCTTTCTCCACAGGCAGTTTGGTCCACATAGGATAGTCTTCTTTCAGGAATAGACCTCTGCAAGAGTTATTTTCTCCATGGACTGTATTAGGAGCTAAGGAAGACTTCCTCCTAATTTAGGCACTTAAGATGTGTTCCTAGTATAATACTGTCCTCATAACTCCACTGGAAAATGCAGGAGACTGTTTTTGTCTACGCAGCCTTTAGAAAAGGGCAAAGTTTTGCCAAAGAAGCAACTTGGTTTCCAAATAAGGTAGAGACACTTCTTAACTGACACCTCTGCTTTGCTTTTCTCATCTCTCTGACCTAGAGAACATTAGACCTGTGCACAATTCCAGGAGAGAATAAATGACACCAATAGATGCTGGTGGTAAACAAAATACAAAAATATCTTACCAATATCTTTTACTCTGTCTCTTGTCCATTTACTCCAGAAGTCCTCTGAATCAACAGCCAAATTCCACACATACATCACATCTATGGAAAATATACTACTCCACATGCCTGTAATGTGAAAGAGGGTATAGAAATTGATTGATGGAGTAGTCTTGAAAGAATTTTAATTAATACATAACTTCAATCCTTCTCCAGGGATACTTCCTTTTTGTCTGGACGTATATCTCTGTGAGCATAGTTCCAACATGTGTCCTCACTAATGCAAACTCACACCTGCTCAACCTGTTTGCCCAGGTCTTCCCAGTGCTGTCCATCACAGATCATGTGCTCACTAGCACCAGCTGCTTCCTGGGTAGACTGACATTCCCTCTAGACAATAGTCACCTTGCATGTAGCAGATCCGAGTCTCTGAGAGCCTCTTCACCAGCCTCCCCATAAAGAATTCACTTCCAAAATGTTCCGCACGAATAGATGCTCCATACTTCAAGAGACCAACTTCATAAGGAGTGAACTCCAGCCACTCTACAGTGACAGCAGCGAGAACATCAAAAGATGATAAGATTTTAATTATTGTTACAAATAATAGTACTAAAGAGCAGGAACAAATCTCAAGAAATACACCGTCTATCTCATAATACTCTGGCAACCAGCTATACCAGTATTAATATCATCTGCAATACTAATGAGTTGAAAGAACAGATTTTTCTTTTACATCAATGGAGGGTGGTCGCAGCCTGTGAGGTCTATTGATACAGCAACTTCTAGCAGAAAAGTCTTGGTCTGAATGAAATTTTAAGTGTTCCCTGCAGTTAGTCTTGCCCAAAAGCCTACATTGTTCAGGCATGTCTCATGCCCTGTAGGGTAGCAGTGACAGAACACTTCACATTTGCCTGGTATCATTACCTCTTGACTGTTCATATTAAACAAATACTGCAAAAACACTAGAGGAGATAGTGATTTTCCTGCCACTGCACTTGAAATTTAAAAAGGCTTTTCTGTGATTAAAATGAAAGCATTATTGAAGGTGGTTATATACGTTAAGTCTTAGTTCAGACTTCCTAGATCACAAAGCTATGAAAAAATCTCAATCATAACCATTACCTCTAAATGCCTGAGCGCTATAGTTGGACTTGAGGTTGATGGCCACATAGATGGGCAACGGGTTCTGACCTTTATCCACTGCTTTCCGTTGATCTGAGAGTCTATGTTCATCTTTCTGGTTTTGAAGAGAAAAGATTAATGGGGTGAGGTGAAAAACAATTTGTACTTCAAATAATATAATGTGAATTACGAACATCTGTCAGAAATATTTGACATGAGATTTTTCCAGACTTGTAAAGTGTCCCATAAGCATCAGCTATCCTACAAGGGTTCTTAGTTTTTGAGATATGCAGAGACTGACTGCAGATTCATCGAGGATAAAACAGTACCTGGAAATAAGTATGTGGCTGGATGAAAGGTAAGGTTGGAGAGAGGATCTCCAGGTTGGCTGGAGATCAAGGAACAGAGTTTATCATATTTTAACATATGTTCCAAGTACATACAGGTGCAAGAGTGTATTGTATTACACATGACAATTTTAACATTCCTTGTATAAACATAAGCCAGAAGGACTCTACTAAGTTATATCAGAAGTACCACTATTTCCAAAAATCTTTCTTAAACTTCGGTAACATATTCAGAAAATGGTCTTTCCTGCTACTTAACCCATCTCCATCTGCAAAACATTTAACTAAGGCACTGTACAAATGTATATGTTCGATTTTGCTAGTGAAGTAAATTAATTAAGATTTTTAAGTATGTCTTCTAGTCAGAATACATTTCAGAATATCTAATGTCTAAAGCGTTTTGCTTACATTTCAAAATAGATTTTTTTCTCGGGAATTTTTTTCTTTTCTAAGAAGCTAGAATGCCATGGCTGCTTCAGTTCAAGGTCAGCTTCATTTTAGAGCAAGAGTAGTGTTTCAGTAATGGATCTGAATACACAGCATTTAATTGACCACTAAACTAATTATTTGCATTAATAGTCCTGAGTGTCTTGCCAGGGTTTTTCTTCTCCTTTATAGTTACAGAAATTCACCACTTTGGGGGGGGGTGGGAGGGAGAGAGAAGTAATATTTAATACCTTATCATGTAGCATGGATTCAATGACAAGCCCCCATAAGTCTATGAAAGATGTCATATGTCCTTCTTTAGTCCTCTCCATCAGGTCATTATAATAGTACTTCAGACAATCCAAAGAAAAACAGCAAATCTTCGATTTGGTTACTTGCTTGCGAGCTTCCGTGATTGCCTCTTCAAGATATTTTTGTGACCAGTTAGCATCTTCATATAAGTTTGCCATTGTCCTGAAGAAACATTAGAAGAAAATAATGAAGGAGGACTAATGCGGTGGGCTGGCCTCATAGAGCTTTAAGCAGCCTATTTGCTTTTTTCAGTTCATATGGAGATCATAACCAGAAATTAAACACACCATAAATCTCATTTTAAGAGCAAACAAAACCTCTCAAGCTTTTCTGGGGTTTTGATGATAAAAGTTTATGGGGGCTGGAAAAAAAAAGGGGGAGGACAAATTGGCGTGAGAAGAAGATCCATAGAAATCTATGAAATACAGGGATACGACAAGTCACCACCAAGCCTATCTCTTGGAAGCTGGGTGCATTCTAGGGAAGAGCCACTACAGGTTTGCTCTCGTCTTACACTTCTTTTCCCAGGCACCCATTACTGGCTACCAATAGAGAGACACAACTAGAAGGCGCTTGGATCTTTGCCATGTCCTGCTTTGATTATTCTTGTTTGTCTCCTTGAAATCAAAACATGGACAGTCACATTCAGGTCTCCACAAACATGCAGAGAAGTTAAAGGACTTTGGCAAATAACTTAGATAAACCTGAGATTAAGCATGTAATTCAGTGCAAAAATTGTCTTTGGTTTCAACCAGATGTAGATGAGTAGTTTTGGTGATCTATATTCTTACTGGTTTGGCTGTAAAAGCTTAGCTATAGTGCGCTAAAGGTCTGGCAACATATCTCCTACATTGTGGAGGAATTGGAACTAGCTAGAATCTACAGGATTAAATACTTAAAAGATATTTCACGTATGACAGCAGCTGAGGTATGCCCACACAGAGAAAAGAGCAGTTTAAGATGAACAACAACAGCCATAGTCTGGTTGAGGTCTATAACACAGCATCATTCTTTGGATTGTCTGCAACAGAATTAATTCCACTAGTCCCAAATGTGTCTTTACCAGAACAAGATGCACTCCACTACATCCAAAATGAAAGTGAGAATCACCAGAAAATGGCAGGCATAAATTCCTCTTCCCATCTTTCTTCAAATTCTAGTCTAAAGACAAATTCATTGCATTCAGTCTAAGCTATAATTGATAAAATATGAAAAGGTAACAGAGCAATTACATGAAAATTTCAGGCACAGGCTGTGTTAATGTGGTGACAAAAGCAATTGATGAATGTGATGATCAATCTCTTACTTGATGTGTTTTGTTTCTTAGCTCTAGATGGACACAGAGAAGATCATGGGGAAAATAGAAATGCTTCTATTTAGGAAGTGCAATATAGAATGATGGTGCAGTACAAACAACCAACACAAATATAAATACAAATCCTGTTCAGATCATTCTCACCACGTGGTTCCCGATAAACCACCGATGTAGGAAATGCAGTCTAATAGATTCAGTTTTTGGAGACCCAGTAGGCTGCCATACATTGCTGTTAACGATCTTGTCCCGCCTCCAGTCGTCGTGATTGCCACCACTGGCACCTTTTCAACACAGCAAAGCAAAAAGCTAGTGAAAACCATGTGTATATTAGAGATAAGCAATCCTTTTTTTTTTTTTTTTTTTTTTTTTTTTTGCAGAAATTGTGTAGATCACTTAAAAGGTTTCGTAGAAACAATATGCAACGATGTGACTGTTGAAAAAGGATGTGGTCTATGCAGAAGGTTTCTGTTACTACCACCTAGCTGAGAGGATAGTGGGGCCTTATATTTTATCCCCATAAAGGTGCAGGGGGAGGGGAACTGTTTACTTCATACATAATTAGAAATCAGCCTCATCACCTTGGAATGCTTCTCAAGGTGTGCTATTAGAAGCTATCATAAAAATATATAGGATTTATGATGCCAGAGTAGATTAGGAAATCCGTGATTCTGGCTCTAGCAATGATTAATGTTTCAGAAGAACGCACAACACCCTGTAATCAGCTAAAGTGCACAATACCGTAGCCTTCCTAACCTCAGGACAGTAATTACTTTATGTTCTGAAGCACAGTCATTGATAAGGGCTTTTTTTTCCCCCAGGTTTTAATATAGAGAATATTCTTATCTTAAACTTTTCCTAATCATTTTCTAATCATACCTTTTTTTTTTTTTACACAATTTTGAAGTTAAAAAATTTACAATTAAAAATTAAAAATTTTTAGTCGCCTGTTAAAGAGATTATTACTGTGAGTACGTTCTTACTTTCATGGTCTTCAAAATCCAACTAGACATAAGCAGTCACAAAACTTATGACTGAAATACGCAGGCATGAGTTAAAAAGGTGTTAAAAGTAACTTTTAATCAATTATTTTATCAATGCATCTCATTGATTCTGAGAGATTCACTCAATAGTTTCAACTAGTAGTCAGTTTTCCTAACAATACATCTTTCCTCTGCAGAAACCACCTAGAGTGCTTTTATTCAGATGTCTGTGTGCAAACTTAGCTACCTCAATTCAGAGTCCCCTCACAAATGACACGACTGTCTCCTTGCCTCCCTGACGAGGCAGGATACCCCAGCAGCGCGTCCCTCTTACTCCATGCTTGTCCACTATGAACTTTCCTCCTGCGACTCCTATGAGCAATTTCAGGAGCAAACAGAAATTGGTTAAATCGGGGCGCTGCTGAGGCATGTCCTCCCTCCCTGGTCTCCTACGCAGACCAGCTGCTGCTTCTTTTGCTCCCGTCTCTTTTTCTAGGAAGCTAGGCCTGAACAAGAACTGTAGGATTAATTAGGCTATTTATTTTTATTCACGGTTTCAGCTTGTGGGCCAGGTCCTGATCGTTGAAGAGGAGTTGTTACAGGGGACTATATGGCTTGCCTCATGGTCTTTCAGATCTTCCTCCAAATGAAGAATCTTTTTCAGAGCAGCAGCAACGTATTTCTTCCTTTTTTGCAGGAAGTCCTGCTCTTCCCTGCACAGGCTATACCCCAAGCGCACATCTAGATCTCCTGAGCTGGAATACACCACAGGACAAATAAATGCACAAGGCATTTACAGGTTATTTCAGGATACATAGGACAATTAATCAGTTAACTCCCCAGATAAATAGCAAAGCAAGCTATTTCCAACTCTGCACACTGAATAAGGAATAGAAGAAAATGCAGTATTTCTATTACCAGCAAGAAGAAGTAGCAAAGACAGAAATTTCCAAGGTCTATTAGATTTCTTGTGCATATAGGCACAAAGACAAGACACGTACACCAGAGAGAGATCACCAAAAAGGGTAATTTCAAGAATAATTTTTCAATATCCATTTCATTTTTTCATCATGACATCCTGAAAAATTCAGAGCGATGTCACAGGTTTTAAAATTCACATTCTCTGTTCACTAACGTTTCTTTTTTAACTGGAGTTCCTAATGAGCCACCTGATCAAGCTTGAACTATAGGACAAGCTCCGCAGTATCACACGTCAAACTTTGGTGAAATTCTGCTAACTTGTGGGGCTTTGCAGAGGTGTACATCTTTGTCTAACACAAGCAAATAGGTGCGCAGCCCTAGGGAGCAGTGACACCTGCAGTGGACAGTCCTTACTGTACTGTCTTCTATCTGCAATTGGCTTCTGCTGGTTGTTTTGATTATATTACAACTCCAAATGGAGTAGGTATCATAGTGGTGTGTCAACATGTAAGCAGGAACAAATACACAGAATCACAGAAGGGTCAAGGCTGGAAAGGACATCTGGAGATTGCCTTGTCCAACCTCCCTGCTCTGAGCAGGGTCTGCTAGAACAAGCTGCTCAGCGCCGTGTCCCCTCAGGTTTTGAATACCACCAAGGATGTATTCTTCCGGGAAGAATTTTTAATCCACAGCTCTGATCTGGCTGGATATCCAGGATGAGGAATTCCTTATGCTCCCTCAGAACTTCTCTGATTTCTGATGCCTTTTACCTGTGCACTGAACAGTTTTCTAGATAAGCATTTACATGCTTCATCCTACAAACAGGTAAGAAAACCTACTATTTTTTCCACATGGGGAGCCACACTGAGTTTTATCCCTTGAGAAATGTGAAGCACAAGAAAAAGATTTTGCAGGAAAAAGGTACAAATAACAAACAAAAGGAAATTCATGTTTGTGTGCCCTCAAAAATTCAAATATGCTTGCTACTAAGAAACACATTCTCAAAATGCCCAAATCTTCTGGATCACATCACCCTCTGGTGGCTGTAAACTTCATTCTGAATATTATTTTCAGCAATAGTTCACAAACACAAAAGTTTCATGGGTTAATGTTAGTAATTTCTGTTTCTCATTGGTGCATCATACCTGAATTTTGAAAACAGAATATGGTCATTTGATTGATCTTCTAAAAGAAAATAACTTTCTTGGTGTCAGAAGAAAAAAAATGATGCTTAAAAGTTCCAAACAACATCTTCTCTTGCTCACTCACTCTCACTGTGTATGTGTATATATATATATCTGTATTCTGTTAGATTTACATTTTAATACAGCTTGTTATTGGATTGAGATTGAGGAAGTAACATTTTTTCCTATGCTCTGAACTTCACCTACACTTGGATTTACCTTAGACACCTATCCGAGTTCAAGATAAAGCACTGGAGTGTTTTTCCTCTCTCCAATGACTACAGAAAAAAAGTCTAGATAACTAGTTTACAATAATCCCGGACATTAGGACAAGAAGAGGCTATCTTACCATTTTCTTGCTGTCAAACACAAGTCAAGGGATTGATCCTAGAAATCAAGAAAGTAAAGTTAAATACCACTGGATTTTTAGACATTCCTTCAAACGCAGGCAAGGCTCCTTCCACAGGAGAGGAGGTTCTCAGATGAGAATTCAAAAGACTAAGGACATTGTTCT
Source organism: Rhea pennata (assembly GCF_028389875.1). Classification (NCBI taxonomy): domain Eukaryota; kingdom Metazoa; phylum Chordata; class Aves; order Rheiformes; family Rheidae; genus Rhea; species Rhea pennata. Next base: position 15,858,421 of record NC_084667.1, on the reverse strand, counting down.
GGTTTGATGAACCAAAGTCTCATTCCCTGTTCTGTAATCAAATTCATCCTCATCCAAAGAGCCTGCTTGCTTAGGGCAGTTATTGGGCAAGGAGCCTCCACGTTGTGCTGTCTCGCAGCGGGCACGCTTGGGAGGAACACCCAGAACCAGGTAAGTTACTTCATTCCTTAGAAAAAGTTACATATGAAAGCACACTTTAGTGCCGATATATACAAGGTAAGATATGAAATTAAGCTTATATTCTGAGGGTTTTTTAATTACTAGCCACTGTAGAATTACCTCATTATTTAAGAAGAAATTTTGGCATGCGTGTACTTACGTCAGTCATCTTTAATCCTTAAAATAACTTAAAACTAATTTTAAAATGCAAGTTCGCTATGATTTTCAGATTGTTATAATGACTGTTAACATCTTCTTCCTTAAAATTGAATACAGCAACCTTTTAATTTTTTAAAACATTTTCAATTAATGTTCCTACAATTTTACAAAGATATTTTGTTCATTCAATATCTTTATTTCTATTAGGATAAAAATAATCATGATAACTGTTGGAAAACTATTTCAAAGGGCTCACAGCACTCACCTCGTCTACTGTTATTTTCTTCTGCAAAGGGAGCAAATTCAGAGGCAAAGAGAGGACTCCATTTTCCACTATTCCATTTTTATCTGTCAACTAAGACAAAGTGGAAAGTGGTAGGGATAAAATAAAAGTGAAATGTTTGTCATCTCTAGAACTTCTCACATAAAGAGGATTAGTTCAGTTCATTGTTTAAATTAATTTATTCTGCTAATTTCATTAAAGTTAGTGATAGCATAGAAATGAGGAACATACCTCTTCTGGCAGTACAACATCCAATCTTGTCTGGTCATTTATGACACAGTGAAATGCAAGGATCCTACGGCTGGGGTCAGAGACCAGCAAAATCTTCTGGCTTCCTTCATGGGACCCTTTCACTATAAATGTAAGTTCCTGATCTAAAAATAGAGGTAGAGAAGAAAGAGAATTTTTAACTGTTCCAAGCAAGCCCCTAAGCTGATAAACAAAACCTACCTTTACTCTGCACACTTCTTGTCTAGTTTTCCTCACACCATGGTGATTAAATAGACTTTGGAGGTCTAAAGCAGATTAAAACCTAATAGAAAACATCTTGGTGGACCTGTATAAAATATTAATACCTAGAAATTATGCATTTTTGAAATACTGCAGAATATTATTTAGTAGGTGCTTTAAATAAGTAAATTAGCTTTAAATGAACAAGTAAAACCAAGATTTAGATTTGAAGGAGTATTAGTTTAAAGGAGTTCTGAATTATCTGAATGGAACAGGATATTGATTTATTTGATGCAAGTCTGCTCTGATACAATCTTGTAAATTTTATTGTATGTCATATTTGCTGCAACAGTCAAATGTTTCTAAATGAAAGTCAAGCAGACTGATGTGTGCCTTCTGTCACTACCGCTCAGTAATAATCATATCACCAAAACTGAGACAACTGATCAATGCAAAACTGGTGTTTCTTGCACAGAAAAGCCTTTATATTCATGGAGAGATCCTATGCTATTCTTCTGCAAGATTAAGGGCAACAGGCATATAATCTTAGGTCACTCATCTTTCCCACCAAGGTACGTTTCAGACCAAATCTTCCCATAATGTGACTCAGCTGCTGTTAACATTTGCTTCAAAATGGTTGCTTTTCCATTCATGAATTATCTAGAAAGTCATTATTTCTCCAGATTCACCCCATAAGCAACTTTACACAAGGCACTGCTCATTCAAATGAACTTACACAGGCTATTGAAAAGTCTTATTGTATTTACTAGGCTTTAATTTTACAAGCAAAAGCCTGATTTGGCCATAATTTGTAGTTTGTGCAGACTTAAATTCAAGAGCTTAAGGTTATTGTTTTTGCTCAAGCAAGTCAAGAAAAAAAGTTTCTTTCAGAATCCAGCATACAGAAACCTTGTACATGCTCAATCCCAAACTAAACATATAGGGACAATTTCTATACAGGAATGTAATTATAAGATAATTTTAAAAGAGGATCCAAATTAATTAATTTCCATTTTGAACAAGCAAAACACCATGATAACTAGTACAATTTATTCCAAATTTTTAGTACTAGTATATATAGCATTATTTTTGCATAAACTTAAGATTTGCCTGCAAACTAAATATTTAAATAATTTAACTTTTGACTTACATAATCTTTCTGCAAAATGAGGCACAGTGAAACTAAGTATCATGGGACACAGCTAGGGTAACATGTGCAACAGATTATTAATTTTTCAACATCTGTTATAACAACTGAATCACAACAGAAAAACAATAGGTTAATGAAGCAATAACCTCACTTGTGGCTTGCTGCTTCAGCTTCCCTGTATCCACTCGAACCTCCAAACAGGAAACTTCACGTGCCTGTAAGAGAGAGGATAAGTGATGGAAAAAAACAGTGTGAATGTCACCGAGCGATTCATCCTGTTCTCAATTAACCCCCATAGTTCATCAATGAGTAACCTTATTAGCTGTTATCATCTCTTTAGATGACATAATGATAATACTGACACAGCATTTTTCCGGGTTGGAAAGTAAAGAGGAAAAGCTCATGAGCTGCTTCAACTTGGAAGTGAGACACAACAAAACGAGGGTGAGACCTATTCAAAATAACAGGTGTCTGGAGGTATGGGACTTCTTATTAGCATTTTATCACTTTCCTCATTAGCTCCTGCTAGTTCTGGCCATAATGTAATTGATAGGAAGTTCAAGCTTATAGTAGCAAGTGAGGGCACAGCACAGCCGACTGCTGTGTTGTTGCCTGCTTTTGGCAGAAGGTGCCATTCCCCCAGAGCAGCAGCAACTGCTGATCCTTGATGACAAATACAGACCCTTCTTCTCGGTAGAACAGCGTGGCCAACAGTCCTGGCTTTGGAACATGACTCTTAAGTTTCCACAGTTAAAAACATGAACATTTCATAGGAAAGATGATAACAAACGAACATTACCACTAGTACTCCATTAGTAATGATGGGATCAGGATAGTCCAGACTGAAAAATAAAATGGAAAATACAATGTCATGATTGGAATAACTCAGATAAATATTTAAGTCTATGATTTTTTCAATTTTAATAATTGTTCTCATTCATACATGCTTTAAGTATGCTGGGAGGCAAAATGCTAGCAGACAGTCTGAGTGGCCTGTTTTTCTGCACTTTTTTCATGAATATGAAGCTGGGCTTTTTACTGCTGTGGTATTCCAGACCTGCATTAATATAATCACATAATGATTTTTCAAGTGAAACATACTGAGTCTGAGGAGAACTGGAGATTATTATATCTACCTTGATTGTTTTAAATATGTTCTATTTCCCATTTCATGGGTGGAACTACCACGTACACTATCGGTTTTGAGTATAAATTCACAAGAAAATAACTTTGCAAAGAATTTTCCCCAAAATCCAAACTTTATAAACAGTCTGAATTTTAATTTCCAAATCAACATTCTCCTTTAAGGTAAGAAAATTAAATGGCTAAATGCTGCAACGAACACTCAGGAAAAACTTTACAGTAACAAAGACTATTAAGTACTGGAAGCAGCTACCTAAGAATTTTGTAGGATCTCCTTTTTGAAAGTTTATTAAAAATGAGTTCAAAAAACATTTATCAGGAATGGGCAAAATATATTCAGTGTTCCTATCTCCATGCAGGGAACTGGATTTAGTTATCATTCAAGATTTCTTCCAGACACAAAATTCTGCACTTATTTATTTTTTTATAGTCAAAAAGTTGTAGCATTGCATGTGACATAGTGTCACGGCTCTCAAACACTTCATTAAAAAAATGAACGGGAGCAGATAAACAGAATAGGTAGATATTGAAAGATCTCAAGTTGTCTAGCCTGGAGACATTGAGTTAGAGAGAGAGAAAAAGATGTCTCTTTACAGAGGTAAATACCCAGGAGAGTGCAGTATTATTTGAGTTACTGGTAACAGCAAATATAAAGTTAGATGGATAATGAGAAGGTCTAAGGCATGACTTTCAAATAGGTCAGAAAGAACACTACAGAACTTGCACCATTGCACAAGACAGCTTGGTAAGCTCCTGGAAAGAGCAAGGATGGTGCCAGCATTAAACACTGACAGCTGGGGTGACACCTGAAGGTTGGTGTCAGACTTGCTGCTACTGCCATAAGGAAGCCCAGCTGTGACCAGCTGTTGGCTGTCTTATGCTGTATCTCAAGATTCCTGCTGGTCACAGCACAGAACAGAACCCCCCTGGTGACATGCACACTTCTTTCAAGAAGGAGGAAAGCATTCACCTTTCTCTGAAGCTTTGGAAATCTGCCATGGCCAGAGACATGAAGCTGAGCTCAGTGTAGAGGAGCTCTTACTGTTCAGACTGGCAGGGACCTTTGAATATTTTGCCTACCTCTGGAGCACTGGATAAGGTGCACTTCTTAGGATTAGTTGGAAATTTCCTTAACAAATATCCTAATATGGCACAGCCCACATTACATATGCTAATACTCCTGTCCTCTCCTCGCTGCCTACTACAGTTTGTGGTTTCTGGCCTTTCGCACTGCATTCTCAGTTTCAGAGTACTAAGGAATCTAGATTTCTAGATAAAAACGTATATATTTTCATTCTTTCACATCAGATCCGGCTTCCTCTCAGTAGGAAGTAGCCACATAGCATAGGCTACTTTCCTGAGTTTTCTGACAGCTTGATTCCTGTTCCAGGGAGAAACATGGAGGACAGTATAAAATCTCTGCGCTCCAAAAGAGACACAGAGACAGCTTATTCCAAGAGCACTTGTTTCTCATCTCCTGCAAGTGCTATTGCTTTATGAAAACAGAAAAGAATCGCAGAAAGACTCACTGTCTCTCAACACTGAAAGAGAAACACTTTCAAAGAACAAGAAAACTGTATTAGCCTCAAAGGTGCTTTGGCTATGTTCTTCCTTGACTTAAACTTTTGCCTTAAGAATCCTTCAGGCCACGTGGTTTCCTGTCACAATTATAAACAGTACAAAACCCCCCAAATAGATCAAGCTTCAGCCTAATCTGAAAGTCTCCTCAACAGGGCCCAAACCAAACTACAAGTATGATCTGCTGCTCCCCATAAACACAGGGGAAATTTTTCAAAAGAACATAGCAGAACTACAGAAAGAAAAAATTTTTTATTTTCTAAAAATCATGCTTTTGCCATATTTCAATAATTAACATTAAAATTTTATACAACTTTTTGTACATCTATTTACATTTGTGTGGGTGCTTTATTTCAAACAATTTCACATTTGAAAAAAAAAGAAAGGGGGGGAATTGAGCTGAAAGGTTGTATGAGAATAGTCCTTCATTCTTCTAGGTATTATTTTCAGATGAACCTCCTCAACTTGGGACATCTGAAAGACAGGAAGAGGCCAAAAAGATCATCAGCAGAGCCAGCAATACCCTGGCCTCCTTGAACTTCTTTGGCTCTCTTGGAAATTCAAAGTACCTTTTGGTTCGTTAGCAGTCCCTTTGTGGCCCTTAATATTAGGGCCTGGGCTTCAGTAAAAGTCAGAGGGAAGGGGGATGTTGAGGGAGCGAAGCCACCTAGTCCAGCGGGATCCTGTCCCCTCAGCAATTCGTAAAGGCTCATTCTGTTGCTGGACACTACCAGTGGAAACACAAGTGAGAGAGCCCACATTACCATTGAAAAAAAAATCACAAAATAACACAAAAAACACTGAATTATATGAATTTGCAACCTGTGTACAACACACTTACCTTTTCTGTCACTGCTGCTCAAGGGCAGCAGCTCTCGCGCCAGGTGGGCTCATGTTATGGGCTTATAAAACACCAGGCAGGTGTTTGCAATCCCTTGGCTCAGTTGCTGGTGGAAAGGCACTTGAAGGAAGGAGCATGCCTTCCTCCATGTTGTTAAGATCAAATATCGGATTCTTAGAGCCTGCCACGGGTGGTGGCAGCAAGGAGGTGTACGTTTGTAGTTACTGCAGGCAATGACATAAGAGCAAGACTAACCTGGGGACGGTACTCATCTTGCAGATGTGGAAAAAGAAACTACCAGAATGATAGTATTCTTCCATTTTAAATCCAAGATAACTGGAATGAATGCAAGAACCAAATTTTGTACAGCCCACTGGTAATTCAGGAGCAAATATTTATAATGTTCTTTAGTAAAAGTAACCTAAAACATAATCTTTGCAGTGAGGTCAACAAAATATGGGAGTGACAGAGCTACCATTGTAGGTGCAACCCAGGAAACGTTCTTGGCCTAGAGTTAAACTTCATGTATAATATCTGAAGTGCTGAAAAGAAATAACAGGCTGATACAGTAAGTTTTCTGATTGATAATCAGTAGGACCCAGACAGAAGATAGGGAAGTAAAAGGTAGTAAACTAGTTTAGACAAAATGTCACAGGGATTATAATTACATTTTTGGAGAAGATGCCCTATTTGCCTATAAAAACATTCTGTTCTCGTTGTTCCCATCACAGTATCAGACTTGTGGAAGCTATCCCACATGATTAGCTGTGCTCCTTGTTAGCACTATGGTTGGCTCTCCCCCACTTAAAATTATTTCTAAACTCTGTCACCTCTTCTCCAGCCCAGTAGTGCCTTCAGGATAGGTTAATTTATTAAAATGGCTTCTTTAATGTTTATAGGAAGAGGAACTTATACTGTCTTCTAATTGTTTCTCAGGCCTCTGAATATCTAGTGATTTCTTTCTGCAGAAATCTTTTCCTCAGTGGCTTCATTGTGCTCCCCGGATGGGTTTGGTTCAACAGCAACCAGTTTTCCTTACAGGTTTCAACAGTCAAATCTTCGTTTATAGAGCCTGCCTTCTTCCATTTCCCTTCAGCAACAAAACCTCGGTGTTTTTTTTTGTCTCTGATAGTACTACAGTAGTTCAGCATCCTAATAGGGAACCAGAGTCTACAGTAACATACTTCCATCTTTCCACAGTGTAATGTCCATATTTTTTTCCCCGATTGAAATTCTCCATCTGAGTATTCCTGTCAGTGTGAAAAATAGCCAAACTCTTGTTCCAAAGTGGATCTTATTTTCAGTGCTCACCTTTCTGGACCAGTGAGATTTCCCGCTTGGGCTCTGCTCCTTTGCCAGAACCTGCTGAGCTTGTTAAACTCAGAAGAGGTATGTTTGGTACATAGCTTTCTGGTGACCCATCTCATCTACTTCAGTTTAGGCTTTCAGACCTTTCCATGACCCTCTAGCTTATCACAAGTAACGCAAATCATAGTCTCTAATTCTGTTCCTCAGACCCTTCATTTTGTTATTCCTTATGTCATGTTTTCCTATGTTGAGGAGAAAAAAAAACCCTCTCCATCTGCTCCAAGATCGTAGACCATGAGAAAATCTTCAGAAAACAAATTTTTCGTTAACTCAGCTGTATTTACATCTTTATTCCAAACTTGGTTGATGGGTAGACACTAACTCACACACGCATGCAAGAAATGCAAATGAGGGAGGAGGGGATATGTTTATCCACTTTCCAACACAAAACTCATTTCCTTAGAGTCTTCCTTTTTCTGTGACCTGTTGGAACCATTACAGTTACATTCCCTGACCTGACTGCCTGATGATGCAGCAATGCCTTCCCTTGTACGTGGATTTCTTCAGGACACAAATACTACATTAGTCACTAAAGTATCACATTCTATGAATGGGGAAAAAAATGGTTCACGAGAGTTCTTGTTGTAGCTACTGACCCATGACTGTTTCTGTCAAGGGTCCTTCTTACTTGCACAGTCTCCAGCATCATTTTCAGACCAGGAAAAATCTTGCTCAATCTGAAGAATCTCTAACTTTATCTATGGAGCATGCCCCCAGTGAGAGGCACCCTGTTGCAAGGTCCAGCAGAACCATTTGACATAAAGCCAGTGCTTGCATATCCTGAGAGAAATTCCAGCCTTTGTCTCTGTTTGCAAGCCTACCAGTGCGTAATACCCAGGCCTGACGACCTGCCTGGACCTCCTTCATCAACAAGCAGGATTACCAAGAATATAATTCAAAGTACCAACTCCATAAACCATCCTCTAACTTACAGAGGAAGACAGACTGCAGATAGGCTATTTGGGACATCTCCTGGTGCTCCAGTCCCCATCACCATTTTGGATTTCAGGACACTCCTAAGCTGTGACAGGCACCATTTACTCTATCAATACAGAGCTTTCTCCCAGTTTTGATGCACAGTAAACAGCAGAAATACAGCTCCTGGGAAGCCACCAGTAATAGGAGATTCTGGGGCTACTTTGTTAATGTTGATGAGATTTTTTGCTTGTGAAGCCTGCGATATCTTTCTCCATTCATAACATTGATATACTGCCTTTTCTCTAGCAATTCCTAACTTACTCTTCTGTTAGGAATAAACAAACTATTCAAACTCTCCACCAATACACCATCACGCCAGCACTTTCAAAGCGTCCCAAATGCCTTTAAGAGTTCCCAATAGCACATTTTCAGTTCAATAACATGGATCAAATTGCTAACAAAAATCCTTTCAAATAACTCCCTCAGAGTCATAAAGCATATTATGGAGATGGACTAGAATACCCATCGTTCTGCATTAGACTCCTTCTTCAATTAGAATAGCAGATTTCTCCACAGTGCTAATTAGCTGAAGCTAACATGTCCCCTGACACCTGAGCTCCACCCATAGCTCTCAAGCTTCTCAAGTGAAGTTGATGCTGCTCCTCCAGTTTTCCTGGTTCCTCAGCCCTCAGGCCCCCACAGGGATCTTTGCTCCTTTCTTTATGCAGAATATTTAGTTCCTCTCCCAGTCAGGACTGAGAGTGTAGTTATATATTAATCTAAAACAGCACCAGAGGAAGTAGGTGCCCAGGAGGTAGCAGTCAAACTGGGTAAAAATTACATTTTCAGATATTTGAAATCTAAAAATGTGTACTCTGGAATACCAAATGGTAACTTACTGGACTTGAATGTAAAGATCTAGATGATGCTTTCAGAGAAAGCACTATCACAGATGAATCAACTTTCCAGACTATTTTTCTACTGAATACAACAGTGTTAGATATAATTTAGGATTCTACTCACGTGTTCTGCAATGTGAACTCCACCTCCAACTCCTCACGTGCCTAAAAAGAGGGAAAAAAAGAGAAAGTAAGTTATATCACTTCTTTCTGTTAGTAGCTTTCACCACACCTATTATATATCATTTGTAAAATATGTACCTAAGATTGCACTTGGAAAATTCCCTGAATATAAAATAATTTGCCAAAAAGAAACCATGGTGCTATCTGAAGTTACTAAGCTTTCAGATATTGCTAAAAACAGTTGCTAAAATCAGTATTTTGAAACTTAAGCACCACATGAGCACACAGACTTGGGAAACAGCTATTCTGCTAAGTCAGCCCTTTCTCAGAATTGAATTCAGTACTAGAAAATCAGCAACTTTTGTATTCCTGGCTGAGAAATCAGTACTCAAATCAACAGCTAACAAAACATGCCAAAAATATCCTGAATGATGCAATTGGGGTGATTATTTCTAGGTGATTCCACCCTGAATTGTTAACAGCAGATTCTGCCCCACTGCACTCCACTAAAAATAACTTGAATGGGTCACAAGGATCTTTCTTGTAGTAGACCACAGTCTTTCTTACAATAGCAACAAAATATGATTTCAAGTAGATTTTTCCTATAACAAAACCCTGCACAAGGATATATTTAGGTGATTAAAAAGAAGTTGAGTTGTGTTCTCATGGATTTCATTGCTCACCTGTGGATTCAGCTGAAACTTCACCCGAACAGTACGTCCTACGGTGAGTTTATCTATGTCAAAGAGAACTGTGCAGAGTTCGTCATCCCTGGTGATCGTGTCTTCGTCACAGAGCTTTAGCTCCAGCACATTCTGCAAAATGAGGTTAAGAATTTCTCAGACTTCTATCCAATCTTTCAAAAATCTCAAGAAAAGGCATGTTTGGTTTACAGTCTGAGGGAAGAAGGTGAAAAAGGAACAGGTAAAATAGAAAAGAAAGGGAAAGATTTTGGAGGATTAAATTTTACGTTAATGGTCAGTGTCCATACAAAAAGAGGTGAGCTTGTCTATCACAGAGCTTAGGTGGTCTAATTTTATTAGAGGGAGGGAACATTTATCTGACAATATGACAGGAAATTAAAGTAGCTTCACTTCAAATTTGCCTGGGAGTTTGGATGACAGACTGTACGTGGGGACATGAAACAAGATGGGCAGGGTGTATAGAACATTCAAAAATTTGTCAAAACTAGGTGCATTACATGTTTCTGTCTTTGTTATATGACCATTGGCTGTCTCCAAGTGTATAAAACAGACACACACAAAAAGGTTTAAAAGATTTCCTTTCCACCATACCTAGAACTAACTTACCTTACTGTAATTTTAATGTGATCTTTACTTTGGGTTTTCCTTGTACATGACAAGACTGGGAATAGAATAGTAAGGCTGTAGTTTGCAGGGAATTTTAGTGCTTCTTGCTGCTTCCAAAAAGTGAATGTTCAAACAACAAATAAGTGGAACAGAACAATACCAGGGAGGATGCAAGTGACTATTTTCTGAGGAATCTTTAGCATTTGAAATGTTTGTAGACTAACCAAATTCTTTTGGCTATAGGGTAGATTTGCATTATCTCTTCACTATCTGGGGATGGCGAACAGTGAAAAGCATTTCTCTTCGTTACCTTGATTCGGCGGTCAATCTTATAGCAGAAAGCTTCGTTCCAGACTGGGTTCTTGCTGTTCCTGATGGTTCTGGTCCGGACCTTTTCGGTCGAGGCAGTAGGCAGCCACAGCGTCACATAACAATCTGACAGGGTGACTGTGTGAAGAAAACGTAAAATAAGAGTGACAATATATCAGCTGAAAGGGTGATTGCAGTGTGCGCATCTAATTCTAGTAAGGCAGAGATAACAACGCAGAAGGGATTTCTTCCTAAAATATACAGACTAATGAGTAAACAATACAGTGAGGCACTCGTTGGAAAACATAAAATATCACAACCTTCAACATAGTTTGGAGAGATGATAGGGTTCCAGCATTTCCTTCCCAGATTCAGTCTCAGCTAGGTGGAAGCCTGTAGCCAAGAGCTGCTCTAAATGAAGAATTTCTGCCAAAAAGCAAAATATTGCCCTGTCAAAGCCAAAAAGGTTGGTTTTCCTTATCATAAATCAAAATGTGCAATTTTCAACAGAAATTCTTTCGTATCTTCGACAAAATTTAGAAGTTCTATCTTTCTCAAAAAGTGTTTGGGAAAACAAAAAGTGTTTCAGGACCAATGTTCAGTTACTACTCAGCCTGCTCTTTCTTACTGTCCCCCCTGCAGATAGGGAAAATCCTGCTCCTACGCATGTCTGAGAGGAGAAGCTGCAAATGCCATCAAAGACATCAGCTCCTCTCATATTTTGAGCCCCCCACATTTTGACGGAGAACCTCCAGGGAGTGAGACTTACACATCCACAATACAAGTTCCTATCTACAGATAGAATTCGTTCCGTATGTTTAACGTAAAACATGCTCCCCCTATTTCACCTTAGTAACGCTTAACCAGTCACCTGTTTCTCACAAAAAACCTTGTGAGTCAGAAGTAGTCAAACAATTTAGTTTGTAATTAATCCCTGCATCATGCTCAAAACCTGTAACAATGTTATTACGTGGTGTTAAGTACAATTTTCTTCATGTATTTCCTCGTTACCTTTTATAAATGGCTACAGATTTAGATTTTTCTACTAGCCATATTCTTCCCAAGAATGGAAGAATATGGCTATATTCTTTCTCATGTGGTAATCATACTACCCCAATCAGTAACACTTTGGGGATGACTGTGGGAAGGAAAATGCTCCCAGAAAATGCCCATAGCTAATATTGAAAAGCAAAACTACCAGGTATTTGGCAGAGGCACGGGCGAAAAAGTACCCGATTAATGGTGATTATTGCTAGAACTTCCATTTTCAAAGAATTTGACACATATTGATGAATTAATCCTTACATTGACACTGTGAAGTAACTGTATAATTACACTGAGGAAACTTGAATTACTTGCCCAAGATCCCGTAACGTAGTCAGTATCAGTGTCCTAAAGACAGTCTAGATTTCCAGGCATATACCTAAATCTATTAAAATTATCTTACTTTGGAATAACAATAGGGATAAATACTTCTAAGGCATATTTATTTTTTAGTGGTAAGTAGGAATGTGAGAATCAAAGTGTGAGCAAAAAGATTAATTTAAATAAATTAAGCAAAAACATTTCATTAATGGGAAAACATAAAAAACACATTGAAATAGGAAACACTACACTTGAATCAAAAAGTAGGAAAGCAGAATCATAGGAATAAAACCTTAACTCAGCATTCTAACAAGAAGCATGTTGTGACCGTTACAATCAGCCAAAAAAGGGGTATTTTTCCTGCAATTGCAAACATTGATGTTCTGAGGAAATGCCATTTTAAATTCTCAGAAAAGGTAAAACCTGTCTGCCGTTCCTTCTGTAAAAATATTCAGATCTTTTGTCTGCAATAAAGTACCCTCAAAAAAATTTTTGCTGTTGAGAAAATGCTTTTGCTGGAGAGTTTTCAAATCTTTCTGCCAAAACCACTCTAAAACAAATCCTGGGAAGCCAATAGCAAATTCTGAACTTGTCGCATTCGGGGGATAAAGATAAGGCAGCTGTTCGTCTGTTCCTGAGATCAGAGCACAGGGAAGTAAGGTGATATGTTGTGGAGTAAGAAAAACAAACCAAGAGGCTTCAGGAAGAAAGAAGTTATTATTCACTGCAGTACGAAGCAATTGCAAGCAATTTGTTCATGAGGAGGAGAGTCACAGGGAACCGAGACGTGCACAGTCAACCTGCCGGAGTACACAGACGCGTATGCAATTGTGCATGCAGGCTTGCAGATGCAATTACCGTGTCTGCCTGCTCAGATCACTTATTTGGTTCACGGAAATCACCACTCAGGCATTCGAACGTGTGGTTTTTTGTGAAATAAAAGTCAGTGAGTCCAACTATAACCCCACAACTAAGCATAGGTTTCTGTATATGCGAGCAGGTCTTCAATCTCTAAGAAATCTAGAACTTTACATTTTGTAAGGCTTTCTCACTTCACCTAACAAATCAAATCCCATATTCCATCAAATCCCATAAATGAAATATGATAGTATTGTAAATATTCTAAAAGAAGTTGGCTTATCTGTCATTTCTAGAGTTAAAAAGTATTAAAATTATAGAATAAACAAAGTTTGCAGTAAATGGTAGCAGACTCTATAAAGATGGAAAATAAGAGGTATCCAATAAAGAATTCTGCTAGCATTATTTAATTTATGCTACCACTGCAAAAGATGCAGGAGCAAGTAGCACAGAATACCACAAGTGATTGCGGTAGAGATTTGTTCCCTCCATTCATTCAAAAGTACTCTTGCTGGCAAGCGCTGCTTCTAGGAGTTTTAATCACATTGTTCTAACCAGCAAACATCAAATTCACCTTCAGATATAGTTTCCCTCCACCCCTTGACCCACCATTCTGGTTAAAATCTCAACATATATAATACCTTAAATGTACAATTGATTTTCTTAGAGACTCTGATGTGCTACTTCAAACTCCGAGTCTATAAGAACAATTTTGATGCAGGTTCAGTATTGTTTTGGTGAAAACATTGTGAATTTTTTCCTCAGTTTTACATCTTTCCATTTTGTTCTTGTGGTCTACAGATTTGGAATTTTCCCATTTCTTGTCTTTGTTTTGCCTTTTTCTTTCATGCCTTTCTGACCTCTTTTCTACAGAGGCTTCTCCATGTGCCAGCAATGTGCCCTTGTGGCCAGGAAGATCAATGGTCTCCTGGGGTGCATTAGGAAGAGTGTTGCCAGAAGGTCGAGGGAGGTGATCCTGCTGCTCTACTCAGCCCTGCTGAGGCCTCATCTCGAGTACTGTGTCCTGTTCTGGGCTCCCCAGTTCAAGAGAGACATGGAGCTACTGGAGAGAGTCCAGCGTAGGGCTACAAAGATGATCAGAGGGCTGGAGCACCTGCCCTATGAGGAACGGCTGCGAGAGCTGGGCCTCTTCAGCCTGGGGAAGAGAAGACTGAGGGGGGGATCTTATCAATGTGTATGAGTATCTGAAGGGAGGGTGTCAAGGGGACGGGGACAAACTCTTTTCAGTTGTCCCATGTGACAGGGCAACAGGCAATGGGCAGAAACTGAAGCACAGGAAGTTCCGCCTGACCGTGAGGGGGAATTTGTTCCCTGTGAGAGTGACAGAGCACTGGACCAGGTTTCCCAGAGAGGCTGTGGAGTCTCCTTCTCTGGAGATCTTCAAGGCCTGCCTGGATGCAACCCTGTCTAACATGCTGTAGGTGACCCTGCTGAGCAGGGAGGTTGGACTAGATGATCTCCAGAGGTCCCTTCCAACCTTACTGATTCTATGATTCAAAATCTCCCCAGTGAAGCAGAACTTTCCAAAACTCAGCATGAAACCAGTTCCCTTGCTGCATGAGACAGCTTTGCTTCTGGCTAATGAACAAATTGCTCTTTCCACCCATTGCAAGTCCCATTCTATTTGAGGCTTCTCGTTTTATATTTGCTGCTACGCTCTCATTCAATGAGCTGATGCTCTCTAGGCTGTAGTGAAAGAGAACGTGAGTCGTTACCAGGAGTTTCTCAGCCAGATAGCCTTAGCACTCTGTAAGCTTCTCTGCTGGGGAGATTCCTTCTATCCTGGGTTCCTTTCAGTGTTAACCCTTGTTCCATGATGCAGTTGTAACATTTCTTTTGCAGCCTCTATTCTGGACTTCTTTCTCTAGCTTCCCCTCACTATTCCTCTCCATTTTTTTAAAAAACACTTTCACAGTGGTACACAGTAGGGTTTTTGGTTTTTTTGGTTTTTGGGTTTTTTTTTTTTTTTTTTTTTTTTTTACTTTTAAATTGTTTGGTATCCTGCGTTAAGTAAATTTCCAGGCATACTGAATTTTACCATTTCTTCTTGCATAACAAGGCATACAGGCAGAATTACTGAATGCCTTCTTTGCTTTAGTCTTCACTGCTAAGGAATCCTGCAGCCTGGATGTGAGGGAGAAAGTCTGGAGAAGGGAAGACTTTCCTTTGGTTGAGGAGGATAGGATTAGAGACCTTCTGGGCAGGCTAGACATCCACAAATCCATTGGCCCGGATGGGATGCACCCACAGGTACTGAGGGAGCTGGTGGATGTTGTTGCCAAGCCGCTCTCCATCATCTTTGAAAAGTCATGGAGAACTGTAGAGGTGCCTGAGAACTGGAAGAAAACCAATGTCACCCCAGTCTTCAAAAAAGGCAAGAAGGAGGATGCAGGCAACTACAGACCAGTCACCCTCACCTCCATCCCTGGAAAGGGGATGGAACAGCTCATTCTGGATATTGTCTCCAGACATATGGAGGAAAAGAAGGTGATCAGGAGTAGCCTGCATGGATTCACCAAGGGGAAATCCTGCTTAACCAATCTGATAGCCTTCTACAATGGAATGACTGGCTGGGTAGATGAGGGGAGAGCAGTGGATGTTGTGTACCTTGACTTCAGCAAGGCTTTTGACACCTTCTCCCATAACATCCTCCTAGATAAGTTCAGGAAGTGTGGGTTAGACAAGTAGACAGTGAGGTGGACTGAGAACTAGCTGAAAGGCAGAGCTCAGAGGGTCATCATCAGTGGCATGGAGTCTAGTTGGAGGCCTGTGGCTAGTGGCGTCCCCCAGGGCTGAGTACTGGGTCCCATCCTGTTCAACTTTTTCATCAGTGACCTAGATGAGGGGACATAGAGTGCCTCCTCAGCAAGTTTGCTGATGCTACCAAGCTGGGAGGAGTGACTGATACACCTGAGAGCTGTACTGCCGTTTAGAGAGAGCTGGGCAGGCTGGAGAGTTGGGCAGAGAGGAACCTCCTGAGGTTCAACAAGGGCAAGCGCAGAGTCCTGCACATAGGAAGAAATAATCCTAGGCACCAGGACAAGCTGGGGGCTGACCTTCTGGAAAGCAGCTCTGCAGAGAAGGACCTGAGAGTGCTGGTGGATGACAAGTTGACCATGAGCCAGGAATGTGCCCTTGTGGCCAGGAAGATCAATGGTCTCCTGGGGTGCATTAGGAAGAGTGTTGCCAGAAGGTCAAGGGAGGTGATCCTGCCCCTCTACTCAGCCCTGCCGAGGCCTCATCTCAAGTACTGTGTCCTGTTCTGGGCTCCCCAGTTCAAGAGAGACATGGAGCTACTGGAGGGAGTCCAGCGTAGGGCTACAAAGATGATCAGAGGGCTGGAGCATCTGCCCTATGAGGAACGGCTGCGAGAGCTGGGCGTCTTCAGCCTGGGAAGAGAAGACTGAGGGGGGGATCTTATCAATGTGTACAAGTACCTGAAGAGAGGGTGTCAAGGGGACGGGGACAAACTCTTTTCAGTTGTCCCATGTGACAGGGCAACAGGCAATGGGCAGAAACTGAAGCACAGGAAGTTCTGCCTGACCGTGAGGGGGAATTTGTTCCCTGTGAGAGTGACGGAGCACTGGACCAGGTTTCCCAGAGAGGCTGTGGAGTCTCCTTCTCTGGAGATCTTCAAGGCCTGCCTGGATGCAACCCTGTCTAACATGCTGTAGGTGACCCTGCTGAGCAGGGAGGTTGGACTAGATGATCTCCAGAGGTCCCTTCCAACCTTACTGATTCTATGAATGTACATGCTTGTATTTCTGCTATTTTATAAGCTTTCCTACTACTACTGGTTTTACATTTGTATTATTAGTCTTCTCCTACCTTCTGTCCAGGAATTCTGTAGGGAAACTCAGTTTTCCTTCTTTTCATTGCTTTAAGGAAGTACAAGAAACATCTGACAATAGCAGAAGTACTCACGTAGGTCTGCCTTCCGGACATTCTTCACTCTTAGTATTTTTACAGTGAGCAAGTTGAAAGGAGATACTGGTCTCTGCACAATAATAATAAAAAAAAAGAAGAAGAAAAAAACACTGGGATGAATATGAGCATTATAGTTTATAGTCTTGGACTAATGCATACTGTAGCCCTAAAGTTCTAAGGACATGAATAAAACAAGATTTTTAAGGTTGAGCCAATTTCTTTTTCAAACCAGTTGGAAAAAAATGGATGAATTTTTGGCACAGAAGCCTTATCAGGCCTGACATAGAAGTGGCAGGTTGCAAAACCACATACCAGTTGAGAACAGTAGCTTGGTGTTCAGTCAGATATGTACCATATCCTCCTAACACCACACCACACTCATCACTGAAAAAGACCCCTACAGCACATGCATCAGTATCCCTGTGTCTCACACACCCGCTGCCCTGTCTCTGTGACACCAAATGCCACTGCAGTAACTGTGCAAGAAGAAATGAGTGACCATCACATACAAGGATAAACTCTCACAGACCATCTAAAAGAATAAAAATAGAGCTGGCAGCAAGCAAATATTTCTTATGAAGAATCTCTTGATCCATCTCTGATCTTCCGTCCTATTCCCCACCAGAAAGCTACCAAATGCTTTCCAGAAATTATCCTGGGAATTAAGTCTTAATGCTAGTGAATATCAGACACCTTGGGCTCATCAGGGGTACTAATTCTACAATACCTTGTAACTTCTATGGCCCATACTAATATGTCTTCGTATTGCTCGGACTATAAATTAACTCTCTCCTCTTTCCACGTAGGAGAAAACTACTTTAACATCTTTCTCTCTCTCCCCTCTCCCACAATAACATCTCCTCTATTTCATTGGTACCATCTTTCCTTTTAGAAAGGGTCTCACTGTAACATATACACATATGTGTGCGTATATACATGTATACGTACATATATATTTATATATATATATATAATTTGTCCCTTAACACTTGTTTAAAACTGATATTTAGCCTCAAAATCTCCTGATTCTGTTTTAGATCTGTTTCTGTTGATCTATATCTATCTATACCAGGTGATCTATGAAAAGATATCAACTCTGCCTATCAACCCTCTCATGCCTGTATGTAATAAAAAGTGAATATATAGAATGTCATAACACAAATAAAATTGTTTTATTATATTATGAAGTGCATATATAAGAAGCAAAAGTGAAAACTATCTACTGCTGTTTGCTAATAAAGTGTACCTTGCTACTGTTTCCTTCTTTCCTTCATACATAATACAATTTCCTTCATACATAGTGCATACTACAAAATGCTATACATTTTGCAGGACCATTCATCTTTCCACCTGTGGCAGAAGTCTTATTTTTAAATGTTTGACAACACCTGGCACAAACACACCCCTGAGATTACTTCATATGCTAACACAGTGTAATGAGGCTGATCCTCCTCCTCGCCAATGAAGCTCCCAGCCACTCTGACAATGGATAAGCAGAGATGGAGAACAGCCTCTCAGGAGGCATACATAGCCCCTGGTATATCCCTTTCACACTGCCCCTTGAGTCAGCAAAGGGCCTGAGGAGGCAGTGTTGAAGGACAGCACTGGTTGGCAGCCCTGAGTTACCAGCAAGGAGGTCAAACAGTTGCTGATACCAGCACATTTGCTCTGCATTATCTCAACCTGTCCAGACTCCAGTGCAGGGCCCAGGTTTACAGAGCACAGATTACAACCACCTGTAATTACAAGCATCAGCTGTGGGACATTTCAGCTGTCCCAAAGGGCACTTCACACCTCTACGTGCACTGCTGCCTCCAGCATCTCTGTGGCTACAAAGGAGAACTTGGACAAACACACTCTGAAAGAAACAACTTAGTTCTTTTGGAAGAAAGATTAGAGTTTCCAGTCAAACATAATGAAAAGACATCACACCCAGAGCCATGTGGGAGTTAGACTGCCACTACTGCTTTTGTATGTGCATTCAGTCAGACAGGGCAAAACTCAGGAGTGGTCATAGGCACGGGGACCAGCAACCTATGTTCATCTGTCCCTGCCAGATCTAGATCATTTTGCTATCATTAGGTTTTTACTTGGTCCATGCTCTCCTACTCAATAATTTCTGAATGTTTTTGTCCCCAGTAGTGCTATTTCAGCAGAAGAAATAAAGGATATGTTTACCCAGGAAAGCTGGGACTTGCATCCCTTGAATGTAGAAAAATGAACCTCAGAAGAAGTACCTCCCATCCGAGGGAAGTGCTATATGTATATTTACTAGGATACATTGTAAAAGACCACCATTTTAAAGGAAAAATCTTTACTCAGGTTTTTGAAAAGAAGAGTCTAGGCCTCTACTTTGCTTGTGCATTTCAAACAGACAGTAGTACCCCCCATCAGCCCTGAGCAAGTGGTGTACACAGAGCTAGGATACAAGATTGGTGCTCCTATACTCAGCTTTCTCTGCTAGCTGAACATACTTGCCTGCGTTTATGCAGTTCTCTGTTCAGGAAACTGCTACAATTCCAGTGTATCTAACTCTCCAACACAAGAAATCAGCCCTCAGTGCCTCACATCAGGTGACAGACCCCTTTCCTGCACTACCTACAGGTCAGGTCTTTAGCTCCTAACTTCTTGACATCTGAACGATTTATTGAACGTCGCTCTCAGTGACTTGCTCAAAGTCACACACAAAAACTGTAGCGGGGCTCATCTTAAACTAGATCATCTGTTATTAATAGGCAATGACCTTGCATCTTTCCCTTTAACCTGATGCTGACCATATCACAAGCTAAGTAGATTCTGGAGCAAGAAGCCTCTGAGGTCAGTCATTAGGGACACTTCAACTTTCAGCTTCTGTGTTTATTGGGTGTGAGACATGATCGTTACCACATAAACCGGAAACACAAGCCAGGCATTTTAATAATCACTGTGAAACTATTTAAATATATGAGATTACAAATGCAGGAATCGGTCACACTATCCTACCTACGTCAGATAAAAGTTCAATTAAGCCCTGTGGCCCATTTGTGCAATCCTTACATATCTAATTCCAGTGAAGTCAATGGGACTGTTCACATATGTGCATGCTCACCCATATGAATGAGAGTTACCTAACTGGGCTCCATAAGGGCTCTATTTCAGTAAAACTCCAGGCTTATACTGTTCTTATATAGACATTTTTTTCATGAGAACTGAGTGAAGCACAGACATTTCCAAGTTACATCAAGAGAAACACAGCAAAGTAATACACCATATCCAATACAACATTGGGGCCAGAGTACTGTTTCCTTGGTGTTATTTTCAGGAAAGAAATAGAAATCTTTGCTACTAACTTAAAAACCATGAAGGCTAAGGAAGAAAAGACTCAGTCCTGGCAGAAGGACTGACTGAACTGTGACACACAGATCACAGTCTTGGTTCTGACCTCTGCCAGGTATGTAGCCTCTATTAAGCTCAAAGAGTTCTGGAACCTCAAGGACAGGCAGGATTTCATTATTTTATCACATCTCCAACCTCAGGCAAAGTCAGATGCATAAAAACCACTTTCCTTATATTTTGTATTTATTTCATCCGATGGAGCTTATAAGTTGGATCTTATTAAATCAGTAGAACTCACTAGAGCTGTTCCTGAATAAACATAAATGAAACACAAATAAATCAAGGCATTTCTTTGAGCTATGTAAAATTCTGTGGCTTCAGACTGCAGTTTCCAAATGATTTTTCTTTTCTTCTTGTTTGCAATTGAACTGCTGCGGTTCCACATTAAAATACAGTCAATATTAGAAGAGAAAGCAAGTCAAACATTTCCATAGTTCAGGATGACTTTGTCAACACCATGATAGTCTATTTTATTTTGATACAAGTAATCTTTGAGTATTTTGAGTAACTAAAAAAAATAGTAATTTTGGGGGCCTCTCAGGTTGATAGCACTACATCAAATGTTTCAAATGATCCATTTAGTTTAAATGCATATTTTAATCATACATATTGGATAAGTTGCCCTGAAACTGACTCTGTTAAAGACTGTGGTTTCCTTAAAATATGGAGTAACATTTTTTTAAAAAGAAATCAGGTATACGATGTTTATATATTTATTGTCGTAACGACCAAATTCTATGGGAAAAAAAAAGGAAAAAAAACAGGTTGTTAGTGATTTCTGTTTCTGCAAGCCTTGAAGAATCAAAATAGAAAGATGGGACTCTGGTCTTACTGTACATTGTATTTACTATATTCAGGTCAATTCTATCACTCTAAGTTCCTTGAAGACAGGAGGTACGCTTTAAGGCCAACGAACTGCAAAAGCTCTTTGCCTAGAGACCAATTAACTACAGAAAATACACACCAAGGAAAAAGGCCCCACAGCTTGATTTTCTAAACACAGGCTGAATTTACAGGGTTGACAATTACAATTTTATGATACTAGCGTACTTGATTAGGATTTGAGGATTGTATACAGAGCCCTGAAGTATCATTTTTAAGAGGTACGCCTTAAAAAAAAAAAACAACCAAACAAACAAACAAACAAACAAAAAAAAAACACTGCAGAGTCTTTGCTACATCAGAGCATTTTGCTTCAGCTGAACAGAGAAGGCACCAAAGGGCTCCCAGGCATGATCAGACATGAGATACTGTCAAAAATAGCAAACCTCCACGAGGCAAGGACAAATCACCACCATTGGGGAGAGTCCGTATGGCAGCAATCCCTGCAGTAGGACCACATAGAATCAAAGCCCAGAACAAACCATGCTGAGAAACCACATCGCCACTGAAGCAGGAGCAAGAGCTCTCCTTCCTACTACGCCTCAGAGAGCCTGCAACAGCTACCGGCAGCACTGAACCCACATAAAATATCCAAAGGCAGCCCCATCCACTTGTCATTGCCGCTGGTCCCACTCACTGGGGCATAACGCCTTATCTGACTTTTTCCATTGTTCTCATACTCATCCATGTGAGTGTCTGCTAATTGCCTGGGAGGTTTTCATTCCTCTGAATGAAGAGTTGATCCTCAGCTCAGTCTTTACAAAACTCCTTGTTGCTCTTTTCCACTTTCAGAAAAGTTCTCATTTGGCACCATTCACACTTCCACCAGGATAATGAGCTCAGGCACATCAGGAGACAGATCTTAATATGTTTATTCCACAGCTTTACTTGTTTGGACATTGTACTTTTAAACATAGCTAGCAATGCACAGTGAATTTCAAATTCTATGACAGAGCACTATAACGAAATGAAAAACTACAAGGAACGTAAGAGCAGCAAAAGCATTTGAAAAATCTGCTTAAACACATCCTTCCTATGAAACAACGATGCCCAAGACAAGTAGGTTGTTCATTCAAAGAAATCAAAACATAAAAGATGGGAGGGGAGGGTTGAATATGACCATGTCCACATGTAGTGCAACCTTTGCTGCTAGCATCATAAGCATCAGAAACAAGGTCAGACTTGACAGAGTTTACTGAGAAACAAGGCAATATTTCACCTATATAGCTGAAGTTGCAGCTCAACCTTTCAGCATTCAATAAATATTGCAGTATGTTTCTCCCCCGAGCCATTGAATTCCTAACATTTTTTCTTGTGATCTACATTTAGCACTGAACAACATTTTATGAAGGGCCAACTAATGACTACCTACCGCTCTCACTGCTTGCGCTGAGTTGCTGGTAAAAGTCTGGAAAAAACAACACAAGGAAGAGTTAAAAGACAGAACTAAATTATAACTTTTTCAACTTTTAGTTTAGGCTGATATTTAAAAATCTCAGATTCAAAACTGTACTTAGAGCTATGTTCGTTAACAACAGCCATTAAGTGGTTTACTAATACTTCCCCCCAGCACTAAAACAATTCTGTGCCACCTTCTGGTTTCCTTGACATGAAATATTTGCTAAGGAAACACAGTAAGTAGCATTGCTAACCCTAAGACATAACTCCAAAATCCAGATATGTCGCAAGCTGCTGTATAAAGCTAGACTAGGAGAACAGTCTTTGCAACCATGGGATCCGAGGAGCAGCAAACTCGCTGTCCATGGATTGCTCCTATACCAGAAACAGCTTGCTGTCTACTACAATCACTTGAACTGGGCTATCAGGCAATTTTAACTACTTTGTCAGCTATGAGCTCCTTTTGCTTACCTCATTTGAACTTAAATTAGATCCCATCGCAGCCCCTGTTGCATGTAAATCCAGTGCTGAAAAATACCAGGTCTTACGGCTGGCAGGACTTCTTCACGCAGATCAGGGGCAGAGGAATAGGGATTTAATGAGGAGGCTCAGCCGCTCCACCCCTTTGTTAACTCCAGTCATTAAGCTATCCCCTCCCTGCTTCTTGCAGCCTATTAGGGCAAGTCAATTGAGTCAGCAGAATAAAGAGCAATTTCTTTTCTACCGACCATGATTTTGAGGGGAGAAAGGGAAAAAGGAATGCCAAAACCTCTTTATGTCCACAGGCTGCTTTCTAGAAAATACTACTCATGTTTTATAACTAGAAAAATTTTTACATTTATTCAGCCTGGCTAACCCACAAGGGATACCAAAGCACTTGTGGCCAATTATTTTACAGTTCTCTAAGTATCTTTACACTGCCACCACAGCACTACAGGGTGGTGGGGAGAGATATCAACTACCTTCCAAACGGAGCTCAAATACCTCTAGTCATCTTCCTGCAGCAGCTTGCACTACAGCAAGGGTTGTTTGCCTGAGAGGCAGGTAAATTAACTCATTGCTGTGCTACAGTTCACAGGGCCCATACTGCTCTGAAGATGCATTTCTGTGCAACACTCGGTGACCTCATCACATACACAAACAACATTGGGTATTTACAGTATAGCTAAAAAAAAAATAATCCCAGTTCAGAAAAGTTTACAGTTTGATTTTAGATGCAATGACGGGGAAGGGAGGAGTTAGGCAGGAGATGGGAACCTGGGGGCAGAAGGGTGAGGCAGAGGACAGGGTTGTGCCCTTCTGCATGGGCCCAGAAAGATCAGTTCATCCATCCATCCTCAGTGTCTACTTCAAAAGGCTCTTGTGTGTGCTCACTCTGACAGCAGACCTAACAGGCCAACTGTGCTGGAGGGACATCTGAGCACCCTGTCCTCCCTGGCTCCTTGCTACTCCAGTGGGCGGTGACCCATTGCCTGAAACAGCGGCATTACAGGAGCCCCGAGCCAGCACGTGCGCGTGCAGGCCAGCAGCGCCCGCAGCGTGCAAGGCCAGGCACCTGCTCTGCTGCCTCATCCCTCCTCGCTGCTCAACGACAGGAGGGGGCCAGTGGTCACTCCTGTAGCACCAGATGATCCAAGTAGGGCACAGAGCACGTGGTGGTAAAGGTTTTGTATCTTGCACTTCTTTCCAGCTCAGTCTCATTCATACTGATGGCTACTTCACCTCAGGTGGGTAAAGAAAGTGACCTTGCAAAATACAAATAATGCCACCTAAGTGCATTCCCCTGTACCACAGAGGCCAGTATCAAAGACAATATGGATAGAGGAAGAAGAAGAATGTTGTCCAGGGAGAAATCCTCTTATAGAGGAACCGGTTTCTTCTCTAGTAAGGTCTGTGATGAGCACGTGATGACTGTTCGTAAGTCCTTGTCCAAAATACACAGCAGTACTATCTGATATTTCCATAAAAATAGATCCAAGCTGAAATCAAAGCAAAATGGCTCAGACAAACCTGAACTTGCAGCATTTGAAAGATTCCTTGAAATAAAGACCAAAAGATATTTCCAATGGACATGAGTATCTCTGCCTCAAATACAAAAATATCTCCCTTCATTTCCTGTCTTTATTAATTTGTATCTCTGTTAAATGTTTATGAACCAATTCAGGTGGAGCAGTCACAGCTGAGAATCATCTACTTGTACTTCTTGTAAGACTGGTCTTTCCAGCTTTTGAATGAAGAATAATTCTCTGGAAAAATCCCAGTATTAAAATTTTAAGTGGGAATTGGCTTTTATTAAAATTATCTGTAAAACATTCCATATTGAATGAAAAGAGTAGGTTATTCAGCTAACCTTTCCCTGTCCCATGCAAACACCCTCCTGGAGAAAGCCCCTCAGAGGAACCCTATGCTCTCCTCATGCAAACAGACCCATTACTTTGCCCATATCTTAACCATGAAACAGAGCAGCCATTTGTACCACCCAAATTATTCCATAGCCAATGTAAGATTGTCCTTGACCTTACATTCTCGTGCAGTACAGCCACATCACTTTTAAGAGCCATAAAGGAGATACCACTTCACCATTTGAGACATTTTTTTGGCATCAGTGCATCCTACTTGCAGGATATTTTCCTAATGTTCAGCTTACATTTTCCTTTTCTAAAAGCAATCTCATTATTTCCATACCAAAGTTTGTCCCTAAATAATAATTCTTCTCTTGCTCACAGTCACTGTGTGTTCATAGCTGATGTCATCTTCCCTTAACCCTTGCTTATCCAAACCATGCAAGAAGACTTTAGAAGATACAAGATACTATCTTAAAAGCTTTGTAAAAATCTAGAATTACGACCTCAA
This sequence comes from Rhea pennata, assembly GCF_028389875.1. Lineage (NCBI taxonomy): Eukaryota > Metazoa > Chordata > Aves > Rheiformes > Rheidae > Rhea > Rhea pennata. Next base: position 15,833,052 of record NC_084667.1, on the reverse strand, counting down.
CAGTATTTCACTCATGAACTGAGTTAATGATAGACCTAAGTACTGTATACTGGTATAATATAGTATATTACACCAATAATAATAGTAAGTCCTTGTCACTGAGAAAACTTTAACTGATTATTTACTCCTAGGAAAAGGTGATCATTGATGTCTGTAAAAAATCTGCTTCCAAATAGTGATTTTATAGTTTGTCCCACTGGTGTTGCAGAGCTAGAAATATAATCCTTAGGATTATATTTCAACAAGACTACTACTTCGGAGGTTAAGTGTCAAGCTGCTTTTTCTGCGTTTTTCTTGAAAAGAATTTTCACAATTCAGTAAGATTTTCAAAGACAACTGTCAAGCATGCAGCAAGTAAACTCGTGGGTGAAGTTACCCAATGTCTAATAAGCCATATATTAAGACTATTCAATTTGTTTAGTAATCATATTTCCAAAGTAGATAATTTAAAATCAGTAGTGTTCTACACATACATGCTATTTACACTTTTATTTTTCTCTTTGAAGTCAAGAGGGAATTTGCATTGATAAGGGACACCCAACAGTCTCTAAAGGGATGAGCAATAAGGACAGTAAAAGGAAAATAGAATTTTTTCCTCTGCTCTTCACCTACTATTTAGTGCACATCTACCTGAAAATAATTTTGCTGTGTCTTAATTAAAGTAAAGTAGAATAAACAAACATCTTGCTGATCTGGGGCAGTCAGAATTAATCTACACTGCTCTGTTTCAAGCACTAGCTCCCCAACATGATACTGAGACAATTGTGTATCTAAGCACAATAGGTTGCAGGTAGCAATGACATGTGCATCCAGTCGCGTACAATTACCCCATATACTACTTAAATATTTTGTCACCTTCCGATAATCCAAGATTTCATAAATGTATGACTAATGAGGGATTTCATATTCTTGCAAGGGAAAAGCACACTTGTACCGCCTTTGTGATGACAAAACAGGAGTTGGTCATTATTAAAACACCTGGAACATAAATAGAAAGGTAGCTAAATATCCAAAAACATGCTAGAGGTGTTACAAAATGATAGACAGGCTTCACATGAGAAAATAAATACTCAACAGATTTAACATATAAAGCAAATTAACAAAGATAGCGTCAGATCTATATTTAGGGATTTGCCTCTATTTGCAACTTTAGTCACAGAAGTGGAAGAATAGCCAGGGTGTCTCCTGAGATCTCTTTCAGTCTTTTTCTTTTTAATTGTGGATAGTTTGGGGGTTTTTTGTTTTTGATTTTTAATTCTGCAGGCTACAAAAACTACATGGACCTCATTCAGCCAATGAAACAAGAGAGCAAGAAGTCAAATTCCAGTTACACCGTGGAAGCAACTTTGATAAACCCAGCACAAAATAATGTTTATCATGGTTCAAAAGCGCCACCTCCTTCCCCATTACAACATGCTTCCGTCTCAAAAGATTCAACTTTGACTAGTGATTCTTTAGCCTGCCACTCATTTCAGACAACATCCCAATCAAAAAGCTAACTTTCACATCAGTGTGTCTGGCACTCTAATTTCATTTTGAAAGGTACAATGCCTATGCTGATATGCGTAATACCTTCAATACTAGTTCTTCAATATTCTACAATATCCTTGAAGTTTGGTATCACTAATCAAATACGATGGAGGACTTGAAAGGAACCGTTCTTGGAGAAACGTGCATCAAGACTCCAGGGGAACCCCTCCATTCACTCACCATTTCCTGTTCTGATAGGCAGGAAGCATAAAGTCTGTACTGCAAGTTGCACAAAATTTTGCGGAGATGTCCAGGCTTAGGAGAAATACAAAGGTCTTTTGGCCAAAAGAAATCAGCTGTCACAATCAGCAAGACTTTCAACATCATGATCTAAAGGGTAAGCGTAAAAGGCCTATAGTCACAAGCGTATCTGAACAAAAATAAGAGGAAAGCTGCAATAAATATGCAAAAACATGATTTTGGAGAGATGATGGCTGAACAGATAACTTTGCAAAGGATATTATCTTTGAGACAAATCAATTAAAACATCAGTAAAAATTACAAAAAATATTTTCAGGTAAAAAATATTTTGTTCAGCTGAAACTAGTTTATTTTTTTTAATGTATAACTTTTTTTAGTTGAAGCTACATTAAACAAAGTATTTTGCATTACAAATTCAAAGTGTTCTTTTTTTTAAGTCAAAATATTTAGATTTTTTTATTGTATGGATTTTTCTTTCTCCTTTAACCAAAACAACTTCTTGAAATAAATAAATTCACAAAATTTTCCAAGTGATCTTAAGAGGGTGGGGGTCACAGGTTGGAGAAAAAATCTGAAAGTTTTTATTATCCATTTCTAAGTGGGAGACACCTTCAGTTTGAATCTAAATCTAAATTCTGAAGAATGAAAGGTGTAATATTGCATAGTCATTGGAGAGGTAGATTACAGGTATGGATAGAGGCAGGATTGGGGGCAGGGTATTATATGTTTTACTAAGAAACTATCTTGATAATGACATGTATGAAGGATGACTTTTGTCTTCAAAGGTCTATTGAGAAACTTGATTAAAAATGATTTCACATGCCCTTGAATACTCTGAAGAGATAGAGAGATAAAGATCTCACTCCTCCTCCCTCACAGGAAAGAACTGGGTGTTTTTTCCCATCCAAAAGTCATCAGTGAAGTATTGGCCCAACATCTCTCAATATATGCAATCCTGGCTTCAGATTTTGTTTTGTTTTTTGCAAGAAGAATTTCAAATCCAACCCTTCTCTCAAAAAGCAGAGGCTCACGACCATTATTTCCAACTCTCCCTGTGCTCTGGAGACGGGAACGTGACCGAATCTCTCCTCGCTGCATGAAAAGGCCTCCTGAGGTTCAAGTAACCTCTTCTCCTCCCTCATCTGATCAGCCCATAGACATGAGGAACACCAGCACCTTTCTGTGCCAGCTAATTAGTTTGGAGAGTCTTTGCAGTAATTCCTTTAACACAAACGTGGCACGATGCACAGCCTAGGACCTTTTTAGAGAAATCCACAGCCTTGATAGCAATTTGAATTGAATCAGTTCTCAGAATACAAGGAGGTCATCCCACATCATCAGCGGATTAAGGGGATAAATCTTCACTCGCAGGCAGCCTGAGAGGCTTCAGAGAATCCCGCCAGAGACTATATTTACCCCTAATTGCTTCCAAGGCAGCACCCTCACATTTGGCATAGCTTGTGCGACAGATCACAAATGAGTGTTGTCAAAAAACAAACTGTTGCAGACCTACCTTATTCTTTAATACCAGTTATGCTGCTGCTAAATCATTTTGAAAATCCAGCCCATGGATCAGCAGGCTGCAGCTCCTCCCATATAAAATAGCATCACCAATACTGCACATTGTTATTTTCTGCTTAGCAGCTGGCAAGCCATTTGAGCAAACATCTCTTCACCCACACTTTTATGTTGCCTTTAAAAGCACAGGAAAAGTGCCCTTTTCTTCCCCAGACAAGAAATCAAATGAGAGTTCATTGTGGAGAATGCTCACAGCCACCAAGAAAGCTGAACCTACCAGGCGTTAGCCTCATGTGCAACATCGACCCTTTGACTCAGACACTAGTATTTGTCTGACTTGCCTTCAAGTCAAAATACGACATTGCTAACCTAGATGATTTGGGCAAAGAAGATTCTCAGTTGCTAGCTTAACAGGCCCACATTTTTTTAAATGGACACCCTCCTTTTGGCAGCCCATTGGAAGCCATCCTAGTTTTCTGAACTTACTGCCAAATACGTACATCACCACACCTCACATGAGTAAAGTCCAAGGCTCAGTGCCAAATGTTGCAACCACCAGCAACCAGTTGGTGCAATACAGCAGGCACAAACAGCATCATCTCTGCTACATCTTCCTGGAATTGTTGAAAAAATTGTAAAACGTTTAAATATTAAATAGATACTTAATAAAAAATTTTAAACACTTTTTTAAAACTCACGAGCTATTTTTTTTAAAGCAACAATGAACACAACCGAACTGCTAAAGTGACCTCTTCCTTTTCTACTCAGCTCACAGAAGATTACTGCCATCTTACTGGTGAGACAGAACATCAAATTATCCTAGCCCAGATCAAGAAAAGGAACCGAAAAACTGGCCTTCTGGTTAAGATGGTAGAGTTGAAAAATACAGACGTTCATCAGTAAATGGAAAAAAAAAAAAAAAAGAAAGAAAGAAAGAAAATAAAAAAAGGAGTTGTGGAACAGGACCGTCTTGATGTTGCGCGAAAGAGTGGCAAAGGTTACTGCCAGCAGTAATTTCCTTTTATGAAGGGAGATATTCTTTGGTTTGATTCATATTGCAGCAGACAGGAGCTATCTGCTAGCATTATCTCAGCACTTCAGTTTGGATATGTTATTTTGAACAGACGCACAGAAAAAGAACTGCTGCAGAGGTGACAAAGCATGATGATTATGTCCTGCTAAATACACACGAGTCTCCGAGACTAACGACAGAGACCATTTACCTTCCGACAATGGCACGTGAGGCACAGAGACAAGATTCCACTTTGCCAGCACAAATATGCAGCTCTCTGGCAGTCTGCCATCCGTTTTCTTTTCATGCATACATCAGTGTAACGAATGAGATGGCAGCCAAGGAGAACAGAAAGGACTGATAAAAATACAGATAAAGCATAAGGTGAATTCTAGTCACATTAGCAAAACAATTTCAAGTTGTCACAGTCTGTATTATTGCATAAATATTGTGGCATTTGGAGGAGTGGCATTTAAACTCCTAAAAGGCTCATTATTATCTGAGTCATCCGCACTCTGGTTTTAAAAACAGGATTTTTTTTTCCCACCCTTCGTCTTCATCTCGTCTCTCGAAGTGGCAGCCTTTCTTTCATCCTTTTGCAAAGGTTGTTAGCAAAGCTCCTGGTTGTCTTTGTCTCCTCAATATCTTGTTCTTTGGCACTAGAAGTAAGAAGAATCTCTTCCTAGATAAACTCAGTAGGCAAACTGCGTGGAACTTAATAAAAATAACATGTTGCAATGATTGCATCCATGAGATTGCTATTTTTAATAAGATTTTACATGGCATTTAGTATTTGAATAGTAGCTATTATACTGTACATGTATCAGTTTACACATGATACAATCAGTTCTTATAATAACCATTTGAACACATCATCGTAAACAGACATTTATCGCTAACAGGTGTGAAACAATCTCATCAGCACACCTGTGGTTTGGATGGCAGTGGGAATAAAGCTATAGCAGCGGCTACACAGTGACCCTCCTGATGTTGTGGGAGTGAATAGATCTGGTGCCACAAGTTTTGTTACCGTGACCACCTGAAAGCTAACAGGCAGATTAATAAATGAAGATAAGGTTACAGCCAAAACTAGGCTGTTGAGCTGTTTCTCTAAAACCAGTAAGTAGAGGATTCAAAATCTTAGCTGTTTCCTTAGTTTTAAAATCCATTCGGTAGGTAATAGCCCAGAGAGAAGTTCAGTAGAAGTGGATGAAGCCAGATGATTTTTATGAAACAGTAGAAAAATCAAGCTACTTAGTATATATTGATCACTCTGGAACAGGTTCATCAAAAATTTACACTCAACTCAATGGCAGTCAAACAGGTAAATTCGATGAAAATGAGACTTCTGCCTAAAAGGAGGACACTGACAAAACCAAGGATATTACCTGCAGTACCATTCTTTGATTGTCAGTCCTCTTTTTCCAGGTGCAAGCATCTTTTGGCACCTGCTACTGTCAAAAGCAGAGACATAAGGGAGGACTTGGCCTAATCTTTGCTTTTGTCTCTAGAACAAAGACCACGTACCACTAAGAGCTGCATCCAAACGTGGCATGGACTTCTCCCAGGTTGAAACCTCATCGCTATATTGCTGTATCTCAAACTGGATCCTATAACACCAATATTGTAAAGTGAATTTGAAAAAAAAAAAAAAAAAAGAAATCACAATTTGCTAATGATTTTAATGCTAGAACCAGGATTAATCACAACACACAGTATTTAATGAAAGACATTGTTTTCTTCATTTAACAAGCTGATACGGATATTCCTTTTGTATGGATTCGTATTTTCTGATTATTTAACTGTTAGTCAGTTACCAAAACTTCTGTTATTGGTCAAAATATACTTTAACAGAGTTTATATAATCAAGGCAATGAACAGCTTTTAAACTGCTTCTTTCGTTCCACCGCAGTTTGCAAAACCTGAAGAATTGGATGTTTATTATTCAGCAGCTTGTTGAAATTTTTCTTCAGTATATGTAAGCCATATGGAACAGCACAGTTGGACACATCTACTACCCCCTGCTCCATTTCTGTGAGACTGCACTCCACATCTGAAGTAAAAACAGTGAAATTCATCATAACATTACTGAGGTGGGAAACTCATACCAGGCAATGGAGAGTAACAGTAGCAGCCCCAAGAAGCTTAATTCTCTCAAGAAGACAGCTGAAGATTTGGCTATGATATAGACACTAAACCTGCCGTACTGCTAAAATTCAGTAGTTTAGCACAATTGCAGCTGATACAGAATTGACTGGCGGAACCATTTTGTCATGGAAAATGTTTTCCCCTCAAAAATAAAGTTTTCCGTGAGAATATTTCACTTTTTCAGATTCAGGATCTTTAATTTTTCTATTAGGTAAAATGAGATTGGGGCTCCTAGCTGGTGAAGAATGACATCAGAAAGCTCCTGGAAGGACAAGTTTCCCTCTCAGGTGGCTGAGACTTCCTAGACTTTAAATAGATGCCACAGGAAAAAAGAAAAGGATGATGAAACTACACGAGGTCTTACCAATAAATCAGCACACGCGGGTTTGTTCAGTTTTTGAGTAAGTTTCCCTGGTTCATAGTAAATTGGGAACAAGAAAATAGGAGTGCAGTCATGCAAAAATTCAAACTGAATTTGCCAAGTAAATTTTCCTGGAGGAAAAAATGGTAACCATTTATTCTATTACAGAAAACAGAGTTGCTTGTAGCCTTCACAGATCCTTAATTTTCTTACATGTTGTCTGAGCTTTATATTTTAAGACTTTTCAATTTCATTTAAACAAAGTAAATGCAATACCTCATTTTGGAAGACTGAGGAGTGCTAGTATAAGCTACCAGTGAATGGAACTTATCAGCTGCCTCCTTTCCTTCATTATCAAAGGAAAGAAAATTGTCCAGGCTCCAGATGAGTTTTATCTCCAGGTATAGCTATTCATGCTTTTAATTTTGAAATTCTTTAGTTCAATTTCTGGTTGGTTAGCCAAAATGACATCCAACACAGCAGAACTATGAATACGGAAACAGCCAGCTGAGCATCTTGCCGGTCTCTCCTTTGAGAAGAGAGATGCATTGAGTGGATAAACCAGATGGGACAATCTCAAAAAAGGATTAATGCTCTTAACTTACTAGGTGCCTTGTATTTTTGGAAGGTGTCACACACCAGTGGGAAATAGACCAAGACAGGTGCCTCTGAGTGGTCCTCAGACAGGTAGCACTCCTCCAGAGGCTCCCGGTCGCCCTCGCGCAGCTCTACCCGGGGGAACGGGATTCCTTGCTCTGAGCAGTACTCCGAGAATAGGTTCAGCGGCTGGGTCATCGAAGAACACAGTTGCAACTCAGAGAGGTTGAAAGAAAGCTACCAAATCCTATTAGTGACATTTTGTTGCATTAGGTGAACATGTGATTAAGTGTTTTGTAAATAAAGGTAACTAACCCCTAGAACCCTTGATTTTAAATAATCCTGGGTGCAGGGTTGACTGTTTATTTTCTAACACTGTGCATTTTTAAGTCAAGATTACTGTATTCTAAAAAATCTATATGAAATTCAGGATATTTTTGTAGATTAGTGCCCACAGCAGAAGATTTGGATCATGAAATTTTGGTTAAACGTAATTTCTCACAGACCACAGATTCTTGAGTATTTGTATTCAACGCATCTAGAAATCACTGTCTTGATAGTCTGCATCAAACAAATCACACTATTTTCAATCTTATAACCCCTGCCCAAAGTTTCTTCAAGCATGACGAAACACTAAACCTGATTGAGGCTTATGTAAGAAACTCAGTTTTCACTCAAAAACTAGCAAAATTATGTGCTAATTATATTTTTAAAACTTATTTAATGAAGTATTCAGGAGCTAGGATACCACAGTGACAAAGCTCCGCAGAATATGTAAACTTGTGTGTGCATGCATGTGTGCGTGTTTTCATGCCTCCCAGAAAGCTATAGAAAATAGCCCTGACAATGAAAACAAGATTTTGCTTATAATGTTGCATAGCATCACTAATGTGACCACTTAATTTAAAAAAAAAGACAGATGATTTTCTGAAAAAGTGAAATGTTGTAAGTCAGCTGCTGGAGTCACAGAGATAAAAAAAAAAAAAATCAAAAAAATCACTACTTCAAAACATCACCAGGGTCTGCGATCCTCCGCTGTAGTTCAAATGCAGAATGACATCCACTTTCCTCTCAGGCTTCAAAATGGGCAGACAGCTGGTATTGATGAAGAAAGCTGTATCTACCAGCTTGAGGTAGTCATCCATTTCACTCAGTTGACTGGCAGAAGAATCGAGCACTGTGTCTGAAAGTCAAAGGGTTGTATCATTAGTTACTGTAGGGGCAAGTTCATTTCTTTTCAAATGACCACGACAAGGAAAGAAAGTAAAGGCACAGTCCACATCTTGTGTATTAGTTTTTTTATGCCTGGGTAGCTCAGCCCCAAGATCAGTACAAGGGAGTACTTTGAGGTTTATCTTCATCCAAAGTGATAATTTAAGCTGCTTTTTCAGCTGGTGTAAATCTGCATGTGGCTAGTCATTTCAGCTTCAGTGGAAGCTGTGGGCTCTTCCATGAGTTTTCCTGGGAAGAACAGAGTTGAAGCAAGCCTGAAATGACTTCTTGAATACAAAAACAAGACCAGAAGTAAATTATCCAGGACTCAATAAACCAACTCCACAGACAGCTTCCCAGCATGAGCAATTACTTAATTGATTTATAACTGTACCAGTCCAAATTTGCCTTAATACTAATTCTTATCTGATATTTGGCCTCAGCTTGTATCATCCTGCAAATGACCTTCAAAGATGCATCTGAAAATGGGTCTCCTTACCTTTCCACATGCAGAAGCTATCATTTTCCAAGTATTTATTATGTAGTTGCAAGCCCTTGAGGAAATTATGATAACTTGAAACCACTGGTCTCCCCGTCATCAAGTCTCGAAGAGTATTGGAAAGGCAACTTTGGGGAACAGATAAGAAAGTTGTCTGCTCGTGAGATCTTTTAGGCAGAGCAGGTTGATCCTCTGTGGAGAGGATGAGAAGAGGGTTTGTATCTGCAGCCATTTAGAGCATCTCTCCAATACTAAGAATAACAAAGAGTGAATCTGAACTTCTGATTGTCTCACACCAAGGGTATCTCTGAACATTTTAAAAACTGGTAATTAAAACAAGTTTTGCCATGGACAAAACTCCCCAGGGATTACGTATGGTGAGCAGCACTTTTTTTTCCCCCCTTACTTTCCAGGGCATCTGGTTTTTTTCCTGCTTTCCCTTCACTCCAAAGGCTTGGCCTGACCCAGAACCAGACACAAAATCAAATGCCCCCAGAAAGACAGGCTTCACATTCCAGAGGTGCGTGAAAGTAATACAGATGCAAGCGAAAAGTAATCCAAATAACGAACCAACTTCATGCTCAGTGCCCCGGGTCCATCTGTGCCAGAAGTCTTCTGAATGACCCGAGAGGTAGACAGCATCCATAAAACTCTGGGAAAACATATTACTCCATGTGCCTGGAAAGGTTAAAACACACCTCCACTTAGAACTACTACACGTTTTTACAGCGCAGTCCTGTAGCTGTCCCCGGTCAGCCTTACTCAGCCACAGCAGTTGTTTGAACGAGCACTGTTTCACATACAGCTTCATACTCATCCAACTTTACCCTAACTGCCCAATTATGATCTTTTATGAAATAGACTATGAATACCAAATGTTATGTCATTCCATATAATGTCTGGATTATTGATTAGGCCATTTTAAAAAACAGAAGTGTTTATAAAAGCCAGCTGCTAATTTGTAGTACTTCAAAAGGTAATTCTAACAAGTGTGATCTGTTTTAATCTAATTTAAGAAGTCCAGCAAAGTAATTGCACCTACTCTAGGAGTTTGCCTCCTCTACAATTCGTTTTGCTACTTTAGGATATTCCATTTGAGATTTAAATTGAATCTGATATGTTACCTGGTACTAGTGTTTCTACTTACAGACAGGTAGTCATTAAAAGATGACTCTATGTAACCAACTACATGTTTATAAAGTTGACATTTTTCTGAGATAATAAATCAGCTTCCAAGAAGCAGATCCGGGATTCTGGGATCTTCTTCACCAGGTGACCCATGAAGAACTCACTACCAAAATGGCCTGAACGAACAGAGGCTCCGTATTTCAGGAAACCCACCTCATATGGTGTGAACATCACCCACTCTGCAAATCAGACATCAAGAAGGACTTATTGCCACTAAACATAAGTAAAAGTACCAGGTTATCAGCAAATCAAAAGCTAGAAGAATAAGAATTGCAGCTTGAGCATGCGGTGACAGACCACCACATCTTGAAAAGAGTAAGTACCTTTCAAGCTAATGAGTGTCAAAAAGCTAAATACACCTCCTGCACTAGCACCGAGAAAATCCATTCAGCTTGGGGTTCAGGTTCAGTTAGGCAGTAAGAAGGAAAAACTAAGGCTGAAAAGTCCACTGATGGTTAAGGCCCTGCTCAAGCTGCAGTATGGTTAATTCCCCCAGGGTCAGCAATGACACCAGCTACCATTCAGGCTCAGATTGTGCCAACTGTTGTTTTGTGAATCTCAAAAGACTCAGATGTACTAAGCAACACTTTCCCAAACCTTGGCAAAACACACTGGACTGCAAGTTGTGTCTGGAAGCAGATGACCAGATTCAGATCCACTTTGATAACAGCAGATAATACCGTGGAAATGATCAATGGTTGGTGCTGCTGTTCAGGGCACGTAACACTGCAACTCCTCTAATCTATCTCTGGGTGCTTGGAGTTGCTGCTTATCGTCACTCTCCTCCATTCTTCCCTTTCTGCCTGCTCCTTACCTTTCCTTCATCCTGCTCTCCACGGCTTTCTTGGATTACTGCTGCCTCAGCAATAGCCCAAGCAGCTGAAAGAGGCCGTGAGGAGCAGGTGGAGAGGAGGAAGGAGCAGCAGCTGCAGCAGGTCTCAAGGCTGCAAGAAGGCCCCTCCACTCCTCACAGGGCAGCATCTTTGTGCAGGAATGTCTCTCAATATTTGGACACTTATTTTTCCTACAAGTCAGAACTCAGATGTGAAGATAGAGAAAAAAAATATTTAAAAGAAAGCTTTTAAAAGAATCTTATGATATTTAAGAAGCTTAGATGCTTAAAAGAAGCTTTTGGCATTCACCTAGTCCTAAAAAGAAACTTCTTATATGCATAAAAATGTGTATAAAAATCATTACCTTTAAAATCCAGAGTGCTAAAGTCATTCTTGAAATTGAGGGACAGGTATATGGGCAGTGGATTCTGCCCCTGATTCAGTGCAAGTTGCTGATCAGAGAGTTTGCGAGCATTTTCCTGTTTATGAGGAACAAAAATCATTGGAAAACATGAATATGACGTATGGACTTCATAAGGCATCTAAGCATGGACTGTTATAATGAAATGTCTCCCATATCTCAAACAATCTTGTTGCTACTACTACTGCTTCAATTGTTCAACCACATGAGTATGTACATGTTCATCTGTCTAGGACACTTCAGAACCTCGCCAAAGCATCATCACTGATGCTTCCAGGGTTTTGTTTCAGAAGAGGGGACCATGGTAGACTGCAGGCATCTTGCTTCTGCAGTCACTGTCACATGTCTTAGATAATTTAATGAAAGAGAAAGCTATTTGGCTACCTTGGAAATGCTGTACATCAAAGTCAACCAAGGCCTTTTTAAATATTGTTTTGTTGTTTGCTAGTATGGCTATATATCGCTATGTCTGAACTTAGCTATATCAGAGCTCTCTCCCCTCTGTATGTTGCTAGAATGGTCATTTGAACTGAAATGGAAGATGGAAAATCAGTTTCATTAAACTCATTTTTCACATGCTCAGACATTTCCCTGAGATGCTTCCATTTAGTCTTACCATGTCAATTTTTTTCTATAAAGTGAAAGACCGACCCCCTAAGAACTTTCAGATACAGCTAGAACACCCTTAACAGAAAGTATGTTGCATGTTATTTTTTAATACATATATGCATGTGTGTGTATATATACACATATGTATACACACACACACACACACACACATATTTATCTCCAGCCAATCTAAAACAAATAGTTTGGTTCAAAATCCTGTATTAGTATCAATTGGGCCCTTCCTCCTGGGGTATAATTGAATCTGGAAAGCCAAAGCAAAAATGAAAAGTTATAATTTCTCCAAAATAAGGGATGTAGATAGAATACCTCACTATGTAACATAGAGTCAATGAATAGTCCCCACAGATCTGTAAAAGACACCTTGTCCTTCATGCTTTCTTTCACAAATTTCCTTTTCATAGTATTTCAGATGATCCAACGAGAAGCAGTGCAGCTTGCTTTTGATCACATGTCTCCGGATATCATCAATCGGCCCTTTGAGATTCTTCTGTGACCAGTCTGCATCTTCATAGAACTTTGCCATGGTCCTGACAAAAAGAAACAAAATCTACGGTTCAGGACTGGGGTTCATAAAAATTCATGGGTTTATATGACACATTTAATGCATAACTGTACATAACTTCTTGGGCATCATTAATTTCGAAAACTTTATTTCCCAGAGCCACTGTTCTGGGGCAGGGGTTGTTCAGCCAAGAGGTTCCTTCATCTGCTCCATGACCCTCAGTTAATAGTCAGTAAAAACTCTGATTTACCACCCACACCTGTAATTACTGCTTGCAATACAGCTAACTAGTCAGTAGGGGGTAATGTTGCCCTTCAGAAAAATCACTTGTCACTGCTTGTCATCCTAGCAGTCAATTACTCAGTGACCACCTATTTCATTGAAAATGACCCTGCAGAGGACTGATAAATGAATAATGATGTTAAATACATGTTACAAATGCATTACACACAAATCTGTGTGAATTATAGATTAAGGTTACCTGCAACAGCAGTTCTTAGACATCAACATGGGGAAGTAGTATGATTGGTTATATCCCATGATTACCTACCACCTATCCTATGCTGAACCTACAACCAATTCAAAAGCATTTCAATCATCTGTTAACCGTTCTCCATATTTTAGTCTTGCTAAATCAGTTATAATCTTTGTTACATCATCTTGCAATAAAGAACTAGTTTAGGTTGTAGCTTCCCTCATCTACAGAGCTTACTAAGAAAGGATAGGGGTTGGCCTAAGCAATCACTCAAAGAAATAAAAGATTTACCCATCTTCTTCCCTCACATGCACATCATAAGATTCACCCTGAAAATCAAGAGTGAAAATACCATAAATTTCAAATGGAGTTGAAAGTGTATAAAGGTCATTTTTTACAGTATGAGCAATTATTCAGATCTATAGTCTAGTGATATATCTTCGGTCCATCCTTTTGCACACAACATTCACTACATTTTCTGTTAAAACATCTTTTAAAGAAATCAGTGATTCTGAATGTACTACTCTTTCCTTGAATACTAGTTATATTTTCAAATGTCAGCAGAACTAAGCATATTCAGCCAGTACAATTTTTAATATGAAACTAGGTATCACATAGGTACAGCTTACATTTAAATAGTGATTCCTGTGAAAGGTTACTCACTCTCGCTATTGTTACTTTCTCTCGCAAGTCCGGGGAATTCAGAGGCACAGTCAGGGGACTACTTACACCCCTTTCCCTTTTGTCCAAGCTTTTCTGGATTAAAGTGAAAAAAAAGATTATTATAAGAAAAAAAAAATAGTTTACAGTCCATAGGTACAAATCTATCAGACAAGGGCCAATTCATGATGTTTCCCACAAGTTACTTCAACTGTTATCACTGCCCATGAACAAAGATATACACCACAGGGAAAGCTCTCTCTGGGCAGCGTCATCTCCAGGCTGGGTTGACTGTACTTGACGTAGTGGAACAGGGCTGTTTCGCTGTCTCTCTGGCTGGAGCCAGGACCTAAGGAAATGTCTAAGGAAATTCCTTCATAGGATCCTTTCACTGTGAAAGTGAAATCTCTCCCTAAAAACAAGAAGCAAAGCACAGAAAAACTTTAACTGCATCTGACACTGAAAAATAACAACAGAAAATGCCCTGAACAAAGTTTTGACATTAATGCAGTCAACACAAATTTGGACCAAGACTTGTGCTTCCCAGTGTAAATGCAGATGCAGTCTGAGTAAAGACCAAGACAGAGAGTATTTGCTAGACCAATAGATGCCGCTGGAAGCTTTCATAACCCTTGAGATCCCATCATAGCCTTTCAGTCCTGATAGTTAAACCTCTTCTTTTACTTTCTGTTCTCAATGCAGGCATTTATGCTCTGTAACATTGCAGTCAAGCTTCAGAGTTCTCCTCAGTGCATCTGCATAGTTTCCTTTAAGCCACATAACATGTGGTTCTAGATTTGGTTGTACCTTCCATAGCATAAAAAAAAAAGTGACAAATCATCTAATTCAATAACCCCTCACTTGCGAAAAGGCTCTTCATTTTCACTTCATCCACTTCTACTTCCAAATGGGAAACTTCTCATGACTGGAAGATAGAAGCAATAAAATCATTGGTCACTGCTTCCAGAGAAGTTCAGAACTCTCACGGAGTATCTAGAGGGCCTGTGGATGCACTAGGCTTGGCCGTGATGTCCTGCTAATATGAGGTAGATTGCAGAGGCTGATTCTCAGCTTCTATAAAGCTGGAAGCACTACTGTAGTCAATGGAGCTAGGATAGCTCAAGATAAGACCTGCAACTTTTAAATATAATTAAATCCCCAACAGTTAACAGAAGGATTTTTTTCCCCTTCTAGACCACGTTTTGACCTTCATCTATAACAGAGTAAGCTGAAGGATATGTACAAGCTCTATGAAACAGCTAAACAGATGGGCCTGTATCTTAAGACCTCTGGGCTGAAGCTGAAACTTCTCAAGAGTAGTGATGCACAAAGGAGGGAAAAGCAGCACAAGAGCATTATACTCGGAGTATACTCAGAATACTTTGGAGATGGCAAGAAAAAGAGTGTCCAGCTCCAAGACTGATATTTCTGCTTTTCCCAGTAGTAAATTTGCAACAGCACTAGATTTACTCACTTCTGAGTTTTCCTTCCCTGTTTACTGGCATTTCTTCAGTGGCAGCTCCCTGGCACTGTGGCAGAGTACTGACCCAAGACTCTCCCAACTTCACATGTACTACAAGCCTGTGCCTAAGGGACACCTATGCTCCTTCTAACTATATCCTTCAGTTCTTCTGCACCATAAGAACATAAGCAAAGGAGATAAAATGATTACCACTAATACGCCATTAGTAATGATGTTTTCAGATACATCTGGACTGAAAAGCAAAAAAGAAAAGGCTTAATTAAATGGCTAGTGTATGATCAGTGTGAATAATTTGCTTAATATTTCTCTGAGCCCAGTTTTTCTATATGCTGAGCACCATCAGCACTTCAATCTTTCACTTCAGCTTTGTGCTCACTGCCACCTCAAAGACCCGTGGCTCCTAGAGACATTCCCTGCTTCTCACCCCCCCTGATCTGCATCATCTCTCCTAAGGCTGAGTTACAAAAGGAACATCCATCTAACAGGAGCTGGAAATGTTACAGTAACTGCGATAGTAACTTCCATCTCAAGGGAATTCACCAGATTCAGGATGGAAAAGGAAAAGAGGAAGAGGAGGAAAGGATGTAGTATCTGAGGCTAGGTATATGGAGGCGCTTCCCTAATACTACATTATCATTCTCTAAAATGGCAACTTCTCTGATGAGAAGTTCTGGGTCATTTAGGCTTTACTCACACGTTTTCCAGTAGAAATTCCACTTCCAGCTCTTCCCAATTCTGTAAATTAGATATCTTTTTTTTAAGGAAAATGAATGGATAAGGTTTTTGCCTTTGATGGAACTCTGATGGTTTTTTAATAACCCTCTTCCACAAGATTTTGATATTCCCACTTCCTTTGTGGAGTTATCTAAAATGAACAGGGACTTTTTAGCCACTCTTGTGTAATGCTTCTCCATTGCTCTATCATTTACAATCAGCTGTCACCTCAAGGAGCAGAGAAAAATGAGTATCATGGAGTAGGGGGCAAAGCCTTGCTGTTCATATATTTTGGAGTTGAGGCATAGGACAATAGATGTAGAGGAAGAGGGGATAAACAGGTGGAGAGAGGAACATGCTCGAGAAAAATGGGAACAAAGTGGTGAGTGTATCTGGGCTAATACAGGAGAATCTGTAGAGTATGGGGATTAAACATAAAACAAGGGGTGGGAGAAGAGATTGAGCTAGAAAAGGAAAATTGCCAGAGAGAAGGGAAGAAGAGAGGGAGGGAAGACTGAAATTGCAAAGAGGGGTAAGGAAAAGTGTACAAGAGGGGCAAATCAGGATGAAACAAGGAGAAAGAGTAAGAATACAGAACAGGAGGAGGAGAAAAGAGTAACACAGCAATAATATATGAGAGGCAATGAATAAGCCTCTGAATTGCTTTACTGCAGACATTTCCTGGTCGTGGGGTCCTGCATGGGAACACAGCCAGTTTGGGAAATACCATACAAAAAAAAAACATGCATCATGGATAGCTCCTACATCACCCCCAGGGAGGAAAACAGTATTTAGTGGAAGATACAAATCTTTTTCTGACAAGCTCCATAAGAAAAATTTTTTTATTCTTATCTTGAAGAAACTAACATTTAGAGTCAAATATCCTTTCAGTCTGGCTGTAAAGCATATTTTAGCTTTGGAAAGAGACTGTGAAAATTGGGCCAAATCTGATAATGTAGTTACTAGGCAAAAGCCATCACTACAGTAAAGTTGAAAGTGAGTATTTTCATATTCACTGGCTCATTTCATTAAGTGCGACATCTTAGGTGACTTCTTTGAGAAGTGGACCTGTGGCAAATAAACAAGCAGCTGGTTGTGCTACCTGCTTTTTAATATAAAGCAGAAGCTTTGGGAAAAGAATGATGGCCACCATTTGTGCCCCCTTCATACAGAATTTGAGGGACAGATTTTAGAAACAGTCACTTTACACACATGCAAGGCAGATTTCATCCAGTGTCAGATCCTGACAAATCTGTACTATCCAGGCTCATTGATCTGTTCCAGCTTTATCCAAATGCCAGCAGAAAACATTTAGAAGACCCTGGCTTATAATATGTCATGTGGTGCCTATCTTATGTTCCCACGTGATGTATGCACAGACACAGATAAGTTATTTTCCTAAAAAGTTCCATTCAAATTTTTGCAAATGAAAGACTTGGAGCAAAGCAATGGAAAGGCTTGTTAGACCATGCAATGAGCAACAGGCTCAGTAGGAAGCAACCTGGCATTACCTATTCCCCTCCCTCAGCCCTCCTTTTGAGATACGTTAGCAGATGAAACAAATCATTATGGGCAGAGATGGTAACACTGACTATTATCAACATTGTGCAGCCTCAGTTAAGTCAGTTTTGCACACAGCTAGCTCAGAGCAAACTCATGGCTTAATTCATACTTCAAACACTCTCAGTTGCATGATGCTTATCTCAGGAAGGCCAGAGTCAGTGGGAGCAGAAATACTGAAAACCTTAGCAAAGGAAATGATCATCTTTCTAGGAGAGTAATTAGTAGACATCCTCTTTCCAAAGCAATAGAAATATAAAGAACAGGCAAGAGCATTTTCCAGACAGCCTATCTGATACAGTGGTTTAGAAAAAAACTAAACACATACAGTTCTTAAGAACTGCAAATGAAAGCCCTTCGCAAAATTATGAAAAAGCTCTGAAGTCACATTATTATATGCAATCTTTAAGCAAAGACAGCGTTATATTTTGAAGAAAGTAATCTGAGTACATTTTTTTGCTTTTTTAAAAGACAAATCTCCTCTGATTTCACCACCTGACTTTTCAACTTCACCCCTTCCAAAACATTTTGTAACAAGCTCTTTATCCCTTTTAATATCCTAGAATGGTAAGTTTGGAAGGGACCTCTGCAGATCATCTAGTCCAACCGTCAGCATAGCCCATATGGGGACTGAACCCACAACCTTGGCATTAGTAGTACCATGCTCTAACCAGCTGAGCTAAACCTGCCCCCAAACACACAATATTCTTTGAATCATGTGCATCAAATAAATCTCCCAGGTCACACACTACCCTACAAGGAAAGAATAAAATACTGAGTAGCTTCTCTTTCCCAAAACACTATCCATTCTGTGCAGTGAGTGGGGCTCAGCTCCTCTGAAAAGGCAACATGTATTCATGTACTAAAAGATCATAAATCGACTTTTTTTTTTTTTTTTTAAAGTAAAATACTCTCTTTTACCAGAAGAGAGAAAAAAAGGGATTTTCATGAGAAAATATAAATGTTTACCACACATTGCCAAACAGAATTTGTGGTGAAACTGAGAGCTGGCACCCTTAGAGTAGCTACAAGCTAATGGGAAGTGCAGCACCTGGAAATGGCTGCAAGTTTGTTCCCATCCCTGTTCTGTCATTCTCCTAACAGAGATGAGAGCTCTGACCATCAACTTCCTCATTTTTTATGCCTTTTTTTTTTTTTTTTCTAAAAAGAAATTCGATAACAGTAATCTTGTTTTTCTCATGTGGAACAGAAACATGTTTGAAATTTCATAAACAAACAGAACAAGAAATCCAAGAAATCCTTTTTGCACCTAACTCTAATCACAATACAGAGGTGACTATTTCTGGGTTCTTCTAAGCCCTGAGTATTTGATTTTGTAGCTTTAATAAGGTTATTCTTATACAGTCTTCACGTACATGTACTGTAATTTTTAACACAGGTACTACCTTTGGAGAAAATTGTGACCAGTAATATTATTTTATTTATCCACCTATTTTTGCTTGTCTTTCATTTCTTACCTCTGGATTCAATTCAAAACTCAAGTGAACTTTTTCTCCAGGTTGGATTTTAGCTATATCAAAGCAGACAGTACAAAGCTGGTCATTTGGTGTGAAAGTGTCTTCATCACAGACTGTCAGCTCCAGGATATTCTGAGAAGAGCAGTAGAAAAGGATGTAAATGCCATATTCTGTGACTAGAGAGGAGTCATGAATTAGTTGATGTGCAGCCCATGCGTCACTCAATGCAGGCAGACAACAGTGCGGTTACCCAGAAGACTCCAGCAGGCCTTAGCTCAAGTGAAGTAGTCCCCTGTGGTTCAGACCACAAAGCCAGGTAGTGATCTAGAAGAGTAAATCCTCAGAAGATGGTGATAAGATGGTGAGTAAGAGCTCAGAAGAAAAAAGCTCTGCCTCCTCTGCCTCTAATGCTAACATTACAGACATTTTAAAAGTTTCTTACCACTGCTCTAGGGCAGAAAAAAAAATCAAAATACACTCTCCTCCAAATGAGCCATAATCCCCCTAAACTCACACTCATTCAACTCACGAGATGAGCACTGTTCAACCAGAAGTCAGTAGCAGATGTAAGGTTTGATTTCTTGTAGCCTATTGGTGTTTGAAAATGTGTCCATTTAATGGTAGAAGGATTGGTATTAGAAAAGTTTTTATCAGCATTAAGTTGTGTTTGCCTTTATAATTCACAAATGGCTTCAACTGTTCATCTATAAAGCAAGTAAAGCATGACAAAAACACCTTCAAGCTTGCATATAAGAGGATATTACTAATCCTTTAAACAATTTATAAGGGCTCCCATGCAATTAATGAGGTTTTAGTGCTCAGATGACAACAATCAGGATAGCAGAAAAGCCTTAGCAAGGCTCACAAGTTTACTTAGTGAGTTTACAAGTTTCCTACTTAGTGGTAGGAAAGACTTGTGCCTGTGCCATCTGTTCACATCGCTGGCTTGGTCTAAAACACTTACTCAGCTTTTTATAATTAAAAGATGAATGGGTTTTATAATTATAAGGATGACCTGCACTTTTTGAGAAAGATCCATAGACTGTCTTACATAACATTGTCACAGCTGCTGTTATTTGCCAAGTAAAGAAACGTTAAGGTAAATTTCAAGAGGCATTTATTCCTCCCCCTCTCCCCCCATTTTATAGACTTGCTTGCTTGTACATAAGACAGTGTGTGTGCTGGAGGCATTTGTTCAACTTCTGGAGAAAATCGTCTTCTAGCAGCGCATAGACTAATAGCAATTACACGCAAACAAGCACCAGTCTGAGAAAGGAAATAACATTCTGTTGGTAGGAAGGAGAGCTTGTCTCCTTTATAGACTTTCAGATAGCCAAGGAAATTCTCAGATTTAAGCTACTGGTGAAATTCTGGCCCCTTTGATGTCAATTGTCAAACAGCATTAGTAGAGTCAGGATTTCAGCTACCATTCTGAAAGAAAACCCACCAATCACTACACACTGTTGTAAAAACATCACGGCCAGCCAAAGACCTTCTAAGGCACAGAAGCCACCCCCCGTTCCAGCCAATCGTACTTGTACCAGGAGGCTGCATTTCTCTGATGCCCTCTTTGATATCACCTGTATCTTAACCATCCTATTCCTCATCAAACCTTAGGCCCACATAAAACATCTGCTGTGGGAAGTCTTCTCATTTCTTCTTACCTCTCTCTGAATACACAAAAAAGAAAATCACATGTACCTGCTTCTGAAGATCGGTCTCTACTAGGATCAGAGGCCTGCAAGTGGCAGGACAGATGGCTAAATGAGGGTAGTGTTCAACCTCAGGTACATGGTGGAGAGGTGGAGGGACCATGCAGGACTGCAGGTGGGATGATGCTGGAGGTCTGTAATCCCCCCTGCACCCCACTGCTGGTGCCCCATGCACTCTGCACTGCCGCACAGAAGCTAAATTGTTTCTGGAGAAACAGATAGAAATCTTTTAGGCAGGTGTTGGGATTGGCTAGTAGTAAAATATTCAGCCTACTGAGCAAAAAAAAAAAAAAAAAAAAAAAAAAAAAAAAAAAAAAACTTTCAACCAGCAGCCACCATGCAAGGATGGATGAAGGTCAGGGGAACCCCACCACATTAGTGCTTCCAAGGAGCTGGGTGTTCAGTAGTTAAAAATCCTCAACATCAACCCAGCCCTACATGCACACTCTTGTTAGAGCACAGTCAGCACCACCAGCCTTGAGCTGGAGCACAGTAGGAGAAGACCCCCCCCCCTTCAGAAAGCTTCAACTTATCAGCACAAGGGGAGATCTTACCTTGACTGCAGTTTGTATAACAGAGTGGAAAGTCTCATTCCAGATAGGATTTTTGCAGTTGCGCACGGATCTTGTCCGGGCTTCCTGAAATGAAGCTGTTGGCAGCCACAGCTTCACATAGCAATCAGTCAGACTCACTGTGTTAACAAAAAGATGTGTAATTATCACAGCAGTGGTTTTTTAATCATTTGTTTTGCCCAATCTGGGAGATAAAAGAATCTTCAAATTCTACTAAATATTTCATTAGACACAAAGGAAAACATGCTGGATTTGGAGTTAATTAACTTTGCTTCTCAAATTTAAATCAATTTCAAATGAAAGCCAATTTTAACCCTAAAATAATACTCTAACAAAAGTCAAAATAGTCAATGTTGAACTGAACCATTGACTTTTCTGATCTTATACCTCTATTTTCAACTATTTGCTAAATTCCAATCAAATTCATATATGATCCCACTCTGAAACTTCACTTTTCAAAAAACTGAAATATTTAGTTTTGGGAGGTCTGGAGGCCTGATTGTAATTATAATGGACCAGTCATCCAGAGCAAAATAGCAACAGAGAAATACAGGCATATCAAAACATAGCCACTGATTTTTTTCTTAGTATCTTTCATAGGCATGCTGCTTTCAGAAGAAAAATGCACAGGGTCTGATAAATGGGCATTGAAGAATTAGGGAATAGGAAATATGAAACAGGCAGTGGAGGGAAGGATGACTTATTTCTCTATACGGAATTTGGCGATTTCTATTTTAAATTGTTTTCTAAATCAGAATAATTGAGCCTAAATGATATTTAAAAACAGATACTACTTCGGCAGCATTAAAAACATGAGATAGTACTATAAGCCAAGTAGCAATTACATAATAGCATTAGGTTCAGGTGACAGCGGTTTTCTTAATAACCAATAAACATGCTAGCAGTTTGGGACTGAGGAGGAGATAAATTGTACAGAGAATACCAGTGATACTTACACAGATCTGCTTTACGTACGTTTCACATCCTTGTAACTTTTACAGTGAGCCAGCCCAAGTGAGGCACTTCTGCCTGCAGAACAATGAGGAAAAAAAGCTTAATTATTTGTAAAGGATTAGGATATAACCAACACAGCCTACCCTATAGCGTAGGAAAGAGGAAGACAAATATTTTTAGAAAAAGTAGTCGTAGGCTATTTTCATATTAATGCGGTGAATATATTTCCATTTTAATTATCTGGTTCCAGATTTCTGTTTGCCAACTAGCTATGTTTATAAAGGTTAAGTTAAAATGCAGTTTTTCAAGAAGCCGTAGAAAATATCACATAGATAGCTTTCATTTAAAAAGTCACTAAATAATTTCCCCTATGAAATCCAGCTACCTTCAAACTACAGGGTTTGCTCTTTAACCTCCAGCGTGACCGAGCACAGCAGACTGCAACGCAGCACTTTCCACGGCGCCGGCCTGGGGACCGCGAGGCGTCCTCCCTCCTCCAGCAGTAGCTGCTGCTGCCCCGGCCTGCGACACCGCATCACGTCGCTGCAGAACAGGATGGATATCCTCCTTTCCCTAGTGCCCCAGCCGACACAGACAGACACAGCCGCAGCGATTACTCCGGGTAGCTACGGGTGGCGAGTGCTCTGCTCTCGCAAATGTAGCAAACACGGGAAGCCTCCCGCTTCCACACCACTGCACTACAGCAGGATGGCAAGAGGGAGGGAAAAAAATAAGCTAGGGAACAGATTCAGCAAACTCAGGGGAAAAAAATGGTAAAAATGTTATTTTATTACAGCTGTCTCATTTATTAGCATGTAAACCAATGATCGCTCAGAAAAAGGAGTAAGCTGCTACATATTCAGCGTGTAACATGTTCAGTACTTTTCAAAACCTTTCAACAGTTCCTTTTCATAAAAATTATGGTTCAGAATTATTTTAAGGGAGACGCACTGAATAATACATTTTATTCTCTGATCTGTCTCCGTAAAGCTAAGAAAAAACAATTTCAAGGTTGAGCCTTGGATGTTATGAGATATGATTAAGGTCATGTAGTGAGGTTGCTGTAAAATCAGGACTAAAATCCAGCTCTCCTGGTTTCTTGTCCAGCATCTTAACCACACACTCACCTTCTTCCTCACTCTCCCAACCCTCAAGTCATAGTGAATGTTTTCCACTCTAGAGAACACATTCACAGAAGAAACAAATACTCCCTTAACTAACCGTTAAAAGTAACAACTCTCATAACTTTCAACCTTAGGGAGAAATGGGAAAGACTGGTGAAGGCTCCAGGCAGCACAGCTATTGCTCGTGTCCCAGCAGCCCTCCTCCAGCAACCTAGGTGCTGTCCTCCAGGTAGTACCTTGTCTACAGCACTACGTGGTCTTCCATGATTCCTCCTCCTGACTCCAGTTTTCCCATGCAGATTTGTTTGGATGAACCAATCCTGGGGAAGGGGAACCAAGAGAGGAGCCAGTGATGAAGCTTACAACTCAACAATTCTTAGTTTTCAGTTTTCATTTGGATTCAACATGGCAATAATAAAGGGCACTACTATTTGTCCATGGCAAGACTGAATGCATCTCGCTATCTCAAAGCCATCTATGGGTTATTCATACTAAGAAATCTGTGTGCAGACTCCTTTGACATTTAAAGAGCAAAAATCTCCCAAACATTTGCTTTTGATTAACCTCAATGAAAATAGCCGCAGAGATCCTCCCACCTTGCTGCTGATTCTCTTACCAAAGGTGAATAGGCCGATGATCCCATTGGTATGTCTGTTTTAGTAAAAACCAAAGCTATAATGGTCCAGTCCGTATGCTTCTCGGGTAGCAGGTGTTCCTTGAACACTGCTTCCCAGCCAACTGGGGCAGATGACAAGGAGAGGTACAAATTGACTCATAGCTCCACCTGCCACTGATTTCAAAAGCACAAATAATGTGCTTGTTTGATGTCTCATGAATAGCTTACAGCTGCAGGGGTTTAGGGGGAAAGGAGAGGACATCAAACATTTTTATCTTAGGCTAACTCCAAAGGGGTAAGAAAAACTACTCTGGTAGAGGCAGATTCTGGTGAGAAAATAAAAAGGATTGCATTAGAAGAAGCTTACCGGCATTACAGGGCACTTGAGTGAATGACCAAGAATGTCTCTTCTAGCTGCATGAACGTGTACGAAGTCTCCATGAGTGTGGGAGATAAAGCGCAGTAATGCATCAGCAACCAGCTTCTAAAATGAGTCACAAAACAGAAGTTGCTCTTCTAGCAGCTACTTCTGTGTTGAAAGATATAGCCAATTAAAATAGCTATTAAAATTAAAATAGCTATTTATCACTGTCAGGTTTGAGTAACCCCATACAACAGTCAAATGAATACGTCTGGACCCTCATGTGAACTGAAGGGGGGCTAAAATGACAGTGCAACTGCAGCCATCTACTGCGACTATGGCCCCCAAGCTCTTAAAATTCACACCTCTCTTCTGGCAGCCCCATGTAAATTGATTTGACAAAGAGAGATAAAACTGCAATGGTTTCCACCGTAACTCCTCTGCCCACAAAACGGAGGCCAACTCATGTATAACTGCAGACAGTTAAATAAAACACTTCACACTTTCTCACTTATTTTTGTTGCTATATAAGGAAGATCACAGAGAAAGTAGAGACAAAAGAAACTTCTCTTATTGAAACACATTTCAGTTAAAGTGCTACTTTAACTTAAATTATTAGAAACCTGAGTCTTAACACAAATAATTATGAAAATCTTTCAGAATTAAAAAAAATTTCACCCATCAAAAGGGTGAAAGAAGAAGCAGTTAATCTGGAATAATTTAACTTTTAGTCTTATCCCAATGTAAGAGGTGCCATAAAAGGAGAACTTAAGGAAATCTTCTAGATAAACTCAAATGGGTCTGTGATTCTCCCTTAAAAAGGAGCATTTCCAAAATGCCACTTACCATATGAAATAGAGTTTGTTCCATGATTCCACTAAACCAGTTACAGTCCCACAGGAAATTACGAATGTAATGGATTATGACATTTTGCTCTAAGTAATTTATTGAGCAGTACATCAGACTAATCCATTTTTGAATCTGATCCATTTTTGAAAATTCCTATTTCCTTTATATGTTAAAGGAGTATCATACTTCAGCTCCACTTCAACCAAAATATGATTAATGAAGTCTCCGTGATATCAGAGACTAATTATTTTCACGTTTCTAGCAGATCCTCCTCTCATGATCTCATGGGGAAAATACAGTGTTTGTCACATGGAGAAGCATTTGAATTAGATGCTCTGGGTAAGCAGAAGTGTCAGACCTCTAAACAAAAATCAGCATCCTGGGAAAAAGTACCAGAATAAAAGATCAAGCAGATATGGCTGCTATATTCTCCTCTCAAAGAGTGCCGCCTAAAGGCTAAGTGTGGGGAAAGAAAGAGCACACAATACTGGGAATAGACATAAAAAGCATTACATGGGGTCTCAGAAATCTCACTGAATTTGTTAAATCATGAACCAAGTAGTTTCACGATCACTGGGCACAAAAGACCCCTGTTTCCTACAGCCCCAACCCACAGTTAAGTGGTTGAGGTATCTTAACAGTGGATTCACCAGTACTTCAGAACGCTGCAAGGACATACTGGAAGCCTCAGTTTTGCACGCTGCCAAGTGTAGGCACTACTGCCAGAGCACAAGTGGCAGATCTGCCCCGTCTGCTTTTTTTCTCCTAACTTTTTTCAAGCCATCGCTTGCTCTTCACAGCACAGACTTGTTATTCCATTTCCTAACTTCTCTTTGGCCGTAAAGATAGATCTTTTGATGATCCTCCTTATGGGGAGGTGACCCAAAAATGGTGCATCTACTTCATTTACAAATAACACAAAGAACCACTAATCCGCAGAAAGAAATTAACAAGACATTTTTCAGTTTATGCAGTGTTTCCAACAGCATTTTCTGTCCAGTTTTCACCATTTTTGCCATGTACACTCTTCCTCAGAAAAACTCCTTAAAGCATCAAAGCAGCAGAGAAAAATCCTTGCATTTTCCATTAAAACCTATTTTATTTTTATAAAAGACAGACATACTACTTAAAAAGCACTCCAGTCAAAACGGGGTGAGTTTGGTCTTCTCCACAATCTCCTGCTGGCCAGTGCCTTGCAAACTCAAGGCCACTTTAACTTGCTAAAGGAATATTACAACTACAGGACTGAGAACTCCAACAGCAAGGAAGCAGCTCCCATAAAAACAGGGGCTCATGAAGCACTGACAAAGAACACCCTAGCTGGTTAACTCAAATAACATCTGGGTTGGAGAGATCCACTTTTCAAGATGGTGAATATAGGGTCTTCAGTTACTACACAATTTTTTACATGTGGCTACATAGCAAAATGCTGTATTGTTGCAGCACATGTTAATAGACCTATATTAACTTTACCCAGCCAGTGGGTATAATAAATGCAATGAAGATCCCACCAAAAAACTATTATATATTTATGTATACATACACACCCCTTTATCACCTATCCTACCACATCTTGGTGCCACCATTACACTATTTCATACAGAGAAAACTAACTTTATGCAACTGGCATGCTGGAAATTTGTTTACATCTATATGCCGTTGAATGACTAAAAACCATCACTGCGCTTTAATCTCACTTGTTCATATATTGCACAAAAGTTTAATAAATCAGGCATCCACAGAGACATTTTCATGTCATTATTTAATCAGCATCTTGGAATCTACTAATAGATCCTGCATTTGAGAAACTGCCATCTACTTTCAGATCCTTTTAGCATCAAAAATTCCTGCCTGGTGCCACTCACTCAACAGCCTACAATCATTCACAGTACAAGCAAAAGACCCTTATTCCCCTTTGCTCTTTTGTGCTCTTCTTTTCATTCCCAAAGCAAGAGCTTTAAAAATTGCATCCTTATTGTTCACAATGTTGTAACGACACAGCTCCAGCAGCTGATCAAATTCTGCAGGTCGATAAGTGAAATTCATGGTATAATAAGGAGATGTTTCCCCATCGACAGCAAATTTCCCAGATGATTTCTCTTCTTCCGTCTCACGTACTACCCCTGCCAAAGAGAAAAAGCAGAAGACAATATTCCTTGTTTTAACATATGTATAAGAAAATGCAGATATTCTCTCCTCTGCATATTTCTACTTTATCATAAATCTATATGTGCTACTGGTAAATATGTATTGCTACTAAAGACATTAACTGGCACCAAAAAATTTGGCTTCTTTGTTAGCATGGACAGACAAGCTTTAAAATGATATTAAATGGATTTTTTTTCATATGCTCTAGTCATAGGGGATAAATTAGCCTTTAAAAATGGTCTTTATTTCTGAGGCTAATACAAACAACAATGTTTGAAATGGCACCACATTTATTTTTAGCCCAGATTAGCCCAATTCCTTCAATCTTTCCTTAGAGGTATTCTAATCCTCTTTTTATTCCTAGTCTTCATCTCTTGTTTTGTATCTTTTCTAAAGAACAGAAAAAAAGTTCAAGCTCAGAATTCAACACTGTCAAGTAAATAAAATAATTTCCTTTTTAGTTGAAATATGGCTTTCCCAGCAACACCTTCAAATAAGAGGTTTGCCATTTTGAAACAGCACCATGTTGAACCACATTCAATTTTGACCGACCGTATCTCACAGGTTATTCTTCTGTTTCAGCACATTTTGAATCTGTGCATTTATTTTCTCCTTCCTAGCTGTGTTACTTTGCACTTGGCCTTTGTTGAATGTCGTCTTGTTGATTTTAGACTGTCTCTTCAGCTTGATATAATCATTTTGATTAGCTGCCCTGCTCATCAAGCTGCTCACAACTCCTCCCAGTTTGGCATTACCCATAAAAATAACAATCTTTATAAAATCATTAAGATACTGACTAGTTTTGGGAATCATGCATAAACCTCCCCTCAATTTGAGTGAGTACTATCAGTATGTGACCCTGTATGTCCCATTAATTGTCTAGTTTCACTTTTAACAGATTATAATACCTATGAAACAACCAAAGAAAACAGATTGCCCATTTTGAAAAAGTTATACATGATACACCCCACAAAACCACAGATGCTCTGTTTTTGTTCTATTTGTTGTACATCTTAACGATTATTTATTAAATACCTTAATTTTCACCATCGCATAAGCAGTTCAGTCCACTGTTATTGTTTGTGTTTAAACTCCAAGTCTTAAAAACCATGCCCTTCATAATGTACGTAATACCTTTAAGTAGCAGAGAAAGTATTTTCTTAAGTACCTAATACAGATATTCTGGCACTCTAGACTCAGTCTTTTTTTTTTTTTTTTTTTTTAAAAAAAAAAAAAAAACACAAAAACAAAAAACCCACAAATCCTACTTTTGTTTTGTAGCCCCTGGAGAAGCAACCCCCGCAGAGTGTTAGGCATCTGCAGGTGGTTGCACAGGCGATAAATATGCAGCATCACACACAATCTCAGACACGCTCCTTTACCTGGCGCCTTGCATTCCTGGAAGGTGTCGTTCACTAGTGGGAAATGAAGCACTATGGGAGCCTTCGGATTCTCAGCATCTATAAACATATAGCACTCCTTCGGATTCTGCTCATCTTTCTCGCTGACAGCGATGCGTGGAAAGGGGATTTCCCGTTCTTCACAGTATTTCTCAGTTTTATGGAGCACCTGAACTCAGAGGAAAGAAAAGTCCTTTTCTGTATTGAAAGAGACTACAATGAGGTAATCAAGATTGTTATTAATTTCTGTTCTCTAGAGAGTCAAATGAAGTCTGGATTTCTGAAAGTGCTCAGTGCCAGAAACCGTAAAGTCTTGCAATTGCTATAGCCAGACTTACAAGACAGCTGAGAAGAGGTTATCTTCACAGGAGGGTGGAGCCTTGGCCCGATGCTTTAGGTACTACTACAACAAATGTCAATACATATAAACTCCTTTTCCTTGGCTGTGCCAATGCAACCACTAACCCAATTCTAATAAAATCTAATAGTCATTTTATAACAATTTACTAACACTGACACTACTGGCCACTGGATTCAGAAATCATTTCTTTAGCTCAAGAGAGAGATATCTTTGTGCTGGAATACTGGATCTTCACCTAATTGTGCCAATAATCTGCATATTTACAGTTTTATCCTAAATTACATTTAGGATAGAAAGGGATTCAATCATTTACATAGGTAATGCAATGCAAAAACATTTGTTATGATAAGCGTTATTTTAAAATGTTATTTTTGTGCCACGGTATAATATGTGACTTGGTCATTTGTATGCATTTAAGTGCAGCGATAGTACTGGCACAAAAAGTCTGCTTAGAAATGGTCTCTCTATCTATTTTTAAACTGCTAACAGCATCTGAAGTACTTAATACACAGAACATTGATTTAATGTTCCCTCAGGTAGCATTTTAAAGAAATGGCACAACAGTTTCATATAAAGAGACTGTATATTGAGAAATGAGCTGCAACTGCCAAAAATCACCAAACAGCCGGGGGTGGGGGGGGGTGGGGGGAAGGGAGAAGAAAAAAAGAAAGGAAAAATCTCTCCTTGTCACATTGTGTATCCCAGATAGAGCACACATCTTTGTGCAACTGCTCAGTTGTTTCTCACCTCAAATGGGGCTTCCCAAGAATAATTGAAAGACAGAATGACATCTACATCTCTTTCTTGATGAAGCACCAAAGGAAAAGGAGAATTGATAGAAAAATTCCCATCTATCAGATACAGGTTATCCTCCATAGGCGTTAAATGGTTGGGGAGTGCATCCAGTTGTGTACCTGAAAGAACGCAAAATACTTTCCCTGAAGCCAGAACAAAAGTGAAATGATGCAATATGTTCACGACAAATGTTAGAACCATGACATTCCTATATCTGCATCACAAACTGAATTAAGACAACTCCATTGTGAATGTTCAATAAAAAAGTAAAAATAAAAAAAAATAAAAACAGTGTAATGTTTGTTTCCTAACAGAATTCTTATGGAATTTATAGGATAGTATCTGAGTAACTCACACATTTATTATTATATCCTCACATCATTCTAGCACACTAAAAGGGAAATATTAAGCAACTTCTCTGCAGAGGAAGTCAGGCTCACTTAAAACATCAATTTATGCTCTAAGAACAAAAAGCCAACTTTTAACAAAAGCAGACAACCTTCACATATGCTGATTTCCAATAATGAATAGGGTGAGGGTGCTTTCACTCGAAATATGCTCAAATTCTGTTTTCACTTGAGAGAAGACAACACTATGAATATGGTTTCACAGAAGTAAATAAAGTCAGAATTTGAACAGCGTGTTTTTCCTTCATGCTTTCTCTTACCTTATTCATGGATACAGTGCTCCCACAACACTAGTGATAAAGGACTGATTTTCTAAAAATATGTTTAAGATATCAGTTACAGTTGGAAGAGTTCCTCCCTTTCTAGCCATTCTGTTCTATTTTAACAGGATTTCACACGAGCCCTCTCAGATGATGCACCCATGTGCTCTTACCAACCGCTAACCTCTTCCTTACTGTCCTGAATCCCTTGGTTTCTGCTCATATGGTGTTACTTACCCTTCCAAGCTACAAATTCCTTGGCTTTCAAGTAGTCTTTGTGAAGGTACAGTCCACTCATGTAGTTCACATTTTGTCCAGAGGTAAAGCGATACTTAGAGAAATCCTGAAATAAACTTAAAATAGCTCCTTCTGGCATTACCATCCGAGTCTCAAAGTTGGAAGTATCTGGATACTGATGTCCATGAATCTCATCTGCAAAAACAACACACAAGGTTCAAGATAAATTCATAATCAAGTGATCATTTTCCTTCTCCCCTCTACAACACTTGGGATTTTAGGCACAAAAGGGGCAGCCTTTTTGAGAGTAATATTGAGTAATGTCTTGAAAAAGAAGGGTATTCAGACTCTACATGTCATTTGCCTGTGGAAATCTAATCCAGAAACAGTTGATTAAATTTGGTTACAGCATAGTTTGTGGTATGGATTTAAACTAAAAATATTTCTACCTTGGACATTACAGGATTTGAGCCTGATGGGACCATGGATAGGTATTATCTAAGTTTAAAATGTTAAAAACGTGGATTGTTACATAATCCCCTGACTCTGTTACAGTTGAGTAAATATAGCCTTTTTAAGCATTTATAGCAATAGCATTGGCCACTTTTAGCTTTCATTCATACATGAGCAATATATCCTTGGAATATGAGTTGTATTGCTCTATACTTCTCATCAGTGTTACCTTATACTACCACCTCCTATAAATAAACTAGCTAACGAGTGGGCAGTTCTTTTAAATCCCTCCTATATCTTCTTTGGTGCATATTTTCATGCTATGACAACAGACTACTTGCTGGAATAAAGAGAATAGTTCATGGCTTTTTCATATGATTTTAAGAATCTTTACGGAAGCGTTTTATGGCAGCTTTCAGAGATTCCAGAAAGCCAGCTTTTGAGGAAACCACCTCTTTCCAAATTTGCTCTAGGTTTGTAGCAAACGCACTTGACCATACGCCTGAAAAAAAAAAGAAAATGCATTAAAGTAAGGACATTCCAAGTACTAACTAGCTTTTTGCTTATGAAACAAACTTATCTTCCCTTCATCAGAATTATTGTATACTGGATAAAAATCTGGAGATGACCTAATATCCTAATTCAAAGAGAGCCCTTGTTCAACCAAGCGAGATGGAAATAGTTTTCATAGGTACTTCTTATAGTGCCAACAAAGTTGTTTAAAAATTCAATATATATTATTCTTAACACCTGTTTTAACACATACCAAATCAAGTAGTTGCATATCACATGCTTCAGACCTTACCTTGCAAAAAGGAAACTCTGGGTTCTGGATGCCTCTCACGTAGCAGCCCCATAAAGAATTTACTGCCAAAATCTTCTGTGTGGATAAAAGCTCCGTATTTGCGAATACCAAACTCATAAGGTGTGAACTCGCACCATTCTGGGAAAGAGTTAATCAAGATCATTATCTCAAATTTAAATTCTTTCCCTATTACAATGGAAATCATTTAGCGAAGACAAGTTATTCATAGCCCTCACACCAACGTTCCCTTTGTCATCAGATGTTAAATCTCTTAAGACGCAAGATAAGATTTCCTGACCTGTGTCTTTTATGGCAATGGTGTCTATTTCTTGAAAACAGATCTATTTATCAGAGCTGCACTGCAATTAGATACAAGACTTTCTCACTAGCCCTGCATTTTGATATTACTAGGAAGTTTAGAACATGGAGAAGAGCCAGTACTCAGTTATTTGGTACTGGTGAATAGTAGAATTTAGTAGACAGTTTCAGCCCACCACTTCACTTTGAATGCCAATTTGCTTGATTTAAATTGGTTTTGGAGACCAAAAAAATGACAAATATTAAAATGGAAATACATCTCCCACTCTGATTTTTAGCAGGACATGATTTTATGATGTTAAGAAATGCACAAGAGTTTGTAATTACCATTGCTCACCAGCCCCCTAGTTTGATAAAGGAATACACTAAGGTACTAAAGTACTGCAAGTTTAGCCTGTAGACAACGACAAATATTTAAACCTGAGGTAGAAAATATTATCTACAAAATTTAAGTAAATACCTGCAAACATGCTGCTATCAACATTGGGCCTCACATTGATAGCCGCGTAGATGGGATAAGGGTTCTGCCCCCACCTCACGGCTGCCTGCTGGTCAGACAGCCTCCGTGGGTTCTCCTGGTCACAGCAAAAAAATATCATTTTTAAATTGGTGTTCCCTCTTGTCCTTAAAATATCACAAGACTGAGGTGGTTAATCATTTATTACCCAAAGCTCACAGCTCAGGGCATACATAAACATACTGTCGCAAGGCAATATTTTGGTGAGAACTAAAACAAGCCATGTATGTGACTTGACCTGGAATAGATTAAGAAATTTATCCCTCTTTCATGGAGCAGTTCCATCTACCATGGCAAAAACATCCATATAGATTGACACTGCTAAACAGCTGATGCGTTCTGAAATCTTACTTTAACTTACTTCCCAATAATTTAATTACCTGACCATACCATAAAAGAGAAGCTTTCAAGGAACTTGTCAAAGGAAATGATGAATATTTAACTGATAAAAGTCAAAAAAAGTTAAATTGCATTTCACAACTGTTTTCTTAAGCTACATGTTATAAATTTTAAAAGTATTATTCATGAGGCATAGTTGAATGAATTTTCACCAGAAGGCAACTTGTGCTCTCGAGCACAGAGAGCAACAGCTTTGCAATTGAATTAAATGGTATCATGAAAAGTGAAGCGTCTCAGTCTTTTCCCACAGTTGTTGGTTTTTTTTTTTTTGTTTTTTTGTTTTTTTGTTTTTTTGTTTTTTTTAATATCTGACACAGTTTTTGGCTATCTGCAGAGCTAATAGCTAGATCTTACATGGCACAGGCATCACTAAAATGAACAAAGTATTATTGTCTCATCTAAAAGAGTCCCTCTAGGTGTTAAGACGGACAATAAATTTATGAAGAGATACACACAGGACTAGACATACACAAACACACCTACCCATAATATTTTGACTCAGAAATTCCTGAATTCTGATGTTATCTTTCCCTTAGCAGTGTATGATCTCAGGCAACTAATAATCTGTGTCCTAGCTCTCCCATCAGCAAAATGAGGTAATACTTCTTCCTCACAAAAATATCATGAAGATTTGATGCCTGAATTTAAGCTTTAAATATATAAAATACTGAGTATTTTATGATTCTCCTGCAATTTTAATCACTTTGGTTGACATTTCAGGCTTTCATTTCCTTTATAAAGCAAATATTTCATCTCTTAAAAAAACATTCAGTCAGCTTTTCTGCAAGTCTCAAGAGAAAGTTGCCTACAAATTCAAACAGATATTCGTTACCTTTTGATGCAAAAAATACTCTATTATGAGACCCCACAGGTCTGTCAGGGTGACGTTCCGCCCTTCCTTCTCCAACATCCATAACTGCTGGAAATAATACACCAGCTGTTCCACAGAAAATGCTTTTGCTTTGCGGCTGGTCACAAACTGCCGAGCGGCGCTAATAGCCTCCTGCAGATCTTTGTGGGACCAGTGAGGATCCTCGTAGAGTTTACACAGGCACCTGGCATAACAGTCATCAGTTTTTCAGTAAACTCGCATAGAAAGTAGTAATATTCCAAGAAACCGATAACTTCCCTACACACTAATTGCAACAAAATTGTGTAGGTTTGGTTTTTTTAAAAAAAAAATGTAATGAAAGTAGTTTACAAAGTTTGAAAGGAATTTGCTGTTCTATTCAGTTTTATTGTAGATCATTTATCTGGCTTCAAAGTTAACACTGACTTTCAGGGAATGTGATGTTCTCTTAAAGAACACAGGTTTTCAGTAACTTACTAAATACTTCTTAGCATGCAGAAACATTTGAAAAATACTCATGGAAACTGGAAGTTTACCAATGCTTCCATTCGTGCCTTCTCTATCTAGAGACAGACACACATACAGGTCATTTTCATTTTTTCCTTGATTCAACAGGAAATCCTTAACTTCTTAACTTAACTTAACTCCCATTGCTCTTTGCAAATATATTTGCAAAAAGAGCAGAAAACATTAATTCCCAAGGCTGTACTTACAGGGGTCATCAAATCGCAGAGTTATCACAAATTAAATTCTACAGTACATACCAAGTTGATCCTGAAATTCCACACAAATATGTCAAGGTATCTAAAAGATAAAGTTGTTGGAGTCCTAACAAGTTGCCATAGAGAGCAGTCATGGCTCTCATCCCTCCTCCTGAACTCACAACCGCCACTGTAGGGACCTATAGGATGAAAGCAATGAAAAGCAGTGAAAAGCATGACACATGAATAACCTAGTGTATATAATGATGATCTGTACGTACCCAGGCTCACTGTGGCTTATGATTCATTTTTACAGTTTCTCTTATGAGACACCAAAATAAAAATACAAGCAGAAATGCAAGAAGCGCAAACATTCCTGTAATGGGCTTCTGTTATCAGGCCACTCCCACTGAACTGAAATTCGCTAGCACCATAATACTTTTCCGCTGTAGTCCTTGGCCCTTATCACAGGCTAATCACAAAGACACGTTTTCTGATATCTTTGGAAAAAAGAAGAGTCATACCTCATTTTTCAAAGGTGCTTTTGACAACTTGAGTACCTTCTTTAGTGCTTTAGAAGATTTTCCTTTCCTTCTAAGCAAAAATTGTTGTTCTCCTCTGGAGAGGTTAAAACCAAGGCGTACATCAAGATCATCAGAACTACACTCAAGAAAAAAAGCACAAGTGAGAAAAACAGTAAAAAGGAACAACTCAAGAACTAACTAACTGTTTTTGAAGGGAGTATGTTATACAATTAAATGAAGTAGTATTGAGTGCTGTGCCTTTAGGAGAAATTCCTTAGCTCCCCCCCAAAATATCAGATCACTTCACTTTTCTTTGCAATGAGAAGAAACATGACAACTCAAATAAGCTCTCATTCAAATGGTAATGTTAAAGTAGTACATAAAAGAAACGCTATATTTAAAACAATTTTTCTGCCCAACTATAAATGGAAGTGACTGTCAAATTTACAAAATTTATTCTGAGAACTGAATTTATTTTCCATGGGCTTTTTCAGGAATTTCTGAATAACTGACTCACCATTCTTCAACCTTCAAAGTCATATCTACACTTTGTCCCTAGAAAAAGAGAAAAAGCTTGCCACTGAAATAGTTTCACAAAAGTTCCTAATAGCTTTTTAAAGAAAATATTGTACTGGCATGAATAAACAACTCGGAGCCATTCTATTGTTTCTCAGATTCAGAGAAATACAATCAAATGACCATTATTCTTGAATATGAAAGAAAAGAAGAACAGCAATTTCAAGCATATATCTCTACTGAAAGTTCATACAGAACTAAGCACTCCAGCATCCTGTGGAGCAAATGTGGGGTATTGATGCAATGACACGTCTATCTTTTGACACCAATCTTAACTACTAAAGAAATGGAGCAATTTTACTTTGATATGACATAACAGAAGCTATCTAAATGCTTGCTACTTGTTTAAGGAAGTCTTCAACATATGTATGCTGCACAACTCTGATACGCGCAAACAAAATACAACCTGTGCAGGAAACTAAAGACTGAATAAGGGAGATATTTTATTTCTCCCTGGTAAAATACATTTAATTAGAGAATTAAGTGATGTATACAATGAAAAGTAGAGTTAAAAAAAAGCAAAAGAAGAGTTCTGTAGTCTATGTAGCAGACATTTTACTGTTTTAGTAAGTTACTGTCAATCAAAATGTTTGATATCTGTAACATTTTTGACAAAAATTTAAAAAGCTAGATAGATTAATCTATGTAGCCTTTTTACATAGACGAGCCAGCTTGGTAGGAGGTTTTAAATAGCCACTGGTATAACAGGAATTTTGTTCATCAGCGTTCACAGGATAAATTTTAAATTCTCATACCACTTCAAAGAATACATAGCAAAGCCTGACATGCAAATCGCAGAGGTAAACCACAGTGTTAATCAGCATATTGTTCTTACAGATTGTTCAGGCCTTGAAATAAAGAAAGAGTAGAAAAATGGAAAAACAGGAGATGTTCAGTTGCTGAACACTTGACTTTCCATTGGGAGGTACCGTAGGTATGTAAGGGGCTAGTTGCTGGAGACTTGAGCATTTGAACCCAGGGCATTCATCAGGCGCCTCTTTGCTTTCTGTCAGCATTGCTGGAAAAAGGCATTTTTTCAGCCTGAATCCCTCCCAGCACTCACCCTGCAGACTAGGTAAATCGGAAAGGGCAGAGTAATATGAAATCGAAAAAGTAAAGAGAAAATGAACATCAGCAAGTTTATTTCTACTCTTCTCCTGAAGACCCTCAGTTATTCCTCCCCTTGACTTTCATTCTTCTTCAAACTCCTCACTGCTTTTAACCAACCTGTAGTACCTACTCTGCTCTAATCAAAATTTTCTTCTTTTCATTCTTCCTTCATCTCTCCCTCATTCAGTCCTTTCCTTTACCTCTCCTCCTCAGTTCTCTTAGTTGTCATGCTGTCCTTCTCCATTCTGTGAGATAATCTACACACACAATCTCCATCTCCCAGCCCCATTCCAGCCAAGTGTGCAGGTAAAGTTTCTAGCAGATTTGCAAACCTCACAGCTGAATGCATGGATTGGAGATCAGGGACAATGTTTTGTCTATTTTTGTGACAGCAATACTAAAAGACAGTGTAACTATTCATTTTTGGCTCATTATCACTGAAATATATTAAAACAAGGCCTTATTGTGCTTTTCAACTTAAAATTTACTAACACAGTAAGAATAACCTCTATCTTAAGAGTCTGAATTTTAATAATGGTCCAAAGGGGCAAATGCTTCCTACAAGGTGCTTTTACCTTGCACTATCTTTTCTCTGAAAGAGCCCAGGAAACCTAAAATCACATTCTGTACTAAAAAGCCCAGAGCCAAGTTCCTGCCTCATCACACTTGTAGTGGGCTGGGAGGAGGGGAGGACTCATGCCTTTCCCCCTTGTGTGGCTGAGCCGTGTTCCTCAGTGTGTTGGGAACTGTGTTGTCGGCAGTATTTTGCTGAAGTGTCTCAGAGGAAAAGGAGAAAAGACTAAGAAGAAGGTGGGAAAGGAAATAAGTCTGGGATTCAACCGCTGTATTACAAATTTGCTAGCCTCAATTTACAAGACAATAATTAAGAACAATAGGAAACTTGAAAATAAAATACTATCATTGTCATTTTCTGCTGTCAGACCCCAACACACATAGAAAGAAAATAAACGTTACCTTTCCTACCAGGACACTAAACTCTAGTTCCTGCCCCTGAGGAAGTGTTGAAACAGGTATGGATGCCATTCCTAAATGCTCAGTGTGCATTTTCAAGTCTTCACTCCATCCTTCCTTCAAGGCAAAATAGTGAATTTAGACAGACTTTTTGGTCAGCGTTTACAGATGCATCTTCCCATCATCACAAACAGAATAAAATTGCCCCCAAATATATTTATCAACAGTGAACTTGTGGCAGTCAAAATTCTACATTCAGTGTTAAAATGTGTAAAAATAGCTGTTCTTTCCATTCTTAAATCAGAAAAGCTTTCATATTGCCACATGAAGTTGAAAGACAAAACATCCTTTAAGCTATCAAACATAGAAAGTATACATCAAAAAAATAAGGCAAGCTACGTCTACATAAACTTCAGCTTCTCTGACCACTTTATAGAGGCACTCAAACTTCAGCCCTGAGCCTGCCTTTGTGGTAGTATGTGCAGGAGTTGATATAAACAGTTCCAATTTAACAACATATTTTTGAAAAGCGATAGAGCTGCATAAACACAGGGTCATTTTTGTTTCTAACAATATTTTTTACCCGCAGTCTCTGATGGAGTTGATCTGTTAAGGCTCAGGCTCACTCTCAGGAGCTGGGAACCTGGCTTCGATGGAAATTTGGGAGATGGAGGCAGTTTCTCACCTCTATAACAGGTGTAGTTTGCAGCAGATCCAAGAGCAGCTTTGGGTGGATTTCTCTGTCCACATGGAAAACAAAGGGGATCTTCCTTTTCTCCTCCGACTCAGCGCTGCAGGAGGTGGACGACCAGCGCTCAAAGGACCCAGGCAAGGAGAGGTGGACCTGACAATTCTCTGAAACATTCAGACACAGTGAAGGGCACAAAACCAGGCAGGAAAAGCTGTAACATACTATTTCAGGTGGAAGCTGTCACTCCTTAGACACAAAACGTCCCACAGCCTGAATCCCAGGCCCAGCTGGCAAATCATACTGCGTCTGGGAAACAAATACCCATCGCTGCCCTACCCAGCTCTTTCCCAAGGGCAAACTTCCTGCATCAGCCCCAGCTACACATAGCTGTGTGCATACGTGTGTGTATATACACACATATGTATGCATGTGTGAATATATGCGCACACATACAGAATATATAGAAGTGTATATCTATATGCACACTTTACACGTGCACACCATGTACTTTACATGCATTCTGTGCGTGCACTTCACACACGCAGCCACACAGTCTACGCACTACATGCACTTTACACATACACTCCACATACTTCACACTCATTTACACACACAGTCCACACGCACTTTACACACACTACACCCACCCATGACACACATTTTTCTTCCTTCCAGCCTGGCAGGAGAGGCATGTTCCCAGCACCCCAGCACTACAGCTGGCTCCAGAGGAAGCCCACTGAGGGCAGATCTGGCAGTCTGGGGTGCACGGTATGGAAACTGAAGAATCTCCAATTACCCCCACTTGTTCCTGGTGCCATCCCCGCTCATCCAAACAGAGCTCCACATACATAGAGCACTAACCAAACAGTTGAATGAAATTATTCCTGGTGCTATTTAGGACAGATCTGCAGAAGGGCTTGAAGGGGCCTCGTTTTCACACTGCTTACAGAGAAGTAGACTCCTCCGTATTGCTCCCCTCAGTGCAGACCCTCAAGAGAATGGGGCATGACAAGCAACAGGTAGACTTACCCTGTATTAACCACTGGCTTGCCTTCCTTTTATCCACAGTGCCTTGGACACACAGGCAAGGATGAGCCTATGTTAAAAGTGAGAGCTGTAAGACCTTAACTCTTGATTACAATGCTATGCTTATTTCCTCACTGTACACAGATTATCTATGATAAGTTATCAGATGACATACCCAAGGAGAGAAAAAATATTGTTTGCAATCAGTTTGTCCCTAGGGCCTGCAGAACATGCCTGCTGTATATCACTCTCCTCTGTGGTGCTTGCAACTGCCCCTGAAGTGTCTTTTTGCAATTTCTTATTTCCAGGTTTTGCTTCCAATTTTAACAAATGTCACTTTCTTTGAGAGAGACTCAAAAAATTCTCTTCATCTCAAATCTTTGCAGCTTTGCAGCTTTTCAAATGACCTTTAAGAGAGACACCAGATGTCCTACTGCAAGAGTTTCACTGGAAATTTTCACTTCTGTGAGGTGCAGCTCATTCTAGAGATACTTGCTCAGACATTTGCAGGAAATAGCCTAATAATAAGTATCATTTAAAGGCATGCCTATTAAATATAGCAGCCTATTTTTGCAACAAGCTAATAAGGTTACTACACCTGTAGTTCAAGGTCTTATCTATGTCCTTTTACTATAAATACAGGAGGTAACATCCGGTGGAAGAATGGATAAAGAATCATTACAGTGCCATGCAAGAAGGCACTATCTCTAACTTTATATGCATTTGAAAGATGTTATGGGTATGAAAGATGATGCAGGTTATCTGTGTCAGTGCTAAAGCACAGACAATACAACCCACTCACTTTCCAAACTCAATAGACATTCCCTTTCAGGACACAAACAATCCTTACCACCAGAACACCATTGGTGATGACCTCAGTGGGGGGATCTGTGCTGTGAAAATGAAGGGTAAATAGAAGTGAGGTTCAATTTCATTGCTATAGTTACCTCTTACTCCTGATTTGCTGCACTTGGCAAACCCAGAGCCAGAGGCTATAATCTCACACAGGAGAGGATTAAAAAAAAGTCAATATTCCTTCATGAAATAAAGTCTTTTTGTGTGTGTGTGGCTTAGAGAAGCAGCCTGTTGCTTTTGTACAGCTTAACTGAGCTCTATTACTGTTTGACCGAGAGAGTCAGGAGTGAAAAGAGAATTTCTAATTTTTTTTTTTTTAGTTATATTCTAATAGAATTATATAAGTGGAATGGAGAACACTAATCTGTTCCTTAAACAGCAAGGACATGCTTTCCCAGAACAGTGCTTTATACCTTCAGGCAAGGGAAGGAGCAGAATGGGCATATGCATGATCACATTCCTTTGTGTAGCAAGCAGTACCATCATGAACTGCAAAAGATTAAGTCAAATACATTTATATTCTACAAGCACTTTGCAGGCTCCTCACCTTTCTCCCAAGAAAAATTCCACATCTAACTCTTCATTCTTCTCCTTTCCCTTGAGACAAATAAAGATAAACAAATGGGTCATCTGAATACATTTTTATAATTTGAGACGTCCTCTGGAATTGGATTTTCCAGATAGCAACTTCCCGAAGTTGCCTTTACATTGGGTCTTCACCAACAGCTGGCCACAGTTCTTACTGGTCTATCATATTTGATCTACATGCACGTCTTTGTTCCCACAATGTCTCAACCTGTTGCCACCAGAGCATCTTGCCTCCAAGAAATAGCGTGGGGAGGAAAATAAAACTTCTCTAGAGAATTAACGGGTGAAAAAGTGGTAGCCTGTTTTCTCACCTACCTCTAAAAATGATACTTTCACCAAAAAGATACCTTCATCTAATGTCTCATATACAGCATGGATTTCCTCATGGCTCACTGTGCTGCAGGAGCAGCATGTACACCAAAATCTCAAGGCTACAATTCTTAAGTAGGATTAAGGTAGAGAAGCCTGGAAGGCCAGCAAGGATTTCTTCAGGTTGCTAGAAAGCCAGTAGTGTCGTATTTGCCATATCAGTCTGCAGTCAAATGAAGCAGTAGCAACAGAACTGTCAGGAAAAGTTTGTGACTGAACTTGTGTTACAGCATGCTTAAAGTAAAGCAAACATTTACTTCAATTCCCGAACAAATCTTGCAGCAAGTGGAGACTTGTCCAAAGGTGAAACATCTTTGTTTCCACCAGTGTGATGGATTTATGTCAAACAGCCATTGCAGCTGCAGATGTCTGGGCCAATATTCAGGCTTCTACTGGCTTTTATAGCCCAGTGCCCACCTTTCCCAATAGAGGCTAAAAACCCTCTAATGCATATAGTGCTCAGAGGGAAGACTGCGAAGCGGCGTGTTTCAACAGCTCCTTTCTTAAGTGCAATATTTTACTGGAGGGGTTAAGAATAATCTGAGTAAAATCTCATCCTTCAGTTTCTGAACACTTGTCGTCACTAAGCACGGCATTAAATTTTTACAGCAAGTAATGTACTTTTTTAATCCCGAAAATTCATGTTAGATAATTATATTTTGTTTTAGCTTTTTCAGCAGATCCTACTTTTCAAGTAAAGAAAGCAGTACAGGATGCCTTTGCTTACAGTCTAGCACTAATCTTACAACCAGCTGAGCTCTGACCACAAATCCAGAAGACATACTGGGTTTGTGAAACTGTCTAAGCAAAACTATTTATAACAAGTTTTTTTTTTTCCCTCCATATTTTCATGTGTTATCCAAAGCTTTTTCACAATTTATCTAAAGAGATAAATGTATTTGTCCCTAAGTTTCCCTTAGAAACTTATAAAGGATGAAACACTCCATAGCCAGTGGAAAATAGCTCAGTAAAATGTACATAGCTTTCTATGAGTTGTTACATCAATTCATCAGCTTCTAGTTTAGATTTCCACCAGTAAGTTAGCCTAATCATTGTCAAGTTTTTCACAGATACCACAAAACTGAAACATTCTTCTTATTTTCAGCCTAAGTTTAATCCTAGTTAGTTAACACCTATTTGTTTTCATGTCTATGTTGGCCTTTTAGCTTTCTCCATCTCTTATCAAGATTGTTGTTATAAAGAGAACAGTTCAGATCGAAAAGAGACAGGTCCATTCTCAATTGATGCTGTGACAGACAAATTAAGCTACAGTCATCTGCGGTCCTCTCAGATGTCAGGTTTTCCTTTCCTCTACTTCCCCATCCATGCATTTGTTACAAATCCATCTTCCTAAAACACAGTTGACCGGTCACAAGCACGATTGTACATGAGATCCTGACAGACCTTTGTTCAATGGCATTAATATCTCCCTTCTTCCACTGGAAATATATCTCAACCTCATACACCTCTGGATCCCATTTGCCTCTCTCATAGCTGTTTCATAGCAATATCGCGTACTGATTATGCATTGCTTCCTATATTTGTCTTGTTCCCTGTTGAGAAACTGGATAAAGTGTCTCACCTGGTGACTGAGCACAAATGTGTGATTAAAAGTCTGGCCTGGTGTAATATTTGCCACATCAAAAGCAATGGAGGCAGCATGACTTCTCAGTACGACGTTGGCATCGTAGAACGTGAACTCCACGATATTCTGTAATGTAACTTGAGAATTTGTATCAAAACAGGTCTAAAAGACAAAATCTAATGTAAAAGCCACGTACTGAATGAAAGCACTCTT
The DNA here is from genome assembly GCF_028389875.1 of Rhea pennata. NCBI lineage: Eukaryota > Metazoa > Chordata > Aves > Rheiformes > Rheidae > Rhea > Rhea pennata. Next base: position 15,789,682 of record NC_084667.1, on the reverse strand, counting down.
CCTAATTGATTTGTCTTTGTTCTTTTATTTTCAAGTACCATTCACCTTGCTAAAACTATGTTTTATTAGGTTCTTGTTAAACCGTGAAAAGACAACCCAACACATGCCCCAGACTGGTAAATACTTAGTTATTCTTTGTGAAAGTACTGAAGAAACCCGGTGATGTAAATAATAGATGGAGAACTGCCTTAGTTTAAGGTTTTTGGGGTGCAGTTCCAGACAAGTCCTTCACCTGCTACAGTAGTGATACTGTGAAAGTGATTTTGCACAGCACTGTAAAGCAGTAAAATTCTGCCTAAATAACAGTTTAACTTGTAAATAAATTCCTCTGAGGAAAAAATGCAAAAATTTCTCCACCTGTCCTGCCTCAAAGTACAGCACACTTAAAAGAAGACGACCTTCCCATCTTTGCACCAGCATTTTCCCAGGCAATGCTTTTCCTAGGATATAAAGCCCTTTACTAGCACTTGAGCTCCACAGAGCTGGCTTATGCCAGTATAAGAGCAGGCCACCAAGGGTCTGCTCCCTCTGCTCCCCTGCCACAAGGCTCTGCTCCCTCCCTGGCGCTGGCTCCGCCGCTCATCCCGTGCTGCACTGAGCCAGCTCAGCCTGCTAAACCAGCAGAAAACTAGCCGCACCCTCCTCCACCAAGGAACCAATGTTTTCTTCAGCTTTGACTCAGCGCAGAGGTCAGACAAGTATTACGCGTAGCATCAGGCCAGGTTACAGAAAAGCACGAGCGTTACCCTCACAGCGTTGTGGATCTTGTACTTGAAAGTTTCGTTCCACTCTGGATCGCTGCAGTTATAAACAACCTGTGTTCGAGAAGTGACCGGAGATGCGGTGGGAAGGTCCACTGCCACGTAGCAGTTTGCCTTGGACACTGGAAGGGGAGACAGTGAGCAGGTGTGTCCATATGAGGCCACTGCTTTCTTCATAGCTTATCATATCCCACCAGCCAGATTATATCATCTCTTCAGTATTTCAGCCCTTGAACATCCGCAACAGAATTTTGAATATAAAAATTTCCCAAAGTGTGTTTTGTTTAAAAAGCATAAAAATTCATATTTTACTTAAACCACCAACACCATGTGTTATTAATTACAAACCTTTAGCAAAGAGGCTTCAGAAAGAGAAACTGGTAGAAAAGCTATGGTTTCCCCTAGCTTAGCTACTTAAAAAAAAAAATCATTTAAGGGAAAGACAAACCCATATTTTTGTGAATGTAAACAGATCCTTTGCACAGGCAATCCAGCAACCTCACATTAAGGTGGCTACCTCGTCTGTAACACCTGCGTACATGAATAGAGGGTCTGGAAGGTGCAGCTGGGATGCTTGTAGTTTGCTTGTTAAAGAGCAATCACAGTTGAAAGATAGGGTTGTTAAAGCCCAAAGTACAAAGTTAATTCACTTAATTCAGATCAAAACAGCTTTTAAAGCTGTTCTAAAAGTGATTTTGCAGCAGTGAGGGGCCTGTGATCCCAGTGCAAGTCGGTTTAATTCACTGGTACAATTTCTGGTTCTTACTAACAGAACAAAGTCACAGTTCTCACCTTGCCAATTTTGTAACAGTTTCTCAGTGGAAAATGAGTTTTCCACATTTCCCGAAAAGTTTTAACATTGATTCTTTTCTGCTCGTGAGTCTCAAAAGGCTGAAAACCAAAATGTTTGTACGTTTGCAGTGGAGCCTAGACGCGTGCCACAGGAGCTGGTGGCGGCTGTCTGCCAGCAAGAACACGAACGAGCGAAGCGCGGATCAAAGACTTACGGAGGTCCAGGCCACGGATGTTTCTCGCTCTGAGAATCTTCACCGTTAGACTATAGTATGGATGAGTTTCTTTCTGAAACGACAGGTAGCCCAAGAGGGAAATTCAGTACAAACCTGCCTTTTAGAGAGAGCTGTAAATCTCAGGTTTACTGCTTCAAAAGAACGATGATTTGAGACTCCTAGCATGAGTACCGTGGACAAAATGAACATTTGTGTCTCAGAAGAGCTGACCTATTTCTTTAGAAATTTTCATCTACCTACACATTGCAGCCTTACTGCTTTCTTCACAAGTATCCGTTTCCTCTGTTCAACTGTGTTAAAACATGCATATACATTGTGATACACTAGCGCTGTATGAATCTAGCTCAGATTATGCACAAAATTGTTAGCTGATGCGTGCATGATCTCCAACATGTATATTATTAATATACGTGGAAAACTATTTTGACAGAGCAAATATTTTGATAACTCGGTACCACTTGTGAGATTACATGTGCATGTAGGAGTCTTCAGATGAGCGCATCCAGCACAGACACACTCACCCATCTCAGGAGCCCAAAGTTTTCTGCAGAGTTGCACGTTACGTGACTTTCAACACTCATTTAAACCTTTTCCTGAAGAGCAAAACTGTAAGATGTTATAAAAAGAGACCACGCATTTTCTCCAGACAAGTCAACTGTTCCTGTTGCTCTCAAAGTTTCCTTCTAAAACAAGAATGTTCAGAAATAAGAAAAGGTAGGAAATCCTGGTTGCTTGGGCAAGTATCAAATGAACTGAACTTTTATTATACTATCATCACAATAAAAAGAACCTTCCTTTTTGCTTGTCATTTCTTCTGAACAATATTTTGGTACTGAAAAGTCAGACTTCAGACCCAGTACTGCAAACGCACGAGAAAACGCAGGACTTGCCACTGGAATGTCTTTTACTGATATCAGCAGATTTTTTTCAAATCTGCAACTTAAGATACCAAGTTCAGTCCTGTAGCACTGCGTGGTTTGGGGTTGCGCACGAAGCTGCCCAGCCAGCGATCACTGTGGTTGTTTTACCTGCTCATCAGAGACCCGCGAGCTCTTCCCCTTGAACAGGGCGGCAGCCAGAACAGAGAGCATCCGGGCCGACCCCCGGCTGAGCAGCACGGCACCGAACATGCGCGACCAGATCCAGCCACCTTCCAGGCCTGAGGGGGAAGCAAAGGAAAACTAAAAAATGCCTTATTACCACAGCACACTGCAGTTTTACCAGGTGATGAAATGGGTATAGGATCCCGACTGCTTAACCTGTCTGTGGACTTCTTTCTCTCCCTTCTTTACCATGCATGCAACATCATTTCCTTAAAATCATAGCACAATTTTGCTCCTTCCAGCAAAACACTTTAAGATATTGTTCCAAGTCTGTCACCTAAAACTGCCCATGTTCACAGCTAACCAGCCCCGCGCGGCGTTACGCCAGGACGAACGTGCCGTTCCCTGGGTGCAAGCAACGCCTCGCCGCACGGGCGCGCGTCGTAGCTCTTCTCTCCGGGGCTTTTCCTCATTTACTGAGCATGGAGCGCAGCATCCCACCAGCAGACAGCAGCGTTATGAAGAAAAACACATTTCTGATTATAAGGCGCTTGGATACTATCATAATAAAGCCCGTAAAGAACGTATGGATAAAAGTTTATCAGAATATTTAAGGAACATGAGGAGAAATTAGATGAGCCATACGCACTAGTTTATCATCACGTGTTTCAGAGGGGATCACTGCTTCGTCCCTCCCTCACCCTTTAGAAACTCCTTACTCCAGGAGCGGGCGCCAAGCCCTACTTTTTTCGCAAATCATCCCATGCGGTTTCCTGTGGAATATGCAGTAGCTTTGCACTCCACCCTTCAGTACTAACCTCCTGGCATGCTTCCCTCGGGTTATCACATAATAGAATAATATAAATTATATATAATGTACATATTATTCTATTACGTTATCCCCTTGTTCTTGCTCAATTCTTTAGAAAGGAATTGTTTTATGGAAGGTTACAAAGACATATTGTACCTAAACAGAGGGAAAAGCAGTTCTGAAGAGCCGTTACCAGCCTTGCACGTAAATTAAGCTACTTCGGTCTGTAAATCTAAGTTCATTTAGAGGCCCATCGTCTACACAAGTTCACGCTGGATTTTTGGGAAGAAGGAGTTACCCAAGTGATCTGCTACAGGACAAAGTCCTATTAAAAAAAATAATTAAAAAAATAATAATAATATTAAAAAAATAAACTTCTCTTCTGTTTTGTAGGACCTTTCAACTTCTCGGCTTCCTTTAGTGCCTTCAGTTGATCCCCACACTGCCGCCAGCCTTTCCCACCCTCCGCTCCGGCCGGTCCCCAGAGCCGCTCCTAGATCCGCCGCGGCGGCTCCGGGCAGCCAGACCGGGCTTCGGAGCGAAGCGCCGGGTCTGCGGTCTCCCGGCAGGCGGCTGCGGCCCCGCGAGGGCGGGCGGCGGGGGCAACGGCCGCCGGCGTCCGTTGGGGCTGCGGCCCCGCGAGGGCGGGCGGCGGGGGCAACGGCCGCCGGCGTCCGTTGGGGCTGCGGCCCCGCGAGGGCGGGCGGCGGGGGCAACGGCCGCCGGCGTCCGTTGGGGCTGCGGCCCCGCGAGGGCGGGCGGCGGGGGCAACGGCCGCCGGCGTCCGTTGGGGCTGCGGCCCCGCGAGGGCGGGCGGCGGGGGCAACGGCCGCCGGCGTCCGTTGGGGCTGCGGCCCCGCGAGGGCGGGCGGCGGGGGCAACGGCCGCCGGCGTCCGTTGGGGCCGGCTCCACAGGAGCGGAGCGGCGCGGCGCCGCCCCGGCCCAGCGCCCGCTGGGCGCCTGGACTCCTCTTCCAGCGCGGTTCAGATATAGAGACAGTCCAAGAGCGAGAACACGGGAGGCATAAGAGAAACGGGAGAGAGTCCAGGCATCACTCCCGGGATAACAGGCGGCAACAGCAATTCCAGCCTCTGCGTACTTTCTCCCCAAAGTACATTAAGAAAATATGAATTATTTCACAACGTTAGCCTGAAGATAGGGCTGTTCAAAAGCTCCAAGTTCCTCTCATCACAGCTACTGAATCAGATAACATACTTGAGGTTCTTTTTCCTCCACTGCCCAGCAATATTATAGTATGCATGCACATACTCACAGATTTAGTATACACATTTTTGATATATACATATGCACATATATAAAAAATTGTACAGTAATTTGTCCATAATAAGATTTTCAGGAAAGACTAAAATCTTAAAAATATATATTTCAATTGACCCTGCTTTACATCAAAAAAAAAAAAAAAAAAAAAAGAAGGAGGAGGACCATAAGGGATGCATGGCTTATAAAATCCACCAGCAGCAGGCAACAACAGAATAATCCAAAAAGGGTACAAGAACTTTCAATCCTCAAAGCCACCACAAACCAGGGCCATAAACATCTCCCATGCCAAAATTAGGCTGTAGAAGATCAAAAGCCACAATTACAACATAGCAGAGAGTCGACCAAGGACATCACTCACCTTCTATGTCCTGGCAAGAGTAGAAAATTTGGTAAATAAGACTCCACAGCACTCCTAAGAAATTATTCGTGTCCTCTGCTCGTAGAACGGTGACCAAAAAAAAAAAGTTTGACCTACCGAGAAATTCTCTCTTGAATCACAACACGATGGGCTGAACAGAAGGTGCCAGCCAGACCCACTTGCCCTGTATGGGCTCCTCCCACACACACAGCCTTGGGAAGAGCCTCTAACTGGAGTCTTCAGTCACAGTCTCTGTACTTTCACATCACTTAAAGGTTGTATGAGACAATGTTCCAGCTACCCAAGTGTACTCTTTAACACCTGGACATAAGACCTATCATATATCTAATGCATCAGCATTAGGTACCTTTCATGTGTTACTCAACATATAAATCTCTTTTTCTTCCTATAGATTTCTCAAATAATAAATTATAGTTTTGGACAATATTACAAATGTGACGAGGATAGTCTCTTTTTTAACAAATAAGTAAATATTTGATACCAGGGAAAACACACTGCACAGCTATTTTGGATTACAAAAAGGTATGAAACATAAGGACTATGGCATTAGCTGAGTGCACTATCTCAACATAGTTAATTCTTACTGTGCTGGCTACTTACCACACCAGTTTAGCAAACCAAAACGATTAAGGCCTTTATCCTGTGCCAACAGAGCAGCACTGCTACTGCCGAAGAACTTACAGGGAAGCGGAACCTTCAAACCTCCGCTGTATGTGTCCGGCAAATCTGAATAGGCCCAGTTTGGGGAAGAACACATTCCATCTCCCCAGCTATTTGGTGGTATCTAAATACGTGTATCTCCATAGTATCCAAGCATTCCCCATCAGGAAAGAAACTTAAGTGAGAATCTGCAAGTAATCAAACCACACAGTTCAATTCAAATCCACTTTGGAAGTAAAAGCAACAGTTCAGGAGAAACAAAGCAAACTTCCCATCACATTACACACGCTCAAAGGCCCATCATGACTGCAGGCTGGAAGAAGGCTGAAGCAAAAAAAACAGGAAAATACGCCAAAAAAATCCAATCTTTTCACGCTTTAAAATATTGCTAAAAGCAAGTACGAAACATGTCCAAATCCAACAAAAGAAATAGGTGTCCAGCACTGAATATAAAGAAAAAGGATAACATTATGCTGCTGTTTCTCCTATTTCAGCTTAAGGAAAGGAATGCTAAGGATATAAAGAGGTATCTAGAAATTTAACCATCCAGAATTCATTGTACAGAACACATCTAAAGACTCAGATTTTTTCTTTTAAACAAATATATTTGAGCCACACTTCCTCAAAAGAGAGCAGTCTCACAATGAAGAGATGCTTGTTTTATTGCTGTGCTGCACCAGTTCGATTAATTTAGTAAGTCACTGTCACTTATACTGACTCGAGTTCTAATAAAATAAACTATGTACTATAGTATCAAAATGATTTTGTTTACCTTTAATAGAGAAGGACAAGAGTAAGTGAAAAAAATTGTAAAAAGTACATTATCAAAATTATTTTTTATTCAAAGTGAAATACAGTAAGTTTCCATTCAAGAACTGTATCTGTTCATAAGCCTTTACATCATTTTGAAAAGAGACAAATTTCCTCCTTTAGATTTTCAAAGTACGTACATTCAGCTTTATGTTGAAGTTACACATGTAAACAGTGCCTGTTTGCCATCTCAAAAAAAAAAAAAAAATCCACACATACAAAACTTATACCTATTGGATATTTTCCAACTGTAGAACAGTCCTTTTCTCTAAGTCTTCAGCAAAGTGAGGTAAATTCCATCCCACAACAGAGCAGCAGCTGACATTTTATTCATTCACATTTATAAGGTGTACCTATCTTGAACACAGGTGCGTCTAAAACATATGGACACAAACAGGAGAAAAAAAATCCTTAAACAAGGATCTGGCTGAATTGTAAGCCTAAATGCAAGGAAAAGAGTATTTAATTCAGACTCTTACAAGGAATCTCCTTTCCTCTTATATAGGAAATGAAAAAAGCATGAGATTTATAGCATTTTTAAAATTTCATCAGCTTGTGATGACTAAGTTCAGGAAGAAGCAATCCCTTGACGTGTCTTTAGTTGCTACACACGAAAAAAAGAGGGAACTATTATTGTAACCGTTTGTTTTTGGTGAAAAGCAAGTTACTCTATTGAACTTCAGGAGACTAAAAGTCATTATAATCCTTGGGGAGGTAGGAATAGATATCACAGAGGTCTTTCAATCCATGAATTAAAAAAAGGCAAACAGGTAATCAGTCTTGTAAGTACATGGACATCAGCAAGTAGCAAGTTGAAAGCAAAAGACGACATTTACTCTCTCAGTGCATAGTCAGAGGCTGCAGAATTCCTTGCCAAATAATGTAAGTGGTCATGGAGGTTCAAAAAGCATGACAGACAAAGCTATGGAAAAAAAATCAGTGTTTCCTCAAACACCACCACCGGAGTTAGGGAAATTATATCTAGACACTTGCATAGTCCTCCCTAGTCATCTGGTATCAGCCACTAAGATGAGATACTGGGCTAGATCATTCCCCTTCTCCCTCCCTGTCCCCATTTTTTTAAGCATAGTAACCTCAGTGCTGCACTGTTATCCCTTTGTTTTTTGTGAAAGCATCTCTTATCTGGAGTGAATTTTCTGTGTCACACGCATATAACTTCTCAGAAGACAGTTTCCAGCTATTAGTTTTCAGCATTCTGGCTTGAATCACACAGCTTCCGTACACTGCAGCCCGTCTGGATCCTTAGTAGCTAAGTCACTCATGTGTTGAAGACTTTCTTCATTTTTCTCCGTTGCAGAGCCAGATTTAGGGTTTTGAAGAGAATGTCCTTGCTGTTCAGTACATTGTAGCGATTTACTTCCACTAACCTGCTAAAATCATATGGTTCAAAGGTAAAATTTAGCGTACGGTAAGGAGAATCCTTTGTCTCAATGACAAAGTCGCCAAAGGATTTCTCATCTTCTGATTCACGTTTAGCTCCTGTAGCAATAAAACAAACAAACAAAAAAACACTGACAGACTGCCTTTGAAATCAGATTCTGCAAAGAGGATATCACAGCTAACTCTTGGAACCTCAGCTGCTTCCCTGCAGCTCCTTTTCAGAGATTTCAGTTTCTTCAGGTCCCAAAGTGCTTGGAAACTGAAGCTAAAGTGTTATTACCCTTTCTGCTTCCACTAGTCCTGTGTCTTGAAGTAAAGAGCATTTCCAGTATGATAAATCATTCACAGCATCCATGATAACCATGCTCAAAATAGAAATATAAAACTTCCTAGAAGTGCTGTCCCACAACAAAATAAAAGATACTTTGACATCCTGAATTCAGCTGACTTGGAGATTAGTATATACTCATTCAAATATTTAACTTATGCTTTTAGCACCCTGTCACTTAATTGTAACTACCACTGTTGAAAGCTCACTATTAAAGTCATTTGCTATAAACAGTTTTGCTTGCTCCTATTGTATAACTCACTGCCTTGAGCCATATTAGATCCACCAGTTTGAAATTTCTCGTCATTAACAAGAAAAGGGAGCTAGAACCTGGCGATCATTTTAATATTAATACAGTTACTATTAGCAGCATACTTTACATCTCACCTGCCTGGAATAGTTCTGAATGTGCTTGTCTATGGGTTTCAAAGGTTTTCTTCAGGATGCTGTTTTCTCCTAGCATGGGAGAAATGGGACACTGGATTCTGTCTGCAGGTATGACAGATATGACCATGCTCCAATCTAGTATTATTGTCTGACAAATAAAGATGGGCTTTACATCCTCTATTAATCATGCTAACTGAAGCAAGGATTGTTTTCCATATCACTTGACCTTAAACTACAAGGGCACAGGCCCCTTAGTATTGAGTTATGTGATCTGGCAAACATACGGGTCTCCCAGGGCTGTTTATTGGCTTATTCATCAGTGAACAGATCAACTTACAATTTAATCTGATTTATAGTGCTCTCCTATACTTAAGACAATTAGAAGTAACAAAATCAACTATCAGGGCAAAAACAGGTTCAGAAGAAAGCAAAATATTGCCTATTTTGATTCTTATAGCTCTTAAATTTTTTGATTTCCCACCTCTTCTCCCACTCTTCCTTCCCCAGAAATGGTGGATGCTGATCTGTCTTAAATGAAAATAATGATTTAATAATTTATAGGGGAATACTAAGAAAGAGGACATGAAAAACACTGAGCCTACTCAAAATTTCCCCAGTCAACGCATCCAAAAGATTGTAACAATAGCACTTCTACAAAACAGTTCCCTTACCTGGAGCTTTATACTTCTGAAAGGTGTCATTCACCAATGGGAAATGAAGTACGATGGGAGCCTTTGGATTCCTATCATCCACAAACATGTAACACTCTTTTGGCTTCTTTTCATCTTCATCACTCAATCTGATTTCAGGAAAAGGAATTTCCCGCTCCTTGCAGTATTTCTGAGTCAGCTCTAAAACCTGTTAAACAAAAATCATTAATACCCTATCAGCAACACCTCTAAGATAGCCAAACAACAATCCTCAAAAGTAAAGAAATTCTTTCACAAAAAAGCAACATAAATCCAACTTCTAGACAAAGAAATTCAACTTCTCTGGTTAGTTTAAAAGCCACTTTTAAATTAGAAGGATAAAGTTATGCTATAAGGATTTAACGAGCTAAACAAAGATTCTTGTTTTAGGTGACATGAAGTTAGGCTTCTGAAGTAAAAGTTTTGAATCTTATTACAGTTCTCACTTTACATCTCCTCATACGACATTCACAGTACAAAGCACGGTACCACAACAAATATTTTAAAGATGTAAGGGTTTATTTTAATACACTTTTTCACTAGAGCATTTGTGTACTCAGCATCACAGTTGATCTGCTGCCATTACGAGTATGATTCTGTGCTTTTTTCCTCAGGCAATGCCTCATGTAATAATCCCCAGATACATCTCTCACCTCAAACGGAGCTTCCCAGGAAAAGTTGAACGACAAGATGACATCCACATCCCTTTCTGGCTGAAGAACCAAAGGAAATGGAGAATTGATAGAAAAACCACCATCCACCAAATACAAGCTCTCTTCCATGGGGGTCAGCTGGTTGGGAAATGCATCCAGATGAGTGCCTGGAAGACACTCCAAGTAAAACAAATAACTACAGTGCTTCATTACATACTTCGCTTATAAGGAGCAAGTTAACCCTATGCTGGGGCTATAGGAAAAGGAATATGCCAACATATACATTGGTCTTTGGTTATTCAGAGAATTAAGTGGAAAATAGGCCTACAAAATCTGATGAGAATGCCTCATATGATAGAAGATACATAGTGGATCAAATTCTGTGCTATGTGTAAAAAGTGGTAAATTTACTGACTTTAGCAGAACAAAGGCAAGCTTATATATGTTCTGCAACACTGCCTGTTACAGAATATTAACATTATATATCCCAGATACAGACTCATTTACCTCTCCAAGCTACAAACTTCTTGACATTGACATAATCTTTATGAAGATACAATCCCTGCATGAAATTGAAGGTTTCTCCACATGTGACCCGGGATGTGAAGAAATCCTGGAAAATTTGCAACAAGGGGCCCCCAGGTATAACCAGGCGAGTTTTCAGCCGTGTCGGATCTCGAAAATGGAATCTTCGGCAATCATCTACAGAAGCCAAGAAAGGAGGCAGAATACGTTACAAATGCTTCTACAACTCCAGCATCTTAAACAGACTCCTCTCCACTCTCAAGTTCAACCAGTTGACTTATGGCTGATTTTTTCCTCTAATAATTTCTACATTATAAAAAGGTATTATAATGAAATTTAACACAGTTGCACATTCTATAGTTGGATAATCTATATGCTCTATTTAATATGAATAGCATTACTCATAAAACATTGTCCATATAAATTCCAAACTCACACAATGAAACTCCTGTAACTACATGACAGCACTGCTTCCATTTCATAAAAAGACAGTAATCATCAACATTCCTTATAGCAGCATTTAAAGTTACAACAATATAAGGTGTGTGTGGGGGGGAACAACGTAAGGCTGCAAAAGGAGAGAGGAAAAGAAAATCTCCCTCCTCTTCTTACTATGAGGTTTGAACCATGCATCCGAGCATCTCACAATCTTTCACGTTTCCCTTTCATTGCTAGTGAGGTACCACACAAATGGAGAACAAAAACTGTCATAAAATATTACAAAATTCAAGCTGAACAAGGGTACTGAAACTCTATTTTCCTCCTCCTGATTAGCAGCCCAGCTTCTCTTCTTCCTTTTGTCATCGGAAGATTCCAGAACTGCAGTTTCAAAACATAACTCCCAGAACTAGCCCAAGTTTATAGCCATCAAGGTCAGAAACAAAATAATAAAGGAGGAGGAAGAGAAAATGTACTGAACAATGAAAATTGCTCTCCTCACTGTGTGATTGAAAAGAATAATATATGGCACAAGAGGGATGTCTAAAATGATTCTTTATGCTAGTCTTGAAAACTACACAGCACATTTTGATCTTTCTTATGATCTTTCTAAAAACAAAAAAATCCAGCTATTTAAAGGAGGTTCTTACCTATAACTTTGATGACATCTTTGAAAGAATCTAGAAAGCCCAGTCCTATACCAACCACTTTCATGCAGATATCATCCAAGCTTGCAGCAAAGGCGCTGCCCCATATTCCTGCAGGGGAAATAGAGAAGAAATCAATTCTCGAAAGGCTTGTCGCAATCAGTGTAGCCAAAAGCCCTATAACTCAGCTGCCATTTGACCATTGCTATTCTACCAGGTGATGTTTGAGTTTATACATTGAGTTGGTCATGTGAAATTCTGATACAATAATCTAATGCATAAATATCTACAAAGATAAGTTCTTCCATCAGCAAGGGAAAGAGAGCAAGGGAACGGGAAGATCTAAAACAGAAGTTTTTATGACCAGTATCATCAGGAGTAGATTGTGCAGAGAGATACAGAGAGCTAGAAGATTTAGTGCATAGTATCCTGTGCAAACATAATGAGATAAGCAATCAGCAAGGTATCCATTTGGGGACTCCAAGTAAGAGCAAAAATGGGCAAAGTTCTGTATTCCAGCCACATGGAAATGTCTGACTGAAGCAGTCGTTTTAGGAGCCATTGCAGGGCTCAGAGTTCCTGAAACTACAACACAAGGCTGAAAAATTCCAACATTGAGCAAACTGCTATTGTGTCCCATAGTCATGAAGAGAAAATGCTTTTAGTACACCAGCATTTGTTCATATTATCTATTAAGAAAAAACAAAAAAAGCAAAAAAAAAAAAGAAAAAAAAAAACATTTATAGTCTTCATACGCCTGACTGATTCTAATAAAACAGCATCTTTGTATGTAGAACATCACTGCCTGTAGACACATACAAGGAAGATGCTTCAAATGAAGACTCTCCATAGTCCTCCTACATACAAGCAACTGAGGCAAGTTGGAGAGACCAGCTAAATACTATGGCCATTACCATTACCACTAATAGCAGCATCTCTGGCATCAAAACAGATTTTGCTTTACTTGTTGCACTGACATGGTAAAGGACATACCATGTTTGAATTAATTTGTTACTCAGGCACACCATGGCACTAGCTTTAGGCTGCCATAGAGACTAATGCCCAATATGGCAACCAAAGCACACTTATAGACAAGTATTTAGGCAGGTACCAAAAGACTGTAAGCATCATTGAGGTCAGCCTTGGCTAAAAACAACACTGCCTCAAGCAGAGATTTTAAAGCACAAGATCATTTGCTTGGACTCTGAAGAAAACAATAGTCTTCCCTGACCTGTTTCCCCCCCCCCTGTTAATTCTGATGTGCTATAATATATCGCTGTAAGAATTTCATCTTAATTGAGGGGAAGGATCTCAAATTGACACACACGCCCTGTTTAAAAACATTTGACTGGTCTCAGCTTAACATTGAACATTAAACTCTTAAGACTTCTTGTTCAGGTCCTGTAAAGTATTCTTCCCCAGGAATCTTAAGTAGCCTTTTTACCAACAGGCAAGGATAAGGCTAACAAAAGGTAAGTCGTCTTCTGTCAAGCAGAAACCACCATTGAAAAAACTTCAGATAAGCAGAGAAGAGCAAAGATCTTGATACAATGAAGTAGCATTCTACAGCGGACAGCCTAAGCCCTGTGAGCACCACTGTATCTATATGGAATAGGATGATGCACAAGTTGGGCTAACTCTGATAAATTTCTGGCAAACATAATAAAAACATAAGCACTAGTTTTTGAAGTTAGTTACATTCACTGGGCTTTTTTTTTTTTTTTTTTTTTTTACACAGTAAGGGTTAGACTTTAATAAAGTCTGCTTGCAAACTTGAGACCATCAATCCATAACACTATAAAATTGCATCTAAACCTGCAGGTGCAGGGTTTGGCATTTTTTCCCCTTAATTCTTTAGGATAGGACAAAAACGCACAGGTTTAAGCTGATACCTCCCAAAAGCAGAGTTACTCCTTTCCATTTCCCCCCTCTTATTCAACACTAAGATCCTACCTTGTAGAAAACAAATCCTGGGCTCTGGATGTTTTTGGACGAGCCGCCCCATGAAGAACTCACTGTCAAAGTCTTCTGTTCGGACAAAGGCTCCATATTTGCGAAATCCAACTTCATAGGGAGTGAACTCACACCATTCTAAGAATAAGCCAACAGATCAGTGCAGTTTTATCTGTCTCAGAATACAAGAATACTCATGTGATTTCTCGTCACACAAAGATGACAAAAAGGAGAGTTTCCATCATCACTCTGGATTTTCCTGCCACTCTGCTCAGAGAGCCCCTATCTTATTCATCATTAATAAAATTTTGTCCAGGCTTTCATTGATTCAATAGTCTTTTTTTCTTGACTCTTAGGAAAAAACAAATCCCATCTTGCTCCATCTTGACTTTGTGAATGCAAAAACAACCTGCTTATTTCACCTCAACTTTAAACCACTGTGATAGCTCCCTTTTCTATCACATCAAACAAAAGCTGCTTCACTTCTCACAGCCTTTCATCACACTACTTATCTCTCAACAACTATTACAGTATTGACCTTACATTTCACTTGACCCATTGTGTCAGGCGTCATTATTTGCTTATTGAAATGGCCCCTCATGCTTGAAAGCTTTCCACAAACATTCACTTGTCAAATTCATTGTAGTCCAAGTTCTACCTTAAAATTCTTGTTCCTTGCATATACATGCACACCCTCCAAAACAAAAGGAAAAAAGACCAATAGTGGTATGTAGGTGAATGTAAGAGTTTGCATTCCTATCTCATTATATCTACCATCACTTGTTGCCTCATACTTAAGATTTCAAGTGTCCTAGAATAGGGGCCTTCATTTTGTACTGTAGTTTTACAACCAGCAAGAACCTCAACTGTTATCTAGCACAATTTCAATGACACTTGCAAGGTTACCAATGCATCATTTTACCTGAATCCTACACAAATCAAATATCTGAGACTACAAAAGTAAGATCCTAACTGTTTGAAGTAGGCCAACCAATGAATAAACACTTTAATCCTCTGACTTATACAAAGATTTATTACAGGAATCTTCCCTCTGAAACACCTGAAAGTTTCAGATATTTTCAAGCAAAGCATGTAGAGTGGCTGAGTTAAAACTCCTGCCTCAGTCTCACAGCGATAATGAAAGCTTTTGCAGATCAAGATACCAACACTCCACTAATCAATATCTGACTGCTTTTGTGCTAACCAACTGCTGCTTGAGCCAACTTTCCTTTTCTCAGCTACTTGTTAATTGAGTAGTGTTTCAACAAAAGGGACTGCATAGGTGCAAGGAATTTATATATTTTAAACAAACAAAAATAAGACTGCCATGTTCATACCTGCAAAGTCATCACTACTAATGTTTGGTCTCACGTTGACAGCAGCATAGATGGGATAGGGGTTCTGGGCCCATTTCACCGCTTCTTGCTGATCAGACAGCTTTGATGGGTCTTCCTGGTTACAGTGAGGAAGAAAAAGCACACTTCAAGTCAGACAAATGTTTTCTCTACACTGATATTCTGAAGGTCTTCTTAACATCTCTGACTGTAACAATACTGCTAATTCGAAGTCCCCTTTCCCCTCCCCCCATCTGTGATTCTGTGATGGTTAGCTTCACATGGAATATTTCTGCAGCTGTATATTTAGAATGTCAGCTGTTATTAACTAGCTAGTTACTCTTCTAACTGTAATTACTGATTTCAACTGACATAACAGCAATCCAGTTTTACAAAGCCAATATCTCCATTTTCTCAGGCTTAACCCACCAATACAAAAGCTATTCATTTTTAACAACAGTCATTCAAAATAAACAGTTTTGTTTTTCTTTCTTTAATAGCACTCTTCTAGAAGACTTCAAAATGCTTTCCCAAAGGGTGTTGGGAAACCTGGGGCCAAAAGACATGAGAACACATTATACATTCAGTAACATCTCCTATTCTAGAACAGTTCACAAAGAAAAAGATTAATTTCTTCACACACACGTGTGCGTATGCAGAGCTCCCACTTGGGAGACAAACAGCAGCACTCATCCAAAGGTGAGCTCCTTTACCTTCTGTTGTAGGAAATACTCCACAATAAGGCCCCACAAATCTGTGAAGGAAATATTCCGTCCACTACTCTCCATTGCATTCAGCTCTTGGAAATAATATTTCAGTCGTTCAGGGGAAAACGCCCCTCCTTTGCTGCTGGACACAGCATCCTGAGCTCTGTTGATGGCATCTTGAAGGTCCTTCTGTGACCAGTCAGGGTCTTGATACAATGTAGATAAACACCTGAAAATATTGCATGAAGAGCATCAGTAATAACATCTGTTCAAGCACTAATTTCTAGCTAGATACTATTAACTTCTGCAGCACTGAACTAAAAATCTTGAGAAGTCTCGCTCCAAGACAAAACATTATAGAGGAAAAAAAAAAGAGACTGCAACAATGGATCTTGGAATTCGAAAACATGGGGGGAAACCTGAGACCTATATGACAGCCTCCGCCTGGTTGCAAGCCTACCTTTCAAGGATGCTCCAAACATCATATATAATTCCTCATATGAGCCAGTTCATAAATATTAATTAACTCAAGTTCCCAATAAACATGAAAGGCAAGCAGATAACAAGGATGCTACTGCATATAGTGGTGGAGGCTACAACCTCCATCAGAATACAAGTCTGCTTAAATGAGAAACTAGTTTGGAGGCTCGCTGTCCTCATGAAGAGCTGACTAGATTTGCTTGAAAGTGACTTTCAATCAAAAGGGATGGCGAGATCATGAGGTTAGCAGAAGGATGCTACATACACAGGAGTTAGATTAACAGGCAAAGCTCTGTAAGTGAGGATCGCACTGTCAGGTTGCACAGCTTCTCAGAGACATCACAAAAACATCGTATTCCTATACAAAGGATGATTTCAACCACACACTCTGACTGGCCAGGTCTGACATTGCAGCACATTGCTTCAGCCTACCAAAGGGGCAAGCTGGTGCTACTCCTCCATTCAGCTGCAAGCAACATTTTGGAAGGCAGTGACACAGGTGTCTGCCCAGACTTGTTTCCAGTGACTTGCATCACCTCAGTTATCTTCCTGGAAACAGCAAGGAAATGGGGAATGTGTTTGACGTCATTACATGAATAAAGTTGCTCCCTCAGAACTAAGTTCCAGGAATTCAATTGCCAGGCTTGCAAAAGCAGCAGATCCATAAACTTAGCCAACAGCTGTACGGGTAAGAAGTGGTAATAAATGTCTTTTAGACACTTTAGGATTCTCATAAGAACTCTCAAGTGAGAACTCGCAGAACACTTAATTTCATTGTCTGTCTATAGATGGCACAAATGCAGTTTTGGCCATATTTTTGCACCAACCCTAGCGTATTCACCTATAAATTTCTGGAACTAACACTGCATGAAGCTTACCAAGTAGAGCCAGAAATGCCACATAGGTATACTGCAGCATCCAAAAGGCCCAGCTGCTGAAGCCCTGCTAGACTGCCATAGAACGATGTCAGTGCTCTCATGCCACCTCCAGACCCCAATACTGCTATGACTGGAACCTGCCAGCAGTAAACGAAAGAATCACAATCAAGGACTTCTAATTTGTCAAGAAATTACAGACCTAATGCTCTTTAAGAGTCAGTCTTACTCATATGAGACAAAGTATCTATTTCTATCTACATTCCACATAACCTCAGGTTTGATTTCAATCAGCACTCATTTCACTGTATTTTTATTGAAATACATTGCTTATTATAACACAGCAGTGCCATCACAGAAAAGGTCCTTACTGAAATTGTGATGTATGTTATCATGCACTTATAATTGCACACCATACCGTATCCTGATCTGAAACAAAAATTAATCATTTTCGAAACAGCAGCACCTAAAGATCACAGGGATCTTTAGGATGTTGTTCCTGTGGAATGAGCTTCAATTTAACCATTTTGAAAGTGACTCTATCTTCATGATTCAGAGTTCAAAGCCCCTGATACAGGAGCTCAACTAAGGAAGGTACAAACACACATCCTGAAATTTCAATTTTTTTGTTCCAAAAAATCCAAGATGCCCAAAATTTAAGAAATATAAGACTTTGCACTCCAGAACCAAAATACTGCAGGCTTCTCTCTCAGGCCATGCTCAGTAGGTTTCAGGCATAAGGAAAGTTCTATTGATTACATGCAAAGAATTCTAAAATGTTTAACTAAGTATCAACCGAAGGATTTTGCAAGTCTGTGAAAGTACTGTGCTCAATACCTCATCTTTCCCAGGGGATTCTTTTAAGTTAAGTGCTTTCTTCAGTGCCTCAGAAACTATTTTCTTCCTTCGATCTAAAAATTCTCTCTCCTCTTTACAGAGATCAAAACCCAGGCGTATATCAAGATCCCAAGTACTGAAATAGAAATTAAAAGTGGAAAAAACAGGAATGTCTCAAGGATTTGTAACTTCCAGGGAAAAGCAGTTGCTGTGAACACATTCTAAGCACTGAATTTAACCACTGGATCAAACCGTTCAATGACTAACATTCAAAATACTTAGACATACACTGGTAATGAGTAACAACAGCATTTGGAATTAAAAACTAAACACTTCCCCATTGTATCTTCTTTAATATCTAAATGCAAAGTTTGTATCAAACAGCCATTCAAGTTAAGCTTCATGAATTTTGCAGAAAGGAAAAAGATTCTCAGTAAGTGAAGAAAGAGGATTATATGAGGAGCAATTGAGATCACTGTATTAAACAGGATAGGAGAAATGAGGAGAGTAATTTTAAAACAAGAGTCTCCACACTTAAAGGGCGGGGGGCAGCAGAAAAACTTGCCAAAGATTTGTAGAAGTGGAGCAGGATCTTCAGTTAATGCAGCGACCCTACGACCTCATTAGCCAACTGCTTGCTTTTATGTGCTAGTCTGTTCTTTCCATTCCCTTCTTTCACCCTCCTCCATTTCATAATTTAAGCTCTTCACACCCTGAGGTGCCTTTTCTTACTTGCTACCACAGCACTCTGCATACTCTAGGAACTACTTGCATCGATAAAGCTACTTAAAATCAGCAGCAGCAGCTACCCATTTCTTAGGCTTAAGTATTAGGAACACACAGAAAATTTGTTCAGATGCCAGAAAATTTGTTCAGAATCCAGTAGGATTGATACCAATCCAATAAATGTTATTTTCAAAGGAAAAATCACAAGAAGAATATCAAAGGTGATTTTCTTTTTAGATCAATCCTAGAATACAGCGATTGAGACAATGGAGCTCCCTAGAACACCAGGAATAGTCATGCAGCTCCTTCACTACAAGAGTAAGGGTCTTTCCTCATTTTTAGAGGTCTTAGAGCTTCTCACTCACGTCTCTTCAGCTTTAAAACTCATATCCAAACTTTGTCCCTGGGAAAAGAAAGAACAAATCTTGTAATCAACAGTAACTTCACAAGTGAAATTATCGATCAGAATTGTCACCACATACTAAACAAAACACCACTCTCATCCGCAAAACTGTCTGTGGAACACCTTTCCCTTCCATCTATTTCAGACATATTTTCAAGAGCCTCAACAGTGAATAAACAGGCACCCAAAAATGATGATGAAAATATTTCTGAAAGTTTCTTGCTTCTCCTCCTCTTTGATATTTTCCTTTCGCATCCTGACTGTTTGCTTTGGAAAATGGTAAATGTTTAATGATTGGGTCTTGAAAAATAACTTTTTTAAAGAGCTTCACTGAGTAATTTCAGTGTTTCATTCTAGGTCTCCAAGACAACAGCACTGCTAAAAATGACGTACAGTTCAACTTTCCAAATGCCTACAGGCAGTGGAGGGAAAATAATTATCTTAAGCATGTTAAAACATATGCAGAATGTTGACATTACCTCTCCAAGAGAAACAACTCTGTCAACTTTTTGTCCAATAGGAAGGGAATTAACCGGTACAGTCCCCAGTCCCAGAACTGTTGTATGTTGTTCAATATCAGGGTTCACACCATCCTAATAAAAATATAAAATGTCATCTTAGTTTTCAGTCACATGATTAAAAAGTCACATCATGAAGACCATTATAACTAGACCTTTTCCAAAAATGGTCTAAGATTTTAAGAGATCTTGGACCCCTTTCCTGCTCTCTGCTTGACAGATCTTTGCTGGGATAATTTCCATCACTTTATCAAAGCTCAGACAGCTGCTGTTTTTTACATATTTGTATATATATTGTGTCTATTTTATATATATAAACACATATGTATGTATACATACATATACTTGCGTGCATGCACGCATGCGTGTATGACTGCCTCACAAGAATTTGTCTGCCAATACGAAATGTTCCTCCCAGAATCATTGTAGCAATGTGTGTCAAAGAGCCTACAAAGAAAGTAATATTCTGTCTTCAGAGCAGGATTTGAAACGATACCAGTAAGGCACAGTGCTAAACATCAACAAAATAGCAAATAGGATAACAGCCCTACGGACAAACGTGAGCATGAAAATAAATTAAAGAAAACCCACCGTATTTACAAGCAGAGCAAATGAAAGTTTATCATCAGGAAATCTTTTAATGTTTTCTCTCACACTGGGCTAGTAAATTCTCTTACAATAGTGCTGCATGCATATTTCCAGGCTAAAAATACATATTAAAAAACTCAGATAAGAGGGAAACACTCAAACCCACACAGCTGGCTAGCTGGGCCAGAGCTACTCACCATAGACCTCACCCCATGGGAGGAGGCAGCACCTTAAATAAACAACAGCTTGTCACCTATCCCAGAGCAAGCACAGAAAAGGGATAGAAACAAGGAACTACTCACACATATGCCAGCTGTCTGCTGGCAAAAACAGCGGAATCAGACCAAACGCACCTCTAAGCCCATCATGCTCCCCCTAACAGACCAATAACAAATACTTAGGTACAGGGGAAGCAACACTACTACGTTACTGTCTCTCTCCTCCCTCTAACAGAGGAAAGGTCAGATTGAAGACCCTTGTGCTCTATATACCAGCTCTTGAAGCAGTTTGCTTTACTAGCTACTAAGTATCTATTTGGTTGAGGTTTGCCACCTGGGCCTGTCTCTGGACTTCTGCTCTGTTTTCACTTAGTCATCTCTGATTTTTTGCTTACTGAAGTCCAGGTTTCTGCTCTTCAGTTCATGCTCTCTGCTCAATCCCACTCCAAAGTTACTACTCCATATTCCTTCTTGTGCCCTCTTACACAGTCACCTCCACTGTAGTTGAGACCAGCATCTTCCTCCATACTGTCTGACTGCCTGTGGGGATGAATGACAGCACAGAATAGTTTCTTTGCTCTCCTTTTTGGTGTTTGGCCATACTGGGAGAAGCCATCACAGCAAACGCTCAGTCAATCCTAGGGAATATCCACACAGCACAGGTACCAGTAGAAACTGTGAGGTGATGGACAATGCTAAATAAACCTGTGGTAATGGTATGTGTTCTGCAAGTGTCTAACACAAAAGATTTGTATATAGACTATTCCAACAGCTAAAAATGAAGACATCTTCATGTAGTGAGCACATGCAAATTCAGATACTTTTTATCCCTAAGTTTGAACAGATTTTAAAGGATTGGGGAAGGAACAATTCTAACACAAGTTCACCTCCTTTCCCAATGTAAAAGATGCAAAGAAATCTGCCAAGTTTTTATTCAATTTTTTTAATTAAGAAAAAAAAACTATTTTTAAAGTAGTAACAGAAAAACTTCACTCTTCACACAAAAATTCCTAATGCTTAACCAGAAAATAATAAATCAGCTTGAAACAGGCTTATAGCCTAGAAAAGTTTGACCTGAGCAGTTACAACATGGCAGCAGTAAGTGTAATTGAAATGGAGTATCTGGAAATTGATGAGTAATTTTAATAACAGATAGTTGCTTCAGCATCACATATAGTATTCAACAAGAAACTTGCTTCCAATGCAAGCTTCTGATAATTCATACTTACCTGAATGACATACCAAAAATTGATGTCTCTGACATCTGAAGAAGTCCTTAAAGTTCTTACAATGAACTTAAATCTGTTCAATTTATGTTTAAGGACATTTTTATGGACCAAAGGCATAGGCTTCAGAGTGGATTTATTCAGAAGTGAACTGTAAACTCTGCAGTTGTCTGCATATCTGCTTACCTGTAGGACAGATATGGTTTGCTCCAGCTCCACTTGCAGTTCTGGATGCAATTCTTTGTCCACATGAAAGACAAATGAGGTTCCATAATCTTGCTCACTGTCAGGTCTCCAAGGAATACACAACTGTTTCTCATATGCCCCTGGAACAGATAGCTTGACCTCACAGCTCCCTGTGTGACAATGTGGACATTATGCTAAGAAGTTTAGATCACAGGAAATAAATTTAAGTATATGTAGAAAATCAGATACTGTTCATAGAAATACAGCTGAGACTAAAGAGGCACAAGTAAAGACTCCTAAGCTCCCACGTTTGTAAATATATGATGGGAGGGTCTTAAAGAGGACAAGGCCATATTCCTCTTGGCAGTGCCCAGTGATAGTATGAGACACAATGGAAACAGACTGAAACACAGGAAATTCCACTTGAACGTAAGAAAACGCTTCACTGAGGGTGATTGAACACTGGAACAAGATGCCCAGAGAGGTTGTGGAGACTCCATCATTAGAGATATTCAAAAGCTTAATGGAGACAGCTCTGAGCAAGCTGCTCTAGCCGACCCTGCTCAAGCTAGGGGCTGGATCAGATGATCTCCAAAGGTCTGTTCCAATCCCAGCTACCATCAGATTCTACAAAGTCTCTCTCATGTGGTGCCCAGTAGAAGCAACCCAATATTATTTAGCTTTAATTTTTAACATTGTATTAAACAATTGTTTTGAAGGAAGCAAATAAAAACGTACTGTAACACCAGAGGATCAAGCCTCCTCTCTCTCCCAAGGGACAGAGGTACTGAAAAGTAGACCTGCCTTAAATTCTGCAGGCAACCCTACCTTGCTGTTTCTCTTTTGATTTTTCCTCTCTGTTGACAGTGCCCTGCAGAGACAAACAAGGATGAACCTATAAAAAAAAAAAGAAAACAGTTCTGGTTATGAGGTTTAAGTTCACTTCACTGTTGAAGCTTAATCTACCTACTATAGTAGGATTGGGTTTTTCTGGCAGGTTGTGTTAGTAAACAAAAGAAAAAAAACAAAAAAACTAAAACACACCTCACTCACTGACAAATATGTGCTTTCACATAAAGAGCAAGTTTTGTTTCAGTAGGAAAGGATTATTTGTTCTTATTTCACACTCAAAAGCGCTCTCCTATTCCAGACACTATTCTTCTTTGGAACCTGTTCGTCATAGGTCTCAGCACTTGAGTTTTTTCTGCCAAGGTTTTTGTTTCAATGGCTGCATGAGTGCCTGTTCACAACTGACTCAGGTCCAAGTTAGCACTTCATAAAATCTACCATGACTTTCTGTCCTGAATTGTCCATGTCCTCATGCAGTTTAGTCTCACATCAATCAGCTTCCTTCAGGCAGGAGATGAGAGATTTAATTGGCTATATTGGATAAATAATTGGATATAATTGCTCTCAAAGACATGAAACTCTTCTACTGCCTGAATATAAGACTGATTTGCTGAGGGAAATATGACTACAAGAGCCTCTCTTCTGTGCAACAGTCTACACTGCAAGCTACAGCACTTAAATTTGGAACATCACCACAGATTTTTTTTTTTCCACTTATCAGGCCTCCAACAGTTACTAGTTCTTGTCACAAACCCTTTGATTTGAAGTTAAGCTAGCAAAACCATAAACAATTGTTCCATACAGGAACAATGTGGAAGGCAGAAGTGCATTTCTAAAGAAGTTAGTTTTGAAGATCTGGTTTCATTTTAAATCTGAGTATTTCCAAATTCTCTAAAAGGTTGCAAATGAAGCCATGATATTTAGATGTTGACATTTTTAGGGTAGCAAACATTTGACTGAAACAGAGTTTAAACATTTTTCAAGAAAAATGGATATTTTCAACAATGATGGAATTTTTCCCACCTCCCCTTTTACCTTATTGCAAAACATCAATCCAAAAAAAAAAAAATTCATTCACAAAACTAAAAGAAAAAACACAGCATTCTGAAATAAAGCAGTCCCTCTCCATTGGAAAGCAAGACAGGTAACAGCACTTGTACTTTTAACACATAATGCACCAATATTTTAGCCTGACATTTCCCCGAAAGAACAGACGAATCACTCAAGATGAAGCCTCCTGCTTTAGGACTCAGGTGTTATCTACTTCCAAGGAGACTGAGTCTCATTACTAACGGCACTCTGAAAAGCCTGGAAATAACAGATTTTAAGATAAGAAGGTAGATAATACCTGCCCAGCATCTAAGTGAAAGAACTAAGGCTACTTTACAGGACTCAGTAGCCTTCTAAAGACAATTTCTGCATCCTTTTAAACAGTCACTTTATACTCCACTAACAAAAAAGTTACTCCTCTTACAAATCAGCAAATTGTATAGACTGAGAAAAACTTTTAAACCATCAAATAGAAGAACAGTTAGATGTCAGAGAGGAAACAAGATGTCTGGATTTAGGAGATTAATGCTAAATAATTCCTGTCCTCTCATTACTAAAAAACCTGCTTTGAGGAGTAAATCCCAAAATATTATCTATTTAATACCCATGCACTCACCACAAGGACTCCATTGGTCAGTACCTCGGCAGGAGTATCTGAGCTGTTAAAGGAAGAGATTTAATATAAATCAGTTTTGGTTTTGATTTGCCTCATCCTACTTCATGAACTAACTGCTTGAGTAACAAGTGGAAAAGGAATGGCTGCGCAAACGATACTCTGACACTAACTATATTTCACTTCACAGCAAAATGGGAAAAATTCACTACTGAAGGAAAAATTCCTCTGCAACTATAAGCATATGCTGTAAGCTCTCCCATCTCAGTTATTTTGATATTCTAAAGGAAAGCTGAGACAGACTACTAGATAAATAAAATATTTAGGTGACTGCACTGCAAGGTTAACTATAAAAGTTTTCTTTTTCTAACTAATTAGCTCATTCCAAAATGACGAAGTCACTCCTTTGCAGTGTTGCCACTCCCATACAGACCAACAAAATTGTATTTCTTCAAGAACGCCAAAAGTTTGGTGATTGTAGCTTTAAGGACATTTGCGATCAGCCTTTGGTGAATTAATTCAGAAAAAGCAAAGAAAATGTCAGGCATTAGCTTTCTTTTTTCTTCTTTTTTTTTCTTTTTTTTATGGATAACAATATCACTGCACAGAAAATGTAGCTAAGACAACATATCCAAAGAGCACAAGTTCATTGACTTCTTTTCCAACTCACCATTTTTCCAAGTAAAATTCTACATCCAGCTCTTCATTAGCCTTTAAAAACAGAAGTTGGACACAGGTCATCTTTGACTTTGAACACAACAAGTTCTTCCAACAGGTTAAGCTTTCTTCCATTTAAAAACCTATCCTAAAGACTTTTGTTACTTTTACAAAAACTCCAGTTAAATTTGAGGGCTGAAATTTATGCCATGCTTTTTGTTCCTTAAACATTCCCATTGTCCCAGCCATCCCTTTTCTGACAAGACATGTCTGTGTTTAAGGCTACAAGCACAAACCAGCAAGAGTTGGCTCTCAGATCCATTACTACACTAATGGAAAAATAAAACTCTTTTGGGTCTAGCACTACCATAGTACTGTCTGAGAACAGCTTCTACAGCAGGCTATATGCTTTCTTACATTTATTATTTCAACAGATCACACTTTCGGTTATTCTGTCATATATAGACTTTAATCCATCTTTCTCCTCCAAGCATCTCTCCTCTTTCTCAAGCACAGAAAGCGCTTGATACCAAACATAACATAGCTTTTAAAATAATTGAGTAGAGGCTAATTTGGGCAATTCTCTTCACTAAAGCAGGAGCTTCCAGTCGCACAGTAACTGATCAAGGGCCACATTCAGCATTCTGGAAACAGAACAGAGTTAGGAGGAAGGAAGAAATCACTAAACCTCTTCCTTTGTTCACGAACCACCTAAATTGCCTGTAGCACTGCACGACTAACACCTCCCTTCTAACCGCATACCAGTTAGTCTGCTTCTGATCCCACTAAGAGCATAGCTTTCTCAAGAAAGCACATCATTGGCTCACCTTTAACCTAGGCCTACCGGAGCAGGGTGTCTGAGGCAGGCTCAGATGATCAGACTCATGATAGCTATGTAAAACATGCTATCTCGCTGCAAGGCCATGAGCAGGTGCATAGTGACTAAGAGTAGCTGATATATGCCAGTGTCACCCACACAAAACAGAGTTTAAATGTGACTGAACATAGTAGCTCAGAGAAGATAAGCTATTCTTAGGCTTTTGACTTAAACACAGAGGTAACTTTTACAGCAGTAGACTTCTTTGTTGCAAACTGATATGATCAAATAAGCAAATCCACGATCCCCAGAGCAACTGCTAACTGCAAATGCCTTTAATTTTAAACCTTGTATACATCCTTCTTGCCTGCTGGAAAAAACAATCCCCTCTAAAGGTGTTTCAGCATCTTCTGAAAGAGACCAGTCATCCCAAGCTTCCTTTAGCCAGGCATCCAAAAACTGTAGAAGATAAAAATCACTAGAGATTTTATAAAAATCTCAGATGACAGTAAGCACATATATGCTGTCATCATCTGTTGCAATATTTTCCCTTCTGCCTTTTACAGCCTAGTCAGAACAATCAACACATACTTATGTCCTTGACCTAAAGGACATAAGTACTCCTACGTCCAAGTGACAGTCTCCTATCCTAATTAGCAAGAATTTAGGATTGCAGATCAGGGTTTTCCAGTTTCCTGTTTACACTGAAGTCCAAGCAGAGAAGAAGTCTGAGTTCCCAATGATCTGGGATCCTCCACAGAAGATCAAATGCAACAGGTATTCAGACATTCAGTAGCTACATTGCCCCTGTAGAAGTAGCAGCCTATACGATCCTGAATACGATTTAACATTAGCTATATGAGACCCAAGCAAACGGAATAAAGAATATCATCTAATAATAGCTTCCCATTTAATACCAATTTTCAAAGAGGCTGCAAAGAGACACCAAACCCCTGCAATTGCAGGGGATCCACTATAGGTGCTGCTCAGTTTCTGTAATGACAAGTCACAGCTCTTCAGAGTTGACTTTGGAAAGAGACTTGGACTAACCTCAGGGTTCAACCTGAATGTGCGCAGCAGAGGCTGACCTGGCTTCATACCCCCTACATCGAAGACCACGGAAGTGAGCTCATCACTAATTAGGACATCCTCATCATAAAGAGTCAGTTCCAGAATGTTCTAAAAGCAATCAGAAAACAAACAGCATAATGAAAGAGACAGTGATGAAAGAAAATCTTGATAGTTGTAGGCAATAGGAGTCTTACACATTAATTATTACCTCTCTCCTTTCCCATCTCTGAAGAGGGTTTACTACTTCCTGCAGGACTTACAGCATAATTAAGAACAAAGCCTCTAAGTAACAATGTTTAGCTAAAAAATTCTGAGCTCCCCAAGAAGAGAGCCACACCAGCTGACGTGTGCATGACACCATCCACCAGCTCAGCCCTGAACAGATTTGCCTGAGGAAGGAATAGCAATTTGCGCTGGAGCAGCAAGAGTCACAGCAGGATGTGACGTGACACCTCGCTTCCTGCTCAGCATCACCTCTGCATGCAGGTAAGCCCAGGGAAAACTAATGGAAATGGACAGGAGGTACACAGCACACCCAGCAACCCTGCAGCAACCAGCTTGCAAGGAGACCAGACTGAATTTAGACTTGTGCTGATGTAGCCCCCTAGCTGTAGCCAAACTGAGGCTTTATGAGCCTGCAGGGGAAGAAATCATTAGAGCTGATAGTTCATTCAGTCAGGTCTTGCCAAGTGGCACAGTGATGTGAATTTGCTTAGTTCCTGCTCTTCTGACTAAGCTTCTCATGCTACCTACCGTGTAGAACCTTAGGGCAAGTACAACTACAAGATAACAGCTAGAAAGTAGAAGTAGAAGCAATCCTGAAATAATAGTTTCCATTACAAAGGAAATTCCTTAAAATTTTATCAAGTAACATCTTAACTTCTCTTTTCTGAGTTGTATCACAAGGACATTCATGGAAAATTCTTCTAGCTGTGATCTGCAAAAGAATGTACAGTTACAAACTGTTGTGGTTATCACTGGACAAGTGTGGTATAGCTTTTGCTACTGCTCACACTGCCTATGTGAGTCACCTCAGATACAAAAAAAATGTTTTTGAAGGTAATAAAGATCCTTTAGTTTTGAACGAAAGAGCAAGCCAACATACAACCACATGTAGCCCAACCAGCTTCACAAAACAGACTCCTCACCTTGACAGCACTATGGATTCGATACTGGAAAGTTTCATTCCATTCTGGGTTATCCGAATTGTCGACAACCTGAGTTCGTGATACTACTGGAGATGCAGTGGGCAGTTTCAGTTCCACATAGCAGTCTGCCTTGGACACTGCAGCAAAGAGTGCAGAGACAGATCTCAGAAATACTCTAGTCAAATATGCTCTTCCCATCAGCTCCTCACTTTCGGGATCTTGTTGCATCATAGAAGCAGACAAAATTAAAGCTGAAATTGGAGAACAAAAGCTTGGAGAATAATGAAGCAAATATATCTTTAAATAAGAGCAAACTAAGCGTTACATATTGACACTTTTTTTCCTCATTTCATCCAAAGCAATAAAGTCCTTCATAAAAGGGACTAGTGTACAAAATAAAGGGAGCACTTCTCTTTTCAGAAAAGTTTACTGGTGGTATCAGGCCCCCCAAAAAATCCTTCCCTTGCCATCACACAATTCAGTCCACTTGACAGGGTCCCTTAGGACGTTCTTGCTGTCAATTTGCCAGGAAGTTACCCCAAGATACACAGCTTTTACCAGACCTCTTTCATTTGTAAAGTTTTGCTTCCAGTGCCAAGAATCTAATACAGTATTAGATTGAACAATGTAGTTTTAATAGAAAGGGAGACAACTTAAACGTCTTTACTGCTGTCGCACTTCTTGATCTCTCTACAGCTGTTACCTGACACATTCTGCAGTTCAGACTTTCACATAACTACATGCTCTCATCTTGTTTGGCTGGGAGATGGGTCTTCTCTGTTGCCATCTCCTACAAACAAAATTAATTCTAAGAGATTCCTTCCTTCCTCCAGAAATGTCTTCCAGTTAGGACTTCTTTAACAATGCAAGCATGGGAGCCATTCTTCATTCCAGTTGAACAGATAGATCATAAAAAGGACTTCTCTGTAGTCTGATTCTAGCTCTCAGCATTTCAGCAGGGCATTGAAATAGTATGTTGAATGCCTCGGACAAATTTAAGGTAAATGAATATCATAAGGTAGTCTAATCTGGAGAATTTAGATCTCCAGTAAGTTTTAAAAACCCAAAAGTCCCAGAGAGCTCTTTCATCATGGATGTGTAAAGAAGAAGGAAATATCTATCATGCTATCAGAAACAGATAAATAACAGTTTTATTCTTGGACTCAGCCAACCACCTTACCTCTTTAAAAAGCTTCAAAGATGTAAATAAAATAGCAGACAAACAAAAGAAAGGGGGACTATAATTAATTGAGAAAATAAACATTTGGAAGCTAGAATTGAAATGAAGGTTGCTATATCTAGTTGGAAGAATACTATTTCAGCAGCAGCAAGGGTGAAAGTTCCCATGGCCAGATAGCTGAATCCAGACAAAGGAACGCAGAGAGGGCCACGGTAGGCTGTGCAAAGGAGCAGAGAAGTAAAAGGTTTCCAGGACTTACTTGATCCTGTTCTGAAAGGCAGCAGAGTGGCTTGGCCTCCTGTCAAGCTTTTAAAATAGATACAATGCTTTACAAGAGAAACCTTTGTGTAGATACAAATAAAGGCAATATACTCTATGTAGGTTTATGAAGTTCCTATAACAATAGTACTTGTGTTGCAGGTGTTCACTGAACAAAATATCAGTTTTCATAACACCTTGATTAAATACTTACATAGATCTGTACCCTTGATGTTTCTGGCTCTGAGTACTTTTACTGTTAGGTTGTAGTAAGGGTGCTTCTCCCACTGAAAAGACAGGAACAAACTCAGCACAACTCAGCTGCAATACCTCTTCTAAAACCACATTAGTGTCAGTTCAGAGAAATGAAGCAGACCAACCAGCTCAAAATAACCTACAAATAACTCCTAGTTTTGAAATAAAAGCAGTACTTTCAATGTCCTGAAAGACAACCATGAGAGGAAAGAATGAAACTTAATATCCTTTCAGCACAGCAACAAGTGATGTCTTAGGCTAACTCTTCCTAGACTTCAGAGGAAAAAAAGTACATTACTTAGGGTTTCCTCTAATTACAGATCAATTTTCAGTTGCTTCATTAACTCACGGATGCTGAAGGATAAACAGAGACTGAAGACACTCCAAATAATTTTCAGCACGACTTGGTTAGTTTAAGAGCATCTGCCAAGGACACATACATATTTGTGCAACAGCACACGTGCCAAGAAGCTTAGTAGCACGATCTGAAGATGTAGAGAGCACACATAGTTTAGAAGCTGGGGGGAGGGAAAAAAAAAAAAAAAAAAAAAAAACAAGACATACATATTATACTGCACATCTTCACATTAAGTGAGTGCCATCCACCCTGAGCACTGAATGAAGTTAAGAATCCCTCTGGGTAAAAATTACATGCACAGGCTAGTTTTAAGATCTCACACTCAGACACCACATTAAATCTGTACAGACAAATTGAAGTTATACCATTATTACTCTTAAAGAGCTTATTTGTAACATTAACATGTTAAAGATTCCCCTTCCCTATTTGTTTCTCAGAGCAAAACATGCTTTTGCACCTAATTTCACCCTGAGCTCTGCTCCTCTGATGTTATTTTTTCTTCCTTTGTAAACCTTCCCTAACGACTTTTATTTTCTTCAATCACTGAGATTAATTTCTCAGGCAAAGTCTGCGTCTGCCCCCTTTACCTCCCCAAGTCCTGAAATGGGCTACAGAAGGAAACTCAAAGTTCAAAAGATTATTTGCACCGATGGCCTAAGGGTGCTGCAATTCTCCATGCTGCTGAAGCTACACGATCACACTCCCACACACACCTAAGCAACCCTCACTAATGAAGTAAACCTGCCCTGACTGATCGCCTCAAACTCAGACACCGTCAACAAGGAAGCACGGGACACGAAGGCTCTGTCCTGCAGGCAGCACACCCCTCTTGCTGCACACCATGCCTCAGCACACCATGCCTCAGCACAGAGTCACATGCTGGCAGGAGGGAAACAGTCCTTTCCAACTGTCTCCAACAACAGGTCATCTGTAGCCAATCATGATACAGTTGAGTATAGATTATGATCTGGGTGTGGTGAACATCAGGGCCATATCATGCAATAGACATTTCACTTTGCTTCCAAGCCTGGGCTGTTAATTATGCCAGAACCTTCCCTCCTGCCTTTTCTAGTTATATTTTAGCTGAGGCATAACATATGACAAGGTGAACTTGAAGAGTAATGGAGCATGAGAACATCAGATGTGTTTTACCTGATCCCAAGGGAAAGGTAGGCAAGAAACGCACATGGAAATTTCCTAGTAGGACAGCAGCTCTATCTGTACACTGGTGGTCTGTGGCATACACATGACAGGTGCAAGCAACCAACTTCTACTTCGCAGTTTACTGATTCTTATGTCCTTTCTCCAGAGCTCAGGAAAGTGCATCTGAAGCAAAAAAGCCTTAAAAATCCTTAAACGAGTGTATGAGACTAAGCGCTCACACACTCAGCCAGCTAACTATCTGCACCTTGCATATAAGCTGAAGATGTTGATGCAGTAACAAGGGACTATATAGCAGGTTACAGGATCCAGTAGTCTTTTCTCTACTGTAACCCAGAATATCTGTCTGTAAACAGTGGGATGTCAGTGTTGAGATCCACCGTCACCTCTCAATGGATGCAGACGACTCATCACAAATGCAACGATTTCATTACAGAAAGGTTCTCAATGGAGGGTGAAAGAAGCAAAGTGGCTACTTCAATCAAAAAAGTGTCAGCTAAAGGAGAGCTTTACTTGCTCTCACCTTGCTCCTAAGTGAACTATACTGCCCATGATTCCCTTCCTCCCCATTTCAACCACAGTGCCACAACAGCTTGTTTTTACACCCAAAAAGCCAATTCCCGCCTGTCCTGAGCACCTCCCCAAGAAGTGTGCACCCATAATCAAGAAAGGAGACTTCAAAAACCCATCCAGCACCCTGGCGGTCTAGAAGTCAGTCTTGCCACCAGTCAAGTGATAGATAAGTAGCACTGTGAACAGCTCAGGGTCACAACAGCAGTGACAACTGCTTGGTTTTCAGTTTCTGTTGCCATTACACATGTGAAACTAAGGCTAAAGTTTGGAAAATTAAATCATATTGAATTCACAAGCACAGTCAAGATCATCTGCTTCCCCACACTCCTCGCTCTACTACTATTAATTAGTCAGTACAAAATTGATTTTCATTGACTAGTAAAATTAGTCAATTGTAAATTGTAAAATTGTAAAAATACATTTTTTTCTACAAGCCAGCACCACTTTGCTTTCTAAACAAAGTATATTTAAGTGAGCACCCAAGAAGAAACATTTTCTACCATGACTTCCCAAATAAAGTAAGTCAGCAAGATATCCCGGCAAACAGGAAGGCACGGTGCCATACAAACAGCAAGCCATCTTGTGACATTCAACGATCACCTCAATTTGAGGTTCTAGACGTAGGGCAGAGGAGGCAGGGAACTGGAGATCTGAGAGACCAGGACTCCTACGTGAAGGCTCCTTCACAAACACTTCACCACAAACCAAAAGCGAGGTTATCGGCCAGATCATCTTACGCAGTGGAACGGTTACAAACCAGTTAAGGGACAAACGCTTTGTAACTGTCTTATTTTCTGTGGCTGTACTACACTATTTTGTCTCCAGTGACAAAAAAAAAAAAAAAAAAAAAAAAAAAAAAAAAACATTATGGTAGTGTCTCTCAAGAAAGTACTCAGTTACTAGTTTACTTCTGTTCCCCAAAATCTAAGGAAAACAGTCTTCCTCTGCACTCTCTCACACACAAGCTCCAACTGAAATAAAACCCTAGAATCTACTTCAGCATTTTCGCATTTTCGTTATGCAAAATTTTTCTCCCACGAGAAACATTTTGATAAATCATCGCAAAGGTACAGGACTCGTTTTGCACACATGCAGCAACGGGAAGTGCCTGCCAAACAGAGCAGCTAAGGAATGCCGTCCCAAAGCACGCACTGCAATTCGTCTTACCTGCCAGCGATAAAAGCCGGTCTCCTTCCTCTCCTTCCTTTGGAAAAGCACAGCAGCGAGAAAAGGCAGCACTCTGGGTGGCACCGGGCCCCGCAGCAACTCGTGGAACATGGCGAAAACGGTCAGTAGAAAGCTTGACAGAGGAGTACGGAAGACACAAGTCCCCCCCGGAGAGGCGGCCACCACCGGCTGCTTATCACAGGCTGCGGCTGAAGCCTCGCGCAGCGCCAGGCTGCCCTGAGCCGCGGGAAGCGGAGGTGTGGCCTGCACTTGCCAAACAGCCCCGTTCCCAGCCGCCCTGGCCGCGGTTGGAAATGCTGGTGAAAGGTAAGGACAGCACAGCAGCACTGCACAGGGACGCCCTGCGTAGAAGAAAGCGCCGCTCTGTGATTAAACTACAACCTCAACCTTCCCCGCCCTCCGAGGTCAGATTTTCTTCCAGGGCTCCAGCAACCCAATTCAGGACTTTGCCCATACCACACCCTTTCTGAGCATCTGTATACCACAGAAGAGTATTTCTAAATAGAAAAGAAATTCCCATCCAACAGGCCCAAGCGAAAGCCGAACTTGCCATTGACACCAGCTGTTCAGGTAAGTCACAGAGAGCCCCGAGTACGGAGACCAGATCCAGTCTGTATTAAGATGTATCAGGGAAAACGACCCAGCACCACCTCTAACTTCTCACTGCTAGAGCAGTCTGCCAAATCCCTCTTTGGTCTCATTTCTGCGTGGCAGTCTTGATTTTTCAACCAAATGCTCTTGAAAATTTGTAGAGTGGATAAGGCAGATTTTTATGGATCTATTGCGCTTTAGAAGTAGTAAAGATGAAAACTGTTTGCTGGAAGTGATTAATTTGTTAACAGCTGCTGACAACTGGGTTGTCTGAGGATTTTTTTGAAGAACAAACTAAACAAGCAGACCAATATAACTTAAGTATTGAAACAACTAGAAAACGGTACAGAATGTATTAAAGCTGTCCAA
The DNA here is from genome assembly GCF_028389875.1 of Rhea pennata. Classification (NCBI taxonomy): domain Eukaryota; kingdom Metazoa; phylum Chordata; class Aves; order Rheiformes; family Rheidae; genus Rhea; species Rhea pennata. Next base: position 15,755,651 of record NC_084667.1, on the reverse strand, counting down.
TAGCATGTCACCAACACAGACAGACATAAGAACATGACACGTTCTCAACACGGTCCCATTCATTAACCATTTCCTGTCGTTATTGTCAGCCACTAGATCAGAATTCAAGAAAATAAAAAAAATGTAGGAACTGGCATTTAGGAAAACACAAACAGATCAGTAATAGTTATTGGATTTTCATACTTACAGTCAATGCACAGGGGGAAAAAAAGTAAATACAATGTCATTTTTAAAATAGTCAGCAATTGACAAAGCTCATTCTCTGTTAAAATGGTAAGGCAAAGACAAACTGAGTTGAAAAAGCAACTCCTTTGCATTTTTACATACCACTACAAAGAAAGTGGAACACAGTCACATTAGGTTTTATTTATATTAGCAAATTCGCAGAATCTTAAGTGTGATTTATTTATACTAATATGGTTTATTTTGTATTTAAATTAATATAGATCATTATAACATAGGAAAACTAAGGCAATCTCACATACCTGAGCTAGTATCATTCTCATTGATGATGTTAGCTCACACTAACATTACACTCATTCTAAACCAGTTACTACAAACAGTATTTAAAACTTTCATTTTATGATTGCCTAAATGTGTTAAATTAAGCTTACCTGCCTCCTCCTGAAGCTCTCTGCCCTCTTCCAATAAATCTCAGTAACGCAATCTTATGCTGACGGTATTTCTTTTCTCAAAAAACTGAAAGCTCTTTAAAATATATTTTAAAACTGTTTCACAGTCAGCAGATCACACAATAAGTAAACAGTGTTAGTGTGCAGTGTGATAGTATTTTGCAACATTAGAAGTCCTCTGAGAACACGTTATGAGTAATTACAGTCTATCACTGACAGCTTTACTTAAATCAGTCCAGCTGATGCTGTCAAACAGCATGCATCTAACAGCTCATCTAAACAACCTCTCAGCAGCAGCAAAAATAGTAGGTGTTGAATCAGCATTAATATTGACTAGAAATACTCAGAGGAAACTCCTGCCATTGGATGCTTCCCCTAAAATTTAGTCACATTCAGAATGAAATCTGCATTAAAGCTAATTAGCAATTTATAAACAAATTCTTGCAGCTTTGAAATAGAGGAATAACAAAATTCAGCTACCAGAGATGGGAGCCCTGTGTTCTGGCAAAATGACAAAAGACCTTCAGTAACTAGTTTCTAACAGAGCAAGACAATTGTACATTACTTCTAAGTGGCTCTTCTGTTAGAAGCAGAGGATAGTGAGTAACTCAAAAAAATCAGTTTTGAGATAAAAAAAATATCCTATTTCATGATCCACCTGGTATGAATTACTATCATAAGCAATTCAGCATTAGAATCAACAAGATTCATCTCTCCTCCTGATTCCTGAAGCAAATAAAGAGAAATGTTTATGTAAGAATTTACTACAGGAAAAGATAAGTAGAACACAGCAAATGGATCACAGAAAAACAGTTAATTTATCATCTTTTACAGTTTTTAAAGTCTCCTTCTACAAAACAATTTTCCTGAAATAAAACTCATTTTATACAGTAACCCAAACTCAGGATATATTAAGAGGCATTTAACTTGATATAAATTTGAAAAGCAATCTATTGCAATGAAGTCATAAGCTAGCAGTAACTTAATATGCTTTAAGATTACACCCAACAGTTCCAGTTCAAGCCCAAGCTTGGATTTCAGAAGGTTCTGAACAAAGTTCTTCATATACAACCGCTAAAATAAAGTTTAATTCTCCTCTCCCTCAGCATATACTTTTTCTTACATGATTTGGAGAAAAGTCTTCTTTTGCACCTGGCAACCCTAGCCTTGGCCCACACTGCTCCTCCACTGTCACATTCAAGCTCTTCTCTGGAGCTGAACAGGAACTCACTGCTGGGATATTAGCTAGGTCCAGGTTTCCTAGTACTGTTAGTCAACCAATTGAGAAAGCTGTCTATTTAAAGAAAAAAATATTGTTCCAAGTTGAGCAACTGTCTTCATCTGGAGGCTTGCTGATGAATATTCCTCTTAGCTGAAGAGCTCAAATTTTAAAGATCTTTTTCTTCTGGTCTGTATTTAAGAAGTACCTGCTATCTTGTCCTCCAATTGTACAAGCACCTCAAGCAACTTCAGCATTGACCACAAATAAAAACACCACAATCTTTTATCTTATTTTCTCTCTGCAAATTGTACATGAAGATGAAAAAGGTATTGCCCATCACTTCTCAGACTAACAGACCTCCATTACTATATCTAGAATACCCCAAAGTTTATGCATCTCAGCATTTCTAGAGGAGTAGCCTCACATTTCTTACAAATCATAAAATACTGTTGAATTAATCCCTTAAAGTGAACAGGTTCATTGGAAAAAAAAATTTACAGGATACAATTATTTTTCACATAACACTGATATTTCTCTTCACTAGTCTATTCTATGACAAAGCTTGACTAAGCCAAGTAGATCAGCTGAGAAGTCTCCATCTTCGGGCATTCTGGCACATTAAGTTAGGCTTTCTAAAGTTACTATCCCAGGAGTCCAGGCTATCAGATACTTAAGTAATAGTCCTCACAGCCCAATCTCCTATCCGTATCCCTCCTGAGATCCTCCCTAGGCTCCTCAGTCGGGAATCAGAAGTATTATCATACTTAAAGGTAAGGAAGAGATAAACCTGAAGGAGCAGGCAATCCAGTCAGTTCAAGACCTCTTGAACTACGAGGTCAAAGTATAAAGCAAATACCCTTCACTAGCATGAAATACCAGCATCTCTTCAGTTTTCAGGCACTAAGGCCAATCTTAAGCCATTTATTACCATTTGCCATAGTGAGATAAAGACATTATACAGCGGTAAGCAAAGACTCCATGATATGCACTGGGGGCTAGAGGGCTCTGACCTGGGGCAGCATGGTCCACTGCTGCAGAACCTAAAAACTACACCAAAAAGATACATGTTGTCAAGGTTCATAATCCTCAGACATTGATGCTTAAGCAGAAATGCTCCTGACTGCCTCCTGCCAGGTACCACAGATGAGATTTTGGAATTAAGCTTACTTTTTGATTATTTGGTTTCATTTTTTCTTCAGGTAAGTACCAAACTGTTCACACATTCACAGACTTTTAGAAGAGATAAGGCTCAGGACATGAAACAGAACAAAAGCTCTCTGATAGACACTGACTTGACCTAGAGATACTGTTGACAGCCACCTTAGTATCTGAAAGTATCCTCATTTCCTATCAGACTAAAACAAGCAAACAAAATGGCATCAAAACATGAAGCCTCACATTTGGTATCTTCATCGCTGCCTGGATCGATATCCCCATGGAGGTAAAGACAGATGTATACCTAATTTTCATCTAAGTATTTTCATTAACAACAAATAACATCTCACTAACTATATCACATAGTATTTCACAAACAATGTGCACAGATATTGCAAGGCACCTGCTTTGCTCCTACTAGGAACATTGGAAAGGAAGCTAAGGTGCACGGACGTTCATCTGTAATTATAAGCAATTAGGATTCCAAAGAATTCTCTCAAGACATGGGGAGTTTTTGCTGGCTAATTTTCTCCAGAAGTATCAGTATAGTCAATTGTCTGACACTGAAACAAAATCTGCCTGGAAGCAGAGTTTTTACTTCCCATTCCATAGAAATAGGAAAACTCAAGATCTGTATTTCCAATCCCAGTGTAGTCTTCTGTGACCTGAAGTCACCAAACTGTAAGCCTGCAAACCTAAACATTTCCTGATTTGATCATACAATGCTCAAAAAAAACTCCAACAAAAAAATGGAACAAAAAACCCAACTCCAGAAATACTATGCCATCACTCAAATAAAAAGAAAAAAAAAAAAAAGGAGAGCAGTAATTTTAATGTTCTCTAGCAAATACATATTTAATAGTGCAAGACTTTCAAAAGCATTCAAAGAATACAAAAATGTTAATAGGATTTTGGGAGCATTCACAAGCATACTATAAACTTGCAGCTCTAAAAAAAACAAAGTTCAGAAGTGACAACAGCTGTCATAAGACAAGGCCTCACTGGAATTAAATATATTAAAGCAAGGGGGATACTGAAAACCCCTGCATCGAATCTCTGACTTCCAGGAGAAAGTGAGGTTTAATATAGTGTAAAAAAAAAATTACAGTACCTCAGAAAAGCTTAACTGCACAATCATTGAAACACACACTGGTTCACAATATTTATTACAATATATTGCTTTAGACAAACCTGCTGTATTATTAGTAAATCCAAACCGCATTTTAAGAAACAAAAGTTACAGCACAAACCACATCTCTGCAAAAGGTATGCAATGAAGGTGAACAGAGGCACAACCTTAACTGTGAAAGAAGAGTACAATGAAGATCCTCATATGTGACTACATTTTTCCTGGTAGCAGACAATGAAATTAAATAAAAATCTGACTAACAGTACTAAACATAAGATAGATAAAAATCAGAGCAATACTGTTATATCTGTATATAAAGAATACAGGGCCTTGATAAATACCCTTCTTTCATTCTCAATGATCTGTAAACACAACTCTCCCAAATCATCTTCCCTCTGTACCTAAACTAGTATATAAAGATCTATACAGAATGTGCAAATTGAATACAAGTGTTCTTTAGGCTCTCTTCTTCAAATAGAAGAAATACAAGGTTAAAAACATTAACACCGTAGATTCCCTCTACCCAGCCTCTGCAGAAAGGCATCAGTAGCAGTACTGCCTGTGACATCCAAGCGCAGAAGTAGCAAAACACCAGACCAAGGAATCCATAAGAATTCATGGCATGTAACAATATATATAAGCACATGTGGAAAGGAAAAACACATACAAGTATCCAGGGCAAGTATTAACTGAAGGGGTAAAGCTAACACACTGTACATCTGCAGTTTGCAGAATCTGCCACTGGTGACAAAGGTGAATAAGGATCAGCCTACAGCAGATCTGTTCCTTGGAAAGTGCTATGTAACAAAGGCTTAAGTAAACCTGTGAAGTTACTGAGATCCCATTACACCTTAGGCAGACAGGCTTTATTCCTTTACTTAATAACTAAGAAGTGGTACCTGGTAGTTACATGCCATGCGCTCCACATGGCTTAATAATTACACATTTATTAATAAAGTATTGCTAGGCTAGGATTTTGGTGTCCAAGATCCAATTTATTGGTCTATTTGCTACTGCTGCCTTTCATTACTGCTGATAAGACTCCTTCTGCACCAGCTAAACATTTTAATATCCCTAATACCAATTTGCTATAGATTAAAGTTTGTGGAAAAATAAATTAGACAAAAATATTACAGCCTATAAGGAGTATGCTACAATCCAGTTTTTGTAGTTAAAGACTTCTGGCCCAAGTGTAATTTAAGAGCAGTACCAGCCTGAGCAGAACAGGGTTGTTCTAAAGCATTTAAAATAGAGACATTGAAATAGTCTGCATTTAATTCAATGCTGGAAAGTGAACCAGAGACTGAAGAACTTTATATACACATGTATCTCAAGTATAGTCTAGAAGCTCAAGCAATAGCTATTTCAGTCCCTTCAGAGGCTGCTTACGGGTTCTTTGCTTTTTGGTATGAGTGCAGATGTAAGCTGCTTCTCAGAATAGTCTTTGAGCTTCCATTTATACTAAGAGTGACCAGTGCAAACAGCACACAAGTTAATTTTGTTTACAGCTGTCAAACTAAAGAGGAAAAAAATTAATGCTTACCAGTGGTACCTGCTGTTTGCCTGGCTACCTCCTGTGAAACTTCTGTTTATCAGGAGGTCGGGTGATAACACACCAAACACCAAGAAAAGCATTCCTTTGGCCAGCATCTAGATATTCCCCTTATTAGAATGAAGGTAAAATTAAATTACTAGTTCTAGAAATAGGCACAATAGCCTTCTGCATCTTTAACACCTTGTGATCTCCATGTAATGCCAATACAGCTGCAAAGACTTTAAAGGACTTGGCTTTTTGAAGAACATTAGAACTATTTACATACAAGGCCAAATCACAGAATTTTTACCTTAAAAGAAGGAAAGGTTTATAGTAAAACTTGACTTCTGGTGAACACCTTACAGTTGTCTGACAACTCATTTGCAAGGTTGGAGTGCAATAAAAGCTCACTGCTGGTCAGTTTCCTTTCTTCTGCATCTGAGTATTGAGAGGTTCCAGGTAGTCGCCAGCACTATAATGATATGGTTTAAAAAAAAAGTCATTTTCTCCTAAGTCAATATCGCCAGCCAGTAAGTAGAGTCAGTCCACAGATACAAATGACTTCTACGCAATGTAGGACAACCTAGCAACAAGCCTCAAAATCTCAGAGGCATCAGCTTCTTTAGTCTTCACTTCTGAATTTCATATGAATGTTGTAATTATTGACCTTGGCAACCAGGTCAAGTGTCCGCTGTGTTGACTTCTTTGGAGCAGAAATAATGCACAACTATTGCATTAGGGTATCGGGCAAATGCACTATGAAGAGAACAGAACACAAAATCAACTTTCAGTGCAAATAAACAGCTCATTCTTTTTCAAACAAGAGTATTTGAGCAGTGTTAGAATCCACAAAAAGAAAAGCTAAATAAAAGCAACGTCTTCCTGTTTAAGTTTCAGCTCAAATGCTTTATTGAAAGAACAGGCAAAATAATTCACTTCAAGACAGTGTGTTTTCATTTCTACAGGCATATTTAATTTAGAAGTTGCTAATAATAACTTTCAAAGACATTGTGACATACTGACATGGTTGCCCTTCAAAGCCTTACTGAACTTCACTGTCTGGATTTTTCTAATGCTATCAAAAATAAATTCAATTCTGATGCTACACACTAACAGCAAAAGCTTGAATATGCACAGCAGTAACTTAGACCTGTCTTCATTAAAACAGCTTGAAAAAAGAACTATTCCCTATCACTGTCAAAGCTCTCTCTGAAAGGTTCGTATCAAAAAGAAAAAAAAAAGTAATTATGTGACACTTCATTGGAGTGCAATCATGAGAAAAAAAATGTGAAAAGATCTGTACACTATTTAAGCCTGTAGTGACTTGCTAGAGATGGTAGAAAAGTTATAGGCATTCAGACAAGCAAATCAGTTCTACTTTTAGACGTCCTAGGATTATTAGATTACAAGTGTAAATCACTTAAAGAACCACAAAGCCATCAGATATACAAAACCATCAAATGTGCATCTCAAGTTGAGATTCTTAACTAGAACTGAGAAGGATGATGTAAAGAAGCAGGACAACTAGGCAGTGCTTTTACAAGATTTTCCAAATACAAGATGAGAAGTGACTTTCTGCCTTCTGGAGCTTTGAAGCAAGTAGCCTTAACAGTTTCTGACACGATTTTATTTTGTTATATTAAAAGTAGGATGAAACTCATGCAATAAATTTCAGAGACAAACTTTAATGTTTTCCCAGCCACCCAGCTGAGTTGATATAATTTCTAATTCAAAAACTCCTCAAAAGTCTCCTTCATAGTGCTACTCTGTTACTACATGCATCCTGATTTGTGCAACACTCTTCATTTACATAAGTATACTAGATTCATATTTGATTTCTTCCCCAGACTGTAAGGCATATGCTCTCACCTGTTACCAATCTTCTTTTTACATACAGTGCACACCTTCTCCTCTGTAATAATGCACTTCACTTGCTGATGCAAGATCCGCTCTTCCTGGACCTAAGAGAATAAAAAAAAAATTACTCAAAAAGCAATGCCACACCACAACTACCTTTCTAGTCTGGTAGAACTGAAACCTGTCTCAACATTTGATTTTCACTGGCTACACCTAGATTAGGAAGTTGCATAGAACAAAAAAAGTAGTCTGCAAAGCAAAGTAGTTGGTACCAAAGACCCAGTATCCACACTTTATGTACTCTAGGGTTTTTTCTTTGGACTAGTCTGGTCCACAGACTACAGCACTTCAATTACTATGGAGCGTTCTACTGAACTATCAAAGAGCATTATTTGGTTACTTGAAATAGATACAGTCGACGCACTCTGAGACTGTGCTGCAATTCACACCGAAGCACAGCAAGTACAGAGATTCACTGCAAAAGCACATGCATTATCCAAAATAAAAGGTACTTGGCATCTGCTGAAAAGTGGATTTTCAGTCCACTATCTACTAATTTCAGGTGCACCACAGCACCATCTAGAGCATGCATATCCTGTATAAAGGTACAGGTTTTATAACTGTTGACCATCAGCTTTAAAATGCCATTTCAATAAATGACAGGTGATGGGTATTTACCCTTAGAAACTCAGCATGGAGAAGATTCTTGAGTACTTGATTAAATCTTCTCTTCTGGGCATTTTCTTCAAGGACTTTCTCTAGGAAGATTCGAATCTCACTAATCTGTGTGTTTGCTGGAAGTAGGTTTATTGCCTAGAGCAAAACATACTTGGTCAGAAAAAAATAAAAAAAGAATAGAGAACAAAAGAGAACATAAGTTGTCACATTTAGCATTACGTTATAATTAGTTCACATGCCTGCTCCGATTCCCTTTGTACTCACAGTAAAATCTGAGTGTTCTGCTGAGCCTTACAAGCGTTCCTTACCTTGGTGGTATCCAGTTTACTATGATGTAGCTCCAAAACTTGCAGAGCAGCCTGCAGATTGGCTTGAGGCTCCAACACTTCCATCTTGATTGGCCCCAGGCAATGAACACTAGGTGGAGAGAGATACATCCGGAGTAGAGACAGATAGACCTGTTTCACACAAAGGAAAGATTCTGAATCATCACATTCATCCACAAATTATGGTATTAGTAGAAAATGATGACGGTACTAGCAGGCTGTCAGTCAGAATTCTAAATTGTTCAATTAACCAGTTATCATCTTAAAACAACAAAAAAGAAAAACATCAAAGCTGTTCAAGGTCTTTTAAGACTTGCATTCTAAACTAAGGCTTTTCCAAAAAAGCAGTACCTTTTAAATGAATTCAGATATGCATAGGAGGTGTGACTGTGATCTTTAGAAAACAACATACTGCTGCTCATTTTTTACCATTATTTTTTAATAGATATAACTGAAATAAAAACATCATAGTATTCTAGCTTCTCTTGAACAGCATCAGAAATTTAGCTACAAAAAATTTATGCTCATTTCCAGTGCTATAGTAACCACACACAACACCTAAAAAAGTAAGATCAGTGAAAGCTACTAATTCTAAATTCCAAGGGCTTATACATAGGTTTCTGTCCACCTACACTAATTCTGAGAAATCTGTATAAAGCATAAACTTTAAACTCCCTGGCATGGCATACACATTCCAAATTTCCTCAAAAGTCAGGAGGACTGCAGAGATAAAGCTACTTACATCTTTGTTGCCATCTTTGTTTCTGTCATAATGTTTATGGCAGTAACTAGAACAGAGAAGAATCAAGTGAACCATGCGGAAACTTTTGGAACCCAGAGAATCAATCAAGAGAAATTAGTATGTTAACACTTAGATTGCTGAGGCCAATCAAGTTAGATGACTGTACATATAATTCTGATCAGTTAGATGGGATCACGTAACAACATGCTGTTGTTCATTCTGCCTCATAATGTTACTGAGAAAAGGGAGGTTTTGTGCAAGTCTCCCAAAGCCAATCAACTTACAAAATGCTCAAAAAGAAACTGAATTTAATTCAGTTGCAGAGGAAAAAAAGTTGATCTCCAATCAGCATACCATAACGCAAAAAAAATTTATACATATACACATATATATGTGTGTGTGTATATTATATATATATATACACAAATTGCATATATATATTGTGTATATATTATATACACACACACATAAAATTACTGTACAGTAAGTCCGAATCACAAGAAAAAGATATTTGCCACTGTACACTGCATACAAGGGTTAAGGGTTCTCTAATAGGCATTTCTTGAAACTATCTGCAAAAATAGCTAGATTAAACAGTGTTCAGATACACCTGCCAGTATTGGTTAAATGTATTCTCATCCAAATACTTTTAGATTCATCGTGAAGGTTCCGTGACACAATACATCTGGCAAAGAGCAACGTCTTTACTAAAGAGAATCATGCTAACTGAGGGAACTTTATATCTGGTCTAGCGAGTGCCTCTCAAAGACAAGGGAAGCAAAACACACAGAAGTTCTCAAGCTAAGGACGAGTGGAAAGTCCTGTGTAACAAGGTGGAAACACAGAATGTTAGTGACTATCAAATTGCCCCAGACTAAAGCACAATGACAGAGGATCATGAGAAGATCAATCTCAAGGGGATTGCATCATTATCTGTAATACATATACCTGTAAGGGCCCAAATAAAGAAATCTGGAAACCCAGAGAATCGTGAAAAGCTTACAGTACTACTGCTGCAAGCATAGCAACATTTCAGCACACATCCTATCCACAGGGCAGTGAACAAACTAAGTCTTGTGAAAAATAGAGAGATCCTTACTTTTCAGCCATTTTGGTGTCCTTCAAAATATGAACATAAATAAAGAGAGCTTGCTCATGCTTTCCCATACGACCCAAGAGCAGAGCACGTTCTTCTAGGAGACCTAGGGACAGCATGAAGGATTAGTCAACAGCTACACAAAGAAATAACAACATAAGCTCGAGACTAACAGAAGAAACTATAAATTGCAGGATGAGCATAAGTTAAAGTTACACTGTGACTAGATGCCTGCTTGACACTAGTCACAGTACAAACTTCACGTCTGTTGAGTAATTCAGGCTCATGTGAAAGTCAGGACAAACATTTAAGAGTGATGGGAAACACCACATAGTCTTAGGCCAGCGGTTACAAGAATCCAGCAGAGAGTGAGAAAGACCTACTTGTGCCAGTCAAAACAGAGTTAACGTGCACATCAGTGGCGTATAACTAAAATCTGTCCATCTTCTGTCTTTTGCTAGCACAATTCTATAATAAATTAAGAATTTTTGTTGTACAATGCAACAATTAGGCTTCAGCTAGCCCATGGAAACTGAACTCACCATCAAAGGGGAAGTCACTAATTAGTCGACCAGGTTCATACCAGCTAGACTTCTCAAGAAAAAGTAGCAGCTTTTTCCTGTACTCTCCCAAATCTCCTCCTTCCTCCCCGGCAGCCACAGGTGTTTTATCTATACAGAAGAAAATGGAACTTAAGTTAGGGTATTTCACAGACGAAAATAACCATAGATCATTATGAGAAGGAACCAAAAGCTGTTGTATGGGCTGAGAATCAAGTGCACTTGCTAAATTACCTCAGCTCCCTAGAATACATTATTATTAAGTGCCTGGCTAGAGTATTGGTACAGTTATTCAAAACTCTTCTCTACCCTTCATACCCAGAATTCCAATAGCAGTAGCTGCCATTCCATGAAGAAAGCATATTTCGTTCCCCCAAGATTTCTAGGAAGACAAGACACTAGTCTTCCCTATAAACCTTTGCAGCCCTAATTCCTTCATTGCTTGAGATATCTTCTGGATACGATCAGTGAAGGCTTACAGCACTATGCCACGAAGCCTACCCTGTGCTGTTCCATCCCTCTAGTCCTCCCACCAGAAAAGGCTGAGCATACCTGCAGGGAGAGAACTGAGATATTCTTTCATTAAGCCCTGCACCTTCTCACAGTACAGCTGGATGAGACAGTTGTGAAAGTCTGCACCAGTTTCTTCCCAGATATGAATGATGTGTTCCTATAAACACATGTTTAGATTCAGTTACAGATACTTCCTCTGGAAAATGATTTGTTTCAAGCAAGCAACAGTTCCATGTTTCTTTTAATCAAGTTTGACTTTAAATTTCATATTTTTGAGTCCCACTCTGCTTCCTCCTAATTATTTATTTGAAAGCATCAGGCTCCAGTGCCAGGAGAACCAAAGCCTTACACTGTACTGAATGTAATGCACTATTACAGACTGAGTTCTTACCAGATAAGGAATAGCCAAGCTCTTAAAATTTTCTATCAAGAAACCAAGCACTTTGTCTCTTGGCAAAGCTTCCACTTCAGGGAGGTCTTCCGTAAATATCTGTCAAGTAAAATTTTATTCACAGAACTAATTTGTTAAATCTAAGTGACATAGCACAGAAACCCAACATACCATCATATAAGTCAAAGGAATAAGTATGTGGAGTATGAAAAATCCGAACAGCCTATTTAGGCACCCAGAAGCTATGTCACATCTGAAAGGAATAACATACAGGCCCACTGTTGCCATAGGCAATACACATTTACTTTTCTTTTACAATGTCCACCCCCTACCAAATACAAGCAGCCAATTTTATAAATTAAAGAAAAAATGGAAAATAAGAAAGGCAAATTATAATTTGTCATTAATATGTTGTTGTGTAAAAAGTGCAACATCAGATCTTGCAATAGGCAGCTAGGAACCCTCATAAGTCTTAACAGTAGGTACAGTATTTAAAGTATTCTATGAACAGAAAACTAGAAGAAAAACTGAAAGGCTGTCTTCATCTACCACTAAGTGTATTACAGTACTGAATACAGACAACACAAATTATACCTTTCATCAGATTTAACACTAATACCTAGACTCTCATAGATTTTTTTTGAATATTATGGATTATATAGAATACTACAGATTATCATCTGGTTCTTTCCATTCCATACACTGCATTAAGAACCTCAACATTAAGGTGTCTGTTTCAGGCACACTTACCTTCAACCCATCTTCTGGAAAATCTCTCAGCACCCAGATGGAGTAGGAGAATACCAAGTGCAAGTTCTCTGTGCCTGGAACAAAAAGCAGCAGTTGATTTTAAATTCATTAAGATCTACCTACTCACTGCACAAGCAGATGCTTTCAGAAACAGCAAAGCTCCACTTACAAGAGGAATTATTTCTGGAATAAATAAATAAATAAATAAACAAATCATTCCAAGCTAAAGCCCCAGTTTAAACATCATTTCTAATAGGAATGAGCATTGTATCAATCACATACCAAGCACCACAGAATTTAGATAACTGGTAACAAAACCAAGCTCAGTTGTCTTAATCTTGTCTTGTACAATATGAACATTTTTCACTTCAGGGGAACAATCTTCTACTTGAGTGTACTAGACTCACTGAAAATATTTAAAGGAGAGGACAACTCAGGAGGAGCTAAGGAGTTAAGTCCCCTTTAGAACAACAGACAGAAAGAAAAATCTAACTGCTCATAAACAAGTGAGAGATTAAATAGATCCTTTCTAAAGCACTGACCAACTCTAGTTGCCTTTGCCAAAATCACAACTGAATCACCAATCATAAAGCCATAACCTACTGAAACCCTCAAGATGGCAGAAGAAAAGAAGGATCTCATCAAGTAACTATCTGAAAGTTCATAGATATCACATCACACCACATAAACCAGCAGGCTCCCTCAGCTCATGACATACAGCTGCATGGAAATTTCCACTGCAGGTGACAGGCAAGGGTGTTTTATGCTGCTAGGATTAAAGCACACACTGAACTTTTAAACATTCTTAGCAACAAATCACTAGTTCAAATGTGAGGTCTGACAGGAAGACGTTCTACATAAGACTATTTGAAACAGATAGGAATAGTGTAATACAGAAAATTATCTACCATCCAGTCAAATACACCATTCTCCCTGTGGCAAGTTCAACATAAATGAACAAAGACTGAATTTTTGACAGACATGGTCACTCACACAATTAAAAATTAGCAATTGCTTAGGTGCAATAAACAGTGTTTACTTTGTCAAATCCAAAGTAGTAATGCATATTTGATGATTTAAGAGACCACAGTTACAAGTGTGGAGAAAATTCTCTTTATTTAGTTACTGAAGAACTACTTAAGAACATTTTACTACATACTCAAAAGCCTACAGAAAAGAGATGATTAAAGAAGAATTACTTCACTTAGAAATGAAAGCAACTAGAAATACATCCTGTATAACTAAAAAAAAGATTTAGATTAGAAATTGAGAACTACTGAAGCCTCAAAGGGAGAACAGAGGTAAAAAGTTCTTAAAACCTAGCAGTATTAAAAGCTTTTATCACCTTAATTAAGGGACTCCCAGAAATAACACATCAACTAATCATGGTAGAAGGGGGGCCATAGGAAAAAAGGGTATGTTATATCTCTTATTTATCTAGGGGGGGGGGGGGGGGGGAACAGGCTGTAAATGACAGTAGTGTAAAACATTCCATTTAAGCATTAAGTTGTTGGGCTGTGTCAACTAGATTTCACTATCCTTAAGTCATCAGACCCAAATAACCTTTATTTGTTTTGAAAGAGTTGAGCAAGAAACACACAGCAAAGTTGTTTTTCAGAAAGCCCTGGAATAACCAAGAAATTCCAGAAGACTTGCTGAGCCCAAGAAGACTGAAGACATCTTAAAAAGGAACAATGCTTTAACCAGCCTCTACTCCACACTTACCCAAATGCTGCAGATATTGCACCGTTCTCTCATGACCTTTCAAAGGTGAGTTGGCTTTCTTCGACTGATCAACTAGCACCTGTAACGCTTCCAGAAAAACAAAAGGTTGATTCTAGTGTAACCAGATGAGTATCATTCAAACTCGAACCATGAAAAAAAGCATTTTTTTCCCTGTTCTGCTAACAGAGAACAAAAAAGTTTGTTTTAAACACACAGCCAAACAGGTAACAGAACAAAGACAGACTTAATCATAGGAAAGATCCAGAAACAAAGTACCTTCTGAATTCTGCCTGCAGAGTCAAGACAAGTTAAAACTCAGACTGGGATTGCATGCACCTGTTCCTTCTCCCCACACCAACCCCATACCTACCTTTTTCATGCAGACCCTTCTTCTCATACAGTATTATCAGCTCGCTATATTTGTGTGCCTTCTTTAGTACATGCTCACTCTCTTCAATATGGCAGTGATTGTTTTCCAGACGTAGCAATGGCGCCACCAGCGCTACATTGGTCTGCAAGTAAAAAATAAGACCATTCGAACGTTCACCTAAGCTCATGGGACCCTGCTCCTTTTCACTAGAACCCAGAGAAAAGCGTAAGTCTCATAGCACAAAAAGTGACTATTAACACTTTAGAGCAAGTCCTGTACACTTTCATCATTTGATGGGACAATATATCAGATTTATTCTCTTCCAGAATAGAGGCCAGCTTTGAAAACAACCTTAGCAACAAGGTTCAACAACAAGAGGCAGCCACTCAAAATGGACATGCCTGCTTTGTTCCTTGAAACTGCTTCCTGACCAATGAGGAAACTAGCTAAGACCACAAAGTTCACAGATCATTTTTAGACCAAACTGAGACAGTTTCATGAAAGCTTCTAAAGTAGCTTCTTATCCTGCTCCTCGAGTTTCTCAGTCTGAACTCTTGACAAAGTTTGTATTACAAAGCAAAGGCCTCTAGGACATGCAAAAACTCACATGGAGGTAACACTTCAACAGGGTGGTATCAATAATTTGTAGCAGCTTCTTTTTGGATTTGATCGTAGGTGTTCCTTCCATGAGGGGTGAGGTACTGGACTGATGGTCAGAATCATTTAGCTTTTTTACCAGTTGACTTCTTTTCTGCAGGACATCAAATGAAATTTTAGCAGGAAAAGTCCATGGATTTCTCCATCCCATTCCCAGAAAATACAATCCACCAAGAAAAAAAGACTAAATAATTTAATAACTTATTTTACCATTTTACTCTTCAAGTTTTGTTTGTTTCTAAATATTGAGCATAACACTTTTCCAACCACATGCAGACATACATATTTATTTTGCAATTTATAAGTTTGTAAGATTTCTAGAGTCTTGAGAAAACACATAGTAGGAAATTTGGTTAACCTGAATAGAGCTATTTTAAAAAAATAAGAACATTTAAAACATTTGAAGAATAATTTAAGTTTTGAATTACTGTGCACACACACAAAAAAAATCCTGCTTCAGACACAAGCTTCCTTTTAGTCAAGTCAAAAGGACACCAAAACAGTTCAGAAGCCAGTCATAACACAAGAAAAAGGACAAGAAGTTAGGGGACCCACCATATCTTGTGCCACTTTCTCTAATACATGCTTTTGGACCATTTCTTGGATGGAGTGCCCTCCAGAATAGTCACCAAAAACAATAAATGATCATGAGCCCAAGTTCTCTTCAGAGGGCTACCAAAAATAAAACAAAGCACTCGGATTCAAATTTGGTCCAGGAGTAAGTTTTGTTCAGTCCTCACTGTCACATGTGATGTCCTCCCCATTTCTGAGAGACATCTTATATCTTTTAGTTCTCCTGCAGGAGCTACTGTTATAGAGTTTCCAACTGCTCTAAAAATAGATGTAGAATAACTCACTTGAGTTAGGTAGTCTATGAGAGCTAAATGTGCCTTCTCCAGCTCTGCCCCAGAGAGCCCTGGCAGGGGGTTGGGATACTGTAGCTGTTTCCTGTAATCTGTGGGCAGGAGGTCAGGGTACAGACCCATCACATGAGTGGGATCTAAGCAAAGAAACAACCAGTATTAGTAACTGTGCAGGACATACTGCTTTACAAACTCTCAAAACATATGTAGCCTTTGAGCAAGGTTAGCTTTCTGACAGAGCTGTTTGTAGTCAACTTTATGTCCGTGAGGTTCCAGATAAGAGAACCTTGCTTAGAAGATAAAACAAGCCAGAAGAGGCAAGAGAAAGACTGTTTCAAGGTCCAAGCAGAACAAGTTCCAAACTGCATCTGTCACATCTGCAGGACAATCCATTATAATAATGCTTTTATTGCTCTTTTTGCAGAGTACCAACATTAGGTATCTCAAGGCCATCCCAAGCACCTACCTGTACCAAGCTTGGCAAAAACTTGCATGGATTCATCAAAACGCTTCTGGCAAAAAAGGTTGAAGGCAAAGAGGTTCTTAATGTGATGAATTTGTTGTCGCTTCTCACTGTCCGAATCATCTTTCATTTCCTACACAAACACAAATTGATGAATATGAAACACTTGGGCCTCATAAGTGAGAATGAAACCATCTACAAAAATAATAGGAGCACTCTCTTTTGGGAAGATTAAGAAATCCAAAAGCCTGTCATATTCCAAAAAGTATAACCTACTAAAAACAAGCACATCAGAAGTCAATTCTCAAATATTATGTTGACTGTACTACTGACAAAACCCAAAAGGTTTGAAAAGCTACCTCCCATTATCTATATATTCACTACACAACAGCATATCTTTACTGGCTTGCCTTTTAAAGTATTTTCACATTAGCAATATAAAAAGAAATGAATTCATCTTAGTGAAATCCTAGGGAAATTTGAGGGGGGAGGGAGAGAACAGTGAAACTTAAAATCCTAAAGCAGTATGAGCAACGCAGTTAAACATACTGATTCAGCATCTCTATAAAAGATTATGCTTCAGGAATAACATGGAAGACAAACATTCCTGGTCATCTGACAAAAAAAAAAAAAAAAAACACACAACTCCCAAGCAAAACTGTTTACAAGCAGTCCAAAGACTTGGAAGTCCAACTGACTTTTCAGTTGCCTTCTGGCAGATTTGTTAAACATCTGAAAGGAGTAACGCTTTGCACAACAGGATATCCCAAAAACTAAAACCACAATGGATCAGTATGGAAAACTGGCAACAAAAAACTAAAAACTTAAGAGGTCAAACCCACTAAAGAGTTTGTCGGTCTGAGCAAAGCTGACAGTAAGGAGGTTAAATTCTCTGGACTAGCTACAGTCAAGCAATAAGCAGATATCCTTTCGTGTACTTGTGCTGCTGCAAAAGTGCATTATCCTTTCAATTTGAGGTAGAAATACTTACTGCCAACTGCAAAGCCAACTCAAACTGCTTGTCTTGTAGAAGTTGTTGAATCTGCGTTGCTATGGAGACTGGAATGAGTCGCCAAACAAAGTGATTACTTGCCACATATATAATATTCGTGCTGGAAAGAAGACAAAAGGTCAGCTACCAAGTTCCAGCACAGAGAAAGAAGTAATACCTCATCTGAAACAAACGTGGTTGTTAACACACATATTGATCAACCAGTTGCAAGGATAACTCAAGCAATACTGCAAAGCTTAAAGGAGAAAAAAATATCTCCAGTGACTGGAAATGCCCAAGGACCCTTAGCTCTACCATTTACTCCTCAGGGTCCAGCCCCTACCCTTCAGCTCATAAAAGACAAAGGATGACTTCAATGCTACTTCTTGAGCCAAGGGAGTCAGAAAAGCTGTTCCTTTCTCACAGACAGTTTTTCAAAGTGTTACCACATCCAGACAGCTCAACAAAAGTAATAATCAGTTTTACACAATACCCTCCAGAGGTGATGAAGCGTGGTCTCTGCAGCTCAATACTCTGTACCAGCAACCGAGGCTCAAAAGTGCGAATCTCCACATACCTTGGCAGAACAGCAATAATGTAGGGAGGCTGGTGTTCTGTTTGTGAAACAGATCAAAAACAGAAGTTAATTTTTTTCAAGTATACTTTGAAATGAGGCATAACTTAAATAAAGAATTAACCTTCAAAATTTTTTCCTTGAAGTGTGTCTTTTTTTTTTTTTTTTTTTTTGCTTACTAATCAAGGAATTTAATGTCTGAGATTGACAGAAATTTGCTAATAGAGCAAATACTGCAAAGCTTTTTATTCATCTTTCAATACATGAACTTTTTGTTCAGCTGCACAGAAAAGCTGGTGCTCTGACACACAACCTATGTTCCAAACTTTAGCACTTTATAAAGATAGCCAATACGCCTATTTTCTGAAAAGGAGAGAGGCTTGCAGACCAGGAGTAAAGGAGTGACAGAAATAGAAATAAAGAAATGCAACTCTCCACACTTGGAAAGTACAACCTGGAATACTCCAAGAATTGTCACACTCAGAATCCAGCTAGCTTCTAAATACCAGGAACGTAACATACAATTATGATCATCATATGACAGCCGAAATTAAAACTACTGCTCATTCTCACCCATGGCTATAGGAATATCTGTCCAGTTCAAGGCACATTTCTGTGTACAGATCCCGTCTTCATTTAGCACTACAGTTAGATCATCTTGGCCAACTGCAACTTTTCCATCTGCTACAGGGGCTACCAAAGGTTCTAGCTGCTTGCCTGTAGGAAACAGTTCTTTGATGGATCCTCTTCCATCCACCTAGAACAGGGAGAAAGGGGAATAAAAACATGCTATTTTTCAACATAATGCTTATTTCAGAACTGTAGAAGATCAAATATCTGAAAGACAAAAAACCCACTGCATGGCAGAGGGATTCACAACTCAGACTAATTACTAAAAGGACAAGTGAAATTTTAAAGATTAGCAATAAGAACATTTCTGGGTATCAGCATTTCTCCTGTTCATACATCATTCAGAAATAAAGCATTAACATTACCTACTGTACCTGAGGTAGTGTATACTTATTACTATGAGAGTAGCTGAGTACAGTTCATATTCGCATTTAAAATGCATAGCACAAAGAACACCAGTGAAAAGTGTCCAAACGCTTCTTTGTGAAACCTCAAAATTTTACGATATGGGCAAAAGCCAATTATAAGGCTATATTATTAAAAATTATCAAATATAGCTGCCAAATGAAGCAATTTTAACTGAAAGCAAGACAATTCCATGAGGGGACCAAAAAAGAAAAATAAATGGTTAAGTTGCACTGTCTGTCAAATAACATGAATCTTGTTTTTTTTCTTTTTAAATATGTCTCCTTTCTTAACACATTAAACAACAAGCCAACTGAGCCTACAGACTGCTACTGAACCAAAACATAACTTTTCCAATGTCTTTTTTTCTACAACAGTTCCAAACGCCAGTTTCAACAGTGACAAAGAGAAAAATCACTTCTTGACAAAAAAAAAAAACAGTTTAAAAAGACACTTCTGAAATCATCCTTTTCAAAACCCACCAACAGCAAGAGTACAAGATGATGTTTTTCACATCTCAAACCAAATCTTTGAGCATAAGAGCAGCCTATACAGTATCTACTGTCATCCAAGTCTCTTTACACACCCAGTTCCAAACCATAGCCTTACCCGTATCAGATAATAGTCCCTCTTGAAACCGACACAGATGGAGTTTTCACACCAGGCCATAGACTTGGGTACATCAGGTACACTGAGGTCACCCTGAAAAAACAACAGGAAAATAAGTAAGAATGACTGCTTCAGGAAGAAGCAGAGAGAAGTCTAATCTGGCATCACAGAATGTAACAAGCAGAATTGTTTTGACACCATGTTTCTCAACACACACACACACAGCTTCTCCAGGTCCATGAACAGCAATATTGAACTAAAGGCTAGATTCATGCACAAGAGAAAGGTGTGCTCTGAATCAACTGCATAACTTCCAAAGGACAGCTTAGCTAAACCAATAGAAACATTTAGATTTTTTTTTTAATCACTATTCTGGTATTCAGAAGTGCAGTTCTCTGCGCTTATTGTCAGTACCTACCTTCTGACATCCCAATATGCTTGGAAGCCTTCAGGTAGAAGAGGACCCACTCCCATAGTGCTATCATTTTATGTATGTTTACAGAGGCTGCTTTTGTTAATACATTTCACTGACTTACAAGTATACTACAAGTGGAATGTTACTAGAATACAGAACAGTCTTCGGTTTAATTTATGAAACTGTATTAATGCCATTATTTGGCATTTCAATCATCCATTTCCACCTTAACTTGCTGTTGCTTTGTTAAATCACTGCAGAACCAACCGCACTCAGTACCTAAAAGCTAGCAAAGCCTTTGAGTGAGTAACAGGGACTCCACAGCAAGTAATAAAGAGCAGCCGTAGTCCAGAGCGAGGTTTACTAGACCATAGAAACAGACCAACTCACCTGTAGTTCATGAAATTCTCTATCTTTCCAAAAATAAAGCTGTAGCTTCTTCCGTACCGCCACACACATTCTCAGCACCTCTTCCCCTGTACCTGAATGCTGTGAAAACAAACAGGCATAAACACATTAATATCAGAAGGCCGGGAAGATGATACAAGGCCAAAAATCTTCAAAATAAGCAAAGCTGTCAGCTGGACAGCAGTCTTATTCATCCCCCGCCAGAAGTGGATTTCCTGAACAAGGAAGCACAGAGAGAAGGGTGATGGGGTACTCCAAGATGAACTGTGGTTACATGACAGGGATTGTGACTACAGATTTTTTTTTTTAATGTATAAAGCACTGAAGATGTACAAACACCAAAGATTATCAGGGCTGGCATATAGCTTTCCACATAAGACAAGAATAAGCAGTTCAAACTCTTTGTTGCAGAAGAAGAGAGGAGATGAAACAACACAAAGAACATATTACACAGATGGATGAAAACATTAATAACTGTTTTAGATTCTAACCTGTTGGAAAAGTTTTCTGGCAAGACATAGCAGCAAATCCAAGTGCCCATATACAAACAACAACGCATTTTGGAATGACTGGACTTAAATGTGCTTTAAAAGACATAACCCGTCTTAAAACTTAGAAAGCCTAGGTACTTATTAAACAAGATTTAATGCTAAGCTCCCATGGAGCGACAATATCAAAGTACTGAGGAAAGACATAAAATCATCTCTTCTGGTTATGAATAAGGTTTCTGAATAACATAGGTAGGCTAAGAAACTCATCGGATAGAAATGAGTCACTTTATAAACCACAGTACATTAAAGGAGGATTGCACTATCCTAGGAACTATGGCCTGAGCCAGCCATAGCTGCCCATAGATTCCCTGGGACAATACAGTTTAACAAAAACAAAGACATAATAAAAACAGTGATGGCAACTCCTGGAGAAAGGAAACATTGTGAATCAGTATGCTGGCAATGTAAGGGAAGGGAGTAACATTTATATTGAAAAGAGCACTTCAAAAAGAGACCTTCAAAGTTCACAGGTAGGAGATAAAAGTTCACTAAGACCACAAGATAAGAATGTCTTAGAGCTTTGTATCAGAAGGTGAAACGCTACGGACTTAACAGGCAGCTCTCTTATGGAGCACAAGAAGAAAATTAAAACGCCTACATTAATGTTTGTTACCTTAATTGAAACTCCTATATCCATAATTAAGTTCTAATGCTCAAGGAGTTTGCACGTAACACTAAATTAACAAACAACTTTTCCCAGTAACGTAAAAAGTTTATCCTTTTTACATAGCAGTAAGGGCACCTGTGCCATGTGTTCTTCCTCTTACCTGAAGATCACAAGTGAAGAGAGATGCACCTTTTGCCTTGGAAACTGTAGTGATTTGTTGAAATGTCAACAGGTCATGGACATAAATGTTATTCTCTGTTTTAAACAAAATTCCAATTATTGTTCAATATTTAACACACGTAGAGCTCATCGCTAATTCAAACAAATTATTACAGTTTATGTTTACAGAAGAAGAACTTGTGAGAGAAATGAAGAGTTCCAAGAAGGGAAAATAAATGTTTTTCCAACAACTGAAAAATGAGTGCTGATGCACAGGAATACACGATGATAAATGCCAAAAAGACAACTAACACCAGCTTTGGCAAAATTACATGAAGGAACTGAGAATAGGTGCTAACCAAGCAGAGGAAGTAGGAGTGATGGGGACAGCAGACAAACCAGAGCAGAGCAAGTTCACAATGGAAGATTGTATGAACAGAGACCATTTTGAACTGGCTCCTGAAATTAGTAGGAAGTGAACAGTTGCAAGCAGACAGTGTCGTGGTCAAGTTTTTGTACGCACGAGGACGCAGGCAGCAGAAATCTACACATGCTGAAGTCTGAAGAGCTGGGACTTGGAGATCATAAAGGGAGTAGCAACATAAGCAGAAGAAAACATAGGAAGATCATAAGGTTAAATAAATGTAGTCAGAGACAAGCAAACTTAGACCTTCCACAACATGGTAAAAGATTGCCGTCCACATATAAGCAGACATTGGTGTAACGCATCAACAGCAAGTTTCACACATCAAATAAGTTTGGACAATAGAAGTTTCATCCCCAATTATACAGTGTACACCCACACAAACACACACATATGTGTTCGGGTGGATGGTGTAAGTGTGGGTATAAACATGAACACCCCCACACGTATAACAATGTGAATTTTTAATCACAGTAGTTACTTTTAATATTTTGTTCTCCAAGTTGGTTTTCGACAAGCAAAGCTGCTTCTCAGTCTATGCTGCATAATGCTTCCTCTGCAAAGTCAAAAAGCCTAAATCCTAGACAATGACTTTTCAACAACTAGACCACTATGCAGGTGGTGTGGAAGGGGTGTCACATTCAGCCAAGTAACTGTATAGAGAAGAGTTCACTAAAGCTTTTTTTGTTTGTTTATTTTTTTACTTACCTAACAGACTGACCAGAATTTTAAACTGGGAAACAACATGAATCTGAAAGAAAGAGTTCTATCAGATTACATTTACAAGCCAAACCTCTAACTGACACTTGATTATAGATGGTCAAAAAAAAAACCAAACTTACATACTCTTAAAATAATGAAAACAGTAAGGCATCTATCTATATACTGCCTCCCTCCAGCTATTTTAGCCTCATTCACCAATATCCAAGTTTTGTAAGCTAGCACACACAGCTTGCAATGTAAGTTTGTATGAAAATTTGGAATAAGAGATACGTAATAGTACAAATGCAAATCTAAAGGATGTGCAGGATGTTGCTGAAAGAGGCTGCATAATCTTGAGTGCTTTTCTGAGCACTAATATCAAAAATGACCTAAAGTTTCCCAAAAAAATGAAACAGTAACATGACTGCCTGAAAATAGCAACAGTAGCTTTAGTTCTAAATTTCAACAGGAATTACATTCATATTATATAACCAAGAATCAAACAATATATCACAGCCTGAGGGTGAGAGTACTACCATCATTTTTACAAATATTCTCAGTCATAGAAGCTAGAGGTATACTGCAAACTAAAGTACTTCCATAAAATCCAGAAATCAATCAAGTCCCAACTCTTAGCATTCTGCTTTAGGAACCAAATCAAGCTTCTTCCTATTATAGGAAGAGACAATGGACTAAACCACTGGGCTGTGCAGCCCACAGAAAAATCCACGGCTTTGGAGAGTTGTGTTAAAACTAGCACAGATTCCAGAAATAAATTTGACATTTCAAGATCTCTTGCCTGAAAACAATATAAAACTTCCCCCTTGTCAAGAAGCCAGTATTTCCTACCTGTTGAATCTTTTTTGAGAAGTTTTTGTTGGATTTCTCTAGTGTCACTTCAAACCTATTGCAACCTACCAAAGAGATTTGAGAGAATACGTAAACTGAAATTACCCTTAAATTTCTGACTGAATAAATCTTACACTAAATAGAACATAGAGAATTATGAAATCAAAATCAATTATTTAACACCAAAAGAATGACTCTAATATCTCTGTGCTATCTTTTACTTAATAGCTAACCACATCAGGCAGTTTTCTACATAGCCAGGCAAAGATTTAAATTATACTTCTTGTACCCATCTGAGGACCTCATCAACAGTTAAGATTTTTGCCTTGCTGGGATTTTAAGATTACAATATCTATTATTTAAATATCTTGAAACCCAGAGATACAAAAGTACCCAAAGACTATCTACACCAATCAAATATCAGCAATTTAAATTGCTAGGGATCACATCACTGCAAAGTAGACAAGGAA
This sequence comes from Rhea pennata, assembly GCF_028389875.1. Lineage (NCBI taxonomy): Eukaryota > Metazoa > Chordata > Aves > Rheiformes > Rheidae > Rhea > Rhea pennata. The sequence continues at coordinate 15,731,194 of NC_084667.1, read as the reverse complement.
TAAACACTGCACCACAAGGGTTTAAAAGGAGGTTTAGGGATAAACACTTACAGACACTTTCTGATGACATAACCTCTCCTGGCACTGATGCAAAAAAGGGGGAGAAATTTACCATGTGAGACAAAACACTAATAACTCAAGCCTAGCACGTTCTGATTGGAATAGATGGCCTACAAGTTTCAGAAAGAAGCTAGCTGAATTCAGTCTCAAAAACCCAAGCAGCTACAAACAAACATCTTTCCAAAAGCTGATGCACTTGGGAATAGATTTTTTTTTCCTTCGATATCCCATATAGTTCTACACTAGTGTGTTTAATAATATGGGTTTCTACATAAGAGCAGATAATGTAAAACAGATCTGTTTAGTGAAAGATAGTTGTAACTAAATCTAAAAATAACGGTGCTCCTTGTGGAATCTCTAGAATAGACCGACTGTCCAAGAGGCAAGGAGAAGAGTAGATATATCATAGATAGTTAAGAGGGTTCTCCCTCCCCCATCCTGTGATACCAATGAATAAAGCTTTTTTTTTTTTAAAAAAAAGATCTATAATCCAGTCTTTCATTAACAGATGACAAGTATCAGACCTCTGACAACTAACACAAATCACTGCTTTTGTCTGTCCCTGAGTATTGCAATCACAAGAAATACACTAGCTTATTGTAAGAAGACCTAATAAAAACATATTTAAAGATGGCAAATGGGCTGATATTACTTGCCATCTTTCTTATACATCTGATAAATGGTATATACACTTCTCCGAAAGATCCCACATAATATTCAATAAGCTCTAGGCAGGAAAAATCAGCAATTAACCATGTTTGTGTTAATGTCACTATAATCTTTAAAGTGCATGAAACAAAAAAATACCATCAACTTTTTGTGCCATTCTTAAAATTAACTTACCTACGTCTTTCTTGATCCTGTAAAGAAGAAGATGCCCTTGTTTGGTACCAACAAGAAGCCATTCCTCTACAAAGGGTGAGGAGAAAATAATCTAATCAGTATCAACAAAGACCACTTTCCCCCCCCACACACTCGCATTTATCGGAACACCAGGAAACTTGCTTCAGATTCCTAATAGGGGTTTGTATTGCAGCATATGCATGTTTCCCAACATTTCTCTGGTGGAAGTTTCATTCTCGAGAGGTGATCTCCAGGAATCAAGCAGTAAAAAAACGAGACTACAGCTTAGATATTCTTCCTACTTGTTCATAAAAAGGTAAAGGAACAAGCAATTGCATCTTTCATACAATTAAAAGAGGCAATAAATTATTCCTCAGACACTATCTCCCACAGAAGAACAGTGATACGTAATGTGGAAAAAAAATAGTCCAGGGGAAAAAAAAAGCACAGAAATTACATTAGGTGTATTAAGAGGTTGGGTCTTTTTTTTTTTTTTTTAATACTCAAGTTGGTTTAATACTCAAGTTTGGGGGGCTTTTTTGCTTTTTTGTTTATTTTAAGAACTTCAAGTAGTACTGCATTATGCCTGAAAGGATTTTGTCAGTTTTTCTTAAATTACATTTGAAATGCTTGAAGACTAAAGAATCATCTGGGATTTATAAAAAATAACTTTTTTTTTTAATGTAAAAACCTCTACGGTAGAGGGGTTTAGATTTTTCCAATTTATAGCATACAAAAGTCATAGCACCTTTATTTGGTAATTTAATCTGCCTGATATTCTTCCTCCTTGATAGAAATCATAGCATAAAATATTTCTTTCTAGAACTAGTACTTTATTAACATACAAGTAGTTTGGTAATGAGAAAGTCTTGTTTCTTGGAAGGTCTTTCTCCCACTGCTTGCTAGAAAAGCCGTAGGACCAGAATAACAACTCTTTCAAAGCAAATACGCTTCACAAGCTGTTTTTTGTTTTTTTCTACTTCAGGAAAAGAAGCGTTTTCAAAGAGATAAGGACAAAGGCCTCACCACAGAAATAAACAATACTCACATCTTCTCTACTGCACAAGTTTTGCATAAATGATCCACGTTTAAATTTGAAAGTAATACCCAAATTATAATTTTGTCCTTAAAACAGACTGAATGGGCCATGGACCCAGAGAACTTCGGATTTTTTTAATTATTCATCTTTTCCGCGACGTTACGTGTGCTGGGCACTGCTCGGGCAGCTCGAAAAGCGGCACCGCCGCGAGCAGCGACCAGAACGCCCGGAGGCCCCAGAACACAACCCGGCATCCACGCGCCGCTAACGCGCACGCCGCAAACCGCGTTCCCGGAGCGCAGCCTCGACACGCCAGCGCCAGGCCCGGGCCAAGCGGGGCGCCTTTCCGCCCGCTCGCCGCGGCCGGGCGCCCGGCAGCCCCCCGGCGGCACCAGGCCCGGCCCGGCCCGGCCTGGCACTCACCCCAGGCCGCCAGGCAGTCGATCTGCAGCGGCAGCTTCTCCAGGATCGGCACATGCTCGAAGGCGTCGTGCATGGCGGCGGCGCCTCGGGGCCCGCGGCGGCACCGCGCCCGCCGACCGGAGGAGGCCGCCGGCGGCGCGGCGGGAGCGCCCCGAGGGAAACGGCGCCGCCGCCGCCCGGCCCGCTGCGCCCAACGCCTCCCGGCAGCCCCCGCGCCCGCCCCGCCCGGCCGCCGCTTCCGCCCGAGGCCCCGCCCCCAAGCCCGCCGCGCGGCGGGCCCCTCCCGCGCGGGGTGGGTGGGGCTTCTCGAGGCCCCGCCCGCCCGCCCGCCGGGGGCGGGGCGGAGCCGTGATGGCCGATGGGGCGGAACCGCCGCGCGCGCGCACAGGGCGCGGCCCGGCCCCGCCGGGATGGGGCGGGGCGCGGCCCGGAGCGGCCCGTTTTGGACGTGGGAGGCGGCGGGAGAGGGCGCGAGCTGCCCGCCCTGCCTAGCGCGGGGGCCCAGGCCTCCCCCGCACAGGAGGCCTGGAAGGGGGCCAGACGCTGGGACAGTAACCTTGTCCTCCCGCTCCCTCACCGATACCCGAGCCAGCTGCTAACGGCTGACCGCTTGCAGCGCACGGGGAAGTCATCTCATATATACAAATGTAGTATATAGAGTATATACTCTAAAAAGTTATATAGAGTATATGTACAAATATATATATACAAAAATATCAACGTATCTCTTGCGAGTAAATGCCTATTTTTGAAGGTCCTGTGCGTGTGTGACTTCATATTCCTTTTCTCTTTAATACACTTACATTCACAAAATGATTTTTACTCCTTTGAAAAGACAGACCCCCTTCTCCCCCCCCTCGATAAAATCCTTCATGTTTCCCTTATCCAGCAAACTTCAGTGTTCCTGAGGAAATCCTTCCTTGTGACGCTGCCCCTTCCAGAAGAAGCTGCCGTCACAGCGTCCGCCAGCGCTGACATCCCAGGATGAGAAACTAAAGCAGCGCGCTGCACAAGCTCACCCAGTGCCTCCACCAGCAGCAGCTACCGCACAGGAGAACGGGCTGAAAACGCCCAGAGCCGGGAGACCAAGGTGCAGGAGCAAGAGATCAAGCACGGCAGCCCTGTAGCGAACTTCCCCCCTCAGGGCTGAGCCCTCCTGTCCTTCCCTCAGGCTCAAATGCCAGGTCACATCCCCTTCCCTACAGGCTGCAAGTCAGGCACCTATCTGGTCTCCTTGCCACGCACCTCCTACGAAAGGAAGAAGAGCATAGCATAGCACCAGGATTAGTGAGAGAAAAAGTCTCAGTTACACCAGATAATTACATGCAAATTGGTGCAATCTGTTTTTACCAGGCTGCAAACTACATGCACCAGGCATTGACCTCTTCTGGTTTTAAAGAGGAGAAGTAGCATAACTTTCCTTTAACATACAACATAAAATGCCGTATTAATTGAACAGCATGCCAAAAAGCCCACAAACAACCCCCCCCCACACACACACACACAAGTCTGTGATACAAGACAAGAATACCCTTTCCTGCCCTGGGTCTTAGGATCGTGGCTGACGCAGCGCCCATCAAGCCTGTTGCATTTCTTTACCATGTCATGTGACCCCATATGCACTACTCAGTCTCTCCTTCAGCGTTTCTAGCAGAGGCATCTGCCAGCCTAATGAAAAGCAAGTTACCATCATCTTCTGCACAACCGCTTCGTTCTCACAGCTTTCTATATGGCATACGTATGCTACAAGTGCATCAGTAATATCACACTTTTCACAAACAATCCATGCACAAAACCAATCAGGCAAAGAGAACTCCAGAAAAGTCCCTCTATATTTGAATTGACGTTATTTTTGTGAGTAGAGCATTATCTCAATTGAGAACAGCTAAAAGACCTTCAGAGCCCAGAAATCTTATGAAAGATAGCATCTGAAGTCAGCAGCCTGGTTTCTTAAAGAAAATTCAGTTTCTACATGTTGTTCTGATCACTAAAATCTTCAGCAGCTCTCAGACTGAAGGCTAGGTATGTGTTTTCTCCCTCTTCCTCACTGTTCTTTAGGTCTTCAGAATAGTATCTTTTATTTTAAATTACAACACCCGTTTCGAAAGAATGGGTATAAACATGACTTAAGTCTTATCTATTGTATAGAGGTAAATAAACCTGCAGGATTGTCACGCGTTCAGCTCAGCACAGGCACGCAAGCTAGCAGGCCGGCCATACGCACTTAGGGCTCCCTCATGGTTAAGCTTTCCTACTAAACCACGCAGCCCATCACCTACTAGATTTATGAGAAAGAAACAAGAGTCAGGTGAAGAGGAAGAGACTGCCTGAGCAGAGCCAGCACACCGGACCCAGCACGCTGCCAGAGGAGAGGCTTTATTGCTACAGCTTCTACGCACATGTACCCTTTGCTCACCATCCATCTCGGCTGCTCATTTCCTGCCTTTAGCCACCTCTTTAATAGCCTAAACTGTCGCCACAGTTGTGCTCGTGCCATAGCCTGCTTCGTACTGTGCAAACAGATCCCTGACGCAATTCTCCACAGGAGTGCAAACAAGGCAGTCGCAGCAAGGTCCTGCTGCTGCATGCCAAGCAGCAGACACTCCTTTTCAAGGATATGGAAACAACCAACTATGTAGAAAAATAAGGACAGCTATAACCAGAACGCATAATGGAGCAAGCCATCGTGGAATTCAGGACAACTCTAATACTGATGGAAGTTCCCACTCTGTGGTAAGGGAAGAGGTCAGAAAAGAGCTCAAACCTACCAGAGTTGTAGACTGAAAGCATCCCACCTCTACAGTATTTATTTTGATTTTAAAATTATTTTTCAAACTGGGCCTGTGATGAGGGAAATGTTAGATTTTTCACTTTTGTTCAGAAATTTCTGATTTGCCAAGTCTGTATTAGCTTTTCAGCTGACTCAGACATCCACTCTATTGCCACATTTAATGGGGGAAAAAGTAACTATTAGGAACAACATCATTATAAATATTGTACAGAAAAAGAGTGAAAGAAAAGTGAGGGAGCTTTGTGAGATAGTTAATTTCTCATGTAAGGGAACAGGTAGTAAGGAAATAGAAAGAAACCAAGTAAGTCTTTCTACTCTTTGCCTAGCTTTTATTAAATAGTACATACAAACTTCTTTTTTGTGCTTCCAGTAGAGAACATTTTTTCTCTACTTGTCTCCAAAAAAAAAAAAAAACTTAAAAAAATAGCATTAAGTAATCAGTTCAGTGTAGCCTTATTTCACAAAATTTTCTTGCCCCAAAAGAGCATGGAGGGCATGTGTTTCCTTCATCTGTATCAGTTAAGCACACCAAATTAAAAGTCAAAGTGTTTCCTAATTAAAGATTCTACATTATCTACCTGTGGCCTAAAGCAGATGTCAGAAAAACTCCAGCAAATCCCAGAGAGGCAGATAAAGGAGTTAAAAGTCCCAGCTTTTTCTCTGCCCTTCTGCTAAGATTGCTGCCCTTCAACAGCACAGTTGACAGAAGGTATGTGCAGTTGTGTCTCAACTACTCTACTGTAAAGTGCACTGCTCCAGCATAAATTGTTGATGAAGAATTAGAGCTAAGCTGTCAGAGTTTACAGTGGAAGGAAGTACAGGCACACATTCACTTCTGCTGAAAATGCTCTCAGTGAAGAATCAGGAAAGCTAAGTCAGTCCAGCAAGACCCACAACTGGCTTGTCTGGCAGCTCCCTAGAAGTCAAGTTGTGCTGCTATTGCCTGCTAGTTATCAGTTGTAAAGATTATGAACTGTGATTAGAGCCTTTATCAATGGGTTTCCCTGTATAAGTTACTGCAACTGAAATCTCCACAGCCAAACATAAAACCAGAAAACCACCCAAGACTCTTGAAAGTTCTTCCCCTTATAAAAAGGGGGTGAAAAAAAGTTCAGAATAGAAATCAGCAACTTTGACTGAAACACAAGCATCAGCAAATCAACAGAGTACCTCTTGGCCATAGGGACTAATAAGGGACAGGAAAGTCCATAACCAAACCATTTGCTTTAGAGGCAAGACTAAAGGGGCCTAAGGGGAAGGCCAGACATCTGAGACACTGGGAACAGAAATATTTGGCACTATGTATTCTCATCAAAGCTTCTGTCAGGTAAGCTAAGCAGTGCTTGCACCCTCTAGAAAGCAACATCTCAGACAAGAGTACTGATTTTTTGGTAGGAAATGTTACATATGCAGAGAGGAGAGTTATGCCAAAATATCTAGTTAATAGCTGCTTAGCATGAATAGTCAAACACTTGCGGAGCGTTGCAGAGTGAGTTTAGGGCTGTGATTTTTTTTAATTTAAATACCTCATGCAACTCTTGGAAGATAAGGGCAAATCTTTTTTCCAGGCGTCCACCACATTGCCGGCAATGAGATGTGCCACAACAACAAATGAAAGCTTTATGCAACTGTTACCTAAAGGTCAATGAAATTTAAAATAGAAAAATCTTTCTTACACAGTGTTATGAATAAAATTGCACTTGATTTTGTTAAAAACCCATCAAATCACTATAACTTTTCCAAATATTTCCTTTCTGACATCCTAATTTCCTTCAGTATTAAGAACTGCTCTCAAAAAACCTCTCACTCGTGTTGGACACATGACATACCACACTAGTAAGCCAGTATCTGCCAGAAAATGGGTATGTTGTTTTCCAGCGCTCATTTATATCTGTTCCCACCCTCCTCCCAAAATGATACAGGCAGTTGACCTGTATAAGTGAACTGTAGCATTGAAATAGAAACTCCTCAAGCAGACATTAGGAAGTTTAGTTTCACAGATTAAATATTTGAAAAGTTACAGAAGGTGCCAGAATAGTATACATTTAAATTGCTTAAAAATCCAAACTTGCAGCAACTTTGAAAATTCAAAATTTCCAAAAGGTGTATCAATGTCTTTGTGAACTTCTTCCACAGCAAGATGCCCTCATGCCAATAAAGCATCAAACTCCCAAGGCTGAGATGAAGAAACAAATCAGCAGGTTGCACTTGATCCATCAAGCAACTTTAGGAGTGTTGTCCCCAAGTCTAATAACAAAAACTCCATTTGCTGCTCCTTCATTCCATTTTGGACCTTTCAAAGTGTGTAATCATTCGTTCCTGCAAGACAAAAAAAAAAAAAAAAAAAAAAGCCACCTAGTTTTGTCATTTGGCTCTACATATTAACATTATACAGAAATAAGGTGGATGCTTCACACATTTAAAACAAACGCACACTGATCTGCCAGGGGTCCAACTTACACAGCAGGTATACCTTTTCTTTTAGAATGGAAAGTTATAGCCTTCCATTTACAAGTTACTAATTCACAGGAGAACAGGGCAGAGGTCATGTCATTCACACATGTATTATTCACATGCATACTTCATAATTTTCACTGTTGTGAAAGTAACCCTTCCCCCACTAGCTGATGGGTTGCACTGTTTCCTCCTGCTCCAGGTATCAGCTTAGCATGGACTCCCCTTTCAAACACTTACTCACAGGATTCTACTATGAGTTACAAAAATATGAAGGAGTACCTACATAAAGAGTCCAAATAGATATTTCAGTACTGTAATATTCACCTTCTCATTAAATCTTCCTGATAATTTAATTCCAGCATAAATTCATTATCTATTTGCAAGTTGACTGACATTATTTGGAGGTAGCCATAAAGGAAACTGTGGTGGATAACAATAGTGGAGGGCATGATAATACTAGTAACATGATAAAGCCATCGTTTAGCCAGTGCTATCACAATGTCCTCGACACTACTACTCATTGCTGTGTAGCATTTAAAAATGCAGTTAACAGAAAAGCCTTCTGAATTCCAACATGCATTTTTTAACACTAGCACAAAAAGTTATGCTACATGACTCAAAAATACTTTGCTATTATCATTTCCTCTAAAAGCATTAGTGCTTTCCAAATGATAAAATAATTAACAGTATCATGATACCAAGAGTATCTCCTACAATAAAAGGATCCAACAGTATCTGTTACTCACAATGTAAGTCAAAAGCTTATCTTCTCCAAGCTACATAATTCAGTTGTTTTTCCACAACATAACATCCCCCCCGCCAGGAGTTCATGTACAAAGGGAAGAGGAGAAACCGAGTGGGAAAACCACAACTGAGTATGCAAAAAGACATACCTGGGCATATGTGTGCACACACACACACACACACACACACACTCCCTCCAGCAGAAAGGGCTTATAAAGCAATATAAGAACACTAGTTGTCTTGTGGTAAATTGTATTCTTCAGTATACATACAATCATCATTGATAGGATGACCTATGCAAATATCAAACTTTTAAGACTCATTTGTATTCTAACAAGTTGCATCATTAGTTACGGCCACTCTCCCTCCCCTTGCAGTGTTTTCCTGCTGCACTGGCAAGATCACAGAACCCAGTTCTACAAAGCCAAGTCCTTAACAGATGATTCGTAACTCCTTTAGCATGACAGAAGATGGATTATACTAAAGAATTGTTTACTGACCTCATCTGAATCCAGAAGAGCTGGAAGAGCACTGCAAGAGGACAAAAAAAAGGAAAAAAGTGAACTACAGCACCTACTGAGAGCAGATATCAAGAGCTGTTTTCAACCTTATTTTGTGTCTTTATTTTTTTTATGGCAAAAGAGAAAAGTAATGAAGACATGCAGATGTTCCAATGAAACACATGGAAGTTAGAGAAAAACACACAAAAGGAAGAAGAGACTAAGGTGCATCCTCAATGACCTTCACAGTTCTAAAACTATTTTGTTCTCAGTTCTTAACTCCTCATTGCCAAATAAACAACGTTTAAGTTGACATGAAATAACCTGCATCATTCCAAGCATCTTATTAGTTTGGCTACAATTACAAAGGGAACATCTTGTCAACATATGAACGCTGACATTTATGATACGGGCCTGTATTGTAAAAACGTGCCCTATGAACAAAACAAACCAGTAGCACAGCCTTTCCAGCTACAATGGACCTTCTGTCTATCTATTAGAACCTAACCTCTTCACAGTCCTGACCAACATACATACAAGTACAGAAAGCTCTGCAGCAGACTACCTGAAAGTGCCCTTTCCCAGCTTATAACATCTAGGTTTTTGTTTGTTCTTAAGGCACCCTACCACATTCTTCAAAAATAAATGCTGGACCTAGGAAAACAGATATTATTGGGAAAATACACTTTTTTTTTTCCTCTCAAGGCAGCCTCTTAAAGCCTCACTTCTTACTTTGTCTGTAACAGACTATAAGCGGGGTGGGGGCTGGAGGGGGCATTGTTTTTATCTAATTCTAGCATCTCTGCTAAAATTCACAGTTCAGATTTATGAATACAGTAAATCTACGGACATAGCCACTGACTTTTTAAAATGTAAAAATTAGCATTAAAAGCAAAATAATTATGGACTGTGGCTGACTGTCTTGCCAGGATCATAAAAATGACTCAGACAGACATTCCAAATCAAGTATTGTACTAAGTGATATTACTTAATAGTTCACATCTGGCAAGACACTCAAAGGAACTTTCACAACACTAAACAGAGGGAAAGAGGGGTTTCTTTTTTGTGTTTTTTGTTCTTGCTTTGTTTAACTTCACTGAAGTGCAGACAAATCAGCCTATGGCTTCAGAATCAAGAGGCTGTTCCTTGATTCAGCATGCCTTCAAGTGGCATGGACTGCAAGACTCAAAGCTAGATGGAAGCCTGCTAAGAAGTCAAAGGCCAGTTCTCAGGTAAATTAGCTATCTGCTCAGGTAGGTGCAACATGCAAATTATTGGGCATTCTAACATAGTTACGTTCTTGCATCTGAGGAACCTGCTTTTATTTTAACTACAAAAACACTCACACATCAGTTACTGAAGAAGGAACATTCTCTTCTACCCACTTCAGGTCATCCTCCTGCTGCAAGTACAGAAATGGAGAACAAAAGTCAGTTTTCCCAAAACAGTCACACACAAGCCTTTTTTTCCTCTCAGCCTCCTGAAGAAACACACTGTAATTATAATGCCAGCTCAAACAGACCCTCCAAATGAGATTTCTGAATTACAGAAAACACATTCCAAGGAAAAGGCTATTACATAGTTGGAATAAGCTAAAATCTAACAGCTACTAGGCAAAGAAGGCCTTCAGGATTCCAATTATTTATGGAATGTGGCTTAGTCTCCCAAAGAAAAGCATTATCTTTAGAAGATTTTATAGATGGAAAATTATTAAATACTGAATTATTAAATCTCTGCAAGCTAGATTTTGCAGAGATAAGTTTCATTGCATTGTCAGGATTACTCACTGATGAAAACATTCTAATTCATAATAAAATATGCTTGTTTGAGGTTGAAGAATTGCCTCTTTCTATGCACCTTCTCCAATAGAAAACACAAATTTATACTTATTATCTGAGGAAAATGTGAATGATTGCAATCAAAATTTGAGAAAAGGAATGGTAATGACAGAAGTTTCTATTATCAGGAATTCCTTTTTTTTTTCACTTAAATTTATGCCTGAAATCCATGAAAAGATTCTGAGATAGAATACCAACGTTCAGCTCCTAGCTGAACATGATTTCATCCATAAGCCTTCTGTTTATGAGCCACATGCAAAAAATGCATATGTATTAAAAATGTACCACCCAAACTCTTCAGGTAGTTATATAATAATATACATATCACCCCATTTGAATAATGAATCATTCAAAATTAGAAGGCAATTAATTTATTTAAATTATGGCTCAGCCTCCCTCTCAGCTTGACAAACTTGTTAAAAAGAGTACATTAGTCATTCTCAGAATACAGTATTATATAGAATAATTCTATCTGTATTGGATTGCGCAAACATTTCTACAGAACAGACTGAATTCTAAAGTCTTCATTGCATTTACAGGAAGTTGCATGCAAAACCTCTATTTATCTTTTATCATAAGTACTGTACACATAAAACAGTTTGACCTACTCCCTTCCACTCTGAAGCAACCCAGGAAACTTGCATATACAGGCTGAACACTGCACGTCTGCAACCCTGGGAAGCTGACAACCAGAAGAGATGGATCTATCTCCCTCTAGAAAGGGAGGACATACTCACAATTTTGTTTGCTTTCACATTCCCATTTGGTTCTTGCTTTGTACTTCTCATTTTCATTCCCTCTAAAGAGAAAGGAGGAAATAAGATTGGGATAACTGAATTATTGTTCACAGACTGTAAGTGAAAGTGTGTTTATTTAGAATATTTAATCAAATCTAAAAAGACAGAAAATCAATTTCTATTCTTTTTCTCTAAGCCAAGCATACACAGCATACAGCTCACGGACATAGCGACTGCCAAAATTTATTTTAGCTACTGATTGCTGACCAGTCATTTGACTGGCTTTGAAGCTGAGAAGCAGCATGTCTTCCCCAGCCTGGCAGATAGCCAGACAGAGCCAACTGGCCAAATGCTTGTAGGAGATAACATGTTTGTCTTCAGCTCTTAAACAACTCAAAGTGCTGATATATCCCAATAGAATTGATTTGGGGGCCACCAGCAGCAACTGAAATGTCACTCTACCCTTTATACAACTGTAAACAATATTGCTACAACAACAACAGAGGTGGTAGGGAGATGGGAGGCAGGGGAAAGGGATCATTACTACAGTAGGAAGGAGGGAATGGCAAGAAAGGTGTAATCTGGTGTTATAAACCTGGACTATCATGACCAATCCATATGTTAACATTGAACATACCTGTACTAGGCCCTTCAGATATAGAAAATAAACTGCAGAGTTCAGAGAAATGATAAAACACAAAAACCTTTAAACTACATTTTAAAAGAATTGCAAACTAATCTGCTGCCTGGCAATAAAGTCTGAGAACCCCTTATCATCATGACCAGAACTAAACCTATGATTTTGTTTATGTAAACAATGTCCAGTGAACATGTAAAGCAGCCACAATAGCAGTGTGTTCAGTGTCATCTGAAAACCCCAGATGTAAACACTGAACTTCACGGTGCTGTTCCTCTACAGCTGCATAAAACAATGGCAATAGGGAGGCATTTACTCTGCTTTTACATCAGTAATGAACTTTTTGTCAGAAAACAGAAGACCACTCTCTTCAAAGGTGTCCCTTCAACACTGAGATCAGGAGAGCAGGCATGGAAATAATTATGGTCTTACCAAAACTTTCTTTTAACATTGGCTCCTTCTGTTCATCATCCTCCTCCTCTTCAGACAGCGGTGAGAAAGCAAACCTTTAGGGGAGAAAGGACAAGCACTACCTTGTAAGAGTATCTGTTGCTATGTAAGAAATTTATTACCATGACATTTGTATTATTCTGTGCAGTTTGTTGTTTTTAAGCCAGATCTATGCTCAACTACATAATCAAGGATTCAAGCCATTTCTTCTTTTTTAATAAATTCACAGCCAGGAAGAGATTGTACCTTCATGGCATCTTAGGCTTCTTGAAATGAAAAGAAATAGATAGTTAATTTTACTTTTCCTCAAGCCCCTACATAAAATTGCTTAGTATCCTTATGGATCAGCATACAGCAACTAAAAAATACCTACCAGAACTTCTTTGGATAAATGAGCTTTCCCCAAAAGCATTTTTTTTAGAAATAAGTAAGAAAAGCTGAACCTTTGGTTGTTGGCAGATGGCCTCCACAGAATCATGATGACAAAAAGGATCATTGAAAACAACAAACGCCAGATGGCATCATCCACCCACAGCTCCTGCCAGTCCTGTAAAGGAGGATAGCACCACAAGTAGAACAAGTTGAGAAGAAAGAGCATCTACCTCCTCAGTTCTTTCCAGGGTAAGATACAGGCATCTAACAAAAAGGCCATCTTCCTGTCACAGTGAGACAGTTTCGTGTATGGTATGCTACTCTAGACAATCCATGGGCGGGGGGGGGGGGGTGTGGAAATCAATTCCAGAATTCCCAATCGCACCTCTTGCACTGACAAATGTAAACTTATTCGGAAGCAATAGTCAAAGAAAGCATTCAAGACATAAACTCACCGACTGACAATCCACCAGTCTGAACTTCATGGTGGTCCAGATGATAAATACAATGGATGCTGCAAGATTAGAACAAACAAACTGCTTATTAAACATGCTAGTATTTGTATAGTACTAACCAGATTTTGTTTGTAAAGCTTTCCCAAAAAGGGTGAAGACTTAAAAAATACTGGAATGTGATTTATTAGTTTTAGAAAACTAAACGTTCTTATTGTGCTGACCATATTACAGAAGTTTATGCACTCAAAGCCTGAGTCACAGACCAGTATATCTTGCTATTGCTTTTTCAGAGACCCAAAGCATAAAATCAAGTAAAAAAGCAGTTAGCCCAACTCCACGTGCCTTCATCAATTCTTCAAACCATGTTTTCTTTACCAGTTGACAAATAAAATATACACCTTTAAGCAACTGAAGCACCCGATCTGCCTGAATGCCTAACCATTCAAATCCTGACCTGCAAGAGTTCCACTGCTCAAACTAAGCTCTCACCATGATTTTAAAAGATGAGACTTCCCTCCACTAATAAATTCTACAGTTAAGAATCAGATGCTGCAAGGAGTTTAATCAGAATTGTTCATTAAATGAATGCTGCTGCTGCTGTTTTGTAAGTTTTCTACTCACTGTAGAGATAGCATGTCAAGATAAAGGAGAGAAGCTAAGCACCTTACAGCACTAATGTATTTAAACAGATTTATCCTTTGTGTTTAGTTTATTCCCACTGCAAACTGACAGAAAGGTCAAATCTCTATTCTTCTAGAAAAGGGATTCTTTTATAGTATTAAAAACATTGTTTTCCAAGAGTTGCTCTGGCCTTCAACAGAGGAGGAAGAAATACTAAACATGATCATGTCAATAATGCAGAGTGAGAAGACATCTAAAATCCCAAAGCACTCAGGGCTGTGATTCTGTTTTGTTTTTTTTTAAAAAAAAAAAAAAAAAAAAACACCATAGCATAAACTGATCTTACTAGTATCAAGATTAATAATCCACTGCCTCTGAAGTAGCTACATAACACTTGTCAGAGAGCTACTATTAGAAAGGAGTCAAGTGTTAGAAATACAAAGTATTTTGAGTGCATTTACACAAATGCCACAAAACTCAAGATCTGCTTTAGCAATCAAATCAAGCCATATATCGAAATGGGAAGTACTCTTATTTGATGAAAGTAATTTTCTGCTTACCTGCTACTGCCAAGATGAGTGTGTTGGTGAAGTGCCGATACAAAGAGAGTTTCACAACATTCCTCCGTAGTTTTAGCAGTTTCATTGTTTGAGTCAGGCTGATGAATATGTATGGGAAGTCAAGGAAAGCTTCTGAAGGGAAAAACTGGTCACAGACTTAGGAGGAGATAGATCTCATGAGCAATTAGCTCTCCCTCCCCCCAGTTAACTCTCTAAAAGGTAGGCCAGACTCACAGTAGAATAAAAGGTCATCTGGTGGCAGTGGTGCTAAACAGTACTTTGCAGCAGTAGAATCCATCTCAGGTCATTTAGTCATCTAAACCTAGAACTACCATCACATCCCAACACTATCCAAGTATCTATTTTGGACTAGGGCCCACCCCTACAGAAGACTGTCAGGTGTACTTCAAATACAGGTTAAAATCCAATTAGACAGTGTATACACGTGTCCTCATCTTTTGTCTACAATTTTATTTCCATAATGGCTAAACAAGTTTTTAGGAGAGACATCAAGGCAGGAGAGAAGGGCTGTCATAACTGGGCAGCAAGCTATTCTGTTTTTAAGTGGTGTTTTGTGATTGACTTCTGCTAAAACTTCTGTATTGAGGATATTGAATGTTGCCATATAGTGCTTTGAGTTCAGCATTTGACAGCAGTTCTTAAAGTCACAGTAGATTATGATTGTCTGGATGCAATATGTCAGGACATCAAAAACTTAGCTCTGCCCCATTTTGTTGCCTATTTCAAGATGTGTTCAAGTTTTACAGGAAGATTTAGCTTTAGTTAAGAAACTTTTCCTCAACATTGTAAACCAACTGTGTTCTCCAAAGATCACTCTTGTACTACAGTACAGTAGCTACAGTGCTACGTTAGAACAGACATCACATTTCAGAGACAAACAGACTAAGCAGTTTATGTTCAGGAGCTGGTTGAACACAGATTATCTACCAGTAATCAAGTTTTGCTTGCAGTAGCTGTAGCAAAAGCTTACCTGAACACCCAATTTCATAGTTTAGACTAACTTTTCCAGAAGTAGAAAAAAAACACATCCTTGAAGCTGGTTAAAAAAAAATGCCAAAAAGACTTTCAAAAAAAATTTTTTTTTTTTGAGAGAGAAAACACACCCCACCAAGTAAAATAATGAAGGATATCCACCAGCACAAGGCAGTGTCTAGGAAAGCCAGGGGAATAAAAGCCAAGGAGGCAAGATCATTCTGGGCCTGGAGACAAAGAGAGAGCCAGTGAGAACAAGCTGAAATGGAAACAAGGTACAGAAGAATCAAGTGAGCAGTGTCAAGCTATTTTATGAGAAAACAAGTATTTGACCACAATGCTTCCCATTTTTACTGCAGAAGCAGAGGGTTTAAACAAAGTGTTCAGCCCAAGGCACACAGTGGTTTAAAAAGGCCAGAAGTAGGCAATACTGCACTGTCAGTTCCCAATTCTCCACCAGCAAGGCAAGAAGTAATTTTCCTAAGTTAAATCCAGTACCGCCAAAAGGAGCCACTACTGAGGTGATCGCTGCAATCATGTGCTCTAACCACTTCCATTACAGAAGACAAGTGATCAGCTTGTTAGAGATGTGGCAGTTAAAGCTTTTACACTATGCATGGAAGAAATGAATACTCCAAGGAAGAATTACCACTCAAAGTGACAAAAATCACCCTTGTGGTCCATCAAAACCTATCAAAGTCCCAACTGACATGCAAATTATCTGCTTACTGACTTGAAGCACTCGACAGAAACAGTTATGTAAATAAACTTGTCAGATTCTGTAGCTTATGAAAGGATATCCACAAAATAATACAGGCATCAATCATGGACAGGGCCAAGTTTGCTATCAGAGCCACAGTGTTATAGAAAAACTGAAAAGGCACCAAATATACGACATGTTAAATATCTTGTGACAAGATATCAAACAGAACAAAATCTACACCCTAAGATGTCCCTCTTCTGGAATGAAGCAAGTAGTAGCACCACTCACATGCGCTTCCCCAGGTACTGACTCAAAAAGCAGCTTAAGCACTCTAAACCTGTAGCCAGGTGACCCAAATGGTACATTTGTGCCTGCGACTTACCCTATACCCCAGACACCCCAAATTAATCTGAAGTATTAGACATGAGTATCTGGGCAGAATATAGGGTGTCTGAAACCAGACTAATCTCAAAACTATGAAAATTACTTCAGAACACACAGAATTATATCCTCATAAATAGAGAAGAAATGAAACTTAAATTACTCATCCACAATTTACATCTGTGGTCTCAGAGTTTAAACATTTCATTGTTTCAGTCCCCTTTTCACACAGCCCTGAGATTCTTCACGAGAATATATAATTAAATAAGGGCAGTAGTATCTGTGGTATACAGGAAAATTCAAGATGCAATTACTGACCCCTGTGACTCTAAGAACACCTTCCATGCCAGAAAATAATAGATAAAGAGCTCCTGCCATAACTACTTTGTGAAGAGTAACTCCAAGGCGAGGCCTGTAAGAAAACAAAGAGAAATTTAGATTAAAGGTAGGTGGGTAGGGAGAGGAAGGAAAATCATATCCAGCTGAATCTAGGATAAGGCTACAGGCATGTAAGTAAAAGGTTCTCATGACAAGTCAGTCTAAATCAAGGAAATCATTTTATTATAGTACCCTAATCTTACTGTTGGTTTTGTTTCATAGTGCAATATTGCTAAGGAAGAGCTAGAAAACAGGACTATTAGCAAGTTAACCTGTTCAGTCTTTCATTACTGTTTTAGGAAAGTCCCAGTCCACCTCTTCTTTCCCACCTCCTCCAGCACACCCACGCTTGTTGGAAACTTCCACTCCCCCACAGTTTTTTAATTTATCACTGAACACAGCTGGGGGCAGACAGATGAACAGCTATCTTTGCAGCAGAAGCCTTCAAAAGTACATCCCCTATCAACAGAATAGAAACTTGCTGCTAGCAGCAAGTCTGCTTTCAGAGATTCATGACTCTCCCACTTCCAGAAGCTCTTCCTTGCCTGCAAGTTAGGTGTATAAGGTTCCCTCTCCAGTCCCTGGGGAGAAAATTATCTCGACAGTGATTCAGACACCCACCCCTACCTTCCCCACAGTGGCACAGGGAAGGGGTGGAAAGACGACGAATCACCATATGGATACGTTTCTCTCTATTAGCTAGTGAAGAAGTCCAGATCCTTACAGCACTTAGCAAAGTATAGGGAAGTTAGTAAGTTATTAAAAGCCAATAATGAAAAGCCTTTTAATATAACACAACCGCATTCTAAATTTGTATCATCAGGGAAGCAATTACTCACTTGACTATCCCATATCCTAGGCTGACTATGATGACCAGAGTTCGAGCCAAGGAACGTTTCACAGCCGAAAGCAGTTCTGCCAGTATCAATGCTCCTTGGACTACCAAAAAGAAAGAAGAGGAAGCCAAGTTAATAAAACATAAATTATGTCACCAATAACTGCTGCAGGTAGTAGCAATATGAGAGCAAAAATGATTATTTTCAGGAAGCATGCTGTTAAAAGTTTGCAACTTCTGTACTGCGTTTGTGGCCAATTAACAAAGTCATAACGAAGTTTTACTTGTAGAGTTTCATTTTTACGCATCTACCCTAAAAAAATCAAAATTAATGAGTCTCAAGATTTTATTTGGAGAGAATCACTTAAGATGGCTTATCAGGCTAGAGAACGAATACCAAAAATCATCTGCAATGCTGTTGTGTTCAGCAAGGAATTTCAAAGTCCCTTTCCAAGGCTAATACCAATTACCACAAATGAATTATAAGCTATACTTGGGAAATCCTATTTTAAACCTTAAGTCAGCACTGTAGCAAATACATTCAAGAATATATCCATATGGATCTATATCCATATGCATAAGACATTGCCTTTAGAGTCAGAGAACATTACATTTTAGCTTTAGGGACTGCATCTTTGTGTAAAGGAAAGGAAACAAGGCAAAAGTAGACTGTCAAGAGATCATGAAAAGCATTTGAAACATGAAAAAAATGCATAAATGTTTGTTCCCTGCTTTTTGTTCTGAAGCAATCCTCAAGTAATCAAACTTAAAATGTATCTATGGCCCAAATTCAGTATATGTTAGTATAAACCATTACTGCTTTTCCCCATCAATGAAACTGCAAGCTGCACTTGCTACATACCAGATTCCCCTGTGTAGCGGATATTCTGGAACTCTGCATAGAAGACCGCTTTCTCAAGCATCCCCAGAAAGATAACAGCACCAATCCAGAACTGGATCCTCAGGAGATCCCGCCAGTAGCAGGCTGACCATGCAAGCCATAGAACCCCGAAGAATACGTACACAATACACATCACCATGAAGAACTGTTACACAAAGAAAAGCAAGAAATATGACCCTTAAATCCAAAATCATTTCCTTGTTTCCATTCCATGGATGTAAGACAGATACATTTTCTTCTTAAGCATATCAGCTTTTGAAATTTCGCATACAAAAATAACTAGAAATAAACTTTGCTTTATTTATCTTCTCTGGATTCCATTACAGTGACTGTCTAATTTTTCACTGCAGAAAAATTACAGAAAAATTAACAGAGAGAATTGGGGGGATGGGGGGAGGAAGAATTTATAAGCAATTTCACTTTTGAAGAGTAGCCCGTCAATTTGTTCAAAGTAGATTCTTCTAATGCAAAAAATAAGTGCTACTAGCTTCCAAAAGCTCAGATAAGAGTATTGGCACATCAAGTAGCCAGAAACCCTGCCACTTTTCACACGTTGAAAAGAAGCCTAGAAATTCATTTGAACATTAATATTTTGTGATTTTTTTCTCAGTCCTGATGGCTTGCTTCAGAAGAACTTTCAGATATATGTATCTCCCATACTGAACAATAAGCTTGATTGACACACAGTGCTAAAGTTTCTAAATCATAGCAGCACATCTCAGCAGGTCAAATTTAAAAAGAGGCATTGGGACTGAGAAAGAACAATTAAAAGTAGAGAGGGAAACACCAAATGAACAGCAAGAAGTTCTTGGCCACAGTCTCCCCTTGCAGAGGATAGGGGTTTTTTAAACCAGTTACTCAACTTTGCTCTACAATCCTCAAACTTTCACAAACTAAAATGCCTTATGAGGACAGCATACTGATCCTTACAGATCTTCATCTCCGAGTGATCCATGCACTTTAAATGGTAAAACATGCCAGTTTCTGCTGAGATGTTCCATTACAAAAGCATGTAGACAGAAACCTTTTTTTGGTGGAACATTCTCACTTAAAGAACTGAGTATCAGTACTGCTGCTGGAGACTTTTTACTTCTGTAGGAAGTAAAACATACATTTCAGAAATGCTACCTTGCCAAAACTTTGCCCACTCTTGCCAAAGCACTCAGGCTAGAGATCTTACTTTTTATTGACCTCCAGCTAGAGTCCATCCATACTGTATTACTGTTTAAGTTCATTTATTTTCTTAGCCTCCTAGATACAGAGAGCTAACAAGAGAGTTAGCAGTCTCTCTGAATAAAAGGGATTATCTCTTTGTAGTTCAATTATGCTTTCTGTGTCAGACAATATCGAGGACCACCACACTGAGCAGAAGACAGCTGGTACAGGGAAGAGCATGAGGCTATAAAAGGACAAAGAAAGCAATGACAAATGAAAGGGTAATTGTAAACAAAAGCATAGAGTAGCAAATTTCCTGAGACACAAGCTAAGGAGAAAAACAATGTGTCAGTAAAGCTGCTCAGTTTAGAGCTAAGGACGCTGACAGCTTTTGGCATTACAAGTTGACAGGCATTAAGTTACACCATCAAGAGGAAGAGAGTGTTACTGGCATATGCGAACACCTGAAGCTTATGTTCATGCTCCTTATCTTCTATTTAAAATGAAGAAACTATTAAATTTCTTCTTCTGAACCACCAGCTCTGTTTTTCCTACTGCATTTCAGGAGGATATTTAACAGAGTTTCACATCAGCTCACAACTTTACAGGTCAAAGAAAAACAGATTTACTTACAATCATCAGAGGATAGTCTGCAAGTGAGAGATACTCATACGGCCCCTTCAGTTCTACTGTCACTGTCAAAAGACAATCCAATAACTAGTTTGATCAAGAATCAAAAGCAGGAAGTCAGGATGAAGTACTTTACTACTCAATGTAAAAAAATTCCAAGTGTTCAGGTAAAGTCAGCCTTTAAGTCTAACCTGCATTTTAATCAAAGAGAAAGTTAAGCCTCATAACACATTCAACTAAAAGCATGTAATTTTAATTACATGCTCCATTACGAAGTAGTTCACGTAGAACTCAAAACAAGAGTAATTTGTGCTGTGGATACATATATAACAGGGAAATTGGAAATCACAATTTAAGGTTTTTTTAATGGGAACTTTCAGACTTCTCAAAAGTTTGGATAGGTTATTAATGCAGTTAGGTATACTGTATTATAATTTCAAGGTGATAATCTTGATCTTTCAGTGTTCTCAACGATTTGAGCTTATTAATATAAATCACCACATTGATTTGGACATTCTTAAAGTACAGCACTAAACCTCCAAACTGAACTGCTTCGATTCTTCCCTATGTTCATCATAAAACTGACAAACTGACAGTCATACAATCTTCAAGACACTTCATTACTTACTTTTGTACAGTAAAAAGAGTTGTAGTAGAGAATATTTACAACGATATGATATAAAAAATGGTGTCTTATGAAAACAGACCACTCAGTATATATTAAAAAGCATCTTTGAACAGTCAGTCAGGCTGCTTTACATCAAAAAGTGCAATTATCTATTTTTAGCTTACTGTATAAACAACTATCTTACTTGTAAAGGGCTTCTCTTTGAGATTAGAGGAAGGTGTTGTTTTCTCCATTCTTTTAACTTTATTAGTAGAGTCTTTCACAGCTGAAATTCCAATTTGCACAATAAATATATATGGTCCATCTCGCCAAGTTTTAATAACAGCATTCATTGCCTGGAAATAAAACACCTTTATGTAGACAGCACATAGTCCAAAAAACAAGGAAAAGCAGCTTCTCCTAATATAGACAATGCTTTCTGTCTAATAGAAAAGTCAATCTCTAAAATTTGTTAACAAAAATCTGATCTATAAATTTTAAATCCACTTATTAGACACAATACTTAAAAAAGGTAGTCTCAGATTTAAATCCAGAAAATCCTCAAAAGTTGAGAGGTGATCAGGGTTTATTTACAAATTTAACACTGTGTTATAATTAAGAGTTATTAAATATGGTACTCCAAAAGCTACAAAGAATTCAACAGTGTCCTACTCCTTGTTCTCACTCCAGGAACATTAGGATGTTTACAAAGATACTCTTGACAGCAAATGGTTGTCTACAGTACAACCACACGTAACTCCTTAGCTTCCCTGGGGAATGTCGAATTTTATAATGCAAGACAGAAGAGGCCTGAAAAGAAGTAAAAATTTCCACATCAGTCATTTCCTGGGGGGAACCTACTTCTGGTTCTACAACATCTCTTACATCTACAAGAGTCAAACTCCGCTAGTAATTAGCAGCAGAGCAAGCTTGTCCAGATTAAGTATTTGCACCTTAAAACAAATCAGATTTGAATACCAGTAAACAAAGCTGTTAATTACACAACTTAAGAAGTTCCAGCTATTTCAGAAATCACAATAGTTCACAAAGAGTTAAAGGTTAAAATAGAACTATCGACACACAGACCACTCACATGACCACCATAGAATTAGTACACTGTAGAATTAGTATAAGATTTTTTATACTTGCCTCTCCTAGAGAATTTAATTATCAAGAACATACATTTCCATTAAGAATTATCTTGACTTTGATCTAAAGACAATAGAATCTTACGCATCAGAAATGAGCTTATGTTCAAATTGGCTGAAGTTAAAATGCTTAGTTAAAAAATATATTAAAAGAAGATTGATACATTTTTATATACTATGCTTTTAAAATATCTCCATCGTTTGCTGCATTAACTCCTTCTTTCACGACTTCACAGGTACCTATTCGCTTTCAACTTTAAAGTAACTGGCCCTGTTGGTACACGGGGAGTTAAATACATTTGCTTTGTGGGCTACCAAGACATTCAAGTTGAAGTTACTTTGACAACTACTTCTGATTAAGGCTTGAACATAATACCTAGTAAAAAATACTAACAGATTTGAAAATTAAGTATAATCATTCCACTTGTTACAGGCAGTGTTTCAAAAGATTGGTTAAAGATGAAACCAAATGTAATCTCTGAATAAGAATGGCAGCTGATAATGGATGATCATCAATGACTGTTTTATCTTAAAATAGATATATTTTGTTTAAACTAAATTACATTTTTAAATAGATTATTTTTAAATTTTTGTTTGTACGTCAGTTTGGATGCTATGAAATCTGTATTTCACATGAAGGAGGTGTACAAATATTGTGTATGGAAAAGGAGAAAACAGTAACAACTAATTAGTTTGACACTAAAACCACCATAGGTCTCAAAAAACTACATGCAAAACTGCACAATCCCTGACAACATTAGAAGCAATTTGCTTTAGTAAGAAACATAAATAGAGAAAAACTGTTGGATTCCAAGTCATTCTTAAACTGAATATACATACTGTTTTATCTGCCACTGTGGTGTGATTTGCTCCACTCTCCTTCTTATCTTTTAAGCCCTTAAAGAAAAGGGGAAAACAGATAAATCAATACACCAGAAATGTCTCTCCCACTCTTAGTTTCACTCATTAGATGGAAAAAAAAATTATCACCTCTTGTTTCTCAGGTGAAAGAGGCTCTGGATGAACAAATTCTTTATAGAAAACCTGTAAAATAAAAATTTTAAGAAGTGTTTATAGGCACTTTACATTAACTTGACATTACCAGAAGAACTTCCAGTACATTCAATTATAAGGAAGGATACACCGAACAGCAGTATTGGAAATTTCATTTCTCTGAATCAAACAATTCCCCATATGTAGGAGTCTTGAACACTTCTTTAGATTAATATTTTGTCATTTTGAAGTTGGTTCTCCCTCCTCCTTCCAGACAACAGAACTCTACTTTTAGAGCTGGACTCACAGGCATTACAGTAATGAAATTAACTTTTTTTCCAAATATCAAATCTGTTGGATGCTTCCATTACTAGATGCAATCTACAAGGACAGAAACAGGATTTGGAGACTTCTGCATCAGTCTGTGCAAAAAAGGTGCCTAGAACAGGGGAACCTATTAGAGATTCAGATTTTGCCAAGCCTCCCAAAGTCTTGAACTGGTGAAACTACTGTACTACAAGAAATAAAGTTGAACTATCAAAAAGAAGTTTCTGTTAAAATTTAACAAAAGATAACTGCTCTTGGGTATTTCTTTTTTAAGACTTCAGTTGACTTTTCAGAGGAAGCTTCAGAAAATCACTTAAAATACCTGAAAAACCTTAGCTTTACCAACTTCTACATTCAGTTAAGATGCCTGAGTTAGTGTTACACAGCTGAGACCTCAAAATCTTTTCTATAAAACCAACAAAAAGCAGACCTAACATTTTGGATAAAACTAAACATAAAAATCAGGCAGCATATACATATTTTTAGACCTTTCAAGCCACATTCAGCTACCAAAGGAATTAAAGATTTATTAAAAATCTGTTAGTGTGCCTCTAAGTCACTTTTAGGAATTACCTTCTCCTTAATAAGTGTGCTAGATTCAATAATTATGAGACATTTCCCAGTATTCCAAGCACACACTATCCATAATTCCAAATTTGCCTTGAATTCTTAAGCAGGCACACCATTAAACAAAGACAGCAAGTTTACTGGTATTTGTCATTAGTATGACTGTGTAGTTTCCTCCTCTGCTGATACAGAACTGGTGTACAGCTTGTCTGCACACACTTCCCTGTGCTGTTCTGTCTTTCTTCTTTGTCCCTCCCATCTGATTTGTTTCAAACACCTTTTTTTGCACTATGTATTTTTCATTTTTCATTGTTATCAGCAAAGTAGCTCATTTCTCATTATTTTTTCTTTTCCATTAGCATAGATGAACATTATCAGATTCAGCTCTTTATTAAATCAAATTTAATGGGAGTTTTACTCTGCCCCAGAGATGCACACTCCTACTCAACTAGCAGTAGCCTCTATGCCAAATCACAGGATTAAATGAAATAACAATGCATAACACAAGACAACAAACAAAAGAAAGCACTGAACTTTAAGTTTTCAGGTGGGCTAGATCTTGAGTAGCGAGCCAGAAATAAACTAAAACTGAAAAATCACTGTTGCAGTTTTAAAACAAAAAAGTACCTCTCAACCTACAACCAAAAAGTACCTACAGTGGTAGGTTGGTGATCCTCAGATATGATGGTAACACAACTGTAAGTTAAAGAATTATCATCATCTTTGTACATCATATGAGAGAACAGAGCAAATTGTAAAGTTTCTACCCATACCTGGGGCTTGAAGAGCTCAGAGCAGTTGGGAAAGAAGAGAGAAGCCATGGCATAGTATCCCGACCAACCCGGATGTTCCTCAGATGTAGTCCCAAAATAATACTCTGCCTGTTCATCCTGTCAGACACAGAACAGAATTTAGATTGTCAAACAATGTATAGCACGGTTTATCTCAAAAGGCAGCTGCAAGTCCTAGAAAGGAGCGTAATTTCTCTCTGTATACATCCTTGAACAGAATTTAATATGATAAAGGCCATCAGGCTTCCACAAGACTATTCCTCCTTGCTTCAAAAGGGGGGGGGGGGAAGTAATTTACATGTAGGCTTTTAACAATGCTTAACTCCAACAAAAGCTCAATACTCCTACAGTGGAGGTGCCAAAGCCAGCATAAGCTTGAGTCTACATGAACAAATTCTACGTTATTATGTTACCTGAAAGATTAAACATTATGCTAGGTTAGCAGTTACAGTTGTTACAGTATTTGTAACATGTTTTCCATATTTACTTGAAATAGTTAACTATAAGTCAGCTGTGTGTCCTATCACATTTGAAAGAAACACTATACATTCTGTATAAATCACTAGTACTCAGGATGTATATGGAGAAAGAACAAAATTGGACATGAGTATTTTATTTTTCTATTTGTGTGACTAAGTAGTCTGTTGCAAACAACATTTTCATCTAAAAGATACACACTTCAGTTTAGAGTTGATGCAGTTATTATTTAAACCCCTGGGTTTAGAAAAATTCTGAAAAACATTTTTACCTCACACAAAATCCAGAAAAGCCAGCAATTCCAACAGGCTCCTCACCATTCCTCACATCCCACCGATGCAGAAACTTTTTATCTTACAATGGAAGAGTGTCTCTTTCAGGCTCACAGAGCAACGGGGATGTAAATAAAATCTCCAACCTCCTGACCCCCAGATCTGCTTAACCATAAAAATCATAAGCTATGTTTTTCAACAAAATTCTTACCCCAAAGTTGAAGACTTCATTGTAGCAATCAGAATATCTCAAGTACCAAGTAACATTGTAACTTTGGGAGTGATCACAAGTCTTCTCATCTCCTTCAACTAGAAGGAAAGAACACAGGTAAGATCCCTTTATCTACCCCACTTTTCTTTACAGAGAATCATTTTAGATTAAAAAAAAAACTGAAAGCAAAACAACAGAAAACCTTTATCCTCAAATAATCTATTACTGTTAAGTAAAAAGAAGTATATGGAAAAGAGAATGCCATCATAAGATTACACAATTCTACTACAGAACAAAGACTGTTTGGAAACTTTTTGTTCTTATAACGTCCAGGAATATTCCAGTAAATGCAAATACCAAACAAGAAGACAACAGTAGTGACTCCCAGTGATTACAACTATAATAAAGGATTTGCCTTTCTAAGATACATCTAGCATACAGCAAGCTTAAAAAGAACAGGTTAATGCTAACAGCAATTTTTACTGATAATTCAAATATACCAAATATTTAACCATACCAATATAATCACCAAGAAAATAAATGGGAAGTTTGCAAGTCAGCATCCACAAACAAGCCATCCATACATCAACTCACTGTCAAAATTACAATCCTACCTAACACAGCAGTAAGACACAATTGTAAGTTTTGATTTATTAAAGAATAGACACAGAAGATGAAATATAAGAATTTACTCAGTAAAGATATTTATCATGTGATTTTTGTTTCAAGTATCATTCTGAAACTAAAGTCTGATGAAGAGAATTTTATATTAAGAAGATAAACTTCACATGTAAACAAAATGAGCAGTCATTATTCAGAATTTCTGAACAGTAATTTAAATGATTGTTTGTGTTTTGCCAGAAAACATTTGTGTTTTAGTCAGAGAAATGCATTGACAGAATATAGTCCCATACCTTCACAGGTACATTCACATCAAAATAGAAGCCCACAGATTTGTTACATGTACAGAATTCCTGCTAATGAACATTTCCACATTGACCATAGCAGAGAAATATATAACTAGTTAAAAGATTCTGCGATGGGAGTCTTCCCTGACTAACCCTGCTTTAAGTCACATGACTACTAGAACAGAGCTAAGGACTCAACAGCTGGGCCCCTACTATCAAAGATTTGAAAAAGAATGGAATGCGACTACTGAAAAATGAGAGTTTTCCTATGACTTCTTCTAATAAGTCTGAAAACAGGACACACATTCTCTACATAGCTATAAATGTGACAGATAGAACAACAAAGAAATGGAGAGGCAACACAAACAATGCAGTGATGTGGGTAGATGGCAAATTCCTAAAAGACAAAAACTTTTCTGATAACATTGGTCAAGTGAGGAACATCTCAAGAAAGTGCTACAGAGAAAAGCAGTACAGACAAAAATAAACAAACATCAAAACAGACATTATTGAAACTGTATGTTCAGCAATAACACCAATAAAAAGGCAAAAGAAACCACAACTAAAATAACCTATTGATCTAGGCAAACAGCTTAACTACTGACAGAAATCTTAAAGAAGTATCACAAAAGAAAGGCATTCACGACATTTACTCAGTTCAGTAACATGGAAATCAAAGTTCATTAGCCTTCAAACAGAACTGGCAACATTCAATTCAAACGCAGTCTTTGTACCAACATACAGATGAAAGCAGGACCTAGACAGGAAGCCAGATGCCTTCAAAAATAGCCCTTAAGAAAAGTAGTAGACAAAAATAAATTCATTACAGACAATAATAAGTAACAGTGGTAGTCCTTCCCAGCCAGAAGCAGAAGAAATCAATAGATGCCTGTACAGGGAATACACCATAAAAAATCAAGAAAGGGAAAGAAGAGACCAGGAGAAAACACAGGTCCTCACCAAAAACACTAACAACACATGATAAATACTGCTTGGCAAGATTGGCTTGGATGAACACTACAGAACGGATGGAAGAAATAACAGACAGCAAATAGAAGAAGAGAGACCAGTTTCCAAATGGAGGACAGCGAAAAAGGAAGGAAAGACAGTAAAGATGAAGCTTCACTTTACACACCAATTCTTAGGCAGTCAATTATCTGATACAGGTTAAGCATCATCTAGGCTGAGAAACTGAAATTAGATTCTTCGTTTTTGCTCACAAGCCAGCAAGTGATTCATTACTTAAACTCATGTAAGTCTTTTAATCACACTGGAATATAAAATAGTCATCTTCACCACAGAATTTTACAGCTTAATCCCTGAATAAAGGCTGACAGCACAGTGAAGTTGATGAAGCCAACAAGTAGTGCCAGGAGACCTGATTCTTACTGCCAGTTCTGCCGCTTCAAACCTGTCTTAGAGTAAACAAATCCTATTTCCTCTATGCCTTGACTCCTTCCTTCTCTTGGTTATTTCACCCGTATACCTCAGTCAGACTTACCAGAGAGGTTATCGTGGGGTTCCAAGGCTTAGATGGCATGTTAGTATAAGCAGTATAAGCTCGTTATGTCTGTTAAATTTCAGACACACACACACACACACACACACACACACAAAAGGCAAGCATCTAATGAAAGCTCCAGGTATCCTTTTCAAAGCTCCTTTCCCGCCCATACCCAAGCTTTAGATTTCTGCATTTTGAATCTGCCGCAGCGCTTGCAACTGTCTAGCTGCAAGCTGTGAAACACTACCCTGGACAAATGGGAACACCCTAACCTGGAACTGATAAGCCTTCACTACTAATTACCTTAGTATTAGCCTCCTATTTTAGATTAATATGAGATCAACAGAAACACTTAAACATGCTCCCTTTGACAAGAAGGGCAAGTGTCTTTCTGGTGCAACTAGTCCCTCAAAGCACTCAGAGCACATGCAAAAGATTTCAACCTTTAAATCATCTGTTTCCATCCACAAGTCACCCACATCCATATGAGACTACCACCTCAATGAGGTGTGCCTATTTACATATGAGAAGCTATCTTACAGAAACTCAGCTTACTGCACTAACCCAGATAATCCATAGCCCTGGCCAGATCAGGGAAAAGCAACAAAGAACATAAATAAATAAATAAATAAAACCTTAGCTCATTCACATACTGTGATCAAGAAGAGATAACTCAGCTCTCAGAAGGGCTCTATCATAGTGTTCAATGACATTCCCTTACCACTTTTGGAGGTATCCAGCCACAAAGGAACAGGGTCTCAAAAGCACTACCTCCTGCACACTGGCATCAGCCACCCTACAGTGCAACAGGCCCTGTCCCATTCAGTACCAGATCTCCCAGTCAGACCAATCTAACACATCTGAAATACAACAAGGATATCTCAGTAGGGTCTTAGCATATCCCACACCTAAGTATATTCTATCTGAAATGAAGTGTGACTCCAACTGTCCATCTCACCCTTTCCATAAACAGCCAGAGCAGAACCATCCAGTCTTGCTGCAGCCTAAACTGAGAGGCTTCAAGACTGCTAACACACCCAACCGTATCAGACCAATGGCCTACATCTAGTACCAGGAGATTATCCGCCACCACAGTTAAAAACTTTTCAGTGTTCTCAGTCCCAAATATGAAGTAGGGGCTGGGTCAAACAGCCAGGTTAATCCATCATGTTCACTTACATCTTAAGAATATAGTGGTGTTGCTGAAGAGAATCTTCCCAAAGTTAAAAAACTTCTTCCCCTACACATGTAAAAGAAAAGAAAAACATTAGTGAGTTTAATGTCACCCAGCTTGAGTATTATCTTCTTCCACTCAGGATTTTAAGTCAATACAGTAATGAAGGTGAATGCCAAATTAGGAGCCAGCCTTACTGGATTTTCCAGTCACACTTCACCACCCTTTCAAGCTACTTTTAAAGACAGTATGAAAGGCTTGGAGGGGTAAGTGCTCTGCAAAACTGAATCAATTTCATCTCTGTTCCTTGTAAGAAGACTTACACTTTAGCCACCACCAAAAAAAAAACCAAAACAAAACAAAAACTTTTGCTCCTAGAATCAACAGGAACGGGAACATTAATCAAAGAGCCTCTTTAAATCTGCTCGCGAAGCTCAGAAGTCTCACCAAAAGCGTGCTGACTCCCTCCGCTTAGCGAACACAAGTTTAACCAAACAACCGGCCTTTCACCACGCAACTTCCAGCGGGCGTGGGGGGAGCGGAGCGCGGAAAACCCCCCGCCTCAGGCTCCCGCGGCCCCGCCAAGGCGGCTGGAGGCGGCCAGAGGCCGCCGCCGCCCCGGGCACAGGCCGCGCCGGCGCTGCCCCCGCCGCGGGCCGGGCGAAGCCTCGGGCGCCGGGCGAAGCCTCGGGCGCCGGCCGCCGCGCCAGCGGGCCCGGCCGCGGAGCCTCCGCCGCCTTCCGCGCACTCACCATGGGCACCGGCAGCCGCCATTTGGAGAGCTGCCCGGCGCCCGCCGCGCCCGCCAGCAGCAGCAGCGCCAGCGGCAGCAGCAGCGCGGACCCGGGCCGCCGCCGCCGCCACCCCCCGCAGCGCGGCGCCGCCGCCGCCGCCGCCATCCCGCCGCACGGAGGCCGCCGCGTTGGCCGCGCCCCTTCCGCTCCCCGCGGAGGGCGGCGGCGGCTGTCGTGGGCGAACGGCGGCGGCGCGGGGCGGAGCCGCTGCCTCGCGCGAGCCTGCGCCGCCCCCGTGGCCGGCGGGTAGCGGCCCGGCCAAGGGCCCCGGCAGCGGGCGAAGCGCAGCCGCCGCGGAGCGCCGCCGCCCGCCGCGGGCTCCCTGCCGCCGCCGCCGCCCCACCGCGCGCTGGCGGGGCGCCGCCATGGAGGGGATCAGGTAACGGCCCGGGGGGCGGGAGGGGACCCCGTGGGGGCCGGCCCGCCGCAGCCGCTGCGCGTTCCCGTTCCCGCGAGGGGGGCCAGGGGGAGCAGCGGCGGCCCCCGCGGTGAGGGTGGGGGGCGGGCTTCGGCTTCCTGCGGAGGCGCCGCGGGAAGCGCGTCCCCGCCGTCCCGCCGGGGCAGCGCCGTCGCCGCCCTGCTGCTCCGCGCGCGGTGTGTCACCGCGCTTGGCCTCGCTCCGGCTGCAGGCGGTTAAAAATAAAGACACCGTTCCCGCCCCGGCAAAACCCCTCGCGGATGGCCCGCCGTGCGCCGAGGTGTCGCAGGCGGCGGCGCCGGGGACAGAAGGGCTCCGGCAGCGTGAGCCGAAGCGCCGTGTAATAAGCAGGGTTGAACTGCCCCAAACCCAAGGTTGCGGTCCGCTCCGCAGCGGCGGTGCGGTGTGCGCACGCTGGGTCAGAGTGGCTGCGATCAGGCCTTCGGGACTGCCGTCCGCCTTTTCATCCGTCGCGCGTGTGTAATTGCTAAGTGCTTGGTAAGCGACAGCTCTTTGCCTGCAGATGTGAGGACCTTATTCTCCCCTGTGTGTCTGAACTCGATGTGGTCTGAGGAGTGTTTTGATTCGGACGCTGCTGGTAGTCCATTTTTTTTTCAGAAAAGCCAAAAATTAACAGTTTTCTGACAGATTCAGAGGTCCGCTAAGTCTGGAGCTAACACAGAGCAATCAGAAGGTCAGGAAGGCCATGAGAAGCATCCCTCCCTCATTGCTCCCGCAGCAGGTAGGAGAGATGGAAGCAGAGTTTCTTCTTTCCTGCCGGCCCTGCCCATTTCTGCATTCATATTAGTGGAACTGAGTGTTTAACTGGAAGGGCTCCAGAAAGAGAACTTGAGTCAAAATGCAAGGCTCCAAGAATTCACATGCACTAAGATTCAGCTGTTCATCTCATACTCAATTGTTTGTCTGGGCAAACTCTCAAAGTTTAAAAGGAAGCCGCTTACTATTAACCTAAATCTGTAATAATTGCTCATATATTCAAAAACAGTAGTTCAAAGTCCAACGTTTTGTATGTCAGAGCTGTTTGTACTATCCTTAATCCTAACCACTCTTGAACAGGACTTCCATCATCTAATCATTCAGCAGGCCTTTGCTGAACACACATAAGAGTTCTCATTTTCTGCTCTTTCTAGTGTCCAGGATGAGGCTGTGGACAAAAGCCGGTTTAAGGAATGCAACCAGATTGCTTTTTACAGGTAAGGGGAAGGATTGTAGTGTATGTAATCATAATCTGCTATTTTCAGGATGCACTTTTCAAAGTGAGCATTCCACTTACTTTTAAACATGCGGTAATCAGCATATTTTAAAGGAGCAGAAAAGCTAAGGTGGAATCTTGTATCCAAAACCTCTTCTCTTAAAATTCCCAGAGTTGTCAGTCCTCTCATCTGACAAAGCCCCTGCCATATTTTAATTCTAGATAGAATCAAAAGGAACTCATTTTCTTGACTTTGAATATAGGGAATTCAAAATGATAGAACTCTCAAGAGAGAGAGTCTTCCAAAATTTCTGCCATTTGTTCTCAAAGCTTTCTGACAATAAATTAAAAGATTATGCTGCAGTTGAGCAAGTATCTTATCCAGAATTCAGTATCAAACATAAACTGATTACTCTGTTCAAGCTAGTCTTGACCTAAATGCTCCTTTCTTGTCACATTTCTAACTGAGATATATCTCCCTTTTTTTTCCCCTTCCATCCTCCATTGTCTTCTGTGTTTCCCAGGTAAAAGGAATGATTGCCTAGTGGCACACCAATTAGCCATTGACATACTGGGTTACAATTTCAGACATTTGCTTCTATCCTGCTGAAAATTACATTCAAAAGTCCAAAACACCACTTTGCCAATGGGAGCATGACTCCCTCTTTCTGTATCATCTGTCTTTAGCCTATCGTCATTTTAATGCAACAAATCTAATTTCTCAACAGGATCTTTCCGTTGTTGGCAAGCATCAGATACTGTTAAAAAAAATCCTGTATCTGCCTACATTTGTGCAATATATATTTTCAAGGAAACAAAGTCAGTTTACCAGTAAAGAAACTTCCCCTTAATGTAGCAACAGAGTGTTGCATTCAAATAGTTTGTAGAACCTTAGTTTAGCAAGAAGCATTCTCCGAACAGTGGAGAAAGTCTTTAATTCAAGTACTCTGTCCTCAAAACAACACCAGGGCTTAAAGCTTCAGTGAAAACTTACAGCAGCCCATCCAGACTTTGGCCATTTTCCTTTTTTCAGTTCTTTCTTTTGCTTTGACAGCCCAAGCAGTAGGTGTGGCAAGGCAAAGTGCTTTTTTGGATCTGCAGGCTCCAGAGTATCCCTTGAAGAGGAATATGCTGGAGTGCATGTCCAGGCAGTTAAAAATTACAAACGCAAATTGCTTCATCACCACAGAATGTAAAAGCTGTTCATGAGAGTGCTGCAAACCAGGCTTCATATGCTTTCATATGCTGCTGCATATGAAAGGAAGTGAAAATGTTTTATTCAGCTGGAGTCTTAGAAAGAAGCAGAATGTAACTGGACAACTTAGTATTTAACTAGTCACTTGAATTAAACCTGTTACTGTTTAAAAAAACAAACAACACATAGGGTGGTGATGGGTTGCTAAACTCCTGTGTTTCATATCTCGTTCATATATAAATATGTTCATGTATGTGTGCTCAGAACCATATGCCCTCTCTTTCCCCTTTTCTTGAAGCACTGATAATGCTAGTATTTGAAAAAACTCAAGTCAAAATTATTAAGTAAACATTTCTTATCTGGTATAGTGTCCTGATGTGTGGTTTAAGCTGCAACAATTAGAAAGATCAAAAATACTTTTTTGTCTTGACAGACGTCAGAAAATTCTACATCCTGGAAAATCCTCGTATAAAGCGTTGTTGGATTCAGTTGCATTAAGTGATGACAATGTCAAATTCCAAATTATTCATGAGGAGAATAAGGTGAGATCTCATTTTCGTAAGAAAGTATTTACACTTACTGCCTCATAAAGGGAGTATAAACACACCATGGAGTATAAACACACCATTTTGATAGGTCTCACTTATTATAAGAGAGTTTCCAGAAGTAGCAGTGAATATTAGCAAATGGTCTGATAATACTTGAGGTCCTTCAGTAGTAGTTTTTTATGATATGATGCAAAGTATCAGTATAAAGATATCATTTCTGGTCAATACTTTTCTGACAATTTGAGACTATTCAAGGAGACCAGATATTTTAATAAAAAAAAATCTTTAATGGCTCTATGAAAAATCTGAACAGATTTTTTTTTCTGAAAAAAATATTTTTAATTCAGAGTTTTCTGCACTATTCCAAAACAGTAAATTCTATTTGCTTAATGGATTAAGAACTTAAGTACTTTTCAGCACCTCCTAACCATGCCTGCATATTCCTGTGTTTGCTCAAAAGCAGCTTTTCGGGAGAAAAAAGTCTTTCTCATCCCTAGATAGATTCACTGTTAAGAAGACAGCCTTGGAAGAGGAGTGTCTCCCATTTCTCTGAAGTGTAACAGCTAACACAGTTTCCCAGGGAATGGATAGCCTAAACCTGCCTTAGATCATGAGAGTTTGGAACTATAGCATTCCCATTCCGTGCTCTAACCATCACATGAGAGAGACTGCATGAATTTTCTGTTTCTCTTGGTGATCCCGACCTTTCTGCAATCAGCACAGAAAAAGCAGCCTATTTTTTGCCTAGACTTTAAGGTACTCAGAAAAGAGGTGAAAAACTAAAGACACTTGTTTAAAGATACTGTAGTGTAAAATATTTCCTAGGGGGTGGGATTTGGAACTCAAATTTCTTCTCTCTTGCCTGCTCTCTGTCTGGCCTCACAGTTCTTTCATCCCCTGGAAGAGAACAGGACTAATTGGCTTCCAGGTGAAGGGAAAAGATACCAGGCCAAATTTCTTTAGTCAATTCTGTGTTTCACAGGAGGAAAGACTAAGAAAGAAGAAATCAGGAAAAACCTTAATTCTTGCACAGAGATCCCTAGGAGAAGAAAAAAGATCATTTTTTATGAGTTAGAACAGTGACTTCACGATTCCCCAAACTGTAAAACAGCAGGTAATATATCTTGGTGGATAGAGTACTATTATGCATTTTCTTCGGGTGTCTTTCTGACACAGTTCGTCAGTATCTGAGTAGTACTCTTCTCTTACATTGACAGCATAGTAGTAAAAGTTTCCAAGCTTCAAGATTAGTGTTTTCCTTACTGTTTGTGGGAAGAGCTGCAAAATGCTAGGCAAGAGAGTCCACTTAAAAAGAGTTGCTTCTTCAACGCAGAGAAGTAGAAGTAGCTGATGTAAATTCAGACGGATGATGATTGTTACTCTGCAGTACTAACGTGCATTAAATAAGAAAGCAGACATGCTTTTGTTTTCAGACAGGAAGTGTCTGATGACTTTGAGTTGAGAAGTAAATTGTTTTTCTTTTTATTGCCAGTGTACCTGTTTGCTTCTAGGTTCTTCTAAAAGTAGAAATTTGTGAAATAGAGGGCAACATTTTCAGGCTTAAAATTAATGAGGCAGCTCCTCTCAGAGCAAGGTATGAAGTTCCTGATGTTCTCATAAAGGAACCTACCACCCACAGGTAAGTGATGGGAGATGATTTAGCATATCAGTACCTTATAGAGCTTCACTTTCAAAGATGCGCTCCCTCTCATTTGTGTTGAACTTACAGTTGTGTCTCACATACCAAGAAGTTACAGAGAGAGAAAATAAAAATGCGTGTGATTAATTTGTTTTCAAAAATTAATGTTAAATACAAAAGAGAAAGTTTATTCATGTATATCAGAAACTTGCAGTTATTTGTCATGGCCAAAAATAGCCTACCAGTTATGATGCATCATTTTATCTAAGTATTACCTGTTAATGTGAAATAAATGCGAACTTTGGAAAATGTTTAAGGCAGTTCTGTAGCCACCTATTGCATTGTGAAATGGAGCCTGAACACAGAATGTATTTGGGGGTCTTTGCCTCAACATGAGCCTTTATACTATATGCAGATATTCTTGGCTGATATTTTGTTTCAGTTTGATATTTAGCTACAATAGGTTTCACATGTTGCTGACTTATGTAAAACTGTGGTTGTTTTTCATTTGCAGACTCTCTATATTCCATAAGGAGGCAGATATTTTGGTGCTGAAAAGTGTTAATGAGGAATACAAGCTTCAGGTCACAGCAAACCCCTTCCAGATTGAGCTACAGTCCAAGGATGAGATTGTTCTGAGCATTAATTCCAATGGGTTATTATATTTTGAGCACCTACAACCACCTCCCAGTGATAGGTATAGTATCTTTGTATTCCACCATATGTCTAATTAGTGCTATAGCTGAAGATAAGCAGTTCTGTGGAACTGTGATTTCTGTGGTGGAAGCCCTGACACCTTGAAACCTGACATCCCTTTTTCCTCGTGTCAGTAAGCAGTGAAATTTTAACAAATGAATTCTAAGTCAATTAATTGCAGGCAGTTTGAAACCCTTACAGCAGCCATGTGCTCATGCTAACCTCATTTAAGAGCCAATTCTCTAGGACACTTAGAGTGTTCATGTTCTGTTGTCTTTCTTGGGAGTCAGTGATGGCAACATGATGAGGTTTTCAGTTTTGTCTCCTCTTTGTTTATGACTAAATTGCTCCTTAAGGAAGTTTTGTTCCCTTTATAATGTGTCATATAGTTGCAACAGTTTACAGGCCAGTCCCACTGCGTGGCATTAAGAGGATGAGAAACCACAGTGCAGGACATTTATCAAGACTCGGAAAATAGCAGACAGCTTTCTCCTCAAGAAAATTGCTTCAAAAATTTTAATGTACAGAGCAGAAGAAGAATGACCGGAGGATCTTCTGGGTGGGTTAAATGCTGACACAGAAGAAAAATGTGAAAGCCCAAGGAATCAACATAAATATAGAATGAATTTTTTTTTGACATTGACTATTAAAATTTGACTATTAAGATTAGATAATTAAAGCTCTCAACTGTGATACTAGTTTTCAAAATAGTAACCAAAAACTGCTATATAATGCATAATGCTTTATGAATTGTCTACTTGAAATCTTCCCTTACATTGTCAATAAAATGTTTATTTCTATGTATTTGTTTTCACTAGGAAAACTACAGCAGAAAACAAGGAGGAGACAGCAAGTGACTCCTCTAAGGTAACCTATGCTTACTCTGTGATTCTAGCATGAATATATTATAGAAAAAATAATTCGTTCATTAGAATCACCTGCTCATGATTTCTTCTGGTAATGTGCTTACAAACAGCCAAATAGAAGGCCAGCCATACCTAAAATGCAACAGATAGCAGTGACTTCATCTTTATCATAACCCCAAAATGCAGTGATTTTTTTTTCTTTTTTTTGGAGCTTATTACAGTGTGCTGTGGGCTTTCTAGTCATTTTTTCACAGGAGAGATGAATGTGGTTGAGGGTCCCACATCAGGTGTTCCATGTATGTGTGTTCCTGTATAGCTGATAAAACTTTTTCTTAGTCTAAGTATTTTTTATTGACTTTCTAAAAGGATCTGGATTTCAGATTGAGATATTTTGCCAAATTTGTAATTGAGTTAAAGTTTGTTTGTGTTGTAAGGGCTGCAGAAAGCATCAGGTAGATCTGGCTCTTCTTTAGATTATTTTTCTTCTGTTCTTGATCTCTGTTCTTTAATTTGGAGCAGATGCATAACAGGGAGCTTCATGATGATACTTGCTCATTTTCAAATTCCCTTTTCATTGCAGAGATGATTTGAAAAAAAAAATAAAAGAACTGTTTTATAACCAGTCCAAAGATATGTTTCCACATATGTCCATGCCTACTACAATTATAAGATTCTCTGTGAAAAAGGACCTGGTCTTGGCAGTGCATAAAGACACATACCATTTTTCTCAGTTGACTGAGTTATACCCATGATGTAATTTTAGTCTCTTCGTGAGCAGATGGCTATTACTCTACCATGCTGTTATAAATGGCAGAAGCTACGCTACCTGCAGCATACTTGCATCTGAACTCTAGGTTCTGCTGCAGAGTGTGCTTGCTCTGAGGCAGTCACACTGCTGGCCAGGCCATGTCCACTTATTCTGGAATAAAATTAGAAAAGAAAAGTAGGAAAGACACCGCAGACAGTTGAAATTTAAGGACAATGAATAGCAGGGCACAGGACACAATTTGAGGGAGGCTAAATGTATCAGGTATACAAGTAGGACTCTGGAGAGTCTACAGAGCTTGTTTGTTGTCTGACTTACAGTTTGGGAAGGAAGGGAGTTGGCTTCTTTTTTTGTATAGATTTTTCTATGTGGTTCCAACATCTCCCATCATAAATCACACTGAAATTTCGTAAGTATATTAAGAGTTCAGGAATGCAGTTATTACTTTTGTGCTGTCTTCTGCTGCAGCAGAGTGCTCTTGCTCTCCACTAGCATGTCAGTTCTTCGGTGTAACATTCATGCAGCAGAATCCGAATTGCATTTTGTATTCATGTATATTAGCCATATTTGGCAAATAATCAGTTAATCATGTATAAATCTCATGTAAGTAAAGATGTTTTGCTTAGAAATATATGGCCTGAGCAGCTGCATTTCCTAGGCTTATGTATTTTTATTTATGTAGGAGAAACAAGAGGATCTAGGACTCTGGCAAGAGAAATTCGGCAGTTTTATAGACATCAAAGCCCATGGTGAGTCTTGATCTCATTCTGAAAACAGCTTTATTGTTTTGTGTATACCTGTGTGCGTTCATATTTCTGCCTGCTTTCTGTTTAGCTACTTAATGTTTACCAGTACCTCTCCTCTATCCTTCTTTTAAATTGTCTATCAGTTACCACGTATTTGTAACAAATTTGATGAAGGTACTGGAAGAATCTGTTAGGTATCTAGTCAGGAGGGAACACATTAAATGTGACACATTTCATCAGAGAGGGATATGTCTCATTCTTCACACAGCATGACCCTGTCTGGAGTGGGTGAATGGTATATAACTTACTCTTTTTTTTTAAATATCAGCACATAACATTGATTTCACCTGTAGCTTATTCTCATGACACATCAGACATCATGATATCCAAGCATTAATAATTATTACAGGGAAATGTAGGGGAATACAAAAGGAAATACTGAGTAGATGTAAGTAATAATAATAATAATGAGTGGTTTAGAAACCTGTAGGTCAGTAGCTCAAATACAGTTTAAACTATTAAAGACCGGAAGTCATTACCATCTGCTGTCTGTCTGGTTGTGTTCTGCATGAGTTGAGTTGGTTAACTCCATTTATTACCTCTATCATACAACCTTTTTTAGCAGCCAGCGCTGCCTGACAGCTGCTGTAAACACAGCAAAGTCTGAAAGAGCTTTCAGACCCTAGTCTGAAAGTAAGGGTTTCTTCAGTTTGCAGTCAAGGCATGCAAATGGAAGAAGCTGTCACTGTTGTGCATGTTGTGTCTGATGAATTAGGCCAATGTCATAGATTCACTGCCTTCTCTCTGTTGGGGGAATAAAGTCCATTTGGTGAAGTTCTGATCCTGGAGCCACTGCTGGTCAGTCTGGAGGGTCTCTGGTCACATGCCAGAAGCTGATCTGGATTCAGTAGTGTGAAAAGATGATTTCACTGACAGAGGCACTTGTGCATCTTGCTCTTTTAGCTGAGGCTGAAGAGAGGAGTGTTAGAAAACAGGCGACTGACTCTAACATCCATCCTGCTGTACCACTGTGCAGCTCAGCTTGGCTTATAGGTAGTGGGTTACAGACAGGAAATAAATATAAAGAGTTTTACTGCATAGTAAAGAAGTGACCCACTATTACATGTTTTTCCATTAAACTAATTCATTTTACCTTCTTAAGAAGATAAGGAGTACAGTACATAAGTAATAATGAATGTGAACTTGAAGTGTGAAAAAACTGCTTACTAAAACTCTTTAAATTATTATTATTTTTCATTACATTTAGGTTATTCTGCTCTGTTGCTTTCATCTAAGGCTGAGAATGGAACTCTGTGCTCTTGTGTTTTCATTTAAATAGTCTTTTCTTACTCCCATAGGCCCTAGTTCTGTAGGCATGGATTTCTCTTTACATGGATTTGAACATACTTATGGAATACCACAACATACAGAAACACTCCTTCTCAAAAACACCAGGTAAAGAGGTGGCAGACTGCTAATAAAGGTATTGTTGCTTTTGCAAAAAGCTGTAATGCTATCTGAAGGATTTAATAAAAACAGCAGTTTGGGATATGTTTATCCTATCTAGTGTGCCTTTTAGTTCAAAGTTAGTAGCATGCTAAGTCATAGCCTCTGTCCCTGTGGACTCAACTGATCCACTTCCCACTCTGTAGTTTAATGAATGATCCTTTCTGTTCTCTCTCTGTTTTCCATGTAGTTTTTTTTCAGAATTGCAAAATGAATTGCATTTAAACAGAACATATATTATTGAAAATCTTAAACGAGCAGCTGCATTAGGACTTCATGTATTTCAAGGGGATAGAAGAATTCAGGATTCATAAGTTAGAGCCTAGAGCGAATGAGCAGTAGTTTCACTGGCATTTGATTTAGCCAGCTAGGACCAAAGCAAAGAAGCGATAATCTAGGTTGTCTTCACTTCAGCTCTGGATGATAAACGATAGACCACAATACAGAATGTTCACTGAGTTTGGCAGAACTAAAGCTAAAATTGGCTAGTGCAGGATGCTTACATATGACACATCTGTTTGTTTGTTCCAGTGATGGTGATGCCTACCGGCTTTATAATTTGGATATTTTTGGCCATAAGATACATGACAAAATAGGCATTTATGGTTCCGTGCCCTTTCTCTTAGCCCACAAGCCTAACAGAACTTCTGGGATCTTCTGGCTGAACTCTTCAGAAACACTGGTGGATATTAGCACAAAGGCAGTAGCTGAGGTGAGAGTTGCCCATGGCCCACAGAATTTAATAGTGAAAGAAAGCACCTCAGGACAGGACCAGCAGCAGCATGACAGAATCATTAGAGATAAATCGTCTTCCTCCTAACAAAGAATTGTCAATCTTTTGTTCATTTCTCCTGCATTTATTTTGTTAAGCCTTTGAAAAGAACAAAATGAATTCTTTCAAATGCCAAGTTATAGGTTTTATGTTTTGACAGGTGTACAAGAGGTAGCAGAGAGGACATATGCAACACTAGAGCAGAAAAGTCTACACAAGTGGATGTAGCAGGCAGAAAAAAAGGCTAAGAAAAATCATAATTCTCTTTTGTTTTGAGGAATATTTTGGAAATTTTAAGTTCTTGTCATTGCCACTCATTTCTCCTCAGCTGACATATTTTTTCTGTGGAGTGCAATTGACTTTCAAGAAATATACAAAGAATTCAGGAGATAAGCTCAGCTCCTGAAGTACAAATATATGAATTCTGCTGAAAATGAAATAATGAAAAAAATCCTGCTTTATTCCAATACTTAATTATATGGTTTAAATTATTCATTTTTTTATTACTTCTGAGTGATTTTAAAGCTCAGGCAGACAGGGCATAGTTTTTAAGCAGGTTACAGAAAATATTTTAATTACTGTGCTCCTCATCCATTTTTTCTTATTAACTCTAAATCTGTATTTTGTGTATGCATTATGCAAGACAAAAGGTTGGCGAAGAATATATAGTAAACTTTCAGCACAATATATGTAACAGTTAGAATTCTTTGTGTTTCCATCTTTGCTCTGTATCTTCATTGAACAAAGATTTGATAGATTCAGCTTTAATATGGTTCTCTTCAAAGCATGTGCCCTCCAGATCCACTGCAGAGACTGCTAAGCAGAGGGTACTGCCTCAAACTGATGTGCGCTGGATGTCAGAGAGTGGGATCATTGATGTTTTCCTGCTGATGGGACCCACTGCTTTTGATGTCTTCAAGCAGTTTGCACAGCTGACAGGTACTAGCTCACATAATTGAAGAGAGAGTACGGCACATTAGATGAGGAGATTCTCTGAGGAACACGCTGTATCGGCAAGTAGTTCAATGTTTGCCTACCCCATTGTGTGTGGTAGGCCAGTTGTTCTGAAATTGCAGTTTGCAGAGCAAAGGCTGATGCTTTATGAAAATGGGCTTTCAGCCTTGTTTTCATAGCATCTGCAGCTGGCCAAACATCTAGTTGAGAAGCCAGCATAGTTATTCTGAAACTGCTCTGTTAGAGGAACAGAGGAAACACTGGGGATTAGAGCTCCTGGTCGTGGTCAACGCAGGCTGTCTTATGATCAGAAAAGACTGAAATTATGGAGGGATAGATAATGGAGAGTAGAGAAAGAAGGAAGAAGACATGGCTGTTCAGTGTGTCTGTTACAGGAGGGAACAAAAGTGCCCTGGAGATAAATGCCAGGAGAAGAAAAGAAGCAAGAGGTATGGGAAGAGAATAAAAAAATGGAGGAAAAAGACGTAACATTTTATAAAAGCAGAATTCTTCATATTCTAAACAGAATGAAAAACTCAGAAATATCCCTGGTAGTGTGTTAGCAATGATAGCATTTTCTACATAGATTTTATGGAGACAATGTGGTTCAGCTGAACAGGAATAGGAAGGTAAGCAGATCACAAAAGGATCTTGCCAAGCTGAAGTGCACACAGTGGAAAAAATCCTTGCCCCTGTTGGCATACAGATACATATGTATTTTCTAATTTAAAAATATCTAGACAATTGCAACTCCATGGTTCTCCTTACTGTGGCACCTGTTTGCCTAATTCACTGCTCAGCTTCAAGCAGTCACAATGATGGCATTCTACTGAGTTTGATGTATTTGGTTGTTTGCATTAATGACAGCTAAGTTCGCCCAAAATATTTTTACATTAGAGAAATTTTAAAAATAAAATTGCAATAGTCACTAAAATAACTCTTCAGCGTTGTGGAACAGCAAGTTCTTTCTCACCCTTACATTATCATTTCATCCCTCTCAGCTGTCTCTGGCTGTTGCTGTAATGTTTGTTATGAGCTGTGTACCTTAACTTCAGCAAGGCTTTTGAAACTGTCTCCCATAACATCCTCCTAGATAAGCTCAGAAGTGTAGGTTAGACAAGTAGACAGTGAGGTGGACTGAGAACTGGCTGAAAGGCAGAGCTCAGAGGGTCGTCATCAGTGGCGTGGAGTCTAGCTGGAGGCCTGTGGCTAGGGGCGTCCCCCAGGGCTGAGTACTGGGTCCCATCCTGTTCAACTTCTTCATCAGT
The DNA here is from genome assembly GCF_028389875.1 of Rhea pennata. NCBI lineage: Eukaryota > Metazoa > Chordata > Aves > Rheiformes > Rheidae > Rhea > Rhea pennata. The sequence continues at coordinate 15,688,331 of NC_084667.1, read as the reverse complement.
GACCTGGCTGAGGGGACAGAGTGCCTCCTCAGCAAGTTTGCTGATGCTACCAAGCTGGGAGGAGTGGCTGATACACCTGAGGGCTGTGCTGCCATTCAGAGAGACCTGGGCAGGCTGGAGAGTTGGGCAGAGAGGAACCTCCTGAGGTTCAACAAGGGCAAGTGCAGAGTCCTGCACCTAGGGAGGAATAACCCTAGGCACCAGGACAAGCTGGGGGCTGACCTTCTGGAAAGCAGCTCTGCAGAGAAGGTCCTGGGAGTGCTGTTGGATGACAAGTTGACCATGAGCCAGGAATGTGCCCTTGTGGCCAGGAAGGCCAATGGTCTCCTCAGGAGCATTAGGAAGGATGTTTCCAGCAGATGAGGGAGGTGATCCTGCCTCTCTACCCAGCCCTGGTTAGGCATCATCTCAAGTTCTGTGTCCAGTTGTGGGCTCCCGAGTACAAGAGAGACATGGAGCTACTGGAGAGAGTCCAGCATAGGGTTACAAAGATGGTCAGAGGGCTGGAGCATCGGCCCTGTGAGGAACAGCTGCGAGAGCTGGGCCTCTTCAGCCTGGGGAAGAGAAGGCTAAGGGGGGGATCTTATCAATGTGTACAAGTACCTGAAGAGAGGGTGTCAAGGGGATGGGGACAAACTTTTTTCAGTTGTCCCATGCGAAAAGACTAGAGGCAACGGGCACAAACTGAACCACAGGAAGTTCTGCTTGAAGGTGAGGGGGAATTTGTTCCCTGTGAGAGTGACAGAGCACTGGCACAGGTTGCCCAGAGAGGCTGTGGAGTGTCCTTCTCTGGACATCTTCAAGGCCTGCCTAGATGCAACCCCGTCTACCATGCTCTAGGTGACCCTGCCTGAGCAGGGAGGTTGGACTAGATGATCTCCAGAGGTCCATTCCAACCTCACTGACTCTGTGATTCTGTGAGCTTATTTCTAGGGTTCAGTCACTTGAGTTTGAAAAATGTGCACTAGGCTCAAACTTAGGCCAGCATTTCCCTACGGCAGACAGTTACATATTAATCATGGCTCTCCAGTTAACTTTTCTGGAGTCTCTGAATAAAATCCTGAATGGCATTAACATGTTATCTTCATTCATATATTCTTCCTAGGCACTCAAGCCCTACCTCCCCTCTTTTCTCTGGGTTACCATCAATGCCGCTGGAATTATGAGGATGAGCAAGATGTCAAGGCAGTAGACGCTGGCTTTGATGAACATGACATTCCTTATGATGTGATATGGCTGGACATTGAGCACACAGATGGGAAGAGGTATTTCACCTGGGATAAGAAAAAATTCCAGAACCCCAAAAGAATGCAGGAACTTCTCAGGAAGCAAAAACGCAAGGTAAATAATATAGCAAGAAGGAAGAAAATATTTCTTTGTAGCGTGAAGATACCCAATCTAGCTTTAAGCAAGGTAGTTCAAGTATTGGAAGGATGAATTAGGTTGTGTTACAGTCTTCCAGTATGCAAGATATTTCATTGACTCCAACTCCTAGTGCCATTATTTTATTCTGTAGTTTGTTCTATACCCTGACCATCAGGCTAGGCTTAACATGTGTGAGGCTCTATCTTACGAAAGCAGCCCTGTCCTGTCATTTATAGACAGCAGAAAATCTTTCAACTTAACATTGTGAACTCTCCCCACTGGTAATTGCTATCCTTGCTGCAACGTCTCTTTTTATTAACAATACATTTTATTTCTTGCATATATTAATTCGGATTTGGCCCTTTATGTTGGTAGGATTGCTTACCATAGACCTTTCTCTTACCATAAAAAATCTTCTCTGGAATTACAGAAAAATGAAAATACACACATTTAAAATCTAAAAGTTGTAGAACTGCTGAATGGTTGAATGCTTTGGCCAAAAGCCAGCAGCCAGAGGAACTGTTGAAATAGCATTCAAGTTTGTTAATAGAAGCTATAGTATTTTTCCAGCCTTACAGCAGAGCAGTTAATGGCAGCAGAAGATAACACTGCAAAATACAATACTTGGATTTTTTTTACTATTACTATTTTTGTTTAGAAATTGTTGCTGACGTGTGTTATACAAACTAAGATATATTTAAAAGTCTCAAGGCAAATAGTCTAAGTCAGGGACATCACTTCAGAAGTCAGTGTATTTTCCCATTAACAGAATACAACAGTGAACTAAATTCAGCTTTCTTCTGAAACAGTGTTTTGTTGATCCTTATTTTAGAGGGCTAAGCATGAATTCATGTCCTTGTAAATTCATTTGTTTTACATAGGTATAGTACAGTATATACAGTATATACAAGCACTGGTAACTGCTTTCTAAAATTAGTAACAGAAGGTATTCTTTACTTGAAATGAACTCTTTTATCTGCCTTTTATCAGATGTGAACTCTTACTGGAGTGCTCTGTACAGTTGATGCTAATGATGCATTTCATTTTCTTATCCTGGCAGCTTGTTGTCATCATAGATCCCCACATTAAGGTTGATCCCACATACACCCTGTATTCACAGGGCAAGGACAAGGGATATTTTGTGAAAGACAGGAATGGACAAGATTTTGAGGGCATTTGTTGGCCAGGTAAAGAACTCTTCTGTCTCTACATTTCAAGTTGTTTATTTTATAAACTTTGCAGGATATTTTAACCAGCACCCATGCAAATAGAATTAATTTCTCACAATCCATGCATACCTTGTGGCTCCATTAGCTTTTGTATGTTCGTGTTCTAATTGTTTCAGCTGTAATACTTGCTTTGCTGCATTTGTTGGCTCTGCAGATAATCCCAGTGTCTAGAGCTAGAAGAGTTGAATTTTTTGAGCAGAACACCCATACCTCCTCCCCAGCTTGTCTTAGGTAACAAAAATCAAGTCTAGTCTGTTGCAGTGAACACATTTGATATAGGCTGGATTAAATTAAATGAACCATAATACAGATGATGCATGAGTTTGAGTGATAATACAGTGATCCTATATGTTATTTCTCATGAGGAGATCTCAAATTACTTTAGAAAGGAGGTTGTTCTCTTTTCTTACATGCTGAAAGTGTGCAATCACAGCAAAGGAATGTCAAAGAATGTGGAAAAAGTCAAGGATGTACTACAACTTCTCATAGTATGTCAGTGATTTAAATATTTCTAATATTTTAATCTGTGTGTGCATATGTATGCACATAGAACTGCAACTGCAGATCTCTCATGGGGCTCAGGACATAGTTTTTCAGCTTTTGAGTGGCACTTTCCTGTTGGAGCTCAGAATACAAGGGATTCTACTCCTCTCTGGCTTCCTGTTCATGTCTGAGCATACTTCAAATTTCTGTCAAAAATCCTTAAACGGTGCTGAGTTTCAGACTTGCAGAGTCTGTATTTGTTGGTCTGCAGAGCGTGGCAAGGGGTATACTGAGTTCTGCGTTGGCTTAGAATTTGTTCCTGAACTTCTGTCTCAGAAACAATAGTAGGCATATCATTGCCGCCCATTGTGGAAAGCATCCTATCTGCTGGCCACTCTATTTAGATAGGAAGACAATACACACTCTTAAAATCAGGTAAATAATTAGAATCTCCCGAATGTGCAGGTTCTTCTTGTTATCTGGATTTCACCAATCCTGAAGTGCGAAAATGGTATGCGGATCAATTTTCCTTCAAAACGTACAAGGTTTGTATTTATTTGCTCCGATCTAAACATCCCAGAAAATCTTAAAATGGGGAAAAGAGAGGAAGAGAGAAGATAAACTACTGGCTAAGCAAGTTGTTGGCTTTTATAGTTGTGTTAGCGTAATGTAGAAGAAAATACCTTGATATGCTGAAGTACTACAGAAGAATATTCTCCACGGCCTTGTCTAAATTAAGAAAGTTTTAACCCATACTCCGCCACTGAAACTGCTCACCTAGTTTTAGCAGTAAAATGTGCAGAGTGGAGGCATTATAGCAACTCATCATCCAACACAGCTGCCCCATTTCCAGCTTTTACTACCTTGACAGTACACAACAAGTGAAGTGGGAATAACAGATTTGAGAGATTACATAGTTATTCCCATCTCAGTGACCTCTGAAATGAATCCTCTGAGGTGTCGGAGGCAACATTGCAGTCCTCACAGTCACATCACCTTGACCTTCCTTCCATCCTGACCTTCCTTCCAGCCTTCTCAACCACTCCTGAAAGTACTTGGCTGAACGCTGCCAGAAACCTCCAATTTTCTTCCCCACATTGAAGTCCTGCTTTGCAGTAGAGGTTGTTAAAATCACTCCTATGATGTGTCAGCTGATATTTCCCACACTGCTTTTCCTATCCAGGTTTTCTCTTCTGACCTTTTCTGATATTTCTTCATGGCTTTTTAATACTTCTCTTTTGATCTTCCTTGCCATTCCACACTCACCAGAAGGTAGGCATAGCAGGCAGCTTTGCCGAGCTTTGTGAGAATTGCAAAAAATCAAATGATTTTGTGGGCTGCCATCCTGAACAAAAGGCCCACCAAGAGAGAAGGTAGGCCTTCTGGCAGCTTTCAGGTGGCCACTGGAGTGTAATTACTGTGTCCTGCTTGGCTGCTGCTGTTTCTACACATAGCTCAGGCTATGAGATGAACCACTCACTAGTGATGAACACGGTATGTCATGGCAGCAGGTTTGTTATGTCTCAATTGCAATCCTGTGTCTTAGGGGTCAACTAATATCCTCTTTGTGTGGAATGACATGAATGAGCCTTCGGTCTTCAGAGGGGCAGAGCTAACAATGCAGAAGGATGCTGTGCACTACAGCAGCTGGGAGCACCGGGAAGTTCACAACCTTTATGGATTTTACCAAGTAAGAGTGTCTGGAGACACAAATCAGCAGTTATCCTCATGCATTGTATCTGTTGTGGTGAGGATTGTATTTATGCAGCAGTAGGTATTGCACAGTCTCCATCACAGATTGAAAGTCTGTTGTGCTAGTACTACTGTATTTGAAATAAACTGTTCTGTGACTGATCCACAAGACAACACCAAAACATTCCATGCTTCTCTTCTGCAACAGTGTAATGACATTAATTATAACTAGTAATTTATTTTATTTTGCTCACGTATATCCTAGTAAGAATGTGTTCTTTTAATAGTACCTATTATTTGTGGATACATATTTCTTAATTTTCCTGCATTGGAAGGGCTAAAATGGCTGTGTAGCAAATAACCTAATTAGCGAGTTTATCTCCCTGACTTTTATTACCGTGATTTTCAGCAAATGGCAACTGCAGATGGACTCATCAAGCGTTCTTTGGGAAAAGAGAGACCATTTGTCCTCACACGATCTTTTTTTGCTGGATCTCAGAAGTATGGTAAGCAAGAACTAACTACATGCCCTCTCTAGTGCATTGTTTTTTATTAAGCTGGGTGCCTAGTAGTTAAATACACAGGAGGACAGAAAGTATGTTAGAAATACTGAAATTGCTAGCTCATAAGGATGCAGCTCTTCCAAAATCTCAGGAAAGGCTGGCAGAATGTGTATAAGTTAAAGGCAGAATAACAATCTGTGTCCTGTGACACATCACCACCAGCTTTTATTGCATATTTCAGGAGCACATTGCATGAAATAAAATAATTGACAGGAACAGTAGTTCACTACCATTCTTGTCTTTTCTCCTTAACTGCAAGCGTGAGCTGAAGTGTACCCACCACTTGACTGTGTAATTCTGAAACTGGGTATTTCCAGGGGCCGTGTGGACTGGAGACAACACAGCAGAGTGGGAATACTTGAAAATCTCCATTCCAATGCTGCTCACCATCAGCATAGCAGGGATTTCGTTCTGTGGAGGTAAGGTGTTTATCTCTCTCTGAATAGATCACCGGTTTCATCAACTTTGTATCCCGAGATAGGCTTCAACACAGATGGTGAAAAGCTCTGATGCTACAGTGAATTTCCAGACAGTTTTACAGATTAGTCTACTTTCAGAAGTCAACAACTTGGCTCCTTTCTCCACTAAGCCTTTTGTAGTGCTTGTGTCCCACCTGGAGCCAGGATCTGGGTGGTGTTCCATACCATCACTGTGACAGTCCTCTGTCACTGGGGAAGGCACTCACTGAGCTTCCCAAAGCTCTCTGGCAATTTCATTAAAAGATAAATTGTCAAACCAATTTTCTGCTCTTGTTTGGACAAACAGCTGCCCAGCAGCCAGACCACAAGTGCCCCATGAAATGCATGGATTATATGCTGGGAGTATTGGTTAAAGAGGAACTTAAATGTTTTTTCAAAATAATTTCTAAAAATGTGTGGTTTTTTTTTCTTTTTTTTTTATCTGCACAATATCTAGCTGACGTGGGAGGGTTTATTGGAGATCCAGAACCAGAATTACTTGTTCGTTGGTATCAGGCTGGAGCCTACCAGCCCTTCTTCAGAGGTCATTCTAACATGGAGAGCAAACGGCGAGAACCTTGGCTCTTTGGGGAGAAGAACACCCAGATCATCAGGAAAGCTATTAGAGAGCGCTACACCCTCCTGCCCTACTTGTATACGCTGTTCTATCGGGCACACACAGCAGCAGAACCCGTTATGAGGTAAGAGGTTGGTCAGGAAGTTTAGTGATTACCTTCTGCAAGTCACTTGGAGGAAGAAAGTTAAATTACTATCTCTTACTTTCAAGATTGCTATTTAAATACTTACAAAACAAACACAAAAATGACTGAATTCTATTTTCTTGCTTTTTGCAAGCCTCGGTAGGATCCTAGTAGGAAAATTACATATCCTTTTTTTCAAATGAGATTTGGAGCGTACTGATTCAGTAAATACTGCACACGTACAATGTCAGATGTGCTTAAGGTAGTAGAATCCAAACTTCTCCTCATAATGAAGAATATTATCCAGTATTCTGACCCACATTTCAACACACTAGCTAACATACTCTGAACTTGCTGACCTAAAAGCATCAAGGTCATTTTTACCCCATGTGAAAAATATCTGTTATTATTGAAATGTTACTGTTATAAAAGCTTATTTCATGTTGTTAACTTGATTATTTGTCTTTGCAGTATTTCATATTCCTTTAGTAAAAAATCTAGTAATCTAGAGCAGAAGTAAAATTAGAAAATGAACCTTCTGCTGCTCTCTAACCTCTAAAAATGTGTCTCAGGGGAATTGAATGCAACAGTGCTTCCAGAAAAAGATGAATGTAACCAATCTCCTTGGTATTATTGTGTCTTTGAGGTTTCCCTAGACCTGTCCTTTTGCACCATATTTATCTTTACTCATTGTTGAGCAAATACAATATGTCTCTGAAGTTTTAAGAAAGATAAGGCCTTTCTGAAGACAGGAATTGTAGACTGAATTATGAATATGATTTACATTACAAATATAGTGTGTCTGCGTGCACGTTTATAGGTACAGATGCCCCTGATGTATACACTGATACACAGATTGAGCTTCTTTCTTTCTGGAAATGAAGCCTACATTGACCCACAAGGTTAAGTAAAGCAAATATCATGTTGAATTTTCTGCAGTAGCTACATAATTACAGTGAAAACATGGTATTTTACTTACTGAGACAAACAGAGTGGAAAATGTGCCTCATTAGTGAGCAAATAAACAGCAAAGCTGCAGTAAACAACTGGATGCCTGTGTGTGAGCAGGTGGGCAAGCCTTTGTAAGGAAACCCAGCAAATTGCTACAGACCCTGTGCCTGTTAGAATGAGTTATTATTGTTGTAAACTTCCAAACTGAAAAATACAAGGCCTGCTCTGTTACCAGATGGTTATTGCACTACCCTTTTTTGAAAAAGACTAAAATTCAACTTTGGGGTGCAGGTTTTTCAGTCTGTGACCAAGAGGAGACAGCTGCTGTAAAAGCAGAAATGTACTTCTGAGAGCAGGAAGGACTGTCCCTCAAGGACTGGCCAATCAAAGCAGCACTGCTGATAGATGGTAACGCAAAAGGTCATCCATCTCACCTTTGCTAGAAGAAAGGTAGATGTAGCGCAAGTTTGCAAGGAAGGCAAGAGGAAAGAAAGCTGGGCTGTTGGAGGCCAAACCACAAGTATATTGGATTGTCTTAACCAATATTGCACTTAACACGGGCCCTTCAAGGCACAGATAAGGACCCTGCCTACTTAACAATTCTTGACAGCTGTGTCTTATTAGAGGGGGAGAAAATGGAGCCTGAAAAGGCTGCAAACAGCTTGAAGGGAGACCCTACCCTATCCTACCCTACCATATTTTGCTTTCTGCAGGCCTCTCTGGGTAGAGTTTCCAGGGAAAGTAGACACTTTTGGTGTGGAAAATGAGTACATGCTAGGTAAGTAGGTGACTTCTCATTGTCTGGAATTTGAATTAAAATTTTTTGAGGTTGAAGTGTCACATGATAAAAAGAAGGCACAAAAACTCTTCCAGAATTTTTTAAAGGGATGTTATTACTGAATGCTAAACTTGAGACCTCTTTAAAAGACCTGGTTGTCACAGATAAATTGTGAGCACTTTGAAAATTGGAGTCATCTGAGATGCAAAAATAGAGGTCACTCTCACCTAGTCGGTTTTAAAAAAACACAGCCAATATTTTGACCTGAAAGATGGAAATTCACTGTAGCAGCTAAGACCACAGTCTGCTTTGGAAAGACAGCAGCAAACAACTACCATCAGAAGTTGATTACTCTGATATGGCTGGCTGCTGAAGTCAGTGCTTTCAGAAATTAAGCTTAGGAGATGAGCGTATCTGTATGATGCATGTTCAGCTTCTAAGGGAAGAAAGAAGCTGGGGGTGAGGGGTGGTTCCTTCCCTTTTTCCATTTCTTCTGTTACCTGCAGATTCAGGAGTGCAGGCTAATAACTTTCAAGTGTCTGTATACATTGATGTATCTTTAGGAGTAAAGTGTAACCATCCCTAGTGCAATGAGCAGAATTTGTTTGACAATTGCAGTCTCTTCTTCCACTGCTTTGGTTAGAAGAGCATATTTTTTGCTCAACCAAAGAGCACAGAGCACAACATCTCTCAATCTGTGCAGGACCCAGGAGTGCCTTCAAGCTGGGATGTGGAGTGCAGCCCAGGTGCATCCTGCTGCCAGAGTGAGACCCAAGTACCATCAGTTTCTTACATGTGTCTTTGTATCTAGCAGAGAGTAAACATAAGCACATGGCATGGCCTGTGCAACTCCCCAAGTGGCTATGGGAGATTGGCCACGCCAGGAAACACCAAAGCACAGAGCTACCATTCTGCTGAGATGCAGCCTTAAGGACCACAGCAGTCAATCATTGCTGTGTTTGTTTTTCTCCAGGAAATGCTTTGCTGGTGCATCCAGTCACTGAGCGAGAGGCCAGGACAGTGAATGTTCTGCTTCCTGGGTCAGAGGAGGTGAGGTTGAATAAGAAGCTGCTCAGCTATTCAACCAAAGAAATATTTTATGCTGCAGTCTCCCAGCTTTCCACTTCATAACTGCTAAGAAGTGGTGCCACCGCTGTCATAGGGTGGTGATAGCAGTCCTGTACCCGCCGTAGTCCACTGCTCTGGACTTTTCTTCCATCTTGGTACCTCGCACAGTTGGCTAACAGCAGACTTGCTTTCTTGCTTTTCCAAGAGCTGCTGCACAGATTTCAAGTCTCCCCTCAAGACTCACTGCTCCTCTTGCAATGCCAAAAAAACACTACACTAAATTGTCAATTCCTTTCTTTCATGTATTTCTCTTAGGGTTAAGCTTCTCTTCTACATGGAGGAAAAGGGATCTTTGAAGGGAAGTTCATAAGGAAACCAGAGGGAAGCTGGGGAAAGGGAAGTTATAACAAAGAAATACAAGCCTCAGTAGCCTGAGGCATGCATAGGAAACAATTTGACATGTAGAGAGATCAGTTTCTCTCTGAAGTCAAGTCATTCATCCACAGGATGGCACTGTGACCCACTCCCACACAGAGCCTTTTGTTTCAGCAGCTGAGAGGTGGAGGAAGGGAAGGAATCTGAGAATGTGTTTCCTAAGGAAAAGTTTGAGATTCAGCTCTAGAGACAAATGAAAGACAGCAGCAAAGTGGAGTGTGAAAGCCTTGTGACTCTACTAATGCACCTGAGGACACTAACAATTTTTTTTTTTAATCAATATAAGGGCAAAAGTGACTATGCTCTCCAAACAAGCTAAGAAAATTAGTTTTATCAGCATCTCTGTGGAAATTCGCTACCTGGCACCCCTAAAGCAGTTAAATCTGGTGACAACTGTGGTGCAGGGGATGTTGCAGATGTCACTTGTTTTTGTGACCTGTTTTAGCAGTGTTATTATTAATTTTCATTTCAGAATCAGTAAGCTTATTCTGTAACTTACATTTTTTTGTTGTTGTTGTTATGTCGTTGCTTGGCACCTCCAGATGCGTACAAAATGTATGCAAACTATAGAAAAGAGTAGCTTAATTTTGTGATTCAGGAATGACAATTTATTCTTTCTCTCCAGAGTGTCAATGGACTTAAAATAAATAAATAAATAAATAAATAAATGCAAATTCTTGCACCTCAAATAAATTGGTAGGAATAGTGAGATTACAAGATGGAGCAAAAAAGCAACTGCCCCCCTGCAGAGGGAACAGATTGTTCCATAGATATATTGGGCTCATTCTTTTCTTCATTTTTTCCTAGATTTGGTATGATTTCAGAATATTTAAACGAATGGAAGCTGCAGGCACTGTGAAGATTCCAGTAACACTGGATAATGTATGTTTTTGTTTTAAAACACTAATTTCTTTAAGCTGAAAAAATAATATAGGCTTTTTTGTAAGTACTCAAAATCTGTACTGTTTTGTAAGTACTCAAAATCTGAAAAGTGACATTTCAATTTCCTTGTAGGATTGTAATGTAAAACAGCTTTTATAAAGAAGAAAAATCTCTGTGTTAATTTCAGACAGAAATATTCTAAAACTGAAAACTGATGCTATGAGCAGAACACAGCTGGAAAAAGGGATAATTATGGTAAAAATGAATTCCAGTGACGTCCTGCCCTGTATCTTAGTGACCTGTCAGGGCCTTTCTAAACACAGAAATTATGGCATGCTAAGCTTGAATGTGTATTTCTACTATCTGTACTAATTTCCCAGCAGATTTAGAATTTGATAGCTTCCTTTTTATTCCCCTCACGCCCCAAAATAAAGTGTAAAATCTTTCAAAAATGCTCATAGAGACATGTCTGCATAAAGTAATTGCAGCTGAGTGAATTTGTATCACATTCTAGATAATCTACTTTTTCAGTGGGTAGACTTCAACGTGCATTCAGAACAACTCTGCAGAAAAGGGTAATAAGTAATCTAGTGTTAACTGAGCACTGAAAGGCTCTGCATTAGGAGTCTACCAGTCTGTGGAGGCAATATTTGATCAAAGTGGTGAAGTAAAAAAAAGAAAAGTTTTTCAAGATGCTTTGCAATTGAGAAATTCCCTTGGGCCATCTGATATTGTGGGCTTTGCTGTGACAGACCCACTCGATTTAGGTAGTTAGCCAGGTGGTCCTAGAACCTCAGTGTATGAACATTATAACAACTCTTGTACCTCAGAAATCACCCTCCCAAAATCCTACCCTATCTCCTTTGTTGTTAATGTGGAACACTTATGAGTCTTGGTAGCAGAGAGGTGAGTTATTGTAAGGGTGACTTCTCCCAGCAGAGATGCTTTGGCTTGAACACATACAGGAAGTTAACTACTATTCCCATTGTTAACTGAGTAGTTTTCCTTATATGCTCACAGTAAAAGTTCATTTCTGAGATTTGATAAGAAAAAGTTGCAGTTTTCCTATCAAGTAAGTTAAAATTGTATGATCAGTTTATATGAACTTTTCTATCCTGACTTTGTTATTGGCAGATTCCTGTGTTCCAGCGTGGGGGGACTGTGATACCTCTGAAGATCAGAGCTGGAAAGTCCACTGAATGGATGACAGATACTTCTTACAAACTCCATGTGGCCCTGGATACAGAGGTACTCTGAGACAACCTTTCCTTTACAAAGTTGTCTTTAATCCCATTCATCTTTTTAGGATGCCTATTCAATCGGCATAGTGGTGTCTACACTTTGAACATCCTGTGGCTTTTCTTCATTCCTGCTGCCTGGGGTCCCACCTCACTCCCACTGTTCCCTCAGAGTGAGACTGAGTGTAGCACAGGCAGAACATTTTCTAACTTTTCCCAGCTCCTTTCTAGTCCCTTGGAGGAAGAAGCAGAGAATGTATAGGCCACGCACTTCCTCCTCAATCCAGAAAAAGAACTTCCCACAACTATCCTTTCCAATAAAAGAGGGGTCATCTGGCACACATACTAGTTTGCAAAATCAGAATGTCCAGAGTGTCCAGAGCACTTTCAGAACTGGACTCCCTGAGCTTTCCAGAGATTCAAGTTGCTAAAAAATAAACCCTCACTATAAGACATTAACATATAGTGAGACTTAGGATTTTCAGTTTCATTGTCCAACACTAGAAGTTCCTCTTAATTTGGGCTCCCATCTGGTGTGTTTCACAGGGCTATGCAAAAGGTGAACTCTACCTAGATGATGGGCATTCATTCGAGTACCTTCACGAGAAGCAGTTCCTGCACCGGAAATTCACTTTCCATAAACAAGTTCTCTCTTCCAGGTAACAGCAACCACTGCAGACAAAAGCCACCCAATACACAACCATTGGAAATGCCTTTTCTAGTTCATTAAACCTCCTTACAAATGTAGAAGTGTTAGTTCATCATTGCTGGTGAAGACCCAGAGCAAGCAGAGTCCTGTATAAAACTGCATAGGCGAGTGATGCTCTGCCTAAGTCTAGATACACCAACACTTGAAAATGCTGAGTTGTCTAATATTGTTTCGATTTACTCAGTTTTACAGATTTACTCAAATACAAAGGAAGTCATCAGCAATAATAAAATGCCTTGAAGAAACAAGGATGGTAAAGTGGGAGGTTTGCAAATAGGCAATACCTAGAGTGCTTGTATCTTCTAAGGTACGGGAACCATAATCAGACACCATTACACATGGTCTGAAAATCATCAGCAAAAGCACCCTATATCTTAAAATGTTAAAATATAGGGGAGAAAGCACAAAGAGACACTCTGAAAAGGCTGAGTGAAACAACTAAAAGCCAAAAATATCTATATCTGCTACTTGTAAGGAAAGCAATTTCAAATAAATCCTCACTACAGTTTTATTAGTGAGGTCTGTTGCCTCTGGGCCTGCTCAGTTGATAAGTAATGAATTTACAAGTATTTCATTATTCTTTCAGGCTTCAAAAAATAGTAATATAAATAAAATAATAAAAATAGCGGTAAGTGGTTCTCAAACTACAAAATTCAGCACAGAGCAAAACTGTAGATTAGTTTGGATAGTGTAACTGAAAGTATGCCTCACATCCCTTTATCTGGCAAGACTAAAATATGAAAAACTTAAAAATTCAGGAGGAAGGTAAAAGATATTTCTAAATCACTAGCAAATCTAGAATTTATCTTTTTGAGTCAAATATAACATTCTGTTCTCTCCAAAGTGAACATTTTTATTTTTTTTCTAAGCTTTTTTTTAGAGGTTTTTAATTACGAATGAATACTTGAAATTAATTTCAAAATGAAAGAAAATCACGATACAAACTGAAATGTGTTGTTTGAAAAATGTTAAAATTAGACAGCTTTACTTTTGTGTTCAGAAAGGGATTTTCACATTACCATTTGGCAAAATCTGAGAACCTTTCTGGTTATTAAAGCTACATTTCTTTTTATCACAAAATGGCTTGGAAAACTTTTCTTCTCCCTTCTAATTTTGTAAAGTCTGCTGTACAAAAATGTCAGCTGATAATGGGAGAAAATTATATCTGTTTCAAGAGAAAGATAAATAGAGAGAAGAAACAGTACTGGGAACCTTCAGGGAGAGACTGCAGTAGTGGTTTTTCTGTATGATGCTGACTTGCTGAGGGACAGGAACTACTGTATATGAATTAATTTTCTTTTTTCAGTTGCACAGATGAAAAAGGACAATACTGCACAACATGCATAGTTGAACAAGTGATAATTCTGGGACTTGGACAGCAACCCATGTCTGTGACAACATGTTTAAAGGGTAATGAACTAACTTTCATTTCACTGGAATTGTTTGAAATACTCTTGTGCTGGTGGCATTCATTAGAGGCTGCAGACTGGCAGCTCTGTAATGGAGCTATTACAGCATGGGGAGATTCTTGGTTCAGTCATCTTTGCTACTTTTTGGATATCAAAGGCAGAATTTAGTGAGAGAAATTAGCAGTTACTGCTAATATTACATGCAGAACTGACGAACATTTACTTTATAAGGTAATAGATATATCAATAATGATACTTCAGAATTAACAAGTTCAGTTAAGTTAATCCTGCAAAGCATATGACCAGAGCTGGCATTTAAAATGAAGGACCATTTGGTCCTTCTGTAGTACAGGTCAGATCTGTCAGTCTGCCTACTCCAAGATTGGAAATCTGTGGACAAAAACAAAATTGCTCTTCTGTTCTCTTGCTCATTTGACAAAGCCTGGAGTTCCTGACTGTACGGGGATCTCTGTAAGTTGCAAGGGATCCCATAGGGGTAAGCAGTAGCACCTGCAGAGAGGGCTTGTCACTTCTCGCTGCTTTTCAGGTGCATCCCTTCACCTTGGGAATCGTATGGACATGGACTTTCTGCTTGCACCTGTCAATGCACAGGACTTCTACAGTGCTTGGAGAATAAGTTATACTGAAACAAGGGTTAACTTCTGCAGAAAAATCCTTGAATAATTTTGTGATGGAAGCTCATATACCCCAAGTTAGTTTGAAAGGCCAGAAGACAAGAAATAGTGTCTCCAATTCTGCTGCGTTCTTGGGTGTACTCTGAGCAGATTTGGTTACTATTTCATTTCTAATCAATCTTTACTGCTAGTTCCATGGATGGTCTGAATTAATAAGAGGGAGTTGTGCGTAACTGTATTTGAGAAAGGTTGTTCTTAAAGCATATGGTAAACTTTCTTGTCCTGTTCAGATGGGAAGGAAAAAGAAGTGGTTTTCACATATGAAATGAAGACCTCTGTGTTGACGCTGGAGAAGTTAGACCTGAGTGTTGGTGCTGACTGGGAGATTCATATCAAGTGAAAGGAGAAACAGCTTCTTCGGAGAATTTACTGAAAGGCTGAACGGAAATGGATTTGAAGGAGTTAAAAAGCTTATCTGAATCTGGTTAGATCGAAGAACATATTTCCCTCTCTGCAAACTAACATTTCCTATAATCTTGCTTTTAAAACAGTAAGTTAGACTTGAGTAGCTCTTCTCAAGTCAGCGGTTGAAAAAATGTAATAGCAATGGGATTGTAATCACCATCTGGTTTAGGCTAGCTTCAGTAAGACATTAAGGTGAAGTTCTGCCTTCACTTGCACCAGAATATCCTGACTTGGTAAGTAGGTGAGGTTGTGACTGGTTGGCATGGGGTTTAATGTAAGTATCTGAAAAGCCAACCACTCATAGAGAAGAGCACTTGGGAAGAGCAGCTCTGTGCCCGCTTTAACAAACAGCATTGATAGCTATGTCAGATGTGGAGGTTATGGTCAGTGTTCTGCTTGCAAGCTGCTTTGAGAAGCAAACCCAGAAGGAGCCACCCAGCATGAGTACAGGCACTTCCCTTTTTCAATCCTTACCACAGTGCAAAATCAGGCAGTTTGTACAGGAAAGTAAACAACAGGCTAGCTTAACAGTTCAAGCTGAACTGAAGCTAAGGTTTTAATAGGCAGTGCCAGTCAGTTGTGCGATATTGTAATGCAGAAGTGGGGAAGTCAGAATCCATATAACTAGATTTGAAACTGGTATTTGAATTTTCAAGAAGGCACAAGTCTAAAGAAGTGCAGTGCTGCTTGGGGTGGCAGCAGGACTGCGATGGAAATCTTTGCACGTTATTGCTCCCCTCTCCACCAGTGCAACTTAAAAAAATTTTTTGTTAGGAAGGAATTGTCTGTGTGTTTGGATGCGTGAATGTCATTGGTTACAGCCAGCCTGATACAGCAGCTCTGCTTCTGGACATCTCTGCTGTTCCATATCTTTCAATTCCTGATAACATCTGGCTTTCTTTTCTTTTTTTAGCAATTTGTAGATCAGTTTTAATATCTAGCTGAGTTTTGAGTTTAGTAGGTAGCAATGGGAAAGCTTTTTCAGGCAAAGGAAACTTGAACCGCTCAACATTTTCTTTATAACGGAAAATACTCTTTAATTTAATGGGATTAATTCTGTATTTAGCCATCCCGTCTCATGCATATCCCCCCATTTTCTTACAACTCACCTAATACTCTTTTGCCTCACAATCCCACTTTTTCTACAGACAGAACTGGGGTGCTCTGCTGCTTCCTTCCCTTATCAGAGCCTGGAGACACAACCTGAGTATGCTAATTCCCATACATTCTACCTATTCCCACTACCCTTTCTGTGTGACGCATCTCTCCTCACAGGCTGCTGTCACTCCATAATTCAAGTTCATTGGCCTTTCCATTTGCTACAGTTGTCAAATATCATAGAATCAGTGAGGTTGGAAGGGACCTCTGAAGATCATCTAGTCCAACCTCCCTGCTCAAGCAGGGTCGCCTAGAGCATGGTAAACGGGGTTGCATCTAGGCAGGCCTTGAAGATCTCCGAGAAGGAGACTCCACAACCTCTCTGGGCAACCTGGTCCAGTGCTCCGTCACTCTCACAGGGAACAAATTCCCCCTCACCTTCAGGCAGAACTTCCTGTGGTTCAGTTTGTGCCCGTTGCTTGCCTCTTGTCCTGTCACATGGGACAACTGAAAAGAGTTTGTCCCTGTCCCCTTGACACCCTCCCTTCAGATACTCATACACATTGATAAGATCCCCCCTCAGTCTTCTCTTCCCCAGGCTGAAGAGGCCCAGCTCTCGCAGCCGTTCCTCATAGGGCAGGTGCTCCAGCCCTCTGAGCATCTTCATAGCCCTACGCTGGACTCTCTCCAGTAGCTCCGTGTCTCTCTTGAACTGGGGAGCCCAGAACTGGACACAGCACTCGAGATGAGGCCTCCCCAGGGCTGGGTAGAGAGGCAGGATCACCTCCCTCGATCTGCTGGAAACATCCTTCCTAATGCTCCTGAGGAGACCATTGGCCTTCCTGGCCACAAGGGCACATTCCTGGCTCATGGTCAACTTGTCATCCACCAGCACTCCCAGGACCTTCTCTGCAGAGCTGCTTTCCAGAAGGTCAGCCCCCAGCTTGTCCTGGTGCCTAGGGTTATTCCTCCCTAGGTGCAGGACCTGCACTTGCCCTTGTTGAACCTCAGGAGGTTCCTCTCTGCCCAACTCTCCAGCCTGCCCAGGTCTCTCTGAATGGCAGCACAGCCCCCTGGGGTATCAGCCACTCCTCCCAGCTTGGTAGCATCAGCAAACTTGCTGAGGAGGCACTCTGTCCCCTCATCCAGGTCACTGATGAATAAGTTGAACAGGATGGGACCCAGTACTCAGCCCTGGGGGACACCACTAGCCACAGGCCTCCAGCTAGACTCCACGCCACTGATGACGAACCTCTGAGCTCTGCCTTTCAGCCAGTTCTCAGTCCACCTCACTGTCTACCTGTCTAACCCACGCTTCCTGAACTTATCTAGGAGGATGTTATGGGAGATAGTGTCAATAACCTTGCTGAAGTCAAGGTACACAATGTCCACTGCTCTCCCCTCATTTACCCAGCCAGTCATTCCATCCTAGAAGACTCTCAGATTGGTTAAGCAGGATTTCCCCTTGGTGAATCCATGCAGGCTACTCCTGATCACCTTCTTTTCCTCCATATGTCTGGAGATGACATCCAGAATGAGCTATTCCATCCCCTTTCCAGGGATGGAGGTGAGACTGACTGGTCTGTAGTTGCCTGGGTCCTCCTCCTTGCCCTTTTTGAAGACTTTTGGAGTGACATTGGCTTTCTTCCAGTCCTCAGGCACCTCTCCAGTTCTCCAGGACCTTTCAAAGACGATGGAGAGCAGCCTGGCAACAACATCCGCCAGCTCCCTCAGTACCCGTGGGTGCATCCCATCCGGGCCCATGGATTTGTGGATGTCTAGCCTGCCCAGAAGGTCTCTAATCCTATCCTTCTCAACCAAAGGAAAGTCTTCCCTTCTCCAGACTTTCTCCCTCACGTCCAGGCTGCAGGATTCCTTAGCAGTAAAGACTGAAGCAAAGAAGGCATTCAGTAATTCTGCCTTCTCTGAATCCCTTGTCACCATGGCCCCCTCTCCAGTCAGTAGCTGGCCCACGTTTTCCCTAGTCCTCCCCTTGCTGCTGATGTCGTTGAAGAAGCCCTTCCTGTTGTCCTTGACATCCCTTGCCAGACTCAATTCCATCTGGGCCTTAGCCTTCCTTGCAGCATCTCTACATACTCTGACTGCATTCCTATAGTTCTCCCAAGTAGCCTGTTTCCTCTTCCACATTCTGTGTGTTTTCTTCTTCTGTCTGAATTTGGCCAAGAGCTCCTTGCTCACCCATGCAAGTCTCCTGCCCCTTTTGCTGCACTTCTTACTCATAGGAATATATTACTTTAATATATATTAATAATATATTACTTTAAAATCGATTCAGGCAAGCCTGAACATACTGTCAGTTGGGTTTTATGGATACAAAAGAGCAGAATCTATTTATTTATGTATTTATTTTCAGTAAGATAAGGAAATATTTTCTGAAAAGATAGTAGATTGACTCTTGGGAAGCAGAGAAGCATTGTTAACATTTTTGCGTACTAAAGGGAACATAACCGTCCATTTGTGCAGTGTGCCCTGCTCTTCTTACTAAGCCCTCCCTGAGCAGGGTCAGTCAGTCATTGCCACCTGCTGCTGTTTGTCCTCCGCAGGGCAGATTTCTGCAAATATCAAATGTGAGAGCTAACTATGATTACTCTGCTTTTGACTACTGAGTGCAACTTGTTCCCCACCAGACCCCTGGGTTCCTCCTCCTTTAGTCTGCAAAGCTGTTTTTCAACCCTTCTAGTAGGTACTATAAGCCTCTGCTGTAGGAATTGGGGACTGGCAGCCTAAACAGTGCTGTGCTTAATGCAGGCAAGTGGATCAGCAGCAAATAGGTCTTTTACAGGCTCCATTCTTCTATTGGCTTCTAAGGTTTAAATGGTGATTGTTTCCTACATTTAAGCATAATGGTGGTTCTGACTGTGTAATTATTGTCTGGAACACTTTAATGAAACATTTTACCTGGTATTTCTGAAGTGTGAAAGTAAGTGGAATAAAGTAACATTGAAGTGAGTTAAACACCTTATTCCTTCTAACCTTCCTTGTACTATGGAGAATTTCTAAGTAATATTCTTTAAAATGTATCTGATTAAAAGTGGCTGACTGCTTTTTATGCTGTGACCCTCAGGATGATATCAGGATGCTATGAGTAAGTTCTCATGGGTTATGTTTTCAGTAGTATGATGTGCCTAACTTGTATAGATTTCTGTAGGCTTTAGTTGCTTGACAGCTCTTAGAAGTCGTCTTTAGGCTTGAGGAATTAAATTTCAAAAAAATGACATTTACATTGGCAGTTGTAGCAACTCTCATACTTTTCCATATATTTATGCCACAAATCAAGAAATACATTTACACTCATGTTGTAAGCCACAAAGTATAACTGAATTCAGTTAGCAAAAACAACCAGAGATCAGACTTCATAACAGTTAAATGCAAACATTATCATTCTTATAGTCCACTTCTGCTTTGTCTGAACAAGGTCAAGTGCTGGGTACTTTTACTTGCAAGAAATTCCATCACAAAAGGTGGCTCCATTCCAAGTGGACAAAGGGGGCTTTTTGGTGTCTGTAGTAAGACCATCTATTCACCTCTCTAGTAAATTGCATTTTTTCAAGATACCCTTTGTCTTTTACTAACAACTCCTGCTTCTCACAAAAAGCCCTACAAGAGCAAAATCACCTGTCTAGTAAAAATAGGAAAAGGAGAAGTTGCTTTTGAACATATATAACCAGAAAATACCCTCACACATCTATAAAGAGCAGTGTTAGGTTAAAAGTGAAAAGTATATTGCTCTTGAATTATCCTGGGAAGAGTGACATGTGTGCCAAGCTGTCATGCAAAGTGATGTCAGATGTGATACCTTCAATCCTCACATCTAAATGTAATGACGAAGTCATCAATTCCACAGGTGGACAACCTGTCTTGAAGCAACTGCATTCCTATTTCCAAGAACAGATGAATTAGCCCTTTCTCATTGCCCTGTTGCTGCAAAAGAAGGCTTGCATTCATAATAAAAAAGAAAAAGATTTAGGCCACTGTTAGAAAGATGAGGATTAATATTCTCAGAGGTTAGCTCAACTTGATAAGTGTATTAGCTTCTTCAAAGGTTGCCCTAATGGAGTGTGAGGGGCCTAATAATTGTCCATTGTACCATTGATTTGAAATGAGTAAATGAAACAAATATCTGAGGAACAAATACCAACCAAAAATTACTGCTTTGGCAAACACTTTAGTACTAGGGCAGAAGGTCAGTGTGCATGGTGTGAGCCAGAGTCCAGCTATTAGTGTCATTACGCAAAAATAACACTGATGTTGTCATGTGATTTAAGACTTCTTAAGACTTCCTAACCAAAGAAATTAGGGTGTTAGAGGGCTTTTCTTGCTACATATACGGTGGTGTCACCCTGTTTTTCCTCTTAGATTAGTATATCCTAACCCACACAATGGCACAGTTTCCACACTGGGCCCCTGTATATAAAGGTGCCTTTTATATGGGAAGTAGCTATCACCAGGTGAATCTTAATCCTGGCAAGCTGCTCTCTTGCTGTAATTTGGAGGAGCTAAACCCCAACTGGCATTTATTGAACTGACCTCAGTAGCATCAAATAAAATTATTTGTGCTTTTCACCATTAAGACTGTATAGAAAGATAGCTTTTCAGTAACTACAGGGGAAAAAAAAATCAACAGTTCCTTAAGGAGTGTCAGGACTAGTTTATTGGCTAGCAGGACTATATAATTATGTTCCCACACCAGCAGGAGTTTAGCTCCCAATTTCCACTGCTCTCTCCATTTGAGGAGAGGCAAGCTGCCTGCAGCAGGAGTCAGCCTGCACCCGTAAAGCCCAAGAGCATGCCTGGCCTTGGCAGGAGCTGCGCAGCAGACTCATGCCGTCTCACTAACCGCTCCCTCTCCCACTTGTTCTCTTTCTCTCCGCCCGTGGTTATTTTTAGGCTGCCTGCGTTAAAACTTGTCTCTTCTGGGTGCTTACACACACGCTCAGGGCAGGCGTACATATAGGCACACGCTGTAGAAACAACAACTCAGGCGCAAGAATTAACCGAGGGGTTATCTTGTGCCACAGCAAGGAGTAAAATCAATTACTTACTTACCTACAAGAAAATATTGCCGTCAAGAGGATGCACAAACTACTCAACTATATGGAACTTTATTGTTTGCAAATCTGATTAGGAGAATTTCAACAAAAAGGAAACACTTTTTACACAACAGCTTCCTCTTTTTTTTTTCAAATTTCCTTTCCGTTTTCAAGATCTTTCTTTCTTTTAACATTTGCTTTAAATTTGATTCCCATGCCAACCGCCATAAATGCAGCAGTGGCTCAGGAGACAGCTGCTGGGTCAGTTCCTAGTGCTACTGTTAGCACTACAGCTGAAGGTACAGGTGGGGGAACAGGGGGGATTTATTCTGCCATAATCAGTCGCAACCAGCCCATTATCAGAGCAAAGGAAAAGACCTATGAAGAGCTTCACAAGAAGTGCCTGGAGAAAAACATCCTCTATGAAGATCCTGATTTCCCACCTAATGAGACTTCCCTCTTCTATAGCCAGAAAATCCCCATCAAGTTTGAGTGGAAAAGACCACGTGTAAGTAACATGTTTGCTGAGTGCCTTTAACTTTCTATAAATCAAAGTATTCACCCAGAGCATGCTTGTTTTGCAAGAGGGGGAAGAAACTAAGCTGCAAGTATATTTTCTTAAAGAGCTATCCTGAAAGATAACTAGCTAGGCTAAGAATGGCCAGAGGAATAAAATGAGATGGAATGAAGCATGTAGAAAAGAATGAAATTTAATTGGTTCTTGTGCGATTTGTTTGGAATTGGCTTATCTGAAACTGCAAAGAAAAGTTCTTGTGCTGCAACATATTACTGGGCACTACCTTTTTTCGCTATGTCTTCAGTATTCTACTGCTTTCCTAGTGTGTGAAAATAAGAGAACAAACTATGCTCTGAATCACGCTTTTATGCAGTTTTTGTTCATTCCCAACATTGCTCAGCTGACTTTCAAAGGTTGATTAGCTTATTACGTGCTCGCCAAAACAGTGCGTTATAATCACCATGAAGAAGGAAGCCTGTATGTTAGTCCCCTTCCTTTCTTCCTGTCTTGTGGGCTTTTCCCCAGTCAGCCTTCCTATTCTTTGTCACCTTCAGCCTCTCTCATGCAGAGGACTCGTTCCTCAACTCCCCATCGATTCTCTGTCCTACCACAAAATGTGTTCTCTTTCACTGCCACTCCTGCCACGCGGCTGCTCCTCTCCAGTGCAGCAGCCCCCAGGACGCGGCCTTGTCCCCCACCATCCCTTGTCCGGCAGCAAGAACATGGTTTTGAGGAGCTTCCTCTTTCCGACATTGCTGGCTGCCTTTTCTAGATATGCCATACTTCTCTGACAGTGAAATCTGCGCCTCAGTGACAAAGCGAGGCTAGACAAAGCTAACCACAGTAACACAGCACAAATAAACAGCAAAAGTAGCTTTTGTGGGTAGCTGCTACAGAATCAGAGTATGGCCATATGCTGCTGTCTCAAGGGCAACAAGGTGGAGCTCTTAACAGATCAAAGAGGGAAACCAAAACAAAAGAGTAGGAAAATGTATTGTCCCAGTTGGTGATAATGTCTGATGCAGGGGTCTAATCCAAGCACTGTGAGATAGGGGTGGCACTGATGTAACGCTTCTTATAGTTATTAGTTCTCACTAAGGTGACGGAGTTTGTATTTCTGTGTTAGAGAGGATAATGAAAAATCTAGTCTTCGAAAGAACTAGAATAATTGAATCAAATGTAGAAGAAGAGTTAGTTTTGGAGTGGCTTTAAAGAGGTGTTTCCACTTTGATTTGGTACGTCCATTGCCACAGGTCTCTGTAAAACCCCCATAGGCTGTCTGCCCCCGGGGTGCCCGTGTGTACGTGCTCTGTCACGTGGCCAAGTGCTGCCCGACTCCTTCAGCACCACCGCGGCTGCACCAACTCCCGGAAATGAGTTAAATGGAGCAGCACTGCAATCATCTGTAAAAGGAGGGGATTTCCCATATTTCTGCAGGGAGGAAAGTGACACAGCAGTGTAGTGGAGGAATGCCAGCACGCTGGGGCAAACGGACTGTAAGTGTGCGTACAAGAAAGCACTGAAATGGCAAAAAGGCACAATGTAACTTCACTTCTGTCTGATGTAAATGGGCATACATGTATCAAGCCTCTGTTTTGGGGAAAGTTCACCTGTCTGGATGTCTGTCTCAAAGATATTTCTTTAACTCACTTGTTAAGTCAAATCTGAATTGAGCCAACCTTGAGAAATACATTGTAAAAGAAAATAGAATACCAGACAGTTCAGAAGTCCTGAGAAAATACCTAGTACTGATTTCTCGCTAGATTCTTTCCCTGATTTCTGATGTATCATGCCTACCGCATAGCCCTAGAAATAGCAAATAAACAAATGCACAATGTAAGGTAAAATCTCCTGGTTAAAACAGAGGGCTAGGAAATACACAATCTATTCCTAACTGCCTCTAGCTTGCTGAGTCACCTGGGTCATGTCATGTATCCCAGCTTCCCCCCCACACACATCAGATTAATGTGTAAGAATATAAAATATATGATGTATCAGCATCATGTGGTTGCCCTTTGCAAACACTGTTAATGAAGCACTGATAACTGATGTTCGGAATAGTGCTTCTTAGCTGCAGATTTCAGCATACTAACACATCAAAAGGCTGTTAGTCTGCATTTGCATCAGGGATTTACCCAGGGCAGATCAGCTGCTGAGAATGAAACTGCCCCGCTCTGAGGCACCCGGCCAGCTGCCCCCGGTGCACAGGAGCCCGAGCACCCCTCACGCATGGGCAACGACTCAGCTGTGGCTCAGGCTTTTCACAGCGCTCTTGTGGCACTTATCGCGCCGTGAAATACGTTACTGAGACGAGGACAGGTGTCCCCAAAGTTAACTCTGTGCGCTCACGCGTCTGACCCTGCAGGCTCTTGACTCTGGAATTGCTGCTGCCCCGCGGTCGGCTCCTCCGCCACCGCCTCCCAGAGCGATTGGTCTGTGCTGGGGGCACAAGGACTGGTCTTGTGCATTACCGTCAGGACGCTCTGCCACGCGGGGCAGCTGTAAACCTTGTCACAGGGGTGGTAAAGAGGACTGTAATTCTACCCAGCTGACTGTCATGCCATGCCCTGAATGCGCAGAGAAGATCTTGTAATACTCAATTTGGGCAAAAGCCAAGGGACATCTGTGAAAGTTTTCTTGAGTAAAGACTGCAGGATCCATCCACTGTTTCTGTTCAAAGTAGCAGGGAAATTAAAACCCTCTCAGTTCCTTCATAATATTAAATCATCCACCAGCCCATGGGAGATGAGAAGCTCAGAGGGCCCGTTCTCTCCTAAATCAGGTTACATCCAGCTCAGCAACAGACTGCGCTAACCCTTCTAGCAGACTCAGCCTCCCATACCCATGCTTCCTGCGGGAGCAGAGTTCAACTCCACCTCCCAGCCCGGCCCACCACATCATGCGGAGCCAGGAGCACAGCAGCAGCACTGGCTCCAGGGGCTAGACAGCTGCTAACAGCTCTCATCCTCCTGGGGAATTCTCAACAGCCTCCTGCAGCCAGGTAGAATTCCCTCTGCATGTCCAGGTGACACTCAAAGAAAACAGAAGTGTCCCAAGTGCGTGGAAACAGCTTCAAAAAGGAGAAAAGAAGGTCCAATATATGCGAAGGAAATAGCTGCACAGTCTGAAGTTTGCGTTTAATCACTTTATTCATTAAAACAGAGGCCCGTTTACCATGCGGTTCAGTTTTCATAGAGCTCTTTCAGAGTTTAGCTAGTTAATCTTTATAGGACTCTGGAATATTTACATGCCTCATACACAAGAAGCATAATACATATGAATAGGTGACTAAGATTTTGCAGCAAACTAGTTACAGAGCAAAAACTCAGAGCTTACAGACTCCTGATTTCCTGTCCTCACTTCAGTCCATTAACGCACATCTGCTTGCCTCAGTAAGCAGGGATGGAGAAGCAATGATGTTCAGCATCTTTGTTCAAAATTCCAGCGTTTGCCATAGAGATCACAGAACATGCTAGGTTGTCACGGACTTATTTAGATCTTATAGTTTCCAAAATACTTCCCTTAGAGGTTAGAGATTTCTAGAGAGCACAGTGAGGCTGGGACCTCTGGTGCCCAAAAACTGAGCATAAAGAGTGTCATGGGGCAAGATAATATACTGTGTATGGTATGCCATATGTCAGCATGCATTAGGAAGGCACTACGTGAACAATAAAAATGATGGTGCATGATCAGCACCAAAGAGCTTGTACTGCTGCTGGCCAGGCCATGGGTGCACAGAAGGACCCGCCCTCCAGCTCACCACAAATGGAGGATGCTAAGGGAATGGCATTGTAACACCTGACATGACGAGGTTGCCCAATTTTATGTTATGGTTTATCACTTGGTGGTGAAGTCAAGGAGATTTGAAACAATCTTTATATGATGCATTAAATTAGGCCACAGAGAGTCAGTTTTCCTGTTGAATTTGCAATTCCTATTGAATATGCAATTTTTCTATTGAAAAAATGAGATTACTAACAGCTCCTATATAAACTATGGAGCACTGCTTCTCATTAACTTTCAGATACGAGAAGAGGACTTTAGTATAACGCACTGCAGAGTAATAAGAGGTCCTGTTTGGAGGTAATGACACTAAGAATTAATAGGAAGGCTCCACTGTGAGACTGGCCTTTTAAACACTCCTTTGTCATTCGCCTTGCTCGCAGTCAGGAGGTCACAGCACTGCATTACAATTACAAATTCCAGATTTAATGACTTCCCTATGGTGATGATCTCCATAACCAAGAAAATCATCAGGAGGAAATTTCTTTTCATAGCGAATGCAAATAGAATCAAGTTAGCAGCCAGGTAGATCTGCTTAGAATGAAAATGAAGCATTCAGATAATCTGCTGCACAGGCAGATTATTCTCCAAAGCAAACGAGTGGATGATGCATGAAATTGCACCAGGGAACAATCATCAACACACATTTAGTATATGGAAGCACTTTTAGACATCTAACTATCTTCATAGAAAATACAGCCTGCTGGATTTAAGAGCTTTATATTTCAACTGGAGCAGGTTCAAGCTAAAACATATTGTTAGAAGTTGACACATGTCAATCAAGCTAAAATATATAGTTAGAGGTGAAAACACAATCCAAAAACATGTTAGCTCACAACCAGTTTTCAAAAGGGCACCACAGGAATGTCGGGAAGAGTATCTTCAACAAAGCAAGTGGGTGGAGAGAAGCACGAAGGCAGCTCACACAGTTGCCCTGGCAGAACTGAACCGCGGACAACAGCTGACTAAGGCCTGAAATAACAGGACAATCCTGCCAGAATAAGATACTGCTGCAGGGAGTCGGAAGTGGGTCTTTCTCTGGCTGTGTGACTAATAGTTACATCAAAGTAAAAGTGCTGCTGAAGGAGCAAAAAGAAGTGCACTCCAGCCAAGTGAAATAATTAGACTTGAAACACGAGTCTGGGAAAAATCCAAGACTACCCTGATGACCTGGGAAAAAAGCTTTAAACCGCAGAGGCAGTGTCAGCTGCTTGTACTGCCAATTACTCAGCGCTCTCAAGTAATTATCTGTTGTTTTTCTCCTTCCCGCTCCAGAAAATTAGGTTCTTGGGCTATAGTTTGTCTTCTTCCCCACATTTACAACTGCTCAGAAAACTGGTCTTCAGGTTGCAATATCTTTCTTTTCTTACTCTCACAAGAGATAGGTCCAAAAGTCAGATGCCTTCCCTTTTCAATTCATACAAAGTGTTTGACGATTTGGCCCTTTTCCATGAGGGGTGGGAAAAAGCAAAGGCTTTTTTTTTTTTTTCCTCTGCCGGGCTTGGATGCGAGTTGCCAGTAAAGGTGGTTTCTTTTTCTCCTCACCCAATATGTTCAGGGAACCAACGCTGAGGTGTTGGAGAGGCTGTACCTACTTCTTCGTACGGCTTTCATGTACCCTGTAGGTTTTTTGTCCTGTTTGGTAGACAAATGGTTATCATTAGTTTGGAAGAGGTTCTGTGTAAACCCTGCCATAGTCCCACCTTCATTTGCTGGTAGTTCATGCATAGCCCTTCCTTCCCTACAGCAATTCCTTGAAGCATTTTCATACATGGACAGAGGTTGTTTTTCAAACAACAGAGCAAGAGGCAGCTGATTTAACCTCTCTTTCACTCTCAGATTATTGAGAAAAGGGCAGGACAACTTGAGTGTAGTCAGTGCATAATTCCACAACCCTCTCCTTCCTTTACAGTTCAGCTGGATCTGACCCTAATGCACAGAAATCATTTATGCCTGTGCTACATCTTGTACCCATTTTGCACAAGCATAAATACTAATAAGCCTAACATACTGCCCTAACTGCAGGGCGGAAAACCTTCCTGTACTCAGAGACAGAGGATAGCTGTATTACATTTCTGAATGTAGCATTGGCAATTAAATGCTATAACAAGAGGAAAAGAAGTTTCAAAATAATTCTTTACTGGAATTCTGCAGCTGAAAACACTGCAAGAGATGCTGATATCCACAAATTATGTTATAGGAAAACATTGTCCCAAAATAGCTTTTATTTCTGTGGCAAACAAGCATCATAAGGCATGTTTTTCCTGATCATCTGCTTGTATTTTGCAGGAAATCTGTGAGAATCCACGATTCATTATTGGTGGAGCCAACAGAACAGATATCTGCCAAGGAGAACTAGGTAAGAAATTCTCAGTTCTACCCATACTTTTTTAAAATTTGCATCATCACTTACTGACTCCTTTGCTATAGCAAGTCGTTGATACCTGTCTTGTAGCAATCTGGGGAAGAACTTTGAAAGAACGATGCTTTGCAGCATGTTTTGCTTTTCAGGAGCTAGTAGCATGTGTGTGTTATAAAGCATCATTTGGCAAGATGTGGCCTTTCTCTCAGACTCGAGGAAGAACTGAATGAGTTAAGATGAGAATAAGAGATAAAGAAAGAGAAGCAGTTATTTGAGTGAGAGGGAAAAAAACCTAATCTACTACTGTTGTATTTTTTCAGGTATTTAGTCTTGCTATTTCCATCTAGGAACTGCTGGAGGCCTCCAACTAAGCGTGCCTTGTAGACTTGTACTCTATACTGAAGAACTTAAGCTCAGGTGCTCAAAGATGCTTTGAGATATAGAAACAATACTTAGCCTTAGCTTAGGGATGCCTTTGCAACAGCTGTCCCTGGGGCACTCACCTGCATTGCTTTGCAAAGTCATTCTCTACCCAGCTTTGTCATGTCTTTCATAGTTTTTTAACTTCTCCTGTGCCTGTTTTTCTAAGCTGATACATCTTGATCTGTGTTAATCTTTTCATTTAGAAGTTCTTCCATGCTTGAGATACTCCTCATCACCTTCCCATTGCTTTTTTTTCTTGTTTTTTAAACTTCCTTTTTTTTTTTTCAAGGTGACCAGAATTTCAGTTTCAAAAATGTGGACAAAAATTAATTTACATGCATATTATATTCTCTCTTTTTTCTTTCATTCTTTTCCCAACTACTCTTAGCACTCTTTATCTTTTTGACTACTGCTGAACATTGTATAGTTTATGGAAACTCCTGTTCACAGTGAACCCCAGATCCTTCCTAAGGGGAAATAGGTAACTTAGAATACACTGTTGTATACATAGGTATATGCATATGTATATACATATATACATTTCCCAACATGCATATGTACATGTATTTCCATACATTTTAACAACCCACCACTTAGTTTTATTAATTTCTTTTGCAACTTCTTACGATCAGGTTTAGTTTTTACCACCACGTATAATGCTCTCACCCCACTAATTCACATAATCTGTTTAGACAAGCATACCCTCTAACTTCTTTTCCAGTAGTTGTTAGGAGGCTTTAATGGAGCTATGCTTTCCTAGAGCTCTCATGGAGGCAGCCATCTTAAGCAAGGGTCTAAACAAGAAATTGAGGAGACCTAAAATGGACAGCATGTAGAACAATGTGGATTCAGATTCAGAAAGAGAAAAGAGAAAATGAAGCAAGAAAGAGGCCCCACAGAATTAGGACTTGGACAGTGGGTTATCTTGAGAGTGGAAAAACAGTATTTAAGACTTAGCATCAGCTGTACAGAGGTCCTCTAGGAGAGAGAGAGTCCTCTCTCATCTGGATTTGTCCTAAGCTTGGAAAGAAAACTAACGTGGCAAGTCAGCAAGGAGTTCACGTGGGGCGGGGGAATCTCACAGCAGCTAGCAGTACTCACCAGATCTCTGGCTCTCTCTGAACACAGGCGACGTTCTGGCCTCAGACAACTATTTTTGGGGCTGTATTCTCCTATGAGAATAGAGACCCCAAGAGCCAGTTAACTGAAGGCAGCCAACCAGGTAACCCATTGGTTACAACAGAAGCAGATTCAAAATCCATGGATTTATAAACAAATACAGTGCTTTCTGAGCAAGCTAAGGCAACGTGAATTAGACCTCTCAAACCTTTGGGGCAAGGCTCACCTGTTTAGTAAGTGCATATCAAGCCACGAGTGGAGCCAATAAGCATTTCCATAGCACAAATAAACAGAGTGCTAGACATATGCTAAAGTGATATAGATGTTCAGTTCAGCCTTTTACTGATGGGCCATGGCACATCCTACTGAAAATTGAAGCATTACTTGGCAGTTATCTCAGATCTTCCCTCTGTCCCTTCATCTCTGCTTGATTTGCAGGTGACTGCTGGTTCCTGGCAGCCATCGCTTGCCTGACGCTGAATAAAAAACTCCTCTGTAGAGTCATACCTCACGACCAGTCCTTCATACAAAACTACGCTGGCATCTTCCACTTCCAGGTGAGTCCCTCCATCTACGCAGAAGAAGACGTGGTTGCATTCGTCCTGTGCTCGCTGAGCCCCTGGCGCACTGTGCTCTTTGCTTCCTCCACCCTTTGAAAGCGTTGAGCAGGAGCAGGGATGAGAAACGGGCCTAAATGAATCCCCTCACACGGGTCCCGTGAGCGGGGAGCCGCAGGCAGGCGACGCCAGTGCGGGAGCCCAGCAGCCCAGGCATCGCCTGGACGGCGCTGCGCGCAGGTTTGCGGGAGGACCGGGGATCTGTTATTAGAGCCTTGAGGAAGAGCTGGAAACGCCCAAAACCGAGAAGAGGCAAGAAGGAGGATAAGGTAGCCTGTAGCTGCTTAAAAACTTGCTTCAAACTTGTGCCCTGGATCTCCCTGGGTGTTAGACCTCCCGAATGACTAAACCCCACTGAGCAAGGAGCTGCAACCTCTGCCAGCCACCAGGGCTCAGCTCTGGCCTTGGGAGGCCAGAAAGGAGTTTCGAAGTTTCAACAGATTACGATAGTTTCTGGATTTATTCCCCCCCCCCCCCCCGCCCCCGCTCAGCCCATCTTTTAAACCAGGCTCCCCCTTCCCTGCATCAAATAAACCAGGAGGTTTTTCTGTGTGCCTTTACTCAGTTCTGGCGCTATGGAGACTGGGTGGACGTCGTCATCGATGACTGCCTACCCACCTACAACAACCAGCTGGTCTTCACCAAGTCCTCCCAGCGCAACGAGTTCTGGAGCGCTCTTCTGGAAAAGGCCTATGCAAAGTAAAAAACCCGCTATACCGCACCTAGCTGAGGCTGTATCTGGGGAGGCGATCAAAACACTAAGTATCTGACTTATACGTGCACTGTAAGAGGCTCTTAGGACAAGCACCCTTTTTCATAGAGTCTAGTGGCTTAGAATTGGGCATGGGGTAAAGCATATTTTCTAGTTTAATTTACTACTCATGCAGAGATCTACATTTGATTCTCAATGTCTTTTCTTCTTTTTAATATGTGCAGGCAGCATGTTTTAAACCTTTAAATTTTAGGGTTACCAAACGTATGGATTTTTTCAGTATGCATATGTTTGTGTGTGTATATACACGTGTGAATACACACACAAGATTATTATATAAAGAAATGTGTGTGTGCCTGTGTATATACATACACATATGCACAGAAAAGGTAATTTGATTCTTCTTTTCTCTTTCCAAGACTCCATGGGTCCTACGAAGCTTTGAAAGGAGGCAACACCACAGAGGCCATGGAGGACTTCACCGGAGGAGTGACAGAGTTCTACGAGATAAGAGATGCTCCAAAAGATATCTATAAAATTATGAAACATGCGATTGCCAGAGGATCCCTCATGGCCAGCTCCATTGATGTAAGTCCACATGAACCCTGCAGTTGAGCCTTAGCAACTGGCAAAGAATATGGACCTCTCCATTAGTAATCCAATACATGTAACTTTTTGGAACTGTTTGGTTTAGTTCACATAGCAAATGTCCATTTCTAGGAGACGGGGGGAATCTTTCGTGGAAGTTCCCCATTAACAAATAGCAAGCACCAAAAGGGGAGTTAGCAGGAGCTGAACATGAAGATGGAGAGAAGGGGTCAGATCAGTAAATCCAGCACACTCCTTTAAGTGCCCTCACCCAGTAAAATGAACTTAGTACCATGATGCTGCAGCTCTGTTAACATACAAGACTTCAGGTGAAAGAGCTAATAATATATACATGCTTAGAAAGTTAACCCTTTGGTTTCCAGCATGGACCTAGATTTTCTCTGTATACTATGCTTTATCAAAAGTAAAAATAATAAAGCTAGTTTCAACACCTGTTATGAAGTATGAAGTTGCAATAACGGTACCAGAACAACCGGTGCTATTGACCACTGTAGATAAATGTGGACCATCTAGCACATAAGAAGAAGGAATAGAAATTATCTAGGCTATCTAGGCACTCTAATCTTTCCCATATTATGTTTCTCTCTCCCTGCCTCCTCTTTCTGCACTATACTTTTCTTCCATTCTTTGTACCAGGATAACTTAGGCTTTTCCTATGGATCAGCTCCTCGAAGCGACATTGGGGAACTGATTGCTCGGATGGTGAAGAATCTAGAAAACGCGCAGATGACTCAATCCACTATAGACTACCAGGGGACGGATGAAAGGCCAGCCTGGGTTCGTATGCCTCGAGAAGCAAATGACTTCACAGCATTTTTACTTCTAGCTAGAACAGTTAGAGAAACATATCACCTTTGTTTTTAAATCCTTATTTCACTTCACTGAGTTATCCTCACCCTGAAGATTTGTTATTCTGAATGCTATTTGATGTATGTGTTGAAGGACTTCAGTTCTTTCAAACACAGTGACTGGTACACTTATCCAGAGGGTTTCGTTAATAGTGAAGCAAAGGTCTGTTGGCTTGTGGCACAGACTTATGATTTCCAGAGCTTAAGCCAAAGTGACATGTTTTTATTGTATTTGGGAACTGGAAATGATCAGCAGCTTTTAACAATCCCTTTTCTTGGGAAAGATGGAATGAGGGAGAAAATTAAAATAATAGAAGAGAACAAAATACCAAGGTGGGCAGGGAGAAGCAGCTCTGTATGGCCCTACTCCATTCAAAAGAGCTCCCAGAGAACTTATTTTGATATCTAAAGCACTACGGAGCTCTGCCCACAAATGGAGAGGAGTCTCGTCTTTAGATGGACTTGGAGTGGAGGAGTACACAGAGAAAGGCAGCGAGCTCCTTTAAGATTATTAAAAGTTCTTTGTTTAAAATGCATAACAAGGAAATGGAAAAATATACTTAGGATTACATATATGATAATGTACTTCTGCATGCTGGAATTTCTTTTTATCTAGAAAAATGAGGTATTAGAACAATTAAAGAAAAAAAAAATCTCATTTTGGGAAACTTGAAAACTTCCAAATCTGAAGAGGAACAAGTACTCTCACTATCAAATGGTTGTCATATTGTGCCCTTTAGAGACCCACATTTCAGTGGCAGAAAACTTCTTTCCCTTTTCAGAGGAAAAAAGAAATTACAGTGTCTAAACCTTTTGGTTATGCAATCAGCCTTCTGCATTTGCAGCAGAAATAGCTATTTTTGACTCTTTTGACATCCATATTTAGTCTTGGTGTGATTCTTGGGAAAGCGAAGTATGACTGTCTTGTTTTGCAAGCACAACTGTCCACCTGTGTTTTGGGGTAATTTCCTGCCCAGTGAATGTCTACTCATAGAATTTTTATAGTTGCTGCTCCAGCTGTACTCATTCTGCTGTTTATTATTACAGTCTTGAGCCATCACCAGAAAGTCCCAGCTCTTGAGGAGAAGAGGTAGACAGTGCAGACTTGAGAAGTACTTCAGAGAGGTGGCCTAGAGAACCAGCAGCTGGAGAAATTAATATTCTTAAATGGAAAAAAAATGGAAGGGATTCTCATAAGTAATGAAGGTGACAACATGAGAAGAAATGAAGAAAATAGATCTATGGCTATATAGAGAAGAAGTATAGAAACAGGAGTAAGAAATAGGAAATAAGAGCAGATGGAAAATAATGGGAAAAAGACTGACAGCCGACAAATATTTGGATGTGATCCCTCACCGTGCAAGCTGAGAATGTAGCTATGTGAACTTATTAATACTCCTTTTCCAGCCCTGCCTCTCTCATGCCCACAGCTATGTCAAAGATGGGTGGAGGAATTACCGGCAGGGCCTTGCAGTCATTTCTCAGTGACATAGTGGAGGAGGGGAAATTTTATAAATCATCCACAGACAGCTAGTGAAATGGGGGCTTTCCTGTCTCAATTTCCCCAGTGAATCCCCCTATATGCATAGTGGACTTAATACTATCTATCTTGCTCTCAAGTCTTCATCTCCCAGATAAATAGTATTCTCAGATTTGTAAATAAAAAATATATCAGATACAGTTCATTACCAAGACAGTAAATGTACTTATATCTAAGTAACACATTTTGGTTAACATGCAAGAGAATGTTATGGAGCCACACAAGTACATACTATCCCAGCAAGGACTGAACATTCCTACTAATAGAAGATTTAACTATGTTGATTAAGCATTATATACTAGTGCCTTCTCAGTGCAAAAGGCAGTAAAATACACAAAAGGAAAAAGTAAATCATAAAATGTCCTCTCCTCTTGATCTTATCAACTTTTTGCTGTTACAATTCACATTTACCAAACAGCAGCAACATTCATTCTGCAGCCATTAATCTTGGCTGCCTTGACAAAAGGGGGAAGAGAAGAATAAGACAAAAAATGCTGTCATCCAAATGGTGTCTCCTGCCTGCAAGAGCTCTGGGTGGTGATAGCTGCCTTAGAACAGCTGGCTGAGCCTCAGCAGTCTCTAACTGGTTTTAATTCTGTGTCTAACAGACCATAACACCAATGCAGTATGAAACCCGGATGGCTTGCGGGCTGGTCAAAGGCCATGCCTATTCTGTCACCGCAGTGGAAGAGGTACGTACCATCCCTTTCCTTTGGCTGTTGGGAGCTGTGGTTTAGACTGGCCTAGCATCATGCATGTCAGCCGAGCTATGAGGAAATGAAGCAGAAATGATAAGCTTAGCAAACAAAATTTGTACCTAAATAAGGGAAAGCTCTGTGGAAAAGCAAAGCTGTCTAAGCTTCAGCTGTGTGGGGAAATGGATGTTCCACCATGATCTGCTTGGGCTAAGGAAACTAGCCCAACCACAGCTGGCCACCTCCTCTTCTTATAGACTGCCCTGACTCATGTGGAGCAGATCAGGCGAGGTGACTGCTGCGGAAAGCACAGATGCTCAGGGAACTGGTGTCAACGATTTGACAGATGAAGTTTCCTCCTGAGCCTACTTTGCATTAAATAATTTAGTTGATCCTTATTGCTTTCTTTTTTCAACTAGACAACATTTAAAGGGGAGAAAATAAGGCTGGTAAGGCTAAGGAACCCCTGGGGACAGGTGGAATGGAATGGACCATGGAGTGACAAGTGAGTAAAATGCATGTCTAGGAGCCTGACGTGATAAAAAAAATTGCTGCTTTATTTCCCCTTATACAGATTGTGGGAACCCTAACAAGGAAGAGGCATTTGAATAGTCTTTTCTGTCATTCTGATACTTTGAAGTTGATGATACTTAGTGACTGTTTAGCTGAAGCGGTGAAAGAACCAAAATCAAAACAAAACAACCAAACAACCCAACCAAATCACACCCCTAACTCAAAAAGATGCTAAGAGGGGATTTAATCAATGGAAACAAAGAGAGAACCCAGCGACAGAGTCAGTCTGCTGTCCAGCAAGTTCTGTAATGCCCAATGTCAAGAGAAGGAGGTACATCAGAAGACTCTCTTATGCTACAGAAAAACTGGAAGAAGTGAGATGTCAGCACATAGATGAGTTTGGATGAAGCTTCTCATCTGGTTTTACTAAAAGGACTTTTGGTAGCTATTTACCTCAGCAATGAGAGTCTGTAAGCATTTTCCTCTGCAGGCTAAACAAAATAACTCAGCAGATTTCTAAGTGCTGCTAAGAGGAAGTCTGAAGGGAAGGCAAGGAGGAACAGGGCAGTTGTGATGAAACTCTTCGCCTTTTGGGCATGTGGAAAGGGTAGCACTGAAACAAATGTTTGCAGAGCTCTCAAAAAAAATTATGGATGTAACAAGATGACTGTTGTCTTTCCACACTGTAGGCTTATAGTAAAGAATAACAGTGTTCATGAAAACTATGTATTTCAAAATGTAATGTAACTTTTTTTTTTTTTTTTTTTTTTTTTTTGTAGATCAGAGGAGTGGAATTTCATTAATGAAGCAGAGAAAATTCGCTTGCAGCACAAGATCTTGGAGGATGGGGAATTCTGGTGAGAATATCTGTCAAAAACCTTGTGTTTCTCCAGGAGATATGCAACTGTGGCTGAAAAGAATCACACTGCACTACTTAAATCTGTTAACACCATTGCCATAATCCCTATTCCCCTTCATATTCCCAATAAGACCCACTCTGAAATACCCTCAGTTTTCCACCAGGGTGTATTGAGTCCCACCATCACAGTTGTTCTAGTTATCCCACCCTTCCACATGTTCTCCATTCCCCTTCCTAAGTACTAACCTCTCACTCCAGTGTCCTCCAGTCACTAGCAAGGAAAAGGCAGCAAGCATCACACCAGGTTTGGAGCAGTACACATGTTAATTGCCCAGCAAACACAATAGAAAAATAATTGAGGTTGCATTGCAACCTTGCCCTAATAGGAGCAGTAATGGGGGTTCTCCTTCTCTCACTCCTAGCCAGGAACAGTGCCTCTTTCAGAGTACTGCCCACCATTTAAATCCACTTGGATTCAGTTTCCCCTCAATTTCTCTAGGATATCATTTGAAGATTTCATGAGACACTTCACAAAACTTGAGATCTGTAACCTCACACCTGACACTCTGGAAGCTGATAAACTCCAGACCTGGACTGTGTCAGTCAACGAAGGGCGCTGGGTGAGAGGCTGCTCAGCCGGAGGTTGCCGCAATTATCCAGGTGAGCAATGCAAGGCTGTCCTGACAGAGATATACCATTGTTCAAATATTTCACAGGGCCCCCGAGTAACACAAAAGATACCAATTTCACTCTATAAGCTAAGATTCAGGAAATCCTTTTTCTGCCAGCTTTGGGTCCTTCAGAAATTTATCAGATGGGAAGGCTGGGAAGCCTTGCTGCTGGGAACAGAGTGGAAAGGTATAAGAAAATATACACTCTGAACTGTTAATAAGAGAAATATATACAACAATTTAAACCAGAAAGATGCCTTGTGAAGAGAATCAAATGGTATAATTTCTAATATGGAAGCCGAGTTTTGCCTCAGAGGCTAGAACTATGTAAAACAAACACATTAAAAGAAGATTAACCCATTTTTAACTTTCCCTCAAGAACCACAGGTAGGGAGCGTTAAAGGTTCTCTTGGTAATAAGCATTGTTAGAAAACTGAAGCTTTACATATTTGCTTTGGGGCCGTTGGGGGGATTTCACAGATACATTTTGGACCAATCCCCAGTATCGCTTGAGGCTCCTGGAGGAAGACGATGATCCTGAGGACGAGGAGGTTGTCTGCAGCTTTCTCGTTGCACTGATGCAGAAGAACAGGAGGAAAGAACGCAAGCTGGGAGCCAACCTGTTCACTATTGGCTTTGCCATCTATGAGGTAGGTCCTAGCACTACCCAGACTATACTCTGCCCAGTGATCACAAATGCCAACCTTATGCATTTTCCCAGTGACTGAATTAATTCAGCCTGGCTACATGACTGCAATATTTGCTTTTCAAGGGACTCAAGGGAAAACCTGGAAGAGAGAAGAGAAATTCCAGGCTTAGTAACCATTTAGTCCATAGTAATCTCAGGATCTACCATACCTGGAAGCAGCAGGCTTTTATAGTCACTTAATGTCAGATGTTAACACATTCTGTCTGTCCCATATATTCTTCAGTCACCTGTTCATTCTTGCCAAAAATTAAACGTTGCATTGGCGGAATCATGTAAAACTGGACAACAGTTATCTGCTGTTGAACAGACGAGAGGACATTGAAGACGATTTTCAAGTATAGTGAGCAACCCCTATCCCTCCTATTTACTTCATAAAGAAGTCAGTTTGATTCCTTGCACAAACGTATCTAGCTCCAGTCTTAACAGAAATTATGTAGAACCCAAGAAATCTGGAAAGAAAGAAGGTGCTTAGAGTATTTATATAATTGGGGGGTGTTTTAATGACTAGCTGCATCCTCAAAAGTCTGTGAAGAGCCTTTTATGTGATCTTCTAAACAAGCAGACTCACCTAGCACCCCTGACTGTTTCTTTTCTTTCTTTCTCCCTAAGGTGCCCAAAGAGGTATGAGCAGAATGGAGGCAGAGTTGACATCTTGGTGTATACTCAGATAGTGTTACTGTTGTGCCTGTCTGTAAGTCAGCTGGAAACTGTCCAGTCAAGCTTGTTTTCAGGGATGCAACAGAAATGAAATCGTTAATCTTTCTGCTTTGAGTGTTTATTAGTAACATTTTGTGAGTTATTTTGAATTCCTTCTCCCTCACACCTTGTTTTCACCTGTACCTTTTCCTTAGTTCTTTTTTTTTTTAATTATTTTTATGTGATCTGGGCATGGCTTTCACTCAGTGAACCTGGACTGTAGCACACAGTATCAGCTATCTCTTGGACGTTACACTCCATACAGAAGAACCCTAGACCAATTGTTTCCTCCAAATAATATATGTAGAATAGAATTTTCTCTCTCTCCATTTTCAGAATTCATTGTCTGTTATGTAACTGTTTTCTCTGGGAAACAGTGGTATTTTCAGCCATTGCGATCACAAAGAAAGTTCTTATCAAAAGTACACAGATGATGGTTTTTTGAGCCTGCCAGAAGCTGAATCGTTGGCACCACAAGTTTTGCAATAAGCTCACATCAAAGCTATACTACCTGAAAAATGTAAAGATGACAACCTGAATGTTGTCTTTACCGGCTGTCTTACAGCTTGTTATTTCTGCAAACAACAACTAGCCCACAATCCCCAACTCAATTTTCATACTAGAATCAATGCCAAATGTGATGATCATGTATCTGAAAGGCAAAACGCAGTTCACATTTTTCCAGTCAAGGACAAGTTTCCGTAGAAAACACCTTCACCTTATGTAGGAGCTTGCATATATCATTCCTTGCCATACCATCCTCAAACTGAACTAGTTGCATACAGCTAAAAAAAAGTCAGATAAAAGCATCTGCAGAGCAGGAGAGAATTGTATTTGAAGCAGATACAAGTTTTGTTGTTTTTGGTTAAAAAAATATAATATTTTTAGTGCTGACAAGAGACAGCCAACCTGTGAGAGTCTCACTTTACTAGATGTATTGCTGAGGTTATAGCAGTGTACCAACATAACTCAACCCATTCCCGAGGAGAAATCTTCAGGGAGGAGACAGACTGCAGAGAGGTCCAAGACTGCTGTGTCTCAGTGTTGCCTGGTCACTGCACAGCAGCACCTCAACAGTGAGGGTGAACCTGCCAACACACTCCACGTGGGCCATGGAGCAGCCCACAGAAGCCAGTTGAACCTAGTCGGTAGCAACTTAAATATGAAAGACTCCATACCTGTACCCAGTTAGCTGTCCCAGTCAGCTGCCTGCATGCTAAGCTGCGATTTCATTTGTGTTTTCTGTCATGACTATGTGCTGCCTGCATAAGAAACCACCTAGGGAATGTGTAAAGTTTTGCTGAAGTCAGACTGACTCATTTGTTCCATAGATGCATGGTAATAAGCACCACTTGCAAAAGGATTTTTTCCTCTACAATGCCTCCAAAGCTAGAAGTAAGACCTACATAAACATGCGAGAAATCTCTGAGCGCTTCCGGCTACCACCCAGTGAGTACGTTATCATACCATCAACATATGAACCTCACCAGGAGGGAGAATTCATCCTGAGGGTCTTCTCGGAGAAAAGAAGTCTTTCCGAGTAAGTTCCAAATCCATTTATCTGGCCCAAAAGGAGGGCACGAGCTCACTAGTTTGCCATAATTGTGTTCCAAGTTTGCCACACACTGCTCTTGTATGTCCTATAGTTTTCTTAACTCCCTTAAAAACTTGAAGCTGCAAACTCATTTCCCGGAGCTTCCCTTAAAGCCTAACAGGAGTGTGCTTTGAACTGTCTCTGGAGAAGCTTACCAGTTGCAGGATGGCCTTCATAAACATGCCCTTTGTAGATTTTATGATGAAAATGAAACAGTTCGTTGCTTCTCAATATATGCCACCAATTGAAGCTTTGGCCAGTCAGATCATTGAAAAGATCTGACTTCAGTCATGAAGAAAACACACAAATAGGTAATTATTTCTTTTCTACCTTATTCTTCCAGTGGCTTCCCAGAGCTCAGCAAATTGGCAGCTAGTTTCCCATTCTTTAGGGCCAAACAGCTTCTGTCTCACTCCCAGCTATCAAAGTTCAGTGGTGGCAAGGCTCTGCGAGGAGCCAGGCCAGACAGCGGCACTCCCGGAGGTGGCATATGGGGTGCTCAGCTCGAAGGGAAAAGCTCCGTCTAGAGTTTGCAACTGTAATGCTTAAAAGCCAAGTGGCTGCTAACAAACCACCTGCAGAAACAAACAAAAAGAAATGGCCAAAGCCACTTTCCTGATTTATTTTCTTTCTGCTTTCTTCTAGGGAAGTTGGAAACATGATTGAAGCACAGCGTCCATCGGTGAGTACTGTCCTGTGCCTCTTTTGCATATGAATAGTGGCAGAGAGGGAAAGGACTGTCACAGCTACTAAAATCTGTAGCAGAAAGCCATGGAAGCCACACGACCTTTCTGTTGTCAGAAATTCTTGTATTTTCTCATCAAAACACTTCTGCTAATATTTGGCTTTTTATACACTACTTCATGATTTGCACAGACCAAAATCTTTTATATGATTTGAAACCTCTCCCAGTATAAAGATGCATTTCTATTGCCTTTGTCTATTAAGAGTATTCATATTCTGGAGAAGGCCTAGCATTTTCCTTTACAAATAAAATTTTTTTATTTGTAATGTTGGTATCTCATCTAATAAAAAAACTATCTTGTTTCAAAATACATTTTTTCTGAAAAGGGATCCAGATGATAATGTGATCAAACTAGCATCCATGACAAGCTCTAACTCTTTGGCCTGAGTTTCTAACATGTCAGTGTAAATATATTATCAGTATATCAATTAGTCCTGAAAAAAGAGGGAATCCTCATGCACAAAATAGAATACCACTAAATCTTGCTCAAAGTGTTTCCTTTCTATTTACTGCCACAGTAACAGACAAACAGCTCCCCAGATCTGGTGGAATTTAATTGCCCTTTCAAATAACAAAATTCAACCTCTGCAGCCCAGACTGGTTCGGAGAAAGAAGAGCAAAAGAGTCAAAGCTGAAAACAGAGATTTTATTCTATTCATGTGCACAAAGCCCCACATGAAATGGGCCACTGCTTTGATATGGTTCTGCCATTCCTATCCTTCAATATGCAATTTATGGGTAATTTGCAAACTGTATGAACATAGATGAATAAGAA
This sequence comes from Rhea pennata, assembly GCF_028389875.1. Lineage (NCBI taxonomy): Eukaryota > Metazoa > Chordata > Aves > Rheiformes > Rheidae > Rhea > Rhea pennata. The sequence continues at coordinate 15,647,334 of NC_084667.1, read as the reverse complement.
AAATAAATGCAAGAAAGGGAAAGAAAAAAAAGATAGCGCTTTAATTATCTCACTCAGTATGATCTGGCCAAAATCTACAATTCTGTTTATAAACACTTTTTTAACTCTCTTTTTGTACAGAAGAAGAAAAAGGGCAAGGTGGGTACTTGGGCAATGCGCAGAGTGCCAGCGAGGAAAAGAGCATGCGCAATGCATGCAGCAGCAGCTGAGGTCTTTCTTGTTGCTAGCGATTTCTCTGCATCTGGAAACTGATCTAGTTACAGGATAAGAGGCTGTTTGCAGCAGGCAAAGATGTTGTCTTCTCATACTAAAATCTAATGAAATAGCTACTAATGAAATACTAATCTAATGAAATGCTCCTCTCGCTCAGAGAAACGGGTAACAGCGAAACCTCCCAGCTTTATAAGCCTGACTTGCAGCTGGCCTTCCTTTCCGCCCCTCCAGAGACACCGAGATATTCCCGTTCTAGTGAAAACCATCCCTTCTCCAGATACATGTCCTCAACTTGCCTTTCCAGTGTCTAATACGGCTACTCTCCTTTCCCAAGGTTTCTGCTAACCAATGTCCTGGATACTCATTTCCGCTCTATACAACTCACTTAGCAACCAAAAATGCACTCTGAGCCTACAAGTAAAATTATTAGTTAGGGGGAAGGATACAAAAAGGCCCCCAAGGGAAATATTCTGAAGATTAATGTGGCTAACTCCATTTTGGATTCCTCTTTCATATATACCCAAAATCATCCATGAAACATCGTAAAGCAGATCAGCCCATAAAAAGACCCAGAAAATGCAATCAGGCATTTTAATCTCAGGGATAGGTGGATTCTAATCAATACTATAGGAGCAAATATTTGCATCTTGTAGCAGCTGTCCTTGCTTTGAATGTACTAAAGCAGACCAATTGCATGTGGTTCCCTACAGCTGAATGCTTCAAGAATCAATACAGAGAAAGAACATAAGCTTTACATAGTTAACAAGCTCCTACAGAAATACAGCAAAGTCATTTTGTTTGTAGGATTTGGATTCTCTTTTCCTTTAAGTGCTACTGCCTTTCATAGAGAAGGGCATTACCCCCCCCCCAAAAAAAAAAAAAAAGAAAAAAGAAAAAGAAAGAGAAGAAAAAGAAAGAAAAGTGAAGCTTAAATTGTCACTTGCTTTCTAGACAGGAAAACTAGATGCCAAAGATTGCACAAGGTGTTTTGCAGCTTTCTTTTTAGCACGAAAAAGAGCAGTAACTTCAGAGATTCCTGTTTTACATTCCCAGCTGTGGCTTATTTGGTGCCATGTCAGGGGTAGAAGCTGTTTCAGCATGCACTTTACCGCAGAATGGGCGGCCCAGAAACTTTCCCCGCTACTTCTTGTGTAATTTCCACTTCTTTTCCTCTATTTTACTCTCTTCCTTCTTCTTCTAGCCTATCATCTTTGTTTCTGACAGAGCAAACAGCAATAAGGAGTTGACAGCAGATGAAGACGCTGGCAAAGATGAAGATAAAAACAGCCTAGATGAGAAAAAGGTCTCTGCAGCAACTGGCAAGGCAGAAAAATAGAGCATGGTCTGGCTGGCATGAAGGATTGGCTGGGCAGAGCACGGTGGGGCAAAGAGGTGTCCTTAGATACTTAACGGCTTTTCATCAGATCTTAACATCATTTGCATTGGTTTTAAGTGGTCTAACAAGTTTTAGAGAACAGAGACTATCTTTTTAGGTATTTAATGCCTGTGCTGGAGGATGCAGCTGCTTGCAAACAACTCCAGGTTGCTCTCATTTACACAAGGATCCAGGCTCTGAGAGATCTCTTCCCCCTGACAAGCAAAGTTCAGTCCACTAAAACTCAGCCGCACGAAGCGGTACCCGCTTTACAGAGGGCACACGGGCGAATCCCGCAGGGGAGGCTTCACGAGGCTCCTGGCTCTGGTCACGGCTTCTCCCCGTTATGAACGGTGCAGCCCCGTACCACGTGGAAAAGGGCCGAGTGGCCAAAGAGCTCCTGCACTCTGCTTTTCTTTCACTCCCAGACAGGGGGAAAAAAATCAAAAAACAAAAAAAACAGGGAATTTGTGTCCCCAGAAGGCAGAGGAGGGACCTGAGGTAGAGCAGCCAGATCCTGAGCCACCTGCTTGTGGTGTTTGGAGCCAAGGCTTGTAGTGTCCCTGCTGTTTTGCTGCAAGACTGCCAGAGCATGTAGGCAGTGAAGGGGGGACTACACCTTAACTTTCTATTGTGTTCAGAGAAACAAAAATAAGCCAAGAAATTCGTCTTAATTTGTTGCACATAATTCCTGTAATTTAACAACATTAGAGGAAAAAAGCATTTAAAGTATAGTTTTTTCCCAGTGCACTTTAGGTATCAGCCTTGGAGTTCAGGCTTGCCCTTTGCATGTGTCCTATAAAGAGAAAAGTGATGAAAGCGAAGCAGTCTGATGGGATATTTGTCTTAAGAAAGAGGCCTCTCGCATTAGAAAGCACTCTCAGCTCCCTGGGTCCTCCTGGTCAACTCGCAGCCTACAGGACTATGGAGCAGACTTTTCTTTTCTGTTCAAAATTTCTCCTTTATAATGTTCTGAAATACAAAATCAGAAGATAAACATCCTGAACTGAAAGTAATCATTTAGACTTGTTCCAAGAGAAATGAAAGCAATAGGATGAAGCTAAAACTTAGCAGTTTCACCAAGGAATACATTTAACCCTTTTCTAGACGGGGAAAGGACCAGGATGATGACACGTTCCTCGGAAGAGCTCCAGTTTTGCTAGGAGGTTGTTTCAGAGCAAGGGTGGTTGAGCCGTCCTCAGACTCCTTTCTCTTTCCCACGGGGCTAATTTCTTATATATATTTTCTTTGCATGTATCTTTTCAGCGTGCTTCAGTGAAGACCCACGAGGCGAGCGAAGAGGAGAAACAGTTCAGGAATATTTTCCGGCAGATCGCAGGGGACGTGAGTACTCAGCCAGTCCCTACCTGGGCCTTCAAACCAGCCTTCAAATCACAGCAGCTATCTACCGCTTCACAGATTCGCCAAATCTCCTTTGAGATCTCAAGCTAAGCAAAATCCAATCAAATCAAAATCCAGTAACGTATACAGCTGTCCTCAGACATACATATAACTTAGGAATGGCAGCGTGACTGTTCTTTTCACTGCATGCAAGGAAGTCGTATTTAAATTCAGCTTTTTACTTCTACTACGGCTACCTGAAGCTATGCAGGGTTTCTTGAACAACTTTGCATAACATATAAACAAGTTAAAAATAAAGCGCTCTCCAGTAAACGCTTAATTAGGGAAGTTAAAAATAGCAGCAGATCAAAGAACAGCATAACTCAAGAGGCTGGTAATAGGATATGAATATTTTCACACTTGGCTTTTTGGCTTATACAGTAGCTTGAAATTACTGGTTGTTCTTCTAGTTACAGTTTAATAAACCACATAAAGTAGCTTTGGCAACTTTAATCTTGTTCCCTGAAGACAGGTTAATTGACTAATGAAAGCTTAATTAGCTTTACTGGTTATCTGGTTGTCAGTTGAGCAGCAGAACGATTGACTGGGCAAAGAACAAGCTGCTCTCACTCCCGCAGAGAGGCACCCCCGGGGCACAGGCGCAGAACGACGTACGGGAACCAGCGCTTCAGACTCGGACTCTATAGCTAAGTCGTTTATCACGGCAATTCTAGGATTCAACCCACTGTAAACATTCAGAAAGTAAAGGTGACATAATTCCACCTGTAAGGCGAGACCGAAAAATCAAAAAACTAATTTGTGGAGAACAGGAAGTGTTTGAATAATTCGTAAAGTTGTGTTGTTGGGGGTTTTTAATCGCAAGTGTTTACGTATCTTCCTCTTACTAATTCTGAGAGTAGGAGGAAAAATAGCATTAGACAAGAGGGAAGGCAAAATATATTAGTACACATGCAATTAGTCTCTACTTGTTCCGTCATTCCAGTAGTGAAGGACGTGCCCTGAAAAATCAACGCAAGTCCAGGCGAGGATAGACATTCCTGCACAGTATCTCTTCTGGCCAAAACCCACATTTTTAACAAGTCACATTTAAATAGTCCTTCTTGGAGAGCTGCCAGCAGTCTCCTTGGACAGCGTACACAGAGCCCATGGTCTAGCCATTTCCCTTCTGACTTGCACTGATTTCCACCTATATAATGCCATTAACTTCGAGGCAATTACTTTCAATTTTAAGCTTGTAGAAACATGGAGGCAAACAAAATACAATTTTGCTTTCCCCCTTATCTATGAACAATTATCGATGAACAAGCCTGATCCTCAGTGTCACCTAAGAAGAAAATAGTGCAGACAAAGAGCAAGCAGGAAGGGTTTAAATCATCTTTTTCAGTTTTTTGGTCTTCACCCTATTTCAAAATGACCCAGTTTCCATTTAGGGCAGAGGCGTGAGAGGTAGAACCGAAGGCTGTGGATCTCAGGGTAACACACGTATGCAGTGTTGCATCAGATAGAGCAAGTTAACCTCAAGACAGCAGGACCCTTTAAGCAATGTAGATAACCACATAAATGCTAGATGGTAACTTCTGATCTGCTTTGTACCAAAGATGTAGCTGCAGCCTAGGGAAAGATTTGGGCCAATGTTTATATGAACCTAGACTTCTTTCTAGTTTAAAGCACATGCCAGACCAGAGAAAGACCTAATTCTTTCAGGATATCCATCTATTAAATGATTTGCTGAGTAATGAATGTTGTAGCTAATAGCATTCTCACCACTTTTCTCACCAGGACATGGAGATCAATGCTGAAGAACTCAGGAATGTTCTCAATAATGTTGTAAAAAAACGTGAGTTTCAGCGTGCTTTTCAATAACTCTTAGAAAAAAATCTGTGATATGGAGTACCCCCCCTTCCCCAAAGTACTTATGGCTTCAAGTTAACAAGTTACCTCGTTACACTTCCCGTCTGAGGCATTAGCAGGCTGAACTTTTCAAAACATGATCGCTACAAGTGATAACAGTCTCTACAAAAACTAACAAAAAACTAATGGAGAGGCAGACTTTTTTCCCCTTTATAGCAAACTTCAGCCCACTGACCCTGGCCTTGCTTAGTTACCTAGAAGTTAGTGCAGAGTTTTCAGGAAGTTTGCAGACTAAAATTGTATAGAACACCTCAAGAAAGCTCATCTGTAATTCATAAGCAATAGCCAAAAGCCTTTCTGGATTTCTCTCTCACTCATTTCTTGAAAGATAACAGAAGTAGATTTGGTTCTAGTTTGAACAGAGTCATAACTAAGAGGCACTTGCTGACTTGTGTGATCTGTTCTCACCTGCAATCATTCATTTCAGATAAGGACCTAAAGACAGAAGGATTCGAACTGGAGTCCTGCCGCAGCATGATTGCTTTGATGGATGTATCCTTTTCCAGTGAAGGGGGGTGCTTGACACCACTCGAGGCCACTTGAGTTTTATTATTCCCCATGTCACTCCTCCTACATACGCTTGGTATTGAACCATGTCAAATGCGAGTCAGTAAGTTGGGGGAGCAAAACAGTACTTTATATTCTGTAGCCAGATAACACAAAGCGTTCCAGGTTTGGTGCATCTTAATTCCAGTCATCTCAGCATTAGCATAGATGGCAAATGAAAATATCTCAAAACAGAGAACTACATAATAAGACATCAGTATCATACCCCCCCCTTAGCTATCAGTTACTGGCTTGCTTATGTACTAAAGCAGATATAGTCTTTTTTTAAGCCTAGTCAACACATATATGGTTTTTGCCAACAAACTTCGTGTACTTCTCTCTTACCTTTACATTTATAATGTATTACGTGTTCCACTGTATGATTAGCACCTACAATAGCTAGAGGAGTAAACATCTTTCTTTTACTACATGTTTGCTTCTACACAAGGAAATAGTACTTCATACTCTTACAACAAAATACAATTCAGATTCAACAAAAATGTTCACAAATGTTTTACTGAACACTTCAGCCAGCTCTTAATGCTGAGGAAATCTTGAACTAGGTTTCACATTCATTCCCTGTCATCCCAGTGGCTATAGACTTACTAATTTTACTTTAAAATATTTTTTTACCTGAATGTTTGCACCACAGACAGATGGCTCGGGGAAGATAAACTTTGATGAGTTTCGTCATCTCTGGGACAAGATTAAAAGCTGGCAGGTATTGCTGAGTTTTCACAATGTTGTTCTTCAAAACTTCAACAGTGCAAAAGTTTGTGTAGGAAAAACAAATCTCTCTCTGTGCACCATAATAATACAACAAAAATGCTCAAAAATATATATAAATGAGCCTTTAAAAAGAAAATTAATGACTTTGCTCATCCTACTCACAGCCTAAGCAAATAACTTACATCTCTGGAGCTCTAACACTAGCATAAGATTTCCCTCACCAGAACGTAATAGATGCACACAAGATGGAGGAAGAGGGTGATGAGAACTACATCCAGGCCTCGCAAATATCTCAATTACGACAATTGAGAGAGGATTTACAGCATAAACTCAAGTCAAACAAGGAGAGTCTTTAAGAGAAAGTGTCCTTTGCCTTTCACAGCACAGGATTAAATAATTACACTTCGGGACTGTGCTAACACCTTAACTGCCCAGTAGGAGAATATAAGGCAGATGACAAAACCTTCAGGTGCCTAAAGCCTAGGGCTTACCTCCCAGTTTTTATTTCTGTTGTGCATTTATTTTTTTGTTTTTCCAGAAAATTTTCAAGCGTTATGACACGGATCATTCTGGAACGATTAACAGCTATGAGATGCGTAATGCAGTCAACGACGCAGGTACTTCCCTAAGCAGTCAATACCCAAAGGTTGAAGAAGCAGGAGGGAGCAGAGGGAGGTGAAACCTCAGCTAGGTTGCTGTGTTAAGGAGTGGAAACAAATGTTGTGCAGCCTTCTAAAGACCCCAGAGAAATTCCAAAATCACTTTCCCCAACAGAGGTTTTCAAACATCCAGAGCGCCTGGACAAAATCTACTGACAAAATAATCTCTTCAACTCTTTGCACTTTTTATTGAACAATACTTTGCCATTGCAAGGTTCTTTCAGGCAGGCTCTCATGAACCTGATGCGACCTCCTTTCTCGCTCGCCGTGTTTTACACGGTCGAGCAGGGGACATGTTGCAATAGGAAGTTTGTGCATCTCCCCGGCACCCCGCTCCTGCAGCCCGAGGCAGCAGTTGTGACAGGGCAGAGCCCTGTTCCCCACACGCCTGGCCGCAAGGAGCACTGGCCTGAGGGGGCCAACGGGCAGCACCAGGCATCTCCTCCGCCAGCAGCACTGATCTAGACGGGAATAGTTTGCACTCGGCTTAGCTATTCGGTAATCCTGACCTGCTTCACGTGGCATCACGTCCTGCTCAAGCAATGGCTAGGCTGTACGTGGAGGTGGCCGTACCATCTCTTTTGGCTCAGACTGCAGAGCAGATCCACAGCACTTGTTGAAAATCCACATCATGCAGTAGCTGGGGACTGGCCAGGGAGCAAAGAGTCTGAGCCACTGTGGTCTCAGTCTCTTCTTCTACCTGCACAACAACAGCAAAGTATTTTTGTAACACTTGCAATTAATGGAATTCATCTTGCAAAGTGAGACCATTAACATGCGTTGCTGCTTCTCTCCGATGCATTGGGGTGCTTGTTTCTGTAGACAGCCAGCTTCCCAGAGCAAATTCATCACCTCCTATTTTTTTTTTAAGAGAACAAGATGACTTCTTCATTCAGAAAATGAGGAGTTTCACTATAAACTTATGTGCGATGATTTCAGTGTGCCTCCATTCCACTGGTATCTTGGTACATCAAACAGTTACCAGTAACAGTTCATCGAGGAATACAAACAGATGGCTGTATTTTACTTTACAAAAACTCAGTAACTCTGTTATTCATTAATCTGGATTTGGACTCTTGCAACAGGAGAAACATGGGTCATTTCATATTTTTAAGGTTTCCATTCTCACTAGGGAAGTCAATGTAAAATAATTTATTTAAATACCTCCCGCCCTGAACACATTTTACAATAAAAAGTTCTAAATCCAGTCTCAGCATTGCAGGTTAGAGACCATGCATGACCTTACGTTTAGCCAACAACTAACAGAGCCCGAATCACTCAAGCCCTTTTAAGAGAAGTTATGTGGCATATTACATCAGTCCACGTGCTGTAGTTTGGTAACACCAAGCCAAGGAGTTACTCATTTATCTATTTTTCAGTCACTGCAGAACTGTGCACAGCAACTTCATCCTGTATTTCCATCTCCCAGTTTTTGTTTTTCGCTCTTATCAGACCAATCTAAATTTTAAGCTCTTTGGAGTAGAGTCCTCTTCCTGTTTACAGTATGGGGTAATTGATATGCTACTGGAACTCCAAAATATTAATTTCAGAATATTTCTTGGGTTTTAAGAAAATAGCCTGACACAGGGAGGCTCCTTCTAGCTCCATTTCATTTTACTTTGTGGCTGCAGTAGTATTTCATCCCTCCTGAGCCTAGGCTGGGCCTGGGAAGCGCTCGAGGCCGCCAAACCTTTCCTCCGGGATTCGGCGGCACGAGCGCTGCCGTGCGGCTGCAGCCCAGCTCTGCCCCGCTTCTCTCCCCTGCAGGCTTTCGCCTCAACAAGCAGCTCTACGACATCATCACCATGCGCTACGCGGACAAGAACATGAACATTGACTTTGACAGCTTCATCTGCTGCTTTGTGCGACTGGACGCTATGTTCAGTGAGTGGCTCCACCCTCGCCCCGCCGCGTTTCTCCTCCCCCCGAAACGCCTCGCTGCGGTTAACGCACCAAAGCCGATACAAGTGCGAGTGTCCGTTTCTGGTTTTAGAATATGACAACCATCTCACACGAACCCAAAAGAAAAAAAGCCGTTGTATTTTTCCAATATTAGCTAAAGAAGAAATACTTCGTAACCAAGTAAATGCACCTCTGCATAAGCTGCATGGCACACTGGGAACATAATTTGGTTTGTGATGCGGGATCATCTTTACTTTTTGCTAGCACGGTGATTTACTCTATTCCACCTGTTTTTCTTTCATTGCTTTAGGAGCATTCCAGGCCTTTGATAAAGATGGAGATGGAATCATTAAACTCAATGTCCTGGAGGTAAATAGTCTTATTCCACTAGTTCTAACACAGTGTCACGATATTGATTTTTAATCTAATTATTCATTGCACACATTCTTGAGGAACCCTAGGAAAGTTGGTCTGAAATTGTCATCCCATTGGTAAGAGTCCACAAAACCTGCCAAAAATTTTGCTACTGATTTTACATAGAAAATGTATGTATATATACATGCTCCACCAGCTTCAGCTGTCGTACAAGACTGCAGTTGGTGCTTACGTACACAACTGGGAGGCAGATAACTGTCTTTTGATATCATCTTTAGCATGTTTCAAAACATTTTTGAAAGATTTTTTTATGAGGCAATTTAATTAACACATTTAAGATAAAGTATATTTAACTGATAAGGGGGGTCAATTTAGTTCTTAACTGTTTTTAATCAAACCAGACCAACCAGGCCTGATAATAATGCAGAAATCGCGCTGGCTGGGGGCAGAGCAAATTTGAAAACCAGAGGAGGGAGAGCCACAAATGTGTAACTAAGAGCTGTACGAGTATCATTTGCACATATATGTGCATGCGGGAAGAACACAATAAAAAAGGAGCATAGCCATGAAGAAGCAGTGAAGGAATGGAGAGGGGCATTTAATAGAGCTAAAGCTGTTCCTCTCCCGTCAGCGTGCACACACGCAGCACAACCCAGACCACGAAAAGGAGCGACAGATGGAGCAGTTGCCTGCCCTGCTTCCTCTCCCCTTCTTTGCCCCCACCTCCTACTGCACTAAGTTCTGTGCCTCAATAAAAACAAGTTTTCTTCTCCTCTTTAATTCTAACTCACTCCTCTTCTAGTGGCTGCAGCTCACGATGTACGCGTAACACCAGAGCCATCTGCCAGCAGCATCAAGAACGCACTCAAGATACCTGCTGAACGAAGCCAGCTCCGTTCATCCCCGCACGCAAACAAGAACGATTCCTCGCGCACGGGCTTCGCCTGCCGAGATGAACAGCACAGTGCCTCGGAAAAAGAGGCAACCGTATTCCTGCAGGGAGATTAGCACGTGTATTCTGTAACTACTTTTGTATCGTCTCCTGGCATTTTACTTTGAGCAACAACTTCCTTCTGGCTAAGCTACATTTTTTCTGCATGGTGAAGTCGCAGAGCATGTACCAGTATCCTGCTTAGGCTGGCAGCTAGAAGTCTTCCCCCGAAGTCAGTACAGAGGCAAAGCTGGAACTGTAGCTGAACTGTGAAAGTATTTACTACCACCTTGTAATCTGTCATCTAGTCTTTGTCCTGATACTGGTTCAATCACCGTAGCATCTTCATGAATTCAACTGAGCATTTCACATGAAGCTGTGGTAGATCTACACTGAGGTTATACATCTCAATCAGTTATGTTCTAGATGTGGCTGTGAGGGTTGGTTTTCTGCTACACTAGAAACTTGGAAGTCAGGCAAAAGAAACTGGTATCCATATACATTTTAAAAACTTGGTCGAGCGCCCCAGCAAGTGTCAGAACTGAGCAATTGAGCTCTCAGACACTTCTAATATCTCAATACTATCTTAATTACATATTGGATTTTTTTAACTGCTTTCTCTAAGTAGAGAAACTGATTTGCAGTTCCAGAAATAAAACACCTCTTACACATATAAATATAGATTTTTTTTTTCCAGAGTCCTATTTTGTTGAAAGTATTTTGAATGGAATGACTAACAGCTGAAGTCTGCTTTAACTTCAAAATATGTTTTAGCTATACCCCAACTAGAGTCCTTCACTTTCTGCTGGTCATTATTTAAAAGCTCAGCTTTTTTGTAGCTTAGTGAAAGGTATGTCACATTAGATCCACTACTTCCAGATTTGAAAGTAAGATTATTATCTCTTATTATTGTATGGTCTTCTCCATTTCTATGTTATTAATTTGGGGGATTTTTCTGTTAGTGCACAAGTCAAGGCTGGCTTAAATTTTCTTTGATAAATCCCTTTTCCTCCCTGCCTTCCTATTCCCAGCAAAGATCTGAGGATCTTCTGGAAGGTGCATCTATCCATGGTCTAATAATAAACTTCCTTATTACACTGGCTCCCTAGATTTGATGCAATCGCAGGAGGAAATAAAAATTACTAATTGTATCTTAGCAAAAAATTCTAATGGATTAATAAATTTAAGAAGTACTTTACTAATATCAAGAGCAAATAAGTAGCAGGTTTTTGGTATAGGTTATCCACCATCATAATGATTAATACTACACTCAAGATGAGGTATAAAAATATTTCCTGACAGTATTGTTATTTCCTTACTGGAAAATATGTTTTCTACTCTAGACATACAGAAAATCACACACACGTTATGATATCATGGTCATTTGGAGAAGACTATTAGAATGTATAACTACATTTATTTCACTAGAAATAAATTAATTAGGCTTTGGCCATCTCTAGGTCTCTTACAAAGGAACAGGGTGTAATGAAGCAGTGAGTCTTCTCCCACCACTCTCTCAAACATACAGCAGCTTCTGAAATTCTAAAGCAAATAGGAAATCAGCCTAAGATCTCAAATACTTTCTAGTTAGTTATTTAAGTTAGTTGGTTAGCATTAAAAGCAAACACTTGAGCTGAGAGGTTCTATTATAATCAGCTTTATGGGTAACAGGCTTTCAGAACTGGTCAATCATTGATGAATCATTGATGACAAAAATGGAAGGAAAAAGAAAAGGTTTACAGAGATCAGCTTTGCCAGGATAACCTTTCACTGAGGGGAAAGCCCTCGCCACATGCATGTGTACACAAAACAAAATATTTTTTTGCTGTACTCAGTACTTAAAAAATGCATTCTACTTTCGGATTCAATTTTAACATTATTGAAAAGGAGCAAGTCAAATGAAAACTCCAATTTTTTTTCATTTAAACATTTATGAAGGCTTAAAAATGCAACTTGTAAGATGAGAACATCTGCTTAATAACCAAATCAATCCACTACTGTAAAGTGCAATTGCAAAAAAGAATCCTTGCATTCACTGGAAGTTATTCAATTAAGTAGCACATTTAACTGACAGATTAAGAAAAAAATAACTTTTGGCTACAACAAGGTCTTAATGTTGTCTTGCACTGTAAGCTACTACTCTTAGGAGTAAGAAAATTCTATGATTAGTCTAAGGAAGAGTTATTCTCCTTTAAAACCAATTTTTGCTTTAACCAAAATTAAGCTTTCCAGATGACTGGAATACTAAGAGCCCTGGGTTCCAGCCCTCCGTCATCTCCATTAAACTATTATTTTTCACATTAAAAATTATGGCATTGAGAAGCTCTCTGTTGGGGTACTTGAAGAAACAAAATCGAGCAGTCAAAAGATCACAATCAGGATTTTTGACTGGCATCCCAGACGGTCCTGATGAGTGAGCTACCAGCAGCTCCGAGAGCCCCCCTCCGCAGAGGTTCACGAAGCAGGGGAGCTCGTACGTCGCCCTGGCGGAGGCCCAGCTGGGCGCACAGCTCGCGCTGCCCCTCCTGAACTACACTGCCCTGGCATCCTGCTCACGGGAGCAGCAGCTTGCGGCGCTCCTGCCGGTGCTGGTGGTAATCCACTGGCACATACAGCTTCAAACCGTCCTGTCGGATTTTATCCGGCCCTCTTTAAAAATTGAAAAAAAATCCGGAACAAAGTGAAATTCTACAGCATCTTACTAAAGAACCATTCTGTTCCAAACAAAGAAGAGTCAGGCTGACAAACCATATAAGAAACTTTTATTTTATTTTTCTGTTTTTGCTGGGTAAAGTCTCATTATTATGCTCACAGCTTTGTACCAAAATGAAAGAGGAACACATGGTCAATCTGTGCACGTGCTACACAGCTTAAATTATTAAATATTCAGTTATGTTGTTTTATTCCACTTTCATTCTTCAGAAAGACTGTTTAACACTTACAGCAAAGTGAAACTGAGAAGCTGGCAGGTGCATATAACAGAACATTACCTACACAGTTTGCTCTTTACTTTCACTAGTAAATATTTTACAAACAATAGCTGAAACTGTTTCCTTATCTTCCTTACATATTCTGCAATTCTGGAAAACAGACTGTATGAGTAATAGTAGCATACAAATCCTGGAAACCGGGAATCGTCTGTACCTGTGTTTTAATTAAAAAGGAAACAGTATTTTCTTAAAACCACGTGTTTATCCCTGGGAACCTACCATTTATTGCAAGTCAGAGTTTTCAGTTATTGTTTATCTTGATCCAGCAGTATGAGAGTGTACAGTCTGAAAATGTGCGTTTAAAACTGCACTGCTTCAAACATGCTGCACAACCAAACCCCTGCTATTTTGTAGTCAACTCACGCTTTGACAAAGCATCTTTAAATAATTCGCAGTCCACACAGGTTATACCAGGCAAACAGAAGCTGGGGTATTACTCAATGCACCTTTGTACCACGAGATTTGACAGCTTCCCCTCCCGCCTCCCTCCATGCACAGAGGAGGGGCAGGCAGCTTTGTACCAAACTAGGAAAATATCCCTTGCCGAGCAAAAGTCGCTAGCGTATACCTGAAGCAGCAGCATTAGGTATACGTGGCATTAGGCCACGTAGTATTGCACTGTCCGTCAGCTGTTATTTTCCACTGTGATTTGAAGCAAAAAGGAACATAGGATCTAGACCAAAGTCAGCATCACCCTGTGATTCAATACCTGCGGGGAAATTTGGTGGGGGGGAAGGTTCTTGTGACACAAAATAGGTTTACTCGATAATTTTATGCATCTCAGGCCCCTTCTGAGCGGGGGTAGAAGCCGCCATATGGAAGGCGCAATGAATTCTCACACTTTTAAAGAGAACAACATAACCAATTCGAGGAACTCACGGCCCATTCTTTGCATCATACAAAGTACAATAGCTCTGAGCACTTTATATTCAGCACGGAGGGCCATAGCTTAATTAAACACAATGTCAGTACTGCTAGGAGGAAAATGCTGGCCTGCTCCCCAATAGGACTGCTATACTTAGTCAGACACATACAAAGTCCAGAGCGCATTACTCCGAAATTGAGTAATAAAAAAATCCCCCAGACCTCAGCTAAAAACAAAATAAAGCCCCCTTCTAGTCAGTCTTCTACCCACAACATTTTACATAAAATTTTGCATAAAAAACAAAAACAATCTTGAATATAGGCTTCAGATGTGCAGTACTGCTTTTCCTTGCAAATATTACTCTTTCCAAAGCTTAGAAATACTTCCCATTCTTTGGAGGTATATCAGGAGGCAGAATCCTAATTAAGTGGCAAGACTGGAGTGGATACATTATTAATGGTTGTCAGGCTAATGCACGAGTTTACCAGCTACTGTGTGCAACTGCCTCGAGGAGGAGCGAAGGGCCATTAACGAAAGCCGCATGCAATTCCAGCTGAACAAATGGGAACTGCAAAGATGTCTGGGGAATTTCACATCTGCAGGACAGCTTTGTAGCTTTGTCCTTTCAAGGGATCCTCAGGACAACAAAGCAGCACAACATTTTTCTCTGAGCCCCCAAGCGTTTTTTTTTTTTTTGTTTGTTTTGTTTTGTTTTTTTTTTTTTAACACACCCATCCAGCTCTGCAATTTCCCTGCCTCTTACTCATTTTAAGATCCTTGAGATGCATCTGATATATCTGATATGACCTACCAAATAACAAAAGACATCACTGCTAAAGCCGGATTTCAGAAGTCCAGCCTTTAGGGGAGGGCTGTTCTCAAGGACAGATAAGGAAATATCTTGAAATGGACTACAAGAAAGGGAAGCCTGCTTATACCAACAAGAAAAGATAAACCCTATAAGCAAACAGGAATGCAAATAAAGTGTAGTAACTTTATCTGTTGCAGCACTTATGAGAAGGATCTTTATGCATTCCTGAAAACAAAGTCATCACCTGAAGGACTATGAAGAATTGCAAGGATAAAGAAACAAAATCTACTCTCACACACCCGCTTTCACCACAAACACTCCACATGCTTGTTCTCAGAATACACAGTTCCACACCTTCACTTCAACCACATCTACAAAGGACAGCTTGAAAAGTTCACGCTGCTTATTCCACACCTTTACATGCTCCCTTCTTTATGGTTCAAAAACTCTCAAATATCAACAGTTTTGGAAATGGTTTATAGGTCTTGCAGAGTCTTCTGCTTTTAGGTCATTAAAAAAAAAAGAAAAAAAATATATAGTAAAAGTATTCTGGGTGACCCTACAGCAACACAGCCTGCATCAGAAAATGATTATTCTACTCGGAGAACTCCCTGATCTTGATCATCTCTTAAATTGCTTCATCCATAGACCATGGCAAAACAAAACAAACCCTGAAAAACAAAACAACACACACACAAAAAAAAAAGCTAAAAATCCCTCAGACAAGGTCCAAGTCACATACTGTTTTTCTTTTCCCTACTCCCAACAGTTTAACAAAAACACTCCCACAAAAAAAAAAAAAAAAAAACAAGGCAGGAGCTTTGGAACCACGAGGATTCCCATGTGTTTGAAGTAGGATGCTACTGTATCTCATTCTTAATTTATCTCTGCCTCTCTTGAGGAGAAAAACCACCAATGTCAAGTAACTGCAGAGAAATTATACTCCTTAGCTGAGACAGCGTAAAAACAGTGTGCTTCAGGGACAGCCCTAAGGTCTCCTGGCTAGCATCACAGCAGAACACCCATGGGCTTCCCTCAGACACTTTATTGGCCTAAAAAAGGTTTCTTTGTGATTAAAGAACAAGGCTATAAAATGTATTTAGTCTGAGGTTGGCATGTCTGAGCCTCAAACTAGCAGTGAAAGCAACACGCAGTGAAATGAGTACATTCTACCTGTTTGAAAAGCACTATGTTAATTTATAAGCAGCTCATTTTGGAGACTGGGTTGTCTTTACTGCCTGGATACAGTTTGAAAGAACCTCTGCTTTTTTATTCTCAGCTGCAGGTTAAGCAAAAGTGAACAAAAAGCTCTTTGCTAAACTAGTTTCATGATTTAAGACAATATCTCAAATGGAAGAAGCATGTTTCACTGTATTTTATGGACAAATTAAGTTCGCCATCCGAAGGGGCAATTGCAGAGGAGCCCTGCGCAGCAGAAACAGTCCTCTCCTCAGCAGCAGCTTTACTGTGATACATTACATGCATCTATAGAAATAATTCTTTTCCATGCGATGTGCATTTTGTAACCCCAGCTTCTGCTTGAGAACTTTGGACTCTAAAATCCTGCTTCAGCACAACAGAAACAATACACCAAAGTGGATACACTTAGACACCTCATGCCATTACATTTCTATTAGTTTGCTATGCTGTGAAGATACAGGACTACAAGTTCAGTCATTAAGATTCCGTATCTGATCTCACTGATAAGATAAACAATTTGGCAAGATGAGCTACCAAATAAAATCAGGAATCCAACTTATATTGTATCAAGATAGCAGTGGTTATGCTGGTATTTAACTGTAAAACAAAAGAGCTGATATCAGTCCCTCCTTTCCTGTACAAAGGTACCTATATTTAAAGAGACTAAGATCCCTAAGTGGGCTAGTTTGTCGCTGTAATTCTGGTTGGTTTGCTTCTCTGGCACACCTCTTCACGAAGTGACTGCTTTCCTCTAAAAACACCTTAGGAAGTGTAATGTTGAGGGCAGTCTGTATATATTGTGCCAGTTACAGCAATTTTTGGACAAGGAATAAAAATAGGCATAAATTAGAGTTACCGTTAAAAAAAAATAATAATTGATTTACTCCAGTTCTCCATAAAATACCTTTTCTTTTTATGAAGAAAGCCAAAACATACACTGGATATTCAGGTTACGCTTTCAGAATTTTGATATTCTATTTGCAGAATTTTATTAAAATTGGCTAAAAAACTGGATGCAACATAAAAACAGACATGTCTTAGTTAGACATTTAACAGATTTTAAGGTGAGTTTGCGAACACCAGCACTTATTGTAATGTAAGTTCTCAACACCCCTCTGGACTTCCAAAAGACGCTCAGGATATACTTCTTCAAAAAAACAAGGCAGACAAGAGGGGGGATATTCTTATCTGTCAATGAATTAAAAACTTGCAAGAATCTTCCATTTGGACCAAGTCTTAATAGACAAACCTTATTTCTACAGAGTGCAATACAACCTGCAGTCTCTGTAGCAAGGCCTTTCAGCCCCTCTCCCGTTTTGTACTCCAAGTTGGAAAAGAAAAGAGAAAAGATTGGAGTAAGAAATGGGTATTATTTGGAATAATTCTGATGTATAAAATTACTTCCCAATGTGGGAGGTGAAAAGCTTCATGAATCGATCCTGCTGTCATCCTCAGCATGTCTTTCAATGTGTCCTACTGCATCCTAGGGAAAAAAAAGAAAAAAAAAGAAAAAAAAAAAAGTAGTCAGTTGAGAACAAAAAACCCCCACATCTTTGCAAAGGATTCTAGAAAGCTCAACAAAAATGGCACTCTAGATCAAGAAAATTACTGACTTAACACATCTAGAAACCCACACCAAGCTATTAAATCATATAGATACATATATATATACACACACACACATATATACACACATACATACATATGTCTCACATACTACCGTATGTGAGAATCAAGGCAAGTAAGAAACAGCTCCCTTTCTAAGTAGAAGGGTGTATCAGATAGATAAATTATATCCAAAGCTAGTGCTTAGAAAGAAATTAAAGACTCTACTTCTCCTTTTCAGTTCTCAGAGAAACTGCCTTCCATTATGTACTTTGAACAGTATTCAACAAGAAGGTAGTTTATATTGCAAAGGGGTAACATGCGGGTTTCACTGGTCTTTTCCTCCTCCCATTAGTTCTTCTTTTTTTTCATCTGTGCTAACATTTACTCAGAAATTTGTAATTACATTTATTAATCTTTAAGCAAAACCAATCTAATGCGAAGAATAAACAACATCCTGCATCTGCAAAAATGGGGCAAGAGGAGGGTGAACAGTAAGTTAAGATTATAAAAAAAAATATCCAAACTGATGTTTGTCCATCTTAAAAATAAAACTTTACTACAAAAACCTGAAGAACTCTTGATTATAGTTACCAGAACTACTTCTACCATTTCAAAATGTTAATGATTTCCAGATCAGATTCTAAGATCACACTATTTCAAACCAATCACATTTCAAGCTACCACACTTAGCTGCTCTCTTCATCAGTCACAGGTTGACCTCTGCTAGCCTTTCCCGACCATAATTATATTCTGTTAAGCCTGTTAAGACTAGCAGAATTTAACCATCTTAAAGAGATTCAGGAGCAAGTCTCACAATCATGATCACAGTATCTACTTAACACCTGGGGGCTTTAACCTTTCTATTACACTACTAAATACAACCACATTACTTCCAGCACATACCTGCTTGGAACCTTTCCTGGAAGTAAAGAAAGCATCACAGTTCTTCCAACGACACTTTAGGGTCTGAAAATTTGGATTGGTGTGGTCAGTTAGCAAGTGTTGTTTCAGATGGTCCACAACTCCAAAGATCAGGGAACATCCATGCCACTGGTGGAAAAATCATGTCAGCATAAGCCAGAGAGAAAGAATTTTAGCTAATTCCTTTATTCTTGCAACTTAACAATATTCTACCCACACTGTTCACAGACACATTCCTCTTATGGAGATTTCAACCTTCTCATTCCATCTTCATTCTCAGTGGTCTCTAGTACTTTAAATATAGCTTTACAGCAATTTTTTCCTGCCTCTAGCCCAGCCTAGACTACTAGAGGGGGAAAAAAAAAAAAAAGAAAAAGAAAGGGGGAGGAGGAAAAGATGAACTAAACCTTTGCAGAATTTAAGCTTACCTCAGTTTCATTTAATTCCTAATTGCTTCATCTTATTTAGCACAGTAAATCTACTTTTACATGCAACTTAACTGGAGTTTTGGGTTTTTAAAAGTTATATGCCATTATCTAAAGCTTTTACATATTATTGACTTGCCCAAAGTGTGCACACATACTAAAAGACTCAGAAAAGCAACTAGTTTTATGTTTTCAGTTATTTTAAAAAGATTAGTGAAGTATAATAAATTAGAAGTTAAGTTATGCAAGACTGAATTGTGACCATCATCAGTTTAGTCCAAGAATATAGCAAAGGAAGACTAAAATCACTTTGCTCATTACCCAGCAACGATAATTCTGCATCAGATTAAGCCTCACAGCTCTGACACTACCATCATAGCATCCAGTGTAGATCTGTAAAAGAAAATTTATGAAAAGAATGTTGAGAATAACAGAAAAAAAAATGAAGTAGCATTTTGAAGGAGGCTTAAGGGTAGACTATACCAGGTGAACAACCAAACATCAACAAAACACACAAGGCTCCAAAATTTAAAAAGTGGGTCTAAGCTAATTCTTTTAAGATTTAAATTTATAATTTACAAAAACCTACTAACTAAGAAATGTTGTCCACCAGGGGGGAGGGGGGCGGGAAAATCAATCAACAAAAAAAAAAAAAAAAAAAGAAAGAAAAAAAAAAAACACGAACAGAACACCCCTTAGGTAGAAATGTCAAGTTTCCAGGACTTTAACAGCTAAATGTATATGCAGAAAGGAAGGGGGGAGGAAGAGGGAAGAAAAACACCAGGATTTCAGGAAGAAAGTTGAAACAGACTTCGAGAAGGTAGCTAAAATGATATCCTATAAGTTCCCCAGCTCCCCTCCCACCACTTTTTTTTTTTTTTTTTTTTTTTTTTTTTTTTTTTTTGGCAAAAGCTGTGTGCAAAACTGTCCTTTGGAAAAAAAAACATGTTAGATGCACATAATTCTATAGATGCACATAACTATAGAAGTTATTCATTAAGGTGGGGGGAGCAGGGAAGAAGTCTTCACAAAATACAGAAAACTTTGCAAGTTGAAGATCACTTGTTATCTGTTTCAAGTCTTTTTGCCTCTTGGAAATTCATCACCAGGATATAAAAGCCTATATACTTTGGGTGAGGGACTACATCTTACTATTTAGAGTACTACAGAAAACTGTTTCATTCTTCACTAAGATGCTCAGCTTGAGTGCACTTAGCTCACCATCTCAGCCACAGGAAAACTGAAGCAAGGACTGTATGTATAGCAGTTAGTAGTTGGTCAGCTCTGTTAGACTTGATTCTTTTGTTATAATAGGTAATTACTGCATGTCTTATTTTACAATCTGAAAGTAAGTTTGGGAACATACTCCTGTATATGAAGGCAGTAATAAGTGCTTTTAGTGGCTATTTTAAGCAAGTAGATATCCAGGAGTGCATCTGAACCCTATCCTGCTGATGCATGAAGGAATCTGCGCACACAGATCAACCACATCCTTTCGCCTAGCTTCTTTCAAAGTTAACAGAGGTCTGACTGTGGGTGATGTTTTTCTCTAGCATCTGTGTGACTAGCTTTAGTAGAATTTAAATGGAACTGAAACACTTTAAAAGAAGGAATATTTTAGTATTTCTAGACTCTTCAATGCAATCACCGTAAAGGGAACTATAGTTCTAAGTAAGTTAGAAGACAACTGTTTTTCCCCCAAACACAAAGCTATTATAGCAAGCTGTATTCGTGGCTGATATTTCTAAGTTCCTCTGTTTAACAAAGTCAGAGAGCTGTTTGATTTTGTTATCTGCAAAACAAACAAAATAAAACAACAAAAATTCCCCTCCAAACTGTAATTTCCACAAGCATACACAGGACAGCTTTCTATAGAAGACTAACAAAAAAGAAGCCAGTTACCATGCTCTTATGGATGGTCATGCACATGATCATGTCTGTGTGGCCTCCATAGACTTGCAAGCGGTCATGTGACTTGAAAGAAACAGAAACAGACATTTAATAGCATAGTATTTTACAGGTATTTTTCATGGATGTGCAAGCAACACAATGCTTCTAAGAGCAGTCACCTGAGTATTTGGCATCCAAACCCCCCAGTGGATACCAAACTTCATAGCCACCATGAAAGCTTACTGTGTTGCTTGCATTCCTCATATGAACCTTTTTCTGTCTAAACACTTAGTGTTTCAAGTAAAGAAAACTGACATATCCCCACTTCTCTGCGCATTCATTATCCTTGAATAAACCTGGTTCTTGGATGACTTTGGTTCTACAAAATGTAGAAGTCATTTTCTTTAAAACTCAGGTTTATTGGCTGTGAAGAGGACTGTATATTCTGAGTGACGGGAAAGACAGGGATGGGCCAGGAACCAATAAACACTTCTATTCGACTCTGGAACCATTAATGACACTAATATATATTAGGTAAATTTCATTAATAATTCTCTATTTTCTTACCTGTAGTTCATAAACACGAACAAATTTATCTAGGCAGGCAGTCACCATCACCTTCCCCAGGATGTTCACAACTGTTACTGCATGGTTATGGCCTTTATAGATCCGCACCAGCTCCCCAGTCTGTGCCAAGACAAAGCAAAGGCAAATAGCTTTCCCCATCTTCTCGAAACTTAATTTTAGTCTCACCTAGATAGGATAGCTAATTGCAGCCCTTAGTACCCAGACAATAGAAGCACTCTTCATTAGGCTTCTATTTCCTGTTAAGGAAAATCATATACTACTCAGCCCTTTCTTTGCTCAAGCTAAAACACATAGCTGTTCCAGTTCAACAGAAATGTACGCCACTATTGAAAAACAGCACTCCCCCTCTTTCCATCATTAGCTACATGTTCCCACCATCCTGCCCTAGTACTGTGTCAAAACTAGTATTTATGCAGCCATAAGAAGCAGGATCAGGAAAAAAATTTGCCCAATACAGAGAAATAAACATCCTTTTTTGTCAACTGAATTTTAAGTCTGATACATTTCTTAATTTAACTCACTGCATAGCCACATGAATGCTTGTGCTACCACAGAGGAAAGATGGGCTAAAAGAGGAAGGGAATGCCCAGCTGGAGAAAAAGCATTCCTGTGTATTAAAACGATTTTAGAATCAACTTGTTTGAAACACTCAGTTCATGTTCCTCCAGTTTTTCCCGTAAGAAAGAAACTCTTAGAAAAATCACTCTCATGGCCTTGTTCTGAACTCTTTCCAGATTTTCAGCACTTCTAAAGTAATTGGCAAAAGCAAGACTGCCAAATAAGAAGGTATTGCAAGAGTCAGTATGCTTAATGGATGTTTCCCTAAGTGTTTTACCCTCTGTGCCCCTTCTTAGTTATATAGTACTTAGATATATTAAAACAGCCATACTACTACCCTTTTCGGAAAGTAGCCTGCCCCAACAGTGAGTCAAGAATTTTGGAAATACTGACTTCCAAATAGCACAGGATTTCAGTGTCTTAACAGCAAAAGCCATTTTTACTTTATATATGACTTACATGAATGTTGTGAGCATGGACAGACTGATCACTGGAGCCACTAAATACCAGATCATTCACAACCTTTAAAAAAAAAAAAAAAAAAAAAAAGTTTATTTTCTGTATCAGATAAGGAAACAAATAAGTGAAGCATTCTGACACCGTTCAGTTCCAAGTTGCACTGTAGCACTTCCTCAGACAGTCTTAATTAAAAAAAAGGCTATCCTAGTGATACCTTTTGACAATTTATAATTGACATTAGAATTTTAGAACCAACATGTTAACTTGCAGCTCACCAGGCCAACCCAATCTGCCCACAACCTGTTCTCAAAGACAACTAAGCAGCCGATTTGGGGCCAAATGAACTGCATGCCGAATGCTGCACTGCACGTGCCTAGTAAAGCCCAGTGCTTCCTGGAAATACTGGATTTGTTGTGCACTGATTCTGTGGTCACACACTAAAGACAGTGCTCCCAGCAGGTACTAACCTAGAAAGGATGACCCATCACCATCATGGATCAAGAAGGGACATCTGTAAGCTATCATAAAAGCTAAACTAGGATAGACAGTCCGCAGGGCAAAAAAGGCTGGGCCACCACTCCACAATATCAAGGACAACAGATACAGTTTAAGAAAGACTCATCCCCTATTGCTAGGTGACAGCGTTCACAGCAAAGAACTCAGGCAAGCACATAAACCAACTTGTACTGAAAGGCAAAAAACTGACCAGGTATCTACTAAAAGCTTTCACTTCAGGATTAAATTAGCCATGGAATAGTACGTGGAAAACAGCCTGCTCTGCAAGCCCCTCTAATAGCTTACAATGCCTGTGGGGCCTTTTCTAGAAACACAAAACATTTATATTTAAAGTTGCACCATTCTGTCTCCACATGCATTCAGACAGAAACAACAAAAATAACACAGAAGAGCAGTGAAATGGAGTATTTTGGAGACATCACACATCCAGTTAACAGAATCCAGCGCTACGGGACATATCCAGACACTCTACATTATGTAAAGCTTGGCCAAGCAGAGAAATCATAGCCCAGTCCTTAAATATTATGACATACATGAAAATAGTATAAAAACATCATAATTTATATAAAAGATTATTTAGACTGGAATAAACACTGAATTTTCTATTAAAAAGGAAGAATATCTTTCTAGAGTTACATTTTTTCCAATTTCCACAGAGGTTTGTGTACTGAGGCATGTGAAAGCTAGCTTCCCTTTTTCCCTCCAATTTCTCTCTCCAGTCTCCTATTTTGGCAAATTTGTTTTCCAAGACTCCCTGAAGCTTCTAGCAATCTAAAAGAAACATGCCACCTCCATACAGCAACAGCAGTGGTTTTGCCAGGAACTTCAGATAGGGCAGCAAGACAGAGACAATTTTCTTATCAAATTATTCAGTTTTTGTAATTTAAAACAGAAAAGCCACCCATTCCCTGCTATAACATACTGAATGAAGATGAAAAGGGAGAAAAATAATAATAATAAAAAAAAAGCATCCCACTCTTTTAAGCATTCTTTGTTGAGAATGCATGTTCAAAGACACTTGCCTTCATGCAGAGTATTGTCTTGCTGTGACCTTCCAGCGTTCGGAGGAGCAGCCCATTCCGAGCATCTCGCACGCTGATGGTACAGTCATAGGAGCCCACTACCAACAACTTGCGTGCTCCTTCCTGAGCCGTGGCTAGACAACTCACCGCTCTAGGGCCATGGCATTCAAAGGTATCAAATTGCTTGTTGTTCTGTTGGAGGCAGGTGAGAAAGATATTTAAGAATTAATATCCTGCTACTGAAAACAAGTGGATAATTGACTCCTTTTTATGCTGTACTTGTCATGGCATCTGAAGTGCATTTGATACAGCATCTGATTTTAGCGTAGTAACACACAGTTTCAGTAGTTGGTAAGAGTTACTTTTAAACAGCTAAGTTTCCAAATCAAGGAAAGGTTTAGATTTTCTGTCTTAAAAAGCATTTAGCAGGGGTCCATTAAATACTCCTTACAAGTTAGGGCAAGGAGAAGAAATAGCACTAATTCTGCAGTGATTAGGGGAAAAACATAAAGGTACATACACATTTCTGTTCTGTCTTCCTTGAGGGAAATTAATGCAGCTGGGATATTCCATGATACTTAAAGAGCAAATATTTTTATAGTAAGAAATCTATGCCGGGGAAAATCTAAGATAAGAGTTATCTGAAAATAATTTAAGATTTTTACTAGGATGCTATCACTCAAGCCAAGACAACTTGACAGAACCGTAAGATGTTGCCTTTTTTTCTATCAAGGATAAATATAAGAAATTAGTGTAGGACATGCACAGAATAACAATAATAATTTATTTAAATACCACTTGTTTTCCTCCTTTTAAATATCATGTGGACTGCTGATTAAGCCTCTGTCATAAGACTGTGAATGAGCCTCTTCTACAACCCCAAATGGAGCAGGCAAAAATAGCAATGTATTCAAGTGTCTCAAACTGCTTTCATATGCAAAAAAGAACATTCACAAGCAGTCATCCCTGTTAGTAAACTTCTTATGACAGACAACTGGTAGGCCAGGCAGAAACCTAAAATCATCAGAAGGTTGATAACAACAATATATCAGCTAAGAGAAAACCAAACGGATGGAAGTAGAGATGAACAGTTTTATGCACTGACAAGAACAAGACATAGAAGTAACCTTGTACTTATGCCAAAATGCTTTAATTACAAATATACTTACTACTCAAGAGAAGGAACAGAAAGAAGCAAAAAGTGGAGAGAAAAAACACTGCAATAAGCTTTTAGATGCCAATATTTGAACTAACCTTTATGCTGAAAGTAACCACACTGCCATTTGCAAGGCCTGCATAAAGGATCCGCCATCTACTGTGTAAACAGAGCACTCGATCTTCCAATTTAAATTGTTCCATGCACTCTTTGGTCTGGCAGAAGAAAGAAACAATTAAAACATTTCATTAATTGAAAAGAATTCAGAGAAAAGATGCTGAAGTGACTGATTTTCATCTACAAGCTGCATTTCTGGAACTAACACAGAGCTGGAGAAAAAGACTTCAAAAGGTCTAGTGCCACACAGCAGTCTGATCCTGGTTTTAATCGGGTCACTAATCTTTGATATTTGACACTACTTCAGACACCAGTTACAACTAGAAAAGCCTTCTTCTAGTACCAACTCCTAATGTATATACAAGTTTATATTACAAACTGCATATATGAAAAATACGTTGTTAAGGGTTTGAGTTCAAAGAATCCCTTTGAAGTCCCCTACAGGGAGGTGCCATGAATCACTAGCTTAATAATACAAGGCTCAAAATCCTTTGACAATTTGCCCCCCCAATGCACTTTTTTTTTTTTTTTTTGACCTTCAAGCTGCATATTGGACAAGCGTCCTTATTATTCATCCTTAAATAATAAGGATATTATTTAAGCTTCAGAAAGTCTCAGTCTGCTCTATTTCATCTACCCTCAGAATATTAGATACTTGTTCTCCTTTCAATGGTTGACCTACAGAGAACTGAGCCCTCCATAAACAACAAAGAAAGCTACACACACTGTCCACTTCACTGTTGATGGCCAGGCAATCGTCCAGCACCTCAGAGTTCCCAATATTCAGCTAATCCCTCTCACATCACTCTGGCAAAAACTCTTGTGACTTTAACTAGCCAAAAGATTAGGGTAGTAAATCACTTAATAGTTGATTTGTGTGTTTTGATGCCTCTCTAGGTATGAAGTGGCGTTTGTATCCAGTTCAAAGGTTTAAAAGGCTTATTCATTTTATATTTGTAAAATCCACGCACAGAATCACACAAGATAGTTTGGGTTGGAAGGGACCTCAGGAGATCAGCTAGTCCAATGCCCCTTCTCAAGCAGGGTCACCTAGAGCACATTGCCCAGGACTCTATTCCATGAAACTCTCATATAAAAAAAGCCAATGTTAATCAACAGAGTTCAAATACCTTGATATTGTAACAATTGATAGTGTGGTCACTTGAGCCAGTGTAGAGTGCTGCATTCTTCCCATTTGTCTGAGTGACTAGGAGGCAGTTCACTTTTGAAGTATGTCCTTCAAAGACAGCTACACACTTCCTGCTCTAAAAAGCAAAGCATGCGGTCGTTTAACATATTCATCTGTAATGCATCTCAGGATCTGTGCCTGATAAAGTAAGGTGGGACAGCTAACAAACATCCGGACGCACACAGTAATCTCCTCTTACCCCTCTCATACCAGGGAAGAATGGGGAGGAGGAAAAGAGGAAAGAGAGGTTTGAAGAAAACATAAGATAATAAAACCTTAAGCCCTTGAATAAGCAGCTACTTCCTTAACTACATAATAAAGCTTAAAAAAAAAGAAGAAAAAAAGGACTTATTGCCTCAACCTTACTTACAACCAGATTGTAGGCACAAACAGTTTTGTCTGCTGAGCAGGTGTATAACAAATTCCCAAAAATCTGAATAGCATTCACTGCAGCCAGATGTCCTTCAAAGCTCCCCTCTGTAGGTTCTTCATCCTCACCTGGCTCTGAAGACACTTCTGTAGAACAGAGACACATATGTACTCTGATTATGTGAATACACCCATGCAAATATGCTACTGTTTTTTACATTACCAAACAGCAGAACTATTAAGTGGGCTAAGTAGCTTTAAAAACAGATCTCATAGTAGTTCTCAGCTGGAGCCTATGAAATGGCAGAGGGCGATATAAAATGCCAGGAAGACCTTTGGACAATATTAAGCTCAGAAATATCTTTAATGAAACAAGACAGGATTTTATTTGTTGTTTTATCCCACAGCTTAAGAGGAGTCTGAGGAGCGGAAGTGGGGAGAGGGGATGAAGGTGCTGAGGAGCCAAGGTACAAAACATCCAAAGAGTAATAACATAAGTGCAGAGCATGTGTGACTTTCCACTTCATTTTTTAGTGCAGATTTTTTATCTTCAGGACAAAGTTCCTCTAGAAGTAGTTTGATTTAGACTTAACCCAAATTCTTGCAAGATACCATACACACCTGAAGCAGAATAAAGAAGGAAAAAAAAAGAAAAACTTAAAAGATATACCTGAAGAGTTCTTTGATCCTCTTAGTGCTGATATGGAAGTCTGTGTCTCAGCCACACTGTAATACAAAAATAAAAAGTAATGAGGCTGGACTTTGCATGCACACATTCAGAGTACTGATGTAAGTAGTAATTGAGGGCCTTGTTCTAGTTATTATAGAAATCAGTAGGTAACAATACACATTTGTTTGTTAGTTCAAAGAAGCAAATTCAATTTATGACATGTAGATGGACACTTTCTCCCTCAACCTCTCATTTCAGTGCTAGAATTCCTGAATGGAATAACCAGTTACAGATGCTATAAAGCTTTCTGAATCGAAAAGGGGCAGGGGGTGGCAGAAGGGCAGAGGAAGGTGTCCTACAGATATTGTTTAAATACTTTTACTTTTGAAAGATCTACTATAATCTCACCTTTTTTTCACATCATCCCTATAATTTGCGCCAATCTCACTGGTAGAGCTCACTTCATCATAACCTGAACAAGATGCCTCTAGGACTGCTTGGTCAACAGAGCTGTATGAATCCCTCTTAGATGGGCTGTCCGGTTTCTCATCTCCCGACTCAGATGAACCAATGTCAACCACCTCATACTGAGGGGTTGCAACTTCCACTAGTTCCAGAGAAGTATCACTGTTGTTCTCATCTTTGTTTCTTGTTGTCTGCGTAGTACCTCCATCCTCCTGTCTTGGAGGAGTGGATGTAGTAACCTTTTCTCCTTTAGGGACCTTTCCACTCTTGACTTTCCTGATGGGCTTAGAGTCAATCACATCCTGTTCTGTATCGCTGTTCTCTGGCACATGGACTGCTCTCAGAGTTTTCTTCTTCCTTAACTTTCTCCTCCTCCTGTTCCCTTTTTCTGTTGGTATTAGAGTGGTTGCTGTCTGTTGTTCTGTTGTCAACTTGGGGGTTTTATCCATTGGCATTTCTAGAAGGACTGAATGATTTGGAAGAGAAATACTACACTGGTCTGGTAGAAAGCTTTCAGCTGCTGTTTCATTTGCTTCTCTCTTGCTAAAACCAGTTTGTAAATGAGAAGGAGAAGAGTTCTCAGAAAGTCCAGCCTTTCCCCTCTCTGCAGCAGGCTTGTGAATATCTTGATTAGTGTGCTGGAAACAAGCCGTCAGCTCTGACAGGGATGCGGTTGCGGAGATAACTGGACACATCGAAGTTTTATGGCTGATCTCTTCCAAAAAGAGAGAGACTAGTGTTACATTGAGTCTGTACAGTAATTAATATTTATGCAAAAATTGCTTTCCTTATAACTTTTTGTTTATATTCAAATAGAGATGCTAATGATGTATTCCTATATGCTGGAAGTTTATGACCCTTACCAGTAGTCACCATTGCAGTAGAAGACTGGTAGGACCCAAGTGCAGGCCCAATATGCCTCAGCTGCTCAGTGACGTAACTTGAGGACCTTGTGCTTAACTCATCTTCATTAACTATTTCTACCAAGTTGCCCAGACCTAACTCAGTGTAGATGAGGTGCACAAATCCAATTCCAGCCCACTCTGTGGCACTGTACCTCTACTTTGGGAGTGGTAGCACCTTAAGCCATCAGAGCAAGCTTTATAGTTTGCCTGTGGTGGACTAAGGAGCCTGGGGGAACATACTGCCTATGTTGTTTTAATTTGAAGCTAATATGGACAAAAGGATCTAGCCTCACAACTGAGACAGGTTGTGAGTACAGGCAACCATGTTTCCCATACCCTAGAAGAAATTGCACTTGCAGCAACTGCTGTCCAGACGAGAATGTTCCAAGTTCATTGCATGTATCAGGCGGGATTCCTTAACACACATGGCAAGCTAGTAGTATTTGAAACCCATTTCTCTGCTTCAGTTTCTTAGAAATGGGCAAATGAGACTACAGCAATGCCTTGACAAAGCTGTCTGACTCTTCAAAACGTCAGAGAATGTATTTGAGGCTTCAGAACTGTCCTTTCAACTAGAGATAGTTTAAATGTGCTAAACATCTTACACTTTCCTCAGATGAGGAGTTCCAAGACAGAACTAGAATCTGCTGAAAGCATAGGGCATATTATATTTAATCAATTTAATGTTAAGTTGAATCAATGGTTTTTTTTTCCCCTTAAGCCATAACTGGCATGCACAGCTGCAACCTGTTAGAAAGCCCTGTGTACAGAGTAAATGAATATTTAGATGAGGTTTAAACAGTTACTGCATTGAATTACAGAAGAAAGAAGGCACGTAAACCCTTAAACTCTAAATATATCTCTACAGTCTCTTACTCCTCATTCATATATTCATATATATGAATATTCATATAGAATCATAGAATCACAGAATCAATAAGGTTGGAAGGGACCTCTGGAGATCATCTAGTCCAACATCCCTGCTCAAGCAGGGTCACCTAGAGCATGTCAGACAGGGTTGCACCCAGGCAGGTCTTGAATAGCTCCGGAGAAGGAGACTCCACAGCCTCTCTGGGCAACCTGGTCCAGTGCTCCGTCACTCTCATGGAGAACAAATTCCCCCTCACGGTCAGGCAGAACTTCCTGTGCTTCAATTTCTGCCCATTGCCTGTTGTCCTGTCACATGGGACAACTGAAAAGAGTTTGTCCCCATCCCCCTGACACCCTCCCTTCAGGTACGTGCACACATTGATAAGATCCCCCCTCAGTCTTCTCTTCCCCAGGCTGAAGAGGCCCAGCTCTCGCAGCTGTTCCTCACAGGGCAGATGCTCCAGCCCTCTGATCATCTTCATAGCCCTGCATTGGACTCCCTCTAGTAGCTCCATGTCTCTCTTGTACCGGGGAGCCCACAACAAGACACAGCACTCAAGATGAGGCCTCCCCAGGGCTGAGCAGAGGGGCAGATCACCTCCCTCGACCTGCTGGCAACAGTCTGACCACTGGCCTTCTTGGCCACAAGGGCACATTCCTGGCTCATAGTTCAACTTGTCATCCACCAGCACTCCCATGTCCTTCTCTGCAGAGCTGCTCTCCAGAAGGTCAGCCCCCAGCTTGTCCTGGTGCCTAGGGTTAATCCTCCCTAGGTGCAGGACTCTGCGCTTGCCCTTGTTGAACCTCAGGAGGTTCCTCTCCGCCCAGCTCTCCAGCCTGCCCAGGTCTCTCTGAATGGCAGCACAGCCCTCTGGTGTGTCAGCCACTCCTCCCAGCTTGGTAGCATCAGCAAACTTGCTGAGGAGGCACTCTGTCCCCTCAGCCTGGTCATTGATGAAAGAGTTGAACAGGATGGGACCCAGTACTGAGCCCTGGGGGACGCCACTAGCCACAGGCCTCCAGCTAGACTCTGCACCACTGATGACGACCCTCTGAGCTCTGCCCTTCAGCCAGTTCTCAGTCCACCTCACTGTCCACTCATCTAACCCACACTTCCTGAGCTTATCTAGGAGGATGTTATGGGAGACAGTGTCAAAAGCCTTGCTGAAGTCAAGGTACACAACGTCCACTGCTCTCCCCTCATCTACCTAGCCAGTCATTCCATCCTAGAAGGTGTGTGTATAAATATATATATATATATATATATATATATATATATATATATATGTGTGTGTGTGTGTGTGTGTGTGTATATATAATGTGTGTGTGTGTAATTATATACAGTATATATAGCTTGAAGATTCAGCAAGCAAGATGCATAATGCCATTGCAGCTAGTGAGCACTCAACCTTTATTCTGAATTTTCCAACTGGGCTTGTATTCACAAAAGTCCAAGCTTCAGTTGATCAATATTCATTTTATAAGCATTCTTTTTTTCTGCAGTATAAAAGTAGAACAGTATTGCTCTTTCCAACAGTATTTTTCACATTGGCAGAGAGGAAAAAAAAATCATGTCAGCTATGCTTAATGACCTGACTTAGATAATTTGGGATAAAGTTTTGTAAGCTGTAAGGTTTAGAGTGGTGAAAGAGTTAACAATTGTCACTAGAGTCATCCTACTTGACTTCACAGGCTATAAAAAGTGTGTTTGAGCTTTTAATCTTGAGTTTGCATCTTCAGTTAGTTTCTGTGAGAAGTATCAGTATCATTTAGGCCTCTGACCACA
The DNA here is from genome assembly GCF_028389875.1 of Rhea pennata. Lineage (NCBI taxonomy): Eukaryota > Metazoa > Chordata > Aves > Rheiformes > Rheidae > Rhea > Rhea pennata. Next base: position 15,615,951 of record NC_084667.1, on the reverse strand, counting down.
GACATGAGCTTTGGGTGTTTTATATCTAATAGTTCATAGTTAATAAGTTAATATAATTTATAACTTTATAGTTATATATAGCGCTAAAATAAAGAGTTATCAATTTTAGCTATAGCCACTAAGATTTCCTTTTTACGAAACACATTCAATAAGAGTAGTTTAGCTAATTCAGCAGTTTCTCCTCCAGACAAAACTGAGTACGTACCTCTATTGGCAGGCCACAGGAAAAAAAGAATTACATATGCATTTTTATACACACATGTGCACATATACACACTACATATATACACACACACACACTCACATATATATGTGTGTATGTGTATATAAACACAAATACATACATAAAACCAATGAACAGAGCTTAACATTTATTTTGCAGTAAATCATTTACTGAAATGGTAATTAAGTTGATCTTTGAATCAGGTTATTAAATCTATCCAATGACTCTAGACCAGTGGGATTTGAGGAGGGGAAGAAAGGGAGACGAGAACGGTAATTTTTTAATACCAGACAGAGCAAGAAACAAAAATTACAGAGCTTCTAAGAGATTTTTTTTGTTTGTTCGGTTTTTGGGGGTTTTTTTTGGGGGGGTAACTACATTATCTATTTATCTATTATCTATTTCTGAGAGGATATCTCATTTTTCATTTAAAATTTAAAATCTCTAGCTGTATATATGTCTGATCTACATGCGTTCAGCAAATTTTAAAAAAATGAAGCTCATTTGGGTTTGTTATATATATTAAGAAGGTCCCAGTTTCCAAGACTATACAGTTGGCAAGGTTGTATGCAAGTCAATGGAAGTTCACCTCTACACCACAGACTGCAGGTTTAAGACCCAGCTTACAGGAAAATTTTCTTCTTCATTTCCTTAAAGCTAGCTGCTCTTAAAACAAAGAAGCCAAACATACCATCCTTCTGCTCCACCACTTCTGCTTGTGAAGCACGTGAAGAGGTCCGGAGCACAGAATTCACATTTTCTTCTGAAACTTTTGGAGATACAGGCTCTTGTTTAACTTGTACAGAGGAGTCAGGAGGAGTGGTGGATCTGATGCTTGCAGAAGACTGGAATGGTGAAGGAGAGTTTACATGGACAGACGCTCCCAAAGGAGGTACAGAAGGAGACAAAGTGTCCAAAAGGGGCAAGAAAGAGCCTGCAGGAATTAAGTCAGTCGCCATCTGCGATTTGCTATTTCTTCTTTCAGGTGAGACACTGCAGGGAAGTTGCTCCAACTGTTCAGAAGGGTCAAGTGTTTCTAATGGCAAAAGAGGAGAGGAAAAACAAAACAAGTGTGTGCTCCTATTTCATAAAACTTTGCAGTAAAATTATTTAATGGTGCCAAGAACTCGCTTTCAGCGCACAGACAGACAAGGAAAAGAATAAAATAAAATAAAATTAAATAAATAAATAAATAATCCCCACCACCAGATGGTGATATCAAAAAAGCTGGATCACATCTGAACAAGACTGACTCGAGTATGGCAAGCCTGCAATTTTATTCCATATTTTAAATGAGTAAATTCAAGTTTAAAGTATTTTTTATAAGACACTAAATTCACAGAATACAAGTCAGCATTCACCTGCTGTAGTTGCATGCTATCTCGTACCTTGTAGTCCCTGCAAGATCTGGATTCTCTGACTTCTTAGTGCACTCATTTCCATGCTGATCTGCAACACAGTAATGGTTTAAATCATTCATAATTAAGACAATTTCTGATGCTGCTAACTACTAACTCAGTCTCAAAAGTCCACTGTTACCTGTTGCTTTAATACAAGGAACCGTTGAACTTCAACGTACGCTGCTTGTAGGGCAGCCCTAGCCTGCAAGAGACTGCTGTCCACACTGTGCAGGGATTTGCTTAGCTCTTCTTCCCTCAGTGAGATAGCCAACAACTGGTCTACCTGAGAGCGTTCTGAAAAAGAAACGGTAACTGCACTGCATCACACATGATGATAGCTCAATAAATACTATCACCTCTAGAGGTGGAAACATGCAAATTAGATCAAGCATCCTACTGGAGAGGGATATGAAATATCTGAAAATGACCTTCTGGGCCCCTGACAAAACACAGGTAGTAATTTTGATCTGTGGTAATGTGGAAGTGTTATCCATCTCTGAGAAAGACCTGTTTAATCCCAGAATAAGAGTTCTCTGCTTAGAAGGAAGGAATGAGACTCTCCATATTCATTTTCCAAACAGTACTGCTGAAGAGGTCAGAAACAGAGCACAGACTAAGCTATGCTGAGACTCCTATACAGGTTTTCAAGTAGGACTATCCAGAAGCAGAAAGGGAAAGCTATGTGGTCAAATTAGACTAGAGCGATGGTGCTTTTCCCTTCAGATTTTCTGTCAGAAGAGGTAACAAACTGCTCTTTTCTGAATGGGGGAAAGCACAGGTCACATTTGTGGGACTGGGAACACAAATGACAGGCAGAAAGGAGAAGTCTTCTACTAGATTAAGATGGGAATCCACACGATAAAGATGGGACTCTTCTGAGGAGAGTGCATTATGATGACAGAAGAGGAAGGCACTAAGTGTAACTTTATAAAGCTGGGGCTCTTCTTGAATGCCTCTAAATCAGAGAGCTTTGAGGAAGCCACAGACAGTAATAAGGAATTTGAAACAACTGTTAAGTGATGGTTCAAATCAGGAAGATTTCTGCAATCCCTACCACATTCCTCTGCATGTTGCACTGAAAAACAGTAAAATTAAAAGAGTCTTCAGAGGAGGAGGTACCAGCAGGTCCTTCCACATTTCAGAATTCCCCTAGTTCTCTGAAAGTCAGGATTCCCAAAAAAGGGTAGAAAGAGGAGGGATGCCAACGCAGCAGGTTGCTCTGGCTCCAATCTTGCAGGTCATAGACCTGAAAGGCGTGCATGCTGTGACCTCCAGTAAGAGCCAAGAAACAGCAAAGTAACATTAAGGATTTGCTGTTTTAGCCAAGTCAGAATTACTAGGTATTTAATCTCTATACCAGGTGTACACATGCATATCCATACGTAATATTTACTCACCTTTTTTACCTTTAATTTTTCTTCTTTTATTTTTTCTTTCTAGACTGGGGATTTCAGGAGAGGATCCCTCCTACAAGTAAAATCCTTTATTAACATAAGTTAGAAGACCAATTTTGCCTAAATCAAGAAGTAAAAAGATGGTGAATGTTTCAAGAAGCATTACTTGTATCCACAGAGAAGAATATAGAATTCATTTTGTACATTCTCCTATACCATGTCCTTTCCTTTCCCCTTAAAAAAAAGGGGGAACAACAAGATGGGTTCTATGTTTTCAGCTCAGCTAAGATAAAATATTAAATAAGTAAGTAGCCTTCTATGTGCTCAGGTGTGCAAGACTCAAGCACTCTCTGTTCAAAATTTCTGCTTTATATTTGTTTGTTGCTGTTCTACAGGATGAAATCAGTGAGAAATTAAAGCTATTCCTTTCTGTATTTAGCTAAATCATTTTGCTAATTTTGATAAAGGCACAACACTGGATTCCCCCCCCCCCCCGGGTAAGTACAAGACTGGACAGGAAAACATAATCAGATGGAGAAAAATTGTGGTTTACAGACCAAAAGTGCTATAATCTTTTACTCTTTTTCTACCTTATTTCAAATACACCATTTTGTAATAAGGGTTGAAAAACCAAAAATACCTAAGGAGGAAAAAAAAAAAATCACAACAGCCTAGTTTTCATTTAAGCATTGAAATACCAGAATCCTCACTATAACAGATTGCTTCCACAGAAGTATTTTCACAGTTCTCATTTATCAGCATGGTATGTCAGTCACCAAAAGAGAATTACAGAGCATTTGCTGTTTCTAATTAGTAAACAAAGGAAGGAAGAACATTCTGAAACAAAACTAAGGCAAACAGGCCAATTAGAGAGTAAATATTAATGTACAAGATAATCAAACTGAAAGAGTCCTCCTTGGAGAGATCATTCCAAAACTGAATGACCACTGACAGGAGAAACATGTTTTGTTTTGTTTTGAGCATCCCAAAGCTGCACAGAATTGCACACTTACTCCTGTTGCTCTTCGTTTCTTTCCAATTCCTTGGCTGTCATTCTGCTCTGTACCAGATGTGCAGCTACTGTCTGTAGCCGCATCTATGTTATTAGAAGCTGCAAGAACCGAAGCATCACTTGAAGCCAGAGTATTTTCTTCCCCTGAGATTTCCAGTACATTTTGTTTTTCAAGAAGAGGTGCTCTCTTATCTGGGCTCTCCTGATCTTGTTTTGTGAAGCCTGTGTCCTCAGAGGATGCTTGCAGGCTGTGCCTCCTTCCACCAGTCTCAGTTCCTTCAGACACACATGATGGCAAAGGAAGAGAAGATGTCTCACGTTTAAAGTCAGCCTCAATGTCGGCATTTGCTTCACAACCAGATGTTAAGTGATGTGAGCTGCTGGTGGCAATTATTTGCCTTTGCTCACTTTCTTTTGTTTTGGCTTGGTCACTGAAGAAGCTGTAAGTAGAAGGATTTCGGTCCACAATCACACTGCTTTCAGAAAAGCTACGTTTTCTGGCTGACCCAGGAACGGCTAAGGAAATCCCTTCCCACTGGAATCCTTCTAGAGTAGACAGATCAGACTCTTCACTGAGTTCCAGACCCTCCTGCTCATTTTGAACAAGAGGCACCATTTCTATGCCAAACCTTTATTAAGACAAAAGAAAAATACATAACAAGTCAGATAATCTAGAAAAAAAAGTTTTCTCCTACTTACTTGAATGCACATTAGTGCATCAAGAGATTTAGCAACTCATTACATGGCTGTTCTGCTGCTTTCAGTCTGGTCTGGGAATGGAACATTTTTGCATATCACAAAATTAAGTTTTGTGGCTAAGAACTGATACTACAACTTCCAAGTCAGAAACAAACTTTCATTAGCTATAGGGATTCTAAAAATTTGAATATCGTCCAGAAGTTTTGTTCACCAACCGACAAATCCCTCACATGGTTACCTCTGCTGCTGAGCTACTACAGCTTAGCTCTAAAGGAGAATTTCAAATAGGAGCAGCATCTGTACCATTTTCAGAATTCTATCAAGTTTGCAATAAGCAAAGATGATATCTTTGCAAGAGGTTTGAAAGAATTGTCCCTATACAAGGTTTAAAGAAAGTTACAAATATGTGAAACAGATGCCACCTCCAAACACAAAAAACTAACCGCTCATCAGACTAAATCCAGTTAACAAATGGAATAATCATTTATTCCACGTGCTACAATGCAAGCACTTCTTACAGTATAAATACATGGAAAAGCAATTGCAACATTGTTCACTCATTACATTTTTTACATTCTTCTACTTGCTCGCACTTGAAATGCAAATACAATGCTAGCGTCCATATTTAGATATTAAGTAATCATTATGAACTCATAAGAATTAACTTCTCCGAGCAGCAGCAAAGTGACCTCTTCAGCAGCAGGTTACAGTTACCTACCTTCGGACAGATGTCTGCTGCAGCAAGAAATCTTACAGACTCAAATTATCTGTATGTGCAAAAGACAGTGGTATAGCAAAACTCATTCTTAAGTCTTAGTTGTAGGATTCTGGAATTTGTTTAAGGTTTGGGGCAAGCTCCATTACACCCCCCCCCCAGGCATATTTAGACTTGAAAGCTACCAACCTCGGTAAACCTTTGCCAAGTTCCTGTTTCTTCTTGGTTACCTGCTGGATTACTTGATCCCAGTTTACATTTCTCCGGGAAGCACTAAGAATCTGCCTGAGGGTGGGTTTAAGCCCCGACTCTTTCTCGGTCTCACTTCTCCGATGACCGCTAACATTCCGAATCCGACGTGCACTATTGAGATTAGGCTCTGGAAGATGTGTCCCAGCTTTGCTCTTCAGACTAATATGCCGTGTCAGGTCTCTTTGCAGAGAGGCAGGGAGGCCAAGTTTGCTTAAATCAGGAAGGAGGCCTAACGATTGGCCTCCTCCCTTCTGCAGCTCCTGATCTGAAGGATTTTCAAAACCTTCCATTTCAAAGTGATCACGTGACTTCACAAGCTCTTCATCACCTTCTCCTTCCTGGGCAGTTTTCAAATCCACATGCAAGTGGTCCTGACTGCTTGATGGAGATGTGGATTCCATCTGAAACGCAGAATCTTTTTGATCAGCAGAAACAATAGCTGAAACAGCAGGTTTTTCATCATCTTCCCCTTCGGATATAGCAGGCTTACTTTCTGGAGCATCACAGGGTAAACAAGAACCAACAGAAGAACTCAACTTTTCAACTTTTGCTTCAGATTTTTCACTCCCTGTTAGTTCATCATCACTCACATCCTCTAATGAATCTAGTCGGAACTTGCTCTTCGGAGAGACTTTCCCAGCTTCTTCCATATTCTGATCACTTGTATCCTTGCAAGAGTCTAAATGAGGATTTTGCAAGGAGTGGCTGGATTGAAGGTCTTCATTCTTCGGTTGTGTTTCACCTAGGTTATTAACAGGTTCTCCAAGATTGCCGCCAAGTACATCTCCGCTGCCTTGTAAGTTATCTGCACATGTGCTGGGCAGCTTCGATGCGTAAGAGGGAAAACTCTTCGTTTCCAAGTTGAGCGCATTCAAATGATTCTGTTGTTCATCACTAGTTGAGGATAACAGAAGTTTGACATTTTTTAAGAGAATCTGCGTGTCCTGCTTCGGGGAAGAAGGCTTCATGTCTGTGATATTCAGGAGAGGGGATTTCAGCGATGGCATCCTATTCCTCCTGCCATCATCTTTGTCAGGCTTTTCACCACTACAACAGTCTGTCATTACCTTGCAAGAATCAAGGTAATCTAGGGTCACGTTAGTATGGGAAGGTACTTCCTTTTTTTTAAGTTTTGGGAGGCCTGCATTGGATTCACAAGTTTTTACTTTCATTGATGAATCAGTAAGAGGCAAAAATACAGAGTCTGCTTTCTCTGGAGTTTTAGAAACATTATCTTCAGACCGTGACTGCTGCTCAGCAGCTTTCTGGGATGGGTAGGGAGTCCAGCGATACATTTTATCTCTAGAAGGACTGCCACTTTTTCCACTGGTTCTTGAAGTTTTGTTTTCTGGTTGCTTGGTAGTACCAAAATCCAGTGCCCCTTCAGAAGGAAGTTTATCACTAGTAAAATCAAGCGACTCACGCCTACTATTCCGATCTCTGTATGGCACAATATCCATGGTGTCCTTCTCCTGCCACTGCCACGTATATCTTTCCTTATTATAATTAATTGAGTCTAATGAATATGCATCTCCTGAGCTTCCAAAATTCCAGCTATTTGCACCGTGAGGACCAGATTTCCAGTTTCCTCCATAACTCTTAGAATTCCAGCTAGAAAAATTACCTGTTCCTTCCGAGTGCCAGTTAGGATTTCTCCCTCTAGCACTGTGATGCCAATTTGATGTTCCTCCTCCTCGCCCACTTGGATGCCAAACATTTCCAGAATTCCCATAGTTATGCCGATTTGAAGAGTTTCCTGAAACATTTTGGTGCCATCCAGAGCGTCCCCTTGGGCCACCTGGATGTCTGTTTATATTAGGGTTCCTCAAAGAGTGTGAAAATTTGCCTTGTCTAGGACTGATATAATCATCTTTTTCCCATTTCCAGTCCCTCTGTGATGGATTATGATGATGCCATGATGACTGATCATAAGCTTCTCTTTCTTTGTAAGCAGCTCTCTCTTCTCGCCTTCTCTGTGATCTTCTATCATCACATTCTAATTCTTGGTTTGCACAGCATGGTTCAGCTTGCCTGCAAAACAATTTAGAGAAACTTGAATTTTTCACTCTATTCCCTTGAAATCCAACAGTACACAAGCTCAATTCATTTTATCTGCACCGAGAAGAAAACGTTTTATATGAAAATAAAAAGAAACAACTTATTTAGCTGTTCTGTTCCTTAGACTTCCGTAGTGTTTGACCTTCAAGGCTAGCGTTGCACTTTTACTTAAATCTGATATTCCAAAACTGCTCTTACAAAGACAATTGACTTGAAGCAGAGACAGTTCAACAGAGTAATTCTTAAATATTTCTATTAACTTTCTACTTACTAATTATTGGACTAATAAAATACAAGCAAAAAGTAAATTTTCTGTTGCGCAACCTTTTTGTGATTTGAGTAGATTTTACAAAATAGAGGAAACATTAAGCCGGACAAGATTACTTTTTCTGAAGACTGTTCTGCTTATGGTAGATTGCATTACTAGAGCGAACTGATACAAAATAGAAGGAAATTTAGGCTGCAAAGAGCAGTTATTCTAGCTACTGGAGAAAACAATAATATCATATCTCAGTTTAGAAAGCTCAAATTAAAACATACATGTAAAACACTAACAGAAGTTGTGCCTCAGATACAAAAATATTTTGTCTTGTTTTGACCAATGGACACAAACAGTCCACAGTATGCAACGACTAGTCTGCAAGAGCCTCCCAGAACCTCTATGCATTGCCCTTTGGATAATGCTTGCACTTGGCAGCATGGCATGAACACATAGTAAATCTATCACGTGTACATTTAAAGATAAATGCTACCTTAATGCCAACAGCTATTCCCAGGGTCAGTAGTTAAAACGCTCTAAGTATTTATCCTACCAAAAGAGAAGTTTTCTTTCTCTCTCTCTCCCTCTTTTTTTTTTTTTTTTTTTTAACTGATCATAGAACTGCTTCTTTCTGACCTTTCAGGAATATGTGCTCTAGGTCCCTGGGCGAGAAAGACAGAAAACTCTTTCACTCCTTCTGCTCATAAAACAAATGACTTCAAGGTAAACTGAAAATTTGTACTGCATCACCCTTCATAGTGCAAGTTTCCAGCACATTCCAGTTGTGCTAAAAGACGTGCAAATAATTACTGCCTAAGGGGAGATGGGTATCACCCTATTATCAGGCTACTGCATAAGATAAAGGGAGCTCTAAGAAAAGAAGTCAAAGGAATGGCGTAAGTGACACCATTAGTTCTAAGGACCGACTCAGCTAGCTTATGATCTAATGGAAACAAGTCTGCTGTATTAGTAACCTATTTTTTTTCCAAAGCTGCATCCAGAGATAGATTTTGCAAGTTATCTCAGAATACCAGTATTACTGATAGCATTATGCCTTTACTGAAGAGAAGCAATAAAAGTGACATTGTTACTACCTACATTGACCAATATCAAAATATACCATGCAAGTACAGGGACATGGTAGTATGACAGAATAGCTTCAAAACCAAAATGCACAAATTGCTGTTTGAGACACTAACTGGAATTTCTAGCCACAGGAAGCAAGAGCCAAAAATCAAAACTCATACACCCATTCAATACCATTGTTATGCCATAATTCTGTTTAAATAATATAGTCCCAATCAGAATATAACATTAACAATACTCACATGTGGCATCACATGCAAAATAAAAGGCTATACTTGTTACTCTCTGCAGCACTGTATTTCACAGTGAGTCACTAGTTACAGTTAGCTAATGGCAAGCAATAGGAAACAAGTAAGAAAATTCATTCAAGGACAGATTATAGGATTTAACCATGATATTAAAAGAACACACCAATTCATTTTAAAGATCATAAATCAGAGCTTTATAACATAAAAGTGTATTCCACAATGATGTCTAACCAGATTCACACAGCAAAAAACACTCCTCCCACTGCTGTCACATGTATTAAACACTTCAGTTAAAAAAAACAGTATAAAATATGAAAATAAAAATATTAGAGCTCTTGATTCCATGTTAGGGACTTTGAAATCAAGATGTACCTGTTTTTTTTTTTTTTTGTTGTTGTTTTGTTTTTTTTTGTTTTTTTTTATCTATAATGGAAACTAGTTGACTTCACTTCTGTACATATAGTAGAACAACAGAATAAAAACATTTAGCAGAATCAAATGCTGAAATTACAACTTCCACATAGTTCTTGGATTGTTCTCATGATAAATCCTGTGACTGCATGCAGTTCACATTTCAAAAGCACCTAAGCCTTAGCACCAACTGTGTTAAAAGCAATTCTATGACGCTACATCTAAGAGGAGAAAGGAAAACTCACCGGTTCCGTTCCTTCCTTTGCTTGATTAGTTGAATGAGTTCTTTGTCAAGGTATTCTTCTTCTGCCTCTTCTTTCTCTTCCCCTTCTCTATCATGGGCATCAACATTGTCTTTGTGCAGCTGGCTGGAGATGTGCTTGGCATATGCTGACAAGCCCACCAGTGTCACCCTGCACACCCGGCACTCATGGTTGCTGTCCCTAGGAAAAGAGGCAGAGGGTGGACTGTCAATTCTGCCAACAGGCATGGCAGATAACCCCGGTCTTGCTTTGTTTCCTCTGAAGGCACCTGTCTCTTTAGCCAATAGCTTATGTACAAGGCACCTAAGTTTTGCTCAGCATATTTGAGTTACTTCAATTTTCTGGCTTTTTCTTTCAGGTCTACTTTTCTGATGGTCAGTTTTTAAAGATTTTTTTCCAACAATCAAGAGGTAAAACACTTGGTAATAAAGCTGTATAAACTGGGATGAGAAATTCTTCTTGAATTGTTGTACTCAAAATCTTTTCAGAGGAAACATAGTGAGCGAGGAGGCAGAGTGGAAGGCTTACAGAGCCAGCAAGAGCTGCTCTGAAGCCTATCCACGGTGCCAGCTGCACTGAGGAAGCCTCGTGACAGCTTCTACATTTAATCATTGCCTCAAGCCTTGCCCCAGTGAAATTTAGAAAGGGAGGAGGCAGTGCGTGGATACAGCCAATCCTGATACAGCATAACCTAAACCGGGACAGCTGAGACTGCTGCCTGGAATTCAAAGACTCCACAGCACAGCAAGTGATGGGAGGGTGTCTTCAGTTCACTGTACTTTATTTGGTTCAAATGTACACGAGGTCTGCTTTCTACTTTAGAAAACTTATCTTAAAAAAATACAAAAATGATTTCAGATGGAAGAAGTTGACAGCTGTGACAGACAAATGGTTTTACTCATGTTTCAGTGAATACTGAGCTAAAGTTATTACTTTTTTTAAGGAAACCTAAAAATATCTCATTTGTTCTCCTGACAAATCCTTCAGATACTCCAATGTTAAGGAAATGATTTGTTAATAATAAACCTAAATAAGGAAAATATGTTAACTGGTTAAAAAAAAAAAAAAAGCCAGAAAAAAAGAGAATGAGAGTATAGCCTACTGCAAATAAATCACTAGGACCAACTTAGGACTCACTGCCTGCCTTCACAATGCTTTCTTCAGCTCTGCCATTTAATTCTTAAAAGCAGCACTGCATATCCCCGTGAGATACATGAACTGGTAGTGTTACAAAAGTAGTGCTACAATAGCAACACACAACTCAAGCCTGGGGCCAAGAAACTGGGAACCATAAAGGAAAAAAAAAAAGCAAGCATGAGTCTCCATTAAAAAAGCTATAAAATAACATGTGAAGGAAAAAGAAAGATGCACCTTCACTCAAGATACTAAATCAGCATGCTTACTGGAATGCTTAATAGTTAGCAACTAGCTACAAACAAGATTTATTTTTCCTAGAAATCACTGTTTTTCACACTAACATAGTTCAGATATTTAACTAATGATGTCATTCAAGTACAGCCAGAAGAGGTTTTCTTTTAAATTGGCTAATTCATAGATATTATGTTATTTACATTTATTTTTTTTCTATATGGCAGTCTAATTCCAGATCAAATAATTGGACAAATTCTACTTGCTAAGTGAGTAGTTTGCAAATAGCTTGTGTTTCCTGGAGAGGGGTTTCTTTCATTTTGCACACTTTGTACTCACTAATAATTATTTGAAATCCACATATTATGTACTGTATTTTGGGCTAACTCATTAGCCCAAAGATAATCAACTCAGTAAATTTTATTAATGCATCAGAAAGAACAGAATCCTCTCTGCACTCATTAAATGGCACAGTTATACACTACCAATAAGATTTATTTTTAACTCAGGTTAGCACACTAGGCAAAGTGTAAATAGAAAGCTAGTTTCTTGCCTGAAAAAGGTGCTCTTTTTAAATAATGTTTCACTTACGACTTAAGGACAGTTCAACTCAAAACATACTTCAGTGGTACCAGTAAGTCTTAGAGAAACCTCCAAATCCTTTGCGAGAACCATGTCTCAATTCTTTAATAAAATGTCCATCATCTTTGTTTATAAACTGACTACAGAGTTCTTACTTTGGACAAAGCCAGTGACTTAGTAGCTGCCCTAAAGACAAAGAACTTATTTCTACTCGGTTCTAACTTGCAAGTTACTAGTTCTTAAGCTGTGGGTCTTGGACCACTCAATAGTCTGGAAAAGACTCAAGAGGGTAATGATTATAACTCTGTCCTTCAGTTAAACTACAAGAACCTGCAGAACAAATAATATTAGTTTTGTCATGTGAACAATTATAAAGATCAATTTGCTGGGAGTTTGGATGGTTACACTTAAGGGAATTTTGATTTCCTTCACCTCTTTCCTTTCCTCTGCCCTGTAAGTATCAGCCAGAATCGAGTACCCTCCCACAGCACATACTGATCATGTCTTTGCATTCCCCCGTCATACAGACCAGAGTTTTGTCCCTTTGAAACACCACTCAGTCTTATCTGTGCAAGAAGGCCAAAAGCAGTTTGAGACACACAGGACAAAAGTAGTCTCAATATGAAAACTGTTAGATAACAGCATTATTTTCTGGATGTGTACTTGAGATTGCAAATTCAATAACACCCTCTGTACAAGAGCATTATTTCATTTTCAGTTTTAATTAAGAACAAACAAAATAAAACTAGACCCTCTAAAGCCTTATACCTGACATCTAATTGCCATATTGTCCAACTGACATACTTCGTATTGAATAAGATTTCAAGAGTATGAAAGCAACCACAAAAAGTTTCAGTAACATTCTTCTAGCCCTTGAGACTGCTAAATTAAAAGGAGAAAAGCGTAAGCCAATATGTATGTGTCTCCTTCACCTCTTCCCTAAAGGAAGTCTAAGAAACTTCCAGTTGGATGTCAAATCTGCAGGTGGGAAATGCTGGCCTAATACACTTCAGTGGCGTTCTCTGTTACATAGTTTAACCATGCTCATGAGGCTGTTTGTGCTTCACATTTTCTACCTGGAGCATGTCTCCTCTCATCCTCCTCAATAAAAAATAAAATAATAATAATAATAAAAGCTCCTAAAATACATCCATTAAACGGAAATTAGAGGAAGGAAGAGACAGGGGAAGACCACAAGGCTGTTACTGTGTGGTAAGAAGTGAAGTGTCTTTTATTCATTTTCATTTTGAGAACTAGGATGGTAACAATACAGACACCTTTCAAGGACAAAGAATTTGCAAGAAGTAATGAAAACAGTTATCTTAACAACAGACTATGAAATACTGATGAAACTTTAATTTCATTTAATTTGAAATAAGGAAACGGCGTCAGACCATCTGCAAACCACTGGGGACACAATACATAACTTTTAAAGTTACTTTTACCTGGATGAAAGTCATGAATTAGAATTAGATTGACTTAGCCAAAAATAAAATGTCAAAATACGTGAAAGTTTAAGCTGTGATCTTCACCACTTTCAGTCCCTGTATCCACCCTATTATCAGAATTACTGTCAGAAGAAAGTCCAGAATAGAAATGCTCTACAAGTTAGTTGACCAGCAGCCCTACGTAAACTTCTAGGGCTGCAGATATTTGGTTTCTGAGCAACCACTTCCCAGCTGTTCGGTAATAGAACAAATGTTTTTTCACTCTCAATAGTGCAGCGGATTACATATTTCATGTAGTACAATGCATTTAACCCAAGGCATATTTTCAGAATCTTCCTAACTCCCAAGACCAATTATGTGGGGCATGTCACGGAAGAAAGTAAGATGATTACTTTTTTTTTTTTTTTTTTTTTTTTTTTAAGTCAGTAGCTGAATTCAGAAAAAATAAGAAACATAAGGCTGAACAAAGGATGGTAACAGAAGAAGAGGGGAAATGAGGAAAAGAAATACTAATTTTCTTATGCACTTCATCTTTACTGTGAAGCAACTTTTATTTGAAAATGAAACAGCTGCCAAGAAACTACATTTTCTCAATGTGACACAACAATGACCTTGTAAACTGGAAATCTGAACAAACTGAACATTTTTTGAGTCTCACTGTAACAATAAATTTAGGTTCAGGCGGGAAAAATTCTTTAATTTTCCTTTCAATATATATTTTTAATATTTTGATGGATCACAGCCTTTGCCTAACAACAAACTGATCAATAGATATTCTGGATACAAATGTTCTTTCACCAGTTTACTAACCTGCTGTGAAGTCTTGGAAAAATTAATCAAATAGTAGATGGAAGTAGAAATTGGGTAACAGAGGTGCATTACTATTAGTCAGCATGCACTTTAAGGTAAACAGTCTCTTTATTACTTATATAGCATAAAACTTATATAGCACTAGGCACTGCAGAGCCGAAGTCCTAGCTGTAGTCTTTGTGTATCAGAGATGGCAGAAACTCATTTTAGACCAAAACACAGGTTGCAAATGGGGTGCCTTGCAATGCCATAACTGTGCTTCAATAAGGGTTATTTTTTATTTTAATGAGAAATTTTGAAATGTTTGCAGATATAAGCTGGCATACTCATAAGCTACACATTTTCTGAAAGACTTAACCTAGAAACATACTAGTTAGCTGATTTAGACAAACTACAGCAATACTTAGCAATTATACTCAACAGTAGCATAAAACACTAAACAGCTGGCTTAAGCAACTATATTCAACCGTAGCAGCTATGTAGTGCAATCTCATTCTCCAAACACACTTTTTTTTTTTTTTGCAGCTATACATACACTTTGCATGTAAAATGTTACTTAAGAGAAATAAATTTCTAATTTTATCTAGTTTTGTAACATTATAAAATAAAACAATTCAAGAGTTTCACTAGAATTCACACTGGTACACCTTAACTGTGATGGCGTTAGTGTCCATCAGTGTCTTAGATTCACTCTGCTTTTATAGAATAGGCTCTAGAGCCATTCCAGTAGCTCTCATTTTGCACAAAACAATGAAAGCTACGTAAGCTAACAATTAACCTGAAAACAAAAGTAATCAGTAACTTTTCTTCAATGGATTCAAAATATATGAACCAACAGAAAAGATTTCCTCTCTCATATCTCTAGGAGTTGAAAGATGATCAATACTTACTCCACTAAAAGCTGTTTAAAATAAATTTGCTGTTTTCAAATAAAGTTTGTGGTGCAAGATGATTAAAAAGTAATCTTTATATCAAATATTTAAGTGCAGGCTGTCTGATTTCTCTGGCTACCTCAAAAGCCACACACATTAATGGACTTTTAAGTGCACTCCTCTTATATCCTGGTCCATAATACGAGGATGATATTTGAATACCCCTTAAGTCCCTCCCTCTAGTTTCCAAAGTATATAAATAAAGGCATGGAAACCATGCATCCTGGTTAGGTCTCCCGCTTAACCAAACAATTGTACCAGTGTTGCAGAAGACAAGCCCTTCACACAAATACACATGCAGCCTTTATGAAAAGACTAGCATCTTGGACGTAAAGTTTCAAAAGATCAATAATTGCCTTTACATTCCTTTTAAAAAGTTTTCAGTGATGTAAAAGCAATCTCTATTGCTGTTCACAGTTATTATTGCAAAGTCAGAATTCTTGTGCTCCCAAAAAATTAAGTATGAAAATGCCTAGACACAAATGATTTATTTTAAAAATCTTGCAAGAGCCTAAGAAATACAAGAGCGCTACTTCTCCCCACATCATTTGCTTCAGTTAGCAAGTCTCCCGAGACTTATACATTCAGAGAATGTGGGCTATTGCCAGCTTTATCATAAGGCATGCAAATAAGTTTGCAGTATAAAACTAATTATGTGGAATTCAGCTGTTATAGGAAATAATACATGAGTTGCCTCAGAGAGTAACAAAAGAGAGTGATAAAAGCTGCACAGAGAGGAAGATGCAAGACTGTTCTCATACCTTCCCTTCAGGTTTTCAAGTTCTCTGTGGTGAAGCATGCTTCTCATGTGTTCTTCCATCTCCTTCAAGAACAGGGGAAAAAAAGTAGAACTGGTCATAACAAAAAATGGTGTATTGTTTCTGAAAAGCTCAGTGTTGAAAACTATACTGTGCTGCAGGAAAGTGTAATTTGCTCCATTAGAGCTGTAGCAGTCTTTTTTCTGTTTCTTTGAACGTGGAAGCACAAGCGGTTATCCTGTCAAAAAGTTGTATAATGGTACCTTTCCTGAGCAAGGACATTAAGGAGCCATTAGAATTCAAAACAAAGTGAGTGGAATCCCAGGAGAAAGTCAAACAAACATATGCAGCGAAGTTTATTATTCTGTTTTTTGACAAATTACTGTCAATCGCAATTTTTGTTAAAAAGCTGACTGATACTACTCTCAAGCAAGACAATATTTATAACACTGTATTTTCCTGCACAATGTGAGCAGTCTCTCTGGATTTACATTATGACACAGCTGTAATTTCATCATCACATACTATTTTACTTTGATGGATGTATTTTGGAAACTAAGATGTACCTAACATGACAGCTTGTTGAGCCATGAACTACAATGGTAGTATAATTAATTGCGAAAAACCTGCTGGAAGAAAAAGATTACTCATAACTTAGGGATAGAAAACAGTTCAGAAGATTTCACTTTTTCTTTCTGCTTGAGCCAAAGTATTTTGAAGTCTTCAAAGAACAGGTATTAATCACTATCCTCCCCAGTCCCTGAATTTTCATCTGCAAGGGAAAGCAATACCTTCAACCTGCAAGAGTTATGCGAATTAATACACTGGCACTTGCAACATATTCGTGTGCTCATGTACCACGTCACTAAACAATACGTAAAAATTTTATTTAAAAAAAAACATCTGTTTCAGTGCAGGGTTTGAATTACATTCAATAAACAAACAGAAGATATATATAAATAAAAAAATCAAGAAGTTAATGAGCTGCTCGGGATCATTTCACATTCTCCTTCCATAGGAAAACAGACAAAAGTCAAAAAGAAAAAGAAATGATGAGTGTATTACATAGCATTCTTAACACAGCATAATTTACAAATGAATGGATTGAGTGCTTTTCCCTTTATTATCTTTAAACAATATAAAATAAATCCTCAAATCTTCTATTTTTAATATTCACAATCAAGGATACTACACAGCCCTTTTCAAGGAAGGCACTCTAAAGCACATGTAACTATATTATTTGATTTGCAATAGATCTAGAACAAATACATTACTGGTACAGGAATAAAAACTCTTTATTTCCCACATTTTTTCTTTAGATTGAAGTATTTGTCATAAACATTTTATATATAATTACCTATTCATGCGAGGTGTAAAGCAATAATTACTTACCTTTTTTGAGTTGTACCCAATGTGACACAATATGCATTTTCGTTCTCGAACCATGCTTCTTACTCTGGAAAGATCTTATTCCATACCTACAAATAAGAATAATTAAAAAAAAAAATGGGATCTTTCCCATCATTTCTCTATCTTTAGTAAGGAAAGTAAAAATAAGAATTACTATTCATGAATACACCTGTGCTGAATATCTTTAACAGAATACATAGCTCTCTTACATATGGTCAACATTCTTCAAAAGATAACAGTTTTAAATAGTCATCTAAAAAGCTATCAAACATTGTTTCCCTTTATTTTTTTCTTGTCTTCCAAGATATGGTGCTTATTCTACAAAAAACAGACACCTATCACTCTCAATAACTCAATCAGATTAGCAAAAAACTTTTCAGCTAGGATGATCAGCGAGATAAGGAACTGAGGATGTCGAGTGGGAGAAACTACAATATTTTGGTACACAGGGTCGCTTAGGTAGGAAGGGAGACTTAAAGCTCAAAGAAAACAAATATTATTTATGACAGCAAAGAATGACAATATTAAAGGTTCACAAGTTCATTTATTCTCTGTAAAATGAAACCTAAAATCATTTAGGACTTATTATTTTTCTCATTGACCTACATAAGAACTGCATGTATATATACATCAAAACACTTACCTAGGCAGTGTTTTAATGAACATTCTCTAACTTTATCACATGGGTAACTAACATATTTGAATCGTATATATACATACATATGTCGTTCCCAGAGTCCACCCTACAAAGTTAATTTTAATTATTTACCATTAGCCTTCTAGACCTGGAGCATTAAACTCTCAGAATCTAGTACTGTACAGAAGTTTTGAGCAAAGGGTTGAACAGGAACTGGATTTTCACCAAATCCAGATTACACAGAGCTAAAACAGCTCTGACTTTCAGTGGCATTATCCAACTGTAAACAAACAAATGAAAAAAAAGGTCAGCAAAACCCACTCTAATTCAGAAATGAGGTTCTTTGACAAATAACTCCTTCCTCCAGATTTGCATGTCTGCTTACAGTTTATATATATATATACACACACCAACATCAGTTCAGCATAAATGGAAAAAATCTGAGTTGTAACAGCCCTTTAATCTTCGGATAACAGAGGAAGTAGTCTCCTGCCTAACAAGAAATTCTCATCATCATACCGAAACAAACTCATGTGAAGCACAACAGGAGATTCAGTCACCAAAAAGGATTCCTGATGTCACCTAGCCAGCATTCCTTGGGTACGATTCTTGATCTCACTGAAATATTTGAGTTAAACAGTGCTTAATTATGCATTCTCTAGCTTTCATCACATGGGCATTTGATGTACTTGAAGCACAAAGGATACCTATTTATTTTGACAAAGCACCCCCAACAAAGGTACAAGATGATTCAGAACTTGGCATCAGCCTGGGTCACACACCGCTCACATATAAGCTCACATGGTATCAGTGATGTGCATGCAAAAGCATGTGCCTTCATGGGAGGTCAGAACACAGATATAGGAAGTTTTAGAACAAATTATTTTGCAATCGTTTGAAAACATGTATAAAGAGCATGACTTGTTTTTAAACATACTTAAGCTGAGACAACAGCTAAAGATGATTTAGGTTAATTTGGGCTAATAAGGAGATTAAAAAATAAGATGTTTCAACCTCCAGGACCGTTTTCCAGTAAGCTATCAGATATGCGAGAACGGAAACATCTCATCAGCATAATTCTTACACACAGGTGCAGTTACAGCATATCAAAGAATTATTTACGATTATATCTAAGTGACAATGTTTTGAATGCCTGGTCAGTATAGGAAAGCTATTTTAATGGGATTAACATGAGGTTACTCCCTGAAAAGCAAGGGTGCTAAGCCCTGCACCAATTTCAGATAGCTTCCTTAGGCATTAAAGGGTGTTCTAATCCCCTGGTATTCTTCACCAGCACTACTTTGTAGATTAATAGAATAATACCCTACATGTGTTCTGGATCTTGCTTAAAATTACTCAAGTATTTACGGAATTCATCCTACACAAGGGTAAAACATCAATGTGGGACTTAAGTCAGGACAAATAAATCAGTAAGTATGGTGACTTGCTGGCATCAGTTACCGCATAACATTAAAGAGCTTTCTCAACAGAGCTATCACCACACCTGTTTTAGCTAATTAAAACATATAGTAACTATACACTATTACAGGAAGAGTTTAAGGCTAACTGTCCAATCAACTCGGCATTACTTATGACAAAGTACTAAAAATACTAAAGGAATTCAAATGCTATTGGATGTCACTATGAAAAGTGAAACTTCCATCTCCACAGAGAGAAGCCCTTAGAGGCAAATACTCAGATGTAAAGAGATTTAGTAAATGCTACGGGGACCAGGAGAAAACAGACCCATGCTCTATTTCCAGTTAACCTTTTGACTTACTGTCTACATAGAGCAAAATCACTTCCTTTCATGCTTAGCTTTCTCCCAGGTCCTACTATGAAACCTACAGCTTATTTTAGGAAGCACTTTGAAATCACTGAGAAAGTACTTTGTGAAAAGTACTTTGAAAAACACTATAAATACAAAATATTTCTTCATTGACTATGAGACAGTAAAAAGAACTAGACAGTTTGTGAGCCATTTACTCAGCTAAGGCATTTTACCCTGTTGATAAATTGACATTGGTCAGTTTAACCATAAAACTTCTGTACAGAGAAACTTCAAAAGCAGAATTTTCTCTGTATAAAGGCGGGTATATCTGAGTTCTTAAAGAAAAATAATAATCCAACACTTTCAGTACTGAATAACCTCCAATCTTTTAGCAGGTTTAACAGTTTATGCTTTTGAAATCACTAACATGCTATACGGCTTGGGGAATTACCTCTTACAGGCTGTTAAAGGGACCTGGTAAAAACACATAGGCATAATCGAACTTCAAGCAGAGGCAAGTTTTTGCCAAAATGACAGGACCACCATGGAGAAGGGATACATACTTCAACACCAAAATGTAAAGCCTGCAAAATAAATGAAATGTTAAGACAACTTTCCATCTTGACAGAAAGTTACTGATCTATAGGGGATTTTTTGTCTGTTTGTTTTTAAACAGAGTGGATGTATTCTGTAGACATGTGAGGTAAATGCAACTTGCCCACAGCCTGCATCTGCTCAGAGCTTGGAAACACCATACAGACTGAACGGAAAAGTAAGTCTGTTAAAGAGATTTTGGAGAACACTTCCCACAAACAAAAATAGTCTACAAAGAAAATAAGGCATTAGGCTACTTCCTGCTACAACATTCATTTGTCCACAGTTATTCAACCTTACTAGATAACATACATTAAAAACGTGTGTCAAGGCTAAATCTGCTACAGATCAATGGCTGAACACTCTGACTATATAAAGCCACAAGTGTGATGGAGTGGGGCGGACAGCCCAGCATTCCAGCTGCCTGGAAATCCGCAGGAGGCCTCAAAGAGAGCAGCAGTTCTGGTCCGTCTAAAGGCC
Source organism: Rhea pennata (assembly GCF_028389875.1). Lineage (NCBI taxonomy): Eukaryota > Metazoa > Chordata > Aves > Rheiformes > Rheidae > Rhea > Rhea pennata. The sequence continues at coordinate 15,595,141 of NC_084667.1, read as the reverse complement.
TGTCTAAAAGCTGCATGACCCTACAGATAGTACCAGATACTGTACACTTGACAAAAGGAGAGCCAAGATGCTCACCAAGGCAGGATGTTCTACAGCAACGCTTTCCTCAGCCTCTCACAGCAATGTCACTCCTTTGGCCTTAGTGACTTCTCTCCTGCAGCACCTGATCACACAAATATTCGAGCCAAGTCACATCCCAAATAGGAGTAATACAGCTGCCACAGAAACAGGAAAAGAGAAGACTGCACAGAGGAAAGAAGCAATTAACCACAATGGCATTCATAAAATTTTTAGTTGGCTTAAGGGAGGATGGAATGTAGACAAATTCACTTTGACCTGAAGAGAAGTATCTTGCTCTGAGGAATTAGGAATGAAAGAGTATTTAGGCTCTGCAAAGCACTCAAACAGTCACTGCTAGGCTAGACCCTATTTAGTCTGATTATCAGCACAAGTCACTTAGCTTATCCACTGAGAAGCCTGGTCTTTTCACAGGAAAATCTAGAGGATAACACACAGACCTTTGAAAGTTATAAATGACCTCCCATTGCACCAAAGAAATGCTACAAAGCAATCCAGGAGCCTGTCTAAATAATGTTTTATTAAAGCTTGGTAAGAGAGGTAGATTTTCTTGTTAGGAAAAAAATTATATGGGTATAAAATCATTTCCATGTATTATATGCTGCTCCAAACATCAAAGCCCTGTACAGTTGTGTGAATGCTGTACAAAAGCAAGTAATTCATCACAAGAATAAAGACGCATACATTCAAATTTCATCACCTTGAGCAGAATATCTAAGGAATGAGGCACCAACATTTAAAAACTACCTTCCTCCCAGATTCTTTGCCTGGCAGGCACTTGAATTCACTATGCATCACCTTGCTAGACTGCAGCTTTTGCTAATTGCCTTGCCTTAACATTACTTCTGGGCACATGTGGGAGGCACTTTACCTACTGAGATGCTGACCTGTGCAACCTAACCTGGTCAACAGCCAAAAACTAGAGGACTTGCTCTAGTTAAGTTACGACTGGCAGCGTTGCTCTGTCTTATCACACTAATGGAGTCATGCACTGCACTAACTGCGTTGTGATCAAACCTTTTTTTGAACATAGCAATAGAGATAACTGTATTACAGCCTTGTAGTTAGAATGTTTGCACAAGGTACAAGACTTCGGGTTTAATTCCTTCCACTCTCCAAGGGCTAATTTTGGCCTCCTAACAGACCGAGGGCCACTGAGGGCAGACGGAGGACACTCTAGACCTCTCCACACTGAAACAGCACCACTATACAGCAAATGTTTTAACAGGGCTGTCAAGTCCTCAACTCTTTTGACATTGAGCCAAGGAAGACAGAAGAGTTATTTCAGCGATCAAAGCTCTTTAAGTTCCTGTTAAAAGTAATAAAGTTCACTCCACTAAATTGCCTAGAAGCCATCTAGCAGGAACTGTTTCCATGTTACCCCATGAGTATTGTTGGCTTTTTAAAATATACAGAGACAGTACACAGGAGATAAGGGATTGTATAGAAATACCTACACAAACACATGAGCGTACGCACAGAAATACCTGACACAGAGTTTTCACTAACATCTACTCTAACTTCAAGTAAACCAGAAGAGTGTATACACCTTAAGTCACAATTGAACTGCATCTTTTTAGGTTCCTTGCATATATGCAATGTTAACTTCATTTTTTCCATTATTATAGATCCTTTTCTCAGTTCTACAAAAGCAACATCAGTAAGTCAGTGTACATGTTCAGCCCATTATCATATTTCAACTAGCAGGAAGATATCATTAAGTTCAAATAAGCATGACCCATGAGAATCAGTATGGCAACTCACACAGAAGCACAGTGAACTACAAATCTCCATAAGATAGTTGAAAACACACACAAAAATCTCTCCCACTTTTAGCCATTCACAATTTAAGATAAGTTTACTTAATATTTCATGAAAATGCTTTCTGATCCATTAACCTAAGGGAATCTCATTACAAATATACAGGATCAGAAAAGACTCAAAAGATTACCTGGGTAGACTACCCAGACACTAAGACAGCATGAAGTATGCTTAAACTACTCCAGGCAGGCATCTACTTGATCAGTTTATAAATGTGTCCAATAAAAGACAGCCCAGTGTCCCTAACAAAACCTCTTTTAGAGCTCACTTATCGTCAGATTTAGAAATAATTTCCTAGTATCCAACCCAAGTTTTCCTAGCGGTAAAGTTAAGTCAAACATTCCTCCACAGTGAAAGCAAAGAATATCTTATGGCTATCTTACCTTCAGCAGCTTTTCAAACACTGAAATATCCAGATTCAGAGATGTAAATTCTCCTAATATGAATGGGAAGTTGTTCATCATCACTGCTGTATTGTGTGATTTAGAAGCACTTATAATTTTATACTACAATGGCTTTTGTTTTCCTATATATCCATAGTTCTTCCCCAGACTTATGCAAACTCAGTTTCCTCAGATGTCTTCTCAAGCATCACGTTTTCTGAACCTATCAAAAATCCTCTTCCTCTTTCCAAGTTGCCTACAACACTCTTCAACGAATTCCCAAAACGGGACAGAGTGAGACCAAGAGATCCTCACAAGAATGACAAAAATACCTGTCACTTATTTCTGCAACAGTTGGTTGTATCTTTCTTTTCTTCCTAGCGTACTTATCCTCGTAAGACCCTTCACAGATATGCACAGTTTGTCTCCTTTACAGATTGCAAGCTAAGAAACAGGGACTTAGAAGTCAAATCAAAACAACCTACTGTATCCACCCAGCCTATCGCAAAACTACAGAAGTAGGTACTTGGCCTTGGCAAGATGATTCAGACTCCAGAAGAAGGGTCTATATAGTCACTAGAGAGCACATAGGAGAGCATTTAGTCAGTCATTAGGCTTACTCTATTTATGCAGTCACTATAGACTAGTAAGAACCACTGAAGAGTGGTCTGAAGTTCTCAAGTCAAAGTAGTCAGGTTACCTGTAAGTATTTGGACCTTTCATGTCAAGTAAAGCCCAGTTAAAGATCCCAAACACTGAGCAGAGAATTATTTGTCAATGAGGCAATGGGAATACAGGGTCCTGACTGAATGCCTACACCTCTGTAATATAGACACTTGGTCCCACGGCTGATTATTGGGGCCTTCATCAACTTGAGATCAAAATGAGAAAGAGCCTAGGAGAACTAGACAAGTCACTTAGAAAAGAAATAAGAAAAACATTTTTATGAAAGAAAGAAGTTATAATGTATAATAGCCTCTTATTTTTCCTATAACCAGCTTGAGTCATGTCATATCTCAAATCTTATGACACCATCTGGTGGTAGAGTTCACAGAAGACAATCACCAGATGTTAAAAAGAATTTTTATCAATTTCAACTTGATTCCAAGTATCTTATGAATTTTGTCTTTACAAGATGAAGTGGAAGTCTAATGGAAAAATGCCTTACTTTTCCTAGATGCTTTCATGAAGTTATCTACAAATTCTAGCATTCTCGTATATAATTTAAATATGTATTAAGATGGTAGTGATTGTTATTATTCTTTGCACTGGATATCAGAACTTTACATACATTAAGATGCATTTTGTTGCCACCTCTTCAAACACGTCATCCCCTCGGAGACACAGGCTGGAAGGTACCTTAACTTTGGTGACAGCGACACAGGTAACAGGCTAACATAGTTTGGTAAAACCAGTGATTTGTTGTGATTTGTTGTGAATTGAAAGTACTAGAATACAGTACCTATTTAACAAACTTTATATATAAAGTCAGCCAGTAGTGGCATGTAAGTGGTGAAGTGAATGCAGTTGCCTCGCACTACCAGTTAAGCTGAAGCCAAGCAAGGACTAAAGAAAATGCAATTGCTTTTAATAGAAAAGATGGTCTATTTTCAAGTCAGGATCAGAGTATATTTTCTAAGTTAAATAAGTTACAAAGTCATATTACAATGACCCTAATGATCTGCAATATTCAGCCCAAATATTGCAATACTACTACATAGATAATTGCAGAGTTCCAAAAAACTATTAAGGGAGTTGTTAGAAGGCTTAAATATTTTTTAGGATAGGATCTAACAGTTCAGCAAAACAGTTACCTCAAAACAGTAATTGAGGTTTGACTTAAAGAAGTAGCAAACAAAGGAAGGAGAGAAACAAGCAGAGGAGGTCTGGGCAAAGTAGCCCCAGGAACTCATGTTGAAAACAAAGTCCACCGCACCTCAGTCCTCTTCTCTCTCTGACCACTCCTTAGAACTCATCTGTTCTACAAACCTCTTGAAAGCTACACATCAGTGGAGGTGGGGAGGGAAGGAGAAAAGGTAAACTTCTTACTTGTAGTAGACAGTTGTTATCAGATCACTAATGATAAAAATAGAAAAATAGAAAAGGAAGCTATATTGTCAAAAAGTAAACCACTCAAAACAAACTGAGCCCCCATAAAGCAATTTCAGAAGTGACATATCAATTTTAAGCATCAATGTCACCTTTGCTCAGTGTTCATAAACTTTTTCCAAGCTGAAACTTATAAACTCTCCTGAACAGTTCTTAACATAGTTTAAGTTTGTATGTGCAATACTCTGCTTGCAATAACAAGCATTTTTTAAATAGTTCATATTTCATTATGCCATGAAGGCTTTTATTATTATTAACTACAAAAGAAGTCGGCTCAGTTTTTTCAGGTCATCAGACATATTTATCGTCACTTTCATACACGCTTTTTCCAGGATAAGACCTTTTGTAGCTTCAGGATGCAAAGAAGGCAGCTAAGCAACTCTGAATCCACAGCCGCGATTCTGCCCTGGGTGGGTGCGAAGATTGCACGATAGCTGCAAGCGCGCAGCGGAGAACGTGCCCGGAAAAAGCCTGCACTGAGCCCGACCACAGGGCTCAGGGAGGCCCGCGGCAGCCCGGGACGGCCGCGCCGCCGAGCGAACCCAGGCCCGGCCCGGCCCGGCCGGCGCCCGCCGCGACCCCGCCGCCAGAGGGGCCCCGCCGCTCCCCTACTCACACATCGCAGCCCTCGCCAGGGCAGCGGCCCGCCAAGCCATCACCTGGCCGGCGCCCCGCAGGCGCCGGCGCCCCGCAGGCCCCGCCGCTGCTGCCGCCGCCCGCCCCGGGGCTGCCGCTGCCGCTGCCGCTCCCGCCGCGCCAGCGCCCGCGCCGCGCCGACCCCGCAGAGACCCGCGGCGCACGGCGGGGCGGGGCGGGGCGGGGCAGCCGCGCGCCCCAGCCAATCCGCCGGCGGGGAGGCCGCCGCTGTGCGTGCCGGGAAGTACGCCTGTCCGGCCGCGCTGCCTGCTGGGAAGCGTAGTTCTGCGGCGCAGGGGTGTGGCGGGAAGGGCCCGCTCGCTTCACTAGGGTAGTAGCGACACACGCTTGTCAGCTTGGGACATTTAATTGCCGATGATAATCGTAATCGTTGTTATCATCAGTCAGCATAGCGCAATAAACATGTGTAGTGCTGTATGCTACTGCTCTGAAAAACTGCTGCTGAAAATCACGCATACCAGAAGCAAGAAGACACAGAAATTGTGCTAGGACCAGTATGGGACAACTTAGCTGGACAAATCAGCTTCAGGAACAGTTTGAAAGGCTCAAGAACAAATGACTGTGCTTGCGACTGGAGTGCATAACATGCGGTAAACCTTAATCCAGTAGGACCTTTCAAGAAGCATAAGCCAAAGGGGGATCTGGACCCTCTGAGAAGCAAAACAAGGGCCAGTTCTGAGATCACAGAGGTTTCATCCAAAGAGGTCTCATCCATCATGGTTTCATCCATCTTCGCTAGTGTTAGAAGAGCTGTGTAACCTGCTCTGAGGCTTGCTGCCATTGAGAACTCCTGATGTCCTGGGTTAACAGCATTATAGCAGGTACAGAGAACAAATTATTTATAGTTAAGGAGTGAAAGACATACAGAAAGACAACTTGGTTCAACTAGAGAGTACGAGACCCTTAATTCTAAACCATAACTTCCCCTTTCTAGGGGCCTCTGTCCCCTCTCCAGCTACACAAGAGGTGTTAATGTCCTTCCTCAGAACGGCGGGTCCCTTACCCTCAGAAAAATCTCATTGATGCCAGTGGAGCCACTGACACATGCTACGATTCACCATGGCTGCAGTCAGCGAAACCAGACCGCGCAACAACACGCCAGCAGCCGCCGGCACACAGCGACGCGCAGCAACGGCGGCTTGGCGCATGCGCGGCAGCCCTCCCGGGACGCCATGTTGGGTGCACCCGGCCCGCGCGGGCGCGCGCGTGGGGTGACGTCACGCACGAGGTGCCGGCCGCCCCGCGGGGGGCGGCTCCTCTTTCCCGCCATGTCGAGTGTGCTGCGCGGTGCCGCCTCCGCCGGGCGGCGCCGGCTTCCCCTTCCGGGGGGCGGGGCCGTGACGCGCTGGGGGGCGGGGGGCGCTCCGCAGCGCGCCCGGGCGGGCCCCGGGCCGTTAAAGGGGCGGCGCGCGGCCTGGCGTGAGGGCGGCGGCGGTTACGGGGCGCGCGGCGGTAACGGCTGGGGCGCGGCGGCGGCGGGTAAGGTGTGTGTGGACAGCGGCCGCGGCCGGCTCGCCGCCGCGGTGGGCGGCCGCGGTGCGCTTCCGTCTCGCCGCCGCCGTGGGCGGCCGCGCAACGCCTGTGTGGGACAGGCCGGCGGCGCGGGGGGGGCGCTGGCGCGGGGGCGGCCGGCGGCGTGGGCCCCGCGGGAGCCGCTCGGCGCCGGGCGGGCCGCGCCGCCGGGTCCGCCGCGTGTGGCAGGTCGCGGCTGCCCGGGAGGGGCCCTGCTGTCGCCGGGCCTTGGGCTGCGCCCTTGCCTCGCCGGGTCGAAAGGCTCGTGGGGTCCGGGTCCGGCGCTGCGAGGGGGAGGCTCTGGGCGGCTCTCGGGCGTTTTTTCTGTGCTTGACTGAACTGATCTCCTCGTACGGGACAAGAGAAGTCCCTCCTGTTACTGTTGTTCTTAAGCTCTTGTTACGGTTTTCTGCCTTTGGACACTATCTGGTAAAATGCTATTCTGATAAGTACAAGCAATAAGCATTAGAAGTAACCTGATTTTCTCTGTTTTGCTTAACTGTAGATCTTGGAGCCCTTACCACTACCAGGAAACTGATAAAGCATAGTCAGTTTTATTTTTCATTTCTATTTTGAAGACTTCTCTCAGGCAGAGTGCAATTACTGTTTAACACAATGTTGTAACAGAGCTCATGATTCCTAAACTGAGGCAAATGAGTTAGAGCAGCTTTGGAAACTATACTTCTTTATATGACTTCCCTAGCTATTTATCTTCCCTTTTTCTATCTTTTAAAAAGGGCAAAGAACATTTAGAATTCAGAATTAAGCAGCTGGGTTTTCTTTTACTTCTTCTTTCATTTAAAAAAGAGGAAAAAAAAAAAACTTTGCTACCCATAGAGCAGCTATACAGGAAGGCATTTAGGGGGCAAAGGAAAAACTTTCCCAGATGTCAACTACATGATTCTTTGATTTGAGTGATGAATTCCTTACTGGCAGCTGGTAATCAGTCTGTATGCTTTAACACCACTGTTCTGCAAGGTTTTAAAGTAGCTTACTATTTTGTGTTTTGCACAACTTGTTTCTTTCGGCAGAAGAAATAGCAGCTGTTGCTGTCTCTGTGTTGATCTAAGGTAGCTTGTTAACTCCTGTTGGCTAATAACTGAATTGGGGGAGGTATCACGAGGCTTTTCCAGCAACAAAAATTGATTGTTGGGACGAGTATAGAACAAAACACATTGCACTGAGGAGGTGGCGTTACTAGCGCCTATTCTTTCAGCTATCTCCTCTGTGCAGTGTGTTCAGGAAGCTGATAAGAGAAGGCAGGAAGCATTTAGAGTAGTGTCTTGTTCTTGAGTTCTGGCTGTTTCCCCCAGTGTCACAGATGCTTTATTCATTTATTTTGTAGACATAATAGCCTGGAGGAGTACGCTCTGGTGCTGATACCTTGTACCAGCCTGTATTTTCAGGGCTGAATTTCAGCTGCTGAAAATAAGTAGGATTATCTGTTTGATTAAGGAAAGGGTTTTTTGTTTTTGTTTTTTTTTTTAAAGGATCTCCTGCATTGGTGATGCAAACAATTCAAAAGTACAAAACAAAACCACTACTAAGTAACCTGCTTGGTAAACTGTCTAGTTTTAATCTGTACAAGAACACAGAATTTTCATAATTTATTTTCAGATTTTCTAAAAATAATTCTGTTAATTCTTTCTCCTTTTGAGGAAGGCAACAGCTCAATTTGCAGGTGAAGGAACAGAGAGCACCTGTGATCTGAGGCTGTACCAGTTCACTGATGGCTAAAATTACAGATCATGAGATCCTGGCTTTCATTCTGCTGCTGACATCTGAATTGTGTCATCTTGCATGTACTTTCTTTATAATGCAATTGCCTATAAGGAGACAGGCTAAATTCCTCAGTCATGTTTTAAATATCAGTAGAAAGATCTAGTGAGCTACGTATTGTACGTTTTCAAGGATACTACTTTGGTATATTTACTAATAGATTTTTTTTTTTTAAGTCTACAGTACAGGAATTATCTGAAGTGAGGAGGTAGTCAAATATGGTATCCGTAAATAGAATTAGATTTTGCTTAATCATGACTTTTCAAAAATGAATAACTTGGACTGTATGTCTAAAAGTTTACTGATTAACTCTGCCATGTTTAGTTCCTGACTGACAAAAACTGACTGGATTTTGAGGAAGAAAGAAATGTGGAGACTTAAGCATCAAGTCTTGCTGGAGCACTTTGTAGGAGTTGACTGGCTTTCATTCACAACTTAGGAATAGCTTTTCTGAGAGAGAAATTATTCTAGAAGGCAAATTTAATAAACCTTATGGTTCAGTGTTAAAAAGATGACCTACTGCTCACTTTCAGCTCACAGCTGTTGTCTTGCACTGCCAGAAGTATTACACCACACTACTAGCTTTACTTGCTACTCCTAAGAAAACTGGGAATACCTTGCTTGATATGCATTTATGAAATAGGCACCAAGGTACAGATTATTCTTCGTTACTGATCTTAACCTAATATTTTTAACTGAAAAAGGATGAGCTTCAGCTAGGATTTCTAGCTGAGGACTAGCAGTGCAAGTGGAAGGATGAAAGAATATTTTAGAGTTCCTGATTGTTTAGGTTCAAATAAGGTGCACTACCAGTTGACAAGGAATTTGTGATATCTAGCAAATGTGCCTCTGACAAACAGCCTTTAACAGATGTGAGACACCCGTCACAAAACTGCTGCACGTCGATCAGAGACGCAAGACTAAGAATCTTGCTGAATTTGTTTAACTCAAGTCATCAGAATGGTATATTGATCTAGTGCAGAGAGACCTGCCTAGTTGAGGAAAACTTACCACTTTTGAAACACTTGCTTCCTTTCAAAATGAGATTTTTTCAAAAATCTCCTCATTTGGAGAGATGGAAGAAATGCACAAAATGTCTAGGTATAACAATGTTTTTTTTTTTTAAAAAAAAAAAAAAAAAAAAAAAAAACAAGTTCCTACCTACCCTGAATGCCAATATAAAATGATGTTTGTCTACAGTAGGTATCCTAATGTCCTTTCTGGATGTGGATTGTGTAGTCTCAGTTGAACTTTTTTTTCTGTCTTCTGGCACCCAGCAGTTGGTTTAAATTCGCAAAGATATCTAAGACAGAAAATTCTTAAGGGCATTGAGTGCTTTGGACAGCACAATCTGAATAGGTGCTGACTATCTTAAAGCAAGGAAGTAAACATTTTTTCTAGAGTTGATAAGCATTTTGGAATTACTTTAGTGCTAGGACTGGAGAAAAGTATATTTATACAGTACATAAATTGCCTACAATAGCTTTCATTACCTTGGAAGAGTGGTGTGTTTTTGTGTGTGTATGTGGGGGGGGGGGTTCCCCCAAGTCTGAGAAAAATATTTGGATTGAAAAAGCCTGAAAGGGATATGCAATTTCAGTATCATAATGGTTTTTCAAACTTTCCTACATTTATACCTGTGGTCTGCTTCAGTTGGAGACTTTTGAGTGTTGTTTTAAATAGTTGACTTAAATTTAAATGTTTAATTTTTAATGAAAAAGAAAATGCAAGTAAGAAAAAAGCCTTAGTGGTGCAGAGCACTATCTTGGAGCAGCAGCATAGATAAAGATTGCGCGTAAAATTGTGTGCTCTGGGACAACAGATAGCAAAGGTGACTACGTTGCTAACAGCTACATAGAACAATTCTTTCATCTCCAGGCTTTGTCAATTCAAATGCTTAATGCTTTTTTCAAAGCTTTAATGTACCTACTATCAGGGATCCTCAACCAAAGAACTGCTGTTAGTTAAACTCATACAAAGTCTAACTTTCTGATCAGAAGCAAATAACAAAGCTTGGAGACTTAATATGTGCAAGCAATAGGTGGTTGTAGGTACACTGAATTTGCTCTTGTGTGAAGAGCCATATGAAAGCTGTAGTTAAGCAGATGTAGATCTCAGGTCAGTAGCTGGGGTTGGGGCAGGACTGATTAAATATGTGCAATGGATTTTCTTCATGACAGCAGCTACTTTTATCAAGTAATTCATTATAGATCAGAAGAATTAGCATTTTGGATAACTTCTGCCCTTAGAAGCAGGGAATGCAAATTGCATGCATGCGTGTGCACATGCATGCACACGTGCTACAAGCATGTTATGACAACTTTTTGTGTTTGTGAAAATCTAGACTGAGTTTAAGAGTAACATTGATAGTTTGGGAGAATGGAATAGTTAATCATACTTAGATTTTTTTACATGGATGCTTGGATTTTACTTTAGTTAAAAAAAAAATGTATGACTTTCAAAAAATGTTCTTAATTCAGAATTTCACCATGTTTCCTAATGGTTTTTGTTCAGACCTGCAGGAAATACTTAATTTGAGGTTTGGAATCAAGTAGTAGAGATTGAATGCATAGTTAAGTGAAGTCTTATTAGCAACAATCAAATCGATAGGTTTGTAGGAAGATCTGCATACTGTTTTAGACCAGGCTACTTAAAAGCTTGTCATGTTTTTTCCAGTTTAGGTGCTTGTCCTGAAACAAAACAAGCTGTTATCAGTGAGGGAGAAAAGTGTTCAGAGTGTGAACACTTGTAAAATGCTTACTTTCAAAACAATCCAGCTTGTTGCAAACTTCATGATTACATTTTTATCATGAAGTGTTGTGACAGACCCTTCAGGATGTCCGGTTTCCAAAGCAGAATGTAGTTAAAGGAAAAAAGTCTGCATAGACCTGAAGTTCTTTCCCTTATCTCATTGATCCTCTTGTCCTAAGGGATAGAAGTAATTTAACTCTAGTCCATCTCTATATGACTTGAACCCTAATGTCATCCTAATTTTGGTATGTTTCACAGTTGTAAACTTATAGGATGACTTTGCGTAATTTGAGGCAAATGTAGAAGTCAAAAGATAACATCTTTTCTGAAGCTTATGGTCAGAATTGGGATTTCTTTGAGAACTTTATCCCCTCCAATCTCCAAAATAAAACATGTCAAAGAAGGCAGATGTTTATGATTTTCAGGCCTCGGGTTTATTTCCTTGTGCATCTTGTTTCTAGATGAATCCTTTTTTATAGGACAGTGATAACCAGGCTGATAATACTTCTCTTCCAGAAAAGTTAGAGGAAGAAAACATGAGATGCTTTACTGCAAGAAGTAATTTCCTAGCAATCCTAGCTCTGCATAGTCAGTAGATTATTGTTTTTCCTATCAAGATGTGGAGGGGAGTTGCACTGAAATGTGTTTAGCATTGGTGCTTGTATTCTGGTAGCAAAATGTAAATACACTTTCAGCTGACTTTACATCCTTCCTTTAAGAAGTTCTAATTTGTGTTTAGGTAGACTGAAGATGGATATCTGGATCTTTGTGAAGCTGGTCTAGTTTCATGTTTAAAGTCTACCACTCCAGTTTTGAGAGGAAAATAATCTAAAATAATATAGTAGGAAAGTGTCTTTGTAGACTTTTTCCCCTTGATTACTTTGTGGCTAAGACTTTAAAAGGGTGTAGGCAAGGAAAGCGAAGGAAATAGGTGTTGTGCACTGGTATTATTAAAGTCAATGTCTAAATTAGCAAATTTTATATACCGATAAAAATATATGCCAAGAGGCACTTCCATAATACCAGTTACATTCTCCTTGAGTATTTTGCCTTTATTGAGGAATCTTAATGCCATAGTTACAAAATTATTTTGTCTTATACCGGGAACTCTAAGAGCTGGAGACTTCAGTGAGAGCTTACTGACAGCTAGACAGAAAGATTGAGGAATTAGTACTTCTTCCTCTATGCAAGTATATAGTGCTCTGTTGGAATAGCTGACCTATTCTTTCTACCCAGAAGGCCTCATCTTAGGTGTTTTTATATTGTCTTTACAATTTATCTTGCAGTAAAGGCACCTGCTATGTTCTGACTAGTCTACTTAGACATGTGGCTACCAAACATGCATTTTTTGGGGGAATACTTTGTTCCCCCACAGTTGTTGCACACTTTTTTACATATTACAAACTGCTGAATTAATGAGAATGTGTTATGAGACATCTCTTTCTGTTCTAGTTCATGGCTCTAGCATGGCTGGCCAACTCAGTCGTACAAATACATTGGGGAAATAAGAAATTGCAGCCTTTTTGGAGTCCTTTAATATCTAATTTTTGGCAATTAAGCTTTAAACAGATGTAATCAAACCAACTTAAAAAGCATACTTTCTTAAGCTAGACTTAAGAAATGCTTTTCTCATTTTAAATCACTATAATGGTGATGACTGATATAGTGTACATGGCAAAGCTTGCTGCAGACTCCAGAAGAACATAGGTTCTACCTGTTTTCATTGATATAAGAGCTTGAGAATTCATCAGAAAGGACTGACAAGTAGCTTTTTACTCTTACTCATGATGAGAAACTGTCAGAACATGTTTCTTAGCAAGAAGGTTCTGATGAACTTTATTTAGCTTCCTTCCCCACAGGCTGGTTAACCTAGCAATTGTAAAGTGAGTCAGTGAACTGTCACTGTAGGTTATGATGTTTTCATCTTACAAGAGGCAAAATGCTACAGGTGTCCACACACAAGCATCCAAAGATAACCACGTGTATACCTCTGCTTTGAGGAATTCTAGAAGCAACTTGATTGAGACTGTTTTGCTCTGTATCATGAGTGCCTGCTATGCAGAAAGGTTTTCTCCTTTGTGGCTTGAAACTAGATTTCTTCAGTATTAGGTTGATTTGTCCCTGAAAATGTTCAGTAGGAAAGTGGGAAGAATACTGTAGGTTTTCATAGAACCGCTTGCTTTCTGGCAGGACTAGAGTTATTTAGGAAGCTGTAAACATGCTAGGGGAAAGCAGAGCTTGTTTGTCAGCTGTTAAAGCTGCTAGATTCAGTTACAAGCGCTGATGTTTTCAAGCTATTGTCTCGTGTCAGATGCAGCTTCTGACACTTTCTGGTTTTAGTGTTAGTAACTTGTTTTTCAAATAATGAATTGCCAGTTCCTTTAGTGAACTAGGATGAATAGGACAAAATTGGGGAGGAATAGTTTGACAATGAATAGCACATGAAGTAGGTATTAAGTTGCTGCATCTCTTCATCGATACAATTCATTGCCATCAGATTTGAACGTGACATTCTTGCATAGCATATTTATTCTCAAGCACAGAGTGAATTTAGGAGATATTACATGCTGTCATGTAAACTGCAGAATAATCTAAACCCACAGCTGCAGATGGAAGCAGGACATCAGGGCTGCTGAAAAAGAAAACTTCAGGTCATTCTGGGAATGCCTTAGTAATATCAGTTATTCTGGGAATTCAGTCAAGCTCTATTTCTTGCCTGTTCTGCAGTAATAATGAGATTCTTAGGAAGTTAACGTATTGACAGAGTGGGGATATGATATTCCTTTTGCTGTCCAGGAGGCAACATGTACATAACTGCGGCTCCAGAAGTAGAGAAGGGCTTACCCAGTCTGCAACAATGACAGCAACCTAGAGAGTAGAATTGTTTGGTTAATGCTGCTATAAAATTGAAACTTCATCCTGCTTGTGAATAAATTTAAACAAAATTAAGAGAAAAAACAAATCTAACTTGAAACATTCCACTCGAAGAATCATCTTGATGTAACACACAAACTACAGAAAGAGAACAATGAAAACAAGTTCTACAGTCTCTTTCTGCCTCCTCTGACCTTCTTGGCCTTTAGTAGTACAGGCAATCTTAAAAGGCATCCCAAATTCAAATTTGAGGCAGAGTTGCCCTAACTTAGCTTCTTGAAAGGAAGATGTGTGAATGGGAAGATAAAGCACTGAATAAATGGTCAGATTGGACTAATGCAAACTGAACTCTTCAAGGCTGTATGTGAAAATGCCTGTGCTATTTCAATAATGGAAAAAACTAATCTGTGTTGATAGCTCTTCAGTCTAAGCCCATATCTTAGAGGGCCTTTTTTCTAAGTAGCTATGTTAAGTGCTGAAGATCAGGCTGCAGGAGTATTCTAAAATCTGGAATACTTCAGCTGTAAGGTATTAGGTATCTTGATTTCCCCCTCAAACTCACAGTTCCTGCAAAGTGCTGTGAACAGAATCAGTTTCTTAGCTAATATCTGGATAAATCATTTGTACTTCACCTAGGAGCAGTTACTAATGCTCTCTAATGTCTAAAAATAATATTTTTTGGGGGGGAGTGGAACTCAGTGTTGTTATCGAAGCAGGACATTTGGAGTAGGTATTATCTATTCCATCATGAGTCATCTGAATGTAGTTGGAGGCTACTGGTGTGAAAGAGCAAGGCTTAATAATTCAATAATCTGAAGCTAATGGGATATCTTCTCAAAAATACTTTCATTACACACACACAAAAAAAAAATCCTTCTATTGCTCACCTTATGTGCCATCTCATGAAATTCTTGCATTGCCTGAGAGTTCTAATTTTGTTTTCCAGTTCTCAGTGCCAGCTTTATTGGCATTCCTCTGACAAAAATACAGATTCTTAGTTCTGAAAACATGGTTCTGATAAGTATACACTTACTGGCTTGCTTTTTCCTATTGTCTTCCCAGGTCACAGCATATCTCCTGCTTATAGCAGATGTTAAATTGTATGTTCGGACTTCAGTTACAAATAGTCTTGACCTTATCTTTACTATGAGAAAGATGAATTTGAAGAGCTTTCCAGGGACTGTAGACGTACCAGCTGTAACTTTTTAAAGCTGTTTTTGCATCTAATGGATTTGCTATCCAGCCATAAGAACAGTTATTCATAAGAGCGCCAGTAGATCATCTTAGGTGGTGCTTAACTTGTGAGTGTGTTTCCCTTTCTTTTAATTGTTGGTCAAAATCTCTCAAAGGGGAGGAAAGCTTATGCTAGTAACTGAAATGCATCTAAAAATAAATTTCTTGCTGGATTACTAGATAGACTAATATTTTTCCAAAACAGAGAGGCATTCTGTTTTAAGATTTGTTAGCATAAGGCAAAAATCAGGAAATGAACAATAGCTAGAAATTTCCAGAAATGTTTAGGAAGGCATTAGAAAGGAAACAATTTTGCATGCTGATTCTTTCTTCATTTCAATGAGCACCTCAGTCATACCAGCTGAATAATTCTTTTAGTGCCTTCTAGTTCTAAACAAGTGTTGTACTATGTATGCTTTCATTCTTTGAAATGTCTTCTAATTTCAGCTCAAAATACTTAGTATAAGTCAAAACTGCCTTTTATCATATAAACACTTTAAATAATTCTGAGGATTAACTGGTATCTCAATTACAGGAGGAAGGTTCTCTTTAACTTTGGTTATTTGCAAGTGAGTTCTTCATCATGGCTGAATTATCACCTGAAGAAATTCAGCTTAGAGCCAACCAGGTCACTGATGAGGTAAATATTTTAGGAAGCCATCTGGGATCAGAATAATTATCTGTCAAGAGCATAATATCTTTATTATAAAGACACTCGAGGATGATGATTCAGCAAGAAGATACCTGAATGTTCCAAGCCTCTCTCTTACCTGGTGAATAGTGGAGACAAGACTATTCCTGAAAGTGAGAATGGATTTTAGCTTCTGAATGTTAAAGCCACCTACTTAACTCTGACTGCTGATCGCATAGTCATGATTAGAGGCAATGCAGACTGGGTGCCTACACTCTCCTAATTCATATTGATACTTGATGCCTCTAAATCTTTAACTACGTACCTTTGAATATCTTTTCCTTATAATGAATTTCCCATGGAATAAGCAAGGTATTAGTAAGTATTGAGAAACAAGGGCTACTAGCTACTGAAAAAAATTCCAATATTGCTGTTTTTATGACAGTCAGATAGCTGCGTATTACATATTGACAGGCTGATGAACCTTTGTGTGCTAGTGCATCGTTGATGTGAACTAGTAAAGAAGACTTATCAAGTGTTGATATGCGCTGTTGATGCTGTTTTTTAAATTGTTCTTTCCTTAGTCCTTGGAAAGCACAAGGAGGATTCTTGGCTTGGCCATTGAGGTAAGGAAAAGCTTTTGAATTCTTTGGGGATTTACGC
Source organism: Rhea pennata (assembly GCF_028389875.1). Lineage (NCBI taxonomy): Eukaryota > Metazoa > Chordata > Aves > Rheiformes > Rheidae > Rhea > Rhea pennata. The sequence goes on along the minus strand of NC_084667.1, from coordinate 15,578,650 downwards.
ATTTGAAGTATAAGCAGCTGCATGTTAACTCCATGTTGATTCTTGCAGAGTGGCCTTCAGTGCTTTTTCCAAACTGATGCTTTTTTGAGGGAGACACTTCATGATTTGAAGCTGCTGGTTTGGATCAATAGTAGAGTTGGAATGACTTAAACATTATGTTTTTCACATTATTTAAAGTCAGATCAGAGAAGATTCAGTACTCTGCCTGTTTTATTTTTTAGGTGAAAAACTTACCTCTGATTGCTGTATTATTTGGTTCTTAGCAGCTTCAATCTGTCTTCAAGCTCACTTTGCCTGTAAAGTATGAAAATGTGCTGCTTTGAGGGAGGATAGGGTTTAGAAATCTGCTTTTGCTTCTAAACAAAATTAGTTCTACATGTATCTTCTTACCGTCTGTTCATCAGTTGCAATTTTAAAGTAGTTAAGTATGATGATGAAACTCTGAACTCCCTTGTACATGACTTGAAACAAACAAAATCTATTTCAGGTTTACTCTGTTCCTCTACATTGTTACATGTGCATGCTGAACTGTAAAAACAGTTGAAAGCTTACTCTGTTTTTGAAAATTACAGTATTAGAAGTAAGCTGGTGGTACAAAGTAAAATAAAATGGCTCATAACTAGCCGCAATTGAGGTAGCAAAACTTGACTGGTTCAGCAAGACAGTTTTGCTAGTACTTGAGTGTGGCATAGACAAGAGAATCCAGAGAATAAATATTTATGTCTTTCAAGGCTTTTGGCAGCAAAGACTTGACAGTTCCTTGTGTAAGAACAGTAAAAACTAATCTGAAAAATAAGGACTTCTAAGTATTAGCTCAGCACTGCTTTAGAACTGATACTCATTGTATATTGTAGCGTATTCTTGTGGAACTGAAGATGATGCTGTTCTTAGTGAGGTGTTTAAATTGGTGTAACCTGATGAATATCTCTCAAACATGAATGTTAACAATATTTAATACATGTAATAAGCCAAGCTCATTTTAATGGTGTCACATTTTGATGATTCTTAAGCTAAAATAATTCCTAGCATAGGAAGTTCTATGTTGCAAATTTACAGTAAAACATGGATGCAGCTTTCATGCCAGTTCAAGACTTCAAGCCAGCAAATAACTATAGTTTGATAAAATTCGAACTCCAATTTTGTTTTGCCTGGTTCTAAAACAAGTGATGGCCTAATCTTTCTGAACCCTTCTGAGTTCCCAAGAATGGGTTCATAGGCTTTATTCTGCCTTTTTTACTACTATGACTTCCAGAACTAGCGGCCTTGTTGTCCCCAACAAAAGGAATAGGGACAAAAAATGAACTAAGTGCCAATTTCTAAATGCACGTTTTCCAAATGAGATCGCAAAGTTCTACTTTTTTAGCTTAGCCTTGGCAGAGTTCAGTCTGAGTATTACAATAAATTTTGTTGCAATGATTTTATTGGCTGTACTATCACTAATGTTTTTTTTACATTATTAGCCTTATACAAGATATAATTTGAAGCTAATGTACACTTAGTACAGAAGCTATTATTAGCACAATAGTTTATTACAAAATTGACTGACTTACCAAATTTACTGTGGAAATCTACGTTAGCACTGCTGTATCAAAAACACTTTTATATCTGCAAATAAATTTATTTCTACAGTCCCAGGATGTAGGCATCAAGACTATCACCATGCTGGATGAACAGGGAGGTGAGTTGTTGCTTGTCTCTCCCCTCCTAATTTTAAAAATCAGTTTTATGAATATAACAGAAAGGGTTGTCACTGACAGGTTGTTGCTGAAACTAAAGATTTATAAAAGACACATTGTTTGTGTAAAAATGGGATGCACTAATTGGGTTTTCCTATTCCTTTTATAGTGTTTATAAGAGGACTTACTGAAAGAAATTCTTGGTTACAGTATTTATTCTAAAAACAGCAACAGAAGTGCTCCTTTAAGGACAGGGAAGATGCTTTTAGTATGATAAACAAAATTTAACCACTTACTCTTTTTTTCTACAAAGAATTCCCAAAGGCAGAGGAACAAAGGCATTAGTATAAAGCTAAAGCTTGCAAGTTCCTGTTTGAAAGGAGTGCTATGTCTTCTCCCCTGTAACATCTGTGTTTACTTAGGTTGCTTGTCTCTCCTCTAGAACAACTAAATCGCATAGAAGAAGGCATGGACCAAATAAACAAGGACATGAGAGAAGCTGAGAAGACACTGACAGAGCTCAACAAATGTTGTGGGCTCTGTGTCTGTCCTTGTAACAGGTTGGTTAACTTGATACTTGAGCATAAAATTCTGGCATGTTACCAATAAAATTCTGGCATGTTACCAATAACTAATCAACTAGGAGATGGACTGCAATAAAAGAATTAAATAAAAAGCTGAATCTCTCAAAGTCAATTGTACCTGTAGAGGTACACCTTTTTTAGATTATATGTGAGTAGTTAAAGCTTACTTGCGTTTCTATGTATTGTACCCCTTACACTGTAAGTATAGCTGCTGTATAATATCTTGCAGAGCTGCACTCTAATCCCCTTAGTTTTTATAGTTAGAACAGTATTAGTGCTTAGAATTGGACTGCAAATAGCCATATGTAAATGGCTGTTTGTTAGAGAGCTGACTTGGAAAATCATCTCTTCCCAAAAGTATTTCTCTGCCAACTTGCTGAAAAGTTGGTAATGCTGTTCTATTCAGAGTCATGCAAGAAAACTTGCATTTTGGAGAAGGTAAGAAAAATGGGTTCTCTAGGCATTAAAAAAAAATGTTCATGCTTAGGGAGGAAGAGAGTAGGACAACAGGTTCTGGTCTTAAAGTTTTATTTTCATTAGTGGCTACACACATTCTTGTAGACTTGCTTCACAGTATCTTAATCTAATCAGTAATATGGTCACCATATCCAAGTCATTTAAGACTAATATCTGTTGTATGGTACTTGGTTTCTAGTTCTAAACACTGTAAACTAAACTGATCAGAAATTAGAATTCTGTTTTAAAAAATAGTTCCTTGCTTTATCTCTCTGCATCAAAAGTATGAAGTTGACTTATGTGAATGAAATGTGATCATAGTCCTTTATGTAAAGAAGAGAACTTAAGAGTGTAACCACTGAAGTGAATAGCCTTTTTACCTCTCAGCTGAATAAAGGTTCTCTTTTCCTCATGAGAAAGGGATCTGAAATTTTAGTAAAAATACTTTGGAGGGAGCTAAGTCTGCTTATTTAGTAGGATATTATTAAGGAGATTACTTAGAAGCCACATTCATATCTATCCTAAGACAGAATCTTAAAAGTTTTAATGTCTTGAAATGGCAGATAGCTATCTTGAGCTTTGGGTAGCTGTGCTCACTGTTTTGTATTAGCTTTAGCAGATAAACTTGGTGAACTTGGTAAACTTTGAGCATTTTTAGACAGTCAAAAACTTCAGTGGAGTAACACACTCAGTCAAGCAGCTTACTGGCACTGAGCAAGCTCTGAATTTGAGCTCTTGTGGTGCACCCCAAATACACTGATTGCAGTAAAAGGCAAAATGAGTTGTGTACCAAAACAGGCAATGGTATATAGAATATCTATTAGAGAAGTAGAGGAGCAATAAAGAAGCTATGAACATTTCTTTTACATATGTATTACACATATATAAACATGTAATATTGCTATAGGCAGCTATTATCAAATATATATATATATATAATTTTAATCATCTGGTATGACAGGTTTTGTCAATGTCTCATTATTTGCCAACTGGTTATCTCCAAAGATTTTCATTTTTCATAAGCTTTTCATTTTTGTAAGCTCAGTTTGGAACATATGATGAATTAAATACTGCTCTTTCTCATTTCCCCCCCCCCAGCTTATTGAGGTTATTTTTGAAAACGTTGTTGTAAAAACACAAGGCATAGGCAGTACTCTAGTATCTGTGTACTAACAACAGTTTGCCTGTTTGCTGGTCTTTACTGTTCTTTCTTCTCCATTCTCTCCTAACACTGCTGTTTGCTTTCTAAAAATGAAGACTAAGATAAGAAGCTGTATTCGCTTAACCGATGAAAGCGGATTTTAGCAGAAGGTCAGTTTTATTAGTGCAGCATGTACATGTAACCAGCTGTCTAAAGTGATGCTTCTGTTGAGTATATGTTGCATGTGCATGATGTCTGCATGCAGGACTCCTTGCGACTGTGATATGTTGTAACAGTGATGTGAATAGACAATGCCTGCTTCTATAGACTATATAAGCTGTGGGAATCTTGACCAGTTGCCTGAGCCCATGCTGGTTTGTCAGATTGTACAAATTGAAAGCCCTACTCCTAGGGAAACTAAACTGGGGGGGGGGGTGGGAAATGAATGTACAATAACTTGAAATACAGCTTTTAAAATCAGATTTTGAGAAACTTTGTTCTTCACTGCTTAGCTTGAGCAACAATTGCTGTTTCTAGTTATCTACTTCAGATATGAAAATAGTTTTCAGGTCACTGTTGTTGTTCAATAAATTTCTCACTGTTACCTCTGGTACCTGCAGCTTTCCTCATCCAAGCATGCAGAGCTCCCCTGCTGCAGCGTTAGTAGGGTGGATTAAAATGTACTTAGTCTAGTTGCAGCAAATCTAAAGGAGTCTTAAAGGCTGTGCATCCAAAAGTTGCCAGAACTAATTCATGTTTCCTCAGAGTGTTACCATCTGTAGTAGTTCAGTTATGACTTGAGAACCAACTCTTCTTCCCTTGGATGTGTTCAACCTAGATTATATTTCATAGGTCGGATCCTAGGAAAAGTAGTAGTTTCCTACTTGGATTATGTGTCAGAGGAAGGAGAGGGGAATATTTCTTCAGTGCAATTTACTTCACACTTTAAAATGTGAAACTGCTTGTATATTTTCTTCTTTTTCTTCCCTTTCATGCTTTTTGTAGTTATGTGAGTCTTAAGGTTAGTTAGTTTTGTCCCCTGAATTGTAGGGTAAAAGTGTTACGGCCAGTTGGCTTATCACTCTGAGTTATTACTGTTGAACTGCAAAGTGAAAGGGGTATTTAAACAGCAGGCATATTTAGACATGTCATTTCATAAATGTTTCCCAGGTTTATTTTGATACTGTGTGTGGGTTGGTTTTTTTGGGTTTTTTTTTTTTTGGGGGGGGGGGGTGGGTTTTTTTTTTTTTTTTTTTTTTGATTCTTTATAACTAAGCCTTTCTTGTTAAGAAAATAGTGGAAAAATATCAGAAACTTAGTATCCTCAGGTATCTGAGGAAGATGCTCAAAAGCACTAAAGATTTGGATTAATGATGATCTTCTGTAGTGCAGGTACTTTTATTTGGGGGAGATTTCTCATCTGCTTTCCTTCCCTGAGAAGTATCTAAACCTATCTTTGCTCCTGTTGTAAATGCAGCTTTATTTTATGACAATGTAAGCTCTCCTGATGCTGTCATAAGCTTCTTTTCTTGTGAGGTATGTTATTTCAGGAAATTCTTGGGCTTGTATTAGCACTGAGATCAGATTAACTAACTGCCTCCAGAGTAACTCAGTTATGTTTGTGCTATCCTGATACAAGAAACTTTAATTATATAGAATCTTATCTCTTTAGGGCACAAGATGTGTTTCTGAAAATCTGATCATAGATTAATGCAGGACTTCAGTCAAGAAGCCATTTTTCAGATGTAGCACCTCAGGCTTTTAATTTTTATCGAGTAGGACGAAGAACTTTGAGTCTAGCAGGGCATACAAATCAACCTGGGGAGATGGGACGGAGAACTCGGCAGATCACGTGGTATCCATGCAGCCAAGAAGTGCGAATCATCAACAGCCTCAGACTTCTGGAAGACCGAGTGGTGGATATATTACACGGTTTGTTTCTTCTTTTTCTCACTTCTAAATGCAGTTATCCTAAGCTACTGATTGTCAGATATTTTTGATATGTATTTCACCTGTAAACTTTTTAAAATAGTAAACTTTTCAAAATATACTGAGAACCTCCAAGGATCTAATACTCCTTAGAGATTAGTTCCTGTGCACTTTCATTTTTCTCACAGTGATGGTATTGTCAGTTAGTATCTTTCTGGATAAGAGGTCTAGAGCTTAGTGCTCAGTAATAGGTGACTATTAAAGCCTCGCACTTCTACTGTTGTACAAGTATACTTGAGACAAACTCATGTCTTAAGCTTTCTCTGGTAGCTGTTACTTAATTCTAAGGCTGTTTGGTAACAGCACATGGCTTAGTCTGTTTTGGTGGGCTTTTCCCTTGTAAAAACCTCTATTCCAAGCAAGGGGAAATAGCTTGGCTTGAATACCATGTGTGTCAGGTAACTACACTGAAAACTTTCTATTAAGGTAAACTTAAGATAGGGAAAAGCAAATTTTTTATGAATTTATGAAAGCTTTTTTTAATATTTGAATAGGATAACAAATGATGCCAGAGAAGATGAAATGGATGAAAATCTTACTCAAGTAGGAAACATTCTTGGGAATTTGAAAAATATGGCTTTGGATATGGGCAATGAGATTGATGCCCAGAATAAACAAATAGACCGGATAAATGTAAAGGTAAGGGTCAAAGGTGTTCCTACTGCCTTGAATATAGATGTCGCTTTTAAGTGATAAGGAACAGCTTACTGTCTTGTCTGTCTGCATGTGCAATAAGTATGCACTAAGATCATGCCTCTAAGTTACCCAAACACCAACATATCTGTTGCTCAAGTCACTGTATGTAGCTGAAAACTCAAATGTTTGAGTGTTAGAAATCCTCAAAATACAGCACAGGTTACTACTTACTCTGAAAGCAACTAATCTGATTTGAGGGGTTTTCTTTCTGGTGGGTAACCTGTGAGGAAGTTAGTCTTATTCTTTTTTATTAAAAAAAAAAAAAAAAACTCCTCTTAAATACAAGATTTTTTCAAAGACATCCTTATCAAGAAAGGAAGTAAAAGCTTTAAATTGTGTTTTATACTTAAAAAAAAAAAAAAAAACAAAAGTAGACACCAATTGCTATAAACTTGTGAAATGAAGACAAAATGGGAAATTAAAGATGTTACTGCAAAAACCTAGTAAGGTTAGAAGCAAGAAAAGATTGTTTCTAAATATACAGAGCAAGATTAGCTAGTCTGATGTGGATACTGATCATGCCTATGTCAACCTTTATATTGTCTAGTAATTATGGGGTTGGGGTATGGCTATAAGGATTTTCAAATTATATTTTTTTAATCTAGAGAACAGTGTGGGAACTGAATCAAGATGTTGAGAGGAAAACTTCCAAAGGATAGCATCATACAAAGAAATGATAAAGAGCAATACTAACCTTTACTTTAGAGTAGAGTAGGTTCTTTCTGTGTGTGTGTGTGTTTTTGGGGTTTTTTGGTTTTGTTTTTAATAATACAATTCACTGGGCAAACATAGACTTGTTGGGTGGTTTATGGTACTGGCTCTTCCTTAGAAGATCTGCTAGCTAGATCACTTACTTGCCAGAATGTTTAACGCATACCTCTCATTTTCAATAGTAGATTCTTGCTTCTCCTCAGCCTTTCCCCTTAGCTGTGAACTTGAAAGGCCTTGTACTGGAAGGGGAGAGCAGGAAGAAAGGGCCTTAGCTTCTTCCCAGCCCACTTCACTATGAGAGTGTTAGATTTTCCCCATCTTAACTAGGCTAATAGCTGGGATGGGTGGAGCTTCTCATGAGCTTGGCTCATTGTGGGGAGGGCAGAGGCTATTTCTAGTCAGCAGTCAAGAATAAGTACTGATAGGGAATTATTAAGTTCCTTATATCTTTCTATAAAACTCTGTCTTGACGCTTGCTCAGCTAAATGCAGTGGCTGGGTTTTGGTGCTGTAGTAACAGTAAACAATTTTAAAAAAGAACTGTGGTCCGTACAGATACCATACTACTATGATGCTAGTATATTGGGGGACAGGGGAGGAAATCTAGGTGTTTGCAGTATGCAGAATAACTAACTTTAGCCTCTTAGACCACTTTAGGTTGTGATTATTACTTTTTGATCCATAGTATTGAAGCTGTGTTATAGAGGTTCTTAAGATGTTTAAATACTTGGAGAGAGGGAGAAGTATTTTGGGGGAATGTTTATCTCCTTGCTCTGTTAATGTTCATCCTGACTTGCTTCAGCAAGTTATTGTATGTTTTGAAGGTCAGCAAAAGACTACAATTATTTCTTCTGATTGTTTCTGCCAAAAATGCCAGCCTTTGGCTTAAAAAAAAAAAAAAAAAAAAAAAAAAAACTTCCAGCTTAAAACTTGGTTTCCTACCATCTATCACAATGCTAATACCCTGAGATTCAAGAGATCCCAGTTGGTTTGAATTTTCCAATAGCTTTACATCTAATCTGCCAATGACTTATGAATTTATGTGGGTGTTTTGTTTTTTTTAGGCAGATACAAACAAGGATCGCATTGAGCAAGCCAACATCAGAGCCAAGAAACTCATTGACAATTAAAGCCTGCTGTCATTATTCAGTGACACTGTCTCCAGCTGCAAACTATGATATTTACGGATCTGTGAAACTCTTCTCTTCTGAAATAAGAGGGGCTGGGAAACATGAAGCTGTTCCCTTTCTATGGGGATTCTTTCTCTTTTTTTTTTTTTTTTTTTTTGATATTGCTTCGTGTAGACTTGGCCTTGATTCCAAAAAAAGCAGCCACCATAAATTCTTCCTCCTCATCTGCCTTCACTTTCTTCAGACTGCTCAGGGCTAAAAGTGGCGTAGCTTTGAGAATGTTCATGCTTGTTTTATTGCCCCTCCCAAGCCTATTTTCCTGCCTGCAAAATATAGTCCCTTACTCAAGCAGAATAAGCAGGTTAACCTGAATTTGGTTGTTGAAAGTTGGAGAGGGCACTTTACACAGTTTAAAATACCTCATAAGTTGAGTGTCTTCACTAAAATAGGGATTTGGTGAGTATTGTCTGACTTATCTCTAGTTGGCTAACCATAGTTTTACAATCCAAACCACATACGAGTGATTTGAGGTTGAGTTAGTGTACCACAAAATTTTAAGATGTTATGGCCCACTATTTACTACTTCTGGGTTGAGGGCTTTAAAACACTTCCTAAACACAAACTTTAATGTAAAGTTAATTGGAGGAGTATACAGGTTTCCATTTCTTCAAAGTGACATAGATTTAGAGGCCGTGATAAGGAAATTATGCTGTGTTGTAATTTGTGTTGTGTGTATATAACAATCTAAACACCATGCACATCTTGAGTAGAAGAAAATATATCACTTCCCTAGAAAGTATTTATTCAATGAAAAATTTTACACCCATCTAAGTATTAATCTGATGCAACATAACTAGTAGAAAAGCATGCAGCTTTCTCACATCCCAAATCAGATTCTATCTTGGTCAGGTTTTTTTGGAATTCAGCTTATGCCTTTCTCTAGTGCAATATTAAAATAGTACTGATACAGTGACTGAGACCTGGTGCAGAGTTTCTTCTCAGCAGTAACTTTGTGGAGAGCTTCTTAAACCTACTGAAAATGTAGGAGAAGCTTATTACAGTTGAAACTTTTTCTTGTCACAGATCTGAAGGAAGCATTACCTCTTCAGGGAGAACTATGTGCTAGTTCTAAATAAACTAGTTTAAAATAGATTGCCGACTGGTTTATTATTGCAGATTTGGGACTGGCAATTGGAAATATTCCAAATTAAAGTTGCCTGCAACTAAAATGTTCTATTCTTTTGCAGAATAGAAGAGTCTGACTAGGTGGGTTTAGATGAAGCTTTCTTCCTATGAAAAGCATTTTTTTAATATAAACAACCAGATTTATTCCCAGGATTTTCTTGTTTTTTGCTTTATTTAAAGCACAAGTGATCCATATCGATGGGTGGATTTAGCTATGTATTATGCCTGTACTGAAGGTGAAAATGATACTTTGGTTTAACCTGTAGTAGTGGAAAATGGAAGAAAAAAATGGAAGAAAAATCTCCAAACCAAACTGATTGGGGGAATAACTAAAACAAATAGCATGCAGGTTTTAAGGACAGTCTACAAGCATCCTATAGCAGAAAATCCTGTGGCTAGTGAGATGAGACTAATTTGCTGAAATGTCAGAAGAAAACAATGTAAAGCATTATTGTATTTTCTTCTCAGTAGTATTACAGTCAGTGTAACTAGTACATTCTCAATTCACTTCCAGGACAACTTGAGATTTAGATTAAAAAAAAAAAAAATCCTGACCAAAGAATGGAACTGCTGCATGTAGTAAGTAGGCCAGTGGTAGACTGTCTGTGTTGTGAAAAAGATAAATGAAGTCAATTTTAGGGGACTGGAAACACCTCCTGGCTTCTATTTGTCTCCCAGTAGTTGTTTGAAAACTAACAAATATAAAAAGTGGGTTATCTATCCTTGTTAGTAATGAAGCATATATGCTAAAAAAAGAAATAGCAGAAAGCATTTGTAACAACATTGCATAATAAACTTCTGGAAATCTCTTGTATGACAAAGCATAGGAGATTTGAGTGCAATTTTTTTCTTTCTTTATAAACTTCAGGTTAATTGAAAGAATGCTGCTGACTATGATAGCAAAGCATATGTATTTAATTGTGATTGTCTCCTGAAATGGAGGAGTAAAGCAGTTACCTTATTTTGCCTAGAACAATGCAGACCTGCTCTTTAGCTTCTTGAAACACTTAATGTATTTCTCTGTGCTACTACAAGTCTATTTTCTTGACCTCTCTGAGCAATAACCACAAATTAATGCATCGGTTAAAAGAATACTATGACTGATATACAGAATCTTAATATTGCAATGAACAACTCAATTTGTGACTCTAAGCTTGTGTATCAGCTGAATATAGATTTTTATATATACTATTTTTGATGCAGCAAGAGCTGAACTCTTGAGGGAGTTGGCACCTTAATGTTCCAGAACAACAGAGTCTGCTTTTTGGATTGTCTTACTGTTGTCTGTAGAATAGATGCTTAAATTCCCCATCTCCTGGACAGAATCAACACTTGTGCATCTTTAAGTATATTTTTGAATGCTATTAATAATGAAGGTTTACAGTTTCTGCTTTTGATTGTGTTTATATATTGTGCACAACAAAATACAGACTTTTATAATTGAATCTGATTTAGAACTGTTTTCTTAGTTAAAATTCTTTGTTTGGTTTCCTGTCCTTGAAAAACTTGGCAGAACTATTTGCTGCTATGCAAGTAGGAAGTTTTCTTTCTATTTTTATCTTGAGAAATCCTGGTGACAACAAATGAAGGGATGGGGCTGGGAGGAAGGAATCTTCTGATCTTTCTCCATTTCCCCCCCTCCTTTTTTATTTTATTTTATTTTTTAATATTCTGGTTTTCACCCTTACATAATCAACACCATCACTTAATTTCAGGCTATCAAATGTATTCATCTCTTTCAAAGACTATAAAACATGGCATTACACTTCAGGATGATAAAGGAAAAAGAACTAAGCAAAGTCACTTGAACTTTCCAGTCAAGTATTGATAACAGGATATGTAGCAGCAGGTGAAGTGTAGTGATTTTAATGCAGTTTCATTTACAAAGCAATTTGGAATTGTATTTTCTCAGATACTAAAGTATCAGGTTCCTAGAATGCTCTTGGGGTGAGAAGTGGAGGGATGCAGAGACTGGAGCATTGACTTGTACCAGTTTGAGCCACTAGAGAACAGTGAAATCTAGGAATGACTTGGAAGAAGCACTTCTCATACTACTGTGTGGCAGCCTAGTCTGTTCCTACCAATAACTAGGAAAGAATTAGGGACAGCATGAGTACTTGATTATTTTCAGCATGCAGTATGTAATCCCATGGGCATGCTTGCACTGTGATAGTTGTTAAGTTGAAGCTAACTTACTCTTAGAAAAATGGGTTAAGCCCTTTAACAGAGGTAGCTATAGTATTAACTTTAGCACATGTGGTTTGTGCAATAACCTGCACAATATTTGTCTGGTTTTCTCTGTGGAGGCTGTATTGTGGTACTGTTTGTTTACATCATGCAGTGACTTGCAATGCCGTTAACCTTTGCACTTAAAACAGCAATGCACAATCAAAATGTCGTTTTTTCAAACACTTTTTCAAATGACAAGTGCATCCTAAAGCAATTGAGAGAGTAAGTGAAATAGGTCTGAAATAAAATACATGAATGGATTATGTTAATTAGGGAACTTTTTAGTTTGGGAATTACTGAGGTAGAAAAAGTTCCAAGTACAATTTGACATGGAAATAAAACTGTTGAACACTTATTGGCTGTAGGGAGCCAAGCACAGTGTGTGTTGGGAGGAAGGAAAACTGAAACTCCTATAACAATAGACTAATTGCAGTGTAGAAATGTACTTGAATAGTGTTCTGCTGGATGGAGTTGAACATAGTTACTGACTACTATGACCAAAAAGGTGTGAGGCTGTCAGCCAGTCTGTTCTGGGACATACTCGAAGCCATTCAGTATCTTACATAGTTTTTTTTTTCCCTTGTTTTCCAAAAGTTTTGGTAGCTGCTGTAGCTGCAAGGTATTGAAGGAGCCTGCTAATAAGTAACTGAAAGGTTTCTGTATGTACTAATGACTACATAAATGAGAGGAGCTGACTTACTATCTTAAATGCTTCCAGAAGCAGAGGCACTTTCCCCACCCCTCCTTTAATAGCAGTGTTAACTGAATTGTTTTCTAACTCTTGTTGCTGATTTTTCCTTAACCTATTCTACCATATTTTCTTATTTATGTTGAATAGATGGATTTCTGATAAATGGGTATCAGAAAAAATTGAGGGGTGGTGGAAAACATGTCTGAGCACATTTTGTTATAAAGATCACAACACTACTGCAAAATGCATACATACTAACTATAGACCCCTCTTTGTACTTGTCTGAGTTGGTGAGTTGTTCGCTTTTTGTGCAAATGGAAAATAAATAAGGGGCCTTGTTCTGTGAATGATGTCTCATGGATGGCAATTCTGTGGAGAGAAAAAATATTTCAAACAATTTAGGTATCAAGTGGAATAAGCTGACCTTTAAATAAGTCTGGGGCCTTAACCTAGTCACTGACACATTTCTACATGCCGTAACCTGTGGAGTGTATTAGTACAAAGCTGAGCATTTTCAGTAACTGCAGGGCCTTGCAGTGATGGTGACATTCAGGTTGTGTTCTTAAAATATTCCACTAGTTGTCTTGCAAAACAAAGCAGCATTTTCCTTTTCAGTACTTATTACATAATTGCATACACTTTAGCTCTTGCTGGGTGCTTTTGGTAATAAGGCAGCAGCAGTAAGGTGATGACTAAGACTTCCAGCATAACTCTGTACACAGAATCAGTGCAATGATTTTATCTTCTCCAGCAAAATACATTTTTATGGAATACAGTGAAGGTGAAACCTATTTTTTATTAGATACAGTTCAGGCAGAAGGGGGGTTGTAGTGCAATTCTTGCTTATGGGGAAAGAAAGCCTGTAAAGTACAGTGTGAATAATGATGGATGCTAAAAACATGATTTGTTTACTAGAAGCAGTTAATGAAACAGCCATAACTATTTGTGCTTCATAAAGTCTTACACAGGTTAAGAACTATAACATCTTTGAAAGCTCTTCTCTGTAACGTGCTGACAGCAAGACATATGACAACGTTTTGGATCTGCTTTGGTAGCAGAACTTCAGTGCACTAGCATAGAAAAAATGTTTCCAGAAGTAATCCTCTTACAAAGCAATAAGCTTCCTCACAAAGAGGAGCTGGCAACTTCAAAACACTCATTCTCTCTTTTTTTTTTTTTTCTTTTCTTTTTGGTTAGAGTTCTGACAAAGGAGAATGAGTAGTGTGTTAAAAGCTATAATGGTAAGAAATCTAAACCAGCCCCTGGGCAGGTTCATCAGTTCAATACCTATGTTCTCTACTTCAAGTTTATTTGATGTTGCCTTAGCTTAGCAGACTATGTAGAGAGGACAGTATGATCCATCTCCTTCATTGGTCTTGGTTTAAGTCTCTGAAGCAGGCGCTTCAGTCACTAACTCTTCTTTCCAGGGATACACAGGCTCATAATAACGATCAGGCAAACTTCTTCTTTGTAGCTGTAAACCGCTCCATGTACTGTAAAAGAAAAAGTTTTAAAACTCGGAAGTTAACGCAAAATTCATTACTACTGCAAGCAGCTAACCTTCTGCTCTCAGAGTCAGAAGTGCTCTACATCTAAAGCATTATTGACTGTTTGGCAGATACAACCATTAGAGCTTTAATTAAAAAGAAAAAAGACTTGTCTTAAAGCAAATTGCTTTAATTTAGATTGCTATTCCTGAAAATCCTCACACTGCTCACCTGAAGTGGTAAGGGTGAAATAAAATAAACAAAAAAGCGAACACTGCAGTGTGATAGAAAACATACATTATTTCTTTTTATCCTGCTTTTCTGTTCTGTCAAGGGATTTACTACTTTCACACCTACCCGTCGTCATTATCTACCCCTCATAAGATGCTGCTGGAAGAACACTGATCCTGAATCCTATAAGAAAGTTAATCTTTAAAGAATTCTTGAAGTTCTTTTCAGAGTATAGTTAAGAATCCAGTACTACTGACAACACCAGTAGAATATTCCTTTGTTCACCAGCATAGCTGCTCTCTTAGTATTCCAAAAAGGTACTAGGTAGGGAGTTTACAAGAGGCTTCTTTGTAAAAGAAAAATAAAAATTACACGAACCTTGTCGTAACCCTCCAGTTCTCTGAGTTTCTTGATTTCAAAGAGATTGCCTTCTACTGCTAGCAGTGAGATCTGAGAATCACTGAGGATACTCTGAGGAAGCATGCTGAGTTCTAGACAGTTTTCTTCTAAACGCAAGACTTTGAGCCGTGGACAGTGGGAGATCTGCACTGAGATCTGGGATATCTGATACAAATCAAAGTACAAAGGTGAAATAGGATTAGTGTTAGTGATCCGTGATTATTTAAAGTGGGGTGTGTTTCAGACTAATGTGGAACAATTATTGTTCTGTGAATATCAGCTACATTAACAGTAACTACTTAATGACAATAATACATAGATAACAACGGTCAAAAAAAGGAAGTAACTTTTTTTTTGTTCTTCCATGATGTCAGGCAACCTACATATCTGTTTAACTGATAAATCCTGAATTTAACTATAAAAAAAATAATTTAAACAGTTGTTGAGTAGGAACCTGATAGTCAAATCAGGCAGTTGAAGATATCATAGTATACAAATTTAGTAGTGATTTTCCCATTTCTGTTGCATCCAAGAGATGTTTCTTCTACCTATAAAGTTTTGATGGCCTCAGCTTAACTTCTGTGGACATACTAACTCCAAGACAAACAATCATGTCCTAAATCCACATGCCTATAACATCTTAGTTACCAGACCTGGTTCTGATTCAAATTGAGTTCAATAGCCTGCAATTCTCCCACAGTGTCAGGCACATTTTGGATCTGGTTTTTGGAAAGATCTACCACATCCAAGTGACGAAGAGCACACAGTTGTGTGGGCACAGTCCGAAGTTGGTTTCCAGAAAGGCTGAGGGTTTTGAGAGCCGAAAGTTGTCCAAACGCAGCCGGTAGCTGCCTCAAGTGATTGCCATTCAAGTGCAGTGTTTCCAGTTTTTTCAGTTTACACAGCTCTTCAGGTAAAGCAGCTAGAAATAAATCACAGAATAAAAGAAATTACCTATACAAAGAACAGTAAACATTTGTATCCATTTAAGTGAAATAAGCTTCTGCATGGAAAATACAGCGTTACAGGACAGTAATTTCTCACAGAAACGCTCTAGGTTTTTCAATGAAGGCAAAGGTTCCTGCACACCAAACTTAAACCCACTGATAATAGCTGCTTTTTAACCATGTTCCATAAATACGTTAGATCCACAGACAGGGTGGGCCTTCAAACTACAGGCTGAAAGCACTACTCTGACCTGAGAGGATTTTAGACTATCAGTTACGTTCTTTACTAACCGCTTCGCCAATGTATCCCATAACATTTTAAGTTATCATTCAGTTCACAGCTTCAGATGTTTGTTGCAGCCCTTCAAAGTTACTATTCAACTTACTCAAAATTAAGTTCTCAGATAATTCATACCATATCATACCAGCAGATAAGCCTCACTGGGTACAGTCTGCTAGGGTTCATTCAACCCTCATTCTGTCTACACTCTTTTATAACCTGTAGCTCTCCTGAACTGCACTACAGAAACAAAAAGGTTTATAAATCATGTTTGTTAAAAAGGAAAGAAAAAGCACATTGTGCACAATTATACACACAAAAATACAGTCAGTTTCTTCAGCTCAACCTCAAACCTAATACAGCGGCAAAAATTTTATTAGTCATCCAAAAGACAGCATCTCTCGGAGCTCATGGTTTCCTGAATTTCACTGAACTTCCAAAGGACATGCACAATACAAACAGTAAGACCACTGAATGGACAGCAATACTTTTCTACAGATCATTTTCATTACCTGTTTTCTGTGCAAGGACTAAACCATCTGAAGCTGTTAAACTTCCAGAGCAGACAAGTCACAGCACAGAAACCATATGGTTTTAAGTACTTACATGTCATTATAAAATTGATAATATAACTAAGTTGGCAACTAGTGCTGAAGAATTCAAGGTTGGTTTGTTTGTTTTCCCCCCGTACATGAATTCCAAAGATTTCAGCTTAGGTGACTAAAATTCCCATTTACTTCCAGTGATAGTTAAATCACTAAATTTAGTTTCTGATCAGAAAAGTCATCTTATTATTTTTAAAACCTCTGGAGATATTAATTAGCAGGCATACTCAGTTTGTTGTTGTTTAGAACAAGGCTCTTCAGAAAGGAAAATTTTCCTATCAGTGGCGGTAAGATCTCCATTTTATTGTTTGACAAGTCTATTGTCCTTAGGTTGCTTGTTAACTTCTGCAGATCTTCAGGAAACTAGTGGAGGGAAAAAGATACTGCATTAAAATAGTTGCCACAACTTCAAATGTTCAAGGCACACAGCTCCAAAATTTCAACTGATATATGAATTGGCCTACCCAATGTCCAATCATCACAGTATGCAATTAAGTCAACAAATACATATTTTAAAAAGACATTTTTCATCCAATTATTAATGGTGAAATAGAAGAAAAAGAAATATAAGGGGGAGAGTGTAACATCTAGGAAGAGTAGCTTTTACTCCAAAGAATTTAAATTAAAAAGGGAAAAGAAAGTATACATGTTTTAGTTCTCCTGTGTGTTACTCTTAAACATGCCTATTAAAATCCTCTACAGCTAGCTAACTACTTCCCTATGTTTTAGCACAGTAGGATTGGGAGAAAAGTCTTCCAATTTTCCCTTTTTAAATAATTATGTAAACCACTTCCCTAATTCTTGTCTACTAACTCGCCTACTCCATGAACCTCCAAATCTTACCTCTGTAATCTGCATTTCATATTGATTTGCCCAAAAAAAAATTTTGACAATGATCATCAGCAAGTCCTAGTCAACAGATCAGTGGGTTTGATTCTCCCTTAGTCTGGCAGAGGAAAAAAAAAAGGGAGAAGGCAGACTACTGGAAAGAGATACTTTAGAAAAAGCATGGAATTGCATTTGAGCTATTTTGGCTATCCTTTGAATTGCTACTAGACCTTCAGGTCCAGTAAATTTCGCATTTTTCTATGATTGAGTCAAAGTCAAGGCAATTTCCCATATCTTTAAACTTGGATACTTGCAGCCATATGAACAGCTTGTGTAGACTATCCATATGACTATGATTAAACACAGCATAGGTATTTAAATGCCACAAACTGTAAATCCTGTAATGCCACAAATTGTGGAGTATCTTTCTAAGTAACAATACAGCTAAAAAAAAATTACTTCTTTTTCCAGTCTATTTACAATTTTCTGAGTTGAGCCATTTTTAAAAAGCACAACAAAAGCATAGTAACTAACAAGCATACTTCTTGAGCAGAAATTCATACTAAAGCATAAGAACGGAAGCAAGCAGATGTCATTACAGACAAATCCTCAGTTAGAAGACAGGGCAAGCAAAAATCTGATCTGCAAAAAGGAGACCATAAATTGCTGGAAACAGAGACATTTATAAGAAATGCATGCATACAGCACATCATAAGAATGAGATGGGGATCCTTCTCCAAAAGCGTCAGTAACGTACACAAACAGCCACGTTTACACCACAGTTCTATTACCTCTGTAAGTCCCTTTCCTGTTAGCTGAAAAACACCAGTTTTCTGTGCTGTCTCCAAGTGGGCTTTCAATGCACTATTTCCCATCCTGACAGTTCTTTGTCAAGTATACAGAATTTGATCAACAGTCTCAGCCACGCTCTCTCAGTTATTCTGCACTGGATGACAGCAGTCCAAATTCTGTTATAAAAGTAGATGTAAAGAGTAATTTTGCATGCAGCGTCTTCAATATTATGAGCACCTAGACGTACCGAACAGCGTATGCAATGTTTCAGTAATGCATTTTCATCTCCCAAATAACCGAAGTCTAAAATTTACTCAGATTAATCTAGCCTATTAAGATGCCTTCATTATAGCAATCTGGATACTGAATTAATGCAACAAATTATCATTAAAGCTAAGGGGAAAACTGCAGACTTTCTCTGTTTCTCCCCTTTCACAGACCAGTAGCACAAGGCAATCACGGACCCTCTAAATTACCTGAATGAGTCCATAAGCACAGAGCTTTTAATACTATACTTTTAATACTATACTTTTAATACTATACTTTTTTTTGCTTTTTTTTTTTTTTTGGGGGGGGGGGGGGAGAGGGGGGGACACTTGACTCCTCCGCTCTGATTCGAGACGCAGATATCCGGCGCCTGCCGCTCCTGCAGTTTAATCCCCAGAACAAACCGCGCTGAGCTGCAGCCCAAGGGATTAGCGCCCGCCAGGTCCGCAGCGGGCAGCCGGGACACAGGGAACGCCAGCGGCCCGAGGCAACAAGCGCTCCCTGCCGCGAAGGCCGAAAGGCAGCCAACGGGACCCCGGGGGCGCCGCGCCGGGCCGGGCCGGGCCGCGGCCCCCGGCCCGCCCCGGCCGCCCGCGACTGCCGCGCCCGCCTCGGCCCAGCCGCACCGACGCCGGCGGGCGGGCGGCTCCCTCCCGCCTTCCCGGCTCCGCGCCCACCTGCAGAGACGCCGCGGCGCTGCCCGGCGCTGCCCGGCGCGGCCCCGGCCCCGGCCCCGGCCCCGGCCCCGGCCCCGGCCCGCAGGCGGCGGCGCCACCCGGCAGCGCCCGCCCCGCCGCGCCGCGCCGCCGGGCCGCCCCCGAAAGCGGAAGCGGAAGCTCGCCGGCCGCCGTCCCCGCCACTCCCAACATGGCGCAGAGGCCGAGGGCGCACAAGCTGCCCGCGGCTCGGGCTTCCCGGGCGCCCGACGCGGCGGCGCGTTGCGCCCCTGCCCTGACCGCAGCAACAGCGGCCGGCGGCGCCGTCGCGCGGGCGGCGCCGTCGCAGGCGCGCTCGGCCCTGGCGCTCCCGCGGCGCCGGAGCCTGGAGGCCGCGGCCGCTACGGCCTCCCCCAGCGCCTGGGACGCGCGGGGGCCCACGGCGGCGGCGGCCGTGCTGGCGCGGTGCCTGGCGGCGGGCGCCGTGAGCCAGGTACGGGCAGGGCCCGGGCGGCGCGATTGCCCAAAGCACCAGCCCCTCGGAGCGGGAAACAGGGGAAACGCGGGGCCCCGGGGACAACAGGGGAAAGAGTGACTGAAATCCAGCTGCAGCCGCGCTTTGGAGAGGCTTGGGCTCGGTGCGGAGTCGAAGTTTGCGCTTCCTTTGTACTGCTCCCTCAGGCACTTGCTCTTCAGTGCTTTTCAATGTAAAAGGTTTTCCTTTTAATGCTGGACCTCGCTGCATTTTGGATAGTGGTATTATCGGGAATAACTGTGCCTTTGAGGCTATGCTTTTCTGGGTTGCACGAGTCTTTTGGTGCTCTCTCTGCATTCTGGTGACATGCAAAAGCCTCTCAGAGTGCTCTGAAAGTCTTCCATGCAGTTTTGGTTTTACTCACGTTTATTTCCCCAGGCTAGTGCATATATTTTATGAGATGCTCTGAAAAAAATTAATATATTGCTTAGTGAAATTGATTGGCTTTAAATAGTCTCAAGTTGCTGATAAATCTTGAGATTTTGCCCAATACCTTCTTGCTGCTGTCTGCACTTTTCCCTACTGTTTTCCTTTCACAGGAGACTTTGGATTTAACCTCTACAAAAGCCCCATGCTTTGTGAAGTTCTCAGAGATGGAGCAAATCGCAAACATTCAAGCTGAAATCAATCAGGTACAGCCTCTACTGTTGTTCGTACATTTTCAGCACCTCATACATTGAGGTAGTATGTGTCACCAGATGAGGTGACCTATAAAATATGCAATTGCTTCACATTTTTAACAGTTAATTGTTTAATAGTTGGCAATTTTTCCCCATGGACTGAGTTGTTACAAAGAAAAGAACAAAATAATAAAATAAAAGTTTTCAGCATAATTGAAAAGACAGCAGTTTGCGTCTTTGGCCGCAATGGGACTTTTAAAGCTTTCTGAAGAAACTGAGAAACAAATAAGAGTTTGTAACTGACTTTGCAGAAAAAGGTGTTTCTTTATAGGCAACTGAACTGAACTGAACTTATAGGCAACTTTGTTAGCAAGAGCTAATCTCAGTCATTTCCTACTGTCTTCGTTAGCTGTTGGGCTATATTTTATGACGATGTATCCTGAGCATTTGCTGGGTAGTGTGAAAACTGTGCCTATTAATTTATACCATTCAGGCTCCAGCAGCTACAAAGCCTTACTGCAAAGCGGTGTGACAAATTGCCCATTTACTTTTTTGGAGAACAGGCTAGACAGCTGGCATCATCCTGTTCTACTGTCAGAAGGAACAGTTTTCAGCAGTGAGTAGCATGGCTATGTAAGCTCCTTTCCTGGAGGTTTTCATGCACGGAAGAGACTCTGCCAGTGATGAAGGAAAGCAATTGTTCCCTGTGTATCCTAAAAGACTGATGTTATCCTCTTCTGTTTTTTCCTCAGTCTCTTCCTGTCTAGCCTGAAGAATCACAACTTTTTCAGCCATTCCTTATAGTTGTGTTTTTCTGAGCAGCTTATTATTTTTCTTGTCTTATAAAAGCACACAGGAAGGGGAAACACCTGCTCAGCAGTTCTAAACGGGTTTTACTGTCATGTCACAGCTCTGTTCATCTGTCCTCCAGTAACATTCACTTTAGGCCTCTCTTTAATTTACTCTTTTTTTCTTGGTACTTTTCTTGCTTATTGCATTTGATCAGAAATGCAAGAACATTTTTTTTGGGGGGGGTCTCCTTCTGAAGCATCTTTTTTGGTTAATAGTATGAATCACAGAAAGGTATCTGCTGCTCTTGCACCGGTTTATCACTGAAAAGAATTAAAGCTAAGAGGTTCATGTGAGATAGCTTATTCCTCGGCTTAAAAAAAAACAAGCAAACAAAACATAACTTCTAGCAGAAGGAGGAGACTTCCTCTATTATTGTTGTTGTTGTTGTTACTGTTTTTCTTTGCACGATATAGACAGTGAAACTGCTTTGTGGGTGATAAAAGCTTCCGTATTTTAAGAATAAGTTGCCTGAACTGTCTTTTCCAGCACAAATTCCCAATAAATCACCAAACTGATTTTTACAAGTCTTTTTCTCTTGACCAAAAAAACCCTCAACAGTGAAAACAACACACAAGTGCCTTGGTCTCTCCCTTGGTATCTCAGTCTGTTAATTAAAAAAAGACATTTTCATTTGATTTTATTACTGTTGTAGAAAAAATTGGAAACAGAAATCCTACAATTGGAGAAGGAGACAGCAGACATTGCTCACCCTTTTTACATAAGTAAGTGCTGTTATACATCAGAAAAAAAACATAAATGTTAAATGACTTCATCAGCAGGTTAATGTTTCATCCAAGTACCTTACACTTCTAGAAATTATTGGGTAGTTTATTAGAGGTGGCAGATGCTTAATTAGCCCCTAAGGAAC
This sequence comes from Rhea pennata, assembly GCF_028389875.1. Classification (NCBI taxonomy): domain Eukaryota; kingdom Metazoa; phylum Chordata; class Aves; order Rheiformes; family Rheidae; genus Rhea; species Rhea pennata. The sequence goes on along the minus strand of NC_084667.1, from coordinate 15,556,796 downwards.
ATGCACCTTCTGCTGTGATAGTAGAAGCTGTGTGTGTGTAATTGTGTGTGTCCTCTTGTCCCCACGGTCAGTTGAACATCAGGATTCTGAGATCATCAGTATAATCTATTTTGCTTCCCTCGGCCGGTGTGCTGCTGCTTTGCTTTTCCAGCAACCTGACAGGTGTATTTTTGCTTCATCTGTAATGTCCCTAGACTGCTTGAATTTTCATCTTAGTGATTTGGGAGCAGTGTATGGGTTTATTTCTTCAGTATTTCTCCCATGCTTATACCACTACAACTTGATGGATGCTTTAGTTTGCTAATGCTTTGTTATGCTACTGACATAAATTGTAATACTTCAGTTCTGTAATACAGATTAAGAAGTGGATTTCTTCCCTTAAAGACATTTTACTTAGAACTACAGATAATTTAAAACACCAAAGCTATATATCTAAAATGTAGATATGGCTTTCTTCAAAATATAGTCTCATGTTGCGTCTTGTACAATCTAACACAAGTCACTCTGTCTCTTTCTTGAGTGTAAACTGTCTTGTGCAGTGTATCAGAATTTTTCTTTGTACCTTTCTCCAGGATAAATTTTGCTAGCCTTTTAGCAGGCCAATAGTTTCAACTTTGTAATTTTATTTTATAGGCAAAAAGTGCCAGATCTTTCAAGATATGAACAAACACTTGGAAGCAGTGCTGAAAGAGAAAAGGACTCTCAGACAAAGGTTAATGAAGCCCAGATGTCAAGAGAACCTGCCTATTGAGGCTCCTTTCCACAAGTAGGTATATAGAAAATACTTGTTTTGTGTAGGCATGAATCCAAATAAATTTGAACTCAGAGGCAATAAAAGTTACATGCTGTCATTCATCTTTGCATTGAGAAAAGGAGAAATAAAAATAATTAATGGAACCTCAGCTAAAAATGAATAGTTCACTCATTGGCTACATTTATAGAAAGATATTGGTAAGTCTTTAAATGAATATTTGCATAGGGTGATTTGGTCTTGTCTTCTGAAGATTTCACAAGATTCATATTTTATGTTTTTAGAGATGTATTAAATGCTTGATTCATTATGCCTCTCCATAAGCAGGCAGTGTTATGTTTGCCATCTTGCTTTTACTGTGACTTGCTTAGAACACGTGTGGATGATTCTCATAGATGCATAGTATGTTTTAAAAATACGGTCTTTCTTGTTGAGGTTATTAAAGAAGTGTATGTTTACTTCTGTAATTCCTGTGTAATTATTGCTGAGAATAATCGAAGAATTGTAATAGTTGAGAAATCAGTTAGATCTTCAGGGACTCATAAAACTGCAGGAGAGGATTAAGAAAGCCCACAGGGAAAGTAATAAGAGCTGCAAAGTGTTAGATCTTTCTTTGTTTTGCACAGCTTTTGAGTAGGCCGGTTCATTCTTGACTACAGGTATGTAGTAGAGTTGTTGGCAGAGGCTGTGATTTTCATTGAGAAGCTTGAAAGCCATTTGCAGACCGTAAGAAGCATCCCTCAGATACCCAGCGTCGTGAAGAGTATGGTGAGTAGCAAAACAACTGAGCTTTCTGTGTCTTCTAGCATTAAGAACTCGATGCTGTTTGATTGCGTCAGTTAGTTTTGTGTCTTGCTAGTATGACAGGATACACAGGGATGAAATGCATCTCTCTCCTTTTTCAGGACACTGCTTTGACAAAAACAGAGGTGCTAGTGACAGAGTTGGAGGAACTGACGGAGCAAATACTGAAGTGGAGGGAACTGCAAAAAGGAGTGCATTCTGACAGCATCTACAACGCAGTTGAACTGGACTTAAGCTTTTCTTTAACCTGACAAATCATTTCTCTCTGCAGATAGGATGGCCATTCAAAGAACTACCCTTTAACAGTCTTCTGTGAAAACTACAATATGATTGCCTTAATCCAACAGGGACTTTATAGCTAGTTATTTCTGTGATCTTAGATGATATTGGAACAGTTAACAGTTCTCAGCTATAAAGAAATAAATGCAGTTGGACAATGAGCAATACTTCACGCAAAGACAAACTAGGGAGAAGACCGTCAGAGAGTTCCTTTTTGAAATAGTCAGGCGGTGTTGTCTTAGAGCCTGTATCTTCGATGAATGGGCTTTTTTGATACTGGTCATGCATTTGCTATAAGGTCTACATTTGGTTTGGTAAGTGCTATATTTTATATGTCACAGTAAAACTTAAATAAATGCATTAGATTATTAAGATTCTTTATATTTTGTTATGAAATCCAATAATTAAAAGAACAATACAAAGTTGATATGGAAACAGCCTGGAACCTAAGAGTTCCAACTACCACCGATGAGTGAAACTGGAAGACTGCACTGGAAGCAGTAGAAACAAGGAATCTAAGTAGTTTTAAGTTAGCCTGTATTATAACTATGATGTGGTTGTTTGAAAAAGCCCCTGTTCGGGGGGGAGAGGAAGGAGCGATGACTCTGTCATATATTTATGGAAATTTTCTGCTAACTTGTTATCTGCATTTCTATGCAGATAGTAATAAATATATTCTTCAGTCTCTCCTTTTCTATTGCTTGTCCTATCTTCAATGCCTGCCTTAGAATAAAACTCATGTTCCACAGGTATGACTGACAACTTAGCAAAAATGTTGATTGTTCCAGTTTGTAGCCTTAATAACTTGTCTGTCATTAAAAGATTAATTTGTAAAACATCACTGGCAGGATATCGATAAACCAGGATAGCTGGTTGATTGGGAGATATCAAGTTTTATACTTGGCCATGGTGTGGACAAGTGGTGATAGACTGACAGCTTCAGGACACGGGCAGACTGGAACTGATGCAGATATATTCCTTTCTGTTGCTGCATAGATCAGATCCTTTGTCTTCTGAATTTTTATGCTCAACTTCTTGATTTCTAGTTTTAAAAAATAGCCCATTTGTTTTTTGAAGGTAACCACTAGGTGGCTCAGTAGCCCAGAGATTTCACTGTAGTTCATCTGAACATATGTACATACATCATAGTGTACAGATGTGTCCACATCTGTACATCATTGCACACACAGCATTTTACAGATGAGAAACTTAAAGTAGAATTAAGGAAGAAATACTTGATTCTTTGTTGAGCACAGTGTGATGCAAGTTACTTGTAGTTGGTCTGCCTTAAATATTTGAAATTTACTGAGAATGCTATTACTAATCATTGTAAAATGTATCATTCTTTTGGTTGTGATGTCAAGGCATCAAGGCCTAACTGTTCTCTACTGTAGTATGTAAGGGCAACTGATTTTCCTCTTGGCTTCTGTTGAGAAAAGAAGCTAGAAATGACTTGGATTAAGGCAAGTAAAATGTTAGTAGATAGGCTCTAAGAATATAAACTGGAGTTTGGCTCCTGTAAATTTTGATGAGACCTTTTTGTGAACACCTGTTATATATCATTGCAGGATTTGAATCTGAAGTCTTGTATGACTGTCATTGCGGATGTGGAGAGGAAAATCTTCCACAAAATTGCAGAGAAGCTGTGACGTTTTTTTAAAAAACTAAAAAATGTTTGCACATTCTTTGATACAGAAAGCAACAGAACCCAGACTTCTGGAATCATGGTCCTGCACCTCAATCACAAGGTTAACCACTCTCTCTCAGATTATTTTATAGTAGTGCTTTAGGTGGCTAAATAAAAGCTGTTGTAATTTAATGCTTCTGGAAGTAAAGTGAAAACATTTCTAGTTATTTTGTTCATTTTTAGTTAGTTTGTTTCTGTTTCAAGGACTTACAATTAACAAATATATATTTTTGCCATATCCAAAGAGTTAAGGTTTTTTGTTTTGGTTTGCTTTACGCCATTCATTATTGGAGAGTTGACTTGGGAGATAATAGAGTTTGGCCAATATTATTTGCCATGCTAATTTATTTTTATAGTATGATTAAAGGAGTAAGAATAGTGAAGGAAGCAGTGATTCTAGTATTGCTGTTGTGGGTCATGAATTGGGGAAAAACATTGAATCTGCAGGATCTATACCATAGTCACACTGGAAGTTTTGTGTATTGGTGAGGTCTTTTTCACTGAGACTCAATGTGTCTGGAGCTTAAGGCAAACAGTTTAATGAGGAGAACTTCATACTTAAACTACAAATAAACAGGATAATTAAATGGTAATGTGTGTGTATAACTTGTTTAAAATGGACGAAAAGGCATTCCTATACCACGTTATTAAAAAAAAAAAAAAAAAAAAAAAAGGAAAGAAAGAAAACTTCTGGAATTGAGAATGCAAATACAATGTTAATTAGGAAACTTAGCACAAAGCTTCTAGTATTTTGAAATGCAAACCCAGAAAAAGTCCATAAAAAGTGAGTGACAACATTGGCAGGAAACAAACAGGAATTGTGTCCCGAGCCTGCTGTCCTGTGGGTGGGGGTGACTAACGCTGCCTGCTTTCATATCTCCGCAGTGGTGGTGGTGGTGGTCGAGAGAGACAATACTCTGAACCATTTTTTTTCAAGTTTCAGTGATTTTATTTTATTCAACGTGCCCAATCCTTATCAATACAACAGCTTGAAACTGAGTAAAATAGAAGTTCTCGGGAGGTTTCAAAAGCTGATTTTACACAATAAATATAACCTGCAGGAGTTTTAAAAGTAATTTAAAGCAGTCGCATGCTTAGCTTCCCTTTAGCATTAGAAAGGGATACTCGACCTTCCTGGGCTTCCCGTCGCTTTGGCTGAAGGCAGCGTGCTTTGCCGTTTCAGACCCGCTGGTCTCCGGAGTGCTGCACGCTGCCAGGAGGAAGAGACGTGAGCGGGGGCGCTTCGGGCTACGCGAGCAGCGGTAGTTCCGCGGCGGCGGCTCGTCCGCGGCACTGCCGGCGGCCGGCGCTGCGCGGGGCACCCCGCAGGCAGCCGCCACGGGCAGTGCCGCGCTGCTGCCGCGGAAGCCGGCGCAGGGGCGTCGCTGGCGGCTGGAAGCCCGACGGCTGCGCGGCCGCCGAGTCCCCGCCGGCTGCGGGGGCGGCGCTCGCCGCCTGCGGGCCGCGCCGGGGGCCGGGCCGGGCCGAGCCGGGCCGGGCCCTCCCCGGCGGGGCGGAGCGGGGCGCGGCGGGGCGGCTCCTCCCCGGGCGCTGGGCCGCCGCGCCCGGGGCGCGATGCGGGGCCGGGGCGCCGGCGGCCGCCGCTGCTGCTGCTGCTGCTGCTGCCCGGGCTGCCGGGCGTGAGCCGAGCGCCATGGCCAACGTGAAGGTGGCCGTGCGGGTCCGGCCGCTGAGCAAAAGGTGCGGCGGGACGCGGGGCCGGGGCCGGGGCCGGGGCCGGGCCGGGCGGGGCGGGGAGGGGCGCAGCTCGCCCCGGCGGGGCCGCCGCCGCCGCGGGCGGCTTCCTCGGGGGCGAGGAGGAGAAAGCGGGAGCTGCAGAGCTTGAAATACGGCACCGGGAGTGGCAGGATCGGTCCTGCCGGCTCGCTGAGGAGCTTGGAAAGTCTTAACAAACAAACAAAAAAAAAATCGCTGCCGGTGCTGCTCGCTCGGCCGCCGCGTTCCCGAGCGCCCTGCGCAGGCCGGCGCCGCCAGCCGGGGCGATCTCCCCTTGCGTCGTCGCTGGGTTTGCCAGCGGACGCGGGAGCCGGATATTCGCGTTGCCGCTCGGCTCTGCCCCTGCCCCGCTTGCTCGTCTCCGGCAAGGCTCCGCAAAGCAGCTAACGCGGTGAAAGGCAGCTCCCGCACACAGGAGGACGCGCCGCGGCCCTGCTGTAACGCGTACACCTTGCGGGCTGGAGATCTGCGGAGGAAAAGGCCGGGAGCGAGCAAGCAGCGAAAACTTCCGTGCCTTATAAGTTACTCCTCCTGTTAAAGAAATGCTATAGCACTTAAAGCCGAAGTGATTTGAGAAGTGCTGTGAGCTCTTTCTGCAGGGGCCGGGCTTTGGCGTGTTGCTGCCTTTCTTTTTAACGTGACTCCCTCATGTAGTCTTCTGACTGCGCTGACTTCTGTGATAAATAACCCTTTCAAGCAGCAGATAAGTTGCACCTTCTGCTCATTCTGGATGTCATCTCCAGACATATGGAGGAAAAGAAGGTGATCAGGAGTAGCCAGCATGGATTCACCAAGGGGAAATCCTGCTTAACCAATCTGAGAGCCTTCTACGATGGAGTGACTGGCTGGGTAGCTGAGGGAAGAGCAGTGGACGTTGTGTACCTTGACTTCAGCAAGGCTTTTGACACTGTCTCCCATAACATCCTCCTAGATAAGCTCAGGAAATGTGGGTTAGATGAGTGGACAGTGAGGTGGACTGAGAACTGGCTAAAAGGCAGAGCTCAGAGGGTCATCATCAGTGGCGTGGAGTCCAGTTGGAGGCCTGTGGCTAGTGATGTCCCCCAGGGCTTAGTACTGGGTCCCATCCTGTTCAACTTCTCCATCAGTGACCTGGCTGAGGGGACAGAGTGCCTCCTCAGCAAGTTTGCTGATGCTACCAAGCTGGGAGGAGTGGCTGACACACCAGAGGGCTGTGCTGCCATTCAGAGAGAGCTGGGCAGGCTGGAGAGCTGGGCGGAGAGGAACCTCCTGAGGTTCAACAAGGGCAAGTGCAGAGTCCTGCACCTAGGGAGGAATAACCCTAGGCACCAGGACAAGCTGGGGGCTGACCTTCTGGAGAGCAGCTCTGCAGAGAAGGACCTGGGAGTGCTGGTGGATGACAAGTTGACCATGAGCCAGCAATGTGCCCTTGTGGCCAAGAAGGCCAATGGTATCCTGGGGTGTATTGGGAAGAGTGTTGCCAGCAGCTCAAGGGAGGTGATCCTGCCTCTCTACTCAGCCCTGGGGAGGCCTCATCTCGAGTGCTGTGTCCAGTTCTGGGCTCCCCAGTTCAAGAGAGACATGGAGCTATTGGAGAGAGACCAGCATAGGGCTACAAAGATGATCAGAGGGCTGGAGCACCTGCCTTGTGAGGAACAGCTGCGAGAGCTGGGCCTCTTCAGCCTGGGGAAGAGAAGACTGAGGGGGGGATCTGATCAATGTGTACAAGTACCTGAAGGGAGGGTGTCAAGGGGACGGGGACAAACTCTTTTCAGTTGTCCCGTGTGACAGGACAACAGGCAATGGGCAGAAATTGAAGCACAGGAAGTTCTGCCTGAACATGAGGGGGAATTTTTTCCCTGTGAGAGTGACGGAGCACTGGACCAGGTTGCCCAGAGAGGCTGTGGAGTCTCCTTCTCTGGAGCTCTTCAAGGCCCACCTGGATGCAACCCTGTCTAGCATGTTCTAGGTGACCCTGCTGAGCAGGGGAGTTGGACTAGATGATCTCCAAAGGTCCCTTCGAACCTTACTGATTCTGTGATTCTATGATCTTGAAGAATTGGGCAGCTTTAAAAAAAAAAAAGTCTAATCATTTAGCTAGAATACAGTAACGTATTTTGTACGTTTAAGTTATTGATGGATTTTGTTCAAGCTTTTGTAACTTTTATTTTAAACTCCATACCAGCTAAACAGTCAACAAAATCATTGTTCTATTTTAATGGTATTTGCAAGCAAGAAAAGATACCAGTGAGCGCTGCATAAAACAAAAAATAAAAATTACTAGTCTTAAATAATAGAAAAGGAAAAAGTGGAAAGTAATTTAGAAATTTTCAATATATTTTGGCTTTAACTCAAAACTGACTTCTAAAAAGTTCTATCCATAATTACATTAAAAAAACAGTTGTTCAGGTAATGTAAATCTGGTTATAACACAGCTCTGAATAAAACCCATTTTAATAGAGACTGGTATATTGTAAGAAGCGCTGTAGCATGGAAGTAAGCTAAGCTTAGCCCTTCATTACTTACTGTTGCTTTAGTGTTGGAGACATTCTTTGATTTTATTTTTTTCTGTATTTTTACAGTCGTTCTTAGCTTTAATTATTTGTTTGAAACTGGTTAAATAAATAGTCATTACTCTCTCCAGAATTACAAAGCAATACAAACATGCTAAGTATTAACATTCAATGACATCTTGGAATGATACTAAATTACTCAAACCACGGGACCCTTTTGTTTCAGTCTTGCAGAGCAGAGGCTGAAAGCATTGCAAAGTTTGACTTGGCAATGTGTTTTTCCGTGCAGCCTATGCCGTATTTGTTTCTCCTACAGCAGCGGTTGGCTGCCTGTGCAGCAGTGTGGTGGTCTTAGTCGGGTCTCTTGTGGACGCCAATTAAAATGAGCGTTGCTTAGCTGTCGGGGAAGCAGGGGCAAGGACTCGAGAGGCAGGGATGTGATCCTGCCTCTCAGCAGCGCCTCCCGTGTGAGGTACTTCGCACCACTTCTGTCTGCCCGCTGTTCCTTTCCTGATTAAACCTATGGCAGTGTAACTGGTGGGATGGGGATGCAGAGACCAGTCTTGTGGCAATAAGCTGTTTACTCCCTGTGCCGTGTTGCCACAGCTGAGGTCAGCAAAAGCTCTCAAGATGGATTATTACTATTTTTTTTAATGAAAGAAGTGATGGGATGTTCTCTCTGAGCATTCTGACCGGAGACATTGCTTTCTAGCCTTGCCCAAAACTGCCCAGTGTTCTTAGGCAAATGGCAAATACAGGAATGCTTAAAGTAACCTGTATAGAGATTGAAGGAATTACAGCTTTCCAAGGAGATGAAGGCCTCTTTCAATTCCCGTTTCATATACTACCTCCTTATCATGGTCATGTACACCTCTTACTCCCTCCATGCACACAAGCCGTGGTAGTCTGCAACAGGTACTCGTGTCGACAGAGCTCATAGGATCTCTTCCTGCAAAAAATTGTCAGTTTAATCGGGTTAAGATACTTTAACATTTACCAGACAAAAATAGTAAACTTTCATTTTAAAAGTTCCAAAATTTGAAAAGCTGTGAGCAAAGGCTAGAATCAGTTAGTTGGTCATTTCTGGACTATCCTAAAAGACTTTATTTGCTCATTGTTTTTGTTCATTCAGTTCACGATGGCAGATGAACTTTGGTTTTGCATTTTAAAATTTACAAATGGGAAGATCTTAATACAGGCGATCATAAAATCCTACTTTCTGCTTAAAGTAGCCATTTTTTATAAAACTGTATTAATTGCATCTGCTACTTGCTATTTAGCATGAGGCAAAGAGTGGCCTTTGTGTTCTCCGCTGTACAGGGCTCGTCACAACGCGTTCTTTGACAGAGAGCTCGTGTGCACCAAGAATCCTCGACAGATAAAAAGCAAGTGCGGTTAAAATAAAAAATGCAGGCTTTTTTTCTTTGCTTAAACTTTAAATAGCTTGTGGCGAGTGTTCTTCCTAATGCATCAGCCATTCTGCGTCAGATGAAAGTATTTTTCGTCACCGAAGCGTTACCCTGGGAGTAAACTGAATATTCCCTGCTGTGATGTTTTTAAAAATGACAAAAGCCACAACCCTTTATTTTACATTTACTAATCTCCACATTAAAAAAAAAATAAAGTTATAGTTAAGTGAGTACTTGTTCTGCATAAATACATTCCCCTTCAGAACAAAATAGGGAAGCTTAAATGGGTGGTGTAAATTGATGACAGCTGCAGATAATTTTCAAGCATTAAAAAGGAGCTGGGAACTGGTGAAATGTATTTATGGTTTATTGCCAGCCATTTAATGCTTGGGCTATTAAAAAAATGACTTTTGTACTGAAAGTGTAATGTTATTTTTGGCTGTTCGTTGGAAGCTATTGAGCAAGGGGGTAGTTAGGCGGAAGGGGAGCGCGGGTCCGGCCGCTCCGCCCCGCTGCTGGGGCGGCAGGGGGGCAGGCAGAGCGCGCCTGCCTCTCCGGCGGCGCCGCTTGCCACCGGGACCGCCGGCCTGGCAGGGCGGCAAGTTACCCGGCAGGAGCTTCGCCGCTCTGCCCAGGGCGCTCCTCATCCCTGGGCGGCCGACTTGGAGCTGGGGCGGACGTCTGCTTCCTACGGTAGCGTTTGCAGTCTTAGACGGACCCTTTGCTAGTTCTGCAGGGCGGCAGAGAGCTTTGCTAGTTTTTATGCCCTGCTGTCTTTAAAAACTTGTGTCCTTGGGGTAACGTGTGACAGCTCTGGCCCTCAGCTGGGGCAGCTGGTGGCTCTTGCCCTAGAGCTCAGCCGAGTGTTGCATGGGAGGAGAAAAAAAAACTTTAAAAACTTGATATTAGGACATGCAACTTGACCGTGACACTTTCTGGGAGCTGATGAGACTTTGCTGGGCTCACAAGTTTGGGAGCAGGACTCAGCGCAGGGCAGAGTGACTCTGCTGCAGAAAAGTTACTCTCTGTTTTCCAGTCACCTCTGAGGCCTGGGAAAGGCGAGACCGGCAAGGAAATCCCTATTTGAAAGGATCTATCCTGGTGTCTTCGTTAACTTACAGATGAAGCCTTGGCCCTCTGTGAACCTCACAGACACCTCAGCTAGGAGAGTCGCTAAGTGACCTCACCTGACAGCTGCCCTGCCGCTCGCTCTGCTTTTCCTCCGTGTCCCGGCTATGACTGGAAGGCCCTGGGGCCCGCGGGGTGTTTCCCCCGTGCCCTCACCAGCCCCTGCGCTCGTCCTCCGCGCCCCGGCAGCTCCGAGCAGCGGCGAAACGCCCCGGGAGTCCCGAGCGGCACCGTGCTCCCAGCTGGGCGCGCGTCCGCTCTCGCTCCTGTTTTGTGTCCTAGCTACTGTTAAGGTTCTCCTGAAATATTTTATTTTCTCTCTCTCTCATATTAGTTAAAAATTTCTTTTGCTTAGTCCCTTATTTGAACTTTCATGTAAATTGTACTATTGAGGTGGCTGCTCTTTTCTCTTAATTCCTATGCTTGACGCTCGCAGGTGGTTTTCATAAGCCACGTCTGAGTTTTCGTAAGGGCACTGCATCAGCAGCCTTTTGCGGACGTATTGCAGCTGTGCTCAGAAGGGAGCACATGGAGCAAGTTTTCTAACATTTTACAGTGGGCAGATGTTTCTGCTTGTTCTGAATGGCCAAATGCTTTGAGGGCCACCATAGCCCATTCCTTGGAAGACGATGTCTGTGCTGATGTTACGTGACGGTACTCTGCCTGTACTCGTTGAAGCGAGGAGCACAGGGTGCTTGCTACTAGCAGCTTGCTTACTTGCTGAATTAAGAGGCTGACGTGCCGCCTCTTTCATTTCCCTTGTTTCCTGTGCAAGAGGAGCTACAGCAATGTCCTTAAAAAACATGCTCCCTGTGCCCAAACAGCAAGCCTTTTGGAAACCTTCTAATTGGCATTTTCCATTTTCGTAAGATACTTTTCCTCTCCAGTCCTGGAAGTACTTTATAAGCATCAGAAATTAAAACAATCTTTGTGGAGCAAGGACTGCATTTTTGCATAAAGCAAAGAAAAATGGGGCACAAGGCAATTTAATGACTGGGCTAGAACAATGTCTGTGCTGGGTAGTTTCATTTTTTTTCAGGACTACATACTCTGAGATATTAATCTCAAGTATGAGACTGTGCGGCTATGAGATATTAATGTAAGATGATGTGACTGCGTGTATAGAGATCATTGCACACCTCCCCTAGGGAATGGTGCGGAGGGCTGAATGTTAGTCTCATGGAGCCTTTTTGCAGCATGTTGTGAGATACCATCGTTGTGTTCAGGGAACTGTAAGAGTTTGGGGTACAGTTTTCCCAATTTCCTCTTTTTAAAACACATTCTATGTGATCTTTGAAAAGCAGGACACACAATTGCTACTTTTTAAACTTTTTTGTTGTCTTTTTATTACTAGCATTGATTTTAAACAAGGTCGTGGTGTTTTGCATTTCTGTATTTGCACAATATTTAAGGGTTTAGTATAGGAGCTGGCTGTGATGCAGTGGAAGAGAACTGAGGAAGAGGGATGAGACAGTGCATTGCAGTATTCAGTGTCACGGTCACTAACGCGACCACCATCAGACACAGAAGTTCTGTCCCAGGGCAGTACAACCTGGCCAGTGTAGCCAAATCACGATTAGGCTCTCCAGTGCAGAAACAGCTACGTGAGAGCTGTTCTGGCTCTAATGGCAATAACAGAGATTCATAAACTTGTAACTTTGGACTGTATTTGCTTAGTTGAGGGTGGGAAAATCAAGGGTGGAAGGTGTTGGGGATCAGTGAGGAGTGGTGAGGTTGGTGGGGAGGGAGAGCACATCGGGGCGGTGGGGAGGAGCGCACCGTCACAGAAGGGTATCTCCTTTGGATGAAAGTGGATTGGACTTTGACTTTGTTTCACATCCCCCTTATTTCATACAACGAGTTTCCTTAAGGGCTGGTTGTATGACCGATGAGAGGACTTTTTCCTCTCCTCTTCCCTCCTCCCCTTGGGGTCTCAGTATGAAAGTAAAAGGATTGTTAGTGGATCATTAGGGATGTTTCTGACTTGGACTGCTCAAGAATGATGCCTGATGCTCTTGTTCTAGCAATATAAAACTTTAAAGATAGTGCAGATGGGCATATTCTTCTTGAACTGTGACATTCACGTGGGCAAGATTGCAGAGTTCGTTGGGATTTTCGAGGAGGCTGTGCTGTGCTCCCTTTCCTAGCTTATGAAGGTATACATCAAAAGCTTGGGTAAGAGCAAGAAAAATTTAACTGTTTGAGCAGGCATTATATCTTCAAATAGCACTGGCAATGACTCATGCTTATCTCTGCACCAAACATTCCTATTTTTGTTGCTGTATAATATTTGCAAAGAGAATAGGGAGAAACCTCACTAGGATGATGGCAAGACGGTTTTGACCGTCAGATTATGTCAGCTATTATCAAAGCCAACAAAAGCTTTATACAGCTGAGCCTTGAAAAGATAACTTAAGCTGTATGTCTAGTGTGGCAGTGTGCTGTCTTGGTGAACTTTGTGTACTTGGCTTCAACATAGATTTTCAAATTACTTACAAACATCTGTTCTGAATTTGGTAGGAGGAATGTTGACTGAGCTGTACACAACTCTCTTGAAACATGCAGTAAAATAATTATAAGTTTAAATATCTAAACTTTGGGTATTAAAAGTGAAAAACTTTAGGCAAATTTAATTATTGATACTTATTTTAAAAATTCATTAGCTGAATTCAGGGTATTCATAGTGTTAGCATTTCTTAACTTTGACAGATTACAGCAGTAGCGATAAAGATGCTGATTATGCTGGTGCCATAGAGAGGTGTGGCTGGGAAATCTGTGGTTGTAGGTGCCTTGTCAGTAGAGTCCAGCAGCTCTTATGGCTGAAGTCTTTGTGCTTTCTTCTCTACAATTTCTGCTATGCTTTTGTTGCTGATGGTGCAGCGTAGTTCCTTAGTGGTGTTTTCATTGCACCTCTTGGTCTTTAAACAGATGTGTCCTCGACCATTTTGTCTTGGGCAGTATTCTCTGAAGTTTAGCATAACTTAGAAAATATGCCTTGCATTGCTTTTTTTTACTCTGTTTTCATGGTCAAGGTTAGTTTTTAAACAGGTGCAGAGATCACAGGTTCTCAGAGATATCCTTGCCAAGACCACCAATAAGCAGAAGGCAGAGACACTCTAAGATATACTGTTAATGGAAAGGAAAAGATAAATCTAAATACTCCCTGAAGTTTTATCCATAAAGGTCTCATGAAAATATGCAAAAGCTTTGCTTAGATTTGCCTCAGGATTATCCTGCCACTGCTAGCATGGTGAATGCCTGGAGGTCCCATGAGAAGGCACAAACCGTCCCAGGTACAAGCAGAGATAGTCCAATAAATGCTGCTGAGCTTGCTTGCAGGCTACTGTGGTTATCAGTCGTGCCCTGGGCTGTGGCAGAGCCCCAGAGACAGCAGCAGCGATTGCTGCCCGCGTCCTGCCAGGCTCTCTGCAAGGCTGCTTCTGGTTGTGTTGGTAGGAAGGGCATGAAAATGCCTTCCACCACAGCGGGCCAAATGGCCGCTCTTTCTAGAAATGTCTAGAAAAGGATTAAAGTGAATTGTTCCAAAAAAGTGACAAATAGGACTTCTCAGATCTGCCAAAATCCCTGAGAGAGAAAGGATTGATACTGTTGCTTCGCTTGCTGCTTTTGAGCCCACATAACCACCTCTATCTCAGTACAGGTTGAGATTGGTTTTGGAGTTAACTAGGGTGATGAGATTTGATGGGGAAACATAATAACTTGCAGGGTTATTTTAAAAATTTGTATGAGTAGACACTCATTTTTTTTTTTCAAGAATTATTTAAGTTTGCTCATGTATTTGAGTAGTAAATATTGGCTTTGGTATGCCTGATTATTTTGGCGAGTATCTGGTAGCATGTATTTGTAGAACTTGTTTTGCTTTATTACAAGACAGCTGCTAACGACTCCAGTATTTTTGTTTCACTACACGCATTCGTTTTTAAACAAGCAACTTTTAAAAGTCTGCTCTTTTGTTCTCTAAGTGCACGACTGTTATTCGAGAGGGTGGAGGAGAAGTGGGGTAAATTTTATGAAGTCTTAAATAAACAACTGCCCTTCTTCCCACCCACCGCTTCCTCCAGCTCTGTATTCCTACTTGCAGTTCTGTACTCTGTCCAGACTCACCCGAGTAAGACGAAGCAAGATGTGGAAATGCTCCTCTGCAGGGTCTTAGTCTTCCGGTTCTTCTCCACGGGCTTGTTCCTCCCTGTGTTGCAGGCTGTCTGTTGTCCTTCTTGGGCTGCAGTACAGCAGTGGTTGGTCATAGAAACTGCAAATGTTGTGGGGAGACTTTTTTTGGGGCTCCGCCTGTTTTCTGGTTGGACTCCCGTAGCTGCTTGACTTACGTCTGCTCTCGGTTGTCACTCCCTGCTGCACAGCCCTGCTGCTGCATTTGGTCGTTGAGTTACTCTTCTGTCCCCGGATTTGTATTTCCTGAAAACTTTCAGTATCTGAAAAGATCCAAGTCTTTCCTGGGCCCTGTAGCATCAAATGGGCTTTCTGCAAGTCTGTCTTTGTACAAGTAACTTCCTCACGCACACTAATTTAGCGGAAGAGAGGCATTTCCCAAACATACTGTGAAATTTTAGAAAGGGGGGGGGGAGGATGGATAAACTAAATGTTAAGGTCACTGAGACCTCTCAGCAGCAGAATTCAAGTCGGTTACAAGCGAGGTGTGCTTTAGGGTTGATTTTATTTGTATGAGAAATACAGCTGTCGTACCTGTGGAGTAATGCACCCACTCTTAAGGATTAAGAGGTTTTTGTTTTATCGGTCAAATTCAAATTGTGGTATGCGCATATGTAAAGATGTACTACTTTTGTAGTATTTGTAATCTGGATTTAAAGTCAGGACATCTCGAACAGCTGTGAACGTGCTTTGCCGCCTGTGCTTTCACAGTTAAAATGGTGCTTCCTTTCCCCAAATTCTCTGGTTTGTACCTAAATGAGGCATGAAGGAAACACATATTTAAAGGAGGTTGAATGTATGGTTTGTAGATCACAGGACAGCTAAGAGTATGCTCAGTGCCCTAGCTGTAAGCTGCTGTGGCAAGACGGGGGTCCCTTCCCACCTCTGCGTGCTCCTGCCCCTTCCCCTCCTCTGGCTTTAGCACCTGGTGACCGCGGTGTTCAGTGCTCAGGAGCGGCTCGCTCGCCCCGGGGCACACGGATTATTTATTTTAGTGGCTTTGTTTTCTGATCACAGCCGATGCGAGTCGTTGCATGTGTGCGGGATTGCTAGATCCAATGCTAGAGGGGAAGTAGCGGGTGGAAGAGGAGAAGGGGGGGAGAAAATACCCCTTGCAACAACAGCTTACAGTTAAAATAAATTAGGTGGACTGTGAATCTACATCCAGAGCAAGCAGAGACTTTTGTTCTGTCCCTGCTTTTTGATGGCTTTCTTGCTGTCTGCAGCTTGAACAAAGCTGGCTGACTGCTGCACTGAGCTTTTTGGATTTTTTGCGAGGAGCCATCGTTACTCTGCGGTAGAAGGCAGTGTGGTAATTTTGTTTTGTGTTGTTTGTACGGTACTGCTTTTATATTTCAGTTTATCACGGTGAAGGTTTTGTGTTTGGAACGTCGTCTTTTATCTTGAATCTTCGATGATGTTTTTCATCCGGGAGAACACTGAGTGACTAACACCTGCACCGTCGAGTCATTTATTCCTCGGTCTGCGTATAGCACGTGAGGACCGAGGACAGAGGAGCCTAACTTGGGCCTGCATGTTAGGTACCTAGGTGCATCTGATGCAAACTCCGTTTACTCTGAGCATTCCTCTTTTTCCTGGGGACTAATTCAGCGCTCTGGTGTCTGAGCTGTTGAAGTGCAGCAAGCTCCTGCTTAACTGAAATCGGTGGGAGCTCTGCTTGAGCTGTCCATATACTTTATATGTGAAGTGCTACTTGAAAGTATGTATTGCAAAAAGTACCAAGTTCTGTGTGTCTCAAACACCCCAGATTAGTAGAATGAGGCACAGAGACATCAAGGTGAAACATTATTTTCTGTGTGCAAAGTGGGCAGAATCTACACTCAGAAATGTGTTTAAAACACCTGTATGTTTGTGAAGCTTTCAAGCACTAATCAGTTCCAGGGGAAAAACAGCGAAGAAATCACTAGCATCCTATGAGTTTGTTCTGAACGCTGAGTAAGTCACCCACCAACCCAGCAAAAACACGGGTGAACAAGGTGAACACGGAGAACTGAAGAGAAAGACGCCAAAGCAATTCACAGTGGTTGTCTGAGATTTTTTTTATGGTTGCGGCTCTTGTTTCTAGCTTTTTAGGTGTTTGTCAGGGCTGCTTGAATTCGCAAAGCAGACTTTATTCTTGTAGCTCTTAGGAAGGAGGGGGACGCCTGCTAACCCGCCGGGAGGAACCTGCTCGGTGCTGGCGGAGGAGCTGTCCCTAGCCCTCCCGACCCAGGTTCCAGGCGGTGGCTGAACGGGCTTAGAGAGCCGTTCCCGGCCAGGACTTCTCGGTGCAGACGTTCAGCGTGCGGTCCGGCCCTTGCAAGTTCGATAATGCGTGACGTTGAAAGGCAGCGATGCAGAGCCCTCATTTGGGGTTGTAAAGGAGCTATATTTTTAAGCTACGAGAACACCTGCACTTCCTCAGAGCTGTTGACAGAAGTTTAATTTTTTGAAACATGTCATTTGCCACCGTTGGCCGTCAGAGAAAGGAGAGTATGGCTGTTGGCGGGGGGGGAGTAAAGAGTTTTGCACAGACGTAAGGAGATCTCTCAAAAGACGATTTTTGAATGATGAATGAATGGTGGCCGATTTGATTTGAATTTTATAACTTTTGTTTTATCTTATCTTGATGATACCCAGCCATCTGACTAGCAAGTGGTATGTCTGCAGCTAGTCTCAGCTGATCTTCTCTTTAATTTTAAACAAAGCTTAATTTTAAACAAAGTATGGCACAACTAGGGGAGAAGTACATCTTATTTCTAAATCAATTTTCTTCCAGCTTGGCAAAGGCATGAGGCCTCACGAGAATAAAAGTTTCTGCTCAAGTTGCAGCTCATAAGTTTTTTTCCGAGCTGTTTCTTTATCAGAGTGCAAAGTAAACTGTGGAAGAAGCTTCTCAGGATTAGAGTGGTCCTCTCCCTTTCTGCTCTCAGATAAGTAGGTCGCTGACCTCTTCTTCCTCATTTCTATTCTGCTATATATAAAAATCCATATTAATTGGTGGGAGAATGCATCAGCATATGAGGGGAGGCTGCTCAAGCCATATTCTTTCTTGATCTGGAAATTATGACTTATTTTAAAATAACTTTTAAATGACTGGAATTTTGCCAAACTGTATTTTTTTTTTAATTTTGCTACTACTCTCCAAAACAGCATACCTGTTGAACTGTGAAAAAGATGGCTTTTTATTTACTTATTGTCATGCAAGTCTATAAATAAGAACATGCTTATCTTCAAGTAGTTAACATGCTGTGGGCCCAGAAATAATTTTTCACTCTGGCCAAATCCTTTCTGCCTTCTTTTCTCCCACTACTCATTTATGGAAGCAGAAGCTGGCTGCAGTAGATTCCAGTGATAGCTGTGCTCAATGGGGATTTTATACTGGTAGCAGCTATTAGTGCTTTGCAGTTGTGCGACTGTCGCATCTGTTTATATTTCAGGACCATTTTGTTAATGAGAACTTTTCTGAGTAAAGTGACGTTCACTTTGGGTTGCATGGTAAAAGCAGACGGTGCTAACCGAGATTGGTTTGGGCTCGCACGTCTGTGATGTAGATATACATTCCACAAAATACAGCCAGTCTACCTGTTTCACTGCACTTTTTAGTAACAATGCCTGTTCATCGTTCTGAAAGTAAAATTTAGTTCACCTTACTCATTCCTGTTCTTCCTTGTAGTTATAATTTAAAGCAACAACACTCATAATTTGAAACAAAATCTTAGCGTATTTAAGAAAAGTGCTATGAAACTTTTTAATAACCACGGTGCTGTTATTTTGTTCTTATTGTAAAGATAAATTATGCAAATACCACTTGCTGTCATACTCTTGTTTATAAGACACTCTATCTGTTAAATTTGTTTGTGACTTGCAGCTTTTTAAAGTAAATGCAGATTTGTGTAGTTTATGAATTTGAAATGCATCTTTCTGTGTCTTCATACTTTAAATGGATTTTTGTGTTTTGTTTCTAGAGAGAGTGCGGAAGGAGGAAGAGTGATTGTAGAAGTAGAAGACAAAGTGGCGAAAGTCAGGAATATAAAGGTATGCTTTTTGTTCCGGTTCTCGCACAAGCGTTCTGACGTGACAATTTTCTGTATTTGCTTGACCGATATTAAGGGAAAAAAATTTAATTGGCACAGTTTTAGAAATGCAGCAGAAGTGTTTTGTGTATAGACAGGGAATGTAGCCGTTTGGCTGTGTTACCCTTATTTTCTGTGTTTTGCATTCACCAAAGCCGCTGCCCTCTGGCTGCAAGCCATCGTTGAAGGCTGTTAGTAAATTGTTTAGAACCGCGCACTTATCTCACTGTTACTAACATCTGGAGAAGTTCTCTCCTCGCTTTTCATCTCCTCCTTTCCTATTCGTGCTGAGAGTGCAACTAACTCGAGTGAAATGGAGCAGAATGTGTTCGGCTGCAGTTCAGGCCTCGGGAAGGAGCAAGAGCTGGAAGAATAAACTTAATGTAGCCAACCTCGAGTTTGGGAGTCTGCTTGCAGGGGAATCAGCCCTGTGTTTCAGACTCCTGGACTCCTTAAAGCTGCCTTTGCTGCTCTACTAAATTAGAATAGGAAATAAGCAATTTTGTATAATTTAACATCTTTCTACTTCAAAGGCAGTCTTAGTGAGTCCACTGTGGTAAGTGGGGATTCTGCAAAAAACAGATGTATTTTATAATTCTTACCTCCTTTTTCTTATATCTGCAAGCAACCCAGTTACTTCAGATGGTTGGTTCAAAAATTGAATGCATTTGAACTTCTTACTCTTTTCCATGATAATTTTTTTGTATTGATGCTACACATTTTCTCTTAAAGACAGAAACGGGGGGAAAATAACAGCAACGAGATCTCTCTCGTGTGCATACTGTTGTTTATGACCTGCATAGTTCCTTTCTTTATTGTGACTGATGTTCAGGCACTGATTCTTCTAGAGTTTGTTAGTTTAAAATCAGAATTATAGCACTCGTGCTAATTGAATTACAATAAGTAGGCCAATGCTTTCGGTAAAAACAAGCCTATGAGTAACTTGTAATGATCTTGTCTTTATCCTGATCGGGCACAAGTGATTACTTCTGGGCATGGAGATCTTTCTCTGTCATTTGCGTAGTGCAAATGGAGTATCTGAAGAGAGTAATTGGACCTCAGGTCTCAGTTAGAAATTGCAGGAGCGCGGGTGCTGCACAGACTGCTTTGTTTTCTTTTTATGATTCTTCAATAATTCTAACAGGCTTTAAAGATGTTCTAGTATTGCTATGTTCACTGCATTTTGGAAAAAGGACTTAATCGGGGAGTCAGAACAGACTTACGACAAATAAACTCAGAGCGTAGGTAAGAGAATGAATAAAACATAACTTTTTTCTTCTACAGAAAAGATTGAAATAGCTGATGGTTTCATGCTCTGTTGGGTCCTTATAGACAGTCTCTGATCACAGAATCACAGAATGGGTAAGGTTGGACGGGACCTCTGGAGATCATCTAGTCCAACCTCCCTGCTCAGCAGGGTCACCTAGAGCATGTTAGACAGGCTTGCATCCGGGCAGGCCTTGAAGATCTCCAGAGAAGGAGACTCCACAGCCTCTCTGGGCAACCTGTTCCTGATATCGAAGAACTTCCTATCTCCCAAAAATGCAGAGGGGAAAACAAACTGCAGAGTAAGGAGTGAGATAACTGACAGAAAAGCTGACTGTCGCAGCAGCCAGTCTGAACCACTCGGCCAGTTTCTCTGGGCAAGCTCATTTGGAGAAAAATCTGTGACAGGTTGTATTTGCAGAGTCTGAGATTTGCTACTCTCTGAAGTAGTTTTCCACCATGCCTTATATGTGTGATAAAGATTTCCAAGGAACCTTTCTTCTCCAGCACTAACTCTGTCAGTTCCTTTTAATTTTCTTGGGAAATGCTTTGGTAACCAAGACAAATGCCCGGGTCTGGGCTTCTAAGGCCATGAACCCCTGCTGGCCGTGCCTCCGTGAGCACGTGGAGGCCTCAGCCGTGCAGCTGCGCGACGGGCTGCAGCTGTGCGACGGGCTGCAGCTGCACTTTGGGAGAGCTGCACCTCTTTTAAACAGGCTGCTTTGGGCTGCTGGGAGGTGACGGTGGTGTGAGACTCCTGCTGCTCTTCAGTGGTCTAAAGAGGATTTTCTGGAGATGCAGGAGGTGGCCTGTGGATGTTCTGGGGCGATTTTGTCATTGGTGTCATTGGGTGTGTATTTGAGGTAAAGATGTATTGTGTTTAAAAGTATTAAAAACTTTTAAGTCAGAAGCTATCCCAAAATTTGGGAGGTAGATGTGCATGGCGTGTCTGTCTGCACTGGGCGAAAGGCTGGAGCAGTCTTTAAGAAACGTGCAGCTGCTCTGTGATGAGGTGGCTGCATTTCCTGATGGGCAGGAGTATTTTTTTTCTTTTCATGTTGCAATAGGCAGGCACCTACTCCAAACCATGTTCAGGCTATTGCTGCAGAAAATATAAGAAAGTAAAAGGGAAACTGTATAAAAAGATCACATCATAGAAAAATCCTCGTTATTGAAGATGATCAGTAGGCTCATTAAGATGTTAGCTCTAGCTAAAGGAAATCTTGGTGGCAGTTAATTGAACGTGACAAATTTAGAATTATGTTTTAAATATTTGAAGCCACTTTGCTTCAAGAATAATTTAAAAATTATTTCTAGCCTCTTTCACTTTGCTTTTTCTTGATTTAAAAAAAAAAAAAGTCATTAAATGAGCCTGCAAATTCATTTTCCCGGTAGACTTCTTCAATGATGGCAGTGTTCAGACTTCCAGTGCCTTTTATACAGTAATCTGACAAATAGCACTGCCATCCCTGGTTTGGGGGGATGTTAATTAAGCAGTTTGTTTAGGTACTGATTAATAGTGAGTCCTTTATATACTTACATTATTGAAAATGTCAGCGTTGTTAATAAAGTTACCGATTAGGTCAGCGTTACATACAGATCCTTTAACTTTTGTGTAATGTTTTGACTCATTGCTCTCTGATTAGAGGACCAACAGCGTGTAGTTCCTTGCTTAAGGGCTTATCTATTTTACTGCAAATTTCTTAAGCAAGATTACAAAGAAAGACCCATGGGATTCTCCTAAGATTTCAGTAACCATTTCAGACTCTGAGCAGAACTAAACACAGTATCACAGGCTAGCTTAAAAGATGTTATCCTAACCCAAAAGGGCTTAAAATCACACAGGCTGGTGTTAATCTGCTGGTCCTTATTTACGATGTTTTCTGATAAATAAAGCCCTCCCAGACTATGGGGGGAAAAAGGATCGGTAATAACAGTCAAAATGTTTCAAGAAAGTATGCCTATCGGTATGCAAAATAATTTAAAAGCGCTATCAAAAAGGATTATCTGTGAATTGTGAATATACTTCTCATGTATACCTCTTTTCAAATTATTTAAGTGTTAGATTCTAGACGTAAGAAATTCTCTTCTCATTAATTCTACACTGAAAAATATCCAAAACGAGTGCAGCTCTTGGGAAAACCTGGCAATTAAACACCAAATAGTTTCAGCCCTTCATCTGTTTCTTCTCCTGATCTACAAAAAAACTTTTTGCTTCCTATCGGAAGATACTTTATTTCCAGCGCACAGGGATGAGGGGAAGAACTCGACTGTGATTTTTGGCTGGCTGCAGAAGAGCCAAACCACTTGAATTGTGGTAATCCTTTGCTGTCTTCCTGCATGTTTCCATAAGCATGGAGAAGTCCTTTCTCAGCTCACTCAGAGAAATACTTACCTAGAGCAGTTCAACTTATTTTGGCACAGAGAAGTGGAGCAGATGTCCTGGCACCTGCGTATCTTTGCATGCAAAGCTAGCGATGCCCCAGTAACTTGTGCCTTGCTTTGCGGTGTTGCTGCCTGAAGTCTGGGAGAACTTTTGCAGGTGCTCAGACCACAGTCGCTTGAAACTCTGAGGGTTGTGTGAAGTGGTGGGTAATGGGCATGCTGGAATTTTTTATTTTGCTCGAAGGGATCCTTTGTCATCATTATCAGTCAAAATGCAGGATTTGCAGTGGCCACCTCTGTAGCATGCTGTTCCTCACAGTGGGAGAAGTATTGGCTTCTGAATGTGACCAAGCGAAAGGGAAGCAGAGGAGCAGACCTACGCTTCCAGCTGCGGCGCGAGAAGCTAGGTGTTGGTTTCTGAGCCTGTGTGTCACTTCTGTGATGCAGCTCTCTGTCATTCTTCAGCTTCATTGAGGAAATACAGGATGGGGATAGAGCTTTCCTGCCTAAAATAATGTGGTGAAGATTCAGTAAATCATGTTTATTGTATACAGCTGGGAGAGCCTCAGCTGTAATACACAAAGCCTTTGGCAGAAGTTCATCAGCAGGTCTGTCATGAAAGCCTCCCTCTCACCCTGAGAATCAAAGAAAAAATAAATAAAGAGGATGAACTATTTGCAATTCCCTTTCCACAGTGCATATTCCAGATTAAATTCCCTTGGTTTTAAAATGCTTAGTTTTTGGTCAGCTTCAAAGCAAAGTGGTGTTTCTGTCTTCTCCCATCCACTTCCAGGTGGACAGCAGGCTTGACAGCACTTGGGACTCGAGAGAAAAGATTGTGGCGTTCAGCTTTGATTACTGCTACTGGTCAATTGATCCCGAAGATCCAAAGTACGCATCTCAGGAAATGGTAAGTGATGCTATTCTTTGTGCCCGTCTTTGTTCCCAAACTGTTTTGTCCTTCATGTTCACATCTAGGAGATTGAAGAGCAGAGCAGATGAAATTGTTGTCGTCGTCTTCCTTTTTTTTTTTTTTTTATTTTTTTTTTGCTTATGTTGTTTGTAATACCACAGTGCTCAGGTACTCGGTACTACTTTTGAATTGAGTAGAAGTGGTAGGACCGCAGTACCTCAGTACCCGTGTTTGTCGCTGTGCACTCTTCCATGGGGTCTGGCGGCTTTGGTAGCAGTCGTTGACTGTGATGATCTGTGATGATCTTTAGTCTGGCGCTGCGAAATGTTTCATGGGAACGTGGGTCTAGAGGGAGAAAGCTCTAAAGTGAAAGGAAAAGCTGTGAGGCAGCTCTCTGTGCCCTGGATCAACAGTGAGATCGTTACCTCTTTAAAGAACAGCAAAAAATTTTAACATTTGGAATACGTTGCTCTGTGCACTCTTGCTAAAGAATCAGAAATCTCTTATAACTGACGTGGAGCCCTCCTGGTTTGAAGATGCAGGGTTTGCTTATAAAATGAAAAGGACTCAATATTAAAATAGGATGCGGTTAAAATTTTCTGTTAATAAGCAAGATATTATTAAACCTACTAGCAAAATAAATGACACATGGCAAAGCCATTCAAATATTTCTCTATGCATGCATATAATTATATATCAGTAATAAAATATTTTTTTTATACTGCTGTTTGGTCCTGGTAGATTTGCAGAAACAGTACAAACAGGACAGACCTGCATCTGTTTAATTTTGTCTGTTGTCAGTGTAACTGGTCTCCAAGTTCCAACCTATGTGGTTTTGTTGTTTTTCGTTTTTCTTTTCTAGTAGCTTTTCACAGCAAGTATCACTGAAAACTGAGCTAGTCCTGTGAAATTTGTATTACTGGAGGTGATGAGTGCAGGAATGTTTTAATTTTGAGTTTTGAGGGTCAGTATTTGAAAAAAAAAATCAAATTTGGCACTTACCAGGATGATAGGTCAAATTCTTTATTGTGCTGGATTTCCTGTTTGGTGCAATGGTGTGGAAGAGATTTTGATAGCTCAGGAAGTACAGATTTAGGGGTTTAAAAAAAGAAAGTCTTCTCTTGAAAGTTCTCAGCATTAGTTAAACTTCTATTTTAAAAATTGCAAAAAACAATATTTTTAAAAGCGTTGAACTGTTTTTTTTCCCCCCCTTTATGTTGTCTTATTTGGATTTTGTATTCCTCCCAAGTTTCTTTTTTAATACACTTGGAAATGAACTTCTTAGCTCTTTTGTGAATATAGCTAGCTTTCTAGATGAAATGGTTTAGCGTACAAAGCGTTGATAAAATGAAGTTCTGTGTTGGCTTTATCTCTGCTCGGTATGGAAATGATCAGAGTAGAAAATACAAATAACAGCTAGAACGTGTAAAATCTTGTTTTCTTGGTTGCGCTTTTGTTCTAGAAGAGTGTAAAATGCGATATAAGAGCTGGCTTTCCTTGCTGGGGCTGAACAGGTCTTTCAAACGCTTTGGAGGCCTTGTGTTATCACACAACGCAGTGTTATCCAGGATAAACACTGGTGGGGGAAAAAACTTGCTCATGGGCTTTAGACATCTGAGTGATGGGCCCCGGGCTCCTTTCCCGCTGTGAGCACGGCTGCTGCGGGCGCCTGGCGCTGCTGAGCGTCACTCCGTGCCCCGGGCAGCTCACCGAGCCACGGGCAGGTCCGTCTCACCTGCTGGAGGCATCAGCAGAGAAGGGTTTAGAGATGGGCTGGTGCTCTGAAAGACTTGAGATCATCAGTGAGTTTCTTGGGCTTTTTAGCTGTCTCAGTGAGACTAGAAACTACTAAAACATACACTAAATATCATTTAGAAGAGGGCTGCTGGAATACTACAATCTTACCTTGGTTCTTTTGCACTTGTCAGCCCTTTAAGCTGTTGATGAATGAGGTTTGTTGTACTAATTCCATGCTGCGGATGGGTACTCTGGTGCTGCCTTCGTGGTTTCTGAGCAGCTTCCTTACTGCGGTGATGCTATCAGCAGTGAAAGGAGGGTCAGCAACACTGTCATGCCATAAAAGCTTCCTTTCACGAGCTGACCTTGGACTACTTTGTTTCCTTTAAGATGTCACGCCAGCTCTTATTGCAGGTGCTTGGCGTGTTGACTGATGATGGAAAGTAGATTGAAGTATCTACCTCCAGGTTCGTTTTTATAGAATGCTCTCTTGTAGGAAGCTGTGTCCTTTTCTTGTCCTCTGGACTGAGGTATGAAGATAAAGTCTTGGCAGTTTCTTTACTTGTTATGAATTTGCTGGCATTGCAATAATAGTGGGAGGCCTGATGGTCCTAGTGTTTAGGAAGAATCATGATTTTAATGATACAGATCTGCTTCTCTGAATATTTTCACGGTTTCTTCTCTACGTCATTACCGTTCCGTTGAGGCTCTGTTCCCTTGTGTTTCAGAGATGACTGCATACGCTGCCTTGCATTCCCTATACCTTTTGATTATATGCTTCACAGGTATTTGTGATAGTCTTAAGTCACACTTGTAAAGTGTTTTCCAATATTTGGTTTAAAAGTTCCAACTAACTGTTTGCAAAAATAGTGCTTTCTCTGCCACCTGTATTCCTCTCTCTACTTACATTTGCAAAAAAAAGTGAATAAATGTTACTCATCTCGTTTGTTGCTCATAATTCATTCATGTTAATATTTCTTCTGTTACCCTTTTGATTAAACAAGATGGAAAGGCATTTTTCCCCTTAAATTTGGTGAAAGGAGATGTTCTAACACAGTAAGTTGAAGAGGAGGAGATGTGTGGTATGCCTTTATTCTTTTCTAGTAGCACTACAGCTAGAAGTGCTTTTCCCTGGAAAAAGCTGGAAGAAACAGAGTTAGAAATATGTATTACTTGCAAGAAATGTTATAGTCTGCATTTTTTTCAAGCTGAATTAAAAAAATAATTCTCAGTTCATGATATATACAAGCTTTCCTGACTGGCATTAGACCCTAAGCCTTCTCATGCCTCTGAAAGGAGGGAGGATTGCTAAATTAAAAACAAAACTGATTTTTTGACTACTGAAAGAAGAGCCAATCACATCTGCTGTCTGGGAAACAGGCTGCTCAGAAGAGACTAAGTCTTGGATAGTGGTTGGTTTCAGGGGTAAGTGGTAACTTTTTGTACTGTCATTCAAGATTATTCTCTTACTCAAAACAGTTGAGGAGCTAGATACGAGCCAGAATTCAGTTTTCTTTATTTCTTTCCTTTAGAAGATGTATAGTTTCTCTGCAAAACGTAAGGTTTGTGAAAGAATTCAGCCATGCAAGTATTGCATTCATTTTCTGAATAAACTGGACGCCGCATTTTTCAAAGCGCGCCCTCTGATTTTTAGGCGGTCGCTTTGTGATCCGTTGGGCCTCTTGCTTTTGTTTTCTCACAAGGCAGTTGAATATTTCTGCTGATGCCGAGTTGAGGTTTTCATCTGCTTTCACAGATGTGCAAGTTCTTGGCAAAGGAGATTGCCTTCTCTTTTTAAGCACTTTTTTTTTCTTTTTTTTTCTAAGTGGATTTGCTGCTATGTAAAAGGAATGGGGGAACCAAAAGGTATCCTTGGGGAAGAGTCACTGGTAAATCAACCAGAATGACTAGCCATTAAGGGAAGGAAAAAAAGGAAATAGATGTGCCAAATCCTCCGGTGGACAGAGAAGAACCAGGCATTATGGCTACGTGCCAGGGAGAAAGAAACAGGATATCAAAAAATGGGTGGAACCAGAGAAAGGAGAGGTAACAGAAGAACAAGAATGAGGACAGGAACAAAACATACGATGGGGGAAGTATGAAATGAGAAACAAAAAGAAACTTTTGTTCTTAGCTACTTTTTTTTTTTTAAAGTTCATATATGCATTTTCTGATCTTACCTCTATAACTTCTGTTAATGTGCATTTTCTATGCTTATTAATGAAGGGATGAATGTCCCAAACCATCACTGTCAAAATGTTATTAGAGTCTTAAAAAGTATAAGAAATTAATAATTAAGGACATGACATTTGCCTCCAAAATGACAGGAAAAGCAGCTTCTTGCGGAAGTATTATAGTTTCACAGTGGGAGGTTGTTGAACGCTGCACCTGGGCTCCACCATGTGCAGACCACGAAGCGGAGTTTCACCATGTCTCCCTGCAGTCTTGAATTAAGCATTTCTGGGAGATGAGTTTTATGCTATTTACTGCTGGTTTTATTTTGACCTAAGTGTACTAATCCAGTGAATGTCTTCAGGCAGCTGTGTGCAGTATTCAGGACTTTCCACCAGCAATATTAGAAATTCATCACTTTTTGGCCATTATATACTTATGGGGATGTCTGTTAGTAACCATTCATGGCTTATTTCTATTTTGCAATAAAAATGTTTGCAAACCTGTAAGATGCTAACACACTGTTTGCTAATGATATTATAGTGATATTTATAGTATAGTTCTTGCTCTAACAGGTAGGTTCAGGCTTGCAGATTCATTCTTATGGTTAAATATCACAGGTACTTTGAGACCTTTAAAGTTGTCCTATGAACAAATATTTACATTGTAGCAGTGTTTACAGTGTGCTTTACCTCTTGTATGGCAGAGAGCAGCCTGCTTCAATCTTGTGACTTTGCTTTGTAACACCTAAAACTTTTCCTCAAGTCTTTTTGCTCCATCAGGTAAAGAAAAATGTTTAAGATGGTTGCAAAGCATAGAATAAATGCCCACTGAAACCCCACTAGCCACTAAAATAATACTTAAAAAAAACCCAGCTTCATCTAATACAAATGCAGTTAAACAAAATCTGAAGTGTATTCTACACAAATGTAGGAACACGTGCAAGCAGTGAGTATTCCTGTAGCTGGTTGCTAGGACTTCTGTGCTCAGCTTCCCTCCAGCCATCCTACCCATCCGGTTATTGTGTGCGTGCGGTAGCGCTGGTGGGCAGCCTGACCCACAGGATGTACAAGCCAGTATTTACACGCAGCCGTTGCCAGAGGTAGCTGATGTACCGTCATCTGCGCTTTCTGATAAGGGGGATGCGTCCCATGACTAACAGGCCATGAACGGTGGCACCAGTGAAATCCGAGGTGCTGTCTGCTCAGTGCCTGACTTGCACTGGTTTTAGCAGGGTCCAGATCTCTGGTGAGGCTTTCTTGAAATGCTTTCTGTAAATCTAAAACTTTGTTTTCGAACCTCGAGACTGCGAAGTTTAGATCTTTAGACTAGATTTGATCCGATTTAGGCTTTTGACTTCTATCTCAGGCTTCCAGAAGGATGAACTAAATGACATTCATAAATACCTCTTTTCTTTCACTCTGCTTTCCTGCAACTCTTCAATTCCTTTTTGCTCTTCTGGGTTTTCTGGATGGTAAGGATATTACTTGAATTTGGCTAAGTAGTAGACTCATGCAGATACGAATATTCCTGTAGTGTCTGTCTGAATGTTACCATCTTTGGTAACGCTGTGGCCCTCATTGGACCTTCCAAGATGGAATCCCAAAGACAGACAACCCAAAAGTCTGTAACAAAAAAACAAAAAAAAAAGCCTTTGAGGTAAATATGGAGAGCAGAGATATTGTTGTAAACAACTAAGTGATCGTACAGTTTTACATCTTTTTTTTTCCATGAAGGATTGTACTCTCCTTTTTAATGAGATATATCTGCCTAACAACATTAAAAAAAAAAAAATCTCTGTTTCAAGATTTCATGTGGATTTTCTTATGTGTGGAGGTGGCAGTGTGATTTGTCTTATGTGAGAAGTATGGTCTGATATGGTCAAGATACAATTTTACAATAAGAAAGCAGTAGGGGTATAAAACCATGTCTTATTGCAAATGTCAGAAGTTACTCCTACTTATTTGGTCTTTTTTTTAACCTTTTCTTCACATTGGCTTGCTAATATAAGTGAAAACATGACTGATTATTTATCTCTCTTTCAAAAGGGGAAAATATAGATAAAACAGTTATATATTTAGATATATGTTTATATGTTTATTTTATAATGTAGTTTTAATATGCATATATGTAAATTATATAAATTTTCTACATATTTATATTTTATATCTATGTACTACACATACACACTGAATTTTGTGTATGTATGTAGAATTCATGATGGGTGAAAAATTCCAGTGAGGTTTCTTCCTTTATTATTTTTCCCCTCTTCTTGAAATTCCTCTGCCTGCTCTTTTGTGCACTTCTACTATGCGGTTGAATCACTGAGGGTTTTACAAGACTGCTTAAAAGCAAGATAATTGCCTTAAATTAAAAGTCATCTATTTCTAAACTTTGTATAACAAGAGATAAACATCCCTCTGCCTGTCTGTTCAGCACCCATTGATGTACACTGTTTAATTATGTATTATTTCTTTATTTGTTTAGAAATAGTTTCATTAAGAAGTTTTAGTTTTGTTCTTTGTTCTGAAGATAGAAGTGGAAATTACTAAAGGTTCGTGTAACTGAACACACATTACATCTGAAAAAAACTGAATAAGCGTTTAGGGTTTTTTTCCATTTCTTTCTTGTTTTGAAGCATCATAATTGCTTTTCATCACATCTTGACTTTCCAGGGTTTGGTTACAAGTTCCAGATAAGAAAATAGTTGGGGAAAGGAGTAGAAGGAAATACCATTCTCTTACCTTCTGTCAAAGCATGACTGAAAACCAAAGAGGAGATGGCACCAGTATGTTTATTTTAATGTGCAAGATCTTTAATATGGCACTAATCTTTGAATTGAATTTGGTATTGGTAGGATTTAGATTCAGTCTGCTATTTGAGGGTGTTAAGTAAAGCTATACGTCAATGTTCTTTGGAACCAAAATATTGCAACGTATTTTCTGCCCCGTCCTGAGCCTGAATAACTATACTTCTTCCTCCCCTCCCACTCGCCTTTTACTGACGCTTTTCTGTCCTGAGATGCAGCTGTGACGCTTCTGTGCCCCCGTCCGTTCTGGGTGAGGGCTGGTTTCTTCTTGCCTTGTAAATTCTCAAGACAAACTCGTAATTGCTTGTCTGGCATATGCTCTTGTAGTTCTCAGAATTATAACGTAATAAAGCTCTGCCTTAAATCTCTTTCAAAACCCATCAAGTCTTTCTCTCTCTCTTTTTTAAATCTCCTTGGTCTTGATGGAAAAGGAGGGAGAAAGATGGAGGAGGAGGTGGCTGTGGGCGTAAATGGCATTTTTCTCATGAAATATTTGACCGGCAGTAAGCATTCCAGCACCAACGGGGTTTTTTTCTCCAAGCCAGAGTGAGCTAGAAGTGAAAAGGAGAGTGTGATATAAGAAAAAGGCTTTTTGTGCCATAACTGGATCAGTACGTAATGGATTGCAGCGGAAGGAGGGAAACCTGCCTGAGTGCAGTGAGGTCTGTTACGTATCTTCTGCCAGTAACACAGCTGCTCTGCTCAGTTTGCATTCGAATAAGACCATTCTTTCTGGCTATACCAAGTTTTCTTTGCTCAAAACCTATTTGGGAATTATAGTGAATAATTGTAAACTTCAAAGCAGACTTTGCTGGAAGGCTAAAAACAAAATCATTTTTCGTTGGTGATACAGAATTACTTTAAATATGTTTTCATGAGGCAAAAACAGAAGTGGAAAACTTTGTTTCAGATAACTGAGGAATTATGTTAATAACATGAAGTAGTTACATAATGATATGTATTCATATGCAACTGTAATTTAATGCAGATGCTTTTCAACTGTAAAGCCTAGATGGGAGTTCGCAAGCATGAATTAAGCTGTGTGTGGGAAACAAGCTGAAGGAAATCAATACACTGCAAAATAGAGAGTCAGAAAGTCTCGTTTATTTGCTGGTACGGATACGCGCTTACTTTGTTTCGTTGATAGCCGCTGAACGCTGCTCACTAGAGACACAGATCAAATTATAAGGCTTTTGAAGTAATCAGCTGTGGAGCTTTTGACCCCGGGAGCGTCTGTCTGATGCCGTCAGGCAGAGCCGACGTGGAAAAGCCCCTCGCCGGCGGGGCGGGAAGGGCGACGGTGTTAACGTAGCCGTGTCCGCGCCGCGCCTGCTCACCAGCTGGAGACGGAGCGGGCCAGAAGCTCGCGGTGTGCCGACGGGGGGGAAGCGGAGGCGAGGACCGGGGGGAAGCCGAGCATCCCGCCTGCCCTCCGAGGGAAGCGGTGGCGGCTCCGGGGCGAGCCGCGGGCTGGCGAACGTGACGGAGCCGCGACGCCGCTGCCTTCTCCCGCTTCCCTCCGCCAAGGCGAGAGCGGTGGCTGGGGCTGCGCCCGCCTCCCTGTGATACCTTCCTGTCCCTTCCTCAGTGTGTTGTAAAACCGCTCGTTCTTTACCGTAGGCAGCGTAGGTCGCTGAGTGATGCTAAAAACATCTGTAGGTGCATTGAGCAGCTTAGCGAGCAGCCAGTTCTTCGGGCCGCAGAGAACCTGCCGGCTCCCAGCGCCACGTCCTTCTGCAACAGCCGGGGTTTTGTCCGTGTGTTGCAAGTTAAAACGAAAACTTAGCACTGGTGAGCTGCGATCTTTCTGAATTCATTTGCTGGCGTATGTTTATTTGAAAGGATGATTTTATTATTAACTATGAGGGATAGAAGTGCAGTATTCTTGTGTAAGATGTATGATGCTGTTGATCCTTTCTTACTTAGGGGAGTTTAAATTGTGAATGTTCGTCTCCATGTAAGCACATCACAACACTTCCTCCCTGCTTGTGGAGTAATGAAGTTTTTGCCTCTCTCAATCTAAAATGAAGACCATGTCTTTCTCTTTCTGCTTTGCAAATGGTTTTTCTTGTTTGTCTGCAAGTATTTCTACGGCATGACTGCATCCAGAACAGAAGACGATATTCACGGCGCTTCCAAGGTAGTGGTTGGTTTAAGGTTTGTTTTAGCCTGGAGTGGTTTATTTTCCGATCTCTTAGTTAAGTTGTACAAACAACTTCCCTGCTAGGCTGGTCTTTTAGGAGCTGAAATCACTGTAAAATTAGTCTGAACATCAATTAGGTCTCTAGGATCACATTGTTCTGCGAGTTCTGTAATCCCCGGGTTGAAGGATGTACAATTCCGTTCCTGACAGTGGAATTGCACAGGGGTTTGATGGTGGGTTGTTTGGTTTGGTTTTTTCCATAGCTGTCAGCTGGTTTATTCAAGATCCTGTTGCGTAGGGCTGTGTTGGTGTTGAATAGTGAGATAGATTTATTCCAACAGCTGCCATCAAGTTCAGCATAGCCATTTTGTTTATGTCTGAAAAGGTGCCGTGCTCCTGGCGTGTTGCAGCCAGGACGTTGGACTTGCATGTGTAAGTAGCTAATTCCTGGAAAACCTAAATGGTCTGCCTGGGTCCTGTATGACGGTTTATTAACGTATTGGGTATGAACAGCAATTGTTCCTTTATCTTACAGCAAAACCCAGCCCTTTTTTTTTTGTTTTGTACTTTCAATTACTTGTGTATCTTCACTAGTAGCTAGTTTTTGTACTTTTCTGGTGACTGAGCTTATATGCCTAAGAGAAATGTGTGTGTGGCCTTGAAGACAAACTGAATGAATCATCTTTTGGCTGGATCTGAGCACCTGCGTGTTGACTCCCAATTCTGTTCCATTTTTATCAACAAAAAGTCTGCCCTTGAGAGCTCATTTGTGAAAAGCAAAACTAACATCTCTGTTTAGCTGTGCTTTTTCTGCTAGAATAGATTCTGTTGGCAGTGCTCCTGGATTGCATGAGAAAGGAGTGAAGATGAATAAAATGAGTCTTGGAATACTTACTGTGGTCTCAGAATATCAAAATCGGAATTCTCAAGGTTAGTTTAGGGTTCTTCCCTTGTCCGTCCCGTCCCCTACCCCCGATTTACACACACTTATGGAAAGTTCTTGCTGTTTAACATAGCTTCAGTGTTACGAAGTTAAGACAATCTCATCTGAGGCAGGGGAAATGATGTTCAGTGTCTTAGTCTGGCAAATACCTTTTGAAGTATGTCTTGCCAGACTATATCACTATCATGTGAAATAGTTAAGGATAACAACAATTTTGGAATCAGTGCTTTGAATCAATCCTTCCTTGATAGGTTATATTCATTGTTGAATGGCAGGGAATGTTTGTGTGTGTCTGTAAGGATAGGCTTGCTTTGAAATTACATTTATTGACCGTAATGTATGTCTCAGCTTCTGCTCTAATACTATTCCAAAAGTTCTATATAGACAAAATTTTGTCTATTTTCCCTCTCTTGCATCTCTAAGAGTTTATTCCTGGATTGCATCATCAATACCTTGTGCTTCACTTTGGTGGTGGTGAATGTTTTTTAGGGGGAAGAGAGTCAGATTCCAAAGAGTATATGCCCCATCCCATGTGAGATTTGAAACCTCAGGCTGAAAAAATGAATCTAAGGATGGTGAAGTTAAAGCCCAGAATTAATTATTTTGGCTTATCTCACTTTTTTTTTTAATTAAAGTTTTTGTTTTATTATTATTTTGTAGATGGACCAGTAGGTTGATATCAGTTGATAAGGAGGGCCTTCTCCAGTTAAAGAATTAGAGATGGAAAATAGCAGGAGACAATTCAATTTAAAGTGCATATACCTTTGGTGGAGGTTTATTTGTAGTTTATACATGGTTTTGGAAAGGATGGGTCCACCTCTTCTGGGATTTTGTTTATTTTGGAATATAATTGAAAAGAAAAGAAGCTCAAATTAATGAGCTCAAATATGAAGAGGAGCTCAAATTATTGCTGCAAAACAGTTTATGCCTCTAGCTTTAGTAGCTTAAGCTTTCCAGGACCAAAAATATTTTGCAGGTTCTGCCTATGTCTTTTAATCTTAGGAGAAGATCCTTTAAGATATATTTAAATTAGGCTTCAACAGAGCAACATCCATGAAAGAACAACTTGCTTTGAAGAAGAAGTGGACATGATACCTGATTTTTGTTAACTTATGTTGAACGTGTTTTGTTATGCTTGTAGTAAATGGGTTTGAGTAACTGCTTATCAAATTAGGAGTAGATAAACTTTCTTTTTTGCTGGAACAAAAGTGTTGAAAGCTTCATGGTTAATACTTTGTTGTCCGCACTGTGGAAGAATGAGATCTCCTAGCAGACTCTAAAAGCCAAAGATCAGGTAAAAAAAATAAATCTCTATCTTGTAGAGCAATGGTTCCCAGTCTTTTGGAGTAAACTCCACCAGAGCTGTCTGCAACCTTCACAGTACAGATTGTCAGAATCATTTTGCTTTATGACTAAAAATCTAACCTGAGCTTGGAAGTACGATCAGAAGAGTTTCCTTGTTTAGTGCCCTGAAAACACATATCCCTTTGGGACAGGAGAGGCACAGCTACAAATTTCCTCTGTGGAGCAGACAAATCTGCCTTTAGCTGTTGGTGTTGTGATCCGCTTGCTTGAGCTTGCCTCACTTGGGCTTTGGGCTTCTGCATACCTCTTGCACAGCATCTCCAGGAGCTTTCTTTTGGTAGGACCTGGTGGTCGCAGGTCCTGCGTTTTGTGCGTGATAATCTACCCTAATGGGGGATACTGCCCTAAGGTCATGTTCCTTACCAGTCTGTCTTGTCTTGAAGGTCTCAGTTGCATTCCCTTCTCCTTAATGATTTAAAGTAGTGACTGGACTACTTCATGAGAGTAACTTTCTTTTTTCCCTTTATCAATTTATTGTATAACGTTTCCTAATAGAACACAAGTTCCACTTTTGAAACGTAGCGGTGTCTGAATTCACTGACCTTTTCATTGGCTAAACACAATGTGGAATCTAATTTATATATTTTTTTTTGTAATTCTTCTTTTAGTTCTGAAACTCTTTAAAACCAAGAGTATTTTTCATTGCTACTTTGCAGTAGGGGGGGGAAAAAGTGGAATGATGTTAAAAATCTAGAGAAGTGGCTGCATCCAAGAACGGATGTTTATTTAAACCTGGCAAAAATATCTTGTATTTCGTTTTTAATACTCTTGTTTTGAACCTCCATTTTTTTGCCCACTCCTTTCCCGTTTTGTGTGTTGTCACTTTAACGTCCTGCATAGCACAAGATTTTAATTTGTAAAGAAAAAAATTAGTATGTTTTCAACTTGGGAGAACTTTAAAAGATTTTTTTTTTTATTTTAGTGAGACAGAAGTTAAAAATGTTTCATGCACTTCATTAGTCATAGGTAAAATTATGCTGTTTTCTTTAGACAATAGAATGTGCTCCTCTGAATAGTTTTAGGGATTTTTTTCCTGGCTATATCGTGTCTAAGAGGGCAACTCCAGCATTATCACCACAGGAAATGGCTTGTCTCACTATTACAAAGCGATGTTTTTGACAATCTGCCAAAAGATCTTGTTTGTCTTGGTAATACGAAAGATTTGGGTTGTTATTGGACTTGCAGTGACAGAGAAATCTGTGGCCTTAATTGGGACTTAG
Organism: Rhea pennata; assembly: GCF_028389875.1. Lineage (NCBI taxonomy): Eukaryota > Metazoa > Chordata > Aves > Rheiformes > Rheidae > Rhea > Rhea pennata. The sequence continues at coordinate 15,521,292 of NC_084667.1, read as the reverse complement.
GAATTCCCTGGTCCTGATGCCTATTTGCTCTCTAATCTTTAGCAGATCTGCCTCTTGTCCTATAGGAAAGTGTGTGGTGTTATCTTCTACTGCAGAAAGCTTTGGAATGGTGGATTTCTTAAATGTTTTGTAGCTGCTTTTTAGATATTTTACAGGTACTGCAAGCCGGCTTGCTTTTTGCCCTGAGTCGACTTTAGCAGAGTTAACTGCTGAATTTAGCAACTTAGTCTGAGGCACTGAGCTGTCTTTACAGTTTATGGTGCCCAATTTTGCAGTTGGTGTGGGATGAAGTGGGTATGGAAGAGAAGAATGGTGTAGAGAAGAAGTAATGTCCAGCCTAAGCAATTTCCGTCAAAAAGACGAAATTTTTAGTCCTTGCAGCTTTTTTAACATAACATTACTAATTAAGTGAGCTGTCACTATTGGTTACACCTCTGGATCTAGCAGTTGGTTTGGTGGCTCCTCAGTGCTTGCAAGCTGGAAGTGAGCAGAGGCAGCTGACCTGGCAAAAGAGTAGAATTAACAATTTACTCAACCAGCAGTGCTGGCAAACTGCGTTGTTAATAAATTGTTGAGAATAAATTGCCAAGAGTACTCTCTGCAAACTCACGAGTGACCTTGAGTTACCTCTCATTGGTTGGATTCTCCCGGAAACTGCTAAAACCGTGAGAAAGCACTTTTTTCCCTGCAACGATTCTACACAGCTCCAAACTATTTCTTATAAAAAGTGAACCTGTGGGAAATATCCTAGACAGCAATCTTTTTTAGGCAGTAAAAAAGAAAAAAGTGAAACTTTAATGGCTGAAGAATCTTTGAAGAGCCTAAACCAAAGGCAAGAAACCTGCTTAGGAATTTGACTGCTGGTTCTGAATAAAGGCAGGATCTCTAAGCTCATACAAGTATGTAGGTTTTTCCTTCACAGCCTTTTGAAAAACTGGTCAAACTTTCCTGCCAGAAAGCATGTATATTTGTGTCTACCATCTTGTATATTTGGCAATCTTTTGTTTTGAGGAAACAACAGGGGGGGGGGGGGGGAAATCCCTCTGATGATCAGGACAGATTTAGCCCTAAATCCATTCCCTTAAAAACAGTAGGGATACAGTAACCTAGAACGTTTTCTTTCTCCTGTGAAAGACAAAAGTAGAAGCTATTGTGCTGTGAATTACTGATAAGTGTCCTTTAAACCTTCTCATCCTTCCAGGTATGTAGCCATAATTTCTCTTAAATATAAAGATTTCTGCTTAAAGTGGCAACAGTTGCTTCATATAGTCACATCATAGAAGGAGTTTTTTGTGACTTGAGTTTTTGTGAATTATTAACAAAAAACCTCCAACTTAATATCCCAAATTGTAGATATGCATTTTATTTACAATTATCCATATCTAAAAGTATATTGTAGAATAAGATCAGAAGTTAATTCTTCAAATTCTTTGACTCAAGTTGTAATAGATCAACTGAATGTTTTTCACGAGCTGAATTTGATGTGACATCGAGCGCACCAGAATAAGAGAGCGAACGCGGTGAGCACTGCTTGCTTTGCGCCGCTGCTGCCGACTGCTGCATGCAGAGGCTGTAATCCTAACCTGGGCAGGTAAAAGTGCATTTAGTTGTAAACCTGAAGGTAAATATATTATTGGAAGAACTCTGAAGCCTCTTTTTACGTATATTGCTAATACTACAGTTGAGTATAAAATACCAAGGTAATGATAGTTGCTTCTGAGCTTGCACAATGAAAAAATCAGATTTGAAACAGTGTTCAAGTTCTTCAGTGCAGCATTTTTATGCTGTTCTAAAAGTCTTTAGGGAATTTTTTAAGAGTCATTTTTCAGTGGAACTTCTAAAAAGTAGTATTTCTAGACAGGTTTTTCAAGAATGGGTTTTTTTTTATTATTATCCTATTCATGTATACAAAATTCAAGAGACATTTTATTATGGAACCAATTACAATATCCTATTCCAAAAGCTGACATAGTTGTAACGGTCAAAAATTGCAATTTGAGGTGCAGTTGAGTCCAAGCAGCGGTAAATCCTGTGAGCACTTGCGAGGTTCGCCCAGACCAGGAAACTCGCCTCCAGCTGGCACGCAGTGAAGCCTTTTTTCAGAGACTCTTGGAATTCAGTTGTTGCCTCTGGTTTTACAAATAAATTCTCCTGTGCCTCACAGAATTTCTACTGCTATCTTATTTTGAGAGAATCGCTGATAGTAATTACTATTTTCAGTATTTTCTCATCTCTTTTGCTACATCTTTATTTTCTTTTAGCAGTGCTATCTGTTCTTGTATGAAAGTGGAGAAGTAAATTTATTGCTCGAAAAGTATGTTCCATAGGCTTAAAAATTGTTTTCCAGTGATGCTCTAAGAACCAAAACGTCATCTTGAATTAGTTGATATGTGAAAAGAATACCGGTTTCCAGATGAAGGGGTAAAAGCTGAGATGTTCTCCTGATAGTGTCATGGTGCTGTTTCTCAGATATTGCAGAAGATTGTTAGCCCTTACTGAATTGCTGAAAAATTTGGATCACTGCACTTTTTCTCTTCTTCTTCTTCTTCTCTTGCAATAAAGTCAAGAGACGGATTTTCTTCTCCACCTCAGTCCTCCCTCTTGTCGCAGAATTAACGGGCGGTTGTTTCCAGAGATGCAGCTGAGCATCGATATTTGTCGCTGCTGCCTGAAACAATAAAACATACTAATTTTACGCTGTTGTTCTTTCCTTTCACGTGAAATGACAGACATCCGCTGATGACCCAGGATCGTGGCCAAGAGCTGGCTGCGGCAGGGGGGAGAGCACGGGATATTTATAACTTCGTTATTATCCAGCATTTGTTCCTCGCTCTCCTCGGCATGCGGGCGGCGGTGTTGACGGTATCGCAGCGCCTGGAGCGGCAAGGTGCCGGGGTTTTCAGGCGCCCGCCTGCCCCGAGAGCAGGAGTCGCATCTGGGCCAGGGCAGTAGGGCGCCTGAAACCTTCCCCAGGTGGCAAGGTGGGTTTAAGTGAATATCCCCTGTGTTTTCAAGCACGTCTGACCTTTTGACAGGTAGTTTTTCCTTAACACACCGTCAAATAAAGTCTGTTTTCCTACTGCTTTTTATTGCAGTCCAGCACTGCGGTAGTTCTCCTCTGAAGGGAAGAGTTGCTTCCTTCTCATCCTCTGCTTCAGCCAAATAATTTTCTTTATCTGGGAACGAAGCAGGATATATTTCTGAAGTCTATATAGAAGATCTAGAATTATAGAACTGTTTCAAGTTTTGCTTTGACAATGCGTGAAAAGTCATACATGACTAAGTTACTGTATCTTTAGTGATGTTTTTACAAAAATAGAGCATGGCTCTTGGAAAAACAGAGCACCTGTAAGAATTATAATTTACAGACTATCCCTACAGAAAGAGAATTAAAGTCTGAGGCTGGACGTCTGCCAGATGACGCACAGATTTGGATCCTGAAAAAGGAGCAGCTTCCCCAAGGCACACGGGCCCTTCCCTGTAGTCCCCCTGGCACAGCGATAGTTTGTAGCCATTAGCTTTTCTCTGAGTCGCCCAAGCAAAGATTAGTCGCTCTCCTGGAGAGAATTAACCAAGCTAACAACATCTGCTTCACATTCCCCTAGACTGAGTGGAAGGGGTTTTATTTGGTCCTTGGTGGTTCTGCTATGGCGATTCAGTCGGCAGATGCAATAGCATAATAATATCCCATGCAAACACAAAATACAACATATTAGTCTTAAAGCTTTTATTAATAAAGCTTTAAAATTCTGAAGGATTTTTCCCCCTCCCTCTCTCTGCAGAAAGCTTTACTACCAGCAGTGCCGCCAGACTGAGCTAGGTCTGATATCGCTGCTGCGTCAGGTTTTGGCGATTGCGTTGCTGTTGCGCTCGAGCAGCGGACGTGCGACGGTCCCCGTTGGGTAGGGACGGAGGGGTCTACGGGCCGGGGAAAATACCTGGTGGGAGTTCTGTGACGGGGGTCCGATCTTTCAGGTTGATGCCTGCTTTAGGATATCAGTAATTACATGGGGGGAAAAATGGGGAATCAATGAACTTTATTCATTGATTTGATTAATTTATTCATCGGTTAGGAAATAAGCATAGGTAGCGTTTTCTTCTTTCTGAAAGTGAGACTTTTGATGAGCAGATACAATCCATTTTCATGATGATACATATTTCTGTGATAAAGTGGCAGAAATAGAAAGTTGCTATTCATTGTGGTCAGCATTTCTTACGTTTTTTTGCTTTCCCCCCCTCCCAGAGGAAATATGCATTTCTGTGTCTTGTTCTGATATTTTAGAGCATCACCTTCATACCTTAATCGAGATTGAGTTTAATTGCGTCTTGTGCATCTGCGTCCCCAAGCACACCCAATAAATGCTTTTTTTCCCCTGGGGAAAGGAGAAAAAGAAATGCAGGTGATAAGACGAGCAAAGCAACCGCTGTCCTCCCCGAGGGGCGCGCGGGAAGCCCGCTGGGTGGGGGGCTGCCGCAGGAGCCCGGGGGGCAGAGGCAACCGCGGGGCTGGCGCTGGAGGGAAGCCCACGCTGGCGCTCCCCGGTTTCCTGGCTTAACCGGGAACAGACTCTGGAAAGGGAAGGGCTGAATAGGGAGAAGGAAAGACGGTAATCCTAGATGTGGAGCTCTTAACAAGAGAGAAGAAATGGGGTTTTCTTCTTCCTGTACTTTGATGTGAACGGGCCAGTACTGCAAGTACATTGCTCCCTTGCATCCTCTTTCCGCTTTTTTTTTATTATTATTATTTAAATCAGTCTTCAGGGGGTTTGTTAAGATTTTGGAACTAAGGCTTTTATCGTTTTGCCAGGAAAGGCTTAATCCTCAGTAAATTGTATTGCATGGCTATGCGGAGATAATTTTTTTCACCTTAAATGCAAGTAATTTTTTTCAGCATTTGTGAAGTCGCTTGTTGGTTCTGTGGTGGAGAAAAGGCAGCTAGTGACCCTCTTGTCCTACTTAAGTTCAGTCTTTTCCCCGTTTTAATTAAATCAGCAGTATTTTTAAAGATTATTTTTAAATTGTGTTGTGCAAGAAAATAACTGTTTCTTCTGGTTTTGGCCCCAGTTGTTAACTTGTGGGAATTTACGTTAGTCCTCTAATTTTAGTCTTACATTTTACAGTACGAGCAGTTTGTTGATGTTTATGGACTACACCTGCAAGGATTAGTAATTTTATTTGATTCAAAGAAGTTTGTATATTTAAAATCAGTTTACGTTTTTATTTTTGTCTGTTTCTTTGCCTTGACAGACTAACTCCCTTGAAATTTTTGAAGTTTCCAAGATCAATTTAGTTTCTTAATGATATTAAATATTAACCATTTCATCAGTTTTCAAATAAAGATATGGTTACCATACAAATAAGACATGGTAAACTATTTTAATAGCTTGCCACTGCTAAAAGCTCCCTCTCTTCCCATCCTTCTACCTGTGTTGCAGTCAGAGCCAGCTAGTCCTGGCATATTCATTGTAGTCTAAGCAAAATGAAGGTATTTTTACCAGAAACTTAGTCTTAATAAAAAACCCAATACTTAATTTGTCAATGCTGTTCCCTTAAATTTGCGAACTTGGCATTGCATGCCGCCTCTGGAGTCAGCCTGGATTTTTTTTTTTTTTCCATCTCACTCTGCAACTTGGCATATAGTTCAGTTTCCCAAATTATTAAACCCGAAAGCACAACAGACAGTGTACTATAGTTTGAAACAACTCCTTTTTGTTTCCTTTTGCAGTTCAAACTCTGTTTGGGTTAAGAAAGGAAAGTTTTATACTCTTGAAATTCATATTGCCAGAACTTTGTTCCCATTGGAATGTCCCTGTTATCTTTGAAATTAAAGTATTTATTACTGTAAGGGAGGCATTATTAAAGAATAAAGAGAACCCATTGCGGTTCCCATATAAAATACGTGGTTGCCATCGGTGACTTCCTAGCTGTATGTCCCTTCAATGCATATCTGTTCAACAAAAAGTCAGGGATTAAGATACTGATATTAACAGAGCTTCAGTGTTCACCAGCGTTGGTTTGAATCATATGCACTGAAGGAGTGTTTAATTATCGGCAACTGTATATTGGGATTGAAAGAACGACTATGAGCCAACGCACTGCTGTGTTATTTTGCATGTAACACGTATAAAAGTAGTAGATTACAGGGATTATAGCACAGGCCATTGATTTGATAGAAACTAAGAGGCCAATGAATATTAAAAAAAAAGAAATGGGCTTCATAATGCACACAAGCTGCTGGGGAAAATACACAATTCTAAAGCTTTTGTTGCAAAGTTAAAATATAAGATGCCGCTTTGAAAAGAAATAGAGTTTTCACACTTTTAACATCCAAGCAGAGATTTCACTGTAAAATACCAAAGTCCCAAACCATCACTGTTAATAGTAAATGTCTACAATTTATGTTGTCTGACTGGATGTGTTCCAGGCTATATTTTATTTTTCTTGGCATTAGCGCGCAAAGTATGTGTTTTCACGCCACAAGAAGAATATAGTCATGTGTCTACTATGCATACTTAGGCACGCGTGCACAAGTCTCGTGATAAAATGTGGTATACTCATAGGTGAATAAGGAAGGTGTTTTTCAGTATCTTGAAAACTCATTATTTAAACAAGTTGTAGAAAAGTCATTATAAATCTGGCCTTTAAAGCCACCAGAAAAAATAGCTGAGATTTAGCTCCATAAGAAATTTCTGATTCTACCATCCAAATTGGAAAAGATCAGAATGGAATATTCCTTCCCTGGTGGTGAAAAGGTTTCTCTTGCTTCTTACTCATAAATCTGTTTGGAAAGTGTATTCTTGATTTCTAAAAAAAAAAAAAAAAAAAAAAAAAAAGGGGGGGGGGGAGAGTTTTACTACATTACTGTTCTTTCAGCAGGGAGTAAAACTTTTGTCCCTGAGCTCCTGCTGGGTTTTTTGGACAGGTGCTAAGCTTTCGTTGAAATCTCTTGGATCCTTTAACTCTTGCAAAATGTTTTGGAGCCTTTGAGTAATGCAAGGTGCATTTCCAATTAATATTCATCATGTGTCATTTTTAAAATAGCCTATTTGGATGGAAAGGCTAAAATTCTTATATATTCTTGATAAAGTAGCCCTATTTCTTTTTGTTCTGTTTTATTAATTTTGGTTTTCTATTGAAACAGGTAGTAAATCCAGACTTTTTTAGTCAGAGATGAACTGGTATAAGACTAAGTTTTGCTGTGGTCCAAGCTGTCTGCAGTTTGTGATTTCACTTGCAAGAGAGATTCAGGCTTCTTTGCATAAGAGCACATTAAATTGACCTGTAGTACATTTGGGTTTCAAAGAATGACTATATACAGTAAATAGTTCATTTAATTTTTTTTTATTTTAAACAGGATTAAGTTAATAGTGATGATCAGGCTGCACTAAACAACTACAGTTTTTCTTTGTTCATTTGACTACGAAGCAGCAGTTAAAAACCTGAATTTGCATTTTAATGTTCTGCCTATCCATCACATAAAAACCTTCTTCCCTTTGATGTATTTCTTTGATTATTTGCAATTTAATTTTTGCATATTAGATGGCTTCAGAATCTGTCATTCACAGAAACGTTTGGAAAAAATACACTGTAGAGAGTTTTCTTCTTAAGTATTTGCTGTTTGTATCTTTGATGTTCTGCAATCTCAATCTAAATGGCATAAATTAAAATTGACTAAAATTATCCTGTTGATGCTCGCTGGTAATATGTAGTCAAATTAAAAGAGCTGATGTGCAAACTGGAGGTGAGAAAGGAAAGCAGCACAAATGGATGGGAAGTGGACCCACTGATCTCCTACGGGAATGTTCACCTCAGCATGACTCTTCATGGTGAATTTGACCTTGTAATTCTGGACTGAAGGTGCTGGACTTGAGATGCATAAAATCTTTTAACAGTAACTTTTTTTTCTCTATAAAACTGTTTTAAATAAGAAGGCAACCCTAAAATGATTTTAAAGCATATTTTAATTTTAAAAATTAAGTCATTTTTTTGGTATAAAATATTGCATAGCTGCCTGTTTTGTAAAGATCTGAAGTGTACCTATTGCTCCAAAAAATTTGCAAAACAGGTGAGGTGAAACTGAATATAATTAAAATTTAAATTGAAAAATAATAGGAGAGGTAGCTTCACAGGGAGAGGTTTGGGCTAACTTTTGAAGAGTAGCAGCATAAAATTTCACTAGTCATAACATTCTACAGGGAAAATCAGCATGAATAGTTTGATATGCTGTGGTGCATTGTGAGTCTTTTATATTTTGTACGTTAAGTTGTGGTTCAGAGGTACCATTCACATGTCCAAGCCTTCAGCTTGCGTTCTCAGACATGTTATGTTGTATGCTTGCAAGTTCTTCAAAAATGTGGTTGTCTGGGTCTTTTAAGTACCTAAATATTTTATTGCTCTGACTTTGATACTGGGAAGTTTTGTGAATTTAATCAAAATTGATTTTGATTTAAATGGTGCGCACTGTAAGTCTTAAGTTGTTTAAAAAAACAACGTAGGTCATAGGTTTCCACTGAAATGGTCTAAATGCAGCGGTGAGGACTAGCTTGTATGATTTGGGATTTGTTAGGCTTGACCTACAGCCTGGCCACTTCTCAGCGAGCCTGCCAGCCCAGTGCCCTGAACGGTAACGGTTGTCCTAAGTTCCTCCTGCAGTTTCTTCAAAAAGACGTATTTTTCTACTCATAGCGCAGTTGACGGGTAATAAATCACAGACCGTTTCACAAGTCGCCATGGGATATGCACCAGATGCAGCTCAGCAAGCGCAGAGCCAGCGAGGCAGAGCAGAGCAGAGCAGCTAAGGCTTTGCTGGAAGGACGTTCTCGCGTGGAGCAGGCTAGGCAGTGCCAGTCACGTAGAGTAAGCATGCAGTGAGGACGTCGTCGTCTTGGCCAAGTAGCAGGCTCTCTGCTGGAAGTCGTATCCAGCTTGTGTTCTTTTAAATAACTTTCTGAAGTTATCTTTCAAAAGTCAAACTTAGGAGAATCACAAAAGAATCTTTTTGTCTTCCCATGACATGGAGAAGACATGTTCCACCCATTACGTCGTGAAATATATCAGTTCGTATGTCCTGAAATGGTGAATCATAGGGTTTAATTTAGTATAATCGATAGCCGTTGATGCTGATGGATGGTTGGCCATTAGTACAGCAAATGCTTTGATTTCAATTGCTTCTCCTTTATTTTTAAATGAGCTGTGCGTTCTTTACTATCCTTCGCCTCTCCTTTTTTCTGCAGTACACTAAAACTAAGAAGCTTCTCTGATTAAACTGAGACTGTTATCAACTGAATGGACTGTAATCTATCAGGAAAAATGGTTTTGATAGGATTTCAGTAAATAATTTTTAAGATTTTAATTCACCATTATTTTAGTGTTATAGCATTGCTTTGAGATTTATTCCAGTTTTGTTTATAACAATATATATTCTCTTCAGGCCCAATTCAAAAAGGATTGATTTGAAACATATTTGCAGAAGCATCTGAGTAGCCTCGTTATGTTTAATAGGGACTGAGTGCAAAAAAGCTTTGCTTAACTGGACTTTGGAGTGCAAATTCTTTTGTTAGCGCATATACGGATACTGAGCACAGTGGTTTGCACAGTTAGAACCTGTGTTGTGATTTAAGCAAAGATTGCAAAGGGTTTTATGAACACATGTGAGAACATCTCACAATCTTCTACTGATAGATAATATTACTCCTACTTTGCTACTTGGCAAATAGAACCCTAAAAACGTGAAGTGACTTGTCTGGTGTCATAGGAAAGTTTCAGCAAGAGAGCTGGAAATAAAACGCAGATCTGAGATTCCAACTTTAATCTCTGGATAGTATTTCTACCCTTGCTATCCTAAAGGTTTGCCTGCCTGTGAAGATTTTGTGTTACTATACCTAGGTCCATAAGAATCCATCGGGATCCATCATGAACCTCCAGAAAGAAGGGCAATTGCTTAATGAGGAAACCATATTGTGGTATTAAGATACTTCGCTATATACTATTTCTCCCTATTGCTCAAGGTTTTACCATTTGAACTACAGATTTCTAAGCTGATAGGGATTTTTTGGCCTCCTCTGTGCACAATAAGAGATGCAAACTTCTACAGGTTACACAGTCCTGATGCTCTGAAGGAAGTGGGCATAGACTCACCTTGCTCCTATAACTGCAAGACCACTTTCCTATCATTTCTTTTACTGCTTCACTCCAATTCCATTCTCTTTGCTCCCAGGGTCCTCATCTTCTGGACTCTGGATCTCCATGCTTTTACCTTTCAAAATTTTTATCCTTGTTATTCTTTGTCTTCCACACCAACCTGATCTAATGGCTTCCTGTGCTGTGACTTCCAAAACCCATCCTTCTGTCATCTTTTCTACTGACTTCTTGCTCTCAAAGGATCCTAGAACATCGTTCCTCCCTTGACTTGGTGCAGTTTGTTTCCGTCACCCTCTTCACCTTGTTTAGAGCTTGTTACCAGTCCCCTTCTCTTTGCCTTCCTTCACCATTACCATCTCCCAGTAGTTGTCATTTTGGCCAGTTGGTCTGCAGACTTCTGTCAACCCTCAGGTTTGGCTGCTGCTGTCTTGCGTTTAGATCTGATTCTTTCCTCCTCCTTGTGTTCACATTCCCAATGTTGGAAATCGTTGGGTGCCTGAGAGGAACTTTCTCTTTCTTCTGCTCTGAATTTACAGTGTTTTGTCTTGGAGACATTCTGTCCCACAGCAGTCCACTTCTGGGATCTTGCTGAAAGTCTTCCTCAGCTCATGAGCTAGAGCATGTCTACAGCAAAATTACATGATGCAATCTTAGTCTCTACTGAATATGTGATAACTGCAGTCTTTTGCCTAATTTCCTAAAGAAATTAGATGTGTGCAACTTTGCAGCTGTCCTGCTTTTCCCAATAATGTTTTAACAAACAGATTAGGTGGCTCAAGAATTATTTTTTATGATCATTTTGCTCTGCAGTTCTGGGAGATTCTGTCGTCTAAGTGAATAGTAACCAGCAAAGTAGAAAACCCGGACGTGCAGAGAACTGAAGCAGCTGATGCATTCCCTTCCCTGCAGAAGAAATAGAAGCGTTCTGGAAGCCGGGGTGCAGGCAGTAGACGGGGGACGAAAACTATTTAGAAGTGCAAAAGACATTTGGAGGAGGGTGCCTTCGATCTGTCCTTTAACACAAGGTTGTGTGAGATGTAGTTCACAAGTCAAATGTAAATTATAGGGAATTTCTTTATGACCTGCCAGGGCTGAGAATCAGCCTGTGGTCTTTGGTGCAATACTTGTACGCATCTCCACTGGTGGTGATGGTGCTGGAGCAGCTGGCAGTAGGCAGTATTCCAACGGGTCGGTCACATCCTCTCCCCCAAGGCAGGACATGTTGTGTCCCGCTCTCGTGGACAAAAGATAGCTGAGAGTGGATGTGATGTGTGTGATAGGACAGCAGGAAGCAGTGGAGGGCTGGGAGATGCTGAGGGAAGCATGAAGAATTGCAGGAGGCAGAGGGGAAGAAGCAGTAGGGATTACGTATATAGCTGCTAGCTGAAACTTGGTGTAACTGTCTTTATTGGCCTACATGGTCATTTGAGCTGTAAGCCCCTGTTTTGTGCTTGATCAGTATACAGATTTACTGTAACGGATTAGTAAGACAGCTTTCTGAACTCTTGAGACTGATCTATAGGCCACACAACATCAAAGGATTTGACTTATTTATGTCCTGGCTTGATGGATGACTCATGCCAAAAATCACATAATAATGTCTTGCACTGCTATTGTTAACTCTCAGATGCTTTTCCAAATATCTTTAATTTATAGAAGAAAACCAGTCTGTGTTATAATGATGCTGTAAATATGGGGCTGACCTCTTTCTTCAGTACAGCTTGACTGAGAATAGTAGATTTGCAACAACATTACTGAAAGGAGAAACTTCAGGACATAAAGGAGAAACTTCAGGACATAGTTTGCCCGAAGTTTGTCACTGTGCTCTACATGAGAGGCATGCTGGTGGTCAAACATGCTCTGCTCCAGATGCTACCTCTGGCTGCATCTTTAATTAGACGATTGTCACAACTACTGCAAAACCACTTGGACAAATACAGTGACTATCTGCTCAGAAGCAGGAACTGTGTTGGGACAGTATGTGGGGGCATCGCGTGCTCTCTACTTGTGACCAAATGCAGTCGGATTACTAAAAGCCGAAAACAGTAAATCGGAGCACTGGAAGACTCATAACACGTTACAGAATCAGACTTTATTCTCTGAAGCAAATATGGGGTCAGGTTATGCAGTCCTTACTCATGTAAGAGATACTGCTGAAGGCAGTCCCACTGATCTAGTAAAATAAAAGCTACAGGGATAATGGCACAGTTTGAGATATTTATTCAATTATTATTTTTAAGTGAGGCCTTTTCCATAGAAAGGAGGGATGTAAGTAAAAACAGATGTTACAAGCAGCCTCCAAGAAATCCCAACCCCCAGCCTAATTGCTGCTGTTACATTTTCCCACAGCTCAGAAGGCAAGTCTCATGGACAAAGTGCTGCCCATGATCTTATTTTATACTTTCTAGTATGTGCTTGATATATAAGGAAAAACAGTTTCGGTTGTGGTATCAGGGAAAATTTATATCTGAAGTGGGTAATGGAAGAACTGGTTTTATAGTAGCTCTGAGAGAATTTTGTGTAGTAATTCTTTTCTGCTGTTGTAAAGACAAAAATTTTCCTTTCCCATTACCACATCAAATGCAACTTCTTAACTTACAATGTTCAGAAACCACTTTGTAATCGTTGCTCTGTTTTTCCTTTTTTTTCTTTTTTCTTTCTTTTTTTTTTTTTTTTTTTTGCCTAATGCTTTCTGTATATATATAGGTTTATTAGCTGTCTTCCATTTTTTTTGCCTAGACTTTTTAATGGCCCCTTTGATGCTACCACTCAAGCTGCTGACCTCCCTGAGGCTAAAATTTCTTCCTCCTCTTCTTCTTCTCTTGAATTATGCACTTTTCTTCCCTAGCCTCACCTTAAAAGTGACATCTTCAAGTGCTTCTCAATAGCTCTTTTGCGCTATTCATTTCTTTAGCTGCTTCTCTGTCTCTTTTTGTGTGTTTCTGGGCTCTTTAAACACATTTTAGATCTTTATGATGGCAAATAATTCATATCCAGGTCTGTCCATTTATGCTGATATTTGTGAAAGTAGTATGGTAAAGTAACTTTTCTATGAAAATAGATTTGAGCAATGGCTGTCTGTTAGGTGAAAGTGGTTGACTGGCTTGTTCAGCATAACTTTTGACCATCCAGCTAATATGTCTGGTCAGTTGTTTGTGCATTCATTCGTCTGTGTGTGGTTGATATATTTTGCTAAAAGTATTACATAATTATGTTAATCTTCCTGTCCATAAATAGTTGAACTTTTCATGGTGTGCTGTCCCTGATGAGGAACCAGGTGTGCTGCAAATGAGCTACTAGTTCTTAGAGTGCATTTTTGACTTGTCGCTTTGATTTAATTATTCAAGACCATAAATAACAATGTTATTTATGTTATTTATAAATAATATATGGAGATGTTTCTGATTAATGAAAATAATAAGGGTAGCCAAGTTCTGCAGAGTTAGAATGTTATTGATCCTTAGGCTAGGGATTAGCATCTTGTCTCAGTTGGAGCTGAAATATGATCTGAAAATAAAAACCTCAGGAGAGGATTTTTCATATCCGTTCTGGATAGTTCAGGTAGAATGATGGCATCTATGAAGTATATTTTACTGTTCATTTTTATACCAAGTTTAGTACATTTATCTGTCCAGGAAAGAAGCAAGTGCCCTGGCTATGGATTAGACTTTGCAATAGTGTACATCTATATATACTAGCTAGCTTTTTATGTGAATAACAAAAACATTAATACTTGTAATGCTTCCTTGGAAAGGCCAAAGCTGTGTTTCAGATGTAACCTGCCTCCTGTAACCTTATGATCCAACGTACATTCAGTAGGAAACTTTAGCAAGTGTTCTTTCAGTTGAGCATGGTTTTGGTGTTCTGAGAACGTGGTCCAACTTCTGCAGCCACAGTGACCCAACCCAGGCTTTAGAAGTCCCTAGAGACTGACACTGATTTGGTGGTAACAGTTTTTGGCTCTGTGGTAGGCTAAATAGAAGGCAGTGTGTATCTCTGTGCATAGCATAAGCAGAAAATACATCATTTAGGTTTTGGTGGCAGTACTTACCGTCCAAGTAGGTCAGATAGAGGCATTCTTTGGGCTAGGTCTGGTCTGCAGGCTACGGGTTAGACTTTGTTTTGTTCTGGACTCATAAACAGCTGCTGCTGTTGTCATTGTGCCAAAGAGCCTTGAAATGGTTTTCTGTCAGATTTATGCTGTGTACTGTAAAACTTGGTGTGGAGGGGGAGTCCCGAGAAATTCGTACAGTCCTATTATAAAATAAGAGACTGCAGGCAGGAAAAAAACCCACTAAACAATACTGCTCCATGTCATTGGTGCCCTTGGCATACCAGTACCCAGAGGAGGATCTACTAAGTGATACTGGACACTTAACCTTGTGCATGATTAATTAAAAGACATATATAATGGAAATCCTTGTCCACGTGGAGTTATGAAAGCTGAATGATCGAGTAATGCTGAATGCTTCCTGGGAGGACTATTATTTATGGACTGCTTTCTCTCTTTTGGTCTTTCCAGGTGTTCCAGGACCTCGGCACTTCTGTGTTGATGGGTGCATTCAGAGGATACAACATCTGTCTCTTTGCGTATGGACAGACAGGTTCAGGAAAAACTTACACCATGATGGGAACACCTGTGAGTTATTGCTTAGAGTTCAGTGATGGGTTTTGCAGAAACATTATTTGCTTTTTTTAAAAAACCTAGATTATGGTACTAGTGGAGCAGAATGCTTGCGCATGTTCTACTTGGTGAACGTGTGTGTGTGTATGAATGTGTAAAATGAGAGGTAAATGCCTAGGTAAATAATGTAGCATCAATTAAAAAAAAAAAGAAAATAAGGCATAATTTAAATGTTTCTTTTAGATAAAAACATCTTATGTAAGAATGAATCTCATTGCTATGCTAGAAGATATTAAGAATATATATATATATATATATATATATATACACACACTCTTGAATGCCTCCAGTTTTTTAGAAGCATATAGCTCAAGACAATACAATGTATTTGTTATAACGTAATTTTTTGGCAGTCTGAGCCATCCTGAAATTAAATTATTTTCACAAATGAAAATGGATGCAATTCACAGGTATATTTTTGTAACAGACTTTGTTATCTACTTGGAACACTTACCAGTTGCAGAAGCTATCCTTTGCCTTGTGGAAATGATACTTGCTTTACTTCCAGTTTTGAAATTAATTTGAATGGTATTTGTAGAAGCTGTTGTATTTTGAGGGACTTGGCTACCGGGAGCTACTTAGAGTGCACTTTAGTATTGGTACTCAGCTCCATGGGGAGAGTTAAGGACTCCTGCACTCTGCTGCAGCAGAAGGCAGCCTGGTCCTTCTCCATCATTATTCTTGGTTATTGGTAGAATGTGACTTTCCCCTAAACAAGAGATTTTATTTAGCAATTTGCACAAGTAGGCCTCTATTTCCTACCCCCAAGAGGATTCAATTTAAAAAGCGAAACAAGGGTAAAGCTTGCTCACATCCCAAAGAGAGGAAGAAGGCTGGCCTGGCCTGGTTTATGTTCTGCACAGCAGTGTGGATGTTTCTTCCCCCTCCACTGACATCAAGAATATGATTTTGTTTGGTCTGCACTGAACTTTTGTCCACAGTAGTATATTTTCTTGCAGAGTCTGAACCGTTTTTCTTTTCCTCTCCTCTTCCCTCTCGATTTTCAAATGCACCTTGTGAAAGTCTGCCACGGTATTCAGCAAGGGGATTTCACCGGAGCCTGAAAGTGTTTCTAAGGGTGTGCTGGCGCCGCAGTCACTGCGGTGTGAACAAGCGTGCCGCGAGACCAGCTCACTGCACAGGCGCGCGCCGTGGCTTCAGCGCTGTGCAGACTGTTTGGGCACAGCTGAAATTAGCTGGTTTAGGTACCGCTAGCGGTGCAGCCTGCACCGTGAGTCCTGCAGCCCGTAGCCTCTTCTTGAGACATGACGTAGAAGATAAAGCTTTTCTGAGCTCTGTGATGCCACAGCATAAAGAAACAGAAGCAGAATAAGGAAAAATAAAATACTATTAACTGATCAAACTAATTTCCGTGCTGGCCTGGCTGTATTTATGCTGAACTGCAGCACCTCCAGTGTAGACATGCCCCATGTCTTTACATCAAACAGCTCTTGATTTAGCCCTGTGAAGTCTCTCCACTGATACTGTACACGTTGCTCTAAAATGGCTATTTGCTATAAATAGTGTTTTTACTGTAGCCAAGACAGCTGAAATTGCACAGCACACTGGTCCTTTCAGTGTTTCATGTGCAAGATGCTTCAGCTGTGCATTGCCGTGCTGCACTCCAGAGTGGTTTGTGTTGTGATCCTCTGTACGGTCATTACTTTGATGTTGCACCATGATTCTGCCTTTTCCTCATTACTTGACTTTTATTTAATAAATGAGTTTTGTAAGGGTAAGAGCAAATATGTTAATTTTATTATTATTATTATTTATAGGCTTCGATTGGGTTGACACCTCGTATATGTGAGGTACTTATTTTTTTATTTCACTCACATTTGTTTAAACTGTTAGATCTTCTTGTTGGATTTAAAATTTATAAAAAAATTTGGTTTGTGCAGGGTCTCTTTTCAAGGAAGGATGATTACTTGGACCAGACAGCATCTTGCAGAGTAAAGGTCAGGTAAGAATGTCACTGTTTTGGTCAATGGTATGACTGCTTTCAAAAATACATCTCTGTAATCAAACAAAGCAAAGACTCTGTTTTCTCATATGTTGAGCATTTGGGGGTAAAGAAGAGGAAGGATGAGAAAGTGCTGATGTTACTTCTGAGTACTGCATGTATAGATAGCTCAAATGCTTTAGGAATTTAATTCCTGTTTGTCTAACTCCTATATTTGAGCCATAATTCTATGTTCCATTGTTATTCACAGTTCCCATATTCATTCTCTTATTCATAATACCCAGTGAAACACTGTGTTTGCAAATTTGTGGATTTGGACTTGTTAGCTTTAGAAAAAGCTGATTTCATGAATTTTTAAATGAAAGAGCAAATGTCTCTTGCTTCTTGGAAAATGGCTTATCAATTCTTTCCATATGCACTGCCAGGGAAGGGGCAGTAACAGAGGTAATGAAAGTGAATGCATTAACTGAAAAATCATGAAAAATCAGTGAAAGATTCAGGTAGTTACATTGTAAGAAGAGCAATTATATGTGCTTTCTTTTCATTTCTTTTTTTTTCTTTTCAGTTTTCTTGAAATCTATAACGAGCGTGTCCGAGATCTGTTAAAACAATCAGACCAAAAGAAACCTTACACCCTTCGAGTCCGAGAACACCCTGAAACAGGACCGTATGTACAAGGTGAGAGTAGATTTCATTATAGTATAAGAATTTCAATCTGTGTCTGGTCTTTACATATCTTCACATATGTTCCTGGCACAATCTTAATCATTTCCACTGTTGCACTGTTGAGCAGTCAATTTAAAATACATAATTTGAAGAACTCTGAAGCTTCTCAGTAAAACAAAGAGCATCACAGCCCATTTGTTCTTCTCTGCTTCATGCATTTCAGCTGACATGTCAAACTCTACTGAAGTCTTGCTATAACTAGGGCTGAGCAAAGAGCTAGGATGTCAGACCAGAACTTACTGGTGTAGGAATAGGGAAAGGAATATGACTATTGCAATATTCTCAGAAAGGGGAGAATCTTGTTGGTTTGCACTAACTTGATGGATATGTGGGTACTTTGGCTGCTGGAAGAGACAAAAGAATTGCAGAAGGCATGAACTGAAGGTTTACAGGAAACACTAAATGGGACGGAGGATGGGGCCATGGTTAGAAATTAGACAGTTAATTTATTTACCCAGTGAGTAACCAGAGACAGCAAAATATTAAGTAGTTTTGATGCACAAGAATGTTGATTTCCAGTTATAGTTTGGTTACAGGAGAAGTTAAGGCACTCACAAGTCTGGAGTATGAGTTCTGATGTTACTTTCTGATGTTACTCCATGTTGTTTCTGATATCCGGGCCGTTAAATCCTGCGGTATGATATGGAAGTAAAACTTGCACAGTTATTGAGAAGTCAGGAAGATGTATAGCCTTCAGGAGCAGATTACTAAGATGAATTTGGGGCCATTGTGGGAATATATGGAGAAGAAAATGTCAAATAGGCCTTAGAAAATCTTCGAAGACCCCAGTACAGTGATTATGTGAGTGAGCAAGGCAGGTGACAAGCTAACAAAATGCTCTTCAAAAGCCACGTATATGGTGTTGGCAGTCCGGGATGCTAGGAAACTCCCAGTGATTGATTCAATTAAACATTAATTGAAATTAACTTAATCTAGACCTTTACAGTCAGCCTGAATAAGCCTATGATCACCTACCCTCCTCAAATATTTTGCTTGTTAATGTTAACCTGTATAATATACTGAAGGCTTTGCCTCTGCCTGTTACCCTACTGGCTGGGTATCCCACTCTGCTCTGTTCGCCCTTTCAGGAGTAAGTGATGTGTGAGCCATAGTATTTTGCTTTCTTTTGTCTTAAAGAAACCTAGCCTGATCAAGAGATGTGTTGACATTGTCTCTAAATAGGTTCTGTAGACCCTTTCTATCTGTTCTGTTGCTTGGCAGCAGTATATTCATAAAATAACAAAAAAAAGTAGATATTGTTTGATATTCCAGGCTGGGCCATGAGAAGTGATTAGAATCTATATTATCCATCAGGGGCCAGTAAACCTCATTTCTCTTTATTAAACCCCAGAAGACCCAGGATGGATAAAGTAGGTTTTTTAATACAATTTTTTAAAATCACACTCTTAATTGTGACTGCAACAGCAGTCCCTCGTGTGGTTTTGTGTTTTCTGGGGAATCAGCTTTCACGTCAGGTAGCAGAGGAGAGTGAAAAAACAATGTGGGTTTTTTTTCATTTCATTTGTCTTTCTTGATTTTAGTTCTTATCTTCTCTCTCACTGTTTTTGTACTTGTAGTTCATTTCCACTTTTGACTGGTGCACTTATTTCAGGGTCTTGCATAGTTTTAAACTGGAGTTTGGCCGTTCTTGCTTTGTACATTGATTAGGGTCTCGTGTAAAGTTTGCCTGCTATGTGGGTCTGTGTCTGGCCTGCGACTGCCAGAAGGCACGTTCCTCAAAGTTAGCGCGCCCGGTCATAGACAGTAGCTTTATAATGGGGATTGGAAAAGGCTCTTTTCCAAACTGATGCAAGCTTCAAAAATTGGTGAGCTTGTTCAGAAAGTAAGTGCATGCGCTTCCTTTCTGGTACACCTTGTCTCTCTGGTGGGCAGAACTCCAAATTTACCTCTGGAATCGCTGCTTCTGAAGGTGCTTGGCTGGCCACCAGGTGGATACTAACTCACTTGACACCTGGGAAGGACACGTTTAGTAGGGAAAATGCGTTTCACAGAATTTGGTTGGTTCCAAACAAAGCCAAACAGATACTCGCTTGTTTTGGCTTTTAAATATAGAGTTCTTGTCTCTGTTCATTTTCTAAATTCCTGTTGTTCTCCCTGGTTTGCTTTTCTCCCTCTATTTCTCTTTATCGTGCCGTTACCTGCGTTTCTTATTTAGAGAATAAGAATTGAAAATCAAGTTAATTACTCATGTCCGGATTTTTAGAAGAGCCCTAAACAGTTAGGTTTCTTAGACACAAGCTAAAATAACAGCAGTGATGTGTCACCTTTTGTCCGAGAACCTCAGGACGCATCACCCACCTTTCAGTAAGCCTTATCACCACGCTGTAGAAGAGGCTGATGCTACCCACGCTTTAGAGATTGAGCTAAGATGTGACAACAGACCTGACCAGGCGACTCAGTGGCGGGGTGAAGCCTGGCATTCCCAGTTCTTCCTGGGACACCTGCGATGTCGGTAACAGAGCATCTGAGGACCGCTGTTACCCGTCCCTCATTTGAAGCAAGCAGTTGGGAAGTGTTTCACGTGTAGGCTGCCACGCGCGAGGGGCTGTCTGGCACTGCGGCTCCTTCAGCTGTGCTTTCCCAGCACAGCAGCGTCCTGTTTAACAGAGAGTTGGAAAATAGATGAATTGATGGTCTCATTAGTATGGCAAACTTACCATCCTTTGAAAAGGAGATTCGTAGACATTTGGCCTTTATTGAGATCTTTCCAAGATTCTTTTTCTACCTGCTTGTTATCTGAGAACCTCATTGTTGGTGGGGTACAGACACTAATTATTTTCTTTTAGCAGCTGCTCATTCACCATACAAGAAAAGGTCTTTAAACGGCTTCCTTCCTTGGCAGTTTCCATCCCTTTTCTCAAGCCTGTGTCTCCAATGATTCCTTGGCTGCAGTTTCCGGGTTTTAAAAGAAAATGAAGTTATAGCTGGGATGCAGAGGTCTGACAGTGGGCTGGCTTGCCTTTTGTCACTAGTCTGTCCTCATCTGGAAACTTCTAGGCTAAATCTGTCACTTCTTCTTTTCCAGTTTTGATTTATTTTAATTCTATTTTACCCTTTTTGAATAAGAATTTTATACTTGGATGCAACTAAAAATTTTAAATAAAACACTTTTTTGTTAGAGTTCTGAAATATCCCTTAAGACTTCCCTTTTGATGAAATTTTGTATTTTTTTAGTATGAGAGGAGAGTACAAAAAATGTTAACTTAAATAATATTTGCTGGGTTTGGACACCTCATTAAAACCAGGGTAAGTGCTTTACTTTAGAAGGTTCTCTCTGTCTTCTGTATCTTATGACAGGCTCCAAAAATCTTTGTGTTAATGGCTGTAAGAAAAAATGTAATTTTCAATGATAAATGTGTTTCGCATTTTTAGAAAAACTGATCTCATGCATGAAAAATGAAGCGATTTTTTTGTTAAAGGCATCATGGGTGTTATTGCAGGCTGCTGTGAGAGCATGTGAATAGAAGTGATTTGAGGCTGATGAGTCAGTGGCTAGAGGCAACAGTCAGATGACTAGTTCCTTTTTTTCAGATATATATATATATAAAAATATATTAATAAATGTGCATGTACAGCTTATGCAATTAAGAACTGTAACCTTTTTATCTGAGCCAATCTTTGTATCTTTTGAGAAGAGGGATTAATGAGGATCTGTTACGTAGTTTCTTATGGAACCGCGCTCGTTGCTTCCCGTCGCAAATGAGCAGCAGCGAGAGGGGTATTTTGCCTGCAGGTGAGGAGCACAGTTAGCTGGGGTTTAATCACATGCAATGCAAGAAAATGAAGCAGTTCACAGCGCTGGTACAAAATGCCCTTGTCAACTGCAGTAATATACAGCCGCAGTCAACAGCGGTTGATCTCTGTGCTGAAGGCGGCGGCGGTTTTTCGTGTAGTCTCCCCCACCGCAGGACCACGGTGAAGAATCTTGTTTCCAGTAGCTGGATGGCAGAGACCGGACTCATCCGCAAAGCTACTGGAAGAGCAGCTTATCTTGCAGCTTGCCTCGCATTCCCCTTCCAGCCGGTGTGCTGTGCGGGAGGAAGGAGAGGGGCGAGCGTCGGGCAAAGCTCACGCGTTTTCCCTCCTTCCCCTGAGATCCAGTCCGCTGAGGACAAGCGTGTGCGTGTGCCGTTTGCAGCACGGGCTTGGAGGCGTCTCCTCGGAGGCTCCGCTTGTGCGGCGGGTGTGTGGTTGGTGTCAGGGATATCCGGAGTGCTGCTAGCGCTCGCTCGGGTGAGGAACAGGCAGAGGGGAAAATCAGAATTTAACCCCTTTCAGGATGCTTAGTTGCCCTGGTATTAGAGGGGGCAGTGCATTTTCCATTTGCAAGTCCGGTCAGGTTGTCCCAGCTCCCAACGCTTAAATCTTTTGAATAGTTTCCAGCCCATCGTTTTTCCACGTAAAAGCTGTGAGATTGTAGCCTTTAAAATGCTAAAAGTGTTTCAGTCCTTCGTGCTGGAATCGTTTCAAGCCTCTCCCTCGCAGATGGTTGCACTGTTAAGGAATCGGCCGCTCTTAAATCAGGAAATGATGCAATCTATTTTGTTGCTCCGAGACAGATTTCTGGGGGAGATTGTCTTGCTCTGAGGCAGATTTCTCGAGAGGAGCAAGAGCTTTCGGCCTTTTGTTAGTATTGAAAATGACCTCCCTTTTTGCAGCGGCCAAGCGAGCGTTGTCATTTCTTCTCAAACGACGCTCGCAGTATTTCATTTACCGTGTTGTAAAGCAAATTATTTTAGAACTCTGTGCCACATTCGGTGTATGGAAATGTAGGTAGGTAAGAATTTCCTCCATGCCTCTGTTACGTAATTAGTGCTTCAGCTGGTTAAATAAAATCCTGAAAAATGGCCTGGGAAAACAATACATGGTGATTTCCATATTCTGTGTTTGAAAACCCCAGTGCTGTTGGAAAAATCATGGCCCTTTTTCTCAAATGGAAAATGTGACGACTTCTGGAATTATTGTATTGGAAAGCTACACCAGAGAGCACAAGAACTGCTTTTCTTTGAAAATCATCCTATACTTGTGTGTGTGTGTGTGTGTGTGTGCCTGCATATACACTATAGTAATGGGATTTTTTTAAAAGTCTAGGTAATCCAAATACTTTTTTTTTCTTGTGTGTGTATCAGTTGTTAGATGACTAACATTAATTCCCATCTCTGGGCTAGATTTTGCTTTCATTACTATCTGCGGTGACAACCTCTAACAACATCAGAAATAGTTATTTCAGTCACGCTGAATTTTTAAATTCATCTTGACTTACACTCTGGCTGAAGATAAATTGTTTGATCTAGATAAATCACATTTTTCAGTACTCTGACCTCTCATCCACACTGTAGTGGCCTACGGTAAAACAAAACCTGAATCAGAGCAGTAGTGAACTGAAAAAAATGAATAGCCCTGGACTTCAACTTTGAGATAAAACATTTGGGAAGGAACTGTTTTACTAGGGTGCATTGCATGGTAAGTCTCACTTCACAGCTCAGAGGGGTTTTTTTAGGAGTCTCCGCAGTGCAAATGATAAGTTATCGTCACCACAAAATGCAGAGGAGGCATTAAACTGGATTTATGTGATATACTAGCCTGCTGAGGTCAGTTTTGTGTCTGCTGGAATTTGCATTTTGTTAGGTGCTGGCAGTGCGATTAGGCACAGCAGCGTGCTGCCCTCCTCTGGGGCTGCCTTAGTCACAACCACCGTTCTGCTACCCTCGGCTCTGCAATGCAGTATTTCTCTCACTTGTTTTTGGCTAGCTTTTTCCTTAAAAATGAGATCAAATTAAAAAAAAAAAAATCCTGAAAGCAGGAGGTATAAAAGGCCTCATGTTTCATGTCATGATTTGGATACCCTCTGGGGAGAACGAGAGCATCGGGACTCTTAAGTGTTGTAGGCTCAGTGCTAATTAAAATTAAGTACGTGCTTAAATATTCTGCACAGGGAATGAATCCTAATTCTGAGAGTCATGTGAGCAGAACCATTACCCAGAGGCAACAGCTAAAATTTTACTCCTGTGCAGGATACGTACCCAAATAATAGTGGTAACATAACTGCATCTCCACGAGGAATTCCCAACTGTACTATTTTTTTAAATATCACTGTTCCACTGGTGAGTTGGAAATAGGTCCATCCTTTCAAGGTGCAAGGCATTTTTATCACTCACGTCACTGCATCTGAACATGGACTGCAATGTTTTGTTTTACTTTATTTTAGCTAAAATAGTTCCACCAGTTCAGAGACTACTTGTAGAACAAGCAGGCATCCCAGCAGAATAGCTTTTTGCTCCAGATGTTGGGTAAATTGTTGTTATGACTCCACAGTGATAAATGAAATGAGGGGAATGAAACTTTCTGAGAAAAATATGCATTTAACTCTTTTTAAATGTTTGGCAGGATTGTCTCAACATTTAGTTACAGACTACAAGCAAGTTGTAGAACTTCTGGAGAAGGGAATTGCTAAAAGGTATTTTATAGAACGAACAAACTCTGCCTTTATTTAACGCTTTTCTTTCTCCACGTTTTGATTCCATTGATGGCTGCTTTTTAACTTACCGCATTGCTGATGCTTTGCGATAGGATATGTCTGGTTTTACGATCATTGCCAGGAAGATGCTATATATCCTCGTATTATCCGTAATCGTAGCCACAGGGGCTCACAAAGTTGTTGTTAAACGTCTTTCTTCAAAACTGATCCCTTGCTGACTTACACACAAAATTCTGCCATCTGCCTGGAATAAAAAAGGTAAAGCCAGGGAAGTTTTTGCCATAAATGGTTTGGCATTTTTTTCCTCTGCTTGCTCGTGGCACTTTCGACCGCATAGCTTTCAACTCACTGCTAGTGCAACTTACTGATTTATGACTGCTGAAAAGATGATATGTTTTTCCTTAATTTTCATGCAAGAATTTTAAATTTTTGCACCCAATCACGTGCGTGGTTGCGACAAGAGGACTGCAGGAACTGGCATACCAGTGAAGTCAATTGTTAGTCGAGTGATTTTATTCCTCTTTCTACAGGCAGCCTTGAACACCACACAACTACCATCAGAGTGATGGAGAAAGAGTATTATTTCCAAAGGAGAATCCTTCAAATACACAGCACAGTTCTAAGAGTGATGTTAACCCTTTTGAGAAGGGAGGTTGAAATGTCAGGGTAGCAGTGACGCTGCCAAGTAAACATAAATTAATGCTGCACTGTGACAAAGACAGAACATGCAGCAGGATTAATTTTTGCTCCTTATGCTTGTGCCAATTAGTAGATATAACTCTGTTATAAAAAGAGAGTTTTTCAAAATAAGTTGCCAGTCTATCCACTAGCGTAATGCTGCAGTGGTCTCATTGCTGCAGTAGAAGACGTAGCAAAATCACTGCTTCAGTGTTTGGGTTGTAGGTTTATGTGTTGCTGAAATTTCAGCCTTTGTCATTTGCCTGAAACCGGGCCACTTCTCTTTGGGGGTAGTTTTTCAAAAACTTGTTTGGAATATACAGAAAATGCTTGTTTACCTGCAGTCTTTGTTTTTTATAAAATACTCTGCAGAGTGCCTGTTAGCACGTCTACGAAGACGACCGAGGCGTCGGAAAAGGGCCGCAGAGCGGGATGTGCCGCTTTTTTTTAATTTCTTTTTTTTAATCTTGCTCTCCTAATGGCGTGGTTTGTCCTCCTTTCTAGGATCACGGCAGCCACGCACGTTCACAGCGCCAGCAGCAGGTCCCACGCTATCTTCACCATCCACTACACCCAGGTTAGCTAAAAATAGTCTAACTTCCTTTTCTCTTCACCCTCAAAAATCATTGTTCAATGGGTGGTGCCCTGGTTTTGTGTTATTTGTAGCACTTGCAGTGGAAACTGTTACTGATTTCCTTCGGCTCACCCTGCAGCCGTGTTTCCTACGCTGCCTGAGGTCTTGAGTATTCCTGTTCCTTCGTGCAAGCTGGTAGTTAGAAGCGATGCCAAAGACTCACCGTAAAAAGAAATACTTAAATTTTTAGGCAGCCTTTTCAAATGCAATGCCCCTTTTATCATGCTGTGCGAACCTCACGCAGAAAGGTTTGAGGTTCGGTTTTGTGATGCTCATTTCGGTTCCTCAGTTCCGATATTACCTGGCGATTTACCTGCATTTTGTGTCCACCCAGCGTTTCGGCCCTGCTCGTCTCTTTGGCGTCCGGCAGCCGGTGCGCTCCCGGAGGAACTGCATCCTTCCTGGCAGGGCCGCGCTGCAGCGCCCCGATAGACCTGCTCTGCCTCGCGCTTTCGGGCGTCCTGCGATCGCAGAACGTTTGGGGATTTTTTTCAGTAGTTTACAAAAGAACTTTGGAAAACGTTAGTGGAAGATAACTTTGCACGATCTGCAGGAGAGCCTCTCTCAGT
Source organism: Rhea pennata (assembly GCF_028389875.1). NCBI lineage: Eukaryota > Metazoa > Chordata > Aves > Rheiformes > Rheidae > Rhea > Rhea pennata. The sequence continues at coordinate 15,495,399 of NC_084667.1, read as the reverse complement.
CGCTGGCAGCAAAGCTTTCCTCGAGGGGAATCGGCGTAAGAGGATGGTTCCTGTGTCACCCGAGAAAGCAGTCGAGTTAATGGTTCAACCATAGTGGCCCAAGATTACAAAGCAAGAGGGTGGGACAGTCCAATGTATAAACAATTTCAAATAAAAGAAGGCACCTATTTTTTTTTGTCATTAATGAAGTCAGAGGAATAATCTTCCTTATTTACATTTTTATCTTCAGGCTATATTGGAAAACAATCTCCCTTCTGAAATTGCAAGCAAGATCAACTTAGTGGACCTTGCAGGCAGGTAATAATATAGCAAAGGAGTAAAAAGATACTGTTCTGTGCAAATGCTGGTATTACTGGCTTAGAAGTTGGCATTTAATATTTTAAAGTTTCTTTAAAATAACAATAAATCTGATTTTTGTGTATGGTAACAAGGCACATTGAGTTAGCGTTGTATCTGTCATCCATTCTTCTGTACTGGGTATTGGGTTTCACCGGAGAAGGGAATTCCTGGGTCCTCAGGTCCAGGGCTCTGCTGCTGCAGATGTTTAGTGTAATTCCATTTGGAAACTGCTACCCGCTGCTCTCAGTAAGTGGCTTTTCCAGTAGCTGGGGGGGCAGTTTTTACCAAACCCGAGCTTGAGGAGAGTAGATCGAGGGAGAGCTCCCCGCTGCTGCCTAGCACGGCAGCAGGGACCCGGCCCTAACTCGGCGCTTGCGTCGTTCGCCTGCCGGCAGCTCCGAAGTCCCCGAGCTCCAAAGTCCCCCAGCTTGGCTACGCGTTTCGGCGAGGCGTATGTGGTTAAGCTGGATGTGGCAGATAACAATAAGGTGGAAATTGTGCTGAGGAGTTGTAGGACTGTTACAGAATGTGACGTTTTTCTTTCTCGAGAATGTAAATTGCTGTGATTATTTGAGCACAGAAAGTAGTTTTGAGGGCATGTATAATTTTTTTCCACAGAGCCAGTCTATCCTTACAGAGTTTTGTAACGTGAGTTGTTTTCTTAGAACCTCTGTGATTAGATTGTCCAATTGAGGCTTGAATGTCTGTTTTGATGGGTCTCTAAAGCAGGTTGTGCCAGCAGCCTTTGACGGTTGTTGGGCTTTCTGAATCAAAAGATCGATGTTTCAATTAAAGTGTTCAAAGTATATCTGTTTTTAACTGCAGAACTTGCAATTTCTGTTTTCTTGCATGTCAAAAAAATGAATAATGCTTTCATATTGATTAAATATTAAACGTTTTTATTTGATTTGCATTATTTTTCCCATGCTTGTGTGCTTCAGTGAAAGAGCTGATCCCAGTTACTGCAAAGATCGAATTACAGAAGGTGCCAATATTAACAAGTCATTGGTTACACTTGGGATTGTCATCTCCACGTTGGGTAAGCGTATTAATTCTTTATGTTGAAGGACATTAATAAAACCATAGGACTCACTCCCCATGTACTATGTTTTAATCTTTGTCTTTATTTACAACAAGAAGGTAAGCAGAACAGTTGTGTGGCTTCTTCATAAACGATAATAACATTTAAGAAAATTAAATAGCTATGGTAGAAAAAGATAAGTCCTTCCATGAGCTCTCTCATATTTTTCTTTCAGCACAAAATTCACAGATGTTCAGCAGCTGCCAGAGCATAAACACCCTAACGAGCGAAGGGGAGAGCAGTCACGCAGGCAGCCCCTCCACAGGCAATGTTGGTGGGACCAGGCGACAGGCTTACATCCCGTACCGTGACTCCATCCTCACCTGGCTGCTGAAGGACAGTCTGGGGGGCAACTCCAAGACCATTATGATTGCCAGTGAGTTTGGTTTCTATTCACTGTTAATTTTTTGCACTGCATTAGCCCCGTAAAATACATCTTCACTGAGGTGCAAAGTCAGCTATGTCACTTATGAAAATTTTCGCATGATCAGATTCTAAGTCCTTCATAGGATATGCAAGGAGTAATCTTACTGAAAGAAAAAGGTGTGCTGATTGTGCATGACATTAAGCATAAGAGATGAGTCTTTCCAAGGTTACAGCTTCGATTTAATGCGATTTATTCACTTACAAATAGAATCTGGAGAAACCAATCTCTATGAGATTGATGAAATATCCTTAAGGATATTTTTGGTTTTGTTTTAAAGAAGCCAAACTAAAAAAATCCACCTTTTTGAAAGACGTTGTTTCAGAGATTGCTTTTATTATAACACCAGTGCTTGTGTTCTCTCTGTAGCTATCTCTCCTGCCAGTTCCAGCTATAATGAGACCATGAGTACCTTAAGATATGCTTCTAATGCCAAAAATATAATTAATAAGCCCAGAGTGAATGAGGTGAGACTTTGAGCTTTGCTTTCATTCTTCCCCAGTTTTGTTGGGTGTATTTAACTTTTTTTCTGTTTATATGCACTCTAAATAAAACTCATAACTGTTTTTCCCAATAGGATCCCGAGTGTTGCAGAAGTCATTTCTTTAATTTACTGCAATTTAAATCATTTAGAATTTCACGTCCATTAGACGTTCTTCTCTGTCTCTTTAGCTTCCCTCCTTCTTCTTTCTTCTCTTTGAATTGTTATGATACACGTTTGCTCTGCATCTTCTTTTCTAAATATTGGCAGGTTTGCAGATCTGTTAAGATTATTGGTTACTGTTTAACCTGTTGTTATAAACACACAACCCTTCCTTTAGGCATGTTAAAAGAACACTGTTAAAGTTGCAAAGTCAAGAATTCAAACGTTAACTTGGCAGGATTAAGGCTGCTTGTGTAGTCTCAATTTGACCTCTTTTCAGTACACCAGATGCTGAAGTCTTTAGGTATATGGGTGCCACGTTTGCCACAGAGACCCGATTTCATTCTTTGGATAAGAACCATGACTGTACGGTAAATTAGCCTCTTAGATTGTGTAGGGATCCTGCACACTCTGCATGTTAAAACATGGTCTGGTGTTAGTCTGATGCTGCCCTGGAGATCTGGGTTCGATCTCTGTCCTGCTGTGCAATACTAGTTCAGACACTTAAACTAAGTTTTTAATATGTATATGTTTCTCATTTTCCAGTCTATATTTCACATTTACGGAACAGAAAAAATATTAACACTCCCAGTCAAAGATGTACAGTCAAGCTGCTAGTTTGACTAGCAGTTGTGGACTTCTTAGATAGTGTAGTGATGAGACCTAAAGATGCTCTTACTGCTTTCTGATGAGAGCTAAAGAATATTCTGTGGGGAAATGTCTTATTCTGTCTTCACAGCAAAGTTGAAATACCGCATAGTAATCAAAATCTGGGATCACACATACTAGAAGTATAAAACTCATGAACTGCTGCTCTTTGGTTGAGCGTTCTTCAACTTGCACTTTGCAGGAGGCTGCACTCTTGCAGGGATCGTGCAATTTAAGGACTGAATCACAGTGTAATCCTTTGAAGGAGATTGGAAACCTTTTAAGGTTTCACAAGAATTCTTGATTCTAGCATTTCCTAATCTTTGAGAACTTGACTTTGCACCTTTACTGGTTCCCTTCACTAGGGAACACTACAGAAATGCAACAGACGTCATCGTGTTGGACCAGATTTACAGCTTCTGGTTCCACAGCAGAACTGGAGTAGTCATACAGAATCTCTCTCACTTGACTCAGGCAACCTGGTCTACACTATAATAAAATTCCTTAGGGCCTGGGTTTTCTAAAAGCCCTCTCCTCTGCTTTTTCGACATACTCTGAAATTCAGCAAGACGACTTTTGTGCATAAGTTTTATTTGTACAGCCTCCTGAATTAAACTCCAAGTTATCTATTCCCGTTCTCTATTTAAAAAAAATGCATTTCCTTCTTTGGGGCCATGTGCTCTCATGCTAACGTTTATGTAATTTATAGTTATCTGAGTATTTTACAATATTCCAGTCATTTCCAGGTCTTTGGAAATTAAATTTAGCCTATGAGCAATAAAATTTTATCATTAGATAAAAGGATAAAGTCTTAGGGATCTAGTTCATCTGTTTGCTCTCCTACAGATACTCTGTTAAATCTTGAGCAGAAAAAAAAAATTCTAATTCAGGGTTTCCCAAATTTAATTTGCAGCAATATCACCAGCACCTGCAAGAGTAGTTTTTAGACATTACTAGTGATGGCAACAGTGTGTTTGGTTTTGGCAGCAGCAGTTTGCAACTCTGACAGGCCACATGCAAGAAAACACGGTCCTGTGGGCGCAGCCCCTTGTTGCATACGACTTCTCAGCCTCTCAAAACGAGATCCCAACTTGTGTCCCCTTGCTCTCTTACACACCCTGTACTGGATGAGTAACTTAACAGCGTGTTCTGACCTTTTGGGGTTGAAAGTGGTGATGTGCCCAGCTATTGTGATGATGGGAAGAAATATTGTGTTAGGTGTGTGCTCAAAAAAGAGAGGAGGTGAAAGTCACGCGGCAAGAAACCCCCTGGGAGCCACTTGCCCCCGAGCAGCACGTCCCAGGGGCCTGGGAGAGTGTAACGGGGCATTGCTGTGGGTTTTTCTTTTCTTACTTACTGTCGCCTGCATTTGCTCCTGGCTTTTGTTTTTTTTTTCCAATATCTGTGTCTCAATGTTTCAGGATGCGAATGTAAAATTGATCAGAGAACTGCGCGAAGAAATCGATAGATTAAAAACGATGCTGCTGAGCTTTGAACTGGTATGTTGACGTCCTCCCAGCTGGAGAAGTGCTGGTGCTCTGGGGAGCTACAGCAGCCTAGTTTCCTCTTGTCAGATTATCTTTCCAGCTTTCTTTTAACTAGAGGGAAATTACATTGTTCTTTGAGTCATTTCAAAATAATTATAAGGCTAATTGCCTTTCTGACATTTCTCCTTTTTCTGGTGTTATATTAATAATCACAAAGTATAAGCTGTTGTGAGATGATTAGAAAGGACTTACTGGCTGTCTTCTGTGGAGTCAGCTGGCTTTGTTGCCAAGAAATACCTTGAAATATTTGTCTTGTAGGGGTAGAGAGCACCAAGACATTGCAAATCATTAATTATTAATGTAATTTCCCTGACAGGCTTGTTGCAGTCCTCTTCCCCCAAAAAGTGAGCTAGCAGACCTTGACCGCAGTTTGAAGGTACAGGTTGCCTGTACACTGTCCCCCACAAGAAACTGTGAGTGTCTCTAAGCCTTCACAGTGCAGCTGGCACTCTTTGTGGTTTTTTAATTTGGAAAAATAATAGTTTCTTGGCTTTCCATACCATAGGGAGTACATTTTTCTGAGAGAAACTGCAGCGAGACTCCAGGATTTACTGACACAGAAGTGTCTCTCTGTTGATGCCCCCTCTGCAGCTCTCCATAGAGAGTTGCATGCAGTAGCTAGAAAGGAGTTCACAAGCAAATTTAGAAGGAAGCATCAAATGTGTGTCTGTTTAATCTTTACTTCCCCTGAGTTCATCTCCCTGAAATCATGGAGAGTGGCAGAAGGTGGTTGCCAGTTGTGAATAAGGAAACCAACTCGCGGGTCTCCGTAATTGTTGTTTGTGCAGAGGAATTCCAGTCCTTCCTGGAGTGACGACAGGGACGGAAATCTGACCGAGTTGGTCCTCCAGAATGAGATGAAGGTGTGTATGATCTGTTTGATGCTGTGACCCGCTCCTGCTCCACTGGGGTAGCATTGCCATAGTTTTGAAACCACGGTGCTGAAAATGTTTTTATCATAATCCTTTCCTTTTTGGTCTGAGTTTGCAGAAAAGTGCCAGCCTTAATGCATATTGGGTGTTCTTTACCAATTTTGTGATGAACGCCTCGTGTGTCCTAACTAGGATGCGATGGATAGTATCCCATTAAGTCTGCACAACCTGTTCCATCTCTGAAGCTGTGCAACCATATCACAATAGTTCGCCATACAGGTCTTTTGTCTTCTAAGATTAAACTCCTCCAACTCACTCGAAGGAAACTATTGTGCAGTCACCAAATTATAAAGTTTTGATCGCTAGGGACCTGGCGAGGTTTTGAACGTCTTGGTTTTAAATGTTGCTTAAGCTTGTCAGACAGGCAAAATACCTAGTTTGGAAATCCTTAAGTCAGCATGATCATATGTTTTTCAGATATTTTGGACTAAGTCTTCAATTGGCTAAACCTGCTTCACTAAGTGGTAGTACATTTTTTACCTGATTGTTTTAGTAGTCACAGAAAGGTACTACAATTAGAAAGATACCTACATTTCAGCTAGTGAAATAAATTGCAAGAGTTTATAGTAATTGGGGTGGGGAGGAGGAAGCTGTTCTTTCTGAGGAAGTGTGTGTATGAGAAAAATTAACCTCTTTCAAAGGTAAAAACATTTTCTCTCCTGTTTTCCTTTAAGATCGAGCAACTGACCAAAGACTGGACGAAGAAGTGGACAGACAGAAAAGCCATCATGGAAGAATACAGTGTGGACATCAACAGAGAAAAAGCTGGAGTAACAATAGATTCAAGTTTACCTCATCTAATGGCGATGGATGATGATATCCTCAGTACAGGAGTGGTGCTTTATCATCTCAGGGTGAGACATTATCACTTGTGTTCTTTTTCCTTTTAATTTCAAAATGTGTGTTTCCTTTGGGAGTGGAGAGCGAGTAAGGCTGCATTATTACACTAGCTGTCAAAAAGTAAAGGCCATAATCCCCAAGAAGAGCAAATGTATGACTACACAGAAAATAACAGCAAAACAGGACACATGAAGAGGAAGGAAAAGGAGTGCGTTCTCTATCACCTGTACAGAGCAAACCACAATGACTGGAATAATAATAAGTTGACCTCTTGCAAATGCAAGACTATTTGGTAATGTATTTTAAGCAAAGTAGATGCCCGAATGCCCTACATGTGCATGGAAATAATTTTTGCCCGCAGAACATGAGAAAAGATCACACGTGTGTGTGTAAAGGTGAAGGATGGTGCTTAAACTATACTAGACATATTGGTCCAGATTTTACTGGTACTAGTATACCTGAGACTGGAATGCTTGTATAGGTGCAGATCAAATGTAATGGTAAGCTTCGACAAGATCACTTTGGCAGTGACTTCTGTCATCTGCTGTTTTAACCTCATCAGGCCTGCTAAGTGCGTTCTGGCTAGGGAGCTTGAGTGCCACTTGCTTCTGATCCCGTTTGAGTGGCTATTTTCCAGGATCAGGCAGAAATCTTGTCTTCATAGGAATCTTTTTGCTGTGTAGCTGCTCATTTAGGGCAAGGTTTTCACCAAGATACTTCCACAGCATCGTGTGTGTATTTTGCCGTGTTCTAACTGCAGATGTGCGTGGCTAGGTCAAATGTTTTGGGGGGTGGGGGTCTTTTAATAAATCAGCACTAATCTGGATTTTAACTTTGTGATGATATTTAAATGAATAGTAGTTATGAAAATATTGATGATATTTAATACAAAATGAATGATGCATGGGCAGCTATTCAGAAGTGCACTCATTAGCAAAACAATGTGTTAATATACAGTTAAAACCATGTGTCTGCCTACTAATAAAAGATCTTCATCCAAACTTAAGATCTGTGCTACTTGATACATTTTAGGGACCCTGAAAGTTAGGGTTTTTTTCTCCTATTAAGAAATAGCAACAAGTATTTGGGATAAAAATCATACTATTCATCACTAAATTGAAGGAAAAACTGTACTGATTTTCCTCAGGCCAGCACAGAGAAATTGTACCAGGTAATAATTACATATCAAGTAGTAACATTCAGTGTTCTACAACATCCACCTTGAACTACTCAATCCTACATTAACATTAAATATTTATTAAAGGTAATTGCCACTACGTAATTTTTTTCCATTGTGTGGCAGTTTGGAAACAGTAAATATTTTCATATACTAATTTTAGCAATGAGTAAAGTAATTTAACTATTAATTTTAATAATGAAATTTGGTTTGAAGAGTCACCTTCTGAAGTCATTAACCAGTGTCTCATTTCACACTAACATCTTTGTCCCCTCTTTCTTTGCTCCTAGATGCTGCCTTTTCTTTTCTTTGTGCTTTGCATCTTTTAGACTCTGGTGTCTATTACCTTCGTCTGAACAGCAAGAAGGTAAAACATTAGCAGTTTATTAGGGTTTTGATGTATGGCAGTACGTTATTTTGTATTTTTAGGGAGGGGACATGGCAGCAGTCTTCAGATCATATAGAATAAGCAGTGTTACTCTTTCATTCTCTTGTTATTCCATAGTATTAATTGCACTAATCAATGCTGTGTCTTTGCTTACAGAAACTTTCTTTCTGAGGTTCTGTTCTTTTTTTCTGACTCTCTTTAACAAAAGTAAATATTCACTCTATAATGTAACTGGCTTTTTTTTGCATAACTTAAAAATACAGGATTTGTTTGTATCAGTTTAGAAAAAGACATACTTTTTCTTCATAAACTCTTCTGGAAGTTGGAGTACTCCCAAAACTGAAGGGAGGAGGTAGTCTCTCTCCTCTCTCTGTGGCTCTGTAATCTGCCTTGGGAATTCCTCCCTTTCTCAGGAAACACTGCCAAAAGAAGGCAATAGTGCAGAGGGGACTTTAACACATAAATGAACATATATCTCAGTATGTTAAGGTGAAGCTATGCAATCGTTTGATTTGGAATTGTCTGTCTTCCACTTTTTCAGGTAGAATAACCAATATTAAAGTAGGAAAGAGTATCTCTCTTCAGCACATTTAAATTACTAGATGAATAATAGCATTCAGAAATGACATTGAAGTGGGTCTCGTTTGTGGCAAGTTCTGTTCTGTTTTCTTCTTTAATGTGGATAACTTTGCTTGCACATTATCTGTATCCTTGCTCACGGCTGCAGTGTTTTGTTGCACTTAAACTCAGCTGGGATCACTCCACTAACTGGGTGTGTTCAGCTATTGGGAATTTCATGAGCAAATGTGCTGTGATAACATTTTTTGGGTTTAATTGTATTCCCAGAGAATTATTTCAGCACTCTGGACAAAACTGTCGTTCAGAGGTATTATAATATCTCTTTGCTTGGTGAATAGGGTGATCGATAAAGAGGTGTTTTGGGGGTCAGTTTATTTTTATTTTTATGCGTGTGAAGTACTTGGTGACAACTCAATTGATTGCTTGAAGTAAGTCGAAGGCAAAATGAATCATGAAATTTTCCTACAAGATGTGGCCAAGGCAGGTAGATATTTTGCGGCTGAGTCTGCTGAACATTAATCTGACACGTAACTAGAAAACTACCCCAGAGTAGGGGCACTGGGCACAGCCCAGCTTTCAGCCTCTGCAGCGAGGGGGTCTCCACGGGGCTCGTAGGTTCAGTTTGCCGCTGTTCAGAGATCCGAGACCTATGAAGAACTAAACGATAGTTGTTCCCTTCCCCTCTGATGCCAAGAAACCACAGAGATTTATCTGTATTTAACTGTAACTACATCGTCTTACAGTAATGCACGCCCTCCTGTTTCGCAGTCTTAAGGCTTGTAATTATTCATGCTTCATCTTTAAAGCTAGGTTATAATATGCTTGGCACAGAGGGCATTATTCTAACTGGGATTCTAACTAGGAAAATCAGGTAGTTCAATGACCATGATTTTATATAACTTTAAAAGTTTCTGCTAAACTTGTTCAGTTTGTTCAATAACCACTGTTAATATAATATAAATATATTTTAAAATGGTCTGGCTTTGTTTTCCTAAGGAAAAAGACAGAACTGGTAATGGAACGTGTTGGGCAGGCCATAACTTCATTGCTTTTATTAGTAGTTTGTTTTCATAGTTTTGATTAAATGACTCTGTTTTGTTGATATTCCCACTGTAATGTAAGAATACAGTCTCCCTTCCATCATTGGCCCACAACATGGTTCTGGTCTACATGTCCTTGGGACTTTTGTTCCTAGGCAGTTCTTTTCATAGAATCAGTAAGGATGGAAAGGACCTCTGGAGATCATCTAGTCCAATCTCCCTGCTCAGCAGGGTCATCTAGAACATGTTAGACAGGGTGGCATCAAGGCGGGCCTTGAAGATCTCCAGAGAAGGAGACTCCACAACCTCTGGGCAACCTGGTCCAGTGCTCCGTCACTCTCACAGGGAACAAATTCCCCCTCACGGTCAGGCAGAACTTCCTGTGCTTCAATTTCTGCCCATTGCCTGTTGTCCTGTCACACGGGACAACTGGAAAGAGTTTGTCCCTGTCCCCTTGACACCCTCCCTTCAGGTACTTATACACATTGATAAGATCCCCCCTCAGTCTTCTCTTCCCCAGGCTGAAGAGGCCCAGCTCTCACAGCCGTTCCTCATAGGGCAGGTGCTCCAGCCCTCTGACCATCTTCGTAGCCCTACGCTGGACTCCCTCCAGTAGCTCCATGTCTTTCCTGTACTGGGGAGCCCAGAACTGGACACAGTACTCGAGATGAGGCCTAACCAGGGCTGAGTAGAGAGGCAGGATCACCTCCCTTGACTTGCTGGCAGCACTCTTCCTAATGCACCCCAGGATACCATTGGCCTTCCTGGCCACAAGGACATATTGCTGGCTCATGGTTCAACTTGTCATCCACCAGCACTCCCAGGTCCTTCTCTGCAGAGCTGCTCTCCAGGTCAGCCCCCAGCTTGTCCTGGTGCCTAGGGTTATTCTTCCCTAGGTGCAGGACCCTGCACTTGCCCTTGTTGAACCTCAGGAGGTTCCTCTCCGCCCAGCTCTCTAGCCTGCCCAGGTCTCTCTGAATGGCAGCACAGCCCTCTGGTGTGTCAGCCACTCCTCCCAGCTTGGTAGCATCAGCAAACTTGCTGAGGAGGCACTCTGTCCCCTCATCAAGGTCGTTGATGGAGAAGTTGAACAGGGTGGGACCCAGTGCTGAGCCCTGGGGGATGCCACTAGCCACAGGCCTCCAACTGGACTCCACGCCACTGATGATGACCCTCTGAGCTCTGCCTTTCAGCCAGTTCTCAGTCCACCTCACTGTCCACTCTTCTAACCCACACTTCCTGAGCTTCTCTAGGAGGATGTTATGGGAGACAGTGTCAAAAGCCTTGCTGAAGTCAAGGTACACAATGTCCACTACTCTTCCCTCATCTACCCAGCCAGTCATTCCATCCTAGAAGGCTCTCAGATTGGTTAAGCAAGATTCGCCTTGGTGAATCCATGCAGGCTACTCCTGATCACCTTCTTTTCTTCCATATGTCTGGAGATGACATCCAGAATGAGCTGTTCCATCCCCTTTCCAGGAATGGAGGTGAGGGTGACCAGCCTAGTTGCCTGCATCCTCCTTCTTGCCCTTTTTGAAGACTGGAGTGACATTGGCTTTCTTCCCGTCCTCAGGCACCTCTCCAGTTCTCCATGACTTTTCAAAGATGATGGAGAGCAGCCTGGCAACAACATCCGCCAGCTCCCTCAGTACCCATGGGTGCATCCCATCCAGGCCCATGGATTTGTGGATGTCTAGCCTGCCCAGAAGGTCTCTAATCCTATCCTTCTCAACCAAAGGAAAGTCTTCCCTTCTCCAGACTTTCTCCCTCACGTCCAGGCTGCAGGATTCCTTAGCAGTGAAGACTGAAGCAAAGAAGGCATTCAGTAATTCTGCCTTCTCTGAATCCCTTGTCACTATGGCCCCCTCTCCAGTCAGTAGCGGGCCCACATTTTCCCTAGTCCTCCTCTTGCTGCTGATGTAGTTGAAGAAGCCCTTCCTGTTGTCCTTGACCTCTCTTGCCAGACTCAATTCCAACTGGGCGTTAGCCTTCCTCGCCGCATCTCTACATACTCTGACTGCATTCCTATAGCAGGAATAGCCTGTCCCCTCTTCCACATTCTGTGTATTTTCTTCTTCTGTCTGAATTTGTCTAAGAGCTCCTTGCTCACCCATGCAGGTCTCCTGCCCCTTTTGCTGCCCTTCTTACTCATAGGGATGCACCGCTCTTGAGCTTGGAGGAAGTGACGTTTGAATATTAGCCAGCTTTCCTGGACCCCCCCTTCCTTCTAGGGCCTTAACCCATGAGATTCCTCCAATTAGGTCTCTGAAGAGCCCGAAGTCCACTCTCCTGAAGTCCAGGGTTGCAGTCCTGCTTGTTACCTTACTTCTTTCCTGCAGGATCCTGAACTCCACCATCTCGTGGTCACTGCAGCCAAGGCTGCCCCCAACCTTCACATCTCTAACCAGTCCATCTCTGTTGGTAAGGACAAGGTCCAGCAGGACACTCTTCCTCGTAGGCTCCTCCACCACCTGTGAGAAGAAGTTATCATCAATGCATTGGAGGATCCTCCTGGACTGCTTGTGCCTTGCTGTGTTGTCCCTCCAGCAGATGTCAGGGCGGTTGAAGTCCCCCATGAGAACCAGGGCCTGTGATCATGAGGCTACCTCCAGCTGTCTATAGAAGGCCTCATCAACTTTCTCTTCCTGGTCAGCTGGCCTGTAGTAGACACCCACAACAGTGTCCCTCATGCCGGCCGGCCCTTTGATCTTCACCCATAAGCTCTCTACTGCCTCCTCCTCTTCCACCCCTAGGCAGAGCTCGATGCATTCCCGTTGCTCTCTCACATAAAGAGCAACTCCACCACCTCACCTTCCTGGCCTGTCTCTCCTAAAAAGCACATAGCCACCTGTGGCAGTGTTCCAGTCATGTGAGCTATCCCACCATGTCTCCGTGATTGCTCTGTGAATTTATTTAATGTTCAGGTTTGGGAACGTTCCCACTTCTATAATCACTGAGACAACGTTTTTATAAATGTTATAAAAGCTTATGATGCTTATAAAAGCATCAAAACGTGTTCACGTTCAAAATACTTGTCTCAAGCACATTCAAGAAATCATCCGGTGAGGGTTACTTCATCTACTGGCGTTGCAATAGGAGAAGCTGAAGGAGCAGCAGGATTAGAGCAGTTGCATCGCTGCGAGGGCCCAGGCTGAAGTATTACAGAGCAGCAGCTGTGGTTTGCTCTAAACAATCCGGTCAGAGATAATTTATTTTAGGTATTTACTAAGATGCTGTACTAGAGCTTTTTTAATCGTTATGTATAATTTGCTTTCAGTAACTGAGTTTTAATTTCTTTTTTCTTGGTTAGGAAGGAACTACCAAAATTGGAAGAAGTGATTCAGATCAAGATCAGGATATTGGTAAGAGAATGAGATTACAAATTATTTGATAGTATAATAAAGTCAAACCAGGAGAATTTTGTTTGTTGTGTGTAATGTTTCAGTTTGTCAGCTTTCTCTATGTAAGAAGGTAAGCAAAAGAGCATGAATGTTTAAGCTGTCAAAAACGGGGCAGTTAATTTTTGTTGCTGTTCATGAGGTCAGAAAGTCCTAATCTTGCTATGACCTATCGTAAACTAATGGCACAGATGATCATGATAAATTATAAATGTTTTTCAGCTGTCCTTGGTCATAGTATTTTAGATTTAAAACCCAGATGACTCTGATTATCTTTCATTTCATTTCGTTTCTGCAACTTTCATTGCAGTTTTGCAGGGCCGGTGGATTGAGAGGGACCACTGCACGATAGACAACAACCGGGGCGTCGTGACTTTGCGGCCGGCTCGGGGCGCGCGCTGCTCCGTGAACGGGCGCGCCGTCGCGGGCTCGTGCCGCCTGTCGCAAGGTAAGGCCCGCTCCTCGCGGGGAGCGGAGCCCGTCCGCCCGCCCCACGGGGCCCCGGCTTCCACACTGGAAGGCGTAAAACCCCCGGCGTATCTGCTGGGCACCACTAGCGTGTGCAGTGCTGAACATTTGCTGAATTACGTCTCTGTAATAACTTTGCTGCCTGTTTACAGGGGCCCTCGTTGTCCTCGGCAAGGTTCATAAATTTAGATTCAACCACCCGGCAGAAGCTGCTGCCTTAAGACGAAGGAGATCAGTAAGTCCTGCGGCTCCGTGTTTATTTTTTCCTAATACTTCCATTGATTTCCCTGATTATTTTCCTCTTAACAGCAAGCCTGACACAGATAATATTTCTTCGCGTCATCGTATTGACTTGCTCCGTTTCCTCCGTCTAATGGTCCGTAATGACACTGAACCTTCTGTGAGAGGGCACTGTAGCGCGTTCTCGCAGACGTGCTCAGCAAAAGATGGTGCAGATCTCTTGAATAATTTAGTGCTTCCTATTTCTAGTCAGGACTTCAGGGGGTTGAAACAGAGAGGCAGAATGCTGCAGTGAAAAGACCAAATTAGAATCTTTCCACTTTTGATCGTTTTCAGAACTATCCTCTTTGCACTCCCATTTCACTGCCCGCAATGGGGAGCACTAGAAGAAACGGAGAATTTATGGCATTAAGTGCCTGAGTGTTGTTGTCCCTGAAAGCACTTAATTGTTACTTACATCAGAAATAAATAAAGCATTTCTTGGTGTATTAATCACAGGAACTAACTACTGCAAGATATTATTTGGTCAGCTAGTTGAATAATACTTCAAAATAAAATTAGCTCTTTTGATGAAATGATTAGCATACATAACTAAAAGTCTGACTTTAAAAATGTAGATTTTCCTGTTAAAGATGTTGTCATGTTGCAAAGTGATGTTGGCAAGAAACTTGCTTTTAAAACAGATTATCACATAATAACATTTTACACTTTTTGCTCAACTGCACTTTTGTGCTCACTTCTGTAGCGGAGACAGAGAGTTTAACTTTGGCTTGCTTTTGTTCTTTATTTCTTGATTAACGAAACAAGCAGCACATTATAACAGAGCTACAAGAAGAGATGTACTCAGTAACAAATATTTAACAATTTTACAAAATAGCAAAGACTAAGCAGAACTATAACGAGATTGTAAGCTCACATGCATATTATAAATTGTAAGCTGTCGTGCATAATACACAGCATTGTATGCAGCAACAGTGACACTGGTGAGAAGCTCCTGGGTTGCTGTGATATTTTGTTCTTTCTGTTCTCATTTTGTACGGTTTGTAGCTTACGGAGCCACCAGCCGTTCTGAGCCGTGGAACTTTGGACTGGCTTAACTTGGATGGAAATTTCACCCATTCTCCTCGCTATATCCCTTCTCCTCTTGAAAAGTAAGTTGGAAAAAATATATATTTCTCCTGTGGGACAATGGCTGGAACCAGGACTTGGTTCAGACAAAAATGAGTTGCGCATAGAATAGGTCCCATCATGTTTACAACTATTTAGAAGAAAGTAAGTGTCCAGGAAAATGCGTGGGTCAACTGCTTAATTTTATAACTTTATACTATCCAAACAACAAACCTGTTTTTTTTTTTTTTTTTTTTTTGGCACACAATCAATATTGATGTACAATCAAGGAAATAGAAATACCTGGATTAAGACTGTCAGGCAGTCTTAATTCCATTCATTTGCACATCTGTATTATAGCTGTTTTGATTTACAAGAAAATCTTTTTTTTTTTTTAATTACAATATTCTTACCTCATTGCACAGACTGGGCTTTTCTGGATAGAAATCATGATTTACTAAAGGTAATTATTACCATTATTACAGATTCAGTTCCCCTGCTAATTTGTTGTAGAACTCAGAAGCTTCGTTTAATCATAAATTCCCTGTAGCTCAAGTCTTTAAAAAAAAATTGAATAGTGAGTAAAGCACAGACCATTTCCAAAATGTTGAAAAGAGGCTTATATTCAGTGTCTCAACCCAGTGTCGCAGGTTTTCAAATGATTACCTCACTGAAAATAAAAAGCATTATGATATCGCGTTCACTTGATTTTTGTGAATGAATGTGTGTTACAGGAATAAGAAAAAACACATCCAATATTGGTTGTCTTTCACTTGAAGTAGTCCAGTCTTTTGTTTCACTGGAACAGTTTTTTGGCGAAGGTAAACCAAAGGGCTCCTTTTAGGCTTCTCCTACAGTAACCAATAAGCCTGCGTTTCTGGCCGGACAAGTGGTTTTGCCCTTGCAGGGGGCTGAACTGCTTGTGATCTAGACAGCTAACCTAAGAGCTGTAATATGAGAATAAAATGAGATAAGTGGTCTCTCAACAGAGCAACCTTTGCAAAGACAGGTCAGTGTCAAGGACTAAAAGGTGCGACTTTGTAGTTGGGAATATAGCTCTAAATGGACTAGAGTGAGCACTTGTTTGCTGCTCAGTGAAAAGGTCCCTCCAGCCCAATGTAATAATAATAAGGTTAAAAAAAAAATTAAAGTTAACACATCTAAATCATGCTGATTTTTTTTCACCCCACTAATTTGCCTTCCTCCTATGCTACAGCGATTTCCTCCAGGGGAAGATACAAACTAGGCTGTAAGCTTTCATTTGAATTTACCACATTGAAACAAAAATCTGTACTTGCAGCTGAATTACAGACAAGTTTTCCTACTTGATCTTTTGCAAATGGTTTGCAGCTTTGTAGCATGTGTGACCTGTATTTTTAAGGCAGAACTACAGCAGGATTTACCCTGAAACTACCACCAATTTAGAATATGCAAGAAGTCTAAAATATAATGAATTTGATGTCAGTGGCAGGTACTGTGAATACTCATTAGTATATTGAAAATTCATTGAACTGGGTTATCTTTTGGTGAGACGAAAATGGCATTATAGAAGAGTCTGAAAAAATAAATCCTGTCATAAAGTGCGATTCGTTCATGGAAAAAACCCCACAGCAGCTGCACACAAAAATCATTTAGAAAGTGCTGGGCTTTCGTGGCTTAAGTGCACCTTAGGAACTGATGGTATTTTGCTTTCTTCTGGAATTTTTATTTCAGTGCACGTAAACATATATATATATATATATATATATATATATATATATATATATATATATATATATATATAAAAAACCATATATGTTGTGATAACCTTTGCTTACAGTCCCTTGTCTCCTGTGCTGTCGGTATGATTATATTATTTTTCCTGTCCATTTTCACGGGGCTGAATTGCTGATGTGAGCTCTAATTCTACGTTAAAACATACTGGAAAGCAAGAGATGGAACAAATCTCTACCGGCGAACCCAAGTATGAGAGGTCGCGAGCGCGAAGCTTCCCTCGGGAGAAGGGGGCGCGTCGCTCAGCGGCTCGAGTCTCTGCCCCGCTCGGGGAGTCCTCGCTCCCGCCCTGCCCCGGAGGTGCTCCACGGCTGGCCGCGAGCACAATTTGTGAAATTCTACTGAAATGGAAAGGAAAAATGTCCGTAGGTGAAGCACCCGGTACTGTAGGGCAGAGCAGAGTTGTTACTCCAGTGTGGTGCGATTAACGTGTCCGAGCGTTGTGCCGGGGAGAGGGGCCCGCTTCGGCAGAGCGTTTGAGGGGTTGCTCGGTAAATCATTTACCCTCTGCTGATTGGGGAGTTTAGACCAACGCGGGGGGGGAAAGCAGCAAAAATCAGCTGCGGAGGCGTGTTTGTGCTGTGACTTAAAGCGACCCGCCGGAACCGCGCGTGGCGGCGGCTCCCCGAGGGGAAGGGTTCCTCCGCGCGCCCCGAGCTGGGTTATTTCGAAAGGTTTCCGGCCCTCCTGCCGCTGCTGCTTTTCGGGTTTCTCCGTCCCCGTCTCCTCCTCCGCTTTTCCTCCGCGTGGTTTTGCGTAGCCGGCAGGGTTTTCGGGGGCTGGAGGAGGGGATAGCGCCAG
This sequence comes from Rhea pennata, assembly GCF_028389875.1. Taxonomy (NCBI): domain Eukaryota; kingdom Metazoa; phylum Chordata; class Aves; order Rheiformes; family Rheidae; genus Rhea; species Rhea pennata. The sequence continues at coordinate 15,477,974 of NC_084667.1, read as the reverse complement.
GTCTCCACTGCTGCTGCTGCGTCGCCCTTGCCTTGCCGCGGCTCGGAGAGGCCGGAGGGGAGCGCGAGGCCGGGCCGGGCCGCGGCGCGGCCGCGTCGGTGCGGCGCGGCGCCCGGGCTGCACGCGCGCGTGTGCGTGCGTGTGCGCGGGATGGAAATCGGTGCGTCGGCTCGAAACCCGGCCGCGGGATCGCTCGCAGCGCCGGGCTTTGCAAACGTGCAAAATGGCCTGCCGAAATCGTCCGCTCTGCTTTGTCATTAACTCTTCCGCCGCTGGAAAAAGTCTTCAGTAAGCGAGAAGTGGGACTCGAGCCCAGGCAGGCAGAAAGGCGACACTAACTTGCCTGAGGTCTTTTTTGAGAAAGTTGGTGAATTCAGCTTTAAGCAATGGTTTTTTCTGAGTTTTTTTCCCATTTTTTTTTCCTCGCTCGAGCCGTTATTTGAGCCTGCAGACTTGGTTGCAGAAAGCATTTTGCCTCAGCGCGCAGCTATCGCTGCCATAGTTACTGAAAGCTGCATTACGCCGTAGGAGCCGCCAGGCTCTGCAGCAGCAGTGCGAGCGCTGGGGCAGGAGCGGAGGAGCGCTGCGCAGCGGGATCCCCGCGGGCTGCCGGCCGAGCGGGCCGGAGAACGTGCGGGTTTACGAACGGCTCGTTTAGCGTGCGTCACGCCAACTTTGTGGAGAGAAAGGCGAGCTGCAAAGACAGCCCAGCAGCGTTGGTCTAACGTGAAGATCTTTGCAGTAATTCGTTGTTGCATTTAGTTTAAGGTCGGTGTCTTTTTGTTGCCGTCGTTTTCCTTGCTGGTTTTAGGGGTTTGCTTGGGGGGGGGAGGTAACTGTTGACACTTCTTGCTGCATTTGCTGCACCTAGAAATCTGCATGCATTTATGTGTTCTCTGCAGGGATGCCTCTGCCCGGGGTGTTTTGATTGCTTTTTTTTTTTTTTTTTTTTTTAACGTGCTCTATGCTGGTCCAGTGAAATGCAGTGCTTACATATGAGAGAAGTCTTGATAGCTGCAGAAATGAAGCTGGTTGTCTTAGGTTCGTCCGGAGGTTGTATAATTTTCTTCCCTGCCAGAACTGCGCCGGGCGCAGGTTGTTTACGGGGAAGGCAGCGGCACAAGCTCGAGCAGAAATCAGGCTGTGCTGGGCTCCTGTGCCACAGGATTCCTGTGCTTCAGGTCTAAATCTTACCAGGTTTAAGACATGTTTTAGCATAAAGAAATGAGTGACCTCCTCTACCTATTCCAGAATATGGTTATGTTTTTTTCATAAATTAGTGATGTTTGGGTTCAGTTTGATTATTTGATTAATCAAATACGTATTTCGCAAGCTGATTGATCTTTAAATCGTCTATTTGGTGATTCAGCTACCAGGCTCTCTGGGCCGTTGTCACCTTGTTTTTAGGTTTAGTTTGTGGTGTTATTTTCACAAGGCAGCCAGGGTATGTTGATGTGATGCGATATGTTCAAAAGCACAAGAGGAATATTCTGAATTCATGTCCTTGGTTTTAACAGCGTCTGCAAGAGGCAGGTCTGTATCCCAAACCAGCCAGGCATTTTGTTCGCAAGAGCAGTAGACTCACCACTAGTTTAAAAAAAAAAAAAAAAGAAAAGAAAAAAAAAAGAACACTCCATCTTCTGCCATACCTGTATTATGTAAGTGGCAGTGCATGAATTTTCATTATCTTTTTGTTCCACTTGAGAAACCATCTTTAAGAAGCAACTTCATAAACGCTGTTTAATGTTCAAACTCTGTATTCAGATATTTGGACCTGCCTTTACTGCCCTCTCTCGTATTTTTTTTTTGTTTGTTTTCTTTTTTATTTGCTTGGTTTCTCTGGCAATATTAAAATTAGGAGACGGGGCAAAGACACTGAAATAGCAGCAGAGCCATGACCGGTGCATACGCCCTCACCAACGGTAAGACAACCCACCTACTTCTACTACAGAAACTTTAGAGGAAGAGATAATCATGGCATCAAAACGCACATTGTAATGGCAGGGTATTTCTGTCTGCAAGGCTTAGGCTGGGGTATGGGTATGTCCTTGTATCCTCTGCCTGTAGGAGGCTCGGCGAGAGCATGGTGCAGCAGCAGCAGAGGTTTGGGCAGCCCCGGGCTGCGCTGCGCGTGCACACGGATGCGCCTGTCGGGGAGGCTCTTCGGCTTTCCCGACAGTTCAGCAAAAAGCCAACACCACACACGTGAGCGACTACACGAGCGCCGCTGCAAGCACGCGCAGCTTCGCGGGCTTTGTTTGCACCAATTTTTTTTTTTCTCTGATGTTTGGTAATATGGGGGTAGGGGGCCAGTGCTGTAGGAAGGCACGTGAAGAGCTGGTTACCCTCTCCTAGCTGTAAACAGGCATTACCTAACTCCCTCTGCAAACATTTTGAGGTCTTTGGGTTGAAATGCAGCATCAAATTGGTTCATCTACTTAAATGTTCTGATTTTTGATTTGTAAACGGTTTAAAATATTGTAGATTGATTTATGGTAAAGCATAGCTGAGACCAAAAAGTCAGTCAGGAGCAACGCAAGAGATTTTATGAAAGGAATCTTATTATATCTAGTTTTGGAAAACAGTTGCAGAATGAGAATTCTTTGTTTACTGTTTTATTATCAAGCTCTGCTTTTTCAGCCTTACTGGCCCTGACTTACTCAGTCTCCTCATTTTCATAGGGAATACTGCTGCTAATGATAAAGGAATAGAAATCAGCTCTCCTAATACGGGGTTGTTTTGGTATTTGGTAAGGTTAACAGATCCTCTTCGCTCCTCTTGGATGAATGTACTTGCTTCTTTCAAACATGTTGGACTAAGTGACTTGCCCAAGGTCATGCAATTGTTTGGTAACAGTTGTAGGCTCAGATTTTCAAATTTCATACCTCCATAAGAACCAGAGCTTTCATATGTCTGTTAGCAAAACAGGCTAAAGACTACCTCATCCTCCGAGTGTGTGCAGAGACTTAGCATTTACCAGTGCTATTAAGGTTTATTTTTTTTAAGGTACAGCAAGAAGAGACCAGCTGGTATCAAGGCTCTTTTACATTAAGTAGTGTTTAAGCATCAGAGGCCCTGGACACTTGTGACCAAATATGACTGCTCCAAAGTTAGAGAAGTCTTCTTTCTCCTATCAGTACTTTAACCTCCAGATTATATTGCTGAAATTCCTATATTATATAAGGAACATATCCTGGAAGGATTCAGGGCAAGCTTCCCTCAGAGTTACCATAAAAACCACGGGAGCTTCTCCTAAATAAGATCCTTCAGGTTTACCTTTATGTTCAAAAAGCGATTCCTCCTTACTGAACTGACCTCTGAGTTCATCTTGCAGTTGCAGATGGCAGGGGGAGGGCGGTCTGCCTTATGCAGCAGTGATGGTGTGTGTTCTTCAGGCCAGATGTGGTTTCTCATGGGTGAAAATGACTTGAGATTTGTAATCAACATACAGAATCTTTTGTGCAGCAGTCAAGCGTGAGTTCAGACCTCTTGCAGGTGAATTACAAGCTAGAGATCTCACTGTGATTTCCCAGGGCTCAATTTCTGTTCGTTTTAGAGAAGAAATCACAAATCACAGATTGCTCAGCAGTCAAGCCAAGGACTGTAAGCGTCATGGAGATGCTCGTTCTTGTTGTAATTTGGTTTTGTGGGTCCCAGAGAGATGAAGACCATTTAGCAGATGGCAGTACAAAGTTTGCGCTCTGGCTGTTGACGCAGTATCAAATCAGTTGAACAGAAGATGTTATTCTTAATCGTTTTACCTGCTAATTACAAAGCAGCAAAGTTCTTTTCAAATATAAGAATTTGTTGCTGTAGAAGTGACTGCTGCAAACACCTGCTCATGGTTCTAGATGGAGATGGTCAGCTAAATTTCTATGGAGCAATGGCTGAATGCTCTTCCCGTGCTTTTGAAGATGGCCTCCATAGTGGTAGTGATTTTACAAACAACATGGTGTGCCACAACATTCCCTTTGAATTTATATTTTTGTTTTCCTTATAGCTTCAAGGACTCTTTGGTATCTTTGCTCTGTTTAAAAGAATGAGTACGCTTTAATACATCGTTTAATTCATTAGTAAAATATTTTAACAAATCTTTTTGAAGATTTAAATTTTGAATTTACTGAGGTAACAGTTTACAGGTAACTGAGTTTACTGAGTAACCTGTTTACAGGTAACAACTTGGGTTTAGAAACAGAAAAGCAAGCAGAGATCATGCATCACCTTCGTAAATATTACTTTAACATTAAGAAATGGCTGATGTACAGAAAGGTAGAGTATATATCCCTTTTTCCAGAGTGCCAATACTACCATGCATCAAGGTAAAACCAGATTATTAAACTAAGATTTTTTATTAAGCTTATTTCTAAGCTAAGAGTACTTTGATTGTTACAGAGAGTGTGTCTGTGTGTGCATACGTGTATAATTTTGGCACACAGTTGGGAACCAAGCTTGTCGGGGGGTTTTAAGCGAGTTTTTCAGAAGTTAGTCACTTTTCTGCTTCAAGCAGAAAAGCAGTAACCTAATGTAGTGGTGGCATCTGGCAGAGAATTGGGTGAGATATTGATATAAAGAGATACAAAACTTTTATATGTAAGAGACAGAAAGCTTTTTTGAGATGTACTTAGTGAGATACTTTTTTTTCTTGGTACTGCCAGAGAAATCTGTAATCTCTGACTGTAATCTCAGCAATTCCTGTAACCCTTTCTAAGTCAAAGATTTTTGGTAAGGAAAGAGAAGAATGTCTATCATTTCTGTAAAGCACTTTGAGGTATGAAAAACACTGTTAAGAGTGGTTATAAAGTTTTCTAATATATAAACAACCCTTCTGACTAAGTTCCTTTTAGGAAGATCTGCAGCAAAATGAAAAGTGATATTTTTTTAAAATCATTTTTGCTATTATATTTCTGGCAATGGAATTTTCTGCTTCATCATGAGAAAGTTCGTGCTTGGTGACTTTCTCTGATACTGGTGGGGTTGTGACTTACTGTGACATGCGTATACACAGCTACTTCACCATCGTGAGTTTTTGGCGTAACGCACTCCTGTTGAACAAAACTGTATCTTGAATGTCATTTCTCTGCCTCCAGTAAGATGACTTCTTTTATTACAAATGTTTGGTATTTTTTTCTGATTTAAGTTTGCTGTCAACATTTCTAACAGCAGAAAGATAGATGCGGTGCATGAAGAGTACAAGCAGAAACTGAGAGACCAGGAAGCTTTCCACAGAAAACAGATTCAACAGCAACAGCTCTACGTTGAGGAGTTAAAGCAGCAGATCCTCGCAGGGCAGATCAAAGCAGAGCGGGAACTAGAAAACGACCAAGCACTGATCAACCAGCAGATCCAAGAAAGTGGGTGCCTGCCTCCTCCCCTCTCTCGCTTCCCTTTCGCTGCTATCTTCTTTCATTACTCAAGGTGGTTTTGTCCTATTTATGCTGTGTATTGTGGGTGGAACTTCTGTCACCACTTCTAGTTTTTTCCTGTAATTGCCTTTCCCTTGAGAGCATCTATCAAGCTCTGATAAACAGGACTAAGGGGGCTTCTTTGCAGTGCACCAACAGCACCACAGAATCACCGTTGCTGGCTAGTGCTGTGAGTTGGCGTGCTGTTCCCCTGTGTCACCAAACCCTCTGAGACAGCTGGTATGTGAAGCCGTGACGCACCACTGGACGTGTGCTCACTGTGCGTTTCGATAGTGGTGCCACCTGGAAGGTAGCACAGACCATCTTCACAGGAAGCTTTTACTGAATTCCACTCTGAAACTGATGGCTGTAGGAGAAATAATTGCGTAGGACCATAACACAAACTGAATTTTCTGTGGTTCCATGTGAGTTTTGCACAATGCAACCAAAGAAAATACATCTGAGACGTAGGTGGGACATTGAAGTTCTAAGCTAAAATCCCAGTTAAGGGAGGGGGGAGAGTTTTACCACTGTTTAATAGTCAGAACTTCTGCCCCCTTCTCCCCTGCCCCCAAACATAGAAACAACAGGAAACCAGTGCAGCACTCACACTATTGTGAGATAACTTATTTGGCCTCTCTAGGGATTATTGCCTTCTACCTTCTGACAATGCCATTACCTCCTATAGCCAAAGACTTTCAGGCTTTCTTTAGTTCTCAGCAAAAATGTGTTTTGAAGAATTTGAAACACATTTTAATTCATTTTATGTTGAAGCTGCAATGTTATTGTTATGTTAGGGTCTTTTGTCTATCTGCATTTTCCTGAGAGAAGTGGAATGGGGTGGGGAAATTTCTGCTTTTTTCAGGGTATTGATTAGCTGTTCTTCAGGGACTCTAGGGTGATCAGTGATGTGCGGCATATATGTCATTAAGCCAGAGTAAAGAAAGAAGCTGTTCTGGTCCTTACCTGAAAGTAATTGGGTAAAATACTGGTGTTACCAGTCTGACACAAACAGCAGCTGTATGCCAGTTATGCCTTGAAAAGCTCAAAATCATCTGAAATCTCAAAGGATTCCAAGCTGAGGGATCAGGTTTTGAATGCAAATAGCTATGTCGGAAGATGAAGCCGCAACATTTTTGGGGAGGCATTTCTTACTGCGAGTGACTCCTGGCCCTGCTTCACACACAGACACATTCAGCAAGACTTGAGTGGGTGGCATTCGACTGCCTCTTAAAGAGTTTTTAGACTGATCTAGGAACATTTTAAATGTCAATATGTTTTTGATCACTGAAATAAGGTGGTAGCAGTGTTCTTTCGTTGTTTTTTAATGAATTATTTGATCCAAGTTTTTGACGAGCAAAGTATGCCTGATGCAAGAGTACCTTTTCTACTTGGTAAAATCTGCTTTTGGTTCCTGGAAGAGGAAGATGCCTGTTAAAGTTTGGAGGTTTGTCAGACCCAAGCTCATGTGGTCCATTATCTTTCAGTTACACTAACCAGAGGGAAGAGACTGAAGGGAAAATTGTGGAGACTGGATGTAGCAGAGGTAACAGCTGGCTATGTAGGTAGCCCAGGGAACCAGCAAAGATCCCTCAATACTTCTTTATTTCATGATTCTGTAGACTTGTTCTTTGCTCCTAACCAGTTCTGCTATTTCAGCTGTGTTCATGAGAAGCTTAGCCAGGCAGGCAATTTTTCCCAGCCAGTTAGAAATCTTCAGTTGGCAGTTCACCAAAATGCTCTTGCCTTTTCTGCTCTCTGTTTCTCAGGTCCTGATGGAGGCGAGTTTTAGAGCAGTTTAATTAGAACCTTAGAGCTTGCAGGTCTGTTACAGAGATGCTCATCTGCCAAATATCTGCTTGCTAGAAACACACAAAAGAGGACAGATCTTGAGATAAAAAGTAGAGAAAACTGTTTTCCGTACGAAAGTTAAAGATGTTATTAAGAAAAAAAAAAAAGCTGATCATGGCTAAAATGCTTCCCCTTTATCCACAGAGTAACCATAGAGCTAGAATCCCAACCTCTGTGCATGTGCCATGTGCATCACTGCCAGTGCAAACAGAGCAGGAGACTCCTTGGAGCAGAGATTGCTCGTGATGTTTAACAAGATCAGTAGCCATCAAGCAAGTGATCCTCACAATGCCTGTGCACTAACGATAGTTGCATTTTTTGTATTATGGAAACTGCCGCAGCCCAAAATTCCTCTCTTGCAGCTCAGCTGCCTTACGTAAAGCTGCAGGTAGACCTCATTCATCACTTCAACCTTAAATACCTCTTACTTGCTAACCTCCTGAATATGTAAAGTTAGTTCCTTACTAAAGGACTGCAGATTGAAGCTGAACTCAGCCAAAAAAGTGTTGCTGTTGGGAAGATGGAAGTGCTTTAAAAAGCTTGTGCCCTTGAGAAATGTGCTACTTATGAAAGAACCTTGCCTGTAACTTTTCCATTGCTGTCAGCTATAGAGACTTTTTGGATTCCTCTGTGCAACTGACTGTGTATCTACTTACAGCAGCATAATATTCAGACAAGTCAAAGTATGCAAGCAAATGTAAAATTTTATTATCAAAACTGAAATGGCTGTTATCAAATGGACAAACTGTGAAGCATCCAGACCCTTCTGCTAAGGAAGTAGCAAACTTCAAGTTAATTAGAAGTTAAGAACAGTCACCTTGAGATAAGCTTAATGAAGTTAATCAATTGGTTTGTGAGAAGACTGTATTTATTTAGCATTGATGAAAGAAAGGGGGAACGTGCTTGAAAGGGGAGATGCTAACTATCTTTACGGAGTGGAGTGGTGATTTTTATGAAAAATATGCACCAACTAGTGGTATGAGCTTGTTTGGATATGTTCATCCTGGCAGTAAAGGTGTTGGTTTCACCTGCACAGTTGCCATGAGAGCGCTTGATGCATTTCCAAGACATTACATGCTAAGGTGCTCACATACGGGATATGTGGGGTTTGATCAGTCTGTTTTGGCAAGTGCTTGTCGGAGCAGATGTAGTTACAACAGATAGCAAATTTCGTGATTTTTGCTCTACCTCAGCCAGATACCACTCGGCACTTGTTGTTGCCTGAGAGGTTTCCATCCGATGGGTTTAGAGAGGCCGGCAGAACAGGCTGGCAAGTAGCTACTGAGAGGCTCCCTTACAGCAGCATCTGCAACCCACTCCCACGGCTGCCTGCCCATTCGCAGGCTGCGCCGTAGCAGGCAGCTGTCCCTGGGAAGGACGCACCTCCTGGCTTGAGTGAGGAGGGGTCGAGCCTTTGGGTTTGGAACTGCTTTACTGAACCTGCCAGTGATAAGAGCAAGCACAGAACTTGCTGTTTTTCTGGACTGAACACAAATTCCCTTAGCCTGACTTAAATTTCCCTTGTTTTCAGCATGCTGAGATAAACAAGAGAAAATTGTTTGCAAATATCTTTTTTGTTGTTGATTCAATCAAATTGTATGCTCTAAAGAGGAGAGGATAGGATCGAAGAGGCACAGAGAGTAATGTTTGTTTTAAAACAGTTCTAAAACACTCAAGCTCTATGATGAGAGGTCAATAGCATTTTAAGATTGCTGAAATACATATATTTTCACTCAAGATGTAGGGATTTACCATTCGAATGCTTGTTAGCATGTTTATGAAATTCCGTTTCCTATCTTAACATGGAGAGGCTCCGTTCACTTCTGTATGACATTCTCTTCTGCTTCCCTTGAAAACTCTGTTATCAGTACAAATACATTAATTTCCTAAGTAACACATGCAAACTTTAAAATGTGACTGTAGAGGTAGAAACAGTAACACATTTCAGAGTCAAAAGCTACTGAAGTCATAGTTCCTTAGTGTGCATATATACCCTGTGCCTGAAAGTGCACAGAATTGAATTTAGGCCCTTTAAATATTTCCATTTTAAGAACAAAAATGAGGTGATGATTGAGTATAATCTGTGAGAAATTTTATGTGTCACTCTGTATCTATTTGGAACATGTTTCACTTTCAATTTACAAGCAAGGTCTTGTCCACCAGTTTCCCTTAGCCTTAGCTGCCAACCCCCCCCCGCTCATCTTGCCTTCTTGCAGTTGGCTGAGTCCTTATCCCAATGGAAAGGCTTTCAGTAACGTGCAGTAATGATACATTCTTGTGTTAGTGTCAAGACTTTGCTCTACTGCATAAAAATTTCCTCAAATGAGCTTTCAAAACTGATTAAATTAAGAAACAAAATAGTAATTTTTTTTCCCTGTTATTTTTGCTTTCTTTCAATCATTTGTTTTACAGACCAGCAGTGGCTTATAAATGAGAATAACCGACTGGCTGCCCTGCAACAGCAACAGAGGGAGTTTGCTGTGCAAACAGAATCTACGCTGTGTGCAGAGGCTGAGGTGCAGAGTACTGTGGGGCTGGAAATCTGCCCTTCCCTGCTAGAGCAGAACCAGAAGAGACTGGTGCAGCTGGAGCTCTTGCGAAGATACTCCTTAAAAAAGGCAGAAAGAAGCATACGACGGAAAAAGGTCAAATTCCAGCTGGAAAGGATAGTCAAGAAGCAGAAGTTACTGGAAGCTAAGCAAAACCTGCAGCAGCTGGAGGCTAGCTGCTGGCTAAACGAAGACAGTGTGAAACAATCCCAAGTCCCGAACCAAAATATTGCAGTAGCCTCTTGGGATCATCAGCTGGAAAAGCAAAGGCAGTCATTGGGTTCAAGTTCCTTGCAACACAGGCAGCATTCACTCTGTAACCTCCATCTGCCCCATGTACCTGGGTAAGTTAACGTCAACAGATTCCTCTGGCGCTTTTTAAAAGTAATTTCAATTCAAGATATTTTTACTGGCCTCCTATAAGCCAGAATGCCTTTCAACTTACTGAAACAATCCTAAAACCGGTGATATCAACAAACTTACTATATTGTGTTTGTCACACTGGAGCTCTTTGTCACTTTTGTAGGATCTCTACGGTACATTCCCTGCTTAGCCCTATGATATTGTCTTTTTCTTTCTTCTCTCAAGCATTTTTGCACATTTTTACCTCAGTGTGAATGTTTTCTAGAACTGGTTTAACTCTGTGTTCTTACCTTGTTCAAACTGTTGGTAAATACTAATTCCTGCACCATTTTATCTTGATTATGGTCAAACTCTTCCCTTAGAGTATTTGTATCTTTAGAGTAATTCTGGCTTGGATTTTGAGGCTGGCCAGCCTTTCTCAAGCTAAATACACTTCTGTTCACAGTGCTAGAAAGGTGGGGTGCTAAAGTGCCTACCACAGGTTATTCCTGTAGACCTTGGATGAAAGGAATAGTTAACCTCTCCTAAGTGGATTTCTGCAACTTAGAACTATCCTCTGTTTTTAACTAACTTTTGCAGCTACTTAAATCTGCATAGAATAAATACCATATCTCTATTTTAGCATCAAGCCACTCATTTGTGTCACATAAAACATTTTAGGACGTGCAGGGGAGTAATGGTTAATGAGAGAATATATTTTTTTTAATTATTCTCTGCTAGAATTTGCTTTTGAAAGGCATTAAGATTGTTGCTTTGTGTGTCATTACTCTTAACTGCAAGACATGACTTGTGTGGAACTGTTGTAAAGTACATTATTCAGATGAGGATTAGGCTTTTTCTTTTTTTCTTTTTTTTCTTTTTTCCCCCAGTTGTCTGTTGACGAGGGAGACTGTCTCAAAGTTATCTACCTCACCAAATACTGGTCAATGCTGTGAAGGCAGTTCATCAGGGAAGCTGTCATCTGTAGAATATCTTTATAGAAAAGATGTTTCTGGGAGAGTTGACCTTAATGATGAAAAAGGTATCTCCTTTCCAGTCCAGAGGCAGCTAAGTGAAAAACAAAAACCATCCTCGTTTGGAAATAAAAAAGGAGTAGAAAAAGTCTCTTGTGATTCAGCTATTATGGCTCATATTAACAAAATTGATGAAAAAATGGAAAAGTTGGATGACAGCCCAGGGGAAACTGGATCTCAAAACCAGCCCTCTAAAGGATGCTCTCCTGATCATTTTAAAGAGAAAGATGAACCTGAAACCTTTATTACAGGAACAAGAATGACAAAAGCAAATATGTTAGGAGATTTAAGTCAGCCTGTAAGCAGGTATCTAGAACAAAGTAGAGCTCAGGTATCCAATAAAAAGACTGCAATGGATAGCAAAGCAAAAGGCCACGATTCTTTTTCAGAAAACTTTCCTAAAGAAATGAAGAAAACAGAGGTGTATGGAAAACCACCATTAGCACATCTAACCCAAACAATAATGAATTTGAAGAGCGCACCAAACTCAGTCTTGCCAAGTTGTGAGAAACGGCAAGAATTTCTGATGGCAGCAACATCAGTTGGAAATCTCACCAAGATAAACACACAGGCACCACTCTGTTACGTTGAAAAAAAATGGCGCAGTGCTGAAATGTTGAGTGCTGGAGTGTCCAAAATGGTGGCAGATGTGCTAGGGAACTGGCAAGAGGATAATGAAAATGAGATATCCGATACTGACAGTTCCTACTCTGTGGATTCTCTATCCTGTGCTTATGCAAAAGCCTTCGCAGAGACACTGAAACAAGAAGATTTTGACAGGAATAAATGTCTCACCAATCCAGAAGATTCTGAGAGTGATGACAGTCAAATGTCACAAGACTCTCTGGTGGAAAAGGAAAATAAAGCCAAAAAGCAAAATAAAAGCCGATTTCACAAGTTAAAGGCCCACAATGAGCCAGCTAAGCTTTACCAAAGCAGACCTGGTCATCATGTTTCATCTTTGGTGACATCCTATACATCACACAGGCGACTGGGAAAAGCTGAAAGAAGTTTTTCTCTGGACAGCTTGGCTGATGGAGAAGAGATGCCAGTAGAAGAGCTGATAGAAGAATCCAAATCTGATTCGTCTGATGAAGTGCCAGCAGAGATTTTTTGGAAGTTACAGTCTCCTAGGTCACCAACTATACAAACTGAAGAGCATGAACTCAAGACCTGTGACAGAGATGCAAAAGGAACAAATTATGATCTGAAGCTGAGCACTTCTTTTTATTTGGATACTGAGGCACAGCCTGCTTTCAGTAATGCTTGCAAGCAGTTGCTGAAGGAGACAAACATCTCTTTTGTAGATCAAGAGAGGTCTCTTGATAAAAGATTGTATTACACAAGTGGAAATCCATTGTTTACTACTGATGCTTGGCCTCCCTGTGACTTGAAGGGTGAAATCAGCAGCCCCAGAGTAACAGCACCTTCTTCCCAAGAAAATTTGGAATTTCAAGATGCTTGTCTGTGCCCTTTGAGCAAACCAGAGGGTTGGTTGAAGAAAGATGATCTGAAGCAGTCAGCTGCTGAAGTGTCTTTTGTTTCTGGCTCAAAGCAGATAAACAGAATTACTCATTTATCACATAGTATAAATGAAATAAATACAGTGTTCTCCTCTGTCACATCAGAAGTACCTTTACCTGAAACTGAAACAACAGTAGATGCGAGTGGAGTTTCTGAAAATGGATCATTAAATAGGACTCTTAAAGGATGGGCAAGTTCTGATGAAAATACTTTCTTGGAATCCCAAGATGTAGTGTCCTCATTTGTTAGTTCAGTAGGACCAAGCTCTTCTTTTCTTTCTATTTCAGCAAAACGTGATTATTGTGAACATTCAAGGTCAACTCATCCTGAACATGAACAATTGAATGAATTGCCTACTTACAGGTCTACCACTGAATGCACACAAACATTCAGCTGTTTGGAAAGCACCTCCACTGCAGACTTCTTTTCTTGTGTGTCTGGAAGAGAAGAGGATTCTCTCCCCACAGCTCATCCAGAGTTGCCAAAAGATCATGATCTGAAAAAAGCATCTTTTATTTCCATGTTGCCTGTGCACATTTTGGAGCAGAGAAATGGCTGTATAGATGCAGATTTAGAAGATGATTTCTTTAGAACTATTGAAAAAGATGACCTAGATGATGGCTGCAATAACTTGATGGTAGAATCAACGATAACAGACACCGGAAGTTCACCTGTCTGTGCCCCTGCCACTGGATGTTCTACAGAACTTGCTCTTAATATGGCTTCAACACAGGCATCTATAGTAAAACAAGTAAAATTCGGAAACCATGAGCAGCTTGCGCTCTTTCCGAGACAGGAAATACCAACATGTTGTGATGAGGGTTTCTTTCTCAATGACACAAGAAACAAGACCTGCTATCCAGTAAGCAGTTGTTTGCTTCCAACATTTGATGGACAAGGAGCAGAATCAGCTGTTATGGTAGGTCTCCTCAGGTCTGGGGAGAGTGATCTGGAAACGGTGCAAGATATGGACTATGAACAAATGTCTGCAGAAGAAATAACAACAGACACAGATTTTTCTTCAGAGAAAATAACATACCAATGCAACCCTTCAGTTTTTGCTCGCAGCACAAGTTATGACCAATCTGCAACACCAATATCTCAAAAAGATATACTCTATGTGAAAACAAGCACAGACAGCTTGGCAGAGATTGTCTCAGAGCAGCCTTCATTCAGAGATAATGAAGAATACAAAGCAAAGGATGAAGACTTGTCTTCATTAAATCATTACGAATTTAAGAGCAAAATTGGTTTAAAAAATTATTCCCATGAATGTTCATTAGCAGACAGTCCTGCAAGTTGCTTATCCCAACATACTTCAGAAGGCTGCACATTGTGTGCTGATAACATACGACAAGAAAGCAGTGAAAGTAAAGAACACAATATCTTGAGTTCTCAATCTGTAGTTCAGGAAGAACTTTCATCCAAATATAAAAACCTAGTGGTAAATGAAGTCAGTTACCTCACAGTGAACACAAATGAAAAAGGCACTGAGGCCTTCGCTACTGCTCTTTGTGAAAGTACAAATAATTTGCTGCCAGAACCCAATTCAGACATATTTTACCAAGCTGCAATGAAAGCTAATCTTCAAAGTGCTTCTGAGACTGAAAAATATGATAAAATATTGGAGCATGTCACAATAGTGAAAGGGAATTATGATGATAGATCTAATCTTACTATGGAAGTTAGTGCCCCACAAAGTTGTTCTGGGGTATGTTCTAACTGCCTTTGCACAACATGCTGTTCAAAATCAACAGGGCAGAAAAACAATATGCATAAGACTGATATTTCTGTGGAATTTGATGCAACTAGTCTGGTGAAGACAGAAATTCAGAACAAATCTTTACTTGAATCAGGAGAGGAGAAAGAAGTCCTTTTTGAAAGTGATTGTGCAGACAGTATTTTGCCTGTTAGAGAGTATGAAAACTCAGAGTCGGGCGGAGTACTTGAATACTCTTTAGGTACTGTTTTCCAAGAGGGGAGTCCTTATGTGAGTGAAAAACCTAAGTTTTTTAAAAATGCAGAAACCGCTTCAGAAGAAACTATGGTTCCTTATCAGACTACAAAGGAAGAAATGACCAAATTGATGGATGCTGTAATCAAACTAGAAGAAAATGCACTAGAAAGCAAATCCAGACAGATTGAAAGTTTGCACGACTACCCAGTAGCCGAAGTCCAAAATGAAACTGTGGATAGGAGTAGAGAGGATTTTAAAGGCGGCCTATTTCAGAATCCAAAGAAGCCTATTGATATTGTAGCTTGTGAAAGTCAGTGTGAGTTTTATACAAACTTGTGCCTGACAGCTGCATGTGAAGAGGCAGAGAAAGAGGAATCAAAGGTAGTAAGCACTGGTATAGAGTCAAAAGCAGTTGTGTGTTCTGATAGTTGCCTTCAGACAAGTAACTTTTACCAAAATAAAATGAATGACAAAATAGATATTTATTCACCAGAGCTTACTGTTGCTGCCCAAAATGTTCCTTCAGCCAGGTGTTCCAGCAGCACAGATTTTACTCGGAATACTTCAGACTTCCTTGATGCTTGTGAAGGGCTTTTACAGAGAGACACAACAACAGAGAATGTGTTTAATACAGAGGACATAGCTGCAACAGTAATAATGACAGGTAGGCAAGGAAGTATTTTAGAAAAACCTGAAAATGAAAAACAAGTCGGTTCTAGCAATTTAACTGAACACTGTGTACCAAACTGCTTGGCCCATGAAAACTTTTATCAGGAAAAGAAGGTTAATGGATGTGAAGTGACTGGAAGTGAAGAACAAACTATCATGACGAATGCTGAGGGGCTGCTTGTTACAAGGCAAGAAGACATATGCACAGATGAAAATGTTGCTTTATTTACTGAAGAGACTCCAGCTGTACATCAGATGTATTGTGATAGAGATGATGAAATGGAAATTTTAAATCAATCTAAGATCCCTGAAAGATACCTTACGGCTTCAGGACTAGAACAGAATAGTCTGTCAGTAGATGACTCAAGGTTAACACAGGATTACCTTGATCGCATTGAAATGACTGAAGATAGTGGCTCAGTGGACTCTCTTATGGATATAAAAAACACAGTGATGAAAGACATCAATGCACGTGACTGCTCAGTTGGTGATAGTGCTGGAATAGACCAATGCAGAATTGAAAGAGACTCTAAAAGCCTCTGTGTTAAAGAGGACAACCATATGTATATGAGTTGTTCTATGGAATATGCTGAGGATGGCACTTCAGAAAACTTGAATGTAAATGTTGTTAGAAGTAGACCTGATATTTGTGAATCAGATCCAGTAGGCTCCAGAGCTGAGGATAAGAAGAAAGTGCATTTGATAAATGTAGAGCAAGTAGCTAAAGCAGAAAGAGAAAAGCAGATGTTTGTAGAAGAGACAGAGGAGGTAGAACTCATAGTTCTACAAAACCTGAATGAACTGTTCCCGGAAAACAAAGACAGCTGCCAGCTGACACAAGACAGCAAATTAAATGAAATCTTAAGAGAAAGCCAGTGGGTGTCTACAAGCTTTTCTAGAAATAATGAAAACACCAGCAAGCCACAAAATCCATTAGCAACACTAAAGTCTACTGAAAAAATTCAAGAAGGTTCACTTAAAGACCCCCTGTGCCAGTCTGTCAGTCATCTTTTACACCTTGGAGTAAGTGACAATTCCTGTCTTGTTCAGGATGTTCCCACTGCATTGAAAGCACATACGAAACCATCTGATAGCAGTGTTGGAACTGTTCTTCCTTATTATGAAACATTAATGGAGAATGAGGTCTGTGTTGGTGAACCTGTTACAGTTGACAAAAAGGGAGCTGATAAATCACTTTCTGAGAAAACACAAAGGGAAAGTGCTGCTTTCCGGCCAACCAGGATCACACTGGACAAACAGGAGAAAAGATCCATTAACACTGCACCTGATTCTGCTGCATCTGGGCAACCTGTCAAAGAAATGGACATCTCTTCTACTCCCTATAGTAAGGGATGTTATGAATCTGTAACTGTTGCACTTAAGCAAGGGTCAGAAGGAAATTCATTTTCTTTGGAAAAAGTAGATTCTTCTGAAGATACAATTCAGGATGTTAACAGCTCTCATGAAGAGCACAGCATGGATTTAATGGTTAACAACCTATCAAAAGACTCTTTTAATTCTGTAGAAGATGCAGCTCAAAAGGGTGCCATTGTGTCTCATTCAGTGCTCCTGGATAAATCAAACTTGCTTTCTCCTTCAGAGAAAGAAATGAAGGAAGGTATGAGAAAAGAAATAAAGCATTCTTTATTAGATGTCTCTTCTCAAAGCACATTTCACAATATTCTCAGTACAACTGAGAAAGAACTTCAGTCATGGAGTTTATCGCAATGTGATAAGGAGAAATATCTAAACACAAACTATACTATAACAAACAGTAAAACAGAGAATGCAAGGTTTTGTGATGTACTTGGATATCAGAGTGAGCCTAGAGAGATTCAGGAACATGGGACTTCTGAGGAGTGCTGTGTAGACCGTCCAGAGAGCACTGTTTCCGAGCATACTTCAACCCTTTCAGAAAGCCTGAACAAGTCCCCAGGAGAAAATGCACATTGTAGTGAAGAGTTTCTAAATTACAATAGGAATTCCTATACTTCTGAATACTCTGCTAGTCGCCTAAATAGCCCAGTCTCATTTGCAGATTTTTTAATCAGCAGCAACAGAGACAAATGTAAAAATGATGCTGTTCTCTTTGAAAAAGCAAAATACTTCGAAAGTGAATCAACCAATTTAAGTGTGTCTGTACCTCTTCCTGATGTTTGCTCTCTAAATCAAAAAGGAGATGAAAGGAAAAATAATTCTGCAGTTACGGTGGCCAGAGATGCTCAGAATAATAAACTCTCTGAAGAAGTTGTGAGAACAGATCAAAAGGGGGAAGCAACTCAAGATTCCTTCCAGAACTGCGATGATGAAAGAGAAAATAAAATGCATGAGTATCTAGAGGACTACACTTGTGCTTCTAATGTGACTGTACCAGAATCAGCCTTGCTTGCTTTTCAAAGCCTGGGACAGATTTGCAGCAAAGAATCAAAGTCTCTTCCATCCTACTCTGCAGAAGATATTCCAACCGATGCACAGTTTCAAAGCTCCAACAACTTTAATGCTTTTGACACTGCTTGTTTACTGGGTGGCTCAAAATCTCCAATATTTAGTCAGCTTAAGGACTCACTTCAAGGCAATTATTTGAGCGAGCAAATATCCTGTAGTTCTGCAGACCTGCACTCTGTAAAAGAAGGAGATTTTCCCCAGGCATTTCCAAAAGTTAATTACCCATCCTTAGCAGCATTTTCAGAATCATCTTTAACTGCAGATACAGACCTCAGTAAAACAGGCACATACCATGTTTCACATACAAATACTTTGAAGCATTCTCCATTTGCTGTTTTACAAATGCAAGACACTCAGTCTGATAAGACCGTGGTATTTGATCAGCCAATGCCGGCTTCAGGAAGTATTTTACTTTCTCTTGCAAAAGAAAACAGGCATTATCCAGTATCTGATACAGAATCATGTGAAGATTCTGCAGTAGATGGGGAACCTGTACGTAGAAGTAATTGTGAACAATTTGACAATGAAAGAGCAGTTGACCAGCATCTCTGGGGTAAAGTTCCACTACAGAAAGTTTGCACAGAAAACCCAGAGAAAGTACTTGATGATGGTGATGATGATTCTCTTTTAATACCATCGTTACCTTTTTGGGATACTAGAAGGGCAGTTCTTATTAAAGAAGGACAAATGAGAGAAGTATTTACCAGAAATGAGGAAGAATTGCATTCAAATACTGAGGTTGAACCTTCTGCAGTAAAGGGAAAGCAGAGAAAAGTATTAAGTAGAGAACCTGTAGAAACGCAAACTATGGTATCTTCAAATTCTCTGAATGAGTTAATAGGTCCACAGATTGCAGTGGTGCAAAATCTGTATCCAGGAAATGTTAACGTGGATCCTGAACCCATGTCCAATTCATGTGGTCCAACATGTGCCACATACAGCAGTAGCACTGATTCTAGAGGACTGTATCACACTGTCTCAGGTTTTGAAAAAAGGCCTGTAGATCTGCAAGGCAATTGTCAGTTTGTGCCTACAGGTGATAATCCAAGTAGAACAAGTACAGATGGTAGAAAAGAGATTTTACTTTGTAAAAATAATACAGCTTCAAGCGTTGATAGCTCTGCTGATGATGCAGACAATTGTCCAAGAACAGGAGAACCTCTACAGTCAGAAAGACTGAAGTTTTCTGTAATGAATAATCAAAGTACCTCCTTAAAGTTTTTACCAGAACACTATGATTTGCCTCCACAAGAATTCCAATTGGTACAATTCAGGAGCAAAAAATCGTATTTTTCTACACAGAATACAAAGAGCTCTAAACAAAGTGAACAGCGACCTTATTTACAAAGTCATAGACTATCAGCCCCAGCTATTACTGTGATCTCTGATATGGAATACACTTTGGAAGCTTCATCTAAGGCAGATCTTTCATCATGTCCTGCGTCTAAATCACTACAAGATTTAAATATGAGTGTAGAGCCTCCATCACCAACTGAGGATGATCTTCATGGAATTGAAAGATTTTCAAAGCAAGAATCAAAGAATTTTCTACAAGTTAAATCTAAATCCAGATTTCAGCAGAGAATGAAACAAACTAAGAAGTCTGCAAGCTATAATCCAAAAAGTTTACAGAATTGTGTGGAGAGAACTCAAAGCAACCAGTTTTTAAAAGACTGCACTGTTCATCCTCCATTGTCTTTACTGCCCATAGCTCACCATTCTGTGAGTACAGAACCAACTATCCATTCAAAGAGAAGTTCTGTAGCTCAGTGTAGTGAAGGGAGAGTTGAAGAAGCTGGATACCAATCAGAAGAAACAGATTTGTTTTTACAAGACAATAAAGATGCAATGCATTTTAGTTCAAGTGATATCAATCCATATATTCATCCATGGCAACAAGATGGATCATGCAAGATTGGCTGGAAGCAGTATGTTTTTGGAAGCGCAAGTGATGTCTCTTGCAGTCAAATTCCTTTAAACCTAGATAATCGTAAAGTTATAAGATGTTCTAGTGTGGACAATGGATTGAACTCTCAAAATTCTCCTTTTCGTTCTCATCTCAGTTCATATGCTACAGCAAAAGTTTTATCAAGTGCTTTAAGCAGCACTGAAGATCTTCAAGGATGGGACAATATCAGGCAAGGCTTTGAATCTGCATACCCAAGTGACAGTACCAAGCAGTATAGCAGTGTATCCAGTGAAACACTGGAAACTAATCCCGAAAATAATGTTGCTGATTTTGATAATGCTCCTGCACAGCCTGGTAACTCTTCAGTGCAGGTTGATGAAATCGTACTGTTATATCCTTCTGAGTCAGAAAGGTCTTCCAAAAAAGCACCAGGAATTACATGTGAGCAGGGAACACAAACAGCAACTACAGGAAGGTACAGAAGACAGAGAAGGCACCAAAGAAGCTATACAGATGTTTCTGCAAGAAAGCAAGAAACAAGCAAAGATCTATTTCAGCAGCCTTCTTCTTGGGCAAGCATGCAGAACCTGTCCATGCATCTTTCACAGCTTCTTCAGAACACTTCTGAGCTTTTGGGCAACCTCTCCCAACAAAATATTATAGACAGTGAACACAATGCCAAAATCAAGCAAAAGGGAATGGAAGAGGCTGTAAAGGCTACTAGATCAGATAGCTGCACTCAAACTACAGCAGATATAGGCATTCAAACTGAGATTTTAGAACCTCAAAGCAAACACGAAGAAAAACTAGTGCAGGCAAAAATGGAAAATGAATTGAGGGCAATTCAGGCAGGAAACATTGATTTGAAAGGGACTGGGGCAGATGCAGTAGGTAAGATTCCCAAAAGGAAAGAGGAATTGCTCTCTCTCAAAGACAGAACACTAGAAAGAACTGAGATGAGAACCCTGAGTAATCCTGATTTCCATGACAGTCTTGACAGTGTTTTGGAAGATTCCTTTATGCGTCTGCCTCTTTTACCCAGAACCTCCACTCCCATCTTAGGTTTTCAAAAAACATTAAATGCACAGCAGAATGTGGCTTTTGCTAGTACCAGAGTTTCTTCTATTGCATCATCTTTGCTGAGATCAGGGCAAGATGAGTCTTCATGCACTATAGTTAGCAGCCCTACTAATAGCAGCACCTTGCAATCTCCAGCATCTTATGCTGAGGATAAAATAACTGTCGATGAACTGGAGATTCCACTAGAAAGAAAACTTTGTCACAAAAACACCGTGTTAGTTGATAGGGCCTCTTCCCCTATTCTTACTCTTAGTGCAAGTCCCAACAGCCAGATAGCTTTTAACAAGTCAGTCTGCTCTTCTAAGGGGCCTTTGGAATATTCCAGTGATACTTCAAGTCCCCTTCACAGTCAGAGAAAGCAGAGGTCAGGACCGTGGTCTGGCGTGGAACCGCACGTGGACAACTTTTCACAGACAGAAGCAAACAGTGAATCAAGCACTTCTAGAGACAACACGGACACAAGAAAGACGTCTGGCAGTTTCTCAGATAAGAGTGCAGCTGAAGAGCTTTTAGGAAGAGGTGGTACAAAAGACTTGAAACAAAAGCACAGACTGTTGGTTGACACACACACTACAATTTGTGCAAAACGACTTTATCACTCTAGTAGTACATTAGAGGTGTCTGGCCACAGGGAGTTTTTAACAAATGATCTTGGAGACCACAGTCCACTGGAACGTTCACTTCGGTGTATGTATGTCACAAGGAGAGAAAGAGGCTCTTTAGGAGGAATCAGGCATGAGAAAACTGTGGGTAGTTCTGATACTGCTCTGATTCCTAACTACTCACCTCCAAATTCTGACTTACTTTTTCAACAAGAAATTAATGCCAGTTGTTTAAATAAGACAAATGCTGACAAATCCTCAGAACCTCAGGTAGAAGCATCTTCTCTACAATTTCATGATTTCTTTTGGAAAAATGAGAATAGCTGCCCTCTCCCTCTTTCTGATGTGAGCGATGTGCAGACTTCCTTGCAAGATGATAATACAGATTCCGTGTCTGAAAGTGAATGCAATACTGAAATCCTACTGAACAAAAATACTACTTTTGCAAAGCCTCACAGACCTCGGAGCTACAGTCTTCGTGACTTACCTGTACACAACAAATTTAGCAACTGGTGCGGTGTTAAGGGCAGTCCTCCGTCTTCGTTACTTAGCTTGAGTGGCAGTACGACTGATTTACGAAGTCAAGCAGAAAAGAAATCTAGAAGCAAACAAGCAACTGAAATGGAAGGAAAATCTCAGCTGTGTGAAAGCAGAAATAGAGAGATTGAAAGGCTTCAGAGAGAGCGTGCTCAGATTATGTCTGGCATACACCTGGATCTGCACCAGCACCCCCTTACCGTGGAACTCACCGAGGCAAAGCTCAATTACGGCCTTGGGGAGACGGACGCGCTGTTGAGAATCCTTCAGAGCGGGACCACCGATGACCTGATGTCAATTCCCATAAAGCAGCAACTTTATGAACGGTAAATTACTTAAAATAGTATTGTTTTAAGTATCTGGAAAAGACTTCCTGTACTATTTGTTTAGCATAGGTAGTAATTTACTTAGTAATGAACATTTAAGCATTGCGCTTAATAAACTACATCTGAAGAGATGCAGCATTAAGCTTATTTTATACATACTTAAGTAATGCATTTAAGGTAAAATCTGGGGTACAAGGAAAAGTACAAGATTCCATGTCATTCAGATCCAGTGTTACTCTGCTCTTAAAATTGTTAGCAGCTGTAAGAGTGATCATATGTGCTCTGTGACCGTGGGCATATATTTTGTTGATTTATTGCAATTGAAAAATAATTGATGCATCCGATTTATGGTAATAGTTCATTCTTGCTTCTGTGAACAAACACTGCTGCATGAACAAGCAATAAACAATTCTAAAAACCCACAAGGATGAAAAATCAAGATGCTGTGCTCTTGTGACTGGGTGCTAGAACTGAGTTTGGGAAGTTACTGTAACTAAAACAAATTTAGGAGTAACTATGTCAGGCTCCTTTGCCAATTTGCCTCTCAGCACACAAGACATTTGTATGCTTTTCCTACTGTTACAAAAGCAGTGGAGTTCTAGGATTTCTGCATCACCTATCACCTTGTGACCGAAGGGATGCTTGTGGGGTGGTGGTGTATGCTATAGATTTCTATAAATTTTATGTTGCAAAGCTACCTAGTTCTTAAGGTATTAAAAAAAAAAAAAGAAGAAGAAGAAGAAATTGTACCTTTGCAGGGTGCACTTTGCAGCGCTAACCTTGTTTCCCTGACAGACACATGAGGACTATTGAAACTCTGAGGAAGGAAAGAGAAAAAAGGTTGCAGAGGTACAGAAGAAGCCGAAGTTTGAGTCCTCAAAAGCATTTGAGTCTGTTGCAGACACCGGATGCAAATCAGAGGGATTTAGATCTCCCCAGCAGACGACGAGAATATCTGCAACAACTGAGAAGAAACGTGGTGGAGAATACAAGGTAAGGCATTAGGAACATCTCCTTTGGCATGGTGAACATTAAGCATGTTCACGATGATAGGTGCACATGAACAATTTCTAGTGACATGCCTGAGACTCCTGTGGCAGGAGACAGCAGAATAGCAGAGGAATTATTTTCCTTGATGCTGAAGGCAGAAGTGGTAGTCTTTGGGATTAAAAAGTGTTTTTAGGATAAAACACATACTTGATTACAGAAAGAAAATTCATTACATTTTTCTTTCTGGCTAGCTATTTCACAGTATAACACATGCCTAATTTATTTTGTGTATGATAAAAGGAAAGCCACGGGTTCAGTCTTGACTGATAGCAGACCAATTTTGTTTCTTGCTCCATCTCTGACTTAAATTCTACATGGTGATGGGTTCTGCAGCATTTACTTACTTTTTTATGTTTTTTATTACACTTATTTAACTATTTCCTATAGCTTTTGAGTTTTTTCACTCCCCATTTCCCCTGAATGACTTTTGCTCCCTGTGTGGTAGGTTAGTAGAAGGGTGTTTTACCAGCACAGTTGTTTTGCATGTGAAATCAGTGCAAGTGCTAGAGTAATCTCAATGGTGAACTGCACTTGCAGTCTAAATCTATTTTTCAAGCTTAATAGCTCTAGTGAGCAAGAGAAACTTTTTGGGCGCTACTGTGGCTACTTGCTGTTCTTGAAAATGTTCCTCTTCCATATTGAAAGAATTGGGGTACTTTGGCAGGTGACCTGTTTTCAACTTGCATACTGTTTTTCCCCCATTTACCATCCTTACAGAGTTCAAGAACCGAAAAGAAGAGGTGTTCAGCACCCTTCAGAGATTGAGCTATTGCTCCGAGACTATCAGAGGGCACGAGAGGAAGCCAAGACTGAAATTGCACGAGCTAGGGACAAACTTCGGGAGAGAGCCGAACAAGAGAAAAGGCGTATACGGGAGCAAATATTTTCTCAGTTACAGAAGGTGAGTGTTATAAATTGTTCTGCGTTATTTACAGTAATGCACTTCTTTTTAGAGAAATCTGTGATGGTCCAATATTGTTATTTATTTATATTTTCCTTATTGACATAATGCATAGAAATAACAAAGAAAGAATTAAATGCAAATTTTTGCTTAAAAAAAGCTTTGTAATACTGAACAGATATCCTGTTCATTCTTCTGAGTTACATCTTCCTAGAGCTGTTGTTTCTTGATAACATTTGGTGTACAAGAAATTCCACAGGTTTTCTCAGTGGCTAGAGCTTATACAGTGTGCCTGCTGAGCATATCGGCCTTACAGAATAGTTAACTTTTAGTTTATTTCAATATGCACTTAAACATGAAGGTTTCATTATTTTTTTTCTCCATTTCTTGTCTTAGACTGTCCTGTATTTGTCCCTTGTTTTTTCTTCTGTGCTTTGTTACCCATTATTCACAGATCGTCTGTGAATTTTCTCCAATATCCAAAGACAATACCTTTTTTTTAGGATGAGTCTGTTCTGACCAGTTTCTGACCATAATTCTCTGCAGTTTCTTTCATCACTGGATGACAATGCAGCTATAATGATAGTTGCAGACTTCCTCCTTCATATGTGCAGAAA
Source organism: Rhea pennata (assembly GCF_028389875.1). NCBI lineage: Eukaryota > Metazoa > Chordata > Aves > Rheiformes > Rheidae > Rhea > Rhea pennata. Next base: position 15,453,179 of record NC_084667.1, on the reverse strand, counting down.
TGCAACAAACATTAATTTCCATTGCTCCATGCCCCGTAAAAGCACCTAGAATTCAGGTGTCTCCAGTGGGTAACTGGATCTTATCCACATCTGTAAATCATTTGTGTTGTGAAACACAGAAGTATTTCACTAGAGTTGGAAAACCTAACTTAGCGCTGTCGTTGCAAGTATAAATCATCTTAAAGTTCTCGGTATTTTCCTATTATGTAATTTTTTCCTGATCTTTTAAGCTGGTATGGAACAGTTGTGTTGCTTAAAGTAAAATCTTCAGTCCTTACAAACAACTACATTTGCCCAGCGAGTTAAATCAGGGACTAGTGGAGAAGTTGACAAAGAGCAACAAATGAGACTGCAAAGAGATTTTATTATTATTGTTATTATTATTATTTTGCTTTCCTTTTGCCCTCTTAGAAACATGCCAGCATTAGTTTGATAGTCTGGACTCTTGTATCTGAAGCACAACAAAAGCAGAAGCTGGAGCCATTCAATCTGATTGTCTGGTTTTACAGAGGTGATTCATGGCTTTTTTAATCCTAGGTCTTTCTATCTGGCCTATTTATTAAGTAAGTGAAACGTATGAGTGTATTCTGTATAGCAACAACTGTATTGTCAGCACACCTTGAGGCAGATCAGCTTTTTAGATGATTCCCTCTTTCATCTTGCAGTGCTGTTATATTTGTTGATTTGACTAGATACTGTGTAAGGTAGGTTTTGTGCATTTTGATCTCTAATATTCTGGCATCTATTAATTACAGGAAGAAGCCAGGCTGAAGACTCTTTTAAGTTCAAGCACTTTATGTACAGACTCCAGCCTCAGCCTTTCCTCTGGCCCAACATCCGGTTACAATAGTAGTAACACAGCTACGTATACTGCAAGTAAACTCAGCAGCCGGGAGGGGCAGGTGAGAAGAAATTGTTGCCAACTAGCCAGTGAGACTGATGTCTCCCGATGCTTCAGCAGTAACAGGGATAATACAGATCAGAAACCTATTTGAGGTGCTTCATGTTGTTTCAGACCTCTCAAGCACTGGTACACAGAGGGCTTACATAGTGGAGTGAGTATCACCATGTAACTGCAGAGGAAAATGACACTTTCACGTCTTCTAAGCTTTTTAAAGCTGATTTATAAAAGCCAAAGGGTGTTAGTATTGTTAGTAATGCCATCAGTCAAAAGTTTTAGCAACAACAACATTGTTTTGTGGTAAGCTACAATGTGGTATTTTTCAATGGGCCTCTCAGTGATGAGATGCACACATTGACTTGAGAGAGTTTGTGTGTGAACATCAACAGTCCTGAAATTAATGGCTGGAGCATGTCCCTGAAGGTGGCTCCTCATTCTTATTTTGCTAAATTTCCTGAGGTAGGTTATTATTTCCTAATCCGGTGAAAGGAAACTAGTAATGCTATATGAAGAAAAGCTTCCAGCCTTATAAAGTAGACTTGCTATAAGTATTCCACTTACTGTGTTATATAACTTAATTCCAAGTTCACACCAAAAAAAAAAAAAAAAAAAAAAACCAAACAAAAAAAAAAACCAACACTTTGCTCTCTCTCAAATTAGACTTCTTCTGGAAATGCAGAGCTTTCAAGAGGAGATGCAAGAGGTTACTCAGCTGTTACAAATAGTCAGCTTCATGTGTTAGAACAACTACAGAAGGATTCAGCATTTGGTAAGTATAAAACATACATCTGCTTATGTTAAAGTCATATTTCAAAATCTTATGAGATTATTTATGCAAATCCAAATTTAATGTGATTCTCAGTATTCTGAGGATTTCCTATGATTATGGGCCTTACTTCAGAAAAATATTGTCAGCCAGGAGCCAGAGTTTCGTAATGGTTCCTGAAAAATTAAATGGTGACTTGGCTCCTCTGAAGTTATTTATTAGGTTATATTTTGTAATAACCTTAAAATTTGAGCTTAGATGTAACTGCAGGATAATTACCAATAGACAGATTGTCTAGACAAGAGCTATTATCAGTCCTTCATCAGGATCAGGTTGATTTGGTACTCCAGTAGAAGATTTAAGTCCCTATCATTGCAGAATACTATTTTCTCTGGCAACCTTTTTAGTGCTGTTTTTCTTTTTGATTTCTTTTCATGCCTCTGCAGAAGCCAGCAGAATACAGCCACCCCTTACCTCCGGTAGCATCAGCTGTAGGTTCACTCACGGATTAACTATTTCAGTCAGCTCCTCTTCAACAAAAGGATACCAAGATTTATCTAAACATATCTTGGCTAATGCTACCACTGAGGTGAGTAAATGAGCAGAGTTGTCACTTACTCCTCTACCTCTCACTGGAAATTGTAGCAAAACAGTGTGGGGGACAAGTTTTGTTCTTTTGCATGAGCAACATTTATTTATTTCTCAGTTACAGAAGGAGAGGCTGAGCCATTTTAAATGGTAGGGGAAAGTGAGCCAAGCTGTAGCAGTGGAGTTGAGATTCATGTTTTCTGAAATGTTTAAGGGAAACTGGTAAATCTTATGAATTGTTGCATAAGAGGAATGGTGGAGGTTTACTGACTCACTGAACCTAGTAGTTAGATTTTATCATCATTTTAGTCTTACATAAAGGTGTAATTTTTATTCTATTCTCATTCACCTTACATCTGTGCATGGCAGGATATGACAGCATAGTCGAAAGGAAAGCAGACAAACTTTACATTTCAGATCAGATGGATTCAGTTAACAGCATTTGGAGATTTTTTTTTTTTCCTGCCCTTTTTCCACAATAGACAGGTTATGCTTCTATAAATCCTCCTTCAAGCAGAGAACATGGGGGAAGTCAATCTGGCCATTACTACTCCCAAAAGATGACAAGCACTAGAAAACTAAGTGCTTGTGGTAAACTCAACTTACTGGTTTGGCTAGGAGATAACCATAGCAGCATGCAGAAGCTGAACACAATTTATAGTTTACATAACGTTCTCTTACCTGCTGTTCCTTTGTCACTGTTTGCTTAGGTAATGGCAGCGTGTGCTCATAACCTGAGGAATCTCTACACTTGCCAGTCAGCAGCTGGTTGGAAGTAAGTTTATGGCAGGTACTTATGATGGGAGATCTCTTTATGTACTTGAACCTCTCTTGAGCAAATTCCTTTATCTGTTTTTCTTTGATAGATACCAATGTACAGAAAAAGAGGTGCTGATTTACTACAAAGTCTTCCCTTCAGCAACAAAGCATGGGTTTCTGGGAGCAGGCGTGATAGAAAGATCTCTTCCGAGTGTGTGGGGACTAGTGAGAGATCCTAGCAAAAGGCATCTGTATGACAGAACTATCAACACAGCTCGAATACACAAGAAGGTAACCAGCCATATTCAGCTGGGTGAGTATCAATACAAATGACTGACCAACATAGTGAATCTGTACTTTCTCAGACTGAAAGACTGAAGATCAAAGAAGAAAAGATCAAAGCCAGAAATTTAGGCTCATCTCATTTTTTCAGGCTTGAGTATACAGAATTTTGGTTAATATGGGGACTTCTGTTTTGGAAAAAAATCCTTTGCAGGAAAAAAAAAAAATCCATCTGCTGAAGTGCAGATGAAGACACTGTTTTGAAAGTCAGAAGAATCTAGCTTAAGTGGGCTCTTGAGATGGTTGCATCTTAGTAACAAGTTATTGTTATAGCTTATTAAGTACATTATTCCCTTAGGCAGCTGCATCAAGAAGTCAAAGAAAAATTTTTCTTTTCATGTCAAGTCAAAGCCTAATTCTCCTTTTTTGTTGTTGTTGCTTTCTTTTTTCCTTTTTTTTTCTCCTCTCCCCAGTATATTTAGTGACTGATACCTCCCTGTGTTACCTAAAGCAACCCCGGGATTTCTGCTGCATTACTGTAGAAGCCAAAGAGGTAAAATATTTTCTCTGAGGCACAGCGAAATAATTGTTTTAAAGTCATGGTTCAAGGACAAAGGAGAGAGGGAAAGGAAAGTTCATGCTCTTATTTCCAGAAATGGCAGTACAGCAGGAAGAAAAGCCCTGCTGATATGACAAATGAATTATGTTTAAAAAACTCTCAGAAAGAAATTTCAACCAAGCCAAGTCTAGTAAATTAAATATTACAGCATATTCTGGTTACAAATAGGATTGGGACAAAATATTTAATAAGTAATTTGAGAAATGTGGCTGATGGCAAACAAAAGAAAACATAAAACATGTGCCTAAGATTTGTCTTGAGTTGTTGTCTGTGCACATCCTCACATGCAGGAGAACTTGTCTGTCTTGGCAATTCAGTCCATCTATGATGCATCAATGCCTCACCCTTGTAAAGAAGTAGTGAGAGGGGAGATTTTGCCAAGTGCCTGGATACTGGAACCTGATGTAGTGAATGGAAAAGACATCACCAGAGTCATTTACATGACACAGGTGAGATTTTGCAGTACATCCACCTTTTTGCAGTCTGATTGCTACAACTGTTCTGCAACAGCTTTTTGCGTTCAAACTTCAGAGCTGGTAAGCAAGTGGCAAAAAAATAGAGTACTTATGCTATGCTGCATGAAGTTTGTGAAGTGACTGTAAGTTACCTTCATTTTATACTCTACCTAGTATGATATATAAGGTAATGCAGAGATAAGATTATTAGGAATAAAAAGCATTAAAAGGAGTAATAAGCATATCTGCCTAAGTATACAGTGTCACATTTTCACAGCACCTAAAGTTGTTGCCTTGATCACCAAGACTCTACTGTAAAGACTTATTAACAGTTTTAATATGCTTAATTCTCATATGGTGAGCCAGTAAATGCTATATCCAGTGTTAAAGACTGGAGAGTTTTGTTTGCATTTTCATCCTGCAGTAGATACAGGAAGACCAGCTCTGGCTCCATTCATTTTCAAAATGCATGGAAATCCTTACTGTTAACTTTTTGTAACAAACGTATTAATTCCTCACACTTAAAAGATACAGAAGAGAGGCCAAGATTAGGATCCCAGTTAAGAATGAGAAAATCTTGCATTCCACTTATTACAGACTCACTTGAAAAGCAGGTTGTCTCTAGGACAGTAGTATTAACTACCTGAAAAATATCCATAAGAGAATACAATAATGTATAATATATTTAGTTCTCAGATAACCTCTTAAAATAAATTTAACTCCTTTAAACTTAGCTATATTAAGTATATTTTTAGGACACATTTTTTTACTACTTTTAAACTGATTGGTATATATGCCTTTTATATTGCATACGGAATGTTTATGCATTTTATAATGTATTATAAGGAGCATATGCATGTACACACTTTCAGTAGGATTATATGCATCTGGCCCATAAAATAATAATATTTAATCCCAGTCAGGTGGAACTCAAAAGGAATGTGGATCATACATGGGGAAAGTAACATCAAACATGCAAGCCTTTGAAAGTCTAAGGAGTGTTGGGAAGAAAAAGATACAAACCACCACAGTACTGATGACTTTTAGCTATAAACCACTTTTGTGCTTACCATGCACTTACAACATCAGAGCTATTCCAGGCTGAGGAATTGCTTTGTTCAAAAACAGATAGGTGTAAGACTCCCCCAAACATGTGCCTTTCTTATTTCTACAGGTGGATCTTGGTGCCCCAGCTATTCCTGCAAGGCTCCTCAGTTCCATTGCTAAGCGACAGCCTTTGGTGATTGCTCGACTAGCACACTTCCTTTCAAGTTAGTATTTGCCACCAAACTGGATACTTACAGCAGATGGAAGTTTGGAGAGAGACACAAGCATCTGTAAGGGTAATGTAAAATGCTGGCTCATAAGACAGTCACAGTTGAGCCTCACTTGAGAAGCCTGATTGCTAACCTGGAAGTATACAAAACTATAACCAGAAGAAAGGATCATGTATTTCAACCAGTGTGGCTTCAAATAAACCCAGCAAGTTTTATAGGTACCTGTCCTTCCTGAGACAGCTATGGAAAAGCTCTTAAAGAACTATAGGAAGGTATGTGTCTCTGGAAAGAGGAGAGAGAAACTTCACTTTACAGTAGCCAGCATCTTACATGCAGAAGTGTATTATAACTTTTCTGTTTCCAAGGTGTTTTAAAGATCAGCCTTCTCTCTCTGATATTTTAGGCAGTGGTAAGAAAAAGGCAATAGAAGTGATGCAATACATTAAAAACTACTGGAAACAGTGAGTATACATGCAGCTTGAGATCTTTTCCAAGTTCTTCATTAAAGATGCAAAGCCACTTTCTAATGTTGAGACAACTGTCAAACACAGAATTCATAACAGTGTAGATAGCTTGCCAAGTAAATGACTTTTCCTTGAAGGGAAGTTAGAACAGCATGAGATCCACTAGTCATTCTACACCCTGGATAGATTTTTCTCAGATAGTTGGCTGACTATTTGCAGGCATTATAGTCAGATTATCACTACACTATGCAGCAACAGCAGAAAACACCATACCTCAGGACACAGTTTTACTGCACTGCAGAATTAGGTGCTTTGAAATAAAGAAACCAAACTGACAGCTGTAAACAATGACACTTTGTCGTTAATAGGGAATAGTACTGACTCAGCAGCTTGTTTCTAGAACTTAAATCCTGCAAATAAAGCAGCTCAAGCACTTTCCCATAATGGCTTTTTCATCAGTCCTTTTACAATTCTACCCCAAAGCATTCAGAGTTGAAAATTTAGCCTGCTATAGTCTTACCACACTTTGTTCATAACACGAACAGCTGTCTCACTGCAGTGAATGCCGAGTCTTCCCATTCAATTACCTCGTGGTATTCCTGTTGAACTTCGTTCAACAATCCTGCTGTTAGGCTTTAAATGTTTGTTCAATAAATTCCCTGGCTTGATCACACAACTCTAAAATTAAACATTACCAACCCAAATATCTTAAGTAATTTGGCTCTTTGCACAACTATAAAGAATCACTTCAGATACACTTTCTAAGCAATAAAAGCTGCCACAATATTCTTTCTTCAGCTCAGAAAAGCCCACGTTGTTCAAGAAGCTGTTGCACTTTAAACTTGTCAAAGTGAAAAATACATATTCAAGCATCCACTTTAGAGTCAAACTCTGCTGCTTTAGCACAATTACTTTCCATAAGAGATGCATTTTCCCAGCATACAGTGAAGTAAGTAAGTTCACTGCACTCCTACCTTTGAGTCAACGGCCAAGTTCTACCTTTAGTGCATCTTTGCACATGTATAACTTTGGCTTTCAGCTTCTGTATTCCTTCCTGTCATTAATGTATAGTCTTATAAGAAAAGGTAATAGCTACTTTAATTTGATATTTAAGAAAATAGCAGTTTTGAGGCATACCAGCCCAAAGGTTCCCATCCCCACCAACTATACCAGATGGGATAATAAAACATTTTACTTACTTACTTACAAATTTTCTTCTTTTTATGCTAGGATGGTCATGGTTATGGATGTTACCACTACTGTATTACTGTTATCTTCTGGTAGGGTCAAGCCTTTTCTTGAAAGCGTGCAAACAGTATGGTTCACTTCATCAGGTGTCATATATCTCCCCCAACAGCCCCCTCAAAGAGAGAGGCAGTGTGTTACATAAAGTTTCCAACAATAGAGCAGAAAAGATAATACTGCCTTTTCTCAGATTCACATTTGGTGGGAAGGGAAAAATAAAAGTGAACAAGGAAGTACTTACTTAAAAAACCCTAGAGGAAAAAAAAAAAAAGGCAGAAATTGCAGCATTGTCCCTAATGCTGCTTTCCTGCAGCTGGACACAGATTTCAGGAGAAGGCAAGGGATGTCTTCATACAATCCACAAGATTTGCTCAGTGCTTTATTTTTTCCTTTTATTCTGGACATGGCACTAGTGATAAAGCAGTTCGTGTAGGAACAACATCTAGGGGGACTCCTGTTGGTCAACAATGCCAGTGCCTATGAAGGCTAATGTCTTATTGTACAGTACATCAGATGTTTATTTTTATAGACACATAAAATTGTTTTTTCTATGTTTACAAATTAAGTTATTTATATATGCTTGTTTTGAAGTGTTTTTATATGCTATCAAAGCTAATTTTTATTTTTATCAGTATTGAATTAATGTAAGCTTTTTTTTTAAATACAATTTTCAATTGATACTAAAAAAGCTATTTAAATAAATGTTTTCTTTTGCAAATATAACATTTTATGGTACCTGTTAATGTATGGCATTCATTTGTTTGGGAGAAATAAAAAAAAGCTAGCAGATACCTAATTTGTTAGTCTAGAATGGGCAAAACACACTCTGTAAATTACTGCTGAGCAGTAGGTGATCAAACCAATTGTACTGTACCATCTATTGTTGCATCTCTGCTTTTAATCAAGATTGCTATTTTCATATCCACAATAAATGGTATTTTCTACACAAGAATCAAATGCCACAGGGTACTGTGCCCCAGCTAAACTACTTATCAATGAAACTATGCTTACACAGGGGGAGGCGGTTTTCTATTCAGTGATGTGGACACTTATGCTGAATTAAGAAATAAAGGCATAGTTTGTGATAAAAGATGTAGGTCTTCTACAGCCTCTGAGGAATGTGCATGGAAAGTTAATCTGTGGAGCAAACATCAAGATAGATAGTCCCCACTTTGACTGGGTTCCTGTGACTCAGTGCCTTGCACTTCATGGTTAAACTTCTTCCTGTGTTCAGTCACACAACTGCTTAGTATCTGAATATCCAGAAACAAGTTAATGCAATTCCACTTTTCATCATTTTCTTTTGGGAGTTGTGAGTTTGCAGTAGCAAAGATGGCACAAGACAGGCCACACATGCTGACCTAGCCTGCTGTGAATGCTCTCCTCCCTCCAGTTCTCAAATGCTTCTTCATTACCACCCCCATTACTAGAGGCAACGCTAAGCAAACGCGCATGATGCTTAACGCTGTGACAGAGAGAGAAGTCTACCAGCCCAGTGGGACACCAGAGAGTCAGGGATCCTCGTGAGAATGGTCTCATTATTGAGTATACAGAAAATAGTGCCATACAATCATTTAAGTTTTAGCTGTGAAGTCAGGTGTCTAGCTGTGCACAGCAACCAGGGATGACTGTCACAGGACGCCCAGGAACTAGAACAACAGCATCAAGATGAGAGAAGAGAAAAAATGGGTTTCTTACCTGCTTGAAGAACGCTTCCGTCCAATTGGGCACAATTATGCTGTCCCTCACTGGCAGTGCTAAACTGGTTCTGGGGCTTGGCCACCTTTTAAATAAGGGTTTCCAAGCAGTGTATTGAAAAAGAATAATACAGGTATGTTGCATTTATAAAAATAGCTGTGGCCATGTTATCTATGCAGACAGTTTTAGACTACTTGAATAAAATCAGTTCCAGAGAAGAAAGCACCTTTTACCATTACGGATCCCAGCTTCCTTTTCCTGCCATCATTTAACAAAATAATGCTATTTCATCATAAGGAAAAAAAAAAAAAAAAAAAAAAAGCAGCAGGAGCCAGAACAGGAGAAGTAATTACTATACTTTTTCTGCCCCATGCTTTGTGGCAAAAGACCTTTCTGCTCTTTGCACTATAACAAAACTGGTATACACCAACACCTTGGACACAAAACAGGACATTTAATCATGTTTATTATGACAAACAACAACTTCAGGTGAGACCTGCAGCCAAATATCACATAACACTTAGCCTCAGGGAGCAGGTATAGCATGAGCAGGATACTTGCTATTTCAGTTTATATTACCATGTCTTTACTGCTTAGGCAGCATGTCTACTTTTAGGTACCCTCTACTTCATTCACACCAGAAAACCCCTAAAATAAGACAGAGATGGCATGTGACAGATCTTTCAACACAGTGCTTACTAACCGAATCATTAACTCCTCAGTACAGTTCAAAACACAGCGATGTTCCTCTGTGGTCTCTTGCTCTCTATCAATCATCTAGATTTTAACAGAAGTCAGAATTCTACTTAAAAAAAGACCCCCAGAACTAATTATTTGTTCTTATTAAAATTTAAAAAGCACCACTAAGATATTACTTTTTCCTGCCTCATATAAGAAAGAGGCGATCTAATTAACTCACAGTATTAAAAAGCCCTAGGTTCACCTTGTCCAGATGTTCCTCTTACATAGTATAGTATTTGCTTTCTGAAAAGCCTGTGCTAATAGGATGCACATAGACAAAAGGAAAATATAATCCTTACTGCTACAGGAAAGAACATAAGACATCTAATAAGCAACTAATTATGTTCTGCAGCTACCAGTAGCCCCCCAAAACAAACCCCATTTTGCAGAGATACTTGGGGGTAATAGGGAGGTCCCACCATTGGTGATGGTCTATTCAAAAGGTCAGAAAATGCCCACTGTCCTCCATGAAACGAATTCCTTTCAAACCAACTCTCCGGAGGATGTTATGCAATGCTTTTTTCACTACTTTTTTCCTGTCTGTTCTTCCAGTCTGTAGTTTTTCTTGCTGGAGCATTTCCCACCTGAAAAACCCAAACTCAAGGCAAGAAGGATTATAAAAAACAGTGAATGGCTAGATGCCATTTATGCTCACATACTATAAAAACATTTCTTAAAAATACTGTCAATCTATCTTCAGTAAAAAATATACTCAGATATTTTCTCCCTTATTTCCATTAAAAACCCCAGGAAAAGTTACATTTCCATCAAGAGATGGAAAGGGAAGAGAAAAAAAAAGCCTTAAACACACAAATCTTTTAAGAACAGCATCGGTGTTCTGGTGTACATATTTAATATGGTTTCACTTTTAAAATGAGTCTTTTAAAGATTAAAATCAAATCTTCAAAATCGAGCTTACAGTGGAAAAATAAATATAGGCTCATCTCTGTGTTATACAGGTTCACCTTTTCCCTCCCCCGACAGCACAGTCTTTGTTAAAAGAGAGCATGAGAAGTCACATTCATTTAATGACAGCCACCAGGAAACCATCTCTCTTCATCACAAAATAACTTTTATCCACCTGAATCGATTCCTGGGTCTGGTCACAGCTTGTTTCTGTATAAATACAAAAGGTATTTATGAGTCTAAAAAAATCAGCTGCTGCAAGCCATGATCAAGGTGCTTAAAGGACTTTTGACTTGGAGATCCACTTGCAGATGTAAATCCTTCAGAATAGTCATCATTACAAAACGTCCACCAATAAAGACCAGTGCAGTGTTCGTACAGCAATCTCTTATATGCAGGGCTCTCCCAGCAAGGAGCCTGCAATGCCTTCAGCAACACTAAAATTCCATTTGCATTTTCATTAGTTACTTATATCCACAGAGTCCATCTCCACTAGCTTTGTGCTGTCACAGTACCTAGAGATTGTCTTGCCAGATCACAAGGGTTAGTCCTGGGCTCTTCCAGATGATGTTCTGATATAAATACTCTAGACAGCATTTCCAGTTCTTTTAAGAAATCCTGTGACAGTACAAACCAGAGAGCTTGTATTAACAAATGTCAACCAAGAGGCTTAATTATTTTAGTAGAAAAGACTTTACAAGGTTCAATTTGTTGCTAGTCTTCCAGTGCAAATACTAGACAAGCTATAACATACTGTAAAGATGAATAACCGCAGTTCTACATATTCAGCCATACCTCTGATCCTCAGACCCTTCTTGGTCACTGTTACAGCTTAAATAATTAAACACCTCCAGCATGCAAGTGTTCACCACACTCGAAGTACCAGCCATTATTTAGCAAGGGACTTGCGCCATTTCCTACATTTCAACTGCTGGCTAGAATATTCTGACTCATCTCAACATTTTGGAGGAGGCAAAAAAGAGGCTGAAAGGCAAGTCTGCTCAGTCTGTCTGGTCAGCAAACACATCCAGGTTGGAATAAGAGCTGGTAAAGGTGCCAGCTAGTCTCCAGACTGGTTTACAGTTTCTTTGGAAACGTTTCCGATGAGTGGGAAGTGCTGGGAGTTGCGCAAGTACAGATTCAGCCCAGACACTGGTAACAGTAACAAATTTGCTGGATGCTAGTCCTTCTGCTGCATTAAGCAGGAACTATAGAGAGGGATGGTTATAGTCCTCATCTACTTCAAAGTGCTACAAGGATTTACCGATCTGTATTTTTATTTCACTCAGTGCTCACACACATTATTACTTACTGAGGGCCAAGGGAGCTCTTCGAGGTTATGCAAGCAACTCTCTATTTCTCTAATTCCCATTAGATCATGTTCTACAAGACCATGAAGCATGAAAAGGAACAAATCCCACTGCAGAATAAAAAAAAAAAAAAAAATCAGTATCTCAAGAAATGGATTCTGTGTTCGCTTCCTGCTTTATCCCTACACAGTTCATGTTTTGCCTTTTGCATCATAATATGTGGAAAAAGAACGAAAGAAGAAAGCATGTTCTTTCTCCAGGTTGGGCAATAAAAGCACACCAAAGACCAACATTCAAAATGAATGAATAAAATTTCTTGAGCTCATACTTCATATTCTATTACAAAGTCACAAATTCTCGTTCCCAATTCCAAAACACACAAAGTATTTTGTTCCTAGCTGTTCAAGGACAGCTTGAAAAATTCTTTTCTTACTTTTCAAAATAAGCTGATTTTAGCCTGCAACTAACTAGGGTCATAGGTTAGCTTTTCAGCTTCAAATCTGGGGATCTTTAAAGGTAACACACCTACCCATGCAAAAATTGAAGCTGATAGAAGACACAGTTGCAATCAAATGCAGAAGATGTACAGTCCCAAAATCTCCCATCCCAAACAGGCTATTTTGCCAGATGCTCTTACATTAAACTATGCATTCTTGACAGTTCCCCAGACAGGTCTACATGCTAACAAGTACCTAGCCTTCTTTATCCCTGCAGAAGGGAGGCCCAAAGTAGACTAAATCCTTTTTATTCACACATGAAGTCAGTCAACACTGAAGTTGAGAGAACTCTGAGTTCTCTCAATACATGAGTATTTCAGACCAGAGTAGATAAGTGGCAGCTCTCCGCAGAGCTGAGAAAGTCCTACCTCTCGCTGTTTGACTTCTGCAACATAGGCAACATTCTTCCTGCTGAAGATCAGCTGCACAGGAACAGGCGTCCCAAAGTCCTCCTTCCAGACAGAAAGCAGCAGTTTCAGAAGGCCATACGTGGGACTATTCTTTACACGTAGCCTCTCAGAGCTCTTCTCTGGGGGCCTGAGCCCCAGACGCAGAGGAACACGATCTGAAACTGTAAGACAAAAAAGGTGAATCTCTACAGCTGTACCTTTTCCTTACTATTGTCAGCATCTTGGTCCAACAGCACATTTCACACAGCTGGTAATTGAATAGTCAAAGTAAAACATACTCTGTAAAGGTAAGCCAGTGAACTAAGGAGACTAGAACTTATAAAAACAAGCAAAAATGAGCTCTGAAACTACACTACAAAGTATTACACAAGAAGAGATCTACACTGCTTTGAAACAAAGAATACCATTCAGCTGGTTGAATGGTTTCTTCTTGAAAGACTAAATAAAAATGGAAATAGTCAGTCTAATGTTTAAAAGAGGACCTAAGTGTTACTCCCAGAGTAAAGAATGTTACAGAGTAAATCAACATTTAAATCTATCAACAGATTAAACAGCAGTTTATACATAGATTTGCATAAGTTTATGCAAGTAAAAGTGAACAGTACAGTGTTTTCTTGAACTGCAGCTAAACATACACACAGGGAAGATATCAAATCTTCCTTGGAACAGTCTAATGGAAAAGCAGATTTACATTGCTGTTCCCCAGAATGAATTTTCACAATAGTCGCATATAGATTGCTTTCTGAAAGAGTAAACTACATGAAGACTCCTTGAAAAGTTCTAAAAACAGCAAACGTAAAGGTCGTCCATGGAGAAAACATCTGCATCCAGATCATTAGTTCATGCTGAGAAAAATATTCCATTTTACAGATTGAGCAGGAAAAAAGGGGGGGGGGGGAACCCCACTTGTTAACTCCTTAACACACTTGGTCTCTCCTATACTGACTGATCTTGCCCAGAATTCACAATGTACAGAAAACAAGTTACTTCCCTTCTCCCAAAAAGAAAAATGAAGAGGACAGGCCTTTACTTTTAGGAAAAAGCAAAACCAAACAAACATTTAGCTGCAATCCTTCAGAGGCAGAAATGCTAGAAAGTTTATTGCATATTTATACGACTGTATCAATAAGTGAAAAACAATGGAGATGTGAATGAGAACACCAGATCAGAAGGATGTTTAGTTACAGTATAATGCTGTTTTGCAGAAGATGGACAGAAACACGAGCAACCATCCAAACTGGCAGAAAAAAACCCCACAGACTCAATGGCACCAGAAAGAAGCAAATATCCACAAGCTCTAAAGAGTGGAAGCTCTAACCCCATGGAGTTAAGAGACCAGTAATAACACTTTTTAAATCTTAAATTGCATATTATGATTGACTTACCCAGCAAAGAAGCCAACTCAACCGTGCACTTTGCCAGCTGTTGTTCTGATGTGGGACACATGAACTGGAAAACAAAAATGTTTTATCTTTATCCTCATACTGCAGGCTGGACAAAACAGGCTTCACAAAGGATAAAATTAGTGGAGAAGAGTGAACAATTCACAGTAAGAAGCACAGAGATGTGATCTGATAGCCATTAAAGAATCAAAGCCAAGAAGAGATTCTGCATGAAAAGAGAGTTCACAAAGGCTAATTTAAGTTACAGGCAGATCTACAAAGTCAAAAAACACAATGCAACTGTGTTACCATTTGAATTCATATGAGAAACATTTTGACTGAATTGAACTCTGAGGCAGGGCAAACTCAAGAGTTTGCAGGTTATGAAGATGGCTCAAAGTGCTGTGAAGTTTCTTTGTTGCTTTTTAAAAAAAACTTCTACCTTTCTGCACCGAAGGGTCTGACTTAGTCTTCCAAGCAAGCACTCCAGCCAGACATAGTCAATCACTTCATCTTCATCCCGTGGGCCCACAGCAATGCAGAGTACATCCTTGATGAAAAAGACAATAGCAACTCACCTATTAACACTCAGAACTTCCTTAAACAGATCTTTGAATCCTGTGACAGAAGTTCACACATCGCCCTCAAGTCCTCATCAAAAAACCTGACCATTTAAGTTAGCCTTCTCCTCACTTCAGAGATAACAGGATTGAGATCAAAGCTGATTTTATGCAAACGTAGGCCTGGTTTTCTCCCATAGTTCCCACTGATGTGGGGTCAAAGTCAATGAGGGCTCCCCCTGTTCATGCCCTTAAGAGTAAACACCCAGCTTTGAAAATTTGAGAAAAATTTGCCAAAGTTGCAAGCAAGTTCAGGTAGAACTGCTATGGAAATCTAGATGACTATTGACAAGGTAACTTCAGCTGAATATGAATAATACAGCTATGGTATAAATACTTGTTTACCCAATTCTACATGTGGTACCAACCTTCACCACCAGTAATTTACCAGTTAATATCAAAAACCCAGAAGGGGAAATCAAAAGAAGAAACCATTTTAAAAGTTGCATTCCAGAAGACACCCTGTCAAAATATCTTTCAAAAGGCAGTAGTTTACAGAAAAAAGCCCCTGATTTCTTCCCATATCTTACCCTATTTTATTTTTGCCCGGTCAGGAAAGTATTAAAGGATATTTGTACTTTTCCTTATAAAACTGCTGGAAATCTGGTTACAGTGAGATCCAGAATTATTGCTTGGACAGACAAGACTAGGCAAAAAGTAGGCAGAACAAGCAGTGAAAAAACAAAGAAGGTTTTAGAATTCTATTTCTTTTCTCAAGTGTTACTGTCACAGGTTATATAATTGTACGATCTTTACAAGAACAGTGACCTTTTAAACATATAAAGACCAAAATGTATTTTGAACCAGACTGAATAGAAAACTGCTTGAATCTAAGGCCCTTCACCATCATCAAGTGATTCTGATTCTCCCCAGTTATACCTGAATGAAAGGGCAGATGCAGACTGGTAAAATTTTTTCAACAGATTCATACAGATACATCTGACACTTAATTCAATGCAGAACTCCTCTGATGTGTAAGATGAGGATCTAACAAGCTCTGTAGAACTGAAAGGACCAACACAAAATACTTATTCTAAGCAGAGACCAGGATGTATGACCAAAAAGCTCTCCTTAAAAACAATCAGGTCCACATAAAAAGAGCCCTTTTGATACACCAACTCTTCAGTACACAATCACACACAATGCTCATAACTGTTGTTTCCACGCCACCCACATCAAATGGCCATTGCCATAGTACCAAGAATCCTGTATTTGAGATGGCACTCCTGACCAGAAAGCACCAATCTACACAGAGTGGGAAAGAAGGGGATGAAATACAAAAGACCTTTCCATCCCACTTTCCACATACTCCTCACATGCAGTTCCTTAGGACTAGGATGCCACTCCTCCTCCCCCCTTAATAAAAAATAAAATAAATAAAATAAAAGGTGAAGAACAAGAAGGGAGTTAGGACAAGCCAGGAAGTGACCACACTCTGTACCTTTATCTCATTGATGATTTGGGAGGGAAATGGAGCATGGTGTTGACAGCCTGGGGGACAGTCCCTTCTCAGCTCCAGAGCATCCTCGCTGGGTAAGGAAAGTCCTGGTGCTTTCAGCATTCTGTTGAAGGTTGCCTTCACTTCTCTTTTGATCAGTGCTGAAGAAAATAGGGAACAAGACCTGTTTACCTCAACTCTTTCTCCAGCGAGGCAGATAACCGTTTCCACACGCTACCCCTGTAAGCCTTCCACGCTCAGGGCTGTTACACAATGAAGGAAGGATACTTTATACTTTCAAATCCTCATCACTCTCATATGCTGCTTTACAGGCAGAGGCACTGGTAGGGAGAGAGAGAGCTAACCCACTGATCTAAAGAGAGGCACAAGCTACCACTGATTACTCACTCATCTCTAATTTTCCATCAAAAGGATTGAGAGGGTTTAACAAACATGAAGTAGCTAAGCCAGGAAGCAATGCCAAATTACAAAGCTGAATCAGCGTGATCATACTAGTCCAACTACTACGCCCAAAGCTGGGTGTTTTGTACCAAAATAAGTTTTGACCAATATCTGAAACACTAAAATGCTGCTGCTGCAAATGCTGCTAGATATTTCTCCCCTGATTCTTGACATGACCTCCTGAAATCACAGGCTTGAAAGACTCTCGAGAGTTTCCAGAGCACTATTACAGACTAGAACGACTATAATTGCCTTCAGCTTGCTGAAAAACATCCAGTCCAAGAGACATTTGATTTACAGAAGTTTCCAGAAGCACTGTGTAGATGTGGACCATAAGGTGGCTTGAGAGAGTAGCTGTCTGTATCGTACATTTGCGGTGCTAAGAGAACTTCAGCCTGCATGATATTTTCAGAAGACATCTTCCATAGCATTCATCCTCCACACCTTAAGAGCCTCCATAACTAAAATCACTTACATGGGGCAAGTCTGAAAAATCCCCGAAGAAGGAAGGTTCTTGGAGCTAGAAATCATTCCTCTTATTCCTAAACAAGGAGGAACAGAGCAACTGCATGCTTCCCACTAAAAGAAAAATGAGTGTGACCAAGTACTTCATGACACTGGAATGAACTTCTCTGCCTTCACCTCAGATAACAGTACTATATCCACATTAGAAACCCCAGTGCAGGGTAAGGAGACGCACCTGCAATGTTGGCAGAAAGCCAGCCACAGGCCTTCTCAGTAGCCAGTTCCACTGCAATGTCTTCTGCACTATTCAAAACCTTTAGGGTCAGGATAACAAGCACAGTAGATTTACTACCAACCACATCACTAGTCAGTGAAAAAAATCAAGAGAAACTCTAGCAGGAAAAGGTTTAATCTGGGACGCCATCATTTAAACAGAGCACTATCATCATTGTGGGAACTGATATTCTGAGCAATAGGACAGGCCCTTTTCAGTTTCCCATACAAACCCCATCAATTATTGTAGAAGTTGATAGTAAGAAAAGTATTATTCTTGCAATGTGAATGTAACCCATACCACTAGTCTCCACAGATTTAGGAGTTTGCTATTGAGTAGAGAATCACTTTAGCCAGAATATCTAGAGCCTAGAGATGGTGACTCTTCCTTTTAGCTAATAGTCTTTACATCAGAATCTCAACAGATTCCATTGTCCTAAACTATTAAGAGATAATGAAACAGCAATGGAAATTCAGTACTTGACTTTGAATTCAGATCATTACTGTATAAGTTTTAATAAAAATACATACTGCTGCAGATGTCTCTTCTGGCAGTAACACTCTTACTGCCTCAGGCCCTTTCTTTTTGCAAAATCTGCAAAGGGAAAAAACAAGAAAAACATGCACAGTGTTAGTCAAAGCTCTTGGACAACAGTCAGAAGTTCATTAGCACAGGTACTTTCACATACTCTCACAGTCAAAACCGCTTGGAAGACTTAAGTGAAAAAAAGTCAGATAAAGAGAATCAGATGAGGAAAGACAAATTACAAGCTAACAAGCTGCAATATTCAGTTTTCCAAAGAGGGAAAATACAGTAACTGCAGTGGATGTCAGTTTGGAGCTGGATGCAGAGGAACACAAAGCACCTTTATTCCTTCCTACAAATATGACATTAACTGGCTGGAGGCACAGCAGAAGAGCAGAAGTCAGGGTTTATAATTACCAGAAACTGAACATGACAGACTAAGCCAAATTAGGCCTATAGATTCTGCAATAAAAAGAGAAGGGAAGGCACAAGTTTAAATAGCTTTTCCTTCTTACTCTCTGCCTCTGATGAGTGCCTGGGCCCCTTCCTCATACAGATGAGCGCACACCTCTTCCAGCAGCTTGTCATGATTAGCATCCTCCTCCTTCACTTTATCCTGCAGCATGACTTCAGCCCTTTGAACCAACTCAGCTACTAGCGTTGCCCTGGAAAAACAAACAAACAAACAAAAGCAGCAGACCGAAATAAGTATGGGGGAGGGGGGGGAATAAAAGAAAACCCAACAACCCCCACCCCTAATAACTGTTACCAGACTTTTCCCCCCATTCCAGGAGAATGCCCATTTCCCTCTCAGGTGCAAATGCAACAAGCCACTCTGATAAAAAAGGAATTAACCACGCAGTGTGCAGTACTATGGGACCTCCTTGATCTTTTCAGTAAGGAGAAATAAACAGCAATGGAGTATCACAGTACTGGTAGAACTCACAGTTAAAAGATTAAGTTTTTAACATACATAGTTACAGGGATCTTTTCTGGCAGCAATACCCTCAGGCTCTGAATGGATAGTGGTCAGAAGTTACAAGTTGTCAACAGCAGCTCATTACAGCCGGTGTTCCTCACTGGCCATGCTGTTTAATGTCTTCAAGAAGCCTGACAATGGGACATAACAAACCCTCAGCACAGGCCCCTGGCAAAGGGCAGGGCTGCCATTCGGAAGGACCTGGCCACACCGGAGAAATGGACTGACAGGATCCTCAGAAATTCAGTAAAAAGAAATGTAAATCTTTACATGTGGTATGGAATAATCTCATGTACCAGTACAAGCTGGAGTCTACCGGCTAGGTAGGACCTGGGGTTTCTGGTAGACAAGTTAAACAAGTCGTTGTGCAAAGAAGGCCATCCTCATATTGGGCTGCATTAGCAACAGTGCAGCCAGCAGGTCGAGGGAAGTTACTGCTCCCCCTCAGCGCTGATGAGGCTCTATATGGAATACTGTGTCCAGTTTGGGGCCCTCAGTACAAGAAAGCCATTGACAACTGGAATTCAGCAGAATGCCACTAAGATGGCTGGGAGGCTGGAGTACACGACATATGAGGGCAGGCTTAGGGAGCCAGGTTCATTTAGTCTGGAGAAGAGAAGGTGGGCTGGGGAGAGACGGGAGAATGGGAAGAGGGAGCAGAAAAAGTTACAGAGCAAGATTCCAGAAACTGCACGACAAAATGATGAGAGACAACAGGCACAAGCCAGGCAAGGAAAATTCAGAAAAATATAAGAAAACGTCTTTCAAAAAGAGCAGAAATTAAGCATTGCAACAGAGTGCCAAGAGGTTCCTGAATCCCTGTCTTTGTGGACTTTCACAACCGAATCGGAGGAGACCCTGAGCAATCTGACCTAACTTAGAAGCTGGGTGCTGCTTTCAGCAGAAGGCTAGACCAGATGACCTCCAGAGGTCCCTTCTGATCTAATTTTGTACGATTAGCAAGAATATTCTGAAAGTGATATTAAGTCTCAAAATTCTCCACTACATTTACATTCCAAGTCTCCTACAGCCATATAATCCTCATCTTTGCATTCCTCCTTAAAATTCCCCCCTGCGATACAAAATCGGATGTTGCTTGACCCCACTGTCATAGCCTTCCAGAGCCTCTGTGTTCTGCTATACAGTACACTGAGGGAAGGTTTCTCCCTCTCTCCTGAATCTTCCCCTCCATACATAGAATTCTAAAGAATCATCTCCTTCCCTCAGTACTGCAGAATTATTCTTTAAGTCACAGAACAGATCACCAGCACTTACTTGATGTGCTTAACGCAGTTGGATCCCACCCTCTCTGCCACAAATTCAACTGTTCTCCGCAAGGATGGGGGCTGATTGTGGAAGAAGGCCTGTTCCAACTCTGCCTGTTCAAGAGAAATGAAGTGCTACGATTTGATTAGAGCACTCTATCCAGATCCTCCTCTCCTCATCACAGAGGCAGACAAAACTAGCATAGTTCCTGTCCTAATGAGCATTATTTGGCTATATCAGCACATTCTGCTTTTGTAGCATCTGGCACCCCTGTAAAGTCTCTGCTTCCTATTTCCTTCCAACCATTTAACCCAGAGCTTATTAACAGCTTTTCCAAAACTAAGAAAGCCAGTGACCAGTGAAGACAAGAATGGGAGAGCTCTGACAGCACCTGCTCACAGTGAGCTACATATGGGGTTCGCTTTTGAAAGAAAGCATTATCTTAATTACAGGTTGGCAATCCTGTAGGCTCACACAGTTCTCATCTTCTGTGGAAAGTAAAGTTACAGCCTTACCAAAGCAGAATATGAAAAATGTACCAACAACAGATGTTAAAAAGACAGACACAGAGAAAGGCTAGTTCTGCCTTACAAGAATGCTTACCAAATTTCTCTGGAACTCAGCACCCACATGACATTCCAGCCACACGATTTAAGCAGTGGAATGCAGAGGAGGCAAACCTGACTGTCAAAGAGCATTCCCTGCTATCTAGGTCTACATCCTTTTTTCCTTAACATTATGATGCCACTGTGCATTCTACCATCATAGAAGTAATTTCTCCTGCCCTGCTTCCACTTGAGAAGCCACTTACATGAGTTCAAAGCAAGTACACTGGCGCTTGCTCACATCAGGAGTCAGCACACAGCCCTTCCCAAATTTCACTACCTGCAGTTTTCTTTGTGTGACAGAAGGTTTGGGTTTCAAGGACTCTGCAGCTGTTGGAGTGATTTTCCTTATAAAGCCACCATTCTTTGCTCCACTGCCAGCCACAAAAGAGGCAAGGAGTTTCCGCAGCTCACCTGTAAAGAAAAAAAAACAGTCATCAATCCCACATGCAGGAGAACAATCCAAACTCACAGAAAATTCCAAACAGCCAAGTCTCATCTCCAGAGCAGATTCTTTCCATTTCCGCGAAAGCTGAAGTTTCTGAAGAGCAGAGAGGCATCCCACCCACATAACTGGCAGGGCAGAGCAGGGAAGGCAAGGCTCCAAGAAGTTCCCCAGTACTTAAGGACTTGCCCAGAAGGATCAAGGAGCAGCTGTTTCTGCGACCCCTTTTTTTATCCTGGCAAGCAGGAATTGTACAAAGTCTACAAGGACAACAGGATAAGCAGCAATTCTCAAAATTCCAGCAGTGTCAGAGGACAACACGGGGGAAAAAGCCTGAGAACTTGTTCAACCTCCAGAAACTTTCATGATGCAGGAACCGCTGTGTTAACATACAGCTTTCATAGCACCAAATGCCCAGGAGACAGAGCGCTGTCCCACCATCCGGCACTCTGTTCTCTACAGAGAGGGGCTTTACCCATAGCAGTCAGATCCCAGAAAAAAAAGAAGAAAAGATGTAGTTATATTGCCTCAGACAACAACCTGATAAAAATATCAGTGTACAAAAGGATTCTTCCCCTCTGCCTGACAGTAGAACCACCGTGCTCTAGAATTAAGGCATTCCTCACAGTACAATCATCTCTCCCTATACCTATACAACGGTATACTTAGCAGTACACTTAACTCCTCGTTATGCTTCTTCCAGCACGTGGACAACAAGCTCCCCCTTCCTCCATATCTAGCTCTGTAAACCAACTATCCTGGCTGTGCAGCCTCCCTTCCCCAACTTTACCAGCTATTATCCACAACTACAGGATTCACGACACAGTTTTTCATCACGGTTTAGTTGTACAATAGCTGGGATCAAAGGTTGTGAGGAATGGGAAGAAAGACGATTTGAGGACTCACAGTATGAAAGAATGTTATGACAACCATCAATAAAATACTCACCAAGATAGGGACAGCAGGTATAAAGCAACTGCTGATCCACCAAGGGTGCAGAGTCCTGGTAAGAGAAGGGAAGAAAAGTTGCAGGACAAAACAAGAAAGTCTGTTCAACAAAACAAGAAAGTTTTCTAAAGAAAAGTCAGAAATTACATACATATAGTCATAGGCACATTTCAAAGCAGCCTTTCCACAAAATCAACAAAGCTAACTGGATTCCAGATCAAATGCCTTCACAGTAAAATGATGAACTTTGCAACCACAGGTTCAGCATAGCCCTGTAATGCATGATAATCTGCTCTACATCCAGTTATACAGCTCAACCTTTGCTTCCAATCACCAAAGCCCAACTGAAAACTAACAGTTTTGGAAGGAAACTAGGTTTGTTACCACAGCTGCTCCTTGTGAGAGAAATCTATTCAGAGAAGAGACTAAATAAGGCACATCTGCTATGCATTACACTTCCACAGGTGCAGAGATTCAGTTGATCTCTGCACTGTATCTCTGCCACTGATTGATGATGCAAAATAGAACTTTCTAGTTGGAACAGGATACACGTATACCTTAGGTAACCTACTGCTGATTTTTCCAGGAATTCATTGCCCGGAATGGAATATACAATGTTTCAAGTAACTCCCAAATACTCACCTGCTTCTCTGCTTGCTCAAATTACTTTCAATTCAGTTACCCTTTGCCATATAACTGGGTAGAAGTTGACCCCAAAGATAGTAACCTTGTTTTTACAGTCCTGTTTTCATATTTCTGTTGAGTTCACCATTACTAATATTTATTTTGGGGAAGAGCTGCAATTTATCCCTGTGCAAGTGGAGACAAGAAATCTACGACCAGGAAAACAGCTTCCATATATAAAAACACTTGATTCTCCTGCATAATTTTGCACTTATTGTGCAAGCCATTGCAGCATTTGAGATGACTTCTGCCTGCCAAAAACCCGAGAGCTCTAACACAAACAGTTTACAACCCAGGACACAAGGCAGTCTAGCCACTTGGCAAATTGGAGCATCCCATCCATTTGCCTTCAACTCCTTTGCTAAGCACAGCTACACTGACATTAAACTCCTGCGACTCCTCAGCCACAGATTCAGAGGAGCTGCTATTTCACGAACTCACCAAAGCTCGAGTGGATGTCACAGCACCCATCATCAATCCCTCCTTCCTGACATCAGTGGCAAAGAACAACTCTTCAGGGACTGATGGAACCTGAAACAGAAACCCCAATCTTTACAGCCCAAACAGTAGTCAATAACTTATAGTATTTCTGATAAAGAGGGTTTTAAAATTTTAGCAACCTCTCCACCCGCAAAAAACAAGAAAAGATAGTGCTGAGGATCCTCTAGGCCACAAGGATAACATTTCCCCATAAAATTCAAGATTTAATTTTATCACCTTTCCATAAAGCACATTCTTTACCCTCCCTATACAGCATCTTTCACCTGTCGAAGAAGCTGCTGCTACTCAGTCGCCTTCTTTCCAGTTGAGACACAAAATGATTTTAAAAGCTTATCACAAACCATTCCTTTATCAAGCAAAAAAAATCCTCCATTAATTCAAGGGTGTCAGTTAGTATGTTGCCCTTCTGACAAGAACTCGCAGTTTTAACAAAATTAGCCGTCAGTTTGCTTACAAGGATATAGATAAATAAGGAGAGAATGTTTCAGCAAAAATTAGAATTCAAATTGGAAAAGTGTTATTTCACACAAAAGTCCACTATAGGAAAACAATTCTCCATTAGAATACAGAGTATTGTTAAATCCCACACTAGTGGAAAAGATTTTAGTATTTAGTATTTTACGGTATTTTAACTCATTTTTATATTACCTTCTATTGAGTTTTGTGTCCTGTTTTTCTACAGGGCAGAGCTTCAGAAAGAGCTTTAGGCACACAGGAGAGACTCACCTGAAAAAGCCAACCCAGAACTGCAAGAATCAGCAGCTTGTTCAGGAAACTCATCTCCTTATCTTCAGAAAGGACCATTAACCTGCCACACAGCAGGAGCAGCGGGAGAAAGTGTTAGACTTCAATAGCTCAATTCTAAGAAGGAAGTCCAAATCCCTCACCTTCTGATCATACTGTTTGTCACAATGTAGACATTCCCCATTTGTCTGCTGCAGAGCTGAAAGCACGTTCTATTTGCTTTGTGTGTATGCATCCAAATAACAGCTGTTTTAAGTTTACACTGGAAAAGCCAATGTTAAGTAACCCTCTAGAACATGCTTCAAATTTTCCTCCCATACATAAAAAAAAAACAAAACAAAAAAAACACTAGTGCATCATCTAGGCATGGAAAACTTTGTAGGCCATTACAAGGTTTAAAAATCACAGCTGCAGATTTAGAATGAAAGAGTCAGGGCTTAAAAAAATTTTATTTACTCAAAAAGCATATATTTAAACATTAATCTCAGAGTTTAAGATGTGCTCCCTTTTTATGTAAGGCAAGAAATGCTCATGATTTGCCCTAGTGTAAAAGATGTACCTTTTACAAGAATCTCAAGCTAGGGCCAGCATGCATCCTTAAATGCCATCTACCCCAACTATATGAGCATGTCTTCACAGAAGAGTTCTTGAACAGATGCCCTTTCCCAGGCTCTTACCTGTATACCTGCAGCAAGAGACAAAATACCTTCCTGTAGTAATCAAGAAAAGGAGCTATATGATCCACAAGGGAAAGGAACTCCACAATCCAAGGAACAGTGAGGACAGCACGTCGGTCTCGAATAGATTGTCTCAGAAGCTTCAACACATCCAGTACTGGCTGGGTCTTGATGGACAACAGAATTTAAAGCAGCAGCCTGAAGTTATCTTTTGATACTTGAAGAAAAATCTTATCTATATCACGGCTTTTCTTGCTAAAAATCATCTCTGCAAATATGAGTTGCCGTTTTGGCTAACGAACATTTTTCTCTGCACCTCACAGATAGAAACCATACCACAACAGCAACCACACGTCCGACAGTATTTTCAAAAGGAAAGTTCTAAGGCCATAAGCTTGACTGTGTACCAGTGAAATCAGGTTTAGCCCCTGCCTCCATGCACTCAGTGTGCCACATGGCTAGAAGCAGAGTGCAAAACTAACAAAAAACATTTCTAGTGGCTAGATTTTACTGCATACATACAAGCCTTCCTAGCTGAGTCTGAGTTCTGATATAACAGCCCCAGTTTGGCAGAGAAAATGGAAGACACGGTACCTCACCATCACCACATTGCTCTTTCTTTTCTGTCTTATGCAAACTTTTTTCCTTCCTTTGTCCGTAACCCCCATGACACGTAATGGGGCACAGACCAGAGTAATATAATTCTAGGAACTACTGGCTCACTACGAACTGACATCACTAATCCTAATCCATCATGCCTGCCAAATAAAGGTTCATGACAGATCTCTTGGAAGTGTTTGGTTTCTTACTCTGTTTCTTAAAGCTACTGCAGACTCTAGCAGGTCTCTAGTTGGCTGTTCCATGGTGCGATATGGCAAGAAAACAAGAAACCCCAGGAATTTGGCAAGGAGTCGCAGGCTTAATAGCACCACAGTGAAACGCTTCTTTTCACCCTGAAATGAAAAAAGGAAAAAAGCTGGGGCAATGCTACCCTAAACTGGCAAAGCAACTACCTACAATGCAACTTCCATCCCTTTCATGTAAAAGTACCACACAGCTTTGCCACTGCTTTTAATAACAGTACATTTCCAAAGTGCCCATATATTATAAACATACGTATTTAAAATTGCTTCTGCATCCACTGCTCCACTTGTAGTAGTAAGAAATCAATCTGAGAATGTTCTAAAACAAACAGCTGCTAAATCACACCTTCACAGTATTAACTTTGGAATCAGTGAGATGGTAGAAAGCCAATCTCATGATGCTTCCTTCATATGGTTACTGCTCTGCAAATTTCCACAAATCTTTGGCTGCTACTTTGCTAACACAGATAAGCTCCGAGACCTCTGCTAGGTACAGATGAGTGAAGGAGCATCTGAATAGGCACTACTGCAAATTCATTCTTACTGAAGTTTTTCTATCTGGAAGAGCAGCAAGGTGTCATTGCAACCAAGTGCCACAATTAAACCTGGTTATTTCATTGATGAAGCAGATCTGACATAGGGTACTAGTAAGCTAGAGGCTACCTCACAACAAATCACTTTTCAAACCATTGTGCATCATCTCGTAAGACACAGTTCCAAGAGTACCCTAAAGCACACAAGTAACTGGGAAGGGCCTCAGACATGTATAACCAAGTTAGATTGTCAAGTTACCACAAAAACAAACGAAGAGACTCTTGTCCTGCAAATACAACGGCAGACACTCCAAAAAACTTAAAAAGTACTTCTAAAGGAAGAAAATCCCATTTATAACTAAAACAACAGTTCTTTAGCTACATGAACAGTTCAGGGAATTCCTGCCAGATGTGTTTGCAAACAAGCTTACCTGTTCATCCATATCTGCTTCCCCATCACTGTGCTCATGCTCTATCAGAGTAAGGCCGTCTAGTTCGAGTATCTTCAGGCACAGGCTATCCACCAGGTGCTGATTGAACTGATAACTTCAGCAAAAGATGATGAGTCAGACTGGGCTGAAAACAGCAGTAAAACCTCAACTAACACTCTGCAATATTTCAAGCCTTTGTCACTGAATCATACCAAGCATCACAGATTTTATCTAGCCAATAACCTCCAAAGCATCATGCTGATAGTCAAGAAAGCAAGGGACAAGACTTCTGATGTTGTAATGCTGGCTGACCCCTTTCTCCATTCTTGTCTTTCGCTCCTTGGAACAGCCGCTGCTCAGCATGTCCCAGCATAATAAGAATGTGAATCTGTCCAATCAGAAGCTGTAAACCAACTGAACTTGGGTGAGCTGTGTTCTGTGAGAGACCTGAACCCATTAGGTGGAGTAGTATAAATAGCATCAGAATCGCTATCAGGAGATAATATTTAAAGACAGAAAATTACTACAATCTAACATAATGTTACACCCCTCCCTTGCCTGCTCTTCTACCTGGCCAGAACACATCTATTAGCATGTTCACAGTGCTGAGGAGCCAAGGACACTGTGGTATTTTACAGCTTGAAAGCATTCCTGTCATGCTCTGCTTAGCTTCCACCACCACCAAGCTCTCCAGACAACACCCTACTGTGAAAGAGGCACACTGGTGTTCCCTACTCCCCCCTCAACACTTCACCAAGGAAACAGTGACCACAGGTGGCTAACCTGCCTGCGCTGAGGATGAAGTCCCTGAAGAACTGCTGACACCCTGTGAACGAAGGGGGTGGGCAAGGTCCTCTGATGCTCTGAGGAACGACAAATCTTTCCTGCAGTCTCTTCAGCCGGCTCAGATTATCAGAGCCCAGCATATTAAGGACATCCTGGTCTGGGGTATCTCCCCAGCTTGTGCCACCACCAATAGGACCTTTACACATCTTCAGAAGAAAGGAAGAATAGGGAGGTGGAAATTCATAACCAAGCATTGTTTCACTTCACTACTAACCCCTTGCATTCCCCCTCTTTATGAGGCTTTTTTTTTTTTTTTTTTTTTTTTTTTTTTTTTTTAAGAGGGATACAAGAGCTGCTGAGAGTTAAGAAGACACAAATGAAAAACAGAAGTTCAGCACCTATGACTAATTTAATCCTGTTGATGTAGAGTCCATTCACCTTTTTTGCCCACAATCTCCTTTGAAAATGCACATCAGGCAGGATATTGCCAAGAAGATTTGGACTTAAGGAATTTTCAATATTCCAACAGTGTCCAGCCTGAATTTTGATCAATGTGTATGGACTAACACCCTTACATCATTTTTTTTGTCCCTCTTGCTGTCCAAAAGGAAACCCACAGATAAGTCATCACTTATAGTTAGAATACACTGAAGATTTATACTTCAACCAGAAGCGTTTTCTCTTTCTTCATTCCTCCAGCTACAATGATGTCAGATAGTCCTTGAAACTGGCCAAAAAATTGTACAAAAAAAACCCCAACTGTTACCCAGAAGAACCATAAATACTTTGCAGCTCCTGTACTCATGCTAGAGTCAAGAAACAATCATTAATATTATGGGGGAACATAACTGGGCACTCCTGCATTTGACACATATCGAAATACATACTATACGTTTTGAAAAATTATAACTGTTCTAATATTAGCAGGTGAAAGCAAAGAATGGAGAATGAAGTCTTAGATCTCATGATGTGCTCACTGAGCCTTAACTCTGGTTTACACAGGGCTTATCACCGACTTGTATTTCAAGAAAAGGAAGGAAATTCCCATCCTGAATATCTGGCTCTCCCAAATAATGTTCCATAAGAAAATCTCAAAATAAACCTGCAAGACACTTTTTTTTTTTTTCCTGGGCTGAGGAAGGGACAAAACAATATCGATGAACTTCCTCATGGAAAAACAAGTCATTTACCTGGATGAGCTGTTTCTGAAAAAGCCTGGCAAAGTGGCTGTGGTTGCAGGTTGCAGATAAGTGAGCCATCATAGCCCTGTGAAGAAAACATCACAAAATGCTGACTGCATCTCTGTAGTATGAAAAAGCATTTTGTCCTCAATTATACCAGAAGCACAAAACGACTGCTTTTAAGAAAACGATCTCCAGAACTCTTTACAAAGACAACATTACAGTGTCCTCCTTTGAATGAAGTGTCACAAGCACTGAACCCCATCTGCGACCATGGAAAGAAAAATTCTCCCTGGATTCTCCCTGAACACCTGCAGAGCTCTAGAAGAGATGAATAGATACTGTTCCTCCACTGCAAACATATAGTTTGTTTTCTTCCTAAATAACAGTTTCTGCTCCCACTCTCACCTGCACAGATCAGTGAGCTGAAAGTTCACATAGATGCAAGTAAGAAAGCAGCAGTAGCAGTACTTGCTATGCCCAAAGAGAAAAAAAAATTCTTGGTTTAGATCTCAGCCTTGTTTTGCTCCTCTGGTGAAAAGTCACCTTTACACATGTAATGTGAGTAGGCTGGAGGTTAAGACTAACACAGAAGTCTACAAGGCAAACGCTTTTCAGAGCTGAACAGTTTGTTTATAAATACTCTATTTTGATAGTATCAATAAACACAATTTGCTTTCCATAGAAACAGTCAAACTTGGCTTGTTTTCCAGGCCAAGAAACCAGAATTCCCTAAACTAGTTAGAAGAGCTAAGACATTCTAAACATGTAATATGCTTCTCTACACACAAAAGTAGTAGGGCACTGGAAATACAAAAGGCACACCAAAGTGCATATAACAACAATGTTCAGAGCACAACATACCAGTTTTGAGAGTGGCTCTCTCTACGGTTATGACCAGGGACAGAATTACACCAAGACTGATAAATTTATGACCTTGCCACCTATGCCTTGTTTAATGTAATAGTTGATACCCTTAAATCTAGTAGCAAGTTTACAGGAATAACATTTTCCCAAAAAAACGTAGCTCCCCTACAGATCATTGCAGACGGCCATTAGGAAGAACATGGAAATTCAAACACTGAGTCTAGTATGCTGCACCAGCAGTTCAGCTACATTAAAGAGTGCTGCAAAAACTATAGTTCAATTCTAGCTGAAGTTGCACTAGACTCTTACCTGATCTTGTTGCCCAGAACTCTTTCAAAGTCCCAGCCAGATTTTTCATGATTATCCTCCCATTCACGCAGTAATTCATAAAAGATATCCCTGTGAATCAAGATATTCAAGGGTATGAAATCCTGGTCTTCAAAATTTGAACAGTAACTGAATACTCAACCACTCATAAGTTCCCCAATGAGAATTTACTCCAGATAAAATAACTCAAGCCTCCAAGCCTTCAGATATCCTTAAAAAAATTCATTAACTTCAGTATTTCAGAGAGTTTCCATTTCCCCTGTCTTTGGCAGCAAGTGCTTAAACTCACACAGAATGACCAAAACACCCATTAAAATATACACTGATGACTGAGAAGCAGGAAAGAATAAGCCACATTTCACCTAAGAGGAAAGAAAAAAGGACCAAAACAATTTGCCAGCCTCCCCTCATCCCACTGCCATGGAAGAATACCAAGAGTATCAGCTCTGTTTGCAGAAGCAACCCACTAAGGTTACACACTGTACTGGTATCTACCAGCAGCCTCAGCAACTCCCGAAGAATTAACGTCTGAAGACATTATGCATTTAGCTCCTGCAGTCAAACAAAGATCAAGGCTTTAAAGAGTGAAAATGTCCAGGTTTTTCTACAGCATCCAGCATACAGACACTCTTAATGTCCTCTGTTCACAACTACAGAAAGACTATGCCTTGTGAGCCATAGAGTAGCACTAAAAGTAGCTTACCTTTGTTTTTTAAATATATGAAATGCTCTGTCACTGGGAAAGTTAGAGCGATTGTCAGTTTCTGGCTGGAAAGAAACAGATTGTACAGAGCAGGGCAGCAAGAGAGACACCTGTTGAAAATGTAAACACAGCCCTTAGACTACAGTAAGTCTCTAATTTATACAACAATTTGATACCTAGGAAAAACAGTGAAGAGTGATCAGGAAGCAGGAACCAATCAAGCTGTTCAGACAGTAACCAGCAGTTAGTAACTGGGAAATGACATACACCAACAGTTGCATAATGTACATGATGCTACTGAAGCGGAATCACTCCGTCTGATGGATGGGAGCTCCTTGTCTCTCTAAGCAATCTCTCCAGACCAGATTGCAACTAGCATTGATACAGAAACCAGAAAGAGCTATCTGCCACCAGTCAAAGCATATTTTGAGTGTGAGATTCTTCTGAGAACACAGGATAGCAGCTGGCAATTCCTGTATTATTCTTGTTTCTCCCACTTGAAAAGCATATGGCTTCAGTTAACAAAAAACCTTTACCATAGCTCAGCTATTCATGTGCCTTAGCCTCAGAACACCACACTTTCTTTGCCAATAGCAATCCCCATTTTTAAATGATGAAGGAAATGGGATACAGAATAAAGTAGGTATTCCTATCATCCAGCTTCAGTTCCCTAACTCAGATGATCAGACCAGGAAACCAATTTTCACAGGCTGCATTGTCTCCTCTGAAGCTTTATTTGCCTAAAAGGAGTTTGTAACTATGCATTTTGCCTAAAAGAAGTTATGTAGCTCCAAACTACCTCTTCCAAACTACATTCTGATATTGCATCCAAGCCACCATTCTGAGACCCATGTTTATTAGAGGAGAGTTTCACAAGCAAAACTTGGTCCTGTCAAAGTCACTGGGAGCTCTGTCATCAAGCCCTGGTTGAGGTCAGGGCCTGGAGTGCAATGTAAGGCTAGTCAGCAGCGATTTACAGCGACAGTCATTGGCCCTAGCAATTCACTGGCCCACTGACACAAAAAAAGTACCTTTTAGACCCTTCCCAAAGAAAATCGGACAAGACACACAAAATAGAAGGAATGCGATTTAACACTACAGCCATCATAAGATCAACAATGCAAAGGTATAAAACAACATTAACTGAGGGCTGCTAATTTTTACCTTGGCTGTGCTGCTTTCATAAGCCTGCCTGAGCCTCTCGTGCAAGGTGGGAGAAAAAGATGCAATCCGTTCATTTTCAGCCAAGAGCTTCAGTGTCCCCTTTTCTAAATGGGAAATAATTCTGCCAAGACAACATCCATAAAACCCACAGACAGACATAAAACAATACTATGATCAGACCTGAAGAGATGCTCATTTTTATAAAGTATCAAGTGAAGAGTGCTAAGCCCCAGGCACCCAGATCAAACCCTACTGGCATCTGAAGGGCCCACTATAAGCATCACCTCAAGCCGTACAAAGAAACAAGTCTATTGCCATCTTCCTCCATTCCGTCTATATCTAACACAGCTACTTCACTAAATTACGACCACTTTTTAACTGTTCTCATCTCCTAACTTTTCCATTCCTGCCCAGGCACTGAAGCTTAGGAGACAGATCAGTGTAAGGAAAACTCCTAGATATTCAAATTCAGACCAAGGGGTTTTTTTGTTTGGTTGGGTTTTTTTGTTGTTGTTTTTGTTTTTTAAAACAAGAAAATTAAACACACCAGGCCTGTAAGTTGTAAAGCTTTAAAATCCAAGCACATTTGTTTCATCTCATACACATCTGCAGATGTAGACAGAAGAGAAAAAAAAAAAACTCAACTCACTCATACTGATAATCCAAGACTTGAACAGCAAAATAAACACAGTTGTGCACATTTCGGAAATGCTGTTTCCTTGATGCATCTAAGAAGGAAAAAGAAGAAACATGAGACAACAGCATCTCTCACCATTTATAAACTAAATAACCAGCAGTTAGCTCTTGAGGAAGGTAGGAACTGTCATATCCAAAGAGTTAAATGGTTTTCCAGAAACAGCATTCAATTTCTAGCTGTTCTGATTCCCTGGCACATGAATAGAAAAATCTAGACCCATCTTCCCTATTCCAAAGGCAACTAAGTTATTTAATGCTGTATGAGAAAGAAAAGATCACTTCTCAACCTTTTGGCCAACAGTGGCATCAAGTTTAAGTCTGTATTTGCCAGAAAACAAATCCAAATATTATGCATCTATATGGATGGTTCCCACATGCCCAAATCTATAGTCCAACCTCAACTTAAAAATAAAATTAAAAAAAATTCACAGGTCAACAGCACTTTTGATTTGCTAGGAATAAAGGATCCAACATACCCCTCCTTCTCTTTGAAAGTTTGTTTTAGCAAATAATCACAACAAATTTTGTGCTACTGCAGAAAGCTAGATTCATATCGTATCTAGCAACCCTGCTTTAAACTCATGTTGCAGAAGCTCGATGCTCAAACATGTATGATTTGGGTTAACATCTCAGATCAGGCCCACAGAGGTAATGAGGCGCTTCTACGGAATTCAAGACCGATTGTCCAAGCTAAAGGCAACTACTCTTCTATTTTACATCAGCATTGCATGGAAGTAACATTCTTTCTGTTCAGTGCTATTGCTGACCTTCACTTCTTTCATTGACTTCAAGGTCGCTCTCCCCATCTTCTGCAGAAGTGCCTTTAGACGTTAACAGCTGCAGAACAAAAAAGAGCTCCAGAAAAATATTTGGTACCAGATTTTCTGGAAGAGAGGAAATAAGATACTAAATGTAGATATTCAGCATTGATCTGCTTCAATAAATGAAAGTAAAAAAAAAAGATAACTACTCTATCCAGGGTCAGCAGAAAACTCCCTCCCACACACAGCTGTAGTGTATGTCTATATGGGAATTACAGGATGGACATGTTAGGGAAATCTAGTGTCTCAAATTTACACCTTTGAATATGAATGTACAATTTCAGCCTTCTACAACTCTGAGTACTATGTCAGGTTCATCTACTTCCCTGAGCTTTTGCCTAGGACCCAATTATTTCAATAATTCTGTTGACTTGGTTTATTTGCCTAGGTGCTACTTGTTTGTACATTGAAACTAACCCACAATTTTTACTTCTCATCCACCTCCTTTCATCCCAAGGGACATGCAAGTTCAAAGCTCACAGAAAGGTTAGTCTGACATCTTCTGGGTCTTCACCTGCTATACAAGATGAATAGAGCTGCGCCAGACACTCCAACTGTTTCTTGCAGGAAACTTTAGCAGGATTTGCACAGGTCACCAGGTGGCTTTCAGTGGAGAGGCTACCACTACGAGCATAGCCAGGTTTAGTAGGAGTACCAGGATCAAGAGACAGCCCTGCAGGAGAAGACGCCTGGTGCAGCAGCTTGCATCTGAAATTCAAGATCAGCAATACACCATGTGACTGACACAGCAGTCACATGGTAAGAAGAGGTCTTTCTCACGCAGTAGTACAGTGTAAAGGAATTCCTGCAATATGTAACCATGTCATGTATACTGCCTAAGACTGCTTTTACCAGGTATGATACTAATTCAACCTATCTTTTCCTTAATGAGAAAAGGTCTTAGGGCTAACAGTCAAAAGAGTCAAAAGAACTAGATTCAAATTCCAACTCTGATGACACAATGTGGTGCTTTGGCTAAATTATCTAACTTACGTGGTTGCTTTTTCTCATATAAACTGATTATTTGTTAAGTATATTGAATCCATTAGAGTCTAGGTCCTAAGACTTTTTTTTGCACGTACCTACGTAATTTTGATAGCCAAACACTTTGTAAAATCTATGAAAATAAAGTTCACGGCAAGACTCCAAGATATATTTACGTTAATGATGCCTGCAGAAGATCCAGTACTGCTAAGTGGAAAGGCAAAGCAATAGCTGACATAATCCAACTGAACAAACAACATGAACAAACTACTTTAATTACTAGATTCTAAATCAACAACAGTCACTCAGTTAAAGACATAGGTATTGTTGAAAATATACCTACGAAGGCCATGCAAAATGCAGCAGCAGTGGCATACAAAAGACAAGTGAGGAAGATGAAAGCCAGTAACAGCAATATTAAACAATCATTAAAAGATCTCAACAGAACAGCTACACTTCAAACATTGCACCCACCTCTTGTCACAATGTTTCTGTTTCTACAGTCTCAAAAGCAAAATCTTTAAGAGTCAATTTAAAAACTGTGGGCAAGACTAGAAAGGGTGCTTTTGTTTGTTTTTAACTGAGGCAAAGAACTTTTTCTGTTGGCCTAACTTGGAACCACTGCAATGAAGAAGGAAATAGACCCAACACGTGAGTAAAAGGGTTATTTACCTACCAACATCCTTCGTCTACCTTGCCTGAAACATAAATGCCTTGCTGACATAACTGAACCAAATTATTTGCTATTTGTCACTTCCTAAACCCACTAATGTCAGATTCTAACAAAGTCGTGAAATGTCCGTGCTAAGGCAGAAGTGAAGCAGAGTCTAACTCATCACGAATTGCACTCTTGCCACTGCTCAAAGTGACCCAGATTGGTTTGTGGTTGTGCTGGTTTTGTACCACTCATCCCCACCACTGCTGAGGATACAACAGCAGCTCCCAGCTCCAAGTACTGCCTCTTTCAAATCAATCATGATGGGCCTGATCAAGCCCACACAATACCATTTGGCCTACTTTAGTTTATATGGATTAGTGGAACATTTCAGATATAATTCAGACAGGAATATGTGCTTCACTGAAGTGCATAGAGCCAGGTTCAAATCCTGAGCAGTTCTGCTAGAGGTCCAAAATTTAAAGAAAGCGCGAACAGCAGCTCAGGAGAACCTCATGGGTCTGTTTCAGTATTACGGACCCAATTCTGGTCCCACGGAGGTGGGCTGAAAGGCTAAGCAGGAAAAGAATTTCACCAGTAAACAAACACCTGACTCTTCCTAGAACTGGCTTGAATAAGATCACACAGTCTGATCACGCAGTAACCAAAAAGTAATGTTAAATACTTGAGAAAGGTCTCTTATTTTAAGGACTCGTATGACAATTGTTTCAACCAAATTGATCAAAAATGACAAGCTTGGGGAAGCAAGACTTCCTTAAAAGAAATCGCTGTAGGTAGCTGCAGCCGTAGGATAACTATACCAACAAGGGATTTCTCCCTTACTAGCTCAGTTCTCACACATCCTAAGAAGTTTCCCTAAGGAGTGGAGGGAAAAAAAAAAGATAGAGAACACTGACAGTTCTGTCAACAATTTTAACTATTAGTTTCTCTATTATTGTATTTTGCTGCCCCCCCAAGCATCAATCTTCACAGAGCAACAGTGGTATCATTTTACTTACAAAGAACAAAAGTTACACAGTAGCTGAATGGTAGAGACAAAATCTGAAGCCAGACTTTACCTCATCTCCTAGCACACAAAATTTTAGATAGATAGCTGAAGTAGCAACTTTAAAAACAGAAATTCATGCTCTCCATGTCCCATTTTCCCTGAGTGAAAGCTTGTGTTACCTTGTTAATAGTTTTGCAAGGCAGACAAAACACTTTACCCGAATTTGCATCATTAACTCATTTTCTTCAAGGCAAACTACGCCCTCCATCACAGGCGATATCTTCAAAAACAGCCTAATTACACTAGCACAAACTCTCTTATATCACCTACGCAAGTCTAAGGAAAGCTGGACAGCCACATGTCCTAGCCCAAGAAAAGGCCATCTTATAAAAGCAGTGAGGAGTGACTAAATTCTTCATGAAAAAGTCACAGTCATTGCTGCAGAGTGAGCACATCTTTAAAATGAGAAGCGTAAGCTAAAATGCACTATTATCCTAGTCTGATAACAGATTCATACTTGGTTTTAGACCAGTTACAGTTTAAAGTTACCAATATCCATTCTGAATAATCTTCTGGTCATTCTCACTCTTATACAAGTACCATCTTAAAATAAGAGAAATAGAATCAAGTCCATCACCACCCTCTCAGACTGTACCTTTCTTTCCTCAGCATCTCCCTCTCCTCTTGAAGGCTGCTCCCTACCACAGAAGTAAGATTTCCCTCCTGGATGGCAGTAAAGGCCTCAAGGCTTGTCCCAGACGGAAATCGAGCAGCTGGTGACTGACTGACAGGTGTAGAAGTGAAGCACATCTTTGGTTTTGAGAGGGGGCGCTCGGCACTTACAGGAGTTGGGTTGATTCGCCTTGATGGTTTGCTTTTGCTGGAAAAGAATGAAGTCTATTGAAATTTAAAAAATAATAAAAAAATATAGGTCACAGAACAAAGATGCATGCAACTCTTCCTGAAGAGCCTAACACTAAAGTAAAATGGATAAGGAGGTAAGGAGTCACGACAATGAATTCCTAGCTGTGCCCATAGCTGCCGGCTTTATCCTAGTCACTGAATAGGAAGCAAGTACCCACAGAACTACGGACTGTGAAAAGTAGCCTAGCACCCTTTGCTGTGAACACAACTATCAGTTACTAAGTCACAAAGCAGATAACACAGTACCACTCAACTCTTCTAAATTGCCTTGTTCAAAAGCATTTCTAGTTTGGGAGGAGAAGACGTGCCTTGTTTTAGCAACAGTTCAATTCAGCAGCAATTTCTAAATGACTAAATGACCTTAAAAAGAAAAAAAAATCAAGATGTAGTTGTCCATGATGAGGAGTCCAGGCTCCTAAGCCACCATCAGCCCCTTAAGTTTAGGGAAAACCACTCTTTGTGCATAGCTACCAAGACTGGTTCTTGAGGAATAGGCTCTGTAATGCAGTAAGAGGCATTGGGGAAAACAGAAACAGCAACAAAGCATTACATTTCTCAAGAAAATGCCGATTACTACATATTAATTGCAATAAGGGTCTCAAAAATCACTCTTGCATTGTTCCTACCTACAGCATGACCACCTCCCCACCCCAGCCTACACACACAAACACACCCCGACATACTTTTTTCCTATTTGGGCATACTGCAACTGATGAGAACTTACTACACTGGAAATGCATCATATCTCCTTTGGCCAAAGCACCATTTAGAGCACCATACAGACAGTCACACACTAGGCAGCCAGCCTAAAGAAGCCTTTCAGAAACAGAACTTCTGTACGGGCCCTTCTATCAATTTTCAGCTGGAATTTTTCATTCCTGACTTGAAGACATCACCTTGCCCTTAGAGCAAATAAGCTAACATGAAAGCATTATATCTGGTAATGAGGATTTTCGAGAGTAAAACCCCAAGAAAAAGAGGAAAGGGTTGAGACAACCTCAAAACAGAGGCTTGTCCAGAGCTAAGGCAAAGTCACCTAGGAAACCAGTTCTTGCCGGGAACCAAAGAGAACACAGGCATTACCTTAGCCTTTTTGTCCATAACCACATTACATAAACAAAGCCATATACTAACAGCCATTACCAAATGTCACAGAATGTCAATTTAAAAGCTTTTTTGTAGTATCAGTAAAGCTTAAGAGCCTTTCAGTTGCTCTTCATTAGCAATTCCTATTATACTGAATGACAGACGTGAAGAGCCAAGATAATGCTGATTCGTTAGAATACACAAGGACAAGGTTGTGCTTAGCTTCCCATCAGCTACCCTGTGACCAGCTGAACTATAGGCAGCAGCACAAGTGAGAGGCTTAAGAGGAATTTGCACGAGTTCATGGAGCAGAATACTCCATGAACTACATAGACCTATTGTAGCAATTTTCCCCTACATGGCAACGTGTTACAAAACAGTTCCAGCCAAGGGGAATTAGAAACCAGCCTCCAGATACTGTTTATTACAGCACCTTTTTATCTGGACATGCAGAACAGGATGAGCTAGTCAAGAAATAGTAACCTGCAGCACAATCAGAACAAAAGAGCAAGGCAGACTTGCTCTTACTTTGTCCAGCCAGAGGCAGCATCCATGGGCGGAAACTCTTCCAAATTGTTGAGATTTAACTGTCTGGGTGGGGATCTGGCAGAAACAAGAGGCACTTCATTCCGCTTCCTTCTCCCTGTGCTCCATGATGTACTCTCACTTTTTCCATCTTCATCCTCAGCCAAGGAACGTCCTAGGTCCCGAACTACCTGTCGGCCAGAGGCACCGACTGAGCTGTTGCCTTTCCTTCTGCCTCGCCTCACCGGTGGGGCTTCAGGCATGGGTGTAAGGAAGCTCCCCAAGCTCGCCTTCTGCGATGAGCGCTTCTCACTGTGGTTAAGCACAGGGCTGTACCCAAAGCTTGGGCTGCTAGTGGAGACCATGCTAGGGAAGTCACTGCAAGGACTAGACAGGTTTGACCCAGAAAAGGAAGAGGAGCCACTGGATGCAGCAGCAGGAGAAAAGCTGGTATCTGTGGTGCAGGAGGTCACCGAAGTCCTTTCAGAAAAGAGCTGCACCCGGCTGCTGTTTGATCCTGTTGTGTGACCTGCCCTCCTTTCTGATCCTGTCCTTTGATTTCCATGGGCTTTGGAATTTGGGGTTTTAGCAGGAGTAGAGGGTCCATTAGTCAGGATCTGGCTGGTCTGCTCCCTTAAAAAATTCAGCAGAAAAGGCACAAAGTCTTTCTGAAGCAAACTAAGAGATACCAGCTTCTCATGGATGTGGTTCTCCTATAAGGAAAAAGGACAAAGTGTTACTGAAAAATGCTACCTGAGTCTTTCCACATGCCTTAGTAGAAACTGTCAGATTAAAGAACAATATGATTAGTCAAAGCAGGTCACTGAAATTCAGGTGACCTTAGCACTGGTCACATATCTGAAACCTAGCCTCCAAACAAATCATTTGGCATTGGTATTCAGATGGAGTCAATCATTTTGGTCTGACTGGGAATCAGCAGAACTGTTCCACAGAAACCTCCATAATATTTACTGAG
Organism: Rhea pennata; assembly: GCF_028389875.1. Lineage (NCBI taxonomy): Eukaryota > Metazoa > Chordata > Aves > Rheiformes > Rheidae > Rhea > Rhea pennata. The sequence goes on along the minus strand of NC_084667.1, from coordinate 15,413,715 downwards.
GATAAAGCCAAAAAGAACTTGAAGTAACTGGCACCTCTAACTCCAGTCTTCCAAAGACAGACATCAATAGCATGATGCAGCTAATTCTAATATAAAAATCCATACAAATCTGTAACTTCTCTGTTCCAGTAATACCACCTGCTTCCACAGAGGGGTGCTAAAATAAGACTTGTTTAAGCACTTTCAGTCTTGTAGCACCAAGCACGAGCAAAACTGCTTTTCCATTTTCTATCAGTTAATTCTGCTCCCTTGCCAAGTCACAGAGGTCTGAACTGAGACCGTGCAGCTTTAAGACACAAAGTTTTTATTCCAGAAACCTAAACAAAAAAACAGAATCAATACATTCAAAAATCTAAACATAGTTGCTATCTGACAAGGGTATAATATCCGGACAAAATTAAAAAGACCTCATGTTATAAGCACAGTTCACAACTTTGTACACTAAGTAAGATTTCTTCTGTTCTTAATACTGCACTACGCTTCTGTTTCCTCTCAAGGGGATTCCACAACATTGGCAATAGTAACAAAAGAAGCTCTCAAGAGGCAGCAACTTACCTCTTGTTAATATTAAAATCATTGCACACACGCTCCCATTTCATTTATAATCATATATCCACTATATAAAAGGTAAAGAGAGCAAATGCTACTTCTGAAGGAACTGTTCGGATGCAAGCTGGCAGTAAAGCCATGGCCGTGACTGCTCCTGCAATCCTCCAGGCACCACTGCTGAACCAATGGTTTGGAAGTCTGAAACCAGGTCAGCTTCCCAGTGAAGTACGCAGCTCTGACACAGCCTGGATAACAAACCAAGCAGCCAAAACTCACTGCTTTAGCACTCTTATATTTTGTGAAGAACGACAGGATCAGAGTACAAACCCTATCAAGAGTTCGAAAACAACTGCAGCCCAAAACTGGCAGGAAAGCTAGAGCAAGACATACTCTGCTATTTCCTTGAGTGCCTACCTGGGCTTAACACAGAGGCAAAAGGACAGAAATCACAGTCTGTGCTACGCACAAGGCCAGGCTGTTTCTCATATTCCTTCAAAGTAAGACCTGTTTTCGCCCATCCTTCCCCGTGAAAGCCAACAGAGTTCAGCGCATCCACCGCAGGACGTCCTGTTGGCAGTTACCAGCTGCAAGCCTTCCACTCACCTTCTTCCTCTGAAGCAACTGAGCTGCTCCCAGCAACGTAAGGCAGCTGTCAGCTCCCTGTTTGCAACTGCAAACTTCTCAGTTAGTAATCAGAGCCTACGCATCCCTCACCCAGGCAGCAGAAACTGAACCATCTGCTCTCAAGGTCCGTAACCTCGACCAAGCTCCACAGCCCGCTCCTGGCTCAGTTTGAAAAATATCAAACATAAAATATTGGTCCCTTCTTTCCTAAGGAGTTTAGAAAGACATCCAGGCTTGACTAGCTCAAATGGGTGACAGCTTAACCAGCGGCAAGTTTGGATTTAAACCAACACTGGGTAAGATGTTCTGAGGTGCTCAGGCAGGAGACGCTTTGACTCAAAATCTTGCTTCCCTGCACCATGCCCGAGACACAAGCGCTCGCAGCCCGCGAAGCCCGGCCCGCCCCGGCCCACCGACGGCAGCTCCCGGCCCTGGAAGCCGCTTTCCGAGGGCGAGGCGGGGCGAGCAACAAGTGAGCTCTCGGTGCCGCCGCCTCCCTCCGCGCCGCGACACCGGCCCGCCGGGCGCCTCGGTGCTCGGGCCGCGACCGCGGCGCACAGGCCGCCCTTTGCCTCCGCCTCCGGCGCCGGGGCGCTGCGGGCCGCGCCCGGGCCGGGCCTCGCGGCAGCGCCTCCGCGGCTGCGGCTCGGGCCCCCGGGAGGGGGGGGGGGGGGGGCGGCGGTCCCGCGCGGAGCCCCGCGGAGCCCCGCGGGCGGGCGGGGCGCCCGGCGGCCTGCTCGGCGCGGCCCGGGCGCTGAGGCGGCGCCGCCCCGCGCGTTACCTCGGGCGGGCGGTGGCCGGGGCCCTGCCGCAGCCACCGCACCACGGCGCTGGCCGCCACCTCCCCGCGCAGCAGCAGCTCCAAAACGGCCGCCATTCCCGGCCCCGCCGCCGCCGCCGCCGAGCAGGCGCACAAGGCGGCGCGGGAGCTCGGCGCGGGGCGGCGCGGGCGCCCCCGGGGGCGGGGCCGGGCCGGGCCGGGCCGGGCGCGCGCGGCGGGAGCGGGGGCGGGGGCGGGGCCGGCGGGCGGCGCGGGCCGGGCCGGGCCCGGGGCCGGGGCCGGGCCCCCTCCCCATGTCAACAAGCGGGGCGCGGGGCGCCTGCGCCGCCGCCGCGCGCGTCTTTTCCTCTCATGCGCGGTATTTGCTTCCCCAGCAGGGCTCGGCGCCCGGCCTAGCGGCGGCGGCCCGCGGGCCGCGGCGGCGGCGGGAGGCGGGAGGGGGCGCGGCGCGGCGCCCCCCGCGGCGGCGGCGGCGGCGGCGGCGGCGCCCGGGGGCGGCGGCGGAGGATGGCCGAGGACTCGCCCAAGCGGCGCAAGGCCAACTTCAACGAGGCGGAGACGGAGGTGCTGATCGAGCAGGTGCTGAAGCACGAGCAGCTGCTGTTCGCGGCGGGGCCGGGCCGCGCCTCGCCGGGCCAGAAGCGCCGGGTGTGGGAGCTGATCCGCCACAAGGTGAACCCGGTGGCCGCCTGCCCCCGCGACGTGGAGGACCTCAAGAAGCGCTGGCGGGACCTCAAGCGCCGCGACCGCAGCAAGCTCTGCCGCCTCTCGCAGGGCTGCGCGCCGCCGGGCCCCGCCGCCGCCCTCGGCCTCCTGCTGGCCCCCGAGGAGCTGCCGCCCGCCGCCGCCGCGCCGCCGCCCGAGCTCCGCCACCCCCGCGGCGGCGGCTGCGGCGCCCTGCTGCCCGCCGACGCCGTGCCCGTGCCCATCGTGGGCGGCATCGACACGCTGGAGCTGCCCGGCGCCGCCGTGGGCCACATGGGTGAGTCCGCGCGGGGGGGGGGGGAGGCTTCTCGCCCGCCGTGAAAACCCAGAAATGCCTTAAAAAAAAATCAAAAAATCAGCGGGCGGCTTCTACTCCCGGCCGTAAGAAGGCGCCGGAGCGGCAGGTAGGAGCAGCCGCTCCCTCGGGGCGCCAGGCCCGGCCGGCGGGCGCTCCCGCAGGTGCGAAAAGCCGCGCGGCTGCGGCCCGCGGGCGCTGAGCGGCTTCTAGCAGTCGCGGTGTTTCTGCCGCACCAGGACTTGCTCCCGCGCGCAAAGCAGCGCGTGAGCGAGCTTGAAACGCTTTCTGTGTTCTGGCACTCGAAACTTGGCTCCTCTGGAGGGAGGAGTAAGGAGTCCGTAGTAAGCGACCGCACGGTTAACCGGTGAGTTTGTCTTTACGTTTTCTCCCTCGGAAGAGGCAGTCGTATTCTAAAAGCTTCAAAGGTAACACGGTACAAGAGTACTGCTGTAGAGTCTTAGCTCGAGAACTAATGTTTGTGCTTAGCGGATAAGAAGAAATGTCATTGACCACAGAGGTAAAGACATTTCTCACTGACTCTTCTTCACTTTCCTTCTCTCTCCATCTCCTCTAGGACTTAACGATGATCCTGGCCCATCTCATCAATCCAGTCTTGAAAAGATGAACTTAAAAGAAGAAATTGTAGTGAAAGTGGTAGAGCCAGAAGAAAGCTCTGAGGACATGGCGGTGGTTCCGCCTGGCCAGGAACAGCTGCCTTTTCTGGGGACGATGAGTGGTGGTTCCTCTGGGAAAGTAAAAGCCAAAACAAAAGGCAGGTCCCAGGCAGACCAAAATGAAATTACTGAAGAGGACCTAGTGCAGATTCAGCAGACCCAGATGCAGGTGATCCAGTCTGGCTTTGACAGTGTCAACCACAATCTTCGGCTACTGCAGCAAGGCATGCAAGATCTCAGCAACAGCCTCAGCATCATGGCGCATACACTTGTTGCTATAAAAAATGTCTATGTGAAAAACAACACTGGCCCGACCACGTATGCCACCACCTCAACTCAGACCACAGCTGGGTACCTGAGCCCAGGTTCTCCCCAGGTCTCCCCCGCCGAGGACAGGGGGAGAGCGCAGGTGGCTGGAGGCAGCAGCAGAAGCAGCAGCTGCAGTTCCAGCTCCATGTCACAGGAACCGGGTCCTTCAGAGTTTCCTAGACCCCCCCTGAGAACCATTAAGAAAGAACATCCAAATGGCTGCTACTACTTCTGCTTTGCAGATGTGTAAAAACTTGAATATATGTAAAGTGACTGTGGTGTCAGGTGCTGTTGTATGTTCTGCTCCGGCCTGTGACTTTGAAGGAGCAAAGTGGACTAGCCTCCCGCATTTTTTCCCAGTGGGAAACATTTCACTATAGGTGGCATTAAACACTAATTACCACTCCCCTGTTTGTTAACTCTGATGCAGTTGGCTAATATTTTTCTTCTGTTATCCTTACCCTCTTACTCTCTTTAAAAAAAAATCAGATTTATTTTGACTAAGACTCTTGTCTGTATCATCCTTTGTTTAATGTGACCTTTTGAAAAATAAAAGGCCTGAGAGTGGGGTGAAAAAGTAACATGGTTACTAGCTAGCAGGAGCTGAGGGTTAAACCAGTTGTTTAGTTTTTTTGATCAAACAAATGACAGTAGCAGTTGATTTTAAAATACTTGCTTTTTTAATTGTAATTTGGGGCAGTGTTAGTTTTTATTAAAAAAAAAAAAAAAAGTCTGAGCTGTGCAAGGCATCACAGGAACGGTCTGGCATATCTGCTTGCTCTAGGAATGGTTAGGACTGAGCTGTTGATTCATGAATGTACTTCTCAGAATTCATACAACATTGTTCCATCTGGTCATTGTTCATTTCCAGCTCATCAAATGCACCTTCTCCGCAGAGGTATTTTGCTTTATTGCACTGGCAGGGCAGGCTATTTCTTGTCACATGATTAAAACAGAGAAATATAGCAAAAATAATAACTGATGAGTGATGCCTGTTTTTGGTATGGAATAACTTCTGCTGGTGCAGTTTGTAAGAAGGCTGCATTTTCATCCGCTCTTGCAAGCCTTCTGGAATCAAGTACCACGTAGTCTGACATAGAGAGGGCAGAAAGGTTTCCATATTCTGTTGTGCATGAAACTGAAGTTAGCCTTGGTGCTAAACAAATTACAGGAGGTAGGGGTGGACCTCACTCCAGACAGAACAAATGCTGGAGCATAGCATATGAACGCTAGCTTGTGAAGAGACACTTTCGTCTTCTCCTATCAGAGAGATTAGTAAAAACCTTTATTCCCCTAACTCTATGCCCTAGAAAGAATTAAGGAGTTTGAGCAAAAAGTAATATGGAAGTGCCCACTCTGAAACAAGCATAAAGGAACTATTTTATTCTGACGTGAACAAGAAAAATTTCCTTTTTACATTTAGATAGGAGGAAACTATTGTCACTGAAGCTACTCTTAAGATATGTTTAAGATTTATGTATCGCTGTTATGCTGCACTGAAAAAAATCAAAATTTGCAGAGGTGCTGTGTTCATTTGTCCAATGTACTTATAAATCTCATCTGCAATTTTATCCTATGACCTGAAAAAATCATTCAGGTCCTCTTCTTAAGCATATGTCACCAACATTAAAGTTCTCTCTATATAAATTTGGCCTAGAGTAACATCCAGCTGCCTCTAGTTTTCCAGTGCTACAGGAGTTTAGCTAAAGTAAATGCTACATAGAAGGGAAGTGCTCTTCCCTTCAAGTACCTCTTTCCTAGCAGAGCATGAACATCTAAGCATAGGATATGTCATTTTTGCAGTCAGCTTTGACAGAGCGCTAAGCCATATGGAAATACAAGATTATTTCCACTAATCTTAGGGGAATTAGACTATTTAAATTGTGATAAACCTAGGAGGCAACAGTAGCTGCTAGCACAAAGGAATAATGCAAGGAAATTTCCCATCCTCAATTACACCCTGTTTTAGAATGTTTACCTCCAATTAAGAAATCTCACTTGAGGTCTATGGAAAGTCTGATCACAAACATACATATGTAGCTCAAAAACTGACAGCTGCTGCTTAATGAAAAATGAACACAGAGCAGTCACATTGTTAGCAAGTGCTTCCTTCAGTGCCATAGATGATAGTGTAAAAGAGGCAAACAGCTCACAAAATATTAAAGCCCATACATGTAAAGTGCATTGCTGACTGGGATTAACACACAGGCTATACCCTGAACAACAAGGGGTTCTTCTTTGCAGGTTTTCCCTACAGAAGCAGATGTGGGTAACAGATACCACTCTTGTCCTTGCTTAAAAAAAAAAAAAACACCAACCAACCAGAAAAAGAACCAAAAAGAAAAAAAGACTACCATTTAAATTTGGTGGGTTTCTTTTTTTTCTTTTTTTTTCTTTTTTTTTGAGCCTATATTGGAAAGCTTTCCATACTAACCTGTTGGAAGCATTTTTATTTCTCCCCCCTCAGTAGAGATGGGTAACTGAAAAAGGTACCCTTCATTCACGGTTTGTTCTCATAGTCAAAGAAGCAATTAATACTACTGGGATATTCCAGATAGATGAGCGAAATGGGATCTCAAGCTTGCCTGATCTGTCTGGGCAGTGGTTTGAGCTCGTCCAGGCTGTGACAGCTAGTTCTTACATGTTCAGCATTTTTTTCAAGCCATTTCTCCGGTTGTTGTCTTGAATTTCGTATACTGCAGTGTATGTGTACTACGTAGGTTTCCCATGTCTGAGTACAATTTTAAGCTGCTGTCCACGTGCAGGGAAGTATCAAGATCCTATGACCAGAGCGAGCGGACTGGATCGCTTGTATTAACGAAGGTGACGGGCCTGGCAATGCTAAACAGTACTTCAGCAGTCGGACAGCTAGCAGCCCTCAGCACGGGTCTGCCATCGCACCCGTCTTCCTGTCTTGGTTCTCTCTACGTGGCTGGTCAGTCACGCTGCTTACAAGTGGCCAGGTTCAGACCACTCTTCACTTCTGATGGGATCCATATTTATGTAAGATTTTAAACAGAGAAAGACACTGAGCGGCCAGTGCGCAGTATAGAGTGTGTAAATTTATTATGTTGATCTTCATACCGCTCGCTTGCTATTTCTTTGTGTGCCCGTGTGACCAACGGATGGTGATGGGAACACCAAAAGCACACACCCGCCAGGCGCATGCCATTACACTTCTGTCTGCTCATAACTCAAGATTAAACGTCATTTTCTTGCAATGTTTCTGACTAAGTGAATTCCTGATTTGTTTCCTGTTGTGAAGTGATTTGAGCTATCGACATAAATGACAACAGGTAATGACCAGGTCACGAAGATTAGTGGAAACACTGCCAATGGTTTGAACAGCGGAAGAGCTGGTATACATGGCACAACAAAGCTAAGCAATGATAAAGCTGAGAAACAGAACAAGGGCAAAGAGCAGGCAGTATTTTCTACTGCATAAAAGGATTAAGACATGCATGCACACACATGATATATAAATTATGATAACAATATACTTTTATATATTTTACCAGAAAGAGAAATGAAAGGACCTTGGAGGAAACTAAAGCCGAACGGCTGGTAGTTTAACACTGCATTTCCAGCAACACAAACTGTTCAGATTGAATAACAACCTCCATTTATTCATTTCTCTGCTATTTGCAGCTTAACCGTACTGTACAGATGGTAAGGCTGGTCTTCTCAGGAGTCTGTGCAAACCTGGAGTAACTAAGTCCAGATAGCAGAATAACGGATAATAAGTGCCATCTCCAAAGAAATCAATCTTAGAGGCCTCTGCTAAATAAGAAATTACAATTATGGCTGTTAAAAAAAAATAAATAAAAAAAAAATAAAACCACATAGTTGGCCCTTCAGCATGATAAGGCTGGAATCTGTGCAGATCCTGATCTGGCCAACAATCATTTATTGCTTGGCTGAATACAGACAGTGAGGATAAGAACAAGAGCAAAGGAAAAGGGAAGCGGCATTGGGGACAAGGGTTGGGCTTTTCTACTCTTACTATTATACAACCCACCAAAATTAGTAAGACCTCTGTTGGTCCAATCATTCTAGTTTGCAATATGAAATATCTGACTCTTATTGCATAGTACCAAATGAAGTTACTTTTTGTTTTCTCATAACAGGAAAAAAAATTATAACTAATGCTTTATCTCTCCATTTAAATACAGGATTAAAATAATAAAAAAATATATTGGAAAATATTTGACCAATGCCTTATAAATAGTAAAATCATCATACACACACAGTCAAGGATTGGAGTTTTGCATGCTGAATGAATATTTTATTTAGAACCGGTTTATAAAAATAAATACAAAATAATTTGAAAACAGAACTTAAAACATTGTACAAAGCCTTGATATGGTACAAATGGGAAAATAAATAATTACACTTTTATGTACAAATGACCATTACAAGGGCATTAACTCTTCATGTTCTTGGGTGCCTGAGCAAACTTAAAGAAGAAAAAGATGGCTTAGAAAATTTCTAAGGAATGGGAAGGGAAATGCAATTATTTAGCAAGAGAATTCGAATGATTCAACATTTGTCTCCCTCAATGGCAATAAACTAACTCTGGGAACAGCCTTCCACTTAATTTAATCACGCCACAGATTTTATTCTTGAGCATTTAATTTCTTATGGAACAACATCATCCTATTTTTAGTTAAAACGCAGATTTCACTCTTTGTGGTATTGCCCAGAGATTTCAGATTAGCAGACATTGGTTCACAGCTTCAAAACTTCAGCACTTGTCAGAAAGCATTGCTGGTGATCTCCTTAATCTGTTGGTTTGGATATTCACAGGAAAGAAAGCATTTGAAAATCAACATCTTTTAGCACAAGCACTGCAGCTTGCCTCTGGGCTGATTCTAAAAAACAAAGTCAGAAATTGGGGAAGAATTTCAAACTTCACTCTCTAGCCAAGAAAGGTAAGGAGGATGCAGAGAAGGCTGCTAGGCAACCAATCCAGCACTCCACTCAGAAAGAAGAGAAAGACATGAAATAAGCTGAAAATAGCAAAATAGAATAAAACAAAAGACATTTGCCTAGCGTCAGACCTTTACAACCTTGCCTGCCATGCAGCAGGTACGGGTTTAAAAGAATATAAGAGAATATGAAGGCAAGCAGACCAAGTGTATCTTCTGGAGAGGGGTGCAAGTTACTCTGCTGCTATTACAGCCTCTTTATAGAAAAGTTAGGTCAAAGATGCAGTGAACTAAAAAAGGAAACAAACATCTGTAACTCAGATGAATTCCAGCTGAGTTGCCAGAGTTGTGGATGATTAGCAACTCATATGAGTAGCCTACTTCTGGTATTGCTTTAGAAGAAAGCATGGACTGTGCACTCAAAAGCAAAAACTTCAAATCCATGTGCAATTATTTGTATGCCAAATTTTGTGTTTTTACAAAAATTAAAATTTTACACTAACAAGAATTCTGACATACTGCAAAGAAAAACAGAGATGTTCTCATCCTAATTTTTGGCACCTCTATTAACTGGTCAGCCGGACTTTCACAGTGCTCAGTAAAGATTAATAGGCTACTCAGAGGTTGTTTCAGAGCACTCAGATTAAATTCCTGCTCTGAACTGTTCTCTGAAGACCTTTCCTCTATCTCAGCTACAAGGAAAATCAAGACTGGTCAGCTGAGTATTCAATATACGTCCTGTTATCCCTCCAAAGCTCTAGGTACCCTCCAACTCAAGTTCCAGTGCTCAACTGCACTTGCGGTTCTGAATTTTCTCTTTGCTAAATTTGTTGTAAAGGTCACCTGGTTATTTCTGAATTAATACGGAAAAACTCTCTTAAAAAGGAAAATATGTCACCCAAATGCCAAGCAGTTTGGAAAATCAGTAGCTAATGAAACCCAGCACCTATTTTCCTGGAAAAGTATGAAGTACTAGAGGCTTTGTCACTGTTACTGAAAGAGAGATTTCATTACTAACAATGGAGAGAAAAATCAGTCTACACATTCAAACTTGGATGGCTAGAGCAATTGCTAAGTTAGACTTTAAAACAATACATTCCTATGCATTTTTTCCTTTAAAAAGATCTCAGAAGTTATTATTAAAAAGCCTGATTATTTAAACCACAGGAAAAAGGTTTGCTGATACTGTGATTAAATAAACTTTTCTGACAGTATCTTAAGATAAATTCAGGAAGTTATTACAAGATCCAGTTTAATTTTTATATCATTTCTCTTTTACAAATGTTATGTGCAGGGGAAAGGAAGACCGGTTTCAAGCAGAGTGGGGAGGTATTCTTGTGAGGTGTATGTGTATATGTGAGCTGCTGAAGTAGCTAAGAACTGTCACCCACGCCTGCATATTGCACATCGCCAAAACACTGAAGCTCACTCCCCCTTACCAAAGTTACCTGTTACTGCAAATTGTGGGCAATATACATCTGAGCCAAAAGCAAACAAAAACCTTTAGTTCACTGCTAATTGATCAGCCAAAGAAATGGAATAAAAGCTTAAGCACGGTTCCACAAGTTCCAGAAAGAGTAGTGAGCATCCAAAGCTTTTAACAGTTAAAGAAAGGAGTCACGGATAACTATCAAAGCATTTATTTATATAGCAGTCACTTCTCTGACCATATTTATAGTAGAAAAACATACAGAGAATGTGCTGTATGGAATCATGGTGTTTATCTATGATCTCAATCCTGCAGAAGATTGAGAACCCCTTTGCCCATGAGAACTGACAACATAGGCCCATGTGGCACTCACCATCTCACAGGATCAGTCCTGTATGAAAAAAATTAAGATCAATATTTTATATCGCTAGGATAAGAAACCAAATGGAGTTTGAGTTCTCTTTCATTCCCCTATTCTTGGAAGATTCAATTTCTAGCTCATTTAAAAATTAGAGGCACGCTATCTGTAGTTTGCCATTAGCCCCTTTCAAGAAATTGAAATAATCACCTTCTGACAGTTATTTAGTCTTGTTACCCAAATTTATGCCTCTTAGTGTTCTGGAAAAACATCTAAATCATTACAGAGAAAATCTGTTTACAGGAAAGAGTCTGTAGTGTAAGTCTGATGTTGTCTACATTCTTATTTAAGAAAAAAAGAGTTTCTAGGAGCATTACAGTCAACCATTGCACAAATATTACAGCAATAAGAAGGGCTATAGGTGTATAGGGTAGGACTGTAGAATCAGGCTTTGTAATATGGAAGAGAGACAGAATTAGAATTAGAGTGCAGCAAAATTCTCGTAGTTCAGGAAGATATCAGACTAATCAAAGCCCAATAGGCCTCAGCTAGCTCTGGCAAATGAATTCCAGCAAAGAGCAATGCAATACCTGACACTGTTCGTATCTATACTTTTACATATGTATAAATATATATATGCACATGTATATTTCTTTATAGTACGCAGTAAAGTACCTATTCAAGAGTGCATATACACACACACATATGTACAAACATATATATATATATATATGATCAAAATTGTTTCCCCAGCTACAGTTAATATCATAATAAGTACAAAATGTAAAGGATAGATCTCTTGCAAAATCTTTTTTCAGATGAAAAATCTTTCAACCCACCTTTAAATACACAGGAGCAGATCCTCCCCTCTATATCATGACTGTTTGTCAAAAATAGTAGAAGCTGTTTGTGATGATAGAAAGCTTGATCTCAGACATGCAAACTTCAAAATAAGATTCTAGCCTGCTTTTCCAAAGGGAGGATATGGCTGGTGGCTACAAGGAGTGTCCAGGGTCTCCCCCAATAGATTCCCCTCCTGAATAATTATATTTACAAGCACTGAAGACCCCATATTATTCCTGCTTTTGAGCACTGGATTTTTTTATGTCCACCCATCCTGCTCAAGCAGTAGATAGGTGCCTAGCATCATACTACTTGCCAGTGTTGCCATACTGCTATATATGACACCTTCTGTAATAGGGTTTTACTTAAGTGATAATTGGCATTTGGCATTAATAATGAAGTTTACTAATATTAATACATTAAATGAAATTCATGATATTATGCAATTGTAGCACAAAAGCCTGTGTGAAATGTCAAACATTTTTAGCTTCTATATTATTAAAGGATCCATACCTAAAGTTCCTTAAAAATGCTCCAAAGTGCTAGCCATTGAGGAGCAAAGAGGTTTTACCTCCAAACTCCCTCATGTGGTTAAAAAACAGACTTCCAAAAGTAACTGAAATACCACAGTTCCAGTCAAAGGCAAAATGTGCAAGAAGCACCTACATCCACCACATATCATGGCTTCACTGCACTGTACTCCAAAGAAACAGAGCTTAGAGAGCACGAAGCAGCAGCTTCCTGAATTACACTGCCTCCCTGGATAAAATCCCAGTGTAAGTTACTGCAGGTTATGCAGAATTGCTGTAACTGTTCTGCACCTTGGAGAAGACTCTTTCCCTGCCTCTAAAATTTTGCTATAGATATCCTCCATAAACCATGCATGCAGACTTGGCACAATGGCCACACACTGACGTACCGGTGTTTTTAAATGCATAATACGTTGTATATCCAAATGCTGGAACTTAAGAGTCCTATACCCCTCTATCACTATTATAAAGGTGATAACTATACGTGTGGTGTCAGCTGACCATTATCTAAATACATTAACTGATTGCTTACTAGTTTATAGTAAGCAATTTCGTAAACTTTAAGGGTGGTAAGAAGCAACAAAAAGCTTTAGGGAAAGGGGTAGTTCAAGATAAAGTTATTCACAACCACTCCTCCGTTCATATCTTCAAGATTTTCTCACTAGATGATGTTGAATCTACATCCATTACCCATATCTAAAGCAAAAGGCAACTAGGGATATACTGTCCTTTTATTTTTTATTGCACTGAAAAAAGGTTGGTCAATCATGATTCATCTCTCTCTCTCTCCCCCCATTTGGGCATCGTTTAGTATTTTATATTGGCAAGTAGTTTAAGTACAAGTGAATTTCTACAACAGTTATATGCAACAATGCACAAGTCGGCATTTTTGGTGAGATCACGAGAAAACACTTCATGTTAAATTCTTTCTCAGCTGTAAAGCAAATTATTCGTATAATAGCAGCAATGATCTGGTTTTGGATCCTGCAAAACTGGGGAAAAAATATAAACACCTCAATTTCATTATTTCAGGGAAGGATACATAAAGTTGGTACCCACTAAAGCTGGCCATGTTAATGTAGGAATGAGCTTGTAGGATAATAACCAATGATCTTCAGAAATGACAGAGAGAGGGGAAGAAACAGAACTAGCAAATAATTCCAGCAGTACCCAGGGTAGAAATATCACAATGAGATTCAATTCTCTTTTTCTGTATACCATAACGAAACATATGAGGAAAATAGGAAAGAAAGGATGGAATTTGTTGTTGTCACATTCATCTATTAGATATTCATTGACTGTCATTGCTCCCATATCATGAGCATTCATAACAATTAAAATGCACATTATGAAATAAAAATGGATGATCATAAATCCTATTTGGAATCAAAAATAAAAATACCTTTAAGTCTCTGTTCCTGTTCATATGCAAATACACACACAAAATATTAAAGAAAAAAAGAAAGTTGCAAGATAAAACACTGGCTTGTTGAAAAATCAGCAGTCTTTCCATCTTGTACCAAGCCTTGTAGCAGGCCACCGGAATTTTGTGCATTCCAGAAAAAACTTTCAGGAAATAGCAGATGCAGTGCCAAGAGTATTCAGGAACTAACAGAAAGGGAATGGTATCATTTATAGTCCATAAGTTACAAATGAAAAATGAGAAAGGTGAGTTTATATAAGCATATGTATATATATATATTTATAAATATTTATATTATATAATTTACCATGAGGACATGCAATTATTGGTATAGCACCTATTATACAGTATAATACAAAGGAATAGGACTTTCCAATGGTACAGTTTCTTCAGAAAAAAAGAAAATATATCCTACCTATTGCATTCCTCTGTAGTGCTTGAAACCTGAATGAAATTAAGGTTCCACACTGTGCTACATTACGTATGGGGAGCAATATACATATTCATAGTAAGAAAAAAAATCCACATAGTCTGAAAGAGCAAGTGAAATTCAGTGCAGCTCCAGGGCAGCTTTAATGCAGCATTAAAACATGTTAGCTCAGAGACAAAATATTCCCTTTTTAATTCAAAGGTATTCATTTGGCAGAGGTTAAATAAAAAAGCACGGATGCTGGCTGGAGAGGCATGTGACTACAGCAAGCAGATCAGTAACTGAGAAGGCTCCTACACAAGCAGCCTCCCCAGGACAGGTAGAACTAGGGAGAGCTGGCTGCATCTTCTTCAGGCTTGCATTCTTGTGCGTTACTATTCTGACCCCCTCTTCTCTTCTGAATATAGCAAAGGGTGCTATAGCTAAAGGGTTCCCTACAGAGGTCCTGTACAGCACAAGAGTTTATTAAGCAGCTACTAAAAAAAGATGGAAAAATTGGACACTATGGACTTTACTGACAGATAATCAAAGAATCCTTTGGGCAAAAGAATGACTATCAAATGACTATTAGCTATCAAAGAATCTTTTGGGCAAAAAAATGACAAGAATCCAACATCAAAAATAGCTCAGACTTTCTATGTATTTTATGTTAATGACTAATATGCTTACCTAGATTCTGTAAGGGTTTGAGTATATTGTTTTTACCTACAACCTACCAAGTTCATAATTTAGGCACTCTCCTTATCTCTGAGAACACAGGCATGTTTCCTCTTCCACGTGTATATAAATGAATAAAAAGCAAAACCAAGCTAGTAATTGTCTCTGCTCTTTTCAGCTTGTTAGCTTGGGTTTAATAGCAAGATATTGACATTATAAAAAAGATCAATGGCTCAAGTGGTTCATAACTAATGGAATCACCATAGCCAGCAGTAACAAGGGATCTTTTTGCAGTTGGGTAAGGAAAAACAGATACTTTCTGTTTCCTGTTTCTAACTTCTAACATACATTGCAATTGATTGTAAATCTGCAACATCTTCAGTGTTCAGAGTGCAGACATCTTCTTTCTCTCATCTCCCAAATGAGATTTCTTTTTCCAAATTCTACAGAACTCTGGTTGAAGAATCCCACTATGACTTCCAAGGAAATATGAGAGATGGAGCTAGGAATTAGCTTCTTGGATCCTAATTAGTACTAAAGAAATGTTCTACAGAACTTCACTATAAAAACATCTTGACAAGTGTTAACGTTCATTCTTAAAATGTGATCACTCTCAAGAAGGGACAAGGTATACGATACTTCTTTATGGAAGGAATTCTGTGCTGTGGCAGATATGGGACAAGATGATCACTGAGCAACTCAAAGAGATGTGTGCAGCTCAAAACGGAAGAGACTCATAAGGTAGAAATACCATCATCTTCCAAGTCATGTGCTTATTTAAAAGTACAAATACTTGCCTGAACGGTACTTATCTCCCCAGTGGTGGTGTCATTTTGGAAATAATGGTTTCAGGTTTTCTTACATTCTCCTTGAGACAGGCCTTAAATAATTAGGCCAAATCTTCTAGCTAGGCAAACTAAAAGCATAGAAATAAATACCCTTTTAAAACACTCACCTTAGAAATATTTTTAAGTTTACATACATTGCACCTCTTCATCTAGCTAGCCATTCTTTCCCTGGCCTTTAGCTCACCTCCCCCGATCTGCTTGCTGCCTGTTAGGCAATGCCTGGCCGCTCGTTTACAGAGTATGTTTTGTCATGAGTAGTTTATGATGTTTACTTTCTTTTGAAAGTGCAGATTCAACACTTTTTTTTTTTTTTTTAACTTTTTTGATTTTTTTTTCAATACACAGTACACAGACACAACATGCATCGGATTTAAGAGGAGGCTTTACAACCGTCAAGGCCCAGTTCCTATCTGCTAAGCTTACTGGCTGATTTGCTCTTTCCCGTGGGAGTTTTAGTGCTTGGGGAATGGTGGAAGGAACTGCTGGATCCTTTCAGACCATTCTTGCTTGGTTTGCTGCAGCAATGCTCCTGTTGGCAGGATCTCCTAGAAGATGAGGAGCCTGAATGGCTAGGAGGTGACTTACTCCTCCCAAGATGTGGGGATGAACTCCTCTGATCATGATGGGGTCTCCCAGGCCGGGACGGAGAAGAACTGGCAGTACGGGGTAAGGAAGAGCTCCTAGGGGAGGCACTGGGACTGCGTCGGGGAATGACAGGGCTTTTGGGTGGTGTTTTGGGGCTATGTGGAGATCCTGGACTCTTACACTGAGTAGAACTCCTCGGTCTTTGAGATCCGTTCTGTAGGATTTGAGCCAGACGCGAGATAAGATCCGAGTCCGAGCTGCTACTCCCTAGGACTCTGTATCTGCGTAACCTTAAGAAGAAATGAGAAAAGATTATTTCTGTCGCCATCTATTCACAAAAGTTCATATAGAAGCACAGTATTAGGCATCTGGATCTGAATTTTCCTGTAAGATAGAGTTGTCCAGATTTAGATTTTGGCCTGTGTGTAGTTCACATCAACACATTTCTATTTTCATAAACTCAGTTACAAAAACAGCCCAAGAGTTCAAAAGAAAGCTGAATTTTCCTGATGGCAGAGTACACTGAAGCGCAGTGCTTATCACCTCTGTTTCGGAGGAGTACAACCATTCCTGTACACCATCTGTATGTTGTATACACAATTAAAGGATGACAAGGTCCACCACAACTTCCTTCAGAAGATTTTGTACTACTGATCATATCAAAACTCTCCTTTTCCTGATAATCAAAGCACTGAAGAAACTAGATCACACTTGTCTATATACAGAATTGGTAAAGGCCCTCCCGGAGTTTGCTCTGCCCTCCAGTAATTAGCTGTTTTTACTTAGCCGTGATGTGAACAGAAGCAAGTAACTTAATGCTGATGGCTGAAATATCCAAAACCAAATACTTAAAACTTCTAAAATAAGAACAGTTTAATTATCAAAGGGGCTGGGTAAGACAGATCCTATTGCTTTCTATGGGCTTCTGATTCTGACCCCACTTTTTAAAGAAGTGACTTTCTGATAAAGTTTAGTAGTGAAGCAGGCACATTCTTCTGTAACAGTCTCTCCTCACTCATCCCCAAACAAAATAAGATTTCTCAGAGATTCAAGCCCACTATTTTTTTAAAAATTACTTCACAAAAGATGGAACACCTACATGATCACCTTCTGCATATTTACTGCAGTCTAGCTCAAATCCATTTTCAAACTGAATACTTATTATTTTCTCAGTATTACCTAGCTTCTACCCCAGGCCTAGTAGGTGGTTTTCCTGGTGGGGGCCGAGGAAAGAACTGAGCTGAGCTTGAACTGGTGACTTGATCGGCAGTAGCCCAGGATACCGGCCTTGGAATCTTGCTCTTTCTGGACTGAGGGCTGCTTGGAGATACCGAACTATCCTCTGTCTGCTTGCTGAAATGAGAGTCCAGTGTTAACCTGGAAAATGAGGATAAGACATCATCCTCGGAAAATGGTACTGGAGCAGCTGCCATTTTTTCCTCCAGTGACTTGTCAGAGGCACTTGAGAGGTCACCAAGGAAAGATTTGAGCTGTCTCTTTTCCACGAGCAGTCTGACCAAGTCTGTCTGATGGGCCTTTTTTAGAAGAAGCTTTTCCTTTGCTGAAACAGGAGAAGAGGACTCTGACGTTGAGTCTATCTCTTGTGCTAAAACTGGGATTCGGCTCTGCCTGAACACAAAAGGAGATTTAACTAAGTCCTTTTTATATCGACGAGAATTCTCATTCTCTGAAATGCAGTGGAATAACTCTCCATTTCTGGGAGCATTGTTCTCTTTTTTGTCCTCCTGCTGCAAAAAAGTAGTAAGGGCCACCTGGTGGCTTTGCAAGTCTTGGATATGGACTTCTTCCTTATTAACATGAAAACCATTCTCCTGACCTGGTGCCTTTTTGCTTGCCTGTCTATTAGCATGTGAATTGGTAAGTTTTGAGGGAGAAACTTCTTGTGTTTCAGGTGCTATTGACTTCAGAAGCTCATCTTGATTTGGCACCAAGTTGAGATGCCTTGGCTTTGATTTTTCAGCAGCTTCGGTATTAGTTAGAAGTTCTTCCTCCACAGATTTTGAGTTTCCTGGCAAAGAAAAATTTTGTTCTTTGCTTAGCATTTCATTGGCATCCTCAGAAACCACTGGAAGCCTTTCTTCCTCAGATTCCACAGGAAGGTTTTCAAGTTCTTTCTCTTCCTGTTTCCTGCTACGTAGTTCAGGCAGGTCCTTTTGGCCACAGTCCAGGAGTTTGACACATTCTTTGACATGTCTATCCCTTTCAAGCACCTCTTGGCTGATATGAAGTACCAAGTCTGGTCTGCTAGTGTTAGTTGGAAGTGTATCTTCTGTCACAACCAAGCCTGGCAAATTTTCCTTTGGAGAGGAAAGTTCCACAGTGTGTTCCATGGACTGAGCATCTCGGTCTCTTTTCTCTAGCTGGTGGCCATAATGAAAGCTCTCAGACACAGACTGTGTGGATGCCACTGAAGGTCTAGGTATTGTTATCTGCATTGGAAAATTAGAGAAGGTGAGAAATGCAAGAATATTATGTTACATAGCTAAGATTCTTTAAATTGCATTTTTGATTCCATGTCTTCAAGATATGTTATATGATTCCTATGAATCACGATGCACAAATGATACCTAGTTTCACTAATTACATCTAGATAAATAGAAAATAAAATGCCCTATCATCAAGACAGAAATGTATAACAGGTAAAAACAAACAATCTTAGTGGAAAAGTTGCAATTACCAACGAACCTCCTGAAAAAGAGATACAGTCTAAGAGTTAAGCTTTTTACTACTTTATTATTTTTAATATTTTTAGAAAAAAAGATTTATATAAATACAAAAGCTGTAACAAATACAGGACAATACTGTTTGGACAAGTACAGAAGACAACAGTGTTTTACAGACTAAAATGAAAGCACTGAGGTGCAGATTCAGGAAGGGACTTAAATTTCAATTTAGGCAGCACTTAGTTAACAAAACAATTCATAAAAACCTTATTTACCTAACTGAATACACCCATACCTGTAATGCCACAATACCTGAATTTTGTTCAGAAAGCTTTCCTGAGCATCCAAATTTTAGCTGCTTCCTTCCCTACAGATGCCTATATCTTGTTTTAACCAAGCAGGTCAGGAATTCTCCTTTACTTTAGGGCATTAAGAGATTCACAAACTAATTATTCACATATTTAAATCCCCCAAGGGGCCCAATTCAATAGATAAGCTTAAAGCAGTCCTAAACCCATGTATGGAACTGATTCAGGGTTCCTTTAAAAAAAAAAAGTTGGTTATGATGAATGTTGCCTCTGGCATACAGCTTAAACGTTAACGCATATGTCTAGGAAATGGGAAAGCTGCATTCATGCCACTCCCCAGCCTGAGGGACACAAACCCTCTTCCCCCACTTCACATCAAGAACGGACAAAACCAGGCAGGGATGCTTTTCAGCTTTCCCACTGGAGTTGGGCCACTGTACAGACAGAAATGCTATGGTTGTGAGATCAGAGGGTGAGAGCACACACACACACACACAAACCAAAGGAGCTTTACTTCTGTGGTCAAATTCTGGCTTATAATTATTGGATTCAGTCACCTGATAAAATGAATAAACAGAAACAAATGCAGGGGCTGCCCTTATACTTTCCTTTAGGGAGATAGAGAGTTTAGCTCCTTGTTTGCACTTGTATTCTTTAGCGTCATAAATATGATCCAGTTCTGAGTTTGTAATACTCAGTAGTAAGTGGAAAAGACTGGAGTTTAGTTTGGATATAGAAATCTTCTTGATGGCAGAAGAGAAGTCTAATGATGGTCCAATGCTGCCAGGATTCTGCAGTGTTACAAGACAGATTTCACTTGATCTCATTGCAGAAATTATCTAGAAGTGCTGCTGAGCTTAATAGGCTTAGTGGGCTACCAAGAGCTAGCATATTGGTACCACTACATGGTAGAAAGCAAGCTTTCTTCTAGTCAGGACCTGTCATACTGGATACTCAAACTTCACAAATGTAAAAGAATTTTCCAAAATAAGAAATGGAAACTGATAGTGAAGAGCATATACTCTCATGGGAAATTTAATAGCTGTATTGAAATTATTGCTGGTTTTATACATTTTCTTCAAAGTCCTGCATAACAAAATTTCCATCATTATTGGTTCACATTTACCTCCATGTAGCACAAACATTCAGCTGATACTAGAAATGATCACTAGAACAAAACATGAAACACAAAGCAGACTTGGGCACAAAACTTGAATAAAGACAGGACTGTTATTTACAGTAACAAAATTATTCCTATATTGTAAAACATAGTCTAATATAGCTGATGGAGTTTTTGCACTTTAACCTAAGAAACATGGAATCCAGATGTTATGCATTTGCAGTTTTCAGAGGACCACTGGATTTGGAGTCAGTCTCGTTCAGTCTCAGTCTGGTTCCTTCCTCTGAAAGTAAAACTATTTCCCTGAGTTAGAGGAGTCTTTCCTACTTCAGAAGCCTTTTTTTTTTTTGCGAGAATCCATGCATATTCAGCCATAGAAAACAAAGAGGAAGTAGAAAATTTTTAAAAAGCACTCCTTTGCAGTAAGATTAAAATCTTACTAACCCTGTGAGATTTCTATGGCTAACTGTGCCAATGTTGTTCAACACTGAAACCGAGAAACAAAGATTACAATGTGATGTGGGCAACTCAGCAAAATATGTGGGAAATAGAATTTAAATTGCTGACTGTCAGCTTACTATGACAATCAGCTGGTAACAGTATCTACCTGGTTGTCTGAATTCCCACACTTCAAAAGAAGTTACATGATACAGTAGGTTACTGATAAAGGCTGAGACAATATATGGAACAATGAATTAGAGGTTTTCTTTCTGAAATTAAATTTAAACTAAATTATTGCCACCATGATCCTGAATCCTTCAGCTTCCCAGAATAATTTCATAATTCTTTTCTGATTTCTCAAATTAGCACTGGAATAACACAAGAAATTAAACTACATTTTCTTTGAGAAACTTTACAATACGGTGAATGGGAAGTTAAGCAGGAGAAAGAACAGAACAACAACAACAGAAATCTACTAGACATCCCATACGACATCTGACAAACTCTCCTCCCTTGAAACCTTTGACAGGCTGCAATAGCAAGCGATATGCTTGGATGAAATCCTCTGTGAACGTACACAGCAACTTGCAGAGAAGTGAAACATGGGGGTTTGGTCTGCAAAGCTGGTACTTCTCAAAAGATCTAAAGGTGTGACTACGGGCGAGCGTGTACAGTATCGGCAGGTAAGTATCTGACCTCTCAGCAATCGGTCCCTCCCTCCGCTCATGCTGTCCACTACCTCTCAGGCACGCCAAGCGCTGGCAGGACTTTAGGCCTCTTGCAAACGTGGTGCGCAGGTCTCTTGTTTAGCTAATCTTGTCATTATTTTCTAACTTCTCATATTAATAAGCCATGAGCACATCACCTACCATTCTGAAGACACTTTGACATTAACTGTTTACCCTATAGAATTTCTTCCCTGTTTTAGAAAAGTTTTTGCATTTATGAGAACAAACCTCATGTATCTTTTCTCTTTTCCCTGCTTCTCCTCTTCATCCATCTTTAACTTTAGAACCTACATGCTCCAAATTTCTCCCTCCATGCACAACTATACACCACTGCAAAGAAATTTAAACTGCAGCTTGTGTGAAAGAGAAAATATTCTTACACTTCACTGCAATCTACTGCTAGTGTTATTCTCACATGAATAAACCACCACCGTGCCACTATGCAGATTTCAAATACATCAGCTTCTGATGTTCATATCTGATTCCTATGAGCCACCGTCTAATTCTAGGTCACTGCTATGCTATACTTATGCTTCCATTTTGCTAGTTGCACTATATTTTCAGTTTTTGTTTTTAAAGTAAAGGTACACATATTTTTCAGGTTCAAATGTCAACATTATAAAAAAGACCAAAAAACGCCCCAGAGTATTCCAGATTTCTGATTCTTCAGTTACACAGTGAGCCCACTCCACTGTATGTTGTAATGACCTAAATACAGTTGTATCCAATTATAAGATTGGCACTATATTTGCATATGCTGTCCACAGTCGTGGTATGCTTGCACAGAAAATGATCTGTGCACACCAAAATTTTCAAGCATAAATCAAACCTATCAGAAGAATTGACAAGGTTGTATAAATACAACTCTAATACAAATTCTCATTTCTGTAGGCATAAAATTGCTGAATACAGAAAATTTCACTTGCAAACTCAAAGTCCAGCTAAACATTTTCTTAAAATCTGTCCTCAAAATTGTCAGGATCTCCCTGAAAGTATTATGGGTTTCATCATGCCCATACTGGGTTAGCACCAATACTAGTTATAATTCATATGAAGAACCAGCTGCTTTCAGTTTGCTCATAAGTATGCTTAACAGATGTCCTTTACAGCAGCTAGACCTAGAGACAGCAGTCTCATCTATGTTTGGGTTCTTTCTCTTTTCTTTCAATGTTTTTTTCTTTAATTTTTTTTTTTCTTAATTCTCTCCTTTACAGACCAGGGTTTATAGTTGCAAAGTTTGCAGACACAAAGGTATGATTAGAATCCAGCTCCTCTTTTAAAAACAAAATACCTACTACTTTTGGCAGCTCTTATGTTACACAGTTCTGCTGCTGAGAACAGGATTGATGATAAATGTAAAGTACAGGTTACAGCTGATTCCATTCAAACACTCAACTGATCTATAGTATATGTTGCTCGTAAGGCATTTAAGCTCCTTAAAAATACTTACAGGGGCACTATCAATTTATTCTGATTCTGTTTTGGTTCTTAGCCTGGTAATATTAAGATTAGATACACCAATAAGCTAGCATTACCATAAAAAATTTGTGAGCCCTCTACCCATGCCATGTTTTGTGTTTAGAAGCTGACTGAAAGTAGTCAGAACAGCTACACATTTATAGCTAGGCAACGAGTAAGTGAGCCCATCTGTGGTTCATGTAGAGGAATGGGGTAGATAAACTAATACACCTAAACATTAGAAATTTTAATATAAATTTGAAATTGAATCAATTTGTAAAAATTATATAGTGGTAGCTTGAAAATGCTACATGCCTCCTCTTAAGCCCTGTCCTAATTTCAGTGATTTCCTGATTTTCCCTATTTTAAAAGGTTCTTGCCTTCATCCATGTGAAAAATCTATACAATCAGCAGAAAATGCTAAAATGACAGCAAATTCACAAACTTCAAATAATTTTTTTTTCTGGTAACTCTAGTTGGACTAGTATCATGTGGGATTTTAACGCTAGCAGATAAAACATTTTAAGAGAGTAATATATCTCAATTATAAATTATCTTATAAATGATATTACAGATAATATCTACAATCATATATGCAATAAAATATTTATGATGTGATATAGATATCTTAAACACAGATCAGTTCTATTTTTACTACACTGGAAATAATTGATAGACCTTGACCATTACGCACTGAATTGTAACCACTTGCTTATTTTGCATAGGTCACTGTGAACTGTCATCATGGAAACATTTTTTGACACCAGAGTTAATAACTTCTCTCTGGGAAATTCCACAGATCATTTAACTTTCCTGAAACATCTTTACTTGTCCTATGCTAATGAAAGTACGATGGCAGACGAATGTACTACACAACATATGTTTGGGTTAAGATCTTTTTAAAATGCAATAAAAATTGTTCACACCAATGATAGACAAGAATAGATGAACTATATAGTTATGTATTCTGAGCATCTCAGAAGTATTATGGATTCCAGTGGATTAAAAAAAAAATTAATAGTATATATATCTTTCCTCTTCTCTTACTTTTAGTCCACCCTTCCATGCAGAATACTTATACTGACTGTTTGCAGATGTTTTTACTAAGGGTAATTTACTACTCTGATCTTTGCTGTGACTATTCTGCTGCTGCCAACAGAGAGAGCTGGCGCAGGGGAATGGCGAAGAGGATTCTGTCACTGCAAATGGATGTGTTCTCCATGGGCAGTACACAATTCAAAAAGATTTCACAGGTTCATACTGACTACATTGTTGTTCTTAACGTTTCTTCATTAATTTACAACTTGGAAAGCTTCCCCTGCAAGCCCAGCTAACCTAATATGCTGTAATTCTTGGCTCTTCTTTACATTGAACAGACATGGAAAAAGTACCTGAAGAATTTCTCTCTCCTTCAAACAAAAGCTTTGTAGATAGCACTTACATTTCTGTGTATCAAGCAATTGCATCTGCCACTTAGATACAAGCAGCAAATCAGAAAACTTTCTGTTTGCTTTAGAAAATTGTATAGATGAAAACTGCTCACAAAACATCCCTATCAATATGATATCCAATGGCTGTAAAAAAATTGAGCCAATCTGTGGGAGTTTTGCGCATCTTTGGGACACTTTTTTTCCCCTGCTTCTAAAATACTACTTCCTTATTATTTCCCTTTTTATGTGTTTCTGTATGAAAAAAAAACATATCCCAGAGCAATTTACTAATAAAGAAAATAGTGACATTATAATTAGTGCTCATATGCTATACTTTCTCCAGCCTTTTCGAAGAATCTAGCAGTGACCACTGAAAACAGTAAGAATTCTGGCTCTCAGCTGGCCTTTGAATCAGCTCATAAGCACGATCAAACAGTCTGTGCAATCAAATGTCTGAGTTCTCCTTCCTTATTACTTTCACTGATGGTGAGTGGCAGCTCTAACATCACAGCAACACAGATTTCAGACTAAGAGTTACTGAAATGAGCACCAAAATCAGAACCCTTTGTGCTATGGCCAGCTTTAAACATAGATTCACTGACCAGAGAAAAGCTTTTCCCTTTCCTTCTAGGGAGTCACATCTATTTGAAAATGTAGTATGTCTTGAAACTTAAGTTCTAAAGAGGATTTTGGACAAATACATCAATCCCTGACATTTTTAACAGAAAAGTACAGTTCTAAACCAAGTCCAACCAAAGTTTTAGCTAGTTGAGCTCTAATCCAGTCCTAACGCACATGACGACTTCAAATCAACACTGCTGATAAATTAAAAATCATGTTAAAAGCACATGTAACAAGAGAGGAGTATCTTGGACGTTTATTTGTCTTTTTGTGTGTTTTGAAAGGGTTTCTTAAACCCTTAAATGTGGAAACCAATGTAAATGTTCATCTCTTGCTATTGCAGACTAGTGAAACCTGCCAAAATTAATTCATGGAAGTGGCAAAATTTCACAACATTTACGTGCACTCCTGGCTGGTAAACCTACAACATTCAAAATAATATGACAATTATAAGGGATATGCATTCTTTCTCTCACTATCCCTTGAACATGTCAAGAAGTCTTACCTTATTCTTCCATAGGTCCCTGAATTCCAGTGAGATGCTTAAAAATTAAGGTAAATTTTTCAACTCAGAGCAGTATATTATATCTTATCTTGGATATGAATAGTAAGTACATCATTTCCATAGCATCTTATATGGGAAGATTTCAGAGTACTTTGTAACTAATATAACTATATAATTATTTTTAAAAATGTATTAGTAAGGTAATTGGTAGGAAAACTAAAAATAGGCCATCACTTAACCTGAGAAACACAGATAATTATTCCCTAACACAGTGAATAACCAGACCACAAAATCATTGAAGTAAAATTAGTCCCCTGTATTTGTCTCAGTAAGAACTCCAAAAATAAAGATATGTCAAGGTGACATGTGAAACTGAAATCTATCTTTATTAGAGGCTTAATTTTATTATAGAGCAGCCGGTTCAGAAGCATTGTAGATGGCTGCCATGCCTAGAAGAGGTGCTTGCTACCTTATTAAAGAACTAAAGCTGAAAAATTGTGAAGATCAAATCTGAGGTCACTGATTTTGATTGTTTTTCAAGATATAGTTATAAATACAGCACATCTACCCTAAGCAATCTCTTCATACACAGCTCTGGCCACTTGTTTCTGCACTCGCACCATGGCTTCCATTGCCCTTGCACAGCAATCTATGCAGTCCTCTGATAAGCAGAGTTCAGAGAACTTATTTGGCTGAAAAATTCAGAGAAAGAAAGAAATAGTTTATTTTTCAGGAATATCTGTTGTACAATTTGACCATGCTGTATAAGGAAAGCTCATTAATAGCACTCCGACCCCACCCTTTAGATTCAAGTACAGTCAAACAATTTATTCTGTCCTTTGCCAGCTCTAATGCTGCTAGACTCCTCCTTCATGCTGTAAGCTAAGGACAATGGAAACAAAATCCTCTAATTTTCTTCCATATTATATGCAGAGCAAGAGAGAAGTTATCTTTATCAAACAAGAAAAGGTGGATATCCTCACTGCCCTAGCAAACAGCAATTACATGGAAATTTGATGATCTCATCTATCTGATGTCAAATTAAAAGAGGGTGGC
The DNA here is from genome assembly GCF_028389875.1 of Rhea pennata. Taxonomy (NCBI): domain Eukaryota; kingdom Metazoa; phylum Chordata; class Aves; order Rheiformes; family Rheidae; genus Rhea; species Rhea pennata. The sequence continues at coordinate 15,387,393 of NC_084667.1, read as the reverse complement.
TTACAGTTTCTGAACCCTCAACTCATCAACAATCAGGACAGAAAATCCCTTTGCTGAAATGCAGGAACAAATGTATCACTACTTATTTTGTAGCACACGGAACTAAGTTCAACTGCACAGCTCCCTTCTGCAATTCGTTAGTTAGGAATGGTGAATCAAACTGCAAATGACAAAGCAAGATATACACAAAAATAAATTCAACACCAAATATTTATACAGAATTAAACATTACATAAAGATGTTGCACTTTTTAATATTTAACTGGAGAAAAGCTGTGGTTATTAACACACATATTCATCTTCCATGCTGTGGGAACCCTTTAACTTGTTTTGTACCTAACATTACTGCACTACAAAAACGGGAAGGATTTGCAGAAATATTTCAATTCAGAGGGCCATAAAGTACATGAGGTCTCAACTGTTGGAATGAACAAAGGAATCACGTGCTTGTAGTTCTCACAAAAAAGTGAAAACCGAGAATTTAAATTCTCAGTAGGATCAGGAGTGTCAACATTACAGCTTGAAAAGGAGCAGAGACATGGACTTACCAGGCAAAAAGAAAGAAGAGGCTGAGAGAGCTTTATATAATCCTCTCCTCTCTCATCTTCACCCCACTGGTTAGCAGGACAAGGCACAATATCAACTCTTTTTCACATGACAAGAGAATGGATCACATTGCAGCCCTTATTAATACTGCAGCTGTATCCAACTGTTGGGTACTAAGGAAGCCAGAGAAGACCCTTTGGGCCAACCTACTTGCTTTGAGTATTGTGAGTAGTTTGCTAATTACATCTGCAATACTTTCTGATTGAAAAAAGATTAAACTAAACTGTGGATAAACAGTTAAAAAAAATAGGTCATTTTTCATCCTGGAATATTAACTAACCCTGAAAAATATTGAAGCATAATTGCTAATGAGTTTATTTCTCCTAAGTCCTTTTCCCTAGTCAATATGTCAGTCATCAAGAAGAATGTGGTATTTTGATATCCCACCATGATACTGCACATCTGGGAGCTGCCATTTGCCCATTTCCATTTATTGAGGGAAGAATTATGATTTTCTATTGAGATAAAAAGCAGCCAGGAGTTGCAGGAAGAAAGACTTTTTTTTTTTGGACAAAATGCTGACATAAATAAACTAGCTACATTGTTTGCCCTCTTACCACTCACCATTAATCCTACTAAAGCCTGAAAGAAGTTAATGTTGATGAATTACTTTTTAAATCAATATTCTCATGCAGGTTTCACAGAAAAAGAATATAAGTCTTTCACATAAAAATATTTATACCAAAAACATGTTGGAAATAAGTGACAACAGAAAATATAGTCCAAATGAAATATTAATGGCGTAATGATGATGATATGTTATAATCTTAGGCATTAATGCTATGTCATACTGCTTTAATAGTCGATGCACTCTGACACTGCTTAGCAAATCTCACCATTTTTGTCACTACTACATAAATCACAGTAAACATTACTTATGATCCTACATCATCCTCTTTCTCTTACTGGCAAGAAACTGGGAATACAAAACAATGAACTCGTGACTTTCTACAGCGATATTTTCTTTAGCTACTGTCCCTGATAATTCCCAGTTTTGCTTTATATGCTGCAAGTAGTGGAAGAATTCATATATGCTTGATGCCAAAAGTAGTAACATGACTGTCTCTGGATCCTACTTTCTCACATCAAAATAATTTAGGGCAGTCCAGATTTTACCATGTGTTTCTGGTTCAAAATCCACATAGGAGTAATTATAGGAAAGCACAAAAAAGAGAGGTTTTAATCTTCGTTTTGAAATGAGCAAAAAACTATTTTCTAGATTTTATAATCCTACCTTTTCCAGAAAGTCCCTCTGAGGAAGCGAATCTATCTTCCACAACATCCACAGATGTCTGATGCTCCAGATCATGCTAATTTGAATAGCAAATCTTTAAATATTCCTGACTCTAATTTTATCTCTTTTAGGAAGGACAATCTGTTTTTCTCCTACAGTATTCTAGACTCTACTCCTTAATGAAATCCACTGTTATTCCCGTCTAACTTGATCTCTCAAAATACTTTCTAAGATGCTGTTTATAGCAGTATGACTAGCATATGCTTACTACTGAATTTTGCAGAGCAACTTAGTATCTTTAACTTTGCGGATGACTGCTCTAATGCAGTCACTTTTATGAAGACAAGGCGTATTCACCTGCTGCAGTTGTGCTTTTGAGATGCGAATGACAGGGGGAAACCTGTTGCCACAGGGAATGGCAGGAAGTTGCCTACGACCAGTTGATCGGGAGGAGGAGGAGTGGCTCTCAGCTGACTGACTCCTTGGGAAACCAGCCTCTTTCAGAGGGTCCGAGTGGATGGACAGATAGGCTATAGGGCTCATGGTGCGGAGGATGGGACTTGAAATTCTTGGAGTGGAGAAATGCAGCATATGAGATGAGTTGAGCTGTGAGAACAACATGGTGGGGAAGAAAGCAAGTTTTTAAAATCAGTATTTTAAATAATTCTTGATGATGTCCTGCCTATACCCATTTTCTTAGAAGTCCATATTGCCCACTCCCTCACAGGCTAAATGCTGGTAAGTTAAGAGCTATCTTAAGTCTAATTCCCACATTTTCCATCAGTTTTTAGAAAGCCAGTACTACAAATCAAAAATGGAGCATTCTTTCTCTTGTTGGCTCCTGTCTTCACTCATTCATTTGGTAAGGCCATACCCAGGGCACATTCAATACACCAACACAACCAGCCTGTCCCAAGGACACTCAATACACACATAAGCCCATTGTTGACTTGTCCTTGCAACCACTTAGAACAGCCACGCAACAGTGCTCTCTTCTGAGGTAACTATTTTTAGCATGTACACACTTTTGTGTGTTTTACAAGCGCTCCTGTACAACTATGGCAACACCAACGTACATCAGAACTACAACTGATCGGATTAATCAGTAAAACCTGCACTAAATGATTTTAATGAAATTTCCCAAACATGGAATTAAACTCAAAGGATACATTGGCCTGGAAAAGTTATGAACAACTACTTTATCTTGAACTATATGGCTCAAGCATTTAGAAAAAAAGCACAAAAAAAGAACAGGAACTGTAAAAGCAAAGTATTCCAAACTAACAATTTTAAAGAACATACATTTTCATTTTGAGCACTGATGATTCTAACAAACCTAATGCTCTGATACACAACTCTGAAGTCAACTGATTCTTTGTAGGACTTTAGTAGTGCTGAATAAGTATCTGATGGCTACAGCTAAACGTCTGTAAATACGATTGGTAATTGCAGTCTGCAAGTTTTTGTTCCAAGTATATTTAGACAAAATCAGGAAGATCTGAGATAAGGAAACTTTTTTCAAGCTTCATGTAGGTGATTTTCTGTATCTTATCATCATATTTGCAATTCTAACCTGTATTCCTTGGATATAGTGTACCCAGCAAGTTTTACAGTTTCCAAAGAAAAGGTATTTTCAGTAGCATCATTCCTAGAGCTATAGTTGGCATAAAGTGTAGCAGTCTTCCAACTAAAAAAAAACTGTGTTATCACTGTCTCATAATGCAGCAATTGGGGATGGAAGGTACATAAAAATTACACAATAAGAACTCTGAAATAAATAGATGTTTAAGAGTAGCTCTTTGATTAAATATACTAATACCTCAAAGCATAAAATTCTAATATCAGCAATATTGCCAAATAACAACAACAAATGAGTAGATTCACACAGTCAGATCTCTTCTGTAATTGTACACACATATATGGGGCATCAGTTTGTCAACTTAATGCGAGTAGGGCAAACTGCTGTTGAATTCAAACTGATGATGAAAATGGCATTAGCTATTATATATTGTATTCCTTCAACTCCATTATTATTTTACTGCTAAAATTTCTACTTAATAGATACGCATATGTTGCAAACAGTTTTGTACATGCATTTTACGGAGTTCACTGCAATTAAATACAAACACAGAAAATTAACGAGGCCATGGTTCAAGAACACAGCAAGTCCAGCTTCAGGCTCTTAGTACTAAATCAAAAACCAGAGGTTCCTGATGCTAAAAGTTGCTTCAGTATAAATTCATTGTTAGTCTAGATCGGTTCAAATCTTTTTGACAGATTAACTTCATACTACTAGGTGTTGGGTCAAATAAAGTATTTTCTGTCCTCCTGTAACCAGGGCTAATAAAGCCACTGCGAAAGCATAAAGTCAGCAATATATACCTTACCATGCTCTGAATAATTCAGCAAAAATGTGATAGCGTTCCCATGACTGAGACAGATCAAACTGGTATTTGCTGAGTAGTCTTGTGGCAGCAGATAGACTTGCATTAATGACTGGGAAACCATGACAGATAACATGAAAATTATTCTCTTAATTGTATTTTTTTTCACAAGAAATAGCATAATTTCCTATAAATAGACATGCCTAGAACTTGCTTATTCTAAACTGATATCTTAAGACCTTTTTCTCTCTCATTTTTTGAGTTCAGGTTTCCTTGTTGAATTGCTTCAATCTTACATTCTTAACAGAACGCTGATGCTGTGTCAAGCAGGCAAGAAACAATGTGATCACCAAATACAGGAAACCCACATACACACATGATTTCAGGAAGAACATTTATCTACAAATGCAAGGACTACAAACCAACAATTCCTTTTCTTTAGGAGGAAATGAAATCATGGGTAGGTATGTGAGTGCAGAAACATCCAGGGAAAAGAAATGATTCTTTCTGTGTATCTGATGAAGATTCAATGTTTTTTTTTCATGCACCCAGGAAGGCACAAGTATACAGACAAGTTTATAGCAGAAATTCTTGTTATTAGTTTCCAAATGAAAGACTTCCTGCTTTGTCCTACAGCATTTTTTTATTATATTTAGCCAAAGTCCACCAAGCTTCCCTCTGTGATATTTCAATCCTTCTCTGTATCGACAATTTCTCTGAACTTTTGCAGCAAGTGACATCAGTTCCCAAATTATACCCTGAGTAACTCCATTAGCAACTGCCCTCCACCTCGATACTTTCTCTTTCAAGACTGTTTTTCTCCCCCTCAAGCAGTTGCTTCTCTATCTTAAAAAATTTCTTTGGATTCTCCCTAAGGAACTATAATCAACACTTTACAAAAGTCCAGGGAGATTAGGTCTTTCATATTTCCCTTGTCTAAAAAAATCATATTTGACTAAATAAAAAAATTCATGTTAGCAGTTATGTTAACAACTTGGGATGGAAATACCACTTTGCTTTTCCGCTTTTGGTTTAAAAGAAAAGTATCCCTCTGTATTCAAATCCATGAGCAACTCCATCTATTTGGCTTTAGTAACTCATTTCTTAGTTTGTCTAAAAAAAATCAACAGAATTAACTGTTTTGGAAGCAAGATCATTTTACAGATATACTTTTTTATTCATCCTTCAATTTTATTTAAACAGCTCAACCTCTAATTCAATACTACTTCTAGAATCAATTACTAAATAACATTCTCATTATGTAATAAAAGCAGATCTAAAATAATATTTACTTCATGCCAGCGAGAACTTTTGTCAGCTACAGGGGGACCTACTATTAGCAATAGAATTTATTCTCCAATCTATACCTCAGAAGTTAAGAGACACAGTCCAGTTACATTATTTTTCTCCCTTCAATATTATTCTTTCTACACACCAAACAATTCCTATATTCCTACCAGACTCTCTGGATAAGCTCAGAGAAACATGATTCATCATGCTTTCTCCTCAGCAACATTGAAACAGGTCACTAGAAATCCATAGTGGAGATATATTCATAAACGCAAAGATTATGAATGCTAACATTTCCTACAGTTTCAAACCATGTGAAATAAGTAACTTATTTCAGAATTTATATTAAGCTATCATACTAGTGTAATTTCAATATCTATTTTTAAGTCCTTTTAGCAGCACTTATTTTACATCATTTGATGTATGATCCTAAATTTACGGTCTTGGATCTGAGTGTTTAACAGGCACAATATAAACTCCTACTAGTAGAAGAGCAAAACATGACTCTTTGCCTGTTGTTCATACTGTAGTAAGGCACCACCCAGGCAAAATTACTAAAGAACAAAAACATTCACTTGTAGTTAAAGTTGTTATAACTTTATAAACAGTTACAACATCGACTTCGCTGTTTGATTTACACAAAGCCTTTTAGAGCATTTTAATCACTGGCATCAGATAACCTTAAGCATTTAACCATTGGTATAAAACACACTGAACTGCTCCCCAATCTGATTTAACTGTTTTGTGGCTCGAGGTACGTTAAAAGGCAGCTGCTGAGCCAAATCACACAGACTGAGAAGTATAAGTTTTTCTGCACTGTATCAGGCTTTACTGAGGGTTTGTGGTGCCTAGTTAAGCCCTACGATATGAGTGGTGGACATTTTTGGATGTGTTATAGAAAAATAAAAAGTTGGTCATGTTATGGGAAAAACTGGGGGTGTTGTGGGAAAGCAGCATCAACACAAAATTTAATTTAATTTTCCTTTATCTTCTTAGTCTATTTTAGTTTACATCTTTAGGGGATCTCAGTTGGATTACTAATGTATAATAAAGATAAGATTAATTCAACAAAACCTTTTTACATAATAATCCATAGCACTTTTGAAATTTCATGTGACCAAATATTTGGAAAGTTCCAGTAGTCTGCTGTGCCTGTTTTAAACTACATTTCATGTTGCCTCCAAACTGATGTATTTTAAATAAAAAAACCTCATGAAATGTTTGCTCTTTCACACAATTTGGTCGAAATCTTAAACAGGAGATATTCTAGAGCGACTGGCTCCCATCTGCAACCTACCTACAAATGTAAGGATCTGTTTACTTCAATAAAGTTGTGCCTGGAACAGCTTTTGGCAGACTGTTTCAGATCTCTCAAAAGAAAAGAGCTATTTTTATCAAACACCTCTTTAAGGTCACCAGAAAGTTTTGGAATACAGAGAACTACTATAGGAGGAGGCATATATACGAATGTCTTCCTGCAAAGTGACCAGGACACTAACCTATAAAAATACCTAGGTTTCATTACACACATCGCAGAACATTCAGGTGCTTTTTTTATGAAGTGGAATACCAGAACATCAACAGAAGATAGAAAGAGCAACTCATCCCAAAATATCCTCCTGGGCTTTGTCTGGCCTGATTCAAGGGCTAATGAAGTAGGTGCAAAGCTACCACAAACTGCAGTCGCCTTTGGAACAGACACGCTGAACAGCAATGTCTGGTGAGCCGTACCCAGTTTATATATCAGCCAAATCCCTCCCAGTTTCCTTCATTCACAACTCAGTTTGTATTTCCAATTCCACATGGTTCATCGTCAGAACAGACAAGTTCCTGCCACTCCTCTTGCCTTCACAGCACTACTCGCCCTTCCAGGATAACATAAATGATATTTTTCTCCTCCGTTTTCTAGTTCATGACAAATGTCCCTCACCTGCTTGCAAAACGCAACTGAAATACAATCTCAACCAAATGATTACTTCCATCAAGGTTTATCCCAACACATTTTATAATCCATAGACTTGGTTTATGACTATTTTTACTGCTCTGCACAGAATTCCTCTCCTTTCTAGATAACTGTATTGTCCATTACTTGCACTGCAGTACATGATAATTTGTCACCTCTACTTTCATTTTAAGTAAACAACCCATTTTCCCCAAATGAGTCAAAGTCATGTACAGCAGGACAGTGCACTTACATGCAAAATTGCAAGCTATTTTTTAATAGCTTAGGAAATAAAAGCACCTGATAATTAGTATTTTGCACAGAGCTAAATGTTGCTGTATGATGGCTATTAGATTAAAATTAGTATTAAAAACACAGAAACTGAATGACTGAAAATAATTGAGCAATTCAAATCAATTTTTCATCTTTACAAGTTTTGAAATCATAAAAACTTTTGTGCAACTGATATTTCAATTTATGTCTCAAAATTCTTCTATTGTTTTTTATCGCAGTTCCATATTTTAAAATCTCCAGAATAAATCTTCTGTAAACTACATGATAGTTATGTAGTAGTTTACGAAATATGATCTCTAAATATAAGTAATCTCGTATGAAGTACACCATCTTTCATTTTCCATGAGAATCTAAATTTACTAGAAGTTTTATTTCATAGTTAGTTACATTAAATACGTTATTTGCACTTGTTAATTTTCACCAATAAAGGATATTTCAGACCTTACAATAAATGAGTGGCTGGTGACAAGCTTCTTTTTCTACAAGGTAGGATGTAATTTTCAAAAAAACAGCAGTGATATCTGAAGGAGAAGTACAGTCAGGTTTACTGGCTCAAAGAAGCTTGAAAGAATTGCTCTTTTTGTCACATAGTATCAACTGAAGAAAGAGGAGACATTAAACCAGGAGCTGATTCCCAGACCTTTGCTTTAACCATTAGTTTCACTTCCTCCCTAAGTAATGCCACAGTAGTCTTTGTAAAAGATTAGTACTAGAGGAGGAAAAATGGCAAACTTTCAAAACCTGTGCAAATGAGAATTCCTTAGGTAAGATTAAAAAACACAATAATGCAGCAGCAGCAATGGAAATAAACCAGTCTGTCTCAGGGTAGAGCGTCTCAGGGAGCAAAGCAGGAGCTGCAAATTATCTTAGAAGTGAGAAGTAGCAAAGATTCATAGAAGTCAACAAGTAGTTTGTGTAAGAGACAGCAGAGATTTCAGAAAGGCAGACATTACTGTGTGATTAAATCAGAGCAGAAAGAAATAGAGGGATTTCCAAAAGAAAAACACTATCACTGATGGTAGGAACAAATAATTTTGTTTCTTTAATTTCAGCCATTTAAGCTTTTCCTGAAACACACAGCATACTGTAGCACAATATTTTATATATTCATTATAATTTATTGCTATGTATTGCAAACATAATAAACATATTTATATGTGTATCTCTCATTGATGAGGAATCACATTTTTAATAAGTACATTTTAACTGAGCCAAGTTCTGTGGCTCATCCACTGCAGAACCAATGGAAAATTTCATGGGAAAATGTAAACGTGCAACAAAACACGTACAATCATTTATGAAGAATCAAGTCACATATCTGATAACTAGGAATTTCTACTACACTACTACATTGTTAGCACTGCCTTTTTGCTTACTACCTCCTCAGATAATTCTAAAGATAGATGCAATAAAACAATGATTGTTTCTCTTACCGGAGTGAGCGCTCCTTCTGCTTGAGCCTCCACAGGACTTGTAGGGGTGGCTGCAAGAAGCTGTCCCGCAGCTCCGGCCAAAAGTTCTAATCTATCGGTAAGCCGATCAGAAGCAGCTGGATGACTCTCCATGGCTAGAACTAACTCCACCCCTGAGGTTTGGTTCTTTGTATGGATGCTGTTTCCTGCCCAACCATCCTGTCTGGGCTGCTCTTCTGGAGGGGACTCCTCCAAAACTTGTAGCACCTCAGGCTCTTCATCTGAGGGACTTCCGGTCATTTTATGCCCTAAAGCCTCATTTGTCCTGAAATCCTGCAAGTCCCGTTCCTTATCTATTATCACCCATTCCTTAGAATCAACCTCCTGCCTGCAGGAGCTTAAGTTGACAGCTACAAATCCGTTGCTAACACCACCATCAACCTGTTCTGGAGAACTAGCTGACACAGGCTTTGAAGCATCTGGAAGGTATTCTTCATCATAGTGCCAAACATGGTCCATGCGGGCAGTCACCGGAGCAGGAACAGGTATTTTCTGAGAAAGAGGAGGAACAGCAGGAACAGCAGTCTCCGCTGCAGCATTCAAGTCTTTCTGCATCTTCTCCAAACTTAAGAAAAGAAGTTAATATCTGAATTAGTTAATAATGAATTAAATGCTGTAAGTTACATTTGAATTTTGTCACTAGAGAAAAATTAAATCTATATAAAGGTGTATTGTCATTTTTAGAACAATCTGAAAGATTCATAATTTGAAACAATTCACTAACTTAAGTCAAGGAGAAGGCAAACATATATAGAAGAAAATTATTTATTTCAGTGAGATGTTTATTACCCACTTCTTCAAAAGATAACTCTGATGTCAGACAAAAATAGATGGATGGTCTTAGAAATTCACACATAAACTTTAAGTGCAATCAGCCTGAGAGAAAATAGTGGGTGGACACCAACTCAGTGCTCACACTACCACCAGATGCCCGTTATAGTTAAGTTACATTGCAAAGCAAAGACTCAAATCAGAGGAAAAGAGACGTCTCCAACAGGAGTTACAAAATGCTTTCAAGAAGGATCTTACTGTTTTGCATCTAAGCAAATAATTCCTGCCATACAAGGATTTGATAGCAACTTCTCAACTTGACATAAGACTAATGATAGAACACTGCAGTCTGTGTTCAGTACTTAGTTCTTTGGTATTATACAAATTAAAAAAAGGAGTAACTTTTTTTTCTTATCTCTGCTATACCTAAGTAAGTTCCTCCATCTACTTGCTTCAGTTCTGCTCTACAGGATACACTGAAGTTCATTCTATTCTAGCAGTTTATTCTGTTCTCTGAATCACAATATTCCCTTTTCTGTGTGAAGTTTATTGAAAAACAGTAATGATTTTTTTTCAGAAATGTAAATGTCTCCTTTCGTGAGCTAGAAAGGATTAAAGAAATAATAAAGCACGACTACCCTTACTCTTCTGTGACACTTAAACATTTTTCTGAGTTACGGACAGAGGAAGACAATTCTGCGTCTCAGTTTCCAGTGTTATAAAACTCATCTTTTAATTGCTTGAAATTTAAAATAGTCCTATTAAACCTTACCTCTTCTCTGAACACTGCTAAAATTTAAAATTCATTATTTATGCTTTGCATCACTTGATTCATCAAATTCAAATTCCTAACCCTCTGTGACATTCAGCAGAATTTTGCCACCGTCAACATCTCAAGTGTCTTCTCCTGTGTCCCCACTGACTCTCTAAGCTTTGCCTTTCAGTCAAATTTCAATATGAGCTTCTTCATTTAGTCTTTCTACACATGGGCAAATTCACTGAGTCTGTTCTCATACATCTGTCTCTCTTTTACCTTAGAATTCCATTTTAAGACCTCTCTCTTCTAACAGGAATTTTTATGTTGGTGCAACAACTTCAGGAATAACTAAATCTGATGCAGAAACAGGTAAATTTCTAACTTTTTAAGAATTCCACTTCTTGTAGGCTTGCCTTTTCATCTCATATAATATATTCCTATGTTACCTCTATTGAGTGTTTGATGTTGTCATTCTTATTTAGGATGGATTGTACTGACCCTTAGATGTATACTACCTTCTCCTTCATTGGGATACTCTTGTGTTACACCATTAAGTCTTGAAATAAAAACGTTTAAAGAGTGGAAAGCTAACTTTAACTGTATATTAGCATATATTTTCAAGAATATATTTTGTATATTTTACATACAGATATTATACATATATATATATATTTTAAAGAAGACAAGTAGCAAAAGTTGTTAATCGAGCAGTATGATGAACAAAGTAAATACAATTTGATGCAGCTTGCATAAGCATTGCTCAGCAGCTCCATTTCTGATTTTCACAGCATACTGTAAATTGATACAGTAATTGGGGAAAGATGACACATATCATATGTGTTACATACATATCATTAACAACATATCTTGGAAAGATCTAAGTATAAAAATAAAATAAGAAATAATTTCTTTACCAAGTCTCAAGAAATTTATCAGTGTCTGGCTTTGACTCCAATGTTAGACGCTTCTCCAGTTCAAAGCTGTGAATTGAACGCAACTTTCGCACCAGTGGGACATCTCTGTCTAGCTGGGTGGTCTCTGAGCGGACACGAATTGGAGAACCGAGACTCGGTGCATTAAGCATCCCATTCACTGGCCCATGGCTGTTTTCCTCCTCTGTAGCAGCCTGTGCAAGAAGTAAAGCAAAAATGCAACTCACTAGGAATAGTAAATGAAAGGAACATATAGTAATATTTAGTGAACACTATCAGTTTTTAGGCAGTGATAAGCCCATTCATATTCAGAACAGTCCTTAAGTGCATGCCATACTTAAGCCAGTTTAAATATACTCTTCAGTATAAATCTAAAGAGATAAAAAGTGTCAATACTACAGTAGTTTTGGGTAGGTCTAAGAATGAGAGTCTCAAAAACACAGTAAAACACTTAAATTTACACTGATTTCTCACATTTCATCTCTGAAATACTCCTCCATAGTACTCTGAAACCAGGTACTTCGTAGTATCTTCAACTGCTTTGCAGTCGGTCGAGAGCTCTTATTAAAAGGAAGTTAACTTTCATGTTGAGTCATCTTTATGATTCTCTGGAGCATGTAACTCAACACTAAATCTTAAATCTACTATATCAAATGTACTAGTTGTTTCTGTGATACAGAACAACGTTTCAGTCTGGTTGCATTTCACTTTGTATACTAACTGGACATGATTTAGAGCTGGGAAATCATGCTCATCTTTAGTTTCAATAGGTGTAACAAATAAAAAATTACAATTCTTTAAACTAGAGCAATTCGCTTTCTTCCCTTTTGGTAAAAACAACAAACAAACAAAGCACATCTGAAAATAGGTATCATGCTTTACTCTCTCCCACAATTCTTCTAGCAAACAAAAAAGTATCAGCCTCAAAATTAGACAGCCCTCTTAACTAAAGAACATTTCAATAATGCATCCCTCTTCAGCTCTTGCTAACATTTTCACATACAAGAAATAGAAATCTAGTGATTGTGCCTGAATATGAAATGTGATTATGAATGAGTATAACAATAATGATTGAGGGAGAGACCACAACGATGGCCTCTCTCCTCGGAGACTATTGAAATTAAGTAATATTCTCTTCTGAAGATTAGCCCATGAACCTCTTTGGACCACTGATCAGTACAAAGGTATTACATATTGTGGAGACAAAAACACTGTATGAACTAAATACCAATCTCAACCTGTTTACTGGAGAAAAATGTGAAACTTGTTTCCATATATTCATTAGTTAATTTCTATGGAGGCAAAAATGCAGAAAATCTCTTCATTCACTAAGCAGAGATCAACATGTCTGAAGAATCATCATCAAGTGACATCAAGTCCATAAGCCTGTCTGCTTTTCCCAGTATATGAAATGCTCTCATAAAATATGTTAGCTCTGCCATAAGCCTTGTTTTCTTATCCATTTTGGTCAATCAATACTAGCACAACCATATTATTAGTTTTGTCATATGCGCATCTTGAGGATAGGACACTGTTCAGAGAGGGTCTTCCCAAGGAAAATTTATAAATACCTTACAGATCCCTAGTTTTATTTTGTTCCTGTTTGCATCCATTTCTTCCCAGACATCTTTTTCCTGAGGACGCTGATGCCCAGGGGACCCAGGTAGTTTCTCTGGTGAGACACCAACTGGAATACCATTCTCTCCATCACTGAGTTGTTCATCAGGAAACACTTCATCTGTGTTTTCCCGCAGCAAATCTCCTGGGATGGGGGTGGCATTAGCAATTCTACAAAAGAAGTAGAGAGACTCTGCTATGCTTATTGAAATGATTTTCCACTTAACTAAATAGGAAAAAAAATACAAAAAAGCAAATTTCTTTAGAAAGACAAATCTTGTAAAACATTTAATTTAAAAGCTAATTCTGGGGCTTAACAATTTCTATATCCTTAATTCAGCCATATAACCAATGTTATATAATAATAATAATAAAATATTTAAAATCTAATTCTTGTTTAATTTCCTTCCATCTTTGGATGAAAAAATTACTGAACACAGTTACGTAGAAACTCTCTGTATTTTTTTAAAATGAAATCCAAAAATCACTTTGTATCAGCATATAATAATTTCTTGCAACTGGAGAGAACATTCTCCTCCTGGTAGTTTCTGGAATATGAATAGATTATAAAGACCCTAACGAAAGTTTTACTCCTGAAATCAACAAGGCTCTTTTGCTTGATAAATATCCCAGGCTATTTGGGCAGATTTGTGATTTCTTAATTATTACGATGTATAGAAGTAAGCTGAACAGATAAGCAAGGCTGTTTATTTACCAATTATTTACAAAGCTTCACAGTTCTTTTTTCACATAATCATTCAGCCACTGAGAAGCAGTCTCAGAAGAACATGCTTAGGCCAAGCAAAGGCTGCTCTTTGCATTTCAAAAGGTAAAAAAAAAAGAAAATCCTTTCAAAAAGATTAATGGCAACTTCGCTAATATATTCTCAAAATTTTGTAGAATAAGAAAACATAGAGTTTGAGGACTATATAGCACAGATATAGTACAGTTTTTCACTATTCTTATCGAAGTGTCATTTCTGATCCAATTATTGATAATCAAACACATAAACATAACTCTAACAATACATCACGTCTTAATGAATATTAAAGTTCTGTAGTCCCAGTGTCGTAGCAGTAGCTAAAACTGAAGCAGTGCTATTCCTCCAAGGTGAATGTCAGGTCATCAATTAATAACCATTCCTTTATGGACACCAAAATTAGTAATTCCAGTCAAAACTATCAATTACTCTAGTGCTTGGTGTGATAACAAGACTGAATGATATGCAAAATCCCTGTCCACTTCAGTGAGGTCACACATCTACAAAACATTACACTAGTTAAGGTCTTAACTGACATTTCATTCAATCTTTTTTTTTAAATCACCTTAAAATAGTGGGGATCTAATAATAATATGAAATCCTAGAATTTTTCAGCCTTGCTACACTGTCAAACTTTCACATCACTACCCTTTAACTCTTGGATAGAAAGGTAATCTATGCAAGGCCTAAATAAGGCACAAGCTCTTCCTCCTCATTCATGTACACCTATTATGTTCTCCAGTCTCCTGAGATGAGTATTATTAAACACCGCATCTCTTCCAGCTTCTTTAATTACAGAAGGTCTCAAAGACCCCACTAAGTATCAAATAGGTATAAAATCATTTTTTATACCTATAACAAACAACTCAAAAAAATCTATTTCCAAATTTCCCATAAAGATCCATTTATTTTTCAAAGTTACAAGAAAGCTGCAGCTAATGGCTTATTGCAAAGCTTATGGAAGACAAAGGGGTTATTTCCAGTCCATTCAACTTAACATGCATCAGTTGAATTCGCAAAATTCTTCATAGTTTAGCAAATGATTGACTAGCAAATGAGAATGTATATACAGTGTCCTGAGCTATCATTCTTTATTGCTATAAACTTAAGTGCTCATTTTTAAGAACAGTGTAAACAGGAACCCCCAAAAGGGAAATTCTTCAATTATTCTCAGTCCTCCACTCTCCTGTTTATTCAACATCCTGCATATACATAACTTTCCTTTGGTGCCCTATAGTTGCTTTTTTAGGTGAACACAGAAAATGTGCACGCATACCCAATTGCAGCTGGAGTAAGACGAGTGTGTAACTGAGGTGTAGTTGAAGTTGTTGTTGTTGTCAGAGAGCCATCAGTTCCACTCTTCTCCCAGTCAAAAGGGTCACTTTCAATAACTCCAAACGTTTTCATGCTGTTGTCAAACACAGACATGAGAAGCTAAAGATAAAGAAAAAAAAATAATAAGCTTTGTTTCTGTATAAGAGAAAGGTAAAGCAATTTAGATATATCCTCCTCTAATATTTTAACATGTGTGTACTCCTTAAGATTTTGACTGACAATAATTTTCCTTAAGAAAAGGCAGAAGAAGGTATTTATACGATTGGTTACTTTAACCATTTCAGATTTGCCATTTTTCAAAGTTTCAAAGATAAGATTTGCAAACTTCTAGACTGTAAAAACCTAAAACAAATTAAAAAACCCCTTTGCTTCTAGCAGTAAAGAGAGGCAGAGAAACAAGTTGGCATTTGTGTGTGCAGCATTTTAGAAGGGAATTTAGACAGCAGTGCATACAGAGAAGTGCAGGAGATTCACTAATCACAGTCTTCCTTAAAAAGAGAGTAACACGTACGCACAGACAGGCATGACTAAGTGGCTGCAGAAAAGAATCTAACAGAGAAGGATGAAAAAACGTACATTAGGTGACACCATCTGAAACCAGAAAAATGAATCAGGAGTATGTAGGGAGGGTACTGACTTGTTAATTTATATGTTTCTGTCATTTAAAGGAATGTGTCATTTAGCTTATACAATGCTAACATCCATTCCACAGATAGGACAAATTGTAAGTTTTCCTCCCTGATGTTATTCAGTGAAAAAAAAAAAAAAAAAAAAAAAAAAAAAACAGAACAATTTGTGTTGAAATCGCATCTATTTTCCTCTAGCTTTGGAAAAACTTTGCCACATTGCAGTCACTAGCAGGAAGGCTGAGTCCATATCAAGTTTTCTCTTACTCAGTAAGACCTTTTTTCCTAAAAGCGAAAATTCCAGTTTTCATTCTTACCTCCCATCTACGATACTGAATATTTTTCTTCTCTGACCCCTTTAAAAACACATATCCTCTTCCAACTCTAAAGTATATAAGCAATTTAGATAATTTTCTGCGTTTGATGTGATCTTATCCATTTTATCCTTACTCTCAAAACCCTTCCAATTCTGTCCCAGTTAGTTCTGAGACCCTGCTAAACTGTGCATAAATCCATAGGTCATTCTCTGTCCCATACATAAGCTTCCTTTATTCTATTCTTCCTGTACACCTTCAGCACTCTCTCTGAAGTTATCATTAAGGTCAATGTCCTTTAAACTTCTAGTACAATTTCTGCTATAATGGAAATACAAATGCAGCGGAGAGGCTGAGACAATGTGTGCATAAATAACTGAATAAAGTAAACACATCTTACTTTGACAAATCAAACTTTGGATTCTAGGTCTGTGTACTATACGGTCTAAAAAGACCATACACTCTTCAAAGCAGGGACACCAACCTTTTACATGCTTGCTTGGTGCCTATGTATAATTATGAACAAAGAACGATACTTATCCAAGAAATAAAAAGTGTTCTTACAATAAATACTAAGAGAGACTAGAGCTTAAATGACCACTGAAAGTAAAACACCTTCTGACCTCTTCAAACAACACCATCTTTCTCTCTTAAATGAAAGAAAATGACTATCCAGTTTTCTAGTGTTTATAATCTCTCTAGGCAACACTTCAGTATTAAGAACCTAGCATGGCTGCAATTCATTGCTCTCTGCATGTATACACATTGTTGGTGCTGAGTTTAAGATTCTGGAAAATTGCCAGGGTCATTATCAGTGAGAAAGCAATCTGATCAACTTAATTCAAGAAGTACTCAACAGAGCCTTAAATAGAGAAACTTAAATATAGAAATATAGACTTAACTGCCTTATCCTTCCAAAATGGAAAAAAGAAGGAAAAAAAGATCTTTAAACTGCAAAATTCCCGCAGCACTGGATGGTCACTAAAATAACTTTATGTTGGTACACTCCATAATTATTCTTAAGAATACAATGAAATCAGAAGAAATTCAAGACAAAACAGCATAAAACTCTGTTATTTAAAAATCAGAAATAAAAAAAATATAAAAATGTTTACCTGGTAATCAGGTTTTGTAAAGTAATCTAAATTAGAAATGTGATCCAGAAAGATGTTGAATTCTTGAGGGAGATGTTTCAACATAAGCCTGTGCTCATATCTTTCTTTAATGGATCCCACTTGCTCCTACAAGTAGATTATATACAAAAACAGGTATTACCACACCTTCATTCTTTGCTACCACATATTCATACTGTATCTCACAGCCATTCAATACAACTCTAACCAGAACGTTGGGTGCGTGCATTACACTAGATAGTACCGAGGAAGGCAATTCTTCAGCATATAGCAAGATAAGAGCTTCTATCATTGTCCTCAGTACATCTGCAAAGTAACATATAAACTTCAAATTCAATATTTAATGCTAAGCCTGTTTATTTTTCTTTTGTGTTTGCATGCTGACTGTTATTAAGGACTATCCAACACTCCTAAAAAAGTACGTTTTAAAGAAAAAAAATGTCTTGTTGCATCGTGAGAAGTTCAGTCAATTTTTGGCATACATTTGGTCATCCCAGTATACTTCAATATTTTTGTTTATGTAGATCATTAAATCAAGACTGTTAGAACAGAAGTTACATATATATTTCACTGTCATCTATGAATGTATAAACTACACCAGAGGTTATCATTGTCTCATTATAATTTCAATAGAAGCTGAAAGAAGTTATAAAAATAGGCCATTAGATATTGTTTCTTCACATTGATCACCTATAACATTCAGTCAAAAGCACTACCACATATTAACTGATTCACTTTTGCTGAACAGCAACTAGAACTGCTCTTTTACAAATTCTCAAAATGGAAAAGAAATTCTAGATGTGTGATAGGTAACAGCAAAAAGTACTTATCTGAAAAGAGGAATATGGAGTAAGTGACATATATACACTTACATTTGCTCTATAAAACATCTGCAAAAACTAAAAGTATAGTCTACCTTCCCACTAAGATAGTTTGTAAAACTTGATTGCATTTGACGCCATTAACACTGAGAAGAGGAGAAACCAGAAAACACTGCAAAACATGGTAAAATGTAAAATGTCATTCTTGGATGCAATCTTTATCATAGCATTTGCCTGCAGTTCTGAAGTGAACCTTCTTCATCCTCTTTGGTTTCACTTCTATGTTTACCTTATCTTTTATTTTTCTCCAAGGCAGTTGTCCAACCACAAACTCTACCAACATGTAAAATAGGGACCAGAGGTCATCATGCCGTCCCATTTCCTGTGAAAAAGAAAGAAGTATTATTCAAATGCATCTTTCAGGTACCTGTAAGACAAAAAGGACTTTACTAGATTATTCATTGCTGTGAAGATTTAAATTACTCTCTTTATATATATAAATAAATACAACTGTAAAATACATTTTTACCATTAAATCTAGCAATTGTTTTAAGTAAAAACAGAAATAAAACTATTCAGTGACCCACTAAAAGACACAGAAAAACAAAAATTGAATTGTGTTAAAATAAGATTACAAAATCTTTATACTGTAAGAGCTGCTTATTCATATTTCTTTTGTGTATGATGTTAAGACGACATACTGGAGATTATGTATTTTATAAAACTCAGTAAGTTCACCTTTTCAGTTTATTAACTTATGATACAATTGTACATCAATGATAAGTATTAAAACAACTACTATTTCTACTGCAAGAACCACTGAACCATTTTACTCTCAACTACTGTAAATGCTATCTTTTCCCTAAATTTAGAAGCATAAATTTTTACATAAATAAGCATAAAAGAATACATATATATATAGTCACATACATTCTCATATATACAAATACAAAAAAGGAAATGGATGTCAGATATCTTACTGACTGTTTTCAGCTAATAATAAAGTAAGATGGATATGATACAAATTCAGACACTCACTCTGTTTCTGTGAGCATTGATTGATGCATACCGTACCGTTCCTCGAAAACCAGCAACAGCTCGTGGCTGTCAAAGAAGAACAGAAACATAACAAGACTGTCATTATCAGAAATAAACTCTCTGATTACTTAACTGGGCATCTGCAAAATGAATACAGATCCATGACAAACATCATTTTGAAAGTTTTTGTTTTATTTCAATTGACTGTGTTTCTAGAAGGTATCAAAAGGAATTTCAAGTTGGTACGAAGTGACACATGGCACAGTTTCTTAATCCATCTATTTATGTCAGTTTTTATTCTGCATAGGAATCAAGTCCTGTTCACCTCACTCCTTAAAAAAAGGTATATATCAGAACTCCTAATCTTTTTTTCTCCAGTATCTTGATTTTAAATATTAGATGCCTGAGTTTTTAAATTGTGAAAGTATCAAAAATTTAACAATTATTTCCAGTTTGTTCAAATACCAATATTGGGTTGTATGAGTTGATAACTAACCATTTATCAAAAGGTACTAGTAACATTTTCATAAATTACTTTCCAGAGCAGCAAATCAATCAACTTTTGAGAAATTCTAAGACCAGCAAAAAGCACATGTAAGTCTCAAAGCTGAGGCAGAGCAGTAAATAGCAAGGGTTGCACTACAGCCACCAATGGAAACTATTCGTCTCTTCCTTAGTTTCTGAATAGCAGTTTTTCCTATCTCACACTCTAGGTATTATACACTCATAAGTCAACTGTTACTTTACAGCCACAAAAAATAAATTCTCCAAATGTTTCTTCCTTTAAATAAAATAATGTGCAAAGAATGACATAACTGATAATACTGTCATAATTAAAATATATTTACAGGGGAAAAAATCAGATAGTAATGTATTACTTCACCTAAGACATCTATCCAATCCCTTCTAGACCTTCTTGATCAATCATCTTATATATAATAGAAGAAACCATTGCCAGAACTACTGAGTTTTATTTCTTTTATATCGTCTTGTCTTCCCAGTCAATGACAATTCTTCTTGCTTCCTTTAGAGGAACGAATGTGAGAAGCTTAAATTACCTCCCTCACCTCTGAATGGTACTTAAAAGGGTATTGGTGACCTGCCCTGGACTGACGACAGTTCTGAAGATCTTAAAAAATTTATACATTAAAAGTCTGGAGTGATATGGACATGGAGATATCCACAATACAGAATCGTTATGCTGTTACAAGAAAATGCCTCAGTCTCTCTCCCTACAGCATGAATGTATGTTCTTCTTATCTGCCAAGACAAGCAACACAGAGCTATCGTGTTTCAGATGCTACCATTACCATCAGTAACTCTATCAGTTAAATTCAACCCTCAAAAAGATTATGCAGCAAGGTGTTTAAAAAAAGGATTCAAAGGCCGATACAATCAACGTCTGTTAGAGGGGTCCTAAAGAGAGCTGAACCAGGGTTAGTTACAGTGGAGAGTATTTTCCAGGATGGTCTTAATATGAACAGATTCTCTGACACCATATACTGTACGTGTATTATCTAAGATTTTGCACATTCTCTGTGCTTCGAATACTGCTCTCAGGCAAGATGGACAATTCAGTTACTACCTTAACTTTGTGATTTCGTCACAATCCAAACTGTAATTTTTCCAAAAAAAGATTTAACCTATGTAACCACAAATGCAGATATATACTAAGAAGAGAAGTATGATTCAGCAGTTTTGGCAGTAATCAGCAGTTGTTATATATTGATTTTTACCATTGATTTTTTTCTGCTCATGGGGAAAAACACTTAATTTCTCTCCATCTCAGTATACCTACCCAGAAAATGAAAATAATATCCTCAGTTGTCTCAGAAAAACTACAGTACGAGGTCAACCTCTGTAAGTCCAAATACTGCAAGTCTGCCAGTCTAATTTAGTAAATCTTATTACAAAGATATTCTTCTGCAGAACATCTTTGATATTAGTCTTTGTAAAGGATTTTCGTCTGTTTAGATCAAAGACAACAAGCAAATTCTGCCTAAGTAATGTTCCATCCTAGCAAGTCTTCACAAAACCACTTTCAAGGCATACAGTTCCCATCTTAAACAGGTCTCACCTAGGATTACCGATGGTGGATGCACAGCTTACTTCTGCGGCTGCTTTAATGTTATATGCCTTCTCTGTAGCATGGAATTATTCAGATGCAGTCACAGGTGTCAAGACTTTATAACAGCTATATCATATGCCATGCCCATAATGCCCAACCAGGAATTTTCTAGCAAACTTTATTCTATTGCTGGGCCTACACACAATTACTTCTGATTTCCCTTCCTTGAACATTACCCAAAATGAAATAAAACACTGTAGTTCTGGAAATATCATAGTATCATGCAATTTTAAATGGAATATCTCAGCACGTTTTGATACTGCCAAATTTCAGGGGAAAACTAAAGTCCTCCACCCCCCCATTTTTTTTTTTTTTAAAAAAGCCTCTTTCCCAATAGTTCTGAAGAGAGGCAAAACATTCAAATAAGAATAAAAAAAAATATAGCCTCACTGCCAAAACAATCATAGTATAGCCAAATTTCTGAAAAGATGCAAACAATTTGATGAAGAGCACTTTTTCAGAAGGGCATTGAGACTGTAACACCTAGAAGCACAAATTCTGTAAATCCTCTAAGCATAAGGTAGCTGAAAGTGAAACTAATTATCTACTGTCTTCATCTTCTGGTCTGAATGCTAAAAAGGAAGGAGTATATCCACTTTTAACAAACTAAATATTTCTATTCTTCTGAGACTAAGGAAAAATACGAAAACTAGGATGAACTGGGGCTTTTCATTTTAGGGTAACACTTTAATTTCTACTTGATAATTAGCACCAAAAAAACCCCTTCATTTGCTTGACCAGGAAATAAACCACAACAAATGAGACAGAGTAGTTTTAGAATATTGGGGGAAATTCTAAGTGAGAAAGAGCATATGTAACCTAAATGATTCTCCCAGGTTATGGAAACTAATAATCTGTCCTACTACAGTTTTATCTAAAGATAAAACTTCAGAGAAGGACCTGGGATTGCTGGTGGATGACAAGTTGACCATGAGCCAGAAACATGCCCTTGTGGCCAAGAAGGCCAATGGTCTCCTGGGGTGCATTGGGAAGAGTGTTGCCAGCAGATAGAGCGAGGTGATCCTGCCCCTCTACTCAGCCCTGCTGAGGCCTCATCTCGAGTACTGTGTCCAGTTCTGGGCTCCCAAGGACAAGAGAGACATGGAGCTACTGGAGAGAGTCCAGCGTAGGGCTGCAAAGATGCTCAGAGGGCTGGAGCACCTGCCCTGTGAGGAACAGCTGCGAGAGCTGGGCCTCTTCAGCCTGGGGAAGAGAAGACTGAGGGGAGAATCTTATCAATGCGTGTAAGTACCTTAAGGGAGGGTGTCACGAGGATGGGGTCGCTCTTCTTCAGTGGTGCCCAGTGACAGGATGAGAGGCAATGGGCACAAACTGAAGCACAGGAAGTTCAAGCTGAAGGAAGAACTACTTTACTGTGAGAGTGACAGAGCCCTGGAAAAAGGTTGTGCAGAGAGATTACGCAGTCTCCTTCTACGGAGATACTCAAAACCTGCCTGGACACAAACCTATCTAACACGCTCTAGGTGACACTGGCGGGGGGGGGGGGGGGGGGGGGAAGAGGGGGTGGATTAGATGATCTCCAGGGGTCTCTTCCAACCTCAATCATTCTGTGATTCTGTGAAGTTTAGTAGGGTTTTTTTCTTATCAGTCATAGGTACTGGAAGCAACCATCACAGGTGTTGGCAACCACCAGGTGTTGCCTCAATTGCAGAGATCCATTAATAGCTCTCAAAATATTTATTACATTCAGTAGTTGTTTCTGTTCTTCAGCTCTTCCAAATTTAACAGCTTTATTTATTTTGCAGTAATTCCTATTTATTTATGGCAACTACTGTTACCATTTATTTTCCTTTGAATAATATAGGAAAGCTTTTGGAATGGACAAACATCAAGTTGGCACAGGAACAAAAGGGAAATTACTAAAGAGTCCTTAAAAGATAGAGTCATACTTTCTACAGAAAAGAATTTCTACCATACTTTGCCTTCAATGCCAGGAACTGCATTAGTGGTAAGTGCCATAGGGATCACAATGAGTCAGTTTCTTTATCAGAATAAGGGAGAAAATAAGGCTACAGTTCTTTCATACTTGTCATACATTTGATGCTAAAAATCTCAAAAGCTAAAGAGTTATTTTGCAAATCTTTCACAAAACCGTATCTATTTAGATCAGTTTACATTAAAAAAGGTTCTTCTAGTATAATTAGTGCAACAGTGATCTTGAAGCCAGAGTGCTCTCAGATTTGATTACTATCTCTAGAATCTTCAAATGAAAGTTAAAAGATATTATTTTGAAGGTATATGCATATGAGGCAGATCCAGGAAGAAGGATTCTTCTACACATACAGGTAACATGATTTCTTGGTGGCAGCCCTGCGCTGGAAGCCTGTGACAACATCTTAGATAAAAGACAGGAAATTGGGAGTTCCTACAGAGGTGAATTATTTCTCCTAAGCACGCTGTGGTTTGCAGATTCAAGGCAGACATTATGCTCACAAACTTAACTAAGACTACTGGTTAATTGGAGATGGGGAGGAGGCAAGCACACAGTTTTAACTCAGTTCACTATCCCTACATATCCACTCTAGGTTTATTACTTTGAGCAAGACTCACGTTTCACACCAGGCAATGGCAGAAACATTACATTTTCATTTAGTCAAGCAAATTGCTACAATCATGAAAACTAGATGATAAACACAAAAAATGAAACAACAGTTATTCCTTGTACTGCATCTGACACGTCTCAAGGTTCTTCCTATGAGGCAGGCAGTGACCGAGAATTCTTGAAAGTACCTTCAGGTTTAAGGACTGAGAAACCAGGTAAGGCAGCGAGCATCCCTCTTCTAAATGCTGTCCAGAAAGCTGAATACTAAAGCTAATGCGGGGAGTATCAGGGAGGAAATAGAGAAAATACCACCTACGGCTACCTCTATTCCCCGTTTTAAACATAGGATCTGCGTTTCCTATCTTTCCTCTTTAAAAAGTCAATTTTCTAATTTTTTTATCTGATGGGAACACAGTCCCAGGATATAATTTTCTGTATACTAAATGGCTGAAAATTCATATCTCCACTCCCCTTTTTCTGTGGGATAGGTGTTCAAATCTAATTCAATGCCTAGCATGCACTAGTGACAGTTTAAAGTAAATGAAAAATTCGGGGCTCATCTGGGTAAGGAAAGGTCAAGGAGTTGAACAGCATTACAATACATTATACATTGTAATTAATTTTCATTGCTTATACAGCTTATCAAATCCACACTTTTAGCTCTGTACAAAACCATGTAAGACACACTAATAATAGAGAGAACTTTGCATTTAGAACTCTTCATCAAGCCATCTCCTACCAGTTGTCAGTATTTGGTCTCAGTTCTACCTACACAGAAGGCATAATTTCCCAAAATTGATTATATCTGTGAGATCCTCTGCTACCCAGTTCTAGCAGAAGCTGGGTAGGAAACTGAGTTAGCATCTAACATTACGATTAAATTCTGTTACTGTAGGTTTCAAAAGAATAATGAACCAAAACTCAGCTTCAACTGTCCTTGCTATAATGAACATTGCTGCCTTCAAGAAAAAGATATTTTCTACACTCTTGAACCAAAGCCTGAGCTGTTCAGTTTTCAATTTGGAGTATTTACTTAACCAATGTTATGCACTAGTTGAAAATTGGAATGGTACCAAAGCTGATTCACAAGTAGATAAAAGGTCTGGGGGGCTGGAGGTGGTAACAACCTACTATGTCTGTCATAGACCTGAGCTTACACCAGCGAAGCAGAGATCACTGTAAGGGGAAGACTAACCACCTTATCCAGCTAACACTCTGACAGAATTTCCCCAGACAATAGGAATATTGTCTTACTTGTTCCCACTAAGTAAAAATGTGAGGTTTTTTTTGTTATGTGAAGTCCTGTACTCTTAGCAGACTAGAAGACTGAGGTTTTTGTTTTCAGTTGCTTGGTACATATCACATTTAGTATTTACAAAGATAGTACCAAGCATTAAAGAGTCGCATCAACCCAGCAGTAGAGGAAGAACCGTAACTTTCAAGACTACAGAACTAAGAATGAGAAGCAAAGGGTCTCAAGCAAGCAAATGCACCAAAAAAAAAAACAAAAACAAACAAAAAAATTGCTTTTAACCATTCAAAATATAGAAAGAGCTATGGGAGTGAAAGAATTAGAAACCAGAGTCTGTTTCAGTTTTGGTTTGCTTCTATTTTTCACCAGGAAACAAATTCTACATGATGAAACCACCTGTCTTTCCACTATAATAGCATTTAATTTCAAACAGATAGGATAGCTTTCAAAGACTTTCAATTCCTACAAGTTAAAAGAAAACTGGTGATAAGACTGAGAACCCAAATTAGTACCTTGGAGATGAACAGTTAAAAATCAATTAAAATGCCCCAAATCTATCATAATATGAGACCAAATCTTAGTACAAACATTTTTATTTTATTCTTTTTTTATCTTTAAAAGCTTTTACAGCCCATTCCCCTAAGCTTCTATCAATTGTTTAGAAAATAAAGAAAAAGCTGTCTCAGATTATATAACGGCCATACAAGATGGCAGAATTTCCAAATTAAATTGTTCATTGATTGAATATGATTTCAGTGTTCTGTAGACCACAGGAAAGAACAAGGAACTCAATATACCCCAAAAATTACAAAATATTGTATTATGAGTATTAAATCTTTTTCATATCTCAACTATTTACCAATTTATGCCTTCAAGCGGGGTATTAATGGTTGTGTTTATTCTCCACTCAGAACTTCCAAATAAGGAAGAATTTTCCTCCCAAAGAAAATCAAGCATGGGTTGGTTGGTTGGTTGTTTTTTTATTATTTAAGTTTTATGTTTTATTTAATTAATGCAAGAACATTCCATTCCATAGGGATGTTACAAAATGATATCACAGAGCATGAAATTTATATATCCATTTTGTGTCACCTTTTAACTCACAATGTTCTTTTTTCACCTTTTAAGTTAACTCACTACCCATCTTTCTCACATTGTAATACCAGCACAAGAGGCTAACTGATCCTCCCTGTAACACTGATCTCCTTCGTCTACTTCTTTGTCAATGATCAAATTCAGTGGATGCTAAAAATGCTGAGTGTATCATATTATGCTTTAAATAATCCTGCTCCGTCTCCTTGAAGGAGATTATGACAGATGAACATAATAAATGGTATAGATGGGTATAATACAGCTATATCTCATGCATTACTTCAAAAACTTTAAAAACAGTCTATCAATTTTATAGATGTTTTAAATCTCTTCTATACAAAAAGTGATGTCTGCACAAACCTCTCCAAACTAACTCCCATGTCTTCCCTACAAAGTTATCACTAATTCAGAACAAGATCTCAGTGACTGACAGCACAATTCTTTCTGCTCAGGCAGAGTCCTGATTGCAAAAGCAATGAAAAAAGGGCTCTTGGCTTAGTCTCTCCAGCAGATAAACATTTAAATCATCTTTAGTTTACACTGAGATTTAAGAAAAAAATAAAGACGAATTAGGTTCCAGTCTTACTGACACGAGATGAATTAAGGAGTAGCCTACAGGGTGTTTACATGTTACAATTTTCCCTTCGATGGCTTAGAGTTCATGTAATAATTCCTTTCTTACAGAACTGAGAATTAGAAAATAAAGCTGTAACAATTCTTCTTAGACACTTAAACAGAATTCCATTCACTGAAACAATGTTTTTTTTTTTTTTTTTTTTTTTTTTTTTTAAAGTAGCTCATCCTTTTAGAAGCCCTCAACTGTTAAAGGCTCAGCTCAGAATTTGGAAGGAAACCTCATAAATCTCATGAATTTCCAAAAATGTATGTAATATAGTCTGACTGATGCAGATTTAATGAGGCAAAGCTGAAAATATAGTTTTTAAATGTGTTTTTCAGACTTTTTTTTTTCCTTTTACAGTAGAAAAAGGTGTAAAATTTAATTTGATAGATGTGAAAAGGAAGAAGTAGTCTATAATGGGAAGGGATGCTCTGGTTTCCAAAGAGCAATCCAGGTGGTCTCTTCCAACACTACTTTTGAATCACTATTTATTAACAGAAATATTTCAGAAATGAAGAAGATATAGTAAATATTGTTTCCAATTCTATTTTCAGTAGTTGAATTATATCATATAAAACTCCACTGCTCTTTATTTTTATTTGTGCAAGTAACTGAACTGATTTCACTAATTGCTGTAGAAACACACAAACAGTGCCACATTATTCCAATAAATTAAAATTCACAGGACTTAAAATATTCCTGCATTTTGTTTATTACTTCTTATCCATTCTATGTATTTCTGCTATGTATTTTTTTCAAGATGATTCGTCCACTAACTGTTTAATTATACACTGAATACAAATCATACGGTAGAAATCTTTTTAAAATACATTTTATAAGAAAATCGATTTTACTTTATTAGAACTCAAAATAACTGTAGTGAGTTTCTTTGACTGTGTCCCAGGACACATGTATATTTAAAATCCTAGGAGAAACTATTCAAAGTAAGTGTCTAATTTTAAACAGGTAAGTGTAGTTCTGCTTTCTCAGGGCTGTTCATCCACATTTCTACTTGTTGCCTTCACCTGAGGCAGAGCACCTGGGTAAGTCTAGACACACAGGTTTGTATGTATAAAGATTAAAATTATATATATATACACACACACAGTCATGCTGCTTATTAATTCCCTACTTTTTTTTTTGAACCATTTCAGTGAAATTTAATAGAAATATAGCAGTCTGTGTGGTTAATCAGCACATACACTGCTCAAAACCTGCCACAGCACTTGCTGCCTTTTGTCCAACCAGCAGTTATTGGGCATAGGAAGGAAATACAGAAACAGTAGATCTAGAGGAATAAGCTAAGACTAGCTTAAGAGGGAGCTGGAAGCACTATAGATGAGGCCAAAGATGGCATGTTTTGAAGAAGAGTTAGATGTATGGGTGGAGAAAGTGAAAAACACTGAAAGTAAATAAGAATAAACGTAAATAAGAATAAAAGGTTATTTTCTCTAATAATGGAGAAAATTCTCTTTTCTATCTCCTGGTCTCCTACACTTTGGCAGCATCTTCACATTCTTTGTTTCACTGCCCTGTCCTTTTCCCCTGACATGCAGCTACTCATCCTAAGAGCTCTCCTGTCTGTAACCTAGCCTCCACAACACGTTAAAATCCAGACTAGGAGTCATGAAGATCATCTAGAGATATTTATTTGGCCTATGTACTCCTGCAAGAAAGCAAAGTAGATGGCTATCTAGGCAAGTTATCCCTTTCAGTTCTTTACAGCGTATCTTTGAGACCACTATGTAATTTTCAGTACATCTGCAGATGGCAATGCAGCACTGCACAGAAATAGCTAAGCCAGCTCTGAATCAGTTGGTAAATCTACAGGACACAGTGCAATGCTATGCAGAGAGGGATACTAATTGCAGTCCTGGAAGAACATGAGGGTCTTCCCAGGTTAGTTAGATTGCACAAAGCATCACACTAACATATTTGATCTGCTTCCAGTTTTAAAGTTCACTGAGGTATTTGCACGACATCTTCGAAGCACCAACAGACGTTTCTTGTTCTTTGTATCAGTAGCTGCTCTTCAGAGTAGAGAAGGAAAGTGGCAGGAGAATTACATTCATTCTCAGTCACCCTTTTTTCCTCTCTCCTGCTCCTGCCTTCCCTGGCAATTTCTGATACCTCAGGCACTCCATTTCCTCTTATTTCATGAGATCTAATCAGAGACCTCTGAAGGAATAAGGGAAAATCTTAAAAGTGTTAGATGGAATCCACAAAATGATCTGGTGAAGAGAGGTTGAAAGAACTGGACAGGGACAAAACATTGTAAGTTAGACAGCCATTTTAACATGAGATATGACTCTCAGAAAAATAATTTTGTTTTTATATTTTATGGACACTTCATCCTAGGCAGCTTTCATGCCACTATTACACATGCAGAGTAGCTCTCTAACCATTAATGTTGACGTATCCAGCCTACAAGCTAAGCTCAACCACATATGCTGAACTATTCCAGTTCTGTATTTTTCAGAAGCCTCCATTCCTAAAAAGGACAGGATCAGCTTCATGTTAAAATTCTCGTCATAACATATTGTGTATCGCACCACAGCACCCGCAACTGCAGAGAAACTTCTTTATCATGTCTATCACTTGCACCCCAGACAGAAGAAACCACCACTGAAAAGCACATGTAACAAAATGACATGGACCATTACCCTACAGCATAGGGCTTTCAAAAACTTGAGTCAGGTTTGGAAGAATAGTCTTTTAAGCCAGTTAACATATTTTAACTAATTATTTATTATATGTTTAATGTGGAGTATTATCAATCAAAACAGTTCTCTGAAACTGTTTTGTACTGTTTAATTCTTTTCCATATAAGTTACTGTCATTTAATACTGTACTCATTAAAAAAAATAGTCCTAGTAGTCCTTGGGTTTTGCTTTAATATGTATCACTCCAAATAGAGAATGCATCAGGGAATGCTTAAGATAGAAAGTATCTTCTTACTTTTTAGACAAAACTAAAACTTGATACATTTTGCAGCTTTCCAAAGTAGACTGAAGAGCTGTCTGTTCTTTAAATTTAATAGGAAGTTTCAGTTTAATCTGAATTTTCATCTGAACATGAAGTTGAATAATTGTTCTTGAACAAATTCAGGTTTATAGTCTCTTACTTTTTACAAAAGCATGCTGACAGAACATTGTTCAGTAGTTACTTACATATATTCTAAAACACTGGCAGAAGGGCAATAAAGCAAAAAGCACAGTTTTAGTCAGTACTACCTGACAACCATCTCCAAGACTTTTTTCTAAAAGTAAAATTGTTTGTAGATAACTATTGCAGCATTTACTTGGAAAGGGTATGAGAAGTATATACAAGCAATTCATTTTTAATCATTCTGAGGGTCTAATTTGCCTTCAGAGAGGAAAAAAGCTTTGCTGCAATCTTTTTTCATATAGAGAATGGCTTCACAATTACTCCTCAATTTCTGAAATTGTTCCAATTCCTCACCTCTTGTTAGAAGCATTTAATGCTTACTGCCTCCACTCTTCCACTACTGTAAAAACTACTTTCTTCCACCCACAGAAATATACAATTTGCAATTCCATCCAAAATATACTAGATAGAAGTTTGTCCAATAAAAAATTTTACCGTTTTTGAAGCTACAAAAATACAAGGTGAAAGGAGTAAGTTCAATTCTGAGACTGGTAGCTACAAAAATGCACTAAATATTATCAACTCTCTATCAACATGCTTACGTACATTTAGCAAGATTTTTCTTTTTCTAAAAACTGGGGACACGTCCTGCCACTCAGACATCAACAAATGCTTGAAAAGACAAGTAAGCAGAATAAGAAGTTTATACTCTCATCTCACTCAGCTATCAAGACCATTCACAATATTAAAAGAAATATTAAAAAAAAAAACACCATACAGTTTAAATGCAAAAAAGTTCTCAAATCTTAATAAAGTAAAAAACAAAATAATAAAAGGATGAACATATGCTTCAAGAAATGTATACACTATATCCCTGTATCTAACTGAATTACAATAGATATGAAGTCTTTGAAAGTTTTCAAAACTGTTTTCAAACTCCACACTTTTGATGTTTACCAATACATTTCTGTGCAGCGTTTTTTATTTAAGAATTTGACTTCTTACAGTGTATTTCCAGGACACCATTTGTGGTTGTTCAAAAGTGAAACATCAAGATAAAAGCCCTTCCAGCATTTGCTGGAAAATGCTCAGAACCTGAGAGCACTGAAGACAGACAAATGACATTTATCTGGTTTTGTAAATAAACACCTGAATAGAATAACATGTTCAGAGTTGGACATGAACAGATTTGTAATTGGTTTCCTAGAGAACAAAAAGATCTAAACATTCAAGTTCACAACCCCTTAAGCCCTTTTCTAAGGATCAGTCTTTACAGCTACTGCTGACAAAACTGCTTCAGCAGGAGTCATACCAGAGAAGTATGTTATTGGCAGATTTTTTAGTCCTTCATAGTACCAATAAAGAGTACGGGCAGATTCTCAGGGAATTTGGGTAGATATTCTTATTTCCTTTGGATTTTAATACTTATGTTACTTTTAAGAGTAAGAATTTTGTAATTCGTTTATGCAAAGCATATCAGAAACGTAGCGCGTTTTCCCCAGTTGCTCTAAAAGCACAGCTTCCAGTTTGGTGAAGTTTAAGATGTCAAATTGCTGGATAAAAATCTAGCAAGCTAGATCTAAAATACTCCTTAATGCATGTTAAAAGGGTTTGTTTTTTTTTCTGAATAAATACATGAAAGGTTAGACACTTGAAATTAATGTCATGCTAAACTAACCTCTGAGGGTGAGAATTCTGTTGAAGCTCTTCATTTCATTTAAATAGCAAATGAAGAATATCCTAAAATCTAGTCACTGGGAAGAGTGGGAGGAAAGTGAGGATGGAAGGAAAGCAGTCAGGCAGTAACTCTCCCCTTGACCTATGCAACCCACTAGTTAGGACACTCTCAAAGAAGCAGCCCAAATTCCAGGCTATGCAACAAACTAGGCAAAAAGGCGCTCTCTACCTCATTCAGCTCTGGTGAGTCCAAATCACCAGGCTCAAGGGATTTTCTGTTAATTTGAATAATTCTGTATGCTTACATTCAAGAGACCTGTATATTCAACAGAAAAAAATACATATTTTTAGGTGAAAAAAAAAAATCCTAAACATTTCCTTCTCACGGACACTTTTAAATTGCATTTCCCCTAGTTTTGTCAACTTAGTTTGCTTCCCTTTTATACTATCTTAGTATAAAGAAACACATAAATGAAAGACCACAAAAATCAGATCTGAGCTAACATGTGATGATTGAATTTAACAACTTACAAGATTTATGACCTCATAGATTAGTTTTTAAATAATCTGTAAGAGGAAGGCTAATCCTTCTAAGAGCAAACATTAGCATTCTTTACCTCAAATTTAATAGCACTTCAAATAACAACTGCAGTTAACATTCATTTTAAAACAGAAGCAGTGACAACAGCCCAAGAGCTAACTCTAGTACTAAATGTCCTTTGGATTTTGCCTCTCAAGGTTTTCTATTCTGCACCACAGCTGACACCTTCAGCTTCCATTATCACCATGTAATCAGAGACATATAGCCTTCAGTTTGTATGAAGTTAGGTTTATATCCAAAAAGAGTATTTTAATCTTTGTCTCAGGAAAACACAGGTGCTACTACTGTTTATTTTCACTATTGCTTAGACAACAGGAAACAAAGTGGTGAGGAAAATAACCTCTAACAGCTGTTTTAAAAGCAGAAGACTGTAGACCTTGGATTCTAATTAATACACAAAATTTGCATGCCATTAAATGTATTTGCTTGACAATTAGGGAAACTGTCCCCACAATTCAATTCTAGGAACTCTGCTTTGGAGTAATCAGTTCTATCTATACCATTAATTACCAACAATTTTTGGCTTCCTCTTTTTTCCAACAATTGCTTCCTGCCTCTGTTTGCTCCTTCCTTCTTTTAACAGACCACAGCACAGCCAGCAGCTCACGTTCCACTTCCCGCAAGCATTTTTCACTCTTCCTACCCTTATCGGCTCCATAAGAGGCTCCTTCCACCAATCTGGTATTTTCTTTTTATTAACTTCCATTCTAGAGTTTTAGTCTATATCTCCCCAAAATTCCTGCATCCCACCACTGACCCCAATACAAAAAAAAATTGTTTCAGAAGCCCACATACACACTACTCTCCGACTTTCCATATTCTTCATTCTAATCCCAGCCACACACAAACATTGCTTAAGGTTTCTCAAAAGTATGGGTGGTCAAAATATGTTCCAGGCAAAAAAAATAAAATGGAGAAAGAGCCAGGGCACAAACCATTGAAAACAATGGCATATTTATTTTTTGCAGAAAAATTTGATGCATATGCAATTTATTTACCTATATGTTTTATATAGTTTATTATAGAGTCCTATATATTAATTTTTAGAGAGTGCATTTGTGTGTCCAGAACAACTCTAACAAAATAGCATTAAATCTTTGATGCACATCACTCCACGTGCAGAAAAAAAATATATCCACTCTGATTAGTGAATCATGTGTTAATAGGGTGAATATATTTTCAAGGACCTGCAAGAATTATGTCATGTTCTATAACTCAATTGAATACAAAATACGCAGAGTAGGTGGCAAAGCAGGGAGATATCATCTGTACTCAAAGGCATACGATGTTAGTCCTAACTACATCTAAAATACGGTGTTTGTATTCAAAATCAAGCCTGATAAGCTACGATCTTTGCCAGACTCCAAGTCAGACTCCAAGTTCTTTAGGAAAAAAACAAAAATAAAACAAACAAAAGATTAAGTAAATTGAACAGAAAATATAAAACAACATTATGTAAGCTCATATTTCTATTAGGCATGAATTATTCTATATCCTTCCAAATAACACAGCCATTATGATACACATTTCTCATTTTTTCCTTTCTTACATCCTTCACAATCCTACAAGCTCCAGTGAATGTTATTTTCTGAGTTTTAAGTTTTAACAGGGTAACAGTGTCAGACCATGCAACTTAATAAATTGCAGCCCTTTGGTACTTTCCTGAATGTAATCATACATTTTTTAAAATATCTTATTAGTGAGATACAAAAAAATATCCCTCTCTGAAATTAGTTCTTAAAAAAAAAATAGTAATTCAAGAGACAATTACCTGAATAACAGGACAACTTTGGTAAAATGAAGCAATTTCAATACTAGTATTTAAAATAAAACACTTCATTTTACAATAGTTCTTGAGACAGAGAACAACTCCTCTTTGTAGCACTTTTTTGTTCAACTTTTTTTTTGTTGCTTCATTTTTATGTTAACCTATTTTTCTTTCAATTTGAAAATTTATCAACTGAAGCAAATTATTTTAGTAAAATAATTCTACAATAATAAAACCACAGTTAAAACTATTTCAATGTAAGGCTAAAGCTAATATCTGGAACAAGTGAGAAACCGCCTCTACTGACTGAAAAACCCAAGAGAATCAAAAACACTCTGGGTCCTTAAGCAATAAAAGTATTCCATTTTGCCAGTACGTTCAGACACTGGGACAGACTAACCAAGCTTTACCGCAAACATTTTAAATACATTAATTAATTTCAGGAACTTAGGGGAGTAAATTTAATAAATGTTTTCAGAGACTAACTCTTCCTCCCTATTCATAAGGAAAATAACAAATTTTAGAGTTATATTAAGAAAAATCATTATAGAATACCAAAATAGATTATTCTTTCTCTAACAAGTACTGTATTATATTTATGGGTTAATTATACTTCTTTTTTTTTTTAAACCAACTTCATAACAGATTGCTCCCTATGCAGTCACTGCGTAAAGACACAACTTATGAAAATTCTCCATTCACTTTGTTGGAAGGAGAACAAGGACAGCTACAACTAAAACATTTGGGAAAGGCATTGAAAAATTGCATTTCACTGTTTTATGAAAAAAAATCTGTTGTTACTGGATTTAGAAACAGAACTCTGAAGAGAGAACTAGGGGAAAAAAGGATATTTCAGCTACAATATGGGAAAAGAAGCTTATAGAAAAGAACAAAAAAGTAAATAATGAGAAAAATTTAAGTATCAGAGTAAGGAAGAGATTTGATGAACAGTTTTATGAACTAGTTTTATGAAGAGAGACATAAATTTCTATGTTTAGAGCAATTTATTCTCAATTTTTAAAAAACAGTTGAACTCATCCTAATGCCAACATTTTGTACTCAAAGCTTGGGTCACGCAGTATGAATGACCCAAACAGCATACCATCAGTTACATCTCCAAGTTTATGATTCACGAATATCTTATTAACTGATGATTAAGAGGAGAAGCGGATATATCACTTGAATCATTTATCTTTCAGAAGTTTATGAGAAACTGTTACTTACTGACTTACAAAGGCTAAGCTTTTTGAATGTTCTGCACTATTCTAGAAAAGGGAGCTTTTGACAGATAAGAAAATGTGGCACTAAGGAAGAAGTTAATCCCTACAGAAGCAATTTCTTAGATCCCATCACCTATTGTGCTGCTTACCCACCAAGAATACCTCCTTCGAGTCTTATTTTTTACCTTCAAAATCAGTCACACTGTCACCTGCCTGCTGCAAACCAAATAAAGGTCATTTTAGATAATCTAATCCAAATCTAATCCAAACCTAATCCAATCGTGCTACTACAAATCCCATTGGGGGAAAAACAACAAATCAGAGTGAAAACTGCTTGGTCCTCAATTCTGTAAATCAATAGTCCAGATATGACACCTCAGAAATGTAACGATAAATACATTAAACGCCACAAATATTGAACAAAGAGTTCTCTTGAGACTCATCTTCCTATTCTTTAAATGTTACTTTCTGAGAGAAGTTCTTTTACATTAAACTTGCTTATTTCAGAACAGTATTTAGATGTCAGGGATAATAAATATGCTCTAAGTCAAGGTAAGTCAAACAACAATAATCACTCTTCATATTCTATTACCATTTTTCAATTGTTCAACAACACCACACACTGTTGCGAATACAAATAAATCCCTCCTCAAGCAGTATATGCATGTGCTTGGATTTATTAAATGCTAGAAGCCTCTTTATAACAACAGATAAAAGATTTAAAAGGAAGACTAATTAATGTGTGTCCTAAACGCAAGAGAAGGTAGTAAGTCAGACAAATTAAGAAAACTATAGGAATACACATCAATGGAAACATTTCTGCATTTATAACTCAATAATATTTTAGAGTGTAGTAATGGATAATTACACTGTACCAAACGGAAAAAAGCATACGCAGTATCTAATAAATAAATAAATAAATTCTATATTCATTACTTAAGGTGTCATTTCAGATTTCTACTTCCATATGCACCATGATGACATCAGAAAATATCAGAAGTAATTTTACTGATGACTAGAAAAGTTCTCTCAGAGGTCCAGGGGAATTTGTTCATGATGAACTAACTGAATAAAATCCTTTAAATTGATAGCACTCCATGACCCACATTTGCTGAAATTTAAAACATAGCATTCTGCTGTACCATTTGGAGATTATTTCATACCTCAGTGGGCTAATTTTTTCTTGGATGATATAGAAGAGGATAATTTCAGCTGTCTTCTACAAACAACATTTAGGTCACATATTTGTAGTGAATTTGGGATTCATATCTGGAACATCACTCCATTCCTCATTTTCTTTCCTAACCAACTCTTCTGCTAAATAAAAAGGTCTTTACAGGCTTGAAACTATAACATTTTAAAAAACAATTTTGAGACATCTATATTACACAGGTCAAAATCTATACTAGGGCATGTCTCCATGTTATCAGCATTAAGGCCCCTTTGGAAACATGTGGAAGAAAAGAATTTGGCTGAATGACTTATAATTCAAGAATACTCAATATACAACCGGAATACAGACTGGCAAATGATAATTCTGGCTTATTCAATGATAAAATATTTTGGCTATCTACTCCATCAAGAATGGATGATAACAGAAAGCTAAACTCCCAGACATTCCCTTGTAAATCTGAGTATCATAGGCAAAGCTCTACTTCTGCTCATTTGTTGCAGAACAAGTTACAGAAAGGGCAGATTTAGGATTCATAAATTAAGCTATTTATCTATTTAAAGTGTTCACTTTGTAAGACACACCAAGGATGCCAAAGAGGTGTCAACATACAGACAGGAGAGTTAGGAATTTAGCTCTATTCAGTATAATATAGATTTAATTTAAATACACAATAAAACATTACAATTTTTAAAAGATATGTGTGAAATAATTAAAATAGAGTGTCAGAAAGTTGTATCAGGATGAAGAGTTTAAATTTACACATGTAGGAAGAATCCTGGAGAAGCTGAAAAAGGCGATTGCTGTGACTGCACTCCTATGTTAAGAAGTGAAAACAGGCAATTGTTTTTCACATTTAACGCAGTCCAGCTAACTCCAGCATTCTCATGTGTTATTAAGGACTCTGAAAAGGCCATCTGATTTGTTCCAGCATTTATACTGCGGAAACTAGTAAGGACCAGATGGATGAATAACCTTCTCTCTCGTTTCCATCTTAGGGGAGATGAGTCAGAAATGTGGTTAGTACCACTTCTTCATAGAAATTTCTGCTCTTCGTAATGATGGCATCATGGGAACATCTATGGCTGGTAAGGAGTCCTTGGTAGCATGACTTTAATGGAGCTAAACCAGCGCAGAGTCTGAAATTAGGACTGTGAAGATAAAGGACATCTCTAAAAATGACATAGAAGTGTCTTAGGATCTGACCCTTTTTGACAGCAGTAAGGCTTGAACCCTTAGTAGAATTGTTTGGGCTAATCTCTGTGAAAGGCCTCCTCCTTCTAAGCTGTTTGAAATTTCATATAGAAGTGATAATTCTTTCAGTAAAGAAGGCTAAGAGACAGCAGAATTTCTCAGGAACAAATAACAAAAGGAAAATACAAAATCCTCCTTCCAAATCTGTACACAAGAAATAGGACAATTAATAATAGCCAAACTGAAAATGGGTTATTGAAACTACTTTTTCTTTCTACTAGTAATTCAGAATACGAAGCTAGCAATATGTATAAAGCATGTGCCTAAATAAGACTTCCTATAATTCATCGATCATTTTTTTTAAATCAGAATATAATCTCTTCTCGATACAACATTATCTCCATATTTCTATAGTGCTCTTCAGGTTGGCATTATATATTGCCTTTTGCTGTTAAGCACACCTTCCATTTAAATATTAAATATTAATTATGGTCACAATAGATTGTATTTCTAGGTTTAAGGGTCAAACAAAAAATTTTCAACTCTTAAAGAAAATAAGCATGCTTTTCTAGATTTCTTTCCAAACAAGAGAGATTAAAAAAAAATAGTAATGACTTTTTAGATGGATATGGATGTGGATATCTCCTTTCCAGGAGGGGAACAGTTTGAAATAAAGCATGAAATCCCTTTTTTTTCAAACTCTAGAAGCAGGTAATGGAAACAGGAGTCACCATCTTTACTGTGAATCATCATTTTCACTGTTACTCATTTTTATTGTGAGCAAGAGGTGACAGGCTGGGTGGTAAAAGACCCTGAAGAGCCTTAAAAATGTCAGTGCATAGCTTGTTCGATGCATTTTGAAAGGCTGACATGATCAGAACAAATTATGTGAACTGTTTCTACAATAACACTCTGAATGCTTGTATTTGCCAAGCCAAAAAAAAGGGGGTAACAGTCAGGTTAGAGGATGGCTAGTCTTGACAAGAATTTCAGGTTTGTGAAGGTTTGTGAATGGAGAACAAAAGTTTTGTCTCAGACATATTCTACAGAAAATACTGTCAGGATTTAGACACAGGCTAAATGTAAAGACAAATTGAGTCTGAAGTGCCAGTAAGCCCTGGTGACAGAAGCAGGTGGCACATGCAGCGACTACGAACAGAAGTAGCAATGAGCGCTCAGCACACAAGAAAGGAGACCGAGGGCTCTATACCGACCGTGTTGAGTTTGAATTCATCATGAGACATTCACACAGGAACTATAGGCAGAGGACACAGTTTTAGCCGAACTGAAGGAGATAGTATTGCAACAGGAACTCGGATCTGGAAATCGTGAGCTTACAGACGATGGTGTGTTTATGACTAAGACTACCTGAAGATAAAGGGGAAAAGGAGAGAACATAAGACTATAGAGCCACATGCTGAAGGAGACCAGAAATGAAATCATGACAAAAACTGGAGCCAGAGGAAAGTCAAAATGGAAGACTGTCACCTAACATAAAGAAAAAGAGGCAGGAAAGATTCGTATGCACGCTTAAGATTTGTATTAAAGGGGAGTGGAGAAAAGGAGGAGAGAAAGCTGATAGGAATGGCAGAAGATACAAAGTAGCAATGATAGGAAGAAAATCCTGTACAAGAAAAGAAAATTATAATAGATGGTACATTGTTACTACATGCACATGGGAAAAGCTATAAATTAGCAACAAATGGACAAGAGGAAAAAAAAGATAATGTTCTAACGGCATAATTGCAAAAATCTTAAAATTCTGGATGCTAACATCTCCCCATAAAAACAAACTATATGGATTTTCTTTCAATTGTAGACCAACCTACTTATGCAATTTCCTTTGCAATTTTGATTATATTATGATTCCTAGACAAATTGATTTAATTAATACATATTTTTAACAAATAAAATCATATCAATTTACTATTATATGATCCACTACAAATTTCAAGAGACACTAAACCGGAGTAGCTTTACTTGTAGTGACCTTTAGAATACACACTGCTTACAGTAAATGGCAAAGGAAGAAACCACTGAAATAAAATTATTTTATTTCACTGTAAATCATAAATTAAAATACGTGCTCATGCTAGCCAGTGTAGCACAATGTCTCATTTTAAAAAATCTTTAACCATAAATAACAATCAAATGAGCATTCAAGAAGTTAGTGCCAAGAAATCAAGGCAAAAAAGCTAAGTTATGCTCAAGTTGAACTGAAATGGGCAGTACTTAAACAAAGGCTTTGTTTCTCTACAGTGCACAAAAATTCTGAGAGGAATTTTTGCTGTAAATACATCTACTTACTCTAGAGAATAGTTTAATTTATCATAGATGATAGGGCTGGTTTTGACTTAATTCTGTAGCCATTTCAGAAAGGTGGAAGAGCACGGCAGCAAGAAGAAAACAGACTGCAGTAACCACAAATCAATCCAATGCCATTGTAAAATTTGCCCAAAGAGAGTCTATGATTACTCACTAAAACCTTGTAATTATGTTAATATGTTGAGTGGGAGGCTTGGTTCCATAGCACAAGATTTGGAGTAGACAGTAGGCAGATAAGTGCACATGAAGAAACCGATGTACAGAACGTGTCTGTATACACGTACAAACAGTAGGAAACTGGAGGGAGAACCAAACCTATGCTAGGGTAGTGACTGTGTTATCAATGCATTTTCTGCAGTGAAATCTGTTATGTTTGGTAACTACTGTAATAACCATATGAAACAAAAGTAATTAGCGAGATACTCGCAAAAATGTTTAAGTTCTTTAACCTGAATGAATCTTCATTTCTGCTTTAACGCATCAACATTTTCTACTGGAATGCTTCGCTAAATTCATCAAAATTTCTCCAGACTCATTATTACCTGTCTTTTTACTTCATTGCCAATACATTACAGATGGTACAGGTAGAGCAACCTACACTAAACACTGGCCACTACTTTTCATATAAGATCCTGCGTTCAGCTGTTTTTAACTTTCTGCATATTAAACATTTAAGCTCAAATTCTTCATATTAAATTCCTGTTTCTTTGGCTGCTTACTTTTAATTCAGCAAATCACCTCAACCAGTTCTCAAATGCAGGTGGAGCAAATGTTTGTTGTCTATTTATTAATTACAACAATTTGTAGGAAGACTGCATCCTCCATATGCTTTGGAAAGAGGAGAGTCAAGGAGGGATTTGAGACTGTATCACAATGGTTTCAAGCAATATTCTACCAGCAATTCAAAAACAATTATGCCTCAGCTTTTGAAGAAATAAACTTCATACAAACTCAATACAGATTTGTTTGAATTAGACATCTCAATTCTTCAAATGTTCTGTCATGAGGCATAATCCAATCCAGAGCTGCAACAGTCTGAATTCCTATTTTTCTCTTGCTCCTTCAGAATGCTTAGATTTCATTGTGGTGCCAGGAAAAGAAACTGAGAGCAAAGAGAATTTCGTTTAGTTGCATTGTGTTACCCCTGTGGGCACTCAAATGCAAGGAAAAGAGAAATTAGTTTAACTGGAAACCAAGCAATATAAGGAGCTAGATGAAGAAAGGAAATCAGAGAGGAGAGAGGAAAAAAAAGATTCCAAGAACAAGCACTGGCTTACGACAGAAATGCAGAAGGGTCCAAATGGATAGCTGAAAAGATCAGTAACCACCAGCATATACTTCATTCAGATATTGGAACAGAACAATGAATTCCCACATTTCACAGTTCCTTTTGCTCTAACAGAACTGACACAAGAGTACCTTATCTCACCAACGTCAAATGTAAGTCTGTTGTGTATCTCTGTGTGGGTATAACATCCTGTAATTAACAGTCTAATGTTGGGTAGCATAACCGTTTGAGAAGTTTCTCATTTCCTTGACTTGATTTCACAAAATAAAGTGTATTTCCTCACCATAAGCATCTCCTTTAAACGTCCTACTGTTTGAACTTCAGTCACATGAACTCCCACCTAACATGAAGATTTGTAATAAAACCAATTATCACTTATTCTTGTAATTCCCTTTTACTCTCAACCACCTTACCAGCATAAGTCACGTGCCATTTAAGAATAGCATGATACCTTTCTTTTCTAACAGCCTTGAAGCCAATAAGATTTTTGTCTCCAATGATTTCTGGGGAGAAATATCATCTTGTCAGAGTCTTCCCTGCTTTAAACTATATCCACAAAGTCTTTTTTGTCTTACTGTGCAACAACTGTTTTTGAGCTGAATAAACAGACTTTTGGCCACCAGGAATTCTTTAATGTTGGGGCAAATACAAAGCTGTCAGAGGACTAAAATTTGATACTGTAATTTCCAAAACTTCTCTTCTGATTCTTTTACAACATCTGTCATAGAAATTCAAGGATTCTGGGATGATATGTAAAATTTCAATGTGACCAGATTCCTTCAGAGGAAGTTTGGTATATTCAAAATTAGGCTTATTATAAAAATATAGCATCAATATTAAATGAGAAATAGGTTCTTAACAATAGAGTGCTATAGTTTTTGAAGAATATGCCTTTGCACTTTTCCAGGTTATTTGTAGTATCTGCTGAGGAAATCTAATGAAAGTTAGAGGATGGATAGGTTTAAGGAGAAGCATATAGCACATTTAATGAACATATTAATAAAATTTATTAGCTACCATATTGTTTGCTTTGTTTATTATTTAAACGAGAACCACAATTGACTATTAAATAAAAACAAGACTAATAACTTTTTTCTCACTGCCACTCTATTATTATGAATTATACTGTCAGAAAACTCGAAACAGACTAAATTGAAGAATTGCTTCAGTTACACTGTAGGGCACTGCAATGAAAAGCAAAAGGCAAGAACTGAGTTGCTACAAAATAAGAAGTGATAATAACAGAAAATTCAATATTTCTGTTATGTTTTCTGAGATCACTACCATTAGTATATATGTATATTGAAATGATAGAATCTGGAGAATTGTTTTCCTTTCAAAAATCACCAGTCAGACAGAAAAACATCATAAGCAGCCAAACATACAGAAGACAAGAACATTAAGAAATAATAATAAAAAAAATTAAACTACTTAAAATGTTTAGCTCACCTTTCCAACAGCAGCAGCCACCCTGTTGGTCTCCCCTGCTCTTTGTTTTCATTGCAATGTCCAGCATTATGGCTGAAGGAATAGAGTACAGCAGAACCTCGCTAATTTACCTTACTAATTCATACACCTCATAATTTGCACACAAAAATTTGCCACTTTCCCAACTGCTTAGGCAAAAAACAAATCGAAATGCTGCAGAGATGGTTTCTACCACTCATCACAATAGTAAATATGCTACACAGTATTGACTAGAACACTATTGAGTATTATCATAAAAATGTGAACTAATCTAATAATGTAAATATTTTTTTTAAAGCATCACCATGTATTGTGTCATTGACTTGCTTATTTGCAAATGTTGACATTAATAATAGGTCTCCCCATCAGTGAATTAGGGAGGCTCTACTGTACTTAAAAATGTAATATCCTCATTGATATCCTTTTTATCTACAATTATCTTCAGACATGGGAATAAAAGCAACTATACTTAACTATGTCTTGTTAAATACTGAAATTAGTGTCCTGTCAGTATTTTAACTTTTCAGACTTTTCTTTTCAGAAGATAATATATTCATTTTATTGGGTTTTTTTTTCTCCTGCAAAGTTTTTTTTTTTTTCTGCAATACATAATACCAAGTGAAGTTCAGCTCTGGAATAGTATTATGATATTCAGTGAAATGAAACCCATTTTTCACTCAATTTTTCAAATAAAAAGACTGATTATCATTCAAATAAATAAATGAATAAACTACAGAATAGACCTGTGCCTCAAATCAAAATTAGAAACAATGTTCATTCCTGATTGCCAATCTTTGGATATAATCAATAAATTGCATGGCATTTCTGATCTGGGGTGAAGTTTGTCAAGTTTAGATCAGTTACCTGTTCACTGGTATTCAAACACTTCTCTAGAAAAAAAGATGATAGTATATTACTATATTCAGTTAATCAAATTGACAGTTGTGAAAAATATCTTACTGGTCTGACATCCCCACAGGAGTTGGTAAATTGCCGAGCCAAGCCAAAATCCAGCATATAACACTTCCTGCAGGTGCTAGGAAAACGTCCCATGGCGAAGTTGGACTAGGAACAAAATAAATATGTAGGTATGTATATATTAATATAGAGACATAGTCATAGAAAAATCAATGTTCTACTTTTCTATCCTTTCTTTCATATTTTCAGTTCTATTAAATTCCCACTACATTTGAAGAAAATAGTCAACAAAAGCCAACACTCTCCTTAGCACGCCTGAATAGCAGACTTTTTGGTCCAAATATATTGTCAGCCTACTTTGTCACTTAGAATATACTCCTTTTAGCAAGGATTTTTCAGTCATGTCACTCAATTACATTTTTTTATTTAGACCTTTCAAAAAACTACTAGGGGTTAAGAGTTTCATATGAGCCAATGCACTACTATCATATAGCATTCTTGAGTATTACCTAAGCTACCCCCTTTAACAAAAACTTCTTCAACACTGCTAGTCACAACTGTGATTTTTAAACACTTCAGCTGAACTGATTCAAGTCTCTCCTCCAT
This sequence comes from Rhea pennata, assembly GCF_028389875.1. Classification (NCBI taxonomy): domain Eukaryota; kingdom Metazoa; phylum Chordata; class Aves; order Rheiformes; family Rheidae; genus Rhea; species Rhea pennata. The sequence goes on along the minus strand of NC_084667.1, from coordinate 15,343,071 downwards.
CAGAATCAGTAAAAATGTACTAGGTGATACAGAAAAGATAGATTAAAAAAAAAAAGTATTGTGAAATGGAATCTGAACTACACATCTCAGAAAGGTGGAAATACTATAAAACTTTGTTTATTGTGGTTATCATTCAGAGTTTAAAAACTGTAATAAAAATGTGTCTTTGGAGAAAGCAAGCCTTTCCAAATTATCTTCTAATTTGCATTTAGATAATCTGAGATATTTTTAATTGGAGGAAAAATTACAAGAAACTTGAAAATAGTTTTAAATTTTCCTCCAACCCAGTACTTCAGAAAAAACTTATCTGCACTGAACTGAAATTTGAATAGCTGTTTGAATAGAAGCAGCCATAGTTCAGAGATGGTACGATGAAGGTATACAGAAGCCAGAGACTAACTAAAACTGTTGATAATGCCCACAGACCTATGTCTTACCATTAAAGACAATCACAAGCTGGAGAACATTTACAATGTTCAAAAACATAACTGCTTTAGATGGTAAATCTGCACTGAGAAAAGGATTAATAATAAACATCAAAAGATCACAGTGAAAAATAGCACTGAGGAATACTACACATCAGGAAAGACTGGTGACTAGTTGGAAAATCTTGCTGGTTCAGAAGAACGTGTTGGTTTAATCTCCACAGCAACAGTTGTTACTATTATATATCACAGGCCAAGAGAAAAAAACTACACAGGAAGAGTGGTAACAAGACTACAGGAACATTTAGGAATTCCTTTAAACAACGTAACTGTTATTGGTTAGGAGGAAGCCTTGCTTGTTTGTTTTATCTTTTGATATGCAAGATTGTCCATGCTTGAGCTTGACTGATTCCAAAGGTTACAGTAAATTAGGTCTGGACTGGAAGACTTAACAGTGAGATACTTCAAAATGGCAAAATACTTGTTCTTCACTTGCCATCAGAATTATGAAATATCATATATAATTTCCTAGCATTTGACTACTTTAATAATTTCAAAAAAAGAAAGAAGCAAATTTCTCATTCAAAACTTGAATCACTTCCATCATTAATATCTTTTGCTCCAGCTAACTCTTCCTCTCCTATTTCACTCAGCATTCACTGCTTCTATGTCCTGTCACTACCAAACGAAATCTTGGAGAGGGATCAGGGAGAACACATCCTTCATAAAAAGTTACAAGGAAGAAGTGATGTAAATTAAATGCTTTAATTCACAGAAACTTACAAAAGGTTTTACGTAAATATAATTCAGCTGACAGGAAATTCTGTCAGATATGCCAGATTTGTTTTCTAATAGATGCAAATATTGCTGGATATAAAACTTTTTTTCCTCATTTTCTAAATGCAAAGCTTTAACGGTATTTTTGATATACAGCAAGATTAAAAATAAGTGATTGAAGTGGAGGAATAAACTCAAAGAAAACCTGAAAAAAAATAATAAAAATAAAAGATTCCATTTTGCAAAAGAAAGCACAATGCTATCAGGATGACATTGTCCCCATGAAATTTTGACAAAGCAACCCTCAATTTACTGGACCAAACCAATAATGCTTGACAAAGACAGCACAGCACAGCACAAAAAGGAGCGTCCTCTCTTTCATTATGACATAGTTCTCAAACGTATTTGAAGAAGGATGTCTCTGCGCAGAACGTAAGAATGTGGTGGACTCAGATTTTTTCTTTTCTATTATCTTCTATATATAAAGAGCTTGGGTCCTTAGCATTAGTCCCTTCATTCCGTCCTTTGACATACAAGCACTTCTCCCAAGTTTTTGACACCTATTCTGAAGTTACACGTAAGCAAGTCATTACACCAGAAGTTCATTAAGGAAGTATATGATTTACTTTAATTAAAAATATTTGCCTTAAAATACAGATGAAGTTTAGTAGTCATTTGCTGAATTTATTTTTGGCCAAAATAACCGTTTTTTTGCATTTCAGAGAAACTAATAACAAAACTAATAAATGGATTCAGAGTGATCAAGATGAGGGTCACTTTGATGGAAGCAGGCAGGTTATTGTCTTTAAAGCATTAATTCTTGAGATGTGGTGCAAAATACACATCTCACTAAAATAAATCCTTAAAAAATAGAATAAATTAAAAATCTGTGAGAGCAAAAAAATGTACAAGATAAAATTATACCACGTGGCCTACAATGATCTTAAATTATTACTAACGTTGAATTATTTGGCAAATGCAATACATTTTTCAATTGCTAACTTATATCGTCTTCTAACGTAAAAAATTTGAATGGCATTAAGGCAGCTATCATCTTCTACAACAGGACAATGTGTTACTTAAAATACCGTATCAAAAATAGGTTCAGATAGATGTTTCACTATAGGGAGTTTGATAAAAGACAGATACTAAATCCCTTCTGATTTTCATAAACATCTCCTCAACATTCTCTATTTAAGGAGTACACGTACTTTTTAAGTTTGAAAACTGAAAGCTGGAAATACTTCTAAAGTGATATCACTCTAGTGATATTAAAGTATAATACCAGTAACATTGCATAATAAAACGATTGAATGATTTTTTAGTTCAGTCTATCTTTCCTTTCCTTCTTTGCTGCAAATAAATTAAATATTGATTAAGGAAATGGATTTTACAAAAAATTGCTATTAAAGAGCCTATAAATATGTTCTACAGATAAAATCTATTCCCTTAGATTTATTATGTTAAAATATTATTTCCCATTGGCCAAACACTAATCATATCTTAATGTGTGACAAATAGTCTTGATTGTGTGACGCTACAGATTGGAGTTGGAAACACTGACTATAGAAAAATTGTAAGATGAACTACATAACTGGAGACAATTGTGAGGAAGACTAAGATTCGTGCTGTTGCAAGCCAACATTAATTAATAGGAAAATTCTGCACTGATGAATAAACACTCAAATTTTCTGTCCTTCCTTGTTTTTTCCATTTTAACATCTAATACAGCACCCTTTCTTACTTATTCTGCAATCCAATGTCTGCACATTGATTAAGCATTTTGTTTTAAAGGGAGGACTTACTGGCTTTATGTCTCTGTGTAGGAACCCCACTGAGTGGATGCTTTCAATAGATTCCAAAATCTGCCTCCCAAGCCGCAGAGTGGTACTGATGGTGAATGTTCCTCGAGACTGGCTCCGACGCAGGTCTGCCAAGTTCCGACCCTGATTAGATCAAAACAAAATTTTCAGAAAAAAATACTAGAAGATCAACAGTCACAGACAGTATGAAATCTTCCTACTCCTTCTTTAGTAGTTAGTGGTTAAGCATGAAATGTTCTCATTACCTATTTTCATAGTCACGAGTAACACCTAAATCCAATGAGGAAATGTCTCTAAGCATCTCCAACATTAAATTTATAATCTATTTTTGATAATATAAACTTTAGCATATTTCTACTCCTAAGTAATATGGACCAAAATAATGTCTATAGATTTTGGTATATTTCTCAAGTGTGTAATGTTGAATATGTGGTACACTCGAAAAAAAAGCCACAGAGAAAACACTCACAAAAACTTTTTATATTCACTTCTTTAGGAATAATATCTTATTTGTTTTATTATACATTATATCTTGGATGACTTAAACAGATGTACATAATACTATGCAGGAAATGCTTCCCTAAGATGTCATAAACAGTTGGTCTGTCAAAGTAACAGATGACCCAGAATATATACTAGAACATGTATCTTTTTTTCACATTCATCAACATGGTAAAGAACAATAATTCCATAATTTTAAATGTTAATCACCCACTTTTCTCTTCTTACAGGAAGAAGTATTTCAGTTAACTGAATTAAGCTTTTAACTTGCAAAGAGAGCTTTTTTACTTTCATCCAAAAAAAGTCAACAAAATGAACAGACTAATATGCTATACTTTAGACTATTTTCAAGTAAAGTCTTTAAAGGAATGTGGACTACCTCAGAACACATCACAGTTCTCAATTTAAATTTTCAGGCTGTTCTGAGGATGTAAACTTTCTCCTTTCTGACAGAGAATTATGGAAAGGATATAAAAGGATAAGGACATAAGGATATGTTCCATTTAGGTTAGCCCATGAGAACACATTTATGATCTTTGGTCTTTTTCTATTGATCAGTCTCTAAAATTTCTCTGTTTTTTTCATATATTGTCTACCATAACAAAACACAAAAGCAAACTTCGAGCTCTGTTTGATACACTGACCTGCAGTTGCATGACCACATAGTTAAATCTGTCATTCCTTCCACATCCGATGAATCTACAGACATGATCTTTTCCTGAAAGAATAACAATAAACAAGTTAACCAAAAACAACAACATTCCGTGGTTTCATTCCTTTAAAAACCTAGCAAATGACAAAAAGATAGTTATATTGTTTTAGGTATCTTCAGCTAACTTTAATAAACAGAAAGAAAAAGAAAACAGTACAAAACCTGTAAAACCAATGGCAGTTCTACCTCCAATTAAAGAAAAGTTTTCTCCCATAAAACATACAGCCCTACGAAGATCACTACCGTTTTGTAAATAAATGTGCATGGTAACATCCCTAAAGGTTCACAAATCTGAGCCATTTTGCATGAGGTTATTCTCTTACAAAGTTAACAGGTTGTTATAGACAATATGCCTAACTGCCATTCCTATTTTTCCATAAACTGCAACTGCCATGAGGAAAGAGAACAGTAGTAGTAACCTGTGGGATTTTTTTGTCATGTTCCATAATGTAAAATTTGTAGGAAACATAATTCAGCTAACCCAGTTTACAAATATCTTTTCCTAGCATCTGATCTTTGCTGAAGAGAAATTCAGCTTAGGTACACTGAAGCTGAGATAAAAGGACGGTAGCAGTTAAAAATCACAGCTTGGTTTAAATAGAATTTCTTCAGAGCCCCCTCCTCTCCTAAAAGCGAAACGTGGAGAAGAGGAGGGCTGGTCAAAACTAGTCTCTTTACTCTCCTGCAGTAGTAAGCCAAAGATAAGACTCTCCAACCAGAGGAAAAGGCAAGCCAAGGACTGCCGTAGGGAAAGCTGCGGGGCAACGCAAGCCCAGGTCAATCTGGCATCTGGTTTCATCAGCTTGGAGAGAAGCTGCAGCACTGTGCTGGGAAGAGTTATGACTCCACTACACAACACAGGAGAAAATGGCAGGGTTTAAGCCCGGATCCCATTTATGTCCCATTTTTACATCAAAGCTACAACTCAAAAATTGGAAAAAGATTACTGTTGGCTGTTAACTTTGGAGGACTTTTTGATACTACTCCATTCATAGCCCCATCAAACCAGTAGGCTTGGTCCTACAGTTTCTGAATACGCTCATATCATTTGCAAGAAGAACAGTTGCCTGTTTATTGCTTCCTTCAAAATCTCCCTGGTACATACAGATAAAACAGATAGCTCTACTTCTATAAACAAAGAAAACAGAACAGGATTCATCAAAATAATTTATTTTAAAAGAATTATTTTAAAATAAATCTCTAATTTCTGCATATATATCAATACTAAGTTGTAAGTAACACTGCTTTTCCTCCACTTTTTCCCTATACCCATTTTATTTAAGCAAGACAGCAGTATTACAGACAACACAATCTTATGAAGAAAAGGATTTGCAGCAAATTTCCTAGGAAATTCTGTATATTCATGGCTGCATTTTTTAGCCATCTCAAATACATATAATTCATTTTTCAGCCACTCTGGGTATACTGGAGGAACATACTCAGAGAAACCTGTATTACTTCACTTTTTTGTGTGTCTGAGTGTGAGATTTTCATTTGACAAATGCAATAAAAGCCTCTAAACCTTGGTTCATTCAGGGAAACCACATTTGGACTGGAATAGCAACTTCAGTGTGGTAAATTCTTTGGAAATTAACTTTCCTATAAGCCCTCTGCAGATGCTGGGAGTTCCTTTTCTCTCTGCGTGGGACACCTGTGAGCCACATGCCTGCGGAGCAAGGGGAGGAAGAGATAGCAGGAGGGCTGCAGTTGATGGCTCTGCCTCGGGAGCGAGGCAGCCGAAGCACGGTCCTGCAAGCAGCACGGTACCACGAGCGCTCGCTTGGCGGCCGGATGCAGCTCACCACGACATTCTGCTACAGAGCTGTAGGCGCAGGAGAAAAAAGTCTGTAAGGGCGTGCGAGACGGAAACCAACCGAGTGAGTCTGACTCTCACTGAGATTTGATAAATCTGGCTTCTCTGATCCTGCTGTATGAACTGAAACAGATGGCCTAACAACATGGTTTTTTTTTAAAAAAAAAGCCACTGAAAAAAACCCCTAAACAAAAAAATACACCATCTGTTGCAGCAGATTGCTTTAAAGATGTGGCAGCTTAAAGAGTTAAATAGTATTCTAACAACAAAATTTAGAAGATAACATCATTGCCAGGAAAAAAAAAAAAGACAAAAATAACAAAGATGCACTCCATGACTAAGCTATATTAAATGGCCCTACCAATGAACATAACAGGCATTTTAAAGTGCATATAATTAACAAGAAAAACCTACTCCTCCCAACTCTTTTTACTGGAAAATTTTCATAATTAAGATAGAAGCCATAAAACTAGTCTACATACTTAAGCATGCTTTGCAACATCAGGAATAGCTTTTCTGAAGTTTTTCATTACTCACTGTGCTGCATACCTATAGAGCTATGACTCATTTCACCACTGCAATGAATGACCACACTGTTTTAATTTTCAAAATTTCTGAAAGCAAAAAGTAATAAGAAATAGTACATCCTTGCATTTCTGCCAACAACCATTCTCATTTCTGTTTCACACTTTCTATGAAATAAGACTCTGATTCAGAAACTCCAAAGCACGCTTCTGACTTTGAGCACATGAGTAGTTCTAGTGAAGAAGCTGGCGTATCTACTTGCTGTTTTGCTGGACTGCCACTAAATTACATCTGCTTTCTAATTCTTTCCTCAAAGCCTGTTTCTTCAAAATTTCCGCAGAAATCATACACTACAGCAAATATATCTTTCAAAATTTGAGATCCACACTTCAAAGAATTCTGAATGATTCTGTTGGACCATTTTAGCAGTGAGGCAAAAACCATGTCCTCCTTACATACTATTCATACGTCAACTTGCCAATTTTTGCACGGAAAGGGATTTTCATGACAATTACATTCCTTCCTCTGATTTGAATTATGTCCAGCGCAACCAGAACATCTTGAAAATGAGAAAACACAAGTCCTTTGAGAAAAGAATAATAATACACACACACACACACACACACACACACACACACACACACACACTAAAAAAGGGATAAAAGAACAAGATAACCTGGTCTCAGAAGATGCATGCTATTAAAAGGTAGCTACAAAAATATCCTACAAAAATTGTCTACAATTTCACCTTCTCCAAACCAGTGACCCTGCAGAAAAAAAATCTTGTCAAAAAGAAGTAAAATCCACCACTCTATCTGATAAAAATCCTGTGAGTATGGTTAAAAAAATATCTGTAGGAAAAAAAAAAGTTTCTGTTCCTACTATTGATCTCAGTACGTCCTAAAAGTAGCTCCATAACCTATCTCTTTCCTCAGTCACTTTCTTGATCACCTACAGCTTTTCCTACCTAAAACTAAAATATGACACTGTGCTGTGGAACTCAAAGTCCACTGCCAGTATCACTACCATGGAATCAGTGATTCAGGGTTTTTTAGGGATTTTTTGTTTGTTTTCTTTTTTTGTTTGGGTTTTTTTTTTTTGTTAATGAGTAAGAGATTTTTCAGAGAAAAAAAATTAAGTAAAACTATCTAAAACCTAAACTGTTTTCCTCACTAGAAAGCCTGTCAAAAGAATTCCTTGTAAAAATTTTTATATGAAATCAGTTTTCAGTTATACAAAGATTTCAATTTATTTTCTTGTTTTCTCTGAAAAGTGATACTGAGAAGATAAATAACATAGCAGAAATATCTTTACATCGAGAAGCTGCTTCAATGCCTCAGTGGATCCGTCTTCAGCTGTTCCTTTCCTGCGTTGTTTTCATCTGGACAGCGTTGCCCATGATTCTGTACAGCTAGGGATTCTTCCATGGAAAACTTCAACTGTGACAGGAGTTACACTCCAAAAGTGAGATTGATACCAAAATCTACAACTACTCTCACAAGGCCCTAGGGCAATAGTCACAAATCGATTTTTGATGATTTTGGCCAACATTTTTTGCTTTCAAATTTTCACTCAAATGTTATTTTTTTTCACAAAAAGTAAAAAAGTCTTAGTAGGAAAAAAAGCACCTTTTTAACCTTTGACCTCAAAACTTCACTATACTTAAATGCACGTTAGGTTATAATGCAACACCTCATAATATAAACTGAGTGGCACGTAAGCCCTAAATAAGTACATAGGACTCCAGTTACACAGACAAATATAGGCTAGGTTTTTACAAATCAATCAGCACTGAAGGATCTTGAAATTTTCGTTACTCTATTTCAGATATTAGTATTTTCCTTACTACTTTAGCTACTTCAGCTATACAATTTTAGATACTCTTTGGTTTTCATTAAAAACAAAATCAAACTTTATTTTGAGAAAAAGCTTGAAAAAAATAAATCTAAATATTTTTAAGTCCAAGAGTTACAGAGTATCTATTTCTCCAAAATTCATGATTTTTAAGATAATTTCTTTTAAGAACCCTAGTTGCAGAGTTCTAAATTTGAGACTGGCAGTATCGGAATTTACTTGCATGTCTCTGGACTAGAAACTCTAAAATTCAAAGAAAGCTAATATATAGCCACTAATTCTTCCTAGTCCACTTTATAATACTAGAGGTTTTTGAGAAATTCTTTAAAAATTATATCAACAAGAGAGGTTAAAATATTCATAGTATAACATATGACACATCTGCCCTCTTACATCTTTAGAGGCTGTCAATTTCTGTTGTAATGTAACCTTAAGAGCAGATTAGGCAGCAGCATGTCATATAGATTTTGTTTTGTTGAAACTAGGAGTTGGAAAAAAATTGGCTGCTGACAGAAACTGATGTATTCATCAAAATCTTCTGGACCCAAAATAAATTGTTAAAAAATAATCATTTTTTTAAACTTTCTATTTAATCTTATATTTTGAAAAGTAGCAAAGAGAAACTACTGTATATTTCTCTTTACTGACAGTTTCAGACATTAAAATATGATTTTTAAGCTAATTAAGTAATCTATTCAAAAGTTCAAAGCAATTGGTCAAAACTGTGGTTCTAAAAGATCAAGCAACAGAACCCTAAAAGTATTTCAGAATTCTACACGTGAATAGATTTCTTTTTTTCTCCTACAGGTTGAAGGACTTAAAAGGATGGGAATTTTTGCTATATTTTCCATTTCAACAGCTCAACCGCATTTGCAAGTACTGCCAAGAATAAACAAACACAAACATTCTTATCCTGGCTGCTATGTGAAGGACCCTCAAATATTCAGTATTAGCCCAGAAAGAGAGGCCATCTTAACCAAATTTGGGAAATCAAAAAGCTTTAAAATAGAAAGGGAGGGGGAGAGAAAGCAAAAAAAGATAAAGGGAGCATGAGGATTCAGAATAAACCATATCTGAACATCAAGCTGACACAGATTTTGAGAGCAATTTAATTTTTGTGGTTTTGGATTTTCTTATCATCCTGTTTCAAAGAACAGTTGAGCTGTATCAAAACATTCAGAAGCTCAAAGAGCCTGGCTTTCTGGTCTGCCAAGCCTAAACCTAAAGGCTTCTATTTCACTCCTACAGATAACTTAGTAATTAACTGCAGAATATGGGGAATATTTAATCAAAATATAATGAAATAGAGATTTAAATGAATTTTTTGAAAAAAATAACACACTGACATGCTGCTTCCAGTGTATCTAGGGTACAGCCCTACCTTGCAATTTCTTCAACACAGCTACTTCCATTTTCAGAACCTGCTTTGGCTGCTGGGCTGACTCGACCTTCAGCGCCACGTTTTCCCGGGTGAGCAAGTCCAGCGCATCGTAAATTTCTCCAAAGCCTCCGCCTCCAATTTTTCTCAACTATATTGAAAAGAAATACCCCAAAACACATTTTAAAATGGGGCAAAAAAAGAGAAGAAAGGAAACAAATCAATATTTTTGAATTTCCTGCCAAACTGTGAATAATGTCATATTACTAATATTTTTTAAATTAATATAATCATATCCTTCAGTAAGTAAAAGAGCTATTGAATATTCTACAAAGATATGGTTACTCACAAAAAAAATAGGAAGAGGATCCTAGGAAAGCTAGTTAATACACCTGAGCTCTGTCTGCATTAAAATTTAATTAGCATTTAATACATCGTAAGACTATAAAGTAATATTCCCAGAATAAATGTGACCAAAGTCATCATGCTGAATATACATTTTCCTCAAATAGCCACATACTGCTCAGAGTTCAAATACAAATGCAGTGATATTTTTAAAATGCATCATCATCTTTTTTTCAAAAATATGCACATTGAACAGGAAAATTTTAAAAGCACTTGGAGATATTGCAAAGAGCCAGAATTCTCTATTACATACAGTGAAGTACACATAAAAGTTAAATTGTAAATTATAAGAAATAGCCAAGATCATCTTTACATGCTACACACATTCATGGTTCACTAAAAAACAATAAACATACTAAAGAAATATGCAGCTACAGAAATTTTCATTTGTGTTAAAAGGAGGTTAAAAGGAATGTCACTGGCATAATTTATTAGCATACAGTACATTCAGTGCAAATATTAACAGCTCTATTTTTAACTTTGCTTTAAACGTTCACAGAGGACAAGGACCTGTCTATTTTTCAGTATCAAAAACTAGAGTGTATTCCATTTAACATTTTCATATTGTGATCTCCCCTGTAGAAACTGATAAAACTGAAAAGACAAAATATTTTACCTTGAAAGGATTCAGAAGATTTTCCAAATGTCATTTGAAAATGTAAACTTGCCCAGATTATATGACTATAACTTATTAAGTGTAATCTAAACACTGGGAATCTGGAGATCAGCAACACACCGACCTATCTTCAGGGTCTGAAAATGAAACTAATATTTCCTAATCCAGACAATCAGTCATTTGACTGAAAAAGAAAAAAATTTTAAAAAATAGCCTAGGGCCCCTAAGGAAAAGGAAGAATGTAACAGATGAAATAAGATATAATCATGTTGTTCACCTGCATTTTTCATGTTGCATTATTTTTTTCGGTATGCTTACAATAATACTTGCTATTTCATCATCCATTTTGCATCCTGAAGATCTTTTACTGTCGCAGGCAATTGTCACTTCAGTATTCTAAAGATGAGGAAAAGATGGTCCGAGATATGTAGCACTGTCTACATTATTCACTCCTTTCTGCCTCTCATTGCCAATTTTAAAAAGCTGCACAGGACGGAAAGAACTAACTACAGAACTAACCCACCTAACATCTGCTTATACTGCAATATCTGTTGATTGCAAATTCAGGTAATCGTCTCTTTCTAACAAGCTAACTAGTGACTGCCAAATTCCATCTTCTCTCTTCCCCACAGCCCTTTAATCTTCCTCTGAAGCAGCATACCAGACATGCTACATACACCAGTTTAAGCCCATGACTCTTCAACCCACACCTTTCAAGAAGATAACAAGTTCAAGTACAGAGAATAAAAAATCCTAGATAAGAAGTTTGAGTCTCTGGATGTGACTTGTTTAAGGTGCTAGTCAAGTACAAACCTAGATTTAAGTCTGAAAAACCATGAGAAAGAGAAACCTTCTCTGAGTCACATGAAATACTTGGTACAACTCAGTTACATTCAGATGTATTTAATATATGCAAACTGTTAGTCGATACAGAAGGGACAGCTAAATATTGGAAAAATAGCAGTTTTTCATGCGATTACGGGAAAAAAGAAAAAGATGCAGTTTTGTGACTAATTTGGTAATTTAAAGATTGTGCTTTCCTGTCGCTCCTCTTGGACAGGTACTTCCCCTATCTTTCCTGAGCTAGTGCCAGGCCTCAAACAGTTAAACATAAACATTGACCTGCCTGAAAACCACAGCCACCATGACCACCAACAGAAGCACTTTTGAGAGAGTGAGAAGGCATGGTGAAAAAGGTGAGGGGCACAAGGAAAGATGTGACACACTCTTTCTCCCTGCAGTATAAGCTTTTATCAGCTTATCATACAACTCCTATTTACCAGCTTGGAGATGCAGCCAGGCTGAGAAAAAGAATCTCTGAGAGTCCTTTTCCTGTTTATGTGCTTTGAAAAACGAACATAAGCCTAACAAAATAAGCAGATCAATTTCTATCCTCAGATAAAGTAACAGAATCATTAACATACATCCAATAATAATGGCAAGTCAATAATTCCAGGCACAAATAAGCTTCATTTTAATGGTAGAAAAAGTCTTTTACATGTCCTTTAACACTAGGTCAACCAGCACCACCAGCAGTGAGCTCACATTTTCCTTGGTCGTTTTTTTGTTGTGAACATCCCTATAGAAGCCTTTTCTTGCTGCCTTTCACATCCTTCACCAGTATCAAACTCCAGCTGAGCTTCAGCTTTCACAGAATGGGTAAGGTTGGAAGGGACCTCTGGAGATCATCTAGTCCAACCTCCCTGCTCATGCAGGGTCACCTAGAGCATGTTAGACAGGGTTGCATCCAGGCAGGCCTTGAAGATCTCCAGAGAAGGACACTCCACAACCTCTCTGGGCAACCTGGTCCACTGCTCCGTCACTCTCACAGGGAACAAATTCCCCCTAACGGTCACGCAGAACTTCCTGTGCTTCAATTTCTGCCCATTGCCTCTTGTCCTGTCACATGGGACAACTGAAAAGAGTTTGTCCCCATCCCCCTGACACCCTCCCTTCAGGTACTTGTACACACTGATAAGATCCCCCCTCAGTCTTCTCTTCCCCAGGCTGAAGAGGCCCAGCTCTCGCAGCCGTTCCTCATAGGGCAGGTGCTCCAGCCCTCTGAGCATCTTCGTAGCCCTACGCTGGACTCCCTCCAGTAGCTCCATGTCTTTCTTGTCCTGGGGAGCCCAGAAATGGATGCAGTACTCGAGATGAGGCCTCCCCAGGGCTGAGTAGAGGGGCAGGATCACCTCCCTCGACCTGCTGGCAACACTCTTCCTAATGCACCCCAGGAGACCATTAGCCTTCCTGGCCACAAGGGCACATTGCTGGCTCATGGTCAACTTGTCATCCACCAGCACTCCCAGGTCCTTCTCTGCAGAGCTGCTCTCCAGAAGGTCAGCCCCCAGCTTGTCCTGGTGCCTAGGGTTATTTCTCCCTAGGTGCAGGACCCTGCACTTGCCCTTGTTGAACCTCAGGAGGTTCCTCTCTGCCCAGCTCTCCAGCCTGTCCAGCTCTCTCTGAATGGCAGCACAGCCCTCAGGTGTATCAGCCACTCCTCCCAGCTTGGTATCCTCTATGTCCCCTCATCCAGGTCACTCATGAAGAAGTTGAACAAGCCTGGCCCCAGTACTAAGCCCTGGGGGACACCACTAGCCACAGGCCTCCAACTAGACTCCATGCCACTGATGACGACCCTCTGAGCTGTGCCTTTCAGCCGGTTCTCAGTCCACCTCACTGTCCACTCATCTAACCCACACTTCCTGAGTTTACCTAGGAGGATGTCATGGGAGACAGTGTCAAAAGCCTTGCTGAAGTCAAGGTACACAACGTCCACTGCTCTTCCCTCATCTACCCAGCCAGTCATTCCATCCTAGAAGGCTCTCAGATTGGTTAAGTAGAATTTCCCCTTGGTGAATCCATCCTGACCACTTCTGATCACCTTCTTTTCTTGCATATGCCTGGAGACGACATCCAGAACGAGCTGTTCCATCACCTTTCCAGGGATGGAGGAGTGGCTGACTGGTCTGTAGTTGCCTGGGTCCTCCTTCCTGCCCTTTTTGAAGACTGGAGTGACATTGGCTTTCTTCCAGTCCTCAGGCACCTCTCCAGTTCTCCATGACTTTTCAAAGATGATGGAGAGCAGCCTGGCAACAACATCCAGCTCCCTCAGTACCTGTGGGTGCATCCTATCAGGGCTCAGGGATTTGCAAATGTCAGGTTTGCCCAGATCTCTAATCCTATCCTCCTCAACCAAAGGAAAGTCTTCCCTTCTCCAGACTTTCTCCCTTGTTTCCAGTCTCTGGAATTCTTGAGGGCTGCCCTTAGCAGTGAAGACTGAAGCAAAGAAGGCATTCAGTAACTCTGCCTCCTCTGAATCCCTTGTCACCAGGGTCCCCACCCCATCCAGAAGTGGACCCATATTTTCTCCAGTCCTCCTCTTGCTACTGATGTATTTGAAGAAGCCCTTCCTGTTGTCCTTGACATCCCTTGCCAGACTCAATTCCAACTGGGCCTTAGCCTTCCTCGTTGCATCTCCACATGCTCTGACTGCTTTCCTATAATCCTTCCAAGTAGCCTGTCCCCTCTTCCACATTCTAAGTACTTTCCTCTTCTGTTGGAGTTTTGCCAGGAGCTACTTGCTCATCCATGCAGGTCTCCTGCCCCCTTTGCTGGGCTTTCCTTAACATCCATATCCCACCACACTCAGGCTGTGTCTCCGTTTTCCTTTTGGGTAGCCTTGCCCCTCTTCCACCTCCTATACGCTTCCCTCTTGCTTTTGAGTTCAGATAGGGGTTTCCTGTTCAGTCATGCTGGCCTCCTGCCATGTCTGCTCAAGCTCTTCTACCTTAGTAAGGGCCACATCACCTCTGTTACACTGGCACCACATCTTTCCATCCTGTACATTCATTTCAAGCTTCTCATATCTGCATTCAGCAATTCTCACCCCAAACTCATTCTCTTCATCCTCTTTTCTACTGCTATCTCTCTGTATGCTTCAAATCTGAAGAATGTAATTTCCAAAACAGTTTCCTTTGTGCTCCTACAAATGCATCCTAAATACCCTCCTTAAACTTGCGGAGAAACAATTATCACTGTGTTCAAGTCCCTCCAGACCAGAGTTTTAACAAATGCTTTCAGAGGCAAAGAAGAGGGAGCAGAAAAGGCAGATATAGGATAAAATACAATGCTAACAGATACAGATAACAGTAGAGAGAGTGCCACCAAAGCAAAAGTCTTTTATAAGGTCATTACTTTTCAAACTATAATCACCCCAAATGATGCCTACATTAAATTTAATTTGGCATAGCTTTAAAAAACATTAATCTCGACAAATTCCAGATATGATTTATGATTAGAGAGAACAAGACAGTGAACAGCAAAAACTGTTTTTCTACTGCAAATCTTAAATAATTGCAAGAACACTTTTTTTAAAAAAACTATTTTTTGACTGGTTAAAACAAAATAATTTCATGCACTCAAACTACAGAGCTATTTCTCAAAAGGAAAAGCACAGTGAACTGGAGACAGTTCAAACCAACAACAAAGGAAAAGAGCAAATAAAAATATTACTAACAATTAGAGCCAGTACTCAGTGCCACAAAAACTTCAAGCCCACAGGTTTATACCACCTCATCTTTCCACATAAAGGTTTTTTAAAACAGTCAACTACTTCAAGAACACTAGCAGAGAAATATCAGTATTTCACAGCCTAGTAGAAAATTACTAAACATATTAAAATAGATGCGTTGAGCTATGGAATTTCTGAAACTTGCATGCTGTTGTTTTTTCACTGCCATACCCTATGAAACCCTCCATCCTGAGGGAAACACATCACCTCAAAGGCCGTTAAGAGATCACCAGTATTCTCTATAGAAGCTGAGGAGTTACCCTCGAACAATGTTTGAAATCTTCTGTCTGCAATACTCAATTTGGGAAACATGCAAGTTAAAATGTATCATCAAAGGAGGTGAACAACAACCTACTCTCAAAATTTTCCAAAAGGTGAGACACTGATTTGTTCACCATTCTTCAGTATTTAAGGAAAGAAGATGAAACTGAAGAGAATAGGACTACTGTTACATATTTCAGACAACTGAGTAGTTTTGTGAATAGTGTCTATATTAGTGTAAGGGACTAACAACACAATTACTGCAATATACTGTAAGTTCATAAATAGGAATACCTGAGGAAGGGCATAACCTGTCAATCTGGTAACACTGTCTAGAATTCATCTAGCATTCAACTACAGTCCACTAGTCACCTGCTCAATTTAAGTCACTTGTAAGGAAAAGAACACAGAACTGGAAGGAAAATAGCACAGAATACTTCCCAGCAATCTGTAACAAATTCAAATAAACAGCAAAAGACTGAAATCCAGAAAAATATTGTGCAACAGAGACACTAAGAAATATATCAAGGGTACTGTCAGTCTGACTGCTTTAGCAGCTAATTTGTCAGGTAAAATTATCAGTTAATATCAAATGTACCTCAATAGTCCCTGTAAGCCAGTCCTGCTGGGAAATTTCTCTTAATTCAGTCTCAAATTTGTCAGTAAGTTTAAAGCACAAGAACCTACGCTCTAGCATACCTTGTCCTGTCTTTAGTTATAACCAATATCTAATGCCTGAGGGAAAGACAGAAAAGCAACCCCAAACTCAGTTTTGTTATGTAACAGTGGTAGAGGACCAGGGAGATTTCATTACAACTTTACCAGACAGCTATCAGAAGCCTTAAAATATGGGATTAATATAAAACAAAGACGAAGCAAAAAAAAAAAAAAATAGTGATTCAGTCACAGCTTGCTAAAATCACAGAGACCTGGGACACCAAAAAAGTTCTATTATGAACCGGCTTCCCCCTCCTCCCCCCTAAATCTCCCAGAAATCCATATGCAGAAAAATACTAAAATGATCATGATCAGAGAACAGAGAAGGAACTGTGAGAACCTGGCTCCTTTCCCCTAGCAAAATGGTTTAGAATTGATTTATTTCTCTCTGGATGTAAACCAAGGATATAAAGACCAAAAGGGAAAAGAACTTTCTAAAGTAAAGCAATACTGGCACACAATCAAATGGATATAAACCAGACATGAATAAATTTATGCTACAAAATATAACAAGTAAACAAAAATCATTTCTAATTAGAAGAACAGCAAGGTCTTGAAAGAGTTTCTGGTGTGGGGTAACAAAGCTCACAACCTGTCTAGTTTCAAGAGTGCCTCACTGATTTCCAAAACAGCCTGGACGACATAATCACTTGTTGATTGGATTCAATACCCTACTAAGATTCTTCCCGTTATGCTTTTAACTGGCAATAAATTAAGATTCAAAAGCTTTCCTGAGTCATCACAGAAAAAAAATACCTTAAATCTATGTAACTTCTTTTTGAATGAGTGATCTTAAAGTCTGCTCCCCACCTAACATAAGTATCGAGCAACATATATCTTACAAAAATTTTGAAGCAGAATTTAAAGCACAAACTATGTCTTTTAAAGGAGAAAAAGAATTACAGAAAGACATACTCACCACCTTCCATCTTTCTTTGACCAAGATTCCCACACTGAGGATGTCTGGCTGCTCCCCTCCTCCGCTCATTGCAACTTCCTGGCGCGATGGAGCTGCTATGCGAAGTCTACGTCAGAACAAACCATCCAGATCCCAGGAGTGGCTTCCATTTAACCAGAGGCTGCAGAAACACAGAGCAGAATATCAGACCTCAGTGATTAACAGAATGACACGCCTTACAGAAGCAACGATGTTTCTTACTTAGCACGTACCGCATAATGACTTAGGTCAATCACCGCCAAATAACTTCCAATTAACAAAGCTTCTATAATGTACAGAAAACAAATTGAAGTATCTTTTCTCTCTCTCTTTTTTTTTAATCTGCTCTATCTCAAACCAATGGATCCAATCTCAAAATAATACTAATGACTAAAAAAAAAAAAGCTTTCTGAATATACTCTGTCAACAAGAATATGCTGGTAGTTTCAAATTAGTGTAACTCACAATTAAAAGTAGAGTTAAGATTTAATATTATTATCTTAAAAATCTAAACAGCTATTACATTTATTATAATTAAAATTAATAATTAAATACTAATGATACATAATAGTAGGCTCAAAATATTAACCTCAATCACAAAATAGTTGAAATTTTAATTTATTGCACTGCATAATAATTATTTCATATTTAACAGCTAGTATTAGTTATCATTAAATATGTCTGAAAGTATAATTTCACTGATTTATTTAAGGGTACAATTAGCTAAAAGGGGGGGGGAATCTTGTCTTGGATAACTTAATCAGTTTCATTCTTTAATTTCCGGGCTTTGGGTAATCATCTCTAAATCAGATTTTACATAGCAATACAGTGTTTGTATCTTGGAGATCAAACCATCCATAATCGCTCCCATTAGTGTCTATTACAACAAATTAAAGCAGTATTTCACTTGTTTGCTATGAGCTTTTCTATAAGCACGCTTTTTTGTTACACTCGCGTAATTACTCAAGTGTAGCTCTTCATACAAGCTCTCTTTTCCAATGATAAGAAACTCCCAAAGTGTCCTTGCCTGGATTTGCTTCAATCACTTACTTACAAAATAGCACAAACTAAAAGCTAAAGCCTCTTATCCCTGAACCAGCGTACAAGTGGTATACAATACTGTATTGTATAAAAATGATAATCAAACAGGGTATATTTCTCCTCTGAAATTTTTAACACAATTATACTCTTGAATTTGGAAAGCATGAGCCATCACAATCTGCCAGAGGAAATAAAGATGTTTTAAGTAACTATCAGACTTCGGTACAATGACAGAGAATATTTCTATCATATTGAATAGATCAGTTCTAAAATGCTGTGTTGAAAGCTGAGACCCTAACTAGGGATCTGAAATAGAAGGAAAACTACTAAAACCTACCTGTAATTAATTAAAATCTACTTCTTCTAAAATATCACAGAAATAGCATCTAGAAGAAAAAAACCTTCATTTCACTACTGATGGAAAAAAGGTATCTGTAAACGAGGTAGTTTTATGTCTGGATCTATGCTTTGATACAATTTCTTAATGCAAACAGGAAATGCAAAGTTACCATTTCTTAACAATATAATAATTGCAATATATCTGATCTTACTTTATTATTTAAATTTAAATTTTATTCAAAAGAAAATTAGAATAAATCTTGAATAAAATAATGAACAGATACTAAAGAAAGTAATAACCTTTTCCTTTTCTTGGAATACGAAAAAAATGCAAAAAATTCCATCTCTTCAAAGGTGTTAAGTCATTTAACTACTTATATGTATATTTCTCATTAGCTAAAGAAAGCACAAAATTAACAGTAAGAACACATCTGATTCTGACTCAGACTGTGTTAATAGTCACTAACCAATCAAGAGTCCACTTCTCTACAAGCCAAAAACAAAAACAAAACATGAACTGGTTGCAAATTTAGGATTTCTCCTACTGACATTTATTTGGAGAGAACAAGAAGCTAAAAAATAAAAATGTGCATGTTTACTAATGTTCAATTTGTACAAATTCTCTTCACTCTATGACACAGTTTCTTTAGAAGCTTAAAATCATGTAGGAACTTTGTAAACTCTAAACCCTCTTAACAGCTCTCGCCAGGAACAGCTGAGCAAACTGGTTTAGAAATAACCTGAAATTACCAAGGGTTCTCCCTTGGCCCTCCTGCAAACCTACAGTCCCTCCTTGCCCTTTCCTTCCCCATTTTTTAAGAGATTTTCCTACAGGGCAATTCTATATGTGTTTTAAGAAAGAAATATGTAATCTCCTAAGGGACCAAAAAAAAGAAAAAAAACCCCACCTTTTTAGTACCCATTTTGCTATCCACTTCTAAATAATGAATACCTACAAGAATATGCAAGTATACCTTAGGATACACTTTTATAAGTAATGAGAAAATCGTAGAGTACCGAACACTCCTGTTACAGTTGTAAATTCTGCCATTTAAATCTACTCCAAACAAATAAGAACTCCCTGGAGAAAAATTAATCTGGTTTAGTTGAGGATCTAAATTTATACCAAATTAGTTAGACTGGGTTAAATCCCTGTAAGAATACATTCATTCAGAATACGTAGCCTTACTTAGTTTAATTCAAATGAATGAAGGGAAACTCAATTAAAATTGTGTATTCTGAGTAAGAGCATCTACACACAGATTTAATCAAGTTGAGCTAAACCAATTTAAATTCTGCCAGTGCTAGTAAATCCTCCCCTGTAGATAAGGTCAAAATTCAAAAATAGACCTACAGTGTTAACATTTTAACATTACTAACCACTGACTGTAATTATCAGCCTTTTAAACAGAATTACCATAACATAGTCAAAAACTAAATAGGTCAAAAAGAGAATGAAAGAGCACTAATGAAGGGACAAAGGTCACTACCAAAATAAGATGTTTACAGCTTGTTCGGTGATTTTTCCATTTGCTCAAAATTTTGCCTACCCTTCCACTATCTCCCAGCTATATCAGGTAAGTGCTGGTCCTCACTAAGTAGTATGTTTATGCATATTTTGAGACTTCAAATACCTCTTCTGTCATCAGATTAGAAAAAATATAATGGAAGAAGCATTTACCTCACTAGAGCAAAATCTAAAACCAGCAAGTATGAGTCTTGCTAAAGCTTTCACATATGAATGAAATTCATACCTCTATTAAAAGTAAATGTTTCATTAAAGCAAATGTGTGAGGAGAACAATTTTATGGTTTTATATCCATACTGCTATCAGTCTTGAAACGATACCTGATTTGATACTTACACTTCAAATTGCAATTTATAGTCAGAGCTCTGATAACCATTTCTGAGTGCTATTCATTCAAGCAGTCTGGACTATACTAAGGGATCGTCAGTAACCAGCACTGAATGCAATGTTACGATACACGCACCCGCACAACCACCCCACGCTTCGAGATTTATCATACAAGCACTATAGTGCTGCAGACAACATCTTCTGGATGGCCAGGATAACACAATCTAATTCCTTGTTAAATCTCTTGTCATCCTATCTCATTATAAAGCAATAAACTGTTTGACATCATCAGTCTCTGGTAGTCAGAAGATCCAAAAGCCCAGGACACATTAAGCAATCGCTCGCGCACAGGAGGCAGAAGTTCTCTCCTGAGCCCCGAGGGAAAGGTGCTGAGCTCCTGAAGCACAACAGTCTACTGCAAGCACTGCGTTACTAAAGAAATGCAAGCTTTATACCAGCATGTTGAGGTTCATTTGGACAATCCTGTTTTCTTCAGGAGCCCAAAGAAAGAAGCCCAAGGATTCAGTCACAGATTTCCAGGCCAGATGACCTCCTCTGATCGTCTAGCCTGAACTTCTGCTCATACAGGCTACCAGGCTTCACCCCCTGAGCAAACTGACGCTTGCACTTCATATGTAAAGCCCCAAGCAACGAAGCGCCCAGTATCTTCTCCAAGAGTATGTTCCAGTAAGTACTTTCCCTCACAGTTAGCAGGACTTGTTTCATTTCAAGGTTTAATCTGCCTAATTTCAGTTTCTCACCACAGGACTCTGTCATACTTTTGAAAGCCAAATTCCATTCCCAATAATTTTAGCTTGTATAAGCATCTAAATGCAGGAATCAAATCATTTTTAACCACCTCTAAATTAATAAATTAACCTTTACATCTTCCTTTATAAAACTTACTTTCTATCCCATGGATCGTTTATGTGGTCCTCCTTTGAACTCCCCCTGCCGGCTTCAAAACTGTCCTGTAGCGTGGATAGCAACCTTGAATCACACTCAATCATACTAACACTTAATATGGAGAAAAGATCGATTTTCTCTTTCTTTGTGATAATAGCCTTATTTCCCTAACCGAAGCGTAAAGCCATTTTATACTTTTGCTAAATCAGAAGTATATCAGATTATTCACCTATGTGCTTACATTCAGGCACTGTTAGAGAAGAGAATATGATTTTATTTTTTTTATTCACAGTCCACAATAGATTGATTTTCATTGCTTTGACGTGTACTCTAATGTCATCAGCATGGTGGAACAGAAAATCTGTTAGAGTTATTAATGTGTTGCAGTGAATAGATGTCTTGATAGTCCTTATCTAATGACAGGAAATGTATTCTGGTAGATGCAGTTTAAGTTATGATTACCTTCCTTCTTCCAATCCACATAGACCAAAACCACCTTTTTGGAGAAGATTACATTTTCAGATAAAGCACTTTTTGGACAGAGGTACATATGCATTCCACTGGGGGTAAAGCTCAGGACTAAACTGAAACTTCTTTAAATTTTGGAAGATTTGAATTCAGATTGTTTGGACTCCTTCTAAATTCTATAGTTCAATAAAATGTTCATAAAAATACAGATATTCCCATTTGTGTTACTGAAATATGGTCACACATTGCTTTCAATGTAGCAGTTTATCAGCTTACAATGCTGCTAAACAACTTAAGAAAGCTCCAGAGCGTTCTGTATTCCACTGAAGCAAAAGGAACAGTTAATGGAACCTTTCCCTCGCTCATTCAACGAACGAATACTTCAGCCCTGCAGTGCTACAGCAGGTATTAAGGTCATTTTCTGTCCAATTAATTTTTCTTTATAATTCTCCTAAACAAGTAGCAACCATTGCAACAGTAACAGCTCTCATAAAATCATATTATATACTCATCAGCTCATCAGTTCCCCTGCCAGACCAATTTATGTCAAGAAAAGAAAGTGGTAAGATAACAGAATTATCGCAATTAAAGGTGATTAGCTCTCTGGCAAATCTATTTCCAGGTGACAGTTCCTGAAACAATTCAGGCAACATGAGCCCAGACCATGAGCCTTCCTGTGCCTCAGAATTGATCCCAGTAAAATATGAATAGTTAAAGCAGAGTTAGCACTTGCATCCCAAATTTAATATTGTACAAATAGCTTTTACTATGTAAAACTCATCTACTCATTTAAACTGCTTTTAACTACATCACCTCCCACAAAAACTTCTTTAATCTAGTGCATCCAAGTATACTAAAAAGATTACATGCTATTAGATGACCACAACGCAAAACTTTCAGAAAATAAGTCAAATTCCCAAAAGCTGACTGTAGATAAGCATGTAAAGACAATCAATGTACTTTGTGTGCATATACATATGCATATGTATGTGTATATATATATAGACCAATATATATGCATTTCTTTAGAAATGCCCCTAAACTGAAACTAAATCTGCTTAACAGCTTTTATAGATGTTTAAAACTAGATCTAGGGTTGAGAAAGTAGCACAGGCAATTTTGACTGAATGTAGATACTGCAAGTTTCAGGACACAGTAAGGACAGAAGATTACCTCTGTTCCACAAAAAGGAAAACACATGTCCTATTTCCTTCCCCATGGAATAAGATCAACATACGGATATTAGAAACTCTCTGCTTATTAGGAATTCTATCTGGCTGCCCTCAGTTCATTCAAGCATTCAATAAAATAACTAGAATCTACCAAAACGGCTTTCCACTTCTGTACTTTCTACTCTGGGGTAGAAGACAGACTTAAAAGAACAAAGTGAAGCTTAACAAGTCAGTATAAAGTGAAAATCAGGGTAGGAAATTTTCTAACTCCATAGCATTTACGGTGATAGTCCACCAGGCTATGAATCATTGTCGAATTGTAAATTCTAAGGCCTAAAAGAATTTCAAGTGCATCTATTTGAACTTCCAAACTATAAAGCTATCTTACACTTACAATCTGAATATTTTAATTAGATGCTGGGGTCCTCAACGTCACTGAAAAACCATTATTCAGAGTGTCAGAGAAAAAACTAAGTGCAAGATCCTGACATAAATTTCCAAATGTACTGGCTATGAAGAAAAACTTCAAAAACAAAAAAAAAAAAAAAAAAAAGAAAAAGAAAAAAATAAAAAAGAAAAATCTACTCATAACCATTGCCATTTTAGGTTTTCCTGTCTCAAGTTCTTTGGTGCCAAAATACTCATTGCCTTTTGCAGATTCCAGGTGTGAAAAGCTCCCAAATGTCTTGTCTTGTGCTGCCAAAAAGTCTAGTTCCCCTTCTGGCAACTTCTGCACTTACAGCTATGTTATTACAAAAGTGGCAACATTTTCACAGTTTGAAGACAAAGTTAAATACATAACATTTAGTTTCAAAGTAACAGCCTTATTTTAAAACCATGTATTTCATGCTACCACACTATTTCCAATTTGCAGCAGATTTCAGCATCAAAATGTTTCAAAACCCAAGTGAGGCAAAGTCTATGGAAGGAGTATAGTACCTTTTACTAAACTAGCAGACAAAGATGGCAAGAATATAGAAGTTTTAAGGACAGAAATCCTTCTTCAAGTCTCAGAGCAACCTTAAAATTAAACTTAAACTTGAAAGCAATGGCACTAAACTTCATTATGTTTCTTGATTAAACTGGCTGGGATAAAAGGTAGTTCATACCTTGCAATAAGGAAAAGGGAGCACTAGGGAGTGTGTGAGAGAAGGGGTAGATTTAGGGTTGTGGTTCCTTTGAGAAACACAGGATGTAACTTATTAGCTATGGAAAATCAGAAATTTTTGGTTTAGGAGAATTATAAGGTATCACAAAACAAAAACTATTCAATTTAAGATATTCTTACCACTGTATTTTTCAGCTGAGTTAGTTAATTTCCTAATTCAATTTGTCACACAATTGTACAATGACATATGTCAGAACAAGGGAAAGAATGGAAGTCAGCTTCTGGGGACAGGGAAAAGCCTGGGCTATTTTTGTAGTGCTTTCAACTTTAATTGCTTGTTGAACTACAACTGCAGAGGTGAAGTCTTTAATGCTGGAAAAAGTAGAAATTTAACCCTGGATGAGAGGTAAACTTCATTTCACATAACACTAAAATATTCTCAATTCTTTCATAACTCAAGGTGAGTTCCAAAACAAAAAGACATATATGAAACATTATTATTTGCCAAAAATCCACAATGAAAAAAACAGAAGTCTCATTTATTAAAAATAAAGCCACACTGCTGTGTCTTAGATCCACTGTAACTGTTGTGATATATAAAACAAACCTGAATGGAACTATAAGAGATTTTTTTCTACATTAACAGACCTTTAACTGTCACGAAAGTCATCTTCAAATAAACTATATCTCTAATTTCTTACATGAAGTAAAAATTATTTTTAAGCACACAAATGGGAAGTCAGTTCTGCAACTACCTGAATTATACAGTGTTACAATAATTATTTTTAGAGATCTTTGTAAAATCTGCAATGTAGAACTTAAATGATATTGAAGTATGGTTTGAATATTGATACAAGGATAGCTTCAAATCAAACAATGTATTTTGAATGGTGACACAGTAATATGACAACATCAACCTATTCAGAGTTAGGATCATCAGTGAAATAAAAACCCTTGATTCTGATATTCTGAAGTGTTGGTATAGTCATTATCTTCCTGGGATACACTTAGCACATGCTTAGAATAATACATTACCACGAATATTGCTAACTTTAGATAGCAATGAATAACACACATTGATCTTTTCAGATGCTCCAAAGTGTAGCCCTTTCCACTATTACTATCTCTTTATTTCTATTATGTGATAAATCAATGTACTCAGTAAAGAAATACACAAACATCCAACCCAAGCAAATAAAGCCCAACCACAGCAGGCAAAAAGGCAAACAACATACTGCTCTGAAGAATTTCTTCCAAAGCTTACCCTTATTGTTGGCCATAGACATGTAGCAATTTACAGAGGAAAAATTGCTGCAAAGGACTGCGTGCAAAAACAATGCAAGGCCACATATACAGCTAATTTCTATGAACTTCTGATCGCTAAATCTAATCAAGGAAAGTTCAAGGTAAACTCTAAATGTAAAACTCTATTTTAATTTTCTTGAAAATACAAAAATTCAGAGAAACTCTGATGAGATGATCAGACAGATGAGCTGAGATCAGCAAAATGCTATCTGTGCAGAATGCAAATAACCAACAAGGCTGACAATGGCAGACAAACAGCCCAGCTGGTGGACCAGAAGACTATATTCATTGTACTGTGCCCAGTCTGTCGTACCATGCATGAAGTGATCTGGACCTCGGTAACACCGGCTGAGAATCCCCTCCCTATTTCAGCTGATAAAACACATCACAGAATTAATTTTTTCCAGTAATTTTAACTCACATGCAGTGAATAAGGCCTGATAGTTTGCCAAGCTGAAAAACAGAGTAAATTTTTTCCCTATAATGTCTAATCGCTTAGTATCCTTATCTTAAGTTGGAACCTGTTGCAGTAGTTGCGATAAAGAGAGACTATTGGCTGTGCACACGTCAATCTCCTTAAATACCTGAAGACAGTAGTTCTCCTTTTTTGCCAATGTGTGAAATGAGACCAGTAACTGCTACAGCAAACAAGGTGACTCCAAAAGAGCCTAGCTGACAGCAAGATGGAATCTGAGTGAGCCCACGCAGTACAGGAGGTCTGCCAACCCACGACAGGCTTTGGCCTCCTTGATGAGGGCAATGCACAGTGCCATCCTGCCACACAATGCAGCAATCCCTGAAAGAGTTAAGGAGGAAAGATGCACCATCACATTATGATTTATACTGGAGATGCCCCAGAATATCCAAGGAGAATTGTACTTCCCAGCAGTACATCAACAGTGCTAGAGAAGTTAGGCAGAAAGTGAAGACTAAAAAACATAGAGGGAAAGAAGCACTCCAGTGCAGACCCCTCATACCAAGACTAATTCAGAATTCATGTCAGTACTACCACGACAACTAGGAGGAGACAGATGAGCAGGTGAGCAGTTGTAAACAGTCAAATGACATGAAAGGTGAGAAATGGCTTGGTGCTTGGCTATGTTGGCGATGAGAATCTTTAGGAGTACCAGGGTTACAATCAAACAATATGACTTGGCCAGAGCATCCACTTCTTTCTAGCTGTGGCTGCAGGAGGCCTTCATCATGTCTTCAAGCAACACTGACTGAAACTTGGGCAGAAGTCCTTAAAGGTTTGAAATGAGAGTCAGGTATTAAAAAACTGGAACCGTGCTAAAAGCATTTAAAGTTAGGACAAAATCCAAAAATATCAACTTAATTTGCAGCAGAAAAAAATTAGGTTAGACAGTAGGAGAGTAGATAGCATGGACAGTTAATCACAAAAGCAGACAGACTGAGCTGGACAAAAGAGCCACCTAGCCCAACCTCCTGTCTCTGACTGTTGCCAGTAACAGATGCCTAGGGAAGAAAACAAGGACACAGAAAGCATAAAATGATACTTTCTCAGAATACTTTTTGAGGATATAGGCATCTGGGACACCAAAACTTTCTGAGCCAAAGATACTGTGTTTGTATTCAAGATTTTTCATCTGTGAGTTTGTTAGAAGTTTTTTGAATCCATGAAAGATTTTAGCATCCATAGCACTGTATTGCAAGTATATCACAACTTAACTCCATGTTGTGTGACATCTTCTTTGTTTTGAATTGCCTTCTGCTGGTTACATTTGAGGTTTGCTACTTGGAACATAGAATTTAGATTTGCTCCCTTTCGATCCTACTCAAGGAATACACTGCTACCCACACAGTCATCTCTTCACCTACTTAGTCTTTCAGAGATTTTGCACTAGTCTTGTCGTTCTTCTGTGTGCTTTTCCAGTTCTATCATATCCCTTTAGACATGTGGAGACCAGCACTGTCACTAGGCACTAACCTGCTATTTTCACAGGACCTGCAAGATCTCGTTCCGGGGAGGCAACCCATCACTATGAAAATTTCCAAATTACTTCTCCCTACATGTATTGCTTTATGACAGTTTTCATCTACCGTCACCTAGCAAATTAGTGTTGTGTAGTCTTTCCGCAGCTCTTCCCTGTCTTCATCTTTACTGATGTAAATACCCTCATATCATTAACAAATTTTGATACTTCAGTATCTGCATCTTTTCTAGACCATTCATGAATACATAGTATAGCACAGACAGTTACTCTTTTTAGGTTAATTAGTTATAACTTTTCAGGTTCAATATTTACATTTTTAATCCAAGTTCTATAAAAATAATTTATTTTAGCACAAATTATTCACATACACAAAACCTGAGTCATGATCTTCCATCTGGATCATTAATGGCTCTGCTTTCAAATTTTGGAATGGATCCCTTGAACATGTAAACACAATCCTTCTTCAAAAGACCATTATTCAGCATGTTACTTAATTCATGGCCACATTTTTAGTGATACTGCTTCACCATATCTCCTGTTTATGTTTTATTTTAGTCTTGAAGACCAAATGGTCTCTCTAATGGAGACCACATAGAAAGCACAAAGCTTTTCTTAATTAAGAAAGACTTGAAAGGGATCACAAAAAAAGCCAACATGACTGAACAGCAGGAGAATTTGTAAGCAGCAAAAAAGCACCTTTCAAAAAGTCAAAGTCATGCCAAATAGGGAAAATAAAGAAAATGGTAAGTTAATGCAAGTGCAAAAGTATAATAGGGACAAGACAAAAAAGACTATGGAAGAAAAATAAAAGACATGAAAACTAATAATAAATCATTCTTCAGACATCAGGAACAGAAAAATATCAGAGAATATGCAGGGCCAATAGTCAGGGTATAAGAGGAGCATTCAGAGAAGGTAAGACCATAAGAGAGAAAGCCAGTGGACTTTTGCACCTGTGTTGATAGCAGAAGAAAACGAGGAAAATATCCAGGAAGAAACATTTCTTTTTGCAAACACATCAGAAGATCTGCCTTAAACTGAAGTGACTGTATTAAAGATTAGAAAATAAACAAAACAAAATGAAAAGTAATGTTATCAGTATTAGGTGGTAGTCATCCAAACAATTTAAAGCAGCTTACAAATGGAATAGCTGATCTATTAATTATGGTATATAACCTCTCACTTATAGTTGCTTTGGCACATAAGGATTGGAATGTAGCAAACATTGCCAACATTTAAAAATGGTTAGACAGGACAACAAGGAAACTATAGGCCTGGAAGACCAATACCTGTACCAAGAAAACTAGTAGAAACTGTAAAGAGTAAAACAGAATTACTGAACATTTGAATAGAAGTGATATAGTTGAGGAGATAAGATGGCTTTGGTAAAACAAAGCCCTGTCTTCCAAATTTAGAGGAGTCCTTTAAAGAGGTCAACATTCATGTGGATAAGAGTAATCCAAACAATGTCTATATGGATTCCTAAAAGGTATTTGACAGAGTATTTATAAAGAAACTAAGCAGACATGCCATAAGAGAAAGCGTTCTTCATGTGGAAAACAACTGTGTAAAAGATAAGGAAAAAGGATTAAACAGTCAGTTCAAATACAGAGCAGAGGTCACTAGGAGAGTTCTGCAAGGAACAGGTTATGATCTGTGTAAGTCAACGCTTTCACAAATAACTTGGAAAACAGGGTAAGAGACTGAGTTAACAAAGGTGGCAGATAATACCATGAGACTCAGAGTTTAAGGAGAGGGGAAAGGGGGAAAAAAAGGAAAAAAAAGGGAAAAAAAGGGAAAAGGCTCAAGAAATGAAACAAGATAACTACAGATACAGAATAATTTCTGTATAAAGTAAAGAATGACTACTTTCTTCTAAAGATGATGGGAAGCAAATAGAGGAATATGACAGAGGTCTACAAAATCATTACAGGCATGAAGCGGGTTTCTAGGAATTACTTATTCACAATCTCAGTCAATAAATGAACTAGAAAACATCAAAAGAGGTCAGCAGGAGCCAGGCTCAGAACAAATACAAAAAATGAATTCTTCTTGGATTAGTAACTAACCTATGCAACTTCTTGCCAATGGATGTTCTAGATTACAATGGTTTGAGGGACGCTGGACAACTACATGGAATAGAAATCTATTAAGGCTTACCAAAAATACACATTAACTATATCTGGCTTAGGAAGCCCCTGAGTAAAAAAAATGGAGCTTGGAAAAGCACTAGAGGAAGTATCAGGTATCTTTTCTTTGTTCTCATACTTTTCCCTAGGCACCTACCCTTTGGCCAGAAGATACCAGCCTCCTAGACAAACTTTGCTCTAATCCATTGTTACATTCATGAATTATGCTCAGGAAGACAGATGGAGGACAGTGAAATTCTCCTCACTGTACCACCATAAAGCCAAATGAGCTCAATTAATAAGCTATGATTTGAATTAAACTCTTGTCCACAATTTTTTTGTCAGTTATTTCCAAGAAGCACCAATTCTAAACCTGTTGACTAACACACTGCTGTTGTGGGAATGATGATGGAAAGCAAACCATTTCATGGGCTATGAATCACTGTCAATCACGTGTTCAAAAGGTTTGGCAAGGACAACTACATTCACTACCCTGAACATCTCCTAGCCCTGTTATCAAGCCTTTACCTGCTTCTTTTTTTCTGAGCCTTGATTAGATGTCAATTTAGCCCATATGCTTTAGGGTAACAGGCTCAAGTAAACAGTTCACTTTCCACCATAAAGTCAACTGAGTTTACAGGAGCTTTGGTAATACCATGCAGATCACTTCAAACCATGAGACAACATTTCCGCTATTTACAGCTTAACAGATAATAGCTTATCTAAGCCATATATCAGTGCAAACAGAGAGGCATCTTATGTTCACATCCACATTTAGCTGCTATGGAACTAGGGCTCACATTTGTTGGCGTAAAGGCAGGAAGCCACCAGGCCTGATAGTTCACGTTCAAGCAATATCTTTGCCTTGCAGTAGTATTAGCAAGGAAGATGGCTACAAATCACATCCACTATTACTAGATGTGAAACTAACTAATATTTTCTTAACAGCAACGAACATCTACAAGTTCCTTAAACACTTAAAACACATACATCAATGTCACAGCCAAAACTTAGTCTAAACAACCCCTTTTTCTCTTATGCCAGAAAAAGAATTTGTATGACTTTACAAGGAACTGGATTAAGGAATTTATTAATAACTATCCCTTTCAGAAAAGTTTAGTTTTAACCTGGATCTAAATCTAAATTAGGTTTCCCTGATCTAAATCGCTATACAAATGCTTCTACCAGGAGAGAAGGTGCACAGATAGAAGGGTTTTCCTGGTGGCATTGCTAGTTTAAAGTACATATGAGTATATGTAAAGTATAGCTGAAGCTAGCTTAACTGTACATGGCTACCATCAAAGACTTATTTTTCCAATTTCCTCCCTACTTAAAAGCCTTGTTTTATGTGATGTATTCACGCCTTTTCTAGTCTGAAAAAACTTTCATCTCAAACAGAGATTATGCCAAGATCGAGGATGTCCACACATTGGTCAGCTGGAAACAGCAAATTTGTCTTATCCATTAGTTCAACACTACTTCCAATTTATCCATTACTTTATCCTACAGATGCCAGTGAAGTCAAACCAAATGGATCTGTGCCAACCCTAAGACAAAAATTCCCTTGTCTCTGCTGTTATCATGAGACTCTGTTACACACAGAGTGCCATGTGATAAAAACAGACCATAGCTGATTGATCAAAGATATTGATCAGACACAGGACAGTTTTTCTTCTCCCTGGCTTTGAATACGACTTGCAAACGCCTCTAACAATTGCATTCAAATATTTCCATAGTTTAGACGAAGAGAACTAAAACATTAATGCACACACCACCTAAACCCAAGGCTATCATTCACCTACTGCAACTGGTGCAAGCATTCCGGGTCAGATTTTCATCAATGAAATTCATGAAATTCACTTGAATTCATTAAAGACCAGGTATACCAATGCTGCAGTTTGAATTCACAGAAAACTCATCTAAAAAGGTTGCCTCAAGCAGCCAATACATATATGATAGTAATTTTTATACAGCTGGCAGTACTAGAAAATATTAGGCTGCTACATACAGGTCTGAGCATCAAGAGAGGGAAGAGTGTAAACAGTCCACAACAACTGTGGCTTTTCATACCCACTTTAAGCTGCTTCTAGGAATGTTCAATAATGTGTTGAATTTAGCCAAAAATCTCTATCGTGAACAGCGATCAAAAACTGCAGTAAAATAACAACTGGGAAGACATATGGCAGCCTTTCCACAATTAAGATACATTGTAAAACAGATATAAAAAGAGGGGGAGGGTGAATCTGTGATTAAATTGCCACTTGCTATGACAGTCAAGTTTCTTAACATCCTTTTCACTTTTCATGATTTAACATAACTAAACAGGGAATTTCTCAATTTTAGCTAAATTTTAATCTCAGCTTTGCTACTTTTTATACTTCAGCAATCCATTGGAACCATGGTAAAGAGGCAAACCCCAACTAAATCCAGGCTTTTTGTTCAATTCTTTCCACTGGATTAAGATTTCTTTTCTCTTGTTGCATTCATCACATATACATTTAATTTTGGTCTGGCAATATCTGCACGCAAGTAACAGTGATACTAAGATTTCTATATCATTTTTAAGAGATCATGCACTTTCACTGCCATAGATTTGCTAACTAGAGGCTATTTACTGTTTCATTTCCAAATAAGACTGTCATAGATATTGAGATATATAAGAAATAAAGCAAGTTTATCAAAGCATATCCTGCATTTAAAACAAAAACATACAGAAACAATTTTTCATTGCCATGATTATGGACTACACAATTCAATTCAATGCCTACAAAGACTAGAGTCATGTTCAACTTATTCATCAATGACCTCGATGAGGGGACAGAGTGCCTCCTCAGCAAGTTTGCTGATGCTACCAAGCTGGGAGCAGTGGCTGAGACACCTGAGGGCTGTGCTGCCATTCAGAGAGAGCTGGACAGGCTGGAGAGTTGGGCAGAGGAAACTCATAAGGTTTAACAAGGGCAAGTGAGGGTCCTGCACCTAGAGAGGAATAACTCCATGCACCAGTACAGGCTGGGGGCCAACCTTCTGGAGAGCAGCTCTGCAGAGAAGGACCTGGGAGTGCTGGTGGATGACAAGCTGACCGTGAGTCAGCAATGTGCCCTTGTGGCCAGGAAGGCCAATGGTATCCTGGGGTGCATTAGGAAGAGTGCTGCCAGCAAGTCGAGGGAGGTGATCCTGCCCCTCTACTCAGCCCTGGGGAGGCCTCATCTCGAGTATGGCGTCCAGTTGTGGGCTCCCCAGTACAAGAGAGACATGGAGCTATTGAAGAGAGTCCAGCAGAGGACTGGAGCATCCGCCCTGTGAGAAACAGCTGCGAGAGCTGGGCCTGTTTAGCCTGGAGAAGAGAAGACTGAGGGGAGATATTACTGATGTCTACAAATATCTGCAGAGAAGTTATCAGGAGGTGTATCCATACTAAGTGATACTTGATGGGAATGGTCCCTGTTGTAACTTTTTGTATCTGTACTACTTGATACTTGGTGAGAATGGTCTAGTGTTGTAACTTTTTAGTGCCTAGAACAATACCGCTGTGTTAAGAGGAATACAAATAAGTAACTAACAAGGTCTTGGAAATCTGTGAGAAAGAACAGCGGTTGGTTACATATAGATTCTGTGGCTTCCAGCCACAGAATCACCATGAGAAGCAGTCAACATGAAGGTCAGAAGCTGAAGAGTAATGAAATAGTGACCCCCAAAGTCAAATGTGGCCCCCGAAATAAGTCCGCACGGTATCTGACGGGTATCATGGCCCGGTTATGAAACCGGGGTGGGGTTGGGCTAGACTCCCCGCACTTGCTGGCCCCATGTGCCGGGACTCCCGCCTACTGCGAATAATCATAAATACCAAAATTTTTCCGAAGGAGAGAGAGGCTGCTACACAACAGAGGACCACATTGCCTCCTCGGGGATGCCTGAAAAGATTATGCCTGCCGACTCTCTCTCATCATGCAGACGATTGGGACAAGCATTGGATTGGCCCTTCTCGAGATTACCATGGGGTCAGTCTGTTTGTAAGTATCTACTAATAAACCGCTTGCTACTGAAGAGTGTTTGTGTGTGAGTTTGTGCTGGCTTGCCAAACTGAACATTTGGCCCCTGGGAATCTAATTAGAACAGGAGGATGGGGCTGGACTCTTCAGTGGTGCCAAGCAACAGGACACAAGGCAACAGGCACAAACTGAAACACAGGAAGTTCCAGCTAAATGTAAGGAAGAACTGGACCAGGTTGCCCAGAGAGGTTGTGGAGTCTCCTTCTCTGGAGATCTTCAAGGCCCACCTGGATGCAACCCTGTCTACCATGCTGTAGGTGACCCTGCTGAGCGAGGAGGTTGGACTAGATGATCTCCAAAGGTCCCTTCCAACCTTACTGATTCTGTGATTCTTATTTTTTGATATATTTTTATTTATATATATATATATGTAACTATATAATGGTATCAATGAGCATTTGTGCCTTTAACCATACCTACTTAAGTAAAATGGTAGCAAATTTAGTAACGTAGCTACATATAGACACAAATGAGTATGCTCTAATGCTTACTAAATGGTTAAATCTTCAGGGGAGGGCATCTGTCTTCTTAGGAAAGAAGAAAAATGCAAATGCCGAGCAAATTTAAGTGAATTATTTAAATAAAGGCTTTCATGTTTAATGTGCTTGATAATAACTAAAAAAAAAAAGTACATGCCATCACTAATCACCTTTAAAATACACAACAAAGAAAACAGTGATGTGTGGAAGAAAACATAAAAGGGTTACTGGAAAATAAAGGAAAGAATAAAAGTATCATCTTTAATAAGCTGAAAGTTGTTTGTAGATGCTAGTTTTATTTCCCAGGCTTGTTTTTAGCAGTTGTTTTTTAAGATTCTCTTGAGGACCAGAACTAAGAGATCACAAAGCAGTTGTTCTGTGAAAATTGTTGAACTGCAGGCAGATTAATGTTTTTGCCCTTTATAGACTTTCTGTGAAAGTTTATTCTGATGCAAAGTGATTGCTTAATTTTCACTTCATAGTGGCACTAATAGAAGTGCATTGGAAAAGCTTGCATCCCTTACTCAAGGACAGTATAGATATGCTTGCTGCGATTTAGACCACAAGGAACCGGCTTCTGATAATGAGTTTAGCAAGACTGGGGGCTCTTGGAAAGTCAGGAGCAATGGTTCTGGGAAAATGTCTTTCAAAGCAGGATTTTCTTCTGATACAGGCTGCAACTGCATAATGACTTTCTTCATAAGTTCTAAGGCATAGTGGTATGAGAAAACCAGGAGCTACGCTCAACAGCGGCCTCCTCCTGATTATGTAATTAATTCCCTGCCTGGTGTTTGGACGGCTCTTTTAGAAACACATGCCCCGTTTCCAGGAGTGCCATTTCTTAGGCAACTGAACTACCAGCGAAAGAGCTTGTGGGGCAGCACCCTGGTGGGGCACAGCGTGGCTCAGCACCCCAGCTAGTTCAGTGCACTGCTCTAGGCAGCTGCTCTCTGCAAGCACCGGGGCAGGTGGGGAGCCAGGAAGCTTTACTGAGATTTTCTGCCCTCCACGCCACAGCCAGAACAGCAAACCAGGGGGGTGCTATCTGGCCAGGAGGCTTCAATGGTCTTTGCTACCCCCTAGCACAAACAACAGAAAGCAGAGGGAAATCTGAGCAGAAGTCTGGAGGATGATAACGAAAGATCAGCTACGCAGCAAGGTCATAGAGATGCAATGTAACAATGATGTATTTTCTGTTCCCACAACAAATAGACTGAAGCAAACACTCTTGTCAAACTAACAAGTTTTTTTTTATGACAGCGTTACAAGTTTGGCCCCTAGACTTCTGGAAGATACCTAACTTATCAACACATAGCAGTCTGTTTTTAAGAAACCAAAATAGTAGAATAGCAGTATGTCACAGGATCACAGAATGATTGAGGTTGGAATGGATCTCTGCAGATCATCTAGAACAACCCTTCTGCTCAAGCAGGGTCATCTAGAGCAGGTTGCCCAGACCATATTAGTTAAGTCAGTAGGTCTTAATATTTAACTACAAATGTAAGTCATAACTGATGCTTCTTTAAATTAGTCTTTAATTATTCTTCACTTTTTGCTGTAAAATTTTTTAATTATAGCTTAGGAAAAAATATTGGTAAAGCTTGTAATTGATATTGGGATTGGAAGTGGTATAGAACAATCTCTATCAGCTGGTAAAAGGATCACAATCAAAATATACACATTCCAATTCAGATAAAAGAAGATATTATACATCAAGGAGCAAAAAATAGAGAGACATTATCTAATGGGATCCAGGTAATAATCATAACAAAATGTGACCGCAGTGTTAAAAGGCAAGGTGCATAGCCTCTCACTATGCAGCAGCATATTGCTGCACTAAGGCTAAGATGACTATGGGTAAGTACATAAATAAATACTACTAGAGGGCACAATACCTATCTATCACAAGAGAGCACAGTACCTCACTATCTGCTAGAAGAAGGACTGCTGCTGGAATAATATATCCAGTGCTGGTGTTCACATTTCAACAAGAATTTGAAAACATTAAAAGTTGCAGGGAAAAAGAAACTACACACAAATTACTAAAAGACTGGAGGACAGACACAGTAACAAACTCATGAAGCTCAATTCCTTCAGCTTATCTAGTACAAGGTAAAAGAAAAATCTATTCATAGTCTCAGGAATTACAAGAGGAACAGAGATCTTCATTTTGACATACAAAATTATAATAGCCAACAGTTGAACCTTTAGAATACTTAAAAACATAAATAAGAGTCCTTAGATCTTCAATTTCAGTCAGTAAGGATACTCTACTATTGAAACACTTCATGAATGATTTCAATGGATTACTCATTACTGACTTTTCTTAAAAGAAAACGGACTGATTTTCCAAATTATACGCTCTTAGTTAATTACTGTTAAAAAACCTAATTTAGGGAAGTCAAAGCGATGCTGGTTTTACACACAAAATTAATCTCCATGACCACAGTATTTCCTTTGGTCTTAAAGCAGTTAGATCAAGATGTGTGCCAAGTGGTTAATCTTCCAAGAAATAACTACAAAAGTAACATCAATGCTGGAAATAAGTATCCCATGTAAATTTAATATGTTGAGACTGTCCAGGATCCCTAAAAGTATATTTTAATAGTCCGGGTGTCAGGGGTTTTTTGTTTTTGTTTTTTTT
This sequence comes from Rhea pennata, assembly GCF_028389875.1. Lineage (NCBI taxonomy): Eukaryota > Metazoa > Chordata > Aves > Rheiformes > Rheidae > Rhea > Rhea pennata. The sequence continues at coordinate 15,306,304 of NC_084667.1, read as the reverse complement.
TTAAGAGTATTACATGATAAGGTTCAAGAACCAGTAAGTTTATGTATTATAAACATATGGATCAAGAGACTCAAAAGTTGTATCAATTTCTTACCAGTAGAAGAGCTACAATGTAAGCTCAGATTTTAACCAGCTGCCAAAGATGAAACTATTCCAAGAACACAACAGCAAACTTTCTGAAATTCATTAGAGTCTTTCACTTCATCCTTACTTAGCCAGTGAAAAGTATTACATATTGGTATTACATTTTTAAAGAAATATTGGGTGTATAAAGGCACTCAAAATTAAATTGCTCAGAATTAAAATTTGGGCTTTAAAAGCAGTTCAATTTGTATTGCTGACCTATTACCTGCCATATTTGTGCACTTAAAATGGCTACACATTGCAGACATTTCATAAACACATGACTTTACATAATGGCAAAAAATAAAGTAACCCTAAAATGGTAACAGCATTCTACAGCTGTTAGAAATCTGTTCTGAATTTACTCATAAATACTATTCCATCAATACAGGTCACATGAGATTTTTTTTAACCAATAAGTATTAATTTTGCTTTAAGGATATTTAATCTTAAATCTGCAAGAGAACATGGTAGAGCTGCAATATATGGCAAGCAGCGATATGAGATTTATACTGAGAAAAGGGAAACATGCAAAGACATGTGTGAAGCCCAAGGACATTATTACCTTTTGTTTGTACTAGGAACTAGAATAGCAACAATAGAGGTAATTATATTAAATAAGAATATAGTTATTACTACTGTTAAGATAAAGAATAATATAGCTTCCTCCATGAGTCCAGTTCTTTTAAGAACAAGAAATATGAGAGCACATTAGAATATGACAACATCAAAAAAGAGCAACATCTATTGCAGGCCTGTTCAAATGGCAGGCCCTAATCCAGATGCTGACCATAAATTAATTCCATCCAAACCTTTACTCTAGAAAGAAAAAATGCTGTAGGGAGCTGTTACAACACACCAACACGGTTCCTATTCAGAGTGATGCATTATTACCTACCAACTCCAAACACCCAGCCAACATACAGCTGCTCCCTCACCTAACAGTCTTCCAAAGGGAGATTAAGGCAAAACTGACTCATCAAGGGAAGATTTATCCAGTCTTCAGGAACATTTATCCAAATGACTGAAGTATCCTAGACTGAGAACTGATGAAATACTGGTGCGAAGGACAAATGCCCAGACTGAATGTGGCATCTAGCTCAAATTTCCTTCTCCTAATCAACAGGGAAAGGAGTGGAACTTCATCTAAAAGCAGGCTTTTAGACAAAGTGTTTCTCCTTCCCTTGCCTCCCCGCAGAATTGAAAGGAGGCAGAAGGGCACATCAGCTGAGCTCCCAGGCAACAGCAACGAAAGGATCTGGTTATGTCGCCTTGTTTTCTCAGCTGGACAATCACAGTGAAGTCACACACAACAGCATGACCTAGCAAGAGTCACAAAACCTACCTCATCGGAATAACAGCCTAAACATCTCCCCCCCTACAGTCATTCTCTGCCAAATTAAGAGTTGAATCACTACAGTTTGGAGACCAGGGAGCACCAGGAAAGGCACAGGCAGAGGACATGATCTTCCCACTTTAAATAGCAGCCAGTTGTCAGGTCGATTCAACAGTAAAGTACATTTTCATCCACAGGAGCATATTTGCAAACTATGCTTATATGTATGCATAAGAATAAATAAATGACAATAAGCACTAAACACTGAACAACACAGCTGGTTTACTGTGAGATGCCTATGAACCCTAAGACTTCCTCCTCCACTCAGCATGAGCATCTTAGTTTTTGTTTTGACTAGGCAAATGTTATCTGGACTAGCCAGCACATTTCTCCCACAGAGACCAATTAATATTTTCTTCACACTGATCTACCTTGTGTTTCATGATTTTTCTCCATCCAGACCAATGATTCAACAGGCTTCCTCACTGCAAATACTATCTTACTCCAGACTCTAGAACTACCATTTCACTTAAATCAAAATGATCCTTCTTCTAACATTATCACGATAACCACTACAGTCTGACATAACAGCAGACAAACTGCACAGAAAAAGAATCATGATCTGACATCAGTTCTGCTCCTTCAGCCCTCAAAGTACCACACACCAATTTGTTCTCAGCTCACTATACTTAGCAATGATACCTTGATTTTGTAGTCTGCTAGGAGCTGAAAAATCAAAGCGTCACATATAAAGACAAGGCATTCAATGAACAGCGCAGTCATTCTGTGCTTGAAACAGTTTCAGTCATCTGGCAGTGCGACCTATTTAGCTCAGAATGCTGGCAAATGGAAAGACAGGAAAACAATAAATTATTTCAAGATAGTAAATAATTGGTCATGATGTTATTTAATTTTTTTTTTAAAAAAAAAAAAAGCTCAGATGTGTTCTAAAAAGTCTCCATTTGATGCTGAAAAGAGGCAGGCTCTATTTATAGATTGCCTCCTCCCCCCTCCCCACAACTTTTCTTTAATACTTCAACACTGTGAAGCTTAACAGACACGTTTAATTTGCTCAGAAACAGTAGTGCTAGCCAAGACTGGCATTTGAAGCATTACTACAGCAGTAAACTTAACAGCTGCATCAAAACACATCCTGCTGATCACCAAACAACAAAGCAATCTAATTCTTATTACATTTCTGAAGAACACTGTACCAAGAAACTGTTGCTAAAAATGTCACAGAACATTAATACACCGAGAGACTGCATGACAGAAGCAACAAACATTATTTGAAAGTTATTTAGGAAGTGGTAGCATAAAGAATGTCCACTTTCAGATTCAATAAACAGTTGCTGACTAGATGCAGTTCCCAAGTATTGGAAACACACACCAAATCTACAAGTCAAAATCTTCTTTTACTCTAGATAAGTCTATTGACACAAGTAGCTTAACACATAATACAGTTTTTGTATAGGTTCACTTGTGAGAGAAGTGCATCAAAAATGTACTGGGAGGAGTTCCACCTGAACAGATAAGGAGGACATCAACCTTGTTTCAGTTTTTCTCTGGTATCGCTCCTGACAGCAACTTGTCCCTGCACCAGCTAATGAATCCTTTTGCAACATCCGAAAAAAAAAAAAAAGAAATGGCTTAATATGTTTTACAAGATCTCAAAACAAGTTCAGCATATTTTACCCTTTCATTATACATCAGGCAGTATTGGAAAAAACAGCTTTCATCATCAATCCCATCAATGAGCTGGTTAACGTCATCCAGGGGAGGTCAACCATCCTTCAGTTATTTCAACCTCTCTGAACTTTTGCACCCGAATGCAACAAATACACATATATACATTTCATGAAGAGAGTAACAGTCTGATGGAGTTCCTCATCGCGCAAATAAACTAATTCCCAAAAATTCAAGAATACCTTCAGAGAAAAGGCAACAATATGAAATAGCATTTGAGTTATGCTTTTCATCATGGGATTGTTCTCAACAATTTGAAACTCAACTGTGCAAGAATAACAGAAAATCCCATCTCTGAATATAATCATGAACAAGATTGTAAATTCTTAAAATACAGTTTTGCGGGAAATACTGAAGATGTGTGTCTTTAATTTCACAGCCTGCCCTCCTTTTCCTCCCTCTTCTTCAGGATTTTCAAAGATTCTCCCTTTAATTCAAAGACTGATTGAAAAAAATCATGCTTGGAGAATAATTTATTGAAAGCTATGACTTACAGAATTTCACAAAAATGGGTAAAAGATATTCAGCTGAATCAAGAGGTGATTGGTCAAAAGGTCGTATTTTTGTTGTTTTAATTATTTTAAAGAATAGTAGCAAATAGGTGATCTACAAGGTAACACAGAAAAAAGTAGACCATAAATTTAAACTGCTGGGAAATGCACCTCGATTTCATAATCAGCTTAAAATCTGTGCTACCAGATTTCCTCAAGAGTATACCACTTAGCATCTAGTACTGACGAAAAAAAATGAAAGAACCTGATTCTAACCCTAAAATTGCAGTAAATATAATAAAGTTGCCAAGGGGCACTATGTAGAAATGCAGTGTTGTGTGATGTTTTCAAATAAGTAATTTTGAAGGAACATACAAGATGTGGTGCTAGCTTCAGGTCTAAATTCATTACTGGAAGCCAGCTCATATGGTATTCAGTGTTTCCAACAAAAGCAGGGAAGTCAACTTTTATTCAAACACTGACATAGAATACAGTACAATCACTAGAGCATTTTACTAGCATATCAAACAAACAAATTGAAACTGTTCCATTTATTTCTACTGTCTTAACTGATTGAAATAAAGTATATTAAGTTTAAGAAGACCAGATTAAAAGATTTAATTCCCATTTAAGTAGCCTAAATACTAACCTGCCAGATTTTTATATACACATATGTATATATAAAAATTTACACACACACATTTTGTATTTTTATATATATATATATATATATATATAAATATATATATAAATAAAAGATTAAGCATTTGAACAGATTCCTTTCATCCTGACACTAACAAGAAATCAAGGTGATGAGTAATTTTTAATCAAAACATGATCTGAAGCTCTTGGATTCTTTAAGCTACAACTTATATTTCAGTCAATTTGCACATTTTAAATTCTTGTATGTCTGTATTTTAAAAGCTAGCCTATCAGACTGACCATCCAGATTCATCATGTGGCACATTGATCTGTAAGATCAATCAAAAGCAGCTCAGGTTTCTCTCTTGTGAGAAGAGAGTGTTTTAAGAGTCGGGAAAAAGGATGAAGGACAGCGGCTGGTCCATATCTGACGCATCCCTCTGAGACCACTAAGAACACTGGTGCCTTTTATTGAAAGGGCAGATGTTTCTCCTCCCCTCTAGCCAAAGGCTTTGTGTAGTGGTTTAACAGAGCAACAGACAACGATGCAAAACGCAGAAGTATACAGAAACTGTGAATCTCCTGTTGTGACTCTCCTGTTGTGACATATAAACTAATTCCCACCAGATAAACAAGTCTTAGCTAAAACAGAAAATACAGCCAACAGTACATTAATATACAATTTAGTGCAACTTCACATACTAAGTGAACGTTTAACATTAGGTACACACACATACAGAACTGGCTGAAGCTGAGTATATACAAGTCAGTTGCGAACAAAGAAAACTTCACTCTTATCTTTCCTCTATTACATGCAAAATCTCTTTTGATTTAGTCACTCACACTGAAAAACCTCCATGGAATTTGTAATGTCAGAGGTAATGGAAGCTGCAACATGCAGTAGTACATGACCATACTAGACCTAAGCAGTATCAAGATACTCCACTCTTTCGGGTTGCTCTTCTTGCTCTAATCTCTACCATTTCCAAAACAACAGGTTTTAAAAGATGATGAAATTCAAGAGCGTAACAGTAGATCAGAAGTATATTAAAGAAAAAGTTTACACGTACTACTACAGTCAAACTCTCTCGTATATCACTTTTTTACAAGCCAAACTAATGTTAATAAGCATACTTCGGGTATAACAAGTAAAGAAAGTTTTAATACTTTGTTAAATATATGCCACAGTGTAACACCAAGGAATCATCACGAAGTAAGTATTCAGTACAAATTAGCTCAGAATAAAAGTGTTAAATACATTTGTACTGTGAGTTCATATCATCAGGATAAAACATAAAATCCCAAATGAAATAACCGTAGCAAAATGAGCTCTAACCCTTTAATTTTCTCAGATACCTCAGATAGCTAAAATGAACTAACATATACACAAACATAGTGTGTTCAATGCAGGCATGGCACTGAAGATGCAGAAGATAAAAAAAAAAATCATATTCCTTTTTCTAGAACCACAGTACAGAAACAAATCATCCATTTTATGGCCAATTGGATTTTAAAATAAGCAGAGTACATCTTATTTTAGGGCTTTCCTCCTCGCTGTTAATATATCTTACTCATTCTGAATAATTAATCTGAAAGTCAACTGGTTTTGCACATACACAATCTAACTAAAACAGCTATTACAAGCTATTTCATAACCCACCTCCTACAGTCCCTTCCAGCTTAATTATAAGTCCTATAGGAGATTCCCAAAAAGCTGTGCTATAAATAGACCGGGGTCTTTGCTTTGTTTCCCCCCCTCCTCCAAATCAGCATAATACATTAATATTTGCAAATCCCTCCCAGTTCACACCAGCAGTTGTTCTCCACACCCGCAAGGTTAGAGATCTCATACCAATCTTTGTCCTCTCACGGCTTCGCTCTAGCCTGATAGCAGAAGTACAAGGATGCCGTAGCAGCTCCGGACCTCATCTGTAGGCTTAGGAACAACGTATTTCCCGATTTCCTTCTGCTCACGCTAAAAGTGTATCATAACGGCTTTTAATACCTTCCGCATGCAGTTTGTATGTTTGCCGTTACTACCGTAGCGAGTACATCTGCGGCCTAGCCAGGCATATTTGTACGCATATATTGATGCAACTGCTGCTAATGGCTCCAGCACTCAGCGCGCTAGACGGCAGGCGGACGGACGGACGGACGGACCGACCGACCCGTTCCCCATCCAGCCTTGCCCGCAGCGGCCACCGCCGCGCGCGCGCCGCGATCAGGGACGGGAAACCCAGACGCCGCTGTTCCCAACGCGGGCGTTTCGCCGTCGGGAGACGCCACCGCCTCCTCGCAGCGGGGGGGGGGACAGATGCACCTCGCGCCTGTGAATTCAAGTTCTCCGGAGAGGGACCCGGCGGCCTCACCCCGAGGAAACCCCCAACCTGCCCCCCGCCCCCGCCGCCGCCTCGCGGAGCGCCGCGGCGCCCGCCCGCGCCCCCCCGCGGCGCGGCCCCCCCAGCGCCGCGCCCGCCCCCGCGGCCCTGCCACAGCGCCGGCTCCTCACCTGGAAGCGGGCCGAGGCGGCGGCGAGTCCCGGCGGAGCCCGGCGCCCCCGGCCGCCCGCGGGGCAGGGCTCTGCGCGGCGCGGGCAGCTGCTAGAGCGGCGCCCGCCGCGCCGGCCGCCGGGCCAGCCTCCGCCCCATGGCGCGCGGTGCGGTCTCTATGGCGACTGCGGTGCTGGGACGGCGCCGGCCCCCCCGCCCGCGGGGAGGGGTAACGGCCGTGCGCGGCGCCCGGCGGCGCTCAGGGCGCTGCCGAGGGGGCCGCGGCCCTGCCCGGCGGCGCTAACGCCCTCGCCCCCGCGGCGGCCGCCGCCGCCGCCATCCCCGCGGCAGTCCCGGCCGGAGCCCGTCCGTCCGCCCGCCCGCGCCGCCTCCCTCTCGCCCTCCCTTCCCCGCCGGGGCGCCACGGCGCCCGCCGTCCCCGAGGGCCCCGCCCCGCCCATCCCCGCTGGCTCGCGATTGGGCAGCGGCTGAGATTGCTCCGAGGCGGTTGGCTACCAGCCCTATCCATCACGATCAGGGAGGCGGGCACACCCGCGCGGCGCCGCCGCGGTCGGGGTTGGTTGAGAGTCGAGGAGCCCCGTCCGCAGGCGCCGCGGTGCATGCTGGGCGCGGGAGGGCCGCGCCGCGCACCGTTACTCGGCGAGGCTCGGAGGGGGCCGCGGGTCCCGGCGGGCGCCCCCGCCGCGGGCCGCCGCCCGGGGCCGCAGGGCCGCTCCCGGCCGCAGCTCCCGCTCTGGCCGGCGGGGGGAGCGGTCACGTTGCGAAGCCGCATTTCGGCGGCACCGGGGGATGCGCCCGCTGCGGGAGCGGCCGCCGCCGCAGCCCGGGCTCTGCCCGCCCCGGGGGGCCCTGCGGCGCCGCGGCGGGGCGGTCGCGCCGGGCTGAGCCCGGCAGCGGCGGGGAGGTGCTGGCGGCGCTCCCCGGGGTGAGCCTGGTTACGGCCAGGGCTCGCCCTCCCCTCGGAGGCCGTGGCTGGCCGCCCCGGTGGTCGGGACGCCTGCGGGGGCCGCGGTGTCAACCCGGAGCCTGGATCCGGCTGGCACCTAAGGGGCACCTGCCCTAGGGGAAGGGGGGCAGGAAAGATTTGGTGTGCTTGTAGGAGTGAGCAAGCTAAACCCACTGCAGTTTTCCATTCATGTGAAGTTCCCTTCAAGAAAGTGGCTTATATTTTGCTGCTGTCATGCAGATAAGGTGATGGCAATGCGAATAATGTGTTATTCTCTTCACTCAACGCAAGGAGATCATAGTCAATGAGCAAGATTAGAAAGCAGCTTCTCCTGCTGCTCCTCTGTGAGAGAACCCAGCGCTGGATGGCTGTGAACCTAACCTAACAGCAGACCCAAACTGGTCTGACTTGCTCCATGCCAGCATCAATCACATGTTTCTTCATGCGTGAAGCAAACTGACCTAGGCCACCAGCGAGAGTAGTACGGATATAGCACTAGTGATCAGGATATATAAGACTGTATCCTTCGAAAGTTACCTGCACTTGAGATCACAGCAGCAGTTCATGCCAGTTTTGCGCTGCAGTTATCAAAGCAGAACTAGCAAAATAACTGATCCTAATGATATTTGAAGGTGTTGCTACAGAGGTAGTGTTTTCTATTATTACTTTTTAGGCACATGGAAACAACACATTCAGTGGTATTTCCTGAAATTCTTTCTAGCTTTCTCAAGACAACATTTTTAAGTCTTCCCAAGAATGTATCATGGCCATGACTGATGACTTTGGTTAATTCCCTAGATCTTTGCATCTCATACTCCAAGCCTAAACTTTCACTGAAAAAAGTTTCCAAATTTTTTGGATTCTGAATTAATATATGTCTCTAGTTTACTGCTGAAACAGTAACATTAAGAGGCTTTACTTTTCTGTAGCCTTTGCAGCTGAACTTTAACAATGAAATCAAATAATGACTAGTTAAATGTCAACTTCCTCTTACGTTTTTCTCACTAACAATCAAAAAGCATTTAATAAGAAAGCTGATATTATGAAGAGATGTTCATCTTATGAATGGAAATGAACCAACTTTGGTTTTACATACTCAGGAATAGACAGAGAGGGTTGTTCTTAGTTTTTTTTTAGAGTACATCTTTTCCACAATTGCAAAAGGAAGTTACGAGATTTGTTCACCTTTGATAGGCACTTAGAAGTTCTCTGACTGACAATATTCTACTGGAGCTACGGATTCTTCAAAAGCCTAAAAGCATTGCAAAACGTGAAAATTGTTCTAGGATAGGCCTGTTTCATATAGTTCCTTTAATGTACTAAACAAATAATCTGTTTGTGTTCCTTCTCAAACAGAGAGCACCTTTTCCTAAATTACAGCCAAGGGTAGATGAATCCACTAATTACCTCTGATTTTAAATAATGGCAGCAAAACTTATTATGTGCTAGGTGTAGTGGGGAGCTCATGAATATGAATCCATCTATGAGGAATTCTTTATTGTTCCCCAAGTGATGGATGTATTGCCTGAGGTGTACAATTCTTTGGGAAAATGTTTTGATTCAATTAAAGAGAAATGGAAAGGCTTTAACAAACTTGTTTGTTTGTTTTGGCTGTTTACAAGCTTAGCACTACTAATCCAACTATGTGGACTATCATATACTATATGCTAATAAAATAATAATAATAAATAAATTATATTCCAAGGTATAATTTTTCTCATCAGTTTAATACTTCAAAAGTTAATTCACCATTTAATATAACCTCACTGTCATGCACAATATAATGGAAAACACGTTATAGTATATGTCTTTTTAGAATGATGTAAGTCAGTATGCACTCTGCAAGCTTTAAAATACAAAGTAGCCTTTCCCTCCATTAGTTAGCTTTCTAGTCATCTGTTTTGTCACTAGCTCTCAAGTTAATATAGAATCTTCGTAAGCAGACAAAACCAGTCATTCAAATAGAAATCAAGTAGGAATAAAATAAAATAATAAAATAAAAATTAAATCTTCCTTAGGCATCATAAAGAACATTTGGCTCAGTTTTTTCAAAGGTGGAGGTGACTTTCAATACTCCAATTTTTCAAAAATAAAATCTGTTTCCACTTCAGTGCAGGAGCTCTTCACAGAAAAATATCTAAGTTTCTGTGAATTCACTGCTCCAAAAATATACCAAGAGGTTCTTAGAGGCTTTCTGGTCTACTATTTTTGGTTCAAAAATTATGGTAAATATAACAGATAGCAGCTTTTCCTTTGCCAGTGGAAACTTGCAGAACATCTTCACCATAAAAAACAAACAACAAAAAATACCGCCCCGAAAAACTCTATGTCATAATGGAATCATGCTACTCTAGTTTTTTTACTGTAGTCTAGCTAGTTATCTTCAGATAGGCAGTACTGACTAGACCTGGAAAAAGCTACACCGTGCCAAAAAATGTCCTACTGCTTCTCTTCAGATTTTACATTGTTGGTTCAAATTGGCCTTCTCCATGTAAAAACATGCCTCTTCTTGCATATAGCTATAACCTTGTTCTTGTTTTTTTAACCACACAGGGTTTGATTTTTTTGTGTGTTTTTCCTAACATCCCATGAACAACTGTTCTAGTTGCTGGAGGAGTACAAGGGGAATGAACTGTAAAACGTGCCTGTGTTTGCATTCTCTCTCTAAATAGTATCTACTATTGCCACTGTTAAAGACAGACTAGAAAGCTAGATGGACAACTGGTCTGACCCTGTAGGGTATTTCTTACGTTCTGATGCAACTGTATGCTCTACATGTGAATTTATTGTGCAGCCGTTGAATCCATATATCAAGTATAAGCAAGGGAAGAGCCACTTCAGCATCTGCCTGGGATGAGAATGAGTTGTCCTAAATCCTCATTAAAAAAAAAAAAAAAAAAAAAAAAAGGAAGAAAAAAAAGAAAAAAAAAGAAAGCTCATACAAGCATATTCAAGTGCAGTAGCCTAGGACAAATAAATGTTTAACTCTAATATGGCTGTGAATTCATCCAATCATTTTAGTTTACTAATACTTATCCAGAAAGATACAGGGAAAGAAGAGGAGCTTCTCAGTCCAACCTGTTGCTGATCTTAGAATCTATTCATACTATGAATAGCCTCTGGGAGGTGGCTTCTCAGATGTACATGTCACCTCAGGGTGCATTCTCATGTGTATGTTCTACCTCTCTCTGTACCTGTAAACAATATACCCATACATTTCTTTTTGCAACAATTATTTGTTCACCTTCATTATTTCTGAAAAGCACTTACATTGTAAATTGTGATGACTTTTATTCAAAATTATAACCAAAATACCAATTTTATAAATAAATCATCAAAATCACAGGAAGGGAAATTACACCTTGCATCAACAAAGGTTCAGGTTTTGCTGTGAAAAAGATTTCACCTTGGGATGGAGAAGAACAAGTACTAGGAATAGTTCTCTGCTGGTTTAACTTTTCTGAAGTCAGGAGGATTATATGAGCAGAAACTTTAGTCTGCTATTTCCAGCAGAGGGAATATAAAGTTATGTAGGAATGTTCTCTTAGTTAATATTTGTAAAATGCTCTGCAGGTTGGACAACTTTATATTTGTTCTGAAGATTTTTAAATAGATGGTCAGAAGCACCAAGTAAATCAATAATGCAGGCTGTGTCTTGTCTTAGTTCCATCCTAAATATCTAACTTTACTTTTCTGTCCGTGCAGTCTGTATGCAAGTGCTGCAGATTAGAACTTTGAAGGTGGAGAGCAAGAGGATGGATGCCCTCAATTCTTCCAAATTATGTAAGTTTAGATGGCAAAACTTCATTTGACAGAGTAGTTGCTACGGAATTCTACGAACAAAACAAAAATGACAGAAGTTTATTTGTGCTGGTATGTGCCTGGGGCAATACAATTTGCTAATCAGTGTGACTGCACGAAAAATTATCCACACTACTGTATATAAGTTGTTACATGTCAAGTATCACTTCAATATTTAATAGTAAGTATCAAGTACTTAATAAGACTGAATAAATAGAACTGTTCTGAATTTTACAAATGTAGAAAATAAGCCTGTAAAGAGAAAGTCAGAGCCTTCTGTATATAACTTGACACAACTCTAACTTAAAAAAAAAAAGAAAATCAAAGAATGAGAATATACCCACACTAAGCCAAAATCCCAGGTGCATCTTTCTTTCTCTTTTCATGAACTAGAACATAAAATCTTGGATTGTCTATTGCTTGAACTCAACTTTTAGTGCTTCAACTTCTGCTTTCTTAGACTTCACAGTAGATAATCATAGAAGCCTAAATTTACTTTCCTGCGAATCTGTTTCATAGTGAGATACAAGAGATACAAGAGATAAAAGAGATACAAGGATTTTCATTGGTGGTTTTTGTCAGAAACTAATGATCTAATGTTTCCTTAAGGAAACTTAAAATTGAAAAAGCATAACCTGTACGCAAATGTACATATACATGTGCTTATGTAGAAAGGTGATAGCTGATTTGTTAATGTTATATGTTAAGCCCTTCAAAACTGTGCTGTTATTTTCCTGAAATAAATGTGTATGGGAGTAGATGATTCATTTTACAAAGTAGATTTTCAAACACACGAATTGGAACCCCCTTCTGCCTAAACAGCATGGGAGTTGGGTTATTCATTTATTTCTGTACGGGTCAGGAGTTCTGAATAATATTTCTGCTCAGCTGACCACAGAAGTAGAAGACATTGCTCCAGAAAATTTCTTTATATTTTGGAGAATCAGAAATCAAATGGTTGTCAGAAAAGAGAAGATAAGAAAAGAAAGAATAAAAAGGAAGGGCTAGATAGCAAGATGCACAGGCTTAATAAATATTCATTTCCAAGAGATGACAAATTCATAATTATGATTAGTCAGTAAATGAACATTCACCAAATCCTAGAATGTATTGTAAGTTGTACCTAATTAAATATATAAATGGAGGTGGAAACAATGCTGTCTTTGAAAACTAGAAAGGAAAACGCATTTTAGACATTCACATTTCAGGCAAAGCATTGAGCAGAAGAGGTACTGACTAAAGATGGAAAATTGCTCATAAAGGTTAGTAGATGAGTAAACAAGTATCCAGTTCACAGCACATGAAGATTAACAGAGAGCAGGGATGGAAGAGACCTCAAGGCATCTAGTTCAGCCCTTTTCCCAAGGTAGGAGCAACTGTCTTTGCAACATGCCTTGCCAGTGTTTCTTGTCTTTTTCTAAGAAGCTCTCTGCTGATTGAAATTCAGCAGTTTCCTAGGCAATCTGTTTCAGTTTTTCACTACTCTCACTAAAAGAAAGATTTTCTAAACATAACATAAATCTCTCCTTCAGTTAATTTCAGCCCATTATTTCTCCTTTTATAACCAAAGCAATTTATTCCCTTCCTCTGTGCAACTACATTGAAAGTATTCAAACGCTATTTTCACGTCTCACCATCAGTCTTTTCTACACTAAAAGAAGCCCAGTTACCTTAGTTTTTCTTCCTAGACCATGATTTCTAGACACAGTGTGTCAAATAACCATGAAGTCACCACTGCAATGACAGAGGTATCTTGGATATTTTTCAGAGGAGCTCTAAAGGTATTGTGTCTACTTGCAGTTATTGTCTATTTGACAGCTTCAGAAACTTTGTCAGTCTCTTTTTTTGCAACTTTTTTTTGATAACTGTTCTTCTTTTTCTTCTTCTTTTCTGTATCTCTTTAAAAGGACTCAGATTCCCTAGAAGAAGGTATCCTGAGTTGTTCAGTTCTAATGATACCAGAGGAGTGAAGAATGACATAAACAGATAGTTTTTAATAAGGTGAGAACAAGGAAATGTCCTGATTTATATGGAAGGTTCAGTAATTTTGAGGAGATATTTGAGAGTATTTTTCTTTACTGTTAGAGGAAGAAAGGTTAATTGGCAGTACAGTGCACCAAAATTATTGATGCTATGATATATGGAATAGAAAGAGAAAATTTCACCTCATTATGTAAAGCGACTTTTTGGGAAAGCCTTCACAATACCTGTATAATTCCATTTCCTAATGATCAGTGTTTGATGTTACAGTAGCTAGTGAGTAAGATATGAAGGTGAAAAGCAAGACTGCTGCATGGTCTGATTTTCAATAATATAAAAATGGGTTCTGGTCTTCAGAAAAAGGTTACAGTTGTCATGGAAGTTTTAGCTTACTAAGATTTAAAATATAGGTTCAAATTCTAGCTCTACTAGACTGCTGGTCTGATTTTAAAGTGAATACAGTCTTTCTGTGCCTTAGTTTTCTATTTGTAATGACTCACCATGAGTCAAGAGCAGATGACTCAGAGGTTAGGGACAGTGCAGCTACTATGGACTGGAATCAGAGCCAGCCTGACTAGTACCAGCATGGTACTTCCCTGAATATATAGGAGCCCTGAAGACTAGCAATACATGTGCAGTCAATTTATGCAAGTCTGCTACAATTTCCCTTTTACTTAAAACTGACTTCAGCATCCATACTGTTATAACCTTAAACATTTGAAAAATGGAAATTATAGTACTTCTTTTCTGATTTGTTTGTTTTGTCTGTGAAGCTTTTCAGGCAGCAAAATGAGGTACGGTCTCTTAAAATGTTTCTATTTTGCATGGTACATAATACAGTGGGTCTTCTGGTATAGTTATACAATAAATAACTGTAGTTGTGGAAAAGTACAACTGAATTAATTTGTTTGCAATCTACTTTGTGGTATTCTAGAGTACTAACACAGTTCCTTTAAGTTAGTGTCCATTACCCCTTGCCTTTGAGTTTTGGTATCACCTTTATATTCCCTCTGCCATCTCTCCTGTTCCATAAGAATTCCAAATGTTGTAATCTAACTTAGATATCCTCTTCTAACCATAAATCATCTAAATACCACTATACTTCCTTACTAACAAATTCAAAAATGTAACTGAGAATTGGACTGTCTGTAAAGACACAATTCCTTCTATTTGTCTAATAACTTAAGTCTATCAGTCATGTAGTTTACAATTTTACAAAAGCCAAAAAAAGCTGATTGTCTAAATACCCTTTTTCATATCTTCTCCTCGTTAACAAACGTCAGTGGACATCTCTTCCTGAACATAAACTCTCCCTTTGAAGCACTTGAATGTTGAAGAAAGATTATATAGTACCCTCTTGTGCTGAACTTATTTAGTGGCCTTTGGTTTTAGTCCATTACTCCAAAATCTCTTACCAGCCATAACTATTTGCATTAAATGCAAGAATAAATGGAAAGCTATCAAAATATAAGAATAATTTAATTTCTGAAAACCACATGTAAAATACAATTTTGTAGCAAGCATCATTCCAAGTAGGTGTTTAATTAGGCTACTATATAACATCCACCCTTGTGGAGTTATACATAAACAGTATTGAACAGATAAATGATTGGCCAAACATTTACTAAACTTTTTCTTTCAGATCCAAAGCCACAGTACAGCAACCTCCACTACTATTACGGAAGTATGTATTTTCTTTCTATACCACTGGGTGATTGATGGCAGATACACATGTGCAAACACTCCTGCTGGTCTACAAAATGCTGCTCTGTCATTATGGTCTTGGTGTGCAGACTTCTCAGCAGGTCTGTAATAAAGTGCATCATGGTCAGTTATAGATGGCCATAAATCAAAAACTAATTTCTGTATATTCAACTTCGATTATTAATTTTGCAGCTGAAAACATTTCCCAATAAGAGACAGAACAAAGAATATGGGTAGCACTGACCTCTAATCACATCAAGATTGGATTGAAGTTATTTCTTAAAATGATGCAGCCTAAGCTTCCACTGGCTGCTTGAGTGACCTTTGATCTCTAAAACAAATAAAAGCAAGCATCTTTCTTTGCACTGTAGTAAAAGCTACATACAGCAGCACTGCCATCTTCTGCTTGCTTTCTTACAGTGCATTGAAGTGCTAGGTTTATATTGCAAAGCAACAAGGAAGATGCATTCTTCTATGCGTAGTAGGTCTGAGGCAATAACATCTTCTAATGCTTAGGATAATATATGTCTAGATTTCCTCAGACATATTTTATTTTTTTCACATATACATTTTGTCTAGGCAGAAAAAAGGACTTGAGACATTTGTCCAGCATCTATAATGTACCACATTGCAGCCTGAGCAAGAGCTTAAAAATCCCAGGCCAACATGTACACTATATATGTACAGACCAACTCAACAGAGCATATTCAACACGTCTAATATATGCAGTCAGCATGAGTATAGCAGGTCCAAAGCATGAATGGTCCATATGCATATAATAAATTCAACACATTTGGGTATATCTGAGCATATGCAAGCATTTGTGTAGCCCTTTAAATGTAGCCATTGTGAAGTGCTACTTCAGATGTTTTCTTTGGAAGGGTGACAGTATGGGAAATTATATTTTTCCAAACTGAAGTCACCAGCAAAAGGTACATTGAGACAATAAGGCTCCTTGCATCCCCCCATACTTCAAGGGAGAGGCTCTGCATAAATTTTCCATACTGTACTAGGCTATGCATTGTTAGATGGACCTTTCAGCATAAACATTAGTTACAACATCAGTTTGATTGTATCAGAAAAAATCAAAATGAGAAGAGAATCCCACTGTATGACTTTCTTCTGCTGGGACATGTCCTTGGGATCTTCCATCCCATGGAGTCACACAATGATGCTGGGAATCGTGGGCATCCCTCTTCTACCTTGTAATGTATGAAACCATGATTCCTGGCAAATCAGAAAGTCTTAATTGTTCTTTTTTCTTCTTCGAATATTGTAATTAGATATAGAAATCTCTGCTTTGCCCAATTGATGGATTGAGCTACACAGATAACTAATCTTTCACTTTTCTCTGATAATAAGCATGATATTACTGATAAATGCAGAGGAGTGTCTATTCTCATGAAAGCATGAGACTATAAACAAGATGGGCAGGCATATTCCCAGAACACACACAGCAATGTCATGATGTCAATCTATTGCCCGTCACTAGCTGGGAGAGGGCAGTTTATGCTACTGAGAATATTTGTATGCATTACTATCCCTGATGCAGGGTCACTTGCAGTTGCTTGTACTCACAGCACTCTCTCTGCTATTCTGATATGTTATGGACCCTATAGGCCAAATCTTGTCCTGTTTGATGACTCATTTCTGGTACTAACATCACCACTAATCTGGTCAAGTGTTGCTGCAAACTCAGCTTTTTGCCTCTGCCATTGCCAGTTAGTCCCGCCAGGTCCATCCTACAAATTGCTACATTCAGGGCTCAGAAATGGAAGAAAGACAAGATGTTTTTGCTCTGGCTTGGGATAAAGAGTTGAGGATAGAGGCTTCTATTAGATTGTTCTTGAAGCTGGATACTTTCCCAAACCAGAATTTACTACGAGGCATTCAGGATGATCCAACTGCTCTTGGAATTCTTGTCCTGGACATAGTCATAGTCAATACAGAATCAGAGGAAAGAAAAATTCCAAAGCAACAAAATGTGGAATGATGGTTAAGGTACATAATAATGAATGTAAATGATGATTGTCTACACAATTATCATTTGCACTTGCAACAGGAACATAGAGTTTCATTATTCTCAGTCTTCTCTGTTTTGGACTCATGCATATTGATGAGAACTAACCAAGAACTAATGAGGACCTTATAAAATACTGAAGCAACAGTCTCTGTTGTTTAGTAACCAAAGCCTTAGGAGATAAAAGAGTTACAGAAGTTGCCATAAATGTAGTTTGTCAGTGAGATCTCAGCTCACACTCAGTTAGTTGCCCTGTTTTGCAGGATTTAACCTGGTGGCATAAGACCCTTGAAATAAATCTCTTAGCTACGATTAGCGATGTAAGAGAGATTAGCACAGGCAGGAGAGTTGAAGTCTTTTTCTCCATCTCCATTGGTGGGTCAGTGTAAAGACAGAATAACTGCAAAGACATCTGGAAATCAGTACCTGCATCTTCTTCAGGATGCATGATCAAGATATTTTCTGCTCTGTACTCAGAAAGGTACCAGTTTTGAGATCTTACTCAGTCCTCTGAATCAGGTTAGTGGTTTCTTTTACAAAAAGTCAGAGATAGGAATATTTGTTTAGCTAAGCAGATTTTAAGTGAAATTGGTGAAATAAAATATGGTTGTTTTAAGACAAATTTACAAGAGCAATTTCTTGAGACAATTTGTATCCAGGAAATGTATTTTATAAACAAATAAATAGCTGTGGAATGTCTTGTTCTATGCACTTGGTTGCTAACAACAGAATATGTAAGTAACATCCTAAAAGCAAAAAGCTACAGTATACTGAAGGAAGTCCTGTGTTTGAAGTGTGGTTAGACCAGAAAAGCTCAATAACAGTATAGATAATATGGGAGAGAGTTTCATGTTTATTGGGCTTCTTCTTTTGAAAGGAGTATTTCTCTTCTTGCTTTCCATAGCTGCAGAAAAAATGTCTGCATGGGTATGCTTCATAACTTTGGAGTTGCTCCTATGCAAAACTGATGTGTGTTTCTAAAAGCTTGGATAAATGTGCTAGTTTCACAGAACTACTAGGAGCATTTGTGGTTTTACTGTAGTCGCATTTGCAAATCTAAGTTAGAAAGGAACAGAGTGGAGTACGATAATGCCACTTTTAGCTCATAATTGCACTTCAGTTTTTCCATCTGGAAGACCTCTTTCTATGATGCTCAAAAAAACGCTATTACAAGGCAGTGCAGATGTCTATTGTAAGCTAATAAATATATTCAGCACTTCATTCATCAGTTAGGGAAAAAATAACATTATGGTGTATTTACAAAAATTATTATAATGGTAAGAGGGTGTTCTCACTACCTAAAATAAATTCAGCAAACTGAAAACTAAGCATAAGCAAAAAAAAAAAGGAGGGGGGGAACATCCACACAGAAGCAGGGAACACTAGACATTCTGCCTAGTGTTTCCTGCAGACTAGTTTGTCAGGAGCAGAGCAGGTAAGTCGTCCTTCCGTCCTAGACTTGATGCACTTGAAGTTTCATGAGAAGCACAGTTGTCCCCGAGATCCTTTGTGTGACCCGGGGTATATCAGTGGCAGCCAGGGTCAATCAGTGAGTCGTCACTGCACTACATTTTACAGTCATTCCCCTGTTTCCTTTGGCATTATGGCTTATACAGAAGACCTTATTCTGGGCAGATTCTCTGTTGGTGGACATTTGCAGCGTGGGTTAGATGAATATGATAATTCCATATATCTGGTTCTCTAGCAAAAATAAAATTGTACCAAGGAAGCTGGAAATTATTTGTAGTAATTATTGGAGGCAACGGTTACTAAGGGAGTTGCTCTTTAATATGAATATTTCAGGATTTTTGTTTTTAAACAGACAAAAGAAATGGCAGAGAATGGGAGAAGGAGCTGTATCAGAGTAGCTACATGTGACTGTATCTCTGTGGAACTGAACTTCACATTGCTTTATGGCTAGAATAATATGATAGATATTCTTACATATACTTCTTTCAAAATGAAAAACGCATCTTGAGTAGATCAATCTTAAGTAAAACTGTTTGGAAATTGTATTCAAATGTTAAAGTGTTTCACAAGTAGGGTGTTCTCAGTGCCACCACTTCAGTGGCATTTTGCAAATTAAATAAATATATTTCACAGAAGAGAACAGTGGGTGATACATTCATATACACTGACCATTGAATGTGAACTGCATATTGCCAGCCATCAATTCAGAATAGATCCTCTGTGTTGTTGCGTGCGTTGAGAGGTGAGTATCAGGGACAAATAAACCTATTTGTAGCAGCCATGTACAACTATTTAAGTTCAAGACTTGAACTGCTTAATTGGGGAAGATGTCAAAGCTGCTGTCACCAGACTTAGCAGTCAGGCTGTCAGCTGAATTCCTATGGGGGCTTACTTCTCTGCCAGCCCGGTATTCCTTTACATGAGGGCTGAAGTACACCGTTGAGGAATGTGGTGAAGCAAATCTTGCCATTTATAAATGACTCTTCTCTGGACTTCTTTCTCCAGAGTTGTCTATCAACAATAAATTTTTCATGATTATGATTATCAATATGATTATCACACTATGATCACAATCAACAGTCAACAATAACTGATAATCAGCCTTAATAATTATTAAAAATAGGTCCCTGCTTTTGAAGTCAGAGTGCTACTGGCCTCAATGCTTTTGGAAATCAGGCCAGTAAGGAAAAATACTGTGTATTTTGCACAATATTCTATGTATTGATCTGTACCAATGATGCACAGAGATGAATAACTTTCAGGGAAATCACTTTCCTCGCTAACTAAATATAGCTGAAAATAGCATGAATAAATTAGAGTTCATAGGCATTAAAATGTGTTAATATTCAAGAGCATAAAGACATCCCACCATAGCCTAAAATGAACAGAGCAGCCTATTCCATGTCTGCACAAATACAGTTTATTCCTTCTTACAAATATGGATGAAGGCACTAGGATATCGTTACCATTTTAAATTGCACTTCACAACAATCTGCTTACCCAATGTTAAGCTTCACTGCAGCTGAGGATCCTTAGTGAGCAGCATGCAGCTCTGCTTCTGTAGGAGTTGTCTACAGGAGGTTTTCATGCCATTTTAGATGATACCAGTCTTATTCAGATAAAGTTAAGTAGTAGAGCCCACTAGCTTAAAAGCAATTATACATGACAAAACCATGCTTAGAGCAGGTTTTGTGGGGAGGAAAGAAAGAAGAGAGCTCCATATTCTCACATGTGTTGAGGAAAAGCAATCACAAAGGATCAGAAGCATTAAAGGGTAAAAGTTCATGGTTTGAACCCGAGGCATTACCAGCATAGTTCTACAACCACATCATGTACGCTAAAAGAACATTATCTCCAGCTCTAACAAGTCTTAATTCTCAGATGTCATTAGCTGCTCTCTGTGAATGTAGTATTACTGGAGAGGTGCAAAGGAGAAGTTAGCAGCAGTGCTGCAGAAGCCATAATGCTACACAGAAGCAAGGTAAAATGTGCTGGGAAAGATCGTATCGTTTCTTACACCAACTAATAGCTGGAGTAAAGACAACAAACTTTGGAATACTAACTCCTACTTCAGGTGAGAAACTTTGAAATAGCAAATTTGAAACTGTATGTGTATGCATGGTCGTGGGAAGTCCCCCTGAATTATGTCAATCAGTGTGATACTTGGAGAGCAAAATAAAAGGATCTGTGGATCAGACAAGAAAGTCAGGGAAGAGAAGATAATTCCTTCATCCTCCGAGGAAGAGAAATAGAAAGAGGAATTATCAGCCATGAATCAGCATGGGGGTTTAACAGGCAGTGGGGTGTGAGGAAAAGTGCAATGTGCCAATCTCTCTCTCAAGTCCCTGGTTTTTAGTTTTCAGCCAAGTTATGAGTTTTAGTCCTAGACTTTCTGTAGTAGGTTTTCACTGAGGATCAGAAATGTCTGTTTTACCAAAAATATTCTCAAATTAGTAATAGGGCTTTTCAGTTCCTTTGGCAGTCTTAAGTGCTTTGGAAAAGAATGTGACAACCTTAAAAGTATCGCATCCTGATACTTTTGGAAACTAAAAAATCTCCAGAGACAAGGTACAAGACAGGGCCAAAGACTTTCAGCAGACAGAAGCAGTAATGATAGTTGTAATCAGTTTAGGAATAAATCCAGGTGTCTCTGGGAGGCAGCAGCAATCCTGGAAGAGAGCCCAGCTGTGCTAGCAGTCAGTGGAATGGAACAACTGCTGGGCTTGTCCCGCACGAAACATACTGTCAGAAGCTCAGTTACCATCAGAAGTTGGAGTTACCATCAGGAAGATGAAAAGGAGAGAAGAACAGGCAGGACTAACTACAGTAATAATAAGAGTACAGAAGTGGGAGACAGAAAACTGAAAGAGAGGGATGTGAAAAGACAGACAAACCAGCTCAGAATTTGGATGAAGGTCCTGACTGCTTGAACAATCTGCATTCATCTACACAGCAGTTTGAGCTAAGAAAAAAAATGCTTTCTTTTTCTTTTTTTCTTTTTTAATTCAAATTCATCTATAGAGAGAACTTAGCTGATGTTACTTCAGACTGAACAACACCTAAATTATTTACAGAGCTTTTAATGACAAGTTATTAGGGTCTGAATTTGAGATTTCATCCAAAAATATTTCCATGTAGAAAGGAGAGTACTGTTAATAAGGGAACAGCAGGTGCATCAAAAGTAAGATAGTAAAATAGGAAGATATAAATTACCAAATACATGAATAGGTCCTTGTTGTTGTTCAAATTGTTGCCCCTCTAAAGAAATATCTCAGTGTCCCTTAGGCTGTAGAGTCTTCTTCAAACCGGTGAATGGAAATGGTTTCAAAGGACTATGAAGATCTGGTTATTAGAGACAATGCAAGCAGGAGTGATTTTTAGGTTTGACTCCAATATGAGGGACTCAGGGGGAAAAAAAAAGTTTAGAGATGGTATGAGGGACATAAGACATGATTGTTACTGTTCTCAGGAGACATGGAAAGAGAAAACAACTTTGGCTGCAGAAGCAAAGGTTAAGACAGTAATGTCACTGTTTTCTAGGGATTAAATAACCTCATTTAATATCTTAAGCCATTCCAAACATTAATTTTTAATAAGAACCTTCAGAAAGGAAGGAAGGGCAGTCAGAGTCACAGAGTATCTTAAACTTGACTGCTTCCTGCGTTATGGAGATTTACTTTTTTCTAGTGATACATTACTTGACATAAAAACAGCAGTGCTTTTATGCCAGATCAAGCTGAAAAAAGGAGGATTTGGAAGATAGAGATTTATTCCAGTAATATATTCAGATCATAGCATGGAAAAAAACCCTGTGTGCTAGCTATTCCACAGGATAACAAAATTTTGATATTATTTTCTACAAAACCAACAATATTTCAGAGTTTAAATATCTCCTGAACTTTTTCCTGTGTGTGTATAACCACACTCAGTTTCCCCTTCAGAGTGGTCATATCCTAATAGTATAAGTGTAGGCATCAGGCTGCTTTTTGCTAGTGTTTTCACTGCACATTGTCAGTGAAATGTCTAAAAACACCCAGAGCATACTGTGTTTCTGATGCTATTTTTAGATTTTTTTTTCCATACGGAAATAAGCCTTATGTGATTATGCTGTACATGTGTGCCTGTTTGTCCTGCTTAACAACTTTTGAACTCAAATCTGACCATGATGTAGAAATCTAAGAATGAAGGATTCCTACAACCATCAAGTAAATATGTGCGACCAGTGGGAATGAGGGGCAGTATCAGTCTCCCACAGCGAAAGAGCGGATCAGCTCACTTCTACTAGATATCAGAAAATCTGCACAGAAGAATGTTCTCAGGAGAAAAATCCATAGGCTTGATTGGGTCACTTGTTTATAAATGCTCTAGTCAGTCCTTAGAACCGTGTTTTTAAGAGAGTTATATTGTATGAAATTTAAACAAGACCTGGGACACTCCTTTACTGTCAGAGTGCATGAGGAAATTCTCTGTAGGCTCTATAAATATCCAGTCAGACAGTAATCTCCCTCTCTCTCTTCTTCACAGATTTCCACTGCATGCCTCGGATATATGCTCCTAAGCAGCTTACGAGCTTTCCTTGACCTACGCTTCTTTTCTTAATGCTGATCTGACTATGGCTGTCCTCAAAGTAAAATTCACCAAAACAAAGAGGGACAAATTGGCTCAGATCCTATGGATCCTCAACTGGGTTTCTGTCGTGAGTGGGATCATTCTCTTCAGTCTTGGCCTCTTTTTGAAAATAGAGATCAAGAAACGCAATGAAGTGATGGCAAAGGGGAACATTAACTCTGTCCCCAACATGCTGATCTCTGTGGGGGTCATAGCATGTATCATCAACTTCCTGGGCGGCAAAATCTGCTATGACTGCTCAGATGCCAACAAATTCTCTCGCTGGAAACTAGTTATGCTCCCATACATTGTATGTACCTTCTGTTTTACTTTCTGCATTCTGGTGGGTGCTCTCATGTGCTATGCCATGAGGAATGAGCTGGAAGAGTCTCTCTATCTGGGACTGAGGGATGCCATTAAGTACTATAAGGACACAGACATACCTGGACGATGTTTTTTAAAGAAAACAGTGGACTTGTTACAAATTAGATTCCAATGTTGTGGAAACAATGGATTTAGAGACTGGTTTGAAATTCAATGGGTATCTGCTCGCTATCTGAATATGGCTTCCAAAGAAGTTGTGGAGTAAGTAGTTACTAGTCATAAGGAAAATTCTATGAAAAAAGCTCTTTCAAGAAGAATTTGTAATGAACAAAAAGTAAACAGCAGTAGCATCAGAAGATTATGAGATGCATCAGCATTGAAGAGAACATGGCAAAACTGCTTGCTCTCTGCCACCTGGGAAACAAACTCTGACAGTGTTTTTCCTCCGTATTAAAATGACACTTTGTGGGTAGAAGATTTCTCTCAAAGATCATTCTGAGTAATTCTTGTAACAGATCTAACGCAAGAGAGAATATTTCAGTGAGCGTAGGCATGCTCACAAACACCCTCATAGTTTGATCAATGTAGAATCTTTTAGTGGGTAATGACAGAAGTAACACTTTGTCTAGACCATATACTCCACCTAAAAACAGGAATATTGAGGTTCTCTGGCAATGCCAAAAAGCATCCTGCTGCTTATATTTAATCATTCTGGGGTTTTAGCATAGACCTCAAATGGCAAAGTAGATACTAATTCCTGCTGGGCTTTTGTCTCTTAATGAAAAACCGTAGAATGACCATGCTACTTGCAAAACATACTTACTACATACACACTCAGAAGTTGCCCTTTGCTAACCTTTTACAGACGTTAAGCAAAGCAATGATGTATCTTTCTTTAACAAGGAGAATCAGCTACCTCAAAATTTTAGGTAGAGTGAATTGATAATGAAAAAGTATTGTACTGTCAATACGCAGTGAATCCTAAAGACCACTGAACATTGAAAGAGCTTTTTCCTTCAGATATTAGACTTGACAAACTCAGGTTCAAACCTTTGTGTTCACACAAGAGATACTGTCCACACCATGTACATGACAGAATAAGAGAGGAGAAAACGCTTCAGTAATTGTTTTTGTGTTGGTGCCTCACAGGATGTAGCAATTGTGAAATGATACACTCAAAAAGAAGAATTTGGTGATTCTTACAGAAAATAGAAAAGGTAGCAATCAAAATTTAAAACAAGTAACACTCAATCCAATACGTAGTAACTCTTCAAAAGCTTTAAAAAGCTTCATTCATGAGAGTCATGTAGCAATACAATTCCTGGGTGCAGATCAGAGTAATAATTCCAATAGCAAGCACTGCCCAACGGCAAGCAGTTTGGAGCTTCAGCTAGAGAGGAATCTTTATTTTTTTTTGTCCTCTTCTCAGCGATTTCTGAATGCTGAGATAAGATGTTAGGTTGTTCATTTCCTGTTATTACTGTTTTTAACATAAAATGTTTCAAATAAATTGGTTGTTAATAGGCATATTTTTCACTGGATCAAGCAAAAGGAGGAATTTGGCAGTTCCTCTTTAATATATAATTAGCAGACAGGAAGAGAATAGGCAGGTAGGAGACAAGATTTCATCTCATTTGGTGAAGACCTAAAAAGATGATGAATGTCAGTGTGCAATAATTGATTTTGAAAGATCAGATTCACAGATCACATCAGAAACACTTCATGGTTTCCACTTCCACAACTGCCTCAGCACTGAGGTGAATCTTTTCACAGAGCCTTCCAAGAAAGCTTAGGCTAGAAGTATGAAAGTGATAAATGAACACGTTCAACCACTACAAAGTGACAGGTAATAAGTTTCAACATGAAGTTAAATGGCAAAAGCTGGAATGGCATTTGCCAAGTGTTTTGCTTCACTGAACTCAAAAATCAGTGGCAGAGGCCAAAGATCCTATTCTCACAAAATTTGCAACTTGAAACTGCATTATTGCAAAGCCCATTAGAATTGCAGATTTAGCAGAAGACAGAACCTTGGAGAATGTAGACCAGAGCCTGCCTGGTTTGTTAGCTATCGCAGTAAAGCAAGCTTCAGAGCAAGTGTTCTGGAGAGAGAAGTTGGAAAGCAGTAGTGACACAAAGCAAATTGACTCAAGGTGTTTTACATTCTGGTTCTGCTCTGAAAAGTGACATGGCAATGGAGATTGTCTACAGGTACTTATAGTAACATCTTGTTGTAGGAGAAGAGTAAAATATACTGCTTTTTATTTCTGTGAGCCATGTAGAAACAGTAATGTTTTCCTCCTCTGTGGTAGCAAAACTCAGTTATTTTAATCTGCATGGCCACTTCTGCCATCATTTTTGAGAAAATTCTGTCTGTTAATTTTTGCCCCATGTAGACAGCAGACATCAGCAAAATGTTTGTGAGGGAAACAGCTGAAGTAGGGAATTTCTTTTACAATGCATAAATCAGGATAATCTCATTTCAATTGCCAATATCAAAGTTGATGCTGTATAACTAAATTATATCATTGCCAAAATCTGGTAGTGAAACATTTGGTAGGAAATAGGCCCAAAATCCAGCTTGCTTAGAAAGTTCATACAAGATTAAGAGGGAACCAAGTATTTTGCTGAGCTTCATAGTGTAGGTAGTCAATTAGTACTCAGCAGATTAAGAGTAAAGGAGTTGAGAACTGACATACTGCCATCTCAAATGAAATTTCCTCATCTTTCTTCATAATCCTATTTTCTCCCTTTTCTACATCTCCACTGCTAACATCAACACCACAATGTGACAACATGTGGAGTCAAGCAATGGAAATGGTAGGAGGATGAGGCAGGTTACAGCAGTACAATCCTACGACTGCTTTGGTTA
Source organism: Rhea pennata (assembly GCF_028389875.1). Classification (NCBI taxonomy): domain Eukaryota; kingdom Metazoa; phylum Chordata; class Aves; order Rheiformes; family Rheidae; genus Rhea; species Rhea pennata. Next base: position 15,279,734 of record NC_084667.1, on the reverse strand, counting down.
GTTACAAATCATTTTTTCAGAATCTCAAAAGCAAGTTCTGCTTTACAATGTTCTGATTTGAATTACAGCAGATCTCACTCCCTCAGCTGTATTACTGAGATATTTCCAGCTCTCCTTTTAACAACACCAAGTCACCACAATCTTTGATTTGCCACAAGTAGAGGAAAGACTATGGCAAGGGGGAAATAACCAAAGTCTGCAAACTGCTGTTGCGCGTAGCAGAAACAAAAGTTTAAGGGAATGTGTTTTAACGTACGGATGTGTTTAACTTCTGGATGCAGTACTGTATTTGGGTCATGTCACTGAAATACGCAGGGCGTGTTGTTGGCCAGGCAAAAGCTTCCCTTTCACCCTCTTCCTGCCTTCCTTCCCTCCCTCTGTGAGGTTTCTTTTTTTTCCTCCCCCATTCTAGTCTTCTATTTTGTGCCTCTCTGGCTCCCTTCCCTGTTTTCCTACTAGTAAGTGGCTTTGCCTATACCAGTTGCACTGCTTAAATGCTTAAGTCACAACTGCAGTGAATTATTTAGATTCTTTTGCATCTGTTTCATTCTCTTGCTGCTTACAGGAATATTAAAGTCAAGAGAAGCTGAGCCACAGAGTGAAGAGCTACATCTTAAAAAGGGGAGGATTTCTAGGGCCATAACTTTCATTAGAGTTCTGCCAAGAAAAAACAATTTCTAAAATTGTCTTTAATATTTTCAGTGCAAAGATATCTAAAAGACATCTTACTCTCCTTCACCACAACACTGAATTTGCATCTTACATGTACAATACCAAGAACCAAATGAGATACTACACTAATACCATACTTAGGAAAGACTGTAACAAACAAAAATTTAACTTTCCTGCAGTGAGCAGTATCAGCCCTTGGAAATATATTCTCTGTTTCCCTTTGTAACTCTGGAAGGGCTTGCGTTGTAGCAGACATTCAATCTTTTTATTAAAAAAAAAGTATCGACACTTTCTGCTGCTGATACCGCATTTATACTCAAACTTTCTATCTTGTTGCAGCCGTCTGAAGAGTAACGTTGATGGCAAGTTCTTGGTGGATGGAGTACCCTTTAGCTGCTGCAATCCAAATTCCCCACGGCCCTGTATCCAGTACCAGCTTACAAACAACAGTGCTCACTACAATTATGATTTTCTGACAGAGGAGCTGAATATCTGGGTGAAGGGGTGCCGAGAAGCCCTGCTAGATTACTACACGGCTATTATGCAATCCATTGGTATTGCAGCGTTGCTCATCTGGTTGTTTGAGGCAAGTGTCATAAAAATGGTCTGTGACAGCTTACTTTGAGAGACTTTGTGCTCTCTAGGATGGGAAATAACTGTGGTGTAATGTGTGAGAAGTACCTCAGTATGCAATACTCTGAATATAAGTCCACAAATACTCCAAAAATTATTTCAGGGTTTCCTTTAGTATAGACAGCTTTCTCAGAGTCCTCAGAGTGGATGCAAATCCCATTGAAGAGGGTATCTTTTAGAAATTATGTACATTAATTTAGTATACTTACAGAGCTTTTTCACTAGACTATGGCATATTCCTTGCCTTGAAGCATTTGCAGGACCAGATATGGGATGATATATGCAGTGACACAACTGCAAGAAAATAAGGGGAGAGGGTCTGAGGATTGTTTTAAGTCAGTTTTAACAAAGAATATCAGAAAAGTGGGATAGGCCTTTGGCTGAATACATTATTTATTGTAAAAATCGAGCATAATATTAGTATTTCAAAATCTCCTTTTGGAAACATAACTTTACCATATAGATGGTACATGTAAAAATGGAATACATTTTGAGATGTAGACTGCTTATTATGCCATCAAAATAAGCATTTCACAGGCAGGCAGATACATGTGCAAAGATGCATTCTTTCTGCTGGTGTACAGTAGCAGTCTTTCTATCGGAAAGGCTAATTTGCCTGGGTAATTCGATCTACATATAAAGGACTCCAATGGCATCCGTAAAAAATTCAGTTTTCTTCCTTCTTCAGTAATTGTTTTTTTTTTTTTTTTTTTGATTATTGCTCTATTAGCATATATATAAAATATTTCATCACAACAGTCCTCACGCAGTGCTACACAGCCAGTGGTGCCAGAAGCTATAGGCCTTCGGCAGCATTATGAGAAAGCTGTGAGCCTGCTCTCTCTGCTTCCTTAAATATTGGTAAGGTGACAGCCCTGATCTAGATCCCAGTAGGACTACGAAAGTGGGGGCTTTTTCCTAAGCTTAGACTTGGGCCTTCCTCTTTTCTTTTTGTGCATAGGTATGTAGGACAGACAGCTTAATCCTGATTAAATCAGGGTCAATTGAAAAAATGCCATAGAAGTTAAGAGACTAGGATTTTTTTCCTCAATGGCTGATGTCTCAATTAATCAGTCATCAATTCTGCATCAATTAGTTGTAACCTCTGAGGCTGCTATGTTCCTTAGTAATTCTATGTATTTATGCTCTAATGACATGCAAGTGGGAATGTTACCCGAGGAATGAAGAGATAACCAGATAATCTCTCCGTGGTATTTTTCTTTCCAGAATATTTAATTTATTGGAAGACTGGTTGGATATATTGCTGGGATGAAGAATTTGTCTGCTTTACTCAATATTAGTAGGTCTGCCAATAAAGAAGTCAGGAAGTTGACTTAGTGGTAGGACTGAGGCTGTAATTTAAACTCTGTTCAACTATTAACATTTTCTTACAGCTCTCTGTACTTATTGGCGTCCGGTACCTACAAACAGCAATAAAGAACGTCCTTCTGCTAGGAGATCTGGAGGGTGAATCAGATGGTTGGTTACTAGAAAACAGCTTTGTGGAAACTGCCAAATACAACATCAACATCATCAAGAACCTTGGCAAAGCCAACCAGATCTCCACTGTCTCAGGCATCAGTGACCCCAACATTGACATTTCAAACACAAACTGTGGCAAAAACAATGTTACAGGAAAATCTATCCCCACAGCTAGCTAGATGCGACATCATTTCTTTGAAGACTTAAGTTTAGCTTTGACACACTGCAATCTTACAGTTACCAGATTTTTCACTGGTGGGGAGAAAATAGGGAAAGTAATAAGACAATTGAACAAACTATAGACTGGTGACAGCTCCAAAGTTACACTTCTTCAGTTAGTTGTATTTTCTTTACTCATTCTTGTGAAATCCCTGATTTTCAAACACTGCACAAAACAATCTTTTGAAATTTTCCAACTTTCTCTCCCTTTTTCACATATTTCTGCCTTGGTCTGAACACATCAGAACAATGATTGTGCAGGAGAGGGCTATCGTACCGGATACCAGGATGTCCCAGACAGAGTAGGTCTGCATCTACTAACATGCAGATTGGTCAACCATGTACCAACAGACTTTGTGGTTATTGTCACAACCACAGAAATCCAGCAGCAGGAAATCCCCCCCTAAAGAAATTGTTAAACTAGTCGCTCTGTGCTTGGATGAAAAGATTCTTCTACAAAAAGCAAAAACTGTGAAATAAAGAAATGCTGTTTAAAATAAAGTCCAATTTAGGACAGGGGAAATTTTAGCACATTGCCCAAATCTACATTTATTTAGCCTTTTAAAAAAATTTATTAGATGCATTCATATAGATGAAATTGAGTTGAAAAAAGATGAAAGTTAGTTCTTTATAGTGTGTGCGCGTGCACACGTGTGCATGTGCCTGCATGTGTGTGAACAGAGAAGTTAAACAATGTGAAATCCCCATACTTCAGAGAAAGCCAACGGTCATACTTCTGAAAATCAGCAGATAATTCTAAAAGAAGTCCTACTCAAGAAAACTGATTGATGGCTCATGGCAGGATATTAAAATTCAAGGTGTCATGTGATGGTACAGGTCTAAAAACAAGTGAATATTTTCCATAAACAAATACTGATTATCCCAGATATTTAAAAGCTCCTTATTTCAATAGTATTTATATAGATTCTGAGGCTGGAATATTAGGGATTATTTGGAATGAATGCAGATGGAAAGATACTGACAGCTGTCCCATCACATTTCTTGTAGAGCATTTGAGAACTTTTATGTCAAAATATTGAGTGAAAGTGTTTGTTTCTACAGCTAAGACAGCTGCAGTTACAGGATGCCGATAACTGTGATTCATCACTAACAGTAAGATTACAAGCAGATAAACAGAATAGAGAATACATACACAGAATAGAGGATAAAAGACCAAATAAAACATTTTTACTTTTTACCGTTGTTGAAAACACGTTGTTTGGATATATCTTTGGACAACTCATGCACTCTTTGCATCTAATCACCCGAGTAAAAAGTTATCGACATCACTGTGATATCCAAAGCAGAACTATTCCAGCTTTTGAAATTGTACAAAAATAACAATAAAAATTCCTTATTGTCCAACCTGTCAACCTGTCTGAATATAATGTTTCCTAGAATAAGAATTATATTGTAAGAATACATTGCGAATAAAGTGTATGATGTAAAAACTATACTGTAATTCAAGTGGGCTATACGCATGATTGTAATTACAAATTAAATTTCTCCAGTCCTTAAAATCTTAGGCATATACTTAAGTATGTTAAAAATAAAAATGGGCAGACTGGGTCTGTCTGTAATAGTAGCCTGTAGCAAATGGTTTGAAAAAGGCTTCTAAGAAACAAAGCAATTAGAAAATAGTTCTTCCCCTGACATACCTTCCTAACTTTCAGAAAACAGCAGTTTGGGAACTTACTGACAACTGTAGTTGTATCACAGTGTTTTAATAGCTTCCAAGGGGCTTTTCCTTCATGAATTTGCATGACAATTTCTTAAAAGTGATTCATGTTTTTGATACACAAAAAACTTATGACAATGACCTTCAAATTTTCATTTTTCACAATTCAATTCTACATGCTTTTTGGCTTCCTGACAATTTAATCTGATATTCCCTAATTCTTGCTATAAACTGCATTTGACAGTTATTACTCATTTACTTCTTTCATACCATTCAAGATTTTATAACTCTATTATAATTCTTCTTGATCCTATCTTTCCAACTTGAAGCAGCAACTATTTAATCTCTTATTCTATGGACATGTTCATAGAGCAAGTAGGAGAACAGAGACTACATCAAACGCCCTTTAGATGGATGCCAAGCTGGTGGTAAAACAACACTATCTTTGTCAAGCATTTTACTATAATTTTACTATACTCCAATACTTTGCATCTCCTATATTAGGACACAATTTCAATCCATAGAAGACCTAGGACATCTGTTTATACTGAAACTATTCACATTCTTTATATACAACTCTTCTCCAGTTACCTTTCTATATGATTTGTCCTCTTTCTTACAATGTTACCTTTTTCAACAGTTTTCTAAAGTGTTTGTTATGCCAGTATTCCCCTTTAAAGTCACATATTGCAAATAATGTATCTTATTTTTAGTCATTTGCACAGAAGCATGTATGCATTTGGTCTTCATTTGACTTTTTGACTTTGTGTGCCTTACTTAGATGTCTTTATTTAGTGGCTGCTCTGGCTTTTCATCTGAATTTCCTAACAGTTTCCATCCTAAAACTTTGTTAAAGGATATGGAACTTCTTAATTTCTCTCATGGCAAACTGCATATTCAACCCAACTCTTCTGCATCGCTGGCTTTCCCTGTCTTTTCACCACTTTTAAGCAGTAGCAGGCCAGTTCCTTTGGACAGAAATTATCTATCCTGTCCAAACCGTATTCGTTCAAAAATCATCTCCAGCTAGTAATAAATTTAAACCACCTTTCTCTATGCCATTTTCTCAATTGTACACTGTGATATTGGCTCTCTGTTCTCCTTTTCTGTCTTTCAACATGATAATGGAAGAATTTCAGAGATGTTTATAGTTAGAATGCAAGTCTTCTGGCTTTTATGTTTCGTCAAATTAACAAAAAGTATGTCTACTCCTTAAAACAGATACACTAAATCAAACCCAGTGAACCTGGAAAATATAAGCCAGATGGAAGCAGGTATGGTCTCTCTCTCTCTCTCTCTCTCTCTCTCTCTCTCTCTGTGTGTGTGTGTGTGTGTGCATGTGCATGTGTGTGTGTCTTTTTCTTACTTCCTTCAGGACACTGAGCATAAGATTCCTGTGCCTTACTAAAAGTACGAAAATGAGTTGGCAGAATAAGGGAAAAGAAAGAACATAGAAAGTCGTATTAGCTTGAGAGATCAAGGACAACGTCAGTCAAACACTGCAAATTAAACAGACCTTGCAATGGAATGTGATACAGTGCAATAAAAAAACGTGATAAAATCCTTTTTTTTTTATTTTTTTATTTTTTTTTTTTTTGTACTTTTCAGATGAGAGTATGCAGTGTCACGTGCTTCAGTCTACAGTGGTCTCTTTCGCTATACAATTTAGTCTGTCTACATTTGGAAGAGCAGCTGTAGAGTGCTTAATAATCAAAAGGAGTAAGGTAATCAGAAATAGCTCCAGAGATGAAGAAAATAAATTATTATTTCTTCAGTAGATTTCTTTCATTAGGGAAAATTGAATCAAGAGGATTAAGTAGGAATACGCAAGTTAAAAAATGAAATTCTTTAAAAATAAAGGTTAAGGATGTTTCAGTTTGATGAAAATGGTTACAAAACAGGAACTGAGAGTATAAATTAAAACAAAAGGAAAACACGTACTTTATGATATATGTCCTAACGGCAAAATGTAGTTAGCTGTAGAAACAGAGGAAACCTGACATCTTGCTCCATTTTAAATCCATCTAGGTCATCTATTTAGCTTGCAGAATTCTAGCAGCTGTGAACTTACTCTTCTCTCTAGTGGAGGTCCCTGTGTGATGGATTTGTCAAGAACTAAGTAATTTCTTTCTATAACAAAATAACAGATTTTTGCAGATAGAAAAAGCAAATATTATCATACACCATGATTTTAACGAGGCTTTTGACACTGACGTACGTAACACGCTGGTGGATGACAAGTTGACCATGAGCCAGGAATGTGCCCTTGTGGCCAGGAAGGTCAATGGTATCCTGGGGTGCATTGGGAAGAGTGTTGCCAGGAGGTCAAGGGAGGTGATCCTGCCCCTCTACTCAGCCCTGCTGAGGCCTCATCTCGAGTACTGTGTCCAGTTGTGGGCTCCCAGTACGAGAGAAACATGGAGCTACTGGAGAGAGTCCAGTGCAGGGCTACAAAGATGCTTAGAGGGCTGGAGCACCTGCCCTGTGAGGAACGGCTGCGAGAGCTGGGCCTCTTCAGCCTGGAGAAGAGAAGACTGAGGGGGGGATCTGATCAATGTGTACAAGTACCTGAAGGGAGGGTGTCAAGGGGATGGGGACAAACCCTTTTCAGTTGTCCCATGTGACAGGGCAACAGGCAATGGGCAGAAATTGAAGCACAGGAAGTTCTGCCTGACCGTGAGGGGGAATTTCTTCCCTGTGAGAGTGACGGAGCACTGGACCAGGTTGCCCCGAGAGGTTGTGGAGTCTCCTTCTCTGGAGACATTCAAGGCCCGCCTGGATGCAACCCTGTCTACCATGTTCTAGGTGACCCTGCAGAGCAGGGAGGTTGGACTAGATGATCTCCAAAGGTCCCTTCCAACCTTACCCATTCTGTGATTATATGATTCTATGATTCATAGAGCAACAGGAGAACACAGACTACACTGAACCATTTTCAGATGGATGCCAAGCTGGTTGTAAAATAATACACAGGAAGCATCAACTGTGCACTACTGAAAGAAAAGGGAATATTAAGGGAGGGGGCAGTTACACGGGAGCCTGTCTTTGCTCCATTACTTTCATTAATGATTTGCCTCAGGCATTGGAAGCTGCAAACACACTGGAGGTGAGGGATCAGATTCAAAATAATCTTGACAAGCTGGAGAAGTGACCTGAAAAAAACTAAATGTCATTCAAGAAGAAGATGGGGCAGAAATGCATCTAAGCAGTAATACTCAACTCAGGCTGAAGGAGCTAGGCCAGGCAGAACTTATCCAGAAAAAAAGATCCCAAAGTTAAGATGAATCATGTTTCAACTCAGATTTTTTTTTTTTTTAATCGTATGCCCTGTTGCCTGATATCAGATTGTTTCCACTGTGAACCTAAACAAACATCTGGAGGCCTCTTAAGAGGCACCGCAAGTCTTAACACAATCCAAACCACAGTCTTTGCACTGAAGTGTTTTGGTGGAGCCACATATCATTAGAAAATTGAGAAGTCTGTCTAAATGTGATTTTAAATCCTTTTAGTATCGTGGCCTTGCTCCATGTAGGCCATCTCTTCCAATTAGGCCTGGATTTGCACTCCTAATTCCTTTTTGTGACCCCAACAGTTAATTTTTATTCTATATCAAACTGTAGAGAAAATACATGTCCAAGAAGTGATACAATGTTGTGGTAAAAGCAAGAAAGTGATTTTTTTCTTCTTTTTGCTATTTTAAATAATGTTATCTCTATGAAATAGGTTAATTCCTCGATATTAGATGTTTAAGTCTTTACTCAATAAGATTTAAAAGCTATTTAATTTAAGTGTTTGACAAAGGCCTTCTTAACTTTAATGATTCACTACCCAAGTAGAAAGATGAGAGAGACTTTACAGGGACAAAATTACATTGCAAATTGGACTTTTTAAGAAGAGAGTCAACCATAGCAACCAAAACACAAGAGAGTTTTAAAATTGGGAGTAGTTTTTCAATCATAAACTAAAGTACAAATAATTATTTCCTATTTGAGAGATTGCAAAATGTTCAATAAACAATTGACTCCTTTCATTTTAGAAGTGTTTTAAGTGATAACAGATTGAAATTCTTCTGAACAAACAGACTTAATACTCCACTAACAAAGCACTGGAAAGAACTTTCTGCATCATGGACTCTAGTCCTATCACAGAAACAACAGCATACGATTAAAAACAAACCAAGAAAAAATAAAGAAAAAAAATTTTTTTTATCCTTACTAATTCTATTGGAAGGAACCTCCCTCCCTTGCAGTTCAGAGACCTTATTCTAATTTTCAAATTAAATTTATTCATCCATGATTCATAGCAATTTGATCTTGTGCCAACATTGTTCTTCAATTTAGATAGTTCTTCTCCTTTTAAAGTCTCTGAAAATTTGATATCCAATTATCTCTGTCTTTTTCTAAGCTTCTGCTTCTCTAGAAAAACATAGCTTGTTTAACCTAAGTCTCTTCTGCCATGATAGTTTTCTATTTCCTTTTTCATTCAAGTATTCCTTGAATTTCCTTTTACTTTGAACTAAGCTTTGCAACACTTGTATCCTCAACACTGAAAACTCACTAGTGCTTTGTACAATGACATTGATAGTTCCCTATCTCTACTGGGACTACCTGGACCAATGTATTTTAGGATCTTATTTGCCTTTTTCTGGCAGCATCTCACTGATGAGTTGCATCTGCCATGTGCAGCTGACAAACTTCTATTTTATGAAGATACCTCTCTTCATTAACCTCAAGCTTCATTTTATGACACGATATTGTATTTCATCCTATTTCATCATATTAAACAAGAATAGTCCCCTGACTAATTTGCCAGGACTCCACTAGCAATCTTCCTTCGGTTTGATACTTCCTTATTTAAGGCTAATTATTATAGTTTCTACTGTCCCTCATCTCAGTTTACCCAACAATTTGCCACCATGTACTATATCAAATATCTTATATGAATGTAGCTACATGCATTACATTTCCTTTGTCTAGGAAATCACACTCTATAGATTTCTATCTTAGAAAGCTCATGTTGCATGTGCATTTCATTTTTATTTATATCATAATTTGTTCTAAAGTCTTCTACTCGATTATAAGCAGTGTAATAGGTCTGTAATTATCTGGATCGTTTTCACTTCTCTTTTTCAAATATAGATGCTATATTTTCTGAGTTTGGTGAAAAAGTAATCCAGGGTTACATTAGTCATTCCATTATTACCAGTACTTGTTTTCCCATCTGGATCTGGAAAACTGAAGTTCTAAATGTTAACTCTTGATAGCACTTCTCTAACAACATTATAACGCTCTCTTCCTGTAGCCAAATCCATACCTATAGGTCTATAGCAGAATCCCAGTACTGCTTTAGTAAAATTTTTTAGAGTTCCCCCAAATAATTTTAACCAGCTGATTTATTCATGCCCTCATTTTTTCATAAACCATATATATATACATATATACTAATGTATATTACCTATTACCTTTCTCATACCTTTACTAAACATCACATTCATCAGTATTTTTTGTTCTGATAATCCTTCAGTAAGGATTTCAGAAAGATGGAAGCAGAATCTCAGAATGGTTGAGGTTGGGAGGGACCTCTGGAGATCATCTAGTGCAACCCCCTGCTCAAAGCAGACTCAAGCAGGTTGCTCAGCACTGCAGCCAGGTCGATTCTGAGCATCTCCAAGGATGGTGACTCCACAACCTCTCTGGTTAACACATCGTCCTTGTACTGCATTTGCTTTACTGCATTCATATAAACCATCATCGAAGCTTTGAAACGTGACTAGAACTCAAGATACCCGAGACACGATCCCAAGTTAACTCACCTCACACTTGTCATACGCAGTTCTCATGGCCGAGGCTCTGATGAACCTTTCCCAGGTCTGCACTGCTTGCTCCTGTAGGAACCTAGAAAAAAGATAAACCTACTGGTGCTGCACACTGAATGTTAACATTCACTTCTGTCCTGCTCTTTCTTCTACTGGCAATACAGCGCACATAAGATTTATATATGTCTAAAAAAAACCAACAAAATCCTTCCTTTCAAGAGGAGATAAAAGTGAAAGTGCAGCTTGAAAGGGCTAGGTGTCATTGCAATTGGCAGAGATTTCAGCTCCAGGCAGAATGGATGCATGTGAGTAATACCTTCAGTTACTTGGCCCACAAGGAACAAATAGCTGCTGTTCTGATTCTAACCATTTCCCTGTTTTTTTGTCTTTCCTCCCTGCCCTGCATGCATATCATCCAGCGTGAGAGTTAGCAGCCAGAATGAGTTTTGCAGTGTGCCTGCACATGACTGCTTATATACACTTGCAAAGCACACACATTACTCATAATCAGTAGTTTATGTATTTGTTATTGCTTAGCAGATTGAAATGGAGTATTTTTGGGGTATGAGGGTAATCAACTGAATGCACAGGTCTTGGTACAAAGGGGAACAGTGAGCATTTTAGGTAGGAACCATAAGAAGACATTGCAACTCTACTGCATAACCACTTACATATGCTCAAAGTTGCTGTTCCTGCCATTGCTTTCTGCTGTTCTGCAAATGCATGTGCTGAGGACAACACCGCTGTTTCATTCTCATACATGTTTTCCACAAGATATGCATTTATAATTTGCACTTGTGGATGCAGGGGCTTTCCTAGACAGATCTGTTGGTTTATTCTGTATTTAGGAAGAAGGTAATCTTTTTTATTTATCTGTGATTTCTACCAGAAATTTTAAGAATTAAAAAAAAAATTAAGCAAACATAATAATCTGAAATCACTCAATGTTACTATGATCCCAAAAAACTATAATCCCATTTGCAAGTTAAAAGTTGTTCAGTATCATTTTTATTGCTTTCTGTGTTATTCTGTTGCTTTTCAGTCAACATGCCCAGTATTTGCCAATTATGTTAAAGCAGTATTTTCTCAGTGCTGGGCAGATCTTAAGGCTTGCTTAATTTTGTGAAAGAATAGATTACATCCTGAACACTAAATACATACCACTAGTGATACAGAAAAGGTCCTATGATGGTCCACAGCAAATATCTGTGCTAACATACAGGTTAGAAAATAGTTTTACTGTCACCACACAGGCCAGCACAGCAACTTAGCAAGGCCGCGTAACGCCTACCTGCGTCACCCTGCCGCTGCTGCCCGGGCCCCGCTGCCGCGCTCACCTCTTATCCCAGCTCTCTGTTTGCTTTCCCAGATCCTGGCACTCATTCCCGCAACTTCTCATTTTCTTAGCTTAGTTCCTCGGCCGGATCGGGTAGGATCCTTCCATTAGGGGACAACTTCCTCAACAGGTGTATTTTCGCTCTCTTGGCCGCCTCTCCTCCTATCGCCTGGCGTTCCAATTTCTGATCAGCTGAGATTTCTTTCGAAAGACTAGCAGAGTAAGTCTGCTCTGAAAAATAGCTGTGAAGAGTGAACTAAAATGATCATCCAGGCTGAATGTCCCTGGGAAAAGATCCAGAGGTTTTTGCAGTAACATGTTACTGTGCGGAGCAGCAGCACAAGTGTCCAGTATGCACACTCCTAAGGTCACGCGCATGCTTTACTTCCTATGAAAACACATTTTGCAATAAAAAAGTTGATATTTGATAAATTTCTCTCCCAAACAACTGTCCAAAATTGCAAAAGTGGCTAGAGATGTGACCACTTGCGAGATTAACAGAGTACCACCCCACAGGTCCAGGGGACAGTCACTGCCTTAGCGATTCCTTAGCCAGCAGCCGGGTCGCTGCTGTTCTGCGGGGGGCATTCAGGGGCCCCCTCAATACAGGCACGCTAGTAAAGTACGACATTATGCAGCAGTGGGAACAAATACAGCTATGAATTTGAAAGTCTCAGCAATTCGCTGTCTGATGATACTTTTTCAGTAAATTTCTGCTTGCTCAGTTTTATTAGTTTCCTCAGACAGTGAAACTACACTGTACGTGTCGAGCTTTATAGCACCAGTCGCAGTTGCTTGGATTTCCCGGAGTACTTAGTATCACAGCCACCATATCAAGAAAGCAAGCTCAGGCAGCAGACCAGGCTGCCTTTAATTCTCAGTAATTTATAAAGACAAAGATGGCATTAGCAAGCCAAGCCTATAAGCTGCAGCATCTGCTCAGATACAGAAATAAATACGATTTGTGGGACACTTCTTATCCTATTTGTTATTAATGCTTAATCCAGTCAGAACGAATAATAATACATTTGTGCAACCAACTTCAGCAGTTTCCAAAGTAGAACTCATCTATGTAAACTCATCTATCTTCTCTATGAATGCCTCATAAAATAATCTAAGGAGTTTCAATGTTCACTTTTTGGTGACGGGACTAAGACAGTTCCTGTAAAGGTTGCAACTGCAATACTCTTCCTTTAAAGTTGATTACTACTGATGATACTTGCTTTACACTGATCATAAAAAATTAATTAATATCAAATAAATACAGCAGTTTGCTTTTTTTTTTTTTTTAACTCAAACAAAATTCTAACAAACAAAAAACAAGAAACAACTCCCCATATTTCCTTAGAATCTGGAAACCTCCCTTCTGCCAGCTGAATTTTTTAAAAAATAGTCCTACAACAAATGAATCACAGCATTTGAAATCTTGAAAATAATTTGCTACACATTTGCTCTTTATAAATTTCTCACTATGTCAGTAGTTTGGCTCAACATAGGGTACTCTGTAGTTTAGCAAAGAATCATAAAGGTTTGAAGCTCATGGAACATAAGTGGAGTCTGTCCTTATTTATTGTGACTTAAATCAGTATTATCACTTAAATGGATGATCTTGTCCTGTTCTACTCCTGTATAGTCAGTGCAGAGAGGCAGACTGTTTGGAGTTTCACTGCAGCGCAGAACTTGCCTATGTAAATCATATTGCTCAATGAAGTGACATTTGAGCCTGACCTGAGAAAATAAATATTCCTAGATCATTCTCAGTATCACAAGATTGAGATGCATTCTATTTGTTATTTTTGGTAAAAATTAGCATGATTCTCTGGAAGAAAAATGGGACGAGAGACGACTGCAGGCTCATCACCTTGAGTTGATTACTTCTCAGACTCAGCATAACCTTTAAGTAGAAACTCTAAGGTGCATTGGGATGACCTGTGTCCAAGCATTAGACTGTATCTCAATGCTGGTATCCAAAGAGACTAGTATTGCATGTTATTCACTCTTAAAAGGAAGGAGGTATTATGTTCAATGGTTTGCTGGAAAAGCCTAACCACAGCTCCTCACAAATACAGCATAGACTTGAGGCGATCATCAGATCCACGCAGTCACTAATATCTGCTTCACAACATTTTGTGCAGGGTCACTCATTCAAGCGTGATGCCTACAGACCTCCTAAAACTATATCTGATAGATTCCAGATTGACCAACAACCTGCAACTGAACTGCACAAACTATAGCCTGTTTCTTGACGTCATCCTCATGAAAATAGAGACATACAAAAATAAAAAAAATCTCAGCTCTACTTTCAATGATCCATCCGTAACTTTATACACAGTCTCCTCTTACTCACTATTGCAAGAAACAATATATATAATTACTTTGAATGTCAGCTCTGTGCCTCAATGCACATTGCTATAACACATTCTCTCATTATTCTAGGCTTTCAATCATAATGAATGTAAATTAAGAGAAATGTTTGTTGTTGCCCATTTTTGGCAGCAAAAAAGATTTAGCTTGTGTGTAACATATGATTAAAACAAAATCAGAACAAGATTGTAATGATAATTGTAGAATCAGTATGGTTGGAAGGGACCTCTGGAGATCATCTAGTCCAAACCCCCTGCTCTGCAGGGTCACCTAGAGCATGGTAGACAGGGTTGCATCCAGGCGGGCCTTGAATGTCTCCAGAGAAGGACACTCCACAGCCTCTCTGGGCAACCTGGTCCAGTGCTCCGTCACTCTCACAGGGAAGAAATTCCCCCTCACGGTCAGGCAGAACTTCCTGTGCTTCAATTTCTGCCCATTGCCTGTTGCCCTGTCACATGGGACAACTGAAAAGAGTTTGTCCCCATCCCCTTGACACCCTCCCTTCAGGTACTTGTACACATTGATAAGATCCCCCCCTCAGTCTTCTCTTCCCCAGGCTGAAGAGGCCCAGCTCTCGCAGCCGTTCCTCATAGGGCAGGTGCTCCAGCCCTCTGAGCATCTTCGCAGCCCTGCACTGGACTCTCTCCAGTAGCTCCATGTTTCTCTCGTACTGGGAGCCCACAACTGGACACAGTACTCGAGATGAGGCCTAACCAGGGCTGAGTAGAGGGGTAGGATCACCTCCCTTGACCTCCTGGCAACACTCTTCCCAATGCACCCCAAGATACCATTGGCTTCTCTGCAGAGCTGCTCTCCAGAAGGTCAGCCCCCAGCTTGTCCTGGTGCCTAGGGTTATTCCTCCCTAGGTGCAGGACTCTGCACTTGCCCTTGTTGAACCTCAGGAGGTTCCTCTCCGCCCAGCTCTCCAGCCTGCCCAGGTCTCTCTGAATGGCAGCACAGCCCTCAGGTGTGTCAGCCACTCCTCCCAGCTTGGTAGCATCAGCAAACTTGCTGAGGAGGCACTCTGTCCCCTCATCGAGGTCGTTGATGGAGAAGTTGAACAGGATGGGACCCAGTACTGAGCCCTGGGGGACGCCACTAGCCACAGGCCTCCAACTAGACTCCACGCCACTGATGACGACCCTCTGAGCTCTGCCTTTCAGTCTGTTCTCAGTCCACCTCACTGTCCACTCATCTAACCCACACTTCCTGAGCTTATCTAGGAGGATGCCATGGGAGACAGTGTCAAAAGCCTTGCTGAAGTCAAGGTACACAACGCCCACTGCTCTCCCCTCATTTACCCAGCCAGTCATCCCATCCTAGAAGGCTCTCAGATTGGTTAAGCAGGATTTCCCCTTGGTGAATCCATGCTGGATATTCCTGATCTCCTTCTGTTCCTCCATATGTCTGGAGACAACATCCAGAACGAGCTGTTCCATCACCTTTCCAGGGATGGAGGTGAGGCTCACCACCCTATAGTTGCCTGGGTCATAACTTTCATTTTTGGGAAAGCCTCTTCAAGGATCTTGTCAGCAAACTAGTTAGCAGGACTCAGTGATTAGTTTAGGTTCAGCATTGTGCATCTGGAAAAAAGATGTTCAGAACTGAAATATTTTTCAAGAACATGCTCTAGAAAATAAAATGGATTTAAACCATAAAGCAAAGCATGTGGACAGTTAAAATCCTCCTCTTATAATTTTGCACATTACACCTTGAGAAACTTACTACACAAGAAATGGTGCCATGGCTTTTTTTTTTTTTTTTTTTTTTAAAAAAAAAAAACACTTATGTTCTAATATTCTTAAGAACACTTCCACAAGTAGATCTTAACCTACCCACCTTTACCTTCTACCTTTACAGTATTTCTTTTTTTAAAAAAAGCATTTGTCCTATTAGGAATAATCATACACCATTAACATTCATACTTTAAACTTACAGTAACCAAAGCTAAAAGAAAGCAGTAAGAAAGTGATGACAGCCAGCAGTTTGAAACATACAGAAGTTGCCAGTATCCCTTGTCCTTTTTCTTTGGCAAAAGATTTCCCAGCTGTTTGCTTAGCACTATTAAAAAAAAAAAAAAAATTTAAATGGGTCACACAGAACATTAAACAAATAGCACAAACTTTAACGAGGTATCTGACAGACAATACAGCAGGTTCCTCTCTGAGAACCTAAAAAAAAAAAATGCATACACCAGAATCACTCAACTAATCAGTTTAAGGACCTTTTAAATATTAAGACTTTTTACATACAGATACAGACACTGCGGGAATTGCATCTTTAAAAATATCAGGACAAGTTTCAAGTGAACTATTGCTCTAACTAAGAAATATATGCTAACTAGCACTAACTAGTACAATGATGATATGAACTGCAATGATAACCGGTATTGTTTATCAGTCATTTACTAATATTGATTATTCCCCTTTTTGATACCGACTGTAAAATGTGCCTCCAAATAAAAGTTGAATAATCTATGAGAAGTTACTTTATTTCTCTTTTAAATATACATATACAAGATATTTTATTTCAAAAGCACAAGAACATTATACAGGTTTCAAATTTACATTTTTGCAATTAAAGATACCAATATGTGCATTATCAAATAACTTCTTCTGTCAGCTTGGATGGAACAGAAATCAGTGGCATAAGCATCTCACAATCACTAAATACAGATTATACTCACAGTGAACAAAACTGCATAGTAATTTATGAAATGAAAAAAAATGACTACTCTAGTCAGTGGGTGATATGGGAACCCATTTTCTAAATTAGTATGTGCAAACATACAGAAAGATGCAACTTTTCTCCTTCTTCTCTCGCTTCTTCAGCTACAAGGAGATCTCTAGAGCTTTGAACAAAATCTCCTCTGCTCAGACCAGCTCCTGTCTTCATGTAACATGGTTCAGACTGAACACAAAATAAAAGTGATCTCGCTGCATGCTGGATAACGGAATTTTTGTATCAGTGAAGTGCAAGGTAACTGGAAGTTTTTGATAAATGAATATTAAACACCAGAGGGGAAAAAACTAAGTGAATACAGTTTTGGTATCAGTGAGGCATTGGTTTGTTAGTCGTAATACAATGTTTTTGTGGTAACAACGTGATGACCTTAGAAACGTCCATTGCCTGCAAGTTTTCATGACAACTGTTTTTCTAAATTCAGTATGTTTCAAATACATTTTAGATAAGACTAAATAGAATTAATAATTATCTTTAAGAGTTTTATATTCAGGTTTAAAATCTCAATGAATCAAAATAAGGACAGTCATCTTAATTGCAAGAAACAGAATAGCAAGAAAATATAGCAATGCCAACTATTTATATTGCCAGGGAAGGATTATTAAAAGTATTTGAAATCAGAACAACATTTGAATTTATCTGTATTCCATTTTTAGATGAGTTATGTCTGCTGTTCAGTGCATATGTACCCTAAAGATTTTAAGAAACTAGCAGAACAATTATTATATTTAAACTAAAATCATTATTTGAGACAGGAACAGCCATGGGATTCTAATTATACAGCCAGTAGGAAAAAAAAAGTTAGCATTCAAACATGCTCTCAGATATAAACCTGTCATATACGTTAAAAATCTCCCCTTGCAAGCCTTATTAAAATGACACAAAAGTCCAAACAGCAAAGGGGCAAGGAAATTTAGAGTACTGCCATCAGACTTTTATACAGAAATGGGTCTCCTCAAAAGGTGTTTTTACCTGTCATGTTACAATTTCCCTAGTGTATTTTATGGCTGAAATTCAGAAAATTGAGTAAACTTAAACTGAAGCGCAATCACTTATCAATTAGAGAGAGTTCAATCACAGCGTGCTATTAACTATTGAAGAGCAGAGACTTCCCCCCCACCCCTTTTCTTCCCTTCTTTTCTAACTGGCACTGAAGCACTGAATATTAACTCCAAAATACAAGCAGGACTCCAAACAATAATGACAGAGGATGAAGAGTGGAAAAGCCCTTAAACATGGGCACACAAGCTTACTTCTGAATCTAAAATCTGCTATTTTGGGGCCTTGATTTTAGTCTTGCGATCACTTTTAAAGACTTCTATTTTACTGAAATCTCCGGGTCTTGCATAACTTGCAGAGCTACACTAAAACCATGTAACAGTATTTTCATGTTTGGCTCTCAGAGAAAACCTTATGGGACAAACTCTAAAAGAAGTAAAACTAACCACAACCTAATCAAACAGTGTAGTTCTAGACCTCTTAAGATATAGAACACTAACAGAGGACAAATTAATTCGATAAAGTGCATTTCTGGCAATGCAACAAGCACAGACTTTATTTTTTGCTACAACAAGCAAGATGACAGTTTCCCCATGCACTTTCTACACCCCTTCTTTAAAGGGTGTATATTAATGAAAATACTTCATTAAAAGCCAGGATACAGCAGAGTGCAGTATTTTTCTGCACAGCTTAAGCACTTCTTTAACTGTTGCTACAGATTACAAGAGGCCTGGCACCACTTCCACTCCAGTGATAAGCCACAAATCTCAACCAACTTAAGTTTCACTAAGCCTGGGAAAACCACCTAGAAAGAAAGTAAAGGAGGCTTTTCCTTCATCATACTGTTTAGGTATATTCTCAAGGCAAGGTAGTGACAAAATTTGCTATTTGCAATGAAGAACAGAATTTGGGAAACTGTCCTCTTCAAAGCAAGTGAAACAATTACAACACCTCAAAAAAGTAAAAATACTTGATGATCTGCGTGTTCAATAAGAATTATATGGGGCTGTTCTCCTGTGGTGGGGGGTAAAAGAAGAGCAAAACATATGAAATGAGATTCTGTTTCAATACATCAGTAGAACATCCAAGCTAAAGAATTCATCAATCATGTGACAGAGCTACAGAATCCACTTTACAGTAAATTATTTACTGCCGTCCTTCTTTCTTTTTCAAAGCACTGTCCATGGTATGAGATTTCACCAAAACTGGGGACTCAGAGCAGTTGCCAATTGAATCCAAAGAAGATCTGATTGGTTTCTTGGCTCCTGGCAATCTCCTCTATGATGCAGTGTTGCTGCCATAGCAGATGGAGCTTCCGGTAACGCTCCCGACATAAGTGCAGGGGATTGCCTCTTCTTCACAGAAAGAAAAAAAAAAATAAAATAAAAGGAGAATACTCAATAAGCTATCACAGTATCAACTTTTCCCACAATCTGCCTTCTGTTTTCTCATCTCCTTTCCCCTTGAATCTCTAGTCACGTCAGACAAGTATTTTTAGAAAAACTATTCTGTTAATAGCCTGGCTATTTCTAAGAGTGTTAATGCTGGAAAATAATTGCATGAATAGCAACTACAGTGAGTCTACTAAGAAAAGAAAAAAATTATTTCTACAACATGGCAGTTATACATTTCTAATGAAAAGTATAAACAAGTATTCTCACTAAGAGATTTTAAGAGTATCAAAACAGTGGATTTTTCAGTAATGAACGACCCGTTCATGACTGGAAAACTGTCATCAGGAATTTAAACAAGTTTACCAGGCAAAGATGCAAATTACAGCACTGAACACACTAGTAGGGGGAGAGGGGGTGGAAACATAGTCTAATGAGTATTTAAAAAGACACAGACCAAAATAGAAATGTAAAATAAACAAGATAAACTTTTACTTACTTCAGACCTGGATCAGTTTCTCCATATTCATCCAAGTAGGGAGCAGGATATAAGCAACCTCTGGTTTTACCTTCTATGAGGACAACTTTGCATTCCCTGATTCTTTGGGGAAAAAATAGTGATATTTATTTTAAATGTAGCTATCTTCACTGTCACCACAAAAACCATTTTTCATAAGTCACAACTTTTGGTAAACTTAGGCGTGCTCTACATCTATAGCACACTCAGCTAGGTCTTGTACAAGATACTCTGCAGTAGCTCACTGTTAAACATTTAGCTTGCTGCTGCAAATTAACATAGTCCATACATGATGCAAGCATGGAGTGATTATCACCATAACTTTGCAGCAAATTCCTTACACACACAATATACACAATATTCCCTATACACACAATACCCTAGAAGGGAGTATTTTAATCAGATTTAGTTAAAATGGAAAAGCTTTTGTACCAATTTAAATAGTTTGGATTGTCTTTAGCCTAATCCTAGATACAACAGATCTAAACTAGTGTCTCAATAGCACCTGCAAGGAGATAAGCATGAGTTTAAGTCAATTTTTAGGATTGATTTAAGTTAATGAGTAGTTCTAGTTAATATTTAAGACTTTTGTAAAAGGAATAAACATGAAATTATTTTGTAACATTAGCATAGTCATAATTGGATCTTATTTTCAAAGATCATGACTGTGTTATGAAGAAATACCTAGATGTCTATTCTCCATACTACACCAAAGGGTAAAAGAGATGAGAGTTAGCCTTGCTACCAGAAGCGATCTTCAGCTAATAGAAGCCTTTCTGCAGACAAAGAAAACAGTGCATTCCCTGTATAAAGCTTCTAATGTTATTGTAGGTAGGTAGTTTTCAGTATCACAGCTAGTTTAGGTAACCCAATATTATCTTAAGACACACTCATTTTGAAGACTATATTGCTCTGGTCTCTGGGGAACACATGTACAAGGGTAGATGGAGACAACTGAACAGCAGATTCATCTTCCTTCCAAGGCATGAGCCAGGCCCAGTTGCAAATCAAGCATCCCATGAGTGTAATTTGCCTGACCTAGCAATTCCAGATGCCATGCAGAACTTAGGAGCTCACAGCCATGGCCCTGCTTTCCTAAGTACACCTATGGCAGGCTCAGGTGGGTAGCTGCTTCACTGTTCTGCCTGACCATCATCATCTTGTCATAGTCACCTCTGTGGTAATGTGGACTAGCTGTGGAAAATGAATTGCACAGGAAACATCATAATCTCTGTTCAACTGATTAGCCAGCAATTTTTAAGAACATACTCCTCTTCCATGCACAGCTATATGTGTATGCAAACTTATGCCTGATATTTATGGAAGGAAGGGGAAAAAAAAAATCAACTTACAGTAACTAGGCCTTTCAGTGCATTATGCATGACAGTACTCCCTGCACGTACCTAATTACAGCGTTTGTGCTGACTCAGAATTCTCTGAATTGCTACTTCTCTTGAGGTTGCTTAAGTTGCACAAAGGAATATAAGAAAAGTCACAGTTGTTTTGCCACTTATGCCTCACTCGAAAGAGACAGAGTAGGCTTGACAGGTACGATTGCTGAAAAAATGCCAATCCTGGAATATGGAGCCTGCACATACAGTGTCATTTATACTAATACAGACTCAAAGAATTGGCAGAGACTATAGTTAGTTTGGTATTGGATTCTATAAGAAATAAAATCTTTTAAATCTAAATTTCTAAATTTAATCTAAGTAAGGGGGTTTTCATTAATCCTCATTATTAAGAATGTTACAATAATCCACAGATACTCTGGTTTTTCCCCCTTTTTCTTTTAATCCCATAGAAAAAAAAAATCCTATGCTAAAGCAGAAATTGAACCATTTTGTGAACTAAGAAAACAGAGTCATTAATCATGTGAGATAATCACTAGATACTAACTCATACAGAAGGTCACTTGAAAAACCCAGTGTAAGGGAACAGGCTGTGTAATTTTCATAAGCTATTTGGAAAATTTCAGCCAGAAGCAAAATTGCACAGTTCAGACTAGTCGCATTATTTGAAAATAGGCTCAAACTTCTTCTACTCTGTAAACTCTGATTTCTTACTCCGATCTCTTTGTAGACAAAGCACGTGATCAGAAATCATTCAGTGTCTGCAGAATACAATGCAACTCCCACAATGGACTTAATGTTTTGGACAAGCTACGGTTTAGGTCAAAGCAATGGCTCTTATCTCAGATGCTAGGAGATGGAAATGCTTTGCCAATGTTACGGGTTTTGACCTTCAGAAAGTTTTTGACCCACTTCCCTTTCCCATTAATACGTTAACTTTTGGCTTGCTACTTACTTGAGAAACATACAGACTCCCGCTCCACATTGAAGAGCATGAGAAGTGCAGGCTCCCAACTCCTCCCCATTCACCAATTCCTGACAGCAAGTATTCTGGGAACACAACATAGCACCACAGAATAAACACAACACTGGATGTTTCTGTTCATCATCAGAAGACCGTGGGCATCTGGAAGAAGTGTAACCAAAATGTTATTGCTGGAATTTGATATTAAAAGGATGTTAACTACGTGTAAAATTCAAATAAATAAATAAAATTAAAAATATTAAAAAAGGAGATGTATTCTGCCACAACCATGTTACGCATATTTGCCTCCTCTGGTTATGTTTTTGCATTGCTTTAAATGCATCATCTGCAAGACATCTGCTTTGAGCAGGACGTTGCACTAGATAAGCTACTGAAGTCCATTCCAGCCGAACTACCCTATGATTCACTCTTCCTGGTAAAAAGACAGTGCCCTTTGGACCCTTTGAGCTTGCTGTGTCCAGTGGTAAAAGTAATTGTCAGGCTTACACCCACACTGCATTGCTGAAAAATGGCCAGCAGGTTAAGTCATAATAATTCTATATGACATTTGATCAAACACAAGTGACTAATACAAGCTGTTGTATTGTACATCTGCTAGTATTGGTCAGTATAAACATAACAGTGCCTTCACTTGACTGTAAAATCATTTCTGTAATACAGTTTTATCAGTTACAGTAACTGCAACACAGAAAGACAAAACACGTAGCAAGACTACTACAGATCTTACCACATCTTACCTAAACTGAGATGCTTGGTTCAGAAGGCAGCTATAGTCTTCTGGAAGCTCTATTAAACTATTTCTCTTCCTAGGATACCTATATAAGTAAATAAAAAACTATAAAAGATCACAGTCAAAAACAAACAAAAAAAAAACACCAAACAAGACAGAAAGCTATAAATCACTATCTTGCTAAGTCTTTTTGTCCTTTCTGCAAATTTCTGTAGATCTAGAACAACTCTTCAGTCCTGGAAGCCCAAGTAATGCGACACAGGATGAACCACATGGAAGCCACTTCAGCATTTTTATATTCAAACAAAGGTAACAAAATGAAGTTTCACAGGCAACATAGGCATATGAAGACGTTTCATTTTTCAGTTAGCTTTTGTTTTTTCTGGAGTAAGCTATGTAACTTTGAAAACAGAATGTTACAGGTCCTCAGTGAGAAGTCACCAAATGAGGAGCTATATAAAGAGAAGTGAACTTTCAGTAGTAAAGCAAAGAGGAAGAAAAAAAAAAAACACTGCTAACTTGCCCTCAATTCAACCATCAAGAATTTCGTTCTTTCAAAAGGTTTAAGTCACAAACAGTGGAGAAAAAACAAACAAACAAGCAAACAAACAGAAAGCCCATGCAACTCACTAACCTTATTGCAGTACTTTTCCCTTTCAGACAACTTAGGACCACTGGGTCAGCACACCACCTATTTCAAACAAACATTTGCAGAAGATTTTGTTTGATAATAACAGGCATTCAGTACAACTAAAACAAAACCAGAAAGCAATAAGCAAACACAGAGTGCAGATAAAGCATTGATAGTTCTAGCTAAAACTCTCTAAGGAATAACAGCTACTCTTTAAGGTCTTACTTCAGGAAAATAAAATTTGAAGTTTATAGGCAAGAAAAAAAACCTTCTTGAAGCACAGTCATGCTTAAAATTTTCAACATTTCCTTACACGTGAGAACAACCAAGGATAAGAATACAAACACTGTTTAGACATGTTTAAATTATCAAAGGAAAAGTGGGTTGTAACACACAGCTCCTCTTGGAAAATATCTACTGAAAGCTGCAACTTAAGATAATATTGTGTGTTCTACTAGAAGAGTATTTCTACATTTATTAAATAACTGTCATGTAGTGACTATTTTACAATGCATTATTGCAATTATTTATAGTATTCTTTTTATAATGGCCAAATATATCCACCAAAACAAATTGTAGACATTGGCAAGTTACTAAACAGAGGATTTGAATAACTGTGCTGACATTTAAGACGACTTTCAGATTACTTCTCCAAAGCAAAAGAAAGAGAGAATTGTGTAGCAGGTTAATTTAGTAAGCTTCATCTAACCTGCTTCTCAACCTTCAAATTTAGTCTTCTGAAATAAGCTACTTTCCGAAAACATATGGAAACTCATGTGATCATCTGCCCAACAGTTACTCTTACATAAAATATGCAGTCTCTCACTTGAAATCTCTATTTTTGAATGGAAATACTATGATAGATTTGGTATATTTTGTGTTCACAAGCACCTGTCCTCTATGCTCTCTTAAAAGCACTGTGGTATCTTCGAACAAACATTTAGGAACATAAGACAATATTTATTTAATGGGGACTGTTTTTCAAGTAAATTATCAATTTATTAGTAATTATATACACCTCAAATATAATTAACTATAGTAAAATTATATGTAGGGGACTGTTTTAGTCAGTTAAACAGATTGTAAGTTGTGATCAACAGCTCAAAATGTCTCCTAAATTGAAGGAAGCTAGAAAACATCAAGAAGAGAAGCAAAAACTGTAGAAAGCTTGAGAATTCTGCCAAGAACCAGGAATAATAACTAGTAGGAGTAAGTGCTCAAGATGTCACATTAAAGACATGGAAATACTCTCCAAGACAGTAAAGCAGGATTCTTCTCGGGGTTGAGGGTGTGTGTGTGTGTGTGTGTGCGTGCGCGTGTGTGCGCATGCGTGCATTTGGCGGAGGTGGAGGGTGCCTATTTACTTTCACTTGGGTTTTGAATAGATAATTTTACCAATAATTTCTTTATTGTTAGACTGCAATATACATAATACTCAAATTGCACCTTTTAACCATTAATCTGACTTCTGTGTTAATCATTCTTTTGGAAATTCAGAGTAGAAATAGCACAAACCCTGACTGTCAGGCTGTACAGTTTGCCATACTCTCATGGTATAGCACATGTAAACAGTAATTTTGCTGTAGACAGATTAAAAATAGGCCAATGAACAGCAAACGTGATTCCACACAAGTCTGCTAGCCCTAGTTCCCTTAAATAGGGTTGTTTAAAATTCAGACAGCACTTTAAAAACATACAGCACTTTAAAAACATACAGCATTAAGAGGTTCAGCATACACTACGTACACAAAACTAGCATGAATTTAGTCAATCATTCATTGATTAATTTGATCCATAATTCCTACAGAGCCATCAGAACAGAAAAGTGTGGCCTCATTCTTTTCCTTGCCCATACCTCTGAAGCAGTGGATTTACAGTGTCCCAATATTCCTGGAAAAGCAGGAACAGATTGGTGGGCAGAGAGAGGTAACTACAAAGTGCCTTGAATTGTCCTTCTTCAGAAACTGCAAAAGAAAAAGAAAACACAAGCAACTGTTAAAGTGTTTCAGTACTGCCAAATAATTCACTCAAAACTAGAATTCTCCTGATCCCTTCGCCATTGAATAATATGGCTCTTAAAGCTTGAGCTTCGAGCTCTTCAACTGGGTACAACTGGACGTAACTGTTGACTTAACCAGAGCTGTGACAATTTGCATGAACTGAGAATCTGCTTTAGATTTAATAGATTGACATATTATACTATTAAGTAATTTCTGAGTCATTCATAAGTCACTGTAAAAACAGGATTCCTTGCTTGAATTGCATTTTACTGCATAATATGCAGAACATTCACTAGTGCAGCAGATTCTGTTCCCTTATTTATCACAGTCTAGGTTTTCACTGCACTTTTGGACAGCTATGATACTCCATTTTGCTGTAATCAATTCAGAGTTAACACATCACATAAAGTTGAGCTAGATTAACAGCTTGCTAGGTGATCATTTATTGACTCATCGGAGCTCCAGAAAACAGCAGCGTTGATACACCAGCTCCAGACCAATATTAATGAAGCACAATAGCATAGTACAAAGTACAGAGATTTTGATTTGTATATCCTAATTAAATCCACATATCAAATCCATTGGCTCATACAAATAAACTTAAGATACTACATTTTGTCTCAGTTGTTTATAGCAATCTTGGTCCTCCTTTTCAAACAATTAATGATTCTGTGCTTCACAGCATTTTAATAGGGGATAAAGTACTTTCTTTTTACTAGTATCCTTCATGAGGAGGTTTACGTTTTAATTCATTTTATATATGTACACACACACACACACACACACATACAGAGAGAGAGAGAAAGAGTGAGCGCAAGTACGTGCAAGAGAGCAAGCATGTGTGCACGTGCATGTGTGCTCAGGCTCTCTGAAATGCGGTAACCTAACCCAACTTCTCATTCCTACCCCTTCCTATACTAATTCTTTCTTTCTTTCTTTCCAAAGTTTGTCTGTAATGTACAAACTAATGTTAAGTTATTGTGAGGAACGGAGTGCTTAAATGTTCACAAGAAAACAGTAAACAATTTCAATATACAGATACTTTTGCATTCTCGTATTTACCTTGTAGTAGCTCCTCAGGTGGAGACACTCCCAGCAAATAATGAAAAAATAAAGCTGCACAACGAAGATAAGGCATGATGCCTTTTTTAACACAATCCCACACAAGCCAGCCTGGAACATCCTGGCTAAAGCAACTGTAATACACAGACAAGAAACATCACAGTAGTTCACACCACAAATCCTTCCTGTACTTTCACATTTTGGCTAGCGCTGGTTGAATAGCAGCTGTGCAACAGCAACACTGATGTATTCCAAACTTTGTCAAACAGAACCACCAGCACCTAATTTCTAATTTTCCCCTTCCCAAGGGAAAGGGTATTGAGTTTACTTAGAACGCTTACGTTAATCCTTCTTATTGTTTCAATAAATATTTTTTCAGAATTATATAAATAAATAAATAAATAAATAGCCACCCATCTCCAGGTGACTCAATATAGCCCAATTTCAAACGTGCAATACAACATCACACATACAACACTTGATTAAACTATTTTTTAAACTTTTATTAAACTTTTTTTTATTACAGAAAGTCTACAATTTTTTCAGTTATTCTTGCACTGTCCATGCTACAAGGTTTTAGCCTGGATTTATTAGTACATTTAGCTTATGTGCAGCATCCTTGTTTTCTAAAAATTTTAATCAGTTACACTTGACATTTAGATATTGTGCTGAACACGACTTGCTGAGAAACAAGCCATAAAGCTGCATTATAACATTTTAGAACATGACAAAACTATTTTTCAGCTTGTGATTTCTAAACACAGATAGGCCAAGCGAGTTAAAGGACAACAGTGCACTTGCAGAAGTTACAATACTCAAAGTCTTGAAGCTAAAAGTTTGGCATTTAATTCTGTACTTAGGCATCTAAAATGATTTCCAAAATGCACAGCAACTATGATTTTAAACTCATACTTCAGAAAAAAAACCCTCTATTATTTAAATGATAAGGTTTAAACATTTAGAAATTTAGTTTCAGAAGTTTTAGACATATAGACACTGTTGGCAATCCTAGGAAAAAACATTTTTGCAATTAGTGTTGGTGAAGATAAATCAAAACAGAATTTATAGAAAACATATCCATATTATTTAGCTTATTTCTCCTGCAAAAGGCATACCCAGCAGGTAGTGAAGCACTGAAGAGCCTGCAGCTATACCTATAACAAAGAATATGAAAAGGGCACTAATGGTCAAACAAATAAAGAACCGTGGCTTTTTAGATTTACGCTTTCTAGTGCAACTATTTTTCTTTTTGGCTTTCATCTACAATTGAGATATCTGAAAAAAAATCAAGGCACAAGAAAATAATCTTCCACCCTACTTCTCTATCTTACTGTGGTAGCTGCACTTCTCTCCAAAACGAGTACAGGTATTTTTTCATCGTTAAAGTAATAATTTACTCCTTTGCCTACAGAAAATAGTCATTTTAACTAAAAAGCATTTCTTTTGCCAGTTTCCTCTTTTTCAGTGTTCAAGAGCATGAGAAACAAAGCACATAAGGCATTGTGCTAATTCCCTATATAAAAAGGAAAGAGTTTTTTTTAATTATTATTTTTTCTTCTGTTGTTCAGGTCAATCCCAGTGGATTGCCGTATTTCTAGGAAAACATAATGATACAATTGAACTGCTACTTACCCACCAGTGTACTGGCAAATTTCTTTACAGAGAGACTGTGCAGAGCATGCCTCCTCGCTGTTATCATGTGACTGAGCAGTAGGGGATTCTGTGCACAAAAGATGAACCCCAATATTAATGCACTTCTCTCTTTTTATCTTTTTAGATAGTTTCTTTTTTTTTTTTTCAATTGTGTTATAGACTACTTCATTTTGCTAAATTCTTTTTCTAATCTAACAAAAGAATTACTATGATTATTGCTTCACTGCACATCCTCACATAAAAACTGCTTCCTTCACTTAGTTTTTTTGATGTTATCGTCCTATAAGGATTAAGCTAAAGGAAATCCATTTCTTTTCCTGTCATGCTTAAGAAAAAGGAAAGTAGTGGCTGAGAAGTCTAAGTTACTG
Source organism: Rhea pennata (assembly GCF_028389875.1). Lineage (NCBI taxonomy): Eukaryota > Metazoa > Chordata > Aves > Rheiformes > Rheidae > Rhea > Rhea pennata. The sequence goes on along the minus strand of NC_084667.1, from coordinate 15,251,105 downwards.
ACAGCTTTGATAGGGAAGAAATACTCTTCTCTGTATTTAAACTGATGACTATCAGTTTAAATGATTCCACATTTCCGCTCTATGTATTTACTAGGTTCAAGGGTTAAAAAACAAGCAAATTAGAAAACAAACAAACAAACAACCCCCACACTGCTTTTTTTTTTTTTTTTTTTTTTTTTCCCCCTTCCCCAAATCCCTCCTAACTCAGTGTGCAGCTCTAAGTGCTGTTGCTGGGCAGCATTTTGCTTCTTCTCCAAGGAGTGAAGCAGCATAGAAAGTTGCTGATCTGGAATGACTGACTTGATCAACTCCTGATGTTTCAGTAACTGTTTTGTTTTTTTAGACTAAACCTGAGAAATGATACAATAAAAGGTTATGAAAATGATGCAGTGCTACTTTAATTCTTTAACCAGGAAACAGTTACTTCTACCTAACACTAAGTGCCATTTGTTATGAGGAAACAATTACTTCTACCTAACACTAAGTGCCATTTGTTATGAGGAAGCTATCTGCAAAACATTTGTAGTTTTCTACTAAAACCATCCATCTACTAGGTTTAGAAACTGGGTAAAAACACCAGAAGAATCCAATGCAAATATCCCCCTACCTGTTGCAGAAGAGAGAACAATTTGTGTTACGTGTGCCAAAGTAGTCAGATGGAAGAGGTAGAGGTGGTTATATGCCGAACTAATTGATGAAGGTTGCAAGTCTACAGCATCCTCCCAGTATAAAGATGGAAATGATAATACAACTCCCACCTACAGTGAAAGGAAACAGTATATACTGAAGTACCAAAAATTCAGTAGCAGTTAGAGGGGTAATAATCACTGTAACTTAGTTTCTCACTATACATTTAAATTTCATTTCTGCCATCAATTTAAGTTCACTTATCCTTCTAGTTTTAGTTTACAGAGTATAGCAAAAGAACATTGAAAAATATTTATTATGTGCATCACACTACCATATAAGTATATGTACATAACCTGATACAGTTATGTATTTCATTGTACTTGTCAGTATATGGATATAGCAAAAAAAGTTGGTCTATTTCCTGAAAACCTTAATTTCTAGTACATGGCATAAGGCAAGAGTACACCAAACAAAAGTAAGAAGGGAAACCAAGTTGTAATTAGAAAGATAATTAGGGCAAAACAGTGGGGGTTTTGGGGGGCAAAGGTTGTTTTTTGTGGGTTTTTTTAAGGTAGAAGAAGCAAATACTGATCTGTGGTGTTAACAACCGAAAGAAGTAGTTAAGAGGAGGAGAAAGAAGTTAATGAGAACGAATGTGAGGAAATCTGAAGGTATGAGATTCTGATCGAGACAAAGAGAAAATGAGGGTAAAACAAAGTGAGTGGGGGTATCTCTCAGTGTTTTGTAGAGGTTTGATGGCAATGGAGGTTGTAAAATATGACTGGGATTGTAAGCATGAAATTTAGTAAGAATCAAAAAGCAAAGAGTTGAAAGCTAGAGTAACAGCAGAACTAGAAGTAAATGCTCCTACGTAGCAGGAGCTCAGCTTCATCATTTGGTTCATGCAAGTGAACAGATAATGCAGGATTATCACAGGAGAATCTACACAAAAATGCACACTATTAAAAAGGAGTATTAAAATGAAAAGTAAAATGAATCAGCTTACCAAAACATGGAACATATCTACTTCTAAAAGAGAAGGAGTATCTTCAACTTTAAAACTTGGTAGAAGAACTACAAAATAAAAACATATTAATTATACTTTTGATACAGATTTTCTTCTTTCAGATTGAAGTGTAATATCAAAGTTTGATTGACGGTAGAGCCTCTACACTTCTGTTTCTTCATACAAATCATCTAAGCACTCTGAATTGAGTCAATATCTAGCTAATTAACTACTTATTTGATAGTACATCTATTTAGCTATTTGCATGAGCCCACAAAGCTTAGTTTTAATGACTGCATCTTTAATAATTCTGAGATAAAGACCTTTGATTTATTGCTCTAGCTATAAAGCACACACGTTCCACAAACATACTCAGGCACTGCAACATTAGATGCTTTGCCATCTAGCAGAATCCACAGGTCTAAGTATCCTATTTAACAAAGTCAAAGAACGCGAATCACAAAGGCCACCAGGCTAAGCTAGCCAGTAAGAAACAGACACATGGATGAACATTAGTTCGTCATGTCCAGCTGTCAAACCTCTTCTGCCTGAGACTTACGTATCTTAAATTAGACTGCAAGACTTTTTTGAAAGGATCAAAGCGATGAATTCTCACAATTAAGGGAGAATGCCTGACTATGGCTCTTGGCATGGCTTAAGCATCTACCTGTTCAGCATTCAGAACCTAAGCAACTCTGAACATTGCCAGAAATAGATTTTTAGCCATTTGGAAGTACTCCTGATCTGAGTACCTAGGCAATCTGGGAAAGAAGATTTGGGGGGACTTTGGTGATTAAGTACTTTTATTGATCTAGCCCTAAATGACTTGAGCTCAGACTGTCCTCTATGATGTAAGGGAACTGACCTGAAGCTACATAAATTGAAGTAAGCACTGTTGTCAGCAGTTCTTCTGTGCACTGCTAACAGCGTGCATTAGTTTGCAATAACTTTTGCAATACAAAAAAAACTAAAGGAAAAAAAAGAATGTGATACCTCCTAGAAGACGAATCAGGTGTTTCTGAATCAGGACCTGTGGTGATGTTGTTCTCTGAGCAGCTGCAAACTGCACTAATGCTTTAAGGCCACTGTGCTAGAGTGCAAGAGAAAATGGTTGGACAGAAAAAAAGGGAAGATACAATAGTAAAATAAAGCTGTCCATATATTTCCACTCCCAAGAGTGGAAAATATATAAATAAATGAATTAAATACTATTTACACACTTTCCAGAATGCTGTATATTATCAATCTAAACTAAATATTTTCAGAGACCTTCCTGAAGAGAAGATATTCTTAATGCTAGTAGTTTCAACAGTGTGTGTGTGTGTGTACATATATATATATATATATATGATATGCACACATTTTTTAATGTATTGCACTGATGATTGCCCATACCTGTCTATTTTGTAGAGATCCAAATAAAGGCTTGCCCTCTGTTTCCAAGAGGTTTTCTTAAAGAAAGAAAAATTAAGTTGCATTTTTCTACAGAACAAAAATAAAATTAGTTCGATTTTCACACATACACATAGTCCAAGACTAACTCAGTATAATGTCCTTCTTTCAAAAGTTCAGTTTTGCTCTGACAAGAGATTTCACAGAAGTCTCTTGAAAAATCCAACTTAACTGGCACTGAATAATTTTCATATACATAAACATACACTTCAAGATCTTGGAATATATTTAAAATTTTTACCATATATAAGAGAAAATGAAAGTGCTTTAACTTAGCATTTCCATATATGAGTTTAATATGCAACATAGTTCTGGAGGAAACATGGCAAGAATGTATTTGTATCGGTAAATATCTGGCTGTATACAACAAAATAAAGGCAACAAAATTCATAGCAAGCAATTTGTATCCTTTGGGTCAATGTGCTTTGAACCTTCTCTACAGACTCCGCTAACAAAGGTACTCAAAGTTTCTTGTATAGGCAGCTAAGCTACATGCCCAAAGTTAAATGGTTTAACAATGTACCCTATGGCTAGATGCAAAACCAGCATGCTAGAAGCTGGTTAGGCAGTTTTACTTTACAATTTCATGGAAACCTGCTCTATTTCTATACAAAAATTAATCCAGTGAAGTTTTATGTCCTAAAATAGGTCAGACTATCACTGCAGTCCCTCTGGTTTTATAATGCCTTGCTGGGCAAAGATTTGAATTTTCTACTGAATTTTCATATGCCTTTGGTATCACAACTGTGGTAACAGCTACTGCATTTATATCTTTGCTGATAAGGAACTCATCTCTGACAACCACTAAGGTTTTCTTTCTAGAGGTCAAATGAAAATAATCTGTAAAGCATTAAAAGCATTAATGCTAACATAGCTGCGTGACTTCCAATTTTTCCATTTGAAAGCTATGATAAAACCCATCATTAAAAAGATGCAGGCAGCTTTTAGGAATATTCCTGCTTTATCAGAATATTCCCAATGCTCCTGTAAGCTTTTTGAATTTTCATCACTCCAGTTGGATCAAGTCCACTATGGATTTAAGATAGATTATATTTGCTCCTCAACAGCTTCATCAAGAAAATAATGGCATACTTGAGCATGCAACAGTAAATCTCTAAGTGTGATTTACCAAATCCTCCAGTTTGCATTTCAGACTTTTCTCTGGCTTCTCTCCCTGCCTGGAAGCAACTTGTGACTTATTTACAACTACTTGCTCACAATCATCATGGAACTATTTTTTGAGGAAAATCTGACAGACGAAGTGCTATTTCATAATTATTAGATATTTTTCTGTTTAGAATATGTATGCAGGTCAGTGATCTTGGGCAGCCTGAAGAGAGTCAAATACACTTGATGTTACAATTAGTAGCATGCAACATGATCACTCCCTGCTTTCACATATTACACTCAGTGTTGACATTCAAAAAATTACATTTTTTATAAACCTATTTATATAGAAGTATATATTATATTATTGTATTTCACATAATACGATAGTATTGTTCATTATTAGAATATGCTTAGTTATTGCTTATATAGAATTACTATTATTATTCACATAAAAGTATACAGTCGGACAACTCTTGAGTCAAGAGAAGAATTAAATCCAAATTATATTTTACCTATGCACTGGATGGTAAAAGCACATGTGCTCCAAGTCATCATAGGAATCCGGTAATCAGCTTCATTTGGAGCAACTTTTAGCCCAACTCTGTAAATGGTGGTGGCAAAGAGAATAAGCATCTCCTTGATACTGCTTGAGTACTTTGCTCTGCAGAAGTAAGCCAAGATAATTTCAGCTTGCGAATCACTAATAGTGACTATAAGTCAATCAATAACTAACAAAGTAGGGCAACTAATGAAAGAATTCTTGAATACAAAGGCCTTCTGTCTCTACAGAGGAGGTAAAAACACAATACACCTGAAAGGTTAGTAGTAAACAAGTACCTTGGTTAAGCAGATTCTGCAAACGTTATAGAATGCAGAGAATGAGAGCCACCAGGCTGGAACCAACTTGGGAGAACGAAGGAGTTTACTTCTGAACAGTATATTATGATACAAATTCAAAAACTCCAAGTGTTTAAATCAAAATAAAATGGGGGGAAAAGAACTAGTGCTGTGAATAAGAAAGTGTAATTTTAAGTGCTGCAGGGAAAATATGTTCCCCTTCTCCCATCTCATAAAACATAAAAAATGGAAAGTAGAAAGTTTCAAATGTATTTTAAAAAACACTTTATAGCATTTAAACTACTTTAAGCTGGTACTGGGTTAGTTTATATAAACGCAATTGGAAAAGTGCCTATGCAAAAACTCATATAGTGTTATTTAATAGCTTGTTTGTGTTTTTTTCAAAATCATATATTGGGAACTTGGTAACAGGAATTCATGACATTCATACTCATTCTCCATATCTCTGCAGTCAAAACAATTTTATCAAAGCTCTGGGTTTTAGCCAGGCTCATACTGAAACACTACAATGCAAACCACAGAATCTTTTCCCTGGACGTAAGTTATCATAGCAGAACTTAATTCAACGTTTTGACAAAGGCTTTCTTTTACAATAGCAGGTATGCATAAATATTTTGCCTATCTATGACAGTTAGTGAAAAGCAATAGCAGCAATAATAAATAAAGTACTTATAGTGGAACCTAGGATGAAGAAAGATAGTTCTGAAGTGTATTTTGCTATCTATCCATTTACAATAGGAGAGAGGTTCTGCCTGCTAGGCCTACAGACAACGTAGGCCTATGTCTCTGAGTAATCTATATGAAATGACTTCATCTAAAAACAAGGGAAAACTGTCTCTGAAACAGACATATAGCAGAAAAATTAAGGTAGACAAGTTAAATGACTCATCCAATGGCACATGTAGTGATCTGGAAAATCAGAATTGCAGATTAGAAGATTCCAGTCTCCCAGTTTTGCATTAAGAATGTAAGAACTGCCACAGGTATTCAGCCAAAATGTCCACTTAGCTTTGACGTTCAATGAATGCTTATGGAAAAGTCTAAGGAAGCCCATGTTCACATCAAACAGATCAAATGTCTTGAAATGGATCATTTTAGGGGAGAGTTAACACAATGCAGAAAGTATTTCCGGTAACACTTACGGGGACTGAACTCCAAAACTAAGGATGGAATGGAATTCAAGAGCAGAGTTCCCCAATCCTTTGTTCATGGAAGTTGGAGTATTTTGCTTTTCTCCTTCCAGGAAAAGAAGTCAGAATCATATTAACACGCAAACAAATTGTTATACTTTTTACAACAATGTAACCAAAGTGAGACTTTTTATCTTACACTGGTTTGGAAATAATTGCAAAACAGACCTCACCAGCTAGGCTGTCTGCTAATCCTCCACACTAAAGCAGCATTTTCTTCTATTCTCAGATATTTGAGGATTAAAAGTGGTGCTTGGCAGGTGAGGAGAACATAAACAGCAAAACACTTTCCTGTGCTTTAAGAGTGCAAGAAATACGACTATTTTCATTACCAGTGCTTAGTTATGTTTTCTAAAACACTTGTATGTATTTATTTTGGCTCCTTTAATTTAAGTCTGCTCCTTATTTACTAAATAATATGCAGAAGTTTCATTAACTCTATGTTAGCTGGCTGCTATCTTTTCCCAGTGCACATAATTCTCTCCCACAGGGAAGAAGGAAAGAAGTGAGCAAAGACCTGAAAATAGGAGAGGGACCTATGAAGTCAAGACATCAGCTCCAAAAGGGCTATGACTTTATCCCTAAAAACTGCCACCACATTTTCCAGACTGTCTTGATAGATAACAAATTACATCCTTTATTTGAATTTTTCTGTTGATATTGTTTGAAAAATACATTAGAGACCCTACAGAAAAGCTCCAAAACGAAGACAACAAACCTTTAGCATTTTTCACACTGTAGCCAGATATCCTGACTATTAGAATCTCCAGCCACCTAGGCAGGGACAGAATTTGAGCTACTGCCTCTGCATCCTCACTGAGAACAGAAATGAAAAGCAGCTGTTACTTCAACAGTCAAAGCACTCTCTTACGTTAAAACACAGGGCAACATTTATGGAAACACATATTGACTCAGCATTGGCAGAGTTTTGCAGGCTTAGTAAGTTTTGAGGATGAAATATGTACAAATTGAAAAGTTACACTAAGAACAAAAAGCCCTTTCTCATTTGATATATACTTCAAAAAGATAATCAGTCTAGAAATACATTACAGAAGAAGATTCTGGTGACCAAAAGAAATGCATTTGTGTGAGAAGTCAGTAAGAATATAAGCAGTCCTTTATTCAGGTTAGGAAAGTCAGCTCGAATTTTCCTTTAACAAATTCAAAAAGCCAACTCCTCTCCTTGAAGCCCTGAGAGTGTTTTTGGTTTTTGGTTTTAATTTAAAGACTAGGCAATCCTGGTAGTTCACCTGTTTATTTTTTGAGCCTGCAATGGAACAATAGGAATCACAGTATTGCACAGAGACTTGCAAAGTGGACAAAGGTACTCTCCGTTCTCCAAATCAAATATCTGTTCAACATGCAGACGTTGTCGAAAATTCAGCTGCATGGCTTCAAAATACCTACAACATTGAAAAGGAAATTGCTAGAAAGAAGAATGACTTGAATGTGACATGAAAACAAGTGTTCAGTAGTTAAAAGTGTTATCATCTAACAGTACCTATCCAAGCTAAACAGTCTCTCTTCCTCTATTTAAGTATTTCATGTGTTTGGACACGAAAATAAAATTAAAGCTTTGAGCATGTATATGAACTCATGCAAAAACAATGGCAAGTTTTTCTTGATTTTAATATCCTTTTCATGTATTTTATTAAGATGTTTACAGTCAAACAGTGCTTAAATTTTCAACATCTTCAAAACAATGAAACACTTTATCTAACATCTCAGACACAACTCACTACAGTGAATTTAGAACAGGATATAGTATACAGTTTTCATTTACTTCTAGGAAAACCTAATGGTAACATTTCACAAATAACTAACAAGTTATTCATGGAAACGACCATGTCTCATGATTAGACAACAAAACTGTGGCTTTGTTTTAATATGAAGAAAGGGCAATTATTACAATATCACACTTGAGCTATTTTAAACTCAAAAAGAACTTCAGTAATAACTATGATCTTTTCACAGGTTTCATTGTAATTCTTCCCTTCTTATAATTCCTTCCACTGGATAGGGTAAGCCTTTCAGATTTCATTAATGTCTCAGTGGTGGGCACTATCAGGAACAAGAAGACCCGACGAAGAAATCTGCTTGCCTGAAGACAAGCAACTAAATTCAGTAATAACGTTCAGACTTGTTATGTAGGATCTTAAAGACTGATTTGAAAGTATAACTTGCTGGCAAGAGTAATAAACAATTACAACTTTGACTTAAATTGCAACATTTTAAGTGGAAAAATAAAATCCCATTTATCTAATAAGCAAGAGTGGTAGGGAAATATGAAAAAGCCCTTATGATTGCAGAGTATTTATGAAAGTATTCTAGGCAATCGTCACAAATGTACAACTATTTTCTCAAATTCACTAAGGAGTAAGTGTGACTCCTCCTCCTCATACATAGTAACTATACAAATATTCCATTCATTCTGAACTTGTACTGTCTTAGGCAGTTGAGAGTTTTGCAGTATTTTTACGATGCACAGATACTTAAAAAAAAAAAAAATAAGAGAATGTATGGCAGGCATCTTTTGGAGGAATATTAGTAAGTTAGAATGTCTGTTACGTAATAAATAAAAGACTATGCTCAAACCTTCTGTGTCATCCCGTATGAGAAGAGCCTGTTGTCCATTTTAATCCCATTTACCCACACAGCAAGTCATCCTTTCTTAAAAAGGGCAAGGGAACTGAGCTCCAGTGATGCACTACTTAGATCTACGTAGATGTGGATGGATCTGCCAAGAGCAGATGTATTATACTCAAGGAACATATTTCCATATCATTTTAAGTGTGTGCACCTATTTATTTTGTATTGGTGTTTTATTGTAAAGATATACATATAGAAAGTAAATGATAACCACTACAACTTTTGTTAGACTTTTTAGAGTAAAATGACACAAGCATAAGTAACAAGCCTCAAGAAACTGTCTATATATTTTTCAACACCACAAAGTCACTTTTAATTGCACAACCGAACTCTCTATCTGCTGATAATACTTCAGTGGAATTAACTTTCTAACATTATTTCACAGCATCTATCACATTTAGACTTGCCAGATCTACGTGGAGTCAAAAGCAGACAGCATTAGCCTTGCTCTCTGTAATCCTACAAATGTAGCTGTGGGGAACCAAGGTGCCTATAATCTGCAATGTAAGTAACTTGATGTTTAGTATTTCAGGTTGTATTCCAACTCAAAACACTTGGTCTAAATCCTGGGCTCTCCCAAACAATAGATATCTTGTAAAGTCTGTAAATGCTTATAAATACTTCTATCTTGTTCTTTATTAAGATCTTATTCACCATGAAATGAAAGCATTGGTAGATTTAACTACTCATATTCTGTATTTTTTTTTTTTTTAATGCCAGAATCTCATCTAAAGACTGACTGGGATAAGTCTACTTCATTCTTTAAGTGAAGACAAGGTGACAGACTTTTGGAGTCAAAAAACTAATGTCACACAATCATAATCTGGAAGGTTCTTACAGTCTTTCATGGGATGGCTAAAGGATGTATCTGCTAGCTATGGTTTCTTATTTTTCACTGATTTTACCCTACTGGTTTTGTTTGCATAAATTAGTAACTCCTACCAGACTTTTCTTTGGGTCACTGAGGCATTGAAGTTTTTTGATGATGCTATTTTTTTGTCAGTTCAAACTTTCAGGCAAGTACCAGACAATTTAACTTCTTAAGCATCCATGTACTGCACTATGTTTTTGGTGTGCACTTAGATGTTTCAGAAAATAAATACAAAATGAAAAAAAAAAAAAAAAAACACAAAGGTATAGCCTTACTTCTGCCAGCATGCTGCATGCATCACATGACCGCAGCTTCCTGTGTGGGTTCCACAAGGCAAATCCGGGTGCATGAAAAGAGGATCTAGTGTATCTAGAAAGACACAGCAGAAAAGAAGTTACAGAAAGAACAATAACATAGCTTTCAATCAGTATGAACATAAATGAATGACAGTATACACAGAGCACAAGTCTTAAGTTTTTCTTTTTCCACAGTGTGCGCAGTCACACTAAAGTCCTGTTTGGGTAGCTTTTCCAGACCAATACTCTAATAAAGGAACCACAAGACAAAGCTCACTTATGCTACCACAGCTTAAGAGTCTCCACTAATTACCAAGAAAAGGACAAAATCCACAAGCAATGGTAAATCAGTTAAGGGGGGGGGGTGGAGGGGTTCTTCAGCACTGGAATGGCTCTGTGGTTATATCCGATATAACTAAAGTTTTTAATCTGTTTGTTCTTGTATTTTAAAATGAAAGAAGATGACACTGTTACGGTCAAGAAAGATTAGGCATTTCTTCAACGAATTCCCTATACTTTCACAAGCAGACACCAACCCGCTGGCATGAACACTGCTGAATAACAAAGTCAAATCTACCTTTCACTAATCTTGCATAATTCTTAACAGCAACAACTTTATGAGAATTTAACAGTGTTTTTGTCCTGCAATATACACTCAAAGTTAGATTCCGTTTCCTCCTTAAAGGTGCCTACATAGTGCAGAACTGAACAAGAACAGACCTCCAAACTGATGTGGTGAACTATGTTTTGAACATACATCTAAATTTGACAAAATGAAAAGCAGGGAAACAAAGAAGTCTAGCACTGCTGCTTTCACTGGATATATAATTCTATTTTACAGAATCTGAAGCAGCTCTAAATAAAATGGAAAAATGGAATAAGAAAGTGAACCTTGGTACAATACTAATTCACCACTATGTGCACTTCTGCTACAAGAATAAGCATTTTTCCACTTACTAGGTCTTCAAAGAAAAAAAGCTCTTACAGGCCTATTTCTTACGGATGAGCTGCAGAAGACCTTGCAGTAGAGAGTTAATTCTGTAAATAATATCTGTAAATGGCTTTAGATGAAACTTCATTTCCTTCTTTTTCCAATTATTTCAGTAGCCCAACATGACACTGCAGAAAGCTTACAAGTCTGTCTGAATATAAAAATATAGGATTTAATTTGAACTTCAGAGTATCATAGAAGAGAGCAAAAAAATGGATACAGTTAGTACATGGTCTAAGTAAAAATTCTGTACAGTAGGCTCAAAATTGCTGTTAAAACAGTAAACTAATGATAACAAGTAATGGATCCAACAAGATTCTGTATGAGTCTGTCCTGGGCCTGGTACTATTCAATATTTTTTTTAAGTGATCTAGATGAAGAAATACAGAACATCTTATTAAGTGAAACCACTTGGCAAAAGGTTTGCAAGTATGACACAGAATAGGATAATAGTTGAAAATAACCCTGATAAATAGGAAACAGCACTCATCTCCTCTATGGGATTCTACTGAACATACAAGAGACTGTACTCACATACTTAAACAGAAATAACCAACTATACAAATACAGAATGAAAAGCTACTCCCTAGGTAGCAAAGTCATTAAAAAAGAAGCGCAAATCATTTTGCTTTACAATCTCACCATGAATAACCTGAAATAATTAGAATAATCTGATGTAAACAAATAAATTTCTATATATATATATATACACACACACACGTATATATATACACACACACACACCTGAAAATAAGTAGTATAAATTGCAAGATATGTGAAGTAATTTTTATACTTTACATAATATAGATGTGACCTAACTGGAATAGAGCATCCAGCACTGGGCACTACACTCTATTTCAAGGTGGAAGGGGGAAATGTGGCACAACTGAAGAAAGTCCAGAGGAGAGCGGTGACAACAACTGGAGGTCAACTATTGAGAAAGACTAATCACCCTTGGATTGCTTAGTCTAAATAAGACTTGAAAAATACGCCAAAAATATGCTGCAAAAATTTAACCCCCCCCCCAAAAAAAAAACCAAAAAACAAAACTGTTCTCTCTGCCTACAGTGCAAAGGTTGATGTTAAGAAAAAACTTTGACAAGGAGACAGCAAAAGTGCCCGAACTGATTGTCTGGAAGGAAATAGTTTCTCAAACTGGATGGCTTTAAAAATAGGTTGAAGAAAAATCTGCTAGGGAAGGTAAAAAAAAAAAAAAAAAAAAAAAAAAAAAAAAAAAAAAAAAAAAAAACCACAATTCTAACATCCTGCAAACACAAAAAGCAATCAAGTAAAAAACACCTTGACAGCACTTTCATACTTTCAATGATATCGTCTTTCAACATGGTATTTTTAATTCTTCTATATTAGTTAGCTTTAGTAAGTAAGATGAGAACACAACTAACTTGGATTTACGATATAGTAAGGACAGAAAATCAAAAATGTGTATTGGCTGATAAATACTTAATAGAAAACAACAGCAATTTTATTTCTATCCCAATGTTGAAGTAAATACAATGTAATTTACAGGGGGAAAAAAAATCATCTCTTTAACAAAGTATTACTTAACACTATAGCATGCTAGAATCAAACCAGCTGTTCTTATAATGAATTACACGTCCACCTTGAAGTAATTTCACCTAAACCATATTCCACATTGGTCTAGACTGCATCTCAAGTGGGATAGAGACAAAAAACGCAAAAACGCAAAAAAAAAAAAAAAGTAGCTTATATTTTTCCTTCTTACCCACAAAATCAGTTATCCTGGTCAAAGAATTAGAGTGGCTGACTAAGATCTTTTCTTGAGAAATACACGTTTGCCATTTATTGTCACATTATTATTTTTCAAGTGATTATAAACCAATAATAATTACTATCATCTAGTGTATTTCACAGAATCACAGAATGGCTGGGGTTGGAAGGGACCTCTGGAGATCGTCTAGTCCAACCCCCTACTCAAGCAGGGTCACCTAGAGCACATTGCACAGGATCACATCCAGGTGGGTTTTGAATATCTGCAGAGAAGGAGACTGTGCAACCTCTCTGGGCAACCTGTCCCAGGCTTCCAGGCAGGTTCCTTTTAAAATCAACTCCATCAAGTATCTGGTCTCAAAATTATTATTTTTCTTTTTAAGAAAGTGGCAAAAAAAGATATTGAATACTTCAGCTTTCCCTATTTTCCCTATTTATTTCCTTTCATTATATTAAGCAACTGATCAGAATTTTTCTCATGTCTGTTACTTCAAAAAAAATTTCTGGTTGGTCATTGTATTTCTTGCTACCAAGATTCATTATGCAATTCCAGCTGTGCACGTTCACATATATTTTTTTTTAATATTCATCCTTGAATGCTGCCATATGATCCTGCTTACTCTTTATTATTTTATGCTATTATCACTTTCTGGACATGAAAAAAATACCTCCTGAGGCTGCCATATTGGTCTCTGATATTATTCATTTCCTTTACCTTGGGAAAGCTTGTTATTGGACTTGAATAAAAAGAAATCACTCATATTCTCAGAGTCTTATGAAAGCAACCATTCCTAAATTTTATAGCCTTTTTTCTTAATTATTATTTTTTATTTGTGGGACAGATCTAAATCTTCATGTACTTTTTTTTTTTTTTTAGGCATGGATTTTAGATCAGTTTCAAATCTTTCTTTTTAAGTAAGGGTAAGCCATTTAGCAACACGACTGAACACAAATTTTATTTATGTTCAAAGGATGCAAGTTCTAGGTACAGAACAGTTTGTTGTCTACAAGGAAAAAAAAATTAAAAAAAAGAAAAGAAAGAAAAAGTCATACCCCCTGAGAGTTCCAGAATTCTGCTCCTATTTTGAGTTAAGGCAGTTGACTTCTGGACACAGGCAGATAATACCATAGCAGCACTTTCCAGCTTTACTTCCTGCTCTTCCTGACAAAGAATACAGGTCAGAACTTCTTTCTCAGTTACAGATGGACCTCGTTTGGGACCCAAAGCAATTTTGGAGTAATCTATTGCCAAAGACACGCTGTAAAAAGAGAAGCAACACAAACAAAATAAATCAGCTGGCTTTTTCGAAAGAAATAGACCTAACAAAAGTTTGTGGTATATATTTGAGAGACTACTGCAAGTGCTTGCTGTTTTCACTCATATCTAGCAATGCTACTAATTATTCATCACTTACAAACAGCAACATTCTTTCAGTTGCAATTGAGTCTATATTTCAAATATTCACCTGGTAAAGCAGTCTTCCCTCCAGAACAGACTCGTTAAAAATACATTAAAAATCAAAGGGGAATCTAATAGTAAAAAGCACCAATCAAATAAATTCAGTGCACTAAAAAGACAAGGATGTATCAAATCCATCATAAATGTTAAAAATCACAATAAAACTACTGTTAATACGCACTAATATTAGGATTTATGATAACAGATTAAGTTGTTTCACTTGAAGAAATAATTAATTTTCTTACAGTGTTTCCTGTGCTGTTCTATTAAGTGATCACACTTTTCTGACATTAGCATAAATATGTTAGTTTATATATAAACTCTGTAGTTTCCTCTCTATAGAAGACGACTTAGATGTAAAATACTGGCATAAGTTTGCTGACTGGGATGATGCATTCTGTTGCTTGAGTGTGCTCTCAAAGTTTTTATGGAGCAGAACCACTTTTAGTTAATGAACTCTTCCCATCAGAACTCTGTATGTCTCTCTTTCTTACTTTTCTTCCTCCATTATAGCATCTTCTTTCCCCTGTGTGTCTAGTGTGTTTTCATACAGGAGCTTGTGAGTTTCAATGAAATTCCTCTGTAGGGCAGACATCTGGGCCATTATCTTCTGACGATGCAACCTAGCTGCTTCTGCCTTTCTCTTCCGCTCAGCTTTCTCTTTGTCCTGAGTGCTCTGTGTCTTACAGAAAAGGAGAATAAAGAAATAACAGGCAACAGAGACATCAAAAGAAATCAGCAGAATTCTTCCCCAAGCACATGCATTCTAGTCACTGTCAAATAATAATAAGTCAATAATAAATTGACTTATAAATAAATATAAATAAATTGACAAATAAATAAATAAATAAATAAGTCAAATTCCTTAACTAACCTGATGCGACTTTCATGATAAAATTAACTGCCATGTGAAAAAATGTAAAACTAAAATCTTAAGTGTTAATTGGACTACTAAACAGAACAAAGATGAGATCTTGAGCAATCTGCAAGAGGTCACCTTGTACACTCCTTAGCCCAAAGACAGGATCGATAATACCTGGAACTTTTAATTTGGAGCTCGTCTCATCTATTCTTAAAACTTTGGTGCACTCCACAAGCTTCCTGGCAAAACACTCCAGTACTTTCTCTACGTAAATGAGACCTGTGAACAAAATCCCTACCAAGTAGTCTAAGTCTCCCTTTCAGAAACTTAAGAAAATTTTATCCTGAACAATCTATGAAGGACATAAACATATTGCTGCCTACATTGCTGCAGCAGCATTTTGTGTGTCTAAGGATGTTTTCCCCTATTCTTCATTATAGATTGGATAACTCTCCTTCTTCCAATATTTCCTCATCTATTGTGTTTTCAAAGATTATAAACACAGTTAGATACTTTGATAACGTAGAACTCAAAAACACAGGCAGACACAATTAAAATATATGAAACATAACTCCTTTTATTTAACTGCTGTGGTAAGGTTAGAGTTATGTATGCAGTGACTGGCCAAGAGATTGTCGGGCAGCAAGCTGTTGCCAAATAGAACATGTTAAAGCCACCTTGCTTGTATTACCCTTAGACAGGGAGCCAATTGGATTCTTCTTTTCTGTTCAGCTGCCAATTTTAAGAAACATGTAGGATTAAATCTCTAAAAACTATTCCGCTACCATTTGACAACTGGATTCAAAAGTTATTTTGAGGGGAGAGGGCAGACACTGATACACAGACAGGGTAATCACATAAGCCTAATATCCTTATGCATTCAAGGTAAAGCAGATTAACCTCCCAGTGGCTCCTGTAAATTACAAGACATCATTTTATGTGGATTTGTATTTCTAAGTATTGCACAGGCTGAAAACATAATAGAAAAAGTGATCAAATCATTAAGATAACAAAAGCAGAAACAGACACTAATCCCTTCCTGATTTTCTGCAACTGTTTTACTTAACTGTATCTGGAAGGGCAACTATGCATAGTATAAATTTGATTTTTAAATATCAATCTTTGAACCTAACTACTTTTTGTAGGCAAAATAACAGAAATTAATACCTAAAACGATATTTGTGTATAACAATAACCGAGTCACCTATTTGAAAACAGCCATTCAAAAAGTTAAACAAAAAGCTTCCAAAGAACATTATTATTACCTCATCACCTTTTGCAACTTCTGAGCCTGATGTAGCTGCTATTGTTGCCAAACTAGATTTTTCTCTCAATCTTTTCACTGTGTCAAACATCTAGAAATAGAGACTTAGATGTTAAAAATAAAATACAGCTTGGCTGTAACTGCAATGAAGTTCTTGATATTTGCTTTCACATTGTTTTCAGAATTTATTGTCTTAAATGAGAAATGCATCTCAAATGAGAAAAGCATCTGACTCAGTAACGTGCACCCTGCATTTCTGCTGTGCCACCCAGTACGAAGGAAAGAAATTCTTCTAATATTTTCAGTCCTCCAACGCTGCTAACCATCAGTTAGAGCAGTATGACTTTAGTTTTAACAAAAGCAGCTGCTATAAATCTTTCTGATTTTATAGACCTTTATATATCTCTTGCTATTATACGAGAGAGATGAGGAATAAAGTCTCTATAGAAAATACCATGACTGGAACAAATTATTGACCTAATACTTGAAATAGCAACAGTAAATACAATGATTCGTAAAGTGTTAACGTATTGTCTTCAAGAAACCTCATCATCTCATTGGGGGGAGGGGGAAAGAGAATGTTCAACAGATTAAGCTTTTCAAGAAATAATCTCCGTTTTAAACACTACCTAAGGGGTTATATACAAGAGTCATAATAGTTTTCATAAAGGCTTTCTGATTCACTAAAATCAGATCGTACTCATCTCCCCTCTTTTTTACCTGCAGGATCCAACTAACTGTGTCCTTCTGTGCCTCTAATTGAGGAACTCTCTTTATTTTTTCCAGAAGCATTAATATGTTCACAGCATTCAAGGCTGAGCTTCCCATTCCTTTACAACAGAAGAATATAGAAATGCATAGATTGTCAGAAAAAAATTAGTCAACATCTTCATCCACCTACAGCAATGGACATGACTTAAAACACTACTAGTTATATAACAAACATTCACTTGTACAGTCACAGTTCCATCTGGAGTTCATCTGTTTATTCCAATTAAATATAGTATAAACTTTTTCCATCAATAATCTGCTGTTTTCAAAAGCAGAACAGACAAAACAATCACCTGTTGGCTTCAAAGAGAAGCTGTGGTGCACAAGCTACTGTATGCAAGTGTGCTAAAAACTCACTGTGCAGAAGTAAAATTCTGTTATAAGAACTATTTCATTAATTGTTATTTTCTTCCTCACACCTTGGTATCAGTTTAAAATAACATTTTAAGCCTCTTTTAACATTAAGCTTATAACAACATTCTTTATCTAAAACATGCTTTTGGTAGAAATTAGTCCTAATCTCTTCAATTAGATTGCTTTTGCAGAACATTCCATTTGAAATAAGTAAAATGAAAACTCACATCTTAAAAGGTAACACAAAAATATTAAAAGTATCTTCTGATGATATTTAAAAAAGAGGATTTTTGTAAATCCTTTACGGAAATGTAAAAATGTGGTTCTGCTTTTTCTGGTAATGTTTGATAACCTATTTTTTACCAAGGCAGAAACTTATTAATATACGTGGTGCTTTTTACATTTTAAATCTTGCACCTGTTGACTTCCATGGACCTTCATTCAAGTCCAGAATCCTGCTAAACCAGCCTACTGTATTACACGTAAGAACAAAAATTGGTTATAAGCATTGTCAAATGCAAAACTAAATCTGACAGAGAATTCTCTCACTAACATCTCTCAATTATAATTATTTTCAGTGCATTCCTAGAGTGGTCATGAAGATTTCTAGACAGAAATATGTTTAGTTTGATGGTAATGCTTCTCCTTGCTAAATAATAGGAAACAGTGGAAATCAAAATGTTAAATGGGAATATTTTTCAAACTCAATGACACCTCTTTTCACAATATTTTTGTAAAACAAAATAAAGGCAGTTCAGTAGCTTTGTGGTTCCTATCACTGTTTCACCTCTCAAGTGTCTAACTTGTGTCTAACTTGATAAAGGATTTTTTTGTACTTATTCTTACACAGCGAAGGAAAACACTAGATAAGATGAATAATGGAGTATTATTTAGAAAATACAGATTCCAACTCCCACTCACAAGCTCTGAATATAAGGCTAGGAAATGCTCTCTAAGGATTTGGAGAAGCCATGCAAATAAAGAACAAAGCACACTCCATAGCCAGCAAAGTTTGTTTCTATTCTCACTACCATCGTAAAAGACTGATTTGCAGGTAAATCGATACCTGTACAGCTCTGGAGACAGTGCACTTTAAATGACTGCTATTTCTCTAGGAATTCTTATAATTCTTTGTTTTCATTTCCATAATCCTGTTGTAGAAGAACCACCATTTTCAGCCACCTAATGTCAGTATTATTTTTTCATTTCCTTTCCAGGAAGAGGAGCACATCTCCTCTTCAACATATCTGTCAACTGGAAACAAAGGAGCCTACTCAAAACCTGTTTTACTTATTATTTCAAAGAAATATTTCCGCAATTTTTAATTCTATAGTAAAAAAAAAAAATAAATCCTGTCTGACTAAAAATATTGAATACTTTCTTCTAGTTTACTGTCTATACCAAAAAAAAAAAAAAATCAAGTTAGACTGATTTACTCTGTCCTTTTAGAGAAAATGAAACATACTTGTAGCTTTATGATAAAAATCAAAGGTTACTTCTTCCTCTGGACACTTCTGTAACTGCTGCTTCTCCTCTAATAACCCTAGAGAAAGGAGATGAAGCACCTAGAAAAAAAAGGAGTAAAACTCATTCACTGGCAGAGATCTGGAAAACTAGTGTAGAAAATTGAGAATGTTTACTATAGTTCCCTACTACTGATAGTATACATGATCACACACAAGAAGCAGAAAAAATGCAAGTGTCATATGTGAAAGGTACAACTCCATTGCTCAATATACTTATCCTTCCTGTGTACTTCTTGCATCTGCTTTAATAAACTGGCACATGCTTCACATTATTTACACATGAATCTGATGATTTGCTGATATAAATCTATTAATATTTGGTTAATTCCATAAGCCAAAGATTAGCAGGTACAGCAATTAATCTATGTACTCTACTTGACATAGCTGATTAACTCAATCATTTGATAAATTCAGGCCCTGACTCTATAAATACAAAAAAAGCATACCTAATTTTATCAGCATCAGTAATTTTTTAAAGTATAAAGTGAAATATGTAAACATTAACAAAATTATATTATTTCATGACTAAGACCCCAAAGACATTTACATATTTGGTGACTTAGCAGCTTAAAGAAATTAGTTACATGATCCTGTAACATGATCAAAAGGTTCTCAATTTGTAGGTGAAGTTTCAAGGTGGAGGGGAATCAGGTGAGGACAATCACATTTTGAAACAATCTTCACTGATGAGGCAACACATGGGGGAAAAGCAAAACAGAAAACTTACAAACATTCTCGTTTTAATACTGTTGTGTTTTCCATTTCAATTTTATGGTAGAGGTTAGAAATATTTTCTTTATCACTAAGATTTATAAAAACAGATTTAGGGGTCAAAAAACTAATTTTCTACAACTCAAAGTTACCTTTACCCACTTTGACATACCACAAACAGTTAACAGACTTAATACAGAAATGATCATGGGAAAAATACTAAAGCTAAGCATACCATTTGGATCATAGCTTCAGTCCACAAGTGGGTTTCCAGTTCTACTGCTCTCTGAAGAATGGTCCGCATTATATGCATCATAACATCACAGTTCAGAAGCCTCACCACATTGCTGAACGCAGGACTGAAGTCTGGAGGGGGTGGTGGTGGCAATGCTACAAGACAGTAAAATGTAAATATATTAATAAACATACTGGCATCTCATGAAAGATTACAGGCAAGAAGCAGAGAGAGCAAATATACTGCTACCTATTGAAGGAACAATCAGATCTTTTCAATCAATAGAAACATGACCAAACACAATTTCTTGCCCAAATCAGCTTTCATCTTTGGAAAAACTAAGTGCATTTAATTAGTTTTATTATAAGATATACCCAAATTAGACTAAACAACCAACCTATCACAAGTACTCAGTAATAACTAGCAATCCAATAGGTTCACTGTAATATACTGCCTCTTGGTATTTATGTATCACTGAGATACATAAAGTGTTTTTGTTCTGCATTGGATACAAACTTCTGAAGTAGTTAAACAAGAGTGAGCGCTGAATCTTTTGAAAGAGTAGTGTCTCATGTTACAGTGTCTCCTGTCTCATGGGACACAAACTCTAAATTCTTCCTGCTGCTGGGGCATTTGGAACATTTCTAGCTACACAGGTTGTCTGGTAATCTAATTATGTATGAACTAATATTGACAAAAATGTGGAACAGTGTCTCAGTCACATGGAATCTTGGTGTCTACTAGAAACAGCTCAATTCAAAGTGTACCCTTTTCCCTATCAGGGAGCACTGATTTAAATTTTCTTTTAAAAGAAGGTAACTTGTGAAGAGAAACATAATTATCTATTGCAACTAACAGAAGTAGGCAATAATCTCAGTTGATTTTTATTAAATTGCTTATTGTACATAGTGGTTCAGTTTACAAAGTCTTCCTCAAAACAACTCAATGTTTATGACTTGAATGGGTTAAAGTGAACTCAGAGGGGAAATAATGTCTGCATTACAACAGAAACATGCAGTTCTGTCGCTGTATGTATTGGCAGCTTTTTAAAAGAAAACTGTGATTTATAGGACTTAAGACTCCAGATATTTACAGACTGGTGACAAGCACTAGTTTCTGCAGCAGTTTTCTCTACATGGCACTAGTACGTCTTAACTCTTATTATTATTATCTTGTTTTTCTGACATAAAAAAAAAAACTTTTGTCTCCACATTTACTCTATCAGGACCCAAAACTGTTAATTTTATCAATGTGTATTATGTTGTGTTGATTTGCCTATATGGAAATTAAACCATAAATTCAAAAATTTTTAAGGAAATAAATTTCGGGTCCTATCTAATTATGATTACCATAAATCACAAGAAAGTCAAACTTCTGATATGAACTCAGTTATTCTGTTATAAGCCACAAGCCACCTCCCAAAGCTCTTATTTTAATATACACTACTTGTAATACTGAAGTATTGCATTTGTTGACTTAATGATAACAGTTCCAAATTTTTACCTTCATCTCTGTTTTCTTGTTTTCTTCTTTTTTTCTGTGTATGCTCAGCCTACAAAAAAGGCAGTGCTGGTATATCAGCATTTCTATAGGAGTATGCAAGCAAACAATCAGAAATCATAGACTAGCAAATATGGTAAGGTATTTATTAAATACTTACTTGCTTAACTAAAATGTTTTCTTAAATATGTTACATGTAAGTTTTGTAGTAGAGTTAATAACTGAAGATTTTTTTCCTCATTTGAGATTTTAAAAAAAATATTTGGGTCTTTCAATTCAAAAGCAACTCTTAATGTATTTTGTTCTTAGGACAAATAGTTAACAGAAATGATACAGAAATCGCCTTGGGAAAAACAGTAACGCAAACCATACAATATCAGTTTATGTTAACAATGTTAACTTCATTAGCTTTGGTTTTAAAGTCTGCTGTACACATCATTTCTTAGATCAGTTTCTTGATAATCCATCACCTTAACTCCTTTGATTAAGCAAAATTATTTAGGCATACAAAAGCATGTACTGCCTCTATCTTTGAGACTAAATTTTACAGTGCCTACCTTGCTGTGCTGGGTCTTAGTATAGTGATAAAAGAACATATTGAATTCCTTCAGGCATTCATCCTTCAATTCATAAACTCCATGGCCAGATACACCTGGTTTCCTTAAAAAGGAATTTTTCATGATATACAGATTATTAATGCATCTTCAGCACATCTTTGAACAGTTACAAATAAATAACAATTTGCTTCCTGAGGAAATGCTAATAACAAAATGCAATAGCAATGGCAGCCTCATTAACTTATACAGAGAACTGAGTAGGTGCAGTTGTCAGTCTTTAATTTTTGATACTCTATACCACGATACATCATACCCAATAAATAAATATTTCCAGTTTATATCACACCATGAAGTCATCAATAGGTAAATTAATTTTAACTTTATAGCTTAGAGTATCATACATTTGGACCTTAGAGTATAAAATTGAGTATTTCCTTTAACTTTGTGCCTTGTTTAAGTACAAAACTTAAGAAACATAAAGAGCTATTTTCCAGCTGTATGAGTAAAAAGAGCATTTTCTGAACCTCCCAGATCATTCACAAGGCAAAATTACTAAGTAGATCTGTAGCTGCCATTGACTAAAAACAAACAAGGAAGTCACATGAAATTTAAAATAAAGTATACTAAAACAATTAAAATTACAGGACATCTTTGACAAGAACGTAATAGATATTTGAGTCAGATTTTCTCAACTGCTACGTGCACATATAGGAAAGGCATCAGCTATATTAGCCCCCATCTGAAAGCTCCAGCAAATTAACAACTCTAAGATCTAAACCAACAGTTAAGTGTGATTGTGAAAGGTAAAACGAGTTGTTAAAGGTTTCCAACCATCTCTGAAACTAAAACTTCTAAACTTTCCTACTAGTACTTGAGATTACTAAAGTCCTTAGACTCCTCAAATTTAATTTGAGGGAAGAAAAGGGCAAAAAGAAAACAACATTCAAATATTCCATACAGTTTACATTCCTATGCATATTGGAAAGCACATATATTTTAAGACAGCAAAATATTAGCTTGTGTAGTCTACATAAGCTAAGAGCTCTTATTTCACTTTCATGCTACTCACAGCACAGTTTTAAGAACTTACTTAAACGTAGCAACTTTATCAATTACGTTCTCCAAGCCAGTTTCATTGTTCTCCTGGTAATAAATAAGCAAACAAATAAATAAATACACACACACACACACACACACACACACACACACAGAGAGAGAGAGAGAGAGAGAGAGAGAGAGTGTGTGTGTGTGTTGGGGGGGGATAAATATATAACAATTCAAGTATATTCAGTATTATGCTGTGTATAACAAAGATAGACACACAGATTCAAATCAATTCCCTAATTCATATCTATTAATTGTTACTTAGAAAGCAGACATTCCTAATAGACAAGTTAAAAATAAGTACCCAGGATAGACAATCAAAACTTTCATATAGTCATGTAAAATTGGATTTATAGCAGAGCAGATCTCTCTAATCAGAACACTGTCTTACCTATCCTCAATGGAAGGAAAAACAGAGGGTTTTAATGTCTAAGAACAGTCAGTGTGGATCATCTGTTACTGGTTTCTGGTAACATTCAAAGATATTTAGTCTACAAATAAACCTTGATAGCCAGCCCTGAAAATTTGTTTGGACTATAAAATTCAAACTCCTCCTTTGATTGGATTTTTAATAGTGCTATTTTTCAATAGCGCAAACTGTGCTTTCAAATGGACCTATACAATATGCATTTTTCACTGATTTGCATGGGTTTAAGTGATCAAAATTACAGGATCATTTTTGTAGAGCATACACAAGACAGATGTCTCCACAGTCCTACAGGACCAAAATGGAAAATAATTTTGGAACTTTTTTTCCTGAATCTCAGACAGATATGTCTCTGAATACATTAAAAGATTCTACCTCTTCATCCCAAAGCATAGTCCTCATATAATCCTGTTCAGATTAGGCCATACTTGAATCCATAGCATTTACCACATCAGCTAGGTGTGAAAACCCATTTGTCATGTTGTATGGTAATTCTAAAGGCAACATTTACAATTTATACCAAAAGAAACACTTCCATATGAAAATATGGAGTCCAAAGAGGAGAAAGACATAAAGAGTTAAGCAAAAAACAGCAATCAAACCAGGACTCACATTTTCAGGCAAGGACTTGGTAATTGCACTGTGAGCCATTGGTTCAATACACAGCAGATGAATAATCTCTCTCATGATAACATCTTCCTTTGTAACATCACTCACTCCAGGTACATACCTTTCCCCTGCCAGAGTGCATGAAAAGAAGGAAAATGGCAAACACAGTTAGAAAGCAATTTTGAATTTTCCACAGCAATAATGCTATTGCTGGGTGGTTTGTGATACAAGTTTGTATTCCTCGGAAAATTATCCCAAGTATTGAGGAAAGATGACAGAAGGAATGGCTTTTATAGCCTATGTTCCTAACAACATGGGCTCAAATAGAGTTTATTCTTCATATTCTACCTTGATACTCAACTATGAAGTTATATGAAAAACTACTGCATCTAGTTTACAAACACTGTTATTGAACTACCTATTTTAAATAGGAATTTTCTATTCCTATTCCTCTCCATACCATCTACATTAACAAACAAAAAAACAAAAGGTCATCAAGCCCGTTTTTTCAAATTATAATTATGCATTAATTTCCAGGACAGAGAAGAAATTTAATTATAAGCCATTAAAAACAGAAATCCTAAAAAACATGTTATATTTTTACAGAAACAGTTTCTTACCCACAACATAGATGAGAATCTGTAGCATCTCTTCTATCAGTACATTATACTGCTTGATCAAATCCTACAAAAGTTAGAAAAATCAGTTTAAAAAGAAAACAGGCAGGAAAGTCTGCCAAGTAACACTGAGGTCAGCCTTCAAATGCATTATTTACTGAAGCAGTGTATTGGAAGTTTTTGCCCTCCATTCTAAAGAGCTGCAAAAAGTGCCTGTGCTTATAAAGCAGGTATTATTCTGCAACCGAAGTGCAAAATTACATGGAAGAAAGGAAATAACTGATTAAAAAAAAAACATATTCCAAATGAAGTACTATGTAAAAGGTCAACCAAGCCTCAAGAAGCAGCAGGACAGTTCAAAAAAGTTCCATTTGAAATAAAAAGACACATAATATGGCTTGAAAGATATAGAGGTGTTGTAGAGAAGTCAAATATTTCCTGGTTTTTGGTTGATGACCTAGGAAATACAATTATTAACGAAGAGATCTATTTATTCCCAAATAATAATTTCACCTTTTGAATGTAGAAGATAAAGAACAATGAAAAGTAGAGTTAAAGAAACATATACGGAGAAGGCACATAGTAGACAGGGTGGATACTCTTCTGGTCTGTTTGTTCAATTTTATGCCATGCTGGCATTACCATTCTTTAAACAGCTTGGTAATGGAAAGCACTTTGAACAAAATGTGTCAAGAAGGGCAAAGCTTGTTTGTTAATTCTGAATAAAAATGCCTCTGTTGTGAACACAAAATCATTTAGTTAACTCCTAGGTCCCGTGTTGACAGTGTTTTAGTGCAGTCATAAAAAAAAAAAAAAAAAAAAAAGCAGTGATTAATAGAAATTAGCATTTCTATTAATGTTTCATAAACTCAGAAGTGGTCAAATTCACCAGCAGGAGTACTTTCCACTTACCTGATCTTTGGTGGGCTTCATTTTCTTGAAAGCATCAGCAAGCTCATATCTCTGCAGTATCAGTAAGAGGAAGTGATTTGGATCCATAAGAGATGCACCAATCTGCCAAAAATCCCATGCAGCGTGAATGTCAGTTACCATCAGAATTTGTTATTAATTAGGAAAAATTTCCTAATTAATAACACTACAGTGCCAAGGTAGGCACTGTAAAATTTAGTCTCAAAGACAGAGGCAGTACATGCTTATATATTTTTTAAACCAATATCACATTTCAAAATGATACAAAACTAGTAACAACAAAAACTAGAGCAAATTCATTAAAGTATTGAGTGAAACAACCAGTGACAAAACATCTATACCTGGAGCATGATGATGTCTTTATCATACATCTCTTCTCTGCATTTAACATCTTGGTAATAGAATACCTGAGAAGTAGAAAAGCAACATTTAAGCAGAGAAGTAATGTAAATGTTGAAGTAATGCTGAAGAAAAACACTATCAAATCTGCAGCAAACTCTTTTTAAATCGTGCAGCACCTCTGTTTAAGTAAGTGAAAGTCTTCCATTTCTTTCAAAACCAATGTGTATTTTCATGGCAGCAAAAAGTGTTTTTTGTTCCCACTTACTCAGAGAAAACCTACACCATATTAACTTTCTCATTTTCTTCCACAACAACATAATTCAAATGCCTGCTAAGCCCTTCTTGCAAAAATCCTCCACCTTTTCACCTCCAGATCTGAAACAGAGATAGTTCTAAGAGGGGCTAACATTTCCTTTGGTATTACCAAAAGGTCTTATAAAAGAAAATTTCCCCCTTCAAGGCCGAAAAGCAGTGAAGCCAAAGCAGGCAGAATACAAGTACCTAACGGCATAGTTTTACCAATTCTATTGCACTAAAAAGACAGCCAGCAAGTACTACAAAATAATATTCCTTATTTTCACTTATATGGCGCTCCAAAAGAAGTCTAGTATGAGATGTAAATAGTTCAACTGTTCCACAAAATGATTTCTACACACTAAGAAATGCCTCTAACATTTTATGTTGTAAAGCAATAGCAGTTATATAGTCATTTCTTTAGTAGATCTTAAAGTAGTTTGTAAGAGACGTCAGTAACGTTAATACTATTTCAAAGAAGGTAAAAACTCAAAAGAGATGAAAACATTTGTCTAATATGGGCAAGAAATCCATTGCTAAAGCTAGAAATAAGGCCAAGTCATCTAAATTCAATGTAGAAATCTATCAGTTAAGTGAATTTTTGTAGGAGTGACCCACACGAACTCCTTCTGCAGTGGACAGGACAGCCACTGAGAACACAACTGGAACTATTAGGATAGAGTCACTGCTGCGTACTATAGGGAGTACCTGGCTTATCAGGGAGAGTCCATTCCTCCTCCACATCTCTGCTGCAACCTGAGCAACTAAGACAAGACATCGCAAAGGATATTCTACTAGCAGGTCCACTTGGAATTCTTCCTAAAATAATAATAATCAAGCAGCTTAATGTATGTGTGTTACAAAAGTTAAAAGATGTATTTTTGTATGATTTTTCTCCTTCCCAGGGTATAAATCACAAAAAGTGTATTTGAAACAAAAACTTACAGGAGAAACAAACTCATGCAATCTTGAGATGGCTCCAGTCTTGCTTAATCGTACATGAAGACCTACACAACGAACAGGGGAGGGAAAAAAAAAAATATACAAATTTGTCTTCCAAAAAACTTTAGATGTTAGCTAAATCACCTTCAATTCTGAGAATTAAAAAAAATTTAATATATTTTTAAACATGTATCTTCTTAAGATAAGAGACCTGTTATAATATCACAATAGTTCTTTCCAGTCTTAAAAACGTTACACTATTTTAAGAATAAATCTATTCACTTAATGAATTTATTTAAAGCATTCAAATGATGATGATAAATAGTAGCAACTATTAGCTTTTAATTTCTTGCTTAAAGCACACAATACCAGTAACAACAGAATCTCAAGACTTCAAGGCTTAGCAGATAGTACCTTGGTAGTAAAAGAGGTGACAAAGAATCTATAGCTTAAGAACTTCCATCTGTATTCTAGAGAGTGACCCTCACTCACTGCTGTGGTCTTTTGTATTCTGATTGGAAATCTGTCCTAGCATGCTGCAAACATATGTCTTAAGAGAAGCATTTAATAGACCTAAGATACATACGGCTGGAAAATAAACTTAAGATACAGTAATGGTGAATGCTCATTTAGGCCTAACAGGTAGCAACAGAAACAGAACTGTAGAAATTTCAGGAAAAATAAATAAATAAATAAAAAAGATTGCCTAACGTGATATTAATAAAATAGGAAACTCTTGCTTCTCTCATTTTTGCTTTCTTCTCTCTATCCTGTCTAAAAAATTCCAAACTCCTTCAAAAATAAAAAAAATTATCTGAGTGGGGTATCTGGTAAATGAGGATTGTCTGATCAGGAGGATATCAAAGAGTTAGGGACTGTTCTGTGAAGGACATAGATTATATCATCCATTTTTATTTCTTAATGCTGCAGAGCATTTAAACTAATTCAAACAGCAGTCAAAATAAACCACAGCACCTACCTGCAAGTGTCCTAGACAGCGGTAAGTGTATGCTGACAGGATCTGCAGACACTCTGAAAGGTCTGCTCTCCAAAGTATGACCACACAGGTGAAACACTGTCTTCTCCCGTGAACGGCCGTTTGTGCTGCATCTCATCACAGCTTTATGACATTCTTTATAAGCCTTCAGCAACAGCTCTTCCTAGAATTTTAAATAAATACATATAGATACACTTAAAGCATATTGATACACCTCACTTGTTTTTTCTGATAGCCTAAACAGATACTAAAATCCACACTATAATTACTACTCTACTTCTTAATACTGAGAAGTACTGGATTGCAGCAGCAGAGTATCAGCCAAAGTTACTTGTGGACCTTCTATTTAAAGATCAGCCCTACCAAATGCACTAAAATCCATGTGCTTACTTAGGCTGCAATATTTTAACATTTTTCATTGTCTGCAGGCCGGTTTGGATCAACAAGTCCCTGAATTGCAGTAGCACTTCTCTTCTCTCCCTACCTCCCCCCCCCCCGAAAGAAAAAGAAATCCACCCCAAAATGTCTTTAAGTCAACAAATTTTACATTTTCCTCACTCCGCTCAGCACAGTGATGAGGTCTAGCACCATTAAAGACTGTTTATAGTATAATTACCCAACTACTGCTAAGTTCCTGCTATCCACTTCTGAAATTAATCTCAAAAACTTAATTCGTCAGACCATCATGAACTTAAGAGTCCAAATCTTGAAGGGAGACAGAGATGGGTTCTTTATAGTTTGTCTTGTACCTTGCTCAGCTTTGTCATCTGGAGGATCATGTTCTTCTGAGATCCTCTCTCTCTGTCCCATATCACAGAGAACATTGGAGGTTTTGTGTACTATTGTACAACAGTGAGCTTTGCTAAAAAGCTACTAACGCACACAAGAACATTCACAAAAGGCGTACAGGTAAGAAATTCAGACAACTGATTTGCTTACATCACAGGCACACCACTCTTGGAACATCAAAAGAATATTCTTTAGCTGCATTTGTATAGCAATGGCAGCTTCCCAGTCAGGGTCCACCTCAATGTGCTGACCAATCTGTCTTTTTATCTCCTCCATTCCCTGAAACGAAGAGGCCACAAAACATTCAAGCTAGATTAGTGATCACATGCTTAAAACAACAAAAGAACCCATAAGAGATAGTAAAATATATTCAGATGTATATAAACATTACATCTATAAAGGAAACAATACTTTTTCACCCACCCGAGACAGGGACCACAGAATTTATTTCAATTGTATGTTTACATCCACAATATTGCTATGGTCAAAAAGATGAGGAAACAAGAGTCCTGAAACATCTTTATAACAGCATATTAGAAAGAAATGATTTAAATGTATTGTACCTGCATGCAAGTTAGAATCCTTAGGAAAGAAACAAATCCTTCTAAAAACCGCTCCCTCAGACGGTCTGTCCATAATGTAGGCTTGCTGATTAAGACATACCTGTCCCCAAAGAAAACATTATCTTCTGTTGCTCAGACTTCTCTTCTGCTCATGCTTGTAATTAAAGTATTCATCATATTAAAATAACACCATCGCATTACATCCCCACCTCAAATTCCTCCTTTTTTCTCTTTTAATTTTCCCCAAATATTGGAGGTGCTAGAATTAGGACTCTATTATTTGTAATTAATAAAATGTAAATTCCAAGCTATTTGAGTTGGTTTACTTTTACACTACTAATTAAATTTATTAAAGTAATTTGGGACCTACAAGAACAGAAAGTGCTACGCATATGAAGATTATGCAGCTTTCCCAGAATGACAATGAATAGAAGCCAAATTCCCTGTAACGTCTGATATCTGATATATTGTTTATTAACACAACCATTATATGGACCGACATGAGCAAAAATATCACAGATATGTTTACAGAGTATATCATTTTGACATTTGATTCTTAGCAGTTTTATTATCACCAGATTTCTAATTGAAACACCTCATCCTATTTCCAATTTTCAAAGAATTGTTCAAGCTTCTCAACTTTATACTAACCTGAGGTCATATATTACTGCATATACCCGGTTCAGTTTGTCCTGGCTGTAACCTTGGAAGTTGAACTTGTCATTTTTGTCTAAGTACTCTGGTAGCACTTCTAGGAGTGTCTCCGTAATGATGGTGATTACCTTTTGCTCTTCAATAAGATGGCGGGCCTGCAAGAAAAGTATTCAACAGTAGGAATCTATCTGAATCAAGCGTTAGGAAAAAAGAGAACCTCATAACTTATTGCTCAAAGCAGCCTAAAGACAGGCAGATATTCTTCAGCACTGTAGGCTGACTGAAGTATATTTGCAGTGAGGTACCATATTCTGCTATAGTTATCATCTTTAATACAGAGCATCAAGCCTCAATATAAAGCTAAAAGACCGTATCTTCAGCCTTTAATAAACTGTCATACCATTCCCTATTGAGAAAAATTACAAGGTTATATGGCTTCACATTATTAAAATAGTAGTAATGCCAGGGAGAAGTGCTCAACTAACCAAAAGTGCTCTGAAAAAAAAGGAGCCATGTCAGAATAGAAGTATAATTAGAGGAAGTGGAAAAATCATCAGTTCCATAGTTCCTACAAATACTCTTGTTCAGGTAAATAAAAGCTGATAAAAACAACAAGGAACTGCTTAATAATGTGATTAACCCTGCTTGTAACGTAATTTTTGTAATGAATTTTCACACAATCTCAGGCTCTGGCTTTCACATTGACCTTAACAAAACTCAAAATCATTCATTTTAGACTCGTAATGCATACAAACTCTTGGTCAAGTACCATAGTAGTCTGCAAATGTGGTACTGTTAGCAATTATCACATTTATTTTACTTTGCTCACAGAGAGAGGTTGAACATACCAGAGTGGGTACAGTGAACATCTGAACAGAGAGTGCTGTCACAGAGAGAACTCTGTCATGATCATCATTGATGTACTCTTTTTGCAGTGACTTGTAATGCTGAGAAAAGAGAATATTAGGGAAATTAAACAAATAAACCTAGCTCAAATAAAAAAAGTAAACATTTTAAAAGAATTATTGTATTTGAAGTGTACTTCACACTTTCTAACAGATGCAGTTTAAACAGCAAAAATGGCACAATGCCCTCAATGCAAAGTACATAAGCACGTGTCCCACTGGGTTAACATTAAAAGTTGAGCACAAATTGAACTGCATTGCCAGATAGCAGATAAAATACTTCATCTCCTACATATCAATCTTCCCCAAGGAAAGAAAAAAAATACTCGGGTGAAAAAAAAAAAAAAAAATCAGTGAAGTCATTAACTTTATTAAAAGCAAGTCTTCTTCCTCCTTCAGTGAACTATATGGAGAATTATTGAAAGCTGCCTATAAAAGATGTGTACAATTAGAAATTTAAGTCCTTTTTTGCTTTGTCTCAGTTCAGTGAAAACCATGAAGTGTCAGTCACCTCAGGTTTATCAGAGTTAAAGAGTCTCCCTTAATAACAGAAGAAAATTTGGACTTATGTTCTGTATATTTAACTATTTTATCATTATTAAAGAAAGAAAAGATGGTTCTATAGTTCATTTGCTGCTTCAAAAGGTAAAGAAAATGCTAACAATACTGCATTCATAAAGATCATGTACACCTACATAACTATAAAAAAAAACAGACCGATGACACTGGAATTAATACGCTCTATATAGGCTGACCTAGCAGTTGAGGCTCTGCATGTTAAAAAAGTCATTACTTATACAGAAACAATTTTCAGATTTTGAGGGAAGTTTCTGAAGTTACTAAAGATTCATTACATAAAACAAATAACCTGTTACCTTCACAAACTCCACTGCAAAAAGCTTTTTGTACTCCATTTCCATGAAGAAACTACTGAAGATAAGCTCATGAAGAACCTTCCTTGCTCCTGTGAAGAGCCAACACAATTCACTTCACTTTATTGCACTACGATGCAGGTTTTTATGGAAGAGAGGAACAGATTAAAAAGTGGTAATTAAAAAAATCATTAGGAAGCCTTGAAACAGTTATGAAGCATATGGACAAAGATATCCATATCATTATGTCCTCTCTTTTCAATAAACGTTTACTACTATGTATTTAAAACACAGAGAAAGCATCAAGTCCCTCACAATCAGAATTCTTCAAAATTATAAAGCAGAAATGTTTAGGTGGTAAATACATACCCAAAATATCGATTCTTTAAGCCCTATAACTAAAATTTTATCAAAAAGCAAGACAGGAAAAACTATACAGAAGTGTTAACTCCATGTTAAATATACATATATATATTAAAAAAAAAAAAAAAAAAAAAAAAAAAAAAGAATTTGCCTCTTCAGTTTATAGCAACATGTATACACAAACCTTTATGAAGTTTGGCATCCCAAAGCATCAACTTGCTTATGAAGCAGGGCTTTTCAGACCCAGCGTCTTCTTTGAGACATATCTGACAAAATATTTGTCGAAAGTCACCTACAGGGAGAAAGTTATTCATTTGTACAAGAATGCTTTGAAAATTAAAGGGCCCAAGACAATAGAATAGAATTACAGAAGTCTATTTTTTTTAAGCAAAAGCAAGCACTTAAGAAATACAGATCAGTTCTTAACAATAACCTTCTTCAGTGAACTCCCCATGTACTCCCTTCCTCTTATTATTCTTACCCTCTTTATGTTACAAACTCAGTGATACAGAAGAATATTTTAAAATGATATTCATTTTGCTTCACAAAGCAGATCTACAAGCACAGTGCATTATGGTAGTATAGAAATACATAGGCTAGACTAGTCTCAGCTGGTCTCTGCACTGGGCCCTTAAAGTCAGTATTCTGTAGGATTTCAGAAGATTATTTTATACTTTCTTTTACCTATCAGTAAATACAGTATTTGCTGAATCAGCTTTGGGATCTATGTATCATCATCACCAATGCGTTACTAAAGTTAGGAAATGAGCTCTTACACTAATGATTTCCAATAGGTAAAATGAAAAGAAGTGTCATGAACCAAGTTGCTGAGAACTTGGAAATAAATAGTACTAAGTGCTTCTAGATCAGCATTTTGTCACTGGAAGCAAAAACGGGGGAAAAAAAACGGGGACCACTAGTTCAGCAAAAATTCTACTTGAATACAGAACATATTATTTGAGTATAAGCAGTGATTAGAGCTTAGCCTACATGCAATAAGGTGAAAAGAAAATTTACAATGGTCTCAGTTTGTCAAAACAAAGGTATAACATGATGATTATTTTTTACTGATACTATCTACTTTAATCACAGCTATCAAGCCTGAAAGAGGAATTAATTCAAGCAGAAAGTGTATGCTTTCACTGGTAGTGAAAGTTCTGCAGCTTTCCACCAACACTGGGGACAGTAGCTTTTAAGGAAAAAAGTTACTGAAATAGGGTATGTGATGTTGAAACTGGGGATTATAGAATTCTGAGAAAAAAAAGAGTAAAAGGAGGGAAGAGACTTTAAATAGAATTCTCAAGAAGGAACAAAGCATCACTGTTCATAACCATACTGACAGATTCCAGCACTCATATTGATACATAATTTATTTCCTACTTAGGAGGCACGTGAAAGCATTTTAATATGGCAATATAATATACAGCACTTCTGATGATAATTCTTTTTTGAGGGGAGAGAAGTGTTCATTAAAATGTTGACATGGCACTATTGTGAGATTATGCTTAAAAGTCATGCTTACTTGAATAGCTCATGAGTTTGTTCAGCCAAGAACCAAGGCGCAGGGCAAACTTTTGGTGAGCCATAACATCAGCATGCAGAACCTCCACATGAAGTGGTCGTTGAGAAACGTTTTCAGAATGCCTCTAGGAATCAGATAAAAAATAACTGATATAAAGTAAAGATAGTGCAAATTCTGACATTTGTCTTTAACATCTGTTCTCACTCTCAAGCCCACACTAATGGCAAACCTTATCAAAATAAATCCATTGATGCTTGGGTTTTAAATGTATCTCTCTAGTTTTTAAACCAAATGTAGTTGGTTAAATTCAATTTCAAAAAGTTCACAGCAGGTCGTAAAGACATGGAAGTGCTAAGTCAAAGATTACACAACAGAAAAATTAGTCTTCAGTATTAACAAAAAACGAACAAACCTTATCATTAAACGAGAAAAATATTTTAGGAAGCTACCTTGATTTCCTCCTTTGCTTCCTGACAAGATGCATAATGTCCTGCCTTAACAGCTCTACGACCCTGTTTAAAGAAAATACTGAATATAAGACCAACATAAATCAAAACTACAAAAAAAGTGTCACAGATGTAATCCTTGCTCTATTTTACTATTCACAAAAGAAAACCTGGGAAAAATGTCACTCATGGTGCTCTTAGACATTTAGGATCATAACAAAAGTTATTTTTAGAAAACCTCTATTTGAATTAAACAAATAATGAAACAACTTAAGAAAAGTAAAGTCTGAGTACTTTAACATTATAAAGAAAATGTATGTCTACAAGAACACAGAAGAAAAATTTTTGCAGAACACCATAAATAGAATTTTTTTCCTAGTAGAAAATACACTCACTCAATCTTCCCTATCACGTCTTGCTTCTATAGATAAAATAGAGGAGTACATTAAAAGCAGTGGGTTTGATAGCTCTTTCAATAAAGCCAAAGCAAAGTATCAGCTTAATCTTCCATTTCCACAGAAAGTAAATAGGAGCTATGGGCTTCCAAATAGGTTTTCTATACAACAGAGTTACACACAAGAAGAGAGGAAGTGGCGAAGTTATGGAAGTGTTTTAATTAAAACAAAACAGTATAATCCAGTCTTGAGGTGCAGCAGGTGCTTTGTAAAAAGACAAGTCATGTCAACTCTGATCTAAAATTTACGTTTCACTCAAAAGGAACCATTTGAATTTATAAAACAGTAAAGGTAAACCTTTAAAGATTGCTGTATAACCATGTATGCATATACAGATTTTACAGGCCTGAAACTGCAGAAGCATTGTAACAACGTTAAGACCGAAACAGCATTTGTAAGTAAAATATGACTAATTTTCGTTATCTGAGCAGCAAGAAATACAAAAAGAAAATAATACAGTTTTCACAGGTTAAAAAAAAGGATTCTAATATTAGTAGGATGTTTTATATGCAAGTATACAATGCATACACAGGTACAGGCATAAAATAAATACAACTTCTCTGTGTGTGCATGCAAAGTGCATTATACTTTCGTGTAGAAAACAAGTTTCATTATAACACAAGCCAACTGGCACTCTGAATGTTTTTTGTTTTTTTTTTTCCCCCAAAGAGAAAAAGTGTCTCTACATCAATGGTATAGGGTCCTGATACGGACTCAAACATTGGTCTGAGAAATGAAAAAGTAAAATCATCATGTTCACCCACATCACCTTATGGATTTTCCCTCGTTTCATTTGTTTAATTCGATGCTTCAAGACTTCCAAATTAAGTCTGAACCAGGAAGAACACCAATTCTTGCAAAATGTAAGAAAAATAACTGTTTAAATATAACTGAATATGCACATTGCTGTTTTAATGTTTATTTTAACAGCATTTGTCTGAAATGCAAACTTTTGACATTCAAAGAAAAAAACAAAAAAGTCAAATAGATGAAAGAGGAACAACTTCAGATAAGTCAGTGCCAATACTCATTTTCAAGAAATTGGATTTGTCAAAAAGCAAAATTAACATATTTAAAACTCTTCCTGAGGCAAGTGTTGATTAACAATTAATCTGCAACATGACTTACTCTCTCCAAGCTCCAGCATTCTAGAAACAAAGATTTAGCGATCAAAAGATTACAGTAGTGCTTCTTAATAATTAAAAAGGGACTGTCCCCCAAACAACGAATGCACTAACCTCTTTATCTATGGCAGTAGTATGCAACTGGGCTTCACCAAGTTCGCAGCCCAGTGCCCTTTGCAGGCTATAGATGACATGATCATAAGAATGGTGTTCATCATTGAAAAGGACACAATAGTAGTTGTCTACCTTCTCTCTACTGGGAAAAAATCCAGCATTTCATCACACAAGTAAGAAGAAAATATCGTATCTAGTACATTAACAGATCACTTGCAATCTCATGAGAGAAATGAAAAATATCAAAAAATAAATTATAGAAGAAAATTAAGCATGTTCTTTATGTCAGAGGCACCAAAAAATTGCCCATTTCATCTACATCAAAAACCAAGTAAACTGCAAACCAAGTACAAAAGTGTTTTAAATTATTGGATTAATCCATTATTACAACCTCTCTGCCATTTTATGATCTCATTTTTCTTTTTAATGACACAGGGATCTTATCAATGTGTACAAGTACCTGAATGGTGGGTGTCAAGGGGAAGGGGACAAACTCTTTTCTGTTGTCCCATGTGACAGGACAAGAAGCAATGGTCAGAAATTGAAGCACAGGAAGTTCCGCCTGACCGTGAGGGGGAATTTCTTCACTGTGAGAGTAACAGAGCACTGGACCAGGTTGCCCAGAGAGGTTGTGGAGTCTCCTTCTCTGGAGACATTCAAGGCCCGCCTGGATGCAACCCTGTCTACCATGCTCTTGGTGACCCTGCTGAGCAGGGGGTTGGTCCAGATGATCTCCAGAGGTCCCTTCCAACCTTACTGATTCTATGATTCCATGATTTTCCATTTTGGTTGAGCAACATCATCACACATTACTTTTTCCATAAAGAATCAAAAGTTTATCTATACGTAATTGTAGTTCAAAAACGTTACAGTGCTATTTACTGTGCTTTTGACACTAACAGCTTTGCTAACAATTTTGCCTGTGGGTACTGCTACCTTCCTGCAAAGTCTAACACCTCTGAGAGAAAACTGGAAATACTCCCTACCTGACTGTGAGCTCCAGAGGCAGCTCCTTCTCTTCTTCCCATATAAGCATATCTACAATGTATTTTATCACAGAGGGAAACACTCTCCTAGAATGTTCCATAACTTCTTTATTTAATTGACATTCAGAATTCTGTAAAATAAATAAAAAAAAATAAAAGTCAGTATCAATACAGAAAATAATTTTTTTAAAAAAATGAAACAAGAGTGTTAGTAAAATACCTTTTTTAAAAAAGAAAGAAAAAGGAAATAAAACTTATGTTTCTTAACCAAATTCATCTCACCTCATTTCTTCCCTTAAAATCATTCCATCCCAAAAATCTGTCAGTATTATTCCAACAGTTTCATCCACCATTTTTTAATCCATTCAATTTTTATTTAGGAACAGGCTATGAAAGACTTCACCAAACACGTTAGGAAACCTCAGGTTCATATACCTTAAAGTTACAAGTAGCTGGTAAACAGGTTGCTGTATACCTGAAGATACTAAGTTTGCAATCCAGATGTAAATTCTTCCCCTGTAGTGGCAACCTCTTCTGTCTCTATGAGTAGTCTCTCAAATATTTATGAGACTCTTTGAATAGAATTATCCAAGAAAATACAACTCTGATCTTTTCAGAAATCCCATGCCAGATTTACTAATTATTCAAAATATCCTTATTGACAGGCATATTTTCCATCTACTCAGGCAAATCTTAAGTGAATCATCTACATCACATGATAATATTATGAATCCTTTCTGTAACATTTTAGCATTTTTAGGAAAAAAGTAGATTATAAACAAAGAAAATAATTTCCAAGTATGCTTTTAAGAATGAAGCAATCAAATGTTTTGGTACAAGTCACAGATCTTTTCCAAAGACATTCTTTTGTGAAAAATGGGATTTAACCCAAAGGCCCTAACAACAAAAACATGTCTTCTAATATTAATGAATTTTTATTAATACCACCTTTCAGCATATGCATTCATAAATGGTATATAATATTATTAATGATAATACAAGCAAATCAAGTGATTCATATACAAATATGACGCAGAAAAAGAAGCCGGTGTTTTCTAGAGCATTTGCACAGAATTTCCCAACTAAACTGCCTAGGAAATCTAAGCATGTATGTGTTGGGCAGAGGCAGAAAAGAGAATTCCTAAGAAAAAAGTATTTCCCATGCGAATTTTGTCCCCCAAATACTAAGGGCACTCACCTCTCCAATAAACAACTGGACACATGCAAATATAAAAGAACAATAGCAATCTTTTTAATATAGCTAAGAATCATGGAAGTAGACAGCTTTTTAAAAAAAGAAAATTGTGATGCGTAAACACCTCCTTACTCCAAAGCTTTTCTTTTTAATTGGTTTTTAATTAGAAAGTTTGTAAGGACACTGTATTTTAACAATACACACCTCATATCATCTCAGAAATGCTAAAAATAAAGTTTGTCTGCTCCTTATCCTTCAACATAGTAGATTGAAACATGTGCTTTACTATACATTCATTTTTAGAAGGAGGTCATTCTGTAGATCAGACTCTAAACTTATCAGGCTTTTAAAAATAGCAGCCAGTTCCCAGGCACTTATTTATCATGGTTTACACAACTAACAAACACATTGCCAACATTCCCCTCTTCTCATTTGCTCTTACCTTATCGTAGTAAGTTTATAAGCATCTTAGCATGATATATCCTCTATACTGACAGCACTTTGAGGGTACTGGCCAGAACCATTGAGAAAAGAGTTGGTTTTGTTTGACAAGCACACAATGCACTTCTATACTAAAAGAAACGAAGCTGGAAAGGAGATGTGTGCCTGTTCCAGCACTGACACTTTCCTAATGCACTGGCTGGTCCTTACTGAGTAAGGTGTTGCTTGTTTTCTCAAGCTCTACTTTCTGGTTTAAGTTAAACTAATTTATTTTTCAGTAGTTGAACAAACAAAAAGCATAAGCAGCACACAAACTACTCAGAAGTGGGCTAGCAGATGCTGACTTCAGATAGGATGCAGTTCTATTTATTTTATCTAGAATAAACTTGTGCCAACTATATGAAGCTCCTCTTCTTCACTATTCCAATTCAAAGTCCAGTAAGTACCCCCCAAAACCTAAAGTTTCAGCTAATGTGAATAGATTTAGAGTAAAAAAGGTGAGAAAAAGGCTACACAGTTGCACAAGCCCATAACATTACCGCTTTGTCTCACCTTCCTGTGAGACCAGTGCTCTTTACTTCGTCATTTGAATTTTTGCCAGACCATAGGGAACAATATTTTTGCAACAAAAACAGAGGAGCAATTAGCATTCGTCAAATGGGCCCCTAGAAGTTTTTTGTTCAAGCATCTCAAAACAGAAGGTGGAACTCAGATCTGCCCAGGAAAAAGCAGTTTTATCTGCAGCAACTTATTTGTCTACATACTTTTTTGAAAAGTATTTATAAGGTGTCTTTAATACATTAACTTTTTGAGGTACAGTAAGCAGGAGACAGCCTAGTATAATAGGTTAGTTTTAGAGCAGAGCCTTATACTCAATCATAATGACAGATCCCACACCAGAAATAACTAAGTGACAAAGAAAAAAGTGTTCAATACTACAAGTGTGGAACAAGAAGATTCTATAAAAATCTAGTACTATATCTAAAAATTAACTATCCAGTAGAAATCAATTATTTGTACATCAGAACAGAATACTACAACCTGCAAAGAAAATAGTTGATGAGACACTAGAATTTTGATTCAGAACCAAAAGGTAGAGAAATGGACAAGATGGGCAGGTGGAACTGCTCCATCATTTCTGCCTTTTGTGGAGACAGGAAGGATACCCAAAGAATACGTCCGACCCCAATAAACACCGATTTAATTCGGTTAGACTTGCCATATCATTTATACAACATATGCAGTTTTGTAAACAAGAATAAGCATTAAAAAAAGAAAACCACCACACATCAATATTTACAATATTTATTCTTTCACTTCTAGCAGTATTCTTACCTCTTTTGCAGTCCCTGATGCTCCAGGCTCATGTTTAGTACACAGTGGTCCTGCCTTCCAGGCCTCTGTATCTCCACAATCACAAAATCCTCCTCCAGTGGAGCTATGCATCTGTGAAAAATAAGTATTTCAGTCATGCAATATGTAATAAAAAGAGGAAAATATAATATATAGAGACTTAAATATGGCACATTTTTACATAACACCTCTATAATATATATAACACCAGTATAAACATCTGCTTACAGAATACAAGGCTCACCAAGTAACCCACAGACTTCGCAATTATTTTTACTCAGGTAAAAGTAATTATCCATAGCTTGCTATGAAACTCCAGAAATAAAATAATTACAAAAAAAAACCTAAGTAACCTAATAAAAAACAGACTTTCAAAGATTCATTATTTACTTGAAATGTTTTAAAATAACCCGATCTAATTAGACTTGTTTTGAGCAGGAGGTTGGACTAGATAATCTCCTTAGGTCCCTTCCAACTTAAATTATTCTATGAATCTATGAAAATAAAGAGTATAAATTTTATTCTTTACACTGTATCTTTAAAATGGAAATATAGCAAATCTGATTCCATGTGACAGTCTATCTCCATGGCTGATGTTTTGCCTGAAGACGACAACCTTACCCTTCTGAAAAAGGAA
Source organism: Rhea pennata (assembly GCF_028389875.1). Taxonomy (NCBI): domain Eukaryota; kingdom Metazoa; phylum Chordata; class Aves; order Rheiformes; family Rheidae; genus Rhea; species Rhea pennata. The sequence continues at coordinate 15,210,383 of NC_084667.1, read as the reverse complement.
GAAAGGGAGAGAAGATATCAAACTGGTTTCTCTGCCCAGCTGTGATTTCAAATTGCACTGTAACCATGATTATCTATTTTCTTTGGTTTCCGGCTTACCTCTCTTTAAGCTCTCCGTGTCCATACATGTGTGTTCATGCATGTGCATGTGGAAGCTGCATTAACATTATTCAAGGCAGTTTTGTATGTCTTTGAATCAATGCTTAGAATTCATTTTCCGACCAGTATATGAAGACTTGCACAGAGGGGTAGAATATTATAATTTAGTGTCCTTTAACATGAAAAGGATTGACACGTTCTTTGAAGCACTCTCTCATGGAATTATACCCACTTAAAGGGGATTTATGATCATTTGATAATGTAAGCAGAAAAAAAAACGAACTCTTGAACAGATGTAACATCAATGAGTAAAGGAGTAAGAGAAGCCTAGCTCACTTTTCAATGGTGAAAGATAACTAAATTGAATTAGTTAAGGTATTGGAATCTCTCAAAGATGATACAGATTTGGCTCAGAGAGAGTCAAAAGAATATCAGAAAAAGATTATCTAGGTCCAAAACAATATCCTCACTAAAAATTTGATGCTCAACATATGTTGTAACTTCTAAAGTCCATGCTCTAAATCCAAAGTTGTTTATGCAGATCTAAATAGAGGTACAGAATGGGAATGTGGAGACTGCATCTGTTACAGGAGTGAGGAAATAAGGGCCCCTCCATATACACATTCATTCTAAATTTCTGGACAGAATGCAGTCTTGTACACAAAGTACCAGACAGGACTGCCACTTTCCTTCACAGCTTTTTGCTCTGGCACAGACAGTATTTTCTTTGGCGATGTTGCCAAAGAGAACACAATGTATGCATTCATATCTTCCTCGCCCTTCAGTTCTTGACTTAGAAACTTGTTTTCCTTGAAACAAGCTTTATGCATAAAGCCTGCAGTTAGAATCATCACAGTCAAACATTCAACAAGATCCCAGATTCCTTTTTTTTTTTTTTTTTTTTTTTTTTATTACTACTGCAGTTTACGATATCTTTGAATTAAAATACACACACACACACACACACACACTTCTCTAAAGCAACAAGTACAATTTCTTAACACAGAATTTTTCTACCTTGTACCGATGGTTCTTGTGAATACTGTTCTGGAAGCAGTCCATGCAGAGTACACATGTTGGATCAACTGCACAGTCTCTGCAACAAAAACGGTAACTGGGTAACTTTCTAGAAACAAACACATGGAATTTTCACACGCAAAACAAAATGTTGCTCTAAAATTTAGGTTAACAGATTTGTATTACAAAAACACTGGCTACTCCATGTCATTGAAAGAGGACGAAAACCAATCTTGTTAGGCTCAAACCATGCATTCTATTAGGTTCTATTAGAAATGCTTGATTTCCACTTTTAAAACCTGTGCTAACATATTTCTTTCTTTGCCTATAATGAGAAGCTATTAAAAAAAACATAATGAGACTGACTTTGGAGTAACCTTTATCATGGTTTTCAGTAACAACTGTGGTTATTTTGCTAATGAAAACTTATGTTGTATGTCCATTAGGCTACCTTAAAACTTTTTAAGCAGTTGCAAGTTTTTAAGTGTTTCTTCAGAAAATAAGCTATTTAAATTTTAATTTCAGTGATTTTGATCAAGTACTCAAATATCTGGAAATACAGAATTACACTCATTCGTGCAATCTAATTCCATTTTTTCAATCCTTTACATACATATATACTTCATGCGGCTTTTTTTTTTTTTTAAGCATACTAAGACTTTTTTAATGATTGTTTCATTCTACACAAAATGCAGATGACAAGTATTTAATAAGTTTGTTGTTTCACACCATTGTTCAACATCTAGTTCAAGGCCTTTTTTACAATATAACTAAAATAGCATAATAATTCTGAATATAGAATTAATTTCCTTTTGAACCTTTAGGTGACAATTATCATTATTGTAATAAAATATTTAATTAATATTCATTTATTACTAAAAATGTACAACAAGGTGAGTTAAAACAAACAAAAAAAAAATTAAGACAGAAGTACCTGCTAGATTTGAATGTCAAATTTTACATTTTAGGTTTTATTATTTCAGAGTATCTATTATTTTTAGCATCTTAGAAGTCTAAAAGAAAAACTTGCTTGACTTCAGTGGTAGTATTAAATCAGCATTTTTATAAATACCACCAAATTGTTGCAAGATAGTAAGCCATACACTTTTCAGTGAACGTGCAAGGATTCATACAAAGACCCTTTGCACTCGATCTTCATCCTAAATAGTATTATTCATTTTAATAATGTTATTTTGGTATTTCTGGTGCAGTGTTCTAGGCTTTTAAAATAACCCCCAAATGACAAAAAACTATCATATAGCATCATATTAATACCAATATATTACCAGCTCAGTTGCAATCTTTGCAGCCATCATAAAGACCTCTGATACATGAATTAATAAAGTAATATCATATCAATAGGTTTTCATCTTTAATACACACAAGGATGAGAAAGAAGGTGAAAAATGATCACGGCTTATACAGATATTACTCAAGCAGCATATTGTTCATGCTCAGAAATGCTGGATTGTGTTTTAGACTTTGAAAAGATGAGCACTCTAATGTGCAAATTTTTATTGACTGTATTCCCTTAAACCCAGGTACAGGTCCCATACTCATGCCCTATCATGCAATCTTTTTAACCAATGACCTTCAGTACCTTTGGTATTCTTCCCATTTCCTTCCTCTTTTCTCTGCCAGAGCATGCCTTTCACATGTAACTTTGCTTCAGATTTGAAACCACTTTAGAGTGAGCAAATGCCACTGTCTGTTACTTAAAGACATAATGTGACACAAAATGATTACTTTGCAGGGCACCCAGTTTCATTAAGTCTACTTTACTGCATTATCTCACAAGGGAACAGTCATGATAACATACCTTTGTGCTTACCTGCAAGAATATGTTGTCTCCCCTCCTTTGAACACCTTCCCACAGAGCTGTGAGGTTCCACTCTGTTGCAATTTCTCCAGGAAAATATCTGGGTCTTCCCCAAACAAATAGCATTCCAGAGGGTAAAATATTGTTGCCTGGACCATTTCTTCTTGTTTCTCCAGCAAGGGGTCCATTTCAGCTGAGTAGATATTTGGCACATGTTTTGCCAAGCACTGTAAAAAGGTAGTCTGGAAGTCGAATCTTTCATCCCACCACTGCAAGAAAAATAAGTGAAAAAGTAAATATTAATGAATAAATAAAGAAATTAGTACATGGGTAGTTTCCTAGTTCTCTCCAATTGCTCTACTTCCGTCCTTCGAGTCTGAACATTCTTTCTTTCGTATTATTCCCATTACTTAGGGGAATTTCGGTTTTCCCCACTGCAAACCAGATAAATTTACTCACTAAGACTCCTCAAGATCACCTTTTTTCACATACAACCTTGATTTATCTCCCGAAGACTTATTTTTGGAAGAAAAATATATGCATCTTCACAAACGACCCTAAAAGGAACCTTTCCTAGGCCTGCAACTACAGAATGAGCAAAGCAAGCAAGAATTTGGACCAGCAACACTTTACTCCTTTCAGTCTTGTTCAACTTGTTAAAATGATGAAAACACATAAATCTTAGGCAAAAGATTAAAAAAATAAATTCCCAATTTCCAACTTAAGATAAAACCTACCTCAATCTAATCAATGGATTACTCCTAGGAGTTGATGAAGATAGAAGAACGAGACACAGATCTGTAAGGCTACAGCTCCATAGTTTACTATCAAGATTAGAACAGTTCTCCAACACAGAAAAAAAATTAACCTAGAACAGATGCAGTCCGAGGTACTGCAACTCCATCCTCTTAAAGCTAGGGCTGCCTAATATCAAATAGTAACTGTTCGTTTTCTGAAATACTATGTCTGCTTACTAGACAGTTAAATACAAGCAATTCTTTCTACATACAAAATCTAAACAAAAGAAACCTAAATGAGATACCAGGTTAAGACAGCCTGGATTAACTATAATATTCACTACCCAAAGCTAAACTGTCAAAAGAGATTTGTTCCATGTTGCAGCCACACTGAACAACATTCTCGTTATGTCCTGAATAATGAAACTAATACTTAAAATAAACTGGTTTTTATCCTGAGGCTTCTACTGATATTCTGGCCATCAGTCTTCACTAGCATTACCCTGATGTAGTCCAACACATCATTTATCTTGGGGATCCACAAACTCAAAATCACAGAAGAAAACACATGGCAGACATTGATGGACAAGAGAAGAGAATCCATAGACAACGCTGTCAAGCAGAGGAGCAAACCTGTCCTCAGATCATCCTAGCAAGACTGTCCTCCCATAAGTGCAGACTGATCAATCTAATCAGATTTCTTGAAATACAAAGCATTCAACTCACCACAAGTATCAGAAAACAAAGATCCACTCACTGAGTGAAGGGAACAACTAACCTTTTAAATACCAATTCTAACAAAAATTCTAGATCTAGAAACACAGCCAGATGTATTACTTGAACAGTAAGCACCATAAAAACCTTAGTGTACACAGGCATATAAGCACACATGCATATAGGTATACATCCACACACTCAAAATATATAGATACATATGTATCTTCACATATTCACAGTGCTAATCAAGGAAAAATGGAACAAAATTAACTGATTCATTTTTTATTTTAATTAAGCTGAAAATTTCTCAAATAACTACCCGACAATGTTATTTTTAATTATGCTTAGATAGGTTACAGAAAAAGATACCAAATTGTAAAAGGTAACCTAAAATGAAATCCAAATGCAGCAAATACCTGTGCAACAGCTTAAAAAAAAAGGGGGGGGGGGAAGGGGGTTAAGCAAGGGTTCTCAGAAAAATATCAAGTTGTGCCCCCCACCCCCCACTTTTTAAGCTGGGAAAAAGCCACTTATTCCTACATCATAAATAAACTTCAGAATTAAATGTTGTTCCTTGAACAAAGGCACAAACTTCTGTTTGTTTCCGTAGCTTGTACCTACGTTGCACTATGGCGTTTATCAAGTTGCCTCCCAGTTTGGGTACAGCATCTGCCCAAGCAAGGGAAGAGCAGCGACCTCTCGGCACGCTCTCTTTCAAAAGCACATGAGAATCCCAGGGTTCAGCCCTTCTGTCTTAATTAGCTATTTTCCCAAGAGATGGTGCAAGTTTAGCTTCCGCGTTACTCAAACGGCGTACAATTGCCTCAAGAAACACGAGGCTAAGTTTTCTTGAAAATCTGCCAGAAGCGCAGAATGAGTTCTCACACAGGCTAATTCCCAAGCGTTTCAAGCATTCCTACCCAAAGCTTTTAATTCTAGTTAAATGTTGATCAGAGAATGGAAGATGGGAAGCAGGGGAAGAGAGGAAAGAAAGGAAGAGATTTCTCTCAAGCAGGCTGGCTGCCTTCTGGTAAACATGTTAAAAGTTTATTTTCAGTCTGCATCGCTCAGTAAAATATCCATTATACTCCTGAAGAGAAATGAGAATATTCTTGTTGCTAGAAGCTGCACCAGGCTAAGTGTCAGATCTACCCCACACCTTCCGTGTCTCCTAGGAGAAGTAGTATGTTGCTTGTGTCTAAATCTGTTCCGTGTGCTACAGTCAATTTGTATAGTTACACACAAAACTGCATCAAAAACATAAAAACGGCCAAATAAAGCACACCTTTAAGTTAAAATTGCTTGTGCTATGTTAGCTTGGTCTTGTGCACACATGTTAAAATTAAGGTCTACTTCAGTTAGCACTTAGAGCAGTCCCACCTTTCACTCACCCCCTCACCTGAGCACAGCCCTATGAAATGCTCAGTTGCTGCAGTGAGGAAAACCATTGAAAAGTTTAAAAAACTACTTTTTCTCCACTGACCATACACTGACCAATTAAGAGGAAATAAAATACCACATTATCTTCAATTAAATTCTAACCATCCTATGCACCAGAAGAGCAGGGAATCCGTACACGTGCAGGAACAGTACAAGAAAGCTACAAACAGAAAGCAGGCTTTCACTGCAGCATCGATTGCATTCACTGGGAGAAGTCGCATTTCTTTCTCAATTTTCATGGCACAGTTTCCATTCACTTTCCAACTTCTGCTACAAGTAATTCCTACAGAACAGTCTTTTTCCAAATTTGTTTCTACTCAAGAAGAAATCTGAAACTGTGTACTGAAAGAGGCAAAGGTCATGAAATAACATAATCAAAATAAAAACATAATTATGTTACCAAAGCAGGATTATCAGTCTGCAGTTCACAGACCCCAGCACTCACAGACTACTCACTCAAGTCCACAAACTGCAAGTAGCAGAAGCAACCCATTGGAAGCAGGCCTGAATATGCTTCACTGCAGTCTACACTATTCTACTGGAAAATATTTTTGGCCTGCAAAATGAAAACCACTGAATTAAAAATAAAATAAAATACATTTGGAGCAAATTAAGACTTTACTTAAAAGCTGAGAAATGTCAATATTAAAATTCATGGTTTCTCAACTAGCAACCTTAATCAAGTTCTTTTGATGGGATTTTTGACTATTTTTTAAAAACTGAAGAAAAACAGACAAGCCATCATGTGGAAACAGATGCACACCGCTCAGACACAGGCTGCCACAAGTAATCACCACAGTGAGGTAAGGGAATAACCTCAGCAGTAACACACTTCCCTCCTTCCTCGGAGGGAGCAGGAGCCACGCTCTGTTGCTGGGCTTTCCTGGACACTGATAATAGCAGGCGACCGGGGGAACTTCAGGCACCTGACACTAGCAGGGAGCATGTCAAAGAAATGCATCGTCTCCCTTCCACTTCAGTCCTCCAGCCTTCTCCGGTTCTACCTCTTTTCCTCCTCAAATCACTGGTTCCTGTTGCATTCTCCTGGAAGATGACAGTGATTTTCAAACTGTGGGAAAAGGGGGGAGGAAGGGAGCTGGAAGGAGTTGCAAAGCTATGTTTCTCAAGGTTAAGTAACTCTGTCAAAAGAGCAGAGACAGCATCCATTTTGCATCCAAGGCACTTGATTTGTTCTGTATAACAACCTAGTAATCTTTAATGACTCCCTAAAGGAATAGGATTCCAGAAGTGGTAGCTCACAACCATAAATCACCGGGACGTAATTTCTTATCTCATACCAATACACCTTCTCTGTTAAAACAAACTACTGATTTCTCTTCACATGCGTAAGCATAACAAGATCTTTCCAAAACTTCATTCCAGTCAAATGTGCAGTTTTGTCCCACATCTAAAAAGATAAACAGTTTGTAGGTTTTTCCAAATCTCTTTAAAGAAGAATCATATTAGGAAAGTTTGACGATGAAGAATTACATTTGCCTACAGAGAGAAATACTCCTAGAAAAACAGCAAAAAATTGAATGCATTAGTTTGTGCATACTTCAAATAATGATCAGAATAAAGAGCTAAAGAAGGATATAAAGAAAGAGAAAATAGTTAACAAGCTTTTTCAAATCACTTTTCACCTTTAGATCAAGTGTCAAATGAGATTTCTCAAAACCATGACAAAATTTCTTCATCACTGCAATAGATTTAATATATACATTAATTCAGTGACCACTATTTCTAGGTAGTTTTTGTTTTACACTATAAGCATAACTATGTTGGAATCCTAAATTCTTTTCAAATTGTTTGCATTAGAAAATAGCATAAAAAACAGCTCTAAGTTTACTGCTTTGATTGACATACTGATTTCATAACACAAATGTGACAGCAAAAATATCAAGGCTTTATATTTTTAGAAATATATGTTAATGTAATTAGGGAAAAGAGAGAATATTAATATTTAAAACACTTAATAATAAATTATGAGAAAGCTTAGTCCATGCATGGCATAAATTTGTCAAGCATGGGATGGCAGTATCAGTTGCCTGTCAAAATAGTGGGGAGAAGAAGGCTTTTAAAAGTAAATATATAAAATGTTAGGGGGCAGGAGGAGGCTATCTAATTTCAAGCAAGCGCTATTCAACATAAATACCAAATGCAAAAAGCTGTTTTACTTTAATGCACTGAACAGCGGTTACTAGCTAAACAGAGATTATTAGAACAACAGATTCCAGAAAACTCCAATAGATCAACCATAAAAGAGTTTTTAAAAGAATACAGACAAAACAGGCAAAAGGCATTTCATAAATATGTGGACTACTTAAAATTGTCTCTTTAAAGTCAATATTAAAAGATTGGTCAAATAAAATGTTCGTATAGGGTTCCATTTTTAAATTTTACACTCAACCTTTTTCTCTTCTTTATTTTAGATGAAATTATCAGTTTCCTAATGCACTGATAATAAGATCCTGCTGCAATATGGAGCACGTAGGCATTATTATATTAAAAATAACAAAGAAACAAAGCAACCTATTTCATCCTCAAAAAACTTAATATTCTTGGAAGAAGCTTCTTCTAATAAGCACCAGAAGCTAATTACTATATTTGTTATTCATCGCCTTAAATCAAATTGAAGCTTTTTAGTCCTACTACCTCAGAAAAATGGGACCATCTCCTGACTTCACTTCTGTAGGTCTGCAAAGATAGTGGGATAAATCATAAGATAACTTCAGTTAGCAACTCTGAATGAACAATGAAGCACTGAAACATCAAAGCTACTGCACTACCATGCCACTTGCCCAGTACAAAAATGGTTTAGCAGAGGTCAAACAGATTGTACAATTTTTAACTTTCAATAATTTGCATATATTTTTATGTTCAAGTGCTGGAAACAAATCAGTGTACTGTTATCTCAAGTATCTAGCATATTAAAATACACCATTAGTGCTGCCCATTATGTTGCATATACAAACTTCCCCAAAAACAGAGGAGAGAAATAGTTCAGGGAGAGAAAAATAGAAGATGACCCACAGTTTTTAATCACATAAGTGGCATCCAGTTGTTCATTAGGGGTTTCACATTCTCTCACAAAGTATACTCAATGGATGAAGAGAGAATCTAAGCTTTAAAAGTGATTGTTTGCGATTCAATTACAAAATATCTGTTTTCCAACATGTCAGTAACACGGACCCTTTGTATGCCATAGCTGGTGCACCAGACTTTGCTCCACTCCGAATATCAGTAATTACACTGAAAAAAGTCAGTCTGGTTTCAAAAGTTATTTGCAATTTGTGTACATAGGTACAACATGGGTAACAGAAATTCATTCTTCTACACTGTCCTAAAAACACAGCAACTCTGATTTGAAGACATAAAAGAGTTGTTTGATCTCTGCATTCATTTAAACTTTGGCCACTGAGCCAAGACTATTAACAGGGTGTCAACTAACGTTAAAAGATGCTTTAACAATGCAGGTGTTTGCCCACTGCGAATTAGACTCAGAATAACAGCGTAGACTACTAAACCCTTGTATGCAGTGGAAACCACCTTGATTCCAGTAGTCTTCTATGACTACCAGTTTAGCTAAACCACAGAAAACCAGTGTCAACCTGAGAAGCAACAGTGACCATGAGTGTATAGCAGTTACTATTTCAGCCAACTGAGTTGGACAACTAACACTAATGTGGATCTTCAGGGTAAAAAAGGCACAGACCTAGGCTGTTCAGCTTCCTTGAAACTGCAGGTCAGGTAACAATTCAAAATCATATTTGTCTCCAAAGTTCCACAAATGAAGTTTCAGTTCACAGAGTTCTTGGGTGCAAAGAGGTGTCCAAGGAGACAGTAAAAGTGAAATCATGGACTGTAGTTATCTCTCTCCCATACCACATCACTTACCAGCGGGACACTCTGGCCTAAATGGCCTACAAAAGCAGCAGGATATTACCAGGCAGATTCAACAAGCAAAACAAAGTAGCTACAAATTCTAGAACTAATTCCCAAGTCCTTGAGGCATGCAATCTGAATATTTTTTGCAATCCAAATTTTTCTGTCAACTGTGAATTAGGTAGATAGCAATATATAATTTACATATCAATACTAGGAGAAATAAGAATTCAGTAATATGCATTAAAGCAAAACAACATCCAAAACACCTATTTTGAAAAAAAAGGCAAAAAACAAACAAAAAAAAGCATATTTGTTCTCCTTGGAGGGAGGAGCAAACTCATCACCTTTGTGGATTTTTTTTGTAGTATTCTGTTGGAGAGTTTAAAATAAAACTTTTCCTTTAAGTTCTGGCTATTCATTTGTCAGACTCAAGATCCTTGTTATTTTGTTTCTAAAGGAACACAGAAAATGCTTTGCTCCTTTCCTTGTTTGATCCTTTACATCCAGGCTGTGGTCTCCTACTCCCCAGGGAATAGAGTATCTATCAAACTTATTAGCACCAAAGTGCACTTCAAAAACTGCACTTGCAGTGCGTGGTTATAACCAACTAACTAATAACCTAGTTTATTTTTTTTAATGACATTCATACTGTTTTTCTATGTTAATTCCCATGCAGTCAAATAAACTGGCCTTGCATCCACCCAAATTTAACCTCCAATTACCCTGAATTTCATGATCCATCATGCACACAGTTTAATTCTGCGGTAAGTTAACATGCAGTTAAATTCAGGTAAATCCATCTGTATTTAGCACTAATTCAACACTTCCAAATGCTTTCCTTTATATACCAAAACTAACCTGTTTATCTGTAGCTCCACTGGTGCACTGAGATCTAGTTAAACAGAAGCACTTCAGTAGCTGCATGCCATTGGGCACACCCACTGGCAGCTACATTCTCCTGGAGTCACATACCTCTCCCAGCACTTGAACAGCACTACCGCAGAATTACAGAACCCAGAACTTGTGCACTACAGGTGGACTTGAGCAAAAATCATAGTTATTCTTCACAATCAGAGTTCACTCCTGCACTAACAAAAGCTACAAAATTGTCAAGAAACATGAGTAAATATGAAAGCAAACAGTGAAGGAAACACTTTCAAACCACAGCATTGCTCAACACCACAACAAAACGCAGGCACTCCAACAGAACGATAAGGACACAAGCAGGACTGTATCAATCTCCAGTTACCTGTCACAACTTCATGGACTTTCCTTCTTAGACACACTCATACATTGGACTATTTTAAAAATAAGGCTTTGACCACATGCAATTCAAGGCTTATTTACACACAAGGATACACCGATTTACCTAGTGATGTTATTTTAAAACTAAGTTAACTTACATTATGTAATATAAAATTATACAGACATATTCTGGTTTAAACAGGTTAATTTAGATTAGGAGAGATCAGATTCCAAACTGAAAGAAGTGCAACTCCAAACTAAGACACCTGATAAAGAGCTTTCATTAGTCTCAAGAAATAGTCTAGGTCTGAGTCTGGATCTCCTCTCCATATTATTGCTGGATTACAACACAACTACAGAAGTCAGGCTCCTCAGTTGCAAATTGTCAACTCTTTCATGGCACTGAATGATATGAAAGCAGATTTAAAATACTTTAAAATGCACAAGTGCCTGTGTGTTTTGAGTTCCAAGTTTAAAATTAAAAATCTAGTTATTTTCCTGCCTTTAAAAGAGATTTCCCAAAAGTAAAGCTTTTATCTTTTTATACACCACTATCCCACTTGACTAAATTTAATCCCACCTACACTTTTGCATGAGTATTGATTGATGACAAAAGATGGGACTTCTGGGGAAGAAGAAAAGAAAAAAGGCACAACTGCAAGGTACATATACATCAAAAATTGAAGATGCAGTACGAATGAAAATCTTCAAAATATTTTAATACCTAAACTCAGCTAGTATATTCCAGATAGCAGCCACATAAGTAGGCAGAAGTCAAACTGGAATTTGTTTAGAATACAGACGGACAACAGTCAAATGGCTGCAGGGCAGACTTTCATTTGGTCACTAGGAATGCCAGCTAGCCACCCATTACACCAGCAAAGCCCAGCCCATGAATCAGCCAAGCAAACTGGGGGTGCTGCTACAGAAAGAGCACAGTGTAGACTTCAGTTTAGTTGGCAGGAAGTTACAAGGTCACTTCCAGTAGAACCCAGATGCAGCCGTACCTCTTTCAGGAACAGCTCAGATCAGGAAGCAGTATCACCACTTGGCAGCAGAACAGGGCACAGATGGGTCCTGTCAGACTTAAACTAATGCAATGAAAAGCCAACTCAGGTATTTCCAAACTACACTCACATCCAATCTGAAGAATTGGAGTTAACTGCACAGACACAACCACAGAGTTGGTTGTGTACAGATGAGTTTATTAACTGAGGCATCACTAACCCTGCCAGACTCTAGCTGCCTCTTGGACGGTCATTCAGATAACTCTGCTTCAAGCGCCCTGTGCTCTAGGAGGGTTTATTAGCCAGACTGTCATGCAGCCAGATGTGGTCCAGCGCTGCAACCAACGCCTACCTCCCAAAGCCAGAGATGAAAAGGAGGACAAGAACCAGTGTGGCTACACTGACACTGAGACAGGGTCAATGAGCTCAGTAAGGCTTAACCCAACTTCATTGGATTGGTTGTTTCTGCTCCACACTCCCCAGTTTCCTGATTCTAAAACCAAGCAAAGGGATATTCAGACCAGCTCTACTCAGTGATAACACAAGTCAAAGACCTTAGTTCCACCAAACTAGTGCCATCTTTAGTACAACAGCAAATTGGGTGTACTGTTGCCAGACTGCAGCTGTCTCTGGACACACTGCATGTTCCGTGTATAGCCACATTGCCACCTGACTAACAAACACTGTCAGCCCCAGATTAAATCCATACCTGTAGCTCCCCATCCCCCTTAAGGCAATACCCTCACCCCATAATCACCCTCACTGTTGCTGCAGTCGGCTTGGGTAGGTGGCAGACACGCAGGCTGTGCGGCCACGTGCCACAGTGATGCAGTGTAGCCTATGTGGCCAACAGGTTCTTTTGGAAACTAGAATAACGCCAGTTCAGACAGCGGGTTTCTCAGCTGGCTGAAACCACATGAAAAATAAGACAACTAAGCAAACTAGAACCGACTCTTAGCAGCTGAGCATCTCTTCAACATCCTTCCCTGTGTTTTTCACAGTACTTGTGTTAGTTTTATCCATTGCTTGGGCTAACTCAGCTTCTTATGTCCCTGAATAATGCAGGGTTAATTGCACTGCTATGCCACTGATTGCAGCTATTCCCTCAGCACTTCTCTGGCTCTACATATAGCTCTCAAGCTTAAGAAATTGGTTAACTCCACTTGTACTCTATTTGACCCTGTAATTCAACCAAATTACATTTCATAGTTTAGAATCAAGTAGTGTCTAATATACAAAAAAATCCACAGATAGACTACACACACACAAAAAATCCACTTACAGGCCTCAGCCGTTCTGTGATTCCCTTCAGAAATGGCTCTGGAGTCACAGACTGCCTCCCTGTGATGAACTGCAAACACCCTTGCAATTCTGAGATGAAAGGTACAACCAAAAACAGTTTTGGGGTTACTGGTTACTGCTGCCTCCTGCACTAAGTAAACACCTTCCTATTTCTATTCATGGTGTTCAGCATCATGTAAAGAGCAGCTAGCAACTTAGCAATTCTAAACAAATCGCCTGTGCCCAACATCAGCATTCACAATCACACTACTCCAAATCCACATCTTCTCGGTATCCATTGCTCCTATTAGGGCAATAGAAAAGAACATAAAATATAAGATTTCTGATATACATTCAGTGTTCCCCTTCTCAGGCTGACAGCCACTGCACTTTCATTTCTTCTAGCAAAAGCACTTGTATCAGTTATTACTCGGCAATGTGGTGGAGGAAAAAGGAGACAGTCCTCCACAGGAACACAGACAGAGGCCAACACTAGACAGACGCAACACTAGATGAACCACAAATCAATAAATGATCATTTAAAATAACTCACAGGAATGGAAGAGGTACTTTTTTTTTTTCAGAAAAGAAACAGGCAAGTATCTCCACCCACATCCCTTCTGAATTGCACTATTCGCTGCTTCATTCACACGCTACAGCACAGTCAGGTTTTCAGCCTGTTTTTGTTGTCACTTTTGTTCCAAGGCAAGACCGCACTTGATTCGGTACCTGAAAGGGGAACTCGGACGAAAGATGCACCCTCTGGCGCCTGCGGAATGCGAGGAAATCTCCGAGACTTTCCAAAGTTTGAGCTCGGGTAACAACCCCGCTTTTTTGACTAGCGGATCGCACCGAGGGCGGCGGACGGGGCTTGCGGGCCCTCCGCGGCTGCCGCTGCCCCGCTGCAGGGAGCCTCGCTCCCCGCCACGGGCCGCGCCCGGGCCCGGGGCCGGGCTGGCCGCTCCCCGGCGCGGCGCCGGGCTCGGGGCCGCCGCCGGGACGCGCCGGCGAGCGCAGGCCCCGCGGTGGAGCCGACCCTCCCGCTCCCGCTCCCGCTCCCCACCGCCCCGCGGCCCCGCCGCCGCCGCCGGGCCGTTGCGCAGCCGCGCCCGGCAGGTGCCGCCGCCGCGAGGGCGCCCCCGGGCGGCGGGGCCGGAAGCCACCGGCTGCCCCCGAGCCGGAGCCGGGGCGGGGACGGCGCCGCCGCCGCCGCGCCGGGCAGCAGTCTTACCACGGCCCGCTCCAGGCGCTGCGCGGGGGCGGGGACGCGGCCGCCCTCTCCCGCTGCTCCCGCGGCGGCCCCGCCGTCACCTCCGTCCGCCATTTTGAGAGCGAGGGACACGGCCGGCCGCGGTCGCCACCGCCACCCGGCCGCTGCGCTGCGCCGCGCTGCCTCGCAGCGGCTCCGCGCAGGCGCCCGCCCTTCGCGCATGCTCCGCCGAACCCGCTCCCCCCTCCCCCGCCGACTCCTTCCGGGCCGCGCCGGTTGCCGCCGCCGCCGCCGTCGCGGGGCCCGGGCCCGGTGGGGCCCTGCGGGCTGGGCGCGGGCCCGTCCGGCCTGCGCTCGTGCCGAGCGCGCGAAGGAGCTTAGCGAGCTCTGCGGGCCTTAGAAATTCCCTGGGGGGACCGCCGGTTCCCCGGGGCGGGGGGATGCGCCGTGGTGGGGCTCCCATTCGGGCCGGGCGAAGGCAAGGTTTCATGAACTCCCTCAGGCCGGAGTGGGAGAGAGCAGTGGCTTTAGCCACGTGCCTGTCTCGTGGGCAGGCGCAGCTGCTTGCCACAGCGCGTTTTATGAATGTGCTGGGTTTACTTCTCTGACAGAGGAATAGGGAGTCTGCTAAGGTGTGACAGGTCTGCTGTAGCTGCTGCTGGCAGTTTTCCAGATTGTGCAGACCACTTCAGTTGCTCAGTTCCCTGCACATCTACCTTTCTAGGGCTGAGGGAAAAAAAGAATAGGTGAATATTCATAGCTTTGGACTAGTGTGCCTTCCAGGTATACATACTGGTAGCCTTCTGAACGCCTAGTATCTGTGAGAAGACCGCCTCCTTCCATGGTAATCGTAATCCCTCAGGCCTCCAAGCAGGTCTTGCATATTCCTCGGTTATTGGGACAGGTATGATCAAGGTTGCAGCTGACCTTTTTAGGCATATTCAGTAGATTTTCCCTCAGTGTTTCTGGCCACAGACACCCCTGAAAACTAAAGATTCATGATCTATTACGGTTTAAGAATATCTGACTGCTCTTTCATAGTAGCTACTGCTCATCTTCAAATCTGTTTTTTCCTGTACTACTGTAAAGTTTAGTCATCAGCAGATTGATTGAAGCATAGGGAGGAGGCATGATGAGATTTATCATACATTGCATCACATTTTGGCAGAATTCTGTCGCAGTACCAAACTAGAGAGATTCTGGAGAACAGGGGCTTTTCCTGTGCATGTCCATCTTTACTAGCTTATCTGCCAGAAAGTCTCTTAAGCACTTCTGATTTAAAATGTATATATATATAAATTCAAGGATGAAGGAGTCTTAGCTGTGTCTCATGTCTTTTCTCGGCTTTGTGCAATCCACTGACAAAGTGGATGGCGCATCAGGTGGTCAGACTTTTACAAGGACAAGCATGAAATTATTGGTAGGAAAACTACTAGGGAAACAGCATAAAGTAGTGTTAATTTGGTAGTAATTATGTTACTATATCTGTGGAAGGCCAGCAAGGGTGTCTGAATTGAATTAGATGTGTTGAAGATGTGAAAATGTAAAGCAAGCTGAAGAATTACAAATTTTGCAGAAGTCTTGGGAGTCGTTTTGAGCAGTCATTGCAGCCTTGTTTACTAGATAAAAATCTATAACTTAGGGTTACTGCATGTATATTAGCACTGAGACAGATGTAGGCACGAGATGTAGAAAAAGACAAACTGAATTTTGTGGTTTCACCCACTGCCATTGAGCCTAACAAGAAATACAAAACTCTCTAACCTAGTTAGAGAGGCTTTTTCATTTGAACTCATGATTAAGCTGGAAAGTGGTGAAAAAAACAGCAAATGCAAGATAAAGAAAAAAAAAGGTTGATAGCAATGAATAAATTACTGATTATGAAGTTGTATGGTTGCTCTAGTAAAGTTTAAAATGGGGTATATGAAAAAATCTATGTCCAGAAGACCCTGAGAAGAATTTTTCTGTATATCGGGAGCACCTATACTAGGTCTGTTAGCAGGTAGAACTATAAACACTGACGTGGGAAGAAAAGGTGAATGTTTATATTCTGTATTCCAAAAGAAGTTGGGTGAGATGCTGATCTCTTGACTTTATGTTTCTTTTTTCATCCCAGTCATTTTTGGCAAAAGGAGGGGCATGAGTCTTCCTCGCTTCCTTACAATACATATTGCTCAGATTTCCACCAAAGTCATCAAACTGGCTTAAGAACGAAGGCAGAGTATGCTTTCCAAATAAGGTTTCCGTCTGTCTCGCCTTGGCCTATGCATTTGCAGCCATCCCTGGAGCTAGAGGAGGAACGGGCATATTCAAAAGCGGAGTCCAAAGCCGCCATTCAGAGCCTCTCAGCGCTCTCGATGAGGGCGGCACAGCAGGGCTTTGCGGTGCACATTGCAAGAGGTGCACGTTAATTAAAGACAGCCAGTATGGCCAGAGCTGGCAGCAAACGGAGGTATACACTAGTATCAAACGAGGTTTTGTACGCTAGGCTATGCCTGCTGAGGGAAATTTCAGGCAGATCCCAAAGTCTTGCAAAACAAAACCTCCAAATTAAGGGGTGCTGCCACCCGCTTCCCCCGGTTGGCATTAGTCCTCCGAGCCGACCATAGACTAACGGCAGGGACGTCCCGAGAGGCCGAGGAAGAGCGCGGCGACGCGGAAGTGCCGAAGCCGGCGGCGCTGCCCGGCGAAGGGCAGCAGACAGGGGGTGGGGGGAGGGCGCCGGCGCCGCATGGTGGCGGCGCGGCGGAGGATGCAGCGGCTGGCGGCGGGGCTGTTGGCGGCGGCCGCGGTGGCGCTGCTGCTGGACTGGAACGAGCCCTCGGGGGTGCCGGCGACTGCCCACCGGCGGCGGCGGCGGGCCGCGCTGCCTGCGCCCGGGGCGGAGGCGACCAACCTGCTGTGGGCAGTGCAGGTGAGTAAGGGGGAGAGGGGGGGGAAAGCGGCGCGCGGGGGGCGCCGGGTAACGGTCGGCGGCTGGGCGGGAGCGGGAGTGGCCGTTAACGGGCCCTGGCGGCCGCGGCGCCTCCTGTCAGAAAACGCTCCCTTTCCCCGTCCCCCGGGCTCGCTGTGAAGCCTCAAGCGCGGCAGTTTGGCCAGGCTGCGGGACTGCCCGGACATGAGGTGCGCAGGGCAGAAGCAGGCGATTAAAACTCACCTAGTTATTACAAGAGCCTATATGCGACATCAGCGCCCTATAGCTGTCATATAATAAATACCCCTGTGAAAAATCCAGGCTCTGCCCCTACTCCCCCTTTCCTCTTCCAAGGTGCTGGGCGGTTACGTGAAAGAAGAGAAAACTGTTGCACTGATCTGTAGCATCAGAAAGCACTTGGCCACTAAAGCAGTGACATACATTAGGCTTTATGTACACAGGTTAGTTTCCAAATTAAATATCGGTGCCAGATTAACCTGGCACAGTCTCGGGAGCGGGGAATGTGCTTGAGCTGCTCTAGGTAAAACCTCTGTCTTGAGCTGCTATTCCATAAAGAGTCAACTACAACAAGATCCAGCGCCTGTGGAGCTGTGCCCACAGGCACCGTGCTCAGCTCCGCGTGTCTCCGGCTGTGCGCCACGTTCCCTCTGGTCGTGTTACCTCCAAGGAGGTCTCCCAGGGATAGATCATGGCACAGCTAATCTGAGACCTGGCTTTGCTTTTAAGTAGTTATGTTCTCTTTCAAACATGCCCTTTCACAGCTGCTTTATGGTTGACCCAACTTGGAAATTAACTAAGTGCTAAATCCAGCGTAGTGCCGGACGGTGTTGTGGGAAACAGGCTTCAGGCTCCCTGGTGACTCCACAGGTCCATCCCAGGTCACTGCCTGGATAGATCTCAAAGTGATCAGTTCCTCCCCCAGCATCTCCTGCCTTGTTTTTCCTCCCATCCATAGGACCATCTCCTCTTAAACTGAGATTTTTACAATGTCATCTTGTATGTAAGACACTTTTACCTTTCCTTCAGTAGAATATCCGTGCTAATCCATATTCGCTATCTGGTTCAATATTTCACAAGTTTACAGATGATTTTTCTCTAGTTTTCATCAGCTCATGTATCCTATCATTTCTGTAGGCCTCAGGATTTTCCTTTGTTAATGCCTGCCTTTTCCCAGACACTTTTCTCTAGGTAAGGGAAGTGGATAGTGATTTCTTTTCATGTCTAAGTCTCTTCTAAACTGTTTTGATGAAAGTCACTTTCTATGAAGCATTCAGAGATACCAAGTTTCCACCTCGGTCTGAGGCAGGAGAAGGAGAAAAGAAATGCTGTATATGGGCTTTTACCTACATTTTGTGAAATTAAGTTCCCAGCCTAGGAAGAGCATTACAAGCTTTTCACTTTGCCCATTCACTTCATTTTAATTGGGACATGTTTTGATATATTTTTTTTTTAACAAAATGGGAGAAGCTCTGAAGCTCCGCTCCCAGGATCTTTGTATTTATTGGCTTTTAGTTGTGTTAAGTTAGTCCCAGCTATGCAAAGGTCTTAGGATACTATAGCTCTTAAAACCTGTGAGAAAAGCCTTTTGAAAATCTTAAACTAGAGTTATAGTAGGAAAAAAAGTGGCAAGATTTTCACAGAAAGTCAGACCTCTCAGCCACTCTCTGCTGAAAAGTTGGGAAGAGGAGTTACGTTTTCCTTAGTTATCAGCAGAACAAGACTGACAGGACTTCTTGCTCCAGAATCTTGAGACAGGAACAACAGAAGTTGTGTTTTCATTTCATTGCTGAAGAAGAATTGCAAACCCATGGGCTTAGGAGGAGCAAAATAAGATACTCTAACCTTGCCAATGATTAAAGTAGGTTTTGTGCATTGGTTTTACTGTGCTCTTTATTAACAATGCCATGTGAATGCATCAATAGAAATGAAGTTATGATTATTTCTAAAGGTGTTTAGCTGCTTTAGTATCCAATTCTGATCTGTGGAAGAGTCCCATATAAGCAATATGGGAATTTTCCTAATTAGAATTTTTAAAATTGTATTAATGCAATGTAATCTACATATTGAAATAACTGTGGAAGTAGAAGCTACAGCATTTTATCTCCAAGATACTATACCTGGATTTTTCAAGAAGGAAAAAGCTTTACAAGAGCCAGGCTAATCAAGGCACATGTAAAAAATAATGTTATTCACTCTCAAATGATGATATGGTCTGATAGTTATGAAGATGTGCCTCTTCTCATTTAGGCATCAAATGTCATTTTTCTAAACTGAAAAGTCTAACTATTAATTTGCTTGTCTGATATGAAGTGGTTAGATTGAAGGTGTTTGCCCACAGATTTGTCCTGGACTGAGGTAAAAAGCCACAATAAAAAGAAAAATTGTACTTTTCTAACCTCTTCTTCAGTACTGCTTTTCTGATGCAAAGTCTTTAATTGGTTCAGAGATAAAGAGCATTGCTCACTGTTACATATAAGGGGTCTCATTATTTCCTGGGCAAGCTGTGCATTGATGAAGGCACTTGGAACGTGAACAAAGTGCACTGATTAGTTCCATTGAAATGTATGGGGAAAATACTTGAAATCTTTCTTCCCAAATGCTGGAAGCCTCATACCAGGTACCATATCAGTTTACTTCAGGTCCTAGGTAGCTTTAACCTATTCTTGCTTCGCAGAACTACTTAGTATTCTCTCTTGCAGCAAGACTGATGTTGCGCAAGAGGTTCCCACAATTTGAAAGTCAACAGGCTGCTTAAAGCCTTCCAAACATGCAGATAACCAAGTATTTCATCCAGACTATTGCTTGCCCTTAGCTTAAGGCAACTTGATTTAAGTATGATTTTAGGAATTACAGAGGAAATATCATACGCTTGCTCTGCTCTTGCACTTCCCTAGTCATCTACTTGTATTGCGTGATGCATCTCTGATACTAGTGGGAATCACTATGACTGTTCTTACATTACCTTCTTTTTTATATATGGCTTTGCAGAACAACCTGGGCACTGCTAACCCTCTGCTTGGAACAGTGTTTCACTTT
Organism: Rhea pennata; assembly: GCF_028389875.1. Classification (NCBI taxonomy): domain Eukaryota; kingdom Metazoa; phylum Chordata; class Aves; order Rheiformes; family Rheidae; genus Rhea; species Rhea pennata. The sequence goes on along the minus strand of NC_084667.1, from coordinate 15,189,953 downwards.
TATCTTTTCTGCAGGTGTCAGATATTCATATCAGTAGATTTCGGGATCCCAAGCGAGCTCCTGACTTCGAAAAATTCTGTTCTGAAACAATTGATATAATTCGGCCAGCACTTGTCCTAGCAACAGGTAGGCAATTCAGAAGTGTGAATTTCCTGTTCAATGCGTTATCAAAGGAAAAGTAAACAAGCAAAATTATAGGATACAAATTACAGTGTTAAAGACTTAAGGTATCTTAAGCAACGAAAATGGAATTGCAGCTGAAGATAGACTGCCAGTTCCAGAAGAGGCTAACAGTTAAACTCAAGAGAATTAATATATCTTAAAATTGACAGTCAGTTTAGTATGTATTATACATAACTGAGAAATAATAATGCAATATACTATTGTTTTCCTCATATTAATCACTGCACTTTTGTTCTTACAAGCAGCCCCCTTCTTTCTGGTCCTTGCAGTAGGGATTCTAAGTCATTCTTTGTATTTGAAATGACAGAAGTGAGCCTTTGCTCTGATCGGTCATTAAAAGCCAGTTGCTCTCCTAGGTATTCTGTCTCACAATAATCTGTACTCATTTGAATAAAATTTAGCTGTGAACTAATGTACAGTTCTTATTGCTGATTTTCATTTAAACATGGCATACCAAGACAGGTGAAATAAGCTTTGTCATTTCTTTTAACAGCTTGTTCTGCTATTGAAATGGATTGGTTTTGGCAAGGAATTTGAAAAGGCTTTTAGCCTTTACTATAGGGAGGCTTTAGAATCTTGGATTTAGCCCTGGACTTTTGTTTCTACAGATAGTTATTTCTGCCTTTTTTTTTTTTTTTTTTAAGAGCTCAGAGATGGTTAGCATGCATCTTTTAACTAGCTATGCAGAGAGGTGTTAGATAGTATATGAAAAAGAAGGGAGTGGATCAGATTTATTTAGAACCTAAAAGGATAGTAATGCAGAAGGTATAGAGTTTAACAAAGCCTCTGTGACAAGAATTTTTAGGCATAATGCACGAGTAATAAATTTCCTTTACTTTAGTGTCACATTAGTAAAAGTACTGTAATGACGTGGTTGATAGATGTTGGAATAGCCAGCACATCTGAAAGATACTTCTGTACTGCACTGAAACGCATTTATGTTTATAGTAACCTCTTGTACCAGATGACAGGAATGTCTAGATTTCACACAGGAGGTTTGCAGCCACTTACGCTGAGAGGCTTGAACTGCATGCTTGCCTTGTTACAGTAATTGTGTGAAATCTGTCGGCCTCTGGTTATATCTCACCTTTGTACGTTTGCAGGTGACTTGACAGATGCTAAGACAAGAGATAAATTGGGGTCTGAGCAGGTAGAAGTAGAGTGGCAAACTTACCAGTCGATCCTGAAGAGATCAAGGGTCATGGAAAAGACCAAGTGGATAGACATCAAAGGGAATCATGGTAAGAGGGAAATGAAACAGCTTTTCCTTTTCTGAGATTACAGAACTGATTTAGGTTAAGTGAGAATATTGAGGTAAAGTGATAGTACTTATTAGAGTATTAGCAGTGGTTATAAGTTGTTAGAAGGGCTTGCCACTCAAGTGCCTGTCCTACTGAGGACACGCTTTGCTTACTGGCATTAACTGGTGTTTTGGTAACAGGGAAGTATGAGTCTTCGTTTTTGGCTTCCTCCTAACAAGTGGTAGAGCGTATCTTCAGATGTTAATTTCCAGGCCATTAGTTTACAGACCCCTCATATCTTCCAATGGAAGGGCAAGTTGTAAGTTTATCCTACCAAAGAAGTGGCTTCAAGTTACATTTCACAGACCTCCCCCCACAGGTCTAAGTTAGAAAGTAGCAGGTATTCAGTAGATGAAGGAAATCTAGTTTCTTTTTAACAGAAAGAACTCATAAAAGTTTGTCCTCATTGTCACTTGTCATCATTGACACTACATGGCTAGCTAAGCTTGTAAGCACAAACCGATGACCTATAGAAGCTATAGAAGTCAGCTATTACAGGAAAGGCAAAACTAGGAAGCATTATACTGAAGGGAAAAAAAAAGGTATATTTTGTCACACCTGTAATATTCACTCTCATTTTTCTAGAAGGCCTCTGTTACCAGTGTTTAGGGAGAGGTAGACTCCAATCTCAGTACAGACACTCCCAAGTTGCTGCCTGTTTTCCACGTGCTATTCTCTAAAGCTATTGCTACTTTATTTTCCTGAGATGAGGATTTATTTGTATAGAATCCACCCAATCCAAAAGCTTCCAAAAGGCTTTAGGCCAACTGGAATCAACTGGCTAGCTTGTAGCCACTATCAAATTATTGTCAAATTCACTTTCCCACAACAATTTTGTCTTTGAATTGAAACTTAAATGAGAAAACTGTTCCAAATAGTTTGGTCAACTACATCAAGTAGGGAAGGTATATAATGTTTTCTCTGTACAACTGACAGGTTGATTTTCAATTATGCAGAGTGTGTATGTTTTGTTTTAAATATAACTCATCAGTGCCTGCTGAGGCTACTTTATCTCAGCATCAGGAAATAAAAATACAGAGGACAATATCGATTTAATCTGAAAGTTTCCTCATTTCCTTTTTCTCTCCCTTACAGATTCATTCAACATTCCACACCTGGATAGCATTCAGAATTACTACAGGTACTTTTATATGCCACACAGACAAGAGTAATATTCAAGGTCAAAATCACTAAACAGTATTCTGGCTCTGGCTTTACTTTTCACATATACACCTTTTCACTGACTTCTTTAATACCCAGGATATTTGCTTTCGCTCTCTTTGTCTTTCCCCTTGCCAGATAATAGAGCAGAGTTGATTGAGAGAACAAAGAATTCTTTGCTCACACTTCTTATCTCTTATCCTTCTATGTTTTTATTGTTGCATCGATTATAAATCTTCCTTTGTCTAGGAAATGTTCTGTGAATGGGTGTTCAGTTTCTGTAGAAGAGCTGAGTGACATATTCCTGTAAAACCAGTGTTTCTGAAGAAGGCTTTTCCTCCTTAGAATAAGAAGAATAAAGAAAAAGAAAACAGCAGAAGACCACACATTTTCTGTTTTTTTTTTTCTTTGCATCCAATAGGGGCTTTTCGTGAGGTATGGGTCTAAACTTTAGCTGAGCCATTTCTTCACATCTGAGTGATTTTGGAAAAGTGAAAATAGAGAAGCAAGAGGGCAGGTGATGGGTAAATAGATGTTCTCAAGAAACACACTGGAGATTCAAATAGGGACAAATAAGTCTGTAACATTGACTTTAGTTGGCTCTTTTGCTTGTACAGTACAAAGATAGCCTCAGTTACAGCTCTTGTTTAACCCCTCAATTTTCCCTGCCCTTCACATCTAAACACAAAAACTTGTCATATAATTTTAGTGGTGCTTTCAGCTTTAACTGCTTGGGGAGGACCTGGAAATCCACACTCTACTCTAATTTAGGCTTTGTATATGTATTTGTATTTATGTGTGTCTGTGCATGGGTGTATCCTTGTATGCAATTCGAATGAAAAATTCTGATAATACTCCATAGGTGACAGGAGATCTGGTGAGATTTACTGGAGTAAAAAGTGAAAGGGAATTGTCATATTTGCTATTGAAAAGACTTGGTGTGCTATAGTGTCTCTGGTTTGGATCTTTTGAAAGGTGTTGAAAAGATTCAGTATTTTTTTAGTTCAAAATCATATTCCACCAGCCAGTAGCTCAAGTGTTTAATTCTACATCAGAGTAACTTAAGAGATCCCTAGCAAAATAAAGGAGACAAGATTTGTTGTTCCTGATGTTTCTAGATAATCAAGCAAAAGTTATTTTTGAGAAATTCTTTCAGATCATCTTCAGATACCAGCAGTGAACACAGGCACAATCAACTTTTTTTTTCTTTTTAAAGGTGTTCTTTAATTAAAAGTTGTATGAAATTCTGCTGTCTTGTCATCCTACTGATTTGTTTCATGTTGTGTTTATGCTGCTGACCTGTCCTTTATCTGTAAAAGACCACTGTGTTGCTCAGGGAAAGTGTATTTATGCCAGCTTTTCTTTTAAACATTTATGTGCTGATCTGGTGCTTGTCTTGATACGTGATCCATGTAACATGTTTTCTTTGAAATACAGGCTTCCATGCCATTGACTTTTAAGAGTGGACCTTACTCCAGTAGCAACGTGGAGCTAGATCTAATGGAAGAAGTCTTATATTTATCCTGCACACTTCATTATTATGTTGCTGCTATAGACTTTCCTAACAGCAATATTTCCATTTTGTTTTGGCAGGAAATACTCTGCCTGGCGTAAAGATGGCTCTTTCCATTACATCCACACCACGTCTTTTGGGAACTATTCCTTCATCTGCGTGGATGCTACCCTCAGCCCAGGCCCTAAGAGGCCCTACAATTTCTTTGGGATTTTAAACACGGTATTTTAAAAGTCTTGACATTATTTTTACTGGCATTTGTATTTCTGTTCTGTATGGATCTCTTTCTTTGAGGTATTTTTTATTTGTTTTTATAAAGAAGAGGTGCCTGAAAGATTTGTGTTCTTCTAGAACTGTCCCTGCATTTTTAAATTGTTATACACAGGGTTGCCTCTGTTTAGAGAAATGAACATGTCTCTTCTTAACGCGCGTGGTATCTGTGCTTTTTCTCTAAGAAATAATCCAATACAAAAACATCAAATTAGATTTTTTTAAGAGCACTGTGAACAGTTTCATAATTTTTAGCTATGCTTTAGTGGTTATGTAAGTTCCTTACTTCTTATAAAGTTTTAAAAAAAATCCTTTCCAATTTCATTCCTTTTTGCTTTGCTGGATGTTTTCTTTATTCATATTTCAGATGGGAGGGTTGCACTAATGTTAGCAATGAAATAACACAAAAGATAACAGTATAAAAAATGTATAATTTATGAAAGTGAGGTTCTGATTTTTTGAGACCATAAAAAATTTGGTTTTGTTTTTGTTTTTTTTGTAAGAAAACATTAATGCTGATATTTAAATCAAATGTCAGTTTTGGTAACAGTATTTTGCTTTTCCGTAATTTTCTCTGTAGTTGATGTATATTGTTTTCAAGATACTCTCTTAAAGTGCTACCTGAAGTTAATGTGCTCTGGTAAACAGATGCTGTATTCTGCCTGAGATCACAGCCTCAGTGATACATAAAATGTTCTCCCTCTGATCTTCTCTAAAGGGATACTTGATGTTTAATTATATGTTTGTAAAGCACCTGAAGATACTTGATTAAAGGTGATCTTGGAGTGCCAAGTACAATACTGTTATTCTCATTGTTTACCATAATCCAGACTGGGTGCAGTAGCTTTGCAGACCAATTCTCAGTGAGTTAAGATATATACTCAAATCTGGAGTGCCTGTCCTTAGCTGCAGTAAATTAAGCATTTACTTGCAGATCAGCTAGCAACAAGGGTCCAGAGGGCATCATTTGCAGTTTTTTGCACAAAGCAAATAGTAAAGAAAAGAAGTAGCCAGTAGACATTTATAACTTTGTTATAAATTAAAACTCTGCCAGGAGTTTTTTTTTTTAAGTTGGATTTTTATCAGTGATTTGCTTGTATGTCTAAAGTTTCTGACAGCTATCTTGTGCAAAAATGGTTTTAAAGTCCAAATTCTTAAATACAAATGAAATATTAATTCTGCTTAATAAACCTGTTACATTAACCCAGAATAGCATGCAGAGTCCATCCTTTTTCAATATAGGTTTATTTCTGCCTCCTTTGTTCATGTGCATTTCTATGCAGGTAGGATGGGAAAGGATATTTTGGTTCTTCTCGGGATTATCCTAAAAGATGGATTTGCAAAATTGGGCGTGAACTTGTATTTTTTTCTTGTTTTAGTTTTCATGCCTCTTCTGTAAGACTTTGAGATCTTATAGGTCCTGGGAGCTTCTATGGACACTAAGCAGTTGATTTTAAAAGATTGGAAGTCAAACAACTGAAAGAAAGAAACTTATAAGTGCTGCGTGAAGTGTTATTTTTGGTTAAGATGAACAGCAATTGCTAGTAATGTTTTCAATATTCTGCCTCATTGCTCCTTCAATTAAATCCCTGAAGCATGCAGTGTACAGTTTGAGATCTGTCATGCCTACAAATGGCCTTCTAGCAACCCAAAAGATAAGTGGGGTTAATAATTGTAAAGTAAATATATTTATAAGTAAATTCAAGCATATTGTCTTCCACTGTAGAAATAAGCAGTAGTAAGGATAGAAACATCATTTATAAAATTCTTTGTTTATACTGCACTTACCTCTGTTCAGTTGAAAGGAATGTGTTGAATATCTTGGGTTTTTTTTGTTTTTTGTTTTTTGTTTTTTTTTCCCTTAACATCTGATTTTTTGGGGATATGTTTAACCATTCCATTTGCTCATGCACAGGCTCCTGAAGCAGTCAACAGGACATTCTCTGTGGATATAAGGATAAAATTGCATTGTTACTTTTTTTTTCTGCTTTCCTTTTGCTATTCTTTCCAAATAGCTGGAATGTTTAACAGTTTTTTTTCAAACACTTGCCCATTTCAGAATCAAATGAATGAGCTGTCTTTGATGGCAACAGAAAGTCTTCACAGCAATCATACTGTCTGGTTTGGCCATTATCCCACTTCAACAATCATCTCTCCAGCTCCAGGAATAAGAACATTAATGAGGTAAGATCTTAATTTCTTTCCTGCATCATTTCAGTGTAAACTGCATTTCTTGCTTCTCTCCATAGACTTGTCTGTCAATTTTCAATTTTTTTAGAGTGGCATTTCCTTTCCCCAAAATAATCATGATTCTTCTGTTCTTTTGTTAGTTCTGCCACAGCCTATTTATGTGGGCATTTGCATACACTGGGTGGGCTGATGCCAGTGTTGCACAGTCAACACCGTCATGGCACTTTGGAACTGGAGTTGGGAGACTGGATGGATAACAGGAGGTGAGCATACCCCGTGTGGAAAAATTAATGCATGGAGCTTATCAGCTTATTCTGAGATTCCCTTTTATCATGTGTGGAGAATTTGAGAGCACTATTAGGCCTGTCTTAACTGGTTATTACTATTAATGTTTTTGAAAACTACCTTTGAGTGTAAGTTTGGGAATTTTTCCCCATACCAGCAGTGTGCTAATAAATTATGTAAAATAATTTTTGATTCATTCTTGATATTTAGAAATTAAAAAGAGGACATTTAAATGTCCAATTAATATGCTTTTAATAATCCAAATAGGCAAGCAGATTGTAATAAAAAAAAAATGAGTATCTGTACTTTAAAATATTCATGTTCTGCACCAGCTGTAGGAACTTTAGAAACAAAAACAGTCTGCTTGAGAAATGTCATTTTGGCAACAGATTAAGCAGTGTCTAATGCTGCAAGGAATGTGTGATCCAGTTAATTAATATATTCTGCAGTATTCTAGAGAAAGATACATATATGCAGGAGCCATCACACTGAGGTCTTTGTCCATGACTAGCATATCTACCCAAATGCTGTTATAATATACATGACATTTGAATTTTGCCATAATATTCATCTAGCTGATTCATGTACAAATCAGAGCAGATCTTGAAATTTGGAATTTTGAGTGGTGCTTCAGCAGTTTAGAATCAAAATGAACCTGCACAGAGGTAGCCTTCTGTTCAGTTAATGCAGGATCAGTTAATACAGAATCAAGTGCAGAATAGAGCAAATGGAAAATAAGTCAAATCAGTTCTATTTAGGAACTTGAGAGGAGCTATGTATGCAGGAGTTGGTATTAACAAAATTATCTTGCTCTCATCTCAGGTACCGAATCCTTGCATTTGATCATGACCTCCTTAGCTTTGCAGATCTTAACTTTGAAGAATGGCCTGTAGTTCTCATCACCAATCCCAAATCTTTCCTTTATAGCAGCGCTGCTCATGAACCACTAGAAAAAATTCTTTACTCAACTCATATCAGGTATCCTGTAACGTTCTGATTTCACCATGTTTGAGTAGCTGAGTTTTTTTTTTTCTTCCTTAGTTGTAGTGTGCCTCTGTATTTATGTGTGTTTGTGTGTATATCTATAATATATATTTATTTTATTTGTATACATATATTTATAAAAAATGTGTTTGTAGTTCTCAGAATTCAGTTTTCTCCAGAAGATGGTTCCTGAGAGCTCACTTTATACCATATCTGTGATAAAAGTAGATTATATAGCACTGAGTTTATTTTTGTCTTTTTTGTCTGAAAGCTAGTAGAGTAAGATCTGTAATATCAAGCTTGCATTCTATTCCATTTCTCATTAATTCATTTACAAAGACTGAGAGGTTATGCTCTGACTAATAAAAAGTATAAAAAGGACTTTGGAGAGAGACTGGCAATTTTTAGTGAAAATATCTACAACTATTTGATTTTATGTCTGCATGTGCACATGAGAATGCATTCTGCACATTACCAAATGTTTTGACAACAAGAGTTCACTTTGTTTTGTTTTGGGAGGGCTAAGATTATTTCTGCCAAGACCTGAGGATCCCTGCCACACTTTTGCCAGTTCCACAGCCCAGTTTTCTGCCCTGTTCTTCTGCATAATGTTACATGGAACTTCTTTTTTTAACTGTAGGAAAGAGCTACTGTGTTATCATTTTTCTACAGATATCTCAGCATTTTCATTTCTAACCCCTTTTGAGCTCTTACCTAGAAAGTAACATAATCTTTAGGGACTTCTCTTCAAAGACTGATGAGAAATCTGCAAGTCCTGTAACAAATTTGTTTATATTCCCTCCTTAGAATTCTGGCCTTCTCTCCTTCTTTCATTACCTCTGTCAAAGTCTGTATAGATGGAGTTCACTTGGGGAATGCTCATCAGGCATCTGGCCCTCTCTACACACTGAAGTGGAGCCCGCAAAACTACAGTGAAGGGTTCCATCACATAGAGGTGACTGTCCAGGTGAGATGAGCATTGGCACTCTTTACATTGAATCTTTATATTGTCATGTCTGCTGTATCAGCTTGCTGTATCACATAACTAGGGACAATATTTCATACTTGTCTCATTGATTGGAGCAATTAATGGGTTTATTAAATAAAAAGAGATGGACTGGCTAGCACTGAAACATTAATAAAGTATGTGAGTAAATGAAAAATACTTATTTTTCATGGAAAATATAATAAGATAATACAGAAGAGCAAGTAACTGGTCAAAAATTAATTTGTTTGATTAGCAGGTAACAATCAACTTTTAAGGTTGTCTTGAAAAGATAGGCTTGGTGAAGGAAAATATAAAGTAACATCATGTTATTAGTTTAGAACGCCTGGATCAAGTTGATTTTGGAGATGAGAATGCTTTATTTGATTGTTTGAAGTTCTTCTCTTGATCTTTTATAGGCTGACAGTGAACATGGTTTATGTTTTCCAGAACACCAGACTTACTGATATTAGGGTGCTTGAGTGAAAAAACATTTTGCAGTGAACACTTCTGCTGTTGCAACTGTGTTTTATTTTTGTGCTTTCAAGTGGCCTTAAAAGAACCCAGTGAGACTCTTCTAACGTTCTGTTTATTTGCACAACAGTAATGGGAAAATCAGCTTTGTCCTTCCAGGTAGAATCCAGCCAGGTTGCATTTCTCTCAGGACAAGGATGATAATACACTTTCCCACCACCACCCCATTTTCCCTCCCTCCCCACCCCCAGTGGCCTTTCTGTACTGTCAATGTTCTGTCTTTTAGCCTGTGTTATGCTATTTAGGAAAGCTACATTTTGTAGCTGTGGGGTTTGGGTTTTTTTGTTGATGAAGAAAAACTCAAAACTGAATAATATTTGAAAAGGGTTATATAGGCCTGCATAGCAATAGTTAGCTATTAGCACTACAAATATGTTTGTTATATTATAGGTTACTCAAAGAGATTTTTAAAAAAATCATTTCTTTTCTTCTCCAGTCATAAATTAATAGTACGTCCAGTAACTGCATAGTTTGCAGAAAGAGAAAGGGATGCAGCTTTAATTTGAAATAATTACCTGCAAAAGATATGAATACTCAATTGCTGCATATTGTTTCTGGCATTGTCCAAATATTGTTGTCTCAGCTGTAGTCACACTAGACATACCGAATCCTTTCATATAAATATTAGTTTATTTTGTCCTGGGAGAAAAGGTACCGTTGTTACACAAGCACAGACAAATACCAAGGAATTCTATTAAATAAATATGTAGAAGTTGGGTGTGAAAGTGCGCTGCTTGATTGCAAATTGAAAGGAGTAATGTGTCAGTTATAATGTAACTAATGAATATGCCAGAAGTGAAGCGCTACAAAGCCTCAAAATGTTTTTGAGACGTGATATTACCTAGAACTGAGTTTTTGGAAAACAAGTGTTGGCTGTGGCCGGTAAATAGTCACGGTCTTCCACAAATTGTTCAGTCTCTGAAAAGGTCCCCTTCCTATGCAGCACTTTCAGATTATAATCTAACAATCCCGAAGTTACTTGAACTACAAAATTGTCGTTAAGTAATACTCCATAAGCAGATATATTTAATATAGCAGTATGCCAGCTGCACATGTAACAATCAAATCTTTCCAGAAAAATTATGTTAGCTAGCTACTTTAACTTGATACTTTGTGTCATTTTTGAAATATATCACTTTAGCACAACTGGTTCCTTTTTTTTCACCCCTTCTCCCATTTTATTTCCATCTAGGATGCCTCAGGAAGAATTAGCACTCGAAGCCATATATTTGCTATGGAAGAAAAACGCTCTCTTAGATTTGGCTTTTGGCCATCTCTTATTCTTCTTACAGACCACTATGTTCTAGTAAGTACTTTCAGCAAACCAGCTGTCATTGCATTCTTGCTTTCCCCAGAGACTGCAGGAGGCATTTCCCTGATTTATAGCAGATTAGAATGCACTGTGATTTGTTCAGGTATTATTCCTGTGGAACTTCACAAATATTTCAAGTTTCTTTTTTTGCAAGTTGCACTCCTCAAATGTGAATGTGCAGCAATGGTTCATGCAAACAGTTGACCTGGACTTAGTCATGCCTGTCCATTTTGGGCATAGGCACATGCACATTTTGTGCAAGCAAGAAATGGAAAAGAAGCTAGGTAGTAGAAAAAAGAAACATTAAATCAAAGAATACATCACTGTAATTTATCTTAATGGACACTGGTAAATGCAGTTATGGCTAGCTATGGCTAGTTTTGGCTAGCTGAATGGGAATTTTGCTTCTTTTTTGCTAGAACTAGCCATAATGTCAGCAGCTGATGTGAAACTTTTTCGTGCAGTTGCAGTTACCCACCGTCATCCATGAATTCAAGATTCACTTGCATGTCCAACAGCTTAGAAACCTAAGTAAATTTATTCATCTTCCATTTTGAAATTTGCTTTCTAGTTTGCTTCTTAGTGAAACTTAAGTTTACAGATGTCTGAATAATATGCAAATTATTGTAAACGTATTACCAGAATAAGGGTATTTCCCATATGAAATTACTTCTGACTGAAACCAGAATGAACCTGAATTAACTGTTATGTTCCAGGGCTTCCTGCTGCTGAAGTTGTATGCTTGTTTCTTCAGTGGGGTGAAACCATGAAACTTTGAATGTGTGTTTCAGTTAAAAATCTTTGTTGTTATTCTGCTGATGTCCATAAGGCAGGCTCAAAGGCAGCTACTACTCTGGAGCTGGCTTAGAGTTAAAACTGTCTTTTCAGGCCCGTGTGCTCTTTGGGTTGATTGTGTTGATTCAGATCGCCTTGCTTGTAATCTTCAGATACCTCCAAAAACCAGCCCTCAAAGGTATGAACCAGTGTTTGCCTGTATTTTTAGAGGATCTGATCATTGCAGACCTATTTTCTATTTATCTGTATGCCAAAAATACAAATAATTACACTGTTGTTCACTAAATATATATTGCATCTAGTAAGTATCATGGGTTCAGATTAGGTTCTCAGAAACTGCTGTTTTATTTTTAGGAGAGCCTGTAAAACCTCCAGTACATTGAATAAAATCCATTAAAAACTTAGGACTTGATCACATATCTTTGTTTAAACAAAAACTCAATTAACTGAAGACTCAATGGCTTCATTTTGTTTTTTTCTCTCTAAAAAATCCTGCATGTAGGGAAAGAATTGTTTTATTTTGTATCGGTTTTGGATAAGTGTGCTTGTTTTGTTACTGCTAGTACAGATTTTTTTTTTTTCATTACTGTCAGCTGAGTGGGGAAACAGATTTCCTGCTACAAAAATAATTTTTGTTAGTTTTTGCAAACAGCATGACGGGTTCTCAGAAGTGTTATTTTCAGAAATAATACTTAGATCATGTCTCTCTTGAGACATTATCTAACTTGGTAATTTGTTCATGATAAATCCAGTAAGCAAAAATGAATACTCTTAAGCTTTTGATGTTTATCCTTTAAACAACTGTTTGTTTACACCTTACTGATGAGATTATTCTGGAAGCCACCTCCCTTCCTATTCATGTCAGTGTAGGTCCCTTGCTTTACACCCATAATCACGTAGCATCCTAAGGTAATTACATCAGCTGCTAAAATAGAAGAATAATAGATTTTCAATTGCCTTTACGGAATTCAGGAGCCATAAATGAAAAGAGCTAGCACTTTTTGATCAGCTAGGTCCCTGCAGACCTTCATGAATGTTTCACAAATTAGTGAGGAAATTTCTTAGAGCTGTTGACTTCCAGAAGTCAAGCCTGTCCTCTGGGACTTAATGCTCTGTGAGAAGAGCAGCCATGTAGTAGGTCAGGTTCCCAAGGCTAAGTTTTATTGGAAGACTCTGTGGATCTCAATCTATGAATTGCCTGCTTTTGTTAGAGAATGAACATCATTTGTTTCACTAACATGACAAGCTTCTCAGACTGTTGCCATCCTAACAGCTAGCCTTCATTTTAGCTAAGTTTCAGTCAGATTTCATCAAGTACCAAGCAGCTCTACTCAAAGAAAACCTGCTTAATCTAGTTCGTGCTGACCTGCGTGTTTTAGGGTTACACAGTTACTGTTCTGAGTCCTGTGCTTTTCATTCAGTATTAACATTCTCCATATTTTTCATTCAATCTAACTTAATTTTCTGGGTATAGAAAGGTCATTCAGGTGTATTTGCATACAGTAAGCGTACTCATTTAGAACAGCAGCTTTTTCTTGCTCCTGTTTTCAGCATAGAATTATTATATTTATCAGAATCTTATTTTGTTATTGCAGTAATAACAGAAATGTTTTCCCTTGCATTGTGCTGTAGACACACCAAATATTATTTCTGTATTTCTTATTTAATAGACCAAGTAAATAATGTGTAGATTTGTTTTAGGAAGACAAATGTTTTGTATATATATGTATCTGCTGCAGCCTTAATTAAGTGTATTTTTCTTAAATGTTGTCTCTATTTAGAACGGCCAGGATTACTAAGTTTGACCTCATTTTCCCTTCATGTCTTCAGTAAAATGAATACCTTTTATTACTCAATTCTGGTTCTGAATTTATACACCATTCTAGGTAAGTAGCTTAGAATACTGGAGAACATAAATTAGTATTTTAAAATTATACTTCAGATTCTGATGAAGAAGAGACTTGTGAAATCATGAACAATGGGGGAAAGTTACTTAAGTTACAAAATCAATTTGAAAAGATAAAAATTAATATCCACGGTGACTAAGTGTTTGTTTTCAAGTGAGCTTGATTTAAAATCCCTAAAATGAGTTAAATTATTAAATTACTCTGAAACAAAAGTGAGTATTTTAAAGTTTAATTGAGTTTTACTTCTTGCTTGAATAAGATCTGGTTGTACCTTGGTATGACATGAGTATGTACCATAGACATTTCACATGACAAGTTTCTAAGACTTCTTAGCTTTGATATTGCAAACTTTATTTTTCTCTGAAAATATGTTACTAAAATAGCTACTTTCTTGGAAGTCAGGACTATACTTAAAACAGATAGTGCACTCTGTCCATTTTCACTTGTAATCTGAGCTGAGATTGTTTATGACCTAGTCTTTCATATGTTTTATTTTAATTCTGGGGAAAGGCCACCATTTGAAAGGCTCTTTTCACTTCTCTTATCAAGAGAATGCTGTCTGTGGTGTCAAAATTGTAACAGAGCTGAAATTAGCTTAAAGCTATTTTCATTGCGTGGCACGAATCATTGATGGACCATGCCGTTTTTTCATCGGGAATGTTCGTCGGATTGTTCAGGATCAAAACATTAGGTTTATTACTAGACAAGCAATAGATAAGTATTTCCACAGTTGACCAGTCTGTACTCAGCAAAAGAGGGCCATCTATATATTTTATTTTCTGAGGGTACTTTGTGTTTGTTTTCCTCTCTTTCAGGACCGTGGTTTGTAGGTGAACTGATAGATGGCCAGATGGGGGCCTGTTTTTCCTTTGGGGTGTTTGTTGGTGGTCACTTCTTACAGGGCAGTCTGACATTTGTTGTAGGGATCTTACAGGTAAGTATTTAAAGATGAATGCTGACAACTACTTTCTTCTGGGAAACTTTTTTTGAACTTCTTATAGTTTTACAAAGGAAGGAGTCTTGGAAAGTTAAAAAAAGATTAGAGGCCATGCCTGACCATGACAGCTTTTTCTCATCCTCCTTGAAATTTAAAGGGCAGAAGGGAAGGACATTGTACGTGTGTTTCTCACACTTACGTTTTCTTCTGTTTGACATTGCTTTGAACTCCCTGGATGTCTGGATTGGAGTCTGTCTCTTTCTATCTAAAATTTCTGCCCTCAGCTCACACATAGGCGGCAGTGATTTAGCAAGGAGACTGAGTGGCCAGGGCTCCTCATGTGCACTAGATAACCCTTCAGATCAGGTCAGTAGGTGTCACTCTTTGAGTAGATGTGAGTCTAGTTTTCCCATCAGTCTGACCTGGCTGCCCTCTAGTTTTCCTAGCTGTCATTAGTCTGAAAGAGAGGGAGAGGGTGTAGTTTCTTGGCATATCACAGAATCATAGAACGGTAACGTTGGAAGGGACCTCTGGAGATCATCTAGTCCAACCCTTAGCGTAGCCCATATGGGGATTGAACCCATGACCTTGGCATTAGCAGCACCACGCTCTAACCAACTGAGCTAATAATCCAGAGTAAGACCAGTATTGCCCCTGTTATGATCCCTCCCTTGTGGCAGTCTAGCACTTGTCTGACAAAACAGTGGGCTGTATCAGAAAGCTAAACTGAGAGAAGAGCCTTCCTTTTTTGCTGAGTTAGGTTTTTGTCAAGTTTAGCTCCCTGAAGTATCAGGGTGCCACTCCCTGCAAGGGAGTGGGCGGGAATGGCTGGCCTGGGATTGGGGTGGGAACAACCGCAAATTTTATCAGTGACACTCTTGGAAATGCATCCTAAGATTCCAACTCTGGGAATTGCACTTAGTCCTTAGAATGGTACAGTTGTAGGTGCTCTTATCTTCCTATGCTCTGGTGTACATTACTTGGAACATTTGGCTTGCTCAGTGTCTTATTTTGCTCTACTCTTCTTTTTCAGATGCTGTTTTTCAATCTGCCGTTGATGGCCTACCTGTGCTGGTGCCTGTTGCTGCGGTGCCAGGGTTACAGCTTCCATTCTCACATCCGTCGCATCCGACGCCTCTTGACCGTGCTGGTTCACCTGGCCATGGCACTCCTGCTGCTCTGGCAGGTCTATTCTTGCTATTTCCTGCAGCGAACCTATGGGACACTGGCTTTCTTCCTCTCCCCCATGAGAACGTGGCTGGTAGCACTGACCTCAGCTCTGATTTATAAAACTTGGACATTGAAGTCTTCTGAGCTCAGAACTTACATGGTAGAAATGAAAAACTGTCAGAGCTCCTGAAACAGTCTGAATATTCAGAGTTCTTTGACTTAAAACTGTGAAGCCACAACCTGTAGGTCTGTGTTGCTGAAATTCCATACAGCCCAACTATTAAATGGTAAGATCTGAAGCTGTATCAGAATTGATACAGAGCTGTATAATAAATAGTAAATGTATAATAATATATATTATACATTTTTATTTTATTATACAATATGTTATACAGTAAACCATAACAAATAACAAACCCCTATCTATTATGGGGCGTTCATTATACAAAGCAGATAGATTTGTCTGTGTGGATCACAAATGGAAATGTTTGCTCCTTAGCATGGAAAAATCTTCTCTTTATAATGGAAAAGTCTTTTTAATTTATTAAATTACTGATTTTTATGATGCTGGAAAAATGGGCATAGATCTTGATAATGAGTTCCAGAATCTGCACCACTCTTTACTTTCGAGATTTACATATGTTTCTATACGACTGACTAGTCTTTATGACATGGATGTCTAGTCTTTATGGATTATGAATTAATGATCATTGCAGAGGTGCTGTGGTGCTTTCATTGTTAGCATCCTGAGCTTATAGTCTTCTTTTTCAGTCCCTAATACTATATACCAGCAGTTTATAGGCTGTCAGGTGTGTATATATGTATTTGTGTGTGCGTTTGTTTACCTGAGCCATGGCCTATTGCTCTTATTCTGAGAGTGTTGATTAATGAACATGTTCTCTGGAGGGAAACAGTTACCTGTTTTCCACTGTTGAGGTTGCTGAGTTTTCCACATTTGACCAGTAAAAGAGCAGCGAATTATCAGTGTTGCAGGGATTTCCAGCTGTAGTCACAATTCAGCTTTAAAGCAAAGAGTGGAGACAATGTCCTCATATAGTGTAATGGCTATAATGTCTGTTATAAGTGAGGAGGTCAGGGCTATGTTTCTTGGCCTTAGTCAAACTTGCCAAAGAGTGACCTAGAAAAACTCATCTCTTCATTTTCATTTTTTCTGCATCTAAAAATGGTAAAACTTCATGATCCAGAGCCAAGAGAGTTGAGGCGTCTTTACTAATTGCAGGTGCCCTGTGCCCCTCTTTTCTGCTCCTCTGGGAAATGAGAGGATATACTGGTATACCACTGCAAAACTTGTGTTCCCAATTCTAATGCCAGTTTTTTGCTGTAGTCATACTTCAGGTCATTGCTAAGCTTCCTGCCTCAGTTTTCCTATCTGTAAAGTAAGGAGGACACTGGCCTGCTTCACAACTGCTGTGAGTGGAACATTAAAAATATTTTAAGTAATTCTACAGTAACTTATTTATGGCTCTTCAAGAAAAAGGAAGAATAACTATGGCCCCTCAGAAAAGCTGGGGTAAATTTAGTAGAACATGTAGAAAAATAATAAATTGAATTGGAGCAAAATAATAATTATAACTAAGGCTAAAGATATTTCTAAAAAGTGACAGTTTTCCCATCTTTGAATTCTTGTTTCACAACGATTGACAATATAATAGGAAAAAGAGAGTAACAGCTCTCACTTGCATAAATGAAATACTCCGTTAGGAGAATACGCTGCTTACCACAGAATGTCACTTGCTGCTGCACAAATGTGTTTTGCACAACTGTTAAGAAAAATCTAAACAGCAGGCACATTTACTTATAAGAAGCAATAGCGACAATCTAATGATAAATCAGGCACTTCGCAACGCTCCTAGAAATGAAACTGCTTTTAGCTGATCATGGAGGGCAAGAAGCAGTGATAAAATGTTTCATGTGTATACTCTGTGACAAACCCCTTTCTGAGATGAGGCTGACATTTGTTGTTAACTGTGGCGGTTGATTACAATGTAATCAAATCCTTATAGAATTACCTTCCTGTCTGTCAAATATTTACTCGTTGGCTCCATGGGATGTGTTTCATAGATGGATAGGACTCTGTTAAGAACTTCCTACTCCTACTCTTGGTGTGTCGAGAAGGGTGCTCTTTAAGTTGAAAGCAATATACGTCATTTCCATAGGGCTGTAATCCCTGGCTCCAAGGACCCAAATAAGAATCACATGCTGTGAAATGGGGTTGATGTGTGCATTAAATATGTGTGTGGGAATTATTGAAGAAATTTTGATAGAAAGTGAGATGAGCAGGATCGTCCGCCTGCTCCAATGTCATAGTGAAGAGCACAGTGCAGAAACTTAGAACTCTGCCCCGAATCAGAGGCTCCTCTTAGCTGATGCACTACAGGTAATGGCTATTGCAGTTTTCTGTTGGCTGACAAAAGTAAAAGTTAATCTTGTCTCATGTTAATTTGAATTTCCTCCTCCTTGCCTTAAAGCCTTTTCCAGTTTACTGAAACTTCAGTAGGAAGATGTTAACTTTGCTGCTTGAGTGGTACATTCATAACACAGGAAGACTCCATTTATTTACCAATACCTTCTTAAAAACCTAAGCTGTTCTTTAATAGGATAAAGGACAGAGATGCATGAAATAAGCAAAGAAAGGGGCAAATCATGGCCGTGCTGCTAAAGTACTTTACCTAGTGCTGGCAGATATTACTACCATGTGTGACAAATCTATCTTTCATAGTATAAATGCTTCTGTTGCAATATTCTACTGGATATTTTTGTAATCTGCATGGAGAAGAGTCCTTTAAAATATTTATTTTCCATTTGAAACTACCTTGAAAGGGTACTTGAAATTATTTTTTTTGAAAGAAAAAAAAATGAGATTGCTTTTCAAATACATCCTTTTTAATAGTCTTTTAGAAAAAGCATGTGAAATTGCTTATCATGCTGCTGTTTGTTTATGGGGAGAGATTTTTCTATTAATCAGTGAACTACATGCACGATGCTGTGAAAAGTGCAAAATAATCTAGGAAAAACAGACAAGATTCTTTCACCTGAATTACCCCCAGTGCTCTGAGGGCTGACCAAAACTTGCAGAAGGAAGTTCCCAGGAGCATGCCATTGCCAGGCGTAATTTCCTGTAATTGTCATTAGCGAAGGTCTCTGCAGCCCGATGACAAGGTCTCAGCATTCACTGCAGAGCAGTGAGAGGAGGAGAGAGAAAGAGGCTTTTCATGCACTTTTCCTGCTATCGCTGTGGCATACTAAAAATAAACAAATGAAGCTCCAAGCGTTCGTAGGGAAAGCCTGCCCTTCTGGAGCCGGCAGGGGCAGGGGCCGGGGCGACAGGCAGCTGCCTGCAGGGCACTGACAGCTCGCGTAGGTGCCTGGCCCGAGGAGCAGCAGGCTGTTCCAGTTCGAAATGCTCACTGCTGCCCCTGCAGCTTTCTAATGTGCCCGTTACTGCTGAGAGGAAGGCCTAGGTACTGCTTTGGGGGAGCAGGACATGAAGGCCCAGCAGGGAGAGTGGCAGCAGACAGCAGCCTCCGCTCTCCCCCTCCACCCCAAAGCAGGAGAAGGCCGTGCTGCTCTGCTGCCGTTGTCCTGATTTCAGCCTAGCAGGGCCTGGGTCTTGGCCCCTGGGAGGCAGGGGAAAGCGAGCAGAGGGTGACGGAGTGAGAGAGAAAGGAGCCTGCTCGCAGCGAGAGCCGGTACCGAGGCAGGGTCTCAGGGGGCTCCGTATGCCAGATAGGGAGAAGGAGCCAACTCCAGGAGAGAGTAATCCATAGCACCATAAAACCTCACCACCTTCTCCCAGCTTTTTCCCCTACACAGATTCTTCCATAAAAAGAAATTACACATCCCTCCTCTATTCATATAAACTGCTGGTCTGCCTTGTACTTTTAGTTTTGACTTCTACTGACCTTTTCAGCCGCCCTCTTACAGCCTTCCACCCAGACCCTGTTCTGCTGGTACAGCAAAACTGAAATCTGCTATCCAAAGTATCTTTGGTTGCAAAATCTTGTGTTCCCATGGTGAAGAAGTGTTGACTCTGCTTCTTCCTGTGCTTTTCCTAAAACGTTCCCTGTTGTATGTCACAAAATGTTCCTGGGTTTGGAGTTTATTCCAGCTGTTGTTATCCTTTCTCCTTGCAGGATAATGCCATCTGGCTGTGATCCTGTTCATCCCCTGGTGGTCTATATATGCACTGTATAAATATTTCTCACTTTAAGGTGAACCCAGTAAAGGAGAAAGGCTGGGTAGCAATAGAGAAAAGCAATCTTAGAAACAACAGGACTGAATAATCCTGCATCTACTTCTTTCACTATGCATTAAAATATAGACTAAAGGGATGAAGCTATTTGCAAGGCAGCTGTGATTTCTCCCCACTCTTGTTACAACTGCTATTATAAATGGCACCAAGAACCACTCATATTGGGGGCTGTAAGCTCTTTTCAAGGTATTGCTGGAATTTTCTGTGAAATCCTGACATTAAACTACATATCCGAACACTAAAACATTAATAGATGGTCCTATAAAAGACAGCATGTTCTTCTCATTATCAGAAAGGAGCTCACAAGGAGGAGGACAGGAAACACAAGGAACTAGGTAAAAAAATAAGAAAGGGGAATAAAAAAGAAGGTAAGGAAGCAGAAGGGAAGAAAATGGAATACAGGAAAGCCAACAGCTACTGCTTCAAAGTGCAAAGGGAGAAGAGCTGGAAACGGGAGTACATGAAAATTCACCACATTGGCTTAAAGATGATTGGTTTAAAGAAACAAATTGGATCTCTTTGTCCAATGCTATTTAACTATTATTAGCATTTGCAACAATAAATGCTTACTTACAAAGATTGCATGGATGAACTTCTAATACCTTATCACAGTCATACACCTTATGCTCTGTATTCAAAATTGCCCTTTCAATTAAGATCTTACACCACCTTGGCAAGGTGAAGCTTCAAGGTCAAATACTAGTCTCTCTGCTGTCCATGACAATCAGCTACATCAAAAGTGTCGTGGATCAGTCATCGGTCACTTTTTGTTAAAATAGCTTTCTCCTAGAGCCTTACATGCTTGCTGTAGAATCAGTATTACATGATTAAGAAATTAAGGCAAGCTGAAAAAGAATCTGGATATATATTACGGTTTTTTAGTTTGTTTATTTATTTATTTATTTACATAGATACTTGCTTGAAACCATTTTCTCCCTTTGGCTTTTATTTATTCTAAACAAGCAACATGAGCCAGGATTCACAAATATAAAGTGCTTCTGAGAGAACCCTAAGTATCCAGGGTACCAGGCTGAGGTTTACTTTGTCACTGTCTTTCTTTTCCCCTATAGCCACTTGACTAATGTTGGTAGAACCTATATCCCCCTCGCTGCAGTTTAGCGAAGCACGGGAATGCAAGGGCATAGTAAAGCTGCCTTTACTGCATGAAGGATCAATATCTCAGCATGAGCTCATCCTGCATCACCCTTTAATAGGCTTATGACTTGTGTGCATTACTGAGCAATTGCTCTGAAAATGGTAATGTCGGGAATTTTCTTTATCACATTTTATTTCAGTTGTGAAGTAACTTCCTAGAGGACTGTCATTCCTGGAAGGTGTGTCAGCTCGTCCTGCCAGCCAGATATGAGCTCACTCTAGAAATAGCTCTTCAGCAAACCCACTCAAAAGTACAAATGTTGTACTTCGGACAAGCAAATGCAACTCTGGAAACAAAAATACGTCAGGATTTGACTAAGCGTAATTATGCCTTCGTCTATAACATCTAAAGGGAAAACAACATTTTCATGCCTTTTCAGTAACGGTTATGTTACAATGTCTGCCTTACATTTGTGTTAGACAAATTTACTACAATTCATAGTTGAAGCATCTTTTGAAATATGCAGAAATTTTAAATAATTAGGGTGCTCTGGATACTACTGTCTTTGTATACTTGCTTCCAAGCTGTCTGGGATGAAAGTGGAAGAAGGGTTTTTAAGAATTAAAAAAAGGTTTTCTCTCAAAACTGGTTGTTGAAACTGAAAGAAACATATATTGGAGTAAACTAAATACAGGAAAATGTGAGTTGTACGGCCTATTAACTTATATATGAAAAAAGAGGTGACTCTTCAAGGTTGGAAGAAAATGGAAGAACATCATGGAAGACTCTACCTGAAAAAGCTGTATATATTTATGTATAAATAGACAAACAAATTTAATGGAAAACTTTCTGCTGCCAATTAAAATTGATACTATTTCAACTCATCAGCAATAGCAATACTACTATTCTCGTTTGTAAAACTACTCTTGCACTGGTACAATTTTCAGGAGCAGTAGCTACTGAGCCTCCAGTAAGATGAGGTTCACTGCTGGGGTACGGACTGCTTCCTTTACTGTTGGTCATACACATGAACTGAGCCATTTTCTTCTCTGCTCGGGTATTGGCTTTACGAAAGAACTGTAAGGATTAGAAGGTTTGTTCAAAAAAGATTTAACAACTGCAGTAAAGTGCATTAAGGCCAACTTCTTCCTGACAGAAATTTCACAGCAGAATGGCACATACATGGGGTAACAGTATATAGGGTAGAAACTCTTATCTATCTAAAGTATGTCTGTGTGTGAGCAGGTAAAAGGAAGGAAAAAAAGGGAAGAAGGAGAATAAAACCACATGACAGGACACTGCAGCACACTCATTAGAGTAGCTCGATCTGTCTGGAAAGGCTGTATTCCCATTAACTCCCTCCGGTTTAAATCCTCAGCTGACATGAGATGAATCCAAGTCTAAATAGAAAGTGCTCAGATCGTTGTAGTCCCACCATCTCATTTAACATTCGTGTTAATTACGAGCCTATCGCTTGCATTGCCCAGCTTTCAGTAGTGAGTTACAATCTATAGACAGTCAATAAGCCGAAATTCACAGGATTTCACCCGCCTGTTGCTTTCTGTGTCTTCATTTACCAACATTGTTATTTAAGGGTACTTGAGTTACATTGATGCTGCATTTATAGTCTAGCTGAAACTGAACCAGTCACTGCTTGCAGTGCAAAAGTGAAGAGTTGAAAAATTTAGATCAACTAATACTGCTAATCTACAATAGTGCTATCCTGAACGTGTCCTTCTCTAAGTCTACAGCATCAGTCACTGCATGCTTCCTTTTTTTTCAGGGTCAGCTTCAGCATCAGGAAATGAAGGGATTGTTTTCTATACTGCTCAAAACAGTATACGGCCAATTTGCTATCCACTGTCTTACTTTCCACAGGTTGCAAATTGATTCATAATACCAAATTTCTTGGAAAGTGTTTTTTTCCTAGGTCTTGAATTCAACATAACTTAAGCCTGAGTAGTGACTCAAGCAGATTTAGAGGATCGATCCTCTGGACAGTTCAGCTGATATTTTTGCTTGGAAACACCTCTCTTAAAAGCAAACAAATTAATCTCTTGCAAATCAGAATGTGTCATGAATGATCTTACTGTCTAAATGAGACTGTGCTAATGTATCTAAATTTACATAATACCAGAATTCGAATGTTTTTAAAATCTATTCTCTTTTCTGCTTCTTGATTTTGAAGACATGTACTTAATCTCATCAGTCCCTTTACTGTGGGATTATGCTAGTCAAATGCCCTGCCATTCTGTTATTAGACTTGGAAACAGTGACTCATTTTTTCAAGTTTCCCTACTGTGATGGTAAAAGAGCTCTGTTGCACTGAAAATTCTGAGCCAGGATAAGATACTGAGAGAACACAAAGTCAATTATCCGCAAAGTTACTGTCTGTCCTCAGGAGCATGCTTCTGAGATTCTCTCTCAGTCCCTGGGAACTGAGAGAGTTACCCCGGGAAGGTGTAAAAAACAGCAAACTAGTGAAATTAGGGAGATTATCACAGAAATAAGATTTTTTAAAATGAAATAAATTTTCTTTTTAGAGTTAAATCTGGAAAGCAAAGAGTGGGAAAATGAAATTGATAAACAAGCAGGAGGCTAGCCTTGCAGCCGAACCTACCTCTGATAACCTTGGGTAACAGAACCCAGATTTTGGACAACATGATCACAGTCTCAGCTGCACACAGATAGGAAACGTAAATGATTTAGGTTTCAAGCACTCTGACAATAGGGTAGATGATACAATACAGAGAAATGGACAAGAGAGAGGAGTGGAAGTTTGTTCATTGCAATAATTTGTAAAAACAAGAACAAGATAATTAGCTGATTTGACTGTCAGGGTAAACTCACACTAGTGAATTAAACATTCCTAGACAAGTTAAGTAATTAAACTTTCCTTTAAACATACGTTAAGTAATTATTAAACATTCCTAGAGAAGTTTCAGGGCACTGTGACAAACTACCGTGGGAATGGTGTACATCTATGCTAGTAAATTCTTTTAGCTTCCAAAACTGGGTGGCTGCATACAAATCGCTTATTGGAAATATTTCTTGAGGATGTTCTGACTCCCAGACCAAACTCAGAACTTGTGTGGGAGCATGCTAGCTGGCACGTGCAGAAATCACATCAAAGAGGGTATTGCTGTTTACTAGTATGAAAAATTGCATTCCTGTTTCTGGTTCTGCTTAGTTTACCAGCACAAGTGCTGCCTTAGCATCCCAGAATCTCTGCTTATAGTATACACAGAACAACTTAGTAGTTTATTTAAGAAAATGAAAATTAGGATAAATTAAACTTCCTTATTATGAGAGATGGGATCAAGTTCATTTTTCCTGAAGCAATGATTTCTACTTAGAAACTGAGACAATCTGTTTTCCAATATTGCCTCCACTCATCATGGACTGGAAAGCAGCTTCAAGAGAAATAAAGAAACAAATTAGTGCCACGCAAAAAGTGCCAAATAACTTCTTTTTTAAAAATATATATTTTAGGAGCAAAAATATTAAACAGTTCCTGAAAAATGAAATAGCATGTTTTGGATTTAAACATATTTATCCTTCATGACATGCCAAGTTCAGAAGAAAAAAAAAAATGCTCAACTTCTAAGGGCAGTTTTATATAATTTAAAATCTTCATTTGTAAGCATCTGTTTAGCCCTATACCAGGTAATGATTACATTGGCTGCTAGTGTGATATACTATACAAACATGAAACACAAAAGCAAGGCATGATCTGAGAGCCCACAAGTACTGTGGGTTTCACAAATCTTTGTGAAAGGAAAAGGTTTATAAATAATCTTGTTTTGTGTAATAAATGTGAAAAGCTGATGTAAAAGAATAAATCTTTGAATAAACAAAATATGAAATACAACTAATATATATTTGAATAAATTCCTTTGAAATACCTATGTAAACGAGTAAGCAACAATTAGAAATAAATTTAAGTCTGTAAGATTTAGCTATTGTTTTAAATTCTACTTTTTTGTTGTTTTTTTGCAGTCTTAAAGATACTAAAGACTAAATGGGCTAAATCACACCATTGCCTGTTACATGAAAGGGAGGCATTCTCACAGCACATCACAAAGCATTTTAATACCTACTGAAATATATTCATCTACTTTTATTATAATATTGAAAGCATGTTTTAGATAAAAGAAGAAGTTTGCTGCTACTGATGTTGTATTTAATCAAATTATTCTTAGAAAATGGTGTAAAATCTTACCACCAATGTTTTCCAAGCCTTCTACCACAGTCTCTCTGACCTGTCAATACAAGCAAGTCCTGTTAGTTTTCTTCAAACATTTCCCAGAAAGGTTTCTCCTTGCCACAGAAATTATCAAAAATCTAAAAAAAAAATCTCTTGCCATAACAGACAGTGCTCTGTTTGGGCTAGTTCTTTTATCAAGAGTGATTTCTTTCTGATAAAGCTACAGTCAATTTAATCCTTCTATCATAACTGGAACATTATTATAACTACCAAAATTTCATATCTTGGGATGCAAACGAGAAGGGAAGTCCCAGGAAAACTAACCTAATCATCTGAAGAACCATGAGCACTAGACATACCCTACAGGGAAGGGATGGATACAAAGCATCTACCCAAAACGGTGATTATAAAGCTTGAAACAAAATTTTAGACAAGATCCCCCAAAGCATTCTGGACACTACCTAATCAGGTATTCAAAAGTAAATATTTTTGAGGGTCTGATCCCTTAAATAAAAAAATGCTTTCACCCTATGTTGAAAGAACTAACTCAGGTATCAGCAGCATGTACTTTACAAAGCCTGTCATACTACAGCTGCATCATTCTTAGCAGGTATTTTCTAAAACAGTACTACCATAATAAGCTTTCAAGCACCCCTTGACATTCTTAAGAAATGCTGTTCAATTCAGAGGCATGGGAAGAGAGCCAGGGACAAAGAAACTGGACCTCCTGTAGTCAGTCCACAATCTGAGGAGATAACATCAAAGACCACAGATTAAATGTGTAATTTCCTACCTTCAGTTTACCTTCTCTGATCCACTGACAAAGCTGTAAAACGCTAGCTTCTTGTTTGTCCATATAGTTCAACACCAAGAATCTTTCCCTGTCGAAGAAAAGAATGAGCACTGCTTTAAGAAAGGTTGGTGAAGTATTTTGAAATCTTAAGAAATCTTTTCCAGAAAAACACAACATTCATGAAACTGAAGGATTATTAGTACTAATTACAATGAGACACAGTGCAGAGTTTTGCAACCTGTTGGGACAACTTGGGGCAGTAGGAGTTTGAGATTAAATATGGATATTAGTAAAGTAATTCTGCCTGTTTCAAGTACCAGAGAGAAGAGTAATAAAAATCAAGTAATACTGCAGAGGAATAAGCAAGGTGCCAGGGACAAGAAAGAAATTTGATTAGAGGAGGTCAATCTGTGCAGAAAATCAGAAATGTCCCCAACTGTCTGAAATATGCCGAGTGGAAAATCCTGTAAGACTTGGTTTCTAATCACGATGACTTAATGTGTTAGAGCCTTAACTTTACCTGAACCCTGACAGGAGATTCGGCGATTTCCCCATCTTATCTATCTTTTCTATCTTTGTCAATTCCCATTATCTAATTAAAAAAAAAAACACTACAAAAGTAATTTTAGTGTAATCACTGCATCAGCTACATCCTTACTCAAAAAAACAAGTGATTTTCTCACAGTCTGAACCACCACACTTGGAGAGAATGTATTTTGCCGAACATTTGATAACAGAACAATGGATATAACTGATAAAAGAACGTGGCAACATCATTCCCCATATTAAAGAGTCTATCAGAAAGTCCCAGACTAAATCAAACAAAGCATTGTATCAGACAATCAGACAACTATAATAACATAAAACAACATCCTTTCCACCTTTTTACGATGATACAGACAAATGCAAAAGAAAGAACTTAATGACTTTGTGATTATAGCTTTCTCTTATAGTATGGCAATACTATGTTCTGATTAGACACATTTAATGAGGCTCTCCAGGCTATCTTCCACCCACCAGAGTCATAAAATCATGTAAGGAATCTATCTGGAACCTGTTCGCAAGTATTGTAGGAGAAAAGTACCTTGTGATATTCCTTTCTTTCCGTATTTTTTCTACCTCAGGAGGCAGTGGAGGAGGATAAGGCACATCTTTATTATACTGAGAAATCTGTCCACACAGGACTATATGGCTGTTCTGATTCATCTGTTTGAGATGGCACAAAATAAGAAAAATACTTTCCTTGATTTCAGAAATCACAACATTTTCAAGAGATAGATAAGACTATATTGCAAAACTTTCACACAGGTATTCTTATTCAAAGCTGTTTTTCCCAGAAAGCTAGGAGAAAGAGTAGGAAAGTTGTGTGCAGTCCCATTTAATCTGTGAGAAAATTAAACAGATAAATGCAGGACACTAGTGGAAAAATAAATACTATGCAGCATATGTATCATTTAATAAGGCATTAAAAGGGGGTTCTTAACACCATAAGGAATTGTTCTTTTACTGGATGCCTTTTTTTTCCAGGAAGATGCAACAAGACAAAGGAAATTGGATACGGCTGTGTGGACATAATTGTCTATCTACTATATGGCAGAAATGAATGGCAATGATGTGGAGCTCTCAAAGATGGCATTGCCACCAAAGCTTCCCTGCCACGAGATAGAAACTGTGGTTTCATGTTAGGGGCTGGTTAAGAGCCTTTATGCAGGGCCAGCAGAGCCTTTCTGAAGCCAGAAAAACAAAACTAACAAAACAAAACATTACTACCCTGACAGACAAGATTTTTAGTGTATTACCAAGTCTGCTGGCCAAAGAAGCAAGAGATCAGAGGCAGAAACTGTGTTTCTATTTCTAGGCTAGTCCAGATGACAGACACTTATTTGGAGTAATATTCCTCAGGACCCAGATCAGCACCAAGATCAAATCCTTGGAAGTGGAAAGTCTATTCAGGCTGGTCTCAGTATAAATTAATTCCAAGCTGGACAGGAACACTTTGGAGAATGATGAGAATAAATCTGACAGCTGGTATAATCACCTGATTTATAACTGCATCACTGATGTCTCCACCAACATTGTCAAAGTAAACATCCACACCACCTGGGCAGAGTTCACGTAGCTGCTCTGCCACATTCCCCTTCTTGTAATTGATAGCAGCATCAAACCCCATTTCTGAGACCAAAATGGAGCACTTCTCATCTGTGCCAGCAATCCCCACGACTCTAGTACATCCCTCCAGACGGCCAATCTACAGCAGCACAGTTAAAAAGAATTTAGATCATTCATCTGTCTAGGCACTAAAGTACCAGAAAGAAAAAGGGTGATATTAAAGGGTCTTAGAGTTATTCCCCATCCCACTAACTAAACTCCAGACAATGAAGTTTAGTGCATGTTCCCATCTCCTGTGACAAAATTGCCACCAAACAGCATTTTATTATGTCCTACCCACACATGGGGAAGGGGCAGATATCATCCGGAATTCGCTGGTTTTCTGAACTCACTGACTGCAGGAATTTTAGCCTGTAGAATTACTAATGATTAGTAGTACTGGAGATCGGCTTTCTCTATATAAATTTTATATATAGATTTTATACTGGATAAAGTCACCATCTGGCAAGTACCATAACATAAACAATAAAGGCCGAAAAGAGTGGGCAATAACTGATTTAAATACATTCTTTATAGATTTGTGTACATAATGTTGCTTCATAGTTCTTCTTTATTGGCAAGTCTTATGCTTGCTCACTACCTGCTGTGTTTGTATGTATAAGTGTACATATATATTTATACACACACAAACTTACCCATACCTTGTTCTGCAAAGCTAAGGAGGAACAAAAATACAATTTACTGAAAAGGCTGCAACACTCAAAATACAAAGAATGTAATGGAAACCAACACAAAGAAGGGCTTACTATGATTTTCACTACGTTTTAATACAGAAAAAGCTGAAAGTTTCCATTCCACTCAAAGACTGCATCAAATGGCAGAATAATATACAATTATACAGTAAATACATGTATTTAAACCATCTACTTTATTTATGCTAGTGACAAGTAGTCCCCACCTTGGACAGTTTTCTCCTATCCCAGTTTCAGGAAACTGGTTTCACACCTAGAAACTCTCTCAGTAATAGTGTGAGTCAAATCTGTGAATGTGGCCCCTCCCATGAAGTTATACCCGCTTACGTTTACAACGATTTTATCTGTATGTCTACTAACCAGCAGGGTTCAGAAGACAAACTTATTAACAGGGTCCTTTGTCTACTTACCTGACCAGCCAAAGAACCACAGGCACCAGCTGCCCCGCTCACCACCATTGTCTGATTTGCGCCTGCGCTCACATGTCCTTTCTCTTTTATACCTAACAAGGCAGTCAGGCCTGTAATACCGGCTGCGCCAAGAAAGAAGGAAAGGCGTCCATCTACAAGTTGTGGAACAAGCTACGAAACAAAAACATATGTTGCTGTTCTTTTCTTTTTAAGTTGGGGTTTCGCTGCTTATTATTTGGTTGGAGAGCAATATAAAGCTCAGGACAAGGTACAAGGAAATAAGGACAAGCTAGCCTTAAACTAGTTCTACCTTAAGAACAAGTTTATACAAAATGAAACAAAGATGATATTTCTATAGTTTTTAAAAAGTTTTTTAAACAAGGTCATTCTCAAGAACTAAAATTATGGACATATCAAAAAGCTGTTGAGAGATAAGAAATTTCCAACAAAGCTGAACTATCCCCATGCTATCACAAAGGATAAAAAAGCACCACTATCAAACACTGGCACTGTGGATCAGTGAGAGTCCTAAAGCAAATTTCTTGAAAACCGTACATCTCCAAACTGTAGTAATTTTCTGTGTTACATGAGGATGATAAATACAATATCCCTAATGCACTGTTACCTCTCCTTAGAAATAGTTGATGCTGATTACACTTTCTTTTTTGGGGTAGAGAATCTCAACTACAAACTTTCACTAACCTGTGCTTTCTGACTTAAATATATCTAAAGTATTTTATGTCTCATGACCACACTCCAATGGAGCAGGGGTTCTATTTAGAATTAGGATAAATAACAGAAAGATATCAACAGAAGAAGCTTGAGGGAAATTTACCAAAAATTTAACAAGTGAAATATCACTGGCATGCCAGATGACTGTCATGCGCTGGCATGACAAAAACATCCATATTTCTCTTTATGAAAAATAAATAGGGAGAAATTGATACATACTTTGCTGTATGTGCGTTGATCTGCCTTTTGAGAACTGTTTGCTTCAATAGCATTGATTTGTTTTTGATTAAGAAGCAGTGTTAGCTAGCATTAGCTGTATTTATGAAAAATAGAGTTAGGAAAAGAGAACAGTGACAATCTGGGGCTTAGGGGGTTGCATATACACTACCTTTTGCAGCAAGCCTCCATCTAGAATGGCCATCGTCTGCCAAGGCCAATTAAAGGAAGTTACAAAATCTCCTTTAGTGAAGTTGTCATGCTTACTCTCCTCCACAATCCCAATGCCTCCACCATCAGCAACTTCAGCCAGCTGCCAGGGCAGGAGGTAATCTGAGCCTGTATCTTCATTCATTCGGCAACGCTGAAAGATAAGGTTTTAATGGGAAGCTCTTGTGGAATACGATTTGTTTGTAAGTTCAAGTAAAGTTTGAGATGAGATGTTTAAAACATCAAGCACAGAGGGCTACTCAAAATCTGTCAGTAAGTGCAAAATATTCATTTTAATTTCTTAGATCTCTCTTCCTCCACTCATTCACTCAGTACATAGGGAGGATAATTTTAGTCTCCTTCAGCAGTGTTACCAAAACCAATATATTCAACAGACACTGCCTCAAAGTCAGGCTTGTAACTGAAGAAGATTGGCTTGGATCTGAAGAGAATCCTATCAATGCCATTCTTTAACTGGATGAAGTAGGATTGAAAACAACAGCTAGAAGTCATCTAGTCCGTCCATGTGCAATAAAGAAGAGTTAAATGTGTTTAGATTATTCCTGACAGACACCTGCCTAATGAAACATCTTGAGATCTTTTTTTTTTAGCTCTCCCCATGTAGCCTGACTTGGTATTTCAATATTCTTATACTATTCCTTACTGTCCAAGATAAATCTATTTTCCTGAAATTAAGACTATTTCTTTTCTTCTATCCACATTAACGTACAGAATGAATGATCATCATTCTCTTTGTCGTTAACTTCTATATACTAGCAGATTGCTCTGTCTAACACTCCTCCAATCTTTAGTTCCATTTCAATCCACAACTTCCACAGTTTTAATAGTGCTGATGATGGATTCATTCACTAGTCCTTTCTGATTTTCCATTCTTTATAAAGTATTTACACTTCTTTGACCTGTCACCTCATACTTAAGAAGAAAATCTGGCCTTCACATGTAAACAAAACTGGTAATAACTATGTAACATCTAATTTGAAATATTTATGTGTTTGTATCTGGAGATCCTTTGCCTAACCATGCCTTCTTCCTGCTTCATCATGAAACATTCTTCCTCCTTTGTTTTCAAAGAAATATACTTCCTTCCATGTCAAAAAAATAAAAAGTGTACATCAAAAAAGACAATGTTCAAATAAAGATGATAAAAACAATTCTGTAATGGTACCAGGGCTCACACTCTCCTCCTAGCCCAGTAAAGCCATATTCATATACATATGTGTGTGTGTGTCTGTGTGTATACATACACACATTCACTAACATGCCAATGAGGTATATATATGTGTGTGCACATGTGCACAAACGTACACATATATATACCTCACTGGCATGTTACTGCCAAATCCTTCCCAACATAATTCCAACAGAATGAACAGAATTACTAAATTATACCAGAGATACATTTGTCCTATAATTGATAATGTTGGTATTGGTGATGATGGCAGGTACAGAGGTAGAAGAAATTTTTTTAAAGCAATTCTCCTGACTTAGCTCCAAGTCTATCACCTACCATGTAAGGATCCACAGAGAGATAGAGGGTTCTAACACAGACTTGTCCCTCTTGGACTGTATCTGATATTGTACTTTGCTCCAGTCGGAAGTTTTCAGCCACTGGCACTCCATTCTTACCTAGAATTATTTTAAAATGAAACAAATAAATAAATCAATATAGAACTTCCTTAAAAAATAATTAAAAGCCTTCCCCTTTTTATTAAAGGTAGTCCTTTTTTTTTCAATAAGTTAACTTTTATCTTTGCTTGAGTATAAGTCTACCCACTATCTTTCAGACTTTGTATCATAGAGTTAAGATTAGATAGGTGTACCACTAAACTGAATACCCACAACACAAACTAAGCTGCAGGCTTTTCCAAAATGTTTATCTAATTCCTCCACAATCAGAACCATACCGTCACTTTGGGAGCTTCCTATGCTTTAAATTTGATACTAACTGCTGCTTGGTGGAGTTCTGGACAAGCCTCTCATATGGGCATCAGGACTCTACCTACACAGCACGGATAGCCCAGGCCTCCTCTGGAGATCAGGTCACACCTTACATACAGCAAGGGGATCCTGTGGCACAGCACTGCAAGTGAGAGGCCTACCTATCTTGTGCTGTGAAGTGCAGTTACAATGAAGGGATATAGCTTAGCTGTTCCTTGCCACAAAAAAAAAAAAAAAAGCCCTTCAGGGCGAAGATTTTATTCTTTTATATAAAATGCACATACTTAACTTCACCACATTGCACTGCAAACAGGCATCTTAGGAATTCAATACCTCATCTCTAAGTTCTGGGTGGCCCCAGAGATGCACTTCTCTCTTGGGATGATGCAGAGACTTGAACCATCTGCCAGAGCCCAGTACGGCTCAAAGAAATGGTGCCAGTTTTCCTCCAAGGCCTGCCTTGTCCAGCAGCCAGTGACCTTGACTTTTGCTGCCCAGAACTGCCTCTCCAGTCTCCTCTACTCATCAGTACGACAAGAAACAAAACAAAATGACCTTGGCAGCTTCTTGGTCAAACAAAAACTGCCAGACTTAGCTACCCATTAGCTGGAAATCTGAAGTGGGGTAATGACACGCAAAATATCTCCTAAGGCTCTTAATGTATTATCAAATTGGTTACAAATCATATTATATGTTCTGCATCCGCAGATGTATACTAAATTCTGACTGTGCTCTGAAACACACACTCTTGCCATGTCTGGAGCTGTTCAGATTTGCAAGTGACCTTTTGATCTAGATTTTGTGCATTTTATTGATTAATGTATTTGAGTATCTACAAACCTAGCTTGATTCATTTAAATGTAACCTATTGCTTTTGTTGATCTGTCAACATCAGGGTTACTCAGACTAGTATAAAGCACTTGCACTGGCTGACAGCTTCCCTGCTGCTTGTTGCATACGATTTTTATGACCAAGTAGGACAACTTTTTTTTTTTTTTAAGGAACTATTTTCATTCTCCAAGAACATTTTTATATAAGCAATGTTCTGTAAAGCCTCTAACTTTCAAAACAAAGACATCTATTGGGATTTCATTTCTCACGTAACAAAACTCCCATTTCTTCTCCCATGTAACAAAACTCAAAACAATAGCACTATTTTACCAGTAGCGAGTGAATATAAACTCTAACTAGGCAAGCGCTGAACTCTCACCTCTCACAGTCCTTTTTAATCCAGTGAGATTGATGGGGGAATAAAGACTATGGCCACAGCACATGAATATGTAGATAGCCCTCGCTGCAAGGGCACCCCTTCAAGATTACAAACTAACATGCTTAAAGCTTCCCAAAAACTGCTATAATCTTATGCAAAGAGGCCCATAATGGGAGGCTTCCATTGTGTGCCACAAGCAAACTAATCAGACCTGGCAACTGGAACTACTGGCACTAAAAGAAGGGCACCAGATACCTGTGTATCTTTTAAGCCAGAGTGACTAGGCAACAGAAGGCTACTGCTGCAAATTTTTATTTGTCTTAGAAAAGGCTTATCTGCAAGTTACCCAACAGCTTTTACCTCACAGAACAACTTTTGCATTGAACAATATATATATATATATATATATATATATATATATATATATATATATATAAAACAGTGCAGGTATCTGGTCCTTCCTACAGCAAACAATGTATAAACCCATTATTCCAAAAACTGTGCTGACATCCATAACAAAGTATGTGTGTGAGTAAGTAAGTAAACAAAACCCTCAAAAGTGTAAATTTCAAAACCACTTTGAAACACACGAGGAAAAAAGATTCAAGATTTAATAAAAGGAAACAAAAAAAGAAGAGTAGCAAAATATTTTGTTTTA
Source organism: Rhea pennata (assembly GCF_028389875.1). NCBI lineage: Eukaryota > Metazoa > Chordata > Aves > Rheiformes > Rheidae > Rhea > Rhea pennata. The sequence goes on along the minus strand of NC_084667.1, from coordinate 15,155,801 downwards.
GTAATCTCTCAAAAGTGAATAAAAAAAAAAGTTAGAAATAAAAGGAAATGCTTGATAATGTTGCTTCACTTTGAGTCCGTAACCTTAGGGATTTATCACATATTACACATGAACCCTTTTTTTCTCACTCCTGTTCAGAAGTCTGCATATACAGACTGAATAGATACAATTCACAGTAAACTTTGTTACTGCTGCACACAACATTTAATTAAATATCTTAAGCTAGTTTCTGTCTTTAACCTCACTATTTTGGATTATTATGCAACCATAACAAACACATTGCTCCTTTATTGAAGAAAAATACATACCAGGGCGCGAGTTCAGCACTACTCTTTGTATAATCATCACTGCTTTGGCAGCAATTTTACACCAGGCTTCTAAAAAGAAAACATTGTTTAAAAACTGAGACACACAAAATTTCTTGAGAAAGAAAATGGGCCAAAGAGCTCTGTAGTTTAGAAATGGGAGAAAGCACAGGACAGGGAACAGGGACATTTCAACACCACTTACAAATCTAAAGGGAAACAATATCCAGGGTGTCCTAAACAACGACAATAGATAGCGGCAACACCTGCCTCCAAAAGGTGAGTGCTGCCTCGTACTACAGTCTGCTCTACAGCTATTCTGTTGGCATGCGTGGCAACAGTAAACTGCAAACCACAGCGTGACAGCCTGACAGCTGTAAGAAACAACAAATTATGCAAACACAAACAGGTCACACAAAATGAACTACACTTTTTTTAAGGTAAACTGCAGACCTTGTCCCCTTATGTATGTGATGCAAGTGAAATCCTATCACTAATAATAAGCAGATATGCTTCCACAGAGCCAGAATTCCATGTGTTGAGACTCACGTAAAAGCCATGTTTCACAGTTAACTCTCTCTGCCATAAGACATAGTGCATTTAAAATATTTTTGCTCTATTGCTGCTGGATTCATCTGACATGTATTAACATCCTGTCAAAACCATTGCTAAGTAAAATCCACAGACTGGCATCACTGATGATTCGAAAAGAGTGGGCATCACCAACTTTAGCTCTCATGCCCAAGAATCATATGAAACAACCTCAAATGAAAAACAAATAAACAAACATACGAATAAAGCATTTCTCTGCTTACCTTGCTTTTTTTATACAACTTCACAGTAGCATCTTCTGGAAAAAATGAAAAACAAAATTAATTCTGCAAACATCATGCATGCAAGTTTCTTTATACCCATAATCCCATTGAGCTCATTTTCAAGTAGTGAGAGTCAAAAAATAGAGTTGGAAAGGAAGTTTAATATTAAAGTATACTATTTTTAGACTTAAAAACTTTGGTTTACATTTATGTATTTCTTTACAATGTTGGCAACCCAAATTCAAATCAAATTATTGATATGTGGAAACAACAAAGTAAAATAGTTTTGTCTACTTTAATTAGCAGGGCTTAATTAGAGAAAGAAAGAGAGAGAGAGAGAAAGAAAGAAAGAAAAAGAAAGATAAGGAAAGAAAGATAAGGAAAGAAAGAAAAAGGAAGGAAGGAAGGAAGGAAAAGAAAGGAAAAAAGAAAACATTACAAAATATTAAACCAATATTTTAAAATAAACTTCATGGGTTTAAGGTCATACTTTATATAAATGCCACCATTATTAATAAATAAATGAAGTATCTGAGGGTCCTTCCTATCCTGACTTCTATGTGAATTAGCTCCATAAGAATGAAAACAGGTAGAAGGGATAGACTTATCTCCCTTCCTCTCTGTCAGGGCTACTAAATTAGCATGGCTGGACGCTCAGCCCCAGCAAGGGATCTCCATGCTGTTGGTAGGATGATGACCACCTATCACTGGGCTGTAGGAAACATTTAGTTTGCTTTCCTGTGCTGACTGGGGAGAACAATCTGCCCTTGCCTAAAAATTTATTTTCGCCTTCTCTGCTGGAAGACCTTGAAGCAGCTTTGCACACGTAAGTCAACTGCAATTCATTAAGAGGCATGCACACATACTGGTAGACAGTTATATGACAAAAATTGTTGTTTAAGATATTTGCACAGGAAATAAGAGATCATGATACGTGGCAGTTTAAAGGGTCCTCTCCATGAAGAGAAGAACTAACAAGTCTTTCCATTAGCAGTAAATTTTCTTCTGAGAATTGCTCTGATCCAGAGATGAGAAAGCCTTAGGTCACCATCTGATCTGTTTTCTAAAAAAATCCCTTTTGAATTTCAGCTGTTTAAAAGAGGACTGGAAATCTGTGTTTTTGCAATCAAGAGAAGCCAAAGTGATTAATGGGGCATGAACCTGCTTTAACAGAAGACCATGATCTCACATGCTTTCAGAGCTATTAAAAAATAAGGATGTTCTTATTACTATTCTCAATTGAGTGCCATAAATAACCAATCTCTGTAAGAACCAAAGACATTAAAAAATGAAACATGATAGCTGATGTCTTTGTCATAATGTTTATTTTGCTGACAAGAACAGCAAATTTGAGTCAAGTGAAATAGATGAGCTTAGAAAGGGTATATCATACCATTCGCTTATCCTAAATCCTACCCTTTGAATATTGCAAAATATAGAACTTACTGTATGTATTGTTATAATGTTCATGAGATGACCAAAAACTACGGCTTGGAGTGCTGAACATAATTTAAAAAGGATATCAGGAGAGAATGGGCATATCCCTGGCTTTCCTCCCTCCTCTAAAACCCACCATTGCCACAAAACAAAATTAAGACAGATAAAGGTTTAACATTTGATTTTTGTTATGTTTGCACTTGAATAGCTACTTATTAGGCTAAAGTATGCAAGAGTTAACTTTTTTTGCAATATTTTAACACCGAATGGTGCAAATTTTGGATGAAACAATATAGTCTATAATAAAAGCAAAAACAAAGAAACAACCCCCAAACTAGTTACTAGTTATAGTTTAACAATGTGTGTTACAATTCATTCCATATGTAACATATATTACTGTACAGTATATACAGGAAGCATTGAAAATACAGGAGTTAATAGTTAAAGAGATAAATAAAAATCCATTAATATACCCACACAGTTGATACAATCTCTGAAGTAAATATATTCTGTAATATCCTAAGAGGAAGATAAACTTTGGCAAGTATTAGATTCAGCATCCTGTTCTGCTACAGATTTCCTGTGTGACCTTAGGCATGTCACTTTGTACACTTTTTGTAAAATATTTTTCAAAGCAAAATTCCAGACTTCCATGAGGCCAGTTCTATGCTCTTCTGGCTTTATAAATGCCAGCTTGCACACTTTAATTTTATATTCCATGTCATTCCTGAGTGAATTTGAGCGTAAATGGTTGAATTTTGAATTGCTGAATAGCTGAATCCTCTTAAAGTAGCTTAGCTGACAATACTAATGTAAAAATTGCATTCAAGTGGTATGACTGTCATCCTCAGAACAATTATCTTAGCAGCTGAGAAGTTCTGCTAATCAGAGAGTATTCTATAAACCGCCAAATGTACCTAGTGCAATTTAAAAGAACAACCATACTCTAGAAAATAAATTGCGCATACAAAGGACACAGCCATTAACGGAATTGCTTTGTGCAGAAATAAGGAGCTAAGGATGTAGTGAATATAAACCAGTGGTGATCTGATAGTTCACATGAAATTTCACTAAATCATTCCTTTAGATACTATTAATATTCAGTAATGATCATGTCAGTAATAATCACTTGTGGTACTAAAGGTTTTGATCTGCTTTTTATAAGTTATATAAATTAAGCAGAATTGCTTACAGTTCATTCATTACAGGAACTCCACTGTTAACGTGCAGGACTGACTCAGTTTTTGTTATCCTGAAGTCACTAAATAACCTGTATTATGCAAATTCACACACACACGCACACACAAACAAAACCAATTTGAACAAGGACACAGATCATTAAAAGCATTTTTATTCTGTCTAACACATACACAGAACCCTTGAAATATCTGCTTTCTATCACAGTAGAGAGAAAACTCTGTTTTTTAAAAAAAGAATAAAGATAATAACATATTAAAACAAAGGAAAAGTAATAAAGAGAGTAGCACAGGAAAATGAGAGTGGAAAAAAAATTACACAATGTAAGTTTAGACTACTTTTCTGAATATTCTGAGGAAACAAAATTCTTTTGATTTTTCAGGTAATTTTAATAGCCTGTGGTTAGAGAACTGTATACTAACACAATCTTAAGATCTTCCAGATATTGTGAGTGGGTGGACAGAAAAAGAAAGAGGCTGGTGACTGAAGTGTCACTCACTCTATGACAGCTGTTGCAGTAAAATATAACACTGGAGATGGACATTTACTTCTAAATAAAACTCCCATTACTCTGCAGTAAAAGTCAGTATGACTTTACACAAGCAAATGTGCCCACAAATGTCATAATACAATATGAAACAACCAAACTTTTCTCACATTAAAAGTAATTAGCAAGTGAGTAAGGAAAATAATTAGACATTCTATCCTTTAGTATTGTTAACATAGGAGAGCTTTGGAAGAGAACTGATTTTTAAGAGTGAAATAAACTGGATTTGTAATATATATATAATCCTTTTCGATACACGCTTAATGCCAGTGTGAAGGACACTTTTGAAAGTTTTTTTTTTTTTTAAGACAAACAGCAAGGGATATACACTATCAAGCTTTTCTAACAAAAATAGTCAATGCTTATTTTTTTTTCTTTAAATTAAATGGAGTAGAAATTAATTGCAAGTTTTAAAACCAGCATTCTATGCCAATATCATCTGACTCACCCCATGAGTGCAGGAGCACAACAGCTGTATCTCCAGCAGAGTCTCAGGTATGTTTTCTAGCCTAGTTTTATTCTTTTCCTCCTCCTCCTCTTGCCCTTCTATTCCCATTTTTGCACATAGACACATAAAGACTCTTTTTAAAAATGTTAAACAAACTCCTCAGCACTGAAATGCTGCAGTTTATTTGTCCCAGGCTTAGTTCCTAAAACCGCCTGTTACTGACATTGCCTGTAAGACCCCGTTTTGAGATGCTTATACTTTTGCCAAAACGATTCAGCTCCTTCCAAGCTGTTACAAGCCATGCCAGGTCCAGTTTAGTAAAGACAGGAAGAGGAGGCAGCAGTTTCTTGCTCCTACACCAGGCCTACACAGCATAGGTGATGAAGGTAGTCAACAGAACAGACGAATAAGGCTGAAGTCTTCTGAAACTGTGTTGTCAAAATGGCTGGACCAAGGATACTCAGAGGAAACAAAGGAAAATTTCAAGGAAGAATGATTTTGAATGAGGAAAAAGCAAGAAGGAAAGAGCAGAAGGACTAGCACTAAAAAAGAGAAATCTAGCAAAAAAAATAGCAACTTAAAGGCCATCAGAGCAAGGAGAAATATAATGGAGAGAGAGAACTGGAGAATGATGGATGAGGTGGGACCAAAGAAAGAGCTGGGAATAGCTGATCAAGAAACCTAGGACTGCGCAGAATAATGGTAACTAACTGACCGTGTGAGGAGAACAGAAATTGAAAAAGGAACTTAACATCTTTAGTTGCATAAATCTTCCCTCTGGCACTCCTTTAAGAAGCTCTATATTAGATGAATGTCAATGAAGTGGCAAATTCAAGCCTTTACAAATTAGGAAAAGCCAGAATATTAATACTAGTGTCATCAAGGAAGGCAAATGCATGGCATAACAAAAAGTACTTTCATGAACTGAACTAAAGAATACCGTTTTCCTGAAGTCTCACATTTCATCACTGAATTCTCTGGTGCGACCAAAGTTCTTCCCATAGTATTTTCTCCGATGTGGATTCTCTGGCATTCAATATGAAGTGAGGTCAGCCTGCACTTCCCCTCAGGAAAGGAATAGGTGAGGAAGGAAGAACAGTGGCAACTGGATCTTGACCCAGACTTTTCTTTCTTTTTTTTTTTTTTTTGATATTCCTAGAAATCTAGTGTCTAGATCAAAACTTCCAGTAGTGATAGAGACTTGTGTCTACGTCTGATAGGATGTTTTGTTTGTTTTTTTCAGATCTGGTGTCAAAAAGGCCAAAAGCTCTCAGGTACATTCTCTTTAGCACTTTCAGTACTTTTTTAATTGCATTGTGTTGGAATTGCTTTAAATTTGTTTAAAAATAGCAACTCTCAAGACCTACCTCTGAGCAGAGTTTCAAGTCAGGAATGCACACAAGGATGCAGACTGCTCCCAGTGTGCAAAAGTATCTCCTGTATTTTTTCTGAGAGGAAGTCTGTGATACAGTATACTGGACTGCCACATGACAGCAGTTCCAGAGAGTGTGTTGTTATCTACCTTCCTAGGTGTGACCAAATATCAAGCTAGAAATCACTACTGTCAAAGGTCCCTGGAAACGTGTAAATGACTCCAAATCAGAGTTTCAGACACTGCAGATGGAATAATGTAGAAGAGAGAAACCAAGCCAACAAGCAACCAGGGATGTTCAGTTTTTATATGCTAAGCAACAGCCCTTACTGAGTGCTCAGGATGAATCCCAAAGGAAGGGATCCTTCCATCCAGCCTGGACCACGCTGTGATCTGTGGGCTCACTAAAGCCAGGTTCACACTCCAGTTTGGGGGATGAGGTAATCCCGAATGTCTTCTAACCCGAAAACGTGCGCCCGTGCCTACACTGCAAGGGGGCGCTAATCCCTTTAGGAATTACTTCTGGGAACGGGGGCAGGGGCCCTCACTCCGCAGGCGAGGCGGAGAGGGCGCAGCGGCCTGTCGGCGGGAGGAGCAGGCCCAGCGCCGCCACCCCGCACGGCACCCCCCGTGGCGGCGCAGCCGAAGGCCCCCCCCCCCCCCGCCCTGGGCGAAACGAGGCCGCAGGCTCGCCACAGCGGCTCCGCTGGCGGCCCGGGAGACTCTGCCCGCCCGCCAGCGGCCCGCAGCGACCGTTAGAGCCGTTAGAGCCACTGTCCCCGGCGCGTGCCGACGCCACCGAGCGCGCGCGCGCCCGCCGCCGCCCACCTCGGATCGCGCCTCACGCGCCCCGGCACGATCACTGCGCTGGAAACGGACGGCCGCTCTGCCCCTCCCCCACCGCCTCCCCCGGCCCCGCCCCAACCGCCGCCGGCGCCCTCCTGCGCCTGCGCGCACGCCTCACCCCAGCAAATGGCCGCGGGCGCGCTGCCAGGGGTGGATGGCGCCGCCCTGCCCGGAGCCGCTGCCCGGCGGCCGCGGCCGCGGCCACGGCCGGGCCGGGCCGGGCCGGGCCGGGCCGGGCCGCCTTCGGCAGCGCCCCGCCAATGTTGTTGATGGCCATTGTGCCACCAGGTCTCCTGACAGTCCAGGAGCAGGCGCTTACTGCTCGTGAGGGCTATGGGTGGTGGGCTTTTTTTTTTTCTTTTCTTGTTTGTTTTTGAGAGAAAGCATCTTTACTTAATAAGCGGATGAACAGGTTGCGATGGGGTTACAGACAACCGAAAAGCCAGGGCTTTCCCGGCATGAGGCTCTAGCCTTGGTGCTGCCTGACACTTTTATTCTGTGCACCCACTGCTTGTTGCTGTGACTCACAGCGCGAGAAATGCGGACAGGTCTGTCAAGTAGCCACTGAGTCCGTAGAAACTACAGCGGGGTGTTAGCTGACCACTTAAAAGGCTGGAAGAGCTCGTCCAGATTAATGATCCTCATGACTTTGTGCTCTGCCTTTCACGTAAATGCAGGCAATGCCATTCTGTTGTAGCTTTACTGTAGGTCTAAGTGAAAGATTTTCATTTGTGCCCCCTATAAAATACAAAACTTTGTTTTCTATTAGTTGAAATGACCTCGCTGTAGCTGGGATGGTCTATTTAAAAAAGGCAACTTTTTGAGGGGATTTGTACCTTCATACTTGCTTATTTTGTTGAACAGTTGATTTAATACGAGATGCTTAGTGTTACGCTGAAGGCTTGTGTTAAAATGGGGGAATGCTGACTTGCCTCATGCAAGAAAAGAGTAGCGCAATGATTACAGAAATAATTATTTCAAAAATCAATTTTATGTGTCATTATATGAGCAAACAGGAAAAGATGACAGAGTCTATTAATGAGGTACTTACTCCCTGTTAATTTGGAAGTAGTGTATCTTAATGGCTAGTGGTAATTGAAGTAAAATGGGGAAAAGGTGCCCTGTACATGGACAAATGTAAGTTATTTTGTTTTCGTATGTTATTCAAAGACAATACCAATTTAGATTTTTTTATAGAAGTACAAAACAAAAGCTGAATTAAATAGGCTGTCAAGATCTGTGTAGGATCCCACCTTCTCTTGCCTAGCACATGATGGCTTTGTATCCTCTGCAGACAAGGTTATCCTGAAATGTGGTTATGGCAGTCATGTACAATTTATTGCTTTAGCCCTCACACTCCCCTTCCTCTCACTATTTTCTCTTTCATCAAGTACTACTTGCTTGGAAGTGAAGCTGTCGTGAAACCACTTTGTGAAATAAAAGGTATGAATTTAAAATGCAGTAGCCATTCTGCACTGACTTGCCTTGTGGATACATGTTCTACACTAAGAATGCTGTTTTGTGGTTTAGCTTAATCCACCTCAAACTAAACTAAACCACACAAAGGTACTCTTAATGTGAAACAAAACAGTCCACGCAAGCAGGCTGTTGTGGAGTGGTTATTACATAACAGATATTATGGGTTATTACCACATATAAACAAGGTTAAATCAAGCTGGATGTCATCACTTTAAATTCAATCAGAGAAGGGGCAGAGCTGAAATGGGGCAAGTGATGATGTGGGGAGATGGCTGCTGTCACCACCAAGATATGGCTGTGCACCCAAACAGGGCATGCCATTCAGTTGAGTGCAGCCCTTACTTCACTCAAACTCAAAACTTCCAGATTTAGGATTTTCTTTGACTGACTTAAGGCAAATTCCAAAGAATAACATTTCTTGGCCACAGGGTGGGATTTAAAAGACCTAGTCCTATTTGGTCTTTTTAGAACGAAAAGGGAAGGACAGAATCTGTGGTACAAAGTCACTAGTTCCTGGAATCTTCTGTAAATTTGGACATAAGGTAAAAGTGAAACAGCTATCTGGTTCAGAGTAGTTAAGATCATGTTGCCATTAGTTTTACTGAAGCAAATGTCAGTAGCTAGAATGGAGAAATCAACATCTGGAGAAATCAATGTCTGGAGACTTTTTTTTTTTTTAAAAAGATTGACTTACTGTTTGGCTAACAGTAAATCATCTTTTGCCCCCTGATATGGAAACAATATATCTTACATATGCCATGTACACTGTAAGGCTTAAATGCTTTTAAAATACAAAGTAATTCTGTTCCTTTTCCAAGCTCTTCTGGGCTGATGGATCATATTAATGAGAGTACATAACACTACTGATTCACATTTTACGCGTTTCCTTGTTCATAGGTAACTTATAATCTTGACAGGTGTGTTCCCTTTCTTTATTATTTTTACTTAATATGTCTGGAAAATAAGTCTTTCTAAATCTGTCTAGATTAATAGTATACATGTTGGTTACATCATTGAAGTGCAGCAGTATTTTGGCCATCAAAATCCTCTGGGGATGTGCATGAGCTCTGAATGACAAAACCATTTAAGTCTGTGAAGAGTGAGAACAACACATCATTTTAGTCTGATGGAATGATTACTACCATTTGACTCTGATAAAGTTTTACTCATCATTTTGTTTGTTTTTCTACCTGTATCTTTTCTCAGCCTTAGGAGAAGGAAAATACTCAGATGTTTGTTGCAGAGACTACTTTTCCTGTTGTCTTTAGTTGGTTAATGATCTTTTCTTCAGTCAAATCAAAAAGTGGTTTGTGATGTTCTAGTAACTTATTAATCAAAGGAAGTTGCATTTTGATATAGCTACTTATTTAATGTTTATAAATGACCTGTGAATAGTGTGGACTATCTTGTCATTACTCAGAGTCATAGAAGAATCGTATCTTTCACTTTTTACTGGAGAACAGATGCATAGAAACTTAGGAACTTATGTTTTAGGACAATGCCAGATAAGTATACACCTTTGTGTAGGAAATTTCTTTCTCTCTTGCTCTATGTGACGTCTGCATTTAGTATCTCTTAGTTACACAATAAAAAGTTGTACTAATTTTCCTTCAGAAGTCTGCAGCCAGTGAGATGCTAACAGAAGTATATTTTATGTGGGAATGTTTCATACTCTAAGAATCAGTCATGTGCTTCTGTATCAGGACAAAAATATTTTGAATTTTCTCAATTTAATACAAAGCATCCCCAGACATCTCCAGTAGACACCATGAAAAAGTTTAAATTTGGATTTTGTAGTCATGTTGTACAGGCATTATAATGCATAATTATAATTCAAAATAGTAAAGACTGAAGGTTTTTTAAACAAAAAAATACAAGTGATCTTGAAAGTTCCTGTATTAGTTTTAGAGAGCAGATGGAATAAGAAATTGTAGTGTGGTAAAAGCCTTTATGAATAGTGAAGCCATTCTGAAATATGCTGAAGAGTGCTGTGTACACTGGAGGGGAAGGGAGAAACAAGCTAACCATTCTAACTATTTTTAGAAAGGTTGCTGCACCCTTGTGCGTGACGGGCCACTTCCATTCTACACGCGATTCACTGCTTTTGCCCTGGAGGAGGAGAACAGTGTTAGTCCAGCCTAGTACCCCAAACCCAGCTGAATGCCTTTTATTGAAGATGTGCGTGCCTGGGCTCAGAGGTGATGGGGTCTCAGGGCTCCTTTTAGAGTTGCAAACCTGAGGGTTGCTAGAGAACCCTCTAGAGAACTTAGGCACAGTTTACTAGCACTATTTATTTTTGTAGCTCTTTTAGAGGTTAGATATAGTTACCGTTACAAGCTTTGGCTTAAACTATACTAGAAGCAGTGATGCATAAAATCCCCTAAAACTGACCCAAGTGATTTTCCTTCATCCATGAATTCTTATTTTCAAGCTTTCTATCTCAGGACCTTTCAGGGCTTTTAAGATTCTGCAAAGTCCCTTTGGGAAGCCAGAGCTTTACATTATTGGAAGGATTTGTACTTCTAGATTCTCGTACGAGACAGCTGAACTTTAAATCTTGACAATAAAAAAAAACTGTCACAGTGCGGCAGTGAAATTTGTTAAGCTGTAGCCTCAGAAGTTGAGAAAACTGTTTTCCACACTGTTGAGGGGAAAAGAACAAAAAGAAGTTAAAAGTCAGCTGATTAAAAAGGGAGCACTGGAGAGAAGGTTTGTGTATGTGATGGGATTTGTTTTGAAATGAGGTTCCTCAAAGTAATTGCGTGTGTGTGTTTTGTTTTGTTTTTAATTGCATTAGCTTCATCACTACAAATCTCTGCTTTTATGGGTATTGCCTCATATACACTTGTTCAACACAGGACAAAATCATATTATTTTACATTGCATAGGGTTTCAGATGCTTTGTTCTGTTATTTTTTACTCCATAGCTCATGAGAACAAAAGCTAGTCAGAGGTCACTACTTCTTATATTCAGAGGTTAGACTCTCACCTAATATTTCATATTCTTCTATTGCATCCGTGACTCAGTTGTTCTCAGGTAGCCATGCTGTTTTCAATCTTAATAGACCAGTTATGGCAGAACAGCTCTCTTGGTTGCAATGCTACCTTTTGGCAGATCCGTGTAGCCTTCTGTGCAGAGGCATCTCAAAAACACAAAAAAAACCATGGAAAGTGATGTTGAATGAGATTACCCACTACCTAAGGCTTAAAAAACAGTGCTGACACCCATAACTTACATAGCTTCAGCCATTAGCTGGACCTGCTAATGAGAGTACAGAGACACTTCTTGAGTGCTTTCAGGTTTTGGCTGTAGTATTAACATTAGTATGTATAACTAGTGTTGGAAGTGGGAGGAAAGGAGGCTAACAAAAAGAGAATGAAAAGGCAGGTGTGAACAAGCAGGAGCATGAATGAGATGGAAAATGTTTAGAAGGAACTCTTCTTACATTAGTATCATCTTTGTGCAATGCTGTTTCTGAAGAACAAATACTGGTTTGTGAAAAAGAATTACGTAGACTTGCAAAACCTCATGATAAGCAAAGGCGTATTTTTGGAGCTCTGCACATTACTTGCTTCAGAGCTGCTGGATATTAGTAAAATACCTTTTATCCCTTCCCTTCTGAAGACTTACAGCACTTGGTAAATATCAGTCAATTATTAACCAGTCTGATCCAAGCAAATCAGCTGTTGTGCTCCACTGGCTTTGAAATAAAAAGTTGCAAAGATTTTCACCTGTTTCCTCTAATAGGAAAAGAAGAATGATCAGTAAGCACAACTGGCCTGAAAGGCTAGTTGAGTGCAAGCGACTTTGTTCCAGGAGATTCTGTTTGTCCTCTGTTATTGTGGGTGATAAAACAATTTATTGGATATATGAAACTTAAAAGACAACTGTTTTGACTCTCGGCTAAGCAGCTGTGGGATAACAGCAGGTTTTCTCTCTTCGAATCTGACTGGCAGTTGGTAACTGGAAGGCTGGAGGCAACTAAGCAATACCTGCTTCAGACTGTAACTCTGTGCTACCCGACGTAGCTGGTAGGCAGAAGTCCAGAGGCCTTCCAGAGTATCTGAGTAACATGTGAGACTATCTAAATGATAGCCTTTAAGGACATATTTTGGGGATCATTTGTACATCTATTGAGGAAACGAGATTTTCTTTCTTTCCTAGAAATGCATGGCTTTCCTAGTTCTTTGTGCAGATTCACAGGCTCAGGTTTGCGTGCAAGGTAGTAGTAACAGGATATTCCTTCAGGTGACGGCTTACTGAATGCTGGTCTTGTGAACACTGCAAAATGTGTTAATTTTAAGTAGACTAGTGAACTCTAATCAACTGAAATAAATAGGCTACACCATAGTTCTGACATGCTATGTGTATTTTAGTTATTTATAAATTTTGCAGGTGAAATGATCAAGTGCATAAACATGTGATTCCACGTTATTCTGTATTTGGTATGTGCCTACATACCTATCTATCTGTATAAAGATAGATCTTATTTATACCTGCTGTTGTCTCCCATTTTGATTGATTTATGACTTTCTCTCCTTGCCTTCCACAACTTATTTATGGGATTGGAATGGAGTCTCCTATGAGATACAGAATACATGTTACGCATGGACCCTGATGTTAGTGAACGTATGCTTTCTGAACACCCTCCTCTGCCCATTTATACTGCATATGTTTCAGCTTCATTGCAATGGCACAAGGCCATTGTCTCTAAGGCCTGTCGAGGCTGAAAACTCCTTGAGTGATCATCAGTGTCAAATGATTTGAAGCAGACGTTGAGATTGGTACTAATAATGTATCACCTATTGAAGCTCAGAAGTTCCTGGATCATGTTCTCCAGAGAGATAGTTTTAAATATGCTCTTCCATGTATGTATGTGTAAATATATATATCTACACACACACATGCACGCATATATGTATACATAATAGAAATACTAAACGTAGCTCCAAATCTTCCAGATGCTTATATACTGTGCAACTTTAATTACGACTAATTTCTTGATATCAATAGGGCTAATAGTCTACTTACATTCTGGGGCACAGAATTATTATATTTAGCTGGTGGTATTACAAAATTATCATTGTGCCTGAGTTTTTTCATTATTTGTTTTTTGTGCAATATATAGTTTAAACAGTTTTTCAATAAGGGATACTATTTTTAATGATACTGATAACAAATATTTTTTTACATAATGCAGTAAGGAACTGTAAGCACTTGTTTTCTCACTAGAAAACAGTGGAAATTTCAATGTCCAAATGCATTATAAATTCTGTAATTTGAAGTAGAGTTACATTTTAGATGAAGTGTTTGAGAGAACTGAAATACCAAGGACTCTTAAAGCAGAGCTGCGTTTCTGTTTTCTCTACTGTGGGCCATTGGAAGGGAGTATGTGCAGAGATCCTCTTAACACTTCAGGACTGCTGTTTTATACTGGTTGCCATTAGACCTAGTTCTAGCCAAATACATAAAGAAATCTTAAAACCTTTCTCCTCTGATCTAACAGTTCCTGTTTATGGGCCGGATAGTATAGGCCCTTTTCGTAGAGTACTAGTGATCAGCCTTGAATGTTGATTTTATTTTCCATGTTAAAGAAAGAAAGGAGATACAGAGAGCACTACCTTCATACTGGTGTACTGCTGGTGGTGAGGAATGTAAGGTATGTGCAAGTGAAAAGAAGTATTAAATATACTAATCATCAAATTTGTTAACTATTTCATGTTTCAATAATAAATTTATCTATTCAGACTATTAAAGAAACAGGATAGACTGTCAACCCTAAAAATCACTGCTGTTATGGAGCATGCATGTAATATATAAAGACACAAAAAATTTCCAGCTCATCAAATTCCAGTATTTATACCTTAGTTATTACATTGAATTCAAGCTATGAATATTACTGTGTACTAAATGCTCTCAATATTTCTTTTTCTTGTGGGTTTGTTGTTGTTGGGGGCCTAAGCACATCCTTCCCCTTCCTGAGAGTTTTGTTGCCTGGGCTCAGGGCCAACTTAAACATAATGCAGCTGGTGGCCTTGAGAAGAAAAGAGAGAGAAGAAGCCTCAGTGGAGCTTTAAAAATAAGCCTTACTGGGAGGTTCTGCTCTGTTTGCCTGGGAGCTGCTTTAAGCTGAGGCTCTTTCTCACGGCCCTGCCTGAGCTATGTGGCAGCCTCATCGCACCCATGCTCAGTACCTGGCCATGGGCCCCGTTGCCTCTGACCCATGGACTTGCCTTTGGACCTGTCTTATCACTCTGTGCTTGCCTGATGCCCAGGGCTGTGCTGCCCCCAGCTGCCCTGCTCCCTCATGGGGCAATGGGACAAGCCTTGACTGCGAGGCCTTTCCCTGCCCTGCTGCAATAGGTACCCTGTCCCTTGGGGAGCAGCTCCTGTCCTTGGTGCCCCATGACAGTCATCTAATTAAGCCTAAATTTGTATTGCCCCCTCCCCCCAAAAAATCCATTCATATGATTTCTAGAGAGTTTTACAAAGGAATTTCATAAAAACTGTAGAACAAAGCATTCATGGAGAAACAGATAATGGTGCGGGAGTCAATGTACACATTTTTGAAAGCAGGTATACAAATTTCAAAACTCCAAGGTTTGGGAAATGATATATATATATATCCACAGTAGTAGTAAAGATGTGTTCTGTTGTATCACATGTAAGAGAGGTAAATTCCAGAAAGCTTTGTTGAAATTTGTTAATAATAATGGTTGTCAAACCATTCAGTGATTATAGAATTAAAAATCATGTTTACATGTTTATTATCTTAGAAATAAAGAGCTGTTCTGTTTTATTTAATTTCTATGAATGACTGGAGGAAGTAAGTAGTTTTCAACTTTTTTTTTATGGGAATTCAGTAATAAGTCATAATTTCCAATTATTATAATCTACATCCTGGCCTAATGCAAAATTAGTATTTGACCCAGGCAAATATCAAAAACAAATCAAAGATGCTATTGCTGGTAACTTAGATCCTGCCCACCAGTTCTTGATCCTTCTTTCCCACTGTTTTTTTTCAGGATTATTTCTACTGATCTGAAGTTTTCCTGATCTTTTGGAGAGCTACTAATCCATGCTCTTTTTCTAAGGTATGTCTGTATAATAACAATAATAGTTCATAGAGCTAGTAAATATACAGTGCTTTATCTTTTCAGAATTCTAGATGTATTCATTATTTCTTTTTCTAATATAGTAGGTAAGAAAATATAATTTCTACTTTATCCATGCAAGAAATAATCAGAGGCAGTTTTCAGATAGCTTTTTGAAAACTGTCTTATTTAAAATGCCTTCATTTTTAAAATCATCCTGCTTAAACTAACTTGGACCTAATTTTCAGAAGGACTTGTGCTACTGTTCTGTCAAGATGAGCAAGATGAAATATTTGGTGTCCTGCAGTTGTCCATGTAGATTAGTGGTACTTGGGTGAGGGGACATACTGTGCTCTAGCACAATCTGTGGGCCGAGCTCCTAGAATACAGTAAAAACAGTGTGTGACAGATGAATTTACATATGGACTCGAGCATTCGAGTCTAATCCAAGCTCAGCTATTGAACCTGTGTGGCCTTCAGCACACCATGTAGCTTCTCCAAATGTTGTTTTTTCTCGATTGTAAATAGTGAATAATGTTACCACAAACTATTGTTTGCAAAACAAACAAAGAACTGTAGGACTTTGGGAAAAGTAATCATAAATACAGAAAGGCCTGCAAAGTGTACTGAAAGCTACACAGCTTGTCAAAAGTAGGAAGAAAACTTCAGTGATTTTGGTTTCCAGTATGTTATATAATTCTATACTTAATAGGTTCTTAAAGTATTTTTATCACCATGATGTCTGAGCTTCTTTCAGTAGTTTAAGAAGTCTCTCTCTCTCTCTTTTTTTTTAATGTGGTTTCTTCTCTAAGCCCTCCCTTTCTCTCATGTAACAAGGTCTCATCGTGGTTCTCAAGGAGCCAGTTCATGATATTTCTAGTGTATGTGTTTTCTAGTGTATGTGACATTGTAGTGTGTGTATATTTACACACACGTGCTCTATAAATAAACACATATTTTTCCCTAAGCTAATCAAAGAAGCTGATTCTTGTTTAAGTTAGTAAAGTAAACTTATTGTTTTAATTTTAAACTCTGAGATATGAAGAGTAAAATGCAAGACTTCTTTTTGCAAACTCTTAAAAAAAAAAAAAAGACAAAACTCTTTCTAAACATTCTATCTGACTGCATCAAGTTTCCAAGGAAAAGTTATACCCTAGAATAATATTTCAAATGTAACCTCTTGAGTGGTTGGTTATAATTCTGACAAAGGCAGAAGACATTGATATTCAGGAAATTCAACTTTTTCTATTATAAGGATTAATTCATCTTGTTTTAAAAAAACGTTTTATAAGCATTTTCTCTGGCAATATGGTAGCTGGAAAATGCTGACTAGACTATGATGCAATGTTTGTTTCAGTATCTATGCTGATGCTTTTCTAAACTCATGCCATCTAAACTAAAACCCAGCCAATCTGAACTACATGACAATCACCCTTGTTTCATATAATACTTTTTCAAAGTATTTTATTATCATTTAATTAAACCTCATCTTCTGTGAGATAAAGGGATTTAAAAGAAAGACTTCTTGATCATAGAGCCATTCAGGTTGGAAGGGACTTTGGGAGATATCTAGTCCAACCTCCTGCTCACAGCAGGGTCAACACTGAGTGCAGACTGGGTTGCTCAGGACTTTGTCCAGTTGGGTCATGAAAACCTCCAGCGATGGAAATTCCACAGTCACAGGGAGCAACCTGTTGGACTTCTTCATTGTCCTTACACGGAAAAAATCCTTTCCTGATAATCCGCTTGGAACCTCCCCTGTTTCAATTTATGACCATTGTTTCTCTTTCTCCTGCCATGCACCCCAGTAGGCTGGTTTTGTGTTCTCAGTAACACCTTGTAGGTACTGAACACTGGCACTAGGTCTCCCATGTCTGTTCTTTCCATGACAAATGAGCCCAGTTCCCTCAGCGTCTCCTTGCAGGACACATCCTCCAGCTTCGAAACATCTTAGCTCTCTACTGGATTTGCTCGAGTTCATCAACAACCTTCTTGTACCAAGGGGTCCCAAAACTGGACACAGTATTCCAGATGGGGTCTAACAAATGCCAAGTAAAGGGGAATAATAATTTCCTTTCACCTACTGGGCATGTTCCTGCTGTAAGCCTTCATTGCTGCTGGGGTGTGCAGCTGGTACCCTCTGCCTGTCAGGACCCCCAGATGCTACTCAGTGGAGCTGAGTGGCCAGTCAGTCCGAGCATGTGCAACTGCAAAGGGTTAGTCTGACTGAGGTGCATGGCTTTGCATTAGTCCATGTTGAATTTCATGTAGTTCACGTCAGTCTGTTCTTCTAACCTGCCTAGAAGCAGCCCAACTCTCAAGCATTGAACATATCTATGGGATAAACACAGAGGCTATTCATTACTGTTTTTTGCCATTATTCATTTTTGAAGAAAAATAATCACATCCAGTGGAAGTTTCAGAGGAAATTTCAGTAGACAATGTGATTATCAATTGCAAATTTTAGGCTTAATTGAATCTAATACTTCTGTTACAAAGGCTGTGGTAATTATTAGAGATAGTGAGTAGGGCCTTCATTTTATATTTAATTTTGGAGAGAACAAAAAGCTCTGTATCACCTCCCAGGGTGTTGGACCACTCCTTCAACTCATGACATGTTCATGTTTCTCATGAAAGAGAACATGGCATTGGCTGTACTCTAATTTGGTGGAAAGAGTGCCACCTACTGAAAGGATGTCCCAGTTTTGCAAAACATAAGTATGCAAAGCATAATCTTTAATCCAAGTTGTGACTCAGTGCAAGCTTGTTTATTAATGATATGAGTTGATGTTGCTACAGCACAAGATGTGTCTATACAAGCCAAAGAAGCTTAAAGATTCTATATGATCATAACTAGGAAATCTTCTGTTCTCCTGCTTTAATATAGTAATAAAATAATGACATAACAGGGTGTATATCTGTATTGAATTTTGTTAAACTGATGTTTAACAAAAACTGTTATACTGATGGAAGCGCAGCCTGAATGCAGCCTCTGTATATGCTGAAGAAAAATAAAATAAAGTGTAGAAAAAGCTGGTATTGCAAGGAAGAAAATTACGACTAGTCTGGAGAAAATGTTATGAGGGGTGCATCATATGAGGAACAGAGAAACAATAGAAGAATGCATAACAGCAAAATCTTAAAAAAATATTTCATAAAGCTGGTTTTGTTCAGTAAGATGAACAATAATACAGCTGTACAAATACTCCTCATGTCATAATGGCTTTGAAGTGTGCTTCTTGTATTTAAAATCTAAACTTCTAAACTGTATTTAAAATCTAAACTGGCTTGTGTGTCTCCAGGCTTGCAAATTTTTCCTATCCTAGTTGCTATATCTAGGAAAAAGTACCATCTTTGCCTAAACATTTTTATCTTACAATGTTTTTCTGCTTTGGGCTTTAAAGCTTACCATGTCATCTCTGGCACAGGAAAGAATGGATTCCTACCTACCTTCCCAATACATTATTCAGGGAACAAAGAACTATCAAAATTTGTCAGTGTTAAAATTTCTCCAAGACAAAGGTAGAAAGTAGACTTCCAGGTCCCCCCAATGTTAGAATCTGTAGTGGGATGATGACATTCCTCATTATCTGCTACACAATTATGTATCATGAAATAGGAGGCTCTGCTCATCATTTCACTTCCCAAATTCTAAACAGATGAAGTACAACACTCATTTGTTCTGGCTGTAAGGAAGAGCTACACTTTGCTGTTACAACATGATTTACAGTCATAGCAGGCAGGCTGTTTGTTTGTATGTTTGTTTGTTTTTTGAGTGGAAGTTGAGATAAGCAGTTTGAATCTTAGCAACAGCTGATGTGTTTCATAGAAGATACTGATTATTTTACACACTGTATCAGAGAAGGAAAAAATTCCAGATTAAGGAATTTGTCTTAAAAAAAATAGTACAAGTCAAACTAATGTGTTATATCCCTTTTACTTCTGTTTTAGTCATCATATTTTTCAATTACTTAAATTTGAATTACATATTAACTGGTGAACTGTGAGGATTTTTTCTGTATTGACCTGAATATTTACCTACCTACTGTTTCTAGAAGTTCAGGAGTTGTAAAAGAGTAGAGGTATTAGTGGCAGTATTGAAGACCCTTCTTTGAACATCCTATTGAGCCAGTGCTGCATCGAACGATGTGTTTAGTTGCAGAAAAAAAACAAAAAACAAAACAAAGTAAAAACTTATCTTGTAGGAGGGAAGATGGAATGCTGACTCAAGAAATTAGAGCTGATATCCTGGCTTCACTGAAGCGAATATGACTTCTTGCTATCAGTGTCACTCAGTTCAGGGGTTTACCCTGTATTTTTTGCATAGGAAACTGCTTCCTATTAAGGAACTTTATCAGTAGTACCTGTGGCTGCTATTTTACTCTTCACCTCTGCATCTTCTCTCTATTATTCTCTGTGCTGTGACAAGGAAAGCTCAGGTGTGGTAGTTGGACTACTGACCTGGCCCTCATCAGAGAAACACAGCTATGCATCAGATATACTTTGTAGTCACGTTAAGTCACTTGTTTGGACTCCCATTTCCGTGCATCTTGAGATTCCCTGATGAAAAGTTCTGTATAGGAGCCAGGAACTATTGTGCAAGAAATGTAAACTGGAGTGAACAGTTGTGCAAAAGTTACTCACATTTCACTCTGCAAAGCAATACGTGTGTACGATGGAGGTAAACGTGGCTACGTGCACGTTGAGGGAAGAACGGTCGGCGTGTGCACACTGCGTGGCATGTTTCACTGGATGAGGGTTTAGGCCTTTGATCGCCGTCCGAGTGTCCTGGTGCAGTCCGAAAGTTTCGCTGATCGCTAATGAAGCCCTCTGGAGTACCCGCGGCAGCCTGCGGGGGGAGCCGCGGCGAAGCGGCCGCCGCCGCCCGCCCGCCGCCGGGCCCACCCGGGGGGCTGCTGTTCCTTCTCTCCGCTCGCTCGCTCTTATTTATTTTATTATTATTATTATTTAATTCTCAGCCCGAGCAGCAGAGGAAGCCATATTCCAGTAGATCTGAACGTTTTTAGAAACCTCAGCAGTATTCCTTCTACTTGGAAGGAGTGGCTTTTCTTGTAAAAAGAAATTCCAGCTGTTTGGTAAAACTGCCAACGACATAGAAACGATATGAGGATTGGTACTAGATGCAAAACCTTTCTCCCTTCCCCGACTTTCCACTCTTTCTTCATAAAGAGCTTGGGGGGGGGGGGAGGGACCAGAAAGGGGAAACAGAAAGCATGCTTTCCTGTGGTACAAGCGGTTCCTTAAAAAAAAAAAAAAAAAAAATGCGTCGAGTTTTTCCCCTTTAGCGAGAAGGGCTGCAAAGTCCAACCACGCTGGCGAGGCTGGCACCGAAACCTGCAAGTTTTGAAGGGCGTTAAGGGCGGCCCGACGGGCCGGGCTCGCCGGCTGCGCCCCTTCTCTGCGCCCCGAAGAGAGCGGCAAAGCCGAGCCGCGGCGAAAGGGCCCGGAGCTGCTGAGGGCGGCAGGGAGCCGCGGCACCGCGGGGGCGCCGCGCTGCAGCTGCGGAGGGCGGGGGGCAGGAGGAGGAGGAGAAGGAAGGCGGGAGGAGCCCGGGCCCGGGAGCCTCCCCGCTTACCGCACTAGGAAGTGACGCTTTCCCTGAGTCCCGGAGAGAAAGAAACAAAGTTTTTTTTTTTTTCTTTTTTTTCTTTTTTTTCGCCCTCCTGTTTCTTCCTCCTCCCCCCGCTCTCTGCGCTCCGCGGCGCCTCCGTGGGAGCCCGCCGCGGCGCCTTGCCTCGCCTCCAGGTGAGCAAACCCGCAGCGTTCCCTTCCCTCGGCTTTCCGCAGTTTAAAAATTTTTTTTTCGCTCGATTTGCTTCCGTTTTCCTGCCATTTTGGCGGCGGCAGCGACCGGGGTGTTGGGGGGGGGGGGGGGGGGGAAGAGGTGTTGTGCCTCGGGCAGGGAGAGCCTTGATTGCTTTGTTTGTCGGTGCAGGCTGCAAGATGAGGAGGAAAAATACCTGCGCGGGCGAGGGGGCGGCGGGGCCGTGCAAGCAGCGCCCCGCGGGGCCGTGCGCGGGGGGCGACCTGGCGCCCGCCGCTTGAGCGTGGGGCTTCGCGAGGGCTCCGGAGGTGGCACTTTGCCGCAGCCGCGCGTCGAGGCCCTGTCCGTGCCTGGGCGAGCTGCCTGTCGGTGGGGTTTTACGGGTGTGTGAGGGTCCTCCCCGCCCCCGTTTTTTATTTCCTTCCCCCCCCCCCCCCCCCCCCCCCGTCTTTTAGCGTGCTCCGTGCCGGAGCTGGGGCAGCGCGGCGTGCGGTGGGGCAGCCGCGCTCCCCTGCAGCCGCTTCGGCTTGCAGGAAAGAAGCTCGAAGAAACAGCCTTTTCAGTTACTTGATGAACACGCAGTGCCTCTTGATTTGCAGAGATTATATTCCTCTAATGGGATTTATGCAGTGGGAGTGGTGCAGAGGGATTGATTAGATAATTTCTGAAAAACCCGTGCTCTGCATTGTACGGCTTTCTATGACAGCAACTGAAGAGGACTGATTCTTTGCAGTTTACCAGTGAAGGCTGACAATACACCCACGCACATCTGTGAGCGTCTTATATAATACTTACGGGTTTTAATAGGCATAAGCAAGACTTATTTTGGTTTGTAAAGCCTTGCACGGTTGCAGCCTGCAGATTTAAAGCGATATTCTCTTTGCTCGACAGAGATTTGGTTTGCATTCTCTTTAAAACAGATAGCTTATTTTCGATAATACCTAAAATAATTTGATTACATCCTGTCTTAATGCTTTGGGCACAGTGGAAGGGGCCGCCTGTATTGGAGCAAGCAGTAAGCAGCCGGGGAGGGGAAGAGGGAGAAGTGTCCTAATGCGGAGACTGGTATTAGGTTGTTTAGAGGGCGAGACTGCAGTTCCAAGCAGCAACAGCAGCAGCTTTATGACTGTGTGTAATTACAGAGTGATTGCATAGGACAGCATTGTTGGAGCGAATACGCATACACAGGCTATTGTGCAAGACTTCTGGACTGAACAAAACCTAGATTTGCATTGCAAATGTTTAAAAGAGAATGTATTCTGTATTGAACTGCCAAGTTCCTCTTTGACTTTACCCGAGAATTAGAAAGGGGGTGGGGGGTGGGGGGAGAAGGGGAGTGAAGCTGACTGCAGAAATCATAATTTGAAATACTCAGCAGAAACACCACCTGTATTATCTGAGAAATCACAGAAGATTTTGAAAGCTTGTGAAATCTGTGGGTTCACGTTCTTAACGTGATTATGGAGCAAGTGAAAATTGGTCGAGTTTGCTAATAGTCCTGCAGGTTTAGCATAATTCCTGCTCTGGTCTAATTTCTTGTATGCTGATGTGGAAAAAACCAACTATGTTAAACTAAGCAACTGTGGTTCAGCTATCTTGTTTGGAAGCAGAAGAGCAATAGGGAGAATTTCTATGTTAGACCACCAAAAATATTGAAATACAGGTTAGTCTTGATAAAAGTTCTGAACACTGTTTCAGCTTAGTGATTTTTTTTTGCCTTTTTTAGTAAGATCACTCAGCAGTAAATATGTAACTCTAACAGGCAGTGTTGGCTGATGGATAGGGCAAGGCATTGGGAGCGTGCCATCGACAAGCTATATTAGCAAGTCTTCTAGCTAAGACTTTGGAAAGACCATCAAAATTAAGTTATTGTGCATGCAACTTAAGATATCTAAGAATTGTTTTTCTTAGGTGTTGGTTACTTTTAAAACAAAACTAAATTGGTGGAAATTAAAAGCGCTTAGAATTCGGGAAACGACAGATCCAAAAGATTTCAGATCTGGTATTCAGAAATTGACCTTTCCAAGATTAGAGGCAACTTTCTAAAAATGTTATCTTTGACCATCATTGCTATTATCTTAGTTAATGAAGCTATAAGGCTTGTTTTGAGCACCATCTGATAAAAGGTACTATAGTAATAAAAAGCTACTTTAAAATGTCTTCATGTTCCACTAGAATATATTATTTTAGCTGAATGCATATATCATCTTATCACTGTTACTTTCTTCTAGTTGTTAACCAAATAGTGGAAAATAAAGGTTTCTTAATGAAGAACGTAGTGATTTGCTGAAGGGTGGGGTTTTTTAAAGCTCATTAAGTACACCACTCGACCTGTCACTTGGCCAGCTAACCTTCTGGGGATCCTTCTATGAGTTTATTCAATCGTTGCATTTTAATACAAAATAAATGAGGATATTTTAAGCTGTGCATTACTACATGTTACATTTTTCTTTGTATTGTTCTTCCCATTTTGACTGACTTACCTATGACATGGTCAATTTCTTGATATCAAAATTACTTTCTGGGGAAAAAACAGAAACAATGCTTAGAAAAAAAAAATTAAGCATTTACTTCCTTGACTCATCTCAGGTAGTAATGCTATATAGCCAGTCCTTACGTATGTTAAATCTTCTTCTTTTCACAATACCTGGCAGGAGAAGAAAGTTTTGGGCTAGGATTCTTAGGACTTGCACACAAAGGAATATGTAACTTTTATGTCCGTGAGTAATCCTATGGTACTCAGGAGGATTAGGCCTGGACGTACCTGGTGTGCATATTAGCAAAAGGAAGGCATTCGCATGCCAGGCTTTAACCCATTGAGGCACCTAAGAATAGTGGTGGTAGCGGTGAGGATTACAGCATGTGCACTAGCAGCCTGCAAGCCTCCTGAGAACCGATGTGCTCGTTCCAGGCATTCATTTGTTCTTTTGCACCTTCACTCTTGCTGTTAGCTGCGCATAGTAGCTGCAGAAGGTACTGAGCTCGAGGCACTCGGCTGCCTTTCACCCCTCCAATGACATTATCCTTTTGAGCTGCTAGACAGTCCTTTAAGCTGACACTGAAAATAAGAGTATAAAACCAGGACAAGCATACTTGATGCTTCCAGATTTCTTACTATATTCAACTTGGGGATTTCCTGAGCTGAGTGAGGTTTCTATATGTTCAGCAACTCTTGATGAGTTTCTACTGAAGTGGCTTGTCTAGTCTTCCCTTGAGCTTTGGTGAAAGTTTAGCTGCCACTTTTCTGACTTCCCAATCAAGGCATGGAATAAGGCTATAAAAAGGGTTTATATTAGGGATAAAAGCTGATACATTTTTGTTGTTTGCCTTCTTTTTAGAAGGAAGTAATTTTTCTTTTAAGTCATTGTATACAGTCTTAGTGTTGATCATATTAAATGGTAATTATGCTAAAATGAAATATAAGAAATGTGAATACTGACTCCAGTGCAGGTAGTTAACGTTCTAAGTGATACAAGGGGAGAGAGAAAGCACTCCTCTGAGTGTTCATCGCATCAGACCTGGGGGAACCAGTGGCAGTGAAGTTTCGCAACACGTGTCCACGAAGTTAGCAAATTCTGGCACAGGCAAGCCAAGGCTAGTGAGTCAGCTCCAAATGGAAGGCTTGTCACTGAGCAATTTGTAAATAGGAGGAATGTATTGCTAATTCAAGGAAATACCGTCTTTAGCACCTCCCCTAACAATTGGTGTAGTGTGGCACAGAGCTGTCTGTCAGAGGGGGGTTGTTCCTGCTTTGAATCATAGTTCCTTCTAGCGTGATTTGAGCCCTGAAACCAAGAATCCCTCAGTTGCGCTATATGTATAGGACCCTGAAAGAGATGGTTGCTCTAGTGATGATTTAAATTTTTGTAGCTGCAGACCAGCAGCTCGTGTTCGAGGTGGAAGCTCGCTGGCAGAGAGTGCTGCCGCCGGGGCCCCGCAGCGTGTGCTGCCGCGTGAGGCTGCTCAGTAAGCAGCTCTGAACATTTTGCATAACTTCTGTTTCTGAATCGTCTCCAACTGCAGGCCTGCTACAGTGCTCTGCTAACCCACTATAGCAGCTAAAAAGCATATGAATTACTATGAAAAAAGCTATATTATTCTCACTGGGAAAGGTAAATGTAAGGGGTTTGTTGTTTTGTTTTGTTTTGCTTTGCTTTTTTTTTGACTGGAGCCAACACTTGAGTTTTCAGGAGCAGGTGATCACATGGGGAGGCTGAGATAACTCTTACTAATTTCTTGGGGTTTTTTTGCTGGTATTAATATTTTTTATCATGTTTGGTTTAACTTCCAGCTACCTTGTCACTAGGCCTATATCCATATAAGCCATTAATTATTCTGTGTGTAAGATGGAAGGTGGACAGATATTCTTTGAAATCTACATCTCTCAAAAATTAATGCAGCAGTAGCTTTTATGTGCTAGCAGATTTTATTAATGCTTCTTGTTGCTTTGACAGCTGGTGTTGATCAAGAAGTTAAAAATGGGAAAAGCTAGATTTAGAGGGGGTTGCAAAGTGATTAGTGTTTTAAGAAAAATCAATATGAAGCCATTTTGAAGAGCCTAGGGCAAAAACATATAATAACACTTTATCTTGTAGTCTTTGGTTTTTGAAAATTAGTTTTGAAGTTGTCTTAAGTTTGACCTAAGTATTGATAAAGATTGGAGCAAGTTAAATACTATTGATGATTTAAGCAACAATCTGAGAACCGGTTCTGAGATAGATACTGATGTATGTAGATTTTACCAAATTTGCTGCTGATGTGCTACCTACTCAGTGATGCAACATACAGCGATAGCAAGTGGAATCAAGTCAGTATTCAGGCTTTATTGCTTCTTTGCTGTGTACTATCTTCTCGCATGAAAAATTGCTTAGCGCTCCCTCACCTAGCTTACTAATAGGAGGGGGTAGAATATAATAGTATGTGTTGTAATATTCTTCTTGTTGTATTTATTTTGGAAAACAATTAAATTTGTATATTTGTGTGTATGTGTGTATATATGTAAAATACATATATGTACACTGCTGTATTACATACTTGCAAATCTAATTACATTTATTACTTAGTTTTTCTGTGAACAAAGCAGTGTTTTCATCCCCCCCCCCAAGGTGTTTTAGAATACTGTGTATAAAGGTGGACTGTTCTTTTGAACTTGAATATAATACTAAATTTTGGGGTTTTTATTCAGTGTTTTTCCAAATGCTACTTTTAGTATCATTAGAGCTGTAGTGACCGAGATGTGTTAATTTTGACTGGGATGGTGGTTCTTGCATTTTGCCAAGTTTTTTTTTTTTTTTTTTTTTTTTTTTTTAAGTAATAAAGCATTTTAAACTGTTATGCGTTGTGATGAAGTCTAAAGTTGAAACTGGTTCCCAAGCTCTGAATAGTCTACAGGTTGCCTTGTTATGGTATAGCTTATGGGGTAAAAGTGCATTTCTGTTTGGTTGCCAGGTTGTTTGTGGAGGCCGCATGGTTTGAAACCCCACTTACTCACATGTACGTAGATGCAGTCCTGTCTGCTGCCTCTGTGCACGTCTGTACTTCTTTGAGCATCCCCTTCTGGATTCCTGAATCTGCTATGTCTTATTTGTAATCTATCATAGATTACATTATTATTTAGAATTTTGTAACAATGCGAGTCAACTATTCTGTGCAGTTTCACGGTGTATTTAACGGTTCAGATTCCTGATCATGATTTCGCATCTTTACACCGTTGGAAAGTAAATTAAAACAAAGTGCTATGTGTTAAAAATGCTTATGCTTATGGATAGCTTGCAGTTTTTCTTCATAGTTTGACATTAGGCTGTCTTCATTTTCAGGCTTTATTTCTTCCTCCATAATGTATTGTTCCTCCTTTCAAGCACTTCCTGAAAGGAGAGTTTGCTATGTTTGTGGGAAATTACTACACTTGGGTAGAGATGATTTTAGTAAAGTATTTTCCTGTTTCAAACTTTTTTTTTTTAACCATTTCAGAACAAAACCCTAGCTCTGCCAAATCCTTGATGAGAGGAGATAAGTCACAGCCCTCTATGGTATACTTTGGTTTTGTGACTTAGCAAATCCCAAACTGAACTATTTTTTGGCAAAGTCTAGATGTTACCGTATATGAGACATGGTAGATATTTGGAATATTTGTAATATAATCTATATTGTATTGAAGTAAAAATGTAACTTTATTTGGAAGCTGTTGTAACATAACATGAATAAATTGTGCAGCCTTTCTATGAGGGTATTTGTTTAGCAAGGGTGTTAATGGATTTTGACAGGAAATAAATGAAAATACTAAATGAAAGCTTCTAATTAAAAAGTATTACTGTAAAGGTGAGCGTTTTTATTATTCTTAGAGTTAAAGCTGTCCTCTTTGCATGTTTGAAAGTCTCTTTCACCTAAAGGGTGTTATTGCAAATAAATAAGTGTGCAAAATTTTGCATTGGATTATGGGCTTCCTTTGTCTAATTTAATTTCAGTACTGAAGTAGTCTTTGTTATCATGACTCTCTACAAAATGCAAGAATGCAGAATGCTTCAATAGGAAGGAAGACATTTCTTAAATGTATGAGAACTATTTTGACTCCTTGTTGCTTTTTTGCTTTAAGGTTATTCTTTCTTTAGCAAAAATGAACTATTTCAGGTGTGTTACCTGAAATAGTAAGAATAAGTCAGTTCAGCTGACTTATTTTGCTATTTCTGTTTTGCTATTTTCATAGAAAATGCCCTGTACAAAACTTTGTTCTGTAACAAAAATGCTTTTTATTGCCTAAGAACTTGAAAATAAGAATGTGGCACTGTTTATAAACAATTTATTTACATTTGAATTTGTGATGAAAAGATAAACATTTGAAGTATTGAGGTATTAAAAACCTGGGAAGTTTGGTTTACATGATAATGTGCTTAGGTTGTACACCTGTAAACAATGAATAATGGGGTACCTCACAAAAAAATTATTAAATATCAGCACTGATTTAAATGCTTTCAAATGTAAACAAAGCCTTTTCAAATAAGGTTCTTCATTTCCAATATAAATAAACCTGGTTATCTTACCTTTACCTGCAGAGGAAATTAAGATATAGAGACCTTTGTTAATAACAGAAATAAAATACAGTTTTGAATACTTGATTTATGAAGTTTTCTTCCACAACTGGAAGAACTTTATTAAATAATAATTAATAAATTGCATATTAGAAGATTCAGTTTCCTCATTCAGGTAATCTGTCCTTGCATTTGAAAATGAGTTAGTCTGCCTGCATGCACATGTATTTCAGGAGGCAGGTTTTTTATCAGAGTGACATAAGCATATATTTGTGAAGTTTTACAGCACAGGAGAAGAAAGAAACTTGGGCAGGCTTGTCATAAAGAAGCAAGGCATCGCTGCAGCATGGGCAGTAGAGCTTTCACTGGACTTCAAGTTGCACTGCTGCTTTTCAGAGAGTTTCTGGACTTCTCCACAAGGCACTTCAGTTGGAGGTATCATTAGGCATGGATGAGACCAAAGGCAGTGGTTACTTGTCACCATCAACAATTATTGACCGTGTGTATGAGGATATTTACTTAAAGGAACAACGCCTTTAATGTTTGAAGTTGGTAGTAAAACAGAGCTGTGCCCACAACATGCTTTCTGCCTGGCATATGTGTGGTAGCTATATAACTGGGTTTGCATGATGTAGAATTGATTTTTTTTTTTAATTAAAAAAATTTAAAAAAGATATGGATTTTCCAGTAGTGGCAGATCTGAACCAAAATTCTGTTTCTCCAATCCTGGAGAACAGTGTTCTATACTATAATATTATGAAGCTACTTTTGATGTTTGTGGAAGACTGAGGGTTAGTCTGCAAAACTTTGTTCTTGAAAAACGACCCCCAAACAAGCATGTACCCTTATGAATGCACAAAATAAAAAGAGGCAGGGTGGGCACATATTTACTGTTAATGCTTTTAATGTCTCTGATGAAAGATATTGATATTGAAACCATCCCTAGACTTGGAGCTTTAGCTGTAAGTGCTAACTGTAGTCCGTTTACTCTCCAAACAGCAAAGGGGTTTCATGCAGACAGCAAACAAACCAACCTGGTATTCCAATGGGTTCACACATTGGTCTGCTGAAGAGCTGTGATGGCGGTGATGTTTGCAGCAACTCTTTGGTGTCTGGCACAGAAAAATAATTTCTTCAAGAAGTAAAACTCAGGTTTTATTATTTGGGAGGACTTTCAGCCATGGATTTGCACTTAAAAAAAAAAAAAAAGAGAGAGAGAAAGAGGAAAAATGGTTGTTTTAAATATAAATTGGACTAAACCACTTCATTTGTTTCTGAAGTCCCTCATCATTATACTGTTTAGTAGATTTGTGCTCAGATTTCTGAAGTGTGAGATTTATTCAAGTCTGCGTAAGATAGATTACATTTCCTGCTGTTCATATCACGAGAACTACTGGAAAACACTGAACCTGCTCTGTAGTTCTCAGGCTATATGGTGTAGATAAACCTACAATTAAACCATTTTTTCCTAATTCCAGATTTTGAACCAATACTCTGGTTGTGGCTGTTTACTGTTTCAGTTTGAATAAAGGTGTGGATTCCATGTAGACCTTTGAGGCTTTATAGGCGTCCCTTTTCTCAAAAGCAAATTGCAGGATCTGATCTGATAGTGAAGGGTGCAATGCTGTGCCTGGGGCTATAAGAGCTGTTCTTAAGGGGGTCTATCTGCAGGAAATTAAAGTGAGGGGTATTTTCTGATGTATTGGGTTAAAATGTCTAATATACCAGCAAGACAATGGCTATTGTTTTGTCTTTAAAAATCTTAAGTGAAATCTTATTCTTGCTCTCGTTTAGCATGAAGTGTTTTAATATTCTTTTTCCTAATTTAACTGGTGAAAGCTGGTGAAATGTTTTATAACCTCTTTCATAGGATTTACCTCTCATTTCAGGCTACTGATTGCAAAACTGTTCATGGTTTTCCTCTTTCTTCTAATGCAGATATTATGGTTTGATTTGGACATCAGTTTTGTGTTAGTATTTTTGGGGAAAAACTGTTTGCATGTATGTTTTTGTTGAGCTTTTTATCCATTTGTAGATGCAACAAGCCACCCATACTGAAATTAAAATGGTCTGTGACAACAAATAACATGTACCTAGAATTTAAAGCTTGCCTTGCCCTTTGCTCTGACCTGGAGGGCCACTAGGCTGCTGTGATTTTCAATCATGGAATTTGATGGATCTAATAGGAGATTACACTTACATTTACAAATTTTAGATGACTATGAGAAAAGAGAAACAGACTTGAAAGAGAAGGGAAAAAAAAAAAAAAACCCACAATACAGGAAGGAAGTATTATCCGGTGCCAAAGGACATGAGTCAAGATTGCTTCCAGATTTTTCCCTTTCTTGCAATGTCACTGCTGACATGTAATTTATATTCTTTGTGCCTTGTTATCACCCTCATTTTAAGATGAGGTAATTGGGCTTGCTAATGTCCTAACAGCAACTACAGAACTGTACTCTGACCTAACAGGTAGTGGCGCAGCCTCGAGAGTAGGGATGGAGACTCTGTCCCTGCCAAAGATAGCTCATAGCTAATTGATGCAACACCGTTAAGGAGGCAAAATAGACAGGTCTGAGTTCACATCTCCCATGTCTGGTGTCTTGTTCTCCTGTGGCTAGTGGTTTGCATAGGTGGGTCTGAATTTGCATCTCTCATGTCTGATGTTTTTCTCAGTAGGTTTTGTACAGGAGGACACTCCTGTGTTTGAGGAGAGGGAGCTGGTTTTGTAGTTCAGAAATGGGTGCTGGTACCCTCTTGAAAGAGAATAGTCTGTGCTGTGGATCTCCACCAGATAGAGGCACCTAAACAGCAGGCAGAGTAGAAACTTTTTTTATTTTTATTTTTTTTCCTTTCAGATGCACATGTGTTTGCATCTTCTCTGGGTCCTTTTGACTGGCTATTTCCTCATCCCCTGGTTAAAAGGCCAACTTTTGCTTCCCTGAGAGATGTTTAATCTCTTCATGTTTGTTGTAGAAATCTGAGATATGAAACTGAGGCTTCTGGATTCAGCTCTAGAAGCTGAACACCAAATTTCTATATGGAGCAGACTGGTTAGAGCATCCCTAGCCAGGTTACTTATTCAGCTTTAAATCATGTTGACAGTGGAAAAAAAGTAACCATTTCTGGGTGTATGCACATAGGTGATTTGCTCCAGTTCTCAAGTAGACTTATTTCATACTTTTTTTATTGGTGCTAATCTTAATTGTGTAACTTTGGCAGTCTCATCAGAAAGGTCAGAGATAAAATAAACCAGAGATCAACTTACTCGCTTGGAGTGTGGTTCTGCAGTAGGTACTGGGGCAGGTTTTCCAGGTTATTATACACCTATCAGCTGCTGTGCTATTTTTTCGTATTGTGAAGACGAAGGGAATTTTAGCTTCTACTCCTGCCTATCAGTTTTGCTGTGCACTAAAAGGTATTTTGGGAGAACAGTTCCTTCCAAGTGACTTGATTTATGAGAGATATATACAGTTTGGAGGTGGTGGGGAATTCTGTGGTAAGTGACAGCTAAAACTGAGTTATTGTAAATGACAGAATTTTCTTGGGAAATGCTCTAGAGTAAAGTGTAGAATGACTAGCTGTTTTTTAAGTAATCATCTGAGCCGTGCAGTTTGGATGTGTGGAGGGAATGTGAAAAGCTATTGACATCTTTAGTCACTCAACTAGTTTATTTTTGGGAGCTGATGAATTGGCAGGACATAGTGACCCTATGTGAAGGGGAGAAGTGAGACTTTGAAATACAGAAATCTTAGTGAATATTTTATGCTTTTACTTGTTACTATTTCTTTGAGGCAACTATAGTAGAGATTTTTAACCCTTTGCCGTCCTGACAAACATTTTTGCCTATTTTTGCTATATTTCAAGAAAATGTAATACTATCCTGTCAACAGAAATTACTTAATGCACACTAAAACAGATTTGAAGGATGAGAGATTTCCCTGTTAAAAATGAGGGGAAAAAAATATTTTGGTGGAATATTGCTAGTTTGTAACCCCGATAAGGTTACACCCTTCACTAGGAGTAGTTTAGCTGGTGTTCAGAATTGTTCCTGGGCATGAACTGTTACATCATTGGAGGTGTCTTGCGTATAACTAGTACTGGATTGCAAACAAGCAAGGAAAGAGTTAGCTGAGAAGTACTGGGTATGTACAAAAGCACAACTGTATTTTGCATGACGTTGATACTGTTTTTGCACAATGTGGCTAGACAGACCACAGCAAACAGGATCAAAAACTGACAGTAACAACTGCAAAGTTTTGCAGAAACTTTGCCTTTCCTATTATAAATTCTCTGCATGTGACCAACTTGCACAAAACTTACTGCTTAGCAGAGTGGATAAGAAAGAATAAAAGCAAGAGAGCTTCCTTGTGACTACTGCTACAGTTCTGGTATGGAGATCTGATACAAGGTTGCATGGGGTAACCGGGAATTCGCTCTGGAAGAAAGTTGGATCTCTTTGACTTCTAATGTTCTGCACTCTTACACTAGCAATTCTCTACAATACTGTCAGTTTCGGTGGAAACTTATTTATTGCCAAATAAAGTTACTTTAAAATGTTTTATGGAGTGTTATTTGTAGTAGTATTTCTGAAAGGTTTGAGTTGCTTTAATTACTCCTGATCACTTTGTGTTCCTATATTCATATAATTCACTTGTATTCTCACACCAACATTGCAGAATTTCTTATAAAAGCTGAATTTTGAAGCACAGATGGCTTACTTCTGGGGAAAGAACCACTGATTTGGTTTTGTGTGTTATGCAAACAGAATTAAAAAAAAATCCTAACAGATGAAGAAATAAAACAAAAGTTAATACTTGATATTCCAACTGGACTCCTTGAGTGTCTTTTGCTTTAAGAGGGATTCTAAAAAAGTGTCTGGAAGAAGGAATAGTCTCAATTTTTAATAAGGAAGATCTGAAAACTTCATACTGTATGTGTGTGGGGGGACGATATCATCTGTCAGCTTATCTGTTCTGCAACAGTCCCTTACTATTATTAAATACAGTTGCTGGAAAACTTGGGTATCACATCTTAATTGAAGGCAATAATATTATTTTCTCGTAACAAAAATTTCTCACAGAAGTATGTATTAAATACTAGTTTCAAACAACATGGTGATGCATTCTTTTTTCGTTTCCGTACCCTCAGTTGCTAATTTGAACTTCATTGCAGTAAGTCTATCACTTATTAATGCATCCATCATTTTAGATTAGCTGTCTCAGTTTTAAGAATAAAAGCTTCCTCTGTAACATTAACTTCTTTAATTACAATATTTCTGGCTGAAACCTTTTTAAAATCCATTTTCTCACCTTTGTAGATGTCCTTAAAATAATGTTTAACCTTGTGAAAAGCTAGCCAATTAAACATTAAAAAATACCTATTTGCTTGCAAATAGCAAACAAATTTAACTTTTGGAGGTGAAAAACCTCTGAAGTCCTTGATGCTCTTCTTACAAGAGCTTCTTGAAAGCAAAATAACTGTTTTCATTTGAGAACTTAAACAGAGGAGTGTTGTTTACAGTTGCTTCATGACTGCAAAACATTATGAATAATCAGTAGCCTTCATAGTTTAATCTGCTTGTGTGGTGTGTGTTTGTTTTGGGAAGGGATAATGCAGCTTTTTACAAAAAGTATATTCAAGTAAACTACTCCTTGTGAAGATCATCTTCCATTTAAACTGGTTCTTACCTGTGGTGTATGTAGTCACATAATGTGTACACACACACAGTTTAGGTAGAGTATATAGCTGGGATAAACTACAGCTGCTTAGTGATCACAGGAGTTGCTTATGGTTGTGACTTCAAATGAAGCTTTCTTCTCTCTTTGTCAAACAAAAAGTGAACATTTGTGTAAGTTGTATGTTAGTAGATGGGAGAACACCACTTTTGACTGGGCTGAAAGCGTGTTATAGCCTTAAGTTCACTGAAAGCATTGAGACTTCCAGAAAGTGAAGATTAAAGCAGTTGAGATGCTTACAGTTCTATAGGGTTTTGGGGAGGGGGGGGAAGTTTGTGGAGAACATTATTTGTTTCATTTAAAAACAAACAAAAAAGCCTTTCTGTGCCGGTGTAGCCTGAATTTTGTGATGTAACTAGGCTATTTTATCTAATTCATGGTTCTAAGGAACTTAGCTTCTTTTTCAACTTCTGTGTTAGAAGGAATGTTCATTGCTCTTGGAAATGTAGAACAAGTAGCAGAAATAACAGAATGGATTGTATGTTTGGAAAAAAAAGAAAAGGAGGAGAAAAAAGTAATCATTAAGAGCCAAAGTCAAATATTCCGGAGTGGCCTTATGCGTGGTGTAGGACCGGGTGAAGGACTCCGTGCTTGCTGTGCTAACTGCGGGCTATCCCCAGCCCTGTCTCTGGTCTGTGCCTGGCCCTGAGCAGCCCGGGGAGCCCTGAAGGACCAGGCAGCTGCTGGGCCACAGCCGCCTGCAAGGGCGGGGGGCTGCCAGCTGCCCGGCTTTGAGGGCAGGCTGCGCTTCGTGTCGCTTTTGAGACCCCTGGGCTCAGCTGCAAGGTGGACACAAACCCTTTGAGAGATACTGTTTCTTCAGGCTGCCACTTGGGTTCTTGTTCAGCAGCTGAAGCATTTCGCTGGGAAGCACATCAGAAAAGCATGCTGCTTGACTCCAACTGCCTTTGGAGCAGCTGTACTACAACTAAATAAATGCAGCCCTCTGTAAGGGGAAATAACTTTTTGACCATATATATGCTATATATGCACAGGTGGATTGTAATCATACTGAAGCCAGTGTTTACCTCAACAAGAGAAAAAGTACCTTTTAATGGAGAGCTATAAATGGAGATCTGTGCTTATATTAACTTTTTGCAGCAGCAGTTCAGGAACACTGCTCCTTAAGATGCCAGGGGGTATGGGATAGGCATCTTAAGGCATTTGAAAAACTGGAGAGGTACAGTAGCAATGTGCATTAAAGCTAATTGATCCTCAGATACCTATAAAATGTCTGGGAGCAGTTCTCTTACAGCAGCATAAGCAAATTTAGATATCAGATGTGTACACGCTACAGGTACTGACAAAACCAGTATGCTCAAAGAGAGGAGGGGAGGACACATTTTCCCCTAAAGAGGAGAGCAGGGCGGGAGAAGGTAAATCTTGTCACCTCAGGAATACGTGTTTCGTTTTGATTATGAAAATAAGATTTTTTTCAAAAAGAATGCAAGCTTGGAAGACACTTAGTAGTTATAGGCCCCACTCCTAAAATATTTGACAACAAGTAGAGCAAAGTATGGAGCTAAAATTATAAATTATATGCATCAGTCAACTTTTTTATAAGTCTATCTTCACTTGAATAAAATGTGTAATGCACTTCTCAGAGCTCCTATTGAAGGTGGAATTCTTTGGGAAGTAATTAGGTTAATACAGTGGGTCTGGTACAAGACAGTCTTTTTAAATTTTTGGAGGAAATTCCTGTTACTAATGGGATTTTGTTTAAAAAAGGCATCTTCAAACTGGAAAACTAACGTGTAGATTAAAACAACATCCTTCTGAGACCTAGAGTAAATGGGTTGTATCTCCTGCCAGTAGTGATGCTGGAGGAGGCCTCGGGGCCACGTGATGGTGTTGCATGCCTTCAAGAGTAATGGAATAATCGACTTCAATTTGGTACATACATTTGCAATTTTATGCTTGTGTGCATGTGGGCTTTTCTGGAGAGAGAGGAGGAGTTTAGGGGGAGAGGGTTAAGAATTAGCATGGGAGGGAAGAGGTGCTTGGTGATTGCTTTTAAGCGCTGAGGTTTCCCAAAGAGACTGGGAAGGACACGGTGCTGCTTTCGCAGTGCACGTTCACCGAGGTCTGTGTGGCAGAGCAGACCACAGCACATCTCATGTGAGAGCTTGCTGGGCTCCACAGGCCAGTTTTCCACAACCCTCAGCAAATTGGTCGCCAGTGATTATTCTTTCCATATGTCTATTTTGTGCACAAAGTTACTGTAGGGAAATGAAGCCAAAATTCATGAGTTGGGAAGGTTAATCATTTCCCTTGCCTATGTGTATGTGTGTGCGCATGCAATTTGGGATTGGTGCAGGGGAGGTTTCGTGTATGTGGTGTGTGTGTTTGTTTTTTAATCATTTACACATATACATCTTTTCTGTCCTCTGAAGCTTCTTGTGGAAATTATTTCTGGGCTGGTTTAGTGAAATAGCTAAGTCACTCTATAGCAGAGACCGTGATAAGTACACAGTGCGAGAAAAGCACAGAGGATGGATATTATATTGAATCGTTAGTTCTGCAAAGTTGACAGCAAAAGAACACGTTCATATTCTAGTGGAGAATTTCTTACCATTGGAGCTAGGCAACTGCATATCTCTACTATTTATGGACATTATTTAAAATTGTTCTTTGAAAGACCAGAAGAAGTATCCTTTTACTGTCTTCAAGGCATAAAAAGCCTGAAAAGTTGGAGTGGGGAAGCATTTTTTTTTCAGTATTAAGGTTACAGATCTACCTAATTTAGAATTTAACTAGGAAACTAGTGAAATGGTATAAAAAGTGGGCAAGTGATGGACGTTTTTCATACTGCTGCTGTTTAAAATTTGAATCTCTAAATCCAATGTCTAATGCATGTTGGGGCAAGGTATGCGTATGAAATGTTACCTCCTGTGAAACAATTTGTTCTACCATGGTGTCTTTGTGGAATTAGTGTGTTTAATTGGAAGGCATCTTGTTGTAGAGTATGGCCAATATGTACAGAGAGTATAGGTGCAAGGTGAACTATGTCTGCAGGGACCAATGCACTTTTGGGTTCGGAGAGGAGGTATTTTATTCTTTCCTGCCATGCGATTTTTATCCTCTTCTCACCTTTCTCTCACTTGATGACTTCCTACATGTTGCAGCATTAATGGAGATGAACCATGTCTGTATTTGACTTCAATATAAAAAAATAAAAGTGACAAATTCTTCAGCCCTGGGCTGCTGAAACTACTTACAGAGGGGAATCCCTGTTTTTGCACAGTTGCTAGTGTGGGGCTTTGTGCAAACTTAAGGGTCTTCCTGCTTACATCTTGCAGGATGTGGGCTTGAGTGTGCCCACATGAGAGCACAGAAACCTTGTTGGCTTAAGCAAAGCAATAATTTCAGAAATGCTTACAATAATACGTTCTTAACCTGCTATATACAAGAACTATATAAATGAAAATGCTATTCTTTTGTCTGAAACTTTTCCTGATGTTCTTACCTGTAGTAGCTATGATGAGAGAGTGTGAATTTTCTTCTGCATTTTTTTTGTTCTGTTTTGTGGCTCTGATAGTACTTTAGTGTCTCTGGCTTGGCATATTTCATCTGTAAGGCAGTCTTTCATATTGACTGTTTGGATTTTAAGCAAGGAAGAGAATGTAATATTTAAAACCACAAAAATAGTAGCAGGAGATTTAGGAACAGAATTGACATAATATAAGTGAATTTCATCACAGTTATGTCTGCTTTACTTTTCTTTTTAAGTTATACTAAGACTTAGCATTCCTCATGCACAACTCTTAAGGCTTTTTTGGCAAGAAGCTGCTATAAATACCCATCTTTTTATGGAAAGAGGAAAAACAAGATGTGCAAGACTTTCATATCTAGCCTTTATATTTAAATCCTTGCCTCTAATTATTTTTTCCCCCTGATGCTTCATGAGCTTTCACAACAGAGTCTGTGAAAATGGTGGTTTCGATTACTTAAAAAAAAAAAAAATCCAGCAGCTTTCCTTGCTGCAGCACCAGCCTTGGCTCTGCAGCCGGCGCCAGGGGTGCTCTGTGCTGGCCGGGGCAGTGCTGCGAGCGTCTGGGGCCCCTCTGCCCCATAGGGTTTGGGTATGTGCGCATGCGTGTGTGTGTGATTTTTCTCCTGCTCGCTGTTTGCACATGCAAGCTGTGAGCTCTGCTGGTGAGTCGGAGCCGTGCAACCCTGGGAGGGGAGGGAGGCAAGCGCAGACCCCCAGCCAAAATCTCCCGCTCCTTGGCGGGGGGCCGTGGCGCCCTGCCTGTTTTTGCAGCCCAACTCGCTTCTGTCTGAGCCCAGGGAGCTGCGTCGTGGCCCAGCCGCATGTAAGGACAGCTGGCGTCCGCCTGGATGAACCTCTGCCTCTCGGAAGCAGCAGAACCGGTGGTGACCGTTGGAGCTTTTCCCATGCCCATGTTCCTGCAAGAAAACTAACAGTGAAATCATGGAACAAACCAGGAAGAGTTGATGGTTTCCTGCTCCTGATGTCCCTGTTCCCACAATCCGGCTGCTGTGATCTCTACTACGTTCCTGCTGAAAATCAGTATGTTTTGCTGCTCACTTCACTGCAGAAAGAAACAAAATACGTGGTTAGTTTAGCAGGCAGATGCTCAGCTCTGGAAGGTTTATTTTGAAAACGCACAACTCTGACGTACCAGTTTCTTCTGGGCTTGAAAGCTGATTCCTATTTGCTGGTGCTTCAGATGTTGCAGTTGTGGAAAAAAGATTTTCTTTTCACATGGAGCGGTTCTTGGAAAGGAGATTGTGAAGACTGAGGAACATACATGTCATGATAATCGCCAGAAGCACTGTCTTGCAGTATTTAAGAGCTCCCCTTCCTTTTCTCATTCTCTGCTTTCAAGGAGAGATTTTATGCTTATCATGATCATAAGTAATTTGAACAGACGAAAACACCTATCAAAACTGATCTAGTTTTAGCTCTAAGTAAGCATATTCCTTCCCTCCTTTGTTCATTTTAACTTGTAATTGCTTTCAGGGTAGGGATTTGATGAGGTTATTTAACATAGTTACCTAGTTCCTAGGCAAAGGTAAGAATAAAGTCTTGTTTGCTAGGTCTGCCTGGTGTTCCTGGTTTGTTTTGCCCATGTCTGGACATGATGACAGCCAAGGCTAGTGTATCAGTTACAGCTCATGGGTGACAACTCTGCTAAGAGCCAGAAAAAGATTTTTAGACCCATAATAAACCTGCTTTGGCTGCTGTATGCTGTTAACATACCTTAGGTGCATTATGTTCACGCAGACTCCTGGGCAGGCTGAAATAGAAATGTTTCAAGTAGACTTCATGTGTATTTTAGCCAACCTGAGAATGAGGCTTTATACCGGATCGCTGAGACTAAAGCTGGCAAAGGGGTAGAGCTTTGCTTGGGACCTGGGTCCTGAGTTCAGTTCCCTGCTCTGGCATAGACCTCTTCAGACGAATCACACGTAGCCTCTCTCAGACTTCGTCCTCGTCAGTGAAAAGGTGATAATACTGGTTGTTCCTGCCCTTGCAGAGGCATTGCCGCAGTAAGTGCATTAGAGAATTGTTCGGGGCTGTTACACAGTTGTTATGGGGCCGTGCAAATGCAGAAAATAGGAGACTCTGTAATTCAGTTTGTGAATTGCAGTGCAAGAACAGTAAGAGGAGAACACCTGGCTAGTGTCATTTTCTTAAGGGGGGGGGGAAAGAAGGACTTGTACAATTGTAAGTGCCCTTCCCACAGTTTCAGGTAGAGCCCTTCGGCAGTACAAAGGGGTTGAGGACATCCCCATCTGCTCTGTTTTGGTTAGAGAACTCCTGGGCACTGTGCCATGTAGCTTACTGTAGGAGCTTTTCTACAGATAGTGGTGGGCAAACTGTTATGTGTTTTGTAAGACACTGTAATTAAATGTCAAAATAGCCTTAATATTTACATGAGGATGTTGTGAGTTCAACAGAGTATTTTAAGAAGTACTGTTTTATGCAAGTTTCTGTATTTTAGTGCAGAAGGTTAAAATGAAGATATTTTACCTGCTACTGACATCATGCAAATACAGTCGGTATCTGTGTAGTCTGTAGGAATAAACAGTGGATGAAATTGGGATTCAGGAATTCTAGAAATACAATCTCATGTAAGCTACCTGTTCCAATGCAAGTCACTTTGTCTCTCTCTCTTTTTTTAATTTACGTATTAAAATTTTAGTATATCGCACATTACATGTGGTGTGAAGTTTGGTATATTAATGTTATATATTAGGTTAAAGATTACAGAGTTTTATGTAAGTGCTAAGTAATACAACACAAGTTTGT
This sequence comes from Rhea pennata, assembly GCF_028389875.1. Taxonomy (NCBI): domain Eukaryota; kingdom Metazoa; phylum Chordata; class Aves; order Rheiformes; family Rheidae; genus Rhea; species Rhea pennata. Next base: position 15,115,432 of record NC_084667.1, on the reverse strand, counting down.
TTATGGGCGAATTCCTTCTACGGCTTTCTCCAGACTAAATTTGTCTTTGGCGTAACAACTAGGAGAATGTTTTTCTGCCTGGTTTGATTTGGAGATCCTGAACATTTTTGCAATGGGGGAGAACTGCGTAATGAGTGCCAGCCTATCGCAGTAGACTGGCCTTTCTTAGTTATTGTTTGGAGATCCCTGGAGTTTGGAGATTAGAAGTAGTCTGTAAGTCGTCAGGAGCTGTGTGACATAAGTTGAGCTTGAAAATTGCATGAAACAGAGTGTTTTTCTGGCTAGTGGAAAAAGTGGGAAAATGGTATTAGGTAAGATTTTTTTTTCTTTTTTTTTAAACTTAGAAATTTCTTCTGGAAGTGGACTAGTGTTTAGCACTGATCATCCTATCAGCTCTTCCAGTAAGCTGTTGTGTGACTTTCCAGTCATTTATGGCTTGTTTTTTCAGAAGTGGGAAGGACTTAATGTTCCTGGTATTTTTAATAGCGGTTACAGAGTTTGCATCTTCAACAAATATAGCTATTTAACATGCAATATGGGATTAGCGAACCAAAATATTATGACTTCGATTAGAATGTTTTTATATTCCTCCAGGACTGTTAGTGAACTACATAAGTGCAGAAGGAAATGTAACAGCATGTTGTACTTAAAATTTGCTTAACTCTCCCTGAATTCTAGATGCAGGTGGATAAACATGGAAATTTCGGTTTTTCCTGTAGTAGTGAACTTGATCGTTGTAGTCTTAATTCGATACATTCTTAAGAAGGGAGTCTTTTGCTCAATTTAAAGTAGCTTTGCAAGGGTTCTTAGTAGAGCATGTTTTGCCTCATGCTATTGTTAAAAGAATTTTTTCCTTATGTGTTACAAAGTGCAGGACAGTTGGTTTGTTTGCTTCCAGGTAAGACTGGCAGGCTGAATCTGTCCGCAAGCTTCTGACTTTGCTATGAGCAAGTTTGAGGCTGATGTCACTTATGCCCAATTGTGGGAGTGTTTCATAATGTTGTTTAGTGAGGATACAAATGAACCACTACAGGAATGGAAGAGGCTGGCTTTGCATTTGCTCCTGTATGGGTGCCAGCCACCTGCTCTTCCCTTCCTGTCGTGAAATCCCTCCCTCCAGAAGGAGCAGTCTGGCTTTGGGTGGGTAGCGGGCAGGGAGCTCTGGAACCGCAGGCCTGGAGACTGCTCCCATTCTTTAAACTTCTGTGGTTTCCACCATGTGATGATCATGCTTGCCCGTGCCTATCACTCTTCCTACCCCCAGTATTAACTAACGTGCATTTACTTAGCTGCATTGCTGTGATGCTTGTCGGCCCCTGTCATGGGCCAAGAGCGTAGTTCACTCTGTAGTGGACCAGCACAACAGAAAGACTCTTTCATATTCAACAGTGACCACAGAACTTTCTTAAAGGCAGAAGGCGTATTTTAAATAACCATTTTAAGAATTCAAACTAAAATCCTGTCTGCACTGTTAAAAATTGTCTGCTTCAGTAGTTTTATGATAGATTAGTTGAGTCAACACTGACATCTGTCTGGCTGCAAGTGTAGATGTGCGCAAAGCATGGTCAGCAATGCTTCAGCTTAAAAACTGCTGAAAAAGGAAAAGGTATTCCTTGGTAGAGAAATGCAGAGATATGCATATGACAAAAGAACCACTATATGGTATTATTCATGTGACCTTTTCCCTTCATGGCTTTGCCTCCCTCTCTCTTTAGTTTTTGCTACTCTGTGGCATCATGTCTCAAATTAGGCTTTCGGTTCTTCAGGGAAGAATCCCTGTCCCACATGTTAGTGTATACTGTTAAAGATAATACCGCTTTCATGACCTCAGAGTACTTCATAAATATCACTGGTTTGGGTTGCAGGTCTTGCTCTCATTTTACAAACTGATCTGAAGTGGTTTGTTTAAGATGCAAGCCTGCTCCACAGCTGGAAATTGATCCGAGATCCTCTGAGGTTCTGCCTGTGCTTTTAGACCCAGCAGTCCACCAGCCAGCCATGTGCAGCTAGCTAATGTCTAGGTATTACATGCATTTGTGTCCCTCGTAAAGAAACCTCAGGCAATAGAAAGTATCATGTCTCTGACCTTTCCTCTTCCTCTTCCCTTGTTTGTAGACTGTTACCTCTTGCAAAGCCTTGAATGAATCTGCAAAGCATTCAAGCTATGGGGTTCCATACGCTGGGCTCCTACGCATGTCTTGCTTGGTGATGGAGTGCTGAAAAGGTCAAGATGCAAACAACTGAACGTGCATCTGTCTTCCTTGTTGAAGCTCAGCACATGCAGATATGTGTCCCCCCCCCCCCCACCCCAGACAAAAGTGCACAGAGATTTGGTCAGTCTCTGGGGTGTCTCCGTCCAGTTCTGCAGCTGGTGTGTTTGTGGTGGGAGAGGCGTTCGGCGCGAAGGAAGCATTGTGGCTATGTCGGCTATGTGAATGCGAGCGCGGGGATAAACTTGGCCCACTCTTTGCCATTCTGGATTTAGAGCCTTCTGCAATTCCTGCATGTTGGAGTGCGTGTTAGTCTCTCTGTTGCTAGCAACTGCCTTCCCTGACAGCTCCAAACAAATGCTTAAAATAGCTGTTTAAGTGCTTACAAATAGAAAAACTGTTAACCCATTTCCAGTGGGAAAGAATAGTACACACATGTAACTTTATGAAGCTTGGAAGTAGTATTTTATATTCCTTAATTGCTGTGCTCTTTCTGCATTGTAAGACTGCCTGAACTTTTTCAGATCATAGTATTTATCATGATTACAGATTATAATAATTAATATTCTTAACTTTGCTACAGTTTATAAGAATTAACTAATTTAAGAAATGTCCCATGTACCTATTTTGTTAAAATGTAATCCTGCACCATGCTGTAAAACCATTTATACATATAGGCTTTCCTCTAGCTTTGCTTACAATAGTCTAGTTTATGAGGCTGTCCTTTCTTCTCATGTGAACCTCATGTGTAAGACAAAAGTCTGGTGCAAATCATGACTCTTGTTTTCTCAATATGAGATCTAGGCAAAATTTCAGTTATTTTGGAGGCATCACTCAAAGTTTTGAGTTTTGCTTGGGGATAAATTAAACTGAAGATCTGGCTTGCATTCTTTTTAGTACCTTTTCAGCAGTTGCTGGAAACAACATTGTCAATTCCTTAAAAAAAAAGAAAAAAAAGAAAAAGAACAAAAAGAAAGAAAAAGAAAAGAAGAGTTAAGTTCTAAAATTCCAGTCTGTTTCTTCAATAGTTTGTTTACTTCTTCATCCATGCTGATTTTGTTCTAGTGGAGCCGCTTGTGTATGGAAGCCTTTCCCTGCTGGTCTGCTCTAGGAAAAGCTCAAAATTAGCACTTTATGGATGTTTGCTCTGTAATCACTTTTTGTGTCTTTCTCATCCCTTTAAAACAGAATAAAGTGGAAAACCCCAGAAGCATTTTGGAAAGAAAACCTCCAATATTTGTCCCAAGTTTACAGCTTGAATTGGGGGGTGGAGAGGAAGCCCTACAGGCTATTTTTGGTATGTTCCTTGAAAGTACAGAATTTGTTCTCTGTAGGACTATTACCTGAAAACTTCCTTTTGGGGCACGTCTGTGGTGCTTCAGACCCCGTAAATTAAAAAACAAAACAAAAAATCTTTATAATATACTGCTTATTAGAACACATATGTGTGTTTAGATGGAGTGTGGACAGTTGTGATGATGATAAGGGATAAATAAAAACATACCCATGGATATAAGTAGTAGGCCAAAAGGTACTTGGAATGCATGCATGGGTGATTTCTTTAAGACTGTTCGAACAGAAAAGCAAGCTGCACAATTTAATAACATCTCTGAGAGCTCATTTTCACTGCCTCCCCAAATCGGTACCATCCTTTACTGCAACAGGCCAAAATATTTTACTGAAGTAGGAAGGATTTGTATTTTTCTTTGGTTTGGTTCCGTTCATGAGTTGAAGTTAACACTTTCTTATTGAGTACATATATTTTTCCCCTATAATGTGGTAATTCTACATTTTGTATCACCTTGCTTACTAAGGTGCTAGCCTATGATGCCATATGGCAGGAGTGGTCTAGACCGCAGTGGAAGTTGGTCACGCAGGGTTGTGTAGTGCCTGATCCTGCTGGCACGTAATCCTTCAGTGTAATCCTTCCCTCACCTCCTTCACCTTGCAGAGCTAATGAAGTCCACTTTCGAGTTCCAGGTTAGTATGGTGGTTTAATACAGCTCTGTCAATCCCCAGCCTCTGAGAATGGGGATGAGAGTTGTAGCTGGGCTGTTGGCAGGCCAGAGGGCTCTCCTGAGCCCTGGAGGCCATAGCTTCAAACTTCCCTGCACCAGAAAGGGACCAGTTGTGTGCGGATTTGGATAGCCCGTGAAAGCCTTCAAGGCCTTCAACGTATGCTATTTATTTAGGTATGTACTTGCTGGTCGCAGATAGCAGGCATCTTCAAGCAACAGTAGAAGTTGTCAAGCTTCCCAGATGTCAGTTTTTCCCTTTTTTTTATTGTGTGTCCATCTGTAAGTAGTTTCCCTTGGATGCCCTTACTCAGCTATGGGCATACTGTAGAGAGGTCCTTTTCTGCTGTGCGGTGTTATTCAAACAAGTAAGTCTTTCCTGTCTCCTTTGAAAGCTACTTTATTGATTTCTAGGCCTTTCATCTGATACAGTTCCCTATATTAGTCTGCCACTTGGGGATGGATGAGCCCACTTTTCCAGTGGGTTTCTTTTGAACTGGAGACTGTTCAGTTGGTTGGTTTTGCTTGTTCGCTTTGGGCTTGAGATGGTGCTTTTCTGTGGTGCTCCACTCCTGGAAAGTATTCCTTTACCTGCAGAGGCAACCTATCTAGGTGTTTGTGCAAAATGCCCTACCACTTGGTGTAAAGTGAAAGGAACATTAAACGGTCATCCTCCATTTACCTTTTTGGTTTTCTTGGACAACACTCTATTTCTCAGCTGCTTTGAGCTTTCCCCTGCCTTTGCTCCTAAGATCAATTCCTTTGCATTGCTGTGTACAATTTACATGGTCTGTTTTCTGCTTTCTCTTGTTCCCCTTGCGGCGATACACAGGAAAGCTGTGCTGCTCTCCTTCCTGTTGAAGGTGTCTGAGGGTGGTGAGTGGGAGGTTGCTAACAATCTGCAGGAACTGTAATGGTGGTAACTGTCTGGAAGAAAACGTGACAAAGTACGTGTGTGGGAGAGGCTTTAAGAGGGAGGTTGAAGCTGTTTTCATATACAGGACAGTAGGCATAGGATATGGAGAAGCTGTGCAAAAATCTTTGCAGATCTTCAACCAAACACAAGAACTATCCTACATTTTTGTTGCTTCTTTGGTTCTTACTCAAATCTGTTGCAATAGGTGAGGGTTTCACAGGGGCAAATTTCTGTTAGCTGTTTCCTTATTTGTGTTGCACTGTAGATCTCCAGTGACTTAATTAAAAAAGAAAGAAAAAGAAAACCCAAACCTCACCTATTGAACTAACTCCATCCTGTTCTTGCTCTGAAGGCATTAACCTGCCCTTTTTGTATTAAAGTAAATAGTGTATACTTCTTGTGCAGCCACCTTTACAGCTAGCTGAACAGAGTTGTTTGACTAAGAATCTCAATTTTTTCAGTATCCTTTACAGTGACTTCAATATTCACATTTTGCATGTAGATTTAAACAGTATTTTCTGTAGATTGGGAGTGGGACTTGTGGCTAGTATCCTACAAGCTATTCTTGATTCTGCCCCAGTTTATTATATGATCTTAGACGTTATCTTAGTTACTTGTTGTTCTTCGTCTAGTAAAATGTGGGTCATGATTCTTTCCCTATTTCATAGATGCTATGGGATCCAACCGTAATTAGCGATTTGGAGAAGGAAAGCTAGAGTGCCCTATCTCAGAAAGACAGGCACTCACTAGCTTGCTACATTTGACTTAAATGTGAAAATTGTTCCTGGAATCTCTTCATTGTGGTTGGAAGTGACTGAAACTAGAGGAGAGAGCAATAATTTGAGTTAAATCCCGTAGCAGCAGGATTTAGTGAGACATGATTCGTATCACTCTGATTTGATGGAGTTCCTGTAAGCAACTGACTGCATTGATGTGGGTAAGCTGAGAAGGTACCTTAGCTAGAACCCCTGAACACTCTTTGCTTAGCACATGAAAAATCTTACAAAACCAAAGTAATTATAAGCTGGGATTAAATGGTGAAATAGATGATTTGCTGCCATTTATTAAAATTTTCTTCATGCTTAATTTTGCCAAGGTTTGAGGAGGAGTTAGGGTCTTTCCTGGATCATTTCAGTGATTTATGTCAGGGAGAACTGTATGCAGACAATTGCAAAGAGAGATCAGGAATGTGCAGAATTTAAACTTATCTTACTAAATATAGGTGATGTAGCAGATGGACAAAGGAAAGCACAGGACTGCGGGAGGCTCTCAACAGATGGGCTGAAGAGTAGAGTTTAATGTTACTACAGAGTGCGAGATCATGAACTTGGCATGTGAAATGGTATAAATATGTGCATACTTGATGGAAAACAGTATTTAAAGAAAGAGAGTAATGTTGAGTGGTTAGTAAATATCAAGGCAAAAAGTTTTAAAGGAAGGGAGATGAGGAATGAATGAAATGTATGAAACAATGATTGGAATGATTTAATTTTTTCTTCTTTAAATCAAATAACCTTTTAATATTAACTTAAAAAATACATGAATTTAGAAAGGTTTTATAACAAACTCTCTAGGCTAATGACGAACTGGGATAGGATGACTGCAAACTGGGATATGATGACAGTGTAGTGTAGGGATGCCTAAATGATTTTGCAGACCCTGCTTTGGGTTGAGCAGAATCTGTTCAAGGGAGCTCAGGGCTGGTCCCTGCCCAGGGAGCAGCTCTGAGTGTGTCTGCCCTCCACACCTCAGAGCTCTGCTTTTTGGAAGTACTTTGTTGTCTGAGGACAGCATCCGAGTTGTATGTGGAGTTCTTCTCAGTCATCTTGTATAGTTAAGTAAGTCTCACAGGAGACTTTGCCTCAATCCAGCCCAGATTTCACAAGGCAGGCACCGAATCTTGGATAAATAACACTGCCTAACTTGAGCTAGCTCCAAGTACATATACTCAGGTGTCTTTTCAAACTGTTCAATGCTTCCATTTCTGGGAATACAGTGCAAGACCATTCACACTGTCTGCCTGATGGCATATTAACTCAAATATAGCATCATGCCCAATCAGCTGATCTGCTTTCAGAGATGGTTCCACTGCATTTACATATTACCACATCTGAACCTATATGACCTGCTGAATGCAGTCCTGGCTCTGTGTAAAGCCAGCTTGAGTATTTCTGCATGAACAGTGCGGTTAACCTGCAGACCAGATAATCTGCCTGCCTATTGAGTTGACTAGTTCTAAATATTGCTCTAAAAGTCCTCTGAGGTGGCTTGCCTGACAGTGTGCGCTTCTGCTTGTCTCTCCTTTCCCCTCTAGCAACACAGTATGATGGAAAAGGTAGGTAGGTAGTAAGTTAATTTTGCTTCTTTGCCTTCATTGAGCTCCCATGGGGTTTAGTTCTGTCATGAAGCCCTAGGATATTTATCTTTGTACTTAGGTAGAATGTGATAGAAGATGATTTTCTCACTGGCATTGAGAAACTGAATAAAGTGAGGTTTGAGTAGAGATCAAGGAGCGCAAGGGTTGTGAGTTGGTAAGGAAACAGGTGTTGTTTAGCATTTCTGGCAAATCTCTGTCACACCTTGTCTCATGAAAAACTAGTACAGATCTTTACCTTTCTGATATGTTTAGATTGAACAATTTTCTTGTGTTGTCTTGGCCTCAGTTCTTTGGATCCAGGTAGATATATTGATGTCTTTGTGTTTTTCATGTGCTTATGATCTTCATTAATAAAGTTCTGGTGCTAATGTGCAAATGGTGCTGGAGAAGTCACAGCTAAAAATGTAAACTCTTAAGTTCCTTCAGGAAGGTGCTATAGGTTAGTTTGTTAATGTTTTCCATTCCAGAAAATACTGCATATGTACCCTTTTTGTATATGCATGTCTAATTGAAGGGTTTTTTAAGCCTGGAAGTGAAAGTCTTGCAACAAGAAGAATTCTGTAGAAATCTGAGAGTATGTATAGTATTAAAGGAGGTGACATGCAATCTGTATTCTTCTGAAGAAATTTTGAAAGTGACTGATGACAGTGCATGCCAAATCTTAGAGTCATTAAAGCAAAGTAAACTGATCTTACGTTCTACTTTTTCTTTGTGTGGTGTAAAAGCAATGGAAAATATCATATCACTTCCATATGCTTGAAGACAAGACGCTATATCTACTGGGAATTATGATACGAGCGCTGGCTCTGTGCTCTATTCAGAGGTAAGAGCTGCTCAGAAGCATGCTACTCCGAAGCACGCTTACGCCTGGAAACACATTGCCATTTTACTGTGCTACTTCAGGCTAACTGTTGTGCTGAAAATAAAACAAAAAAACCCCAAAGCTGGTAACTGGCTAGGATGATGATAGAGTGAGCTCATCCCTAGACCTCGGGGAGGGAAGCCTGCTTAGTCAGAGAGCCAGCATTGCTCAGCCGATGAAGCTGCCAAGTGTGAGCTCTCCTGCAGCATAGTCGTGCTGCAGCTTGAACATCTATCTCTTCAGCTGAAACTATGGACTGTTGTTATTAAGATGACCCACAAGATATTTTTCTGCTGTTCTACTATGTAGAAAGAAACTCCTAAAAGCTTATTTCTGTGATGTTTTCTTTCTCCACTTAATACTGAATGCTCTAATCCTATTTTTTAAGAGCTCTCTTAGTTACAATTTCTTTATTTTCATATGTAATTGGGTGAGCTGGGATGTGTGTTTTGTTCAAAGTATCTTAAATCTCTTTCTCCCCCATAATGTCATTTTCACTGTCATGGTTTTTGTGCTGTTTCAGCTTCAATTTTTCTTCAGTCTCTACAGTCTTCCAAAGTGAGAAGGTAACTTCCATCAGAGGCGCAGAATATTTTCAAGGCCTCTTTATACAACACACAAGCACCTGTTCTTTTTCCCTCTTTGTAGGTTATCTCTGAACTTCTTTTGTTAACTTTGCATCTTAATACTTCAGTTACTTTTCTTTCCTAGATAGGTGCACCTGTAAACCACACTGAGCTCTGCTCTGTACACTCAAAGCCTTCTTATCTAGTGAAAGAACAGAGCCAAATCCAGCCAAGTGGACGTTTAGAGAGCTGTGTTAATGCAACACTTTCTCACTAAGCCGGGAGCTCTCCTTTTAAAAGTCTTCTGGATACTTGAGTATGGGTGGTAGTTGCAGACCTCAGCCACATTTAGTAAGAACAGCAACGGCTTTGTTTCAGAGGATTAGGGGAAAAAAAAAAGAAAGGATCCTTGAAGCTGTGTGACAGCTTTTGGGCAGTTATCTTTGCGTTCTTCCTCAAAGTGTAGAAAATCTGTTAAGCAGAGTTTCTAAAGGCCGTCTTGCAATTGACATTTGATCTGGTGGTAACGTCTTGTGATCTACAGAAAAACTTAGTTCTTGGAATTTTTTGAGTGATATGAAAGCATGCAGGAAGCATCAGGATTGATAGGAGGTTATCTGTTTCTCTGTGGAGAAAAATAGCGTGTAATGATTTCAGAAGGTAGAATAGTATCATAAGCCACTGTTATGATGTGGTGAAGGTGTTAGCTCTGTTAAATTTGTAGCAGCGCTGCAGGGCAAGCAAAGCAAAAACAGAGAACAGTATTAACACTCTTGAGAGGCATATAGCAACCTTTCCAGCTCTTTGTTTTTGCTACCAGAGATCCAGTTCCAGTTGTCCTGTTGTCCAACCAGTGTCCTGCTGTGGGATATTTTCCCCTCGGAGTGAGATTTTGCAATAGGATTTCATCAAATAAGTTTTGCTCGTTTGTGTACTAGTTGCAATTTAAGAGATTTTTCCATCTCATGTGTTTCCCAGAGTTATTTTAGTCCTGTTGAAGGAAGACTGGAAAACGAGCCGAGCGCCTGTGCTTGGAGGAGGAAGGAACGCCCTGGCGCTGCGATAGGGCTGGGTGGCGGCGGTCCAGGGTCCCTGCCAGGGAAGGGAGAGGGAGCGCGGGGAACAGCTATGTAACAGGCCGAGGAAGTGAGTCACCTCTCCTCTGGCTGAAACGCAGGCTCATGACTGCCCCAGCACCGAGGCCAAGCTTGGCCTCTGAGGTGGAAGTTGCATAAGTTTGAACCCTCTGCCTTTTCCTCCTCCTCCACGCCAGTATCGCATCTGCGCTGCAGCCGTGTCCATCTGCAGGCAGCTCAGCTTGAGGACCCTACTGTGCTTTAATAGTTCTTCATTTAATAAAGCGATTAAAGGATTTGTTGCAGGTTTTGCAGGAGTACGTATGTTTGCTTTTAAAGGCCGTACCTGCTTTGTGTGGACTTGCAAAATTCCAGGGCGGTTTCTGTATGAAATGGCCTTGTTCTGGCTTGGGAATTCCCTGTTGTACATATGATACAAAGGGGAAGGCTGCTGCTTTTCCATGTAGAAGGAGAAGAGATCTCTTTTGCATTTGATCCCGAATTGCATATTAGTTTGTGACTGTGAAATGAAATGTGCTATTTGAGTAATATATAATATTTTAGTAATAGGTACTAGTGAGTCTGCAAACATGCCTTCATTGCATCAATCGCTAAAAATGTTTCTCTTTTGTTATTTTCAAATCTTGCTGTATTCTGAGACTTCAGGGCTTCTGGACCGTACCTGCAACTGGTGCTTTACCTGCAGGTCTTCCCGTATTTTTTTATGACTAGTTCACCTGGGCAGAGGGAGTCTCTAAACTTCAGTTATGCAAAACTCCTGAAGGAGTTTTAAAATCTAGGTTGGTGGATTGCCATTTTGAGGGAAGACGAGTAGAATTGGCCTGGACTGTATGTCCTGGAAAGACTTTCGCCTGTTCTTTTTGTAGCTCTACACTAACTTGTTTGTTGGTATCCAGGAGCAGCTGTAACAATCTGCCTGAACTACTTTACTGTGAGTATGACCTGAGCAGGAGCTTTCAGGTGTTGGAAAAAGCCTCTGAGAGGGCAACAGGTTGCACAGGCCCTGTCTGCAGCGCGTGGATGCACAGGGGGCAGTTCTTGGTTGGACAGTGGTTGTAACGGTGTGGTGGTGAAGGGAAAGCAGCTGCCCGTTCCTTTCCTGCAAAATATTGAATGGAGCCTCTTACTGCATGCTTGGCTGCAGCCTTGGTGTGCCTGTGTGTGCGTTTTAAACGTCTCCGGGGGACGTGGCATGACATTTGTCTTTTGGGCAAGTCATGCTTTTTTGTTGTTGTTTTGTGTTTGGATTAAAAACAGATTATTCTGGCTGCAGTGAGACACAGAAATAATTGGCCAGATGAGAGAGAGTTTAAGAGGAAAGCCGTCAGAATGAGCTCGAGTGATCAGTCAGTAGTCTGGGTGCAACTACATTTTACATCATACAAATATAGTCTGATGTCTATTTTGTGAAAGCAAGATATTTTATGTACTCTGAGCAGGTCAAATCTGTCTTATTTCTTACTTGTATAATCCTGATCTTCATTTCCGTGGGAAATGGGGCAGGCATGCTTGTTATTGCTTACTTTGTGAGTGTTTTTGTGCCAGATATGTCTGCTGATGACTCATAGCAACTGCTTCTGTATTTCAGGCCCTATAACTAAGTGGATCCTACTGACCTCTGAACCACAAAGGATAAGAGTGAAAAGAAGTGGGAGAAGCACACAAAGAAAAAGGAAGTGGATGCACTTTCATCTGGACTTCTTCCCTACCATTTATTACTAAAACTGAATGGAAAAGAGAGACTTCTGTGCCTTTCCTCCTCCAGCCTCAGGGATGGGTGGACTGTGAATACAGTTTGTGCAGCTGGGAGAATAGCCTGAACCATGAATCTTCAGGCTCAGCAAAAGTCCTCAAGCAAAAGAACTGGGAAACGAATTGCCTATTTTAATGAGCAGGAAATAGTTGCATCATCAAAAGAACCGCAGCAGCAACTTAAGGAAGGACAGTACTATGGGCATGGAGGGAATATACCAGTCTCCCAAACTATGGAAATTTCCCATGCAGGGGGATTAACAAGCGCACCCAACAATGTTGCTTTGATGAACTCTGTTTACAATCAAGATCGGGGAGAATCGATGATGATGTCCCAGCAGGTGACAGCAGTCAAATGGCAGAATTCATTAATGGGAAACCGGTTGCCAGAGAGGGGTGATTCCCACTGGCAGTCTCCACCTGCAATGTGGAACCACAGTATGGTTTTTGGGGGTAACCCAAAAGGAGCTCATTCCAACGCCAGTGCCCCGGGCTTCTATGGCCACCCAGAAGCCCTTAAAAGAAATCAAGAGAAAGGAGTGTTTGTGTCCCAGCTAGACTTGTATGAAGATGCTGTCCAGCAGATGATGTCTCAAAAGGCTCAGCTGGAACAGCAAGCCCTGGTCAGACAGCAGGCCCAGATGAATTCTTTTCACCAGATGCAGAAACAGCAGCAGCAGAATCAAAGTCTGCCATTACAACCTTTCCAACTTGCATTTGGTCACCAAGGCCAGAAGCAAGGTCTTCCTGAATTGTTACATGTCTTTCAAGAAGCCCCAGCTTCTTCCAATCCAGCATTTACTGCTCCACAAAAACAACAAGCTCTTCCCCAGCTACAACTGTTTGAAAATTTCTATCCTCAGCAGCAGCAGCAACAGGCTGCCACACAAGCCTACAACCTACAGCAAGCTGCTTCCATAGCACAGCCTCATGTGGCAGCTGCAGCACCTCAGCATCACATGATGGCACACCAGTTTCAGCAAACAGAGAGGAACCAGGAACTGCTCAAAGCTCTAACAGAGCAGAACCAACAGACTGTGCTACCTCAGACCCAGATTCCCTTTCCAAGGAGGTCACGGAGACTCTCCAAAGAAGGTGTCCTGCTGACATCTGCAGGAGAAGTGTTGGCTTCCAAACAGGCAGAAGAACAATCCAGCAATTTATTTTTGCATCACTGGCAAATGCATCAGCAAGAGGTCCCATTACAGCAGCCCCCTGAAGCACTGGCCCACAACAAAAGTAGCTGTTCACACCCCAAGAGAATGGATCTGGGGCAGAAGGACGTCCTCATCAACAGCGAGCTGCAGCTGCGCCAGGCAGACATAGACAGGCAAGGAACAGCCCAGAACGGTAGAGATGGTGAGAAGCAGACAGCAGTGGCTGAAGAAAACACTCAGAGAGCTAATGACTTTCTAGGTGTCAGAGGTGGAGTAATCCAGAGTACACGAAGGAGACGGCGTGTTTCTCAAGAAGCCAACTTGCTAACTTTGGCCCAAAAAGCTGTTGAGCTGGCTTCTCTTCAGAATGTCAAGGTAAGATGTACAACCTAACCAATATTTTCTCATCATGCCATATAGTATACATACAAGGTTCAAATTATGCAGCATAAAGGAGGCCACTAGCGGATTGGGTTTTTTTGTTTTGTTCTGTTTTGTTTTTTCTTTCAGTTGTGGTTTGGCTAATCTTTCAGTGAGTGCCTCCTATGAGAAGTAAAGATATGCTTTTCCTTGGAAGCTTTATTGCCAGAAGGTGATAAAATATGGATATTAGAACACGAGCTACTTTTACCTACAGTGTTTGGCTTCTTGAGTTGATGCCCAGTGAGACAATTAGAGGAAAAGGAAAAGTGTTTTCTTTTTCTTTTTTTCCCTTTTTCCCCTTCTGTCTTGTCATCTCCCCCCCCCATTTTTTTTCTGTCTGTTGCTGCTTTTCTGATCTCTTCCTTAGAAGAATGTGCTGCTTGACTAAATGACCTGAACTAATAAAGAGTGGAACAAGCATTCATGGCTTACTCTATCTCTTGCACTGAAAATGGTGCAGTGACTGTTGATACTATTTTTAATCCTTTTTTGCTCTAACTCTGATTAAGCAAGCTATCTACAAGTGGATTTGATAGCAAACTAGGGAGTAGTTAGCCGTGTGAACTAATTTCTCCTAAACTCCCACCCATTGCACATTTATATTCTTCAAGGAAGGCGTAATTCAGTTTGATCACCGACAGTGACAAGAGAAAATGGAAAGAGCATCTAGGAAAAGGGCCTGGCAGTTGAAACAAGAAATTGCTCATCTGAAGCTCATGTTAGCTTGTACCTTGATTCACCATATGAAGACCAAATAGAGAAATATTTTTGACAGATGCTCATTTGTTCCTTGCAGTTATATGAACAGCTTGTTTGCTTCCATGATGGCACTAGCAGAAGAACTCTATATTCATATCCTTTCAGGCTTTCAGGATGAGTCTTTTAAAAAGGTTAAAATTCTTATCCTGAGTCTGACAGATCCTGCATCTTTAAGAGGGTTGGGTATCATGTGAGAGAAAAAAAGAAAATGTGTTTACAGGAGAGTGGTCTGCCTCTCTTATCAGTGAGTTTTCCACCCCAGAAACCTTCTAGCATAGATTATGTGAGTAGTATACAAGAAGGCCATAGAATTAAATTATTGATAGATAAAGTTATATTCATAATTTGAATCAATTATTTGAATATTTCAATATAGATAAGGTGTACCTTATGCAAGAACATTATTTTGGACAGCAGTGTCTATGTGCCATATACATCCATTATATGCATGTGCACTCCATGCAGGAGTTGTGACTCAGGCTTTGGGCCAGAGCCCACCTAGTGTGCCTGCCCTTTTCAGGTAGTGCAAGCTTATTGCTGCTTACAGACTGCAGCAAATCCTTCACTCTTTATTAGTGCCTCATTTCACACAAAACTCTGTTGTACGTGAAGAGTTGGTGTCATTTGTTTTGTTTAATAACAAAACAGAAAACATTTCTCAGATCTAAAGTGATCTTCTCAAGATTGCCTGGATTTAAATACTGCCTTATGCAGTGGGGCTTTTCAGGCATGTGAGAAGGGAATGGATGAAGGGAGATGAAGGTTGTAGTTACCCTTCCTCCTTCTGCTGGCGGAGAGAGGTATTACCCTCGGGTAGAGCATGTATTCCCAGCCCTACAGCAAAGGGCCCAGCATCTGAATGCTCTCTTTTCTTCTGCACCTTGTCTTCATTGCACCTGTGTACTCATATTTGCTGGGATATTGCTTCCTAGCTGCATGCTCTTCCTGCAGATGTTTTACCCTTCTCTCTTATTCTCCCCTCCTCCCACACTCAAACTGTTTCCACAGTGGCAGAAAGACAGATGCTGAAAAATCCTAGGCAAATGGATGAGGCTGACCACAGATTAAAGACATGTGAAAATTTAAGAGCAATAATGCAGGCTTTTGTCTTGCTGATCACCATTGTCCAAAATGGAAAAAAGTATGCCATCTGAGAAAACAGGGAGTCAGAGACTGTTTAAAGGAGCCGAAAGGATTCCCCTGTGCCTAGCGGTCCTTCACTGATGCTTCACAGTCCCAGGTAGTTCTTGATGCACCTTAAGAACATAAAGGTGGCAGTGACGAACATCAAACTGTCAGGCTGTGCAGCTGGCAAGACACCGTTTCCTCCCAGATCCCAGCTCCAGTTTTTTACTTGGACGGTGTAG
Organism: Rhea pennata; assembly: GCF_028389875.1. Classification (NCBI taxonomy): domain Eukaryota; kingdom Metazoa; phylum Chordata; class Aves; order Rheiformes; family Rheidae; genus Rhea; species Rhea pennata. The sequence goes on along the minus strand of NC_084667.1, from coordinate 15,099,931 downwards.
TGATCCACGAGAGGAGCTTTGGTGCAGACCTCTCATTCAGCATGTGTGCTTGACCAAAGCAGTATCAAAACTGTTGCGGTAGATTCAAAGGAGGATACAACACTGGCACTTTCAGAGGGCTGAGCAACTGTCAACTCCTACCATATTCGTGAAATCAGCTCTGTAGGAGGAGCCCGATATACCTCTTGCTTTTACTTCAGTGACTTTCACATCTGCCTTTCCCATGGTCTTCCCACAGCGCTGAGGCCGCTGGCTATGCCACTGGATACAGCGTGTTCCTTCGTGTTGTTCCCTGCTGAGCCCTTTAGACCTTTCACTTTCTCACAGCAGATTTAGGTAGCCACCTCAAAACAGAAACTTGGCTGCCAGAAATGCTGATCAAAGGTCCTAGTTTAGAAAAAACCAGTATTCTCGAAGTCTTTAGCCATATGTGTCCTTGCCTGTGTGTCCCCTAGGCAGTTTCAGGTCAAGCAGATTGTTACTCAGTTCACAAAAACAGGATACGTTGTTTCAATGCAGTCATCTTCTCTTCCAGAAGAAGTAAGGTCTCCGCAGGATCGCACTGTTGGATGATATTTGTAGGTTTACAGATGTTGTAATGTGGAGACATTTGACCTTTACATGTTACTAAAAAATGGATTTAAGGGTCCCACACACCTAATCTCTGCAGCAATGAGATCCTGCAGTAATGAAGCCTGACAAGCTTGCCTAGCAGATTTCAGCCAGGGAATTTTCCCTTTTTTGCACCTGAAAGTAAAATGGACAAGATATACCATCCTCTTTAGCAACCCCCTAGAGAACCCCCTAGAACAAAAAGCTTGCGGTGTTTTTGTGTGTATGTGGCAGACCTGTGGAACTGCAGTTCTGGACTCGCCTCCCTTACAGACGAGCTTCAGTTTGACTTCAGAGAGAAGCTGTCTTTTCCTAGCAGCAAGATGATGCAGGATGATGGCAGAAAGCAAAGTACAGGCAGGCCTTTCTGAGGCTGATGTGGTTTTTGGCTTGATCGCAGCAGTGGCCTTGGAACAGTTTTTCCAGCTATCACAACTAGGTTTTCTCTGAGAAATGCAATTTTTTTTTCTTTTTATTTTTTTTAAAGACCACTTGAGGGGTACATTTGGTTAACCTCAAAATGACTGATGACTTTCTGCGAATGTCCTGGAAGACATTCTAGGTCAGTCATTTATTCCTTGATATTTATGCGAGAGCCTAAATGGAAATCCAGTAAGTTGTACTTGCTGAAGTTATCCAGCAGCCTTCCTGACTTTTGTGCTAGAGACTCTGAAATGGCTGAAAACTCATAGCAGTTCTGCAGTTGAAAGTCCTGTCCCTTGCTAGGAGGGCTCCTCTCTGCTTACCTCTAAACATAATCAAACAGTTTGAGAAAACTAGTTAGGGATCTGAAACAAACTACTTGATTCCAAAACTGATTGTATCACCTCTTAGCAAACCTTTGAAGGCATAGTCGGTATGTGTGATCTTTCGGTGCTCTGAACCACAGCGTCCTTGAGGCTGTCTCAGCTTGTTGTATGAAGTTTCCTTTTCTCAACTTCTTATATTGTTCGGGTCTCCTCTTTACTCTTCTCTCAAGAAGTGGTAGTCTCTTCCTCAAAAAGGAAGAGGGTCCTTGGCAGGTTGTCTTTCAACCTTGAAAATAAAAAGAGCACAGTTAATCCATCATACAGCCAAAGAAATACGACTTCTTTTTGTGTGACTAGCTGCAGTGGTTTCCTCCTTGCAATCAGGAAATTAGTTCATGTCTCCAAGTGACCTATGGAGATCTGTGCTTGCCACACAGGAAGTGTCTGAGATTTTTAGATAGGTCAGAATTGGTACTGGTTCACAGCTCTGCTATTGTTCTGTTAAGTACCCCAAAAATATTCACCGGAGTGCTTGCAATAATGGTAGCCACACCAAGGGGGAAAATCATCTGAAAAAAGCAAGACGTTTGCTCTGCAGCAGTCTGTAGTGATTGCTGTGTCTGTTCTAGGATGTAGTCTGAACACAAATACCCAGAGACCACTCTAAACACTGGTGCAGAAATATCTACCGTGGACTTTACTGGCATACACTGCTTCACAAGAAAACCTCAGAGCTATACCAGATGTTTATCTAGGCTTCAGTAATAAGGTAATGTGATGATGACATGTATTTCCCTGATGAATGGAGGCCTTTATATAGCAACATGAAGCTGTATGCAAGGTGATGCCTCAAGTGCGGGCAGGACTAGTGGAAGTATATATCTGTTTCATGTAGATGACCCATTTCTGTGTCTAAAATGGCACCCTTGTTAATCTGTCTTTCCTGAAGTGGCGGACCATATGCTAAGAACATGTACAAGGGCCCCTTACTATACAGAGACGGTGTTCCCCGGTGACACCTGATGAATGACCTCCAGATCTAAAATTAATAATCTCATGGGAAAGTGCAGGTGCATATCAATATCCTGGAGTGAAGGGAGGTCCTCAAAGCTGAAGAATGAATTCCTCCTGAGTGCAGTCTGGGGCAGTTGATAGCAGCTGTGACGTTTTGTCTCTGTTTCATGTTGCATATTGCTAGTATCTCCAGTTTCTGTGAAGAAGCAGTCAAATTTCTAAATTACATATGGCAAAACTTTTTTGTGCACAATTAACCTTACTCCAATAAAAGGTTTTGGAAGAAGGGAGTCTTAAGTCGTCTTGTTAGGATCAGTATTGCTTTGGAGAGAGGCTAGAGCCCTAGCTCCAACTGAGACTAATGCATCTTGTGTCAAAGAAGCTATACCTTTCTCAATATAAGTATAGTATCAAAGTGGGATTTCAGTCTAGCCCTTCTAGCTATCAAGGGCTGTTTATGGGTCAGCTGTAGCGTGTGCTCTTGTTTGTCAGGTCAGTGAAGCTGGTTCTCTTGATCTCTGTAATACAGTGAGAATACTGGGAAGGGCTGAATCTCTATGGCAGAACCTGCTTATGCTTAGTTTCTTTCAGGCCTGGGTGTTTTTAAGGACACACAATAAATTATTTTCGAAGAATTTGAAGTAAATTTCTGCAAATTTGGGGATACTAGGTTGGAGATCACTTGCCATACCTGAGAGATGATATGCCTTAGTTTTCAGTTTGCAAAGCACAGAGCTTTTCAGTTAGCTTCCTCAGTGATTTGTGACTCTCAGAGAGGATGAGTTTGCATACTTAAGTCCATTCAAAGGCTTTTGAAACAGACCTCTAGTATGAGACGTTCCAAAATAGTGAAAGGAGCTTTTTCTATAGGTTCTACATTATGCCTCAGCAGAACTCAAGCAGTGCCCTTTACATCCCTGAAAAGAGGCGTTTTCAAAAGTTGTTCTTTGACATCTGACTTCCAGGTGAGCTGGCAACTGCATTGAAGTTGATCCTAGAGTGAAATGAACATGTGGATAGTCTTTTGAAGAAGTAGAAATCACTCATATAACAGTACCTGAAGTTATTTTGTGTTACAGTATCCCTGTGTTTATTCAGTAACTCAACTTTCATTCCCATCTCTTTGAAGGCCAATTTTTCAAGGCTTGCATGAGTCAAAGAAACCAGAGACATGAAAGATGGACCTATGCAAAAAAATGCTGGCGTGCTGTTATGCCATATTGATCCTGTTGAGCAAAAGCTCTTCAGTTTAGAAGTTAGACAGTAACCTTCAAAGGCTCCAGTTATAATAAGGAAAGCAGCTTCTGACATCTGAATTGGGGAAAAAATGCAGGAAAAAGCTAACTGGTTTTTGTGTGGGAAATATTGTTAACTTTATCATAGTTCAACCCTTTTTTGGAAAATAAATCTGGTATTTGAAATAAGTAACCTGCAGCTTACAGTTATTACTAGAACTGAAGAACCTTTGTAGAAGTTGTAAGCAGGGTGTACATTGGTCTCAAAAGTAAAATATCAAACCATAGGTGGTGAAATGAAGCTTAAGAGTGGTTTATATAAGTTTTTAGCAGTTGATATTTTTGACAGTCCTAAAGCCTTTCTTATTAATTTTGCAAGTGCTTTTGTCAAGTATTCTTTTTCCTCCAGTTCTGAATGCCTTTCAGCTTGCAAGTTGCATTAAATTACTTGATTTGTGCAGAAAGTGAGAAGTCATCTGACTGTTATTTAAATACTAAAGAACTTTTAAGGAATCTTCTTTTCCTCTTTTCAGGAATTGGATACTTCAGAAGAGAAGAAGAGTGTGCTAGTAGCAGCTCCAGGACCTACAGCTGCTAAAAGTGTCGTGGAATTTGCCAGTTCTTCACCAGCTCCTAAAAGAGCCCGGGAAGATAACAGCCTTGTGCCTCTTATCATTCCTGTGTCTGTGCCAGTGAGAAAAATTGACTTGCAGAGCCTTGGAAAGGAGAAGTGTGAGGATGGGAAGCTCCAGAGAGGCCAAGCAAATGATCGGGCTCCTTGTGAACGCAAGCCTTCTGTGATAGTCACTCGGAGACGATCTAATCGTAATACCAACATGGAAACCTCAAATCAGGTATGGACAGGCTAAGAAATCAAAGATGATTCAGATCCAAGTACATAGTTTTTATCCATAAGCTTTTCTCTTGAAATAGTTTGATTCCAAGGTTTGTGCTTGGTTGGAATGGATGTAATCTGAGGACCTTGGTTATGTCTTTTTTTTCTGTCGTATCCTATGTTTAATATTTGGGTATCACTAGTTTTTCATGACCTATACTAATACAGCCAAGGAATGCCCCACTGCTAAGCAGTAGAGTAAATAAAGACAGATGGTCACTAGAGTAAATAGTGTGTCTGCTTGATGTGTTTGAGCAAAGAGTGCTTTCTCCATATGTACATACATGCCATTATATTGTGAGTAGTGCTTATATCTCTGTGTATGAGTAAAATCCAAACTGAAGATTCACTCTCATGGAATTGAAATCTCTTGCTGTGGTTCCAAAGGTCAGTATTTTAGTGTTTCCCTTCAGTGTGTTGTGGGGTGGTGGTGGTTTTGTTTTATTTTGGTCTGGGCTGGTTTTTTTTCTGTTTGTTTGTTTAAGCTTTTATGTCTCCTATATTGGTGAATACAGAAGAATATTCTGATATTGAAAGAAATGACAGTGTCAGATGTCCAAAGAGGTTTTTCTGCATTTAAATGTTTGACTATCTGAAGAAGTGTCATTGCACTTTCTTCTGTTATTTCTCTTACAACTGTCTGGTGTCACCCTACATCTGTATCAGAGTTCTGCTGTAATTATATGTCCTTTTTGAGAGTTAACGTGAGGTCGTTATCTGCCCCAAAGGTGGGAACAGATGTTTGTGGATCTGTTAAAATATAACTTCAGAAGCACTCAGGTGATGTTTCTGCCTAATAGGTCTTGAATCCATTCCATTCCTCACCTTCTTCCTCCCTCTTTTGTGCTAATTGTTGAGACTACCCAACCTATCCAGACTTTGGGCTGCCAGGGAAAAACATTGTCATCTCCCTGAAAATTTTTCAAATGACCTGAAGTTTTAAAGTGAGATTTGAGCGTGTAACTTTTTTTCTAATAGCATGAAGATGCTGTTCCAAAGGATGAAGCAGAGGGCTTTGCCCGGAAACCAAAGCAGCGCCCAAGACCTGAGCCACTCTTCATACCACCAAAAGCTGGCACATTCATTGCACCACCAGTTTATTCCAACATTACTCCGTATCAGAGCCACTTACGGTCACCTGTCCGTCTGGCAGATCATCCTTCTGATAGGAACTTTGAGCTACCTCCTTACACTCCTCCGCCAATTCTTAGCCCAGTGAGAGAAGGATCTGGGCTGTATTTTAATGCTATCCTCTCTTCAAGTGGTCATTCAGTTGCACCTCCAATGACTCCTAAAAGTGCTCACAGAACTCTGCTTAGATCTAGTAAGTTCCATTTTTGTTGTTTCCCCCCTACCTTTCCCTTCTTGGCTAATTTGTAATGAAAAACTGAAGCAATAGGAGGACAATTATGATTTTAGGAAATGTTGGTATGTGGAACCTGGATATCTTGCTAATAAATTCTGGGCAGCTCGGATAAAGGAAATGCAAAATTGCTTCCATCTGGGGGTGCATTCACATGTACTCTGCAACACCCCCTAGTGACATCCTCAAGAATAGATTTAATACTGGAAAAGTTGGTTTCTCCTCTGTTGTATGTTGTCATTATCCTGAGCTGAGGGAGCATTAAATAATTTTTGCTAAAATGAAAATTGACTGGAAGATCAGTTCTCCATAGACAGCTTAAACTCTTTTAGCAGTTGGAAGAACTGGTAGTTAGACTACCAGTTTTGAGAAATAGCTCCAATATGTTCTTCACACAGCTTGTATATCTATTTTGAATTTGAATGTGGGTTTTGGCTGAGCAGTTCTTTTTTTTGATTTGCAGATAGTTCAGAAGTTACCCCTCCTGTTCTTACAGTAATGGGGGAAGCCACCCCAGTCAGCATTGAACCGTAAGTACTCACTGGAGTCCTAGCCTGGTAGTAAACATGGTTCTTCTTGTGCTCCTAAATCTTCAAACTGCTCCTTGTGTGGTGATATATCTCTTAGAAATATCTGAACTCTTCCTATTAGTGGCTCAAAGTACAAATTGGCTTTATTCAAAAATGACTGCACACAGTAAACAACATTTATTTTGGGCAAATATATCTTGTAATTCTGGTGATGTATCTGCTTTCTATGACTATGGATCTCTCTCTGGGCTGAAAAAGTATTAGCTAAAGTTAGCTGGAGGTGAATATGTCCTGTTCTGCTCTATATAAATATTCCTTTGTATGCAGTATATTTGTTTTAGAATGGGGAAAGAATGCTCCTTTAGAGGAAGGGCGAAGCATAGCATGGACAGATACAGCTGGCTCTCTGATTGTCGAGTTGCAGGTTATCTGTGCGGTACATGTTAGCTTTGACGCAGTTTTGAACACAACTTTTCTGCTCCTGGGCTAGCTCAGTCTGAGAGCAGTACAGCCATTTCTATGTAGTATGAGGCTGAGCTGATGGACCTTGTTAGACTTTTTAGCTGGCTGTGTGCTCAGCACGTGCAGACATACCTGGACCAAGCTGCACTGAGGAATACACAGCTGGGGTTATGAGCTTGGGCTCAGCGCCAATCCTGTCAAACATGGCAGGAAAAGCAGAGTGGCAAATGTCTATGCATAGCCCTTGCTAACCCTCTAGGAGGGTTATCAGCTGGAGTGAAGTATGCAGAACTACGGTGACTTAGATCAAGTTTAGTGTTATACCAGCTCAATGAGCTCTTGCAAAAAACAAAACATGGAGAAGCATGACATGAAACTGCCCACGTGGTGTAAAGAGACCCATGTGGCTCTACAGTGTTGACTGAGCAGTCAGGCGTCTCTGCTCTAACTCTGAAGCATAGCCTGTAACATTTGAGATTTTTAGCTCTCTACACTATCCCCAGGTAAAGAAGAATAGACTTCTGTTATGTTTTTCTGAAATAGCTTATATTTTAAAAATATAACCAGAGGATTTGCTGTCAGTTTATAGGGCTTCATCCCTTTTTACCTTCTCCCTTCATGTTCTAAGTTGTTTTCTTCATTTTTGGCAGCAGACTGTCCTAAGCCAATATTGAAAACAGTTCAGTTGCAATTGTGGATGAACCTAGATCAGTCTTGTCACCTTTGAAAATTCCCTCTAGGCCCAGACTCTGGTTCCAAGGCAATTCAAACAGATATAAATAATTCCTGGTTTCTTCTCTTACATCCTATCTTGCACCAGTACCACTGGTACAAGCCCATTCTTGGAAATAAACCAACTTCAAAGTGAATTTGGGCAGCACCAATCTGGAGTCTATTATGCAAACATCCTCTAAAAAGGGAAAGATGTCAGGAAACACATTTTTTAGTTTTGAGGGGATTTTTTTAAGAAAAAATATTTAATTTGCTCCATTAGTTTTTATTCTTGGCTCTGTCAGCAGTTGATTATAGCTTGCCCTATGCTGTGCTCTAAATTGCTTGTTCTTTGCCAGAGCTTCTGCTAATGCTGCTTGCAAAGTCATTTCATTGCAGAGATTTGGAGTAGGAAATTTGATAATGCAGGTAATTCTTCTATTTGCAAAACAGTTTAACAGGCAGCGGATGTCACAGATCCTGGTGTCATAGGGCTCTTGCTCCCTGCAATTCAGTTGCTGCCAAGTCTTTTGGAGTCACCCCTCAGCTAGCCAGCCTCCAGCACAGCTATGGTGCCTGAAGCTTACTCTTGCCTTCTCGGTTCACGGCCTCCTTTCTGGATATTGCAGTACTCTGAGGTGCCGTGGGAGCACTATCAGCGCTTAAAGGCAAGATCTTTTGCTGTACTGAAATCTAGGCTTCATCAGCAAAGGAATCATGGAACAATTTGTCTTGAACAGAGCTCTAGAGGGCATCTGGTCCAACTCAGAGCAGCGCCAAATTAGATCCAATTGCTCAGGTAATTGATCAGTTCTTGCAGTGGAAATATGGTTTTATTTGGACATTGCAGGTACAAGGTCTAATTCTTAGGCTCCATGAGCCTAGGAATATTGTATTATAAGTTTAGTTTCAAGATAAAGAGCAACTTCTGAGATATCCCTTCAAGCCCACAGTCTTTTTCTCCATCTCCTCCAGTTACCTCTGTCCCTCCTTTTCTGCCTCTCAGAAGTGATGCCAGAAGAGTCTGTCTCAGAGAACAAAATCTCCCTAATTTACTAACTCAGTAACAGTTTTTCTTTTCTTTCTTTTTTTAACCTGTTTCCAGTTAACAAGGAAATGTTAACGATTGTCAGCCATCCTTTCTAGGGTAGGTCAGTGTACTTACCGCCCTTGCCTTCTCTTTGAGATCACATGCCCTAGCAGTGATACACTGGACTAATTGCAGTGAGTAGAAAACTCCAGACTAACGTCGTTCTGCAGTCTATCACAGTGTGCTGAAAGGAGGAATTATCAAGGATTTTGTTTTGTTTTTGTTTTTTTAGTAAGGTCTTCTGCTCAGTCTTGCATGAAATCTCTGACTTCCTATTTTCAGCCTGGATAGTGTCATTGCAGTCCCACAAGATGGGACATGGGCAGGCGAAGGAAAAACTGAAAGTCCATAAAATGCCATAGCATTTTAGCAGGCTTTTTTGTGCTTGTAAAGCATTCAAATCCAGACTTTGAGTTCTTCCTCAGATTCTTAATTCTCAACGCAGGTTCCACTGTTATGTGTATTTGAGATTGTATTTTGCAAAGTAGCATCCATTTTTCTGAATCTGTTTTCTGTGATATATACTGGAACAGTTATAACCATAGATATCAAAAATGGGATTTTTTCTTCAACCTAGTTCTTTCCTGCCTGTGACCATGACTTGAGATGTATAGCGTCCCTATCATTTTACCTTCAAGATGAACTGGAGATAATGTTTTTTGGAAACTGGCTGGTACTATGTGTCCCTACCGTATCTGTCACTGGTTGCTCTGGATTTTACCTTATCATCACCCATTGCAAGGAGGCTAGCACCAGTCCATGTGCCTAGCAGATCCTGCTTGTCCAAGGAGGAGTCCCACCCTGTGAATGTCCAGGTGTGGTTGAATGGGTGGACAATGAAGTGTATAGAGTAGTTGTTTTCTGCATCTCTTCTGCTATAAACACATGAATTAGAAGCTGTTCCCCCTCAAATGTGAGGAAGTAGACTTGCATCTGCTGTTGATACAAAAGAAATAATCTGTAAAATCTTCCTTTACATCTGTTGGAGGTCAACCATTTGTTTTGAAGGCAGGCATTTCTGTCTAGTGGTGTCAGTAAGCATTTGCATCATGAGACAGTATCAAAGTGATACGTTAGGCAGAAAAGGAAAATCAAGGTGTTTCCTTCTTTCTCGTCCAGAACAGAAAACAAAACCTTCTTCCTTCCTTTTGATACCACCACTTTCTAGGATTTCAAAACATCCTGTTGGATCATTTTCTGATATCTCTCTGGGATTTTTCTATGGGATATCTGTGGGTTTTCAAAGCCTTATAGATATTATACACCTTTTAATATTTTATAGATAATCCCCCACCTTTTTCTAGACTCTTGTTTTCACAGTAGGTATGTATGTGTCATTTCAGAACAGCAGAGGACCGTAAAAAGGTGGAGGCTGGTATTTCTCAAGGATGGTTTTGTTACTCTTGTATCAGACCATGCTTTTTTTTCTGGTGTATGTGTTTTCCCCTCATGTTAAGGAAACAAAGCCAAGACTTGAGAATTATAATGAGCCTTACTTTGGGACAGCAGCTATGTGTATTTCTAAAAAAGTTTCTCTTTCGGAGTTTAATCATCTTGTGGGCACTGCCTGATTATTCTCGAAGAACAGCTTGTCTCTCCCTCCAGGGCGTTAGGTTTAGCTCAGTTGGTTAGAACGTGGTGCTGATAATGCCAAGGTCGTGGGTTCAGTCCCCATATGGGCTACTTGTTTGAGGGTTGGACTAGATGATCTCCAGAGGTCCCTTCCAACCTTAGCAATTCTATGATTCTTTACTGTTATTTCAGGAGCTGTCAGTCTAGTGTTAGTTGACTGACATCCAAAAAAGAAACGTTTTTGCAGCAGGCCTAGACATCTTATTTCAGAATAAATTTTCATTATTTTTACACTGGTCTGAGAAGCACCAGTTCTGAAATATGTTGAGTTTGGGTGGTGTTTTTGTTTTGTTTTTGCTAGCAGTGTGGACTTTTTGACTCTATTTCCCTTTTCTCCGAGTTGCATATGTAGTTGCTAAGTTACTCAGAATGAAAGTTGTCCTTCGGCTTATCCAAAATATTTTGTGTTGAATTTAAGTAGCCACTGCAATTTCTCTATTTAGTTTGCCATTGACTAAGAGATGTAGAGCAGTGACAAAGGAGATCCATGCTTTCACTGCTTGCTGGTGTAGACCTCTGTTCTGGTAGAGTAGTCTTTCAAAAAAAATTTATTAATCCATCTCCAAGCACAGAATTCTGTTTGGAATTCTTTTTTATTCTGTAAAGAGTAAAAGCTCTGTGGATGGTCAGGTGAAGAAGAAGCATTTACTTAAAGCAAGTATAGTGCTCTGAAGATAGCTTGTTGTGAAAATGCTGTCCTCTAATTCAATATCTAAATGTGTGGAATTGTTGCCACAAGAATTTGATTTGGTTTTGGTAAGGACAGATTTTCATAAGGATAAGCAAGATGGTCTTCACTGTTTTGTATTCTTTATTCCAGTAGATTGAAGTAGTTTCTAGAAGAGATTAGCTTGTGTCAAGATCCTAGAGGACTGAATTTTGAGATTGATCCTGCTTTGAATGAGGAGTTGGACCAGAATGTCTTCAAAAGTTCCCTTCAACCTAAATTATTGTATGATTCTGTAGTTATGACTTGCAAAACATTGATACTGGAAAAGTTTTTGCTGTCTTATGGATGAGGAACATGTTTGCCACAAGAGAAATTTGTATGACAGCGTCTCAAAGTAGTGATTACTGAAAGCTAATAGCTGTTCTTTGAGCAGATTTTAGGAAATCTCAGTTTAAATACAATTTCAACCATTATTGATAAGGCAGTGGAAACTGTTAATAGGCATAAAACCTTTCAGCTTTTGTCATATTTAGTAATTTAATCTAGAACATCTGAAATCGTTCCTGCTATATGCAAGAGCCTGCTGCATTTCGGTTTCTTCATAATGCGTGCTTTTAGCAGAGATGGAGACTTTGAATATTGTATAGAGGCTCTGATGAGCATTACTTGTTATTTCTGCAGGCGAATCAATGTAGGAACCCGCTTTCAAGCCGAAATCCCGTCACTCCAGGACAGATCTCTGGCTGCAGTTGATGAACATAAAGCAGAGCTAGTGTGGCGGCCGTGGGGCGACCTGGAAACCAACAAAGTCACCCAAGAGAGTGGTAAGAATGTGGAAGGCTGCACTGTACACTGTAGCTGTAGCAGGGATAACCACGTATCTACCATGGGCATAATTTTAAATATCTCTGCTGCCAATCAAGTATTATGTTTGACTGAATGGTTGTGAAAGCAAACTTGGGAGCAAAACTTGTTTAGTGGGTTGTAGCAGGAGTTGTTTGGGATTTTGTTTAGGTTAAATTGGATCATTTGTAAGTCAGGCAAAGAAGAGGCCTTGTGTTCAGTGAGCTCCAGGGTCTCTGCTAACTTTTGAATGCTACGTGCAGTCAACTTAATTTCAAGGAATGTTCTAGATATAACAGTATTTTGGAAAAATTAAGTTATAGATGGAAATCAGGATGAAGACGCAAGAGTTGTGGCAGCTAGTAGGCATGTTGAAGAGCTGTCTGCTGTTGGTGCCCATGGGATATAGCATGTACAAATCCTGAAGGGAAGAGCAAGGGGGCAAGCTTGGAAGAAATATTTCTGATAAAAGAGAAAAGAGGGTATAGTGAAATGGAAGTTTTATAAAGATCACAGATTAGTAAAGGGGGATTGCAGGAAATCTCTGATGTGAAGAGAGATATGAAGATACTAGAGGAAGCAGAAGAGGAGATTTGCAAGAAACTCTCATGTGTGAGCAGTGCAGCACTTGGAGTAATGCTGTGCAGTCTAACGGGTTCTCGTGTCCAAATTTGATCCAAATACTCTTGCAAGGAGACTCAACTTCTCTGAGTTTTACCTTCTGCTATGTCTAGTTCTGCTTCAAAAGAGCTAATTAATGGTCTGACTCATGTAGGAACTACATTTTTAATCTTCTTATCTGGCTTTGTTTGGTACATCTGTGGAAACAGTGGAAACTCTGCTAGCTGCTGCATGTTCAAGCATTTTTCCTGGGGCTGGAACCAACCAGGAGCTGGCGCTGCATTTCTTGCATGAAGCAAAGGGAAGCATTCTGGTGAGTCTTTCTGGCATTTCACATGCTGTGGCAACAGATTTTAATGAAGGCCTGTCACTTCAAAAGGGAAGTCTTGCAGACGCCTTCCTGTGTATCCAGCTCCCACTGTTTAGTGTCCCTTGGTGATGTTGCTGTCCCTAAAGCGGGTTCTGCCAGAGGTACAGTGCCGTATTCACCTGCTCTCTGGCATATTTCAAACTTGGGCATGTCTGGCTTTTTAACAAGTAGACTCTCTGTCTACCAGGGTGAGTGAGCTGAGACTGCTAAGTAAGTCTTAATGTTGCTTTCCTGGGAAGGCAGGCCATGTTGGAAGGAAAAACAAGAGCCTGGGGCTGAAGCTGACACTTAGAAGTGCAACATTTTATTCCTCTTACTTTGGGTAAATCCATGAAACTTCTCTGTGCGCATCTATAAAATGACTTTACTTGTTAATTTTGTATCAGTATTGTAAGACGTGATATACTTTTATAGAAGCCCTTTGACATCCCTGAGAGGTGACATCAAGGTACAGAGCATAGTGTACGGCACAGGTCATCAGTTTTTTATAGTTCTATGATTGATTTAACTTGGCATAAATCATTGCTGTGATCAGAAGGAGCATCCCACCTTCCAGCTTAGCTGGCTGTTTCCCTTCCTCTGTAATGTGCCAGCACTGGCATTTGTGAGACTGTCAATCAACTGAAAATTATTATTATTTTTTTTTCCTTGGGTTGGTTAGTTTTCTGCTAGATAGGTTCCCAGAACCAGTCTTCTATTGTAAATGCTTTTGCTGGCATTAGAGAGGAGCAGGGCTGCCTCTTGCAGCAGGAGCTCCTGGTTAAGTGGTTTAAACTGCTACTGGAACGATGACTCCTCCATTCTCTCCGTCCTCCTAACTTTGAATGTACTTGTAATTTAAATGTAAAGTAAAAAGCAGCCTGAGACGGTCTTTCTTGTCTAGAATCTTTCACTGAAATGACTGTTCTGTTTTATTTTGATATATTGTTTACTTAAGTGAGTTAAGATCACAGTGACTTAGATGTTTAAAAAAAAAGCGCCATAATTTAGGGCAAGTTTCTGGATGTGGGTATGTTACTTAACGCCTTCAATAAATATGAGGAAACTGCTGTATTATCTCTGTCTATGGGATTAAGTCTCTCCCAGCACTTGTGATTGGGTGGGAAGGTGTTGGTTCACAGAATGATGAAGAGGTGCTGGGAGGCTGGCCACCTGCCAGCAGTATCCAAGACTTAGTGGAGAGTCAAGAATGTGATTTTAGAGCTGAGTCCCATTCCCTGTCCCAAATGCTAAACTGTGCAGTGGGAAAGAGGAAAGAGTTCCTGTTCAGTTTGATTACCTAATGGGAAAGGATTAGGAATTGCCTAATCTTTGTTTTAAATACCACAAAGTTTATGTATCTTATATTAAGCTAATTATTTTATTTGTGTTTATCTTAGGGAGCTTTGACCAAACTGCTATTGAAGAGGCCAGTACGATCACCTACCCACCCTCTGGCAGATTATCACTACACAGGTTTGCTAACCAAATACCTCTGTGCTGCCTGTCTATGGCAGGGGAATTGTCCCATCTGTTTTCTGCTCTTTTGGGGACCTCTATAATGTTACAATAAGAATAAAAAACCTGCTCTTCTCTCTGGCAATCAGATGATGACTTGCCAGGAATTCTGCGTATGCAAAGCATGACAGTTGTAATACGACGTAAAAAATACTGTAGGTGTCAGAATGTGTGGATGTGTGTATTTGTTTTTGTGCATTTACTGATCTCCTTTGTGAGGAAAAGGGACTCTGGCCCCTTATACTAAGCCTCAGAGAATGCAGAAGGGTAGCTAATAGGTAAAGGAGAGGCTGTCATAAGATCTGGACTGCAGCCTCCCTGTAATGGATTTCCAGGGTGGAGTGAAGAGGGAGTCCTACAGGAAAATGTTTTGAGCTTGCAGAAGAAAGCTAGGACACACAGAGCGCAGCCGACTGTCGATGCTAGTTACTGTTTCTGCAAAATTTAAATGCCCTAAACTGCCTTTGTAGTGCTTGTATCTACTTAGGAAATAGGTTTATGACGCTAAGTTCAGTAATCCGGAGTGACCCTAGGTACCTAAGAGACCTAATATAAGAAGGTAGAGAGAAATCTAATAGCTCCTGCCACAAAGCATAGAAATTACATTTCTTTGTTATTACGCAGTCCTACTACAATGCCTTTACTTGGGTAATATCTATAAGGCAGAAGGAGATTCTGGAATGTGTTTGTTATTAGAGGCAGGGGTGCTAGGATACTCGGAGTACTTGGAATGTAATAAGTCTTCAGGTACAGCTTGATGTTACACCTAAACTGGTGCAACTGTGGATTGCTATTGAAAGAGAAGATTCTGCGCTCCTGCCCCACCATTTCCCTTGTATCAAATCCAATGACTGGGCCACCACAAAGTGTTTGTTCAGCTTGCTGTTTTTCTAGAAAACCTCTTACTTCTAATGGGCTGATTTTAGCAAGCCGAACTGAGTTACCTTGTGGTAATGAGAGTACTAGATCTAACACAAAGGAGCGATGACGGGAGGGCTCCAGGGGAGCAGCTGGGGAGGGGTTTAACAGCAGCCTGCAGTTAAACTGGATTAGGTGTGATGGGAAATTGCACCCTTGTATATGCGTGCTGGTTTTATTTAGAGAGAACTCAAAGAGAAGTGCATAGAAAAGCAAGCATTTGAAATTGCATGGGCTTCAGTTTCGATCTCTTTATCTACAGGATCGGACAAGTGGAAGGTTGCTGAAAAAAAGCTTTTCAACAAAGGCATTGCAATCTACAAGAAAGATTTTTTCTTGGTCCAGAAACTTGTAAGCTACTCTTTTATATTTTTTTTATGATAGCAACTATAACTTCTCATATGTTTTTTCAGCATTTAATACGGGGAGATCAGCCTTGCTTTTTCTGAAACCTCATTGAGGTTGAGTCCCAGACTCCACAGATTTCAGAGAAAATTCAGCACAGCATATAATCTCACTAGAGACAGCTAGGACAGTAATATTTGCTGTTGTTGTTTAATTAACTTACTGCACTTACTGTTTAATACACTTACTGCATTACTTCCATTAGTCCACACAGTGCAGATGCCACTTCTGCAGGGCTTTTATAGAGTGCTAGTAGTGTTCCAGTAGTGTTTAAATAGGCTGCTTATAAAACTAAATAGAAATACATCCTCACTACTGATGAAAAGGAGTAGAAAAGGATATGTGAATGATGCATCCTTTAGTATCCTTGTTTCCAGCTTTCTGTGAAGATGAAAGTAAATATGATCATTTAATTAATAATCTCACATCTGTTTTCACGAGGTGTGGTGCATCTGGGAGGGAAATTGCTGGAGGAGTTAGGAGCACAAGATCAGACGTTGCTTACATATTTCCTCTGAATAAATATCTAAAAGACATTTAAGTTGTAAAAGCCCAGAAACTAAGAATGTCCTCCCAAACTTTCAAGGTACCGCTGAAGAAAATATGTAAACGGTCATAGGTCTGTACTGATAATTATCTACCACCATATGTGTATGAAATGCATGTGTCCAAAATGGGAAAGTGCTGCAAACCTTCCTTTCCATTTTTGGATTGGTATTCTGGTCTGGTCTTCTCTGAAGTGCTGTTGGAAAATAAAGCTCTCCCATAAAACTGAAAGGCTGCTCTCAAGTTTGACAGCTCAATTGGAACATTGTAGAAGTTAAGAGGTACATTAGGCTCACAAAGTGCCAGGTTCTGTCACCTTTACATTGGCCAGTTTTTCTTTGGAAAGTAAGTCCTGCAGTACTCAAAGTATTAACAGTGGCAGCAGGGGATGGGCTATGGGATGGCGCCTACAGGAGGCCATCATGTGGAAGAGAAGGCTTTAGCAGCAATTGTAGTGGAATCGAGACTGCTAGGAAAAAAAAAAACAAAGTATATTTATTGCATCTTTAGTGCATCATAGTGTATGTATATTGCACTTTAGTAAATAGATTATTTATAAGCCTTTATAAATTCCTGTATTCTATTGGACTTATGTGTTTTTTAAAACACCAGATAAAAACCAAGACAGTGGCTCAGTGCGTGGAATTCTACTACACCTATAAGAAACAAGTGAAAATTGGTCGGAATGGGACCTTAATCTTTGGGGACATTGATGTTACTAATGAGAAGTCTATGAAAGACGAGGCCGAAGTTGACATCAAGGTAATTTCCTAAAGCCCTTAGGGGGAAGTCTGACTATCTTTTGCCCCTTTTGCTGGTAAAATCATCAGCAGAAACAATCTGGCCTCTGTGGAGGAGTCCAACTTGCAAGCTTGTGTCCTGTGTCACATACTGACGTTTACTTGCATATAATAAAATTAACAGTTCCTTTATCTTCTGGTAAAGAGTTCCCATAGGTTTGCACGTGTTCTTCCTCTCAGAAGGGACATTTTCAGTGAAGAACAGGGGCATGTGGTGGAAGAAGAGGAGGAGGAAGAGGAGGCAGAGGAAGGGTTGGATAACAGAAAGAAGAGTACAGTTCCCCTCAAAGATGCACAGACATTACAAACTGATGTAATAGTAAGTGTTGCATTGGGTGTGTTGAGCTTTCTACACCACCTTCACTCTATAACTGGTTTAGAAAATGGATAGTTGTCACATGTAAAAAGTTTTCACCTCTGACTTTTCTTGATGCCTGGGACTGGATTAGGGTAGCTTAGAGTATTATTAGCCACTGAACTGTGTGCTGTTCTGGGAAAGCTGGGATGAGCAAAGGGAGGAAATCCAATATAATTTACTGTGGTTGGTACACAAGATAGGACCATGATGAGAAGTGTCCTGAAAATATCTTGGTGAGTTCATCATTATTAAAACTTTATTTTGGAGTAATCGGAGCACAGGAGCTCAGTCATTGTTTTCCTTCTGGTGGTGGTTTTAAGTTTCAGGATTACCTTACCTTTCTTCCCTTTCATTCCCCTGCAAAGGCCAATGATGTCAATATAAGGAGTCAAGAGGCAACCATCACGGGCAGGATTGCAAGGAAGCCAAGGGAGACAGCAGCGAAGCCTCGAAAGCCTATTAATGCTCCAGTGCAGAGGAGGAGGCGAAAACAGAAGATAAAAACAGATGCTACCAGTAAAGCTCAGAACCAAGAAAACACATTTCCATGTAAAAAATGTGGCAGGTAAGAGGAATTTCACTTCCTGCAATAGACACAGAATAGCAGTAGGGCATCCGCTGTGGAAGCCTATTCTCAAATGAGCTTTCCTTCTGTCTATTTAGACAGGAGAGATTGGCAATATAATGACTTTTACCTTGCGGAGATGTGCACAGTCTTTCACCTCAGAAGTATATTGCTGTTGAAGCACTAAGTGCACTATACTTGGACAATAAGTTTTTGTGGACCATGTTTCCTCAAATGAAATGAGATGCCTCTTGCATTTCAACTGTCTGTAGTATTTGGTGCTAAGTTGCACTTTCAAACAGCTGCTCTATTCCCCCTCTGTAATGTTTGCATTTTTGTAAAGAGTAATTTCTGTATATTTGCTTAATCTCGTATTAGAAATTTTACTCATGAACAATGCTGTAGAAATACAGACCATTATCGCTGTTACAGCAGCAGATATTAAGCTTGTCAGTACACAGTGCATCTGGTTAAACTTGCACCAGTCTTCTGTGCCTATAAAATATATTTTACTTTCCTCACATGGCTCTAGTGGTTTTTGTAGGTTTGTTGCCAACAGATTCATAAATGCCAACAAAGTTTAGTTCTCTACATAAATTACTCTCTAAGCAACAGTGAGTCTTGTAATACAAGGGGTTATCCCTTTATTTAAAAAGGCATCAAGCTAGGGGATGGCAAAAAAAAAAAAAAAGATTTCTGTCCAGATAAATCACCAGGCATGATGACATACTTCTGCTGTGGCTGGGACTTAGCTGGCCCTGTGCCTGCGGGGAGCACGTGGCTTTGCAAAGGGCAGTGCTGTGTGAATTCACACAGTTATGATTTAGTCTGGGCCACTGACAGAGGAGAAGCAGGAAAGGATTTTTAATAGTATCTAAACTTGTCTCATGACATTTGATGCCAAACCAAATTAGTTAATGGTGAGAGAATGGAGGTGCAAAGAAAGGAGGAAAAAGCTCGGGTGTTCTCAGCTTTGTGGACAAGAGTCAGGAGTGCACGCTGGCCACTGTTTGCATGTTTATTGTATTATTGCATTAAGGGGGAAGTGACAAAAAATTGGGGCCTGTTATATTTAAGTAGCATATGCCTATGTCAGATATCAGCACTTTCCCACTGAATTTAGAAAATTTAAGAGCTGAATGAAACATAGAGGAAGTAGCAATATTAACAAAGAAAGCGGGTGGTTTGAGGGCATTGAGACTCCCCTGCTAGCACTCGGCCCAGTGCACTGACACACACTAAGTCTGAAGCAGCATTTTCTGCATTTAAGCAGCAAATTTTGGGGTTTGAGCTGTTCCATTGCGATGCCAGCGCAGGTTCCTATGCTGAAGCTCCTGGGCTTGAGGCTGCAGCTATGGCAGCTCCTTGAGGGAGCTGGCACAGGAGGCTGTGAGGGACAAGCACTGACGCACGTGTGTGCTGCTTCCTCCTTCCTCAGGGTGTTCTACAAGGTGAAGAGCCGCAGCGCTCACATGAAGAGCCACGCGGAGCAGGAGAAGAAGGCTGCCGCGCTGAAGCAGCAAGAGAGAGAAGCAGCGGCTGTGGCGGCGGCGGCAGCCCACAGCCAGGCCCAGCAGGAGGAGAGCAGCGAGAGCGGGAGCAGCAGCAGCAGCGCAAGCAGTGGTGGGAGCTCCGATGAGGATGGAGAAATATAGCAGCAAGCCAGAAGTGGAGGGAGTAGCAAGGCTGGACCCATCTCCCTCTTGGTTTTGCTTTCTTGCTTGCACTTTTTCTTACCTGAGCTGACTTACATCGGGTCTCAGTTTCAGTGCTGCCGTTGCCTCATGCCACATGTTCCACTTCACCTTGCCAGTACTGACCAAGCCAGAATGGTGGATGAAAAGATTGTTTCAACTTGGATTTTTTTTTTTTAATTATTTTTAACAAATGAGATTTCTATTTTATTTATAATGATATCTGAGGTACATAACAGAACAATGTCACCTGCAGTGGAAGTAAGTTCTCTCTCAGGTCAGCCAGACCTTTTGTTTTGTGCTTGTCAGGAGACATGGTAACAGGACTCTTGGATATAAAGATTTCCAGACCTAAACAAGAAAAATATGCTGTGCTCTGAGCTAACTGTATCCAGTTACTGTGACACTGGTGATTTCTAGATATTTCTTTTCTCAGCAAGTTCCCCGTCCTGTTACACACTTTTCTGCTTTTCTTTCTGAGAGTTTTCTTGGGCTGCCAACAAGTTTTGCAGAAGGGTGATGTGCACTTCTCGGCTCTGCTTGACAAAAATGAAAAGTGGGATGAGCAAGATGCTTTTTTTTTTTTCTTTTTGGGATGAAGTTTTATTTTTCTGAGGGAAGCCTGAGGTGGTTTTCTTTTACAACATTAAGAACGCAGAAGTGGATATAAAATATCCTGTGGGATTAGAGTAGCCACAGACCATGTGCAGGTTGTGTCTCATCATGGAAAACAAAATAGCTGGCCTTTGATTAACTTCTTAGAAAGTAGTCTGGGCTTCACAAGTGCAATTTGAAATGAAAACTGATGGTTTTGACTTTGCATAAATGGGAGCAAGTTTGTTTAGTGAAAATGAACCAAGACCTTGTGCGGCTGCTGTGCTGTATGTGCCTCGGAGATGGGAGGAATGGACTCTTGTGTCTGTCGGGCTTCCTAAATCTCACCGTGAATGGCTCTTACCTCTCAACACGTGTTTCTTTCTCCTAGCAGCCCTCACTTATTTCTTGAGATGGCCGTCATCATGAGCTTGTGTTGGTGGGGCTCTGGGTTTCTAAATGCTTCCTGGCAGGCGGCGTGCGGCTGCACGTCCAGGAGGAGCTTCTCGGTTGTTTCCGCCCTAGCGACTGGGCAGCCCTGCTGCTGGGTTGTCCTGCTCTGCTGTCTCTGACCGCTCTGCTGGCTGAAACGCAGCCTCGTCCTTCAGAGCTGACACAAGCTAACAGCCAAAAAGCCAAAAAAGGCTGGCCACTAAAAGCCTGCTGGCGAAAGAGCTCAGAGGAGGTTAAAGCGGTCCAGGTGACGCACGCGTTAGATTTGCACAGGAGTTTTCTGTAGAGGCCGCCCTTCTCTCTCATTTCATAAAGAAGTAAAGAATCACATAATTTCCTTGCGCTTCACAGCCGGTCAGTGGGTTCCCGGGGTGCCGGCGGTGCATCAGCCCCCGCGCGCGCCGCTCCGCCGGGCGATCCCGAACGAGATGGCTGCCGCCTCCCTGAGCAGGGCTCCAGGGTCAGTTACTGTGCGTGAATGACAGCGCTCCCAAATGGCTGATTTCTAAATCCTGATCCTTCAAGCTGCTAGATAAATTCCCGGTAATGAATGGAAGGTGGATCTAGCGCCAGCGTGCCGTCCGCCCCTCTTCTCCCGACCCGGGAGGGTTGATGCAACCAGGATTTGTTTCACCGTCAGAGGCGGGCAGGCTGTGTATTCCGTCGTATTTTCTTTAACACATATGCTGTTGCCTAGGCTCCTTTTTCCTTAATAGCTGAAACAGTAATTACTCTTACAATAAGTTGGAGTATTAGTGAGGACTGCACTTTTTAAAAAAAAGTTGACATTTTTGCCTGTAAATGTTCTATTTTCTGCCAATGCTGTATTTTTCATTCCTAACAAAATTAGGTTTGTATCAATTTAGAGATCAAAAGACCAAATTCCAATCAAGACCTTTCTGTACGACTATCTAAAGCTTCATCCCTTCCAGCATCTGGATGACTGTTCTCACGTGCCTGCACAAACTGGGATCTTGTTGACCAGACTCTGGAAGCAGATGGCATGTCACTGACTATTAAAATCCATTAGAAAACTGTAAAGAGCTGAAAGCTGCTAATCTTTAAACAGAAGCTTAACCACCATCAGTCTTCCTATTAAGTTGGGGTGGGTTTATTTTTTTGTTTTGGGGGTTTGACTTTTTTTTTGGAATTGTAAATTGAAGAAAATGCTCGTTTACCATTATCCCAGATCCCTTACAGAGAACAGAAGCTTTAGCACCCACTGCCTGGATAGCCAGGACGTGAAGCAGCAGGGCCTTATGATCCACTTGTAGTGCCAGGGTTAACTCCAGTAAAAACCAATGATGCAATTAAATTTTATGATCACGGGTATGTTTCTGGGAAGTTGCCAAAAGTTGCCAAATCTTGAGAACTGCAGGATAGTGCAGCAGTTCAAAAAAAAAGACCGAGTGGGACCTGTGAGCATATTTATTAAATAAATAAATAAATAGGCTTTGATGATAATGTAGATGTTGTTATGGTGTTGCAGTGAATATGTTAGCCTGGAGTACAATGCTTCAGCTGTAGAATGATGTACAGTTATTTAACAGAGATTGTAAAGGCCTAGAAACACATATCAGTGAAATGGAGATACAGGTGGGACCCAAACAAGTTGAGAAACATGGCAAACATGAAGATTTTTTTAGGTTGGAAGAGAGATCTGACTAAGCTTGAGAACTACAGTATGGTTGCTCAAACTGTCTTATTTCACTGTCATTGCTGAAACAGGACAAAATCAACTGATGTGTAATCCTTTAGGGAAAAAATATGTTGCTCATACTGGGTCAAACCAAAGGTCTGTCTAGCTCCATGTCCTGTTCCTGACGGTGGTCAGGAGCAGATGCTTAGGGAAGAAAGTACACAGACAGGGAACGCTTGGAGTATCTTGGCAGAAAACAAGATGCTAAGCTGGAAGGCAGTACTTGTGTTCTCCAGTAAGGCAAAGCTGCAGGTAGATTTGTCCTTAAAGGTACTGTCTCCGTATGGGCAGAAATGTCTTTGCCTTTTACTCTTTGCTCTGTGCATCATATCACTTGCATTTACTCCAGTAGTTTTTGTTTCCCAAAGCGCACCTGGGTGATGGTGAGCAAACAACATTTAGTCTCGGCCCTCGGGAGTTTGCAAGGTTGCTGTAGCTTTAGAGGTGGCAAAGCAAATTATGGCGGACAAGCAACCAGTGAAGAAAAATGGAAGTACACAGATTTAAGGAGCAAATCACATGATTGCTTTAAGTACCAGTTTAGTCGTCTTTTAGGCTTGATAATGCTTTAGAGTAGGCATTATTGTAAGTCTTCCTAAAGACCAGGTCTTTCACTGATGGTCCCTATTTTAGGAAATCAGTAAAAGGGTCATTTTTCTCTTTATCAAGGATAAGCCATGGAGGTGCTAATAAGAACAAATCGGATTTTTTTTAATTGCACAAAAAGATGTATTTATTTCACACTGATGAATCCATTACTGGTTGTTTCTGTCCCACCCCACTGCAGCAGAAGCAGATCTGATGTGCTGCCACCGAAAGAAAGTCAAACAGGGCTTTTGGGGTTAGCACGGCTGACCCAGATCAGGGTAGGAATTCCACATGGCATTAAATGCTCCATCTGGAAATGTTTCTGAGCATGTTTACTTCTTCCTAGCAGCTACTGGAAGACCTTTTTCCAGTGGTGGTATTTGGACATAAGCTTTTTTTAAAAAAATAGTTTTTTGTTTAGTAATTTTTTTAAAAAAACCAAAAAACCAAACTTGCTGCACCCTTACTTACAGAAGCAGTTTGGAATTGATCTTGTATCCAAATTAGATCCTGCCCACTATCAACAGTGGCAGAGGTGTGTTGTTGTTTGTCCACAGTGTTTAAAAAGTATTTGAATGGAATTTGTCTGACCTGGAATGAATTCTGGTACAGGTCTTTTGGTGAGGAAAAACACATGAGCGTTTCTTTATCACAACACTGTTAATTTAAGACTGTTGTTTCAATTATGATTTTAAAAAAATGACTACTGTTCTGATGCTTTGTCCATTTTCAAGTCCTTTGCTTATTATTTTCCAACGTTTAAAAGCACATTTTCCAATCTCCGTTTAGTCTGAGGATTTGCTCTGCATTTAGGAAAAGGCGCTATACCCTTCTTTGAGTTTGAACAAGGCTTCTCTTGATTCAGCTGTCTTTTCTAGGGAAAAACAATAGAAGACTCATAGACTGCAATTCTATAAATATGTATTAAAATAGATCTATCTTTTATAATGAGAGATCGGGCTCCAGGTGGACATAAACCTAGCAGTTAGGTGGCTGTATTTGAAAACCGTTATGTATTTGAGTCTTGATGCAGGCTTGGCGTGTTGCAGAGATGCACTGATAGACGGGCTTCGGGTCAAGTTGTGTTTTGCCCTGACGGTGTATTTTTGCCTGTTGTCTGCCCTTCGGAGCTGAACTGTCAGTATTCAGCCTCTCGGGCTTGTGATTTGCATGGGAAAGCATCTCAGTTTTGCACGACTCTGTGTATATAATTGCTAGATGCATGCATGCACTTGTGATGCAAATCTGATGTAGCTACAGGTGTTTAGCTGTCTAGCTGCAAGAACAATTCTGATTTTAATTTATTCAACATTATTCCATTTAAAGTCACAGGTGGTTTTGCTTAACAGGTAACGCTAATCTGAGAGAACTTGGTTCTGTGCAGTTTAAAGCCTGCAGAATCTCAGCTGGCTCTGCAGACCTTGGCATTTTAACAGCTAGGGCCAGGTAGGAATATAGCTGTTTGAAGGCAGCAAGGCTAGAAATCCTGAAGCTTACAGGTAAATCGTCTGTTAATCCCATACTAGTGATGTAAAGTGAGGCTCAAATTAGCTAACAAGGCATCTGACTTACAAACTGAATTTTAAGGTTGGTTGTTATGATTGCAGTAAGCTTAGATGAAAGTCACCGTGCAGAAAAAGCCACGATGGGTGAGCTTTTCAGGGCCTCAGCAGCTGCATCTTAATCCTCTTTCGGGCAGTGGGCTAGGAAGTCGCAGTATAAACGTGCCCCGCTCGGGAGCGAATGCGGCCGGGAGGGAGGAGCGCGGCGCCGCGGCAGCCTCCTCGCTGCAGGTCTGGGCCCCGCCGGGCCGGGACCTTCGCTGCGAGTCTAGGCATTACCGCTGCCGGAAACCTCATTACAAACCACGTTCTCCCATGCAAACTTTCTCCCCGTTTCCTCTTCTAATGTATGTCTGAAAGTTCAGAAGGCTTTAAAGAGAGAGAGCAGCAGTGTCTAAAAATGATGTTTGATTTTTTTTTGGGGGGTGAGTTTCTATACAAATTCTTCACTTGGGTTCAGCTGCTCTATTCACCCGAATTCTCTCCTATGTCAAAAGTAAGGAAGACACAAACTTTGAACCCGCAGCTGTCTAAATACTTTCTTTCTGAAACTTGGATTCCATTGACAGCCGAGCCTGTAAAATCCTTAACCTCTCAAGATTAGAGGACAACATATATATATTTTTATAGAAATGTAATTGTATATTTTAAAAAACTTGTTTCCTGCAGCTTCTCCACATTTATTTTTCCCCTTGTAGTTCAGATTTGATATAAACTTTTTTTGTGTGTTCATTCTTTTTATGTTCTGTTTTTAAATTTGTAGTCAAAGCTATGGTGTACTGTACAGGAGCAGTCGGCCTTTGTAATTACTGTATAAATGCTTTATAATAAAGTATATTACTTTTAACAAGTGAGCAGACACTTCCTTTTGTGTGTTTGCTGCCTAGGGCACCTTTTAAATGACTGTTACATATTAAAAATGTACATATATAAATATAAAAATATTTACCTGTTGCTGTACAGTTGTGATAGACTGGACTGAATTTATTTTTTGTGTGCTTTTTTATAAAAATATTAATACACTAAAGGAAATCTTGCTGATGTGATTGTAATGTACTATGTAACTTATTTACTTAATATCCTCTATATCTCTTAAAAACCTTTTATTAAATGAGGTTTAAAAAATAGTTTTTTTTAGCTGAATTTTTTTTGTTGGTGTGGGTGAGTGGCCGGAGTTTTCCAGGTGGAGATCGACTGTGATTCAGTCACACAGAGGAGGTGACTGTGAGTCGTGCTGTGAGTCCCCTTAGCTCTTTTAAAAGATTTTTTTTTTTTTTGGTTAGTACTGTAATATTGTCTTAATTTCTTTGTAATTCTTTATGTTTTTAATACAGCATTCCTCTTGTTTCCTCTGGCAGTAGCTGGATTTTTGCTGTGGTTGCTACTAAACGTGGCTAGCCCCCAACTTGGAAACACGGGCTCCTCCCGTTTTGCTAGCGAGCCATTTGCCGCCTGCCTCCGCTTTCCCCCGTCTATGAGCCTGACGTCTTTGAAAGCCAAAACTGTTACACTAAATGAAGCAGGTTTCTAGAAACGTGAACCAGTGCGAGTGGCCTCGTACCAGATTAGCGAGCAATTAAAATCAAAGGCGGCATATGCCAAAGTTAAAGCGACAATTTTTTGTTGTCTTACGCTGACAGCTAAATTTTCATCCCCGTAGGGCTGGCGGAGCTGACTGATAGGATTTAGCCCAAGCTACTAAAACTCTTAGTTCGGCTCCGTTTAAGCCCCCTTGCTTTAATTCAGCCCCGCGGATGCGGCTGGTTATCGGAGGCGCCGTGTGGGGATGTTCCGCGAGGAAGGGCTGTTCTGCCCGGGGGCAAAGCGGGGCCCGCCCGAGGCGGACGGCGGCCGCCTTCCTCCCGGCGCAACCTGGCCCACCGGCTACTAAAACAGCGCCGGCGGCCAGACACCACTTGGCTAACCGAAAACTGCACAAGTCTTTCAGGCTTGGTTTGAGATATATAGATATATATTTTTAAAGTATTTCCAAGCCCAAGTTTTTTTTTTGTTTTTTTTTTTTTTTTTTTTTTCCAGAGGTTACTTCAGTTACGGAAAGACGAGCCATTTTGGTCGTTAGTAACCTTAAATGCATTTTGAGTTAGCGGTGGTGTGAGGAATTCCCTCTGTGGGTTTTTTTAAATGACAGCTTTAGGCCCATTAATTGCCTGCCGCTACTGTTGTCTTCACCGAGACTGACGGCTGCGAGCTGTGGGGCAGAAAGGTTTTTCTTTTATACTTGAGTTTTGAGACTACATTACAGTGACCGTGTCGACTCAAGGCTAAAGTTTCTATCACAGAAGTTATATTAAGTAGCAACTTTCTCCTGTCTTGGTTTAATGAAATTGAATGTATACTGCTATGAACAGAATTCAAAGTGAATTAGTAATTTTGTATTAAAATAAGACCAACCCTTTATTTAGCATATTTGGTTTTCTTTTTCCCTTTATGAAAGTAATAGATTTGTTTCTTAGGCTGTAGGAACAAAGTCTAACAAACAATGTCTTTCTTACTTAAAATACTGAAAAATATTTATGTCTCAGATGACAACAATCACAATATATCAACATTTTTAAAGTCTAAGTAATTTACTATCCTAAAATATAGTGGCAAAAAGGAACAGTATTTACATACTATAAATACGTTGCTCCCTGAGCAGCTAGGAAAGTTTAATGAGAATTTAATATCAGAAAGCTGTCCACAAGCTGAACTATAGCAGTACACAACACACAAAAATTCTTGTATAAAATAACATTCTATTATTTTTAAACACATTTCACTAAATAACATTTATAAACATACGCCTAAATAATTTAAACACAGCAAATTAAACAATTTGGTCATGCTACAAAAATCACTGTATAGAAAAGATAATCAAAGTAGATGTTGAAAGTGCTCTCTTGCTTGAAGGAAGCTACTTCTAGTGCAACCTGAGTGATCTACAGATAAGGAGAACTGCTGGCGCTCAGGTCCCTTCTCACAGCTTTCCAACAGCTCTCAATATAATCACTCCACACATCAGCTCTTTTAAGATAGGTCAATGTGCCAGCAAGCAATTGCCAATTTTATTTTAGGAAATTTTTCTAAGGAATAAAGTGGCTGCTAATCCTCCATAATTGTAGTGGGAAAAAGCAGTATTCCACATGGCTTTAAAGTTTTACATAGGTGTTCATCCATGAATAAAAATGTGCTTACTCTTTTAATGGATGTGGCGCGATGCTGAGGATCAGTACTACAGCAAGCCAGTTCTTCTGCTCAGGGAGTCCGCCTCCAGTCTGAGCTGTTAGCTTATAAATGACATGCTGTAACACCATCAATATGCAAATAAGCTGTTTTATTCCTACATCTGTGTATATCTTCCACCACATCCACTGCATAATTTTAAAGTGCAAATCTTTCTTAAGAATGTATTAAAAAAAAACCCTACTGATTGGGGGGAGGAGAAAAAAGTTCAAAATTTTTTTTTGATTTGTTCATAAAATGAACCATGATTCATCAAGCAAAGCAAAATTAAGCTGAAACTTCCACCCAGCTCTATGCTGGAGTCTCTCACAGCTATCTGAGTTCCCTGCTTTATTTTTTTCTTACCATATTGTTGCTATTGAGACTGACAGTTTTTATCAGAAGGGTTTAAATTATATGCAGGAAGTTGTTATCGATGTATGAAGGGTGAAAGGGGACAGAAAAAAATCTTGTACTTTACAGTGTACCTTATTGCTGTTGTAACTAGATGCCCCATTCCTTCTGCTGTGAATTTTTGTGGCATTTGTAATGCAGCTCTGAAGAAGCCTTAGAGAATTTGTGCTGTTTTTCTGTGAAAAGAGCTGATGACGATGGGCTGCAGAATGAAGACAGCTTTAGGAACCAACAGTTGCCAGAGTTGTTGGAATAATTACCATATGTATAGGCCGCATTTGTCACTTACACAAGCCAAGACCTGTACTTTTGTTACCCTTCAGGTCTCATCCATGAAGCCATGGTTTGGTCAAAGTATCACCACATAGTCCCAACTTTGTATTCTGTTCTCAGAATGTCACAAAATAGCCAAAACAGAGCATTTTCTGTACCTAACTGCCTTCATAAACGTACCGAATTTAGACCGTATTTAGATATTAAAAGCTCACCTGTAGGATTATACATAGCACTGGACTGCTCTCTCATGTCCACTCCCCTATTTTATTCCATTCAAAGCACTTAGCCATACATACCGTAACTGTAGAAATCTTGCTATGAGAAAACAGCTACACTGCTTGAGGCCATGCTCCACGACTATTCGATTCTGAAAACTTCTCCCAAGAGTATAGACGAATTTGGCATTGCCATTTACTGGCAATAATCAGAAGTCATGTTTCATTCCACTCAAGTTCTGGCTCATTTTAAACAGGCTTTAATTAATTACAGTAGTGAGGAGCACAAGCCAGCTCCCCACTGCTCTAACACAGAAGATGGTGTCAAAAGAGGCTGAGTTTGGCGTAAGCACTGCATTAGGCATGTTCTTGAAGCACATCTACTTTTCCAAAAGCAGCTGGCTGCAAGTCAACTGAATGGCTTAATTTTGAGAGAAGCCAATATGACCTGGCTCTTGACTACTCTCTCCATCATGCTTTTTGGTCAGTGGTGACTTTACTCATGATTAAAGCCAGGAGAATAATTCTAAAAAGAAACTACATACGAGTATAAAGTTGTTCACAAGATAAATCCAATGAGCTAATTAGCAGACAGCTTTCTGGTCAGGATAAATAGCTGTCTGGAACCAGCTTGTTCAGAATCGCTTTTGCCACTGCTTTTCTGACATTATTTCACAAAGTGGACCTAAATCAAACTTAAGTCTTACCTGCAATTGCCAATCTCAGCTGGAATGCCTAAGAATTGCTCTAGTAATGAAAAGAATAACTAGAAAGAATATACTGAAACGGAACTATAATTTGCTTGTAACCTTCCACTTTGTACTTTGGTAGAAATTGATCAGTGTTAGAATTATCATCTATTAAAATCAGACCTGGAGCTTTAATATTCCTGCCCATCACAAAAACAGCTGAACACTACTGTTGCCTCGGCCAACTTACTTACTTAACCTTTCTCTTCTCTGACGACTTCCATGATCTTGACCCCTGTCACACCTCCACAAACAAAATAATTATAAGGCAATTTCTGCTTCCATCCCTTCTACAACAGTTCCGGAACCAGCAAATAGATTCATTCCCCTTACAATTTAAACAAAGATGGTACCAAGAATAAGAAGAAAAGCCTTTTTTTTAAAAAAAAAGGCTGCAGAAAAATCTATAGGTCACTTTATCTATTCTCTAAAGAGGAGAGGAAACAAGTCACTATTAGCCCTCAGTAGTGCAATTAGGTATATGTCTTCATCAGTACTTAATGCTTTTCACTACAAAACAGTTACCTGTCATATATGGGGGCTTTACAAAACTGTTTTCCTTGCAGTTCAGCCCATTAGCACTTCAATATTCATTTTCCAGTGCCTACTTCCCACCTTGTCTCACCTTCCTCACTAACTACATAAGCCTTTCATGCACCGCTTACGTCTATACTTCAGAAAAAAAAAAAAAAAAGAAAAAAGCATTCTCATAATCAAAATTTTATATCCTCAAACCCAGGTCTTTTGTTCATTGTTTGATTCTGATCACTGACCTACTTAGTCACATGAAAATTCCAGAGCTGAGAAGGACTGTCACTCGATCAGCCAAAAAGAAACTAGGAACTAGGTGCAAGCTAACAGTCTACATGTTCCAATTTAAAATAAGAGACAAAGAAAAAACTAGCAAATATTTTAGTCTCACCAGAAATCATGTAAAAAGTTGCTACTGCTTTTTTAAAATAAATAAATATGTTAGAAGCTATACATGGCCTTCTAAGCAATGAAGTTAAGAGTTCAATGCAAGAAAATCAATTCCAGACTTAAGGCCAGTAACAAGAGATAACCAGACCAATACCTTTTTTGTGTGCAAGTCCACAACTACTGGGCCTATTTGGCATAACAGTTTAGAAGCAGAAAAGGCAAATTCACGTATTGAAAATATTAAGGGATTACCATGACAAAATTAAACAGAACAATGCCTGTAAAGTCTCTCTAAAACACAGTGCTGTTCTTTTGGCCTCAGTGTTTCAAATGATAATATTGGCCAGCTGCACCTAACAAGCTAAAACTTTTCTATTATAACCCAAGAGTGAACAACAAGCATCACTAATCAGGGATTTAAAGTAGCTATGTATTATTTTAGGTAAAGATCTCTTGTTAGTCAAACAGCAGATAAACTCAGCTCCACTGGTCTCTTCCGAAGGTGACATGAGATTGACAAATTGGTGTGCCCAGATTTTGAAAAACAGTTCTTCAGGTGAGAGACTGTGGAGATAAGCTAGTCTTTTAAAAGTTGCCCAAAGATTTTCTTCAAAACAAACATTTATATAAAAGTTCTATGTACTGAACCACTCTGAAGACACTTAAATAATTAAATACCCAACAAGAAAGCTATATCAGTTTCCTCCTTCCTCCTCATCTTCTTGTTTAATAACTAGGATACCTAAAAGAAAAAGAGAGAAAGAGAACAAATCTGCAAAGATTTACAAATAAATTATGCGGAGAAAGGTATTGTTGATATTGATATACCTGAAAGCTTATCTGGACTGTCAGAAAGAAGAAAGAGTTGCACATGTATTTGCTGCCACTGATTCTAACTGTAGACACCAACTTCCTACATAACTGAATCTCTCTTAACTAGAAGAGGCTTCAACTGATGAGATCTTCTCTTGGATGCTTTTCCAACTTCTTTAGTAGCAAAAAGATATTAAAGGTAAAAAAGTATTAAAGCATGACCCACAAAGATCAGCCTAACTTGGTCACTGGAAGATGCACTGTGATATTACAGCTGCTAGCATACAACTAGCACTCAGTCTTCCTCTTGGAGGAAGTCCTACTTTGTACTGCCGTTTCCATGACATACTGCACAGGCTACATCCTCAAAGATACCTAACTAGGATGTCTAGACTACAAAATATAATGCCAAACCGTGAATCCTTAGTGGGGATCCAAGAAGCAATATGGTCACACGTTCTTAGAGCTAACTTGGGTGTCATGGCCTAAAGCTGCACTGCACAGTATGAACATACCCTATACAAGGTATGAATACAAGGGCATCTCAGATTCTGACAGACTACAAGGCTGAAGATACCACTTCACAGTGATGTGTTCACAAACTTAAAATAAACTGCAATGCTAACAGTCCCCCAAAGATTTATCAAATTAGACATTTTCCCCACACTAGCAAGATTCAATAGTATAGGTGAGCTCACAGCACTCTGAAGTAGCGTAATAAAGTGCATGCCTAAATAAACAGTACAAGAATAGCAGGGGTGTGGAGGTATATGTTCATCCACCTGTGTTGGTGACTAGAACATTCACCTGGGAAATGGGAACTGTAGGTTCATACTCATGCTTTAATCAGCTTGAAGCAGAGACTTGACTTCGGTGAGGCTCGGGGGTGAGAGCTCTTTGCTTACTGCAAGACTGGGAAGCTGCAAGACTGGGGCACAGTGTCTCTGTTTTTTCACAGATAGGGAACTGAAAATAAAAACAAAGCAGCCTGATTTCTGTCAAGGTTAGCCATTTAACTTCTAAGGAGGGATCCTGGCACAGGAACCAAGAGAAAGAAGACACCTGCCCAAAGTTACCATCAATGCCTATTTTCATCCAGAACATCTGCAACCATTTTACTCATTTTTTCAGATCCCTATGCTAGTCATGTCACACATAAGCACAGCAGGATCTTTGGACACTGTAGCTGCAAGAAACTTACGTTCTGCTACAGTATTTCTGAAATTTGCGTTACTCCACATTCTATATTTTCTGGTTTCTATTTTTAAATATCTTCCTCTCTTTCTACACTGTACAGGAAATACATATACCTAATCCAGAGCTGTCCATTGCTCCAGGCTGCAAGAATGCTTAAGAAACCAAGGATGTGCCCTGTACTGGCAAGGTTACCCTTTGCCCATACAACTACTGTTCTACTCCAGTTTTTCTATTTACACAACATATTCTGTCACACCAGTGAATGGGCTATTGCAGGCCATCCTTCACAGCAGTACAGTCCTCTCACTAGACTTCAGCTTTTCCATAATTCTTATTACTTCAGTTGATCAGGCTTTGATTTCCATCGCCCACTGTATTGATGCTGTGCTCTTGTTACCCCCTATATACTTATATCTTCCCTGCTGCTACTCTGACTCTTTATTAATGTTACCAGTCCTGCTCTTCTCTTCATTGCTTTAGTAAACAGGGGATAACAGTGAACAGTTAATAACTCCAGTAGCAGAAAATAACATATTTTAAAATAGCTTTTAAAGTTGTCTCACTTTTCCTCACTAATCAGGGCATGCTTTAATATATTTTCAAATCAGCCACTAAAAAAAGAAAGCAGCAGAGGAGAGCTCATAAATTGAGGCTTACTGCAGTGAAGAGAGGCACATATTCAGGCATTTGGGAAACTTGCGTGAAGCTGTGAAAACCTGCCCTTGCACCAGAAGCAAAAGAGAGAACATGTATCTATATATCCCCATTCTCTCATGTCATCATCTTTTTTCAGAAAAACTGTAACTCAACTTTGTTGTGAAAACTGTAATTCTACTTGGCAGATGAAAGCCTTGTTAACTTATTTAATGCTAAATATGTAAGTATATAATTACACAAGTCAATGTGTGAACTCCACAAGAGAACTTCAAACTAGTATTAAAAATAAACATACATACGTTTCAATTCCTTTTAGTTAGGTGCTAGAACTATTCAACTGGACAACTGCAAAGATCAAGTCCAGCTGCAAGGTAGTATAGATTTAACACTGAAATCTATCAGACACTTTCAGAAGATCCTGAGGCCAGGGCTGCAAAACTCAGCTGTCAGAAGCTAGCCTACTTCTGAATAATAACTCAGTGAGAGGAAGGAGAAGAGGAGTATTACATGGTCACACAGGTATTTCTGAGGATATGATTTATTTCATTGTGGTGTTTTTTATATTAAGCTATTAATTTACACCAATCGCCTCATGCCCCAAACTCACCATCTAGCTTTTTCAGCTTGGGCACTCGTTTGGTTGCTTCTTCAATCCAACTGTTCTTCTGATCAGAGGCGTATTTCTCTTGTAGTGGATTGCCTACAAACACCAGATCCTCTAGTAATGGCAACTCTGACAGTCTCACAAACTCTGCTGCAACCACAAATGTGAAAACACCAACCAGATTGTGGTACATGAAAAATACATCTGCAGTAGACCTTCCTTTCAAAGTCAACACAAGCACAAATAGCATGGGATACAAGAGAATGGGGACTGTTTGGGCAAAAATTGGTATCAAGTTCAAGAACAGGTGCGCATTTTAAAAGAATTCAGAGAAAGATGGTTCGAAGGACAAAATCCCTTGGGCTTAGAAATTAAATTCAAATTTTGAACTATTTTCTAAGTATTTTTAATCTCTTGCATGAGCAGAGATATAGGGATTCTGTGCATCTGCAGGGTTATCAGTAAAACTTAGCCCTAGAACAAACAGGACTATTTTCTACTTACTGACTTACTGACTTAACGTATGCATTCCCCATAACAATGTAAGAAGTTATAGAACAAATGGGCCTGGCTTACCCCAGTCTTTCACCAAATTATTTGACATATAGAGGACCTTTAGCTTCTTCATTACACGGATCCCCCTCAGCTTCTCAATGAAGTTGTATGAGATCCACAGCTCCTCTAAAGTATCTGCAACTGCCTCCTAGAAAACGACAGGACTACTCAGGTAAGTGAGGATAAGTCTTCCTCTTTCTTCAGCTTCTCTCTTCTTCACACCCTACAGGTCATCTTCTGTAATAAAATACTAATACATAGTGGTCCTCATCATTTCAAGCAGGTCCCTAATTATGCATGACAAATACCCAAGGGAATTAAGTGCAAAGGGTCTGAAATATACTTAGGAGGAAAGAAGTCACAATACTAATATAAAATAAGGAATAGCTGCTGGAGCAATTGTTCTTAAGGCATAGGGTCAGAGCAAATCCATTTGGCTGTTTGTGCACTGTAAATACATACAAAGTGACTGAAATTCAACAAGCACTTTAGAGGGATTTTTATACAGTATGAGGGACTGAACTGATTCAGATTCATGTATGTTTATATCTGTAGGTTAGAAATTGCTTTCACAATTCCCTCAAAAACAGAGGTTTTTTTTAAAACTAACCATTACACACTGACTGTACATTTCACACTTAAGAACTATGGCATCTCCAAAGATTGGAACAGCCTTGAAGAGAGACTTTCTGCAGGAGAAATATACAATCAGTCTTGAGGAAGAAAACTTTTTCTATATTCTTTTGGTTTAATTAATCAGATGATTAAAATAAATCTTCTGCTGTTAATACAAATGTAACAAAACTGATCCTGATTTTCCCCAGCAATTCTTCCTCTGCCTAGTAGACTTAGCCCTGTCATCATCTTCTCCCCCAAAGCCATATTGCTCAGAGTGCCAGTTACCCATAAAAAGTAGCACTCATGAACCATGGGTTCTCGTGACTGCCAATATTTGTAGTAAAGAACCAAGTATCTTCTGGAAAAGAAAACCATATTCAAAATGTTAGCAGAAATTATTTTCATGTAAAGCTAGTGGAATTTAAAGTGCTTTACAAACCAAAACAGTGTTAAAAAAAAAGTTCTGTTCTTTGTTATCAAAAACGAAGAACTCCTCCTTTCTAATATCTTTTTATGCATTAAATTAGCCCTGAAAAATCTCCAAATATTAAGAGAGTAAAAAGAAAAAAAAAGAGAACGAGAATTTGAAAATTCAGAAGAAATATGTGAGAGGGTGAAAAGATCGTAGCGAAAGGAGAAAGTGAAAGGAGTAAGTTAGACAATAAGGGGAATACAGTGATCCAAATTTAAGCCAGCACTCCATTTTGTTGGTGAATATTAATTAATGCTAAGAAGCACATACCAGTCCATTCAAGTTCTTTATGTTATTTCTTCCCAAAGACAGAATTCTCAGATTTTCTGCAACAGATGAAAGACAGTTTCTTCTTAACAAACGAGATTCTTTTTAAATTGCAAGAAGATGCTATAAGTCTGCTAAAACTCCACATTCTACTTGATTTGATGGAAACAGAAAAGCCTGGAAATTCCAGCCCAAAACCTGCAGCTCCTTGCCACAGAGTCCACAACCCAGGGACAGGCCATTAAGATTTTTGTCCTAAAGTCAGCAACCCGATGAGTTTCAAGGTTTTGTAGATCAAGAATAGGTGCCCAAGAAACAAGAGTTCAGTCTCACTTGTAGACAGTTGGCTCCCCCTCGTCCCAGCACACCTCTTCCAGGTATGACCAGAATCAAAACTGGTACAACCAAATCCTCTACAAAATGCAGTGACATTTTTCCACTCAGATCTACAACCTCAGCAACAGATAACACCACAGATAAAAAGCTGCTGAACTGTGGGCTCTCTCCATTATCAGTGTGGAAACTGGTCATTAAATCACTCTGGATTTGATTAGATGTTGAATATCATAACCCAGGCCTGCTGGGAGTTATAAAGGTGTTTTCTGCATGGATTTTTTGTTGTTGTTAAACTTGCATAGGACAACTGCCAAAACTAGTGCCCATGGATACCATGCTTTAATACATCGTTACTGCTAAACATGCATTCTCCAATAACGGTAATTTTAAAAATCACATGTAATTTTCTAAGGTGAATTAATAAGGATAAGACTGGGTATACAGCTAGATCCAGGACATTGTATACGTCCAATCCAAGCAACTAGAAAATGAATATGATCCGGCTTGTCACTTACTAAGGCTGTTCAAGTTGGCGATTCTTTCAATGCAGTTTGTAGACAATGACAGCTTCCTTTAAAAACAAGAATAATCAATCATCTTGACAGTATAAGAGGGATCACTGTATCAGAAGAGTTCCACTTCCAAACACCACTATATTAGGAATGAATTACAATTTATTTTTCTCTCATTAGATGAACTAACTAAATATGTAAACAGACTTATAATATCCTCAAACCATCAAGATTTCTGCAACTTTATTTAGCTTTTGGGAACCTACCACCAGTAATTTCCAGCACGTATTGGATTATCTTTTTACTTCTAGCCTTAACAAATGGGCAGTCATTTCGTTCTGAAATGGCTGTAATTTCTCTCTGAAGATAAATTTTCTCTCCTTTTCTCATTTCAAATATAGACATTATTACATTATTACAACAGTTTGGTCAGTTAAACAACAGCCATACTGCTTTGGTACCCAGAGATACTTTGATATCTCTGCATGCTGCTGCACTGGCCATTTGGCACATTCACCAAAACAGTTCACTGTGCAATTACAATCTTAGCACTGTAGGAGTCAGTACAAACAGTATTTTAGGAAGCAGCTCAGATTTGCTATCATTAAAGGCAGAAAGAGCCTGAACAAGTGAATGTGGTATAGCAAACTCTGGTTTACAATACTGATAAATAAATGGATCACAAATGTGTCTGTTAGTTGCTAGATTCCAGACACGGACCTGTAATTATATACTGGTGAACAATCTGCTAATTTTTTCTGAGGATAAATATTAATACAGAATCTACCCTAAAATCTTCTCAGTTAAGTGACAGGAATCATAGGAAAAAAAACTCTAACAAGCAGGAATTGTGTGTAGAAGGAGAAGCCCAGCTGAGGGAAAAAAAAAAAAAAAAGTAAAAGGTGCTGCTTTGAAGGCCATGCTTAAACACAGTAGATATATGTTTGCATAGTGAACAACAGAAATACCGAAAATGAATACAAAGAGAAAAGAATGTTTGTCTTCCAATTTGTTTTTAACAGAACTTACTCGCAGTTAACAAGCGTGGAGAGAGATTCATCCATCCTCTCTACAGGAGGAATCTGGCCATAGAGTTTCACCTCCTTTGCCTCTGAAGCCTTCTGTCCAGTTTTTTCTTCCTGAAGAAAAGAGAAGGCAAAGAATATACTCACTGGTACATGCAATTATTATAAATTAATGACAACATACTACTAAAGGTTATTAACGACAAGAGAAAGCATTTTGAACACTGTGTATCAAGATACCTACTGGTGTAACTTTTCCGAATGACACCTCAGCCCTAACAACCCAATTTCACTAAATCAGATATATAGTTTTTTTTTTTTTTTTTTTTTAAGCGGGGGAAGGAAGAACTTCACTGTGAGAGTGACGGAGCACTGGAACAGGTTGCCCAGAGAGGCTGTGGAGTCTCCTTCTCTGGAGATATTCAAAAACCACCTGGACATGATCCTGTGCAATGTGCTCTAGGTGACCCTGCTTGAGCAGGGAAGTTGGACTAGACGATCTCCAGAGGTCCCTTCCAACCCTTCCAACCTCAACCATTCTGTGATTCTGTGATAGTCCATCTTTGGATTATCAAATGCTGGATAGAAATAATGGAAAAGTTGGAATTTAGAGAAAATATTAAATCCCTTCCATTCATGGAGCTAATAACTTAAAAAACAAACAAACAAACCACCCTCACTTAGTCATTAAAAAAAAAGATTTCATGCTTTAGAGAATACAGCAAAAGGCAAATTTCCTAGTTATAATCCAAGCTGATAATTTTCTAGAGAACTAAATACTTCAGTAAATTCAGAGCTTTACAAAAATGGTTATAACTTCATCATTTGGGTGTGCTTATTTGAAAGCTGCAGTCTATTAAGCCCTTTAAAATTCTGAACTGATGGTGATAATTGAGTAAACACTTGGAACAAGTACTTATTTAGATGGGAACAGCAGTTTTGACAGCTGTTTCCTTGACAGAACAAAGAGCATTTTGTCAGTTCACTCAGTGTTCTCCAGTGGGAGAACTGGAGGTCCATTAACAAAGGCAAAATCTACCCAGGGCTTGCAAAACAGAATATTATTTTCTCCCCCATTTTTACTCAGCTAATTGAAAAGTGAGAAAGCTGAGGTCTGACCTATTTTATATGTCTGCTTTAGAATGAAATGAATTGCACTGCAGAAGTATTTAGCAATCCCAAAGCATAAGACCAGGTATTGACTGTTCACCTCAGTAACCGTATGTAATACTTCAAAGAAGTTCAAATACTTCAAAGGTTGTTCAAAGTAATTTAAATGCAAAATAAGTATTTATACCATTATTTTCTCTCTTATATGGCCCAAGCACTTCAGCTGGCTTAATTTAATGAAAATCCACATGTTGTCCTATGTATGCACTGTCCAAATTCGGTATGATAATCTTTCATTCATCATTAGCAATTTAGAAAATTAGAAGAATGTCAGATGTTATGCTAGAGAATGGTGAAAAAAACCTTCTATTTTCTTTCCTAAGAACAATGATTATACTGTATATATTTGCACTTGTACTCAATTTATAATCTATTAGCCTATACCAATCAATAAAATGATTTGTTTCTTAAAAACATGAAAGGGAAGGAGCTCCCAACACAGACTGTAGCCAGGTGTGAGCATCTGCAGAAGAAAATTCATCCTGACTGCCACTCAGTTGTGGAAAAATGGTCAGAGGAACTACCTTAACAAGCCACGGAGAAACCACCAGTAGAATGGACATTTTTTAAGATAAGGATTCCTGTTTGCTAAGTTAAATATTATTTCAGTTAACTAACTCAAAACAGGGCACAAGCAAGCTCTTATGTTGAAGGGAAGAAAAACATCTGAAACTCAGCTCAATATCAGATCTAACTTTACAGGTTAGGTGGATTCAGATTAGGAGCCAGAAAATGGAGAGTTAGAACTCTCTCCAAAGCAACATGGACAAAAGAACAAATTCAGCACTTCTTACTTAACAGAAACTCAGTAACATAATTCTATAATCTCTACAAAGCACATGATGGAAGAACAAATGTAAAATAAATCTTTAATAGGAGACATGAAGTTGAGGGAGGAAAATGGAAAAATATCAGAATTATTTATACTCAGTTCACAACTCTAATAGTGCTGCTTTCCACAAGATGTTGCATTCTGGCTCTTATTATGACAGCAAGAGTGAAGTTTGTGGGATATACAGCATAGTTTCAAAAAACCAAATCAAAACAAAAAGCCTGAAATACAGAAAGTACTAAACAATGGTAACATTCAAAAAGGAAGTAATCTGCAATTACAGTGTAGTACCTTAAGCTGGTGGTAAAGATCTTCTGACTTTCAACTGTACCTGCGCACATGATCTCTTACAAAGATCTTCTAGACACCAAAACTGTTTGTGCTGTTGCTCCAGCAGCTGTACAGAACTAGAGGGGGCCGACATACACAGAACAGCACGTCTATCCACCAACCTCGAGTTCACTGGGATTGAGGGAAAACTCTCATCGACTTCAGTGAACTATGAATCTGACCCCAGAGATATCCTATGGCTTAATTACTAATGACATCCATGTCCTCTCCAACAAACAGCTTTCTAGAAGGTTATAAGACCAGCTCAATCACACTGGGTGACTGTAATAATGGTATATTTGAAGGAGAAAAACAAGTGAGAAACTCATTCTGACTTAAGCTTTGCACGGTGGACAATATAAGAGGCCTGCGTAACACTGCTGCAGAAAAACACTGATAAAACAGTGCAAAACTTATTCTACACTGCTACACTAAATAAGCAAATATTATGTGCTGAAATTAACCCACGAGAAGTTGAGCGAGGGGGTGGAATTTTTGAGCATTGCAGGTAGCTTTTCTATACATTCATTTTAGCGCTGTTACAAGAGAATGGCAGATGTCTCTAATCTCTTTGTAGCTTCAGGCCTTTTATCAATGTATATTCAGCAGAACAAGGCAAGATAGCAAAAACTGACTCATCTTTACTAACTATAGAATTTTAAGAAGAACACAAAGAAACTCTAAGAGGATCGACTGCACATCGATATTAGTAATAAAAAATTTACTTTGTGAAATTTATTATAGCAGCAGATGTTTCAAGTAAACATATTTGTTACAAAAAAGTTTGAAAAATAAATTTATCTGAATAGTCAAAATCCATGCCACGGAGTAATGCAAACCAGCTAGATACTGTTCTAGTACTTACCCATTCAGGGACTTACCCATTTGGCTAGAGCTTCTTTGATAGTTGTTGCTTTTGCCTAAAAATAAGCAAATTAAAATTAACACTCATTGCAATTTTTAGATGGATTGTTCACTGCAAACCAGCTTCCTCTTCCTTCTCTCTCCCTTATCCGCTTCTCAACCTGCTCCTACCACTTTCCTCTATTACCTTCCTAGAGCTTATTCTACGAAGTAGGAATGAGCACAACTCCTCACTGTTCTTAATTTTCTGGGGTACTCAGTAGCGTTTTCACAAGGAAGCAGCTGACTTCATACAAGCACATTATCTTTGTGACCTTATTCTCTGCGTAGGCTGGGGAATGGGTAAGGGACACTGCTTCTTAGTTGTGATGATGAAATTTATTAAATTCAAAGAAGTTACTATATTAAAAAGTATAGTCTAGTCTTAAAAACGCGCTTTCTGTTATTATGTGTTATGTAACTTGCTGTCTGAAAGTAAGTCAATGAATATGTAGAAAGATAGAGGCTGTTAAGATTCACGGAGGAAAATAAGGCCTGCCTTGTCCAATCTCAAGGGCAGTCTGGAACGTCTGTATTTGTTTCTCTTGATTTTATATCCAGTCACATCATGTTATTGAAAAACATACATTATTCCGTTAAAAAAAAAATCCAAGAGCTACTATACAAGATTTTTTACAGATCAATCCTCTGATCAACCTTCTGTTGTCACTAACTCCAGCTCTTCTGGCTCATATCAGCAGTTTCACTGAAGCTAAATCACTGTCTCCGTCCAAAAACAGTAACATATTGAGAAACCCTGACATATCCTAAACTTTAAACATATTCTGAGAGGTCTTTTGGATGAAAACGGTTCCACTGAGACTGGTCATTCACAAAAACTGCTCAACAGCCTCCTTCCTATAAAATCAGGAAGACTCTAACTTGAACATCTCTATTGCTCTTCAGTGTAGCTCTACAACATGTGGATCAAAGCAGCCTTTCAGGCAATTGCATACCAAAAAAATGACTATGTAGGTTAAAATCAACAAACTGACCTCCAGCCAAAATCTTATGGGTAATTCCTTCAGGTCACAGAGCTATAAGGTTGTGCACTGTATTGCTGCAGAACACCAGAAATTCTGCAGCCAATGATAAAAGGCGACAGTTGTAGTAGCTACAAATAAAAGAATAGTGTCACTGAATCCCCCAAACCAGGCCGAGATCCTGGATATTAAGGACTCTGAATATGCATCTCAAATCTCCAAATATGCCTTCATTTAGACATATGTCAGGAAGCATCCCCAGATGTGCTAGCTACCTCCTTCCACTGAGTGACCCTCATTTTAATCCTACGTACACTGAGTTAGCTAGCTGGCTTTCTCTAGGTGCAATGGTAGACAGCCTGACAAACCTGCGCTATGACATCCCTGGTGCCTGGTGCAGGTAAGCAGCTGAGTGACCTCCTGTTTAGGACATCACAGCCCCTAGATCTCCCTCTGACAGTCTGCCTCATCAAGTCCCATTAAGGGACCAGTGTGCCAGCAAAACCAACTGGCTTCCAGTTAGTGAGGCTTTTTGGACAGGAACTGGTAGTATTATTTTTCATGCTTGTGCTAGCCTAGTTAGGGCATCTGGGTGCAAGATCTCCGTCACCCATTATTAAAGGCAGAAACTGGTTTATGTGACCAGTGCCTGAGTCTCTTTCAAATCCATGCCAAAAACGGATTGGATTTGGAAACTAGTGATCCGTGTGAACACAAAGAGCAGTTTCTCCCCTGACCCCTACAGACTTACCTCTCCCATTATAATACCTGACTGGTATTATAATGTAATATGGTGGAAAATACAAAAATCAGCAGAATTGGCATATCAAGAGAATATGCATTAGGGATTTTGCTTTGTTCCTTAAAGTGCACTTGAAATTTCTTTAGACAAATCATACTATCTTCTGCCAAGGCAGGTTACCTAACACAAACTTCTGAAGAGCCTATTTTCAGGTGTCCTCTACCTGCACATTGAAAATTCCCCTACAGGGATTTAGATTAAAGAAAGTCGTATTACTGAAATACATTTCAAGCATTCAAATCTCCAAATGATGAAAAGCTGCATTAATCACCCTGAATGGCCACCATCAACAGTGCAGGAAGAAGAAAAACAGTATATGAAGAGGAGAGAGAAGACTCCCATACATATTTATAAAAGTCATAACAAAATAAATGTTTCCCCCTCTCTCCCGCTCAAAAAACAAGATAGCTTTCGGACACAAAATATTTTGACACAGAATATTTACAAAATTCAGACCCACAGGAAAAAGTAAAACAGGGACACTTTGCCTTCATTTGCATACATTTATTCATATATTTAAGTAAAGCAAATTAGAATTTCACAGCAACAGAACCCAGGCTACTTAGTGTAGTAACTGCAGGTACCGCTGCCTTAAAACCAGCCAGTCGTCCTTTTTTTTTTTTTTTTTTTTTTTTTTAAACGATGACCTCCCCGAGCCCCAACAACCGCAGGGTGTTAATTAATTAGCTCCCGCTGCCTTCATCTACCCCGACCGCCCCTTCTCCCAGGCACGGTAACAGGCCGCAGCTCCAGCGCCACCGCCGACGTACGGGGCCACGGCTGCCTCATGGCCAGCTCACGGCGTGCCCGGGCCGCGCAGCGCCAGAGCCCGGCCCGGCCCGGCCCGGGGAGCGCCCGCTGCCGCCCGGAGGCTCCTCGTGGGCAGCCGCGAGGGGAGATCGCCGCCGCCCCAGCCCCGGCCCGGAGGAGGCCCCGGCCCGGAGGAGGCCCCGTGCCGCCCCAGCTCAGCCTCGCCCCGCGCCCCGGCCGCCGGCGGGGCGGCTCCCACGCGCTGCCGGGCAGGCCGCCACCCCGCGGGCCCAGCGCCCTCCCCGCCAGGCGCCCGCCTGCCCGCGCCGGCACTGATCGGACCCACCATTGCCGTTGCTACCGTTAACGCTCCGGTTGCTATGGCGCGGCGGCCCCGCGCGCATGCGCAGCGCCGGCGGCCCTCCGGGGTGGGAGGGGCGAGCAGGAAGGCAGCCACACCTGGCGACCATAGAGACGCAGCGCCACAGAGAAAGTCCCCCTGCCGGAAGTTGCGTGCGGCGGCATCGTCGCGGCCGCATTGTGGGACACGACGATAGGGGCAGCCGCCCGCGCGGTGTCGGCTGACGGCCGCGGCCGCCGGGGCTCGGCCGCCGCCCCGGTAACCGTCTCACTGTGAAGTGTTTCTGCACAAGCGGGTGTGCGAAACGGTTACGGAGAGCTCCTCCGCCCTCCCTGCTGTCTGCAGCAATAGTAGCAACAAAACACGCCACACCATCCTAGCATCATTATATGCATTTTATTTAAGTCAACCAGTGAAAAAAGTTCATCTTAAAATTACAAATAGTGTCTGCACAAAATGATCCTGTAATACAAACCATACATTTCAGCAGTAATTTGATCCAGTAAGGTATGATCTATTAATTACAGCTGACCCAAGTGTCAGCTTTTGGCTGGTAACATATCACAACCTGGTGCTGTTGGAGTCACCCCAAATTTGCCTGCTGCTATCTGCAAGAAGCAGACGAGCCGAAGCTTTTCCAGACTGCACTGGCTGTCCTTAAGTCATGGAGTGTTTT
This sequence comes from Rhea pennata, assembly GCF_028389875.1. Classification (NCBI taxonomy): domain Eukaryota; kingdom Metazoa; phylum Chordata; class Aves; order Rheiformes; family Rheidae; genus Rhea; species Rhea pennata. The sequence continues at coordinate 15,055,795 of NC_084667.1, read as the reverse complement.
TCGAACCCCAAGCCTAATTGTGCCTCCATCAAGAGATGGCCCCAAATTTAGCCAATAAAGCTAAGCCATCCATCCAAGCAATATTCTCAATTAAATGCTGTGGGAGTTCTGCCATGTAAAGTATACAAACAGCATAAATAGTATTATTTTAAGGCCACAGTCACTCATTTTAGCACATACTATAAATATTTCTGGCACTCCTCATTCAGGAAATAGATATATTATCTACAGAGTGTTGCATCTTTGGTATCCAAGTAGCACTGTAAATATACAAAATATTAGTACACAAGCTGACCACTTTTCTACAGACCATTTCGTGAATAACTTTGGCCTGAGTATCCTGCCCTGTTTCTAAAGGTATTTCCACAGTAAAGTTGCTCCTTTTATTGTTCTTTCCTTCTTCGTTTAAAAGATGTATTATTCAGCTTTCCAAATGAATGAATTATTCAGAAACAAGAAACGTGTTGAACTCTTGAACAGCCTTGCCTTTTAATAAAGAAGGTGTTACTTCTCTTTTAAAATGCATATACCTGTCAATAGCTAGTAAGAATTCTTTTAAAGGTTTATGCTTTAGAAATAAATTTGGGGATTTTTAAGCTACCTGGGTTTTGTTCTAATTACACCGTAACATCTGCTTCCTGAAACTCCAGCTTTTGATCTTGCTTGTCATGGATATTCTATGGAGGACTGCAGTGGAAAGACATGGGTATCAATACCAGGACGCTAACAAAATGGGGATTGAAGAGGCACCGTTCAACTAAAGCCAACTGCACAGTCAGCTCCGACTGCTGGAGATCCACCTGGCGAGGGCAGACAGTGCAGAAGGAAACCTTTGGACAATTTCTTCTACAGTTATGATCTGGAGTGGCTTTGGCAAAAAGGCAGGGTGCGAAGCATGGGCAACACCAATATGCACATCTCAGCCCGCTGCCATCCTGTACTTCTAAGGCAGACAGTTTTAGTGCACATTCAAGCACCGGAAATTACCCTGCAGGGCCTCTTCAGCCAAACAGTTTAGAGAGGCAGCTGTGAAGATGTTTTGAGGGGAGTGAGTATGGTAGAATTTATCTTTTAAGGAGTGAATAGCTAAACTGTTCAACTGGAAGTGATGGTGTGCATGGGTAACATGTGACTTGCACTCAAATGGTAAGTCATACTGAGTTGCAGAACAAAGCTAATGAGACCTGAGCAAGGGCATAATGACAGTTAATTGGAGAGAACAGATCCCTCAGAGCAAACCAAAATTCAATACCATAAATGAAGGGGTTGTAACTTCTCAGAAAGCTCTTGAAACGGTCTGGAAAAAATGACCCTGGAAGGAGCACTGTATCAGCAGAAGACCTTGTTAAATAGGCCTCCAGCACGGGCACCATTTCAGCAGGATCCTCTTCCAAAATGATTTGATTTCTTAAGTTGTTTCTTTCTACCCAAATGGTGGGAAAAATAAGGCATCAACCAAAAATTAATTACGATGAAAAACAATCCCCAGTAGCCATGGGAAAGCTAAAATCATAATATTAAAAAAAAGCTAATACTAAGTTAATCATTGCCATATTTTAGTTTTTTCGTCAGTCCTGCAATCTTCTGTTGGCCACATTTTCTGTTTCTCAAGTCATCTTCCTCACTAAAAACAACTGTCAGCATCTGCTGACATCATTACCAAAGAGCTCCACAAGTAATTAATCCAAAATTTAGTGACAGGTGTTACTATACTAAATAAGCAATCAAGAGAGAAGTAAGTTTCACATAACTGCATTTAACAGTGCTGCTCAGCAAATACCCTGAGTGTTAAGTGCCAGTTCAAGACAAGATAGGAACAGATGAATTCCTGCTGATTACATCCCTAGTACAAGGAAGTGCTGGCACTGCTATTCTCCCCGGACAACAGTAAAAGTACTTTTCATTTTCTCACTCTATAGGTAGTTTTTTGTTGGAAAGAAGCATTGACTACATCGGCAGAAGACTTCTAAGGTAAAGGTACAAAATACTTATTACAAATAGATACCCCTCACTTCAGAGAGATAGAAGACATTTCCAAAATATGTTCGGCTGTAAATTGGAGACTTCTGAGCTGAAGTAGCTTGATTCAGATCCAAAGCCAGAATCATTTCTCATTTGGATGTTTATCATCTATAGGTTACCATCATTTCCCCATGTGGGAACCAGTCTGCCATTTCTGACAGTGCAGACTGGTTTGCCAAGTTCCTTAAGTCATAAATACTGCAGGCAAGAAAGTACCTACCACTCTCTTCAGACACTTGTTTCTTGATACCAAGACTAATTCAGGCTGACAAATTTACTAAAATGCAGTCTATTTATTATCGTTGTTTCACTTCTCCTCAGGATATCTAGTTAAAATAGCTCAGAATAATTTCCTTTCTGTTTGGATTTGCACACATAGCTGAGTTGTCATTTGGTTATTTTGATCTCAGACCTTTTCTCAGTCAGTCCCTCCAATTCTCTAGTCATTTTGGTGGCTCAAGCTCAGCCCTTTGCAACTCAGCAGCAGCTTTCAGGTACCAAAGCGTTCATCCTAAATGCAAGCGCAGAAACTCCTGAATCTTTCCCCAGGAGTGTTCCTGTGCATGGGCATGTGCTTTGCTCTCTCCACCCCCTACGACAGGTACCCCCAGAACACGATCCACAGCTACCTGACAAAATGGAGTAGAAGGAGGATCGATTCGGTGGCCTGCTCCTGGATAACTCAAGAGCTCAAAATTTTCTTTTCCATGCTGGCGCAGACGTCCAATTGCCAGCTCAGCATATAAGGAGCTCTTCCACATACGATCGTCTTCTCCTACCACTAAGAGAAAGTGACCCTCGGCTTTTTCTATGGGGATTGTGCAAGGGGAATTAGCAGGATTCATTGGGTCGTCCAGAGCTTCAAAAGTGTCAAACACACCAGTGTCAGAAACACTGACCTTATTCATATTAAAACGCAGCCCAGGCAGAGTCATCTCACCATAATGGAGGTCTGCAACTGTGTTCGAGCTACAGCCGGAGATAGAGACAGCAGCCACTACTTCTGGCAGGAAGGTGATCATGGAGAGTGCTAATTCTGCCCCTTTCCCAGTCCCAATCACTCCAACTCCTGGCCCTTTCACCTTCAGATAAAGCGGTGGGGGAGGGGAACAGAGGAAGAAAGGAATACAGAAAGTATGCATTATAATAGGATTAGCCATTAAATGCCTCTGGAGTTGTGTTATACAGAAAAGGTTACATTAATCATTGACGTGACCAGTTGGAAGTCTACAGCCTGGAGCCAGGCTCCTTCCTTTAAGTGTCTTATTTTTTCAAGAACAACAACAGATGTTAAATCCATTAAAATAACACAGACATGATAGTTACGCTAGGCACAGCAAATACAATCACCTGGACCTCACCTAGTCCCAACTGCATATTTTGATCCAAATATTTTCTCTTTTTTTCCAGAACAGGTAGCAGGAAATTCAAGTACAGTCGATTGTTATACACATCTCAGGCAAGTAAGTAATCTTATACATGACATGTAAGAATCAGGAGAGTATCATTTAGTCTTAATCCTTTTCCAGTCTGGAAAGTAACACTGAAAGCAACTTCCTAAGTCATCAAATCGATTCCCCTGCTGATTATTAAGCAGTTTTCTACCATTTTTTCATAAGCTAATTACTTTCCATTTCTAAATTGGTATATCTTTATCACCATTGCTCCTGTTTGGAGGCTGTTCCAGCACTTCACTGTTCTAATCATCAGGAATCTTCTAGTTTCCAACATAAATTTATTTAATGGCCAGTTTTATATCTGTTTGTTCTGGAAGAAAGAAATTCACTCTCTGCAGTTATAAGCATAGTCACTTGTGTAAAACCTATGCTTTTTCTGTTACTGGGGCAAAACCTGCTCAACAGAAACTGACACTCCAAAGAAATTACTGATGCTACTGGGGCATGCTGCTGAATCCTCTCCAGTTCCCTGTCCAGGGAAACCTCGCATTACACTTACCTTCGGGTGACGCTGTAGAAATCTAGCTGCCTCCTCAAAGTACTCGAGTTTGAATTCTTTCATAACTTTAGGCAGATCTTCAAAGTCAAAGTAAGGCAGAGAAAGAGCAGCAAAACCACGAGTGGCCAAGAGGCTGGATCTAAATTCAATTAAACCCCCTTCATCTCCATACATGTCAATCACTCCTGGAAAGGGGCCATCCCCTATATTAAATAAAGAGAGAGAGAGGACAATAAAATTATCAGACAGGACACTACAAAGTATCTAATAAAGAGTGAACAGGAAACTATAGCAGTCATAATACATTTCTTATTACTACTCATTACTTCCACTTTCACAGTGGAGAATACAGAATTAGTGCTGTAACCTACTTTAGTTATTTCAAACTAGGAATAACTCCTTACCTTCCTGTAAAATATGTAAACATTTAATAAGCTTTTAAATTGTTTTAAATTTATTTTTCAATAGGCTTAACTTCTCATCTTGGAAAAAATCATATTCTTAATCAGATATTTTCCCATAAACAAGTCATACTTTAATTAGCAAAGTGTAAACACATTACTGAAGAGACAATTGCATTGAGCCCATAGAAATAAATTCTACAAGACTTGCACAAACTCTGGAAAAAAGTGCATTGAGAAAAACACAACAAAGGCAACGGGTGAAATTAGCTAGATTTACTAGCTCTGTCTCAGCACCAGCACTGCAATAGCTGGCAGCAGAACTGTTATTGTAGGTATGAAGAGACAGAAGGTAAAAAGTGAGTGCTGTGGGGGTATGTGGGTATCTGTGGCTGACACAAAGATATACATGTGGCTGACACACATATACATGTATATGAACAGTTCCACTGAACTGCAGAAATATTCAAAAACACATCTTTAAGTGGACATGCTTTTGCAGCCACAGTCTTGTCGCAATGTAACTGTCTGCCATGGCAGCAGAATTTGAGCTAACGGGTTCGGGATACTATCCTTACAACTATAAAGACCCCAAATATTCCCCCTCCCTCTTTTTTTTGACTGACCACCAGATGTCACCACTGACTCACTCAGATCCAGATCACTACAACTATCTAGCAGAAAAAAGACCTACTTGTGCAAAAGTGCATTAACACATTAAGTTACCTATATACCTATACCTATATATACATGCAACAATTAAAGAAAAGACCTCTGGCATTTTAAGGTACTTGAGAAAACAAATTTTTGGACGAGACACACTAGATTGTGGAAACGTCATAACTTAAAACATTAGGAAGTCAGAAAAGCACTGAAGTATGTTTTTCCTTTTTCTTTCAGTTCTAAAATTTTTCCTCAGAAGTTTAATATTCTACTAGGAAGAAAATCAGTCTGGTTACATTTCTTATCATGACGCTATGATCAAGAGAAATGTTCAGTTAAAAATAGTCAACCTAGATGGCTAGAAAACCAAGGTATTCACATATTTATCATGCCTACATAGAAAGTTCTCTAGTAAAAACATATAGTCAGAATACAGTCCAAAAAATATGTTTTTATCTCTTGTGAAGACAACTTTTAACTTATACAAGGATTCTGGACTGCCTTTATGAGTGCCTACTCATATCTAAGTACGCAGTTTCTGTACATACACCAAGAAGCAAGATAAACGGGACCAGACACTTTTACTACTGCTTTAAAAAATAAAATAAAATAAAATAAAAATCATAACTCTTATATCTGAAATGAGCAACCTCTTTTATATTGCAAACATAGTTTAAGCCACTCAGGTCATCTCACTTTGACTAAGGGCAGTTCGTCGCCAAGATTTCTATCTTAACAATACTAACATTTTTCCCTCCCTGAAGCACGCCAAGTATGGTGGTAATGTTGTAACTGGGTATTTCACTGAGAAGCACTTTGTGTCATTGAAGCAACAATTCTGGACTTTTCCACTGTACAACACTGGGCTTTCTAAAGTGACAAATGCAGCTCCAGGTTGCAGATCTCTGGATTCCCATTAAGCTTAACAAAACTCAGCTCATTCTCTAAGGCAGGATTCATCAAAACATCAGGGTCTCAGTGCTGGAGAGTCTAGAATGATGACAAAACTTTTCATCCAAAATACAAAGTTCAATTTCAGTTTTTCTTGTTTTTTTCTTCTTCAGTGGACTCTGGATCTGTCTAAATGGATAAAAATATTGTTGGTTTGGAAACCATTCACTGGAAAGACTTAGATCCATACAAACTAGTTTTGCTACACCAAGTCATTATAAATATGAGACAATTCAAGGACAATTCTACCAGGATAACGCTCAGCGGTTTTAATCGTGGCTTGAACGTTCAAACACCATGACACAGTGTAAGGTTTCATTTGCCAGCAACAGCAGCTGCCCATTAGAGTATCGCACCTCTTAAAACACAGCCATCCCACAGGTGCCACTGGCAGAACTTCCCCAGAATCTATTTTGTATTTATACAACCACTGAGGAATCACAGTAACACAACCATTAACTTAGCTTTGGCTCTAGTGTAACAGAGAGAGGGTGGCACACTTCTGTTTTCTATAACCTCCTTCTACTGCTCTGCTTATTGCCATGTATTTCACAGGGAGAAAAAATGCCTTTTAAAGTCGGTCCTACTCGGGGTAAGATCAATGCTTTTATGAAGAAAGCGTGTCAGCGCGTCTGGAAGCCCTGGACGGCGGGCAGCAATGTAGTAATCCTGCTGTCATTCAGCTGCCGCCTGTCCCGCGACAGCCGCGGCCCGCTGCAGCCCAGGCACCCCCCCACGGGCCTCTTTAGGTGTCAACGGGCAGGAGAAGTCCCCACGCCCGGCGGCCGGGGTCTCCCCCGCGCGGCCGCCGTCTGTTAGCGCTGGGCAGGGAGGCCGCGGGCCCCGGGGTCCCGGGCCGGGGCACTCACCGGGCGGCAGGAAGAGGGAGCCCCGCACGGCTCCCTCCTTGAGCCGGATGCGCCGCACGCCGGGTGCCGTGAACCACCGCTCCACCTCGGCCTTGGCCATCACCGGGCCGGGCATGGCGCCGGACCGGCTGTGGCCCTGATGCACCAGCACCTCCACCTTCAGGGGGGCGCCGGTGCTGCGGGGCAGGAGCCGCTGGTACGGCCGCTCCATGCCGGCGGGGGCGAGGCTCCAGAAGAGCCCCATGGGCTCCACGCCGCTGTAGTCGCCGCCGTGCGAGGCGTCAGTGCCCAGGTGCAGCTCTCCGCGGCCGTCGGCCCGGTAGTGCGCGCACGACTGGAAGAGGCAGCCGCGCTCGTCCGCCGCCACCGCCCGCAGCGTCACCGGCTGCCCCGGGCCCAGCCCCGCCACCCGCGTCTCCACGCGCTCGTCCGCTAGGCCGGCGGCGGGCGACACCGCCACGCTCACGACCCGCCGCCGCGGGGGCGGCGGCAGCGGCGGGGCACGGCACAGGGCCCGCGCCGCGGCGGCGGCAGCGGCTCTCCACATGGCGCCGAGGAGGCGAGCGCGGACACGCCGCCGCCCCAACGGCCACAACGGGCGGTGCTGCCCCTGCCCCCGCCCCCGCCCCCGCCAGGCAGCCTCAGCCGAGAGCGGAGCCACCGCTCCCGCCCCCCAACCGCCGTTTCCCCCCCCGCCAACCGCCATTTCCCGCCGCCAACCGCCGGCAGTGCTGCTCCGAGCGACAAGCGGCTCGTAAAGATTTAATACCTCGTTTTAATCCAGTTAAAAAAAAAAAAAAAAAAAAAAGTGCACACAGGCTGCATAAACACCCTAACGTAATTCACATACAGCACAAGCCAGGTTTATCAGCTACACCGGCTCAGTTTGGATTAGTAAGGCACACGTTTGCCTAACACTTTTTTTTTTTTTTTTTAAGTCAATAGGGCAAATTCGCCTTCACTAGCAACACCCAGTGCTTTCTCTTTCAAACAAATACTCGGGTGAAAAACGTTACTCAAAACCACTCCAGCAGGTCCCCAAGGAACGGGCAAGGGGGCAAGGGCAGAAACTGAGCTGGAAGCCCCTGGCAGCGTGGGGCAGCAGGGATGGCAGGACGCCGCTGCTACGGCCTCGCTGCCCCCTTGGCGCCAGCCCGAGGGGCTCCAGGAGAAGCGGCTGTGCAGCGGGCAGTACCTTGGGCCTGTGCCAGGACTGGCGGCACCTCCGGGATGACCCCACACACGTCCGCCTCCGGAGGAACCCAACAGCTTATTCGCAATTATTCTTTGTTCTCATTCAGAGCCACTGAACAAAACAAACGTGACAACACCAGCACCTTCATCTGTAAAATCACCTAACACAGATCACAGCTTACTGCACGTTCCTGACTGCGTGCCAGTGAGGTGTTTATGAAAAAAGGCTCTGATCTGCCGCCAAGCATCCACTTGTGCCTCGCAGTGAGCCTTGGGCTCTCCCCCCCACGCCACCATCTTGCCAACTAGCAAGTGCTTCGAGGCTGCACACATGGGGAAAAAGGGGGGCTCGATATAGTGCCCAGCCCCGGGGTAACAGATTATCTCAGGCTTTTCCTTCCCATGAGCTTGCAAACGTTTGCTCCCCTCAACTGCAAAGAATTCGCTTTTCCAGTTGCGATCGTCCTGGCCCACAATGAACAGGAAGCGACACTCAGCCCTCTCCAGCGGGATAAAGCTCTGGCGGTCAGGCCCTTCTAAGGGGTTGCTCAGGACGTCGATGATATCCGCCACCCCCGACTCGTTGACCTTGATGCGGCTTATGTTGAAACTGAGGGGTGGAATGGTGACATTCTTGTAGCGCAGCACGGCGCCCACGTTTGCCACCGAGCCATTGATGAGGGCAGTGGCAGCGATGCCCTTTAGGAAGGAGGCCATGGAGATACACAGATCGCCTCCTTTGGAGATCCCAAGCAACCCAATTCCTGGACCTTCAACCTGGAGGGCCGAGAAAGAGAAATCACAAGCAATGAACCATTTAAAGCACTGCCGTGTTAACAGCAGCCTCCATCCTGGCCGGAGGTATAGGCTCCTAACGTCCTAAGCGCAGGGCCTGCATATGGGGGGAGGGCCTGGCACAGCTCTGGGCTTGGTTCATGATCATAACCCCTGCTGAGACTCTAGCAACATCCTAATAAAACTCCCAGGCTCAGTGCTGAAGCATGTGTAGAGAGCACAGCTCTGTTTGCAAAAAGCCATGCAGAGAGGCAGCTCCAGATTCACTTTGCTTATCAGGCAGCTCAGGAAAGCGGAGGGAAGGGAGAGAGGAGGCCTCTTCTTCAAATGCTTTCTTTCAGTGGAAAAATGTTCAAAATCAGTAATGACTATGACACTGTCATTTAGTTCTCCTAAGGTACTTCTTACATTCAAACACTGTTGAATGTAAGTTCAACATTCTTGAACTTGATTCTCCTACTAGGAAGGGATATGGGGTGGCACCCTAACATGGGGTGGCAGGACTCTGTATCAGCTGCTCTCTTGTTTCATCATTATGCATGGTGTCTCACTCACACTGAAAAGGAAGTATTTTGAGGTAGCATATTCATTAGAAAGTATCTTAAAAAAATTAACATATTAAAACCATCATTTAAGCCAATTTTAAGATGTTATGGAGTTACATAGTTATAGAAAGGTTAGCTTCTTTTTCTTTTCCACAGGCAAATTAATCAGACTAGGAAAGCTAAATGATTTTACAGGTGGCTGAATTCCTCTAAGAACACTGGAAGAAGGTTAGCTAATATCACAATTGCTCCAGTATCCAAGGAGCCTCAGGATAAGAGGCTCTAAGATAGCACCAAAATTTCATACCTTCGATACCTTATCATTAGCACAATAGGCTCCAAACCCACTGACTCTGAAGCATGGAAAAAGGGAAAAAATATTTATGGAACTTTGCAACATGTAAATAACACAGTGGGGCTTATTAGTGGAAGCATTAATGGGAGGCTGGAATGCTATTTGCAGGAAGAAAAAAAGAAGGTTAAAAAAAAGCAATTTTCAGGAGTATTTGGACAAACAGTAGCACCAGAAGTTAGGCCAAGGGTGACTGAAAGGCAACCAAAGCCTTAAAGTAACTCATCTTTTCGAGGTTGGGGATGGTATTTAGTTTAAAGGTGAGCTCTCCTTGTACAGTTCTAGTTATTGCACACCTATTTGGAAGCAGATGCACAACACAGCAGGGCTCGCTTACAAACAATGCAGACTTAAAAAGCTCACAACCAGCTACTAGAAACCACATTCCCAAAATGCCAACATTTGGACTGACTATAACAGCCTATCCAATATACAGCAAGACATGCACTCTGGTGGACTTCCTTGAACCACGGATCCCAGAGGCTTATCGTGTGTTACATGGCTGAGAAGGGCATTTAGTTCCAAGGGCATTCTACAAAGCATAAACTCCAAAAAATCTCATCAGAAGTTTGATAAGCCCTGAGGTAACTGGTTCTCTAGTGATGACACAGGGTTGAATGGAGCAGAAATTACCAATATATGACCCAGGTGTTACTGTATTACCCAGCCAGTTCAAAGGAAGAATTAGAGTAACTGCTAGAGAACCATTATAATGGGAGTAAAAGATACAAAACAGACTATTTAGGCTAGCTTGAACAGAGATGCCATTTTAAGTACAGCAGCTCTGCCAGAGCTGCAGTCTTGTAGTAGAACCGAGTATGTGTCCTGTTTCATTTTGCAAAACAACAGAATCTAGTCCTAACCAGTTTAAAGGTTGCAGGAACTTTGGCCAATCACTTGGCTATACCATAAAAGGTCAACGGTCGACCCCTAACGAATGAGAAGAAACTAGAACGCTAGCAACAGGACACACATGTGCAGGATAGGAAGACGGAATGATATAAAAAGAGGAGCTGGGACCCACCCCGTGCGGCAGTTGGCAGAGCGGAGACTCCCCTGTTGCCCAGCGCTGATATTTGCCTATATCTTGCTTGCTGTAATTAATAAAATTCTTATATTGGCTACACTGACTGAGTGAAATTTATGACAGTCTGACAGGACCTGATTAATGAGAGTTCCCTGTAGTGGAAGGATGTCAATGAACAAGCTGACCTGTCTGTGTTGCAGCATGTAGTTTACGGCTTCTTCAAAATATTCCAGGTAGAATTCCTTCATATCTTTGGGGAGATCTTCATAGCTGTAGTAAGCTAGAGCCAGCACAGCAAAACCATAGTTGGCCAGCAGGCATGCCCTGTATTCAGGGAGTCCTCCTCCTGTTCCATATATATCAATTACTCCTGGAAAAGGGCCATTTCCTGCCAAAAAATAAAAAATAAACAAAATAAAATGTAACAACACATTAATTCATAATTTTTCAGTTATATCACAAATTAGCAGGTCTGGGAATGTGTCTCTTTTAAAAAGATAAAAACAAACAGCAGTAGCAGAACTGGAACTAAGGGTCCTAAGTTCTGTGTCAATTTTCAATAAATGGCTGAATTGCTTCAAGATTAAACAAGACAGCACAAAATAGCAAGCCAGCTAATGTTTTAGTTAACATCAGGGAATCTATATGGCTTGAAGAGAAGGGATCCCCTGGCAGTCATATCTAGCTATCTATATCATAATGAAAATGTATCAAGCTCCCTTCAAAAATATCCAGCAGTTTCTCCCCATTGCATCCCTCAGAACACTAATCCAAAAATCTCATCTTCTGATGGTTCCAGCTTCTCAGTTTCAGTGTAAATGTACTATGGCCATTTTAATCTGGCACTAAGCAGGAAGAAAATATTTGCAACCAGGCTTGCTAACCCGGTGAGTGAAGTTTTAAATTAGGTTCATCAGGGGGCAGGGACTGAACTCTAGAACTGAGAGGAAGAGCTGTAAACTAATGAGGAAGTATGGAAAAGAGGAGGCCCTGAGAGAGACTTTCCCATTCCCGCTCTAAAGAGGAGTGAGGCTTTTCTCAGGTGTCTGCACACTAATGCACAGAGCTTGGGCAACAAAGAACTGAAAATTCACATGTAGCCACAGCAGTACACAGCAACCAGGATCAAGGAGGCTCTCTGGGATGACAGGTGTGATTGCAGCACTGTCATGGACAAGTATCGGCTGTTTATGGTGGTATTGCTGGAGAAGTACAGGGACAGACAAAGAAGAAAAGGGAGAGACATGCCGTGCAGAGGAGCTCCTTGACTTGCACAAAGCTCCAGCATGAAACCAGACCCGTGCCCGGGGAGGGTGGGATGTGTGTTGAAGGACTGTTACAGACCACCCCACCACCAAGGGCAGACAGGAAATGAGGCTTCCAAAAAACAACTAGGAGAAGTCCAGATCACTGGACAAAGAGGTAAACAAAGCTTTGGTCAGGCTGTCTGGGAACTTCACAGACCTTGGCTGTACCAGCTACAAAATGACCAAGTTCTGGAGCTGGGGAAGGCTGGAAAGCAAAGCAGCAGAGTTAGGACTCTAGACTTTAGGAGAGAAAACTTCAAATTATTCAGGGAATTACTAGCTGACTCCCCTGGAAAACACTGAAGAAGGAAAAAGTGACTCAAAGACATCTGATACCATCTCCCACACTACTCCCACTTGGAAACTCAAAGGGTAGTCACCAATGGTTTGATGTTCAGCAGGCAGCTAGGAGCAAGCAGATTACCTCTGGGGTTGTTACTGAGGCACAAACTGCTCAACACATTTATCAGTTGCTGAGTGGTGGCACAAAGGGCATACTCAGCAAATTTGCAGATGACACTCAATTAGAGAGAGCACTGACCCAAAGAATGGCAGAGCTTCAGTCCAGAGGGACCCTGATGAACTTAGGACTGGGCCAACAAATATATCACAAAGTTCAACAAAGAGAAGCGTAAAGTTATTTGCCGGGGCCAAACAGCCCCCTGCCCTGGGCAGCAACTGCCTGGAAAGGCCCTTGGCCTTACGCTGGACATCAGCCTGAACATGAGCCCATAAGGCAAACCCCGATGCTGGGAAACATGTGGAGGAGGGTGGCCAGCAGACCGAAGGGGTGACTGATGAGGCCAGCACCCAGTGCCAGCTCCCGGCTCAGGGAGAAGCACTGAAACTGGGGAGGGCTCTGGTGAGGCTCAGGGCCTGGGGAGCAGGTGGCCTCCCTGCACAGCCTCCAGCCCCTTGGACAGAGCCAAGCAACATGCACTGGGTGCCCCAAGAGCATGGGCCCGGATAAGACACCCATAGCAGGAGGTGGCATCCGCGGGAAGAAGGCCAGCGCGGCGTGGGGCAGTGCAGCGGCCAGCACTCACCAGGAGGCAGGAAAAGTGTCGCCCGGATCCTCCCCTCTCGCACAGGGACTCTCTGCACCCCGTCCCGCAGGAACACCCGCTCATGCTGTGCCTGCGCCAGGAGCTGCCCGGGCGGAGGCCCGTGGCCCTCAAACACCTCTACAAGCAGGTGCAGCGGCGTCCGCACATCCCGCTTCACCAGCCGCTTGAAGGGTTTCTGGGGCTGCAGAGCCCAGAGCAGCCCCATGGGCTCCAGGCCGGAGAAGCTGCCCCCCGGCAGCGCGGGGCAGCGGGCGAGGTCCAGCTCCCCGTCGTCCTCCGCCTGGTACCGGGCGCAGGCCTCGAAGAGCTCGCCCGTCTCGTCCTGCAGCGACGCCCGCAGCGTGACCTGCTGCCGCGGGCTGAGGCCCTGCACGGCGATGGCCAGCGGCTCGTCGAAGAGGCTGCGGGCGGGCGGCGAGAAGCGCACGGCGGCCGCCATGGAGGCTGGGCCGCGGGCGGGCACCGCCCCGGCGCTGCAGCCCGGCGAGCCGCGGCGCGGCCGGCAGAGCCGCCTGGGCCGGCGCGGGAGGCGGGCAGCCACTCGCCACATGGCCCCGCGGCGGCCTCCGGGCCCCGGCGGCGGCGGCGGGCGCGGGCAGCTGCGGGCACCGCCCCGGCGGGGCGGGACTGCCCGCTCCCTCCGCCCCGACGCCGCGCCGGGGGCCGCGGCCCGGCGCCGCTGCCTGCCTGCCCGCGGCCGAGACCCGGCCGAGGTGGGAGGCAGGCGGGACAGCACAGCCTTGCTTCATGTCCCCTTGCTGCATGCTCCTCCATGCTGGTGCCCCGAGGTGTGGGCAAGATGGGTCACACCTCTGGCAGCCTCTGCCCAGCCCTGGCAGCCTCGTGGCCTGGCCATCTGGCATTTGAGTGTGTGGTCTGATGTCCAGCCCTCAGTGCATGGCAGCTTCTCTTGTTGCTGAGAATGGGACTTCTCAGCACACAGATCTGGATTCAGTCACAAGCTCGGTTATACCCTGGAAGAGGTCCGAAGGAAAAGGCCTTAAAGTCTAAAACAAAATCCCTTCTGCTGCACCCCTGATGCCCCAAGAGTAGAGGAGGAGTGAAAGTGCCAAGACCCCATGTCAGAGACTCCTGTGGTCCCCTCTCCCTACTCGAGCAGCCCAGCACCCAAGGTGAGGGGAAAGAGAGTGGTCCAGATGCGAAGATGCCTGCTCCTAACCAAAGCACAACAGACTGCTCCATGGAATTCAAATTTATTCTCTTTATTTAAAATTCTTGCCCCAGTGGCAGAGCAGAAAAGGTACCGTGTTATGTGGGAGAAGATCACAATGACTGTAAATTTGGCAGAATGGCTTCCTTTAGGAACACAATGTCTCAGGGCCAGAAGTATCCACCAGCACTTCCTTCTGAAGGGGAGACAGAAGCAAGGCACAGAACTGGGTCTCCCCCCTGGAAGACCCAGTTCCCAGCAGCCTGAGAGCTCTTATGCAGAGATCCCCAGTACCCCAGTCCTGACATGCCAAAATGGACAGTTCCTGCACCTCAGCAATCAGACATGATTCCACTTCTCATTAGTGTAAACATGAGGCAGCATCAGTCCTGAAAGCTAACCGGGAAGTAAGTTTTCAAAAGATATGTGTTGAAGGTAGCATATGCATATTGTGGCAGAGTTTCGGAAAGTACAGACAAGTATTAAAAGATCATAAAACAGGTTAGCATCATAACTGTGTATTTTGCATATGCTCTATTTGATCAAGGGTTAATGCAAATATATTTGCCATGCCTTTCCTTTGCACTTGAGCAAAAAAGTGTGGGAAAAAAAGAAAATGCAAACCCAGTTCTTCTCTGAGTCAGGGGTGTGCAAAGGCATGAAAGATAGTGAGATTGTATGGGTGCAGCTGTGAACAGGGTTTAACGTCATAAATATAAAGAACCAGTTAGATCAGGTTGTTCAAAGCTTTATGTTTCTTGCACATTATTTGTCATTTAAATATTTGTTGAAAAAAGCCTGTATCTTTGGCCAAGCATGAATCTATGCTTTAGAATTAGCCTTGAGCTCTCCACCCAGGACTGCCCACTTGTGAAAAATCGGATGCTTTCCTATAAGGTACAAAGAGAAAAAGGGAGGGTAAAAGCAGTGCCCTGTTCCAGAGTAGGAGAGAATGTGAAAATTTTCTTTCCCTTGAGCCTTCAAACGTTTGCAAGTTTCAATAGAATATTCACTTTTAACAAAATGATCATCTTCTCTGGTGATGAACAGTATATTTGCCTCGGCTTTCTCCAGTGGGATCAGGCTTTGCTGGCCAGGAGCTTGGAAGGGGTCAGTAACGATGTTAGAACAATCAAGAATATTGGACTGATTGACTTGGACACGCTTTTCATCTACAGGCAGAGTGGGGATGATTTTATCCTTGTAACAGAGAGGAATAAATGTAGTGGCCACTGGACCATTGATAGAAGCAACAGCTGTGATATTCTTCAGGAAGGCAGCCATGGCGAGAGACAGTTCTCCTCCTTTGGAGTATCCGAGCAAGCCAAGCCTTGGTCCCTTTACCTGGTGAAGAGGAGGAAATCCCCATCATTACTGAGCTGGAAAGCACAACAGCTAAATATTACTGGAGGAAACATTGTATAATGCTGAGTGTTTGCACAATACTGTAAAGGAGAGGATGGCAAGGATCAGTTTTTCTGCTGGACGATTTGTAGACATCTCCCACAGACAAACTGCTCCCTGGGATAATAGAGAATAATAGAGATAAAGTGAGGGGCAGTTAGAAGAGGCCACTCCTGGAGCCCAGAGGTTAGCCAGAGTGTTCCTACCTGTGAGTGCCACAGCATGTAGTTCACTGCCTCTTCAAAGTATTCCAGGTGGAATTTAGTTGGGTCCTGGGGTAGATCCTCATATTGGTAATATGCCAGGGCCAGTGTGGCAAAGCCATGGTTGGCCAGGAGGCTGGCTCTGTGTTCAAAAAGACCTCTTTCAAGTCCATGTATGTCAGTAATCCCTGGAAAGGGTGCTTCTCCTGTAGCAGACAAGACCAAGAGCAGTATTTCCTGCAATAAGTCCTTTTAAGGTTTCCTCAGTTTAGAATGCATCAAATCAGATACACAGCAGGAACTGCAGAAGAGCATAACTGGGGGAAGGGACATGACCAACTGGTCATAGCGGTACTATGTCAGCAACTGAAAATACAACAAGGTGTGTTGCAGATGAAAGACTCAGCAACAAAACTTGCTAGGTAAGACACAGATCTTTACCTGTGCTCGGAACTGGCAGTATTTCAGCCTCATGGGCTCCAGGCTAGAGAAGGTGCTCCTGGCCACATTGGGGAGTGGGTGAGGCCCAGCTCCTCTTAGCTTCAGGAGAGCCACTGACATGGGAAAGCTCATCCCGCCCACCCTGCAGGGATGCCCTCAGTGTGTGCCATCCTGCCATGGGCTCTGACAGAATGGTAGCAAGAGTACTTTCCTTGGGGCTTTCCACCTTTCTGTGACCTTAGGTGAATTGCTGGGTGGTGTCCAATGTCAACATCCTCTGAATCAGAGTGTGTAGGGATTACTGTGCAGACAGCATTCCCAAGAATGCAGAATCGTGAGTGGGACATCTCAGTGCAACTTGAGCACAGTGAAACTTATCTAAAGCTGTGTAAGAGAAACACTGGCTACAACTCAAGCTTACAGTCTTGTTAAATTGAAGACTGGCTGTGGTGGCTGGATGAGATTAAACTCCTGCATGCCTGGGAAGCCCTTCAAAGTGCTAGAGGCTGCAGCAAGGGCCTAACATTTTAAAACTTACATCATGCAAAGGGAGCAGGTTTGGCGACACTGAGGAAATGAGCCAGCATTTGACTTACTGTAAGCAGCTCAAGTCAGGGTGAGCAGGAAAGTTTGGAGACAAAACATCTGCAAGTCTCTGTAGTGGCTTCCTTCCTCCATCTTCCTTCTGCCCTGGTCAGCAGGCAGGGGTAGAGGTGAGGCAGGAGAGGAGCCCTGGCCTAGTGGGATGCCGAGCATGTGAAACCAGCTGTCCCTGTACACCCTGGTAAGGAAGTGTCTGTGGAGCTGCCCAGCACATACTGCAGTTTGGCAGGGTCTTGGGCAAGTCTTACACGACAGTGCAGAGTGAAAATCCTTTCCAGGAGCAATTCAATGTTTATCTTTTCCTGCCTGAAAGCTATTTTCCCTGAAAATGTTCTGAAAATGCCCCTCCATCTCCTTCTTTGCACAGACCAATGTTTGTGGGTCAGCCTCAACCTCTGGTTCCGAACACAATGAACCATGGTTGACATATGAACTGTTGCTGTCTCAGAGTGAGAGGGAGGATCTCCCAAGCCCTCCCAGTGATGAGAACTGCTTAGTATTTCACATGGGACTTTGGGCCAGCCTGCACTTTGGGCCAGGCTCTGGACTGCACCACAGGCAGCCACCACCCTCTCCCTAGCTCCTTAGCCCCAGAGGCCCTCCAGATGCATGCATTTTCACTTGATGCATGTTTCTACACATTTTCAACCTCAAGCTCTGGGCATTAAGAGTTACTTCTCTGCCAGCTTCTGTGGCCCTGCCCTGGGACCTACACAGCCAGAGTGAGGGAAGGAGGGAAGAACAGGCAAATTCACAGACTTCTTTTGACGGAGATCAGGGAAGAGCTGGAGCTTGCACTGACAAAACATGTTACTCCCAGGAAAAGCATCATGACTGGGGCTGGTACTCACTGGGAGGCAGGAAAAGCGTCGCCCGGATCTTCCCCTCTCGCACAGGGACTCTCTGCACTCCATCCCACAGGAACACTCGCTCGTGCTGTGCCTGCGCCAGGAGCTGCCCAGGCAGAGGCCCGTGGCCCTCAAACACCTCTAGGAGCAGATGCAGTGGGGTCCGCATGTCCCGCTTTACCAGCCGCTTGAAGGGTTTCTGGGGCTGCAGAGCCCAGAGCAGCCCCATGGGCTCCAGGCCGGAGAAACTGCCCCCCGGCAGCGTGGGACAGTGGGCAAGGTCCAGCTCACCATCATCTTCTGCCTGGTACGGGGCACAGGCTTCAAAAAGCTCTCCTCTCTCATCCTGAAAGGATGTCCGCAGCATGACCTGCTGCCGTGGGCTGAGGCCCTGCACGGTGATGGCCAGCTGCTCATCGAAGAGGCTGCGGGCAGCTGGTGAGAAGCGGATGGTAGGGGCCAGGGAGGACAGACAGCGGATAACTGCTGTCCTGGAGGTCCATGTGGGGCTGCAGTGCAGCAAGCTGGGGCCAGGCTGGGAGAGCTGCCTCTGCCAGCACCGGGTACCTGTGCAGCGCAGGAGGTGGGCAGCCACCCGCCACATGGCTCCGCCACCCCTTGCTTTCCCAGCAGCTGCACTCAGGTTAGGGCTTCTCCTGCAAATGCTGCTTCCCACACCTCCCTGAGGGGAGGGGACTCCTAGGCAGGTGATATGGGGCCCACACTGTGCCGGGGAGAAGAGGCTGCCTGGCAGCCTGTAGCAATAGCTGCAGCCCAGTCAGAGCATGCAGAGGGTGGGCAAAGCAAGTCCTCTGGTATCACAGGAGCTTCTCCAAAGGGCGGCAGCTTTGCCCAAATCCTGGTGGCTCAGTGATGCCCAGGCTGTATCTCATCACCCTGTCAGATAAGCTGTGGCAAGCTTCCCAAAGGCAAGTGCAAACGCATGATGGGATCTTAGAAATAATCTCCCTTCAGCCTGCTGGTTATTATCTTTACAGGATCAGACACAGAAGAAGGTGTAGTTGCAGCCCTCCTCCCTAACCCCACACTTATCTCACAGTCACTGTCTTTCCTCTCCCAAACTTGGCCAAGCTGCAGGCTCCCTATGGAAAAGAAGACCCCTTTGCTGCCTGCAGGGAATTGGCAAACCAGTCTGGGAGCGCTTTAGCAGCTTCCTCAGGCCACCTTCTACACTGATGCTCCTGGAGAGCCCAGTCCTATGATGGGGTCACGAATGCAGCAGGGCATCATCACCGAGGAGCTTATGCTGCACTGGGGCAGACAGAGGCTCCCACCCATGCCCTGACTATGGGGGTTGCAGCCATCTTCGCTTGGGGCTGGCTCTGGACGTGGGGACTGTCAAGGGACAGCATGGCAAGCCCTGGTACAGAGCTCCTCTCCACCACTGTCAGTCACAGCTCCTGCCCCATGGGCCCTGCAGACCCTGCTGCCCTCACTGCCCCAGAGGCCCCCACTCCCACAGCCAGCGGATGTTGAAAGACACCTCCTGCTGCAGTAGGGACCACGGGTGGGAGCTCAAAGTGGCCCATGTGCCAAGGGAGCCTTCTGCTTGGAGCACCAGCTGCAGCCAAGGGGCAGGAAGGGACCACACTCAAGGCTCAGCTCCCACCTTCCCTACGGGCAAGATGTTCTGCGAAAGGTTGTGTGGGACAGGAGCTTGCCTGGCTCAGCAGGGGCATCCTCAGAGGGGCTGGCGCTGCGGCCAGGGCTGGCTCTGCACTGGTGTGGGCACGAAGGAGCTTCTCAGGAGAGAGAAAGCCCAAGAGCCTGGTGCCACATGCCTAGCATCTCCTGGGCCTTCACAGTCTTGCACCTCTTGCCAGATGCCAGCAGCTGGCGTGCCCATGGGCCAGGATCTTGCCTCCCTCGCTCCCACTGGCTCTGCTTACCCCACCCAGGGAGAGCAAATTACCAGCACTGAGGACAGGCCCATGGGTATCAGCCAGGCCTGTGGGCAATGTGGATTACAAAATGTGCTGGGTGGAGAAGGGACAATGTGCTCTGACTGAGCACGCCCATGGCAGAAATGAAGAAAGGGTGGTGAAGGGTGCTGCGCTTGGCAGCTTACCCTGCTGTGAGAAATAACCCAATAATTTTTCTGGAGACAGGATCTCTAGTGAAGTAGATTCATTTGTGATTGCAATGGTGGGCTTTCTGCAAACAGAAGCATGCCGAGGAAATACATCATAGCCTTATTCCCACCACTGAGATCTTCCTCTGTTTCCTCGTTGGCTGAGTACTTCAGGTTCACAACCTACCCGACGCTTGTCACAGCTTTCTTTGACCAACTGTTTAGTTTCTCCTTTTTGGAATTATCTCATTTCACAACTGACTGTTACCTTGCTTGAGCATATCCATTACGGGACCATCTGTTTTAGCATTCTAATCTTTTGCTATCACTTCTTGCTTTTGTAGTCTTTTGAGTAGTGGAATTTTCCAGTACTGATTTCCTCCTTCTTTACACTTGTGTTTGTTTTCACATTTCAAAAGTGAGTAACTGCTTCAACTTAAGCTATTATGGTGGAGGTTTCCACTGCAAAAACACATCTTTTAGGCTCTTACTTCTCACACCCGCTGTGCCAGGCTGGCAGGGAACGAGCTGAGAGTCACCCCAGGCCAGCTGGTTGCTCAGGGCAGCAGGAGAGGGGCACTGCTCCCCCCCCAAACCCCGGACCCCAAAAGGGTGAGGGCTTGCCTTGGCAGCTAAGGAGGGAGAAAAGCCACAGCCCTGCTGGGGCCGGTTTGCTGCCTGCTGGTGTTGGGTTTGGGTCCACATAGCTGGCTACCATGGTGGAGGGCAGGGAGGCTCTTGTGGCCTTTCCACCAACATGGTCCTGTCACCAGGGCCACAAGCCCTCCCTGGAGGTGAGGACAGCAGGGGCTGCACAAGGGGCTGCTGCCAGCTGGCAGTGAGACTACAAAGCAGCTACTACAACCCCGGCATGGTGAGACAGGCAAGAGGCTCAGCCCAGGGGCGGGAGGGGGGGGGCAAAGCCCAGGTGGGAGGAAGCCAAGACAGCACAGCCTTGCTTCATGTCCTCTTGCTGCATGTTCCTCCACACTGGTGCCCTGAGGTGTGGGCAAGATGGGTCACATCTCTGCCAGCCTTTGCCCAGCCCTGGCAGCCTCATGGCCAGACCGGTTGGGAATGACGGTCGTACTGGTGGGGAATGGGAAGGAGGGAGGGATAGGCACTTTCACTGTCTTCTCTTTACAGAGGTCAGGAAAGGCCTGGATCTTCTTCTGACAACATTGTTTCTCCTAGGAGAAACAGGAGAAAAGCATTGCATTTTCCCATCCAGTGTGGGAACTGAAATTTTTAAGCAAGCGGAGCCCTCACCTTGGCTCGTCAAGTGGTGTGAAGTTCCTGACCACCATGCTCATGTATCCTTTTGTGCTCACTGCTGCAGGGAGAGGAGTAAAGGCCCTGGCATGTTAGAAGAGACTTGCTCCCACTCTCTCTTAACGTTGTTAATATGAATATGGACAGCAGGGTCCTCTAAGGGCTGCGTCCACAGAGAAAAATTAAATCTCTGCCCTTCCAGGAATAATCTGTGCAAGAGCTGAAAAGCTGACATTCAGTCAGCCTAACCCCGATCTAGATGTTGCGCTCCTCAGGGAACCACAAAGGAAGAGCAGCCTCCTCAGGCTCCCTGACTCCTCCTGGAAGATGTTGGCAGAGCTGTGTCCCAAGCCAAGCTCCCTGTATGTGTGTTTGTGGCTCTGACGTGAGTGGAAAGACATCAGCGAATGCTCAGCATTGTCTTCCTTTGCAGTACTAGTAGTTAGAGGTGTTGGGCAGAGTCTCAGCCATCTTCCTTTCCCTGTGGAGATTGCTCTGTCCCTCCTGAAAAGGTCAGATGCAAAATAACTGGCAGGACACTCAGCAGCAGAAAGTCAATATCATCTGTGTATGAAGAAAATCTGTCTTAGTGCTAATAATTGGCATTTTTTTCAGCATTGTATTTAAGGCCTGCTGGCAGAGGTGGTCTGTAGTGAAGGTGACTTGCCTCAGTCTCCCCTTCCCACCCCTGAACCAGCGCTTGATCACCATTTGGCCCATTTATTGGGCAGTAGAACATGGATTACAAAATATGCCAGGCGGGGAAGAGCCTCAGGACATCATTCTGCACTAATTCTCTCTTATCAGTAATGATCTCTTATACAGATTTCTCATCCTAATGCAAAGTAGCAAATGAACCACATCCACGTTGGAGAATTTTGTAGGACACAGAACGGCTTCTTGAATGGCCAGACTGTTTTGGGGTCAGGAGTGGGAATTATTGGCCAGAGCATGTCCTTCTAAAGGGGACATGACCACAAGGCACAGAAGGCAAGTAGCCCTTCTAGGGAGAAGAGTCAGTTCCCAGCAGCCTCAGAGCTCTTAACCAGAAGCACTGACATCCATTTTCTAGTATCCCATATTGTACACTTCTGCAGCACTTAGTCATGTTTCCATTTGTGATGAAACTGGCCCATGTCATGCAGGGGAGACATCAGATGCTGTATAATGTAACTGTAGCTGCAGCTCCATCAGAGCCTGTGTAATATGGTGATTTTAATGGCTAATGCCTTTCTCTTGTCCAAAATTGCAGTCCAGCAGTCCTCCCTTTCTCCTGGGGCCCAGCCCAAGCTTTGTGTCTGTCTCACATTTGTACACTGGCACCATGCTCTCAGTCCCACTGGCAGAGCTCAGCTGGGTGGTGTGGAGATGACTGAGAACTAAGCTGGAGGACATTAAAGACAAAGGAGATCTAGCATGAGGAGAGGATTAGTAAAGGGCATGCATTCTGGCTTCCAGTAGGGAACATGATCCAAGCAGGCATCATTATAAGCTAAGAGAAATGGGCAAAGAAAGATTTGTGTCTGATGAGTGTTAGAGAGCACAGCCATACCAATACAGAGGGACCCCTGGACCACGTGTATTGCTCTCCTGCTCTGTCCTCACCATTGGGGTGTCTTGACATCTGATTTAGCAAAGACCTCGGGCTGCTGGGCAGAACCAGGGATGCAAAAACACCCTTCTTTCTCCTGCCTGGCGTATGTGAGTCTTTCTGCGTTACTAAGGTAGCGCTTGTACCACCTTCTGCAGCTCTAAAGCTTGCTTTTTTAATACTTATTTAATACTTACTTGCCTTCAACCTTTCATACCACAAGTGGCACAATTGTTTATACATTCCTTTATATCACTCAACACCCTTTTTGATAACAGGCAATTCTATAATCATATTTATTCTGGAAGCACATCTTCCAATTTTATATCTGTTCAATCTTGATATTGCCTATGGCATCTGGATCAGTTTTGCCTTGTCTTTACCCCACCTTCTAAATTTAAGCAACTTAAGGAAGAGAATGAGTCTTGTATTGCATAAATTTCCAAGGATGTTGCTAAAATATCATAAATAACAACGGTTAGGTCATGCTTTTAAAATAAGAATAGTAAGTCCAGTCAATTATTGTCTCCTTATTGCAGCTTTAAAAACAGACAAATATATTTGATTAATCCTTTTTAACTCTCCTGACCTATATATTACTTTTGAAAGATGTTTTTGCTGTTATGTCAGCTACATAACACAAATTCCCCCTTGTGAGAGATTATGGCCTAATATTTTATTAACATTTCATACACTATAGTATGTATAGTGATGATGATAGCAAAACTGAGGATCACAGGGATCACACTGCATGCCCAAGACCAGGTACCCCGTAATCCTGTTTATGACATATACTGTGCCTCACTACAAATTCTATTAATGTAGAAAAACATTGAGTAAGGCTTGAGTATAGTTGTATAAAAGATTTTAAAAGATTCCTACAAAGTGCAGTTTGAAGAAATAAGTTCAAAAAACCCATGCTGATATTTAAAAGGAGAGCATTATTAAACAAACCAAAAGCCCAGGCAGATACACTTTACGAGGAACAGAGGACGTTTGACAGAACTGAAGTACCCTACAAGTTGCCAGGCAACTTCTGTAAACAGGGCCAGGACAAGCACTGGAACACCAAAGGAGCAAATCCTTACTCTGAAATTAAATGCATCTCATGCCTGTTAAAACAAGACCGGGATTGCAAGAGCCACAGCGAGAAGGTAACTGGTAAGTCTGCCCTAATTCATAGTTGACTTTATTTTTTTTAATATATACATAATTGCATGCATGCACACATACACACCTGCCCATGTAGATATAAATATACATTTTATTGCCAGTTTCACTAGCACTTCCACGAGATTTCAGTACAATCTGACAGGATTGGAGCGAACAGTAAATGTTAGTAACAGGGAGGGTGATACCACATGGGGCACAAGGAGTTGCTGTGTGTTAGTAGTTCATTGACTGATGCCTTTCAGGGTGTCTGACTCAAAGCATGTCAACAAACTGAAGAAGTAGCATTGCCACTTTTTGGTTGAAATGTGTTATATAAAATGAATTCAAAGGCCTATGTATGTCTCTAAGAAACACCTTTCTAAATAGAAATCTCAGCAGCAACACCAGTGGATGCTAACAGTTGGTTCCTCCCAGCCTGCACAAAGTTGTTGCACTACCCTTATTCCATTCTTCATTTGCTCTTTAGCTTTTTTTTAATCATTACTAGAAATTTAGACTTTAGCTCAGCAAAGCATTAAATATAGGTTGAAGTCCCATTTCAATGGGCATTGAAAGGTATTTAAAAATAGGCAGCTTCATGTCCAGCTAACTGTTCTGTGCTGTCATCACTGTTTACTGTTGTCAGTCCTGCTGCCGTTGTTGTATTCTTATGCAAAGTGATGTCTCCCAAATGGTACAGTCTTGAAATATAACTTTGAAAAATAGGAATGGAATGTCCAAATTAAAAACACAGAAACTGGTGATAGCTCCCTTTTCTTTCAGAAGGAATGAGACTGATCTTCCTCCTCATGCTCACTGATCCGTAGGATTTCAATCTCGCAGAATAACTGATAGAGCTCTTCAAACTGATAGCTATGTTTTAAAGGGTTTATTGGCAGCAGCAGCAGTAACAGCATTGAGGTGGCTTCATCAGTCGTGGTAGAATGAAGATATCAGCCTTTCGTGGCAACAGTCACTCAGTTGCTGAGGAGCCTGGTGTGTTGGCTGAGTGCTTGCATGTCCACAGAGGCCCAGTTGCGGGCTTGCAGAGCACAAACACCACCATGCCATCACAGGACTTCAGCCACTCTGAGAAACATCAATTGTACTGCCTGAAAAAGCACCTTAGGCAGATAGTTGAGGGCCTGAGTTTCTCCAAGGATGTACTGGAGCAACAAGGACCATCCTATAAGGAGTACAACTTCAAACACCTCTATGATCCTTCTGATATCATTCAAAAGCCAAAAAGTGAAAAGCCTATCGCTATGAACTTCAAGCACTCGATCAGACTCCACCCTCATAAGCAACCACTTTTCCCTATGAAAAATAATGGACGTTCTCCTAAGTTCAGGAAGGAAGACAGCCTGTGGGGCTCCAAACCAGAAACCTTGCCCAAAAAGTTCTTTCTACCACCTGTGCCTTCTTGTAAGACTCCAGGCATGCAGGCATCCCTGACAAAGCCCCGTGAGAAGTTATCCAGCTCCCTGACAAGAGGAAGACAGGAAAAGCAGGTGTCTGAGGAAAACATCACAGGAGCAGAGAATATGACTCGGGGGGTGGAGAAAACAGGGCGGGAGAAGCTGAACAGGATGACAGCTCAATGGACTGTGGATCAGCAGAGGGCCGGGAGTGGCTCAGATCAATGTAAACCCCTTGACCCTGAAAAGCAGAAGTTTGCTTGGAACACAATCAGGGATGAGCTTTCTTCTGATAGAGATTTGAAAATATTGGATAATATTCAGGGCAGAGAAAATGACATGGAAATCGTATCCCAGACACCATCTGAGAAGACTCCCAGGATCTCCTGCAGGTATGGATGAGACATCTTATTTTGTAGTGTCTGCCTCATGGCTGTTCCTCATTACTACTGCTCCCATGGTGCATCATCTGCATTTCTTCACTGAGAAGCATAGAGGCTTTATGTCTTTGAGACAAGGATGGCGTTTCACTCTGGCAGCACGATGAGGTGTATGAACAAGAGGCCACTTTGTGCCGTGGTTTTTCCACCTTTGTGCCTAATGAGGACTTCATTTACAATAGGTCTCCTAAAGATCTCTTACATTTTTACTGTCTCCAGAATGACTTTAATAATGTGCATAGATATGGCCTTTTATTGTCTGTTTGAGCATCTCTGAAAATTATAATTTGTGCACAAAAGACAAATTTATCCCTCCATCTCCTCTAGGTACTATGCTCTTGTTTTAAAAATATGTTCTGGTATTTTCACGTCATCTCTGATGAACATTTTTCTAAACATCATGTTTTCTAATTCCTTGTTGATGGCCTCTGAATCCTCTCCCACTTCTTTGTTCCTTTTTTGAAGCAAGACCCCAAAGTCTCACATAACTCCCCAGAATGGGCCTCACCAATCATTCATGAATCCATTACGAAAAGAGATTTGCTCTTCTGGTAGTCAGCCTCATGCTATTGACCGGATTATTGTGTGGGTTATCATGAGTGGGGAGATCCAAGATATGATTGCACCATGTGGTGGGAGGAAACTGCACAGAGGAAGTGCCCCTGTGGCAGAAAATGTGTGAACACTTAGAGGAACAGAGTTGTCTCACATACAGCGCAGACTGTAATATAAGTATGTTCTTGCACTGCTCCCCTTTCATCCCAGTGGCTCCTAAGCCTATAGTGGTGTCATGTTTCTTTTTTAGTGGGCTGCCTGCTTATTACCCAAGAGCGCTGTCAACTGATGACCCTGTTGATATAAATGTTACAGCTGATAACACAGAAAGAACACATCTGAGCCCCGAATCTTCCGTGCCGAGACATTTGATGGCCCATGTTGGGAAATACACCTATACTCCTAAGAATGCTTTTGAGTGGGAGCTTTACTTTGGTAAGGTAAACATGACCTGGCACAAGCTCTTGTATCTCGTTTAATGAGTGGGTCCAGAAGGATGGCATCTAGCACTTAACTAGAGGAATAGCTGCTTCAAAGCAAGCACTGGGCACAGTAAAACGTGGACGATGAGTCAAATATTCATCCAAAAGGACTAGCACGAGAATGGACAACTTGTTGCTCTTGAGCACCTTGAAGCTCTCAGGTGGTTCACGTGTGGCTCCTGTGCCAGAGCTATGCTCAAAGACCAGCAGTAGCACTGTAAGTTGGTATCACCCCAAAAGGCTGTAGCATGCCCTGGGCTCTGTTAAGCCTTAGTTGCTAGTTTTGGTCCACACACAGAATACAGAGATGATTTCGGACTGGAGACTTTGTCCCCACGCCTAGGTGATATTTTTGCAGATGGCATGGAGCAACGTCCCTTGATTTGAAATGATTGGTAGATCTCTTTTCTTTCCATGAGCCCTGAGCTCTGGAGTTCATGTGTCCTCTCTGTCCAGGTTAAGTAACACATTTTATACCAGCTTTTCTGGGATTTTGAATTATCCAGGATAGTAAGTGCTGGAAAATTACAGAATAGCATAGGCCTCAATTGAGTATTCAGTAAGATTTGATATTTACTGCTGCTTTTAACCGGCTAGCTGTTGTGGAGCTATCATAAATATTTTGAATTATTGAAAAATACATGGAGACTGAAGGAGGAGCTTCTTAGAGAGGCTTTCCTTATTTCATCTGACTGTTGTCTCAAAGTGTCTGTGGATCATGACTTCAGATAATAAGATCACAGAGGCAGAAAGAGAATAGAGAATGATTGCCTGTGTATTTACTGAATATAACTGGCAGCATGTTATGAACAAAGAAAATCATTTAGAAGCAGCCAAAATATTGACAGGAGGGCCTGAGGTCAATTTTAACTAACCATCTGATGAGACTGGAATTGCAGTCTCCAGCTGGAATTACAGGTGAATTTGCAAGGTGCATTTTTGACCATGAGCCAGCAATGTGCCCTTGTGGCCAAAAAGGCCGATTGGGGTGCATTGGGAAGAGTGTTGCCAGCAGGTCGAGGGAGGTGATCCTGCTGCTCTACTCAGCCCTGGTGAGGCCTCATCTCGAGTACTGTGTCCAGTTCTGGGCTCCCCAGTACAAGAGAGACATGGAGCTACTGGAGAGAGTCCAGCGCAGGGCTACAAAGATGATCAGAGGGCTGGAGCACCTGCCCTACGAGGAATGGCTGCGAGAGCTGGGCCTCTTCAGCCTGGGGAAGAGAAGACTGAGGGGAGGGATCTTATCAGTGTGTGTAAGTACCTGAAGGGAGGGTGTCAAGGGGAAGGGGACAAGCTCTTTTCAGTTGTCCCATGTGACAGGACAAGAGGCAATGGGCAGAAACTGAAGCACAGGAAGTTCTGCCTGACCGTGAGGGGGAATTTCTTCCCTGTGAGAGTGACGGAGCACTGGACCAGGTTGCCCAGAGAGGCTGTGGAGTCTCCTTCTCTGGAAATATTCAAGGCCTGCCTGGATGCAACTCTGTCTAACACGCTCTAGGTGACCCTGCTTGAGCAGGGAGGTTGGACTAGATTATCTCCAGAGGTCCCTTCCAACCTTACTGGTTCTATGATTCTGTGATTTCCTGAGGTGGGTCCCACAACTTCACAGGT
Organism: Rhea pennata; assembly: GCF_028389875.1. Taxonomy (NCBI): domain Eukaryota; kingdom Metazoa; phylum Chordata; class Aves; order Rheiformes; family Rheidae; genus Rhea; species Rhea pennata. Next base: position 15,027,363 of record NC_084667.1, on the reverse strand, counting down.
CCACTGTCCTTTCGTGTTGACTTCTGCAAACCTCCTCACCACTCTCAAGTCATTTTTGGAAGCCCTTTCCTGATGCAACCACTTTAGTGCATTCACGGCAGTTAGGAAAAAGTGGTAGATACATCTCTCTTTTGATACTCGCTGACAGACTTTGCAGACCAGAGACCTCTTTTGCAGGGAAGCTCTTCAGGTAGCATCTGTTCCTTTGTGTATGCAGGGACTGCAAAGATTGTCCATCAGATGGATGATGGGATGAAGGACTATTTCATCCTGGAGAACCATGATCAATACTGCAAACATCTTCAGCAGCCCTTCCCAAGACAACCTGAGTGCTGGGGTTGCAAGCCGCAGAGGAGGGCAGGTAAAAGAGCCCACAGCTCAGTTTGTATAAAGTGATGAACGTCCAAACCTTGCATATCAGTAGCTGCATGCTTAATGGGGTTGTCTGAAATGGGGTTGTCCTTGGGAGATCACTCCTATTCTCTGATTCTGGCTTCCGCTGCTGTAAAAAGGTAGGTTTTCCTAAGAGCGACTTGAGCGAACAATATGGTGACCCCCATGATGTGTCATTTGAAGAACCACAGAAATTACTGTGACTACAAAAGAGACAGGATGCATCCAGTTGGTTGAAGAAGTCAGTTACAGATATACAGATACACAGGGTAGAACAAAGCCTACATGCTAACCTCCAAGTGCATACGCCTGCACATACACCAATATACTAACACCCACACACATTCTCTTCTAGCGACAGCACAGGGAAGGATTACTGCCTGGATCTATCACGAAACAGATCTGCTTTTAGTTCTTACTCATCATGGTATTCTTGTTAAATGAGAAGTGAATAATACCTGCTTCTCACTTAAGCTCAAGCATTGATGTTTTGCTGAGCTAAGATTTTTCAGTAGAAGTGATCCATAGCTTACATTCTTCTACTCCCAACTTCCTGTACCTTCTCTGATCATACCAAGGAAGGCATTCTTGAGGGAGAAGTTCCATTTTTTCTGCCTCATTTGCAGGGAAATATACTGCTATTGCTGCTTCGGACTGATGCTAGAGGTGCTTGGGATGTACATCATAGCAACTCTTTGAGATGTCTTTCTACTCTGACTCTTTCAGGTTATGGTTAACATAGACTACTGTTAATCTCTTTCAACAAACTCTTTTTGAGCAGTTCGGAGACCCAAGAAGGGAGTCTTGCGATGGACTGCTCTCCCCACTTTAACTCCTTATTTTGTGCAAAATGATGAGGAATCACCTCCTACAAAGGCCAAGGAAGTACAAAAGGAGGCTAAGGGGTCTAATAAAGGAGTGCCTTGGGAAATACAAGCCCTCAGAGCTATGCTGGAGCAGTGGAAGGATGCTTGGAACCTGCGTGAGTGGATTGTTCTATTAAAACCTACTCAGTCCGGAACGAACTCAAATAGTTATTAGCTGCTTAATGATCTTGTGTAAAGAATTGACAATGTCATGCCTATCCTCAAAAACACTGTTCTATTCCTAGTTTTTTTATGAACAAGTAATTGCTGTGATCCTAATAGGTTTGTGGTGTTCACTATGAATCTTTCATCTACCAGTGCAGATGTCTTCTCTCCTGGAAGTCTTTAACCACTTTGATGAGTTTGGAGTGACCCATAGATGAGTTTTCTCCACTTCTCTTACTGAAGCAAAGATGGGCAAATACAGTCCTGACATGGATGCAGAGGGCTGGGGGACAAACACATTTATCCCTCTGCTAAGTAGTGATTGTATGGTGGGGGTGGACATGTTCCCCCAAGTCTAAATCTTCTGCCTGTGGCTGCTATCCACTGCATGGAACAGCCTAGGCATGACTCAGATTTCCAGTGCAGTACTATGGTTTACCTGAGGAGATAAAGAGAAGCATGTAGGGCACATAAAGATGCCATCCCTGGGGGAGGGAAACAGAAAACAAGGGCAGCCGAGGGAATAATAAAAGTCTCCTTTGCATTTCTGGTGAATCCATTCCAGGGAGGTCCTCCAGGTGTAGGAGGTCTAGGGCAGATTGCTGTGCTGGTTATCCGAACATATTTTCCTTTCTGATGCCAGATCCCCAGTGGCGAAATATGACAAAAGAAGGTTTAATGAGGTCTCTCACAAGTGTACATGACATCAGTAGAATCAAGGCTATCATAGCTTGTGCATCTGCTGCAGTCGAACAACATGGACAGAAAACCAGCCCTCAGAATCTCAGTGAGAGAAGCTCCTGCTTGCAGGCTGCTGATCTGCATGTGGGTATGGGAAATTTTAACCGTTATGAAATGTCATCCATGTGTGAAAACAAGGGCAATTGCATGATACCTCATTATAAGCATCATTGCTCTATAAAATTGTCAATATGCAAAACGAGTACTTTCGGACCCAGTGTTATAAAAAGGCATTTCATAAATAAACTCTAATCTAAGGCCGTTCAGAAACAAAGGGAATCAAGTGAACTTAATTTCCACCTACCTCCTACTTGATCTTATATACGCTGCTGGAGAGTAGGAAACCATGAGAGCAATGACCATGTTGTTAACTTAGCACAAATGGCTTTCTTTTATAAGTTTTGCAAAAGATGTCTTGTGTGTTCTTGACTGAGCTACATCAATTTTCCCTGCTAACCTTTGTCTGTAAAATAAGTATAAACATCATTTTCTACCTTGCCATGGGTTGCAAATTGAAATTTACTGGTATTTGGTGAAATATGGAGATCTTCAGTGCCAGTGGACATTAGAGATGGACAAAGTATTGCTTTTGCAAGCATATTTGTAGCATTATTATGTATTCCATACTCCATTATTACTATCATGAATTCAAGCATACCATTTAGCAACTGCATGGAAAATACGTTCCTATTTTTATACAGGGGAAAAAAGCATGGGGCAGATATATTGCTCTCTTATTCAGATATTTATTACGTTGCAGAAGCAGATAGTGCTGGGAAGTCCTCAGTAACCCAGGAAGTGCTTGCAGAACTACAGCCATTACTTAGAGAGACTCTGCAGGACAAGAACGCCCATGTGAGAATAGCATCTGCACTGTGTCACTACGCTACTGGGAAAAGGAATGAGGAGGCACAATCAATCATGAAGGATGCTCTGGCACATGGTAAAATGGCTCTGTGGCAGCTTCCCTGTCATGTTTACTTTTCTCCTAGCTCTTCAGCTACGTCAGACTCACCATTTTGGGATTACAGTCTATCTCCTGGAAAGGCTATGTATGTAGCCCTCATAGAACCAACCATTGCCAGTCCTGGCTGGAGCCAGTCTCAGAGTCTTGCAGAGAAGGTCACTGGAAAATTCATGTGGATAACATTTCACATAGCTAGGTGTGCTGCTTCTAGGTGTTTCCAACTCCTCCAGCTCTGCCAAGATGGGCAGTGAAATGAATGTTTTCTGTAAAACAGCATTGTAGTGTGGGATTCTTCACCAAATTCAAATAAAGTTTTGATAGGCTGAGTTTCCAACAGTTCAGCTGTGCAACTTTCAGTCTTCTGTTGGACATAGATTTCTGTATTACATTATCTCCTGCTAGATTTCAGGAGGTTTGAAGCAAGTACCCAGAATTCAGTCAAAGCACTCCTCCCACCATTACTCATTCTTGCCTGGATGAAAGCTTGACTCCTCTTCTGAGGTAGCTGACACTCCAGGCAAAATCCAAAGTCTTTCAGGTCTTACATACTAGCTGTATCCATTTCTTAGTTTAAGGGGAAAAATTTGTTTTCAAAGCTGTCAGGTCCTCTTCTATAAGGAAAGATAAACAAATGTCATCCATCTTCATCACTTGTAACTCAAAAAGTATCTGAAACTCTCCAGTGAGAGACTCTGTTTTCCTTTATGCCTCAGGGACCTATCTCCTTTGGGAACACCATCATTTCTGAAGGTCACTGTTTAATTCTAGAAGATATTTTGATCACAAGGTGACCATGTCCATTCCCTAGTGCTCAGAGAACAATAACTTAGGTCTTGAACTGCTTGAGGGGTCTTCTGCATGCCAGGGTGCTGCGCTGGGGCTGAGGTCTGGACCTGAATCACCATAGCATGTGACATGGCCAGTAGCTGTCTCCCTTGGCAGTAACTTCCTTTCTCTGTTCCCCTGTCGACAGGCAATTCTGCAGACAGTTGGGCAGCAGCGCAATGCCTGGCTCTGGAGAACATCATCACTGTGCCAGTAGTGACAAAGCTTCTTTCTCAGCTGTTTGAGAAGAATGATACAGCTGCAGAGGAGCAGGCATGCCTGCTGCTAGCCCACCTCAGTGAACGCACGGTAGGTGCAGCCCCCAGGGCAGAGAGAGCAGCAACAAGAGGGGATGGAGGCATACAGTTTCCAGCAACCCTGTGTTCTTCTCTCTGTTCCTCAAGGTTAAATTTGTCTCTGCATTTTTGTCCTGCACAAGGGGCCTGGTCTGCTCAGAGTAATGAGCCAAGCAATGGCAGGATGTATTTTGCAGTGGTTTATCTCCATTGTACCCAAACGTCTACTTCAGCTCTCCCAGGTCATTTGAGAGTTGAAGTGACCTGTCCCTCAGTTATATTTTAAGACAGTGTGTTTAGGCAAGGGCCACAAACTGTGGCTGGAGAGTCGCTTGGAGGTTGCAGGCAGCTCAAGTGTTGCTGTCAGCTGCCTTTCCGGCACAGTTTGGGTGTGCTGGGTTGCATGGTGGGAAAGGGGACTACACTGGGCCTCGTCATACAGCCTCAGCCCTCGGCCTTTGGGCAGGGCCAGCAAAGCTAGCCTGGCCTAGCAAGGAGCACTGGGCTCAGCTCAGCGTGAGCCTCAGCTCTGCAGGGTGGTACGCTAACCCTGCTGTGCTCATTTCCAGCCCTTGGTGTGCTTCCTGCTGACAGCTGAGCTGAACAGCCCCCGCTGGACGGTCCGGGCCCGGGCTTGCCGGGCTCTCCCTGGTGCCGGCGGGCACCCCAGCCAGGTAAGCAGGGGGCCATGACAACTCTTCCTGAAACCTCTGCTAAAGACAGGTGATCCCAAGTATTTCTATTACTGCATACTGCAGAGCTTGCAGACGTGGGATTTCCCTCCCCACCCCTCACCCCAGTAAAACTCCCAAGAGTGAAGGAACACTTCCCCTCCACCATACACACACACACACAACTGACACCGCAACAAATTAATTTTTGCAGCAGGCACAGTGTATCTCTGCCCCCAAATGAAAAGGTCTTTTCCTCTGATCTCTTTCCAAAGAGTTTCCACACCAATGTCTTTCAAGCAACTGCTGTCAAGCCACAGGGCCAAATCAGCACTGCCCCCCGCTGGGGAGAAGCACCTACTTCACTTCTAGCAACCTGGGATCAATGGTTTTGTCATCATCAGTCTTGTCAACATGTTGATTTTCCCTGTATATTGGCTAGGGTTGCTGTACAACTACCATTGCTTCTCAAATTAAGTTTATTTATAAAACATCTCAGCTGTTCTACTGTCTGTTAAATATGATTGGCACCCTCTTTTTTGAGGACTCTTCTAGGTTAGCTTACTCAGAGGGAGGATGTGTCTCTAACTACTCTACCTAACAGCTAAATCTCAGTAAATAAAGTGTAGTCAACAGCCTCCTCCTGAGAACAAAACAAAGTGCCCAGGTTTTTTGCTAGACAAACTTAATCAGCAGTTTCCATGTGTCCATCAAGGCAAATATGAGTGTAAGCAAAAGCCAAGTTGTGTAGGAGTTGAGCGTGTGTAAAAGATGAAGATAAAACCCTGTAAGTACCCGGCAGGTTGTTGGTGGGAGCCTTTATCTTCCCAGGAGCACTGCAATTGAGTATTACAATTGAGATGCACATTGCTCAGCACTTGCCTCCTGATGCTGTGAGTGAAACTCTCCCAACTTGAATGAGAGTTGCACTCTTGACTTTGGCAGCAGCAGAGTTAAAGCTAGAGTAACTTGAAAAATCTTTTGAAAATTCTTTCCTGAGCAGGCCAAAGCTTGTTGCTGATTAATGTTGCAGCATTCCCATCTTATCATCTTGTATAGGACCTAATGAATAAGCTTTCTCAGCTGATGTGGAAGGACTGGAACATAAGAGTACGTCAGGCGGCTACTCTGGCACTGGGGCACATGGAGCTTGCAAAGGAAATCCATGATCAGCTCAGGTAAGCATTAACCAGTATGGCAGCTTCCCCTTTCAAAAGAGAGATTAGTTCATCACTAGGTCTGAGCTCCTCAAGAACCTTCAGGCATCTCATCATTCTTCTGCAATGGAAATGTTATTCAGGTACTTCTAGCTACACCATGTATTGTATGGGCTCTACTTGTACAGACTTTCTCAGCAAAACAGTAACTGCCTGCATGTGTAAACCAAGAGACTTATGCTAGGATGTCATTGACATGGGCTTCAGGCTATACTGTGATCTAGAATGTGTAGGAATATGAAGTATATTCACTTTTCACTCCAACAGATAAGTGAGGAAATAGGGCTCAGCAACAACTCTTTCAGCTCAGGAAAACAAAACATTCAGGAGGAGACTTTATACATCTAAGGGAAATCTTGAAGTCAAAGAAGTCACAGACAGTAACTTCAGAAAAAATGAGAGAATTTACTGAAATTTAAACCATGTGCCTGTGGCTATTTCCCATTTTCATTGACTTTTAACTTACAAAATGATATGGGGCCAGTGACCTACAAAGGAGATGTGACAATATGAAGCCGTGAGTCTAAAAAGTTTTGATTGAGATTCTTATGTGCCAGGCAGAGCATGAGTCCTGTAAACTAATCCCAGTAGCCCATTGCTAAGACCTGCTTTGTGCTCTCAGGGTGAAGCTGACCACCGGCAACTGCCAAACCAAGGTGCGAGCTCTCTTTTTGATTAGGCAGCTGCAGTACATGACAGCCAAGTTATTTCCAGGCTTTCTGCAGTGCTTCTCCAGTGACTTCGTTGCAGTGCGGAAGGAAGCCTGTCTTACAGCAGGAGCACTTGGGATTAAAGATGAGCATGTGAGTAGTCAAAAAATCTCAACACAGCTCCTGAATGCAAAAAAAAAAAAAAAAAAAAAAAAAAAAAAGACTTTATTAATGGTAACTGAGTTAATTCCTGGGACTGCTAATATTAAATTTCTGTCTCTTGCAAATATTTCTTGCTAGAATTGAAAACAAAAAACTTATTTCCTATGTGTTGGGGTATCTGCATAGAAGTTGATAAAATTTGGTTCAGGGACCAGGAAACCAGGTTGTCTGTATTCAAAACTGTCCTACCCACACTCCTCGGCCCTCACCAGAGTTCAAAACAATTCTGCAGGAAGCTCGGAAAGGCTGGGCAGTCTTTTAGAGTCCTGCTTTTACATTTAGGTTCCTCCTTCCCTCCACCTTTCAGACTAAAAATGGCTCCTGTGGGCTTCCGCTTTCTGCACAGCATATGTGTACCCCACTGTAAATCTTACACAGATTTCACTGTATATCAAACACAAGAACATTTGGGAATGTCGGTGATAGAAAGGGAATAGTGAAGCACAAGAGCAACCCATGCCGTATCTGGAGGACCAGGCAGGTTTGGGATGGAGCAAGGGAGCCTTCTAGAGGCTAATCTCACAGGGCTGTACTGCTTACAGTCTCTCAGGATTCAAGCCCTCTATGCTCTATCAAAAGAAATGCTTTGTAGCATTTTGTTTCCTTTCTTCCTAACACTATCCAAATTTCAAGATGCCCCCTTGCAATTGCTTCCATAGCCTTTCATCAGGCCCCATGAAAACTTGCATCAGCTTTCCAGTTCGTGGGCTGTACAGCAAGTCTCCTAAGCCAGAGCCTGGCTTTCTCTTGAAATGTCCCACTGCTTAATGGTTGCTTCCTGACCTACACACAACTCCGCTCACTGTTTGTCTGGCCTTTTTTCCCCCCACTTGTATCATTGCTTGTCAACTCTTCAGGACAGAAGTTTGTCCATCATGAGCTAGGAACTTGTGGAGCACATCATGCCAATCTCACCCTGCATAAAGCACTGCAACAACATGCACTAACATTTGTACCCTTCTATTGCAGGTCCTCCGGTGTCTCTATGAAATGATGCAGTATGATCCTCATTGGATAATCAAGGTTTTTGCCATCAGAGGTATTAGAGAACTCATTAACAACTCAGGTCCTTGGGGGGGGGGGCAATTTCAGCCTGTCCTCAGGGCTTTATCTTTTGTTGTTGTTGTTGTTGATTTCTGAACATTTTAAGATTTGAAAATGTGAAAGTGTCATGCCAGGCATGAGAAGTATGTAGACAGTAAATCAAGCAGCGTTGCTCATACTGTGGCAATGGCAAACAGAGTGCTGATGTGGTACGTGGATTTAAATCTTTGTCGTAGCCTATGACCTACAAACACTATTTTTAAGTTTGAGTAGAACTATTTATGTGTAGGAACTGTGTTGGGATTTTCACCACTCTTATACAGAAAAAAAAATCTTCTGGCCTTTTGTCAGCAGCTGCCAATAACCAATATTTTGCTGCTTACTGTGTTCTTTTGCTCTCAGCATCTCCATGTTGCCACACTGTTCGAGCCAAGCCTAGCTGATAAACTGCATCAGAAAAACACTTCTGTTGAATAGTTACTATAGCTGCAAACAGGGCTTGTTATCCCAAAACATTAAAATACAGAAAGAAGGATTTCTATGAGTACTTTTATGCTTTCATAATCAGTTTCCAAGTGCCAATGCCTGGCACAAAATGCACAGACAACCCCTACAGTCTCCTAGAAATCCCATGAGCATAGTTTGAAGCTGAGAGCTTCCTAATCCCCCCAGGACAGAGTTACTAGAAAGAGGCATCTTCTCTCAGTACTTGCCTGTTAGATAACCATGTTATATACCGGACTATCTAGTGTTGACCTAACATGAAGAGTCACTTCTGTGAGAGAAGAGAGGGAAATATCTCTTTTGTGCAGCTCACCATCCAAATCCCTCATGGTCTTGCTAGAAAAGTTGTAGACATAGCTCTATAAAATCAGATGTAGGATTAACAGGAGATACATCAAGATTTTCTTTGCCTAATCTTAGATTTCTACCTTCAAATCAGTTAGGAACAGGTACATTTGGTGATATCTTAAGGTTCCTTACCTAGCTCCTAGCAGGGAACAACCAGGAAGGGGCAGGAGGGAGAAGCAACCTAGGAAAATACGTACCTGTGGGGGAGGAAACAGTGCAAGTCTCCTTATTCCTGATGGGGATTATATTGCTATACAGCCAGAGCAGAGGGGACAGCGTAAGAATAATTACTTACAGAGCTGTGATTCTGTGTATTGGGAGCATTCTGGGCTCCAAAATCTGTCTTAGGTTCAATGAGGTGCAGATATCATCTCTTGTTACCGATTATCTGAATACCTGCACCCAGTATATTAACTCCCATTATATTTACCTTCACAATAGCCTGTTAGGAAACTCTGCCTTAATTTGTACTCGCTAACATTAGAGAGCCACAGATTTGTATTAAAAAAAAATCTGTTGCTAACAGTAGCATTTTATGTAGAGTATATTGGCGTATGCATTGTAAACAGGCTGGGTCTCTCACAAGACCAGGCCAGCGCACTACTGACAGAAACGACTGCAAGCTTCGTAGCAACCATGGATGTCTATGCTTCAAGACAAAAAGCATCATCAAGATCTCCCTTCTTTTGTACATGTAGTGCTGTTAAAACCCAAGGAACCACTTTATTTTTGCATCCCACTTTAGTAAGCAGACACTTTATGCTCAAGCAGCCTTTGGATGGGCAAATGCAATGTCCCTGAGCTTCTGTGGACAGGGAGCTCTTTGGAAACCTGATGAAAAAGAGGGACTATAAATAGCACTTCATTTAGCGCTGCTTTTCTTTCTTTTCATTGGCAGCACTGGGCCAAATAGGCCATGCGAGTCCTGAGCTGAAGCATCTTCTTCTTTGGGCTGTTCACTATGAGGCAGAGCCAGAAGTGCGGAGAGAAGCCTGCTGTTGCATTGCCAGACTCCGCTTGCAGGATGAAAATGTTCAGACTACACTATTAGAAAGACTGATTCTGGAGCCAAACGAAACGGTCAGAGAGTAAGTCATTAAACTCCACAGGAACGCATAAGCAAGGCAAACTGAAATCTTTCTCTTACTACAGTCTTATCAGTAGATCGAGAACATGCATAGCATGTATGTTCCTAAGGCTGCCTTTTTCTCAATAAATACTGAATGATGACAATAGAGAAGGGATGACATATAAAACTGACTTGCAAAACACTTCTTGGAGCTAGTGCCAAACCAAGCTCCCTAGGAAGATGATCACAGAATGAGGACAGGGAAGATGTCTTCACACCCCACTGCAGGAGCCCCAAGAATGCTATGGAAGAGACCAGAGGAGGAGGCAGGGCTCTTCGCTCATCTCTATCGTCCCAATTCTCTCCAGCCGCTTCCTAAGTTTTTAATAGGGGGCACTAATCCTGCCCTCCTGCTCGAGCTGAATAGCCCATAGTGTCATGGTTGGAGGCCTTATGCATGCAAAGAGAACTGGGCAAGATGCTCTATTTTTACATCATTTATAAAGGAGGGCAGGACAGAAGCACCCCAGTTCTGCAACTCTTAACCTGTGGTCCACAGAGTAAATGCTCATGGAAAGCTAGACAGTAACATGAGGCTGACCACAACACTTACCACATAATTTTTTGAGAATCTTTCTTCCTTTTGAAAACTTTGCTTTGTGGAAATAACACATCATTATATTTTATTACATTTATATTTAGAGAGGTGGGAAAAACTGTGAAGATCCTTAATTTTCCTCATAAGGAAGATCAAGAAATGATTAAAGAGATCAAGAAAAAGGTAAGGAAAGCAGCTCTGTTAAAAATTACTGTTTTTGTTTGTTTTTTTGTATTCTGCAACCGCATAGGGTCTACAAGAGGTTCAATCTGGTACTGTTATGCCAGGACATAGCCAGGCATAAAGTCACAGTATTTGCCATGCAAGAGAATTTATCTATGCTTTTGGGGGTGGGAGAGGAAATATCAGTCTGTTGCTTCATTTCAGTAGGCTGCAGGATCCCTCCCACTACAGCTCCAAACTGCAGCATCCTTTTTTTTGTTACAATCACACTGCAGATTTGTATCTAGCTCTGGTGTTCAGTCTTGCCATCTGAACTCCAACTACTAAAAATTCTAAGCAAAGTTCATTCTCAAGCACTGCTAAAGCATCTCAATTTTCATATATTCTAAATGCATCCGATCAAACATATTATATACACTAGAGCAGAAGTTTAATCTGTTTACTCAGGTTATTATAGTCATTTGTAGAAAGAACCAACCCTTTAAAAATGTTTCTGTCTTCCTTCCAATTTAAATCTAAGTAAAATCATTTTCCTAAGCAGAAATATATTAAAATATTTTCAGGATCATTTTTAAAGCAGGAATCTTTTCCTAGTGAATCTTCCAGAAACCAAATTATTCATCTGTCCTTCAGTTCTGCAGTGTCATTTCCAGGATCCAAGTTACCCAGCATGATGTTGCAGGCAAACTACAAGAATAGCTCTAGAAAGCTGCCCCATCAGTGCATTTGTTCTCTTGTCTGAAAGAAGAAAAACTTAAGTAATGCTCCAAATGTTTCTGACCAAATGGATGTTCTCTCATCCATTCTCTTGTAAAGCATCAAATAGTACCTTACAGCCTCTACAGGCAAAAAAAAAAAAAAAAAAAAAAAAAAAAAAAAAAAAAAAAAAAAAAAAAAAAGCAAATGAAAACTAACAAGCATTTTTAAGTTATCTACAGAGCATTAGGTACATCTGATTAAGTATAAAAGAAACATAAACTGCACTCATTGTATCTTTTCTATATGCCACAATAATTTAGCTACCTCACAGGAAGTATCATTTCCTTCTTAACAGAAGAATTCCAGAGAAGTGGGAGACACCTTCCGCAAAAAAAAAGTGCCAGCAAATTTATCAGGTGTCTTCACACCTAAAGTTTGTAATTAACTTTCAAGTCTTTGAAGGAGAGTAAAATACTCTCATCTGGGCTTCTCCTATGACACTTCAAAGTGAAACAAATATGCTGTTACTTGCATGGCCCAAACAATAGTTTATTTGCACCAGATACAACTCTTCAACTGAGAGAGAGGACTTACTGTCACACTCTCCTGCCGATGTATTTGATCTAGATTTTCAGGCTAAGCCAAAAGGACTTAGTGACCCAGAAGCTACTGAAACTTGAAAAGGTTACGGACTGGCTCTGGCAAAAAGCCAACCGAATCTGTTGGAGCAGAGAGGACCTTGATTCTGAACGCGAGGACATCCTGGAGAGGATCGCTGCTGTTTTTCAATCCACTCCTGGTAATTCTAATAAAAGTTTAAAGGAATTTCTTATCTGAACTACAGTAGTAGAGAAGAAAACATCCCTCAGTTTTCTGAGCTCCCTTTGCAGTGAGAGGAGGTACTACCAGTTGGTAGCTCCCTAACAGGCACAGCAAAATCATAAAAAGCACAAATTCGGAAGTAGCATTATGAAGGTCACGGGAGAACTTACCTTCCGTACAGGAAACCTTTAACACCCTCCATTTCCAGTTTCCTATCCAAACCCCTAACCTTGGCACAAGGAAGAGCAAACTGTTAGAGAATGCCCTATTCAAATTCACTCCAGCTAGCCCGAACTTCGGTATAGCTCTTGGGTGACCATCATGAAATATGCCTTTACATAATGAGAGTACTTCCCACAGTAACAAAGTCTGCTTTAAAACACTGTAATACACAGCTGCTCTGCAGACTGCAAAAAAGTTCACTAGCTTCCTGAAGTCACCTAGGATGCAGTAGTACGGTTGGCAAAAACAAAATAAAGCAACTACCTTCTCTAGTCACTTAAACAGGCACAGTTCAACAGCAGACATTTGGTCAGAACAGTATTTGATTTGTCTACCCAGGTCAAAGCCCTTCTGCCTCCAGATCAGAAACTGAGATCCAGAGTGCTGATTCACACTTAGCAGCAGGTGTAAGGTAAGAACAGGAGAAAATACTTTATAAACAACTGCATGTTTATTTTGTTCAAAAATAGAGTTACACTTGCACCAGAGGCTTCTTAGTAGTCAGAATACCCTTCTCAAACAGGAGTGTAGCTAGAGAAATCTTGTCTTCCAAGGTTGCACATGGAAGCGTATCCACAGTGACATGGTTTGGATAAGAAGACAGGAGAAATTCGATACTGTCTGTATACTCAGGATCTATCTCAAGGGACTTGGGCTCTTCTTTATGATACACTCGTGAGTTTTCTGTCGTGTAATACAGCATCACACCAGCTTCCTCATTGCACAGTCTAATGATGCCGTGACGGAGGAGGCGTACTTCTGTGTCTTTCGTTATTACTATATCGACATCGCGAGTGCCTCCATCTTGCCACCGGGCTGGAAATCCATACACACTCAGTGCCTTTTCACTTTGTGTGAGAACTGGGGGGAGACAGTCGTGAAGAAATGACTTGGCTCTCTGATCCACAGCAGCATCGATAGGCGTGTACTTGATGAGTTTCTTTATCAGATTCTGCACCTTCTCCACAAAAGCTGTTCGGCGAGCATCGACCATGTCTGAGTGGGCGACCCCCATGTACCCCAGGTAGTCCATGGGAAGCCCTTGCCGGTACTCCACGTCCTCCTCCAGGGCCATCTGCAGAGCAGCTGGGAGGAGCTTCTCCAGGAGGTCCCCCCAGGAGTTCCTCTGGTAGGATGACACCGTGATGTGGAGCGAATGCGCATCAGGGAGACAGTCACCCTGGTGGATAAACCCTCGGGGGAAGTACAGCAGGTCCCCGGCCTCCAGAATCGCCTCCAGCACGGGCTCGCCAAGCTCGGCCTGCGTGAGGTTTGCGCTGGAGAACTGCGGCAGCACCTCGGCCTCCGTCCGGGGGCTGTAAACGCGCCAGTGCTTCTTCCCCTCCAGCTGCAGCACGAAGGCCTCGATGTCATCGTAGTGGGGGGCGAAGCCTTGGGTGCCTGGCGGTGTGAGGTAGGTGTTGGCACCTGCCATGCTCCCGAAGTGTTCCTGCAGGATGGAGAGGAATTGCCAGACGGTGGCGGAGAAGGCCTGGGGGCAGAGGAGCCGCAGGGAGCACCCGTTCTGGTAGAAGTCCCACACGACGGCGGGCAGGGCCTGGCCCACGGGGTTGTGGGTCTCCCGCACCCCCTCGGCATAGCTGGTCACGTCCAGGTGGGTGCCGAAGCACACCTGGCCGCTCCGCAGGATGGCGTCCAGCTCGCCCGTGGAGAACAGCCCCGTGTAGTAGCCGGGCTCGCCGCGCCGCACCAGGAGCGGCGCCTGCTCCCAGCGCTGCGCCGCGAACTCCTGCGGCGACACCGGCGCCAGCAGCCAGCGGAACAGCTCCGCCGCCCGCTCCCGGCTGTCCTCCAGTCGCCCCAGCCGCCGCAGCAGCCCCGCCACGCCGCCGCCCTCCGCCACGGGGCCGCCGCGCCGCTTCCCGTCGGGGCTCGGCGCCGCCGCGGGGCCGCCGCGCCGCTTCCCGTCGGGGCTCGGCGCCGCCGCGGGGCCGCCGCGCCGCTTCCCGTCGGGGCTCGGCGCCGCCGCGGGGCCGCCGCGCCGCTTCCCGTCGGGGCTCGGCGCCGCCGCGGGGCCGCCGCGCCGCTTCCCGTCGGGGCTCGGCGTCGCCGCGGGACCCCCGCGCCGCTTCCCGTCGGGGCTCGGCGCCGCCGCGGGGCCGCCGCGCCGCTTCCCGTCGGGGCTCGGCGCCGCCGCGGGACTCCCGCGCCGCTTCCCGTCGGGGCTCGGCGCCGCCGCGGGGCCGCCGCGCCGCTTCCCGTCGGGGCTCGGCGTCGCCGCGGGACCCCCGCGCCGCTTCCCCTCGGGGCTCGGCGCCGCCGCGGCCTCGGCCCGCTCCACGCGGTGCAGCCCGGCGGGCGGCGCCGGCCGCTCCGCGCCGCGCCTCGGCCGCGCCTCGGGCCGCTCGCGGCGAGCGGGCAGCGGCAGCCCGCGGCGGCGCCGCTCCAGCCGCCCGGCCCCCGCCGCCCGCCGGTACACGGAGAGCGCCGACAGCCGCCGCCGCGGCGCCGCGCCGCCCGCCGCCATGGCCGCGCCGCGCCGCCCCGCCCCGCCGCGGCGCTTCCGCCGGGGCCGCGGCTCACGGCATCCGCCTGAGGAGGGCGCGGGCAGAAGAAAGCGCTAACGCGGGGGCGATGCGTTACGCCCTCCCTGGCTGGACTGCCTGCTTCCCGAAGCGGGCTGCACGCACTCGTGGCGAAGATCTCCCAGGAGGTGCAGGGCAGGGACGGCGGTCTGGAGGCCCGCAGCCGCCTTCCGCGCTGGTAGGGCCGGGGCGGCGGGATCGCTTCGTGGGGCTCTGCTGCACGGGGAGGAGAAATCAGAGCTGGATGGGGTCTAACTCTCCTCCCGGCCCTTTCTTGTGCTTCTAGTGGAGGTGGCCGGTGAAAGGCTACCTCCTCTTGAAGGATCTCCAGAACCAAAATGCTATCGTGTCATACTGTGGTTTATATATATATATATATATATATATATATATATATATATATATATATATATATATATATATATATAAAAATAATCTGTACGCGCCCTTTGTCTCTCCTCTCCCCATTTCTCTCCTAGGCTTGAGGTTTTCCGGAACGGCACTGTCAGCGGCTTTGGAGGTGCTCTGAGAGCCTGAGGGCTGCTTGGCCGCTTCGGAGGCCGCAGGTTCAGCGCAAGGAGGCCTGTGCAGGGCCACGGAGAGGTGACGCAGCCAACAAGATCCAACTCGTGGGAAATGTGGAAAGCTGCAAGAATTTTTGCTGTCACACTAGGCTCGTGCTTTTCTGATCAAGAACAAGTTTCAATAGGAGAACTTCTCTGTGTTGTACTTTTTTGAGGATGACTCTTTGATGGAGTCAGATGATTTATGAGAATGGATTTTACAAAAGAATTTTGTCACCACCTGTTAGTGTAAAGCATTTAACTGGAGCAATTTAGCCATATTCTGGCTTACATGGGTGCTATCAGCATCAGAAATAGGAATATCCTATCCAGCTTCACACAATGTGTTAAATAAGCAGCTAACACTCACAAGGCATGCTTGGGATGGTTGGGTGGGCAACTTAGCATAAAAGGCCGGATACACAGCTGAAGGGTGAGTTTTGACTTTCTTAAACTTCAGCATTGCCAGGATTTCAGCCCAAGTCTATATTTAATTTTGCACAGAGTTCAAGAGCATTCATAGCAGAACTCATTAGTTAGGCCTAAATAAGGATGAGTTCAGCTGTTAAGTCTAATTCTAGAGCAGATTCAGATGTCTTAATGGTTTAAGATTTTTTGATTTGTCTAAAAAAAAAATCATATCAACCTCTCAGTTAAACACTGTCGAAGGGGTGCACTTGTCAGCAGAGGTGCACTGGTGCTTTTATTTGCAGCTCCTGACTTCTGTCCACACTTCAGATGATGAGCCCTGATTTGGAGATTGCTGTTGCACGGGGGGCTCATGCACTGCACAAACATACAACAGGAAAACGCCTGCAAGTTGTGCTTTACATTGGTACGTGAGGAAGTAAAATGTTTCGAGTTTCAGCTTCTGTTTTGATACAAGAGGCCCAACTCTGTCTGAGTAAAGCCAGGCGATGTAAACTAGGATTTTTTGTCCCATTGAAAATAAACTCTGATACATCTCTGCTGGCTGAAAGGCACATCTCAGCCAACACCTATGTACATCATGCAGATTGTATAATTGTACCATGGCAGCAGCTCGTCTCAAACCATGTTACTTAGCCACGATACTGCTGCTTACTCAATCCTGCCTTCTCAGGATGCTACTATGGTTCAGTCTTGTTTAAGTGATTTCAGATGTGCACCCAAGTTTATCTGGAAATACCATAGATACCTTAAAGGAATCTAAATCATCTATGAGAAGTAAAAAGATACATACCAGCTGGTAAGAACTCAATGGAAGCCAGGTTCCTCTGATAAAAGATTATAAAGCTGTTTTTGAAAAAATAGATTTTGGGGATGAGAAGGTTTTTCTCTGCTTCCACATCTCATCACTGTGTTAGAAGTGGTCCAAACAGATTTTGTATAAAATAAAATCATTTTCATTTCGGTTCCTTTTTTTCCCAGATAGAATTCTGCTGGTGCAACCTTTAGAGCAAAAGCTGGTATACCTGTGTAGGAAGAGCAAAAAGAGCAGAAAGCTGTTCTCATGAACTGTAGTGGTTTAGGTAAAAGTCCAGTTTTGGGGCATAGGCAGTATTTTTGCCTCGGGTTTCTTGAACGTGTCCCGCCTTGCCAGTAGGGGGCAGATACAGAACAGTGGTTGAATGAAAACGGCTCCTATGCTTGGTACTTTGTATTCTTAGGGAAAGACCTCCTAAAAATATCGGAACATGAATATAGGCTTTTCTTGGCAAGATTACTGGTTTGTATGGGGTTTTAAATGTAAGGAGAGTGAAAGCAGTCTGTGTGTGCGCTGGAAGAGGAGGAAGGGTGAGCTCCATGTTTCAGATCACTCTTTGTTTTCCAAGGTGAAGCCCTGCTCACCAGAATAATCTTATCATCTGAAACTGTTTCAACAGAACTGGGCCCTTAGCAAAACCAAGATGCCGACTCTGAGATACGGTAGAAGCTAGACTATTGTATGCTTTAGTTATATGTAAGCATGGCTAAATAGGCTTGGGGTTGGGGGGAAAGGACATTTGAAAAATCTGGTGCTCTGAGTTGTGTTACTGTTTAATTTGCACTAGTGCAACTGATTCTTCTCAGAAGCTCAGCACTTCATGTAGAGTCTGATCTGAGTTACAGAAGAACAATTTTAATGACCACAGCGAAGCTGCGCTGGATGTTTACCAGAAGAGCGAGTTCAAAGTCTCATTGTGGGGCTGTGATCTTAACATGAATGTCACTTTCTATCACTGCAAGATGACAGACATTGGATTTTTTGATATATAACAAAGTCTGAAAGTGAAGGACATGGTGAAAAATAATAGTGGTGAAATCTCTATAATAATAAAATGTTTCTTGTGACAATTTAGCCTTTCTAATATTAAAAGCTTTCAAGAATAAAGAAGAACTTAGCTATTTTTCTGTGTAGCACACGAACGGATTTTGAGCTAAGGCAAAAAGAGAGACTTTCAAGATCACGTTCTTGTCTGAGAACAGCCAAAAGCTCTACATGCTGTTTTCATTCACTGCCCAGTATTTCAAGGAAGTTTGTCATAAGGGAAGACCAGTGTCACAAAGAACTCTTTAAATAAACAAGAGGAAAGTAGCACAGATCTCTGAATGATTAGGTGGTCCCCAGCTGCTGCTCACATGGACATAGCAGCAACTGGAGGCTCAATTAAACTTCTTAATTAGAATTTAGAACAAAGTTATTCAGATTCTATGAACATATAAGCTGCATCGCCACGAGCCACACACATTTTATTTAAGGGGACACAAAAAATGTCACGAGTACAACTTAGTAAGGAGGCACAAATGACTTCCAAAGAAAGATGTAAATGGCACCTCAAAGAGATGTAGTGTTAATTTGATATTTTGACCTTACTCCATTCACTGCTCAAAAAATTGAGGTCCTGAGTTTAAAGAGCAGTTCAGAGAAGGCCCGACCCTTGCAAAGGTATTCGCAGTCTTCACCAACCAGCAGAAAGAATAAGATTTTTTGCAGGACTGGGCCTGTGTCACATTTTTCACTTCTCTGTGTATTGTTTGGCATAATGTAAATTGTCCAGCACATTCTCTTTGTTCCTGGCAAACCATTAACGTAAACCAGTCACTTTTAGAAAGTTAAATCAAGTTTAATCCTTATTCTTACTTTGCTGGCAGCCTACCTCCTGTACCGTCAATTTTGTCTGTGTGCCTAAAGCAATACCCAGTAAGGAAAAATAACATTTCAAGCCTTCAGTAACAGGTTTCATTAACCACAGCCTTGATAATATTTCTCATACAGCCCAGCAATATCCAGTATGCCATCCCTGTAAAGACACTGGGCAGGACTGTGAAACATACTTCCTCTTGTGAAAGCTGTAATGTTCACTGCCAGATAACAAGACTAAAAGCTGATTCAGGAACTGTTTCTCAAGAGCTATCCTCTGGCCCGCTCATCCGAGTGAATGCACTCACTCACTGAAGCATCTCTTGCCAGAACTTTTGGCATATCTCCAGTTGTTTCTCTCTTCTCAGTGATTTTCTTATTCAGTGACTGGTCTTGGTCTTTAATCCTGGCTATCTTGTACACAGAGCCCCACTGAGAAAATAAGCCTTCCTTGCCATGGAACAGTCTAATTAAAACAAATTTATAAAAATAGTAATTAAATGGGCCAGGCTCCCTATGAAATGATCTTTCTGGAGGAATTTTTGAAGCACACACATTTACCCTTGCCCTATATGATGGTAAAATACACACTAAAACTTAAATTAAATTAAATTGAAGTTGAAATTAGATAAAATTAGATAAAAACTGAGTTGTCACCTCTCATTCCCACTAGGATCCCAGTGTTCATTTTGTAAAGCATTTCTGAAGTAGTTTTATGGGAATATTTTTGTTCTTAATACATGCCATATAATATTTGGTAGCATTGAGCAGATACCATTTGCAGGGACTCCATAGGCAGTGACTAAACACAAAGCTGCAGACTCCGAGACTCCAGTCTTCTTGCTTTGCAGCAGAGGGAGAAAAGTAAACAGCCCCAAGGGGAAAATGTGCATCATAAAATGATGCAAAGAGAATCAGAATGAAATATTTGCCCTATAGGATTACTCACATAAGGACAATTGTGATAGAAGGCATATCAGGCTGTTCCTGCATGCATCCCGTATCTTGTGCTAGAGAGTACTCTTTTAATATGCACAAAGCATGGCTCTTGAAAAGCTGTTTGGCTTAGGCTTTTCCACGGAAGAAGGATTTTAAAGGTTTATTATTATTTTGTCTGCATCCTTTCTGTATTAATTATGGCAACTACATAGCTTTGCTCATAAAACATATTTAAGCCCACCCTTTCAAAATGAACATACAGCAATACTATCATATAGCAGTGCCATGCAATGTTTACCTCTTCAGTAACTTTCTCCTTTGCAGAAGTCTCACAGGGACTTTATCTTTTCTTTCCTGATAAATGGATAAAAAATTGTCTACACCAATGTTTTCCTGACGTACTCTGAAATTGCTCCCTCACCTCTGATGCAAAATTACCAAGATGCAAATAGAGGGGCAGACAGGCTGTCTCAGTTTAGCAAGTATACTGTTCAGGTCTACTCAGAGCACGACAGCAGAAAGCCTGTGCATGGTAGCGCTTGCATTTTTGCTTTCAGTATTAGATTTGTATTCCTACTAGAGGGACAGCATGGAAGCTTCTAGAAGTATTTTTGAGCACTTTCGGCACTCGTCCACACACACAAGCTCCCACTGCTTTATCTGTATTGTCAGAAAGGTGGCATTCCTCTCAGGTGAGCACAGTTGTAGCACAGAAATGCTTATGCTGTAATATTTATATTGGTATGGCTTGTTCCCAGAAAGGATAATGTTACAGTGTGATTAGAGAATTGAGATTTAATCGCTCACGTTGTTTTAGATAGCCAATAGGAAAGAATGGTGTTAAGCCTCCAGGCATCCGCAGCGAGGATATGGAGTCTGTGTTATCCTGAGCCTGTGTGTCAGATTCTCAGAAGCCTTTTGGGGATGCCACACAATCCCACCGACCCCTGAGACCAGGATCTTCTTGTAGTGGCACCGCTCACAGAAGTGGGCATGACACGAACGGCTAAGTCCGTTAATCCTGCACATTGCTTATGGACTCTTGTTCTTGCTCATAAAGGCAGGTTTTGAGGTGCAACGGGAAAACTGGGTAGGATTTTTTGGGTATGCTCTGAATTCTCTTCTCATTTCTTCAAAGCTGCAAGGATTAGAGCACCTTGAAGTTTTGCTTCCAAAATCAGGCCTTGCAGAATTTGTTTTCCTCCTCTTACGGGAACTCTCTGCAGGACAAGTGACTACACATGACATGACTTGACCACTCAGATCCACGCAGCAAACGTGCAGTTCGCTGTGTTAGATGGTCAATTAGTTCAGTCTAAGGTCACCCGTAGGGTCACCTTCCTTTCCTTTCCCAACACAGCCTCCTCTCCCCTCAGTCACCAGTGACTGTATACGGAAGCCAAGTTAGGGAGGTACAAACAGAGCTGAGAAGAAAAACAGCAAGGGAACAAATTAATTTAAATATCTAAGGCATGGTTCAAGATAAATATTTGATACAACTATATATAGCTGAAGAACATATTGGAACTTTATTTACAATAGCATGTCCTGGCTTTTCGGTTACCAACCCACAAATACATCCCATTTGAAAGTAGCTTGTTGACAATACGGAGATTGTTCCTTAGGAATTAAAGTTTAAAGCACCATGCTTAATCAAAATTCTGTCGGAAATCCAGAGACTATATCTGTAACTAAAATGAAAAGTTAAACCCAAGCTATTGAGAATACAACATACTAAGAGTTACGCCAGGTCAGATCTGGCTTTAGCTTTCATAAAAACAGAACAAAACTCAGGACTGGTAGAAGTGTCTGCGTAATCATTTTGAAACACTAACTCAGACATAGCTGTGTGATGCTGGTGTCTTGAGAGCAGCAGGCTGAAAGTATCCGGGAAGCAACTGTGAGAAGGAGGCAGCTTCTACTTTGGTTTTGCTTTCCAAGTAAAATGATATGCAAAAAGATGTTAGAAAACCCCCCCATGTATTTCCTTCTTAGTTTAATACTCAAACAAGGGATAATTTGGGAGTTGGAGCATCAGACTGAAACTCACGCTTGTGCCCCAGCACCTCCCATGCGAACTTGGTAAGCCATCTGTGCACAGGATGTTCCTGAAATCACCACTGATTTTAGTTGCTTGGTTTTATTGCTGGTTGCCATATTCCTCCTTGCTCTGTTTCTTTGCTGGATACAGAAACAAAGAGGAGCAAGTGGGATGGTACATGCAGGGAGAAGATAAGGATAGGGAGAAAGTTCATGTAATCTTTGCATTTCCTGTGTTTTTGCTACAGCTGAATGCTCTGAGGACTGCTCTAGCTTGCATTGTGGATGCAGCAGCTGCCTGAACGGCTGGTGAGAGGAGGCAGCTGTTGGAAACGTTGCGGATCCCAAAGCGCAGTCACACGGGTGCGGGATGCGGAGGATCCCCCAGGGAAACCTCTCTTTCCTGGGAAACCTCCCCGAGACGCGCAGCTCCCCCGCTGGCGCTGGCAGCACTTCGAAAGCGGGGGCACCTTAGCGCTGCTCGGGCGTAAGCGAGAAAGCTTGGGCAGGGCGTCTGGGGCCTCAAGAAGAGTCGCGGGAAGGAGGGCGGCAGCAGGCCCAAGGGAGCCGAGGCAGCGCTGGGGCCCGCTCGCGGCCCGCGGGAGCCGGGCACCTCGCCTCCCGCCGCGGTGGGGCGAGGCGAGGTGGGCGCCCCTCTTGCGAGGCGCTCTGGGTTTGTGGGAAACGTTCACCGCAACGACACGCGAGTGCTTCCCGCGAGGTGCGTCGGGCGAACGCCCGCGCGGGCGCTCTCCCGCACGGCCGGCGGCGGCTGCCTTTACGCAAGGGGAGCGCGGCCACGTAGCTCCACGCGCCTCCAAAGCCTTTGGAGGCCGAAATTCCCCGACGGCGGGCTTCCGCTCGCGGGTTCCTTTGGCTCAACGGCCCCTTTTTTTTCACTCGGGAACGGTGTCACGGCTGAGAGGAAAAGAGCAGCGACTGCTGAGCGAAATCCTGCAGAAAGACGGCTAAAGTCTTTCTGGTTTTGGGTAGGGACCTCAAAAGCAGGTTCCTACTCGAGGGCCCTTGGCGGCCTCCCCCGGCCCCCGATCTCGCCCCAGCAGCCAGAACCGCGGCGGGCGCGGACTCGCGGCGCGGCCCTACCCAGGCAGCGCCCGCCCGCCCGGCCGCCGCGCAACCCAACGGCCCCCGGCGCCGGCGCAGACGAACCCGGAGCGGGGAGGCGGGTCTACCGGCCCCAGCTGGCACCTCTGCCAGCCTATCCCAGCGCTCAGCTTCGGTCGCTTCAGCCAATCAGGAGCGGCAGGCAAAGAGTGGGGCGCCAAAGCCCCGGAGTGAATAAAACACTCGGGACCCGTGGGTGGAGAGAGGCGGAGTCGGGGCCTTGACGAGCAGCTGCTCGCGGCAATCAGAGGGCTCGGCGGCGGGGCGGGGGACCAATGGGCCGCGAGCATGGGCGTGGCGGGCCGCGGGGGCGGGAGCCGCTGCCGGTCGGGGGGCGGGAGGGGGGAGCGGCGGCGGCGCTGCTCGGTGGCGACGGGCGGCTGAGGAGGCGCTGAAGGGAGGAGGCTGCGGGCGGCAGGTGAGGGCGGCCGGGCCCGCGGCACGGCGCGGGAGGGGCCCTCGCCGCCGCGGCCGGGGAGGGAGGGGGCGCCGGGCCCGCGGCGGTGCGCGAGCCCCGCGGTGCGCGGCGGCGGGGTCCCGGCGCGGCGGAGCGCCTGAGGCGGGGCCGGGCCCGGGGGCAGGCGGCGGCGGCGGCGGCGGCTCCGCGCCCTGCGCTCCCGCCCCGGGCGGCCGCGGGGCGCAGGTGGAGCCCGCGGCGGCGGTGGGGGCGAGGGGCCGCGGCTCGGGGGGGCAGCCCCGCCGGGAGAGCGGCCGCTTCCTGCCTTGCCTCGGCCGGGATTGCCCGGGGCCGAGGTCTCTCCTAGGCCTCGGATCCCGCCCCGGTGCCCCAGGAGGGTCCCTGGCGCGGCGCCGCCCGCCGCCGCCGGACGGCGCGTCCCTCCTCGGAGCCGAGGCTGAAGTGCGCGGAAGTTTGGCGGCGGCTGGGGCAGCCGCCGAGGCGGGAGCACTTGCTGCTCCCACTTGGGGCGAGAGAGCCCCGGGCATCGTCTTCCGTGAGACTCGGCTCCTCACCTGAGCGAGGCCGGCTTGGTCTCGCCGGTACCTCTTTCTTTTCCCTTACCCCCCCCCTTCCCCCCCATTTTTTATTTTTATTTTTTGTGCATATAACAGCCTGCGAGATCGCATAAAAGGATACCGGTCCCGTTTGTCATGCAAAATGCAGCAGGGGTTGATGAGCAGCCACGTATTACACAGGGAGCTACAGTATGCTGAAGTGAACGCTAATCATGGACAAATACAACTTAGCTTAATTTTCAGTAGCTAATAGAGGGTTAAATGCAGCTTCTGTTTGGAATGCGCTTAACTCGTTTTATAGCACTTATGGAAATGAACAGCCTTAAAGAGTGATATGATGCATCTCTCGGAGGAGAGTTAATGTCTTGCCGCAGCTCCAGTCTAAAACTCCTTCAATCCACTAGATTTATGTAACTTGCCCATTAACGTTCTGTGAAATGATGAGGGAGCTTTTGGGTTCACTTCTGTTTAATGTGTGCGTTATTGTGCGTTCAAGGTTGCTGTCAATATTTCTTAATTAAGCTGTCCATAGTAGGAGATGCTTGTAACTGTTAACAATATCTGATTGTTTTTTTTTTGTTTTTTTTTTGGTCTTACTGCTTCTCCAGATAGGCTCTTGAAAGAGGAGACTAGGTAAAATGGAAGGCATAGTCATTCTGTTTGGCTACAATATTATTCTAGGTATGGCTTGTAGCAAAAAGTGTAAATATTTAAATGGATTTCTGACTCATCAGTTCTATTTGACTTATTGATCTACAGTTACTGCTAAAATGGTCTTTATGATTATGCAGAAGTTAATGGTTACCATAGAGAAACAGTATTAATCTGTACTGTTTTTCTGCTCATCAGTGTATGTTTTCCATTTCTTCATCTCTTGGCAATTCTCCGTGGACATGCATCTGCTCCCCCAAAAAGATATTACAGAAAGGGGGGGAAAAAGTGATGAAAGTCCAAAACAATGCATTTGAGGCGTGTTCACCCTTGTCGGTGATTCTTAAATGATTTTGATAGCCTAATTTACCCTAGAGTAAACTGATTAATCTGTAATTCAATAAGGTGTTGGTTTTAAGCTTCAGTGAAAACTCTGATTTATAGAACTCAAAGTATCGCATATCAAAGAACATTTTTTTTCCCGAAGCATATATATGAAATACATTTTCTGATAGTAAGGATTTAAATGTTTGATTTGAGTTGTATTTTTCAGTTTGGGAGTCACTTTTCTGCGTTATTTCTTTTAAATGTGTGGAAACTGAAGGTTGCAGGTAAACTAGACGGACCAGACAAGTTCACTTGTCTTCTTACTCTACTGTTTTGAAACCCTCTGGCATTATGCATTAAAAAATAGACCAAAACCCACTGGGCTTTCAAAACTTGCAAGACTTTAAGCATTACGTTTTGTAGTTTGATTTAGCTGCTTGGAGTCAGAATCATCTTAAGTACTTTTTTTTCCTGCTATAATGAGGGTGGTTGGGTTAAAACTTTTTGAAATGACAGTAAAAAGCCTTGCAAAAGTGCTTGCCACCCCTGGAATAGAATCTACCAGGAAAGTGTATTGTTGCAGTTCTTACCATGTTTGTAATAGCTTATTACAGTACTACTTTAATTCTACCAGTAGTTGTTTTTATTCCACTAGTAAATAGAACTGCACAGTATTGCTATAAAATTATGACAATTTACTGTTTTTTTTCAAAGTACATCTTAACTCATTCTAGAAAAGATATTTTTCAGAATCTCTGATGTGAGAGATTCTCATGACAGCCTAAGCTAGTATAATTGCTGATTTTTGGGGTCCTATCCTATTTGTTGCACTCATCTGATGATGTGTTGACCTTATTCTTTTTGGGAGGAGTGGGGAGGGAGGGATTGATGGTTATTTATATATTTATTTATTTTGCCAGCTTAGCAGGCAAGATTGGTTTAGGCTAATGTGGAACTATGGTCCTAGTCTTAGTTTTAGAGTTTTCGTTGATCCTACATTAAACCTATATTAAAGCTGTAGATACTTTGTCAGTGCAGCATCTTGATTTTTAATAAGTGACATTAGAGCATATTGTCTTTCTGTTTCTAGAGAAGACCAAGCTTAAACTTGATCAGACTGAGGCTTTTAACGTGTGTGCTCCACAGCCATGTTATTGCATTGCTGCCAGAGCAATTTTGCTTTCTCTGGCAGTGCTTTTGCCAAAATGATCGTTTCACCCCCTCTTGCTAGCACTGCTGAAAACAGTACTACAGAAAAGTAATGAGCTCCAATTGGATCCACTGCTTGAACTGGCTGACTGTGTGGCTGTGCAAATGTTATTGCTTACACAGGAGGAGGAGGAGGAGGCAGCGGTGTCTGTGACCACTCTTTTCAGAAGAAGCTCTATTTTAAGTTTGTTTAAGCCTTTCAAAAAACTTGAAAGGCCCAAGAAACAGGCTGCTGTGGTCCTGCCTCCTTCTTGACTATGTATCTTCCTCTGCTGGCACAAGAATCTTCATAGCTGTAAGTTAAGCCAAGTCTGGGAGTTAATCAGGCTGATAATGAATTGCTTTTTCTGCTTTGTTAGGTTTTGGCTGGATCACCTTTCTGAACTGGCTGACCATCTACTGAATGAAATATGGAGCAGGAATGGGGCCATGGTAGAGATGAGGCCATGGTAGCTCTGATTTAAATTTGCTTGAGCTCTTCTGGAGGTGTACTTTTCAATCAAAATGACCTGGGTTAGCAAGGGCCTCTAGCAAATTGTTTTAAACTGGCATGGCTGATACAAACTCAAATCAGATAGAGAATGTTCTTTTGTTTTTCTCCGCTGACATGTTGATTTGGTGGTAGCAGTGGTGAGAAGAGAATGAGGAGCTACAGACAGACTAAAGGTAGTAACCTCTGGCTGTGGTCTGGAAAAGGATGTTTTTTCTTATCTTAATTCTGAGATCCATCAAATACCCATTTTGAATTGATATTATTTACAATGTATGTAAAAGCAGATGTTGCACCAGAAAGAAGGAAACATTCATAACTGAAGCAAGATCAGAAATACTTTCCCATTGTGCAAGAGCCAGTGGCCTTTTCTTCATTCTCATTGGTTGAGACTTGTACTGATAAACTTGCAAGCGTTAGTAAGCTGCCCTCATTCTAGAAGCATAAGTGGCATCATGACACATGTAACTGCAGTTACACGTTTATCCATGATCTTTTAACTGTGTTTTAGGAGATACATCAGTGAAAACTTGAATCACACTGTTGAGCGTCTGTTCTTAGAGTATTTCTTTGTACAGTCTTGCTGTTCTGTAGTTATGAGGTCTGATGGCTTGGAGTAGTGATGTATGTGTCTTTTGTGCGGTGTTGTGACTAAAACTGTATCAGGACAAATGATTTCCATATCAGAAACTGACTGAAAGAGGAAAGTGGATGTTGAAATTTAAAGATACTCTAGAAAAAGGTGGAGGCATTCATTTCAGAGTTTTGGAGTTAGAGACAAGTCCTCAGTTTCCTTCAGTACTGAATCTGTAGGATTCTTGGGTTTTTGCTGGTGGGTTTGATTTTGAAGTCAGAGCAAAAGTTGTTAGATGACTAAGTGGAATAATAGTTGCAAATATAGTGTATTAAAACTTGGCCCAAACTACTTAGATGTTTTTCTGGTTAGTTTTCCTATACTGGAATACAACAATCTGGAACTTCCTGGTGAGCTGGGTTGTAAACAGTGCTCTTAAACTCTCTGGGCATACATATTAAAATTAAAGCAGAGCTGGTTTTTGTAGATATTTGATCATCGGCTTGTGCTTCATCCCTGGGCACAGATTTAGCAATGACAAGTACTATTGATCTTGCTAAGAAAAAAATATATGCTGGTGCACTTGGCCAGAAGCACTTTTAGCACACGTTAACCATTCTTGATCTGAATATGACTACTTTTATTCAGATAATTTTGGAGGGTAGGGGGAACATCCTTCTTTCCAACTTGTAATGTTGTTTAAACTTTATTGATACAGTTCAACATCTTGTTCTAGTTTTTTTTCTTAGCAGTAACATAATTTTAGATTTTTTTAACAACAACAAAAAAGCTGGCTTCCATAATCTGCCAGTACTTGACATTCCTGAGGCTGTGCAGTTTGCTGATGGGCAGAACCAGGTATAAAACTGCCAAACTATCGTAGCTTCTCAGTTTGCCTTGCAAGTGAATATAGTAGTTATAAAACTCTTGGGTCTTTAGTGAGCTGAAAGCCAACTGGATATCTTTCTGATGTTAACTTAAGATTTTGAGTGAGGATAGTCTACTTTCAAAAGTCTTAATTCATCAACTGTTGAAGTAAAAATCTATGGAGACATAGGAATTCATTCCCAGTACAGAGGAAAAACACAAAATGGAACCTTGTTTCATAACTGGTATGAGCCAGTGCTAATTTTTGGTTAATAACTAATGGTAAAAGTGCAAATTCAAGGCTGCTTTTTTCTTTTATTTTGTACACATAGTATGTGAGGAAAATAAAGTATATTTCTTCCTTCTAATGTTTTTAAGACTAATATTCTAATGTTATTCTCAACATTTTTTTTTTCTGGAGGTCTGTAGCACTAGAACAGTTTGTGTGAAGCAAATAGCCAAATACCATCTTTCATAGCAACCTTATAGCTGGCTTGACTTCTTGCTCTAATACTTATTTCTTACCTCAAAGCAATGAACTAAATTCTGTGGAAAACAACCAGGGATACTTTTCATAAAAACACGGTTGATATGTACTGATTTGTAATGGTCTCTGTAACTGTATGGCTGCAAAGGTTATTTTGTTCTGGAGATTGTGGCTACTGGCATTTCAGCAGTAATACTGATGAATTTTTCAGTTTCGTAAATTATTTCTCCTGGTGTGGATATCTTTACTTATAACCCTTCATAATGAAGGTACTCTTTTGGTTTTTTGCTTTTTGGAGATTGGTTATTTTATTGCTGAATCTTGCTTAACATTCTGCCTGTTTTTTTTTTTCACTTACAAGAATGAGGTGTGATAAATTGTTTTTAAAAAGCCTACAAGGCTTAATTTAGTCTGAAATACTTGAGAGAGAATTTACTTGTGATTATGGTGATAGCAGACGACATCTATTGTTTTGTATTAGACACAGGTTTCTGCACAGATTCTACACTGAATTCCTGATCACTGCAGAGTCCGCATTTATGTCAAGTCATTGCATATCAGGTTCAAATGCATCACCTGTATGTCCATTGCAATAAGCCAGTTTGTAAATGTCATGTATAGAAATTAGAGTACCTCTTTTAGGGTTTTGCATAGTACAGCTTTGGCAGAGTTTGGTGGTTGCAATATTGTTTTTTGCTTTTTGTATTCTAGCAAATATTTACCAATTCTTCTGAAAGTGTTTACATATGTGTTTGTGGCTTTCTTCCTTGCTGTACTAGTTATTTCTCTTTTATGCATTAGTACTGTCAAGGATACGTTAAAATGACTGTTTCTGTTTTTTACCTATGATTGGTCAGCTGAGCCAACCTGATGGTTTGTTGCAAAGGGAGAAGTCTTGCCTCTGCCTCAGCTTCAGGCAATCTGATCTTACCCTGGTACCTTATTCCACTTTTTTTTCTGTGCCATTTTAGTGTATTAAAGCAGCTCTGAAGGCTTCGATGATCACTGGAGGGGACACAGTTGTGCGGGGGTGGGGGGAGACGAGGAGCCTCTCTTTCAGCAGCAGTGAGGTGTTAAATCAGCTTGCCATATCTCATGATATGATACTCTTTGTCTGCTTCTGTTGCATGTATTTAAACTGAATTTATCCAAGAGGTCTTTGCAAGTCATTTGGTTAGTAGTGAACTTGGTGATTGATACTACAGCATGCTTAATTTCCAACTTTGAAGTGCTGGGTGATAATCGCACCTGTCCTTAAGAAGTATGAGAATGAATTGCTTTACATTGTTTTACAAATATTTTTGGCAATCATGGCAATTCTATTGCTTGATTATCAAAACAGTTAACTAATTTTTATAGCAAGCTTATAGATGCATTTTCTTACTGGTTCATTGATATTCATCCGTGTTTAAAAAGATGCACAATGCGGAATGTGTGTTGCTGTATTTTTTGGTAGCTTTTTAGTGGCTTTTTTGGGGCCACCAGTTAGGCGGCCTTCAACATTATCGGAGTAAAAGTTAGCATTAAATGTTCAATTTTACTTGTGTCTATACATTCTGGTATTTTCTGGATAGATTACTGTATTTACTTGGAAAAAGTATGTTCTTTTTAAACTGGAGTGGCTTTGGAACAGTGTCATGAATTCTTTATGTATTTACACATTAGGATTACTTTTTAAAAAAAAAGTTGCATGAATTTATTTCTCTGGGACAATTAGTTCATTTAAAGCATTCTCTCTTCTGTGTCATATGTAGATTTTCTACACAAAGAAGACAGACTATAAAAAACAACTGGTCAGACCTGTGTATTTCTCTTAACTTGGTAGCAGAAAGTCAACCTTAAGCAGGGGACTGAAGGATTGCAGTTTAGTCAGCCTGTATTATTTGTCAGCATGTTTGTCAGAATGTTTATCTAAAATTGTTTTTCTAACAGCCTTTTTGTACTTGATTGTGTATTCTTCATCTAAGCTGTGTTTTGGATTTACTGTGTGTAATTGGCAAATCAAATAGAACCACCAAATGCTCTGTAGAATTCTCTGGATGTATTTAGATTAAATGTATCACATCACTATAAAATCTAGCTTATTTATCATTTTATTTGAAATGTCCCCTAATAGGGTTATGCAGAAATAATGTTCTTTTTAGGTCTTATTTTGTTTGGGCAAATTCTAACTGACTAGTTTCTGATGACGTTTTGGGGCCTAGAGACTCATCTAACAGCTTAGTGAATAGAACAGTAACTAAGTTAAGTGACTACTGCATAGCCTCTCAAGAGTAGAGCAGTGGTACATCAATAGTTTGTTTTGTTTTTGCTCTTAGCCAATCTGAAAACCTTGTGGTTTTGATTTTTCATAAGGAGCACACAGTGAAAGCATGTAAATGGAAATGGTATCTTCCAGATAAGATCACTATTGTTTTTTTCCCTAACACTTCAATAAAATAGTTCATAATTGTTCAAAGATATTAAAGGAAGACTGGTAAGATTGATTTGGCACAAATCTGAACTGTTAAAATTTGTAAATATTTCTTTGCTCTCTAGTGAGGTAGGGTATGCCCCTTATAAATGATGTATAATATGTGGTACTATATGAAAGTTTTTCTTATTTTTAAAAATATGACATCTCTTTTAGAAATTACTTTTTTTTTTTGCTCTCATACATGATATTTATTACTTACTGATATGCATGTAATTTCTTGTCAGTTGCCTCATTTTCTGACAGTCCTATACTTTTATTTTTAGCTGTAATCAGTTATTCTCTATGTAATTAAATTTTGCTTTGGGTGTTATGCACTTTTGCATGTAAGTGTTTGCAGAGCAGTCAGATCCAGATTGTCTTAAGTAACTTGCCTGTGTATAAGCTAGAAATACAACTCAGGCTAAAAAATGAATGTGATACTGAATGTGATACTGTGAAAATGAATGTCTGCTTACAGTATTTGTTGACTTTAAACTAAGGACCTGAAACTCTTACTGAAATTCTGAAACTCTTACAGTATAAACAATGTTTGTCGTTCATATGAAAAAAAGAATTTGGCTCTGGCATGTATTAATTTAACAATTGCTAAATTGCTCTCTCTAGTACTGTAGACTTAGTTCTTGCCTCATTCTGTTTGAGGCAGACAGTGCTGAGGTGAAAATATAGATATACCTAACGCCAAATAGTGTGGTCCTGTGAACTGTGGAAGTGTTATTCTTAATTTAGAAATACTAGGGATGATAAAGAAATTGATCAAAATATATGTATTTTTTGGTTAAATGCAGAACGGAAATCTGATCTCAGTCTGTCTTAATTTCCTTATTCATCATATTTCTGTCTTAATTTCGTAATAATCTATGTTCTCTCGGTTGAAAAAAATTTTCCACAAAACAGCTAGCATTCCCCTATTAGTGTTTGTCTCTAACCTGCAGGAATTTAATTCATTTGTTTGATTATTACTCTTTTTCCTTCTATACTTCAGAAAAAAGTATTCTAGCTGTTCAGAAGTGGGAAACTTTTTTTGCAGATGTAATGTATCCTGAAATTGCCTGAGATGCTGAATTTTGGCTTGATGGCTAAACTTCTTGAACTTTTGAATTGCAGTTTAGTATCCTGGGAGTGTTTCAGTATCAGTTTCCTTTCTTGGATTGATTCTAGTCCAGAATGGCTCTTTGTTTTTGGCCTGGTTTGTTTTCCAGACAGATTTTCCTGGGTGATTAGTCCTCACTCTCTTCCTTCCATGAAGAAGCTCTGTTTAGTAAGTGCCCGCACTGCGGTCACTGCCTCATGCACGTGGAATCAAGGAACTGAGCTTGTTTTAAAAACATTTTTTTTTCCTCCCCTGGGTTTGTTTTCAACAGGATCAGTTCCCTGTTTCCATTTCTACAAACCCTAGCACTGGACCTCTGGGTGGGGGAGAAAGCACGGTGGGGTTGTGCCACTGCTAGAAGGAAGTGATGTGGGTTCTGTTCGTTGCCTTAACGAACATTGCTTGTTTCAGCTATAGTATCTCACAGTCCAGCAGCCAGACTTAGTTTTATTCCCTCTCATAATAGCCTTAGAAGTATGGGTTGCTGCAAACAAAGGCTATGCAGCCCTCTTACGGAGAGTAAATAGAAGTAATTGAATGGATGTTTTGCTCTTTATGGCATTAGATCAAGTGGGAAATGGGACCAGCTGGAGTGGACAAAATGTAGGCAAATGCTAAGATGATTAAGGGTATGATTATGAAGCTTGATCCACCTGTAGATCTAAACATTGTCCTTAGCAAGACAAACTCCATTTCCCTTACAATAGGGAAAAAAAATCTAGTCCTAAAATCTTCCTTAAGATCTTCTACAAGGAATGTAAAACTTCTATATCATTTCTTTTCTGGAGCCAAGCTATGGGGTTGAATTCTTGTTCCACTTCACACATACGTAATTGCCCCTGGCTCCAGTTATTTCTAAAATGCGCAATCATGCTTATTCCAATCTCCTTAATGTGAGGGTAACATAAAGGATTGCTTATTGTTCGGTTTACTGCAGCGTTTGGTCTGGGTAAATTCTACATGAGCTTTCTTTCTCCTTTCAAAGAAAGTCTTTCAACTTTCTAATGCATATCTTTCTGCATTAAGACCTACCACATGTATAATAACTGATTAATTGTGATTATGTTGCCATTTAGCCTTATGGAATAACTAATGATTCCTTTACTACTCTACCTGAGCTGGCATTATACCTTTTTTGGCATAGAACTAGACCAGATATTAGATCAATGTACTGTGAACTGCTGTCCCAGTTTCATCAGTAGAAAGGGACTGGCATCTGCCAATCTTATTTCATATCACTCCCAAATCCTGAGGATTACTGCTCTATCTTGGATTTAAAATGGTTATAGCCATAGTATTTTGAGGTCTGGGTTGGGATTAATTCCATCTTCCAGGACTTGTTTTCAGACATATTTCATTGCGTTTGTGGAGCCACAGTTTGTGGCAGGAATGTTGTTTTTTTAACACTGCGCTGTCCGTGGTTTATTGTCCCAGGGTGCTTATAAGGCACGTAAGATGCGGGTGTAATTCTTGAGACATTTTGCTTTCAAAACGTGGGGACAGGTGCATGTATGAAATGTGCTGGGAGTTGCTTCTCCAGATAACTGTTTTCACGGAGCTGTGACTAGCCCTTCCACACAGGACTTAATAGCTCCTACAGTGTAAGCAGAGTAGTTTGTTGAATCTTGATAATTCTTAGCGCTTTGCTGCTTTTAAACAGGTCAAAATGATTAAAGACAGTAAGTAGTGGTGACAATAATTAGTGGCAAAGATGAGAAGATTTTTGTTTTTAGTCTTTTCTCAGAAGCACTGCATGAGGTTTTTGTGCTTTTAAAAGCAAACAAAAAGCAGCAGAGGCCTAATGGAATGCGTTTACATGCAATTTCATACACATTTTTTCAGTCTTGTCTAGTTTTCTCCTCCAGATGTGTGTGTTCCAGATACTCACTTCACATGGCAGCTGGTGATACCTGCTGAAAGGATTTCTAGAACCTGACACATAGTCATACTGTCATGTGTCAGCAGCAAGAACTATTTCTGGGGTTTAATTGTAATTCTCTTCTTTAGTGTGATTTGTAGTTTTTTTTTCCTTAAGATAGGAATTCATGACCTCACCCACCTGGAAAGTTTGTATTCCCAGTGACGTTTGTAAAGGACTTAACTGAGAGTACTGTCACTAATGTATATTAGTTTGTACAGTTATAATTCTTTAATGGATTTGGGATTGTTTAAGTTTATACACTTGGTAAATGTGTTCAGTGGTTATTGTTTAAAGTGCCAAGTATTCCTTTACTCTGTCTTGTCCAGAGCACAAATATGAAAGTTCTTCACATTTGTTTAAGATATTTATGACCTATCTTTCCAGGAGTGGAAATATTGTTAACTATTGATTATCTGAAGGGTGATAATTGTTTCTGTTAACATGTGCTTGAAACTCTCCTTTACTTTGTAGTAAATCTGTATTACTGTGTAGTGGTCTTGTTTAAACAGTTAGGAGAGGGGATGGTTTTTTGTGACTGATGGAACGTGTTAACAACAGAAGTTCAGGTTAACAGAAAGCAGAGGAAGCAGAACAATAGCAGACTGTATAATTCTATATTCAGTGAAATAAATAGAAGTCTGATTCAAAATAAAATTCTTATGATTCACAGAAATTAGAGGAAATTGAGGAAAATTGTAAATTCTTGGCTGATTTCACAAACTAAAATGGCATTAGAGTATGGAACAGCTTCTCCTGTTTGATTCATGGGGAAAAAGCTAGGAATCCCAGAATGCTATTGAAAAGGGGATTTTACTGCTCAGTGTAGCAAGTAAAACACAGATGCGACATGAGTCCTTTCGCTTTCTACGGCTAAGGTACTCCAAGCTGCAAGATGCTTATAACCCTGTGATTATGGTTGTAAGCCTCTTTAGAAGTTTAAAACACTTCTGTGGTTGATGGGTCATTCCTTCTAAAATGCTGCTTAGAGGTTGTGGTTGACATGTGTCTAGGAGGTAATACGGCGTTCAGAGAAATACCACAGGATGTGAGCTGTAGGCTCAAACTGGCATTTTCCAAATGAATTCTGTCTATTAACAACTGTTTTTTCATCCCAGCTGTGGTACTGTGGATGATGTCTAAGGGTGGCCCTGGTTATCGCATGAACTGTCAGTCTGGCTCCTTGCTGCCAGTGAAAGTAGTCTCATTATTGACCGTGTGCCTCTGCTGCTCTTGTGTTTGACTCCCTGGTAATTGATAACTGTTCGTTAAAACATCAGGAAACTGAACCAACAAAAAAGTGAGTATTCTTTGCTGGTGTGGTGAGCTGGATTGTGTATGAGTGGTCTGGCAAATGCTGGCGTAAGAGAGAAACAGAGCTGGGGGAGCAGTAAGCAGTTAGACTGGCACAGCCATCTGATGGAGCCTTGTCTTAAATATTAAGTGATAGCAGTTTGTGTCGGCTCAGGTCCTCTAATGGAATGAAGATGACCACTTGCAGCAAGTAGTTAAAACCAGCCCTCACTTCTGTGTGGAAGTGGCATGCTGCTGACATTTAGGATGACAGGAGGGAGCAAATGGGTTGTGTGCCTCTTGGTGACGGAGCTGCACCGGAGTTTCCCTTGAAAAAAAATAGTGTTTCAACTTTTTAAGAGGAGGAGGAGGTTTACATGATCATTTTGAAGACATTCCTCTTTGAAAATAGTAATACTGGACTAGAGATGAGTAAGAGCAGACATGGCATCCCAGCCCAGTTGTCAGGGCACCCTCCTCGAGAAAAGGGGGATGATGGAGGTTCTGGTGCCTGATTTGGGGACTGTGAGAATGAGGTGTTTCTTTTTTTTTTTTTTTGGCTTTTAGTCTATGGATGTAACACTTTCTTGCTGTTGTGTGTATGTTTTTGGATGAGGATTACTTGGTCATATGGAACGTAGGTTGGTGTTAAGTGGGTAGTGATAGGGAAGTACCATATTTAAGGATATCTAGCAGGTGGCTGCATGGTTTAACCATGACGAAATTGGGGAAATTTGGAGCTTGCACAGGAACAGGTGTGTTAGAGAACTTTACTTAAGCAAAAGCTTGAGCAATGGCAAAGTTAGGTGGTGAGAGGAAGGTTGCTGAAG
This sequence comes from Rhea pennata, assembly GCF_028389875.1. Taxonomy (NCBI): domain Eukaryota; kingdom Metazoa; phylum Chordata; class Aves; order Rheiformes; family Rheidae; genus Rhea; species Rhea pennata. Next base: position 14,991,358 of record NC_084667.1, on the reverse strand, counting down.
CACCAGGGTAGCACTTTCAATGTTCACTGCTACTTATCTTGCTAGCAAAAGGGTGTAACAGTACCAGCTGTCTAACGGGCTGGACCTGGTAGCATCATAGCTGACTACTGTGGCCAAAGAAGGTCTGCGGAGGGGATTTAAAATAAAAAAAGGAGGGGGGGGGCTTTAAACAGCATGCACACAGATACCTTAAGGATAGCTGGGCCCAACTAAGTTTACAAATTCATTACATGGGGCAGTTATTAGTGAGGCAAACACCTGTGTATTTATGGAATGGCTAAAGGATTTTAGCCAATGAAGAAATGTATGATTATAGACTCAGTAAAATTTATTCGTGTGAGAGGAAGCGATTAATTTCAGTCTGCTCCAGCCAACTTTTTTGTAATACTCTACAAAGCTAAATGCCAAGTTGAATCACTGTTTTTAAAAATTATAGCAAAGTAAACTTGCATGTTATGTGTAACTTAGCAGAAGAAAATGAATATTAAGTGCACTTTGGTCTGTTTCCCTAGTGAAGATGTCTCCTATGTTTACCCAGCTACGCTTTGCTACTTTATCCTTAACATTTGTATGGTATTTTCAAACTCTGTTAATCTGTAGTCTCCTCTTCTTTACAGAGGGATGATTAAGCGTTACTCTGTGCAACACTGACTTTCTAAATACACAGCAAACAGCAGAGTTTGAAATATGTGATTTCCTGGTTTGTGTAGGTCTGCTCTGAGATCTAGATAATCTTATTGGGATTATATATGGCTTTATTTAAAAATGTTTGTTGCCCTAAACTTACCAACAAAGCTTTTGTAGGTTCAGTTTTATGGGGGATACAGAACTGTGTGCCAGTTTAAAGTCCAGGTGCTTTTGCCATTTTAAACACTGTCAACTATTCCTACTCTTTGCTTTAAAAAACTTCTAAATTTGTTAGTAATTCACCGAAATCACCATTATCGGAGCCAGAGTTGTATTAGCAATAGTTGGTCTTGAGAAATGAGTGTGTATGGTGTGTGAGCAAAGCATGCCTTCCACCTATTTCTTTCTAGCATGTGACACTGAAGAAACAGGATTTCTGCTGGTTTTGAGATTTGGCTCTTTGTGCTTTTCAGTTCTCCTTTATATTAATATTGTAGAGGTCTGTATGTGTGTGTTTGGGTAAATTTTATTTTATGCTAAGAGTAATGGGGGATTATTAGTATGATGGTGTCTTCCAAAGTGCATGCTCTTGTGTTTCTAGAAAAGCTCTACGAATTGTTCTGATTAAATTATAAGTCTCTCTATATACGGAAGTTAAGATTTCTAGCATCAGAGTTTACTATGGGATTTTTTCCAAACAGAGCAGAATCAGATGTCCTGTCCCTATTCTATTGGAGACAAAAATCAAAATTCTTTCTGAATTTGGCAGATAACTCTTGCGTTATTTTGTGGAAACTATGACTTTGTTTTTAATGCCTTGTTGCTTTCATCTTCGTAAAGTAGCTTGTACATGGGTGCAGGGTTTCTGCTGGTAGGTGCTGGGGTGAGCCATCTGGAAGTGAAGCATGAGGCATTTGTTTTGACATGGAGGTAATCCAGCAGATAGGGCTCAAGAAGATAACTGCAGAGAAATGTTCGTCTGAGAAAACTATAAATAATGGATACGTTTGAGCACTGTTTGATACAAAGGAAGTGTTAAGGTAATGAAAGTGGTTGATAAAAAATCCAACTGATCTGCTGACACTTTCTTTCTGAAATGATCAATTATATAATTCATTTAATTTTCTTAAATTATACTGAGCATGGAGGAGAGAATTGTCCTCAGTCTAGCTAGGTTAATCCAAACTGTTTCGTTCAGAGAGCACTTGCTTCAGATTCTGACTTTGCAACTCTTTCAGTGCTGCATCTCTCAGAATAAACTGTTTTCTATGAATGTGAACAGGTCTGCTTTGAGGTGAAGTGTTTAATAGAAACTAAACCAGAAAAAAAGCTGAGTCTTTAAAGTGAAAATATACATTCTAATTTCCTGCTAATATATATTATTGTGTGAGGATTTTGGAGAACACTTTTTGTTCAATTCTGAAATAGTCTGGTCAGAGTCCAAATTTTAAGTTAATTTTGAAAGGTTTTTTTCCTACTCATTTCATAAAACTTGATCATGAATAAAATTCCTTTTTTGTCAAATCCAATTTTTCATTGCTCTTCAAATGAGAAAGTTTGAGTGTTCTGAACTTTTAGAAAAATTGAAAAGACAGGTCTCACCCTGATAAGCCACATTTTCATAACAAGCAGATGAAACCTCATTTCTTGGTTGTTTTTCTTAGAAATGTTTGCTCAGAGCAGGTAAAGCTTAAATGGAAGCTTTTATTTGGAAGTTATCTCCAACCCTTACCCCTTTGCACCAGCACCCTTCCTCTTATTTCCACTGTGCTCTCAGGAGGAATTGCTGCCTGACACTACTGTGGGTCAAAGATGAGGTGCTATTTTCAGACTGCAGAGGCCTCTGACTAGATTGTGCAAGGGTTCCTTCCTCCGGCAAAAGCATTGGAGGATTGACAGGTGGTCTCAACACACAGTGGTTTTCCAGTAAAGTGGTTCATTTTATTAGCACAGGGATAATGGTATATGCACCAAGGAAGTACTAGGAGCACGAGTGGAAGAACGTGTTGCTGGAGAAATCTTGCTATTCAAGGTATGTTCTGCCTTGTGGCTTTATGTCTAAGCTATGTTAACATAAGCAGTGATCCTGGAGTAGGCAGGTGTAATGCAAGCTTTTTCTTCCTCCTATGATCTCATTTTAACCCCAGAACATTAAAAAAGATCAAACTTAAAAATTACATTAGTTCTGAAGACAGAAGGGTGTGTCCAAAAGACATACTTCAAAAAAGAATATGAAATACAAGAAATGAAGTTATTAGAAGTTATAAGTAGGCAGTGAGGGCTATTTGATTAAATAGAGGTGACTTGCAAAACTTTTTTTTTTTTTTCCTTCTTTTTGGATGCTGGAGCCACAAGGTCTACCTTGATGCTTTTAAAATCAGTTCTAGATAGAAAAGCAAAGGAAATGTCTCACAGTTATGATAAGCTGCAAGTCTGTAATTTCTTTTTGCAGTTAGTTCAGTCATGTCAAGTAAAGCTTTTCAGGCTCATAAAGTAAAGTGTTCATGATTAATCTAACAATTTAAAATTGTGTTAAAATATGTAGACTTAAACATCCAGAAATCTTCTGTAATAGTAGCTTTACTGATAATGAAGATATAACAGTTGAACCAGACAGCATGATTCCTGAATGCTGGGTAGACTGGAAAAGAGCAGTGACTGAAAATGGGTAGTATTTTTCAGCTAATAAGGCTTAAAATATGAAGCCTTGTCTGTAGGAATCCTTCCTCTAAAGGCAATTTCATCCCAAATGTTAAGAGAATCCTAGGTGAGCTGGTAGCAGTAGAGATGAAAAATACTCATTTTCAAATTTTCTGCTGATCCTCAACTCTACTGGAGCTGTAGGAATGTTAACCACAAGCAGCAATCTAAAATGCTGAAAAAGCATGAGGTGATAACTTTTTGATTCTGACTATGGGAGGTTGAATACAAGCTGGTACTCTCGGAAGAGAGTCTTTAGTAGCAGCATTGTGAGGTCTGCAGCCTATTAATAAATGCTAATGTCAACCTTGCTTTTTGGATGCATGTTTTTTTTCTTTTTTTTCTTTTTTTTTTTTTTGGACAGATCAGTATTAAAGTCTCCATCTCTAGAAACGTTTTATAAGTCATCCGTACTACTCCTAGTACAGCTTTTGTTGACAAAATAGATCTTTAAAATAAAAGCAATAGAAATAGTGAAATAGTGAAAATTCTGTATATTGGAAGTCACTTATGTGCTGATACTGAAGCAGTTTTGTATTTGCTGTTGTTACATATGGCACTATGGGTACTTTGAAAAGAAATTCTGCAACAAGTAATTTCTTCAGGAGGATTTGAGACTAGTACATGCACACTTGCAATGGGAATTTCCTTGCTTTTGAAGTAACTGGTTGTGGAGGCAAACTGTTCTTCAGGAAAGATAATCTGTAAAAGGAGCTGTGGCATACTTTACTAGTAAGGTGCAAGACTGGTTTTATTTATTCATGATCTCTTCTATTGTTCTCGTAAGCTTTAAGGCAATTTAGGTTTCAAGAACAGAAAAGGGTGAATTTCTCATAGGTTTCCTTTGCTTTGTTAAATAAGGCTTTCTTGAAAAATGTGTATCTGAATGAAGCAGAGCTAAGACAAGTTCTAGTGTCATTAATAACAAAAGTACCAAGTTCTGGTTAAGTACAAGTGTTCGCTTAAATCTGTAGTAAAGCAATCTCTCCTGCTTTTCTGCTTTAATTTTCATAATTAAGACAGACATCAGTTACTTTGAAACTCTCAGTGTTATAGTTCACATCTCAAAGCTTTGCTTTAGTAGTTGGAGGGAGAATGTTGTTGAAATCCAGAATTTTGAAATGTGATTTATAGTAATTGGTGTAATGTGTTTTAAATCTAGTCTGTGAAGTCTGCCTAGTAGGAAAACTAACTTTAGTGTTAGTGCAGTTGTAAACAAGGCAGATGAACACGGGCTTTAGCATTTCCTGATAGAGCCGTTTGACTTGCAGCGGTTTATGTGGGTCCTCTGAAACAATTCCTGGAATTGGCAGAATTGCAGTTGACCTCTCCTCAGCGCTTTGTTCTTACAGGGCCTTAACTACAATTAACCATAACGTTCCAAGTGGAACAGGTTTTGTCAACACAGACCAGCTGTAAAAATCTAGAATATTTTTCATCCTACTAGGGCTACTAACACTTTGTAGGTGGAGTAAAAGCCTGGGCTTGCAGGCTGTAGGGTTACCCTCTGTCCTCGCTGAAAGGTCAGCTGCCAGTTGCTCTTCAGTCCTGGTATGTTGAGCTGGTGGAGGCTGCCATACCAGCAGGCTTCCAGGTTATATCAGTGATGGCCTGCTGTTAGCTTAGGGTCCACATGCAGCCTTTCGGACAGTTGTTCCCCCTGCTCCTTGGCCCTTTAAAATGCCTAAATATAGAGAATGTTCACATCTCTTGGGATTTTCTCTGAATTGCTGACTAATAGATGCAAAATCAACTGAAATTCAGCAAGGTTTGTAAACTAGTGCATATTACTATGTAAACAAACCAGTGCTGTCTTCAGGTCCCAGCTGGAAGCGGTATAGGTGCTGCCCCTGAGCTCCGTGGAGAGTTGCAGTTCACACCAAAGAGCTGGGTCTGTGCAGAGCAGACCTCTGTGTCCCAGGACTGCACTGGTCATCTTTAGCTGCTGCACAGTGTTAGGTCTGTCACAGTGATGCTGACTTTTGCAGAGCTGCTCCAAAGGTGCCTTTTCACTGTGTTTCCCAGACTGCTTTTGCTTTTTTGGAGGAGCTGGGGAAGTGAGGGGGATTGTTCAAGAGAGAGCAGAGCTGGACCCTTGCCCTGGTGGCCCTGCACTTTACAGTGCTTGAGTCGTGCAGGGCGTCAGCGTGGGGCTAGTGCTGCCCTCAGGCTGAGGCCCCTGAGAGACCTGAAAGCTCTGTAGCCCCTGAACTTTAGTCCTGGCAGAGCTGGGGAAAGGCTGTGAGCAGTGGACTGGGCTGATTTGGCTTTGGTGGGTCCCAGCCTGTGTTACAGAGGGTGACAGGCCCGTGAGAGCCCAGCCGCTAGGTGTCCTAGGTAAGGAGAAGCTCTTTGTACCGATTCAGTCTGCAAACAGAGGGCTCTGTAAAAGGGGGTCCCAGGTCTACAGAGCTGTCCGTTCCTAGAAAATGCCGCTGTAGTAACTGCTTTCTTCTCTCTCAGTTCAAAACAACAACAAAAAAAAATTACTTTGCAGTAATTACTTTGGTGTCTTCTCTTCATCCTGATAGGCACAGGATTCAGTCCTGTAGCTCTATAAATCTCTGTAGTGTGGAATGTGTTCTAGCGGCTAATAGCATATCTCCAATTAAACTGATTTGTTTCTAGTGTACTCTGAATAATTACAGTTTTAAAAAAAACAATAACAAAGGCAAATCCTCAGACTTTCTGTGAAATGTGTCCTAATCCAGAGTTTGAGTCACAGGTTAAAAAAAAAATCGGTTTAAGTGAAAGCTTTGTGGGAGCTGGAGAACTTGTAAAGTGCTGAGTGAAGCAGCGAGTTGGACAGTGTATATTAGCTTATATAGAAACTTTCCACGTTGATGATGACCTAATGAGGCCTATTGGCTTTAGGCTCTTAAGAGTGTGTTACCACAGCCTGGTTCTTCCTCTTCCCCAACCACCCCAAAGTTGCCTTTTTCAAGGGAGAATCATGGCAGCTGTAAAAAGGAACCAGTCTCATCTCTAGTATGCAGACATCCGTTCCTGTTTCTACATTTAACTTGTCAGTGTTTGGATAATGGCGTTATGTTGAGTGTCTGTTTTCCTTGTTTTGTTTTGGTTTCTTGCCCTTCAATACCAGTTAAAACTAAATCAATGTAGTCTTACTGCAAATTTTTAACTAAGTCAACGTATTTAGTAGTTAGAAATTAAATGTAACAGTTTCTTGTGCTGGTCATCTGTGCTACACAAAGTAGATCTAAAGCAGTAACTTTGTTGTGTTTGCTCGTGCTCTGAAGTGGGTTTATTTGCTTGTTTTTGGTTTAAAACTTCAAATGGTGGATTCTCCTCATGTGCCTTGACAAGATATTCTCATGGCCAGAAGTAAGGTACAAATATTGTAAGTGTAAGTGTAATACAGTATTAAACCTAAAGCTAATCTCTGTTGGACACAAATAGAAGTACCTCCTTTTCCTTTCTTTTATGGCCTTCTATTTACCTGTTATTCCACTTAAGTGGTTACTTTTTGTGATCAATTAAGATGCGCCTGCTAGAATTGAAAAATACATAGCTAAATTTTTTGTGTTTTAGATGTCTTTAACTCAGTGTGAAATCATGATGTTGGGGTTTGGTTGGTAAGTATATGATTATAGTGATTCTTTCTGACCTAAAATGTATAGACTTAACTGTCTACGCTGGAGTTTGTGACAGAAAGAGTGAGATTACACTTCCTTATTTGTTAAATGTTTGTATTATGGAGGTCGGAAAACATTTGAATATTTGAGAGAAAAGAACTTTTTCATTACAGTATTAGTATATAGTCTGATTCATTCTTAAATTAGCAATATCAGAAAACATGCATTATAAATAAGCTTAGAAGCACTTCTTTGAATTTGATGGATAGCTAGTATTGCTGTTACAAGAGCTTCCAAAAATATAAAGTAAACATTAGAAACTGGAATACTCTTTCTAAAAATGTTTTGTTTGCTGAATGTAATATGACTTACAGTAGAAAAAGCAGGATGTAAAATCAAATATTTCAACAGTATAGGTCTGACTGAACTGCAAGTCAAAACCTGTTCATTTTCTTCTAGTAAATATGATCTGATTCAAATGTGCTGCAAATAGGGTATAAGATATGCTTCAAACTAGTCTATTTAAGCTGTTAAATGAACTCCTCTAAGAAGAGTTCTTAGCAAGGTGGAGTTCAGTATTGCATTTTAACGTTTAAATGTAATAGTCATTTTTCTAGGGATGTTGAAAAACAAATTGTGCTTCACTGCTTTTTTTTTTTTTTTTTTAAGCATAAAATGTTGTCCAAACTTTTGGAAATAAAGCCAGAAACAGCAAAGCAAAATCTGTTTGAAATAATGTTTCATTCTGTACATCTGAAAGCAGTTTCTGAAAAATATTGTTAGAAATCTCAAATGGCACCTTTCAATTTAAAGTGATGATAAAATGAGTCACTCTTTAAAAAAAAAAAAAAGTCTCTGTAGCATTTTTTTTTTGGTACAGTAATATAGGAAAAGGGATTCACCCTGGATATAAAATGCTGACCTTCATTGCATTTGCATAGGCAGAATTATTAACATTGTATTGTAAATGCTCTGGCACATTTGGCATGTTGATACATTCATCCCTTTCTCTGTTGCTTCCTCCCACTCAAGAGTTTCTGTCTTTCTCCATCTGCTTTTAGAAGAGAGAAATGCTGTAAACATGAATACCTCTGAAACTGTTACTTGAGTTTAGATTTGACATAAAGCTAAATTTTTACTATAAATTCAGATTCTAGAAATATGCAAAATTTCTGGGTTTTTATTTAAACAAATACAGTTAAACTATTCATTTAGACACTAGGAAATTAACTGCCTGTATTGTTGTGACTGATACCCAGCAGGGTGAAGAAGCATCTTCTGTAAAAATTAATTGCACCTGTGCTGTCTGTGTATCATCTTTTCTCCATTAAGAGAGGGATGGTGTAAGAGATGAAAGTGGCTTAAATTAAAAAAAAAAAAAAAAAAAGAAAAGGAGAGATTTTGTTATATTTACATGGGAAGTATTTGATAGTATAATATGAACTACTGTGATGCTACACTTTTACCAAATATGAATGGGTTCCCTGGTTTTTCTCAAAGATCTTAGTCTCTGTTGGGTGAGTTTGTGTGGAGGAGCAGTGGAATGCTAAGTCTTATGTTAGTGCTCAGAGAACTTAATTTCATTGTTAAACTAATAGCTATGGTTGCCCCATGTAACCTCACTTGAGAAATAAAGATAATTATGTACCATGAGCTGATGTTCTGCCTTTAAGAAGATTCCTTTAAGCTCGTCATATGCGAACAGCTGTTAACAAGATTCGAAGGCCGTTCCACTTGCTGCACACGTAAGATCTTCCATGAACAGCGTCAGAATTTTGCATTTGCATGGTTATTTCTAAAACAGATAGCAACTCTTCTCCCTCTCCCTCTGTTTTCTATATAGACACAAGGCTAATTAAAAAGCTTGACTCATGTTTGGACTGTTTTTTTATTTTGTTTTTTCTTCCTTTTTTTAAAGGAAGATCTGTAAAGTTCTCCTCCTTTAAGTAGATATTAAAGGAGTTTATGGTTAATGTTTAAGCAAAGTTTTTTTTTTTTTTTTTTTTTTTTTTCTTTTTTGACAAAAGTTAGTAGCTTTTTACTTTAGAGGAATTTCCCCATGGCATTTAACATCTAACGCTGAAGAATTACAACCCTGATGTGAGAATTAGGAAATGAAAGACTTGAAACAAATTAGGTTGGGTCTTCATAGCCAGAAGATGCCTAAAAATGAGACATAAAGAGTAATACCAAATTTTCTTCTATATCCTCTTCAAACTTTAGGTAATATATACAACAGAAAACAATCTTAGTTAGAAGAAAATATAGACTGTTATTTGGTAGAAAAATGGGGAGGTTGCCCACTCTCTTATGAATGTTGTAGTTTCTCAAACTTTTTTTGACTCCATGATCTTGAGGATGGAAAAACTTCCTGTAACAGCATCCTGCATTTCTTGCATCTATGTATACAGTTAGCATTGAATCTTAGAAAGTTTCAAATGGAGTAAACTAGGTGCTTGTTTAAAAAAGAAAAAATCTTGCTCTATTTCCATAGACCACGTGTCTCCTCAGAGCAAGGTTTCTGGGTTTCACTGTACCCCCTAGTTACTAGAAATTCTCATCTATAATGTGTTTACAGTTATAACTATTATTCTGGGTTACAAATTTTCTGAACAAACAGAATAGCTAATATATTCGACAATGAAAAATGTTTGGGTACCTTCAGACAGAGTTTTTTCAGAGATGGCAGATACTTTTCAAAAAAGTACGTGTGTGGAGGAGAGCACTTGTTCGTTGTCTAGGGAATTGCCTTGGAAGTTCAAGATTTAAGTTAGGGCGCTTCAGTTTCCCTCTTGATGGCTCTTGGTGTTCTAGCAGCCCTGGGGTGGTCAGAGGTGCCCCTGTGCTCGGCTGTGGCACTCACCTCGCAGCTCTGCTCGTGCCACAGCTTTAGTGATACGCTGCCGTTATGGCTTGTCTGTCATCTTAGGCTAACCACTGTTTCCATTTTCTGCCCTTAGCGTATTCATAAAGGGAAACTGTAGACCACTTGAAATAAATCTGTACAGTCATTGAGTTATCCTCAGAATATGTTAAACACTGTGTTCACTTTAGTAAACCTGAGTTAGGGAAACATTGGTTGGGCATTTAATAGGTGGCTTTTTTTGTCTGTTTTCTTTGTGTGGGCAAACCAGTTTTTCTTGTTCATTGGTAACCAACGTAATATAAAATATGTGTATTTGGGTTGCAGTTCCTCTCTATTTATGATCTAGTATTTTCTGGGATTGTTTTGAACTTTTCTATGCTGCTTCCACCAATCTTGACATTTCAAACTATAAAACTAATTTAACCAACAATATGCTTCAAGAAAACAAGCAAAAAGCAATTCAAAAGCTGAACTGAAGCTGTTTTTCCTCTTTATGAATATCTACTGTTGTTTGTTTTTTATTTAGTTGTACACATAAGTCTCGGTACACTTATGTTCAATTTAATGCAGACAGATGAACTGATGAGAACTCAAATTGCAGTATTTAATAATATTCTCCTGGTCATATTGGTGTCTCTGAAAATACAATGTACTTAAGCCATTTGAGAAATTTGATTTAGAGAAATTTGCTATTGCATGATTAGTGCTCAGGAAAGCTCTGGTGGGCTTGTTACTGACTTTCACATTGAAGACTAACCTCTGATATTTCTAATTCTTGAGAGAAACTCTTTATTAAGGATATATTTTCTCTGCTTATAAATATTCAAGTCTTGGAATGAATATAGATCCTCAGTGAAGAGGTTACTTACACTATAAAGTTAAGAAACTATTGCTAGAGCCATCAGGTATTGGATTGAATTCCTTTTTGGGAATACTATGCTTAAAAACAAATAGAGGAAAATGATTCTCTGAACAAAAGGTTTCTTCCCCCCTCACTCCCCTGACCGCTGTAGCGAGCATATGCAGGACAACAAATTTTGTTGATGGCTGTTAGCAGTGGCTATTAAATTGGGTGAGCTCTAGTAACATAGACAAAAATTTCTTTTGGGAAAGGAGATGATGATAGAGGATGGTCCACAGCATGGAAACAACCCTTTACACAAGTTAATCCAGCCTTCTCAGTGGTGTGAGCTAAATTCTATTTCTTTAGAAGCCAAAGTAGTAAAAGACCAGATGGAGGCATCTCATGAGCTGTACCTGACCTGTGGATTGTTAATGAAAACATTCTGCTTTGCTTTTCTGAAGCTTCTTCTGAAAGCATATGTTGCTAGCAAACTAAATAATGTGCATCTTACAGAACTGTGCATCTGCTGAACTATGAATGGTACCAGTTGCTGGAGAAGAATAGTTCTTTTTAAATCTCATGTTGGAAATGTTTCTTGCTGGAGTGTCCACTTAGCTTTTGCGAACGCTGTGCTTGTTGGGACTAATGATGAATGAGGGTGGAAAAGGTTTTTTAAAACAAACAGGAAGAGACCCTGGTATCTGTTGCTCAACTGTATTGCTGATCTGAATGCTTTAAAGTGGTATTTAATCGCTTATGATTTAGGTGAAGCTAGTTGATCACACTTTTCCCTTGGATGAGTGCAGAAGAATGACTTCAAGTAAAAGAAGCACTTTTAAGCAAAAAGTCTTTGCCTTCCATGCTCAAATGACATCCCTAGATGTAGGAAATGCTGAGTGATATGACCCACAGACATGTTTCAAGTCAGCTTTTGGGGTGCTTGGTCAGAAGTTTACTGAGATGGATGCAGCTTTGGGTGTGCTTGCCTTTAGGCAGTGGAAGCACTGCTGCTCTTGGCCAAAATAATTATCCATGACAAAAGTGCATCTGAAGCTAGTGATGTCATGGTTCTGATGCTGGTGCCTGGATTTTCAGTTCTTATATTGAGCAGTAATACAATTTTGCTTATTAAATGCATGGGAGTTAATGGTACCTAGTGCAAATCTCTCCATATAGTTCCAATAAATGATCTTAACTTTTGTAGAGCCTCATTTTTCTTCTCTACAGGTTTGTTTTGGATCTACAGAGCTAATAAGTTGTGCAAGTGTGATGCATTTTCATTAGTAACAATGCTTGCTAAAGCATAACTTTGTATTTACCACTGCACTTAAAGAAACAAACCAATCCTCCCACACCCCCAAACTCCACATTTGTTTCTGAAATTGCTACTCCCAACATTTATTCATCTGCTATTCTACTTTTGTTGATCTGGCTGTGGAAGCTAGTTGAAGTAGATATAAGAGCTGCATGGTAGCTTCAGTTTTAATATAGTTTTTAGGGTCAAACAAAAATATATGTTGGAAATGGGAGAACATCACTGAACTGATGATACATGTAAACATGAGTCTTGCCTAAACCACTAAGTCAGAAATGATTGCTTGTTTTGGAGTATGGTTAATTTTGTTAAAAGGCTTATTTGGTAATCTGTTGAATCATTTTGGGGACCATTAATTTGAAGGGAACTAGCTAAGGGCGTTTTATTTTTTTTCGCTCTCTTTTTGGTTCTAGTTTCTTCAGGCATTCAGACTCCTGCCGAAAAGGAGCCTGTAGCAGTAGCCTTATCAAGTCACGCAATGGAAGAGTGGCTCTACACCTCCAGCAGGAGAGGAGTGTCCAAGGGGAGCACTAACAGTGTCCAGAAGGGCATAGGAATAGAAGGCAATGTGGCACAACTTATGCCTACATTTAGGAGGAAGACAAGCAGTAGGAAAGGAGCATCTATATTGTATTGATTAGTGAAAACCACATACATGCTTGTCTGTGTGCATGTAGGCTGATTTGCTTGTGAACTTGAGGCAGGTAAGATTATGGTGTGGGATCCTATAGCCACCTTTTGTTACCCTGAGAATTAGTTTCTGATGCCTGACGCTTAGAAGAATATTTACCTCTGTCCGAGGCTTTCTGAAAATTCAAATATGGTTTTCATTTTAAAACAACTTGGCTAAATATAGTTAATAATTTTATTGGACCACTGAAGTATATCTAGATTTCTACAAGCTCATTTTTATTTGTCCTACTTATGAGATTTGAAGTTACAAATTATTTCAAGAGAAGCTAAAGTCTGAGAATAGATTCTTTTTTTTTATAATCATAAAGATCTCATTTTCATCCATCTTGATACAACAGATGTCAAGCTGTTTATATCATCTCTTCTGTGCATTTCTGAAGCTTTCACTACTGATATTTTTTAAGAACACTTTGTTTAAACCAGCTTATCACTCTAAATTAGGGTTTGTAACTAATTCTCAGTATCAGTTCTAGCAAGCGCAATACTTGCTACCCTCTGGCATTAAAATGGACTTCAATATGTGCATATTAGTAGCTCAATTTAATTGTTATGCACAGTCAGATTTTTTTTTAATGCATATTATCAGGCCCTAGTGAGTTATTCAAATCATTTATCCTGACATTTCACCTCTCGGCATCTGTGTGACAATGCTGTGCCCTAATAATGCTGGGCAGATTGTAAGGTATGAGGGGATGTGTAAGGTGAAAGAGCTGTATATTCTAAAACACTACAACAGGTAACCACTGGGATGCGTCATTTCAGTTTTAGGAAGGTAACAATTCACTTTCGTCACGCTTATAAGCAGGGAAGTTGTGCTACTGTTTAAGGAGGCAGTTGTCTCCCTACCTAATCACATTCTTTCCAGTGCATATCCCATCTGTCCAACAGGCTCTTTGTTTTCCACTATGGGAGCAGACTTAGCCATCATTTACATGATACTTTTGTTTTAAGATTAAGTAGGACAGAGAGGTAGTTCAGAGCTAATAATAAACAGTTGATTAATTTTTTTTTAATTCTTCATATTATATTTCAAAGATTTATTTAGACTACACCAATTAAACTTTTAATAAAACTGTGTTTTCCCTTTTTTTTTTTTTTTTTTTTTAATCTGAACTCAGTGGTACCTCCTGCTTGTATGTGTGGGAGGAATGTCAGTAATGTAATCCAGAAAAGACATGATTGGGAGTGTCTTTTGTTTTTGAGATAACTAATGTATCTCAACTGGCTATTGAAGGGAAGGAAATATTACTCCCAGGCACATATTGTTCCCCGCACTCCTAACACCCCACCCCAGGGAAGATCTATGGCCAAAACATGTAGGACACTTTCTGGAGTTCGGGGATTTAAAAGCAAATTTTAAAACATTAGGATAATGTGATATAAATACAAAAGCAACTCGATCATAAGCTACTTGCAGATCATCAATGGCATGTAGCTGCACGCTTAAGGAGATAAGATAATATTGCATTAAGTCTTCAGAACATCCAAGACTGTTTCCGTAGCAGTTTTCCTGTCCTCTTGCAAAGGATATATGTAGTGTGATTACACTGGCAGAATACATTGATGCTTTGACATAACTGTTGACTTTAAGCAAAATGTCTAGGGTCATTTTATTTCACTCAAAAATATCCTGGTACACAGGTGGTAAGACTGTATTATGTTAGAGCTTGGAGGCATTCACTTAGATTAAATGAGAGATGAAGTAATTCTCTTCAAACCAAGCAGAAGTCAGTTGCAGACTTGAGGAGGTTGCCCGAGTTGACTGAAAGCATTTGTATGTCCAGAGGACCGTACAAGCACTTAAGGCTAAGTTTGGTTAGTGTTGAAGTCTTTTTAAAACAGTGTGCGTACAGCAGTATAAGTTTATATTCATTTGTCAAGGTATTTTAAATCTAAGGTTATACACAGGGACGAGCCTTAGGACATGATTCTGATATGCATTTAAGCCATCAGTGCTGCTGCTAAAAAGCAACTTTTTTCAGTGTCCTTATATTGAGCCAGTGGAGATTTGCTTTTTAGTGCGCTTATTTCCCTTATCCTTTCCACCATGCAGCCACACAAATGGTTGTACTGCCAGTATGGTATGAAGAGTGATGCAGGTAGGAGTTAACAGCCTGCGTGAGGGAATGTTGAAACAGATGGGCTATGTACAAGTCCATTGGACCTGATGAGCTGCACCCATGAGTGCGAAGGTAGCTGACCAGTGTCAGTGCGAGGCCGCAATCTTTGAAAGGTCACGGTGATCAGGGGAGGTTCCTGAGGACTAGATGTCAAAAGTCTCTTCTATCTTAAAGAAGAGCAAGAAGGAGGATCCAGAGAACTACAAACTTGTTGGTCTCAGCTTGACCTTTGGGAAGGTGATGGAGCAAATACTCCTCCAACCCATTTCCAGTTATATTAAGGACAAGATGGTGACAGGGAGTAGTTGGCATGGACTTATGAAGATGAAGTCATGCCTGACCAACTTAATAGCCTCATTTGACAAAAAGACTGAATTAGTGAAGGAGGGTAAAGCAATTGATACTGCTTTTGAAACGTTCTCCCATAACATCCTTATTGACAAACTGATGAAGTGGGGACTAGCTCAGTGGACAGTGAAGTGGATTGAAAACTGGCTGAACTGCTGGGCTCAAAAGGTTGTGATCAGTGTCACAAAGTCCATCTGGAGGCCAGTTACTATGGTGTGCTGCATGGTTCGATACCAGGGACTGTTTACCATCATTCATTAATGGCCTGAATGATGGGACAATATGCACCCTCAGCGAGCTGGCAGATGATACAAAATTGAGAGGAGTGTTTGAGGCACAAGGTGGTTGTGTTGCCATTCAGAGGGACCCTGACAGGCTGAAGAAATGAGCTGACAAGAATCTTGTGAAATGCAGCAGGGGAAATGCAAAGTCCTGCACCTTGGGGGAAACACCACCATATACCAGTACAGGCTGGGGCCCAAACAGCTGGAAAGGCCATGGTGACAAGATGAGCATGAGCCAGAAAAATGTGCCTTTGTGGCAAGTAAGGCCAAAAGCATTCTGAGATGAATTAGGAGCAGTGTCATAAGCAGGTTGAGAGAGGTGATCCTTCCCCTCTACTCAGCACTGGTGAGACTACATGTGGTGTTTCCAGTTTTGGGCTCCCCAAAGACAAGAAAGACATGAACATACTGGAGCAAGTCCAGTGAAGGGCTGCTAAGATAAGGAAATGGGAGCATCTGACATACAAAGAGAAGCTGAGAGAGCTGTGATAGTTTAGCCTCAGAGGGGATCTTGTTTAGTCTCAGGGGGGCTCGGGGGGATTTTGTGTATAAATGCCTGATGGGAGGAGTAGAGAAGACAGTGTCAGACTTGTTTCAGAGGTACCCAGTGTAAGGCCAAGAGGAAAAAGACACAATTGAAATACGAGAAATGTAAACAAAAGGAAAAACACTCCACTGTGAGGATGATCAAACACTGAAACAGGTTGTCCAGGGAGGTTGTGGAGTGTCAGTCCTTGCAGATTTTCAAAACCTGGCTGGATGTGGTCCTGGGCAATGTGCTGTAGTTTATCCTGCTCCAAGTAGCTCATTGCCCAGAGGTCCTTTCCAACCTCAGTAATTCTGTGATTTGGTAGACTAAAGGTCTGAGACTGAAGCCAGCAAGACTGCAGACACGATATTTTAGAAAACAGCTTGCAGAGAATGTTTTTTCTAATTTCTACACTTAATACAGTGCTTTTTCACTTTTCACTTTAACTTTTCTTGAATTCAACTTATCTTTTACTAGTTATTTTTAGCAACAATGGCAGTAGTTTCTATTAATATATTAATGGTGATTCTCTGCTGTTTTAGAGTAACAGCATTTTGATATGACCTGTGTACTTCAGGTTGCAATTTGAGAAATTTCCATGGAAATTCCTGGGTTGAGGAACCTTTAATGTTAAAACAAAGGCTAGTGAGACGCTCGTGACTAACAGCGAACATTATATAACCCAAGGAGAGAAGACAGAATATCCTTAGCCCTGCTAAGGAGCTTGTCTGCAGTCCAGCACTATCGTCCCTGTGCTTCGCTCTTCTTACAGCTGTCTGCTGCTGGCAGACTGCTTGTACTCAGGTTTGGATGACATAGTGCTGCTTAAGCATGATGAATAGACTGGAACTATCAAAGTTCTAGAGAAGAATGTGATAACAAAACTAAAACATTTAAGGGTATTTGAAGTGTTGAGGAAAGGATTTTCACAGCTCTATACCATAATTTAATTGTTACTTGATGTCAGAGTTCAGAGAACCAAGGAATATGATTAATGTACAATTTGTGTAATGATCTGCCAGCCAAAACTTTACCAGGCTGCTACCCTGTGTTGCTGGAGCTACTCTCTCTCATGCTTCTTGGTGTGCTCAGCCCCTGCTGCTACAAGACACATGCTGTGTATAAGGTATACCTTCATGAAGGTGGAACCTTTGTCCAGTTCAGAACTAGTGTTGACGCTTCACGTTACTGGTAGCTTAGGCACATCTTTTTCAAGACTTTAGATGTTTGTGAAGTGTTGGCTTGCAATTCTCATCTTCAGGAATGTGCTAGCTGCAACAGGTGGTTACGCAGAAAGTACATTATGAAGAGAGAGAGAGGACTTTGATTAAGAAGGTTAAGAGGAGTTCTAAGAGCAGAGTCCTTAAAAACTTGTCTGTGTTTATGATAACCAAAACAGCTTTAATAGCACTGATGGAGTATGAATAAAGCATCTTATAGGTAGTCTTATAAGATATTTGAGATAAGAAATGAGAATTCAAAGGAAGGATTTGAAGAACATGACTTGGATTGTCATACTTGAACTTCAAAAGTAACTAGAAGTTGAATGTATTCTGGAAGGTTTTCATATGACTTTTTAAGCAAAATTCTAATGTGGCCACAGTCCCTTGAATGACTGACAAGCAATAGTTCTAGCATCAGTACTGAGACAAATCTTAGGAGCGTGTAGAGGTTCACAAGCTTCAGGAAAAAAAGTTTGGAATAGCTCTATGCTACCAATAATGATCTTTTTGGCTAGAAAGCCAGATGTATTAATTCCTATTGTTTAAGATACTGCTTTGGTCTATTTTAGTACATCTTTATCAAAGTCTGAGACTATATGGTATCCTTCCATGGCTTGCTTCGTTGTGTTATATAACTAAAAGGTCACCAGCTAAGCCTCTAAACTCTAGTCTCTGGAAAGAAGTTGCTCATCAACATACTTAAGCCAAGCAAAACAATAAAATGCAGCTTGACTAATGTGATTATGCAAAGAAAAATATCAGTTAGGTGTCACTAATAGCTGTCACAAAGCAGCTATTTGTCTATGCACACACCACCTTCACTGGCTTCCGGGAGTATCTTTTTACTTACGTTGGTGTGGCAGATTCAATACTGCCAAGAGTGGATTCTTAGTGCATCAATGATAGATGTCTGAGTGCACTCATTTAGGTAATGAAACTGCACACTACAGTGAGTTTGTATGAGAAGGCAGAAGCCAGGTTGTTTGGCCGCAGGTTTTAAAAAAAACAAATTATAATCTCTCTCCTAGTATGCTGCATCTACAAATAATGTCCCATATACTGTATGGATTACAAGGTACTGTTTTATAACCACTTTTAAATGGACATTTTGAAGCCTCTGAAGATTTTTTGCTGCAGCATTTTTTGTTGACAAACATAATTAAGTATCTATACATCATCCTGATAAAATATTGCAAACTGTTACAATCAGTTTGGTAATTGCTCAAATAAACCTCTGCAGAAAGCATGTGTTAATGAAAGAGGTTCCTGTTTTAATCCTAATAATACAAGCTGGAATGTGTGCTATCTGCAGGATTGCTATTTGGAGTGGATGCCGTAAATTCTTTCAGGAAAATGAGTGATAATTATTATACCATTTTAAGGAGGTACCAGTTTCATCTCAGAAGCTCATAGGAAATAAAATCTAGAGAACCTGATCCAAGATAAGACCATATTTTAGTCCTGGAATGCTTCTCGTAAATCCAGATTTTGAGTGGCTAAATACTGGGCACAGGTTTCAAAAGCCTGTTTGTCTATGTGACCTTAGTTTGTTTATTTATTGTTTTGTATGTCTGTGAAATTAATCTTAGAATTTTGGGATGCTTTTAATAGGGAATTGATAAGAAAAATATTTATGCTGTTGAGGTGTATAAGCTGTTCCTGATGAACTTAATAGATTCCAGATGTGCAGATCCAAACACAGCTGAAATGGATTTGATAGGAACCTTAAAGGGATTATAATCACTTGGCTCCCTGCCATGTGCAATAGTGACTGCTGTGCAAGTTGCTGAAGATAGTGAAATTACAATTTGGTTCAGAGGTATTTGAATGGAGGTGGCTTCTCATTTAAGGTAGGGGTAATTTCAGCAGAATGCGATATGTGACTTCTAGCATTTTAAGTAGGTAGGCAGTCCAGGAAGTTATAAAAATTTAACAGAAGTTTTTTTGAATGAACTTTGCTTGACTTAAGTTGATTTTCAAGAGTTAAATTCTGTGCTTAGAGTTTGCTTTGTGCAATTTCAAGTTTAACCCTAAAAATACAATAAAAGCAAAACTTATGTAACCATTCTTTGAAGTACTGCACTTTTTGCTGCAAGTTTGTTACAAGGCCAAAGTAGCAACCGACAATTTAGCTGCACTATCTGAAAATTTGCCTTTATGAATATTTTCCATCTACTGCCTCATTTTGTCACTATAAATAGGTTTTTGTGAATTTAGAAATAACTTTTATTTCTAAAAAAAATAGAGGTCTCAATCTTGCTTTCCTAATAGGAAAAAGTGTCTATATTATGAGGAAGCTAAATGGAATTTGTAAACCTTGATTTCTGATTTATTCAATCTGGATTATATGATCTGCTTTGTCATTGTAAAAGAAGTGTACTTTGTAAGTGCACTTTTCACAGTTTGAATTAGTATTGAATATATACACAAGCTCAAATTTGACTTAGGCTTGGCTCCGGGTTTTGTTTTTTGTCACTTGCAGAATTCTCTTTGGTATTGCTAGAATGATATTCTGTTCCTCAAAAATTTTAGCAGTTACTTTAATCTGGTGTTAAAAATTAGATAATTTGTTTTACCTAACGTATTACAAGCTTTAACTGGAAAAAATATTAACTGTTTGAGATCTTACCTCCCAACTGTTTTCTTCCCCTTCCTAATTTTGTATGCAAATATCTTGAAAAGCAAATATTGCTGACACTTAGTAAATGAACTAAACATAAGAGCAAGCTTATCCAAACATGTGTCAATGTAGTAAACATTTTAAGAGTTTATAACTCCAAAATAAATCTTACTAACTTCAATAGATGTTTTACTGAAAAAGTGATTGGTGTATTGTTGCACATGTCCTCAATGCTACCAGTTTACATGAACTTCAAGGAGAAAAAAAGATTAGTGCTCTACCTTATGGAGAAATGGTAACTAAGTATCATTGAGATCTAAAAAGTACATTAAAACTATATTTAAAGTAGTCATTCAAAAAGTTGGGGCCAATCCTTTTGTTAATTGCATACTTAAGAGGATAAACTTTGACTTGTAAAGCAAAATTAATGTTGTTGAAAGCTTATGATTTGGGCAGAAGTCATTTTTATCCTGCAGTAATTTTACTTAGGGGGGAAATTTGGTAAAATATTACTAGTACATTTATGATCTCTGTGGTTTATTATTGACCTTAACAGACTGTTCTGTAAGGACTTGGTGCCAATACTAAGAAACAGTGAAAATGAGCATGATCAAAATACTTGTTGACCTTGTTGCTTATGTCACAGTCATCTCCTTGCAGGTTTGGAGATCTAGTCCTAAAAACAGAAGCACAGAAAAAGCTGTGAAAGTGTAACACATCCCATCTTTCCTAAGCAGATGAATGCAGTTTTGCTAGTGAACTGTTCTTGACCATATTCTTCACTATATTCTGATAAATGCTAAATCACTATGTTGGAAGAAATAGCAAATAAATATCTTGTTTTGCTAAACCAATTCAGGAAACGTGTGAGGTCAGAACAGAATGATATACTAAATAAAAGCTTTCACACGAAAATACCAGACACACAATTTCACAAATATTATTCCTAGATATTATTCCTAGTGTTCTATGCAGCTGCAGAAGTTAACATGTTCTTCAAGATTTCAGATGTGGGCGATACCTAGTTAGAAAAGCCTCAGTATTATTATATTTTAGAAATGCAAATAAGTAACTGGCAAAGCTGTATTTATTATCCTAATCTCCAAATTTGCACATTTGTGACTGCTTTCCTGCCAAGATGTTTTGAAGGACAGTATGTCCCTCGTGCTAGGTCAGGGCAGGACGGGAGCAGCTCTTCATCCTTAAGATCTGGAGCCGTTTTAAACAACGATGCACCTTGGTATGTAATGTCTGAAGAGAAGAGTGATATCACCTAGGACACTTCCTCATACTGTTGTTTGCTCAGAACCACGTCACTGTGAAGGTCTCAAATCTTCACAAAGTCCATGTTGTAGTTGGGAATGTGTGCAAAGCTCTCATTTATGAAAGCTGGATTTCCTTAAGACCTTTGTACTAGTCTGTTTAAAGCTCTGCCCTTGCCTTGTAGATACAGTTTAGCAGGTCATTTTGCTCCATGTAAAGTGGCCATTTAAAATGAAGCAAGATGAATGCTGAGGTTTCTTTGAGGTCATGAATTATAATTTAGACCTTTCATATCGATCTAATTTGACTAATAAGCAAATTTGTAATTGCTTTTTAGCTCTTGATGTATAAGACTGATACTAGAATACAGTTCTTCAAGGAGTTAGGCAGCAGTGTGAATTTACAAAGAATTGAAGTGTTATCTGTTAGGGAACAAAAGACTTGGAGAGCCTAGGATGGGTTTTGGTTTATTTATTTGTTTATTTTTTAATTGCAGCTGTGTTTTCCCTTGCTGGAACTCTCTCAACAAACTCTTTGCTACTGTGACTCTGCTCTCTTTTGTCTTTATGGGGATGTGAGTTGGTGCTAACCCAGCACTGCTTATGGATCATTTGGATTACCACTGTTTGTTTTCTAGATTCTACAATTTGAAGGAGTGTCACTAATTTAATTTCAGTGACATAGATGTAAAACTTAAGGAACTATTTGACATAAGGAATGTGGGGGAATCATACTAGGTAATCAAGATCAAACTTATTTTCTCAGTAGTCTACACATTAAATTCTGAGCTAGAAGCTAATTTGGGGAAAAAAAAAGTTGTTGGTACAGCATTCTCTTAAAGGAGTGCTGGACTAAAAGAGCTGTCCCCCAAAAGCTAAATCCCATTTTACCTATGGCAATATAACAGCTTTCAGATTAGTGCAAAGGAGCTGTCTTTGGAAATTATAATGAAATCATGATTTTGTTTATTTATTTAACTTTAAAATCTGTGTGTAAACCTGGTCTCTGATTACAAGCAAAGGAGCTGCCAGGATATCTAATGCAATGCTCTGATAAGCGGCTAGTGCTTTTGAAAGGTGGGAGGAGATGAGATTGAATATCACTTTTTGTAAAAGGTTAGGTTTTTCATGTTAAAAAAGAACAGCCACTCTATTCAGGCAGTAGACTCTATTAACTAAAGTGTCCTTTGAAATATAAAACTTAATCATTGTTGATGCAAAGCTGTAGACTTACTTTGAGGTAAGTTTTAAGTGCTGTTACTTACTAGACTTTGGGATTTTAAAAAGAGGTTACCTTGCAGAAAGCTTCGTGCCAATTCAAGCTAAATGCATAGAATTCTAATGGAAAAACTATGCAGAAATTAATGGCAGCTAGAACTTTCATCAGAGATGTTAATTATTCTGTAAGTGATTATAGGTAAACTAGATACAAACTTTATACACTCAGGCTTTATATCTAGTTTGCCTTGGTTTAGTTCAGGTAGCATCTTTATGTGTGGATGAAGAGCGAGGACTCTGTGTAAGAGTCCAGCATTATTCAGCAGTGAAGAGGGATATCTTTAGTTTATAAGTAAAGCGAGGTGCAATTCTGGCCCTAACTTTTTTTTTTTTTTTTTTTTTTTTTTTTTTTTTTTTGCTATAAATGCTAGGACTGAGAAACAATCCTGTTTGCTCTCTATAAGTTTTTAAAAGCAGACTTCAGGAGGTTGAAAGTTTCATTGAACTTTTGATGATGGAGTACGTAGATCCCTATTTGTTCTGGTGACTATTTCTTTCTCTTTTGTAGACCAGAAAGTGCAGTGATACATTTAGTTATTTGCTTCTCAGAGAAAAGCAATCCTGAAATGTCTGTGAGGTTGATTGAAGCTATTTGTGATCTTAGGTTACTAAAATGCTCCGTTTTGTACATTGGTTACCTTAAATCCGGTGTAAAGTTCTTTTTTTCCACATGTCTGCCTACAGGTTATTTCACTATGAGTAAATGTCTTCAAAACATAGCACCTTGGTATATGTTTAAATAGTAATTGATACTGGGGGTGGGTATTTCCTGATACTTAATGATGGTTTGGAAGAGTTAGTTGTCATTGGTCAGGAAATACCAACTCCGGGACAGATTAAGTTCAGTTACCTTAAAAATGTTTTAAAGATATTTTAGTGTCCATCTAAATGTGATGTGATGACAATTTGTTCGTAATGGCATCTTGTTTTAGTATTTAAACAGAATAAGTAATAGAACGTGGGTTCTGCGTGCTGTAAATACATCATCTTGGACTCACTACCTCTGCTTCAGTTTTTGGGAGATGCTCAGATAGGGTTGCCTAAGACTGCACTTAAACTCAGTATCCTTTTAAGAATTGTTTTTGGATTGTTTAGTTATAGAACAGTATAAGGATACTTGCTACTTTCTCCTTCCTTCCCCCTCCCCAAACAACTACCACAATTGCAATCTATATATAAATTAGTACACTTCTTCTAGATTTACTATGCAAATTATGGTATACTTCAGTTCAAGTCTGAACTTCTTGTGTTTACCAGATTCCTTCCACTTCCCCAGCAGAAGTGATAATTTCGTGAATAGTACAAGACGTATTTTTTCCTAAGCTGTTTTATTTCCGTAATGATATTTATATCAACATATATTCTTCAGATTATAGATTCACTAGGGGCGTGTATGTAATTTTTCCATGGCATTGACAGAAATTTAAAGCAGTGATTTCAGAGAAAAGTGGATGCCTTATTCTCTACATCCCACCTCACCTCACCTCACAACTCTTACAAATTGAAGAAGGTGCTTTTTTTGTTTGTTGTATTTTCATACATAACAAAAAGTGCTTTAGGATTATGTTAGATTTTGACAGAAGCTTGGCAAACTTTTTTTCAAGGTGAATTACCAGTCTTTGGATATGATTAAACAGATGCCACGATAAGCTTTTGATCACTGTTTAAGAGATCTTGAAAGATAAAATACCAGAAAAGCTGAGTAATGTTTCCTTTTTAATGGCATTTACCTAAACTGAGCTAAGCAGGATGAAGATGTACCTCTTTCTTGTGGGAAAGTGTGCAGATATGATAAAGCCTTTTTTTCCAGTCAGTAAAGTCAGTTGGCCAAATAAAACAGATGTGAGTTATACAGCAGATGGTGAATAACGATCCTGGTAGCTTTGGATATGTAAAAAACACCCCCCATTGATGATCTACATAAGAAAAGGCTTATTATTACTGTATAGCTCCTGCATTTTTTCTGTGATGTTTTTTCAATGCAAATACTGAGAATTCTCTCAAGTACCTGAAATTTCTGATGTAATGTATTTCCTAATGTAACACTTTATTTAAAAATGTTTCCCAAACTTTCAACATATCGATATACATTTATGGTGGTATTGCCTTTCTGTGTACAGGTATTCAGAATTTGTAATACATAAAATCATTTCCCCAGTTAAAAAAACAAAAAACAAAAAATCAAAAGCTTATGTTGGCGGAAATTCATTGCTCAGTTTGAAGACTAAATTCTGAATATTTACCTAAAAATTAGAATGGAATGAGGTATTACATTTAAAACTTATTACCAAAGATCAGTTTTGATACAGTCTCAACATCAAATCTTTTCTCCAGTTATAGCTATACTGCTTCTGCTGATTTGGGGCCGCATAATGCACTCTCTTAAGCCTTAATGTGAGAAGTAGTAATACAGAGAAATGCTCTTACCATCAAATAATTGCATGTTGTGTGCAACTAAAAAGGTAAGTGATATTTTACAGTAAGAGCATCTAGAAGAAGAGGAATGTGTTAACTTTTTTTGGCATGTAACTGTTTTTGTCAGCAAGTGGTGGATGTTCTGAGCTTATGGTGGTGGCATGTCCCTCCGTACTAAGAGGGAGTAGTACAAGCTGTTGCCTGGAAATCCTTAGTCTTCTGCTGTCTTAAGTGAAGCAGGCTTTCTGCAGCTGAGTGCTCTGTAAATCTCAGATATTCTGATAAGTAGTCCCTGCTCCTCTTCTAAGACATGCATTTTATTAATTGATCTCTCTCAAATCAATAACTCATAGGTTACAAATGTTCTTCTGCTCTCTCACCTTAGATCTTGTGATAACAGCTTGGAACTTGTGCAGAGTTCTGCTCGTGGGCTTTTAATCCATCCTACAAACTAAAACCTCGCATGATGGAAGAAGTAAGCTTATTTGTGAAAACTGGTAGAAATTCAGAGGCTGAAGTACACCAATGTCAAACAGCTGGCATATTTTAAAAAGTATTTTTAAAATCTGGGAACATTGCAGACCCCTTTCCCAGAGACATTTAGTCCCTGATCTAGAATAGATTTATGTCTATTTACTCCAGTCTTGAATTTCTAGGAAAGTTATGATGAATGAATATCTATTTAAAAAAGAAAATCCAATGACCTTTGTAATTTTTTTTATCAAGGCTGATTTGAAAAATTCTGGGAATGTCTTCCTGTCTTCTACTGTCTCAATCTTCCTGTTGCCTTTTGGCCTCTTTTCTTCTCAGGACAGATTTTCCAGTGAAAAACTGGTGAATAGTCTTGTTAAAGATGTATGTTGGGACTTAAGTGGTATAACTTTAGGCTTTTATGCTGCCGTTACTCTTCCTGTGGAATAGTCCAAGACTTCCTGCTGGTGAGGCTTAAAACTACTGTATTAGAATACCCAGCTATCCTTTCCTTTACACGGTTGCTTGTTATTACTTGTATTTTTGCAGGTGCGTGTGAACAGTAAAATAGTTTATGGTATGATGAAATTGGATCCCACAGATGAAAGAAAGATTCATGAATAACATCTGATTCAGTTTATACAACTAATTTTACTCAATTTCGTGAGAGATGATTTATAATGTTTCATTCTGTAAATGACCCAGCTACTTGCCAGTTGGTTTTGGAAGTTTTCTTTGGTTATCGGCAAGCAGAGCTGGGGTTTGCAGAGGCTTGCCCATGACCTGAGGATGCAGAGGGTGACGAGCTATTTACTGTAGAGAGCAAGTAACCTGAAGTGGCCCATCCTACTGGTGCCATTGATTAGACTATGCACAAAGGCCTCGGGATGAGAACTCTTATTGCCTGCTAAATTTCCGTTCTCTGTTACAGAAGGATGGAGTTTATCTTCAAAGTAAGAACAAAGGGTTTAATAGATTTTCCTTCTAATTTTATGTAGACAATGTAGACATTAATATTGGAGGAATGTAATGAATGGCAGTAACCCATGGATTCCGTAGAAATTAGTAAATTTAACCTATGTTAGTTCTAACAGCAACATATGGTTACTCTTTCTAATAGAGCTGTCCTAATGCACTACACAGCAATCTGTATGGTGCTATAACTGGGAATAATGATCTGTGATCTTTCAGGGATTGTTGTATGATTGCAAGTCTCTTACAAAATCTTTGCTCGAGAGTCAAGTGTCTTAAAACTGACACAGATGCTACCAAAATCTATGTTAAAAACAAGACAGCTGAAGATACCTAACTCAGATCTCTGCAAGATACCATGGAACACAAAATGAAGTTATCTAGGACGTAGCTTGTAGTTTGACCTGAAGACATGTCCAGTTTGTTTAGGTTTCCCAGAAACGTTTCTGGCTACCTGACCCAGAATGAAGACTGTTAAGGCCCTTCCGGTTGTGTGTCACTTTTGAATACTTATGTTAACATGAGGGGATGTGGGTGGTGTAGGAATTTGTAGGGAGTGTCTCTGAGCAGTCTGTCTAATGTGCTGCATGGCATAGCTACGTTCTTGCTTTATGCTGTATCTGTTACAGAGGTTTACCTCTTTATGCTGTGAATTTTAAAGAATTATGCTATCTGGATTTATTTGTGCTTACTGTAACTAGCCAAGTCTGTGTCGAAAACTAAGTGGATTTATTTTAAAAAAAATAAAAAAAACAGTCATTTTTTCAAATGGCAAGTTAGTTAAGCACTGCAGAAATCTATACTTAATTGTATAGGTAAAAGTGGGTGACCTTCCTACAGCGAACTCGAAGACTATATAATATTTTAGGAATGCTTATTGACCCTCTTTCCAATGTCAGGGAAATCAGTTTTTTGGGTAGCCTTATCTCACAAAATTCCCTCCATGTGAAGCTTGCATTAAATATCTTGATTCTTGTGAAATGTAAGTTTTGTTTTTGTTTTTTTTCTAACCTATTCAGATTTTAATTGTTGCATGAATCTAGGGTGACCTCTTAAAAAAGACCTTAACTGGAATAAAATTTACAAAGCTCCTTGTTAGTAGAAAAATCACTTAGCTACAGGGAATGTTTTGAAAAGTAAAAATATTGTTGGTAGAACAGCATTCCCTCCCTCTCCTAAAACCATTAAGATAGAAAAAAAATGGCTAGGCAAAAACTGGAGCAGATCACATGCATGCTTATCTATGAAGCTGATCTTAAGCATGGACAGATTTCAAGTATGTTCTGACAAGCTGATCTACGTGAATAATAGTATCATCAAATTTTTTTGGATCTTTTGTCCTGTTAAATAATGAGAAAGGATAGAATTGGTTTAACTGATCAGTACTAGTGTCCAAATCAAGATTTAACTCATGATGTTTGAAATGCTGAAACACTTTCAGGTTAAACTCAATTATTTTGGAAATAACTACTAGAGTAGTAGGCGTGTATTCAGTTCGAGTGCTTTGTCAGATTAGTAACCTATATTAGGATTGCTCACTGCAGAAGCAGGGTTGGAAGAAGATGGAGCAACTGCTAATGTTGCAGCTCATCTCTGAGACAGAGCACAGAGTGTACCCTTCTGCTGCAAAATGGGGTTTGTAGTACAAAACCCAGTCCTCAGGAGAGGCTGCTGGTTTTCCTCCAGCCTAGCCCAGCATTATGTCCAACATGCATATGTGTTCTGTCTTCATCCTTTTGTCTGGGGTTACAAGGCAGTTTGCCACCAGTTAATGCCTTTTTCACAAATATTATTTGTTAAGATAAAGTCAGCAGCAGAGTATTGACCAGTGTGTAATATAAGGGGAATTTTTTCCATAGCATTAACACCTGATTTCTTCCACAGCCTTATCTGACTCTTGTTCTGTTTTTGTGCAAGTTCAGAGTGAGCTGGCTGTATGCCTTAAAATAGACCACTTCCTGAATCATCATTTTCCTATATTTTTTATTATTGTAACTCTACCCTCTGTGTAATTATAGTTTGAGTCTCTTACATATGGCTCCAGTCTCCTCTGATATCTGCAGAATTAGATATTTATAGCTAACGAGCCTAAACACATAATTCCGGTGGATTCTGTGTGTATTGTGAGTCCTTTTGTGCCCAGACCTGTGAACAACTGTTGAATTTTGGCCTGCGTTGCATTCCTGGGTGTGGTTGTAGAACAGCCCCAGATACCTCGGTTATCTTGGCTTTGTTACAACAATCAGTCACAGTTTAGAGGTTCACATTATAGGTTATGAAAAGCATTTAATTCCAGAATGTGAAATTATTTTGCCACCTTCATCTTTATTTCTGCTTTATAAGATTTGAGAGAGAGAAGTTAAATGAGTAATAAAAAAGACCTCTTGCGGTTCAGAAACTTACTGTATTTTTAAAATATTGTGAGTCATGGAACTAAAAAAATTGTCTTAGATATAATTGTGGTTGCTTTTCAGCTTCAGGGTTTAGAATTTTGGTATGCTGAATTTCATCCTATTCATTGTGCTACAGATTCACGGTTAAGGAGGTTTGATCCTGTAATATTAGTAAGTGATAGTCTACCTTCAACCAATAGGACAGTAGCATTTGATCTTGAAAAGCTTTTAAAATGCATATTGCCTGACCAGCACAAAACTCAACTGTGAATTAAAGTTGAAACCAGAGCGACTAAGTAGAGGAAAGAAAATGAGGAATGAGCATGGAAAAAGAAAACCGTAGGAACTGTCAAACATGATGCATGAGCTGCAGCCCCCTTTCTTGTCACAAGGAACTTCCAACAACAGCTTGAGTGTGAGTGTGCTGGAAACTGTTGAGTGTTGGATCACTCAAACTCAAGACTTGCAAAGGATAGGAAAACTACTGTCAGTATGTATTGTCAAATACTGTATACTTTATAAAAATATTTCTTTATAATCTAGGTATAAACAGTGCTGGTTGGCTTCCAGTGGTCTTACATTTCGTGAGAGAGAGAGAGGGGGAGAGAGAGACATGGAAGAAGAGAACCTGATTTTTGCAAATATGAGGTTTTTCTTTTTAGTATATTTTAATGTAGTATTATGAGAGACTCCTAAGGATATTTTCAGATTTGAGTTCATCTTACTGTGAGGAAGTTTTGTGTGATATTCCACATCCGTCTCCTCTTCCCATTACGAACTTTGTTCAAATAGTTCAGCTCTTCAATAACAGAAAAGATTGAGTCACTAAAATAAGCTGGCCTTGCAAGTTCTTACGTCAGTTGTCCTCCAGTTTGATAAATTTCATTGAAGAACCTTTACTTATGTTAAAAATGCTGAGTATAGATAACTGAAGAGCATGTTATTGCAAGGATGAATGATCTTTTTTTGGTAATGTTTGTGGGCGCATTTGCCCACTTGCCTAACCACTCAGAAAAGTCAATTTGGCATAATTCCTAAATATGCTTTGTGTGAAATTTAAGGGAAGATGGTTTGTGGCTTCCAACAGTACTTTTCAGATGCATATAATTCAAATGGTGTAGTCACTTGCAAAATTTTACTGTCATGAGGCTAAATTGACCAAAGAAACATATATCTAATGACTACTTGGCTTTTCTCCTGCTAATTTATACCAGTTCCGTGAAGCTGCTTTGTCTGAGTAGGAATCCAACTTCTCAGTCTTGATACTAGGAAAATACATTTAGATGCCTGTAGCATCTCTCTGTCTGCAATGATAAGCTAAGCTGCTGCAAATGTCGAAAGGAACCTTTTATAGTGAGATGAGGAGTTCTGAAGTTCTTGTTTGAGAACTTTCCTTGTCCAGAAAAAAAAGTACTACTGGGGGATAACATTGCCTTTAGTAGTGGTAGTTGTCTTTACAGTGCGATGTATGCAGCTCTAAAAGACTACAGGTGAGACACTGTTGTGCAGATGAACTCAGGAGTTCTTCGCATCCCGAAGTTGCCATTGGATACAAAACTTGGACACAAAACTCAGACAAGTTCAGGGTGGTGCTCCAGCTGTTAGCCTAGATGAAGTGTCCCCACTAAAACCAACCGTGTATTTGAGCTGAGAACATAAAAAACAAACCATAAGCAGAATAGGAGGATGTCAGTGTAATATAGGTAAGTGGGACCTGATAGAGGATCAAACTTTGATGCAATGAAATTTACTCTTTAAAGAGTAATGTGAGGTATTTGCAGCAATCCATCAGTGTTAGGAAGTGTAGGTAGCGAAACCTTGCCAATTCAGACATAGACAACCTGTGGTTTGACTATTAGTGCTTTGGTGACGCATGTTTGCAAGACAGTAGTTGCTATGATTTAACCAGTGATTAAGCTTGCTGATGCTACTAGAAGAATGGTGCCATTTGAATGGACTTTCTGAATTCTGCCAAGTGGACTAATATTTTCTGGTCAAGTATTATGTATGGCTTTGATAACCTAGAGGGATATAAAAGATAATGTTTGATCCCTCAGGGACTGTGGTCAGGATCCACTCTTGTGGAGATTGTCCACAACAATGCGTTATACCAGCTTATTAGGAGAGCTGATTTTCCCAGAGTGGAAAAACCTGGCTTTTTATTTCAATCCAGTACCATGTCACTGGTTATTTATTTGCTTCCCCAACTCTTAAGTTCCATTCCTGTGAATGTAAAAAGATAAGATTTAATGCACACTGTATGGTAGGATAAAGGAGGAATGTAGTCTTAATTCCACGTGAAGGAAGATGGTGGTGCCTCCCACATTATTTTAATGCCATTCTAAGTGGTGGTATCCATGTTATCAATGGTCTATACACAGCCTAACATATGAAGAACACACTCTAGCAGGTTTAGATTATTTTTTGTGGTTTATGGAATTAGAAGAGAAAGTCAGAGGGTATTGTTGAGAATGGTGATACATATATGAAGTAGTTTTGCGCAGTCACCTGGCAGAATGATTCAGTTAGTTCAAGGTACTGGTTGACTAAGTGGACAGAGTGAACAGCCATTGATGAAGATACCACAGTTGTGAGCTTTATTTTGCTGTGAATGTGGCAGGATAATATTCTGCCAAGAATCTGGTACTCTTTGCACCTACACTCCATCGTGCCTGCCGTGCTGCTGAGTGCCAGCTATTAAATTGCTGGCATTTTTAGATTGCTTAACTGTTGATCCTGTCTTCTGTTTCCAAGATCAGTTGCCACCCAAGAAGCAGCTGTCTTCTGGAGAAGTTAGGCAATGCATTGCTTTCTTGATACTGAAAACAGGGCATATCATTCTCTCCCCCCTTCTGGACAGCAGCAGCATGGTTTCCTACTTGCCCAGACTGTAGAGCTCATACTGCTTCTGTGTCAAAGTTAATACCAGGAATGAAATATGCTGCTTGCTGCAGTCATCTCTTGGCAGGCAAAGCGAAGCATGGAGATGGTGGAACTTGAGTAAGTTATTCAGAGGAAAATTCTGAGAGCAGTAGCTTAGTTGCTTTGATGTGCTGCTTGCTCTGTGTCTTTTCTGACTGAAAAGTCACACAACATTTCAGCATGTTTTACTTACTTCGGGGTAGTACATTTTTTGGCACTCTCCTTCTCCCACTAACTACTGAGCCGTGCAGGAAGCTCTGGATGTTGCAGCAGATGATGATAGCTGCTTTACTGTAGTGACCCACAGCTGGTTTAGAAAAGTGAGAGCCATCCGTGATTTTCACGTACCCAGCGTGACATGCTGTTCAGTCAAGTGGATGTGCTCACGAGGACCGTCAACCTCTGTGGAGCTGCTGTATCGCTACTGTTCTTGCAACCTTGCCTACGCTCTGTTAGTGATTCGTGGGCAGCCTGAGCTCCCCCGGGAGGACATCAGCTGCTGCCTGGCTGTGGCATATGTGTAACCATCTGAAAGAGAGATGCAAGTGTGATGCCTCACAATCAGACTCTAAAATGGTTTTTGCAGTGTATTAACAGGATCCTGTTTTGCTTCAAACTGTCAGGAACAAGAGAAGTAATTTCTATGCTAGTAACATAACTTTATGTGAGGACAGCATTAGGGAGCTGGATCAGTGGACCTCTGTAGTTCGATGTGAAGTTAATATGGAATTTTCTTCTTGGAGCTGAACAACAGAAACAAGAAAGACGAGAGCTCAAGGAGTTCGTTATTCAAAAAACTTTAGATGTCATTGGAAACAGGTTTTATGGCTTAATTAAGCCTATTTTGTTTTTTAATTAACAATACACTGCATTTAGAGTGTATTTTGCCTCAATGTAATCACGCTGAAATTACAGTAGCTTTTTCTGAGTTAGTGGAATCTTATCATAACTCAGTTCTTCCTTTTCTGGGAGGTATACTTTTTATTCAGCATACTACTTACAAACACTCACGTAGGTTCCTCAGGACTCTGGGCCTTTGGTTTGCAGTAGTAGTAATGATTTGTAGGATGAGTAATTAGAAGTCTAGTGTTCAGTCAGCTTTTACTTAGGTATATATTCTCTTTTCTTTAGGCTAATTAGTAATTGTGCAGACCTGAATCATCAGTTTTGTTGGTAGTATTTTCACATACCTCTTGTTGCATAGATGTTTGTTTTAAATTGTATTTTTCATGCAGTTACCAACTCGTGAATCAGATTACCTGCATCATTTGTAGTATTAACAATGCTGATAGCTTGGAGTAACCTACCTTGTTTCCACTTCTCTCAAATAACAGGTTAGGCTAGGACATACGCCTTTATTTTAATTAGTACCAAGTAGAAAAATCTACAAAGTTCATCTCGCTTTACTTTTGTCCTTGTCTCAACTGGCATTTTAAATAAAGATAATAGGTTTTTATTTGCAGTACAGTAAACAACATTTCTGTAGTTCTTTCTTGGCCCTGGCTGACTAAATCTGCTTTACTGATGGCTTGGCATATTTCTTATTTATTTCAACAGGTATTGTGTGCAATTATCCTTTAATTTAAAGCTTTTCCTGAAATGGGAGGCAATTTTTCATACTGTTTCGCCATTTTTCTTAAATTGATCATTTATTACATTGACCAGTGTTAAAATGAACACTGATCATATTAGTAGTTTAGAATCTCTTAGATGGGGAACTGTTAATAATGACAAAACAGGAGTTTTGTGATCTTGCATATTTATGGAATTCAGTTTTCGTGGATTGAAGTGATAGTCTTAGATACTTGTATAGATAAAATGATGAGCTGAAAGGCAGTGCTAGCATTTTGACATGCGTGTTTTGACTTGCATACTTGTTGAATGTATGACTGATCAGCTTTTAAACTGCTGATAGTTAAACTTCATCTTAGTAGTAAGTGTTCAGCATCTTACTGAACTAAGGTAACAATTCTGATTTTACAGATTTCTAGATTCTGTAAAGAATTTCAGTTAGTTCAGTTTGTTTATTATTAAGTGAAGGTTATTTAAAAATACTGTTATTAGAAAATGTGTTATCACCTTATCCTTAAAATCCATTTTGAGATATGAATACAATTATTAAGGAAAAACATATATGCAGGGGCTTGCCCTGACTTAGAATACATTTGTTTGTAGAAACTGTCTGTATTGTAGCAGGAAGTCCAGGCAGTTCTAGAAAGATATTGAAAACTGGAGGCTAACAGTTGGAATTAATATGGGAAAGAGAAAGCTAATAGGAAAAAAAAAGAATTAAGATTTTAATATTTTATGACTGGGAAAGTGGTACAGGGAAGCTGAATACATTATACTCTAAGCCAAAGACTTGGCTTCTGTTTTTAATTATCATAGATCTTAATTTTGTCTGAAAGTCGAAATGGTGATCTGACTGCTTACAGTGAAATAAGTAGGTAAGTCAGTTTTATTAGTTAGGAGCAGTCTGTCTCACCTAATGGAACTAGATTTTTTTTTTTTTTAATCTTTGTAATAGAAGATGTTGTATTGGACTAGCTGGTTTAAATATGATCTGCAGCTGGAATAAAGATCTCATTATGGTGCTGGAAAGACCAAGAATTTTGACTAGCTTGTTAGAGAATTGATTATCTTGCTCCCATTCATTGATTAGTGTTGCCTTACTGAAACTTCATTGTCATAGAGGGATTTTGTAATTCTTGATTTTGGTATTAGGCAAAAAGGGTGGAAATCATCTGTTGATGTTTGGATGTTTACTGAGTTAGTTGTTTAGATTCTTTTATAATCAACAAAGAGAAATATCCACTTTTAAAGAGTGGTAATTTCATTGTAAATATACTTAAAGTAGATCAGGAGACCTCTGGACTGTTTTTCTCTCCACTGGGAGTAATGGGAGTGTACACATGGAGCCCTGGTTCTATAGACATCTGAATCTGTCTGTACTAATTCTCACTGAGTGTGTAATTGCAGATCCGTAGTATTCTGATCACTGATAATTAATTTTAGTGATCATAATGAAACCTAGTAACTTCCGTGAAAGAAATTGTCTGAGAGATTACTATTAATATTTCAAAAAATAGCACCAGTGAGATATCATAGCAATAATAGTTAAATTCCTGTCTTCTGCCTCCGTAAACACGAACATTATTATCCATATGATCAGAGAGCTTTTACTGCCAAGCAATACGAAGAGGGAGGGAAGAGGGAAGTATGCATCTGTTTATAGGATCTGGTCCGAAAAGCTTGACTCCCCCCAAAACCCAATACAGTCTAGTTGCTTTGTCTTTCTATTGCTTTAAGTCTTTTTATCCCTCCCAAAAATTCCCCACCCAACCCCCTCCTCGCTTTCATTGGGATGTTTTGCCCTGCTACCCCAACTGCTAATATGCAAACATTGCAAGATAAAAAAAAAGTTTTGGTTTAGACTTGGGAAGCTTCAAGTCTATTTCTATGAACAGAAGAAAAGCCAGCCTTGGACTGAGTTCTGAGAAGTTTGTATAATGGTGTAACAGTTTCAGACTTTGAGAAAGTTCTTAAAAGAAGTTTAATGGACTTGTTTATCCTTTTTTTTTTTTCCTCGTACATCTTTACATGATCATTACTGATATAAATGAGCTGGCCTGTGTCAGAACTATATTTAAGAAGCCTCTTTAGTATGTCCATCTGTGTGGTTAAAAGAAGGACAACTTGAGAGAGGTCTTCCATAATAAACAGGCTTAGATTTTATCTACAGTGTTTATCCCTTACTGTGAAACAGCTTTACGAAAGACTACTATTGCTTTGCAAATACTTAATCTAAAATTTCATTGTTATGAAATTAGATATTAGTTCTTTAATTTTAGTTTCATATTGGCCTTTGAGGTGCAGGAATAAAGGGCATCAATTCTCAGATGAAACTGTTTTTTAGCCTGTACTGGACTTTAATTTTGCCATTTCTGTGTTTTTTTAGCCCATAGAGTTCATGTTTTTCCTCATATCCATGGCGCCAAGATTATTGCTCCAAAAGAAAGGGATTTTAGGAGAATTAGTTCTCCAGGACTTTAGGGAAAACTTCAGATCAAGAAGTGGGCTTATTCTTACTGCTGTAATATGTGAAACTCTTCCAGTAACTTTTGGTTCTGTGCCACTATGCCATTAGCTTCTGATTTGATTACATTTGTATTTGATTATATTGTATGAGAAATGAAAGATGAAACCAACTTGCATTGGACAGATGTGCAAATGTTAACATTAATTCCTCGTATAGTAAATAAGAATCATATTTCAGTGTTAAACACCTTAGGAAAAATTTCTGTTCTTGCATGTCAGCTCCAGTTGCTTTTGTTTGAAAATTAACCTCCCTGCATTACCAGGCTTGCTGAAGGATAATCAAATTATTTTTGGATATTCTGACCATTATAAAAAAATAATTCTGGCTTCTTTTTCAAGGCTCACTTTCATTATCAAAACCTGCTGTTTTGATAAAAGCTTGTTGCAAAGTCTTCACAATTTCATGCTGAGAGTTCCAAATTAATATTGGAGATGATTTTTGTGACACAGCCTTCTCTTTGCATTAGCTGCAGTCAAAACTAGGGCTGATTTAGTGGGAACAAACCGAAGAAAATGCGGAGATAAAACGGCCTTAATTATATTCATCCAGCTGTTGGAGGGTGGGAGGAAATAAAGTGTTTTGAATTGCCACATCACAGCTCCCAGAGAGAAACTCATTTAAGTGCTTGGACCTACTGCAGTAATGGTATAAAACAGTCATCTGTGACCTTGTGAACATACTTTGAGCTAGTTTTTCCTCATGTGTACTTCATGGTAGTTTAAGCTAACTTTCTCATTTTCTGATTGAGGTTGACTAGTGCAGATGCAGTCCATTGCTACAGTAATTACAATTTTGTGGATATGCAAGTTTTGGAATATACAAATTCATATGCTTGTTTTCGTTGAACTGTTTCGGGCTCAGGAAAC
This sequence comes from Rhea pennata, assembly GCF_028389875.1. Lineage (NCBI taxonomy): Eukaryota > Metazoa > Chordata > Aves > Rheiformes > Rheidae > Rhea > Rhea pennata. The sequence continues at coordinate 14,954,915 of NC_084667.1, read as the reverse complement.
TTCTGTGGCCTTGTGAAAGAGATCCTTGCCTTGCGCGATGAGCCAGCGCTTGTTGGTCTGGGTTTAGGAGGGTACCGAGAGCTTCGCTGCGATGCTGTGAAGCCCTAGAGCTTGGCTTCGGGCTGCTGAGTTCCTGGTGAACGGAGAAGAGCTCCTGACTGGGGCGGCTTCAGAACAAGGATCTCCAGCACGGTGTTGTGTCCGATGTGGCAGTAGCAAACCCGGGAGAAGGATAAGAGTAAGGCAGGCATGAAACGAGACTTTCTGACTTGTCAGGTTGGAGCTAGTGACTTCCTGAAGAGGAAACTGCATCTCCACCGGAGCTTCTAATAGGTTTTGAAATCTTTCATCAAATCATTAAACTGCTCTTTGAATTGGTTTGCATTTTGGCTTTGCAAAACGTGCAAAGTTAATTGCATTGCTAAGTGCGTTGTGTATGAGAAGTACTCTTTTATTTTGAAACCTGGACTGCTGGAGAATTCCACTGCTTGTCCCCAGTTTCCCTAGCGTAAGAACTGGAAAATCATCATTCCACGTTCATTCTCTCCATGACGCTTGCAATACCGTACTTGTCGTAGCTCTCCCCGCTAGCAAATTGTTTTTCTGAGGTAAATACCATTGACCTGCCTAATCACTCCCAGTACAGAAGCTGTTACATAGTTCTGATTATACTCCTTACCCTTCTGTACCTCTTCGTTTCATCTCAGAAGGGGGATAAAGTCTATCAGAACTAGGCGGTGTTAAATGTGAGTGCAGTATGGTTTTATGGTATGGCATATTTCTGCTTTATTTGCTTATTTGAAGCTACCTTCTGTGTTTTAGAGGACTAAACATGTGACTCAGGATGTTTCTTGAAAATAATAATAGCTGAATTAATATATGTCACTACTTATAGTTAAGGTCATTCTCTTAGCCTTCTTCTGTGTGCTCTTCTCTGCTGTTTTAATCACAGAATCATTTTTTTTCTTCTGAGATGCTCTTGCGTGTCCAAAATCAATTTAATCTCCTCCAGAACATTTTGTATCAGCTCTAAGCAGTGGCTTCACTATTCACCGGCACCTTTTTCAGAGCGTGTATGAGTACGATAAACATCCGTTTCCAGCCGAGATCCTTGTGGGACTCCCAGTTCTGCAGCCAAACATGCTATTGCTGCCCGGTTCTGGTAGCTTTACCTCATTTGCCTGTACATAAATCATACTGACTGCCGGAGTCGGCAACACCGATGCCTGTTGCATTGAGCGTGCCGGTTATATGCGAAACCCTGTGTAAAGCTCAGCGTGAACACACTTGATGTTGCCGAAATGAAGACCTCAAGTAGTCTGGCCTGGAGCGTGCGCGGCTTTGTGGGACGCGGGCGCCGGGCTCGCGGCTTGTTTCCCTGCTCGTTTCGGCAGACACTTCGGCAGAGCGCAAAGACTGCGAACGTCGCATACGTTTCTGAACTAACAGTGAGAGAGGAAATGACCAGCTTAAGAGTACAAAGGTGCTTTTATTATTATTATTTTATTGTTTTTAATTTAACTTCTTCCACTCCTTAGTAGCGGATGTTTGCTGTGGTGGATACATTTCTATTCAAACACCGATTATTTGATTATAAAACACAGGTAAATCCTCACTGAATTGACTCTAATGTAAGACTAAATTTCTGTGACTGATTTACTGGTCAAATATGCTCAGGTTAGTTGTAAATGTGTTTTTCTTTCGGTTTTGAACACCTCCATATTTTTTGCAAGTTTCGACACACTTGACTTCAAGCTTTGATTCCTGCAATCGAGCGATTGTAAGAAATCTCTTCCCACTGTTTCTGCCCCTTTCCTTACATGAATTTTACTCTTTATTTACTTTGTTTTTAACTAATGTCTTTTCTAAATTCGGCATGTGGTTGGACGATACCTTTTGATGCTCGTTTTGGAAAATTGCTTAGCTGCCTCGGGCAGCAGCTGCCCCGAAGGTGGGTGGTGGTGCGCTTGGGAGCGCTTGCTTCGCTGGCCTGCAACGCAGAATTACTTGAACTGCTTCCCGAAGGACGCAGCAAGCGTTTGTTTAGAAAACTTTTGCTTATTTTGAGTTGTTATAGCTATAATTCACTGTATCGTCACCAGGCGTTTAGGCGACCCGCTTCGCGCTGTCGACTGACGGTCGTTGCGGCGTTTTCCTAGAGGGAGCCTATAAAGCAAGGAGGTTGCTGCCTTATAGCTGCCCCGCTTCAACGTAGCAGCACAGGGTGTGGGACCGTCTGTCAGAGCTCGCAGTGACTGTGCAGGCTGATTTATTGGGACATCGCTTTAGAATGGTTTTTGATGGAGAACTTGAGGATGTTTTTATTATCGTTATTTGTTGAATTTCTGTCCTGCACAGATTTCAGAGGGGCAAGTGATTTATTTTGTGACTGGTAGAAAGAGTATTACCTGTCATCAGGAAAAACTCCTTCTGCCTTGCAAGGATCAACCATTGCTCAGAGCTGCTTTTAAACTTTTGTTTTTTTGACAGTTTAACTTTTAAGAGTCTGGAATGTGGTTGCAATGCTGGACTTCTGTTACATGTGTTTCGAGCAGCACTGAATGTTGTGTTCAAGCATAAATGTGCACAGACTGCAGCGATTCTGACAGCCTGACATACCGGGTGAAATTCTGAGCTTTAGGACACGGCTCCTGGTGACTGAGTGTTTTAGCCACCCAGTCGCTACTGAGCGATTGAAGTTCAGTTTGTGATTTCATTTCCTGGTATTTTGTAAGCTATGTGCAATTTCTTGTTTAACTCTGTTTTTTGCCAGTAAGACCTTGTTGTTGTTTTAACATTTCCCCCACTTTTCCCACCTTCGTCCACGGTGCAGATTAAATTCTCCGGTCTCTGGAAACAGATGTGACATGCTCATATGACCAGTACTCTGCTCTGGCGTGAGGCAAGGCCAGGTAGCTGGCAGGGAACGGTAACATCTTCTGTTACTATAACTCTTTCTGAAAAGAACGATATAACTGTTTTACAGGTGTCGTCTTCTGCAGCCACTGGGCAAATGTTGCGGAGAGGAGAGAGAATCCTGATGTTAGTGTATCGTGATTTCCAAGAACACTGTCCGAGAAACTTGTATTATATCATCTTTAGTCTTACCATCAGCTTTGGCCTCCTTTATCTTGCCCGAGCAGTTTAAGGCTGGGATTTATACTGTGTTTTCAAACTGTAGTCAAACTATTACTTTCAATGCTTGGAGCATGAGTGGCTAGAAAACAGCCATAAGTTTCCCAAACAGTGCCATTGCAGTCCTATACAGCAGAGATGCTTGTTTCTGAGTGGTCTTTTTATTAAGTATCCAACACTTCCTTTTCCACAAGAAGGAAAATCCTCTTAATTTGGTGCTCTAATAATAATAATAATTACTTACTGACTTAAAAAATGAACTCACACTTCACCTTGATTTTAATCAGTGTACTTTAATGTCTTAGAGTGCTTACTTGTAGTAATATGTTATTAGATCTTAATTGGGTAATGAAAGGGTAAATGGGTTGGAAAGCCATGCGGTGAATAATGTGGTTAGTCATACTGTATTGCGTAAGCAGGACTGTTAACATTTCAGTGAGAATGCTCGTATAGTTACATGCCTTCATTTCCTTCAGTGTGACAGTGCTGGATTTAATTAGGTTTTATGGGATCCAAGCTTACAAAGAGGCTCAAAGTTCAGTATTCAAAAACCTGACAAACGGAATGACCTTTTTTCCCTCGGAAGATAAAGGTACCCTGTGTTCCTGTGTTGGTGGATAATTGCAGTGAAGCTGTGGCAGGGCGATTGCAGCAAGTTCTGGCTAACTTTTGCAGTAGGCTTCCAGAGACAGGACATTGTATGTTTTTGTAATGTTTTGAGTGGGAGAGGAGGGGACAGGTCTATGTTTAGCAACAACACTTAATAATGACTTTTCAAAGAAGTAAAACTCTGTTCTAGCAGCTCGTAGTACATAGGGACAAACTATTTACTTTATTTGGAACATACTTACTTTCCTAGCTTGCCTCTTCTTATGTTGTCATCTTAAAGTTTAGAGAGTCAGACTGTGCGTTAGAAAGGGTATTAATATTTTGAATCACTCATGTATTTGCATGCATATAAAATATATACTTGTCCAAGTTTAAATCTTGTCACAAGAAAATGACTTAAAACGAGCATATTTCCTTTCTGCTATCATGCTGTCCTACTATAACCTAGATTTACAGTAAAGTTAAAACATCAAGTGAATTGAGTTCCTTAAGAAAAAAATATTGTAGGATATTATTCTGAAATAGGAACTGAGAGCTGTTTATGTTTCTTGACGTGGGCCTGCATGGATTTGGTAATAAATCCATGTTTTGATAATGCTGAAAGATGGCTCTTGGACATCTGGACAGGTGTGACCAGGTTGTGCTTGCACAAAAACTCAAAGCCACAGAGTTTTGTTAGGATATAGATCTTCACACCTATGTTGAGGAAAGTTTATGAAATGTTTTCCTGGTAAGTCCGCTAGGCAAACACATGTTAGATTTTTTGAATGAGATGAAGATAATTTACATCTTTTCTTAGGTCTGGAAGATCAGGTAGCTTTGGAAAAAACAGCATAGTTTTCACAATCTTTCCTACAAAGACATGCTTGGTATTTCTTGGGCATAAAGCATATTAGAGACAGCTAATTTGTTGCTCGAGGGCCTCTGTTTGGTTTGTTCCTCTGTATTGGAGACAGGTAGGTTTCACTAGGAAAGAGCAAACTGGAGCTGATGGGTGTTGTGCAGCCTGCACCCAGCCAAAAAGTTCACAAGACTTTCTTTTCTTTCGCTCTCTTACTCCTTTTTTTTTTTTTTTTAATAGTATAGTCTTACTGTAACATGCTCATTAAATTAGTTTTATGTGAAGACTGGATTAATTCCTCTTAAATTTTTGTACTGGTCTCTGTTTTTAAGCCTAGATTTCTCAGCTGTTTGAAATGTATGCTTCTAGGGCTTTTATAGATGAGTGAATCTGGCCTATTCACTCTTTATGATTTAGCTTATAACAGGCTTTGTACTACAGAGCAGGAAGATTGCACACTGGGTGTTCTCTGCTGTGCCCTTACCACTTTGTACTTGTTGAAGGCTGGCTGGGAGTGCTTTGCCCTTATTTGACCCATGACAGTTTTGTTTGGCTTTTTTTAATTGGTAAAGTAAATAGGAAACCGTCAGCATTTAATTCTGAGAGGAAACAGCAAGTGATCCCAACATTTCTGAATGGTTTCAAAAAACTGGCTGAACTAAGGACTTGCTTAAAAATCAGCCTTTATTTCTTTCAACAGAACAGATGCCATCTACTTGAAAGTGGCTTGATTAACCTTTCCTAAGGCTAAAATTCAGAAGAATTAATTTAGGCTAAGCGTGCTCATACCTCTAAGCAACCACTTAGAGTGTCAACATGGGGGGCAACAAAACCAGTGCAAACCCCTGTTTTTCTAACAACCCAAATTTGTGACCGTATTTCAGTACCAATACTGAATTGTCCTTTTGCCCTGCAAATTCTGTACCCTGAATCGCCTTATAGTAGCCAGCTGCTAGGTAAATGCATGCAAAATGTAAATGCACTGCTCATCTGAAGGTATGGGTACATGAACAAACTGCTGCAAGGCAAGCTAAGCGTCAAGCATGCAGCACTGGTGTATTCTGTAGTAGCACTGAAATGATCTTAACTTCAGTTAATGTAAAAAAAACTTACCCATTTCTCACTGAAGGATAAAAATAAACATATTTGTAAAGCTGAGAAGTTAATCAGATATTAATTAACATGCTAGTTTATCTTTCAGTAGTTTGTTCTGTAGCACTAACCTGGTGCCGCACAAGGCAGTGAAGCCAAGAATGCTTCTACGTATGTGTTTTTTTTTTTGGTGACAACATTATTTCTGTCCCTATGTTTCCCCTGAGTTGTCAGTAAAATGGTTAAAATGATACCTTTTATGTAGTGGAAAGAGTTTAAACTCTCCTTAAATTGGAATCATTGCTGGGGGGTGGGGGGAAGGACTATGGAGCTGAGTTTTGAAAACATCCAAAATAGATGTATTTGTGGAAAAATAAATGACAGTGTGAATTTGCAGGCTCTCACTACTTGGATAGCTCCTCGCACCCCCTCGTTTTGTAGATGCTTGTCTGGTGCTTTGGGAACTCGCCGGATGTTTAGTCTAATGGTGAAATCTCTTAGATTACAAAAAAAAAATCACTCTTTTTGCAGTAGGCATGAATAATGAGTTGTTGAGCTGTCTGTAGTTACCCTTTTGGTAAAAATAACCTTAAAAGATAATGAAACCTTAAGTGGAGCTGTGCTCTTCTCTATTCTCAGGGCTTTCAGTGTTTGTTGCTGGTCTCTAGTATGACACCGTATTTTGTGAACTAACGAGATGTTTGAGCTTGTCTTTTAATCAGGCTTGCCTTTAAATGCTATCTCTTCACTGCTGTCTCTCATGGACCAGGTTGGATTTTGAATTTTAAATATAGAAAGGAAATAGTGTCTTGGTAGTGGTTTGATTTGTTTGTTCCCGTGGGTTTTAAAATAATTTTAATTTCAGGACAATATCGTCCAAGTGGTAAATTCAGAAAAATCAGTGATGGATAAGTTTCAGCCTCAGAATCCCCAAGGTATAGTATGAGCCTTTTTATAGTGTCAGTAATGCTGGCAATGTTGCGCACACAAGAAGCCATTAGCTTCTTCTAGCCCAGGTGAGCATCCGTCGTTGTGTCTACATACTTGCTGCACTTGCACAAAAACGGGAGCTGGTCTGCGAAGTACCGAAATAGAAGGAGCTCACGTGGGGGTTTGCTAAAATTCCTAGGCAGGGAGTGTAAATCCAGGCAAAATTAACAGGACTTTGAGTACTTTTATCGCAGCAATTCGTGTGCTGCTTTCCCGAATCCTCAAATACGCAGCCTGTGTGAATTATTTTGCTTAACACTTCTGCATCTAGTGGCAATTCTAGTTATGTTGGAGCAATTCACATGGTGCCAGCAAGTTGGTTGTTTGTAGGACAAGCTACTTTAGAACTACTCAAAATAGCTTGTTATCTCAGAAAATATGATTGTGGGAGTTGGGAGAGAGCTTTCCGTTTTTCTGACTAGAAATTAATCTTTCCTTTAGTCATGATTTAAATAGAAAAACTATTTTCAAACTGTTTGTAAACATGACCTCAAAATCAGAAGAGGTAGGAAATGGGCTTGCTTTTTATTAAGAAGGAAATATTTTTAGCCAAAATGCTGCTGCAGCTTATCGTAGGAAGTATAATCCAGGAACTGTTATTTCCATTCTTCTCTGTGGACTGAGATAGTTAGTAAGAATAAACCTGAAATAATGTAGCAGTCTCTCTTGGGGACCAAAGAGAGAATATCTCCTATCTTCGCAGCAGAAGCCCAAGGGAATGGCTCACATAAGCACATCTATTTATAAGGCAATTAGATTACAGTTTTACAAGTGGTATAGTGGTAGTGTGTTGTTTTAAATTCGTGTTTTGTTACTTGCCGAAACATTTTGAGATTTGGAGTTTCCTGAAAAAATAACGTTTTTCAATGTGCATTGTTTTTACACATTTGTATATTTGAAATTTCTACAGAATAATTTTTAATCACGTGTATTTAGGCCACCGGCAGATGAGCTGCACTGCATCTAGGTGTATCGATTTAAGAGTCTGTGGCTCTTCGAGGTGAAACTGCCTCAAGTGGAATATATGCCCAGTTCTCAGGCTCTTGAGCACAAAGTCCAGCAGTTGCACTTTAACTGCGTAGTTGACCGAACTGCTGAACTTTGCACTGAAGTAGCTGGAACGGTGGTTTTGCTCACCGATGCCGCTAATCTTTGGCAGGGACGAGAGTGGTTGTCTGTCCTGTGGACTGAGGTAACGTGCGCCGGTTTGCTGAAGTCTGCGTCACGAGCCCTAGGTGATCGTGAGGCCCGCTTGAAATTCTGCTTCCTTTAGACCGAGTGATGCGCAGGCTTCTTTGTCCACAATTTGGAAAGCAAAAATGCAGAACTAATCCTTCTGTAAAGACCCTCCGAGCAGTAATAGACAGTAGAAAACTTTTATCTCCTCTTAAAATGTAAAGAATTTCCTTGGCACAGTCAAAAAAAAAAAAAAAAAAAAGAATTAAGTGGCTTTTAGCTTGTAAAGTAAAGAATTTGTGATTACAGTGGAGCTGCTCATTTGCAGGACTAAATTTATTAGCTTCTGCTAGTTGAGTGATAAGAAATGTGCATGGGGTATTTTTAATTTTATTTTGAACACATATTTTAATCTCTGTATTCAGCTAGGTAAATGGAATAAAAATGTTTTGTGCTATTGGTTATGTCAGGTATTTTGCAGCCTTAAAGAAACAGAACTGCATACATGGTGTCACTAAAGTGCTTTAACAGAGGTGTTAGGATGTTGCCAGCCTAGCTCTGTGTCTTGATCTGTTTGAGTAGTCTCCAGCTGGTAGAGACGTGAATTTGAAAATTTTACTGGTCTGAAAACATTGAACTCCACTTTTCTTCTGAGCAGATGTGCTAATTTGTTTACTGCACAAAACCTAGCATGATCTCCCTGTCCTTTTAAAATACAAACATGAACCGATAACCCATACTTAAACACCAATATAAGCACCCAAGTTGAGGTGTGATCTTTGGGCTATGGATCCTTTTCTTGGACTGGTGGCTCAGTAGCTTGTGCTACTAGAGCCTCTCATGGATGTTCTCGGCAGGTATTTAAATTCGGGGAGGCAGGATTTCATGCACATCTCCCATCAGTGCTTCTCTGCCAGGTAATTTAGCTATCCTTATGCTCAGAATAAGTTATTCCTGGGTCTAATGCTTCAGTTGCTGTGGAAGGGTATAAGTAACGTAATTTTATGTTTTCTGCCTCAAAATGAATATCTAACCTCCTTTCTCTGAATCTATATCCAAAATATTTTCATTTCTGAGGTACCTCCATTCACATTTGCAGAAGCTCAGATTTTTCCAAGGATGTTTATCACAATGCTGGTTGAGTCAAAGTGGCTAAATATGTACTTTGGTGCCTATTGGAAGTATTCTTTTTTTTTTCTCCTTCTAGGACGTGAATATCTGAGAAATGAACAAATTACGGCAAAGCTTTAGGAGAAAGAAAGATGTCTATGTCCCAGAGGCCAGTAGGCCTCATCAGTGGCAGACTGATGAAGAAGGTGTTCGTACTGGCAAATGTAGCTTTCCTGTTAAGGTAAGAGTTGCTGCCTTTCTTTCGGTTAGCCATGAGATACTCGCTGTAAAATACTATTTGGGTTTTTCTGGCAAGCATAAGCCGGTGGCATGCTTCATTACACATTGACCTATTTTATAGCTAGCTCTCATTGCAAAGGATGTGGGTTTTTTTTAAAGCCAGATGAATCATGTAACAAATGTCCTGGAAAATTGCTGTCTATATACTACATCATTGAAATAAATCATGTAGCTAGGCAGAGAACTAATATAATATTTGTTTTCATTTTTCTGGAAGAGTAGAAGTGATAAATCTCTTAGATTACATAGAAAAATACTTAGTTATGTTTATTAGAAGTGAAGATATCAGTTACAATTTTGCTTGAAAGGTAAACTGTGGTTTGTACTTGGAAAGAAATCCTCCTTCTCTTTTGATAATTGAAAAAGTTGCGAAATTGAAAACATTGCAAAATAATACTTGTCTTCCAGTGCTTGAGGTATAAGCAATGCCTAAGTTTTGGAGCGTCTTCTGCATTATGATTGTTGTATAATATTTGTGTGTGTGTATTTATATATATATTATATGATATGTAATAATAGAATAAGTATATGTATTACTATTAGAAATTATTAATGGAGCTGGAACTTTAGTTAACCTTTCTAAATCCTTGCTCCTCATTCCAGACTGAGTATTGTAAATAAGTATTTTCTTTTGTGTCATCATTTCTCCTTCCCTTTCTTAAAATCTGTGCTTTCTCCTACTATGCCTATGTTGAAAAAGCTTTCTGAGTTGCTTCATGTGAGGAGAGTTTTAACATACCACATCAACATACTTGTCAGTGTCTATATTGAACAGCATAAGATAGGCCAAAAATATGTAGGTGCTTCTCGGTAAGGAAAAAACAGATAATTAGGGTGTTTTGCTGCATATGCTCACCGTGTAACCAAAACCTTCCTCCCTCAAAGTCACACTAATACTATCTCTAGTATAGATCTTTAGCAGCTGACATGGAAAGCTTAAAGTTTAAATATCTGTGCGTAAGGAAAACAATGTCTATGCTTCTGGCACGTAAGGATCTTTTATTAGCTTTTATCTGTTGTACTTGAAATAGTTCTGTGCAGTTGTTAAACAAGTGATGTTGCTAGGTGAAACTCTTGAAATTGGCTTTTGGCTGTGGCATATTTTTGTAAAACTGTGGGGATGTGTGAATGCACAAGAAATTGGAAATAACTTTCACACTAAATTATTTCTCTATTTTATCCTAATGTAATTGCTTGTATGTGCTTTTATGTACATTCAAGTGTGTATAACGTGCAAACTAACTTTCTAGTTTGTTATGGTAGCTTATTCCTTTGTCCTTGTCTTACGTTGGCTTTGTATTAGAATGAAGGAACTGTAGCGTAGTACTAGAAAGAGGTGGTGCTTCATCCGGGCTTGGAAAGTGAGTAACTGCTCAGTGGAGGCTTGAACTTACATTGTGCTTTTCTAACATTAACACTGTCTAGGTGAGAACCGAACTGTTAGCTTGAAGATCATTGTAATAATTTAGCCATTATGCAGGTGTAAAAGCTAACGTATCTAACTTCCAGATTTTTAGACATTTAGTTTAATTCAAACTTTTTCAGTCCTTTACTGAGCATGAAGGGTGTGAACAACCTCTTGCTGTTTAAAGACTAAATTTTTTGTGTGTTTGTTTTTACCTCTTGGTAAAAACTTGCAGTTATAATGAGAAAAGCTTCCTGTATTTAGATGAAACATTCATATGTTCTGGGCACATGTACCTCCAGTCAGCAAAAGTTTGGAGCTTTTCTGTTGTGAAAAGGCATAGAAATAGATCCTGTCATGCTGTCATCTTTTGGGGACTTGCTTAGCCTTATTTGCCTGCTTTATATTGAAAATCAGTTGTACAGTTGAGTTAATTTGTCCATTGGAAAAATTGCTCTGAAATAAGTGCATCTTTACTTGGGTTTCCTCTTTCAGTCAGAATAGTGGCTTACTAAAACTTGAGAAAGTTGTAATGCGATGCAAACTTTAAATCAGAACGATTTGCCATCAGGAGTTGTATAAGCTGCTTCAATTGGAATTTATCTCCCGAAGTACTGTGCCTTGAGACGGACAGCAATGGAAAGCTTTATTAGGCTTGGGATGCAAACTGGGAGTTAACTGGTGCTGAGCAGATACAGGCAGGAAGTATGCCGTTGTGAGCAGACAAGATAAACCAGATGTGGAGTCATCGGTGTCGGGGTTGGTACTATATTTTGCTCACAAAAAGAATAGGACTTTGTGCTCTTGAAGGAGAGTATCCTGCCACGCAGTTCTTGGGTATTATTCAGCAATTCATATGTTTCAGGAAAAGTGTGCTCTCACCTATTGCCTTAAATATCTGATGGGGTGTCTTTTCTTCCTGAGCTTCCTCAATGGAGCAGAAGAAACTGAGATATCTTGGAAAACTCCTTTCAAGTCTGAAACATGATGAAAACATCTTTTTTTTTTTTTTTTTTTTTTTTTTTTTAAGTTTCTACATGGACATTCCAGAGTGCTCTATTGCCCACAGTATATCTGCTGAACCAGTTTAATATGTTTTTGTGGAGGTTGTGTTTGACCTTTATCTTTATGGTCTGCCTTCCCCACTCTAAAAATTATCAGCTGCTGCTTAACAGTTCAAAGTATAGCTGAGTGGCAAGATTGGAGTCTGGCTTTTAAAGAGATGACAATTATTTTACCTGAATAGCTGATGAAGACCTGAGAATTGTTTTCAGCTGTCTCTGCAGCTGTATTGAAGGTTTCCTTTCTGAAAGAAAAATATGTGAAAGCAATGTAGGAGGAGCCATGGTCAAGTCTTTGTTTCTTTTAATACTAACTTATTAAGCTAAGAATCTTAAGTTCTGAGTTTTGGGAAGAGGAGACTAGCGTGAAAGCAGAGTAGAGAGTGTTTGCTCTCAGTTGCTCCTGTGAAAGAGACAGATCAGGAAAGTGTGATGGGAGAAAGTGTCACTGTTTTAAACTAGTGTTAAATTGGTATGTGTTTAATTTCTTGTCTTTAAGCTTCTTTTTTTTCCTGTAGAGTGCTACCACAGATTTATCTTTTTAAAGATTTTACAGAACATATGGAACCACTTTGAAAGTCCTGTTGCAAATGGAATTTCATCTCGCCTCCAGGCTTTGTTCTGTTGGTGTTGGACAGGGACTCCAGTAGCTGTTCGCTTCTTGTGCTTTCAGGATGCTGCTCTGCAAACAAATTTAATCTTATTAAAAGATTTTCTGCACTGGCACTGTTAGATTTCCTGTGCTGCTTTAACAGCTGACCTGTAGTGTAAATTACAGTCTATAAACATGGTGTAGGATTTTGAGCAAATCTGTACTCTGTAAAATGTTTGGTTTTGGGTAGAGTAGATTTTCTGTGGAAAATATTGGTCAAATTCCTATTACATAGTTGCCTTAAAATTGGGGGAAGTGGATTTAACGCGCAGTTGGTTCTCTTCATTTCTGTGCTCATAAACTCGGAGCTTGTACAGTTACTCCTGGGTGTATACTGTTGCCCTTAGGCAGTAATGTCTTATGCTTTGGTTTACAATCTGTTTTCCCACAGGTTTCAGAATGGCTGTATTGTATGTAACAAGCTGGTGATCATATTGTCTCAGCCAGGTTATCAGTGCATGTAGGATTTATTTACAGATAGCTCCGTTGCTGTATTTGGATTCTGACCAAGGCTGAGGTGGTAAGCTGGCACACCCAAAATTGTGCCTGGAAAGGGGGGTAACCTCCCTGCACACCTCTTCCACATAAACTGTTTTGAATTGGCTAAAAGTGCAAAAAAGAGCCATAACGCTGGAACATAAAACATTTTTTGCATCCTACTGCATCAGGATACAGACAGATACCTGTCTGTCAGCAAAAGTATGAAAAGGTTATTAAACCTGTGTTTAGACAAGTGTGGCTAGCAGACTTAGTATCCCTTAGGCACATAACCTTAATGCTCTATTAACTCTTGTGATATGGAGGCACAATACATTGCATCTTTTATAGATATTCTTAGAATTGCCCCCTTTTTATTACATGTGCAACTGTTTCAGCTGCTGAAAAAATGTGTGCAGAAATTTATTTTCAAAGGTGCTCATGCTTTTCCACTGTCCTAACAGAAATTATAACTGTTATGTTTCAGTAGTGATTCCTCTTAGGGGGAAAAAAACTTTGCCAGAATATATAATGTATAAGAGACTTGGATGGAGACCTCGTATTTGAAACTTCAGAAGTAGATTATTCTAACAGCTGATAAAGCCACACTTATCAGTGATATAATTTATTTTTACACAATCTACATAAATCATAATAGCAAAAATTGAAGTTCATTGACATACACATTTTAGAAATTGCTGTCTTGCTCCAGACACTACCTCACTGAGAACATGCAGCTGTTCTATGTTTTAATGACTAAAATATTTGACACTAGGGCTTCTTTTGTCTGAAATGCCTTTTCAAATGTCCCTCTGGGTAAGTATTTTTTTTTTTTATTCATACAAATGCACTTTAGAGTAACTGGCCTGTGAAATTTCTATCAGAAAAATTAGGTCATTTCCCTCTACATAACAGAACTAAACAAATCAAATATTTGGAAGTTCTTAGTTCTTCTGTCCAATTGAACATGTTAAATAGAATAGTAGCAGCTGATTCCTACTTGTGAATCTGGAGGACTCAAGAGTCTGATACATCTGAGATTAATTTGTTACTGTCACTTGCATGTTTTTTCCAGTAAGTCTCTCTTGACCTTAATGTGTCTAAGACTGCTACTGATTTTACATATATGTTTAAGTGTTTTATTCTGTTTCAAAGACTAAAGATACCAGTCAGTGAAATCTCTGTGAAAGAGCTGTGTGCCAAAAAATCGCACCTTTGAACCCAAAGTTCACAATTTGTTGCTGAATGCCTGGTATCATGTGAATTAGCCTTTCCATTCAATCTTGACTTCTGTGTTACTGTTGATAAATAAAAATTGTATCACTGCAGTTGTATGTTCACACAGGCAAGAACCGACTTTTCAGAGCCAGTACTCTTTCACTGGTTTTCCTATTTAGCCTTTGCAATGGTAGGGAAAGTTTGGACAACATTAGGTTGCTTTATATTCAAACCGAGATGGAAGAAGAGGGGACAAGTTGCACTGAGCCTTGTAGATGATTCTTACCGTGACTTCTGGGTGTCAGTTCCCATCTCTGGTATCCCTGTGACACAGAAGCTTGTTACATAATTAGCTTGTACGTGGCTCTGCTGAAACAGCCAGCAGCAGAAAATAGGCCACTGCTGTCACTGTGCTGCGCGCTCTCGCAGCACTAGTAGCTGTCTGGTTGTCGTCTTCATGTTGTAATTTTCATATTGAACCTTATTGCTTCGTGTCTAACTGTAAATCTCATATTAAAAATATTAAATAGTTCAAAATAATTAAATGATCAGCCTATAAGGTCTTAAAGCACAACTTGAATGCCATTCTGTGCATCCACATCAGGAAGGCTGATACTTGGCACAGACAAGTGTGCCTTTAATTTTATGCCTGAAATGCACTTCTAGTTGTTCAGAATAATAGCTGTGGAAGAGCTGACCAGCAGGTTGGTGTTTAAGTGCCTCTATGTTAGGCGTATGCTATTTTTGACCATGAAAGCCTAAGATGCTTGAATAGTCTTTGGAAACTATGTTAAGTATTTTAAAGAAGTGAATGTGACAAATCTGCTGATTCTTGAAATGTTGCTCAGCTTTACACATGTAAACACTGCAAATCCTTGCCTCTTAAGACATGAACTGATGTTAGCAGTGAACAGTAACCATTCTTAGTGAATGCTAACCCAGAAGCAAGTAAGTGTAAATTTTTAAAATGCTGCAGCTCGTAACATTTAAGATCACAAAAAAAGCTTGAAGGCAACTAACTATAAAAGAATGAGGATTGTAACAGAAAGTGTGAGACTTACCTTAAATATATTCGTGTGCATTTTTGTTGTGATGAAAAGGAATGTAATGCAGTCCCTAACCTTTAAACTTTTCAGATTTGTGTACAACTCCTAGGTTTTTTTGAATAGCTTTGCAAAAAAGAAGTTTTAAATGTAGCTTATTATTCAGCTTGAATCCTGTCTTTGGCCATGGCCAATTTTTTAAACTGTTTAATAAACTTCAAATAGTTTTAAAGATTTGAATGTTAATGTCTGGAACCAATTAAGATGCAGATTTGCCATAAAAATGGTTTTGATATCCCTGCAAGAATCTTTCTTTTAAATGTAGTTTAGGTTTTGGAAACAAAAAAATTATCATTAGGTTATATCTTTAAATTCTGTTTTTTCTTCACCTAGAGGGTTTGTATCATCATAAATGAAAATTGTAATTCTTGCTGTGCTTGAAGAAAAGATATATGTACACCTGTGCAGTATGTTTCTAAAATTTTGAATTATCAATGCTTCATTAAAAAAAACCATCAGAACAAAAAGTTGAAACCATAAATTTAACAGTACATACATGAAGCTGTAAAAAGTCTAGAAGTAGTGGGTTTATGTGTCTTCCAAGGAGGTGTGGTATAGGCATTAACAATAGCAACTCAGCAGACAACCTCCCTTTCTAATAGTAAGGATTGTAAGCTCTAGAGTAGATGGTCTAACCTATTGATCTTCTGGTATGGAAATGTCATAATACTGCAGGACTGACTTCTGTAATGCAGATGTGGAAGCAGATCCTGCCCTGAGGCAAGTGATGTCCTACATAACCTCCCGAGTTCCTTTTCAGCCTCGTTTTTGGGGTTTTGTGAGAATATGAAGAATATAGCATTTGTGTATTCTGTATTGAGCCTTGCTACTTTGTCTTCAGTAGGATCCTAATCGGAAATGTTTTTTGTTCCCTAACAGTGTTGTTTCTGTTCAGTGATAAATCTGATATTAGAATCAGTAAGTGAAATGCCTTTACACAGTATGGCTCTTAGATGGGCACTGAGGAGACTTTGAGAGCTACTAGTATAAATAGAACTTTATTTTTAGGGTCAAATTCTTTTGGCCCATGTTATTCAGAGACATTCAACAGTTATAGCCGTTATACTCTTTTTGTTCATTTGAGAATTTGGTGAGACGTTTTGCTTTCGAATGACCTAAAGGGAATGGAGGAAGTTGGACTCTAAGGAAATGTGTAGCATCATTACTAACTACTAGCTTTTAACTATGCGGAATTAGCTTAGTTTGTGTTTGGTCACGCTTAATCATTGAGGTTTTTGTTGGTTGTTGTATTTTTATAGCTCTGTCTAAGAAATCAACTGTTTTGGCCAACAAATCGGAAAGCATGAGCATGGTTGTGTGAGAAAGGGAGAAATAAAGATCATTGTGGTGCAAGTCTTATATAAATTGGGGGAAAGTAGCTGGATAGTAGAATCCAGCTTTCTGGATTTTAGACTTACATCCAGTTGCAAGACGGCATTTCACCTGTATCTATGGAGTTCTGGCTTTAATTTTTGAGCAATGCCTATTCTATTCTAATACCTCTTAGATGCATATCTGCACATGAAGAAGATTCCAACTAGTTAATTCAATGTTAGTACTAAAAATAATACCTCAGTTGTAGAGAGAACAGTAGTTACACAGAGAAAAAAAGAGGAATGTCATTGCCTCTAAGAAGAATACTAAGAAAATGACGGTGCGATTCCCTCTATGGGCAACTGGTCCCATAACAAGGAACACCTTGGCCAAAACTTATGGTAAGCTCATTTCATGTGTTTGTATCGTTTCAAATGTAATCTGAAGACCCTAATCTGTTTTTGCAAATAGAGCAGTGTATGTGAAAATCTGCTGATACAGAGAAGACTTACTAATTTGTGAGCTGTATCTGTTTGGAAGAGGGACTGTAGCAGTATGTTCCTAGGTTTGAATGAAGGAAACTAGCTTGAGTGAATCGTCCAGGTGGAAGGAATTCTGGCGAAGGAACTTTCCTTTTGCCCACTATTGTTCTTGTCTTTCAAAACCAAGTTAGTCACGTATCTGTGAAAGAAAAAATGAAGAAAGAAGGCGAAGTAGTATTTATAGTACTAGGACATGGATGGTGGAGCTATTTCATTGCTGACCAGCGATGGCCTTTTCTGACATGATCCATCAACCCTTGGTGTTCTGATATGGAATAGTTTCATTGATACAAAATTGCTGGAAGGCAATAAGAACTTCACCAACAACACTTGATGTGGCAATTTAAGTTGTTCATTTTTAGGTGAAGGCAGAAAAGGTTTAAAACATTGAAAAAGTGTTTAGTTTCTGAAGTGCTTTTTAAGTTCTGAGGGCATTTTGTTATGTGCGAGTTTGACTTGTTCCTGCAATGATTGCTGTCTAGTGTTTGACTAAGACTAACAGCAAACACCATCATCTGTGAAAGAGAACATAAACTTCATTGTCTAGAGGTGAAGACTGAGTTTACTACTTGCTGTACCAACGTCTCATCATTTTCTTTTCCTGAAAATGTTAATACAAGTCATAATTTTGAATGAACGTGTTTGGGTTAAGGGCTTTTCCAACAACCTCTAAAGCTGTTTTATTTGTGTTAGAGCTTTTATTTTATGTTGTTCTGTATGTGGACCCTGCCTACAAGAGTTATAGTTTTTTACAAAAGCATTATTGGCTAATTTCTGGTGTAAAGATTAAATCTCCTCGTCTTATTGCTGAGAATTGCCAGTATCATGACTCTCATTCATTTATTGCTATGAAAATTAAGTACAAATGCACTCAGTATTAATATTGCATTCGTCTTATTTGCACTTTCATGGTAGATACGTACTTGCTTTCTCCAGAGATGCTGGTTGTTGTCTGTGATCCTTGGGATAAGGAAAGCTTTTTACACATATGCCCAGGGTTCCCGTCTGTTACTGTTTGGCAGTCTTCAGCGACCACGGTACGGCTTCTGCTGTCCACATCAATTTTTGTGCACCGAGTGATTGCATGTCCAAGTCTTTGAATGTTTTTGTAGTGATGTGACACGATGGATTTGGACGGGGCTTTATGGATATATAACAGTGCCCAGGCATTTGGTTTTTTTCTTCTTTAGTTTCAAAGATAAGTTATTTTCAGAGATGTTAAAAGATTGTGTATAAGCATGTGGAGTTTGTAGAGGTACACTTCAAAGAGATTTTCGTGCAATCTCTTTGCAGTGGCAGGACAACAGAATTTGGTGGTGGATTGTTCTAGTTAGGTCCTGAATGCTGTTGATTAACTTCCATTTCAAGCTGTAAGGAGCAGGTCATATGCTAATCTAACTAGCACTTGTATTTTTCTTTTGCTATGAAATTTTACGCTATAAAATTCATAAAATGCTGTTGCACTGGCAAGTTGAGCAATTCAAATTTAAGATTAGGTAGTTATTTATTTATACTTTAACACTTCTGATAAAAACGTAAGGACATTAGAAAAAGGTCTCAGTCTGTAGCAGAAATGTCTGCAAAAATTCTTGAAGAAATATCTAAGCCTTGGTCGCTACCAGTTAAAATCACATATGTAAAAGTTATTGTAGCATTAGTTAAATACAGGAGCTGTGTATATGTTTTCTCAGCCTAGTGGGAAAAAATTTTCAGAAATAAATCTGAAGATTGAGAAGGCGACCTGATACTGTTTGGGGACTTACCTTGGCTTAGCCACAGAAAGAGGAGGCCATTAGCATTCTGATTGTGCTGTTGGAGGTTGTTTGTACAAGAGAGGAACTTTAAGCATATTCAGATATTTCAGAAACTCAGAAAACTGGAGGAAGAATTTGGAAGCAGCACATATGATGTTCAGGGCCACTGATATTGATAGCTATGAGCTTTTGGCTTCTGCAAAAGTGGTGCAATGGGAAGAGTAAGTTTTTTTGGTGGAGGGCATCAAGTGTAAAGTGTAAGTTCAAATAAAGCATCTTTTGTCCTCGTCATAAAGCAGTATTGTGCAGCAGAGTAATTTCTTTTATAATTCGGAATTGATTGATGCCCAGCGAGGTCTGTGGATTGTACTCTTCTGGTGCGGGTAGATGCACTTGATACGTGTAATAATGTCCCCATTCACTGGAGTGGAAGCGGCATTGAGAACTGCACCTAACCTTGCTGTCTGCAGCAGCCGCAGCATGACGGATTGCCGAGAGCTCGAACATGTGACTTGAATAGAGGTTTGGCAACACGCTAGAAAATGGTTGTCTGTTTTGGAGTGTGACATGAGGCAATGTTTATCCTGCTCTGTTTCTCCCTTCTCCAAGCAAGAGGCAAGTTGCCAAGCACAGGGACTGAATGGTTTGGATCTTTAGATGGAAACATTTTGCTTACACTCGGGTAAATGAGATGTGCAGATAGCTCGGGAAATCTGGAAGTTGTCCTCTATTTGTAAGATATTTTACTGAGGAGAAATGCAAACTAGAGTGCTCATTCCATGCATATATCTTTCTTTTTCTCTCTTTTTTTCTATAAACCTCTGCCTTATTCCTGTCTGCATTTCCCCCTTTTAAAAAGAAGTTGCCAGACTCAATTTACTAAAAGCCATAATTTTCCAGTGACAAAGATACCCAAATACAGAATTTCTTCATTTCCTCCTTTTCCACAGAACTGAAGATCCATCAACAACAGCTGTTGATATAAATATATACTTCCAGACATGTAGTAAATATGTTGTTAGTTGTTACTACTTGTGTATTTTAGGATAGGTTGTGATTATGATTAAACAGCGTCTAGTTAGGGAGTGTTACGAAGAAACAAAGATCCTGTGCAAGTGTCCAGAAAGCTCAGCTAAGGGACTGCAGTTGCTGTTTTGGCAGCTCCAGCGTTCAGTAAAAAGGCTTCAGCCTCACAATGCTCGTTTTGAAACAGCTCTGAAGTGTCGGTTCTTTTTTATTTACCTTCTAGTTCCTATGCAGTTTATTTCTCAAGCTCTTCTCCAGCTGCAAGGGCTGGTTTAAAATGACATTCTTGCAGATCTGTTCCATCAAGATTTCCTTGGTTTTTAAAAAGCGCCACATATTAAGGTTGAAACCCTCTATCATTCACAGCTTTCAAATTTCAATTAAAATGAATATTCAAAATATTCTGTTTCTGAGTTTCACTACTAGATTGAAGCTGTTAGGTTACTCATAGAGTAAATCAATATGATGCTAAAGAATGGATTTTTTTTTTTGTCTAGTTCAGATAAATGTGGTAAAATAATTATGAAACAAGCTGGGAGATTTCAGATATCTGATGATAGAATAATCTGTGGTGGAGTAGGACTTCTCAGGTGATTACTAATCCTTGGTTTAGCACTGCACTGTGCCTCTAGTGTTGACTCCCGTATTTTAAAACCCTTTCTTCACACTCCAGCTAGTCTAGAGTATAAGCTCTTTGGAGCAGGAACGGCATACAGTTCCATGATGCCAAGCAAGTCAGAGTAGATCTTTTTGGCCCATAACTTTCATCATAAGTAATACTGCAGAACGCTTTTATTTAATAGTTTCTATGGTTATCTTGGAGAGTTAAGTACCTTGAATAAGTATGTGAACATTTCTGAGAGAACATTTCCTTCCCCCATTAAAAAGAGCTAGGAATGGAAAATGGAAAAGCTAGGGGAGAAATTGGAAAACTTATGGAACTTTTTTTTTTGAATGTAAAATGAAACTATGCACAGTATTCTGAACCTTACTCTCCAACGTACTCCTTGAAATTGCTTTCTGCATAAGCTAATATTGCTATGCCAGGTAGTGTTATTCATTTAAAAGCATTGAAGCTTGCAATTTCTGTTTAGTATTATTTCTTAGACTAGTGCTTGAGAATACAATATATCAAATAAAATATGTATACAAATACACAGGAAACTGATATTCAAAAAAATGTTTTGTGAGAATCATGAGTTCTTCTAGATCCACATAAGAGCCTGATGTTGTAATGGAGATAAAAAGTTTTAGTTTACAGGTAAAAATATGGATGTTCTGTTTGAAAATTCGAAATTCTTGTCTTTGGACAAGAACAATCAAATACATTTAAGCCTCTTACTAAGTAGCATAATTCAATTTTCCATACTAGCTATATTTATCATTATTCAGAACTAATTTATTTTCAGTGGTTATCTACATTGACTAAAGTTTTCATGATACATTTATAAAAAAAAAGTGAACAAAATTCAGGCTAAATAAGGAAATAGAGTTCCACTTTTCATTTTTTTTCCCCAAAAAGCAAGGAAAGTCTTTTGCTTCAAAATTTCCAGATGTCTTATGCTTCCCTTCTGACACTGGTGTACCATATAATAATGAAAATACAAGTTTTGGAAGAGCACTTGCAAAGTACTGTGAATGTCTAGCATCTCAGGTGTACTGAGATGAATCCAGAGTGAGACTGAATTTTTAAATGAGTTTTAGGAGCTACTGCTAAAATTTTTCTCCTCTACTCTTCTTCCTACAGTACTTGGGACATGTTGAAGTGGATGAATCCAGAGGAATGCATATCTGTGAAGAGGCTGTGAAGAGACTGAAATCTGTATGTATATTTGTTTCATGAAAAAGCTGCCTTTGGGGCTGCGAGTGTCTCTCCGAAAGGTCTGTTTAGCAGCAGCATTCCCGTAAAAGCCTGAACCTTTGACCCTATGTTAGGAGAACAGTTGGCGGTTTGAGAGTGCTGCTGTGGTTAGGGGGATGTGCTGGTCTGATGATGAGAGGGAGAGAGTTGCAACTGTTCTTTCTACTTGCAGAAACTATTTGCAAAACAAATGTGTAAAAATCCTCTATGACCTTTCAGACTAAGTTGGTACCCCTATGGGTCTTCAACACTTGTTTTTTAACAATTCTTTCTCTCTTTCCCTCTCTCTCTCTCCCTCTGTCGCCTGCCACTTTAATAGTGACTTAATTCACCTTTATTAGAGAAAACGTTACTTGATTATTGCTAGATTTGAACTGCTTTTTTTCTAATGCACTGCAGCATTGTAGTTATGCATGAAATAATCCAGCTTGCATCTGCTCAAAGTGGCCTGAAGGATGCCTAATTCTGAGCTGTCATGAAGTGGGCTGCTCATAGTTTGGCTTCTGTGAACGTTTGTTCCTGCAAATGGCACTTGTTCCAAGTTTGTGGTGCTTCTACAACTCATTTGAAGAGGTCTTGTCATCTCTTTCCTGTTGTGTCAATATCGCAAAATCCTGCAGAAATTGTAAACGCTAAACAGTCAGTGGTCAGTCTATCACGGAACAGAGGCTAAAGCAGCCCTGAAGAGAACAGAAGGAAAAAGGACATTAAAATTTGAAGTCTGAATGATGATACAGCACTGCAGTCCCTTTCGTCACTTCTGTTATTTGTCTTGGCTCTGTACAGTCTTCAGTGATGCCTTTAGCAGAAGAAACTCTTGTATCCTTGCAGCTCAGCAAAATTACTGTAAAGTAAATCGCGCACTCTTACAGCATCTTTGCTAACTTAAAGTGTCTGCTGCTGGACCTTATCTTTTTCCTTGCCAAATGCGACATCTTAAATGGTTTCCAAGAGAACCTTTGTCTTTCCTTCTTCCTAGCACACAATAGAGGATTCTAGGTTAGGTTATCTTTTCTTCCTCCTGTCGTGCTGTAAAGTTTCTGAATTGGTTTAGTGCTCTGATTAAAATCAAGCCTTTTCATTCTTTTCTCTCTTGGCCAATGTAGAGCAACCTGTTAAAGCTACATCCCATCTGTCCCCATTCAATCCAACAGTGATTGATGATTAATTTTGTTAAAAAGGACCACAAAAATATAAAAGAGGTTTTCTTCTGTGGATTAGTTAGGTGAAATTGCAAGTAATGGACACATAACGAATGACATCCATTTTTTGCCTGGTTCTATTCTGTTTTTTTGTTGTATCAGAATTTTTTCTGTTAGCACACCAAATAGAGTGGCATTATCTACCTTGTGTAATTTCTCTCATTGTCTTCTCTGGGGAGCTATGCTGTGAAGTATTTGTTCTCTAAGGTTTTATAAACATTAAGCACGCCAGCCAGGTAAATGCTTAAAAATAATGAGGCACAGGTAAAGTTTAACACCTAGTCTCTGTTGGAATCCAGATAACTCCAGGATTGTGATTCTAGATCAACTGAACTACTGGATCATGTGTCAGATAGCCAACTTTTACTTCAGATTATGCTTCTACACCATGACCCTGTTTTTTCTGCCTAGAGAAATGAAATTATTTCATTTCTCTCTTCTGTGCTTCGTGATTATTCAGAACTGTAGATGGCAACAACTGACCAAGTCTCATTGATTCCTTCAGATGTTTGAAGTTTTGAAAGTTTATCAATAAATTGGACACGAGCACGTATCTCTTGCTGTTTCCATTGTCTCATCTGTCAGTTTTGGAGGTTGAGAAGCAGGTAGATTCTTATTGGGCCCATCGCGGAAGATTCAGATTACTGAGGTGACTTTGGACACTTCAATGACTAGACTCTGTCAGATCCAAGGTTCATTTGGAGCTGCTCAGTGCAACTCCCCTGCCCCCAGCATGTAGGTTTGAAATTTGGGTGCATTTCTTTAGATCTAAAGCTTTGTTAGGACTCTAGCTCCTTACTTTTCTGTGCAATGTCTTCTCTTAAATAGCAAAGCCATACTACTAGAGGATGTTTCAGCATGCAAGGAGTGCAATAAGAATATGGTTTGATCCTTAGGTAGTTTCTTTCTTTCACAGTACTTTGTTATTTTGATGGCCTTTCTCTTGGTCTTGCAAAAATTATAAATTTGAGCTGCAGCTCTTAAACTCCAAGAATGTCTCAAGGGAAGCTGGACTTCGTTTTTCAGATGATTAAAGTATATCCAAATGTGTATGGCCTAGTTTGATCTTTATCATTCTCTTTGTGTAGGTTTTGTAAATCCAGTCAACAGATTGAGAGTTCTCTTCTCCTAGAGACAGAATTGCTGATATATTTGTGTCTTGTAACTTCTAAAAATTAAGTTCTGTCTATCTTTACCTATTTTAATAGATGTATTTTCTCTAATTCTCATTCTCTAACAGTTCATTTGGGGAAATGAAATCTGTTTTTTTCTTTTTTTTAGGGTTGACTAATGGATTTTAATTTTTTTCACGGAATTTGTCAAGAAGAATATATAACAGTATTAATATTGTTAGGAATAGCTTAACTTCTGCTTTGCTTTTATAAAGAAAAGATGCAAACATCGTTATCTCTTTAGTGTGGGAAATATCTTTTTTTATTTTATTACATGGTGGTTTAAAGTGGTACAGTTGTCCTGTGAACACTGGAACTTGCAAAACTTAAATTCAGGTGATGGTAAGCATTTTGTTCTGGGAGTGCTTAATTGACAACTAACTGTAAGAATTCATTTTTAGTTAGAGAATCCTCATTCATAGTGTATCCTGTTATTATAGTTTAATAGCTCCGAAATTTTGTACCAACAATACTACAAAGTGCAAGTTATAATTTTATTTACAATGAATGAAGAGAAACTTGAAGTATGTCCCTGTTTTATGCCATACCGTTTCATCAGACAGTACCTTTCACATGTACAGTACATCATTAATAGATCAGAACCCATGTATTCAGCCATCACCTTCTATTATTAACATCTGGGTTTATTCATGACCAATATAGTTCACAATTTTCCCTTAGTAAGGTATATTAACTGTACGTACATTTTGTTTCTGGTACATTTGGACATTAAGCAGCTTTTTCTCCAAAACCACTTAGCTGAATTAAAAATATTTAGTGCAAATTGGAACCTAATTTTGTAAAGGCCTTCTTATGTGGCCTTGTGAATATGTTTGACTCAGCTACTGGGAGGTAGTGTAAAGACAAAAGTGTACTCTCTCATGTCATGTTTTGATTTTAAATCAGCTTTAGTGTGTAGTATTGGTTTCTAACTTGCCATTTTTTGTTTTAAATGATGCATCTGTTTTAATATATGTTCTTGTTTTAGCAGGTAAAGAAACATAATTTAATATTTTAAAACATGTATTAGTTGTTTCTAAACTACATTAACTTAGTGTTATTTAAAATCCATTTTGCATGATGTCTTTTCCATTAACCTTTTCTGGTTTATTAAAAGTAAATCTTGTTTAACAAGCATTTTGCTGAGAGCAAAATTAACCATCACGTGAAAATGAGGGAGCTTTTGGTGAATCTCTTTAGCTTTTGCTATCTTTAAAACGCTTTTATTTAGTGTAATGCAATAGTCATTGCTCAACTTGGCAGCAGCATCCAACCCTTCTCATTATGTACACAACACTGTGATTAATCCATTAGTTCCCCTTCTAGTATTCAGTGTATCCTGTCCAAATATACGACCATTCTTGCTTCTAAATATCTTTAATCCTTTCAGCTGACTAAAGTTAGAGATGATCATAAACGGTGTGTGACCTGATATAAGGATACTGTAGATATTTCTTTAAAACGTTTTGTGGAAAGACACTGGGCAGAGATACACAGCAAGAAAAGTCAGGAAATGCAAAGTTAAGAGTGACACTCCCTTCTTAACTTTGTGTTTCCTGGTTTTTGTTGGCTTGCGTCAGAACCATAGCTTTGTTTTAAATATAGCCTTGTTTATCAATCACTTCTTGAGATGCGATCTCAGGATATTTGTGATAATTTTTTTAATATATGATCATTTAACAGTATTCAGCATGTCAGAATACTGCTAATTTGGTGCCAGAAACATGCTCTCTCCACCTCCAGTTATTCTCAACTTCTCCAGTTATTGCTATACCATAGTTTTCTTACAAGCTAACTATTTGGAAAGATAGCAAAAGCAACGATACGGTTCATAGCCACCTTCTCTCAAATACTGAGTAGCATTTAGCTATGCGCAGAGAACATCAAGCCTGGTAAAGTATTCTCCCATGAGATCAGTTCAGACAGATCTTGGAGTTTTCTATTTACAGTCTGTTAACAAAATGAAGCTGGTGAACTGAACTGCATGCAAATATGCTTAAAATTGCATTGCCTTTTTTTAATGTGAATTGCGCAATCAGTATAATCATTTCCAGCCTGAAGAAATTTAGAAAAATTTAGTTCAGTTACTTGCATTGGCTTAACTTCTCCTGCTGAGAGCTGAATTTAAAGAAGTCTTGTTGAAACTGTAAATCCAGAGTTGTAGAATGAATACCCAGTATTTGTATAAAGATGCAGCCTTGAAAAGGCTTTGAAGAGAGTGAAAGGAAAAGGGATCTTATTTGTGTTTTGGTTATATCACTTTCCTCACCGTTCAGCGAAGACTGTACAAGATGCTAAGTGTAAGAGTAGCATGTCAACCGAAACAATAAGTAAATAGAATAAGATGAAGGACAAAAATATTTTTTTCAGTGTTTAACCCTGTGTTATACCAGTAATCACAGGTGCTGCTTCACCTTCAAGGCGTTTGTTCTGGCAAAGACTGGTCAGTGCAAAGTAAACTTAACTGTGATTCGAGAGTTAAACTTAGTATTTCACAAGAGCTTCTATAATACAGTGTTTTAACTGTTTAACTACCATGTCTGCTGCCAAGTTTGGTTTATAACTTAACTAAGAGGACTAAACAAGGGAGAGTGAAAACGTAACCACTTTGCATGAAATTGGGGCTGAAGTTCTCTTCTTTCCACCAATTTCAGAGCAGTAGCTTATTAGAATTCTATGTATGCCCTCTTAACTGCATTTTCATGGGATTATTTTCACATTTGCCTGTCGCACCTTCTTATGGATAACTCTAAACACCCCTTCCTTTCCCTCCAAACCCTATTCTTGTGTGTGCTTGTTGGTTTGAAACCCTGGGACATTTTAGCTACCTACAGTAATAGCGCTCGACTTGTCCCCCCTGTTCCTCCAGGAAAGGAAGTTCTTCAAAGGCTTCTTTGGAAAAGTAAGTCTAATGCCTCATTTGTGCTTGCACTATAAGGAGTTACATCCCTGGTATAGCACTGCCATAAGATCAGTGTATTAAGAATCCCTTATTCCATTTCAGAATATTTGCTTCTAAAACAGCCTTGGAAGTATGTTGATCAAGTGGAGAATATGGTTAAAAAAAGCAACCTGAAACAGAAAGCATAAAACCATATGGATCATATCAGAAAACAGTGTTTTGAAATGATTTGATCTCCCTGAAAAAATGTGAATTTCTCTTTCCATCCCTTAAACTTGTGCTGGCCTCGGTCACCTAGGCAAACATCTACAGAGCATCGGGATCTGTGTCTTGTAACCACTTCATGGCTGGCTGCCTTTCACCGCAAGCTTAGACAAACGCTGGCGCAGGGAGAAAGCGTGGAGCCTACGCGTATGGGCCCTTGCACCTTTCTGTCTTGCACATAATCCTAGTTCGAAGATGTGTGAAGATGGAGACCAGGCATTTGCATTCTGTTCCCCCCCCCCCACCAATTACTTTTTGGTTGTATAACTGAAAAACTTGCTGCTTGTATCATCTCATGCTGTTTACGCAAGGTATCTTAGATGGGAGCCCTTCCGTAACGAAGGGAAGCGGCTCTGTCCGCGTCGCGAACGCGCTGTACGGAGACTGGGTCTTTTGTTACTGCTGGCTCCGCGTCTGCGAGGCAGCGTGTGTGTTAACTTCTGAACGCGCTCTCGTTTTACCCATCATCTGTTCCTTGCCTCAGCTGTGTTTGAAAATATCTTTAATATTTTTTCTTAGTTTTCAAGTGGAATAAATCTAAGGAACTGCTTCTGAAATACCTTGTTACAAAGGTAACCTTGGCTTAAATAGAAACTAGCAGGTTTGTAACCCTTTTGAGGGGGTAAAATGGCTGACAGTTTTTTTTTTTTTTTTTTTTTTTTTTTTTTTTTTTTTTACATTTTCTGCTTTCATATGGAAAGCTTTTGGAGCAGATTATTCTCTGGTCACAGATTTGTTTTGGCTTTGGGGAGTAAGGGAGGTTTTTCAGCTGCTCTTTTTTCGCCTGTGGAGAACTGAGGTTGCAGTGTGTGTCGCAGAGAACAGCTCTTCCCCCAGTTCCCGTTTCTTCCTGCAAGCTGGGAGAATGCACCTCTGAGTGGTGTGAACGCTGAAGTGAGAAGCTCTGAATCTTTTTAAGGTCAAAATACAGTGTATGGGAGATGTCAGATTAATGAGATCATTCCTAGACACAAACAAAATTTAAGGGTAGGACACTGCAAAGATTGGAGTGAAAACATGCTGTTTGCTTGATAAGTAACATGCTAAATGCTTCTGACAGTTTGTTTAAAACAAAAAAAAACCCTCAACCTGATCAGATATGTCAGTTGTCTTTTTGCTTATTGGCAGTAACTTATGTAAGGTTACATAGGAAGGTAAATATGTGACAGATTATGGGACAGAGCTTTGCATAGCACTTAAAACATTGACTTTATTTTTTTCTGGAATTACCTATTCAATATGCCAACTTGTCCATTTATATATATATATATATAATATATATATTTTTAAGTCCAATAGTTTGCCACTGCATGTAAATTTATTTTGCCTTTTATTATAACAATTTGCCCAAAAAAGGTTTTGCTTCTACCTGAGATGATAATCCCTTTATTACAACTTGCAGCAAGCCAGATATAGGAAAACACTATTAAAAAAAAAAAAAAAAAAAAAAGGCAAAGTTATTATGTCAGGTCTGTCTGAGGAATAGTAACAATTTTAACATTCTCCTTTTTGACTACCTCCTCTATAACTTCCCCACAGATGCCTTGCATAGGAATTAATAAAATATTCCAGTCCACAGCATAGCTTAAAATTTGCTTTTAAAGAGTTAGTCTGGGTGGGTTTGTTTCTTTCACTGTCTATCCTTCTCCCCAAAACAGGTGAATGAATGATTTGTGTCGGGAAATGTTCACATGTTTAGTCAGGTACCTGGCACTTTCTTTTCAACTTTAAATAAAAATACGTCCTTTGGTACCCGCAGATTACATTTTGGCAGTTTAGTTTTGTATAGCCTATGAAACGTACCTAAATCAACTGCCTTTTAAGGCACCTCCTCATAATTTAAAGCTAAAGCTTTTTTGTTGTAATTAACAGTAGTACAGATGTGGTGACCTTTTGCATGTTTATTCCCACCAAGTACATGTGTTTCTCTGCATGCAATGTTTTATAGAGACTGAAATAAGAAATATTCTTTTCTTATGCTTCAGGCTTACAGCTGTTTTTAAGTCCCAGGATAGAATAAAATAGGTAGATATTGAGAAACTTGCAATCACCAGAAAGAGCAGAAACAATTGAAAAGTGTTTCAAACATGCATTATGTTACTTCTGTTTTGGTATCCTTAAAGCTTTATTTTCCACCTTGCGATACCGCTGCTGGGAGCTCCACACCCATTCCTTCTACTAGGTGAATAGTCATGAGCAGCAGTGCTGTTTAGGACGTGCGTTTTGCCTTTCGTCTGCTGCGTTTCCCTGTCGGCACCCCGAGCTGGGGCTCAGTTTTTTCTCCTGCCTGGAGGCCTCCAGGTCCTGCTTCATTTTCAGGCCCTGCCTGCTGCTAGCGAGATGCTCATGATCGATGTCTAATCGAGTCTCCTGGTAGCAAAATTTGAGGTGATTTTTGATCCAATGGGTACTGCTTATTTGCTTTAAATACTTTTGTTTCTAGTCACCTGCACACTTCAGTGCTGATTACTGGAGTCTGGCACAACTTTGTCATTATGCAATAAATAGAATAAATCTTCTCTGTCCTGCACTGGAGTTCACTTCCCAGGCGGTATCTTGCATCCAGGCTGATCTTTGTCCCGTGTGTGGTCAGGAGTGAAAACACTCGTATCTGCTTCTAATCGTGATACACTTGGCAATACTATAGTAGAGGAGCACTTTGATTTCCAGAACTGATACAAACCAATTCTGTGAAGCGTGTTCCTGTATACATCGAGAGCTGGCATGGATAAACTAGGATTCAGTAGATAGAAAAATCATGTTTCCCCTAGCAGTGATAGCTGTGGATTTGGAAGTACAGACTGTGAGGACGTCATTATCAGCTCCAAGCTCCACCATAAATCTAGAAGATGGGATTGGGACAGAGAGGTGGTTTTTGTTTTTCTCTTGGTGTAGAAAACCTAAGAGTGGTGATCTTGCAGTAGGAACCTTATGTTTCTAGTGTGAGAGAAGGGCTTAGATGACCCTCTGGCCTTTTCACCTTACTCTGAAAAATTTGAAATATAGTTGCATGTCTTAGCTTTCCTAAATCCTCATGTAGTAAAATAGCAGATGAGGATTAGGTCTGTTGAAGTTCTGTGTTGACTTAGGAAGTATCCAGCTGAGTTTAACTCAGCCAGTTTAATATAAACTTCAGGAACTGTTTGCTACTTCAGTCTTCAGAAACAAGGTTTTACTGTTTGCTGGGAAGACATGTTTCTCTGTTTTCTCTGTTTCTAATGACAGTAATGTAAACCAAACAGTTCCCCCCAGGCCTCATCCTCTCTTGATTTTTTTCATATTTGCTTGAAATAAAGGTGTTAAGACTAATGAAGACTAATGAAGAAACTGGTATTCCTCTTTAAAACAATTCAAGGAGACAAATCTTTACAAACCATCTGTTGCTGGGAATAGTAGGGAGTTTGAAGCTCTGAAAGCTAGAGGAGCACTGAGAGCATAGACCTGTGTTCTGTGGACATTGGTGTGTACTGCCTTTTAAGACCAAAAATTAGAAGTCACTTTTAATTGATGCAGTAATTTTAGTACATATAATGGCAACTTTAAGCACATCTTCCTTTGTGAGTAATACTCATTTCATTAAGCCAGCCTTCCAGTGTCTGTCATTTTTACTTTAAACCTTCTCTGGGATATTCAGCAGTTGAACATTTGGAAACTTGCTCCTGCAAGCACTTCTCTGTAGCTTGCTGTCATGCTGTGCTTATTTTCTCTCTCTTAATCACTCTTCTGTACAACTCGTGCCGATCTCCATTCTCACCAGACTTTCTGTAAATGCTTTGGTTGTCATTGCTGCCTCAGAAATTGGGACAGATAGTTTTCCTTCCTCCTTCCCTCCTCCAAATCAAACGAAAGTCCTGCCAGGCTGGTTTTCTTCACACTTTCTGCTTACTCTGATAATGAAACCAATGTGATATAAGAGGAAACTTACCACTCTAAGATAGAAAAAAATATTTCATCCTTACAGTGTTGAAATTGGTGGTGTGAACTTGGAACAGGCAGTAGCTTATGTCAGAATGTGTCCTTGCTCCATTACTTGCTATATGAATATAAACTACAGACATCTGCAATGAGCTAATAAAAAAATTGGCGATTCTTGCACAAAACCACTAACTCTTACTCCCCTTTTTTATTTGCTGCTCTGTTCCCTCCCTGCAGTGGTCTGTGGCAGATGTCATTAGCAGCCACAGACGATGTTGACCTAATGTATCAAAAAAAGGTTGGGGGGAGAATGGTTTATCATCTGCCTCAAAGGTGAAAGAGCAGAGCATGGGAGTTGTTAATCACAGCAATGCATTAGAAAATAGTGAGGTTTTTCTTTCTAGTAGTAGTCTTCTGTAACAAGCAGTAAAATCATGCTGACATGTCGTGCCTCTTTTCTGCTCAATGAATTTGTTTCAAAAGAATGTTGTCCCACATGTTTATACTGTGTTTTGCAACTTTCCCTTAAACAGTAAACAGTCTAGAAAAGAATCTGCGGTTTAAATGGCTCTTGAAGCCTTTCACTGTTTCTCACTTTTACTCTTAGCCTCAGCTTGTGGCAGCTGAAAGTTCCCACAGTCTGAGCTTGGAAAATAGCCAGAATGTTTCTCTGCTGCTTCGGTCTGCTGCACACAACTGTTTTTTAAAGCTACACATCAAATGGTTAATAAACCATAATTTTCCATCTCTTTTGAAAGTGTCACGTTCAGCTCTTAGTAAATTTGAGAACCATGTTTGGATGATTGATCTTAGCATTACTTTCATAACACAATAACTGATGATTTTTGGGTGCTTTTAACACTGGTTTAAGGTGATGCCAAGATTCTGCCATGCAGCTATTGGGGCAGAGGGTAGGGCTGGTGGAAATACCAGGTAAGAATTTTCCATGCTTGAACTTGTGCTAAAGAAGCTACCTGTGGTGTAACTCCTTATGAATTAGTGTTATCTGACTCTTTATTCAGTGGAATTCTTCACCCACTTGGTCAGTCTTAAATTCTTTACTTTAAATGAATGTTTACCCTGTTTTTGGCTCCACCTGTTCTGTGCCCTCTCCCCATCCCCATTATGCTGTTGCTGTTTCTGAAATCCTGGCTTTGGCTTGGTTCTCTGAATGTTTTGCAACTTGGATTGAGTATCTGGCTTTGGGCACCCTACTGAACGTGGACTTCATCTGCACTTAATGTTATGGTTCTTGGAAAGGGGAAATGGGTGGCAGTCTGACATCATTGGCATAAAGCTGTTTTTTCTTTCTTTTTTTCTTTTTTGAAAGACTGGAAAGAAAGCAGTTAAAGCAGTCCTGTGGGTTTCGGCGGATGGACTCAGAGTTGTAGATGAGAAAACAAAGGTTAGATTTCCCTGGACAAAATTCTAAGTCTCTATATAATAACATATGTGCTATAACTTTAAATGGACACCAGTCTTTATCTTAATGCAAATTAATGTATTTGAAAGGAAGATATAAGTATATAAAATTTTATCATTTCTTGCTCAATAAACATATGTATGCCTGATAATTTTTTCCATAGTTAATTCCACAGTACTGTCAAGCCACATTAGAGAAAGATGTGGCAGAGAGTGCAAGCTTGGAATCATGGTTTTGTTGTATCTGCCAGAAGAATTATCTGTTCTTGATGTATTCTGCTGGCATTGAACTTGCAGAGTCCCTTGATTTTGTTCTGTACCACTGTAGAAGGCTGAAAAAGTAGTACCTGAGAAAAATTGTGTTACACAACGTAATTTTCATTGTACCCAAGTTCTAGAAGAATGGGTTGGAATTAACAAGAACTAGCTTCCAAAAATGCAATAAAGAGAATAAATGAAGTAGGGTTGTGCCTTCACTAAATATCTTAAACTTATCTTAAACTCTGGAGATAAGTAGTAACTGGGTATCAAGTTCTATAATTTCTAATAGAAATACCTGAACTATTGGTCTGAAGGGGAAAACTAATGTATTTATTGTATCTTTCTAGACTGTGTTTTACAATTTTTATTATGAAATATCTCAATATGTAGCACAAAGGGGTATGTGTGTAAGTAATAGCAAATCATTCTTAGTTTGAACTAGATGTAGGCAAATAGAAATAATAGCTTTAGGCTTGCCTGTGTAAGCTTACTGGTATTTTAAAAGGTGACATGGCTATCAGCATTTTTTTCCCTCACTAGTCTGAAATGAATTAATTTTATATTCATGTAATTTAACACTTACTTTGTCAATATAGAAGATGATTTTTGCAAGCCAAAGCTGATGAGCAGGTAGAGATAATTCATATCCCTCTGCAGTACAATTGCTGGTCAAATACCTGCTCTTTGGATAGAGATCTCCAGGGCTGTTTTTATGGTATGTTTTATTAGCACTAAAATTACTGTCTGTTAAGAATTCGATCTCTAATGCGAATATACCGATGCAGATGAATTCAATTTAGTGATTTTTCTCTTTTTTTTTTTAATAAATGTATTTTTAGAAATGCTACTGCAGATATCTAATCTTGAAAATGAATTTTTATAAGCTGTGCAGTCCCTGGAGGTAATTAAAAGAAAAGGGTTAAAAAAGAGTATATAGCATTGCCTCCTGGTGGTTGAATACATAAGCACAGGTACCAGCTGCTAATCACCAAGCAGTGGCAACGATTCTGACAAAATAGCGGCTAATTTTTTGATGAAGAGAGCGTAGTTCTCAAACTGCTCTAGCGCCTGGTGAGAAACACTTCTCCCTTATTCTCCCATGGCTTCTCCCAGTCTATATGAGCAAACCAGAGGTGTCTGATACTGCCAGTTCGGTTGGTGCTTTTGCATCCAGTCCCTGCTGAGCGCATTGGTTTATCAGCTGCTGCTTTCTGGGCAGTAGCTACTAGACCTGCTCACAATTTGCTGGCTTTTCCCATCAGTTTGAGCGCGTTGCACTTTAACAATGGTAAAGATTTTTTGATGGCTAAGCTCACCAGAGCTGCTATGAGAAGAGAAAAAGAAAAATTCCCTTTTCCGCTGGGCTAGCTCCACAGAGGAGCGATCCTAACAGTTGTTCGCATCCCTAAATTCGGAAGCGGTTGCCTTGTCACCCTTCCGCCAAAGCAGGCGGGCGGAAAATGTCATCTGTCCTTTTTTGTTTCACGCTGGGAATGGTTTCTGTTGTGAACTCATTTGACAGATAATTGTAGTCAAGCCAGGTTTTCTTCTCTTTGGTAAAACTCATCTTGCAGTTATTGCTGAAAATTACTTACTTAAGAGTTTCTCCACACTTCTTCA
Organism: Rhea pennata; assembly: GCF_028389875.1. NCBI lineage: Eukaryota > Metazoa > Chordata > Aves > Rheiformes > Rheidae > Rhea > Rhea pennata. The sequence goes on along the minus strand of NC_084667.1, from coordinate 14,920,491 downwards.
CGTTTGTTTTATTGCGGGGGGGGGGAATCTCTTTCCTCTAGGATCTTATAGTTGATCAGACAATAGAGAAGGTTTCTTTCTGCGCACCAGACAGAAACTTCGACAGAGCTTTCTCATATATCTGTCGAGATGGCACTACAAGACGCTGGATATGCCACTGCTTTATGGCCGTAAAGGACACAGTAAGTATAGTACAGTGCGTGCCCAACTTTTCCTGCTTCCAACTGGAAGTTAGACTCAGAAAATTTAACTATGCAGAATACTGCAATAAGTTTTGACTTCAGCTAAAATATTACTTAGTCCTTGAAAAATATTTTACTTCTAATTCTCTATATCTGAATTATTTGCCATCCCTCTGCGATGTCACCTTGCAGAGAGAAACGGTGCGCAGCATGCTGTGTAAAAGGAATGCAGTCAGCCTCAGCTCTCTCTAGCAGAAGGGAACTGCTCTTCTAAAAATAGACAGAAGATATTCTCATCTGAAAATGTATACAGCCAAAAACTGAAACAGCAGTGACAGTTTTTCCAGGATAAAAATCATAGTGAGTAAATAGACTTATGAATGCAGCCTCTTGTATGCAAATGTTATCATGAAGGGAGAGTCATTTGAATACTAAGGGATGGAGCTAAAATGAATTAAATTGCGATCCTGTTTGCTTCTAAGCGATAAGAGAAATTTTTCCAGTAGAAGGTTTGAAAGTAGGTTACTTTCATCACTCATTTGCTGTGTAGCTTTAGGTAACTCATTCAGCTTCCTGATCTGCTCTTCTGTTGTATCTTACCTGTATTATACAAAGCGCTTGAAACCTCCTAATAGTAAGTAGTACAGACAATTATTCTGAATATGCAAATTTATAGAGTAAACTCTGCATAGCTGCATGTTCAGAGCAATTATATTTGACAATTTGTTGTTTCTCTTCAGAGAGAAATGGTGGGATTAGAACTTCCCAGTTACCAGCTATAGCAGATGAGTTGAGCCATTGGTACTAACACCACCTCTGACTCAGCTCTAGCCTCCGTATCTGCTGGGTTGCCAGACTTCCTCTGACTTGAATTTCATTTCCTTATTGCAGTTATAGGACAGCTGATCCTTTTGACCTCACTGATTAATAATAGAAGTGCCTTTTGGAAGGCTTAGAAACATTTTATATGCAGCAATGATGAGTTACTTCTGTTCTTCTTACGACGAACGCAGCTGAACTTAAACCTGAGTCATGGGGATCCCCTGTGTCCCTTTTGTGGACTGCTGGGTCTTCTGTCTTCTAAATGGGAAGTTGGGGGTGGTCTGATGCAGACAACGGACAGAGAAAAGAATGCAGAAGCAGCTTGATGGGGGCTTTATGACATGATATATTATTTATTAATATAATAAATATATTTCTATATATGAGAAAATTCTGTTGCACTTGGGGATTTTTGTTGCTAAGTAAATCAGAGTCATTCTGGGACCCATTATAAAGCCTAATTTAAGAACCTAGTAAGCATATGTTTCTCCAAAAGGTACTTTTAGTACTTGTTTGTGCTTTAGTCAGGGCCATTAGACATATGAGTAGTCATAGCTGTGCCTTAATTTTCACATACTTGCACACAACAGTAGCGTCTCCTCGAGCCCTCTGTAAACTTTCCCCATGTATGAGGATAGCTTTCATTTATCCTTCAGAACTTATACCTGTATAAAATAGCTTCACAAGAGTTCCTTTTCACGCAGATATATCCAGAGGCAAGGGACCTGTGCAGACACGTTACCACACTAGTATCTTAGTAGGAGAGAAACAGGTTATCTGACAATCTCTTTCATTTCTGGGTGGCCTTCTCAAACACTGCTTGTGCATTAGTAGCTGTGAGTCTTTATACACCAGCTTTAATTTAAGACCCATGTAATACGGCCAATTACAGTAGTTCTCTTTAATACCGTAGTTAGACTCCTCTTGTAAAGGCAAGTTATCACCTCACAGCGCTTGGAGCACACGTATGTTTCTGTTGCGGTTACTGCATGATGCAATGTTGTCTTGCGCAGGGGGAAAGGTTGAGTCATGCCGTGGGCTGTGCATTTGCAGCATGCCTGGAGCGAAAGCAGAAGCGAGAGAAGGAGTGTGGAGTGACTGCCACCTTTGATGCCAGCAGAACCACCTTCACCAGAGAGGGGTCATTCAGGGTCACTACAGCTACTGAGCAAGCAGAAAGAGAGGAAATTCTGAGGCAGATGCCGGATGCTAAAGGTACGGGGTGCAACTTGCCCAATCCTTAAGCAAGCAAAACTCAGTACTGAGATGAACTGGGGCCTACTCAAGAGCTGAAGGTTAACTTCCTTGCAAAATTCCCTCTCTTTACCCTCATTATGTGCAAATCATGTTCTGAAACACTCTTGTCATTTCACAAGATGGAAAAATGCTCCCAGATCACTCCTAGGGCATTCTCCCACATCTCCTCTAGAAAAAGTGTGAGTGGCTTCATATGTGAAAGCAACTGGACAGAGTTGCTCCTGCTTTGTTTTACCAGCCTGCTTTATGGCAGAGATCATCGTAAGTGCCATACTAAATGACCTGATTAGAAAAATTTTATGAAAATATGACAACATGAGTTTACTAGACTTGAAGTGATCCTTTGTTGAAGTCTACAGCTTATGGTAAATGAACGGAAAGTGATATACTTTTTTTCTTACCAGGAAAACAATATATTTTTATTTTGATTTTAAGGCAGATTACAAAGTTTATTTTTAGTATTATATTGCATGAGGGAAGAACAGGTCAGTTGGTGTGCTTTCCATAAAAAACAGTAAGTAATGCAGCCAATGCACTGTGAGTTACATTCAAAAATAATTTCTGGTGGATTGAGAGGAGTTAATTCTACTTCATAACCATTTAAAATGCAGAAGTGTTCTCAAATTCGTGTGGTAGTAGCAGGACTTCTTACCCTATAGTGTTACTATAGATGGTAGAGTTTTAAGACTACAAGAGAATACTTAAAATAAATACTGTCTGTAGCTCATCTTAGAAGTGAACTTTTGTTTCAGAGCGTTCCACAGCAAGTTTTATACTGCCACTCTGTTGCAAAACTTTAATCTTCGTTTTCATCATCTATCTGCTTGTTCCCATACATTAGTTTTAGAATGTGCTAAATGAAGCTTAAATGCAAGGCCTTTGTTGCTTGAGGGCATGAGTCAAAGTCTTGACTCAATGAAGGTGTGTGAAATCCTTTCCAAGAAAGACTGATTAGAAAAGTTTCACTTGAATGAGCTGCTGCAACTCATGGGTACTGAAGTTTGCAGACAACATAATTAGTTCCTCCTACCATTCCAACTCCTCAGCAATCTCCAGAGTGACTCTTCTCTTTACCAGCCTTCTAGTTACTCTGTTGATGTGTCAACAACAACAAAAAAAAACCCTCATTGTTTGAAAAACTATATCTTAAAATAAGTTCACCCTAGGATAGCAAAATTTTCCATTCTCTCCCTCTCTCTGTTGACCTACTTGAATACAAAAAGCTGTGTTTATTGCTTTCAAAGCTGATTCATCTATGCCATGAGTTAAAGACAGTGCTCTTAAAGATGGAGAAATCCCCACTGCTGTTCTAATCACAGGTATCATGATCTAAACTAGGCTTAAACCTACATTTCAGCAGCTAGGTCTGTTTGACCAAAGTACTGTGATACTACACAGAACTTTGCAAAATGAAGCATCTGACTTGAAACTGCCATTTTCAGTATAACTAACTAGTGTCTGAAACATTACAGCTAAATTCAGTTGAAGAGGTGCCACAGGATCTTAATATCTTTGCTTCATGTAAGCGTAACTGGTGTTAGCATAGCCTGCCATCTTGCAGCACAATTCCATGTGATCTGTAACCTATTCCCTGGAGGAAAGGGGGAGCTGCTGTTTGAGCACTGAATGCAGCCCAACCTATTAAGTGCTGTCTTTAGCCTGCTGAAGCTTGTGCAGGATGTTTGGCTACTGCTGCTGATCCTGCAAGGGTAGGAGGGCAGCTTTTACAAGAAGGTCTTAAAGCTGGCTTCTGTTCCCTGCAACTGCTGAGCAGTACCACCCTCATTGACTGAATACAGTTAATGGTAAGATAATCTGTTTTTCTTCCAGTTCTCCATGAGGCAAAATAAAGGAATCTCCCAGCACGCTTTTTAATTTGAATCATAAAAAGTGCAGGTATTTCTAGAGCAGTGACCTCAGCAGTAGCTAGAAGGAATACATATGAGGCCATCGTTTCTATGAACTGGCTAGGCTCGGTAAGCTTCTCTTTGGAAACTGGATTTGTGGTAAAGTGGCAAGATGAAGACAATGAAGGTATAAAGAGATTACTTTTCTGCAATAGTATTAGAAACTCCTTTGTGGAAAAGTACCAATGATACAAATTTCTGCGACTTCTCTTCCCAAAATGAAATAGGGGTGAGGGGAGGGCGTGCAGTTTAACAGTGCTTTGCTTTACTCTTCTAACCTCACTCTATTTCCTCCATCAGCAGAACCAGAAGTGAAGACAGTAGCGCCAAGTGCTGCACCAAACAATACTGCCCCCTCTCCTGGCTCGCCAACCTCTCCTGTTGCTGATGTCGCTGCCTCTCTGGATAAAGAAATGAACAATCCCCACGCTATTCCTCGGAGGCATGCCCCTATAGAACAGCTTGCCAGGCAAGGTTCTTTCAGGGGTTTCCCTGCCCTCAGCCAAAAGATGTCTCCTTTTAAGCGCCAATTGTCTTTGCGAATAAATGAGCTGCCTTCAACAGTGCAAAGGAAGACTGACTTCCCTATGAAAAACTCAGGTAAAACCAAATGGTTCGAGTGAAACATTACCTTACGTTGTCTCTTCCTCCCTTCCTCTTCTGTGGCTTTAAGCACCTCACTATTTGGCTGTAGTAAATCCTCCTTCTTCCCCCAGTGTGGATCATTTCTCACCAACAGCGAGTATCACCAGATCAGAAAAAAATCTAATTTGGAAACATGCAAGAATTTCAAATACAATATTCACATGCAGAAGACAAGTAGCTATAATCCATATTTGAAACATTGGAGCAGAGCTTGAAGTGCTCCAGGAATAGATGTTGGTGATTAAGTAGGTGCTGCTCTTTCCTCTGAGTCACTGAACCAGTTCTTCAGCAAATGCCAGAGCATCTTGACAGACAAACCCCTCCAAGGCCTTAACCACTTGTTGTGGGATCTTGTGATATTTTTCCTCATGCCTGTCCTTCCATTTTTCTGAAATCCTCCTTTTGAGAGCAGTGAAACCTCTTTTCACCTCCTTATATGTAACACCTTTACTGTTTAGCTGATATAACCAACTATTATCAGTCATGTATGGTGCTGTTTTGACATAATAGCTGTGGGATTTTATAGAATCATCCCAACAGAAACATCTGGGGTGATTAGTACCTTGCATAATATCCTAGAATCCCTTCAGCTAGGTTAGCCTGTAGGACAGCTATGCTCTCATGTGGCAACAGAGATAGTTTTAGGGTTCTAAGCTTAAAAAAAAAAAATACTGCTGCAGAGGCAAAAACACCATCGGTATCTAATCTGACTTCACTTACGATTCTTATTTGGTGGCCTGGGCATTAAGACCAGCATTGAGTTAATCAATTCAACACTAGTACTGCATTGCTCACAAAAGTGATGCTGATTGAGCATACTATGATTTCGATTTATTGTGCGGATGTTCCCATGTATGCAGCTGTCACTGCTGCTTATGTCACACTATATGCATTTTATTGGAATATCCCTCAAAGAATTAATTTTGGAGCACGTTTCACCCTAAATTTTAGGTACAGTGCATGTCATGCCACCTATCCTATGTTATTTGTACTTGCTTTGTATTTCTGCTTATTATGCCTGCTCATGTCACTTCTGTGTAATGAAGGACTGATAATCAGCACTTTTCAAAAGGAGTGCAATTAGAAATAATGAGAACATCTGGTAAGTCAGCAGTTTACTCCAACTGTCACTGTATCTACACTATGCTGATGTATTTAGTTTAAAACTGAGAGTGAGTGTCCATTTATTTGAACATTAAGCTTTTGTTTTTCATAATTTTCACGGGGATTTCAGCTACTGCTGTACTGGGGCAATCAGCATTCCAACTGTAGACTTGACTTGCCACTGTGCATTCCTGGCAACATGTTTAAACTTCATTTAGTTACTGTGGGAGTATGTTATTGGAACAGTTAAATCTATCATCATAAGCATTTTCATTTCACAGAATGCCAAATCTTAGTGCTAAATCCTTGATATATTTAGCACGCTTCAATACCAAAAGATTTAGGTCTCTATTAAAGCTATAGAAAAGCCTTTCATTTTCTGTAATGAACATCCTCTTCTATTAACAGGGAGAAGCAGTAATAACTGAAAAACCGACTTCAAATCTGGAACTCTGATCTCCCTACCCTTTTGACTTTAAAAAAAAAAAACAAAAAAAAACCCAACTCTGATATGGCTATTTCTACAATCAGATCTTCACCACAGATTTAAAAGAAGCTGTCATGCAACTCAGTAGAAAGAAAAGCTAGGATATAAAGGAACTAATTAAATTTCAATTTAACATTAGTTTCATACATTTCAATTTAACATTCAATTTCACATTTAATGTAGCTTATTTCTCTTTCCCTTAAACTTCTAATTTAATGATTTTTTTGTTTATTTTTTCAGTTCCTGAGGTAGAAGGGGAAGCTGATAGTATTAGTGCTCTCTGCTCTCAGATCACCAATACTTTCAGCACACCAGCGGAAGATCCTTTCTCTTCAGCCCCCATGACAAAACCAGTCACAGTAGTTGCACCACAGTCTCCTGCCTTTCAAGGTTTGTGATTTCTTTGCTTGCATGATGGTCATGCTGAATGAGGCTTGAATGCACATAATGTCGCTTTCCAGCAGCACATTGTCTTAATGTCTTGTGTAGTCCCGTATCTATATTTTTGGAGGAATGCATCCTGCTTTATTCATTTTGTCTGTTGAGGTTTTTTTCTGTGGTTTTGTTTTTAACCTTAATCAAAAAAAAAGTTTGTGCACCTACCACATGCTAGTTACCTGTAAAAAGTACTGGCTCTGAGATAATGGCAGTTTAATATTCTGCCTACTTAAGTGTAATACCTTAAGAACTGTATCACGGGAACAAAATTCCACAAGGGAAGTGGATTGTGTGCTATCAATCACATCATTGCTGTTTTTCACTTGTGGAAACACTTTGATAAGTTGTGGAGAGATGCCAACTACAGAATTCTTAATAGCTTCAGAACTTTGGTCCACTGATTTTTTTTTTTAATATGTATATATAAGTAGTGTGAGAAAAGAACATCTCCTTGTTAAATGTAGTTACTGTTACTTAGCATCTAAAATCTGTTCTTCCTGTAAATCTAAAATTAATCATGTTATTGTAACTTCCAGTGAGTCATATCTCTATAAAACCAGCAAATTTAACTTCAGTCTGAAGCAGGTATTATCAGAATACAAGATCTCATCAAGTACATAAAAACCCACCATCCCACAGTTCAGTTAGCAAGAGCTGACTTGGTGATGTGGTATTTACTAGCATTATCAGTGCTCAGTTCTGTTTTGGCTAATTTACACAAACCGCTGTCATGTCTAAAATTGTTGCGTGTTGATAGGCATGACCTGGCCCACTAATATTCCCGTCATGCGCATGCCTTGCATGAATTAATTGCACTGATGTTGTCTGCTCCCATTTTAGTTAATGGCACTGCCTCTGCCTTCTGTGTGCTTGCTGCTAAACCATCCCAAGCTGCTGTTGTGTCCACAGCTATGCCAGTTCGTGAAACCAATCCTTGGGCTCATGCTCCTGCTGCTAATACTGGAGCTGCAGCCATGGTCTCCGGTAAGATTGGAAGTAGATCCTGTGCATTTCTGAGAACTTGGATCAGAAGCATAATTAAGCCCTTGAGACAACTGTTCAATGCCGCTTTATTAAAAAGTGGAAGGAACAGTGACAAAAGGCGGAAATAGTAGCCTTTTGCACAAGTGGATGGAGGGAAACTATGAACTCGTCGGTTCGGGGTCTATAAGCTTGCCTTGGCAGCTTTTTAGAAAATCTGATGCTTGAAAAGGAAATAATGAAACAGATTCTCTCCCCTTCATCCCCAAACACACACTATCTGTGTACCCGAAATAATTTTTGTACGTTCTTTCCACCAAACTAAGTAAGGAGAGAGTGAGTAAGTCAGTCAGGTGCTTAAAGGTTTTATAAGTTCATGTCTTCTGTTTAATAAGTTTAGTGTGTCCCTCCAGTCCTTGTCTATATTTATATACAACGTGAGGTAGGGATTTAAATGGCTGTCACCCACGTGGACACTTATGCCAGAAGGCTACAGTCAAACTAAGACCATTTCCTGGTTAAAGCTCAACTAGAGAAAAAGCAACCTGGCTAGTGAAATAAGTTGTATTTGGCCTTGTGAGAGTACCAGACCCATTATCAGTAGATCTTCCCCCATAAAAGTGAGACCCCCCCCAAGCTCCAAGAGCTCCTGCTGTTAAAAAAAAAAAAAAAACCACTAATCTTTAGGTGCAGTTTCTCCAGTCTCTACAATCAGCTTAAATTAAGAGTACTGAGCCATATTGATACTCTACTTCTGCAAAACACCTAGTAACATAAGAACTGAAGAACTGCCATCCAGCGTTCCCTGGTTGCTTTTCTCATCACATTGGAAAGTTGGTGAGGTCCTACTGGAGGGAAAAGAGAGTTTAATACAGTAGGGAGAAGGAAAACAATAGAATTCAGCTGATGGGATATGGTTGTGAACTGTGGGAGGAATGGAAATGATGGTGATTATTTTTTAATTGTTGAAGATGATAAATAAGTAAGTTAAAAGCAGAGCTGTTTTTATAGGAAGAAAGTCTGAAATATTAAGTGTTGAACATTGCAAAAGAATTAGAGAGGTTAACAGCCCGAGTTACATGTGGAGAGAGTAAGGAAAGAGTGGAGATGAAGGACGAATATGAACAAGGGAGTCATAGTAAGTACAGTTTATATATGTTGTAAGTTGATAGATGTACTTAAACATTCATTTAAGTGGTAGGAAGTATTCATGCTTCACTTTGACATATATGATTAAAAAAAAGGAACGGTGTTTTAACTCCTAATACAATTACATTACTGTCTTATAAGTGTAAAGCATTAATTTAGGATGCAGGGCAAGTGAGCCTTAAAAACAGCTCTGCATAGGTTTGTATTCTTTCAATCCACCAGTCCTGAGCTGTATATTCAGAAACTGATGAATCTCTTAGATTGGAGAAATTAGTGGTTATGGACTAGGTCGTTGCTGCTAAGTAATAGCGAAGGCAGGTGGCATTTCTGCATGCCCTGAAGTTTCAGAAGTCTGCTATTTAAATAAATAAAAATAATAATCTGCGTTGTAGTGAAGCAGCTCTTCTCCATCCCTTCTTGACCAGTGTCCTCCTATCACAGAACAGTATACCAGGATACAAGAATATGCTTCCACTAGTGATTGCATCCTCTCAGCTGTGGAGGGAGGGAGGCCTCTCTGTTCTTGCATGCATCTTCCAATCTTTCCAGCTAGCACTGATCAACAAGTGAGGAACGGAAGGGTTAATGATCTCCCCAAACTTTCCTTTCCAGGAACTGAATGGAGCACCTCCTCAGGTGCCGCCTCACCAAGTCTCTTCCAGGGAAATCACAGACGTACTCCCTCAGAGGCAGACCGCTGGTTGGAAGAGGTCTCAAAGACTGTGAGAGCCCAACAGCAGCCAACGCCAGCCCCGCAGCCGCTTCTACAACCTCCTCCAGCAACTTCCCAGTCTGCACCAGCTTTCCCAGTGAATACCTTCATTGCACCTCAACCTGTGCCAGTTGGTGTGGTACCGCCCATGCAGCCAGCATTTATTCCAGCTCAGCCCTACGCTGTAGCGAATGGGATGACCTATGCAGCTCCAAGTGTACCTGTGGTTGGCATCACGCCTTCCCAGATGGTGGCCAATGTCTTTGGTACTGCAAGTCACACTCCAGCAGCCCATCAGTCGCCCAGTCTTGTTAAACAGCAGACATTCCCGCAGTATGAAACCAACAGTGCTACAACCAGCCCTTTCTTCAAGCCACCTGCGCAGCATAACGGTTCTGCAGCTTTCAATGGAGTGGATGGTGGCAAATGGGCTGCAGAGGACAAGCATTCGCAGCCTCCTGCAGCTGCTCCACAGGTAGACCCATTTGAAGCACAGTGGGCAGCACTGGAGAGCAAGGCGAAGCAACGCACTAATCCCTCTCCAACTAACCCCTTCTCAAGTGATTTACAGAAAACATTTGAGATTGAACTTTAAACAGTCCTGCAAGGGAGGGTAAGTTGTATATTAGTATAGAGGGATAAAGGGAGCAGAGGGGACTGTTTCTGATCAGTTTGCTTTGATAATCCAAAAAAATAAGTCCCTTCAAATGAAAATGGGTTAGGAAGAAGGAACAATCATGGAGACGATATAAACACACAAAGAATTTAATGCACCGTTCTCAAGAGGAGACCTGAAGCCACCCCAGCCTGCAGTCTTCTCCCTCCTGGAAGTCAAACAGAGCCAAGAAGGGCACCAGTCCTGAAGCCTGTTCTGCAGAAACATCAATGATCTCACAGAGAGGAAGACAAGTGCTGTACCTGTATCCTTCTGATGCCCCGTGAGCGCTGGACTTTGCCCCCCACCTCGGCTCCTTGCCCCCGGGAAAGAGGTGTGTGTGGGGGAGGGGGGGGTGGAGTAGGGGTGGGAGATTGTCACCTGCTTAGCAAAAGCTAGGTTTGTGGAAAAAGTTGAGCTTCCATTTTGAGTAATAAAGTGAATATTATATATAAAGAATAAAGTAAAGCCAAAATCTTTATTTTTATGCGTTTAGAATATTTTAAATAGTTGGATATTAAAAGCTGTATGAGTTGTAAGTAATCTTGCCAAAGGTTAAAAAAAGGGGGGGGTTGGATGTAAGAAATTGTACATAAGATTGCTTTATCATTGATTCTTATTGTAAGTAATATTTTGGGGGCGGGGGGAGGGAAGAAAGGGGCCCTAGCTTGTTCTTGTATCTGTTCATTGTAAGTAGCATATTGCAACAACAATCACAACCAGTAAGTCATTATATCGTAGTTTTAAATAAAGAAAATTAAAGGACAGTATTGTCATGGTTTGAAACCCATGGGGAAAAAATCTACTGTTTTTTATTGGAATCAAGCTACATATTATATATAGTATGTTTATTTTCTTTCATGTATCACTGCAGTTTCCTTGTCTTAATCTATTGGTTCTAACAAACACTACTGTGACAACTTAATGTAATCATATCTACAACCTGGGGCTACCTAGGAACCCATTTTATGTTTGTCTGTCAATAGCTCTTAGAGGATTTTAATTTTTTCCCCCACTGATTTGTGAAACCTTGTGGTTAAGGTTGCAGCTGGTCCAGGTTCTGCCTCTGGTGACTTGTGAAATCCATCTCATTTTTAACTTTACTTTTAAACTTTGGCCTTACAAGCAAATGTAAGTTATATATATATTTGTACTGATGATTTATAATCTGCTTTAACAGAAATAAATGTTGGTGGTAGAAGCACTGTCTGTGAAAGCTTTATTTTTCCCCATTTGGTTTTCAGGATTGGTCCTTTTGAGTTTTTAGGTGAATAAAGACAAACTGCATGCCAGCCTAGAAGCTTAGCAATGATATTTTAATGGCTCTCTTTCTTTTTGTAAGCCATATTACATTACCTAGGTCTTAAAGTTCTAACTTGCAGTTATCCGTGCTATTTAAAGCTCCAAAAAGGTGGGGCTGACGGAAACCACTAGGTTCTGGTTTGCATTGCTGAAGTTTCTAGTGCTGAATATTTACTTGGAGAAAAACCACAAAGCCACTAACGTTCAAACAGGGGAAGAAGAAAGCTCCTTTTGCTTTTCTTTCTCCTGGTATTAAAAGGAGTGAAGAAGATCCTAATAGCCACGTGAGCAGGCGGTGTGTTTTCCCTCCTTTCAGTTCGCTCAGTAACCTGCTGCACCTACCCTATTGCTGTGGCTGCATCACGCTGCATTCCTATGTGCACCAAACTGTTTAGGTATAGAGAAAAGCCAGACCTCTCCTGAGAGGGGAGTGAATAGTTACATGGGGTTAACGGGAGCGAGGGGACCATTTCTGAGCCTTCCCTTTAGAAACGCTTCCTTCCTTACGAGCTTGCCAGCAGTGCCTGTCTCCAGGCAAGTGCAATGACAGCCAGTGACGTGGTCGGGAGAGCTGGGGCTTGCTGCTGTATCGGCTCTTGCGTTAAGCATCCCCGTCTTCAGCGGCACGACTAGTAATGCCCGGTACTCCTGGTGGTATTTGAGGTAGTACTGATGCTTTTTCAGCTTTTGAAAAGCAAACATCTAGTTGTAGTCATACATGCGTGGAGAGCTGACATATATAAGACTACAGAAAGCTATATATTGTTTGTTTTCTTCTCCCCCCCTGCCCCAAAGTCTTTCACAGCAGTGCCCAAAGACCATCCAAAAAATAGTCCAGTATATCTACACCTTTTCCCTGCCTGACGACAACAGCAAGGGAAATATGTTCTTCCTACAAACCATTGTTTAGGGAAGGAAAGTAACAGTCTGATACACAAATCAAAAAAAATAAACAGCCAGTTAGGCAGTTAGTGACATTACAGAGAGGCAAAAATCTCAGCTTGCCAAACAGGGAGGGAAAAAAAATAAAAAAAAAATAAAGGAAAAGACCTTTTATTTAACTATTACAGCAGTGGCATGTACAGTGAACTGCATGCCTTCAAACACAATCCTTATTACCATAGATACTCAACAGAAAGTTAGAGAATAAATGCTCACTTACTTAACCAAAACCCCTTCATCATGAAATTAGAGTCCAGTCCACCAGACTGCAGGTGGCCATTAGAGTGCTCAGAAGTCTGGAGAAAGAGCTCCCTGCCTCTATGTCTGTAACTAACTCTGCAGCTTAACTGAAAGCTGAATGTGCGCATACTATTTAAATCTTACTTTAAAAAAGCCTCTGACAAAGTAGGAAGGGAAGCTCAGAAATGACTGCTCATGTTCAGGTAAAGTAAATGGGTGTTGGGGGGGAAGGCGGAGGGGTAAATACAGCTGTAATCTACCTCTAGCCCCACTCTTGGGAAGGGTCGCATGAGCTCAGTGGTCTCAGCCCTGTTTCACTAAGACTGTAAATACAAAGGTTTTTATTACAGCAGTTGTCTCAGAAGGTCATGTCATACTAGAGAGTGAGTCAAATATTCTATAAAGAAAACAAAAAAATTGCTGTTTTGAAATGTTAAATGCAAATTTATGAACATCATATGCAAGTAGAATTGATTTCAGGACTATCTCATTAAATAATGGCAACGTCACAAACTCACAATGTAACCCATCCTGTGAGTTGCAGCTTATTTTCCTAATAACCAAATTAATTGATCTTCACTGGAAAGGAAGACTTTCTGCCTTCCAGCAAGCAGACTTTATCACTGACCTCTCAAAAAAAATTCTTGCTTTGAAAAAATCTGTCCCCTCTCACTCCTTTACAGGATTGCTTCTAGACTTTTTTTTTTTTAGTGTGGTCACATCTTAAAGTATGGTGTCCAATCCTGAAGAGATACCTGTGCTGAAAAGAGCGCAATCATCAGGTTAGTAATTCTTATTTTTAGATGCAGCTGAACTGATTTACTGGATTTAGATTCCAGACCGGCTTTAGGTTGTCAAGCCTGGGGATTTACACCTCTGTATCACTGCTGCCCTGAGTGCTGATTCTGGGCTGAAGGAGAAGAGAGCGGTGTGATCATAGTCCAGAATTAGACTCCTTCCTTACGAGCTTTAAATTAAAGGAAATGGGGGGGAGGGAAGAGAGCCAACCCTCCTCCAAGCCCTCCAAACCCACTCGTATGTATCAGTGTACTAGTTTTAGATACACCTAGACATAGACTAAATAGATGATGGTGCTAATTGGTATGATTAACCCATCCAAGCCTCAGGAGTTTGGAGTGAGGAAGGAGGAAACGCTAAGACTAATAATGTGAGGGCAAAACAATGCTACCGAGGCTGCAAAAAAATGCATTTGCTCCTAAGTTACAATTCCATTGTGAAATGCTGAAGACACCATGGGCCTTCCTTGGCTCAACAAATTATATCACGTCACCTTAATACTGAGAATGTATCTTTCAGACCCACGTCTACATGCTAGCTGTCACCCAGTGTTGGTCTGGAAATGCCGGCTGCCTTTCAGCTACGGCTGCTCTACATCCGGAAGCCCTCGTCTGCTAGCTCGTAACAGCAGGCATCAGCCCAGGCCACGCGCAGAGCCTGGCGCTCCTGGAGCTACCTGAGACTGGAGCAGATCACCGGGAGGTTTACTCTGGGCAGCCAATGGCCCCTGAATCATGTTGTCCTTTCCAAGCACCAGCCCAGCATGAGGCTACCACAGCGCCCATCTCTATCGTGTTTGACAGAACGGTTCTGGCTTCTAAAAGAAAAAAAGCCTTCCTAGAGATAGTGATATGTAAACTACAGCAGAACAGATAGTAGTGTTACATTCATCAAAATTATCCCTACCATTTAGAAAGGGCTAAAGTATTCTTTCTCTTTTGTCTTAGGTTTTTTGTGAAACGCGGCTTCTGCATTTCACTCCAAAGCGGGTTACATTCACGTAGAGCCAAACTGACCCAACCAGGAATTTCTCTAAGAGGTACTAGAACAAAACAGCTACAATATGTGACATTATAGATGCATTCTTAGTAACCCTACAGAACTCAAAAACTAATTTTACATGTCCAGAGTCTTCTGCATTTAGGTAGAAACTGCTCCCCAGGATTACAAATGTTCCTCACTGATTTGTGCTTTAGTTAAGACATTTCAGGCCCATCTTTGAACACTTCAAAGATTGCTTATGTGAACAACTGGTCTCTCCCTCTTTCATGCTAGTTATCTGCCTCCTGTAAAGTCACAGAGTCTGTACGTTCCCAGTGTCATCTCGCTCTGTGAGTAACAGCAGCTATTGTTAAGTGAAGAGATGGATTAGCTATTGCAAGCCGTATGGGGGGGGGGGGGAAGAAGTTTGCGATACACTTGAGGGTGGTGGTTCTCCCACCCTTGAGCAGTTGCACCCACTACAGTGTTAAATTCACCCTCTTAAGCTTTCAAGCAGAACAGAGCTCCCCAAAACGGTTTTAGGCAGTAAAAGGACAGAGCTCCTGTCTTGTTATCAGTCACCTGTACTTTCACATAGCCTCGGAGGTGTCTGTCAACCATGGCGATGAGGAGGGCTGGCCTGTGGTTGGTAACGGGAACAGCTGGAGCAGCAGAAGCTGGAGTAGTATTCGTTACTGCAGAGCTGGGCCTGCAGGATCAGATCACAGTTGGCGAGGTGTGGCTGGTCCACGCACTCTCTGCTCAGGTCCGCAACATGATTCACAGCTGCTGCAGCCAAGGGAAGAAGGACAAACAGGTTTGCATGAAGCCAGATGAAAATCCATTGCCAGGGCTTGCCCCTCAGGTTTCTGTTTCCCTTCCAGAAGAACACAGCAGGTTCCTACGTTCTCCATCCTGCCAGTTCAGAGAGGATTATTTTAAACATAGTCCAATGTCAAGGATGAGAGGGACCCACTGACACTCCTGGTTAGACACAGGAGGAGGATGGATTTTCTAGGCCTTAACGTCTCTTGAAGAGAGACCACTCCACATCCAGTGAAAAGCAGGCTAGATGGCATCAAGGCCAGATACCAATCCTCCAGCCAAACATTTTGTCAACCAACTGTGGTATTTTGGCCTCAGGAAGTTAATTAAGCTCCCAGCGCCCTGGTGAGGGGTTATCTGCACCATCCTGCTTTTTTGTCCAGGGAAAGCAGGTCATGTAACCCAGAGGTGCCTGCTGCTCCCCTCAGTCAGAGGTGGGTGGCGGACGGGCCCATGCAATGGACAGACTCCCAATAATGGCCAAGAGGCTGGCACTGTGCTGGGGACGGCAGGGAGGACAAGCTGTACTCACCACTAGGCCTGCTGCTCCTTCTCACTTTCACCTCCGTGCTGGCACTGACAGAGTTGCTGCTGCTGTAAGCGCTGCATGTGTAGGATCCCTCGTCAGCCTCTTGAACGTTGCTTATGATCAGGCTTCCATCGCGGGACAGGTGTATGTGGTGGCCATCTGCCCGCATTGGGACGCCATTCCTGCAGTGAAAAGCATTTTGTACCACAGATCCCACCACGGGAGCTAAGGAGCTCTGTGCTGTTTGGGAACCTGTGCTTTGTGAAAGGGGTGAATTTCTACAAACTCAGTGCAAAGGAAGAGGAAGTTTTCTTTTGCCATGACCTGGCTCTACAATTAGGCAGCAACATGAGCCTAAGCAAGTCTGCACCCACCAGCCTACTGTCTCTGTGGGAAGTAGCTAGCTGCGTGCTCTGAAAGCCTTTTCTCTCCCTCTTCTATTACACGCTTTTGAGGTGTAAGGAACTAAGAGAAGATGCAATGTGCCTTTCCTTCTCTCCAGGTTGGGATCTGGCAGTGAGTGTTTGGCTGGCACTGATAGCTGTGCATACTACTTACTACCCCATCTGCTCCTCAAGCAATGTGCCCTCTTTCCTGCTCTTCAGAAGTTTGTTTCAAAAAGTGTTAGAGAATTGTTTCAAAAAGTGTTAGAGAAATCCTGAAGATTTCGTCTGTTCTGTTCTTCCTGAAATACTCTGTGTACAGTGGGAAAACCACTGAAGTCTGAACTGCCAGTTACCAAGGAAATAAAATCTGTTTCACTGAAAAGGGTTTCTTCAGACTTCAAAACTTGCATCATCTTGTTAACTCAAATACCAAACTTACTTATGAAAAAAAAGCTCTCTTTGTAAGAAGGTCCACTTCAGTCCCACTCCTTGAGTAAAGGGACTTGAACAACTACCAGTCCCTCTTTCTTGATCCTTCGCAGGAAGATTCCAAAACACAACTGATTATTTTCAAGTGGGAAAAATCAACAAACTCCTCCCTAACACTCACACAAATTCACAGTTTCACTGCAAGGCAAGAGAAGAGGACACAGCTTTTCTCTTTAATGAGACCCTTTAAATGCTCCCTTTCACCCATTTGGCAGCAGCAGGAGAGAACTGTCCCAGCAGTAAGCTGGAGGAAGATCGCCTGTTACAGTAGAGACTAAAATGTTTGCTAGGCTTAGTCAGTGAGAGAATCTTACTTACTTACAGAGACTTACTAAAGGTCTTTCTCTGCTCATGCCCTTTAATTTTTGCTATTGTAATGTCACTGGTTCTCCAGCACGGAGCTAAACTCCATGAATTCTTAGTTCTGTCTCATTTATGCTTACCTTGACCACCGTATATTCACATTGCTGCCAGTCACTGTGCAGTGAAGTTGGGCAGTCTCTCCCTCAGCTACTGTGATGCTTGGTAGAAGACCGGTGATCTTCAGCTCTCCTGGATCAGAAAGGAAATCATCACTAGCTAGAAGACAATTCCATGTTGCCTCCAGTAGCAGGAGTATGTTCAGAAATGTTCAGCTTACACTACCATGAGCTACATAATTTCTAGGTCCTGAAACAACATGTTTGGAGCTATCACAGATATTTCTAGGAGAAACATGGTGTTTCTTAAGGGCTTTGTATCAAGCCAGAGTAAGCAGCAGAGGCCTCAAAGAGCTTTTTCCTCCAGCCAGACTCTTGCAAATCAGAGGCACAGCAGAACCACCCCCTTTGTCTCCTCCTGCTCCCGAACCCATTCACACAGCTATCCTGGAATAAAGGCCCTGTGAAGCAACTCTCACCGTGCTATCAGACCCCTTTCTCAGCTGCCATAATCTACTAGGCCCATGCAGATTTTGTACCGTCTGATAAAACAGCTCACCACTCCCTTGCCCTCAAGCTGCCTGTTAAATGCTAGGTGTGAAGCCAAGAGGCATGGCCAAAGGTGATACCTGCCTGCTGCCCGCACCCCCTCCCCACCACGTGCATGCACACGCGTACGTGTGTGCGTGCACAAGCAAGTAGCACTTCCACCTGTCTGGTACCTAGAGGTCGGAACAAGACCTGGCGCTGGTCCTGGTCACGTCCATTTGAGGCGACACAGGTGAAGAAGCCCATGTCTTCAGGGCTGACCCGGCTGATCACCAGGGCCCCGTCTGACTGCTGCCTGTGCCTGGAGGACAAAGCCAGAAACCTCATCAGCTGGAGCATGGCCCAGGATGGGACTTCAGCCACCAGAGCCCTGTGGTAATGCCCTTCAAAAAAAGGTTTAGCAACAGTTCAAACGACGTGCAACCCCTGTCCTCAAATCCCAGCACTAGAGCTGTGGCCTCTGGAAAAGCTCTCTGCTGGAGCAGGCTCTCTGGGAGCGGGGGGTGAGGGGAGCTGCAGAAGAGCAGTATCACTACCCAGGAAAATTCACTGCCGGTGCCCCAGTATTTTTGCTGGTAAATCTGTCCCCTCTTTCACAGACCGGCTGTTTTTCGGCAAATTGACTTGCTACGCGTCTTCCTTCTACTAATCTTCTTGCTGAACAAATTTAGCTTTGGCTCACTTGTCCACCCTGTATCACAGCTGTTCACCTGAGGGTTTGATGTCGAGGCTTTGATCCGTGAGTGAGGCCAGGGCAGCTGAACAGCACTGCCTGGCCCCAGGAGATGAAGCTGCCCAGCACGAAGCGGGACAGGTCCCAGCTGCACGGCCAGCAGCTCTGCTCTCTCAGGGAGGAGACACAGGAAGGGCTGGGGGAGAAGAGTGCTCTGGTCCTGGTGAGGCCGCCTGTGGTGCATTTGGAGTGGCCAGGGGCTCACCTGGGAGAGGAGAGGGGCTGCCCATCCTTCTGCCACTCAATGGTGAGACTGGGCGATGCTTCCACCGTGCAGGGCAGTCTGACTCTCTCCCCGACACCGGCCTCCACCACCGCGGGCTCGCTCTTATCCATCAGCAATCTGCAAAGCACACACCCACAAGCACGGCGAAAAATGCGGCAGCTTCTGTGTTCAGTGTTTGACCTTCAACATACGGCCTTGTTTAACCGCAAGGCTTATTTGTGCCTTCCAGCGGGAAAGGGCGGCCTCTGCCCTTCCCTCGGAGCTCGGACCTTTGTTGTTACTAACTTTCACTCCAAGAAAAGAGCAGCCTCTGTCAAATCCCACTCGAGTTCAGCACAGCTTGATGCTGCACTCCTGCCAGCCAACTTAACCCTGTGGAGACAGCGGCTCAGAGTATCCCTCTATCCCACAGCAACCCCTCGGCTAGCAGCCTAAGGACTGTTAACAACGTGAGCGTACGGTGAGTGGTACAAAGCCCTGGAGAGCAGAGCACCACGCAAGCTTCTCCCCCAGTGCTTGCATGGCACACAAAAATGAGCAAATATTTTTTTTAGGGTGTGAAAAGCCCATTGCAATCACTGGTCTGACAGCGTGCAAGGCCTGGGAGCTGGTCATCCCCTGCGTGCTGCAGAAAGGCTGAGCTCACGCTCTCACATGATTCATCTCCTTGTGCTCTTTGCTCTCTTGTAACTCCAGATAAACACCATTTCAGAAGGAAACTGTGACATTCCCAGTCAAAGAAAATGTCGTCTCCCCCACCCCCATTC
Organism: Rhea pennata; assembly: GCF_028389875.1. NCBI lineage: Eukaryota > Metazoa > Chordata > Aves > Rheiformes > Rheidae > Rhea > Rhea pennata. The sequence goes on along the minus strand of NC_084667.1, from coordinate 14,900,966 downwards.
TCTGGCCTGAATTCTTCCTCCCAAAAAACAAAACCAAAGAGCCTTAAATCAACGAATCACTTATTTCTGCAGAAGGGCAGAAGCAGCTAAGGAGGTTGCTGGAGTCTTCAGCAAATTGTCTGGGTTTTAGGTCTGCAAACTCAAAAGAAGGAAGATGCAACCGGCAGATCACGGTTGCGTTTATCTATCAGTTGTGACCCCGCCAGGGTGCATTTACAGAAAATGGATTTTTTTTTGCACTTTCATTTCTGCAGGGCCAAGAAGTACCACGGAAACAGGCAAGAAATGACAAAATACACCAGCCTATAGATGAGGAGATAGTTTTGAATCAAACTGGCTGTTTACACAGGATAAATGAGTGAGGGCTAAAGTATCTGGAGCTTTTTAAAAACGTATGTATTTTTTTGTGCTATCTGTCCCATTTGCTTCCTTCTCTTTCCAGAAGAGGTTTCTTTTTCTGACTACACTAGCTCGACCAGCTAAGGATGCAGCCCCTCACACTTCCACTTTCCTCTGAATCCAGCTCCTTCGCTGCCCGCCTCCCCGTGTATTTGCTCAGGACATGCTGCTCTTGAGAGACCCCCAGGAGGACAGAAGACAGCTCGTGACTGGGATCTTTGCCCATTTCTGCTGTCAGCAGTTCAGTACTCCAGGCCTCCCAACCGTGCCCCAGAACAGCTGACCCAGGACCTTTCCAACCCTCAGCTCTGCTACATCAAGATGCCATATGGTTCATCAGCTGGGCACGGTGGACAAACTGTTGCTGTATGCGAACTTACCTGTACGTGAATTGTTGATGCACAGAGGAACTGGCTCCCTGTACAATTTTACTGCCTCTGGATCGCTCTCGATGTTGCTCATTTTCCTTGTGAATGACTTGACCTCTCTCACTCTCTGCCAGAACAGCGCCCTGGTACTCTATTCAAAATAAAATGCCGTATGTGAATAAAAAGATCCTTCACACTGTGACCTCTTGTGTAGGGTTTCTATGAGCTTGAGAGAGCTTGCTGAACTGGAGCCAAAGAGCCCTTCAGCCATCTGTTTTCTGGCTGACTAGTGCAGTAAGCCTGCACCGTCTATTAATGAGAGTCACAGACCTGCAGGCAAGCAATTTCAGACTCTTTTCTCTCCTCTGTCAGTGGACATGTTGCAGCATCCCTTAGGCCACACTGCCTTCTGCCCCATGTGCCATTGCTGTGACAAGACAAATCTCAGAGATCAGAGGCCACAGGGTGACTGCTGGCCCATCTTTTAAGACTAGTCTTTTTAGTTTTTTGTTCTTTAAATACGGCACATTTTTTCAAAAATGGGGAGTAGTCTGTTACCCAGAAGGACCTGTTTGGGTAAAATACAAAACATAGCATGGCAACTACAGCAGGCCAGCCTGTTGCATTACAGTGTGAGAAGCAGGACCCAGAAAACTGCAGAAGCTCCTTTGCTGGAGCCTCCCGTCCCAGATCAGAAGGCAGCCAATGGTGTTCAGGGAGGACGATATGATCACTGTGCTGCAAATGAGGCTGGTAAGTCCAGCCACCACCGCAGCTGAGGAAGTCCTTTAGGGCAAAGGCTTTTATCATGAGGCAACACCAAAAGAAGTCCTCTTGCCTCCACTCTCCCGTTGCAGCTCCACACTGGAGGCGATCTGCTGCTGCGACTAGCTCTCAGGATGGCATTGCCACAGAGCAAAGGCAATGTCGCTGTCACAGTGCGGCAGCAGAGGAAGTCCCATTTGCTCCTGCAATTGGCTTTAATTGCTCCTCTTGTCAATGACTTAAGAGCTACCACTTTGGTCTTATATGGAAGATAAGTCACCTATGATCTGTAACTGAATCTGTCGTCTCTCCATCCTCCCGTTGGAAATGAGGCACGTGTAAGTCCCTGTGTCCTCCAACTTGATGTGGCTGATCACCAAGGAGCTGTCAGACTGATAGGTGTGCCTGTAACAAGCACAGAGATTAGCTCCCTCTACCCAGCCAAAGGCTGGTGGCCCTTCACGCTGATGTTACAGCCACCAACACCTAGTGCCCTCCTCAGCTTAGAAAAACAAAACCCCATCAAGCACAGAGGAGTCATGGGCAGTGGAAATAAATGAGGCAGATAGGAGGTCAGGAACAGGGAGGAAAGTAGGAAGCTGCTTTCAGCAATATTCTTCCATGAGGAGGCAAACTGCCCTTCCAGGCAGCAGCTTCAGCCCCCCAGTCATTTGCAAACAGAAAAGCAGAACTGGGCACTGTCCTTAACTGTGATTTTCATAACACAAAGTGACTGTATAGCTCCATATTGTTGCAGAAAACAGACTTCCCAGGAAAACCAGGCTTTAAAAATAATTTTTTAAATATTACAGTTTAGGTAGGGGTACCAGAAACTTCCAGCCAGAAGAACTCTGAGTCATCTAACTCACAGTTTCACATTGGACTACTGACTGAGTGCTGCCCCAAGAGGGATTCTACATAGCCTGTATTTTTCTGCCTAACTGCCCACATACCAGCTCCTGCTGGTGAGCACCCATTCTGCCTCCTAACACCAGGCAAGGTCTCAGTGCTACTGCAGAGCTTATCAGTCCCTGCTGCACACAGGCCAGGCAGAGAGTCCACGTACAGGGGCTCTCTTAGGGCAGTACATGCGCTTGTTTATTCATTAACCCTTTCTTCCTTTTTAAGAATGTTAACAACAAGATTACAAAAAAAGTGGGCAAGCATATTTGGCATGCTGCCCAGAAAGGAGTGTGAACTCTGCTCTACAATGAAGAGAGCTGAGCTAACCTGTCGGAGGAGACCGGCCGCCCATCCTTCATCCACTCCACTCTGGAGAAGGGGAACGTGCCTGTCTTGCAGAACAGCTGGATGTTTTGTCCCACAACTGCTGTCACAAGAGAGGGCCTGCCTTCCTCCAGCATGGCTCTGAAAGAAAAAGCAATTTCACCACTTCGTCACTGCTGCCCTCTTCTCCTCTAGGTCCCCTAATAAGACTCTGGAGGATGGACATGACTCTCGGTGCAAAGCAGGACTTGCTGCCCATTCATCTCTGAGCAGATGCACTAGATAACATGTGGGCAGCCCTCTCCCACATGGCAAAGGCAGGTCTGGACAGAATAAATGCTACAAAAACTCTTCCAGCCAGCTCCTCTCCTGAAGGAACCGAGTTCAGCTCCTGGGACCAAAAGTGGTCTCCACGCAGACACACACAGATCTAGCTCCACATACTCCTGGATTTTCGGGGTGACACTGTCCCTGACCCAAACTCCATACCTGAAAGTGTTCCATAGAACACACTGCTGCTCTATGCAGTGCTGAGCAAAGGCTCCAAAGTCAGAAAGATAGCTAAATGAATAAAAGCAAAATGCCTATGGATTTACATTTACAGCAAAATAATGCCTCTCAAATAAGGGCCCAGGCATCCTGCAGTCCTTTCACAGACAGTACTTCCAGTGCTGTCACAAAGTAGGAAGAGTGCAAAGAAAGAGATACCAGATATCCTCAGGGTCTGAATAACTTGATTTTCCAAAGGGGCATATGTAGAGCCCGTCTGTTGCGTGGTGTTCCCAGTTAGCTAGTCCTGGTTCCACTCCAGGGAAAGCTGCACTGGGGCTCACAATCAGTTGACAGAGCAGAAAAGAAATCACCTGTGCAGAGTTCGCGCTGGGAAGGAATCTGGGGATGCCTTAGGCTGCTGCTCGCCTTCACGGGGCGGTGCTTGCTGGCCACCGCCGCTCTGCCTCCCTGAGCGCTCGGACTCTGTTGTTTCCTGGCTCAGGTGGCCCAGCCTCCTTTCTCCGCCACCCTCAACGTGCTGGGCACCCCAGCGCTGGCTGTCCAGCACGCCAGCCCTTGGCAAAAACTCTGGCAGCACATCACTTCTCCAGCTGTCCCCCCTGTGGCTGTCTCGTGTGGGGTGCGAAGCCCCATAGGCTCTTCCTTCTGGGCTGTTGCTTGCAGACTCTCTCAGGGATGGCTGCTGCTGGCCCTGAGCATCCCCTGTGCGAGTGCGGGAATCAGCGTGCTGGTGCTGCAGGGGACTGACTCCCGCACGGTCCTGGCACGTCCTCATGCACTCCTCCTCCGAGGCAAAGCTGTTCCCGTTGCCATGACAGCCGCCGTACCAGAACCGGTTGCACTTGCCAACAACAGCCACAAAGTACCACCGAGTGGTCCAGTCTGTGCAGGGGCCATGGGCACTGGGCAGCAGGCATACGACAGGAAAGGCTACCAAAAACAACAGCACAGAGCGGATGTTAGGGTCACGACACACAAAGGTTCGACTCCTTCAAGCCTCCACCTGCATGACCTGATGAGCCTTGTGGCAGGGTGCGGGCCAGAAAGTAGGACACGAGTCCTGCACTGAACTCTGCTTTGAACTCAGATCAGCTGCTCAGATGTTGCTCTCTGCCCCAGTTTTCACACTGACAGAGGGAGAACCAAGCTCAGAAATGTTTCAGAATCTAGCCTGATTAGACATTAGATACTAGACTGACTGACTGCCCACCAAGCAGTCCCTGTGCTGCAACAGAAAAGGAAGGTAATGTAGCAGCACATGTTCCTGCAAAAGACACATCTGTGACCTGAAGGAGTTGAGACGTTTTTGCCAGACACTCTGGTGTCCTCGCAGCACAGCAGGCACTGTTCCCTGCTGAGCTCTGCTGGCTGACAGTCTCCTGAGCAACATCTCCATCCTTAGCCACAGCTCTCATTCCACCCCCACCCAGAAGGGTTGTCCAGAGATGAGTCTGGCTCTAACTCCTCAGAGAGGAGTTAGTCCCACTTCTCCTAAACCCAGGTAACTAATCTGGAACACCGCAGGCTGCATCAGGGTGTCCTCTCAGGGATAAACAGCCCCCAGAAGTCCTACAAACTGAAAGAGGCTACAGGAATCCGGTTCTGTCAAAACATCAACGCAGGATGACAAGAGTTTCTGTGGTAGGTGACAGAACTGAACCATGTGGCAGCTTTTCTAGGCTCCCTCCAACTTTTCCCTATCTGAACCATCAGGCAGGACTTCTTTGCAAGGCAGAAGAAAGAAAGATTTACTATATTTTACAGAGAGCAAATCTTCTGCACAGGAAGCTTCCTATAGCCTGCTGAATGCTGTACAGGTCTTCCAACGTTTCTAAATCAAGAAGCCAGAGCATCACTTACGATAGCTGGGCCTATTGAGACATCCTTCCCCTTGAGGGCCTGAAGCTGAAGCAATGTTGTCAAAACAGCAGCCGTACATCGAACTGCGGCATTCACCTGAGGAGTGCTGCTGGGACAAGGCTTGGCTTGCCTTAGAGATAAGATCGAAAGCTAAAAGTTACCAGGCAGACGTGAAGACAGTAGCACACACAAGGCACTGCATACGAGCTCTTGGCTGCAGAAGGCCAGCTGTTAGAGGAACCACTGTTCATTTGTTTTGCCTCCTAGAGACTTTCATGCTGCTGTAGGAGGAACTTGGCTTTCAGCTGTGGAGCCAGGGTTGCACTTCTCCACAAAACAGATCCAGCCAGCCAAGCAGCAGGCCAGTTTTCTCAGCTAGCCCCACAAAGTACCCCAAGCTATGACCCCTGAAGAACAAAGAAGTTGTTCCTCCATGACTGTTTTGCTCTTGATTAGCCTGCAGAGATGATGAACAAGGGTAATTACTAGCAGCAATGTACTTCCTGTCCCCCCCAAAAAAATTGGCTGGCAAGTGTCTGACAAACAGATTTGGCTACTCAGGATTATTCAGTCAGTTCTACAAAAGATGTTCTGCTTGTTCGCAGACAGCTCCCACTCTCCTGCTCTGTCTCCTGCTTACAGAGGATCACCAGTGGATCTGCCAGACTGAGCAGGAGCAAAGTTGGTCAGAAGACCTGATGCCAATACTGTATTACTGCCAGAGTATTACTGGCAGAGATGAAGCACAACAGAAACCCATAATCTGAGTCACTATCACCAGATCTGAATCTATCTGCTGGGCTATTAAAACCCAGAGGGTTTCTGTACTTACTGTTGAAGAGTCTGCAGTGGGCTGACTTCTGTTCACTCGAACGTCACTGTAATATCGTGGGCACCCCATGTTGTTTGGGCCCTGGGCAGATGATATTCCATCAGGACAGCATCCATACCTGCAGGCAGAACACAGAAGGGATGCAGCAAGACCTGACCTGCCTGGCTCAACAAGCACAGGCTATAAACATCAGTAAGCCCCCAGGAAAGGCAAAGCCTCCCTGCTCAGGCCTATCTACTTCCAGCTACCTGCTTTGTTGACAGGTGCCAAAGGGGCAACCTCTCCCCAAAGGACCTGAAGCTGGAGTGTGCCCATCTGGACAGCAGCCATGGGGGCTCCGATAGCAGTCCTGAGAGACAGTCCCTGCAACGAGGTCCTGAGGGAAGCTGAGCTGTCGGGAACTTGATGAGCGTGACTGGGATTCCCAGCGAACAGGCAAGAAGTTTGTGCCACGGTCTTTGGTAGACTGAATGTGGTGATTCCCAGAGCCACTATGGACCATGGAGCTCCCAGTGAGCATCCTTTCATCACCAGAATCTGGGGAGAGAATTCCTTAAAGCATGCAGGTGAGCATCAGATCAGTCAATTTTCCTTATCTATACTCTCCTTTACCAGCCCCAGGCTACAAGGCAGGCTTTTCTACATCAGAGTTTCACCTGAGCATGTCTTCTGGCCCACCATTCTGGATCTGATTGTCCTAAGATTCTTTTCCTCACTGCCTTTAGGAAACGTCTCTTTCTGCTGTCCCACAAGAAACTACCTGCTGCATTACTGTGGACATATGAGCCTATCTTCTTCCTGTGATCTGCATCAGGCAGTATTTTTCTCAGACAGCTCTTAAGTCATGCTGTCAGAACCTGGGATCTACATATTGCATGGTCTTCTGAATGCACACATTCAGATATTGTTCCTTATTGGTGTAAATGAATCCATCCTTTGTCTCTGGCTCCATGAATTTCTACAAGCCCATGAAGAGAAGCAGAGGAATGGAGAAAAGGAGTCCTTCCTTACCACATCTTATTCACATCCACCATTACCAAAACCATAAACATAATCTGTCCTAACCTGTGGCAGGGCTGTTTGGGTTGTAACGTGTCAGCAAGGACTGGCGGGTAACATCATATCCCATAGTGTCCTGCATACTGGGGACCTCTGCAAAGAGAAACATGCACAAAATTACTGCAGTTACTACAGCCCTATGCTCTAACAATTGCAAATGCATCAACAAAAGACTGAAAAAGTCAACAGGAGCCAAGAGGAGTCTGCAGCTGATGAATATGTTCCTATTCTCCTGGAACAGCTGCTGAACAGCAATGGGATTGCCTGCATCATCTGTGATGGGCAGGCAGGCAAAGGTGAGCATTTCAACTGGGACATGGAGACTAGATACAGACAGCAAACAAACCGTCTAAGTAGTTGTTTCCTTTATGCCTGATTCACACTGAGATGACAATCATCTATAGTCTCTAGTCACTGAGCATGCCAAGAGTGTCATCCTTCTTAACTCCTGGGGTCAGTCCACAGCATAAACTGGGACAGAGCCATGATAGAACACTGGGTTCAGAATGGGCACACACCACTGTTATACCCAAGCCCACTACAAATATTTCAGATAACACAGGTTTGGGGATTCTGACTTGAAGGCACTGTGTTTCTGTGCACAAAACATAAATGGCACAAGATAGAGGTGGGCAGGGAGTGGAGAACACAAGCTACTGTGAAATCATGGAAACTTCTACTGCTAAACAGAAGCATCTTAGGAAAAGCTTGATGTCTAGCAACATCACTTACGCTGTGGCAGGTAGCAGGGCTGCATGTTGCAGTTACCCAGTGTGGCTGGTTTCTGCGGCTGGATGGCTTTGCACGTCTCAGGACTGTAGAATTTGGAGTCGCCGTCAGCACAGATGACTTGGCGTGTCCGGATGCCTGAATCACAGCTTTTTGAACACTTGGGCACAGAAAAAAGGCAAGTGAGCAAGCAGTAAAGATAGAAAATTCATGGACCAGAAGATACATGACTAGCTGCACACTGAGCACAGCTCTCTCTACCAAGACAAGGCAAACAATACTTCAGCTGGATTCATCTTAACCATTCAAAAACATACTTTAAACCATTTCAAACGTTTTGAATTTGTGCCCAGCCCAGAATCATTGAGCTCTAAGCCATGCTCAGACTGCAATATCCAGAGGAGCTATTCTGCTATTCACAGCAGTGTTGCAGGGAGTTGGAATAAGCAGGAGTGAATTACTTCTGCCTTGCCTAGAGGCATCTCAGTGCTACTAGGATCCACCAGCTGTGAGAGAGTCAGCTGTGAACAAGCTGGTCTGGCGTTCATGGAAGGGAAAATGCTGTGTTTGGAAGTCATGTGATTCACTGGATTTACCCCATCTCCTCCCCCCAGCATTTTTCCCAGGCTGAAAACAGTCTGGCTCCCTCCACAAAGACATGGCTAATCCAGCTGAAGCACAGTTTATCTGAACAATTACAAAAACATATTTTAAATCACTTCACCGAACGTGATGACCAGTCCTGAAGCCCAGAGCTTTAAGCCATAGGCAGTCAATGAGCTGCTCTGTTAATCATGGTGATGGTGCAAAGAGTCAGGAAAAAGCAGCACCAGTGGATTGTTTCAGTTTACTGGCTACATTTTGCTACTGTCACTGAAACTATAATCCTCCTCCTCCCCCCCCCGAAGGATTTATTTTTGCAGCAGCCACGAACAAAGCAGGCAGCAGATTAACTGCAGCTTTACTCAAGCCAGTTACAATGCAACTGTGAGCCAAGGGACTGGTAATGAAGCACTAGATGCTCCCAGTCTCAGCCAATGTGCAGACTGCTCTGATCAAAGCTTGTTTTCGAGGAGCACAACAATATAATCAGTTATTTCTGAACCGTGAAAGTGCAGTGCTTACCAGGCCCCAATCTCCAACGTGCCAGCCAATTTCCTGGATGCAGTTCTCCCGAAGGCAGGGCTGGGTGGTTGATGGCTTTGGCTCCATCAGGCAAGCCAAGTCCTGAGCCCAAGAGCCCTGCTGCATTCTGCAGGTGACAGTTCGGGTCTGGACACCTTCCCCACAGCTGGCTGAGCACTAAAAAAAGGGTCCAACAATTAAAAGGAAGGATCTAATTACCACTTGCATTTCCAGGCTGTGCTCCCCAACATTAGGACAGAATACCATTTTGAGAATGCCTAAAACAAGCAACCATCATAAAATTCATCCTCATAGATAGATATTAGCAGAGTATTTATGCTGTAGAAAAGACAATAATATATGGTTAACTGGACCAGGGAGACCTTGGGTACACTGGATGATTTTGGACAAGTCGCATCATTTCTCTCTCTCTCCCTCTGCCAAAGAAGAAAGGGAGAATCACTTTGGAAACAAACACACGCAGAACAATTGCAAAATGCATTGACAACAATAAATGGCAAGGAATACCAACGTTATTTACTCCTGATTAAAACCAGCCCAAGGTAAAGAATTTAGGGGAGGGTAAAAAGATTAGTTTCTTGTGTTGCTCATGTTTTACGCACAAAGAACTTGTGTTCCACTTCCACGGTGTGCAGCTGTGACACAGCCTCTATACTAGCAACTGCTTTATGACATTTTCAATGCCCTGCTAAATTCACAGTGGTGTTGCCTGGAATCCCGCCTGCTTCTCCATGAATTACCAAGGTCTCTTTACAGAGAGCAGCAACCTGGGAGAAGTCTGACTGGCTTTAGCCAGGCTAAGACTTAGCTTCCCAGGTGAGTCTTAGCCGCTCACTAGGACTGCCCTAACCTTTTATTTCTAAGAACACACAAAGTACAGTCAGTTTTGGGAACCCCAGAATGAATCACTTTGGAATCCATCCGTAAAAACATGACATTTGGTGACTTCCAAAAATGGTGCTCCCATTCTGCAACCCTGAAGTCATCTCAATATTTATACCTTATATCTCACAGGAGAAGGAAAAAAAGGGACTCTACAGCCCAGATTATCACGTCTTGAAGTTGCATTTTATGACACTGCACCATTCACACAAAGTAGTAGCATAAGGTGCTAAGCCAGGTGTTGCAAACGTGCACGTACTGCTTTTAAAAGACTGTGCTTTAAGGACTGACTAGACACAACTCAGTGACATCTTCTATCTTTACTTCCTAAGCCTGTGCAACACAAGACGCCTTCTAAATGACTAGCTGGCAGCACTGAGCACATGTAGTTTGAAGGGTTTCCTCTCCTGGAGATGCAACTTTCCACAGGCACTAACAACACACAGCACAGCTGCACCCAGGAGTGCTGCCCTGTCACACAGCCTAGAGCAAACACAGTCAAACAGCAGGTCACCAGCACCTTGCTTACTGCCTGTTTTAACACTGTTGTCCAGAGTCTAGTAATGCTGCTGCAGCAATACACATGGAAATAAAATTATCACAAGTGGGAGCCACAAACTCCTGTTCCGCAGAGGAGAGCGCTGCTGCATATCGTCAGCTGATGGACAGCAGCTCCCATGTGTGCCCTCCACCTCTGCTGGGCCTGGCTCAGACACTCAGTCAGTCCCAGGGCTGGCTGGTCTGATAAAAACACAGGAGTGGGGAAAGACTGGGAGACTGGAGAAGAGAGAGGGCATGTGATGGGCGTGTGTGCAGGGACAGGCACAGCTCTGAGGAACAAGGGGGTATGCATAGGAGAGTATAGCTGTCTGGAGAAGTCTGGAGTGCTGCAGAATTCTCTACACCCCACTTACACAAGGACACACACCTCTTACAGCCCCAGAAAAGGAGCTGGGCTCTTCACCCCAGACTTTGGCAGAACATCCTTCAACAGGCACCAAGAGGCAGCAGTGTACCCAACACAAACTCACCTCCGACCAGGGCCCTGTGTTCCAGGTTGCACACTGCCTCACGTTGCAGGGCTGACTGCTGCGAGGCTGCTGTGCAAAGGCCATGCACTCGGCATTATCCACCACCCCTTGGGAGCTCTGACCATCGTAGGCCACACAGTAGACAGAGCGGGTCTGGGTGCCTCCACCACAGGTAGCTGAGCAGGATCCCCATTCCCCTGTTTTCCACCTGCAGGTCACAGAACAAAGCAAACAAATGGAAGTCCAGGTAAACTGCAGGACTTCCTGTGCAGGAAGGCACAGGACAGGGCAGCGCCTGTCCTTGCTGCAATCAGATGAGGAAAGTGACCCCTTGCAGAACAGAGTGCGAGGTGAGTTCCCATTTGACCAAGCGCTGCTCAGGTTACTTGGCAATGCAGAGCATGAGTCCTAGCACTGGGGGCAAATCTCCCACTGCAAAACACTTGTTTCTCTGGAACTGCATAGTTCTCTCAGAGGGAGAAAATCTTTCTATGGCTTTTGGTGTCCTGACATCTGCAAAAAAATTACCATGCTTGGAACAGAACACCAAAGAATAAAAGCAAAACAACCCAGATCAGCAGAATAAAAGCAACTCACATCTGCCTAACCACGTTACACTCCAGCCATTATCAGAAAACTAAACCAAGACCTCACTTTGCCCTCAAACCATGTCAGATGTTCTCAGAAGTACTTATGAACTTCTCACTGACAGCCAATAGAAAGCAGGTTTATTCTTTCCATTGGCTAAATTCAGAAGCTAATCGAAGCACACAAAAAAAGCCCAGAAAACTTTAAAGAGATGTTGGCCTGTGTTCTGTTGCTGAAGCAGTCACAGAAATGATACACCCTTACTAACATAAGGCGAAAGGGCCACAAAACAGTCATGCTGTTTGGATGCTGAAATACCTGCCCTTGTCTGTTCCTGTGTCCCAGTCCTGCCTGGGAGCAGAGCCTACACAGTTGGGCTTCAGCGACAACTCCAGAGAGGTACCTAGTCAAAAGGTATTGGTAGTGGTGGGAGATGGACATCATGGTGACCTACTTGTCAGCCACTGCCTCCCCTTTCAGTCAGGTGGGCCGCAGTCAGTGAGGCAAGATAACTCATAATTTCTCCCCTAGTCTTCTAGCTGCTTCTCTGGTCTGCCATCACCATCCCACTTAAACTGAGTTTCAGTCAATCAATCCACATTCATAAGCTACTAGAAACCCCACAGCAGACTCCATCAATAGAAGATCATGTGTTTCTTTCCTTCGCTATAAAATAAGATGTCTCTTTGGAAAGGGAATAACTACAGCAAGTAAGAGCCATTCAGAGCAGTCTAGTTCCAAGATTCAAGACTTTGCAGAAGCTTCAGTGAAGATAAAAGACCAAAAACCAAACCTTATTCTGCCTCCTGTAAAGCATGTGTAAGGTTTTAGAAAGACTGTAATATCAAGATGGACTCACCTACAGCTTCCTTCAGCTGTCACTCAAGACATCTTCTTCCACACTTGTTTCATGCTCTTTGTAAGTCAGGGTCAACCATAAGGATAAGACCCTCCTTAGAGGGCAAAGCCCAAACTATTGGCAAGCCCAAAACTATTAGCAGCTTATTGGGAGGAAAACTGTTTACCTTACAATCTTTTTCCCTTCTAGTACAATGCTACAATGTCCACCGAGGTATCTGTCACATCCTTGCACTTATCATGGTACACAGGCAATTTTCTGGCTGCTGTAGAGCCCATGCCATAAAAAGAAGAGCTGGAGAACTCAGAAACTTTTTCCATGGCATTCTGGTATCCTGGTCAACATTTCAATAGCCCAAATCCATCATGCTCTCTTCTCCTTTCTGTTCTTTTACCTTCTGTGATAAACTAAACAAAAATCTTCCAGAATGGCCCTACATCTCTCCACTCTGATTCCACAGAAAAAGCAACAATTATCAGAATAAGAAGCTAAAAGATATGAAGAATCTGTTCCCGTCTCAGTCCCAGAAGAGTCAAGTTATCAGAAGCACTAACAACCACTTAAGCAAAGCTGCCAGCCGGCACCCTCCACCATCATTTTCATGGGCAAGAATCAAAAGCAGAGCGCCATCCACCACTAATACTAATGCCAAAAAAGAAAGCCCCCACGTCCCCAGTGCTGCAGTGGTCAACTACATGGAGAGCAGAAGAGTACAGCCGTCTTCCTGTGCTTTCTGTAATCTCCTTCTCCTTGTTACCTCTTCATCTGAGAGGTCCGTGCTCCATTGTGGTTCCAGGCTTGTGGCAGATAGATGTAAGAAGTCCTTTATACACAGAACAAAGGTTTTAGGGACTTAAAAAAAAGTAGCTACAGGCTATCATGTACCCAGAAATAATCCCAGGTCTCCCAAATTCCCTCTCCCACACAACAGCACTCTTATGGGCTTCCACTAAACCCATCAGATATGCAGTGAGATACACAGTTAGGGCTCCAATTACAGTTCTGGATGCTCATATAAGGACTAAGTGAAGCCAATGGCAAGGCAACGTCAGCAGGGAACAAGATGGAAATGGCTGGGTAAAGGAGTTTGAAAGTGCTAGAGAAGGAAAAAATTGCAGGGCTCAGCCCTCTCTAAGAGCAAGGACACTGGGGATGCAGAAAGGACGTACAATGACATCAGCTCAGACCTGCTCCTCTGATTTTTTCAGGCTTCAGTTGAAGAGAATGAAAAACAGAGAATCTGTTTCCTATCTCCTATGCAGGCTAGGAGACCATCTTCCACAATCATATGCTGGGAAGGAAATTTCATCGGTCTATGAAACAAACGCAGGACGTATCAAGCCTATTCCTTGGGCATACAGAAATGCTCATCAGAGAAACATCATCACCTGCCTTTGTCTTGGGCTTTCTCTAGTAAGTGAAACATTTCCTTGGAGGGCAGCATGCTGGAGGGCAGTAGTGGTGTGAGGGTCATTCTTTTTCCTGTCTCTGAAAGCACCTCAGGAAGAAGTCAGAGTCCAGAAGAGGAAAGGAAATCTCACCGTTTTGTCTGGGGACAAGCCTGATGGCCGCATGTCCGGTTATTCTCTGGTTGTGGTTTATTCCTGCACATATAGTTGGGATAAATTTCGTTGTCTATGGTGCAAAATACCAAGCGTGACTGAAAACCTAAAGAAGGGTAAGAGAGTATCCTGGTCAATGCAAGTCAGCCAGGACAAGGTTTGAAATGCACTAGCATTGCCAAGACAGGTTCCTAAAGTAGTACAGAATCCATACTCCCCTACAGCCCACCAGAAAACAGTCAGATGCGATTCTTGGCTGGTTACTATGTGTGTAAGCAATGTTTCCCCACAATATACAAGTACAGAGGAAGAATGAGAGAGACACGGTAGTTCTCTTAGCTGAGGAGCATTTTCCTGCAATATGATTGGATCATGACTCACGAGGGAAGCACCATAGGTGTATACTGCTTATCAAGTAACTTTGCTTGGTATTTGCAGCATACAGCAGTAGAATTGGGAGCAGATGTTGGACCCAGGAGGTTAGTCTTGTGAAGACTACACACTGGAGAAAAATGCAATTCTCCTTGCTTCCTACAGGATAATAGTGTCCAGCAAAGACACCAGCTCCTAGAACCACAATATTGTAAAAGTTATTGAAATAGCCATCAGCACAAAGACAAGAAGAGGCAGGTAGGAACTCTGCAGACTATCCAGCTAAGAGAGTGTTTGCGGAGGTAGGGGTGAGGTTGGCAGAGAGCTGTTGTTTGTTTTGTTTCTTCTTAAAATCCATCGCTCTGCACATGGAAGAACATGTAAATCGAACATGATGTGACACCCCAAGAGATCTGACAATTCCCCTGAAGAGTGGGAATCTTCCATGCTGCGGTAGAAGGGAATGATGAGACTCAGTTATGTAGGCCAGGCCAGCTTGGGGAGGACCTCTAAAGTAAGTGGTTGAAAAGGCCTGAAAACAAGATAAAGAACTTAAACAGAATAAAAGAAGACAAAGGCTAACTGTGAGGAGTATTAGGAGATACTAGTAAAAAGTTGAGGAATAGGACATCAAAAAACAGACAGGACAAGGCAAGGGACAAAGTCCTCTTGCGAATCCATGTGTGACCCTTTAACAAAACCTCAGCTGCCTCCTGCAGATATCTGTGCTAGGTTGTCTTCTAGCAGGAGACTGCTGGGAAGCAGCTGCAGAGGGCAGCACATGGTCACGTAGTGTCGGTCCTGGAGGAAGTGTGTATTAACCTCGAACCCGCGGGAGACCAGGGTCCCTTACCTCCTCCACATTCAGAGCTGCACTCACTCCAGGAACTGTAGCTCCAGCTGTAACCTGAGCTCTGTTCTTGCACTGGAAGGTAGTATTCATACTGTATCCCTGGGTTTGGCTCCTGACTGATGAGCTATGAAAGCATGGGATAAATTCAAGAAAACAGTAACAGCAGCACTTTTCTCTTTCACAGAATTTGCACACCACGCCTCAGGGCTCATGCAGACCCGTCTCTCTCCAGTTTAGAGAGTAATTATTCTCTATGCTCTATTTTCTCCTTGCCTTCCTTGATACTCTAGAGAGGATCTCATTTTCCAGAGAAGAGTGAATTCATCTATCTCAGAGCTAGAAGATCCAGCTGCTCCTGTAACAGTAAATATCCTGGCTTGGCCTACAACATGCTATAACAAGCAGTCCCTGCCCCAACCCCCTTTTGTGCTGGACGCTCTCTCCTCTACTCTCCTTTACTTCAGAACTCAATGGAAGACACAGGAATCGAGCACTGCCCTGCTGCCTTTGGGGCAACAGAATCAGAGAAGAAAGCAGTGTGATTTCTTCAAAAAAATCACCCTACTGTAACTTCGGGACCTGCAGCCTTATAAAATTCCACGGAGCCCAGTCATTCCTCCAGAGTCTTACCCACCCGGTCCACCCTGATGCATTTTCTCTGCACAAAGCAAGGGCAGCTTTGCAAAGGGAGAGAGCAACGATGTCAACAGGGGGCAGGTGCAGCCACTTACCTCAATGACTAACGGTTCCGTGGTGGGGCCCCTGGCATGGAGGAGCTCTGGGGCCAGATCACCTTCTGAGCCACGATCATAGTGCATTACTGTGCTTGCTATGTGCAGCGCTTGGCTGAAGCCGATTGTCCAATGCCCATTCAGATAATACTCCCCTCGCACGTTCTTGACAGCTGGCCAAACCCATATGCCACAGAAGAAAACGCAGGAAATTCACACATTTACAACTTGACATCTGGTTATCACTTCCTCTAGATACCGTGTGACAGGGCCTGCTCTAGACTTTCAGGGTATTGGCAATCCACAGAGCTCTCAGCTCAGCCTTTTGAATCTCAGCTCCTTTGCACCAGTACTGCAACCTTCTGAGCTGTGACCAACCACAAGCTAACACAGCAGCATATACTAACACAGCAAAAACTTACGTATCAAAAGAAATCCGTAAGAACTCAATAGGGACACTCCTGTTTTCACTCAACGCTGCATCGCAGGTGTGGCAAATCAAGGTGACCATCTTCTGACAGTGCTGTCCCCCCACTAATCAAGGTGGCTTGCAGGGGTGGCTCCTTATTCAGACAGTGGTTTTTGAGAGACTTTGCTGCAAACCAAGCACTTTTTCACCGCACAACCATATCCCCCAGCATATTTTAGCCCTGTCTCTACATTCCTCTGCTAGCCATTGAGGCACAGCCTGTGTCAGATGTTAAGATGCATTTATACACCACAGTCTCTGCACTACTATCTTGGTCATTGCATGTTCTGTTCAAAAGACAAAGACTTTTGTGCTGCATCCAGTAATACACAAAGGAAAATATCACCAGACTGATTTATCCAAAGCACTGGACAGTGGTCAGAAAGCAAAAGAGCATTCACTTCCACCATTGAGACTTCCTCAGCCTTCCCCCCAAAAGCTAGGCAAGGCCATTGTCCCTTCCTTTTTTCTCTTTGCAGCATGCCTAGAGTTTGAGGTTGTACAGAAGAATACCCAGAAGATATCTATAAGGAAAAGAAGTCGAAACTTCTGGGTGGCAGGAGGAGTTGGGGGTTATATTTAACAACTAAACAGCAGAACTCATACATACCAAATTTTGCTATTTCAGTAAGACTCCCTTCCAGGCAGGAGGTCTGAATGTGGTTGAATGCTCCCCACCCAACACCAAGATGATCACAAAAGAGAGAATGAGCTAGACCCAAAGCCCAGAGTTGAGCCTCCCTAACATTTTAAGAGCACTCAATATTCAGACCCTGATTTTCACAGAGTTCTTTCCTCTGCCAGGTCAAGCCCTTAAGGCAAACATCTCAAAGCCCAGTGTATTTGAAAACCAAATTTGAATTGAATTCAAGTGCACTGAAACACAGATTCTGACATCAGTCTTACCCAGAAAGTTTCTGCTAGGCATAACCTCCTTAATGTGGATGCTGGTGGCTCCCATGGGGATGATGAAGATCTGATTGTAGCCTGAAGAAAAATGAAGGATATTGTTCAATATTTGTGTGATACACAATCATTATTCTATGCCAAAGATGCTCCCAGTTTTGTTAGTGCCGGAATAAATGGATGAGCTTTACAATGGTGACTTGAAGTGTTTCAGCTGTCATTTTACCTGCATTTTGAATAGCTTCACTTAAAACTGCCCATGGCCCAGTCCATGTCCAGTTGCAACTACACCTCAGAAGCACAGGGGTTAGTACCAAGTCTACCTTTTAGAATTTAAAATCTTAGTTATTTCTCTAAGTACCGTATTGGAGCTCAACACAGAGACACATGACCACAGTGCAGTTGTTACCTTGAAACTGCTCAAAACTGGCAAAATGTAGAAGATGCAGATTCTAGTCCCATTTTCAGCCTTGCACCAAACCTGTTGGGGCTGCCAATGCACTGGACAGGGGCAGTGTTATGAAGGACGTATGTAGCTATATTTGTATCATGCATTTATAGCATCTACTGCAGACTAAGCAGGGAAAGATATCAGCAGCATGGGAAGTATATCAGTCTTTACTGAGATTAAGGAAGAAATTCCCAGGGTAATGCAATGAACATATTTTCTAATACTAAAGCAGCTAAAGAGCCATATACCATACAGATAGACTCTTCAAGTGAACATCCAAGCCCGCCTACCTCAATCATGTAAGCAGGAATCTCCACCAGCCCTTAGAGCAGCTTGCGTTTAGGTTTAACTCTCCCCTTCTTGCCTGCCCGAACTATCTACATCTGTACCTTTGGGGAGGTTGGCTACATCAAAATTGCCTTTCACTCCGTAGCAGGTACTGCCATCTCCTCCACACTGCAGGCACTTGTCCTCCTTCTTGGCAGAGTCCAGCATGTTATCACAGCCAACGGCCTGTCAGAACACAGGATGAATAAACCATAATGAGGAAGGAAAGAAGGAAAAAAGAGACATAAGCTGTACTGATCCAAAGAGAAAGTCTGAATCTAGGGAGTCTGGGAAGTCAGGAGAAGGCAGGGAAGGGTTTGGCAGAGGAAGGACAGAGCTAGTATCTTCTATCCAAATGAGAGAGATGAATGCTGCCCACATGTTTCTCAGCACCCGCAGAAATTGAATGGTTTTGCTTTCCCGGTGTTATGAAGGGCAAGCTAGAAGAAAGAGGAACACTAGAAAGACTGACAGAAATGATGACAAGGAAAGGAAGCAACAGGGTCACCCACCTGACAGACTCCTTCTACACAGATGTCCCGCTTGCCAGGTTCACATGTAGTCCCATCTACCACTGCTTCCTTGTGCCTGTAGTAAAAGTTTTCTCCCTTGGGAATACAGTTCAACTCACACTTATTGGGTGCTGATAGAAGAGAGAGAGAAAAAAAATGCATGTTATATAGTATGGCTAAGTGCTTACTAATGCATTAGGAACCTAGTTCTAGATCATGGGAGCAGAAACAGAAAGGTGGGCTGATATTAAATGGCAGATATTGAGCAAATTTCTGGGCCACAAAATGCTGGGGTTGGAAAAGTATCTTGGGAAAACTTCACTGTATTCATTCTTTTCCTCAAGCACCTCTGCTAGCCACTGTTGGAGATGGGACATTGGGCCAAGTGGGTCTTTGGTTGTGCCTAGTAGGACTGTTCTCCCATGTTTCCATGGAGGACAAGGTATTCTAGAGTAGGAACAAGTGCTGGTGCAGAACACAAGGGAGCCATTATCAAACAACCAGCAAGCAAAATTTTCAGTCGATGTTGAAATCTCTCAGAATTTGTTAAAGTAACCTGAATGATAGTACCTCAAAGCTCAGACCTGCCTTTTGAACTAGTTCCTCAGGAACCTCAGGAAAGTGTGGGCCAGTTGCAAGACATGTCATTTTCTGAAGCACTCATTAATTACATGCATTTCAGTTTCTGATGTGCCATAGTCAACATTCTTTCAGTGATATTGAAAAATACTGCAGACATGCTTCTTCTCTAAGACTTTAGGACTTCGCTGCAGCCCGTTCCAGCTATCTTGAGCGACATTTCTGAAAGAAAAGCCATTACAAGACACAACTACATATTGCCGTAATGAGTGGTGTCTCTTGGCTTACTCATTTAGAGTCTTAATGGTAGCAATGCTCTATTGCTGGCAAAAAGGTTTTTTCAATGACAAACCCTCTCCTCCAGGAAGAGCAGTAATCTGCTAGGACACTGTAGTCAAACACAGTTAAGTCACTTCAAAACATACTGTTGATAGTCAGAAATGAAAATTAACCATATGCGTTCGTCATTACCTCCATAATATGGGAGCCACTTGTATTTCTTTCCTTGGAATTCTGTCCCATCAAACTCTGCACATTGCTCTGCCCGAAAATCTCGGGAGCCTTCTGGGCAGCTCTGTTTGAAGAACAGAAAGGTTACACTGGGCCATTATGAAAAGGAGGCAAATTAAATATGCAAGTAACAAGCATCCCTCATGGCTCCCATACAGAATCATAAATCCTAGCCTGAGACCACTTTGCTTTTGGAGTGGTACTGTTTAATAGTATTCATCAGCAATGTCAGAAAAGAAGAGCTAACAGTGGCATGTTACTTCTGAACAAGAATGATGATGTTTGGGGAAGAGGAACAACATGAAAGTAAAAACAAGAAACAGAGCACAAATTGAGCACTGTACCTGAATATTGCATGAGCGGTAGCTTTGAGTTGGTCCACTGCAACCAGAACTGCCTTCAGTCCTGAAAGACAGAAAAGCAACATGAAGCTGTCTGAAGAACACACACACACACAAAAAAAATCATTTCACAGTAATCATTACAAATCACCTTTGCATTGAGCATACAAAACACAGTTCCCTGAAGCTCCAAAATTAACTAAAATATGCTTTTTTTTGTATAAAGGCAAGCATCTTTTAATGCATTTCTTGCCACGTGTTCTGGCACAAATGAGACACACACCGGGAACTACTGCAATATAGCTCTTCAGTTTCCCAGGGCCACGTTCTCACCACATAATGGAAGCACAGCTTTTTGTTCTTCAGCTAGCCTTTTACCAGTGCACAGCTAAGGCATCCTTACCAGAAACATGCTGTCAGCAGGAAAATTTTGGCCAATTCAGAACAGGTATGCACATCACCTGCTGTTCATGCACACACCAGACTCAATGGTGGGAAGAGCTAAACGTGCTCATGAAAAAATGTGCAACTATCTTGGATCTGGTCAAATGTCTCCAGCTGAGCATTATGCAGAGTATAATTTCCTCCTGCTAGGGAGGAAATGAATCTGAGAAGCCAACAACTGTTGCTTCCATTTAAATGTCTATCATCTCAGTACTCCAAAAACAGAGAGATAGGCCCTTAGGGATTCTGGCCTAACACCAAGACACACAGGTGTATACCATGATGGGCAGTCTTCAAAAGAGAATTTTTCTTACTCTGGGTGGGGAGAAGCAGTGCTGAGTAACTCTGGATTCTTGTATTAGAAAACTCCTTCTCATTACCCTAAACATAAAGAAGCTACTTTTTTCCAGGGTATTGAGGCTTTGACTTTTTTTTTTCTTTCTTTTTTTGTTTTTATCCACAGCAGGATGTCTCAGGTCCACCATTTCCAATAGATGCAATTCCAGTCACTGTCCTCACCGCATCTAACCCTGCTGCAAATGAGATGGCACAGTGTTAACACTACTCTTGAGTCACCTCTGGTCTTCTGCTTCTTCTGGGATGCCTTCCCTTCCTGGGAATCATAAGCCTGAGAAACTCTCAGCACAGCCACTGGCTCTCAGGAGAGAAACCTGCTGCTCTGAACTCTCCCCTAGGCCTGCCAGCATACACTGGACTTGATTGAACACCTGCTGTTACACCAATCACACAGCTTCTCTCGATTACAGAGTCTCAGATCTCAGAGAAACCACAGTATTCTAGCACAGGAGCCAATGCAGAGATGTGTTGGCAAGAGCTCTATTCAAAACAGCAGTGAACAGACTGAAGCTGAGGATCCTGTCAAAGTGGACTCAGATAACTTATTCTGCTGGAATTAGGCCAGCTTGACTCTGGATGTAGCTTGGATCATACATACAGGAGCACAGTGACATAAAAACACATTTAAAAAAAAAAGAAAAGGGAGGGTACCCCTCACCTTTGGGAATAGCAGCGCCGTTGCCGAAAACTGACTCCCCCACCACAGCTCCGACTGCACTCGCCCCATTCCCCCCAGGCTCCCCAGACATCAGTCTGCCGCTTCATCCTGGGGCCCTGTAAAGAAGGGAAAAAAAAAAAGGCAGACACATCAAACAGAAAAGGCAGACACGTCAAACAGATACGGCAGCACAGGAAAAAAACAATGAAAATGATCCAGACCTCCTATCTGTTCTCTTGCAAAAGAGACTCTGTTGCTGCATTGTACGGCTGCTTAATTGGAAAGGTGGCAGAGAACAGGGCATCAGAAAAGCCAGCCCTTAGTAACTGGAAGCATTAGCTTCCTGAAGTCACATAGTGCATCCAGCTCTGCAATCTCAGCACTTTTAATAACCATAAAAGACCACAGAAGATAACATCTCCCTGCCAACAAAGCAGTAGAGTTAAACCATTATTCCATGGACTGTGAGCACTGCCACTTCAAACCAGATCAATGGAGCCATTTATACCCAAATCCTTGACTCCAAGCCAGATACTTAAGAGAAATAAAGCAAGCAGTAAGGAAATACCTGGAACACACTTCTTACCGCAACAAAATTCCATACATGGTTATTCTTCCCCTATCAAATTGTGTCTGATGACGAGGTTAAGGTCTGAGCCACCATCAGCTATGGCCCTAATTAATTTTGTATTTAGGAAGTCTGACTGGACACTGATATTAAGAGAAATCAGCACAATAATATGAAGTTACAAGTGCAATGAAATCACCCAAAAGTACGTTGTTTTGGAAGCATATAAAATACCATGTTTTCAGGAAAACAAGAACTACTGATGCTGATGGGATCCACCTATAGCAGGACATGAGGCTTTAGTGTAAAGGATAGCAATATCCTGAAAAAAAGGATAATTGCAAACACACATCAAGATTAATTCCATTTGGAAAAAAGAAGGTAAGTGCAGGATTACACAGGGAGAGATAGGAATGACACTGTCAAAACAGCATTTGCTGTGCAGCTGCACCTGTAGAGATGTTCATGCAGTTGAGAAGGTAATGCATACTGCTTGGGCATAAGAGTGGGCATGCACAAAAAGACTCAGAAAAGTCAGGAATTGTGTTTTTGCACCCTCCATTTCCTTTACCCTCTAGTTTTAACAGTCTGCTCAAAAGCATCAGGTCCATCTGGCAACACACGACAATGCACAATGCCTGCTGCTTATGGTTACATGACTCTAGACTCCAGGCCCTGGACTACAACAAGCTGTAGATAGCTGTAAGCCTGGGAATTTAGTCAGTTGTCTGTCCACCCCCATTATTTTAAACAAGAATCTGGTTGCAGATTACATATAGTTATGCACTGAAAAAAGCAAAAGTCTATTAACACTGTGTATCCTGTCACTGCAACACCTGTGCAGTGAGACCAACATACGTGTCCTTGGGAAATCCAGGCTTCTCCTCCCTTGCATGCAAAGGATCTGTTCCTGCTGAAGCGCTGGGTGTTGCAAACTAGTGTCATATCATGACATCAGGTTTATTTGCAGCGCAGCTTTACTGCTTGCTGGTTCAGGGAGGCCAATCCTAACATGGCTATTTCTGTGGCTAGATTAGAGTTGTTGTTTCAGTATGCAAGCACAACCAGTTATTGAATACAAAGGGAAAATTTTTTTGAGATGTAGTTTAACTCCTTTCCATCTGCACAATATCCTAGATAGTCATGAACTTTGGGTCTGGCTCCCAATCTATCCCCTATTTTCAAAGGGTCCCTCTTGACTTGCCTCCAACAGCTCCTGTTCCTCATCCTCCACACTTCCCCGCTGGGGCTATGTTTGGATTCCCTCCTGTTACCCGCCCCCAAACACACACACACATCCTGATGTGAGCTATTCCCTGATGATCACTCAGCTACCAAATACCATCTTATGCATTTTCTGCTGGGGTTGAGGAACACCCTAGAAATGGAAAAAAACCACCACAGCAGACATCATAATGCTACTGATGCTCATACTTTCCACCCACCC
The DNA here is from genome assembly GCF_028389875.1 of Rhea pennata. Classification (NCBI taxonomy): domain Eukaryota; kingdom Metazoa; phylum Chordata; class Aves; order Rheiformes; family Rheidae; genus Rhea; species Rhea pennata. Next base: position 14,877,621 of record NC_084667.1, on the reverse strand, counting down.
AGCTCACTTCCCAAGGCCTATAGACAGAAGAGGCACATGGCCCTTACTTTAAGAGGAACATATTTCACACTTCACTTTGATAACCACTTTTACATAAAACATCCAGCTCTCTGCTAGAAATAGGAGCTGGACTAACAAATTATCAAGTGACTCCAACGCTGGCAACATGTGTGGGTTAATATTCCCGTGTTTTGTAATCATCTAACATACTCCCTGCCTGACCATAAGTCTTTGAGTTACAACTTTGTTTTCCTCTTTTTCTCTCACCCTCCTTTACAGCATAATTACCCAGCTGCTGGCAGAGCAACACAGTCGGAGATGTCATCCTACCATATTTCTGCAGTTGTTACCAAATCATGCACAACTATCTAGCTGCAGAGTCACCCAACTATTACTTATATTGCTCTAATGTGAAACGCTGTTTCTGCTTGGCCTGTGCTATTCAATTTCCTTCACACAAGTTTTGTGCAACTCCTTCTAATACCTCTGCAAGTAAAAGCTTTCAGAATGAGTTTTTTGGTTCAGACTAACTCTGCCTTCACTCTGCTCTCCTAATGGCACTGCCCAGGTTACAGCTGCTTGCACATTCTTTCTTTCAAGTCAGCATCTCCCTGACCCTTTGCCAATCTCTTCTCATTCTTCCATTCCAAATATTCAGCTCAGTGTTTGCCTTCTGCATTCTCATTTGCTTTTTCAGAAGTAATCTCATCTATAGACTTTTAGCTTCCTTCAAGGACCCTTATTTTTCTAGGTTTTTCTTTGAAGCCCCCTAATTCTCCCCTCTGTAATCCCTTCTCCCTTATTCCAAAAAGAATGAAACACACTACCACTCTGTTTCTCCACAGTTTTATTCCTTTATATCAACTGACCAATTTAGGAGTAGTATTAGCTTACTCTGGAAACAAGGAACCTTTCAGTCAGCAGAAGGGAGAAGAAAATACATAGATAAAAATCCAAAGCAGGAGCATTTGAAAGTCAGATTACTGGAAGGCAAATAGAATAGAAAGCCCTTCTCTGACAAATACCAATGTGATAAATATTCTAATAACCCTGCTACAGAAGTAGCATTATTTATTCCTTTGATGGAAAGCAAAATCCACAGCAACTCTTTCTTGTAAGGCTTATGCACCTGCAGAGCGCAGCAATAATTTTCTCAGTATCATTCCATTTAGGTACATCCCCAAGGGAGCATCAGCCAGAGGAATCCTTCCAAAACTGTATAGTGTCAGAGAAATTTCCTACTAGGCGCCCAACTTCTACATTCAGAAATCTGTGTAGTGTTTATTACCTCAACAGCTGTGTGTGTGTGCATACAGGCAAATATAAACTTGCATATTTATAACAAATAAGAAACCTATTATATAATCTCATAATGAGCTGGTTTTAGATGCTATCAGCTAGTTTCTGTCCCAACAGCTTCTTTCAGCTTTGTTCAGACTCTGGAATGCTTTTATCTATTGTCAGCCCCTATGACTAAATCCTGGTCCCCACTGGGCCCTGCAGCTAAAAATCTACAAGTTCATCACAGCTACTGCTCCACTTCTGTCCCCACTTCAGCTAAGCATGTGTATAAAAATGTAGTTCTTTTATCCAAAGTATATATTTTAACATATCTGGAAAAGCCAGAGAAGGCATACAGTCATCTTACTTGACTACTGAAAGCTCCAGAAGAGAGAGCTAGGTAAGGCCCAACTGTTCTGTCTAGTTTTGTTGTCTGTTGAGACAACAGAGATGTATACCTCCTGCAGATGCTTCATGCTCTTGGATGGCAAGGAACAGAAGGGGTATTTCAGAAGCAGATGAATGACCCTGGCACCACAGACTGTCAGTGCTTGCAGGTAGATGGGCTGCTGCCGTCTAAAGGTTTAGACAGTCAGTGGTTTAATTTTCATGGACAGTGCACTGCTTTCATCAATTCTAGACAGAGACACTGCTCACCGAGTTGTGGCACCTTCTGCTTTCATGCCAACTACATCTGATGTAACCAGAGAGTAAAGAAGCTATGCCTCGGAATCACTAGAGCTCCAGACTTCACCTTCACAGACAACTCCAGTACGTAGTAGAGTGGAACCCACTCAAATACAAACAAAAGAATTCTGGAACAAGGCACTAGATTGTATAACATATACTATTAAATATATACAATATAATAGGTTTTTCTATATATGAAATGGGAATGGGAAGAGCAGCTATGAATGGTACTTAGAGAAAAAAGCATTAGTGGTACACATGAATATTTTAAAGGATGCTCTTGGGGGGACTTCTCAGTCAGTTTGATGAGGTGAGGTTTGATGAGGAAACTACACACGGACAGAGAACTGTACATTTCAGACAGGCATTAAAGGCAAGCAGCGATCCACAAGGTCTGTATAACAAAATCTGAACTCATGAATCAGGGGAGATCATTTCTCAGAGCCTTGATGTAACCCAAATACTGCTAGAAAACCATCAAAGCAGATGTTAATTGTACAGTCCAAAGTGAGAAGTGAGAGTCTGCAACCACAGGTCCAAATAAACTAAATCCCAGCTAGATCCTTATACCTAGGGTTTCCCTACTCACAGGGCACCTCTGATGGCCAAGCAGTAGTCATTCTGAATTATACTGTAATTCTGTGTGATGGCTTTCCAGACAGTTAAGCAGTAACAAATCATCATGGTATACCAGTACAACAGTCGCTGCTCATACCACATTATTACTGATAGCTATACTATGCCCGAGAGGTTTTGGACAAGGCTAGCAACTGCTGTGAGTTCTGCAGGTCACACAGCTTTGATCCACTGAGCTGCATTCGAAGCACCTTTCTGGACACTGAAAAGTTGTTATTGTGACTTCTTGAACTGCATCATGCATTTATTAGATTCTATTCAGATTTGCGTCAATCTCAGTGCCCACTCTGAGACTACGATGGGAAATTCTTGACATCAGAGGTTGACTACAAGGCCTTATACTCTTATTACCCATTGAAAATGTTGTAGTTGTCAATTATAAGAGAAGTAAATGTGGAATTGATCCGTAAGTCTCAGTGTCAATTTATCCAGTGCTTCTGCTGCTTAAAACTATAGTCAAAAGCAGAGTCTGCACTTCATTAATAGTGTATCTCTGATCTTTCCTGGTATTTCTCAAATAATACTACACCCTTTTGCTTGACAAATATCTGCCTTCTGGGATTTACAAACAGTTTCTGAAATAAGGTTTACCTTTATTTTGACATACCCTTGAATTCTGATCCCACTGACAAAACAGTTACGAAAGGGTGAAAAATATCAAATGCTTTACAAAAGAAAGTTATCACCACAGTCATTTATTCCATAACTATTTCATTGACAAAATCCTGGCAAGCAGGAAGTCTCCACTGAAAAAGGCAGTTTCACTAACTTTGAATAACAATTACTTAGAGAAAAGTCAGTAGGAAGAAAGAAAAAGAAAAAAAAAAAAAAAAAAACAATCAGAGACAGTTGCCCCCTATGGGACAAGCTGCCAACAGGGGCAGGATCTCACCAGCCACGGCCCATCCCACCGCCCCACAAGGGAACAGGGCAGCCCCAGGGATGACAGCTGGGTTCAGCTGAAAGTCCAGATGATCAGGCAAGTTTGTGGTGATGAGGCAGGTCCAAGCTCAAGCCAGAAAGTCAGTCCACAGCTCAGGGTAAGCATCAGGTCAAGTGACAGTAACCAGGATCAGTCACAAGCCCATGATTGCCAGGCAGGTCCATGGTCAAGCTGGATGATTGCCTGCAGACTGGAGTTGGTAGGACAGGGCTGGAGACTGGGCACCACCATGGCGCCATAGGGCAGGGCCTGACAGCCCTGGTCTGAGCTGAAATGGGGCCCTGGGCTGGGCACGATGGGGAGAGGTGGGCAGGGACAGGCAAGATTGCCAGTGCTCTCAAGGTCCTGACCAAAACAATTCATCCTGAGTGTATTTCCAGAGCATGTGCTCTTCAGGATGTGAATTATTTCTTTTTCCTTTCTATATCAGGAAAATCTACCCAGTATTACACTGATGACCACCTACTGTTTCTGCATAGCTAAGCACTGCAAGATACGTAACATTCAACACTCACATTTAATTGAAAGAGAGCTGAGAACATTCAGTATCTCATAGATTTATAATGTAGATATATGACAGATGCTATTATCCCAATAGATACATTTTCCAAATAAATCTATCTGTACTCAGTTATGCTATTAGCCTAAAATGAAAAAAAAAAAAAAAAAAAAAAAAAAAAAAAAAAAAAAAAGAATCGGTGCCATATGAACAAGGTATTTTTGATAATTGTCTCAACCATTGATCTTGGCTCAGAATTGATCTTGGCTCAGACACAGCACACTTGCAAAGAGCTTTGATGATGAAGTGTGCCAAGTACCATATGAATAATGAATAAGTAGTTGAAGAAATACATACGAACAAAACAAGAACTACAAGAATGGGAGTGAAGAAGGTGGTGACAGCAGGAAGGGAAATACAAATGGCACTGCAGAGAAGAGCATCTTGTCAAGACAATCTACTTCACAAAGAGGAGAAAAAAACAGGGTTTCACTATTTCTAATGGCCTGCAGTTTTCATTCACTGTGTGTGTCTCTTTCTCCCCCTCCATTTCCCTCCACCATTATAGCCCCAGGTTGTTAACATATCCCCTCTGATATGCCCACTAAAAAAAAAAAAAAAAAAAATCCATCAGTTCCCCCACATCTTTAGCTCCTCAGAATACTTCACCATTTAATCCACACCCTCGTTATTCCCATCTTTTTCTCATGTACCCCATATTCACCCTTCAGTTCTCCGAGTTCTTTCTACCTCATTATGGGCTATTCCACAGTGTACTTGGCTCCTTCCACATCCTCTACTTTCCCGTCTGCAGGGCAAGACGCAGTGTGTACTACAGAACCAGACACATCCTGCTTCGCTGGACTGCGCTCGCAGGATGACTAGCGGCCAGAGCAGATACAGTTGCTTAACAGGAATGGAAGGCCTCCCAGAGACTCTGTGGGAGTTGACAAGGGTGTAAAAAGAGCACTCTAAGAAGATACGGCTATTGCAGAGAAGTTAAATTAATTCTTTGCATTCCTGATGGAAGCTACTGGTGACATTCAGACAGCTCCACAAAAAGAGGGATTGTGAGAAAATGTTATGACCACAGACTCATTCTGGAAAAGTGGACAAAACAAACAGTATGAAGTCACCAGCAGCTGTTTATCCAAGGGATCTAAAAAGAACTCTAGGTTGAAAGGGCTAAAGCATTACATACTAACAGGCAAGCTCTCAGTTAAAAACACTTTTGTATTTTATAACTGTGAAGTGGAAAATGTGACAGCAACTCACAAAAGAATCCCAGGATAGCCCAAGGTACTGTAAACCCATGTACTATAAAACTGATGTCTACTAGACAAATTAATTGAAACGATAATAAAGAATAGAATTGGCAGACACCTAGTATATTTATAGTATAATAGTATATATACCATGTATAGACTAATTTGGGGGAAATAGGCTTTTTTTAAAGGCAAATCTTTCTAAGGCTATTTGAATTTTTAGAGAGATTCAACGCAACTGTCAACAAGGCATCTGATATATTCAGATTTCCAAAAGGCTTTCAGCAAAATTCTTCATCTAAAGCTTTGAAGGAAGCTAAGCAGCTAGAAGGAAGGTCCTTGCACGGATGATGAACAGGCGGCCGAAAGACAGAAAACACAGGTAGAAGTAAAAGCTCTGTCCACTACAGGAACTGACATCAGCAGCTGAATTCTGTAAGGAACCTGCACCGTTAACACATTTGTAAGTTATACCGAAAACACAGAAATAACAAAGGAGGCTGATAAGAGTAATTCACAATACAAAGGATATCTGAGGACTAGAGACTAACTGAAAAAAAAAACCGTAGAAGGACTTCATAGCATGAGTGGTCGGTCAGAAAAATGACAGATGAGATTTCATGCAGATAATAAAGCAGTGCACATGAGAAAACACAAATCCTATCCTCCTAAATAAAAATATGATACATGAACTGATCTCTATCACTGAAGAGCAGGATCTTGGTGTTATGATAGAAACACTGTGGATATCAGAAATATGGACTGGATTCAAGCAGACATTGAATAGGTTAAGGGAAGAGAAAAAGATACAGCCTAACTCAAAAGGTTCATAAACTACAAATGACTGGAGACTGGAAGTGTATTGTGGAAAACATTGTACCTACTCACCATTTTGTTTTAGTTTTTCTAGGCATCTGTTTATGATGTTGCTGGAGACAGGATAAAGGGCAAAATGAACCTTTGTTCTGACTCAGTACAATTGTTACGATGTTTTTTTTAAATCTTTCACTCAATAAGAATATTAATATGATCTCCTTCCCTTTCTCCCTCCTCCAAATAATTTTTACTGTTCTTGACCTTAACTTTGGGGTCCTTCTGTTCCTTTTGACCTTTCTGTCAACAGATTTAGAAGTTTAGTCAACAGATTAACAATGTTTAAACACTAACAATGTTCATTTCTTCAGAAGAAATCAGAAATGTCATTTTAACCTAGAAATGCAGACCATGGAGATATCTATAGGAATGTATGACTCTCCACAGCAAATGCACTTGATTTTCAGCCAAGCTTCAGACCAACCTTCACTTTAAGCACACTGCAAAACATTCTAGGAACAAATATAAGTAGCTGGAAATGAGCTAACTATCAGCTAATCATGAAGAATTAAATAAAACTCTTCCCTTGACAGACAATTTTTCTTTGATATAGTCCCAAAACACATGTGGTAAAGGATTTCCAATCTAGAAAGAAGGAATTCTAAAATGTTCTCAACATGAAAGAATGCTTGGGAAAAAAAATATTTTGAGGTAAAGTGAAACCTGGTGTCAAGTTTACTAAACACAAAGCAACCTCAAAGCATACAGTACCTCTTCCCATGTTACATACACGCATACAATAAAAATAGAAGAATTATTCACATTAAAAACGTTCAGAATTCATTTTTTTCTGAATCATAGTTCAGGCAGTTTTACCTTTACATCATTTCACCCTGCTCTAAAAACACTACAGAAATCACGAGAAAAACACCTGAACCTATTCTGTCCAGACTATTCTGTCTCTCAGATCTGCCCTAACAGCTAGGTCACAAGATGTAGAGAGATCATCTTGGTTATCTGTCTGTATAGCCCCTACCATAACGACCCCGACCATCCAGGCACAGTTTCTGTAGCACAGACAATAGAGGAGGTACTAGTGAAAGGGATGAGCTCCTTTTCCAGCTTCTTCAAAGCCTGGTGAAAAGAGAGAAACACTGCAGGTACTGCATGATAAGACCTTCTCTGTATTCAAGCAGTAACAAGGGGAAGAAGAGTCTAGCGGGTCCTATGAAGGATGGAATGGTCTCAGCAGCCAGTGGCTGGACAGGCAGGAATCCCTCTCTTGCCCTCTAATGGTGCCCATCTATCTGGCAAATAGCAGCTAAACCAGTCACTCTTGGTCCTGCCAACATTTCCTCTCTCTTCTACTTGCTGCTTTCTCCGGTCTAACCACCAACATGAAGTAAAAACAAGTTCAGCTACTATACTCCACAAGCAGGAAAAGAAATGAAAAACAGTAAGCATCAGTCTACACTCTTTAATCACAAGCAGACACAAACCCCTGTGGATACATCTTCCCCATCCTAATGTAAGCCTGCAGTCACAGCTACAGCTGTACTCCCATTATCTGGGCGTTTGCAAGCTCACGCTTTCCTGCTTCCAGGGCAAAAGGTGTCAGCTCCAGAAGCAATGGTTGTTTGCATAAGCAGACAGGATGGATCTCAGAGCTAAAAGGCTCGTTCTGGATTAAAACCCACAGGGGTCAGATTGTGCCTTTTCTGCTCTGATATTCCTTAATTTTGCCTTCCCCACCCCCTCTCCCCACAATCCTTTCTTTATGCAATATACATTATTTACTTCATGGCTGCATGAAGTCAAGTTGGAAACCAACAGGTACTTTTTCTCTCCCCTCCCAGGAAAAAACTAGGAAACCACTAGTGCAGAATGCCTCAGTGCTGCTGGATCTTCCTATCTTCTTATGCCTTGGACAGATCCAGCATGTCACTGAAGCTGAAGTTATTGGTGGCCAAGCAACACTTTCCCCTTCATTCACCACGCCTTCAAGAGGAGCCACTGACTATGCACAGGGGCAGACCCTAATATCACAGACAAGTGTCTGCCTTCACAGTTGCAGGGTACTTCAGTCATTTCCCTTCCAGAAAACCACCAGGTTGGGGATCAGCAGATGAACTGATGAATTGAACATAGTATATTCAGTTTCTGGTTCTTTTAACATACTGCACCATCTTCTATCAGATGTGAGACAATAAGCACTTATTTAAGCATACTTCCAGATGTAAAATACAAAGTCTATGACAACCGATAAACTCTACCTGATTTCTGGCCTCTCATCCCTGATCTTCAAAGAAGGCCTACAAAGCATTTGCAAATGATGAGTCTGGGAATAAAAATTCGTAACTAGAGATTAAAAGTTATGGACTCATTAATTTTAATGGCATGTTCTAGTTTCTCACTACTCCCACAAAACACTTACTCCAGGTGATAATTACCTCTTTTTTTCTCTCTGTTCCTTTCCATCTAACAAAGGTATCACCACCCCCTTTGCTAACACTTCCCCTCTGCTCAGCATGTCATGTTTTACCTCAGATCGTCCAACTCATTAGTATAGCTGAAGTTAAACTCAGAGAAACTGTTCTCAAACTGTATTTTCTTCAGAAAGCTCCTACTTCTCTCTCAGAAAGGAAGAAGAATCTCAGCTCCTGAATGTTGCTTTCTTTTTTTTGATATTATCAAATTGTTTTTTTTACTTCCCCCAAGAAAGCTAGACCATATGGCTTAACCCATTACGGCTACACAAAAAAAGAGAAACACCAGAACCGAAAAGACTCACTCTTCTTTATCTCAAGTGACAACTGTCTCTAGCTTTGAAGCGGAAAACAGCAATTATTGCTTTGTAGATATCACCCCTATAGCTAAAGGGGCTACCACAATTTAATTGCCATACTAGACTTTTCATGACATGCACCACAATAGGGCTGATGACTTTAACCCATCTGCTCTGGGGGAATGCTGTCGACAAAATACGTATGTTACAGATTGGTGTCAGTCTTTAACAGAAATAGCTTTCATTTCTCATGACAGTGGTCTGATGAACTTTTACTTACTGACAATGCAGAAGGTGGCATCATTGCTAATATGAGCAGAAGAAACATGTTCTTCATCTTTTCCTGTAGAACAGAAAGATTATTGATCAGAATTGCTTGCTTCTTTGCTGCTTGTATGGTGGCAAAGCTAAGACACCAGACAGTAGAAAAATGGAAGTGAGACTAAAATCAAAGTGAGAAAAGAAAAACAGTTTTCTCTCTCCCTGGATAGGCAAAGGCAACTGCAAAGACTGAAAATTACTCCACACAGAAAGCCAGAAAGTGATTAATGATTGCAATTATTTCCCTGAACTTTCCTCTAGTATTACAAAACACCATCCCTGCGCACAGTGGAGGATACATACTGTTGCTTGTCTGCTTTCCATCATTTCTCATATATACATGACAAAAACAGTTCAAGAAGATAATGACTTCAAACAACTCAAAGCAGGAAATTTTCTAGTTAACATTTCTGTACCCTATGTTCATCCTGTGTGGCTTGCTGAGGCTTCATGTCTTCTTTTGTGTAATCTTGCATGTTTAAAAATCTTATAGTTTGTCATGGACAGCTATAGCTAGATTCAACCATCAGTAGTTACAGTTCTGCAGAGGTAGAAAGGATATTAGGTCACACAGGCTGCTAATGCAGCATACAACAGAATATAAAACAGTGCTGAAATACCGTAGGAGTGTAAGTTTCTAAAAATTGGGGCATTACGCACACTTGAGTCCACAATACTATATGGATGTATTGCCTGTCGCTATTTTATCCTCTCTTCTGAGTTGCAGCAACCAAACCTACAACAACCACCAGTCACTGAAGATTGTTACCGTGACAGAGAACACTGGTCACTAGAAACTGCTTGTTCCTCATGACTTCTTTCCCGTTGACTGAGCCCAGAAAGCCCAGAAATACCTGGCCTAGGTATTTCCAGCACAGTGTTACACAATCCAAGCTTCTTTCTAACTTGGGAGAAGAAAGGGAAAAGGAGAGAGAGATAAATCTTCCTTTCACAAAACATAAAAGCATCCAGGAAGAAATGCTTATCTCAACAGCTTTTGTAATGACGCTTCTTTTAATATTAAAAGCCTCATATAGAGCTCCTTTAGCCTCAAGTATTAAGTCCAAATAAAACATAGAATATATATCACTGATAACAGTGCATATTATTAATATGAAACCATTGGGACTAAAATCTTTGCTGCATGAGAATATCAAGTCAGAAACAAAATACATCTAAAATAAAACATACTTGGTGTAGTACTTGGGTATTTCCAAGTTACTCTCTGATGAACAACCATTCTTCTTGTAGTGCCAGGCCTCACTGAATCCACACAGCTCCTTACAGCCTCCTAAAATCCATATATACCCATAGATTCTGAAGTGCTGTGGATGAAAAGCTTCCCTTTAATATTTTTGCTTTGGGTTATAAAAGCTAAGTCCAAAAATCCAATTGCACCTGATTCTTTGTGCACAATAAATACAGAAAATATAATCGCCAAAACAAGCACTAGTAAGCTTCTCTCTCTATACACTGAGTGCTAATCACATGATTCATAAGAAAATGAAGTCTTAGGGACTTTTAATGAGATTAGACCTTCATGCATTTTGGATTAGTCCTTCCTGAGGAACTGAGGGAAGATTACGTTCTCTCTATGATGCACACATGCTACTACATCTCCTTCTATTCAAGTCAAGGAAGAAGCAAGCTAGACAACAACGGCATTCCTCAACGAACAACCTCCACGAGAGGTTAAGTACATTAAGTACCTCCTGTACACTGCTGAGATCAACAACCAAACCCTTTTCCACTGGGTAGAGTGGAAGGAGACCACAAAACAACCCTTTTGCTACAAGTTCTATATACACAAAGAACAAAGCTTTTCTGAAGCAGCTAACACCACTAGTCAAGTGCAGTGTGAGAATAACATCTTCCTTGAACACTGCTCAGGTGTTAGTGTGACAGAAAGATAAATAATTTTCAGATTCATCAGGTAAAAATACCACTTCCCAGGTAAAAATACCACTTCCCCAGCATTCCTCTCTCACATCTTCCATCCTAGACCTCTCAGGTTCACTGAGTCTGCTGGGGAAATCGCATCCCTTGCTCCAGCTGTCTTGTGCTGCAGGTATCATACTGCCCCCTTAGTTCCTTTTAGCATTTGAGTCAAGAGGGGGACAGGGAGCTGGGCTCAACACTCACGAGGCTCCTGGAGAACAGGCAAGAGGAGCAGCTTCCCAGAGCTTGCAGTGCTCCCAGTCTCCAAGTATTTAATATCTTGGAGGTTTTAGCCAGATCAGATCAAAAGATTCTGCATGGAGACAACTAGAGAGGACACCAAGTGTTTCGGACAATACTTGCATCAAAGCAACTGATTATAGTCTGGTGTCTGTTGGTATCTTTGTGCAACTGCACTTGCATGGGAATTGCCTAGCATTTGGCTCAAATTCAGCCGCAAAAAGATTATCATTCAGCCCTGTTAAATCAGTCAACAGTTCTCAGGAGAATAGTTGGAAGGAAACACATGGCCATTCACAGTCTATTAAATCCTCCACTCCTGAATAAAGCTTGTAACTGATCCTCTGAGCTTCAATAAATTTGTTACTTTGAAAGTTTCCTCAGATGTAGCGTTCAGTGCTGATTCCCCTCTGCTTACCTCCAGCCAGAAACACCACAGATGAGATCAGGGCATCCGACTGAAACCTTCAAATGATCAAGTTAAATTTTTAGATGTTTCAAATGTTCAGTTTAAATTTTCAGTTGCAATTAATAAAACCTCCTTGTAGGACCTTGGATACAGCAGCACCTGTTTATTCTGATTGTTTTCCATTGTTCTCACCAAAGGCTGGGTGTGCAGGGGAAGGAAAGAAAAGGACAGTGTTTTGCAGTGTTTTCGCTTGTGACAATAGCAGCTGCTGCTTTCTGTTCCTCCTGCCATTTCTTAATTCTTTTAAAACCTCCCCAGTTCCCTTCTCCCACTGTGTGCTAGAACAGCATCTCCACTCTCCTCCACCCAGAAACATTTCCTGAGAGAAAACAGTGACTTTATGCTCAAGACACAGAACAGCTGCTGGAAAGTTCACATGAAGGAATTCCTGTCATAGTGCTAAAATATGAAGTTACATCATCAAGAAGCATTATGAGAACTAGTTCACAATACATAAAGAGCAACCTGAATCTTCACTCTGAACTAGAGGTGGGCTCCACTGAAACCTCAGCTCCACATGGTGGAAGAGATTCAAATTTTCTAGCCAGCTATGATTGTCATCAGTTTCTCAGGCTAGGTAAGTAAAAGGGATGAAGTGGTGACTGCTTCCAAGTACCTGTAAGTTTGGCCAAAAAGAGTAGGTCCAGACTTGAACTACAAAGCTGTTTTCTCTAATAGAGACCAACCCAAGGCCTCTGAACAGTGGAGAAGTTTAACCTTGGATCAGACGTTAGCATCTCAGGACCCTTGCTTCTATTCCAACACAGTATGGTTCAAGTCAGATTTTGTGGAAATTCAAAAAACTCATGTCTGACAGTATCCACAAAGCAGGTTCTTGAGCCTTTTCTGAACTGCTTCTGCAGCACCTAGTTCTGCCAAGCACCATGGCCAAAAGGGCCAGAGTGTCACGAGGGGACAGCTGGCATTTCATCACTCTGGACAGGACATAAGAACTCCAGTAAAACTGGAGACGGGGATAACCATCCTTGATGTGGAGCTTAACACTAAACCTACTCAGGAAAGAAGCTTTTGCCTTAAATAGAAGGTCTAGAAAAGACTGATGGGAAACATGGAGATGATTTCTCTGTAGTGGAGCCAGCAGTGATTTGTTATTAAAAAAAAGCATTTCATTTAGTTACAAATTCTTATCTGGGGCTAGGCCTAACAAGATCACTGAATTCTTCATTGAGGCCAGGACTATGTTTGACACAAATTGGAGCCGAGAAGAATCAAGGACAATTTTAATGAATCCTATGTTTTCTCTGTGTGTGCAAATATTGTTTCCCAATGCACAAACAAGATACAAGTTTGCCTACTTAAACTTGGCATCTTTTCCAAACAACCTCTCAACATCTGGTTCCTAGGGAGACAAGGCCTGTATATATGCATAAAATAACTTTGGTCAGCTAGTTAATTTCAAGGTTTCAAGTACATAAAGTAAGTTTCAAAGGCATAAAGTTACTTTCAGTTTGATAAAAAAAAATGCAGCCAGAATGAAGAGACATATTCAGAGGGCTGGAGCACCTGCCCTGTGAGGAACGGCTGCGAGAGCTGGGCCTCTTCAGCCTGGGGAAGAGAAGACTGAGGGGGGATCTTATCAATGTGTACAAGTACCTGAAGGGAGGGTATCAAGGGGACGGGGACAAACTCTTTTCAGTTGTCCCGTGTGACAGGACAAGAGGCAATGGGCAGAAATTGAAGCACAGGCAGTTCCGCCTGACCGTGAGGGTGAATTTCTTCCCCGTGAGAGTGACAGAGCACTGGACCAGGTTGCCCAGAGAGGCTGTGGAGTCTCCTTTTGTGGAGATCTTCAAGGCCCGCCTGGACGCAACCCTGTCTACCATGCTGTAGGTGACCGTGCTGAGCAGGGAGGTTGGACTAGATGATCTCCAGAGGTCCCTTCCAACCTTACTGATTCTATGATTCCATTTGACCCATTTAGACAATGGCATTTCTTTTTAACAGGAGCGAGCTGGAACTTGAAAGAGACTTTATAAACAACTGGACAGCCAATGCTACATGTCTACTTTCTGTTTAGCACATATGACAGATCAATCTCCTTTTGCACATGAAGCCTATTTCCAATCATCATTTGGCAAAGACACACACCACACATATGGGGGGGCAGGGACAGCTCTGGGATTGGTTCATAAGCAGGAGACAAAAAGAGCTCTTCAGGGCTCTCACTCTTCTACAGCCCAACAAGATAAAGCTAGGTGGGCATGCAGCTAAGTGCCAAAGGAACTCAGCAGTGCCAGACTGGGCAGCGCCTAATGATTCATTTCATCTCTCAGCTGGGGATTTGAATTACCCAACAAATATCTATTGTTCCCAACTGAGGGAGCCTCAGCACAGAAGCTGTCTTTGAATGATTTCCATGCCACAAGTTGGCCAGTCCTGCAATAAACACTTGCCCAGTTCAATACAGATTGAAACCACTTACTATAAAGCTTAGTGTATCCAGCATTAAGGTTACCTTACTACTGTCAACCTGCTAGTCAAACCTTTTCAGAACCTTCCTCATTCCCTACTTTCCACTCTTCAACATGTTACATCTCAGTTGTTTCTGAGGCTTGGATGAAGTAGGTGGGAAATCAGAAGAGATGATATTATGGTGCCCAATTATCCACTGACATCAATTGTCTTAGTCATTAATTCAGAGGAGTCTTTTACTTTTTAGACTCTTTACATTTTCTAAATCCATTACTAACTTGTGCTTTGCTCTCAAAACTTGTGGAGTGGCTTGGTTCCACCTTTCTTTGTTTTGTTATCCACTGAGAAGCACCTCCTACAGCTTGTGGAAGAGTTAAAAAAGAAAACATACTTACAGCAAAAAAGATGAGTTAGGTCAAAGTAGTTTAAAAAGAGATTTTTTAAAAAAATAAATTATATTTTTTAAAAAAATTAACGGTTCCATGAAGCAGGGATCCAGAGGAGGGGAAAAAGCCCCCGTGGATATGGTTCCTTGGACTCTAACTGGGAGTAATCTGGGGAGGAGGACCAAGCCCAGAGGAATCAAGAAACTGATCATCTGTTTTAGACAGAGGATAAGTGAATTATGTGAATTCAAGACACTGCTTAATATATTGCCTGTCTGCTTTCTTCCTTCACTATAGCTAACCATCTTTCTTTGACATTTTTCCAAAGAAAATCCTGAGCACAACTCCCCTTGAGTTAGGGTGGGATAAGCGAGTTAATGTGCATGTGGCAGTTAAAGTGGAAGGATGCTGAATTTCCCGTGCCTTGCTATGTTCATAAAGCGATGTTTGTTTACAGCAATGCATAAATGTTTATTAAATGTGTGTCTAAATATAAAACCATTTGAAAGTGCTTAGTGGGATGGGAAGGGAGAGAGAATAAAGACATACATGATACAAGTTTGGGAACTGAAATTTTTACAGTGATACCTTTACCACTGACATCCAGATCTATTCATTCGCTCTAAACATGTGCTAGGAGATCGAGAGTTTCAGTCAAGAAAGTAATCCTGCTGAGATATACTTTCAGCCATACTATGCATTTTAGAATTTCAGCTAAACAATTTTAAAGTTCATTTGTTAAATGATGAAAAAGAAAAACCACACACAACAAAAACAACATCCCAATGCTTGCAGCAGCAGAGCACTAGCTGGCTAGAGAACCGAGTAGCAATAAGATGCAAGCATCTTCTAAACTTCTTTATCAACAGATTTATCCCAGCCTTCAGCCTGATTCACAAAAGGCACCTAAATCTGCACTGGGCCTTTTGTTTAGTGTGGCTGACCCATACTGACTATATTTTTAAAAAGAACTTTTACAGTGCCAAGTTCAGCAACTCTCAGGGAAGCTACAGAAGTCTGTCAGTTTTAACCTGAATACAGAAATCACACAAAACAGAAGTTGAAAAATAATCAGATGGAACAGCAAGATCAGGTTTTGGCAGCTTCAGATCATGCTGTGAATTACACAGAAATTCCTCTAAGGTCTCACATGAATACCCTGTCAAGGGGTGGGGAAGAGGCAGAGCTGCTTTCCCATCTCCAAAATCCACAATGAAAGAGCTAAAATTTAGGTCAGGGGTGCTGTATCTTCCAAGCAAATATGGTCACTCTGCCAGCCCTTTCTATGAGCTAATGAAGTATTTCACACGGACAACTTTCCATCTACCTATTAATATCAGCTGAGATTCAATTTTCTCTAGCCTTCTCCTATTAGGTTTGCAGCTTAAAATTCATTGTAAGACAAAGATAGGATTCTGCCTTCTATTTTGGTAGTCTCACTGTCCTAAGGTGTTAATTAAATCTGCAAGCATGTAGGAAGACAGACAAGCACACATAGATTAATTTAGACAGTTAACATTGCTAAAAGACACTACCAGCTGCCCATGGAAAACATCCCAAACATTAAAAGGCTATACATTGAAGAAGAATGGTTAAAGACCTCCTAAGCCTACTACTGTCTTGTCACAGCTGAGGCTTGACTTAAATTAGTTATTTAGCCTGATTTGTAATATTATGTGGCACCAAGTACGACTAATGTTTACAAATATGCTAGTCAGCTGAGATTAACTCCTTCTGACTTGAATTCTGAAGAATTCCTCAGGAAAATAAAGAATTTCAATGCTGGAGAACTTCTTTCAATTTTAACTTCATTCTATCTAATATATAAAAGTGAAATGCTTCCGAGCTGTGCAAGAAATTTTAAAAAATGCTACCTCAAAAGGAAGCTTTAAAATAAATTGTTTTCTGCCTCTCTTTGCAAGACCTATGTCCTATTCTGTGAAAGGATGCTGACACTACATTCAGTGTTAGCTTGCTGTATACATAGACGATACCTGTGTTATCTTTAAATAAATTTGCTCAGAGCTTAAAAAAAAAAAAAAAAAAGAGAGAGAGAGACAGAGAACTTTTGACTAACAAACTTGGGAGGCAGAACCTGTGCTAGTATAATTAGGGCTGCAGTCTCTAGTCTCTAAGGATACCAGCCTAGCATCTTTCATCTGTCACCAAAAATTAACTTCATCAAAATTGATCTTAGGAGGGTGTGATCACACTGAAGTGCCTGGAGAGATCTGAAAGGAAGTACATGTTTGACTGTGTGATCACAGCAAAATGATAACAGTAGGATCTAAAAATAAATTTGTTTCTTGCTCTGAAGCCAGTTTCTCCAACAGATGCCCAAACCTCCAATTACTCCTTTAAAGGCCAAGTGGAGAAATAAACAATCTGTGGATGGTACAGGTTTTCTATACATCATGTTTGCATGTCGACAAAGCTTGAGCTTGTTATTGGGTTAGCAGGCAGTTTGTACGTAGACTATAAATATGAATAGTTACACCATTCAAATCCTTTCATGCAAGTCCCTCCTCAAAAATCTAGTAGTTACTATTAATCATCATTCAAGACAACAAACTGGACAACAACAAACCACATTTCAGATCCAGTAGCAGAATGAAAAAGAAAAGCGACAGTGAAGCTGTATCCAGCAGAATGTCATTTCCAGTCAAATAAGTTCTTTTGACAAGTCCCTTAAACCATGGGCCTAACTTCAAATAACTGTCCAGAATCAGAGCAATCATCCACCACTGTCTAACCTCAGATAGTAGTTTCTGCTAGGTACTCTTATGAGTTTATCATCAGTTTGTGTAATGCTTATCACAAAGCTAAGAGCAAAGGAACTTACTTCCTCTGTTGTTCACTGAGATTCACTATGCCACTGGGAGAACAGTTCCCCTATGTCTGAACTAATGACGAGCCTATAGCATGAATCATAGGAATGGTTGTAATTGTATCCCAAGTATTCTAGGTGCTGTTTTTATATAAAACAGAAGCTTTTATCCTTTTATAACGAAAAAAAAAAAATCTTTCTGTTTGCTGCGTACTGATGACTCATAAGGCATATACATGATCTAATTACATGGTTAACTTTTATTAACATTTAAAGTCCTCCCCTCTGAACAAAGAGAAAGCCTTTTGGTAGCCTAAGCCCTACCTGTTCTGGGCATGGATCACCATTTTGTCTTATTTAAAATAATTGCACCCAAAAGAAGGGACCTTCCATTAAGATTGAAGAGGGTTTTTTGCAGACTCTCAATTTTAAAAGAACACTTGTGTTTCTTCAGAATACATTTTGCTCTTTGAATTCAAATACAAGTGCCACCAAGAAAAACAGCAACATACCTCCTTTCCCCTTTCCTAAGCCTCTTCAGCAAGTCAGGACCTAGTCACTCACAAAGACTCCAACTGAATCTCTGTCTAATCTGAGAGGCAAGTAAGCCCTCAAGCAACTAGACCAGGCAATCTCTGCTGAGATTCTCTCATATCAGGCTGATAAATTGCTGGACCAGAGAGAGAGCCCATCCTAAAAACAGAACAACAAGATCTGCATTAAAAGGCAATATACTCATTGAACAGCAACATTTGACGTTATCTGTTCTCTAACCTCTTTTAGCATTACATAGCATTTTAAGAGTTACTACTTTTCAGTTAAAACAAAGACTCCTTAATTTACAGTTTGTTTTATACTTAATATTACTTTATATTATATAGATAGGTAGTATATAGAGAGATCACCAAACAAAAACCTATACCCCTGCTCAACAACCATCTCAAATCATTTGTTACACACCTTTTCTCAAAAGCTTCATTCAGAGTGGACAGTTTACCAGTAAATAGATTTAGAATATGCAGATGCTACAAGTAAGAACCCATAATTCCACCATTTCTTGAAGCCAACAAGCATTTACAGTCTCATGAAGCAAAATATTAAAAAACAAACACCTCTAGGTAGTAGGGTGTTCCACAGAGCACAAAAACTTGTGAATACACTTAGAAAAAAAGTCTCCATTTTCTCATGTGGGACAAGGAAAATGTGCTAGAAGCAGAACTCCCAGAAACAGCAAGTTCACTTCATTTTTAAAATTTCTGCATCCTAATATTCATTCAGTTTAATAATATCAACAAATAGTAGTTTATGCTAGTATCATGCCAAGTACACACAGTCCTCCCTACTACACAGTCTATTGCACATCACAAACACCTCCCTTCACTCCCTCTAAGAGCAGGGCATTTGTCCTGAAGTCCTGGATGAGGCTGTCCAATATACATAGCTTCGTAGCACACCAAGCTCATCAGCATGCTCCACCTCAGGAATTTCAGGTTTCCACAGCTGCTTCATCTACAGACCCCATGAAATGCTCTGGGGTTACTGAACCTGAGATGGAGGGCAGAGGTACTCTCAGAGGCCACGAGAAAAATGTACAAGTTGCAAGTCAGTATGCAGAGAAGCTGTTTAAGGGCCCTCATGAGTGCAATGCAGAAGGGGAAAAGCTCTAAGT
Source organism: Rhea pennata (assembly GCF_028389875.1). Lineage (NCBI taxonomy): Eukaryota > Metazoa > Chordata > Aves > Rheiformes > Rheidae > Rhea > Rhea pennata. The sequence continues at coordinate 14,858,426 of NC_084667.1, read as the reverse complement.
GTTGGGAAGATGTTTCTGAAAGCGATAAACAAAGGAGTTCACAAAACCCCCCCTTTTTTTTTGGTCTCCACAGACAAACCTAAAGAAAAATAGCCTCTCTCTAAACTCCTCTACTAACTCTACTCAGTCCTAGTCCTAGGAACACTGTTCAGCACTGACAATGACTTTTACAAAACTTTGAAACTCAGTTTTTCTAACCACCACTCCTCTACCTCCATGTGGCTACCCACAAGGAACATCAGAGCACTGCGCATATCTACCACCCTGCCACATTGCTGCAGTGCGTTACCATCTTCTCACCAGGGCAGGTCCCTCAGGCAACATTCTTGGCCCACCTTACAGGTCAGACTTACCCAGGGATGAGACACCACATCCTACAAACCTTCCCCTTCATAAGTAGCTTTCTTGACTACTCCAGCAGCATCATTTAGCTGGGGAGAGTCTCCAAAATAGGGCCTGCCTCACAGCTGAGAACAATGTGCACTGATCAGGAGACACTGGCTCCCCTCAGCACTATACCCTGCCAGCACTTGAACAGAAGCAGCTGAGCACCCCAGGGGTGGCAGTGAAGAGTTCAAGAGTCTTAGCACCTGAGTAGGCTTTTCCTCTAACCAACAAAAAAATCATATTTGTCTTTTCAATAATCCTACTACATTTGCCTTGCTTTCTGCATTCCTTCTGCCAAATCACACGTGCCTACCCTTCAGTGGGCTCATCCAGCATCCTATCAAACTGATACCTTCCCCTCCCATCCCTTTACCCCACCCTGCAACGTCAAGAACAGCAGTTCTGGTTAAACGAAAACTCAGTGTAATTAACTGTGAGGGAAAGGGATTAGCATTCACCAAATACAGGGGAATTCCTTCTTCCTCTCTTCTAAGAAGTCTGATTTTGCAGTCATAGGGACCCTGGTCTCTCCTCTCCCCTAAACTCTCTCAACTGAAGGAAAAAAAATGGTGGGAAATCAAAATAAGCTTAAAAAAACCATAAACAGTACAGAAAAGACTAAGAGAAAGTAGATGACCAGGCAGAGGGATGAGGAGACAGCCCAGAACACAAAGCCAACTCTTACCTTCTGCATGTACCTGTTAATGGCGAGTGTAAAAGTTAGAGGCACTTACACTACTGTGTAGGCAAGCTCCAATAGCCAATTTCCTACTGTTCTGGTTCAAATAGTGGCTCTAACTTGCTCTTCTCTCCAGCTCCTGTTTGGTTACTAATCCTTACAGCACAGGAAAAGGAGAGTTGGATTTCATTTAACCCCTTCTGCCTCTTAAGTTTCTTCACAAGCGTTTTCTCTTTTGCTTGGAAAAGCCAGAGCTGTAAGCATGCACACATGGATGATTTGGAATGGTTTCCAGTTCCTGTAGCCTGTGTGCGAGCACACACGTTAGCTGCAAACTATGCCTTCAGTTACTGCAGGGGTGGGGCCCTTTGAAACTAGCTGTATTTTAGCTGTAGGCAGCAAATCAAAAGGGAGAGAGTTATCCACAAATCTCTTCGGTCTTAATTTTTAGTACATTCCTAAATCTAAATAAGAAATCACTTAGTTTAACATTTCCTTTAAACTGAAGCCTGAATCACAGTTCACAGATACTCTTTTGATGAAAGAAAGTTTGGATTGAAACACAGTTCACAGCTAGATGTGGCTGTAGGCAGTGTTAATGAGATCCTCAAGGTCCAAAAATACCAAAACTTTGGATATAGATCTGAATTTAACCAAAGACAAGGGCATCTCAGGTTTCTCTGTTTTCTCCTTCAACATACATCATGCAATTCAGATAGCCTCTGAAAAATCACACAGAGGAACAATTAGGAACAGAAAGACTGTTCAGAAAAAAAAAAAAGGAATCTAGCTGGATGCATTTCAAGGAAAAACTTGTGCTGTTAATCATGTGAATAATGGAGAAATCATTGCATAAGAACTTGCATGTTGTTGTTCTGTCATGAAAACCGATTATTTTTTCTCCTATTGATTTTGTCCTCTGCTTGTACGAAGCAAATAAATGTTGAAAGATAAAGATCACTGACCTATCAAAATAAATTATGTTCCTGCAATTTAACAACTGTCAGCATTTCAACTTTACTTAATAAGCATCATGATAGAGGTCTCTAAGATAATGAGAATAGCTTTAAAGCATTAAGTTGAGCTGGGGGGTGTTTGCCTTCCAGTTTTATAGTCTTTCTTATCAGTAGTTCTCTTTGTTTGAGATCATGAGAAACAATCTTACTTTCAAACGAAAAGGTGATGCTTCTACCTTGAGGTAAGTCCAAGTGCTGAAGGAAAATAAGACATATACTAAAATCTCTAGAACTGCTATCACTGCTCTCTGCTTGGCCATCTTACTGCCTTTAGATGATAAAAAAGAGACAATGTCCTTGGCAACCGTTGATAAGGCTACAGACACACGGCTCCAAACTGAAGGAAGTTTGGAACAGCCTCCTACAGCTGTTATAACCCCTGCTGGTCAATCCTTATCTGGCAACTAGCCACAAAGGTACACAGCCACAAAAGGTACTACAGTTACACATCCCACACGGGACAGAGTTCAATTAAATGTCACCTCTTCTCCACATGCAAAAGCAATCCTGTCCAAGCTTGTTCTGCCAGAATAAACAAGGTCTGCAGCATAACCCCACCAGGAAAACCAAAATAAAATGGCAACACCTTCTCCAGGAAGCAGAGAGACCTCAAAGGATTAAAAGTACGACCCCCCCCCCAAAAAAAAAAAAAGTGCCTACCAGTAGTGCTGATGCACAGCTATCTCTATCTCCCTTGTCAGGAGGGATAACAACTGGGCATTGTTAATGCTCAGTTAAGAATATAGAGATAGTTATCTTGCCCCTCTAGAATCAAATTTTCCTTTAAGGAAAGAAAAGAAGAGTGGGCTTTGGGCCAAGCTCCAGGTCCTCCCTATTTCCATGAGAAAGAAGTTACATCAGCCTATCCTTTTTTCTTTGCCCGCCCTATACTCTCAACCCGCCACTGGTTCCTGCGACCCGCCAGCTCTCACAATCATGTCCTGGGCTTCAGGATATTAATTACTTCCACACCAAAGACCCAACCCTCGGTCTCACATGAATAAACCACTCTTTCAGACCAGTTTAAAGCTTTTAGTCTTGTGCCATTGGGAAGAAAAGGTTGAAAACCCAGTCCTTAAAGTTCAAAAGCTAGTAGGCAAAACCCCACAACTCTAGATGAATTTATAAAAATCTGATTCCTAAAATCTTTCTCACAGCAGCAGGACCCTAGATAAATGATTTCTTGAAATATCAAGCTTAGTAATGCTGCTGTGGTTCTTGTGTTCTTGCTGATAGTTAAAACTATGAGGGAGTTTAGAGAGGAGATGAAACGTGACTGCCCGTGTTGGAATCTAGCCAGGATACATCCGAAAAACAGCTGTGCCTACTTGCATTGAAGCAGATGCTGTGTAAACACATCTGGATTTATTTTTAACCCCATAAAGGCTTAATAGGTAACCTCCTGAGATACTGAAATAAAACAAGAATTGGCCAGCCTTTTACCACAACTCAGCAACATGAAATGTTGATGAAACTCCTTTTATTAACAAAAGAAAAAGAAAGGTATTCTCATCCTGCCTGATTCCAGTACAGACATGAGCAAAAGCTATTAATGTGGTATTTAGTTTCAAGGCCTGTCCTTACCAGGAAAGAGACAACACAAATACGAAGCAAACCTTTGCCCTGTAGTTCCACAGAATGTTTCTTCTCTGCGAGAAAGGACATGATCCCTCCGTTGCAAGTGTTTTCCACACCTATCATTCAGTGAAAATAACACAATCCACTGATTCATGACCATTCTTGTTTCTTGATAAGGCACCCACAATTCACGATGGAGTGAATACAGTCAGGAACACAGGAATTTCCCTGTGTTTGCAACTAGCTCTAACCAGCAGCTTGCCCAGAGGCAAATGGCAGCTGGGTGTCACTGATGAGATCATCAAGAAGAAGCAGTTTGTGTAAATACATAGTGAATGAGTACTGCTGAACAAAATACTCCCTTTAATCCCACTAGTTAAGCGCTTTTGGCAAGAAGCAATTTCTACTGGAGCTGCAGTACTGGGATTCCAACAGTTACATGGCAGAGGTTGGTATGAGACATAACAAGGCACTTCCATTTCTATATGACAGGCTCCAGAATTACCTTTCATGATTAAAAATCACCAGGATTCCTTACTTACAGAGATACTAGTGGTTGTTTTCAAAGAATATCTAAAGATTGGCATGCCTGACTGGACACAACTCCAGTTTAACAATCTAATACTGGCTATCTAATACTCTTATGGCATCAGCCGGTTTTCATTACATTTACAAGCAGCAGTATTTCTGTTCCTTTAACCAGAAACTGTGCTGGGCTCAAGTCAAGATGTAGGTTCTATTCTCAAGTACTCCATGATTTGCCGGATAAAATACATTTTTTAGAGAAAAGTCAGTTCTCAATGAGAACATGTAGACTCAGTTCAGACTGGCTGATACACTGGCATCTAAGAAATTAAGATGTGATCTGCAAAGCTTCCAGAAGAGCAGCTATTCTCAGTGGCTCAGGCACTCAACTCAAGGAAATGAAGGGTCTGTGTTCAGTTTCTTGAGGAGATCTGAACCTTCCAGGAGAATACTGTAATCCAGAAATCACAGTATAGAGATACATCAGAAATTGGTGTTCTTAAGTACCTCCTTCATTCTTCAGCCAAAGAGAATGGGTCCATGATGTGATGGTTGGGTCACACACTTGGAAATAGAATGCTTGTCTCTACCTACCTTTCCAGTTAATGTCCAGTTTCCCAGGTAAGTGCAGTAGCCCAATCAAGTCAAACACACATAGTCGTGCCCATACTTGAGCCTAGTGTTTAGGCCATTTCATTCAGGGGACATGGGCCCAAATCCTTTCAAGCAGAGAATAACCTTGAGCCAGAATCTGGCATCCCAGGTAAGTGTGTGCTGATCACTGAATGACAAGGTAAGGAAATAAAGGCCTCCAAGATGTCAAACCATGCCCACTGCTTTTGGAGATACTAGAGCATATCATTCCTTCCATTAGCTGCACAAGGGTTTGAAAACAAGATGCTTCAATGCACTCTAAATAGAACACATCTTTTGACATACTGCATTTTTTTCTTCTTACTTGTTAAAGAAAAGTACATTAAATGAAGATAGCAATGCAAGAGAGCAAGCTGGAGTAAGACACATTGAGAATAGACTCCAGTATTGATAGGGTTATTGGTATATAACTCAAGATGCCCTAAATCAGACCTCCAGAGGTTCTGCTGGACACACTGTATTTCTGAAATCTGAAACTTTCCTAGGGTAGGTTTTCATGAGCAGTGACAGGTAGTAAGTATTATGTAGGGCTCTTTCACCTCTTTCATGTAGGGGCCTTAGAATCACACTTTGGTGAGGTTTTGTGGACTTCTGGCCCGTTTTTGAGAGATTTTCCTCACATACATGCTTCCTGGTTTCACAGAAGTAGCCCACTCTTGCTGGTTGCTACAGCCTCACAGCTACAGTTCAGCAAATGAGTATTCCCTAAAAAAGTTGTGCTTCTCTTTTTTTGCACCCCCTTAAAAATCCTGGATACTTCTAACCTTTGCTTTCGGTTCAGCAACATGGCTTCTTGCCCAGTATGCGCTACCAACCCAGGATTCCCACCCATCACCTCGTGTGAGTTCTTTTCTACCTCTGTCTCTCACCTAAGCAGGCTTTTGCTCAGTGTCAGAGGGAGAGAGGTTGCCTGGATCTGAAGGTACCAGCATCATTCCTATCCAGCCTCCCTTCTTGCACACTTCCATAAAAGGCAACCCAGAACAGTGAAAAACAATGCAGTTGTGAGTAATTTGCTATAATACGCTCCAAAAAAAATGGATGGACTCATGGAGACTTGGCCTGATTGAGTCCCATTTTCTTAGTCCCTTCCTGACAACTGAGCCAATTCCTGTACTGTACTCTCCAAGAGAGCCTTCAAATAAATTTGCTTTCTATACTCAAAGAATTAGACACCTCTCTTCATCCCTTTCCAAGATGAAGCAAATAGTAAGCTTGTCATTTCATATTTATTTTGATTCTTATCCAAATTAGGCAAGATTTTTTTTTTTTTTAATCAGGCCAACCTTCTGAACAAGGTGATAATGCCACACACAAGTTTCAACTTTTCATCCTTATAGCCATTTAAAGAAGAAAAGGAGCATGCACTTATAATGTTGGTGTTCAAAAAATAAAAACAATTTCTAAAGGCCATGACTAATTCCAGACAAACATTGTTATGAAAGGCACTCCAATACATAGTACCAATATACACACAGTGCAGCATCCAAGAGAAGGCACTGATCCATGCTAAGACTGTATTTGGACAAAGGAAGATTTGACCATAAAAGAACAGAGGACCCATGCATAATGAAAGCTGCCATGGTTTTAAACCACTCCCAATTTTAACCAATCTAAACAAAACTAGGACACAACAAGCGAGTCTACTGGGAGGAAGGAGGGCTATGTTATCGTTTCCTAGCACTGGATAATGTACCCAATTTTTCCAAGGTTCCACCTCAGATCTTAGGGTATTTATATAAAATCACCTCTCAGCTTTCCTGAAAATTAGACACTTAGAATATTGCTAGTTATTAAGAAACTGATCATAAGGGCACTACAATCCCATTTTCTTTTCCTGTATTATGGATTTAGATATTGCATGGAATGAACTTGACAGCCACACAGAGAATCTCATTTAGAGAGATTAACCTGGAAATACAGAGAGATCTGTTGGGTCTCCATTAGTTCATTCTTTGCTACAGAGGATTTAAACTGGGATAATTATATTTACCAAGCACACAGTCAAAAATACCACATACATGCATTAAATGAGGCTATGCCTTATGCAGAACAGATGTTTGTTTTCCTTTTATTATTGGTTTTACATTTTAATGATATATAAAAACCTATAAGGAAGCAGAGGTGGTAAGCAGTTTGGTCTAGAAAATTAATTCCAAGAGAAAACATTTTTAGTTCTTATACAAACAAAGCTAATGATTAATGTTGATTTCTTGTGCTCCCCAAGCTGTCTCTGGTGGGCAGGAAGCACAGGGTCACAGTCAGTCATTTGTATTCAGATTACATGTGAAAACAAACAGTGGTCTCTGATCTCCCAAATTCTTTTCAGATATTCCAATCTGCTCCATCCAACAAAGAAAAAATAAAAAGTCCAGATCACATAAACGTAACAAGCTATGCTGTCACAGGTCCCACTTAGAGTTGTTCACAGAGAAAGCTGTTCCCCATAGACGCCCCAGTGCTCTGATTGCCACACAGGTAGCAACCCGCTGCTCAGCAGCCTGACCCAGAGCTCAGTCGAATCAACGGGAAGATTTTAATTTTCAGAGGCTTTGGACCAGGCCCAGACTGAAGTGGCTGACAGGAGGGGGAAGAAGAAGGAACAACAACAACTCACTAATTCCAGGCCTGACCCAGCTTTTTTTTTCTAATCAATGACAAAACTACGACCATTTCACTAATGCTGGACTGACCGCTAAAAGAAGGTCTTGCTACACTGTTCTACCCTTGCTTGAGTCTCCGTAGGGAAACCAAGGCAGCCAAGTCTCCTTTCCCCCCCCCAGTGCAGACTGCATGCTCTTCATGTGGTTAGTCTCCCCCAGCACAGTGCCCGTGTTCCTGACGAAACGCAGACCCTGAAACAGAAACAGCTTCCCTGCGTCTCCCATCCTCAGCCCTCACCGGGGGAGGGAGCTTGCCAGGCAGAGATAATGATACGGAACAGCTTTGAAGGGAAGAAAGAAGCCGACTACATCACAGCCAACATGAAGAAAGATCCTCCTGGAACCATTCCAGCTATTCTCTGTTTAAAAATTCAAGCTTTTTCTCTCAGCAACTTCTCCACACTCCCCCCAGAGATCTCCTGCTATTCACCGTGCAGTCAGAAGGCACCTGCTTTTAGCTGTGCTTGGCACTGACTACCCCAAATGCTCTTCAGGAGAGACAGAAGAGAGAAGTTGAAAGCAAAACCTTCTAACAAACAATTCTCATCACTCCCACCCCTACCCCACATACACATATATCCCTCCTAATTCCTGGTCCGTTTATTCACATTAGCTCTGCTTAAGAGAAGTAAATCCTGTGTCAAAACATAGCTCTTCAGCTGAAAAAGTTTTATATTCAGCAGTTTAACTCTAACATACTAAACATGGGGTCATTAGGATTTAACTCTATTGAAATGAAAATCAAGACAGAAACCTTTCCCGTTCTTATACTTCAGTTTGGAATCTGAAGAGGACAAGGACAATTTTAATAGCATTAAAGATCCTCTGGACCAACATGCCCTTGATAGCAAGTATTTGGAAGCATGAGGCACAACATTAGCTCTTGCTGATGTCTTCCAGGCAGCAAGGAAGCTGACACACTGCTAAGGACAGCATCACTGCCTAGCTGCAACACGAAAAATTTGGTATGGACAACAGAGAAATGTTAGCAAAGAAATGGAGCAACGGGAGCTGTCAAGACGATCCTTCTCTCCATCTGGACAGATTCTCACAGCACAGCTCTCTCCAGTGGCTCAAGGCAGGGACAGTTCTTTACCCCAGCCCTGTCCTTGTGCAAACCCCACAGGGCATGAGAAGATGCCTAGATCCTGGCAGCTGTTGCTCTACGTCTGTGGCTCAGATCTCTGATGAGGGATTCTGGAATGAGATTTCTCTCCCAGCATAGTCAAATATTTAGTCATTAACAAATGGGGCCTTCTGGGGCAGAATTCCAGCTGCACCTGAGATCTTGCCTCCACAGAGAGACAGCATTTTTCAGTATGCAGGTTTAGGTCAAGGAGGAAGAGAGATGATTACTTTAAAATACCAGTCCAGGGATTTTTGTTTGCAGCAGTTGAAGGTTTCAGTTTACTTTCAGGTCGGGTTAAGAAACTTCTTGCTTCTCTCCTGCCACTTCACAGCTGCCGGTTGAGCTTCTGTGCTTGCCGTTCCTTTGCCTCAAAGGCAAACTTTGTGTCCTGCAGCTGGGCAATGGCCTCCTTGGCTTCCTTCAGGTCCTGACAGATATGCTCGTACTTTTCTGTCAGCTCCTTGTTCTCTCGGCGCAGTTCCTGTACCACCTGGTTCACCTCCTCTGTCTGCTTGGTACAGTGGATCTTCAGCTGCTCCACCTCAGAGAGCATGATCTCCATGTTCTTGACCAATGACTCCAGTTTCTCTTTGGACATGGTGTTGGGATTGGTCCTATTCAGTCGGCCTAACCCAAACCCAAAAGGGACAAAGATAGCCACCCTGTGTAACATGCACCAGGAAACCTGGCACTTACAGACTGGTGGTTTCTTTTTATACTCTCGCCTGCTCATCCTCCTCCTTTCTTGTTCCTTCCTGAAAGTGTCTCTAATCTTCTTTGCAGGGTTAATCTACTTATTTTTACTGTGCTGTAGAAATCTACTGAAGGGCTGACAACCCTGCAGTAACATATGTGCTGTGCAGCAAAAGCCAGAGCAATAATGAGGCTCTTTGCAGCCTGTCATAGGAAAACAGCTTTCATCCTAAGAATTCTCTTAGGAATCCCTTGCAGTGCCCATTAAAGTACAAAGAAACCTCTTCAAGTCAGCCGCCCACTCCAGTCCTGCGCATCCAGTCCCAAGAGCACTGCTTGACTTTCATCTTACAGATACCGAGGTAAGCAAGCTTACAGTAATATAAGCCAAGTGCAGGCAAAAAAGAGAATTAGCCTGTTTCTCTTTCCTAATCCCATGTTTGGGCAAGACAGAAGGAACAAAACTTCCCCCTTTTTTTTTCAGAAGAAGCTCTACCTGAAAAGTCCACAATAGCCTGCACACCATCTTCTATTGAAGGGGTTCACAAACTTTCTTTGTTATTACAATCAGTGTCAACCACAGTTACCATCAGCAGCAGCAGCTGGGCCATGAGCAGCTGAAAGAGGCATGTATCCTGTTACTAGCATGCAGGTTAGAGTTCATAAACCTTGGTCCCACTCTCCTCCTCAAGTCACTTCAGCTTCATCAGTAAAATTGGCCCCAGAAGTGATGAGCCAAATGACCTACCAAAGGGACTCTCAAGAACCTACCAAGCTGTTGTCAGGTGCTGTTTGAACACCAAAACTCTTCTTCCTGGACACACATGCCACCCACAACAAAGTCAGAAATTGCTGCTGCAACACTAGTGTGAACATGTGCAAATCAGGACCGAGACACCCCAGTCTGATAAAGCGCTGATTAGTCAGGTCATACCAGGCAGCATGATGATCCCAGCAGCCACAAGGGATTGAGAGACTGGCCCACTTTCTGGACATATGACCCAGACCTCCTTATGTTTCCCGTTAATGAATGCACTTGCCTAGACAACAAGAATCATTAATTCACAAGGGATCTGATGTAATGATATTACCCTAGAGAAATTAATTTAGCTGAAAAGAAGGTGCTGTTACATGAAGCTCTCCAGGAAAGACTCCATGCAATTTAGCACTGATTGTCTGTTCAGAGGAAGGACACAGACCACAGCAGAGACCAGAAGACAAGCCTGTCCTTGGATAACTGCCAACGTAAGGACAGATAACAAGTGTTTCTCTCCTCCCTCCCCACATCAGAACATTTACTCCAGGCAGTGTCTGTACCTTTTCACTCAGGCCCTCAGCCTGTTTTACATACCCACAGAAATGCAAAATCTTATTTGCCATATATCACATCCAGACATGGACCTGTCCTCACTGAATTCACCTCACAAGAGTTATGTTCCAGGGCACAGTATTGAATAATAGCTTTCAGTCTGCATATTGTTGTGTAGTTCCAATTCCCTTAAAAAAGCCCCTTAAAAAAGCTCTGTACTCCCATCTTATACACAGAACACCAGGTTAAGGAGAGAGAACACACGTGTTCACATGCATAGCTCCCACATACACCTTCTTCCTTCAGTCCTTGGCTTTTAATGAGAAAACTCCTTTTTCTCTGCCAGGCTTATAGACATGAGGCTTTTTCTTCCAGGAGATTTTACTTTTACTTCAGCACTGGCTGAAGGCAGTGCGGGACACTGGCCAAGTAGTGACAGTATTCAAAGGCCTGGGACTTCTCACAGCTGGAGCTCAAAAAGTCACTCACAAAGCCAGCCATCCTATTGCCTCTCACATAAGTGCGCCAGTGGGCCCCTCTCTTGCTGGCAGATGGACTGCTTTGCATTGCACTTTGAAATGAGCAGAAAGAGTGACATCCTTCAAATGAAAAGAGAGTGGGAGAATCTAAATATATAACTAGAATATGTCCTAAAGTCCTTGAAGAAACATATGCACTGGCTGCCAGCCCAGATCTCACGTGATGCACGTGGCACTGGAATAGGCTAGAACATGTTGCAGCATTACAAAACAGCAGATCTTCATTATTGAGGAATCCTTGCTGTCTCCACAACTGTACAAAGACCCAAATATCTTAAATCTAGTAGAATTACAATGACGTGTAAAGAGAATACCACAGAGATAATTTTTTGGATATTAATAATTGAGACATCACCTCTCACTGTCTTACTCTAAAAACTATGTAAGCCACTTTGGGTACAGATAGAAACTTGGCAACAGAGACTGGGTAAGAGACACTACTAAAATAACAATATAAAATGAAAACAAGTAGTAGCATGAGAGGAGTTTCTAGTAAAGTAAGATAGGAATCAGTATTATGGTTGGTTTGATTCAAAATATTCTTTTATGAAGTAAGACGTAGGAATTAAAAACATTCTCATGAAAATTACAATGGAAGAAAGGTACAGAAGTCACTTTAGCTCAAAAAACAGAGCAACAAAACACTAACATGAGCTGTAGTTTATTACCTTTTCTCAACGTTGGGCTCTGATGTTGCAGATGAACTGGAGGCGGAGGCAAAAACCAACAACAGTGGATTCATCTGGGAAAAATGCAGAACAGCGTACCTGGGAAAAAACAATCCAAACCACAAGAATTCAGGACACTCGGCGAACGACAGTGTTAAGCGTGACGGCAGTGATGGTGAAATAGCGTGTCAGATAACAATCTGTGATACAATATAGCAGTGGAAAATAATACTGTTAGGCTGTATTACACAGGTACTGTGTCTTAGGAGATGGAGTATCTATGGCCACAGATGAAGTACCACCACCACTGGAGGGGAAATACACTGCTTAGTTCTGGTCACTTTGTTATAAGGGACAAAAAAAAAAAAAAAAAAAAAAAAGACTGAAACTTAGACAAGTGTCCCCAAAAGATGTTGATTTAAAAAAAAATTCAGTGGGCTCTAAGAACCAGGTTTGGAAAGAAGGGTTGAAAACTGCATGGCAAGATATTTGTAAGACTGTTTTCCCATCGTGCCCTCGTCCTCCGCATTATGTCAAGGAAGACAGCTCAGCCAGAAGAATGCTTCTAGCATTATTAAGCGCTCACCATGTTTTAATGTTTTTATCGGCAGTTTAGCAACCACTAGTGATTTCTATACACTCGGCCAAATGGTGCTTCTCTGGTCATTTCAGATTCATACTAAATCAGGAAAACTTAAGAGTTAAACCTCTCACTACAGAACATACTACATCAAGAGACACTATTCCTAAAACCTACCAGCCCTCTCCTGCCTTCTTTTCCTCTATTCCCCCATTCCCTCGTGCACATGGATTTGAGAAAGATGAAAGCAGAAAAGGCAGAACTAATTGAGGACAAAACTAGGAAGCAACTATTGGGAATTCTCACTCCTGCCATTGGGGATGACATGAAAATTATAAGAAACAGCACAAATGGAAGTGAAACTTCTGGTGCTTTTCATAAAGGCTGGGAACTGCCAGATCCAGCTGCAATAATATATACATAACTATGCTGCTTTTAGCACCAGAAGCAAATGAAAGAGAATAAAGTTGCCAAGATGAACTTGGTTCATGTGAGACACACTTGTGTCTTCCTCACAAGGTCTCCGAGCCAAAAAGAATTTTTTCTCTCACCCAGAGGCACACACAGTACAGAAAATACGAGTTTCCTCTCATGTACATGCCTCAGAGAAAGCCTGAGAATGAGACACAAGAATTATGCCCTTCAAACACTCATTTGAAAGCAGATCTTGGGCATTTCAGTTTCTAAGTTATCTCAGTAGGGTCCTGGAAATATTTGTGGAATAAATTAGTATGCTCTCCTTGGGTTTTTGTAGCAGCAAAAGGGTGACAATTGACTAATTTAGAATTTTTTAAAGAAAGGAAGAACTCCCAAACCCATCAGGATGGCTTTTAAATGACTGCTCAGGCTGACAAGGCAAAGCCACTCAGTATGAACCCTGATATTCAGTGTGTCGCTACCTTCAGGCACTCCCACACTGTTCTCCAAAACAACCTCTTCACTTATCTCTGGTTTAGTCCTGGTTTATCCTCAACTGCATTTCTAGCAGTCAGTGCAGTACGCATGAGCGCTGTACTTCACCATCTAGGAAGTGCACTTAGGTAAATGAATTACGCAAATAAACTCATTACAAGATTAAGCATAAAGAGCTCCCACCTCTATATTTATAGTAAAACCATTTGAACAAACCACTAAAGACCAAGTGGCATCTGGCAGCACCAACCGTTCCTGTAAAAGAGAGTGGGAGACATTTGTACCCAGTTATTTAATTTGTTTCTAATAAAAGAAAAACACCGTTACTATGCAAGTGTCAAAATACTCAGCACTGCGTAGGATATTGATAAAATGATGATCTCAACCTGCAGAGCTTAAGGACTATTGATAAAATCTACTTTCTTGCTAAAGCATAAGACAATTTTAGCTACTATTATTCAGGTTTTAATCATATCTCATGCAATTTGGCAGAGGTTGAGCAGTGCATAAATCACATGATTTACACATTTTAATCTGTAATACCACACCACACCCAAAATTGTGACCAAAATCCTCGACAAAAATTAAAACAACATACCTTAGTATTATAAGTGTCTACAGAGCAGAACTAGTGAACACAAAAGTACTTTTTTCCATCCATCTGACAACTAAACATCATTCAGAAGATCAATACACGTAAGAATTAATTTAACATAATATGGCTCAGCAAAGAGAAATGGATGGCTTTAACATAGCTATCCCCAAACAGGTACATCTGAGAAATCAGTTGCATAGTATAAATAAATTCCAAAGAGTAACAGCTTGTTTATATAAATTGAAAAAGCCCACTACTAGCATTTTTATTTTCTAAGAAACAGTTGCCTAATACTATAAAACTATTGAAGTTTTTTGGGAGAGAAAAATATCCAAACTGGGACTAAATGTTGAAACCTCAGAGTTAAAAAAAAAAAAAAAAAAAAAAGAAAAAAAAAAAAAAGAGGGGGGGCTTCAGATTAAATAAAACAGTGAAAAATATGAATTACAATTTTGAAATATAGACTATTTCAAAATAAAGCTATCTAAACTTTTTTTAATTCAAAACATCAAATTGGAAAGTTTCAAAAGCCCTCCAAACAGTAACACAAACTGTTCCACTGGGAAGACATTCTCTATCCCAGCTAACTAGTCTTCTCGTAAAAACATTAGATGTTCAACAAGGCATCCTCCTAAGCACACACCTTGCAAAGCAACTGTAGAAGAATTTTATGGATAACCCTTTGCTCAGTGCTTTACAAGCAGCTTGGGGAAGTACTGTTCAAGACTAGGAGTGCAGAGGTCACAAAATACACTCCAGCTGGCAAGTTCAGCAGATACCTGCTCCGCAGAGGCTGATACCCATGTGCCTCAGCCCTTCATCTTGAGCACCTACAGCATCTCTCTCAAAAACTGATCTCCTCAGCTGCTCTTTTTGCCTACCCTAACTCACAAGCAGGATGACCCACCAAACAAACCATGGCCTGACTGCCAGTAAACATAGTCACCAATTAGAGCAGGGAGGCAGGTGGGGGGAAAGAGGGTGGAGAGTACCTGTGAAGAAAGGACAAGGCAGAGGGTGTTGTGAGATCCTGCAAGGTGAAACTGCTGGCCAAGGACAGCTCATCCCCACACCAGGCTCCTTGGCCTGTGCCCTTGCTGGGAGGTGTTTGTTGCACCCTTCAGGCAGCACCTAAGGCCAACATTGAGAAAAGGAAGGGAGAAAGAGGGAGCAATCACCTTGCCCCCTTCCTCAGCGAGGAGGGAGGCCAGCTAGCGTTTCCAAAGCTTGCAAGGGCAGATCAAATGGCAGCTGTGGTTACCCAGACAGTGAGGCACACTAAGGTGAAGTTAGATCTGATCAAAAGCTTTAGCACCAGCACCAGGCATCAAACAAAGCTCATCAAAGGAGTATTTGGTTATTCAAAAATGCTATGGCATTTCAGTCAATGGTTTGACCGATGGTTTATAAAGCCATAGAAGGAAAAAGAAGTAATTCCAACAACAACTGGCAAGCTTCCCTCTAATATCAAGATCTCATCCACAAACAGATGGACAGGAGGAACAGTCAAATTGTCTAATACAAGTTTATCTAATACATTCATGTTGAACCAAGACCTAAAAAAGGAGGTGAAGGAAAGAAAATCTTTTATCCATCATCAAAACTTTGTAGAAGGGCAATCAAATACAGATTTTTCTTTATTTTTTTTAAAAAATTTGAGAATAAGTACCTAACCTTGGAAAAATTTCTATTTACTCTGTCATGTGATTTGTCCTAATGACTGAGTGCACAACAAGCAAGAACATTTAGACTCCAGGAAAACAAAGATCAAAAATCCCCAAACTGTCCCTATTATTTGGTACATATGAATCAAAATGCAGGTTCAAACAAAACATGCACATTACTTTCTATTTGTAGGAGGCGAAGTTATGCAAGCTAGTACTGTAACCAGACTATACCAAGTAACCTAGGAATGGCACAGATCTCAGTAATTAATCACCAAGCAATTTGATCTGATGGGAAGGAAGGTCTCTTTTAGTTCTAGATAACTTTGAACAAACTTTGGTGTGGATTTTTTTGCTTAGGATGCAAAATTCTATTTTGATTTTCACATGACATTTAAAATTCTCCCTAGCTGGACTGGTCTCCGAAAACAAACAGATAAAATTGTTGAGTTGAAGAATTCATCAGTTTTCTTCAGTTTTCTCTTGACATCACCACCAATCACACGTTTCAAAGTAAGTCACTTCGTATCATCCAAATACTTCAAGGAGTTTTTAATTGCGTTAACTTTTTAGAGATTATAGTCTTTACAATAATATATAAATATGATTCAATACCGTTTGGAAAGTCTCACAGACTAAGGAATGGAGACATTCAGGATGGAGCAATTTGTTCTAAAAAGACACTTTGAAACTAAAGGAGATCCACGCTAGCAGCAAGCTCCTGCCCAATACTAGCTAGAAAGTTTCTGTTAATCATGACAACAAGTTGTCGATGCCAAAACAGCCGACTGTCCTATTAGCTTCTCATGAGATCTATCCCTCAAGAAATTCTAAGTAGTATCATAGTAGACAAGAGTGCTACACCTTCTGGAGGTAATGAGTAGCATCTTTTCACAGCGCTGTATCCCCAGTTCTCTGTCACACAGCCAGCCTTGATGATCCTTAAGTAGATAAGCAAACAACAGCTTCATCTCCACAGGAACTGAGATTAAAAGGTTTATTGCTACTATGACAACAACCAGGTTCTGCTGTTCTCAAAATAGTTTTGAAACCTTAGCAGTGACTGGAAACGCACATATGGCTCCCCTACAGGATTCATCACGTATTAACTACAGTCCTCCAAAAGGAAATCATATTTTATAATAGGGTCTATTTTCTAGGTGCTATTTTTTTCATGCTCCTTAATCCCTTGTTATAAGGACTAAGAATAGAAAGCAGTTAAGGGCACTGTGCTGCCACGTGGCTGTGATTACAGCTTTAGTACAGATTACTGACGGCATATTGCAGCAGACATCAAGACAGTGCTCTCTCATTTCTGCTTTAATGCATTTGTTTTTTGTCCCCAGATTGTTATCAACCTCCTTGCTGAAATGCAATGCACCTGGCAACGATCAGTCCTCTGGCTGCTTATTCATGCCAGATGCCAGCCATTTCTGAGGTTTTTTTTGTTTTGTTTTGTTTTTTTTTTAAACAAATCCCTCCCTCGACATCTGCAGATATTCTGTTGTATCTAACTTTGAATTCATTCCTCTCTCACAGGTAACAAACTGAAAGCAGAGTTCGGCACACAATAAGGTTGATGCAACAGCATCAAGTGTTAAGTTTACAATCAACAGCTAGATGGTAACCGTATGGCCTCTACTTGAATATGCTATTTGATTAGTAATTAGTATTTTATTCTTGCAGTTGACCAAATAAATCATTGATTCAATGGTACTGACTATTATATTAGATTCAGCTGAGCACTGAGTCATGCTCCAAGTATGTTCGTGCTGACTTGTACAGTCAGAATAGTAAGAAGTACATTGTTTAATTCTGACTGCAGCACTAACCAGATCAAAGAGGGTGACCCTTATCTAGTATTACTGCAGTCAGAAAATTAATATGAACACAGAAGTCTATTCACTATTCTTGCCACAGTTTAGATTAAAATTGTATTTCAAAACAAAAAAGCAAATCTAATCAAATTAATTTGTACTATCCATTAATGCGTCTCTTGATGCCAACCTGAGGTCACCTTCCTATAGCAAATAGAGGTTTAAAAAGATGACCAAATTCAGATTGTGAAATTTAGTAAATAATTATTACCTTATCAAAAAAAGTTATGTTAGCTCCAGTCAGCAAAGGCTTGTTCTTTTCCCTATAGAGTTCAAAAATTCCTGATATTTATAGACCAGATTTTGCCTGTAAACATACCTTTAACTGCAATTGCTAGGTAATAATAATAATAATAAAAACTTGCAGTGACTGCTACAGATCCATCAGAATTCTCCATGGAACCTGATGCTGTCATACAACAAATTCATTTGCTTTTGCCCAACAGATTACATTGAGTGTGGAATGTAGTAAGAAAAGAAATGGTAACTGAATTAGAAGATTAGAATCTTATTCTCCCAGTTCAGTATATAACATCAGGAAGATCAAATAGTATCAAGACAGAACCTTAAATTAGGTCCTAAACCTCACTTTTAGAGAAGGTTTTACCTCCAAAAAATATTTCTGTTCTTAAGTGATTTCATCAGATTAGACTTTAGAACTAGGTCAGAATTAAGAAATACAAACATTCTTGCACTGCAATCAACTACATTTTCCCCTTCAAGTCCCATGCATTTAAAGCTTATGGTAACTGAAGAGAGAAGTTGATGAAAGCAAGGCCAGTGTTTGGGTGTTTTTTTTTAACTTAAATTTGATTTGTCTGTTTCCTATTGCAATATAACCAAGAACATTTAGAACCAGTAAATTGTTCAGTTTTAAGTGCTTGCTCTACTTCTTGAGGAAACGACCTATAAAGTCAGGTTCTTTAGTGAATACTTTTTCTCAAAGATGTGGGGAAAACTCAAGCTTCACATTTCTATTCATGGTGAAACAGCTGCATTCTTGACAAATTATTCATGATTATTTGTTCTGTTTTGGTCATGATAAAACAGAAATTGTATGTTTATGCACAGATAAGGCTATCTCCCAAAGAAGCATCTTCAGTACCACAGTATTCATTCAATTAGCACAGTTTACTCTGTAGTGAATACTTTTCAAAAACAAAAAAAAAGCTCCTAGGGAAAAGCTCTTTTTCCAGCCAAAGAATAAAAGAACTAGAGAACCAAAATAGCAATACACAGTACTGTTCATGAAGTGTTTTCTTTCTGAGCATCCAAGATATTATTCCTGGGTAAAACTAATTTTCATTGTGCAAGATAGTGTTTGAGAATAATTTCAAATAACTTTTTTCATACCTTAATTATATCTCATGGGGTTTTTGCAATTGACTTTGACTGACTCTGTAAATTAATGAAAAACAGCTTTTAAAAGAAAATATTTATGCAGAAATCAATTTGAAGAAGTTACTCTGTTGGGAAATAAAGAAGCCACTTAAGTGTATTAAGACAGGAATCTTATTCATTAATTGTTGAATATAAATTGCTACAATGCTGAAGCCTCCAATAGTTTTAAGCTAAAATGGTGGTTTTAAAATAATATAGCAAAGGCAAGATAAGTTAAGACTCATGCAATTTTATTTTAATAATTAGACAAATACAGGAAAGTTTGCAATAATCTATCAAAACTTTATCTTATCAAGAACCAGAAAGGTATTTAAAAAACATTCACATTCAATTCAGATTATGTACAAACCCAGTGTTTGTAAAAAAAGAAAACAGCAAATGCTTTGAGTGTAAAAGAATTCCATTCAAATTCACATTTCAGCATTCCCAATGACCAAGTTACTACTGAGATGCAACCGCAGTGCAGACATATTCCATAGTCTGTCAGACTTGTTTCAATAACATCATTTCCAAGAGTATTTTATTAGCAATGCATTTAAGCAAGTTTCTTCATACAGTACCGTCTACCCAAAATGAACTTCAGAATATTTTTCTTCATTGCAGTAAAGGGAGAACAGTTGTCATCTGTACGCCCAGAACACAAACTTTACATATATCCAAAAAGCTCCAGTCTCCTATGCCTGAAATATCCAGGGTCTGCTTTGCACATCAAGGAAATTAGCCATTTTTTAGTGGAACACAGCCCTTGAATATTTGGCTTAACACAGCTATGATCTGCTCAGCCAGAACTATTCTGAATGTATGCTTGCAGCATACAAGTGCACACCTTCAAGTTACAAGAAACTGAGTGCCGCTTTAAGAACCATGCATAGCTATGACAGCATCATACACCTTTGCTTAAAAAAAAGCTTCTGGGGCTCTGTTTTGTCTTTTTGCTCTGGATTAAATCCCCTCAATGCAAAAAAATGAAGAAATAAATTAAACTGGCTGGTTTTTAAGCAAATCTGTAGCTTAATGTTTT
This sequence comes from Rhea pennata, assembly GCF_028389875.1. Lineage (NCBI taxonomy): Eukaryota > Metazoa > Chordata > Aves > Rheiformes > Rheidae > Rhea > Rhea pennata. The sequence continues at coordinate 14,838,536 of NC_084667.1, read as the reverse complement.
GGTTTATTCATTTATTTATTTGCAGAAGAGTAGCCAAAGGAGAAGACTAATCATTAATGCAATCTGAAAGGGGAGAGTAAGCTATCAAGATACTCACTTTCAAAGCATGGCTATTGAAACACAACAGTTCAAGTTAACCTGTTTGGGGACAAAAGAGAGGAACCTAGCTACCAGAGTTACACAATACTTCTTTCAGAGCTACAGTTTTATGAACTGTTGTTAATATACTACTTAAATAATAGTGAATAACTTCCTCAAAAATGTGGACTACGTAACAGAATTCTTTCAGTTATCTCAAGCTTGCCAAGTTGAAATGGTCTATAATTAGATTGGTGTTTTAAGACAAAAGAGAGTAAGAAAGAAGGGACACTATCTTCACATTTATGTAATAACTCAAATTCAAGCCAAAAAAAAAATCTTAACTGAATCTTTTGAACCCAAGTCCTGATATAGCCTTTATCTGTGAGATCTCATTTGGAACAAACAACCATGCCTCAGTGTGAGAGAGCAAATCTAGAAAATTTGCCTCAGTTCTGCACATCCTGATTTTTGAAGGTATACTCAGGACTCTGTTTTGACAGTATACTTTAACATATATTGGGCTGGGATTGAAGCACCTTTCCCTTTTCTTTATTTATTTTGAGATTCAAATACATAAACTTGAACAATAGTTTCTGTGATTTTATAGTGTCTGCTGCTGTAAGTCCACACTAATGCAGAAATCAGAACTCCAGGATAGTAGAAACAACTTTGGAGAGTGGAAGACTAGCAATTTAGTGTTTGAAGATTCTGAGCTCTTGCTCAGGTTGTACATCTAACACCCATTCAAGTATGTGGAAAGGCTTTTCTATATTTCTGAGGATTTTAAGGTAACTCTTACTGGAGTCATTGCTTCTACAGTAAATAATTAAACCAAACCCACAAACAATAAAGATGATTGGTGCATTTCCGTAACAATTCAACTGAGACTTGGCTCAGGAATGCAAACAGATGCTAGTGGTACCAGCTCTTAGCAAACCTGTTCTATACAACAAAACAATAGTTAGGATGCCCAATAAAACACACATGGGAATCTTCTTATGTATAATGCTCAGGAAAGGAACAAGTTACAATAGTATAAAAACTTAAACAACTCAGAGTCTTGTATAAAAAAGTCTATTTTAAGTCAGGCTCCATTTCAGCAAAATACGGAACAGTGAATGAAGCTAGAAAACATAAGGAAGTTCGACCTGAAAAGTCAGTGTGAGCAACCGTGATATGATTACTTTATTAATGCTATCCACAATGAATTAGCATACAAATGAGATGAATGAAGTTCTTTAGAGGAGACAAGACAGTATATCTTATTTTACGCAGATGTAGATGCTAACACTACAGTTAGCATATCATACTGGACAATACTGAGATGTTTCCAAGGACAACCAAAGAAAGCAAGCCTTTCTTGGGTTTTAAAGCAGATTTATACACTGCACCCTTTATTCCATTACTTGGGCAACGGTTTGAAAGCATCTGTGATGTCTCAGTGCTCTGAATCTATAGGCACTGAAACAAAGCCCCAGTAAAAGGGCAAAAGCAGTTTGCTTCGGGATTTTGACAGTTGTTCTATTTGATGACAACTCCAGTATCCAGACGCAGGTAAAATGGAATGCCCATCAACAGTATCCACCCCCATGCTTCATTCAGAAAAAGACTGACTTGTACAGATTAAGAGTCTATGGCCAAACCAACTTTGTAAGTCTCATTTTCAAGCAATTCTTCATAAACAAGCTCTTTCAAACAAAGAAAGAAACAGAGTGTAGCAATTTTAATGTCAGAATCAATTCTTTTTCTTGTAGGAAGATCAAAAACCCGTATCATCTTTTCAGTGAATGTGAGTCATCGTTCATTTTTCCAGTCTTCTGTTTCTCACAGGAAAGGTAATTAGAAGGGCCACAAATTTTATTCCTCAATAGCGTTAAGTAATGTCTCACCTAACTTAAGAATTCTCACCAATAAAGTTACTGCATGAAAAAAAATCCCTGCCCAACCTGAGGTGTTAGAAGGTTGGGTGACCAAGACTTCAGACCGACACAATAGCAAGGTCAACAGAACTTTACTTAGAAAGCATATTCCCACATTTTTATTTGCAGTAGACTAGATCCCTTCATGTATGTTTCTGAAGAGAAAAATTTGAAAGTAGTATTAGAAGTGCTACCAATGGCACTTCAGCCTTTAGACTTGCCAGGCTAAACTTCATCTGGAACTGCTGTGAATGTCTGCTTCATTCATAAGATGATCAATAAAAGGAACTTAAACTAACAGTGCAGTCTGTGCTGTTAGTGGCTATTCTCAACCGCAGGATTTGAACTGGTGTTCTGGCAAAAATGATTTGCAAGAGCACAAAGAGTAAGTCCTGAAACTGCCTTTTAATGTAGTTCCATAACCTTTCAGAATCAAAGATCCAGATTAGGACCTCATGATCCTCTTATGCCAAATGATTCAGTCCAAGTCTAAGTAGCTACATAAACTGGAGCAGCTCTACAGAAGGTGCACTCCATGCGTGAGAATGTAAGGTATTAAAACTGAGAAAAGGCTCCTAGTTCCAGTGTAAAAAAAAAGCTTTTAAAGTTACTAAACCAAGCATATTTAGGCACAGAGGCTATGAAGTGGTGGAGCACCCTTTCAGAGTGACAGTTTTGCCCTTTGTTGATTTGCTACAATGCAAAATCCTTTCTCATGACACAAAGTATAATCAGGACTGAGCTGTCAAAAGTCACTGCTGAAGGAGTTTAAATCAGGTTCTGTCTCTTCAACTGGTTTAGAGGCAAGTTCCATTAGATTTGTCAGCTTGCTCTGTGAATGTCAAGGAAGTCCTGAGCACCCTTAATGCTGTGGAAAATAATCAACCTGTGGTGAGAGAGCCCATTGCTGGTGGAAACATTAGCAATTTTCAGACAGGTGGTCCTTACCAGAGTTATGTATATCAGATTGCTTCCGACAAACAGCACCCAGCTTAGATCATTTCATCAAGAATAAACCATGTTCACACAGGAGGGGAAAAAAATAAAATAATAAAATAAAATAATAATAAAAAAAAACACGGTGCCCAGTGCAGCAATTGTCTCAGGAAAAATGGGAGGAAGTTGTAATGGTTCAGGCTTGGAATCTTGAGTATTAAACTTCAGTTTCACTTGAGAGGTGAGGGAAAAACATTTTTCCTCCTCCCAAATTTGCTACAAATATGAATATCAGCACCAAATGTGCTAGATATAAAACTGATGGAATGCTAGTTGGTCCATAAAGGGCTGTACCAAGTTATCTGTGGCAAAGTAAAAAACGAGCCCAAAGGTTATGGAGATTGGAAGAGCTGGTAAGGCCTTCTTAAAGATGGCGAGAAGCAGAAGTGTAAGGCACAGACCCTGAAGGGACAGGAGAGAGAGAAAAAAAAAGATAGAGAAATTAGGGAGCTTTGATGACCAAGAATATTCATAAGCACTAATTAAAACAGTTTGTATATCATTTTTCTTCTGTCTTGAACTAGCTGTTACTGCAAGAATTAACAACATCTCATTCAAAAAAAAAAAAAGCACAAGGTACTTACACTGAAAATCACACAGAAATATAAAGGAACTTGCATGCCTTCCTAAACTAAAGGCATAAGTGATGGACAAACAGCTGGTGAAAAATCATAGCTGAAGCCCTCACCAGCTTTCAGTCAGGCCACTAAATCAACAAATCCCAAAGGGGAGAGGGGTGGGAACCCACACAACAGTTATGATTTCATCCCTGACGAACATAAGGAGCTATCACTATTATTATATTACATTATACTCACAATTAATATGGCTACAAAACATGCTAAAGTTGTATTCCAGTCCCCACTTGCTGTTGCAGAGGCTTTGCCAACCAAAACGCTGTAGAAGATGAAGTCTCCCAAACCTAGCTTTACTCCTCCTGCAGAAATGAATACATGGCAGCATTAAGCATCAGACAGTCTACTAACACTACACATCAGTCATTATGAGAACAAGACAAATTTAAAGTATCGAAACAGCTTCCTAAAATAAACATTTTATTTTGTACTTTTAAAAGCAGTACCACTCTCAATTCAAGCAATAAACACTTTTGAAACAAGCTAGCTTAGGAATATTATGCCACTCAACTCACATTCTTCCTTTAACTAGAATTTTTCTATATGCCTGTTTTATTACAGAGGCCAATTCAGTGCATACAAACTCAGAAAATTCTATTATATTTGCTAGGGATTTTTTCCTACCTTTGGTTGTCATATCACAGTAGAATATGGAAGTACGATTTCTTTAAGCTGGCCAAGAGGGAGGAGGAAACAAATGAGTAACTCATAGATTTGCTGCTTCTAGTTTATTTGCCAATGTAAAAACCTATATCCATCAAAATACTCTCTGGGAAACGTGGGTCCAGAAACTGATTTGATAAAACTAGTGAAACATGATATTCTCGAGGTAATGGGACGAAAGCCATGGGAAGAGAAAGCACGGAACTGCCCCCGAACTGGAGGGGGAAGTTTGCACAGACAGCACAAGCACAGGACGTGAAGGATCCATGGCAACGGACAGAGAATGCGAAAATGCAAGGACTGTGGTTAACACCTGTCCTCCTGATTGAGGAGGTATAATGTTGTGTAAGGGGTGGGAAATTACAACTTAGAAATTACGTCACCCAGCAATGGCTATATATATATACATATATACGGCTTGCTTGCTTAATAAACGATTTTGGCTCATCATGTCGGGGTCTGTGAATTAATACGCCACAAATGGCACCCGAACAGGGACCTGAAGACTGATCCAGTTAACGGTCCGGAGCTAATAGAAGCAGCTCATCGCTGGACCAGTAGCGTAGCCCGGTTGAAATTTGGTTTGCTGAAAGGAAGCAACTTTGTGCACGACTGATTGCCTACTGGGGGGTGGAGGTAAGCAACAGGGAACGATGGGGAAGGGGCTGTCACAGGAGCAGGAATCTGTTGTAAATATAATGCAGAGGATTCTGAAGCAACATGCATGCTCTCTATCATTGCAAGAACTGAAAATGATATTGATGTGGGTTAAGACAAATTGCCCTGATGTGAATTAGATCACTATTTATGACCCCAAAACATGGGATAAAGTTGGGGTGAAGCTCTGGGACTCTGCTACTCGTAATGACAAGAGCACGGCTAACTCATTAGTGCCCTGGAGAACGGTTTTTGAAGTGTTGAAAAAACATACGGAGGATCGATCAGGCAGGGGTGAGACAGCAGCCCCGCCTGAGGCTCCTCTGGTGGGAGTGGTTGGCAGTGACGATGATCCCCTGGATGATGGTCCGTTTGGTCCCAGCCCAATTGACCCTGAGATAGAGCCAGATCTCCTCCCGCCAGACCCCCATAACCCCTGGCTTGCTGTTCACCGAGAGGCTGTTCAGGAAGGAGATCATGCAAGCCTGTGCAGCGTACCCGGTTATGTATGAGGGACAGTGTCGCCCTCGTTGGGAGGTGCTCAACTTCACCCTGATAAAGGAACTGCGGCGCTCTGTGAAAGAGAACGGTTTACAATCCCCGTATGCTATGGGATTTTTGCAATCTGTGTTTGAAAACCATATTCTCACGCCCCATGACTGCAAAATCATTGCACAGATTCTTTTGACTGCAATCCAATACATATTATGGACGAGTCAGTGGCGTGCCTTAGCTGAACAAAAGGTGACTGAAAACCTGGACAGACCCGATGGGGATCCCCTGAGAGTTATAGGGACAGATGCCCTCTTAGGGGAGGGTGTCTACCAGACTACGATCTCTCAGGACACCCAGCGTAGCTGCCTTGAATCTGTCGAAACAATTAGCATTTAAAGCTTTTCAAAAGGTGCCAGATGCAGGCAAGACAGAGCAGTCTTTTTGTGACTATACGTCAAGGGTCCCAAGAATCTTACATGCAGTTCCTGGACCAATTAAAAACGTCCTTGGATAAACAAGTAGGTAACATCCTGGCTCGAGAGATATTACTAAAGCAACTGGCAATTGAAAATGCTAACATTGACTGCCAAAAGATGCTACGCCCCCCGAGAAACCCCTCTATTACGGAAATGATTGAGGCATGCCAGAACGTTGGCACCCATCAGCATCAAGTGACGCTACTTGCCGAGGCACTTGCTGCTATTAATATTAAGGGACAAAATTGCTACTCCTGCGGGAAAAGGGGTCATTTTAAAAAGGAATGTCCAAAGCAGCAGGAACTTAGAGGTCCCGATATCTGCCCACGCTGCAACAAAGGAAAACATTTTGCTAATCGATGCCGATCTAAGTTTGATAGAAACGGCAATGCCTTGCCCCCACGCCAGCAGTCGGGAAACTTCAAGGGGAGCGCGCGGGGACACAAAATCCCCCTCTCCCAGCAGCACCAAGCTGCTTGCCCAAACAAGTGGAAGCGCAGGGGTGGACTTGGCCACCGCCACAACAGTGACCTTAAACGACTCCACAGTGACCCTAGTTCCTACCGGAATCTTTGGTCCTTTGGGAAATGGGGCCAATGCATTACTATTGGGATGGTCCTCAGCAACACGCCAAGGACTCTTTGTCCTGCTGGGGATCATTGATGCAGACTATGAGGGAGAAATTAAGATCATGGTTTGGACCCCTACTCCCTCATGCCAGGTTTCAGCAGGATCACACATTGCCCAATTGATCTGTTTTACGGCAAAGGCCCCTCATTGCCTGAATGTTCCTCGCGGAGATGGTGGTTTTGTCTCCACCGGACCTCAGCAGGTCTTAGAGACTCAAAAGCTTACGACACACCAACCTTCTTTTAAATCACTAACCCCATCACACAAACAAGCACCTCGCTCACGAAAATTTTGGATACTGGCGTTGACATTACTGTTATTTCTACTACCGTATGGCTGCCCACCTGGCCAACCATACACGCCTATGCGTCTGTGTCGGGAATTGGAGAGGTAGCAATGGCAGTATAAAGTAAAAATTTAATAACAATCATGGGGCCTGATGGACAAGTGGCTACCACAAAACCCTACATTTTGGCTACCCCCATTACTCTATGGGGTCGGGACTGTTTGACACAATGGGGTCTACACCTTAGCTCGTATTTTGCATAGGGGCTGCTGGCATGCAGCATTCCCTACCCCTGACTTGGCTGATGGAGGAACCGGTCTGGGTAGGCCAGTGGCCCCTTTCCAAGGAAAAAGCTGCAACATCCGTGGGACCTGGCAGCCAAACAATTAGTGGCAGGCCATACTGTCCCTACGACCAGCCCCTGGAACTTACCTGTCTCTGTTATGAAAAAGAAAAGTGGGAGATGACGTTTGTTACATGATTTACACCAAATCAACGCAGTTATTGAAGACATGGGACCGCTTCAGCCAGGATCACCCTCTCCGACAATGCTGCCACAGAACTGGGTACTGACAGTTATTGACCTCAAGGATTGTTTTTTCACCATACCTTTGCACCCATTAGATGCATGACGATTCCCTTTCTCTGTCCCGGACGTCAATATAGCTGAACCTCATCAACGTTATCATTGGACTGTACTACCACAGGGCATGAAGAATAGCCCGACTATCCATCAATCACACGTGGCCAAGGCATTGGCACCAGTAAGGAAACAGTTTGCACATGTGTTGATATATCATTATATGGACGATATTCTCGTGGCCACAAAAACAGAGGAAGAAATGCCTGAAGCCCTGGAGGCTGTGGTAGTCGCAGTATGGACATTTGGTTTGGTTATAGCCCCTGAAAAGATTCAGAAGACTCCACCCTGGCATTACCTTGGATGGAGAATAACAGAACAAGCAATAGTACCGCAGCAACAAAAATTAATACCGCAAATTCACACGCTGAATGATTTACAGCAACTATTAGGGTCTATTAACTGGGTCCGGCCCTTACTAGTTATTAGTAATGAGGAACTACGCCCTCTGTTTACCCTATTAAAGGGAGACCCCGCTCTGAATTCAAAAAGAGAACTGACTCAAGACGCTAGGAAGGCCCTGAGCACTACTGTGACAGCGGTCTCCACACAACAGGCACACATTGATTTGTTAACGCCCCTTTTGAGCTGTTTCTTTTCAATTCCAAACTTCAACCTTTTGCCCTCATTGCTCAATGGGGCAAGCACCAGCAAGATCCCTTGGTAATAACTGAGTGGTTATTTTTACCACATCAGTTTACCAAGACGGTTATCACACAACCTAAGATGATCAGCTTCCTGATACAAAAAGGACAAGAAAGGTTGGCTCTCCTGGACAGGCAAGATTTTGTTGGAATTTAATCTACCAATGGATCTGAAACAGCTCAAGTGGCTGATGAAATACTCTTTTGCTTTCCAAGTAGCAATTACAGACTTCCCAGGACAATTTGAAATCCACTTACCAAGGCACCCTCTATTATTAGCCTTACCGAGTCTCCCTTTGCTTTCTGCCTCCAAACCTAGTACACCACCACTAGACGCTTTAACAGTCTTTACAGAAGGCTCTGGCTGGACAGGACGATCTGTTATTGTTTGGAAGATGCCTGCAGGAGTGTGGCAACATGATATCCAAGTCGTTTCGGGCTTCCCACAGATTGCAGAGCTCACCGCTGTCGGCGTTTTTTTGCAAACGGCAGACTGACATCAATATAGTGACTGACTCTGCTTATGTGGCAGGGCTGGTGGCTCACATAGAAAATTCATTTTTAAAGGAAGTCACTAACCCTCAGTTGTTTTCCTTGCTAAAGGAGTTGTTGTTCCTGCTAACGGAGCACCAGGACGTGTACTTTATTCTGCACATAAGGTCGCATACAGCCTTGCCAGGTCCGATCGCAGAAAGGAACGCTAAAGCTGATTTGTTGGCAGGATGTGCTGTTGTGCCCAATGTTTTTGGGCAAGCTCGATTATCTCACCAATTTTTCCACCAAAATGCAAAAGCTCTGTGTAGGGAATTTCCTATTTCATACAATCAAGCCCAGCAAATGATTAAAACATGCCCCGATTGTCAAAGCATTCTACCCACTGTTCCGATCGGAACAAACCCCCAAGGCCTGACCGCCCTAGAACTGTGGCAGTCTGACGTTACCCATTACCCAGAGTTCGGTAGATTTAAATATGCCCACGTATCAGTTGATACCTTCTCAGGATGCATTTTTGCATCGTGCCACACTGGAGAGAGGGCTAGAGACGTACGCAGGCACTTCTCTCTAGCATTTGCTACCCTGGGGTAGCTAGGAAAATAAAAACAGATAATGGCCCGGCCTACGTGTCTCATCGCACAGCCCACTTTTTCCAAACTTGGGGCATTGCCCACGTGACAGGCATTCCCCGCTTGTCGACCGGCCAGGCCGTTGTCGAACGCACTCATGGTACTTTAAAGGTGATGTTACAAAAAGGAGGAATTACACACGGGTCCCCACAAGAACGAATAGCAAAGGCGTTGTATGTTCTGAATTTTTTAAATCGATGGGCCGACGGGGAACCAGCCGTAGTAAGACACTTTAAATCTCTCTCTAACAACTTACGAGATGTAGACCAAAAAGAAAGGGCTAAGGTAACAATAAAAAACAATCACTGGAAAGGACCGTACCCTTTAATAACATGGGGCCGAGGATACGCTTGTGTCTCCACAGGGGCAGGACCACGATGGGTTCCAGCAAGATGGGTGCGGCCAGTGTTGCCCTCAGGATCCTCACCGCAGTGACCGTCATAGAAACCGTTTGGATCCCGAAGCAACCCGAGAGCAAAGTCTGGGTCACCTTGGCACGAGCAGTTACCTTGAGCACCTTGGGCTTGTTGCTGACCAGCCCCTCCGATCCTTTCCAAACATGCCTGGTCGGTATACCCTCGCCCCAGCCTGAGTTAGCAAATTTATACGACAAAACAGTACGAGTCAACTGCACGGCACCAGAGAGAGTTGAACCTAGGTGGTGGTGCAGCAGCATTTGGAGAGCAGAGGTCGGCGTGCCAGCAGAATGGTATAACAGGTCGTTAGACAAGGTAAGGGACTTCCCGGCAATGGCACTACAGCCTCAAGAGCTACATATTTTAGGGGCTACCTATAGCGCACGGTGTTTTTACTTGAACAGGTCACAATATTAATAAAACGGGCTTGGACATATCGCCAGGCAGTGTCATTTATAAAATAAACGCTCACACTTTGACTACGCTTAATAAGCTAGGTTGCTGGCTTGCTAAACAAGGCAATGCTACCTCTCAAGCACTAAGCGGTCTTTTATTGGATGTCAACTGTTCAGCATGCTACTCTACAAAACCGCACAGCGATAGTTTTCTTACTGCCAGCACAAGGTCACGGATGTGAGGAATTGTGGGTCAGTGTTGCATGAATTTGTCTGATCATTCAGAATCTATACATAAAAGCCTTCAACAATTAAAGGAAGGGGTAGCTAAACTCAAAATAGATAAGGAGTGGGATTGGGTGGATCAGCTGTTCGGGCGACTTGGTTTGACCGGATGGGTAAAACAATTGTTAAAGATGGGACTGGGCTGCCTGTTTGTGTTTCTACGCATTATTATCTGTTTGCCTTGCCTCTTGCACGGCATGCAGCGGCTGCTTGATAGGTCACTTCACAAAATATTAATTGTGCAGCAAAACAAAGAAGGGGGAAACGTGGGGCCAGAAAATGATTTGATAAAACTAACGAAACATGATATTCTCGAGGTAATGGGACGAAAGCCATGGGAAGAGAAAGCACGGAACTGCCCCCGAACTGGGGGAGGAAGTTCGCACAGACAGCACAAGCACAGGACGTGAAGGATCCACAGCAACGGACAGAGAATGCAAAAATGCAAGGACTGTGGTTAACACCTGTCCTCCTGATTAAGGAGGTATAATGTTGTGTAAGGGGTGGGAAATTACAACTTAGAAATTATGTCAGCCAGCAATGGCTATATATATACACATATATACGGCTTGCTTGCTTAATAAACGATTTCTGCTCATTATGTCGGGATCCGTGAATTAACACGCCACAATACTCCACTGTCCTCTTGAGTTTCCTAGAGAATTCTGATTATGGTAGTTCTAAAAAGCGCTTTTGTATAATTAAGCATATCACAGAACCAAAACCATATTTAGTCCAAGATGTGAGCTCTAGTAAAACTCATGAGTTAGTGTTGTATTTTTAAGAGTAATTAGCAACAACTTTGTGAGCAGAATATACAATTATTTGGTGGGGGGGAAGTTAAGTTGAACCGAATGTCAGTTGAGTTTCTTAGCTTTTAAGAGACTAAGTCAGACAGGTCAAACATCAGATCAACAGGCTATTTTCATTTGGCCTGCCGTTCATTTTGTCACTTGATCGCTATCCAGTCCAAAATGCACGCCTTAGAGTTTGATGAGGAACTCAGAGCACTGAAGCAGAAGTTTATATCTGGTTGGTCGGCAGTAAAAATGCAGCCCTACTCTCCTTTCACTTCTGAATCTGTGGCTGTCTTTTCTCTGCAACGAACAAAGATATGTAGAGCTTGCCCCTGAAGCTAACAGGATAAACAGCAATATTGCAAAGAAGCCTACAGTTAAAATGCCCTTGTAGAGGTGAGTATTGTCTGATGCCCCTACCATCTCCGAGGAGCATGAAGAACGGGAGGTGTGGGAGACCAAGACAACAACCTTAAAACACTTTTCACATAAAAGGAGTGCAAGGGGTAAGAAGAGTCATATGATGTATTTTGCAGTAAGCTGAAAAAAAGCTCTTCCTATCAAACTTTACTCCATTGACACAGAAACTCTTCAGAATTTGACTTGCTTGCATTACGTTTGGATTGTTTGCATCACGCTATTCTCCCTCAGCGCTCAAAGGCGCCTTCTAAATGCTTATTTCAAATTTGCAATTATTACAGATATATACCCTCCAAAGCCAATGGCTGAATTTAACAGCTATCCACATTGCTCTTGGATAGTGGACTGTTACAGGAGGGGAAAAGTTCAAACAACAACTGAAGCCCACAGGACAGTGTACTTCCATGTTATTAGATTTCCTGGTGAGAAAGTTCACAACAGTAACTAAACATTGGATTATTTAGTTTTAGAATATTAACTAACCTAGCTATTATTGAAAAGTAAACATTGTGCTATTAGCAACATCTAATTTCAATGACAAAGTTCTACACCTTGCTGAAACTAAATGTAGTCCTTATTTCAGTTTTAAAAAGGAAGAATAGCAGAAGGAGGTTTCTAAGCTAAGACTATCAGTTACATCTGAATCTCCACAGTCAAATGCTAAAAACTTGAAGGACAGATTTCAGCAGCAGCCTTAGAAATACAGTTAACGGAAAACATTTCAATTATCCAGTGACCTTGAAAAAATACATAAATTTCTGTCTCAGGAACATAAAACTAATTATTTGCAGTAATACAGAGTAATACTTGTGCTAAAAAATATACTTGTGTGAGCCAGTAGACGCACAAGTGAGTATTTTGAATATCTGCTCTGGGACAGTGCATTCAAGAAAAGGTAATCATCATTAAAACCCCCTTTAACTACTAAAACAAAACTTGGATGCTTCCAGACAAGTGAACTCTCCAAATTTCTAGTAAGTTAATGCTGCCTGACAAGTCTGACTACATAACTTCACATCTATCCTTATTATTTGCCTTAGAAACACAGGGCGAAAAGACCTAACTTAGGGGGTTTTGTTTCCTCCTTCTGTTGAATACTTGAGAAGGGAGTAAGAAAAGAAAAAAGCTTAGACTCAGCAGATGTTAAACAATAATCCAGTAGTAATAAAAAGATACAAAGTTTACTAGCCTAGACAGACAAGATTCTTAGTTAACCAGTTAACTAAAATAGCCCAATCCCTAAGACTTTTGCATATTAACGTTATTTTTCTAAGCTTTAGAAAAGAAACTGGATTCACAACTCACTCTGAATTTGGAATTTGGGGAATAAATTCCAAAATTTAATGTTCTTAAAGCAGAAGCCTTTATTCTTTCAAACAGAGGAGCACTTAAACAGGAAACTTAAACTCCAACAGGAAATCAGGAGTCTGTTAAAGCAGATACCTGAGTACTGATATCAATGTGCTCTCCAAAGATACTACTCTTATACAGGATGTTGGAGAAAAATAAGCAAGTCAATAGCATTCTGCATTAATTTCAGTCTCCAATTAGGTTTTAAACACTGCTTGAGTGCGGAGTGGTTTACAGTAGTTTAATCTTGAGTTGAAAAAGTTAACAATTACATTTACAGGGCCTAAAAGCCAAAAGAGGCAATGCACAGTAGAACCCTGAAAAAGACAGAAGCTAATGCAACTGTATAATGGTCTAAAAGCAACTTGGTAGTTTATGCTATTAAGGTTGCGAGTCTGTACGTCCAAAGAAAAAACAATTTGGCTAATATTACTCATTACTGCAGCAAAACCAAGAGTTACCTAAAAGCAGCTCCACCTATTTCTATAAAGCATGGAAATACTGATTCTGGGCAAGAATAGCTCTTCAGCTTGCTATTGCTTATACCATACCTTATTGGTGCAATCAGAATGACTAAGATTGAGAGTAACTGGCTTAACACTTACTCAGTCTTTCAGACTGAGTAGTCCATACTCACGTTCTTCAGGGTCTTCACTGGTTTGAGAGTTACTAGGTAGGGCCTGAACAGCAGCACGTGATTCAGGTGTTGATTGGATGGGTCCTATTCTTCTGTCCCTTTGTTGCTGCCATTCCTGACTAAAGCCACCATCATCAGCTTCAGCATCTTCATTCTGAGCCTGGTTTGCTGGAGCTCAAAGGAAAAAAGCAATTTAAAATCCACTTCAAAAAAAAACGTGTCTTCTAACATCTAACAATCTCTCCCCATACAAAATCATACATGAACAAAGACAAAAGGGTATTCTGCATTATTTAGCAATCTGTAACATTAGCACACACCATTAAAAAAATTCTCATGCTTTTAACACTTTTTAAAAAAATACTCATAGGAATTGGCACATACTCTGCAGTTACTGCATCTAGATGTTGCACTCAAGTTGTAGTATTCTGCAGTACTTTCACACAGAGTGGAAGTTCTGCGGCAGTCTAATTTCAAAGTTACAGTTTGGGGAATTAACTCACATTTAATATTGCATTAACTTCTCTAGTTAGGAGAGTATGGGAATCAGCTTAAATCTCCCACATAAGCACCATTGCTGGATAGTTTTATAATATAAAGCAAAAATGAAAAATTGACAGCTTGATTTTCGAATTAGACGAGTTTACTTAAAGTTACTATCAGAGTACCTATTCTAGCCATGCAAAAATTCAGAAATTTTGCTATACTTAGGTATACGTGCAAACAACTCCGTGTTTTTAACACTAACCATATAGCCAAAAGGGCAAGAAACATTTCTGTTTAATAGAAATATGAACATGAGTTAGCACTGTAGTACCCATTTGACCTCAGTAAATAGTTGTCTATTGATAGTTATCTCACCAGAAACATCCTGAAAGCCAACAAAATGAATGCAGGTACATGAACTGCACAATAAGTGAACAACTTTTGAAGTCTACACATATTCATTGTTCCTAATAAAGCCTCTGCTCTTTCACCCTTCTAGAGCAACCAATGTACTTAAAAAGTGAAAAAAAAACGCACACATCTCCAAAAACATGTCTTCCAATTAAATTACAACTATAAGAGCTTGTCAAAGGAAAACTCACCTTGTTTATCGTAAGTGGAGTTTTTGGAAGCTTTCCGCTGGGCTTCTGGGTCTTCCTCTGCCATGTTCACTAGCCATACCATTGTGGCTATTAAAAACAAACAGTGTAGTTAATGATATCTTCATATGTATCCAGTTCTGAGACATTGTTGGCATCGATCCACTGTTTTTCCATTTTTTGGTGTAACTATCTTCTGTTGCAGGCAGTTCTTCTCTCATTAAAGTACAGTAGTATCTAGAATGCTGCCAGTACCAGCTACAACATGCATCTACTGAATTTGGTGAATACAGTTTTACTTTTACTAGACATTGAAAAAAATGGCAGCAGTTAGGTTGTAGAAGCTTTAAAGGAGCTATTTCTAAGGCCTACTCTAAAAATCTGAATCAATGATTTCTTTACTTTTTTTCCACTAAATAGTTCTTTTATCTGCAAGTGAAAAGGACTGTTAAAACTGGTACTGAGGTAACATCAGTTCAGACACAGTATCCGCATCAGAAGTTTTTTTGTTCTCTTTAACACCCTGCCAGCCCTCAAAGAATACTCTAGTTTCCACATAGTTAAGTATTGCTACACTTAAACTCTTTATTCAACTTTGTGATTTTTCAGTATTAACAGCTATTCCTACAGAACAGAAAGAAAAATAATTATGAATAATACTAGTAAAACACAGGAAGAATTACAGATACAGAATCCTCCCCCCTTTTTCCTCCATAATCCTGTCCTCTAAGCAGCCAGTCTGGAGTCTACAGCACAACATATTTCCTACTTCTGAATATAGGCCTTCCTTGACCACCAGTAGCATAACGACTTATAAATAGCCTGAAGTAAGGCTGATAGTTAGATACATTATCCACATGATTATAACTAGTAAATCAGTGTCCCAATAACTCTGATTAGCAGCAACAACATGAAACCATGAGCAGCATCAGATTAGAATTATCACTATCATTAGAATTATCTCGTGATACAGAGGACAAACTCCTGAATGCAAATTGCTGTTTTCTTTCCTTTTTTCTTTTTCTTTCTTTCCTTTTTTTTTCTTAGCAACTGTAGGGAGAAACAATTAAAAAAATGCACACCTTGCAGAAAATCATATTGCAAATGAATCTTTTCCTGGCAATTTTCCTCCATTCCTTTCAATAGCACAGATTATTTAAGCACTGAAAGCAGGTAAGTATTTTCTAACAAGTAGTACTCCTTTTGAACATGCTTGATGTACAGCCTAACAACATGCAACTTTGGCTAAAACAGGTTTTGTTACATTTTTCTTGTTCCTACTTAGTAAGGACAAAATATGCTAATTTCTAAAGATTTTAGCCAGAAGACTTTTATGTTTTTTTGAGTATAAAGCAAAAGGATAATTGAGGCCCAAATGAACAGAATGGCAGTTCCATCTATGAAACAACACATCAAAATGGAGGAAAAAAATGAGAAAATCCCTTCACTTTATCTGACTGTAAATTTAAAATACTTAACAAAACATACTTACAGGAGTAAATAAGTGCTGGGAAAAGAGTTTCATTTCTCTCTTGAGCTGTTTCAACTAGCATACGAAGAGGACCTTTAGGACAGAGGACAGCAATCAAATCTGGAAGGAAGAATAAACAACTCTTGTATCACTGCAGATATATTTTAAGAAGGTTTTTATATGATACTGCTTACAGAGATTGGCAGACAGATACTCATGTTAAAACATCACCTTGTGTATACACTTATTAGAGCTGCTGGCCAGACACTCAGCGGTCAGCGTCCTACAGGAAGTCAAAGCTTTTCCTCGGGCTGACTTTTGGGCCAAATGTCTATACAGACATACATGTTTGCAAGCTACTCACAGTATCTGTAGTGGGGAATGGATCACTGTTACATTTCACCCCCCCCTCCTGGTCTGTCTTCCCACCTCCTTCTCACTTCCCAATTGCATACACACATAAGCACTACCAGTACCGGAATATGCCCCCAGTCTTAGGTCTTGCACATCTGTGATGCATGGAAAACCAGCTAGATGAAGTTCATTACATTAAACTGAAGATGATAAATGGGTTTCTTTTGGTCCTATTCATATCCCCTAGGTGTGCTGACTCTCTCTCTCTCTCTCTATGTATAAATATAAATATATATATCTATATAAATAATAGGAAAAAAAAAGAGTTGATGTTTCTCCTACATAGCAAATAGTTTAATCACTAACTCTGGAACATAGCACCCATGCTACTGACATTTAGTTTCATGCTCCATTATATGGAGCACTAAAAATGATTCCTCAAGAGCTTGCATCAGCTTAGCAAGGCCTCAGGAGTTTTTTTTCATCCAGAACACACCTTTACAGATTACAAAAAAGTGAACTAATGTTCTTAAAGCCAAATAAAAAAAAATGATATTTTAACATGCAATTTCATTGTTCCATCATCTTCCACAAGGCCTATATTTAAAAAAATATGTATTTTACATAAAATGTAAAGAAATATGTATTTTAGATTCTAAGAATATATAGTTTTACAGCTATATAAATCACTAACACCAAAAATGTCACTGCTGTAGTAATTATTTTTTTGATTTTCAAAAAGTTTCCACCACAAAAATAAAGCCAGTTTACAAACTTCAAGAATGACAGTTTTAAAACACACAATCTTTTGCAGAATTTCATTACTTAAATAAGGCACACTAAACAGAGGTGGCAGGTTAGGGAAGTCTCACACCAACAGCATCAACTAACAAATTTTTAACACTCTCCATTGTAGAAGTTATTTAATTATTACCATAGTATGTTTAGAAATGTTAAAACACGATGTTTCACGCTAAAAATATTATGTAATTACAAATGTATCTGTGTCCGTATTTTGACTTGCAAGTTGAAGGAAAACTATTCTCAGAAAACAACTTGGCTTGCTCTGTTATCAAAGCTTTTTCTTAATTCAAGTTCAATGCTAAAGCAAATTTTAAGACAATAGGTAAGTGGGTCTTACTTAACTTTCATGGAGTATATATGACTGCCAATTTGCTCCCACTCAAAGAGGAAAAAAATGAACGTATATATCAAGATAAAAAAGAGGTTTATAAACCTCAGAGAAACCCATTTGCATAGATTTAAAAGGTGTTAAAACATTCAATATATGAAAAAAGATGCTTTATTCTTTCTTCTCTCAATTCTTGTGCATATGCAACTGTGTTGAATCAGTAAAAAATAAATGAAAAGTGATCATTTACAACAGAAGGATAATTGTAAAAGGTACTCATACAGATCGAAGCAAAATGTTGAGAATGGCTGATCTAACCGGATCCTCCGTTTGCTTCCCCACTTCAGCATTAATGGCTTTTGCTAAGTTTGCAACTCCATAAACAACTCTTACTTATAATGGATTGAACCAAAGTTGTTACCTCAGCTTCTTTCCCCTGGGCTGAAAAGCTGCATCCAGAGAGAAAATGTAACTTTTTTCATGTGAATATTAAATCTTAGTGCTAGACTTTGCAGTCGTCTGCTCTTTATGCATCTTTTAAATCTACACAAAACAAATCTGACAACAAATTGAGCAGCTTGTCAGGAGCTGTATGTTGCACAGAGTGGTCCTTCTTTATCAGATGCTCCTCGTTTGAAGGAGCTGTAGAGCTAACTGCTGTAACACTGTCTCTGGTACATCTCCCTCTCCCCCAGGAGATTACAGTAGGCAACCAGTATACACATACTCCTCCCTCACAGATAGATGGAGGGCTTGAGGAAGGAATCCTCAGCATAGGGCCACTGACTTTGAAACGTACCTACCCTTTATTCAAAGCAACGAAGTTATGGTCTTGGAATATGTTCTAAAGGGTAATTTTGGGGTAGTCACTGAACCAAATCAGAACACTTGGAGTAATGGGATTTCTTTTGGTAACAGAATGGGTGAAACTGGAGTGGGGTAGCCTTTTCAGTGTGCCATGAGCACACATAGGGGACATTTTTGCTTCCCTCTAAAGAAACAGGATACTGAAGGAGTACATTGGTCTACCAGAGCTAATCAGGTCTTACTAACCTGACATTCCTACAACAGGAAAAGTTTTCATCTTTACCATTATTAGTGGCTTTCAGAGCACATGATCATCACACTTGCACACTTCCAAATAAATTGAAGTTGTGACAATGTCTTCAGGGATACACTTCGCTGTAATGTTTTAATTATGTTTAAATATTTAAAATTTAACCTTGTCTGTGAACTAAGTCAATACTTACCAAAAGTGTCCAGTGCCCTCTAAAGCTTTATGATAAAACTACATCTATTTTCCTCAGTTATGAGAAAGCTTAATATGCAATAATTATTATTTTTTTTAAAATCAGGAAAACGGATCTCATGACTATATCTTTCATGCGTAAAATGATTTTGAGCACCGAAAACTGTCTTGAGTTCTTCCTTTATTCTTCTTCAGTATCTTATTAGTCATGAATGAGGGTGATGTTTCTTTGTCCTTTGTGACAAACCCCTAAATTCTGAATAAACAATGATTTCCAAGGATTCTTGGTGAAATGGGAGGCACAAAAGCTCTCCATCTTCCTGGAGGAGACCAAGATGGTAACATACATCTCAGATCTTGCCTTCTTGAATTACAACAATTCTAACCTTTCTTGCTCCTCAAAGAGAGTCCAGAAAACATGAAGGAAGATGGCATTACACAGTGACACAAAGCCCTTAACTACAGAGGACTTATCTGGGTTTAGAATGTGACCTTTTTTCTAAAGTCTACAATAACCTTACCCACTACTTTGGGTCTTCCCCCTCCACTACAACCACCCTTCCCTTCCCTCCCTCCCCTGCCTGAGGTCTTTTCAGACAAATGGAAGAAAAGAACATAAGAAATAAAAGAAATTCCCATCATAATTTCTAGTCTTATTCAGACCTTACCATACACTGAAATGACAGCCAGGATAAGCCACGCAGTCCATTCAGGAAGGTATTTAATGAACACCAAGGCCATGAGAGCGCTTATCATAATGAGATATGCTTGCTGGAGCCGAAGTGGACCTTTCCAATGAATACAAATCATTCCCACAACACCAAAGTTCCAGATCATGAGCGCCAGTGTGATGTAGTCCATGGCAACGTTATATGTCTTAAATACCTCACTAAAAATATGAAAAAGAATAAGGAGGATTGTATTTGCTTAAAACAATGGAAACAAAGTTACAGATACGAGCTTCAGTTTTATTTCTGATTTTTTAATGAAATCTTCATACTCAACCTAGGGCACAAGTGTAAAGTTATTTTCTAAATCTCCAGCTCAGGCTTAATTAGAAACTACTCTTCAGAAAGGGCATATTTTCAACAGTGTTTTCTTTGCATCAACTATTTCATCTTTCTGAAATACAAGTTTTCATTGACCTTCCGTTTCCTTCTTAGTCATATCAGAAATTGTCAGGAGAGGACATTACTACAAAAACGGTCACTTTGATTATGCTTACGATTTTTAAAAATCAGAAAAATACTAATTTGTGAGGCTACAATGGATCTTCAAAGACATATGCATAGATCTCTCCTTACTTATCAATATCCTGTGGAATGGATACATTTTGCTAACTCCAAGACAAGATATACATGGTGATTCTGATCCTTTCTTCATCACATGTATCAAAGTAAAAACCTTGCTTTTTAGATGAATCATGTTACTCTGTCATATCAAAGATTATAAATGGATTAAGACATTCCATAGATAATAACCCAAAAGAGATATATAATTTGCCACTAAGTCACATGGGATTTCCACAGGCCTGGTAAAGAAATATTTGGTGATGTCTGCTTAGATTCTCTTGCTTACTTACTGAGCCATCAAAAAACTTGTATGTTTTGCATGAGACTTTGCTCCAGGATACTTGTCTTCCCTAGTTGTTACCTGGTTTTTGAGAGGTACAGTATTAACAAGATGGCCCTTACTGCAATCACTTTTAGTTAGCCTACAAGCTCCCTCCTCACTCACTGGACTTCTGCAAAAGGAAGCCAGCATTGCTATGAGGTAGTAGGGACAGGTGAAAAAAGGCAGAGGGTCTGGAAAACCTTCCATCCCTCTGCTCATACGTCCTTGCAGAGGAGCGCCAACTCCAACATAAAGCCAAAGAGAGTCAGCCAACTCCACCTAGTCTGCACTGCACTTGTGCAGCAAACACTGCCTAGTAATTTATTAAACCATTTAAAGGTTAGAGGCAACACTGACCAAAAGAGTCACCACTGAAAAAAAAAAAAAAAAAAAAAAAAAAAAAAAAAAAAAAAAAAAGGAGCTGAAGAAACCTTACTTCCATCCCACTAAAGCCCAAATTAACTTCTTCAAAGAGAAGTTTATCTGTCATCAAGTGGTATGCAAATATACTTGCTAAAATAATTTGATCCTACTGCACAACTCTAGTTACGAAACCTGGTCAGGTTGCTCACCCTGGAGAATTCTTAATATTACATACAACTCTTTTGATGTCTGGTTAAGAGTGTGCTTCAGAATTTGAAAAGAAAAAAATGAATATAATATAACAGAATTTTATTTTGGTGACAGACTAGATTCTTTTCAGCTGATCACTTTCAGCTACTCACACTTCTGCATATACAAAAAACGCTATTGCATGTACATCCCACCTCCAATGCTATGACATAAACAACTGCCCTTGAGCCATGCAGTTATGAAAAATAAAGGTATCTGAACATATGTTAACTGTATAAACTACTTGGTAGAAGCTAGTTTACTTATTCTGGTGATGGGTACATGATGGGCAGTTGCTGTGTAATATCAGATATGCTATAAACCCATAAACCACCTCTCTCAAGTATATATTAACACTATAGATTTATATAAAAATAAAAAAATTATTTAATCAGCAATACCTTACTATTATTCATGTTAGGATTCAAGAGCTAATTCTAAAAAATATTAAATATATGAAAAATGACATACTAATGCTTTAGTTCACTTACCCTAGGTAGATGAACGAGAAAAAGAAAAGCAGCAAGAGAGAAGAAATGATAAGCCAGCCGTGGATCACCTGGAAAACAGATATCAGTATAGATATTTTTTATATATATAAATTATATATATTTTATATATATACACATATATATATATATAATATTTTTAATATCCATGTAAAAATGCTTTTAAAGTTATTCTGCCTTTTGATTAAAGCAAGAAGATGATATTTACAACTCTTTATTTGTTACTCTGAACAGTAATTCACAGCTAGTCATTTAATTATTGTGTCTCAATTTACTTATTTATAGCCTATGAATTTTAAGTGTTTTGAGGTTTTCCAATAGAGGTATATATTTCTAGCCCACTTTGATGATATTGGTGTCATAACATAGCAGAAGTATCCAGTAGTAATATAGACTGAAAGCACAGTTCATTTTCGCACAATTGAAAAACCTGTACCAATTCCAAATAATTACCAGAATACAGCCATTGCATTAAACACCAAAAACATAGAAAAGCCTTCAGTTTTTATCCACTGGAATTCAGAATTAGCATTTCACTGATGAATGACTATAAAGCTATCTGCTTTTTAGTAAGGATTTCTATCCTCTCTTTGGAATCATCTATATACATCATTCTTTACTCTACATGACAGCAGATATTTCTGCCCAACAATTTAACTAAAAATGTTCAAGGTTGTACTCTGCAGAGGCATACGTTGATTTAAGCTTTGAAAAGACAGGTGCTCACACTCTGCACTGAAGAGAACGCTTTTACTGTCTAAGTTAAAATACTCCTCAGTTGTCTTTTTTAAACTTTGGTAATTTCTCAACTGAGAATGAAATAGATATTTGTCAAATTCACAGAGATGGAAACATTTATATAAAAACAGACTCAAGATTACAAATAGACAAACAATCAGAAGTGGTAATTTTGAAATTCAAACTGCATTAAAAAATTCTCTCAAAGAGAGAGGCTCAGTGGAAAATTAATTGCTTAAAATAGCTACATATATACACCAAGAAAAGGATTCAAAAATTGTTTAGAAATGTGTTCTGTTTCTCTTCATGGGAAGGATCATTTTTCTTATGATATAGTTTTAAAAACATTCATTTTGAAGAGACTAATTTAAAAATAAAATGCATATACACCGACTAGAAAAATCCCATGTACCTGATGCAACCTGGACTTCGTCAAACTAAGAATTCTAGCTTGCATTCTTTTAGAGTTGAATATTTATAAGTGCTTTGAAGCAATTTTTGAAACATTAATTCTCTTCCTCCAGACTATGTTTCATAACATGTTCCAACTTAATCTTCAATCCAATAAGATCTGTCATTTAACTTAATCTAACAGATTGACTTCTCCATATATGCCAGTACATTCACAAAGAGACTTAAGAATTTCCCACTTGTTCTAAGCATGGTGCCTGAAAAGATGCTACAGGGAAACTGTCAAAGTATCTATCTCAGTCTGTCAAACCAGCATCAATCACAGGAAGTAGGAAAAAGAAATCATACTGAAGGTGAAGACAAAGAAATTGAATTTTGAACAACTTGTAAGGGTACCTAGTCATCTAAATAGAGATCTGACAATGTAATTTTATTTCTCTATAAAACATTTGTACACTCTATGAAAACATTCTAAGAAAGTAAAGAAAGCTATGTCATTTCTTATAATAATAAGATGATTTCTATTTGTAGTATAAGCTCTTAAACTCTCTCGTCATCCAAGAAAATAACTAGCATGTATAGCATGTGAATATTAATGCTCTGTTCTGGTAAAGAGTAAAATGCTAGCAGTGTCAAACGCCAAGGCCATAGTCCAGCAAATGTTTACACACGCTTTGCGTAACTGTTGTCAAAAATACTAACAGAGGTAACCAGTACAGTTAGCATCAGACATTCCATGCACAGATGTTTGTTTTATTCTCGTTATGCATCTTATTTGCTATATTATTTTCCAAATCACCAGCCTGTTTTCATACAAGTGATTTTCCAAACATATTCCATGCAAGTGTTGGCTATCATTTTCCTAACACCATGTATTACTTGTTGCCTTCTGATTAAAAGAATTTTTATTCTTCATTTGAAAATGGCCTCAACACTAATTGATTGCTAGTATACTGTCAGCTTTGCCTGCTGTAACTTGAATAAAAATGAAAGATTGCAGAATACTGAGAATTAAAATGAGTTACAGAAGCCAGACTTTGGTTAGGCAGACTGAATAAAAATGAAGAACATAGGGAAGACAAAAAATACTTTTAAAAGAAAAGCTAGACAAAAAATACTTTTAAAAGAAAAGCTAGACAAACAACAGGATCATCTAGGAAGATGCTTCTAGTTAGATTAAGGATCTAGACTTAGGACCACACTTAACCTACTGCATAGAGAAGAAACGTAGAAAATCTTGAACAGGAGTAAAGCTGAAATAGAACTTCCTGACTTCAAAGGAGTTTTCAGATAAAATCTTGTAAAGATAACCAAGTTACTGCTACTGGTTGAAGGCCTATCAATCTTCTCTTAGAAATTTCATACCTTATGATATAGACTCTATTCTAAATATAGGACTGTACAGGAAATAAAATTAGATTTTGCAGCGTTCTAGTGTAGCAGCATAGAAATACTCTCCTGACAATTTTAAAAGTAGGAAGTTAAAAGCCTTTTTTAATTAGCATAAAATATAACTACAGGAAGATAACTTCTATTATCTAATCATTTCAATTTAAGTACAAGAATTATTTTTAGGAGAATGTCCAGTGCTGACGGTCAAAAGAGAAGCCAGAAATGTGAAAAACTTAGTAAGAACTAGTTGATGCCTTCAGCATCTGAGAAGAACTGAGTGGCAACCAAATAATCTGGCTGAAGCACATCAACTGTTTTACTTCTTTAGAACAACTGGAAGTTTAAAATGAAGGGTTAGTCAATTCAGATTTAACACCACACTATGGAAAGACAGAAGGTCCATACCTACCCCCGCCCCCAAATAATAATAATAATAATAATAATAATAATAATAAAATCCCCTTATTCCAAACTCTATACAGATTTAGGCAGAAATTGTTGTCCCAATCATAGTCTACAAACATCTTCCCCTCTCGAGAGCAAAACAAAGTGGAGCAAAGCTTTGTGCCAGTGCATGGATCCCACAGTCAGTTTCACAAGTATGAACCAGATTCAAGGTTCTGACCGCACGCTGGTAAGTTCTGTTCCACAAAGCCTTGTTAAATGGGTCACTAAGACCAAAGGACAATCAAGAATTTTCATGAACAACAGCTCCTGGTCAGCTGACATGGCAATTATTTATGCTGTGCCTGGACTTGCCTAGATTACATCATTATATCATTGAAGCCTTTCACAAAAGAGCCTTCAACTCCCTAGGTATGTTTTTAAGGTTATTAGTTGATGCGTACAGCCACGCACACCTCAGTTTCGGGAGACCATTCTATGCTGTGTGCAGGGTGGGGGAGAGGACAGCCTTTGAAATGCATACAGCTGTCAAGTTGTGGGACCAGGTCTGTCCTTGGTAGTTCTTGACCACAGGAAGATTTCAATATTTGGTCCGAGGAATAAAAAGCAATGCCACTCTACTTCTAGCTAATAAAACAGCCAGCAGTGACATCATTGGGTCGTTGTCTCAGTGTTCTGGGGGAGAAAGGAGAATCACAAAACTGAAATAGCCTAACTCACCAATTCTGCTACTTTCGCTAACCTGTCCTTAACAGTCTTTCATTTTGTTCCATCACTGATAATCCATACTAATAAATAAAAAAAAATTAGCATAATGATT
Organism: Rhea pennata; assembly: GCF_028389875.1. Lineage (NCBI taxonomy): Eukaryota > Metazoa > Chordata > Aves > Rheiformes > Rheidae > Rhea > Rhea pennata. The sequence continues at coordinate 14,813,198 of NC_084667.1, read as the reverse complement.
GAAGTCAGTTACGTCTATGCTCACCTTATAGCACCTGTATTTGTAAAGCACAACCAAAAGAATGGTCATAACAATGATGACGCTGATCATGATGGCAGCATTGAGAATTGAATTCAGGGCTCTCTGTCCCACTGTCTCTGTGTCTTCTGTGAAAGGAGTGTAGATGCTACAACAGGAAAGAGCCAAATGAAATGCCATTGTATATTCTCAAAGATTTGTCACATAGGAGGCCAGGATCAAATGAAAATTCAGTAATTTTTTAATTAATAGATGCAAATTGACAACTATTTTCTACCTGGATAAAACTTGCAAGACAACATAGTATGTCAGTAGGCAAATTTTAATTAGAAAAATAAATATCATCCTCCCTTAAAACACTTACATCTACATCCTTAGATTACTGTAGCTTTGAAAACATTACTGCTATTTTCTGCTTTGTAAAGCATACAAAACCCACTGTTCTTTGAAACAGTCATTAGACTATTACTGCAGCTGGACCTTTATAAGCACCCCATCTAGTGGATTTTCAGTGAAATATATTCCCATGATTTCAATGAACAAGAACGAGCTCAATTCATTTTCTTAGAGAAATACCACAAGCTAGAAAAAACAAGAACAAAAACTTCAGTACAAGAGGAGGGAAAAAAGGAAAAACTTACCACAAATGAAATCCCAGGAAAAATAATTGTTTGATCAAAAATTTTGTTTCAATAAAATACAAATTTCTTCACTATCTTTTTTATCACATTCTTACATTACACAAACATTTCAAAGCCAAGCAACACTTTGGATCATTTTGTTTAAATGTTTTTATGGTGGAACATTTAGACCAATCTGCTCTAGTTCTGACAGGCTCAATGTCCTTCCCTTTGTCTCTCTTTTCCCCAATCAGTTTTTAATGAAATTGCTGCATTTTTGGCAACTATAATATTTTGTCTGAACAACATTTTTCTATACAGGAAGCCTACCAGGAAAAACTTCATACAGCAATAGAAGTGAACCTCAAAAATCTCTTCCTCTTACATTTACATTCCTTTATCAAAGAGCATAAGCAAACCAGATTCTGGTGTACATGTTACTTCATTTAAATGAGTAGTGGGTTTTTTCTCCTTTCAGAAAGCTTTGTATTTTACCAGAGTAAAACTGAAACGGCTTTGGCTCAGAACTGAGTTTATTTTATAAATACCACAGAGCACACTGAAGTGTTAAAACAAGGACTGGGATTCAATCGAGCAATGACAAATAAAAAGTTATCATGCAGGCTGGTTACCAGGCTGACAACAAATGAGAACAGCACCAATAGGGACTGATTTCTAGCAGAAATAAAATAAATCTATTTTTGGTCTAATGGAGGAGAAAAGGGAGGCAAGAGGGAGTTCATTGTATGAAGTTATGAAGTAGACTCCTGAGAGATGGAAGTAAAAAAAAAAAAAAAAAAAAGATAAAAGATCTAAGTGGGTCCATTGAAAAGACAGGGAAAACAAAGTTTGATACATACAGCTGTCCATCCTTGCGTGTATAAAAGCTGACAGACTTGATGGTTGCAACAACGACCACCATGCAAAGTGTGACAGGTACAAACAACATAATCACATGTTTTGCCCCATATTTCAGTGTCAGCTCCTCATCTTCTTCTTCATCCTGTTCTACCACTTGCTGAATGTTGTTTTGTGGCTGTCCATTGGTCTCTGACTCAGGGTTGTCATTTCTTCTGCGTTCACTGTTATCATGACGCCGTCTTTCGCTGTTGTCATTCTACAATATAAAAAAAAGCCCAGTTTAATTAGCAATTATCCACAATCATATTGTGTATTAAGCTAAGGATAATCTTGAGGGGAGAATGTGTGAGGTACTATTTACTATCAAAAGAAACCTGTCACAGCAAAGACCTAAACAGTTGTAATTAATTGTATCATGTAAGTTGTTGAAAGAATAGGAGTCATAGGACTATGTTAGAAGCATTTATGTTAAGCACAGCTGTAGTTAGAAGTAGTGTTGGTTGCATCTAACAGCCTTTGTCGCCTTTTCTTTAAACAGAATTTAAAAAGCTATGTAAACGGACAGCTTTTACTCTTGGTCCAAACTACAATTGATATACAGGTGTATGACAGTGGATAACTCAAAACTTGTAACTATCAACTTACTGCTTCTACAAATAATGTTAACTGTATGAAAGCCTCGTGAAAATCACTACTTTTCTTGACATTTTACATTCACTGTTCATTAAGTAGAATATATTCAAGACGGAGTTATGCAAAGCGTTCTTCTGTTTCTACATTTTTTAGCATGAAGAATGACATAAAAGCAGTGAGCGAACTCAGGTTATTCTCACTTTCTACACTGAGATTCAATCTCAAGATATTAGCATAATGACCTAAGTGGGTAGAGTCTTTCTTTCCTTTCCCACAGATACTGTACACGATCATCACTGCTGCCTCCTTTCACTAACACTGAAGAAATTCCACCATGAGTCTCAATATATATGGAAGAGCCTTCTTAGCTTCCCGAAATTTTTAAGTGAAACATTAAGAGTATAGTTCAAACCCTAGGAGAAAAGTAGGCTTCCCACATCTTTCTCAGTAGAATTAGTATTAACCACAAGCAGAAACGTGAATCGAGAACACAGCTTTTGAAGGAACTTGAACTAAAACACCTTCCACAAGTAAAAGATCAGACCTGCACTCTTCCTGCTCACTGTCATGAACCCTTTTTCCTCCCCTCAAGACTTAGCACCTTTATATGTTGTATGCACAAATGGAGAACACAGCACAAGGGGGAGCTTCATTTCCCCTGTTCTAAACTAGAAAGCAATAGAACCATTTTATGTCTAGCAGTTAATCTAAATAAGCCTTCCAATACAACAGTTTATACTCTTTTCTTTACTCTAATATCATCAAGAGTATATCAAAGTCAATGTTGCATTTCCATTCCTTCTATCCAAGAGCTTAACATAAAGGAAATTTAACGCAAAGATGTTTGATTCCTTACAAAATTAATCTTATGACCACAGAATTGCTTCAGCTACAGATAGAAGCTGCTTATTCAGGCTGAACTAAGTAAAATAAGCTGAAAGAAAGTACCTTTTGTAATACTTTTAAAACATCAGAGTTTTACTAGAACTGCTTTAGATAGAAGATAGCGCATTTAAAAAATAATAATGTAGTCCTACTGAGGCATTGCTATATCTATATTTTTTGCTTAAACACATAATGTTAAAGTTTCTTTATTTGTTCTGAATCACATTAATAGTATTTCCAAACATAACTGCTGACTTGTATCTAAATCTCTGCTGATTTTAGTAAGTTAATACTGTCATTTTGGAGATCCTTTACATAGAGCTTTCCCAACCCCACCCCCAGAAAAGATAAGATGTTAACTACACAGTAGAGTTCTCAAAAGCACTTAAGTGATTAAGGAGTTCAAGTGCCTGGACTTTGAACTGCAAACAACACTAGCACTGGTAAAACACTGGTTGAAGCATTAGTTTCCATAACTCACGAAAAAGTTACTTTCACAAAGCATAATATAGTAGTAATACACAACAAATGTTTTTCCTATCTACTTTAAAAAACAAACAAACAAACAAAAAAACACCACTAATTTGTGGCTTCCTCAGAGTCAAGCTCAGTAGGACATCAGGAACCATTCTCTACAATTTTTCACTTTTTTTTCATTTCAAAAAAGAAAACTGAATATAAGGGAAAAATTTTTAATTGCTTTAATTAAGCAGTTAAAAATGGCAGGCAACCAGACTTATAATTAGACTTATAATTAAGATTTTAACCTTACTTTGAATTGCTAGGCATTTTGTGTGAAATCCTTGTATACAATTATTAAGAGTCAGATAGAAACAAGAACAGGGGGAGCATACAATTAATCATATTTAATTGCCCTGAAAACCTGTCTGCATTTGAATGTCCTTCTGTATAAAGAGAGATTAAAGTATAAATGTAACATTCTTCAACTGAACAGTGAAAATACTCCATTTCTCTCAGTCCATAGGAAAGCAACAGTAAGTTGGTACGTCTAAGCAAACTGTTTCAGATCACTGTAAGTAACTTTACACTGGAGAAGATCAGAGCCCTGGAACACATCACAAGTAAAGCAGACCTAGTATTAGATATCTGTGTACTTGCAGAATACATTGCTCTTCCTCTGTTATAGTAGCAGTTCTGGATGAAAGAGCACTTGTATCTATCTTAAATAAAGACATATAAAAACTAAAATCAAGGACTAAAACTTAGCAAAGCAAACACCAAAACAGCCAAAGGAAAAGCCTGATTAACCAGTACACCACTGTAAAACCCACAAAACTGAACATAAGAGGAAAAATTAAAGAAACAAGACCAATACGCACCATTCTATTCACACTACTAGTAATAAACAAAGATACAATCACAAAATTTCTTTACATATTTAAGCTTAGTGTGTGAAAATCAATCATAAAAAAGCTGCTGTAAGTTATTATACAAATTATTCTCTCACTCACTGTTAAAACTAGAAAAAAAGTTGTCCTTTCAGACTACTGAACTAATGCGTAGCCAAATGTGACATGCATGTGCCCCACTGCTTACTACTTAAAAGAACAAAGTGCACTCATATCCTACCTGATGAGTATTAAACAGAGCAGAGGCCATGGACTCTTGCTGAAGTGGAAGCAAAGGAACAGACTCTTCACTTTCCTCAGACATAGTTAAAAGTGAAAATTCTGAAGCTAAAAAGTCAGTAACACCTGTTGTAACACCGTAAGCAAACGTAAGTTATGAACTACGCGCTTTCAGGTGAATAAACAGTATCAAAAGCAAATGATAGCTTTCTTTCCTATCAGTAAAATAGTTAATAGCAAACCCAGAGCAATGCCCCTGAACCAACAGATACAACATGTAGCTTTATATATTACAAACAGACCCTCTTGCCTGACAGTGGACAGAGATTTCATTAGTTCTCTTACACACTTCTTATGTTTAAAGGTCATTATGAAGTGACAGATATTAAAGACTAGGCTGAACAACTGATGCATGACTGAAAAGAGAAGTGGCAAATTATAATACTTAGCAGTTTCTCATACTGACTGTTAGTCAACCGAAGATAGATACACTTCAGCAGGAATGGATCTTGATACGTGTGTACAAAATCCAGAAAGGGCGTGCACAGGGAAAGAAATCACTATATTTCAGTATTGAAGCTACACCTAGCATTATGTTTAAGTACTGAAAGAAAAAATACAAGTAGTCATTCAGCATTATAGTCTTCTCAGAAGTAAACAGAAGTACTTCTCCCCCACTGTTAGGGAGGAGCACCAATAAGCTTTCTACTATGACTGTAAGCCCAGGGCTTATTGCTGAGTGCTGCCTCTTTAATCTGGCAGTATTCAGAACAGGTTAATTTCTCACCTGTCCAAGATGCAAAGAAACTTTTTTCTTTCCTTCTGAAGTAAAAGTACAAAAGATGCAGTGGGAAAGCTCCCACCTTTCTATTTTTAGTAGCAGTTTCTATAATCAGGAAGGTCTTAAATCAGTTTAACTTCTTATTTTAAAAACACATTTTCAAGTGCTCTGTATTTTTACTTATACACTAGGATGCTAATCTAAGATAAAGTTTTTTTTTTTTTAATTATTTTAAACTGTTGGATTACACAGAAGAGCTACAGCATGGATCAAAATATTCTCTTGAATCACTGCCATAAACATGGCTATAAGTGTCCCAATCTCACAGGAGCATTTCTGTGTCACAAGGCAACCTGATAATCATGAGCTCTGGCAGGAACAAGGAACAAAGCATGACAAATCTGAGCCTCAGCAGCCACACCCAAGCAGATCATACAAACTTGGTCTTACCAAAACACACACAGTACAGTAAGTGCAGTTTGCAGCAACAATTATGCACATGTATCTTTCAAAGCAGTGGTTAAGCCAGAAATGGTATAAAACTTTGGGGTTGGTGGGAGGGTTTTTTTTGGTCTATGTTTTTTTCTCTTTGCAAACCTCAAGAGCTTTAAGAACACCCTGACAATTATTCAAAAGGAAGACAAGACCATGTTGCTCTTCCTGCACATAATAATCTTCTAGCAATCACAACAAAACCCATGCCTCAAGCTCTACCTACACTAAAATTAATTCTGTGAACTGAGAAACCTATTAATCAAGCAAACCACAGCCAGGCTACACCAAGAGTGCTCAATAAAAGACCTGCAAGCCAAAGTTTGCTATACAAATGATCCCATCCCACTTGATTTTTCTACAGGTGACTGGTCAGTTTAGCATCACTTTACACTGGGAGAAGGCTATCTATATATAAAAGGGAGGTTAGAATATCAATTTTTCAAAAAAATATTTCTTCTACAGTGCTTCTCACCACAATGTATGGTACTGACAGATAGAAAGAATTACTAACAAATGGACTTCTGTAATTCTGAACTGTATTTTCATCCACACTTTATTCATTATTCATCCTGATTTAACTACTACCAGGTGATAAAATTGTTACATACTGTGTTGCTGAGGTGATTATCAGGGAAGTTTTCTGTCAGCTGTCCATGCTGGAACTGGGGTAAATGTGCAGATAGTTCTGTCATTGGGGCTGTCCTCTTGAAATCACTTACTTGTATGCAAAACAGATCTTTCTTCTTGAGATGCTGAAAGGAAAAAGATATGTTAAAAAACTTCGATCTTACGTGACCAAGATCTTCATCTCTGCCCCTCAATTTTTAGAGTTCCTGCAGACTAAACATAACTATTCTTCTATCTTCTCTACCGCAATACAGAGCTGTAACACTTCTTCACGAATATACCATAATAGGGATTTTCCAGCACAAAAATAAGAGTGTCTGGACTTTATCAAATTAGTTCATCAGCAACGGAAATGAACCAACAACAAACTAGTCATTCAAAACAGTTCTCTATTCTATCTTGTGCAATTAATGAGAAGCACTGCCCAATTTGTTCAGTGTGACCTTTTGCTTGTCTGTTTTTATTTCATTGGTGTACAATTGCTATACATTGCTCATTTTTGGATTGGTGATATGCTCAAGGACAATCTTCAAGCTTATTACAAGGATGATCAAGTTACACCTGATCATTTAAAACCTGAATATGATCGACATCTAATATCACAATACCCTAGCAGCTACTAAGAGCTGCACAAAACAATATTTCAGCTGAGCCTCAAGAATTAACGTACATGCTTTTCCCCTACTGGTACCCATTATATATTAGATAAATGTACATAAACATGCTATATACTTGTAGCAGCTTTATACATCTTACATAAAAGCCACATACAAACATTTTCTACTGCAAACATGAATAAACAGAAGCTTGAAACAGAAGCACGAATAACAGAAGTTTCTCAATAGAGAGGAGGATAAAAAGGAGGAAGAAGAGGAATACAGCTAACCAAGTTTCAGCAAAAAATAATTTTAAGAAGCAAAATGTAAGCCCGAATAAATCACTGGCTTGCTTGCACAGCAGTGAACTGAATACTGAATTAATAGCCACTGTTGCTAAGAGAGTGCCAGTCCCCACTCACACCTCCAGTTGCTCCTGCTCTTACCCTGTGCCAGCTCCAGCACTTACAGTCCTCTCCACAATAGATTTAACTTACTAACACAGAAGAAAACAAACTCGGCAAAAAGACTAGAATGTTTTTCTGCTGTTTTAATACATTCAACCAATATATGAAAAAAATTAGAACTGATCCAATGGAGTACACCTAGACCCTCAGCACAAAGCCAGGCCTCTCACTTTTGGCAACAGCAAGCCAGGAGACAGTATCTTACTTATACAGGCAGTTAAGCCTATTTTTATAGGCACAAAGGCATAGAAGCTGTTTCTCTACATACAAATAAGTTAATGTCTTACAAAATTAGTTCACAGCACTTACTAACTTCAGCAGAGAGATACAGCTTACACTAAAGGACCATTAGGAAGCAACACCAATTTAACAAGTCTAGTGGGATCACCTTAACTGTTTGGAAAATGAAAACAATGGAGTATTAACCAGAAGAATGGCTCTTTTCCAGGCCTTTAATTAAAACTAAAGCATATGTAATTTGACATGTAATGAAATGTAAGATTAAATGAAAATAAATAGACATTATGTTACTTTTACTTTAAGTCCTTTCTCTAGTGCTTTGTTTTTTCTACAAAATATAAACAATAGTGTTTCAAGGAGATAGCTATCAAGGTTTTCAGTGATAAAGCCCAATAAAGTACTTAAGCATGATTATCCAAATCTAGATCATCAGAATGAGTGTGTTTTGTTTAATAAAGCAGCAGGCCAAAATCCTAGTCAAAATTGGAAAAAAAAAAAAAAAATCACAAAATCCTATCCCCACAAATTCCTTCTAAAGACAACCACCACAAACTCACCAAACAAGAAACCAGCTACTGGAGAGAAGCAGAGAAAACTGAATACAGTATACAGTAACTGCCAGAAGTGACATGAAAGCCAGAAAGACAGTGCCTAACAGGCCTCAAAACTAACAGTTTGTTGAAACAATCCTTCTTTAAAACTCAAAAGCTTGGAAGACAGACTCATTGCATCTTCTAGAATAATTTTATTTTCTATCGTATAACAAGTTAACTCTCTCAAGTGAGAACAAAAGCTAGAAATAAACCTTGAGTAAAGAGAAGCAAATCCATTTACTTGTTTTACCTGAAAAGGGGCTTATCAAAATATGTTTTTCTTTTCTAACAAAACTGTTAGTATTAAAAAAGCTTGCCTGCAAAAGTGCTTTCTTTTGCATCTCTCATAAGGCTGCAAAGAGAATTCTGACTGTAATTTTAACGTATTTGCATTTACCTTTACATTAGCAGCCACACACAAGTGAGCTGTTTCCTTCAAGTTAGAAGCATACCTCAATCTACCAGAAGAATCACACGGTGCGGCCCGGTTAACCCGCGATCTACCCCTCAGGCAAGCAGCCACACCGGCTTCCCCCAGCCAGCACCGCAGAGCGGACGGCGAACGCCCCCGAGGAGCACTCGGGTCCTGCCCCGGGTCCCTCGGCCGCGGCACTCGGCAGCACACACCGGCGCCGCGGTCGCCCAGCGCCTCCGCTGCCCCAGGGTCTCCGCAGCCGCGGGGAAAAAGGCGGCAGGCCGGAAGGGGCCGGTGCGCGCGAGCCCCCTCCTCGCCGCTGCGCCGTTACCCGGCCCGAGCCCCGAGCGGCCGTTACCGCGCCGCGATGCTCCCCGGGCCCGCTCGAGCCCCGCCGGCCGCAGCGGAGCCGCCTCTGCCTTGCCAGACCCCTCCGGACTCGGGGCCTCCGCACCGGCCCGGGCCGGGCCGGCCCGGCCGCGCAGAGCTCGCACAGGCGCCTCCCGCTCCCGGACCCACCTGCACCGACCCTCCCGCCGCTCCGCCGCCGGCGCCTCGCCTCACCTCACCTCCCCGCGGCCCGGCCCCTCCCCGCCGTGACCTCACTTCCGGCCGCGGGCGGCCACGGGAGGCGGCGCGCGGCCATTTCCGCCCCCCCACGCGCAGGCGCGGGGGGAGCTGAGCACCGCCGGGCCGGGCCGGGCCGGGCCGGGCCGGGCCGAGCCGGGCCGGGCCGAGCCGGCGCGCATCGCCTCAGCGGGGCGGGAGGCCCGGCGCCTTCCGGAGAGAGCGAGCCTAAAGCGCCTCGTTAATCACCGAGATTTTGCATTTCTGCTTACCTGGGGAGGGGAGAAACCCTGAAACGGTAATTGGTTGCTGGAAAAAAAAAAAATTATTTAACAGCCAGATTTGAACTGCAGAAGAAAATTAGTTGATTAGTTGATTTCCCTCTTGGAGACTCTAGCTGAGGGTGCTTCTGCCAGGCAAAGCTGTTGCCTACTCCTGTGGAATGAATTTATCTGAAATTTTCTCACTTAGTGGAAATTACTTTTGACACTTGTACAAAATCATCCTCTCTGAAAAACCTAGAACTATGTTTGCCTGAATCACCTGTGCACCTTGTTTAATGGTAGAAGTTACTGGAGGTGCTGAGAACAGAGTTCTTGAGCTGACTGGCTTTTCATGTTTTATTTTCCTTGAACTAGTACTTGCTAGCCATACACCTGTAATTCATTTGTAGAACAGGCAGCTATGAAATAGTGGGGTTCCCCCCCCCCCTCACTCTTGCATAGCAAAATAAAGCTTGTCTTACATGATCAGCTACTAAATAGAAATGGATTTTTAAGAGGAAATACACACTACAAACTTTGTTAATTTGTTACTTAAGCTATTACTGTTAAAATGCCAATAAAAAAGCATTACAAAGAAAAATCTTGAAATGATCTTAACAATATTTTCACTTTGAAATGTAAAAACCTCTCTTTTCAAGAAGCCTAGGTAGACCTGTGACTCCATTCTAGGAAGAGATGAAGGTAACTTCAAATCTGAAGCTTGCTTTAGTATCCATGGTATTTGAGTAATCTATGCTTCGTTTTTAAGGACGCTTAGTATAACAGGTAACTAACACCCAATTCAAACAGCAAAATCTACTGAGAGACCATGCTGCGTTCTGCATGTTTAAGAAAGACATTGTATTTTACTATTCAACTACAGTCCAATTAGAAAATGAATTTAAGTGACACAGAAGTATTGCACATTAGAGTTACATTTTTACCTGTGCACTTTGACAGAAATACCAAGTTTATGGGCTGTAGGCATTTGAAGTGCATTTAAAATGAACACAGTTTAGAATAAATAAGCAAAGCATAACCATTAATTGAATGAAACTATCAGTTTAAGAATTTGGACATTCAAGTGAACCAGACAATTTTCTATGTGTATTACTGATACCTTTTTAATCTATGGTAACATACCTATTCTTATAATACTGCTAGTCTGCATTTTAATTTGTAATTTTGCATATTCATACATAAGAATTTTTTCCCTTAGTCATTAATTACAATTAAAAACTATGCCTTTCAAGGTATGTTTACAGCCATGCTAAATTACCAAATGTTGTTAATGTATGAAGAGAAGCATATTCTTCATCCCTAAAATAATAATTCCAGATTCTCCCAGGACAAAGCTATTTCATAGCTTCAGAGTTTCTGGTTGTGAAGCAGGAACTAGAGCTTGGTGTACCAGACTATATGAAGTCTGTGCACTTCATGAACAGGAAGTCATCTCTAAGCACATGGTTTGATAATTAAATAAGGCTCTCTGAGCTCATGTTAATACAAGAACTACTTGTATTTCTAAGGCAGAATCACTAATTAAGAACAAATACTGATAACTATATCAAAAAACATCCCCCCCAAAACCAATCCCCTCTGCCCTTGAAACTCAGCAGTTATTTGCCTTGCTTAAGAGGAAAGAAAAAGTTCACTGTCCCAGATATTTAGTCTTGAGATACTTTGAGACTTTTTCCAGGTCTGGAGCAACTGATGAAAGACATGGGTAGACCTCAGGATTTAATGCACAACTGCTTGTTTACACTGGGAAAAAGAAAGTGCGACTCTACAGAAATGTGTAAAACTGAAACTTCCAGCTCTAAGTGCCTCCACTCACTAAAATACTCCTGCATGTAGGTGTCTAGCAACCCCATTTAATGAAAAGCCTAAGAGGTCTAATGCTTTCCTCTAACAGGAATGTTAACAGTAAGAAACAGGGATTCAGTGAGAAACTAAATTTCTGGTTTGTGTTCCTACTTCCCCACACCTTTAGAGTAGAAATCATCTAGCCAAGTAATGGTTTCCCTTTTTAAGGCAGGTTCTGATTTAAAAAGGGAGAGTAGCACTAAATGAATACATAATCACGTTAAATGTTCTAGACATGAAAAAGTCTCACGTCATCAAGTTAACAGTAATATAGAACTATGTTGTTCTTTACCGAGCTCCTTACCTGTTCATAGTTTCCAATTCTTTTTCATAGTGCATATAAAAGCAAACCGTACTGCAAAGAATTTACATTACGTAGTTGCGTATTCTGAGTAATGCTACAGTTGGTCAGTTGTGCAGAGTGATTTTAAGGAGACCAAGAGCATTCTTTCAAAGAAGTTAAGATGTAAATCCTCAATATGAACACTGATATTTTTCTCTCTATGCACTTATACATAAGTTTTTCATTCCTGTCATGGAATAGGTCATATTGTGGCATATTGCACTGAATACCCAGTGACAACATACATACTTAGCTATATCAAGTAACGTCCCCAGTGTGTTGTCAATCTGTGCATCACTACGTTCCATAGTGGTAGCATACTATCAGTATTAAACATGTCCACACTTTCACATTTTCAGACAGTGCTGTAATTTGAAACTGGTTAAAAAAGTTTTTTCCTAACTCCCCCTCCCCCCAAATTTATCTTGAAGTAATTCTGCTCCTGTGTGTTGAGAGAAAAACATTGTTAAGGAAGGGAAGTTACTTTCTGTATTATGAACCTCTCAGCACTACTTAGAATTGTGTCCTATCTCCAGTATCACACCCCCCAAACAATTTATTATCAGTGAGAAACAGTAACACTAGTTTGAGCAACAAGTAACACCAGAAGTTACTACTAAAAATCCTGAGTTTTGAAAGAGCAGAATTTGCTAAATCACTTGCAAAAGCCAGGTGCTATACTGGACATTCCTTCCTCCTTCAACTACAACTGAAAATTTTAACTTCCACCAAAATCCATGTTTTGATATGGCACAACCGCTTTTAAGTACTGATTACTTATTTACCTGAATATTTAACACTTCAGTTTAAATTTTACATGTCTTCATCACCCAGATGAACCTCCTTCTTCCTTTAGTCTCCTTAGGAAGGCAAGAATACAAGCTTATGTCCAATTCATTAATAGTATAATGGACTAATAAACAGCTTTAATGTAGGGCAAAAGAAATCAAGATTACATCTCATAACTTAGTCTTTCACTAAAGAATCTAAACAAGGACATTAGTAGCATTACAAGGCCTCTGTTGCAATTTCCTTGTTTAAATACTAATGACAGGGATGGAATGCCACATTAGCAAAACAAAAAGCACCCAAAGAGATGGGACTCAAAGTCCATTCTCCCTCTTTTCCGCATTTTTCTACAAACCTGGAACAAGTTTTGAAATTCTTTAGAATTTGGAGGGTTTTTGTTAATGTCAATACAAAATTGCATAGGAGAGAATGGGGAAATGATTTCTTAGGGTACATCAAGTTGCAGGAAAAAAGACAAAACCCAAGAGAAGGAAGGTTGCTGCATGTAAGTATGCGAAACAAAACAGCCTCATGCAAACTCATGCACAATTTAAGATAACATCTGAGCATTACACTTCAAATTTAAAAAGAGAACATTTTGTGGTGTGTAGTATTACAAGGATGAGAAAGAACACATTAGCAGCATATCTGTATTTGCAGGCTTTAGTGACCTGATGTAAATCAGAAAGTAATTTAAAACAACAACAATATATATATATATATATATATATATATAAAAATCTCAAAGCCTAATTTATGAATGTTTTAGTTATTGATTCAGAAAGCAGTGTTAAATAAAACCACATGCTGCACAAGACTCCAAAAAAACTCAGCCCTTAAATCAAATATATACATTTTTAATATCTGAAGTATTTACATGGTGGAACCTTTACACGATCCCATTTGTTAAGAACAGTGTTTTCAAGTGTCCTCTCCAGATACAAAGAACTAGTAACTCAAGGTCACAGTTATGTTTTCTGAACAGGTCAACCTGTATCCTTCAGTTAAATACAATATAGAGATACTGGAACAGCTTTACCTAATTTGTTTGCTATTAAGAATTGTGTTTAAAAATTAAAAATGTTTTGAGACAGTTTGCTCCCTGGAACACAGTCATCCTGCAATCAAAACAGCTCATAGCACATCATCATTTTGACTTCTTACCTGGGTATGAGATAAAAAATGCAGTGTACAGTACATCTCATCATTTATACTACATCAGCCTATTTATAAAAACCCATACAGACAAGGCAGGAAAGTATTGCCCTCTTTTCTTGGGCAAGAGACTGCTTACAGTACAACTGAAGAAAACAAGAGTCAGGGCTGGTTCAACAGTATGCATAAAAACAAGACTTCAGCTTTGTTTGAAAACTTAGATTTAGTTTTGTCAACTACTATTGTTCAGTAACATCCTTTAACCTTTCCAAACAGGTATTTTTTTTTTAATTCTAATAATAATAATAATAATAATTTATTAAAAAAAATCAAATCTGATTATTTTGGAGACAATAAGGATAAATAGGAAGGGCTAAAATAAAATTGGTCAGATATCCTAAGTTAAAAAAAAAATTAAATAATGCTTGTTGGAAGTCCTGCTCTTGATCTAACTGAGAAAACAATAAAAAGCTTTCTGCAATTTGCACTTTCTAAGAAAGAAGCAGAGCATCTGCAGGAGAGATTCAGTTTCCAGCTTCATTAGTAATTCTAAATAGGTGAAGTACTGAGACTCCTGCTGGTTCAAGTCAGAATAGAAAAGTCTGTGGGAACTCTTTTTCCAGAGTCAGATGAGGTGACCAACATCTCACATAAAACTGTTTTGTTAAAGCAGCTCAAAGGACTTTTTAAATTGTGTTTTGATCACTTCTTAAATAGAGGGAGGATAACCCAGAAAAGGCTAATAAATCTGCAGTAAAATCATTTGTCTTCATCTGTAACTGACATAGTTCCACATTAAGTGCAAATGTTTTGCAAAACAGGGCTCTTTTTAATATTTACAAGAATCAGAATAGCATAACAAGATTACCAGAGAGCGTGTACAGTAGCTGCAGCTTATAAAACATACCGGTAATTGTACCTGGTGAATTATAAAGAGAACCAACGCAGGATTCAGATAACTATAACCGAGAAGGGTAAAGGGGGCCTCAGAGCAGAGGACAAAAAATTTCACATTTTCTACATAAAAAAATACAGGTCTCAAGTCTCTGAGAACAGAGAAAATTTGAAGTCCTTGAATGATGGGGAGGAAAAAAAAAAAATTGAAATGGAACCCTAGAAGCAAGGAGCGTGCTTTATTTCACTAGACCAATCTTCTTGGCTTCTGTTTCATATATCAACAACCTCCACATTTTGACTATGAAAACTTCAGCTTCTTCATCCAGTACCTGTAAAAAATGCACATTTTTTTGGTTATGATGATGTTCCAGTTATAAAGACTAATTCCAGCCATATCAGAAAGTCTATCAGTTGTAGTTAAAAGGAAGATGACTGTGTGGTGAACAACCATTTTTTTATGAATAAGCTGAGTGGAGGTAGTATTACCCAACTTACGCCTTGAAGTGAGGCACTGTATAAAACTTAAATGCAGGACCCACATCAGACTTGGCCAGGCTCAAATTAAATAGTTGTAAAATGCAGCTGTGTAAAATGCACTATGAGACAGAAATACCAATACATTGGTCTCCAAAAATAGTAGTAAGAATTGTGAAGAATATAAGAACAGGACAAACATACATGATGTTTTCCCTTAACTCTCTCCTAGCCTACACCTATTTTCAGCTTAGGAAGTTCCTTGGACATTGATTTATTTAGTAATCCCTTCTCCACTGAGGGACTACTAAATAAACTTTCCTTGAACTTATCCAGGCTTCTCTTGAACACATGTAAACTTTTAAGCATGCATAACATTTCTCAGGAAGATCCCCAGGTCATCTACTAGTCAGACCAAGAACCCCGTACTAACTTCTGTTATGAATCTGTTTTCCGTCAACCTGATGCCTCCAAGTTTTTGGTGTAGAAAAGAGAGCGAACCGTTCCTATTCACCTTTCAGTGAATGAAAACAAGGAAAAACACTAGTCTTGTTTTACAGAGTTCCTCTCTTCCAACATCAGGCAAAATGCAAGAACCTTCAACCTTCTAGAGATCACCTTTTACTCGTTACTCAGAAACAGACCCATTAAAACTCTAAAAGAATAGGAGGGGATTGAGAAAACATTGAGATTTAAGATACAAAACTGTTATTGGCTGATTCTTTTCTCTCCTATTAGGAGCAGAATATTCTACATTTCTGAATACTGAGCATTTCTGAAAATACATTAGTATTTTCTCCTTAGGTGCCGAAATCACAAAGTCATCTAAGTGCCAGGATAACCTCTTTATTAAGGTCATTTTCATATCTACCTACAGTATGCATGTTCTATGAATGTGAAATGTTTCTGTTATTGACTCCAACTATTTCACAAAACTCACTGTTAGCATCAGTGTAATGTAGAAGGTGTATTAAGTTATACAATTTCTGCTTACCATGGCAACATCATCCAGTATGCTCTGTGGTGAGCTATGAGCCATAACCTGAAAGAAAAAAGGTTTTAGTTTGAAAATTGAAGGGAAATCATCCCAACATTTTTTTAGCAAAAATTGAATCATTGCTTTTCAAGGATTTTGAATTCTTTGCACATTCAATATAGGAAACATGTATTTCCAAATCATTAGTTCACAGTAATAACCAGGGCAAAATTAATCTTAAACTACATCAACTTCCATTGCAGTGCTAGTGTTGCAGCTCTTTGCCAAGAAAGAACTTCTAGCAAGCCCCAGAGATTCAACAGGAACTCTATGTGCTGACTATTCTTGCATCTCCAGTTGGGCTTTCCTAGTTTGAGGAATAAGCTCCCCTTCCTTCAACAGTGAACTCCTAATGGAAGGAGGCAAAGGCAAGAGCAGACAGATTTTGTCCCTGTATCACTCTTCATAACCGAATTTTCCATCTGCCATTTAAAGTATTCATACTGTTTTATTTTTTTTTTCAGAACCAAGTAGTCTTTTAAGACTATAGGCTGACATTCTTTTTTAAAAAAATATAATTTAAAACTTGACGAATATTAAGCTTCCATTTTTTGCTTTCTGTTAACCACCTGCATCCACAGAACTATCACACAGTGTACCTCTCAGAGCAGCACTAAAAGGGAAGCTGAGACAAGCCATTATGAATGCGAGTATCACAAAAGCTAAAAATGAGTTTTTGAAACCCTCTGCTTAAGAAACAGCTATAAAGTTATGCTGATTTAAGCAAGTTACTAAGTTTTTAGGTTGTAATTTGATGGAAGAAGCTATGAACAGTTTAGTTTAAAAAAGTGTCCACTGGCAAAAAGGTAGAGATTTGGCGCCTCAGAGTGACTTCTAATGAGAAGCTTAGAACCTCAGTATTTGTTTGCTGATAAAGCAACAACAGCGACTGAAAAGAGCTTTCCGAAGAGTTAATTCAGTTAATTTAAAATTAACGTAAAATCAACCTATTGGCTTCTTTTTTTTTTCTCTTGAATTTGTATACATTTTTGTTAGAAACAGGAATGGCCAATGAGATTAGCTCTGAAATCTAATGATGAAGCTCTGAGTTTAACACTTGCTTTGCCAACTGCTTATTTCATCAATCCAGACAACGGGTTTATCTAACAGATAACAGAGAGCATCTGGCATGTACATATTGTGTATAAACAATAAAGGATCTAACTTGTAAATCGTAAGGGTACATACCAATTCCAAGTATACTGACTGTCTCTGAACAATACCATGAAATACAGAGAAGATAACATACTGCCTTCAAATACAGATACTGCAGTCATTGCTGCTGCTTAAACTGGGAGTAAAAACCAGATTTTTTTTTAAAAAAAATTAACCTTAGAACAGACAAAGTCAACTAGCGTAGCTTCTTCTTCACCAATGTATTCTATTATTTTCTTGTTGATCCACGGCCTGATTCGACGTTCCATTAATGTCTGAAAGAGAAAAGAATACCATAGTTTCCATAATCTTTGTTGCCCTGAAACAATACCACTAGAAAGAGACAGTTAGAAGACACAAACAACTGTTTAATGAAAAATACAAACTGACAGCAACTACAAGATAACTCTCCTGGATTTGGTGACAGCAATTATTTGTTTC
Organism: Rhea pennata; assembly: GCF_028389875.1. Lineage (NCBI taxonomy): Eukaryota > Metazoa > Chordata > Aves > Rheiformes > Rheidae > Rhea > Rhea pennata. The sequence goes on along the minus strand of NC_084667.1, from coordinate 14,795,392 downwards.
CATTCAATCAGACAATCATTCAAACATGTTTTTAGAGGACTTTTTCCCCCTTCCATGATACTGTTAGACAATTTATGGCAGCAGTTCAATAAAAATAAGGCATACTTCAGAATCAATATCGTAAATGGAAAAGAAATACAGTAATTGTATTTGATTCCATTTGACGCTGCTGCTTCAGCACATCATGGTTCCAGGTGTGCTGCCTCTTTATTCAGTTCTGAGGTTTGTTTGGGGAAGTTAAGCTTTTCTGTGAACGATTAAAACGAATCAACTTACTGAATCCACAATTGACCAGTCAAGAGGATAAGCAAAAAGCTCTGGTTTTGCTGTAGGAATCTTCTCAATAAGACTCTTAATATGTTTCCGTTTTTCTTCTGTATTGACGCTGCCTTTGAGATTGCTTTTATCTTCTTCTCCATAATCCAAGGGGACCAGTTTCCTTTTCCGGGGCACATCATCACTGTCTTCATCATCAAATTTATTGAAAACGCTATCCACAGCAAGCTTCTTCCTTTTTACAGCATTGGGCTGATTAGGACTATTGCAGGCCCCTACAAACAAAAGGGTGAATAACAATTTCATAAAACTACAACTGAAGCTAGTTTGCTTTTTGTAAATTCGAGAAAGATTGTATTGCATGTTAAATGTCTGTGAATGTCTAGATCAGCATTTTAATCTCTCCAACTTTGTTACGAATGGCAAAAAAGTTAAAAGATTGCAGCTGAGTTTCTTCAAAGTTCATGAAAAGTAAGGTCTTTCTCTACCCTGAAGCCAACTAGCACCCTCACTGAGGAAGGGGACTATACCATGAGTTCAACCCTTAGTAAGTGCAAAGTACAGAACTGAAAGATTATGATGGATTAAGCCAGAGATACAGCTTTAATCAGTTAACCTCATTCCAGATGGATTTTCTTCATTCAAAATTTAACACAGAGGGAGCTCAAACCGCAACCTTGGCATAACTCAATCAACATAATAAATCATAAATGCATAAGCCTTATGGGAGATCTGCTGCTCAGAACTCTTAAAAAAAAATCTAGGAAATTGCTAACATGCTAAGGAACTCCAGACTTACACACTATATGCAATTCTGTGATCAATTCATTGTGCTACTCTAAGGTGGGGAGCAGGAAGTCTCATTTTCAATTTTCTTCTTCTTTTAAAAGGATCTTTGTGAATAAATAAAAGAGAGGGGCTTAATTTAAAGTGTACTTACATTAATGAAAAGTAGCAATGGGTTTTAAAAGAAATATTTAGAGATCTATTAAAGTGAAATATTATGTGGAATTAACCAATTCCAGTTCAATATTCTTAAAGTTAATTCTTTAGCATGCCAAAACTTCCCTCTCTCTCCTCCTTCCCTCCACATTTTGGGGAGAGATGATATCTATAAAGCAGATGATCTGGATAAGGGGGGGGGGAGATCAAGGAGAACATCTAGGTAACACCTTGATACACTAAGTTGTTTGAGTATGTCAAAAACACCATATTTTTGGAAAACCAACTGTCTATTCAGCTTGGCTTTCTTCATTCTGATCCCATATGGAACATTAAAATGAAAATGTAAACTTGCCCAATTTGAGGCTAAGTCCTATTTTGGGTCGATGTTCCTCTGGCTGTTGTTGATCAGGTGAATTTTCATGAGGAATTATAATGCCACATGGAGATTCATCACCAGGTGTGTTAGGGGTTGCATTTCCGCTAGCAGAAGAAACAGATGGGGCAGAACTGATGGGTCGTAAAGTTGGTTTAAGGCAGGGCTTTTGTTCAGGCTCCTCTTCCTCTTCCTCTGGCTCTTCTCTTTTTTCCTCTTTTTCTGGCTTTTCCTCCTCTTCTTCCTCTGACTCTGGCTCTTGCTTGATTTGTGGCTGCCTACGCCTTTCAGCCTCCTGCTCCATCTTTAGTAAAAGAATTAGCAAAAAAAAAAAAAAAAAAAAAAAAAAACAGCTCTCAAACAGTACTGTTCAAAAGAATCTGAAGACTCCTTTTCCTAAGGAAGTCTGTGTTAGTCAAATACACGTAATACATGTAACCTAATGCCATTTATCCAAATCTAATCCACGCTTATTTTTTCTTATTTTTTGAACTCTATCCAAACATAGATCTAGAAAGGAGATTTTTGTTTTGTATCCAGTGTTCTTACAGCCACTTACTCTCTGGAGTTCTGCATCTGGATCTGGGTGTCCTTCTGCCAGAAGACGCTGCCTGATTTCTTCCAGTTCTTCCTTTTCTCTCTTCCTATCCCGTTCGTCTGCTTCCATCTCTTTCTCCCTGTCTCGTAGCCTCTTCTGAAGAGCACTACCCCTACAAAAGACACAGAATTTGTATTTAAAGAATTTATATTTGTATTTCAGTGAGAACCATATATGACAAAGCAAGAAATATCCAGTATAGACACATCTCCCATTAAATAAAAATAAAATTAAGACCGTCTGGAGTCCCCTATTTTTTGTAGCAGAAGAATCTAGCATGCCAGTTCTCTACATTACTACCCAGTATTTTCTGTATTGTATTAAGAATATGAATGACTGCAGATTTCGTCGGAGAAAAGAGTCAAATTATTTGTACTTGAAAGAACCGATTATAATTAAAATTTTGGTTAGTCCTATACTCGAAGGAACTTCCCCATCCTTATGGAGTTAACAAGCTTGCTCTTAATACAAATCACAGCTTCCTTGAAACAGACTGCTTAGAGGTATGCTTCACTGATTCTTCCCCCTGCAAGCTCCCTTGTTTTGGGATTACACTATCCTCTGCTCTGCCTCACCCATTAGTTCAGCGATAGGAAGTAGCAGCTACTTCTAAGCATCAACAAGTAGTAGTATGGAGTTTCCCTTTTCCCTCTACCACTTACGCAGTGACTCAGAAATAACTTAGGCAGTTATACGACCTTTACATTACAAGATAACCTCTCTATAACACAATTCCATAAACCTGAACCAATAAGCCCTGCAATTTTGGTAGAACAGCAACAAAAGCTTTCTTATTAGGGATAAATATACAAGACATACCTGTAGTATTTTGGATCATCTCTGTCATCATCATAATCTTCTAAGAATTCTTTCAACCGTTTGGCTTCTTTTGCCTACAAGAATTTGAGGCGTAAGTAACGCTGCGAAATTATTTCTGTCTTTCTGAGAATTAAAAATTTACTAATGCTATTGGCAAATTAATTTAATATATTCTATGCTTCAAACTAAAAGCACAGAGCTTTCCAGCCAGCAAACCAAAAGGTTTTGAAACGACATAAATATTCTAAGAATCTGTCAACTTGCTATCATATGTTCTATAGCATATATACATCTGTTATGTCTATTGGTATAATCTCTCTGGTTTGCAGTGTTCTACTATTAACATTTTCAATAGGTTCAATCTTGTTCTTCAAATTCATGAGTCTGGTTTTGAACATTTTAAATGCTAGCTTAAGCGTATTTTGTCAGTACTGCTTAGTTTCAAGAACTACACTTAAAGAAAAAAAAAGAATTAGTTATATACAGAAACAAATCTAAGGGATACTTCTACAATAAGCACTCTCCTATCGTGTCATTAATCCAAACCATGTGACGCTATTAATGCACAGGCCAAAAATTGAAGAAGAGGTGTGATGGTCAACAAAATTTTGTTTTCCTCGAATAAAATGGAAAAAGTAAAACTAGTTCTTTGAGTAGAATATAAATGAGGAATTTCTAGCCTGTATCCAAGCAATATCTTTAAGCCAACACCACAATATTTATATGCCAATGACTTTGAGAAACAAATTATGATTATGATTCTAAATTCAGGACCAAATTTATCACTGCTCTCTACCATTGTCATCCACAGTCAGCATCCAGAAGGATCACAGATAGAAATAAGTCATTCTTGTAGATGTTCCCATCCTCCCCTGCAAGCTTTTGGGGAAAAAATTAAGTTTCATGTAAAACAATGTCTCTTCTATTTTCTTCTTCCCCACATCCCTTTGCATTTTCAGCTTTGCAGCACTTCCCAATCTACTTCCTACTTAGGACTTTCACATTTTCTCTTCTTCTCTGGTTTAATTATGAGTATTACGATCATTTAGAAGAACTTCAAGGCAAAACTATGACAGTACAAAAATCTCCATCTTCCATAGGTAACATTTCAGACAAATGGCATGAGTTACATCGATAACTGCGATAATTTCACAAGAAAGGAACTGAAGACAGAAATTTACTCAATGCTTAGGTATTACACAAGATCCAGTCACGTGAGCAGGCTGCAAGCAGAACAACAGCTCTGCTCCAGTTTGCACAATTTAGAACACAGAGGTTTTGCTAGAAGTATGACAAAAATATGTCACAGATGTAGTAAAACATGATGATCAAAACCACAGTATTTTGCAGCTACTTCTCATTCTTTTGCCTCTGCAAGACCCAACTCATTAAGTTTTGTTTTCCAGACTCTGGATACTACTATTAGACATCTTCTGTTACAAATCCATTAACTCAAATCTTTGTACAAAAACATGTGCGTTTACGCAAAATCAGTCCACTATCACTATCCACAAAGATAATAATAGAATGCTCCATTTTAAATTGGACATAAAGGAAAAAACCCAAAACTACAAATGCAAACATGAGCCTTACCATTTCCCTTCTTCTTTCTTCCTCCCTTTCAGCCTCTTTTTCATATTCTCGGCTTTTCTTCCGTTCTCTGATTTCCCAGTTTTTAAGACGCTGTAACAGAAGAAAAACAAACTCTACAATCTCAAGAATATTAAAAACAACTATAGTATACAGAAAGGTAATTTAGATTACCGTTTAGAAAAAAAACTTCACTAAAATTAAGCAAACTGTTCATAATTTTAAACCCTGGAATTTAAAAACCTAAATTTCTTCTGAATGAATGATTTATATGATTTACGCACTGTGCCCCAATTGGTAGAGTCAAGGGATTAAAAATGTATTTAGGAACAAAAAGGGAGAAGGAATGCTGTTTTATCTTAAACCAAAAGAGTCTTTATCACCCATCAGAAATAATTTTTTTCCCAGGAAGCCTTAAAAAACCCAAACTACCTCTTGATATGCAGCTTCTTTTTCCCGCAGTTTTCTCTCTAGCTTTCGGCGTTCATAGGCATCTTCCTCATCTTCTTCTCGATCTCTCTTCTTATCCTTTTCTCGTTCCCGCTCCCGCTCTCGTTCTCTTTCTCGTTCCCGCTCTCGTTCTCTTTCCCGCTCCCGCTCTCGTTCTCTTTCCCGCTCCCGCTCTCGTTCTCTTTCCCTGTCTCTGCTTTTTTCTCTAAAGGAAGGAAAGGTTCAAATTTAAGTATTCAGTGTTCATCCTCACTCAATTAAGAGTTATGATCTGAATCACAAAGGACTATTTATAGCATCTTCCAAGTTATTTCTTTTGTGCAGCTGTACAACATGATCAACCAATACAGCAACGGGCACACGTCAGTACTTCTAATATACTGAAAAATTATTTATCTAAAAGTAGTTGTCAGAGCATCCCAATCGCTAAGTAGGGGCCTCTACAGAAACTAAGAATGAGTACATGGCAACTCTCATCAGATTGTTAGTAGTTCCCAACAGGTAACTGACGTAAGCTAAAAACTCTGCAGAGAAGTGTACTTAAATCCTTCACATTTACATTTACATAGCTTACAGACAACTTGGACCTTGCGCACAAGAACGTACATTTAAAGTGAAACAGCTATTTTTCCTCTGATAAGGAGGACAGAAGTATCACCTATAGCCTGACATGATTAGTCACAATTTAAGACTGAAAGAGGATTATTTATATATATATATATATATGTATGTATACACACACACGTGTGCGCGCACGTGTGTATACATATGTGTGTGTGCATATATACGTGTATATATACACGTGCACACACAGACACATACCCGTCAAAAAAAGATAAAGCTAAAAGGTAATGTAGGCAAAAAAGAACACTATCCATCACAGACTAGAATGAGGTTCTAGAGAAAAACAGCACACTTCAGTCATATTCAGTAAACAAGCAAGCCAACTGTGACTTTTCTTATATGCCTATGCTGTGGAAGAAATCAAGTATTTTTTGGATCTGCATCAATGCAGTATTTTCTAAAATCTGATTTTCTGCTTTTATGCTGATCTTCCAGTAGGACTATTCTTTTCTGAACACGCAGCTATCAGGTGAACTACATGTACTAAATGAAGAGTACAAGAAAAAAATGAAGCAGTTGAACAGCAACTCAAATGTAATTTACCTTGATCTACTTCGATCCTTGTTGCGATCTGAACTCCTTTCACGATCTCTGTCACGGTCTCTGTCTCGTTCACGGTCTCTGTCTCGGTCTTTAGTTCGGTCACGATCCCTATCTCGTTCACGTTCACGCTCCCGTTCCTTCTCCTTCTCTCGTTCACGTTCACGCTCCCTCTCTCTTTCACGCTCCCTCCTTTCTCGTTCACGCTCCCGTTCCCTTTCTCTTTCTCTGCGTTCTTTTTCAATTTCCTGTCTTTCTTTCTCCTTTTTGCCTTTTTCCTCCTCCAGTTTCTAAAAACCAACAAGAGAACTTTCACAGTTAATTCCATAGTTTTAGGAACAGGATATTCCCGGCGCAACACACAAGGCTGGTAATGGAAATACCAAAACCGCCACCAATTTTGAAATATTACATAGGGTTTGGTGGGTATTTTTTTTTTTTTTTTTGGAACTCGTTAAGTATGAAATCAAAATGTAGCAATCACAAGACTAAATTTCGTGCAAAAGCATAGATCTACACAGACCAGCAATCTCCAACCTTAGCAGGGCAGGGCTGGCCTGACCTTGTATTATAAGCTAACTAAACTGGACATACACAGTGCACTGCCAATCATGGTTCAGGTGGGCCACAACTCCCATATGTGAAGCAAGCCACTTGGGTACAAGCAAAGTGAACTTTAAGCTGACAAAATTAATTCTGTTCAACTAGAAAAATATATTTGAGTGGAATGCTTACTGGAACAGTGAATTGTTTCCCAAAAAGTCTTGGCAGACCAAAACCATCCTATATGAAAACTTGGGTAAAGAAATTTATCCACTTACACGTGGTGCATGTGGTTAAACAGTGAAGAGAGCTGCAACCTTTCCCCTTTTCCCTCCCTAAAAAAAAGTTCTAACTGTTCATTGGTAAGAACTGGACTCTGCAGAATGGAATCCTTAACTTCCACCACTGCAAGATGGAGAGAGTTAAAAAAAAAGAAAAAAAAAAGAAAAAAGGTTGGAAATAGCTCTTTGGAAACACAGAAACTAAAGGGTTACCTGCTACAGCTCTACTAAAAATTGTGTAAAATTGCCACTTTTTTTTCAATTAAAAACAGTTCCTATGACCAGAATTCCTATAAGACAATAGAAAATACATCAACAGAATGATAGATAAATCCATCCTTGGAAGCAATTGTTATGTGTTAACTTACAGATGCTGTGCTAGGACATGGACCGCCAACACTGGATTAACCTTGCCTATAAGCTATGTTTCTGGGAGGAAGAGCAAGTACACGGTTCACAAATATACCAAATAACAACCAAATATACCAAATTTCAACCTGACGGATGCCATAATACCACATTTTTGAATAAATATTGAGCAGAATAAACAGGTTTATCCCCTTTGGCTCCACGTTTACCATCACTGAAATGAAATTAAAAACCGGAACAATGAAACGGCATTTTCTCTCTTTTTTTTCTTTTCTTTTAAACAAAGCATTTAAGACAACTTTAAAAAGCAATCTTACCTGATATGCATTCTTCTGCCATAGGCCAGGGACCAGAGAACCAACAATAGATTACAGAAATAAAGCTAATTTACTAGCGATCAATGTATCCAGTCAAACTACACTGCACTGATAGCACGATACAGGCAAACTGATGTTGGATACATTGAAATCACAAAAGGAAAAAGGGACTAAAAATGGTAGGAAATTGGTAGAAAACTGATATGAAAAACAAAAATTCTACAGGATATACTGGGCTGAACACCAGTTCCTACAGGACTGTATTTTACAAGAGTTTTGTGTTTGTTAAACCTTAGCATGGTCAGATGTTAAACTAGGCTGCCAACTTTTAAAAATCCAACTTACCTCAAATTTCATATTAAGAAAAGTTTATATGCTGAAGTGGTTGATACTTACAGGTTATCTTAGATGTTCCAATAGTAATTTCTTTGGCTGAACTTCTGCCTTTTTACCACTCTCTCTTTGTTCACAGCGAGAAAAGAAAATTTCTCAAGAGAGTGTTTTTTAATATGTATGTATATACACATACGTAAATATACACACATTAAAAAGTCTTGGTGTTTTAAAAATCTGTTTTGTAAGTCCGCTTTCTCAAAATCCAATTGAAAAAATAAATTGGTCTGTTTTGTAATCAAAAATCTGACCTCACCAACTTCTATCAACCTAAACAAGAAGATCTGAAAGGGTAATGGGATGGGAACAGTATCAGATAAATTGAAGTAATGAACAGAAATGAACAGGTAGAAGAATTATAAATCTTACCTTGAGCTCTCTTCAGACTCGTCCGTGCTGTAAATGGACGCCCCCTGCAATGCTGATACCCTGACAGTCTGTGGTTATTGTTTTATAATCTTGTACCAAAAACATGCAAAGGTTCACTGTGCTCACTAGCCAGCTGCATGAGATTCAACAGCCCCTTTTAAACATAATATCCAATATACACAATGACTACTTTAAGTCGATTTTTAATATTAAGAGACCCAAAACAGTCCCTCCAATAATACAGATTAAAGGCAATAAAATGCCAAATAGCTTCTGAAACAACGAAGCATTTATTTGTTGGTTTTGGTGGGGTTTTTGTTTGTTTTTTTAAGCATATGAATTGTTTGCATTTTAAACCAGTGGCTTGTTAGGGCTTGGAATTAAACACAATTCTACCGAAGTTTCACCAGTGACCAGTATCACATTCAATTACTGAGCTTCTCCAGATGCTTTCTTCTATATTTTTTTTCCGCAAGTTATTTCCAACTTAGACATATTCAGTTTTTCTCTCAGTTCTTTCCAACAATGTATAGCCATTTGTGTTTACACTGATACAGCTGTGTAACAACACGGCACCTCCCCAGCAAATACACAAGGTAAAGGTGAATAACACAAGCATACCGCACCTTGCTGTACCTTTAACTTTTTCATTAAGGTTTGACTTGGGGTATTTTGAAATAAAAACGTGTGCTCAAAAGAGGAGCTTGTTGATACTTCCCTGGGCCAAGGACCATTCCAGTCTTGTTGGGGAAAAATAATACCAACTTTAAACTAAACATTAAAATAAGAACATTACATGCATAGTTGTGTTTCACTATCCATAAGTACCATTCTCCAAAGCAGAAACATTCACCGATGCACTAACATTAACAGAAACTTCTACACATGGGGACCCTGAGGTGGGATTTGATGTGCACAAACATTTCCAAGCCAGTTACCCCTTTGCATATTTTTCTGAGGGGGCATCCATAAGTATAATAAAAAACAGAAGCTCATACTTACATCCTATTCCATGTTACTTTCCAAGCTGTGAGTTTCATCTTGCATTAGTCACCATATGATCTCTATCATAATGGTGGGGGTCAATGAATAGATTAGCTTTATGGGAATTTACAGTTCTTCCATGCATCTAAATTTTGGTAAGTCTGGTAACCACTGACCTAGTTTTAATCTTCCCCCACTCTTAACTTAGAACTATTAAAATAAAAGACTTAAATTTATTTAATTCAAGTTTCAACTCTTCATAAAAAATCTTGGATTATGTTATAAATCTACCTACAGAAACACACTCAAGTGTATGCCTTATACTGCAGCCCCATTTAGTCTTTAGTTATAAATATCTTCACTTAATGTATGTGTAGAAACTTAAGTTGCCTTTACTCATGTTAAAGTGAGATGACTGCAAAGTAATCAGTAGCAATCAAAAATCTTAGCATAAAGACATCAAGGGCCACTTTAACGTGGCATTTGCCTTTCGTTGAATTTAAAGAACTATGTATATTAAACCTAACACAAACAGCATTATAAGTGATATTGCAATGTACTGCTAAATTTTACTATAGTGTTTTTCTGGATTTTGAAAAAGCCTAATTTGTATTAAGTGCAAAAACAAGAATACTACCTTGTGTGTGTCTCTGAATTTACTGATCTCTCTTGATATCAGGTCTCTTTTGTCTTCCTCCATTTCTATAGCATTTATATCCTCCTAAAAAACAAGGGGGACAGGTGGAAAAGCATTAAGAGCCATCTGTACATACATAGAAGAACAAGAGAAGAGCTGAAGGTTAGAAGTTTTCAACCAGTCTTGTAAGAGATAAATAAAGTCCTTCTGCAGTACCAAACCTGACAGTCTGATGTTAATGAGTGAAAAAAAAAAAAAAAAAATCAGATGGACAAGAGTCACAAATCTGGCAACTAGCAGTAAACATAGTCATTGTCAAAGCCTACAATGTAAACGAACCTTGGTGATGAGTGGATAAGGTATCAGTGGGGCCACTGGAAATCTGCGGAAAATCTGCGGAAAAATCCACGGAGATTTTTTTTTTTAAAAATAGATTGCACACTACTCTGAAAAACAATGTTTTGTATGTTTGCACTATAAAGCAATATTGTATTGCTGTGATCTCATTTCTTTGATTCAACAAAATTACAGAAGAACCTCGCTAATTCTCCCTTCTCTGAACTATTGAAATATAGAGTGAGGTCTCGTATTAGTAAGACTTCACCAAATTACAAAGTATACTACAGGATATTAGTACACTATGACAATGTCATAAACAAGACTAAGCTACGCTTGCCAAAATGAACAGTGAATATATTTGTGGTGCGTAAATCTTGATTTTATTTACTCGCTAATTCGCAAAATTTGGTAAATTGCACCTTGGGTATCCTAGTGGTTAATGCGAATTAGCGAGGTTCCCCCATGCTTGAAATTGAAGAAAAAACCAAAAACAAAAACCAGATTCCACTCATTCTCATTTCCCCACACACATTTTCATCTCCCCCACATCAGTCACTCCTTCATCCAGAAGAACTATTAACAGACTCAGCTGCTAACACCAGCTAGAGCCTTCCTCACCCCAAGCCCTTTAGGGAACAAATCCCACCCCCCACACAAATATCTGCATCCATCTTCCCTCCCCTCCCCCCAACAGTCCTTCTCTCCCCTCTCCTTTAAGGTCAAGAGAGCAATGAGCTAGGACCACCTCTTCACTCCCACCTCTATCCACACAGGCCAAAGATGGCAACCTTCAAGTTTCTTTTCCTCCTCTCCACTAGGGAAGGAAGGAAGTGGTATAATTTCAAACCACAAGTGCTACATATTTAAAAGAGCGTATTTGTCTACTTGACTAGCTCAGATTGGCCTAATTCTAGATCGCACAGAGCTAGCAGAATCCCTCCATCCCAACAACATACTCAGTGCTCAGCTCTTTCAAGACTGTGATGGCCTCTTACAGTTTGAGCTACCTGTCATTATTCATGGTCATATATATGTACCCACAGCACAATAAACATTGTTACAATGCTTGTTTAAAAAAAATAGTAATACAGCTCATAGCATTAGACAGTGACTCATTCTTAATTCTTATCCAAAAAAGTATCTTCTCCCAAAGAAAGGGAGAGGAAAGAAACAAATTCTCAGCTCAGCACTCTCATACCTCAGGTTAGCCATGGCTAACAATGTTGTGGGAGATGTACTCACTCCCTGAGGGAGATGTTGCTTCTTGTACCACACTTACACCCCATTAGCAGTTGGGACTGCATTATTGCCTTGTAATAGGTACTTTGCAGAAGACTTAAGTGGGTAAAAATCTTGGTCAAACAATTCTCCAATCTCTTGCATATTAGGTGAGGAATGGCAGGTGAGAGAACCCATGGTTAGAAACTTGGTTGGAAAAGCTAAGTCTGAGTTTGCTCATTCTTACTCCCTCTTCTCCAGAGTTTGTTTTAATGCATTAAAAAGGTCATCCATAGAAGCAGGTCTGCACCAGAACATTCATTTCCGCCTAACTTTTTTTTTCTTGCATTATACAATATAGGAAAACCAGCTGATCAAACACAGCCAAATTGACATCTGTTTAAATGTGATTTTGTAAAGTAGTAAGATTAGAACACGCCTTTCATCCCTCAAGGATTCCTCGAAAGTTTAAGTATACACATATCCAATTACTGAAGTGCATCCACATCTAGAAAAGACAGCAGCAGCAACCAGTTGGATCAAGGCGCACTACAAGAATGCATACTGTAAGCAAGGAGAGGAAGAATTTTGTTGAAAACCACCAGAGCAAGCCCCTGTCATTACAAAAATGCCCTGGCATCTTTCAGTACCAATGCAAGGTACACAAGAACTCTTTTCAGCTGTTTTTAAAGATCTTGTCTGAAAAACCTACACGCGCGCGCACACACACGCTGATTAAACTGCACTGAATTCAGCATTTCCGCTTTCAGAGGGATGAAAGGTTGATTCAAATCTGCCCAGATTCAAATCTGTTGCTCCAGGAAGTCTAGGTGCTTAGATCCCTAAACCATCCTGAAGGGAAAGTATCTATAACTGACTAGATTTCAGCTTAAAACATGAAACTGCTGCTGACATCAATGCTTGTTGATTTGTTTTCTCATCAGAAGTTTAGGTTTATAGTATTTGCACAAGGTTTGGCCATTATATAAGGTGAGTTGAAGAAAAATCTGTTTTGTCCAAAATCAAAACACATACGTCCTCCTTCTTTTCCTTTTTCTTCTTCCTGGGGTGAGAGTCAGATTCCTGGGAAGGGGCATTGAGCTCGCTGGAATATTCTCGTATTAAGACTTCAATGGCCCCTTTAATTATCTGATCTCTTCTCTTCGTTTCCTCATCCAGTGCTTCATCGTCATCATTTGTTGTCTCTGGTCTGGAGTTCTAAGGGAAAAATGGCAAAGGAAGAAAAATCAACAAATTGAGAATATTAGTTTTATTGCAAAAGTTCATCTTTGTTCATCAGATTTATACATCTATAGCATTTACTAATAACCTACAAATAGTTATCAATTGCACTGTATTACTCAGATCTTTTCACATTAGCAGAGACAAAGACCACACAGTTTTACATGCGGAACACAAAGAGCTGTGGTTGCAAAGAGCAACTGTAGAATTGTGTAATAAATAGAACAGATATGTGGTGGTTAAGGTGGTAGACAGAAAGGCAGAAAGAGCACACACATCTACAGAAAGGCAATCACTATAATCCAAGTGCTGATCAAAAGTTTCTGCCATCTTTCCTTCAGAGCTTTAAGTCATTTCAACAGCAGTTCTTCAAAGCCTACTACTTTAGTACCATGCAATACAAATGTCTACCTCTAATTTTAAAGCTGCAACATACAAAGGAAGAACTATATTAAAAGAAACATTGTTAGAGAAAGTATTCCTCGCACAGCAAACATTTTCTTATCATTGCTGATCAGCTATTTCAGAGTTCCTTTCACCTTTTTGCCCCTTTCAATGTTGTAGTGAGGAAGGGGAACAAACACAAAGAAGTGCATTTCACTAAACATTATACGAAAGGATATAACAGTGATCTGCATACTAAGTAAATCTGCCCACTTCTTAATCCCCTTCATCCTTTAAGAAAATGGAATCTCACCTGAGAATCCAGCTGGGTATCCCGTCAAGCGATAGGTGGTGGGTGGAGTGAGGGGGAGGGAAGGGTCTGATGGAGCAGCAGCTAAGAATGAGGGGGAAGGGAGGATTCAGTTGGAGCTGAAGAGGCTGCCAGGCCAAGGAGAAGCAGGCTGAAAAGAGCTAGAAGGCAGTGACAGGGAGTGGAATTGAAGAGGTCCAGGGAGAAGAAGTGATCAGGGAGAGGATCTAATTAGATAAAGGTTTGCTTGGTGTTTCTATAAGAAATTGCTTTGTAGCATACATGTTTTGATTTCTTAATAAAAAAAGAAAGAACTGCAACCTTGGGTTCTGAGTGGCACCAGAACAGTAGTGGATGATATGAACGGGTTAATTGAAAGGAACCACAGCAGTATGATAAAATATGCTTGATCAAAATTCCTTAGCAGCTCACAAACTTTCTTTGCCACAACATCACAACAAGACATTCGGAGCTAATCTCACTGTATATTTAAGTGGAATAGGCATCTCTTGCTGTCTTTGCCAAAAGGCAACTTCACCAAAAGACACAAACAGCACCCACTGCATTACTATATCCATCCTCAACAACCCAAAGGACCTCCCAGAAAACCAAATGCATGAGAGGTCCAAAAACTTCACTGATACTTTAACCTTGATTAGTCGCAGCTGTGAAGCATGGATATTACAAGTGACACCAATAGGAAACAAGGAAGGCTAGAATGGAAGGGGCAGGCAAATCAAACTTTTTCCCCCTGATCTAGGTTAGCAGCTAATGTATTACTCCATTCAAAACTCATAGTTAGTATTCTGCTTTTACTGAGCCATTGCATTTAATCACATATGCTAGATAGACAGTCAAAAATGTGTTAAATGCTTCAAGTCATCTTTATGCCTCTAGTCCTGGTTAAATAAAAGAAATGAAAGTATGTGTTCCCACTACATTTTATGCAGCTTTAAGAACAACTTTTAGTCGAAATTTTTAAAATTTACCAGCTACTGTGTGATAAACATCTTAGTTTTCTGTACAAGAGTCTCTTTTCACTTTCATTTTACAGAAAGCAATTGTTTTAAGTAGTAAATACCTTAAGGTATGTGCACAATTAACTATTTTAAACAGCAAACCCAACAACTGGATTAAAAAGTGAGATGCATTATGTTAAGCAAAGAAATGGATAAAATTCATTTTCATGCATATTCTGCAGTTCATTTTTTTTATCTCACTACAATTTGACACACTAAATTCCTGTAATTATTCCAGAATATACAGTATTCATTAAAAAAAGTTAAGAAGAGCAGAACAACAGTGACCAATATCTGACCCTTACCTTTAGAAAACAAGGGTACAAAAATAGGATATTTTCCCATCCACTAAATGTTGAATCTGCCTGTAACCTGTCCACTGCCTGATAACTACAAAGAATGATCTAATTCTAGAACATATTAATGAAAGGAAGAGAAGACCATTGCAGGTGGGAGTAGGGAAGAAACCCTGATTTTCTTCAGATAGAGAATTTGTAGTGTCTGTCATAGTAATAATTACTTGAGCTTATAAACTTTTAAGAGCTCCTGAACAAAGATGAAGTAACAGAATCTTAAGGTATGGCATGTGTTGATAAACTTTAGAATGGATTACAAAATTCATTCTAAAGATGCTGTTGTTTACGGACAAGTCTGCAACAGATTAAACTACTGTCATGATTTTAGAAGTTAGTTAAACGGAGATAATTCATGCACTGACATTCCAAATCCAACATAAACATTTACATAGATTTACATCAGTGTGTAAATTTACATAGAACAGCTACATGGTTAATCGATTTTAAAGACTTGTGAGTAGGTTTACCCAAGCATTGTAGTCAACATGGTAAAAGTTTTCCAGAGCGCTCACAAACTGGGAGCTTACACTTCACTGTCTTTCAGTGCATCTTCAGACTATTAATGTGTTTTTTGCAAAATCCTGAAGTGAATTAAGGACAGAGACAGGAATAGAATCTAAAAGACCTGCTTGCAATCCGATCTAGCAAGTAAGTCACAATGCCAAAATAATACAAATCACATATGATATACATACCCCATTAGAGGCCTTTTTCTTTGCTTTCCATTCATCTAGCTGAGCCTTTGTCTTTGCATCAACTTTGACTAGTAGCTTCTTCTCTCCAATCTGGAGGTCATGGAGTAGTCTCAGCGCTCTTAGTGTGGACTCTGGTTCTTTGTATTCACAAAAGCCAAAGGCTAAAATAGATGATTGAAATGAAATATAAAAGGTCAAAGCTCTTCAGGTAATTTATTTTGGAAAAAAAAAATGTTTTGAATTATTAAACTTTTGAAATAAACATTTCTGTTTTTTTGACCCAGGAATACACATCATAAAAAAGACAATCAAAAAAAAAAAATCATTCACTGCATTAATCTTTGACATGATCAATGGTCCAGTGAACAGAATGAAACATACACTGTGCTAGTAAGCCTTTTGACATGACTTTCTAAACTAAGGAAATGTAGTCTGTATGATGGCACAGCAGAGCTGCAATTATCTGAAGACCGAGGATGTCAACCAATAGTTCATTGTTAAACTAGAAGGATATTTCAAATTGAGTTCTTCACAATAGTTAAAGAAAGTTGTAAATAGATGAGAAAAAGACCTTAAGAAAAAAAAAAAAAAAAGATACAGCAAAAAGTTGAAGATATTGATTAAAAATAAGAGACATTCTAATCAACCTACAGCAGCAAAGAATAGTAATCAAAATGTTTCCTTTATCCATTGAAGACAGACCAAGGTGGGGAGTGGAAAGTCAGCTCAATTTGGGGAAAGGGAGAGAAGATAAATTAGGTTGGATATTAGGAAAACCACCTTAGCAGTTAAGCATAATATCTGGTAAAGGAATAGATTGACTAACAGTGTTGCAAATCTCCACAGGTCCAGACTAGCAAACCTCTCCTGGGGACAGTCTGTAAACCCTTGAAGGCCTCAGAACAGAAAGTTGAACCTCCAAGAAACATTCTGACTGAATTTTTCTCCCCCCCCCCCCCAGTATTTTCTGTCCTTGGAATCAAGAAAGAAAGTGTGAAGTGTTTACTAGGAAGTATTTAGCAGTTAAGGTATATAATACCTGTCTTAATCTGTGAAATATTAGGATAGAAATGCCTCAGACATACATTTGAAAACCTGACAAGTAAGACAAACAAGAGTCTGACCAGAGATTATGAAAAGCATGAACATTTACCTTGAAGTTTTCCGGATGCTCCCTGTACTCTCTTCCAACTCAAAACTAAGCCGCATTTCTGCATTAAAGATAAATATCATTAAATATTATGTATTGTTTGTGTTCAAATCATTAAAAAAAATCTTAATTACTTGCAATTACTGTTGTAAAGAAAACAATGTGAAAGGATAAATACTGCTAGAAATAATGTATATCTGTCCAATGACATATACAGCTTAAAAAAAAAAAAAAAAAAAAAGCTGTGCTCTTCAAATACTTACTGACTTAAAACTCAACCCACTATTCCAGTCTGTGGAACTAATTCTACTTTCAGTTTCAACACATTACTTGTTAGTAGTCATTACTTTATTCACCAGAAAGCAATAAAGTTTAAAAAGCAGTCCAATGCACTTACTGCTAGAAGCTGCCGTATGAGCATATCTGAGGCCTTCTCAGAAATGTTGCCTACAAAAACGGTGGTAGTGGGGCCACTGTTTTCATCATTTTCTTTGTTCTTTAAGCCAGGGTGTTCTTTTCTGGCTCCCAAATGTTTTCCAACCATAGACACTGTAGTAGGAACTAACACCTAGAAAGAGGAGAAGTTATTAAAAAAGTGGGTTCTCCCCCCTCCCCATAGTTGTAAGAAAAGATTTAATCCACAAGACAAAAGAATTGGGAATTGTATTTCAGAATTAAGTTTGCATACGAACGTTAGGCTTATGAAGTGAGACAACATAAACGGCTCAGATTAACACTTTACATAGCCCAAAAGAAATTGCCACTTTCTGGTAAAGTAAGGCAGGAAAAAAAAATCCCCGTGATTGTTGCTGCTGAAGGTATCAAGGTAAGCACACAACATCAGACATTTGACTTATGGAAAGCTGAAGTACCTCACCTAACAGTGTACTGGATTCTTAAAAAAAAAAAAAAAAAAACACAGAAAAGTAACTGACAAATAAAAGGCCTCAAAGGACTCATGACAAGTCTTAAAAGCTTTCACAAAGGGAATAAACGCTATTGCTTTACTTAATCAATACACAACCCATTATAATGGTCTCTTGCTTTGGTTAAGGATGAACTATTTGCAAAACAGATCATATAGAGACAGGCATGATCATTTGTTCCAGTTTGTTGCACCTCTCCTTCTACCTGACTGTTCATATGCAATTTAATGCCTTTTCTCAAAGTTCTTTCTAAAAGCATCACTTTTTACTAAAAATAACTTCCAGGACTGTGCATAATGCATTTGTTTCATCTTGGTCTTAAATACACTGGTTACTTTGAGCATATTCTTGTGTAACAGAATGTGAGCTATCCAAAATGTAGTATTTTAGGGAAATTTCACTTCCACAAAATTATAAAAATGGTAATTCACTTTGAAGTCAAGAAGCAACCTTTATACCCTAAAGAGACCATTTATTTTCATAAATTAGAAAACATCTTTCCATTTAGAAAGTGGAACTAGAAGATCTTTTTTTCATATTCTCCTCTGTAGGTGTGTATTGCATGCAACTCTTCCTTCCCATACAACATGGTCACAGAGGATTGGTTTGTAAGCTGGCCAGCACACACCTTCCTAGCCAATTCAACAGTGCAGCACAATGCCCTTATAAACCTGGATCAAGTGATGCCTCCAGAGAACTCTGCTGGGTCAGTGATCTTGAAAGTAAGAGATTTTGGAACCTAACTGTACTGCATAGCAAGACCATGCGTGACCATGAGGTACCTTTACTTAAAACACTATTTGAGAAAAGTAGATCTTTTTTTTTTTTTTTTTTTTTTTTTTGGGGGGGGGGGGGGGGGAGGCGGGGGAGGAAGTAATTGCTTCAGTACTACAGCTAGTAAGTCCAGACAGGCTTTCAAGCTTTGTCCATGTCAGAAATTAGCACAGTATTAGAACTGCTGCATTCAAAACTAAGCATTTTCTTTCAAAATATGAATTCCCATGAAACACAGCAAAATACAAAAATATTATTATGACATCTACTAAGAAGTATGAAAGTTTTACTCTCAATTTTATTTTCCTATCATTTCATCCCCAGTATAATACTTACAGTTGGAGCAGGAGCCATAATGCCCATTGGTACAGGAATCATAGGGGTCCCTGAAAAAAACAAGACATTAAAATTAAAGTGCCATATTAATATAAATTAACCAACTGCAGACATGATTTCCAAACCAGAAAACAATTCTGGTCAAATAAGAACTTCACAGTATTGAATACTGCCAGTAATTCCTAAGCATTCAAGCATAGCTCAAGTATACTACACAGCAAGCAAGTTCTATCATGTTCTCATTTTAGTTTCTTCGCTCCTCAGAAGCAAATTTATTTTCAAAGAATATTCAGACCATTCTGCCTAAAAAACAGCTGTACAATGAATGAGACAAGAAATGCCATAAATAGAGAATAAAAGCAGCCAGAGTCCTACAACCTCATTCCTAAATTGATAAATTCTCATAATGCAATCTACTCTGCACGCAGTTTGAGGCTGAGGTCCTACAAAGGATGCCTACCAGTTTCACACTATTTACAGAATAGCTTAATATGGGTCACATAGAAAACTTCAATCTAGAAGCTTCATGCCTGCTAAACACTTGGCTTTGCAGTCTTTAAAAACTATATTTTATCGGTGAAACCATGCACTCTCCCCCCTACCAGATTCACTGGCAGCCTTAAGTACTATTATGTGAACTAATATCTGGTCATTATAAAGGCTGTTATTCTTTGCATGCCAACTGCTAGAGATGTTAAAAGATATTAACTGACACTATTTCACAGCTACTTGCTCGCCTGTAAAACAAACAAACAAAAAAATTTGAGAATCAAGAACACTGAAGCCAATCTCACGTTCTTCAGAGAAATATCTTCTGAGGACCCTTAGGTCCTCTCTTTGTTCTATGCAAATTTTCTCCATCTTTCATTCTCGATCATTCCCTTTTGACCCCTCCCTTCTTACCCCTTACTGCTATATCCGTTATCCTGACCAAACTTCTTCTACAACCTACTATTCCTGGGCTCATTCCCTGCTTTTCTCTTACCTTTAGTCTCAAAACAAGGTAGCCAGTTTTGGGAAGATTAGAAGGAACGAGCAACGTGATAGTAAGTTTACAAGATGCATAGAATAGAATGAAAGAAAAGTGTGAGACTCAGGAGTGGAGACAAGCCATATAAAAAGCAACAAAGGAAAGAGAAAAACAAAAGCAAAGAATTTTTAGGTGGTTTAGCCTTTTAAATCAAATTGGCTTCTGAAAGTCAAGCAATAGCAAGTTTCCAACAAACACTACTAATCCATACATAAGACAGCAGAAGATGGAATTCAAAGTCTGATGTACTACACAATGGAAAAAGACACAGATATTTCACACGAAGCAAAAGGAAAGTAGCTGTATCGTCTCCAGGCGCCATTAATGTATAAAACTGTAATAACATTAAGGTAGAACTCCTGAGGGAGGAAAAGTTTTGCAGAGCGTATTTTGCTCCACTTAAGATTCTATCCATACTTGACTGCCAAATTAAACCAAATTATGTCAAACTTTTCATATCAGAGATCTTGTTTGTTCCTTATGAAGTCCACAGTATCTGCTAAGCCTCCAAACATAAAAAAAAAATGCCACAGTAAGAGTGAAAACTGAATACAGAACCCACAAGCTTCAACAGAACATTGCATTATGGGGGTAACTCATTCTCTGATGTTTATCATGTTTTATGGTATTAAAGGGTACAAAAACTGTTGTGCGTCTCACAGGAAGCATCTAACACAAGAACAAAAAAAAAAAATTTTTTGTTTACATTTTTAATTCATATTTAAGTAAGCAGTAGTGACTGTATTCAACCACTAGCTACCAAAGTTGAAGATTCTCTGAAAGTTTTCACACCACAAAAGCTCAGTATACCAAGCGTTTCCAACGGCTGTAATGGCCTGTTTGAAAGGAACTGAACATCACAGTCTGCTGTCAAAGCAGTGATACTTAGATTAACAAACATTAACAAAAATTACTACCTAGCTTCAGTTTTGAAAGAAAGGGCAGACGCACAGTGACATCTCTAATGTCAGTATGGGGCACTGCCTCTAATGGTTTTCATTTCTGGTCATATATAGCAACGTAAAGGTAAACTAGAGGAGCTTGCTTATATGACAGACGTTCTGTGGGAAAACCAGAAACTTGCTTCTAATGTACATCAATTAGTGTTACTGAAATACATGAAGACAGAGTAACTTTTGTAGTAACAGTTCAGAATAACAAAGGGTAATTTTTTTCTACAACAGCTCCATATAGTAACATAACTTACCAGGAGGCACAGGTGGAGGAAAGCCAGGAAACTGTGGAGGTGGAATTCCAGGGGGAAGTGTTGGGATTCCCATAGGAGGGCGATTCAAATGAGGTGGAAAAGACATTCTTACAGTTGCAATCTATGAAAAAGATAGAAAAAGGAAACATTGCACTAGTGAGATCCCAAACATGCTTATCAATTACACTGCCGTTGTAATTCATCTGTAATGATTTTAAATATTTAAATAGACATTCACCTACAAACTGAAACTACTTTAACTCCCCTTTTCCCCAGCTGAGCATTAAGTCACAGACTTAATAGATGCCTTCTTTCACAATGAAAAATAGCACTTCCTGCAGAGTGTTTCAAAATGAACAAAAAAACAAAACTATAACTGACCTCTCATACTAATGTTTCACAAAGAAAGTCTGTAGTCAACGAGTTTCTTTAAAAATAAAGCTTTTCTCCTCAGTGTGTGAGAACAGAAGCAACCTTGGAATTCACTTTTCAATAAGCCAAGTAGCTCTCCTGCATAAGAGATGATCACTCATAAAATAGATGTGGAATGAAATAATGAGATAACGATTTGGGACACCCTGATGCTCAACATTGATAGGAATTTTATTTAACAATAAAGACATTGCAGAATTTCCCAAATTCCAGTCCAGAGGTAGTTAAAAGCTTGGAGGAGGATTCTACAATCTATTTTTAACTTCCCATTTCCTGTGTCTCCTAGCTCAATTTGTCCAATAGCTGATGAGCTGAGGTTTAACATGCTAGCACAGAGAGTAAAAACATTTTATTATTTGCTCATCAGATGGTTATTGTTATGTACATATTACTGACCCTGTCACAGACACTAGCCAGTAAAAAAAATGAGAGCACTCTTAACAAAACTAACAAGGCATATATTCTTTCTCCCAATATTATCTCATCAGCCTTACATGGTCAAGTCTTTAAAAAGGCTTGACCCTCTCAGTTACTACTCATGAACATTACTGCTGAAAGCAACACTAGCTAAATCTTTGCATTCATGCCTGTGAAAACACACTTGGCATACTAGTATTTTGTCATAAGCCTACAGATACATTTACTGTGCAGTGAAGAAGCAGGAGAGTAACTTCAGACATACTGAATTATGTGGATACTAATCAGAAAGACACAGTATCACAGATGACAGTAGTCCAGCTAGCTATCTAAGCAAACATCTGGGTTTCTCAAAGGGCTATACAGCCTGCATTATAACCTACAGTACCGTATCTCCACTGCAACCGTTTTTGAAACAGGCAATCACAAGTCAAAACCAAGGCAGAAGGGTTCTGAGAACAAGAAAAAGAGTTATGATAAACAAAATTCTGACACATGGAAAGACTTATAGACTGGAAGATACTTTCCCCAGCTTCTTGGAACCAAACACGAAAGAAACAGGAAACAAAAGCATCGCTGGAGACAGATGTGCCTTCCATACATGTACAAGAGCAAGTAATTAACAAAACTCTCTTAAATTGGTATTCTACCACGTTAGTAGATACTTTTTTTGAACTCTTTTAAATGTAAAAGAGTCTTTTATCATGTAGCAAAATTTTATTCTCAGACTCAAAACATTGAGACATAAATACATGCAGTGGACTAGAGAGAAGGAAAGGGAAGCCCAAACTTATTTGCCAGTAATACTTTTGAGGTCTAGAAAGTATTTATTCAAGAAGAACGCATATATGACTCTATAGTATAACTCAACCAAAGACAAATCTGAACATCAGAAGAACACGAGAAAAAGTTAATTAAAGACTATCAGGAAACTTACTTTTACTTTCGCTTCTTTTTAAAGACAATTACAAGAGCGACTGTGTAGCATTCCTCAACTTTCCACCAGAAGAGATAAACACTCCTGTGATACAAGGTCAAAGATGGTGGAAGAACAAGGTAGCAAATTCAGACACTCCTCCAACAATCCAATAAAAACGTGTTTTATAGATTATTATTCAATATAATAAACAGAAACACTCTCTGTCCCTTAGAAACAATATGCTTAAATACACACCTTCTTTCTGCCTTCCTTCAACTTTTAAATTGAATGGGCAAAAAAAAAAAGAGCTGTCAAGATTTCCTGCCAAAACAGTTTATTTTGAAGAACACAGTTGATGTTTCTTTTCAGAATATGTGCGTATCAGGTGATATTCCTCTAGAATCTGAAGCCTGGGTGGGACACCACCTTGGTATCATTACTTTAATCTTTTTCACAAAAAAAAAAACCCAAACAAACAAACAAAAAACACCCTAGAAAAGGGAAAACGCAGATCTTATTTCTTTAGGTAGCTCTCAGTTCCTGTCTATACTGAAAGCTGGAGGACAACTGGACAAAATTCAATGGAGTTTTGGGACAAGATGGTAGACAATAGATCACTGGGTTTAAGCTGATTCCGAACAGGCTGCAGCAGCATTACATAATCTGAGGTCCACAAAACATTAAAATATGGTCTGTAAAATGAACAAGAACGGCTTGGAAGTAATTCTCTAAGCTGCCTGTAGGTGCAGCTAGTTCTCTTGCTGTGATGAGCACTTCAACTGAGACACCATTTTGGGCTGTGTGTATGTCTAGGGACCAAGAGGTTAAAAGTTCCTTCAAGTTAAAAAAAAAAAAAAAAAAAAAGTTGAAAAATGTGCAACTTAATGGATCTTATATATATATGTGTGTGTGTATATATATATATGCAAATAAAACATTTTAAAATTTGAGATCAAAAGTTTAGCACTCAGTAATTGTTACTACTTAACCTTGTTCCTTTGAGGAATAACAATCGATCAAGTTTAGTTTTCCAGTTTTCTAGTCAGACATGTGAAACGTACTACTATATACATAGCTTAAAGAAGTCATCAACTTGAAGCACTATATTCTTCCCCCCCCCATATTTATAAGGCTATTTTCACAACAGCTAGGAAGCTGTTCTGACACTGAAAACCATTAACACTAAAGAAAAGCTTGGTCTTTCTTGCTCCTGTAACTACTGACAGGAAACTGGCAAAGATAAGCGTTTAATTCTATTTCTATTCTATTAAAAAACAGAGCAGCAACAGGTACCCTGACTGAAACTGCTCACTGGAGAAGTGAAGGATGTAAATCAGAGGGTGAGAAAGACGCACGTACTTCTCTGTAGCAGCCAAGAGGCTGCAAGGAAGGAAAACGAGTAGAACAATTCTTCTGTCAGCAATTAAAGACGATAGAAGAAAAGCACATACTCTTCCAGCAGAGATGCTACAGCACCTCAGACGTTTAAGTACAAACTAAGGGTTAAGTATGGAAAATTAAGAGATGTTAAACTGGGCCTAGCGAGAACATTCCTGCAGATATCAGAAACCTTATTCTGAACTCTTCTGCAGACTGTCCTACCACCCTGCTAGTGCAGTGCTCAGTATCCAACACATTTATTGTGGTCACAGTATTGTACGTGGTCACCTTCAGATTTCCCCAAAATATACAAGTGTGCAAGTAAGCAATTAAATAGTCCTGAAATACTTAAAAAACTCATTTGACTTATCAAAATAATATCTCAAGCAAAGTTAGATGTAAGATGCAGCTATCAAGAGTGCTGCTTAAATAGCAGCACTTTAAAAGACAGATTAGCTTTTGTGAATCTTTACAGTGGTTAGAAAGATAAAACTGTAAGAAAAACAGTCAGCATCTAGTGTAACGCTATTCCAAATACTGCAATAATACGACATCTATACCACTCAAAATGATGGATTTATGTCAGGATTCTGACTCAAAGCATAGTCAACTTAGGCTACATTTACATCAGCAAACGGGAAAGCACAATAGGAGCGAATCTTTTGAGTCAAATGGATGGAACTGAGAGCACAATATCCACACTACATGTTTTGAGGGGGGTTCTATTTATTTCAGATTTACTCTAGTCTGCTCCAGTGGACTGACTGCCCATTAACAGTTAAAAGTACATTTTTCAGTAATTTTCATCTGAAAGGAATCCAGTTCATCCATTGTAATAATGCAAACCAACGTGAATAAAAGCTGGCTAAGTGGGCTGCCTGGGAGATTTGCTTCAAAAGCTTGCTCCTGATCTGAGCTAACACACTACTGCAGGTGCACACTTTATTACCCTTGGGCAGCTTTTCTAAGCTGCAGATTAACAATGCCATGGATGGCAAAATATCTAAGCTTACTCTAAGCAGAACCAGCTCAAATCCCACTTGAATTATTAGCTACGGCAAGTACGACACAAAAGCAACTATAACAGTCCAAGTTCAGTTTGGGTCTAGGAGTTCAGCAGCTATCGTACATGACTCTTCTGAGTTAATAACCCCTGGTGGAACTAAGCTGCATACAGAGACAGCTGCTTCAACTTTATAAAACCTCAGAGAATAGAGAAATACCCATATATCCCTAAAGTCAGGTAAGGTCCACTGAGACTTATTAATTCTGATTCAGTGCTATTCCTACTGGACCTGAGCTCTGAATACTAAAAGCATTCTAACTCTGAAACAGAACCACACAAGCTCACGGGGCTAGCCCGAGGGCAGGCTGAAGTGCGTGAGACTCTATAGAATTCACATTATATGAAATGATGGCTATGGTCATTCAAACATTGCTATCTCATGCTTCTGTACTATCTCTGGCCCTCAGAAGACCCAGTAAGATTGGAGTGACCATATGAAAAGCTTTAACAGTGCAGCAGGGACAGTATACATATTTTATTTTTTTATATACATATAACATATACACACACTAGCCTTTTAACATATTTTCTGATTTTCTTTTTTTTTCTTTTTAATAATGACAAAGATACATGTCATAAATAGAATGCAAGTTTATTAAATATCACTGGTAACTAATATATTTTAAACTGTCAATCCTACCTCCTACTCACAGCAGCCATCTTACATCTACCAGTGTCACATGATTAAACTAATTAGTATTTATAACTGTTTCTACAAGCTGTAACTTTTTTCTTTTACTAGAACTTACAAAACATTTTGTAACCATTTTCAGAACAGTTACATCCATATGAAACAGGCAGTTACAATACTTACTGCTGAGCTACAGTTATACTAAACAAGGTTGAAATTAATCAGAATAATCTTGCAAGTATAAACAGGCTTGATGTGCTTTAAGAATAAACACATGATGTGTCATAACAGCAGTGACAGTATGGCTAATCTAGCTTTTAGAATTTAAGAATTTAAGTCTGATTTTAATTTATCTTCAACATTTTTCCAATTCAATCCTTCAGCATGGCAAAAATCTGTATATTTATTCTAGAATAAGTTGTGCAAAACAGATGAATAGCTGGTTCTTTAAATAAGGGAAGGGTAAGTGCAAAACATTTTTGGATCTTTTATTAACTAATTTAAAATCAGCTTTGACTCTAATTCTAACCTCTGGATTACTACAAGAGTCCATGACAAAATCTGGAATCTGTAACTATGAGGTCTATAAAACTACACTATATAATACCACAATGGTTAAAGATATGTTACACCAACATATTTGATTTGAACACCTACATTTCACTAAAGTAGCCACGGAAAAGCTCTCATAAATAAAAATGTTTTAATGCTTTTAAAGAATAAGGCTAAATTTATTATGAATGTTACAGGCTTTCAGCATTCAGTTCTAACATCTGTATCTATGCAGCATCACAGAGCGAGCAATAATTCCTTCTAAGTTATAAAGTATTTTATACATTTTGCATCATATCAGAGTGTTCAGTTGAGTACCAAAAACATTTTAAGAAACAATTGCAGAAAATGTATGGGATAAATAAGCCTTTTAGTGATATTACACAGGCTTTTATGTCACACTGTATAAAATCTATGGACTTTTAAGTCATTCTTTAAGTCATTTAAGCCATATAAAATAACTAAACCTACAGTTTGTCACCAGAGATACTCCTTGTATTACTGATACAAACAAATGATACCTTATAGAAGTCTTTTTTTTTTCAAGCCAGCTGACCCTCTCATTGAAGGATATCCAACACCTTCTCATACAACTCCACAGCTTTCTCTAAATTTGCCTGCAAGCTACACAAAGCACCATCATCAAATACAAAAGCCAAGATAAAAAAAGCCAATACCAAGATAAAATAAACAGAATTGAAGTGTACTTATTTCCAATCAAAATTAGCATTTGCTTACACTTGACAGAGATGATCTAGAAGTGTTCAGTAACTGCCATCAAGTATGCTGCATCCCCAACTATTATTTTGTAATGTCTAAAAACACAATGCACTTACTGAAACCAACAGACGTATCTTTTTGAAAATGCCTTACATGGGGTTCTGCCAAACATGACACCAAAACATTAAGAACTTCAGTTTTGCTCCTAATTCTGTGCCTGTGTAAAGTGCTATTTGAAGCGACTCTCCACCCTAACCTTGCTCTCATTCATTCTTCTTGAAACAGAAAAACAGCCGTGGGATCACGACACTTGCATGAATAGGCGCTCAAGAGAGAAAAACAGACAAATGCGAAGGGCTAAGACAACTCTCTCATAATGAACTAAAAAAAGTCTGTGCTTGCTTCTTTAAGTCTGTTTCAGACTGCCTCCTGTAAATGCAGATACAGTGTACTAGTAGTAATTCTTTCCCGAGCCACAAAACAACTGAAAATGTGGGCACGTGCATTATGCATTTTGATCAGAACAGCAGGAATACTACTCAGTTCTAAGATTTCATCTCCTGTAAGTCCTGCTATAAAAATAATTAAAAAAAAAAAAAAAGTGCGTTCTGGATAATTACTGATGCATATTTAAACAAAATCCCCTTTTCCTTCAGGTAGGCAAAGATTTTTTCATCATGAGAAAAAAATCTCATCACGCATCACGAGAAAAGCGCGTTAACGCATACACCACCACTGCTACGGACAGGGAGCAACCCCGCCAGGAACGTGACGAGTGCTCAGGCACAAGCTGATAACACACGCTTTAAGGGGGCTACCCCGGCCCGGACCGCGGACACCCGGGGCGCATTTCCTCACCCGTCCCGTCTCGCCGGCGCGCCGCAGCCTCCGGAGGCGGCGGCGCCCAACCCCGGGCCCCGGGGCAGTTCCAGCGCGGGCGCCCCCGCGGCCCGGCGCCGGGCGGAGCCGCTCCCCGCCGCGCGCCGGGCCAGGAAGCGGAAGGCCCCGCCGCCGCCGCCCGCCCGCCAGCGCCGCCCCGAGGCCGCGCTCCCTCCCGCCCCCGCGCCGCCTCCCCGCCCCGGCGAGGCGCGGCGAGGGGCACGGGCGCCTCCCGCCGCGCCGCGGGCGCCGAGCGCGCGGCAGAGCGGCGCTGCCCCGGCCCGGCCCGGCGCCTCCTCTCAGCGGGCGGCGGAGGCGCCGCCGTCCCTCCCGTCGCCCCGCAGCCCCGCGCTGCTCACCCTCCGTCGCTGAGGGGCAGGAGCCGCGTCGGGAGTACCGCCTCGGCCCCTCCTGCACGCGCAGGCCGGAGATGGCGCTGGGGAACGGGGGCGCCGCCGCCTCTCGCCGCGCTGGGAGGCCTCGGGGCGCCGCTAGGCCGCGAACACACCGCGCCGAGGCAGAGCCGCCGCGCTGCGCTGGGGTCATGTGAACCACCCCTTCCGTCAGCGGCCCGACCTGCCCCGCGCCGCGCGACCATAGAGCCGCGCCGGCCAGAGCGCCCTCTCGCTCCTCGCCCAGACATAGCGCGCTCAACCATAGAGCGCCCCGGCTAGAAGGGCCGAGAGAGAAAAAAAGGCGTTCGGGCCGCCGCCATGTTTGTGGGGGCCGGTCCCGCGGCCGGCCCGGGCCGCGCCATCTTGAGGTCGAGCGCTGCCGCCCGGGGCTTGCTGGCGCCGCTGGCTGCGGGCCCCGGCGGCCGCGGGCCGCTCCCCGGGCGCCGCGCTCGGTGTGCGTGGCCACCTCGCGGGACACAGCCGGGCGGGCAGCCTTCCTGCTGCCGGCGCTGCGGAAGGCTGCTGAGGGAACACGTGCTTCAGCTGCCTGACGGCTTACCAAGTTTTAAGGGTCTAGAAAGCTAGTGAGCGATCCTGCTGTCAGCACAGATGTGTATGTGCCGTGCAAAAGGCTGCATCTCAGCTGAAAAATCTCTAAGCATTCAGGGATCAAAAAGAGCAAACAATGCCCCTCCGAGGCAGGCAGACCCTCAGCAAAAAGACATCTTTGTACTGGTCCTAGCCGCAGTCTGCTAGTGGTACTTTCCCTGCCCTACTTCCAGCGGCTAGACTACATTAAAAGACACTTCAAAATGTGTGCATCCTCCCAACATTACTTATAAGAGAGTAATTGCTCTATTTACCACAACGATGGCAAGCAATTGTGAATGGGAAGAGGAAGATTGTGAATGGAATGAAGGCAGTCTCGCAGACCATCACGAAGCAGAGCACAACACGAGTATGTGTCAAAGCTGTTCAAAACATTCTGGACTGGCTAGGGAAAAAAGCTTATTATTTCTGTATTACATTTTCCTTGTTTATGGAGGCTGTATTAAAAATGCTCAAAGATCAAACCTGATGGCAAATGATCTTTACAAATATCACCAGCTACCTGTAACGGCAAAAAAAGCATTCAAAGCAGACCCTGCTAACTACCTGAATGTGAGGCAGGCAGAGCTCACAAAATGGACTTTGTATGTGCTACTGAACAGTCAAAAAGCGAGTTGAAACTGGGGTCCTGTTCATCACCTTGCTTTGCCAGATGTTTACATGCAAAGTTAAAAATTTTAGTAGTAGATATAGGAAATATTTCAAGACTGAAAGCAATTTCTTCCTCTTTTAGAAACAGCATAATTGTTTCCCATTAATTACAACTCATTCCATACAGCTTCTGGCTACTATTAATCTTTCAAACAAATCATAAATATTTATACTTATTTAGGTAAATATAGTTCTCATTTTGCATTTTGGAGGAAACCCAAGGTAAGAGGAAAGGACAGACAAAGAATCTTCCAGGTTTCATGTTTCTATGCTATTGTATGAAATGAAAATTATTATCTACTTGAAAAAGAAATGTGAAATCCAATCTCACTTGTATTGCTTTAACATGCCTTTTTATTTACAGGGAAAAATCACAAAGGTTTCCTTGACCTAGATGTTCATCTTTTTTATTTAACCAAATAAATTCTGCATTTACGCTCCTTATTCATATCATACACTTTAGTCTTCAGTATCCTTTCTAACCAAACAAGAAATTGCATCACAAGAATCCAGTAAAGCTGTTACTTTCACATCTCTGCTCTTTCTGCTATCGTTTTAGAATTATCTATCCCTAAACCTATCCATCAATGTTAGATTTTTACTTTAATTGTGAAACTGTTAGGATCCCATTTTCCAGATACCGATCACAGTTCACTTTATTCAGTTACTAGCTGTAGGCTTCAGAGTTTGATGCTGAAGCTGATCAGGAGTCCAGTAAGGAGACCTTTAAAAAAAGGCCAAAAATAAGAACCGTCACTTACTATGTTTGCAGACTGTTTTGAATTTCAACTGTGATAAACCATTCCAAACATGTTAGGCAGCATCTCGGGGTGCAAATTTCAGATTGTTTCTACTCAGCATAACATTTTAAATGTTTTATGGCAGGAACAGAACTCTAGTCTACAGCTCCAAAATAACTGAGTAAGAAGTATCCACTACAACGATGAAGCAGAAGTACCATCTTTTAAAACTGTCGCCAGTCATCAGGATCCTGGATCCCTACCGCCTTACCTGCACTATCCAGTGTGGGTTTCTCTCTCCCTGGCACATCCTATGTTAATCCCATGGAAATCAACAAAAATCATGTACAAGAAGCAGCTGGAAGTAATTTTTGCCTTAAAACAAAATCAAATGATGATTTTTAATGGAGCATATGAATTTAAAAGCTAGGAAGATTAAATCTACATTTAAATCCTGTAAGTATACAGGTGGTAAACAAGGAAATTCATATGAAGGTGGTGAAGAAAAACCTGTGATCAAATCTGTTTTCTGCAGCATTTTGGAACATAGTGTGAAAATAGTCAAGGGGGAAATGGAGAGAATACATAAATCTTCACAGGAGGATCCACATTTGTTCACTTCTCAAATCTCCTAGAAGAGAGAATATAGGAGAACTGACTCTCTGAGATCTAAAGTAAGAGTGAAGGACTTCTTAAAGAGCACACTTGGCTGCTTCATTTTACTGGCATATATTTAAAGGGCAGCCTAAAACCTGACTGTGACAGGAAAACACAACTTGGACCCAAGCACAGAGACACCACATAAACTTCATATTCCAGGAGGGCCAGTGCTGCACTTTATCTTTCTAAGAGAGAGGTAGAAAACAGTGGGGGCAGAAAGTTTAAGCTTTACCTAGAAAGAAATAACTAGCACAGCTATGTACTTTTTATAGGATATAATATTTTAAATAAAAGTAACTTTTGAGTGTATTTTTGTTAATAATACCACAAAATGAATAATTACATTTTGTATTGTCTTCCCCATACTTTTTTTTTTTTTTTTTTTTTTTTTTTGCCTCTCTTTCTATCACATTATCAATCTAAATACAGCCACTTAGAGGAAGATCTCTTAGAAGCCAAACTCACTGATATGATTCATTTTAAATCTCACAAGGCTATTCATTGGCTCCCTATGGGATAAAACTTTCTACCTCCTATGTATGGAATATATGCACTATACAGAGATTATTCACTCTGAAGACATTTGGCCCAGGAAAGGTTTATATTTACAGATGTCCATTTCATTAATCTGTTTGATTAATCTTTTCTGAAAAAAAAAGAATTAAAATGCCTTATCACAATAGTATGAAACAGAACAGGAAAGAGAATCACTTCCCACCCTTCAGTCATTATCATTAAACTGCACAGAAGAGAAATGGATGAATCATATATGTGCCTAGAAGCACAAACATTTTGTCAATATGTATCACATTTAGATTTCACTCAGACTACATGTAGATCTGTATCACATCACACCTAACCTAGTTAAAACACATTTTCCCTCCTAAGTACAGGCAAAATTTCTGTTCTGCAACACAGAATCTAGTAGAATCAAAAGTACTTCAAACATACACTTGAATTCAGGCACAGCCTTGGAAACAGATAGTTTTAGAAACTTAGCTGATGCCTCATTTCTGTGGTAATGAGGCCTGCTGATATAGCTTTCTGAAGTGATGATACTTCACCTTACAAAAGGTAGGTTAGGTATCATTGCAGTCTATATGGATATCCAGTTATGTAATTTGGTCTCCTCTTGAAATTATTTCTATAGAACCAAACCAAGAGGACCAAATCACACAGCACTTTAAAGCTGCCTTTCAATGGCTATCAATGTGTAAACTTCACTGAAGCAAAACAGCACATCTCCTTCCTGCAATTAGGTAACCATTACTGTTTTGAGCCCACAGTCCAGCCAGTCCAGGTATTTTAGAAGATAAACTGCTGGTTATACTACCACAAAAATATTTTGTATATTATACAAATCATATTCTGCTTGCTTAAGTACACATGCAATTAAAAATGACTTGTCCTTTTGTAGTACCATTCTACCATACCAAAGTGAGCCAAAAGCTCACTGCAGTCATTGCTGGTTCAGATTATTTCCTCTTTTTGTCAGCTCTTGGATTGTCTCTGCATGCTTCCCCCTTCCCCGAACAGTCCACAACAACCCCCTTCCACTCCCACAGTTCCAGTTTCTGACAGAACGACCATCTGCTATTTGGCAGTCACCTGTTTCAGATCTGTGGTCTCTTTCCACTATGCGAACAGTGGAAGTTCACACATTAGCTGTAACCACCTCTGCAAAACAGAAAAAAAAGGGATATTATAATGAATGGTGGCACTGTCTGTCAGGGCTTCCTTAAGTGACTTGACTAGTATACGAAAGTTTAGTGCCCAGCACACTCTCTGAAGGACATGACCTACTTATTTGCAAGACCTCAAGGCCTGGAAATAACAGTGGACAATAAACTACAGGCTGTGCTCCAAGAAGCATAAGAAAAGAGAGCTCCGCTGCGAATTTCATCCCTCAGAGACCAGCTCAGGGGTTCTTCCTCTCCTCTGGGACTGCTGCGAAGGGTGGCCAGCCCGCCTGCCTCCCTGCCAGCCCCAGTCAGGGGGCCTGCCGGGCTCCCAGCGCCACCGAGAACCCGCGAGCCCCAGGGGAGCGGACAAAAACAAAACAAAACAAAAACAAAACAGGAAATGGCGAACGGCCCAGACCCACTGCGCCCTCCGAGGCCACCCCCACGTCAGAGCGCCGGCGCTGCCCCTTCAGCAGCGGCGCGCAAGCGTATTCCCCCTCCCCCCGTCGCCCCAGCCGTTAACGGCGCGCGCCGCCCCCCGCGCGCCAGCAACGCCCCTGCGCGCGCAGCGCTTCCCCTCCCCCGCCCCGGTCACCCGCCGCCGCCCCGGTGACAACGCGCCCAACGGCCGCGCCGCTTCCCGCCCCGCCCAACGGCCGCGGGAGCTCCGCGCGCCACCAGACGCTGTGGCGCGGCGCCGCGGGGACATGCGGTCCGCGGGCGGCACTCGGCGCGGCCGCGCCGGGCGCCCGGACTACAGCTCCCGGCGTGCCCGGGCCGCCCCGCCTCCGCCGCCTTCCCGTCTGCGCGGGGGGAGAATAACCCTGAAGTTCCCCGCGATCAGCTGATCCCGGCTGACAACAAGGGGCGCGGGAGGAGGGCGGCGGCGGCGGCGGCGGCGCGGGTCCTGCCCTGCCCTGCCGGGGCGCCTCGCCTGCATGGTTGGGGCGCGCCGCCGCGGCCCCTGGGGGAGCAGGAGCGGGGCGGCCCCCCTCCCCGGCGGCGCAGGGGAGGAGGAGGAGGAGGAGGAGGAGGAGGAGGAAGAGGCGGCTGGGACCCGACTCCTTAGTCACCGGGTGCCGGCGGGAGGAAGGGGAAGGAAGGTGGCCGCTGGGTTGTAAACAATAGCCCGGCTCGCGGCGCCCCGTTTGCGGCCGCCTTTGTTCCCCGGCGCGGCGCGTCCCGGCCCCCCGCCCGGGAGAAACCCGGGGCTCCCCCGGCCCCCTTCCTTCCCCCCCCCCCAGCCGCTGCTCGGGATAACGAGGAGCCGTGCTCGCCTTAGCCCAAGGTAGGTGCA
Organism: Rhea pennata; assembly: GCF_028389875.1. Lineage (NCBI taxonomy): Eukaryota > Metazoa > Chordata > Aves > Rheiformes > Rheidae > Rhea > Rhea pennata. Next base: position 14,761,268 of record NC_084667.1, on the reverse strand, counting down.
CGGCGCGCAAGCGAGCCCCCGGCTGACAGTGGCGTTACGTAACTAACGCGGAATTGCTGGGAAAAAAAAAAAAAAAAAAAGTACCTGCCCGTCATGTTTGTTCGATTCGCGGTGTGAGAAATGACCGAGCCACAAGTGGGAGCCGTGCCTGCGGGCACCTAACGCACCCGCCTGGCTGCCCGGCGCCAGCAGCTCGAAATAAGCAACCGCTCCCTGCAAGGTGTGCAAAACAACCGGGGGAAAGGGCTCAGCGTGGAGGGGACCGGCTGAGGGTCGGCCGAAAGGCGGGCAGCGCTGCGGATGGAAGGAGCGGGCGGCGGGGGCCGCGGGCGCGCTGAGCGCCCCCGGACAAAGGCGGCGCGGCGGGCCCGGAGCACCGCTCGCTCCGCGGGCCCGTTCTGGCAAGTTGCGCCTAACAGAAAAATCCGTCTCGCGTCAGCGTGGCTGTGGTAACGACTGGTATTCGGCATTGCTAGGAGGAGTCCGCGAAGCTATCTGATCTTGTTTGTCTAGCGAAGTACATCAGGAAAGTCCCCGCAAATAAATACGGTGAACTCTGAAGGAGGAGCTTAGCTGTGGATTGAAAGCAGAGAAATTTCTAGTATTGACACAATCCGCTGTGTGTGTGTACATCTATATGCACTTGTGCGTTTCTAATGCTTTTTTTTTTCCTTTTCCTGTATTGCCAGTTAATCTTATACCACTCAGCTTTAGAGAAATATTTGGACCAATCTGCCGAAGTGCACCAGACTATGTTTTTTTTTCCACATCACTGAAAATACATTATCTAGCTAAGCAGAGGAAGAATGTTTACCAGCATTTGGGTATATAAATAAATGTGACCGGCCACATTGTTTAAGTTTATTTTGGAGTAAGGAAATTTCATCTGCACTTAACATGAGACTCTTTCTGGGAGGCGAGTCAGTGTATGAATCTTACAGAAACATTTATTAGTTCTTTAAGTAGTGACAGAATTCCTGCTATATTTCTTCCCCCCTGTGAAAATACTAGATTTTCAACTGACTTGTATACCTATCATTGTTCAAAACATAAACAGGAAGGAAAAACGTTAAACCTGAAGATGAGCGCCCACACACAAACTGCAGAGAAAGGACAGAACACGACACTCCTGTGCCAGGAAAGCTATGTTTGCAGTGGGACAGATGAAGCAATCTTCGAGTGTGACGAATGTGGGAGCCTACAATGTCAGCGGTGTGAAGAAGAGCTACATCAGCAGGAAAGGTTACGGAACCATGAACGGACCCGTATAAAACCTGGCCACGTCCCTTACTGTGACTCCTGCAAAGGTGCCAATGGGAACATAATGCACGCCAGTATGACAGGATCTAGGCAGAGAGCAGCTGTGAGGTGCCAGGTGTGCAAAATAAACCTCTGTGTGGAGTGTCAGAAGAGAACACATGCTGGGGGGAACAAAAGGAAGCACCCTGTCACCGTGTACCATGCTGGCAAAGCCCAAGAGCAGCAGGAGGAGGAGGAGGGAATGGACGAGGAGACCAAGAGGAGGAAAATGGCAGAGAAAGTTGTCAGTTTCCTCTTAGTAGATGAAACTGAGACGATTCAGGTAAGAACTACTGTGGTTTAGTTCAATGGGCAAGATCCTGTAGTTTCTGTGTTAATCACACCTCATGATAGTCTGTTAGACTAAACTAGTAATGTAACAGACGGCAACAGTAAGAAATTGAGGATAGCCTATTTCTGGCACTAAATGAATATCTTGGGCCCAAAAGACTCAAGTGTCTGGGAATGGACTTGCTCGTGGGATCATCAAAAGGTCAAAACCTTACCTGTAGCAAGAGCCTCCTCTGTGAGGCTTGGTAAGTGGAGCTGGTGAAAGAATTGACTGTACTGAGACACATCCAACTAAGATAAGTGCTCTCTGTGCAGGATGCTGATCATTCCTGAACAAAATTGAACAGACAGGATTGCAGTAGATATCCTGCAAATAGGAATGCTGGCAGCCAGTCTCATCCCATATGACTAGGAGAGGGCACTGAACCAAGCAGTACTACAGCCCCCTGTTACTCTCTTTTAGCACTAATAAATTATCTGATTTTTGAGAATTTGGTAAAGTAAAAATAACTGTCCTATAGAGAGTCTTGATGTGTGCCATCCAAGTTCTACAGACACCATGGTTAAGCTATATTGCTTGTCGCAGATATCATTCCCAAGTTAGCCTTTTGCTGAAAGAAGGGGAGACTGGCCACCAAGTTGGGGTAGGCCTGCCAGTAATAATAATAAATTACTCATTGACTAGAAACAACTGCTTAGGAGAAATTATTTTACAGAGACTTGTGTGCAGTACTTGCAGTTACTTAACTCTTCTGGTGGCCTTTATGCTTGGTAAGCATATGCATGTTACAAAAGGCAAAATATCCTTGTTTTTATACATGAGAAAAACAGAAATATAAAAATACAATGTGTGGAAGTTACAGAGCAGGTTAGTTATACAACTCAAAATTCAACCTCATCTTCTGACTTGCAGTTTGCATACTACATACTAAACCTCTTGCAGCAGACACTGAAAGAAAATGTATGGTCACTTGGAGACTCAGTGTGTGTTTGCTGTAATTTAACTTGTTCATGCTACTAGTGGTAAAAGAATTGTGATGATACCCTCGTTGCTGGTGGGTTAGTCATTTGCATCCATTGTCCTAACAGTCAACATGATGTGTCCGTCTTCCCAATGCTATAGAAAAGATACTTGGGTCACATTTTGGTCCATTCAAGTATGCCAACTGATAAATTCTCATGGCTTTTGGAGAGGGAGGGGAGGAAAGAATGATAGTCCTTAGGATGCACTGACATAGGAAATGCACCATCTACCTATAGGACATCAGTGACTGTAAACTGAGTGAATGATTGAGTTTTGAGTTTAGTAGCAGTCTTAAACTTGTCTGCCTCTTTCAAGTGCACCCACTTCCTCATAATGTGTGTAAGGTGCAACTCTTTAAGTTGCAGGCATTTCAGTAATCTTTATCTCGCCACTAGAGCAAGTTCGGAAATGCCTTAGCACAGGGCTATCCTACAAAGCTGCTCATGAACTGTGGCGTTGTTGTAAGTTACCTTTATACTCATAAATTTGTAATCCATATTGAGGTAGAGTTCTGGCTGCTCTTGCAAGCAAGTGCTTTAGTATTTAGATGTCATTGACCATGAAGCCAACCTCCTTATGGGGACAGCAACTGCCCTTTATTGGATCGTAACAATTTGATCAGAACAGGTTTGAGAAATCTCTGAAATGATTTTGCCGCTTATTAAGATGCTGAATCAGAGTTTGTCCATCTGGAGCGATCTTCTCTTTCTCATAGCTGAATGCTTATGTGACATCTCACAGTGAGTCTCAGAGCAGTTTGAAAGTTTTTAATCAAAATATTTTCTGGCAGCTGGAACTTGAAGAGTGCTTGCTATTTTGGTGATGTTTCTGTCAGTGAGTATGAGGACCTTTATTTAGAAAGGCTTGATTTAGAAAGGAAAGTGATCTTAAGTCTTTTCTTTTGTACTTCTCGTTAGTAAGATGATTGCTGATTACTTAGGGAGTAATCTTTGGGATGTTCTTTATTTAAACAAACATTTTCTTCAAGATGCCAGAACTGTAATAACCTGAAATATGGTGATATTGTGTGTATGGAAATACGGAGTTTTATGTGTTTCTTTTTTTTTTTATTCTTTTTTAAATCTTATTTAGCCATCTGTTTTTTCATCTTTGAAACATGAATATTGTTGTATTAATTAGGAAATGAGAGGGAACTGCTGATCTGCTAACAGTTATAGATTCTGCCAAAGCAATGATCAATGCTATTACTACAAAATTAGGTTGAGCAAGTTAAACTGCTGAGCAAACATGAAAGCAGATGCTGGTATATATACTTGCTGATATGTACAGGTTTACTATCCTTTACTTGAAAGTAATTCAGTGAGGCAAGAATTCAAGGCAAAGTGATCTCAGTTTGTTTTTCCTTTGAAAGTTGGAGTTGTTAAGCATAAGTGGGTATCTCCCATCTTACTGTTCCTATTGGTTTCTAGAAACTAGTAGTTCTGAAACTCAAGGACATGTTTATAGTGCTGAAGCAATGACTGAGCTACCTCTAGATCCAGAGGCAGTGTAGCTTCATCTGTGAGGAGCTGTGTCTGAGCAAAGTAGCATAGCTGAGAGGCAGAGATTCTTAGCTGGGGCTCAGCATTGCACTGATACAGCTATGATAATTCTGAGATCTGCATAATTGTCTTTGTGCCATGTTGCACAGATGTGCTGGCCTGCTCAGAGCTAGCTTGGAGCTTTTTGCTCTTTGCAGATATGTCCTCAGCTTTCTGAATTTGATTTTTTTTGTGCTGATTTCAAATCCACTTAGAGTCAGGAAAGGTCCCACTTTAAGAACCACTGGTTGTTTGCAGAGGACTGCAGTAACTTAAGTTTGTCCCTGGAAATGTAGGTTTCTCTGTGATGTTCATCACAGTAGCACTGTATCTCCGAGCATTTCAAAAAAAAAAAAAAAAAAAAAAAAAAGGTTGATTATTTCATTTTAAGAAGATGTGTGACAAGTTAAATCCAAGGTGACACTGCATATCTCTGGAAGAACTGGAGACGAAGGTTGTTCCTCAAAGTCTGACCTCTACTGTCTCATATATCATATAGTCACATCCCCAGCCATATTGACTTACACCACAAGTTTTCCTTTCTACCTTCTAGGACTTGTATACCCCATGAGACCTTGCTGAATTCTTCTGCAAAGAAACAGATCTTCTCCCTGTTTTACAGATTGGCATCACCAGCAGTTTGGACCCCATTCTTCATACTTTTTCTCAGGCCGTATTCCATTTTTGCAGTGTCTCTTCACACAACATTAAACTCATGGCCTTATCTGTCAAGTATGTAAAGCTGAGACTTCAGTTAGGTAGCTCTTGATAACTGCAGCATCTCTTTGTTGGTTGCTTTTGAGACATTCCATCTTCCTTGCTCAGAATGATATTGTAACTATTATTTCCTGAGCCAATTGCTTTGATTTTGTCTCTGTTCACTTTACATCTTCTACATCTCATCTTTGCCATGTTAGGTTCAAGCTGGCTGTCGTCTTGTTTCCGTGTGTAAATCCCCCAGCTGCATCTTCTAATCTGCTCTGTCAAGTTGTCAGCTTTTCTTTCCTATCTTTAACATACTGAATTTTCAAAAAAGCGCCTTTGTAATATCTCTAGTGCTGCCTGTCCACATAGGAGGCACTTCGCATAGGAATTTACAGAATTAATTCATGGATCTCATTTAATGCCCCCCCCCCGTTAATCTGAGATCTAATTAAAAATACAGCAAAAATCCCAACAAAACTGGACTGAGGTTAGAGTTGTTTTGCATCCTAATACTGTCTCACTATCTTTTGAACTTTTCCACTGGTCTGTATCTGTATATATCTCTTCCTTGCATTTACTTTGATGCAGTCTCTGGAACAAGAACCATTGTTGTTTTGTCTTTATACAACACCTTCACAACAGAGATCTTTACTATAAAGCATAGAGTTATGTGTCAGTTGTACAATCAATTCTATTTACTATTACTTCTGTGATAGGAGAGAGGACATGCTTAATAAGGTATAATAAGTTTGATATTTTTATCTTAGGGAACAGACACTGAGAGTTCTTACTACAGGATCTGAACAGGCTTGTAGTCTCAGTAGTGGCTTCTATCATAACATTTTGTCTAAAGCATGAGAATTTTTTTTAACTTTTTAAAAATTTTATATGTGCTGAGGTTCCTTAAATATGACTCTTCTTAAATAATAATCTATAAAAGTAAAGAAAGTCTTTCCTTGAATGCAGCAAATAGGGGGCATGCTTGATCATTATTAGTTCACTGATCCTTGACCAGGAACTAACTCTGTCATAATAAATTATCCAATCTCTGTTTAGAGAGTTTCAAGGTGCTGATAAAAGGTACTGACTTAGTTGCTGGTCTTACTAAGGAGACAGGAAGAAAAGAAAGGGTTTTTTTTCCAGCCAGTCACCGCATAAAAATAATACCCCCAGCAGTATAATTGTAAATGGGAAAAAGGAGCATCCATTCATTTCTAGGTCTCTCCTAAGGTACCCACAATGAACAGTCTTTTTTTAATTGGCACTTTTTTCCCCCCAATAGATTGTACATCTCCATCTCCCAAATCCAGCCCTGTTCCTCGAGTTCTTTATGTTCCTTCTAGCAGAGTTAGACACCTAAAGGATTAATCACTTTGCCTCAGAGAATACTGAGCAGAATCTCTATAAAGCTCTGCAGTCAAATTAGATGACAGGTATGCCACCCTTATTTAAATGCTGGTCATTTTATACAGTCATTAAATAACCAGCCTCTAACAGCGTAACAGTCCACCTGCCCTCTTCTGTCCCTTCTTGTTAAAAAAATTATACATACAGAGTGACAGCCCTTTGGGAGTGTTAGCTGCTTTGCTTGTATACACTCCTACTATAAACCCGCTGAAAGTACTGTGGTTTTTCCTTATTACATACTGACTTGAGCCTGGGCAAGTCTAATGATGAGAGAATGGAGAGTCACCCGGAGTATCTTGTCAACGTGTATAAGTACCTGAAGATAGGGTGTCAAAGGGACAGGGACAAACTCTTTTCAGTTGTCCCATGTGACAGGACAAGAGGCAATGGGCACAAACTGAACCACAGGAAGTTCCACCTGAACGTGAGGGGGAATTTCTTCCCTGTGAGAGTGATGGAGCACTGGACCAGGTTGCCCCGAGAGGTTGTGGAGTCTCCTTCTCTGGAGCTATTCAAGGCCCACCTGGATGCAACCCTGTCTACCATGCTGTAGGTGACCCTGCTGAGCAGGGAGGTTGGACTAGATGATCTCCAGAGGTCCCTTCCAACCTTACTGATTCTGTGATTCTATGATTTCCTTCTAATGAAGGATTCCATGTCAGTCAAAACAAGCTTACAAATGTCTTCTCTCCTAAGAGAAGTGTGCAATCTCTTAAGGTTTGTTTCCTACCTCTGTAGTGGAAAAGCATTTCTCTAGCACATATTAATGCCTACTAGTTTCTATAAAACTCTTGCTTAATTTGATTTTGGGGAATGTTTTTATACTTTCAGGGTAACACTCTCAGCTGTACGTTTCTTGTGATTTTTATCCACATCCTACGGTCTGAAGAATCACAGCCAGTATTTTTACCATGGACCTAAAGGAGGAGGAAGAAATGTAGAAGTGTATTTTTTTTTTTTTTTTTTAGGTCACTGTAATCTGGCAGATCAGAATTTGTAACTTCTATCCCTCATATCTGTTGCTGTACTACTGACTACTGATGAGTTTTCCTCCCTTATGCTTCAGGGAGATTTTCTTGCCAAAATATTTTTGGGAGTTTGTTGTCCTGCACTCCAGGAATTTTTCTCCTCTCACTTTATTTTTGATATTCCTTCCCTTCTTAGGCTATGACCAGTTTGCAGTTTCCTCACCTACCCTTCAGTGCATTGGTTTTCTGTCCTTAAAATATAGTAGTAAGAAAACTACTTTGCAATTGCTGCTCTTTATTTTACTGAACAGATACCAGTATTTTTAGAAGACAGAAGAGGCACCATCCATTCAACAAATGCACAAGTCTTTTGATGGTCCCAGGCTGACTGCTAGCTAATTTGAACATAGATAGTAACAAATATTGCTTCATTTTTACTACTGTCAAAGGATAAGACCCCCCTTTAATATATTGTTGGTTAGGGGAAAGAAAAGAAGAAAGGAGGAAAAGCGATGCCCAAACTACTTGGAAAGACAAGAAACAGCTGACACGAGGAGAATGTGCTTTTGAGAGGTGTTCTCCCTAGCTGCTGCAGTATAGTACCTCACCTTCACATGGACACCAAGCATCAGGTACACCAGTGGCCAAGTTGATGAGCTGGATTTTGTACACAGGGTGTCAATGGCAGTACTGATGCTGCAATGCTACATGGGCAATGCTTGCTCATTTCAGGAGCACAAGGTGGCAGAGCAAGACTCAAAACAGCTACCCCCTCTCCCCTTTCTTTTTCCTGGTATTGCTCTTCCACCTTCTTTATCAGGTAGCTTTCCTGTGCTGTAATTGAAATCCGTTGTCTGCTTTCTGTCTCATTTGTCCACATGCTGAAATGGGTACGGCTGTGGAAGAAGAGAGCGAGTCACAGGTGAGAGAAGCCAATAGCAAGCCATTCTGGAACTATCTGCTGCTTTTGTTTTGGGAATTTAACTAAACAGGGCTGGGAGGACTTCTAGTGCTTCCTCTGCTGTGCCCCTCTCTGCACTTATCTGCTGAGCCCTCTTGGGCTCCTGGGTACTGCCATCAGGAGGAGAACGTTTCGGGTATGTCCAAGAAAGAAAAGGGATTTAGTAGTCTGCTCTTCTTCAGCCTCTCTGGCGTTTTCAGCTCCTGTACTTCTCACTTCTGCAGGGGTAACTGAGAGGCAGGTATTGCTGCAGGTACTCCATTTAGTTTCTTACCTGGTTCATTAAGGCCTAACTTTAGGATCACATAAAGGTAAAACTTTCAGATTCCCTTGGCCTGTCCCTCAGAACATTCTACAGCTGGAAAATACTGGCTTAATTGTTCTCTAGGAAGAGCGCAATCATAGTACAGGTAAGTTTGTAAATGCAAGCCTCTTAATAGGGGCAGTGGCAAAATGTAGTGTATACACAGATAATGTAATTACCCTTAATACTAAAGGAAAGCTAATAGTTACAGCATTGACTCTCCCACTGAGTTGCTGTCTTTTGGGCAAGTCTCTTCACCTGGCTATGTCTCTGCTGTTCTGGCTATTACCTGGGGATGGTAATTGATACAGCAGCAGTATAGTCAAGTTAACAACCCTGGAGAATTCAAAACAAAAGGTACTTGGGGTGCTGAATGATATCTACTTAATTCTTTACTTTTTTTTGGAGGGGGGGACTCAAATGACACTTTAAAAGTAGTAGTATTTCTGTAGCAGTTGCATTTTACCTTGAAATCTTTGTTTTGAGTTGATGCAAAATGAAGAAGACAGTTAACTTTTCAGCTATTAAACAGGTTAGCAGGCTGTCTAATCTTTCTTCTGCTTGCAGCAGTTTTATTCAACCCAGCTGACACCTACAAAGGTAGCTTATTTTGTAATAGCAATATTTCAATCAATGTTGCCTCTTTAGGTTAGAGAGCCAACCAAATTAGTACCTCCTTATGTTCTTTATTACCCCTGTGTTCCTTTTGGCCTACAGTGGCCTGTCTTAAAAATCTGTGAAATACATTCTCTCTCCTTGGGTAGGGTTGTTGAACTGGATTCAACTCTTGTCTCTGTTTCTTTCAGGAACAAGTTCCATAATAGTATCTTTGGACATGGGCAGCCTCTGCTCTTCATTGCAGGATTGTCCATAGGTCCTGTTGAGATTGGTTTTATTAGGCTTTATACAAATCTGTGAAAATACTATCCCTAAATTCTTTTGCCAGAGCTGTGGGAAGAAACAGAATAACTTTGGTTTAAAGATTGTCGGTTCAGGGATAGTATTTTCATGGGTTTGTGCAGAGTCTAATAGGACAAGTCTCCGCAGTACCTATTGGCAGTACTGCAATGAAGGCATACCAATAGGTACAAAACGCAAAAAACTGCTCAGAAAATGTCATACAAGTGCATTCTTTTGGTTGAGTCAGAGATGTACCTAGTGTGCTTTGGAATCTGCTCACATCACAGTGTATCTATGCCTCCTTTTAATTTTTGTTCCCTGCAACCAGTGTCGAGGCACTCAGAATCTGGGCTTGAGGGTCTTCTATAGGACTCTGATTTTGAAAATGGATACCCACTGTTAACTCGACTGAAGTCAAGGTGACTAGTCAGGATAGTATGATGTTAAATGTATGCAAGTGTTTAATGGGTAAAGGCTTAATTCACTACTGAACGTGAGATTTTAACTATTGTTATGGCATGCTTAATTTTGTAAACTAATCCACTGAAAAGGCCCTTTTGGGAAAAAATCACCCAAACTATCATAAAGTGTCTTTGTAGTAACAAGCAACTCTGTGAGTAGTAGAATTAATGAAGCATCTTTTTCTGCATGTCTGCCTGCTGTTATCCATAGCTCACCCAGACCTGCTGCCTTTTTGGTAAGAAGCAGTATGTATACTGAGATGCGCTAACCATCATGGCAGTATGGTTACTGGCTAGCATATGCAGGCATGACTGCCCAGCTCACCCGTGCATCTGAATGGAGTACGCAAGAGCTGAGCTTTTCCCACAGAAAGGTTATTAGAGTCTTTCAGCTGCTTATTTTAATGGAATTTTTAGGAAATTTATGTTTTAGAGTGTATATTTCCCTATCAAATATGTCTGTGTCTTTGGCTTATGAATTTTAAGTTATATGTGGGAGACTCAGTACTTGCATAAATGCTGTTTCCATAGGAAATCATGTACAAGACAAAATATGGGAGATAAACTAGGGCAGGAAACTAGAGCTACTTAGACTTAAAAGTTGGCCTTGATTCTTCTTGAACACCTGCTTATGATTAAATCCTTGTCTCTTGTTCAGAAGCCTCTGAAAGGTGGGAGGAAGTAATGACCTGTTGAGATTTTTTCCAGCCTAAATTATCCAATGATCATAGTGGGAAAAGGGTTTGAGTTAGGACAGTTTAAGGCCCCACTCCTATCTCTACTGATGTCATGGGTTTCATAGCAGAGAGTTTCCCTTCCTCACAGGGAGCCTCCCAATCATTTTTCTCACTTCCAGTGGTAGTAAGAAACATCTGGGAATAGCAACATCTGGGAATAGCAACAAAGGTTTCTTTTGGGGCAAAAGCAGGGAGTTTCCAGCAGCTTATTTAACAACTAGTTGCACTTCAGTCACTACGATAAGCCAGATACAGTCCTTTATGTTTACACGCTGCTTGTCTGTGAGTGATGCTTGTAAAGAGCTCTGCAGAAATGTGAGTTTTGGAGGCAGCATGGTGCTGTGTTGCAGGGCATCCTTCTCAGATTCATCTTACAGGCTGTAGTTAAAGGAAGGTATCTGCTTTCTAGGTTTCTCTTTTGTTTATTTTTCAGTGTATACTGCAACTTTGACGTAATGACCTAATATTAGGACCTGGAGCTTTAGGCGTGCATCTTTAAGACTTCTGCGTTAAACTACTCTGGATAGAAATTCTGCCAAAATTTGCAGACTTTGTCATACAGAACTAGTCTGTGTTGAAGTGGATCGATCTGATAGTTCTGTTTGGTTTCCAGCTTTAATGATTGATATGTTGTTCTTAAGATTCATTACCTAAAATTGTCTCAATCTTGTGTTTAAAAGTTCAGGGCTGCCTAAAATACCAAAAGTTGCAAATCTTTCTTTAGCTTTCTTTGCCATCTTTTCTTCTGTTTTCAGCTATGTTTTGACTTCTTGCAAGCATTGTCTTTACAGTTTTCTGAACTGTAGGGCAGAATTGCTTGTATTGCAAGCCTTAAGTAATGTTTTGAGGAAAATAGTATTTTCTTCACTTGATTGCTTTGCCCACTTGAACTTGAAGACTAATTTGTTTCAGATGTTTGTGATTTTATACTGTTACATATTTATATTTATGTTTTTATGAATTTTGTAGCTTATTTTTCCATGTTTTAAATTTATATAATTTTTTAGTGATTTAGTGGTTGTGTATCAGAAGCTATTGTGGTATGTTCGTCAAACAAATCTAAAGATTCATAAATTCCATGATGTATATCATGAGATTTTTCTTTCTTGATTGTAGAAAATGTATTTTAGCTTTTAAAAGTACTCTGCTAAAATAAACTCAAGCACAGTGTAAGATTTCAAAATGCGACAACAAAAACACCAATGTAACTCAAAATGACAGTGTAAGACTAACAAATGAAGACTGTCTGATGATTACTATGCAAAGCACTCTTGATTTTGTTTTCAGCTATTGTGTGGTTGTGGTACAACCCTAGCTTTGTGCACCACTTCCGTGAATATTAGCAAGTCTTAAAGATTTCTTGAATAGCTTTCGAAAGAGAAAAGTGTGGTAAAAATGTCTGGTTCACTTAATGTGTTTGTTTTGCCTGGAGGCAGAGTTAAAGTTGCGTAAGTACAGGTCATTGGAAACTGTTCTATTTTATGGGCTTTGTTCCTCAGCCTTAAAGTTTTATTGTTTGAATAACATTCTTTCCAAGAAGTTCATGGGCCGGAATGTCACTTCAGCAGTTCTTATTTTTCTTGTCTCTTCTTAAACAATTCTACTTTATTATTGTTTAGATCTAGGAAACCTGTTGTGTTAGGTATAATACATTTCCAAGTACAGGTGACAAGCAGGTTTCAGATTGAAACATGGTCCGCAGCAGCATGATGTAAGGTTTTGTGTTTTCTTTAGCTATAAAGTTAGCACTGGCTGTAAAGTTCCTTGTCCCTCCTGCTGAAGGCCTTCACCTTCAGTTCAGTACGACTCCAAGGGAGTAACTGCATGGATGGGTACATGACAACTGTTAGCAGAAACCCAATGCTAAATGGAAAGAAGACATGATTATAACCTATGATTGGAGAAAAGCTTTTCTTTCTACAAGACATGACTTACTCTCATCAGCTAAGATTTATAATAGTGTAAATGAATCTCTGATACTAGAAATGGCAAAATGCTTTAGGGAAATAGAGGAGAGGCTAGAGGGAGATATCCTTGTTTTAAGCAGACTTACCAAGTTTTTATTCCTAACTGGCATTGCTGTGCAATTTAAGGATGTTTTCATATTTACCCCCTGCTGTCATGTCAAAGATGTGCCGCTCCTGGGCAGTGTGGTAGTGTGCACAGCTATGGAAATGAGGCTCCTTCCCATGTGCAGCTGAAAGTGGTACTGTGCAAACTTCTTTCTGCTTCCTCTGATATGAGAAACAAAAGCAAGAAGCAGGATTCAAGTCCCACAGGGTTTAGTACTTAAAGACACTTAGTACCCCCACCCTGACTTCAAATAGCTTAAGGAAACTTGCTCAAGGGAAGTAAATTTGATGACTGATAATGGAGGTTGTTGTGGATGGTTCTTTGGAAGTAACATCCCAGCACTCAGCCGTAGTTAAAGGGGCATGTGCAAGAGCAAGGGTCACCTGATGACATATAAGCAAAGCGTCCTCAACCTGCAAAAGGAAAGTTTTTCATTTTTTCCCCATACTGTATGGAATTTGTTGCAACAGAATGTTTTTGGCTCCCAAAAACATGAATGGGTTCACCAAGGGGTTAGACAACTCCCTAGAGGATAGGTCTGCTGGTTCTCTATCAAACATGATTATTCAGATGCAGCTTCTGCTTGGGAAGTCCTTTGGCATCTGACTACTGAGAGGTAGTAAAACATACTGGGAAATATTTACTTTTTTTCTTAAGTTCTTTCTCGCCCATTACTGTCAGACTATTGGACTAGCTGGACTTTAGGCCTAGTTCAGTACATTCTTGGGCTTCCAGGTGATTTACTTGTCTCAATGACTCCCATATTCCTTCCTGCAGGGGAAATCTGAGCGAGCCTACAGCATTAGAAAGGGGTAAACAGCTCAGTGCTTAGGATATCTGATGTGATGTTCAGGGTAACTTCTCTGCTGGAGCCACCTGGATTAATGATCTGAAACCAGCTTTTGTTCTGTCTGGCTCAGAAATCCAGCTCCTCTTTCCACAGTAAGTTGTCTTGACATTGGTGGTAGTTAAAGTACGCTGAATGCAAAAGAAAACTGGTGCTGCAGGCATTTATGTTAGCTTAGCTTGGGACAGTTTCAGCTACAGTGGGGCTTGTGAGTTGGCTCCTGTTTCTTAGTGGTGGGAATGCATTGCAGAGCTATCCTTATTCCAGTGGTCCCTGTTGTCCTTTGTGTCTTCTGGCATTACTGACACAGCCCCTTCCAGAGACTCTGCCAAACTGATACTGGGATAATACCGGAGCTACTTAAAAAGACCTTAGTTATTAGTTTCCCTGCCAATACTTAAGCAGCTGTTTAAAGACTGTTACTTCCTTTTGCTGTCCAGGGGTATGTTAAGCAGAATTATCAGGTCTGATCTGTCGCTGACTCTGGCAAAGGGAAAGGTTCCTATGGCTGTGGGAGGAAGGCAAATATAAAAGAGCAATACAACAGGCTGGAGCAGAAGTGATTGTGTTCCTCTTGCTTGCACACCTGTAACATTATTGTATAACCACAGGTGATTGTTTTTAGGAACTATCCCATGAAGGACCTGCTTTCATCCACAGAGGTATCTCCAGGGATACTTGGAGAAACTGTCATTTGAACTACCTTCCTGATGATATGCTAATAATCAGAGCTGCTAAAAAGCAAGCAGTCTCTTGTGAGCAAATATATCTTGAGCTTTTCTTGATAGTCTCCCATAAATGCTGGAAAAGATTCTGTGAACAGTTTTGTTTTCTTTATTTCCTGTTTTCCTCCACACTGTGAGGTTGCCTAAAATGCTTTGAGTCAGGGAGTAGCTATTGCAGCCCTACAGTCCATAATTTTTCTTTCTGAACACTGTTCCCAACCACAGTCTGGCACACAGTGTGTTTTTTATTTTCTTTCCAAGTCTGGATGCGGCTGACAGATTTGGCCGGAGCAAATGGGGCTGCATGACGTTTAAACTAATTTGCTGATCTAAGAATAAACTTGTTCGAAGAAACCTTTTATTACCTTCTGACCTCTGCGGATCTTGTATCCGGAGACCTTCCAACTGTATTTGCGGGGACAGGGATGGCACTTTGAATTATTCTTGCCCCTCCTCCCCCCCCCCTAAAAAAAAATAATAATCTAATGAAGGCTGCATTGCCTCTCTCTTCACTTGGGGAAACAGCCAGGGGGCTTCCAGAAGTTGAGAGGCTGACAAAAGGGGAAGCCCTGTTTGTTTTAGCTGGTGGGGATTCCTTGGAGATGCAACTGGTAAATAACCATAATGAGAAGCATGAAATCTTTGAACGCCCAGGCTCTATTCCACAATGAAAACGAGGCTCTCACACAGAGCCTTAAATGCATTTCATTCTTTGGTTTATCAGTTCCCTGTTGCTCTAGTATCTGAAAAGAAAATTCTCTATTTTAAATAACATGACATATGTCATTTAACCTGTGTAAAACCAAAGAAATGCTACCTGCTGAAGGCTGTCTGCTCTCATGTGTTCTTGAGGGGGGGGGGTTATTTGTATGTCTCCAATATTAAAAAACAAACAAACAAAAAACCCACAGTACAGTAAATTCTGAAATGGATCACTGAAGTGGTTGTTGTTTCTGTGGAGCCAATCTGACATGCTTTCCATGCCTGACTCTAGTGCATAACTTTGCTTCTTTTTTCTTCTCTGCCCCACAAAAATCTCTTAGCTGGAGCGCGGTGGAGAGGCCGTGGCGAGCCGGGCAGGCGGCGGCTAGCTGGGTTTGGGAGCCCCCTGCTGTGGATAGATGAAGCGCGGCTGAACAGGGGAGCTTTTTCTCTCTAAGCAGGTGCTCAGCCTCTGCGGGTGATGCAAGTTTAGGTCACCAAAGTACTCACCCATTCTGCATCTGAACCCAGAGGCTTACCAGGAGAACAAGGCTACCAGCAGTATCTGCCGTGCTCCGAGTCCAAGTAACTGTTCCGGCAAAATTGAAAGTAGATTATGCTCCCTTCTCTAGAAGGACTGGCTTCTCTAGAAGTGAAGTGGGTGATGTTATAGAAGCTTTATACATTATAGCTAATTACAGCAAGGCATCACTTCCAAAACACCTATGTGGTGGAACAGCCTAAACCCCACTGATGTGTATGTGTTAGAAAGCTGCTTTTGAATATTTTGCTTTGGACTTGTTGATGCTTCAGATACTTGTGAAGAAATCTGAACAGGGACTGATCACTCATTAATTCTATGAATCCTGAAACCAGCTGGGCTTTCTTTGACTGCTCCAATTGCATAATTGTAATTTTTTTTCTTTTCTTTTTTCTTTTTTTCTTTTTTTGTTTTTGGAAGGTGAGGAATGAAGAAGAATTTATTAATAAACTAGACTGCAGTCCTGACCAACATCTAAAGGTAGTGTCCATCTTTGGGAACACGGGGGACGGCAAGTCTCACACTCTTAACCACACTTTCTTCTATGGCCGGGAAGTCTTCAAGACATCTCCAGCCCAAGAGTCGTGCACAGTGGGAGTCTGGGCAGCCTATGACCCTGTCCGCAAAGTGGTGGTGATCGACACAGAGGGCCTCCTTGGAGCTACTGTGAACCTGAGCCAGAGAACACGGTTGTTGCTGAAGGTCCTGGCCATCTCTGACCTTGTCATCTACCGTACTCGTGCTGACAGGCTACACAATGATCTCTTCAAATTCCTTGGGGATGCCTCAGAGGCTTACTTAAAACATTTCACCAAGGAGCTAAAGGCTACCACAGCCCGCTGTGGCCTAGATGTTCCTCTGTCCACTTTGGGTCCTGGTGTCATCATCTTCCATGAGACTGTGTACACCAAGCTACTGGGTTCTGGTAAGTAGGGAGTAAGGCACTGAATTGCAATATGCTAAAAATTATTGGTACTCTTTACTGCCATGTAGAAGACATGGGTTTGAGTTTTACTCTCACTTGTTCCAATCTGGCAGCCAGGCTATGGAAGTAGCATGCCATTCCCTGACGGCAGTCTGGCTACCCCAGGTCAGCTAGAGTAATCCTCTTAATTGGCTGGACATCAGCACTGACTAGTCATTAAGTGAGTTCTACCAGCCTTAGAAGCAATCATTGTACAGCATCATGGGTGCAGGTGTATGGCAAGCAAAGGTAAAAACTGAGACACCATGAGAGTTTTGGCAGGAATATGGAGAATCCTGTTGCAAAAAATAAGTAAAAACAAAACATGCAGAAATTAGGATGAACAAAAAGAATGAAATTGATGGACATAAATACAATACCCTCATTCTTCTTTATTAAATTCTGTGGGCCTAGGTCATTCTGAGGCTGGTGTAGAGGTGAGACTGAGGTTATGATGGCCCAGGGTTGATAATTTGGCACGACTTCTCTAGGCATGTATCTGATGTGGCCAAAGCAGCAGGCCTGGCATGCTGTTATTTCTCATCCCTTTCAGTGTATTTCATCAGCATTTTTAACTTGGCTTATGTCACAGTAGATTGCGCAGTAGATTTAAACTGTGTGGTTTATTGGCATATCTGAGTGAAACGTACTGTCCCCTGGAAGTTAAGTGTATTTTGTTTCTGACCTTTCAAGGATGTAAATTTCCTCTCCTGGCCCCTACGTTTTTTTTTAACATGCATGCAGAAACCTTTCTTCATGCTGTCCATTTCTAGTGCTTTAATGAGCAAGAGTCCAAATGAATTGGCCTAGCTTCCCTGCAGTGCACAAGTCTCAGACCTGCCATCTGTGAACATCTGGGAGTCCTCTGCTGTGTAATACCTCTACAGCACCCTGCTGGCCCGCATTCTTGTTTGTGCTTTTCTAACCAGGGAGCTCTTGAGCTGGTAGAAGAACTTGGCATTCTTTGAGCATATTATTACAGTGCCTTCCTAACTTATTTTAATTAACCTGCCAAGGCAGTTCTTTTTCTTACATTGCCAGTTTGCTGATTAACAATACGGAGTTTCATATAGCTGATGAAATTTGCTGTTTCAGCAGGTCAGAGTCAGTGACCTGTAATGATACTTGCACTTGTGTGTGAAGTCAGGATAGTAAGAAAAAGAAAACACCTCATATGATCACTTATTTTCATGGTAGGAATACGAAAGAAACCTGTTCATTTAGCATGTGGATTTGCAGCAACCTGCAGTCATCTGTTGTAATGAATAGTTGTGAGATGAGTGTGTTTATGTAGTTTTAGGGTAGGGAAGAAGGGCCTGTCTTAAGTCTGAAATGTACAGCAGGTGCTTGGAAGCAAGCGGAAGAACATATTGCACTCTGGGGGTCTGATCTGATGTGACCAGTTCTAAAGTGCTTCACCTTGCACAGAGGAGTAATAAGGACTTGGTCTTTCTTGCTGCGGAGTTGGCATGGAGAATAAGCTGCCCATGTAAAGTTCCTGTTCTTATTCTCTAGTTATCAGATACTGGGGCTAACTATGCTAAGTGCTAGGATTAACTATGCCAGGTTATATTCTACTGAGAAGAATTAGCACATGTGCTAACGTAAGTTTTCTTACGTCATGTCAAAAATGGCTACTCATTCTATGTATTCTCATTCTGTATTTCCAGACCTAGATGTTTCCAGATTTACCTGTGGTTTTACCTGAATCTCTGAAACTTAGTCTTAGACTCTAAAACTGTCCCTTGAAAAAGTGTGGTTGCTCTTGAAAAATTGTTTTTTAATTACTATCCTACTTGCAAAATGGAACAATGGCTCCATTCCAGAAGTATGTGGATATTTAATTAGGAAACTACCAGCATGGTTTTGCATATGAAAGCACCATTCAATTTTAAATATTGTTTTAAACCACAATTTTTTATGTACCTGTTGATACTCTTGTATATAGATCATCCCTCTGAGGTTCCTGAGAAGCTCATTCAGGATCGGTTCCGGAAGCTAAGCTGCTTTCCTGAAGCTTTCAGCTCAATCCACTACAAGGGAACAAGGACTTACAATCCTCCAACAGACTTCTCCGGACTTAGGCGAGCTGTGGAGCAGCAGCTGGAGAACAATACCACTCGATCCCCTAGACAGCCTGGGGTTATCTACAAAGCACTTAAAGTAAGTCCTCTGCTATAAAGATCTCTATTCATATCACGTTGCCATTTACTGTCAGCTGCAAGTAATAAAGCTAGAAGGAGGGAACCAGTGATGCAGACTTGCAGGTATCTGGAGATAAAGCAAATCTTTAACATAGATGATGATGATGGTGACTTTGCATAGCAGTCAGGTAGGCTAGGTAGTTCTTACTTTAAGAGACTCTGAAAGGTCAGGAGAAAAGTTGAAGGATAAAACAGGATCAAGGCAAAAAACTGAACCAGGAAGAAGTTGACTGGGGAAGAGAAAGTAACTGTTGTTGTGAGTGACAAGCACTTACAATGAGCAAGCTGATGGATTTAGCCCAGAAAGGGTTATTGGTGAAGTTCCAAAAGATGGCCTCAGTGCAAGGGGAGGGGATGCAGGAGACTTGGAGGGAGTTAACAGCAAGGAAATCCTGGCATTGACTGTGTTGTTAGGCAAGGGCTAGAAGGCAAAAGGGAGGAAGAAGATCTAGCAGTACCTAGAAAACTAGATGGGATCAGGCCAAATGATGTATCATCTTGGAGGTGCTGCAGTAGGTCAGAAGGCCGAGGAAAGGGAAGTGGTGGAGAAAGCAGCTGGTGATTTTTTTTTTTTTTGCTTGATTGTTTTTATTTTTTTTTCTTAAAGATTTACCTTGCCAGAATGTCAAAGGAGTTTTCAGATCTTGAAAGTTTGTAGTCCCTCCTACAAGTTTCCACACATTTGTACCACCTCATTAGCGGGATATTTTAATTGGCCTGGAATATCACAGCTATCACTTGAAACTTTGTGGGAGGGGGGAAGGGGGAAGGCATGCCTGCAGAATAAAGCAATTTTAACAGTCCATCCTGATGTTGGCGACAGCCACTGGAACAGCTAACTCCAGCTGCCCTGCATTTGGGGTAGCTGAAGCAGAGAAGGGAATGCCAGGGCAGCTTGTATCATAATTCCTTGCATTAGGAAGCAACTGGCAGCAGGGAAAAACAGCTGGAGAGGTTATTCTAAGCATTTAGTTTCATTTTTAGGTACCAATTGCAGTAATTGAATAAGGAAGTTGCAGGTAGGGATGCTAGTATGTCTCAGTTCCTGTTAGTAGCTTGCTGTCTTCAGATCACTACCATGTAAAATTAACATTTTTTGCTTCATTTCCTAAGGATACAAGACTTGGGAGATATCTGGGTGGATGTTCATCCTCTGTAACTTTTGAATCCATTGGCCAGTATAGTCAAACTTGAAAGAAGTTTCAAAGATAATTTCCTAGAAATGTTGTGACCTCAGATGTCTACATAAAAGTCTTATCTGAGAAGGGCTGTGGGGAGAGGTATCTATATGTGTGTGCATATACGCAAAGTCAACCCTTGTTAGACAGCAGAGGTGTGCCCCCCCACCCTCCCAGGAGGAAAGAGGGGGAAAGGCAGACATTATAGTTACCTCAACTGTGGAAAGAGTTTCAGTTAGATCTTTGCCCTCAAAGATATCCATCGAAAAAGCCATCCAAAAGGTCCTTTGTTACATTGCTTCCAGATATACTTGTTTTCACCATGACACCCAAAGGAACTGAAAAAGTCAAGGGTTCCAAGGCTAAGGGCTGACTTAATCTGAGTATGGATGCTTTTAGGAAAGGGAAAATACACCTTTGTCTCAGTCTTGCAGTTTCACTAGTCTAGGAAAGAGCAATTTCTTGGGAGGACGGAGGAAATTTCAGGGTAGTACTTTCCAAACTGAGGGATAAAGAATGTGCCCTGGTGTACTGTGAGAAATGGCCCTTCAAGATGCTTACTGGAGACTTGAAAGTGCAAGCGGCCTTTAGCAGCTATTTTGGGCATGAAGGTGTTGGCACAGAGGTGGATGCAGTCTTGTCCCACCCATTTCTGCTGTAAAATTCAAGGAGGAGGCGAGGAGAAAGGAGAAAAGTTCAAGATTGGACCTGCATGGTTTCCAGGTTAGCAAGGCATGATTTATTAGCTGTGTACTCTCTTTAGCTCTCCCTTCAGGAAAGGAACACGTGCTTTTACCTTGTAAAAGTTTTCAGAAAATGTCTGCATTACTCCATCTTCTACCAGTTCTTTCTTTCTTTTGTGTTTGACAGGCTCTAAGCGACCGGTTCAGTGGGGAGATCCCCGATGACCAGATGGCTCACAGCTCTTTCTTTCCAGATGAATATTTCACATGCTCCTCTGTGTGCCTCAGCTGTGGGTAAGCGGATGAGAAATGCACCCTGATCTTCTAGGGGACAGTGCTGCCCTGGTTACAGCTACAGAACACAAAGTTTCTGTGGAGTCTTGACACCTGACAATATCAGATTTATTACATACAATATATTTTATTTATAGTACTTTAGGACAGAATTTCCTTGAAATCCAATTCCTGTGTGAATAGTACAGCTGCTATTACTGTGTACCAGACGGATGCGTGGTCTTGGCCAACTCTATTTTGTCTTTTTCTACAAAGTTATTCTGCTTATATCCTTCCCACAGTTGGTTCATGAGCACATGGGCTGAGTATTGCACAAGGGGCAAGAAGAAAGGAGTGCTCTAAAGAAAACCTCTGAAATCTCCCATGGTGACTGTTCCTGCCATTTTTGTTACATAAGCAATACTAAAGCAAACATCACCATGGGCCTGGACTGTGACTAGCAGGCATGCTGACTTGATTCCAAATGGAGACCCAGATTGGATTTGATTAGAGCTGGGCTCTTACCGCTCTATGGAGAGCCCAGAGATTGAGCCTGAAAAGACAGTAGGTGGCACTCACTGCTTTGAGTCCATAAGGTACTGTAGCAGCATGATGTTATGGCTGATTATGCTTATGGAAATGCTCTCTCTGAAAAGGGGAAATTAAGCTATATTACCACTTTTTAATGCACATTAGAGAGTCTCTAGGCTGCAGCGTTAACTCTGTCCTGGCCAATTTCCAAACTTAGCTAGTTCTATCTAAGAGTCTCTGTGAAATTTAAATTGGGCATACTGATTGCTTCCCACACTAAATTGTTATGTGGTGTTTGTTACTGTGAAACAGCTGCTATACCTTCCTCCAAAGAGCATTCATTTTGGAGGTAAATGATGTCATTGCTGTGTGTACAGTTGTGAATTTGTTCCGGGATTAGAATGGCTCTAAATGCAAGATAGCAATATAAACGAGCTTTTAGTGACATCTATCCTGTATCTAACAGGATCAGCTCATGGTTTGCTTTTGCATACTCAGGTGTGGCTGTAAGAAGAGCATGAATCATACAAAGGAAGGAGTCCCTCATGAATCCAAGAGTCGATGCAGATACTCTCACCAGTATGATAACAGAGTCTATACTTGCAAGGTGAGTGGAGCCACAAGGATGAGGTCTGAGGAATGGAGAAGGGGAAAGGATGGCCTAATGAATGAGGACATCAGGTGTGTGCCAACTTCCTTGCATTTTTTTTTCAGATGGAAGAGGTGCTCTGGCCTCAGCAAGACAAGTTGATTCCCACTGAATTTTTATTTTTGCTTGGAGATGTCACCGCTCCATGCTATGCATTATTTGCTATCTAAATTGTCAGTTCAGCTGCTCAACTTGGATGATGTTGACCTCCTGCACACTGGATGCAGTTGCTGTCCTTGCTTGTTTCTGCCCATCTCTCAGTATTAGCTGATTTTTCTGAAGGAAGTGTGCAGAAGACAGGAAAATTTTCAGGCACCATCATGGTTTTCATTATTATAGAAATATTTTCTAGATGATATTACTGATAATGGATTTTTGTTAAACAGGTTTGATATGTGGCCCCTTTGCCTTGAAGACCATGGTATGGCAATTACACCCTTCAAGTGGCCGAACAGCTGTGGGGCCTGGAGCCTGGGATTTCCAAGCATGCAATTCTAATTGAGTGTTTGTGTTGTAGGCCTGTTACGAACGAGGCATGGAGGTCAGCGTGGTGCCGAAAACCTCTGCTTCCACTGACTCCCCTTGGCTGGGCCTTGCCAAGTATGCCTGGTCAGGGTAAGTACTGTAGCTGAAAGGCTCTCTGTTGCCTCTACTCTGCCTAGTCCTGTGGACCTTGAGCACGTCACTGAGGTAACGTTTTCTCCTTTAAATTCCCCCTTGCAGATACGTGATTGAGTGCCCCAACTGTGGGGTGGTATACCGCAGCCGGCAGTACTGGTTTGGCAATCAAGATCCCGTGAACACTGTGGTGAGGACAGAAATTGAGCATGTCTGGCCAGGGGTAAGTCTGGTTGCTAGATAGTCTTTGTGTATGTATTGCATCCCGGCACATGTCTGTGGTGGTTCTTCCAGATGATGGTGGAGAAAATGAGTTGACGTTCATCAGAGCAGCTCCCCTGTCTTTGCTGTTTAAAGGGACTTTTTCAAGGAACTTCAGTCAAATTTTGGCTAACTTGAGATGACCGAGTTGCCAGCTTATGCACACTTGATATGAATGTTACACCATTAAAACTTGCATTTATGTTTCAGACCAGGACTGGTGAAATTTTTCTTGTACTTGCCCTCCAGCCTAACAGGAACAGTGGGTTGCAGAGCCATCTGTTTATAAGAAATGAAGCTTCCCTGTTTTTATTCTCAAATGAATGCCTATTTCATTCCAGACGGATGGATTTTTGAAAGACAACAACAATGCAGCCCAGCGTCTGTTGGATGGGATGAATTTCATGGCACAGTCAGTGTCTGAACTTAGTCTGGGACCCACAAAAGCTGTGACCTCCTGGCTGACAGACCAAATTGCACCAGCTTACTGGAGGCCCAACTCTCAGATCTTGGTAAATAGCAGCTGCTGTACTTCTGGGCTCTGGAGAAAAGCTTTTGCATAGTTAAATTTTTTCTCCACCCTTTAAGTAATATAGTATCTAGTAGATTCCAAATGCTTCTTATTCCCTTGCAGCAAGCCCTTCTCCTGCAATTTATAGAAAACTGAATTGCTTTCGGCTCTTTCCGTTCTTGACATAGCCAAAGAAAGTGTGAAAAGACACACTACCTTGCCAAAGAGATTGTTTCCTCCCTCCTTTAGTGTGACCTCCTCTCCTGACAGTATCACAGCTGCAAATCCTGGCTCGCATGCACTTGCTCTTGAAAGTGAGAATGAGCACCTCAAATTCTGGATTCTGCTGTTGATAGTCCTATTTTTATAGGTGCAGAGATTCAGCTCTGATTTCATATTTGATACAAAACTTGGTTTTAGCAATTCAACTAGCAGTTTCCCTGTGTCTTGCAGAAAACATATTTCTTCAGTGAAAATTGCCTTCTGAATTCTTTCCCCTCCATGATCAAATAACCATGATTTAGCCCTGTACAGTATGGATGTGATTATTTGTGCTTGTGACCGAAGGGGTTGTGGCAATTTATTGGTTTAACCATGGTACATCTACCTATCTGAATGACTTCCTGGGGTAAAGTTATAGGACTAGCATCACAAGCTCAGTTGTAACCATCTTTTTCACAATTTCAGTCTTGAGTCTTGCCCTTCTGGGATTCTGCTCCCCATTTTCTTTTATGAGACTATTAAGGAAGATCAAGCTAACGACTTCTCTTTCTGTTTTGTCCTGTTCAGAGTTGTAAGAAGTGCAACATGCCTTTTAAAGATAATGACACTAAACATCACTGCCGGGCCTGTGGAGAGGGCTTCTGTGATGGCTGTTCTTCCAAAACCCGTCCTGTGCCTGAGCGAGGCTGGGGACCAGCACCAGTGCGAGTGTGTGACAACTGCTATGAAAACAGGGGCATCCAGTTAGGTAATTTGGAGTTGATTGAGATGGAATTATCCCTGGGTAGTGTTCTGAAGTCTTTGTCCCTGACTCCTGGATCACAGCCAGCCTCACTGGGTGTTAGACAATGGTATTTGGTAGATAACAGCTCAAGTTGGGCTTTGGCCCATTTTTTGTGGGGAAGCTCAAGAGCTTGATGTCTTTGGCATGGAAGGTGAAACTTGTCTCCCTATGTGTGAATGACTTTTGCAGTGAGCTACCAGGTACCTGATGCCTGATAGAATCATTTTCTAATTGGATCTTTGCTTTGTTTTCCCAGTACCCACTGATGGTGTGGAAACGGTAGCAGGGTTGGGATATTTTCGTTTCAGCAGATTATATGTTTTGTCCATTGTTGTTGAAAAGAAAGCAAAAACTTTGCAATCGAAAATTGGGGAGGTGGTAAATAGCGGCTGACAAGGTCCCAAGCTGTTTTTTGAGTTTGTTGCTCTTTTTGCTGACATAAATAAGCTGAAACTTGGCAGAAATTATCCTGGAGCTGGGAGCTGAACCCTTTACTCTTGTGTTACACAGATGTGGCTGAGCTGCCTACAGATGAGGAAGGGGGAACACTTATTGCCAGGAAGGTTGGGGAAGCTGTACAGAACACTCTTGGAGCAGTGGTGACAGCTATGGACATTCCCTTAGGTGAGCTCTGTTCTCTTTGATGGCTTTTCTGTCTTGGGGCATTTTGGATTTCACAAGGCAAAACTTGATTAAACTACAAGTCTGTCTGTATGACAGATTGGCGCTTCCTATATGATACCACTATTAATTGAGGGCTCCTGTTCTCCACTGTTGCTCCTAATTGGTTCTAGAGCCCCCTGCAGCAATCTTGCCTAGTATTTCCTCTTGGATTTCAGTATACTGTTTTTGCAGTTCATACTTTTTCTTTTCTCTCTATTGCTCATGTGTACGTGCATCCAAAATGCAGTTTTGTGCAGTTCCGTAAGGACTGGCCAATTAGGAAGCATTTTATCAGATCTGGTTTTGTTCCGGAGATATGGAGTGCCTATATGTCTGTGGAGTCTGCTAGCACTGAGTACTTCTTCAAGGGTTAGTTGAGAATCTGAAGCTTTCTGGGTTGGTATTGACAGGAAAGTAGTTAGGAATGTGGTCTTGAACGATGAGCTTTGTACAGTGAAAGCTTGCTGGTCTTTAGTATGGTGAGTAGCAGCTCAGCAAACACTTGATATTTGAATCTTCTTCTGTTGTGCAGCTGACCTCCCATGCATTGCTCAGGTCATTTCATGGCTTTGCCTGCAGTGTGTCCTGCAATCACTGATGGGCTGTTTACTGTCCAACTCAATGGAAGGAAAAAATAAGTCTCTTTCTCAGTTCAGATGGCACCTGTGTTTTGGAACGTTTGATTTGGTAATTGTGGTGTTTTGGTCACCAAGGTAGAGAGCAAGTCTTTCCAGGTCTGGGAGAGGTTAGGAGTAAGGGAAGATTTTTTTCTTTTAAGGAAAAACAATCCATCCCTTTGAAGAGAGGCAGAATGTAGGTAAAGGTACTAAAAAGCAGAAAGGCCTAAGTAGAAATGGCTACCTGTGACCCTGAAGTATTCTGTCAATAGGTGGTCTTTCACTTTATGGCAATGATATGACTGGAAATGTGCCAGTTCTTCCCTCTCTGCGAATGAAAAAATGAAAGCAGTCTTGACGTGCTCATGTTGACATGTTCTTTTGTTCTCCTTCTTTCTTCTTCCCACTTCCTCCAAAGGTCTGGTAAAAGATGCTGCCCGACCTGCATACTGGGTACCAGACCATGAAATCCTGCACTGCCACAACTGCCGGAAGGAATTCAGCATCAAGCTCTCCAAACACCACTGTCGGGCCTGTGGCCAGGGATTCTGTGATGAATGCTCACATGACCGCAGAGCAGTTCCCTCTCGTGGATGGGATCACCCAGTCCGAGTTTGCTTTAACTGCAATAAAAAGCCTGGTGACCTTTAACCCCAGGTTCTTCTCCAGATCTTTGCAATTCTTTATGTTCTCAGGGTTACAAACAAAAATATCTGGTCTCCCTTTCATCTTTTAACCTGTTGCAGCCAGAGTGCATGTTTCTGGCCTCCTCTCGTGTGTTACATCCATCTTGGAACACTGGGAATGAGCTTGAGTTCAGTCTTCAGGTTTTAATTTCAAATTAGCTGGGAAAGAGAGGGAGCTCACCCATGAACAAACCAAAATCCAGTGTATTTTATTCCAGTTTAAATATACATACATATATGTATCTATGTGTAATTTAGTATATTAAGAATGCAGTTGACTAATGAAGCTTTGAGAATTCCTATTTCAAATGATGGATGATGTTGTTCCTTGATATATTGGATCAGATTTATGGCCTTCTGATTATTCTTTTGGAAGATCTTGCTGATCATGGTGTCCTATGAGGAAGGGAGGAAGGTTTGCACTCTGTACTGCCTGGAAATCACAAGCATCTCCAGTGTTGATTTATGATCCCATCTAATAATGGGAGCAACCCTACATCAGGAGGTGCTGTTCTTCTGTCCCTGGAAGATTAAAGCTAGACTCATCAGCAAATGTGTTTGAATTCTGATATGAATAGTGGTCTTGCAGTGCAAGAGGTATCAATTTGAAATAAGTTCCCGGGTAGAGACTAATACTGTTCTCAAAGGTATGGCACATATTCAGAATCTGCCATTTCTGCTTCAGTACCAGATCAAAAGGTAACAAGGTCTTACTCTCCCTGACAATGTTCTCATGCACTCAGGTTTTTTTTTTTTTTCAAGTTTCTCTACTACTTGTTGCAGTTAAGTTTTGTCTGGAGTAAAACAAGAGACAGGTTACATAGGCAATTCTGAGATACGAGGTTTGAGTTCCTTGGGTTGTGGTGACTTTTCTGCCTCTTTACGTGATCTCTAAATCTATGGAGCCTCCGTGTTCACAGATGTAGTTGCATAGAAACTGCACAGATTTGACTTATCTTTTTTTCTAATAATAAGAATTTACAAATCCACCTGGAAAATGGAAACTTTCTTCTCTGCTCTCAGCAAGTGACACTTACTGGACTTCATCCTTTATTAGTAAAGGACTGCGTTGAATTTCACTGATTTTATCATCTGAAAGACCACTTAACTAACACTGTCTTGTACTGTGGATTTGTGGTTCCAGTGATAAAAAAGCAAGAGACTATTGTGGATTGAACTGCCTGAAATCCTCCCTTGTTGGCTTATATGGAAAAGAATTCTTCCGCCAGAGGAGACTTGTCGCCTCTGGATTGGCTGGAGTTTGATCCAATGTCCTGAACTGTGGTATTTTTTTCCCTTAGCTTGTTAAATGTGGTCTTGTGTAGATGAGTGCCCAACACCCTATTTTAGGACTGTATTATTAAATTAACTGCTATAAAAGACTTTATCTTATGAACAAGTGTACTGGCTTTTTCCTTGTAACAAGTAGTTCTCACTTTGTCTCTGAAGGAACATGCTTGCAAAGTGATTGCCCTTTCACAACTACATCCAGCCTACACATGGAAGTAGACTTGGAAGATGTTCTATGACACCTTCTGTACTGGCTAAGTTTGCTGGGTACTGTATACTGTTTTTGTAAGCAAAGTTTGCCGTAAAGTGACAGTTGCCCAAGGGAGGGCATGAGAAGAGTGGCTAGAAGTCCTCTCTTAAAAGACATCCGGCACATTCAGCATAATCTTGTGCTTCAAAGTCTTTTTATTTTTTTAATGGGTGAACAATGCCGTTACGATGTGTTGTTGGTTTGTAGGCCGTGCCCTGTGTGCCGTTCATGCATGCAGCTTTACTACCATGTTGATGCACAAAGACAAAGCAGCCGTGACGTTCCTTGTATAAAATCCTTGGCATCTGTTTCAATGACTTGTCTGATTTTTTTCCTCTGTCGCAGTCAGATTTACTGCTCAGTCTAAGAGCAAAAAACCTGTCATACACTTTTAGTACATAAGTGATCTTAGTAGCTTAGCAACTTGTTGATACACAGAGTCCGTTCTTGACCGATTGTCTTGGACCTGAGTGTTTTACATTGTTGTTTGAAATCTCTTGTGTGGTGCTCACCTGCAGCAGGGTTGGTGTTACTATTTTCAGACAACGTGGAAAGGGTTGGGTTGTTTCTGCACCCCTCACCTCCCAAAAAAACAGGCGTAAAATACCAAGTACACTGCTGTTTTCTGTAGAGCAGATCTTTTCCCTTTTCTGATAGTACAGTATGCTATGAGTACATAGAGTATAGAATGTGGGAATTAAATAGATCAGCTACTTAAAGGAGATAGATGCATGGTTTAGCAAAGCCCAACACTACCTGGTATTAACAGCATTAGGATTTTATAGCCTAAAGGACTCCAAACAATGTCTTTGAACAGAAAGCTGTACAGGAAGCGTAAACAAACAAAGTAGAAATGCTGAAAAGCTCACTAAAGTAAATAACATGGGAGCATCTGGTGCCTGAAGTGGAACTGTCATTCCGAAGATGGTTTAATACTGGCAGGAGAAACCTGTGAGAATTCCTTATTCATGAACTCTTAGAAGAGATACTTTGCCTTTAGAGGTATTGGTAGCATCCAACCAGAGTGAGTCTTTTGCAAAACCTGTCTGCAGTTGACAGCAGCCTTTCTGGAGCTCTGCAAAAGCCCGAGCCTGAATGTGTCTCATCGTGCCAGAACGGAAGGAGTCTGACACCAATGTGACTCCTGTGTGAGATGTGAAGAATACTAGCTTAGTATTTTATATGTATCCATCCATACAAAATATATATATATATATATATATATATAGCAAGATAGGACTGAGGAATGAAATTCTGAAATGTTGAATGTGAAAATCTCATTTCTTTAAAAGGAAAGGGGATGGGGGTGGAGGAGGACTTTTTTTTCAGGAAATTTCCAGAAAATCAGTATGTGTATTTTACCAGAGACATTAATGATTCACCATTAAGTTCCTGTTGGTCAGGATGATAGTCTGTCCTCTGGATCACCTGAGTTTACTATAATATTTCAGTGGTTAAAATGAGCACTTTGTCTTGGTAAGATAATAAATTTGGTTTGTCTGAGATGTCGCATGATAAAAGCATGTTTTGAGTTACGGAGTGAAATAGACTGTTCTCTTGCCAGAAATATGATGACAGGTTATTGGTAGATAAGCAAACTCTGCATCTCTTCTGAAATCCTCTCTCTCTCTCAATGTATTTTTATATATATATATATATGTGTGTATATATGTGTGTATATATATATATATATATATATATAAAAGATATATAGGAAACGCTATGAAAAATATGAATAACATAAGCATCATGGAAATTAACTGATGTACAAAATACTCCTAAAGGCATGTCCCAGTGAAAAACTAATTCCTCTGCAAAACACCAAGTCTAGATTTATAGAGAAATAAATGCAGCTGATCTGATTGCTCTATTCCAATGGATTTATTCCTGTTGTGGGTACCTATGCCGGTTATGAAAGTGGAAGATTCTCCTTCAAATAGGTGACGTGGGTTTTCCTACCCTTTTGTGAAGCAGAGAGATGTGAGCCTCAGGTAGAGCTGCTCATTTTCAGTTGGACTGCCTGCCCGGAGCCTTTGGGCCAAACTGGGCTTAAATGCATCCCAGGTGCACAGTGCACTTGATTTGTAGCTAGGGAAACAGAGGGCAGAGCAGCATGGATGTGTCAGGAAAAACTGCTGTCAGGATTTTTTTTTTCCTGTTGGTTCTCTTATTTGCCCATCCTCCTTTCCAAGTCCTCACCGGCTGAGTTGCACTTACTCAGGTTTGCCAATGTATCATGTATGATTCTGTTTGTGTCACTTCTGAATTAAACCTTTGGCTGCGTTCTGGAAAACATGACAACCCTCACTAGCTCCTGATGTCAGCGTCTGGTTAAAATAATCGCTGCCGCTGTGCTGGATCTGCTCTGCGTTTACGCTCGGTGTCTGCCTGCTGCGGCTGTGCCCCTGCTGAGAAATTCACGGACTCTCATTGCTCCGAGTAGCCTGGGTTCTGATATTGCAAGACTCTGGCTTCCTGCCTGGTCATACAGACCTTATTTGCTCTTTTTCATGTCCTTTTATTTCCAGCATAACCAGTCCAGTGAGGTTTAAGCACCAGTCTCACCTCATTTTGCAGCCTCCCTCCTGGTTTTGTTGTCAACGGATGTTTTCAGCCACTAGAGCTCCACCTGCCGGAGCTTCGGCCTTGCATTTAATTTACTGCCGTTGGCTGTATAATAACTTGGCACCAACAGATCTGTCTTTGCCTGCCAGTAATTTGAGAACAGAGAGTAATTTGGACAAGTGATAGAGCTGGTTGATTTTTTTTCCCCCTCTCCCTTTTGGCTGAGCGCTTTTTCTTGGTAAGCAATGTCAATATGTATGTTCTGTCAGTCACAGCACATAATGTCATAAAATGTTGTTGTTTGTAGTGCAGATACATATGCAATGCCATCATGGCGATGCCAAAATAAATAAAACTTTCTCTGAGGGTTTTCAAAATCAACAGTACAGTGTGTCAAAGCTAATAAATGTTACCAGAATGGCAGCTAGTCAGTTACCTTAAGCCAAAAGTGAAGTGTATTCAGCTTTGTAACTTCATTTTTATTGGATATAACTCTAACAAACATATAAAAAGCAAGACAGGCACAAGGTATTAAAGAAAGAAAAGCTCTCTGATGTAGGAGGTATTTTGACTGCAGCATTACAGAAATGACTGACCATTTGGAGATTTTGAAGCTGACTGATTTCTGACATGTTCAAGTGCTGCTTAAATCTTTCTTGTTCTGTTTGAGAGGTATTTTTACATCAGCTCTAGATCTCTTTTTTTTTTTTGGGGGGGGGGAACGACAGAGAAGCAGTAGCGTATGTATAACATACAGATGATGACTTGCAGGAAAGCATCAGAATGCCTTGCAGCTTGTAGTGGTATTAATAGAACTGCAGGTAGGAAAGAAGTTGTTTGAATGAGAAAAGGCAAATGACCCTGGTTATATTTTCAGACCTTACTTAAAATTACTCATCTGCTTTATGACTTGGTTTCCATTTTGATACAAAAAGTTTGTAAAGTGCTTTAAACTCTCTGGTTAACTCTCCTTCAAACAGCTTCTTCCCCTCTTCCCCCTCCTCCCACCAAATAATCGTGTCTAGGAAATACTTTGGGTTGATACTGACTGCTAGATTCTGCTCATAGGGTGACGTAGTGTGTACAAGCAGTCACCTTGCTCCAGCAGCTGAAGATTTGAGGTCCAAAGATGAATTACCCTTTGCCACGTTACAGCTTTTCTGAAAGCAGCTACTGCAATGGGACATATAGAAAGCATATATGAACGTATTTGGGTTTAAATTCCCACTTCCTTGTAACAAATGCTTAATGGTGGCCTAACAGTACTAGATAATTAAGCTCAAAATGTAAAAATGCCAGAGTGAAATTGTGACTAGTAAAATAATTTTTTTCAACTATCTTAGTTTCAGTATTCTTCAGGGAAGAATGACCGTGAAGCCATGTATTGCAGTAAATCAGAGTAATTGGAAAGAAATGACCCCTCTGGACCCAAAACCAATTCCCCTCTCTCCTTTAGACACTTAAAACTGTAGTTTAGGTTTCAAGCAGTTAATATTTAAGTTCTGTATGTGACCTAAAGGATTTTATGTGCTCTTCTGCAAACTGGAAGTTTTTTTCTCTAGGGCCTGTCAGTAAAGGCCGGACAGCGAAGAGAGGCCGGTGCTCCGCTCCCAGCCTTCCTGTCCCCAGCGAGCCGAGAGGACCGAGTGGTGCCTGCTGAACGAGGGATGCCCCAGCCTGACTAACCTGGGGAGCACTTAGGCCTTTCTGAAGTTTCCTGCTAGACCCAGTCCTTGCTGGCAAGCGGAGGCAAAGGAATAGGGTTATTCTGACACCGGAGCAGGAGGGTGTTGCAGTCCCCCCCCCCCCCCTTTTTTTTTTTTTTTTAGTTGCCTTGGGGTCCTAGCTACTGCTGCAGGAGGAAATGGTTGATTCGGGGTATTTCAGTGCCTCTCTGCTGGCTGTTTGTCGCTGAAGCCAAACCCTTCCCCCTGCTTCCCCTCTCCTTTCTCTTGCAAAAGCCCCGGTTGGGTGAATGGGTTTGCGCGGACATGTGTGTTTCTTTGGCTCCTCAAACCAGTAGAAGCCAAATGAGTTTCTGTTGTTTAACAGGCTTTGCCTAAAGGGAGACTGAGGGAAACAAACTGTCGTTAGTTAGGTACGATGCCTTTCTCCCACAGTTCCTAGTTCGTGTTTCCCACAGCAACTGGGCACAATTGTTGCAGGGTCTTATTCTCACAGAACAGGCACAAGTGGAGTTAAGAGCAGTGAAGAGAACTTAAAAGCTAATTTAGATTCTTGAATTAATTATTTTGATTGAAGAGAGTTTGTGATCCTTGTGGTTTGCTGCCTGCAAGCATTTGAACCACATCATAGGTTTAATAGCAAGAATACGGATGTAAAGCCCTCCAGTGTAACTGTAAAGGTGTAAGCTCAGGGCTGATCATCAGCAGTACCATTAGGAGCTTGCAGTGGGATGGTGTTAGTCACCTATTTCCTGAACAGATGCTTAGCTGCAGAATGCATTAACTAAGTCAACACACACATTTTTGAAAGTTGTACTGCATGTAGCAGAAAATTTCCCAGGTGGACAGAACTAACCAACACAAAGTGCAAAGTGTTTTCTTAAACTGGAAAGAAAGGCAAGCTGGGAATCAGGGACCGCATTAGCCAGACTGGACTCTTGATTATCCAGGGGTAGCATGGGGAAAGGGAAGAGCCTGCAAGTCAAGTCTGTGCAAGCCAGGCTGGGGTTACCATCTGAAGAAGATAGCCAGGCTGGGGTTACCATCTGAAGAAGATAGACAAGCTCTATAAAGCTTGTAAGGATGTAAGATAGATCTGGGGATTTTGAATGTACATGCCAATAGGAAAGAGTATTTTGAATATCTGCTGGGATTCAGCTCATGTAGGGATGACTACTCTTACAACACACTTACTTATACAGAATATATTCACACTGTACTGCTGCACTGCTCCCATGAGGAAAATTTTCCTGCCATAATCTTTGGTCTTATGTACAGATTAATGGATAAGAGCTAGATAATGACACATAATATTAGGGTGGGGGGAACAACAGGAGGTACTGAAAGGAAGAGCGAGACAGTTTCCCAGAACAGCATATTTCTTACACCTCAAGATTAGAAGAGGACAGGAGAAATGAGTGTGAAACCTTGCTGGCACCTGCTTGCATCTGAGTAATTTCCCCCTTATCCAAACTTGCTTGAAAAATGAAAGGGGAGAATACCACCCCCCCCCAGCATGTGCCCAGGTTAGCATCGCACTTGTGAAGGGAATCGCTGTGCATCTGAGTCACAGTACAGAGTCCCTGGGGTGCACGAACTGGATCCCTTTTGGAGAAAGCCAAGACAGATGATACGCTCCAGAAGTGTCCTTAAGCTCTGGCCACTCCTGGGGGTGCAAAGGGATGGGTGGGCTGTACAGCTGGGGGAGTGGTGGTGAAGGTTCCCTCTGAGGGCAGGAACAGGATTGCTTGGCACCCTGTGGGGGTGGTAGTGTCTTAATTAACCAACAGAGCAGCTTTCAGCCCTTAAGGCTCAATCCTTTGTGTTGCGACAGAAGTCCAGTGTACCACTCTTACAGTTAAGTACAGTGGTTACCACTATTCCCTGCCTCTGCTTGTACACGCAGAGTGAGTGCATCCCCCCACCTTTCACTGGTAAAACACCTGCCTGTCTGATGCCTTCCACTTACTTGGCCCAGTCAGCAAGGGCTTCTAAGATCCCCCGTGCAGGGCAGCACACAGTAAAGTCAGGAAGAGCCTTGGAAGCAAAGTAGTTATAGTCACTAAAAAGAGATGGTGAAGTGAATGCTAGGAGGGTGATGAAATAGAGAAAGGATGCACAGAAATGAGAGCGGTATTAGCACTTTTTTTTTTCTTAAGTTCCTGGAATGGGCACAAAAGCTTTGAAATGGAATTGCAAGCCCCTTCCTCCCCCGATGCCTGCCACAAAAACACCTCTCTGCAATGAAGAAAGGGGCAGTATCCCCAGTGTGGATGCTACCCTAGGTAGTCCAACTGTGCCAATGGCTGCACCTATAGCCATCAGGGAAATGCATCTTTGTTGTTCCTGTGCCAATAAAGGCTCACCTACATGCAGCATCCACCTGATTTCAGATAGTATTGGGAACGTAGACACCTAGCCTCTCCCTCAGACACTGCCATCTCACTGACCCATCTGAATATGTTCTCCATCTTACGCAGTGCAGCAAGGATGCAGTTAAGGTGTGTGTGTGTGTGTGTGTGTGTGTGTGTGTGTGTGCGCGCACGTGCATGCACACCTGGCAGGATGCCACAACCCCACAGAAAGCAGAATGCCTGATGACACAGGTGTGCATCTGAATGCTGTTACATTAGCCCTTGATGGAAAGGGCTAATGCCATCACTGGCTGCCTTGGGCCAGGCATTGGATGCACTGGACTATGCTACCAAGCTGGGAGGAGTGGCTGACACACCTGAGGGCTGTGCTGCCATTCAGAGAGACCTGGACAGGCTGGAGAGTTGGGTGGAGAGGAACCTTCTGAGGTTCAGCAAGGGCAAGTACCCAAACTAGTTACCACTGATCAGTAGGAGTCAGGGTAATGAGACTCCAGTAGATGACAATCACTCTGAAATACAAATATTGGCTCCTAACTTTGCAGCTAAGGGTCACATTTGTAGCTGTTTTCAAAAGCCCTGCATCCCTGCAGGTGTGATCTCATCTGAAGGAAGATGGGGTCTCTCCAGGCTCTTGTTCTCTGAGAATCAGCTACAGCTGCATGAATAGGCCTGTCATTCTGGACTACTGCATAGTTGACAACCAAACTCCAAAGCAGGTTGAGACTTGGTTAGAAAGCTCTATGATAAATTAATAGGGACATCCAGCCAGGGTGCTGAACTAGGAATGGGGCTTTGTTCTATATGCAATACCTTTTAGAGGAAAGGGTGTCAGGGCAGTGGCATGTTACCATCATTTGAGATGGTCAAAGTTTAGCAGGGCCCCTCCCAGAGGACTACCAGCAAAAGCTAGGAAAATAGCTTTTACTAGTAGTGGAGACAGCTGCTTCAGGGACCCAGACCAGAGCAAGTCCAAACAAAACCTGAGGACACCTATAATGTCAGCATCTCAGCACTAACTGCTTTGTTCTGCTAATCGATGCTGTGGCACCAGTTGACTTGCTAATGTAGACGTAGCCACAGCTGTCCAATCATACACATTCCTGATTAAACGAGTTTGAGCAGCTTTTTAACAGGAAGTCCAGCTAGTATGAGAGTCAGCACCTCACTGCAAGTTACCACCTTTTCAAAGCTTACAACTAGATGTCAAAGAGGCAGAATTCTGCCTGAGAAATGAATCAGCATTCTGCTTTTATTTATAATATGTCTGAGATGTATAGAGCAAGGCTTGCTGAACCTGCTGAAGGAGGTTCAGAATTTCATGACTAAAGCAGATGCAACAACAGCATATATTGACTCATTGGCACAGTCATTTAACAATTTAAGTCACCTATAGGATGGTGGCTTTGTATCCCAGGTCTGTCAAGAATAGCAACTGCGTCAGTTATAGGAGAAATGGTAGAGATCCTGTTTGACAGCCATGAGCAAGCCAGGAACTCCTCGGCTACCCCCAAGTCTTGAAGAAAACACCACGCTGGGAATGGCATCTTTGGATGATGGATGGGGAGAAGGGATGGTTCTGAGCAGATGGGCATCTTGCAGACTCCAGATTCTGGTGTAGCAATCCTGACCAACTGGAGAGGAAAGGACATCAAAAAATCAACACCACACAATAGGTGTTGTGCAGAACTCTGCAAGATTTTCATCAAAGAAGCAGGAGGTCTATGGTAAAAAAACCCTGCCCATTCCCACACATACTGAGCAAGCAAAACACCTATTAACATTTTAGGAGACAAACTCTACAATGAATACTGCAAAGGCAGGAAAAACATGCATTTCTTAACAGTCAATAAAGGGAATGATAAATCAGTATTTCAAATGCTTTCCTCATTATCAGGCTCCTAGGCAAAAAAAAAAAAAAAAAAAAAAAAAAAAAACCCGTCAAATTAAAAAGAATTTTCATCGTCACTCGTTGAAAAATCCAAAGAGAACAGGTTACTGTGTTCATGGTGACTTTGAAAAACTTGGCTATACCATGAGGATTCAGGAGGTTTATCTCATTTATGACTGTTCATTTACTTGTAAATGTATAAACAATAATCTCAAATTGAGGCCAAGTATATTCAAAACAAACACGAGTGGTAAAGACAGGGTACAAGGGTAAGTTATGCTTACATGTCAATGCTTCAGTTCATCAACACACTACCCACTTAAGCATCAAAGAAAAATATACACGGTCTTTTGCCTGTGTATTATGCTATTATTTTAAGATTCCTCTTTCTCTGTTGCTTCTCTAAATTTCAAAATCAAGTATTTTCTGCTCTACTCTTGAGACCTGCTGTGGAAAAAGATAACAGCACTTTTACTGGACACAGCAGATAAAGTAGTTGAGAGCCACAGAGGAGTCATTATAGTAAGAGTACATCCATATTTCTTCATTTTCAGTTTATTATGTTTTGTCTAAGGCTAAATTTCTATCTGTTCCAAAGAATCAAGCCTTATAGTTTGCAAAAGCTACATCTAAGAAACACTCCTCAGGCACAAGAAATCAGTGTCAGGCACTGCAAGTACAGGGACAAAAGTCAACCTACCTGCTGTAAGAAGTCCTTCCTCCTCATTTACATGCAAAGGGAGGACAGCATATTCATTGTGATGGCCTTTGTACTGTTTCACACATTTTGCTGTTCTCAGGTCCCACAGCTTTATCTACAAGTTCAAGTAATTTTTTTAATCAAAAGAGAGCATTATTAACAAAGCAGAGACCACTTGACAGTTGGTAAATACATGCACCTGGAAGTAAGGAGCAAGATGGATCAAAATACGGAACTGCCACCCAGTTAGGCAGCCAACAACGTGAATACCCATTGAAAATACTTGTTCCTGGAAAGCATTAAAAAAAAAAAAAAAAAGAAATTGTGCTTAATTTACTAAGTCTGTTGTGAGGTGGAAAAAGAATAGTCTCTCTTACTTTTTACCAAAGACTACTAATAGAGCCGCAGACAAATCTTAATTCCTTTGTACTACTGCATTGAATGAAAATCTTTATGCTTTATATGAATCACTTATGTTGGATAAACCTCTTGTCTCAGGCTAACAGTTTAGGAGACAAATGAGTGAGAGAGAGTGCAGAGAACAGCAATTTTCTCCAGAGAATGGGTGTCCTCCCTCAGACCTTGGATAAGAACCTGTCAATGCCCAGTCACCAGAAGGAACAATAACAAGTTCTTTCTAAAAGCCATAAAACGGTACCTTTCCAGCCATATCTGCTGCTATAACATAATGTTCAGCTTGGAGAAGGCGAATAGATGTAACTGCTGAGTCATGGAACAGACGAATTGCTTTCCAGCTTTGGCCCTTTCGGTTGCGTTGACGCACATCAATGCTGAAAATCTCACCTGAACGGCAGCCATTGTACAGCACTGGGGTCTGGAAGAATCCAAGAAAAAGAAGAAATGTGGTACATAAATGAAACAAGAAATGTAGTAACTAAGTTTTACAGACAACAGACATGTCAAGCTTTTGAGGTCTCCCCATTGCAGTTGTCACACCATTTTATTAACGTTGGCATTAAGAACAAGAGCTTTCATTACACACTGCAACATTTTTCAGCCAACTCATTAGTTCCATTCAAACTTCAATTATTTAGTTGTAAAAGTTCAGCTTGGTACTTAGTAGGAACTTAATCTAATATAACAGAATCGGAATTGGAATCCTCACCTTCCAGATTAACCTCTCCTACTGAGGGTTTGCAAACAAGTCAATTAGTATTTTGTAAGGGTGGTCTGCATCTTGCAAAATGGAAACAATACAGAGCATTAGTGAAATATTTTGAGTTCATCTGGCACAAAACGAACACCTTCTCAAATGTTACAATGCATTCTTACTGTTGCTCTTTATAGTTGTTTCATTTCCTTTTACCTCTCCATATTTAACAAAGTTGTCCCTGTTGCCATGGAGTTTGAAGTCAGGTATTTTTTGTTTGTTTGTTTGTTTTTTGCTTTTCCATTGTGCACCAGATCATATCAGCATATCAGCTCTGGTGCAGAACAGTTGTCTAACAGTAGCTGTAATCGTAACCTTTTGTATAGTACAATAAGTTCTATTACAAGCAGAACAAATAGCCCATCAACGAGACAGAGCTCTGAAAAAATTAAGGGTATATGTTTCTTTCTACCTGTGTGGCAAACTGTTGTGCTAAGACATCACTACTGGTTCCAAATGTCTGTCGATGCCCTGTCACTACATTGGTCACAAGAACTCGTCGTGTCAGGCCTGAAGAAGACAGATTATGTTCATTTAGCTGTGATGTGAGAAGCAGCTGGGAGATTAAGTGCAACAAGTCATTCTCCCTGAGATAAAGAGGATAACTACCCTTGCAGCTCACCTGTACTGAAGCAGTTGTCTGCTTGGGGATTCAGGCACCAAGCACAGGACCAGGCAGTGGATATCTTAAAGCTGCACAGCATTCCAGGTCGATCTCCTAGGAAAGTGGAACAACACATGAAACATCCATAAAATTGTAAGGACAAGATGATAACTCAGAAAGCTTCTCCTGATCTCCACACCTCTCAACACCGCAATTGGAAGTGGAGACCCATAATGTTACCCAGTCAAGTATCCCTGTGCTACTCAAGAGACAGCACAAAAAGGAACTTCATGATTGTAAACTAAAGTCTTGTAGACTAGACAGATGATCATGATGGACACTAAAATCTTTTCAGTAGTTGGAGGGCTGGCCATGGCAGGGAAGAGAAAAGTAACGCTTGCCTGACAGCATTAAGTTTGCCATTTTTTCAAGACTGTATGGGTTGAAAACAGAAAACATTTTTTTACTCTAGAACCTATCCATTAGCCGAAGCCTACCCTGAAAGTTTTCAGAACAGTGAAGACAAAAGAATTAAAAAGTGGGAAAAGAAATAGAAGAAAAAAAGAAAGGGGTGTAGGTAGATTAGAATCATCTCCTTCCTGTTTTTCTTGTCCTGTTTTAGAAGACAGGTCTGAGTAAGTGACAACACCTAGATTTAACTCTTACTCACATAGTTCCTAAACAGCCAAAGTCTACTTGACGTCATTGACTTCAACGGCATGTCCAACATGCTCACCCTGATGTCTGGCAACCCAGGTGACACGTCTAAAACAAACCATGGTGTAAGTTCTACTTAACTCCCCGTAACAACTTAGCAATGGTCCCGTAACAACTTAGCAATGGTCCCTCATAACAATTCAGAAGAGTGAACTGAGGCATGACATGACACTTAGAAATACCTAAAGCTGTTAACAGGAAATAGTAGACAGGAGTTCGATGGAACTCAGGGCTTCTACAGCACAGGGCTTTAAAATGTTTCACTGAGCAGTAGGGCATGCTGGCCAAGTAGCCCTCTGTCTTCCAAAAGTGACTTGTCCAGCTCATGCTAATCCTGTGTATCTGTCTTTTTTTTAAGCCTCCAGAAATAGCATTAGAAATAACATTAAATGAGTCATAGAGCAATTTTACATTTTTATCTACCGCAGATTTCATCAGGTCACTGGGTTAGAGGACTCTCTACTGTGATAGATGTCAAAACCATGCTAATACAGAAGTATGTACAATGAATACAAAGTTCTGCCCCTAAGAATACCAAACATACAAATACTATAGATTTAAGACACTAGGATTCTCAAAATGAACTACGTTTATGCACAACTGAGTGTGATGTCCAGTGCCTGAAAGGGAGTTTTGGGCCAAGACATCTACCAACAATTTTTTCATTCGATTAATCCACTGAACACTCTTGAGAAGCTACTACAAGAAAGGATTCTGCAACGATTCTAAATAAGAAAATCATTCTACATAAGAAAATTTGAGTACCTCTTGTTTGCAGGTTCTATAGATTAATTACAGGCTGAGCTACTAACATAAAAATCTCAAATCTCACTTTGTAAGTGAGATGTTCTCATGCAAAAGTCAAAGATTACACCACTGGCAGCTAAAAATAAACTAGTACCATGAATGCTGCTTACTAATTAATTCCTCAGGTCAGTTCTCTGACCCATTCACTTCTTGTACTGCTATAGGCTTTCTATGCTTTATAAGGATACAACCATCTCACCAACTACTACAGAAAAAGAATATAAAAGTGATCTCTCCTTCATGCTCTGTTCATACTGTAACTGCTATCGTAAACTAAAAAATGAACAAAAACCCCAACCCCTCCACCCTACCTGGGTTAGAGTTGCTGAACAATGACGCTGGAAGCAGACTGGCACAGCCTGGCGTTTCTGCAATTCCCATAAGACACAGCTTACTGGACTGAGTTAAGGAAATCAAATGATTTCTGCCTAGAAAGAATTAGGTTGCCTCACATTTATAGATGGGAAAAGCAAGATGCTAGACACAACAGCAGCTCACAATACTTTCCCTTTTGTAGCACCTTCTGAGACCCATGATGTACTTCACACTTACAATGAAGCCTCAACACTTCCTTTTTTTCATAGGGAAGGGATAGAAAGAACTCCAGTTCTAGTTTGTGTACTTACATTACCCAGAAAGAGAATGCAAGAGAAATACTAAGGCATCTCCTGTTCTTTCTAGGAAAAAGAACAGCCAACCAAAACAAAAACAACAAACAACAAAAAAAGCATCATGGATCATTCTTCTCATCTTTATGTGCTGATGATGCAGCACTAGCTTAGATTTGTTTTTCAGAGAGATGGGTTGTACAAAGGGGTGCAGGCACATTGAGGAGGCAAGGACCCTCATTTTAAGGTTATGCTGAAACACTTTCTAAACATTATAGCAAGTATGAATAGGATTTTAAACTTGTTTTTCAAGTTCAGTGTGGTAAATCTGTGACACGACTACATGAAAGCCTACGATAATTAAATCGAACAATCCACAACTCACATCCAGCTCTGAGCAAGTCTGATGGATTCCTGCCACTTTATGGATCAGTTCTGAATTTCATGGCTTCTCCCAGGAGAAATTATGCACATTTGCATATTACATCCTCACTTTTGATACTTCAGTGGTACATCTGTTGTCTGTCATCTCCCACATTAAACCCTCTTTCTCTTCCTCTCTCCTGTGATTCTTCATCTTCAGTCACTGCTTCCTCTACCATAACACTAATCTTCTTTTTCTCTTAAGACAAATTTGTAGAAGATTCACTGAAAGTGGCAGACTGTGATGCCAGTAAATTGCTGCCATTATCAGCCCCCGTTCCCCCATCAATACAATGACAAGAAACCTGTCAACCCACTTTCAAAGAGTGGTCATTTTCCATATGGCATCTACACTGTTAATGAAGCAGGAAGTCTCCACAGTAGCAACTGTGGGCTTTTGCCAACTATAATATTGGAACAACACTAAATATATCTACACAGCAGCAGCTTACCTGTGTCTCACTAATTCTGCCTTCTTTCAATTTTCATAACTTTCTCTATTTTTCAGGAAAATATTATTTCTGGGAAAAATATGTGAGATTTCTTCCTGAAAGTTAATGTCTTCTGTGCAGCATGATGCAGACTATTGAAAGTAGATGTTGCATTTTTAAAAGGATATAAAACATGAGAATCTGGATGAGTCAAGGACGCCCAGCACACAGAATTCACCTTCAGACACAAGACGACATATCATTTTTGTGGTCTCTTGTACAATTCACGAAAGGGTATTTCCATGCAAAGATGACATGAGATTAAGAGCTGGGCACATATGCTTATCCCACTAACTAGCCCAGTAATGGCACACAGAACATTTTAATTTTAGCTTTATACTCCTCCTAAATGTAGGAAGAGACAGGGCAGCATTCAGAAGCCTGTCCAAATCTGAACTGAGGCAACTGAAGCGTATCCTGTTATTTAAGGCAGCATCCTTAAAAAGGATGTGAACATGCAGAGATTACAGAAGCCTGTTGTAAATATTCTTCCCGTTCAAGAATAAAAATTTTCTCCAAACTTATTTTTACCAAAGCAGCAAACAAATCCTAGTAGTTTCTGGTCTTCAACATTAGTTTTGTCAGCTATTGCCAAATGCAACTCTGCAGTAAGCACGATCCTTCGAAGGTGGTACCTTCCATATAGCTTTCTGTTACATGTGTAGGACAGTGCTCGAGAGCTAAGGCTGGTATAGAGAACTATGAGACAAGACTAGCGCAGTTCTGTTTATCAGAACTTCGTACTGCCAGATTCTTCTATTCTCTCTTCCTAACCTACTCCCCAGTCCTCAGACATTTCTACTTTTGCTTCTTTAAGGACAGCGTCTAGGGAATACAACCAAAGGGAGCAAGAATAGAACACAGTACCTTGCGGTTTGTGAAGTAGAGATTGTCATACATCTCCACAGTGAGAGACTCCTTCCCCAAACCACTGAGATTGATGATACCATATTTACACCCTCCATGTTCTACATCGTTCACAGTGAATATCCGCTCACAAGCGACATCTGCCTGTAAAATAAAAACATTGTCACATTGAAAACTTACCGGAAAAAATAATTTTAGGTAGCTGGATTAGGTCTAAATTGAAGAAATACGTTAATTCTGATCCCTTCACCACCACCCACTTTGTATTCATCTCTAAAACACAGCGGCCACCTTTGTATATACATGCACAGAAAATGCTTTCAGTAAGTTAGAAGTCAGTCCTTTACCAACAAGAAATACTCCTTCCAATTACACCCATTCTGGCCACTTACTCTAGATAATTAGTAAACACAGAC
This sequence comes from Rhea pennata, assembly GCF_028389875.1. NCBI lineage: Eukaryota > Metazoa > Chordata > Aves > Rheiformes > Rheidae > Rhea > Rhea pennata. Next base: position 14,718,081 of record NC_084667.1, on the reverse strand, counting down.
TGGTATCTGTGAAGGGCTCAGCACAACAAATTTTAAGTCTTACAAACTATGACATTGGAATTCTCCTACACTGCACAAACCTTCTCCTCTTACTGGACCACACTGCAGTGAAACAGCTGGCATTGCACTTCAATTTTTGTTTTATAACATTAAGTATGCCACCCCCTTCTGGCTTCGGTAACTCATAAAGTGCTCTGTTTACAAGGCTGGAAGCTGGTATATGAGAACTTCCTGCATTTGAAGCCTCTCTTGCACACATAGTACCATCAAAAACAGTAGGAACTGCCTGACATCTAGAGAGACTTTAGGGACCAGACTTCTTTACTCCACAAATTCTTCTCTTTCATTTTCTTTGTCTTCCCTTAAGAAAAAAAAATCACGAAAAAATAATTGTCCACTCAACTATCCACTAATTATGACTCTTATGTACTTCTGAAGAGAACAGATTGGTCAGCTCCAAAAACCATTGTCATCTCTTTCCTTTTCATCATTTCCCCTTTCTAGGCAAGGAACGGCCTCTTCTTACCTCTTATAAAAATTACTCAGCACAGTTTTTGAGAACGAATACAACCCAAATAATGCATCCTTGAAAGCAGAATCTGAGCTGTGGGATTCAAATACAAGAGCCTGAATTTCCAGTGAAGACAGGCTCCCTTAATCCTAAAGGCTTAGCAGATCTCATAACATACCACAATTATTTTAAAATTGTTGGTTCCAGCGACTGAGGAATCTGGACTGTGAATTTCTATCTTCCTCCTCTGCATGCAGCTTACTTTTAATTCATGGACTAGTCTGTAAAAGGGATGGAAAAAAAACCAAACTGATGGGAAAAACTGCACTAACAGCAGAACTTGGTAATGCAAACAGAAAAGAATTCAAATCATTTTACCTGCAATAACTTGTGGAGCTGAGCAAACCCAGCTGCCTTTTATGTAACAGCATAGATGAGTTGAGTCCAGCCCTAGCTGTTTTCTAGAAGAGAATAAAATGGAAGCATATTCAGTTATTTGCTTGTTTATGATTCAAAGGCAGTCACAGATCCTTGATACTTAGGATGTTTTGTTAACTTTTCCTCTAGCCTACATTTATATACAAAAATACAAAAAGGTCTGTAAAACACATTCCAGTATCACCTCTGTAGTCTACTAGGGCAAGTATGCAAACAGGAAGAGAAATATAATCAAGAACAAATTATCTGAGGGAGGCCAGGTGCTCCTAAATACAAAAACTGAAAAAAATCTAGTCACTATTTGTACTTGACATAATCAACAGTACCACCTAGAGGTGTGACATCACCTTCTGGTTTCACTGCAACACTTTAGATTCTTTATATATAGCAAAACATTCCATCACCACAAGACTGCTACTAACTATGCAGTCTTACTGTGATGAATGGAGAAGCAGTTTAGCACAACACTTCAAAATTTCATGTGAACACTTTAAATACTGAAGACAGCAAATGAAAGAATATTTGGCAGAGTTTGAGTAAAAATTTTTTGATAACGCTCTGACAGAGCAAGCGTTTAAGTCAAAATGTTTACATCTGGGACCCTGATTCAGACATCTGATTTGACAGCCAGATTTTGAGAAAAGGTTTCTGTCCACAGTTCCCATTGAAAACAACCCGGCAAGCAGCTTTTTGAAAACTAAACTAAAATTGCTCATGGAAACAGCTGAATTAAGGAGACATCTGTAGCATTTTCATAGTGAAGATGGAAGAGCTGAATTGCTGGCTGAAGTCAGAACTGCACTCATTCCAAGCAAGAGCACTTAACACTCGGCATGTTTAAGCTGAGCTACAGCTACTGACTTGTAAAGCTACAAAGCTCTTGGTTTTCAAGTAATTATAAAATACCCTTGTTCAGTATTTTACCCAGACTACTGATATTATTCACCAATATTTACTCTGCTGTAACACTTTATGCCTTAAAGTTTATGCCTGGAAAGTCTATATGCTTTTGATGATAAAGGTAACACCAACTTTGTTTTTTCCTGCCAAAAAATAAGAATTCTTCACAGAATTGCTGTTTCAATAGAACTTCATTAGTACTGTTTCTCAGGGTCCAAGAAGACAATTAATGTGTTTATTAAACATGTAGAAAATCTACAATTAAGACGACACTTTGCAGATTCCAAGCAGGGATTTGAAACCCGGCATCCAATATTCTAAGTGTAATCATTGGACTACCTGCTATTCTGAGCACAGCTCCTGTCTCTTTACAAATTTAGTTTTGGAAATGGCTTGTTTTCATTCCTGTGTAGGACAAACAAGTTCTTCAAGAACTTCAAGGACTCCAAACTCTCAGCAAAAAAGAATTTTCATTTTCCAGCCAGCTTAATTGAAGGAGTTTAGCTTGTGATCTGTCCTGGGTCAGAACACAATAAGGTTTAACTTCAATCTTTTTCAGGCCATACCTTCTTTTGTTTTTCTTCCTCTTCTAAGAGTCTCAGTCTTTTACATTCCATCGCCTTGTACTGAATGCTCTCCTTGGTGAGTGGATTACAGTTATTATGCCCAGGCAGTAGACGAAAATAGCGGTTCTTTTCCGAGTCATAGTAAAATCCTGGCAGTTCTTAAAGTGGCAAACAACAGGCAAAAGTCATGTGGATAACAAGTTTCTTTGACATTCTTCACAGGAATGTCAAAGGGTTACAAAGCTCAAAGCTCTTGCTCCCAGCAGGTCTCAAGTATGATAAACAGACTGGGAACAGATGACACTGTTATCTCTTATCAAATAACTGCTGACACTTAAAGGAAAGTTTGCAAATGCAGTGTCATTACGCAAGTACAGAAGGGATGCCAGCAAGACAATTCAGATAGATCAGAGAAGCGAAGGGAAAGGTTTTTGCTGCAGAACAGAAATGATTGTTCTTCATAAATCAGTCATGAGGGGACATTGTTGCTTAAAAAGACTAGTTAGGGAAGTCTCAAGTGAGATAATTGGCAGCTAAGCATCATCCAAATGGAAATAAAGTGATTCACTTCCCAGAACATGCCACCTTTTCCTGAATACATTTGACAGATTTAGATACAAGCAAGAGTACATTTTGACAATATACAGATGCTCATTCAACAGATGGATTGAGAAGAGAGAAGCATTCAATTTTAGTCCTTCATTATCTGGGTAAATTCACACTAGACAGGCGAAACACTTCTGACAGATTTATAATGGCAGATTGCCTCAAGGTAAAGGATTTTATTTGAAAAAGGTGAAAGTTAACATCTTCACCTCATTTCAAGAGTTTGTATTTAAACCTTTTGCTATTGCTAAAAATTGAATTGTAATCAGCAGCAAAACCAGATTACTTTAAATACATCTCCTTGTCAACATTTTTCAGGTTTGGCTTGTCAACAAACAGCCAAGATTTATTCAGGTCAAAAAAGTGTAGAGTTAGTACATCCATCAATAAGGTTATTAACACTGCAAGCATTCAGTGTATTTAAACCGATTATACAGCAACAAATGCTTTGCAGGGTACATATTTCTAAAAGGCTTAAGTATGAATGGGTTGATACATAAGAGGGTCAGTTTAAACTCTTTCTGTTGTTAAGATATTATACAGTTAGTACTGTTTCAGGACTTTCCCACTTCAGAGAAACATATGTTACTCCAAGCTAAGTTTTATTAGCGATGTACATACGAGCCTGGAAACTGGAATGCAAAAGGGGTATCTTCCTCAATAGTATAATTACTGTATTAAGTTCTCTGGCTGCCTCCTTGATTAATGAACAAATAGACCATTTAGCCATCAGAAAATACCTCTCACAGATAAGAAAATGCATTGAAGGAATAGACACGAATTTATATTTTTTCTAAAGTTGTGGGTAGCTGAGCTTTAAAAAGGCTGAATATTGGACACAGGTTGTAATTTTTGTATGTTCTCTTATTTTCTTTGCTTATTAGCAGGTTTTGGTGAAAGATCTATTTTATAACATCTCCAGCTCATATGAGAAAAGAAACAAAAGTTATTTTCTTCCCAAAGACAGGTTTATAGAGAGAAAGAGAATCCTATTTCTTCAAGCTAATCAGCTTGGCTAAGCACACAAGTTTTCAAACATGACAAAGGCTTGTAGGCTTTAAAGTATATTTGTCCCCACCTACTATACCTTTTTAGATCATCCGATATCACTTTCATCTACAAACTTTTCCATTTATATCCTTCCTTTAACACCATAATATTAACACTCCTATTACTCCTTTTTCTTTTTCTTCACACAATTAGCATATAGACACTCATTTTTTCACCAGTAAACATGGTCTCTTACCTGGTGCTACAGAGTTCTGGGTTAAACTGGAATAAGGATTTTCACTGTTGCTGGGGCCTGCAGTCACGGGGGACTGTGTCGTCTCCTGTTCAAGTCTAAAAGATAGTATTGCCTTCAAGACAGGCTCACAACTGTCCTATAAACCTTTACTGCAAAGGCTCTTGAAAGCAGTTTGCTATCATGTTAATAAGTGCAATTTCGCAGGACTGTCATAAGTATACTGTGTGAATCAGCATACACTAAACTATAAAAAACAAACAGCAAAAACGTTTAGCCTAACAACCTCTTAAGAACATTAGAGACATCAACATCTTAAGAGTCTTTATTATTTGCTAAAATATTGGAGGTGGATTCTGATTATACACCCGCCTTTAACACTTCAGCAAAACATTAATTCTTGGCATTTTACTAGCTCCTCTTGTATTACAAAACAAAACAAAGACTTGTAAACACGGGAACGCTTTACAGCGGAAAGTGAGACAGCATATACAGAATCTTGCTGTCAGGTAAAAAATATTTTGCTATCGTCTTTGAGACAAATCTTGCTGATGAGGTTCTAAAAGAAGGAAGCTAAACAAAAATTCAAAGGAAAAGTTTGAGTAAAAAAACCCTCTCTACTTTTGTCCTCATTACTGCAGTTGATTCTAGGTAACTGCAGCTTATTTCTTTTTGAAATCATTAGAATAAATACATTCAATACTGATGAACAAAATTTGATTTGGATGTTTTCTGAGTCACTTGTACAATTCTCACTTATCAAGACAGTTCTTATTACATGGCATCTTATAAGCATTAGGTCAGGATGCCTTACATGATTTGCAATTTATTAAAAACAAAATAACACATCTAGTTCTAATGCAGGCTCTATAACTGACTCATTGTAGAAGCTTAAAGTAGTTAAAGAACATAATAATTCAATAGGAAAAAAATCCCACCAGATCAGAATACTTAAAGCTTTTTAATAAAATCATTTTTAATCTATATTCACTGAATTAGAGCCTGTTCATATTTCTAATTTTTCTTACAAAAAGAGTTGCTCCATTAGCACTCTATCTCACTCTCTCTCACACACACACAAAAAAAATGCCTAGGGAACTAAAGCAGGACTAATAGCCCATACTACTCCTGTAAGAGAGACCAACATAGAAAAGGAGGAGTTCTAAAGTTCAAGATGCACTTTTAGAAAAAAAGTCATTTTTCAAGGCAGTGAATTATTCCTAAGACCCTCTTTGTTACAGTTACCTGATCTGCTAGATATAGCAAGAACACCTACCTACTCTACTGCACGTTATTAAAGTATTTTTAAACATTTAAAAACACTTTTAATGTGTCTCTAAATGACAGCTTTTACAGTAATAGACACTGAAGGCTAAAACGAATGTGTGGGGAAGTACTTCATTTTTCTTCCCTGAACTACCTTTGCATATTGATGAAGAGCTTACAAAACAAGATCAGGCAAATACAAGAGGATTAGTTCAAAGAAACACTGAACCAAAATACAGTTGTGAGCATCTGATGAATTTCTAAAGTTCAGTGTAATTCCACTCCTAACAGGAACATTTCTGATGACAGATACGATAACAAAAATACTACCCTCTCGATTTTTAGGTGACAACCACATCTCTAGACAGCTACCAGCAAATTTAATCACATCTAGCAGCTTAACCTACCTTAAATACAAATAGCATATACTTGCCTTTCTGCATAGTCACTGTGATTGGTTCTTCTATACCGACAGCGATGGTAACTTCGTTTGCGATTGCTCCATCCATGCTTTTCTTTACCTCTCCAGTAATTTCTCTTCATGCCTGCTTCCAAAACAAAAATACTTATTTTAATTCTATTCACCTGCAAGCGCCCAGCACACTAGTCCCTTAACACTGTTTTTTCTCCAGCCAGATTTCAGATAGCTTCGTCGCAGCCCAGTGACCACAATAAAGCAGGACATAAAAGAAAATAACTTACTTTTAAAGGAGAGAAATAACCGCGCGCCACGAGCGGGGCGGCCGGCGGCAGCCGCCGCAGGAGGCCTCCGCCCCCGCGGCCTTCGGGGCGCCGCGGCCCAGGCCGCCCGCGCTACGGCCGCTTCCTCCGGCCTCGCCGCCGCCGCCGGGCCCGGCCTCGCCACGCGCGGCCGCCGCACGAGGCCGGAGCAGGGGCTCCGCCGCGGCCAGGCGCCCGCCCGACCCACCGCGAGGAGCCGCAACCGCCGGCCCAGCCGCAGCCGCCACCCCCTCGCCGCTTCCACTCAGCCGCCGCAGCTCGGCCCGCCCCTCCGCCGAAGCCGGCGCATCTGATTGGCCTCCGCCTCCGCCTGCCGCTTGATGGACAGCTCAACGGCCAAGTAGCAGGATGCCAGGCCGGGGGAGGGGCGGGGCTGCGGCAGCCGTTGGGCGGGGCGGGGCACGTTGCGCTGGCGGCCCGCAGCAGCGCGCAGCGGGGGCCGGGGAGCGGGGCCGTTAGCGGGGCGGGGGGCGGCAAGCAGCGGCAGGCCTCGGGCGGGGGTGGGGGGAGGCGGCTGGCGGGCAGAGGGCAGGCCGCTGTGGGCGGCGGCAGAGGAGGGGGGACGTGCTGGGGAGCAGGGGACTGCCGAGCAGCGCAGGGCGGGGAGAGCCCTGGTGTGGGGTGGGAGGGCGAGGGGCCGAGGCTCGGGGGAGTTCAGCTGTGGGCGCTCTGGGGTGGGAAACATCTGTTTCCTTCTCGAGTTGCGACTGGGAGGGGAGAGGAGACAGGTGTGTTTCTGAGGGATGGCGTCACTGAAAGGAAACCACCGCTTCCTGCTCTAGGTTCTTGGCTGGTTCCCTGGAAAAAGCCCATTAAAAACTGGGCCAGAGCTTTGGGGAGCTGGAAGCTGTTGTTGCAGCCGCTTTAAATTTCTCCAGAATTACTGCCTGGTGAAGAGGAGCCTGAGTGGTGGAGGACTGGTGAGGGAGCAAGCAGTAGCTCTGAACTGTCTCTCCTGGCTGAGAGTCTTCCCCTTCCTTTTGATGCTTCAGAATGTGTTTCAGAATATTCAAAAAAGTTGTTTTTACTGGGCAACAGAAGGTTAGGTTGGTGACAGACAATAAGGTATTAGTAACAGGACAGCTATGTAAAGCACGCAGCAAATGAGTGAGGAAGAACTGGGGACTGCAGCAGTCAGTGACAGGAGGACATCAGCACCCCTGCAGCTCATCAGCAAAAGCTGAAACAGCAGCAAAAGGAGGTAGCGGCAACTGCCATCTCTTTGCATTCATTGTAAGAAAGCCACTGTCCTTTTGATCTTTCTGTAAACGTGAACTAAAGGCTGCTCTTGTGTAGTGGCTTTCCTCCTCCTCCTCCTCTTGTCTGTATAACATCTAGAATTTAAAAACCTCAAAACGGAATGGTAGAAATATTTGTTCCTCTAATAGGTGATTACAGTTACAGCAAAACGTGAACCAGAGTTCAAAAAATTGTGAAAGAATAGGGTTATAGGCCTTCTCCCAAACAAAAAGTTAGGGTTTTACCACTCTTTTAAATAAGGAAATTCCAATATTGGGGAAAAAAGAAAATAGATTTTTACTTTTTCCATTGAATGTTTAGACTTTGCACTGGGTTACTGCGTGCTCTCAGCATGAGGGTAATTTTAAGGAGGCATTCTTTCGTTCTCTCAGTTACTTGGTCTGTATTTTAAGTTCAAAATGCATAGAGTTATAAGTGACCAAGAAAAAAAGGTGCCTTCAGGAATAGAGAGCTGGAGCAGTGTTGAAGGTTCTGTAACCAAGGTGCTGCCCATAAACTGTGGGCTTGAGTCTACTGAAATAGAGTTACTATCAAGAGAGAGGTGTGTTAGAAGAAATCTGTTTTCTCAGCTGCATTTACAGTTACTTATTTTTGAAATTTGTAGACAAAATAGGCTGGAAAAGAGTTCAGAGATCACTAGTTTTCCACACGCACCCAACTTTCCTATATTTTTATGTATCTGTGGGTGTCTAACCTGGTCTTAAAAGCCTTTTGGTGTGTGAGACTTGGTGTAACTTATTCTAATGATTTACTATATCTCTCACTGAAAGATTTTCAATGTGTGAACTGAATGATTATTGCTGCTGTTTAAACATATTACTATTTTTCCTTTTGTCCACCATGGATATAGAAAATAAGTTACTCCTTCTCTGCAACAGTATATATTACATTATTATTATATAATATATATTAATATATATTTGAAAACTACTAAGGTTGTCCCACTTGAGTCTTTTTTTTTTCTTTAGTTGAACAGTGACTAAAGAATGCCAGTTCACCTACGTATTACAGATCATGACTTTTAGCTCTGATTATTCATGGTTCCTTCGTGGATCCTTTCCATGTGGGACACATCTCCCTGAAATGTGGAAATGCTGGAAAACCACTATATACTCCTACTCGGCTGAGGCCTTACTAGAGCTGAATGTGCGTCTCAGGATGTATTCAAGTTTATCCATCATACTGTGGTGTTTATAGTGGCACAACAGTGTTAACTTTCATGAAGTTTATGATCAAAAAGGATGAGGAAGTTGCAGTCTGAGAACAGCTGTTTTCATTCTGGATTTTTGCAGCTGACTCTGCTTGATCTGGTCACTGTTGAATGCCACCCTTCTCAGACCAATTCTCAGATTGGTCAAGGTCATGTTGAATTACAAGTCTGTCCTCCAGTTTTATCCTTCATTTACTCTGGCTATTTTTTCTACTTAAGTTACTCAATGGACTGCATTTATACCTGTGTAGTATACTAAATACACAAATTCTAGCTGTGTTTACTTCATTTGCTAGTTTAGGTTAAAATATAAATGTAAATTGCATTAAAATACACTGTAAAGACTTTGTTAATCACCTTAGAATTTATGGTTCAGCATAGGGTTAGGAGTTTTGCTGTTCAGTGAGTTGTTTCTCATCAGCTAGACTGCAGTAGCTGAACTTGTGTCCATTCTTAGCAATAACATGTGAAAACTAAAATTGTTTTGCCTAAACTTTTTAATGCTAAGGCTTAAGCTGTGTATTTTATCTCATGATTGTTGGGGCTAAAATGTGCTCTGCCTGTTACAGCTTAGTTTACACACCGCAACTCATTAAGCTGTGGTAACCGGAACATGCATCTGAGCCTTTAAGTGGGATTGTGTAAGATAATCAAAAGCAGGATTTAGTTTAACAGTAAAACTCATCCTTGGTTTAATTCCACCAAAATCAAAACAATTACATTGAAATCCCATTTAACTTTATATGCTTAATTTTTGCATTATAAGCTGCAGTAGTTTTGCAGTAATAACATTAAGGCTTTTAAGTATTTTTGCATATGAAAGTTGCTGGTTGACTTGTAGTTCTCTGAATGTTATCCTGTTGTCCCACAGGCCAGCTCTGCTGCTGATGCTGATACCCATTTTTGGATTCTCCTCCTGATGCTCATGAGGGAAGGAACAAGCTGCTGTAGCATTTAAGGTGATGAATTATCACAGCTTATGTATCGATCAGTAACTTGCTGCATTTATTCTGTATTTGTATAAATCTTGAGCTCTCATATCACAATCTCGATGATCTAGAGGTGCAGTTCCCTTCAGGGTCTGTTAAGGTGGTTTGTAAATATGGGAGCAGATGTTGATCGGGTCCAGCGGAGGGCAGTAGTGCACTTACACAAAACAGCTCTCTTAAGATGTGTAGAATATTTCTTTTGTATCACTTTTGTACCAACTATTGAATTTCTATAAAAATCAATTTAAAAAGTAGAAGTATACCACAAAATTCCCCTACAACATTATTTGAAGTGTATTTATTTGTATTTATAGATATAAGTCTCAGGGGCACTGATGTTGCTTGGAGAGAGCTCTGCTTAGAATGTGTAAGAAGATGAAACTTCTTTCTCCTGAACCTCCCCTGCAGGTTGGTGGTCACTAAATACATGAAAACTTAGCCAATGAAACTATAAACTTTCACATGGTATAACATTGCATTATCTGAGTTTGAAAAAAAATCCAGTACATAAAGTGCATCTGGCTGTTAAATGGTAAGGACCACTTGTATGCTAAGGAGTGACTTCTGGAAATCTAGTGGTAGATTCTGTATCTGTCAACTCTTAGTATTTATATATAAAACTGCAAGTTACCAGTTGTTATAAATTCAAACTGGACTCCTGAGAATGAGTCTGCAGTCTCTTCCTTTCAAGAATGTTTAGCAGTGAGAAAGATTCTGATCAAATTTAGCTCTTTCTTCAGTTCTGTTGGTTTTCAATGGAATTGTTCAGCGATAACTTTCTGAAATATTCTGCTGTCTAGTAAATTTAGCTTATCTTTTTTATTCTACAGGATCAAAAGGAATAAAAAGTCCAGATACTTAATTTGCTTGTAAAGCTTTCAGAGTTTGGTCTCATCTTTAAATTATTTAGGTGCTTAGAACTGAAGGTTTCACTGAAAGACAGTAATGCAGATATTTGTGTTACTGAACGCTTTTGGTGGCTTTGATGGAGGGACTTTTTGACTCCAATATATTCACGTAGGCATAACTACTACTGACAGTTTAGGTGGCTTGTATATCAGTAGAAGTGGAGCTGTAGTATCAAGGGTCTCGTTAAATAGGCCAGCATATTCCAGGAGTTAGTCTCTTCTTAAAAACCCATCTCTGAGATCTTCTACTGCTCGTCTTTCATTTTCTCCCATGAGGGAGACAGATGTCTGGGCTGTTTGCTGCCTCAACAACTGTGTCACTTCCTGTGACTACAACAGCCTAACGCAGAGCTGAGTTACTGCTATTGTCACCTGGATGTGATTTTAAAAAACAAAAATCAAAAAACAAAACCCAAGGCTCAACCCTATAAAACTTTAGTGAGTGGTGTAGAGACTCTTCACTTGTATAGCAACAGCCTTGTGAGTGCAGATTGGCTTCTATTGCTGACGATAGAGGAAGGATTATGGTAGTATACGTAAAGACGAACTTCAGTGTCAGTGTTACTGAGATGGTGGGTGGCTGCTTATCAGGGGAGATAGACAACTGCTACGGTGGAAATGATAGATTCCGAAATCCCAGTTTAACACCAATGCCAGCAAAATTTGGATTTGCTTTGTTTTTAGCCAGTGTAAGTCTGCCTAGGCGTCATGGGTATTTTATCATATGCAAGTGTTTGCTGTAGCTTCTATGGGTGTTTGAGCCCAAGACAGGTAGATTATTACTGTCTCTGCTATACCCATATATAAACTCTGTTATTGCAGGGCTGACATTGTCTCAGGTACATGGAAAAAATTTTGCCTGTAGTCAAGAACTTCAGCAGACTATCTCTGCTTTGTATATTCAAAGTCAAAAATACCACCACTTCACTCATTTGAATTATTTTTTTAGGGTGAAACAATGTAAGGCTGAGAATTCAAAACATAAGTCTCGACAGTGACACTAACTCAGTTCCGTTATGTCTACATGGGTTTTTATTTGAAATCTCTCTTTCTCCTTAGAAAGATAAACTGAAATGCAGACACTGTTTATACTCATTCTGTGTTGGTAAACACCATGAAGGTTGCTGTGTACATCTTAAAGTGGATCCTTAAAAATACTGTTTTTTTTTTCCTGTAAAAAGAAGGTCTTGGTTTGCTTTTTTGACTCAGACTTACTGTTCCTGTGATGTATCGCAGACTCCTGTGTGCACCAGCTCATCGTCGTCAGTCTCCACTCCAGAAATGGCTGCACCTTAATACTACATTTTTCTTTCAAAATAGTATGCTATCTTTCCGATAGGAGAGCGCTAGATAGCTGTGAAATCCTTTTGAACATTTTTGATATTTTAGCTGAATATCTTAAATCTATGATTTATATACAATATGAACAGTTACCTAACATTTTGAAATGTCTTTGTTCTTTTTTGACTTCTGTTACCATTGCTAGTAGGTCCATTCCAAGAACTTTAAATAATGCAATAATAACCACACCTCCTGTGTGTTTTTTATGTGAGTGTAAGTATGTATGTGTGTATGTGTATACATACCTGCACATGGACGTATCTCAGCGTACAGACGCTAAACTTCATTACCATGTTTTTTGTGTGTATGGATGGTGAGAATGCTATTTTGAGGACATTAAATTTGCATATGTTTTTGAGGACAGAAGTGGCTATGCTTTGTCTTTTGTCCTGTGGTGCTGTCCTGTGCAATCCAGGTCTTAAGTCTGTCCCTTAAAAATAAAATTGAACCTCTTTGTTAATAATTTCAGTGCTTTTTATGAAATACCAATTTGGTAAAAGATCACATCTGCAGGTGGTAAACTGATCTCTCAAACAAAGTTGGTAATGAGGGTTTACACTGAACAGGAACACGGAATTGCAACTGAACCTTATGTTCCTTGCAAAGGCAACGTAGAGTAGACTATCCCGACACGGTGGTCTTTGAAGAAATCTGTGGTGAATATTGCTGTCCTACTTCTTCACATGGAAAAATTAGGATCTGCAATGGAAGGTTAAATTCCTGGTGTAAATAATGTCTGCCTTAGAGCAGTGGCAGCTGGCAGCTTTTTCCTTTTTCTTCTAAACTCATTTGTTTGGCTTATGAATCTCTAATACACAAAGTGCTTGCAATTACAAGATTGATTTCTAGCCTTGTATTTAAAAACAGTTCCGGTGAAAAGAACTGGTTGGTGTCTCCAGGGGAGTATTTTCTTTTAGGATAAAAATCTTTGTGTGCTGCTTCAACTTTTCTCTTGTCTGCTTTGGTTATGAGGTTGTACTTCTATGCAGAGAGATCTGTACTGTTCTGCCTTTACACAGCAATAATGGATGTCAGGGCTCTGAAGGCTGATTTGTCATGCTGGAGGAAAAAATTGGTGACATAGATCATAGATATCATCTTGTTTATTAGGTTGCTCTATATTAAATACACGAGTCTTTGGACAGGTATAGGCACCAATGATGATATAGAAAAAACTCTCCAGAAATGCCATCTGGAGATCAGTGTCCCACTTTCAGACAGGAACAGTGTATCCTTAAAGCTTATAGCAACTTTTAAACTGAAAAAAATGTGTCATATGGCTAGTAATACCTCCTTTCTCAAAGTCCGTATCCTATATCTCAGTCTATATCTCACATGCTAAGGAAAGTAATTTGTAAGACTTGGGTACAGAAAGCATTGTAGTTAGGTGCATGTGGTTCTCAGAAATGCCCAATAAATGAACATATTGCTCTTCTGGAGCATGAGCTAGCTCAGTTGTCCTGTGTGCATCGTGCCTTGTAGATGTACCCTTTTGTAAAAGCACCATTTGAATGATACGAGCCTTAACTATCTTTTTTTTCTGTTCTACCCCCCACTTCTGTTGTCTTTGAATTGTGCTGGAATTTCCTGTTTCAAGGATTCTTTTTTTTTTTTTTTTTTTTTTTTTTTTTTTTTTTTTTTGAAAGAAAAAGGGATGGAAGGTTTATGAGATAAGAATTCTCACTTTTAAATCCTCTCTCAACCAGAGCAGCACAGGAGGAGGAGGAAACTTAGCCCAGTATATGTGGACTGATGTGGGAGGTTTCCTGTCATTTAAATGTAAAATATCAACAGTATGTTTCTTTTGAGGCCTTTTAGGAGTACATCCTGAAGGAATAATGGTGGGAGGAGGGAAGGTTATAATGGGAAAGCAGTGTTGTGTTTTCATATATCAAATATACTCTGTAGAGGGTGTGTATGATTTGTTTAGTGGTGTTGGGGTAGTTTGAAAGGGAATTAAAAATATAAATCTGCAAATGTCAGATCTCACGGTGATACTGTATATCCTCTACTCTTGTTTTGATTACTGTTTGTATGCTGTTTCATATTCTGAATACTTCCAGAGCTATGCTTGTGGCTGCAGTCTTAAATTTTATTCTTAGATTGCTGTGCCTCTGGTCATCCTAACTGCATGTATGCACCGATATTTAGGATGGATCGTGGTGTTACCTTCAGTCCACTGTCTCAGCCTGCTCCATAGACACTCTGCTTCTTAGAGCCCTTCTAGGACCTGGTCTGCAAACTGCTTCTCCTCTAGGCACTGAATAGAAGTGAGAAACAGCAAATTGTGGTCAGTCCTAATTCTCAGTGTAGACATCAGCCTACATTTCAGTGCACATGCCTAGGTGCAGAAGCCTGCTTATGGTCCACTATTGCAGGATCTGTCCTGTGTCTACAAACTAATAAAATTAACTTTCTGCATGGTTTATGATCTGCCACTTCCTGTGTACATCTGGCAAAAATGAAATAAAAAAGATTTTTTTTTTAGACCAAGACCTACAATATTTACTGGGAAGCAATGAACTGTTCTGAGGTCTAGAAAGAAATAGTAAATCAGTCACTGAATTAAAAAAAAGACTAAGACTGCAGATAATGATGGTTTACAAAAGGTCTTCAAAGGTATGAAGACAACTGATACTGCGTGTCTGCTTTGTGGAACTGAAGCAGTAATCGTCTTTCATATACAAGTTGTAATTTATTATTTTGCAGTTCCAAAAAAATTTTAGCTCTCAGCTTAATTTGATGGAAATCAAAAGAAGAGATAAGATACAGAAAATGGTTTATAGACCTGGTTGAGCTATTGTTTCCCTGAGCAAAACACTTTTTATTTGGAAGCAGGAAAGCTGTCCAAGTCCCAAGGAAAGATGAGTACCTGAAATAACAGGCTGTAGCATAATACAAGCTGCGTACTGTAACTTTGGTGGAAAACAAGAAGGATGACAGAATACTCTATATGAAATGGTTAAGAGCTTCTAGATGCTACCAGGCCATGGGGTCTAAGTTGTATTAATTTCCCCAAAAGATGTAACTGATTTTTTTTCCTACTCCGGTAACAATTGAGTGCAAGCTGACTAATAGTGTTTAGCTGCTTTCTGTATAAAATATACCTTCTTTTCTAAAGCTAACAGACAGTGCAACAACGTCAGCTGGTGGAACATCCTCCCCTTGAATACTGAGCATATTTTATCACCTCTGTTCAGAATGCCATCTGAAAGAAAGGGAAAATGCAGATGATCAAAGAGTGTGTGTAAGGTCAAGGTCTGGGAGAATTTTTGTGGGAGAAGGAGGCTGTATTACAATAAGCCAGCTATGTGGAATTGCTCCCATAGGTTCCAGATAAAATTAAAATAGCAAATGGATGTCTTTATGCAGTGTAGCTCTGCATGTATACTGTGTCCAACAGATAAGTATTCATGGCCTGAAGAGATGGTCTTTTAAAATTTCCTTCCAGGAGAAATACCAATGTTAAGTGGCATTCCTCAGAGGCGGTTGTATCCCTTCATGCAGATAGGAGCACAGGATCAGACTCAGCCCTGTGAAATGGGGAGTGGAGCTCAGCGAGGGAGGGAGGGAATGACCCTTCTTTTGGTAGAAATTCCTCTGATAAATATGAATGTTAAATGGAAGAAAAATAAGGAAAAATATTTTGAGGGTCATCTGTGTTTTGTGTTCCTTACCACCACCACCTCCCAGTTATCTGTATTTGTTTTCAGTTCTGTGGGGCACACTGGCCAAGTTATTGGAGACTGTCCATTGGTATTTTTTCCACTGGAAATGTGAACATGCAGGTGTGTGCTATGACAGGAGGCCTAAAAAGTTAGCATCAGCCTCTGGCTCCTGAACTAAAGCGATATTGTTATGCCTGCATGGAACAATGCCTGGGATAATAAATCATGTTTGATGGCCCAGAAGCTCCTTTCTGATGCAGAGTTGCGTGTAGCTTTGTTCACCTGTAAAACCTAGAGTAAGCGTGGCATTTGACTAGTTTAGTTTTTTTTTATGCTAATTTAGCCCAGTTTGTTCAGCTGGCCAATCAAACAAGCTGTGGACAGTCCCAGGTTTGCTGTATCTCACATGGAGCTGCAAAGTAATTGAGACTGTGGAGTGGGGAGACGCACCCCAATAGAACTGATGCAAAGCCTTTTTAAGTCTGGCAAATTATTTTTATGGAATTTGACTTGGGTGCCAAATTCTGGAAGTTTGTTTCTTGACTGAGAATGTTGTTATCTCCTGAGGCAGCCACAGGTTGCATCTCTTCCTTTGGATCCTCGTGCTGAGCCAAAGCAGAGTCATTGACTTTAAAATATCAGAACAATGTATATGTTTTAATATTTGGAAATTTATAAGCATTCTGGGTCATATTTATGATATGACTACCTCAGTGAATCTGAGCGATGAATCAGGCACTATCTTTGTTATTTTTGGATTAGCAACTTGACTGTGTCCTTTAATATTCCTCATGATGTTGATGGGCAAATTATAAGGCTTCCTTTATTCGGCTTTTCCATTACATTTTGTTTCAACTTGCTGCACTACCTGCTTGCCTGTAGGAGTCTGTTCACATACACTTCTCTGTGGTCTGGATTAGTTGCTGCTCCTGGCTTATTGTCAGGCTAAGATATCCTACTCTGCCAGCCATCTGTGGTTGGATGTGGTGTATAGGATTGGGGGGGATTAAGAAGAAAAGTGGGAATTTGTGCTATGTTAATGTGACAACAGAAGTATCGTGCCCAATTTCTAGGTATGTTAATATCCAGGCCAGTGACAGAAAACATAGTTTCATCCCTGTATCCTTTTCACAGGGCCACCCTTCAAGTTATGTCTGCTTAAACTGACGTTGGGCTAAGTGGAAGGATTTTGGTTTAGGTTGTTAAAGAACACTGCTGTTTTGGAGAGAACTGCTTGGGCTGATGTTTGCCCTTGGAGGTGAACCTCATTTCAGAGTAGGATTTTTTGTTGTCTGAAAAAATACTGAAGTTTTAGCTTTAAGGAAAGATCTGCTGATAATAATCTTGGAATCTACTTTAACTTTGAGAGACAGAAATAGTACTCTAATGTATGGACTCTTAAAACAAGAAAAGGTCTGATCTTGACATTTTAGGTTTGCATTCATCTAGGGTTTCCACTGGCTGACGTTGATGATTTTTGTTTTGGACTTTTCTTGGAGTGTCATAAACTTATGAGTGACGGTTTCCTCATATTTATGATATATTTTAAAAACTAACTGGCTTCTTCATGATACAAGCCTTTAGCTAAGTAAATGTCTTATACGTTTCTTCAGCTTTAAAGGCTATGATTAATAAGCTCATGTTATTTGATAAAAATGCATAATAAATTCTAAATGACTCCAGCTATTGTTGGTTAATCTTTCTGTAAATACGTAGTATGATGAAAAATATTAAGTTTTATATAAACAATGCTTCGTGCATGTTGTATTTTTTTGTCTTACAAGATTTTTCCCCAACCAAAAATTTTGGCATGAAAACATTACTTTCCATGTAGGTGTTCCTCTGATTCTTCTGTTTTGTTCCGCACCTGAAGCATCGTCATCATCCCTATAAAATCAGACTTGTCTGCTTTATAAGTAATTGAAACATTACAAACGGAATTATGATTTCAAGTGAAAAGAGCAGAAGCAGATAAATTGATTTTTAAAAAGTGTTTTTCAAGAAATATCTCTATACTAATACAGCGAAGTGAAAAAAATAGTATGTATATATAGCACCAATTTCAAAAAGTTATGTTTTCAGATGTCTTTGGGAGATTGTCCCAAGGCTTTCAGCCTGTCTTCAAAGATTAAATGGGATGCTGTAGATCTGTGTTCATGCTTGCATGTACATGCCCAAGTGTGAAAGGAGGAGTGTGTGTGTGTGCATGTGTGCACGTGCACAAAGAATGGTCACAATAGAAATCTTTGGTTGCAACTTTTTTCCCAGTGTATGTATTTGATGTTTGGGAAAAAGTAGGATGGTATATGATAGTCCTTTGCAGCAACAACGGAAGAATAAAAAAAAAAATTTAAAAAGTATCATTAAAGTTGCAAGGTCAAGCCCTCAAAACTTAGTAGATGCCAGAACAAAGGTTTTCCTTGGAGTTTTAATTCAGCTTCTTTATGTGGATGCATTGTAATGTAATTTTCCGTTGCATGGCAGAATACTCTCTCCTGCTGTTTTCTCTTCTGTCCTGTCTCTACTTGTACATCAACAGAAAAAATACAGAAAGTGGAAGAGAGCTAGTCTCGCTTCTGTAAGTGCTGGGATCTGGTGCAACAGCAACTTCTGGACAAGGGATGGTTACTGTAAAAATACAGCTGGAATCTTGGAGACTTTATTTGCCATATCCCAACAAGCTGCTGAAAGTGTTTTTCAGTGGCTTAGTCACTTATGGGTGGCTTTTTCACAGAAAAGTTCTAAAGAAATATTCTTGATGTCAGATTCACTGATTCTTCTGAATTTCAAAGCCTTGCGTAGAGGCATACAGTCTACTCAACCTTGTTGTTTGATTTTATTTTAAGATGGTTTGTTCACTCTCACTGTTGGAAATTGTTCATGAGAAAGCTTGGAAAAACACTTTGTCCTCTCTGTTTTCCCTTCTGATCTCTCCCTTCCCCTCCTTCTCAAAAACAAAACAAAACAAAAATCCCGAAGCCACCTTTCTGCAAGGGAATTCTGTGGCTGAGGAAATACCGCTTTGTTAGTGCGCTAAAGCTAAAGCGTTAGAAAGCTGTCGGAGTTGTCTGCAGCTTCGACCGCTGGCAGTGCTGACTGTGGCACCTATAATCCCTCTAGGCATTTGTTGTGTAGTATAAAAAAGGTAATGTTCAGCCACGGCGGAAATGTTTCCTGTGAGTGTGTGTGCATGTAAATGCATCGGTACCAATTTGTGTTAGCGAAAGTATAAACACGGGAGTGACTTCACCTGCGCCTACCCTTCCGAGGGGGTGCTGCTGGGCAAGCTCTGCTCTGCGTGCTTTAGGACGAGAAGCGGAGGATATTGTACCTGCTCCAGCCGAAGGGGGCTTCTGCTGTGCCAGGGCGTGCTTTTTGTTTATCTACTCGGGTTTACTTCAAGTTTCGTAAGGAAGAGCTTCCCTTAAGACCCGCTGCTAGCGCTGCGAGGGGAGATGCGCCGCGCCCGCCGCTCGCCCCGCGCCCGCCGCTAGGGGGCGGCGCAGCGCCAGGGCCCGGCCCGGCGCGGCCCGGCGCGGCGCGGGCGCTCCAGGTGAGGCGAGGCGAGGCGGTGAGCGCTGCCGTGGAATAGCAGAGGGGGCCATATTCGGTAGAGGATTATCCGTGAGCTTAAATGATTCACGGCCGTCGGTGTTTACTGTGCGTAATCCACATCAAGTTTTACCTCTGCCACACCCACTTGTGTGTCCTCTATTTGGGGAGTTAGCAGATAAATTAAGCAATTGCTGTGTAATAGGGCAGAAGAATGATGTGCATGCTGTTATTGCTGCTAGCTGATATCTTTCAGAGTATTTTTATTAAGGTCATTTATTAAAGTATTTATGCTTTCATAAAGAAATACCTTATATGGGCCAAAGTGTGCATTCTTGGATATAAATAAATGTTAATTCTTCTCAGGTCAGGACTTTTAACTCAGTTCTGACTTTAGACAAAACTAGTTTCTCTGCTGGGGTGGCTTCATGAAAACAGAGCATGAGAATTTTGGAGAGAAGATTTTTGCTGCAGTGCATATACATTTTAAAACTTTTTTAAATACAGATGAGATTCTGCTTTAATTTATACTGCTTTAAATGAAAAATAATCTTAGCAGCAGTAGGAACAGGATTTGACTGACGGTGTTGGACAACCTCTTTTCCTGTTGGATCCAACTTTGGCAGAACCAAGCCAAACCACACTAGAATTGCATTTTACAAATGGGAACAGAGTCTGGCTGGCAGGTTAGTTTGTTTTCTGATGTCCGTAGCCCAAACATTCAACCTCAAGAAGACTAAAACTTGGCACCTAAATCCAGTAACTCCCAGAATCACCCAATAGGAAACACTAGGCATAGGGTCCCATGTATGAATCTTGGCTTACATAGCTATATTGCAGCACTCAGATATTTCAGTCTGCTTAATGTGTGCTTCATGCTTTCAGCGTCCTCTAGTTACAGGCTCTTAGTTCCTAGTGATTCTACATCAACTATATAATTCTACTCTGATTCTAGAACCCTTTCTTTCAAATATCCCAGCTTAGCAGCCATTGCTTCCTAAACTGTTCTCCAGTATTGTCTTACCCCAGTACTACCTGATACCTGTGATCAATGTGTTGCTTCTCTTCCCAGTTTGGCTTCCACAACTATTTAGTAGTGTAGCTCACCTTTAGCAAATGAATGGCCTCAGTGATTATGTACAGATAAATGCGTTAGTGTCTTGCTGAACTGCAGCCTTATTTTCTCGTTACAATTTTTGAAAATGGCAGAGGTCTTCCCATAAGCTTTAGGAAGGGTCATTAAGTGGATGCACTAGGATATTTGTGTAAGAATATGGCTGGCAAATAGCAGTTTGCTATATATATATAAGCTTATGGATTACAGTGTGTGTGTGTATATATATATACGCACACGCGCACACATACACATATATATATACACACATAAAAATAATGTATTCTGCTCAATATGCAGTAACTGAAAAATAAACACCTATTGTCTCAGCATTTTGGATGCTATGCTAACAAGTAGAGCAGGCTTGGGTGTCCCTAGGACTGCAGTTTGGAATAGTGCCAAGCTCCTGTGAAATATAACATGCTTACGTTTGTATCTGGAATACAAGTGGGATTCTCATATTCAATAATCAGAAGGAGGGAGTGTGAGTGAGGGAAACAGCTGCCTGTCTCTGGCACACTGCATTGCATACTGACCCTTGTTGTGTAACCTCAGTGCCCCAGAAGTTTGAATCCATTTCAGGAGGTAGGCATTTATTTAGCTGGGAAAAGTGTTAGCTGGTGAATTATTCCAAGTATATAAATAGAGTAAGGGAATCCATCGCTTGTCTGATATGAGAGTGATCTTAAGTAATAAGCACCTCTCACCCACAGCAAATGCAACAGCATTTCAGATCATTCTGTGCTATCCTTCTCCTTCTCCCTAGTTGGATTTGGCCAATGTTTCAGCCTAGAAGAATGATGAGAGTGGAAGGTCCTGTTTGCTGGAAGAAATTATTACTATGTAGGGAGAGAAAAGGTTTTAATAAAAAGAATTCAGAGAAGAACTGGCCAATGGTTAGAAAAGAACAAGAAGCTATTGCAGGGCTAAAGGAGAGTGGTAAAGAATGCAGGTTATGCTTGTTGATACTATTTCTGGACAGTTGTGAAGTGGGTAAGGTGCAATCTTAAGGCCTAATCTTGTGGCCACTGGCTGCACAGAATTCCTGGAAGCTGGATTCCTTCCATTTGTGTTTTGTAGTGAGATGCTGATGCCTGCAGGAAGCAAGCAAGAAGGATCTTCAATAAGAAAATAATTTGATAAATGATACTACTGCAGGCTGGAGCATTGCAGCACAACTGCAATATTGCTCTTTGTAAATGTTTTTATTCTATCAAAGTTGTTCTAATGCCTCTGAATCATGTTTCCTAAGGGCTTTAGCCATAGACAGCAGGTGGGAGGGAGCATTCTGCTGTGTGTGAGATGGGCAAATCCTTTGGATTTTGCAAGCGAATGCAGAATTCAACATGGGTAAGACACTATACTTAGGTGACTGGTCTCTACTCCATTTTTACAATGTTTTTCTAAGTTAAAAAAATCTAGTGTTTGATGATTCCTGAGCAGTATAGGTTCCAAGACATTCTAAATATTCTGAAGTATCCTCAGACATATAGTAATATAATGTAATATAATATTTGGTATGATTTTTTTCAAGTGTTGAAGATGCTGGTGCCTTCTTTTCAGATCCAGAGGCTGGACTGCTCTTAGCTGGCTCTTCACCTTTAAAGCCATTCAGAATGCAAGGAGACACTGGAAGGAATAGTACGGTAGGGAACTTGGATTTTCTACAAGTGGTACAGTTGGCAAGATAGTGTAAGTTTTATGTGATATGCTATTTTGTTTGCACTTGTGTTTTACTCCAGGCTCTTCAGTAACAATCATTTCTATCCTTCCTGCCTAAGATCTGAGACTGGATTAAATTCTTGAGTGCTACTTTTAGTAACATAGGAGAAAGAATGTGTGATTCTTGGCCATACCAGTTAGGAAGCTTGACCCTCTGTAGCTTCCTTGAGCTCACCAGTAACAGCTATTATCTGCGGTTTTGTGATGATGCCTATCTAAACCTATTCTCTGGATATCGGTGTGAATCAGGAGCCATGGTTTCACTGAAGTCAGTAGGCCCATATTAATAATACAAATGAAAAATGAAAATCTGGACCTATGCATATGTGAGGTAAATCCTGTACTAGGCAGTCTTTCTTGGAGTTACATAAGGACTCTACAGGATTGTCATAGAAGTAGCCAAATGAGCAGCATGTTTAATAGCAAAAATAGACGCCTTGTATAAAGCAGTATCCCATCAGCCTTGTTCTTTACTCAGAGTTTCATAATAGGCTTTGACAAGTTCTTCTTAGCTGCTTTCTGTTGAGGCAGCACAGAGCAATAGTGACAGCAAAGGCCTGTCAGTTTAAGCAAAAGCCTTAGCTTGTGTACAAGATTTGATCCAAGGTTTAGATGTGCTAGGAGAATGGCAATGCTTCCTATCAGCGAGGTGGCCTCTGCCTTCAGAAGGTGTCCTGACAGCAAAGCGACTCCACCCTCAGAGAGAAAAAAACATCAAAACTAATGAAACCAGCAAATAAGCTCCACCCTTGGCAAAGCTGTTCCTATGTAAGGGCTTTTACCAGTGCAGCTATCGTGGGGTAAGGAATGCCAGCACAATCCTGAAGGGGAGATCTGGCTTGGCAGCTTTTGTGGACTAGGGAAATTTGTGTGAATTTGGCTCCACAGGTAGAAATTGCTGAGGAGACCTGGGGGCAAGTAAATCCAGCCTAGCTCCACTGTGACTTAGACTGGAGTAACATACTCTGATAAATTCCCAGAATCAGTTTTATGTTGTACCAGTGCAGCAATGGCCACTGAAGTCTGCCAGCTTTAGGCCTATAGTTAGGCCTGTGTCTATACTGGTATTTTAGGCAGTCAGTCAGTGCCTTTCTGTCGTTTGCCTCCTCTACCAAAGTAAAGTTGTATGGAAGATGGAAAAAAACAGTTTCATGAAACATTTAAGGCTGTTTCTATTTAGCAGAATTTAAAACATAACTGAACAGAAGTCATCTTATTTCTCCCTTTCTTACTTTATCCTCCCCTCTTTGGCCAATCAGTGCAATGAAATTAGCTAGTGCCTTTGTATCCCATCTCGTGTCACTCCAAACTGCTGTTTAGGCTTTTTTTCTTTTCACTTCAACCACCTCATTGATATTTATTTTTCTTACTCTGAACTTTGTAAAAGTGGAAGATATTTTAAGTTACAGATGAGCAGGGTTAATCTTCTTTTTGAACTTTTTTGACTTTGGAACAAAACAGAAGGAAACAAAAAAGCAGAACAAAAACAGAAGGAAAGGAAAAATTGAAAGGCACAGTATGGTCATTTGGTTTTGTTTATACAGAAGAGAAGGGGGAAGCATTGAAGATCTTACTAAATTTATTTTGAAATGAAAGTATTGGCAATATTTCACCAAATAATAAAAAACTAAGAAATATTAACAGTGAATTTAGCAACTGAATTTAATTTTCAATAGCATTAAAAATATAGACTAGTTTTATTGTAAACTGTTTAACTTCTGGAGGCACTACAGAAGTAACCTGTGTTAGCCTACTTAAGATAGTATTTGTTCCCTTGGTTCCATGAAAACTGAAATACATATTATAAACAAGGAAGTACTGAAAGAAAAGACATTGTTACTCTCAAGCCTTGTCTGCATAATTCACCTCTACCTACTCTATTAAAAAATTTCCCATAGAGGAATCAGCATATAGTCACAGTTGTAATACACATTCCTTTCTCTGAGGTGATCTCATTTGTAAATGAAGTGAAATTGAAGCTGTTCAAATCAACAGCAAAATTCAGAATTAACTCTTTCTTTGAATGATCATGTCTTTCTCAGAGTTGTTAACTTTTTTCAGGTAGAGCGCTATTGCAATTGATAACACTTAATCTAAATGTTAAATTGTTTTGGAATCATAATAATTATCATGTGTTCTTATTAGAGAGAAGATTGATTAGCAAGGTAATACCTTCCTTTTTTCTACTCTTGGGCTAGAAGAAGCTACTCTTAGGCCACGTTTGAAATCTGTGTTTAAAAGTGGTTAAAACACTCAGACTTTATCTACAGTGGTGATGAAGAACTTTTTATGTGAGTCATATCAGACTTTAGCTACCTTACAAGCCACTTAGAGTGGATCCTTATAGGAGCAGATATCTAGCATCTGGATGCAGCTGGTTTAGCGGTAGCTTGGAGAGAGGGCCAGCCTGCCTCTGTCCATGCAGGCATGTCCTAATATATACCATCTGCTCCTGCCAAGATTCGGAGGACCTTAGAAACTCTTTCTTACCCCATGCAAGGAACAGATAGAGACAGGAAGCATTATCTCAGATGATTCAGGATAATACCTCTGTATTCCTGTGGTTTTATCCCATCTGCATTATGATGATGACTGGTCTCAGGGAGAGGACAGCAATAGCTGGCATATGTGCCTTCCTGAGAGCCCGTATCCGTCTGTATTATTAGATTCCTATTTCTACTACTACACCACTGCAGTGGCTACCATAAGGATTTGTATCCCCCTTTTGAGGCAGTTTGTCCTTAAGGCTGTTTTCTTTCCTATTGTTGAGTGAATTTTAAGAAAAATCTATAGTAACATAAATAATCTTCTAGCAACCAGACTAAATATCACTGATTTTCAACACTCTATTAAAATAGACAAATTTAAATCAGAACCTAGAACCTGAAACAACTTCTGTTTCCCAAGACTTTTGAAAATTTCTGATCAAGGTCTGAATGTATGTCTTAGCAGTTGAGACTCATCTTTAGTATTAGAATATACTTGTTTTATCTGAACGTTCCACTTGAAAATAAAGGGGCTTGAGTCCAGACCCAAGCATAGATGTAATTCAGGTGTAATGCAATTGCAAATCGAATGGCAAATACAAACTTAAGACTTTGAAGTAAGAATTGGGCCTGAAATTAAGATAGCCTAAAGGCATCCTTATGCTGCTATAGCTATAGAGGGGACTTTTTAGTAAAAGAAAATCAATAAAAATTCAGATCACCTTTTAGAAATGCAATTCCCAAAATTGCAAAGAATGGATCAGTGACACCAATTTATACTCTGTATAGCTCCATAGTTATCTTTGTTATGCTGACTGCCTAAGATTTTAGTGATGTGTCTGTAGATGGTTGGTGAGTGTGTACCTTTGACACTGATATCTTTCCCTCCTCTTTCAGCTAACTCAACTATTGGTAAAGATCAAAGAAAATGAGGAGGCGGGCTGACGAGAAACAGTGCAGGAGAGGTGCCCGCAAAGCTTTAAATAAATAAAAAGGGGTTAAGATTTCAAATCTACTGCATGGTAACTGTGGATGTGGGACCCTGTTTTGCTCTAATCCAAAGTTAGGAGAGCTTCTGTCATAGAGCATGCTATCCTACTCGCACCTTATATGAATCTAGTCCTTTGAATATTAATACTTGAACAAAATACAATCACATATTACTATATGTATCTGGGGATATTAGAGCTGAAAAAGCACGCGGCTTCTGGTAGACCAGCAACTATTTCTTTTGTATTTTCCTCCATTGCAGAATTAGACAAGTTGCTTTCATGTCAGTGTCAAGTTTGTTTCACTTTCCAATTCACAGAAGTTGAGGTATGTGTAAGTAAAAACCTAATCTTTCCTCCCTCTAGAAAACACAATTGTACATTAAAACTTAACAAGACAAAAGGGGAGGTGTGAGACTATAAAGAGTAAAACTCCTTCACAGCTGAGGATGCTCAGTGAAAATAAGGCTTTGCAGGGTGAGCAGCAACATTTTTTACATCTCACAGAAAACAGCAATGCACTTGCATTATGTAGATCGTAAAAATGTTTGAAATAAAGGTGGATCGGAAGGGTAGCCATATGATCCATGAGACGTTACACTTTCCAATGGAAAGAAACTGCACTGTCTTTCTTTTACCTGAGTAGAGGCAAGCTGCAGATCCGTATACCAGGCCTGATATGAGGATGTGGATTCTACCTTTAAAAACCATATTCTCTCTAGCCCCTTAGAGCAGAATGTTTAGGCTTTGTGTTAATGCTTATATATAATAATTTTATGTAAAAATCTACCCTTCCTTTTAAAATTTAAATGTTGGCTGCCCAAACGGTTGGCAAGCTTTCATTAAAAATATGCCCACCTAAATTTTTAGTGCTAAATATTTTAACAGCATTTTAATTTTTGTGCAGTCTCCTTGGTATTTTTCAGCTGAGTCTGAATAAAACTATCAGCAGCTACATCGAAATGTAAAAATCCAGAGCTTGAAACTTAATGTATATGTGACTGGGTGTGCTTTGGATGTGTTCAGCTCATATGCCATGTAGATCAACAGTAACAGTATTGATTAGTGACTTACAGTAGCTCTAAAACTAGAATGAAAATGAGCCAAAAAATTTAGTTTATAAATGGTCAGTAGTTGGTGGAATGGTGTGTATGTGAAAATGGAGCTCTCCGTGGTGTGGTATAAAAGTTTTATTAGCATAGGTTTGTGATGATCCCCTTACTCACAAAGAGTGACTATGTCAATCAGTTATGTAGGTCATCACAAACAAAATACCAGTCAGTGCTCCGTATTTGCATGCCTTTTTTACAGCTAAAACAGGAATCTAAGTGTGGTAGCATTCTATGTGAAGCACTCTGTATGAAAATAATATAGATAGATAAGCAAAGCCTGATGTCTTGGTTGTCACATGTCAGATTTCCTGCTGTTCTGATGTGACAACTCTGTCCTTAGGCTTCCTGGAGATTCCTCTGAACAGCATAGTACTATGGACCACCGCTCCTGGCCAGTAATATGGGGAAACAGTGTCAACAACCTAAGCTCATCTGTGTTTGTTTCCACTGTTTGTTGCAGTTCCGGTAGCTGATAAAGGCCCAAAGCTTGAATAGCCAGGAGCAGCAAAGAAGCGTGGGCGTGTTTTAATCCCATCTTTGTAATACACTCCTTGCCAAGCTGCACCAAGAGCTCTTTGCCTTGCAGAGCAGGAATGGGCCTATACATCCAAGCGTACAGGACCAGAGGGACTCATTAAACTTCTAAAAATGACCTCAAACAGCTTTTTTCTAATTCTCTAAAAATGTCACCATTTCACACTACAGTACATCAGGGCTTCCTAGAGCTTGGTTGAATTGTGGTGCCACCTTCTCTCGGTAGCTCAAATCTGCCTCCAGTTCTGCAGTGTGATAATGTTATAGACTATTTTTTTTGTGAGCAGCATAATCATCACTGATCCACAAACGGATACTGTCTGTCCTAGACCAAATACCAAAATTTGGTTGATGTTTACCATCAGGTGAATAGTAGGACAATGAGGAAAGTGAAATGAGCAGTCCTCACGATAGTGGGATGTGATACAGGTTTTTAGGCAAAGATATGCACTTTGTGGTATAAGTTCATATAAATACAGTTGCCATTTTCTGAAGGTTCTCAGGGCCACAAATACAAATCCTGCAGACTGATTGGTATCAGTGTGAACATGAGATAGCCAGAAAAGCATGATAAATTTTTTACACAAATAGTTAAAAAGCAGTTTGCTATATGCTTTTTCTCCAGTCTAGTTCTTGTATATTATCATTACTTTTGTAGTGCCTATTTTTAAAATTTTATCTGAACAAATCCTTGGCTTCGACAGTAATTCATACCTGTCACTGTGTAGTGTACTGTGAAACACTGTTTTTCTAATACTTAGACTAGGGGAAAATTTCTGTCAGAAGTCTGGGTTGTAGGATGTAATCTTAAGAAATGAGGACGTCCAGGATCACTAGTTCAGGTGCCCACTAACCTGTTTATTTCTTTCTGGTGCGTACATCAGCTGTGTTTTTATGAAAACTTGGCAGTTTGTGGTTAGCTTTTCCTGTGAACAGTGCAACAGTACTAAACAGGAGGATCTGTAGTCACATTCAATGTCACCTGGGCTACTACTATATTAAATAACATAATGTAATATGATAATGGAAACATTCTTAAAGATTGCTTCCCAGAACTGTGTTTTGAGATATATCTCAACATCTTGGCAACTCTCCAGCTTACAGAGAGCGTATTTCTCCTAAGCAGTATTTGTAACCAAATGGCTTAAATTGCTTTGATGGAAGAGATGATTCCCTCCAGGGATATAAGCTTGGCACGGCAGCTAGGTTGACCTAGCAGCCAAAGTAACGCAGTGTGTTAGAAAGAGAGGTGCTGGACAAATCTGAGATTTAACTTTTCGAAACTTCTGAAGAATCCGCGATGAATGGGAAACTGGTGCATTATTCTTTTCTCCTCTTCTCTGTATCTTGTCATTTAGTTATCTTTCTGTTCTCCATCCCCTTTATTTTCTACCTCCTTATTAGGAGGTTTTATTTTGATAAACAGTTAAGAGATAAAGAAGTTTTGGTATTCTTGGTCATCTTAAATTCAGCCTTTAGCTAGAAAGATTGCTATTTCCAATTATATTAACACCCAAATACCTCACAAGCACAAGTACTTCCATTCTTTTATTCAGTAAGTGCTGAATAAAGTTGGTCCTTTATTCTCCTTTCTTACACTGTTTTTAGAGCAGTGTATTTTAGATGTCTTTTGTTGAGTTTCTTCTGATTATATAAATGCAAAGAACCGAGAATCAGGCCTGTACTTTTTTTTTTTTTTTTTTTTTTTAAGGGCTAGAGGATGCCTGAAGGGAAGCAAGACCTTTGAGAGGGAGACATTACAAAGCTTATAGAGGAGAGGAAAACTTCTTGGTCTGCTTCTGCTGTTGTTTATACCAAATTCATGCTGGTATAATTTCATGAACTTCAATGGATTTGCTTCTGAGTTACGGTGAGATCAGGATTGGCACTTCTTAAATCACTTAGGTCATGCTACATAATTCATTTGCAAGCTCCTTTAATTAGTTGCAGGTAAGCCCAGACTTCCTGGAGTTTGCTGCTTCCCCAGGAATGGACTCTAACTACACCCTGTCTATTCCAGAAGTCCAGCCTCCAAATTACTCCTTTACAGCGCAAGTAAATGCCCTATAAAATGCAGGTCAAAGCTCTTCCCCCCTCCCTTTTTTCTTTTTTTTTTTTTTTTCCCCGAAAGATCGCAGGACCAGGTCTCAACATGCTGAAGCAGATGATCGCTTCAGAAGTTGCTTTGTGGGAAAAAGAGAGCGCAGGCAGGCAGCGGGTTCGGCCGCTGTGCATTATGTAACCAGTGCACTGGCTGCAGGAGCTGGATGACTGACACCGAGAAATTCCTGGGGGAGGGGGGCTGCCCGGGAGCCGCGGCGGGCGCCGGCAGCTCCGAGAGCCCTGAAGAGGAGAACGGCCCGAAGGAAAGGGAAGCGAACTGGGAATAACCACGGCAAGCTCGCGACTCGAGTGCGGCGGCGAATGTCAGCACGCCTGTAAATTTATGTTCCTGATAAAATGGCACGCACCCAACCCTCGCACGTGGATAAGGGGCATGCCTTTTGGGAAGCGAAAGGCGGCGGCGGCGGCGGCGCCAAAAAGACAATGAATGAGCCGAGCTTTCCCTCCTGCGCTTCTCTCTCCGCTTGGTTTCCGTAAGGAAGGAGCCCAATGACTGGGAAAAGAAGTCGCCCCCCGCTCCCCGCCGTAGCGCTCCGAGCGCCGCGCGGAGCGGTGGCAGCCCCTGGGGCGCGCGCTGCCCCTTTAAGACCTGCTCGCTCCCGGCGCCACAGAAAGGGAGTGACCTCTGGGCTTTGACAGCTCCCCTAATAACTAGCCGAGCCGGGCCCCGCCCGCGCGGCGCCATTGGGCGGCGGGCCGGGATCCCGCCCTCTGATTGGCTGGCCGCTTCCCCTGAGCGAACCTTTAGAACTCCGAGACACAATATTCTGTTACATTGTAGCAAAATGGCGACTGTCATTCACAACCCCCTGAAAGCGTAAGTAGGAATCAAAAATGTACATATTCCGCGTGGTTTAAATATGAAAAAAGGCGCCTTTCCGATGCTCGCTGCCAGCCTGAGCTAGGTGCCTCCAGCCTCGCAGCTGGTCTCTCCTCCCGCCCTCCTTTCTTCCTGCGCTACTCTCTTTTCTGTGCAACACACACTAACGTCTTGGGCTGAAATTAAGAGGGGAAAAAAATTGTTACATTTGCGTTCCGCTAATTGGCTCCGGGGCGAGCGAGAGCTGCGCGGGCCGGGGGCAGGGCGGCGGCGGGGCTGCCCGCAGCCTTCGGCGCGGCGCGGAGCTCGGCAGCGGCCGGATCGCGGAGGACCCCCGCGGGGCGCGCGCGCTCCCGGCGGCGTCCCGCGCCCGCTGTCCGGGCTCGCTCGCCCCGCGGCCGCGGCCGCGCCCGGCGGGCACGCGCCGCCCGTGGGAGCGGCGCGCGTCAGCGCTGGTGTCTCCGCGCTCCGACCGTAGTTCGGAGTTTTCTTTCGCAAATCTTTCCCGAGTTGGGATGACTTAAAGAGGGGGAACGGTTCGGCCGCATCGCTTCTCAGCTCACGGCAGAGGGGTTGCGCAGACCGTCTGCAAGCAGGGCAGCAGGGGCGTTGCAACTGCGCGTAGGTTTCTGTGTGTCTCTGCGCGCGAGGGAGAGCGATAGGAAGAGGGGGAGAGACAGGCACGTTAAATGAATGACTCGGGATTACTGATGGTTGATTTGGGGCAGGAAGTCCGGAGATCCGTTTTGCATATGACAGGCTTTCGCTTTTAAAAGTGGCGAAGAGTTGCTCGTGTTTCCGTCTTGAGGGTGGGCACACGCAGTCAAGGTCTGCGCGGGCAGAATCTGGCCAACTGTTTGCTGGGGAAATACAGCAAGAGAGAGCGAGTGCGAGCGCAAGGGAGGGGGCAGGTGCTTCTGCTGCAGAAATATGCGAGGGTTTCCGATCTCGAATTAAGGCCGATTTAAGAGAGGGAACGCGGGAGCCAGTTGTCTTCTGGATCGCGTCCTTTATTTTCCTTATGGTCTGCAGCACACACCGTTAATCCCTGAAGGCATTAGGGAGAGTGGGATTTGGCACCGTATGTGGGGAGAGGAGCTGTCTTAACCTTTTTCAAACGACTTTTCTGCTAACGGGGGCAGCGCTCTTGCTAATAAAGCAAGAAAGCGGAGTACCTGGCGGTGACGCTTCGTTTGCACTTTCTGGCTGCGCTGAGTGGGTGTTTTTATACGTTTGAGTTTTTAGGGATGAAATTAGGGCTGCGAGGTTTTTCTCTTTTTTTCTTTTTTTTTTTCCCTCGACTCAACTCTCTCCGGCTGGAGTTGGAAAAACACTTGACGTTTTTTCCAGGGATTCCTGCCGCTGTCTCTGCAATCTGGAGGGAAGGAAAGCCTCAGGCTGAAAGGGGGTGCTGACATGTTTATCATTTCTCCTGCTCCATCCTGGCAGAAAACCTTTGCTTTCATTTAGCCAACCTTTCTATAGCACCTTATAAAAATCTGCCGAAGAGGGGAGTGCAGTTGTCAGAAGGTTTATCAAAGAAGGCCTCCCCCCGCTCCCCCGAAGATGCACGGACCTGAACATACTGTGAAAACTGCACAGAACAGACGGCGTGCCGCCCGTCTGAGGGCACGTTTAATACTTCTGCCCTAAGAACAACTTCTCCCCATGCCCTTTCCCCGCCGTGCGTCGCTCAGACCCAGGCAGATTACTCCCGCTCATTACCGGGAACTTAAACTGCACGACAACAATATTCGGCGCCATACCGTACAGTTTCTCACCTGTGCTGTAAAATGCCACGTACGTTTATGAGCCTGTGTAAATATTACCAGGAGGGAGGAAGCCTTTGGGGAGACGCCGGGAGCTGCCTGGAAGGAGCGCGCGGCGCGGCGGCGGCGGCCGCCTGGGAGCGCGCCCGGCCCCGCCGCCCGCCCGGCCCGGCCCCGCCGCCGGACTTGGCGGCGATTCGCGCTCCGTAGCCCCGGGGGCCTCGGGGCACCGCGCTGCCCGGGGAGGACGGATCCTGCCAAACGTGTGCTTGCGCCTAAACGAATTGGGGGCCCGATCCCGCTGCTGCTAAAGTCGGAGGGGGCAGGATCAGGCCTTTTCTAATTAGCTCCCTTCCCCTCCCCTTGCCCCTGGGGTTTGGGAAGAGGAAACAATAGACATCAAGTGCTGGGTCGCTTTTCTGTATGTGCTTTTCAAAGTACTAATGCTGTGCAGAGGAAACAGAATTGGTGCTGGCTGCCTGACACCATCTGCATTTTTTATTAACAACTTGTTTAATAAAACATTTTATAATTTTCATTTATTCTTTAAAGTTGCTGATCGGGAAACAATACACATGTAAATAAATTATGCATGGGGTAAATTAGGACAAAAGCAGTAGGACACATAATAGGGGAAAAGATGCAGTTCACAGTATTTTATCCTCATGTGTCCTTCCTGACAATGAAAGGGAGCTGAATGACATTTGCATTTCCTCTGTCTGCGTTTTGATTGTATCTCAAAAGCCACAGACGCCCCCTACAGAAACTGGCCACACAAAGGTTTTGCTCTGAGATGGGGGACAATGTAGAGACTGAAAAATCCTAGCTCAGGTATCACGCAGCTCCCTGTGTGTGCTTGTGTATTAAAGTGTGTCCAATATTCAGTTTCTCTCCGGCACTTGGACACATATGTGGCCTTGTTCATGCTAGACTAGTCCTCTCGGGATAATGTATTCCAGTGTACCTGAGCATCTGTGGGAATGCATTACATAGAGCAAGCTCAGTCCATGGAGTCCCTTATTAATGACCGACAACTCCTTACACTCAGCTTGCCTCTTTCTCTGCATATCTCCCTTTTCTCACTAGCTGAATGTCTTTTGGTGCTTTCATGCCTTTGCTCATCTCCACTTCCTCTGGCAATCCAATCAATCAGACACAACTGCCCGTTATTTCTGCCATTTAATACCTTGCTGTTTACCAACATGGTGCTAAAGGCAAAAATATCAGAGATTTAACAGATCTGCAAGGGAAAGGCAGCAGGTGTCTGGATAAACATGTTCTTCTTAATCTGTTAAAAAAAGGCAATATTCAGATACTTCCGATGGGACAGCGGTGGATTTGAAATGCTAGGTTTGCTGGGTTGTTTTTTTCCAGTAGCCTGTATACTTCATAAACTCCATAGTTTTACTTTCCAATTTCTTCTCTTTTGGGTATCTTAATACAGAGAGATTTGAACAATGCAGTAAAGGAAACAAATACAGTTAAAGAAGTATTGTGAATGACTTAAAACCTCAGTGGACTTTGTAAACATTAATTAATTAAACCTCTCAACACCCCTATGGAGAAAGGATTATTGCCTTTGTTTTATGGACGGCTAAACTAAGACAAAGTGGTTAGAAACTTTCCAGTTCAAATACCAAGTCTAGAACTCAGCAATGCAACTTCCAGTCCTAACATTTAGTCACATTTTCTCAATTTCTGCCTTATTAGTGATGTGCATATGGTACCATCATGCATTTAATGTAATTAAGATCTTGTAATTTACCAAGTCTTATCTAGCAGAAGAGCTGATTCCCCCACTCTTCTCTGTCTTTACTCCTGCAGCTGACTTTTATTTCAGGTTGTCAATTAAACGTACTAACTGGAACATATGTTAGGCTATTGCTTTTTTTGCGTGTGAGATTCACTCACATTGTCATTCTCTGCCTGAATGTTCGCAAGTGGAGCTGTTGCCTTTGAGTGGTTTGGCCTCTGCGTAGCGACGCTGGTGTTTTCCCTTTCTTTTGCTTAAGACTGCCTCTGGGACAAAAAGGCTAAGTCTCCATTGCTAGGCCAGGTCACTTACTTGCTGACAATATTGTTGGATGACTTTGGTGTGGTTGGAGGCACTTATTTCCAGCCGGGTGTTTTGGGACCAGATCAATGCAATGTTGTGTGTGCAACGCCGGAGCTGACCTTGTAAACCCTGCTAGGCTTGTTCTGTACCTGCATTTGCTTGCACACACAGCAATGGTTGGTTTTCTAGTTGCTGTACTTTCTCAGAAAAATTTGCCTTGAGAGCCACCTCTGGTCCCTGGGCTGCCAGCTGACCTTTCGTATTACGATGAACTCTATGGCATGAGATACCTTTTAGTGAAGAAATGGTCTGTGCACCCATCCCTGTTTCATGTAGGCAACAGAGCAGTGTGGGATGTTCTCGGGTGGCAAGAGTATTTCATCACTGATAACTCAACTTCAGTTCAAGCTGGGGACTCAGGCTGAAAGGTTGCACGTCTTGTTATCCTTCCTTGAATCAACCCCAAATTGTGATTAAGTGCTGATGAAGACTGATTTTTTTTTTGGATGCTGTAGCAGAAGTGTCTGGTTGCTGATTTTTATGTTAAAGTGAAAGTATAATCCACAGTTGCCCCTTCCAGCAGGTGGAAGCAATAAAATAGACAGACAGATAGGTTGCTCGTTCAGTGCTTCTCAGTGATGCAAAGGTGATTTTAATGTGACTTTACAAAAGGGAATTTTCTTCTGTTTAATAAGGTTGTTGGGTTCATTAAATCACTTATCAAAGTCTCTGTGAATTGTCCAGTGTGGCACTGAAGTCACTTAAAAACATAAACAAGCCAAAGTGCAATGCATTTCAGGCCAAAACTGTTGTCAACATGGCAACTCTTTTTTCTATACCCCACCACCAGCCTTCAGAGAAAACGATAGATGAATATTGCTGTATGTGTGCAGGGAAATATGGGCATAAACCCCAAAGTTGTCTTAAGGGAGAAGCCAAGATATGAAGACCTGAGGATATGCTGGTTTGAATATGGAAGTGTCTGAAAAATTCTATGTTACTAGTTACAGCGTTTTATCTGGGCGCATGAGTAACTTATGCATGATTAGTTGTTGTAGTGCTTTTATAATCTTGTTTTGTTGGTGTTCCAGCCTTTCACAGCCCGTCTGGTTGTATGGATGGATGGAGCTTGTGTCATAAAAATGTCACTGAAAAAAGGTTTTAAAAACCTCTTATTTATGGTGTGTGAAAGTAATATTGAACTAACTCAGATGGGATATAAGGTGACTACAAAGGCCTAAAGATCTGATCTTCTTGAAAGTGAAATAATTTCAAGGCAAGCACATATCCAGTGGACTGGGATCCTAATGTTGCAGTATCCAAATGGGAGTAATTACCCAGACCATGCAGACGTCCAGAACAAAAAGTGAAACATAGTGTTGTCTTTAGTTGTCTTTAGTCAAAGTCAGGATGAACTGTGGTAAAAGCAACATGGCTCAGCCTCTGTGCAGCCTGCCTTCTTAAAACCAGAAGTTGTATTCTGAGGTTGCTCTGAAAACCAGACTTTGTCCAACTTGTGTATCTGCTTTTTGCAATTTGTGACAGTTGGCCATACCTCTGGTATCTAGAAATGAGACATCCCAAGGTGTCCATTGTCTGGGAATAATGTGTTCTTTAAAATTGCCCTTTGCTTGGACTGATGTTTTCTTACTCTGGATTGTCTTTCATGTCAGAGCTGAATTTCTTTGCTTGGTAGATCAATTTTACTATCTTGGTATTTATTCTGGGCTCATCCCTGTGTTGTCTGTATGTGATGTTGCCTTGAGCAAGAACCATCCCTGCATTGTTTATCCCTGAGGACTTGCAGGAGAAGAATGAATCTGTTTTGGAAGCTGTGTTTTTTTTTCCCCTTGGACAGGCAGACCTCTGATCTGAGGAGTCTCTGGTTTGGGTGACATACTCCCACATGCGGAGAAGCAGCACCAAGGCAACATTGCTTAAGGCCTGTTCTGAGGGCTTCGTTAGGACTGTACTGCTCTTTTGTCCTTGCCTGGAAGTTTTGCCCAGCACAGACAGACTCAGTCATGTTAATTGCTTCTTTAGCATGGGTCCCAATTTTATTTATTTATTTTTTTCTTTTAAGGAAAGCAATCTCACTAAACATGATCTGGAGATAGCATACTTTAAAATCTTGTCTTAATATTTTACAATTTCTTTCAAACAGAAGTGCTTCTTTTTATTTTTTAAAGACTTCTCTACAGTTTGTGAAGCAAACCCCATTACACTGGGCTAGTGCATGAGAAGCAGAAAGTGATTTTCCTTTCAAAAGAGAAGAGAAACTATCCAGTCTGCTTTCACTGTCTAAGATAATTGATAAGTAACACACAAACAAACAGCATAAGTGAGTGCTTGAATGCTGAATATTTACAATTCTTATTTATCTATAGTAGTCTAAATTACTAGAAATATGACACATTCTTTAATTGTTTAATTGTTACATATGGTTTATTTTCCAGCAGAGCATATTTTAATCACAGATTCCCAACAAATGTCTCAAGAAAGAATAACGTGGCATCTTAATGGTTGCTGGCAAATACCATTCTTGCACCGCCATCTCCTCCAGCATGGGAATAGCAGGAGTATGTCAGCATGCGTCTCAGTTGTCAGGTTACCTGCCTGAACTGGGTGCGGTGAGGGACTTGCAATTCCAGCTGCGTGGGAGGTTTTCTGGCTTCCCAGCACTATCTGAGGGGGAGGCTTTCCAGGGAGTCATTCGAGCAGCAAGAGCAGGGCAAGGATGGGTACTGATGAGTGTTCACTGGGTGGCTGTGATCAGCAGCATGTGCTTGCCAAATCCTGAGTCATGGATTTTGCGTTCTACTGAGCTGCAGCTGGGAAAAAATCCCCTGCTCAGGTGCTGATGGGGACACTGACTACATCAATGTTACTCTTTTGGTGAGAAAGGCTGGACGTGTCATTTAAAATTGCAATCCCCTGTGAAGGAACTGATCCAGTCTGAGTGAGGATCATCTCTCCATTGATACAACACTGACTTGCATCAGTCCTCATACCTATCTGATAATGCTATCTGTACTTTCTGGTAATTTTATAAATGAATATAAAATCTAAGTATGCAAAGGAAAGGAACCCCATGTAATTTATAGCATCTTCCACTGCAAGATTCCACCAGACCCCCCCTCATTTTGGTTCCTTTATGTGTTGTAAAGGGCAGCCTGGTTGGGGCTATCATTAAATTGTTATTTAAACAGCTCCAGGAGGCCCCAATTCAGACATTGTGCTAGAATCTTTACACACACATGGTTTAATGGTTCTTGCCTTGTAGGTCTCAAAAGTCTAAATAGGTTGGACAGTGCAAAGAAAATTAGGTGCAGAGCAGTGAAATAAGGCCATATTCTATGTTGGCTAATTCCAGTCTGTCCTCCCGTATCAGCTGGCGGTGCAGATTTGATCTGATCAGATGTGGGCATGCTGCTGCTGCCAAAATGCAGAATACAGTGCTTATGCGCTTCTGTGCTTTGAGTTGGCTCCCTGCTAACCACAGGAAAATAGATCATGCCCGTTGGAACAAAATTACCTTTTCAAAAATTTTGAGTGTTTTTTCAGGTTTTGGAAGAGTGAGTGAATGCTAGTTCAGTGCTTTATGTCATGTAGCCATGACATTTTTGATATGGTTCGAAGAACTTTGGAGTTTCTAGCATGTTTGCAGTCTCATGGCTCCACAGCCTAACGTGTGTCTAGTCACAGAGCTAGGAGGAAAAATTGAAATGGCTGGGGTCATATCCCAGACAGTTCAGTATCCAGTGAACTATGCTGTTGGGAAACTTACAATGGAGACACAAAGTTAATATTATTTCATTAAGGGAAAAATAATATCCATATTTCCATTTCCTGCAAAAATGGTCCAGACAAAGTAATCCATGGATTTGTGACTCTTCAAGTATTTTGGCCCCAGTACTGTTTCCTGACAGATTGTGGTTAGTCACTGATGGGCCCAAATATATTTCATGTTTACGGTTACTTTAAAACCTGTGCAGTCTGAGGAAGGAATAATGGAAACAGTGGTTCAGAAGGCTGTTTAATTGCTAAAGTCCTTTGGTCTTGACCGTGAATAAAAAGTGCATAATGCTTGTGGCTGATATTCTATTGAGTGTTCAAGTAAATTACACACCAGTGTCCCATATCAGAAATTATAACATGAGCCCACTTGTATCTACAAGTTTACCCTAATTGCTTTTTTTTTTTTTTTTTTTTTTTAACTAGCAAGGGATGTTTTGAAGACTGTGGATTTTTGTGATTTTTATGGACTGTCTATTCTTACAGTTTTCAATTCATCAGCATATGCTTGTTGATGTGAAATACGGAACAATTTAGGGGCACAGTTTTAATTCAGAGGTCAGCAACTTTTATAGTTGGACCAGTGCAGGCTTAGAGGCTTGCAAGATGCGATGGATAAGGGTTGGTGACGGAAGCGCTCTGTAATGAGCTCCTTCTCCTCAGGTGTGGTTCAGCTGCAGCACTGAGATGCTTATTTTACTGCTTCATCATATCTGACTGACTCCCAAACCTTGATTTTTAGGAAGTACTTCTTTACCAAGGATGTGCCGCTCTGTTAATTTTGGTGATGTTAGTCCTCAGTGGTCAAATGGCATGTGGATGAATGCGACGGTAATACCTCCTCGGGGAGGATGAAGCCCTGAAGAATTGTCACCTCTCTGTCTTCTCCTACGCTGACACAAATGAAGATTAACTTCATCAGGCTAGCTGGCGTAATGTCGATGGCAAACAGGCATTCCTCAGGCAAAAATCTAAGCAAAAAGTTTTGGTAGGAAATGTGTGGAAAACCCTTTTCTTCTCCCTCAGTTTCCTGTCACTGACTGATTCTTTTTTGTTGATAGTCTCAGCTAAAAGTTCTGTCTTCTCCTAGCTTTCCTCTCCCCTGCTTCCCAACCTCTTTCCCCCATTGACCTCTACAAGCACAGTCCTAGCTGTTGATTTATCAGGGCAGGCTGGCTCAGCACTGTGTGGAGATTGCTTTTAATTAACTCTCTTCGTTTTTTCCAACCTTCAGGGAACAGCAAGCCTTTAATGATTTTAATATTTTATCTGGATTTATATCCTCCTTATTTGTTGTTTGTTGCTCTGCTTCCTAACATGTTCTTCCTGAGTCATTTCCCAAAATGAAATGTTTATTTCAGGCCCCTCAGACCGAAGAAGGAGGAGTGTTTTTAATGGCTTCTGGACTGGGACTCCCTGTGATCTACACAGTGTGGTGGAGGAAGGTTGGGAGTTTAAGGTGATGCATTTTGGTGCTGTGCTCAGAGCAAGATTCGCTTCTGTGTTCTGCATCGGTGCGCAGGGCAAGGCAGCTTTGTTTTGTGGTTACAGCATGGCAGATCAGAGCCAGCTGAATTAAATCTGACCTCTGACTTGTTGTATGGTGTGGGTAAGTCATGAGTTTATTTGCACAGTCAGGTATGACTCTCATGCAAGGCAGGCTGAGTAAAGGAGGCATTAATGTAATTACATGTTGTTAAAATGTAGTTAACTTCCTGTATATGAATACAGGCCTAAATGAGAGTCCCTCTTTCCCAGCAAAAGATTCTCTTTGCCTACTGTGAATAACTCCCCCAAGTGAGATTTCTTCAAATTGAGCAGAGAGCAACTATGCAAAACTTCTCCTAGTAGGAGTTTTCTCTTTGCATATCCTACAGTGAGGATTGCAGGAGGTACAGGATAAAAGAATTAGGAAAACTGTTTGTTCTTTGTAATATTAAGTATGTGGCACTTCCGTTTCAGAGCAGGAAAATGTTTTCTAATCATACTTAAAGCAAGCATTACGATCCATTTTGTGGGATTATTTTTGCCATTCTTCTGACAGGAGAAATTATATGCGCTGGATGGGTAGGGCCACACCATGAGCCACTGACAGACACAGAGGCAGAGAAGCCACGTTGCTTTGCTTTTGGTATTGCGTGTTAGACAATAGATGAGTGATGTGTTGAAAGGGAGTGGGAAGCCTTCCATAGCCGAACTGAAACTGGGGACGTGCAGGAAGAGTGGTAGACTGAGTTGAGACTGTCTGCCTAATGCTGATGGAAGGAGTTCACTGATGAATATTGCTAAGCCATCCTTATAGGCAGCGGTTTATGCCTGGAACTGATAAAGTCACTGTTGGGGTACAAATATTTTACCTCTGAAATGAACCAGATTGCACCAAGTGACAAGTAGTTGAAAATATACTCTCCCTGCATTTCAAAACATACATGCTACGCAGCAGACAACATTGTCAGTTTAATTCATGCATCAAATTCAATGAAGTCATTGGCATGAGAACAGTTTGACTCAATTTATTTTACAGAGCTACTTAAAACTGTGTGCAAGTTTGCCATTCGTTAAAAAGGCAAAACAAATTAGCATGTTCCCAAATCTGGTCCTCTCTTCCTGAGGAGAGTAACCTACAAGTTGGAAGGAACATGATTGTGGGTGCTACGTATCAAAATACTGGCAGCATGTTGCCGCATAAGTTGGTCTCTGTCATCTGGTCTGTGGTTTGCGTTTGTCTTTTGTATCTTCCTTTGCAGCCCAGTTTAATCTGAAAAAATAATTGTTTGGGCCTGCTTTTTTTTTTCCATGCTCTTGCTGCAGTTCTGCAGTAACTTTTGAAATTCTTCATCCCACTAGCTTGCAGATGTACCTGGTTCAGGGCTTTATTCTGCTGAGTAGATGTCAAAGTAAATTCCCTCCTCCCTTGTTATTAACTTTGTAGTTTTGTTTCCATAACTAGCTTTTCCACAAAATGCTGGAGTGGGAGAGGGAAGGGCTGATTTCCTGATATGTCTTCAGAATTCCTCACTGCTGAATGCACACCTTGCAAAGTTGAAATTTGGCCAGCCCTCAAAGTGCAGGCTGTTTCCTAGGTTGTTGTTACCAGCTACCTTCTCCTTTACTCATCTCTCAGAGAGGAAGAGGAGAAACAGTGAGAGGTCAGCATGCTGGCTTTGGGAAAGGCTCTGACTGGAAAATGGATTGCGATTCAAGCCGAATGGTTCTTTGCCTTGGTAACAGAATTGTATGCGTGGACTCTGAGCTCTTTGCATTAATTCCATCTCTGCTAAACTTTCCCTGTCAATTAACCATGCCCATCTTCTGCTCTAGCAGCCACATGTGCCTTTTCTGCTGCAGCAGGGTTTTGGAATGGTAACTTCCTGCACAAGCCTTTGCTTCCTATATGCAGTTTTCCTATAGCACGTTTATCAATCAAGACCTGTCATTTTTTTCCCTCCAAAATGTCTATTTTCAGGGCTGTAGGACTTTGATCTTTTGCTTTTGTCTTTATAAATACTATTTTTTTCCAAGAGGGCACCAACTGACGTGCTGAGTGTTAAGGTTTTACACTGATACTAAAATTACATGCAATTTTCAGTCTTAGTCTGAGCGGGTTTTGGTAAACCTGGATGTTTCTTTTGATTTGTCTCATTTTGTCTCCCTTACATTTTGGATTTGTTGATGAGAATGATCTTCTTCAGCTGAACAGCGGTTCTCATACAGTTTTCCAGGCAGCACCCACAGCCTAGAGGTCTCTTCTGGCTAGGTGGCTAACACAAATGAACAGATCAGTAGTGAGTTCTTGAAGGCTAGAGTGTCCTGGAGATGCTAGCCTGCAGGATTTGATGTAGAGCACCTCTGAAAGGAATTCTATCCACCTCTCTGTATCTGGAGGTAGAGTTCGAACACTGACACTTGCAGTATCTTGGCAAAGCACTTGAGGGACTACAACAAAGCCTTGAACTTTTTTTTTTTTGCCTTTTTTTTGGCATTTGCTACTAACATCAGAGCTCAGATTGGGCTAGAGTACCTGTTAAAGCTAGAGGCTTTAATATCTTGAGTGTGTAGGTGATCCTGGTTCTATTTCTAGTGGACAAGTAACTCTATCATAAAAGCTCCCATCCCAGTTGGCACTAATTGGTTCCTTTGTGGGTACTTTCAAATGAACAGACAAGGATGAAATTGGCCACAGAGGCTCAATTAATAGCAGTGTAGGTTTTGAAGAGGGTTTGTGGGTCTTAGGTCCAGTCCCCTGGTACCATGTCAGATAATCCCTTTCATAAACCGAAAAGT
The DNA here is from genome assembly GCF_028389875.1 of Rhea pennata. Lineage (NCBI taxonomy): Eukaryota > Metazoa > Chordata > Aves > Rheiformes > Rheidae > Rhea > Rhea pennata. The sequence continues at coordinate 14,676,077 of NC_084667.1, read as the reverse complement.
CCTTGTCTTAAATCCCCACTTGGACTGTTTGTTGCCATTACTCCTCTTGGGAGGGTTCCAAAACCCACTGCTCTGATGGCTTGAAATAGCATTTTAATCCCTAGCCTAGACCTACTTGTGACCGGTTTATACTCATTTGTTTTGGTGCCAGCATGAGGTCGTTAGTTTAAATAGTATTGCTCCCTCTATGTCTTCCTCTCCACCATCATGCCTTTGTACAACACCGTCATAAGCCCTCTCAGCTTTAGTTTTGATATACCAAACTAGCTGTACTATCTTTTCCTTTCTCTTGATCCTTGGAGTAGTTATTGTTTCCACCTTCCAAGCCCCAGCTTGGATTACTCATGTTCAACTTTCTTGAATAATTTTCTTGAATATGAGTGGAAAGAATTGTACGGAGTGTTCCAGATGAGGTCTTGCCACTGCCCTCAACAGTGACTTTAATTTTTACCTCTTCCGGGAGTACTTTGCTTTTGTATTTGTTGGTAGCTGTATCCCCTTGGTGTTTCATAGTCATCCTCTGATAGGCTGGTACTGTTATGTTTCTTGTGCTCTTTTTTTTTTGTTGTTGAACTAATGATCTCCAGGGTTTTAATTGAAAGTTGTATTAAATTAATTCCACCAAATTCTTTTTTTTTTTCCTCAATATTCTTAACTTCTTTGATGTCCCTTGAACTTTTATCGCTGATTAGCTTTTATCAGCATATCTACTTTTTGTGCCAAGGTCATTAATGAAAATATTAAAGAAGTTTAGTCTTTAGACCTGTCCTTTCTGGGACTCCAGCAGTGACCTCCCTTCAGCCAATTACTGTCTCTTACCACGTTCCCTGCATCCAAGCATCGTTCTGTAGTTTTTCAGACATACTATCACTCTTGCACTAATCATAATCTTCTTCATTTTTAGTAGTTCCAATTCCTCATATAGTACTGTATCAACTGTTTTATGAAAGTACAAATTTGTGAGAAATAGATATCTACAGTATCAGTATTTTATCAAAGCAAGATGTCAAGCTACCCTGGCATAAACTATGACTCTTGCATCTTTTTCTTTTCCTTGTTCCATCATGTTTTTGATTATATTGCTCTTAAACTTGATGTGAATAAACTCAGGCTCAATTATCCTTATTGCAATAATTTGCAAGATTTTAGAACAGTTAAAAAGATAGGTATTTTTCTTTTGCTTTCTATTTTCAGAAATATGGTACTGACCATGATTTGCTAAATATATCTGAGGTACTTGCTAGCAGCAGTGTAGTTTCATGTCCCAGTTCTTGGGCAGAGGTTATTCAGGTCTTGTGACTTGACTGCGGAATGCCTTTGTGACTTCCACCTCAGACATCCCACTGCAAACTGAGGCACAGCATTCCTTTAGTTCTTAGCCTGTATCTACATTATGTTTAACCTATGTCTCATTCTCACTATAAAGCAGCTGAAATTTCTTTGTGCGCCTTTATTTTGATGACTGAAGGATATCTACTATTTGTTTAATAGCTTTCATGAGTTCTAACTCTTGACTTTGGCAGTTCTCCTTTTATAGCAATGCTTCTTGATGGTTTTAAGATGCTATTTTTCTTCTATTACTACTGTTTTCCATTCTTGAAGGGTGCCTGCTTAATTCTAGTGTCCTTTTCTTAATTATTCAGCCAATAACATCTCCAGTCTTTCCACACAGGCTTCAGATGTTTTTTGTATTTTTATCTTAAAGAAATTTGCCAAGTTCTGCTGTACTTCCACTCTTCCAATACTTAAGGAGGGCTCCTCAAGAGTGGGTTTGAAGAACTTTGTGATAGTGATGAAAGTGTACAATTTTGTACCTACTCTTGGACTGCAGGAAACTTTAAGCCAGCCTGACCTAGGGCAAGCAGGAGCAATTCCACTAAATATTAAAATGTTTCACTTAATTAGACCATGCCCAGATGTGGTTTTTAACAGTTCAGCAATGTATGTGTTGTGTCTTTCATCAGAGTTGCAGCCATTAAGTAAAATCCACATGAGCAGCAAAAAGTTCATTATTCTCAAATGACTTTACTCCATTTTCCTCTGATGCTATGGATCCCATTCAGAGAAAATAGTGTGTATGCATAGTATGTGTATATTTGTGTGTGCGCATAATATAGGAAAGAAAGAATGTATTTACAGGTGATGCCAAGGAAGAAATGATATTGTTAGTTAATCAGTGTGTTGGCATTTTAAACGTACCTATGTTATGGCGTTATGTGATTCAACTCTTTCCTATTGGTCAGTTTCAACAACTCATGTAATAGGAAAAAATGATTTTTTTTTTTTTTTAACTAGAGGTCTGGGAACTTTTAAAATATTACAATACTCTTTGGATCAATGCATATCCCAGAAATCCCTTGCATACGTGGCCTAAAATCGAGTGATCAAACCTTTTTTCCCCTCCCCATCCCTAGAGAGATATTTGTAATTAGATAAAATGAGGACAGAATATGCATAAGTATCTGTTATGCTGGGATTCCTGCCCAGAAAGGAAACCGATGGCCTTAGCTGGTCATCATCTTTTGCACCCCGCATGTTATTACCAAGGCTATGGCTTGAGAACCTTGGGAGATCGGAAGCAGATTCTTCTATAAAGAGCAGCTGCTGCCTTATGGCAACCTTTCTAAATTACACATCCTGTATTTCATTCATTGTCGAGGACGTTTGTTTGTGAGAAAGGGCCTGATTCTTCAATCTTACGCTTTATGCCATGGAAGTGAGTGTAAATCACTGCTTCTGTGGCTTGAAAGTGTTTCACATTCGCTTTGACCGGATGTAAATGACCACACGAGGTGCAAGACAGTGGAGAATTAGTCCTTTTTTTATTATTATTATTTTTTATTTTTTCTCATTTCTTATAGCAATTATTGCTTGTCTCCAGTTTTAAGCAGAAGGGACCATGGTGTTGTGGGGGCAAATTCTGATTTCTTTGCTCAAACTAAGTAGCCTTTTTGAAGTCTGTGCAAGAAGTCATCTAGTAATATGATACTGCACAATTCAAGGGGATCAAATTGGTGACACTTCAGAAACCTCGAGGCTGCTTTATCTAGCATAATGTTTTTCTCTTTTTTTCCCAGCGTGTTTGGTTTGTCAGCTCGCTGCTTTCAAACTTCTAGATTTTTAGTCCTCTACTAGATGTGTATTTTTGTCTTGTGACTTGGCAGCAGTGAAATACAAAACTGGGATGCTTACAAATCTGTCAGTCTTCCTCAAATATCCCACTCATCAGTGGATCACTGATGAAAAATCCACTGATGAAAAGCTTTTCTTGGAGCAGACTAGAAGTCTGCGTGCTGGTCTTCCTCTCTTGCTTTGCTTCAACATCCTTGGGGTGAATGTCAGTGAAGGTAGAAGTGTTTTGATAAAATGATGGGCAAGGTCACATAGAAACATGCCTTTCTGCACATTTTTTTTAGTTATGTCTGCTTTGGCATCTTTGTGAACTGAAGAGGGGAAGATGGTTGGTTTGTCCTCTTCCACTCATAGTAATTCACAGAGTGGGAGATCTGAGGCAAATCTGTGTTCTCCATGCTTTCAAGGCAGCAGGAGCTTTTGTGGCTGAACTGAAATCTGTTTTTCCAATGCACTGAAAGTGAAAAAAAAATCAGCTTTATAAAACTTTAGCTTTCCGTTTCTGATCCATTATGTATAGTCTATTGGACTGCACCAATCTATTGGTGCAAACACCAATCTGTTTCTCTTAGTTTGTTTCAGCGAGTTTTTTGAGACTGTGCTGTTTCATTTGTACTGACAGTCAGTGTGATTTCTCTGAAGTCTATGAAGTTATGTCACTGTGAGAGACAGATTTCAAGGCAATCTCTCTACCACAGAAAATTCTGTTTTTTTCCCCTTAGATTTTCAGAATCTCTCCCCCACTAGGAAATTCAGCAGACCTATATGGTTATACTTTAGCAGCAAATGTTGATCTGAGCTGCCACCTATAAGACCCTCAGCAGAACTCTGTAGCTTAATATGCAGAACAGGCAGCAGATGACTTCTTAGTATTAGAGATGGGTCAGAACAAAATCCTGGATCTAAGCATTTATTGTGAACTTCGAAGATTGAGCCTGGATCTGAAGTTGAATGCCTCTCTTAAATGGACAGGATCCAAACACCCACATGCTTTGGCAGAGCTCACATCCAAATTTTCTGTAGGTAAAGAATCAAGGTTCTGTTTTCATGTAGATTCTCCTACTAGTGAGGAGCGAAAGAAGGGATAAGACAGAAAATGTGACACATTGGCAAAATTGTTTTTCAATACCGTGTTTTTCAAAGTTTTTCCATGAGGCGTCAGCAGCTCTTAAAAATCAGAGAGAGAGAGAGTACAGTTGTCAATGAGCCAGAACAGTTAAATGCTTTTAAATATTTGAGTTGGGTTATTCCTTCACCTTTCTTTCTCACAAACATGTCTGGTAAAGCTCCAGTAATAAAAACACTTGCTGAGGGAGAAAAATAAAACTCTTTTCAGCAAGTAATGATGGTGACATTTTAATCACATCATAACAACACTGTTAGCAACAGTTTAGGTTTGGCATTGAACATATACACAACATTTGTTCTTTTATACAGTATCTGTATTACATTGTAAAAATAGCACAATTGCAAAACTCATTTGTCACCATTGTGCCAACTTTGTTCAGCTGATAGTTGCTGTTTGAACTTTTAAAGCTATGTTTCATCCATATGTTAATACCAACTGTACGATTAATTCCCTCTGATTTCAAATTATCCTCTTGTACCCTAATATCATGAACAGTAGTTACTTCTCAGTTTGGGATACCTGCACAACGATTTCTGTCAGATGAGATCTGCCTACCCTGGATGGTTCCGTACTTAGAGCTAGTAAAGAGCAGTCTGGAGATAGCAGTTGAAAACAGATTCCCATGGCTGTTAAATTTCCTAGTACATTCCTATCCAGAAGTTTGATATAACCACTTCCTAACTTCACTGAACTATTTCAGGATGGTGCTATTCGGAAATTTTCCTCTTTCCAGTGATAAATTTGGAGCTCCTCTGCAATGTTTTTGGATGCTGTATATACTCTTTCATTATTTGCTGTCTGTGAAGGATGGTTATTGCATAATTTCTGAGTTTAGTTTAATAACATGCTTTTGATTTTGAAAAATAAAGAAACAAAAGAATCAGCAGGGCAAACCCAAGACCTATGGAATCCATGAATGAAGCCTGCAAGTGGTATTACATAGTGATAATTGGACAGCTGGCATAGAAATCTCCAATGTTAATCCAAAACCAGTTTTGGATTAACAAAGTCAGAAAAGCCCAACATATAGGAAGGGGGAGGAACTCTCCCTGGGTAGAATGGTGCTTGCTTGGGTAGTAACTGGCAGGGACTAAGCTGGCATACAGATATACCTGGTGTTGAATCATCCCAGAAGATTAGAATTCAGCTAGAGTAGGCACAACTAGATTTTATTTCAAAATCTTTTCTTCTTTTGGATTCCACCTTGTTGCTACTATTACGGTTAAACTACACTTTATTTTAGGAAGGCTGTTACTGGCTTCAGTATTTATTTCTGTAGGGGTTTCTCAAGAGGAAGAGAAACTTGAAGTGAGTAAGAGTGGATCAATATGAAAAGGTTTATATGTAGACTGGAACCTGAGCCGAGTCAGGGGAATCAATGGACTTTCACACAGCAGGGGTGGATCATATGGGGGTACATTCAGAGAGAGACCAGAAAAGGGCCAAAAGTACAGCTGACCCATAAGAAGCACCATTTACCTAGGAGTTACATGGAATAGTTTTGGTCTCTGACAAGCCTGCTCTGAATTTCACTTGTTTCCTTTTACATATTTATAAAGTATATAATACTACAGTAAAGCTGATTGTCATGACTGATATTAGCACGCTGCTTATAGAATTGCATTAAAATCCTTACTTGTTCCAAGATGCCACTGAACAGAGCCCTGGGATGAGTGGACCTTTGCTTAAGTGGAGATTGTTTGAAGGGTGATAAAAAGTGACATCATAATAAAATTGTAGCTACAAAGTGGGGAACAAAGTTTGTGTGAGACATTTGTTTTTCTGGTTTAAGTAAGCTATAGCTGAGTAGCACATTTATATAGTAGAGAAATATATGTAATGCAAAGTTACTCTTCAGCATGCTTATGGAAGGCATCACCTGCTCTGATTGTGCCAGTACTTCGTGAAACTGCTGATGCTGGTACTCTAAAGTGGCTTGAGGCTTCCTGGCAGTGCAAGCTAAACTGCATTTTGCTGCTGCAAGGGTAAGGGGCCAAGGCCAGTGCTGATCTGGCTATGGGGAAGGGAAAGGTAGGAAGAGCTGGAATGGAGAACTAAGGGAGAACTAGGCCTGCTTCTCTGCTTCTTGCTGGCAGGGATAGGAGAGATGGGAATGATGGAAATGAGGCTGGGGACTAGAGCCTTCCTCCAGTTGTGGCCATGATCCCATTCTCCCTCAGCAACCACAGTGACAGTCAACCTGTTTCCCAAATAGCTTTAAATAATGTTCCTCTCTAGAAGCTTGTAAAGAAGCTAAACTGCCTTAGGAAGTCTAGTGGCACAGTAATTGGTTAAAACCCAGGAAACACAGGTGAGGAAAAACTGATTGGTCCTCTCAGGTCACCACCTATGCAGGCTGTGTTGGATCAGTACTGGGGCCTGTGCCACCTGATATTTGTAAATGATCTGGAAAAGAAGGTGGAGAAGAAGGTGGCAAAGTTCAAATATCACTTCCTCCAAGCTCAAGAGCGGTGCATCCCTATGAGTAAGAAGGGCACCAAAAGGGGCAGGAGACCTGCATGGATGAGCAAGGAGATCTTGGCCAAATTCAGACAGAAGAAGAAAATACACAGAATGTGGAAGAGGGGACAGGCTACTTGGGAGAACTATAGGAGTGCAGTCAGAGTATGTAGAGATGCAATGAGGAAGACTAAGGCCCAGCTGGAATTGAGTCTTGCAAGGAACGTTAAGGGCAACAGGAAGGGCTTCTTCAAATACATCAGCAGCAAGAAGAGGACTAGGGAGGGAAAATGTGGGCCCACTACTGAATGGGGAGGGGGCCATGGTGACAAGGGATACAGAGAAGGCAGAATTACTGAATGCCTTCTTTGCTTCAGTCTTCACTGCTAAGGGCAGCCCCCATGAATCCCGGAACATGGAGACAGGGGAGAAAGTCTGGAGAACGGAAGACTTTCCTTTGGTTGAGGAGGATAGGATTAGAGACCTTCTGGGCAGGCTAGACATCCACAGATCCATGGGCCCGGATGGGATGCAGCCACGGGTACTGAGGGAGCTGGCGGATGTTGTTGCCAGGCCGCTCTCCATCATCTTTGAAAAGTCATGGAGAACTGGAGAGGTGCTTGAGGAGTGGAAGAAAGCCAGTGTCACTCCAGTCTTCAAGAAGGGCAAGAAGGAGGACCCAGGCAACTATAGGCCGGTCAGCCTCACCTCCATCCCTGGAAAGGTGATGGAACAGCTCATTCTGGATGTCATCTCCAGACATATGGAGGGTAAGAAGGTGATCAGAAGTAGCCAGCATGGATTCACCAAGGGGAAATTCTGCTTAACCAATCTGAGAGCCTTCTACGATGGAGTGACTGGCTGGGTAGATGATGTTGTGATCATCTAACCAGTGAGCAGTGGATGTTGTGTACCTTGACTTCAGCAAGGCTTTTGACACTGTCTCCCATAACATCCTCCTAGATAAGCTCAGGAAGTGTGGGTTAGACGAATGGACAGTGAGGTGGATTGAGAACTGTCTGAAGGGCAGAGCTCAGAGGGTCGTCATCAGTGGCGTGGAGTCTAGTTGGAGGCGTGTGGCTAGTGGCGTCCCCCAGGGCTCAGTACTGGGTCCCATCCTGTTCAACTTCTTCATCAGTGACCTGGCTGAGGGGACAGAGTGCCTTCTCAGCAAGTTTGCTGATGCCACCAGGCTGGGAGGAGTGGCTGATACCCCAGAGGGCTGTGCTGCCATTCAGAGAGACCTGGGCAGGCTGGAGAGCTGGGCAGAGAGGAACCTCCTGAGGTTCAACAAGGGCAAGTGCAGAGTCCTGCACCTAGGGAGGAATAACCCTAGGCAGCAGTACAAGCTGGAGGCTGACCTTCTGGAGAGCAGCTCTGCAGAGGAAGACCTGGGAGAGCTGGTGGATGACAGATTGACCGTGAGCCAGCAGTATGCCCTTGTGGCCAAGAAGGCCAATGGTCTGCTGGGGTGCATTAAGAAGAGTTGCCAGCAGGTCAAGGGAGGAGATCCTGCCCCTCTACTCAGCCCTGGTGAGGCCTCATCTCAAGTACTGTGTCCAGTTGTGGGTTCCCCAGTACAAGAGAGACATGGAGCTACTGGAGAGAGTCTTACGTAAGGCTACGAAGATGGTCAGAGGGCTGGAGCACCTGCCCTGTGAGGAACAGCTGCAAGAGCTGGGCCTGTTTAGCCTGGGGAAGAGAAGACTGAGGGGGGATCTTATCAATGTGTATAAGTATCCGAAGGGAGGGTGTCAAGGGGACGGGGACCAACTCTTTTCAGTTGTCCCGTGCGAAAGTACTAGATGCAATGGGCAGAAATTGAAGCACAGGAAGTTCTGCCTGACCGTGAGAGGGAATTTCTTCCCTGTGAGAGTGACGGAGCACTGGACCAGGTTGCCCCGAGAGGTTGTGGAGTCTCCTTCTCTGGAGATCTTCAAGGCCCACCTGGATGCAACCCTGTCTACCATGCTGTAGGTGACCCTGCTGAGCAGGGAGGTTGGACTAGATGATCTCCAGAGGTTCCTTTCAACCTTACTGATTCTATGATTCTATGAAAGTTAGCTGAGAATACTAAATATATTCCAGGTTGAAAAAAGCATCAGGTTTCTGTGAAGTATTGAAGAAAGACCTCATATAAATGAATGATTAGGCTGATTAAAATGTCTGATTATGTTCATTTCAGATAAACGTAAATTAACACATGTGGGGAAAAGCAATCCCAAATTGAAGTATTCAGCAATGAGCTTAAAACTAGTTATTGCCACTGAAGAGACGAGTTTTGGAGTTAAAATAGATAGTTTTATCAAAATCCAGTGCCATATCCACTAACTCAGTAAAAAGAAAAGAAGAAAATAAAAAAGAAAGAGGCATATTGAATGTTAGGAATTATTTTGAAAGGAATAGAAAACAAACATCATTATTATGACCTCTATGTGAATCTAAGGTCTCCTCTATCTCGAATACTCTGAACAATTTGGCCTTCTTAAAAAAGGATGCAATAGACTCAAAAAGGTACTGAGAAGGAAAGCAGGATGATCAAAAGCATGGATAGCTTCTTTATGAGGAATTATTAAACTGATTTGAGTCTGTAAAAAGATTTTTGAGGGGTAAGAGAGATGTATAGGATCAAGAACATCATGGAAGAGGCAGATGGGGATTAGGACATCAAATGAGACTATCAAGAAGCTGTTTCAAAGTGAACAGAAAGGAGTACTTTAAAAAAAAATGTTAAATAAATATGTAGAACTCTTTGCAAAGGGATGTAGTGAATGTGAAGTTCAGAAAGTGTCAACTTCCTGGAAGAAAAAATTCCTTCAAGGGCTATTGAATGCTGAGATATCCAAACTGTAAATTGCTAGAGGCTGGGAGAGTGTATTCTGCCAGAAATATCACTATAAGCTTTATATATTTTTATGGGCCTCCTTAGGGATTCCTTATTGGCTGTAGTTTGAGACAGAATCCTGGGTTAAATGGACCTTTGGTCTGAACTGGTATGGCCTTTTTTATGTTTCAAGGGCTCTAGCAGTCGCATAGTACTTAGCACTGTTGCAAGAGAGGCCTTGAGAAGTTTCAAAATAAGAGACCTAGAAATGCAAGATGGAATCATGATTACTGGCTAAATAAACCAAAGCTTTATTTTCTTCTTTGCAATATTTACTCCTTCATGTCAGCCCTAGGGGGAAATCTGTGTGCCAGTTCACCGAGGTCTTGCAACAACCTGAGACAACCTGTTTATTAAACATATGCTGTGACTGTTATACAGAGGAAATGGTATGATCCAGACTTGTAGTGCAGAGACTTGGGTTCAGTTTCTGGCTACACCCTACTGACTTTCTGTATGTTTCTAGCCAAATTCTGTATCATTTTGTCCCTCTCTTCCTTGTGCAAAGAACAGATAAACTCCTGCATGTTCCTCCTTGAAGAGCAGTTTGACATTAATGGTTGTGAAGTACTAAATCAGTGCTAAAAGTTGAGTTTGTTTAATGTTGATTTGTTTTTAACAGACATGCAGTTAGGAAACTTGCTGTCTTCAATGTCTATTCATAGGACACTCATTCAGCCTGGATAAGAAGTAAAACCTATATTCAAATTCCTTCTGTAGGGAAAACTCAGATTAGCTATTGTTACAGTTATTACTTACTGATTAGTTGAGGGGGATGAGTTAGAGCTGGCAAGGTTAACCCCAGGAGATCTCCAGTGGTCTGATCTGACTAGAGAAAGCATTATACTTTTAGCTCTCACTAGTTTGCTGTTTATGGGATGAATTTCCTAGTCGTGTCTCAGATTCGTTATTACGGGTGACCTTTGCTCTTCCATGTGGCTCTCCTTCTGCTCCTGTGATCATGTGTAGATGTATCTTGTACGTTATTATTTGTAATGAAAGGCAGCTGATGGCACTTCCATGTAAGATGGTTATCCTCTCCCTGTGCTGTGCACCAGGATATCTGAATCCTGATAAGAAGGCAAAGAGATGCTTTCCTTCAAAATTAAATATATCAAATGCCCCAGTACCTGCCTTAGCACTTGCAGCTGAGCTAGATGATATCAAAATCCAGGGAAATGTGGTTAAAATTCCCTTGTGTCCCAGGTAACTGCTAGTTGCTTAAATCAAGTTTCAGGAGGAGGTATGTAACCATGTAAATAACAAACTGACACAATGCTCTAACTTCCCTTCCGAATCTGCTCTGCACTCACTGTAAAACTAGAACAGATTATTTAAGCCTTTTGCTTCTTTGGCTTCAATAAAATCTGGCAGGGGAGGTGACTTGAATCTGCTTATTTTCTGAGTTTCTGGGAAGCAGTTTTGGTTCCTGGCTCTAGTTACTGTTGCATCTGATTGCCATGGTCCTTATGCTGCTCTGCTATAGTTGAGGCATATGGGCATCTGAGCCCTGCCTTCTGTCTTTCCCCACTCACAACAGACCCTGTAGTGTGTGACACTAGGGAAGGAGGCCTTCTGATCTGCTCTGTGTTCCCACACTGGGGCTTCTACACACGATTCCTGTCTTTACACAGGAGTGGCTGCTGCAGTAGGTCAACAGAATTATTAAACAATTGCATATTAGGCTCTTACTCAGGCATCTGTAGATGTTTCCAGGATACTGTACACATTGGCTAAAATGTATGAAAAAGCCCATCTTTTTCAGTGCACTGCTTAGGTATTAACACACCTTTCGACAGTCAGGAGGAAGCTCTGAGATGCTGCTTTGAGTTCTTAGAAATCTAACTTTTGAGAAATCTTTTGAGTTGAAACACAAATATTGACAACACAACTAAGGAGACCTAGATGATTTCCTTTACTAATGGGACTTAAGTACTGGAATTGCTTCAGCCCTCTGCCTCAAAGCTGTTATGGGTTCGGAAGTGTGGGAAGAGGACACAGATGTTTGTGCAAAGCTTCTCTAAATTTCACCAATAAATTCCAGACACATTTAAAATGAAACAACTAGGACTATGTGGTTCCTACTGAAAATCTTGCTGCAGCAAAAGAATTAACAGCTCCAGCAGTATTTGTATGTGGTGTAGTCCTACTGGGTACCAAGGCTAGTAACAATAAATATCCAAGTACCCATCTCAAATAGGAAGGCAAAAGAAAATGTACAGTTGCTTCTTTGTACTACTGAATGTTTCCAGCATTTGCTGACCGGTTCACAGTGCTGCTGCAGATGGCTACTGGGAAGATATATGCATGGATAGAAACAGGTGAGGAGAAACCTGTAGTAGAAGAAACTGCATCCACCAGAAAGCCTAAGGACGGTCTGCAGGGATGATTAGAATGGGGTAGCTGTGAGAGCCATCCTGAATCATGTGGCATGGAGCTCAGATGTCTCACTAAGCAGTGTTAATGGGCAGTCCCTAAATGCCATTCTCTTCCCCCAGTAAATCTGTGCCTGTGTCAAGGTAATGCTTGGGTGAATTCTGCCAATGCTCTGCATTTAAGACTGCAATAGTAAGCTGTCCGGATTTAGTATAACACCCTCACCCACAGGTTTCATTTCATTCATGCCTGGAATTTGTTTCCACTTACACTCAAAACCACTTGTGTGCTAGTTACAGCTACTTTTTGACCTGGAAAAATACAGTTGTTTGAACAACAGCTCTCTCCCTCTATTTTATATCATTTCCCTCTCACCACGTGTAAATTCTGTGCGAAGGCCATCATGTCCTTTTGCTCTTTGTATAAGTGCAGAGAGGTACTTAAACATGACTTAGCAAACAGTTATTCTATAGAATGCAAACAGTAACTCTGTGCAAAGGGCATTCACCCCAGTCTGTGTTGCCGGTGATGATGCTCAGAGGGTGGCCCTGTCTCAGACTTCCCTTGTTCTGCTAACTCAATGCTTCTGATTTTCTGTGTGCATTGCACAGTTGCACTATTGCCCAGTAACCAAAGGCATCCAGTTATGAAGTGGTGGAATAGCTGATTAAAAAAAAAAAAAAAAAAAAAGACTCACACAAGAAAACACCTAGTCTAGTTTACCACCTTTTGATCCAAGTACTAAGGGATGTTTTGAATGCCTGAAGTGTCCCTAAAAATGGAGCGAAATATATTGTACTAAAACAGAAAAGTGAACTCTAGTTCAATATAAGTATTTATTCAAAATAAGTGTAAGTATATCAGTATTTTGATTCGTAGCAGTATTGTACCTTAATTTCACTTCATACCTTTCTTTGTGTGTAATTTCAGTTCTGGTCTAAGTTAAAAGATTTTCCATGCGTTTTGGATATCTGAAAACTGTCTTCTGGTAGTTTTAAGATAATTGATTACACTGTGGAATTGTTAAGAAGACTCTCCTCTTGCAGTTTAATCCTTCTTTTTGAGGAATCCAGGGACATTCCACCAGAGTGACTAGCCAGTCTTCCAAGCTTAATGCTGTCAGGTTTTGCTGAACTGATGTTTTTTTTAGTGGAGGAAAATAGAAATATTTCCAGTTGTTAGGATATCCTATTTCTTTAATTCCTGGAAAGCTGCAAGTGGGATGGAGTGAAGTTAAACAAATCTCCAACAAAGTGAAGTGGTGTGTTGCCACTGTTGAAGCAGGACCAGAGGTCAAGGTTGAGAGAAGAACTGGAAAGAAAGCACATGTGCGCACATGGGTGTGCACTTACATGCGTGTGCTGCTTCAATTTGAGAACAAGTCAGGGAAGAGACTGCAGGTGTGAGAGCAACTGATCTTTTAAAACGTTTGTAGCATTTTACTTTGAAGAAACTGGTGTTCACATCTGTCAGAGTGAGCTGTATGCAGATTCTTTCCTTTTGAAACATTTAGTTTCCCTGTAATTATGATAGGGACTCTTCCAAGATGTAAGTTCGTGTGTTGTCGTTCTCCTCAGTTACTACTGAAGAGTACAGTGGCGGAGGCAGAGGCAATCCTTCAGGCCCTGTGGATGGTGTGAATGCAGATGTAAAGGCTGGTTACTAGGTATGGCAGCACAGGGAAATGCAGATAGGATCACCTCCTGGATTTTAAGGCAGAAATGTTTTACTGAAGGAGGGTTGCAAGGGAAATATCTGCATGGGAAAGTGACTGACAAAAGGACAGAGGATGCACTGACAAATGGATAGGAAACACAAAACAGGGACTGAAAGGAAGAAAAATGAGTGTAAATAGAGAAAGTTAACTGGAAAGAGACCTGGTAAGGTAGAAAAAGAGGTATCATAATGTTTTGTAGGACAGAAGTGAAATGAAGACAGGAAGAGAAAGTCTGTAATACCAGTGAATGACATTTCCTTTAGTTAGTTCCTTTAAAAATTATTATTAACTAAAAATCAGTATTATAAATATTATAAATTATAAATAGCTCCCACTAGACTGTGATCTCATTGCACTAATTGTTGTATAGTCTCTGACCCAAAGAACCTGTTGGTGGCAGTTACCTCTGGTCCTGGTCTCTGCTAAGTAGCAGAATGGGCGTACACTAGCAGGTGAAGAGCATGAGGCCAGCTAGCAAACCACAGAGTTCCTTGGAGGAGAGGATAGCTTGTGGGGCCCGGTGTGATATCCTTGGGCATAACATTTGCATTTTCCTGGAGAAGAAGGCTCAGATCTAGAAGACCTACTTTTTGGTCTTTCTAGCAAGGCCTACTTTCTGTGCCCAGAATGGAAAAGTGATGGGAAGAGTCTGGAAAGGACTGCAGTGGGGTGAAGGGCTATAATACCGCTTTGGTAATAAATGCCTGAGCTGGTTATGTTTGTATCCCAGCCACCAAGCTGGGGTTTGTGTGTGAGTCATGGAGACCCCTCTGTGTGGTTGGGATTTTAGAGATTAAATGGATACTACAACTCTGGGGATTTAACCACTTTTTCTCCCACTCCTCCCAATGAATAACGGAAGCAGGAAATGAGGGAGCAGTTTAGCTGGAAAGAGCAAGAGACAGTGTCAGAATCACAGAATGGTTGAGGTTGGAAGGGGCCCCTGGAGATCATCTAGTCCAACTCCCCTGCTCAAGCAGGGTCACCTAGAGCATGTTAGACAGGATTGCATGTAGGCGGGTTTTGAATGTTGCCAGAGAAGGAGACTCTACAACCTCTCTGGCAACCTGTTCCAGTGCTCTCTCACTCTCACAGTAAAGAAGTTCTTCCTCATATGCAGGTGGAACTTCCTGTGTTTCAGTTTGTGCCTGTTGCCTTGTGTCCTGTTGCTTGGCACCACTGAAAAGAGTCCAGCCCCATCCTCTTGACACCTCCCCCCCCCCTTAAGGTATTTGTACACATTGATAAGATCCCCCCTCAGTCTTCTCTTCCCCAGGCTGAAGAGGCCCAGCTCTCGCAGCCGTTCCTCACAGGGGAGATGCTCCAGCCCTCTGATCATCTTTATAGCCCTATGCTGGACTCTCTCCGGTAGAGAGAGTTCTTGTTTCTTTTGTGTGACAAGCACTAAGTTATAACTGCTCAACAACGGTTGTCAACATGCAACATCACTAAATACTATAAAGGTAGTTTCCTACTCTTACCATCAATGCCTCTATGCTATAGTAATTTGAGTAGTTTCTTCTATGCTTTTTTTGAATTAATCAGTATCAAGGATTTACTAAATGACCCTCAGCCTCCTTTGCTTTCTTTACATGGTGATTCGCCCAACAAGAGAGCATGTAAAATGTTTCAGATTGAAACTTGTCACATTTTAACCAGGTGTTAATGACAGAACAAGGTGTGCCAAGAGGGCTGAGACTAGCCTCAGGCCCTGGTGGTATGTGAAATACAGACTTAAGAATCAACTCTTCCGTGTTGTTCTAAATGACTGTTTTTACCATGCTTTCTCATTTTTGCAACAGTGAGTAGCAAATACAAACCAAATATTATTTTCTTTCACATCATAGATATGAGACAAAGGGATACAAGAGCCCAGCCCATAACTCACAGGTGCATAGAAGCAGAGTAAAGGCCTCACACCATTAATCTTCAGGGGAGGAGAATAAAAGCAGCTCAGTGCTGGGAAAGGTTTTCTGGAAGGTCAGTGTTTGCAGTCAATGTTGCAGTGTCTTAAGGACATCCCCTTCCAATTGTGGATTCAAGGGGCACTGTGCAAAAACTGTACAAGAAGATGATGTGTAGTTTCTTACAGAAATTCGGTGGATGATTTTACTGCCCTAATTTGTTCTGTCTCCTGCCAAGGACAGGGCTTCAAAACTGGCATGGATATTTCAGTGAAATATCACTGAAAGCCAAGGTAGTTCTGCTTCAGGAGGCCTCTGCATCGTGCATGGTCTCTGAGACTCCTTCCTCTGCTGCCACTACCATCCTAACATACCTCCTTGAGGAAGGAACCACAGCTTGCACTATATTTGCTCCTGGACATTACAGATTTGATGGTTAGGAAGCACACCTACGTACAGTCACTGCTTAAATACTGCATGCACTGGAACTATGGGAGGGAGAATAGTTTCATGAAAGGAGCTCTGTTTTGAAGTTCCATGTCCAGGAATTTGTGCAGCCAGCGAGGAGATTTACCATGCTTTATACCGAATCCAGTGCATATTGGGTGGGATTTTGCTTATTTAATCACTGCTCTGTGACTCTCCATGTAGTGCAGAAATGGTCAAAAAAGTGTGTAATTATGATACACTTCCCTGTCCACTCTGTGCCTTGAATTAAGGTGCACAGACTAAGCCACTACTCAGCACTTCATATTTTCAAAGCACTGCATCAGTCCTAATACTGGAAATTCCTGTGATGGGCCAAGTGATGTTATTCCCACTTTTAAAATTGGTGAATTGAGAGAAAGCAGGGGGAAGTCAAAGGCCCGAGACTTAGAAAGACTTAAATTACATATATGATTTCCTGGCCCTTGTGCTTGGGTTAAACATGACAAATCATGCCTCTGTCTATCTGGATATTATTTACATAATTGATTTTTGTATATATGTATGTATATGAATATATATATATATTTGTATGTATGAATACATAAATGTGTGTGTGTGTATATAAGCAGTTAAATGTCCCTCTCTATATATGTATGTATATATTACAATTCCTTGTGACTGTCATTGAGTCTCCTTGGAGAACCAACTCCATAACAGTCATTCTGAGGTGTTCCTGACACTGATTCACCTGCGTGCATCATTTTGTCAGGTCCTCTCTGTGAGTACCCTTATTACGTTTGACTGCCCCTCATGTGTAACCTAGGAAATGCCGTAGTCTAAAAGGTGACATTGTTGGTCTTCCATCTTTTCAGTAAAAACGTGAAATGATTAAAATAACTTTTTTATGTTTTGAGAAATCATAGTCTAATGTAATTAGATAAGGGAGCTGAAGCCAATGTTCTGTGAGGAGTAGCTAAGAGAACTGGGTGTGTTCAGCCTGGAGAAAAGAAGGCTTTGAGGGACCGAAGAGCAGCCTTCCAACATCTATTAGAAGGTCATCAGGAAGATGGAGCCTGGCTCTTCACAGTGCTACATGGTGGCAGAATGAGACAATGGACATACTTTGAAATGGGAGATTTAGATTGGATGTAAGGAAAAGCTTTTTCCCCATGAGGATGGTCAAGCAGTGAGTCAGGTTGCCCAGAGAGATTATGCAGTCTCTGTCCTCTCTTTCTAAGTTCATTAATGTGAGGATAGGTGGAGGAAAGTCCTGTGGGTCCTTTCTCTGGGTGAAACACAACAATGTTTACTTACAACCTATATTACCTTTGGTGACTATTGTGTTTGAGGTGTTTGTTTGACATACATATTATTGAGTAATTTCTTTCTTAAACCATATTCTTAACTAGGGTAAGTAAAGGCAGTCCAGGCCACAAGTGTTTGGTTTGGGGAATTTATAATACACTCTGGAGAGCGATTCAATGGAAACAGTAAGTAGAAAATAATGGTTTTTTTGCAAATCTTACATTTTAGAAACAGACTAATATTACCTTAATTCCCTTTCTTCAAAATAAAGAACACATGCAGGATGTTTAAGTTTGTTAGATTTTCTTTGCCTGAAACTGTAGGCTCTACTTTTGTTGATTTATTGGCACTGTACTGTGTCAAGAGAGCTATTTTCAGTGTGTGCTGGAAGCAGCAGGTTTTGCTTGGGATAGGATGCTGTATTTCTCATTTTTGATCATTTATTCCTAAGTGCCAAGACTTGGGTCAGAGATAATTTTCCTTGGAAAAACTGCAGTGTACTGTATGGAGAAATAAAAAATCATCATCTAAGAAAAACATCAGAAAAAAAGAGTACAACTGCAGAACAGTGATGGTTGAACTGAATGCACTGTACGTAGCAATGCAACGATAATGGTGGCTGCCTGGAGCTCTTAATTTGAAAAGAACCTTATTAAGTCCTCACCACATTTCCTTGTTAAGTCCTGACCACGTTTCTCTTCTCCCCTTTCTACCTCACATGGTGTTTCTTTTTGAATGTGTTGCCTAACCATTTGCATTTGCTGTGAAAGCAGGGCTTTAAAACTGCAGCAGAAGCTTCTGACCTTCTTACCTGACAGTGGTAAAGGTAGATAACATGAAAGGTTCCACTTATCACTGAACACCTGAAGCTGTAAGAAGATACCTCTCCTTTGCTAGGTTGAGGATCCAGAAAGCTTAGCAACCTCTCTCTCTCTCTCTCTCTCTCTCTCTCTCTCTCTCTCTCTCTCTCTCTCGCAACCTCTCTCTCTCTCTCTCTCTCTCTCTCGTTGACTCTCTCTCTCTCTCGTTGAACTCTGAGAATACCATTAGGACAGGGAAACTGAGGCTAAGATACAAGCATATGAAAGAAGAGCCTCCTTCCTCTTCTCTTTAGAGAGACCAGAGTCAAGTTTTGCAGGAAAATCCTTTTAACAATTCAGATTATGCATTTCCTGAAAATATTAATGAACTCTGCAAGGTACCTGGAGAAATGGGCATGAGAAGCCTTAGCTTAGCAGTTAGATTTCAGGCATAATGAGTCAGAACACCCAACTTGTATTTGTTGCATCCTTATTATGCTTGGACAGATTGTTTAATTACTCAGTAACTCAGTTTCCTTTCCTATATGAGGAGAATGATAAACCTCACGTACACTAAAGGGGTGTTTTAAGGGTTAATGGATTCATACTTTTAAAAAGCCTTAAAAGGACCTGTTGTGAGACAAACTATAATTATTATGTACATGTCAGGATTACCAGAGATTACTTGCATGTCTGTAGATGTATTTGCATGCGTGCACACTATTGCTTCAGATGGACAGCGTGCTGAGGGTACCTCACCAAGGACGGATTCCAAAAGGAGTTCTAAGATTTGGGAGGTGGAGGAGAAGTCTTCCATTAGTATTAAATAGCTTGCTTCAGTGGGATTTGACATTTACTGAAGTATAAAACTTAGGCAAAGAGTAGGTGATAAGGGAGGAAAATAAGTGCTATTCCTTACATTTTGGTGGTGACAAGGTCTTTCCCTTATCTACAGAATGCTTACAGCCAAGGTTGTACAGGACTTCTTCATCTTGCCCTAAGAATGTCAAGGGATTCTTCATTCAAAGGAATGAGAAGGTATTTTATGCTCCACAACACTTTTTAAGCCCGTGGCTTCTCTCAAAGGGAGGTAATTCTAATGATGTTTCTAGTGTTGTGGCTCTTTGTCCACATGAAGCTAAGTTGAAAGACCTCCCTCTACTCACTTCACAATGCTATGAGCACCATATAAATAAGAATAGATCACTATCATGAAGAGCTGTGTGTAAAAAGGGGGGAAATGAACTTTAATGATTGTGGTTTTGTTTAATATAGATGTGTACACTTTGCTTCAGTGCAGTGGTATCACTTGTCTTGGATGGGAAGTGCTGAATTAAAACAAAATGAAAAGCGTGGTTGAAAATGGAGTCTTTTAGTAGGGCAGCTTTTTCCTTTTCTAGATTTCTCATGTATTCTTAGTTTTCTTGCTTCTGAGACCTTGAAAAAAAAAAAGCTCACACTGGAACACTTCTTTATTTTTTTAACTGATATATTCACATGTCTATAATGAGAGAATATCCAGGATCCACCTAAATGCTAGGTTTACCATTCTAATTAAAGAAAGGGTTATTTGAACTCTCTGTTTAAGTTGTTGCTCAAGAGCAGGATGTTGTTTGTTTAATTTATGAGGTGGGTAGTGGGAGCAGGGAGTTCCTGGGTCAAAGATTTGAAAACTAGAGAAAATTGGAGAATTTTTTAACAAACTATTTCAGACTGAAATATGCTGATTCATCAGAATCAAATCAGTTCTTGGAACACAGTTGATTTTTGATTAATTTCCTAAATCAAAGAACTGAGGTTGTTTTGGGGAAAAATATTAGAGAATGTTAGAACATTTATTTGATTTGATATTTTCTAATTGATTTGTTTTTAAGTGGAAATGGCTTCGTAATTCAAAAGGCCCCACAGGTTAAAATCAAAGTGAAACAATATAATTGATTTTAAGACAATTTTTTTATACATTGTCAGTTCATGCACGCTTCTAAGATTTAAATTTTTCATGCTATTGTGAGAAAGGGCAAGAAATCTCCAAATCGTCCAACAAGATGAGAAAGCTGTTTCCCAATCAGGCTTAGGAATTGAGAAATGTGAATCAAAGAAGTTCTAATTTTAGTTCTTCTCTAAATGTCTGCTATGTTGAACAAACCAGAAGCCTATATTATATAGCTATGACTACTACTGTTTGGGCCATTGCTTAGGGGAACTTTTAACTTGAGCAGTAGTATTGCCAGTCTGAAAAATGTGACACATGCAGGTGCTTTTTTTTCTCCTTGAGGTAGGTTCAAAAACTATGATTATTTTTGTAAATGATGTCTCTTTCAATGCCTGTATTTACCTTTTTTAGTGGATTTTCAGCTGTAGGGTTCAAGTCTGAGGTATTCACTACAAATCCAGGACTTAGAAATGTGTTTAATGCCCATGAAAGCCACAATTTTTGTTTAATTTGTATGTGGAGGTGAGGTTTGAGGAAAAACACCGCATCACACAAAATACAAAATAAAACCCTGAGAACTGGTAAGAGCAGCTTTAAACTTGCTGTGACACTGCAAATGAGATGAGAACCAATGGCAGCTTCTGTGAATCTAAATACTAGCTTGTGTGCTCCAGATTCCTGTTTGTGGAATGGGCATAATACAACAGACTGGCTACACAGTGGCCAGGTGAAAATGAGCTCCAGCTTCTGCTTATAAAGTTCTTTAAAGCTGCAAGGAGAATGGGATTTGTGCAGATTTTATTAGTTGACCCTTTATTCCTGTGATGATGATAGCCTGTCTCAAACTGGAAAAAAAATGAGGCTCTTTCTTGTTTGTCAGAATATATTTATCTTTCCATAACTTATTCACCTGGTTTGGAAGCTAGCTTGTTTGTTTTTTCAGGAAAGGTGCTTGCTTTTGCCCCACTTTATGGTTGGGTAAATAAAAATGCAAGGAAGATGAGTGGCTGACACAAGGTCACTCACTGAACTACCTGCTTAGCTGAATTTAGAGCTATAGATCAGTCTGTCTCCTGGTCAGGCAAGTGAGGACCAGCAGCATTCATCTTCTTCTTCCTCCTCTTCCCTATTCATCACATTCAAATTAGTCCTCTCCAAAGCCAGGGATCTCTTGCTTAGATTCTGATATTTTGTCCAAAAGCCACCAGAATGAGGTTATTAATTCATGGGCTGTTTTCAGACATTTGTGACAGGCATAGTTCCAAGCCTGAATAAGTGTATGAATGAAAACCAGATTGAAGAATGCATGAGGGATTGAAGGTTGAAGGGAGACCTACAGGCAGAGAACAACTGTATTCTGCTAAAGCATCTATAAATCAGTTAACTCTTCACCACAGGGTCTGGGCTCACCAAAGCTTCTCAGTAGTCATGGAAATAAAGCCTTCAAATAGGCCTGGCCGCACAGAGGGAGGACCTGAAGACATTCTGAAGGCATCACTTTTCCTTTTTTTACAGTTTTATCTCAACACGTATGAGTAACCTCCTATTTCCATTGACAAGGTTCTCTAAAAACTCCACTGTGTTCAATTTTGTTTACAGAGTGGCTGTTAAAGTTTGGCCCCCTGTGGAGGCTGAGGTGGGGAATATGCTGTTTAGGTATGTGAATAATGCCTTTGTGTCCTTTAGAGAGACAATCTGGATCTCCTTACTTCATGTTTTTGCAGTGTGCTCTTGGAATGGCACGTGCCTGGCTGTTGCTCTCCTAGCCTGATCCTTCAGCTCCTTCAGCTAGGTCATCATTTCAGTTTGTGTTTTCTTTTGGGCAGATCCTGTTTAATCTGCTGTGTTTTATCTTCTGTCATGAAAATTGGTTCTCCCATCCCTCTCTGAGAATAGACTATTCCCTTGTGAAATATCTCATGTCCGGCTTCTCCTTCAAACTCTTGCTTTAACTTGTTTATGGTTTGAACAGGTAGTTTGTTATATTACCACATACTGTCTATACAGCTGGACCTATAAGAAGGAAAGAAAAAAAACCCCAAACAGGTAGCTTACATGTCTTTTTCTCCACCGCCTCTTCCTTCTTTCCTCCCTGCCCCCCACACCGGAAAAAAATTGAACTAATCAGCCGTTGCATCTATTAAAATATTAGTCTGTGGGATGCTACATGCAAGAGCAAATCCTTCAGAAACTTCTTGCACCTGCAGGGGAAATGCTCCATATACGGTATGGAGGCTGGCAGAGTCTCGATTCAGAATAAAATTTAAATAATTCTGGTCGTTTTGCCACATCCTGTTTCTCTCATTTATGCATGCGCTATTTTGATACCCAGCAAATAGTTTTCAATCTGCTGGAGCTAAAGATAGGCTTGATTTGTAGGAGGAAAAGGAGGACTCTGCTCCTTTAGAGGTACTTTGGTTCTCTACCCTGCAGAGATTGGGGCCAATCTTGAAAACTGGGGCCAGCCTTATATTTCCTTTCTAATGTTGCTTGAAGGTAAGTGCAATTGCAAAACTGCTTTTGGAGTATTTCAGAGTAACCCAGACATCACTAGTAGCACAGTTTCATTCTCCTGTTAGTCAAATGACCAGTATCACCTCTCTTTTCATCCGTCTCTGACGTTGTGATCCTTCGTTCTGTGTGAGATACGAAGTGGCAGGGAGAAAAGAAGCTGGTATGCTTCAATTTCCTGACTCTGCCTGAGGGCCTTCCCTTGTTAAATTTATTCCTAGCATTAAAGCTTTTTTTGGCATATGAACCATTCTGTAGATCCCTTCGATGATTTTGGCACATCTCGAGTTTACATTCTGTTTTATTTCCCTCAGTACATAGGTATTTTAACACCTGAGAGTGTTAAAACACTTGATCTAAAGAACCCCTTTTAGTTGCTACAGAAGCAATCCTAGTGTAGACATGTTGACTAACAAGGCAGCTACTCCAGTTCCATTACTCCTCTTGCTGCGATACTTGAATACTGCTGCTCTTCTTGTAGCAATCTTGATGACTCAGAGTGCTGTTTCTATCTGTGGCCACATTTGAATTGGCAGGTTGTCTCCTTCACCCCTTCTGCAAACTCCAGTGGTAGCTGGATTCAGAATTCAAAAAGCCAAGCTGCATATGTAAAAGTGGATAAATCCTCTTAAGTTATTTTTTTCAGATTTGCAGTAAAGAAGGGGCCTGTCAGGAAGCTGCATCATGGTCCATTGCTTGTATATGCTTTTATTTATTTGACTTCTAAAATTGTTTGGACAAAGTATATTCCATACTGGAAAAGTGAATTTAGTCTTCTTTGGGGCAATGGCGATATCTACACTGGAAAGAATGAGACACTTTTACCATAAGTTAATAAACCCATGCAGAGCTCTAATACAAGGTAAAATCTTTTACTGAATGCCTTCTTTGCTTCAGTCTTCACTGCTAAGGGCAGCCCCCATGAATCCCGGAACATGGAGACAGGGGAGAAAGTCTGGAGAACGGAAGACTTTCCTTTGGTTGAGGAGGATAGGATTAGAGACCTTCTGGGCAGGCTAGACATCCACAAATCCATGGGCCTGGATGGAATGCAGCCACGGGTACTGAGGGAGCTGGCAGATGTTGTTGCCAGGCCGCTCTCCATCATCTTTGAAAAGTCATGGAGAACTGGAGAGGTGCCTGAGGACTGGAAGAAAGCCAGTGTCACTCCAGTCTTCAAGAAGGGGAAGAAGGAGGACCTTCTTGCAGAGTCTCCTTCTCTGGAGCTATCCAAGGCCTGCCTGGATGCAACCCTGTCTGCCATGCTGTAGGTGACCCTGCTGAGCAGGGAGGTTGGACTAGATGATCTCCAGAGGTTCCTTTCAACCTTACTGATTCTATGATTCTTTGTGAAGATACTTCGTATTTTTCTAGCCTGTTGGTTGAGTGAAGTCGTGAGTGGAACTGAAGGTTTATCTTGAGCTGATAATACATGTAAATGCTTTGGGTAGGGCTTTGCCTTGGAATAGTCTTTTCCTAACGAAAAGAAGGAGTAGACAATTACAAATCCGATTGAATAGCTGGCAGGGATTTAAGTGGTAAATTGGTGGCTTAAAGGTATTCCCCTGCTGGAAAAGTCTAGTCTGGATTCCATGCAATGTGCAGTTAGTGTGCACACTGAAGAGCAACTGAACAACTGAATGTTGTTTGGATCTGTCTTTTGTGGATGTAGGCCTTCTACTGAAACTGAGAACTACTTAAAATTAATATTTGGTTGCTCTCAAATTTGGAGAGTGCCTCAGCTGATATTTTGTTCAGTTCCCTTAAACTTTTTGAAAATAAGGTTCTACCTGACATTTGACATTGTCTGGTCCTTTTGTATAACGTATTTTAGAGACCATATCAGATTACGGTCTAGGCAGGCTGGTGTTGTGCTTCAAGAAGTATGTATTCATGAGATGGATGGAAAGGACCTGTATTTTAACTAGACACTTACAGAAAGCTTTTCAGAAAACAAAAGTGATAAGTAAATCCTTCTACAGGTTTATAACTTGTTCATATTTTCTCTTTCCTGGGTCTATCTGAGGATGCTAACAGCCCTAACACAGTAGAGCTGCTTAAAATTACAAACAAAAATACATGACTGACTGATGTAAAGTATGTTAGTAAAAAATGCTGTAATTCCCATGTGGCAGCCAGGAACCAGGAGCCCAGCATCAGGTACACAAACCATTTTCATCGGTTATTTGCTATTTGTATATAAGTAGCATCCAGAGGGTGAACACTCATTGTGTTCTGTGCTGCTAGTATGTGTACTTAAACTGTATCCAGCCTGGTATAACTCGCTTATCTATGAAAAAAGTAACTGGGTTCCTCTAATACCAAAAATACTGTCATTTTCCAGTCTTAGAAGCTCCAAAAAAGTTTATTGTAACTGAGGGCTTTGATACTGGTTCTGTCTCTAACATGCGCTTACCTGTAAACTTCATATTGCAGTACTGAATGAAGTTGGAGAAGTTTTCTTTTAATGGTTATACTCTGCATGAGGCTATTACCTAGTTCAGCATTACGGGACAAATCCTGCATATCTTACTTATATGACTAATCCCATTAAAGTCAGTGAGACTGCTTGGGTTAGCAAGACTAGTACTTTGGGGTGCCTTGCTCTCATCAGCAATCCTGGAACTATTCAACTGAGCAAGTCTAATAAAATTTGGCTCTATGTATGGAGAGTTGTGTTCTTTCCATTAAACAAAATGTGACCTCTACAGGTTCTCCTTTTCTGGTGTAAACACAATGTCTACAGCAACTGGAGGACCTCTGTACTAGTGCTGCTGATTCCAAATAAAGTAATGGTGACAGGACCTTTAACAGGAAATTACTCTGCCAAATTCATAATGCAGCAGTGCAAGAAAATAAACTCATTGGACCAGATCCTCAAACTGTTGTAAATCTTGGTCACCTTATGCTGGACTTTGCTGGAACTGTGCCAGTATACACCAGGAAATAAATGGTATATTTCTCCTTCTTTATTCCCTACTACCACCCTGTATATTTTCTTTTACTTTGAGTATTTATATACAACTGGTGCTCTTTGTTGGAAGAAATCCTTTACTTGCCTATTTATTTTTCTCAGTGGTGCTGCTGACCTTCTGTGAGCAGCTCTGTACTGAAGAGATGTGGTTTGTTACCAAGTTTCAGTGTGTGTTGCCCATCCCTTCCCCTTCCCCCTCCTTCTCTGCTTTGTGTAGCAGATGGTGCTAATTCCCATGGTGGCTCTTGATGCAGCTGAGGTCTCTTCCCTGATGCCTCCACTGTATCATGGAAACTCCCTGTGGTCTGTTTGGAGAAGAGAACACACAGCTGATTATTATCTTTTGTTTATGACTTTTAAGATCCTATTAGGATTATATTTCCTTTTGCTATTCTCTTCCCTCTTCCCTTGCAACCTGTCCCAAAGATCTTTGGTCTGAAATCCGCTCCCACTTGGGGAATATCGTTTTTCATTGTTGTTGTTAATTATATTATTTTGCATTCCTACACACAGTTCCCCCCACAGTTACCTTTGTCAGCGTTCCTCCATCGCTATTGTATTTACACTTTTTCAAGCAAAAGTGTTGACTTTCTGTATATAATAAAAGTTGCTCTAGTTTATTGTTTTCTGTTTTAATTTAGAGGCAGAAGCATCACTATTTGCTGTTTTAGATTAGCCCCTATTTTAGTGCCCCTTATGTTAGCTTTAAGGGCTACGCCTTTGTTGTTGTACACAAGTCCACTGGGAAGTGTTTACTAAAAAATCATCTTCCTCTGTACTGGGCCAGCAAGGTATCTTGCCTATAGCTCTCTGACTCCCTGTGGTGGCTTTTGGTCTCCTTATCTGATTCTAAAACCACATTCCTGCCTTTAATGCACTGTATTGCTTTCTCCTAATCCTTCTGATTCTTTTAACTGTAGTTTTCTCAGTTATGACTAAGTCGGTGGTTTTATATTGATGAAATCAGGAATGGAGTTTCACCTTGTGTATCTGATTGCCTTTGCCTTATTACGTGTGCCAGCTTCTGTCCTAATTCAACTTACTGTGTTGCTTCAGCGTTTTCCTGCCATAAATGTCTCTGTGCATTTTCATATAGCATATTATGATGTTTCCCCAGACCTTGTGTGTTGTGCTACTTAACTTTCCTCCAAACTGCTCACAAAATCCTCTGCTCTTAGGCTAGCTTTCCTTTGCTGTTCTCCACCCTTGCCTTTTATGCCAGATATGAAGCCAAATCCTGACGCCACTGAAGTCATTTGAAATGTTGCCATTTGCTTCACTGAGATGAAGACTGAGTTCACTGTCTACAGATTTAAATATTATGAATGGGGGGGAAGTGGGGAATGAAGCGACATAAGAAAAAGAATCAAGTTCATTACACCCGCTGAACAGATCCTGTGAGCTTTCACTGTTGTTTTACGTGTCCTCCTGTGCCACTGTTTTTTGTCACCCTTTTGTATGCTATGCTTAATTTAGATTGCAAATTTCTCACTTCAGAGTTTTTCTGTTTCATTTCTTCTTAACATGGCATGCCCACCTGTGGCATTGTGCAAATGTAGTAACTCAAGAAAGAAGGTGTAGAAATCTGAAAATTCTACCCAGTTTAAGCAATAAAAGAATCACCTTTTCATAGTACCAGGAAATCTCTGAGCAGCAGTCAGAATGTCAGCGGAAGGTCTAGCTTCACTGTATGATGGGGACAAGCAGTGACCACACTACAGGACAGGACAGAAACCTGTGGAGGAACATTTTATTCATCAGGTTTGTATTTCTTCAGGCTGAGGGATATTAATCCTTACAATTCTTAGTATGGCAGAGGTAGTTTTCTTCTGAAACAATGCACAGAGAAACAACCTCTGCAGGGTCTCCAGCAAGGACTCATCCTGGTTTTGTATTATGGAAGAGGTGAGATATCTATATGTTTTTTCATACAGTACTGTGTACAGTCTCCTATATTCCATCAGCCTTCCAGGTGAGCCCTTAGAGATGTGGGCTGTCCCAGTGACATAATATTTTAGAGTAGCTGTTGTTTTGTAGAAAGCTGTTTTGTAGAATTGGGTTTGGTCCGGACAGTCCTAATGATGTGCTGGGTGGTGGTGATGTCTGAAGTTAAGCAGGCAAGAAGAGCTCTGTGCAACTGGAGCTCAAACTGGAGGCAGGAGGGCTAAGCAAGCTGTGTTTTGTGGGGAGCTGCGTGACTCTGTTGTTCATCACCTTATTCTCTAGTAAGTGTCCTGTGGCCTTTGTAAGGTGAAGATCAATGTATCCCAGTTGCATCAAATTCTGATCCTGCCTGATAGCAATGGCACAATGGACTCAATTTTATTTTCCAGGTAACATAAGCTAATTTCATCCTCATTGAAGTCACTGGCAAGACAAAACCAACGTTCTTTTCTTATATATGTGAGATTACTTTTATTTTTTCCTTCTTTCTGTGTTTAAGGTTCACTTTAAAACACTGAAGATGTGAGTCTGCTCCCACCCCTGGCTTTAGTTGATTTAATTCATACAACTTCCATAGTTCTTTTGGTTTACAGAGGTGATAAAAGAAAAAAATCTCTTTCACATCACATGCCAAGCCAATGGTGGCATGATGCGGTTGGGGAGCTGCTCTGAGCATCAGCTAGCAGTGAAGGTCTGTCTGTCTTGCTGCATCTGTTTCTTTGGTATTTGAACAGGAGTCTTCTGAGCCAGTCTCTGTCGCTCCTTAATTAGCCTGTCACTCCAGGGAGGAAAAAAAAAAATGGGACAGGAATCTAATCTGGCTTTCCTGGATGACAGGGCTCAGCAAATGGCTGGCCAAGGAAATATGTATTTAAACAAATTGCTTCACGTTTATAGATTAACTCTTGAGTGAGTGGTTAACATTCCATGAAGAATCTACTTTGCAATTGACTAATTTCCCAGCTTTTGCTCAGGCCAATGAAGGACCATGTCAGGAAGAGGCCAATGAATCATCTGTTTCTGCAGTTATTCCTCCTATTGTGCCTTTTTTATGCCAGAAATCATCCTCTATCCCATGCCAAGACAAGTCTCTCAGAATAGAAACTGTTTGTTCTTCCATTCTCAGACCTTAATGCCTTCTAGTCTAAAAAGTGATAGTGGGGAGCAATTTCTGGCAGGAATCTCAGAACATCTCTCATAAGCATGGAGGTAAGAACATGCTCATAAGAACAGGGGGTAGGAAGACTGCAGTCGAGGATCTAGAGCAGGCAGACTCTCCACCATGTTCTGTCCTCTAAGGATACTGGAGATCTGATTGGGAATTCATATTTTGTCACATGAGAGGCCCATATGTACCTGAAAAACCTCTCTCCCACTGCCTTTAGGACCTCTGCTGCAACGGAATATGTTTGAGCCAAGGTTAAGAATGGCCATTGTGGGAATTATAGCAAGTGCAAAATACAGAGTTAATTTTGTTTCAGTCACTTTTGAACAGTCAATAGTCCACTCATTTAAATGTTCTGAACAGGTGGGTTTTTTTCAAGGAGAACCAAGAATTTGCGTTCTCAAGTACATAGCTCTGTTGCAGGACTTTCACCTAGTACTTTGGGCCAGTGAAACAAGTACAACAACCCTGATCCTTTGCAAAACGAATACCAAGGTCTTAATATGTACCTTGATTTTCTTCCTAGGGTCAGCTGCCATTTTATTTTCTCTACAGCAATGTTTTTCATGCTAGAAAAGACACCTAACAACTGCATTATGTGAACTTTCTTTTTGTGTTGTTTCTGTAACATTTTTTCTTCAAACAATTTTTAACTAGAGAGTTCATCTTTGGCATAACTCTGACTTTATTGGAGTTACACCAGAAACAAATTTGTCTCTGGAAATCAAATAATGGATCAAAGATTTATAATTAGAATTCCTCATACCCTGTGGTCCTATAAATGTTTTCCACATCAGAGGCAAGGTCTTCATTAGGATAAATGAGATCACACACTTTACTTTAGGCTTATAATAAGCATGTAGGCTTTTTCTATCTCAGTTCAAACAAATTTCACTGAAACTAGTTCCTGTTGCTGGATTTCCAGATCTGCAGACTTAAATCTCGTTCCTAAAGAACCTGCCCCATATTGTTAGCAGGAATGCAAACCTTCCCACAGTCTGTCCTGCCCATCTACAGCAATGCTAGGCCTTGACTCTGCGAGATAACTGGACTCTTCTTGTTCCTTCTGATAGCAAGTGGATTGGTAAGGACTAGATTTAAGGTAGATCAGTATATTACTCACCTAAAGCAAAATAGGACCATACAGAAAGACACTGAATGGAGCTAAACACATACATGTTTTTAACCAATGTAGTTAGTCTGGAAAGAGCATCTTTTAATGAAGGAGGTTATTACAAGGTTTTATAAGCTGCTTGTCACTTCCCCTCTTCCAGAAGCTACCCCAGCCTACTAGCAGAGCTGTTTTTGTGCAACTATTTTCATTTCAGGCAAAATTAGTTGGTTTAGTTTTGACCACCAGTTTAAACTATTTAAGCTAATCCAGCTTGTTTTGCTTGATGCAAATTAGGAACCTCCTTCAACAAAAGTGGAGAAGTAACTTCCAATACGGCAGTGCTGTAACCTCTCCAGCTGAAGCTAGATGAGGACTTCTGTGCAGAGCAGAAATTATTACAATTAGATTAGGTAACTCGCTCTTTGGGAAAGTTCTTAGCACATGTGATACTGAAGAAATATGCTTTTTGTGGTATGGCTCAGAGTATGTGAATGGCTCAGTTACTCAAAAATCAAATGCAATCTAGATATAAATCCCAAAGCATGAATGTAAGGTTCATGAAATTCCCTCCAAAGTATTTCCTTTTGTTTTTTTTTTTCTGATTTATTTCAAAACATGGCAGAAAACTACAGATTTTGTTAGTCTCCACTAGATCTAAGTGCCTCAGAACTAAAGCTTATTGTATTTCAAGAAGACAGTATACTTGGCGGTCACTTGTTTTGTTGAAGGATCTTCATAGGTATCTATGACCCTATTAGAGAAAATAAAAGGTCTAGTGTAGGCTGGTCTACACCAGTTGATACTACTCTAGCTTCTAAGATATCAAGTGCAACTCCACATTCACTCCTCACTTGTCCTACTAGTGTAAAGAACAAAAGTTACATTCAGAAGCAGTTCTGCAAAATGCTGGTTAATGCTCTCGAGAGAACTCTTAATAAGTACAAACAAGTTCAGATTTAATAAGAAGCAACTTGAATCTTTAATAGAATTGAACCATCTTTAATGACAAATTTCTGAAAAGTACAAATTTCCTCTTTATCACCTCCACATTCTAACTTGCAAAGAGGAGTAGAAAAGCCAAAATATAGTGAAAACACTCTTGTAGGATAGTGAGCTGTTGGGGAATGCATTTCAGCTGTCCCAGAGCAGAGCTGTGTTCAAGTGGAATATTAGCTCAGTAGTGCCAAACCAGGCAGTTTGTGTCCAAATCAAAACTGATCAAATTTGCTAGTGAGGTTCCAAGGTGGTTGGCTAGAGAATTGTAATGACACTTCCTAAAGCAATGAATTTGTCCTAAAACAATTAGCCAGCTATGTGTGCCTGCCCCAAATGCAGGAATTTGAGAGGAAACTCTATTTTAGTTCACAGAGCTGACTATAGACTATTATTTAGTTATGGATTTCCTATACAGGACTTATTTGAGCATGAGTATATGTACATTATGAAATATTTATAACGGTGGTTACCACGTGGAGATATGTTATCTGTTTCTGGCCGCACCAGATTTGAAGGAACAAGATGGAAAAGTATTCTAAATGGGAGTAGTTAAAGGGACTACCAACATGAAACTTGAGAACAGTAGTACAGTCAGGCATTACACTTGTCTTATAATTGTTTTTTATTGCTTTTCTGTTTTTCCTGTACTTTTTTTCTCACCTGTTTGTGTAAAAGGTGTGAACAATAGGGAAATCCAAAGAATGGTCAAAACTACAGTGTAAGAAAACAGAGATGCGTCAGCTTTTCTCTTCAGTGTCTTTCTTACAGTGACCTTCAGTGTGACTTGTGTTATTGGAAGTTTAAAAAACTTTCTGACAGGAATGTGACTTTGAAGTTGGTCATACTCCTTCTGCTGAAAGCTGTATTACAAGAGATCCTGGTCATTGCTATCCCTTCAGCTTTCCCTTCCCACTGTAAACAGGCAAGGTATTGCTGTGAGCTTTTTCTTATGGATCGAGCAGAAAGTAAGTGCTTTTCCCAAGAGAGTTCGTGGGCTGTCCTGTGAACTGAGGGATCCAAAATCACCACAGGTCTCCTCTTCCTTCTCATAAGTTTCTCTGTTGTTTACATGAGGTCAATTCACTGCTGAGTTTTGGTGGAGTCTGATCTGCCCCTGGTGTGTATTTTACTCATATGATAAGCTCTGTAGTATCTCCCTCAATTGAGTGTCAGGACCTCCACGTCAGAGCTAATTTGAGCATCCGCAAAGTGTTCCATTAGCATCAAGTTTGGGCTTTGGTTCAACAGTGACTCACTGAGGGCAGAGAGTTACTTCATCAACTACCAGCTATGCACTCAGTACTGCCTGGGGTTTCGAACTAACTCCTGGAAACACAGCCCTTCTTTGAAATAGGTGCTTTAGTAGTGCATAGTACAGTAGTGTAGAGAGGGCAAGTATGGTGGACCAGTAACCATAGTGGTGGGAAGTCTTTTATAATTGAGAAGCAGCCCTGGGGATTCTGGTGTATTTCTGGAGCCAATAGGGCTTTGACAGTTAAGGTCTTGTTCTGAGACTTCCTCGTACCCTGTAACATGCCTGAGACAGCATGGATGGTGCCTGGTGCTTGTATCTGATGCAGTGTGAGCTGATCCAGAAGAAGCAAAGGTTCTGTCTGTTTATTTTCTTTAATGTATCACAGAATGTTGTTGAGTCTACTAAGAGTATTGGAGAAGAATATTTATTTATTTATAGCCACACTGTTTACATATCATAGCTTGATGAAAGGCTGAACTCATTACACTTGAACTGAACATGTGACTGTAGTTATCTGCCTCATGCTTAATGGCTTTTGGCCAAGGCAATATATGTACATACTCTGAGCTGCAGTTGTGCAGCTGAAGCAAGTTGAAGCTCTTTCAGCTTGTCTTTGTCCCTCTGCTTGGTCTGTCAGATAAGCACCTCTTTTTAGGTCTCCCTGACTCACATTAAATTCTTTATTCATGCTAATCTAAATAATTTTTTAAACTGTAATCTTTGCTAGAGTTCATTTCAATTGATGAAGTTATGGATTGCTCACACAAGCCCCCTGACTAGCAGCAAAGGTGTTAGCTTCTGGCTGGGACCTGGGGGATTAGGAGGGGAGTAGCAATCTCTGTCCGTGCCATGATGGCGCTTAGAAGAGGACATGTGACAAAGATGTTTCCCTTCAGGGTTCTTTGTTTAAGTCCTGTTTTGCCTAAGTAGTCTACATTAGTAGCAACATTAATTAAATACTGTTCATAAAGATTTCTTTCTGAGTCACTATTCTGATTTATTATAATGGGTTTTTGTAGCATGAGAAGGAGGAGAGGGAGCAGAGAAGCAGAATAAATGTATTTTTGCTTCTAAGCTGAGTGAAGCCCCATTATATTCTACTGTGGTGCTTGTGAATAATATCACAAGTGTTATGGCTGCTGCTTATGAACGGTTCCTTTTGAAAGAGAAGCACTTTTTTGCTGGTATGTTATGTTGAAAAATGTGCAAGAATAACTGTGCTGCCTGTTGACAGAGTAGTTACGAGTTGCATCCAGACTATCCGCCTGGAAAGAATTTCTGTGCTGCCGCTCTAGTGTTGCTTTCTCACTAAATGCTGCCTCTTTTCCTGGTCGGAGGCTTTTCTGTTGGGGCACCCTCATAATATGATGTAGGTGAAAAGGAAGTCACTTCTGGGCTTGTATCATGGGTAATCTTTTAGTGGGAGATCTACCCATGTTCTTTATTATCTAGTGCTTGAAATGGCCTGTACATTAATGGCCTGTTTGCATTCCAAGCAGAGAAACTGAATAGCCTTGGCTAGAAAGATGCATCGTTGTCAGTGCAGAATGAGAGGAGATGATACTGTGATGGCATTGCAAGAAGAAATAGCAGGAAAGCTGCACTTTGTAGCTTCATGGAAAGCCCAGGATAGCAGGCATAGGAATAGTGACTAGCCTGTTTCTGGGAAAACTGTCTGGATCCTCTTCAGAGCTCATGTATGATCACATTTGATTTGCAGCATGGATGATAGCAACTTTGGAGACGCTAACAGAGTAAAATGAGAGAGAGTAACAAGTTCGTGACTTCTGAGAATGAGGGTGAACATCTTTAAGATACTTTGAAATAATAGGCATAGCTGCTATAACCTTCTTGCTTCCATCGCTTTCAAAATATTACAAAAAAATGGATCAGTGAAGGATGTGTAAGACTTGCTGATTTATGTTATAGTACTATGACTGGATTAACCCACAGCTGCTACTGAGAGAAGCAATCTTGTCCTCCAGCCACCCAGCCATGTGGCGTAACCCTGACACTACCTTTTCTTGTGCCAGGCAAGTGGTGATTCGGGCCAGAGAACTAAAGACAGTTATTATTTTTTTTTTTAACATTTCAAACTTGGTGACCTTGAAGAGCTTGTGCTGGCATGAGGGGGAGAGCCATGTGAGGGTGGGAACAATAGCAGGGTAAGGGTAGAGGACATTTATTTTAAGGTCAGTGCCTGCTGGTGCTGGCTTAAACCAGCAATGGGACTATGGGATACAGTGGCCATGTAGTGGGAGGGAAGGAGATAAAGCATGTCTAGTTGATTAAAATAGTACAGGTGTTAAAGCTAGTGTAGCAGGTCCTGTGCTTGGAGATGGGTTATGTCCTCCCTGTGCCTTTAAGCTTCCCTATCAGCAAAAGTGCAGATAACTCTCTGAAGGGCTCCTTTGAGGTTTAATTCGGCAAAGTCCTCAGGCAGGAAGGTTTATAGAGATAGGCAGTGTTGGTAGATTGTAACCAGGTGGCTGCACTAACTAAGAGAGCTTGCAGCATTTACACTTGGCTGGGACTGTGCAAGTTTTTCAGAAGGATGGTGCATGCCTTCCTTCCAAAATGGGAATCTCTGAGTGCTGGGTTTGTGCCACAGGTTCTGGTCCTCGGCCTTCAGGGATGAAAAACAGGATGCAGGCGATGTGCGTTCAGAGGCACAGTGTGTGCAAAGAAGCAAGCAGCACCTTGTCCTGTCCAGTGCTCTCTGGCTGCAAGTCTGTCACTATGTGAGTTGCAGAATGTTGACTTTCAATGAGACTCTACCCTTAAGTATCAGTAGGTTATATCAGGTAGCACCTGTGTAGTAGGCAATATTGTACAAAGCAATTGGTTTAACATCCTTTAGCTGAGAGAACAAGAGCAGGATGTTCAGTGAAAGGTTTTCAGTAGTGGAATTTGTTCCCTACCTTGGTTCTCCTGGTTTCTTTTTGGTATATGCCCCTAGACTCTGTCTGTTCTCCAGAAGGGGAAAAATGAACCACAGTGACAGAGGGAGAATTTGCTGGTGATGTCGTAAGGTATGAAGAAGTGGTGTTTTATTTCATTTTTAATGTGAATACTGTAGTGTTAATGAAAGCTTGGAGAGGTCTAGAGAAGGGAGCCCACCCGTTTTTCACTTGATTCCTCTGTTAAGCAGACACCCTTCCTGTTACTCTAGACTGTCTCCGCTAAAGTTTACACCTATGCAGTAATTTTGTTTAAATCTGTTTTGGTTAATGGCTTCTCTTTCTGTATCTTCATTAGATCCCCTAGAATTAACTAAGTTAAGAACAAAAAATGAAATCAGTTTTCAGTAAAAGAAGATTGGTTCTTCAGTTTGCTCACTAGTGTTTCCAAAGCTCCTCCTAGTCAGCTATATGTCTTAAGTCCTGTGTCATTTTGCTTTTCTAAAGTGTTCTCAGTTCAAAAACTCCTCCTGAATATAATATTGACTGTCAGATACTGATTTCCTTTTGGAAGATTCCTTTTATCTTCCTTAATCTGCCAGCCATATAAGAGATACTCTTTTACTTTCCCCTGGTCAAGTAGACAGGCCATGACTACACTGTAAGCATGAAATCGTGGCACTTTGCAAAAATATCCTGCTCACTCATGTGACTCGAGCAAGCTCTGGCTTTGTGTCTACTTCTCTTTTATTCTGGAGATGTTCCTGTCTTCAACACTGTGCATGTGTGAGTGGAGGAGATTGTCACAAAAATTAAGTCTGAAATCCTTACTTGTGTCAAAATCAACCCAGTTCCAGTGTTTGGCCTATTATTATTTCTGTCTTCTCTTTGTCTGACTACATTTTCAGTGCTTTTTATTTAAAGTTCTAATTCTTAAAAGAGCACCAGTTTAAGTCCTAATTCTGTCTTGGGACCCTCTATTACTACTGTTTTAAAATAGTTCCTGAGATAGCCTTATCTGAGAAAAACTTAGTTTGCTCTTTTCCCCACAGGTTGTTAACCATAGATCTGTGACAGCAGGTAGCCAGCTGTAGTGGTGTTCTTTGAGCAAGCTTTGAGTGGATACAGCAACAACAGAAGAGAAGCAACACACACAAGTTCTTGAAAGTTAGAAGAGCTGGGAATCGAAATGTGGGGCATCCTGAGTCAAGTAGCTCCCTGGAGTTCTGTTGGAAGCCCCATTGCTGTCTGTGCTTCTCAGACAAACCTACCTAGACCCCCAGTTTAGTAGGAATGCTGAAAACTTGATTTTCAGTCTTTGAAATTTTCCACATAAGAAAGCTTGTGGTGCATCTGTCAGATTCCTCACTGGTTCTCACGTGATTTAAGTCAAAAAAGGATATAGGAGATGATAGACTGGTTTCTGATGAAAATATGGAAAGCCTGAAAATAAAACCACCAGACGTTGCTTTGACCGAGCCAAAGCAGGGGCAAGAGGAAGGGAAACTACTACTTCTTCTAGGAAATGGTTTTATCAAAAGACAGTCCTGTGCATCCACCTGGCAGGAACACACCAGTTTATTTTTGTTCTGGGAAGCTGTTTTGGTTATGATGAAATGTAACCCCCGTTGTAGCGAGTTTGAGGAGTCCACTGAGTGTCAAGCTGCTGAGGATTTGCTTTGTTACATTTTGTCTCCTTCCTTCTGCTCCTCCCCAAAGAAGACATCTTTTCAAGCTCCTGCCCCCTCCCAAAATACCATAGTAACCCACCAGCTTTGCCAGAAAATGCTTCACACATTAGCGGGTTTAAGTGTCAGAGCTGAGTCACTCAGGAGGCCACAGAACCGCATAGATTTCATTCCAGTATCCCTTCCAGCTGGTGGCTTTTTGACAACACTTTGTGGGCACAGTTACAGACTCATGAAGCCTGTGATACAGATGAAATACGAGTTGCTGTGCTGCATGGAGAGGATAGTTGTGTATGTGTGGATGTGGTAGAGGGAGGAGGGTTATGAGATCAGCTGGATGTCTATAGTGAGAGAAGTGTGAAATGGCAAGGGTAAGTTTTCCGTTACATAGTGTCCAAATAAAGATGGTTGTTATTGAGTTTATCTGTTCTAGAGTGAGAGAAGGATCATCACTGCCCTATCCAGCATTCTGTATAAATAAGCAGTATCTATGCCCTGTTGTTTTGGTTATCTTGGATAATTTCTGTCACTTCTAACTTATTTCTGTGATTGCCTAGGTGCCAGATTCTGCTCTCAACTTCAGGAGAATGACGTTGGGAGTCATTCTTCTGAGTCAATGGAGTTAGGCTGATTTTTTAACCTGGTCCAGTTGAGAGCAGTATTTGGCCACTGTCCGTATTAACACCTGTTAGCGAGAACAGAGAGGCTCCCATGATGCTGAACGGAGCCAGACAGCTGCTTATCTCCCCTGCAGATGTTCCTGCCTTTTTGTCTCCTCCATATGAGGAGGCATGATGAAACACAGTAACATGCCATATCCTTTCCATTCTCCTCCCTGTGGTTTGGGGCAGTCAAAAATGAGCAGAGACTAGAGGCCAAATAGGAAAGTGAGTGGGGAAATGCTTAATAATCGCTTATTTTCCTGAATGTGAGATCTGACTTTTTGACTATGGCCTAGGCAGAGCTGAGAGTAGAGATATATGCAG
Source organism: Rhea pennata (assembly GCF_028389875.1). Classification (NCBI taxonomy): domain Eukaryota; kingdom Metazoa; phylum Chordata; class Aves; order Rheiformes; family Rheidae; genus Rhea; species Rhea pennata. Next base: position 14,638,475 of record NC_084667.1, on the reverse strand, counting down.
AGAGAAAGTGTACCTCTGTTTTCTTTTCCCCAAATTAACATAGTGAAGATTTTGGGTGTGCAAAGTCTGCTTTCAGAATTTCTGCTGGATTCAGCTGAAGCACTTCAGGAGCTGTGGAGCACACTGGCTCAGGATCTGCTACATTTGCAAATGCAAAGTGCTGTCACACAGACCGTGGACAGTATTTTGCTTCTCTGGAGCCAGTGGCCAAGACCCGGCCTGGGAGTTCCTCCCTTGAACAGGGCAAAATTACCTTTTGCCTCCATGCAAAGTGTTCTCTTCCAGTTCCCTTTGCCTTTTGAGCTCAGCAAGACCTTGGATTCCTTCTTTCACAAAAGCAAGGTATAGCAGGTCTTTTCCTGCATTCAAGCGCACCATGTATTTCCTATTAAATGGAAAACTTGCTCCAGTGGTTTCTGGGTCTATGTGGACTTAGCAACAGCTTTGAGCGATCGCACAGTGTTCAGATGGGCAGTTCCCTATCTATACAAACCAGTGTAACAGCTTGTAGCTTAGAAAAAGTATGTCTGAGCATGCTAGGCAGGGGAGCCTTGCTCGGAACAATGAGGCTTCGGCACTGCTGTAGGCAAATGACGTTTGTGATCCCACAGAGGCTGATCTTTGGGGTTTTTTTTTGGTTTTATTTTTAAACTTTGTTCATCATTTGGAGACATGGTGTGCTGGAGCATTTGGACATCCTCTCTAGAGGAAGCAGGGCTTAATCAGTCCTGTCTACAGAGAGGAGCACAGTCCACCTAGAGGGAGTGAAGGAAAAGGTGCTTGTATTAGTCTGCTTTTTTTGCATACCTCCTGCTGGGCACTCTGTGGACTGGAGATACAGTTGCTTATACCAGGTTGTCATAGTTACCTACTCTAAAAAAAATCGAGGAACATTTAGGTATTGCAGAATTCATAGACTACTCCATTCCTTTTTGTTGGTTTGAGAAGAGAGTAAAGTCATCTAATACAATTTACTGACTCTTAAAAACAAACATAACAAGCAAAAAAACCTCAACTGCAAATCCTCCTTCCAGTATTTCTCCAATGTTGCATAACACTGTAAGCACAAGCAGCTTTTTTTAAACGAGTGTAGAGTTGTGCCTCACTGCTTTCTGTATTTCAGTACCTGCTATCTGATTGGAATGAGGCTGCAGGTATTGAGTGCCTGTGTGCCCTGCATCTTGGTAACACTTGATTATGCATTCACTGAATCACCAGCCATTTGCTTTTCTTTTTGTCCAGCGCTGAAATACATCTCCATCCACCTTTCCTACCTCTCACTGCTTGTGCACATGGTGCAGTCACAAACTGGGATGAGCTCCTGTGTGAGCCAAATCCACCATGCTATCAAAGGAGGATGTTACAGTGCTGGAACTGATTATGGCATAAAGAAGCCAAGAAATGCATGAAAGAGGGAGTTGTATTTAAACCATCAAACCAAATAAAAGAAAAACCCAAATAAATGTGAAGAGAACATGAAATTTCCTCTTTGATGTTCTGTGCTGGGCAGGTTTCAATCTCTTTTTAAAGACTCCTCCCCCCCCACCCCCTTGCTTCTTATGGGATTGTATCCAATATTCCAATGTTCATGTAATGCCTTGACTTAGCTATCATTCTTCTTGGGATAATTATAGGTTAGTATAATGTACCTATTGTTCTGTTCCACAAAGCAGCGCTGTCATACGGACGGCAGGGGTGGGGAGGGGGGAGAATCTTTGTGTGTTCTCCTGCATCCACACTGTGTCTTTAATTAGCATTCTTCCTTGCCTTTCCTTTTTTTTTTTTTTTTTCTTTTCCCTTTTCCTTCCTATGGTGAATGCTGAGCACTTCCCCTTCTTGGATTGTTGGTGCCGTTTTCTGGTTATACTGGTGGCTTCTTTTCTGGTTTTGGCTGAGTTGATTCCCATCAGAACAGGTTTGCCTTTCAGATAAAATAACATGAAACCAAGTGTTGAGCTATTGGCGTTTATGAAGAAAACAGGTGAATGATTCTTTCCCAAACCCTATCTGTTGAGTCTTTTGTATTATCTTGCATGATTTTTTGTAGACTCAGAAAGGATAAAAAAACCCTACACTGTGCTCAGAGGCTCCATACTACATTTGGGCCCTGCTGTGCAAGGCGCTGTGTAAACATGTACTAACATAGTCCGTGACTCTAAGTGCTCACACAATTTTTCTATAACAGCATTTGTCTTTGCCCTCCAGGTGCAGGTGTGGGAGAGTGCTGTTTAGTGTTGTAAAGTGTTTTTGGCTCTGGGGCTTTACTTTTGCATGGTAGACAAGGCGCTGAGCATATTATTGGGTGCTTGAAAAATATTAACGAAAGGCTGAAGAATCTAGTGAAATCTCCGTTGTACATAAGAGACAAATGTTGGTCCCATAATTGGTTAAGAAGCTGTGTAATCAGTTGCTCGGTTTCTATTGTTGCCACCTCCAAGATAAATAATACTCAGGGCTGGTGCAGTATTTTAGCTAATAAAGCTGCATTAGCAAATAAATTCATCTTGATTAGCAGCTGTTTATTTCACTAAGAACTTCTTTTTACCTTTGAGTCAAACAAGTGGTCAAAGGAGATGGCTCCTGACTGGCCCATCAAGGGAAATTGGATTTGGGGTGTTTTTTTTTTGTCAGGACTTCATACAACTTCCTCCTTTTTGAATGTGCATTTACTAGAACGATGAAATGGGAAGCCAAGTGAAACCCCCAAACTATTGTATTTTTGAAAACTATTGTTATAAAGGAGGGAATTACAGATTTGCAAAAATCTGGATTGAAAAACCTCTGCGAGCACTAAGTGAGCCTGAAGTGCATGCAGCTTTCCTCTTATAAAAGTGGACAGAAGTCTGTACAGATATCCGAATTGTCTTTTCTATTCTGCAGTCCCTGGGCTTCCTCTTGCTCCTAATGCACAAAGCCAAAACACACACTTTTCATGTGAATATCTCCTTTAAAACTCACTTACATGGATCTTGGAAAGCAGAGATAGGAAAGTTCATCCAGCTCTCTCATTGCTGGATTGTTCCTCCACAGAAAATGACTTCTAGTGTGAAACCTTATAAATCTTTGATGTCGTTGTACTCCTCAGAAAATAATTTGCAAATTGAAAAACGTATATGCTGACCATCTATAGGTGTGTGGAATGGAGAAAAGGGGGTGTGAAAGTGTACTTCTTATTGTGCCCTCAGAATGTAATTTTTTTTTTCAATCTTTAGTAATGACAATTTGTAGAACTGTGTCTCCAAAACAAAAGAACCAACACAGATGCACAGTTTGGCAAGCTGCAAACGTTAAACAGCCAACCTCTGTCTCCCTGGTGTAATTTCGTGGACTTAAAGGGAATTACACTAGTGACAGTGAATTTGGCCCAGAATGCCTTTGACTAAGATTTGTTGGTTTCTGTCTCGTGTCCTGAGGAATACTGAAGGAGATTTGATGTTTTAGATGTGGATGGAATCTTCTGTGTTCAGTGCAACATACTGGCACACACACACATGTGTAAGCACAAACGTGCATGCATGCATACATGTATTGATTGCTTCCTGGGAGCATTCCCAGAACTGAGACATGCTTGCCAGGTGTGTTTGCAAGCCGGTTCTGACTACATTGTGTGTGTCAGAGCAGGGCAGGGGATGCTCCACACAACTGCTGCTTGCCTTGTGCTTGCTTGTTATATCCCTTTGTATCCTGAAGTGGAAACCACAGGTTAATCCCAGTCAAATCCTGTAAATGATTGGCACTGTTGGACCAGACACAAAAAATTTTCTCCCTCTGACTTAAGCGTATTTACATACCACAGGTCATTACAAGTTGGCGTTCACCTTTGTATCCATTCCCACATATCAGAGCATGGTTATTGGTTCATTTTTGCTTTTACTCCAATATTTCTACTATTTCTAAGTTTCCTTTTTTTTGGGGGGGGGGGGCAAAGCAGGGATCCCCATGGGTCTTGACATCTGCTGATAGCATTCTTAACTGACTCAAATGACACCTAGAAAAGGAGAAGGAACAGTCTGGTTGCACTATCTTGTTGCTTCTCTTCTATGGGCCCCCACCCTGCACCCTCCTGGGCCAGAAATCCACTAACTAGCTCCTCCTGACTCCAGCTGTCATTTTTGCTTTTTATCTACTCCTGTCTGAAAGAACCAAATGTCGCCTCTTGTTGTTCTCTGAGCTGAGGTCAGAGACTTCTTTATGCGCCTTACTCTGATCAAGGATTTTCGACTGGGAGTGTGAGCAGTAATCAACTGCGTGGTTGAGGAAGGGGAGAGATTAAATCTGAGAATTGCTAGTGATTGCCCCACGTGAAGAGCAGTGGCTAACGAAATACATGCTATTATTATGCTCTTATGATTATTTTATTCCCATAGTGACAGTAAAATACTCTCTGTAGCAGAAAGGTAGGACAAAGTCCATCCCTGCTTTATCCCTGTAGTATTCAATGAATGTTCAATGGGGTAGAATTTGGTAGAAGTGGTTTTGCAGTGGTAAGTAACTCATGTTTTCAGACCCTGTCCCTTGGAGATTTCAGCAAAGGGAGAAAACAAATCAAGGATATGTTTGTGTTCTAAATTCAGGACCCATTTTTTTTTCAAACAAGGACAGCCATTTTTATTTCCATTCTTGACTCCGTAGCTGAGGGGAAATCATTATAGAATGTACTGGGATGGGACTTCTAGTACATCCTGATGGTTCCACTTCATCAGCCAGTTTTGGGGATGTGCTGGCTGAACAGAAATGGATGGGGGCTGGAAGTGCTCCTAGTGCTACTTCACTCTTAACTCAGTATCTATTTTATCTGGTTTATTGGAGGCTGAATAAAGTTTGTGGGATTGCAACAGATTGCAAGCTGTTGATTTTCATAGGTAAAGGAAGGCAAAACAGTTAACAAACAGGCTGAATGATGAAAAGAATCTTTAGATTGATTAAATTTTTTCAGCGTTAGTGATCTAAATGATCTCCTTCAATACACACTTTTTAAAGTCTTCTAAGTCCCTCTAAAACGTCTTCTGCAGTTACAGAGCTACGGGAAGAGCAGTGTCTGAATCTCAAGTTGCAATTGGAACTTGTCAATAAAAGATTCAATCAAATGCTACATCCTCATGCGCCAGAATCTGAGGGTATGTGGAGCTGTGCCTACCTTTGACATTACTTTCTGCTTTGCCTGTTTCATGGTGTTTCGGATCTAGCATTTAGATGGACCTGTTTATACAGTTTTGAGGTCTGATGATCTCTTGTATGTATTGCAATTTGGAATGAAGGATGGACAGGAGGATTCCACTGCCCTAAAGATGCTTGTCAATTAAATAGTCTTGTTGATCTCCTTCTTTGCCTTTCTCTATAGCACAGGATGTGGATCATCTCCTGGGACCATCTAAACACATTCACCTCATGAATCCTTTGGAATTGCAGATGCCCTGGAAAACTAGTGATGACTATGATCTTCTTTTTTCTCTTTTTGGAGCAGTACTGGAGATTCCTGATCTTTTTTACTGTAAATCTGAAGATTTTACAGCATAGTGAGGATTTGCACGAAGGTTTTTGTGGGCCTTTCTATGTTAGATCTCTCGTACATTGTTTTCTGGGATTTCTGGAGACTGGGCTCAGTGATCCAGTTTGCCATTTCCAGTACTAAGTTGTTCAAAGAGTCACAGTCCTTGCTGTGTAGTGTTCCGTTTACCCCTCCTTTTTCACTGTTTCCATGTCATCTTTCCTTCCTTACTCAAATTTGCCATTCCAGATGGTATTGTTGGTTTGTCCTGTGGGAGCCACAGTGAACAGCTTCCCCATTGGACTGATTTGGATTGACACTTGTTTTCTCAACCCATTCATCTTTGAACAGATGTCTCACTATAACATAAGTTTAAAACTATTTTTAGGAAATACCACTATATCCTACATAGGCCAATACCGACACTAAAGCCAGGGCCTCATTCCTCTTCCCCAACATGCGGCCTTTTTACCTAAGTAAAGTGAGTGTAAAATGCTAGCAAAAATCAGAACGGTGTATTCAGTGCATGCAAGTTTTAATGGCAACCAAATGTGAAATCAGATGGGGAAATGCTGTTTCTGAAATTCAGATTCAGGCCTTAAATCGAGAGTGCAGTTAAAATATAATTTGTCTTAATTTACTCGTCACTGCAGCATTAAATGCTTTAGAAAGTCAAGTTGTATTTTTTCTGCTTCTGTTTTTCTTTCCATGATGTTGTTGTACTCAAATGTATTGACAATTACAGCCACGTGGAAAGATATTACTAGAATAGCCAGTTTGGCCCTGCAGAACGTAACATAAACATATTTCTTTAAGTGAGTATAGAACATATAACCCTGAAGGAAGCAGGTAACTCCAGAAACAAAGCACTGTATTTTTACTGTTTGTTTCAGAACACTTAAAACATTCTTAAAAGTGGTTATCATTAGAACTAGGCACTCTGCCTTCTGCAGAACTGCATATTCTGTGATTTTTCTCCAGTATTTTATCAAGGTACTCTGTTTTATGTACGTAGAATTACTAGAATGCAAACAAGTAAACAAAGCTAAACAAAAAACATGCAACACAAAGATGTTGAAATGTCTCAGTTTTCAGATATTAAAAACAATGTTGAAAACATACCAGAACATCAATCCATAGTAAATTATATCCATACCTGCTATCACCTCAAATCCTCTAGGAATTTTTGCTACAGATGCTTACCAGATGCTGCAGCTGTTTCCAGCTGTTTCTCCACTTTGGGATGCACCAGGCAAACTGAGAAATCTCATCAGCTGATGAACAAACTTAGGAAGAGTGAAATGGAGTAAGAGCTACTTAGTGGGAGGCCTTCCTGAAGTAGGAAGAGACAATTTCATTTGAGATGATGCTGACTGAAGATGTATATATCAACTGCATATCAACTTGCTTCAGACTAGGTGTTCATTTTCTTTTAAAATGCTATATATTTGTCATACCCCTCATTCCCCCAGTCCTTTGCCTGTTAGACTGAAAGAACATAAGAAAGAGGGCCATGCACTTACTTGTGCAAGTGTATTTATATAAGTGCATCATTCTTTTTTAATTGAATGTGCAAAAATTCACACAGAAAGCAAGAGATAGGTTTCCTCAACTGTTCTTAGCCCCCACAACAAGAATACCTTGCAACTCTTTGTATCTAAACATAGAAAATGTCAAGCACTGGGCATTATCTGCATTCAAAAACCCAATGTGAGTTCCTAAAGCTCCTCAAAAGTAAAATATTTGGTTCAAGTTATAGACAAGAATCCATGTGACAGTGATTTATTTGCAGTGTGTCTGTCTGACCATGTATAGACAATGTTATAGGTCATTGATAGTCAAACCTGAAGAGCTTAACTCTTGAACAGACTCAGAGGAAGCAATATAATCACCAGGGTATGGTAACCTGGTACTGTGCTGTGCTTTGCTGTCTTTGTTGCTTTGTCATCATTGTTGCATACTGATGGTAAGCCAGGAGCAGATGTCTTAGTGCACTGTCAGATCATCACACCGTGATTATCTTCTATGTTCTCTCTAACCCATTCTGATCACTGGAAAAAAGAGCTGCTTCCCATCTTTCCATCTTTCTGCCTCTCTCATTGACTGCAAAGAATAAAGAACAATCCTAAATGCTCTGAAGTATTGGCTAAGCCTTCTTGTTTGTTGAGCAAAGAGGAGCTTTGACCAAGCCTACGTACTTCTCAAGTACCTGCATGTGATGTTTTAAAGAACTCAAATGGAGCAATGTGGAGTTATGTAATAAATAAATTTTTCTTCTGACTTCCAGGAAAATGTCCTATGTTTCACTGGGTCACACAGTGCTCTCTGCTAATCATTTTCTTTACACAGAGAATGATTCAGAGTGTATGTGTAGTAAGGGAGGATTGTTCATTCCCTGCTTATAAATCCTCCAAAAAAAGAATCTCTGAAGGGCTTTACTCTTTTAACTCTCGCTGAAGATGGTGAGATTTTTTAGCATTCACCACACATGGCTTAGGGTTCTTTTTGGGGAGAAAAGAGAAGGGTGTGCACTTGGAGAGAAAGGAGAAGGTCTTTCTTTTGTGCCTGCAGCAGAGTTAACAACGTTGCTGTCAAATAGACGTGGTTCCTAAGCAAACTGCATCTGGGAACACCAGTCTAGGGCAGAAGAGACATTTATTTATATCCCTGCTCTGTGGTCAGCAGCCGCTACACCAAGATGATTCATCTGTGTGTGGAGGCCCTCAGAAGCAGGAGCCTTCCACACTCCCCGCTTTTTTTTGTAGATACCTCCACTCTCTGCCCTTCTCAACTCTTGCTGGTGGAGGGACTCTTCCCTTCCCCCTTCCATTGCCTTGGAGCTGTTTTCCTGCTTCTGATGAATGTCAAGTGCTTTGGGCCTGCAGCCCTAACGGGTGGAAGTTAAGACTTGGATCTACCCCTGAGACAGAGTGGAGCCAGTAAAGATGGGTTATTTTGAATTGTGCGGTGCCAGCTTTTTTCCCTCCCTTTTTGTTCCCAGAGGATAGCTGGGGAAGTTCATTGTGCCAAGTGCTTGGAATGTGGTTTTTCTCCTCTTCCTCCCCCTTCAAAACAGAAAGAAAAAGCTTAATGCTGAGAATTGTGTTAATTGGGGAACATAAATCCAGACTGTAGCGCAGAACTGCTGGGACTGGGCACCTACTGAAGTTTAATGAGGGAAGAGCAGCTTTCTTTTGCCCTCCCCACTTGAGCTCTCCCACATGAAGCTCTTTCTTGTGGTACAGACCTGTTCTGATGGGAGTACAAGAATATGGGCGAGTGTGTGTGTCGGTCCAAAGGTTCTCACGGGACCGAAAGCAACATGCAACTCCTTTAAACTAATACAGCCAGAGTGAGGTTTTCTCAGACACGTTAGTTGTGTTGTCAATATGGGAAAAAGAGAGAGACTCCTTTGGGTGCCAAAGCCACCGTCATAAGTGGCTGCAAGCCCAGTTGGGGCAAATCCACACTGCAACAGAGATTTTGATTGTCCGTGTGCCCTGACCATCCTTTTCTGGAGTGATGACAGGGTCCCATGTAGGGTCTCATGATGATATTATTCCTCTTGTAAGGCCTGATATTTTCTCAGAAATTCATTATGAAATATTTCATTATGATAAATGACTGGCTGAAATGATGTCTCATCATATCCAGAACAGACCAGAAGAATCCTTTTCCTTCTCCCCATTTATTGGCATGATGCTGGCAATAAATTGATGCCAGTCAGCTTATGCAGTTTTTTACTGGAGTCCCTTGCACAAAATGTCAACCTGAGAGGGCTGTGATCAGAGCCTGAATGGGAATGTAGTAACCCACTGAGTATAATAACTCATACTTTAGCAGAGATGGGCAAGCTCATCTGAGATGGCTCTAGACCAAGTGCCAAAAGCAAGAGTTTCTCTTTGACACTGATACTTGAGGAAAAGAACCAAAACACATGGGAGAAGAAAGGTGACTAGGGAGGGCAACAGAAAGAGAGCTTATAGAGAGGACGCTGCAAATCCCAAAGGTTTATTAAAACAAATACTGACTGGTTCTGAGATCTGTGGTGATAATACAGTAAAACTTGCTCTCAGGTAAAAATCCTTCTTTTGATAGTGTAAAACTAATGTTCATCCTTCAGCTTTGAGTAATATAACATTACTACAGGAGGCATTTTAACCAGCTGGTAATATTTTACTGCTATTGCCCTCAAGCTCATCAATATTTGCATAGCATTAAAACTCTTATTTTTATCAACTTCACCAGCCCTTGCTGATGCAGCACTGAAAGTCTGGGAAGAACTGCTTACTTCTGCTTTGAGGGATGGGATGAAAGGTTAGAGGGGGTGGACAGTGATTGCATGAGCAATGCAGGTCAGGTTACTGGTGGATTCCTCTTGCAAGATAAGTGTGAGTCCTCTGAAAGGTAATTATTGGAAAGCGTAAATTCCTGAGATAACCTGTCCAAGAAGAAATACTGACAGGAGCAGAGGCCATGTGTTAAAGGCTAGCCATTACTCTGGGGCAATGGGCTAGCCTGCCTCTCTCATTTTTTCTGTAACCTCTTCTTACTTTCACAGTTGACTCCCTCAGTTCTTTTCCCTGAGTTACTCATCGGTCTTTTCCTAGGCCTGCTTATAGACCATTTTGATGCTAGTGTCCATTCTGCTCTGATTGGGGTGCAGAGAAGTGGAGTTTAGTTCCATGCCCAAACTCTTGTTTGGTTGTTATCTTTGCTTGTCATTGTAACTGCTGTGTTCAGTTAGCTCTTACAGTATGTCTGGAAAAGAGAAAGGTAGCTGTTATATTTCTGTAACTGATTTTGGTATAGAAGAGCTTGAACCATTTTTCAGGTACCACATGGAATCAGCTTTGGAATAGAGCCACCGAATGAAGAAGATTGTTGGATTGCAGTTGGGGAAGGAAATTCTTGAAGAATGAGAAAACAAATTTGAGGAGAAAAAATGGAACAAAACTGGAAAATGAGAAAAGTGCCTTCTTGTTCTCTGTGGCTTTGTTGTGCAAACTGTGTCTCATCTCTACTGCAGAGATAATAGTACCTACTCTGCTCCTGTTTCCACTGGTTGATTGATTAGTGACTGTCTCATGATCTCCATATTGCATATTTTGTGACCTACAGCTTTAACTGCTGCAGTGTATTGCATCCCAGAAAGAAAAAGAATACTAGCTCCAGGTAGCTCTACAGGCAGTGGTGGTACAGGAGGAAAACATTAGAGACTGATGTGAACAGGGCCGCTCCTGTGTTTGTGTTTCTAAGACCTCAACCCACAAGTGCACTGAAGTATATGCTGTTTGTTCAGCTCTCTGTTCATCTATGTTCAGCAAGACATTCAAGTATCTGTATAACTGCATCGAAGGGGACGCGAGTACACAGCGAGTTGCTTTGCCGAATCAGGATCTAATGTTTGGTCAAAAGCAGGGTTTCACTGTGTGCCTTTGAGGACTTCAGTGGACAGGCAGGGACAAAAATATGTTGGAGATCTCCTGCCGCAGCATGATCAGGATCTGCCTTGAACAACTGTAGTCTTTAAAAACAGTGAAACTATTCCAAAATAGTAAGTCTCAAATGTTTGAACAGGAGAGAGGATCTTTTTGATTTAGTGATAATGGCAGCAAAACACTTCTGCAAGCTTCACTAACTGCTGAGTGAGATGTAAGGCTCTTCTCTTTGCTTTAATTGTTCTAGTAATAACTACTCCAACCTGATACCTGAGTTAAGGTGGTGCTGAGAACACTAGGAAAGCTAGAAGAAAAACTTGCATAGGGAAGGTGGGTGTGTGAAGTAACAACCGTCAAATACTTGAATTTCTGAAAGCTTGTTGAGTGCTTTTTGACTTTATCAGACAGTTCCACTCATATACTGCATACATATCTACTGAAAAAGAACACAGGTGTTTGAAACATATCATTCCTCAGTGTTAAAGCAATATATGTATGTGCAGTGGTGATTTTCTCTGCCCCCATGAGATGTGCTCCTGGTGCAGAAGATCTGTGCCTAGACCTCTGAGTTAGCTCAAGGGTACTGTCCGTACAGTGTGTTCTTTATGCTGAGGGAAGCGAGAGGTATTATGTTGAGGGACACAATGCATCTGTTTCACCTTTCGCTTCTGACTTCTGCTGTTCATTTTTAAGGAGTAATAATGATACTTTAGCAGAGGAATGCCCGTAATCTGCTCTGCTTCCATTTGAGGGTTGAACTGGGGGAGGGAGGTGAGAAAAGGAAAGCTAATGCACAGTCCTCTTGTGAATTCCCCTGCATAGCATGAGTCAAGTATATTCCTGCTGTATGTCTGTCTGTTGAAGTCAGTAGGTTTATACAAGTGAAAGAATCATTGTTCCTATGTGTTCAAGAGAAACTTAAAGAAACATAACCTTAATTATGTAGGCTCAGGATGACTTTCAAGAGAGCAGAAAATATGATTTTCCATTGTAAGTGTTTGATGTGTGGTTAATAATTATTAACTGGCTGGAGTAGATCTTTGTGTTTTCTTACATGTATTGTGTTTGCTGTACATACTGTGGCTAAGGAACAGAAAATGCTACTCATTCAAGATTAGTAGACTTTTTATCTGTTAAGTATTCTTGGCTATGGTGGAGCTGTTTGTTTGTTTGTTTCAAGGTTGACCTCAGAAGCAAAGTAAGCTCTAATGATTATGGGGTTTTATTCTAGAGCTATATAAACCTGCTGTCTTTGCTAGTTGTGGGATCATTTTCACCTGAGTAAAATGAGTATTTCCTGTAGCACAGGAGTTGCAATGTTTCTACAAAAGAGGCATGTCAATAGAAAATGTGAGTTCACTCCTTCTCGTTAAAGGATGAAATACATAAAATATTGGTGTAATTACTTGTTTTGTGTGGTGTGGAAGCTTGCCTGTCATTTAGGAACTTTTCTGCTGCTCTTTTCCTTCCACATTTATTTCTAAATTCTACCGTCTGAATTGATGAGCATTGCGTAAACTGCACAAAGTGCAAGGGAAATCCCAGCCTGAGAACTGCCAAGAGGGCCAACAAAGATCATTAAGACCTCCATGCTACAGAGCTTTGTTGGTTACAACTCCGATGTGTCAGATCACATGCAGAATGCAAAAGTCACATGCTTCTTCCTGGCATCTCTTTGCCTGCAGAGCTCTGGTGGAGATAACGTGGCTACATGAATGATGAGATACATGGAAATACATGAAAAGGAATGCTGTTGTCAGCTTAGCTGATGTCATTTGGGGAAGTGATGTAACTGTGATGGCACGGGAAAACTCCTTTTGTTTGTGTTTTGCTCTGCCTCCCAAGAGGGCTGTGCTGGCTGAGTGACATAGCTATAGTCACGGATGGTGTGGATAGGCTTTTTTCCTTAACAAATGGGTGTGCTACTTGAAGACTATTCCCCTACCCCAAGCTGGCTGTACTGCTGGAGACTATTGCTGGTGGTAGAAGGGATTTTGAGACCTTACCCTCAGCCACTGCAGGTAGTATCAGCTGGTCTTAATATACCAGCCTCTTGTGCTGCTACTCAAAGGTACCTAGACAGGCTGGAGAAATGATCAGAGAGAAACCTCATGAAATTTGACAAAGGGAAATGCAAAATCCTGCACCTAGGAGGAGCAACCACTACAGGCTAGAGGCGAACCTGCTGGAGAACAGCTTTGCAAGGAAGGTCCTGGAGGTCCTGGTGGACAACAAATTAAACATGCATCAGCATGTTGGCAAAGTAGGCCAACAGTATCCTAGGCTGCATTAGGCAGAGTGTTGCTACAGGTCAAAGAAGGTGATTCATTCCCTCTGCTCAGCGCTGGTGAGGCCGCATCTGAAGTGCTGGGTCCAGTTCTGGGCTCTCCAATATAAGAAAGACAAAAACACAGTGGAGCAAGTCCAGCAAAGAGCCACAAAGATAACTGAGGGACTGGGGCATCTGTCATAGCAATGAGAGGCTGAGGGAGCTAGGGCTGTTCAGCCTGGATAAGAGAAGGCTTGATGGGACCTCATCAATATTTATAAATATCTGATGGGAGGATGTAAAGAAGCCAGACTCTTCTCAGTGGTGCCCAGTGACAGAATGACAGACACAATCTGAAACCAAGGAAATTCCACTTGAGCTCAGGTAAACACTCCTTCACTGTGAGGATGGTTGAACACTGGAGCAGGTTGCCCAGGGGGGTTGTGGAGTCTCTATCCTTGGAGATATTCAAAACTCAAATATACATGGTCCTGGGCAACCTGGGCTGACCCTGCTTCAGCAGGGGGGGGGGTTAGACTGGCTTCCAACTCCAACTATTCTGTGTGATTCTGTAATTCTGTGTAGGTTTACTCAAACTGATTGAGTGGCTTTGCCAAAAGTTAATCAGGGAGTAGTCACACAATAGTTACTATTGGAGGGAGATGTGAGAGCAGTAAGCTGTAGGATACAAGCAGCAAAAAGCAGCAGGGCAGGAGGGAAGAGGGTGATATTTTTAGTCAGCACAGCTAGAGCTAGCTAGCAGAGGGTGTCTTTTTATGACCTGAGCATCTTGCAGTATAGACAGTGCTTGCAATAATTCCCATGAGCTATTAGCAAGGTGAGTGCAGGGTGTTACCCCTGTTCTGCAGGCGAACTTTTAAAGCCACAGAGGTAGAGTCATATTTAGAACTCTAGTTTGCTGGTTTCCAGGTGCCTCATCAGAAAACATATTACAGTTTTTACTAATCCACCTTTCTCCTGGATGTAGGAATGCAAAACCCAGTGTGGGAAATCAGGACTGAGAGAGCTGAATGGATAGACTTTGCTTTTGACTACTGCTGGCCCCAGGGCCATGAACACACTAGAGCAAGCAGACTTCTGGTGACCCCAAGCCTCTGCAGCTTGAGATACTTCCTTAAAAAAAACATACATTTATGAAAATCTCTTGGATGTTGTCATGTCCCAACTAATATTGTTGCTGAAGTTTTTATTATTTCTTACTTGTAGTAATTGGAGAGAATCCACAACCTTTTGGGAAGGTTAGGACCAAGCTGAATTCTGACTGCTGTCTTCAGATATGAAAGAGGTCTAGGTTATTGCCTTTCACACCTGTTGTTCATTTAATTGCATAATGCTTCATCTCTTTAAAACAGAAACCCCTGGTCTGAGAAAGAACTGATGCTCTGAGATGGCCCCAAAGAATCTGCCTCTGAGATAAACCTAATTGGTCACTGTACTGAGTCTAATAGAGGTTGTATATAATCTCTGTGTCTGGAAACATCCTAGATATCTTGGTGTATGGCATGCAAAATGCTGCTGTTATCTCTCCATGGAAATAGGCAGAAAGAATAAGAGGAGATGTGGGCAAACTGCAACAAGTACCAAGGTATAGTTGTGCACAGTCCAGAACATTTGATTAGGGCCAAGAAATTAATCCTGTGATATTAACTTATCTAAGCACACATCATCGTGTACCATACACAGATACTTATTGTATCTAGCCAGCAACTCTGCATGTTAACTTTAACTGCTGAGAAGGTAGGCATAGTGATCCTACCATTATAGCTCAGAGAGTTGGGAATGTTACGGTGGGCCTTGTGTGGAGACATGCACAGCTGCTCTAGGAGGAACACTTCCAGCTCTGGTCCCTGCTCTCACATAAAGGTGGCAGCAGGTCCTCGCCCCCAAAGCCAGTTTTGGCCTGCAGGCCGCTATCAGTGAGATACCCTGATGTACGATGCTTTCCCTGCCATATTAACGTATGCTGCTATCCCTTTTCTTTAAATGGAAATGCTGGCGGAACTGTAGTGCTTCCACAGTACTTGGGAGGATGAGGCTAATCAAATCAATTTTCCCCAAATTGTAAGCTATGCCTACCTTTTGTCATTTTTCTTCAGAGACAGATTTTTTTTTTTTTTGCATGAGATGCCTGTAGTTCACACTGGATTAAATTACGATGTAAGGCTGTTTTTATAGTAGTGAATTTAGTTCACTCCGTAAGGCCAGGTTCTCTGTTATGATTCAGCATCATACCATGATTCAAACAGTGAGAAGTCTAGCCAGTAGGGATTTCCACTCCACCAGGGAAAATCTCTGCTGATAAATACCAGGTAAAAGGGGATTCCTTTTTCCTTCTATATATAGAGGACAGGCTAGTGCTGGATGCCCACACAAGAATGCTGGAAAATCTCATGTTGCTCTTTCAGTGACCTGTGTTTCCACTGGGCCTTTGGCAGATTCATAGCTCAGGGCATCTCCTTGACTGCTCTAATGCCTGGGCTATGCCAGTGCTGAGTCAGGAAGTTGTTGTCAGCTCCCTGATGACTCTTAATCTCTTGTACCACGTACTGTACACCTGGTACAGTATTTTTGAACAAATGTGTGAAAGCTTCTCTGTTTTGACCCAGCTCTATCAGATCTTCCAGTCAGGCATTCCCTCTCCTTACAAACCTTTCCTTGCTTTTATTCTTAGATCATTGCTACTCCAGCAACACTAGGTCTGCTTACATCTGTATACTGCTTTATAGTCTGAATTATATATGTATCTACTACTATTCTGCTATCTGGTCTCTTTTTTTCCAAATCCTGTGCTAGAGAAAGTTATTCAGGCCTCTTTTTGTGTGTCTAGTGGAATTATTCATTGTGTATAGAGATGAAGTAGATGTGCAAATGACTCTGGCTCTTGGAGAATTTAGGACAGACAGAGGTACATGTTTATGGGTGTTTATAAAGCTGCCATGCAAAAAAATAAAGCTCAGAAAGCTTGAGTCATCCTGTAGCCCCTCTGGAAATCCTGCTTTACCTTTGCTCACATTCACACCCTTTACATCATTAGAAGATGTTGTGCAGGGACAGACTCAACTGATCATTATGAGAAAACTGAATCTGCACATTCCTGTGCTTTCTGGCTTGCCCTCAGAGTTTGTGGTAGGATTTTGAGCAATTTATTACGCCTCACCCAGCATTAGTGAAGCCATTCTGTATTTCTGTTGAATTTAGTTATCCTACCTCCCTGTATCACAAAGGGTATATAATTGTAGCATTTAGTTGCTGCCTATAGGCTAGAAAATTTAACTAGAACAGCCAAAGGAGGGGCCCAGTCAGTCCTCTGTTGCTTAATACCTGACTGTGGTTTGAAATCCTTGTATATGCCATCAAATTTTCTTTTACTTGGAGTAAAAGTAAAATTTACTTTTCAATAAGGATGATGAAAATTTACTTTTCATCAAGGAGGTTGTGTTAGCATCTTGCAATGTAATCTGAGAAATAGCAAAGCAGAATACTTTGTCTTCTGAGAGAAAGCTCTGGAGCTGTGTGACTGCTGTTTGAAGGTGCTGTGGGCTCTCTCAAGCACGGGATTCCAACTGCAGTTGCCATCCTGGGCCCAGAAAGGGGATGCAGCTTTTCAAGTGACATGGCCTTAGCCCACTGTGCCCTTTGCAAACAAATAGTGGTGTTTCAGAGCGCATAAAGAGAAGGCAGGGGGCAGAAAGTGCAGGCTGTGGCACAGTGATCTCTTTGGCTTCCTTTGTGAAAGGATAGGTACCACATTCTTGCATAGCTAGCTCTGTTTTCATTGCACTTTACTTATCTAGTCTAAGGTAGAGAGTCATAGCAGCCCAGCCTGGATATGAAAAACACACATGAGCATGGCCAGACCACTGCTTGAAAACAGAATTATGCTGACTGGAGGCAGAGAAAGAGAGGAAGGTCCTTTTGATGACTGTGTCTGTTAGATTGTCCATGCTGGTATCTGTCTTTGAATCATAAATTGTATTAGCTCATAGTTCATAGCAATATTTCCCGCTTGCAGCTAGTCTCACTACCAGATGGCCTCAGTCTTACCCAACCATGGTATCATTGCTTCCAGCACTGAGAGATTTGGGATAGTGCTGTCTGCGTGAGGGGAAAAGGTACATAAAGCTGTGTGTCATCAGCATAAAGTCTGGCATTGGTGCCCACGTCACTTCACGATATTCCCTGGAGGTTTTGCCTAGGTATTATGTAGAAGTGGTGGTAGAACTGAGCCCTATGCATTCTTCATGTCAAGGCTCTTGAAGCAGAGGAGCAGCTGCCTGTCATGGGCCTAGGCATGCCTAGACAGAGGAGACATGGTGCAAGGTACTGTACAGAAAAGTAGTAAGTCACAGTCTGCTCTGAAATTCTTGAGTCTAGCTAGAGCAGGCAGGCAAAGAGTGAGAGAATAGAAGGCTGGTTCTTCACTGACTTTGCTATTAAATGATCTGATTCTTGTTATCATAGAAAACCTTAATTTCTCAACATTTAAGAGGACAGTGACATAATAAAAGTCACAGAGTCTGATTCTACATCCTGTTATGGGGTCTTCTGCTAGTGCAAAACAGAGCAGAATTGCCTCAGTCTCACGTTGCTGTCCCAGGACCCATGGGCTGGCTGTGCTCGAGTCCTTCAGAGCGCTCACCCCACTGACAGCCCACTTTCACTGCTCCAAACCAGATGCCTAATTTCGGCACTGCCCTTTCTCACCAAAAAAGAGCCCCTAACTCCTACTAGATATACAACTCTCTTGAAAAGAGGCTGCTTATATGCAGCCTGCAGGAGATTTTAATAATACAGGCTGTTTTTTTCCAACCCAGAGAGCTCTTATTAGTCTGCCAGAACTGGGTTATTTTAGCGTCCTCATGCTGGAATATAAATCCAAAGCTTGCATGTATCCTGGCAGCATTACTTGTCCTACTGGTCCCAAACATACAACATTTCATCTTTGTCCCTGCACGGAGGGGCTGCACTCTTTTTGCAGTGTGCTGACAACTTTATTCTGTATTTCCAACCATGCTATTTTCAGTACCCTCTGCCTCCCTTGGCCAGCAGTTATTCCTGTCTATTCCTTGATTTTTCCCCAGCATCTCTGAAATCTATGCATATGCTGACGCTTTTATATCATTAATACCAATCTAGACAAGTCGGTGTGACCTTTCACTGTCATGTCCAAAGGGAAGCATTGACCCTTGCGGTCAGTCACAATACAACACTGAGTCATACATATTTTTCATAAAAATAATGCAGAAAGTCTCCATAGTTTTCACAGCTATTATTTCGGGGGGTGAATTGCAGGACTTCCATAGCAACACAGCCTGGGAAAACTATGAAACATGTAACATCAGATAATTAATCTTTCTGACATATAATGTACTTTTTACTATTAATGTTGTCTGGTTATATTTTTTCTCTTCATGTATCTCACTCAGTGAAACTCAGCTGATCTGAACTCATTTGCCATCCAGTTTTATTCTTGCACTTGTCTGTTCTCCAGTTAGACTGTAAATTTTCTGGGAGAGGACTGGGTTTATTCCAGCTCTGTGGCAATACAGTGACTATCAAAATTTCTATTGATATGCCTGATACGAATAATATGCTCTGCTTTTCCTGCATAAGATAAAAGATTTTGTGTTTGGATATGCAAGTACCATATGGAAAACAAAGAAACAAATATCTCTAAGTGAAGTTCCTTAAAAAAATTAACTAAAGTTCAGAATAAGTCAGATTCAGTCCAATGAAGACAAATGTCAAAACCAGCCTACCAACCAACCAAAAGTAATTTCAGGGAAGCTGTTTTCCACTGAAATATGACTGACATAAAGAAATAATGTTTCTTTACTTTCCAGTGTTTTATTATGCGTTACATTCTTCCCTTCAGAATTAAAGTCAAGGTCCCAGTACCTGAAAACTGCCTTTTCCAATGAATAACCAGGAGGTGGGTTTTTGATCATGCTTACTATAGTGGAGTCAAAGGTGAGAAGAAAACTTTCGTAAAGTAAGGAGGTGTCTTACTGCTTCTTCTAAATTATTATCTTTTTAAGGCAAAAGATACGTTTTTAAAGTGTTTAAGAGTACTGTAATGAAACAGCTAGACTGCAAGTAGCGTAATTCCTGCAAATCTGTGCAAAGGCTGAATTTGATCCACTAACTTGGCAGCCTCTCTGGTCATTATACATATTAGGCTCTTTTCCTTTTTTTCTGCTTAGGAAAATTTAAATTTTAATCTTATAACCCAACCTGACAGTATCACTTAAAGCCAAATATTTAATATTCAAAGATTTATAGTTATTTCCAGTCTTATAGGAAGATGGATGAATTCATCTCCAGGCAGATTTGCTATCTTGATTGCTGAAATGTGTGGTATTTCTTTTGTTATGAGATGCTTTGTGGTTTCCATTGGTTGGAATAATTTTTTAGCATAAAGAAAACCTGTGCCTTGGTGACACTTTGCTATCACACAGCTGTGCTCTTCCTTCCAGTAAACTCCTTGGAGTTAGGGAGCATCCCTAGTTTAATATAGGGAGAATACGACTTAACTCTGCTGAAACTCAAGTGTTTCTGGAAGAGCTGTTAATCTTTGATCAACTGGAGTCTCCTTGTTACTGACTTTGATTACACAAGTGTACAACTTTAATTACAGCTTTTAATAAGCTTTCTTTTCTTCCTAGTCACATTCTTTGCACAGTATGTGCAGCTTATCTTTTCCTTTCTCCTCTGCTTCTATTCCCTCCCCCCACCGCTTTTCTGGAAAAAAAGGGGCTTGAGGTCATTGCTGGGGATTGTGTCCAGAGAGACCCCTCTGTACATCCTCTGCCCATGGATCACCCCTCCACCCACTTCTCTGGGCCAGGGACCTCTCTCCTTTGGCTCCCCTGCAAAGATCCACACCAGGTGCTGCCCGGGAGCCATGGTTGACGGGGGAGGAAAGTGCTGTGAGATTCAAGAGTCACTGCAAATGTAGTCTGCTGCAGGAAGCAACTGGACAATCCTCAGAAGATCTGGTGCAGCCTGATGGTATGCTGATTCCTGCATGTAACCCCTCCCTGTTGAGTACGGCACCCTTGGAGACACTCTGAAACGTAGCGGCAGAAGTCAGAGTGCCAGAGGGCTGTGATGTCCAGCCATAGTGCTCATTCTCCATCCAGGGGCTTGGCATGCTGGACAGCCTTTGTTCATTAGAGAAATGATCTGATGGAAACTTCGGGAAAGACATGGATATATCATAGTAAATAGCTGAGGTTATGGCTTAAAACATGCATAAGGAAATACTTTTTTCACGAGTCATATTTCAACCATGGAACTCATTGCACCACAGTCCTTCAGGTATGAAAAATATATGTGGATTTAAGAGGCAGTTGGATAGATTTATGGAAGAAAGGACCATCAAGGCCTATTAAACATAATGTCCCCAGTATTGTGTAACCTGAGACTTTGGGAAATAAAGTTCTGATTATCAGAAGTGTGGAGGATGTACTGTAGAATCCTCCCTCTGTATTTTTTTTTAATATTCTTCCATATGCCTCTGTTATTGACCCCTGTCAGTGAGAAGATGTTGGGCCATACAGCCCAGAGAAAAGAGTATGGCTCCCATGGAAGTCATGAGGTGGAACTGAAGGGTCACTTAAAAGATGTGAGTCATTCAGAAAACAGACACAGATGGTAAAAGAGACTAATTTGCACCAATTTGACATTCAGAGATATACAAAGGGAGCGTACTGTTAAAATGCCAATTGTGCCTGTTGGTGGAGGATAGCAGGGAAAACAACTAATAGAAGAGAACAGGAAAGGGAACCTCTTTTATCTCTCTGCACATGCATCCCTTCAGCTCCCTTGCTGTGCATGTTATACTCTTTTTGCACACTAATGAATATCAGAGTCAGAGTAAGTTGTGCTGTATATTGCTTTACTCCTGTTTTCTAATGAACTTATCCTGATGGGTAGCTTTCCCAGCTATTCATGTCATGACAGAGTTTCACCTTGACAATAGATCAAGAATGAAGTTGAGCAGTGTAGCCCACCCACTTTGCAGTACTCCTGCATGACAGCTGCTTTTTGTCCTCAGGGTAGCTCTACTTTGGTGCTTTTCCATTTTTAGAAAAATTTGGATAGAGAATTTGGGAATCTCTAGCAGGCAGAGCTTTAAAATCTTTTTCTATGGAAGATGAAGATTCTACAAAATTTTTGAACAAATTCTCATTTATGAAATAAGTGACATTAGAACTGTTCCTTTACTAGACTTTAGAAGAAAAGATTTGCCATATTGGATCTTACCTCTGGGTATTATATCCTGCTGCTTCTCGTGCCTTAAGCTTGACTGTGAAAAGCTGTGGAAGTGTAAAGAGGATGTGTATTCTGACCATTACAGACATGACCCCAGTTGTTGATGTGGGTGTTTTCATGCCTAAGAAGCACACAACATGGGGACTATGTCCTTTGCTCTTATGGGCTCCTTGACATCAAAAATGCTGGAATGAAGCTCTTCTAAACTTGGTCAGTGTTGTGGTTGCTCAAAGTATACTGCAGAATTTGCATCGCAGGTAGAAAAGTCTGGTTTTCTGACGGGGCTGGACAAACTACAAGGGAAGAGAAAAAATAGAGCATGGTCACCGTGGTGTTCATATTACCTGATCCTGGGTCATGGGCCAGTGCAGTTGCACCATTTCCTTATTTAGTAGCTATATCACTACTGAAAAGACTGGTGTCCAGTCCCTGAGAGTCTGATCTTCTGGTGGCATGTTCTGCATAATCTCCTTCAGCAGTGTCTTGTGTCAGCAAGCTCTTCATGTGTTCAGAGAAAATACTTCTGCTCGTCCATTTTTAAATGAGTGTCATGTCTCCTTTTTCCTGGCCTTGTCTGAGGGGGCAGTGCAATATTTCTTCATCTCTGCCCTGTCTCTTTTAACAGACTCGGGGACCAGTTCTACAAAGAAGCAATTGAGCACTGTCGCAGCTACAACTCTCGGCTGTGTGCTGAACGAAGTGTCCGCCTTCCCTTCCTAGATTCACAAACTGGGGTAGCTCAGAACAACTGCTACATCTGGATGGAGAAGAGGCACAGGGGACCAGGTTGGTAGCACTGTGTCTGTGTATGCATGTGCATGTATGGAGGGCAGGCCACTGAGCCCTCATGGGGTTTAATTAATAGAAACTCAAATCTGCTACAGGCCATCCAGAAGAGAAGCTGCCTAAACCTCTTTGCCTGCAGGGGATTTCCTTTGGTAACTGTAGAGAGCACATCCTAATTATTCTCTCTCTACCCAAAAGAAGTGATTGCCTGACATGGTAGTTTCTAAGGCTGCATCACTGCAGCTCTTTTAATGCTATTGATCCCAGTCTGCAGCAGAAGACAAAATCCTCTACTCTAAGCAGGACTGGAATTATCTTCAGGGTGGATGAGTGGAGGTGGGAATATCGTGTATGGATGCTAAAAATAAGAAATTATATTGAGAAAAATACACAGCAGAGGTGAAATATGGAAGAGTGCAGCTATTGGAATGTATGTTGCTCTGATGGTTGGAGATGTAGGTGTAACTCCTATTTCTGCTTTGAAAAATTACTAGAGTATCAGCTCTAAAGCCTCAGTTTCCTCAAGTGCAGAAAGACCTTTAGTATATGTCCTTAAAGTTTTTGCTAAGCTCTGTTCCAAAGCTCAATGAAGCTGAAAGGAAAAGACCACAAATGTTTTTCCATACTATGGTTGAAATTTCCTTTGTTAGAGTAAATCCATCTGAAATCCTTGTTTTGAAGGCAAAGGGCAGTCACCAGTTCAAAGGCTGGAGATGTTAGTCAGACAGAACTCCAGATCCAGAGGGAATTTTGATAGCGTAAGGCTGAGTATCTGACCCATGATTAGCTCATGGAATGCCTCTTTTTTTTTTTTTTTTTTTTTTTTTTTTTTTTTTTGGACAACAGCAAACTAGATTTCTAGATGTATTTTTTTTTTCTTTTTACAGTGCAGACCAGAGAGTTCAGACAGGGAGTGGCTAGTGTGGATGGGCACTGGCTGAAGGAGTACATACATAGGCATGAGTACATGCCAATTCTTGTAAACTACATTGAAAAAAATAACAAGTAGCAACCATCTCCAGGTCTGGAAAGGGCCAGCCTGCTGTTGTGTCCTTGACTGGCCAGTTTGTAGGAGGTGGGGTGGAAGGAGCACATAGGACTCCTGGGGACAGACTAAGGAATCAATTGCTGCACCTGAACAGGTGCTTAGCTGAAAGTTTCACTCTCCTTTTCATAGGAATATACCGAGGAAAGGATCCTTGCAATGACCCTATTCCTAAAATGTCTGAAGTAGATTTAGGGCCAAAGTCTTACAATGCTATCTGAAAATATTTTCTGTAGTAAAATTCAGCCACTTCTGGTGTGAGAGCCAGCAGGTGTTTTACCAGTGCTAAAAATACCCTAAGAATGCTTCAGCTGCCAAAACTACTGAGGGAATCTGGGACCGCTTAATGTGGTTTATGAGTTGGAAGTTGTCTGAGGTTCTGGGCTAACCCTTCTTTTGCAGGTTCCTTTGTTCCTTTTTTTTCATATGAAAATTCCCCATTCCTAAGAGATTATACTTTGGCAAAATGAGCTTTTCATTTTTTGATAATCTATTTACCCAAGGAATTTCTTTTCTTGTAGCTTCTGGCTATGAGTAAGGTGCTGCTATTTTTATTCTTTTGAACTCAGTCATAAGCAAGTATACATCTACTATGTGCACAAATAATGTTTTGGCAGGAGCATCTGCTGCAAGAATAGGCATAGACAGTCTCGTGTAGGTGTCACTGGTATCTCTGCACTTACAGGAGAAATCATTATAAAGTGTTAAGTCATCAAACCAGCAATCAAGAGGTCTAAATACTTTGCCTTTCTAGTCACTAGTTCTCTAGACTACCCTGAGCAAATTCTCTGTGCAAATCTTTCTTTTCTTATTTATGATACTGAACTGTTCTGCGACTTCGTCTGCAAAAGGGGATCAGTAGCATTTCTCCTGCGGGGCTGCAGTGGGGACTGATGGTGGAACATCCTTCATGGAAAATCTTGAGTGAATCAAGCCTCTTGCATCTGCTTCTCTGACCAAATCTGACTCCTTTGTTATTTTGAATTAGAATAATCAGTGCAAAATGAAGCAGCCCTCCTCCCCCATATTTGCTCTGCTCTTTCTTGATTTTTATTAGCCCATTTAGTGCTCCCTTGGGTCTCTTTGCCTTATCTATTTCTTGTGGTACCATTATGGTGGGTCAAAGCATCCCTCTGTAGTTTTAGCACGGCTGTTTTTAGGCTGTACACAATGCACTTATGCCCATAGTGAATGGCTCTGAAAATTCTCTGCCACCCACTCTGGTGTTTGGCTTGTGTGCTGTGTTCACTGCCATTTACCATCCCTAACAAGAAAACTGTGTAGAGGCAAACAGAAAAGCTCCAGGACTTTTTTTCACTTACCGAGGGTTTAAAAGATAGAGAGGAGAGTCAGAATCTCAGCATATTAACCTGATTTCTTGCTGTCCTCTCTGTTAAAGGAGTCAGAAAACTGCATCTCATGGTAAACAGTTCAGGGTTAATTTCACACAATACTGCACATAACTCCCTCCCTCTTTCCCCCTCCTCCCCCAGCCTTTCACACAAACTTTGAGTTATGACTCTCTAACACTAATGAGATAAACAACATAACTCACTGCAGGTTCTGCTATTTTCTCTATAAGCAAATGACTGGAACCTTCTCTGGTTGCCCTATAAGGCACCAGAGGGGAGACAACTGAGCCAGGACCGAAAACAGCAAGACCTGTATATACATCATTTCCAGATGTGCTGCAAGATGCACTGTGGAGATGCTAGTTTCAAAGTGTTCAGAACAGACCCTTTTCTTGTTGCCCCTCATCTGTGTAAGCAATCAAAGATCCACACTTTATGTGAGCCACCACGGTGGTAGCTGGGGGCAAGGTTGGGAACTGAGAATAGCATTTGATGGATTTGGATCGAGTGAAGATAGGGTATTTGTTAAGTTCACTGGATGCTGCCTATTAATGAGCAAGGGTATTGTGAATAGGAATAGAGAGCTTTCTTCAAGGAATGCAGAGATGGATGTTGAAGGTCTGTGGAACTTACGGGTCTGTCTGCCCTGTGGCATGGGCAGGAGGCCCTCTAGGGAAGACGCTTTCCCACGTTTGTCTTTTTCTGGATTCCTGCTTTGTTTCATATTGGGAGTTAAGTTCTGGCTAAATCCAGAATTGCTGATTCATATCAGACTACTCAATATTTGAACCAACGCTAACAGATACTCCCCCCAAACTGTAGTGAGTCCTTGTTCCTCCTTGTTTGGGAAAAATTTTTAAAGTTGTGGCACTTGTTTCATTCCAAGGACTCTTCTGTAGAGGCCTGTGCAATGGAGGGCTGATTCTCTGTCCAGTTGCTTTGGTCTAGCAACCCCCTATTTCAATATTAAGAGCCTGTTCTTGCACAGGACCTGCTGTAAAAGGGTGAGGCTCCTTGCCTCCACCTCTTTAATGACTCACATCAGACAGGCACAATCCACCCCATCATAATAGCAATTGTTCACAGTGGTTAATGTTTGCAAAGCGCCGTGAAGAAGTGTGTCAAGCATTGTAAAAATTCTGATTATTCACAGGCTTTTATTCCCAAACCAGTCACAGGCTAGTTGCATCCCCCTCTGAAATGTGACTTTCTTTCAGGGGCAAAATGCCCAGCAAGCTGTGTAGCAATATAGTAATGGTGTCAGAAGTCCCTGTCCAGTCCTATTCTGTGTCCTGAAACAACCAGGACTTCTGCAAATACTCCTTCTCCCAGCCATACCCAGGCAATGTGTTGTGGATGCTCTGTTTATGCACCAGGGTCTGAAAGTGGGTGGAATGTGCTAGAGGTCTGAACTGGTGCTCCCAATGGCTGAAATATTTCAAACTGAAAGCTTAGGCTTCACTTGCAGAATTTGATTAGCCTGTTCTCTTGAGGTGAGTAATTTTGTTGTTGTTTCTCTCTCTCTTTCCCTCTCTCTTTCTCTCTCTCTCTCTTTTTTTTTTTTTCTCCAAGCAACAGGATATCATTTATTTTCATTACTCTCATCTCGTTCAGTGAGTCAGTCTTGCTCCTAAACTGGTACACTTCCCTGGCTGTTTCAGATGGGCTGGCTGAGAACTCTTGTGCCATCCTGCTGCCCCTGAGCTGTTCTGCTTTACTGAGACTGCCTTGATGCTGTCCGGCCATTTACAGTTGGTACTGTTTCAGAGATGGTGGTGCCACTCCTGTCCTATCTGTTATGTGGTCTTAGCTGTTTTATAAGGGCAATGACTCTGCAAAGGCAGTCCTGCTCTCTAACAGCAACTGCATAAGCACAGAAGAATCAAAGCAGAAATGGTGGATAGACATTTTTCCAAAAATTCTGAGTCTTGCTAGGTTTCTATTTCTGTCTGTCATGAGCAACTAACTAGGGGAGCTGACAATGCTCAGTAGCACTTGGCATGGTATTCCCCTAGTACTGATGCATTCGTGAAGCCCTGCTGTGTTCTGAATACAACAGAGAGCAAGGTGTAGCTTGAACACTGGCTAACGGTTGTCTGTCATGAGAGCCGGAGCAACTCAGACACAGGCCAGCGATGCCAAATGTGATTCAATAGAGCATGCAGTGATATAAACATTGCTGCTATATCTCCTCCCTCCTTTAAGGTGTATGCATGAGGAAGGTAATAATGAGACAGAAGAATCTGTCTTTAAATAAAAGTCAAGAATTTTTTTAAAAAAGCGAGAGTCTAGCTAGCCAAACCCAATGGACCTTAGCTTCCTGCTGCTCAGGAGACACAAATTCCTTGAGCTGATCTCTGCACAAGGACCCTTTGATTTGCATGTTGGAACTTTGTCTCTTCTCTCCCAAGGGGCCCTCTCTACCCATTGAGGAGGCATCGCCCCTGTGACCCAGGAGAGCCTGAAATTCTATTTACCCTGAAGAAATCACAAATTATTTATGTGAAGCTCTGGTTTCAGTGAGCAGAGTGACGTGTGTGAGGAGACCTAGATTCTCTGTATGCCTGGTCCCGCGAGGTGCTGATGAGCCTCTGGAGCGCTGTATGCCTTGAGTGCATAGTTTTGTCTCTCAATTTGTGGGATTGAACCCTACAACAAGGAGATCTTGGGAGGGCAAGAACAAAGATGCCAGAGACAGTGCTTGTGGTTTACAAACTGAAACGTGATTGTATTTATTTTTTGCCTTTTATCTTCAGGACTGGCCCCAGGTCAACTTTACACATACCCGGCACGTTGCTGGCGCAAAAAGAGGCGTTTGCATCCCCCCGAGGATTCCAGGCTGAAACTACTGGAAATTAAACCTGGTAGGTATTTGTTTGTCTCTCTCTTGCCTGTGCTGCAAAGCAGCTGGCATACATGCAACCTGGCATTTAGGCCTTGGACTGTACCTTTGCCACTTTCCATCCATTTCTCTTTGCGCCTGTTGCATCTTACTCAATTTGCTGTAATGATAACCATCAAAACCTCTGCACGCAACTCACCTCTTATAGAAATAGGCACAACTTGTCTTGAATGCAATGGAAGCTGAATTTACCTTCTGTGGAGGTGAATCCTGGCATCTGCTAATGAATTCATAAGGATGTAAAGGATCAATTTATTACTAATTATTGCCTCAGTGTGTTAGTAATAAAAAATCTCACTCTGGCATCTGCTGCCTACTCTTTGCGAGGAAGATTGCTATATGCGCAGAATAGTACTGATCTTATCTTATCAGTACTGGTAAGATTTTTCATAACAGGACTAGGAGCCAAGGGTACTACTTGATTCCAAACAGTAAATAATAATAATTAGTGAGGATATGCCACATTTGTGTATGTGTGTGTGCTGACATGTGTACCTTAGTCCTCAGGGATATGTGCCTGAGTCCAATTCTTTCATTCTTGTCCTTGGTACATTTTCCCCACCATAAACTATGGGAAGTGATGAGTCTGGATGCTGAATGAGTGACTATAAAGCAGATACAGAAGAGCTGCAGCTGTGTCAGGTAGAGCGTAGTGTGGTGCATTCTTCCCTGCAGCTAGCACTAAAGGCTTGCTGTCTTTGGGGTCAGCTGTTACAAGAAAGAGGGAACACACACACTCACAGCTGTATGTGGTTTTCAAGAGGCAAGGCACTGCCAGTATGAACCGTACAGAAGAAAACCCCAAAATGTAAATTAAGAATATTAAAAAAAACTGTTTGACAGAAGGTGGTGTCTGGGAACTGAGCTATGCACAAGAATACTGATGACTTTGCTTCCATGCAGCGGTTGGTGAAGAGGGAGGAAGAGAAGATAAAGAGACAATTTATAACCCCAGTAAAATCAGAGGCAAAATTCTTGTTGATTTTAGCAGAAACAGGTTTCTGAAGGTTCCATGTCTTCAAGATAGGAGATGTCAACGAGCAGCTGGACAAGAGGAAGAAATGCCTATAACTGCTCAGCTGGGGTTCAAACCAAAGACAAAATCTCGGTCAGCAAATAGAACCGGACCTCCTAGACTCCTAGAGTCAGTCAAAGAGAACTGTTGAAATCGGTCAAGTTTACACTGATGGAAGTGACTTGGCTCAAGGAAGAGAATAGTGTGGCCCTATAGAAATCTCTGCATGAGATTTTGTGATGAGGCAAACAGCGCTGCACCTTGCTGATTTAGTAAGGTAGAGCAGTAGTATCGAGTTCGACACTTCTTTGTTTGCATTATGCTTTTTTGCTGTACTCACTGAATGCAATGTGTATCATACATGCCACAGGGCATGAAAGGCAATTACCACAAAGTTATCAGATAAAGAGACCTCAGCATGTCCATTTCTCTGTTGTTTTTCCTCCTATAAACATCTCCTCTTCATCTCAGGAGTGCAGCTTCTTTTGCATTGCCAATGGCAGCCAAATAAGGGAAGTTATATTACTCTGCCATTTAAATCTATTTTCCAACCAATTTCTATCTAGTGATTAACTTTTCTTACAAGTTACACCACAAAATAATTTCTCTCCATCTGTGAATATCCAAAACAGAGTCACTAGCTGAAAAAGAGATTTTTTTCCTCCACTGGCTTAAAAGAATAAAACCTATGGAAAACATTGGAACTCCATTTAAAAGTAACTTTTGACAATTCTGAGAAAAATGTAGTTTATTTTATTTGCAACATGGGCAGCAGAAGTCCTGTATGTTTTTCAGGGCCTACTGTAGTGAAGCCTAGTAGGTGAACCTAGGAATCTCATTTTCTGCCTACCTCATGTTGACCTCTTTATTCCTTAGTTAAACATGAGGTGACTATGTGGAGCACAGATATGGCAACTTAAGATCCCCAGAGAAGCACAGGGATGAGGAATAAAAGATATCTCAAGTAAACTTCGAAGAAATTATGGTTTCACTATGCTTGGGTCTTGGATGTCCTACTAATGGTTTAGAGCCATTCTCAGCAACTATCTAGAGTTTGCTATGCTTGTGCTACGTTAATATGTGGGTAGCTGATTTTTATACAGGAGACTGTTGAACTGCTTATACATGAGTACTACAATATATTCAAGCAGTGCAATTCTATAGTATCAAATTCAGGCTAAACCTTGGTTTTATTATGTTTTATTAATTATTCGGAAGGACTTCTACTAATATTGCCAATGTAACAGATAGAAGGAGATCTTAGCTACAAAAGGTTTCCATCCAGCAGTCAGTGGGATCAGTATAGGTGGGTGTGAATACTTTCTTGGATTGCATCTGAGCTTTTGTGTGGCTTGTTGTAGAGGTAAGTTGGGACTTTTGCATGATTTGGGAGATTCATAGACCTAGAATTTTTGGGGAGATAAATTATAGCTAATTGGCAGCTGGTCAGTAAGTAGAATCAAACTGTTGTGTTGTGAGCAGAGAAACAATCCAAGAATATAATAAATCATTTAGTAATAATATAGTATTTATAGTTATAACTTATGTTTGCAGTGTTGGCACCTTGAAGCTGTAGGTAGCAAAGTGCATGGCCCAGCTCAGGGAGTGAGAATCTCATGCATAGTAATACCAAAACCTGATGAAAAAAATAAACATGTTCCAACACAATCTCCTCTTTTTGTAAAGTGAAAATGCACTACAATGTTTTTCTTGGGTCAGTTTCTGCTTCTTAATAGCTTAATAGGGATGCTTTTATTGTCTAGGTCTGTTGCTCTTTTTTTTGAGGTGTTTTGTTTTAAGAATAGCTACAGCCAAAGCTGTGAAGATCAGGACACTGGAATAGAAGTTGCTGATGCAGCCTTGGAATGTCCATTGACTTCTGCCATTGTACTCTGAGTTAAGTGCGTGGATTGTCCTGGCAAAATTATTTGATCAAGGATATAGAAATTAGCATGTTAATTTAATTTCTAAGCATCCTCTGTCCCATCCAGTAGATATGTGGTAGAAATACAGTATTGCCAAAGCTTACTTAAAATAGCTGCTTCAGTGACGATACAGACGATACAATATTATTACTAGGCCCTTATGAATTATACACAGTATTCCTGTTATTTAGTTACACATAGGCTGGTCTTCATCTTTCAGTGGTACATTCATATCATATCTTCAGAACCAATCATTGTGGCTCAATAGCAGCCAAATTTTCAGCGCTGTAATGGATTCAGGCTATTACATGAGTCACTAGAGTATAGCAACCAAGACACCTATGAACGGTGTTGTAGATCTGAAATAAATACCCAATCATGGGCTACATTGATGTACATTGATATGTTGATGTATTAGTAATACTGTGATTTTCTAGGTACACGATGATAAATTTATTAGGTGTTAATACTCTCATAGTATTCGTAAGGCTAGTTGTATATTTTGTTCTGTGCCACCAAGTATGGGTAAGCCTGATTCCCTGCAAAATTGGGGAGTGGTATTTGCATGGCACTTAAGTGGGGAGAGATGGAGGGACAGGACGCAAGGCATACTTCCACACTCCTCAACTGGGTCTTCTCCTTCTGCCCAGTAAAAGGGCCTGAGCATGGGAAGTCTGTGAGTCTGGGAAGGGGAGTGGGTGAGGCAGAGGACTGGGCTGAACTGGGTAGTCTTATTATTCCAGAGGAACAGGAGGATATCTGAGCAGCTGGAAGATAAGGGTTAAAAATTGAAGAAATGTTCTTGATTACACCCAAAGTCCCTTCAAGTCTTAATTATTCCTTGTCCAAAATGTTTTTGTTTTTGTGGTACTGGGTGATACTATAATTCTGTGTTGGGTCAGGTGTCAACATTGTGGAAATAGTATTAACCACAGTAAATCCTGCTGACAGTCAGGGTATTACACAAGCTTTGCAGCTATGTAGATGAGAGCAAATAGGGTGCTTATGGCCAAAAACTCTGGTGGAATTTAAATTGGTAGTGTCCTACTTCAGTGCTACAAGATGGCTAAAAATAGATAGATTCATACCTACACACATACAGACATACACAGACCTTTGAAGAATTTCATGTGCTATGTAAGTATAAAGAATCTGCCTGGAAAGTTCTTGTCTCAGTTCATTACTGTCCTTTGATTTTGGACTGAAATCCAACAGTGAGAGCTCACAGCTGGCGGCCTTCCTACCCATTTGGTGGGTGTGGAGGACAGTTTGTGTGTGCTGTTATTCTGGTGAGAATGAGCTGGTGTGTTGTGCTAGTGTATGTCTTATTACTTATCTCTGGGCAGTCTCGTGTTTAGCTGAACTGTAGAAAATGGTTTTCTTTTACCAGCTGTTGAAGAGGTAGAAATAGCTAAAAAGTATTTTTTAGTTGCAGTGATGGACTTGGATGGAATTCTTTAAAGTAAATACTGCTACCAGCTTTTTAGATGCCACTTAAGCAATGCCTTACCTCTTAAAAAATCTGACATGTGGGATATACCCCTGTGAGTGTGTTTGGGAATGAATGAACTGAGTCTTTACGGATAACCTGTTACTTCTTTCAAGCATCTCAATATACCTTGTGGATACTATGTCTCATTGTATAAGATGCTGTGTTTCTCCTAGTAAGTGATGAGTGTCCCCAGCTCTTGTGGACCAGCTCAGCAGATCTGGGGAAGTCAATGCTCTTTAAAATGGGGCATTTTACCAGGAAGTTAAAAAGCAAAGGGCAGAATTATCATTAGTATCACTTATTGTATGACAACATCTAGACGTTCAAGCAACATGTTACACCACCATCATGGAGATGTTGTACAGGCTTTTTATATGAGCTCTTACAATCCAAACATACAAAATATACAAAAGAAGTATTTTTATTACAACATGGACAAATGAGCCACAGAGATAATAAATTACTTGGACGAAGGTCCAACAGGGGATATGTGGTAGAGCTGAACACAGAAAAAACTCAGTTCTCCTAAGTTCCGTCTTCTTTTTTCTTTCTCTTGTTGACATGTCTAATGTCACTCAAAAGTATTTGAGCCTAAAAATAATTCAAAACACTAATTTCATGAGAATTTCCTTTTAGCATTTTTCACAGGCCAGTTGATATTGACTAGTTTCACTTTTAATTCCAATCATTCTCTCCATAATCACACTTTAGTTCTTGTGCAGTACTACAAGACAGTAGTGTTTCATTATGCACACTGGAAGAAAAGATGAATTTTTTTATTAATAAGAATTTTTGCTACTATTTAAATGAATGGAAACCTCTCTGTAATTAAAGGCAGAACTAGTTTCCTGTTATATTATAAACTCTAGCTGTGATCCCCCTCTAAAATTTGCTAACAAGTTTATATTAGTTTTAAAATTGGGAAGACAATTCTGGTGCCAAATAAAAAAATACTTCCGTAAAATTTAGATGAATTGGATAGGACATTCTCAAATGGAACTATAATATCAATACATCAGTCCTTCAGACTTATGATGGGTTTGCAGATGTGATTTTACCAAAGTTACTTTTGTGTAGAGCTTATTTTATTTTTTTTAACCATCCATGGATTTTATAAAAATTTGCTATGATGAAACCTAAATTTGGGGCAGATGTGATTTGACAGCAAGCAGATAGGAGACTGTTGTTCTGTGCTGACTTGATCTAGATCTCACCTATAAGTTGGACTTTCACAGCCTGTTAACAGGCTTCTGTGTCATATGCTGTATTCCCTCGAAAATCTTGAAATTAAAAAGTTTTTTTGATAATCTGCTTATTATTCAGGTGCTTCTGCATTTTTAAGTACTTTAGCTTTTAAAAAATTCCTCCTCATCTTTTACAATATATTCTCCAGTACTTCAAAATATCATGGCTATTAGGTTTCTTTTCTCCCATTTTCACAGAATAATCCCTGATTCCACCTGCCAGGTGTTTAGCTGTGATAGGATTGGAAAAGGGCTCTGCTCCGTGCGTGTCTGCTTTCGTAGTCAGGCATCTGCGCGAATAGCTGCTGCTGCAAGGCCAGCAGAGGGAGCAGTGAATAATGTGATTTTTGTAAGAGCAGGGTCTGACTCTGCTTCACATTAACTGAAGTAAGTGAGGAATTACCTTTGCAGGAATGCATGGAACTATATGGGTGTTGAAGCTAAGGTAAGAGAGGGATCAAGCCTGCTGCATGAGTTAACTTTTTAGTAGATTTTTTTTTCCTGTGGCAAGAATAGCCTATTTTTAAAACACTATTCCTCAGAAATGGGATTTGATTTTGGTCAGTTATGCCAAACCTACTGTTCTCTAGTGTATTTAGCTCAAATGGTAGGCAAATAGTAGGTCAGATATCAAACAACTCAAGCTCATAGAGGGTGGACAGTGCTGAGTTTCATATCTGAAGAAGTGCAAAACTCTTGTTAAAGAATTTTACTGAGCAGTTCCCACATGGATCTGTAGTTTCTGGTTGAAATAGAGCAGATCTCATTTTTGCTTGCTCCTGTCAACCTTTCTTTTTTGGCATTTCATGGATAAGAAAACAAAAAATATTTAACCTTTTGTGAGGGGAAGAGTGGATGAGCTTTAGTTCTCATATGATGTGTTAGAGTGCACAATATCTGTCCGGTGGCCCTGCTGAAGTCTGAAGTTGTTGTATCTTCTACACATATGTTACATTTCTGTATAACTTTGGAACAAAAAGGAGCTTTACAGTGTGAATCCAAATCTGGGAGCAGGGATACTGGAAGCTTTTTGTTTTGTTTTGTTTTGTTTTTGATTTAATTAGTGCTTTCAATGGGTAAGAAAAAGGGAACATTTAGCCTGACTTTAGGAATCCCTAAACACCCCAACTCTTTTTTTCCTATTATTCCTTTAGCAAACTGGAAACCTCTCATAAGAATAGGCAGAAGTTTCATTTTTTTTAAATCAGCACTGGCTTTTATTTAAACTAAAGTAAATACTGATTTCTGCTTGGGCCTATTTTCATGCTTTTTATCCACCAGAGTACCTAAGTATTGGCCTAAACTTGAGTAAGTGTTTAAAGTAGGTGTTCATTCATCAAATAAGCCTGCAGTTTACTGTTGACTCCATCAGTGCCGTTGAATAAAAACAGTAGGCTTCAATTTTCCACTAATCTTGTCTTCAGACTGTAGACAGCAGGGCATAGCACCACAGGAGAGATACTGCTGTATGGCCTTTACACATCCAGCCATGACTCAGGTTAGAAGCAGTGACTTTCCGTCGCCAAAAGAGTCAGTGTGGGACTGCCTTGTGAATCTGCTCCTTCCTCTTACGGTGGTGAATAGCCAAGACTCCACCCCATCCCATCCACCACCCTTAAATCCCTCCTACGATGAGGACCCTTGCCACTCCAAATCTCTTACCAGATAAAGTTTGCTTTCCTTTTTTACATGGCATTAAGGAGACCAGAGAAGCTGTCCCCCTATACATGCATTCACTGACACGGAATCAAACTGTAGAAGTTCTACACTGAAATGACTTTGTCCCACTGCCAGTCTGCTTGAGAAGTGCCAGCCTCTGCATTTGGTGTTCTGGCACACTATCATGTACTTGTATCACTTGTTCCCCCTACAGGACTACACAGCTGCAAGGACAATGGAAAATCTCTTTTTCTCTCAACTTCTCAATCTATAAAATGGAGGTGCCAAAACATTTATCTAACTTGTCTGTCTCAGAGAAGTGCCTAAGAGTTATGTAGCAGATGTTTGCATAGAGCCTGGGAGGGGTAGGGGAGATCTTAAATAGAAAGGAAGGTATGAATAAAGTATGCCACTTGCCAAGCCTTTCAAATGCCGGTATTAAACATTTTGGCCATCAGCATGTAGCCTTGCAAAATTGTTATGAAAGTCTACCAACTCTGGCACAAAACCAGCTTATGTGTACCATGGTGGTGATGAAAAACAAGTAACTTGTTACACACCCAATAATACTGAAAAAGAGATTTGCCATAGCTGAATGGGTGAGTCAGATTTTGTAAGGCTGGTACAGCAGCATAAACAGTAGAAAGGTAACTCAGGTTTTGCACTGTGCAACTCTTCTTGCTTCCTTTTGGCCACTGATTAACTGGTCTTCTTTTATTTTTCTACATAACTACCATGGCTAACTGGGCTGTGGAAACTTCTCCTTTAAATCATGTACTGTCCTTGCTGGGTATCATTACATGTGATAAGCTGCAAATTCTTCACATTCTAATTCAGCCCAGTAGGTTCAAGGATGTGAGTGAATATGTATTTTGCCAAAATGGGATTTCATGGGTATGGAAATCCAACACACTCATTTCTAGAATGAG
The DNA here is from genome assembly GCF_028389875.1 of Rhea pennata. NCBI lineage: Eukaryota > Metazoa > Chordata > Aves > Rheiformes > Rheidae > Rhea > Rhea pennata. The sequence continues at coordinate 14,602,630 of NC_084667.1, read as the reverse complement.
CTAATAATAATATTCTATGAATGATCTAGTCAAGAAAACAAAAACAATTTTTTATGACTCCATGGTCATGCTACTGGAATTTACAGGACTAACTTTGTGTAAATTGTTTGTCTTTCATTTGTGGGTTGATCTGGAACAAGTCACTACAAGTATTTAAAATGCACAATTTTAACCTAAGAGCTGTATTGGTTAGCTAAGATTGCTCACATGAATTGCATGGGATGACTCCTGGTCTCTGTGTGGCTGAGCCAGCTTACATAATTAGCAGAAAGCTGCTGGAAGAAGCCACTGTGTTTTGGAACCTCTCTGGGATTTGATCAAAAGCCCATTGAAGTCAGACTCTGCTGGCTGTAGTGATCAGGCTAACACAGAAGTAGCAATTACACAAGATAAGCCAATTTTGGAAAGTGTTATATCTTTACCTTTCTGAGTTGTCCAAGTCTTGTCCTAGAGAATGAGAATGTAGACTGCATGTATAGGCACCCTCATATGCAAGGCAGTATTGCAGAAACCATGCAGCCACACAGAGTGCAATTCCAGTGCAATTGGAATCGTAGTTTCAACTGTATTTAATATATTTGTGAAAAATATATGACTTTTATGATTTATGAGGTTATGGTGACTTTGGAGCCAGCCCATTTTGAAGAATGATTTGGAGCAACTGGATCACTGTTGTAGGTGAATGGAATTCAATGAAGGAATGAGTTGTGCTGATGAACTCATCATAGCTTCTGTAGTGTGGCTGTGGGCTGTCTCTTGGGGCCTCGTTCTACGAGATGTGAGGAAAGCTTGGAGGGCTAAGGCAGTTGGGATGGCATTGCCTTAAAATACCTATGACTGTTTAAATAGGGGCTTGCTTGTGGTCCTACCATCCTTGCTTCGTTATCTATTACATTGTTTTGCTCTTTCACTACTCTTGCTGACTGTGCTTCTGGCCTATGTCTGGCTGGGAGAGATGGGAGGCTGCTTGGAAGCCTCTTTGGGAAGGTCCTTCAGCACATGCCTCTTAAGCTGCCAAGGTCTAACTGTGAATGCAGTGTCTGTCGAAGACATATTGTTCCTGTGGGAGAGGTAAAATGCTGTGGGATTTATTACTTTACTATAAAGTTAATACCACTGTCTGTAAGTAACCATCAGGATTATTTATTTCTGAAATAAAAAGATTGTAATCTTAAAAAGAGAGGAGTAAGCTGAGGTATGGGATTCTCTCTTTAGAAGAAAAGAGTGTTTTGAAAGACTGTTTCAGAGCTCCCTGAATAGGCCTTGAGGGTGTTAGGGGTGGGTTGTCAAAGCAATTCCCTCAAGGCCTGTCAGGAGGGAGCGGTATGGGAAAACCCCTGGGGAAGCACCAGGGGATGATATGCAGGGAACTACTTGAACTTGACAATTTTGTTTTCCCCAAGGCCCAAATATGCTCTGCAGCAAAGGAGAGGAGCAGCTGGGAAGCATAATCTGCCCTTTAGAAGTCTTCAACTAGAGCTGAACCTGAGCAGCTTTGCTGGTGAGCCTCCTGGCACTTATAGTATAGCCAGTACCATTTCCTTAAATCAAAGAACCTGTGTTGGCAAAAGGATTCTTGTGGAGCACAAGAATAGTTTAGATGCAAGGACTAGACGCAAGATTCTAGGTAATTTGTCATTTTTTATCTAATGCACTGCATCTGTTTTGTATGTTCACGTGAGTAATTCTTGGAGTTTATTGGTAATCATGTGAACAAGGGTTTATAGGATCAGGTTCCCAGGGCTTTGTCTTCTAAGATGCCAAGCTGTCTAGTCCCAGACAGGGAAAGCACCTGAGCTTCAACTTTAAGAATATCAGTGATCTTTTTGAAATTAATGGGACTAGTCACATTCTTCAAATTAAATTTATATATAAAGTACTTGGTTGGACCAGCCTTGCAGGTTTGGTACTTAACATCCAGCAAGATAGAGCCCAGTAAAATCACAGTGTTACTAGATCAACGATGTAATATACCCTACACACTCTTTTATGTAAGAAAATATTGACAAAAAATAGCAGAGATTATGGAATGCCATTGCATTCAAAATATGATCTTTTACTTATATTCAATTTTATTGTTCTCCTGGTAACTGGCAAATGAAATTGTTTTGTAGTCTGAAATATTATAACATTTATAGCAGGTGATATTTTTCCAGTGCATAATACAAAGAAAAGAGCAATAAATGTTAATATTAAGTCCAATCTGATATGTTACAAGCCAGGCTTTACAGATTTGCTGAGAGTAGAATGAACAACGTGATAGCTTCCTCTCCCACATCCCTGTACCTCCACCACCTTCCCTGGTGGATGTTTTCAATCTGTCATTCCCATTCTCTGGGGTAAACATTTTACAGCCTCATAATCATCTTACGCCTGACAGATATTAAGTATGTTTTTACTGGATTACAATTCATTTCAATATTCCCTGCATTTTGCATTTGATTGCCTAATAAAATACTGGTATTTTTTGCTTCAGAATTCAGACACCACTAGTATTTGCCTTGGAGTCCAATCCCAACAGTAAACTCCTTGGGGGAAGGAGGGCCACTGCAATGTGCATTTCGAGGGGAATGAAGAATAGCATACATGTATGGCATGTTTATACATCCTCTTCCAGACCAGGTATCTCAATTAGGATGCACTTAGAGCATTAGTCCTCTTAACCAAACAAAACAGTTTAGGTCCAGGTCCTCTGTTGTTTTATGTGGATATTGTTCTATTGAAGACTATAGAGAGCAGCAGTTTCCATCAGCTAAAGAGCTGGTTCTTGATGTAGGTGAAAAGATGAAAACTTTATTCCTTCTGATGGAAATGATGTACTTCTGAATGTATGTAATTGCTCCCAGGATGCACAGGTAGATGCCCTAGAAACATCTATGTTATGATTAATATCCTATGCATGTCCTACAAAGCTGTACAGAAAATCCTTCTGTTGTTGGCCTAGAATAAACAATGTTGCATAATGGGAATAAAAGCCAAAGTTTCAGAGTTGGATCATGCAGTTAGAGTGCTAAAACTGCATTTAAGCACTTTACGCATGTGATTCATATCTTAGTCTTTTAAAGAGATGCTGAATGCTTATGTCTTCTCTTGATTTCCTTGATACAATGTCTGTGAATGACAGTTACAGATATGTGCTATTCTGACAAAAGTCAAGCTCATAGCTGTAGGAATTTCTGCAGTGATGCTGCATTTGTAAATGATGTTATGAGTGCATCTGCCTTATAATGCTCGTTGCCTAAGTGAGGTAGCAGCATGGCTGGAGAACTGGAAGCACAGAGGCTGCATCTGTGAGCAATGCTACAGACCAGGACAGTATCAGCAAACAAAGACACTATTAACTAAATAGAAAGGAGTTGGGATTAAGTGCTTTGTGCCTCGGAAGCTGCTATACTAGGGATGGCACTGTAAATATATTTACAGAATATACTTCCATGGAGCTTTCTTTTAGTATTTGGATGAACAAAATAAAAATACTAACCTCTCTGTGCTAAAGATGCTGCTGCTAATACATCTGAACTCTCAGCAAGTGCTACAAATGGAACCAGAGTGCATCCAACTTTTTTGTTTTGCCTTTCAATCCTGAATCTTAATTAGTTCCCTACTGCTTTAGTACATGCACAACATTCTAATAGTCATAAGGACTTACTCCATTCCGTGTTGCCATTTCCACAATGTGCTCTTTCATATCAGTAGCAATGCCTCCCCCCCCCCACCACCACCACACGCACACACCTTGGTTTAGGAATAGCGTAAAGGAAACTAAATAGCCAAGCATGTAGCTGTAGATTGATGAGGTTGTCACACCATTCTCTTCACCGTTTTCTTCCGACCTGCACTGTGTTCTAATAGATGGATGATTGCTGGGGGAGGGAGAGAGTTAGCAAATCCCACAGCCAGATGTTCAGGGCTGGACAGAGCGACCTTCTCCAGGAACCCGGAGGAGTAGAACTGTGTCCTTTTGAGGAAGAAGGACACTCAGGTGCCTCCGGCTGCCTGTGCTTATCTCTCTTTTTAAAAGGAGCACAAATGGGCTCAGTATGGCTGCAAGGATGGATGTTTCTCCATGCATCGGGGGAAATGACCAGTCATCCGTCTCTTCACTGTGGAGTCTGCCTGCAGCCATCAATCTTGTAGCCCAGCACAGCAGCTCCTTTGGCTTAGTTTGGCTCAACGTTAGATGAACAAAGGAAAATGAAAGCTGAACAGGGAGAAAGGAGAGAAGAGCAAATAATTCTCTATTTCACTTTCTTTCTCCCTTGCATGGCTAGCTCTCCCTCTCCCCCATTATCATCTATTTTCACTGTATTTTGTAAGGTGAGGAGAAGGTCTAGAATGTACATTTTTAGGATGTAGCAGTTTACAGTGTTTCTCTGTTTGCAGAGAGGAGAAAGGAGAGAGATGCTGAAAGGGCATAATTCAAGGCCCAAAGCTTCCACATTTCTCACTTTTGTGTGGCAGTTTTCAGAACAAGTTTAGCTGCAGTAGAAGGAAGGAAAAGGAATGCCTTGCCTCCATCTTGCTATTTTTCTACTCTGTTCTTCCTTAATTCCTTCCTTAATGTCCCTGTAGTGTTTTCAGGTGTTTACTTCATCTCTTCATTACTGTTCTGCTGTAGAAGCAGTAAGTAGAGCCAAATGATGAGGTTATCTGGATGGAGGTACGTACCGATGTCCTCTGTGGATCAGAGTACATCATATGTACTCTGTTGGCAGCTCTTGTGAGAAAAACACGAGCTCACTTGAATCAAGCCTGCTTGATACAACAATGTTGGGACTGCACAGACTTTGCACAAACCACTCAAGGTCATCCAGCTACCGTGGTCCATACTGTGACTGGAGGTCATGCTAGTATCTTCCTTGCAGTTGGTATGCAGTCCATCAGAATCAACAATGTTCAGACATTATAAACTTAGCACACTGAATGAGCTGGACCACTTTTGCCTGAAATCATCTGATTTGGTGTATTTGAGTCAGGCTGGAAGGAAAAGAGGTGTGTGTATTCAGTTCCTGTGCTGGACTTCCAGAGCTAGGGTCTGCTGTTTTCCGGGGTGAGTTGTAATGTGATTACTTAGTTGGTTTTCTTCTAAAAAGCCTCTGAATGTTTTACTGGAACATGTTTAGCTTATTTTCTAGAGGGCTGATTTAGTGATAGCATTGTTGCATTTAAGCCTAGTAGCACTGCCCAGTGTGGTATTTAACTGATGTATTTAATAAATGTGAGATCACATTTACTTCTTAATTTTTCTGGATAACCTCAATGATCTAAGCATCAGGTCTGAAAGAGTCAGGCTACCCAGAGGACTGTGGTAGGAGATTTCTGTCTCCTACTTTTTCCTGTAGACAAGAATTCAAATCTTCTAGGCATTCGCAGGGCCATGTAATGAAGGTTATTAGGAGTTTTGAGGCCCAGCTGAGCACTGAGATAAAGCAAGGGAACTCTGTATAAGCAGATACTGTACACAGAGATGTGTCTGAGGAGTCTTTACCTGCCTTCAACACAAAAATTGCCATCTGGAGTGGATTGGCTTATGCCAAGATGGGCAAAATTTATGCCTTCATGGGTTTAAAAGACTGTTTTGCAGTTTGTGCTGAGATTTTGTGTCTTCATCCTAAACCTAAAGTATAAACCCTCAAGGAAACATTTGTTTTGTTAAAACTAGTCTCGCTTCTCTCCCACATCCTACTTGCACTGGTTTTATGAGGTGGACATGACACCTTCCTGGGTGGGGATATGCAGGGAGATCTTAGACAGTCTTTCTTTCATGTTTTCTTTACAGAAATAGAGAGCATCATTTTCCAGGCTATGTATTTAATTGTGCAGCTTTTGAATGAATGGTCGTATCTTCTGGTGCTACCCATTTCACCTCCCTGCAAATTTCGAAAAAGATAAATCTTGTTCATGTCATTATGAGACAGCCCAGATGGCACATTTGTGTCTTAGGATGCCCTCTGGCCGGCCTTTTGGTGCCCATTCCAGTGGCTTTGAAGGTCACCTTGTTTACACCTTGCCTTTCCCCCCTCCCTATTCAGAGTCTTGCTGAGCCTGCAGGCTGGGCTTCACCATCTGCATTTTCTCTGGTGCCATTAATCTTCCTGTTTACCAATCTGTTATTAATTCTAGAGTTCACCTTTTTGTCTAAACGTTTTATAGGCCTCTTGGAATTTCTTGCCTTTTTGTGGCAACAGATCTGAGCATCTCAGCAGATGATTTGCTTTGTTCTTTCCCATTTCTGAAAGGATACCTACTAGCATCTCTTGCCATGTTTCTGTTAGAAGCTTTCCTTATAATAACATTTTTCAACAATATAGCTTCTTCTGTCAGATGCATCTTACCAGTATGAGTAAATATTATCCTCACTCCTTGGAATTTGTGAACTGGCCTCTGAAATCTGACATTTATGAAAATTGCGTCGCATTTTCAGTGTTTTTCTTGGCTAGAAAAAGAATGTTTTTAAACCTGGCTTTGCAAGAACATGTAAGAACACCTTGCATTTGGTGCATTTTATTTGAAGATCTGAATGCCTTTGAATATTAAACGTGCCTTACCAAGCCCTAGAGGATAGATGAAGACTATCTTCATTAGACAGACGATGAAAACACACAGAGGGTACCTTTGCTGGAGTTTGGCCCAAGATCACATAGTGAAGTTGTAGCAATGCCCGGGGCAGAGTCTAGGATGATTGCTTCTCATCCCTTGTTAAAATCACCAGTCACTTTGCTGTGGCCTTTCTGTTCTTCAGTGGTTTATGCAGGTTTGATATTTACTGAGCCATGGGTGCTGAACCACTCTGCTTGGCGCAGCTGACTTGTGACTTGTTCAGACTCAGTGCGAGGCAAGTGTGTCTATCCTACTTCTCAGGCCTGCATGGGGACTACAGTCCTTGAGTGGGAGCTTTGCAGAGAGGGATGCAGGATCAGATCCAGGCCACCTGGAATCTGGCTGAGCAGAGCTGCATCCATGCTGATGCCTTCAGAGCTGACTGGGTGTCTCTGCTTGCTCCATAGTGCTTTAGGTTTCAGAAGGGCCTCATTAGCTGAGTGCAGCATCGTGTGAACATATGGAGCCAGCTCGAGCAAATAACCCCCCTGAAATATGAAGCATGAGAAAGCACAGTGCAGGCTCCCAACGATCTTTGCAGGACTCAGATTGGCTCTGGCAGGTTTATCAGCTCTGGCTCAGTGCTGGCTCTGCTAGGCCCAGTCTGAATTAATTTAGATGCTTGTGCACTGCAGTTCAGAGATAATTGCATTACACAGATTTTTCTATTACTAGAGGTGTCCCCCTGCACTGCCTTGGATGCGGGAGAGGAAAAGCTATGCAGAATCTCCCAGAATTTGTAACGGGGTTACAGAATGGCTGGTTTTATGCATGATTTGGTGCTGTCATATACAGGAACAGGGCATTTGATTGCAGTGGATGTCTGCTCTCTGTTAGTGTTTGTGGATCTTGCCCAGCATGGGAGTGACTGGTGTTTGCTGATGTTTGTTGTCTTGTTGCCAGACAATAATCAGGTACTGGTTCTTCTGATGGGTCAGTAAACCTGTGTGGCTGTGCATATATCTGTGTGACCACTTGCAGATAGGTTGAACAAATTATTCTCTTACTCTAAACAAGCCAGAAACATGTTAGGGTGATGCAAAGCCCAAAGGAATAGACTTTCTACTCAAAAACTTTCTCTAAATTGTAGCAGTTACCCAGTGTCTGTTCGTTGGCAGTGTCTGCAGCAGTTGTGTGACCTGATGGTGCAAAAGGCCTGTTTGCAGTGTGAACCCATTTAGAACGCAAATGCAAGAGCAACCATGAACACAAATGAGTGCTAGAATAATGTTATTGAAGGGAAATACTCCTTTTGATTTGAGCCCTGAGGGTAGTTATATGATCCAGCATTTAGGCTGATATTGTAATTTGGCAGTCTTTGAAAAGCTGGTACAGTGTATTATATGTGACAATGATTTATATCTGTGCTGAGAAGTAAATCTGTAAAGAACTTGCAAGAGACAACCAACAGGAGGGCTGTTTTTTTTATTGTGAGATTTTATAGAGGCATTCTAGTCTTCCAAAGAAATACGGCTGCTTGTAAAGTCCACATTTTGATGATGGGCTAAACTAAACAATGCTTAACCTTATGTCTGAGAACCTGTACTGTGTTCTGCAGCCTTATTTCTCCCTCCTGTTGTGTTGTAACATCCTGGGAAGTATGTTAGGTGGGTGCTGGCAGAATATTTCCATTGGATTCTGGTCTTTAAGACTTGTCCTGGGTTTTTTTTGCATTTTATGCCGACATTGCAAAGTGAAAGTGTGCAATTCCCCCATAATCACAGATCATTGCTTCCTCTTTTTTTCTCTGTCTACACCCTTTTTTTTACTTCCTTGCCCACCCTCCACTGCTTCTGCCTTACCATGAGGCTAGCAGCTTTGCAGGAAAATGTAGTAGGGAGACATGAGGATTTTCCACTCTTCCAGTGCAAATCTCAGTACACTGGGGCAGTACTGAGAGTCTATCTCAGTAGACTCTAAAATTTTCAGTGAGTATTAATGAGATCCAGTGGCTTTAGTCTGCTGCATGTTGTGGGCACAGAGCAGAGCAGTGCTCTGACCCCTGAAGAGGAGTTTTCACTTTGTGGAGAACAGCCTTCCAAACTCTTCTATCCACAGAAGGTGATTTGTTTCCGAGGAAACAAATTCCCTCTTTCTTGCAAGTGGGCTTGGTTCTAAAACAGTTTTATCATTCTCATTGGCTTGATTCGTGTTCACATCATGGCCCTATTTACCTTGAGACCTTGAGATAATATACTATTATTAAGATTACCGTACAATGGTATACATGAGATTTGAGGATGGAATTGGAGGAGGAGACAAAAAGGTTCCTGGAGTAACCTTTCAATCTCCAGTAGAGCCGTTGCTTTACTGCATCTCATTTGGGTTAAAAATAAAGCGCATTTGATGCTTGCTAGTCTCTAGGGGCATTTGTTTGGCTTTATGGACCCATCGTGAGAGTCTGTGTTAACAGTAGTCTAGTCCCAAGGGAGGCCCAGAGCTTGGGTGGCAGGATGTTCTGTGGGTCAAGGTTGGAAAGAATTATAAATATAGAACTGGCACTGAAGAGATTGCAACATACAGGTGCTGAATTGTGGTAACGTGGAGAGGACAGGCTGGGATAGCAGGACTGTGGCAGGTCAGGATTAGAGCATAATGGCAACAACATGAGCATCTGCTCCTGGGATAACAGGAGAAGCTGCAATGAAAGAAGTGTTTTGGAGATCCAGATCTGCAAGAGGAGTGAAAGTCAGTACCGCACTGTGCTGGCAGAGGTATATTTAGAAAAAAAGCTTGCAGAACCCTACCTTTAGCATTCCGGGTTCTGGTCGCTGCTGGGAATGCATCCATTCCAAGAACAACAGCAAACTGCTATACTGGCCATGAATGTAGCAAGCACGCAAGCTAAGGAGAATCTGGTTTTGCACACACTGAAAAGCTACCAAACCCAGCTATTCAACATAAAGCATTGTCTCCACTTTCTTTCTTAAGGGATTCTGTCCCCCCTGCCCCCACCCTTTGCACTCTAATACTATATTTGTGCCTTGGAGATGTTGAGATGAGCATATGATGGATGGATGGATGCTGCTTGTCTGGGTTTTTCACCACCATTTCCCCTGGGGCACTCTATCTGCTGGCAGAGAGCACCATCCCAAAAGATGGTATCTTTTGCAAACTCGACAGCTAACAGACAGCTTCTCTCTCTGCATATTTCCCCAAAGAAGAGCAGGCTTAATCTGGTTTTTATATGGCATATTTCATTATAATCTTTTTGACTTCCCATGTTCCCAATACGCCATCATAAATAAAATGCTAGGGGTGGGAACAGCGGAAAAGCTGAGGCTTCACACTCTTGTGACACTGATAGATTCTCATTTTAAACTGTCATGGGATTTAATTGCTTGCTGAGCCACTGCATTGCACTTTCAGACACATCCTGCCACATCCTGTTAATGAGCTTAGTGGCTGCATTTGCTCAGCAGTAGTTCTGTTTGCTGTGAATTAGGTGGCTTTTTTAGACCACCTATATAATTTTAAAGTGATAGTGGTTATTAAGGTAATATCCTTGGATTTATCCATCTTAAACAGCACTTCATGGGCTCTTGATATATAGTTTTCGCGGGCACTTTTTATGTTCCAAAAAAACAGCACCAAGAAACAAAAACACAAGAATCTATGTGCAAAGTCAGTGTTTGTCTAAGAGGGTTTTTGGAAGCCGGGTTGCTTTGGTTTGCATAGTAGCTGTCTCTGGCGTGATAGATCATGCTGGAACTCACCCAATAAGTATCTCTGTTCCCAATTAGAACTGGAAATGGAGCTGCTTACGAGTGCACAGAGATGATGGCTTGGGTGGCAGCTGCTACTGTGGAGATGGAAATGATCCATTATAAAACAAATACATTACATTGTATAGAAAACGGGATGGTTGTTTTTAATTTATGTTTCAAAGAGACATTGAAAAGTTGTTTAGCCTCCAATGCATTGTGAACTAAATGTTTAAGGATGGCAATATGCAGCTATTTTGATGAATCAAAATTCGAAAAAGCCCACCATTTTGTAGGATCTGTGAAAAAGTGATTCTTTTGGAGGCAGCAGTTCAATGAAAAACAGATATTGGAATGACGCTGGCGTGGATTATTGTACGCGTTCTACCACTGCAGTGTAAGGACCTTGATAAATAGAGAGGTTGCTGCACTAAGCTGGTAAACAGAAATAACCATGTTAATTTAATCACTATGAAGGGGACACTGCCAAGTTAAGAAACATAAATTTTAATTATATGTACACACATATATTTGAATTACAAATATAGGTACAATCTTTAGCTGTGACACCAATAATATCTTGGTTTATTAAAACAGGAAGAACTCTTAAATAACATTTCATTTTTTATGGATTATTTTTGTTGATTTAACTCATGTTTTGCTTGTTTCTGACTTTCAATCTTTCCTCTTTCCTATATCTCATATGCTAACCAGGTACTATTGCATTTGGAATATTAATCTAAAGGAAATTTATCTATAAACTTTCTTGAAATTTCTGCTTTTAGAATCAGTAAGCTTTTAGTCATATTACTTTTACTAGTAGTTATTAGCTGTAATGAAGATTTTGTTCTCTGAAATTGCAGTGTCTGAAGAAGGGCTTGTGTTACGAACTAGGAGTTACAGTTAGAAAGAATGAGAACACTTTGTGGATGCTAAATGTTGTTACCTGTATTTAAAAAGGATTTGGATAAGATTCAAGGATTTAATGACCAATAAATTCTACGTGCACATTTGAGGAATTGATTGAAACAGTAATTGGAAGTAAGCAGTAAAACACCTGCAAAAGCATGATATAGGAGGTTCTAACTGCCTTTTTTTTTTCTACAGAGGAAAATCGTGTCTCATTGCTCTCATAAAATTCTCATGATCTCTAAAGGACTAGTAGATAAGGATGTTGATAATTTGCCTAGACTTTCTGAAGAGCTTTAGTATGTCATAGGCTTCCAAAGAGATAGTGTTGTCTTCGATCAAAATTTTTAGAAAAGCAAAGAAGCAAAATTAATTTCCATTATAGAAGTAGGCTAATAGCTGGTGCGACAAGGTCTCACATTCAGTCCACTTTTGCATAACACAGTAAAGAGCGAGGTGGAGAGAGAGAGAGAGAGTGTTGTGAAGTAGGAAGATTTGCGGATGGTACAAAGTTATACAAAGTTCAAGTTGTACAAAGTTCAGAGTAGTCAAGGCCGGAGAGAGCTGTGAGGACCTCCTGGGAGAGGTCTGAGTGTGCTCAGTGAATGGGCAGTGAATGGACGTTTTAATTTGTTGCCTGTATATTAAGCGTTACTTACTGGAAGTTCTTTTCACTGTTACAAGGTTCCTAATTCTCCTCAGTGTGCAGCCGTGGACTTTGTGTTAGGCTGCATAAGTGATAATACTGTGGGTAATATAAAGAAAATTGTAATGTATTTGCTTAAAGGGGATATGTGGCTTCATCTGAAAATATTGGGTACAGTATTGGTCCATCTCAGGAAGATTATTGAAGAATGAGAGGAAGTTCAGAGAGGGGTGACAGGACAAAGCCATATGGAAAAACTCCCACAGGAAGAGTAATAGAAAAAAATGTGATTGTTTATCTTTGAAAGGAGATGAATAAAAAGAAATGACAGATAAGTTTGGTCAGGAACTTCTATTCTCCCTGATTCATAACAAGAACAAAGGGGCAGTCAGTAAAATAAAATGAAAGAGCTGAAGAAAACCTTCAAACCGTAGTTTAACTGTTGAACTCACTTAGGTAGAAAGACATTGAGGGCAAAAACATATCAAAACTGAATAAGAAGTGGGCCATTCTGTGTATTTCCAGAAGAAGCAGATTCAGGATAACTGTTTGGTAGTAATATTGCATTTTTCCATCAGGTCTGACATGTTAGAGATCCGGATGAATTGTAGTATTAGGGTAGGTTATTTTTTGCATTTTTCTCTTCTCCAGCATCTGATCTCATGCAACTGCATAGTGGAGCGTAACAAACATAAAGGCAAAGAGAAGCAAGTATGGGGGCAAAGTTTAATTTCTTTGTTTTGGAAGATCTCTCTCTGGCCTTGCTTGAAGCTTCTGACACTACCTGCTGCCTTTATAAGCAGGACACTGGGTGGAGGGGACCCTGGCCTGCTTCCATACAGCAATTCCAATGGTCTGGGTGAAGCCTTAGTATTTCATGTGAAAACTACTTTTCAGGTATTGAGTTGACTTCTCAATTTCCTTTAGTCCTAAGGGAAAAAATCACTTTTCCAACCTTCCCTGGAAAATCCTGGAGAGTTGCATAGGAAAGAAAACATTAGGGATTTAGCAAAATGAGTTTTGTGAGCCCTGGTAATGTTTAACTATTTCTCTAGGTTAGCTGAACCATCTTTTGGATTTTTAGAGGGTTTTTATCTATGAGGATCCAAAAAGTATTTTGGAAACATTATATGTAGTAGAACATTTTCTTAACAGAAATACTTAATTTCCTGACTCCATTTCTCTATCCTGTATACATACATGCATATATATGTATGTGTGTATACACACACACACACACATATATATGCATCTATGTTTATATAAACAGACTAACCCCTTACCAGGGAGGACTGAATTCATTACAAAGAAGTTATCTTTGGATCTTTGAAGGTTTTATATTGTAAACTGTATGTTGCAAATAAGGTAGTGCCTGCAATTTTCCACTCTCTAGAGCTACTTACTCAGGAAAAAAATGGCCTCTAAAAGGTACTAGAGGATAAGGAAATACAGGAATTTGACAGCAGTTAGCTTAGTACCAGATGGGAGGCAGCTGCCATGAATTTCTGTTCCCCTGATTTCCTGCTTACTATTTTAATTTCTTGGTGGCTCAGTCTCCCTATCAGTAAACTGGGAATAAAAGTGTTACTTACCTTCCACTGGCCTGACGGTAATGTGTCAAAGTTAATAATTAAAAAATACTCTAAGAGTTTTGGATGAAATGTCTCCTGGAGTGCTACTAGTGGGAAGTAGCAACACCATACAAACAAACATATTTTTTAAAGACAGCTGATCTTTTCTGACCTTAAAGCCTACCTTTTCCTCTAACCTAATGTTCAACATCTCTAGAACAAACAAGAAATAGTTTTACTTTCATATAGGCTTCTCTTAACTCCCTTTCCTTGCTCATTCCCTTTTCTAACACATTCATTTGCTGAGTGCATCCGTATCCTGAGACTGGTGTAGCTTGTCACGGTGAAGACGTGTTTTTGTTACTGGTGCCCTTGAGCTTGCTTGAAGCTTCTTCTCTTCTTGCCGAATGTCTGATGACCTGTTGGATTTTGCAGTCCCATAAGGTTCTAAACACAAAACAAATGCCCTTTTGCACCCAGGCAGAGGACTTTGAAACCAAGCCAGCCCACAGTCGGAGTTGATTATGGTGGTTCCTTAGTGACTTTAGGCTTCAGTGTTGTGATTTGCATGCAAATCAAATCTAAAATCCCTTCTTTGTATTGAAATGTCTGGAGTTAGCATCCAGAGAGAGGTACTGTGAGTTCATACATGGAATATCAATCTATATGATTCTCTGTTGACTCTTCTGTCTTAAAAAAGACAAGATCAAGTAAGTACTTACAGATCAAGTAAGGGAGAAATTGGGAAAGGTAGCATAATGGGGAAAGGTGTGCTGAACTTAATGCCAAAACCAGAGGTCTGATTGAATAGAACACCTTGTGATGAGCAGGCGGTTCACTTCACTATTGACCCCGTTCCATTGTATGAGTTGACCTGGAAGTTTCCTTTGAAAATCCCAGTGGTTTGGGTTTTCTGCATGGTTTGTAAATGGAATAGCTTTTGCTGGATTTTTTGCTGGGTTTTCTGTGGTTGTTGGCTGAGCACCGTTCTCACTTTAGAAGACTTGAGCAAGTATGTAGTGGAAGCACTCAACAGGGCCCCTGAACCATTTGTTGGCTTAGAGGTTTTCACATATAGAGCAGATGTATTCCTGGGACACAACTGCACCCAGAAAATAGATTATACTTTACTGTCCTAGGTGGAAGTGTACATTCATTGTTTGAACTGCAGAAGTGATTTGCAACTGTGTCAACACATGAGTTTCTGCTCTGCAGAGCTTACAACTCGTGGTGATGGAAAAGCAGAGAGCTTCAGACAGGCTGGTAAACACAGCACAGCCCTAGGAGAAAAGAAGTGGACAGAGCTGTGAAATCAGAACACCAGATGCTGATTTGTAAGCATCAGTCTTGTACATTATTACTTTATAAATCTGATGGCCTAAAGGAAGGAATTTATTTTAGGAAGGAGGGAGTGCTTGAAAAATCCATACCTTGGCATTGTAAGTTAAGGTGAGGTTCAGGATGTTTCCCTGTCACAAGATTACTCTGAATGAACACCTACACATGTAGGGAAGAGGCCAGGATCTGCAAGGGAGATGGAATTCTTCTCTGAGTGTATTTTAATGTCCTGCTAAAACTAACATGCTATATTTGCCTGCCTGCTGTACTGTATGTCATAATCTAGTGATAGCATTCAGAAAAGGAATTATGCTTTGTTCCTGCATCTGTATGGCAAGTTGCATCAAGCTTCCTCATAAACCCTCATTTTCTTTTGGAGTTGTATGCTCCAGGCCAGCCCCGAGCTAGCGTTTGGTACTTTCTACAATAGCTGACGTTCAATCTGTTTTAGGGGCTAGATTATGCAACTTTTAACTGTGCTGATGAGGTTTCTTCGTTTGTGTAGCCCCATTTGAAACAAATTGAACATTTTATCCAGTCAAAAATGGGTGTCGATATTCAATGAGGATTCAAGACATAACCCTTTCATTTTTTAATTTATAATTCTTAGTAATGGCCCCATATAATAACTTTTCACTTCCCCACGTACGGAACATATCCTGATGCAGGAAAATGCTGTTTGTGGCTGTGCCATATACACTGTACCAGATGCAGTTTTGTGTAATTAAACTGTTTTGCTACTTCAAGAGACCAGATCTTCATATTTACCCTTTCAGTATCTTGGAAAGCCTCGCTTTAGTTCTTTAATTGAAGCATGGGGAGTTTACGTAAAGAAGGACCTTTTCTCATTTTATTCTGTCATGATGCAGTATGTCCAGCCTCTTTTTCCCGTAAGCATACTCAGTGACTGGAAAAGTCCCAGATTTTTATCGAGATAGAAATGAATCCTATAAGGGGACCTTGGAGATTAAAGGAAGAACCTGAAGAACACTCCTTCATGACAGGAATGGGCCTGTCAGTCCTCTACTTGTCATCTCTAGTCAACCTTCTGCTGGTTGACTATCCGAGGGAGGTACATGATGCCTGTGTTTTAATTTGCAGAAGTTGATCTGCCTCTGAAAAAAGATGGCTTCACATCAGAAGGTACAACTCTGGAAGCCTTGCTGCGTGGAGAGGGAATAGAGAAGAAAACAGACACTAAAGAAGAAGACACTATACAGGAAATCCAGGTAAAGGAGATTCCCATGCACTGACAGCAGGGCTGAATTTTACAATTTGTCTGTAAGCCTAGCAGACTTTGTCCTGTGGCAGAACGTTACATCTGTTGATAGTGGCATCGTTCTGCTGTCAAAATGTTATCAAATCGTTGTGCTACATTGTGGTGCTGTACACCTTGTGTACTTTGTACACCTTTCCTGTCACAAGAATCTGGACTGTTTGTGTTCTGCATGGCTTGTGTTTGGAATTTGGAGCAGTATGAGATTATTACATATAAAACTGACAAGCAGAGATGCGTCCAAACCATAAACTAAATTTTAGTGCCTCAAGTTTACACGGAGTCTGGACATGGATTTGAAGTTGGATTCACAGCTGCTGACTGTAAACAAAAGCATGTCATTGCCTTGTCTGTTCTTTCTTATACTTACTAGAAGACCTTCAGGAGGTATACAGACACCACAAATCATTAAAAATATTTTATTGTTAATTATCTCAGATATTACTAGTGATGCAGGTAAGAGAAATAGTCTCTTTCCTAGCATTACAGCTTTGAAAGTTATTTGTGAAGATTCCTTTTCATCTTTTCCTGATTTTAAAAGTAGAAACACAGTTGTGGGCCTGTCATAAAAAGAATACTGCTAATAAAAGGATATTGCCTGTATAAGATCATGCCATTTTATGAAAACATTTCAAATTTATGGAAAAGCAGGGCTGTTCCAGATGAGCAGCAGCAAATCTTTGGTGATGCTAAAATACCATTCTGCTACGAGTCTCAGTGCTTGCTAGTGAGAACCATTGGCAATGGGTAAAACTTAGTGATTTTGGCTGAGATACAAGATGTTGCATCTCTACTTGAAAGAAATAAAAATGTGAGTGGACAGCCTTGTACCAAATGGCACAGAAAAGCATGAGAATCAAATCTACATTACTTGGGGCTCAGTCCTGTTGGTCTGATTGCTAAGGCTCCACTGAAATTTCACACATGTAAGGGCAGTCAGATAGGTCTCCAGTTCCCAGTAACACAGGTAAAGGAGCACTATCGAAGAGGAAGCATCCCATGTTTACAGAGTGGAGGAAAGCTCTGTGTGAGACCCTCTTTGTGTTTACTTCTTCATTAGTGGATCTGTTTATACTTGCTTCCAAGGTCACAAGAAATCGTGGTGCAGCATCTTTATGAGATCGACAAGTGCCTTTGGATGTTGCTGTGCAATCTGAGCTCCCACATTATTCTGGCAGCAGCCCAAGGAAAGAGGCTTTGGAGACAGTGGAACTGACAGAAGTCTTGGCACTTCTGCGTTACAGAGCAGGGAAGGTGTATAACAATGTTCAGAGTTTTCAGCTAAACTGCCCGAGCTGTGACCTGTCATATGGATGCTAGTTTCATCAGAACAGACACAAAAGGCATGTCTTGCTGTTGTTTCTTGTGCAAGCACAGCTTAGCTGGATTCAGTCTATACAACAGTGATTGCTGGAGCCTTTACTAGGGGCCAGCTTTCAACATACACTTTGGTACCTGACACCTAAAGGGTACCTGATCAAAACCTTGTTCAGTGCCTTTTGTCCTTATGATGAGTAAGAGAATACAAATCTCTCTTTTGTTCCTTTGCATGCTCTTCTACATCATACCTTGAAAGGGCCCAGCTTCAAAGGTGTTGAGAGTGAGCAGGTGGAATAGACATAGGTGTAATTCCTGCCTCAGTGCCAGCCACGTAACACCATCTAAACTCACAGTGTGTGTCAGGAGAAGAAGACGTGGTGCTTAGCTGTACTGAAGTGCATTGAGCTGGGAAATTGTTTTAGAAGACAAAATTGGAATAGAAGAGATATTTTGCCCAAAAGGGTAAGGATTGACCCCATTAAATAGCTATACTCATTGGAATCTGTTATGCAGTTGTTTTTTAATGGAGTTGAAGATTTGACTCTGCCGTAAATCCATATTGAAACTATGCCTCCATCATTTGCTAGAAAAAGGCTTTTGACCATGCATCAAAAAGGCTCTGCCACTTCTCTCAAGAATTAGAGCCATTACCCTGGCAGTGTCACCAGATTCACACCTGGTTACCTCTGCTTTTATTAAATTGGTGCTATAATTTAAGCTAGAGAAGGTGGTCTGCAGTATTTCTTTTAAATGCTCTTGGGTACTATTATCGATATAAACTAGTACCTTCCTCCTGCCTAAGATGTGGTTGTGGCCTTCTCTATTATGGAGATACAAGAAAATGTGAAGCACTGTGAAAATGTAAACTCTTATCAGGAAGGCTGCATATTTTCTTACATAGCTTCCTCATGTACAACGCATTCTGGGTGCTCCTGCTTTCTAAGATGAAGCCTGACCAAACTATATAATTGCATAAATTTTGAAGACGCATTTTATGTATGCCGAAATAGAACTTGCTTAACTTCTATATCCTCTAGTATTTAATATGATGTGAAATTAGATTTTGTGATGGTCTGACCCCATTAATAGCCTCTTGAGATTTAAAAATATAAGGTGCAAAAACCAGACAGAGATTGGTTCTCTACCATGTTCTAAAAATTATTTGCGCTTTTTAAAGGGACACTGTCCAGTGTTTGTCTTTAGCTGATAAAATGAGAGTAAACTTGTAGGGCTGGTAGGGCTGGTATTTCAAATTCAAGCTGTTTTTTTTAGTAAAAATTCTGTTTTATTCATTTCTGCAAATCCAGGATTCAGTGCCTGAGGTAGGTAGAAGACAAAGGCACTGTGAGATTTGTTCCTTTTCTCCCTCTACTGAATCTCTTAATAGCTGTTAACTAGAAATTATATAGAAGGGTCAAATACTGAAAAAGATTTAAAACCTCTCTTCCCTTTTTAAGACACTGATTTGAATTTGCTTCATGGCTGGATGTTGTTGTCATTTAAATAGCTGGTGACATGGCAAAAATAGTAGTGATTCCAGACTAGACGCTTAGGAAATGGTGCTCACCTCATAAATGGCAGAAGTGGCTGGGGCTCTGTACCATATTTCCAACGTAGGTACCAAGGATGGAGGGGAGCTCAACAGGACTTCTTTCCACATTAATGTTGTGATAGTTTGTCTTGCCTTTGTCCATACTGTATCTGATTTATGAATGTTTTCAGGGCTGCTAGCCTTGATTTCATTCTCTGGAGATTACATCTGTAAGCTCAAGATGAAAAGGTTGAAATTCCCTAAGAGATTTGAGATGATGAATTATTATTATTTTCATTTTTAATCTTATTAAATAATTAATTGCAGGAACTATTATTGTTCCTATTAACTTCAGAGAGACCTGTGCTTCCTCAGCATTCTCATGCAGTAAGACCCCTTCTTCCAGATTGCAGAGATGTGTATGTAGCGTAAGCCCCAAAAGATGTTACTGTCTAGATTCACTGAGAATGCTAGACTGTCTGGAGGAATTGTCACTATTTTTTTCGCTAAACAGAAAAGTCTGAGCTTCCAACTGAAAAAATCCTGATATCTAAAAGCGCATTCTCAACATTAGAGGAAAAGGAAACAATTTAAGGTGCAAGAAACCAAATCCAAGATCATGCACACAGCTTCCCCAACAAGGCCTGCATTTATGCAGACTAATACCTGTGCTGTCCTGGTATATCAGTGCTCAGTGATGCCACTAAGGTATTTCTTAGGAACATTTTTTCTCAGTTGTCTGATACCAGTGATATTTCTTAATAAGAACTCCCTGGAGAACTGAGGGTGGAAGGGAAAGCAAATTTTGCTTTAGTGGAAAGAAGAAGGGGTTCTGGGATCTGATTTGGCATTATATCATTAATCATCTTTAATTTAATAACCTGCAGTCTGTGTGGTAAAGAGCAGCAGTTGGTTGCATGTGTCATCTTCTTTTCTTCTAAACATTCCTGTTTATTGTTCAACCACAGAGGGTTTTAGAAAATGATGAAAATGCAGATGAAGTGAATGAGGAAGAGGATTTGGAAGAAGATATTCCAAAACGAAAGAACAGGCCTAGAGGACGGGTAGGTGAATAGTGTACTGGAATGAAAAGGAAAGAAGTAAATGTCTGCTTTCTAGTATATATTTTTCACATGTATTACACATGCAAAGTATATATCCATGGATATGATGGTGATAACCATTTGGGTAATTTTAAGGGTACAGTTAAAGATTTTTTAATATATTTTCAGTATATTTTTTTGCTAATTACCAAGAAAAAAAGACTATTGTTAGAGTGGAAAGATGAGGTAAACTTATTATAATGATGTATTTATAATTTTAATGTGAACTGTAATGGTTATTATGACATCCTGCTATTACAATACTCTTACTTTGAAACAACATTTACTAATCACAAAGAAGAAACAGTAAATTCAGGCACAAGAGCCAAAATAAAAAATACTAATAAAGGTAACTTGAACTGTGTTAATATGTTTTGCAGCTTTCCCTAAGGTAACATGTTGTGGCTGACGCTTTGGCCCTTTTGAAACCCATGAAAAATTTCCCATTTGATTAACATGGGCAAGATTTTATCCTTAAGGGAGTCCCTGTCCCTTCTCTTACCTAGGATGTCTTCTCACAATTTCAGCGGGGAGCCAGCTAAATAATGAGGCCAATGTTTTAAAACTTGGAATCAGCATTTTCAATGGTGGCCCCTTAAGCTTGGTGTCTAAATAGAAGTGAATACAATTCTCACAAGTTTTGAGCATTTTCATCTCTCTCTTTGGCTCCAGTGGGTGCTGGCGGGGCACAGGAGCTCTAGAAGTGCCTTTCAATGTTTGTAGGAATTAAGCAAGAAGGGCCACATTTTACGCCAAATGAGCAGGATATAGTAGCTTTTGAATAAAGAGGGAGGCGTGAAACCACATTGAATACTTGCAATGTACTTATGCATCAGACCTTCTCTTTTGGTTTCTTCTGTTGTTGTGTTGTTTCAGTTTTCTGCTCCTGTTTGTTTTGGAGCTTAAGTCCTTTAATATAAGATCAAAGCACTTTAATAACTGGATAAGTATATATTTCACCTTCCTTATTCTCAAAATCACCTGAACCAGTTTCTTTCTTTCTTTCTTTCTTAGCCAAAGACCCCCACCTGGAAAAAAATTTTCCAGAAAAATGTAAGTTTCAGAAAGTTTGTATGAACCAGTAACCAAAACTAGGAGTTAGAATTGATACATGCACAGAAGCTTGACTGTAGCTATCAACTAATATTCCAGCTTAACGTCTCTTTTCTAATGTTGCTCTCACATAAATTGGGCATGCTGGTCAGGGTGAGTGAAAGAGTGAATAGCAAAAAGGAATATACTACTCAGAAGAAGAGAATTAGCTTTATCATTTATTCCAGGGCTATACAGAGTCTTGAACTTACTGTTATGTGCAAAATTGTACTCTCCTATTCAGGAAACTACTTTAGAGTAACTATATTGCTTTTGCTCTGGTACCATAAGGAAAGGAGTTGGAGGGTGCTAGGGGTCCCATTAACTCAGAAGTACAAATTTAAATGTTTTCTGCCCTAGACTGACTGCCTATTAAGTACAGGAACAGCAGAATCTCTTGCATTTTTCTTGCAACTAACTCCTGCTCTGCTGGTGCCCTGACTCCATACAGTGCGAAAAAGAGAAGTTTGAAGAATGCCAAATACTTTGAGCAATTTTCTTTTTTATTTGATGGCATCACTAACCATAGTGGAAAGTGGTATGAATTAAAATTTCAAAGTCAGGCCAGATCCCTTAGCTGTTGAAAACTGGTAAACCTGAATCAAAGTCTGAATTGCGTCTGGTCAGAAGTATTTTGCCACTCTTCAAGCAGCTCTTGTCTAATAGGAGTCTGACCCAGTGTGGGGATCAGGACCCAGGATTTGAAATTACGGGATGTGAAACCTGGGCAGCACCTTGTTTCTGGGAAGGAATTGGTCAGGATGTTTTTAGAGAATAGTAGTGGGGAAGAACATGCATAGGAAACTAGATCCTGCGAAGTGTGGCCTTTGGGGATTTGGAGAATGAATGAGAAAGACTAATGGCATTCATGCAGGATTAATGCAGCAGAATTGCTGCTCTGGACATTCCAAATTTCACGTGTCCCTTCCGTTCCCTACAGCATGATTTTATTTTTAATCCTGGACTTCTCCAGCTGCCCCTCTGGCTACTCTCTCTCTGCTTCAGTACTGCTTCAAGGTTGCAGTTCCATGGCTTCCAGGTCTCATACATCAAGTCTCTTAGTCTTTGCTGCATCACATCACGAAAATGAAGGCAGTTGTGGATGACTAAATTCAACAGACTGGAGTGATGACAGCAAGCAAGTGGCACTCAATTTAGTGCCCTTGGGGCAGCTGCTAAGTTTGCTACCCCCTCAAGGCTAGCCCAGAAATCGTGGGAGTGTTAGGAAGGACATTGAAGGCCAAAGAGATGGATTTGCAAAGGGAGCTTTTTAGTATCTTTGCTGGACAGGGAAGAACTGGTAGGAGCTAGGAGAGCTCTTCGCTAGGAGATACAACAGGAGTGCAGCTGCACCTGTACAGATTGTGTACTCGTCAGCTGAATACCCCATGGGACATTTTCAAAGGCACTAAAGACATTTAGGAACTCAACTCCCATTGAAAGTCACTGACTTGAAAAATCTCCTCCTCTGTGTTCAGTGCGTGAATAAGGGTATTTGACGTGTGGTCATGACATGAATACAGTACCTTGCATTTCTGTAGAGAATGGTTTGAAGGGAAACAGCTGGCTGTAAGATTAGCGAAACTCCGAGCAACAGACCTTAAATTACCATCCTATTCTGAAAGGTGTCTATGTAAAAATAGTGCATTCTTACTGAACAGATCTGCTCTTAGTGTGTAAACAGAGTTAGACCTCCT
Source organism: Rhea pennata (assembly GCF_028389875.1). Classification (NCBI taxonomy): domain Eukaryota; kingdom Metazoa; phylum Chordata; class Aves; order Rheiformes; family Rheidae; genus Rhea; species Rhea pennata. The sequence goes on along the minus strand of NC_084667.1, from coordinate 14,579,843 downwards.
GTTTACTGACAAAAATAAGACTTTATAGCTTTTTCACTGCTCCAAAGAGCCAATGTAGCCTGATAGAATAGGGAAATTGGATCGTAGTCCTGGTACTGGCAGGAATACTTATTAAGGAGCAATCACTTGCCTCTGTGAAGAGTCTCTGATGAGCTGAGAGTGGTACAGGAGCAGCCAGGGACCTAAATTTGGCTTGTAGAACATTTTGCAGTAATGAGGGAAGAAAGGAACTAGCCCGGGGTTGATCTCACAGCCCAGAGTGGGTTTACAGAGCTGGCAGTCAGAAAGAACGTATTGCAGACTAGTAAACTGATTTTATGTGATACAGTCAGTAATGTGGCTTCCACCAAACAGTTGTTGCTGGGTCCTTTTCCAGCGTGAAACTGCTTTTCAGTTCACCCTTACAAATCTCACTTTGGATGCGTGTGCTGATCTGCGCTGAGCTCTTTGCAGAGCTCTCCTTGCCATACCTAATAGTGTTTACTCCTCCAGACAGTGACAGATCTATGTCTTTCCTTTGGGACTGTGATAAGAGTTGGACCTGAGCAATCCCAGGAAAATAATATGGGATGTTTTTATAAATCCCTATTTTAGTAGACTCAGTGGTAGATAGGTAAGACTCTTTCTTGTTCCTTCACTTTAGATGTATGACAGAATGTAGCTTAAATTGTGCTAGTGCAGTGCCAAATTGATAGCAGGGAGACAGAGCTTATATGACCCTTTTGTATCTGGAACTCTAATATTCTCAGAATTTCTGCATCTTTTCTGGCTTTTTACTTGGTGAAGCTCTGTCCCTTTCTTACTGTAACATGTAAAAGCTCAAAGGACTTGAATCAGACAGCCTTGTTTAGGGAGAAAGGCATCAATGGTTTATTAACAAAACGAGCAGAAACAATTTGGTTGCTTTTGCTGGGAACAGAGTAGCTTGCAGAATTATTAAAGGGCTACCTAGCCCTCCATCTCCAGATCACTTGCTCAAATGAAGATCTAGTCTAAAACTATTGTCATCTACAGACTGTACATTAACTAAAGCAAAATAATCGAAGGCCTATGCTCAGTTCTCAGTTCCACATCACAGCCTCTACTGTTAGACTGGTACTAACTGTCCCTTTGTTGCCATCTCAGCTGGGACGGGTCGGAACCAAGGGGCTTTGATGCTGAAATCCACTCTTACCTCTGGAGCTCAGGACAGAGCAGAGTGCGCTATGGACAAGCAGAGATTTTTAGTTCCAAGACTGTCGAGTCAGTATGTTTTAGGAACATAGAATTATGAAGGGACCTTTCTAGGTAATTCCTGTTCTCCGCTATTGCAGGTAGCCATGTTACCTAATCTCTTTCACTAACGCACCAAAGCTTACTTTATAATTAACCATGTTATCTTTGTCACTGCTAGAAGGTCATTTCAAAACCTTGCTTTTTAGTTAGAAAACAAAACAAAACAAAACTCCAAATTAAAAAAGCAACCCTCCCTTTAGAAACATTGAAGCGAATAATTTTAATTCTGTTTTATTTGGGGACCTGTTTTATGGATGATTTAAGGGCTGTATCTATCCTCTGCCACCTGTTCATCTGTCCATTCACTCATATTCAGTAACAAAAGTATTTGAACATCTTCAGAAGTGAATGTGTGATGATACTTCTACTGAATGTGTACTGGGAGTGACCTTCTGCTATGGATGAACAGTTTGGTTTATCTGTGGAGAGGATCTCTGCTGCATTACGAGGTCCATTAACATAGTGCATATATTAGGAGATAAGGGGTCAAGCCCCCTCCTGACATACCTGTGTGGAAGATGAGGATATTTTTAGTCTGTATTGTATGTTTTTCATAAAAGGGTGAGGGGCACCAAGAGACCTGAGAGGCGGTGGTATAATATTAACATTCTTCTTGTCCTTGCAGGCTCGGGGATCTGGAGGTGGCAGGAGACGAAATGATGCTGCCTCCCAGGATGATCATGACAAACCCTATGTTTGTGACAGTAAGTAGCAGCCAGACAACTGACTCTGCTTCAAGCCTGGTACTACCATCTCGGTGCACTCAGGGCTTCATCTTTTCCTTTTCAGCAAAGTATTCTGCTGCTCTCTGACTTGCATGTTTGCCACCTGCTGCTGCTGCTGCTCTTGGTGTTTTTCTGTGAAGGAAATAAAATTAAGTCCTCAGCAAGACTCCACTTCCCTTTGCACTATAATAAATCATCTCTTGTATTTTCTTTCTCTCTCCTCTTCCTTTTTTCTGGCTTCTCTGCCTTTTATCTTCTTTTTCCTCATGTAAGATTCACCCTCTATTTCTTTCTCTGTTTCAGATAGTTACAAACAAAAGCATAACTCAAAAATCTCCGATAAAGGTACTTCTCCCTTGTTGTATCACTTCATATATTTGGTGATTCTCTTTCCTTCAATCCTTTTAAAATCTCACTAGGCTAAATTTTGAAGGTCATCTTCTTATCCCTTACTCAGAAAGGACCCTTATGGCATCATCAGGAGCTGAGTCTCCTCAGAAGCAAACACAACTGGAAGGCATGGTTTTGACACTTACTGCCTTTGAAAGTGGCCGTGCTGTTTGTCATCTTGCAGTGGCACTGCTTGTGAAGTTGTGAAGTTCTGCCCAAACAGAAATAGGATACCAGAGTCAAAGTGTAAGGAGGGAACCCAGGGGCTGGTACAGAATGTGTTATTTTACAATCTAGTCCTTGGTACTTTTCTTCTTTTGATATTCTTCTTCACTTCATTAATTTTGTTTCTGTGAGGGGGACTTACCTTACACACATGCTTTTGAGGTCTCCCACCTTAACACTACTTAAGGTAGTATGTATGTGCAATAGTAATTTCTGCTACTGAGTACTTTCTATCTTACAAAACAGCAAGGTAACAAAATTTAGTAGAAGTAGGAGAATATTAGGTCTTCATTTCTGTGGTCCAAAAATGTTTGGTGCTTTTGAGGAAAATGAGAGCTCCCCATTCTTCAATGTCTACCCTTTTTGCAATATTTCTGATCTTAAAAGACCAACCATTACTATATTGATCTATGAATATTTCCTGCTTATTTTTTAAAATATGAAGAAGTATGGGTCATGCATGGTAAATGAAAGCTATAGTCCATCTATTCAAATTATATTCTTTTATGGTGAGACCAGATGACCCTGAGAAATGGACACATTGGGTGTTGTACTCAGCAAGATGAATATTCTAAGGACAATAAATAGAAATGGAAAAACTTACACATGAATAGGAGTGTCTGAACACATGATCAAGGAAAGAGGGCTCTTTAAGATGTGAGGAGTCAGAAGACTCCTACAGTAGTTAAATAGCTATTCTTGTGCAATGAAAGAATTAAAATGTGTCTTCTAAGACTTATGTCGGAACCTCATATGCATCTTCTTATTGAAGTCCATAGCTTGTTGGTGTATGCATGACTGTCTTTACCTCTTTTCTGGAACATCCTTCTAAATTCAAAGATGCTTGTCTGTAGTGTAGTCATTTTGAACATAATGATCCTTTATTGTCTGATATGGCTCTACTTTTAAATCGTACAGAAACCTCACAACATGCATAGTAGTGATGTGCATATAGTAGATAAAACAGTTAAGATATAGAAGGAGGCAGCAGAAATCTGAGCAAGGTTCTGGCACATTGTTGTACTCACGGAATTTTGCCTTGGCTTACATTTTGAAGCATACGTTTCCTGTTCGGTTTTGGAAAAAAAAATCCTATTCCATTTGGCTGATATCTTTCATTTTTAAGAAACATATAATCAGAGAGTCATAAGAAATTTTAGAATCCAGTGACTTCTTTTCCAGCGTAGATGGCTGAGAGAAGGGTTATGTGGTAGCAGAACTCTTTTACCTTACTGTGAAGCAGAAGGAGAGAGCTGTCCCAACTGTTGTGCCATCACTCAGAAATAACATCCTGCACGTGTTAACTTTCTTTAGAAATATTACATACAGCTCATTGTTAATAACCGGCTTGTTAGTTGAGGTGTCTTTCCTGCATGGGTGATCAGTAGCCCATTAAAGATTTTCTTGAATCTGTTTTTTCTTTGAAAATACTTGCTAGATATTTTTTATAGGTAAATGTCAATCTAATTGTGGTAGGCTAGAAGTATGTTTTGCAGTATTCAGTGTGCAGATGTTTTCAGCAGACAGCATACTTTGGGTGGAAGCATGCAGGTCAAAAATATCGAATGTGTTGCCTGTTTGGGTGAACATTATTCCTAGAAATACATTAGTAGTGTGAATAGTTACCTTAACGGGTTGACATTTTACTTTTTCTGTATATTGTTTAGTTTACTTCCAGGTTGCTTTTCATGTATTCTGATATTTATGTTTGGAAAATGGCTACAGAGAGAACACAAACATATCTAAAACAAATTAATTTTGTTATTTAACTGCATTGTCATAAAAAGTGATTTTGGCGAAGAAATAGTCCACTCTTTTTTAATAGATCTACATTCATATGTATAGGAAACAAGTATATCAATAATCAGTACTTTTTATCCGTATTTGAAACATCCAGTCTCTGTGTCAGTTAGATGATGGAGTGACACCAGGCCTCCATTCCCTCACCACCACCTTCTTCCTTGCTGACACTGTCCCTTGTGTTGGAAGATGGCAAAGATATTCTTGAAAAGGTCTGTCTTGGTTGGAACATGCCATCAATAATATATAAATATTATATATTTATATATAAATACTATAAAAGGTATTTATATAAATACTATAAAACAATAGTAAACCTAGTATTCAAACTGATTGAAAGTATGGAAGGTATGTACTGAATAAGGTTTTGAAAGCTCAAAATTCCTTGTTACTCTGTGTTTAAGAAAAGGTGAGATCTCTGTTTATTTTCTTGTTTTGTGGAATGAAGTATTCTGAAATATTGCAGTTGATTTTATTGTGCATATAGTGTACCAGAAATTTAGAATGAAATATTTGGCTAAGTTGTCATTCAGAGCATGAATAAAATTGTTAGTATAATCGTGAATGTTTTGATTTCATCAAATAAGCAAGTAGAAAACTGGTTGGTCATGTTTTCAAGGAATTCCATGGAACAGTATTGTGCGTTGAGCTGCCTTAGGAAAAAAACCTTGTTAATGAAAGTGGCAGAAAAGCATGGTGTGAGATGGGTATAGGCAAGAAATGGTACCACAGCAGAATGGATTAGCTGCTGTATCAGAGCAGATGTAAATGTGGTTTGAATACCTGGCTAGGTGATAGAGCAGATGTCTGAAAGGATGAAATGTAGCCCTGAGGAGCAAAGCAAAGCCTGTGATGTCAAGCAAGAAGAGTTCAAGATACTCTATTTCAGCTTTTCAAGATAAACTGGGCGTGTGATTTTAGAGGAGAGGCAGAGTGAATGAATGTATGAATACCTACATATGTAACAAGAACTGATGTCATGTGGTTGTCAAATGATCAGCTGGGGAGTCATCAGTCAGAGTGGTCCTACCACAGAAGTCTACTTAGAAACTGTTTTATTATTTTTGGATTGTTTACTATGTATTGCTTTTTATCTTTGGAAAACATAAAAATTTTCTGAAGTTTTATCCAGAAACTTATATTCTAGTATAAAAATTACAACCAATTGTAGCACCTGAGTTTCATGACTCTGGATGTCTATGTCTTCCTTCAGCCAGAGTGGTTCATTTGTGCCAAATCTCTACAAGTTATTAACTTTCTTGCTGTCCATTGTCATTATCTGTGTTAATTCTTTACTTGTTCCCATTGTAACTTACCTACATACATACTTACTTCCATTTTTGTTTTCTGTCCGTATATCTATGAAAGATTTTCCTTATTCATCACTAAAAGGAGTTGTTTCTTTCTCTCTTTTCCTTTTACCAGTATGTCCTTGTCTCCTTTTAGTTTCATACTTGTATAAATTGAAATTTTAGCATAACAACTTACTTTCCTAAGTAAGAAATTTCATATCCTTTATTCATAGTCCTTCTGAGGCTGAGGTATGCATTTGAATCCACTCTTTCTGCAAAATGAGAATTGACTGAAACCTTCTTATGATCTCTGCTGGACCTGAGACTAATGCAACCTTGCTTATACCCAGAGACACTGATTCTGCAGTCTTCTGTAGAAGCTGGTTCTGTTGTCAAAAACTCCTCATTTTTAGGTTTCTCCAAATATTTAACCTGAATTTTCTCTGCTGCAGTTTAAGACCAGCACTTCTTGCTCTCTTCTTAGTGGATAAAATGCCGTTTTTTCCATCTCTGAAAACAGTTACTGTAGCTTCTTCTGGCTGTGCTTTCTTCAGATCTGTTTCTAAGCTTTTTTTTTTTTTTCTCTGAAAAATCTCCAAAAGGTCTCATTTAAGCAGCAGCGGTCAAAACTAAACAGAACATGCTGTTCTGAGACTAGAACCAGTTGAGAAGAAAGAAAATGGTTGATATATCTACATGTAACTTCTTTTTACCTATAGAACTTGGATTTTTGCAGCTTGCTATCACATACGTTTATGAGAGGTACAGAGATGGCTGGCCTACGAGGTCATTTTGCAACCCTTTTTCAATGCAAGACTCTCCTCCCAGTGCTGTATCTTATGTTTCAGTGGCAAAGTAGTTTTCATCTCTGTCCACCATGTGAGTTCATATTCAATGCACCGTTTGCTGTAACTTGTTCCTTCCCTCTTCAACTTGTTTCTACTCAGGCTGATTATCTGTCATCTTTAGTTTCTTCACTGTACTGCTTTGTCATATTTTTACCATATTTTCTTTGTATTTACCAAATGTCGTATTAATATTTACTAATAATGTTACTATTTGAAAGAATTCTTTGATTATTCAAGCTCGTATAATATATTTATATTATTTTTCCAATATTTTTTCCAACAATTAGTTCTCAGCATGTTTGATTTTTTTCACTCTCTGGTCCATCCTCCAAATCAATACTAAAAATAGAGGCAAGCATTAGGCCCCAAATGGACTGTTTCAGGTGCTTGAAGATGTAGAAAGGTGCCATGTTAAGTTTTCAAAAGATTAGGCTCCTAATCCTTGCAGATTTCAGCTGGAGGTAGGCTCCTTAACTGTTTTCCATGAGTATCCCACTAAGTGTCTATCTGCTTGTTTTGTGCCTATAGATCATACAAGACATGGTCCCTAGGGCCCTACATTGAACTTGACTTTGAACTAATGAGAATTACTCAGAACTTCTTCTTTTTTTTTTCTTTTTTTTTTGTTTTGTTTTGTTTTAAAAAATGCTTGACCCTATATTCAAATCATTACAGCTTGAAACATACTCCTAATGTTTCTGTGAATTCATCATCCAGCAAAGTGTTGAAATTTCATACATAATTTCAAGGTTCATTTTTTCTTCTCCATTACCTTCCTCTACTAAACATATCATAGGCTCTGTCAATAAAAGGCTGGAATCTTCAGGTAATTTAAAGGATTTAAGACAAACAGATTCTACTGAATTTCAATGGGAACTGAAGGTCTATCTCTTTCAGTTTCCTTTGAAAATCCCAGTTAAATATTATGGTGTTCTAATTTAACTTGCTTAATGTACTTCCTTGTGCCCTGTTCTTTAGGAAATATTTTCTTCTATGTGTTTCCAAAGTGATTGCTTTAATAATTACCTTAATAACATCTCCTGTCTTCTTTCTCTACTCATTCAAATTGACCTGATCTTGCCATAGTCATTTTAACAAACATCTCATTGATTCTTTGGAGGTTTGCTGGAGTACAAAGGTCTGCAGGATAAATCTTGATGTAGGTTGCTTTTTACCCATTCTCTTAGACTTAATCTGATGTCTTAATTCTCACAGATACTAGGAATGAGTCTGCTACTATTACTACTGTTTCTGCTTAGGACAGACCTTTGGTTAAATATCACTGTGAAAATCCGATTTGAAAATGCTTTGATTATAGCAATATGTTTTTACATGCTTCTCATAAATCTCTACCATGACTTCAGCTTCCTTTTAAACTATTAGCAGTATAAGCTCTAAATCATCTCCTGGTATTATCCTTTCTAGTGAATCCCTAAGTAGTTAATAAGCAGTAAGATCTAGAATAAGGTGATTGTACAGATGAACCCGACAAACAACTCTCCCATCATATCTGCTATACTGGATATTGATTGCTGCACTGTTTGGTAGAGAGGCCATGATTAGAGAGGCAGGAACACTCAACATTATTTTATATTGATTAGCATAGGTGTGAAGTGGGGCACATGGTAAGAGCAGGAACAGAATTGGCTCTGATAGTTGACCATGTTCTGCTCATACAGGGTACCTGCTTCCTCCTTTGCTCCTGCCAGCAATTCCTTTATTAAAATGTGGACGTAAATATTGTTACCAACTCTGCACGTTTTGTTTAAGAGTTCAATGTCCTTGATAAAGCAGGTGGATTCTGAGACTTGTTCTGTTTGGGGACAGTGAAACAAAGACTGTTTCCTATCTACAAAAAATCCTGTAAGAAATAGGTTACCACGTAGCTGCTCTGATAAAAAAGGTGCATATTATGACAGTACTGATCAACAAGGAGCAAACGTGATGTCTTTCCCATCAATGGATGTCAAAATACAGTGTGTTAAAATCTGAGATGTCTTGAAATGCAGAGACTGGGCATGACTGTTGTAATAGTGGTGATTATGTTACCAAACCAGTGCAAAACAAGGATTTTTTTTTTTTTTTTGAGTGGAGTGAGTGGTGTAACAGGAAAACAACTTTGAGGAGTGACTGCCTGCCCAGAGTTAACTTAAGCTTTAGCATTTGACACAATCTAGCTAAGAAGAAAGAACACAGGAAGCAAAGGAGAAAAGAGAAGACAATGAGGGGGCAAGATTCAGTGCAAAAAATGCATATACTCCCCCAATTTCCTGGTTCCACTAAAAACATGGATTGTTTCCTTCTGTCTCATACTGGTGACAGATTGTGCAAAATGTATGTGGAGAGCTGGCTGGAACATAGCTCACAGCCTGCCAAGGACCAAATGTGTAACAATTTCAAAATGACAGCAACACAGCCATTAAATATTTGATGAGGAAGTCTTTTAAGTCATAGATTTCAGACTTCCCTTTAAAGTGGGGGAAGTATTTTATATTACTTTTACTCACAGAGAAACGTAAACAGAGAGGAATTTGCGTATCCAAAGAGTTGCAGGCAGTTACAGGCCAGAACTTAGAACAGAACTTTCTTTTGTGAATTACCGTGTGCATGTGATTAAACTGCCTGCAAATTAGTTTTTTTTTTTTTTTTTTATTCCCCATAACATGGTTGTGTAGCTTCTTCGTTTCAATCTTCAGATTGGAAGGAATTTAAGGTTCATCATAGGAGAGCGTCCGGCGGCCTAATAGCATCTTCTCCTCCTCCCCATCTGTGGTGTTTGATCTGCACTGCTTTGTTACTGCTTACTTACTCAGCCAGTTCCTGAGATGGCATTTACATCGGGTTGGAGCAAAATATACCCTTTAAATGCAGGAGGAATTGGAGTGGGTCACATCCTATAAACTCCTGCTGTTTTCATAGGGCTTGGCTACCTAATTAAAAATCAAGTCCACTTCCCAGTGTTGAGAATCAGGATGAAATCTACCACATGGGAGGATGATGAGCCTATCCAGCAAGGAAAATTAAAGATACGAAAAGGCAAAGCTACTGAAAGGAAGGCAAAGCCACCCAGCAAAGTTTATGAAAAGCATACTGTCATTATGTGCGAGCTGCATACTGTTAGAACATAATTGCCAGCATACATTTCAAACTGGGTGAACCAGTTCTCCTTACGCTTTTGTCAGCTTACAGAATGAGAAAGATGTGGTGTGAGCACCAGTTTGGATATTGAGAACTCATGAATTCTAATCCTGATAATGACAAAGGATTACTGTGTGGGCAAGACACTTAGCCCCTCTGTGGTTCTCTTTTTTCAGCAGTGAAATGAGGGTAATATTTTCCACTTAGAAATGTGGGGGAAGATTAATTAATACTTGAAAAGCCAGTCTTGCAGTGGGAAGAGTTATATAAGAGCTAAGTGTTTATTAATGAGCACCCTTTTATAGAAACTACTTCTTACCACAATGATATGGTAGATTAATAAAATGTGCTCTATCTGGAAAATAAGAGATTAGCATGATTTTGGGAAGATTCAAATTTGTTGGAGAAACCCTGAAGTTCTGACTTAGTTTTTATTCTGGCAAACTCTCTCTGAAGCCATTGGTTCTTTTGCCCAATTAAAATCATGATACCTTTTTGTTCCTATGAAAGTCTAACTTGCATGGGGAATAGGAAATCCCAGCAGTTTCATCTCTTGGCATTGCCTAGGGCTTTTTTTCATGATAGAATATGAATTTGAGAGGAGGAAAAGTCTAGATTCCAAGAAAAAAGCAGATATTTCATCCACAAACCCTTCAAATGATACATGTAAATGGAACTCTTTTGCCTCAACTCTGGCTAAAAAGTGCTCTGACTTCAATTCTAGCCAGGAATGGCTCAGCATGCTGCTGTCCTTGCAGCCTCCCTGGCCATTTGAAAGGTTTTGCCAGTAGGAAGGGCCTAGCTGCAGAATTACTACTGCCTCAGCTTATATCAATTCTTGCTAGTTTTTTTCCTGTTGATCTAGTGTGTATTGCTGGAGGAGGGAAGGTCTGCGAAACCACTTAATTTCCTATGTCACCATAAACTCTGCTGCTAAAATCCCTGCAGGATCCTGTAGGAAGTGGAGGAAGGGCCACAGCCTTGGGACTTTCTGCAGGGAGGGCAGGTTTCGTTTTGTGCATTGATGGAGAAAGTTGGATGAGACCTGTATTCAAGGACTCTACGCTTTTAAAATGTAACAACTATAGAGCTAGAATTGTAGATACGACTTCGGGTAATGCTGAAGGTAATAGAGTCAAGTAGATTTTTTAGGAATATTTTTGTTTTGAAATTAACCCCCCCCCCCGACACACACTTAAATAGGTAACTGGGGCTGGGTTTTAGAGTTTGTCTGTCTGACTTGGCACCAAAGTCACAACAATGCAGAATCAAGCTGTGTAGGAGGAAGACAGAATTGCTTAGCTACTGAGCTGCAAGTGTCTCCTCCCATGTCAGTAGAGCACTGATGATCAGATCATGCTTTGAAAATAATTTAAGCAGGAGTTTTTGAGCAGTGTCAGTAATTCATGGCAGAAGCATGTATTTTTAACTTTTATCTTCAAACACACATGAATAACGGGGATAGAACAGAAGACTTAGTATAACACTCAAATAATCTACTAGGAATGTAAATCTATCTGTTCTGTGAAATTCTAACAGTTGTATAATTAGAAGGAGTTATCTTTTTGAAATCACTTAAACAGTGAGTGTTTTCTAGTTGTCCCTGGATTGATGATTACTTCTGAGTTACATTTTTTTTTTGATATTCAAAAGTGGGGGCTGTCATACAGAACTGTGAATACTTTATTTCTTGACTCACAGTCAGCATCTGTTTCCCTGCTTGTTCTTTGCTTTGTAGAACCACAACAGAGTATAGGAGTAATAGTTGTTTCTCTCCCCAAAATGCAGCAGAAGAGTACCTGCCTGGTACTGGAAGAATCAAGACCAAACTGATGTTTTTTAGAGAGCGTGCATCTAAGGCCAGTCTAGTTGTTCAAAATATCTGTCAATACAGTTAGATTTATGTTTGAAACAAGGGCAGACATTTCAAAGAATGGATGTGCATGGGTACATGAGCATTTTATTCCTTCCCAACTTTTCTCCCTCCCTCTTGCATAAATTAATTTTAAATCAAAGGAATTTCAAAACTTTAAAAAAAAAGTGATAAAACACTGGAAAAATATTTTTTAAAAAATCTGTTCTGTTAAAATAACTGTATTATCATCATCTTTTTATTGATAAAACCCTCTAATAAACCTATTAAGCTTCTGGCACCTTATTGTGCCAGAAGTTTAACATTTGGAGGAAATGCTTCAAACTACTATCCTGTAGTATTTATGAAATCCTAACAATGAAAGAAGAAGCCCCTCAGTCCACACCAAAACAGGACTTCCTAAAGTTTGATGATTTGTGCTTAGATTTCATTTTCCCATCACCACCTGAATTTCTTTTACTGAGGTAAAACACCACTAATATAGCATGTTCAGTGAATGTGCCTAGGGATAGCTTTGATTTTTTCTTCTTTTTTAATAAATGAAAAAAATTTCCAGCCACCAGGACGCATTTTTGTAAATCTACTGGCACAAGTCAAAAAGGACATATTTAAAAAACCCTAAAACTTAGTCTTTCAGACTAAGAGAGCCTGATCAGCACCTCTCACTACATTTGAAGTTTCCTGAATAAACTATTCTTAGATGAAATGGCCAAAAAAGGGGGTAAAAAAAGGAAAAAAGAGAAGACTATTTCGAAGATGACTGATTTCTGGTTATCTCTGAGGCAGTCTAAGAAAGATAGATGTTTGCAAAAATTTCAGAGGAAGGAGACCTTTATTTTGGATCCTAAGGAACAAATGAGGCTCCACTTTACCTGTGGAGAGACTACTGTCTTTCTGTAATGCCATCAAGTAATTGCACTTAGGATTATTACTGGGGTCACAACAGGAAGTAAATATGTATATGCACTGCAGCATGCATTTCAGCTAGCACAGCCAAGTGAAGTTTTAAGGCTAGGTCGTGACTACCCTTTGGAGATTTTTTCAAGCGGTCTAAAAACACAATAGAGACTAGTGACTGCTGGGTCCTGTTCTTTCTTCTGACACCACTTGCTTCGTCTTCCTGAGCAAGCTATGTGGGACTGAGTATTGGGCAAGACATTTATTCCTGTGTGAGATCCTTGAGGCTCATGAAGCTAACACAGTGACTGAAAGTGTGCCTGGAAGGAACAATTTGCAGGGAAGACACTAAGCTTCTCTATCTTTGTTTCCCAATCTTTTAAAATGGCATTAGTGATATTAGGCAGAAGAAAGAGATATCTAAAAGAAAATAGATGTTCAGAGACTGCTTTGAAGATGAAGAGAGAACTTTTAGAGACAACTATTTTTAGAGACAATAAAGTAAATCAAAATCTTACGAAAGTTGAATATATATGTAATGAATCTTAATGATAAAGTTTGACCTAGTGATGCACTTTCTGTGAAAATACAGACCTTTCATGAGCCAGAATTGTTTGATCCTATTCTTAATGTCTGTTGGCTTAATCCTAAATTAAACAAAACTTCAGAAGGAGGATTATCTGTCACACATCGTGTTATTTATTGGGATAGTGAATGTGAAGTTTACCTGGGAAGGTAACAGGACCATCACTGCTAAATGTTCTTCTAGCAAGAAGCTCTTTGTCTTCCTGGGAATCTGTGAATAAACTTATTTAATTACCCTTTTAAAGAAAACCTTATTTTGGGTTTTTTTTCTTTAAATCCTTTTCTCAGAGACCAATAACCAAGAAAATGATGTCCTTTCTTCTCAGTTCAGTTCCCATTGCTGTGCACTGTGGGCATTTCATTTGATTTTCTGGGCAATCTTGTCAGCAATCCCAGCAGAGAAGATCAGGGCTATTGGAGACTGAATGTGCACTTGTCTCTGCCTGTTGGAAGGAGTGCTGGCAGCATGGTGGGAAGAGAGCTTGTTGGGGGACCTCAGGCTGCAGGCCGGCATTCTGTCACCTTTTACTAACATCTGTTGGTAGAGTTTCAGATAAGATTGTCGGGTGCATGATATTGTTGTTGAGGGGGAAGGGGTGTTGTTTTGGAGGACGTTGTAGTTGCAGATAGTACTGATGTTTCCACTCTCTCTTCCCCTCCCTCCTATTTCCTCTCCTCCCAGTCTGCGGCAAGCGTTACAAGAACAGGCCTGGACTGAGCTACCATTACGCTCACACTCACCTCGCCAGCGAAGAGGGAGATGAAGCCCGAGAGCAGGAGACCCGCTCCTCCCCTGTTCACAGAAATGAAAACCACAAACGTGAGTAGTTTTTTTTTTTCCCTTTTGCCTTTGAGATCCTTTTCAGGGCTGTTGCATCCACCTGTGTCTGCTGAGCGGAGGCTGGCGTGATTGCCCGGCTCCTTTGTGAGCGACTGGAACCTGGACGCTTGGAGCTAATCAGCTGCAGCTCACACCGGCGCTGGCTCCGCTAGTCAGGAATTCATTTCAAACCCAGCATTATCTCTGCGGCAAGTCACTTTTCCATTACTGCTCCTGTGGGGAGGAGGTGGCAAGGAGAGGGGAAAAGAAGAGATGTCCAACCTGCTCATCATCAAGCAGCCTCCCAGTGGCTGTTCACAGGGATGTCAAGGGAAAACATTCTGTTTTCAGGAGCTTCTCTTTGTTTTTGTCTTTGACTAAGAGGCCTTTATTCATGTCTCAGTTTTTTAAGGTATGAAATTCACAACACCTATCACCCTTATCCCTGCATCTCCTCCGCAAAAGGAGTGTCCTCACTTTTACCAAAAGCTACTTCTTAATTATAGTTTGGGAAAATCTATGGATTGAAAAGCATTAGTGCTGATCTGGAAGGAGGAGTACTGGAACAAGAGAGGAGAAATGTTCAAACTTTGATTTCCTACACCAGCGTAAGGCTGAAAGAAAATATTGTGGCCAAAAGGGCTCTGTTTGATTGTCCGTCCTTTTCTTTTTAGGCACAGAACTGGGAATCAAGCAGACTGTGTTGTATTACTGATTTTTTGTAAGACCTGGCAAGACTCTTAGTCCCCATTTCTCAGTTTTCCAGTGTGCAATACTGTGTAATAATTGCTTTCACCTTGGGATTTGTGTAGATACCTGTGTTCAATTACAAAAAGTCCTTTCAGATCACTCTGTGGACTTTGTCATTTCAGTTCAAAGTAATGAACAGTGTGGACAAAGGAATAAAATGCTTATGGGAAAAAATACACAGGCAAACACTTTATACTACATTAAGACGAACGGGAAGAAGTGTGGAAGTAGGAAAACATTTTCTTCTAAGCAGGATAATTGATAATTGTCCTCAGGGAGAGAAGGAGGGGGGTTTCCTTCCTCCAAAGCATCTGCTACTAGCCACTGTCTGAGCTTGAAGGGCCATTTTGTCTGATTCCATTTGGCAATCCCTGTGTTTCTGTCACTTTTATGCTCTACCTTTTAGTTATTCACGTGTTTAGTAGTTTCACAGCAGAAGTAATTTTGACTTCTCCAGCTGTTGATAAACTTGAGCTGTCAGTGCAGTAAGAACGACTGCTTGGGCAGGCTGGAGAATGTCAGTATTCAGCCAGTACCTTTTGTTTACTTAGAGTTTATATTATCTCTGAATTTTTTTTTTTCTGTGCATGCAGTAGTTAGTAATACTTGCATATCTAAGAGACATATTGCAGGTTTGTATTAAATTAATATTGATAACGGCCTTGCACAGATGGCCAAAGAAGGGTAGTGTCCCGTACCCTTCAGCTTGTCGCAGAGGCCAAGGACAGTCTCGGTCCTTATCTTTCTGGTGCTTATAGCTTGATAGAAGTTAGCAAAAAGAGGAGCTAGAAAAGCTGAGGAAAGGTTAGATTTTTGCTTTTAAACAGCAAACATTGGCCCCTGCAAAGAGAGGTGTGTTCTGTGCTGCAGGAAGGCAGAGTGGGAGCTGCTCAGGCTTGTGTTCCCCAGAGCCCCTGTGATCTGCCAGATCACTCTGGGATCCAGATTCTTGAGCAGAAAGAATCTGCTTAACAGCTAGCCAGGAGCCAGTGAGGTACAGGCAGTGGCTATATGAGTGTGTAGATCCGCTTTGGATCCGCTTTGGGGAAGGTCCCAGATGCTGGAAGGTAACTCTCCCAAATGGCTTAGCTGTCGCAGTGGCTGTTTGTTCCTTTTTGCCTGTTTGCTTGTTTACAGCCTTGAGCTCAGATCCTGCATCTTTGCTCTTTCACTTGGCAATATTTAATTTATACTGCCATTCATCTTCCATGTGAATGCTAATTGTCCACATTGCTAATGTGCAGTCATTAAATGGTCCCTTTGTACTGGGGGATGGTGGGGAGCCAGGGCATCGGATCCTTCCTCTCCCCTAAGAACTGCTAGGCATGTGTTATGAATTAGATTTGACAGGTCTGCAGTGTTGCAGGGCTTGGGCTTCAAGAATCCTCTCTGCATGGGCTTGGGAGGAGGGAGAAAAGGAGGGAGGGAGGAAGGGGGATGTTAATCCAAACAGCTAATCCACAACCTACTGAACAGGAGAACCAGAGATACGGTATATAGCAGGGTCTGGTTATTTGCTTAGCGGTGTATCAGAGAGATACGAGCAGCCTGATTTAGAAAAGACAAGGCAAATCTAAATGAGCCATTTGGAATTTGTCATGCCGTGGGAGGTGAGCACTGGGTCAACAAAGTTCAGGCAGGCTGCTGCAGTATGAACTTCCTCCCTTTGTATCCGCATCTGCTCTGCCATCACTGCTCCTAGCAGTGTTTGCAGCGACAGAGGCCTTGCTGATGCAGGAGGAGGCTTTCTGGAGCAGGGCTTCTGCAAGATTCAGTTATTGATCCCCTGGCTGGTGCCAGCTCAAGAGCTGATGGCCTCTTCTTTTTCTCCCTCCTGACCCCTACTTCTATCTTTACTCTTTTTCTCACACACAGACCAATTAGGATGGTTCAGTAAATTATCCATGGACTGGAAAAGTGATTCAGATAGGAAGAACTTATCTGAAACTAAGAGCCACTGCATAGGTTTGTATCAAAGGTCATGGATGGATCTAACTACAAAGTCCCACTTCCTTGGCACATCTTGCTGTCCCTGAGTGTTGTAGGTTTTGTTTATTTACATCTCTTTCTCCTTCTGTCCTTTGTCATCTATAGTTTACTCTTTCCCACATAGAAGACTGTTCAACAGTCTTTGTCCTTTGCTTTTCCTGTGTCTTCTTAACCTGTGCTCTTTTAGACCTTTAGTTACTTTGTTTGCCTGTCTTACCTACCCCTTTGGTACAGGGAAATAGCCCTTCCTCAGGACCCAGTCTTGCCTCTGCCTACACACGCATTTATTTTTGACCTGATATAGACTCTCTGATATTTTACATGTGAGCATATGAAATTCTGAAAATGAAGTTATAGAAAACCATTAAAACCTTCCCCAAATCCACCAATGAAAAGAAATGGTCCCACACCATTCTCATCCCTTTTTTATACTGCCTTTTCCTCCACATGTTGGCACTGATAGTGTGAGATTTGTGAGCCCAGGGTGCATCCAAGACTTCCACAAAACACCTGCTGTTCTATTCCATCTCAATCTATGGGTACAGGCCAGCTCTCGGGGCAGCTGGTGCTTATAAATTTTGAGACACTTCTCATATAGGAATTACATTAGACTTTTGTTATTGAAGTGTATGTGTGAATGAATGGACTAGTATAAATGTGCTTGCTTGAGTCTGAGGAGAGTAGGATGGTCTGTCTGTACGGGGAAAAAACTTCCTCTCCTTTAAAAAGGAGCTAATCGTTCATGTAGGTGAAGAGTTTTCCGTGGCAGTTTGCTTTGCAAAGCACTGATTAAAGGCAGCTGTGGGGCAAAGAGCAACTGAACAAGTCTTCGGTCCACAAGCACTTTGGCCAACGACAGTCCTGCAACAAAGCATGTTATGCTGGCTGTGGCTGGCCTAGCTGTTGTGTGCAGGTTGGTTCGTGTGTGCCATACGCTTCGTTAATAAGGAGGCAGCTCACTGCGCTCCTGTCGCTCTGCTAGATTGCACATTTGACCTGTAAAACCACCTGTTTGTATTATTTCATGGCATCAGCCGCTTGTGCCTGGTTGCGTGGCAGATTTTATGATGTGGATAAATCTCTACTGGAGAGACCAGCCAAAGTTGTTTGTGTACTCTAAGCATAATTGGATACCCAGTCTCCAGAGATAAAAAATTAATGTGCTAACCTCAGTGTGCCTCCAAGCTGTCCTCCAGCTCTCCCACACTGTTGTCTTTGAAACATTTTTATTTCCATCCAGGCAGGGGGCTGGCCATGAATAAATGACGAGAGTCAGCCCCTCGGTTGGAGACGAGCTGTTTGTTCCTCTCCACAAGCAGCATCAATTTGAAAAGCTACATCAGGCCTACTTTTTTCCCTGCCTCAGTGCTGATCCTCACTGGGGACTTGGTAGGAGCTACATCTTAATGCAAGGATGCACCAGTGCTCACCTTGTGACAAGAAACCCTGCAGCAGGTGCCTTTCTTGGGAAAATATCTACCTTACCTTGATTTGATGTTTCATTAGTTTACTCTATTTCTTTTTTTTTACCTTTACCAGAGCTAGTTTACATAAAAAAGACAGAAAAAGTAAAAGAAAGAATGGAGATTGCAGAGATTGAAATTGTATAATGGCTTCCACTCAAACCCTGCTTTCAGCTGTAGACATCTCAAACTTTTGTGCTTGTTTGTTAGAAGGCTGAGGGAAAAAAATAGAGCAGTTGCTTAGAGTTTGTAAACAGTGAAACCCCCCCCAATGTTTGCCCCTATGTACAGGGGCACATAGGAGCTTTGAGTTGTTTTTTAGGCAGTTGCTTTTTTTTTGCAGTACTGCCTGACCAGGACCTAAATGTTGTCCATGTGCAACCCTCCTTGAGAAGAAGCACCTATGAGTAGTTTGTGGGAAAATATTTCTACTTTGACTAAATATTTAGATTTTGAAAAATATGTGTTGCTTCAGTAGCATGGGAGCTCTTGAGATGTGAATAATGTGAATAGTATCATTTACACATTTATATTTTTTTTTCTGTCTTGCTATCTGCCTGCTTTTTTTTCTCCCCAGTGTGGAATTAGAGCCAGGTAAACTCCAGAAGATTTGCCTGAATTTGAAATTAGGTGCTATGCCTTCTCACATTCCTCCAGTGAGCAGTTTCCATACCCAAAGTCTACAACATATTGCAGGGACCCATTTCAAGACACTGGCCAAATTTACATGAGTATTGAGGGATGCTGCCTGGACTGGGCTGTGTACTGGGCAGCCTAATCGCTCCACAAGTTCCCTGACCTGATGGGATTAATGTATTTTTATAGCCAGGGGCCAGGTCTTGGGAGAGGTACCCCTCAAAATCAGGAGATTTGTATTTTAAACACATTTAACACTTTTTTTTGTCTGCTTTCCCATTTTTCATCTCCTACTGTTTATTCTCATGAGGTGCTGGACAGTTACAGCATGGTCCATTCCCAAGGATTTATCATGAACACTGAGATTTTGGTCCCTGTTGTAGGTGTTCATGCAGAAGACTGTGAGATCAGCACACAGACTTTTGTATAAAGTGCTGCCTTGAGGTGCAGGAGTGCTGACTCCCAAATCTACAAAATCTGCTTAATTGATACTGAATTTTCCTAGCTGTACCATCTGTTTCCCACCTCCCAGGTTATTCATTAGTTGTTCAACACAAGGGCCATATCAATTCCTGTAAAACATATGATTGAATGTTCTTTCTTCCCCCACATTGAGAGGCTTGCTCTGACTCCTGAGGAGGTACCTGCCTCTCGTAGCCCTCCTTGGCTCTAACTCTTCATGAGCAGGGATACAGGAAAGACGACCTGTCAGAGTTGCTAAAAACTGTGCAAAGGCCATAACTGCTTCTAGCACCACAGCACCAATTAACTCAGAGGAGATGAATCCAGATACAAGTGAGAACTGGCAGTAGCTGCAGTGCCTGGTTCGCACCACTTCCTCCAGCAGTGCAGCCGACTTCTCTGGCTCCCTGTAAAGGATGTACCCAAGCTCTTCAGTGCAGTGTTGAGATCCTGAGCTGGCAGAGGCCCCCAAAGCTGTGCAGTCCGGTTAGCTCGGCTCTGGGAACAGAATAGCAGTGGTTTCCCAGTGCTACACCCAAATTCACACACGCTCCAGGCAGACCTGATTAGGTTGAGTATGGTGCAACATCAACACAGTTGTACCCCTACCAACCCAAGCTGAACTTACAGCCTGCTGGAGGGTGTCTGTATCAAGTGCCCCAATACTTCCAGGTTTGGATTTAACCAGCGTGCTTATCTCTGATGTTAATGATAGTGTAAACATACCCAATGAGACTGGCCTTTTCCTCTAATTCAGTTTGATTTACATTTTTCCCTGGAGAACTGCAGTGAAAAAATGCCTGCATGTAGTTTGTTGGCAAGGCCAGCACAGAAATGACTGTGCACATCTCTGCCTGGCTGTGTACATGTGAGAGAGCCAGAGCCCCAAAGGTACCTGAGCTTTACTTGGCCTGTTCTTCACCACACCAGGGATTATACTTCTTTTTTTTCTTTTGTTATGCTGCTCCAGAGCAAGGTCTTGCCCTGAGCGTTGGGCTCAGAGCCACCTCTGCCACCCACCCCTCTGGCTTCCAGCGCTGCTCAGTAAAGCCTGGGAATTAACAAGGTAGATGTGGGTGCATCTCCAACTGGGTGTCCACCTCCTGCTCCACCAGAAGCTGTAATTCAGGGAAAGTCAGAGTCAAACTGCTGTTTTTCTTTTCCCTTCTTTCCTCATTTATGTCTTTTTTTCCTTTTTCTTTTGTTGTAATTTCCTGTTTGAGCCTGCCTATCCTCCACAGATGCATCTTGAACAGCAGATTAAGGGGATGTACTACAATTCCTTACACTTGAGAGATGAAGTAATAACAGGTGGCAAGACCAGAGGCAGCTGGAGCCTGGCACTCTGGTTGCCATGGAAACGGGTCAGACCTGCCGCGGGATGTCAGCGGCGGGAGGGAAGGCGAGCGAGAGATGCGCGAGGGCACTAATCCTATACGTTGGGATTGTATGTCACCAGGTCCTCCAAGGGACTTGACAACGGCAGACCTGGGTTCGCGGCTGGCTTTGAACTGCACAGGCAGCCAAATGCTGGGCTTGCACTTGAATGCTGAGAAAAGGAGAGGAGTTGGAAGGGAAAGCTGGGCCCCGTTTTTTTCTAAGAGAAAGCAAATCCATCCCTTTTTCTCCATTGCGAAGCGCGTTGACTTGATTCAGGCCTACACTGAGGTTCCTGTGGTCTCCATTGTGCTCTGGAAATTTTTATTGCAAAATGAGTAAATGGCCTTTTGAATTGAGTTCAAAGCCTCCAGTGGACTTTTATTGGTTTTGGATCAAGCCCAAGAGAAATAGGTAAGAGCCGGACAAAACATATTTGGAAAAATCCCTTTGGGATGGCACATACGTCTGAGTGTAGTCAATTCACTGTATTCATTTTAATGCACAACTTCTCCCAGAGGTACACGCCCTGGTCCTTGTTCTGCACTACCTTTCCACTCTTGTGGACATTATATAAAAGAGGGATTAAATGCTACCAGACCTAGATTCTTTGCTTGAACTATGGACAAGTTTTATGTTATAGTCAGGTATGAATTTCTTCACAGGTTAAAGAAATATGTAATTATCATTTGGTACCAAGGAACAGAGAATCCAGTTTCTCTTTTCAGCACCGTTTCCAGCTCCAGACGAGTGTTTAAAGATCACAATCCGAATCTCTGAAAGTAATAACTTCACTTAGAAATCAGGAAATAAAAAATTTGGTTTCTTGTTTATTTATATATATATAATTTATCTAGTTATATATTTATAAATATTTATAATATCCATATATTTATATGTATTTATATATTTAAAAGTCACAGTTTGAAGTAAACCCACTGAAAATACTTGTATTCTGAGTTTTCCTGTTGAAAAACAGAGACAAGAATTGCTTCTTCTGAACTTGTTTTCCATTCGAGACACTCTGCATCCATGAGAGCTAGAAAACTGAGATTCTTACTGAGTCACGTGGCTCCAGGACATGACGGAGAAAAGAACAATCCTAATTTCATGATACTGTTTGACTAGAAACAACCTTTGTTTATTTGTTTGTTTATTTTATTAGAATGAAACCATAAGGAAGGTAACTTCCAAGTTTTTGATTACTTGGGGAGGGGAGGATCTAGAACTCCGTTTTAGACCCTTTACCTTCAAAAACAGGAAGGCACAGAAGTTTTTTTAAACAAAAACTCAGTCAAGTTGTTTAGCCTCTTAGGTGTTAACCTACACAGAGAAGTTATCATGTAATGTAATACAGAATAATTAAAAATGTAGTACTTATTTTTCAAGGAGACCTCTCTGAACAACTTTTCTACATTTTAAGCTGGTCTTTATTCTATTTAGCTTAATACAGTTTGAAATTCACTTGATTAAGCTAAAGAAGAAAAAATTTTCTATTACTGAATAGGAGTATACCAAAGTTATTTGGAAATATTAATTTCATTTTACATCTGCATTCTATTTTCATGTGAATGAGCTTTCAGGTACAGAGGAGCCTTTGCAGATCTTTCTGTGGATCTCCTTAATCCGTTTTAATAAGTACTTTATACCAATATACTCTATTTTATGTTGGGGCAGATATGAATGGAAACAGAGGCTTTTCTTGAAATTAGAGAGCCACACCATGTTGAACAAACAAGAGGCACTTTTTAAAATACACCCCCTATGAGCACATATTAGCTCAGGCAATGGAGTCATCAAGGCTTTTGATCTGTGGTTCCAGTTTATAATACAAGAGAAAAATCAGAGGGATTTTTAGATGATCATAGCTAATTTTCAAGGCTTTGCTTTAAAATGGTTTCTTATTCTGTATGAACACTTTAAAAACAACATCTGGTTATATTCATCTGATCCAAATGGTTGAGTTAGCACACCTTGGTGAGTTACTTCTCATTAGCTGAGCTGTCATGTGGCTAAAGCTAGCAGCTTCTGCTTTGTGATTAACTTGTGCAAAAAGTGTATACATAGTCCATTACCATGTCTCAGATGTAAAGCAGCAATGCATCAGCCCCTAGTAACTTAATTGCTTTCACTTGTGAGTTCATTCTTGTATTTACTTTTATGAGTATTTTCATTAATTAAAGGATGGGAGTTGTGTTCGGCTTTTGGTACACAATACCCGTCTCATGAGTACCTTACTGTCTGTGCTTTGTTTCTTAATTCCCTCATCTTCTGTGAGCTACAGTAAAATAGAACTAAAAACTTCCAAGCACACACACACACAAAATCCTTTGAAAATAAGAACTGCACTTACTATCATCCAGAAATCTCTTTATTCCTTAAACCTTCTGTGATCTAGCCTGGGGCTAGATCATTGTACAGTACTGATCAAGAAACCAAGCTTGAGTCAGGTTTGATTCTAGTTTTTGCACCTATTAGAACAAAAAAGCATTGAGGAGAATAACATTGCCTGACTTGCTTGGCTATGAAGATGCATTATTTAACACATCATTGCTGCAACTTCAGGAACTTCTCGTCTGTGTACAACTTTCAGATCTGACATCCCTTTTGGTCTGCTGAAGGAAGTCTATAGTTTTGACTGACATATATACATAAATACATATATAGATGAGCATATATGCACTCACATTAAAAATTAAATTGTAAGAAAAAGGGGGAAAAGAGGAGGTGGTCAGGAACAAGTCTGTTCCCTTGTCAATAGTCCAGGAGAATATTTTCAGTTTCATCACATTCCACCTGTCCCACAAACTGTACACAAATTGCTCAGCATACATATTTTCACAAGATTCTCTGTCCCATTTCCAGGACAACTGTCAGTTGTCTCAAAGCAACTCACAAGTTACTTCGCAAAATTTAAGTCAGTGTTCCCAGAGTATTGCGTCTATTACACCATCCTGAGCAGTGGTAGAAGTAATGCTTTTTACTTAACCCAGTGGCTGGCACCTTGAAATCTTGTTTGCATTTGTGGCCTCACCACAAAATTCTTGTGTGTTCTTGAGTAAGTGATTTAATCTTTCTATCTCCAAGTTTTTCCAGCTGTAAAATGCAATGATGCCTCTTCACCATGAAACTTAATTAGCACTTTGGTTAGAGTCAATGGCAAAAGAGACTTCTGACTTCATTGAGGGTTAGTATTAGGACCTTAGTACCTGTAATGTGCTTTGAGAAACTCGGATGAAAGATGATGTAATAAAGAACAACAACAACAAAAATAAAAATCACTGAAGACAGAACTCACTAAGTTTGCATTTCACATGACCTGTCTTTAGAAGCAGCACAATATAAAGAGGTAATTACTTAATTTTTTCAGAAGTGGGGATAGAGGGGGAAAATAAATGCTAGTGAGATCTGCTATTTAGATGAAAATAAATGCACAGCTAGCCACTTTATGATCATTTTGTTAAAGCTCTTAAAATGAGTTGGTATGCTGGGCTTCCATCTGGTTCCTATTCTTTTTTGCTTATTTTTTATGCAAATATTAACTACCTCTCCACTGACAAGCAAAATGCTAACCTAACAGTAGAAGCTTCTGTCTAATTCTGGGAGAAGTGCGGGTCTGCTATACCAGGACTCATTCAGAATAAAGATCATTATTTAGTAAATATGTCAAGGAATGATGATAATGCAGGAAGAGAATGGTGTATTTGCACCATTATGTTTTTTAATTATTTCTTAATAGCAACTTATCTGCAGTCTTCCAACTACCAATTTCCAAAAAGTTCAATGAATCAACAACTGGAAGAAAATAATTAACCCAAACCTGAAAAATAAATTGAACTCTGAGGAAATTTTAATAAATTTTAATTTTAGCTTTATGTCTTGGCCTGGTACCAGAAACCCTTTAGAATGTCATTGTTCTTTGGGGGAGCTTTGGATGTGGACAAAAACTCTTTCTTAAGGCCATTAGTAAATCATTTCAAAATATCTGGTAAAAATATGCATGTTACAAGATATTCCTTAAAAAGATAATTAAATACAGATGGTACTGTTTAAAGGTCTTCATTTTCTAGTTTGTAAAAATATTGATGGGATAGACTTGGGCCAGGTATACCACTGGGATTTTTAATCTCTAAATTAAAAAAAGAAAACCAAAACCTAACTATCCCCTCCCATCTGCTTCCCCCCTCCCCATCCTATTCCTAGTTAGGGTATGGAGGAACAAGAAGTTTCTCCTCTCTGGAGGGCAGAAAAGAAAAACGGCAGTTCTGATCTCAGTCCTTCTAAAGCAGAGAAGTGAGTGAAACCACATCCTGGAACTGCCTGTCCCTGGAGTATCTGTAGCACTGATGGGGCTCATTTGAGCTTGTTGGTGCATGTTGGTAAGCCTATCACAAATATTTAGGATTTTAAAAGAAATATAAAGCCTACTAGAGAGCCAGCAAGCACAGTGCTAAAGTTCGAAAGACAAAATTAAGGGTAGACCAGAAGAGAGAGAAACTCACAGTTCTTTGCACCTGCCCTGAGTATTCACCCAGTGCTGGACCTGCTGTGCTGCCTGTGCCGCTTCTCCCAGGAGGGCACATACACGCTGCCACAGGTAGCTTACCCTTGGCTGAACCATCCACTGATGACTTCTTTGTGAATATCTGGGGATTTGAACTAACTTTTTAGCTAAGGAGACCCTACTACTTTGAGATGTAATGTCTTTGAAAAAAAAAAAATGGTGAGGGTAGCTACCTTTCCTCCTTGCTACATTTATGTTTTGAGGAATGTGTTTTTTCTTTCTGAGTTTGTATTTTGTGAGTTTACAGTTGTAGCTGCTGTTTGGAAAAACACACTGGGCTTACTGACAGCTTAGGTCTAGTACAGCGTTAGAGACCCTTTATGTTTTCCACGTAGAAATTCCTTGAGTTGTGCAGGGATTCTGTGCTAGAAGGTCCTTGTGAGGGACGAGCCTAGCTGACATTGTAAAGGAAACGGTGAAGTTTACTTCAGGAAAAATATGTATAACATACCTACTTAAAATATGTATTAAATTAATAACATTAAATATAATTAAAAATGTGTACAACATATATATTTAAAATGAAGGTGACTGATTTATACAATTCAGTTTTTGTTCTAATTGAGAACACTTTGGGAAGACTGTGGCCTGCAAACTCATTGAATTAATATCATATCAAAGAGAAGAGGGAGATGTCCAAACTGAATGCCCTTCAAGTAACACTGATTTCTAACCTGACTGCAGCCCAGAAAGGACCAGACGGGGTCATCATTCCTAATAACTACTGTGACTTCTGCCTCGGAGGCTCCAGTATGAACAAAAAAAGTGGCCGGCCTGAGGAACTTGTATCATGCTCAGACTGTGGGCGCTCTGGTAGGTGACTCCTTGCAACTTTCTCATACAAAAGCATTTGTGTAATTCATTTTTTGCATCTTCTGAAGATTTTGAAGAAAGGCAGCATGTCTGGGAGGGAATGGGAAACAAGGCTTTACCTCTTGTCTGTGTTTGTGAGAAAGGATGATTGGGAAATTTGCTGTCATAAAACCCATCGTTGGATTCATGTTTGATGGGGCCTTAAGACATAATAAAGATTTAATGTATTTATTGGCTGCTGTGAACGTTGTTACATGTACTAGTTGTTCTTTAAATGGAAGGAGAAAATCCTATGACAATGTTAAAGAATGGGCTCTGTCTTCAAATGCTGCAATTACAACTATAAATTACTTAGAAGATTTATGAAAGTTGCATGACAAGCATTTCCATTGATTACACATTTCATGCATTTCTTCATCCAAAAAAGAAAAAGGGAGGAAATTATAGGGTAGGAATGGGGGTAGTTCTCAAGAATTATCCTCTTACAAGATGACTATCATTAATTTTGTTTAAAGAGGTTTTTATTTCTCTGTTTTCTTCCTTCTCTCTTTTCAAATGTAGGCAGTTGTGTCTTTCTCATCCTAAGTTGTCTTTATTTCTGGTTCTATGGTTCTATCTTTCTTTTTTTTTTGGGGGGGGGGAATTTTATCCCAGCTGAGCTGTTATTTATAGCTTGGGTGGGAGGTGGTGTTGGTGGTAGAAGGAATGGGAAACCTTTAACAACTGTGTATTCCTGCTTCAGTCCAAGTTTCCAGAGGTGATATGTCTGGATAGTGGTGATAGTAGTGGTGATGAGACCGTTAACAGTAAATCTGAAAAACAAAGAGACCTTGAAATTCGATGTTGCTGCTGCTGCTTCTGTTCTGTAGTCACTGAAAGATGCTTGTTGTTCGATGGCTGAAATGCAACGTGGAGTGTTCTTGTGCCTTCTCATACTCCCACTGAAATTCATAGTAATGCTCTTACCAAATTCAGTAGGAGCAGGAGTACACCCTCACTGGCAAATTGCCTTCTACAGTTGTCGTGACCTCTGAAGATACATTGAAGTGATAATGAGTGGCCAGCAGAGGACCAATGGCAACCCCTTTCGTTTTCTCCAGGGGCTTCTCTATGAGTACTGTGCAGTCACTAGCATAGATCTTTTAGTGTATATGTGTTCGCTTCTTAACAACTAGAAGGGAAGCTCACATGACGTGCGGTGCCATCTTGGAAAATGATTCCCCTTTCCCTTGATTGTAATAGTTCTATATGACTAATTTCAGCATCCTCCATATATTGCACAGTGAGTCAGATTCATGTTTTTTTGCCATTTAAACATTGCTACAATGATTATATCAGAACATAACACGAGCACATTAATTCCCTTGATACCTTAGTGTGATAAAGTAGATCTTCATGTAACCTAAACTGTGCAAAATCAGTTCCATTAAATGCTATCCTTGCACAAATTTTGACTCATCTGAGTCATTCATAAGGGTCTGCAATGGTGTGACAGACAAGTGATGAAAGTGATTAAGGTGCAACCACACACACTAATCTGTAACCTAAAACAGAGAAAACTCTTTGGTGGCTGCCATCTTCCTCTTTCTTGATATTGGAGAACATGTTCATTATACTGAAAGGGAGGTCATGGAAATTATACTGTTTCTTCCCTTCACAAAGTCAGTAAAATCACATCTCTATGAAGTGGTTCATCTACCGATTATTTTGTTATATCCATTTACTTTTTTTGAACAGCATTTAATTCTTTGTTGGTTTCTTAAGCAATGCAGTGTATTTGTTATACCGCTGATTCTTGTAGCTGGAGAGGGACCAAAGACTTGATTATTTAATATCATGTTAGTGTTTCTGAATGATAAAATAGCTGTCCCCTGCAAACTGATGCTTTCATTGTGCTGGAGCACAAGAGACATCTTTTACTCTACCTTTCTTGGAGAAGGAATTTAAGGGGTGTACTATTAATCACCGAATACATTTGACTGACGAGAGAAAATAAGCTTCAGTTTCACAGATTTCAATATTTGACTTTTCTTTTTAAGAGTCTTCTTTTTGTTGTTGTTGTTGTTGTTGTTGTTGCTATTAATGTTCTGTGTGGAGAATTTCCTGTTCCATGTTGAAAGTTGGATTGACATACACTTCTGAACTTCTCAGTGTTCCCCAAGACAGGTCATTTCTCATCTTAGTTGTTTTAGTAGATGAACTGTATATATTTGGGTTTGCCTTTTTTTCTTTTCCTTTTTTTTTTTTTTTTGAAGGAGATGCCATGAAATAGGAATAAAAGCATTTATTTAGTTTACTTTTGCTTAGTTTTCAAAGTGTATTTAATTTTGTCTTCAGAGGAGCCTCTTTAGAGTCAGGTGCGGGGCAGGGAAAAAAGGTAGTCTTGAGGTTGGTAAGGCACCTAATGGGTTATATTTCTATAGCAGTAAATTTCTGACAGTTGCTGCCAGTCTGAAGGACAGTCATTGTGCTTAGAGCTAACGGCGTCTAATTATTTATATGGTCTAAAAATGTTTTAAAATCGATCTAGGTAATCACAAGAAAATATTTTAATGTCTTTTGAAGAGAGGAAAACATCATTAACCCTTTCGCTGCCATAGCTATGGGCACTTGTGTTTGTAGATTTTTTTTTTCTTTTAAAAAGTAACTGTTCCTTCTTTATTTTTCTTACTGCAGTTCTACTGAGCTATGTTGTTGAGGTGCGCGGGCACGTACAAGCACACACCTATGAGCTCGATAGTCTGAATTGTTTAATAATAATGATGATTAAAAAATTATGATGATGATGCCTGTTGCTTAACCCATGTGCTGATATATTCATCATACATGTCAGCTCATTTGGGAAGAGAAGGCAGGAGGGACGAAGCAGCGCCAGCACGCACTACGGAGGACTTGTTCGGTTCCACGTCAGAAAGCGACACCTCGACCTTTCATGGCTTTGACGAGGACGATGCAGAAGAGCCTCTCTCGAGCCGAGGAGGTGGCTGTGGTGGCAGCTCTCCCTCTGCAGAAAAAAGGGGTGGCTGCTAAAATAACTAAAAAGACACATAAACTCTGAGCAATTTGCTGTCCTTTCTACTACTAGGATTATTATTACCTTTTTAAAAAATTTTAGGTCCTTGGGTTTTTGTTTTTTTGTTGTTGTTTTTTGTTATTTTTCCTGTGGGTGTACACTGAAAGCACAAGTGTTTAAAGCTCTTGACAACTACTTTGAAGAGACAGAAGGTTTTGATTCTCCTGTTACTTTTTTTGTTTTAATTTGTTTTTCTCCCACCTCTCCCCTTCTCTTTCTCCTGGGAAACCTGAAATGTGGATTTAATATTTTTTTTAAATAGTGAGCAGAGTTGATTTTCTTGTCTTTTAATATATCAGCAAACCACAAAAAATACAGATGGGTTGGAGAGCGGAAAGCAAACTCAAATAGTTTTTTTTTAATAATTATTATTTATATATTCTATATATTATTAGAGAAAAGATTCTTTTTAAATAAAATACAAAAAACCCCAAAAAGTAATGGATATCTACTTGATAATAGAACTGTTTCTAGAGAACCACTGTGGGCGGACTCTCTCAGAGGACGGGAAACCCTTGGTGTGATGGCTTCTGCATTTTGAGATTTTGCACTTACTGTAGCATGTGGAATTTGGCTCCTCTTGCACACCTGCTACATTTATCTTTAACAGCGTGAAAACGCAAACAGCTCCATGGAAGACCATGACCTTGGGGAACACGTTTCCATACCTCCTTTGGAAACCTTTACACACAATAGATCTCTTCCTCCCTGTATCCCTTCATCTCTTCCTCACTCCGTTTGCTTTTTTTCTTTTCCTTCACTTTTCACCTCATGAAGAGCAATTTCCAAGCACAGAGATGGAATATGAATGGCGAACCATAGACTTCAAAGACAGAACAGATGGAGGAGCAGAATCATGGAAGAAAAGATACGGAAAAATACCTCACCTATATTTTTCTTTCCATTTTTGTATTTTAATTCAGATCGTTTTTTCTGTGTCGCCCAGATTTTTCTCTCTGTAGTGTCTTGTCAGACACTTAGCTTGCTTTTCGATAGCTTCTTTTGAAATAAACCAAAGCAATACTCATTAAAAGTTCCAAGGGCAATGGAGAAGAGAGTGACTCCCTTCCCAGCGACTGTCCCAGGAAAGAGGAAGCATGCAGCAGGACTGGAAAGGTATGTCCCAGCTGAAATGTCTTCCACTCATTGTGAAATCTCTGTGCCCTGGATTTTCAGCAGACCGTTGCCTGAGATTAGTTGTAGGAGTAAATCCTAGGGATTAAACTGTGTTGTGAATATGTGCCATATTCAGATCTCTTGCGAAGCTAGCGGGAGTTGTATGGGGACAGGATCTAGTCTGGTATGTACAGTCAGGAGTAAAGGCTATAGAAGAATTCAGTGTGTAGGTTCCATTTTACTGTCCTAATGCAGGCAAAGATCTCCCTGAAGGGAGGGCAAGATTAGGTTTTAAGGATGTATTTTTCCTGAGGTGTATAATGCCGATAAATGGTGAAATCATGACCCCATTAAAATCATAGGATGAATTGTCATTTGTTTGGGCAGTATCTAATCCTGAAGCGGGAGGTGTGTGTTTATGATACCAGAACTCAGAATAGATATCCCAGCCTAGCAATGAAAACTTTGGATATATGTTGTTCTACTACATGAATGAGGCCTATCCAAATGGATTACATTTCTCCTGGTTCATTTCCTGAGGTAGCACGATACCATCTATGAGAACTCTTTCAACATTTTTTCTAAAAACTTTAAAAAAAATGATCCAATTATGATGCCTCTCTAATTTTTTTATTGTTGACTTAGACATGAAATAGACAGTGGACAGATTCAGCTTTTGGGTACATGGATATAAATCCAGAATGACTCTATAGACACTTAGACTACATTAATCATTTGTTTTTGGATTTATAGGAAACTGTTTTACAAAATGTTACTAAATACCTCTATGTGCTTATAGCGTAGAACAGTGCATGCAAGAGCCGTGCATATGTGAAAGGAGAAAGTCAATTTTAAACCTTCTCCATGCTGATAATCTTTTTTCTGTTGTTATTCTATTCTTACTGGAGTATTATAATCAATCAAATGTCAAATCAATGATGTTTTGATTCAACAATGCTAATGAAGAGTGTACTTTAGCTTATAAAAACATTCATACTTTCTACAACAAATCTTTTTTTCTCTCAAATAATGCATGAGATAAATTTATAATACTTTGCCACTCTTCTGTATTTACTAAAAGCTCAAATTCCAGATGGTTTTCAGAGGTGAGAAACAGGCATATAGGCATATGTTTTTCCAGAATCCCTGAAAGAGTTATTACTTAGCTTGCATATCCGTAATATTCTGTGTGTTTGTGTGTGTGTGTGCGTGTGTGTGTGCACAGACACGTAGGCACACGTGTTACAATGCAGACATTAAAATAGAAAGGAGTAGAAGTCATGGTGGAAGATGTTCCGTAACCAAGTACGAATGGAACCAGCTCTTGTATGAGGTGCTGTTGGCTCACTTATTTCATATTGACCTTACAGTAGACAAAGAGTAATATCAATAAAGTCAGTAGATTTCCTCTGAGTTTATGTTAATGTAATTGAGAGCAGAATCTGGTCCAGAAGTACCGTTGTTGCCATTTTTCAAAGAAATACCACAAACTTGAAATGCGATAGGTTAAAAAAAATTAAGTTCCAGTTGGTTTCTTGTGCTATTCCTGCCCTTCAGTCTTTGCATTTACATTATGTTATCACTATATTATCTCCCTTAAAAAAAAAATCTTGCCCCTGCTATTGTGTGAAATGTCCATTTGAACAAAAGGGAAATAGAAAGGGAGCAGTACATAAAATGTGCCAAATGCAGGGTAAATAAACAATAATGAAAGAAAACATGATTTCTTGCATCTGTTTCTTGTATCCATGTAGCAATCATGTCACACAGATTAGTAGGTTAAGAAAAGTTTAAAAATTCAAAAAAACACAGCCAATGCTCCTTAAAATAGGAACAGAGTATGTTTTGACGGGAGAAGGCTCACAGGAGAGATGTAGAGACTTCAGTTATCAAGAAGTTGAGGAGAGCTCAGTTTTCATGGGCTGAGAAATGCCAAGATTGATCCGTTTTAGTTCTTTTGTCTACTTTTTACTGCCTAACTCTGAGAGACGGATTCTTTAGCCACTTAGAACGAGCCAGCTGCGTGCGGCTCCCGGTGTAATGGTGGCAGCACAGAGCTCAGCATTTGCAGACTGCTCTGTTCGCTGGCGCTCGCATGCTGCTGCAGCCCATCTGGAGCTCTGTGCTGCGGTACTGACTGTAGTCCTAGCAACCCGTGAGCTAGCTAGCTGAAACACATCCAGGTATGTCTTTCCAAACTCCAGTCTCTGCGTCAACTGCAGGATAGACGTACTCTAAATGTAATTTTTTCCAAGTGGAGTCCTTACCATTGTCTTTTGGGAAACATGCCTAACACTCAGGGCTCTTTGGAAATACAAGCAATATTCAGATGCCCATAATTCATTAAATCAGGATTTGGTTTCACAAATGCAGTCACTATAACAATGCATACTGTCTTAATCCTTTCGCAACCTAACCACCCCTCTTTGTGACAACTGGGTAGTACAGTACAGTACTTCTGAAAGACGCCAAAACAACTCACATACAGTGCATAAAAACCTGCGAGATGACCTTTATCGTTGATGGCATACAAAAATGCACATCGCTTATTTATACCGTTAATGTGTGTATGGACAATCACTGGTTCAGTCTAATTCTGAGAGGGAAGAAGATAAAATAAATTCATCATACAGGAGAGCAGGATTTCTCCAGATGTCTCATGAGATAACCAACACAAGGGAAAACCCACAGCCCCCACTTTCGGAGGGCAGGCTGAGCAGAGTGGCGCTGACTGCAGGAAGGCATTGATCTCAGAGAGGAAATCAAGATGTGGAGCTGGGAGCCAGAAGAGTGCTTGTTTAAACTAGCTTGGAAAGAAGTGTTAACTGTATTAAATGTGTTGATAAGGAAATTAAATATTCTCAGGATAGGTACTGCTGGAATGAAGACTTGAAACAGGGAAAGAGGGTTGGTCAGCTCGTAAGTCAAAAATGAAAGCAAAGCGAAGAAGCTGCTACAGGAGACTTCTCAGATGGACAAGAGAAAACTGGCATCAGTGAGACAGAAAATATATAGGAGGAAGTTTAATAAGCACAGTGGAAAAAAAAAAGAGGAGCCTGACATAGCCAGGTCACAAATGAGGGAACTGCACAGTGCCAATTTTATGTTCAAAGACAGATAAGTCCCAAACGAAGCTAGGAAGTTATAAAGAGTTCTTCATTGTGAAGTCAGGGTTGTACCTAAAAAAAACCCACTCATCTTTTAAATCAGAAAGAACTGTGGTGCTCCATATTCCCCAGTGATTTCAGCAGTTCAGTAAGACCTGCTGTTCTGAGCTCCATAGGAAGATCTTTGAAGGTACAGTCCTTCAACTGATCACAAGTCTTGCTCTTCCAGTCCTCCTCCAAAGACGTCCTTCTTATTAGAGGAAGGTTATCACAAGTCTATCCAGATACTCCGCTGAAGCCTATATGCTTCCACGTGAACCATGTCCCAAAATAAAACTCCAATGTGAAATGTGAATAAAGGAATGTTTCATCTCAGGCCCTAAATTCAGACTTCTCTGTGTTTGATCACGTGAGCTGTCTTCTTAGGCACCTTCCTACTGCTTCATTCTAAAGGATCTTAAGTAAAGACGTGATTTCCTGAGACAGTCTCTGCAAGGTCTGATTCACATATAGGAACGGGTAGAAATAAGGAAGTGACGTGCTGCTTGAGCAATTGAATAGTGGAAGAAAAATCCGTGTAGGATGTGCACTGATCCTTAGCATATTCACATTTGTGGTACTTTAGAGGACATTTTAGCAGGGATGAACCTCAGCTCTTGCATGAAAACAGATTAAAATTTTGAGTACGATAATGTTTATTGAGAAAATTGTAAGAAAATTTGTGACTCTTACATCTAGAAAATAGAGACTGTGAGGAATGTGGTAGAATAGGGACGGAACTGAAACCTGTTTAGTTTCAGTTGGCGCCCTTTCCCCCCTCAGTTTCGTGGGGTGGATATTTATTTTGTTTATATGTAATGGTATTTGGAATAATGTTGTACATATGTGGTAAGGTAATAAAGGATAAGCCTAGACTGCTGAAACAAGACCCAGGGAGAACTTTGCCACTGGCTTCAGAAGGATTAGTGCTGGGCTTTCTTAGCTAGTTGCTCGTATGAATGAAACCTCGCTGTTAATTCGTTTGCTAGCATGGTGTAGACAGGCTCTGAGATGGCTATTTGTTTCAGCTGAATGCGTTATTACAATCCCCTCCCTGCATTGTTTTGCCTTTGAGCTTTTGCATTAGTTAGTTATTCACTTCGAGCTCCAGTCTGTCATTTTACAGTCCTCAGTGTAGGCTCTTGATTGAAGACAGACTCAGGTCAGCCTGCTGCTGCGTGGGGCAGATCAGAAGTGTGTCCAAAGAGTCACTGAGTCCAGACTGTGCTGAGCTACCACTACTCCTGGGTGATCTGCCTGTATTTGGTTAATTATTTTAATTATGTTTTGAGATGGACCCTAAAAGCTAGGACTAAAATGCCATTAAACTATAGGGTTTTCAAAACCTGGGTCCTCATCCAATTTGCCTCTTTCAAATGGCAAGTGGTTTTACCAAATCAGTTCCTCAAGCAAACATTGTATTGACCCCACTGGGAGATGTCTTATTACAAGAACTGCAAAATCTGCCCAGTGTGTATTGTGCTCTAACGTACGTAGATGTTTCCAATAAATGCCAATTCTCTGTGATTTTTTCCTATTTATATGTAATTTCTAACTATGAGTATGAGGCACATGTATGTGTTCATGCTGGCACTGGGTTATTTTGACAAACCCTCACAGTGCAGGAACGTAGCCAAGCTGAATTTTTGCTGACTGAACCATTACAATGAACTCTAGCAACTTTTTTTCTGTTTGCCAGGTACTTGCCAGGGTTAAAAAAGCCCAACCTCTATAAATACTACAGAGCATTGAAATTGGATTGTAACTATTTTTCATATCCCTATATGTATTACTGTAATTGTTAAGTTGCCAATTTCAGCACAAGTAACATGTTATAGTAACATTTAGAAAAAAATAGGTGTTGCAATATTAAGTTCTGATACCTAATAAGCTCAGACACCCCTTGTAAGGGATGCAGCTAGTTCATAACTTTGAGTTATTCTTTCTGTGACTGGCAGCTCTTAGGGTTTTGGGCCTTCATGCCATCCAGAACTGATATAAGAGGTATGGGAAAGACATGGGTAGGTTTTGCATTTTGTGGAAATAAACAGATGATTTTATTGGCTGTCGATATTACTTAGGAGCTTAGCAGTGTAAAACTTAGTCCGCTTATGAACTGAATGCTGTTCAAAATGCAGTTTTGCACTTATTTCCAGAATTTATCATATTGCTGCCAAACCCACGTGTATAGTTCAGACTTCTGAAAGTGTCTTTTGTGCAGTGCTGCATACCCTTGTGGCTCTCTGTAAGTAACTAGTAATATAGCAGTGCAGTCAGAGCAGGATTCCACAAGCAAAAGTCTTAACCTCTAGTAAAGATACAGCTGAGAAGCTGAATGATGAAGCTTATTTAGAGATGTTCATAGTAAGAAAATTTGACAGTGCGTGGTGCCTTCCTTTTGGATATATCCCTTCATATCCCACTTGTCTGCTTTGTATTTGTTCATGGTCCCCATGGTCAGCGGAAACTGAGTTTGTCTAGCTATATTTTCAAAATAAGAACTAAAATCCAAATGGCTTTGGAAGGTTGGTTTGCATTTTTTTTTTTTGTTCTATTCTGAGCAATTGCTTTTGTTGCCTGTTTGTATTTTAGTTTTACTTTGTATTGCCTTTCCTTCTGCAGTCAGCCCTGCCCTCATGGACTCCTACATCCTTCAAGCAAGACATTTCAGAAGAAGGCTGCAAGAAGCCAGGATGCTCTGATACTTCTCTTCTCCTTGCCCTGACCCTGCTGGATCTGTGTTTCATCCGGTACGGGAGCCTGGACTGTGGGAAGCCGGCAGCCAACTGTTCAGAGAAGATCTGGGGATGCCCTAAGCTGGTGCAATACAAAGAATTTTTTTTTTAGTCTTGATTTCACTTTCTTCTAAGTGTGTGTATAAACCTAGGTCAAACTGGAATTGATCTACAGTAGAAATGACTGAAAAAAACAAACTGAAAAAAAGACGTAACTATTTTATTTATTTCAATATTTAAGAGAGAAAAGAAGTGCTGAAGTTGCACAGTATTTTTGTTTGAAATACATTTTACTTCAAATTTTAAATGCAATTTTGTGAAGACATGAGATTTTAAAAAGCACTTAATGTAAAATAAAGACTGAATATTTACTTTAAGGAAAAAACCCATTTTTTAAAATATGAAAATAAAGATCAACTCTGCTCTCTCTCTTACTTTAAAGAAGCCATTCATACATGTGCTGAGTATCTTTGTTTTTTGCAAATTGGATGTGGTAAGTGAAGATTGTTCTGGTTTACTTTCTCCCTAATAATATTTTCCTGTTAGATGCTTAAAACTTAGTTTACTGGCACAAATCTGAACAAAACTGTTGGAAAAGCAAAGACCAGGCTCAGTGGCAAGTTTTTTTTTTTTGTTGCCAGGTTTTCTGTCCAGGTCAAAGGACTGTCTTCTCCCAGTAGGATTGATGTGTCTCTTCTGCATAGTAAAACAGTTTTCACTTTAGTGACTAGGAAATACTTCTGCTGGAAGAGAGCTTTGAAAAAGGAAAAACAACTCTGTTAATTTTGCTCTTATTTTTTACTTTGGTAGTTCCACAGCTGATTCCGAGTAGGTTGTAAAGGTGTCTAAATGTTTGAGTGCTCTGGGCATGGAACGTCCTGTTGGAGTCGAGGATGATTCCATGTGTAGAAGCTGGGTATATTTAGGCCCTCTCTTAAGAACTAGTGGATTTTCGAAAGGATATAGATGCACCTGCATGTCAACAGTAAGCAACAAGGGCAACTTGGGAGGAGAAGAGAGTGAGTTTTCTTAGCTACCATCCTAAATTGTCCTGTAGGGCAGCAGAGAAAGAAGTTCTCGGTCCTTATTCTAAGCTGGTAGTTGTCATCTCAGGTAAAAAGGTGTTCTGCTTCATCCAAGCACTGGAGAACTTTGTTGGCTGCCAGATCTGTTCACAGCAGATAGTGCAGGGCTGTTTGCTGTTGCGTGATGCGGTCTGGTAAGGATGTGGGATAGCGTTGTGTCCGATAAGAAGGGTATTGGACTTGCCTCTGAGAGGAGCCCCTCCCTGTAACAGCTACGCCGGATGTACCTATTGGGATAGACCCAAGGTATAGCTAGAAAAAGTGTCTTTGTTAATGTGGCTTATGTAGATTTGTCTGAGTAAAAAATGCTATGATGTCTACCAAAAAAAAAAAAAATAAAAATGCATAGGTGAAGCTGCCAGAGAGCCTGATCCTGCATTTTGTTTCTCGCATGCCTAAAACTAGAACTCGCCTCTCTGAGTGAGGTCCATATGTCAGGAGCAAAGGATCTTGTCCTCTTCTCCCTTCTCCATCTCCTGCTCCTTCCCAGGGTAGCACATATGGCCAAAAATAGCAGTGAAAAATCTCTGGTAGGCAGTCCTGCTCTCACTAAATTAAATGGCAAAATTTGTCATAATCAGGCCCTTTAGCAGGATGCTTTTGTTTTGTTTATTTGTTGATTGCTAAACTTGCAGTTGGTGAACTGCTGCTAGCAAAAAAAAAAAGGAGAAATAAAATTTAATTTCATCAAACTATAACAAGACGCACAACTGTAATGAAGCTTTGCAAACTGCAGGGTCTGTATTCAATTGTATAATATTCCTGTTAAATAAAAGCTTGGTTCCAATGCCCCTACCGTATATTTCTCTGTAAATACTACTTTATCAAACCAATTCCACAAGGTCTTTTTTACTGCAAATAATCTTCTTTTAAAAAGACATTGTTGGATAACATGCTTGTACGTATACTTTTCTAAGCTCTCCATTGTTTATAATACTCTCTTTGAAGCCTAAAATAAAACTTCCTCCTCTATCGATTTTGTTTTCCTTTTCCATTTTGTAAGTGATGACTTTGTCCTTGTACTTTCTTTCATATTTGTTAATGAAACTTGAAGTTAATCAAAAATTCTCTTCCTTTTTCTCTTTTACTTTCTCTTCTCCATTTGTTGGACTACGGTAACAGGTCCTGTTGCTTGCTATAATGAAGGTAGGCAGGAAATAAAATACTGCTTTTGTGTAGGATTCATATAAATAAGACTGATTATTTCCCATCACTTGGTGCTAATAGTCAGTCTTCTTAAATGTATTTATATTTTAAGAACCTTCCCCATGAGATTGATTGAGTTGTATTAAAGTAATTTAGACTCAAAGGCTGAGTCTAAACTATGTGAGAGGGCTCTTAACACGGATTTAGTGACATTACCTTATGGTATCCCGACCCTATCTATCACATTTTTAATCAATGTGCCAGTCACTGGAGTAGCTGGCTGCCCGTTTCGAAACCTTGGCTTGCTTTGTTGCATTTCCTAATGTAGATCTGAAACCTCCCTTTCCCTTTGCACACACTTGATTAGTAGTAGTATGGCTGTAGGGGTTGCAGAGAGAGAGAAGAAATACTGTTTCAGATCAGCTGGGATTTGCAGCCTTTTCAGGAAATCCTGTGTTTCCTTTCTCCTAAAACACCTCTGTCATTTTTATGAAGCTCTGCTGAGTTTCCTCTGCCCTCCCCAGCATTCCCTGCTGCTGCTAGACACTGTAGATGGCTCTTTCTGCACTGGCAACTGCTTGCCAAAAGAGCAGCTGGGATGTAGTTTTCAAGTGGTCTTCTGAGGTGGGTACAGGACCTTTAGAATAGAGAGACCCCCCTCTAACTCCCCACCGCTGGCCCCAGCAGGTTAAAGGACAAATAATATTGCAAAAGGAGGAAGTGCTACAGATCAGATCAGAAATGAATCTGTCAGGGCAATATAGAAATTACTCTAAACTCCTTGGTATTGTATAGAATGAGATCCTATCTGCAGAATTTTTTACAGTTCTGTATGATACAAAGTGTATTTTTTCAGCAAAGAGTTAATTATTCTTAGCCTTTTTCTATAAGGTTTTCCACATGTATAATTTTAATTTCTATTAGTGTTTGTCTCTTGATTCGCCTGGGGTGAATACAACATGAAAACTGCACTGTTCATGTACAGTCTTTATCGTTTCCTGTGCAAAGCCTTTGGAAGAGTCATTGGAGGAAGGAGAAAACAAAAAGATAGTTTCAACTGCCTTTGCTGTCCCCAGTCACCGTGGCTCTTGGGAACTTGCTTGGGATCTGATAGAATTGCTTGTAAACTGTTTACTGGCTTCTCCTCAGCCATTTTGCAGCTGAGAATGGACTTTCCTTCTTTTGCGTGCTTTGGACACTGAGGGCCAGAGACAGTTGAGAAGGTGAGGCAAGGTGCTATTGCTGCTTCTGAGCTCCACTGAGAAGGTAGCTAAGATGCTATCCTTAGATAGCATGATAGGAAGGAGAGTTTCAAACCCTCACCTACTAACTTCCAATTTCCTTACCTCCTCAGGTATTCTTAAAATAATCTGAGTTGCAGTCTTACAGAACTGCTCTTCCAAAGGCATTTCAGGGGGCAGGTAATCTTTTTCCCCAAAGCAGAGTGAGAACGGAGGGTGTGTGATAAGAAATCCTAACCCTTTGGCTATTGCTACTTTTGCTCTTCTTCTCTTAGCTCCTCTTGAGC
Source organism: Rhea pennata (assembly GCF_028389875.1). Taxonomy (NCBI): domain Eukaryota; kingdom Metazoa; phylum Chordata; class Aves; order Rheiformes; family Rheidae; genus Rhea; species Rhea pennata. The sequence continues at coordinate 14,540,092 of NC_084667.1, read as the reverse complement.
TTTCTGCTGTGCTGCATAGGACAGGGAGACCGTGTGGAGGTTGGATGGAGGGCAGAGCCAAACGCCGACAAATCAAAGAAAGGAAAATTGAAGAAAGGAAGGAAGGAAGCTGCTCCTAGCATCAGTGCACTTTTCTTGTTCAGTAGGTCCTCTGTCCTCCGGTTCCAGCTTGGTTGTCGTTTTCGTTGTCCCCAGTGTGATGGATACACAGAGCAGAGCTAGATGTTTCTGCTAAGGTAACCAGGAGTGAGAGTGTGTGTTGAATTTGGCTTTCATGTATGTCTGTCAACACCCCGATGAGACGAACGAGATCATTCCCACTGCAGCACAGCTATTGTCAGAGGCTGTCAGACTCCAGGGAAAAACTCTGCATAAGTCTTACTTTGAAAACTTTTGTGGAGTGTGTGAGTTTTTTTAAGCTATGGACCTGGAAATATAAATGTTCTAAATGAAAGTTTTAATTCTGTAAAAATCATCTCAAAACAAAAAATATCACTGCTCCCTAAGTCCCAGAGCAGATTTCCTTTGTCATCCTGGCTAGGAACATATCTTATTTTCCCATTCTGTAGAAGGGGTTTTGCTGGTGAGGGTCAGGAGTGACAGGAGAAGAATAAAAATGTCTGCTAGCACTCCTGCATCTAATTGCTGTCCTCACAGCCGGTTCCCTGGGTGAAGATTCATTTGAAGGATGACAAAGCTGAGAGCTGGAATCCTGGGTTCTGTGAGTGGACTGAAAACAGCACTGCCTTCTTTGCTTTGGCCTGGCTATGCTTGTCTAAACTGTGGCTTGTTGTGTTTAAGATCTCTGTTTTCCCTTGGAAAATATTAGATGCTGTATTTTCTTTGTCCACCAAAGCTGGACACTTGCAACAGTTTAGTCCTGTCTTTGATTTTAGTGACAAAAGATGAGAGCCATCATCCTTTTAGTTCACCAGTATGTTTTTTAAAGCCTAACTGCATCTGTTGCTGTTTCAACAAATGCCCTTGCTATGTGTGTAGAAACTCACCACGTCTGTTATTTGATGATCTTTCATCCTTTCAGCCTGTAATTCTCCGTGATACCGTGATGTATGTACCATGATGGGAGAACCATGCCATTTACCTTTAAAAAGTGCAGAGTTCTGGAGTACAGTGTTGTGTTTGCTGATGGTGCCATCCAGGATATGATTGGAAACATTTGTGTATTTAATGTTGTCTAAGGCAGCTATAATAGCTCTGAATGACCTAGGGATAACGATGTGGCTATGGAAAAGGCCATATGCTTTGAATATTGCAAGCTGCGTGGTGGGCTGTTTTCTGAACTGCTGCTACCTGCCTGCACGAGGTCGCCGTACTGGAAAGCTTGTGGGGGTAATTCTGCTTTGGCCTCAGAGCTGATGGGCGTCCTGAGAACGGACAGTTCGGCTCCCCTCAGTGCCTCGTGCTGAGTGGTTGTATCAGAGAAGAGTTTCGTTTCTCACGCTATTCATCTTTCATAACAAACATTCTTATTTATCTTTAGGTTCGTACAGTTGTTTGTGAGTCTTTAAGGGTGATTTTTTGCTTGGACTGAAGTCCCTTCTCGTTCTGCTTCTTCAGTCTTTGCTGTTAATGCCCTGGTGTTGGTAACAATGTGGCTTCACTGTGGGCTGTAGGAGAAGAAAGAATGTGACCAAATCTTTCAGATATAGCCATCTATTTTGAAATAGATTAGGGGTTTGAAATAAGGCTGGAGTGTTGTCAAACATTGCTGAAGACTTAGCTTGCTAATTTAGATTTCTTTCATCAACCATAGTCATTAACTGCTTCGTATATGGTGATTTCAGTGGCCAGTGCTGAGACTAGCTCTCCAAGGTGAGAGGAAATTACTGGATGAGAACCAGTTGAAAGCTGTGCTGTCGCTGAAGGGGTGCTTTTGCTTTAGGGTCAGATAACCAGTGAGATGCAGCTTTTGAGGCTGTGTAGCGCTTTTTATGGTGGAGTTTACCTAGGGTGGTTTTGAGCCTATGTCCACTCACAAATCATAGCTGCTTCGCATCAGTGCTCTCTTGGGAGTGGCTGAATACCGTCAAACAACACTCAAGTCTTTCCAGCCCTCTCCTCAGGCTCAACAGGTCGTTTTAGGTGCAGTGAACTCTGTGACTGGGTCTTGGCTCAGCAGTCTCATCCATTACAGGGATATCTGGGCTTGGGCTTCTTACAAAGCAGGTTCCAGCTCTTTTCAGCCGTTCCACACCAAGGACTGTGTGTCTTTCTGAATGTGTCCATCAGCCCAGTTACTAACTATCCACAAACTCTCTCTGAATTCAGATTGCTCTTATGCTGTTCAGGTAACTGGTCCACAGCCATGCAGTCCTTCACCTGGGGAAGCGGATCTCCTCTGGGCTTGGGAGAGGTGAGCCTCAGTTCCCTTTGAGGTCAGGTCAGCCTTCATTAATTAGCTCTCCAGGCCCTTTCTCGCCTCTGTTACGGATGGGATTTTAGAGGTATTTAGAGAGCTGGAAAAAAAAAATCACAGAGAAGAATTTCCTGAGGAGGGACGAACCTGTTAGGTTCCTCTGGGATTGCTTATATGAATAAGAATTAGGCCCTGTTAGGTACCTGTCATCAAAAATTGCTGAATATCTCCTGGGTAATAGGATGTTGCCTAACAGTGAACGTGAGTGAGGGTGATGAATACCCTCAGTGGCCATTGAGGTGGGGGTGCCCAGCACCTGCTCAGCCCAGCCTGTAGGATGGGAGTTTATAACTCTGCTTTGATAGAGCAGCCCATCAACGGTGCAGTTAGCCAGGACGTGGAAGATCCCTTTGTGGCATTAAGTAAAATAATGTTCTGCTTTCGCATAGCCTCGCTCTGGTTATTCTTTTAGTGCTGGAGAAGAACATGACTAGCAGACTTTTAACAATGGACAACTGAGTCAGCTGCAGTGAAACTGGCTGATTTCTTGTTTAATCTAAGATGATATTTAGCTGCTGTTAAATACTGGTTGTGTAGATTAAAGGAGCAGTATTCACTTGTTACAGGTTAAAGAAGGACCTGCCTTTTGACTTTGTTAATCTGATAGAGCTGGTCCTCTGAGCTCTGAGAAGATAAATAACTGATTTTAGTATGGTACTTTTCTGCTAAGCAGCAAAAAATTCCTACTGTTCTGGTGTCTGTGGCATCATTCTGTTATAGAGTTATTTGAACAGAATGGTTCAAATAACTGAACATAAAAAACTATGATGGGGAGAAATAATTTTGGTTGGATTCACAATAAAATGCATTCTGTTTTTCCCCAATAAAATGACGATTACCCTTTCTCTCCCCCTTCCAAATCTGCTCAGACTTGAATGAAACGTTTAATTTATGAGTATATTTTGCCTTTTTAGAAATAGTTAGCTCAAGCTCACTTTTGAAGCAAGGTATCGTTTCAAAATGAAAAGTCAAACTTTTTGTTTGTAAAATACTGGAACAAGATGTCTCAACCTCTCTGAAAAATCTGTTTCTGCCTCTGCCGTTTCTTAAGCCTTTCTCCTCTTCCATTTTCTTTTGGCTGAAACCAAATTCAAATTCAAATATGTGATCCACAAACAAACTTAAAAATTCCCAATCAAATGGAGAATCAAACTGATGGAGAAGGGGAAATTCCAGCTTCCAGGACTGCATTACAAACGACGGAGAGTGCCTCTAAGAGTCCTACCTGTTCAGCAGCTGAAAGAGTTTCTTTAAATCAATGAGTGACTGGATCAACTTGTTCAAAATTGTGTTCGTTTGTGTTGAGTGAGGCGGTTCTTGTTATGCCTGAGTATGCAGCTACACTGCTATATTAGCAATAGAGTAAATTATGAGCAATTCAGCATGCTTGTGTGGGGGAGTCAGACCTCTTGCATTTACAGCATGTTTCCATAGGTTATGAACCATTTACCCATCATATGCTGAATTTATTTACCTGTATGATGCATGGTTTCCTCATGTAACAGCAGAGAGGTCACTGTGTATGCAACGGCATAGTGTCTTCTGCATAGTTAATAAGTTTATTTATTATTAAAATAATGACATTTAAATGATTTCTCTGGAGTTTGCCATTTGATTTGAAACTTCTGGAACCATTGTGCTAGCAAAGGAAATTAGAGTTGTTCTTAATGCATTCTAGAGGGAAATCTTGTTTGTCCAGAGATAGTCTCCCATCTCCTCCCCTCCTCCCCTCCTCTATTTCATCTGCATAGACCCAACATATTTCCTTTTCACCTGAGAGTTGCTCTGGCTGATGGTGCTTGCTGGTGCATGGGTGAAGTCCCCTCTGAAGTGCTACCTGAAGCCGTGGGCACTTGAGGAGGGCTTCAGTAATACAAAGAGGCGGTGCTGACGCTCTCTGAACGGACCGGGGGGACGTGGGCCTGGTTTCGGCGGAGAGATGCCCATGTCAGAAAGCATTGCCGCCGTCGCTCTCTCCCTGGTAATCCGAGCGGAGAGGCTGAGCTCGGCGAGCCCCGGGGAAACCGCGTGTCCTTCCATGGCTTCCGCCAGCTCGGGTTAGACACACTTTGTCGGGTCAGCGCAGAAAGCTTGTGCTGCCCGTGCTTGGGTGGCTTTTGTGGCTTTGGGGGCTTGGGGGGGGGTGTTCTGGGCCTTTTGTGCAGAAATTGTATTCTGAGGTTATGCTCTACTTGCAGCACAACAGGGCCCCCTTATAAAATGGGAAATGAGGGAAAAGCCCTTCAAAGCCAATGTTCCACCACGTAGGAGCAAACCCACTTGGTGCAGAGTAGCAGCATGGGGCTACGGTCGCTGTGGGCATGTTGGGTGTCCGTGTGGGCTGGGAACAGTTTCAGTGCCTGAAACTTCTGGGGTACTTCTGGCAGATTTGCAGTTTGGTTCCAAACTCCAGTGAAATGTTGGTGAGTGGTTTATGTACGTGTGATCCTATCTCGCACCCTTGCTAGCAGATGGCAGCAGCGGGGTCCAGTGCGTGTCTAGAGAGCCGGTCTCTTCAGGGGTTACCTTGAGATATCGGTGTGCGGGGCAGCGCTGGGAGCCACTGCAGACGTGCTGCCGTCTGTCTGCATTAACCTACGAGTTTAACACCAGGGATGTCCTGAAGAAAGACCTGGTCTTTGGGCAGTAATTGGAGCTGTTGGTTCAAACGGGTGGCAAAGTCCTTGTTCACATTAAAGGAAAGAAAGGAAGGGCAGAGCTTATATCTTGTTTGGTAGGGGGCTTTGATGAAGGTTTTCACATAGCGCTCTAGTGGAAGGCTGTCCAGACTGCTGTTCATCTAGCATTTAAATACCACCCCACTCCTCTGATTATAACTGGAAATTTTGGCTCTTCTGGGTGCTGGGGGTGGAAGCTATGATCTAAGTGGGCTGCCAGGGAGGTGGATTTAATGCACTGGGAAGAGCTGGCTTCACCAAGTTAAAAAGTAAAACAAAACTCAATCCTCCATTCCTATTTTTAGTGTTTATGACCAAGTATTTTTGCTTGGTTGCTCATTTTGAAAGGGTTTAGTGAGCCTGCCAGTTGATTGAAAGCTCTGTGGTGTGTGAGCTGGCCTGGCTGAGGAGCCTGCAGTGCTCAGCGATGAGGTTGGAGCTGGAGTTTTTTTTTTCCCCACAGCAGTTTGTTGAAGGGTAACGAAAATGTCTCCCAGGCACAGGGGATGTTGGCTTTCCAGGTTGTGGTGATTCGTCTTGTCCAGATAAGCAGTCGTCCTCCCACTCTCAAATTTGCATCTCCATCTCCTTTTCCCCTACTTCACCTCACAACCAAATTGCCATACCTACCCTGTACTGCAAGGGATATATTGCTAGGAAGAGTTTACCCAGCCGACCCCCTGTTAGGTGTACCTGCTGGACAGCATTAGCATTCGTTGCCAGTCTTCCTGGGCAGTTCGCACATTATAAATGGGTTTATTCTCGTTATTAGAAGCTGTGTCCCTGGCATATGGAATCTGTGCAGCGCCTGAAGGCAGGTTTCCTTCCTGTTGGTATTGGTAAGCAGCCCAAGTGCCTCTTGGCAATTAGCAGATCATTACCCACAGTGCTGCGCGCATAGAGATGCAGCCTGGTGGGTTTTTTGGAGGTCACTCTGACCTAATTCACCCCCAGGAATTGTACAGTGTTGGCGTGACTTACCAGTGCATTAACAAGCTGATGCCTCACTATGAGGTTATTTGAGTTCTTCCACATTATTTTTCCTAGGCAAGAAATAGCCATTTTGTCCGGCAGCCAACAGCATCTAACAGGGACCAGTGTGAGAAAGGAGGGAGCAGAGTGTTTGTTGGTTTTGCAGTGGGACATCCTGGGCATGCACTGTTTCCTCTGGCTTTACGGTTGGGGGTCCGTTTCTGAACGCTCTCAGTTGCAAAGGTGCTGAGCCCCCTTGCCGTTGTTACTTCTGCCTTATCCCATCTCTGCAGGGAACTGAGCTGGGTGTGGGCCTGCTTTCCCACTGCTCCATGTCACTGTAGGCGTTGCAATTCAGAAGGGTGGGTTTTTCAGTCAAAACAGAGTGTAAGGAGATTGGCTCCATCTATATGTGAGTGCCTCCGGGTGTGATCACGGTTATATCCTGCAGGAGTTGAGTCCAGTGTATGGATGTGCATGATCCATTGCCTGCCTCTCTTTTTAAGGCTTTTACAGAGGTGGTGAAGACAAAGAAGCAGGTCTGATGTGCTGTGCCTCTTGCTTGGCCTCTGCCCCACAGACCTGCCCCTCAAATCTCTGGACTGCATGAAACAGAGGTTCAAGCTTTAGCCCTTCGAGACAGTTTGGACAGGTTTTGACAGGCTTGCTCGGCCAGGGGGATTTATGCAGAGCAGCCAGCACTCAGGGAGAGCATGTCCTTCCTCTCGTGAACCTGCACCTGGAGCCGAGGGCATCACCAGTGTGCACTGTCCTCTGCTCCTCCGGGCCTGCCACCAAGGCTCTCTGAGCAGCTGCAGCTGCAGACTAGGACAGCCTCGAGCTACTCAGGCCAGGGGCTGACCCATCCCCTGAGATGTTAGAGCTCAAGGCTTTAATCAGTCTAAACAGTAAGAAATTCTTCCTTTCCCCATGTAATGTCAGAACCTATCGTCCATGCTACTTGGCTGTGAGATCCAGGCAGTGGACGCTCGGTTTTGCCCCGGTGATGGGGCACAGCCTGCTCCTTGGTCTCGCAGCCCTACACCACCGCAGCTGTACAGGCTTAGAAAGGGCGATTCCCTTGCACATGCTACAGACCGGGTGGTGTGGGGTGATGGACTGATTTGACTAACAAACCGTTAGGATGCCCTGAATTGCTTGCTCACAGCTCCCCTGTGTGCTCTGGAGGTCACCCCCAAATCCCATCCAGATGATCCCCGCCGCGCTGTGCCAGCGGAACTGGTCTGTCTTGTCTGCATCTAATCTGTCTGTGTGCACACGACCATATTTACACAGATACTTGATTTTGTTTATACATGTGTACATCCTTCAAGCCAAATTTTGCTCTCTTTGCAGTCAAGGTTCTTTGTCCCAGATAACGTTCTCCAAGCTTAAAAATGTTTTAGAGGAAATTATGCAGTGTTGTATAGTCAAAGCTGGAGAGCAGGCTGGCTGATGGATTGACTTTCCTACGGCAAAGAAATATTCCAGCAAGTGAGGGATATTTTGGTAGGAAGCCGCAATCCCGCTGTGCCCTTTGGAAGTCAGATGTCTACAGCAACAACGGGGCTAACCCAGGAGAGCTAGCGCGACGTACCGCCACATCTATTCTGCTTTCAGTTCCTGTTGACTCCAGTTATACCTGCCTAACCGATATTGGGATTGAACCAATATGTTTTGCTCAGGGGTTTTATTTGTCTCTTGGGTGAGCTGTTAAAGCGGGTTCTTGTCTGCTGGTGCTGAATATTCAAGCAGTTGTCTGTAATTTATGTGCCTTTCTTCACTGGAACTGGCAGTGCTTGGAAGCAGACTACCATCCCTTGAGTGCAGCTGGCTGCAGCTCCCGAGTGCCAGCGCCACAAAACGCCCCAGCACTTTTTTGTGTGCTTGTTTTAAGTTTCGTCCACACTGGCCAGAAAAAATATAGGGCCAGGAAACAAAATAATGGGAACTATAAAGTCTGCTACGGTTGAATGGTTTCAGAGCTCCATCAATTATTAAAGGAGTTAATTCTTCCACAATTACTGGCATATTGTAGCGTATTAGATTAGAGGAGAGTTGGTCTCTGACCAAATCAGTCTGACCAATCTATTAACCAAGGCCCCTGGGTCCTTTCGGACTTATGTCTTTCGCAGAGTTAGCAGTGCCGGAACACAGTACTATTGGACATGGGGAGAAATAGCCAGAAATTCTCCTTTCCATCAGGAAGTAGAAATTCACATTGGTAGTATTTCCTCTTCTCTTATTCTTTCTAATACTAATAAAATATTGGCTGAACCCAATGTTGCCTACAAGTGAGACTTCCTTTTTAGTTAGTTAATTTGTTTGGTCTTTCCTTGGCATTCCAGCTCCTGGAGTCCTGGGCTTCTAGCAGAACTTGGCCTTTTGGGCTGGTTGTTTTGTTCGCTTTTATCTGGGCAACTTTCTAATCTTCCTGTTTCACCAGGGACTTTTCAAACTGGAACCCTAAAAGGCTCAAGAACTAAAAGGCAAATAAAAAATAACCTAAAAGTAGTTTTAAAAGCCTAGTGATTTGAAAATTTGGCTCGTAGTTTTTGAACATGTGGGACTGGCTGTACTACAATGAGCATGGTAAACTGCATTTTTAGATGGACAAATGAGGCAGAATATTTGTATCATAACCACAAAATGATGTCCCTTATTAGAATTACAATTTACTTTTTCCTTCTTTTTTTACAAATAATGGTAATAATTTCGTCTAATGATGGCATCAGTCAGAGAAATGCTTACTCAGTCTTAGAAAGAGGAAAGTCTGACTTTGCAGTTTGTTTGCATGTAAAGCTTCTATTTTTGGATGGGATTCCTGTGACATTGGCCATTATATCTGTAATATGTATTTGTAGTTGCTTAAAGACCTGAATAGTTATGGAATAAATTCTGACATGAGACAGGCAGGAGCCCTGTGGGGTTTCTTTATGCTATTGATTAAAAATCCCACCACTACACATTGAAGATAAAGGAAAGAATTGAAAAACAGGACACTGTCATCAGACAGAGACACTGAGCACCGGGTATATGTGCCTGGAGGAATTAGGAGAATATTCCTTTTAGCCTGCATAAATAATTTTACCTTTGCTTGGAAAAAGGAGTCTTTGCTTATTTTTTTCTCAGTGTAATCTCTGCTTTTGTTTGAAAAAGGTTATTGATTGGATTGTTAACTTAAACAGTCTGTGGTGGCTGTGACAGAGCACATGGCTGCAATTAATCTCGCAGTGCAGAATCCATTATGGAGGAAGCGCTAATGAGCCCTTCTAGGGCCTTCGCTGGTCACAGAACGCCTGGGCGCAGCAGATTGCTCCTGCCCTTTAATGGCATTTTTGGTCTTTAGTGCTACACAGCTAGTGTAGGCAGAAGAGATTTTTAGCTTTTTTTTTTTTTTTTTTTTTTTTAAGGATATTTATGTTGAAATTTTCCTTACTGACAGCCTACAATTGCACGGAGCGCGGAAGTCTGGAAGTGGTCGCTGAAATGATCCCCCCTCCACCCCTCAGATCAGAGGTCTGGTGGACACAGTGTGCAGTTAAAGCCAGTGGCATGCGAAACGTGGATGTCGCTGTAAAATATGGTCTCAGTCGCAGGGTTCAGATCCAGACTAGCGTTTTGACAAAGATGGGGAAACGTTCAGGGCTGATCTATATTTCAAAATGTTGATTTAAGACAAAGGGACGAGCTGTTGGAAAGCTTCTTAGTGCAAGTTTTATTGTCTATATTGTTTATAGTTATTGTGGCATAGCAGAAGTTTAGGTAGAGAGTAATTATGGTAGATTAGAAACTGTCAATGTTAATGTATCACCATCTTCAATAGAACTGCTCCCTGGGTGTATTTTAGAGTTCTGGCCATTGACTCCAGTGACACTATAAATATGTGCTACTTCTTACTCCTGCAAGCTCTGCAGAGCTCATACAGACATGTGAGAGTGATGTAGAGTTTGCCAGGGCTGAGGCACCACCTGAATAATTAGCTGACTTGCAGCTGCAGACCCTTTCCTGCACCCCTTAACTATAGTAAATGCAGTTTATCACAAGATTAAGAGGTGAGGTGATTTCCTGCTCTTGACCATGTAACTGATAAAATTAAGCAAAAGAATCTTTCCAGCTCTGTGGCTCATGTGCTACAACAGAATCTATAACCTGAACCACATTCTGGGCTGCTCTTTTTTGTAGAGCAAAAATATTTGTAAGGCACACTGCTTTCTTTTCTTTTCTTTTTTTTTTCTTTTTTTTTCTTTTTTTTTTTCTTTTTTTTTTTTAATGATTTTGAATCCAGCAACAGTGGCTTGCTATATGCAGCTGTAGGGCTTTCTCTGTGGGATATTCTGCCACAAAAGCAATACTAAGAAATGCTTTGATCTGGAGCAAGGATGGTCTTCAGTAACACGGCTCCAGCAAGTTTTGGTCCAGTGAATTTTCTCATAGGTCATGAAGAACACTAGGTTTTGAACCAAAGTGGCAGAAAAACAGAGAGCATGATGAAAGCGAGCAGAGAGGGCAGGAGAAAAGATTTTAATTTTTTGAGTATCTACTGACATGCTTGCAGTACGCTACAATGCCTCATCGTGCTGCTGGCAGAAGTAAAAATAGTCTTTCCAGCTACATTAGATTGGGGTCATGATACCACAAGGGAGGTTGTTTAATGTGAAGGAGGGTCTGACTCGGAGGCTAAAGAAAGACTTATCTATGAGGCATTCTTTTTCCTTCAGAAGCATAATAAGCCCTGGGCTAACGGAGTACTCTGTGGCTGTGCAGACATGACTGTGGGCATCTGTTGGCCTCCTTCATAGACACAACATTTGGAGAGGGAGAGCCTGATAGAGTGAATAAATTGGTATTTTCTGCAAAGATTTTCTGCATTTCTGCTAAAAAGAAATCATAGTGGCCCTGCATTATTGTTATTTTCCAAGAGATCCTCAGCCCACATCAGTCCATTTCTTTTAGGCCTGTGGTGGGCATAGTTCTTGAATAGGGCTCTAAAATATGGGATGGTTCACTCTAAGGCTGGGGCAGTATCAGCATGAGATACAGTGCAGAAAACGAAGGGTACAAGGGTATTTTTGAGGGGAGTGAGGAACTGGACAGTCAAGACTGATGGGTGGAAGAGAGCGGGAATGACATGATAAGGGAATGAGATAAAGCAGTGAACGAAATCCTGAACTTATAGTGGTTCAAGAAAGAGAGATTCTCTAGGTGGAGTCTGCAGGGAGCAATGTGCATGTGTGCGTGCAAGCAAATGAGCGTGTGCGTATGGGTATGCGTTTAGCCTCGATTTATTTTTGTAGGTTTGATTCCATTATTTCTGTTTCTTTTCGAACGTGACTGAAGCTATTTAACTGTCCGATTAACTCACACCCCTGTATGAGTTGTTTTCTTTGATGTATTCCAGCACTACACAGCCTTTTTGGAAGCTGAGTTGTGGCCGTTGGGATGAATTCTTCCCGAGGTGCAGTGTGGCACATTTGTGCTATTTACTGGTGTTTGGAATGAGGTTTTGCGTTTGCTGTAAATCAGCCCTGGAGAATCATTTCAGTGTCATGTCAGGTTTTGCCAGTTTGGTAGTATCAGGAAATATATGCTGTCCTCTCAGCAAGAAAAGGTCGCACTTCAAAAAATCTCCTGGAAAGTTGAGATTTAAAGGTCCCCAGAACTTTAGTTTGGGTTTGGTCCACTGTAAATCTCAGTAAAACCTGACTCATTTTATGCTGACGTTTCAAGGGCTCCAAAAACTAATGATCTTCTTAGTCAATCTGAGCTCATCAATACTGTCAAAACATTTCTTTATTCAAAGGCTTATGAGATTGATATTAACAGTGTCATTGATCCCTCCTTCCTTAAATATCTCTTTTATTTTCTGTTCAATTCCCTTAATAACTTGTGTACACACATTCCTTTGTTGGATGGACTTAGTTTTCATATCACTACCATGCGAACGTAACTGGAGAACCAAAATCCTTATGAAGCTCTTCGGTGATTGCACGGGCACATAAAGGAAAGATATTCCTTACGGTATTATTGTGTTACCCAGCACTTCTCAGCAACTGTTTGCTTCACTAACTAGGAAATGTAGAAGCTTCTATATATTGTAGGGTGGTGATGGGGCAGTACAGCACAGCAAAGTACTGCTGACAGGCGCGGTAACGAAGAGAGCACAGCTCTGCCCTCGGCTGCTGTAGCCATGCCTGCTCTTCTTGCTGAGAAACAGCTTTTCGTTCCCTACTCCTGCCTTCCTAGAAAGGTACTTACACCAGGGCGGGTAGAAAAGAAATCTACCAGAGGTGGAAAAACCTGGGCATTTGATGGTGTAGGTTTCTGGAAAGAGAATTCAGCAGTGTCGGATGCGTGTACCTGTATTTGAGGTTTTCTATGCATGTAGGTGAGCAGCTGTATATCCCTGTCCCCTCCTAGACTCTGCACACTAGGAACGCGGATGTGTGTCAGAGAGCAGGGCTAAATACAGGGCTTTCCAAGAAGGAAAGCAGGAGCCTCAGCCTGATAGGGGTGGTTTGGGAGTACAGTGCTTTATTTCAGCGGTATATTTTTCTTGTTTTGTTTTGCAGAAGGAACACTGATCCTACCTTTGGTCTGTTTGTTTGTTTGTATTTTCCCCTCCAGAAAGCCCATTGCTGACCCTGCTACTGTGATACCGCTGTTTTGCAAAGCTGGAGTCGACACGCATGTAGGGGCGGGAGCTGTAACTCTGGCAATTTGTCCTTCCCAATTAGATGTGACTGTTCTGCTAGCTTTCCCTTCTTTATTCCTTTCATTTAGTTCGTTATGGGAGTTGGCTTGGGTTTTTTTTTTTTTTTTTTTTTTTTTTTTCCTTTTGGTTTCTTGTTTTGATCCTGGAATCCTGGAAGGTTAGCTGTGCAATTTGGTTTCTTCTGTGCCAACCAACTTTAGTGGCAGAGCTCTTAAAAAAAAAAAAAAAGAAAAAAAAAAGAAGTTAAAAGCAATATTTCTCCATCCTGTCTCGCTTCTTCTCTGTACACTACTGCTTCCATTTAAGCAAAGTTTACAGAATTGATCCTCCCATTTGGACACAAGGAAGGGAAGCTCTGAAGTGGAGAATAACCTCATTTCAACCAGGTCTTTCAGTTAGGTTGAATCAACGCCAACTGAAACTGTTGTCCAATTTCTATTAAAATGGATGGGCTCTCTCTGAAATTGGGTTTGTGTCTGATTTCACCCTTTCTCTTGTTTTCTTTCAAAAAAAGAAAAATGAAACCCAACCCCTAAACCAAACCATTTTTAAGAGCTCTGAATAAAACTGCTTTGCTATTGGGGGAATGGGTGGGGATGACTGATTTTCTCTTGTGCCCGGCAGCGAAAAGGTTAATGCCTGCTTTCCTCTTTGGTATCTATTAGTTGCAGCCCATGTTGTGATCAGTCCATGTCCATGTGCGTTCTGTTCCCAAACGTAATACCAGTTAATTAACAACAACTAAATGGGTCTTAACAGTGACAGTTGTTTCCCATCTTCCTCAGGACACCCGACCTGCCTGCAGTTCACCACAAACATGACCGAGGCTGTCAAAACCTATCAGTGGCAGTGCATTGAGTGCAAATCCTGCAGCCTTTGTGGGACCTCTGAGAACGATGTGAGTTTATTTAGCTTTTCATACAAACAAGCGTCAGTGCGAGCTACTGTCATGCCTGCCCTTGCGAAGCACTGGCAATGGCACGGGCCATCGCCTTATTGCTTCTATACATCTTCTAGGAAGCGCCGCTTCTGAGAATGGAGCTGTGCTTCTCCTCAGTGACCCCGTCAGCTGCTGGTCTTTGCTGAAATTACCATGGGTATCATATAGGGCCATTTAAGATGACAGTTCTTGTGGTTTGGATGCTTGTTCAATAGAAATTAGTCAGAGGCCATAAACTCACATTGCAGGAGGCAGTAGAAGGGTGATATTTTCAATATTGTAAACAGGAGCAGTGACAGGTATGCATCTTCTGTCCCTGATTTTACTTAGTTCCTTGGCATGATTTTCAATCTTAATTATAAAAGACTTGAGAGTCAGGACAACACTTGGATTGGAAGGACTAAGCCTTTCTCTCATCATCTAATCACCTATTCGAGCAATTTCCAAGCTGCGATCCAGAGCCTGCAGCTGAACAGTATCCTCTTTGCGCTCTTCTCATTTAACATCTAATGATAAGGGTGTTTGATAGTCTGTGAGGAACTTTGAGAATTGACAGTGTTTGAAGAAGTTTAGAGATGATCAATTGATCTGCATTCCCTCTAGCATAATAAATTTAAAGCCCAATTCTTTGTTTTACTTTATCATTAAATGAGGAGAACTGAAAGGAGGGAACTGTTCTGTTAGGAGCAGGGGCTGCTTTCAGAGCATTTTTTTTCCCCTTGAGCGTATAAAAGAGCTGCAGACCGCATGGTGGGGACCAGTCATTTCCATCTATTTCACTGAGTGTTCCTTCCTCAGCTGAGTTTTCGAGAACTGGCTAAGTCTAGGCTTTTGATGAGAAAGGACCGACGAGACCCAGAGCGTGGTTATACTGGAGCCTAGCAAAGCGGGGATGTCAGTTCTGCTCTCTCAGGACAGTGTAACCCCTATCTGCAGCTTTTGCTCCTGTGTCAAGAGGCTGCCTGGGAGAAGAAGTCCTCCAGCTCTGGGAGAGATGTTCCCATTAGAAACTAATCTACCTTTGTGATAAAGAGGGCTGTCTGTGGCCTGTCAGAAGTCTGGTGGTTGATTCTGGCTGCACGGATGTGGTCTGTGTTGCCCCTTCTGTTCCCAGTAGCCTCTTTGCTGCAGCTCTGTGTTCATGACTGAACCGCTGGTAACCATGCTTATGTTTTCACCTTGCCAATGGACTAATTTACATCATTTTCTCTCTCTCTTCTTTCCCCACTGTCTTCCCAATGACCCTGCATCAGGACCAGCTGCTCTTCTGTGATGACTGTGACCGTGGCTATCACATGTATTGCTTGAATCCACCAGTCTTTGAGCCTCCAGAAGGTAATGTATGTTAAAGTCTGCTTTGAAAATCACAGTAAACATCCTTGTGGGGAATCCCTGAAGGGATTCCCATCGAGAATACTACTCCTGACTCTTCTGCCCCTTGGTTTTGGAGCAGAGGAGCCTTACAATTATTGGTTCTCTGGCTGAAATCTGCAGAGAGCAGTAGAAATAGAGAAGGAGACACCTGAGTGGTAATGACTGTGGTTTACATGAGGGGTGAGACAAGAATAATTACAAATCAATCATGCATGCAGGAGCTAAATGTTTTTTACTTTGATAAAGAGGAAACTAAATTAGGAGGGGAAAATTTTGAAATGGAACTAATGGTTAGCTGAGGTTTCTGTTTAACTGGGAAATGATGTATTAAAAGTGTCAAAATACAAAGCACCTAGTGGAGATGCCACATCCCAGCTGTGTTGTGACTTGTGTAGAGGGCCTATGAACACAGCGCTGGGGGAACAGTCTGCTTCAGAAACCGACTGGCAATTCCAGTGTTAGGAATATTTGATATCCTACTCAAGCACGCAAATTCTGAGTATTTGGATTTGATGTTGTATATACAACAAGGATTTCTTCATTCACAGGGAGCTGGAGTTGTCATTTGTGCCGGGAGCTTCTCCGAGAGAGAGCGTCAGCTTTTGGTTTCCAGGCCTGAGGAGCTGCAGCAATCAAGAAACACTTTGCTCCCGGTGTTGTGGTATCAGCACACAATTCCCACCCGGAACACAAAGACACAACCCACATCAAAACGAACGGACACTCAAATAGGTGAAGAGGTATCTGTGGCGCTCACTGCCAGAGAGTAGCTGTCACTCATGCAGCACCTCCTGGGCTCTACTAGAAGGATCGTGTGCTTTCCTGATGCTCCAGATGACATCTCTTCACTGCTCTGCATGGTCGCTGCTTACCGTTACGGGCTCACGCGCGTTACCGGAGGGGGAGGGTTGTTATATCGACACGGAGAAGTCAATTTTGTGTGGCCTTGTGCTTTCTGTCTAGTCTTCTTTTTTAAGAAGAAATAGTAACATATCTCCCAAGCAATTAATTGGTGAGCGGTTTGGCTGGGAGCAGCTGCCGTTGTTACTCTTCACAGACTTGACTGGAAATCGCTTTACTGCAAATGCTCCGTCTTCATAGAGGGGCTTTGAGAGTTGCATTAGTTTAATACTTCCTAGGTCGTGGACAACACGCTGTCACTGAGAAAAGCATGGTTAAAAAAAATGTTGGGTGGCACCTTCTCCCCTGGATCAAATTCCTTCCTTCTGCAGATTTCAGAAATCGGGTTTTAGTGTCTCGGAAGGAAGAATAGTAGCCATTATGAACACAGGCGGATGCTTAGAAAGTTCTACCATGTTTAGTATTTCAGGGTATCCAGCTTGCTGTCCCCTGCAGTTCAATTCAGACTCATCATTTTATTTTTTTTAAAAAAAGGTGCAAATGGCTGTGGGTGTGTAAATAAATGATCTGCTGTTTAGCACATAAAACTGAACAAAAGAAAAATATTTTAAGCTGCCTGTAGGCAGTAAAAGTGTGAGTTTTCTGAACAATCTAAAATAAGCTAAAAAAAAAAAAACAACAACATTGATTTAGGGTCAAATGAAGAACTTTTGATTATTTTTTTCAGATTTCTGCGATTGAAAATTGAAATTTTGATTTCAGGAATTTTCTAATCAGGACTTCCAGTATGTCCAAAGTCTTACCATTATTTATTTTGTATGCTCAAAGTAGTTATCAAGATCTAGTTGAATTTGCAAATAGTTTTGTCCCCAGTAGTTTTGCCTGCAACAGTATTTTTTTGAAAACACACATGAAAATTTGCTAAAAAACCTTCCACAGCTCTAGAGAAGGGAACAATTTACTGAGCTTAATAAGAAAAAAAAAAGATATTAGTAGTTATTTTAAAATTTAAATAGAAATAGCTGTACTTTATTTAAACAAACTTCTACTGTGTATAGCAGATAAAAGGCATTTCGCTAGTGGCTCACAACCAAGGTGGAGACTTGATGAATGTTGTTCCACTCTTCAAGCCATGTGAAATGGAGAAACATTAAGCAAGAGCATCAAATGAAAAAATATTTTACCGTTGAAACCCTTTCAATAATTTTGCACGTCATTAGGAGGACAGTGAGGACATTAGAAAAATCATACTGAATATATCTTTAAGGTTAAAAACATGCCACTCCCCCAAATAGGCCCAGAATTATCATTTTTTGGGGGGTGTGATATATATATTACTTCTTATGCAGAGATATAAATGGGATTATAATATAAATTTAAATTTATGATGGTCTCAAGCAGTGTGTGACTCAGTTTGGTTGTACAAGTAGGTAGGGACTCTGAAGATTATATCTGGGATATTTATATTAATTGAAACATTTTTGCAAAATTACATGTCCCTGAATACTTGAAAACATTGTGAAAGTGAGTTAATTTTTTTTCCTTCTCCTGCTAATTACGTTTAGTTAGGATGAACTGTACTGACCTAATGCACTTTTCCTCATTATTTAGCTAGTTTTTTCACCTTTTGCGTTTTGTTCAGCACGCTGAAGGTACCGTGTCGGCTTTTGGATTCTCCCAAGGACCATCACAGCGTATTCTCATGCTGCAGTATTTTAACCTGTTAGAAAAAGGCTTTACGAAGACTTAGAAACTATTTATCCTAGCTGTACAGGACCAAATCTCCCTTAGCGCAGCTGCACTGGCTGCCTTTGAAATTTATTCAGTACCTTAGGCTTTCTGCGTGACACCGCCCAGGCTGGCCAAGAGTACCAAGAAGTCTCAGTGTCAGCCCTGGGGGTGTGAAATGGGAACCCAGGGTCTGCTGCGGACCAGGGTTGGGTGCTGTGTGCCTGGAAAGGGAGTGTTTTGGCAAAAAGAGATAGGAACTGAGAAGAGAAGGTACTGAGGGAAAATGTGGTGGTGCCAGC
Source organism: Rhea pennata (assembly GCF_028389875.1). NCBI lineage: Eukaryota > Metazoa > Chordata > Aves > Rheiformes > Rheidae > Rhea > Rhea pennata. Next base: position 14,522,085 of record NC_084667.1, on the reverse strand, counting down.
GGTAGGAGCAGTAGGGGCGAGTTAGTGCAAAGGCTGGTGTTCAGCTAACAAGATGGTTGGGTTTAGTGAGCTCCATCATAGAAATAAATAGCTGTTACCTTCAAATTTGCGGGTACTTGCACTGGCTTTGGGAGTGCTTGAGACAAATAATGACGAAAATGCATATTGTTTCTGTCTGTGGATTAGGGAGAAAGCAGTGACTAATCCCCTCCTAAGTCTCTGGTAGCCCTTTGCAGGCTTTTGGTGGGGCTGGCAGGTATATTAAGTCAGTGCTCTCTATTCCTGTGACTAAGGCATTGCTAAATGAGCTGTATTCTGCGTGAACATCTGCTTCCCTATTTTGTAGGTTTGATCCATATTGCTGACTATTTTCTCCTCCCACAGCCATTCTGCAGTGAACAGTATCTTTCACATTAAGAAATACTCCTTAATGGCATTGCTGAAGTTTCACCACTAATGAGGTGTGATGGAAGAATAGATTGCTAGATCGTCAATGGCAAAATATTGTTTGCCATATGAGTTTAATAGGATACTTATTTGTGATGCTCCAGTTGCATTTCACTCTCTTCAGCTTTGTGCTGTGTTGCTATATGGCCAGGCAGCTTCAGGTGACTTTTAGTAGCAGCTAAGGTCCCAGTTCTCTCATGCTGAGAACTTCCTCCAGGTACAACCTCCTTCCTTCACAGGCTGAGTCTTAGATAAGAGGCTGGAACATTCCTCTTGGTGACCTTTTTTACTGTGCCTTTATTGCTACACGTCTTGTTGCACTTTGGGAGTATTAATTGATCCACCAAGCAAACAGTGCTGTACCCGTTTTACTGGGCTATGGAAAGGTTATGGCACAGTCATGGGAGAGAGGAAGAGGTGATTAGAAACTCTGAGTACTGATTTCCTATCATCTGGGTACAGCCTTGGGGATGCTCTTTCTGCACAGCTGTGGATGTGAATGACTACATACGGGATTAGGCAAATTCTGAAACACCTTATAAAACTCTGATCTGGTGTGGGCAGCACACATGTGAGGACTCTGACTTTACGTGCTTCTCTTTCTTTCTATGGCAGGACATTGCATTTTGCACTTTCATTGAGTGTCTCTTGCTCAAAGCTTGACACAGGACACGGAGTGCTTGGGAGTATTGTTCCTGCCAGCCTTTAAAAAGGAAATTGGTATATTAAAAAGTAAATATTTGTCATATGATGAGCAGTGAAAAAAGGGGGAAGTTTTTACTGAGAGCTAGCAAAGTCAAGAGGGTGGTGAAAGTTGTTAGACAAAGACAGCTTAGATTTCCATTTAATCCAGTAGCTGAAACCTGAATTTAGCTACAACTCAAGGTGTTGTGCCTTCTCCACTGCTCTGGGGACATGTTGTTGTTGTTGACCTTTTTATTTTTTATTTTATTTTATTTTATTTTTACCAGTGATATATTTGGTAAAGCATGTCTCTACCTGCTCTCCTCTGTGGTGGAATTCACACTCCATGTGTGAAGTTGTTGGCAGCCGTTTGAGGTGATGAATCACTGACATATTTCAAAAGTCATCTATGTAGGCAAGGCAAGCAATATTTTAACACAAATCGGAGCAAACTACCAAGGGAGATGGTAGATTCTGCATCCCCTGATGTTTTCAAATAAAGAATAGGCAGCTTCCCCAAAGATGTATTTCTGGTAAACATAATTTTAGTTAAACACAGGAATGTCTGACTGAAAAAGACTTACATTATACAGGAAGTTAGACTAGATGATGTAATTGTTCTTCCTGTGCTTATTATAAAAACAGATGTTAACCAGTAGAGGAGACGTATTTAAATACAGGCTGTGTCTGAATAATGGCCTTAAACATTTTTGTGAAATCCCTCTCATTTTTAACTCATTTTGGATAACCTAAAAAAGGTCAGTTATAGAAATTCACTTCTCCTGATGCAGTAGAGATGCCCATGATGGCAGCTATATTGCTCTCAGTTAGCTCTCAGTTTTTTTCCAGAGAACGAACAATTCAGACTACACTGAATGAAACCATGTTTGGATCTGGCTTTCCCTCTATCGTACCTCTGTGCTGTATGGTCTAGTTTTCTGCCTCACAGTGGGAAGACTGGCTAGGGAAAGGAGTTGCTGCAGATCTGCAGTGTCAGCCTTGGAAACCAGAGGGGTGGTGAAATGGTCGCGGAAAGGGCGCACAGCCAAGCTGCACCGCCGAGGTGGGTGTGCCCGTTTTACCGGCACCAGCAGAACATTCCCGTTAGCTCTGAAGAGCTAATATCTTTAAGGAACTTGTTGGGGCTCACATTCTGCCCCCAACCAGAGGGCAGAGGGCAGTCAAGTTCCAAAAACTTGACTTTGAGAACCTGGGCTGAATTTGCGGCATTTGCATTAACATACCTTAGACTAGTTCTTGAGCTAAGAAAGCCACTGTTAAGTAAGTGTGTTCTTTTGAAGCAAGCATTACTCAAAATAGCTTTTAAATTGATATTTCTCACCTTTCTTTGAAAGGGTAAATTCTGACTCAAATGAAGAATCTCCTGCTCCGTGCAATATTATGGGACTGCTCTATGTTCTTTACACCTATAGCAAGTGTTTTGACAGGGGTCATTTGGGAGGTGAGAAGTGGATGGGTGTAGAAAGGAATATTAATGAAGCTTGTCACTGCCAGAGGACTTGTTTGCATTGTGTGCAAGGAAATTCCAGGTAGAGCTGGGCATAGTTTTACTGCATGCAATAAACTTAATTCAAAAAAATGTGCTTTTACGGGAACCACAATTATTTGCAAATCCGTGTTGAATCTGACAAGTTATTTCATCCAAAAAATTAAGGAAAATATTAGAGAAGTTGAAAATGTTTATGTCAATCCTTTTAAAGTGAAGCATTTCAACACTGAATTTCAAAGTTAATTCATTTTTAAAATAAAAGAAATAAAGAGCCTGCAATTGAAATGAAACACTTTATTTGAGGGTCAAAGAGTGTTTCAGGTCTATCTGAAAAGAAAATTTCCAAATTTTCTTATTTAGTGCCAAAAGTTGATTATTCAATTCTAACATTGGGTGTCTACTTAATTCAGTTCCAGTGTGTTAAGATCTTGCAAACCAGAAAATGTTACAGTATCTATCTAAAATGAAAAAGAACTGAAATTATCTCAAAAAGTTAGCAGTCATGGAGGAATAGGAATCATTGAGGGTAATGTGAGTGCATTCAGTTAAAAGTAAAAGATGAATAAAACAGAAAGATGTAATCTTGAATGCTAAAAGCATTTTATAATAGTGAGCCCTCTATAATTTATTAATCTTATTTGTCTGTCTGTTTGTCTGTCTAATCATTTGGCAGTGACAGCTGTTAGCCTATAAAACTGTCTTTCAGAGCAGCAGTGGGAGATGCTTCATGTTTTCTAGATATAAAAATCTGGAAAAAGCAAGAGAGAATATATTAGGAGCAGTCTGGCACCAGGCTGGGAGGACAGAAAAAGTAGAAGTGATGGAGAGGGGAAACACGAGAGGGATTGCCTGGTCAATTTGATTAGGGAAGACAGGTGGATGGCACAGACGAAATACTCCCCTGAAATTTTAACTGTTAACCAGTTCTATATTTTTGTGAAAATAGGTTCTGTGGAAAGGAGAAGACAGACTGGACAGATTTCACTATCTGATGAGCTGCCCTTTTGTGTTTATTGTATCCTCTGTAGTTTCTCACTGTAGACACTGAACGTAGTGCTTGGGTGCAGGCACCTTCCCTGGGGAATGGGTTGTGCAGAGTGGGAAAGAATGAGTCAGAACCTCAAGGATGCTCCTGAACTACAAGTAAATAATGTTTCTTTCCCATTTCCAGCTCCCACCATTCCCTCTGTTGCTCTGCCAATGCACGCACCTTCTAGTCCTCCAGCAGACAGGCTTGGGGGCAAGTGGAGATAGGGAGCAGAAGCAACAGAGAAAGGAGAGAAACTGGATATATTCTGAATATACTGGATATACTCCCCTCTAGTCAGTTCTGCCATGACCTGAGCAGCTCATACTTTTATGTGATAAATTAAGTGGCAGGACAAGCAAAGTCTGTGTTAATTTTATTTATCATAGTACAGCAAGGATGTGCTTTCAGGTGGACACACATGTGCTCACGTGTAGCCCATATATAAGGGCTGTCACCAGTGTAAATCACATAGACGCCAGGGCAGGAGCTCCTGCCATGGCAGGGCAGAGGCTGGGTTTGTTGCTCTCTTGCCCGTGTCCCCAGAACATGAGGTCTCCGTTGAAACAGCCCACAGTGAGATGGGCAGAAATGCGCACATGTTAATTGCCATACGTAGGCAATTAATCACCGCTGACCTCAGTGGGAGAAAGCCCGTGTCGGAGAGCTAGTGATCTGCCAGTCTGCTGGCTTCCAAAGTCACATCTGCTCTGTGTGAGGAAGGTAGCTATTTCGTTTTTATAAGTTGAGTTATTAAATATGGGTTTTATCTCTGGGTACGACAGCGATTGTGGCACCTCTGTGAACAGGTGTCCAAGCTCTCTATGCCTCAGTTCTGGCAAAAAGGGAGGCTGGCAATTTTAGCCATCTTCGTAAAGCACTTTGAGCCCCTGTTAGCCAGGTGCAAGTGCTGAGCACCACCACTTGCGACAGTATTGCAGACCCAAGTTGTAGTGGAGGAGGGAGAACAAGGTCTCATGTGCTGTTTGTTTCTGCTAGCCACAGGCTTGAGGTGCTGCCCTGGCAGATGGGACTAGGTGACCTGTCAGGGGCTGGATGCTGAAGGCCCAAGACCCTGCAGAGGAAATGAAAAGCTTTTGTTATTCCCTGTGTTTCCTCCTCTGGTCAAGGTGGGCAGGAGCTGGGACTGGCAGGCAGCCAAATCTGTTTCCAGTGGTGAAATAATTACTAATAGCAATTACTTCTGGGGGCAGGGGAGGGAGTGTGTACACTTTTAGGGTGTACCCCTTTATTTCGTGATGTCGATGAGACTGCCAGGTGTTTTGCACCTGGGGAATCAAGGCACTAGCTTATTAATGTGTCCAACGTATTTCTGCCAGGTTGGATAAAATGCAAGGTATTGTAACAGTATTCACCTGTGCATTTGAAATATACATTGTTACTGCTATTTTGAAATAGGAAACCTACTATTTCCAGATCAACTTACCTCCCCGTGCATGCATAAACTTACAATAAAACACTTCATTACAGAAAATTGCAGATTTTTCAAGTATTGATATTTCCTTTGAGATTTCTGCCTGTCCATTCACCAGCCTGGTTCAGTTCATTGTAACAAATTACAGGTTTCACTTCCCCAGTGGATCAGGAAATGTTCCCTCTCTCCCTACTTTTCAGAAGCCAAGGCAAGAGAAGTGCAGCTTTTATTCTTCTCTATATTTTAAGTGAGTGATAAAGAATGACAAGTCCATTTCAAGCTCATCTTTCCATGTCTTGAATGAATTACTTGGTTGGCTTGGAAAAAGTTCCTTTTTGTGGCACTTGTATGGACTTTGTTAGCACCTGCCTCACTTGTGCATGAGATGATAGTCTGGAGTTTTGTCCCTTTGGAAAGGACCCTTCAATTCTTGCCATATGACTTTGAAACTGCTAATTTTCAGCGAAGAGTCATGTTGTGCCTGGAGTCCTGAAAATCAAGATAAGGATTTTTACTTAAATTTCCGAAGATTTTAAATAAATGCATGTCAAGAAGGCAGAAAAGCCCCTAAGCCCATGGGCTGTGCTGGAACACATGGCTCTCTTACCATCCCGCACAGTGGCAGGACTGCATTTTGATGTCGTCCTTGTACTGCTGATGCAGACTTTGCCAGCAACATTAAAAGAAAACTAGCTGCTCAAAAATCAAAGAAAGAGAATCATAGAATCAGTAAGGTTGGAAGGGACCTCTGGAGATCATCTAGTCCAACCTCCCCACTCAGCAGGGTCACCTACACCATGGTAGACAGGGTTGCATCCAGGTGGGCCTTGAAGATCTCCAGAGAAGGAGACTCCACAACCTCTCGGGGCAACCTGGTCCAGTGCTCCATCACTCTCACAGGGAAGAAATTCCCCCTCACAGTCAGGCGGAACTTGCTGTGCTTCGATTTCTGCCCATTGCCTCTTGTCCTGCCACACAAGACAACTGAAAAGAGTTTGTCCCCGTCCTCTTGACACCCTCCCTTCAGATAGTTATACACAAGACATGAATGTTATATCTAACATACTCTTCTTTCATAGCTCTCCTACGAGTGTAACACAGCAGATGATTGCCTTGTGTCCCTGCATCCTTGTGGAAGGCAACAGCAAGTGTGTGATGGATTTCCACAGGTTATCTCCTTTGAGTTTCATTAAGGATTGTCTTTTATTGATACATCTCATTTTCTCTTCTCTTAAAATAATTTTTTGGATTTCAGAGAAAGTGTGTGCATAAGCCGATTTAAAGGGTCTTGAGCAATTCAGAAAAAGAGGTCCAAGCCAAACCATCAGCTCTCACCTCCCCTTTACTTAGAGATGTTCAACAAACCCTTGATCATTGTAGGAAATCAGATTCTCATGCTGACTTAATCCTAGCACAGCATTAAACTTACACAATACAGACTCTCCCATACTCGTAAAATGCTCTTCAAAAATGCGAGGAGAAAAGTTTCCCCTTTACCGTGAGAGCATTGCGTTTTTCTGTGCTGCAGCAGAGAGCAACACCCTTTGTTTACTCTTTCTTATGGCAGCATAGCCTGGTTCGGCAGTGATCAGGGCAGGCCTGCAAAAAATGTGTCTTTGTGATTTGCAGATGCAACGAGAGGTTCCAGAGCATTGAAGTGAATGGTCACCTATGATAGGCAGTCAAATTTCCTAAGAATCAGAAGGTTGTTTGTATACTAAATTACTTCACCTTTTCCTCATCTGCCATTTCAGACTGTGTTTGCTATTGATAGGTACTTGTTTTTTTTCTCTAGAAATGGTTGTAAAGAAAAACATCAACAGCTAAAATAGAGATTGGGGAAGACTGAGTTAGAATCTTTGCTCTTGATCCTTTGTTTGATAATGAGACAAATTTTCCCAATTACCCAGAGGGGGAAAAGAAGGAGGATAAATCTGTGACAGCATAGCACATCTTTGAGATATAAACTGTGATATCATCAGCTTTCAAATGCACTTTTAAAATGCTCAAGTAGTGATCCCAGAATAGTGACATTCCCCATTTATTCGTTGGTAGAGGCCATTACTGTGTGATGCTGTAGTATTTAATTTTAATTAGGAGACTTAAAGTTGTATATATAAATATATATATATATATTTATGTACCATATTAATGTTATTTACAGTAAATGTGACTCACCTATCAGAAATAGATTTAGGGTCTTATGTGAGAATTAACTGCCTTGAAGGAGAAGAAGGAGCAGGTAGAAAATCTCTGGCTTGCCAAAGGTGTGTCAGTATTTTGAAAGAAAAAAAGAGGCAAAACATTACCCCTTACAACATAGCTGCGATCATATTTGGAGCATGATTTATGGGCACACAAAAGAGTAAATGACAAATAGAGTAATAGAGTAAAAGACAGGCCAGATCCTCAGCTGTCTAAATCAACATTCCTCCATTGACTTTAATGGGCCCAAGAGGCTGGCCTGGTATAAAGAGACCTAGAACTAAATAGTCTTAACCTTAGTCTTTATTCAAAAATTTCTGTTTCTTAATAATTGATCACATCCAACATGTGTAAGGAAACAGGCATTTTTATCCCTGATCAATCTGGTCTGTTTATTCTCAGTTCTAGTTCAGTCTGACTCCAATGATATGATACCACTGTCATAGGCTTCAAAGGAAAGTGAGAAATCTCAGCAGAGAATAACTGTGGAGTAATCAGCAGCTAGGTAATATTTCTCCCTAACTCCAGGGAGTTTGGGCTTGGTTGATCAGCTCTCAGTAGACTGTCTTTCATTTTCTGCAAATAACTCTGTATTGTTATATTAAGAAACAGAAGGAACAGAAGGGCATGATCTTCCTCTTTTGTATCAGACCTTATTTTGCCAGCTCTAACCGCCCCTCCCTTACCTCTTTCTAAATTGTGCCAGTGGTTTTGATCTGTTTATCTCCTCAAATGGGAATCTTTTCCAGCCCCTGTCATTTTTAGCATCTGTCCCTGGAATCAATCCTCTTTGATTCTATTTGTTTTGAATCAGGATGAAGTAAAAGTTGTCACAGCCAGGACATGCCATAGGTTTACTCAGTGGTATTTGAATCTTCTAAGCATTATTTTTCTCCCAACTGTGCTTCCTGACACTATGTTTGCTTTTTAGCCACCCCTGAATGGGGCCATAGTCACCTCTGGGATATTTTTCACCCCTGGTTACAGCTCACCTGGAGCCAGCCTGTTTTACAGTCCATGAAATCGCACAGCGTCTCCCTGGGTGTAGCTGCCAGCACGCTCGCACTCGTTCCCCGGTGCTGCAGCTGGGGAAGTGGTCAAGCTGACGTATGAGTGTGTGAGATCACATCCAGCACGGCTACTCCCTGGAAGCCAAAGTGTTGCTTAGTAACCCACTCATGGAAGTACCAGAAGCATTTTTCAATCTGTCACGTTGGCGAAAAACACTGGCTTCCTGATTTAGAGGCATTCTGCTGTGCTTAGCAGAGCTGTGCTCCATTACCTTGTATCCGTTGCTGTCTGCAAGTGAAGAAATGTACCTCCCATTTATGGGGGGCTGGGGGAGAAAGGCAGCACAGAAAGGGTTTCCACAGGATTGCCTGTGAAACCTTTAGCCAGTTCTTCTGATTCCTAGTCCTCGCCTTAAGTTTCTTCCCATGAGAGATCTCCCCTCATTAAGAAAGCGCACTCCAAGGTCCCATAGCAATTGACCAAACAGGACCCTGCAGCACCTTCACCTACTATGAGACACTACTGCAATAAAACATGGCTGTGTCATACAGCAAGTGGATGAGGTATTGCAATATTTATGTTGTAAGCCTCAGTGTCATGGACAATTGCTACAGAATAATGTACGTCTTTTTTAATGCAGTGGAGTCATAGCAGCTTCACAAGAGCACACAGAACACAAACCATCAGGGATTACATGGTTTCCTCAGTTATGCTCAAATTATTTGTGTTACTGGGAGTTAAATGAAAAACATCCTCTCATTTAAAAATAGACTATAAAGGCTTTTCAGTTATTTCCCTTTCCCTTTTAAAAATAATTCAATTAGGGAGCAAAACATCCAAAAACTGTATTCTGACATAAGAGGCTTGCTCCTTTATCTGGAACTGGTTTATCCTTAAAAACAGCTCTAAAAAGTGTCTCGTGGGTTTTTATTTGTGGTACCTCAATGATTTTGCTATCAAACCTCCTCAGTTTGGAAGTGGAATGGTATTCTAAACAAGGTCTAGTTTTGAGCCCTAGGGTCCTGCTGGGCCCTTCCCATCGCTTCCCATCATCAGACAGAGCAGAGCCATAGGCTGTGTTAGACCACAGTATCACCCATTACCATGGTTTGCCTCTCATCAGATTGCATCCCTGGAAGCCCTCTGCAAAAAACTGAAAGGTTTCCTAAGGACTGTGGAAGGTCCGGAGTGATCTGAAGATAACGTGGTTTGTTAGACAAGTGTTCCCAAGAGTCTCTGTTGGTCTTCAGAGACTCTCTGACTCGTGGCAAATTCTCAATACTGCAGTGAGAAAATTAGTAAGAAGATTTGTTTGTTAAGAAAATTGTTTTTAGTGCAAGGTCAGTAACACACATGACAACAGCAGGCTAAAAATTAACACAGCATAAAGATGGAAAACCATCCCACAACATAGAATCATAGAATGGTAGGGTTGGAAGGGACCTTTGGAGATCATCTAGTCCAGCCCTCAGCATAGCCCTGTACGGGGATTGAAACCACGGCCTTAGCATTAGCAGCACCACGCCCTAACCAACTAAGCTAAACCTGCCCCACTAATGAGAGGTTTTGGATTTGATTTCTGAGGGATTGCTGAGGAAGTGGGTACATTCCTGCAGCCCCTTCTAGCCTAATAGATAAGGTTGGGCATGGGACATAGTGTCTTTCAATTTCAGTTTGCATGTAGTTTAAAAAACACAGAAAGTGACCGAAAATGTTCCTGATGGCTGCTGTGTGGCCGGTGTGAGGACAGTTGATGATCCCCTTGTGGGGCCAAGAGTAGAAGTGTCTGTCTCACACAGTTATTTAGAATGAACTGCCTTCTGTAGGAGGCAGGGGATATTTTTGGTAAGGGAGCCAAAAAGACTGTAGAGGCCCGATCTACGTTTTTGTTCCTAGAACTGGCTGTGCCAGCTCGAGATTGATGGAAATCTTGTGCTTGTGATGCTTTGCTCTGTGGAAAGAGAATTCAGAGAAGCACTACATGTACAATACACTGTTTGTTTTAAAAGTAGCAGCGTATCTATTTCCAGTCTTCTAATACCTTGACCTTGAAATTTGTTTGTAATTAAATAGTCTTGTGTTACGAGGTAGACACTGAAGCAAAAGGACTGCTGTTACAAAGACAGCGGGGTAGGGAAGAACAGCCGGTCTGGATACCTTCTAGGCAACACCTGGAAAGCACATCCATTCCGTGCAGTCACAAGGGAGAAGCACCTCTTTCTTCTGCACAATCTGCAAGATAAAAATGAACTGAGCTGAGAGAGATTTCAGAGAAACTGAGGTAGCTACAAAGCAGGGGGTAGTTTATAAATGTTCATTCTTGCTGTCAGTTTTTGAGTTATCTGTTCACATACTCACAGCCTTCTTTTCAATACTGGGGATGCTTTAGGTTATCTCTGTCTACCCAACTGGTATCTGCTTCTCATTATAGAAAGAAATATAGTTGGGTTGGAACCTTCCCCACTTCCTTGTAGATAATCCACCTGTACCTGATAGATGTGTATGTTAAGTGACTGCATTGCAGTGACTTTTGTAATGCATTAACTGTGGTGTCAAGATAAGATGGCTGGAGAAAACTAGGAATCCATAAAAAGTGTTATCAATAGAAAATCAGTCACCTAAAAGGCAATACAGCTGAAAGTTTCTTATTCTTAGCAACCATCATGTTTTCTACAACACGCCAACCTCTGTATCCCCTAAAGAGCTTTTTATCCTCTTTACAGCAGAAAAGAACTTGACTTTTGTGGCTTTATTCCAAAGTGGAGCCATTGGTGTTCGATCATTTCATAACGTGCTGATGAATTGAAAAACCAGTTTTGACATGGGTTTGCCAACTGCCATAGCTTCCCACTAAAATAATCAAATATCAGCCAATGAATAGATGGAAGGAGTTCTGGGCTGCTGGTGATTGGCTATGCTGTTGAAATTTTAGTCTTCAGGGCAATAGAGGTAAGAAGATTTTGTACCTGGAGAAAAATCCTGCAGTCTCAGATGAAACCATTTGCCCTGTAAGTCACAAGGTAGGTACAGAATGCCACCTAGAATGACTACGTGACTGAAAAAATAAAGATTCTGGCATAATACTGCAGATATCTCCCTCACTTCAGAGAAAAAATGCTCTTCCATGATTGATCCAGGGGTCACAATGTAGATGGGCTCATGAGGCTGGAGAGACAAGTCATTGAGCCCTTGGGAGCTCAATGCTTCAGGTTTCTCTCCTTGTTACAGTGTCTCCAATCATGTAAATATCCATGAATAGGAGAAAAATGTCTGTCAGTACTTTCAGATTCCTTTCCTTTTCAGCTCTATACACTACCTCCAGGTTGCCTGTTGCTACCCCATGTGATGCCTAATTGGCGTTTACGCTATGCTGCTTGGTATTCATTTACTTTTGGTGGCCACAGACTAAGATTACAGATTTGGGAACCAGTGCATAATTGTATGGACAGCTTCTTGTGTTATTTTTCTCTATCTTCCTCTGTAAAGTGTGAACCTTTCTTTTGAACTCTAAAGTGACTGTCTTGTTACCATGTGTGTATGTAGAGATTTGTTTTGATATGACTTGTGTGGACAACCTTTGCTCCTTTTATCTCACACTCAGTTTTCTTAAGTGCTTGATATCTTTGCCAGCCTATTGTCGGGGAGGAGAGGTGGTAGGGTGGGTTCTTACACTTCAAAATTTGGCATTTTTGAGGGAAATATGCACGGTTTTAAGTAGAGCAGTATGAGAATCTAGGGTACTTTCAACTGTTTTTTAGACCTGATCTGATTTCTTCCAGGAGAAGCAGATTGGTTTTGAAACCCTCAGAAAAATATGTTGCTTGAAGCTACAAGCCAGCACTGATCAAGAAGGCCCATCAGTTTGTCATGCATGGAAATGTGCATTATGTTTCTCCTCAATTTGAAGGTATCTAAACACAGAGTGAATCACATCCTCTGCTCATGAAAACTGACATTGCTCCATGGAAGCTAACGGAGCCTCCACAGTTTGCACCAGCCAAGGATCAGGCCTTCTGTGTTTTGGTGGTTAGGAAAACCATGAGCAAAATCCTACAAGAGTTTGGGAGAAGAGGGCCATGTGTGCTGGAGTCTCTCAACTTTGCAGGATTTCCTTGGTATTCATACACATTTGCAAGAATGTATTCCAAACATCTTGTACTGTTATTAGTAACTTGTACTGTAGTTTGTTAGCAGTGTTGACTACCTACGTAGCTAATATTATGTTGCAACTTAGAAAAGGTGTTAACAATTACAGAAAACAGTTTAGAACTTGTATGTACTTTTTTATATATTAAAGCACTTCAATTAAAAATACAAGAAAAAATGTGCCTGTATCCTTTGTTTTATGTCTAAACATCTGTGTGGAAGGAGATGTAAGAGCTCTTTCCAGGATTTGGTACCAATAGGAAGAGATGGCCAAAATCTGGCACAGGACTCTGGATGTTGAAGTTTATTCAACAAACAGAAGATGCCAGTAACCTACTCCAATTCTCCAAGTAAAGCAACTAAAGCTTCCTCTGATACTGAAGCTGGACAAACCCAAGTGCTCGTGGGAAAGACGAACCATTGGTAAGTGATGATTCACGCAGACATGAGATGTTGCAGCAGAGGTGATAACTGAGGAGGAGTTATGGATGAATCTATCTCTATGTTACAGTTCCTTTATTTTTATCACAAAGTACCTTGGGAGGTACTTGGGAGTCATTGGGAGTCTGTCGATGCAAAAGTGGAGGAAAAACTTCCACATTCCAGAATTATTTTAAGACTACTGGAAATTTGTGAGTTTGAGTAATGAAAGAAAGGCATTAGAAAACTGCATGCTACAGGCACAGGCAACGCATGGTCCTTGCCACACATCTCAGAAATTTTCCTTTCACTGGCGCATGTATGAAATGTGCATATCCAAACACTTTCCAGATCACATTGCTGTGGGATCAGAGCGTAAACAGACACCTCTAAAGCAGCTTGTGATTTGGTGATCTCAGCCCAGTTCGTAGTAGCCAGATGCCCATAATATGAAAACAACCATCAGAACTGTCTCTTGCGCTGGCACTGTTAAATCAAAGGGACAATAGGGGAGAATGGCAGTCTTGCTTCTACAAAGAGCCCTTCAATGTCAAATTTGCCATACAGTAGAGGAGCATTCACCTCTGTGGCACAGACCGCAGCCACTCCAGAGAGGAACAAAAGCTCTCAGACAGCACGCAATTAATCCAGCATCTATTAAACCAAGCACGGGCAATTTTGAAGGAATGTAACAGATTTCTGCTTTAAATTATTCTAAGCACTATTTTTTTAACTCTGCATGGTGTGCACAGTTCAAAGTGAAAAACAGGAGCCTGTGTTTCTAGCAGCTGTTATCTTCCTGGTAGATGCTTTACTTCCCCAGCTTCTCATAATCCTCAGAGAAAAAGCAAGTAAAGCTGAGCAGAGGAACAACACTGAACCATCACTGGCTTTCCTACTGCCCACAGCCTCATTCAGGTGCCCCATGCAAGAGCAATTAGCTCCATGAGCAAGGGACCTGGTTTCCTATGGATTTATGACAGTATGTTGCCTTGGTGCTAGAGACTTGGGCAGTTAGGCTCCCTGTGAATGTCTTGAATCCGGATGAGGATTTTATCAGCAACAGGCTCCGGAACGGCTTAGTGAATTTTGAAGTTGCGATACATAAAGAAAAAAGATACACTGCACACTAAATACAGTGACTAAACGTAGTGGTGGGGATGTAAAAGATAACATAGAAACAGATCATACAGAGGTCCTTCCTTAGCAGTAAGGAATGTATCAAAAGTAGGATTGCTGCTGTTTTTATTTCTGTAGGTCTGTATATATATATATATAAAACTTTTTCTGGTACAGCTATATTGATTAGTTGTGTAATCATAACTGCAGTGGTTCAAATAAGAGCCAGAGAGTAGCTGCAGTTGTATGGTATAAAGGTATAAATAAATAGTATGTTTTCATAGAAAAAGAAAATTACCTAGAGATCTAAGCTGGACATGTGTTTTTTAATCTATTTACAAATGCTTTGGAAAAGAGGATCAAAGTGAGGTGAAAAGTTTACTGAGGTTGAAAAATTGTTCTGGGTAGACAAAACAAAAGTTGACTGTGAAGAGTTGCAGAAGTTTCTGACAATAATAAGTGACGGGGTAGTAAAATGACAGATGAAACCTACTGTCGATAAATGCAAAGTAATGCTTCTGGGGAAAAAAAAAGCCCTAATTATACATGCATAATGAGGGGCTCTAAATTAGCCATCACTGTACAGGAAAATGAGCTCAGCATCGTTGTTGTTAATTCTGAGGAAATGACAGGTCAAGGCTGAGCAGGTGTCAAAAAAGCAAGTAAAATGTTAGGAATTATTAGAAGGGGATAAAAAGAGGAGGAAACAGAAAACCTCATTAGGCCCCAGCATGAATCTACATTGTGTCTATCCTGTGCTGGATACCACTTGGCAGCACTGGCCTCTTCTCCAGCCCCCATGTACCTCTGCACCTTCACCTCTATCCCAGCGCACATCCGAAAGCACATAGGAGAGCAAGGACAGGCACACGAAGGAAAGGCAAGAATCACTGGAACTATTGGACGGCTTCCACGTAAGGAGAGAATAAGTACACCAGGACTCTTTGGCTAGGAACAGAGAGGGCAAAGGATGATTTGGTGGAAACCTAAAAAAAAATGAATGACATAGGAGTTAGGGGACATTGAGTGAAATTATTTGGCAGTGGCTTAAGGTTAAAAAAACAATGCTGTTTTTCACACTACATTGTGGAGCTCTTCCACAAAATGTTACAGGGACCAAGAGTACAAATGCACTTGAGAAAGGCATTGACAAAAACATGTAGACAGGTTTGTAGGTTTGTCGGGAACCAGCCACCCTATGAACCAGCTGCACCTCCAGCCCCAGAGGCTGCCAAGCATTGGGCTTCCAGCAGCAGAGCAGATGCAGCTAAGCTGGGCTGGGCACTTGATACTCACCCTAAGTTAATTTCCCAACCAGTTGTCTGACCTGGCACCCTACAGCATCCTTTGGTTCTTACATTAGTTACCTTGGTATTTCTATTTCTGGCTATGTTTTCCTACCACTTGAGTTTGTGCTCATGCTGGTGGAGGAAAATCTATCTGATACTTTAACTGTACTTCTTGATTAAGTTATGCTGTACCTGTTAATTTAATTTTGAAGAGCTAAAGAAGCTGGATAAAAGGTTATCCAACAGCTTGCAGTGGAAGCTTTAGGTTTTTTCTGACCTCAAAATGGTACGAAACAATAGCACCAACCTCAGCAAGCTGCAGCTAAATCCAGAGGGTTTAAACCTAGCACCACAAAAGCAAATGGCAGTACTCCCATCCACTTCTGTGGGTCTAGTACTTCGCCCCTTCGTACAGGAGCTGCCCGGGGAGCTGTGACAGTGATTCCAAAGACTGAAGAAAGCCTTTGGCAACAGTGGGAATTTGTTTAACGGCTTTTTATCACGTGCTCCGAAAAGGGCTTAGTGCAAATGGCTGTTTTGATGCCACACTAGCTCACTGCTTTGCAGTCTCTGTTTTAATTATTTTTTTTTAAATGACCACTTTCTTACTGGGAAATGCGGGGCTGTAGGAACTGAAAGAGCCTCCTCCCCAAGGCAGCCTGCCTGGTGCTGAAGGGAAGAAAGGGCTGTCAGTCTTGAAGGGAAGCTACTGAGAGCAAAAGTACCTCCCTGGCAGCCTGACCTTGGCAAGGAGACAGGAGACTCAACATTCACGACAGCGGCAGCTCCCTTTAATAAATATTTCACGGCAGAGAACTGCAGACTTGGGGAGAAAATGGAGGGCAGGGTTCAGCCTGTGACGCAAGGTGATGTGACCGGACCTTGTCTAGAGGGGCTGGAGGCCACCTAATTGGCATTCCCGCTCCATGCTTACGAAGAGCATTCTGTAGTCCTCTGGGAACAAAAAAATAATTAAAAGGCCCCTCAGCACACAGTGTTGCTAATGGGCTATTGCCTGCCATGTGATGTTTTTGTGCTCAATTAGAGCTAACCAACACAGCCTGCTAAAAATTCACATCTCCCTCTGAGAGACACCTGGACGGACCAGACCTCCTCTTCTGCTGCACGATGGCCCTTGTTGCACAGTGCCCTACAGTGTTTGTGATAAGGAGAAAAAGGCAGAGGTGACAGCTAAGCTTCATGCAGCAAAGTACACAGTACTCTATTTACTGTTTTGCAGGCTAAGCTCCAACACCGTGGATGCCTGAGCGAGTGAGCCCGGTGCAGGAAGCAAAGCTGTTCAGTTCAGAGCAGTAATCCTAGCACACCCGGGCACCTCAGCGCTGACCTTGAGCTGCAGAATGGCTGTGCATACGGTGGGAAGCAAAGGCCTTGGATCTCTTCCAGGCAAGAGCTTGTTCCTGCATTGCATGTCTGTGTGGACTTCTGGCTTCTCCTGGCACATCCAAGGCTTAGCTGGTGCCGGCTGCGGCTGCCTAGCAGAAGAATTTCTCCAATAATGCCCTCCCTCATCTTCCTCCCACCCCCAGCTTTATGCTCTGCACAGATCTTACCTGATGATGCTAAGGGACCTATCAACACCTTTTGCAATTTCTCAGGAGGGATTTGCTCACCTCAAGGCAATTTCTCTCTGCAATTTCAGATTTGCCTTCTGTCCAGCCACCTCTTCTTTTTAACAGCTCTGCTGTGGAGGGTCCCTTGCCAGGTTTGTGTGCCTAATGTCCGGTGTCTGATTGTCTCACAAGCCTTGACTCTCCTTGTGAGCCGTTGGCGCTTTGTTTGGGCCAAAACAACAATTCATCTCCAAGGTATGGTTGGATGAGTATTCATGGGCTAAACTTCAGGTAATTAGCATTGTTAATGTCCTCTGTGTGATATTACAGCTGTGGGCCTCATTAAAATGTTCTCCTGGGAGAAGCCAGGCAAGGAGTCAGGTGTCAGTTTTGCTTCTTGTGGAAAAGCCTGCCTGTTATTCTGAGAGAATTATTTGCTTAAATGCTGGGCTTCTTTATGATGGTTTATTTAATTCCTAATGCTTTTGATAGTCTGAGATGTCAGCTGAGCTGCTGGGCAGCATCTGGCATGGCTTAGGTAGCCAGCCCCTAGCAGTGTCGTGTCCAAGAGGATACCTGGCCATAAGAGAGGAATTCAGCAACATACGTCTTTGCCTAGCTAAAGCCTTGACCTGCAGGCTCCTCCCCAAAATGTGGGCTGTGGGCTGCAGGCCAGTCTTCCTCAGTGCCCCACTTTCACCCCTTGAATACATCAGAAAAATGCTCTGAGACCCTACTGCCAGCAGCAGCAGCATCCCTGAGCAGCAGGACACTAATGAGCGCTTTTAAAAGAAAGAAGAAAGAAAAAAGGCCACAGAGGAGATCAAGCTGGTCTGAACTGAGGGAAATTTAGACTGGCAAGGAGAAAATTAGACCCTGAACTTCATTCTTTGACAGAGATCTTCTGTTCTTGCTCAAGCAGGGAGGAAAGAGAAGGGGGCAGTTCTTCCCACCACAGACCAACCTCCTTCAGTGTCAGCTCCTGCATGAGCCACCCTTCATGGATGCACCAGACCATCCTGGTGCATGTTTCTGGGGCTTCACTGCTGCTGCTCCTTGTGGAGAGGTAGGCACTGCCCAGAGCCATGCTAAGAGGCTCATCTCCTGCGTGGCAGAGCTTCGAGGCCACCTTCTTGTGCTGCCATCTACAATTATGCTGATTATGCCACTGAAATTAGGAATAGGAGCACATGGCTGCTCAGTTACCACCCTGGGCAGCTGGTTTTCCCCCAGTATGAGGCCTGGAGGGGTCCATATGCCTCAGGTACTTGGCCAGACTCTGCAGGCGTCTGTTCATGTGCTCTGTTTGTGACCTTTCTCAGTCCTTTTCCCTCTGCCTGCCAACAGCTGGTCAGGCAATTATTTATAAATGAGAGCTGAGATGCTTGAGCTGAAGGTAGTAGCCATGGACAGATGTCAATGCAATGCATGGGCATGTACCAGCTGCTTGCTGGCTCTGAGCACAGGCAGATAGAGATGTATGTTAACAGAGATGGAGATTTAGAGATGCATATTGGCTCCGTATCTCATCTGCCAGCAAACTGCATAGACTTTAAAGCATAAATGCCGATGCTCTTGCTATTTGTTAGAAAATTTCACCCAGTAACTATTGCGTGGGCCACTGTATCTTGCCTGTTGTTGGAATTAGGATGTTTTTTGTAGTCCAGATTGGACCAGGATCTTGGACTGATCAGTGGCTTCAGGTTCCAGGTGAGTTTCTCTGGCAACTGATTTCCCTGCTATCTCATTTGGGGTTTGTGGCAGGCTGCTTGGGTGGAAAATGGGTTGAAAGTCTCCCTCCTCCTTTATGTTTTAGCCAGTTAAATGTCCTCCCTTCCCAAGATTTTTCTCTCCACCAGAGTGAGTAGTGGGTGGCTGGAAGAACAAAGAAATGGAGAGATGCTGCGGAGGCATCAGGTTCTTAGTGGAAAGAGAAGCTGAGAGCCTGGGTGGGAGTGAAGGATGGGAACAGGAGAGTAGGAGGAAGACTAAGAGGCTGGAAAATGGGAGAGAGGGGACTGTGTGATGGGTATAGGGAGGGGAAGATTATCTGACTGCAAGGAGAGGGGGATGTATAGCGGGACGTGGCTTACATCAATTATGCAAATCACAAGTACGCATTATGCAATGTTTTCTTGGTTTTGCTGTGTTGGTAGAGGAAGGCTGTCTGCTCCCCACGCTGCTCCTGCAGCCACAGTTGGAGGAAACAATGCCCTTCCCCAGGCTCTGCTGACAGTGTCTGCTGCTGGCACCTAAGCTCAGATGCAAATGAACAGAGCCATCTTGATGTCTGCTGAGTCAAAAACAAAAAGTGAAGGGGGAAGGGGAAATTAGGCTTTGTCAGATGAAGAATTACAGTTCAAAATTTTTCCCCAGCGGTCCAGAGGCTTGCCTTCCCCCTAATTTTCAGGTTGCTGAAGTAGTAAAATGGAGGTTCCCTATCTCTCTGGAAGCAAATGTGATGATGATGGGGGTGTTTATGGCCATCTGCCTGTCTCTTATCGATATTACGTTAATAACTTCTGTTTTATTTCCCGTCTGTTTTTAGCTTAGCTTCTGAAGGAAAGAACACTAGTGCAGTCATGCTGTCATCTGCCTCCAACTAATGCTTTCTAAACCCCTTGGCCATTTAAGCCAAGTATGATAAAACCATGTAGTTACTGCGTTTTTATAAACTCTTTGAAAACACACAGATGAGCATGCAGAAAAGGAGTGAGAAACATCTTGTTAGACCATCCTGCAGGATAGGACAGAGCTTGATGTTACATCATATTAAACACTAGAGAATGCAACAGAAAGTCTATGAATGCCCCAGCTGAAAGGGAATTTTCAGTTGGCACCTAGAAGACACCAGATAATCCCACTAAGTGATACAAAGCTTCAGAAAACAATGCTCCATTTCTTCTGCTGCTCATGGAACGTCATGCTTCGTTTTATCGTCGAAAGATAAAAATGGCTTTTGGAAATCTTCTGGGGGGCAGCAACAGGCCAAGACCACAGAAGAGTTAATGTAAATGCCTTGGTCAGTTCTTCCATTAAGGTTCTCAGCTGGTTTACATTGGAGTACTGCCATTGACTCTGCTATGCTGTTTTACACCTGCCAAAAATCTGACCTATCAAATTTTGTGCTAAGAAAAATACTTAGTTCATTTTTCACTGTTCCACTCCACAAAAAGGGCAGGAGGCTGATTAAAGCCTTCTTTTCCTGCTGAAGTGTTGTTAATGAAAGTATAACTCATCAGTAAAATTACCTGTTATACCCAATCATACCTGTGCTTTTAGGAATGTTTCTCCAGAGCTAAAACTAGTTAACTTCTCTGCTGTTCTTGACCTTCTTAGAGCTAGCGGGAGATGAGGGCAGGAAAATGACACTGAGTAAAGCTTAGGTGGATCCATTTTTCTCTTGTGCCCATACAAATACTCCTAGCTGCACAAACATCCATAGTCCACCCATGCCCAAGCCTTCAGTGTTTCCAGAGGTGGTCTGCATTTCAGCAGCAGAACTTCTGAAGGAGGCATTTCTCATCAGGAAGAGACCAGCTCATGTCGTTGCCTGCCCTTGTAGATGCACAACTGGCTCTTGGGAAGTTTGACTCCTGCTGTGTCTGTATCCAGAGAATGCAGATAAATTAAACAGGAAAATCTGGGCCTATGTTTTGATGGGTGCCTGGGCAAGATATTTAGAAATACAGATTTAGTTCGACTCTTTCTAAGTTGGGGGCAAGTGACAGAATTCAGAGGCAGCACTTGTTGTAAAATCAGTGCTGTACCTAGACCTTCCCATACCTGGAGCAAAAACCATGGATAGAAACTGCAAGTAAGAATGAGAATCACCTAAGAAAAACAATTTTGTTTCAAGAGAACTCAGAGCGGGTTTTTATGTGATGGTAGAGGGTAGACCAGTGCAATATCAGCAGCTAATATCTTTACTAATAGCTCCAACTTTGGAGAATCGCCGGGCACGGGGATTTTATCCAATTTAGATGTAGCGCTCCTGCGTTTCCTTTGCTGTGAACTTGCGTAGATGAAAGGAAGAATAATAACTATCTCGCAGACAAGCAGTCCCACGTACCAGAGCTTAGCACCTGCACAGGCGAGGCGCACGGCTCCTGCTGGGTGCTGACATTCCCGTGGTGCTAAGCAGAGCCTGAATTCAAATTATCGAGAGGAGAACCAGCTCGTATAAAAGGGCAGCGCTGCGAATGCGTCGGACCAGCCAAAGGGGTGCTTGTTACTCATGGCTCACCGAGTGCGATAGTGTCCTCAGACTTGTCATCTGCCCAATGGACTTGTGTGTGCATCCTTTCCTGGTGGTATGGTCTATGAGCTTAGACATGTGTGTGTTTGTGTGTGGACCTATGCATCCATTGCAGTGATCACATATTCATCTGATTATACATATTTAAATAATGTAAATAATTGACATTCAATAAGGAAATGTGCTTTATCAAATGAAGCGAGATCAGGCTAGGCCCAGAGTCAATTCATATTCATATGCTGTGCATTTCCTCCCTGTTTAATCTGTGTTTTAAAGGAACCTGTCTCTGCTGGGAATTCTATTGCCAGCCCTCACCGGCCTCATTTTGTGCATCGTATGCCTTCAAAACTAATCCAACCTCAAAGCCAGAGGCTCATGTCAGCTTCATTTTGAGAGTGAGCATTTAATTTCTGCTTGCTCCTGTCCTTTAAAAAACCCCAATATTTAAGATAACAAAGGGGAAAGAGCAGGGAGGGAGTAGAGAAATAGGAACCTGACTCTCCATCCATCCAAAGCTAAATCCAGCTTTTTATAATGAAGATGGATTTTTTCCTTGCCCTCTTTCCACTCTGCACTGACATTAGGACTTTGTGAAAGGCTCTTGAGGCTTGTTTCTCCTCGGTTTAAATGCAAGTCTCATGAGCTTCTTTCCCCTGCCTTTAAGAGTTTATTCTCCTCTCTGCTTATTTTATACTGGTAGCGTGAAGTTTTGAATGGCAGAACAAGGACTTAAATTTGTCGCACCCAATGATCCTGACTGCAAGAGCCGGGTGACTGGTACAAATCTTCCCTAAATCCAGCTTGTGTTTGATCCAGCCTTGTGTGTACCCTGTCCAGGTTTTGTGCCTCTGAGTGTTTGTGGCGTTAGCTCTTTGTTTTCAGGAATGCGTGGAGCGGTGCTTTTATTAATTGTGCTCTACAATCTGCGAACAAATTAGCATGTCTGCACAAAGGTGCTTTCCTGGCCACCCTATCAGTGCAGCTACAGCTAATTGGTGTGAACATGGCGAGGGAGAAGCCATCAGACATGCAGGGCATTTAGCTGTGCTCTTTCTTCCCCTCTCACTCAGGAATTCATCTACATTATTTTTGAATTGGAGTCTCCAGGCTCCTTCCTTAATTTATACTGCAACTTTCTTACTGTCCCCAGAAATGCAGTTGGAAAGGAAAAATCCATGCAGCCGATCTTTAGGAGAGGGCTAGGAAAGCTGCCGGCTGTGATTAGCAATGAGACAGTGAGAATGAAGAGCAGCTAGTGTCTCTGAACCAGCAAGTTATCATGAGAAATGGCAGCTTTGATCAGTCTCTGGTTTCACGTGCCTCTATGTGAAACCATAGCCCCTCTGAAGACACAAAGAAGCCCTATCAGACCCCCTAACTTCCAGTCCATCTGTTAAGCTGAGGCTACTGTTCCTCGAAAAAGGGGTATGCGGAAAAAAGTCTCTTGCCCTCCACCTCCCCGTTTCAGGCATATAGGATTAGAACAGAATCTCTGAGCTTATGTCTGTTGATTTCACCATTTCTTTGCATCCTGCTGAGCCTGGGCTTTTTTTCTGGCCCACGTTGCTTTCTTGTGCTTTCTCTTACGTACAGAATATGAAATGTCTCCACATGCCTTCAGCGTGTTTGAGGGGAGGCTTATGAATGCAACGTTGGTCAGGCAATGCCCTGATGAAAACGGCTGGAGCAGGGCTTGCAGGTTTTGGAAATATTGTGAGGGAGACTTTTTGTACTTTTTGCTTTGGGTGTTTGCAAAGCTGGCATGACTGCAGAGAGAGCTTCTGCCAAGAGAGTCTGCCTCCGGGGCTGCTGCCTGGCACAGGGAAGTCTGCAGCTCCCCAGCAGCCAGCGCGGCCCACGATGGCTCCCCTGGCACATCCCACAGCCGGCAATGCTGCTACAGCAGCCAGCCTTGGCACTACGCCCCACAAGGGGCAGCCGGCGATAACAGCATCACCTTTTCCAAGGAGCTCAGTCGGTGGCTCAGCTGTATTAGATGGTCCCTGAGGCTGCAGTGGAAAGAAGAAATTAGCATGTGTGCCCCCACGCCTCTTAGGCCTGCAGCATGCCGGTCTCCTCACTCTCCTTTCCTCTGAGCTGTCCTGATACCTCTATTGTTTCTCACCAGCTCTCATTATGTTGCTTTAACATTTTTCGCATTTCTGGGGCAGAAATAGCACTTGTCCTTCCCCTGCACCTTCTAGACAGCGCTGTGCAGCTGCAAAGCGTCCTTGAGAGCACATTAGTACCAGCTCTGACCCGCAACTGTCTCGTACTCCTTGGTTTCAGACAAGCCGTTGAACTCCATAGTCCTACAGACCGCAGCGAAGAGACAAGAGGGCAGCAGGGTTGCGTTCTCGTGTTGCGGGGGTACAGCAGCGCTGTCACACTCGCCGCAGAGGCAGCAGTGCAGCTCCCCCTTACAGCTCGCTCTCAGGTGTGTTGATACAAATTAGGAGAGCTAATGTGCTGGTGCTGGTACTGTCAGAGAGGCACCTGCAGCCTGTTTGTACCGTGTGTAAATAAGCAGGATACTCCACCAGGAACAAAATCTCTGGGAGGTGCAAGGCTCTCCTCTTCTCCAAGCCACCCCCTTTTGCAGTGCTGAGTGTGTGCACAGTTGAGAGTCGGTAGCGGAGAGTGAAACTGAGGCTCGTCATGGGCACAAGATATGATGCAAGAACAGGACATTTTGTTTGTGAAGATGGTGGAAGCATCTGAGTGTCCCAAGGCTTTGACGTACTGCCACACACCAGAGCAGAGGATTCATTCAATGCAAGGCTTCAACTCCCTTGAAATGCAACACTTACCTTGCTAAAGAAAACTGGCCCTAAAGACACTCAGATATTGTCAGACTTAACAGCTCAACAGCTCCCATAGTTTTATTGCAGAGGTAACAACAAGCTCATTTGAAATGTGGCCTGAGGCTTGCTTGAAAGCTAGCTGCCGGCTGAGAGCCTGCCTTGCCCACCAAAACCTTGGCCCCGTGCCCACTGCAACCTGACTCTGCCTGAGCTGCCTTGCTGGAAGGGCAGCCCCAGGCTCCCTGCAAACCCAAGACCCCTGTGAAACATTCTTCAACTCTAGAGAGTCTGCAGCTGAGCCTGAGCTCAGCTTTGTGTCTTGCACGAACTGAAAAGCCAAGTACGCTTTCCCCGGTTTCGCTATGCCTCCTATGCTAGTCTTTGGCTCTCATTTGCAACATCATTGCTATTTTTCTTCTCCTTGGGACAAGCCAGACAGACAATGGCATCTTCTCCTGCTATTTTGGAACCCACAGAAGTTGTCAGTTGTCTTTTATAGAGATGATTCCACCTCCTCTAGTTTGCAGTTTTGTGCACTAGTTTCCCGTTTCCCCTCCCACCTCTTTCAGCTGCAGCAGATGATTGCCCAATTGTCTGTTCCTACCATGACTGACTGAAGCCATGAACATGAGCCCTCTGCATGCTCCAGCTGCTACATAGGCTGAGATTGAGACAATTTTATTTTTATATTTTATATATTTATATATATTTAATATTTTATAAAATAATTTTATTGTTTTATAAATTGGGCCATGTAGCTGGCAGAAGCTGAAGCAATAAGGTAAGTACCACAACTCTAATTCAGTGCAGCTCTCTCCGGGAGGGACGGTTGCATGTTGGTACTTGGAAGCCTCTGGGAAATCCAGTGTAGCTGCTGGAAGATGGCTGTTTCCTGGGCTTTCCAAAGCAGGCACCACTGGGAATTTTACGAACAGAGAGAGTAAGAAGCTTGGGACTCCAGAGCCTTGGAGGAGAGCTGTCCTGCCTTCCTGCCAGGAGGCCTCCTTCATCCCTCCCTGTTTGGTTGCTACCTGCTCCAGGAGGCAAGTGAGTTGTGACCTTGGGAGCCACCATGGAGACAGAGCTGAAGGAGACTAAGGGCAGACAGATGACAATGGGTGGCATCATGGGAGTATGTCAAAGGCAGGAGAAGAGGGTAAAGAGGGAGGAAAACTTGTCTTTTAGCCTTCTACTGCAATTTCCAGAAAAGGCAACCTTATTCTCAGCAATGAAAAGGTTAATTTCCTTGACAACCTCTCCCCCTCCTTCCCAAAGTCTATCTCAGAAATAATCAAAGTATTTAATTAATATTGCACTAGTCCAAATAAGTACAATCATCTTCCAGAAGTATTTACATATTGGGCTATAATTAGAAGCCTCCTTGGCACCAACCCACATAAGTTGACAGGTCACAGTTTCCATTACATACTACATTTTTCCATATCATTGCTCAGTCATGAGTGACTATGAAATGAGTTAACCAAACTCAGCAGAGACAAGGGAGTGAGCAAGGCATGGTGGGGACTGGAAGAAGAGCTAGTAGTTTTTCCTTTCAGAAACTTGTTGAGAATCGTCAACACCTTAGTCAAACAAATACTTCCTAAATTTTTTTCTTTTAAATATTTTCAAGTAAACTGAGAAGTGGAATTTCAAGATTTCTCTATTTTCTAGTGGTGATGAACCATCTCTTCCCCAGCTGAACTCCTTTCTCCTGCTGAGGTGGAGGGTTGGCTTTGGCCAACCTGCTGGACGATCTCTGTTGCTGCAGCAGAGGCAGGTTGGTGAAGGAGATACGGCACTTTCAAAAATCAAAATGTTAGCAAAGAGAAGCCTTTTCCTCCTAGATCTCGCTCTTAACTGCTCAGACATGATGGGCCGCATAAGGAAGCACAAGGAGCGTGCTTCAGACCAGAAATGAGATTCTCCTGACTGTGGAGGACTGTTACCAGGTTGCGATCAGAGCTTTTGGAAGGCGTTTTGGGCCCTGGTGCCCCACTCGTTCCCAGGGCTCGCACCCAGTGGAGGGGCTGCAGACCTGCCCTGGTGCCCCAAGCGAGCCGTGCCCCTGGGGCTGGACGTGCTGCCCTGCTGCTGGGGCTCCCCGGGTGCCTGCCTGTTGCAGGCCAGCTCTGCGGTACCGCCAGACACCCACTGCCACTCTGCTCAGGGACAGCAGAGCTGACCTGGAGCCTGCAGCGGGCCACGGAGGCAGTGGGCCAGGGCCATGTCTTGCAGAGCCAGGCTGAAGCACCATCTTCCATCTGTGCCCTTGATTCTCCAATTTGATTCCCTGTGGGGGACTTGAATACATCCTCCACTATCTCACCTTTGTTTTTCTCAGTACCTGACACCTCTCCCCAGTGAAACCAGCTTCTGCCATAGAACCAGATTTCTCCCACTTTTTTCCTGGCATACTACGTTCTCAGCAAGATGTAGATCCAGGATGAAGCCACGCGTCATGAACTTGCTGCTTTTCTTACTATAAAGGTGGCTCTTGCGTTACCTCACTGGGACTTTTCTGGTCACGCACAGCTGGCTGAGTTTCCACCTCAGAGAAAACACTTTTTCCCCCCACGCTGCCCCAAGAAGCACCCTCCCAGCTTGCCGTGGCCCGTGCGTTGCAGCCGTGGCCCCCGCGCTGCAGCCGGACAGTTGCTAACTTACGCTACCACTGTGGCTGAGAAGCAAAGAGCCGCTCAAGTACCGACATGCTGCTCCTTGGTCTGACCCTATAAAACGATGCTTGATTGACCAAACCACACCATATATTTTAGAACTGTGGTGAAGCCTATCTTCACACCATGTCTTTTTCCCCGCTGGAAAGGAAACACCAACATTTTAGTGAAACTAGCTTAGTGTTTTATGAATCCTTTTAATAATTCATTGCATTTTTTTTTGTTAATACCTCTATTTTTTTCTTATTTCAAGAAACTGTTCCTACAGATAATCTATATACATGCAAAGAAGTAACAGCTTCTAAACAGAATTGTTTAGTTGCAAGTTTAAAAGCAGTGCAGACCTTTTTCATTAGAACAAATAAAGACAAAATTTTTCATTGAGGAAGAGAAATAATTGAACATTTTCATATGGAAAGGGAAATTTTCCACCAGAAAATGTTAACTCATCAAAATCAAAAATTTTCACAGAAAAAATGACAATAAATTTATTAACAAATTATTGTGAAACAAACAAAAAGACTGTTTGGGAAAAATACTTCAAGTTGAAATGTTCCATTTTAATCATTTTTAGTATCACATTTTAAATGATTTTCTTTTATTTATGTTAATTTAACATAAAAAATTTGTAATATAATAAAAAGTAAAGGTAGAATGAAAAAAAAATCTTCTTACCTAAGCCCAACATTTTAAAAAGAATGTCAGTTTTTTCCTAACCTGATATAGAGTTAGTTGACATTTTTGTTTCATTCCATTCTACAAGAAAAAAATGGAACTCTCTCCCTCAAGTGAAAAAAAATCATTTGCTACACAGCTCTAGGGAGCTGCATTAGCACTGAAACCATGAGATCTTTGCCCTGTCCCTGGAGGCACCCGATTGGCATTTGCTAGATTTGTGATGCTCCAGTAGAAAGTACAGGAAACCTGCTCAGAACTGAAAGGTTTGACTCTGGAAAAATGTGGAGTATAGAAACAGAGACTTTATTATTACTTTTTTTTCCTCCATAAGAAAGTTATTCATAAACATTCAAATTAGAAACATGCATAAAATCAGAAAAAAAAATAGCAAAGAGCAAACTCTTACCTGCTGCCTTTGCTAGGCAGCTAGTGCAAAATGTTAGCATCCTTATTTTGCATGTGCCAAAGCCTGCACTCTGGCACGCACATTGCCTGTTTGCAAGAGCAGCTGGGTGGGCAGAGGCATGCTGCAATGAGCACCTACACAGAAGACAGTCCCGCAGATTCCCTGGGTGCTTTTTGACATTCTCGCTGGAAATCTGGCTTAAATAATGTAAAACGGACGTGCAGAAATGATAGCTCTTGATTCGGGCCATGTTTCTGGTTCAGTTTGTTTTTTCCATCATTGCCTTTTGCCAGCATGTGAGGGGCCACTTTTTCCCCTTCTATCAATTTTCTGCCAATATAAATCTTCCCTCTGAAGTGCTGATGCCAAGCCAAAGGCCAAATTTGGTTTAGGAAATCCGGATGGTTGACACCTGCTTTCTCAGCTAACATGAATCGCTCCCTTGTTGCCACCATGAGTGACAGGTGAGTAAGACAAGAGCTGATCCGGCTGCCTCTGAAAGGCTCCCTTTTCCTGCTCAGTTTTGGAAGTGAGACCAATTTGTGTTTTCAGACTAAAGCTTTCATTTGGTACCAGCAGTAGGCCACCATGCTAACCAGAAACACTTTGCTAAGGTGGTACTGACCAATGTAACAGGAGGTAAGCATGAAAAACATCATACGCCAAATTAACTCCCAGTGCAACTGTATAACTCTGATGATGCCTACTAGAAGAACAGATTTTGCTCTGTAAGTCCAACATAACTTTTTTTAATCCCATGTGAAACCAACAAGTCTACACAACTGAAGTGGATGAAGTGATCAGATTCATTTGTTCTTGACATTACATCAATTGGACCAAAGCTCTGGAAAGAAAAATGATTAAACCTTTCTGGGAAGCTGTACGAGAACAGGAAGGCTGCAAAACGTTAACTGTGGTTTTGCTTAACAATACTCTTGTATTTCATTACAGGAAGTAGACGTCCTTCAGCAAAACCTGTGCAGACAGGGGTTACTGATTCAATACTGACATTATGGAGCCAACTGCTTCAGGCTCTGCTTAAATGTGTTTCAAGGGAGAGGAGCAAAAAGGAGGAGGAAGCATTTGTAATGCATCCCGAATTCAAGCTGATGCCTTGCCTGACTCGTGAGAGAAGATAGGAACATGACTACAGACCCTCATATATGGGCTCTTTTGCAGCTGAAGTAGGACAAAGATGCTAATAACTAAAAGTGTCTCCCTAGCAAGAGGAAGCCAGTGAAAATCAGCTGCTGTGACAGGTGAGGAGACGTAAGTCGCAACTTTTTAAAATGGAAGTTTTCCACTGAGTCTCTTCCCTGGTCTGCGCGGTCGTCCCTCCCCCCAGTGCTGAGCACCTGGCGGTGGCCCGTCTCCATCTGCGCCTGCAGCAGGCTGTCACCTCGGCCGCTCTGCAAGGCAGTGGGAGGGTTGCCCTTCACGGCTCGCAGTGCCCCTGTCTCTATTATGCACGTGCATGTCTCCTTCAGAATTGGCACCATCTGGACCACCACCTGAATGTCATTTTTTTTTCCTGCACAGCTTCTCACATGATTGTGTTTGTGATTTGGAGAGGGAGTGAGAAAGGTGATGAGATTTGGCACAATTTTTTTTGCATAAGCAGAGCTGCTGACAGGGCTTTTGTTTGGGCTTTAATTGATCTCTGCACTTCTTTGGAAACCTGCATCACTTATTTGGAGAAGCTCACTAAACCTGTGTCCCTCAAAGTCCAATCATGACAAAGTAAGTACAGCTCCCTCTAAAATAATAACCACAGTAACTAGGCTAAGGACTACCTGTAAAATAGTAAGCAGCATTTTGCTACAGTGTTTGTACAGATAAGAGAGCAAGTTCCTTGCTAGGACAGGACCTGGAGAGTCTAGCCTGTCCTGGGTGGCTGGCTATTCACATAGTTTAGGCATGTACCTCACATCCTCAGGGATTCTGTCTTGTTAGTAACAATGGAGATTCTGCTCCATTATGCTAAGATAAAACAAATATTACTCCATCATCTATAGTGGAATTAAAGCTTGATTTATATCAAAGTAGCCAAGATCACAGCCTTCCCTTTAGGAGCTCGCTGTATTCCAGGGCACAGACCTGGATGTGATTTTTTTGCTGATTCATAGAATCTTAGAAATCCAGGTTGTTCGCCTGTTACCGCAAGGCAAATATTTGTACCAGTGAAATCCCTCAAATGAGCAAATTGCTATATGGATGGCACAGCAAAGCCATGCGAAGGCCACCATTCATATAGGCCGTTCATATACTCAGATGCTACCTACACATGCTGTCTCGGTGTAGAAGAGCCGGTTACTCCAAGCCAACCAGCCCATCCCACTCACCACACAGTCTGGTGGCCTTCCTGCCAGCTCTCTGTGGAAGCTTTCCTAGTTTACACCCAGCATATATATTTTATAGATCAAGACAAAGAACATATCCATTCTTAACTACAGCGAGGAGAGAGGGGTTAGCTGGGTTGTTCACAGCTGGCTACAGGTAATTGGAGCTGGTCTGTAGGCGGCACTAATCGAAGGATTTGTCATGTCCTTCTGCGAACCAAGCAGGGCTAGGAAGCTCTGCTGGGGAAGGGCCGCAGGTCCCAGCCTTCCTTTGGAAATTTAATCTCATCTCAATGTCAAGAACTCGGCTGCTCGTCAGCACAACCCTAATTAAAACTGTATCTTACGGCACTTTAATGAATGGTGTAATAAATGGGACGAGACACCGATCACATACCAAAAGCAAGTTCTTTCTGACTGCTCTGGTATAACGTGAGCAGTTCTTGCACACAACTTCAAACACACTCCTAGCCTGGCTTACAAATGGGCTAAGACACAGACACGGAGGCTGCGAAGGACCTGAAGGAAAAAATGCTTTTGATCAAGATGCTGGGAGAAGAGATGCTTTCTCTCCCCAACTGCCTGTCCTAATCGAGAGTAGAAGATGGATGGACGGAATAAGACAAAAGAAATCATTGAAATCACTGGCAGGTTGTTTATTTGTTTGTTTTTAACAAAAGGAACTGTTTTTCAGAGATACTCAACCACATCTCCCATGAAGTTCAGTGGACCAGCAATCGCTCTTCATATCCTAAAAAAATGAATCTTGGAGTGGTGTCAAAAAAAAAAAAAAAAAAAAAAAAAAAGCTAGCCAGTAGCAAGAAAATGTGGTTTGAGTTATTGTATACTTTAAAGTGAGTGGTAGGCCTTTTCTATGTACATTAAGAACAGCAGCTTTTTAATTATGAATTGGTTATTTTCAGTAGCCTTGGAATACAATTATTAACTGTCCAAGTGAAAAACCGCCTGGGTGGCAAAGCTAGAGTATAAGGTTGCTCGTTCTGCCCAGACGAGGAAATTCTAACAACTTTCTTGGAGTTTTAGCTGCATAAATACTGTAGGCATACACTCTGCAGCTGGATACAACCCTGCGTCCAGAGCACAGTGAATGACACTACAGTTTTGCCGCAAATAAAAAATAATCATTTAGCTTTGGCTGTGTTCACATCCATTTTCTTTCCAGGAATATTTTGAGTTGAATTTGTCTCAGAGGAATGTTTATGGAAACAGTCAAATTAAAAGAAATATTGGAAAATGTTAGAGCAAACCTGACTCTAACAGTTGTATCTGTCTTTTTGGGTGGCAGGGATAATACCAAGTGACTTGCATGTCCAAGCAAAACTAAGCAAAGCACCTTGAATTTCAGCTCTCCAATGCCAGTAGCAATGACTTTGTAAGTGAGGTGCAGATCAAGAATTTCTTCAGGAATAACTCGCTGGCAAGTAAATATTTGGTGAGTGCATTTCAAATAGTGAATAAATCTTGGAAAATTTACAATCTGTTTGTAAGCAGTTTGTTAGCAGAAGAAGAGATGGGATTCATCAAATATATCTTTGACTGGGAATGACAGTCTCATAGGCTAATAGAAATTAATTTTCTGTCTCTTGTACTGGGCATTACTTCTGCCTGGTATCACAGACCTTGTCACCTTCCTGGTGCGCTGGGTTGAAACAGACAGTTGCAATTTGCATTTGCTTTTAAACTTTCAGCTTAGCCAAAGAAGTAGAGAAAGGCCTCATGTATGGAGCGACTCGTCCCCCCGCTGGGCCCACACAGCCTGTGCAGTGCTTTGAAGCTCCCTGTAAAACCTCAAGGCAGCCAGGTGCGAGGTCTGAGCAGTTTGCAGCCCTGGCTGGCCCCACAGGGAAGTGAATCAACCCATATGTGACCTCTCCGGATGTGGCATGGGGCTGGGTGCCTTTGGCATTTCTGAGTTAACACCTTGTGGTCTGCCTGCATGTACGAGTTCCCCACGCATTGACATTTTATGGCGGTAGGAAGTCTAGTATGAATGATGACATCCCCCTTCATGACAATCATAAATTGCAAGTGAAATGATCCTGTAATCCCGGTGGTTACCCCAGCACCCAGAGAAGCAGGAGGTGATAGCCAAGGCTTGCACCTCTCACGCTTGGTTGTAGCACTAGTGGAACACATATTATCTCTGGATAAGAGCAGCTGAAGGGGCTTACTATAGAAAATACCACCTGACGTATTTGCCTTATTTTATGGGGAATTTGTAGCATATAAATCCCTACTTGGCTTTGGAAATATCTGCTTGAACATATGCACATATTGTCCAAGCATGATGGTATGGTGTTGTATAAAGCTTTCACTAACATGCACTTGTGTATATTATTTAAGTGTGTCCTTCTGTGGAAAAATAATTCCAGGAGTAATATAGATAGTTTTAAAACATTTTATTGTGACTTTTTTTCAAAAAGCTCTTAATCAGCTGGAGCCAGGGGCATTATTTGACATAAGAACAAATGTACAGGGTGTTGAGGATGTCGTGCAAGTCATATAAAATCGTTTTTCTGAGCCTACCGATATTGCAGTATTAAAGTCTTTGACTTTGCTCTTCCTGGACTGGGCACAACTGCTGATTTCTCTTGCAGTGCTGGGCACGGCCTTTCTCTAAAGGGAATCTGTGCCCCTTTCCAGCTACCGTGACAGAATTGAAAATGTGCCCGACAGGAAAGCTGGAGCTGGCTTGGCATTGACTCCGTCTCCCCTTGGCAGTCTTGCTAGGGTAAATTTGCAACTTAAATTCCAAATTTGGCAAGAAAAGAAGGAACCGTGTCCCTGGCAGCCCTCCAAAGGTACTCAGGAGATCGGACTGGGGGAGGTAACCCCAGAACAGATGGCAATGTGGGATGAAGGTAGATAAAGTGGTCAAAGATGCACAATAAATAGATTTGGCAAATGTGTTACACTCCAACATGCGTGACACATGCATGTTGTTTGCCATGAAGAGCACAATGCCAAGGTGATACCTCCTTCAGCAAATGACTGGGTACTTGTACTGTATGGACTGCCACAGTCCTTCTGACCTCAGGTCATTATATTTTTCTTGAGTGATCATTAAAGATAGAGAAAAACAGAAAATTTGATAGCAGTCTTTGAGAAACGGGCATGTGAAAGGACCATGCTTGAAACTAGCTTTTGTAAATTGAGGAGGAGAGAGACAGAAAAGGGATGTGATGGTCCACAAATTTCTAGACTGTGTCATGATAGAGGGTGGGAGGAAATGTTCTTGCAAAGTGCAATAAGCTCAAGACAGTGCATGAAAATGCATTAAGGGACTAGCTAGGGGAAAAGAAATCTACTGTGCTGAACACTTTTGCTACTCTGTGGCCTACAGATGGCTCTCACTATGTTTAAACTTACTCAGAGATGGCTCTTAAAGTTCTACATCAGAGTTTACATCATGGTTTTTTCCTTGCAGTAGGAATGCTTCAAGTATGGAAAAATGTGTTCTGAGGCACCTACTAAGGCTCCATCCCTGGAGACTTTTCCAGGCACACTAGGTAAAGCACTAGGTAAAGCAATCTTGGTGGATCAGCACAGAAAATCCTGCTGATTACAAGGAGCCACGCAAGATGAGCTCCCAGGTCTTTTATTATCTATGACTCCGTGACTGTTGGCAGCGAAGGGAGTTCTTGCACAACATCCTTTACTGGCTTTATTTATGCCAAGGCTGCTTCCAGGACGAGGAAATTCATCATGTCAGGGATGAATGCAGACACAGAGCTCGCTTGCTCTCACCCTCCCTTTCCTTTTGGATTGTCCTTTCTTCTGATGTGGAGACTGTGGTGCTCTGCGTGTACTCTGCAACTTGATTTGCTTAGGATTCCCCAGAAACAAAGAAACTCTGAGGACAGAATCACCTATAGTAACACAGCTGCTTTCTGGGAGCTCTTTGCCTGGTCAGAAGAGTAAGTGGGAGAGTGAAGGGTAAGTCACACAAGAGTGGGCTGTGGCAATGCCCCGACTGCCAGTCTGGCAGGAATCAGTGAGAAAGATGTTAATCTAGTTCCCCCTACCTGGAGCCAGGACACATCATTTCCATGACCCATAAGAGACCTCAAAGCCCCGTCAGGAGAGTCAAAAGGCCATGCCCAAGCCACTGTTACAGCGATGCAAAATTCTCTGCTCTGTGTTCATTTGCTGCATAACACCAATGGTGAGAAAGAAAAACCCATGCAAGCCATTTCCTATTTGATGTCGGTAGCTCTAGCACCGCTCATGCTGTCGCTTCCAAAAATGAGTCATTCAGTCAGCAGCCTGTGGTTTGCTGTGCTGCTTTCCACAGAGCCGTGTTTAACTCTCTGAGTCAAAGGATGACAGAAGGCTGCGAGGCTCTGCCCAGCTTTGGCCAGGAGGGCTGCTCTGTGGAGGAGTTCATCGCAGCGTGGTTACACATCCAGAAGCAGGTCAGCACAGGACAGGCATTTCGGGTAGGGTAGCTCAGCTACTGCAGGGGAAGGGACATGGGGAAGGTCAGGAGTCTGGGCACAGAAAAGGGCTTGTGGTTTGCAGATGGCCCGCAGCAGATGATCTATCAAACTGTGCACAGGAAGAGTTTTTCTTTTGTGTTAGACGTGTGTATGAGCAGGGCTGGCTGAGGGGCCTTTTTGTTGCTGGCAGTACAAGCTTCGTCTAGACTGTGGAAAGCTCTAGTTAGCTTGAGTTGCATAGACTATGCCCAAAACCAGCCTGTGCACCAGCATGGAGGATCTAACATCTGATATCAGACACCAGCTACTCCTAGAAGACTGAGGGAAGGACTAGACACTGTATGTATAAACAAATATGCAGCTGTATGGACAAACACTCATATAGAAAATCAATGATGACAGCTGCCCCAAAGATGACAGAATGGCAGACCTGAACAGAGTGTGCAGGCGAATGCTGCGAACATGGTTTTATCACTGTCTGAGCTCAGAATGTGCCAGTCCTGCTAACAGGCTGAACTGTGCCATGGTTATGACATTCAGAAAAAAGAGAGGTGAATCCAAACCCCCACCTGCTTCCCCCTCCTGTGATTTTTAATTGCAGAGCAGCTGTGGACCTCAGTTGCCCTTTACATGGAACACCTGAGGAGCAATTCTTTTGGTGCAGATTCTTCAGCCAGCTTCAACAAGCAAATCTCAGTTTCCCTTTACGAGCTGCACAGAGCAGCCTAACGAAGAGACTGTCAGAAGAAGCAAGAATGAAGCGTGAGGAGGGGAAAAGGCAGCCAAGTCTCCCAGGAGTGGAGGCAGTGAGATGTGGAAAAGAACTGCCACCGAAGGTGAGACAGCAGGCTGAGAGCACAACACACAGGACGGCATCTGGGCTTTGATGAAGTTTTTGCAGGATTGCTTGAAGGAAAATAAGCTAAGCAATTAAGCTGGTCCTGCAGGATAAAAAATACACGTGGTGACTCTGCTCAGTTTGAGTCCCAAGATATTAAAAGTAGACTCATGTGTGAGCTAAGCAGGAGGTCTAGTTGATGAGGGTATTTTCTGGCTTTTACTGGTCCCTTGTTTCAAAATGAGCAAAGGTTATGAGTCCTACAGAGACAGCCAGCACGCAGAAAAGAGAGAGATGCTCTGAAGGACAAAAGCGACGACTCCAGTCTAGTGACCCCGAGTTGCAGCTGCTGGGCATGGCAGGAGGGTCGGAGGCGGATCCGGGAGGTGGAGTGGGGATGCTGCCAGTCGCGGCTCATAGCTCTGTGAGTTCATTTGCACACGTGTCCGCAGGATAATCGTGTAAATGAGGAAACCTTGGAATACAAATGCCTCTCAGCTCTGGGACCTTGCAAACGGGGGAGCTGTGGTTACCAGAGGTCTGGCTCTTTGGCGAGATGGCTCACCCCAGCTTGCTCATGGACCACTTCCCAGTTTGTTAGGGAGAGCAGAGCCTTTTGGAGGGCACTGGAATGGGAGGAAGGGATGAGGATTTGAGAGATGAGTGTAGCTGACACCAGCATGGAAATGTGCTGAGGGGAACCAGGTGGATTCCACCCACCCCACCCCCAGCATTTAACAGAGCTTTCAGACTTTGTCTGCTTGGCTTGCAAAAGCTAGAACTCGCCTCAGGAAGGGTTAAACAACCTCGCAGAGGTGGGGAGGCCTGAGCTGTGCTATCGCAGCGCACGCTGCCTGCTCCCCGCAGCCTGAGCAGCCAGCATGACCCGGGCGCTCCTAGCAGCAGGCGCAGCTGCGCTCTGGCACGGTCCAGCTGGCTTCCAGCCCTGCTGAGATGTGTTCAAAGTCTAAATCCTGAGCAGGACTCCATGCCTGTTTAAGGCCAAAAATACTCAGTGGCACTGACACATTCCCACTGTGCTGGAAGGCCAGGCAACAGCGAGTTCATGCAAGGTTTTTCCCACTTTCCGTTTCCCCTGCTTTGGCTGTTTTACCAGTGCACTAGAGGATGGTATTTCGTGTCCCCATCACAGTGATTCATGGGCCCCATCTACCTTTGGGGATCTAACCATCTAACCTCCCCCCTGCATCTTGAGCCGAGTACAAGAGCCGCTGCAGCTCCCCGCTGCCTGCGCTCTGCCGAGCACGGAGCTGGAGAGGCCCTCCCAGGATGGGGGTCCTGGCGCTGAGGGGAAGGCGTGGGGCTCCGATGCTGAGCAAGTCCCTGCGGCCCCATCACCGTGCTGGAAAGGAACCGCAGCTGCTGTGCGGACCACCAGCTAGCCTGGAAACTGCCGCACGGGCCTGGCTGCCTTCAGTCACACCAGGGGAGTGGGAGGCCTTTCAGGAGATTTTTTTTCCCCTTTAAATGAAAATCCCACAGTGCTATGTTTTTCCATGCATGGCCCCAGGTGACCTCGGAACAGCACAGGGAGGCGTTTCAGAATCCCAGCCACCTCCAGCGGAAATGATGTGTTGTATAAAGCATCATTTGAATTTTTTATCTGGCATGCCTTAGTCTGTGTGGCATCAGACTCAGGCTGAATTATGACAGGACTCATACACCAGCAGTGCAGGGCCTACAAAACTACATGTCATGCAAGAATAACCTGCGTATAGACAGATATGAGAAATCTTGACAAGGATCCAAAAGGGAATGGTTATTCCTGAAATCCCAGTCCAGGCATTTCCTAGTCCAGCCATGAAAGGTGCTGATAAGGCCTGCTTCCCACCGTTTATGGAAAGCATGAAGTGGTTTGAATCCTCAAGGATGAGAGATGAAAGCTCAGTTTAAAAACCTTACTGAAGGATAGCAGCATTCAGCAATCAATGTAATTGCCTACAGAAAGTTTTCCTGCGACACTTGAGATTCTCCAGGATATCATTCTGGGCCTCCAGATGTAAATGCAATGGTAAATCCAGTGTCATCGCTGTCAAACTTGTGTGAATGACCATCTCAAATAGCAGTTGACTCCTCTTAGTGTACAGCTCAGTTTTCCTCAATTGCCTGCAAATTGCTCCTTTATATTCTGCCCATCAGCATTCTCCCTCTGCATGGGGTGAATCCTCAGTTTTCTCTTACAAAGGCAAGAGGGCAACTGCACTTGCACTTATGGCAATAGCCATAAATTTGTGTTAAAAGCATCCAAGTAATAGGATCGTTGTGTAAAGACTGCCTTTTGAAAGGCTTGTTTTCAAACACTTAGCAGCAGGATTAGAGGGTTGCTGGCTCTTCCTTGTGAGCTTTGCAGATGTTAGGAGCTGGCAAAGCAAAATCTATATCACATGAAAAAGTTGATCAGGTTTGACTCTCTCCTACTGTGAGATTACTTTTCTCACTACAAAGCATTTCTCCTCACCAGTAAGTTCAAAGTACATATGGGCATGAAGATAGTGTATTGTTCAACAACTCACTGTTCTGCTGAGCAGCCACCTTGACTTGTTCTCCATCTCAGGTTATAAACAATGTTGAGAAGCTGCAAAAATCACTCATGGCTTAAACTACAAAATCATGCTAACCTAGCCTACTTTACCCTGCTGTGAGCTGTACCTTAATAATCCTGCTTAATAATTAAACCACAATAAGAGCAAGCCAAGGAGTTTCAGGACAGAGCCAAGCCAAGGCATATCAGAGCACTGCTCACAACCTGAACGGAGCATAGTCAGCTATTGATAGAGGAAGCTCCATCCAATAAGTGACAGCAAAGCTGTTAAGCCAAGAGTCAGAAAGATGTGGCAGAACATTAATATCTGAAGGGACTGGTTTATGGAGCCAGAACCAGCTTTGATCTGCTCCTGTTGTTCAACAGTTTGCAGTGGTGCCCGATTTATATCTTTCTCCCCAGGACATCATCCTGTTATCTAACATACACGCTCTGTACAAGCCTTGCTGTTGACATAGATGCTTCAACTATACCCTTATGACTGATTGATATTGAATAACAGTGGCTGTAGTTTAACTGAAGTGTACAAAGACAGCAAATGGACACAGCTACTCTTTGTTCCCCATGCTATATGTTGTCTTAGGGTAAACTGATTTCTTCTAAGGACATTTCATGCAAAGGTGGTATTAAATTTAAAAAAGGGCGGAAGTAGGAAAGGACATAAAATAAAGAAATCAGACTTGAGAGGACACACTGCCTCCATCACGCAGTTGGAGGCATAGAAGACATCTCCCTGTTTCAGGCCAAACTTTGCACTTGGATGTGTATGGGACTTGCACGGACTCCAGTGGGATTATTCATGTCCATATATATGCATGACAGAGAGAAAACATTTGGTCCTTATTGCTTTGACTTTTCCAGGATGCTCAATTTATTTGTGCATTTCAGGAAACAGACCAGTACAGTCAGAAGCTCTGTATCTGGCTTCCCCTTCCCCCCACCCCAAAACATAAGTAATTGTAGGCTAAAAGCATTACCCATGCCAGAAGATGATAAAGCCAAATCATTTCCAAGGCAAAAGTTGCACTAAAATTACTGGGGTTTCACCTGAGTAAGAGCTAACTGAAGGACTTCACCACAGTCTGTAACAATCTGGCTGAATAGCCAATGAGCCAATTTATTACTTTCAGAACAAAGCAGTGGATGGGATGGTGTAATGTTCTTGCCTTAGCTTCCTCAAAAAAAAGAGAGCGATAGGATTAGCATTGCAGAGATCATTACAAAATTTTTGGTTACTATGCAGAAAACTGACTTTTTTTTTGTGGTCCAAAGTGGAGCATATTTCGTCTTCATTGTCTCACTTTAATATCTTGTAGGATTTGACTGCAGTGTTGAAGCATCCTGATATAACTTTACAGTGAATTATCTTGTTGTTACTGTAGTAACTTATTACTAGAACACCTGTGTTATCTTTATTGCTGCAGTACCTGGTACAAATGTACAACAGTTTGCCCATGCACATTGTTATTACTGCCTTATTCCCCAAACAAATTTACTGCAGCATCCTGTTGTGTCTTATTGCTGCATTATCAAAATGCTACTTTACTGCAGTGGCCTGTGTTACCTTATTGCTACATTTATCCTGGTATTATTATGTCAGCTTACTGTGACTTTTTATGGCTGCCCCGGTACCACTTTATTACAGTACTCTATGGGATCTTAGCATTGAGTTATACTGAGAGTATATTAATCCATTTGCCTTAGTCTAATGCTGGCTGCACTGACCTGTGTAATGTTTCTAGCGCCGTGTCCTGGTGCTACTTTACCACAATAGCCATGAAAGCCTTGGATACGCCACTATGCAGATAACAGTGTACAGCCATATTTCACAGCCATAGCCCTGAAAGTGTGGGAAGCTCTATAGCTAGCTTTTGCAGCATGATGTTTGTAAAAGCTTTCCAGACTGCTTTTCCTTGAAACAATGCCATTTAGAACATGAATTGAGGTGGAAAGCTGATTTCCTAACTCATCTTCAGGGTGATGAGGTAGTTGGAAGACATGGCACTCTCATAAAGCAGCAAATTACTGCCTGCAACACTCGATGGGATACTAGTGAGTATACAAAAGTGGCATCACTTGGAATGAGCAATGTCATTAAAAAGCAGTAATTCAAGGATGCAGTTCATGTGGAAGTAGTTACACACAAGTATCCTCATATGTAAGGTAAGAGAGACATGAGGAGCAGGTCATACATGTTCCCAGGCGGAGGCCTTGTCTGCTCTCATGATGTTTATTTTTAGAGAAATTTTGTCAGGAAACTAGGAGCAGAGCTTTCTTATCTCCAGAGAGTATGCAGCTCTGTCCGCTCAGCTAGCCATTACTGAGCAGATTAGCTTGCACACGTGTGCATTTAAATGGCAAGCTGTTCAACATCCAGGCCCCCTGATGCATGCCCATATGCATGCTCTCTGTGTCTGTAAAAATCCCCCCCTTCCTCCTCCCCCACCTCGCCTGTTCAAACACAACACATTCCCTACAGGCAAAACATTGCAGCAGATTATATGAACGTCCTGCAGAAAAGGAGCAGGGCAGGCAGCACAGGGCGTTCCACCCACAGGGCATCTGCACATCTCCAAGTAAAATACTGGCACTAAAGCTCCCTGCTCAGACCATGACCCAGTTTCTGCCTGTCCTGCACGCCTGCCAGCATCCACTGCTGTAAGGAACGTGGGCGGCAAAGCAAGGGCCAGCGGCCATCAGCCCTTCCTGCTTTGCCTAAGTGCTGGAAGAAACTGAGGAACACCTCTGCTGAGCCAGCCCTCCTTTCCCCGAACCTGCCCAGCATCTGAGAGGGCCTGTCCAGTGTCGGGAATTCTCTGTAAAGCAGAGCCCCGGTAACATAGCTTACCTTCTCTGCTCCGGCTACACACCACGGAGTTTAGTGCTTTATGTCCTACCTGGCAATGCTGCGCAGACCAATCTGAGGGGCTCTTAAGACAGACCTCCCATGGTAGTGTGGGGAAATGCTTCAGCTCAGGGACAGTGCAGTGCTGGTGTGAAGACTAGCTTGGGATGTCCGTTGCTGTCAGTTTACAGGCTTCCAGCAACACCTGGCAATGATGGCTTTGGCATAGCTAAGCAAATCGTAAATAAGGCTCTGAGAAGAGCAGCCTTTCAATTTTCCTAGGGGGTGACATAAGGGGCCATGTAAGAAGGTGCATGAATGCACAACCGGGTCTTTCTGCAAAGACCACTATTACCAGAGGGGACCCATTGGCTAGGTGGGCAACAGCGAAGAGAGATGAATACAGCAAAGAAAGACAGCTATGTGACAATTTGGAGATGACCAAATGTCCCTTTCAGAAGCAGCACACCACCCAAATGTATGTGCACATTTGTGGGTTCTACAATCTTGGAACTTGCTTATTTTTTTATGTACGTGTAGGAAGAAGTTGGTCTGAAGACCTCAGATAGGCATTTTATGGGAACTAAGCAAGTGTAAAGAACAAATATTCAAATATTTAAGTCTAAAAATTCCTCTGTATATTCATGCAGGTGTTGTGAGTCCTACAGACCTTCTCACTTAGGCAAAATCAGGGTAACAGGAGTTTTCTGGGCAAAAAATGAGATATCAAAAAGTGAGAAATTTCACAGATTAAGAGGGAAGATCCTTCTTCTATCAGAAACTATGCTGGCCTGATTTTATGCATACACAGGTCTTAAATATTAGGATAATATTTGCCTCAGAAGTGACTATTGTGGATAGCCAGCTGTCTACTTAGCTAGATAGTTTTGCCTAGGTAGGAATGCAGACTTGCAGCCATATAGCAATTTTTACAAC
Source organism: Rhea pennata (assembly GCF_028389875.1). Lineage (NCBI taxonomy): Eukaryota > Metazoa > Chordata > Aves > Rheiformes > Rheidae > Rhea > Rhea pennata. The sequence continues at coordinate 14,480,416 of NC_084667.1, read as the reverse complement.
CTGCATAAACTTGGCATGAGTGAAGGAGATTAGCAAGTGCCTACTTTCATGGATGTTTCAGATCTACACTGCTTGCAAAATATATTGGTACTCATTAGGAGGATTTGTGGCACTAAGTCAGCTGAATCTTAGAATTTTTTTATATAGACGATATACTATATGCGAATGCAGTCCGTTTTCCATATCTGTAGCTAGTGTATGCAGGTTTTTATCATTAAACAAGTTACTTGAGTTCATTCCTCATCCTGAACCTCCACAATCCCAACATTTTACAACAACCTATTGGGTCACTCCGACAGCTGTATTCACAGATAAATGTCAGATGAGGTTTCAGTGAAAGCTCTTTTTCTCAAATGGTGCAATTTAATTTTTACAAATGGTGTTCCTCAACTGAGTCAGGAATCTGAGAATTATATCAAAGGCCTGGCTGAATGTGCTACTGTTCAGAAAGGGTTATCTGGTACTCAAAACCTTACCCATTCACAAACTGTTTCCACCAATCTCATCTCCATGAACTCACCCCTCACTGTAGACTAAATTTTGCTCTCAGTTGTATCTGCCCACATCCTGAGTAATCAAAAAGGATCATCAGGGTTAGCTTTTCCTCCATAAAACAAGCAGATTTTGGCCCTCTGTGATTGCAGGAACTTAGAGTTTTCTCTAAAAGTGATTCAGTTCTATCTACTTGGAGTAAAACTTGAACATCCGTCATTGAATAAATATGTAAAATTTTAAATAAATAGAAAACCAATTACAATATAAAACATCTTACTTCTAAATACTGTGTGTGTGTGTGGTGTGCATATTTGCATTATACATCTAAAACAGTACTTATTGAGCATCAGGCAGAGTCTGATCACATTTGCACTAAATGTACATGCAGAGTACTTCCACCAACACCAGAGGATTTACACCAAGATCAGAGTCTGACTCAACGAGACAGATCCTCAGGTGATGTAAACCAATCGTGCTCTGCTGACTTCAGCTGAGGATCTGGCTCACTTTGCACATGCTACATGCTGTTGGAAGGACAGCAAATGAAGAACATAAATAGTGCTTTTTAAAGGAGGAGAGACAAAAGAAAGAAAAATGAAGCAGAAGTCAGTGAATCTGCAGGAGAAATGAATTTGCTGTTTTGTGAAAAGGAGAAGCAGCTGCCAGTAGATATTTTATTGGATTCAGATGGCCACAAGAAAGGCAGCAAATGGGATTGCAGTGGCATTTACTACAGCCATGTCTGCACCAGGGAGAGAAGAGATGAAGGAATAACAGCGATCTCTCTCAGCTCTTCTTTCTCTGAGTTGTGGCTGGGTCTGTTTCCTTAAATAATAAGATACCAAGCCCTTGCCTTGGTGACCTTCTGTGTGCAGTGAAGTGTGCTCCTCCAGAACCAAGTAGGAAACAAAGTACCTTTACAGAGCTCAGTGTCCTTACAAAGCTGTACAAGTAAGAAAGTGTTGATGTAAACTATGAAGAGACGAGTGTCCGGCGCGTCGCTCCCCCCTTGCTCTCACTCCCTCTCTCTCACAGTGACCCATTCTCCCCAGAACGAAACGTCCTCCGCGGAGGTCCCGCGCGGCTCTCCCCCGGCGCTGCCGTCGTCGGCTTGCTCAGCCGAAGCCGTCAGGAGGACTGCATCAGGCCGGCGAGGCGCTTGCCCGCCAGAGACTTTCCCTAGAGGGACGAAGAAGCAGAGAAGAAGAGAGCCAAACACGTGAGCCAGGCTGCCGTGCCGGGACCTGGGCGCCGTGCCGAGCCTCCCCCCGCCCCGGCAGCCGACGGAGCCTCGGCTGCCCACCCCGGCCCTGCTGACGGGGCGGGAAACACCCCTTCAGCCTGCTCTCCGCCTTGCAGATGCCTGCGTTTTTGCCCCAGGTGCGTGGTTTTGCAAAGGACACTCCTCCCATGACGTCCAGGGAGCTGCTTCTCAAAATGGTCAGATGTGTCCCTGGGGATGGTCCTGAGAAGATGCTGTCACATGGGAATCGGTCAAAGAAACAGCCTATGTTTTTTTGACTCTATGCTCGCTGTTTGCATGACCAAAGCAGTCCTGCTGGTTACAGGGCCACCGCTCATGCGCAACATGCCGCTCCGGGTAAGTAAGGGCTACAAAACTGAGGCTATAATGAAACTGCTGATGTCTTTCCCACAGTGCCTGAGCTTTAAATCAATATCGTTTGTGCGTATCCATCAGAACCAGAAAATGATTTTAGAGACAGCCTAGTCTGCCCCCGGACTGCTGCCACACTACACTGCGCACTCCTCACTCATCTGCCTCCTTGCTCCTGGCTCCCCCTTGGGTCTGGCTCCCTGCCTCCCCCTTGTTCTCTCCTCCAAAACCCAACAGAGGTACGTGGCAGTGGAAGGCACTGTTGGTATCCACAACAACTTTCCCAAAGACTCCAGCCTGGTGCAGGGAGAAGGTCACCTGCATATTTGAATCCCTTCATTGGCTTACTCCATCCAGCCGCTGTTTTTGCTCAGGTGCAAGGGAGGCTCTGCAGCAGGTCTTCTCCATTCGCACAGAGGAGGAGGGGTGCGATATCTTTGCAATTACAGTAATAACAATGTAAAGTTGTCTCATGCATTGCATCAGTTGCTGAGTTTCTTTGGGTAGCTTCTTGAAAAATTATGTTTTTCCTTAAAAAAAGTCTTGGCTGAAATAAACATCCAGGGAATATCAGAGAGTACTGGAATACCCAGTAGATCTTTATCTCCTTCAGCCAAAAATTCCTTTCTAATAGAAAATCTTACTCATTGCTGTTTGAAAGGAAGATCCACACAAACAGAAACAGACTCTACAGTGGAACTGAGTATATGCAAAATGTAGGAAAATCTAAAATGTGAAACTTAGCAGGCCGTCTGAAATAAACCTTTTCTAACAAGCTAACATCCTAAGAAAAAATGAAGCTCCTTCCTTTGATTTCTCATCTCTTTCAGCTGAGGGATACTCAACTGAAAGTTGAGGTTATAACGTTCTACATAGAGGCCTAATTTCTTTACTCAGATGCATGGATTTTACCAGATAATTTGCTCGTCTGCACACACAAATTCTGCCTAATTTTACCACTTTCTGTATATTGGCAGACCGCTGTTAAAAACACTTGTCATTTAAAACATTCTGCCTAGGAAGAGAAAGCCTGTAGCTCTTTCAGTCTTCATCGATCAGCAGAGAATTCCCAACGAGCGCCACATCGCATGAAGGACTGTCTCACCCGGGCTTCAGCTCACAGCAGGTACATCAGCACCGCTGCTGTTGAGAGCAAATGTTCCTTCTTCCTCTGTAGATCAAGTTTGTGATCACCCTTACTATTATTTCTGAATGCACATCCGGGAAGCTTGGCTCGGTGCTGCCCCGCGGGGGGCGAGAAGATGCCCTGAAGGGCAGCGTGGCCGCGCTTCTGGTACTGCCTCCGTGACTGTCGCTGCTCCGCCGCTGAGGAATACCAGAGAAAGACTGCTAAGGAGTTATTAGTTCTTAAATTCAATTTAAAGAAAACACAAATCAAACTCTTGCGCACAGAATGTGCACACATGGGTGTTAATTGCTGGAAGAATAGCACAGTTAGTTTTAGAAAAAGAATGTTGTTTTCAATCTATATTTGGATAGTCCCTTAGAAAAACCTCAAATAAGGCTTGGGTTTGTATTCAGTCAGACTTTAAATAATCTGAGAGTGGCATTTTCTCGTGTTATCTTCTCAGAGGCAGACGGCTTGGGGGAATGCCAGCTCCCCGTGTCAGGGTCCAGCTCGGAGGGATGAGCAAATGCTGTTCTGCTGTTCTGATTTTAGCAGGCAAGTGCTCAAACGGCAAGAGGAAATGTGAGAGTCGGTGCCAGGCTGGGCAGAGGGCAGGAGGCAGCTGACAGCGGACCCAGGGCAGGGAGGCTGCCCTTGGGGGAGGCGGGTCTGAAAACGGGGCTCCTGGCTGCTGCTAGATCAGAGCGGCCAAGCGCCGCAGGCAGGGCAGATACCGGGGGGAGGTCGGGGGCTGCGTGGGGGGGAATCCTGCTGCAGGGAGTCACCCGGGACATCTTGCATCTTCCGCGTCACTGATTGCACCGGCAACTTTTACCCTTCATAGTCAAAGGCAGTGGACTCCATCTGCAGCTCTCTCGATCTCGAGGTAAAGGTGTTAGCCTGGGAACCTCTATCCAATTTCTGGCTTTGCAGCAAACTTCCTGCGTGCAAGCTCAGCTGAGTCACCTAATACGTAACCAAGGTTGCTGGGAAAATAAGTGCATCAATAAAATGTGAGCTGCTGAACAGCATCGTGCTCAGGGACATCCAAGCAGATGGATGCAAGTTCTGCTTCGAGACAGAACCTGTCTAATCGCCTGTCTTATCTCCCTCTTTGATAAGACAGATGGTGGAAGGGTCCCTGGAATTATGTACATAGATTAACACCGTGATTTTTTTGGCTACAAATTAAGAGCATTGGGACTGTAAGCATAATGGTCAGCTTGGATACCAAAGTGGCCCCCAACTAAAGGCATCCTTAAGGATGGGATTTTGTTTCAACACAGTGCTGAGAGTCTTGGTTTGAATTATATGAACATCTGCAATCAGGAGATCGTTAAGATACAGGTGTTTAGTTTGAGCTTCTCTTGCCTTAGACATCATTAAAAAAAGAAAAAATAAGGAATGGTGAAAACTGCAGTTCATTAGGAAAAACTAGTATCAGTTTCCTGTTATTAAAATGAACAACGGGGAGTAGACTATCACGTCACAGGGGAAAATACTGGATGGGATCCACTTGCTGAGGTAAACCAACATAAGTCAGTTGTTTTCAGAGAACTGCTGTTGATTTACACCAGCTGAAGGGCTTGTCCATGGAATTTACGTTTCCTTTTTTAGCCCTCACTGCTTCATGGGCTCAAAGTGTGCCAGGAGACCAGGAAAAAAAAAAAAAAAAAAAAAAAAGCAAATGTACAATGCATTCCTTTGTACCTCACTTTGCATTTAGTTAGCTGGCAGATATAAAATAAAGCGTAGATCACGCGACGGCTCCTTTGCGAGGGTGCACCCGGTCATTCCCCAGCCAGCAAGCTATCCCTTCGTTATGCACAAGCTTTCCTTTCAAACAGGGGAGAGGTTTGACGGCCAAATGGCATGACACAACATCAGCATAGCCACTTTTGTGTGGCTATAAGAGAAATGTGCACCCCTTGAGGCAGCAGGAGCCGTGCAGAATGGGTGAGGGTGGGCTGTGACCCCGAAGGTGTCACCTGCTCCTCTTTGTGCAAAGGACGGTGCCCACCTCTAAGGATCAGCTTCAAAGTATTGCTCCGAGGTGCTGCCAGCCTGGCCTGCCGGAGGTCTCCTTGCAGCCCCGGCTGCCCACGCAGGTCGCGGTGCCACGTGTGCAGCGCGTCCTACTGCAGAGCTAACGAGGAGGCGTCCGTGCCCACCGCTTGCACCGAGGACTGGCTCTGACACCGTCACCCGGCCCGGAGCACAGGCGTCGCAGTCGGTCTGGTGGAAGTCGGCTGCGAGGAGCTGGGAGCAGCTGCAGCAGTTCGTAGCCAGGTGCAACACGTGCCAAAAAAGATCCAGGCCCAAGAGGTCATTCTGGGCCTGACCCCAGGCTCAGTCGACGTTCCCTTGACGATGTCTTCGACGGAGGGAGGAATGTTTCGGGTTATTGCGACGTGAAAGCTTGGCACGAAAAGCTTGTAATTGCTTAATAAAGTTTCAACCAAAAATACATGATTTTTTTCCTTCCAGATGTCTTTGTTTAGCATGAAATCAGCCCCTTCCCCCACACTTCTACCTTTTTCCCACTGAAAGAAAATGTCAGCAATTCATGCCTTATTTCCAGGAGACATTTCATCTAAGCTGCACTGGCAGGGGATTTGGAAAGCACATGATTTTAAGTTCAGTACACCGCAGAGCTTCTTATCCTCTGTCATACATAAATTGAATAACTTAAGGCAAGGTTAGAGTGGACGTAAGGAGCGAACTTTTTATATCTAATCTTCCAGTTGCAGAATATTTGTCACTGGTAATTAGGGCTACAACAACTGAAAATCCAGACTGTTGCCACTCAGACAGCACAGTGCAAGCAGCAGGGCACCTGTTGTGGGGCATATGTTGTGTGTCCTGTTGAATTCGGGAACATTTTCTTGACTGTTTTCCCTGCAAACAGCTGAGATGTAATATAACTTTCAGGCAAGATCACATGTGGATTCATTGCACCTAAGCAAAGGTAACTTCCAGTTTTGTCTGTGCAGTTGAATCAATCTGCTAGCCCTGACCACTGGCATGACACCAGGCCCAGTTCTAGAGGCGGTTGAAAGTCTGAATACGGAATAACCCAAGAAAATTTCTGGGAATTCTTAATAAATCTTCTGCAACGCCCCATCAGAATTAGACTTGCAGGCATGCAGCCCACCCTGTTGCTTGGCGCACTGTAGGGCAGCAGACCAGATCTTGCCATTTGCTGACTGTCAGGGGCCTCACTGTGGCCTGCTGAAGTGAAGATTAACCTGTAGGTCACAGGAGGTGCTTAGCATCTATGATACCTTAGCCTTTGCTTAGTGGCTATTAAATTTAAAAGTAAAATGCAATTAAGAATTACGTTAATGAAGCAGAATGCAGCAATTAAACATAGGCAAAAAGTCAAATGAGATAAATAATAATGTCCCCCACAAAGAGGAGGCAGCACTCCTGCTAGATGTCCTGAATGAACCACGGGAGTTTCCATCTTGCTCTTTGCTAATCGTTCAGCTAACAAAACCACCACTTTGCACAGATGGGAGAGAAGGCAAAGGCTGTGAACTAATTTTTTTTTTTATAAAACTTTTAAATAGAAAATTTCGTTTTGTTCCATACCTGTGGTTTCACACACTGTGAAGGTGCTCTGCCCAGCACAGAGTGCGGTTCATTTATCCAGCATGCAGACGTTAACCACCATCAGCATGCACTGGTCAGCACTCACCATGCACTTTGGCAGCGACTTACCTGAACGCCCAGGCAGTAGCTCTCCCATAGGGAGTTTTGTGGCTGCAGGAACGGGGGAGGAAGCATATGGGAAGCTTCTGGTATTTCAGCACAGGCTCCCTTTTCCCCATATCAACACCAACTAAAACACTCTCATGCTCTTTCCCTCTATGCTCTCTACCGAGCAGCTTTGTATTTTGCCTGCTATAGCTGACTCCACTTCATGTTTTTCACCTCTTTTTACTGCGGAGGTGCTGCCCTTTTCCCAGCCCACTACCCAGTCTGCTCTGGTCAGAGCAGCACCTTCCCAGAGGAGAAGCCATCTCCTCCGGAGTGGCACTGCCCCCTCCCTTGTTCCCTCCTCCAGTAGAGGACAGCCTCTCTGTGTCTCCACCATAGCCAAACAAATTTTGCTTCTATCAGTCAGTGTGAATTTGAGGTTTTTCACATGGTGACAGACATGGCTCGTACTTTGTACCTATTAGCTAATGCATTTCAACAAGTTCAGCAGTAGGCAAGCCACGTCCTGCCACCAAGCTTTCCTTCTGAAGAAAGAGATTTCTGGGCTCCAAGCCCTTCTGTCTTTTTTTTTTTTTTTTTTTTTTTTAATGCTACACTACACTGCAGATCCTAGAGCAATTTTATTTCTGTCTCATTTTAAGATATTCATTTTATTAGATTTTTTCTTGAAAGATACATTGCAAACAAAGGATAAGTAACATAAATTAATGAAGTTAAATATGAAACAGAGATAAAAACATAAACAATAAAGAAAAATAACTTAGTTCAACACAAAATAAACACAGACACAGAAACTAATAACAGATTTAAATTTCACTTAAATTAGCACACAAAATGCAGTGGAGACTACTGTCAGTTCCGTGTGGACACAGACTGAAAACCAGAGATACAACGTGGCTGTTGAGCTAAGTACGCAGGTGGCTACTCACTCGCAGCAGAAAGCTCACCTGCTCTGACCATACACCTGCAGTATCAAGAGTTACCTCCAAAACTCTGCACAGCATGTCCCACTCCTCTTGTAAGGCTTGACTAGCAAGATAAACTCAGCTGCTGTCCGTTACTGCTGATCACAGTTAAGTAGGCTGTTTAAAGCATGGATTAGGTTTCTACATTTGCTATTCGCCCCCTTCTTCTCTTTCACTGTGGGAGCAATTAGAGCTGTAGCCCAATCAAAGTGAACATCACTTGTATGCACTTTATTTTCTGAGAATTTTCTATGCCTCCTAAGCAAGGCATTGTGTTGTACTATGAGAAATACTAGTGCAATAAGGAGTGCGTATGAAACAAGGAACTTCATGGAGCCCAGCACTCACCTACTCCTAGAGCACCTTCATCAGTGCTGAAGCTCCCACTACCATCCCACCAGTAATGAAAGAAAGGTCCTCTTCTGCTGTGGAGTCGTTTCTGTTTCATCAGAGAGCTGCCCCAGCAAGAGTAGCTTAATGATGTTTGATACTATGGTTTGCTATGTGTACCACCCCTAGTTATTTTATTGGGACCCTTCTAAACATTAACTCCTCTCTTCTGCAACCCACTTGATCACACCAGCTCGGAAAGCCACTGTCAATGCGTACATCCTGTAGGGGAAGGCGGGTTTCAGAAGATAGCTCTTCTGAGAAAGACATTGAAACCAAATGTGAAAGATCTTACAGGAACTGCTATTCCAGAACAGCCAGAAGCTCAGGGCCTCTTCAGGGATACTGACCTGTCCATTCAGCTCAAATCTGTCAGGTAACTCCTACAGTACATTCACAGGTCACTTAGCTGTTGTGGAGGTCTCGCACGCAGGTGCACGCCGCAATGCGCCTGTGCGGCTAGACTTCAGCCCCGCCAGATGGACTGCCTTGGGCTAGGGATCAAGGGTCTGTTCCTCTCTCTGGCAGAAAAACAGGACCAGGGAGGCACAGAGAGCTCTGGCTCTATTCCCAGCCGTGGTCCTCGTTCCTTGGAGGGGAGGCTGCGGCCCCAGGGAAGGGAAATGCAAGCCCTCTTTCTCCAGGTCTCCATGCGAAGCCCCAGGCCCCAGCTTTCAGTGTGTCCTTTGATACTCTCTCCTTATTCTCAGCAGCGAACGGCCACGACGCCGGGGACACCTAGGCATCCAAACCTTAGGGTCAGCAGCCCAGATCTTGGACAAGGCAGCCTCCCTGCTGCTACTTAGTCACCAGCAGCTGTGAAGCTGAGAGGAATTATAACAATTTCACTTAGCAACTGCCAAGTCCCAGCAGCACACTCAATCTCAGAAACATGATGTGTCAATGTTTCTAAAATAGTTTTTGGAATTTTCATTCACGGAAAAAACCTGAAAGATGGTAAATTTTCCTATAAAGCAGAAATTCCTTATATCCCTCCCTGTTCCAAGTAATCAGCTGTTAAATTGCTGCAGCCAGTGTGCAACAGTGTAGTAAAGGTTTTTTTTTCATGCCACTTTGAAAAATGCCCTTACTGTGTGTTGCCAGCTTAGCTCTCAGGCAGGGTGCGATTCTGTTGTTCTCTTTGTGTGCAATGGACTCAATCTGTTTAACTCCTGTCAGTGGTACTGGGAACCAGATGTGTAAATAATTTGCGCAGGCAGAGGAAAGGAGAAACACCACTGAAATATTGTACCCCTTTGGAATATTGGAATCAGCTTGGCCGAAGTCACAGCAGGAGCTAAACAACCCCGCCGAACACCTTGCTAGAGCAAGGGGACTCTGCATCTGAATTTGGCAGCTACAACGCTCTGTGGTGGGAAGGTACAAAGCTTTATCTTTCAGACTTTGGGGATGGCTGGAATAAAAAACAGCAAATGAATAGTAGGTCAGTATATCCTGAACTTCACGCAGCGCCTTTCATCCGGAAGGATCCCAAAGCACTTTACAAACCGTATATATAGGGGTCACTCACCCACTGCTGGAATGTAGCGACCTCTGGGGCGTAACGCAGCTGCCATTCTGCGCCAGCAACACTACACAACAGTGTTTTTAGGAAGGGAAGTGAAGAATAACTTATCCACCAGTAACGATGAATACTTATCTTTTAAAGGAGCCCCTGTATATATGAATAGACTACGCAGCATACATGCAGTACATGCAACCCACCATTTACTGAGCAGAAGAGCATGCAGCGTAAACCCATACGTCACAGACTTTTACAGATAAGGTACTGTGCAGATACCAGGAATAGACGCTGTCTACTCAAGCATGCCGTGAATAGTCAATATATGCACTGTACACACCATGCACATGGTCCTCCACAGTGTTAGGTACTGACTAGTTATCATATAAGAGAACGAATAGACGAGAATTTGAGACTGTGGACTGGATCCCCTCATGCTCTGGGTGCATTCTGATGCTTTCCACCACCTACATAATACAAGTACCTTTGCCCAGGCAAAAGCCAGTATTCGTTAATGACTGAAGTATTGAGCAAGCAAGTTTTCTTTTTAAGTAAAATATCTTTCAAAGAACAATACAGATAGCTTTCCTTGGTGCAGAATCTAAGGAACGCTTTTACCCACTCCTAAACCCTTCCTTCCTAGTTTTCTGCTCCTGATACCCACTTCATCAGAGTCTCAGTGTATCACTTTTTTATACTTGCCACAGTTTTTATACCTTTATTCTCTTGTCATAATGGCTTAACCTTTTGGCTTTATTATATTGCAGGTTGCGAATACTTTCCATGCCCTCATAGGCTGTTACTTACTATATGCAGTTACGTAGAGTTGGGGAAGTGAGTTAGTGGGTAAGCACAGGTGCACTGCCAGCTTTATGAAATTGCCAAGGAACCAGTTAAAAAGAGAATCTTGATGATACGAAGCATCAATCCCTTCTCTGGTCTGATGCCTTCTTCACTGTGTTGATGGTTAGTATTTGTAATACATCACAGTGACAGTTGTGCAAAATATCACAGAATTCACCTGAGAATGGTAAGAGCCCATCAACACTTTTCACATACATGACACCATACTCATGAATTAAGATTAGGAATAGGACTGTTTGAGTCAGACTTGGACTTTGATCCGATGGCAGACAAAAGAGAGGACGTAACCAGAATAGCATAAGGCAGTAGCAGTAGCCAAGAATCAGGGATGAAGTTTGGGATCAGGAAGACAAGAAAGTGGTAGCAAGGAAGAACCAGGATAACAACATGGAGTGGGAACAGAAGACCACTGAGAGCAGCTAGGACGGGACAGTCACACAGGTAAGACTAATGTTATCAGAGCTGTAAACTATAAATGCAGAGAGCCACAGGTAAAAATGAGACTAAACCATCTTCGGGTTTCACTGACTCCTGTGGGTTCACTATTATGCATCTGGATGCACATACAGACACAGAGCTCAGCTCCATCTGCTCAGTGGCGCTGCTCTCAGGGGAGCAGTGCTCCTCCTTTCAGAAGAGACATTCTACCCTTGCTTCCCTGCTGGCCACCAAAAACTGACTCCAGATTTGCCTTACACACAAAATTTGGCTACTTAATTTTAGCTAGCCTCTACTATCACCTGGGAAGTCCAGCATCCCAAGTGTTCAGTGAGTGTAATACAAAATACTATAGGCTGCTAGCACATCAAGACAACTATATCATCATCATAAGATACAAATCATTAATGCAGACATGTATATCAGCTTTCGTTGTCTTTTTCAGCAGTTGAATTTTAGATTATTTGATAGTCTTAAAATGGCATCCCAGAGTTTTTGATTAAAATAGGTCTCACATAAACACAAGCACAAAATCACTCGGTCAATTAATTTTGATGGCAAGTTCCTGGAGTAAGCTAGAGCAGTTTCAGAACCATTCAAAATTGTTCCCAGGAGCCAGATTTAAGTAGAGTTGAGGAATGTGCTGGATACCCCCTTGATCTCTGTTTGCACTAAGAACAGTGGGGCTTAGGGTCAAGATGGCACACACATCAGCAAGGGGACCTCTCAAAGGAGAAGCTACGTGACAGACTTTAGAGATGCTTTTCATTGCCATCCCATGTTAAAGAAACTGGTGGCTATCCCTACCCAGGCTGGTATGTTTTTGTTCTGCAGAAACTTAGAATTAAACAATTCTAACTTAGAATTAAACAATTAAAAAAATAAAGATCCTAGAGGGTTTTTGAGCACTTTCCTTAGAGGCATTAGACTTACTCCAACACTTTGTTAGAAGTATAGTTCAGACTTGTGGACTGAAAGACAAAAAGCCAGTCTCCTCCTTCTGCCTCAGGTATGCATTGGTCCTAGTATCTAATGAGCTTCCTGAGCAAAGGATAGTTCAATATGAAACAGTTGGAAGATACCACGAAACTAAAGCAGATGAAGTGCTGTTATGAAAATGCCAGTTACCATTACTGCAAGGAAGAGAGCATTTTAGATTCCAGACAGAAAGCATCCTGGCCAAAGAACATGAACTATATCAAAAACAACATCTTAAGTCATATCTTTGTTCCTGGAAAAGCCATCCCTGCAGGAGAAACCAACAGCTACCTCCACAGCTCTTGAGATGTATGTCTGGGATTTTGCCCACAGTGCTCCTGCAGGCATAGGAATAGGAAATGGCCCAGCTGCTGCGCCATGTCCATATCTGGACTACAGACATTCCTGCTTACCTGTTACTGCCACATCACTTTTCTTTATCTAGTGTCTTCTACTATTCTAGCTTTAAAATTAATATCCTTTCAGTCTCACAATATATTCACATTTCCCCTGAGACTTAACAGGAGAGCTTCTTTTCCTGTTAAGTATTGTACACTTTACCAACTGTAATGATGGAGGACAAAACACAGCCTGTAGTTTACCATGTGCAAGTACAGGCCATAAACAGGTATGATAGGTCTGTACAAACAACACTAAGCATATACTGCACTGGACTACCACTGCCTGAGGAAGGCGATAAGGAGAAGAAAATGTGAGTGAAGGGATTTCCCATAGACTCCAGTACTTTTCTTCTTTATTCATCGTAGACAAGTCTGGAATCTGCAACCTCAGACACCCACAAGATGCAGCTAGCTATTACACTACTTCAGAGCACTTTGTGGCTGAGGTTGTTGGTTTGGTATAGGAGCTGACAGGCCCTGTTTAGTAAGTGGTCTCTGCCATCAAACACCTCTAACTTCTCCTAGGTTGAGTAGCTCTCGCTTCCACAGTCAGTCAAAGAGAGACACAGAAACTTCTTTACCTTATTCAGGTAAAGGGCTGATTCAGTTCAGGAGCATCATGCCTAACAATGTGTAATGCCAAACAGTTCAGAAAAAGTTGTAAAAATTCCAAGGCTATACCAGTGATCTGGTGACTCTCCTGTTCTTTAAGGCACGGAGACTGAGAACCCTGGTCTTAAAAGCTGTAGGTATATGTGCTTTTTGTTCACAAATAAACGTCAGTGGGGAATAAGATGCAGGGGTTTTCTTCTGAGTACTGGTTCACTGTCTCAGTATTGAGTCAGAAACTTTAATACTAGTCTTCTTATGAGGGAAATGCCTTCCTTGGAATATAGCAATTTTAGAAAAGTTTGAATGCAAGTCCGAACATCATAGTCCAGGTTTATCTCTTGAAGTCATCTGCTGAGGCTGATATCCATAGGTTTAATCCCTATTATTGCTGGGTAACTATTACTGCTTTTGGACAAAATACTCAGGATGCTGGAATTTGCAACAAGGGAACCCCCAGCTCTTTCCCTTTTTATTAAATGCAAATGGCCACCAGCACAAGTTAGGCAGAGACTTGGTGGCTTCTTTTGCAACATAAAAGCAGCAGTGGTTTCTCTAAATGTACTCATTAAAATATATTTTCCTTCTACTCTTGGCCCTGAAGGATCATCTCAGCTTATGAGAACTAAGCTTCTGTCTATCTGATTATTAAATCATTTCTAAAGCAGATGGGAAACTACAGTGGTTTAAACAGCTAGGCTGAGACTGCACGGCTAAAAATAATATAGCAGGCTCCTTTTAATTAGTAAGATGATCAAATATGACAGAAGAGAGAGATGTAGATATATGGGCTGGTGTGTATGTGTGTCTTTAAAATTAAGTTATTACCTCAATACCAGGTATTATTTATAACATATATGATACATGATGTCTGATTTTTATGATGCCATTTATCTTCACTTTGGAGGGAAGACAGACTAACTCTGCTTTCATAATACCAATCCTTGCTATATTCAGAAGGAAAACCATGATAAACCTGCCACTATGTGTAGTGCCATCATTTTTTTAAATGAGGTGGATTAGTAAGTGCTCCAATGCAACAGACTGTCAGATCTGCAGGGCACCGCTCACAGCCAGCACAGCTTCCTAAGATCAGGCTTTCCCCAGGGCCCCCTTAGAAAGCACCAAAGAGCCAAACTAGTTTTACACCTGCAAATTCAAGGCATGGGAGTCAGGCACAGGGCTGATGGGGTCAGGGACTGAGATGTCTGCCACCTCACAGAGCTGCTCACGTATTTCTGAGGACTCTTCTAGCACCCAAATAGATGAGAAGAGACATTTGCCATCTCTCCACTCCTGTGGTCCTGGGTGGTGCGTGCTTCGCGGAGATCTGCTCTGTGGCCTTTTGGTGTTCAGCAGACGATGGAGGATGGTGACGTTTGGTGGCAGGACTGCAAGGCCAGCACCCTGGCTGCAGTGCAGCTGGGGTGTGGGAAGCCGTCTGGAGACTGCTCTGCTTGTGTAGGAGCCACCACCAGATACCTCAGTGCTGCAGTTGCCTGGCTTCCTGCGGGAGGTCTGAGGCTCAGAGGCAGGATGGGAAATGACAATAGAAATGTGAGCTATAGACATGGTAGCAGATAAGTGAAGGAGCCTGAGGACCTTGGAGCACTGTACACTGGGTCAGACAGACCTCCCCTTGCCTCCTGGGGAAACACAACGGGGGGACGTCGCAGGATGTCCTTGTCACGAGAGGAGGGTCTGACTGACAGTGGGCGCATCTCCCCTCTCTGGCCACTGCACCCAGGTCTGAGATGATCCTCTGAAAGGATCTGGAAGCAAAAGGTGAGCCACGATCATGGTGAAAATTCTCCTGACAAACTGGCTGTGCTGTTTGGTGCGGACCAGATGATAGCATCTGGCTTCCTGGAAGGGCTAGTGCATTTCATGAATTTCATCTCACAAAAACTTGATGCATTCATTAGTTGTGAGCTGCCTTCTCCTGGCCAAAAGCACCAAAAAGGGGAAAATGAGGAATTTTAATTTTGGCAGGAATTAGGCATTAAAATGAAAAAAAAAAAAAACTATAAAACCCTGTTCTTTCTTATTCCCCTTTGATCCCCCTGAAAGTGTGAAACCTCTGGCTGGCCAGCAGGGCTCCACAGCATCTTTCTAAAGGATGTCAAAAAGTATGAGATTAAACACTGTCTCCTGGGTTGTGATTTGGAGATGAACAGGAGCTGGACAAGATCACTGCCATTTGCTCCAGGTCTGCACTCTGAAACAAGCTGCAAAGCTTTCCACCCAGCAGGGACAGCAATCTCGAAGTATCAAATGATTCACCTGAGGAGGGGTTTACCCAAAATGAGAAAGGAAAAGCCTGCAACATTGTCTGCACTTTGAAGACAAGGCTTTACTGAATTTTGTTTTCTGAAGAGGTCCATTTTTTTTTCTCTGCTTATGAAACGAGTGATGCAAAAGATGCAAAAACCTAGAACAGGTAAACCACAGAGGTCTGATGATATATTTTTCTCTCAAGTGAAGACTCCTGTTCTAAGGAGTCCAGCATTTCTGACATTCTGGCTATAAACAGGCCTTGGCTGGTATAGCTGCCACCCTGATAAATATAGCACCACGAACAAGTGATCAAAGGTGGTCCAACCTACCTCACCCACATGCTTCTGCTTTGGCCCTCTTCCACATATACAGTTAGTGAAACCGAAGTTACCCAGACCTTTGAATACAATGATGCAAAATGAAACCGTAATATTATTAGATACCTGTTTGCTCTATGTTGCCTACAAGACGAAATGCATCAAATTTTAAATAACAGAAATCTCTTCATTTAAACAAACAGTGAGCTAAAAATTATTTGGAGGAGGTTTTCAAGACGCCTGCAGTGCCTGAGTTCTACAGGAAACAGTAACTGTTTGATGCCAGAAGAAAATATGTTCTGTATTTTAAAAATATATTTTAAATATTCCTATAAACTTACTAATAACTGTGGTGGCATGGGAAGAACAAGCACAGCAAGACCACTTTACCACCCACTACAACTGCATTTGAGCTCTTGTTTGACTGATAGTTTTCCTGATGGTCTTGCTAGATCATATGCATTTTCAAACAAATGTTGATCTTGAAATCCACATTTTAATCCTGAAATTCAAATTCAATTTACCTGAAGTTCATTTTTTTTAATCCAAAATCAAAGTTTTGGACTTACAAAATTCCAGAAATAATTTTATATTCCATTTTGCGTTCCAGTTCTGGAATCTGTTATCTTTGAAACAGTTTTTATACGAACAAAAAGGCTGCAAACTGCAGGCCTGCTTGCACAGCACCTACTGGTCTTGGTCAGACTGCCATGAGGTGCCTCTGGAGGCACAGTTCACTTGCTCGAGTGCTGAGAATCATGAGCTACGTGGTCTACAGCACGTGCTATCGTGAAGATGATCTCAATTCAGTCATCTCCCAAACTGTTGGGTCACAGGCCACAGGCGATTTTGAGAATTTCTCGGGGGCTTATTATGTTCTCTTGTCACCAGCCAGAGCACAGCAAGGAGGTAGCTCACTTCTACAGACAATCCGGGAGCTGTTGAGTCTCCCGAGTACGCCATAAGGTTATGACTTTGGTAGCACTGCCCCTTGAGGACAGTATGACATGCCAACAGAGTGACCGTCTTCTTAACTGATGTGACAAACTGCCATAACGCGATGTATAAAAGATCTAGATCCTTCCTAGTTCTTGTGGGTACCATGCCATCACAGAATGGTATTTCATATCTGTATTAAGGAAGTGAAAGAAAATGTTTACAGCATGCCGGCTGATACGACAAAAATGAATTAAAGTGCAGACCAATCTATAATGATTATCTTTACAGGCACTTAGGTTGTATTTCCACCTTCCCAAATTGAACTTGTCATGTTACCCTTCAAATCAAATGTAAGAGAAATATCTGTTCTCAGCTGCGTTACTATAAACCTACCCAGTGTAATACTGTGAGAGTTACTCTTCTGTATATTTGGTGAATCTGGATGCAGAATTTATCACTCAGTGTAAATATTTCAGTATAATATGTTGAAAAAAAATCTTGTCTGTTTCTGTTTCTGGCAGACTCTTAGAAAGCAGCAAATAATATGCAGATGGGCATAGCGGTACATTTGGTAGCAACATATTTTAAATGTGTGTATATGCATTAGCTAGTTAAATGCATTCCCCAGTTAAATGCATTCCCCAGGAAGTGTGCCAGTGGATGTATTACAAAGCTCTGGATGCTACATTCAGGTTTGCTTGTGTAGTTAGCATGGCAGCATCAGAAATACCCCTCCTCCCCCCTGGCTTATTTGTTGTACGACAGCTCACACTTACCTGTGCAGTTTCCCCTTTTCTGTCTGTATGTACGAATATTTTATATTTATAAGCTGTGTGTACATATATAGTGTATATATAAATATACACACATACATACACACATAAACGCAAGCGTATGTACTGTATATACACATAGTACAATAACTTTGTTTTAAAGCTGTTATAAAGTCATAGCAATGCTCATGAACTTTCTTTGAAATCTTTTCCTGTACAGTAGCTTCTACGGGCATCACCTGCTTGACGGCCAGCTCCGCTCTCCTGGTATCACCCTATAGCTAACGATGGGCGATGCACCAAGCTCGTAGCAGCACGTGGAAATCGTATAATGCATCAAGTCAAGACGTGCCTGACCCTGCATAACGCCCTGGGGACGCTGGCGCTGCCGCTGCGCCGCCCTGCGCCACCCCGGGACGCTGCGTCTCGGCTTGGCCTTCCTGCGCCCGCAGCGCCTGGCCCCGCGCCCGCTCCCTGCCTCCCGCCCCACTCCCCAGCAAGGCGGCTGCAGGCATGTATGTGTATATACATACGGTATCAGCACCATGCACGGAGGTCAATACGGATACTGCATACCGCAGAGGCACTGCTAGAACCATGCTCTTCTACGTCATTGCGCAAGGAAAAGCCACAACAAATACTGTAGTGGGAACACAGCAAAAAGACAACCTGCCACTGAATTCTAAACAAAATTCAATTGACTTATGCAGTGAGTATTAGCTAGAATGAGCATTACAGAATTCTGCCTCCCCCCCCTTTTTTTGAGCTACTATTTAGATGAGCTACAGTATTAAAAGAGAAGCTGCAAAGATGCTATCTGCAAAAATAAAAGGTGAAATAAAGTTAAGCATCCGCATTCCCCCCCAACTAAAAATAAAGTTCTGAGGAGAGGGAGGAGGGAAAAAGAAAGGAACTTACCACACTGCGAGTGAACTTTTCTAGAGAAGTTCTACGACCTTGCTCATTCTCTGGCTTAACAGGGAAAAAAGTGGGGAGAAAAAAATACAGAAAAAAACCCTTCAGCTTAAATGCAGTTTTTCAAACCAAGAGCAAAATATAAGGGAGCAGCAAGGGAAAAAAATTGTAAAAAAATATAAAAAGCAGAAATCAATGTTTGCAACAGCAAACATAAGAAACCAAAACCCCTTAAAGAATGAGATACATCACTACTTTTATTCTTGGAGAATGTCACCTTTTCTCCTGCAAGTTTTTTGAACAGTTCAAACAGGGTCTGTGCATTGTTGTGTCTCACAGCTATTGGTATTGATTTCTTGTTCATTGAATTTTTCTTCTGTAGCTGTTTGAGCTGAGACCTCTGATTCTGGTTAACATCTGCCAAACAGCTGATTGGAGGTTCCCATCTACTTTCTTAAAGATATGAAAAAAACCACAATAACTTTTACAATATTAAAAAAAAAGTGTGTGAGTGAATACAGTGCTGGAGAAAAAAATTCTGAACTGATTGCCAGGAAACCTGTAGGCCTCTATTTAGCCAGGGGGTAGAAGCAGATTTCCAATAAGCTTAGCTCAATCAGGACATAAGGCAGCGTATGTGTATCTATGCTAGACCACGGAAGATGCAGGCAGATTTGGGGCATCTTTGGGGCGTGATATTTTTGTATACAGAGGACAAGGCTATTCATATACAAGAAGACATTCAGCTGCAGTATGAGAAGATAAGCATGAGCATCGTGGCTTTATTACCATATGAGAAGATTGCTCACTGAAGCACTTCATTCATTTGGCGCAAGAGAGGCCTAATTGTCACTAACAAGGAATAACTAAATAATTTATTGGCATGTTTGTCAGAACAGCTAATGAAAAAATGTTATGGAGAATACAAGAAACTCAATAATATGAAAGAAAGCTCATGGCAATCGGAAATCTGTGAGCATTGCTGGTTTCCTGGAGAGAAACTTGTGGTGAGCCAGGGAAATGGAGATGATTAGATGTAAATAAAAATGCAGCCAAGGGGCTAAGGAGCTACATATATGGGAAAGCCACAGTGCGAATTGTGCATGAAGGTGCCCTGGAACTCAGCATCACACGGGAATGCTGCCTTATCGGTCAGTGGTGCCTACTGGCTATCCCTAGCTGCCACAAATCAGCTGCAATAACAACCCCCAGGAGAAAGCACAACTGCAAAAACAGGTAGAGAAGGTGTAAGGAACCAAAGC
Organism: Rhea pennata; assembly: GCF_028389875.1. Lineage (NCBI taxonomy): Eukaryota > Metazoa > Chordata > Aves > Rheiformes > Rheidae > Rhea > Rhea pennata. The sequence goes on along the minus strand of NC_084667.1, from coordinate 14,460,804 downwards.
ATGTCAGATAAACTGGATGAAAACTTTTGTAAATGAGTCTAGGCAAAGCCTTCTGATTTTTCTTCAAGTTGATTATGGCTGTCATAAACTACAGCACTTTGAAGTCTGAGAGATGAATCTGAAGAGTCCCAGCCAGAGACCGGGCTGATTCGCCTTGATGAGTCACCTGAGGTAAGACCAGAATGCAGGGCTATTTTAAGGCAAGCAACACTCTGTCCAGAAGAAAGAGTCAAGCAACCTCCTCACTTACAACCATTTGAGAAAGCCATACCACCAACATTCAGGATAACATTTCTACAAGGAGAGAAATGATCTTAGCTTCTGAAGCGATGAGACTGTTTTCAATACCAAAGTTTGTACGGGTGGCTTGCAGCACCACTTCCAGAAATGTTTAAGACCCATCACACTGAGGGCTTGTAACAAGGAAGGTGCATTTTAATACACCCAAACGACAGTTTCAAAGGAGGGGGTGCTGCTCACTGCAGCCTCCCTCTGAGCAGTGAACTAGCTGTGTGAGGGACAAGTGGGAAGCAAGTAAAAAGGGAATGACCACCCTGGAGCAAAACAGGGGAATGGGTAACACAGGGCCCCTACCCCAGGCTTAGGGCATGCGTTTCTATTTGATCACACACACTGCCCAACAGCCAGCCAAACTCAGCCCAACCAAAGCAGAACAAGGTGATGAAATCCACCTGGGAAAAGCTCCATGCAGCGAGAAGACCTCTGCCAGGGAGCTAAAGGAAACACTGAGAGAAGTTACTTTAACACGACTGAGCCTCTCGCTGCTCTCCTCTTGGGGCAGCAAGGCCCCCAGCAGGCAGGGTACAAAGGCACAATTTCACCCAGGAAAAGAAATCCCTAGGCCAAGAGCCAGAGGACTTTGCTAGGCCCCCCTTGGCCCATTCAAGGCACTTGGCATCAGCAGCATCACATTAGTGCAGGCTGGAAAACCACTGTCTGGCCCAAATACATTTAAAATGGAGCATCAGTGTGCACTGGGGGCGAAGAAGAGCTAACGAACACAGTCCATACTATGTCCCTGCACTTGCTGTCGAAATTCATTGCTTGGCTTTTGCGACAAGCAAGATCATGCAGCTCCCTACCCACCAGGAAAGCAGGACGGTGGCATCAAAAGATGATGAGAGCCTTGCTGGGTGTAGAGAGCTTGCCCAGCACAGGTGGCTGTGCACAAGACTGTTTTCCTACCACAGCTGGTAGGAACATGCACGTGCGCACATAAATGCAGGCATGGAGGGCCCTGAAGCACTGAGGTGTCCTGTGGAAACACCCTGCAAGCACAGGCTGCAGGAGCCCTGCACATTTGGCACGGGGCTGGCAAGCTGAGACCAGCTGACTGCACGGGAAGCCAATCCCCGTAGCATCCAGCTCTGAGTCAAAGCATGGCATTTTCCAGGAAAATAAAAAGCAGCTGAGGCAAGCTGGCTGCAGAGCGATGAGCCGGCAGGAGCAGTTTTTATGGCAGTGGGTGCGGGTGCCGGGCGTGCAGCTCCCCGGCTTTTCCTGCCTGCGTGCCCGCGGAGCGTGTGCCTGGCGGCCCGCTGCCGAGACAACCGCTCGCCTGCATCCCTCCGCCCCAGCGTGGAGGTGTTGAGGCCGCCTCACAGAGCGGAGGATGGAAATTTAAAAATAACAAAGTTAAAAAAAGAGAGAGAGAGAGAGGCCAAGTCAGACCTTTCTCCATTCTGTGAACACATCCCAGGTCCAGCGCAGGAAGTGTCTGACCAGCCCACGGACCCCTGAGCTGTGCGTGCCAAAGCACAACACCCATGGTTGTACAAGCACACACTCCATCTGCGAAGTGTGCAGGCAGAGAAACACACTCACAGGCCAGGCCAAGCAGTCCTCCTGGGTGCAAGAGGGAATAGGCCCTTCTTTGCCCGTAAACACCCCAACAGACTGTCCCAACTAACTGGCAAAGGACATGCTAACTTAGATAAACTATGAAACAACCATCCTCACTGTAAATGAAAACACCTCAGCCCAGGTAGGTGCCAAAAACCACCACTTTGCAGTAGTCCACTGATCACTGACTATCTCCTCCAAGTTTTCCTTTTTCTCCTGATTAGTTATTTACCCAGACATCCCAATTTTGAGTTCTCTTGTGTAGAGTCTACTGGCACATGGCAGTATAAGTAGAAAAACTTAAGAAAAACAGCTGACAGATTATTAACAACCGTCATAAGAAAACAGATGATCATCCTTACAACACTCCAGTCCCACCACCAAAACAAATCAGTCTTCCCCCCCCGCTGATGGGACTCAGAAGGGGACAGAATATGCAGTAGGTGGCTTACTGGAGAGTATGGGGCACTAGGGACAGGGGGTATGAAAAAAAGCAATGCCTCAAAAAGTGTGTGCTGAAAATGGGACCTGCCTGTCAGGCACATAAAGCTCCTAGCCATTGCCTTGTTAGCATTTTCTGCCAGCGATTTGAGAAGAAGTAAGAAAATATCTAAAAAGTTCAGTCTTCTGAAATACTGGTCTACAAAATCCTTCCCTCACAGGATTCATTTTGTTGGCTGTTGTATCCTTCTTCTGGTATGAGTCTTTTTTTTTGTTTCTTTTTAAGCTTTGGCTGGATGAAAATCATGCATTTCAGAGGGAATGATACTGCACTAAGATGAAGACAAACCACTTTCCTGACACCGGCTCAGGAAAAGGCCAAGAGCAGGTCCTCAGCATCCCAGCCAGCCATTTCCACCTGTCCCAAGTCAGAAAGCAGAGGGCACGTACAACGGCTGGAACAGTGTCTTGCATCTGTTTTGCATTAGTTTGTGCAGAGCTACAGAGAACTCGCCCTTTTCTGAGCCAGCTGAAGAGAAAAACAATGCTCTCCTCCTCCTCAACCCCGCAGATACCGACCTGCTCTTCCTCCCGTGCGATGGGTCGCGGCTGTGGCACGGCAGCGCTTCCCCGCTGCAGCTCTGGCCGCCCTCCTGGGCACCTCCCTGCCTCGGCCGCTCCGTGGGCATGTTTGGACGGTGGAATCGGGAATCTCCTAGCACTGAGGTGCCCACCAATGTCACAGTTACACCTTCCTTTTACAGACAGCAACGGAAAGTGCCTCAAGGTCTTTTCTGCTCCTCTCTCTTCCTTCTCCTCAAAAATAAATAGCAGAGCACTTCTCTGACTAGTCCTCTGCCATTAATGCAGCTTCCTGTGATGTCCTTCCCTCCGTGGTGCTCTAACTAACATACACTGTTCTTTCCCCAGCGAATAAATCCCTGCTCTGCAGCCAAATCACCCAGCCAGATGTCCTACTTGCCTTGAGCGGGTAGGTTTGTTAAGGCACTCGTTCTTACATAAAGCTTGCTGCCATCTAAGGACACCCAGCCACCTTTTTGGCTACCGTGCAGTAGGGCTGGGGGATGGTGGTTGCTACCTGCTGTGAAGTAGCCTGAAGTAATGTGTGTATCAGCAGAAATACGAGCAGGTTGATGCTTGACTCTGCACAGCACAAGTGGGGCGTGTTGCGCAGCTACACAAATAAAAAGCAATGAGTTGGCTGGGGAATCTCAGCACCATCCAGCCCTTCGCTGCGGAGTCTGCTGCCCTCAACAGCTCGCTGACTTCCACCTAGCTGCAGGGGTAAGGCCAGAGAGGGAAGCATACAGCTAAAACCAGGCCAGGCTTGTGGCCATTTCTCCTGGGGACAGAGCTCTGCCCCTCGCCCTTCCTCTACTTTAGCCCAGCAGGGGAGGAAGACTTCTGCATGAACGACACAGAGAATTACACCCAGCTTTCCCCCTCTCTAGAACATTGCTTCCAAGCACACCCATGCTGCAGGCTAACCTCATGTTCCCTGCTGAGCACCACGAATCTGCAGGATCAAGGCCAATATTACTGTGGTTATTTGCAATAATGACACTGCAAGGAAAAGAGAAAAAAAAATCTAAATGGATTAACAGAGTATGGATGGTGTGGTCTGTACATAGCCTATGTCCACTGCCTTGCATCAATTAGTGGTGTGAACAGTACGTTCCTTTTATCCTCCCTGGTCCTTCTCGTAAGCCTGTCATTGTATCTCAGGCCTGACCTCTCTCTCCTTCAATGCTCTGCTCCCAGAGCAGGGAGTGGAAGTTCGCACATGTGCAGTCATCGTACAATGTAGAAAAAAAGCAACTCTTTGAACTTACAGAGCTTTCAGAATTCCAGATCTTAAGAATGTCAAGCATCTTTGAGGCACTAATCAAGCTTTGCAACATCTCCACTAAACAGGTAACTATTATTATTCCCATTTGTCAGAGAAGAGAGTATGAGTCAGAACAAAAGTGAACTTTTTCCCCCCCCCAAGATCACACAAGAAAACAAGTGGTGGAATCAGGGGAAGAGCAAGGATTTTGTGGCTCCCAGTCCCGTGCTTTAGCCATACAACCAGCCTTCTCCCTCTGTCTGCTCTCTCAGCCTGCCACAGCCCAGCACTAGAGGGAATGCAGGGCAAAAGACACCAACTGGCAGACATAAACTTACTCACGAAATATTAACATATGACTCTTAAGCCATAGAAACACTTATTTATTCCATGCAAACAGCTCATTTATACCAAGTCCATTATCTTGTTCAAAGTGCAGCTATGTCATATTGGCATTATATACAGGCAAAGTTAGGATAATGTCTTTGAGGCAAGACGCACTCATGCCCCAAAGAGACATACTCATCGAGTCTTAAACAACTGGTTTGAATTTCCACTCACACCAGTGAATCCAGGATTTTGCCTGTACACTCTAAACCAAGTGCTCCATCCACACCATTTCTGATATTCCCGTTTCCCTTTTCCTTCCCTCTGCTTTCCAGCTAGCTGAAGGAATATTAAAGGGATGCTCTCAAAGTTGTGCCAGTGTTACTGGAGATCTTACCATGCAGCTCAGTTTATATTTCATGTTCTTCCTGTGCAATGTGATTGCAAAGAGCTTTACCCATCCTGGAGTAACATTAATTCCCCTGCTGCACCATGTGGAGCTGGTGAATCACTCATCTACACAGCTCTACTACTGCCTTTCTGTGCCTAGCTATGTTTATTCAAGCACCCATAGCTCTTTCTAAAAGAAACTTGATTCTTACTTTCACGGCTGTGTTAACATGACACTAAAACCTGCTCCTCAGGCAGTCTGTGGGGGGATGAGGACATCACGCTGACAGGTCCAGGGCTTGATCTGACAGCAAATAATGATTGCAAAAAATCTCTGGTTTAAACAGGCTCAGCTGGGAGGAGAAAAATCTCCTGTACTGAAGCACATGAGACTTCATGTGTTGAAGGGAGACTTTGTGTGTTGGGGGGGTAATGCACAGAGGGCTGATAGGAGCAGGAAGATGGCAAAAGGTTTAAACTTCCATTTCATCAGAAGGCTTTTCCTTGCACCTCCTTCTTTCCTTTTGAACTGTAAGTCATATTTAACCTTTTCAAAAGTAAGCAACACCATATTTTGTCTTCTGGTCTATGCTGTCTCAAACTAGACATTTTGAAACATAGGGCCAATTTATGCCCTCTGTTACCTTCTTCTAATCCACCTGCCAGTCGTTCCAGGCATAGCAGACAGAGGGGTTTGTCTCCTTTTGTCACCATATGCATGCTTTTAGGACACACAATGACAATCAGGACAAAAATACCACTGGGATTTCATTGTGTTGTGCCAATGCTAAGTAACTTGGCAGCACACAGAGAATGCAGCAGAAAAACAGCAGGGAACATGGTGATGCGAAACAACACGCTCAGGCAGCAGCAGTCAGGAGTCATTTTACCTGCTGTCCTGGAAATCAAACCCAAGGCAAACACACACGTGTGTACACACATGCATATGCACACACACGGACACACAGACTTATGGGAATAAGTCAAGATATGCAGAAAGCATGTGAACACAGCCACAAATGCAGAGATAAGTAGCTTACCTCCCAGCCCCCTCAGAATGAGTGACCTGAGCCAGTTGGTAAGAACTGCCTTAATTCTACATAACCGTTCTTTGCTATCCTGAATTGGGGATTCCTGGCAGAAATATAGTGCTGGCAGAGGACATATGGACACCAAAAAGGTTCAGAAGAGCTCAAACCCAGTTCTCCTGTGAAAGATGTGGCTGAAATTCTTGATTACTGCACAGGTTGCAATTATTTCTTTCCTCAAAAAAAACCCACCAACAACAACGAAAAAAACCAAACAAACCAAACCAAACTAAACCACACACAACATCTCTGGGAGCCAAGAGCAAGGGAAAGAGGGAGAAAAGCAGAACAGAAATCAAAACAGGGAGGTTTATAGGTAAGGCATCCAAAAGGAAGATTACATGGTGACACTAAGGAGGTAAAAACCAGAATGGGTGAAATTTGCACCAACAACAAATAGATTGATGGGTTCTACTTCTCATACCAGTAGACCACATTGTCATGTGAAAGAGACAATGCAATTTTAATTGCCTGCACTGAGTTCGGAAGACAGTTGTGCAAGACAAACATTTTTGCATACTTTATGCCCTGGGTCTCTAACTATTCCGTGTTTTCCCAAAAACTTATGTTGAGGCTGTGCATACGGATGCCGTACCGTGTCCTCGGTGAAGAAAACAAAAGTTCTCATTCCTCTCTTAAAAAAAATAGAGAAAGGAAACAATATTCTCATTTTCACACTAGCGGCAAGCAGCAGGCGAGAATCAAGAGGTGCTAAAAGATGCAAGCACGTCCTTTCCAACAGATACCTTCTTCTTCGCCAGCAATAAGTCCTGGTAAGCATTAGAACGGAGGAAGCGCGCATAGCTGTCACTCTTCATCAGCTTGTAAATGTGCTCCTGTGGGATGGGAGGAAATGAGAGACAGAGAATTCTTATCAAAACTCATTTAGACATCACAGGGATTTAAAACACAGGCAATTAGGGGGGGAGAGACTGATCAAAGCTCTAATTAGTTCTGCTATTATTGATTATTTGTTCTGTGGCAGTATGCAGGAGGTCCATCCGGGGGCAGGACCCTGCTGTGCTAGGGGCTGTATAAACACAAAACAAAAAGACAGCCCTCACCCTGAAGCTGGCATGCGTTATTCTGTGGTCAGTGTTATTCTGTAAAGACTATAAATCTCAGAAATCCCCAGATCATAAGCAGGTGTCTAGCCAGTCTGAAACTAGTGGGAAGCCAAAAGACTGAAGAAATAAATGCCAGAATTTGTGCCTATGATTAGCTTTTATTTTGGGTACTTGCATCTTGGAGACTTGAACTGTCACCCAACACTCCCCTTATAGTTCATGGAAGGGAAATGATGCTAGGACACATTTCATCTCCACTTACGACAGACACTTACAGTAACCCAAACTGATCATGTCTTGCAAAAGCCTGTATCTCTGGCTGACTAACTATACAGTGAGTTTATACAACTAGCTCAGATATGGATGTTTATGTCATACATATAAAGCTATGTCAATGAGTCCTTCCCATAGGGTCTTTTTTTTCCCCTTGTGAGTCAAACAACTATTACCAATTTGCTCTGAGAATACAGCACTCCCTATGTGAATTTTCAAACTCACAAAGTGACATTTCATTGCAGTAGAGCTACTTGCCTACCCTTTCTCCAATTGGCTTGCTCAGTTTTATTTTCCTACTTAAAATCTCTTAATACAGTCAGTGCTTCTTCTAATTCTCCCTACATTTTTAATAAATATTTTTCCTAATACCAAGAAAATAAAATCAAAATACTTTGGAGAAATAAAGCCTGGAATACACTGAAAGAACTCAAGGAAAAAAGAGGAACCCTGCACATTTCTCTCAAACTTTGCTCAAGGACGCACTTTTATAGAGTTAATGGGGAATTTTATCTACACTGATTTATACAATGTGAAATATTTTCTCCTGCCCTACAGCCATGGTGCATGGAACTTCAGAAGAGCCAAAATAGACTTAAGTTGCATAGCTTATTTCACAGTGTTAACAAGCCAAGCAGAATTCCCTTACCTTCACCAGTATGGGTAATCTGTGATGACTTGTTTATGCACAGAAGAACTGCTTAATTCAGCTTTCTTGTGCTATTTGAGGTATACTCTTACCATGGGCATAACTGTCACTGGTTTTACTAAGACACAGTATAAAATGTGTTTCTTGAGATATAACCTGGCATGGAACAATTTTTATTGGTTAATTTTCCCATTTGTTTTTAGACATGGCAAATCCCCATTTCTGTAGCATTACCTATCCGAAGGACAGCACAAGTGTTTACAACAGAAATGCTTGTATAGAGTCATTTCGCAAATGTGAGACCCTTTCCCACTGTGCAAAAACACAAGCGAGGGCACAGCTTCAAGTTATCACCCTCAGCATTGCCATGAGTTTTCATGTCCAGCAGTGGAATATTATTTCTATTCATTCACAACAGAATGAGCCAAGCATGCACAGAGACAAAAACATGGAAAATAACGCATATATCACAGATATGGTCATCAGAAGATTTATACTTCCTGGTTGAAAAAAGATCATCATCATCAGCTCTCTCTCTCAAAGACTTCAACTAGCAGGGATTCAAGATTCATTTGACTTAAATTCAACCTATTGCTGTATTTTTACTTTTCCAATGTGTACTCATAAGGAGTGCTTCATACTCAACTGGTATAAAAGCTAACTGCACACCTTTAAGTCTTTTTCCTTCTTCCTCCAGGACCATGAGGAAACTCATCATCCCAGAGAAAGTGGGATGGTTTGAAGACCATCCTTTAAGGTCCCTAACGACAGTCCACCTTCAGTGTTTCTGTCTGTAGATGAGGCAGAGCTGCACATAGACAGTGAGGAACTGGGGCAGCTGCCTTGCAGCCCATCAACAGTAAAGGGTTGGAGGAGTCTCTGGAGCCTCCTCACTTGCAGTGACCCTCCTCACAGCACCACCTCAGGAGTGAAGGGTGCTGGGATGGGGATGATGGTGGTGTGGTGCTGACGTGAGGTCATGAACCACAAGGGATCTTTTGTTTTACATTTTGATAGATAGGTGACATATTTTGACTGCTTGTGGATCCCAAATTATTTCTTTATCTATTGTCAGATAACTCAGCCTTCTGTGAAAGGCAATAATTTGGGAAAATCATATTCAGTTTTCATTGCTACACAGACAGACCACACCAGCTGTTTGCACATAAAGCACAACAGAGCAGAGACTGGCTGGCCCTACAACCCGCTCGCCTGCCAGTAAGAACAATCATTCTTGCTCATGTCAAGATGACTTCATGTATTTGACCTTAAAAACACTATAAACTCAATATCTGACTGTGCATAGTATGAAAAACTACTTCAATCTTGAGATAAAATAAATCACAAACCGACTTCTTAACTGAATCCATTACATGAAAAACACAACTATTTCACACCCCCAGCCCAACTACTGCCATAGTTGTGTTGTTGGTGTTTGCTCTGGTTTTCACATCTCAGAAACACTGAACAGTGCCACTGCTACCTTTCACCTGTTCGCCAAAGACATACTCAAATTATGAAAAACTATTCCTGGGCTTTGACTGTTAGTAAAGAAAGGCAGCTGAGCATAAGGACAAGGAGCGTCAGAATGCACAGCTTGAGAAACAAACTTTCCAGCCTAAGAATCCAGAGGGCTTTCTTTGAAAGCTCTGCACTGGAGGCACCAATGACACACCGATCGCTCATTTTACAGCACCGCATTTCTGAAGCACCTGTTGGAAATCTAAGCCAGTTGTTCAGGTCAGCAAAGATTGTCTTCCAATTTACAACACTACAGGACAGCTTACATTGCTGCAGCCAAAATCCTCACTGAGCCTCCCCCATGAGGGCTCCTGCTAAAATTGTGTCTGTAATATGTGCTTGGCTTAGTTATACAAAAAATCTACCTGCAGGACAGGAAATGCTAGTGACCAGGACATTTCTTTTGATCTTTGGCCTACCTATTCCTTGCCACCAAGCTATTTTCTTTTATAATTTCAGGAATCTGCAACTTTCTAGGGAGAATTTATAGCTACTGCTTAGCAGCTCCCTGCTTCTAAAATACGTTAAAAAGGTACTGGAGCTCCAACAGTTGAGCACATCCTTCCAATAAAGCTTGAGCAGTGGGCATATTAGCAGAGGTGTGTGCATGTCGCATTGCATCAGACTTTCAAACCACCGTGGATTATCACGGCATCCCATTGGTCTCTCGTTTCCTAATTTACTGAGCAGCTGCTTTTGTTTCTATTTATCCCATGGTTGAGAAGAAGCAAAACCTCACAAAAGACTGCAATCGCCAGCTACAGGCAGCATCTCTAGTGGTACAATTTATACACGTGCAGGCTCCATGACATACCTGAGGCCACTGGCAAGAAATTTAAGCCTTCCCACTCCTCTTCTGAGAGAACTCCACACTTTATAAACCTGCTTATTTTAAGGGAATGAGCTCATTATTATTGGCTATCTGAATAGGCAAAGCAAATTAACCATTTATGCAATTTTTCAGCAACTTGATTGCATCTCTGGACACTGCAGTCTGTTGCACTGAGAGCAGTCTGCCCAGAATTATCACCACAACTTTTCCTTGCAAGTGCCATGGAAAGTTGCCAAGCCATATGTGCACAACAGCAGGAGAAATATTTCCTCTGTGAAGGCAGTATCTCCTACCCATTGCTGGGCACTGTTCCCCAGTGAGGGCTCAGAGTCCAAGCTCTCCCCTGTTCTTAAGATAGTACTCCTTTAGGGAGTCACATGGCCAGAAATCACCCAACCAACCTCATGAAAATCTGAGTGTTCTATTAGATCATTACACCAGGTAGCACCCTGCTTTTAAAAAACAGAGGAAAATTGAGATAAATATGCCCCTGTCAGAGCATGCTGCTGAGGAGTGCTGGCTGTATCAATGCTGCCCTGTGAGGATGGATTCACTTGGATATATCCGTCTAACACGCAGGTTGACATAATAACCTGCCTACGTAATTATGGGGCTCTACTGGTACCATCGGTGTGCCTTTCAAACGTCAAAACAGCCACATGGTGCTTCTCCTCCCTCTTTTGCATCTGTAGGAGTAAATTTGACAAATTAAATGGACACATTTGGCACATTAAATACATGTAGCTCTGGAGAGTTAATGGAGAGAGATACACTGTCTCCTTCTGAAGGTGGGAAGTTTTCACAGAATCATAGAATTGGTAAGTTTGGAAGGGACCTCTGCAGATCATCTAGTCCAACCTCCCTGCTCAAGCAGGGAGGCCACATGCATCCCTGCAAGCAGCACACACGCCTCAATCAGCAAGTGACTGGCAACATGCTCTTGTTCCCTCTGATGAGCTCCTGATAATCGACCTTGTTCTCTTTTGACAGGCAACTGTGGCAGGACCTCATGGCTGGGGAGAAAGAAGTCACCTCTCACTAATAGCGTGGGCCATTTTCAAAGCAAAGACCTTGCACTAGACTCCGTGTTTACCAGAAGGCTCGTCAGAAGGTGCAACAGAGGAGCGACACGCTCACAACAACCTGCCTTACCCTTTCTTTAAGACATATTCCTTGCATCATAATTATATCCAGGGATGAACGGCACATCTGGTTAATAATTTGTTTTGTATAATAACCGTATCAAAACCAATAAATTTGTTAAGATCTTCTGGGACCTTTTGTCCCTCTGTATTTGTGGGTTGGAGACAGTGGTTTCCTCTCCAACAAATGAACAATTCTCTTAAAGGTTTCCCAAAAGCAGAGCAGGTTTGCTGCTATACACCTTTCAAAATGATATTCCACAGATACCGAACCAAGGCACTGGGAGCAATGGGGTCCACAAGCATCTCATCTTTAGAAAAAGGTACATCCCTTTGGTGCTTAGTGCACCTGAACCACAAGTCCTCTGCAGTGGGATGAACAATGCACTGTGCCCGAGGGCTACACGAGCGACACTGCACGTGTTCTCCACGCTTAGGTTTCTACAATGAGAGTTACACTTCAGAAACAGCTGGTTGCCATTCTGGTATAAAGGAGAACAAACAGCAAATTTTAAAGGGGAAAATGTTGTCACTTCAGTGAACTAAAACGCAAAGGAACCACCCAGGTAAATCACAGAAAATTTCTTTTCTACAGCTATGCGAAACCAAGAGGAAATCCCGCCCCAGCTACAGCTGACAGCTGAAGTGCAGGGAAAAAAAAACTGATAAGATTCAGCATCTCTCTGCTTTTTTCTTTCACATGCCCTATCTTTGGAAGGAGATGAAGGACAAGCTCTGTAAATTTTCTTGACAGGGGGAAAAGGGGGAAAAAAATCAAAGTTTGCAATCCAGATGGGAATGTGGGAGGTGGATGAGATAGCAGAAACTGTCTCAAAGCTGCACCTGCTTCAAATCAATGTGCTGCAATGCGATCTCAGGTCCCTCTCCCCCTCAGCAGTCAAAGCGCAGTGACCCTGAGGAGCGCAGGGGGTGGCAGCCAAGCCAGCCAAGCTGAGCTAGCCAAGCAGGGCCTTGGAAACACCCAATAGATATGCGGGAAAAAACTGAACGATAAAAAAATAATAACAAAAACTAACTTGCACAAAGCACCTGGTAGACCTCAGGAAGTGTGTTGCCTATTAAGAACATATCTTTTTTGGCAGAAAATCTTGGCTCTTTCCTCTGAAATGTGCACATGAGACAAGAGCAGTGTTAAACGAATCCATTTCTAAACCCATGTGTACCTTTACCTTACCCACTGTGACATTTTCCGACAGCCCTGACATGTTTGGGGTTTTGTGAAGACCGAGGGCAATGGTCTCATGACCTTTGAACATCTGTAGGTTTCCAGTAAACCCTTAAATTTTAACTTTCTGATAGGTTTCCCCTCTTTGTATCTAAATACAGTGGTAAGCTTTACCTGTTGGGGGGGCATAGGGAAAAAAAATCACAGTTTCTTTGCTTGTTTCAAGTACATTTTTCAGCCTATTACAGGGGGGTTGCAGAAAGACTAAGATACCTGTTAAGTTTCACTTCAGCTCCAAGGTCCCACTTTGCCCTTCCTAAATTGATCACAAACCTCCTCTCTGTAGCTATCCCATTCCTGCCTTTTAGATTGTTTTGGGGTCTCCCTTGACCCCGCACTGAGACTTGGCATAAAACTAGTACACGTGTATTTGGAGATCCCTCCGTATTGCAAGCATGCGAGCCCTAGCAGCTACCCTCCTAGGCAACGGAAAGGGAGATTTGCAGAATGTCAGACAAATCCATTAGAAGAGAAGGCCACAAGCAATATAAAGTAGTAGATTAAATAACTAAGTAAATAATGGCAAACCGCAGCGAATGCTAATGTTTGTTCTACCTGCATGCTGGGTGCTGGGGAAGAATTTACTGCACATCGACACGTGAGAGAGCAGAGCCTCAGTGAATGCCTTGTGGTCTTCACTAGGGGGACGATCACTGACGCCAGCTGGGGATCTGATATAGGAAGGAGGGAGATGCTTTTCTGAGCACCCAGTGTGGGTCTGCTGCACCTTCCTGAGAGACTTGGTGGCTGCCTAATGCCCCTCTGCCAGTGCCTCTGCTCTGCACAGACACCTCTGCACCCCTGAGCTCCAAAACCAGAAAATATGCACACTGCAGGCAGCAAAAAGCACTACCAGGGGCTATTCTCAACTTATCATATTGGCTCCACCGTACTCCTCCCAGAGCACCCGCAGCAATCCCGCCTGACCAGCAGGACACTGTAGCACACTACCACAAGGATCCTCCTAAATGTCTATGCCACAGAAAAGAAAGCAAACCTGCTCCTGAGGAACAGCGGTAGTTACCTGAGCCGCTGCTCAGTACAGTGGTCTGTAGGAGCACTAATTATCAACTGCCTTTCACTCTAACTGATTGCTGAAATATGCTCCAGACAAGGCAGGAAAAATGCTACGTTGGCCCTGGCAGCAGAAATAGCCAGTAGCAGATACAGTTGCGACAACGCATACAGTACACAGCAGAAGAAAAGACCTTCAAACATGTCCCAACTGAATCCAGCATGTGAGCGTGTGCGCGCGGGCGCGTGTGTGCATGTGCGTGAAACATGCGGGTTTTATTCCAATCCCCCTGAGTGTCTCCAAATCCCCCCTAAGAACTCCTCTGCATCTGCTTATTCTAGTCTCCGCATTTAGCATTTTACTCTTCTCAGCAATGCTGTATTGCCATTTTTGAGCTGCCCGAATGCATTAACCTGCAAGGGACCCCGTTTCTCAAGCCTCGCTGGTGCCTAGCAGTACTGCCACCTAGCACGGCTAGCAGTCAGTGAGGGCTCTTGCTGCTGGAGTGCAAGGCTTCCTGTGATTTATAGCTTAGAAAAGAAATGTTTCAGGTTGGTAAACGACACATAAGGGTCTTGGCCTGAGTGTGAATTGCTCTGGAAAATTTGAGCTATACCTTTTTGGCCACTCTCAGGTTGTTTAAGCGACACAATAATTTACACTCATAGTTTTAGCTGGTGCATTTTCTTCACACTCAACCAAGTTGTTTTTATTACTAAGAAAAGAAGAGATGAATAATTATACTGTAACATAGACCAACCTCCTTGCTAAACTGAAAAGCATAAAACTTCTTTTCAGACCACAAATGAAATTACACTGGGCTGAAGGCACAGTAATGTAAGAAGGAGCTTTAGCAGAAGAAATAACTGTAAGCAATGAGAGCTCATTTTGAGTAATACACTGAAATCCTTTGTTTAGCCCTGTAGATACATAGTTGGAAACACAATGTAAATCTTTTGTGTGGAAGTGCATTGGTAAAAGTAACACATAAATTTAGCTTTGGCTACCCCGTAAATCCATGAGACAACTGGTTTACTTCATACCTTCAACCATACGAATGGGCACGCCGAGCTGCTGGGGGGCCGGGGACAGACGCAGCGCGGAAACCGACAGAGGCGAAGAGCTCTGGCGAGCAGCACAGTTAAGGGGTCATCTTGGTACTGCGGGAGGATTTAGTCCTAAATATAGCAAGGGCTATCCTGGGAGACAGGAGTGGGCTGTCAGGAGTCCAAGGCCATATGAGCAGCTTTAGGTTTTCAGAACAATGATCGTGGCTAAGAGGCTGATTCTCTCAATATGGGCCAAATCCTTGCTGCTGGCAAAAGCCCAAGTGAACAGGTTTTGCCTGGGAGGAGGAGAGAAGCTCATGTAGGATTTGGAAGCATGGAATCCCTTTTCCAAACAGGATACAATATCTAGGAGAGGCAGCAATGAAGATGGCTCTCTGCGTTCCAAAACACACTGTGGTATAGTCACTGGATGGAAACTACTGAACTTTTTGGCCAAAACCATTTGCAAGGCCATCTGCAGCTTCCTCCTGCCATATCCTGTAGTGAAAACCCTGCCAAAAAGCTGGGCTCTGCCATGGATGGAAAAATGCAGAAACCCCCGCACAGCAGAAATGAAATGCTGTAGCACCGGGGGCATTCTCTGTCCCATGGGAGACAGTGACAGATCAGGATCAGTCTTACAGAAGCAATCTACAACAGAAAGCAGCATATGGCTTTTCAGTAATGGGAGGCTATGCTGAGATAGGTATGATCAGCCCTTCTTGGATGTCTGCATGGAGAATATATGCTGGATATATAAACAGATCTGCAGCCAAATCTTGTAAACATTTTGGCAGTAGGATATCTACTCGCATATCATCTTGTACATGCCTTTAAGTGACTGTGCTCAAGTCTTAGAGTCCACCCCACAAATACGTACATCTTAGATTTAGTTGCCAGTGAACCCAGACAGCAAGTGACATTCATATCACAAGTGGGCTCATGGAGTCTTGGGTTCTCAGGTACGAAGGGGTTTATTTGTAAGCACTTTCTCTTACTACTTGGGAGAAACAGAATAGCATCAGCTGCTACCTGACTCTCACCTGAACTGAAATACTCTTGCTCAGGATTTGAGACACAACTACTTTTTACACCCAAGTAGCACAACACACAGTACTGCCACAAAAGTCCCAGTGAATCTGAGCCTGAACACTGAATTCAGTTCTTAAGCAAGCTAGACATTTTTTGGAGTTTGGAAGTGTTCAGCACATGAGACACTGCTACTGTTCATGCATGGTCCTAGCCAGCCTGGCATGCTCTATATACCAAGGAACAGGAAGACTATTCTGCTGTGTGAATATGTTGACTGTTCTGGTCACATCACTCTCATGATCTTTCATGTGGAGAGATCATCTGTCACTCTATGTGCAAGGTGAGAACTCACTCATGGCTTTTTCCTCACCCTTTCTCTACCTGTGTAGTACAGAGAGGAGTTAGTGTAGAGAGTAGTTCGATCCCTGATGCCTTAACAGATACAAAAACAACAGCTAGACAAAAGCTGGATGTTAGATGTTTGTCATAAAACATGACTACCACAAATTAAAATGAAAGGCACTGGTTAAAAGAGGTACTTTATGAATTATAGTGCATATAAATCTTAAAAAAAAAAATCTCAGGAAAATAGTAACACTAAATATTTGCTACAGTGTAGACCTCTGCTTCAAGGCTTTTACTTTCTGCTGTGTGCAGTAACTGGCACGCTGGCATAATCCTTCATATGTTCACCTCCCTGTTTTTGTTCCATCCACCTAATTGCTCTGTTGGGTATATTTAGGGGCCCTAGCATTTAGATGCTGTTTGGTTGTAGGTTGCTTTGTGAAACCCAGAAGGGAAGGAACTTGATTTTTTTGTCTTCAGTATGTGTAGCATACACAGAACCATGCTTCTGGTGAAGGCTGCTTCTGCAGTCACAAATCCCCGTCTATTGGGAGGGCAATGGAGTGCAGCATAAGGAAATACTTTTGCTTCCAGTTCCACAGCGTCAAAGCCAAAGAAGAGAATAATGTTCAATGTAGTCACCGACCCCCACAGGAAGATTCAGGCTGTCAAAAGACTTTAGGCAGCCCTATCACCATTCGGGTATACATACAACTACAAAGGCTCTGACTTTTTTAAATACACAAGGTGTGGAACTAGGCTGCATATTACCTGTTATTCAGAGTTCTCTGTGCACTTGCAGCAAGTCCAAATTATGAATTGCAGGTCTAATGCAGCTGGGAGCAACCTAAAGAATGCTGTCTGCTGGAGCCTCATCCAAACCAAGCACCAATGGCCTTGGCTCAGGGACAGCACAGAAGAGGGCAAAGGACAAATTGAGGCAATGAAGTGGTCTGCTGTGAAGATCAGAGGACTAGTGCACAGTAACGCAACCCAGAAGAGACGCACATTAGTGGGATATTTGAGTTAGCAAAGTGCAAAGACACTAGATCAAGGGTGGACATACCACAGCCAACTGGCCTTTTCCTGCTGTCAGGATACCACTTGGTGAGGAGCTCTGGGCTGACTCAGCTGCAGCATTTTCAAATCCACATAACGCAAGCGCTAGGTCTCTGAGCAATGCTGGCTCAGGTGGAGGTGAGCAGCCATTCAAGGAACTCCTTGATCTAGCTCATGCTTTCTTACCAACTTTCTGTCCCACCAAAGAGAACTGTTCTGTGTTTCCTCAGTTTCCCCATCCTTCTTCACCTTCTTTTATAGGTGAACTAAGGGATGTAACTGGTTGAAGGGGATGAGTGATTTTTTTCATGTTTTTCCTTCCATGCTGTGATTTTGCTCAGAACCTACAAAAGGAGTTCTGCAGTATGCTCACTCAATAGCTACAATGCATATACTGCTCTACAGGCTTGCTTTCACACCCCGTGCCTGCTTGGAAAAACAAAGTCAGTGGGAAAAAGGGTATCCCTTGTTTTCCTTTCTTGGTAGAAAGACATTCCACTTCTGGATTGCTTTTGAGTTCAGCAGGATCCTGTCACAGTTGTGTCAACACTCACAGCTCCTTGATGGGACCAGAATGAAAACTGAACAAACCAAACGAAGACCTGGGGCAGCTGAGAGTGTGACTTGGGCCCAGACCTGGACCAGATGCATTTCTAGTTTGATCAGCTTCAAGTTTGGCATTACAGTCTAAATCTCCTCTGGAATTAGCCAAGGATATGCACAGTATCACTACAATCCCTAACAGAGCTGGGATTAGAGCTGAATTCCCCTGAATCATCTTCACAGAAAACAATAGCTGATTAGTTCAGTTAAGGGAAAAGTCAATCTAAAACTCTGTTTTACTTGTTAAAGAAGAAAAATAAACAAAGCAACAATAAAAAAACTCCACTAAGCAAACAGAAAAGTAATTGCAAGAACAACTATGTGGCTCACCTTATTCTAGTATTCCTGGCTCTGAACCCTGGCAGTAAATGCCTCTAAAATCAAACATTAATATCAGGAAACATGATGCATTCTTATGATAACTGTTTACAATGCCGAAGCCTATGGGAGTGAGAGAGGAATTAAAGACTTTCTGAACGCAGAAAAACATTCCAGGGGAGGCAAGGAGGTATCGAAGGTAGGAAAAAAACTGTTAAAAACCTCATGATGTGTTGTACTGACAAACCATAATTGTCATATTCACAATTTGGTTACCTACTAAAGATGGGGTTTCCCTATTAAAGATGACTTGGTCTGGCTGTCAGCAGCTTCATGAGCCAAAAGAGGCTGTTTGGATGGACTGGACCATATTTACTCCCTAGAGCAGGCCATGGCTGCTGCATATTGTGGGGCCCCACACTGGCTGGAGGGGAGGGCTCAGGACAGCTG
This sequence comes from Rhea pennata, assembly GCF_028389875.1. Taxonomy (NCBI): domain Eukaryota; kingdom Metazoa; phylum Chordata; class Aves; order Rheiformes; family Rheidae; genus Rhea; species Rhea pennata. The sequence continues at coordinate 14,442,245 of NC_084667.1, read as the reverse complement.
GCAGTACTGGAGGTGAGGACAGAGTCAGCAGCAGGAGTTGACCCAGCCGATGATGAGGGACATGCCCTGGTGCTAAGATTTTCAGTGTCACTTTTCCTAGATATAGGGACTGTTTGCGTTCAGATCGTGCGTGGCCTTGGCAGCCAGAGGTGTTAAAGGAAAGGCATGTTTGTCAGAAGCCCGCTTTTCTCCCTGTGTCCTTCTACGCCAGTTTTCTCACCAAAACTCCCTCCACTGCCTCCTTCGGTTGGCCTTCACGGCCGTACAGAGTCTGGGAGCGCTGACTGGGGCTGGGAGTCAAGGCAGAGCACAGAAGCACGACCATTTAATGTGAAATACCTGCAAACAGCGCTGGTTACGGCGCACTCACCAGCCCGAAGCACACTTCGCTGTGCTCCACCTTCCCCTTCAAAGCATAGAACTGAGTTCATTTCCAACGCTTTCTATACGGAATTGGCATTTTGTGGGTCTCCCAGGCCAGCAAAAGGGCTACAGTGCACATCACCTTCTCCTATTTTCCCACTGCAGGAGCAGCATTTTTTTCCTTCTCAATTCAGCCAACCCTTTTCTTCCCTCTTCACCCTAGTGTCTCTGAGTAGTAGGCATTCAAGGAATGTACTGTTCTGTAAACTAATTCTTTTTCTTGTTCTTTATTCACAAGGACATTTAAATTGTTTTCTTCTTGTGCTAAAGCTACACGGGACAGGACAACACTCCTATTTTCCCTCCCACGGTGGGGTGTTTTGACTGGTTGTGTCTGGTTTAATCCGCAGGAATGTGGGATGTGTGGGAGCTCTCCTGGGCCCCTGGTGCCAGCGTGCCGCGATAACCGAGCTGGGCCTAAACCCGCCGCAGATTTACGAGACAACAGAGTCGGCGAGGCGGGCGGCGCTGACCCGGAGGGGCCGCCGGGAGGGCCCGCGGGGGGCCCAGAGCGCGCTGGGGAAACCTCCCCGGGCTCCTGGGAAGAGCCGACGCGCAAGCACAAACGGCTCCTCTCCGGGAGGAATCCGCAACCGGCCGGCATTGCGTTGGCTCGCGCCAGGGCGCGAGGCATTTTGGCTATGCCCCGTTTCTGTCCGCTTTCGTTGGGCGGCCTTGGTAGCTATCTGGAGAAGCAGGCAGGAACAGCTCGCTTGGCTGCTGGAGGACTACCAGAAGTCCTCTCCTCTGCGCCGCACGAGAGGGCAGCCCGGCTTCACCTGCCACGTCGCTGCAGCCTCTCCTGGCACGGACTCGGTCTCCAAGAGGATGATAGCTGGGCCTGAAGCTCTGCTTTTGCCCCATACTTCTATTCCCATGAATTAAAACAGATGAGCTGTGGACATCAGTCAGTATAAAAATCCTCTGATATAAAATTAACCTCAGGAGCTAAAATTGCAGTCAAACTGTAAGAGCTCCAGCTTGACTTCACCAACTCCCCTTTGAATTGCAATTACGTCTTTGAACTGAGCAGTTCAAGCTTAAATTCCCACTGTCTTCCTCTGATTAAATACTCATTGTCAAAACATCCATCTTATTCTCAGTACTTTACTTATCAATTTAATCAATCCTCCCTTAATTCACCTATCTGCTTTAGCCTGCATTTTGCCATCATCTTTTTCTTTCAGGTAATGCAAATTTACATAAGTTCTTGCTCACTACAGCTGCAAAGCAAAAAATACAACATACTCAGAACATCTTCACACTCCTGTGTTCCTCAGCTTTGGAAAGAACATTTAAAGTGTCTGACATTCACAGGGGACTGGCTTGAAACTTTGTGTACATCCCGTCTATGCTGGCCCCACGGAGCAGGAATGCATTCAGGAAAATACAGTATTTGACGCAAGTTCAAAAGAATCCCTTGCCTAACCTTGTAGAAGTGGTCCACAACATCTCCTTTGAGACAGCAGTATTTTGTTACTGGAGTGTTTTGAAGAACTTCCTTCAACTGCCTTGAACGTCAATTTAAAGAAAAAAATAAGAACAAGGATTCTTTTCATTTGCTGTATGTTTTACTTCATGTTTTTGATAAAAATGATTATGAGGAAACTATCTTTTAATTGTGTCCCTGACAATATTTGCCAAATGATCCCTTCTTCCTTTATCTTTCTTAGCCTTTATATAATGACATTTCCACTTTTTCAGAAGGTTATGCAGTCTTAATTCTTCCTTGTAGCAGTTTTTCATAGATTATCTGTATTCCTAAAGGCATTTTCTGTGTACAATTTATCTGTAAAATGTCTCTGATAAATCTGGGGCCCTTAGGAGGGGAGGATTAAGCACACTGCACTGCATCGGTCCTATCATTGCTCTGAGGTATTGTCTGGTAGGCAGGTTGTTAGTTGTGTTGGAAGGAATTGCTGCATTTAGGCTTTTTTGTGTGGGGGGGTGGCGATTTAATTAGTTAAAATAAATACATGATAAAACAAGTTATCAACCAGAGTTTAGATATGCTATCAGCCACACTAAACATGACAGACTTTAGTGACAGGGAATACAGACAGCTAAACTGAACTTTACAGCGTTCTTTCATCTTTGCTTTCTCTGAGACATTGCTCCAGCTCACTGTGCCTTGCAGACTTGTAAATTTTGGAATCTTTGTTCCCAGAGGAGCATTAGCCTATTACAACTGATAGATTCAAAGAAAATAAAAGCATTTGCCCAGCTTGAGTAGATAGCCTCAAAGCCACTTCCAACTGTGCCTCTCCCTTTTCTTACAAGTGAACAGTAACAATGTGATAGGGGAATACTGTGGTAAAACACGGGGCTTTATTAGCAGTAGTTCTATAAAATCAAAAACAAACCTGTGCATCTTCATATGTGTATCTCCCTGGGTCTTTGACATTTTGGCTTGTTTTCTCATAGCTGTGGGAATCCAGGTTGATAGCACTTTGGGCCCCAGGGGCTAGAAACTCTTGCCAGATTTCCTCCACTCTTGTGGTTACATCCTGTAAAGGTTGTTTTTTGAGATCTTGGACAGCCAGCCAAAACCTAGTAGTGGGGAAAAATGAAAAGGGGAGGGAAAGAAGGAAGAGAGAGGGGGAGAGAGAGACATTCAGTTGTGACCTTGTGGAGAAGCCTGGGCAGAGCACCAAACCACAGCTGTAGAAGCTAATCCTACACTTTGCTGAATTTATGGAAGACTCTCCATTTAGTATGATTGCAGGGGAAGGTGTGATATACTTTATGCCAAACCATTACCATGTGCCTAAGATCAGAAAAGTGACTTCAAAAAGTGATACATTCTTATTCAAATCATACCACTCCCATTCAAACCCTCTCCGCAGAAGTGTGGCATTAGGTATGCAAACAGGAAACCTCCAGAGTCAATGCACCTGGAAGAGGCGGAGTGGATTCGGCTTCCTACAGCCCTGCTGGAATTTGCTTATAATTTCTGAATTTCTGCCTGCAGGATCTGTCGCTGGGAGGTGATGCAAAATGCAGAGCAAACTTAATATTCACATCATTTTCAGGGTGAAGTTGTAGCCCCGGCACTTAGAGAAACTTTTTTTTTTTTTTTTTTTTTTTTTTTTTTGACTTGTAAACTGACCAGTGTTCAGATGGATGCCACTGAAAGATGAATATAGAACCCTGTTATGACTATACACCAATTTTACAGGGATATTTTCTTGACTAGATCCACACTGATGGGCTAGAATGAGTCCATGAACATAGAGTACATAATTCCTTTGAAGGCTAAAGACATAATCTACATCACGATCTTTGAAACGTAAGGCCATTTCTGAAAGAGTGAAACACACTGGCTTTTAACTTAGAAATAAAAGGTGTTTTCTTGGTGGTGCTGAGTTTATTTACTTTTACCTGGTGACAGCCCAGAAGGCTGGCCCCTTGTGGCCTTTTGCTTTACTCAGCTCTACCTTTGGGAAAGAAGATATTCCTGAGCCTCTTCCCTGGGTATCCAGGTCCTGCGACCCAGCAGAACAGGAACGATTCTGCTCTGCAGGCACATTGGAAATAAGGCTAGAAGGGACCTCACAAGCCCTCTACAACAGCCAGCTCTTTGCCATTCGGTGGCAAAGGAGCACAGACGCCCTGACTGCTCAGAACGGGGCTCTGGGCAGGGCTGGTGGCGAAGGCCCTGCAGAGCTGGCACGAACCAACATCTGCTCCCCAGACCGTGCCGCGAGGACTAGGTTTGTCTCGGTCACTAGCTGTCCCCATGCATTGGAAAGAGTTGCTCAACCTAGAAAATCCCTTTTTCTCTCATCACTTTGTCATTATAGGAGATTGCTAACTAAACCAGCAGAACTTTACCCGAAAGCCTAATTTGCCATCCCAAATTACTGAATGGTGCCAGCCTGCTACCACTCAGGCAAATACTCCCCTATGGTGAAAGATAGTCTCTTCTAAATGAAAAACCTCTTTGATAGAGGGGACGATGGACAGATGGAGGAGCCAGACCCCGGTAATTAATGTTCTGCTTCAGACCTCCACTTCCTACTAGCTCTAGTCAGGATTTCCTGGCGCAATACACAAATGTCACAAAAATGCTGGGTTATTGCAATCAAATGAGGCTGCTAATCCATTTTGCCTGGTCCTCTACCTGTAACAGAGGGAAACTGCCGGTTTGAAAGACAGACATCCGTTTTGCACGCCAGGGCAGGATAAACGGTCCTCGTGCATCCTCCGCTCCCCTTCCTGCCAGCCGGTATCTCTGGGAGAGGGCACCTCTGCAGCCGTGCCTCGCACGGGCGACGGCTCCGCTTGCAGGTACGCAGCACTGCGCCTCTCGCTCCAGCCGCCGCCGCTAGACCAGCCTCATCTTGCGCACTCCCCTGTTGTTTCCACCTCCTGTTCCAGGAGGAGGACCCGCATGCCCAAGGACGCGCTGCAGGGCTCGACGCAGCGTGGTCCGTGCCGCCGCGAACCGCCTGCCCCTGGCGCTGCCCTCAGGCTGTCCCAGCCCCGGGACGAGCGGCAGCGCCCCGCCGCCAAACGTGGGGTCCCGTCCCCATCACAAACGGCAGCACAGATGCTGCAAGGGGCAGGCGATCTGAGGAGCATCTCTTGAAAATGGTGCTGCCCGGCATGCACAAAGCCTGGGGAAGGGGCGGCTGGCGGCGGGGCTGCTGTGCAGCAAAGCCAGGCTGCCTCCAGAGAGGGGATGTAACTGGAGCAAGGAGGGAAGGGATATGTCTTCCTGAAAGCAGCAGTTTTGTCACAGGCCTTGGGGAGCAGCCACTGTCGGTGGAGGAATGGCACTGAGGATGGGAGGATGGAGGACACAGCCGGCCAGAAGACACAGGTATGGACTGTCACTGCACGGGAGAGACAGCCAAAAGGTGCAAACCAGTGGCAGCATCAACCTCCTGGCAGTTCTGGGGGTTGGTATCCTGCCCCGGCAGCACTTACTGCCCGAGACTGCTGGTAATCGATGTGAAGTGACCATCTGCCCTTCGTGGCTCTGCTCCAGCTTTTGCAGAACTGCTGTGTGCATGGGGTAACGCTGCAGCCCTGACTCCCCCCAGGTCATCTGAACACACCCCTTTATATAGTCTTTTCTCTCCCCCCAGCATGCATTCGGTGAAACAAAGCTGGGACAGTGCTCAGACCACTACATTAGTACCTTCAGAGCCAGAAACTGGCAAGGCAGTTTAACTTTATAAAGTGAAATAAAGTATTTTGGGCTGCGGGAAGTTTGTGTGCATGTGTGCATAGATGCGTTTGTGTGTGAGTGGCCTTTTTCAGTCTTCCAGATATTAAGATAAGGTTGTCTGCTCTTCTGCCTCATTATATCTTATTATTTGAATAATAAGCGATGCCCTCATTTATCACATGTACACAGAGAAAAGGGTTGCACTCACAGTGATGCAATCTGATGTCAAACGTGACTTTCTTCACATCAAAATTATTTTATCATTCCATTTCAAACATGAGCTTAATACATGAATACAAAAAAGGTGGAAAGAGAAAAGATGCTAATCCTCCCAGGGTAGCTGGGACACCACAGACAAACTTACGGCTAGATAGGGAATTTTCTACTGGCTTATTTACTGGTGAGCTGGGAAAGCATGGTTGTGGGGAGAACTGGGAACATTATAAAGTGACATCTTGCCATCTATTTTAATAACCATTTGGCTCAATCTGAAAATCAGCCAACCAAACCAACCTGACACTAACAAGCTCTTTTTACTGCAAGTGATTGCAAATTCATGCCAAAGGCTGGATGTCCTCTTCAAGGCAAAAGGGAGTTTTGTCTTGGTAAAAATTTCAAAGCTATTCATTGTAGCTGGTATCTGAAAATCATTAAACATCAAAAAAAGATACCCAGCCCTGCAGCTTTGATTTCAAGGCAAATTCTCTGCCAAGGGGAAGCCACTGGAACCATCTCAGGACGCACCACGGTATCCAGTGCATAAGCAGGGTTCACACGGGGTTCCTGCAGTGCTTACGGGAGCGAGGCAGGTATTTCTGCTCCCGGGAAAGGGGCAGGCACAGGATGGCTGCACGGGAATTTGTGCTTGGTTATAAAGTGTACCTGCGCTCTCTGACTCCAGTCCTGCCATTCCTGAACGGGAAGCCGAGCCTCATCCTAAGAAGAGAGCTGGCGAAGATGCTGCACTGCCTCCCGGCACGTCTGCGGGAGGCGCCGGGAGCCGCTCGCGGCTGCGGCCCTTGTGCGGGGCAGGGGCGGCGGGAAGCGTCCGTCCGCCCCCCCTCTGCGGGTGCCCTGAGGAGCACGGGACAGGCTTGGGACCAAGGCTGTCTGCGTGGAGGAGAACACAGCATTGATCACGGGGTCTTCGTCCTTTATAAAACAGCACGTTGATCTGGAGCAGACTGGTACAGGACAGAGCAGACTCTATCCTCCCGCAGCACCCAGCTAAGCTGCTGCCGCTTGCAGGAGCCATCCTGCAACGGTGCTAGTCCCCCCCACACCCCTTCGAGGAACAGAAAGCCTCCTGGGCATCCATGTATCTGCTCTGCCTTTCCGCAGGGTTACTGCAGAGGCTCCCAGCAGGCTGTTTGACAGCTGAAAAAGCACAAGGCATTTTTAAGTTGCTTCTGAGATACACTGTAAAACAAAACCGGATTTTTAAACCTGATCACAGGCAAAATACAGGTGGCTCCAGAGACTGAGAAGAAGCGTACAACGGAGAGTATCATATCCCCACCTTGGGGGAGGACATGATACCCCTGGCTTGGCAGCGAAATCGCCCACTGGCTCTCAGTCTGACACGCGCTCCGCACTCCTCTCCTTCCTCAGGTGCTCCACCTTACTAGCCTCTTACACCTCCCATTTCCCATCTCTCACTGTTCGCAATCTCCTTCTCACTTGCTGTCACCGAGAAAGAGAGAGAGAGAGAAAAAAAAACACATTTTAACATCGTAGTCAAGAGGGGAACTGAATGAAAGTATGAGGAACAACCCAGTGCGAGGCTCAGCCGGGGAGGAGTTCGCACCCTCGCACCGCGCCACGGCCTGCGCCCTGCTGCGCGCAGCGCGGTGAGGCCGAGAGCGGCAGAAGGCCGTCGCAGGGGACGGCCGGCTGCAGCGAGGACACGCGCTGCGGGCACGGCCGAGCGCGGGCCCTCCGGCGGCGCAGCACTTCCACGGAGACCGCGGCGCTCGGTCCCGGCGGGAGCGTGCTGCACGCCGCTCACACTCGCCTCCCCGTCCCGCAACCGGCCTTCCTGCCTTCCTCCTCCCTCCTCTCCCAGAGTGTGCACCCTGCTTTTACACCCCGAGTTCCTCTTTCTGCTGCCTTTCCATTTTCTGGGGCAGGAAACGGCTCCCTGCAGTCGGGCAGCACCCGGAGCGCTTCGGCAGAGCCGCCGAACCGGCCCCTCGGCGCGCCAGGCGCGGGAAGCGGGGGCGGCTCTGCGGGCCCCTCGTCTCAGCCCCCCCGACGGCGCACGTACAACTTCGCCGCCGCGCAAAAGCCGCGCGGGCCGCGCTCCGCCGTGGAGCTCCGCTGCCGCCTGCCGGCCGGCGCCGCGCCGCGCAGCGGCCGCGCAGGGGCCGCGCCGGGGCCGCCGAGCGCCCCCGCAGCCAATCTCGCACCGGATCAGCTGCGAAGCAAGGGCAGCCCCGTGTAAATGTACAATATAACGACTGCATTTTAACGGCCTTAGACTGTAGCCGGTTAGAAGCTTTCGATGCCAACATTTTTATTTGGAAAAGTAGGGGCTTGTGTGTGTGTGAGGGGGTGCTTAATAGGTCTGCACTGCTCAACACCTGAAAATTCTATTTGCTGATGCAAATTAGAGAAAAATTAAAGAAAAAATAATCTTGGCAGCAGGTTTCAGCCATTAGGTGCCACATGAGATACAAATGCTTTCTGCAGATAACATTCTTTCCCAGATAACTCAGTTTTCCAAATACGTTCACAAGAACTCACAAAATGATTCCATTAGTGTATTGCAAGCTTCATAGTACATTCCCGTAAAGTGTCATATGTTCTCTATTTAGGTCTACAAACAGGTGTGCAGTCTCCTTTCCCTTTGGGTAAAATTAGTGTGTCCCATATTCCCACTTAGTAGTTTCTCTTTCCAGCTGACACACTTTGAAGCTGGGAAAAATCAATCCACCAGTTAGATGAACATCTCAGCAATCTCAAGATGTCTCAAGAGATTTCCAGGTCTTAAAAAATTTATACAGCTCTCTATTGGCCTTTTTTCTTTTTTTTTTAATTGAAGCTTGGCATTTTGTCTGCTATATTTTTGCTCACTTCAAAAATCAACAGAGGCAAAACAAATTGTAGATGAAAGATAGTGACAGCAAGGGGAAAGAAAAGAGAGAAAGAAAAAGAGTTAAAATAAGAATAGAGAGAACAGAACTGACTAACTGGCTTTCCTGCTCTCACATAAATAATGGACAGCCAGCAAATAACCAAGCCACAGGGCTCAGCCAAACCCAGGAGACCAGTGGACATGATCCTGCAAGTTTATTAGGACATGAAAACATGCTGGAAAGAGACCTGGGAGGTCAGCGAGTCTCGGCTGCTGCTGTCTCGGGCAGTGCCTCGCGGGCCATCCCCACCACGACCAATTTGCTCAGCTATAAAGATACAGAAATATCCCACTGCAATCAACCCGATGATTCGGGATTTGCACTGCTGGGTGTAAGAGCAGAACTGGTCCACTTGTTTTACCATTGAATTATTTACTTTTCACTTGCAATTGCACACTTCATGAAATCTCTTTGCTAGCACTACCAGGAATTGCCAGGCTTTCCAGCACTCACTTTCTTGGCTCTGCCTTGAGGACAGCAGTGCGTGTACAGGACTCCTGCCAGCGTTAATGAGGATCCCCCTGACACTCCCAAGAGAGGCTGTGTCCCTGCTGTGACAGTTCCCACATCTTTGAATAGCTACTGTGAGAAGAATCCTTACAAGATACCTGCAAATGTAATTTTTCTAACAAGATGCTAGATGCTGTGCCCTCAGAAAGTTCTTCTCAACTTCCCAGGCCTTGGGTGGGATGCATCTCACTTAACTGTAGGTATCTACAATGCAGACACTGTAATTTGAATTAGTCTCTCCAGGCTTATAGATGGTGGATGGAGACAGGCACTTTACAATGTAATTTTCCTGCTTTTAGATGTTCACTTAAGGCTGAAATAAATCCTCCCCTAGTGCAGGGTGATTCACCAACTCCTTTTTAGCTTCTCTTCTCTGTAAAGGGAGTCCTGATACTGGTATTTTCAAGCTATCTACTTAGCTGAGGCAGATACCAACCTTGCTGTTAGGTGTAACATAGATTTTGCTGGCTTGTTTAAGCATCCAGCAGTTGCCTTCCTTTCTACCACACACTCTTAATGTGAATTCAAGAGCTTTCTCTGTCACACCTGAACCCTGAAAGCCACCTGCTACTTCTCAGCACTGTTAATACACAGTCCATCCTGTTCTGGCTTTTCTTATGAATACTTCCACCTTTATGTCCTGTTAAGTGTTATTTACAGCCCTAAGCAGGTTTGCTAATACTGATCCAAAATCAGGTAATAATTATACCACATTAGCCAATACCATGATAATGATACTGTGAGAATGACAATAATGGTACCATATTAGCTAATAATGATACCACTGTCTTCCAAAAAGGATGTGGGATTTTACCTCTCCCTACCACAGTCCCCTGGTCTGTAGCCTCCTTTTAGTACAATTTATCTCAAAATTAAATGCACATCAGAAAAAAAAAAAAAAAAAAAAAAAAAAAGAAATGATTAAATGCACATAACAGAAAAAAAAACCTATTTTCTAACAATGCAACTTTCTCTATTTGTTTGAGTAGGATGAGTGTAGGGACACCCACTAGTGTAAAAACTGCTGCGTATCAATAGTGCAACCCCAGGTTTATTTCAGCAAAACCATTTGAGGAGTATTTCAATACAAATTATTAATCTTGAGCATCATCACTACAGTTTAATTGCTAATGAGCACCACTGTACCTAAGTGCAGTAAACATATACAACTTCAATAACTGCTCAGCAATACAATGTCAAGTGCACACATGTAATTTATTAACACGCCCTTGTTTATGTTACAAGTAAATTCCAAATTTTTAAAAATAAGAAACATGAAAGCACATTGATTTTTCACTGTTTTGCTGCTGGCGTGCTTTCTGTGTTTTTTGCTGGGTAAGGAAAGACAATAGTCAGTTCCCATGTAGTTTAAGTCATTTTCCAGGAAATTTCACTTTCAGACCTCACAGGCTAGCAGATTGCAATGAAGTGGCAATTGTCCACATACTCTATTAATGTATTTGCTTCTCTAAGTAAAAAAATAAAGAAAATGCAAATGTAAAGCCCGTGCAAACAAGTTCCTAGCTGCCATAAACGGAGAACAACTTTAGACCCATTTACTACCACCGAAGGTGCAAAGCTAAAGGCACAGCCAAACTACACTGCTGCTGGATCCTTCTGTGTCTCCAGGACTAAGCAGGGGGAATGTGCAGGTGAGGACCATCACAGATGCCTGTGAAGTGCCTGTGACCTCCTGGGCTTTGGTCAAGGAGCAAGGCTAAGGATCCTACATGCCTTGGAGCCCACAAGCCACCCTTGCCGTTCAGCCCCTGCACGCCAGCACCCTAACACAGACGCAGGCCCTCGCCTTCAGCACAGATCAGGGACTGCTGCCAGCTCTGGCATCAGTCACAAATCATTGGCCCTGCTGCTATCAACCATCTTCCTACTTCTGCAAAAATGGGTGAATATAGCAGTAAATCTGGCTGTTTGTCACATGCAGTTGAGAAGCTGAACCATAACCTCAGTCAGGGACTATCAGCCTCTACCTGTCCTGGGCTGCCTCTCTGGTTGGCACGGGCCCTCTGCCATCTTTGGATTTTGCACAACACTGCAACAAAGTTAGTATTTAAAAGGCTGTAATCCTGAACGCTAGTCCCAGCATTAGCCCCAGGCCTCCTTCAAGCATAACCTGCAACCCTATAACCTGTAACATTAACCCGAATTTCTCAGAGCTCACACCAGTGTATTTGCTTCTGTTGTGACCCATCCTATTTTAATTTTGCAGGATAACTGTTGTCCTGTACTTGCAGGACACAGCAGTAAACTAGCTCTTCTACTGCCCTCACTCCCTCTAGAGCAGGAGAGATGTTTCCCCTAAGATGAAGTTTAGAGTTAGAATTAGAGTTAAGGTTCAAGACAACGGATGATGAAATACTGGTCTGTGGCAATATCCCAACTAATGCTGGGACAAGCAAGGAAGTCAGATCCCTGAGCTAATTCTGCAATGGGAGTATATCTTAGGGATATGTGTTAGGGCAGAAATTGGGTTTACACCAGCGGTACAGAAAAGCATGGAGGGGTTGGATCTTCTAGCAGTCATTTCATGTTGTCAACTTACTACTGCTACCCTTACTGTTACAGTTGTAGTAGCAGAATTGTGCACAGTGGATTTAGAGATTTAAACCTGAGGTAGAATCATTTCAGTGTCTATATAATGTTTCATAATGGAAGTTTTGTTTTTTTTCAGAATATAAGGACATTAAGTACCCAGAATACCTGCATAAAAAGATCACTATTAAGGTGGGAAGGCCAAGCTCTCAGTTAGGAGGTGCCAGAATTTAAAGAAGCTGGTGCAAATCTGATTTGAGTACCACTACTACAGTAGTTTTTGGGCACGTGATCATCAAACTATGTTCCACTCCCAGGATCCCTGCCACAAACACCCGTGTAAATCCTATATATTTACATTGTGTATAAGCATATGTTAGAGAGCTCCGTAGCTATATGCCACGTTCCACCGCACAAACACATTAGCACACATTTGCAGGCCTTTGCATGTGACACTCGACAACACCAGCCCTGCTAAACACTGTTCCTGCCATTACTTATATTACTCTAGTATAGGCACTTGCAGAAGTGCTATGGGCCACATCCAGCTGTTTTCAAGTTGGTGTTTTTAGCAGCTCACCAGAGACCAAGCACTGCATTTCATCTACGCATGAGAGCATGATTAGCCCCATTTATCCAGTTCAAGTCGAAAAAGGTTTTACCTGAGGTTTTCTGAGCTGAATTCTGATTCCAGGAAACGAAGGAACTGGTCTCGTCCTACTGGGTCCTTCAGCACTTCATCCATAGAGAAACCCCATCTTTTCACACGCTGCTGGCTAGGTTCTTTGCTGTTTAGAGAGAGAAGGAAAAAACAGATGGAATGCGCATTTCTGCCTGCTGTCCGAGCAGCTGCCACTGCTTCTACCTCACAGCAAAGGAAGAAAGATTATCAGAGTGGGAGATGCTGTTTTCTCCACATTTTGCAGACATACAAGCTAGCAAATAACATACAAAAAGAAGGTAAAAAGACTAGCATCATTGTTAATACAATCGTATTATCCATGTGCAGCTTTTATAGCAAGATGAGAGAGCGTATGATACAATATTCAAAGAGTAATTTATTGTATGTTTACATACAAGAACAACATACTGTGTGCTCCTGAATGATTTTTCATTATGCATTTCTTATGTATCTTCTTTAATGCACCTTGGTAATTTCTTACATGGCAAAGCAGAGATCTGCCAGCAACATTTGTTGGGCCCCAGTGACTCCAGAGCATCTCCTTGCGTCTTACATAGCACTGTCTGGTCACTTGGAGCTGGCTTCAGATTTTCAGTTGCAGATTTGCATTAAAAAGGTAGCTTCATGAAGAAGCAGTGAGGCCAAGATTTCTAAAAATGATTACTGGCTTGCGGGCTTTTATTTTCAATGCCTCTGTGTTTTGGATGCTTAACTCTTGCATGATTAGGAAGCACTCCTCAAGCCATGACGATCAGGCTCTCATTTTGTGTCTCAGCTGGGAAACTGAGATGCAGAGGCACCCAAAACCACTAATGACCTCGCTCCTAAATCATTTCTTAATAAAGCCCCGCTTACAAAAGCTGTTGTTTGAATTGCCGGACATGCTGCAGAGATGCCTACGGCAAGAGGCAGCGCCTGGGAATCCCGGTGAGGAGTCTTCAAGACAGTCTCTGCACAGGAGCATAAGCTGGGTGCACAGAGCGTTTGAAAGCTTCTGGTGTGATGGCGTCATACTACGAGACAACCATTAAAATACCACTCAGCTGCTCCCATTTATGTCAGTACAGCCGTTAACAGCGCGTATCTATTAAACTGCACGTCTCATCACGTCCACAGCGATTCCTAATCCTAGAGCCTTAAGGGACAGTGGCGATCTGTGCTGAAGACAAATCAGCCAAAGGGGTAAATAAAACGCCTACTTTGATTTCCCCTTGGTGTAAAGACAAAGCAAAGCTGATGGCCATGTCCTTACTCAGTGCAGTGCAGAGCGCTGAGGCTGGCTCCTCCTGTGTCTGCCCGGGAACGGCAGCGCGGAGAGCAGCAGAGCCGAGGTACCCGTCTCGTCCCTAACGAGCCAGCCCAGACACAGGGACAGCAGTGCCACGCTCACGCAGTGCCACACACTAGCTAGGTTCAGCGAATTTCCTCTCTAATTCAGACGTCAGTAGCTGTTCTGCTGCACAGGGTGCACTGCCGTTGTGCCTCGTTCTCACATAGACTGAAAAGGCCAAAGTGCTGTCCAAAATAGAAGTTTTTTAGTGGCAGTTTCCAATTCCTGAAGTGCCATGAAGGATTAACTGCAATGGCACAGTGCTTTCCATACTCAGATAAACAGGGTTTTACCAGCTTGGTTTTCCTGAATAAGGGCTCTGCTTTCCTAACCGAGGAAACAGATTTGTAGGCAACACAAGGGGCTACCACAGCTCTTGGGGTTCATTTAATTATTCATGCAAGCTGGAACTAGACGCAGATGCAGTGATTTCTCATATAAGAGAGAATAAAATGGAAATATAGAGCTGTTTGTTCTTCTGTCTCATAACAATACAGTTTTCTCTTTTTCATCGGCAGGAGAACCCCTTCCTTAACACCGAGATCACAGTAGGAGCCAAGCATTTTTCTAAAATTCATATAAAAGCCATGATGTCTGGTTAAATTGTATTGCTAAGGGACATAAAAATCTTTTGGGGGATTTCCAGCTACCTCAGCAGATCAGAATTAATGGATGCCTAGATACCCCATGGATGGCAGTTCATCCAGAGAAGTATTCTGCAGAGGTTGCATCCATTTCTAAACCTGTTAGGGAGGGATGGAGAAGATGAGAGAAACTGACTAAAACAGAAATCAGAAATATCCAGCTATGTGAAGATGGGCTAAGATTAAGTAATAGATTACAGATTTCTATGAGTTCCAGAGATGCTGATGAAAAACACCTTTCATGTCCCAGGTCACATGAGTTTTAAACAGGGAAATAATTTGCCCTTTTCCTAGGACACTGTTTCATGTGGATTAGCTTTCTTGGGCTGACAGCATCTTAGACCTCACATTTTTACAAAAGTACAGATCTGATTAGCTTTGGCACACTCTTCTCAGAGATTTGCTTACGTGAACTCTCAGCTCAGATTTGATGCTGAAGAAAAACAACAGCTAAATGGAAGGAGAAGCTGCTGAGCACCAGCAGTGCTGGAGGGTCAAAGGAGGTGTGCTGCAACAAATATCCCTTAGCAGCATCCGATATTTGTGAACTCTTAGACCTGACTCTGCACGTGCTTGATATCTGGTACTCTGTAAGTCAGGTAATGGGTCCTGTCCAGCCTATCAAGAGATACAGATGTGGAAGGGCTGCATAACCCACAGGAGAAGAAATAAAATTTAAGCTCCTTTTTAAACTTGTAGCTATGTGTTTGTATCTTGCAAGTTTACAGACATCCAACTTCCTATCCGAACAGGGAGGTGGGAAGAGGATACAGACAAAATAGCAGGACTACCTTAAGATTACGTAAATTTACCAATTAAAAACCACTTCTTACCTCATTTCTATGTCCCACAAAGCCACATCATCACTTATCCAGGGATTGGAAGGCTCAGCAGAAGTTATAAAGGGGTCGTATTCCACATATTGCTCTGAGTAGGCTATTAAACTATGACAGATAAAAATAAACATAGACAAAAGAAAAAGAATCAGGACCCAAATGTTTGGTTGTATATCAGAAGTTATAGCTTTCAGCTATTCTTTTTCCTTTTCTTTTTGTGCTGCTTTTTTCTTTACATACACTTGGATCAATGCCTCAATAGCCATAGAAGTCCCTTTCCCCGAGGACACTGCATGGAAGGATTTCTCTGCAAACACCCGCCAACTCGCTACAGTATTTTCCTCAAGCTTGGCTCTGTTGAGATGCCTGCAAAAAACTTGATGAGGCAGCAACTGGACTGACATGGTATGATTCTCCCAGAGAGCAATGGGATGACTATGAACCTTCTGTTTCCCCCTTCATTCCTTCCATGCTGCTGTAGCCTCTTGTCCTTTGCATCATTTAACTTCACGCATTTTGAGTAACTCATCTAAGGAGGGTCATGCACTGTAGCTAAGCATATGCTTAAATCTTCACAGGATCACAACTTGGAGCGTCAGATCTTCAGACTATGGATCATGATTTTGTTATGGTGGTACACTGCCTGGCGCAATGTCAGTAGCCTGATAGACTTTAACAGTGATTTATAATAATTAGCTTAAAATACAATAAACGATACGCATATTGGAAAAACACGTCGCGTTTATGCCAGTTTGTTTCACGACTTGTCAGACAACAGCAGCCTCTAGTCCTTACTAGGAGGAGTTTCAGAGCACTCCCTGGGGAAATAATTGCTCGAAGAAACAATTCAGGAATTCCTGAGCTGGGGCAGAGGGGGGAAATTTTTACAAAAGGGAGACAGCATATATGAAAAGAAACCAAAAGAAATTTGTCTTAGTCTATACGTTAAACACTCTATGGTACCTTTTGCATTTTTTGCCTGACTCTTTTATCTAATTAAATAAGTTAATTGAGTCTCCTCATACTGAGCAAATAATTTACTTTCACTGTGCCTGTCCACGCTAAACTTTATCTCGGCCTTCCATCCCTCAGCAAGGCAAGAGAATTAAAAGATCCTGTGAAATAAAGGGTCACAAAAGGCAGAAAGTTTCCCTGACCTGCTCTACAGTAATTATTCTTTTTGTTTGTCCAAGCTCTTATCATGAAGCATTAAAATCATACACTTTTGTAACCACAGCAGGTTCCCACTGCCCCTCAGGGCACTCAGGGCTGTCTCATCTCATTTCATTAATTACATTTCATGACTGCTGCGGGTCAAGGGTTGGAGGAGGGAGCAGCGTCCAATTTCAGAGAGCACTAGCAATCCCTGAGACATCAATGAGAGGGTTGATCAAAACAAAGCCAACAAAAAAGAATCAATCAGAAGTTATCTGCTGTGAAACATCAATTGCTCCTAATAAAATAATAATAAGGCATCAGAGCTGCCACAAGGACTAGCAGAAACAAAAAAAAACTTCCCCTAAATTAAATGAAACAAAGGAGGATTTGCTAAATGCATCTTGCTGATTCAGCATAATTACAGCAGCTGAATCATTGCTTGATTGTAAACAAAAGTTATAAGACAGGGTGAACCCTATGGGAAAGCATTTCTGTCCAAATGCAAACCCGGACTTCTGGCCTCTCAGGTGATGCAATGTAACTGTGGTAGGAGAGGCAGTGGTAATGGTTCTCTGAAGGGTGCAGAGCTCGAATTGAGTCTCTACCTGTCTTGTATTCAGGAGGCCTGCTGAGCCTTCACAATAACTTTGGAAAACTGAAAGGATAATACAGATTCATTACAGATTTTCATCTAGCAAGCTGAGATTGCTGCTGGTTGGAAGACACTCAGGTTTTCCTCAGCCTTTTCTACATACCACATTATGATGGGCTTTCGTTAATCATAGAATCATAGAATCAGTAAGGTCGGAAGGGACTTCTGGAGATCATCTAGTCCAACATCCCCACTCAGCAGGGTCACCTACAGCATGGTAGACAGGGTTGCATCCAGGCAGGCCTTGAATATCTCCAGAGAAGGAGACTCCACAACCTCTCTGGGCAATGCTGAATGACGCAGTCAGGGAAAGCGGGATATAGAATTCATCGATAGTTTTGCTCAGTAGTTCTTAAATTTCTGTGCCAAATCCTAAACCATGAGTGCACAGGTCCCAAACGGGAAGAAAAGATGGGGAAGAAAAAATGGGAAAACAGTTTCCAAGGTGCATGCAGCAGCTGAGGGATGCCTGCTTCTCAACGGGTGCAGAACGGTGCAGAAATTGATGCAAAAAAAAAAAAAAAAAATCGGGGCAGATCTGCTTCCAGAAAGAGAGAAGGTAGGATGAGGAGGAAAACCTTCAGTAGTGAGCATTTGTTTAACAGGAGCTGAGGATAACTTTTCGAATGTCATTCTACTCCCCTTCTACAGTTGGGCAAGGACTCTACAATAGAATATCACACATTTACGGAAAATTATGCACTCAGTCAAACACTAATAAAGTAATTTCTATTATATTCCTTATTTACTTTCTTAACTGTCTGAAAATTGAACCATTTAATCACTAACTGTCTTGTGCAGCGACGACAACACTCCTAGCACCTGCTATGGATTTCTTTTACCTCTGGCTCAAACTCTGCAGCAGAGCAATGGGCCTGTAACTCCCAGCACTGTCAGCAGGAGCCACAAGGCACCGATCTCTTCCTCTTCCCCGTTATCACCATAACTTAGTTTGGACTGGGGTGCTCAGCTTGGAAGTGGCTGACTGCTGGCTCTCCCACTGCAGCTGCCGATGACGTTACCTTAGAAGGTCCAGGGGAGCAGCTGAGTAGCTGGACTACACTCAGGTCTATATTCCCTTGCTCTTGTTTCCCCCACCACTTCCTGAGTTATTTCTTTCTCGTGATCTCCCTCCCCCTGTCCCAAAGTGGCTTTGCACCACCCTGAGGACATGCCAGGAGGTGCTGCTGTAGGGTCTGGCTGGGGAAAGGAGGGCATTGAGAGGCCAGCTCCGCCGTGCTCCAGCAGCCCCGCTGCTGCGCTGGCACTTCCGTTAATCCCAGCAGCACGGGCCCAGCCTGAGAAGTGGCCTGCTCACAGTGGCATCTCTTTACTCAACAGATTTGTTCCTAGCATGTGTGTTCAGCGTTTTACGTGCTGCTTTCAGGCCGTACAGGTTTTATTTTAAGCAATAGCTCAATTTAGGTCATCTAAATTAATTTGCCCTCACCCAACCCTCCTGTCAAGCCACTTGACTTATCAAGCCCTTATCCTCTCTTCCTGCAGCTGCCTTTGCTGGTGGTGTTTAGAGCCCTTCCATTTGGGCGACTTTTGCTGCTGCTCTTCAGCCCGAGCCCCCCAACACAAGAGCCCGTGACCCTTCAACAACATGCGCACCCCAAATCATCACTTAAGCGCATCCTTCTTCACAAACAGAAAATTATTCAGAAGGGAAGGATGTAAGCATGGGCACAGGTTGTGGAATCCGAATTTGCGGATTTTCAAAACTTGCTGGACAAAGTGGTTATAAGCCTCATCTAACTTTGAAGTTGGCCTTGCTTTGAGCAGCAGTTTGGCCAGGAAAAGGTCCCTTTTTTCTTGAATTTTTCCATGACTCTCACATGTGACCTTTTCTTTCCAGCTAGAATTCTTGTCATATCTCAATTCTACTTAAGTTAAAAATAATACACATACTGACATAAAATCCAACGAGAGTGTTCCTCCCTTCAGAACAGAAGCTTTAGCTATCTACTTGTCTGTAAGTCATCAGGAAACTTCGTGCTATTGCATCATTAGGCCAAAATCTTCAAATGTAGGTAATGACTTTGACGACCTGGCCTTAGGCACTGTAAAAGAGCTGATTTTTCAGAACATCCTTTCTAGCACCTCCTGGCACTCAAACCCAGAGAAGGAGATACAAGTGCAGAGTCAACAGCAGAGGCTCCCCAACCTCGAGCTGGCGAGGAACTTTCCTGATAAATTTCTTCCTGTTGGAACCAGAGAGTTAAAAATAAATTGCACTAAAGGATGGGTTCAGTTACATTCTTTTTTAACTTCAAATTTGTCAGTTAGCATCTGTATGTTTTCAACATTACAAACTTCTGTTTGTGCGAAACGTTTGGTTGTTGCTTTAAAAATTTCTTCCTCTCACATCTTAGTGAATTTATACTAAAATATATCTATATTAAAGGAAGTTAAAATTAGAATGAATCTTTTCAAAACAAGTGAAAGATTACCAGTTTGCCTAACTTTTGATAGCTGTTTGGGATCAATTGAAAGGAGAAAAAAAAAAAAAAAAAAAAAAGTCCTTCCAGATCAGGAACATTGTTTCCTATCTAGCTCTGCTACATACTAATAGATTGGTATTTTGGGCATTGATGATATGTATTTATGCTATTAGTAGCTCCTTATACACTCGAACAACAGTGTTATGTGGACAGGAACAAATGTCCACAGTGGATGATTTTTACTGAGTCAATCTCATTGAATAAATACAAATCTAGCAAAAATTCAAGAAAGATAGATCTGCTTCCCTGTGAATTACCAGCCTGAAAATTATTACTGCCTTAGGACACTATAGTCTTTGTAAGTAAATTCAGTACAAAATAACACCGTTTTTTTTTGTAAAGTAGAACCTTTTCTCCTTAATAAAAAAAAGGAGAACAGAACTAGAAAGCCCAAAACGTAAATATGGATGTGGTAATTTCATAGTACAAAATAGCACATGGAGGATTTCAGGAATCCTCTGAATATGTTCTTTTTAATTGGACAAATTTTCATTTCAATTGTTAAACCTTATGAGTCTAAAAGAACTTACTTTTGGGCTCTTGTCATTTAATTTGTCTAGTTTAGTATACACATACTAATTAGTAGAGCAGGCACTGCAAACAACGTTTCATAGAATAATATTTTTAAATTGTTTCAATAAAAATTCATTTATTATTTCTCTACAAGGTACCTGCCCTTATAATGTACATCATCTTCAACAGAGTTTTGCTCTAAAAGGTGATGGTGCAAAAGAGTGTGCTGATCCCTAAATTTGTCCGTGTCATTTCATTGCAAATGTGCATAAGTTAGAAGCAAGAGTAAAGAAGCCGTCATTCACAAAAAGTTAAATTTGAACTTGTTCTTTTCTTGTTCTTACTTTCCTACCAGGAATAAACATTCTGCAAGCCAAATTGTGCCTTGATTTGCCTTTGTGAGACATTTCATCTCTTAAAACAGTGCTTTGGGTAGCACAGACACAAACCTAGTACTTCCCACAGGGTTTTATACGGGTAAGTGGGAGCAGAAACTTGCCCTAAAATGCAGATATGAACATGGACATGAACATGGACATGAACAACATGCAACAAGAAGCAAACACAGCTCCCTCCCCAGAGAGGGAGGGCAGAAGAGGGTGAGCAGACAGGCAGCACGGCCGGTCAAGGACGGAGAAGGATTTGCTGCACAGAAACGGCACCGGCCTTTGTGCGCGGCTGTGAGCTCTCCGCTTCTGGAAGCACCAAATTTGAGATGAGGAAATACGAGAAACCATGCAGACAGAGACACTCACCTTTCTGCTACCTTGGACATCTTTAAACAGTGTCTGTCTATCTGCAGGTTCAGAAAATTTATCTGAGGAGAGAGATGACAAGGACATTAGCAATCTAGGAGCTCTCGAGCATGCATTGATCATATCCCAACACACCATTGATTTCTCATTCCAAACAGCTTGCAGATAACTCAGAAGGAAATGGGACCCTTCCCTAGGTATTAGAAGAAGCTTATTAATTGCTTCCAGCAGGAGTTTCCATTTCATTTGGCAAAGCCCTGGAGGAAGCTTCAGAAGAAATAATTAAAAGTAGGAAAGGAAACACGCATGTATGGGGGGCTGAGGTTGCTAGACTGCTCAGGGCACAATGTGATCTCCTCCTTTTTGCTCCATGCTCCCCTCCTCCATTTCTGGCTGTAACTCTGACTGCCATCACAAGATGAATAATGGCTTTATAGCACATTTATACTCTGCTAGGCTAGTTCTTAACAATACTCTGCAGCGTATGTTGTCTGTGATGGAAAAAGCTCAAGAAATGTAGTGCTCAGATTTTGTTCAGAAGTTCACCCTAGAACTGGTTGCCTAAGAAGCAGGTGTAAGAGCTGCCTTTTCTTAAATGCTAACTTAGTGATTCTTTCCTGCACTTCACTGTGCGCTGCTTGTTGCAGGAAACACAACCGGGAGCCCGACACACCTGGGCTGCAGCACGGTTGTGTAAGTTGGTGGCCATTCCTTGAACGTACTGTGCAAATGATTTTTTTCCTGATCCCTGAAAGCCCATGCCCTGGTGTGCTGCCTACTTCCGTGGCCTTCGTCACCGCTCACTTGTGGAGGTTAATCTGCCTACCGGCCCACCAGCAGAGTAATACTAGATCAGAAGGTCAATAGTACCATTAATACATATCACTGCACAGCTCAATTAATATTTATCTGTAAATACTGACTGATCTACATAAAGCATGCACAGATCAAGAACAGCTAAGGCATAAATTGGTTTTACTGATAATTCAATAACTTCATATGCTACTCTGAGACCTAAGTTTCAGAAAAGATGCTGTAAGGCTGTTTACTTACTTGTTTTCGGAAATCCTCTTTTGTGGTTTTGCGTACAGGTTGGGAGGGCAGGTGTACAGGGCTTTGGGGCTGAGATTCCTCAGTAACCCCATATACTGACTGCAACGAACCAACACACAAACAGAAGGGATTACTACCTTTTTCTCTGCTATGCAATGAGGAAAAGTGCAATACATAAACCAGTAAGGTAACAAGTCAGCAATTTCCTACTGTTTTTTTCCAAGTATGTGAATAATTATTTAGCCTGGAGCAAAATTCACAAATCAGACTGCACTTGTAAATGCCTGCAACTTGGAAAGAAATGTTAACCAAAACCTGGGGGTTTCAGGCGTGGCCTTGTTTCCAATAAAACTCTCATACCCAAAACATTCTCATTAGATATGAGGTGACCACTCTGCACTGCTACAACCTACAGGCTTGATTCACAGTGAGTAAAAAAGAGGTTTTGTTCTGAATGTTAAAATGCACCTGATAATTCTCAGGAGCTCTGCGTACTCTGGGTGCCGATGTTTGCAGGATGAGCCCTGGGAAAGGTCACTGTGGTGAACCAAACAGAGAGGAAAAAAAAGAACAAAAAACCCCCAGAAATCTAATCTTATGTCATTTTCTTCCCTTGAGTTAAATCTCTTGTCATAAAACTACACATTAAGGAACAAGCTTAACTGGGTGTCAGTGGGTCAAGTTTACATGAACCTCTCTAAATGAAATCCTGCAGACTGACTTGTAGTCATTTATTTTCAGGACACAGACCTGCACTGAAAGTCGTATCAGTTATCCTTTCCTTTAGTATGTTTGCTTTTTATTTAATATTTGTAAGGGACATGTGTATGGCTCTGCTGCAATTAACTGCCGATGGAAATTAGGAGTCACCAGCCACCTCCAAAACTGACACATACACAGAGAAGCTAGAACTTGCTGGAATCCAAAAGCACCCAACTTGTTAATGACCCAGCCTTTGCAATGATTAAATCAGGCAAATAGCTCTGAAAAATCTGTCTCCCCAAAATTTTTGAAAATGGGACCTAGCTACTTTTTCCAATTGATTTTAATTTTAGGAGTCTGAGCCAGCAGATGTCTGGGGCACTGAGCTCCCTACTGCTGTTCTCAGGTCTACTAGTGACTCAGTCTGGTCCCTCTCCACCTGGAAAACGGGCATAGTAAATTTACTGATTAGAACAAAGCTGAACTGGTATTTGCAAAATCTTTTTTTTTTTCATCCCTATAGGGAAAATGTGATATACTGTAGGTGGTAAGTGTGATTCATATTAAAAACAAAACAAAACCAGACCTTTTTGACCTTTTGTGGGTTTTTCATACGACGACACTTTCTAATGTCCATTTCTGTTGTGTTCACACAGCCCGGCTGAAAAGAGATGGCAACAATATTACTCTCTACTGTTTACAGTCAACATGCTCCCTTACCTTTCTGAAATATATGATTAGAACTTCTTCAAAATTCTTTCCTTAAGCTTGTGTCCCATAAATTATGCTTACTAAACAGGAGAGCACACATAGCTGAAGTTGGCATCTCAGCATCAAATCCATTTACTCATAACTTTGGCACCAAAAGGAAATGTCTCAGCTAAGAAGAGAGTCTTCTTCTTCTTCTTCTTTTTTTTTTTTTTTTTTTTTTTTTTTTTTTTAAGAAGGTCTGAGCCAAACTAGTCAAATTGTTTTTCTTTATATATACAACAAAAAATCCCCCAAATCTCACATTTATCCTGTATTTTCAAGTGAGTAGTTCCCTGCATGCACAAATCTAGAATGTCTATGACAATCTTGTAGAAACTTGACTTTTTGAAGCACAGGAAAAATGCACATGGTTACTTTAAAAGTCTCATCTTTATGCAGCTCATGGCACAGTGTTTACTAGCATTAAAGCCTTGTCAGAACACGGACAGTCTCATATTTTTTAAAATAACTTTACCACAGGCCTGTGCACATCCCAGAATGCTCTTTCCTGGCTGTCCAAAATTTTTCTTTCTGTTTTATCCTTTTTTCTGTCGATTCTGAAAAAAGAAGCATAATGATGTACGTCAGCATTCAACTAATGCTTTCATTTTTGCTACAGTTCCTCCTTGGGGTTTTTAACACTATAACAAAAATGTTCAACATATTAACTGATTTTTCAGAGATGTCTCACTCTTGCTTGCAAAGCCATGTGCCGTGAACAAAGTATCAACGATGTATACCCCAAAATGTGTCAAAAGGGATTTTCCTGTTGCCAGACCTTGATTTGGCAGAATGGTGAAGTTCATGTTTGGCTTTGGCTATGTCAGGGGACCCACAGGGGACTCGTTCGCTTCAAGTTAAGTTTGCAGCCTGCGCCGGCTGGAGGTCCAGGTTGGGCATCTCCCAACTTCACCCCTGCACCCCAGCAGGGCCAGCGCTGTGACTGCAGTTTCCTCAGGGATGGCTGCCCGGGGAATTACTGGCTGCAACAGCAAGGGCGGCACATGTGGCCACCGTCCTCAAGAACTGCAAGGACAGGGTCTGGCTACACAGGGACAGCATGGAGTCAGCAGAGCGAGGGGGCAGCGCGAGTGCTGGCCAGCGGAGCAAGACTTGAGCTCGCTGTCCCGGCCGCGTGCAAACCAGCGCTCATCCGAAAACCACCTGACTGCCCTGGCACAGCCGTAACTCAATAAATTCAGCCTTGATACAGCCGTAAATCAGCCCTCTCAAAACACACACATCAAAGGCCAGTGGAGGTTGTTCAAAGCAACTCTTGCTTTGAACAAGCAAGAGCAACCAGTAACATATGCCTGGTGCCTCACTGGTGTGCTCAGCTCAACACACGAGCACAGCAGAAGTGCCCTTGGCTTGCAGGATCTACCTGCAGAGAGACTGGATGAGGCAAGGAGGAGGAGGAACCACCTTTGTCTCCACAGCAGGCTTGAAAAGCTGACAGTCTCTCTGAATTTTTTAGCATTTGATGCTAAAAGTGCAAATTCCTCATAGTAATACAGAATATTGGTATTCTTAAGTATCACCTTTACTAACTTTCAATTTTTATAGGTGACAATTAGATCCACAAAATGGACACGTAGGCTTTTAAGCACACTAGTCTACTAACACTGGACCACACCTACTTTGCAGCAATAATGACAACATGCTCAACACACTAAGAAGGGACTTCAAACTGTTTTCACAGAGAAAGAGGGGAAAAATTGTATATTTCAATTGCAAGTAGAAGACAGGGGGAAAAAAACAATATTAAGACCAGATAAGTTTCATGTGAGTAGTACCCACTTTTCCACACTAATTTAGTAGCACAAACGGGATTGCAGAGAGTCCAGGTACAACTGAGTTGACTGGGGATTGGTATAAACAAGAAAAACAAATAGAATCTGCCGGAAATGCCACCCTTCTAGGCATGCTGGAATGACAGTATTTTTAATTTTTGAAATATTTTACAAATATAGAGTAACACACACAGAGGACAAAGTTTTTTTTCTTTCCAGCTATACAAAACAAAAATACTACACAAAAGCTGAAGCAGAATGGGCAAGCAAATTGCCCAAGCTCACACGATGACTCAATAGGATATTAAGGAACCAAGCTCAAGAACTCCTGACTCACTGGGGTACGTACAGATAATTAAACCCATCTTTCAGTCTCTGCCACAAACCTTGAGAATTAGCTCTCTATTGTTTCTAGCCTGCCAGTGACTAAAATTTACCAATACCTTCTGAGTTTAGTTGCAGTAAAGCCCTTGACAGAGAAATTTTATCTTCACAGAATCCCTGCACAGCTCTAAATATTGGTGCAGTTCAGGGCTCTAGGATTACTTACTTCACTTGGGCCTCAGCTTGCATGAAGATAAATTCCCACTTTCGTGCAAATGCCCTCTGAAGTCTTGCTAAGTTTTCCTGACAAGAGATGAAAGTAGTGAGAATAATTAACTCTTGGTAATTACAATGAGGGCTTAGGAACACAGTTACCATGTAGGGTGTCTATTTTACTCCTTTTTTTTTTTTTTTTTTTTTTTCTCCTTTTCTTTAACCTAGAAAACTCAAGGCATGGTTAGTGTTGGTTTCAGTGAATTCCCCTGTCGTCAAAGCAAGACTGTGACACATCCTCTCCGGCCTCCCCATAGCTGCAGCCAAGAGGACCCTGTCAGGGAGAAGTAATGGAGTGCGATGAAGACAGCCAGAGCTCTAGCAATAAAATAGTGATGAACTTGTTTCCAAAAGATAATACCGAGCAGCTTTGTGAAACTGATGACTTTCATTTCTGCTAGCAGATGGCTGCCACCTGCACGTTTCCTGCTCGAACCCCCACTCTCCATTCCTCCACTGCCGCAGCTCTCTCCTCTCGGGGCTTTCGCTGAGGTGCAAGGGCTGAGCATCCCTCGCCGTGGGCAGGGCTAGTCGCCGCGGAGAGCATCGCCCAGCTGCACAGCACCTCCGGGAACGGCCGGGATGATTCATAAAAGGAAATAACTTACTTGTCTGAACAATGAAAATAACTAACTGCAATGACTAGGTCCAGATGCAGCCTTGCTCTAAACCTGAGTAAGAGCTCTCGTCCAGCTCCACTACAGAGAGCGTTGTGACCTGAAAATTTGTAGGTGGATCTGACTTCATCATAGTTTAAGGTTGAACTCGTGGCATGGCCTGAATTTCAGGCTCATGGCCATCTTCAGACTTAACTCCTAGATGGCACCTCAACGTCACACATGCACACACACTCTGATAAGGAGGCATTTGAAACTATGAACTTGATTCTCTTATCCATTACAGCTGGCTCAAGTGTTACAAAATTTTTAAGGGATAAGACACTATTAGTTCTACTGCCTCTTATACTTATTCTCTCCATTTCAAGAAAGTGCTTAAGCACATTCATTTCAAGACCAGAAGCAATCTTCCTACTATTTACTCTGACCTCTTGTAAAACACAAGGCTTAAAGCTTGAGCCTGCTACCACCAAGTCCACATGGGAGTTTCAGTCCATATACATAGAGAAAAACAGTTAAACAAATGATTTATAGCTCTCCTGAACAATGATGATTTCCTTAACTGTAGCCACAGCGAAGAACTACTTGCAATATCTGCAAAAGCAATTTTCTGTACTTGATTTTTTATTTGAAAGTATGTTCACATGTGCCCTCTAGAGTAAATATGCTGAAACCAATGCAACATCACCAACTGAAGCAGTGCTGAAATCAGGCTTACGTTTGGCCAATAAGAAACAAAATTAAATGCAATTATATGAGCTCAATCATATAATCAAGAGTACTGTTTTACCAGGAGAAATCTAGAAGTCTATGAACGACACAAGAAGCAACTAAAATGAGATGTGCCCTCTGCTGTTTTGTACAGATCCTCTTGGGAAAGTGCAGGTCAGTGCTGATACTTGTGGAGAAGCATCCTCATGCTATGTCTGCAAAAATGCATACTAAATGTATGGGACTCCTTCCCACTCCCGTAAGCCTGCTTCTCTTACTTGCGCTCAGCTTACGTCTCCATTGCTGCGCCCGCTTCTGCTCTCATAATGAACAGGAAGAGTTGGTGCCACTCTTATCTCATTGTCTCTAATTAAGAGAGCAAAATTTGAATGCAGAAGCCATCTCTAGCTGTGCAATGTAATCTTCACAGGAAAAATGAGAGACTGCCAAGATCTAATTATTGTCATCACTGAAGCATTGCTACTCTCAGTAGACAACGATGCGCAAAAGTACTTAGGCACAGTCTCACTGCATGTGTGTGGGTGTTTGTGTGCTGCTGAACAGCCTTTTGTTGCTGTCTGATAGATCTTTAGAGTACTTACAGTTAATTGGTTTGCTGTGAGAAATTTTAATTGTTTTAATAATGAAATAAAAAATATGCAGAAGGAACAATTCAGCAAAAGAATGTATACATGCATGGGGGTTTTATATTTCTTACTTTATGTCTGTACACTTCAAGACTGGAAGTCTTGGGAACCATGCATACATTTCAAGGATGGACTAGATAAGTGGCAATTTTTGCAAGCTCTTCACTGAAAGCACCAAAAGATGTATATTTGTCCATGCATTCAGAAGCCCCAAAATGCAGAAGGTAAGATAAAAGGAAAAAAAAATCTTGGAAAAAAAACACAATATATATGCCATATAAATGTTTTCATAATAAACATGATGTTCATGTAATAAACATGAACACACAAGGCCACTAGAACCAGCTTCATAAACTAACGCTCCACTGAAAAACTCTGCATTTGAAATTCAGCTGTTATTCAGCTGTTACCCTATTGAGCTAGTAAACAAGACATAGTCAATATGAAAGAAATAGAAGTTCAGCTGGCCAGTCTGTTATGCTGCCCGTACATTCAAAAAAAATAAAATAAAAGACTCACAACAACCCTGCCTCTCCTACCTCCATCTTCTCATCCCTCTCCACCCAAACTCTGTGCAACTGAACTCAAGGCTGGGGACAGTTTTAAGTGCATTAACTGCATAACAGTTATTAACAGTTACTTCGCAGTTATTAACTGTGAAACACTCACTGAATAAGCCTAATGAATAACTTTTATACGGTATATTGGAAGCATAGGGCAGGTCTTTCCTTCTAAGGTCTGAAGCAGTACTTAATGGGTCATCAGGATTTAATTGCCCAATAATGCACTGAAAATCCATCATTTCAGTGTGTTGGTATCAGCTATAAAACAGGAACTTTTAACTGGAGACAGAAATCGATGTAAACTTCTATGTAACTTGCCTGTCTCCATGGGTACATGGCAGATACTCTGAGATACTGCAAAGTCTATGCGAGGGACGTTCCCCCCTTCATGTACCTGATTTTCTCTCCAGAGCAACTTTTACACAATTCTGACTAAAGAAAAAACAGTAAAAGCTGACCCCGAAGCACAAGGCGGCAGCATCCCGTCAGTGAACAAAGCGCTCGTGCCCCCCTTGAAACTCGAGCAGCAGTGTACCTACGGCTTCATAATCCGCCAGCTCCAGCCTCGCTTTGTTCTGCATGGTCCGTTTGCAAAGATAGATGGCTAAAAGGAAAAACAGAAAGGAAAACAATTACAGAACAGATTACTAGCACAAGATCTTAAGGAAAAAGGGGTGCATGAACTGTTCATCCACATCAGACAGCAACACGAGCCAAGGAATGAGAGGGCTGAATACTCACCTGATGTTACATGCTATGTTCTCAGAGGCCTCAAACTTCTGGGACACCTCATTTAAAAGTGCTGAGAGTAGCTGTGAGGACCTAACAAGGAGTCTCAGAAATGCACAGCTGCATCTGGTGTTGGTAGAAGATTTAGCATCAGCAACCTGTTCCCCTCAACGCTTTGGGAATATGCCTGCTGATGTGAGCAGCTCTCTCTATCTCTGCATTTCTTTTTCCCTTTTATTAAAACATAATTTCAAAATCTTGACATGAAAGCAGAAACATGGGCCAGATCTTAAAGGTTTGATACCAGCATTCCTTCATATGCTCCACTCTCTTGTTCCATACATTTTAAAATACATGGTTAAAGGAAAGGTCCTTGCACGTATCACCATAGCTAGGTATTGGAGAAACTGATACGCTTCTGGATTCTGGGGGTCCAGATGAGCCCAGTGCAGGACGGCACATCAGGTCTTTGCTGAACTGCTAGCTCACCTTGCTTCTGTTATGTACTGAAACACAAGGATCCCCAGAACACCCCGGGTACAGATTTAGATCTGAACTACATAGAGAGATTTTGGGATGAATCTGGGTGTGAATTTTAAAAACTCCTCATCTTTCCCTCTCTCTTGTGCTGCAGGTATAAGTAGCACGTGCCAGGTATAATTTGTATAATTTGCTTTGTATAATTTGTCCAACCATATTGGAGCTAGGCAGAAGGCAGAGTATCATCTACAGAAAACTTCTTCCATAACAAACATTTTTCAGAAAATTTCATCTTCTCTTTGGAAACCATGAGGTTTGGTGATAAATGTGATTTGTTGACCCTTTCATGAATGTTTTTCATTGGAAACCTAGCCTTCTATTTAAAATGTATGAAAAAAAAAACAGTGTTATATAAAATATTCACATAATAGGCCAAAATTATGCATGGTGACCAGAGTTGATCAGTTCATGTGTTTCTGTTCCTTTGTATTTATATTTCTCAAGAGTAGTTTCATCTGTAAGTCATTTACAACATCAAATTAAGTGATAGTCAGTCATCTCACGGTATTTCTTCATGCTAAGCAGTGACCTGTCACTAGCAAGTCAGTTCCTGTCCTGTAAACAGATCCATGCAAATCAAAAAAAGTATGAAAAGCTGCTAGCATTTCAGTTTTATTTGGGTCTACTGCCAGTTTGGGATTAATTCCTGAGAAGAGCCCATCTGCACAGAACCAGCTAATATACAAACACTGATTATAAACATATGTTAGAGATTTCTAGGATAGGTGAAAATCTGTCACTACATGGCTCAGAGTGAATGTAGCTGCAGCTTTTCCAGCTGTGGGTCAGCTCAAATAGGGCTTTATTTTGAGGTGTGCTGTTCACTGTATGTCTTTGCAGCACAACCTAACTGTGAAACTCCCTTATTTATCATACACTATAGGAAACAACAGAACTTCCATCTTCAGATTGCTCTTCTGATATTTCCAGAAAACACTTCTGGTATAGTTCAGACAGCATGTTTATATATGAGGGCTGTCTGTAAAACCTCTGGAAATTATTTTCCATTTAATGAACATTTCCATGTTTTCTCCTGAGCAGTCCCTCATTGGGACGAACATGTAAGACTGCACTAGCTTCCACTGCGGATGAGGGCTGCGAGTGAACTATCACATGATAGACACCATTGCAGGCAGCTCCTCCACCCCTGCCAATAATTTCCAGAATCCATAATGATGAGTAATTATTGTCTGGGAAAGAAAAAAAATGATTATTTGGGGAGGGGTTAAAACCTGATCTTAGATTGTGAGATATTTCAAAAGAAGCACTTCTAAAAGTTCCCGTTTTACAAGCAGAGACATGGATTCACTTCCACTTCCAGTCCACACCAGGATAAAACAATTGATCTTATCACTTAACTAAGAAAGAAGGATAGTTTTGGAAGAAACAGCAATACTGCACGGAGACAGCTAAGGATAACAACACTGACATATTCTCTTTATGTATCATCATCATCTGCAGCCACTCAAATGTTTAATGCAGCTCACAAACTGTGCTAAGTCTTCTCTTTTTACCAATTTTCATCTGGCAATCCTAAAAAAATGGGAAAAAGTTGTCTGATGTCATATATCAGAGCAGCTTAACTATAGGTTGCCATCAGTTAGATGCTGCTTTATTGATCAGCCTGATGAGTGCCCAGATAAGATGATTTCTTATTGATGAACATGACAAATGCAGCTACAGACCAGAGGATGTTCCCCCACAGAAGCAGTACTGGTATTATTTAAAATTCCCAAGGAGCAATAGTCTGCTTCCCATCCTGCTGAAATGAACAGAGCTGTCTGAGAGCTGAGGTAACACTATGTAAAATCTTGGCCCCACAGCTAAAACTCCATAGGCTTCAGTGAATCTGGGATTTCATTTCATGCAAGTGAGGCTACCAAAAATCTGCATCCTATGTTGCAGGAGCGAGAGCTGTTGAATGGTTTAGATGACCAATAAATTATTTCAAGGACAATGTTTTCCATCATATACTTTCCGCACTTTCTAAAAAGCAATAATTACATTCTCACCATAATCTGTGTTTTCTGGTTCCCAGCAGTTTGAAGGCCAGAAGTATGGTGCCTGAAGAAACAGCACACGTTATTTTAATAATTTAAGAAAGGAAAAGGAATTCTGACGCAGAATAAACAAGTACAAAAGGAAGAATCACAAAGTCTGAGTCCCTGTCCAGATATTGCTACAGATTTCAATAAAAATGAGGATGGCTTCCCAAGAAGGTATCATTTTTAGCATTCACCATTGCAGGTAAATAGAGATACTGAAACAAAGACTCAGGACGTACAGTCTCCTGATGACATTTTAGGTACTGTTGCCACCTCATCTGAATATAGGTAGTTTATCTTCTATACCCTGAATCTCCTCTTTCCCCAGGAATTCACATACACCCTGAATCTTTTTTAGAAGCGTGAGAACAAACCTTGTGGCTTTTTGTACACACTACATACCATTTGTTTTTTTGGAGCAACCACCAGTGTGGTTGGCAGCCTACAAAACAATTTACTTCTTAAATAAACCAGACAGCAGAGTTCGGAACTCAGCTGATTAGAGTCGTTTAGAAAGCAGAAGTCCTGCTACGCTTACTGTTTTTGTTTCCTATCCAGGTCTGCATATTGTGGTTGCCACAACTAATTATGAGATATTATTACATGGGGGCTGTATTTCATTTTTAACATAAATGAAAAATAATGTCCTTGTGATTACACAAATTGCAGAGCACTGTTTTGCATTAGTGATGTAATGCCATAAATGAGCATTGGGCATTACACACGTATACAAAGACCATTCCTTGCACCAAAGTACAGTGAGAAAACATAGAGGGATCAAATAGTATATGGTTCAATGCTTCTCACTGATATGTAACTTCAAGAGATGATGTGCTACTGTCAAAGGATGGATGGATGTTGAGGCAGAAAGTGGCAAGAACAGGGTAATAGAATAGAGACATGATTCTATCAGGTTACTTTCATAGATAACGGCTGAGGAGAACTGTTGCAGGAAGCGACAGCAGACAAAGAGTAAGTCAAAGTTGTAGGAAAAGATAAGAGGAGGAAAGAGAAAGTCAATGAGCAGTCAAGGTAATTGGATGATCTGGTTTACATGGGCTAAAAATAAGAAAAAAGAATTCAATTATACCACACTTTTGAAACAGGGTTTCTAAGAGCTGCAAAGGACAACTTGACAATTTCCCTTCCTATGGGGTCTTTCTTTGAAAACGGAGAAAAATACAACTAGATAGGCAATTGGTATTGCCCTTGCTTCTGCCAGGTCCCATATGAAAGGAGAAGGGCCTTCTGAAAAACAAGGGAACTGTCATGAAAAATTTAAGTTTGAGAGATGGCAGGTAACCAGAGGGTGAGGAGGGATAAAAGGAAGTCTGTGATCTCCTCTTTTTTTTCCCCCCTCACTGTCTCACAGGTCTCATATCGTAGCAATACCACATCAGCAGCAAGACAGTGGGTATGAGTGGCAGTGACATCAGACGTAAAGATGCCAAGATAAAAACAGGCTTTTCAAATAAAAACTAAAAAAAGAGAAGAACAAAGAAAAAGGAGGAATGGGGGAATAAACAGAAAAAAGGTCACATGAAAGATAAAGGGGCTAACACAGGTCATGTAACAGTGAAAAAAAAAAAAACAGCCAGGAACATTATGCAGCAGGACTCTAGGTATGAAATTACTGCTACTTTCAAAGTTAAACACTCTATCTAAAAGGAGTTTTTGCAGCACAAGCATTCAATTAGCCAGAAATACCATAGCAGCAGATCTTGGAAAAGACATGGAACCCAAGCAGAGGATGCTTTAAAAATTCAACACATCTGGGAACACAAGGACACTGAGGCATAGCGGTGTCCCAGTTTAGGTGACTTTGCCAGGGTTACATATCCTCAGCAGAAGAGCCAAAGCTAGTAACTTGTGCCTTTACAAATGAATCTGTAGCCAAGAGGGGATAAAAATGTGAATTTTTCTGTTGTGCCAGAGTTTGAATGCTCAACTCCAAAGTTTGCCCTAGTCCATTTTGCACAGGAAAATGGCTACTCAATTTTCCACCAAGGTTAGAAGCTGAGAATCATTTTCTTCAAGATACAAGATGGTGTTCCACTACTGATTTAGTTCAACTTCGAACATAACAGACTTGAAATCACATGTCAAAAATAATCACAGGACATATTTATTCATTTATGTAAGAACTGTGGACCTGAAAGCCGAAGAGGGTGCTTTGGGATTCTAAAGCAGACCTTTTAGTTGGGACTTCAGAACTTCCTGAGACTTCTACCAAGATAGCTGCAATCCCTAAAAAAAAAAAAAAAAAAAAAAAAAAAAAAAAAAAAAAAAAAAAAAAAAAATCTGCCAGCTTTATGAATCTAACCACTGCTTAGGAATAAAGAGAGTGTGGATTTCAGTAGTACTGCTGCAGGGATAGTAAAAGGGGCCACATGGAGGGCAGAGGGCTCACCAACCTGAAAACGATAGAATGTCCCATCATCTTTCAGGGTAAGGACATGGTCTGAGATTGGAAAGATATAGCCCTGTGCAGCAATAAGACTTCCCAAGTGTATTGCTTCCACTGCGAAAGAATGAGGAAAAAAAGAAAACAGCAGGGATGTGTCAGAAAGATGTGGATCACATACTTCTCTGCTTTCAGCAGCAGATCTGGTGACAACTCACAATAAGACCCAGCACATATATGGCACTTTGTAACCACACTGCATCCTTCTGCCTTCCAACCAAATCATGCAAAACAGGAGGGCAGAAATCAGCCTTACAATAGAGATGCAACACTGTACAAATGCTTAACCTGACGCTTAACCCACACCTGTTCAACTCCAAGTCTGAAATTCAGCTCAAAGCACATTATCTGCCACAGGTGACAGCTGACAAGAAGCTTGTTCCACCAGTGAACCTCACTTTCCCCCTGCAAATCAGACATACATGTGCAACACCGGGTCATTAGCAGCATCTTTATTCATAAAGACACTGGAGAATTGCCATTTGTTAAAATAAAAAGACACTGAGGTAAGTGGGAGTGCATATTCTAGCACAGCCAGGACAACCTTGCCTCTTTCCCTTCACCACATCAGAGGTACATCTGCACAGATTTTCAGCTGATGTCAACTGTCAAAGCTGCTTTGACTTTCTCAGAGCTGTGAAACGCCCGTTAGCTGATTGTGCGCCCCCAGGCCAATAATAAAGCTACTGTCTGCAGCTGAAATTCAGGCTTGGGGCTTGCCTGGACTCATGTGAAGGGATGTGTGTATAGGGATGTCCTCAGTGAGACCACGCTACCTCTCTCTCCACTTTTTAAGTGGTGAAAGACACACTGGGAGCAGCAAAAGGCTTTATAGGCCTGAATTTAGGTAGAACTTGCCAGTTTCATCTGGCTGAAGAGAGATGTAACTTGGCAGCTTGTCACAGCCTTGACAAACGCTGTGTGCAGCCACATGGTACGGATCATGCCTTGTGGGATCTGGTGTGATCAAATAGTCACAGGCCAATTCTTACGTGTTAGAAATCTGATAGGAGGTTAGTAAGCCCTGAGAAGGGTTGAAGGCCAGTATGCATCAAGAAAATGCTTGAAGGTAAGATGTTGGGCTTTCTGCCTTTCTAGGAAGGGAAGAAACTTCTGAAGCTGCAAAACGATCTTTTCTTCCTCTTTTCTCAATAGCTCTTAACTGTGCCAAAGTGATTTTTGTGGCTCTGAACAATGAACAATTTGGTGATGGACTGTGCCCGTGCACTGATTACAGTTTACTCCCTAAACATCTATCTGCCATGATAAATTAGCAGCCATCATCTGATCTCATCAGTGTCTATGTCACCCTTGACCAGAACGTCTTATCAGTCATGGATACCTTTCTCCACACTATGAAACACTGCCACTGTCTTTCCCTACTTAACCATGCACATCTATCATCTTGGCTTCTAGGTCCATAAACAGCCTTAAAATAAACTAGCCTTTCTTAGGCAGCAACTATTTCACAGACAGGCTGTGATTCCTACGAAGGGCTTTGTGTGTGTTGTAGTGTAAGGTATTAGACCTAATTACGACGCTGATTCTTATCTCTTTTCCTCCTTCTTCCCAAATGCTTAGAACAATTTTGCTGTTTCACTAGTATTTTCAATTCTGCAGCAAAATAGTACCTACTGTGTAATGACACACAGAATACAGATGGAGTACCTTTTCATCCCGAGCCATGGCCCCCTTACCTGGATCCTCAATGCTGAGGTTCTTCACCAGCCACTGTACAATGTCAGCACCTGCAATAAAAATGGAAAAAACATTAAACATTGAAGACCACAGAGTATCTGAAAGCCCTGAGGAGCCATCATATTGAAATGAGATACAAAAGAACTGACATGAATTTTAATTCATTTTCTTTCTTTTTTTTTTAATCTCCACAGGAGGTTTCAAAATGTTTTTCCTCCTTGTGCCACTAAGTCCCAAGAAGTATTCCGTGCGATAAGAGATCTGATATACTTCAAGTCAAATGCTACCCTAATAGTTCCACGTAAGCTGTTCTCTCCCAGTCGTTTTTCTCTCAAATCAGTATACAAGGAGTTATGTTTCTGAAAGCACTATCTACCAAAGAGACAAAGGAGCCCTCTACTGGCATATTTCATCTTTAATGTTAGAGGCAATAATCTAAAAGTGCAGAACTGAGTTATCAGTCAAAAAAGACAGAGAAAAGCCTATGTCAACGACACAAGCAATGTCTTCGTGAAAAAAGTGGGATTAAGTGTGCCTGGAACCATCCCACTGCTGAGTTGTCATTTGCTAGTGATCTCATCAGCAATATGGTGGCCAGGAGCAGAAGTGCATCATTAAGGCCCATGAGGTAATTTTTTTTTTTTTTTAGCTTTTCAGTCCCCTTCAGGTAGTTCAAAGGCTGTTGCTATCTTTTAAACAGTGTAAAGATCTCTAGGATTGATCCTCTGCATGTATACAACCTCTCTGTTGCATGAAACTTAGAGGAGTAGAAAACTCGTTCATTAGAAGCTAAGGCAAAATACGACATGATGGGGGCAACAAAATTTGGTCAAACTTCATACTCAGAAAGTTAAGTTTAAAAGGAAAGGTAATGGTGACTGGGCCTCCAGTGTGTAAAGCCAGCCAGCGTGACTTGCCCAGCGTCAAACAGTCAGAGGCAACGTAGCAAGGAAGTATCTAAGTTATACTAGCCTGCAGCACAACGACGCTATGGCGGGATGCAGACGTCACATCAAGCCCTTCTCGGCATACCTTCAGTTGTTGAAAAATATTTGCATTCACTCACAGGAGGCAACTAGCCCCAATAATTGTTAGCACGGTATTTTGTGATGCATCAGTTGAAGAAAAGCAAATGACAGAAAGTGATCAGCGTCTGGTCTGGCCTGACTAAATGAACCCTGCAGGATCACATTTATATAGAGCACTTCTGAGTTCACACATGGAAAGTACATCAAGAAACAGTATAACCAATATGACTGTTATTCCAGAAATGTCTACAGAACATTTTGCTCCATATGTCCCCACTTGCCACGGGCCCAGGACATTCACATCCCCTCAGCAAATCTGCAATATAACAAAAGCCAAAAGTCACAATTACAATGAGCCACAGAGAGAGATATCGGCACTGCCAGGGTCCTCACTTCCTGATATATCTGTAGGTCTGGGTGACTCTCCCATAGAGTTGAAATTCCCATTGGAAAGCAGGTCATACCCTACGTGGAAGTGAAGGGCATCCCCTGCTCCCCCCCGACAATCTAAGCTGCCCCCCAGCTCCACAAGGAGCACCAGTAAACCCCACCCAGCACCCTCTCTTCTCATTGTCAGCCTTCAGAGGCAAGGGGGGGAATATGGACCTCTATCCCCATAAGACAAGTCAAACAACTTTTCTGTGCCCCTGAAGATCAGGGCACCATCTGCTTTAGCTCAAATAATGGGCAAAAGGACAAGACCTGCAAGCAGCAGCTGGACATTGTCTCAATCTGCCTTGTAGGTATCAACAAATCACACCCTAAAGGGCCTATCTCACAAGCCTGTATTCTCAGCTAGGATCACTCTGATACTCTTATCAATCCTTTTTACAAACTTCACTTAAAAGCAATTTTAGTTGCCATTATCTTATCTGGAATATTTTTCCAGAACTCCTTTTTTTTTTTTTTTTTTTTTTTTTTTGGGGGGGGGGGAAGGATAGAACTCTGCTTGCAACTTCTAGACTAATATGCAATTTATAATAAATGCATATAAACAATGCATTTAATATCATACCCATTTTATCATTTAACTTAAAGAATTATTTTTCCTTGATTGTTGCTCCTGAATATTTCTAGAAAGGGTTGACAAATTGCCTCCCTATCTCCATTTCACTAAACAAACCAAACTCTTCTCATCTCTTTGTATGATGGACTCTCCATTTATTTTACTCTCCTTCTCAGCGCCTTTTCAAATTTAAGTTATATTTGTTTGAACTGGGGTCACCAGAACTGCACACACTACCTTGTAGAAGGTCTAATCAATGCTTCTGGCAACGATACTAACATTTTCCTGTTTCTACTGAAAAACAGCCTACCAGGCACATCCTAAAATCAGCTAAGTTTTTTTCACAGCTAAGTAATATTAATGGTTCATAGTTATCCTATCACTGATCAATACATACAGTCCTCTTTGCTCTTGACTCCAAGTGAAGATTATTTGCTGTATGAGAAGGTTGTTGACAACAGTCCTAAAGGTTTACTTCTCACATGGGCAGTTTTATTTTTCCCTAGTTCCATTTCTCCAGTTAACAAATATTATCAGACTCTTCCTACATGACAATCTACCCTCCTTGGAATTGATGGGGCAGGGCCATGCTTTTCAGATGGGAAGATAAGCTCAGGATTGGTAAAAGTTAGTCTTCATTTGGGGCCAGGCGGTGGATTGTGTATGCACAATGCTGTACACACTCTCTATGTGACCACACAGTGCTTGGCACACCAAGTGTGGATATAAAAGATATGATCAAGAGCCACAGGACAAACACTGCAAGCTTTGGAAAATAGGAGTTCTGAGATTAGTCCATAGGCAGGAGTGGATGCATTGCTCCACACAGCTGGGCTGGCGGTGTCTCTCGCTCTGTGACCCCTTCCAGTTCTGTTCTTCTTCCAGCACTTGGGTACTCAGATCACCTGCCAGTCCTCTGCCACATACCATAACCCCATCAGGAGAGCACATCCGAACTGCTTTAGAGCTGTACGTGTCTCAAGGATCCTAGCTGACAACTTTAGCTCATTTTCTCATACCCTGCATAAGCCACAATTGCACAAACAATAAGTAGCCAAGAAATAATTTTTCCATTAAAATAGTATTACTTTACACAGTTGAGTACCATGGTGATTCTCATCATAAATTGTGACACTTCGCTATCTAGTGCATTAAGTCAAATTTTTAGTGAGTCTTGACTTACCAATGCCCAGCATTCTGTGCTTTCAATATACGGGATATCTTCTTGATATTATTTTGGCAGACACAAGCTTGTTTAATTATGCTTTGAGTCAGCCAGATAGGGACCACCTGTGTCTCAGAAGAGATGTACTCTAGAGCTGCACCCAGGCACAGGACTGTGCAGATAGGAGCACAGCTTCAGAGAGCTTATGGCTACCTCTGAAATACCATGTAAACATACCATTACACTGGCTACATAGCTAAGATTCAAGTACAGCCAAGCAAAACATTTGGGGTTAGAAAACCATTTCAAGAAGATTCAAATTAAAGCACTTCTCTGCTGTTATGCATAAAACAAAAACAAAATGCTGTTTTGGTTCAGGCTAAACCAGAATCTTTCTTGTGTTTCCTGTTCACCTGCCAAACTGAAAAAAATCTGCTATTTGTCCTGATTTTGATCTCACATTACAGCCAGCAGGCTTTCAGTTATCTTTTAGTCACCTTATTGGCGAGTGGCAGGACATCTCAGCTCTGACAGTCTTCCAGAAGAGGAGCTCCTCTCCTTGCCCCGCTCAAGAGTGAGGCAGGGGAAGGGCGTTCCAAGCGATCCCTCTCCACAGGCACACAAATACTTGCCGCAGGATTAAGTCTCACTCCATTTTTACAAAGAACAGTCATGCCCCCAATTTCACTCTCCTTTTGAGGAATCTCTTCAATTTTCATAAAACTACAGTGAAAAATCCAAGTAGTAGTAAAAGCTGATTCACCAGTCTTTTTTCCTCATGTTATTAAGATTAAAAAAAGAGAGGTTTAAAGTCACAAGTAAACTGAAAGCATTGACTCAACCAGAACTACCGTGATCAGCCACTCCAGAGTATAAGGAACACCTGAGATCATGGATTTTAATTTGTCTCTGTTAAAAATATGAAGTCATTCCTGAATATTGCCAAGAGCCTGGAAGATTTTATAGCTGTTCTCCAGTTGTCCTGAGGCAGGCGGATTATCATTCTGCTGAGTTTGCTGAACCATTATTTATCACCTGCCAAGACTGATTACTCACCCTTGGGACACTGACATGGCTTTCCTTCCTCTGTTAATTACTGTCATCATTAATAGCCATGTCACTAATTAATATTCAATCATAATGAAAACTCCTCACTGCCATCTACCATAATACCTTCAATTTTTAGGGTTACTCTCATGTTGGCTTTGCCTTTGCTTGAGGCTGTTTCTCTCACTTCGGCCTACTTTTGCCCACCTACAAAACATTGTGTAAGGCCTTTCTTAAATTAGCAAATTCAGATTTATCCTTATATGATGCAGTGAAGATGCAAGCGAATCCTTTACAAGAGCATCTTCTCAATCAAGACACAGATTGCTTTAAGTTTTTCAGAAAATGTCATCTTAATCCTCTCCTGTATGCCAGGCACTACTGCTGGTCCCCACATAATTAACCTTTCCCAGAAAATCTTTTCTGGCTGGTTTACAGAGTTCATGTTTCACAAGCTCTTTCAGAGGACAACAGAGGGAAACCCTTGACCCTGCCACATTTTCACTAAACATTAATGGGGCATTTGATTTCTTCCAAAAACAAACAGTTGGATACGTTTTCATGACAGAAGGTATTGCTACATGTAGAAATGTCTCCCATCTCCTCTACGTTCCTCTTGATATATATTTCCTCCAAGTCAGTATGTTCAGTTCAAGGATAGTCAACAGTCTGTGAACACCTACTTCCTCCTCCCCTATCATGAAAAATATCTTGTGGCTTTAGGCTGTTCTTTGAAGCCACAGTTGATGAACTTGCTTAGTACCAACAAAATAGTTACATCTCTGTGCTCAGACAGAATCACAATGACCACTTCATCTACCCACCTGGTTTAGAGACAGGCTAGCAGTTTTCTATTTCTTGCCATTTTACCCATTTTCCATTAGGCCTCAACGATCTGACAAAAACATCTCCTGTTTTCAGAAGGTCAGTGCCTGTCAACATGACAAATGACCAGCCAGCCATGGAAAGATAAATTAAGAAATAAAGTTCACATGCTGTGAGACCACAGGCAAGATGCATTTAATGAGGTGAGTCACCACCTCTGTACCTGATGATACCTTTTTTTACTCAACCTACATTGTTCTTCCTCTTCCAGGGAAACAGGAACTTGGGAAATCCAGGGCTACCTGTAATGGGATTCACCCATCTTCTCTCCACTATGGGAAACAGCAAAGGAACAAAGGATGATGCACTTTCCTCCAGCAATTTCCAAAGATTTACTATCTAGAGTAGAGAATATGCTGAGAATATGCTGAATAAAGAACACGCTGTTGATTCTGGGCAGTGGAGCTGGGACCACTGGGGTCTGCTTATTATCCAGTGGACTAGGTCCATCCCTAACAAGTTATGTATCTATCTATACATCTATCTATCTATATGTGTATAAGTGTATGTGTGTATATATATATATATATAATATATATATAAAT
The DNA here is from genome assembly GCF_028389875.1 of Rhea pennata. Lineage (NCBI taxonomy): Eukaryota > Metazoa > Chordata > Aves > Rheiformes > Rheidae > Rhea > Rhea pennata. The sequence goes on along the minus strand of NC_084667.1, from coordinate 14,400,787 downwards.
ACTAGAGTATTTCTAAGATATCAGCACACGTATGTGCTCTTTTCATTTCTTTTTAGGCCTGATAGAAAAACTGCCTTTATTTATAAGAAATCTAAATTTAAGTGGAGAGACTAACAAAAGCCTGAAAAGACAGGCAAAGACATAAAACCTTTATTTCTGCTGAATATCCTGAGCTGGGAGAGCTAGTGAACACTGTGGAGAGTAGCTCCATGGCAATTTGACACATAACGCCTTGTATTACTCAGAGGTGGCGTCAAGCGATCAAGGACTAAAATTTGTCCTTTCTCATGGGAGCTGCTGAGCTGAGCCTGGTTCACTGGATGCCATCCAGCCACTATAGCTCATGAGGTGAGATGCTCTGGATCCCAGATTGCTACACAGCCTCACTTCACATTGACCAATATTAACACTGAGCAATGCAAAGTCTTAAGAAAAGATACTGCCTGGTTATGTTACGAAAGAATTTGTCATATGCACATGGAACAGATGTAAAATGTTATGGTTATTTCCTGGCTTTTATCAGTATAACTCTAATATTCTCTGAACATATTCTAATGACATTTTAATGTTGTTTTTCCATAGTATTTTCAGAAGAAATAGGAAAAATCTGAAGTGTTCTGTTTTTTCCTAGGCAGTATCCACATACTCCGTGATACACTATACGAACAAACAAGCTACATACCTAGCCTCTGTTGTCAGTCATCTCCAAACTCAAGGTTCAGTCAATATTTTTGATGCAAGGGTGAAAACGTGTTCTCCTTCCTGTCACTTCATTCTTCAAAACAGATGAACCCATTTTTGCACCAGATTTTCCAAACAATTTGCTTCTGAACTCGGACCAAGTTTAAAGTATTTGTATCAAATATTTGTGAAAAGTAAGACTGAAAAAAATCACAAGCAGTCAAAATGACTTATAAGAATAGGCGCACATGAGTATAAGCAGCCACTCATGCTGCTTCTCTCTGCCAGTCAGGGCAACCCAGTAATAAATGGAAATAATATGGGTTTTTTTCCAGACAGCATTAGGTCCTTGGCAAATCTAGGAACAACAAGCTAATTACCTGCCAATGCTATTACCACCAGACTTGCAAATATAAACAAATGAACATCATCTATGACAAAGGGCAAAACTATTTCATACAAAATTTCTCAAGGCCTTTAGCATTCCCTGCTGCTATTTTTCTTACTCAGAGCCCACACTGACTCCCACAGTGATTTCATCTAGGATGGAAGTACAGAATCATGCTCGCAGTAGAGATTTAATGTATAGCTCCATTTTTTATGGTAGGAGAAAAAGGGAATAAAAAGAAATCTCTAGGTTTCTCACTATTGTTGTGTTACAGATATAGGGAAGCACTTTACAGAATTTGCCTACAATAAGCTCATAAATAAATACCAATGCCAACTAAAAAATTCCCAGCAGTTACTCGGAAAATGTGGTAATTGTAGCTCTCCTCCATCAGCATGTGGTAATTGCACCACTCAGTGTCAGCAAGGAGCATCATCAAAGCTTAGAGCTTCTAGCAATAGCAGTTTTCCTTTATATTCACTTGTTCGTAAATTATTAACAATCGTTAGCAGCAGGACTGTTACCCCTTTCTGATCAAAGCAACTAAAGTTTCTTTCTAAGAAGTCTTCATTTTTGTTCATCATAACTTTTCAGTACTTGAATGTACTTTTCCTGTAATAAAAAAAAAAAAAGTGAAATCGTGCAGCAAGAGAACAGCTTGTTTACAAGCTGGAAAGCGGCGCACGGAGCTCAGTTGCCCTCGGGCGTTCCAGGATGGTAAAACAACAGAAAGGACAGGTGATTTGTAAACTTCCTAGGACAAAAATAGCCAGACCTGCTGCATTTTCCGGACATCAGTGTGGGTTATTTATCACAGTTTGGACTGATACGCCATTCCAACAGCTTATTCATCCCTCCTCTGCCTTCTTATACTCTTCGTTATCTACAGGAAACAGTTCAGTATCCTTGTCCACTTGTACCAAACACCAATATTTCAGAGAGGAGTCCCATACTAAATGCTAATCACAGGTTTTCCTGCGCTGCTTTTGAACGCAGGCAGCACACTATCTCTGTCGCATGAGTGCCCATATCTGTATGGGCAAAACAGTATGCTAATCAGAGCACAGATTTACTGAAAGCCTATTAAAATGAACAGCTCCAATGTTTGACTCCCTCCTGCCTGTTCTTGTCCCTGACACCGGGCCCTGAAGCAAAATTAAAAGCGCGCCTATTAATGGAGGAAAAATTCTCTCACAAAAAGGGGGTGACAGCCCAGACCTCAGCTGTACCGCAAGGTGTTGATGGACATTTGTGTTAGAGGAAAAGCAACAGGAGATAACCTTCCAAGGAGAAAGAAAATGCCACCGACTCTTGTAATCACGTGAGAGGGAAAGAAGACGAGCAGTTCAACCAGCTCAGTGAACGAGACCAGGTGAACGTCAGCGCCCTGGAGCCACCGAGCTGCCCGTGCACTGTAACTGGGAACTGAACAGTAATTTCAGGCAACCCAGTGCTGCCATATTTCCAACTAGCCTATGAAGTAACAGGCTGCAACTTTACAATTTAAACCCTCAACACTGCAGTGTAACTTTGATCTTCTTTTCCAACACGTAGCTTACATATAACATTACAATATTACATATCTTGCGTGCGTTTTAAACGGACAGATCAACAACACAGGGGCTCCAAAGCTAAATTCCTGGTTTACTTTTCCCCCACTTAACATCTCTTTCTTCTGAACCGCAGTTTGGAGAGACTCGTGCCTTCTTGTTGACAGGGTGAGACTACTAGAGCGCACACACTCTTTACAAGGCCAACCACCAGGGACAGATTTTAGCTAATCGGAAATCAATAAACGACCTAGCGATGACAGCGCAGAACTCGGCGTGGGTTAGCTTACCCAGTTAACAGTGCTAAATAAGAGCATAAGATCTTGGCAGCACCATGGCTACAGTGGTTACCACGCTGCCTCTTCCAGAGCAGGTCAGATACAGCTTTACAACGCTTGAACGTGAGCATGAGACATGTCCAAAGACAGGCTTCTTGCTTTCAAAACCCTCACGCCAACTACACTGAAAATCAGACAAGCAGCGAGGAACAGACTGACGCCACTAGCTGAGAGCAGCGGACTTGGAGCGACTGCCACTACGGCTGTATTAGTAACGCTGTGGCAGCAACTCTCTTAACGGACACACGGTTAATCCGAGTGAAAGGGGGCTGCCAGCACAGCTTTAACCGGCGATGCCAACAAAACGCACTTCTCCAGTTGAACGGCACGGATCGAAAGCGCGAGGCGGTCTGCCAAAGTCAGCCTCGATCTCCCTCGCGCCCCGCTCGGTCCCCCGACCACGCTGAGGGGTGCCAAGCGCTGGCCCTAACACCGGGCAGTGCCAGCCTCTCCCGACCTCCCGCGGAGAACCGAGCCGCTATCCGGTCAGTGGTCTGGCGGAATAAACATGCTGATAAACCTGAACATGCACAGACACACCAGGGAACGTAACCAAAGCCCCGTGCAAACCTCCCTGCCCCGGCTTCGCCCGGCTACTGTTCGAACTCTCTCTAAACCAGGGACGTATTTTGTGACCTGTGCCCAAAACTCGGTACCTCCTCAAATGCAACACTGAACAACCTGCTGTGTTACTATAACTACAGGAAGAATTTGGAAAACAAAACAAAAAAATCCCATACTTTGTCTGACAGAAACATCTATCCGTTCCTCGCTATGAAACCCTCAGAAAACAAGCACACAGCCTTAAGAGCCCTAAGTACACAAGGGGCAGGAACTTTGCTGTCGTGATCTTCCAGCAGCAACAGTTGCAGCATTTAACAGGGACATCAGAAGTTATCTCCACCTACAACCTGTTAAGAACTGCAGATGTCTCAAGACGTACCTTCACGTCTACAATTTACAATAAATTTACAGTCGCTTTTCAGGCTGCTCTGCCATTACATTACATAAACTACTGGAAGTGGCTTGTATAACTTAACAGCTTGGCCTTCTGCCATACAGTACTGTTTAGACACTGCTTCTCATGCTTCACAGCACAATGCAGTGACAAAACAGCAAGGCAAGCGACTACAGCCGCTGCTGGAACCAGGGGTTGAAGATTCCAGCGTCAGAGCTTGTTAGGGCTGAGACAGTTTTACTACCACGCAGTTCATGCACACTGTCTTTAAATAAAAGGCCATCTTTCTGTCATTTCAATCAAATGCTAGTATTTTTAATAGGACGTTTTCATCTCAAGGAAATGAGAAGATCGATAAAGCATACAACTTATGTTACTCTTCAGCATGCAATTATTAGGTTCTTTGACCCTGCGCCCTCATATACAAAGTGGTTTTCAAATGCTATCAAATCAAGATATTCCCTGCCCTCACCACTGCTACAGTTTCTTTGCAAAGGTGTAAATGACGCTGACTCGTGCAAGATAGTAAAGTCCTCTAAGAGCTATAGCATTTTAATGCTTTTGGTATTAAATTTATTTTCTAGGAGATCTGACCCTGCAGTCTTCACATAAGCCAGATACTTATTGATTTCAAGAGGAATTCTGTTTGCAGAAGCACTCAATTTTTAAACCTCCTTAGGAGCTCTGGCCCTGACTGATCTTTCACAAGATCACATACTGCCATGTTAACTGCAACAACATTATTGTCCGCTCTCTTTATTTCCGATAAGGATGAATACAATCACCAAATTCTCTAAGAAACCTACTTCATCCTGACCTTTTGCTACACTCTTCCCCCTGGTTCTTTGGGAAAGGTTGAGAATCACATGCGGTGTTTGCAGTGATGCAGTATCAGTTACATTGCCCGGAAAATAAAATAAACCTAACATCTCCAGCTTTTTTGCCTCCAGGAGTTGGTTGTCTTGAAATGAAACAACCAATATATTGTATAGCTTTTTTGTTCCCTTTCTCTCCTAGGCATTTCAATCATATACAAAGCACTGGAGTCCAGTTACCTCACTGGACCTCTACACTGGTGCAGCAGTCCATCAGAGGGACAATTCTCCAGCAGGGCTGAGGTTGCACACACAATTTCTTTTAGACAAAAGGTAACTCCATATGAATTATGATCATTTAGCAAGTGCTGACAATTTATTTCATGCCATGCTAAACAAAGAGAGAACATTGGCACTAACATTAAAGGCCATATTTTAAACAGCATTCCTAAAATAGTGAGTTAGAGGTGTTTATACTGGCAAGAAGCAGCTAGTTTATTTTGCTGGCAACAGCGGAGTTCCTGCATTTCAAATCTGGGCAGAGACCTATATCAGTGTAAGCTCTAAATATGCTAGACAACTTAATGATAACACTGAAACAATCAACAAGCACAAATCTGTTAGTATTCATAACAGAATAACAAGCTCAAAGCAGGTAAATTATTTGTTCCTTCTCATGTCTGATGGATTTCACAAGACCTCAGAAAAATAAAAGCAGTAAAACCAACAATCCACTTTTCTTAAATCCTTACATAGTAAAAATTGCTTTTCCTACCTGATAGCCTCCCAAGTTTATTTCACCAAGTAACATCTGAAAGTAAGAAGCATTTGAAAAAAACTGAAAGCAGAAACTCTTCAGTTAAGTAATTCAATCTGGTATCAAACCATTATGTAGCTCAGAACTTCAGAATATCTGTATCTATGTGTATGTTTTTTAAAAGACATTTTTTTCCATATTAAGACAGAGTGAATCTAACTAGTAAAACGTATTCATTTCTTTTTCTTTTTTCCTTTTGAAAAGTTTAAAAACTGCATTTATCAAGTCCCTTTCCAAGTAAATTGCAAAAGCTTACTGGTTGCTCAAAGCAAACACCCAAGATTTCCTACAGTACCAGTCCCTGAATCCGGGATGGGCTCAGCGAGAGACAGGGATTTGTATCAGGACCCTCATGTCCTTGCTCCCTCTCTTTGGTAGCACGTGAGTGCAGAGCATAGCCTTCGCAGCGCTCTTCATCACACACTGAAGAATCAGTCTAGTTCAAAACAGATCCTCAGAGAGCTCTGTGGTGGAACATTCAGCAATATTTTAGCAACCCAGACTATATTGCCACTTTCCTACTCCAGCCAACAAAGCCTCGGTTCGAAGTCCAGCAGCTTCGCCCTGTGCTTTCTTGATATCTCACGAGGGTCAGTCATCCGCTGTCACCGCTGATCGTCTGCTGACGAAACGCAGCTTGCTAGCGCTCTCTATAAATAGTGATGCCAGGCACATCGGCACCTTGGTACTCTGGGAGCTCGTCTGCGTCCTGGCGAGCAAGGCAGCAACAGGCTCCGACCTGATGGCATTTCCCAGCAGACGCCATACGCCTGCGCAAATTTGCACAAAATATCCTTACAATGGAACAAAGCACATTCTGGCACTCGCAGTTTTCAATTACGTAAAAATCCCCCAAATCCTCTTTATATAACATCACTTTTTTTTCAAGTCAACAATATTGGTTTTTTAGAATGTTTTGCAAATTATTTCTACTCATCAGAAATTTTGACATTTTAAGGGAGAGGAGTTTTAAAAGACCATCAGTGGTCAGAGTTTTGCAAGTGACTGGAGAAACTAGAACTGGGTAAATACTTTAACAAAAACCTTCCTGTAAATATTAAAATAAAATAAAAAAAAAAGCATTTAGCAGGGGGACCCTCCTCCCGTTGCTCCCCGCGGCTCGGACGCAGAGCGCCGCCGCCGGCCCGCCCGGGGCCGCCGCCGCCTCCGGCCCGCTCGGGGCCGCCGCCGCCGCCGCCGCCCCTCGCCGCCCGGGGCCGCCGCCGCCGCCGCCGCCGCCAGGTGGTGGTGTCGGCCGCCGCTCGCCGCTCTCCCCGCGGCACCCAGCACGGCCCTGCCGCTTCCCAGCCTCCTTCCGAGCAGGGATCGCGACCGCTCTGAACACCGCACCGCTTCTTAGGTCCGGAGCTGCCGCTCCAAAGCTGCCCCACATCGACCTCCGCGGCCCCGCGGGCAGGAGAAAAGACTTCTGGCAAATTAGGGGGCTCCAGCACCTGCTCTGGAAGCACCCGTTCATCGTTTTGAAATGTAACTAATTTCACAGACAGTAAGTCCAGGCTGAGAGGAGAAGCCAAAGGCAGGGACCTGTGTCTCTCCCTGCCCGGTGAGGAAAGGCCTTGTTTCTCCCGTTTAATTTCCACTTGCACCTCAGCATTGCTCATCTGCAAGGCACACGCGTAGATATGGGATGCTCCTATTTTTACCAAGTCCCCAGCTGCTTGTGCAAAAAGCGCCCCCGAAAGCTGGTGACAAAGCGCGGCAGGCACGGGGCTGTCAGCCGGCGAGAGCGGCAAAGCGCGGTCTGCCACCCCGTCGGCGCACGCAGCTCGGCTGCTCTCCGAATACAGCGGGGCACACGTATAAATATTCGTAAGGTCTAGCGGGGATGGCAAGTTTTTTACGATGGTACAGATTCTGCTTTTTAAAAATGTATCCACTTACATTTTACTGGAGAAGGTAAATTTTTGTTTCTACGGATCTCAGATGCAACCAGGTAAAAGCCCAGACCCACACCGCTGAAGTTTTGAAATCTGAATTTCTTCCATCCTCCCACAGGAAAGAAAAAAAAAAAAAAAAAAAAAAAAAAAACTCGCCCAGCACAGGATTTCAAGCAGTGACCTTAGAAATGAAGCTGAATCATGCAGGAGAGGGGAAATGTAAGCAGTGAAAGATACAAAATGTACTGAGACAAATAAAAGTTTTAAAGAAAAATATTTTGAAAACACTACAGTAAATTTCTCTGAAGAACACACTAATAGAAACAAGAAGTCAGTTCCAAAAGAAAACATTAAATCCAGGACAGAAGGGAAAAAAATGAGACAAAAGTCATTTCTACCATACAAAATGTTCTCTCACACAGACAGAAAGGCAGGCAATAAAAATGAGAAGAAAATACAGAAATCCATGGCTAGGTTTCTTTATACCCATACAACCCTGCTTGAGGAGCACAGGTCAGTGAGCAATTTGCTGGATTCCTCATTGCATGGTCTCTGCTGCAAGAAAAAGCACCAACTTAATGTGTTGGAGAAATCGGACCAGAAATCTTGCTGTACAAAAGCAAAGTAACTCAGTAATGATAAGACATGATTAGGCATAACAACACTGAATAGATATATTAATGTTATAAATATTAGATATATATATATATATATATATATATATCTCAGTATTAAATATGCTTTCAAATGCAATATAAAAATCACAAATCCAATCAACTCTGATATAGCAAAGGCCTCCCAAATGGCCTTGCATGTGCTGTAAAAAGGTACAATTACTGGTCCCAAAACAGCAGTCATATTGGGAAAGAACTGTCTTGTGTGTGCTGTTGGGAAGCTTTTACTGGATCTCTTCTCCCAGTGCTGCCAGGCTAGATATCTAGATCACAAAAGATGTCAAAGCTAAGTATAAGCAAGGCAAAATTCAGGCTTTTATGCTTCTTGAGAAACTCAGCTGGCCTTGGCTGTTCTTCCTCTGCTCTCTTCCCCGTCAGGTTTATATTTTATCATTGACAAAAAAGGGTGAGACAGAATTTAAAGTACAGATAGCAAGTTGTAAGCTTCTTCCACACTATCCTGACCTGGAGGGACCATGTTGGAGACTGGGAGGGAATTCAGTTTTCCAGGTCACTTATTCCTCTCCCTGCTCACTTAACGTTGCCAAAGAGGGTGCCACAACTGTGATTTCTTGTGATGTAAAAGTTTCTCCACACGGAGTCAAACTGCAATCCATAGATCATCACACACAGGCAGTCCTCATCACTACGAAATGCTTTTGAGAGAAAATATTCTAGAAAGGCCAATTTCTTTCATTCTTTCTTCTTCCTCCTTCCCCCTAGTGATTTATGTAGACTAATCATATTTATGTTGACTAACCAGGGGCCATACTTCATATTCCTTGGCCAAAAATGGCAAACGAAGTTTCTTCAGCCAAATGCAAATACAATCCAGCCAGTGCTGGATGTCCCTTCTCTTCCCTTGCTACAGCCAGCATTTTGTATTTTGTATCAACTGCACTGCTCATGTCACTGTCACTAGTCTCCGGACGCCAGTCTAAAGGGTGAGTGGGCAGTATTTAGGACTGCAGGATCTCACAAGCTGAGCAGATTCCAACCACATAGTGATTTATTCCAAAATAACCTTTTTAGCTAGTTCACTCTCTTATCAGAAGTGGCTTAAGCTGCATGCACTGAGATAAGTGTAGCTGCCCTGGAAAGAGCAGGGCTGCAGCCCCTCAGTTAGGAAGCATATGATTCACAACTGCATACTCTCCATAGCCAGTTCAGGTTTTTTCCTCCCTTGCAGTAAGAAGAGAAAGAATAGTAGCAAATGGAGAAAGAGCAGGAGTGAGAGGACATGCATGTAAAAACCAATCCCAAGGAACAAGAACGTAGGTGCCAAAAGCAATGACATCTACAGCTCCGTTAGTGTCCGCTCACACAGCTCCTCTCTGCCGCTGATCCCATGGCATTATTAAAAGTTAGTTCTTTCATCAACCCTGTTACTTTAGTAGCTTCAGCCTTGTAAGTATGTATATGTTCCTCCTCTCCCGGACTAGGCATCTGCCAAGCCTTTTGTATCCTACAAAGAGAATCCTGCAATTTGTAGCTTTGTGTTAAATCCAGGGATGCACTCTCAAAATGTTGCCTAGATACACAAAAATAAATTACATTTCTAAAACCTAAAGAGCCCGAATGCTACTCTGAAATACGTGAACACACCTTCCCCTGAAGTATAGGGGTGTCCCCCACAAACAGCCTCAATTTAAAAGTGGACAAACTTCATTTTCTCTTCTTTTGTTACCAGCAAGATATGTAGAACTACCTCAAATGAACCTATGCTAATAGACTAGTCACTGAGATCATAACTGATTCATTATTAGGTTTAGTGATTCACGGCTCAGCTTTCAGTGTCCTGAATCACGTATCGCACTGCTTACTCATGTAACAACTTCTCCACAGTCAGCCATGGTATTGGTGATTCTTCCACAAGACACCTCTCTTAGCCACCTACTTTGAATAAACTTCTACAGAAGCCTCTTTCCTTCCATCTCTTACACAGGAACCCTGAGGAGTCCACAGTTACGTGCTGCACCCGTTACAAAGGATCTACTCTAACATCCTGGTTCCCAGTTACCTGCAGGCATTCCCATTCAAGGCTAACATTTTCAAAGCTAAATTTCTCAGAGCAAAACCCTGAAAATGTGAGTCAGAAATATCCAAGGCGACAAAGGATGTTCTTCTACTGATTATATTTAGATTTCTTCATTCAGCACACTGCAGCTTGGCATCATGGACTTTAAAGTTTGACCAGCTCTTGACTTCTAACATGTTGCTGCACAGCTTTGAAAGATCATACAACGTACCTGCAGGTCAGTTCTCTGGCTGAAAAATTGTACTAACAATATGCAAACATCTCTCAGCAGGATTGTAAAGATTAATGATGTTTACATAGCACTTTGAAAACATAAAACACCACACAACTCATTAATACTGATTTTTGCCAAAGGAATTCCTCAATTCTACTCTCTCTTGAAGAATTTCTCCATTGTGAATGCTCTTTTTTGGTTTTATTTCCACAGACTGAAATCTGTCAGTGCTCTGCAAATAACGGTTGCATTGTGCCCAGAGCAAACCACAAGAGGTCTTGAGGTAGGCAGCTCAGAACATTGCTTCCAGGCTGCAAGAACTAATTTAAAGACAGTAATTAGGTTCTCTTGCCAACTTACTCACAAACAGCCCTATGCAAATAAGGCCAGTTTAAGACAAGGCCACGCAAGCTTGAAATCCAGATTCCAATCAAGTAACTTTAAAATGACAAGGTATTATTCTGCATTTGTTGTGTACTGCCTTATACTGAGCCCCTTTTATACTGTGCCTTTTGTAGGACCCACAGATGCTAAGATCACTCAGCCAAAGACCATGTCCTCTATTTGACCTATTCTCCTCATAACATTACCATGCTTCAAGGCTGCAGTCTGAGCTAATTAGCTAACACAGCTTCAATCCATCACTGTGATCACCTGTGTTGCAAACTTGAGGCAAAGGCTGCTAGATCACAGCTAAACCAGAAAAGTGCTTTCAGGAGCCGGTCTTGTGAAAAGAGAAGAGAATAAAACAAGAGTTTGTATTTGCTTCTGAAAGTCATGAGGGTCTTCTATCCCCTTAAATTTAAAAACGTACACAGAGGCGCATCATGTATATGGCGGTAATATGATAAATCACAGAAAGAAAACATTTTTGTTTCATGCTGTAAAAACATTTCTCACACCAGTAACATCTCCTTTTAACACATCTTTCTTGTGTCTAACATTGCAAGCCACAATCAGCATTTCAAAACGCCTTTCTGTTGCATTGGGGAAAAACAAACAAACAAACAACTTTCCTTCAAATTTTATCTACTAAACCCCAGAATGTTATTCCAGCCAAATGACTCTGTTTCTGTGCACAGTTGATATGGTCACTTTTTGATATAATGACTTTTACTCTCTTTATCTTACTGTTTTACCTATTATTTTGCAGAGGTAGAAACAGACAGCTAAAGCCATAGGAATGAAAGTTTCTTACCTTTTATAACAGAGGATAGTCCTTCCTCTTATTTTTAGGAGACCTTAACATAGGAATCAGTATTTCTTCATATAGAGAAAATTCACCTTTCGATTTTTATTAAATGCATTACAAACATGGGGTTTGGGGAGGGTGGTATCTATTCCCTTGGCTCTTGTACACACGATGCTTTGGCAGGGAGAGAAATTGTAACAGTGTACAATGTGTATTTTGGATGAACCGGGCAGTGATGTGATATAAAACTTTTATCAGAGATCCTTTGGGAGGACATGCGCAACTCGCAACTTCACCACTCCAGGGCATGTTGTCCATCCCAAATCTGTGCTGATAAAGCCTGTGGAGCACATCATTGAATGTCTCGTGTGCGGTCCAAGCAAATAGAGCTTGCCTGTACTTGGAAAGCTCCCGGGTGGTTTTACAGTACACACTGCCCATCTCTGACTCTTAAAGTACCACTGGATTCGCTCAGTTGTACTTTTATACATTTTTACAGTATTCTGAAGATGATCAGCACTAAGAAACCAGTAATCAAAAGATTACAAACAGATTACTTACAAAAATGAACGTCATTGTAGCTTATCACTTTCACTGCTTCATCATCCATAGGAAGGGGCTGTTACTCATGATCTCAAGAAGAAAGAGATCATTGATGTTTATGATGGTGAGGGTACTTTCTCTTTCCTGGTGAAACAGCTTGTGTGAGATGGTCAATGAAAAACATACTAGTGCTCCATGGATTTACATCAAGAATGAATTTGGCCATTTTGTTGATTTTTACTTTTCCATTGAAGCCAGCTGAAGCCAGCTATAGCTGCAACTTGTAGCAGAGCAAAGCAGCAGAAAAATTAGGAAGAGTTTTAGAAGGGAAAAAAAAATCAGGTTGAAAGAGATCAATGATTTTTACAAATGGTCTGATTGCATTAACCCTCCTGGAACGCACAATCAGTATCAGATTTATTTCTTGCTCTGTTGCATCAAGTTTCATCAGTACCTAGAGCTGCCTGAGGACACAGGCAATATAAAGTCTTTGCTTGCTAGAAAGAACATTTTGTTTTGAACTTTAAATACAAACCCTACAAAAACCTCAATTCTGTGCCTCTCGTGCAACATGACAGACATGGCTGCCCAAGTAGATCTGGACCTCACAAATATCTGGCTTCATAGAAACAGCTAGTCTTGCAAGGATCACATGAGGGCATTGCTTCTTGGTAAACAACAAATGCTTAGATACATCAATCAAGAGGGATAGCACAGAAGCCTACAAAAAAACATGAAAAACGCCTACAGACTTGAGACCTCTCTCTAGACATTGTGCATCTCATGAGCAGGCCATTAGCAGAACAGAATAGCAAAATCGTAATTAAAAAAATACAATACAGTTATTTTAACATGGTTAAAATGCTCTTCCTGCTCTTCCTTCAGTGCAGGACTTTCCCCCTCAATCTAAATAGGTATGCCAAGGAAGAACAGATTCTTCCACTGTTTGAAATGTAAACACAAAATGGTAAAGCTAACATGTTTATTTCATGATCATTTGAAATCTAAGTTTGCAGAAAACTGGCTGTTTTCATTGTACACAATCAAGTCCAGGAAGTGGAGCAGTGACATCAAAACATGAACACATAGGGCATACCCCTGAAGCACTACTGCAGGGACGACCAGCTTATGGCTTTTGGGCCACACAGTATTCACGAGTGGTTCAAATGAGGTTCCCATCCTGGGAGACTCATGCTTCATGACTACCTCTGCTTGCATGGGGGCTTCCAGGCAATCTAAATCCCCGACTGCAGGAGAGAGGGTGCACGCATTGCCAGATTGTCATCGGAGCTGGCTGCAAGCCATCCAGCACTAGGGAGCTGAGTACCACGTCCCCATGGTACCTCCGTCATGGGCACCTCCACCTGTAAACTGCTCTTCCAATTTTCACGTTTCTGAGGCTTATAAAGTGTGCCTTCAGAGGTGAGAAAGTTGGACTCTAGTCTTTTGGCACAATCCTATTATCCAGTCCTCATTTTGACCCTTCATCATATCAAGCTCTTCTGGCTGAGCAATAGCTGGTTGGGTTAAGTTCTTGTATTAGGGAAGAACGTAACCACCTGTAAAGCAGACCAATTTGACCACTAACGAATTCCTCCCAGAGGAAACTGAGACTATTTACAAATCCACAACACCTCTTGCCAAAGTACATGCTAATGAAACAGCCACATTGTTGATGGGACTTAATTGCTTCATTAGTATTAAAAGGATGTAAGAAAAGTTGATCTACAGCAGCAACAAACAGGGGCTTTTATTATCTTGCTTTTATCCTTTCTGCAGGAGGAATAATCAGCAGCTATCAGGAAAGGAGACAAATAGGTTCCCAGCTGGCTTAGATTCAGATTTTTTTTTTCTCCTCTTTCCCCATGAAGATCTTGGTATTTTTATCATCTAGTTATTAAGTGCAAGTAAAGTTATTTTTGTCTTAAACTTATTTCAGAATGATTATATGGTTTATGCTGGTTTAGATTGCTCCCTTTTACAAAACTCAGTTTTGTGGTATTTGTATATTGTCTGCAATTTGGCTAAAGTAATAATTCTGAAAGTAAAACAGTATGTACCTCGTTGCCTGCTTCTCCTCTCCTTCTCCATATTTGTTTGTGCCCCTCTGCCTCCCTCAACACACAGAGAGATGGACATTTCTCTTTGACTGTTATTGGGTCATGGCAGAATACTTTCTAAAATTTCTCCTAGACAGATTTGCTACATTTTTTGATTGTAAAGTATGCCAACCCCTGACAAAATCTCAATGCAATGAAGAGGTGTTATATACAGAGCCTTTCCATATTCTTAAAAGAAGATGCTGGACACAAATTTCAAAAGTGCCAAAATGACTTAGGATCCTTTGTTTCATTTTCAAAACTGAAAAGCCCTTAGCACTGGACCTAGCCATGTAGATACTCTGGAGGAGGTTATTCCTGGTAACAAGCATTCAGCTTTCTTAAGCTGACATGTAGTCCCAAATTAAGTTTTATAATTCACTGGGTTATTTCTTTTCCCTTTGTAATTCAGCAGCTAGCACTTTGTAAAACAGATGAAGATTTCTGGGAAACCCAGAACAATTCTTTCTACAGTCATGCTTGCACAGGTAATTACACTTAAAAAAAAAAAAAAAAGTGCATATTTTGGCTCAAATACAGCAAAGTAAATAGCAATGTAATTCACATCAGCCTTCCAGTACTGCAAAAATTTCATCTAGAATAACCAATGGTATGTATCTAAGTTGTCCATCAATGTTAACTTCATAATTTCTTTCATGAATGTACTCACTGTGTAACATTAAAGGGGCAAAACACTCCATAGTTCACATATTTGACTAACTTTAAGCTACACATTTTTGAACCTGGAAGGTATTTGTGGATTTTTGTACATTTCAGGTATATCTCTAAATTCATGTTTAAATCTAAAAACCAAATTAACAAGCATTGTATCAAAATGCTACCATTCAGCATGACCCCAGTCAAGCGTAAGAGGGTCAAGCTGCTTGCACGACACAAGCACAGCCCATAGACAAGAAGAGCAAACGGGGTGGACGGCGAGTCACAAACAAGGTAAGCGCAGCAGAACAGATCAAGCGGGTCCAGATGGGATGTGTTGGAACAAGAAAGGAAAACACTTACCTAAGTTACGGGAAAAGATGAAACCTTACTGCACATCTACACACTGAGGCTTAGATGTCCTGACTATTCAGCGTAATAAGCCCAGAACCTTCCAGCTCCTGGCAGGCTGTGCTCCACGGCACTGCCGTTAGCTCCAGGTATAAAATCACTTTCTCAGCCAGCCTCTTCGTCTTCAAATACGTAGCTGAGTTGGTTACCTATCACTTACTGTATTAGGCAGGTTGTTGGTGAGGTTAGAAAAGCAAGGGGCTATTTTGAAAACCTACATGTTAACCTGAATATCATTTGGATCAAACACTTGAATCCAGCTCTATGAGAGCCTACTTTTGTATATGTCGTATATGCAAAGTAGAATGTATATGTACATTTATAAAATGCACGTCTCATATGCCAACACAGCATGCTGCGAAAATGGTAATCATACTCCAAATTATTTCCTAGAAGCCCTTCTATCTTTACTGTGATGTAAAAACATTCATTCTGCGTATCTGAATATGAATATACAAATCGATTTAAACACAATGACAAAACATTTGACTGTGCCCCCACCAAAACCTTCGGCAGCAGACTCCTAGACAATGTATCAGCACAACAGTGCTGTATGCTACTGCATTTCTTATATGCTACCCTAGGTACCCACTACCGGTCACTGTTAGAGAGAATGTAGGTGGGCATTGGTTTGGCTCAGAATGGCCATTCTTCTGTAGGTCCTTTAGAGCTTACCTTTGGCAGATAAAACTTGCTCCACGTTATTTAGAGTCTCACCTCAAAGAAATCTTCTGCATGCTCATTTATCATTAGGTGAGATCAGGATCTGCAGATTATGAGGGAACAGGCAGAACCAGGAGAGGACAGACACAGTCGAAAAGGATATGCTTTATCTTCTGCCCTGTCCAAGGCCTACAGGGAGCTTGCAAAGGTATCATCTCCATTATAAGTGTTCAAAGGGTAGCTATGCATAAACATCCACAGGAGCCTGACTTCATTTGAAGCTGACATTTGAGAAAACTAGTGTCCCAAAGTCAGCAGAGGTCCTAGACAGTCTCTCTCATGCAACCCTCCCGCAGAAACTCACCTCAGAATATTTACAGGGCATTCCCTGTAAATGAGGCAAAGCCTCTCTAGTCTTCAAAGCTTCTTCAGCAAGTTCCTCACAAAAATATGGTATTGCATATTATCATCACTACTACAGCCCCACTCCTCAGGTTTAATTATTTGCAGAGAGTAGTTTTACATTATTCTGTGCCCCCAAAACATATCATGAAATTTCCTTCTTCAACACTGTATACATAAAGCTTAACAGTAAAAAAAATTAAGTTTATATGACCAAACAAAATGCAGCTGTCCTTCATGTTAACATGCAAGTCTATACAAGTTTTCATTAGTATTTTAGAGAGATAGGGCAGTGGAATTCAGTAATACCTTTAAAGAAATCAAATTTGCTATACTTTGAAACAAAACAAGACGGACTTTGCTGGTAACTCCTTCCCTTAGCAAAGAGAGGCAGAAAAGGGCTCAGAGACTAACTAGGCTGATTAGGCACTGCTGACCCGCCAAGCAACACAGCTAAAGAGCAGATGCTACTTTCCTCTAATTTAGCAATGCCAGCAAGGTGGCTCAACAGACCAACGCAGACATGACACAGAGCCAACTGTGTGTTTCAGCTCTTGCTGTGGCACTATATTAACATACCTCTCTCAGTAACACCTACTAAGGAAGCCTCTTCTCCAACCTACAGTGCAAACCTCCAAGCCCATATTAACAATCACTGTTACATAGAGGAAGCCTGTAATGAAAATTTGCAACCACGGGCAACCACAACAGTCAAGATATGATTGCTTCTCAAGCTCTCCTCACATGCCCTTCAAGTTCCTACTCCTCTGTGCATCTTGCCACACATATCTGCCCAGAGATCAACCTGTCAAACATTGAATACTTTAATCAGCCTCTGCCCAGGATCCCGCTTGCCATGTTTCCATCTTTCTATATCTCTAGGATTGAATTCAGAAGTGTCCTCTGATAAGCCTGTTACAGTGAACCTCCTGCAGCTGGTTTAGATCAGCAGGTATAGCCTACCACATCCCACCCGAGACACAGTCTGTATCAGCAAGCTTTCTAAGCACAAGGTTAATTCTAATCATACACACACTTTGATGAACTAGTTAAAGTAATGCACAAATTGGAAGAGAAGCCAGCATTAAGCCACTGAGTTTATCTGAGATCCATTATTCCTCCTTCTTTCCAACCCCACCCCGTAGTGGTAATGGGAGATTATGACTACCTACATGTAGATGGCAGGGAGGAGTGAGTAGCTACAGCAAGGAAAGAAAAGTTTTGTGCCTACGTCCTCATGTTTGCTTGCACTGCAGCCTTCTTATCTAACACTGTCACTTATTCTTTCATTATCTTTACTATCTATGTGAACAGATACAATAAAATCTTAGAAGGGCACAGTCAACCCGCACAGTTTAGCAATGTATATAGACAGAAAAGCCCATAGAAAACCACAGGTTAGGAGCTCAGCTTTTGGTGTCTGACCTGTCTTAACTTCTTCATTGGTAAGTTAGTGTGGTTAATAGAGGGTTTCATCCTTGGATAATGGGCACCGAAGACATGTAAAGGCTTTTTGAAAGCATCATTTTCCATATTTCTCTAAGCTTGTAAGTAAAGCACAAACCTACAATCAGTTTTCTTTTTTTAAAGGTAAGTCAGTAGTGTCTTCAACCTTGATACCTATATTATGGTCCTCGTGTACATTTTGCACCGTGAATATAAGTACACTGTAACATCACACATTAGAAGAGAAGGCCTCCATCCTGCTGAGACTTTAGCATGTAACCTAGACAAAGTGTTAGAAGTGGAGATTTCACTGGTGTGCTTGGCGTAGGAAAGGGTTCACAGGAAGAGGCTCTGAACAGAAATGCGAAAAGGGAGTCATCAAGGTGCCTGGTATGCAAGTTGTGAGAGGCTGCTCCAGCCATAAGAACTGGCATGGAAGAAAGTATGAATCTGGGAGGAGAAAGAGGACACCAAGTGAGGGTGGAGGTTAATTTTAACGAGTGCCAGGGCAGTGCAGAATGAAATGAATAAAGGGCTGTGGGCTTGTAGCGAGCTCCAGTGGAAGAGGCTGTGCAGAATGTGCACGATGGGTGGGAGAAACTTTGCACGAGTGCAGAAATGGTAGAGAGGGACTGATGAGCTAATCGGGAGGAGAGGCATATTTCTTCATTTTAAAAAGAAGCATTTTTTAAAGGTGCTAGTAAGGCATCTACTGTGGCACAGATGCCACAGTACTCCGTCCCTAGAACGTTTTAAGCATGAAAATACTAATCCAGGAATCTCAGAAAAGAGGAGTGAGTGGTAACAAAAACAGAGGCTATTTTCAAACAATCTCTTTCAACAGCATAGGCCTAAGCAGAATGAACTCTAACAGCAGCCACAGACTGACAAACCCTCAGCCTGACCGACATTCAAAGCATTTTTTTTTTCTGTTCGTTTTGTTTTATTCTAGTACTCTATACCTTAGCCTGACTTTTCCAGAGCTACAGCAGTCTGCTTTTACAGTGCTGGTACTATTTTGATTTGCATACCATTTATCTCTGCTTCTGGAAAATGATTCATAGCCGGAGATTATTCTGAGGGAAATCTATGCAATCCATTCCCAAATCCATCCGAACAGTTAGTAATTTCTAACTGCTGAAAAGAGGTTATGAAAGGGAACTTAATTTTAGTACTTCTGGATTAAACAGTGGAAAGGTAATGATGAGAAGAATCGACACCGCAAAGGGCAGCTGTTCCCAGAGCTGTGGCTAAGCTGATAGGGAGTCTAGACATTATAAATGAGAGCTCAGTAGTGCTAGAGAACCTTGTCATGATAGAGGTGGGAACCCAACTTTTAATATTTCAATTAAAGAATGCAATGGCTGGTGGAAAGTATACGCTATTTCTATCTCCTTGTCCCTACAAACGCCCTTATACTGCTGTGGTGTAATTACGTAAGACGCAGTGTCCCTTAATGGAAGGGTGGAAGTATTTAAGGAAAACAGCTGGCAAATTTAGAACTAAGTAGGAGCACAGAAACGTCAGTGCTGAACTGAGACCATGTCAAACCTGACCCAGATACCTAATTAGAAGTTATACTTGAATCTAACTTGCACAGGACTCAGGAAACAGTCTAACTGGATACAGTAAAGAGATTGCAAGAGATCCTTTCCAGCTCTTCATTGCCCTGATTATATTAGATACTTTTCTGATCTCTTCCCCAGCTTTAATTACATAATGCTAACAAGCTTGCCAGGAAAGGGGAGGGGAGAAGGGCAGTATGGTGTAACTATGTAAATAGCCTCATCTGTGAACTTTGAGGGAATGCTGAAGCAGCCACGAAGCTTCCCTATAGATTAGAAAGGTGAGAGTTCAGGCTTTGCCTTGGATTCAAGTCTGTCCCCAGCTGACCTGCTTCCAGTGTGTACTCGGTTATTCAGACTGAGGAGCCAGAAGGAGGTTGCTCTTATGTATGTTGCTGGCTATGGTAACCCTTCTGCACTTGCCTAATGGGTCAACTTATTTCCAAAAAGTACCTGAGGAAAGAAAAATGCAAAATGTAGAGAAAAGTACAAACTCTGAACGTTGTACTGGCTTGAGTTTATTTATGCTCACGCACAGAAAAAGCTTCTGTAGCCAAGTCCCAAGCTAGCAAAAAGATTAATAATAGAAATGTTTATAACATATTATTTAAGAATGCCTGTCAAAGCTAACTATAATCAGTAAAAATATTATTTTCTATTAAGAACAGAAGCTTTAGAAAAAAAATACAGCACTTTCCAAGAACAAAGCTCTGGCTGCATTTATTTTAATTTTTCCTTAGGCTATTCTCCAGAGGGGCGGACTGTATTCTGCAGAGAAATAAGTTTCTTTGTCTTTTTAAATAAAAGCACCCAAATATAGGGTAATATACTCACAGAGGTCTGCTTAGCTGATCCTGTACAAAAATCAGGCGTATCCTCAAACAGGTCTTCAGTCACCTGAGAATGAGTGAGACAGTCCCCATGGGAAAACCCATACAAGTTAAGAATGGGAAGAACAGTCTGCAAAGAAAGATTGTAACATGCTGACATGTTGTCTTCCTGGAGCTAAGATATGAAATAATGCTCAAAGTCTGGGTACTTTTCTGAATCCGATGCTCATGGACCACTGCTGACAACAGAAGCTGAATAGCGAACAAGCAAACAGTAAGTCATTGACAGAAATGGTGCTGAAATATGCTGACATACTACATGAAAAGTGGAAATTCATTCATTCATATATCAGAGATAAGACTAAAGGTAACAGAATGCTTTCAGGCCCCTTCCTGATAGACTTCTTCCTGTTCTTGTGAATTTTCACCCAGTAGACAAGTGGCAATATGAGCTTTCAGCATGGTGCGCCACCTCTACAGGTGAACGTAGTCGTGGAGCAGGATCAGGGATGGAGGTTATATTACTGCTGCACTTGGCTCTAATGCAGCAGTTAATGAAATACTTTGGCCAGTTCTGGTGCCTGCTATTCAAAAAGGTTGTTATAAAATTAGAATGAATTTAGAGGAGAAGCACAAGAGGAATCCAAGGCCTGGAACCAGGAGCGAGGAACTTCTTTTTGCCTATTACCATTTTTTTTAAAGGTGGCAGTAACTTCTTTAAAGGTTACTGAAGATTCTTCAACCTAGGCATTTTTTATATTGGATACCTTTCTAGAAGATCTAAAGGTTTAAAGAGGACTTGAGGTAGGGATGCTGAATGCAAGCCACATCAAACTGATGGATCACCATGACCTCTCCTAGCCTCAATCTCTTAAGATATTGTGTGGATCAGCATCCTGGGCAAAGGTCTTTGTCCCTCCTTTGCCCATCCACCATCAGCATTCTCCTCCACTACAAATCTGTACCACGCTTACAAAATTTTAAGGACGTGTAACTAGAAGTGTGAGTCTTTTCATCTGTATTATTTATTACCAGGCACGTCAATGCACTGATGCACTGTTCAACCTGACAACTCTCAGCTCCCACTGAGCACGACAGAGTCCAGGCACACCAAATTGTTGCGGCAAAGAGAATTTCCAAAATCTATGAACAAAGGACATACTAACAACTTCATTTTGAAACAATTACAGGTTCAATTTTTTGGACCTTTTCAACTTCCACGCATGTGACTTCACCAAGTGCATCTTAGAGCAATCCAAGAAAGCAAGCTACCAACTTGTGTCACAGACTTGACTGATACTGCTTGGAGGTCTAAAGTCAAATCAACTCTTCCTACTTAAAGGAAAAGATCCCTAAGGTAAGATCCATGCAGAAATGAAGTAAATAATAAGTGATGCTTCAGTGCAAAACTATATAAATCACTTTTTAAAAGATCTAGTCTCTTGACTATTTGTTGCTATTTGACAAAAGAAACAAACTTTGATTAATGTGCTACTGTCCAATTCATTCATTTCAGCAACTGCAACCTTAAATAGCCTTCTGATTAAAATTTTATCGGAACACAATAACCTTTATATTTCTTTCACAGCTAGTACTATTCCCTTAGAAATCTCACCCTTCACAGCCTCTCTACTGGGAGGAAAATGTAGAGAGCTTTCAACAAAATAACACTGGACTTTTTTTTCCCATGGCAAATAGCTTATTTGCTAAAAAGTATGGTTTTCAGTTAATCCAATGCATTCAGGAAGTTGTGATGAAATTTACTCAATACTTCGGGCAAAATGAAAACATCAAAAAAGAAAAACGCTTCATAAATTATTCACTCAGTTGAATTTGCAAACAATTTTGGCATCATCAAGAAAACAGTCAAGATTTTCAGAAAATAAATATGTGAAACAATCCTGTTCACAACAAAAATAGGAGCAAAACTATAAGGCCTTCCATGAAATTTAAAGCAAAAAAAAAAAAAAAAAAAAAAAACCACAAAAAAAGCTAGAATAACTGGACATAAGGTTTTCCACTATCACGTTGCTTTTCTTGTGAGTCCATGCATAATATAGTTGGTGTTTTTAAGTGAGTTTAATTAGGATTTTACAAAAACAATCTTTTCAAAGTTGCTTACATGTTTTTCTTCTTCCTTCTGGTTTAAGAGTTAACTCAGTGCAATCATGGTCATATTGTGGAGGGATCTGCATGGAAAAATATCTTACTGTGCAACAGACCTAGTGATAGAATAGAATCTTCAGATTCTCTTACTGCAATGCAAGCAAATAGGAATTAACTTAATGAAGATCTTATTGCTTACTTTTATTTCTCTGAAGGACAAAAATATAATTTCCCTCCCTGCATGTGGTAGTGAATCATACATCAAAAATATCCAAGCTCATCAATGCACACCACACTCAGAACAAATCCAGGGGAAACTAGCATGCAATTTTGAGTGACCTAGCTGCACAGAAAAAGTTAAAGAAAAATGTAAATATGTAAAAAAAAAAAAAAAAAAAAAGAAAGAAAAAAAAGGCTGGTTATTTATAACGATGAATACGTAGAAAGCTTGCAAGGTTTCTTTTGTTTGCTTGTTTGCCAATTATATTGGAGGATTCTATGGCCAAATCTATAGAGTTCTCAGAGGTTATGCAGATAAACAGCAGACTAAAGAACTGAGTATTTCCATTTGAATAGGCAGGATGAAACAAGTTACTTACCAGCCATTCAATGTGTCCATATAAACTAAGTAATGCAGTGTCTCCGCACCAGCACTAACCCCCGTTGGCTATGACATTTCCGGGAGATATATTCTAACTGTTCCCAGTACAGCTTTTAGCAGCAGTGATTTCTGGCCAATTTGAAAAAAAGCTTGTGCTCTCTGTAATCCTTTGTACTATTTAAAGTAAAAAACAAAAACAACCTTTCCTTTTCACTTTATGCCCAAGAGTTACATTAACGGAAATTTCAGTGCTGTAAATAAGGCATATCATACATAGAAGAATCACTCGTCTATCAAAGCTAATGTATACGCAAAAGAATGGAAAATATGATTCATGAGACTGGATTTACAGTTACTGAGTTAACTTTAAGTTTCCTGACCTTAATCAATGTGTTGTTCTAATGAAATGCAAAAATCCAAAACAAAAACTATTGTGTTTTGCAATTTAAGCTCTTTAATTAAAAAGCAAATAAGAGCCTGCTCAATAATACCTTGAAAATTGCTTTGACTAAAGCAGCCACGGAATGGTAGATAAGAATGAGCAGAATATATGCACAGAATAGTGATGCAGTCATATTCATGGAATAATATGATTGGCTTATTTTTTAAATGGCTAGAATGCCATTAAATTACAGCAATAAATTCAAATTAATGATTGTCAACTTACAATCATTAAAGGCTTGCTTATTCAAATTGCTACTGACTACCACTGAGCGCTTAGATACCATTGGTTTTGCAGTATCTCAAGTTAAAAGTGGTTTGTCTAAGGGTCAGCTCTCCACATACGCCTTGGTGGCTATGCAGCTTCACAGGCACAGCTGGAGCTACGTTGCTCTGTTATGTATTTGATGCTTGGCAGCCCAGAGCAGTGCTGGAGACAGGGCAGAAACAAAGCAGGAGGTGTGAAAAAACAAAACTCTGTTGGTGGATCCTTCACCACACAGCTCCCAGGTTGCTGTGAAGTGAAGACAGGAGAGATGAAGTCTTACAGCTTGAGTGCAATCTGCTCAACAGTCACATACAAAAATCAAAGCTGCACAGTACTCATAATTAATCTCTGCTCTTTTGCTGTGTCATTCAGATCTGGAAACAAACTTTTGTAATAATGCTGTGCTTTTGAAGATAGCAGGATGAATGTAGAAAAGCATTAATCATTCACTCCTATGAATTTCTACAGGCACTGAAATACTGTTGACTTTTCTTTTTAATGCTTTATTCATTAGCCACAATATTCCATCAGCTAAATGCTGTATGTTTCAGAATAAAACTGCAGTCAGCAACAAGAACACTCTTAATAAGTAACGTTCTTTGTTATTATGGTTGAATTACCAATTCGTCTAAACACCAGAGCTCTGCAGGTAATTTATCTTACCAGCTTTTAGTCTGTACCTAAAGATTGAAAGGCCTAAAAGCAATTATAGAAAAAAGTTAAACTATTTTTAATATACTTTTTCCCATGCTTATAGTTCTCATTTGATGATACCTTCAGCCCACTGATTTTTATGCTGATATTCTTCAGCAAGAGCTATTATATTTTTGTGGTGTTCTGCCCAGGTGGCTCAGAGGGTTTTTGGTTTTCTTTTCTCTTTTTACAATATCTCTGGTGACTAGAAAGAGCAGACAAGTCATTGTAGAAAACTAGAGTTGAGCTGGATGGTGATTTTTCAATGTATTTTTATTGCCCGCAGGAATTTCCATGTGACACGATCATTTAAGCTTCTGGTTTGTCATATCTTAACTTGATGGAAGCAAAGGTTCAGCCCCAGCAAGGACAGGATCAGGCCTTTCCAATTCTAATGAAAATAAATTAAGTTATACATAATATTCAATATCATGGTCTTTGGGATAACACTTTAGATGCCTTTCTACTGAGGAAATACTAAAGTCTAGGGATGTTGTACACAAGCTTTCTGCAGTGGCCTTAAGCCAAATTTGTGTGATGCACTTTTCCTCTAGCGTTGTGTTCTCCACCTCAGGTATGATTACTTTCAAGTGCTATCATATGAAAGTGCATGGCTAAGTAAAATACCTAATTTTGCTGTTTTAAAAGCTGAAACTTCATTTCATTAAATTATTTAGAATTAAATCCATAATCTGTGCATACACTTTTAAGGGATGTTTAAGCTTCACATGACTCACGAGCAAGTTTTGTGTGGGGCCAAACAATCCTGAAGGCAAGGGAGACACGGAAGCGGCGTCAGCAGCCAGCTACGGAGACGATCTGTCCTCTCAAAGCTCAGGGTGGCCGTGGAGTCCTGCACACTGCAGTCTTCGGGCTGGCTTTGTGCCATGCAACCAGGGAGAAGCACTGCCGTGGAAAGAACTACATCCAAATAACACCAAAGAAACTCTGCTTGAGCTAGGAAAGCACAACAGGAAAAACGTGGGGCTTGCGACAGAGCTGCATCAGCTGGAATTCGGGCACGTGCAGGCGGGTTGCAGCAGAGGGCAGTGGTACACAAACACTCATCTTTCTGCACAGCACCTACGACTATCGCAAAAACCTGTTTGCATTTATTTCCACACACAACACTACTACTACTCCTATGTTTATTCTGAAGCAAGATCACGTTCTTGATGTGTATGTAAGTGTACACACACACAGTAGTGTGTGTATACATTTACTGACAGACAGAGGTATTGAATATTCACTTTTTAAATGGTAATTCTGAAGGTTTGACTGCTTTCTCTTATTTCTTTGACAATCATATCCCATTCAATTAATTTACAATCCTACTTGTCCTCTGAAAATCAAGTCCTTCCAACTTTTACAAGTCATCAACTAAAAGATAACAATAGGAAAAGAATTACTGTATTCCACAGAACTGATTTCAGTTTTTCCCTCCCCCATTTCTCTCACCCTTTGAAAACTAGGAAGCTTGGATGCACTTGAAGAGAAAAAAGGAGGGTGGAGGGAGCTGTAGATGAAACCAGCATAACTCCTCTGCTCCTTAACTGGGTTAACCTGTCTCATGGTGCGGGAAAAGAAAGCTTAAGAGAAAGCTACAGAAAAAAAATATAAGGCATGTGCTACTTGTGCAGTAACTGACTTGTCTAATGATATGTGATTCACAACAACTTTGAAATACGAGATTAAAAGGCATAAGGCATAACATCCTTCCTATTGAGGGAAGGATGGATTACATTTCCACTGGGTCCAATCTGCATAAGAGATGCATAAGGGAAGAAAATACAACTTGAGATGAAGAAATCCTATCTTGGGCTGAATTAATTTAAACATAACCTGCTCAGAGCAATTGATTACCAGTGAAAAGCAAATGGATTTGTATGCTCGACCACTCCTTGCAAGTCACTTTTCTTCAGGCTATTGTACAGCACTGTTGAATTTAGTGTAACATCTGTTGCACATGAATGTGGAAAACCTTCAGAAACTATGTAGTATTATATATACATGTAGAAATATGTCTATTTTAATCCAAGAGTATGTTCTTTGTATTATTTATAAACAAGTAAACACCCCCAAATTACTTTGGATATTGATTTAAGTTTTGTCAAAGATTTTTCTTCTTCTTTGATCGTTCGTTTGTTAACTAAAAGGGCTCATTCACATTTATCAAAAGATCACACTTGGTTTAGATTTGGGGCTATATCCCAAGTTAAAGAGCAGTAAGAGAGCAGTTGTACTTATTACCTACATTATGTACGTGAGCATCACGGCAAACCACTCGGCCTTTCTCCAGGCAGCTTTATGGGCCTGCTAAGTGACGGGCTGCGGCACCTTGTCAGCATTGCCAGTCCTGGTCCTGCTCCCTTCGCCGTCCAGCTCTTCCTCTGAACAGCTCCTCCAAACAGGGGCCTTCCACTCCCTGGAGAGGAGGACCCTGCTCTTCCCCGCTTACCCCTCTGGCTGCTGGGATGAGAGCTGTGTTTGTGCTCCTTCGAAGAGAAAAGGCTACAAGTGCACCCAGATCCGTGTCTTGGTGCTCACACCGGGTGTATGACGTCCTCCTGCAGAACTTGCCTGTCCTGAACTGCACCAGCAGGGAACACTATCAATAATAAATCCTCTCCTTCGCAGCACTATGGGATTTCCATACTCCAGCCAAACATACAATTTTTCTTTTTGAGCGAGTGACATTGTGATGTGTTCTGGGAACATGCTGGCGTGTTCAGACAGAGACACACGGCAGTTTAAACTTGGTTTACATCACGAGTCTCAAGTGAATGTTTGTGCACATCAAGGAAACGATGGGCCATCTGGCATGTTTCAGTAATACTGGCACTTTCTGCTCAGAGAGGCCCAGGACTTAAATAAAAGAGATACCACAGGTCAAGGATGAAATGCGTTGGCAGGGCTGTGTGCACGCAGCTTGTATAGCATCTGCTTGGAGCGCAGCCCCTCCTGAGCAGCAAAATGGCAGAGAAGGGCTGAAGGTTGTGGCAGCAACATCCAACCTGCAAGGTGAGATTGAGGTCAAGCTGAAGGGGAATTTGCCAGACGAGAATCAGTACATGGGGCATCACCATTCAGAGCCACCCTGGCAGATCTGGGAGCAGAGCAAGGGCGACAAGGCGAGCATTAGGGTGAGGTTCAGGAGCAGAGTGCAAGTGAAGTGCAAGCGAGCGGACAGCTGCTGGGAGAAAGAGTGTCACTCAAAACGGAGCTGTGTGGAAAACAGTGCTTGCAGATATGGGTCAGGAGGAAGATGTATAAAATATAGTATAGAACAGTCAAAGGCTTGTAGATGACATGACTCCCTTAGGTGGCAACAACAAAGATGCTGGCACACAGGCTCAGTTGTGGAAAGCTAGAGTGACCTCGAGGAGAGGACTGCAAAGCATGAAGGAAGTTTTTTTCACGGGAAAGCTCAGCTGCTGCAGGTCAGCACTGACTTATTTCTGACTTGTTTTGACAATGTTGTATTTCGCCAAGTCTGAATCAGTGGGAGAAGAAAGTCTATGCGCTTGGTCCTTCCACTAAACATAAGGTTAGTCTTAAGATGCAACCGTGCAGAAATCAGAAAGACTGGAAAAAAGTTTTGGTTCTGGTTAGTATAATGAGATATACTATCCCACTCTGATGACTGGGATAATAGAGAATTGCTGGTTTATTTACTGAAACTAATCATTACTGAGACATTGTTTTTTTAATTTTTCCACTGAAAGAGAAATGTGTAAGAAGTTCTTTATTGCAGCCACTACCATTGTGGACCACGGCTGAGAAGTTGGTCTTGTCCTGTGTCACAGCATGACACTGGATACCTGCCCTTGGTCAATGGATGAATAAAAGGAAAAGAGTGATTTCATGCTACTCTCATTCTCTGCAGTTTGCCCATAAAACTGAAGCCTAAACCACGAAGGTAATTGTGTCATGTGTCTTCCTTTGACTGACCTACTTCAAGACAGAGCCAAGGAAGAGGATACACAAATCTCCTCATGTAGGTTAAAAATGTGACTTTGGCACTGCATCCCCACACAGACTTATCATACATTCAAAAGAGTTTTTTTCATCTTTTTCCAGATTTCCCTGGTCTAGAGAGGACCACTAATGAGAAGCCCCTGAGGTGCCTATTCCTTGTGTTACATAATGCCTCATTCACAACTTAGGCATCAGGACACAGATGAAAGCAAAACAGAGATGAGTGGTTCTTTCCCTGTATTCAAAACTCAAATAAAAACACCCACTTTGCTGTAGTGTAAACAGAGCCACATGTTTAAAGTATCAAGGCACTGCTGTAATGTGTTTCTTTTTCTTCAAGATTTTATGTTTCTCCTGTGAGAAGCAATTACAATAAAATTGTCAAGCAAAAGTAAACCCCTCTTAATCACTGTAAACCTGCCAGTAAGTCACATCTCAGTGTTGCTGTTACATTTTTTAGATATAAATAAAAAGTGTGTGAGAATGCCAGACTAGAAATTAAGACCTTCCCAGGAGGAGGGCTATAAAGTTTTTGAAAATAAAAGTTCTTCTCTAATGTTCATGACATTGAATGGAATTAGAAAACCACTAAAATTGAGTATATTACCACAGAATAATTCAAACGGAGGATTCTCTGGAGGACATCAAGTCCAACCCTCATTCAAAGCAAGGCAAATACAAACTTAGGTCAGATTGCTCAGTTCAGTTGTGCTCAGTGATTTTTGAATACCTCCAAAAAGGAGGTATCATCACAACCATTTCCAGTGACCTGTTTAGTGCTCAACCACTTTAATAGCAAAATACTTTGTTCTTACATCTGGTTGGAACTTCCTTCACTGCAACTTGTGCACGTTGTCTTTTGTGCCATGCGCTTTTGAGAAGGACCTGGCTCTGTCTTCTCTATAATCCTTAGCTTTCCCTTCCCCAGCATGCTCTGCATGTATGTGCTCCAGATTCTTCTCATATGTCATGTGTTCCAGCTCTTTAACCATCTACCACAAATACTGAAAGATTTCTTTTGTTTTGGTCTATATAGAGACATAAGGCAACAGGAGACACAGAAAAAACTCTGGGTTCTTAGCTAAGCCATTATTTCCCTGTACTTTTCAAACTCAGCTGAAGGGAATGCCACTGAGCAGTTTGTTCCCTTCCAAATTTGACAAGTTTCTGTGAACTTTGGAGGGAGGTTTTCTTCTTATTCTAAGTTCATCCTTTCACTTGAGCCAGGACACTATTGCCTCTCCACCCCATGAAAAAGCCAACTCAGGGCGACGCAGTTGCGGTTGCTGCATGTTACTTTGCATGTAACAGCAGGCAAAGGGGCACTTTCCACTGTGCCAGGGAGCTGCCAGCCAGGCTGGGATTTAAAGATAAGTGTATTCAGCTTAGAGATACTGCGATGTCTCCTGTCTCCTTTCTCCTTCTAAGTAACAGTGACAGCTTCACACCTAGATCAATTGCTTCATCAATGCTATGAATATTAACAAAAATACCAATAACCTCTTTTAGTTGAGTGTATCTTCGTGTATGCTGCACTAGAGCTTATGACATTTTCAAACCAGATAAATGGTTATTTTCCCCAGCAGGAACCTTCAAAATAGTTAGCTCGTACCTGCTTTAGACATAAGCTGCAATTTAGTAATGCAATTTCCACATTCCTTTCTAGATTCACGTTTCTTTCCCACAGTAAAGCCCTGACCTTGCAAAGGGCTAGTTACACTGAGTCATCATCCTGACATCGATTGCAGACAGAACAGACTGTTGCTCAGTAAAAAGGGATTTATCGCCCTGAGCATTTTTTAAGCAACAACATCATTCCAATTTCCATATTCCCTCCCTATTATTCGAAGTCCTGCAGATTTGTATTCCATTCCTGAAGCTTAAGTTGGACTTTTTTTCTGATACAAGGATATCAAATCACACTCCTTATCCCTCTGAATGAATCAACATAAACTCAAATTCTGCTCAGTTCAACCATTTTGAAAGTAAAGAAATTTTCAAAAGGCTTTAGCTCAGATAAGCTGTAGGGCAGGGAACAACCTTCACAAATTTTGACACCACCAGCTGTATTTTCCACTATTCTTGTTAACTAGAGATATTTCCTCATTATTGTACAACGTAATGTTTCTAAGAGCAAGAACTGCCACTCTTCTCTTAGTTACTGGTGTGCTGCCTATATGCAACGATATAAATAAGACTTCTGATTTTTTTGTTATCACTTGGATTTCAGTGCAGCGAAGATGCCACAGTAACAGCCACAGAGCGTGAACAGCCCTTCAGGAGAAAGACGGGGAAGTTTCCCTAAGCAGACCCATCAATATGTGGACCTGGTCTGATTTGGGAAGAGACTCATCTTTTTCAGTCATGCAGAGTCTCTTCTGTTCTTTTCTTCACAGAACTAAACACAGTCATAAATTTCAAGTCACAGGATTAGCTGGGCAACAGTCTAGTGGGAGATTAATGTGAAACAGCAGTTCTACGTCACTATAAGTGAGCACCATAGTGCTGGGGAAAGCATGTACCAGAAACACAACCACAAGTCCTCAATGCCATTTACATCACTCTGAGTAAACTGCTCAAAATAATGGCAAAAAGATCTTCATTGCACGGGAAAACATTCTCTCTGGAAGTACAGAGAGGAACAGCTTTGTACTCCAATACCTTGTTCCTGCACCATCCAGCATCATACTTCTGTACACATATTTTAATAAGATGGAACAGCTGCAGAACAGATATTGCACATTCCTGTACCTGTGACAGAAGTCTGATAAAAGTTTTTGGGTAAGAGAGGGAAAATAATACTTAATAAGAAAAAGATGTGCAGAAAATAAGCGGAGTTGAGGAAGTGTTTCTTTTCATTCTTCCTTTCTCACGGCTTTAGCAATGTATTTCCTCAGACACAGCTAGTACCAGTTCATATTCTCTTCAGTTCTAACAAACATCCTCACCTGTGACGACACTGGGGATTTTAGACAGAAAGCTCTTCACAGTTCGGATGGGAACTCCACCTGTTTTGTCATCTTGCATTCTTGTAATGATGTCTTCAATCTGTCAAAAGGAAGGAAAGACTTAGTGTTTTATGCAAAATGGTGACTACTTATATAACTTGAGTGCTTTGCAGCCATTCAAGTAGAATAGGGCTTGGATGTACCATGTGTTTCACTGCACTAACACAGACCTAGAAGAACGGCTATCACCTCTCCAACTTAAACCATGAGATTGTATAGACCAGCTGGAAAAAACGGTGGTCCGACTGTACTAGCAAACCTACCGTAATCATCTGTTTTGACGATCAGCAGAGACAGAGACAGAAATGTGTTGCTAGGTTAGCATGTGAATCAGGTTAGATTATGTACTGCAGCCAGGTGAAGGAGCTTTAAATATCAGGGAAGCTTATAGAAGGAAAACAGAAGATTCCTCTGGTCAAAACATGGAACATAATGGGCAGCAGATAACTCAGTAGGAAGGTATTTTTTTTTCTGTAAGAATATATGAAGAGCCATACTGGTCAACCAAAGAGCCATCAGACCAATATCTGATAGTGACCATACCCTCAGAAGCAGTGACCACGCTCTGGCTATGGTCAGTGGTTTCCCTTTTTGTTTTGTCATTGTTTTTTTCTTTTTGAACCATGACCACTTCCACTCCAGTTTCCCACTTTCTACTACATTTATTTGAATCCTTGATACTGTGACTGATTCTTTCCGCAAAGGCTCCAAACAATTCTTCTTCCTCTTATCTTCTCAGACTACTGGAGTTTTTGCTCTCCTTACTGCTCAGCACTGGACATTATGTCTCTCCTTCCCTTTCTGCTCTGATCTCCCGTATCTCCTTCCTCCTCCTTCCTCTCATTTGATCCAGAGACTACCATATCATCTTCCTACAATATGCCAGCACCTGCAATCTGGTGCCTGAAAGCACATAGTGTTACATCCTCTGATTGTATGTAATCTTTCTATTCAAAACACGCTTTCTTGTGCTCTCCAGCAATTTTCCAAGCTATTTATGGCTTAGTAATCTAAGTCAAGTTTCTGTTCGATCTGTTACAAAGAGAGGAGCTATACACAACATTTTGACCTGCACCTGGCTTTGCATTTTGAAACCACCTGAAGTTTGCAGAAATTATGACTTCAGCTTCAAATTCCTGATTAGGTATAGGGATGTTTCATGTGTGACACAGTGGTAAGAAAAAATAGTGATGTTGCAGCTTCAAGTGTGGAGAAAAGCAGAAAGGGATCATCAAGTGTGAAGGTCACTTTTATTGACGCATTTTGTCTTAACTTTCAGAATAGTTACTTATTCACATCACTGCTAATGATCTTCCCTTCAGCTGCAGTTCCCCTTATGTTTCTTGATCTGGCAGACAGCAAATACGCGTCCTTGAATAGTTCACTTCAGCTGGCAAGAATGCAGACGTTAAGAAGCGTTCCTCATATTTCTCACTCCTAAATGAGTGACCTTCTGTGAACTAATTTCTACCCAGCAAAAGTCATGGTAAAGCAGGCAATATTTATCTTCTATTATGGGAGTCACTGCTATTTCAAACTGGTCTCATTTTGCATCAGTAAAGGGATTTGTTACTCTTCTATCTGAGTGGATCCTGGATCAATATCTCCTTGAGAAAGCCAGAGCAATCTATTTAACTGCTGTCACTGCTAGATACACACTGTAATATATTCATAATACTAGACCTGTCTTTCCTAGTGAAGAGATGCTAACCACTCCACTGCCCTTTCCTTTATCCAGAGTGATTTCATTTCGCTTCACCCTCAGCTTCATGGTATTTATACAGGACTTTTGGTTTCAGGAGCATGTTTTCAGCAGAGTCAGGATTCTACAGTGGTAGGCGGGAAGAGTTTACCAACCTATTTTACGCATTAAATCCCAAACATGCACTACATGTGTGAGAACTTTCTGGTCTTCATTGGACCTTCTTTTCCACGAGCAGCACTTTTACTGGCCTAAGACAGGGAGGGGGAGCCCACCTTGAATTTCTGTCCCAGCTGAGATGTCTATCACTTGAGGATGGAAAGTGCCTTTTCTGAAGCAGGGAAAACCACAATATTACATTTGTTGACATGTTATAATAAACAAATCATAATTATTACACAATAACAACTGTAATACTACTGTGGTTCCATCTAGTTCAGAAAAGGGTTACTGAGGGTGCAAAGCAGTTCCCCTGGACATTAGCGTGACAGGACATAGAAATGATAAGCCATTTCTGTATTTCTTGCTCATGTGTGAAATACATTTCTGTGCTAAGAGGAATCCCATGTTTTTGATAAATGGATCAACTGAAGAAAAATGATGCCATTTTGGCTTTCAGAATATTGGGGATTACTGTGGATTTTTAAAAGATTTTTCAGGAGTTTCCAGAATGCAAGAATGGCTTCTGTGTTGACAAATTCAGATCACTGATCCTAACCAGGTAATTTTGGGGCAGTGCCGCACAACATCCCTAGCATTACCATTATATGGAGGAATATGATTCTTGACTTTGCAGTAACTTCTCTTTCTCCCAACTCCAAAGTAAAGCAGACACCAGAAGGCAGCTTGTCAGCATGCACAGTCTTGCTGAGCTGTGGAAGCTCAGCGTCAAGACTGGTCTTGTAGGTGACAAGCAGAGGGAATGGCAAGTCAAGAACAAAAGAAAGCCAATAGCTCCAGCCTCTGAATACCCTGTATCTGGATACCAGTAGCAGCCTACCAGGGCTACCTTCCTAAGCATTTTTATTATTACCGAGGGATTAGTACCTACTGATGTCAATGATCCCCACAGTCCAATTTTGCCAGAATATTTTTGTAAGCTAATAATGGAAACTCTGCCACTTTTGTAGCCTAGCTTGTGAGTCAGCCCCGGAAGCTCCCTGGGAACTTTCAGGAAAGGACAGCTGCCCATTTCTGAATATTTCAGTGCGCACCATATTCCTGTCTGACTACCTGGAGCAGGCAGTCTGCTCATGGCAACTCCCATCTCTAGCTAACCAGTGGCAGATGGTCTGCGAGCATCACTCATCAGAACTAACATTAAGCTTACTGCGGCTGGACAGACAGCTCTGTTCACCCATGAATATTGGTGGAGCTGGATGATACATGGAGGACACGATCAATCTCTTGTGAGCTAGAATAATGATAACATAATTATAAATGCGCATGATTTTTTTTCTTAACTGAAGTATAAATTTTAAAATAAATAGGCAGCATTTCTCACATTGCCAATCCCTACTTGTCCCATAAGCATCTCTGACCAGCCATCTGACAATACTGTCCCTATGCCTTATACCCACTGATTCCTACCATGCAGCCCCATGCTTGCACAGACAAAAGAAGTTAATTTGACAAGATTTCTGAAACCTACTTGTTTCACCATTCTAGACAATTTTGCTCTCCTCAAACACAGGAAGAGAAGGCTGATAAAAGTGATGAAACATCCCCCTTTGGCAGCCTCCAGGGAGAAAGGACAACCTTGCCTTCAAGACATGGTGTTGAGAAGCAGCAGAGCAGCACCGCCAGAGAATTGCTTTGCGACCTTGAGCGAATGGCTTCATCTGTCTTTGTCTAAGTCTCCCCCTCTGTATAATGGAGATAATACTGAATCACAGAGGTGCAGTGAAATTTAATTCAGAAGATGTCAGCGAAGGACTTGGATAGTGAATGCTACATGACTATTAAAGGTGCAGTCCCCACCTCTGACAACCTTTCAAAATCCCGACAACTGGAACAAGAAAGCAAACGTGGCAGGATGCTGACGCGTCGGCTGGTGAGACTCTCCAGCTGTATCCCACCTGACCAATTTCTGATGACTGCTGATGGCAGCAGAACTGATGGTACTTGAACTGTTCCTGAAGGAACTACTATCTCTGTTTCTTTCCAAATTTCTGGGCTAACTTTCAGACAAAGGTAGAGTGTTCCATATAGCACTTTCCCCATGTTTAAGTGTGTTTCAGGAAAGACAGAAAAGAACAACTATGTTCTTTAGACATCTATTGGGAGGACGAAAAAAAGCGAATAATGTCACCTTGAAACCAGTAATATGATTTAGAATTTACATATATCTATTTTGATAGAATGAGAGGGTGCTGGTAAAAGACTGTTTATGAAGGCACTTGTCATTATTATTTGTATAGTGCTGCTAATATACCTCTAGCTTCACAAAGCATAACATTTACTCACCAAATCATCACATGAAGGGACTGTAAGCTGTTACTATGTCAACAGAACTGTCTAAAATGATACCTGAGAAATAGCTAAAAGAAACCAGCTATTCTGATAGTTTCTTTCTTCTTCTTCTTTTTTTTTTTTTTTTTTTTTTTTTTTTTTTTTTTTGGTGGGGATGCTTTCATCTATTTAGTACTTGGAAAAACAGGAAGAGCAGGACAGAGATGATAGGAAAATTAAGAGCTAGTCCTAGTTCCACACTGAACTTCCAGGTAACTCTCCTGCAATCTGCATGCCTCTCTTTCCTCATTCCTACGAAATACCAGGCAGCTATATCTTTCTTACTCAGCTGCTGAGGTGCAACAAGGGAGCCTGGGGAATACCACGACAACAGCTTTTTGATCAGACTACATCTCTTACAATATAGCCTGCTACACAAGCAACATACTGCACCACCAGCTTGTTTCTCAGTTGCATTATTAAAGTCACAGAAAGTGGGAAGTGGAGCAATTGCCATCATGTAATGCATGCTCTGTAAAGAAATAGGACTTAACATTCATGTGAATAAAACAAAAGCAAAGCAGATTAATTCAGCAATCTGAAATTTTCTGAGTTAAACTAATGTAATTTTCTCCTTCCCCTCTCCCCTGAAAATTAAGATTTTTACCCCATCAATATTAACATTTTCATGCAAAAGACATCAATGTTCTGTAAGCTTCATTTTCCATTAAACACATTTTGACAGAAAACTGATGAGCTCAAATTCTACATGAGCTATAATCATCTGAAAGAGAGAAGGTTATTTTTGTCATGTTAGAAAGCTGTTTAAAAATACTAAAAGTGGACTCTTGTTTAGTGACTACGCAACTTATTTTAATTACGGTAGCAAACATTTGGTTCTCCTTCTGTTGCATTTTACAGTGTCATGCAAGTATCTTGAGAAGACAGTGGTGCATTCTCTTCTTCTGTGCTTCCACAGCTACAGTAGAGATGTCATAGACATGCACATAATCAGCTTGGAAGGTCTTACACCACTTAGAGCATGGCTGCTCTGATCAGAAACCCTCCCAGTTTTTCTGTAGAGTAACCAAAATACTTACTTTGCTATGGAAGTAAAGTGTTAAGCTTTTTATGACTGCTGGAAAGTATCATAAATATCCATGGAAGATGTCATGCATGTAAACAAAGCACTCCAGTGAAAGCCGTAGAACTACCACTGAGGTGTGATGCAAGTCATATTTCAGTGAGATAAAATTACACCATGGTCACTGCCATCCAGTATATATTAAATAAGGGTGGCTTTTGTATAACTTGTGAACTATGTACATGCATATGTGGACTTCTGTGCACACACACACAGAATTTTTCAGCCAGGAAAACTGTAATGGGCAACACTACACTGTATTATTCCAACTTAGACTTCAGTGGGAATAACTGTATCGTTTCTGTCTTTGCTGATACTATTTTTCCCCAGTTCACTTTTCTCTTATTTTTATGTTAGTTTCTCCCCACCTCTTTATTTTTCCAAGTATAAACTCAGAGAAAGATACTGGAATTAAGAGTCCTCCCTCCATGCGGTGATCAGCTACAATCTGTTTCACAGTGTACCTCAGTCGGAACTGGAGGGAAACTTGGGAAAAAACAGAAGAAATTCAGCCCCCTTGATCCCTAGAAGAGTGCTGGTAAAGGAGCCTTATCTGAGCTGTTGGTATCTGTCAGCTAGTAACAGCATTAATTCCAGACTGTTTTACACAGGCCACAGTCACCTAATATTAACTACTTTTGACCACACCACCCGCAGCTAGATTTGAATGAAATAATCCTGAAAGGGTCTTCAACAACTTTCTACAGATGGAGAACTGAAGAACTGAAACAAAGCAACAGCACAGGCTGAAACACAAAGGGAAAAAGTTTGAACTGGAAGTCTATAGTTGTGCTTAGGTTGATACAGTCACCATAGGCCCCTTAGGTCAGTGACCCAAGGGGCTGCGGGAGGCGGAGGTGGAGGTGGAGAGAGATGAGTGTGCACACTTTCGATGAGCTTTTAATAAAGTAATCTATGGCAGGGATCGGCAGCAGTCTGCTGCCTCACTACAGAAATGGCTGGAGGCAGAAGTTGC
Organism: Rhea pennata; assembly: GCF_028389875.1. Taxonomy (NCBI): domain Eukaryota; kingdom Metazoa; phylum Chordata; class Aves; order Rheiformes; family Rheidae; genus Rhea; species Rhea pennata. Next base: position 14,363,240 of record NC_084667.1, on the reverse strand, counting down.
CTTGGAAACGGTAGAGATTTTCTTTTCTGTTGCATCGTTGCACCTAACGTGAAAGTATGTAGGTCTCCAGAGTGCTAGGTGTCCAGAGGGACAACGGAGAAAAGGAGTGCAGCCCATGCGCCCTGCAGACCCCATGCTGGAGCTACCTCCCACACCTAAAATTTCTCGTGGGAGTTCTGGCCGTAAGCTAATAACTTTAACTATAACTAATCAGTAATAGCATGAACTTTATAATGCAAACCAAAATTATGCCAAAACTCATTTTTGTGCTGGGACTGTTGAAAAAGCTCCAGGAATCTCAAATCCTCCAACAACACCAGGCTGAATCTCAAATTCGTAACATGACTCGGGACCAGATTTTTACACCTTTTTAGAACACGTAAGACCCAGTTTTAGCGTTATGCTAGATTACATGAAATAATGAATGGGTAAGTGAGCACAGAAGCCAGCTACAGGTAGATGCCAGTTCCTGGATTCATTGTCAAGACTCACTTTGGATCAAAGAAACCGTCCCCTTCCCTACCTCAGTTAACAGGAAATAGCAAACGAGTTGTGTTAATGAACTCTGCGGGACTGAAGATGAGACTGTTAGGAGAATAAACCTGATAAATTTTCACCCAGCAAAGAGTACCCACTTCCAATCTGCCCCAGACTACAGATAATATTGCATTAGACCTTCTACTGCCACTATACCTTTGATATGATTCTAGTCACTGGTGTCTCACTTGTGTGCATTTGTTACTATTATTCTTTTTAATCTCAGCCTGCACTGGTCTGTGCCTGCCCTTGGTGAGAGCACAGTGTCTCTCTCTTTCTCCCATGAGGCTGAACTGTAGTTGGATAAATACAGAATATATAGAGGAAGTTCACTATTCTCTGCAGCACCAAATCTAAGGGATTTTGGGACAGAAACATGCTGGACTTTTTGGTGGGTCACTGATCTGCTCTGGTAGAGGAATTTGTAACTCCCAGCTCTTGAGAAAAATGCAGAGCCGAACTGTACCCAAAACATTTTATACCAAAACCACAAACCCAGACAGACTTTCACTCACGTCTTCCCAAAGCTAAGAGGCCAAGTGATGCTCTAAAGGCTTCTGCCCGTTACCTCTCTCCAGGGCTGGAAATGCAGAACTGCCACATTTCCCTGTGCCTGGCCTGAGCAAGAGGCTGGCAGGAAAAAGGATTTCCAGCCATCTCCTTTATAGCTCCAGCATCACGTGAAAATGAGCCTTATCACAAAATAGGTTAGAAGAGGCCATTTCCAGGTCTGGTGGAAAAGAAATGATTTTAAACAATAACGAGCAGGTGTAAAAGCGCAACTTGTTCCTCACGAGTCACTGCTTTCCTCCTTGCTAAAAGATGCAGCAGTTGCTGACCAGTCTACACAAAGTAAAAGAATTTAAAATACTTTTTTTTTTTTTTTTTTTTTTTTTAATACAACTAAAAATACATAACTATTAGGCAGAGAAGAAATGAGGACAGAGTTGGTGGATGCCTGATCAGCCTTTTGTCATTTCTACCATTGTCTTTATAAACCTGAGCAAATATAAATGGGAAATTTTATTATATAACCTTAAACACCTCCTGAAAACTGCACCATTCTCCAGTTCTCATCTTTTTAAAGAAACACAGGGTTTCAACCCTACTGATAGATCTTTAAGAGAGCGCAAGCCCCACAGTAAGGTAAGAAAATCTGCTGTACTCAGGAGCAATTTCTGAACACTGAAAGAGAAAACTGAAAGGAAGTAGCTCTCATATAAAAGTGACTGTTTTCTGCTTTTAAATCTATACAGCCTATATTTGCACTTTGATTTAGGCTCCATGCCTGAGGTGAGATTTGGGTCCGTACCTTCACAGAAGGACTGATCTGTGGTGAAATCAAGGACACTACGAAGACAGGACTTTTTACACGGTAGATTTCTTCTTTTGATTTGAGCTTCCAAGCATTACGAAATGCAGGCAAAATTTCATGAAACGGTAAAGTGAGAACTTGAAAACATTATGACTAAATAAGAAATGCAGTATACAAACATCTGGTATTTAACTGGAAAATAGTTCATCAAATATTTTTGGTATGAAATGTAATAATTTGGTTTTCTTGTTCCTTAAAAGAATGTCTTATCAAAGACATACAATCTCCACCGCTAGCTTCCTTATTAAATTCACATAGGAAACTATGCACAATACCCCCACTTTCTCTTTCGGTGCTTGTTGGGCTCCTGCAGCCTAACTAAAATATATTAGGTGGTGTGTGTTTGTGTAAACCAAATGTTTTCCCTCAAACTAAAAAACATGGGACTTGGGGAATTGTGTGTTTTTTTTTTTTTTTTTTTTTTTTTTTTTTTTTAGCATTCCTCTGTGTGTGTAATACTGTGGCACATAATACAGTGTGACAGGTCATTTCATGCATCATTTAACTCTTTGCTTTGCAAAGTGCTCTAGTACAGTAAAGATTAGACTCCTTCCCCTTCCCAAATGTTGTGAAGTAGACGCAAAGCAAAGCAGTTTATAATTTACAGGAACACGAGGCAATCCTATTTACCACTGTGAAGAGGTCATATTTTCAGTCTCTCTCCATCTCCATCATGTCACGTGTCTCCTTATAATTTTTATGCACAGAACTAGATGACTTTTCAAAAAATATATATAAAGGCAGAAATACACACACAAAAAACAATCCAATACCCAGTATTTAAAGGTAACCACTGCAAAAGGAAATGTTATTTTCATTTGAATTTCAGAACAGAGGGAAGATTTCAGTTTGTTGGAGTGTGTGAAATTACGTAGATTTGGATATCTTTTCTCCATATAGCTGCATCTTCTTTCCACATTGCTTTTTTAGTACATTGAAAAATAGATATCAAAAAGATTTGTCAATTTTATTATCACAAAAATATGCAAGATTAACAGTCTTGGAAAAGGAAAGCCTCAGTTTAGCCCTTGAAACGGTTCAGCCAAAGTCTTTAGCTCTCAAAGTCCTTCTGCACCAGCAGTAGGAGAAAGTTCTGGGTAGAAGACATGGGCAGGGCTCGCCTGTGGGGCAGCATTTAGAAACCCAACCCACATCTCTAGAGGAGAAAAGCTAATAGAACAATTCCTAGGTGCTTAGAACTGACCATAAAAAAGTAGTCAGTAACTTGGTAAACTTTTGGCTGTTTTAGAACATTTGTAGCTTCACACCAGTACTTTCTTACACAGCTATGTGCAAAGCTAGTCTAGAAAATTAGACTAAAATCAAAACACATATTTAAACACTCTGCAAAGTACAAATGCTATTTCTATAGTATGGTAACAAGGTTTGGCATTTGGCGAAGATTTTTTAAAAACGCTCTGCTTCATTCTCCTTTATTGTAACGTAATAGGAGGTACTGATATGCTGGTGAGCGTTAGTAGAAATGAAGAGTCATAACTATGGAAGTGTTACAAGAGACTCTTTAAAATAAACCAGAGCATTAGCAAAACCAGATTTGACAGTGTCTGACCAATGGTATCTTAACTTAGGAACTAAATCATTAAAGTATGGTAAGTTATGTATGGTAGGCCAGTTCAAATGACATAGAAGCCCGGAGCTTCTTGAAACGAGCCACTCAGTTGCTCCAGCCCTTGGCTTTGACAGTAGCTACCATCAGAATGAAACCCCCCCTCCAGCCCCCAAATCCTCCAAACCTCATAGATCACTAAATGGAGGACACAAGAACTGAAAATGCAGATATGATTCTCATGACATGACCCTCTTTATTGGATTCATTAACATTTTAATGTGCTGCAAGCATCATTTGTTATTCTAAAAGTGATTGGTGCTTTCCCTTTGGCAAAAAAATATTCCAAGTAAAGCAGTAATTACAGTTTCTGCCACCACTCAATTACATCACCATGGGTAAAGTTATTTACTTCACCACTGATTTTACGATTTATTCACTGGTTCTACTACTGTTAGCTCAGTTCTTCAGTAGCAATTATACTGTCCAGTTGCTAAGAGGAATATATAAACAAAACAATTTATAAAACCACTTTGGAAGTGTTCATGTAGAAAAAAAGTAGATGCTCTTCCCCAACATAATTATCTTTCTGTTGTTTACAATGAAGCAAAGAAAACATTACTTTAGGCAAACTTGTAGCAACCACAGAAGATGATGTTACACCTGCTTTTGACCCCAGATCTTGGGCTCAAACTGCTATTTGAATTAAACATTGGCTTTTCTCCCTTTTTCTAGAAAGGAAGTATGAACTAAACACCAATGTATTCTACCATCCTTTTTGTATTTAAAAAACTTTTCCAGAAGTGATTATTGACTTGGAGAAAAAAACTAGAGAGGGTCTCTTTTCCAGAAGCACTTCTTGTAATACTGGCATTCAGCGCCTCTAATCCCTCACTCGGGCAGGATCTGCTATCCTTTCTAACCCTATATATTATAACATACCTAGAAACCTGTCTAGAAAGAGTCAGAGGTACCTCAGCTTTCCAGAACTCGTAGGCGTACATTAGTCAGGGAAGAAACACTTTCAGCTTCCATGAATCTTACCAGAAATACCAACTTTAAAGACCTCCACGTCTTGGCTCCTAAGTAGAAATTTTCTTATTCAAGAAAAATGAGTCAGTCTATAGGACAGAACTCAGAAATCCTGCAGAGAAAGGTATCTTTTGCTTTTGGCAACCTACTGCTGTCTTTACCCCATTTCACACCCTAACGCTTCTCCCTGCAGGGGCACACACGGCAGACGAGTGAAGACACCCTCCGCAGCAAGGCACTACCCAGCAACCAGAGGCACGCTCTTCCGCCTCTGCTACCAGCAGACAACATAGAAGACTATCTCTGGGCCCTGTAGTGCCTACTTGCTGTTTTACTCACAGAGAAAGAACAGAATAGAACAAAAGGAACAGACTCTGTGCCCCCTGTGGCTACAACACGATGGCTGTTTTGACTTATAAATATATAATTTTTATTCCTTTTAAATGGAAAAAGCCATTGACTCCAAAACATGAACGGCACTTAATCCTTTTGCATGACACAGGTAATTCTTCCTTTGCATTTCCTGTTCAATTAACTAGGTTTTCATGGTGTGGCAGGAGAATATCCAGCATGGAGAACAGCACCATAAAGCTACTAAATCTTATTAAACATAAACAACTGGTTTTACAATTTAGTCTTCACTTCCATTATACCTTACTTAGCCTAGCAATGATTGCCATTCTAGTATACTTTGTAGAGTATTGTTTGACACATACATACATACATACATATATGATTTAAATGCCCATACCTCTTACTTGTATGAGTCTACAAGAATGGTTAGTCAAGATATCTATTTCACTACATTTTTAAGTACACAGCCATGTTGCAAGAGCTCATTTTCTAATTGCCAAGTGTCAGATATGAGACCAATGGGGGCATTTGGTAATAGGCCACACCTAAAGTACTAAAACCCATTAACACACTAAATAGCACACATAAATGACATGAGTTTTAAACACAGAAGTTATAATAACTACACACACACACACATATATATATATATATATATTCATGTATATAAAAGGAATCCAACAGACATTCTGGCAACTAATTTCAGTGAACTAATTTGTCGAAGCAAATAAGCATGTAGCATGCCAACATGTGGTTCACACACTGCTCTTTTGTCATGTCTCACTTTCCTCCCATCAGTAAGCTATGCAAAACTAGTAATTAAAGGTAGCCTCAAAGTGAAACCTGGGAATTGTCAGCAACTCTTATATTGGATTATTTAGATAAAGGGAGTGGAAAAAATAAGACATGGGATCACACTAATCTGTTTAATAATCTTATAGTTCTTTTAAACAGAAATATCCTTCACACTCACGCTTAAGAGATGAAAAAAGTAAGCTGTAGGCCAATCTATAAATGGATAGAAACAAAATACTATAGCCTGTTGGTAAGAACCAACCTTGCACAAAGAAAAAGAAAAAGAAAAGAAAAAAAAAAAAAAACAAAAAACTGCTTCACCAAAAATAATGTATTTTTACCCATAACTTATGTATCATATCGGAGTCTCTTGCTCTTGCCCTGCAGCCTCCTCTTCCCCAGCAGTTCCCTCTGCTCCCTCCACTCCAGTTGCTGGTTCCTGGCCTCCGAGTCCCCACTCCCTCGCTCCTTCCTCTGTGCAGGTTATCTGAGGACTTGGGCGTGTGAGTGCTATGTGCACTGAAACACGGTGCTCCATTTAAGTCTTACTGTCTTCATCTTTCTGTGCATCAGTCAGGCAAATGGCTTAACAATCTTTGAGCTGAAACTCCTCCTAGAGAAGGGGTAGTGTGAGGTAAACATAAGCCCTTTCAGATCAAAATCCAAAGCTTATATCTTAGCTTATATCAGTCTCCAAATTCATCCACAATTTATGGTTGCTTTTACCTAGATTGCTAGTGCTCAGGTTGAACATGGTGCTTTGCCAGTAAATGGCAGGTGACATGTTCCTGCAGAGCCAGAGGTGTAGGCACCTCACCATCAGTTACAAGGCAAGAGCAGAGGCTCAGGCTGCCTGGATCCAAGACCGTAGAGCTGAGATAAAGAAACGGTCATGCTCTGAGCCCTGAGCCTGCTGTTGTACGAAGGCTCATCATTTTTGTTTGGGGAGCTTATGATGATATCAGTCTTTGCACAGTACTACTATTATCCCTTGGCACAGATAAATAATCAAATTATCATAGAATTCTCTTAGGATTTGTCCCTTCCACTACTTGAACTTCATAAATAGGCATTTGGTGTTGACTTATGCTAACGATAAACTTATTTAGTGTTTTGGTTTTTTTTAACCTACTGGCAGAGAGCAGATAAAGATGCTTAAGTTAAAACCTAGATTTGATAAACACTTTTCATTGTGACCAGGTCCTGAGTCTATAAATGTATTCGTATTTGTCAGACAGTCTGGATAAGAAGCTTTGCAGCACACTAGTTATTCAGTAACTCTTTTCTTCTCCCACTTTCTTTCTACAATCTAACAGTGGTTACCTACGTGCCAACATAGCATGTTTCTTGCTGCCTGATGCAAAGCCATTTCTTCTATAGGACACCAAAACATCAAATGTAAATCCTTTTATTAATGCACAAATACAGCAACTTGCATGAAGCTGTAAGTACTCACTTGAAGCAAAACTTTTATTTAAACATAGATGCAGATAACTCTCATCTGTGTGAACATTGCTAGCTAACAAAACCTGCGGGCATGCATGCTCAGAGAATCAAACTAGACAACAACTTGCAATATGAATACCTGTGGGTGAACTAAAATTTGCAAGGACTTAGCCATCTCTGAATGCTGCGTCTATCCACGCACGTATTTCCGTGAACATGATTAGATGTAAAGGACATAATGGGGCTTCTACTTCCCCTCTTCAGAATATTTATCTAAAGCATTCCTTTAAAAATCATATAAATGTGATTATATGTATAAATGTGATTAAATCAGAAACCTAAGAAATCTCTAAACTAAGCATCACTGACAGATTTTTCTCCTATTTGACTTTCTTGAATCTGTAGTTGTATGTAACTAAATAAGATTATTTTTCTGGGTAAAGTGAGCAGGATTTGGTACTTACTGCTGATAATTTCAACAAAATGCAACATCCATGTGAAAACCAGCAGAAGTTAGACACTTAAACCACTATCTACCCATATCTTATTATGCCAGTTGTCTGAAGGGCAAAGGCAGGAAATAAAATTGTGTAAACCTGTTACTTTAACTGGAGGGAAAAACACCTTTTACCTGCAGTCAATCCAGCTGCCTTTCTTACCAATGAGACTAGACAGATATTAAAAAGAAAAAAAAAGAAGGAGGAAAACAAAACCTTACTGACTAACTGGATGGAGAAGAAAAAAAATCCTCCGTAATTCCTTCCTCAGTTTCTGTGCTAGCATCAAGCGGTCCCTACTCGTGCTAGGAGGTAGGCATGAAAAGGAACAGGGCCTGAGGGGCTGGAGAAGAGCAGCGCAGCTCCATGCTGATCCCCGCAGCTGCTCGTGCCCAGCGGTGCACAAGGGCCGGGCAGGAACCGGGGCGCAGGCGACGGCGGAAGCCCATCAATAATACATGTGTGAGCAGGCAGAGGGGAGAAGAAGGGACCGGCCCGCTGCATGGGGATTTCAAAGCTGGTGCTCTCGAGAGCATTCAAGGTTGATCGCTGCACCTGTGGCCACCCTGAATTTACTGGTTCTGTCTTCCAGCCTGTACACAAACTGCTGGAGGGGCTGACTGAAAGCTGTGCCATGGACCTCAGCAGCTCTTCAGCACTTGCAGAAAGATGGTACAATGCCTACCAGAAGTTCAACATCACTTTCCATGTTTCGAGACTCAAATTCAGTCACGAGGAGAGCTGAACACCTTCTCACATGTAACACGGTTTTCAGAATATGCCTGCTGAAACCTAGGTGAGTAACAGGTTTGCAGAACAAGCAGGGTCTTTCCAAACTAAAACTGCAGTCAAACCTCTAACCAAAAGCCAGACAATCTGGGGGCCTCTTTCTTCCCTGTCATTCGCAATCCTTTTTCAGATAAAAGCTTCACCACCAGCTCCCACACAGCATTTGTCTGGCCATTTCTGTGGCTGTTCTGCATCCTGATTCATTGCTTTCTGGGGATAGTGACAGCCTTTTCTTTGATTTTCCTGGGACTAAGAACTAACACGCTTCATACCTGAGCGCAAAACCCAGAGTCTGAAGTCCAAATTATCCTGAGAGGTTTAATGCTTGTTTCTCTGGTATTTTTATTTGCTGTAATTTGGCCTGTTCAATGAAAATTTGGCCATGAAGCTTTTCTGTATAAAACCCCAATGACATACTTCAAGAAATAATTCCTCTATATAGTTTTCAACGTCTCATTTTTCTGTTACTTAAAAAAAACAAAAACAAAAACAAACAAACAAAAAAAGCTAGACTGATGACAGCCATGGATTTTTTACCATGGTTTTATATTAACGGCTGCAAAAAATATTTTTGATCATTTTTGTTGAGGAATTTCTGTTAAAGTTTGTTTGTGGACATTACAATGTAAACATTCATACCACTGAAGTTGTGTGTAGGAGTTTATTACTTCCTTCTAGCTCTGTTGCAACAGAGTCTATCATACCTTGATCTAACGTGTAAAATGAAAACTGCAGAGCATTTTCATACAGCTGATCCTGCTTGAGCAGGGCAGCTGGACTCAACAATCTTCAGAGGTCACTTACAAATTCAACTACTTTGTGATTCTTCTTGATAACACAGCAACAAACTAGGAAGTAAATATTTAGACACGCTGAGTATTGCCCAGCTGAATGCAACCATTCAGAGGATCTTGGACAAATATGAGGCAGGGATACATTCATGCAAAAAGCCAAACTAGACTGGTTGCCATTGCTGATAGTGACAGTTTAGCTGATGAAAGTCTTTGAACCATCAGCTAATGCTATACCCTCTGCATATGAAAACATAGAAATAGGATTATCCATAATTAGTACCAATTTGAATTGCTTTTGGCTTTTTTTTCCTACAGCTTTCCTCAGTTCCTGTGAGTTATTTAAATCTATTTTAATGACTTTTTTCTTGCTTTAAAATGTTATGAGTAACCTGACTCATTTGCCTCATCTGAATGATGCTAAAGGCAAACCTTGGCATGCCCTAGTTGCTGAGCTCAAAACAAATGAGTCTTTTAGTGATGTGCACATGGAGGCTCATTGCCATATAGCTCTGTCCAAAGCCTAAGCGGCAATATTAAAAAATAAAAATCCCAGAACAAAAATCTGTCTTTCAGACTGAGCCCTCTGTTTTTCCTTTAGGAACTCTAAATTAAACTAGCATAAAATATTGCTCTCTCCCCTCGTTCGAGGTTGCAGCAAGACACCTGCACACTGGCTGCAGACGCACGCAGAGATGAGCACGCTGCCTCGGGGGGGGGGGGGGGGCACGCTGCAAGAGCCCGTGCCTCACAGAAATCTGGGCCAGTATTTCCACAAGCCTGCACTTAGTTTCCGATATCTGCATTCCTGCCCATCTTGTTGCTGTCGTTGCTTTGTTTGCTAAGTCTTTAACAGAACTCCCCCCTGCGCAGAGCAAAAGGAGAAATCCCGCCGTTTCCCGCAGGGAAGCAGCCGCGCCGGCGGAGGCCAAGCGGGCAGGCAGCCGCGGCTCCTCCGGCAGACCTCTCCGCCCGCGGCCTCCTTTGCCCTCTGGAGCAGGCCAAAGCGGCTGCCCAAGCAACAGCTGGACTTAGATGCCACGTGCTGTGCAGGATCAATCTTATCCTCTGTTTTCCTGCACAGGGTCGGATCGCAGTCCGATCTTTTAAGCCAGTGGCAGCCCTTCTAAAGACGTTTTTTGTTTGTTTGTTTATTTGTTTGTTTTTTTGAGATAAGGAGCTCAAGGAATTGTAAAAAAAAAAAAAAAAGTGATTTTTAAATCTGAAGAGAGACTATTAATTGTTCCTAAATTTCTTTCTTTCTTTCTTTCTGCCTTTAAAAAGAAAACCATCATTCTGGACAATTTTTAAAGTAAGTTTGAATCACAAGTTACAGGATGCTGTTTCATACAAACATCTGCTGCCTGTGTTGCCCTAAATTGCATTTATGAAGAGAGTCTACCACCACTTGAAGGCATCAGCTATAAATACAAAGGCAACTGCTATTAGTATTATCTCTGGGAGTCCAAAACTTAGTTCAGCAATATTTTAAATTGCAACTAACACCTAACCTTGGATTTGTGCTCTTAATTAATCAAATGTAAAATGAGTCTAAAACTGTACTCTGGGAGAGGAGATTTGCCATATAAACCTGTTGCCAGCTAGGTAAGAAATTGTCAATGAATTTTAACAACTGGTTAATAAATCATGGAAAAGTAAACCCAAAGAAAATGCAGAGCTGCACTGACTAAGACACAAATCGAGGATGCAGGCCAGGGAATTTAACCAATTATTTGCTCCAAGTCACAGATTGTAATCAGAGATGAAGGAGCGAATTGCTTGTTCATCTTCCCTTTGGTTTTAAAGGTACTTCACGTAACTTAAAACCCAACAAATTTAACGCTCAAACATCATTAAAGTGAATAGTAACAAAAAGAAAAGAAAGAAGCAGAACTCAATAACAGAAAATTAGGCAAGCCAAATCATATTCATGCTGAAGGAGTCTGAAGACAGTTAAAACATTAATGTAGTCAAAACTACACCAAAGCTGTATCAAAAGCTTCAGATCTGTCCTGGCAATGCAGTCAGATCACAATTCTTACTTTAAAAAATCCCGTGTTCAGATATGTCATCATGACATATTATCACCCCACCATAGTCTTGAAGCAAGAACCATCAGGGTAAAAAAGAAGCCTCAAATCCCTAGTGGATATTTCACACGAATCCCTTAAAGCTGAGGGCTGCAGTGGCTCCCATCATGGCCGCTCACGCCTGTGCCAGCACCACCCCATGGGATCACACCAGCCCCTCTCCTGTGGCCCAATCTCCTCCTGCTTCCACGGAGCACTTCCATCCTCCTTACACTAACGAAGAAATGCAAAGATGTTGCTGGGTGATGCAGGCACTTGCCCGTGGAGGCACTAACCCAACGCAGCGCGGGAAGCTGGTCAACAGTTGTGACTCCTCTCTGCTCCTGTTCCCTGTTCAAACCAGGTGAACCAGGTCTATGGGGTATCACAGAAGTCTTCAAAGACTCATCTTGGCATGTGGGACAGCTAATGAAAAAGGATGCTGCTTCATGCAAGGAAATACAAAGGAAAATAATTCTTACCTAGCCAAGCAAGGTATCTTTAATTAGAAACAGATCTTTATTAGTGTCTTTAAAGGAAGAATTCAATTTGCACCTAACTTGAAGGATTTTTACACTTCTTAATTAGTAACAACTATCCTATCTAATGAAACTTAAATGCTTCCATCCCATGCTCTTGCTTGGGAGGTCATGAGGTGCAGCTGCCAAGGAAACACATCGAGGCTTTCCCAAGAGTACTCTTGAGACAGAAATAGGAAAGTTAGAATTTACAGAAGGGCTAGTGGAACAACTGTGGCAGTTTTCTGCAGGATGCTGAACTCAGCTCTCTGTTCAGCTCTCCTCTTTGGAGGACTAAGCTCTCCAAAGCTCTAAGCAGACTCCTCCAAGAAAGGCAAAAATGGGATTTCTTTGGAGAGAAATGTCCCAGCTGAAAGAGCAAGGTGGCCGGCTGCCCTAAGCAGAACCTCGTGCCACATGAATGGGAAGCTATCCTGTTCCCTTGTCCTGTCTCCATCCCACCCTTATTTGGATAGCAACGAGGTATTGCTAAGCTTCTGCTCTGTCTTGCGTGCAGGGGCATTCACAGATAGCACAAGGTTGCTACTATAGTCACTGTGGCCTCGCACTTGAAAAGTCATACTGATTTCAAGTAGTTGTAACTCCCTTTAGAAATGCCAACGGGCACAACATCATGTTTCAAGGACTGTAAATTCACAGGAAGATTTATACAGGCTGTCTGCTGTAAAAACAGTGCTCTGACTCGCACGTGAACTACTGCAGCAGCTTTAGGATATTACTGCCTCCATCTGTGCGAATGATGGGAGTTGCAAGCTCCCCTCAGCAAAGCCCACAGAAGCAAATCTGGACTTACACTGCAGTTCACACTCCGGTGTCTTAATGAAACTTCATTTCTCAGTGGTTTTAATGTAATGTGCTGGCCTGAAGGAGAAGAGCTAAGGCTTACAGCACATATTGTTTGCCCTAATATCTTAAGTTACTCTAGCAATGTTCTGCTTGAGCTCCTCTGTAGCACCCTCCCTTGCCATAGCTTGCAGTGAACACGTGTAAGCATAGTCAATTTTGTTTATTTATCTTCTATTCCTCCTCCAGAACTGACCTCCAAGGATGCACTGGTAAGTGCTTCTGAAGGGAGTATCAGTTTACCAGCTAAACCATTAGTCTTACCTTTTCAGGCTGTTAACCACATGCAATCAGATGGTAACAGGTATCGCTGTCAGTAGTTCTCGTTGTACAGAAACGAGTTAACTTTAGCTCTCAAGCTGGTGGCGTAACCCCTAAATTTGGTAACTCAGTAGCCTAAGAAGGCTGTGTAGGGCAAATTTTTCTGCAGCATGGGACCTTTCACTCTACCTCTCTTCTCCCTCAGGAAAAAGCCCACCAGCTGAGAGCAGGATCACACCAAGGCCTATAGAAATCATACTGAAATCTCTGGCTCTTCCTCCTTTTCTAAAATACCTTCCCAGTCTGTTTTGTTTTTCTGTTTGCTTGTTCTTTCTCACATGCTCTTGCTGTTGCTACCCTGAAGTAATGTGAAGTTGTTAGCCAGTCCTCAGCAGCATGAAAAATGATTACAAACGATATGTCCTAAAAGTGATCCAAAATTTTTTCTTGAATACACCAAGGATGTATCCAGTTTGTATGACAGCAGAGTGAACTCAGACACTTCTTCACAATCACAAAACCTGGAAATTTGCTTTCTTTCTCACTGGAAGATGAGATATATTCCACTGAATGATTTGCTTCTGATAGCTGGAGATTTAAGATGAATATCAAATTTCATGGAACTTTTGATAAGACAGAGATGCAAACAGTTATCTTCACCCAGAGAAGAACAGGAGCAACAGACTAGAAGGTCAAAGCTTCTAGTCTGCAAATGCTTTATGCTGCCACATGGACTTTGGTGCACTTTTTTAACCCCAGACCAAGGCATGTGTCTAGGACCTTGTTGTCTCACATGTCACATTCTTTCTGCACAGTGATCTGAGAAAAAAATGCCGCACTCCTCTCAGTGCCTCAGCCTGCTTTAGTGCCTCCAGGCACTTGAATCTCCTTTGATTTACTCAGTTTTGGCAATCTTCTTTGCGCACGAGTCTTTTATTGACAGATAATACTTCCAGTTTATCAAAAACACTCATACTGGCAAAAATAAAGCATTTCACTCGGAGACCCCATTTTAAAGGATTTACTAGGATTCTTTAGCTGTACATTCTCCTTGGCCTACAGGAGATGTACTTATCAGCTACAGCAAAGGCTTAGCAGTGCTGGAGAATCTTTGGCAGTGTTTTGAGAAGTGACTGATGAACCGATTACAAGAAGACTGCAATGTGCTGATCACATCACTTCCCTGACAGCCCAGATAATGAAAAGACACTGTATTTGTCCCTGTTACCTTTTGTTTTCCCCTTGTTTTATTTTCATTGTGATTAATCCACACCCATCAGATTCTTCCCACTCAAAACAGATCTTTACTTTAAGTACCCATTTACCACTGTGAGAATATAGGATTCAATTAATAGGCACATGCATTACATTACTGTGAACACTCAGCGCCTAGATAACAGGCATTTCCTCACTGGAAGCAGTGTCTGCAAACTGGAGGTTTATTTTAAAGGAGACCTCAAACCGCTTAAATGTACTGCAGAACATCAAAGACTACTATCAAACTATATTTCACCTGAATATAGCATATGTTCAAGCTATTTAGAAGCCTGGTGTAAAATTGCATAGCTAAAAAGGTACCTCAGTGTAATATACATTTTATAAAATTTAAAAATTGAAAAGGCTTACCTCCCTGTGGCCACAATGACCTAGGCAGGTATGTTTATTACGTCTGTTACTACTTGCAATATTCTCTATACCAGAGCTGAGCAAAGAAAATATCAAACTCTTGCCCTTCACTGGAATTTAACCCACTTGGAAAGTGCAAAGTAAGCCTAGGCTAGCGAAAACCAGTTTGGTCCAGTAGGACCGCTCCTGCTCTACAATCACAGCAACTGAACTGTGAGGATATAACAGTGATTTTTTTTTTTTCAGAGTGCAAGACAAAAATCAAACCAAATTTACTCCAGATTTAAATGGCGCCTTTTCCATCCTAGGGATTATTTTCCCTGTAAATGGTTAATATTTTACCCATATCCATTTTCAGCACCATAGCCCCTGCTCATAAATAACAGCAAACGTGTGAGTACACAGCCTGAGGGGTGTTACATTGCTCCATTCTGTCATTAGCATAAAGCATGAAGCATAAAGCACCGCATTTCTCCTTGACGTCTCCGTTATCACAAGGACGCTGCCCTGACATTTCTGGTTGTAATTCTGTAACAACATTAAAAGATATATGCATGTTTAAGCTAATCAGCTAATAAGACTGGGATATATCCCTTTCCCCTCTTCACATTAATCTATGTTGCATCCTCTGCAGCACCAGACGTCAGCAGACTGATTTATGACCACCGATAAGCTGTGCTGCAGATCAGCTCTGACTTACGTTGGCAGATGAGTTTGGAAGCCTGGAATGGAATAAAAGTGTGGCAGGAAGACTGAGGCACACTGCCAGGGCTGGGCTGTGCATGTGTGTATTTATGTGCCTAGTGATGGCTGTGGTGGGAAGGAGGTCCACGACTGAAATAGCACTGGGAATAGCTAAAAAATCAAGATTAAGATGCATTGGCAGAGCTGTGAAGGAAACTTTGCACACTGGCTGCCTACACTAGCTCTGACTCAGAGCTCTTAGTCACATTTGTATGAAAAACATAATTCATCACAAACTCAAATGCAACTGTTCAGAGAACAATATCTGTGTGACTAGGCCAACTGAAACAACGCAAATGACTCTCTCTCTCTCCAGTAGTTTCAGGATGAATGTACTGTTTGCAAAAACTGCAGTGTTCTAGAATTTCAGATATTACAGGAGACACAGCAAGAGGTATTAGAAAATCCATTTTTACGGTGTTTTTTTTTTTTCTGTAGCTGTTGTACCTAAATAAAAGTGAAACAACAGAGGGAAGTACAGTGAGTGCTGCAGCACAAGCCCAAGCTGTTCTGAACTGCGTGCTTCTCCCTGATCTGTTATTCTCCGAGATCACTCTGAGCACCTTTTCTACTGATCAGTAAAATTTACATTTAGTAGTCAGCCCTAGACACACATCAGCAGCAAGCAGGAAAAAGACACCACTGGGAAGTGGCCAAATTAAAAGGGAATGGGGACAGTGAGGCACACACTGGGAACGGCGAGGAGGATAAAGGCTCTCCACACAAGCTCAGCTACATGCACCATCAGCCCCTCACTGCAGACAAGGCCACAGGCAACTAGAAGAGAATTATGCAGGTTTTTCTGAAAATCCTGGTTTTAGATACAATCTCCATGAGCTTCTGAAGCCTGCAGGTAAAGCCTGGACGTGAGAGAACCGATCGGGTACCCAGCTCACCCGCGAAGCCCTGGGCAGACAGCCGGCTTTGGGGTTTGCGCCTGCCCAGCCTTGCGCAGTCCTCGCCCCAGTGTCTCCAAGGCTTGGTCAGAAGATAAATCACTTAAATTCATACTAAAGGGAAAGCTCTGAGACTTTTTTCATTCCCACATATCCCTCCAAAGGAAAAGCTCTCTGTAAATGCAAAAGACTTAAATTTTTTGATTGGGGATCCATCCTTTCAGGCAAATACTGCTCAGCCCTGGTGATTTATCATGTGCTATCTCTTCTACCATAGCTCCTCCAAATTCCTACCTCTCATAAAATCTTACTTCCTTTACTCTGAAAGGTAACTCTGTGGCAGGAGACTCTTCATCACCTTTAAAATAAGTAACTTGTCAAATCACCCAGTTCTGCAATTACTCTGCATGCTATGAATCTGAAATGACAGCTTTACTCTGCTCCAAGCATGAATATGTATAACTGACACAGGGTTTTGTATAATTTTTAACCACACAACAGGATTCAGATTGGCTATACAGGATTTTAGAAGGGGGGTAATGGGAGGACAAGCAAATGTCTGAAAACTTCTACTTGCAATCTTTTAGTGATGATAGCAGTCATCCTCGCAGTTTCTTTAAATAATAACAACTAAGATACTCCGTAGGTACTGTGACATGACTCCAGGGGATATGGCTAATACGGAATAATCAAACCCATGGGATTGTAAGTATTCGGCTGAGCCTAATGCCTTAACATCCTAGAATTATTTATTATCTTCTGATAACCATATTTTCTCTAATGTATTATTACTTATATGTTAATGGGACCCTTGCAGCATTTAAAAGCCTGTCAAGCCCAGCACCACACTGCAGTTTATTTCCTGTCTATATACCGCTTGCTGTCATCAATGCCTGATCTCAAGCCTTTTTAGCTGTTGACCCAATTTAATGCCTTGCTGGAGATTGTCTTCCTAGCTGTAATTAAAGTAAAAAAGGTCTTTACAAAAAATGTACTCCTCCAAGGCCCATGGCATCTTCTCCCACTGTATGTGCTTCCCTGCTAGACACATTCCAAGAAGATATGTATTTGATAGCACAAATTCCGTACCTTCCCAGTAAAAATCCCCTAAGAGCAAACACAACGATGCGCACAGTGAAAGCCCAGCTCTAGCTGACATTCTGCAGTGCAATGCAAGCCTAGGAAAGAATTTGCACCTCAGAGCAATTTGCAGCATGTTACCCATAATACTTTGCAATCCAATTTTACCTCAGTGGCAATTACGGCATGACGGCGGCCAGTCACTTTAACCTAATTTGGCTGCTCTCTCTCCGAGAGGTTGACACTTAATATTTGAGACTAAAACAACACCTATCTACAACATGATAATTAATAACACACATCAAAAGAAAACAGTTCCTCTGCTACACTCAGCAGTAGCAACCTCTGAGACGACTTCAGCTGAATGATCTTCAGGAATATGCCTTTTCTAACTACACAAAGTAATGTATGTGGGTCTGGAGGGGTTTTTTGAATCACCTAGTTGAGTTTTCCAGTAATTTCCCAGGGTTCTTCCCCTCTGGCAACTCAGATTTACATTAGAGATGGACAATAGCACTGAGAATTTGCTGGATGATCTTGGTAAGTGATAGCTGATAGCATCAGATCAAGCATCCCCAAGCACTCAACATCAAATAAACAGACCATTTCTGCCTCTTCAGTAATGCTCACCGCTCCCTACAGAAGAAACACGTGCTGAGGCGAAAGGAAGCTGCGTGCCCATGAACCCTCTCTTCCCGCATGCCCTGCCGATGTGGGAGGGACACAATCTGCTCTTTGCCCCTCTTCAAGAGAATTTCACTGTCCATATCAGCCTCCTAGATCTTAGAAAACACACAATTTGCCATCACAGTCAGCCTGGGGATTTCAAAAGCCAAGCACAGTGCTCATGGGGACTCTGCTGTCCCCAGCAGGTAACCGACACCAGCTCTGAATGTGCAGCGAGCACATCCAGGCAGGCTCACTCACCACGCACATGGTGCAGATACATTTCATGCCTGAGTAGGCAACTGATAGACACACGTGGGATTCTCGATACTAGATGAAAGGGCTTTCCTTTTCTCCTTTCTTCTTCCATACAAAGAGACCTGGGATAAAAGGATACAAAGCCTCCTATGTGCTGGTAATCAGATCATAGAATCATAGAACCATAGAATCAGTAAGGTTGGAAGGGACCTCTGGAGATCATCTAGTCCAACCTCCCTGCTCAGCACGGACACCTACAGCATGGTAGACAGGGTTGCATCTAGGCGGGCCTTGAAGATCTCCACAGAAGGAGACTCCACAGCCTCTCTGGGCAACCTGGTCCAGTGCTCTGTCACTCTCACGGGGAAGAAATTCACCCTCACGGTCAGGCGGAACTTCCTGTGCTTCAATTTCTGCCCATTGCCTCTTGTCCAGTCACATGGGACAACTGAAAAGAGTTTGTCCCCGTCCCCTTGACACCCTCCCTTCAGGTACTTGTACACATTGATAAGATCCCCCCCTCAGGCTTCTCTTCCCCAGGCTGAAGAGGCCCAGCTCTCGCAGCCGTTCCTCATAGGGGAGATGCTCCAGCCCTCTGATCGTTTTTGTAGCCCCATGCTGGACTCTTTCCAGTAGTTCCATGTCTCTCTTGTCCTGGGGATCCCAGAACTGGACACAGTCCTCGAGATGAGGCCTCCCCAGGGCTGAGTAGAGGGGCAAGATCACCTCCCTTGACCTGCTGGCAACACTCTTCCTAAAGCACCCCAGGATACCATCGGCCTTCCTGGCCACAAGGGCACACTGCTGGATCTGGGTATGTAATGCTCCAGGGAAGTCTGGTGCTTCATATCTTGAGAGAGATGGAGGAAGGGAAAGAGGGAGCAAAGCTAGACGCCAGCAGGAAGGGAAGAAAACAAATCAGCCACATCACTCCCTGCAATAAGTATGATGCTAGAGATCAAAGTTTAGCCTGAAGTGTCCTCCGCAGTTTATTAACTAACACTTTTTTTTTTTTAGGAAAGGAATCCAAAGTGATGAAGCACTTTGAGCAATGCTATAAAATATAAATCATAGTTTCTTCAAGTTGGTGAATTCAATATAGCAGGTTATTACTGAATCTGTTTGTTACATCTGGAAATGTAATAATTCTAAATGATAGAGATGAGCAATCATAGTCTCTTGAAGCCTACATATTTGGCAGGTGATCCTGCCAAAGAGGACTGAATGAAAGAGCACTCCTCGATAAATTCAAGACTGCACAGGAAGCACCTTCTTAGACAAGAGCTACAAGGATCCCTGTTGTTTCTCCAGAAAAAGTAAAGACATGAGAGGGAAGAGGGAACAAGAGGAGAAACCCTTCAGTATTCAGGAAAGGAGGAACAGAAACCAGAGACAATCTCCACTCAGTAGCTTCTGGAAACAAGGAGAAAAGGTATGTTGTGATCCCTCCTTGCCAGGCAGTATCACAAAAAAGTCACAGCCTTGTACTGCTCTGTGACTGAAGTGTTGCTGCACCTTGCCAAAACACAGTCGCAATAATTCAGTGCCACAGTGCATCGCAACACCGGGACATAGCAATTCTCCAAATCACTACTTAGAGACGCTAAGTGGCTTTCAAGCACTGCAGAAAGTGAGTGCCCCTGTTTAATGAAATTCGCACCCCTGCAACCTCAGGCAATGGGAGAGGTTGATCAGATCCCAGGCTTCAAGTCGTAAGATCATTTTCTACAGGATGAACAAAGCACCTTTCACTCATTGTAGTATTTTGCAGACAGTTGTTCTTGCATTTCTCCAAACTAGGAGAAAGTTATACATTACAAATATGGGCAAATAATACAAATTATGACAAATCATATTTAGGAGACTAATTTGCACATAACAATTGTCAAATCTTTTTTTTTGTTGTTGTTATCATTTCTACTTGCTTCTTCTTTAGTAACAAGTAAGAGAGAGTCGGGAGAGACCGAAGCTCTACCAATTATTAACAGAAAATCAGTAGAAAAATGTTTTGGCCTGTGCCTTCTCTATTTTTTACATATACTTAAACTTAGTTTGTCTCTAGCCTACTGATTGAAACTACTTGTATGCAGGTTTTGTTTTACCTCACATTAAAAAAAGATTATTTGTAGCTACAACACAACTATAAAACATCGCTCTCTGGTAAATGAATAACCATGAAATAAATCTCATTAAAATCAAGTGATTTCTCGAATTGAGACAATATAGTCTACTTTTCATCTATGATTTTTTTCCCTACTGTTTGGGCTAGAATTTTTCTTCTTTCTTAATCTATATTTTCTGCCATAGGCCTGAGTGGCCTGCCTTCTAGGTATGTCACATGCAGGGGGTGAAAAAAGTTAAAGTAACATTCAGGTTGTAAAGCTATCCTCATGGAAATCAAGAAAACAAGGAACATACAATTAATGACTTTGTTTCACGCAATTTGCTCACGACCATGCAGGAATTATGTGTCAGAGACAGAAACCAGTCATGTAGGCTCTCACTCAGCTGCTGGCTCCTTGAGCTGCGTCCCCTCTTTCTGCAGTTAACCTCATCTACTGCAAATCTTCTGCCTTCTGCAACAAATGAGACAGGGTCTTACAGATTCAAGCTTTCTTTCCTCTGTAATTCTAATTTATTCCCAGAGGCACTGACCATCATATATAGGAATACTGTGAGAACGGCTATGTGATAAAAATGAGGGTGACTGGGCACTGGAACAGGTTGCTGAGATAGGCTGTGGAGTTTCCATCCTTGGAGATATCCAAAAGCCATGTGGATAGGGTCCTGGGCAACACGCTCTGGGGCACCCTGCTTAAGCAGGCCTAGATGATCTCCAGAGGTCCCTTCCCACCTCAACTGTTCTGTGATTCTGTGAAAGTCTGTATCTTAATGCTCAAGGAATCATTACTTGGAAGGTGAATTGGAGGTATCTGGCATGCATTGGCTTCCTTTGCCTCTGTAATCCTGGAGTGGCATAGGCTTAACATTAAAAAAAAGGATTGCAAAAAACAGAGCCAGTAAATGTTAATAAGTTTTTAGCTGAGTGTATGTGGGCTGAGATTTTTTCGGTCTGACGTTTCAAAATTGACCAAATGCGTACAGACAAATGCATACAGACGAAAAAGGAGCGCACAGTGAAAAAAGGAGCAAGACATGCCAGGCCCAAGTATATTCCACAAGCAAAGTAACTCTTCAAAACAGGACTTTAGAGCATCTTAACATACTGGTTTCTAGTACATTTTAATGTGCATAGAATAACTTCTTTCTCTCTTTTCTTGTCCTTGGAAACAATGTTTCTGCTCAAATTCATCAGAAACCAAACCTCCCTCCTAGAAGTTCACCTGTCTGTGATCCAAGGCCCACCACCACCAAGACCCAGCTGCATAACCCTGGTTCGATCTTCAGAGGAAACTGCTAAGTTGTGAGAAAATGCACAGACGGGACCAGACTATAAGAAAGGTGTAACTGCAGGCAGAGGTGAGATTGTGGAAATGAGGATGCAGGAGGAAAAGCACTAAGATGAAAAGATGCAAAGTCCTTAAGGAAAAAAACAAAGTCAGAAGACAGCAACTCAGCAACATCGAGGATCAGCCCCTTCCAGGAAGCAGTGGAGCCCAGCTCTTGCCCCTTGTGCCCAATGTGCACGGCCTGGCTGCAAACCAGCCTCACGTGCCTTACCGGTGTGGTGACCACACCACTGCCTCGCCTGGGAGCTCCTTAGTCCTACCCATCTACTATGCACACTGACCAATAAATAACAGCTTTGTGCTTCCAAGTTTCCAATATCCTGCTTGCAGAGTTTCTTTGTGCATGGCTAGAGGTACCCAAAAAAACTGACCCAGAGAGGGACAGCTGCACAGTTGCAATAGAAAATTAATGGAAGAAAAGTTTGGCATTGCTATAAATAATAGCACATATGATATTATAGCAGAAAATGCTCCCATGATAATATCTCCATGTGCAACAAAACATGACTAAGTATTTTTTCCAAATCTATTTGTGGAGGAAGGAGAAGAAGAATGTAAATTCACAAGGAACCTGAAGATTTAGCCGATTTCCATAATGGTTAATAACTTAAACCTTTTTTTAACCTTTTTTATTTATGGCAATATCACTATACATACTACAGGTGGCTACAGCAGCCACTGCAGGAGATCTTATTAAGCACAATAATGATATTTGAGCATTTGCACAAATTGTAAGAGCAAATTTTTAATGTTGGTTTTGTGTAATGACGTAGAACTACTGTATACATCGCCAGCCAACCTGTGAAGTGTTTAATTTAGTCTTGCAGAAAAAAACAGATACAGTAGAGAACAGATACTGGAAAGAGTTGTTCCAGGAAGTTTACCAGTACCACACATCATATAAACCAGCAAAAGGTTTGCATGGGTGCCTGAAAGTAGAAACCAGTGATGACATTACTAGAATAACCACACACAAATTGCCAAGTCAGTTTTGAAGAATTTCATTGTAAGGTGCTATGACAGGATTACAATCCTCTCCAGGTTTAGAGACAGCTTCTTCAAGCTGGTATATATCTGACCTGGCAGGGACTTAAATTAGAAGACTTGGAAATAGTTCTTATGAATGCCTGACTTCTGCTCATATCCTGACCAAAATAGGGAAAAAGGTATTTTGCTAGGAACAAGAAGCTGATGCAATGAAAGCTAACATGATATTTGGGGACCCAAAAATTTGTAGGAAATTCCTCTCATTATGATAAATCACACACTAACATTGCAATTGCAAAGAGGATGAGAGAGCATATGAAAGCAATTCGCAACCACTTCAGCTGCAGTCCAGAACAAGGGTGTGTGGGACCTGTGTCTGTATTAGATGTCCATCCAACAGCTGCTATTGAAAGGGTGCGAGATTGATTCAGAAGAAATTACAGAGCAAGTGTGATACATAGAGTAATGGCAGTTAAACTCCCAGGGCTCAACTCAGGACACCACCGTGGCTTGCTCAAACAAAACTTTTAACAGGAACATAAACTGATCTGAATTCAAGTTCATATCTGGTTCCAAATGCTCTAATTTCTGACCATTTTATCTTTTTTTTAATTTTTGGTTAAATTGCTGAAAACATGCATTTTCAATTGTTTAAAAAAATCAAAACACAATATGAAAGAAAATAAGCATTTTGTCAGCTCTTTCCAAAATAGAAGACAATCTTTACTTGGAAAATGATGGAGGAAAAACTATTACAGTTACAGTATTACTTCTCACCCAGAAGAAGAATAATATGCTTTCTCTAACACCATAGGAAATTTAACCTTTTGTAGCAGATATCATCTGTTCCTCCCCTTAAAATGCATTTGAAATGGATTTTAATTTGAAACACTGAGGTAAAATCCCTGGTCACCTTTAGAAATCATGAATAAGGAGGTGCAATGATCAATGTAAATCCCTTCCATTCTTCTTATTTCACTAGACACATCATAAAACACCACTACAGATTTTCAGCAGCTGCAGCTTTTGAACACATCTTTGGGAAGCTAAAATTCAAAGTTCCTTTGTGGTTATTTAGGAAGCTTTTCCATTTAAACCATTACTTTTTCTGAAATTACTGCAGAACAGCATTCCGAGTAGAGTCTAAGACAGTGGAGAGCATTTTAAAAAGTGTGCCAATACTGAAAGTTGTGTGAGAAATGTTCGAATTTTTTACTTTTCGGAAAGTGTTCACTTCTATGAATTCTTTATCCCTCTAAACTCCCAGACCAGATCTCTTGGGGGATCGCTGTCATTTTAAGGCCTATTTTTATTCTGAGTTTCTGAAATGAGGTCATTCTTTTTACTTCTGTCACCTTTTACCAGAGTAAAGTTTCTTTCACCAGAACATCATTTCTTCTCCTGATGTGCTTGGGAGAAAACTTTCCATTAACTTTCCTTCTATGTGGATACTGCAAGGACACTTGCATGAGTACTGAAATTTTCTCTGAATATAGTTTCTATATTAAAAAAAATCCACTCTCATTTCAGTTACTGTGCTTTGAATAAATCCATAGTTTTTCCTCTAGAACTCAATATAAAAAAGGTACCTAACTCTGAACAAGTTCCTCACCCAATCTGTGCTGTTTTCATTAGATTTAGCTGGTACTACTTAAAATACTAGGAACGTTTCTGAACATTCATGCTGCATTTACTTTCACCAGCATTTATTGACTTCACTGAACTACTCCTAAATTGTATCAGCACAGATAAGGTAAAAGTTAAGGCACATCCACTAAGTGGAAACACAGATACCGAGGCTTATTCTGCACTGAGGCTTTTTATTCCAAGTCACCTGTATGTGAACCAGATCAGACCTGCAGCACAAAGTCATGCTAAGAAGGTAACGAGCCCTGCAGCGCTGGTCCGAGTCTTGCCGTCTCAGTCCTCTGCTCGTGGATGGATCTTGGACTCTTGTTCCTTTATGTAGGAACTGCAGACGCTCCCTTGTGTCCAGTTTCAGTGCTGATTAAATACCACAGGATCTGGTTCAGCACTGTATTAATCCTATTTTAAGTTGCTATAATCCTGCTGGTTTTACTGGAATTAGTTCAGATATACACAAGCCTAAAGCAGCAATGAATTAGACAAAGTGCTGAGGAACTCTAGTTCTGCAAAATGCTGAGCTGTAGCATCCTTCATTTTCAAAGCATGTGTTTTAAAAGGTTTTAAATTTTTTATAACAGCAAGACTTAATTGTTCTGCTGCGTGACCCATACTGGTTCTGCTCCTGCATAATCCCTTCAAAGAACTCCATAAAATGTTTTGTAGTCCTTCAAAACAAGGGAGGGATTTTGAAATGTCAAGTTTAATTTGGCATGAGAATAAAATTAAGAAATTGCCTTTTATTTTCATAAAATTACTGCAAGGTGCAAGGATGCACTCTCCAAGTATTTTTTCCTAAACAGCAGCAAAAACAAAAGCAGTGCAAAAGTAACTGGCAATTCTTTCCTTCTGTGTAATTGTAGCCACCTGGCTAATAATTCTCTGGTGGGCAAGAATTCTGCTCATATCATTTCCTTCCCGTTAGTCCTGATTTAACCTTGGAGAAAGTCACAGGGAAATGCAAGACTTTCGCACTGTGGCTCTCCAGGAAGAACAGATTTCCGTCTAAATAAGAAGTAACAGAAAACTATGTATTTCATCTCTGAATTGTCTGCTGTTCGCATCTATCAGTTATTTTCCACGAAATAACTGCATAGTTTCTGCTCCAGCTTTATGGAGAGAGGAAGAGGAATAAATTAAGCGTTAGGATTTAGGACTGAGTCTACAGTAAAAGGTGGATGTATCTGTATGCTGTACGAATTCAGAGACTTTCCGATGGAACTGTGATTCCCCACTATCTTACACATGGTGGGCTGAGCTGTGGAAAATGTCTACTGCTATGCCATGAGAAATCAACACAGTTATTTTTATTTGAGCTGTGACATTTGCCAACACTTAACCAGGAACCTTTTGCTCGCACCGATGCCCGTTTCAGGAGAGAGCAGCGAAGCAGGGCTTGGAAATGACGTCAGCCTCTTCCAGGTGAGCTCGATGAAGGAACTGGAAGCTTTCAAAACTGGAGCTCAGGCTATAAATATACCTCCGGGTTATTCAATCTAACTATTCTAGAATAAAAGCAACCATGCAAGTGACAGCTGAAACCAGATTACGCCGTCCACCTCTACGCTTCCTGTGGAGAAGGACAGAGAAGCGAGCACTGAGACCAGAGGCGAGACTGACTGGATTAAACGCTGCTGCGCAGCCTGAGGTGGTGGAAGCTCTAAGTTGCCTCCCTTGAAAGGAGGTGGATGGAGAACAAAGTTTGTATCTGATTATGAACTGAACATAGGTTGTACGATTTTAAAACTTTCCTTGCATGATAAGGAAAGGAGGGTCTCTCTCCTTAAGTGTATTTCTGCAGCTGAGTTGAAGCAGGAATGCTCTGAGCAGCTGCTGCTCCTTCCCTGTCTCAGCTATTTGGAAGCTTCTCCGGCTACCGCTGCATCCCATGTTAGACAGAGAAGAAAGTAACTTGGGAAGGTAATTGCAAAAAAATGCTTCCTCTCCTTCTGGCTGCACTCGGGGATGAGAGAGGAATTCACTCGGCTTCACCTGAGCCACCGGGGAGATGGAACGGAACCGGATCGGCTTAGTCTGGACCCAAAGGAACGCACAGGGACAGACGCCTCCCTCTCCCAGCGGCCGCCCCTACGCAGAGCAGAGGAAAGGCCCGGGGGACAAGCTAACGCCAGCAGCCATGTCCAGCCCCTCGACTCTACGCCCCAGCTCCCGGCACATTAAAGCAGCCAGGGAGCTAATCTCAGCACGACCTGCATCACGTAGGGCGATACGAGCCAGCCGCCCTCCCCTCGCTCCCAGTGAGGGCAGAGCACAGGGAGCGTCAGGATACAGCCACACTGCCGTAGCCCTACCGGGTTTTCTTCACTTCAGACTAATGGGAAGAAGGGGGATTTGTGGATGACTTCTCTTCCTTTTGAAGCAATATAACGTAAAATGCAAGATCAGAACAGCAGCAGTCCGACCCAAAATCCATTTAGCCCAGTATCCTGTCTACAACAGTGGTTGACAGCATGCGTCTGAGAGAAGAGCGTAAGGTCTAGGCAATCACACAGGATCACAGAACAGCTGAGGTTGGAAGGGACCTCTGGAGATCATCTAGTCCAACTCCTCTGCTCAAGTAGGGTCACCAAGAGCTTGTTGCCCAGGACCCTATCCAGATAGCTTTTGGATATCTCCAAGGAGGGCGACTCCAGAGCCTCTCTGGGCAACCTCTCTCAGTGCTCGGTTACATTCACGGTTAAAATTTTTTTTTCCTTACGTTCAGATAGGACTTTCTATGTTTCAGTTTGTGCTCACTGGGCATCACTGAAAGGAGTCTGGCCACATCCTCTTTACATCATCACTTCAGATACTTAAGAGCATTGATAAGATCCCCCCTCAGTCTGCTCTTCTCCAAGCTGAACCAGCCCAGCTCTCTCACCCTGTCTTCATATGAAAGAAAGATGCTCCAGTTCCTTAATCATTTTAGCAGCACTTCCCTGGACTAGCTCCAGTAATGCTGCATCTCTCTTATACTGGGGAGCCCAGAACTGCACAGAGTACTCCAAATGATACTTGTCCTGATACTTCCTCCAAATCTGCTCCTGTGCATTGACTGTATCTCCTGGACATTTTTGGAGGTTCTCAGGTTGGAAGAAAAAGGTGTGTGTTGCGAGGGGCCTTCATTCCACTGACAGTGGAATAGTATCTTTACAGGTATGTACTAGATGCAGCAAGTACCACCCTTCCTCCAATAGCCCCTTATAATGTGATACCGTTACAGCTAATAATTTCATGCACTTCAAAATTATATGTCTTCCAGCATACTTACGAGTTCATAAAGCTACTTTGACAGATTAAAAAAAAAAAATAGCAGCGAGTGAATCGCTTGCCCATACCTGTGAGAAAAGTCAGAAAGTTAAAAGCAAGCCCTTGGCTTCCAAGTTTTCATTCTGCTTTCTAACTACAATCTCCTCCTTTACTCCTGAATGACGAAGTCTTTAAAGAAAGCTACAGAAACTAAAGATTCTGTTATTACCTTAATATTATACACAAAAGTGCCACTTGCATGGCTGAGAAGCAATGACGTTACAGAAATCAAGATTATGGTTTGCAAAGTATTTTAAGGACAGCCTATTTAACTGTGCATTGAAAAAGTCATCAAGTTCTAATTCCCCAAAAGCATGTAACCATATGCTCAAAGCATTCCTATTAGATATTTAAGCACATATTTAAGCACATGCTTAATTTCTGATTCACTTACTTGGGAGCCAGGCATTTATTTAATTGCTCCTTCAAACAGGGATGGTTTCCTGATGTGCTAACTACACACAATCACAGAATGTAACCACAAAGAAGACAACTCAGGGTCTTTCTGAAATAGTATTATCACACGTACGAGCTAGCTGGGCAGGGCCTTAGGTTGAGCCAGCAGAGGGAACCCAAATGCTGCACACTTAGGCTGCACCCAGCAGAAGCAATGTTATTTATATGCAAAAACACAGATCAGAGCTCCTGCTTTTAACTTCCAGTGCCATCCATTGAGACTATAGCATGCTTACTTCTGCTAGAACAACCTAAAAAGACATACCTTGAATTCTTAGTTGCATCATGATCTGTCTACCTACAATATAAGGCCACCTCAATCTACATACATTTCTTAAATTCCTCTTTTAAAGTCAAGCATATCAAATAATGTGTTTGTATAGCTTAATCTACCTGATTTTTATTTTCTGCTTTTACTAGCTCGTATGCCTCTATTCAATTATTCCACATAATTTAATGCTGATAGTATGTACAGTGATGCAGCAGGATCAACACAAAAGAAGGTATGCAAGGACTAACTCCACAATTCTGCTGTCTTAACAAATTCTATAAAGTCGGTGTGTATGTGCATACATACATAGACACACACAAATATATATACACATACATACTTATACACACACCCAAACAATATTCCTTTCCAATATCAGGAATACAGTCAGCCCAGTGACTAAAACTCCATTGTATTTGGGAAGACTTATGGTCAATAAATATAGCTGTCTGTTAACACATTTGTACTGTTTTCGCTCTATTCATACATACACATCTTTTCTTCTTGCCCATGAAACAAGTTATTCTGGCACAAAAAGTTACAAGCAGTACTTTTTCCCTCGCTGCCTCAGAATTTCTTCTGCTTGACTGTGGTGTTTTGCAAAAGCTACAGTGGGTTTCCCACGAGTTTTCTGGCAGTTTGCATGTATTCTTTTTCAGCGTCTTGAACTGAATTTGCATGTGAAAACAGATTACTCTAACACAACTTCAATGTCAACTGATTGAGAAACTATTCCGCTCTATACGGATGTGGAATTTATTTAAGGAGAACAAAGAGAACTTTATGGACAAATGAATGCATCTGAAAGACTTTAGAAAGCTTGCAAATGATACATTCTTTTCTTGTATCATCACACTCACAATCCATAAGTTAAATTCACTCTACCACACTACAAGAAGTACTCTCTATTTTCTTTTGGACTGTCCATACTGAAGTTTCACATCCACTCTCAATAAGACTGCATCGGCATCAGTTCCTCCAAGAACGTAAGCACTTGATAGATGCTTGATACAAACTTGATAGATACTCCACAGAGTGATAAAATCAGCAGAGCCATGTAAAAATAGTGTAAGAACTTACAGGAATAGTCTTTTGGGTCAGACCAATGGGGATCTGAATAGCAGTTCTGCATTCACGTTATCCACTGGTTTCATGACTCTGTAAAAAATGAGAACTCCTCCTTCAGCCTTCTCTCCTGGTTGAGGAGCCTTTTCAGTATCTCCTTGTAAGAGGCTGTTTTGTCCCTTTGATTGTCTGAGTTCTCCTTCTTTGTACATTCTCAGACTCCACCACGTCATTCTTGAGATGCAGACACCAGAAATACATGCCGTACTTAATATGTGTCTATACCAAGGTTTGCATAGCAACAAAATGGTATCATCTGTCTTTGTTCCTAGTATCTTTCCTGATGATACCCTTTCCCTTTACAAAAGCTATGATGACTATTTCTCAACAGAAGATGTTCATCCATGTGTTCAGCAGCATCACCGGTCTGTACTTCCCACTCTGCAGAGCCCTTCTAGAGCCCCTTTCGTAGATGAGTTACAAGCTCACCAGCTCTCTATGTTACTACTTCATATTTTGCTAGCCTTCACTTATTTTAGTTGCATTAATAATGGGAAATGTTATTTTTCTTGCTTAGATAATGCTTATAAAGAATATGCAAAAGAAAGTCTTTACTGTCTAGTTTGTGTAAAGTCAAATATTACTAGAAATATATACAAAGCTACATTGAGCGTGACAATTGATCCGTAAGAAAAAAGGAGAAACTGCACAGGAAAGTTCTGCTGCGATTAGAGTATGGAAAGAAAATGCATGTCCTGCTTAGAGGAAGGAGAGTCTTGCCTCTGGTATCAGTCATTATCTTGAGAGAGGTTTTCCTTGCAGACTGAACTAAGACAGAAAGCTCCAATACAAATACAAGCCTTTGTCAGTGCTAATTCTCTTTTCCTGTGTAGGGTAGAATTACTAGCAATCCTTTGCTCAGGGCCTGGCTCTGGTTAACATCTCTCCCTCTCCATAAATGCACGATATATAGAGCAACGGCGACAAGCTTATGCGCCACATTACCCTGTAGTCACAGGGTATGTCCTAATGAGATGCACTGAGGATCTTGCCTTCTCTGCTTAACTAGCTCTAGTCTGAAGGAAATGGGAATACAGAATGCTAGCTCATCAGCTTAGACTTCATGTGCACAGAAAAAATATTTGCTAGATTCCCTAACACCCTCTCTGTCAGGAAACTGTAATTCCCTTTAGTCTTGTTTCTGCTCCAAAATAATCTGCTGTTGACAACAAGTGTCAGCAGTGAGTGTAACTTAACAGGTGGCGAGCAGGATTTAGTGAACATGCTCTCCAGGACAAACTGTACAGCTTGATTTCAGAAACTGCACATAGGTTATATCCTCCTGAACTGCTAGAAAAATAAAGGAATTTTTTTTTTTTTAAAAAAAAGCTTTTTGCATAGATACAGAACCACTAAATTCATCACAGACATTCACACATCTACCTGGTTTGTCCAACAAGAGAGGAGGAACACAACGGGTTGGGGACTGTAAAACAGGAAAATCATCCTGCCAGTGTTTACACGGGTAAAAAAAAGTACAACCCTCTTGTATTTTTAGATCAGAAACATGAGACCACAATCCATTATGTCAAGCACTGATGTAGGTTTGGGGAGAGAAAAAAAGTATGTTCTGGCTTAATTTGGAAGCACATCTGATGAGTCCAAAAGCAGGTCTGCTCTTCTGTGATTTATCATAGGATATTGTAATAGCTGGATAGAAGCAGATTTATATGGCCTGTATGTAATTTAGATCCAAAATGAGAGGCAGTGTCACTTATAATGAGGCTTAGCTGTGAGGTATGTCCCCCATTCTCGTGCTTGCCAGGCATTTCAATTATCTCTCCTGCACTTCGTTATAAATAAAGCTGCAAGGAAACGTTCTAATCCAGGCTCTCTGAAAAGCCAAGGGCTCAAAGGAGCCAAGTTGTATAATAACTGTTCTTAAACTGAGGACTGCTAAAATCAGTGATGACACCCATACGCAGAGGAACCCAGAGTGTTTTAGTACCATGGAAGTTTGTATGTGTTTATCCAGCCCACGATACTTAACACTCACGATCACATCTTCATCTGAAAGGTAAAAATTGTACATGTCCAATGCATAATCCTGAAACCTTTTAGTAGCTGATTTTCTGGTCGAAGAAGGTACAGCATTATCCTCAAAAGCACCTAATTTCACACACTGACCACAATGCTACTTTCTCAATTATTACTCAGTGGTACTAAGACTGATTAACTTAGTTCTACAATCTATTTTTTTTCCTTCCCTTCACAGTTCATCCTGCACTATGTCACATGTGACATCCCTTCCATTCCATTATTATATGAAGAAAAGAATTTACAGCTTCAATTCACAATGTAGTTTATATTTATTCAGTATTTCAAATAATATTGTATACATATATGATATTAACACTTATATATTGCCAAATTAAATGGATTGTAATTTGCTGCTTTGCTAATGTATTTCCTGGCAAGGGCTTTTTAACTGAGGAGATGACTTTCTTGAATATTAAATTCAACTTAAACTCAAGTGAACATTCTCCAATCCTTTCTCATGCACTTTCTTAGGGCACCCTTTGCTCAGGCATTTGTTTAGGTTTGAACAGCTATGATTTAAAATATTAGTTTCAGTTATAAAAGATTGAATGTTGACTCTTGGAAATGAGAAACTATACTATTCTCTCACCAGCACATCTGTCCCAACCTCTTAGATTTTAGAAAAGGCAGACCAGACCAATAACTTGTTCACAGAGCATACCAAAGAAAGGTAAGGGAAGTCTGAACCACTCCTCATTTATGTGCATTGATTTAATCTGAGCGATTGATTTCCATTCACTTTCTAGAGATAATGTGTCTCTAAGTAGCCAACCAAGGACCATGAAGTACAGATAATTTTAGCCTGGGCAGAGAGCCACCTCTGCCTTTAAAATGTGTAAAATAAAATATTAAAATGTACTATACGGTTTTACATTATCTGAGGACATGTACTGTTTTCACTTTTTAAAATTCAAAGCACTACTTATCAATGTTTTGTTTTTCTACCTGGAAGGAAGGTTATTTAACCCAATTCTTCTGCACATAAGGTGACTCAGCATTTGAAGTTATTTAAAGCAGAATCTTACTACATATTTATCTTCCCAACAAGGAGAATGTACTTGGATTTGCGAGAGAGTTTTCATCTATCATTAGATTGCATATGAAAAATTTAATTATCGTTCCACAGCAATCTGAGAACTGCTATTTAATAACCTATACCGCTCTAGTATAAGGCCTTTATGATTACTGTAATGGTTTGATCAGTTACTGTATTTTTTCCACCATCAGGCTGGTTAAGGCCTGGAAGAGGCTGCGGAGAAGGGCTGCGTAGTCTCTGTCCTTGGTGCTACTCCAAACTCGCCCAGGCAAAGCCCTGTCCCGGTGGGTATCGGCTTAGGCAACCTCCCGTCCCTTCCTCCCAGAACTATTCTTTGAGTCTATGATTATGAGCTACTATAATTTCCCAGAAAATCTGTGTTTTTTCAGTTTCTACTAGGGGAAATGGAATGTTTTTTGGCACATATCTGTAAGGCTGGACTTAAATTTCTGAACTGAAAAGGTGGAAATCAAAGGGACTTTTTGGACAGGAAAATCTAGGCACATACCTGAAAGGCGACAAGGGAGACTGCAACACCAGCGAATTGTTCACCTTGTGTTCATTCTGGCAAAGCTGCGAATGATCTGGGCAAAGCCTGTGCAGAAGTGGTGAGCAGTCAAGCTAAGGCCAAGAGAGGCTCATCAGAGGGACTTTTGGGAAAATCGACTCTTTAGAATCACTGCGCAGTTGGTAGATACCTCACAAAAAGGGTGCAATCTGTTTTATCATTGTAAAAATATCTTTCAAGAGTACCATTGTTCTCAGAAATTATGGGTACCATCCTGTTCAACTTCTTCACCAATGGCCTGGATAAGAGGATGGAGTGCCTCCCCAGCAAGTTTGCCGATGCTACCAAGCTGGGAGGAGCGGCTGATACACCTGAGGGCTGTGCTGCCATTCAGAGAGGCCTGGGAAGGCTGAAGAGCTGGACAGAGAGGAACCTCCTGAGGTTCAACAAGGGCAAGTGCAGAGTCCTGCACCTAGGGAGGAATAACCCAAGGCACTAGGACAAGCTGGGGGCTGACCTGCTGGAGAGCAGCTCTGCAGAGAAGGACCTGGGAGTGCTGGTGGATGACAAGTTGACCATGAGCCAGCAGTGTGCCCTTGTGGCCAAAAAGGTCAATGGTATCCTGGGGTGCTTTAGGAAGAGTGTTGCCAGCAGGTCGAGGGAGGTGATCCTGCCCCTCTACTCAGCCCTGGGGAGGCCTCATCTCAAGTACTGTGTCCTGTTCTGGGCTCCCCACTACAAGAGAGACATGGAGCTACTGGAAAGAGTCCAGCATGGGGCTACAAAGATGATCAGAGGGCTGGGGCACCTGCCCTATGAGGAACGGCTGCGAGAGCTGGGCCTCTTCAGCCTGGGGAAGAGAAGACTGAGGGGGGATCTTATCAATGTGTACAAGTACCTGAAGGGAGGGTGTCAAGGGGACGGGGACAAATTCTTTTCAGTTGCCCCATGTGACAGGACAAGAGGCAATGGACAGAAATTGAAGCACAGGAAGTTCCGCCTGACCGTGAGGGGGAATTTCTTCCCTGTGAGAGTGACGGAGCAGTGGACCAGGTTGCCAGAGAGGCTGTGGAGTCTCCTTCTGTGGAACTCTTCAAGGCCCGCCTGGATGCAACCCTGTCTACCATGCTGTAGGTGACCGTGCTGAGCAGGGAGGTTGGACTAGATGATCTCCAGAGGTCCCTTCCAACCTTACTGATTCTGTGATTCTATGATTCCTTAATCATTGTTTATTATTGGCACTTGATAAATAATACAAATAATAACTACAGTGGAGAGGACTCAGACTTCCCAGTTCATTATTCAGGCTGATAACCTGTATCCTGAATTGGCTGCCAAGAGAGAAAATGTAACTTCAGTCCACTATAATATTTATGCATGTACATAATGTTGCTAACTATGTGATTACACTGCTAGAAAGAGAGGAAAATGGAACTCCCTTACAACTTTTGAGTGATCTATCTTGGGAGTTGTACTAAATTATGAGACAATAGGGACAATGAATGAAGGATGTAATTACACCACCTCAAAGCGGTTACACTTGAAAGGAATCTCCTAGAATTTATCCTTTACTTCCCAATGTAGCAGGGAAAATTCCAGTTTCTGCAATTAATGTGTATATATATATATATGTACGCATATACACCTCTCTCCTGTCAAAGGGATATATGCACAATTGATAAAGAGGAAGGTGTGCCCCCCTTTAACCAACACTTTGCAAAGAAGGCAGGAAGGAAAGAGGTTTTGCTATTATTCTCTTCTAAAGCATCTGTATAAAATCATTTTAACCTCACACTAGCAACAAATAAATATATTGCGAACTGACATAAATACAGATTCATTTTGAGGTGATTGATGCAATTACTTTCATTAAGTGATGAAAATTACTATCTAAACCACAGTCATAAACTGAATGAAATGTAGTAAGCCAGCGAAAAAAATGTAATAAAATGATTAATACTCAAACCACCATCCAAGCATTAAAATCTCTGAATTTCTAGTAAAATACTGAGGTAGACTGAATATTTCTTTCTTCCACTGATGCTTAAACACAGGAATTCTCAGTGGAAATTGTTACCACTGTAGGTTTTTATCATCATAATTAATAAAGAAAACAGCAGCAAAGACAACTGCTAATGATTATGTTATCAATTTAATTAACAACAATGAAAAAAGCGACATTGTAATTGACTCAAGTGTCACCTGAAAGCACCGCGCATGCAAATAGCCATAACACTGTCCACCACCGGGAATCCTAGTCCAGTAAACACTACTATAAAAGTTGTTGCTCCCAACAAAACCTTTTGCTGCTGTTTGGATTAATTCAACTTTGTGATCTTTGGGGGTGCTTACTGAAGACCTCACCTACAAAGACATAAATACATTTTGAAGTTTTGGCGCTCCCACAAGAAGTCTTTCTGGCACCCACAACAAACTGCAGGAGAAGGTCACCGGAACCGTTTCAGATGCAGGAGAGACACACAAGTTAACTCAAGACAGTTGTACTATCACAGGACTGCCTTAATTCCTACAATAATAGGAAACACGAGTGGGAAAGTAAGGGAAGGCATATTCTGTGCAAAACACTTAAATACTAAGTATGTTATCTATATTATTAATATTTTCTGCACAGTTACGGCGAAGAGCTGAAGAATTAAAGACTGATTAGGTGCTCAAGTTCTATTTTGTTACTCTTAAAGTGGTTAATTAAAAGGAAGCTAGTCATTATAGAATTGAAGTTTAAAGCTTTGAACCATTTCTTGACAGCAGTTTGTTTATTTATTTTAATGAGGTACCTGGTATGTGCCTTCCAGCTATTAAGCAAAAAGGTGTGGATGAATATAACAACAATCTGAAGAAAGATTTTGAATTTTCCTCCTTGTAATGTTTTAAATCACTGTGAGACCAATTTTTGACTAACACATACCTATTTACTTGCTTGATACAAAACTGAGAGTATTAGCATGTCTGCATGAAGCAGATCGATAAGAGGTTTTCTCCAGGTTCCCTTTCTAGGGATTCAGTGTGTTGCTAATCCTCACAATGCTCTCAGTTACTCCAGTGACTGACTTCTTACAAAAAACATCCTATACCCATAAAAATCTGCTACACAGAGTTAAGTGAACTGCTATGAGCACTGAACAAGGATTTGTCAATTTTATACTTCCAGGATTAGGAAAAGTAAATTCTGATATTTTGATACAAAGAATTGGTGTGTGACTGCAAAATAACTGATGTCACAACAGTTTAACTTCCTATATACTCTAAGTTGCTAAAATATTATAGCTTTTGACACAATATCACATTTTAGTGTTTTTGGCTGAAGACCACACTACTTCACTGAATGCAGGCAGTTCATCAGAGAGAGACGTTATTAGACCTTCATTTACACCTCTTAATGCAACTATGGACACCAAGACACTTGAGGCAAAATCCTAAGGGGAAATCTCAAAACAAAAATGACTGAAGCATAATGAGGTACATAGAGAGAAAATATTCACATTTAAAAATTATACACTTGGATGTGAGTTTGTGAGTTTGTTGCAAAATAAGACAAGTTTGGATAGTTTTAAGGAGGTCCACTGCACAGATGTCCACTTCAGGTGGAGAAGGTCTGAGTTAAGAAGTCCATGATGTCCCCAGCTTGATAACTAGATAATGAGTGGTCATGATGACATAGCCCTCCAACCCTCAAGCCCTGGAAAAATTACATTGCTTTCAGGTTTCGGTTCAAAGGTCTAAATTTGTAAATTGCACCCAACTATGACTCAGCTTCCTTACATAAAGATAAATGGGAATTCAACATAAATATACATATATTGAACTCCAGATTTTAGGACCTGGATTCTGCATATTCTTCTAAAAGCAGTAGGCGAGAGAGAGGCAATATCAATCAATGTGGCTTCCTTCAGTATGCAGGAAATTTGTTTAATGAAGAATAAATTTCCTTTTCAAACAAAATGATTTAGTTGAAGCACCCTCCTGACCCAGTCTGAGTAAAGAAACTGGCGTATAGATAAGAGGCTCATCCATAATAACAGCCCTGCATATTGGCCTTTCAGCCATTTAGGTGTCCCACCAGGCACAGCAGCTATTTTTCTTTGGCCAGCATGCTCATATATTTAATTTATTCATATATGTATACATGTGTATCTACATGTATGTAGACAAAAATGACTGTGTGTTGTGAGACAGAAATAGTGAGAAAAGTTCAAATATGTTGTGAGAGTACTAAGAGTAATAATACTAAACAACACTCATAACACTGTCCTGGCTCAAGTCAGCACCCGTCTTCTAGCTCCCTCAGCCTGAACATGAACCACTGCCATATTCTGCACTCTTCGGAACAGCAGATTGTATGCAGGTGCCTCTAAGAGCTTTATTTTTTGTCAGCCTACTCCTGGAGATCTTGGACTTTGTATTTCAGAAGGCTGTTCCTAGCAAGAAGCATCAAGGGATAGCAGTTGGGCTTTTGAGGGGTCCATCAGAACCATCCTCAGAAGAAGATCGTGAACATGCCCAGCAGCTGAATACAGGCTTGCCACTGTGGGCTTTGTACCTGTTGTTTCTGTTAAGGTGATCTCCTATGAGAAGGCAGGGGAAATACTCTAAGGCAGTTCAGTTTCTCCCACGTTGCTGGGGTATTTCTGTTGCTTAGACTGTAAGAAGTATTTTATTTCTGTTCATACTTCTTATTTAGGGCTTTGGCTTTTCTATAGCTCTAGAATCAGTGATTTTGTAGACATAACAATTCAGATGAAATTTTTGTAAGTTGACCCTTGTAACAGAAGTTCAGCAAGACTGTTATTATTTTAAATGTTGTTCTTTAATGTGGCTTTCAGAGAGCATCTGCCCTCCAAAAGGTTTTGTAGATAACAAATTATAAGAAATTTTAACTCCCATTCAGTTTCTTCTTTGATATATTAAAATATAAAACCAAAACTACAGTGTAAAGATTAGCAAATTTAAAGCATGGGCGGAATTTAAATAAACTCATTACGCATAAGTCATTGTATTAGGCTTATGGAGGCCAATCTTTTGTTTCAAGAAAGGAGACATATTTAGCTAAGGGTGAAGATTGGGAAGCAGGAAAGACTTGCCTGTTACACACAACATACAGAGTTATTAGACAAATTGTAACTGTGCAAAAAGCCACAATTAAAGCCCTCAGCTTTCATCTCCAAAGATGTAGGAACCCAACACTTTAGCCAAAAGCTTCTGCAGCCAACAGCAGTAGAAAGTCTCTCATCCTCTCCGTGGCCTCTCTTTAGCTGGGGAGGCACCTCCCACACCAAGCTGATCCTCAGTGTATTTCCCATGGAATAGCTGGAATAGGGACACAGGGTTTCTACGAACTGGGATAAACGACAATAGTATTCTTACTCAGGTACATCAAAAGGTTATCATTAACATGGGATTCTGAGAATTGTTAGAAGTCAGATTTTCCCATGGATGGACCTTTCCCTCTTTCCTCCTCCAGTGTCATAAGAACAAGGCAGAGAAAGCACCCACACACCAAACTCTCTGAATTTGACAGTCAGATCAGCACTATGTCTTCAAGCTTATAATTTCTTGCAATCTCCTGCAACCAAACGTTCGTACTTACAGCACACTTTAACAAATGAAGAACAAAATAGCAACAGAAGCCTTACAGACACACAAATCAGATTATATGTAACCCTGACTATAAGAAAACAGTAATTAGTGACTAATTTTAAAATATTTCATTACATCTCTCATAAAAGAGCTGAGGAAGGGGGTTAAAACACCACCTTGGGAAA
The DNA here is from genome assembly GCF_028389875.1 of Rhea pennata. Lineage (NCBI taxonomy): Eukaryota > Metazoa > Chordata > Aves > Rheiformes > Rheidae > Rhea > Rhea pennata. The sequence continues at coordinate 14,324,449 of NC_084667.1, read as the reverse complement.
CCGTAGTTCTTTGACTACACTGCTGCTTGAAGAGGACAGAAAAGTCTTTGGGCACTACATATTTAATCAGAAAGCCCATCCTTTCCCTCCATACTGAGTTTACAACTCCTAGCTCTAGCCTTTATAGCTTGACATGTCTGCAATCCTTTTGCATCCTGGAATCATCTATGCTTCAGGCTGCACTCTTTAAAAGCAAGTCATATATTCCCACGCACTCTAACAGATCCACTATGATTATCTTACCCACTGTCGGAGAAGGGTCACACAGCGGCTTTAGACGCAGCTCACTCCATTAATACCAACACTGAAATGAGACAGGATTTTCTACAACAAACAGTAGGACTTAGGCTTCTTATACCCTTCAAGAAACTACATGATTTCATAGGCACCATCTCCCAGGCACACTTGAGCCATGGATTACGTTGCCAATCATCTGAGCTGTTTCAACTTCACACTCTACTAGGAAAAATTGTTCTATAGCTTTCATTTTATACTTTTTATTTCATATATACATTTTACTCTGTAAAACTGCATCTTCAGTACAAGCGAATTTTTGTGCATCTAGGAGCATGGAAAGATGGTAAGAGATCCTCTATCTGTTGCTGAATGATCTGTTGTTTACCTAGCAAACTTTTTGCTTTTGGAGTAGGAGGAAAGGGAACGTACAAAGTGGAAGACCGACCTCTCTCTCCTCATTATCATTTTGTTTCTGGGGAATGGCAAGGGAAATGTTTGACCTGACAAAGTCCTATCTGCTGCTTGTTAGAGAGTGTGAAAGACGTGACCTGAAACCCCACAGTCTTTTAATAAAGTCCCTGTGTGAGCTTTTTACAGTGGTATCTGGCATCTACTTCAGGCTGTCAAAAGAGCATCTCCCATAGCGTTACTGCAACGACTGGCACTGTGGGCCCAGCACAGCGTGCACAGCTCAGGACACAATTCGCTACGGGTGAAAATGCACGAGCTTGAGTGTCTTTATATCTGCTGGGGCACTGGTCATTTCCTTCTCTCTCTTTTATTTAAGTAGTATCTCTTCTCTCCTCCTAGAACAGGCATCAACTTCTACAGCTATGCATCTGGAACATGAATATTTAATAAAACTTAATGAAAAATTCTGCTCTAAAAAGCACTTCCAAACCCAACAAACTATATCACTATCATTTTTAGCCCAGGAATATATCCAGGTAATCAGTCAAGGTGCACAATACTGATATTACAGTGGTATAAAATGTTGGTATCAAATGAGTGACAATTCATCTACAGTGAGCTCTGCAAGTTATATGTTTTCTTTAACTTACCTAGTTAGAGCAGTGAAATGCAACCAGATCTAGTAGATCAGAATCTGTTTGTAAATTCAGTATTAGCATTAGAATTTCAGATTAATCTGTTAATAGTACACTTGCGCTGTAAAGATGAGTTTTTTCCAATCTCCAAATAGATTTCTAGCTGTGGGAAACACTTGATAGCTCAAAGGCATACAGCTTCTTAGATGCAGACAATGTACTACTCCTTGAAAAGAAAGAGGGACTGTAAATTTACAGATATTGGTATCTTCTACCTAAATGCACATTTAATTTTGAAAAAAAAGTAAAGCTGTAACCAACACGAAGCTAGACTATAACAGAACCGCCTAGCGAAAGTGGTTAGGATCTTGCCGTTGCCTTCATTAGCCTGTTTCTGCTATACTTACAAGTCAACAAAACCTCCATATTACAACAGTGTGATCTCTAACTTTCTAATAAAAAAGATTAAAATCTGAAGAATAATTGTAGATGTTCTTTTCTGAAATTGGCTGCCATGCTTATGTTGCACTATCAGCACAATTATTTGTCAATACCTTCCCTAGCTCATCAGAACAATAATAGAAAAAAAGGTTTATAATTAGGTAGGTACAGTGTTAGAACAAGATTCATCTGCCCTTATCAACATTAATATGCCTTTTTCCTAGGCTCTGCATAAGATCTACCATGGAGCTGCAGTCTCCATCAATTGAATATCAGACGCTGAATTGGTGGGGCAAAACGAACACAAGTTATAAATGCAACCTGTGGCTGGCTTGCTAACCACCAAAGCACCTCTATACATCTACTTGCTGGTTTTCCAGGTGACACCTCAGCAAAGAGAGTACAAGAGGACAAAGTCATTGAAGATCTCAGGAAGTAAGTACCCTTCCCTCCACAGGTGGGAGGGATGGGATAAGAAATGCAACTTTCACAGGAGAATGCTCCCAGAGACTTCTTCCAAGACAAGGACTGCTTGGATTCAAGACATCATATTTAAGCACTTACACAGCATACATTTGTCACTGACATGTTCTGCTTTCTAGCCTTCTTGCATAAAATACAATAAGACAACATCAACAAAAGAATAAAATATTTATAAAACAGTGTTTAATTAGTGATTCTTCAAGGGAAACAAAAGTAAAAATTCTTGTACTAAATTAGCATTTTGTTGGTGTGCTCACAACACTGAACTTGATCTCACTTGCAGATGTTTTACACCCTGGTTAATACTTGCTTTCAATAGAGTAACTGCTGATTTGTACCAGTAGGACAGTGGAATCAACTCAAAGACCTTGATCTGTCACCGATCTTGACTCTTAAGCTTGGAGAGGTGCATTGAAGCTGAGGAAATCAAATGCTTCATTTATTTTCTGTCCCAGTCAAATTGAAGAGAACAGAGGAAAAGAATTTATGCTTCCGCTACAGCCCGAGAGATCCTGTTCTATCAGTGTCAGGGTTATATTTTATTAATCAGATTCCAATATATTTTCTACCTAACAAGAAATTGAGTATTCAGAATTTAATAACTGGAAGTTGAAGAAAGGAGACTGCTTTCTCTGAAAGTCTTCCAAGGAAGGTCTCTACAATTCATTGAAACTAGTTTCCCTTAGAAATACTTCCTTGCTATGCCTACAATTGTTATGCCACAGTAACTGCATTTGGATGCATGTTGCTACAGGGCTACTATGTTCCTCACCTCTACATGATGCTTCTTTCCTACCCAGATGTTAGATTTACTATGCAGCCATGAATTCCCTGTACAATATTGTTTGTAGGCGATTGAAGAAAACTCTGGTAGGCTTTATAAGGTACAAGATTCATTTAAAAGATGAAAGTCTTTCACTTAATTGGAAACGAAAGCATGTTAATAACAAGTTCTTCTAAGTCAGGTTATCAAGCATATCAGTACATGTTTCTCCCTAGGAAGCAAGGACATAGATTTTCATTCCAAAATGACTTTTGTCTCAGATTGAATCTGCTGTTGTCTGTGATTTATGCATGAAGATAAACACAAAGCTTGGCTGAGAGAGGAGATAGTGCTTCAATTCTTTTCTTCCGTTCCTCAAATATAAATCTTCCTACCTTTTCTTAGCCTAAGTAGGAGAACCCTGTATGCCAGACACAGATAAACACACTGGCTCATGCAAGGGATGTGGCACAGCCAGTCTATTGGGAAGAATAAACCAAAGTAGAACCTCTCTGAGAGCCTAGATCTACCAGGAAATGCATCTGCTGCTCCTCTCCTCCCCTCCTCTCTGTTCCAGGGCAGCACTGCGAAGCACCTCGTGAATGCACCATGTGCATATCATGCATCAGGTCAAACAGTCTGCATCTCCTTTCGTTTGGGCCATGGCCCAAGTACCTGTCACAGCTCTGTCTTGAGAACACATGACAGAAGTAGAATTGCAAGGGAGCAGAACTCCTTTGGAGGTGCAAGTCTCATGCTAATGATGACATCCGGCAAGTGTGCACATAGGCAGAGTGCCAACAAGTACAAACTGTCATCTCCAGCAGGCTAAAAGGTCACACTGCCTGGTGGTCCAACGATTCCCTAACTCATGATGTCTGAATTCAAGTTATTGTAGCTAGAAATGCATCTGTTTACTCTGAAGAAAAATGTGACCAACACTACACAATCCCAAACATGCCTAGCACCACAGATTATTACAAGCTTTGCTGTCTACTGTGGTAAATGAAAATCAGCTAAAGACCTGTAACTGGCATGATTCTTCTTCGCCACTAGTCTCTCTCCCACAGAGCTAGGTCCTTGCAAAGCAACGTGCCCTCTGAACGAATGGCAGGAGCGGAGGCAATGGCAGACAAAACGGTCTCAGGCGGGCCATGGTGGGATGTGCTCTTAGAACCTGTACGCCTGACTGGAGACTTGTCCATTCTTAGGACAAGATGTAAAAATCATCCCTTTGAACTACCTACGTCTGAAGTCACAGTCTAACACACATGCAAAGTCATACAAACTCACACCATTAAAGATTTTTTTCCACTTCTAGCAGAGAAAAACAAAGATGGAAGTCTACAGATAGATAGCACTACGACTAGCAACAGCAATATCACGGTAATAACGTGTGTAGTCTCCATGCCTCCTTTTTCTTCTGTCTTTAGAAGAAGGAACATGGAGATCAATAGCTGCTTTTTAAATATCTGGGAGATAATGCAGCCTCATTTACTATCAGGGTAAATGTCATATGTAGAGATGCAGCTGTCTGCATCCCTGCAGTCCCTGCATTTTAGTATCAGAGTAGGGCACAAGGAGTTAAGTCAGTAGCCCAGAATTTCAAAGGAATTCAATGTCATAGGTAAGGGTAAAGAATAAGGAATCCTGGCCTCTGCCTATAAGCTCTGACAATATTTCTATTTCTTCATTCCCTGCATCTCTAATGTCCTTTAATCTCTAACACTTCAGAAGTCCTTTCATTTCATCACTACCAGCTACCTCTACCGACAGTGGCACCTCTTACATCAATAGCAAACAATTAAAAAGTATCCTCACTGACTCATTTTCCTTAATGAGATATTCAGTCTTATTCAGAGCAGTATGCTGGAGTTAAAATAAACCAGTTATTGACTGCAACCAAATCACAGCATACATTGTAAACAGATTTATTTTCTTCCAGATTCTTCTTATAAATAATCAAACAGTTGTTACTTTTCTTGATAACGCGTAACTGTCTCTGTCGCTGCATTATGCTACATGACGTGCACAGAGATACTGTTTTCAGTGCCCTCATTGAGATGCTTGCAGGTAAGCCTGCTTGGTAGTCCCATGAGCCATTATTGAGACTGCAGGGCAAAACAGGCTGTTGCGAGCAGCTTTTCAGCGTTCTGGAAAGGTTTCTTAATCTACGTGACCCATCACACAATGGAAACTGCATTTATGCAGAACAAAAATATTACTCTCCATCTCGAGAAGCAATATCATGACAGCAAAGACAGCCCTTTGAGAGCAGAAAATTCATTAAGTAGCTCAGATCCCCCAAAAAGATTAAAACTCATCATGTCAAGTTTTCTTGGGAGTGGTGTCCTCCGACAGAGAAAAAAGACGGAGCTACGAGGTCACATAAGACCACATATTGTTTGGCTAAAGTGAGGAACATGATCTACTGGATGATCTATTATCCCTGTTCAGATTAATGCTAATTAGATGCAGTATCATACTGTGATACTACAGCATCATAGGGGCTATGAGGGGAAATAAAATGGTGGCCACAATAGATAAAAGACAAATGAGAAAAATGGAAAATAGAGTAACGGTAGCTTGAGAGAGATTGCATGAAGACAGAAAACATAGCTGCAAACACAGGTTGATTTTTCTCCCATTGCAGGGAGAAAAACTGTTCTTTGCAGTTCATTTAGTTCTTTTTTTTTTTTTTTTTTTTGATTCAGTTTAGATGAAAGTGTCCAAGCAATGAACCTTTTTTTTCCCCAGTGTAACAGGAGCATATGGACAAGAAGTTTTTTCCTTTTCTCTTTTAATTCCCCTTCATTTCATTTCAGTGTATCTTTCCCTTACAAGTGTTTTTCTTCTTTAGATCCCTCTGTGTCTTCACACCTGCAGGAGTGTTCTGCCCCTCATATTTTTAAGTAAATGTAAATAATGTTTAATTGATACTTCATGCTCTGTGGCAGATAGCACACAAGAGCAGTAGCTGCATATTAAATAAAGCCAGCACCATCAATGAACTATAGTCCTATGGGCCAATTTATTCACATTTATGAAGGCTTCCACAGAGAACAGGGAAGCAATAGTGCACAGTGAATAAAGAGGCAAGATCATAACCAGTCACACATTAGAATCACTGCAAAGATTACCATGAGAGAAGTGGAATCTGGTCTCCAAATGGGACCTTTCCTGTGAGTGTACGGGCAGGACAGAACACTTCTGTTTTCTTCCTTCTTTATTAATCTTTCAATAGCTGTGACTATGACAGCTTGTCAGCTTATCTCCTGTATGTAGTAGATGTGCAGGGAAATGGAGTAAAATTTTTATCTAATAGAGTCTGTGGTTATCTGTCCATCTAGAGGTAGACAAAATAACAGGGAAGTCACCTTGTATCTGAGCCCTGTTATAAGACAGCAAAGAAGACCTGTCTTCTAGTCTGGATGGGAGGCATTCATGAGTCAGCACCTTCACAGGGGCTGATTACAGCCTGCTCCGAGCAAGTTTGCTACACAGGGATCAGGAAATGACAAAGAAATTTTTGTTTTTAAAGGAAAGAGTGAGAAGGAAATACAAAATCTACTCACAGATTAAGCACCTACTCTGTCATTGCTAGATTACAGAATGTCACACTCCACCTTTCCAGCCCAGGCAGCATTTTTTTCCTATATGCTCTTCTGCGTCACAGTGAAGATCATGTCCATCAGAAATTTCAGCTATAAAACAGTCAATTTTCACATGTTGAGAAATATTGTTAGTTCTAAGGAAAGAAGACGGATTGACAGCTCTGGAGCCCTTTCACAAAAAAAGACACAACATTACTGCAGACTTCTCTTGTGAGTAATGGTCCTGTTGCTAAATGTCTCAGGAACAATGTGCCAGTGACCTCCACCGATGAGTGGGGAGAATCCTCCTCACTGGAAAGGCAACATTTACAGGCATTAAGCACTCCATACCCTGAGATATTTCAACTATTTCTTATTCCTGCATGGTGCTGTAGTATTTCAGATGGCATAGTATGCCCAGTTTATAATGTGATGCTTGTATAAACAAACCAGAGTGTGCTTTAGAATGAAAATTTGGGGAGAGTGATGAAGATTCTCTGTTTATTTTGTACGCTGTAAAGGACTGATTTAATAAGGTTGACTTAATTATAAACCCTCTGCTTTTCTTATAGAATTACTTTTCTTTTTCTTTTTTAACTTGCCAATACTGAAAATAACATCACCTCATTGAAGGAAAAAAGTGATACCAAAGTATTCCTTTCACACTTTTGGAATTAAATTGTTTTCTCTTTATCAGCCTTTCAAACAAATCTAAATATCAGTACTGTTGTCTTCTGATGATGAGAGGATATTTACCTTTCCATGGCATTTTAAATCCACAAGATTATAGGCTACAGCTAGGAACTGAATCCTAAGCTCTAGAAGTTCACTGAAACCAAGTGCCATGATTGATATATCTAGGTTCAACAGACAGAATTAAGAACATCAACTATTTTGAGCAATACCCTTTCACAACCTTTGATAATGATAAAGTTTGTCCAGTAAAATAAAGTGGTTAAATGAGAGATATATGCTTAAGTTTCATCCTGATGACAATTCTGAGGACTAAGATAGATGACAAATAAGTGCTAGTATACTTGCAGACAATATGAAAAAGGTAGATATAGCCCCTGGAGTCTAGAAATTGGAGCGCATGTGAACTGAGAGAACGGATATCAGAGAACGAATATCACCGTGCTGTGATCTTTGGTGCCATGAACAGTTGGGCTGCAGTAACTCACAGAGATGAGGATGATTTACGCTCAAACATATTTTGGTAGGTTTATTTTGCAAAGTGAAAGAGGAAATTCTGGACTAACTGATTATCAGTTTTTCATTGCCCGAATACAGGCTTTCTTCATTACGATGAAGGTTCTGAATTCCTGCTATAGCTAGAGAAAAGTTGTATGAGCCATTCTGCTTTCAGCGAGCCAAGTAAATTGAATTGCCTAATTTAATTAGCATTAACAATACAGTAACACTTTCCACTTCCAGAGCACTTCACTACTGTAGAAATCAAAACACTTCAAAGATGCATGTTATAAAATTCCTATCACTGTACGAGTCTGAGAATAAATTAGCATATTTCTGATCAAATGCTCTTGTATTTTTAGGCTGACTTGCATGTGTCAGCATGATTTGAAAGACTTCAGCTCACAGCTGCAATCTCTAGGAGAACACCTTATTTTTGCTTTCCAGACCTCTGGGTAAAAGAGGTCTTTGTTTCTTTGTTTTACAGATCTTTTTTTTTTCACTAATGGGAATGCAGCATGCAATCAGTATATTAGTGGAGCATGATTTACCTAATGATCTCTTGGTGTGATAATTAACTCAGTAACCTCTGATGTCCCTAGTGATGCTTCTTAGCAACAGGCTGAGTTACTCCCAAACTGGTAGCATGAGAAAGACACATTGGCTCATCAGAAAGAGGATAAAAGTGGCAAGAACAATGCTGAAGATATAGATTAGGTGTTTTGAAGGTTTTAAAGGACAATTTAGACAAGGTTCTGTGAAAATTTGTTGAGCTGATTTAATTTTGGAGTTTGGTATGTCTTGGCAGCTTTCCTTTTTCTCAGTTTCAAAATCCTCAGGAAAAAGAAGTGAAGCACTGCAGCAGTAACAAAAAGGTGTAAACAGGGAGATGCTCCTGCAACAACTAACAAGCAGAGAACAGCCTCAATGGTCAAATTTCTCCTCCCTGCCACTTGGGTCAAGGACTCTCTCTCGCTTCATGTTCGGCTGCGCTTAGCACACTGGGCTCCTACTCTGCTACCGCGCTCCTCAGTGGTACAAGAACTCTGCATTCAAGCAGAGAACGCGCTGCTGTGACTTGCCCTTTTTTCTGCTCCCACAGTCCCTCCTCTGTCTCCTTCCCCTACACATAACAGGGCAGTCCTGCTACCTTACCACATGTATTTGTTTGTGTGCGGTATCCACATCCCCCAGCCCCTCAGGTGTTTCTACCTTTGAATCATAAAGTCTTCAACTTGTGCAGTTTTCAGCAAAGTCAAGCTACAGTTTCAATTAAGTTTTTAAAGGCTTTTTTTTTTTTTACTCTCATTATTACTGCTAAAATTAAGTCTAATGGATTCTTTTCTCAGTTGTCTCACTGACAAGTTAATTAATTACATATACATTGCTTCTGCCAATTATAAAATAAAGAAAATAATTCTGCCTTATCATTATAAAGCACTTCTCCTACATCAAAGTTGCAAAAGTGGAAAATAGTTGGTTTACAATTCAGAAGTACTTCTTTCCAAGAGAAAACTGTTCTCCCTTAGTTTGTGCTTATTTGACACTACAAAAAAATGTTTCAAGACTTGGTCTTAAAGAGTGTGCCTTGCTTGAATAAAGCAGTTACCTGCACAAAGAGGTTCCCTCTAACTGGGTGCAAGTTTTTGAAGAATTATGTTGATCATCTTTGATATTTTTACATTTCCCAGTGTTCATTAATTTAAAAATTACTTATGTAACAGTAACTATTTTTGCTTTGGCCTCCACCAAGCTTGGATCCATACCAACAACAAAGATTCTTTCACTTTACAGAAAAAAATAATGTAAAAGATTCAAAATAACAATGGAACTAAGATTTTTAAGTCATACCAGACAGAAACTAAGATGCACTAATCTAAGAGCACGATGAAAGAGGCAACCAGTTAAGTAAGTTACTCCATTCATTTCACATTCATATCACTATTTTTCACTTTCACGTTAAAAAAAAAAAAAAAAAAAGGCAAAAAAAGCAATAGAACCAGAAAGGTATAGTAGATCCTACAGCAGACTGACTACTTTTGCCTGATGCATTTTCGTGAAACAAAGAATACACAGTACCACCCAGAACTGATGTCAAACGGCTCTTTGAACACATTCAACCTCCTTTCTCTGACCCTCTGAAAATCTATTTTTCCACTGTTTTTACCAAGCATAGTCATTCTTTTAAATATATAAAAGGATGAAAAGAAAAGGCATTGAGCCTAATTCACCTTTCTGCTGCTCTGCTTCCAGTAGTGTGATTGCACTGACTTTGAGCAGACATCCCACCTTGCCAACACAGTCACTACACCAAGTCCACAAGTTCTACTGTTATCTTACTGTTACATAACGCTGCTTGATTTAAAACAGGGAACTGGCACGAGCAGTACTGCAGACAGACTAGAAGGGAGCACCAAACAGTGACAGTAATTAATAGATGGTAATAGCTTAGGCATTTCTAACATTAACAGCAGCCAACTAACATGCAAGAGTGGGTGTGATAAAAGTCTGTTTGTTCAATGTTCTGCTGTCAGGAAGCAATGAATGAGAAGTTCCTGTAGAACAGTGAGCTTGTAACTCCTGTCACTGAGGTCAGATTTCCAACCTAGAACTTGTTTAAAAATGCGTATGTATACATACACACACAAAGAGAAACTGATAGGAACATAGCATTTAGTTTTATCACCCCAAGCAATCCCAAGGGTCCAGTTGTTGGCTTGTTGTATAAAGCACCGATCATTTGCAACTTGGACAAGTGAGATATCCTGTTTCCAAACTCTAAACATACCAGGCGTCCCAGAACATTTTGTATAAAGAACAGGACGAGCCCACGAAAGCTTCATTTTCAACATCTGAAGAAACAAGTGGTACCTGGATTAAGTGAGCGCTCCTAGTCCTGTATATGAGCAATGCTGATGGCCAGTGGCCATGAAAGTCCATGAGCATTTACATCTTTTGTAAGCAAAGCCATAAATATTACGGAATTAATTTTATTACTGTCAATAATACAAGCATTAAAAACCCCCTCAGTTTCATTTCTGAATCCCGGGCTAGATATGCAAATTTGATAGGTAAAATCATTATCTGGTGGCTGGGCATACTGAAAATGAAATACTGAGAAAGAACAAAGATAAAATTACGCTATGCCATTTGTAATGTTCAGTTCAACATTGAAGGAGCACATCTGAAAGCATCTGCAAAATGTTGATTAAGGAAAATATACAGGCTACAAGATCTACCCGCAATCCCCAACTTGAGGCACGGTTCAGGCATAACCTGGCATGGTGGAGAGCAGCGAGCAAAAGATGCAAAGTTGAGACTAATACCTCCCGGCTTTGCCACGGCAGCCTGCACACGAGCCCCTGTCCGTGACACACAAAAAGGATACCGAGAGACAGGCCAGCTGTCACTCGGTAAAAGGCAGTGACACGAGACTGCACTGCTGGACGATAACATCACACCGGTAATTCAGCACTAACCAAAACATGCCGAAGATGTGCATACTAATGTACACGATTCAGGAGGTATGTATTTAATGAAACCGGAAGGAATCCTTCATCTTACTTTTGAAGCCCTACTCCCTCCCTCTCTGCCTAGTCCCTGTCATTTATCTGTTGTTTTGTCTAAATACTGCAATAGCCATAGGATTTACCCGCATGGAGACCATGGTGGGAACAGAATCTTAATTTGCGGGATGCCAGCTTCCCATTGGATCTGCAGACTACCCTGGGATAATTTTCAAGACACAAAGGGTTAAAATAGGCCCTTAATATTCTGATATTTACTATTTTTCCATCCACTTGTAAAGTGGCAGTTACATGGGTGATTCTGCATCAGTAACAGTGGTTCGCCTCCAATCCCACAGCACTGGCAGAGGTAAGGAACGGCCCTCTTTCTTTCTTTCCCCATTCACTCAGAAGAAAACCTCAGAAAAATGGGAAGATATGTCACCACCATTTTCACTTGAATCTCAGAATCAAGAGCTAGTACATGGAGCAATATTGGACATGTCTTGCTCTATGGTTTGGATTAGAGAACATTGGATTTAAGGTGAGATATAGCTGTTCTATTTTTGGAAAAAGGGGTTATCAGTTCTTCCAGTGACCACTGTACCATTAAGAAGAAAAGCTTTGCTGCTTGCTAACTGCCAGATAGCTGTGTAGACTAAACAAACATTGACATCATTACAGAATTCACTGAGTAACACTGACAAATGCATGAATTTATATCCATATTTAAACCTGAGTGCAAACTGAAACTTGCTATTACCAGGGAAATAAAAAGCCCAAATGTGATAATAATACCCTACACTTGGCAAATGGAAACAGTGGCAGATGGATTTTTCTATTTACTTGGCAAGTGGACATTATACTTTTTGACACTGGCTGTAAACCAAGTGGAAAAAATAATAATTGGATAAGTAGCGATTTTAAGCAAGACTGCTGCATTAAAGGACACATGCTGAGCAAGTGATGGATTTCATTGCTAAAAAGATTGGAGGCTCTTAATGGATTGTTAAAACGCTATCACAAAAATGGCTTAGAGGCCCACCCTCCAGAGAGACGTAAGGGCATCGCTTTCTACATACCAATTTGATCCTCAAGGGTATACACACACGTGCATACAGTACTGTGGTAGTAATTTGCTGTGATGAGCACAGACTGTGTCCATTAAAAAGCAAAACCTGCCTGTTCAGTGGCTCGTGTGAAATGAGCTGATACTCTCAGCCCTCTTTACAGTTGTTATGTCTACTCGGATATGACTTTAAAAAATTGAGTTTTCGCTTAGTATTGGAAAGGGAACCTATACCACAAAACTACACCTGAACTCAGTATCCTGCCTTACACAAAGCCATGAGGCACTTTAATGTTAACAACCCACCTGCTTTTCCATCTTTCATCTCTGCAGTAAAGTACTGACAAGCTTTGGTGATCGACCTTGCTGGCGATCTTTTAAAACAGAAAAAAAAAATTAAACAGATGTATAAAATTTAAAGATAAGAAGCCTCTAGAAAACACACAGACAAAGAAACAGCCTGCATCACACCTGCAGAACCTTAAGTCCACAGCTGAGAAACCGTACCAGCTGCGAGCGCACCGGCTCACCTGAGAAACGCATCAGCCACGCGTATTCACTGCCTGCAGGACTGGGTTCTCCCCACGTCACGGAGTGTCAGGCATCGGGCTCCTGCGGCGGGCCCACCAGTCCAGATTCAAAACCTCATTAACCTTATTTTGGAGGTATGTAATCTGAGAGCACACGGTTCCTACAAGAAGTTATTTCCAGACCTAGTTCCTCCTGAGGAAGCAAGGCTCATGCAATAGTAACAGCCTGTGCATAAACCTGTGTCCGTCTGTCTGTCTGTCTGCCAGGCCTCCTACTCTTCAACCAATTGGCCAAATTAAGCAGATGGGTAAAGATCTAAAAGTACTAAGTTTAGAGGTGTGTTCTGAAAATACAAGTGACCAGACACCAGTTTGCCGAGGAAAAGGCAGTGAGAGGAATGTGAAGCTTAGCATCTTCAGACAGTTACCACCAAAGAAATCACACAGGAGAGCAATACAAACCCAGGTTTTGCTGGTTTTGTCCCATAGAATTATTTCTTATTCATCCTCTTTAAAGAAGGCTCCTAACCTCAAATACCGCAACATTACACAGGACAAGCTGGTAGGACCTAACCACAGGCATCCTGGGAATCTTGATGGACAAGAATATTTTCCACTACAGTTATTCAGCCCAAGTAGTAAGTAACTGTTGCCTCTTCTCCCCACTGCAGTATGGTGAAGTTCCCCCACTGCTCACAGTGCATCCCTCAACAGCTCCATCTCACCAATGACACAGGAATTAACTCTGTATAAGAATACAGCTAAATTCTACCTGTTCAGCATAAGACATGTGAAAAAAAAACATTTTTTTTTGGGGGGGGGGGAATCAAGACAATATTCTAGCAATAGAAACTTGTAGTATCAGTGACAACAGAAGTAAACCATGCTGTGTTTATTTTTTCCTCTGTCCTAAAGGTGGAAGATTAAAAAAAAAAAAAAAAAGAAAAAGAAAAGAAAAAAGAAAAAAAACTAGTGTCATCTGCCAAAGCTACTCTTAACTTTCCAAGGCCACCTAAGGATTACTGATGTGGTCACTAGCTTGTCAGCAAACACCAAGCAAGCAAATTATTTGCAACAATAATTGGTATCAGGAGGTTCTCCATGGGGCAAAATATAATGCCGAGGCAAAGACCAGCAGTGGTAGCTGTCTGCAGACAGAGATTACAGGAAGCACAGATTGCTCTGCCTGCTTGGCAGCTTCACGTAACACTTTCTGACAGCAGATTTATTCCTCTGCCAAGATCTGCAGAAATAGGATAGCAGGAGTTTTCAAAGTAAGATGACAAAATAAAAGAGCAAAACAAAAACACTCGTCTTCAGCTGCTGCTCTGGTTCCTTGTGGTTTTGGCCCACCACGACATTATTTCGGCAAGTCTCCATCCCCAATGATATATACTTCAAAACAAATACTTAAAGTGCAACCTTTTTTATTAATACGGTAATTACAGATACACTTGATTTAAAGATCACAAATTCAAAATTCAAAGGAATGTAGGCACCTAATTTCTTCATATAATAGGGTGTTATCACAAGCTAGGAATACTAAGCTGTTGTTTAAGAGCCAAACTAAAAATTTCATGGAACAGTTTTCTTTCAAAAAACGACTCTCCAAACACAAAGACTTTGCCAAAAACACAGTTAATTCAATGAAACTGGCAGATGCAATTTAAAATAAAATGAAAGGAAGTATTTTGTTCCCGTTTTATAATTTTTCTTCCTCTCTCAGTTCTAATTTTTGTAGCAGCTCAGTTTTGCACTTGTTTGAAACTTACTCTAAGTGTTTCAAAACTTGTTTTGCAGCAGATACTCCATACACCATGAGCAGACATTAGGCGAGGTTTAACAAATAACAAACTCTTCCCTTCTCTGGGATGTGCAAAAATGTAGTAAATTAGTTCCATTAATCACTTTCTGATATTTTACTAAACTGCACCACTGTGCTGAGAACACAGTTTAACCTCTGGCAGCAATATAATAGGCCAAATCCAAAGACTTTATGCATTTACATGCAAAATGAATCTAACAATGACAGGTAGAATGACTCTACCAGTCAAAAATGAATGCTAACGACTTAGACATCTGAGGTACTCATATGATATGTGATTTTTCTGGACTGTAAGTGGAAGCTACAAATTCTTACTAGTACCTTGCATATTTTTATATTTCTCATATTTCTTCTCAGCAACTGTTCATCACTCAAAGCCTCTTAAATTTTTATTTGATTTCCAAAAAATTCTGTTTCTGCAAGAAAAGTTAATTTTACGTAACTCAGAAAAAACTTCTCTACACAATGACAGGTTACCAGAAATGATTTGTAAAATGATAATGTTAAATTTAAACTCCTAAATTGAGCTTCTAAATTTCATTTTAAGTCAGCGAGGTAGCTTAGTTCTCAAAGATATGTGCAGCTCTTACAGACATCAATAGGATCTTCACCAACTAAAGTTTCTCAAAAGCTGGCTACTTTTATTCAAGAACCTCTTTGAAAACCAGACATCATAATCAATGCTTACTTAGTAGAACTATTTTTTTTTTCTTATCGATGTTTAAAAATAGCTTTGACAAAATTGCTTGAGATATATACTGGAGCAAGCTCTCCACATACATTACGTGTGTGCCAATCCAAAGAGCAAAGATCCCTCATTATAGACACATGCTTTCAAAACGGAACTGCTTATCTGATCTTACTCTTGCCTCCCAAGTATGGGTTTGCAGAAAATATAATCTGCATCCAACTCTCTTTTGTTTGCAAAGTTGACAGTGCTCATTGTTTTTATCTGCATTCTGATATTGCACACCTACACTTCACTGAACTGTCTGAGTGCTTTCAGAGGAGAAAAATGATGGATTTTAGTTCTTTTCTTACAATTGAACATGATTATTTTTTTCACACAGTAAGCCTGCAAGATTTTGACTTGCTTCAGAATGAAAAGGGCTCTGGAAGCTAAAGACTTTTAAAATGTTCCCCCATTTCTAACTCTAATTCAAAGCAAATAAACATAGTAACCTGGACCTAACACTTTGGTTCTCTCTTGCTTCCACATACTGATTTTGCATTATTGACCTGCATACTCAGTTTACATTGTAGGGCATTAATTTTGTGAGCGGCACGTGCTCTTTCTGCTTTCCTTCCCACACTTAGAATTTTCTTCACATCGTGGCAAGGCATTTATTTATTCTGAGAGAGCAGCTTGCAAGTCTCATATTCCATCCTAGTTTGAGCTTGTATAACAAAATAGGAAATGTATCTGGACCGGCTATCTCGTATTTTATGGAGCAATTATTATGCCCTGTGTCTGCCTATTTTGGTTACGTCTGAGAGTATTAAACTTTAAATGTTTAAAGTAAACTAAAAATACTCACTAGCTTAGTGTGTGCAAGTCTGTAACAACATAATGCTGTAACACCACTTGTGGTTGGCAAAGATTACGCAGTCATGCTTAGGACACTTTTAACAAGAGTGACTTAGATAAACTGGCAGAGAATCATGAAAAAAAACAAACAATAGGCACAAAATTCCCATAAGGATCCAGTCTAACATCAAATGCACAATATTACCTCTAAATTTCCTTATTTTGATGGGTTTCAGTCCAAATACCAACATAATTGTAGTATAATTCTGAGTGTTTAAGGAAAATATTTTGTACATTTAAATGCACTATCAGCATATCTACTTTTAGTTGTGCGTTATACAATATTGCTATGTCTTACTTTTCTCTCCAAACAAATCCATGACTCATTTTATATTCCACGGACACACAAATGGTAATTGCATTCTCTCATAACAGCTAGTAGACTTTTGTAAAGGAAATAATTGGACATGTTTTCAAATGACTGCATCCACACAATTTATCTTTCCCACTCCAACCACACTCCTTGGTAACACTCCCTGTTCAGAAGTGTTTAAATTCTTCAGAAATACCTGTTAGAAATACATGTGTTCAGATGGGTACAGAAGACACGTGTTCAAAAATACATCCAAAGAGGAGACAGGAATGGTATGGGGGGGGGGGGGAGGAGGAAAGAGGCATCTCCTGCTCCCTTCTCCTGTTAACCATCATTCCCCTAGCGCTGGAAATGCACGTGCTCCCACTGAAGCACCTCAGGTGCTTCAAGGGACCCTTCAGGGGACCCATCAGAGTCCACCGACAAGCTGCAGCACTGCCCGTGGGCCAGGCTGCATACTGGGTGACACCAACACTTCTTATTGCCCAGTAAAGCTTCGGACTCTGGTCATCACCAGATACTTTGGTAGAAAGAGCTAAACTCCCCCAAACGAAAGTTTTACCCAGAAGTTTAAAATAAACACAGCAGGAAATTTCACTGCATGTTTAGTAAAGAGTTCAGTCTAGGAAATAAGAAATAGACCTCCCTCTTTCTAGCCCAGTTTCTTCTACTGCATAGCACAGCACAATAGCCACCAAGATTATCATAAAAAATATTCTAACTGAAGTTTTAAACCTAAACTCCATCACTCTCTGCTACCACTTCAAATAAATTTCACTTTATGCATACATATACGTACACATATTGTGCAAGTACTTGTACATGTATGTGTGTATATATATAAAAAACCAGATATACACCTGCAAAGGTCTTAATCAGAGTTAGGTTGGAATATTGTTTTAAAGTATTTTATGCCAGAAAGGTCTCTGGATGTTTATCATTCATAACGTGTGGGTGTTTCAGTCACTCATAACAGGTAGCAGGATTAAAAGAACCATCCCATCGGGCTGATTTTGTTGACAGGCAAGTGAAATTCCCCAGCTATTTGTGCAGTTAAACTTATGTCTCACATCTTATACTGGCAAAAGAGAATACTTAAAGCAAAGATCCTGGGCAGGATTTGAAATTGCCCCAGGATGCAAAAGCTTTCTACAGTACCATTGTGAGCTTAATTGCCAGAAGCTTTGCTCAGACAGCGACTTGGTAGCACCTTGAGAAACATTTTGCTGATACGCACTTAAAGAGTATACGAAAAGAGAGTCCTTTAAGGGATTCATACAGCTTCCAAAGGGATCATAACGTTGAAATCTGTGCTTATCCACAGGTAAGAAGAGAGGATAAATGCCTTTTAAGACATTACAGGAAGTGGTAAGGCTTCTTTTTTAAACTGGGCCAGAAAGGATAGCAGTGATTTCATTAATGTCTTATTCATGCAAAGCTTCTAACAGCGTATACAGGACACGGTTTGTAATACTGGCTTCATTTTGAGACATATGTTACACAAGATTATCTCTTCATGTCCCTTCACTAAGATATGAACTGTCTGTAAAGTTGCAATGAACTTTTGCTGCTATCTCAAAATAAGCCAGTCTCTCTTCTTTTATCTCTTAAAGCACATTTTGGTTTACTAATTGCTTTCCAAAAGGCCAGTTTGCTCCTGAATGAAATTGCTAGCAGAAGTGAACATAATCCCGAACTAGTACCATTATGATCATCTCATCATTTTTATCAAGTGCCACAAGTACGAAACACAAGTGTATTATGTATGTATGCAAGCTGCACTTAAAACACCATCTAATTTGATTTTGTGCAAAAATGTGCCAGTCTGCTTCCATAACCAAAAATCTGTATTTTGGAGATTTCTAAGCTGCCTTGTTCAGTTTTATCATTTGCTTTTATAAAGTGCAGCTGCTTTATGTACAAGATTTGAGCTTTTCATAGAATCATAGCATCATAGAATCACAGAATCAGTAAGGTTGGAAGGGGCCTCTGGAGATCATCTAGTCCAACCTCCCTGCTCAGCACGGTCACCTACAGCATGGTAGACAGGGTTGCATCCAGGCCTTGAAGAGCTCCACAGAAGGAGACTCCACAGCCTCTCTGGGCAACCTGGTCCAGTGCTCCGTCACTCTCACGGGGAAGAAATTCCCCCTCACGGTCAGGCAGAACTTCCTGTGCTTCAATTTCTGCCCATTGCCTCTTGTCCTGTCACATGGGGCAACTGAAAAGAGTTGTTCCCCGTCCCCTTGACACCCTCCCTTCAGATACTTGTACACATTGATAAGATCCCCCCCCTCAGTCTTCTCTTCCCCAGGCTGAAGAGGCCCAGCTCTCGCAGCCGTTCCTCACAGGGCAGGTGCTCCAGCCCTCTGACCATCTTTGTAGCCCTACACTAGACTCTCTCCAGTAGCTCCATGTCTCTCTTGTACTGGGGAAGAATTTTGGTGATTTCATAATAATTCTGAAAGAACAAAAACTATTAAAAGCAAAAAACTATTAAAAAGAGAGGTCAGTTAGCAAGGACAATTTAATAAGTAACACAGAAAGTTTGAACACACATGTGTCTGTAAACAATGGTAACATAATAAACTACCTATCTGATTCCAGAGAGTACATAGCACTGAGGATGCAGACAAATGATTTAAGCGCTGAACTAGAAACAGAGAAAGAGAATTGAAGAAATGAAAGAATTAACCAGGACAATTTAGAAAATCTTCCTAATGGTGGAGTCTGTTAGCTCCCAAAGCTGTTCCAATTTTGTGCTTAATGAATTGAGTTTGTAGGTAGCAAGGATGTGATCTACATGCTTCTTACCCTTAGTCTGTTTTAAACATAAAACCCAAAGCCCATCTTCACTCAAAAAGCTTTCCTGAAAATCCTCACTATAGGATTAACTCCAGCTACCACAGAGCAACTTCCTTTGCTTAGCTTTTGGAAGTCACCACAGACCAAATCAGCATATCCTGCCAAAAAAAAAAAAAAAAAGAGTATAAACTAGAAGAATTTTGAATGTGTAAGCTACTCCAACTGTTAAAAAATCAGTATTAAGCTCTCCTCCTTTCATGTTGAGTACTAGGCTGTTGCATAAACCAGCCACTGATCTGCACAGAGATGATACAAAAGAGAATTGCTATTAATATAACTGGAGATCACTTTTGCAAGTGCTCATATCTATATCATGTTTGGAAACATTAGAACTAGAATTACAAGATATCAAAGTCACTTTGTTAAGCTCAGAATGCAGCTGCCACACAATTTTACTGAAGCTGCGCTGTGTTTTGCGGCGTTACATGAGTTACAGAGAAAGTGTGTTGTTTTTTTGAACATTAAGTGCATACACATCTTTCCAAATGTCCATTCTTATTTTGTTTTAATTTAATTTGGAGAATTTAATAAGATTACAGGAAATTCAGGTTGGAAAGGACATCAGGAGGTCTCCAGTGCCGCCTCTCGTTCGAACCAGGGTGAGCTCTGAAGTCACACCAGGTTGCTCTGGGCTTTATCCAGTTGGGTCTCGAAAACCTTCAGAGACGGAGAGATTGCACAACCTCTCTGGGCAACCTGCTCCACTGCCTTGCTGTGCTCAAGGACAAAATGTTTACAGCAAAACCTCTGAGAGATACCATTTCCTGTATATGGGACTTTTGTGTAGGTTTATTTCCTAATAAATGAGTTTCTCTTCATTTATTTACCAGTTAGCTGCTCTCCACAGTGTAGCTTTACTGTTAAGTAGATCTGCCAGGTTAAAACGAGGTCTGGCTCTGCTGACGAACACGTGGCTGAAATGGTCCCACATTCCAGCCAGAAATAGGTCATCTCAGCACACTTTCTCATTTTTAGCTCAGCTAAAATGAAACAATAGCTTTTCCACATTTCAAAGGCTGAATTTTACTCAGCACACTGTAAAAAACAGTAATGTAAGTTGGCAGAACAGAGCAGGAAAGAGGCAGTTACATGAAAACTGAGCCAAGCTTTTCTCAGTGAAAGGTGGGCTTCTGCTGACCTTGAAATTTGTCTTCTTCCTGGAAGCAGAGAGATGGCAACCTAGTGGATCAGGAGTATCTACATGGTCAATCACCAAACAAAAGCCTAATGCCATACTGCTGTTTTATGGTTGCATATTATAATGACTGTAGTTCATTGTTATTTTTCTTTTTTTCGACACAGCAAATATTAGAGCATAAACCTTGTGTCAAGAGGACTGAATATGTCACAGTGAACAGAGCTAATGAAAAGCCTGATATTTGTATTGATGACAGTGACTTCAATCATTTCCGCTACGATGGGCTTAACTTCCCATTCTGTCCCCCTTCCTGGGCAACCCGTAACGGGAAAACTTTACCCCAAACACTTGATTAGTGCAGTTGATAGTTTCATACTCTGTAGTCTAGGTAAATGTTATCCTACTTGCAATCCAGAATGATATAACTTGGCATTGTTCTTTTAATGTATTTTCATAAAAGCATGGCTAAAAACCATTTGGACTTAAGTTGGGATGTATCACTGAATACTTCAACATTCAAAGAGTCAACAGTTCAAAGAAAGGCCTTTTTCAGCAATTATTATTATCCTTGATTATCACGAGATGAGCAAAACCTCTCAAACATCAGACTGGCACCAACTATGTTGTCTGCTGAAATAACATTTCCACATTAGGCATCACTAGCGCTCAACCATATGATACAAAGCCTTAGGTAGCCAAGTTTCTGGTCTTCATGTACAAACTTGTTTAGAAGCAAAAGGTGCCCAGCACAGCACCTGATATTTATTGCCTCTCATCCTGGCTATGGTTAGGATAAAGTGTTGCACTGGAAAAAAAACAAAAGGAAATGATCATAAGCCCCACCCGCACCCCGACCCCCAGTAACCACTTGTGTCATGGATATTGGGGATTTATCAGAGACAAAGGCTTGGGTCCAGTCAACATCTCTTTCTTCCCCAAAGAGAGAGCAAGCATTTTCATCTACAGCATATACGAATTTGGCAGGTCACAGTGTGGATAATCTAAGGCTTCCCCCTAAGAGAAAAGAAGGCAGGAATTTTTTGCAGGAGTTACTTGCTGTACTACTGGTACAGAGTATTTGCTTGATGAGTAACTAAAGAGGGGACTATGAGGGGACTGAACAGATGCCATACAGCACAATAAAAAAAGCAGAGAGCAATGTTTCGTTGATAACATCCTAGGTAAAACGCATCCATTACTCTGGTTCTCACTACTGATGCTACAGTTATGCATGCAGCAAACTCGAAATAAAGTCTACAGTTTCAGAGATATGTAACTTGGCCATACACAAAGGCTTCCAGCCTCTATTTTTGTAGGTAGGCCATTAACTAGGTAACAAATTAAAACATTTTTCTTTTTAAATTTGACCATGTTTTGGCAAAATGTACTAATATCATGAGCTCTTTTGTTCTGCATAACATAAGAACTTGTATGAAAGCCTTTTTTTTAAGCCTATAATCAACTTTTGTCAGCCTGTCATGCGGTGAGTACTTTTTGTGGGGGATTCAGGATACTTTTCAGGGCCTATAGTGAAAATTCCTGCCATCTGTATGAACTCCCAAGCTTTCAGTTTTCTTGGTTGGGTCTCTCAAAAATTATTATACACTTCAGAAAAGCAGAGAGAACTGAAACACACAGAGCTTATCTTTAGGCAGAGTGTAAGTAAAAGAAAAATAAATACACTCTGAATAAATGCAGATCATAGCTTTCAGATTTTTTGTTGTTGTCTTACGGTTTTTATTTTTAACTGGTTTACTCTTTCCTGGTATGGAAAGAGTAGTCTTCTGGTACGTATGTCCTTTAAACTATTTTTTCCTCTACAATATTATAAATTTATGTACTATTTATGTGTCAATGATGAATTGCATACTATACCTTTGCCATGGAACTTAAGTCTTTTTTCTCAATAAATAAGCAATAAAACAGTGCTATTACTGAATAATATAAAAATGCAGTTTATTACCAGCCTTGCTGCCTACAATTACTCCTGTTATTATTGTAATGGTAATCCGTAGACCTATGCTGCTAGGCATAGGCCACATCACTAGTCTACTAATAAGCCAAATAATACAAGACAGTACACACTTAACCGTGACTTCACACTTCGACCTAAGCGAGCCATAGATGCACAGTTCAGACCATGTAAGAGGAGACATTTTTGAGGACAGAAGCAATGCAGAGGGATCCAAACACCAAAATAAATGCACAGAAGGAAACATTAGGGACAGTGGGACCACTGTTGTACGACAACATTTTCCTCTTCATATTTCATCTGTAACAGTATTTAAATAACAACTTCCCATTTCAAATGCTTAACCCTTTCTCATATATAAGTTTGCTTCTATGTAGATATACGTGAATACCTAAATGTGGGATCATGAATGTGGGGTTCATCCATCTTCATTTTCCCCATCTAATCTAACACGATTGCAAAAAATGCAGCCGCTGTTTTGGCTCTTACGTTCCTGCAGACATTTTCAGACAGATCTCCAGACATTAATGGCAGCTTCCATCAGACTGGTATGGCATTTGGTTGCTTGGTACAAGACACACTTCTTTCAACACTCCAGCTCCTCTGACCAACAAGACACATCTCAAAGGGAACAGAAAGGGCTGAGACCACTGCTCTGTTCAGTGGCTACATCAGCCAGCAGAAAAAGTCCACTGATGGAAAACATCAGAAACTTGTCAATGTTCATGATTGAGTCTACTTATAGACTCCCTTGTGGCTTTGGAAGAAAAAGGGATATAGTTTATTTTGAAGTGAAACAGGTAACATTCCCAAAGGTCCCGACAGCACAAAAACAGTGTGACAGCACATTATTTTGTTTCTCTTCTATTCTTGCAAATCTATGCATCAGCACCTCATCTGCTGCTGACCAAAATGTCAGTCAAATTCAACCTAGAATTCACCCATACCAAAACCTTTCTCTCCTTTCATTATTATAATTCTCCCTTCAGTTTTCAGTCTGCTGCATGCATACACAGCTATTACTTTCAATCTTTCTTTTGCACAGAAGCAGAACCGTGTTACACAATTCTCCAACAACTTCCATGTCACACACTGATTTCAGGCTATAGTTCATGAGAATTTGTACATTCAGCATCTCCAGTCTCTCGGCTCTCCATTTTGATGTAACGCTTGCTTCTAGTTGGCCCATTCAAATAATCCTGCTGCTTTTAAATACAGCAGCCTTTTTATTTGCAAAGCCTGCCATCTGGACAGTCTTCTATTTACGTTTCATCAAGTCACTTGCCTTTAAAAACCTAGAAGTCTATCTTGTCTCTTCTTGCTAGAAACTAGATTTCCCACAATAGCTAGGAACGTTTGCCCCTCGCACCCGAATGAATTCCTGAACTGCCATCATGGACCAAACCTCCTCTTCAGGATTACAGGTCTGGATCTTCCTCTAAATGTCTCTCAGGTTAGGCTCACCTCTTCTTTTAACTGACCACATGACAAAACCATCAGCCATCTAGGGATATAGTTTGCCTGAAAGCTTTTACACAAAATAAAGCTGTCTTACTGCCTTAACCGGCCAGTATGGTGTGTTCTTGGAATTACTTGTGATGAAACAAACAGCCTCCAAATAAACAGCAGAAGTCAGTTATTTGTGTTGTCTACCCTGAAAAAAATTGCTTGAAATAGAGTAATTAGTAATTTGTCAAACAAATGGTGACAGCTGAGAACTGCTGCTGATATACTGCCTGGCATTACTCTCACACTTTAGAATCAAAAAATAGACAGTAATGTATATATATTTCAACACTTTGTTCATTAGCAGCTATCTCTTTCAAGACTCTGTATGCCTTCAGAATTTTAACTGAACACTCCTCAATCTTTTAATGTCATCACTCTACAAACACCCTATTACATCAATTCAGAACACAGTGTTATCACTGGCTGTTGAATAGTTAACAGCATAAATTCAGGATCACAATCAAAGATACAGACAAAGGTCTGTGGTCAAGACTCTCAAACAGTGAAATCTGTGTGCTCCAGGTCAAGGATTTTTACTCAAGAGTTGTAAGCTGAAGAGTTAATTGCAAAGAGAGAGTATCAACTGCCCTGATGAGTTAGGAATTGAGACCTCTGAAACAGGTTTGACACAAGTATAACCTGTTGTAAAAGAAAAAATAGAGCAGCTTTAAGCAAGTGATGGAAAAGTGAGGGGTGCCAAGCCCTTCTGTTAGCCCACAGAGAAAGCACTTAGTTCATACACAGCTGTTCTCCACTTGAGCTGCCTTTGAACTGGGATATGATTTCAAATCAGTGTCATGGAGATAGGTCTACATGTGAGTCATCACACTGCACAGTTCCTATCAGGGTAAAAAGAAACAATTGTAATAGGAAAAGCTCATTCTACCATCTCCTGGCCCAGCTGCAGGGGCACACGACACGGCCAGACTTTTTATGCTCCATCCTGCCTGGCCTCACTTGTCCACCTCGTCAGTGTAGAGCTTCTCACAGAAGCATGTTTGGCTCTGGCTCGGATTTGATCCAGAAGGACTTCAGGAGCCTTCTGGTTCTTAGCATGAGGTCTTCTGGGCAGGCTGAGATTGTTTTTATCTTCTGTACTTTTAAAAGCTGCATTCTTTCTATGAAGTTAAAAAAATAACACCATGTTAAGAGATGTCCAGCTTTAAGGGTCTGATACGTTTTCTACTTTATTTCTGCATGTTTTTAGCTTATTTTTGTAAATCAGAATAAGCTTGAATGAGTTGGCATAATATGACTACCTTCAGTCTCAAACACAGCAACTAGGAGCTGGAAAAAAGTGTGATACTAAAACTCAGTTTTTTGGCATTCTATTAAATTATTCTCATGCCTTTAGCAGCAAATGGAATAAAGCTACTGCTTTTACTCTCCAGAGCAAACAAAACCCATCATTAAAACTCACAGTTAGAGAAAAGACCTGAAAGGAACCAAAGTTTTAAGATGGAAAGCTCCACATGGGGCAAACACAGGAAAATACATACATGCAGCATCAGTTTAAAGCTAATTATAGCTTGAGATATGGAAATAACCCTGACAGAGAGAGAACAGTACATGGGAGGGCAGGTAGAGTAGTCATAGAGGCGTGACAAATTTCAGAAGCACACAGAAGTTTTATTAACATCTAACTTTGAGCACTCTCTATGGGATATGTGAACATCTATACTACAGTGGATGTTTTTTGCCTAGGCATTTAACTCTTAGAGCAATGACATTTGAAAATCTCTGCCTGTAATAGATTCAAAATGCAAACATTAGAGCTTTTTTATTATATCATCACAAAAAGCTTTTTAATGATATCATCACAAATGGTTTTTGAGAACAGTATTATACATATATTGCACTGACTTTAAATTTCTTTGATATCACAAGATCTGTTTCTGCAAGGATCTGGGGATTATACCTGTACGTTTGGTAAAATTGTAGTTTTTAAAATTACCCTGAAAAATAGATCCCATGTCCTTTTCCTCTGTTTCAAAGAAAGTAACTTTTTATATTGCTGTTTACAGATAACCTCATGCCACTAGCCAAGACTCAGAAAGATAATGCCAACTTTCACTCGCTTGCAAGTACTATCTTGACCCATTACAAAGCTATTCTTCACAAGGAAGGAGATCTCAGCTCCTCAACCTCCAACTCTCCATTGCAAGAGGTAGTCCACAATTAGAAATGGGCAAAGAAATGAATGAATAATGTCACTATAACTGCACAGAACAAGAGAAATGAATTAACATGATGTGTGCTTGCTGCACTCAAGGCAGCTAATTGCAGACTGGCTGAATACAAATAGAGACAAAGTATCACAAGAGATGGCTGATTGAATACTCTTGACTGCCAAAAAGCTGTTCAAAATGAACGGGGAGAAAATTCCTACATCCAGAAAAAAAGACTTCTGATGCTGATAAGAATAGATAAAAAGGAACCACTCCCTAGTGATTCTTAAAATTCTCAGAAGATTCTGATGTTAAAAACAAAGAAGAAATCACACTGAACCTGATGAAAGACAGTTTTAATTAGTCAGTTGTGAGTATTTAATAATGAAACAGATGTTGCTTGGTGACTTGAGAATTACTTTAAAATGAATATTTTGAAAAACCTAGTTGGACTTTCTGGTATTCTTGCTTATGGATCTTCCGAAAAAACAGACAAATGTAGCTTATACTCAAGCTTAATCTCATTGAAAAGAAATAGCGACCTTTCTGTTACGAACACATCTGAGCAAGAAATATTTTTATTTTAGCCAAAGATCATGCTTTAAGT
Source organism: Rhea pennata (assembly GCF_028389875.1). Lineage (NCBI taxonomy): Eukaryota > Metazoa > Chordata > Aves > Rheiformes > Rheidae > Rhea > Rhea pennata. Next base: position 14,297,605 of record NC_084667.1, on the reverse strand, counting down.
CATTCTCTCTTTATGTATTTGAAAAAAAAAAAAAAAAAAAAAGATAGATTAATTTTACTGAGGTCTTCTGTGAGCCCTTTTACATACATCTGTATTGCAATATTAGAAGCTGCCTGATGGTGGCTCTATGTTAGATTTTGGAAACCTGTGAACAGAAGGAGACAAGAAGAAAATGAGAAGAATATTGCCTCCCCAGAAACCTCTAGAATTGGTAGGCTTAAACTCCGCATCTGTTTCTACAAGAGCCTGAAAAAAAAAAAAAAAACGCCATAAATATCTACTTTAAAGCTCATTATTTCCAGGCTTCTTTGCACAAAGTGAAGTGGAAATATTTAAATAATTATATAATTTCATTACACCATTGCGTAAAGCATGCACTTGGCAAGTGCATAAAATAAATTAAGTTGGCCAGTGGTATCCCGACCAGTGCCAATCCACTTGGGCTAAGTGCAGCAGGACGGTGCCCAGACCATTCGTTATTCTAGGCAGAGCAGTGAACTCAGTCTTGCAACAATCTGATTCTGACAAACAATTTCTTCAAAGCATATAAATAAACCTTGCTAATAATAATATGTATATTTATAATGCATCCTTCCTCCAGGAATCAAAAAGTACTTTATGAATATTAATGTAGTCTCCCAAAAAGACCTCTAGTTTAGCTATCGCAGGGCTTAGATCTTAGTACAATCAGTAAACAACATTTCACTCAAATAAGAAGTACTTCAGTGGCATCACCAGTTACCAGCTTAACATAACCACTCTATCCTATCATTTAGGCATGATCCCTGCGTTTCTTCAAAGCCCAAAACAGCACAGGTCCCATCTCTGGCTTAAAGGCTGCTGGCTGGGTTGAATGAAAAGGCTATTTCACCGGAATTTAAAACAATAGTTGGGAATACGAGCTGCCACACAGTAACATTTGGGAATACGTGAACAGCTCGGACTCCATTCTGCTCTTTAAACAGTAGAATTCAATTGAAGCTACAAGGGTATAAAAACAAGAAAGATAATCAGACTGTATTTCCAAACATGCTTATTCTCCTAAGGCTACCTAAGCTTTAAGTCTAAAAGGGCATTTGCATCATGATTTCCAAAAAGCATACTTTATTTCAGTGCAGTGTTTAAGACTCCAGAAACTATTTGGACGCTAGCTTTGTTGCTACTGCCCATTTTTATACCCAGAAGATTCAATTTACCCTCAATTATTTTTCCTCATGTTCAAAGAGCGTCTGACCTCAGCAAAGTGATTTGTTTCCATCATCTTACATACTAGTGTGTTTTCTAGACAGCCAGCCACAGGCACAGAAATCAGCATTTTCTTGATGATCCTGAAATAAACTTCAACAACCTGGAGGAAGTTAGGGGAGATCCAAGAAACTTGCTTGAAAGAGATATCATCAACCTGTGACATGACAGAAACATCACTATAAAATGAGTTTGATTTTTTGTGTTGGAAATCGAAGTGCACTGTGCGCTGCAGCATGTTCTGTTGCAAAGAGCGTGAAGCACTCTGTGTACCATAGGATGAGTACATGGTATAAGCAGGAGGCTTTGAAAATCCACAGTGAGAGACAGCTGTGGGCAGCAGCAGTGAAAAGCAGGACCTGTGAAACCAGTATGCTGCATATTAGAGGGCAGGGGAGAAGGGAAAACACTGCTCTGCAGTTCTGGCCTGTACAGAGATAGCAGGGCCACTCAGTGCATCAGGTCTGCTGCAGCCATGGCTGCTTATAACTACACCCTCGCACATTTAAGTGGCGTGATATGGAGGTCTAGAAACACCTTGTCTGCAGTCCTATACTCAATGCTGGTCAGCTACACTCAAGAAAGATGAACGCAAAGTGGAGAGGAGGCATAGCGAAGAATACAAGACTAGGAAAAGGGTCTGTCCTGTGGAAAGAAGAGAAGAGAAGAGAGCTTAGTCTAATCAAAGAAAATTGAGGGGAAGTTGCACTGCTGTCTCTAACTGCATTGTGGAAACAAATAAGAAGACAACAATCTATTTAAAACTAAAGGACAATGGTTAGGACCTGAGCAAAGGCCAGGAGAAAAGCTAGATAGAACATTCAAAGGTGAGCTTTACCAATTAGCAAGGAAGCATCTGGAAGAGCCTTCTTTCCGAAACTAGAAGCCACCCCTGCCACTATGCTGGGACACAGTATGACCAACTGGTAAGAAGAATCAGGTGGCAGGATTGCTTGCAATAGTAATAGCCTGAACTCAGCAGTCCTACAGGCCCTTGACAACCCGCAGTCCCACCTTCTTCCTAAATACAGCTGTTTCTGTCAGGAGCTGATTCAACAGCCCCAGAAGCTGATTTCAACATCCAGTGAAAAGTCCAAGGGCTGTGGCCCAGCCAGGCTACTCTGTGGAGAGATGAGGAAAAGGAAGCCACTGCGAACTCATGCAATTCAACAGTGGTACCCTTAGAAAGCTAGAAATAATGAGTAAATATCTAGCATTCTTATCTCTCAGGAGATTTTATAAAGTTTGTCTTCTCCCACCTCACACAGAAGGACAACAGACAGGAACCAAGGCAAAAATGAGGTATCTGGGGAGGAGTCCTGGGATGCAACTCACCGTTTCCTAGATCCTCTAATGGAAAATGACTAAAATCCCTGAGCAGAAATCAGGAAATCCACTACATAGTGTGCATTCACCCGGGCAGGGGGAAGAACTGCTTAGTGCAACCATTTCTTGCAGCAGTAGAACAACGTTTCAGAAGTATATCTGGAAAGGTTCCCAGTTTGTACATTTGATCCTTTAATTTAAACCTCAGAGAGTGGGGCCGGCCACAGAAGTGATTAGAAGGATTAAAGGACTAGTTTCTCGCTTGCTCTCTCCCCAGTACTGTTAGAACGGGGTGAGTCACTTAAATCTTTTCTTAATCATTCAGCTACAGTCCCCCTCCTCCTTTTCCTTCTCCCACTTCCCAAGGGCTCCCCTCCCAAATCTGTCTGCTGTTACCTGGCAAATACAAGATGAATCACTCCCATGATAGATGTATATAGCTGTTAGTACACAGCAGTAATCTAAGCTACAGTTTCCATTTTTCATGACTGATCCCAGGGCTCTTTCTGTGCTAGAAAGTAATGCAATTCAATACACTTTCTGGAAAGGAAATTAATTCACCCAATTAAAATGAGAGGCAAACCAGCAATGGCATTAGCACGACTGAAATGTGGCCAAGATGCTGAAATGAACACCCTTAATGTCACACAGAAGGAATGACTATGCTATTCTTAACGTTCAGGCCGGAGAGGGATGCATTCACAACGGCAAGCTTAGATTAATTTGCCTGCCAGCTCTCTTGTCCATGGAGAGAGAAGCTGCTCCAAGGGGAAATTCAGAACAATGACAGTTAATCCAGCTCTGAATTACCCTTTCTAGGAATCCTATGTATCCTTGCTGACGGTCAAGATCTGTCTCCCCAGGTTCAAGTTTTCCCTTGTAAATATTCCTTGGAGAAAGACTATAGCAACATTTGTTACATTTGTGATTGTTCACATAACTTACAGAGGGGTTTGTTTTGCCCTATTTCAGACCTCTCAAAATATTAAGGGACTGATTTTAACCCTTGGAATCTTGGAAATGATACCAAAATAATCTGCAGATCTGCTTGATATTTTTCAGGAGTAAAAACATCCAAGATTACTAGCTAAAAAATTACAGTGTTATAAAATAACCAACCCTTGAGAAAAGGAGTGCATAACATAGGTCAAAAAGGCTCCCAGTCAAACTTACTTTACAAAAGTAAGCATATCTTGTATCTAATATAAGTGATATGGTTGTTTAGATGGTGACTTTCCAGGGTCACTAGGAGTAGAATTCACATTCTCCAGCCCCCAAAGATTCTTCCTACTAAAACGAAGCCAGTGACCCCATTATCAGAAGAGATAAGCAGTTTGGTACCCATCCAGCAGAAGGTAGGTTATATGTGTCATAAGATATTGCTCATTGAAGTTACTTGAAGATGTTCTGATGTCTCCATAAACAAGTGTCCCAGTGCAATAGCAGCACGTTTCCAAATGCACTAGACACAGAGCACAGATGTACAGAACCTCCAAGCAAGATTATCCTGGTGTATTTAGAACAGGCCCACATACGGATATGTCAGCAAATCTGGACTCCTTAGCCTCCTCATTTTCAGCACCATGTCAACTTTAAATGATTCTGGCTGAGTGAGATGGCAGGTTGCTGAAAACACTGTCAGCAACTGGCAGGCTGACTCCATTAAAGCGCTCAATATTGCTAGCATGGGTTCAACAGGACTTAAAAATGCCTCCCTCGTGAAATCAAATTCATAAAGTTTTCCTTCACACTGCCTACAGTGTGAATAGCTCACAGATTTCAGTCCACAAGAGTATAGCACTGAGGTGCTCCCCTGGCCAAGGGTCATTCTGCATTCTGGCTTCAAACAAAAATAAAATTATAACCAGAAGAATGACTGGAACTGTAGAGGATATCATTTTGATGATTAGTCAAAAATCTGCTTAAGCTTCTACAGAACAGGAACTCCATTGCGTATTTTCATAAGGTGTTCTAAATACTGACTTTGCAATGATACCCACAGCAAGGCAGTGAGTGGGGAGGGTGGAAAGGAGGGTCCTAGGTTTTAACAGTCTTTGGCTTGAAGGTCCTTGCTGAGCTATGGCAATATCAGAATTTCTTGCATAAACCACAATTTTAATGCTCAAAACTGTGCTGCCAATTCCACAGACGGCTGAAGGAGATTATGCTACACAGAGACAGAGGTCTGTGTTCAAATGCATTTGATCACTGAATTTCATTTGGCTTCAAAGTACAAAAATGTTTTCCTGATGCTGGTTAAAAAACCCACTATATTTTGTAAAAACAGTAATTCTTAAATTAACAGCTCCAAGCATTCAAGAACATCTTGTCCCATCTCCAAAACAAGAAGAGCTACAGTCTGCGTGGTCTTGTAAGAGTATATGAAAGTAGGAAAGTGGACCACTGAAGCGCTCCTGCCTCAATTTCTATTTCATAATTCTTTCCGAGACCAAATAAACCCCCAAATCCTCTGCTCAGTTCCACTATATAAAGCTTTATGACCTGTAACATGTACAAGTTGGAATAGATGATGTTAACAGCCTTTTCTTTAAATCTGCTTACTTGAGCTTCAAAACCGCAAGCATCTCTCATCATGTCATAGGGAGTGGGACTACAATTCCTAATTAATCTATTCCCTATTAATCTATTATTATTATTATATTCCCTATTAATCTATTATTAGATTAACAATGATGGCAATCTGCTTTAAACAAGTCTGACTGCAGGTTGGTAAGAGTTCAAGCTTACATTACCTTTCTTTGTCCAAAAAATTTTGCATTCTACTGGTGTTTAGGCTAGACTAAAATACTTAGCTATTCATTCGTATTGCTCAGTTTCTGCATGGTATGAGCTCCTTGAAGAAGGAAAGCAATTAACCTCCATGGAATCCATGGAAAATATAAATGTCCCCCAATTTCCTTTTAAATTTATATTAATTTAGCCTGCCAAATGAGGATTGCACAGCGCAGAACCATGCACACAGTACCTCACCTGAAAAATTTCTTGCTTTGCGAGGCTGGAACTTTTTCCCTCCCTTGCTTTTTAGAGATTTTCAGGGCACGGCTACTTCCACAGTGAATGAACTGCTCTGTACACATTCCTTGCTAATTTGCTTGCTGAAGGATGGAACCAATAGTGCAAAAAGTAATCCCATTCTTTTGGCAATCTATGTTTCTGAGCAAGTATTCAAGGAAGGTTGATGAGGACTTCACAAAATGCAATCAACAAGTTTGATTTGTAATTTTTGTAAAAAAGTAGTTTTGGTTTGTAATTTTTCCTTTTTCTGTAAATATTTTATATCCTTTTAGGCAGAATCACATTGACACTACAAGACGTATAGATTTGTGGGTTTAAGTCAAGTCTTATCTGAAATACTAATAAAAACAAGCTGTACAGCAGCACAAGATCAATACCCAGGAGAAAAGAAATGACACGAGTTCAGCTATCAATGTCATCATGTAAGAGAAGAGACCTACGAAGCACAGCCTCTGTGAGGAATAAACAGGCTCTGTTCATCTTCAGCTCAAGTATGAATAATTTTCTACGCAATGGTGAGATGCTAAGGCATTCCCAAAGTCTCCATCACATCTACCATCATTCTCCAACACTTCCCACATCACCAGAAAGAAAAGGTACTGCAGTTAGCATCCTAATTAATTCTTCACCCATAACTTCTTCACAACCGCAACATACAATTTTGCTCAACAAACTTCATACTACAGTGAGGTACTGCAGAAAAGAAAAACATTCCATTCGGAAATAGAAAAAGAAATCTTGTTATGATTTCTGAAGGACTTGCAGAGTTGTCCAGTCTTTATGATCTTTAAAGCAAATCCCAAGAAATACATGCTTGCTTAGAAACTGTCTTGAGTTGCCCAAATGAGTAAGAGATGGAATACTTTTATTTGAATTACTATTTTACTAATTTATGAGTTTATACCATTTTTATTGGCTTACTAGTTAATAGCAAGAAGTTAACTACCTGCTATCCAGCAGCAGCCCTCTGCACATGACCCTGCCCCAGAACGGCATCCCACCTAGGGGTGCCCAGTTAGGGCATGACCCAGTAACTCCCTTCCTGAAGCCTGAAAACCATTTCACTTTGAATCCTTCCTAACACAGAGCCCCATGCTCTCTCCCCCATCCCTCTGCACCCTCCAGCTGCTCTGGGTGCCCAGGTGAGCCTGGTCCTTCTCTGCCTTTCTCTGCAGGAGTCCTGGTGGGGGGAACTCAAAGGCCAGGCCCTGGCTGCTGCTATGGAAAACCCATCAAGGCACAAGGCAGAGAGCAGAAAAATGGAACAGGTCTAGGACAAAAAGCTGCCGCATCGTAGCCCTGTTTGAGGAGCAGTCTTCATTGATATGTGCTGCTGTAGCTCTAAGCAGTATTTAGTACCTGCAGGACTAATACATTAAGAAAGTTGATGCATGTCCTGGGGGGCAGGTTCTCTTCTATCGAATCCCTAAGCAAAACAGCAGGTTGTGCCGGGAAGGAACGATCATTCCCACCCACTGTCCTTTATCCAGATGTACACCTGGATAACATCTTTTATTTCCACTGGCACCTTTGCTGCCACATGTGTGCTTCTGCGCTATAAGGGGTGTATGAGAAAGCAGCCAAGCACTTTACACATGAACGCCTTAATCTGATATCAGCAGTAAGTCTTGTTAGTCTCAGCATCTTTTATCACCTCTGATTTCTTTTTTCTTTCTTTCTATTCATTTCCATTGAATTCTGTTCTTAACAGAATTGGCAATGAATTAAAACTAATTTTTAGAAGAGAAATACAAACATCTGGAAAGTGGTATGCATCATACTAAATGAGCTTTACAACAGATCCTGCATTAGTCATCTTGATTTGTTTGAAAGTAGTTGATCAGACAAGTATTTCTTACTCTATATCTAGGCCAAATTTTTAACATGATATACTGGGATAGCTGGCTAGCTAGATGCTCCTCAAACTTTGAAAATAAAATTGGTGAAATCATGCCAAGCAAAACTGAGTCAGACAAAGCTGGAATAAAAAACTGCACAGTGGCAGAGTACTGCTCATGTTCTCCTGAGTCATGCGTCACAAAAGGCATCTGAGACATAATGAGACTTCGTGCATTTGGGAGATGGAAGGCGGTAAATTTTTGGAAATTATACTAGCTTTGTAATAGAGATGCAATGAAAATTGACAGCATTTCCTGACCAGTAAACTTTCTGTCTCGGTAATTAAAGCATTTTGTATTACAGTAAAATAAATCTGAGAGAGTTTCAGAAGCCTTTAGAAGCAGCTGCATGACTTTACAAGAGGAAACATACAGTAGATGTATCAAAATCATCTTCTGTGAGTCCTCCTTTTCTGGAAGTATTCTCCCAGAAGCCTGGAGCCCCTACAGAGACATGCATGTAGAGACTCCAGTGGCAATAGCATCTCAGGATAAAGGGTCTGATCTACTGAAGCTGAAGTAATAAATATGAACACAGATGAGCACACAGAGGTAAGGTGGGTTCACCCTGTGAGGATGGGTGGCTAAATTCTTCCTGTGGGAGTAGGGGAGGTTTAGTGCTTCACAGGCAGTTTCTTCACTTCTGCTGTTGAAGCTCTGCCAGGTTCTTCAGGAGAGATGTCTGAGCAGGCCATGCTTCCCCTGCTCACCGCCTCCCGTCATCGCCGCGACGCCGCAGCCTCTCCTCCAAAGGGCCTTCTCCCCCCGAGCGCTCTGCTGCTCAGATGTGCCAGTGTCCTCACCAGACACACATCCTCGAGCTCACAGCCACAGGCTGCACTAACAAGCACTAGCCAAAGAAGCTCCCCAGGAGGCAAACACCTCCCCTCAGGCAAGCACGGCCCATCCGTCCATCAGTGGCAACTTGCTGTCCTGCACAGGAGCCGCCCCAGCTTTCCAGCCTGCAACAGGACTTGAATTTCTGGCTCAGGACACAGGGGCAGAGGCAAGAGAGCAGGAGGGAAGGACTTTGGCAGGGGGAAAGCAGGGCGGCAGGAGAGCGAGAACGGCAGGACTGATCTGAAGTCAGGCAGGGAGGCACCGCTGGGGGCAGCAAGGGGAACAGGGCCGTGTTCACGGCTTGGCGCAAAGCTGGGACCCGCTGCAGCTTTGGCTGCTGCTATTACATCCCCAGACACTTTAATGACAGTGACCAAGCAAATCAGGTCTGGAAGTGCCTAGGTAAGCATGAAGGGTGTGAGATCAGGCTTCTAACATTGCGGGACATCAGTGTTTCATTTCCTTCTCCCTAGTTAAAAACAATTCAATTAAATAAGCTAATACATTGAAAAAGTATCTATTCTCATCTTTGGAACTGAGGTGCCTTTTATCTAATAATTCTTATTTAAATTAGTAAATACAAGTTCAAGCTGCACAATAAAAAGTGATAACTCAAAACCATGCAAATCTGAAGTTTAGACTTAAACATATGACACTCATCTTTCAAATATCACACGTATGAGCATCTACTCATCAATTAGCTAAGTCAGCTAATGATTGTTATTGTCACATTTTCTTCATAACAGAGTCAGAAACAGAAACAGTTTTTTAACTAGAGTCATAGGTCTATCTGGTTCCCAGGTCTACAAGTGTATTTTAAGATACCAAATTACAAGAGATACTGTAAAATGGTAGGCTTCTGTTCACTTCTGTTCTGACAACTTTGATCAGAAATGCAACAACGCCTACCTTCCTGGGCCTCCTGGGTAGTTTGTACACTTGTTTGCCCTAAAACTTCAGAAAGTTACTCTTTTCTACAGGGGAAATTGAAAAATTAGTTTTAGCCCAAAACAAATATCCTGGTAAATGACAGGCACTGTTGACCAGTCGTGCCAGCAGGGATTAGAAAGAAAAAAAAACAAAAAACCCTCATCATCTGTTCTGAGAAGAGTTGTCACAATGTAAACAGCTTGAAAAGAAATACTCAGCAGAGCTGCAGTATTTTAACCAACCCAGTCCTCCACTGTCCCATACTTTCTCCACTTTGTAACTATGATCCGCATATCCGTGCATTTGGAATGTGAAATGCCAGTCAATTCCGTAAGTATAAATAATTTTTCCTGGGCAATGCAGCAGTAGGGGTTTGAATGCAAAAAGTTTACAATGGAAGGGAAAATAATTTTTTTTTGCAAATTGTCTGTGTTTATATTAAAGATTTAAAGTTTCAATCATAGCTCTAATTAGGTCAGTGGACCTGCCCCAACTTTAAACTAGGCATGTGCTTTTGTCAGCAGCAGGAACTTCCAAAAGCTTCCCTGTTATCACCTCAGTACTTATTTTGTACCTTGACCAAAGGCTATACTATTCATCTGAACTATTACTCAGAATCAGTGAATTTTTTCTGTTTGAGATTCAAATACAGCTCTGCCAGGAATAATGTGTAATTTTTGCAGTAACGAAGCACGCAAGTCGCAGGGTCTTTGCCGTCTTTCTATTGACTAGTTTGTGCAGCATTTTGCGTCGCCGCCTCGTAGCTGTGCTACCTGCTGCACACGCGCAACCACAGCTAACGACCAGGAGTTTGCAGGTCGTCTTTCTTGTGAAGGAAAAACGCTAGAAGCTGGAAACGTTTTAAGGCTCATTTGCTTTCTCTGTGCACACAATTCATGAAACAGAGACAGTTAAACAGTCATTTTTTTCTTGCAGAAATTCCTACCCAGTCTCAATCCCCAGTTCTCAGGGAACAATCCTACTTTACCAACTGAATCTATCTGCAGACCATGGCTGGCCCCAAGCCTTCCCCCAAATCCCCCCGTCACAAGGTGCACGTTTTAAGTAAGAACGCTTTCCCAAAGCTGAAACTTCCTCCAGGCTCAGGAAAGGAGTTTGTCACGCCACACTAGTACAGCTGGGTGACGCTCACCCTCGCCCTAGGGCGGGTTCAGTACTGGCAGACCCATGCAGAAGGCTGCCTGCACCCACTGAGCTCAAATTTCCAAATCCAAATGGATGTGAGAGTTCAGAGAATGGAAGGAACTGGATTAACAAGATATCTAAGTCTTGACACCACAGTTTCTAACCTAACGAAAGGAATAAAGCAAGATAAAATGAAGAGCCTAGACAGCTCTTGATTAATTTTATACCCTCTTTTGACTGAGGCTTCTTCTAGGGCTGTAGTTTTTTTCTTGAAAAGAAGATGGAATGATCTGATTCCAACCTGCCAGTCTAATACATTCAGTAACCTAAAACTGATTAATGAACTGCTTTCCATCCGCACATCTCAAAAACATTTCAGAACAGGACAAGGTAAGTAATATAATTCCTACTTTTTAAATGGGAAACAGATACCGAAACCACAATTTATTCACGGCAGCTGAGACAGAGAGAACACTGTACTGTTTAAGTCTCCGTTTCTGAGCAGTAGATAATAATGCAAAATATACAAGAGTTTTTCACCTTTCTCTAGATAATGAGCTTCCAAGAACATGCCAAGCACAAGCTAGAATTTCCCCCTAATAAGTATTTAAATAAAATTTAGGGACAAAGGCAATGAAATGAATCTGCAAAGGAAGGTTGTTTGCTAACTATTCTAAAATAAAAAACAGAATCTGTCTCCTAGTATACCAACTCTGGCATTTCACAAACTTCCAACAATGTTTGATGGAGCACCCAGTAAAGCATTATTTATTTACTGTGAGATGGAAGGTATAAACTGCTGTAAATTGTTTTCAGCAAATGACATCTTCTGTTCTAAAATATGGGGCTTAATTCCCTGCGGCCTTCTATCTTCTGCAGCCATTTACATCAGCAGGAAGCATATCGATGGTAAAGGGACCACTACTTTGATGTGGTAGCATTTTACCTACATGACACATTCATTTAGTACTGCTATAAATGCCTCAAAAGTTGCAAGCCTCTTGTATCTTGGAAGAAACAATACAGTCAATCTATTGGAACACCACATAGGCATATATTTTTTTTAAATCAAAAAAAAAACCATTTACACTAAAAATCTGCATTAGACTAAAAAGGATGGGAAGAAGACAGCTAAAGTGTACAGTCAGGCTTTATATACAATAGCTACATGGACATGTATTTTTAAATAAATTTCATGAATACATATTCCACATGGAAAAACTATTAAAAGAATCTTTTATTACCACACAATTTTAATGTTAAGATATCTCAGAATTAAGGTTGGTTCTGCAGCCTTAATCCAGGCATCAAGCATACTTTGGAATACAAACTTTAAATGATCATACGATTATTCTCCACATGGTCTTTCTTTCAATCAGTGCATAGAAACTATAGGTTCTGTAGTTACTACACAGCTATTAAAACTACAACTTTTTCATTCTTCTATGCTTAGCCTCAGGGCTATACATACTGCACACTACTCCCATTCTGCTCAGAAGCCAGAAGTATTAATTTCCTCTCAACTCTGTCTGCATCACCATTACAATGGCACCCAATTGATTCAGAAATATTAATTATTTTTCACACTGTAAATCATCATCCATGTTTTACGTATCTGTAACTGGTATACAGAGAGACTAAGGTCAAAAGTATATCTACTGAATTTCAGGAACTCCAGTTGAGAAGCACACAACATGATCTTTCAAAGGATTCCTTGATTTATATATTGACTTTATTTGCAGTACTTAATCCTTTTGCAAATCAGGGCCCAGAGTCTCAGTCAGTAAAACAGAATCTTGTAATTAGTGACTTGGGAGAAGTCTAGCTTAAGCAGCTTCAGAAAAATGACACATCAGGCAGAAATATAACCCAGTTCTCCAGAGCTCTCACCTGCCTTAACTGCATCATTTCTTCCTGCAATCTTTTGCTTCAATCACTGCTTCAGCTGCTGCAGCAAATAAAGCTGCAGCAAGGTCTCCCTCCTCACTTACACAGCTCTGATTTGTCTCCAGGCTGGACCAGTCTGTGCAATAACTGAGACTGAGGCATAGTGGAAAACAGAATGCAATCACCAGTCAGAAAGACTGTTGCATAATTCAGAAACAACAGAGGGGGAAATTAGATCATGAAGACACCCTGCATTCTGGCATTTCACAGTCTTTTGAGTACTGCCCTTTACAGCCTTAACAATATTCTTTGGAGCTATCTTGTTTTGTACATAAAAATCTAAGTAGTTCTCTGTTTTTGTTAATACAGTAATTTAAAAAAAATCCCAAAGATTTCATCATGTGGCATAAAATCAATACCCAATTCGGTTTCAACTCTTGTGGTATGTGCACCAGAGTTTGAGAGTCTTTTCCTAGATGCTACCTAGGACCCCAGAGAACTTAACAACGAACTGAACTTAATCCTCAGTGCTGGATTTAGAGCTAAACTCAGCAGAGTAGCCCAGGGCAGCAGATATAGGGACAGCGATGCTCAGTATTGTGAAATCTTAGCTTCTAAATTCAACCAATTTAAAGCATATTTGGTGGATTTCCACCTGGATGACAGAGAGAGGCACAAAGACACAAATAAAAGTCATGTTCTTGCCTCAAAACATAGGATTGTTAGAGCTCTTCAAAGGAAAGGTCCTGAAAATATCTACGTGGGAGAGAAAAGATATTCTCTAGTTCAGTTCACAGAAATGAGCAGTCCGTTCAGATCCATAGCTAGCACGGAAAACTTCAGCTTAAACAGCTAAAATGTGGCGAGAATTTTAAGCACCTAAAAATAGGTCTTAGTAATTAGGTAACACAGATAGGTAGTACATTAATGTTGTCCAGACCATAATGTGTTTATACACAGACATTTTTTCTGACTTTTCTGAAATATCTGCTCTAACTAGGAAATTAGTCCTGCTTTGAGTAGGAAATTGGACTAGATGGCCTCTGGATGTCCCTTCCAACTGAAATCATTCTGTGATTTTACGAAATACAGCCTGCTGATTGACACAACATCTCTCAGATCTCTTTTACGCCATGCTAGACACTAATCCAACCCTGACTCCACCATGAGAATTCCCTATAGATTGTTCTTTTCAAGCTCAGACCAGTTGTTTTTTTCTCATAAGAATAAACATCAGCACAACTTGAAGCATTACAGATATTACTCCAAATCTCAGCACAGGAAATCACCAAATGTTGACCCACTTGGGTTCATCGATGGCATTTTCCCAAAACTTGTTTTGTCCTTGTGTGCAATTCTTAGACAGGAAATTGTGTGCTTATTCTTCAGTATTACCTTGCTAGCCAGTATCTATGGATAAAAGTCACTGACTAAGCTTTTATGTACATTCTGTGGCCCTAAATTATTGTCTGAGGAAAACAGAACTGTCCAGGAGCTCAATCAACTTACCAAAATAAAAAAACAATCCAAAAGATAACAGATTTACTATTTCAGTGCTGTTTCCCTAAACCCACTTTAGCTGCAATGAGGTTTTACAATTTGGCATTTGGTTCCCTGTGTATCTGGGGGCAAAGAGCACTTAATCATGTATGTAACTGCATCCTTGAGCTTGATTGAAATGTGTTTTTCATCAAATATCCTGCAGAGAATTTAGACTTAGCTGCTTTCATTAATACAAGCATCTATGCAGCTAGAATTTCAGATCAAGCCCTTGAAGCAATGGGAATCATCATTATTTCCTCAGGTTTGCTACAAAAAGCAGATCAAGAGGAAGAGGAGGGAGGAAGGGAGAGGGAAGGAAAAGGATGGGAGGAGGAGGTAATTTAGATAAGCATTCCTCATATAAAATGGTCTTTCTGAGCTTCAACATTTGTTGCCAGATCTAGAGTTTACTAGCGCTGTGAGCTAGACTCTTAAAGTTATTTGCAGAAGATTATATATATTAAAAGCTCCCAACTTTTAGCTTTGAGGATACAAACATCTTCTGAAAATCCATAAGATAACAGAATAAGGAAGGCAATGCTCTTTCAACCAATAATAACTCTCTTCAGGCAGAAGATGTATTGATGAGGGGAACCTAGCCCTAAACTTTGATAACTGCTCCAATTCATATGAAAAAAAACAGGAAGCATTTAGAGTGATAAGTGAGACAATGCTATAGGAAAAACTTTCTTAAAATGGAGAACAAAGGGAAAAGTCAGGATCTTGAATGATATCTGTGAAATTGTCCGGGATAAAAAAAAAAAAAAAAAAAGGAGGTAACAATATAATGGCAAAATGTTTGCATTTGGGTTTCTATTGAAAAAAAAAAAAAAAAAAAAAAAACCCAAATCTGTGTGTGTGCCTGGTCAGAAACAAAGATATTTATCTTGTCAATCTGTCACTCAACTCCAAATGAAGAAAACAGATCTGAAATGAGGGACTGACAAACATAATGAGATATGAAAGCAACAGGATACTGCTTACCATAAAAATGATGAGTCCTGATCACCATTATTCATTATGTGTAACTGTGGAAGAAGGAAACCACAGTTACTGCAAGACAAAGGAGAAGTTGCAAAGGAAAGATGAAGGATGGTCTGAAGACAGACAGGCAGACATACCACAAAGAGAGTGAAAAATGGTGACATAGTAAGCAATAGTCCTCAGTAATCTAGCACGGCTTTTCCAGGGTTGGAGAAAAAGAAGAAAAATGAACATCCTGAAATTACATGTATTTCAAATGAAAGAGCAGAGAAGCTGTGCAGAAACAGGAGTGGGAAAAAATCCACCCCTAATCTCTACTGGGAAGCAGAGAGAGGATCTTGCGTTAGGAATAACACTCTTGGCCTTATTATAATGAATTTCTCTGATTAGCATTAGAAGAAAGCTTGTCTTTCTGTGATTCTTTACCACTGTAGCATGACTAATGCTTTCAAGTACTGCTAAAGAGAGTTACAGGATATGCAGCATATAGTCCTTTCCACTGCTTCTTCATATTCATCATGTAGCATGTACTGCTCTCATCGGGAGCTCAGGTCTCCAGAAGACATTTTAACCAATCCTAAGTGTGCAGTGTATGCAGTATGCAGGATTCACACAAAACATCTACGACATGATGTTTCTCTGTTCACACAACGGAAACTCCAACTACTGTCCTCCTCCATCACTTGCTTCACTTATTCTTAATTCTTTTTGTAAGTATACTTATAATTCCACATCTCCTTGCCTCATATCAGCTGCACAGAAAGTACCACCACAATAAATAATTTACAAATAGAAAGTAACAAATAAAAAGGAAAGGAAAGAAAATCACGGTTCTCAAGAATGGATACAGCCATAGCATATACGATGTACCACATACAGTGTTACTGTTTTAACTGCTTTAATTACCACATTTATGTTAATAGATAGATAAAAAACACTGTATTCAGTGTCCCACCACTTGTCAAACACTCTATACAGCAAAGTCTCTAAGCATGGTCTCTGCAGATCTATCAATCCCATACATCTGATATTAGACTTGGACAGTTGGCTCCCCTCACATCTGTCTGCAGCTCAGCCTGGACCTTGAGCAATTGCATCCTCGCTCCTGCTCCAAAGCCCAGTGCCACAGTCAATTAAACACCCAATTCATGGGTCAATGCGTTACTGTGGAAGAGAGGTAACAAGTTCTCATTTGCACAGCACCTTGTACAACGACCTTCTGGGCCAGGACTAGGGAAGGCTCTTAAGGATAAAAAAATAATCAGACACTAGCATTTGAGAAAGATGTTCCTACAGTTCCAGTTTAGGGGGAGTGCCAATACAGGCAATGCTCTGCACCGTCACTGGTGCTTCCACCAGCAGCGAAGGTCACAGAATATCAGAAAGTAAAATTGCTGCAGCTGCTGCATGCCAGAATCCACTCTATCCCTTCTTCCCGCAAACCCTTTCCAGCACGTACCTACCAGCAATGGCAATGATGGGAAAGCAGACAGAAGAAGACATGGTGCTTTAGACATGGTGCTCAAATTCTTGCACTGCTAGCCCAACAGATTTCCAACTGTGACTTTGTTTCTCCTGAAGCAGGATTCACACAGCTGATCCCTTGAAAGCAATTAACCAGTGTCCTAAATTCCACCCACCAATGAGCCCTTGTGCATAGTTTTCTTAAGAGAAAAAATTAAACTTTTTAATTAAAGTTTTTTTCATCAAAAAACCAGTCCTGCTGCTAACAGTTCAGGAAGGTATGCAAAAGTAATTACTCACACAATCTGTTTTTCACACACTTGTCGCTCTCTTCTGGGGCATCCAGCCTTTCCCTTCCAATTCATTAGCACCCCTGCCCTTCCCACAGTGCCTCAGGAACAGCGTGTCACTGTTTTCTTGCTCTCAGATTAAATGCTTCAGTACTTTCACAGGTCAAGAGTTTGGATGTCTTCCCCCTTGCCACAACTGCATAAATACATCTACATTTGTTGCCTGTTTGCAGGAGTCTGAGACCAAAGGACTAATCCAAGACAGACACTTCCCCAGTGAGATTAATTAGCATGTCAGACAAAAAACAAGCAGAAGAAATTCCATTAAGAAGTGATTTTCAAAATTGCAGCCACCTGCTAGACAGTGAACTCTTTAGCCTTTCTTCAAACAAGGAGGGACTGCAAGGCTGAGAGGAACATTCACCTGGCTAGTTCTGTCAACAGCACAGCACTAGTCAGTCAGTACTAACTCAGGTTTCAGTTTTTGTGACTTAAGGGAGGAAAAAAAAAATCAAACCCAATATGACTTCCTACATGAAAGCCACATCTACGCTACACTCTTCAGCAGAGATGAGAAAGATCAGTAACAACTCTTGCACCTTATGATGACCATTTAACTTTCAATATTTCCTACAGCAGATAACAGGTATTTTAGTTTGGTATTTCTGTCAGAAGATGTGATATTGTATGCTTTGTTGTATAACTTGTGTTCATTCTCCAAGTAAGAGCTGAAGGTACGCAGCAGGGTATGAATTCTCATAAATAAATCAGCTGTTAACGCTATGATTATCAATACCTGAACTGAAGCAATCCTTGCCCAACTGAAGACTATCATCTGAGGAGCCCCATCAGTCAGTTAGAATTTGCTTCTCTTTCTCTGTCCACAGATAACCCACAGGATCAGAATTTTGTTACTATCAGCTTGCTTCTGCACATACCCGTCATGCAAAGTAATTCAGAGAATGGCAGCAGATACTGCTTACAAGATTGTGGCTGAAGATTGCCAGCAATGTTCCTACCCAGTTCCCATAAAAAAAAAAAAAAGAAAGAAAAAAGAAAGAGCAATATTATCACATTATCACATAAGGAAAAAAGTCCCCAATGCTAGAGTATTTCAAAAGAGAAACTACAAAGTGACTCTGAACTTCTCAAATGTGCGAGGAAATACATGAGCTACATTAAGAGGGATGGGAGCCAATTCTGTTCTTTTCTAAAATCCTTCCTGTTCCTTCCTGAACAATATCTAAACCCTGCTTCATTAAATCTATACAATTCACCTGCCAAAAGCCCAGAAATCCTGCCATCATGTTTTTAGCACAGAGCTTGCAAGAAAGTTTCTGGGTAGAGACATGCCAAAAGCCTCCATTCTAGACATGCCAAAAGCCTCCATTCCTCCAGCTTTTGCATCTCCTCAAAATTGCCCAGTTGATGTTTTTGCTTACATATCAGGCTGGCCAAAGGAAACGGGACAGGGAGGAAGCATCATACCCAGGCGCACTATTTGCAGAAATTTACCTTAAAAGCCAGCAAATTGGCCAAAACTGTGTGAGAGCTGCTCCTGTGTTACACCACAGCAGTATAAGAGGAGGCAAGAGGAGGCAATGTAAACTGCTAACATCCAGAGTAGACTCCATAAATCCTTCTGTTTTCAGGTCTGGAATCTAGATTGCTGCAATGAAACCTACAGAAGTGGTCCTACCTGCGGGGAAAAACAAGCGGTTCCTCTTTCTCATCATCCGCAGTCCAAAGCCAAGAACAGTAGTAAGCCTTAAAACATCTCTAAGAAAGTCAGGCTGCTAATTGAATGGTTTGATTTGAAGCACTTACATTTGAAGGTCTGGTCTCAGCTTTTATACAATATGATCTTTATGGTCAACATCATAAAAATATAATAAAGCAGCTAAAATCAGAGTTGCTAAACCTCAATTTCACCTCCCCCTCAGTTGTCCATCTTTCAAGTAGTGAAAAAATTCTCAGTTTTTTCCTTCCTTAGTCTTTTACTTTAATCCCATTTTCAGAAATCCTGTTTAAGACAGTTTTGGAGTTTCCTTGTTTGCTTTGTTTAGTTTTTCAGACTTGTTGTGGAGGATAATCTGCAAATTTGAGGGCCATGAGGTAGCAATTAATACACTATTAATGCTGAGTTCAGGACATCTGATAACACCTTTGGTTTGAGATTGTTTCTCTGTTTTGTGAGTGGAGAATGGTCAAGACTGACAGTGTTGCACCAGAGAAGCAACTGCTGCATTTATTTCCCTCATCACAAAGACTGAGATTAACTGATGACTGTGTAAGTGCTACAGTTTCCTATGTAAAATATTCAAGATTATGGGTTTGTATGCATTGATAGATTTGAAATAATATTGATCTGCTTACAGTAAAGGAGGGATAAGAATCTCCCTCCTATTTTTTCCTTCTAAACTTGAAAGGAGTATTTTTACAGTACTCTTATCTTCCTCCTCTTCCCAAAATACACAGCAAATATTCTATCCTTGACAATGTCATCTGATTTTTAAAGGTATCGTTGACTTTGCACTTTTGGGAAGAGCTACCTTCAGGAAAGCCTGGTTTACTGATTCTGATTATTTTTATAGACTCCTGCTATTCTCCCTAGCCCTTTAATCCCCTACACCTTCATGGCTGTACGAGGAGGTTTATTCCACAGTCACAGAAATCGATCCACACAAAGACAGTTTCAGTGTAATCTGTTACCAGGTTTCTGTCATGCTGTTTAGTATTTCTGTGTAATTTGAATTAAACAATTTCCTAAATGTTTATGTTTCTCTTCTGCATGGCTTCACCACTGTTTGCTACCTGTTACTTTCTTTATGTTGATAAAGTTTGCTTATCTAAACTTTCAGAAGCAGTTTATCCAAGATTGTAATAAGTTTTCAAATTCCCAGTTTAAACAATTAAGGATACCTAAATGCTCGGCAGTCTCCTAAGCACAATTCTGCCATAAGTTGTTGCTATTTAATGAACTGCTGATTACAGAAAGTGCTCATTCCCTCTTCCTCTCTCTTTAGTACTCCCTGGATGGCCTTTACATACAATTTCTCTTCCAGTAATTCAAAGCAGATGGTCAGCCGCCACTACACTGTGAGCGTGCGTGCACACACCTGTGTCAGCACCCAGGTACTTGTGTGGAGAGAGAGTAGAGATAAATGTAAATAAAAATTAATGTAAATCAAAGATAGGAAACACTAGCCTATACAGGCCACTGATGAAACAAGCTGGTTGCTTGTACTTATTGCTGGATCCAAAGAGCAAAAAATGAATAAAAGCTCTGTTGGGCATGAAAAATAGCATTTTAGGGCTGTATCATCTGTTCATAGTAAAAGATACTCGATATTGCTCATCAGTGCTTTTGTAAGCTCCATCTCTGAAAATGAGTAGTTAAACACAATAATGTCACTTGAGAGGGAGAACCACCAACACTAAGCCACCACAGTCCATGTCAGGATCACTGTCATTACTCTGTATTACAGCTTCTTCTAACACCTTCAGACATTTCTTATCAACTACAGTGGCGCGCTCCCACGCGGCGGGCACTTCTGCGGGAGGCTGGGGTCCCTGCGAGCAGCGAGGGCCCGTGGCGGTGCTGCAGCTACTCATTTAGGTCCCTCCATAGGGAAGGGAAATGGGGTCAGGTGGAGCACTCCTTAAATGGCTCCATTTCTCTCCACTGACTATACAGGAATGCAAGATGAATGTAATAAATTATTAAATAGTGTGCATGTTCAAACATCTGCCATGTAGATGCTTTAAAAGTCAGATGAAATGAATTTACCTCGTGTGCCTGGGTTCCCTCTCTCTGTAAAACGGCCCTTATTTGTACAGTAGCAAAAGCTGACAGGTCCTTTGAAGTCCTCTGATGAGTTGCTGTGCTGCAGAACAGCTTGTCCGGGGCACGAACCTTTCCTGCTGCATGCTGTGCAGTGGGTGTTGCACTAAAGCCGTTCGCCTTCAACCTTTCCGCGGGAACGGGATAATCACGACATCTCAGCTAAATATATGCAATTCTGGACATACTTCTGCACCACTTCCAGTGAGTGGCTGTCCAGATAACCAGCCCTGTTTGCATTCCCTAGTCACTGCCCAGTCATTCCCCAGTCAACTAAATCATTTTAGGATCAGGCTGGATGTATACAATCTGCTTTATTTCTACAGACATATAAAAACTTGTACTTTTACTCAAGACCTTTCAACTGCCAGACTCAGGAATGTTTGATCAATGTCTACAGCGGATGAGGGAAACGGGAGCAGAAAATTAGAAACACTAAATGTAAATAAAGACTTTCATATTTGCCATTCACCAGGAAAACAAAATTCTCGTGTTGTGACCTGCTTCAAGGGATTGAATTCATTAGGAAATATTCTGTCTCCTCCACAGACTAGCAGGAGCCTGGGCGACAGCTCGGTCCAGTTGTGCAGACTTTACACCCACCCACTCTACCTGCCACCAAACACAAGCCTGTTTCCCTAGGCAAGGATACTTCTCACCAAGTGGTGAATCAAATACTAGCTCTACAGAGAATCGTGAAATGAGGGCACTGACAAAACTGAAAGGCAGCAACTCTGGAAACAGATAAAGCGTAATACTTGTTAGGAGCAGAGGGAGTTAACCAGGGGAATTCACTGCCAGAGGAAATTGCTCAGGCAAACAGATTAGAGGTATTAAAATAATCTGAACATGCAAACAAGACTAATATTTGCATTTGAATACAGCGGACTCCATTTAAAAAAATCAACTTTCAGATGAGTGAAACTTTAAACTGCATCCACAGCTGCTTCATTCAAAATGAGTGGGAAAGCACAGGATGCAGCCACGGGGAAAGGACCCACCTCACAGGCCACCGGAGCAGCCCAGCACGACCACCGGGCTACGCGGTGCGGTGCCCTCCTGCCGAAACCGCAGGCATTTAGCCACTGTGCTGGCAGCAAAACAGTAAAGATGTAAACACCACTATGTATACCGCAGTCTGCTTGTACTACAAAACTTACAGAGTATTTCTCTTTCAAAAACTTAATTGCTTGTATGAGATTATCCTAGCAAGTGTGCTGAGATGTGCATGCTTCTTGCACATTCAGCCTCACAGTTTAGAGAACATGCAAAACAGGAATTCAGACTAGAAGTTGTTTTTATTTTTGATTTCCCTATCTGTATAGTACAGATAGCAATCTCCTGTCCAGTGGCATATTATGTGGATTTATTAATATTTATAAACTGATTTAAGAATTCATCTGAGAAAGGGAAGCAGGTGAGAGGGCATTCACCTCCTCTGAGCAGAACAGGAATGAAAAAGTTTAAAATTCGCAAAAATAACTCACAGGGAGAAACCAATAGTAGCAATACCGTGATGAGCCCTCCAGAGAAACCAAAGCTACAAGCAGGGAACTGAACCGACTGGCCTCCAAGCTCTGAAGACAGCTTGGAGAAACTGCGCAAGGACTCCATTCTCACACTGCAGAGCACCAGGATGCAAGTTAGTTCAACGAGAAGAGAGCATTGAATTTTTTTAAGATTACTGATATTAAAAATATATTTTAGAGTGTTATGAAAGCAGAAAGATGTAGATGAGCATATTTTGTTGTACTTAGCAACTGCACCTATTCACAAAAAATATTCACAAAGTCAGAATATTATATTATTTTATACATTTATATATATATATATATTATTATGTCAGATATTAAGAGTGGCACGACTGTGCTCCCATACCGTAGTAACGCTGAGCAACAGCAGACCTCCAAGTCAACAGCAGTGCTGCCATTTAGGACCTCTCATTCTGGTCAGCTATTTGGCTGTCCCACTTCCAGAAATATCCCCATGATGAACCCGTGTAGACTGCTGATATTCTTTGAATCCTTCATAACACAAGCTGTTGTGAAAACATTAACTTATTCTGACGGTGAAGGAAGTAGCACTACCTCATAAAACTACGTGTTACTACTTACTTTAACCTGTAGCTTAGTGACTTCAGCCCAGCTCTGTGATAAAATTCTCATCATGCAAAATTCTCGCGGACCCACGTACTAAGGAAGATGGCAGAAAGAGGCTCCTTCTTGCTGGTTTAACTGCAATTATCGTTTTGCCCGTGTGACTTGTGTGTGGCTTAAGAGTAGACAGAAGAGACAGAAGAAATATTAGAAGCCGCAAGCCTATGTAGAGAGCTTCTCTTTGTTTTTCCTTTATAAAAAAAGAAATGCACATTTACTCATACAGTTTCTTTTTATAGGCCTGGATGACTAAGACACTAACGCGGGGAAAACAGAAGGACAAACCAGACCAGCACAGGGAATTTGGAAGTGATCTTTGGCCCAGAAGTTTCAACCAGCAAGTAGAAATCTTGTATGCCTGAGAGCGGTGGTTCTTGAAGAGAAGGGGTAATGCCCCCGCGGGGCTAATTCGCTTTCTGAGCAGACATCCCACGCGGCAGGGCTCAAGATCCCGAGCGCATCGCGACGCAGCCGCACGCCGCGGGTGGAAGCTGCGCTACCTCCGGGGCGCCGGTGTGAAGCCAGAGCTTCACCGCTTCCTACACGAGATGAAGTCGGACGCACGGACGCCAATCGCTTGCCCAGTCTGGACCAGACACTGCAAAAGCATTTCAACAAGCGACAACAAGCTCTCGAAATTTAGAAAGGATCTTGCCAATTAGCCAGAATGATTTGGGAAGATCCAGGTGTCCCAGAGTCCTTCAGCGCCAAGCTCTTCCCCTTCCACCGCCACTGCGTACGCACAGGAGAGGCAGAAGCACCGCGCTCTTCCTTCTCTACGGCGGTCTGACACGAGCAATAGCAGAAGCAAATCAGCAGACAACGAGAAACTGGTGAAACATCCAGCAATTTAGAAACAACCCGCATATCCTTCCTTCAATCCTTTGCAGTAGTCCCACAGCTAGCTTTAACAATGTAATTTAGAAAAACTTCTGGCTGATGAAATTTAAACAGTATAATTTTATTATAATTTCTTTTTATTATTATTCTCCCCTGATATTTTTTCTTTTTTTTTTAATCCTTTTTCAAAGCAAGCCTGAGCGTCTCTCAGGTACAAAGATAGGTTAGCTCCTTCTTCTTTTTCTGACCTAGATATTCATCAAAATTATGAGTTCTTTATAAAAGAAAAATGAATGCTTTCCTACTAATCAGTGGAAACTGAATTGTTTTCTTCCCTCTTTTAAAGGTCTAAGCAAAAAAAAAGTCAGTATAACACTAGTTAAGAGTTTGCTTAAAGCTGAAAGCAGCTTTACAATAGGAAAATCTTTTAAGGCTCATCAGGAAAGCAAATATATATTGATCAAAGCTGAAAATCATCCACTCAGCACAATGATATACATATCATTAAGAAGTGAAATCCTATCCCCCTATCCATTTTAAGTCAGTCATAACAACTTGCCTAAAATTCAAAGACACAAAACACAAACAACTAAAATTAAATCTCAAGAAATCTCTTGATCTGCCAGCATCTTTTCAGGGGGCGAGAGCAAAGTTTATACAGCAACACTGAAACACAGGAGTGGTCATACAGGGTCAAAGCAGAAGTCTGTGGAGCCCAATATCGATGCTCGGGCACAAGCCGAGAGCAGATGCCTGAGGAAGAGTGGGAAGGCCAGCACTAACGTACCAGTGTACTTTGCCAAAACACTTCCCCAGTTTCAAAGAATTTGCTGTTAAGTTTGCTTTGTTTGGCTGGGGCGGAAATTAAATGAGATGAGGATTCAGAAAAAGTGTCTCTTTGAACAGTGGGGGAATTGGGGAGGCAGACGCTGGGAGGGGGAGAGATGTGTTTTCTAAGAAAACATATTTCCTAAATCAGAACAACTAAGAGGCAGCACAAGTCATAAAACACCTAGAGTAATACCCCCAGAGGAGAGAAGAGCACATGTGTGCTTTTTGGATTAGTATAAGGACTATATATAAAAAGGAGTGGGAGTATTAAGATACAGGAACACTAACAGATACTACACTCCAAAAATCAACTCCTTTGCCCAAATAAGACAACCAAATAGGTGTCGATTACAATTGTGTCTGATCCTAACTGAGTTGCCACTGATGTAATGTTGTCATGAAATATTGCTAGATGGAAGAATGAGGAGAAGGAACAAAAAATATTGACTCCTAAGATTAAAGCGCTCAGATCAGGCTATAAAAACTGTGCCATGGGCACTGGATCGTTAAAGAAAGATGCTGCAGCATTTACCTGCGCAATGCACAGCATGAGAACTTCCTTGGCCAGCAGCATTTCCCTACCTTCTCACGTCAAAACTAAACACACACCTGCAAATGTTGATAGGTGTCACGCGAGACGGTTTCACTTAAAGTGTTTCATACTATTGAAACAAAACCTTCCCGAAAGTCCTGTCTGGGGAAGAGCTACCCAGCATCAGCGAAAACACGACGTGATTCATATCCAGTCACCCAAAGGGACCGCTCGACTGCTCCTCGGGGACGTCTACAGCTAAACCCTCTGCTGGGGGTGCAAACGAAGCGCACAGCGCCCGCTGCAGCTTTGGCCTGGCCCCAAACCCGGGCACCGGCACGGCCGAAGGGACAGATCCACCAGAGGCGCCCGCAGGGGCGCTGAGGCAGCGGGTTATCCGTCCCGGCGCCTTGTCACCCTCGGACGTGCCCCCGGCTAGAACAGCAAGGTGGAAGCAAAACACTTTATTTAAAATACCGGTACATACCCATACTTCTCAAATGCATGAAAACAGTACTGCTCAATTTTAATTACTTAAATATTTCTATTTATAACGAGACAGTATTTTTCCACCACCCATTTAAGCCAGAAGATGCAAGAATAAACAGTTACCAGAAGAGATAATACACACTAATCATTGCAAACCGGCATTTAAAAAATCAAACACAAAGAAATTAACATACAGTTTAGTTTCAGATCCCAGAAAGGTATAATTAACGCAGAAAGACTTGTGCATTACAGTCAAATTAACCACACAGGTACTTTTGAGACGTACAGGACACGTCCTACTAGACAGAACAGCTTCTGCTGTACTGAATACGGCCCGACCACCGTTCCCTTCTAGGAATTTCAATAACCTGCTGGCAGATCATATTCAGAGCAACAGAGGTAAAAGGCTCCAAAGCCAGGTAGCCTCAGAGCGCCAAAAGCTTCACTGCTGACAGGTACGCAAACGTCCGAGACAGGAAAGGTCCAGGAATGTCCCCATCCCAGTCCTGAATTTGAACTCTTACTGAAGTGACAGCAGCCACAAATGCCACCAGAATGCTTTTCTTCTTTTATTTATCTGGGGGAGAAGCAAAAAAGAAAACAAAGAAACAAAATACTTTTACGAACACTGTTAAGTTGACCTTGATTCAAATATTCCTTTTTTTGCAGGCCAAGTCTGTCTGTCCTAAACGCTTGCGACCTCCCTTCTCGCAGTCCGTATCTAAGTGCTGTCTGCATCAAGGCGGAAATGCCCAGAAGACTGATGCAGCATGAAGCAAAATAAAACCTCAGAAACATGAAGAATGTAGCAAAGCAGATTGGAAAACTCTTGTGAGACCTCTTAGAGGATACAGTTTGGAAGTAAAAATTTATGAAAAACATTACTTTTCAAACAGACAAAAGAAGTTCTGGCAAAGCTAAAATGTTGAGTGCCCATATAGTATTAAACCGTGCCTCAAGAATTGTTCCTAAATAAAAATATTTTAAAATAGCATCATTTTTAAGTTCAAATATGTGATTAGCTATTTTAAAAATTTTTCATTTTTTTTCTTGGAAACATTCTATGACTTCCAAAATATAGCTAAAGTATGAAAAAAAAAAAAAAACTCAGTAAAGGCTGTTATCCCTTTCACTGTCATTAGTATTCCCCTAGAGAAGCTTCTCAAAAAAAAATAAAAATAATCCCTAGGATTATTTTTCAAGAGATGTGAACAGCAATCTTCACTGTATTTCTTAACATTAGGAGACACGGAGGGACAGAAGCATACATAAGACACCTCATCTCTGTACAGTGATCATGCCAAACTCCACCTCAGGTACTACTGAGAAACTTTTGTAAAAAAAAATGCAATTTCTTTCTGCATTGCCTTTCTAGTTTCACTTGCAGTTTGCATGCATGAAAACAAATTTATAATCCTAAACATAAGCTTGTATTCTCACATTTTATTCCAGTATATAGCAATATAACACAAAACTTGACACCTTTACTGGGGTGAGAATGAAGATAAGAACCACCTGGATTTTTTTGTTTAAAAAATCATTTTCTATGACACTAAAAAACACCTCCAAGGTAAACTTTAAATATCATACTATAGGGATTCTTTCGCTGTTCTAAGCTTTCTGCTCACAGACGGAAAATATTTTTCCATTATATGACTTGTAGCAGAGACAGAAATCTAATTTGTTATTTTATTTGATTTACCAAAACTGAACATTAATTATTCAGGCCATATAATTAACTCCCAGCAGAGACAATATTCTAGATGAAGAATCAGCCTGGAGCAACCGACCCGAGCTGAGCAGTTCCATGCGAGGGACTTACTCCATCCGGGCTGGGCGTAAGAAAGCCCAGGCAATGCAAGAAGCCTTTCACTACACTATCTCGCGCTGTTCGTGCTCAGGACCCTCCGCTGCTTTATCACCTTTTCCACCCGTCTTCATTTTATTTCCACTTACTCCACGCTGCTCCCTCCCGCACCTCCCCAGAGCCCAGGCGGTGTGAGCAAGCTGGCAGTGCCAGTCCAACACCAAAGAGGGGAGGTGCATGCAGAAGGGCTCTCATGTGCCTGCGGTGAAACCAACAGCTCCTTTCCTCAGTTTTAGCCCTTTGCTTTTGGGGCAGAATGGCACTTTAGGGTGATTAAAATGCACACTTTGTGGTGGAGATAAAGACCACCTTACATTTTTGGGGACATGAGTGAAAGTTATGGGAATCACTCTTTCCTCCTTATCTCCTGTCACAGCTAATTCAACAGGATGCCCAGACCCTTCCCAATTTCCTCATGCGACATCATGGACTTCTAAGCAGAACACCAAAGCAAATGGAAAACCTGACCTTAAAACCTCCCAACAAGAGCAGAGCTCCATTTCAGGGAGCGGTGGGCGAGAGGTACCCTGCCCTGCGTGGCCTCCCGCCCCATCCTTCAGCGGTCCCAGACGGGACGGTGCCCCGGGCCGCCCGCCTGCAGGACCCTAGGCGGGGAACAGGAGCGAAGGGCTTTGCTAAGGTCCATCCAACTCCTCTGGCTGGTCGGAAAAGCCTTCTCTCTCTCCAGCTCCTAGCCTCCGCATGGCACAAGAAAGCCACAGGTGCCCGAGGCAGCAGCAAGAGCAATTCCAATAAAAACAGTTCCAAACACAGTGAATTCCAAGGAGAAGAGTATCTGCATCTTGAAAGCCTCCTGCATCTGGCAGAAAGCCATGAATGATGCTTAGATCTACTCAGCTGAAACATTATTTTGGGTCCATGGTTTTCTTGACAGAGAGGAAAACGAGCTCCCCTTTCTGACAACCTTGCAAAGGAGCTCTTCAGGCTGTGAGAAAACTTCATATTCTCTGCCTTCCTCCGTTTCATATTCCCAACACCACGGAAGTCACCAAAGCTTCTACGCCTTTATGGCTAGAAGTTTTGTTACTTTGTATGTGCTTCACATGCAAACAAGGAATAAGCTATTTTCAACTGCCTCGTGGGCTGCTAATACAGGCATTACTTTAAAAGTCAGAAATTTTTTATTACTGAGGTCAGTGGCAAGGTCAGTATTAGCAAATGTCTTTGCATCTTTCATCGTAGACATCCATCTGTACAGTATCAACAGTGATACTTTTTAATGCTTATAAACCATTCTCTCATCTTTGTAGGAAAAGAGCCACTTAGTGATTAGCATGTTTATGTAAGAGGTCTGCTGGCATCATTTCTCATCAGCAGGGTGAAGAAACTCATTCTTTTTCATCGCAACTGCAGAAGAGATTTCTTCAGACCACCCTTTGAGCCCTTCATCTCACCCATAAGCACGTAATATGAAAAAGGTTCAAAGATTTCAGTTTGTTGCTTTAGGCTGATATTAATTTCACAATTACTTATTTTAATCTGAAGCCTGTTCAGACCACTGGATAAGCCAAGATCACAGTAAGCCTTCTAAGAGAGAAGGAAGGAATTCAAACTATCATTTGAGCATACGTATATGTAGCATATCTATGCAAATACTTCATCTAAGGTATCACTGCTTTCCCAAATATAGGTCAGCTGTCTCACTCAACATGTTTAGCGAGTCCTTGGCATTACTTCACTGGACCACTTGTCATGGAGTTATTGGAGAGTTTCAGGCAGTACATACAACTGAAACTGCTAGACTAAGGATCTCCATCTCTAGCGTTTACTGGTACAGACAAATGACAGCATGAACAGAAAAAATATAAGCAGTTTTAGAAATAAATTAATCTTTAATGTTTTGCCTAGAAAACTGTCAGTTATCAGTCATGTTTCCTGATGTTATTTACCCATCTTCTCCAAGACTTTGCGTTCTTGTACCAAAGGCTTAGATAAAATCTATAGTCTTTTCATAGAACAGAAAAACATCTCTATATCTGTATTAATAAGGAAACACAGTTGGAAGCCAAGACAGCAAAGTTTCTAGGACAGTCTACAAAAACATGCAGCACAATCACCACTTTTTAGAAAAGATTATAAATCCTTGAGACTTTGGCTCCTAACAATGCAAATCCCTTGAGAAGTGGAGACTTCTAAATCACTTCACTGATTTAGAGGAGTTTATCACAGCAAATAACTTAATCACCCAAAAAACCCTCACATAGAGTATCTTATTATGACCTCTTAACAGTCTGTTAGTTTAATTTAAAATTTGAACAAAAAAAGACTGACATTCTATTACCAAGTGCTTGTCATTATATTTGAAGAAATATTTATTGTATCACTACTTTAGAGAAAACACTATCTGTGCATATGCAAGCAAGGATGAATGAGAAAGAGTGAAATTAAATTGGAAGGCTGGCTGACTCCGCTCTTCCCGCCACTGTCTTATTTAGATCCTATATGGTGAAGTGTATCCACAAATCCTTTTGACTGTAGCTATGCTTTATATTTCCTGACTTAGACAAGTAATCTTTCTGCTGCGGGTCTGAATTTAGAGCAGTAAAAGCTCGCTTTGCAGCAGTGAAGAGCGACGCTGATTTTGGAAGTTTGCAGAACGCCTTTAGCTGAGCTTCTTTAAGGATTCTGCAAAAAGTCATTAAGTTTCAGCATGTATTCGAGAAATATCATCCCCTAATCTGCAGATAAGCAAACTGATGTATAGAGCAGAAACATAACTTTTCCAAAATTAGTACCCATGGCAGTAAGAATTCAGGAATACTCACTTCCATTTCCAATCTCTAACCCACTCGTAGGTGTGTTATGTTATTTTCAAGGAATGAAGGCAGCTTTGATTTTATTCACGGTTATTAGAATTTACTCATCCTTGATCTAGATCCGCTGGTTCAAGATGTCTATCATGATATTCACTTTTGTCGCTTGTCCTGTGAGCACAGTCTGCAAGTACGTCTGTATTATTGATGACACAGAGCATGCATACATTAAGTCTTGTGAAAAGCTAAAACACAGGATAGAAGACTTTGAATATAGGTGGATGGAGAGATGGTAAAGCATAGAAGATTTATGCAATTTATCATATGGATCAGGTTCATATTCAGTTGTAGGTCACAACAGAAAATAAATGTGAACAATAATATTGTGAGTTCAGTCTATGTGGTTTTAAGATGAGAAAATCAACTTGGCACAACAGGTCATCTCTTAGTGGACTGAAACAGGAACTTATAGTTCATCACAGAAACAAGCTACCGGGTGGAGGTATGGACAAATTTGGTTAGCAGATAGCTTGCATGCCCTAAGCAACAAAAAGATGTTCTCACTTTCAACAGAGCAAAGTTCATTCTCAAAGGCTTTTGAGGAACACATGAAACTGCATGGTGAACCCAGTCACCACAGGTCTGCAGAAACTATGCTAAGGAGGCTGCTTCTGCACTCCTCCTGCCATTTCCACACGCAACCAAAGCAGTGTATGTGTAAAGTAAGCGATGCAGAAGAAAAAGAAGCTTTTGGGGTGCAAAAGGGGGAAATCTATAGCAACAGCAAGCTACAGAACAGATCTCATGAAGAAAATTATCTTTGCTGTTCCAAAAAATCAGGGAACACCTCATAATCTCCTTCTGTCTTATCTCATTTCTCTTCTGCTGTTTATCCTTCTGTAAAGCAGTTGCCAAACTGCTGGTGTAATTCACTAGCCTGTGTCGACAATATATTCAATGCACTTTACTTCAATGTAATGATTTCAGTATTAATAGTGAGCAAGCATGACACTCTTCTGTACTGTTAGCCAGAGTAACGCCAGCACGGAAAAGCTTTTTCTTTAGCACCTGGATAGACAGAAAAAGCTCCTTTGATGTTTTTCTTTGATGTCAAGGCAGAATTAGCTAGCTTTCAGTAGCATTAGGAGTGACTTGCTCACACTGGGTGCCAACTAGGGCTTCTCACGCTTTTATTTTTTTAATCTATGTGCTGTCAGGGGAAAGATAGGTCTCCTGCTAGCTCCTCTAGAAGTAATGAGTATTATCTTAAGGACTCCACATCTATCTCACACTTGCTGGTCCTTCTTAGAACAGGGTTAAGAATTCCCTTGTACATGGATGTCAGATTGCATTCTGCTAAGTGCAAACACAGACTGACCAGAAAATTTGCAGTAGTCAGTCTCTAGCAGCAGGAAAGGAGGTCACCAAACGGCAGTGCTGACAGCATCTCCAAAAACTCTGTGCTTTGTCAGTCCACTTCTGAAATCCAAACAGTAAAAGGAGGAGGCATGTGCAAAGAAATGTCACCAAAAAAGTCCTATATTTCAGAGGCCAAATTTTATCTATATCTGCTGTTCTGGTATTGGTAAAGAGGGATTTAAATTAACGCAACTGCTTTTAAAGTGGTGGCCTCTTTTATTCTCCCAGTGTGGAGAAACACATATCACTGTCTGGTGAGCAGGTTCAAAGATGACCCAGCATTTCTTCAGGGGTGACCACCCAAATGACACAGGCGGAGGTCAAGTCAACATTTGCATGTATCAACTTAAAACAACAGCAGTCATCACAACTAACGTTTTTGTAAGAAAAATGATCACTGGAGAGGTTAAGTGTGCTCTACAAAGAGAGCCATTAATGGTGTTGGTGCAGGCCTGAACACTGAGCCATGGGAAACAGCTGCTCCTTGAAGCAGATGGCAAAGGGCTTCCACCCAGAGTGAAGCCACCAACCTGATCGTTGCAGTAACTGCTGTGTTCAGCTTCCCCGAAAGATGCCTTCAAAGACTGACATTTCTCCGGCTGCAGAAAGAACGAAAACCCTGCCACTGTTTTACTCTCACCATAGCTGATATCGAACTGGATTGGAGAACGGCAATAATTCCAGGAAACGTAGGATTTCTCACCCATGAAGGGTAAGTATTATGGCTTCTTTCACAAAGTACTCATGAGCTACAGTAGCGAATGCTTCTTTTGAAAGTGAACAAAATAATTGTCCTTCTACAATGAAGAAATATTACTACCCTTCCTGGGAGATATATTTTTTCCTGCTCCATGGAATTAATTTCAATTTATTTCAAATGAAAATTTCTAATTTTAAACATTTCTGTCACCTACAGAAAATGAAACACAGTGGAAAACTGATTTTCCTATTAAAGAAGAACATCCCAAACTACTACTTTGCTCTTTTTTTTTTTTTTTTTTTAACTTATTAACATTTGGGAGTGGGTGACAAGTTGCAGAGGGAGTTTTTTTAGGTTGCTTGGATTTTACTTGAAAAGAAAGATCCAACAATACAGCTCTTTGGACTAAAAGAAACAACAAACAAGACTTCCACAGTACCAATCTACAAATGTACTTGCTTTGCAGCTTGCGCTTCTCAGCCTGTCCTAGTGGAAGATGTTAGCTATGCCACAAATTCTACTTCTTTTTGTCAGGTGAGTTTATAAGATCAGCTCACACTTCCATACGCTTTACTGATTTCAGAAGAGTTGCATATTACGTAATAACACTATGTGATGCTGATACTTGCCAAGCAAGTAACAGAAGACCATATCCAACTCATTTTGTGTGTAGTCAAGGAACATGTTTGAAGGTTAGACCTTTACCATTCACATGGCATGAGATTAAATTTAAAAGAAAGAAATACCAGTGTACACGTATCACAGTAAATGTATCTCTGGATTCTAAAATAAGTAGGCAAACAACGGGGCCAAAATATTGAGTCTAACTTATTCACATCCATTAATAAAAGCTGAGGATGTATCTAATTAGAGATGTCACTCAAACAAGAAACACAGCTTCAGAGAATATAGAAAAGTATATGCAGAGCTGTACAGCATTTGCATTTACAATGAATGCAAAGGAAGAGTTGAGAAATGCCCCCACTGGGTAGAAATAGGAAAAAATAAAACATACTGGGCAGACTTCTTCATGATGCCTAAAAATAACCCACATTGACAGAGCACATTGGAACAACCATCCCTTCTATATAGAATGGTGATACTTAAATCCAGGAAAATTAGATTTTCACCCTTACAGATAAAAAAAAAAATATATTCACAAAACAGCCATCTCCAGTAAACACCTTATTTATTCTTTGTACATCTGAAAATCAAAGTGCTTCTGGCATAGGGCTGGTTTGTGTGGTTACCTTCAAGGTTTAGTTGCGCACTGATTGCACATGCCTGAGCAACTGCTGCTGCTGTTAAATCCTGCAGAACAAGCAGTAGATCGGACTATAAGAAAGACCATATATGAAGGGGGAAGAAAGTCCATTTTTCAGTTTCTGAGTCACAATAACCTCAGAGTCTAGTAGCAAGATTTGACTCTTCCAAGCAGCCACTTCTACTCCACCAGCTCTGTATTACCAAGTTGCTCTTTTCGGTAAGCCTAGGTAAGCCAACTCATACAGTTGGTAGAAAATCATCAGTGGACAAAACAGTACTTACAGACATTTCTCAAGAGACCAAAATGTTCTTCCAACTTCCCTACAGCTCAGAGCCCAGCTTCAAACAGTACCTTTTACAGTGCAACATCTGAAGGCTGCCAAATGCCACCGAGAAAAATAGTAGATACTCAGGACCTAACTTCTAGGGAGCTCTGGAGTCCTTCATTTCAGAATAAAATATGGCATGCCAATTTGGATGTACTGTGAACCATAGAGCTACAAGGGCTTTCAGATGAAAGAACCTCGCCTGATCATCTATGTTAATCCAAAACCTACTGTTTTCCTCCTCTCCCCCCTCATGATAATAGGAAAGATTGTTGTAAGTGTAGTTTAGGACAAACCAGTGGAGAACTTTGTGTACAGAAGAGCAAGGCCTAGGGCTATGAGCCGCATGGAGCGGAACGTGCATTCAGACAGGAATCTACCACATCCTGGCAGACTCCTAATTATCAGGTTATTCTGCAATTAAAGTATATTTACAGAAGGTCACAGGTTTGTCCCTATTCTGTGCCCAATCAAACATTCAAACCCTAAGCAAAAAATTGTCAGAGGTGATGGATGTATTGCAATGAAAAGTCTCAGTTTGGATGAACTAGCATTTTCAACAAAACTCTTCCCCCACTTGTAAATTAGACCTCTGTAGAAATGCTCATGATTTCTGGTAGACCTCAGACCCTTTACTGGGTAAGCCAGATTCAGAATTCATCACTAAATCATTTGCTTAAGCTAGTAAAACATTTTTTGATTGCAGTGGAATAGGATCTTTGCAAACAATGAAAATCATACTGTTAATAGAGAGGAAGAAGCAACAACGTATTATGAATGTATTATATTTAGTGTCTTAGTTGATCCTTTACAATAAAAAGGAACAAAGATTGCCCTGGAAGTAACACATACCTAGATACAGAGACAGAAAGGGAGGGAGGGAGGGAAAAGAAAAATGTGAACACACATATGCAATTAAATGATCACTAGTGCAATTAGCCATAAGACTGCTGACAAGACAACGTTTTTCTTGTCTCCTCCTAAATGTAGTTTTATTTTAACTTCTGACTGCAAGTTCCAGAGGAGTGCTGAAGTCAAAATTTTGTTTGCTCCCCTGATAACACAGTATGACAAAAGCCTTCATGAAAAATTTCCCTTATCTTGGTCACGTATATATACATTCAATTACAGCTGAACTCTCTTTTTTGGGGAGTGGGAGAGGTAATCTATAATTATAAATAAATACTCAGGCCAGAAGTTGCAACTTTATATCCCTGGCCTCTCTTTCTCTGGTTTTCTCAGAGTTGCTCCTCACTAAAGGCAGGGCAGGAATTATTTTACTGAATATATGCTGGAGTTCGAGAGAGGAGATATAAAGCTTTCCTTCTTACTTTCAAATTTCTAGCCCAAATTTACTCATGGCCATCTATTTCCAGATAGTTCTTGAGCTACATTTTCCTCCAGATTGGAAAATTCTTCCGTTCATCATCAGCTCATCAGATGTCCAATTCTCTAATCTTTGAAATAACCTTTCCTGTGAGCTCTCTTCTGCATCCCAGCTTTAGTGTATTTTTCTTGAAAAGCAAAACCAAAAACGTATGATGCATTAAAGATGAGGCCTTAATGGAGAACTATGTTTAGGAGCAACAACCTTTTCTGCATCTTCAGTCCCCTAACTAGAATACTGTATGATATCTGTTTCACTTGGTCATATTGCTCATTCATGGCTCCTCTTACGGAGCCTCCTCTTGTATTAATAAACACTCAGCCCCGTTTCAAAGAATGTGCCTACCAGATTAAGGAGGAAATTCATCTTTTTGCTTCAAAATGTACAGGCTTGCACCCTAGAATAGTGTATTTCATAACATTTTTACCGCTCTAATCTCCAAGCTCATCCAGTTCTTCCTAGAGCATATCAGTCCTCTCCTGTACTGACTATAACTGCAAATATTCCATTATTAGTAAATACCAGCATTTTGTACCCAGGTCATCAGTGGAAAAACAAAACTTACTGAACAAAACTCATTCTTTAGAAAGTCTTACCTATAGCCTTTTATTTAGCAACTTGCTTCCCTCCCCCCCCCCAAGCTTATCTACAGTACTGTATTTGGACAGTAGTGTACTCAAAGGAAAAAGTATGCAGTTCTGCAGTCATACTCAAAACAGAACAGTGTCACAGTACTGACACTGTAATATTCAGGGAATTCTTTCCTGGACTAAACTTGCAGAGAAACAAAACACAGGATAACAAGAAGGGGAAAGATGGGCTGGAGCGCACAGGTTTCACTTTTAAGCTAAAAAAGCATCTGAAAGGATAAATTAACTTTCACTGATCAATATTTATTCCTGTTGTATCTGCCTTGAAACAAGAACTGCAGGGATTTAGATAAAGAGATTTAAAGGCCATCTAGTTTCACTGCAATTTCTGTAAGTACTCTCAGTAAGCTCTCTGGGGAGTGGTATTTTGAAACTCCGTATAGATACTGCAACAGATTTATCTCCCTATCTAGTCTATATCAGAATTTGCTCTGCAAGGTCCTGCCATGAAACGTAAAATGTATGCCTTTAATTTCAAAAATGTACTCCATGATCTCTCAAGCTTTTGTTTCATTTTAATGCACAACGTGATGACCAAGAGCAAACTCAGCAAAACAGACTAAATCAATTCCTTAATTTTATACAATCAGGCAAGAGAAAGTAGCTGGATCCAGCTGTGATTCTAAGTATTACAGTGTGCACGATACTAACCACTAATATACTGCTATTAATGTTGCAGGCCTCAAGGGAGGTTCTACTACATGCAGTTTTGGTAAAGCAAATTAACTACTGTTTTTTCAGACCTCAAACATACTGATCTACAACAGAAGTTTCAAGGCAGGTTGCTCATGCAGCATTCTCTATGTGTGACTCTCATTCCCGGAAATAAAATCATTTTCTCGTCTACAATAGGTTATTTACTGACTTTCAGAAGATGCTATAAAATATTTTTGTGGACTGTTGCTGCTGTTGGGTCGTGACAAGAGTCTATAGGTGACAGGGAAAGTGTTCACAGCTTTTAGGGGTTTCTTGAGTATACCACTGGGGATATTTTTGGTAACATCCAACCTACTGGTCTGACTGCTTTCAATAACACTGAAGAAGTCCAAAATAAAATATATTCTCTTCCAACATCATAGCGTGTTTTATATGTTCTGCTCATCAGCCTTACTACATCTACAGATGATTTTATCAAGGCAAACTTGGTTATCCAAGTGGACGAAGAGCTAAACACACTCAGACAATCACATGCATCACACCGCTATATTTTGGTGTAGAGATCTTGGTTGGAGGACTGAGTGTCAGGACTTGCAGGTCCTCTTCCAACTCTGCCACTGTCAGGCTACTTGACCACTGGCCAGTCACTTTTTCAAGGTTTCATCACTTTACAGAGTGCTTCCTCAGGGTGCCGCACGTTGCCTAATATTTCTTAACCGGAGTATGGATACAAACAAGTTGTGGTGAGACGCAAAGCAAGTGTATTTACTTTCTGTTATTTTATGCATGAAGTAACACTCTGGAGGCCCCTACCCTTATAAACACAAAACAGTGAAAGTGTTACAAGCTACCTTGTATTTGCCATGCCATGAGTATATACAGGTAGTAACTGTGGTGCATGGAGTCAACGAGCTGTGAATCCATGTCCTGGCCTGCTTATCAGTTGTTTGTAAAGTCACACTTTAGGCAACATCCTATGCCTAAAATACTATTTTAAATAGCTAATATTATTCTAAATAATAGCAGATACACTGTTTCTTTTGTCTGAGGAGTTTGACATCTAACCAAGTCTAGCAATGAGTCTGAACAGGATTTTATGAATGTCAAATAATAAAGACCGTTTCAAAGACCAAACCAAGTGTTAAACATAGCAAACAATAGTTTTAATGAGTTAGAAGTAAGAAACAAAAAGTCTTCAAAATGGGCATCATTCCTCTCCTATGTACCTTTTTCTAAAAGTGGAATCACAAACAGGGTTAGAAGAACCCTGCAGGATTCAAGTCATGCGAGCTTGCAAACTGCACCCTAAGGATTCAGCCTGCAAAGTCCGTAGATGAAAGCTTCCTTGGAAGCTCAGTTCTGTACTCCTATACTCATACAAACTTACTGCCTCCCATGACCAGATCCCCGACTTTGACAGAGCTTTGAAGTGGAAATCCTTAGACCTTCTCCAGCATGAACTTCCTACAGGAGGCCAGAACTTGAAATGAGAACATTTAGGTTTTAATGTAATTAAAATCTAGAAACATAACTTCTAAAGTCAACTGAATGCAACTGAGGAAAATGGACAAGAAATGAAAAGGTTTATAGAAAACTACTCCCTAGACCACAGTGCCCGTGCAAGCAAGTTTGTGCTTCTACATTTAGCTGTAGTTAACTCAGAGGCAGTTGATGTAAATACTGCGTAGTCAAACTAAGCACCTGTCTTTCTGAAAACAAAAAGATGATCTTTATGCCTTTTTCTTTATTCACTATTACTTATTCTTAGCATTACAGTAATCATCCTGTTCTTACATATCCTTGACAAAGCACAAGTATGAAGTGATTTCAATATACGCTGGAGTTCAAGAGGGGAGATGTAGGGTTTTCCTTCTTTCCTGGTCTAGTTTTCTACTGCAACTCCCACTGTAGGAAATTATGCTTTCCCTACACCCCTACCTTGTGGCCTTTGAATACACATACATCCTGCTCTCAGACTTGACAAATCAGGAAGCACAAATGTGATGGCAGTATTTGTACAGTCTTACAAACTGTTCCACAGCATTGGTCAGAGTGGCAGAATACAAATCAATCAACAACAGAGGAACACATTTTTCAAATCGGAAACAAAAATATTAGAATAAAATTCATAACACAACAAATGACCCAGAGCACAAAATAGAGTTCATTGGGCTCCAAATCAGCCTAAAATTAAGAAAAGACTTCAGAATTAGGAAGCTCTGAAAGGATTAAATAAAATACCTCTGCGAAGCTTCCTTTGAAAGGCGAACACAACAACTTTCCCAAAGAAGCAAAGAACCTCTGCATAAAATCTCAGCAAATACAGGAAAGGGATGCTAAGAAATAATGGAAATGTAGGTACCAGAGCACACAAACTGATGTGATCAAGATAAATAGACCCACATAACCTATTAACCAAACTCTAATATCCTCTGCCACATGACAACTGCAATAGCTACTGGGATTTAAGCGCATTTAAATGCATTTAAGAAAAGGTTTCCAGATTGACTGCAAGTGCTTCACAGGAACATGGGCAGACCCTTTGAGGAACCCACATTACATATCCCAGACTTTTCATCAGCATGGCATAACTGTAAGAGGATATTTCAATCCACCCTTATCCTTCTGTAATAACAGCCTTGACTTTCTGCAGAGATGTTAAACTTAAGGCTTTCTAAGCACATAAAATACAAAGAGATGTCCCTCAAGAAGGTTTTAAAAGTGCCAGAGAGGACAGACACTAATTCCCCCAAAGAAACAGATCCTTAACTGACTTACATGCTTAGGAATACCTCCACATATGTATCTCATCTTCAGGTTTCTAAGTTATTCTTAAAATCTAGCTCCAATATGCAAATCTTCCAGTCTTTTTATGCACTAGTACACTTGGTTTTGTAAGGTCAGAACTACTCAAGGCTTATCCACACTCATAAGTTATTTTGCGTTATTTTTCCATTTAAAAAATTAAGAATAACTGTTGCAAAAGCAGTGATCTGCTCTATACCACTAGTGCTAAAAAAACCACCAGCTTACGATACATCCACACAGTGTTGCACTGGTCTCAAATAAATCTGGTAGTGATGTGTCCTCCCTCTACATTTTGCATGTCCTAGCAGTCTCTTCTGCTGAGTGCTGGAGGCCCTGGACAGAGGGAACTGGAACTCCTTCATAAAATATACATTGATTAAGGATCTCCCCTGGGGATCTAGCAATTCCTGTAGTCCTTGCAAAGTATCACCATTTCAAAGCCACCTCCAAGAAGATGCTGTCGATCGCTGCAGCTGCGATAGTCACAAGCGCAAACAGGCACTGATGCTGCCAGCGGTTCAAAGATGGCCATGGTGATGGGAAGAGGAAGATGTCACTTCTG
Organism: Rhea pennata; assembly: GCF_028389875.1. Taxonomy (NCBI): domain Eukaryota; kingdom Metazoa; phylum Chordata; class Aves; order Rheiformes; family Rheidae; genus Rhea; species Rhea pennata. The sequence continues at coordinate 14,257,909 of NC_084667.1, read as the reverse complement.
CATGGACTTTTCTTAGAGTAGTGTGAGCTGCCAATCCCAGATTCAGCCAAATGGCACTGACGGGAAGCACTGAAGATCTAGCAAGATTGGAACTGGCAGATAAGCTATGTTCCTGGACACTTCTGCACTCAGAAGAAGCTGCTGAGACAGCTCTGGTTTTATCAGTCCATAGGCAGTATCAGAATACCCGAGCTCCTCCAAAAATGTCTCCTTTCAGGGTGATTTTGCTGCTGTTCTATGAATGAATTATCTGAGCAACTTGGAGATAATAAATTCACAGTGACAATTTTAGCTTTCTTAATGGAATCTTTTTCAAGGTTTCATAAATAGCCTAATTAACAGGTGGGAAGAAATGATTACCTGAGAAATGTTATCCTCCAAAATACTATTTGAAGAGGCTCATTCATTAGTAAGATCTAGGCAGCATCATTTCTCCTGTCTTCTTCCTGTGCTTAATCTCTTGAGGATGAAATGACTTAGTCTAATTTAGGGATTAATATAAGAAAGTATTCTCATAAAATGCATTTGCCTGTCACACACAGGAGGTCAGATCAGCTGGCCACACAGCCCTTTCTAGCCATAAGTCTATGAAATTATCTACTTACTGAAACTGTCGTTAAAAATACGCTGAATTTTGGAACAAGTGATAGCAGGTGGCAAAAACAGAGAAAGGCTCAGGGAACATAGTTATCTTCTGCTCAGTGCACTTCGTTCTTTTGAAAACTATTTTATATAACATCCTTATAGTTTTAGAGATAACCTTAGATTTAATACAGGAGGTCAGTCTCCTCCTTGGTTAGGGCACAAGGGATGGGTACACTCTTTTTCCTGTGTAGGAAAAGAACTCACTTTTCAGGCAACTATACAATACTAATTATTTGCCTATGCCTTGTTAGAAATTTTATAACTGAGCTACCAGTGTAGAAAGGGACGATGGATTCTTACTTTAAAGAGATAAAATTGGGCAAAAGGCTTCTCAACGGCCTAGCAGATTTTCATTCCTTTCTTTTTTTTTCTTTTTTTTTTTTTTAATGTGACTTAATGGAGAGAAAGAAAAAAGGGGAAAAAAAGGAAAAAAAAGCAGCTAAGGAACCCTATGGAGTGCTTAGGGTTGGGTAGGGATAAAGTGTCAGAAGGGAAGGAGAAGCCCCTGCAACTGTCAGAACGGTTCTTTTCTCGTCCTACCATTCAGTGCAAAGAAAAGCACCGAACATTTAACACGGAGCACAGCAAGCTTCCAAATGGCTTTCTGACACCTGAGACGGAGCTAAAGCAGCTACAAGTCTGCTTAACACAGAAAATCTCATCCGGGCCCCAAAGCAGACACCACTTTGTGTGGCTGCTGAAGTTCTGCTAAAAGCTCGAGGAAGGAGAATGAAGCCCACAAGAAGTGAATGAAAAAAAGTGTTACATTAAAATTCCCAAAAGACAAAACTTCGAAACCGGGAATTCTGGAACGTCTGTTAAAAAGAAAAGGCGGGGGGGGGGGAAGGGAAATCAAAAGCCCCAAAACGTGGGGAGGGGTGGTGGGAGGAATCTTTTTTTGTTGTTGTTTTCCCTCTTAGGATGAGAAGAGAACCTAAAAAAAAAAAAAAAAAAAAAAAAAAAAAAAAAAGGCTTTTAATACTAATCGCTTTTATAGATGTTGTCTGCAAACTTTAACAGGAGGATTAATTTGTTTCCATATACCTTGGGTAAATTGGATTCAGTTAACAATCAGTTCTATCCTTTAATGCTCCTTGCTCCAAGATCAATTTCTACAATTGTGGAAGGAGATACAATGCAAAGCTCTGCTGTCCGAAGGTATTCGAGAAGCTCAAAGCGTGGCAATTCCCGAAGATCAAAGATCCATTGTGTTATTGACACCATTGCTGTTGTTCAAAAAAAAAAAATCTCCAAATTAAGGATTTCTTTAACTTGATATGTCATCACTGCTGCTCTGACCAAAAAAAAAGGGGGGAGTGGGGGTGGAGAGAGGGTTAGCCAGGAAGAGTCTTTGCATAATTCCCATTCCTTCTGTTTCATTTCAAAAAAAAAAAAAAAAAAAAAAAAAAAAAAAAAAAAAAAAAGTATAATCGCCACTCTTGCATTAGGCCAGTGCTTACACATCAAATCTGTAATTATGCCCAGCTGTGATAAGCTGTCCCCACCTGACCAATGGGGCAACCCTTTTAAAAGTTCCAAGGATGTTGAAAACAAAAAATAACCTGTAGATGCAGATGCAAAATGCCTGCATTTCACCCTGAAACAAGGGTAGTTCTCCTCCTCTCGATCTGTATTGGACCCTTGGGCAGTCATATAAGACAAGTTCTATTCGATACACTGAAAGCCAGAGCAGGTTTACTGACAGAAACCTTCCCTACTCACCCAGTCAAAGCATTGGAGGTTTTGAAGTTAGAGACAGTATTGAAAAAGAACATTATTTTTCTTTTCTTTCTTCTTTTTTTCCTCCAAGCAATCAGAGGAGATTGGGAAAGAGCAGAGTCTCAAATTTAATGAAACACTAGCTATTCTGATACAAACCAAGGTACCATCTAAATAGGTAATTACACATTTCTCACTCCTCCTCACAAAAAAAAAGTGAGGTTGCAGGACTGAATTCTCAAACAGATACTGCTCTGGATAACGAAGGCTTCTCATCCCACTCGCTGCATCAATCCGTCCCTAATTATTCTCCAGTGTTTGGAACAGCTACCAGAATACCTATTTCATTTATCAGACCAAGAGCAAGATAAATGGAGATGTTTACGACTAGATGGTGGGAAGGGATGGGCATAGCCAACAACGGTCACATTTGTCCAGGTCAGCTGAACTGCAGTTTAAATTAAAAAAAAAAAAAAAAAAAGGTAACTTTTTAAAAACTGGGTGAAGCGTAATGAATTGCTGTTTTTACAAGCGAAAATACTTTTAAATAAATTGCAAGAGTATTAAAGCTACTCTAGTAGTCCAGTTAAACTAAGTTTAAGTTGTACGCCACTTGTAACTTTCCCCTTTTTAGGGGGTATAGGTCATACTATACGAAACGACTCGGTCATATGCCGTGTCTGAAATAGTACCATACATTCACTCCATTTTGCCAGTTAGCTTTGATAAGTATACTACACTGTTAGTACTATGAGCATGGAACTATGCACAACATTGCAGAAATTTTAAGGTGGGGGAGTTGGGCATTTTCCTGGTTTTACTAGGAGATTTAATTTGATGTACTGTATCATATAAAGAATATTAAGCATTTTCCCAGCTTAAAATCAGTTTCACATTCAGGCAAAGATCAAATCTTAAAAGATTCAACCTAAAAGTTTCTGAGATTCTAAATGCACATTTGATTAATAATCCCTAATGTTTGCCCTCACAGTAGTCCTCACAGTATACTCAAATGCAAAAAAAAATATCAACACAAGCCCTTGAAAAGACAAAGAAAAAAAAAAGGTGTTAAAAAGTTTAGCTTTTTCCCCTCTCCACAATAATGTTTACAGACCTGGAGCACAATCCTAACCAACAGGTTTTGTAGTTATCAAGTATCTTAGCTTTACTGTACCATTTAATCACCTGCAAACATCATTTATTGCCTTACATATTCCTCCACTGTGAACGTTATCCTATAATTAAGAAAGATGAAAGTAAATAATGTCACAAAAACATTAATACTCTTTTATCGAGTACAGTCATAAAAAGCAACTAAAACACATCATCCCACATACTTAAAGATGGCAATAGGACCGACAGAGGCATTTAGAAAAAAGGCTGGGCGTTTTCACCTTTTTCCCCTCCATATATATATAAAATGCCAACAACACCAAACTCAGAATATTCAAATCACAAGTTGGATTATAGACTTAAACAAAGAAAAAACAACTAGATATCTCACACATATCTGATATAGTCATGGTGGTGGGTCTCTCCAAACCAAACCAATGCAATAACCTTTCCCATATGTTTGAGTTAAAGAGGCAGAAATGCAAGTCCTCAATCTCTGTTCACTTTGAGTCTGACATTACTTATTTATTAATCCTCTATATTTCTTTTACAAAGTGCTTTTGTTAATGATTCTTTGCTGTATTAAGGATGAGAGTGCACAGGAAAAGCCAAATAAGACATAAAGTGTACTAATGGAAATAATTCAAGACTTTTCAGAGGAAAGTATCTACCTGTTTACAGACCTTCACAAAGGAACTTAAAGGCAACTGTATAGAGCTATAAATACACCCAGAATATAGTATGAAAACATATTTTTCCATCAGAGGTTTCGCCTTCTGAAGCAATAGTGTAACTTGGATTGCTTCTCTCTGGGACTCTGTGTATTTAATAATTCTAGTATTTGACTGACAGATCTACAGTTGATGATATATCTGTTAACAGCAGCACACCAACAACATATGGGAAACAACTAGGTGACTAGCTGATCATAAAGCCGACCACGAACTATTCTTATGACCAGCTGGCCACCTTGATTGTTCCTTCTCAGTTTTGGCACAGAGAAATTGATAGTCAATTCTATAACTTAGATTCTGAAGGCTGAGCAGTAATTTCTGCATCTTTAACCAATGCAATAGCACAGAGAGGATAATGTTCTCATTAAATGCCAAAAGAACCCACGCTGTGTCTATAATCTGATGGGCTCTTCCAATATACCAAACACACTTTAACATACAAGACTTTGTCGAGGGCTCATCTGAAACACTTTGTAATTCAGGTCACTCATGTTCAGGAAAGATGTATCCAAACTGGAACAGGTGCAAAGAGGGGATTTGAGGATAATCAGGGAAGTAAAGAGCACATATTTCCTAGAGATTACAAGCTTGACCTGTTTAGTCCTGCAGAGTGAAAGCTGAGAAAAGCTAGGATTGCTCTTGCAGCACAACCCCTCCCTCCCAGGAGGGAGCAGCACGATTAAGTCAAAGAACAATGACAGCAGTGGAGCAAATGGGTATAAACTTGCCCATTAAGATGCTTAGCCTAGAAATGTGAAGAGGATTTCTAAACAGGCTTAAACTTGAGATTGATTACTTCATGAAAGGAATTAGGAGACACTGCAATAGCAGGGACTGGAGTCAGAAGCCCTCTCATATTCTGCAGATTTTAAGCAGTTCAAATTAGAACTACTTCTTCTCTCACCACTCAGGCACAAAAGGGGCAAAGTGGCATCTTCTGGGCTCCTGCTTCCTCTAAGCAATCTCAGCTCATCCCACAGTCCAGGCTGCTCACGGGCCCTGGCTGCTACCTGAATTCCAGTTTCCTGACTTGTGCCTTCTGCCCAGTTCCTTAGGAAGCATGAGTAGAGTCTGTGCTACAATCTAATTAGAGACCTCTAAGAAGAAAAGGGGAGAGCAAGCAGCAGCTGAAGACTGGTTTCAGCAGTGGAGAGCGTGTGCACACGAGAGAGGAAGCATGTGCATATGCCCCTGCAAGAATTCTGAGTTCCACAGTACCTCGGAGAAATGCTCAGCGTCCTTGCAGCATGTCTACAAAGACTAGAGTAAGACTGGAGAAGCTTGCACTTTTATACTTTGCTTTGGTCTTCTTGCAGACTGAATATGCCAAGCATTTTCCAGATTGTTCATGTTTTCAGGGTTTTCTTTCAAGAGTATATGGAACAATTAAAAAAAAGTCTGAAATTCAGAGCATAATTCTGCAACAAGGGATAATTCTGCATCACAGAAGTCAGTCCTAGAACACAGGATGACTTGGATTCTGCTTTATACTTCACATAAAAAATCACATGGCTCAGGTAATTCAGCTTCATTAATTGGGAAGATAGGCAAAAACAGGCAATCTTTGTCATCCGTCTGCATCAGAGACCGCCAAGAAAATAGCACCAGGTGCTGTGATCAGAATGTTATTTCACTGTGGCTGTTTTTAGTCTTCCAAGAGGGAATAAAAATTGATCTCATTAAAAAACAAACAAGACTATTTGACTACTTGAGCTAAAGAAAAAAAAATAAAATGGAGTCCACAAATGTTTCTGGTAAAATATCACCGTTTTTCACAGTCAGAACTTGCACAATGGACACTGTTTAAACAAGTGGAATTTAATGTATGACAAAATAATATCTTCACTTGTTTGTTCAGATTCAAGGGAGTGGGGATTGCTGAGTAATGCAGCTAAATCACTCTTGCTGCTTGTTAATAAGAAGCTTGATAAACTAAAAAGGAGAGCCAGTTCTCTGGTCACAAGAAGGACCTTCACAGGTGCTTCTTGAGAGTCAGTCATTGCATTGCTGAGAGAACTGGGGCAACAGTCTCTCCTCATTTAAACTGCTATAGATAAAATATGAAAGTGTGGACTAGCACGTTAGTAAAGGCAGAGACAGCATCACAAGAGAGGTAAGAGTCTAGCCCAAGATCTTCATACATCCTTAGCACAAATAAATACAAGTCCTGGGGTATGGCCAGTCCAGGAGCTGGTCCCCATCCAGCATACTGACTGGAACAATATTGTTGGTTGGTCCTGAGACGCTACAGAAATCAAAGTTATCATTAATTAAGGTTACTTGAGAGATTTTGCACTGCACAGTATTAAGCTCAAGCTTCTGAGCTGAGAAGTATATCAGTTCTAATGATAACATTCCCCAGCCCTTTATCCAAGCCCAAGACCAATGGACCAGCTTTCTCTAGAAGCTGATCCACTGCCTGTAATTCCCAAAGCGCTACTCAGGAACGTAAACTCAAACAAGTGATCCAGCTGGCTGGAGAGCTGCACTGTGGATGCTCTGTAATGAAGGCAGTTTGTCACTATGTGACAGTAAGAGAACAGTTGTGACTCATTTCATAGTCTACTGAACATGAAATGAGTTTGTTTCCATCTGTGATGAACTGTGCCACCTCCTGCGATACATACTAGGAACTGCTGCTATCCTACCTTCTATTACAATGGTAAAAATTAAAGACTAAGCAGCACTGAGTTCTTACATTTCTACTGCATGAGACAATCACTGCCAAAGTTTTGGATCCCACTGAACTGACTTTTAGATCTGAAGATTAGCCCTGTGAAAAGCAGAGGTGGAAAGTGTTGGTCCACTGCCAAAATGCAACATTCGTGTTGACTCTGAAGTTCCGTTCGCTACTTACTAGGAATCCCCAGCAAAGACACAGAGGGCTGCATATTTCCAATGATTAAAAAAGAGGGGAGGGGAGGAAGATATTGAAAGAAAATATATTAGAAGATACTAGAAGAAAAAATATTGTAATGGTTTCTCATAACTTGCATTGTCATCATTGTTCTAACATCCGGTCATCAACCACCACAGCTTTCCAGACTACAGATCTAATATGATGGTATTATCCATCCCTTTCCAAGAAGGAATTTCCAAGGGACTGTAGTAAATCCTTTAGTCCCTGCAGCTGAAATACAAGAATCCCAAGAGCATTTCAAAGTCAAACACAGCTCTCCTGCTACACCTCACTGCTCACTCCATCACAGAGGGAGAATGATAGGTCATTACAAGAGTCCGAAGTTCTTTTAACCACCTTTCCACAATATGGACCCAGGGCAGCAACTGGAAACATGAGATGAAAGTTGCCTGAACCTACATTAGTGTCAAATGGCTGGTGACCAAAGAGACCATTATATGTTCACCTGGTTAAAAATTTCCAAAGGCTTTGATCTGCCATTTGAAAGTGAAAATGGAATAACATGTCAAAGTCTAATGAAAATACATGGATTTCAACAAATATTTAATAAATATCATCCAAGTTAAGCATGGATTGATATCATGAAACTCAGTACTTTATCTTGACACAGTCAAAGTTTCATTACCACTGTCATCTTTCTTGCGACATATTCAATTATTATGTCATTTTATGCCATGACAGTCAAAATATGTTTGTGTATTGGGCACAAAGAGATGACAGAGGTTAAATAAAGCATTCAAGAAAATTAGAAATTTCAGCTTTACCGCAGTGAAAAAGCCCTCACTTTTCCCAATACAGAATTTCACAATGGTATTCTATGAAAATGTCAATATTCTGATTATTTTTTCCAATTCTGAATGAAAAACTTAAATATTGCAATTTCTAGTACACTGTAGCTTTCAGTTTCCGACTAACTCAGATTATCAAACCTTAGCAGATAGTGCATTCCCTGCAACAGGTATTTTGTTAGCAGTATGTATGTTCTAACGCAGCGGTAAAGCTTCAACAGAAAGTTTTAGAGTTGCGTGCATTGTGCTACTGTCATCACTACCATGACACCATTAACATACTTTTTAAAACAAGATGTTTCATTTACTTTGCAATAAAAGTGTATCAAAATCAGAGAAAGAAAGAAAAAATAAAACTGGAAAACTTATTTTCCAGATCAGTACATTTAATGAGCACCACAGAAAAGTGGGACCTTTTTTGTCCCCTTCTCTTTCATCAAAGGCAAAAGATGTGGCAGTTGAAGTCTAGCTGTAGGTGTTTCCAAGCTGACATGTGACCATTAATGGCAACGAGTTGCACCGTGATCTACCTCCAAGTGGTATCCAACTACTGCCTGAACAGCCCAACGTCTATTCCCGAGTGCAAGCACAGCTAGGAACAGAGCCAGGAACTACTGTTGCTGACAACAGTAGTATCTTTGTAAATTTAATTCAGGAAAACTAATTTTTGTTGTGTAGGATTGGAACTTGCAGGATTCTGAAATTTAATCGCAGTCTAAAAACAATCCCCTGAGCATCTCAGCTACATCGCTTTCCTTCATCCGTCTCACTCACTCCCTTACTTTCTCACAATTTCATTTCAGTGCTATTTACAGCTATCCGTAAAATCAAATTTCATATAATAAAATCCAAACATCCTGACAATAAAGAGCATTGTGCCTCACAGGCATTTTTAAAAAGGTGAACTGACATTAGATCAAGCACACGTCCTGTTTTTCTATTACGCTACGCTAGTTTCAAAGGAATTGCAAGGCTGAATTTCAAGAAGTGTTGGTAAAAGTGTTTTAAAACTAAAAGTGAACTACGGGGTCAAACCTTGAAGAAGCTTATAGGCAGTTTAGAAGAAAACTGACGCTCTTTGGGGCAGAACAAGAACACTTTTGGGCTGCCCAAACACGAAAACAGAGTCCTCCCCCCCCCCCCCAGACTATTACACCTCAGCCAGGGTACAGGCTGAAGGAGCGCTCGCAGAGAGCAGAAATGAAAGCCTGGAGAACCCATCGGTTCGTTTTCTTGCTGAAACAGGTAAAGCCCAACAAACAGTGATGGAACAACGAAGAAACTTTTTCTTCTCTGAAACCTTCAATATGTAGGCAAATTACGAGCGTTCAAGCTTGGGTAACTGGAAGTGAGGGTGCAGCTTCCACGTTGGTGGAAGAGTATCTTCCCTCATGGGCATCCTGGTGTGACTCTATCTCAGAGGCCAGAAATTTTCTCTGGATAAATTATTTTCATGAGCCACTGATGACTCATTCTTGGCAGAGTGATTTAACTCCAGTCAGCAAAGCTGAATTCCAGCAAGAGGAGGCAAATCGCCCTGGTCTTTCTGACACTTTGACAGCAGAACTGAATAACTTCTTGTTAGCAACTCCCCTCCAGAGCATCACTGAATTCAAGGAACGTTACAAATACTATTTACCAAGGAAACACCAACACTGGCAGCAAGAAGCTCATTAAGGGGAATAGCTATCATCATTAGACAGGTCGTCCTTCCTTTAGGATTTTCTGAGGCACGGAGCTCCTGCTAGTTCAGCTCACTCTCCAGGGCTATAATTACCTCCTGACAACTAGGTGTGATTGTATGGGGGAAACTTCATGGAAACACTTGGTTTCATACAAACCAGTTAAATGCTGAAGGTTTTAGCATGTAAAAAGGCTTGAAAAGACTGTGTCATTTTGTCAGCGGGCTGTTCAGCAGCAAGTGTTTGCTGTGTAAGAATCATCATCTGATTCAGCCTTTTAATGGCCTGGTGGTGTTTTGTCCCCACTTCAGAGAAGCGAGAGGAAATTAAATAATACTATCGCATCTGACGTTTTGCAAACGTACGATACACCACTGAAATTAACAGACCTCTATTTTAGAAGACTACGTCTATTCTGGCAAAAAAATATTAGAACAGAAGAGACCCAAGGGAATGTAATCACACATTTTTTCTTCAAATAAAATTATTTAAATATAGAAAAGATCCTTTGCTGAGAAGAACTAGCAGCACCAAAGACAGCCTGTCAAAATGACTTGCACAGTTAATCCCTGTGTATCACACTGCATATTTACCCACTGATATAATAAGATTTGCATTTCTCTAGATAAGAATTCATCAACACTAATATCTTTGGCAGAAAGAGGATAGAGAATGTGAATTTTGTAAAGAGTGTTTTTAAGTAATGCCAAAATTATGGTTCGCTTTTTCTTCCATCTAGCTTCCATTCTAAAATACATTGATCACAATTCAATACTATCCTAATGCTAGCAATTTGCAACACTGGCAAAATTTAGAAACACCATATCCAACTGAAAATGGATGCTCGAGGGAGTACATTCATCACAGCAACATCCTTCCTAATCTCAGAAGATTTGGGGAACCTTAATATCACTAAGTGAGGCATGGGAAAACTCCTCCTTCTCAAAGAACACACAGGACTTTCAATTTTCTTTGGTTGACACACTGTTATGGTAAGTAGGGTGAGTTTATAGAGATCCTGTTTTGCAGCTTCCAGATCCAACTTGGTTTAGTGGCAGTCCAGAGGAGGTGTGCATTCATGGCAGCACACACCACCACGTGGCCTGCCTCCCAGATAAATCATGCTGAACACTTCATCCTTCCTAGCACACTCCCTTGCTTCAACCCAGTTGCAGGAGATGAGTCAGAAAACTCCCCTCAAAACAAGGGGTTAATCTCAAATGTTTGGTGGTAAAACCAGGACCTACAACTTCCTCCTTCCCAGTCATCTTTGGTTGGGCTTGCAAAATCCTCTCTTCTCCTGAGGGTAGGGCAGGGGAGGATGACCTCCCTACCAAAGTCCTCCCAGAGCAGTGGCATCCACACCTGCTGTCCCGAGGGACATGGCGTGCCCTGTGCACATGCCCGAGGAGCACCTTGCATGGTCAGTCTGACACAGTCCACATGCATCAGTGTCCATGTGCCGTGCCCTCCGGCCACCTCACGGCATCCAGGGCGAACACCTGGTCTGTGCATTCACAGAGCTTCACTGTGGTGGCTGGGCGGGCAGAGACTTCAGACAAAGCTCTGAAATTCTCAATTTCCACCTGAACTTCTGGTCCAAGAAAGAGAATGCTTTGGGGGAAACCTGGGCATACATTATCCACCCTCGTCTTTTTCTATCTCTGTGGGCAGAGATGAAGGACTGTGTGAACTAAGGGGGAGCAGCAGAGACACTGGAGAATGTCACTCTGCAGAAAAATGTGTTGGCACATGCCAGAGCTATCAGAGAGCAGCAGCGTGATGCAGACTGAACGCAAGATTTGCCTTCCCTTTAGCGGCTGCAGAAGAACCACATTTCAGACAGACTTCAGCAGCAATACAGGGGTTATGCCAAAACTCCTACATAAAGAGCAGAAGACAGTTCTTGACCGAGAGGCCAAGGGGCATCTATTTATTCACACTGCATAGTGCTTGGCCCAAGCACTGCTATGGAGCTAACGTACAATTGTACATTTGTGTGGTTTTTTTTAAACCTAGTGTTGGAAATAATACAGGGCTGTGTTGCAGCCCGGAGTGGTGTTTTCATAACGTGAAATGGGGGTTGTCTTACAAGCCTCAGGATGACAAGCTGTAATATTTGCAAGCAAATTGCCTGTATGAGGACTGCATACAGTGAAAGGAGCCGGATTCATTGCAGCCCTGCTTGCATGGCAATTGAGAACTGTGCCTAGGAGAATGCTAACAGCACAGCCCCAAAACATGCCCCAGAGCACGCTAATAATAAAGCAATGGTCAATCATGTTCACTTGTTTTATTTAGCAGCTCAGATGTAATCAGAGAGTACAGAAAGGCAGAAAAGGGCTTTTAGGTGACCAAAGGCCTGACAGGTTTCTGTCAGAGGTTCCTTGCTCTTGCTCTAGAGCTTTTTGTTACAATACTGTAACTTCTGTGCATTGCAAAAATTGCAATACATTCATCTTTTTTCCTAATAGAAATTACAGGCCTGTTATAATCACATCAGTAACGGGAAAGAAAATGTTTGCCGAGTTTCACATGGTGCAGTAGTCTATTAGAGGAGCTGTGCAGAACCCCATCACTTAGAGTAATTTGAAGTAAACTGGAAAAGTTTCAAGTATAACAAACATAAGGCTGCTATCGGAGCAGCACAAATCTTGGAATTTGTACCAGTCTATCACATAAATCCATTCTACGGTTTCACTTAATGTGGTTATGCAATTCCTTACACACAGACTAATTCAAAGTGATCTAATTTTGTAAACCTGGAAAACAGAAAAGATGCATTTTGAAACAGCAAGAAAATCCAGACTGAATGACTTAAAGATATATTTCTGTGATTCATTATGATTTTGTCTAACTCAGCTTTCATTTCATTTTTTAATCATTCTAAATTAAGGACTGTACCTCTTCTGAAAATCAGCTGGTGGGTAAAATATTAGTATCTTAACTTCACTGGAAAGGTGTGTGTGGGGGGTTAACCCACTATATGCTCTAAAGAAACTGTATTACCAACTTACAGTCTAATCCCTTTGCTCATTACCACCTTGTAGGAGGAAAAGCTATATGATCGCTTTACTGTACCATGTGAACGGAACTACTACAAGGGATCCATGACCACCTCAGTGCAACCACTATCAAGTTAAGAACTGCTCTGCCAGTTTAAAGTCCCAAAGAATCTGGCCCCAAATGCATGACAAGTAGTTAAAAGACACCATAAACCCCAAATTTAGCTCATGTAGTTGTCCCAGTTAAAAAAAAGGGGGGGGGGTGAGGAGGAAAGAGTGTTCTTCTTGGTATAAATTATCAGAGAACTGGTATGTCCTGGTAAAACATCTTTCAGTATAAACTGAATTTAAACTATTGTATTTTCAGAAGTAGACTATTCCACATCCTGCCCAAAAACAAACAGAAACATCAAAAGCCTTACCAGACTTACTAAATTTAAGCAGTTAAATATCTCCCTATTCTTCTCTTTTCCCTTAAGTCTTTATTTATAACTTTTATTTCTATTTTTTAGAACCGCTGCAAAAAGACCATTAAAACACGAGCTTTAAATTGCATTTCATTATGGTTTGGCTTTTGCTAGGAACAGAATTACTACTTCCACTATATCCAGAACTCAGTTGTTAACAACTTCTTTTCAATATGCTGTCAGATTTATTCCTAATGGTGACATAGTAGGTGAGACTCAGTTCCTAAACACTGGCTAAGTAATCAGCAGCACAGCTTCATTCAAAACATCAGTCCCTGGTCACTGTATAAATTGAAACAAGCAATACATCGTTGTTTAAACCAAAAAAATAAAATAATCAAAAAAGACCAAATTCACACTTTCCTCAAGTTTCCTCCCGCCCTTGCTGCAATTAACAGCACATTAAAGCCTCTGTGAAATCATCCTTCAGGATGGTAACAAAGCTATTATGCATCCTAAATATAGCCTTCTATATATAAAAAAATAAACAACAGTTATAACAGAATTATTGTTAGTACGCATGCTCTTACAAATCAATACTTACTTTGAACCATAAAAACACTGTAAAATTACACAGTTAATGAGAGAACTTCTGGTAAGTGGATATTTTTATACATGCCTGGACAGCTGGAGAAAGTACCTTTTGGAAGGCGAGATAGCTCACAGTAATGAAACAGAGCTGACTTGCTCACATTTAGAAGATCTGCTGAAATTAGCCCATACTTACCAAACATCCCTTCTACTCTACCGCCAAACTGAAACCACATTATTATTATGCAATAGCTATTACTTAGTGTCTACATTTCAAATTAGCTTTAAAGGGTAATTATAGAGGTTATCCAACAATCCTGGGCAAACACTAAGCTATGCACCAGTAAGTGACTTGGGCTTCTTCATAATTACTTCCTCTAAATAAAGGTAGATCAAATGAACAGACTATTAAGAATCCACTAAAGCCATCAGAGGCCTTAATATGCATACAGGAGAACTGAACACTTTTAGGTTGGCCCTGGTTGACTACAGATATTCCCACAGAGTTACGTTTCTGTGATAGCAACCTGTTTACTGTTACCCTGATAGGGGAACATGAGGCAAGCAAAGACAGAAAAATAAATGCCCTCTTGCTGACTGAGCCTTCAACCGGGTTCCCATGCAGTGACCCTGCGAATCCGCTGCACTCCCGGCCGCAGGCAGCCCTGTCCCTGCAGCCTCAGTGAGCACCAACCTCTGTCATCAGAAAGGTCACCCAGGGGCTCCTGCCCCACATGGTGCTGTGACACGGTCCATCCGTTCCTCACGTTGAGGAAGGGGTGATAGCAAGGCAAGGGAAACACAGAAACCCCCATCCGCCTCCAGGACCAGACCTTTCCAAACTGTCCTGGTGGTAAGTGATCGTAGTGATAGGCATCTGGACATCCATGGGTGAAACCTGCTTTCAAGCTGACCAGGGCAAAGTCTGCGCCAAACCAAGTCTTGCCCAGCATGTTTGAAATGGAAGAGTTGGAGGATTTTTCTTTCCAACTGCCTGCCCTGGTTGCCTTCTTAGGCTACTTTTGGCGGAATCAGGCATGAGAAAGGTTTGAAAACCCCTGTTCTAGCTTCTAGTTCAACAGAGATCTGGCCACCTGTGAACAGTACATACCCACTGGTCCAGCGGCAGCAGCTAAAAATAAACAAATAAATTAAGGCTTTTAACCGAGTCTGCACCAAACCCTTTCAAGAAGCTTCTTTCATGAAGGATTTAAAAATCAATAGAGCAGAGCTCTTGCTGTAATTACTCACTGATCGCACAAGATAGAAGTACGGACTGCAATAGGAAGAGAGGCAGAAGGCCAAACTCATTCCTGACGTAAGCAAGGAGACTGCACAGAGGACAGCAAGACCCATAGCCTCTCTTCATATGTCTGAATTTGATCCGCAGAGCTGAGCTCAAAGATCATCGCTGCTGATCACTCAGAGGAGACAGGAATCTAAATTAACCAATAAAGATGAAGAAAATCTGAAATGTACAATTTATTCATTTTGTAGTTCATTTATTTAAAAGAATAGTTGCAGCCTTATTGGGATGTTGTCAGCTAATCCAAATGTTTTCTGAAGTGATTGCACACGCTCAATTTTTCTGATAGAACTAATTGGAACTGAAGGAAGCCTCCAGTTGCAAGGCTACACCTCTCCTCTTTGTTACGGTTAACAGCAATTCCTGCAG
Organism: Rhea pennata; assembly: GCF_028389875.1. Taxonomy (NCBI): domain Eukaryota; kingdom Metazoa; phylum Chordata; class Aves; order Rheiformes; family Rheidae; genus Rhea; species Rhea pennata. Next base: position 14,242,630 of record NC_084667.1, on the reverse strand, counting down.
TCGACATTCAAGCTGTCAGTCAGACAGACATTTACTGAAAACATCTTCATTTCTTTTTATTTCTGCAGACACCTTTAAACAGCACTGCCTCTCTTAATTCATAAGCCATATTAGTGCTTTTTTTGGTACAAACACACTCTACATAGTCTGGCATAAAATTAAATGCCAGCAGTTTGCAAACGTTATAGCACTTAGTCTAATTTTCCTCTTTATTATAACAGAGCAAGCAAGAGGAGCAGAATATTACAACATCAGTCTTCAGTTTAACGTGGCTTCGCTATCAACAGTGGCATAAAATTAAATGACTATCTGAAAGATGAAGTAAAATTCAAATTTATCTGCCACTTCTGTGAAGCTACTAGACAGATAACTGCTGCGCTTACAGTTTTCTAAAATGAGGACAGCTCAACTTGCCAGGGGTTAACCTGTTCATGCACCAGTTCCTAAGCCCTTCTCTTGCTTAAGGACTAGTTAATTATGTATACCAAGCAGAACAGCTCCAGAAGGAAAGATTAAAACAGACTCTTACAGCCTAAAGGCAAAGACATTGAACTAGGATGTAGTGAGGCTATGGACCAATGTCTCCCACATTCAGGTGTATATCGCAAGAATTGGGGTAGGAATTTCACTGCCTGAGAAAATCAAGACTCTGAAGGGTCACAGTTACGCACCAAAGCAGCATTTGAAAACAGCTTTCAAATGACACAGGATTATCTGTTCCTGGATGTCTCATGCGGTGCTTAAAAAGTGCTCGGATGCTTTTCTAGTATCAGAGAGAGCATGTGGCATGCCCACAGAGTGGTATTCTTCACTCACAGGGAAAAAGCAAGGTCCCTTCACTTAACATTGATCTTCATGGGGAACAACAGCTCTCAGAGTCTACAGCTTAGGGTGTTTCATGCCACCACTCGTCATTTACTCTCTCAGCTGTTTCTCCTCAATACATAATGACTGAGAATACTTTCTGAAAATATCCTCAATGATGGTGAGTATTACTTATATTTATTTCTACAATATAATCTCCATTTATCACATTCCTCCGATCAAACCATCTGAATCCTGTCCCTTTCTTCCACAGCTCAACAAGGATTGTCTTAACAGTCAAGGTTTCTGAGCAGTTTAATAGCTACTACTTATGGAAGTGAGGAAAAAAAGCCCTCCACACACAATAATGACAAAACCTCAAACCTGTAAGAAAACATAAACAAACGCCTCTGCTCAACCCCAAATTGTACGGTTTCAAGTTTCAGAACCAACTATAACGTTTTCAGCAGAAAGCCAAAACCACTTTGTTCCTTTTAATAAATACACAGATACGCTAGTGTGCAAGGTCCAGTCAACCTGCAAAAAAAGTAAAGCAATTCACCAATGCACAAACACACACACATTTAACGCATCAGATCCTTTACTTAGAAAAGGGCTCGAGAGATTCTGCAGAAATTTGCTGAAGCAAAAGGGGCTTGTTAGATCTGGTGAAGACTTTGTTAAGCCTAGAGGAGAAGGTAAGAAAAGCAGAAGGCTTGAAGGCAGCCTATGGAAGGAACCTGCTCCCTCGCCATTCCCGCAGAGGACCAAGGCTGCATCAAGCCATTGGAGAGCTCTGAAGGACAACCCCAGCGTGCCCGGCGGATGCACTAACAGCCCCACGCCGCCCCAGGGAAGCTGTCACCTCAGACGGCGGAGGTGCACCACAGCTGCCACAACACCTACTCTGGTGCATGCTGCAAAGCCTGGAAGATGCTGGGAAAACAGCAATCATGCGACACAGCTTCTCACTTCTGCAGGTCTTTCTGAATCTGACCACTACAGCATTTTCTTTTACAAGTACTATAGCAACACATTTATACCAAAGCAGAAACAGTCACACATCTGAACGTACAGTTCTCTACAAAATGCACCAAAGTGATTCCTGGACTACTTTCAGACAAAATTTTGTTAAAACAGAAAGTTTTCTATAAATGAATGGAAAGCAAAGAGAATGATATGGTGATGCATACTGATAATAGGGGGGGGGGGGGAAGCCCTCAAAATTTTATGACAAACCAGAATAGATGTATAGAAAAAGTCATTCCTCCTGTGTCACTTTTGCCACTTACACTGGTAGAAAATCCTATCAGCCCTAGGTAAGGCCTTCTTTTTCCACACTTTCTACCCGTTGCATTAAATTTCATAGGGAGAAGACGCTTCCACAATTTTATTTTATAAGCCCTCTGGAAAAATAAGATAGATTTCTCTAGCAATATGAACCCTGAGAGTCTCTTTCATATCTTATCTCTCAAATACATGCCTTCAGGGAGTTCCTGCCCACCCTTTAAAATCCAAATTCTGATTTAAAATCAAGAACAGAGTTGACAAGCAGCAGATTCTCAGAAGCACAGGATTTAACATGAAGCTCTCCAGTAAGGTATTAGAACTTTCTAGTGTTTTCATCTTCTGTAATTTATGATAAAATAATAAATGTGTTCTAGCTGGAATTAAGTGGACAGCACTGTGCATTCTGTGCTTAGAACAACCTCCTGCTAGACTTTAATAAAGCCTGCATCAAGAGCTTCATTTTCCAAACTCTGTTCACTATGGGGGTTCTATTAAAAATTAAAAACCCCAAAATATCAAAGGCTGCACAGAACTAGTAAAAAAAATCATGGAAATGGAGCATGTGTACAATTTAGTGCAACTTTTTGATTAACTAAACTCTAAAAAGCAAATTGTTAACCATGACGTAGACTACCCATACTGCATTACACTTTTTACTCCACTCTGGTCTGTTCTTTTTAGAAGCCTGTTTTAAGGGGTGCCCCTTCCAGTGGCAACGTGGAGCTGATCAACCACTTCAGACAGTTTTCTGAATGTATTCGTTTCAGGTGTGCAAACCGTTTTCTACTTCTGAACATTCAAGTAGCATAGGTTGCTGGCAATTATATACAGAGAAAGCAAAAATCAGAGCTATCTGCATGAAGAGTTACTGAAGTTACATCTGAGCTATGTTTGTGGTGAGCCCTAGAATGGAAATAATGTCATGGGATCCCCCTGGCCCATCCCAACTAGGCATTCAATCCCATCTCTGTCTACTAAAAAACCCCCTTCTGCTACCTGCATGCAGTGAGCCCAAAAAGTAGAATATATTCACATGAGCGAACGTAGTATCACCATGAGCTGCTCACTGATCCCTAGCTAGCAACTATTTAAAGAGCTCTGGGGAACCGAATTTTCTGTCAAGGAATTACTGCCTGCAGAAATAAGGTACTGCAGAGAAACACCTGCCAAGCTCAGCCAGTGCTGCTGTTTCTCTCCTCAGAGGTATACCTTACTTGAGAAGTTCAAATGGGCTAACTTCTGCCACCCAAAAAAGTAAGTGTCACTTGTTCCAAGTATAGTACACTTTTGAATGTATTACTACATGCTAGTAAGTTTTATTTTCATCTGATCTGTAAGCATCCAACTGAACTGTCAAAAATGTAAGCTTGTATTGTTTAATAAGAACATAATGATGCTTCTTAAAACATAAATCCCTTTCTACACTTGCTTCATCTTTTTGTGCTTAGATAGGTATTTGAATTCAATATGCCAGCTCTGTAAAGCACTGATAAACTGCTATCCATCCTTATTCCTATTAATACTGTAGCACGCCTAAGTATCCTCTTCTAAGGGCCTGGCTCTCAGAGTGATGAACGCTGTGGCAATTCAGTAAAAGAGCAAATGGGAAGATGAATAATACATAAAAGCAGTTCTCAGTAGTGAGTATCTCACTGCATTTTACACTTACTCTATGGGTTGCAGAAGCAGAGAGAAAACAGGCAAAGTAACTTTGAGAAGATGTCTCAGCTGGTCAGTGGCAGGGCCAGGAATAATAAAATTTAAATTCTGCTGACTCTCCTTCCAGTATTCATTTCAAGCAACCATGTTTGTGCCTCAAAAGCATGAATGAGCTCTCTCCTCTTTATCCTTTTCTTCACAGCCATCAGTAAACCAAACCAACTTGAAAAATTCAGGTTAAAGGATAATAGTAAGTCAAAAGCAAAGTGCATTTGTACAGGAGAGAAATTCTTTTTTCCCAATACAGAGGAGCACTTAACTTCATCAGCTCATAAAAGATTTCTCCAACAGCAAGTACTTTACAACTTCTGGAAACGATGTGAACACAGTGAATACAAACAGAAAGGAAAAGAGATGGAAAACTGAAAGGTTTTGACTACCATCTTGAGGGGTTTTTTGTTGTTTTTAGGAGAGATCTTTCTATTTGCAAGAGCCCTTCAAAGTGAGAAAGTTCCAGCAGTCTCATGTCTTTTCTCTGCATTAGCTTATAGGACAAAACATTTAAACTGTGAAAAATGTATCTTTGTAACCTTGAGTTGATGTCAGTTGTACCATCACTTGCATCCATGTCACTTCCATAAATCCTTCTCACTCAACGCTACCTACCATATGAGCTCGACAGAATTTCAGCCTATTGCAACAACTTCGAATATACAAGCAGGTCCTGCTGCACTTTTCTGACTTAGGTCTCCTGATGAGGAGCAACAGTCCAGACAAAAGGATCCTCAAGGATACTAAGTAGAGGCTAATCAGTCCCTTCTAATAGATGTTCACCATTTCTAGACAAGGCTAAGCAGAGAGAATACAAATTAAATGTAGGCTAGAAGATTAGCAGATTCTGCAGAGTCACAGACACTCACTGTATCTCACCTTAAAATCTGCAGTTACTGCATTCTTATTAGGACATGAGTGCTCCTAACATGTTGTATGGAAGGCTGAAGATGAGCATAATTATGTTGAAGTCTGGTGTAAAACGCTGTTATTATTACAAAAGCATTCACTTTCCCGGACAAGTAACAGAAAAAAAATGGGGAAGTCTTTAGCTAAATTTTGGAACTAGAAAACTAAATTTGAGACTGTGAAGATGCCCAAATGCTTGCATGCTTTTTCAGCTATTTGTGGCCTACAAGAGCTATTTTGTTTATTCAGTTACAATACACTCTAGGAAGGCACATTGCTACAGCTTGGTCACATTGGAGTCGGCCATTCCATCAATTTGGATAGGACTAAAACACTTATCTGTTCAAGCCTTCATGCATCAGAACTGCTCTTCACTCCTTTTATACTCTTACGTAGCACTAGGCATGTGTTTACCTTAGCGTGGATTTTCCCCAGCACTGATGGGAGCACTTTGTCACAGGCACCATTTTATTTCCTTTAACATAACTTCTGAATTTGCATCCAAACTTGTGGAGTAATAACAACAGATGGAATGAAAATTTAATCTTAACACAACGATGAAATCTTAGCCCTCTTGACTTCTTTTCACCCTTGGTTTCTATTTCTGAGGGCACTTGCATGTCGATGTGCCATTAATTGAATGAAGATCATATTATGTTTGTGGTTAAGCTTACGAATCCTAGCACTCCCTCACAAGGAAAGGCAAGGATGTAGTGCTTGTTACAACACAAAAATAACAATGTATTTTCTATCTGGTCAAATTAGAGACTGGAGATGGATAGGGTCATAAATTTAGCGTATATTGACCTGACTCCTGCTTTTGTCACAACATTGAGCTATTTAAAGGAAATTTGAATTTTAAAACTTTTTTTTCTGCATTTGTAGCTATGAAGACGACTTGGAAAACATGAACTTTGCATGAAACTGAAGTAGTGTCATGCTTAGTAACAGTTCCAAGCCAAACCTGTGACAACTATGCATCATTATACAATTCATCCTGACAAAGCACTGAAACCGAAAGATAATTAAAAATTTCTTAGCACTTTATTGCTGTTTCCTGAACTTTTAGCAGGCACATCAGGCAGTTTGCCTATCTAGTCATCCTCACAGACCAGCTGGCCCTTAGATGTATTCTCCAGGCCAGAAGTAACGACACCCCTAAATCAGGGGAAATCCAACTTCCCTTTGAGGCAAGTTTAAGTTGTAAACTCAATAAATTGCAGCTGACAACAAGTAAGAATATGAAAAGATCACAGTACAGAGTTTTGCACTTAGCAGCATGGGGAGGAGTTGTCCTGACTGATATTCATTTCATTACAGATTTCCAATACACAGTAACAGAGTTTCCAATTTGCTTGATGCATAATAAAAGAGCTTTGTTTGCAGCTAGAGTCAGACCACAGCATTTTAGATGTTTAACTCTTGACCCCGCTTAAGATACCTTACCCCCGTGAAAGTCTATTTGAACCTTTCAACATAGATCCATTACTAATTAAAACACACTACAGTTTATTATCAACTATAACACATACTGTTACTGCAACTTAAAAGAACTGTTAAGTCAGATTTTAAAACATAAAACTACTAGATGTCTAAAATGTGAAATTAAACATGTTAGTGTTGTTAAATATTTCAAAATTGTTAAAAGATGATATTTGGTTAGACTAAAGCAACATTTTCTGGAGAACAAACATGCAAAAAAAATATCCCAACACTTATATTTTTTTATGAGAAACATCACTGTCATTCTCCAGCCTTCATGGCTGGCCACCAACATGTGTCTTCACAGAGTTCAAAACAAAACAAAAAACTTGTACCATCTATGAACACAGAAGCAGTCTAGTACCTGAGCTCTGCATAAAGGAGTTTACTGTGTCCTACGCTCAGCTGCAGCACAGTCTTGCAAGATTCTGGCTATTTGGCTTCTGAAATGTAACAGCACTGTCCTAGGTCATCTAGATAGATCATCTTGGTCATAAGCATCCTGAACATCTCTGTAGCTCGCTGAGTCCTTTTATCAATCTGTTGATTGTGTAAGTCCTATTGGGCACGCAAAAAAGTACAGTCATGTAATGTCACAAACATAGCTTGCACGCATCTCCAAGACTCATACAGAAGCCTGCGAACAACAGTTTTTCTCATAAAACTTCCTTTCATTTTTTCAATATAATGATCAGGAAATAAAGTTAACCATAAAGATCGTTTATTTCTAATGATTGAGTACTCCAGATCTATAAAGCACAGGAATTTCTATTGTTCAAAATAACCAAAACCTCTAAAAGTCTCATGCAAACAACAGCTGGAAATACTATTCAAAAATAGTATTTGATGTAAAACGTTCCTGGGTGCCTTGAAGTTGAGGTGTTCTGTACCCAGTCAATTAAACACAGTGTCAAAGCGAATAAAAACAAAGAATAAGTTGGACCAAATGGTTCAAAGGTGGTTTATTGAATCTGTAGTTGAAGTTTTCCTTTAAACAAAGTTCCCAGAGTTTAAGAAACTGCACTGAGATGCAAACTGGGATTCATAAAACCATCTGAGCACCCAATCGACATCAACGGCTTCATTAACAATTTCAAATCATGTAATTGCTATAAACAGAGCACTTCACTGATCTATTCTTGAGAAAAGCTTCTCATTTTGTAGGCACTTCTTAAATAATCTTTTTTGGCCATTGTATCTCTCTCTCTCTCTCTCTCTCTCACACACACACACACACACACATCCACCCCCCAAAAAAAAAAAAAAAAGTGACTGACCTGCCCCCAACTTGGAGAAAAAATAAAACTAGGCTTCAACTAACTCTGACAGGTGAGTGGCTTAGATAAACTCAGGCTGGGTGCAGAAGGCAACTGAAAAACAACTTCACCCAGCACAAAACAGAAACATGAGGGTTTTCAAATCTTCGCATTGAAGAGAGCGGGAAGGGCTACAGACAAGCGAGGTGGGAACTGCGGCTCACCTCTGCCGCACGGGAGAGCTCCACTCGCTCGGAGAGCTGCGCTCTGCTCAGAAACACAAAATGTAAAATGCGACTAAGCAAAGTGAAGATGGGGGGAAAAAAACAAATGAACTAACAACCCTACGGGCCAACAGTAAGGGATCAGAGTTAATGGCTTGGACTTCTAGGAGAAACCAGACCCACGCTCCTTCCTTCCCAAGCAATGCGGTCGCGCCTGGCCAGGCACGAACTCCTGGGGAGGCCAGTGAACAGCCAGCTGAGGACTGGCTCTACAGCTCACTGGCTCTTCTTCACTGATCCCCAAGGATTCTCCCAGATCCCATGCTTTCAAAGTGAGGTGAATTACCATGTTTATAAAGGCTCTTTTAGGCTGCGCATGGAAAGTTAGCTAATATTCTGTAAAATCACAATTCACGACATCTTATTGGGCGTCAACTTCCCTGGCAAGATAAGCCCAAAGAACTGAAATCAAAAACAACGCACATCACAGCACGCAGGAAAGGAGCTTTCACATTTGAGTGTGTCTTCTCTTCTTCTAGAAGCTTATGTCTAGCTCAGCTCCAGAGCAAGTAGAGATTCAAAAAGCTTCCAGAAGACCTGCAGAGGCGATGGTGATAAAACATGGTACTTCCTAGGCACTCAACTTCAGGCATTTTGGTGATCTCCAGGGTAAGGAGGAGGAGCAAAATGAGAACAGTATTTTCATTCCTTTTGAAGTGGAGGGAAAAAAAAGAAAGTCCTTCACAATGATCTCGATGAACCTCTGATGTTAACAGTGAGCAACAGTTCACGGTCACAGAGTGACCATAAGGTACTAGTAAGCAATATACAGTGCTTCTGGATTGTACTATCACTAAAATAGGACAATCTTCCCAGTTCTCAATGATCCCCTTAAAACAAAACAAAAGCAATAATAATCATGGGACAAGGCCAACTCTTTTAGGTCTTAGTAAAAATTGGTGTACTTAGCTGTGTAGGAAGTTATGCCTCCTATAGCCATTCCTCTCGCCAGGGCAATGAAGGAGGGAGTAAAACGATTACCATCTGCCCAGCCGACCCACAGACGTGATCCATGAGGAAGTGCCACCAGGACAAAGACAAAAAATCGCTACAGGCATCTTTTCAAGAAATCAGGGATAACCCATACACTGGCCAATAAACACAAATAAGCCATATAAACAAATTACATCTCGTATATATGCACATGCCTGGTTGTATTTAGGGATATGTACGTGTTGGACGGAGAAAGAGTACTCAGACCAAAGACAGAACTGCTTCCATTCTTGCTAGGCTCCCTCGTAGACACGCACTGGGGAAAGGGAGGAAAGGAAATGTAAGATCGTTAGGCTTCTTCATTGCCTAGATTTTGTCCCTGCAAAACACACTCTTCAGAAATCCACTGAATAACAACTTAAACACAAAAACACTTCCAAATAAGATAAGAAGCATTAACACCTCTCTGCAGCCAAAAGGCATCCAAACCTGAATCTTGCTTACGCAGATTTCACAGGGAAATTACCCTACATTTGAAGCATAAGTAATAAGGTAGATCTTCCAGCTAACTACGCATGACTACCCTGTCCTCACGAGGTTTATACAGAGGTCAACAGACACGGATAAAGCAACTCTGGTGTCAGAAGAAAATCATCAGGTTTTCTCTCTGAATGAGCGGCAGCTTCTCAGCAGTCCTCAGCCGCTGAAGTAGTCATCCATGAGGTTCAGCTGTCTGAAGGCAGAGCCCAACACCTGACAAACACGGTGCCACATAAACTTGAGTGCCACATCTGACAGGGATGGTCCAGTTTCTACAGTCAAACTCCTCATGTCATCTGGGGAAGCCATCCATCCCCAAACCATTCTCTGGAAAAATCCACGCTTCTGATAAACACACCAATATCCATAATACTACAGACAATATGCAAGGTAGTGAAGACCAAAAAAACACAAAAGAAAATGTTAATACACAATCGCCGAAATAAAAACAAATAGCTAAGATAGGTCTTGCCCCAATACATAATCTGAAATATGTCATTTTTATTTGGTAAAAGCAATTAAGATGCCGCTGAAGAAAAGTATACTGACACAAGACAAAATGAAAAAGTGAAGAAATGAAGAACAGACCGCTGTTTGGTGGATCGTTGGGCTTAGCGTCTTGGATGGTTTCCCTGGAAACTAATGTCTGCTGAGCACTACTGGCTCCACTTGGTCATTTCCATATGTCTGCCGAGGTCAGAAGAGGAGAACGATCAGCAACACGCTGCAGGCGGACAGAAGAATTTAATCACAGTCTTCTGTTAGAAAACTGCATCTCAAAAGCTAAAAATCTTATTTCTGTGGTTAATGTAATTTCTAACGCAAGACAAAAAGAAGCTTGCTCTTCTAACCTATTAAGTCACACAACCAACGAGTTTTCTCCTCAGTTCCGTCGAAGAACATCAGTTCATTCCAATGAGCAAAACTATGCAAATATAAAAAATATTTGCAGCTTCACAGAATTTCATTTATGGAAAATTCATCCTTTGAAATTATGATGTTTCTATTTCCATATGTCATACATATACATGCATTTTATATGTAGTAGAATAAAGTTTTCAAGAAGAGTTTAAGAACTTATTATTTCCATATTGGCACTCTTGTTCTACACCGCTTTGCCTAAGGTAAGTTTATCCAATTTGCAAATGGATTACATGAAAATTAGACAAAGGGAGCCTGATATCCAGGTTGGGAATGACCGCAAAATAGCTACAGCTCTTTAAATTCTCAACAATGATATTTCTTAATACACCTTCACTGGTGTATTTTCTTTGTTACACCTTCACTGTGAAGACAAGCCATTAGATTTGCCTGTGAGGTCCCTTGGTTTTAGCAACGTTGCTACTGTGAAAAAAGAAAAGATTTTCTTTGGAATCATTTTATTGCATTGTGAGAAAACTAATAGGAGCAATTTCTGTAAAGATAATAAGCTGCAAAATATTTTATGGAAATATATATACATGGAGAGTGATAAACCTACAGTTGCCCCAGTATCACTTTTTTTTTTTTTTACACACGTGCACACACAGCGCAAATTAGAATGAGAAAAGATATGCTTCTGATTTTCTTTAAATGAACTTTAGAAAGGCAGGGGCCATGTTGAGTTTGTTGTGTGGGGCTCTCTAACTATTATGCCTGCTTTGCATAGTTTTACCTTCCTGAAAATCATGAGTATGACAATATATACCCCTACCACCTGCTGTTCAAAGTTGCAAATAGGGATTAGACTCTGTACTGAGGGTATCCACATTTTAAATGGTCACTCAACCTAGCGGCACCTTGCTAATGCAACAAAAGGCACAAACAAGTATTTTAGGTCCCAAGACATACATTCATTTATGGTACCACTTTAAGGACACCACCACCAAGGAAACACATAAAGGAAGAGGGAGCTCACAAACAGCATAGGTTAAAATTAATATTAGACATCGTACTGAGCCACAACCCTGAAACTTTTTCAGATTCTCCATCTTCATACTGTATTTCCACTATAAGGGCTTTAATTATGATAAGTTAATCACATCCCCAAGGCATTTGAAGGCAGCAGGCAATGGCGGATGCCTCTAATCCCGCTGCGGTGTAATTATTTCATAACCACTATACTTCAGGGTTACCTGATTGCCGTTATGGAAAATTTTATTCTCCCTGTCCTTCCCAGCCAAAGCCTTATAAAATTAAAGACACCTCTGACCTATTTTACACAATCCCAATTCTTTGCATTGAAGTATAGTGTCAGATTTTGTTCTTTCCTTTAGACAGTAGTGGAAGGGTAATCTCCTTTACTGCACGGCATACCCAGCACAGCCTAGACTACCTGGAGGCAGTATTTTCAAAGGTGACAGATCGGATTTGAACAGAGGTTTATTCATTGCTTGATTTAGGATTGGTTTCACAACGAGAAACGTATGAAAGACCTGTTGCAGTACAAACCTCGAGTTAACTATACACAAACTCATTTTTAACTAGGGTTTACCACCTTTCTGGGGGAATGGATTTTTGACATGACGACATTCCTCTCAAGTTGCTTCCAGGTCATAAGACAAAACAGCAGAAGGATTTTTTTTTTTTTTTTAATGAAACCCTCTGTTTTTTCCAATCTCCAGTCTCAAATCCCGAGGGAAGTCACCAAAAGAAACACGAGCAAAATAAATCTCCCCTGGGGAACAAACCTTCCCATCTTAGAGACATCCAGTGCCAGACTAAAATGATGTTTTCCTCCCCATGAAAGACCAGGATGAGTATAAGGAATTCAGAGAAATCAAGAGAAACGAATTCTCCTTTCTTTACCCACCCCTCTGACACAGTACTGAAGCAGCTCCCTAGATTATACGCAGGACTCTGTACGGGAACAACCAGGTCAAATGCAGGGCACTTATAGCACGGTGCCTTGCTGCCTCCTGTGCCAGACCCTGGAGTGCCCCTCTGTGCAGCCGTGGCAAAACCTGCAAGGCAGAAGTCCCAGCTACACGGTTCCCACACTGACATGCCTGAGCAGCGGCTGGGAGCGTTCCCTCCTAGCGGGCTTTGACATCAGGCATTTCGATGCCAACAAAGGAGAACGAACTTGACTGCATTTCATCTGATAGTGGAAATCTTGGAACATGCTAAAAATACCATTCCTCTTAAAGTTTAGAGAGTCCGAAAACTGCTATTAGTTCAGACTTGTGAAGCAGTTAGATATATTTTCCCTCGCTGTGTAACACTTTTGAGGAACTCAGGCATTTCTTCTTTGCTGCGTTCCCACAGCAGAGATGGGCAAAGCATTAGTAACGAAAACAAGAGGGTAAAATAATAATAAAAAAAAAAAGTCTGAATTTCAAAGTGAGTCTGCTTGGTCAGCAAGCCCTTGGCAAGAACACTGCTGTTCTTTGGCAGAGGTAATCAAATAATCAATACGATCCTGAGAGATCATTGGTTGTCTTAGTCAAATCCTATGGTATTCGTTATCAGATCTTGCAGCCTGACACTTCTGTCTCTTTCAGATTGCAACTCTAAGCAAATGCCCTGTTCAGCAGGGCTGCATGCATACGGAGGAGACCAAACAGCTCACAGCAACCGTCTCCTGCTAGCGCTGCACACATTTGCCATGGGAGTACCAGCATATTTTATTTATGCAATACGCCAACTGGATATTACAAATATGGCTTTCAGTTTTCCAGTTTGAAGTTATTTATTTGGACACTAAGGAATTTAAAGATTTAGGACCATAGGAGTTCTGCTCTTCAAAAATGACGTTTAGGAGTTTCTTTTTTAAACTCATTGAGGGCTCCAAGGCATCAGATCTTTAGAATACCCAGATATCTAACTGTAAACTTGGGGCCCAGATTTTAAGAGTATTGTTTTAAGAGCCTGTCTACAGGATAACCTTTCTGAAAGTCCAGGAGGTCTTCGGTTCTCCACTGCTGTTTTAGGTTGTCACACGAAGCATTTAGAGTGAGCACCGCAGTTCGAATGCCAGGTTCTCTTCCAAAGAGAACTGAAACAAGGGAAACTGTTGCTGGGAAGTTAATTTGGCTGCACTGATTCCCATGGGGCACACTCAAAATCATTAGGTAGAAGCAAGTAAGAAAAAAAATTACTGTGTGCAGTTCATTTTTGTAAGATTTTAATTAATAAATCACCTATAGATAGCCTAAAATTGGATTACAGAAAAAATAGGACAAAGAAGGCAAATACACTGTTATTCCAAAAATAATGATTGCATCTATGTGGACTATGAGGACTATGAAGCAGGAATCTTTAGTAACCTGTGGTAAAGGCTGAAAGGGGATCTATCAACTCCTTTTAAAATCTTTCCATTTTCTGTTTCTCTAGTGATTTCTTGATGCATTTCTATAAAAACTAAAATGAAACAGTCATGAGAATGGAAACATTTTAAGATTAATAACCAAATCACAGGGAAATGCTTGAGTTCACTGACTCCCAAGTCCACACTGAAGTAAGGTTGATGTTGTTTTCAGTTTATCAATTAAAATACTTTCAGCTACTTACATATACACCAACTCAGTATTCTAGGAAAACTGCAGCAGTGAGAGTCTTCCAAATCATGAAAGCTAGAAGCTCTCTTTCAAATTCCTCACATATTTCCCTTATCTGATTAATTATACTCTATTTCTCTCTCTATCAGATGAAGACAGACAGTTTGGACAGAAACAACTCAACACGCTGGTAGAACTAAACAACTCAACACACAACTGTACTTACACATACAGCCCTCAATCTCCATACGGTTGCTTTGAATCTTGCGCTCAGAGGATGAATAACAAAGTATTTGACTCGTATTAAGCAATGCTAGTCTAAACTGCCTGATTTGGTGTGGATCTCATCCTGTAAGAGACAGTCAAAACACAGTAGTCATCATCATAACTGCTCTTTTACTGGCAGTCTTGGGGAGAGCCATGGCCTGGAAAGAATGAAGTGGAGATTTTAACATGCATACATGCAAGCCTGGAAGGGAGCTTGCAGAAATTTGCTTTGTGGATTCCTGCAGGACTTTGAACTCAAACACTGTCCTAGTAGAAACTTCCACCAATACTTTGTTTAAAAACAAAACAAAACACACAAAAACAGTTAGAAGATGGTGGTGGTGGTGGTTTGTTCTTCTGCTTGTGCACCTCAAGGATGGCTCAGGCCCAGCCACACAGGAAACATTTATTGATTTCTGCTGGAGCACAAGTGCTAGTTTAAGAGTATAAAGTGTTGCTCATTTCATACTATTTCCCAGCGAAGAGCAAGGACTCAGCACATAAGGACAATTAAGACTTGGTAGAGGATATCACACCCACTACAACTAAGCACTAGGGAGTGTGATGAAGAGGACATAGCTGGTAGAGGTCAGCTCCCCAAGTCAAAAGACTGGTTCAAAACATACAGTCAATTAATCTCAGTAGGCTCCAAACATTTGCTCCACCGGCATTAAAACGCAATTCTACAAGCTTTAGTTTGTTCAAACAACACAGTCACTTAAATATTCAGATTTCTATCTGCACCACAAAGTAGATAGACAGGCAAATTAGCTATGTTTTAAGTTTATGTAGCAGAAAGAAGTAGCTTTTTTAATTACTTAGGATCTCAGTTACATTTTCATACGATTTCTAGTTTTAAAAGAATAAAAGAACATTTTGTTTTGCTTAAAATCATATCTACATGATGATCCATATTTGCATCTCAAGAAATCCAAAGTATTACCAAACCCATCAGGAGAGGAGCTCTACTCCAATTTTACAAGACAGCACTGCAATTAAAATTTTATAAGCATGTCCCCTTGGGACCGGGCTCCTTCCCTGCCCAGTTTGGAACCGAGCGGAGCTCGGGTTACGGCCCCGGTTCCATTAGACTAAGTGCTGTGTGCACAGAGAGAAAGCACTGCTCCTCTCCTAAAGTATAAGTAGAAAACACACACAGTGACTGCTGGAGGGGATGTAGCAATGCTAACAGTCTATTGCGAGCTTTTTTTGCTTTGTTTTAATGCCTTTAAAGTTAAGGCTTTTAGCCTAAGTCAGGGTAGAGTAAAAAGAAGTATCACGGGAAGGAGAAGAAAGGGACGTGGTCAGAGGCAACAGGCTGTGGAAGGAGAAAGCTTCCAGCATGCACAGCAGGAACTGACCCCAGGACGAGATCACACTAGTTCAGCTAACCACAGAGCATTAGGTTAAAGGTTAGACAGTTTCCTTAAAAACAGGAAGATTACTTGAAGACATCCACTTACCATATTTGCATAAATGCAGATATATCCTAGTGGTTAAAGTAAAAAGATAGAGGCAGAGTTTCTCCAGTAATGAGCTCATGTTCCTGCTGAGGTTTCTGCCCGCAGCAGCAGTGACCCAGTGGTGGAAACTTAGCGCAAGTTTTAGCTGTAACAGTATAGTCATTAAGACCTAAGGTCTTTGATACCTTAAAATTTGTAAGAATTTTAGTATATAAACTTAAGAACTTAATGTAATCTTAATACTAAGTGCACTGCTGCTTTCATGCAATATTAATATGACTTTATTTTAATACCAGGATAGGGACTGTAGAGGATCACCTTCATTTTGTTTTTGTTATTTTTATGTCTTGGTTTTACTTGGCATTGGAACAGAAGGAAATGTCACAGCCTTCTAAAAACAAAACAAAACACAAAATGGAATTGTTTTTTTCAAGCAAAATGCGCTAGCAAGAAAGAGCCTCTGATAGAGAAAGGGAAAAATACGGAGGAAAATAAAATGTGCTTTTGACATTTTGCACTGAAGGGACTAGGGCAGAGTGAAGTCAACATAATTGTTCAAAGTCATACACACGTATAAGACAGCAAAAATCTGAATCCTAGATCGGTGAAGTTTTACTCCAGTATCTACATCACAGGATAATCCCCCCCCTCCTCTTTTCAAACGAGAAACCCTACATGCATGCACATGTAATATCCATATCATATCTGTGCAAAACCCAAGCACACACACATGCATATGTATGCACACGTTTTTATGTTATATATTCAGAAATATGAATACTGTACATATATACTTCTAGACTGATGCCCCAGAATGATACCAGCAGCTGTCAGTCCCTTCCCACAAGCCCAAACAGGGCATGCAAAAGGAAGTCCAACACGTATTTAGAGGGGCTACAGCGTTTATTTTCACCAGGCTCGTGCCTATGTTCGTAACTGCACCGACAGCCTCTGAGACTTGCTGCTCAGGAGGGAGCGTGGGAGTCGCTTCGAGCTGAACAGGGCTGCCACAGAACAGCTTGAAAACCACCGTCGAGGGCGACTCCAGCCTCTCCACGCAACCCGTTCAGTGCAGCCCTACCATCCCAGTGATGTTTTTTTTTCTCCCTAGCATCCAACCCAAACTTTCCAAGCCGTAATTCATGCCAGCACCTTCTGTTGTACAAGCTGGCACTGCCCAGAATCATTTGGCTCCACCACCTTTGCAATTACTCTTCAAACCTCTACAGGCTGCTACGAGGTTCCCTCCTGGCCTCCTCTTTGCCAGATCGAGCACGCCCAGCGCCCTCAGCCTGCCTTCACAAGACGCGATCAGCTTGGTAAGCTGTGCCATCTGGGCTGAAACTTCTTCCTTCTATGGGCTTTGCCTTTCCCTCCACCTAGAGAAGTGGTGGCAGATCTAAGATTTTATCAATCATATTGCCCTAACTTTAACGATAAATAAAAATATTGTAGCTCTTACAGAAGACAGCTGACAATCAAGGATAAACATAGCTAAGCAAACATAAAATTATGCATCACACACACAAAAATTTTTTTCCCCCCTCCATTTACAAGAAAATCTATTCAGGGTAAAATCCAGGAAGCCCTTTCATTTGTACTAGCACAAGTCCTAATCAAAAGCTTTCTGAAGGCAAGTGGAGCACATCCACCGACTTCAACAGGCTTTGGATTAAGCCATCAACAACCTTTTGGACAGCCAAATCTGAACTAGCATTTTTGCAAGGACTATACCAACTGGTAGCTGGGAGAACTCCATGGCAAATACAGCGTGCTCCAGAAGCTGTGCTGGTAACACTGGGTAAGATTAAATTCCTTGCTCTGTACGGCATTAAGACTGCTTTCAGACTTTGAAGTCAGCTACTGACTGAATACTCATTTTTGTTAACGATAGTCAAATCAAAGTATCAATCTTGGCATCCAGACTAAATTCCAACTGCAGTTATTACATTTTGATCCAGCCAAGTGTTTCTACAGCATCTTCTCACATAGTACACATTTTCAGCTCTCATATATTACCAAGCAGCTTTCAGCTCTGACCTCTCTGCTTATTTAACCAGGAAGTGGCTGCATTTCTGTAGTCTATGAAATTATGTATAGTAAGATTGCTAGAAACATTATGGGTATTTATTTCATTTTAATTTGAACCCATCAGTTAGAAAGAAGCTCCATTCTACAGAACCATATCCGATTCAACAAATTTAGCTTTGATTTTTTAACATTATTACCACTAAATTACTTTCTTCCAGTAGGCTGAAGCGAGATATTAATTTTGTCTGAGACTAAACTACATATTGAAAGCTACTGGTCACTCCAATTACTTCAGTGCTCCTAAAATCACTAAAGTGATAAAAGGTAGAGAGAACTAAGTATAAGTTACATCACCCTAGGCAATTATTTTACTTCCCATGTAAATTTATATTGTAAGTTTTGTTAGTAGCTTTAGTTCAATCAGCAAGAACAAGGTATCCAAACATGCTGTTTTTGCACAAGTGGACAATCTGAAACCTTGAATAAAGATACAGCAACTTAAAGGCCAGGTAACAGAACAAAGTAACGTGACCTTGGACAACAGTACAACTGCAGTATCCATTTGGGATTTCTAATGCCTTTGAGAACCTTAGATTTAACATTTTTGAGAGGTATTTTTAGCAACCACATCAACAACAAAACCCCCCAAATGTTAAGATGCATAAATTGAGGTTGCTTTATCCCAAATGATTAAACCAGAATGATCTAATATTCATACTTTCCCTAGAGTATGTCTCTTTGTTTTAGAGTGCTGTCTTGAGACTCCTTGGCAGAGAGGAAGACTATGAAGTACAGCTGAGCAGTTCTCTCGCCTGAACTGCTCTCAAGACAGCACTTTGATACAGGAGGAGACAGGACTCAGGAGAACATATAAATATCTTATAAGGTGCTGGAACACTCAGTAATTAATTTTTCAGCAAGGAGAAGCTTTTATTTCAACAATATGTAAAAAATAAATTTTGAATTTCATACTCACTGCCTTGCTACCCATGCTCTGACCCCACAGTAATAGCAGAGACGGAAGAATCACAGCTGAGGAACCTATAGAAAACAGGCCTAGAGTCACTGCTTTTAGTTAACCTGACTGCCACAGCACGAGAGCTATATTTCAATTACAGAACTAGGCAGAAGGTCCTGCTTTCTTTCTGTATGAACCAAAGAGATACAGAGCAGTCTAGCTTCAATTAGGACAACGGAGGGGGGGCACACCTCAAAGCTTTACCTACTTCGATACAGAAACGTCTTAATCACTCTGGCGTCCAAGGAAGGTTGGGCAAAGCACAAAAGCATTGGCCACACTAAATGGGTGAGCCCAATCTTTATGGGAAGTGCTATAATAAAAGTTGCAGATTCAATACACGATCCAAGGGGGGGAAGAGTGCTATTCCACCCCTCCTCTCCTTCCCCAGCACCGGTTCTGCCAGAGGTGCTTCCTGCACAATTTTAACCCCTGTCACTCCTCAGTATATTGCTGTTCTACCATGTGGGACCATTTGTCCTGCTTCAAGCTGATTGCCATCCTCAGAGTAAACAATCAGCAACAGGCTTGATTAGCTCCCTGATAAGGAGCTGTGATGTCCGCCAAGATCTGGTGGACACCTTCAGACATGCACCTGAATGGTCTGTTACACATTCCATTTTCAGACAAGAAGCCGCAGAGAAGAGAATCTGCTTCTCGTGATGTTTCTGGAAATTCTTCCTAAAACAAGAATTGAGATGAGAATATGAATTCTAAAAATGCTGAAGCTCCCAAGTCCCTTAATCTAATGTAGGTTAGAGAAACTAAGTCTCTACAGCACTGTTGCAGGCCACTGCTGATGGAATGGTCAGCAGAACCCTGCACCTCAGATAAGGATGGTAAGCTAGAGTGTTTCTCCTCCCCTTCCACACAAAAAAGTAAAGTTTTGAGCCATTGTTTTCATTCCAAAAAACCAAAAGAAGCATTTGAAAAATAAAAAGTGTCATAGGAAGAAGGAAAAAAAAAAGGCCAACAATGTAGTTTGGATGCCAGCTGTGACAATATTCACCTGAGATGTTCTAGGTTTGGATTCAAATACCTGCCCTCAGTGAGGGAAAGAACTTAACCAGGGCATTCGAATGGGTGAGTGTATTGCAATACTTGAGCTGCTTTAGTTCTCCTTCTCTGGTTTTGATGGAAAACACCAGGAACCCAATAAATGTCCATAGTGAAAATCTGGACAAGAAATTTCATGAAAGTTTATTTAAATAAAAAAAGTCTCATCCAGATATCCTCAACCAAAAGTGTCCCACAGCATGCAGTTCCTTTGTGAATTATAGAGCTATTTTATAATGATGAAATTAGCTGCTTACTTGTTCACAAACTTACTGGATTAACAGTGGACAACTCCTCTTACTAAATATTTCAGCCATTTCTTTCAAAGATCTTATTCTGAGGAATCCAGGAATAAAGTGTTTATTGATTTCTACTTGATAAGCATTTTGTCAGCAGTAATTCAAGTTCCGTACATTAAGCATTGCACAGAGGTAAAGGGACATTTCTTGGATCAGATTCCAGCATTAATAAAGAATGCTTAAAATCTAAGGCAGAGATGTTTAAGGGGGAAAAAAAAACATAACATGCATATGGACTCAGACAATAAGGTTATTGGCTTTTGAAAGACAGATTATCAAAAAAGGGAAGATATTCAGTGTTCCAGGTGAACGTGGCCATTGATACTTTAACTGTCAGCTCAGTTGTTGCTCTTTGCAGTTAAATCATTTACCTTTGACAAAGAAAAGTCCTTTTTCAGCAATCACCAACCACCTAACCAGGTATTTTTTACTAAACACTAGCCTGACTTTTTCTAGCCTACTCAGCTCTGTAATGGTCAAATTCTCAAAAATGGCATTCAGCACATTGTCAAGGGAGAGGGTCCTTTCCCATTTGATCAAATATCAACCAGATGCAAATGCATTTTAAAAATATTACTCCAAAAAGATTATTTGGATCCACTCCTGAGGCAGCTTGGGAGTATCACAATGCCATCTATTGGCCTCCATAACATCAAGACCACTCTGCACAAAAATAATTCTCATTGCTCAAACTGTTCTGCCTTGGACAGTGAAGGAAAATGGTGGTGACTTGTGTGGCCTAAAGATGTTCAAAGGAGGTAAACATTGGAAGATAAATCAGATTTGGGCGTGATTTTTAGCCAGACTGTTGGGCACCTGGGGGAAGTTTCCTGAGACATCCTCCTTCAGGGCAAATCCTGGTTCCAGACCACAGATGGTGGAGAACTAGGGAGGGAGGGTTGTGGGATTTTATTTTATTTTTTTGGGGGGGGGGGAAGGGGGGGGTGAACCTACTGCCTTCCCTTCTAAGCTGATAATTTCCTTCAAGATAAAGCTATCAGGTCTTATGGATACAAAATCCACAATGCTCATAACCAAGATAGATGCACTGATACTTCTTGGATGTCTCAATTCATACTACTGCAGTGCCTCAGCTCTCATTTCAAAGTTACAAAGGAAAAGGAAGTACCAAAATAAAACTGTGCCATGGTTTACTGCTAAAACCCAGTTAGAAGGAAAAAAAAAACTTTTTAAGTATTAACCAGACATTTTTTTTTTTCCTGAGAAGTTCTCTAGAGGTTCTCTAAAAAGCCATCTGAGACATTTCTGGGTCCCAGATCTCTCCTCCTTAAGTGCTGACCAGGAACACTGTTTTTGGAAGGGGTATCTGTCCACTGCAAAATAATTGGCACAAAAACGTTTCCAACAGCACTGCTAACAGATGAATTGTAATTTTTTTCTTACATTTTGGATTTGCCTGCCCTGTCCCTTGACTGCCACAGAGAAAGCTGGTCAGCTGCCATAACAAACATGCAAAAAAAACCAGAAAAAAAAAATAAGACTCTAGGGTGAGAAACATTAAAATAATAGAGACAGTTTATCCACTGCTGCACATTGTTGTAATTCATTTAGAATGAAGCATCTCATCTGCTTGTCCTTGAACAGCCTTGGGGAAAATCTCAGCAACCTGACATATTTAAATGTTTTTTTTCTGGTCATTGAATCTTTTTCTCACCGAATTTTAACCGAATGCATCCAAATCAGCAAAGTAAAACACTGTCCACCACAGACTATATCCCCCAGCATATGACCACATCTCCCTTTCCTTCCCCCCCCCCAGTCTACCAGCTGAACACAGTGCTATTGAAACAGCAGTGACATGAATGGCACCCAGCCTTCAGTTAATCTCCACCAACTTCTAGCAGTCACACTGTAAGAACTGTCAAGTGAAACACTTGGAAAAAAATGATCAAAAAGCTTCAAAATTGATTATTATCACACAGCTTCAGTTTGGCTGCTTGGGCAGTTAAATGGTCATTCAGTGCTTCATTCTTTGGCCAAACGCTTCTCAAATAAATCAAGGTTATGCAATTAAAAAAGATGACAGCATCAGACTAGAATTAGAGTTTCCATGCAGCCCATCAGTGGAGTCAGATACTTTTAGACTGCTGAAGAATTACTTTAAGTACTTCTAAATTTCTCCTTGCAATTCTATATCAGCAAATGCTCCTTTTTAAAGTTACGTCAAGTATTAACCCTGTCCCCAAAACACATCATTCTTGCGCTGTCTTTCCACCTGATTTTGGTGCATTCTCCTTCAGTCCTCCAATTTCTTTCAAAGGCTATTTCCTGTGAATGTTACCTGAAATAATGATCAAAATGATCCAGAACGAACTCTGGTTCGTTCGAACCCTGGCCACGGACACAAAATTTTTAGCCTCTCATAACTTCATGCACATTTGAGTCAAAGTCCTTTCTTTTTTATTCTTTCTTTTTCTTTTTTTTTAATGTCACAAACATCTTTTAAGTGGTAGGGAGAGATCATAGTTTTAAAGACAAGGTTAGCAATTTAAACATCCTATTTACTGTTGAAGAAAAAAAGGGAGGTCTCTCTCATAAACAGAGAAAGGAAACATTTTTTAAACTCAATGCATTAAGTCTTTCCAGGCAAAAATAGCTTTTTTAAAAAAAAAATCACTACTAATGTAGGTCATCTTTCCTTGTTATAGGACAGAGGAAAAAGCACTTAGGCTTCTTGTTTCTGAATAAGAGAAGCTTTTACTTTATAAAAAAGTGCAGGTTTAGCCACAGCTTTTGCACTGATAACCTTCCAGATATAAGCTCATGGCTGGACAGCCTTCAGTCTACAAACAGATAACAGTAGTGCCATTATTGTAGCACTATATATATATATATATATATATATATAAAATTAACACAGTTCCAGTTAATTTTACTATTAAGAGCCCAGTGGGGAACAGTGAAAAAAAAACAAGACAGCACTGCTGCCACCAAGTTGTATGTGACATTTTGGGAAAGTTACTGAATGAGCTGGTTTGTACATTGTTACAAGCCTGCGTTTAACAAAATTCTGTGGCTTCAGTGATGGGGAAAGGCATCTAACCGCAGCTTCAGCGAACGGGGCATTCTCTTCATCTGCGGGACACCACCAGGAACAGCTCCTGCAGACACTGCCACACCAACAAGCAGAAAAAGAGTTCCTCTTACAAATCCGGAGGTTAAGCCTTCATGGCCCTATAGTTCCAGATCTCCTTGCTAAAATGGCCAACTAACGCAAGACCTAATGGAAAAACGTGCAAAATGGTAGCAGAACCAGAGAGCAAAATTCTTAATATGCAGTGTCCACCATACCACTCATTTATCAAATTGGGAAAAAAAAATCTAAGTGAAAACAGCTTGAAGAACAGAAGAATAAATGTTGTATTTGCAGATCCACTCAGATGACTGGTAAACAAAACCATTTCCATCAAGAGTTTAAAAACATAACTCATTGCTATTTGACTTCAATCTCACAGAACACTGCTTTTACAAAATCTAAATGTGTAGAAAAAAATAAATCAGAGTTGATCTGCTTTCTCTCTCATCCTGAGAGCAGGTCTGAAGAGTTCATTAATGTGTTTCTTAATGAAATTCTTCTTCCTGCCTTTTCCATTCATTCTACTCTCACTTAAAACATTAGAAACATATGTAAATATTCTATCATTTTTTCCTGTGCATCACAAATATGTATAACTATACAGTCAGAGATACTTAATTATTGGTCCAAAATACAATTTGCAGACACTTCATTGCGAGGTAGTATTAATGAGTTTAGCTAATGCCAAAGAAGAGAAAAGTAGGGAAACATCTTACGTAAACGAATACCTTTGCATAGATTTTATTGCTTCAACAATATGTGGAACCTTTGAGTTAAAACAGCCAAAATACTCAAGAAAGAGAATACAATTCTTTGTGAAGCACACCCATGCACTTCAATGTCTGGCTAACTGGTTAATTTTCATTTCCTTCAGTTCACTTAACTTTGGAAAGAGAGAGACATGGAGAAAAGAGATACATGACAACAGCAGCAGCAATAAAGCCAATAAATAAAAAGTATCTCCTTCCCTTTGAACATGGTATGACAGCTTCTCATGAAAAAAGAAAGAGTGCTTCAAAATGTCTTGGGATGCAAAACATGAGTTTTTAAATGGCACTTCATTTGCATATTTTCATGGTCCCGCACATGTAATTCTATTTATTGAAATGAATCCTCCCACTCAAACTTTATCTCAGAGCTCTATGAAAGAAGTTCATAATCCTCTGAAGCGATATTTTATTAATCAGGAATGAAGAATGGCAGAAACTGCCCAAGAAGGAACAGCAGGGCGTTTCGGGAGCGGCATCACCAAGGGATGAGCCCATGGTGGGAGAGTGCTGGGATTTCCGCAGCTGCAAAAAACGCTGCGCCAGGCCCCAGCACAGGCTGCTCCTTCCGTGACTACGATGGCATCGCACGTCGCAGTTTCTGTGCCAGAGTCCAGTTCTCCAGATGCATTGGAATATACTGCATGGACCCTGACCTGAGCAGATGCATTCATGACCTTAAGACTCCAGTCAGATTCCATCACTGACAGTTCTCTGATCCATTCTAGCATTTAATCAGTTGCTGCAAGCAGTTATTCCAGGTTTGTTACCCTACAAGAAATAACCACTTAATAAAGCAACACGCAGTTGGCCAGCAGAAACATCTTTTTAAACCCTATAAAAAGCACCAGCATTTCGCGCAGAGAAGAAAGTACTACTTTTTTTTTTTTTTTTTTTTTTTTTGCACTTCTAGAAAAGGATGACTGTCTCTGTAGTGACAAAATCAAGACAACATAAAAAGCAATTATTTATTTCGAAGTGAGTTTTTAACTTCTAATTGCACGTGTTACATACCTACAGTTCATACCTGTTGCAACATGGAAAGAGTAGATGCTGGAGATACAGATAAAGACAGACTTCCACCATGTTCTGTTATTTAATTTGGAAGTAGTCAAATAGGTCCCTTTAAGAAGTTTTTTCACTTATTTCTTACTATGTTGAGAAAAGAGAGATTAACAAAGAAAAGTACAGGCAACTGAAGCCATTCAGAACAACACGGGAAATAAGCGGCAGTGTTTAAGGAGAAAACTACTTTGTTTGGAGGTGCAGGGTTCTGCCTTCCAGTTTCCAAAATTCTGTGGGAACCGTCTGGGCGACTGCAGCTTTGGGGGATTAGTTACAAAAGGGTGTTTCGAAAACTGTATTTGTACGTTAATATTTTGTGAATGTCTGGCAGTGTGTTTTACCCATTGTGTTGGTCATAACGAGTCTGCTTATAGAGTTCACTGATAGGAGGTTAATTATGCACCGTTAATAAACCAATAAACCACCAAAATCAATCCTGATTTGTTGCAAACTATGTGAACTAAGCAGTTTTTCCTTGTGGGAATAGCAATGGAAGAAATAAGGATTCAGAATGACGCAGGAGAAAGGGAAACGTGAAGAATGAACTGTGGGTAGAAAAGTGGAATAAGACACTTGAGAGACTGAGAAAATTAGAAAAGGAAAAAAGCAAAACCAAGGGGGGAAAAAAACCCAAACAAGGTAAATTCGTGCCCACCTGGCATAACTACAACTATCATAACCTGGAACGCTCATGCTGCAGCGCGTCACTAGCGCAACCATCACATTTCCTAATGGTTAACCCACGTTGGCATCCAGCACTCTGTTCCAAACCACGGCACGCAGCGCTGCCAGGTACATATACAGTACTTTAAGGTATCACCTGATATAGAAACTTGGAATCGAGAAGGAAGATCGGTTAAATTAGTTAAAGAAGCATAGGTACTTAGTCCCACCACAACAAATTTAGAAAGAGATTTTGGATTTGGTGAACGCCTGCCAGCCATTCTCAAACAGCGTTGCTGTTGCAGGTCTCAACTATGCCCATCCTAGAGCAGCAGGAAACAAGTGTTGGACACGTGCACATGCCAGACACATCACGGGAGCCACCCGTTTTGCATCCTGGTCACAAACAACAGCCCGGTCTACTGCAGAGCTACTTTCATTTCTAGAAATTGCTGCTGCAAAATAGGAGGCAGTAACAGGTTTTAACACTGCCTTTTGAACTCTACAACTTCTCCACTGCTATTTTCTCTAGAGTTTTTTCTCTTTTCCTTAACTGAACAATCCCATGGTTAAAAAACGCTTCAGGCAGGAAGAGAACACTCATGTTTAGCATTTGGTCCAAAACAACATGCAAGAGTAAAT
This sequence comes from Rhea pennata, assembly GCF_028389875.1. Lineage (NCBI taxonomy): Eukaryota > Metazoa > Chordata > Aves > Rheiformes > Rheidae > Rhea > Rhea pennata. The sequence goes on along the minus strand of NC_084667.1, from coordinate 14,216,576 downwards.
CAACAAACCCACTGAAAATATTCCAAGACCGTAACTTGAAATGCTGATAACAACAAATATACAAAGAATGACATGAGAAAGACATGGGGGCAGGGACAACTTTTTCTCAAAATGTGAGACACTATATAAGCGCTACTGCTAGAACAGCATAATCTTACCCTCCAGCTGAACTCTCCCTTTTTATCTCTCTGTTCTAAAACTGTACTGGTTGCTTTGCTAAAAATATACTTTGAAGTTGTCATAGTTGTTGGTCCTGGCTCATCTTTTTTCTGCCGAGTGCAGCTACAGGAATGGATCACTGCAATTAGACTCCAGTGGCTCCAAGAGACAGTTTATTCTTTTAGTTACAGAAAGGAACATACAACAAAATGAGCCAGGGAGGAAAGAAAACAAAACAAGACAACTGACTCCAAACAGGGAGAAAACTGCAAAAAAGATGGCTATAGGCTTACTGCTGAAATCTCTCACTGCAAAGAGGTGCAATACACTGGCACTAAGATCTGTTTTTAAAAGAGCAGAGAGAGATTCGCCTGCGCAAAATGCAAGCAAGAGTTAATGCACTATTTGAATGATTTGTAAGGTAGGCAATATTCTGTATTAGACCAAACAATACAGCTAGAAAAAATACAGAAGATTATTTGTTCATCTTAGTTATCTCAAAGGCATGTAAATATTAGAGAAATAAAGAAATAGTTATTTGAAGGTCTATCTACTATGTCATATACATTACCCTATTTGTAGCTTTTAACACCACCTAAGCTTAATCTTTAACCTCAGCTGAAGCCTTTAAATATTACTGGAAGACAAAAATTGAGAAAACCCAACAAACTATGAAGTGTCCAAGAACCCTCCCTGTAGGTGAATCACCCCCACCTGATTCTGAAAACAGGTTTCTGCCACTTGTATATCAGCTTTACTCATGTGCAGACAGTGACAGAAATCCACCTGGGAAGTCCTCTGAGCATTAACTTTATGTGATTTTACACAAACATCCTAGATCATTAATCATTCACATACATCTAACAACTGCCAAAGATGAACCTACAGTCCCCAGCTTTATTCCAAAAATTCACGTGACAACTACAGCAAAGGTCAGTGGCACCAGCTTGGCTTAAGAGCACCTATGTGCGTCACACTTCAGCAGTGCAACTTGCTTGCTATTGCATGAAAAGGTGCTTGCGGGTATTTTAGATGGTCCCCACTCAAGGGAACCTGACAAAGGTACAAACATAAAACTAGAAAGACCTCTGGCTTACAGCATTTAATTTCTACTTTTGCAAGAAACATGTCAGACAGTATTGTTCAGAAGCTTACCTAGATCTATCCCAAAATCAGTTTTATCCTATAGTCAGTGTTCTTGGCAATGCTACTCGATTCTCCCTCCCATTTCTCCCCTCATCACCAATTTGGACTCATTTTCATAGCAAAACTCTGGGTATCTGCCACGAGTGGAAGCTCGTGGAGCTCTGCCTAGAGCAGAAGCTCCTAATGTAAAGTTTGGAGCTTTTTTAATGATTCTAATGATGGCCATAAGCCAGTAGCATTTAAAAAGAGAACAAGGCTGCTAAGCACTGAAGGTAGCAGGCAATTCAGATTTTTCTGAGTGTCTTGTGGCAGCTGCAGATTCATATTACACTTACTAATAACAGTAATTGACTTTTGAGATTAGATTTTCTTGCTTGCTTATAAGATTTATGATGAATAACCATAAAAATTCAAAATTTAACCCAGTAACTGCTGACCAAAATAGCAGATCAGGCTGACAAAATTTAGCTACAGAGATAAAAATGTACCATCAGGTAATGCAGGTCATTTTCTTGACAATACGGGACTGGTGCCTGAGGAATAGTCCTCAGAGTATGGCTCAAACTGGTTCTAACCTCAAACAGTAAAGTTTGTCGACTCTTCTCCATGCTGAGAGATTTTCCTCAGGAACAAACATTTCTTTTTCTTCAGTCCAGATCCTCATCTCTGTGTTTTCACACTAAGACTCCTTGTTACAGTTCCCATAAACTCCTAAACAGTTCGTTCTTATTGGTATTTTCAGCCCTTACTTAGTCAAAGCCTAAATATTAGCTTTTTCTACCATTTCAATGACATGACAGTTTTCCACAGTCTTCTCTCTAAGAAGATTTGATGTGCCAAATTTTTTGGCTAATAAGTCACATAAGTTTGTATTCTTTGCTGGTGCCAGAAGGTATCAAGATGTCAACAAACAACTCCTCTTTTGATACAGTCTGCAGAAGGTGAACTTTCAGACCCTGGATTATCAGGACGATGAGCCAAAGGGCCCCTGGGACACAGTAAACAGTACATGGAAGCCAGGAAGGCAATCAACAGTGGCTGGGTTTCAAGGGAAAGTGACAGGCATTTAAAAATCAATTGATATTTTCCGTCACTGTTTGCTTGGAGTGCTCTCCTATTTTTTCTTTTCTCTCTCTCTTTTTTTTTGTTTTTGCATTTTTCCTTTCTTGCTGCAGCAGCCTCACATCACTCACAGACAGAAGCGAGGATGCTCACTTCTGCAGAAGCCTTTGTGTATTGATAGTATTGATAGTATCTGCTCCCACGAAAAGGGGGCTAGGAGATCAAACTGCATTGCAAACAGTCCTCTGCCTACCACTCTACCAGGGATAATCCCAGCCAAAACAAAACCAGCATCTTCTCCATATGCGGCCAGACCAATTAAAAGAAAACAATGTTCCTCCTTATTACTCGCAGAGCAGTACTTGAACGACAATGCGTTTTCCAGAGCACAATTAGATTTGTCATTGGATATCAATATGCCACACAACAAGGTAAGTGGCAGCAGGCCCTCACTGCAGTGCTGCCCATAACCATCTCACCATCTTAGAGCTCAGGGCTACATACTGAGACACGTGGAGAGATGAAAGAAAGCACAAATACTCCGAGTGGGATGCAGCTCACTTAATAATAGGTGTCCACCACCACAGCTACCTGATAGCTAGATGTCAAGGCATGCATTATAGCCCATGGAAGCCTGGTCAGTATAGCTCCTGCAGCTGACCATGCAAGGTTAGGTAAATCACACCCTGAACACTACCGACCTTAACGGGTATATCTGCCCTCACTAATTCACATATAGACACCTGAAGTCCAGTGACTGCAATCACGTCTTTGCAAACAAGAATCTTTTCTTTTTGAGGGAAATTACTTTTCTAAGTGGGTAATCAAAAGCCACCTTATCCAGTCAAAGATGTGTTTTTAAGTTATTTGTCTTCCAGAACAGTAGGACGTCGAGCTTTTTTTCCTCTTACTTTGGGGACCAAGAGTTACATCTCACAATTCTTGTTGTACGGACCAGGAAATATACCTTTTCTTTTACTACAAAACAGCTAACATCAACTGACACCATACGGTATGCTGGCAGACTGTGTGTTTTATATTTCAGTGAGTCCAGTGTTTTCCTCATTCATTACTGGTAATCAAGCCATTTGAAAGAAAATGAGAGGAGCTGCAGAGATAAATACTGATTTGGAGAGAGGAGACATAATCAAAAGAATAGAATTTTTTCTCAGATTTTACATACAAATTTCTCAGCTCTGGAGAACATAATAATTGATGTATAATATATATAACTAACATTAAACACTAAATGAGGCTCAGAAAGTCAGTCACTAGTAGAAATAAACTGACTGAAGAGCAGCTGATACTAAGCCTTTATAAATACAACAAAAACACTCAACAGGAACAAAATTGACAGACACACATTAACTTAATACAGAAATTCCAGTACTATTGAATGATGCATTGGGCATGCTATTCTAAAAGGTAACTATGTATTCTTACAGATGACTATGTTCATAAGGGTTGGCAACACTGACATTTGAGGAAAATCAGTAAGGAGAGATGAAGCAAATGGCATGAGCATGTTCCCCATTAATCCTGCAAAACTCGCAAAGGTTATTCTAAAGTGATGATAATGAAACAGTAACAGGAAAGTAATGAAAAAATCCTTAAGTACAAATGCCAGGAGATGAACAAAAAACAAGGCATATTCAAATATAAAATAAGGTTACCAAAACAGATAAGTGACCTCTGCAGAACCACAACTTTAATACCCCAATTCTAGATGACACAAACAGAAACTTCTTTTATGTCCGATATTAGGTTCAATCTGCTAGTATTGGACCTCTCAGGGCACAGGGTCCAAAAAGATAAGCCTGACTAACCTACTACCGCTACCTCTAAATTAGCAGCCAAAGTGTGTTCATAACACATTCAAAACAAACAAGCCTACACATTACCCGGAAAGTTTTATCATGTTAACAATTCCAGGTTCTAAATCAAATATGCAACAACTAAACCAAAAGCGTATTATCAAAAAGCAACACTTTAAGGAACTCATGCTCTATATGACACCTAAATTATTTTCTCAGTATATGAAAGTCATCAGGATTGCAATCACGCAAGCAGAAAATGGTATCATGGTTTACATTTTAACACATTTTACTTATTTATAGCTATTTTGTAAGGTGTAAAAATGACTAAAAATATATATCTTGCCCAGGATTTTACTACATAAGGAAAACCTGATTTGAGCTAGCATTCTAGTTGTCATAGTAGAATTAACAAAATGGTAGCTTATTCGAGCTAGGCAAGAAATTTTTTTCTTGTCAGAACTATACAGCACTTTTGCATCCTACATAAGGAATGTTTCATGAGTTAAGTAAAAAATATTCACATGATTTTATTAAATTATAAAGAGCCTGAATTTCTTAGATAACAGAATTACCTACTCCAGGGTAAAACAATGCCTTAACAAATGGGTTAAAAGATTGCAATACTACTGCCAAAATACTTTAGAATTAAACATTTTATCATGGTATAAGGTTCTGTTATTTAATTAGAACAATATAATATTGAATAATAACAACTACCTGCAAAGAAACAATGCTTTACGCTTAGTGTGATAAAGCCTGTAAAGTATGTACAATTATTTTCATCAGTCTTAGTAAATTTGAAAGGTAACTAAGAAAAAGCTGCATTACAACTGTCCACAATGCTTTATAAATTTCAAGTTATACCATTCTTAGTCTGACATCAAATATTTTATATTAGCAGGCTTAAATGCTCCCACTAAACAGAAAAAAAAAATCTTGCAAGCCTTCAAATGTTAGAGTAAAATTTCTACTTTCCTGAAAAATATTTCAACGGCCTATTCAAATAGACTAAAAGATACCTTTGACTCCCCCAGGAGTGATGCTTCCTTTTACAAGCAGAAGACAAAATACTAACCGCTTTTCATAAACAGATCCAAATCCCTACCTTTCTGTAGACAATCATATTTGGAGAACTCTCCTCTGGGTCAGCAGTTTCCACGTTACTTTGATCACCGGACGCCTGGGCCATGTTCACCTCTCGCTGCTCAGCCTGCAAGGATGGGAGTAGAAATCAGTGTCACTCCAGGCTGCAGACGAGTGTGGCAAGGCACAACTAACGCAGACAAACAGAAGAGGAAGATACGGAGGAAACCACGCTCTGGACTTTATCTGATGCGGGATTTTATTGCATACATGGGAAAGATACCTCAATTTTTGTCTGATTGTAAAATGCTTGGATCTTACTTCTCTAAAGCATGATGCTCAAAGAGTGAGAAACATTTAGTTGTGTATGATTGTGGTTTGAGTACACAAACACACGCTTCTCCTCCCCTTTCAAACGAAAGGCAGACTAATACTCTGCACACTTTCTTTCCTCATTCTAAGGCACAAATGGCTCAGATCTTTATGGGAGCTTTTTATGTGCTAGACACAGAAGCCAAAAGAGGAGAAACAGCTTGCTTTAATAGTGAGTTAAATCTCAATGAAACCAGTATGTGCAACAGGTTGTCATGTACATTGCCATTTGCACCAAAGGTAGATAGAAGCCTACTCCGAATTATGAACTAACCTATGAATGTGGATGCAGGTTCGCACTGGGCACTGTTTTGAATGCTCAGTGTTTCATTTCCTCTGAAGGAGGAGGAGACAAGTTACACCTTAGATTAGATGTTGTGGAATCATGTCATATAGCCAAAGAAGTGCCACAGACTCTAACAGACCCCAGTATTAGAGCTGTTTGAGAAACAGAATTTCTTCTACTTTTAAAGTATTGAAATTTTGCATCTCAAAATATTTTATTAAAATTTGAGACCCCCAAAAAGTCAAAATATGTTCACACAGAGAGATGCATTATCTACAGACACATTCCTAAAAAACCATTTGACTTCCAACCACTTTCCTTATTCAAGGAAGAAAGAAGAGGCTTTTCTATTTCTTTCTTCATTCGCTTTTCATATTCCTGCAGGAGACCAAGTGCCTTAGGGTAATATACATATATTGTTTATAACTATGTGTATAATATAGCCCCAAATCATTCTAGCTGTCAGTTATCATCTCCCAAGGACCAGACAAGCACCAGAACTGGACAAGGGTATCACATCCCAGCTCTGTCTTCTCCCAGCAGCGAAAATGCCACTGTGACATTGCATCCTCCAAAGAAGCTGGAAGCAGCTGAGATACCTCTTTATGCGAAATCAAGACATAACAGAGGGCTCAAGGATGAATAACTGATGTCAACTGATGTCCAGATTCCTTCATTTCTCTCTTTTATAAAGCATATATGCACATACATGAATATACACACAAATGCGTAAACACATAGGTTTTGTAATTCAGTAATACAATTCCAGCTCAAATCAAACATTACCTAGACCATTTTTCAAAGGGATGTTCAGATCAATTTAGACACAATATTTTATATTTAAAGGTCATCAAATAATTTTAATTTCAATTAACATTTTTCTAAATTATTCTCATGTCTTTCTGGAAGCCCAAACATTGCACCGTTGTGCAAAGTCATGAGCTAAAAAGGAAACGGACTAATTTCTCTAAGCAAAAGGATCAGATACAAAAATTTAAAATAGCACAAATGGTGAAGGGTAAAGCACTTTAGAATTACAGCATATTGAATGATTTAAGCAGAAGTGCATTTTCACAGCACTTCTGAGTAAAACTTTCTGATACAAGGCAGAGCTGAGAGTGTATTTCAAGTCATCCAACTTTCAGCTTTACCTGTAGTACATAAGATCATGTTTACCCCAACACATTACATCTCAGATTTTGTTTTCCTTTTATATATATAAAATTAATATTTAATTGAGAACGGCTCTTTAAAGAAAAATTTCCAATTTCCAGTCAAAACGCCTCCTGCAGCATTACTCAGCTGTGCCCCGCGCTCGTTTCATTATTCGCTCTGAATGTTCACATTTACAACTTGTTCCGTTGTTGTTACGCTCTGTAAACTCACTTGATCTTCCCTGATACTTCAGGATTTCTCCCATAGCATATCCTGAAGCTTTTCATCTACCCCAGTGCAACAACACAAAAACATCTTGTACCATACACAAGAGCGGTTTTCACACAGCTGATGGTGAATCAAGGGAAGCACAGACTACCTCCAAATATTTACAAATGGTAATTAATAAAAATGATCCTGTTCAGAAGGCAGGGAAATCACCTTCAGCCTGGGCTGGAGACAAGGCCTGTGCATAGGCCAGAGGTCCACCCAAGAGAAGGGTCAGGCACAGACCTCCTTGGGCAGAGCAGGGCCTCAGTGGTGCCTAGGGACTCTCAGGGAATTATCAGGGCTTTGACAGTTTCCAAAGTTGCTTTCATTTCCTTTAGATTGCTTCTTTTATGCACAAAGTCCTTTATTAGATTTTTTTTTCTTGCTAGAATATAAAAAAAAACACACAGAGAAAACGAGAGAGAAAACCTGGGCATGCTCCTGGTTCTTCAAGATGAAAAGCACAGCAGTGCTGGGTCCGTATGAAGTCCCACTACATCTGTGCTTTTTATCGTATTCAGAAACGCACACCGCACGACGCGAGGCGCCCGGCGACGCTGACTGCCTCTCTGCACTCCTGCCGTGCTAAAGACTGGGTTCAAGCCAGTTCTCAGATATCCCCGCTACTAGCCTGGAGACTGCAGCATTGACTTCACACTCAACGAACGCAGGCTAAAGGCCATTCAGGCAGCAGCAATGCTTCTAATTAAACAGCAGTATCAACATACTTTCAAGCAAGTATCACTTCATCTTTGACTGGGACACGGATCACCAGGGGAAGGAAAAGAGAGCACAGACCCCCGGTGGCAACGATACAGGCTACCCAGTGTGAACAGGAAAACAAGACTGCTCACATAAAAGTCTTTCACGGTACTATGTTAATATCCTGCACTTGCAACTATGCAGGTCAGATGGGGACTTTCAAGTACTGCTTTATTAACTAAAGGGTTCTGATATTATTTTTTGGCCAGCACAAAAAGCGTGTGTGTGTGTGGGGGGGGTTATTTCCAAGTAAATCCATACATTTCAGTTAGTGTTATTCAATTACTTCTTTCAAGACAATAAGCATCCTCCTTCCCTCCTACTACCAACACAACTTAAAGAAATCTGTTCTTCTGTATGATGCTCTGTTCAGTTCTTCCTATGTGACTCAAACATAATTTCTGTGAATGCATCTGAAAAATTACAGGGTGTCCTTTCTAGTTTGTGATGCCCACTTCAGTAGCAATTATAATATTATTACAGAAGATTACAACAGACTTGCAAACCAGAATGGTTGACTGCTTTATTTAAAAGACCTCTAAATTTGTTTACATATAAGATACAGAAGCCCAACCGATAGTAATTTAGACTACATCACAAAGTCTATGCTTGATAATTCACTGCACTTTGACAAAGTATGCTGCCAAATAAACAAATAACACACTAGGATAGTACACGTGACCATTTAAAATATCTTCCAATTACAGTGGTTGTGTTCCTTAAACACAACCATTTTCCTTGGCTTCTGTGCAACAAGAAAAAAAAAATCTGACGTTCAAATGCCCAGTGCTGAAGTAGTAGCAGAATACAGTGATATATCTGACATCCAGGTTCAATAAAGATTAGACGTTAATTAATTACACCAAGTATGGGAGAGGCAACAAGAAGAAAGGAAACAAAGCCTTGGCAGAAATTGAACTTGGCATTCATTGTACTGTTTTGGTGGATTAAGTGTTTATTCTTCCCATCCATATATTTTCCCATCCCCTATTATATATCCTAAAAGAGCAGAATTAAAGAAAGGATGACTAAAGGAACAGATAACAGCACATGAGCTATTCACTTCTACCTTGTCTGTCTTCATCCAGCCAACACAGGTGATGACTCTACCAGAAATATCTTAAGCCATATGATGGTTTGTGAGTAGCCAGTTAGTGGTTTCATTACAATCCCTAGTGAACATCTGTCCTAAATTCAAATACCAACATTAAATCTGGCAACCTTCTAGGAAGTCTGTTCAACAGAGCCCCAAGGCTAACTCAGGCAGAAAAAATACAACACTTTCCCAGTCTTAACAACTACCCCAGTCAGAGTAGGCTCCCCTTTCTTCCAGACAGAATTTTAAGATATTATTGGTTGACTATATAGTGAAAGTGTAAGGGGGAGGGGGGAAAGGGGGAGGAAAAATGTAGCCTGGCACTTAAGAATGCCACAACTAATTGTTCTGAGGAATCCTATTGAAATCTACTCTTTCTACATGATTTTTCCCCCTGCACTGTCAGCCTACTTGCTCAAGATACAAGCAGAAAGTCAACCTTGGACATCCCTGCACAGGTAAAGAGGAGTCTGCCCTCTGAGCCTTTCTAAATGTCTTGTGATGCATTAACCAGAAACGAATCTGACTCATTCTTATGCAGCCTCTTCAGTTCTAGGGGGCTGTAAAGGGTGAAAACAGGTATTTTATTTAGACTTCAGATTTTACAATTTTAAAGTACTCATGCACAGGCTCCAGTTAAGGGCCTGACCAGATGCCACCAAGACAGTCCTGGCAGCGCCTTACTCCTACAGGCAGTTTACCCCATTATCAGTGGCTAACACATACCAGCACGCTTCCACACACCAGTCTAAATACATACGCAGAACTTTAAAAAATAAATGAAATAAATGGTCCCCAACTTCCACTCTTAGGTTAAGCTATTTTCCCATGGCTACTTTTCTGACAATAGCCATGCTTGCAGTGAACCAAAACCCTCTGCAGCAAAAATGATAAAAATATAAAACTACTTGCTCTAACTGTTCTCTCTGTCACACACAAGGAGCAAAACATCAGTCTTCAACACCTCATGGATAAGATAGCCCCTGAAGCCTTAAACTAAGACATCCAGAAAAATAGAGACACAGACGCTAAAAGAGAAGGTACATTTGACACGTGCTTACAAGTCATTCCACTTTTTCCTGAGAAATATATTCACACTAGACTAGACAGACAGCTGTTAACAATATGCACTGAATCACAGCAAGCTTTATTTCTCGCCAGTTTGATCAGGGCTCCTCAAATACATTCCCCCCTACCTCCCCAAAATGAAGAGAATCTGTAAAGACATATAGTTCCTGTATATTACAAAAGGATCAATAAACTCTAAACTGGAATGGCCAATATAAAAATAATGGTTCAAAAATCAAAAAAGTTCATTCAGAGCTCACCTCTTTCCAATTTCTCATTCTGAAGCTTAATAACATAAGTCCAGAGACAACATCCTTGACATTATCTTGCATAAACACTTATGCATTTTCATGCTTCAATACATATTTAATCTCTATGTATACGCAAATTCAGTCATAACAGCTAAGCAGTATATTAATAGCTTTCCATTAATGTTCTAAAACACCTTGACTACCGTAAGAAAAGCCTATTGTAAACAAGACTCCTGCAAGAAAGCTATTTCAAAGGCACAAAACTCCATGTGCTTCATAGAAATTATCTCACCTAAGACTCCTTATAAACTGGGCTTTGGAGGTAAGATACAAGGAAAAGAGGCAAAGTTAGGAAAAATTCTGCAAAACCAACTTTTTTTTTGAAAATACCACTTAGGTTTAACAAACCAATGCAGGGTGATATTTGGCTTCATACCTTGTGTTTTAATAAACTATTTGTAAAATTAATACACAAAATTTAAAGCACTGAGCATTTCTAGCATGTCGGGGTTAAAATGCGAAAGCCTGCCCAAGTAATAAGCACAAATTTAAACCAAGAAAACAGAATCTACTACGCAAATCCCCATGTAACTATCAGTCAGCATTGCTCAGTTGAAATACAATTCTGGGTGACAATAAATGGAAATTACCTTTGTCCTATAGAATTAATTTCAAGAGCTTTGCATTGACATGTAGTGCCAAGGTCAAAACACGAGAGACTTGCAGCTTTAGCATGCAATGAGTGAAAAAAAAGTTTCATGGCATTAATATCTAGCTAGCTTCATTCTAATTAGTAAAACACATCTAGACTACAAGCCTGAGAATTCATAGAACTGCATGTCTTGCTGAACTGATAATTTTCTAATAGGAAAATTCTCTGTCTGGTTTGCAAGAATATTTAGATCCAGTATATCATGTTATTAAAATGACAGGTGGGAAGAGACAGGAACAAATAATCAGTTAATTTTAATTCAATTAGTCTCCATTAATATTAAATTGATAGTTCACATGGCCACTACCAAATTCTCTCTAGAATTGCTTTGGGAAGAAAATTAGACCTTTCCACATTCTTCTTCTAGGTAACTATTACTTTATTTAGCTGGAATCTAGGCATGCCAAGCAAGGTGTGTATACTAGAGCTCAACATAGACCATATTGTGAATATCCCCTCTTGTACCAAAGCAAATACGTCAATCAGAGGATGCTCGGGGCTGACCTGGGCTATGCAGTCTAGGTTTCCCTGGTGTGGCTTAGACATAAGATCGCTGAATTCCCCTCTACTCTGCTTTCAAAAGTAATTTTCTAAACCCGTATGACTACTGAAATGACTTCCCAAACAGAAACCAAATGTGAATGATACAATGTCTGCCTGAATCAGCCTGAAACACTGGCACAGAGGTAGGAACTCAGCTCTCCCATCCAGCACCCTCACAGGCAAGGAAAGCAAAAGTTGGGTATCACACACTGCCCTCTGCAAAACAAGATCCTGCAAGTGCGTTCCCCTCCTGAAACAAGTGCTCAGGAGGATGTAAGTGACAGTGAAACAGGGACTGGGGACACATGCGTAGGGAGCCACATCACAACCAGCAGTGACAGGTCACTTGGAGCTCCAGACACCACTGCTGCAGGAAAAGGAGTTTAGCTCCGATCCAAAGTACAGTTCCTGAAGCTTATAAAAATCCTCCCACTAACTATTTTGGTCAAGTTGCAACTGAAGGAAGTTAGTCTGAAAACATTTTCTCAGTGGAAGATTATCCCTGGACTTTCTGCCTCTCCTTGCAAGGTGCATGTGCTGAACATTGCTGTACTATCAACATATTCAGTCTGCTTTTGTTTATAAGGAACAAAGTATAAATATTTCCCGCAAGTGCACTTAATATTAGATGTTTTGCCAAATGACTTCCCCTTTGTTTATGAGAAAGCAGTTTCATTTTATAGTAGGAAAATTCATTGATTCTCGAGAAATCCATTCCTTCTCTTTCTGATGTTCCAGCTCACAGTGATAAACTACTGGCAGTTCACCACTTTTCTGACCATGCCATGGGGCAGGAGGAAAGAAGAGCACACACCTAGGCATGGAAATGGCAGAGACTCTTTTGCATCTGCACGCCAGAGTGGGAAGAACAGACCCAGTTCTGGGCCACTCCCTTTTTGGTCTCTTTTAAGGATACTGGGATCCTGATGGAGACTGGGATATCCAATTTCTACTACCCTTACAAACTTTTCCTCAAGGTGAAGTCTCTTACATGCGGGTAACTTTTAAGTGCTTCTTGTGAAAAGCTTGCCTCAAGACGTCTTGCTGTGTTCTTAAGGGTATGTTCACATTTCTATACAGCATTGGGCAGAGGGCAAGCTCAGAGCTCCTCATCATCCACACCGCTTAGTTGTTTGCTTGCTCCCTGGCTCTCCTCTGCAGAGCTCCAGTCGTCTGTCTTCAAATTGGTATCTGGGCAAAGGTCTGGGGACCCAGTTCTCTCCTATGATTACTCCCAAGAGTCAGTATGAATAAGCTTATACAAGATTTGGTCCCCTCTATCTTATCCACACATCCAGTAGTGTCCTAATTGGTTCTGCAACCTCAAACACCCTCACATTGCGTCCCAGGTCACGCAATGCATAACCTCATCGTTTGGGTAGATTGCAAGACAATCTCACATTTTTAAAATGCTATAATTGGAAAAAAAAAAAAAAAAGGCATGTAATGATCATTATATCTCCAGGCCACAGAGATACCATGTGGTACCCAGAGGAAACCCCCAGTCAAGTATATGCAGTGTGGACACAGACATCTATTTCAGAGGGAGCAAGCCCTGGGACACGAGACCATTTAAGTCACGTGACCTCCCACATACAGACATAGCCTGTAAGTTTAAATCCAGTCCTCTGTGTAACGTAACGTGAGCAGCTGGTTTCTACACATTCTCTTCTCCAAACACCGCCTGTCCTCAATTACATATATGCTTCACTAAATGAGGAAAACATTCAATGTGTGGTGGTCTAGACAGAACATTGCTAACCATGAAGCCCCAAGGCCTCAAAACACCTCCAAAAGGGCTCCTCTCTGTGGTCTAGAGCTCTTTTTCACTACATCTGTGATAAATGTGGTGGTACTCACCTTGTCACATAACTGTATAATGAATGACACTAGCAGTAAGTTTTGAACATGTCAGAACAGGAACAACAGTTCCAGTTATCCCAGCAATGTTACTCACCTGTGACCTGTCTCAGTTACCCGGGAGATGATCATGCTGCTCCTTGATTACTCACCAGAGATTATGGACTTTCCCCAGGAAGCCACATCCAATCTTGAGCCTACATCTATACAGTATTTTGAAATCTGCAACTATTTTTAGAATGCTGAAAACACTTTCTACAGCCAAATAAATTCCATAAATCAACGGGTTGAAAACAAGTTAAAGTAGCTTTCCCAGCATCTTACACTGATGAGAGCCCATGATCCCTGACTATGAACTAGTAAGCCTTAAAAAAAAAAAAAAAAAAAAAAATTTGAATGTAAGACCACTACCTGTTTTATCTTCTGTCCACCCATGGTGCACTGGAACTATTGCTTAAAAAGAAGACTTTTCCCATTTTCAATGTTTTCAATCTATTATTTGTCAGCAGGTAAAAAAGGACAACAAGCCAATCAAAATAAAAATGAAATGGGGATGGTTGGTAGTGAATATTGATACACAAATTGCTTACTAACAAAGCAGATTTTTCCCTTATGAAATCAATTTTTAGAATGTGTATTTACGTACCAAATTTACTTTTGTTGTAATGGGTCAGAATGATGATACATCACAGAAGAAATTGGCTGTAATATATCCAGCCATCTTCCCAAGAATTCAGAACAAACAGCAAGAGCTCTCAGCAAGACTCTGTGCCAACAGACTATTACCAGGGATAACTAAAGAGAATGTAACAGCAAAGATATGCTGAATGTTTGACTGAAATAAATGTCAGTGTTATATGAACTTAGAAATGCAAAGAGATAGCTACAACCCTACCTTAAATTTCATCTGAACTGGTAATCCCAAACCGCAGTATTTATGAAGTGCTATCTGCCTGCAAGGAGTATCTGCAAAGGAGAGACCTGAAGTTGTATTTTATTGTTTTGCAAAAACGCCAACTTACTAGCCAAAACCACTCCCTGTGGAAAATGAGATGAGTAACTGCTCTGATGATATAGTCTGAGGGTTGACTTCTAATCCTTTCTCCAGTATAAATCCCTCTTTGGAAAGCCATCTCCCTTGCATTGGACAAGGTGTTCTAGGAGCATCCTGCTCTGGAAGCTGGTCCATCAAATACACTGATGAAGAAAATACAGATTTCATTGTCTGAGTGTGCCTTGTACTTTGTGCACCGTGAAAAATATTAATTGCAAATGTAGCAAACTACTTCTGATGGATGGACTACATTTTCTACTTTACACTTAAGAAGAGCTGAAGAAAATTGATTCAAAAAAAACTGAATGAGAAAAGGCACAAACTAATGGATGCTCTAATAAGAATTGACAAGAAGATCAAAATATTAAAATAAGAAAATATAGGTCTCAGTACCTGTTAGACTCCAGAATTACTCTATATAAACTCTCTGTGCCAAATGGAGCTTGCTAAATTTCCTTCCAATACTCTAACGCAAGTTGATAAAACAACCAATCCACCACTGCCTTGATCAGTGACTGCACAGTCTCATTTAAAAGATACCAAAGCGTTTAGAGTTCTTGCTGCTTGTTCATTCTCAAAAGGATGGAAAACTGCAAGTACCTTGCAATCAAATAAAATGGGAAGTTTACAGCAGAGATGTAACAGCAGAGATGGTTTTTGAAGATTTGGGACCATGTAATACCCCTGGTGCAAACGAACAGACCCGGTAGCATTCCACCTACTTCGAGGACACTATACAGTAAACTATGATTTTACACCTGCTGTTTATTTCAGCTGCTTAAAAGTTTTACAGATGCAAATAAAGGGCAAATCACTTCAGCGATTACAATCTGAAAAGCATCTAAGCCACTTCTGAATTAGCTCGCTGAAGTTCACACGCACGTACAGTTCAGCACACTCCACAAAAGCCCCTGCGGTGGTTAGGCTATCCTGAACTCTACACCACTATAGTTGGGCTGCTTTAAATACCAATACATCTGGCGTGCATTATAAATACTACTAGATTTTACGACTACTGCTATTACACTAGAAATACTCCTAAAAAGACAAATCCTTTATTCAAGCTAGTATGTGTCTATGTCAGACTGCGGTTACACTAGTGAAGGCATAATCTATAACTAGTTGCTCATCTGTGGCAGAAGCAAATATTATTTTCTTTCACAAAACATTAAAATAAATCATAAGGGAGTTAAGTGACTTCCCCACACTTACATAATGGATGACAGAACAATAAATTGAATGTACAAAGCCTAACTGTCAAACCATCTAGTTACTATTTGCTCAACACACATATCCCCACAGCACTGCAGGTCTGTATTAATCAGTCTGAGGAGCTTTTAACCACCCTGTGAACCTCTCATCACTGATGCCAGGCTCTGTAAGTACAGTAAAAAAAGAAGAAATATCCCAAATCACTTATTTGTGATTCCCTTCAATTGAGGATTCCTGGCAAAAATATAACATGAGTTGCTCTTCACTGCCTAAATACTTCAAGGTCCCCACCACCCCCAGACAGGCTAAGTGAAGTACCTGTGCCTTATTTTCCTGCTGCTGAATGAAGGAACAGCAAGTTGTTTCCAGCACGATAATGCCAAGCTCCTGGGACATCAAAGTGTCAGAACCTTATTGCTCACTGAACTTTTAATCTGCCTCCCTCGCTCTCTTTCTCCACACTCTTTGCCATCAACAGAGACATTAAAAAAAAATAACCATGGCTCTGATGCAATGCAAGCTGGTAGCAGCAGTTTCTCTCAACTCCACGGTCTTTCCAAGTTTGTCAACCAATGAAGAAAATCCAAATTGCTTGCTCCTTTTCACAAAGCACACCTGCAAAAGTCAGTTCGTTCCCTAGTTACCTATTAATCCACCTAGAAATGGTAACTGAATTAATGGAAAACAGTCTTCTCATGATAAAATTGACATAGATTAAGAAATCATTGTGGATTCCCTAATATTAATATCCTTTAAAGACTTAAAAAGTAGTTACATCATTAAAAGAAAATGGTAATCAAAAGTCTAGAACCCTCCACAATACATCTACTGTTACCTCTTTGAAGAGTATGAAGATACACCAGATTTTTCAAGGTGCTTCAGACTGCTTGCATTCTAGTTACCTCAAAAACCCGATAACACAGCCACCTCAAGGACACAGCTTGGCTCTACTTCAACCGTACACAGGGTCACTACACAGAAGGTTAAGAGATGAAGGGTGGAAGCAGAAATTCACAGAAGAAACATCAGAGTATGCAAAATTTAGTTTGGAATATGAAGACAGATGATCAACTACACTTAAGTGCTTAAAGATGCAAAAAGGCGTTTTGTAGCCCCAAGAAGTCAGACATGTAACTCCATGGGAACTAAGTGACCAACTTGTCAGGATGCTTCTGAAAACCCAAGAAGATCCCTGCCACCACCTCTAGGCACCTAAATGTTTCTGAAACGTGCTTTGCCAGGATATCTCCTTTCCCTGGTTAGCTTTCCTCTAACGTGCAGAGAGAGCAACAAGTGTCAGGACTAAATGTACTACTTACTGCATCTTCAGTGACGACATGTGGCCATAGTATCTATTTTACATCTCATGCGGTACTTCAAATGCACTGAGCTTTCTTATGACGTACTAGGGACAGCAGTTCAAAGACTGACATGAAGAAACAACACCTTTCCAAATCATCAACAAAATATTCTTCTAGTACCTGTTTCCTTTGTAATTAGGAAACTGTGGTATGAATTGACACTTACAGTAATGCAGTCTGCATTATTATATAATATAATAACTGCATATAATAATGCAGGCTGAGACAAGTCTCACGAGGAACTAGAATTATTTCAGTTCTGAAAACTGGATGGACTGTTTGCACTCTAAAACAGTCCAGAGCTGCTCAATGTTGTGGAGCTCTTTGTTCATTTGACCCCACCACCACCACCACCTTCACAGAGCCTAGGTATGTTTGCAGAAAAGCAAGTGGAGAGTCTTTGGTGACGATCACACTGAATCAGACAATGGATTACTCTGGAGAAACTGCATATTTGTAGTGTTGGGCATGGGAGAAAAAGCTCACCCTCACTCTGCTTTCACTGACGGCTCACTGGTCTGTAAATGCTATTTTTGTTGCACATACAAGTGTAGGGTTTGATGCCGATTTCTGAGTTTAAGCTATCAAGGTTGTCCCAAGACAGAGCCTCCAGGTTAGTTAGCCCCCATTCCTGAAAAGTCAGGGACTCACATTGCTACACATTGTATCAAGGACCGTAAAAATTATTCATAATGTTACACCCTTGTGTGCCATTATGAAGACCAAGCTATGACACTGCAAGATTCAGATGTTTTGCCATGGACGAACACAACATCCTTACACACAGCATCGGGATGGCACACTGCAGCTATTTCATCTTCCTGCTACTCCATTTACAGCAGCATCTTCTCTTTCTCTGCCATCTGCTAGCTTGCTGCAGCCTGCTGGGACAGTACTGCCCTCTCCTTTTCTCCCCTTCTTGGCTGCTGGAAAGGACAATGACAGATCCTGGCATTTCCAACCCATTCACTCAATTTTTCTCCCAGCTGCCTCACAAACACTAAGCAGTGTGGAGAGTTACTCCTGTGAATGAGCAGCGCTCTGCTCACCTTTGTCGTACCTGTGGGATCCACCAGAAATACATGCTAGAAGTTTCTTGTAAGGAGCTAGCAAGAAGATAATAGCTGCTTTAAGAGGATACAAGCTTTCCCCCTTTCCTCGGCTGTTATTTTGATTAAAACAGATATCCACACTACCATCATCACAAGAATGACCAGACAGAAAATCAGGGCAAGCAACATCAGCAATGACTATACGCAACTTCTTATTATGCCTTTCATGGTAGTAAGAGAAAAACAGAAAAATTTGTCAGATGGGCTAAACAGCACCTTTTAAGCTCCTATTATTGATCAATCTCAGTGTGAGATGTGTAGCAAATAACCATTTCTCTTTCAGTTGTTTGCCATCACTACTACAGTTCAAAATGGAAAAACAAGGGCTATTTCAATTCCACCACACTTGTAACCCGTAAGGAAGGAAACTGGAATGTTTACTATTAATTATTCTATTAGTCTGGTCATCAGAAAAAGCAACAGCTCACCTAAAAATAAAGTCAATATTGGCAGAGTCTAAATAGTTTCTTCAACATTTAACACAGACATTCAGGCAATGAACACTATTATTCTGTGCTTGTAACCAGATGCCCCTGAGTCAATAACTGCTCTTCAACATCTGACCTCTTTTTAAAGTAGATTTACAAGGAAGTATAGAGAAAGCATTCAATCTGCTGGTGAGAAAGTGTCATGAATCATAGCCACACAGCAAATAATTGCTTGTTCTTTAGATCTGCAAGATTAGGATAAATCTGACATTCAATAAAAATATGAAAGAAATGGATGAAGGAAAATATATGCAGCTTCTCTCCTCAAAATGAAACCAAACCAACCTTAGAGAATATTTAAGATGACATCAGATGCATAAAACCTCCAAAGCTTTGAATTAGCTCTTTTGCTCTGTTGTTTCATGAGCGATCACAAACAACACCATACCTTCACAAAGTGCTTTTTGCACTCACAGCTCTCCCCACAGAAGCACACAAACAAGCAAAATGCAGCTTCTTTTGGGGTGGTAAGCCACCGATACATAGCACAACATGCCAGCGTGAAGGAGAACTTTACAATATGGTTTTATTTACAAAAGACGGATTTCCCTGCTCTCTCATCCCCACATACTGGCAGCTAGCATAATAAATAAAAGCAACCAAGAGCAATTATGCACGTCCATAACCTTTAATTTCAGGAAAGCATTGGGAAATGTTACACAGCTTTGTAGTACGTAGGCTGTAAGTGGGATGCAACTCCGGCAAGCCCCTTTGGGCTCAGACTGAGCAAGCCCTGACTTACCGGGCTGTCCTGGTCCCAGCGGCCCTCAGCAAGCTGCTTCGAGCGGGGAGATCAGCCCTGTGCCGAGATGGGGGAGCTCAGAGGCACGGTCCATGCTGAGCTCTTTGAAGCTGCAGTCCTGACTACTGCTGTGCCTGCATGGCACAGGAGGCTGCATATTAGATATATGAAATAAGTAAGTTCTGTATTTTCCTCAGAGAAAATACTTGAAGCTTTTTGTTGGCCCTGCAACCTATTCCTCTATTTATGCTATCACAGGGAGTTACTAAGGCGATGCTTTTAGTGTCACAGGAGATTAAGGCTCTGGGAGAAGAGTGCCTAGCAGCCTCCCTCTTAAATACCGATCTGTCTTCATGCAAACGCACTTTGCAAGGGAATGAAAGTGTACTATTTGCCATGTGCTACCTAAGCAAAACAGTTTCCAAGAAATTTTCCCACGGGGCAGCAGCTCCCTCTCCAAAACCTTTTACCCCTGCGCTTCTTCCTAACTCCCCAGGCCCCCCGGCCCCCCTCAGAAAGGCCTGGCCCGAAGAGCTCCGCACTTGGACGCGGTGACGCCTTGCCCCGCGTGCCTGGGGCGCAGCTGCGCACCCCGCAGCCCCAGGAGCCCCCGGCCGGGCCCCAGGAACAGAGCGCCCCGCGCCCCGCGGGGCCTGGCCGGAGCCCAGGCGCCTCCGCGCCCCCTCGCCCCCCGCGCACGCGGGCCAGGTCCGGCCGCGCTGCAAGGCAAGGGCAGCGCCCCGCGACTTGGCGCAGCCTCGCGGCCGGCTCCCCGCGGGGCCCCGCAGCGAGCCCCCCGCCCCAAGCCGCCGCCGCCGCCGGAGCCGCCGGCCGCGCCGCGCCGCCCTCCGCCGCGGGGCAGCGGGCCCGGGGCCGGGGCAGCGGCCCCCGCGGGGAGCCCGTGGGGCAGAGGGGCGCGGCGGGGCTCGCGGCCACCGCTCCACAGTAGAAATTAAAATACATAAGGGGAGCGGAGGAAAAAGGCGATTTAAAACAACACCTGCCCGCGAGCCCCCCGTAAACCCGCGCGCGGCCAACTCCATTTACCTTAGCAACCACAGACCTGCTGAATTCCCCCTTCTGCCTCGCAGTCTCCTCAGAGGGAGGGAAGAGCCTGGATCATGGTACAGCGGGAGGGGGGGCCGCGAGAGGCACTCGCAGTTCCCCGCGGGCTCTTCCTCCGCGCCGCTTCCGAAATTTCTTGCTCTCCTCAGCGTCCCCCAGGCTGCAGCAGGCGCCGAGGCGCAGTCAGGAAAGACGGAAAGGACGAAGCTGCTGCCGGAGAGCCGCGGGCAACATCCTCCGCCGCCTCCTTTCCCCGCTCCCTGCCGCGCCCGCCGCGCTCCCCGCACGGACGGGGGAACCGGGCGGGGCGGGCGGGCGGCGGCCCCGGCCCGGCCCAGGGGGCGGCCCCGGCCCGGCCCGGCCCGCGGGGCGGCCGCTGCGGGCAGCCCGCGGGGGAGCGTGGCTCGGCGCGGTGGCTGAGCCTCCCCGGATCACCCGCCGCCCCTCACGCGGGGGGATGCCCTCCGCCCGGCAGCTGCGGGGTCTCCGGGCGATACCGTGCACCTCTGGGGAGAGGCGAGGGGCCTCCTCCGCCTTCCGTGGGCCAAATGTTGGAAGAAACGTCTCTAGCGCCGTATAGCCTTTACGCAAACTAAGAGAAAATAGCTGATTATCTCTAGTTACTTTGGGTAACCTACGGTGGAATGTGTTAAGGCAGTAAAAGAGGAGCTCTGCACCCCATTTTGCCTCGCTGCTTTTGACCCTGGGTTCATGTAGGGGGCACAACCTGCAGATGGTGAACTGTAGTCACTGATGTAAATTACGGAGGATATTGCTACCTAGTAGGTGATCTTCGTGTTGGTATCTCTTTAGCAGTTTAGATCTTTACACTTGATTGGAAATACTACTTGATTGGAAGTGTCTATCTTCTTTTACATTTATTTTTATTTATTTCCTGCTGTGTTAGCACAACAATCCTTTGCTACCTTCCATGACACCGTGTGGTTTTGCTTTATCATAGCTATCTTGGACTATTATTTACTTACATATTGTATTGCATGATTAAAATATTAGCTAAAACTCATCCATCAGTAACTATCAAAGTCTTACCTCTCTGAGACATGTGCCTTGAACACTCATGATTTCCCAGCTGAAGCCCAGGGTCCAGGAGACCAGGATTCTGCACATCATTATCAGTCAGCGTGGGCAGAACAGCTTAAACAAAAGTACTTAGAGATGCAGCTCTCTCAAGTGCATCTGCCACATGGGCAAAAGGCATTGCTGTTGGCTAGAATGAGTTTCCATACATTAGGTGTGCAAAATAGATCTTACAGCCTTTCTCCGGTAATTTCTGTATTAGGTAGGATAGAGTTTTATTCCCTTTCCTTTCTTCTAGGAGGAAAGTCAAGCCCACCTAGCTCAAAATGACCCTAGTGACTATGAAAATTCCAGATACCTATGCTGGAAAGCACTGGACATGAAGTCCCTTGGCAGCATGACTCTATGCCAATATTGGGGCCAAACATTTCTGAGTTTCCAAGGTTAGGTTTCCACACATTGGACTTATTTCACAGTTGAAACTCTTCACAGTAAGGTTGCTCCTCAGCTCCACGAAGGAAAAAGCTACATATGTAGCATTTCTTAAAAGGTCTTGTGTGATATCCTTCCCCCCTTTCCTAATATCCTGGAGACTTGCTTCATTTTTGTTGCTGAAAATGGATTTGTGTTTGATAAGCCTACAGATTACCATGAAAAGTCATCTTATGTCAAGACTGTCCTTATTATCTTAAGGCTGCAGTGTGCTTAGCACATTGACTTTCAGGTGATAACTGGTACCTGAAAGAGCTGTAATAATTTAAATGATAAATGCCGAAGAAAAATAATGATTTTTTTTGGGGGGGCAACTCTGCACCATTTACAATTCTACTGAACCTACATCTTCATCTTTTCCTGCCTTGGCCACTCCTTCCATCATCTTCCTTGATTCCAAGTTCCAGCATTCATAGTTTGTCCATGCTTACACCTCCCTCATCTTCAGAGTCTTCACATTCACTCCACTGTCATAGTCAAAACTAGGCAAAGTTCTGCAGCTGTGCCCCTTGTGAGCTCTTTCACCCTTGTAGGACTTCACAGGGTGCTAATTCAATTCAGATTTCAGCCCAGGGCATTTAAAAATCTTTTGTGGCAGACTAAAAGCTTACAGCCTTGGTGGACCTTCTCTTTTTTCAAACTCTTTGTGTTCATTGACCAGGTCTTCCTTAAAGAAAACTTGAACTGGAAAGATAACAGTTTTCTTCTATTTGACGCCTACTTGTGGGACAGTTTTTCAGTATGTGCTCCTTGATCCTCAGAAACTCAGCACAAGCTTTTTTTCCCCCCTCTTTTCCATCCTATTGTCATTTGATACTGCCTTTTAATGCAGCAATTGTTACTTGAATCTGTGAACAGTCAGGTAATTCAGTCCTTTTACTATGCTATGTAAAAAAAGCTAACGGGCAGTATTTCTTTCAGTTGTTCACATTGTTCATATGTTCAAAGAGATTTCACTTCTGAAACATCACAGCATTTTTTACTTTTTTGGAATAGAATGTATCTAAAAATATTTCTATATATATATTTCCAAGCTACATTGATCTTAAATATTTTCTTCAAACAAACTGGAGCATGTTACGTATTACTTGCCGTATGAGGTTTTTTGACGTGGGGAAGGAAAGGGTGGTTAACTATGAAATACAGATTTTTTTTTTTCCCTGAGATTTTCTCAGTGAAGTATTTCAAATCACTAGTGAAACTGAGTTATTCTGGGGTATGGGGTATAACTTCATGAAACATCAAAGATTTCAATGTCTTACGTCATCTCTATTCAGCCTGTATTGTTTCACCTCTGTTTTACATTTTCTTTATTTTCCCAGTTTTCTCAAAGAAGTACATATGCAGTACTTAACAGTACTAAGTACTTAAATTCATAAAGTTAACTCAGACCAAAATGTAAGTTGTGTAGAAATACCATTTTCAAAATAGAAAATTTATGGAAAAAAAATCACTTGTGTTGTAAAGTTTCAATTCAAAGAAATTATAAACACATTTCCTGGCAATGTTTCCAGTCCTAGTGTTATCATTATCATGATAACACATGACAAAGAGAAATGAAGCTGGCTGGAAACATTAAAATAGAAGTGACCGGTGTGCTTTTTAAGTCATGCTCAATAGAAGAAACAGTAACCAAAGATGACAAATAATACAAGGAAAGGCAAGCGGTAAATAAAAGATTAGTTTGAACAGTGTTTCAGTTTTGGATAGTATTTCATGTTTTATTGAACATTCATACCATAGTTAAATGAATCCTTGTCTTTTGGGTTCTCTCATGTAACAACTATTCTTGGTACCTCTGAGTAAGTAACTGCTATAAATAAAAATTGCATAGCAACATTTTAAAATCTCATGTATTAACTACTGAAATACATGATATATTATTAAAACCGGAAGAAACCAAACTATATTTTTATTTTCCTCAATCTTTAAGCTGCAAGCAATTTAGTCAGTTTTCTTTCATCATCGAGACTATTTCTCAGGTTAACCTCTTTCCTTGTGGGAAAGTTTGACGACTATGCTCAGACATTTTAGGAATAGTTCCATTTAAATCAATGGGAAAACTCTAACTGACATAGAATTAAGCACATACAGACATATTTGCAAGAAAACTTTCCATCTGAAATGTAGTAAGTACTGAGAAAGTGAACAGCGTGGGACTAGTAAGCACTTTTCTGGCCTGGAGGGCAGAATTTTGTGGTCCCCTCTCCATTATACGTTATGGCGTGGTCTTAAAGCCAGAAGAGACCACTGTGTTTGATACTGGATATCGAACTTCACCTGTCAGTAATGATATGTTATTAAACCAAAAGCAATGGAATGAGATTTTCCTTTACACTAACATTTAAGCTGAAAAAAAAAAATCAATCAGTTTTGCTTTATCATAGAGACAGGTACCAATGACCAAAACATACATTTTTTTTAAGTTATCTTTTCTCTCACTGAAGACTACGGCAGAAGAAAATTTCCCCTGAACCTGGGCACACTCTTTTAAAGATTTATCATCCTCAGTGCTGTTAAAGGGTCATCTTATTACCAGTTTGAAGGTCACAACTTTCAGCCTCTGGCTGCATTGGATCTGAGACGAGACTAGACAGGGCCTGTGCTAGCTGTTTCGGCCTCAACTCTGCTGTGGGGATCACCAGGGTTTTTCAAGAGCTTCTTCACAACTTGAAGAGAGACACAGCACAGCATGTTTTCCTATATTTGTCTGAAAAACAGGATGAATAGATATGGCATGCTAGTACTGCTGGTAGCATCCTCCTCTCCTGGTGTAAGCCTTGCTCTCGCTTGAAGGAAATACTGAAATCCGGAATCCAGCATGGCTCTTGTGATCTTAAAGCCCTGAGGCAGGGCCAATGCCTTCCTTTCAGTTTCCTTCGGACCAAGAGGAATGTTCAGCCAAGGGCTGTTACCCTATGGTACATACTTACTTCATAAATATTCAATAGTCATTACTTAAGAGAATAAATGGAGCTGCTGGCTTAGGGAAGGGTGTTGAAACTTCACTAAACTGGTGCTTTTCCCCATGAACACAGTGAAGTGGAGCAAGTGGCCCTTTCTGGTTGAGTGCATGCAAAAAGCAAAGAGGTTTTCTGAGTTCTTCAAGGTAGGTTCTGTTTTTCATAGAATGTTTAATTTAACAGTGGCCTAGCTTTACTTTCAGTATCTTAACTTTTCTCCTGTGTCCTATCATGTATCATTAGAACAGAGCAGTAGACTTCATAGACATTGCTAAAGCAAACTAAATAAGGTCTTGGCTGGTGGATCAATTCTTCTCTCCTGTTTTTTTTTTTGCCAGTCTATGGCATGGTTTCTTTGTAATTTTATGATGCTTTTAGCACATCTTTTATGTTGCATATTGTAGAATTCTTTAAGTGTCAGCTCAAAGCCCTTTGCTTATTTCACAGTGCATTTCTGAGTATCAGATTGTAGCAGCAGTCTTGAATTCCTTAACCTTTTTGCAGAAGGATACTTTGTTTTGTGAACATTCAATTAACCTTACGGAATCAGTGGCTAGGTTGACTACCATGTCCAAAAGTTTACAAGCAGTGCAAACTCACACTGGCATTCAGCAGGAGCAGATATGGGTTACAGCTGATTTTGTCTACATTACCTCAACTGCCTGGAGTTTCAGAAGGAAAAAGATATTCCACATCTTGCCATTGTCTCCAATAACTTACTGGCCAAATGATGTTCACTCTTTTTTATTTGCTGTGCACTGCATATGGTATCATCAACTACTGTTTTGTGGTACTCCTCTGCAAAACTTATCTTGTCTTTACAGAGTAGACATTAAATATCCTTAGTACTCCATCACTGTGTGTACTGTGCTCTGTATGTGTTCCAGAGCAAAAGGTAGCAATTAGAAAAATGGTTTATTTCAGCAATCCAGAAAGACAGACCAGAAAGATAGGTTTTTCCTTACACGTCCATCCCAGGTAATCTCAGGAACTTTCTTCCATATTGTGAGCTTTGCTCCACCGAGTCCTTCCTACCTACCATGCTATAGAGGAAAAGTTTAGGAGATACTGCCACATCTGCCTAATGTATGAGGGTGGGAAAGGTTTCTCTCCAGGGAGAATTCTCCCGTGGGGATCTTTGCCCACAAGAGCTTTACTTTGATCCACATTAACGTCTTTCACAGAAATTGAACATGGCAGACTGGAAAATCCAGCTCACAGTGTATACAGACTGTTTCTGAGCCATGAATTAACAGCACAAGCCAAATGTGTACCTCCAAATCCACAAGGATCACACAAGCTAGAAGAGCAAAAACAGCTTAATAGGAACCATTCTAAGCCAAGCAGAGCCAGCATTTACCAGCCTTGCTGCTGAGCTTCACTGAGCTCCTAACTTTGTGCAAAGGTTTTTCAGCTGTCTTTGCAAACCTGATACTTGTGTCAGCTCTAATGCCTCTTAAATTTTGGATGACTTTTGAAAATTTTCTCAGGGACCTGTTGTCATCAGAAAAAGAAAATGGTGGTGAATTTCAAGCATAGAAGAACTTATGCCTTAAATCATTGGAGATCATGAAAACCAAAAGTATCAAGAGCAAACTTTCTGTACAAAACTAAAAGTATCAGAACACCATTACTAATGGTCCCTCTGTTCATGCTGGTATTTTTTTTTATCAATACTTGAAAAGCAAAACAGGTTCAATCTTTGCAAATACACTTGAGACAGTCCAGAAGACCTTGTTTGCTGGAAGTATTAAGTAGAGGGTTTTGTAAGAAGCCTTGTCTCCTGCTGCCATACCTGAAGTCTCAAAGTGTGCTAAGAGTCATACAGCTAATTGGAAGGGAAAAGATTCCATTTCCCTAGTATTCCAGCTTGTGCTCTGGCATAATGGAGGCATCATTTCTCTCCTGCCTTGGAAATCACATGTATGAACAAATCAGAGTACTGGCTGAATGAGAAAGTGCTGTCCAGAGGAGGATGCGCATAGTCTCATTCTTCACTGTGCTAAAGGTAAGTTTTTAGAGGAAATTCTAGGTTTTCCTACTTTTAACAGCTAGGCATCTGCTAAAATCTCTCCATCAGTTCTTCCTAATCATCAGGAGATCTGTTCCATGATATCCAACAATGTATCTTCTCTTCTATAAGAACATACTTTTGCCTAGATTCCATCAATCCAAACTGAACTGGGAAATTTTTAGAGGACCAGGTAAAGCCTATAATTCTGTCCTATTAAGTATTATGAAAGCTTACTGTGCTAAATGGCAAAAATGGGTAAATTCCCATAAAATTCAGGCTTTCTCCAATCAGTCTGTACCAGAAGACAGGAAAATGATGCACAAGGATTGCTTTGAATGAATCACAAAATCCACAAATGTGTTTGCTCTTCAGCATCATCATGGAATTTCTTCTTTGGCTGCTTTCTTCTGCAGTCAATGCTGCAGAAGTTTCCTGTATACTTTTTTCTGTTTGAAATAGGTTTTATGATGATTAATTACATAAGCTGTGATGGGAGCTAGTGCACAGTTGGAAGGAAGAACCTGAAGTGTGGAGGAAGGCATGAAATGTGTTTGAAAAAACCTTTGAAAATAGCAAGTTACAGTATATGCCTTTCATAGCCCTGATCATGCTGTTTGTGTGCTGTATCCCTTTTTTGCCACTATTTATCTGTGTCTTATTAAATTGTGCGTTTGTCACAGGGGAAACTATATCATCTCCTGCTTTTGGAAAAGCATTTAACATATGGAAGAAATTGCAGACATCACCATAAAACATGTTGCTTTTCTGTACTTGGATGATTTATAGTACCCACCAGCACAGCTCATGTATTCAAATGCATGTCTCTGTGTTTGTGTATCTATATATATTCACTTTGTGTACTCACACATATCTTTTATATATAAAATCTATGCTCTAATAGTTATATAAATTTACAGTGTGTTGATGATCTATCTTAATCATATGGTGCCACCTCTCCCTCTTTGGATAATTTATGTAGCTAAGCATCACAGTGCATTTTTTGATTTTGGCAGGGTTATTTAACATTTGACATTCGCTTTTGATGAACATTCAGCTACTTAATTTTGTTTCGATTTCTTTATATTAACAACTGTAAAATCCAAGCAGTCAAACATTTCTACAATTTGAATAAAAAAGGTCATAACGCTCACTTTCAAATTCAAGTGAACGTTAATGGACTACTTTTCAATTATTGTTCCAGCCTGTCTGCAGTCAGCTGCCGTGAAAGAACTGCGCATGGAAGCGATCTGGCTGAGTAGGGGTCAGCTGAGCAGCTCTCACTAAAAGGAGTGAGAAGTGGGAGGCAGAAGGACTCAAAAAAACAGATATTACCCTAGGATGCTGGCTTTCTCTAGGCTCCAGCTAGAGTCAGTACACAGAGAGAGCTGAGATTCAAACAGGAGGGTAACCTCAGATGCTCAGAGCTTCCCCATAGAGGACCTCTCTTTCTCTCCAGGAAGTTTAGCCTTATTGGACTAAAATTAACATTTATTAGCTTTTTGAATCCTCCTTGCCTGCACATCCAGGTATCCATATGCCTCATGCAATTTGCAAATCTCAGCAGTTTTTTCTGGGAATGTGAGATGTGAGCTGGATCATTGGGCTCAGTCCTTGTCTTGTCCACATCTCTGACAAGACAAACTCTACCAGAAACGCTCTCTTTGAAACATGTCCCTTACTTCAATACCTGGCCTGCAAAACTATGACGATAAGGTAACTGGTAGAGTCTGATTCAAGTAAAATGTATTATTTTGGACTGTTCTGTTAACTGAACATGAGAACAACACACTTACACAATGTATACTTCAAAACAATGCAGAGAGCCTGTTTTTAAGAACATGAGTTTAATTATTTTTTCTAATTATCAGAGAAACTACTTCGAATCTTCATCACCATTAACAACTTCGCACACCTTTAAAGATACAATATACTTCATGTCAGGATCTCAAAAAAGCATTACAAATGCTGATGAAATGGAAAGTCCTCAAATCCCCAGGAAGGTAAATAACTTAGTAGGCATGGTTGAAAATAATGCCATTAGTTGAAGTTTTACTTTGCTTTTGATGTATTAGACCCTGTTTTCAGACTGTTGATACCCTCACCAAACTTCAACTGTCTGGGATTAAATTTTCTGTTTTACAGGTCAGCACAAGGCTGGTGTCTTCTCTTCTATCTTTTTTTACTGTTTCAGCAAAAACATCTCAACTGTCCTGAGGAGATTTGGTTAAAAAAGGCTTTCCCATGTTAAATATATTCCTGTAAGTAAGTATTTCCATGTTTTGAGGCTTTCATTAAAAATGCACTGGGAAGGTGGGCTTTGGTGACAAAGACAGGACTTCGTGATTTCTGTGAAAATCTGCCCAAATTTGGACAAGCTACAAATTATGAAGTTTTCAGCTTGTTTCTGTGCTGTTTCTTAGAGTTTGAAGGCTAAATTTCCCACAAGCTGGTTGCAATGGTGCATATTCCAAATAGATTAGTTAATTTTATCTAAGCATATAAATTACCCAGTTACTGTTCTTTTTTTTTTTTTTTTCTACTTCCTCATTATCAACTTGTTGCACAGAAATGGAAAGAAAGTTCACTTTCTAATGAAAGTGAAAAGTCCACTGCCTAATGTAGGATCAACCATGCCTATGTTACTCACAGGAAGTCCTTAAAGACGATTAGTGCTGGAGGTGCCACAGTCACCCAGGAAGTCTATTCTTATTTGTACAAAGTTTCCTCCTGATACTGAAGGTGAACTAAAGCCCACTATTTCTTGTTGTTCATCTTGGATACAGAAAGCAGATTATCTTTGTTCCCTTTGGAGGAGACTTTCACATTTTTAAAGACTTTTACATGCATGTATACTCATTTTTCTCCTTCAAATTAGACAATATCAGTTCTCTTTCTTTACAGTTTATGTTTTTTCAATGTCTTACCATTCTGATTGCCCTCCTCTGGACTGTCTCCAGTTGGTTCATATCTTTTTTGTAGTTCGCTGTCCAAAACTGGACACAGTGCTCTACCGAGGCCTGGCTAGAGCTTAACAGAGCAGAAAGATCACCGTATCTTCTGGTCTCTACGCCTAGGCAGACAGCCCAGAAAGCCTCTTTTTTGCACTAGCCCAGCATTACTGACTCACGTTAGGTTTCTGATTTGTGATGCTGCTATATTTTTTTCTGCAGGATTGCTATCAGGACAGTTGTTTGCTGTCCTGCATTTCTGCAGTTCCTCATTCCTATCTAAATGTAGCTGTTATTTGTATTGAATGCCACCATATTCTTTAGATCAGATTTGCAATTTATCAAGACCATTGAATTTTAATTCTGGCTTCTAACATACTTCCAAGTCTCTTGATGCTTGAAATTATTTGCAGATTATTTGCAAATTTAATAAGGATTCTCTTTGCATCATCATCCAGCTCATTAATGAATTTAATGAATACCACCCAACCTAGAACAATCCTCCGTGGATCTTCATGCAACTCATCCTTACGTTTCAACATTGAAATATCAATAAACTACTATCTGAGTAGATTCTGTTAAAGCAGCTCAGCATCAGGTTTCCAGTACAAATACTTGCAAGTTCACAGTCTGCCTTGTGCAAAGTAGTTGCTTAAAACTCATTCTTTCTGTCCATTTTTTGCCATGGAATTCTTTTACTAAAATATTAATGGGACTCAGACTTTGAAGGGGATTGAGTAGAGGCAAAGCAAATTCAGTCTTTCATTCAAATATTAATTGTGGGTAATATCCTGTGGTGCAGTTTTATTAGCATCCATAAAAGGCAGTCACTCTTTTAAGATACGCCTGTTAGCTTTTCCTTCCTTCTGAAAAGGTTTCTCAGATTTTAGCTCAGCAGCTGATGGCAACAACACACAGAAAAGCAGGAATGTTGAAACATAGAGAAAGAAAGTCTTTAACACTGCAATAGTCCATCGTTGGACCAGCTCACTCCAGGTAAAAATTCTGTATCTGCAGTAATTTAGAGACGTTATGCTGACAGTGAAAATGGAGACTTTGGGGGAGATGTGATATACAGGCTCTTCTCATGAATCCTTTAGACTTTAGAAACCTTTAAATTTGGGGGAGGCGGGGGGGAGAGGAGTCCAATTTTCTCTCCTTGATATTCTCGCTCAGATTTTCATGGATTCTACTTCTAAAATCCAATTTTCTTTTGAATTTCTCGACTACAATTTTCCTCCTTTGAATTCGATATTGTACAAAGGAATAATACCCTCCATGATAGTTGCACTGTATTTAGAAAAGGCCCACAGCTCAGCTCATGTGACTGTGAGATATAACCTACCTACACATGCTAAAAATGTGGAGCTCTTTTCCCTGTGTTATAATCAGCTGATCTTCCTCATTCCTTTGGAATACAAAATAAATTCTCTTTTCCTGGATGGACAACTATTTAGTTTTTGGAATGATCACATAAGCACAAAAGTAATTCCAGTGTCTCTGCCTCTCAAACAGACGAGGTCTCATTTGCTTCTGTGTATGATTGATACGCAGACTTTCCAAATTGAATAGTTCTAAGTAAAACATCAAGAATCAAAAGTATATTTCAGAGCAACCAACTCTCCAGATTTAGCCTAGCCAGAAAAAGAAATGTGACCTTGAAATGCCAGCCAAGCTTCTGTTCTCTATTAGATCAGATCTCATGCTTTTGTTTTGCTTTACAGCTCTAAAAACTCTGAAGAAGATGAAGCCGTTACTGCCCTGTCCACATCCCCAGGGGCTGCATGTTCATCCAGGGCTACCACCATGGAGGTTCTCTCCAGGTGCACCAGAGCAGCACATTGATCCCCTGGGCTCCTAGAGGGGTACAATTTCAGGATGTGGTTGATCTGACAAGTATGTGCTGCCAGAACCCTGCTCTCCCCACCCAGGCCTTGGCCACACATTCTCCCCACTTCCATCACCTGGATCTAGTGGCCATATGGCCACAGGACAAGTCGGTTCAGCTGGCAGAACTGGTGGAAAACAAAGCCTACAATAAATAAAGACCACTCTGCAGCTGAAACGGTCAGATAAACCAAGGCCCCTTGCAGCTAAACATCTCTACAGCTGACACAAGGAGAGGGTAAGACCATGGAGGTGGAGGGGAAGGAAAAGAAGGGTGCAAAGACTGCTTTTTTCAAAGGCAACTAGGTTTTAGCTCTTTTTAGATGTAAGGCAAAGCATTATGTCTGCATACTCTCTGCATATTTGTCCCTTTCCTACCCTCTGGCCTCCACAGATCAGCCTGTGCCCATATTTCTAGTCCTCTCTTTTTAATTATTTTAAATAGTTTTTATTTTTAATCTGCAGTTTCAAAGCCTGTGCTCTGCAACAAAAGAGCCTTGGCTCTTCCCTTACTCTCTTTTCAAAACCAGATGCAGTGGTTTGGACTTTACCAGGCCAGTTTGTACATTAACCTGCCAGTCAATTTCGCGGTGATTTAAATCATCAGAAATTAATTCCAAAGAAAGCTAAAAATACTCCACTCATTCTCCAGCTCAGCCTCTAAGAACCATGTTATCTGATGGGGATGGTGCACAGATCCAAGTAATAGGAATGCTCTCCTACACTAAGTGGCCAATTCATTTTCCTGAACGAACTCTGCCAGGCTAAAAGCTAGGTCCTCATCTAAGACAATGTCCTAGACTTCCTCTGCAATCACTGAAGGGCTAATTAATTCACTTAGTTTAGATACTGATTTGACAATGGGATATGTTGCCTTCTGGAGATGACACCATCTCTTCCTTTTTTTGGAAAAAGCCTGGACAACCAGCTCACACTAGCTGTTAAAGGCCTGAACTTGGAAGAGAAGAAATGCAGCTAAAGGATTGTAATCAGAAGGGATTTGGTTCTATGAAGGTCTCTGAACTCTCACAGAAGTTTTGGACAAACCGTTAGCTTGCAGAATTGTTTCCTGAACCTGAGGATGAAGCAAGAACAAGCTGGACTATGGCACACTTCATTCTTGGGGCTTAATGCTTGCTTTCGACATTAAATGGCCAATCCTTTTACATAATTGTAAAAGAAAGTGGCAAAAATAGCAAAGGAAAATGCAAAAATATGCCAGTATTTCAACATCATTCCAAATATCTTGTATGAGGTCCCAGGAAACCCAAGGTTCCTAACTTTGCAGTCAGCATTAAAAGGAGGCTGTGAGACCAGCAGTCTGCTGCACACAGTTTTCACATACAACAAAGTGAAAGGGAAAAACAGGACCAGCTTTGAAGATAATTCTTACACCAGATATTGGCTGCAGGGATAGTAAGCATAGTCCGCCACTAATATCAAACAATTTTTCTCTGTGAGTGACCAGGTAGATAACACTTTTCAGTGTCGGTGTGCTGTGTTACTAGCCACAGCAGCTGGACGGTTAGGAAAAATTCCTAAGAAGGAAACTGGTAACACGGAAGAAAAAATGAGAGATGAAAGCAGAAATGAGACTAAGCAAACCCCCAGTTTTTGCCTTCTTGTCCTCTTCACTTGCTGCCGTTGCTTGCCGCTAGGCCATGCTATTGCGATCATAATACAACCTGCTGCAGGGAGACATGTTCCCAGTTTTCAGTTGATTATCTTAAAGCTGTTTCCCACTTCCCCTGCACTACAACAGTGGATATCTACCACTATTAAAAAAAAGAAAAAATTCCTATGCAGATACTTAAGCTTTAGCCACTGCAGTTTAAGAGCCACTTTGGCAAAAATTTGAGACAGTTTGATCAGGAAGTTCCAAGTAATTGGAAATCATCTGTTTTTAATATGGCAGCTAGACCCATCTCCACATTTTAAGTATTTTTGGCCCAAGCCAGATTTAAGTTCTAAATAATTCTTCCCTGAGTTGTTCCCTTAGGTAAGGAAAAATACCATTTGTGGGTTTATAGGCCATGGGAATGTCCTTGAGTGTTAAACTGCTCATTGTCTATCCCACAGCTTTATTTACACAGGGAACATGGTGTAAAATACCCAGAGGCAGAAAAAAAAAGAATGGAGAGTAAAATCTTTTCAGTGGTATTGTGCCATCTGGCTGTTACTATATGTGCAAATACTATCCTTCTACCAAAGTCCCTAGCACCACCAATTTTGCTCAGTCTCTTTATTCAGTTTTCTTTTGGTGCCTTGGTTTTAGTAGGTACTGTAGTAGGATCTAAGAATGCAAATATGTAGGCTGCCGGTACCTTGCATTTTGTCCAACTTTGTTACTGAAAAGAAAAATACAATGTGCCCTTAGTAAGAAATGTACTTCTCTGCCTAAACCTGTGCTTCTACAGACTCAGGGCATTGCATGTGGGCTACTGCTTACTTCAATTACAGAAACAGTGTCAGGAAATAAAGACTACAACTAATTTGCGGTTCCGACAGGATTCCTAGTTCTCGTTCTTTATTTGGGGAGCAGAGGTAATGCGGTTTACAATACAATTTTGCTACCTCTTATATTTGGAAAACAAGCATGCTTGTACTCGATTTATTTTCCTAGTTAAAGCCCACTCTCAAGGGCACCACTGATTCGTTGTCTGCTGCTATGATATGCTTGCTGTCCTCAGATGTTACTAGTCCACCTGTCCTCTCTCCGCTGCTCTGCATCTCCAAGGACTGGTGGTGACCCGCCGTGCGTCTATAAAGGCATCGCCTCCCACCTGCTGCCTACATGGCATGTCAGGACATCAGAAACACCCCAGGAGGGTGGCTCAGCCCTGCCCTGCCCTTCGCTTGCTCTTCGTCACAAAACACAGTGAATCTGGGAAAATACAGATAAAAAGGGAATCCTAAACACTTGTGCTGTTTTCAGCATCTCATTTATCTCAGCTGTCTTGTTTGCCATGGCTGTGGAGGGACATCCTTGTCCTCCAAGCTACTTCTTCCATGATGTCAACATGGAATTGTGCATTTCTCTAAAAAAAAAAAAAAAAAAAAGTCAGGAGATTTGCATCACATTTACAGAAAAACTGCTAACTCTGCTAATGCTGGAGCAACAGAACAGCCTGTGTCTCAAGTCTGGCTTGCACATTTATTTACTTTACAACACAGAAGTTATGGTAGTGTTTCTAAATGTGGACACGTGACTAGCTTTACAGAGCTCCTGACCACCCCACTATTACCTTTTGTTTGCAAAGTTCAGCTGTACAGAGCAATCGTTGTTATTCCTGCCATTGCATCGGTGCCATCATTTCCTCAGGACTCTGAGAAAGTAAAGTAATACTAGGAAGTATAAAGGACAAAAAATGGAGAATTAGAAGCTCTCATTTATGTTATTGGGCGTAGACCACGACTAGGAACTGTTATGATAGGCATTTTATAAACGAGGATGAACAGCTCTCACTCCAGATGGGTTACAGTCCATGTCCTAAGACAGCTTCTCTGTATCTCCTAGGTACAAATGTCTGACTGTACCTGGTACAACCAACCACATACCCCAAGCAGTGATTTTGTAACTCACACTGATCTCTTTGGTGTTCTGGCTACACTGCTACAAATAGTGAGATGAATGACCAGGACAACATAAGCATTTCCAGAACATACACAGATAAATCTAAATTTCTTGCCTTTCCAGAACATAAACTGAACCATTACAGCCTATATATCCCTCTTTAGGATACAAATAAGTCAATATATCATCTCCTACCACCAGCTCCTCTGGTTTGTGACAGAAAAATTTGTCATTTTTCACGTATCATTGTGAATATGTACATATGAGGGAATTCATCCAAAAGGAAAAAAAAAAAGTCAAAAACTCCATTCCTATATCCAGAATGGAAGAAAAGGGGTAGCAACATCCACACATGTCCCCTCACCCCTCCTATATACTGGAAACATGCTTCTATCTCTCAGTAGACCAGAAATGGATACGAGAGAAGACTCTATATCCTACGATGCAGGAAGACTTTCCGTGAACCACAGTGAATTTTATGCTCTGTAGCATAGAGTAAAAGTCAGTAAAAAGTACTTAAAATTCTCTAGAGCACAAACATGGAGTTTGGACACCTCCAGTTCGCCTCAGCTCAATGACACTTCTGGTCCAGAGTCCCTTGTTGCGTATGGCAGTTTGCTGAAGGGATAGTCCCTGAGAATTGTCAAGGTGATAAAATGTCAGCGATGCAAATCTTCCCCTGGAGAGCTGCAGCCTCTCAGCTTCTTTGGAGAGGCAAGTACAGCCATGGACAGCACCTGCTGAGCTGTTCCTCCTTTCCTTTCCATGTCTGTCACCAAGGCACTCCCCAAAGTAGGAAATTATTAATTAAAAAACCCAAACCCCCTGTGCGTTATCACAGCTAAGAGGGAACCAGGAACTGTCCTAGCTACTCAAATCCTCGACATCCCGTGAATCACAGGAGAAGGGAAGAGCTTTCAGCTGCCCTTGTACCACCTACCACACTGTTCAGTAACACTTCCCAAGGCTTTCAGGAAAGCGGGGGCCCCCGATACAACCTCAGTTGCCACCCAGCATCGTTTGTGGTTGTAGAATTAATTACCCTCAGCATAGCAACTGACTGCTGGTCTTGAGTTCCATAAACATCTTAACCACAAAAACATCCTATTACAAGAATTTCCGTAGGTTAATTATGAAATGGATAAAAATATCCCTTCTTTTTTTTTCATTTGTTGTCCTCCGTTTTCTTTCTGCACCCCCCTGTACTAAGAAGGCCTGCAAAAGACTCAAATATGTTTTTACTTTTTTAATTAGTAAAACACTAATAACACTGTAACTCATCTCCTCAGCTAAATATGCAGACTTCACCTTTTCCATCTGTTCTCAAGTGGAAAACATGCCATTTCCAAATTATTCTATTACCTGTTTCCAGGCCCATTCTATGTTTGCATGGATTTTTTCTGATGGGCAGCCGGAACTGAAGGCTGTATCCTGGAAGAGGAAGAAGTATTTTTTCAGAAGCAGCAGAACTTGCTACTCTTCACTCGTCCAGGACGAGCAGCTGTATATTTGCTGCCAGTGCATATATTCCACAACTCTTTCAGAACACGATTTTCTCTCTGGTTCTTAACTCTAGCTTCTTGGTGTCGGCCAGAGCTTTCCCCACCGCGTAAGGGAAGGAGCCCAGGAGCAGATAAGATGGAGGCACCAGAGAGAGGGGCCGCAGAGCTGGCAGCAGCACTGCCGTGTCACGGCTGAGCTGCGCTGCAGCTCCTCCGGTGATGCCACAACCCCGGGACATGGGCCAAAACAGCACTTACCTTGCAGGGACTGGCAAACCCCACACATCTCCTGACCTAATAGGGAACATCAGCAGCTGCGCCTGCCAAAATGCAGACGTGTATACATGTGGCTGGTGTTACCAGCTTGCATCTCCGAGGAAGGTGAGTCTGTGCAGCCCAAACACAGCCATCACGTGGTTCTTCCCATCCAAAGGGCTTCTGAAGGGTTCTGCATGATTGTCTCCATTAATCACAGAAATACACTGGCTGTCTCCCCAGTAACCATTTTGGAGATGGAAGAATGCAAACATTCCCAGAAAAAGACTATAGACAGCTATTTCTGAGACTGATTCCTTGCTTTGTATTTCAATAGGAAAAAAAAAAAAAAAAAAGAAAAAGAAAAAGAAATCTTCTATCCTTGGTATGATTTTGTGAGCATCCAGGTTGTATCATCACAGAAAAATGTGCCTTTGGATGAAACTTACTGCACCAGGCTGCACCTGAGGATTTCACAGGCTAGTGGGGGAATAACTTTTTTAAAAGATCTCTTCACACTGCTTCCAATCACCCCGTAACTAGTAGGAATATTTCTTCAGTGATTGCTGAGGAAAAACTCCTCTATGCCTCTTTTCCTCCCAACACCTCCCCAAAATCTCCCCAGAAAAGGATAAATATAAAGCCATTAAAAATGATGCATTTTCTACCATCCTTATTTTACTTTCAGAGACAGACTCAGTTCACTTTCCTTTGGATTTATTTGAAGATTAATTAAACATAAGCTCCATTAAATGTGATAATGAGTCATGTCTCTGAGGGTCTTTCCCTTCATTCTTTGAGAATGGCTAAAAATAGGTTAGACAACATGTGTGTTATTGTTCTGCTCTTTCTATGACAACATGTCACAAAATATGGTCTCAGTGAAGCCAGTAGGACCTAAAAGACTGGACAATCTTTCCCCAAGGTTCAAGTTTCTTGAACAAGAACTTGCAAAAGCTCTTTTGTCTTGCTCCTACCTACCTAGCAGACAGGCTGGGAATCTGTCATCAGTCTCACCATTTTGGCGACGCTCTAGACTCAGCACCACTTTGACATTTTACAAAACTCAGAGTTGCAATAAACTAAAACTGCATTTTTGCTTGCTAAAGGAGATGTACGAGGATCACACTGTCATAGTAAACTAGTGATAAAAAAGGGCTGTATTCTTTTTACTTTGCAGACATTATTCATCCATTCATATTTTCCATCTTCCTAAAGTGCAAGGATGCTTTATAACATAGGCCAAGAGAAAAAGGTAAACAACCAGAAGCACTATAAAATGATTTAGAAATGAGTCTTAACATAGCCTCAGTCAAAGCAGAGATCAGCCCTATGGTCCTAAGAAACGCAGTGTCAGCTGAGAGGCAATCGTGGCGCTCAGATGAAGCAGCTTGTGACTGCTCCATGAGGAGATAGAAGTCGTTGACTTTCCCGGTATGCTCCACCTTACCCAAGTAAAATGCTTATTAATCCCAACAGGAGACAACTGCATCTTTTTAACTTACTGAACACGTGCTTGTCAGAGGGATGTTTGGAGGGGGGGGTGTTTGTTTTTTACTGAGCTGTCAAGGAAGACACAAGTTTAGGCTGTTGTTCTGGTTGGTAACTCCTGATTTTAATATGTGAAAAGATGTTAAAATTCATATTCTAGGGAAATGTCCCTGCCCTTACTGGTTCCTGGTGATCAGATGTGGCAGCCAAGCCTCAGCTCAGGAGCTGCAGCTCACGCTTCAGCTGATTAACCTAGATAACCCCCGAAAACCCTAGGTCTGACTCAGGTCAGAGCATCAAGGCTCAGGTCACCAGGCACTGCATGGGCACAGCAATTCCACCTCGTGCAATAGGTTTCCAAACCCCATGTCTGTTCTTCCTGATGTGTATGTATATATATATACACACATACACACACACACACACACTTGGTATTCACACTCTGTTTGCTATATTGTCCTATTCAAGGTTTAAATTCTTTGTGGCAGGGGCTGTATCTTACTCTGCTTTGTGATCCAGCAACACCATGATAAGTACACTCAATAAATAATAATAGTAATAAAGCTCCTTTATCAGGAAAAATACTGACCCACAAGTCTAAAACTGGACTGTAGAGACAAAAGCAGCACCAGTGTCACCTACCAAAGGGTTCTGCACCCTGACCCATCACCAATAAATGTGATGGACAACTTTTTAAATGCCAGCTGTCCTGCCATTACGGCTCTGCAACGTGTGTTTGGTGTCAAATAGCACTGTGTGTAGAAGGAGCACCAAGATCACAAACATTTTGGACCATCCTGTCAAAAGTAAGACAAAGTTGTTAAGCTTGAAGAGGACTTACTTCTCCTCTCTGATTTTGTTATCAACTGAAAAAAAAAAAAAAAAACTAGAAAGATCATGATGAAACAAAAAAAAATCCTATACTAGACTTCTGAAGAAAGAGCATGTGTAAGGACAAGGTAAACAGCACCAGACCAAATATATTCTGAAAAGAAAACAGAAATTGAATATGAGGGTCAGGGCATTCTCACCCTTATGTGCATGGAAAAGTAAAGAAAAAAAGTCCTGTATTTCTTCCCAGCTTGGTTTTAATAGCTGAAGTCCTTCAGAATATAGTTAATGTTTATATATCCACTTATGACAGAAAATTAGTCAATTCATCAGGAAGACCATTAACTTGATTTTTTTTTTGCCTCTGTGCGTTGTAAGCAAAATATGAATGCAGTATTTGCAGCTATTAGGCTTGTCTAGAATCTAGCTGACAAGGGGCAAACTGTAATTTAATAAACAAACAAAAAAAAGATGGACAAATTAATTCAAATAGAACAAAAAAGACCCAATTCTTTGCTGAAGGTTTTAAAATAACCCAAAAAGAAGATTGAGTCAGTCTCATCTTTAAATAGTTTTCACCCCGTTCAGAGTGACTTGATACACCCACTCTTTTCCCTGGAAAAATCCCCCCAACTCCTAAGGGCAGATGGTTGGTGTTTTAGCTGTATCTTGCACACTTCAGACTTTAAAGATGGCCTTAATCAGGGCAGCCCTGGCTCTCTGCTTGGGTCTCTTGTCATCTCCAGGAATTAAAATTACTGACAGAATGGTAAAGTAAATTGAAGCATTGACTCTTCCCACCTGGATCACAAACCGTGTGCAGGAAATATTGTGAAGTCGTGGAGTGTCTGTCCTGAATAAGAGGTGAATATGTGCAGAAGAACAAGAAGAATGTGTGCGGAGCTATCTTTTCTGGGTTTTTTAACTGGAGTGGCTGCCTACGGTGTGTGATGTTAGAAAATGCTCTGCCTCTGCTAGTGTTTGTTTTTGTATTAAGATTTCATGGTAATATATGGTAACAGCAGCACTACAAGCCAGATCCTCTGTTCCTATATGCTAGATTTGTATGTATGTATGTATACACTTAACTTTGCAGTAAGTCTTTCTGTGTTTGCTTCCCAGTGTGGGATCATTTCATGTTTTCACTGAGCCAATAGAAATAAAATGGTATAAATTGTGTTTTTGTGGGATATAGCTGTTTCTGGTCAGTTCTTATTGGAGACCATTTTGTTCGCTTGCCAAGGTGCACTCTTTGCCTTTTCCTGTAATGTCATTTGACAGCTCAGTATTGTTTCCAGTTGTTTTCACTGTGCTGAACATAAGGAATTCTGGATGATTTCAGGTTTTCTATTCGTGGTCACAATAAATAGAGTCTCCACCAGAAGCTGCAGAATACGGATATGTAGGGATCAGTTTTGACAGTTTGGACAGAGGTTTGTAAAAGTTTGTGCCATGAATCTGACTCATTTTCCTTACACATTTTTTCTCCAAGTTTCTTTCCAGATTTCTTTTTCCCAGGTCACTTATAATGGTCACTTACAAGCAAATCATGAGTAAGTTATTTGATGGCTGAGGGAAAGTGTATCTGCTCCATCTGTTGCGCAGACCTGGAGAGCCAGAAGTTGGTTGCACTAGTGGTGAGACCAAATGGGACCAGGGTACTGATGACCACAGTGGACTAATTCTAGACCGTTGCTATAAAAGTGATACCATGGTGTTTCAAGATCAGAGTCCCCACAGTGCCATATCCCATTTCTGGGCTAGCACAAGATTCTTTCCCTCTGCAATATTGCAGCCCCATACAGCAAAATTGTTTATTCTCTTTATCTCACAACCCCTCTAAACTAATAAAGGAGGAGCTTTTCCTCACTTCAGGTGGTCATGAAGGCTTTGGGGGACTGTCTTCTGCCACCTTTCACATCCTGCACCTGGCACGGTGCGCACTGCCGTGAGTGCGGTGCCCCACATAACCATTTAATATGTCCAGGACAGACCGTGGCCAGTGTCCGGGGGAGGCCAGACACCGGGCACGCACCCACTGCTGGCCAAGGCCATCAGGCCCATTGGTTGCCTTCCCTACAGCCTAGGAGTCTCTCCCAAGGATGTCTCCATTTCAGATGCTCAGCTGTTCCCCCTCCTCTGCCTCAAACCGATGCTGCTTTATCAAGAAGTGAGGGCGACCAGTGGTTATGCTTTTGGACTCCTCTGTAGTGTCAAACACAATTGTCTGATTTGTTACACCGTAATAATAATAAAAAAAAAAACTAAATTATTTTCTTATAAAAAATGAGCCAGGGGATGGGAGATGGGGGCTTCGAGAGAGAAGGAAAGTAGGAGAGAGATTAAACAGCCTCTGGTGTTCAATGCCTGCAGATGACAGTTTGAAAAATATTTCTG
This sequence comes from Rhea pennata, assembly GCF_028389875.1. Lineage (NCBI taxonomy): Eukaryota > Metazoa > Chordata > Aves > Rheiformes > Rheidae > Rhea > Rhea pennata. Next base: position 14,174,508 of record NC_084667.1, on the reverse strand, counting down.
GGGATGTACGCATTGCCTACAATTTCCTTCTGGACACGTATAAACAGCAAAAGCACACAAATTATGTTAATTTTATACATATGCAAAGATGGTTGAAAACTAGCTAAGGCACCTTCCCATCACCAGCCCCTCCTTCACCCCAGCACAATCTGCCATTTCAGCAGCTTGTACTCATGAAGCACAGAAGCAGGACTTGAACCCAGGCCTCCAGCATGGCAAAAGAAAGGGTTTGGTGACCCCCTGGTCCTTGCACAGTGCCTTCAGCCCAGGGGTCTTAGACAGATCCTGGAGTCTCCAGAGATTTAGCGGCTGAGATCCCAGTGCTTTTAAAGGAGAGGTAGGTATCTTTTTACTCCAGAAAAATCTTACGCTCACATCATAGGCCTGCAAAAGAACATCTACCCAGTGAAAATTGCCTCTAAAGTCCAGAGACAGTTTATCTCTGAGACAGAAGACAAATTCCCTAGAAACAAAATATTGGGGTGTAAAGAAGAGGATACTTAGATGATCAGAAGATTGGAAGTGGGAAAAAAAAGAGAGGAAAGGATGAAAAGAGCAGAAATGGGGACAAAGAGGAAAAGCGGGAGAGATGAAAAGGGGATGAGCAGGAATGCAAGTCAGAAGGGACTCATTCACTGTCTTTCTGTTGCTTTCTACTTGGCTTCTATACCTTCCCCCCCCCCCCCTTTTTTTTTTCCCCTGAAAATCAGTAAAGCAATTGTAGAAACTGAGGGAGGAGGAAAGAAGAGGTCTGAGGCAGACCCGGTGCGACCTACTTCTGCCAGCTCTGCGAGCCCATGCAAGTGTGCAGGAATTGTGCAATGTTAACCCCTTCCTTCCTGATTTGTGCTTGGCACCGAGAATAAGCTCAGGATGTTGAGGGAAGAAAAAAGTCATGTCTTGAGGAGGATAAGGAAAGAGAAATAACACAGAAGAGGTAGGTAGAAAGGGGAGATTGAAGTGCACACAGCTTTGGAATAAGGTCCCGGGATGGAGGGAGGGGGTCAGGCAGACAGAAATTTCACATGGAGGAAGAGACCTGTTGGCCTGGCTGCAGGCTAGCTAAGAAAGCACTTCAGCGACTATGCCAGACGGACACTGCTGGCTGACTGCTGCTGCTGCTGCTTGCCAGCAACTCCATCCGGGAAAAAAGAGCAAAGGCAGAAGAGAAGGGGAAGGAAGGCAGCAGGGAGCTGTCTCCTGCCACCTTCTAGCATCAAACAACCACAGGACTTCAACCTGAGATGCTTTGAAGCATTACTGATTCTTGTAAGCCACTGAAATGGCAAAAAAGTGTATTTAAAAGAAAAAAGTTAAGTCAAACTAATGGCACCATTGGGAATGCAAAGTCATAACCCCGAGTGGAATCCAAGGCCTGCTGAATCCTAGAGTAGGACATGCATGGCTTCATGGAAGGGACAGGAAGGAGGACAACCTTGCCTTTCATGACTTTTCTCCTGATCCCAAGTATCTGCCAAGCTTTGCAAGCCTTGCTAACCGTTTGAAGTGCAGACAGGTCTGGACCTCCTCTAAGGCAGTGCACTTAAAACAGAAAAGGCTAACAAAAACAAAAGCCAACCTCACTATTCCTCTTAAGCTCTGCAGGATACAGCACAGCAGGGGTTTTCTGTAGGACTCCCAGATGTGCATCACTAGTGTTGATATTGATTTCACTTTTTGAATTTACCTGACATACTACTGCCATGCAAACAAACATCATACACTTGTAAACAGGCAGGGAACTCAATCATAAGCTTTGCAAAACAGAAATGACTGTCACACTGCAAACCCTTTGATATATGTGCAAAGTATCATCACAATTACAGTGTGAGACAGTAGCTCAGAGAGTAGACTGATAATAAGTAATTTAGTCATTGAATTAACCGACCTCCCAGCCACATGAGCAAATGGTAATTACAGGTATCATGAAACATAGTCACACTGTGTAATTGCACTGTAATTATATTTGCCGTATTAAAGTGTGACCCTGGTATTACCATGAGAAATGAGATGAAAAGCAGGAAAAAGAAATCCCAGCTCAGAATCCAGGCAGGTGAAACAAAGTCACAACGATATGTATTTTACTGACTTGTCATCTCCATGCCACAGATACTTTCCACAAACGTCTCTGGAGTGGCAGTGCTAAGTGCTAATGTATTTGTATTGGCATTCACATGCAGTGCTCCAGCTTAGAGTATTATTCCTGGAGTCACTGCTCTGTGCCATTATCAATGGCAGACAAACAAGTTAGTTGCACAAATTCTGCGTTTTCCCTGCAGTCTATCTGGTTTTGGCAAGCTTATAGTTAAATGCACATATACTGTGCTGATGCCAATGTACTCTCCTCCTCCTGGGCCTTTCTGCCTAAAGCTAAAGAATTGGGAGGAGGAGACACTGTTTTTGTTGGGTTTTGTTGGCTTTTTATATATTGCTTTTTTGAGAGGCAAAGCTTGCTGATTAGCTCAGTGACCTCTCCAGTGCTGAGTCAGCACAGAAGAGGCCTGGGAAACACTGTAGTACACACTGAAAGAAACAGAGAGCTGGAAGGGAAGAAAGTATGGGAAAGCAGGCAGAGAAAAGGCAGAAGAAACAGAATGGGAGGAAGAAACATAGTGAAGCTGGTCAAAAGAGGGTACATTACAATGCTGTTTACAGATGCCCTTTCTGACAAGTACACATTTGCAATCACATGCGTGATACGTTTACCATTATTCCCAAATCTAGAAGAAAGAAAACCTGATTGAACTTCCATAACACTGCCGTCCAGTGCTGCGTGTGTGCCCTGGGCTGCAGCCTCATGTCCACATCCCAACCCAGAGCGAGGGACACTGGGAGCATCACGGCAGCTGTACCAAGCAGGTCCTCCTTTCCCTTCCTCAAACGCTTACTGCCAGAATCAACATTCATGCCAGTGCTGGGCGATAACAGCTCCTACATGAAGGGCAGGCCTCACACCCCTCTTCCAGCCATGAGGAACTGAGGCTAACGAGCTAAAGGAACTATTTCAAGAATGGCCACTAGAGTTGCCCTCCTTAGGGCGATCTCCCTTACTGCAGTCCATGTGGAAGCTAACAGCACTTTAACCTACGGGTGGGGGGAAGGCTGGGAGACAGCTGTCCTCAGTCACTGTGACCCCTAGAGCATCGTCAATCACATCATCGAACCCACCTGCCAAGCCACTAGACTAAGCTCTCTAGTAACTTTGTCCCTTCCTTTCAAACTAAGATACTAAAATCAGCTATGTTATGTCAGATCAAAATTCTGGAGATTTAAGACTCCACTAATCGTGTTGGCTGCAGAAGTCAGGAAGGACAGTGTGTCTCTTTACTCTTCTTGGCCATCAGATCACCCAATAGAGTAAGAACAGGAACTTATCTGTCCTATCCCACACTTGTAGCTGAAGAGGGAGAGTTTTCAGCACTTAACTGGACTAGGACTTACTCTTTAAAGTGCTGGCAGCCAGTCCAGCTCTTATCTGGATGTTCTGCTAAAGATCTGCCTAGAGCCTCAACAGTGAAGCATCTGCCAGGCCCACACTGCATCCTGTAGGCATTAGCCACACCAGCACTGCTTGCTTTTTAGAAGGCGAACCCACCCACGTATTTCCTTCCCTCTTCCTCCGGTCTTTAATAGCTCTAGAAGGAAGATCTCTCACATGCCAAATACACTGGTAAGTACTTTCCAGCCCCTTGGCTTGAGAAGCCATGTTGTAGTGTTGTCTGGGAGAGCTGGTGCTGTCATTCCTGGAAGTGGGACACTGGTGCTCAGCCCACAGCGGGCTTGGAGTTACAGACTGGTCAGCAAGATACCAGTTGGATTTTGATCTGGTGACCTACACAGTTAAATTTGATGAGATACCAATGTCCGATATTTTAGAAAAAAAAAAAATCTTTCATCTCTTGCAAGTAACCAGAAAGGGTATTCTTAGACATTTTTCACTCTTACCCTGATTTTTTTTCCTTGAACTGGCTTTTTAAACAGCAGACCAATGTTTTGAGACTCTTTTTTCTTTTCAAGACCTCTCTCCTGCTCAATACGGTAGGGTGATTATAGCACTCCTGGAAAACTTAAATGCGAAAGCCTCAACATATGCAAAAAACAATCTTTGTCTTTCTCTTGTTTCAAAGTAGAGCTTTTTTCTTCAGCACTGTTCAAGCCTTCCCTGTGTCAGCTCAGTCTCTTTTATAGAGGAACAGTTTTCTTCTGGATCTATTTATCACCCTTCATCAGAGAGATGCCTGGAACTTTTTCACTACTATCTAAATTGATTTGTTACTGAATAATTACAAAAATAGCTTCCTCCAACTGAACAGCAGCAGAATGGACCATAGCGAGTCACAAAAATAGATCTGTTGGCTTTTGAACATACTTTAGCAGGAAAAGTGCAGCTGAATTTGATAAAATTCAGGCACTTTCTCTGTTTACTTGCATAGTCAGGAGAAATTGTCTTTCAGATCAGGTGAATTTGAAAGGAAATCTTTGATGTAACACATAGAATAATTCCTGCATAGCTGAGGGAGTATAAACAAATGAATATTTCTTCTTTATTTTAATGTGGCTATATTTAGTTAATATTGAATGAATGGTTTGAAAATTTAATGCAAGGATTGATAGTGGGGATTGTATTTTTATTCTTGACTTGCAGAGATACATCATTATTAATTAAAGCAGATACTGTACCTGCTGAAGCCAAGTACAAAACTCAATTTGTTTTCCAGTTCTTTATGCTTAAAGTTTCCAGATTAAATTTCTGAAATATGCCCAGTAATAACATGGCTTTTGCAAAAAATGTGTTTAACTATTAATTGACATAGATGGAAAGATACAATAATTCATTTTCCTAGAAAGGAAACACCAAAGTGTTGGTCTTCTTTGTATGCTGATTTGGGGCGTGATTTTTGGCTTTCTCCTTGCAAGGATGCTAAACTCCAGAATTCTAGTACGAGATCTTTCCATTAAAAAACAAACTCTATCAGAAAGGGATCTTCCAGTTCAGTTTTCAGTCTTCCCTCAGCCTCCAGGTCTATCCTAATCTATTCATATTGCTTCCATTTGCTTTGATGATCCTCAGCCATCATTTCCCAGTTTTGGTAGTTAGAAGCACCTCCTCCAGTGTTCATTAGCAAGGGAGCACAGCACTGATTATCGCCTGTGTTGTCAGTTCAGCACCAGCCTTCATCTTGGACTCATGGACTGAGCTTTCAGTGCTTCACTAACCCTAGCTACTTCCAGGTGAGAACAATAAATATCAGATTCAAAAGGCTGTTAATGAGAATCATGTGCAAAAAAATCCCAGCATGGAACAACTGCAGATCTTTGACATCTTCAAAATATGAATCGTGCTAAACACAGTAACGACAAGATGAAGAGCCTTTCTCACACAGAGCTCACCTTGAAGGACTAAAAAGGAGTCTGTCTGCATTTGTATAAGACAGGCTTGCTGGTCCCTGTTAGTATCAGCCTATCATGGCACTGCTGTCAGTGTGGGCAGTGAAACTTGCTGGCTAGGTTTCTGACATCAGTGGCTTCCTTGCTGCGAAAGGTGCAGGAGAAATATTCTGCTTTTAGGTTCTAAACATTAGCACCTTGGTTAACAGAAGCCACATTTCTCTGGAAATCTGCTGCATGAAACACAGCTCGAGTGGGCAACAAGCAACGAAAGAGCTCAGCAACTGATCCTAGATGAAGGTGAACCCAGGTATTTGCCTAGGGTGACTCTAGTGGGGAAGGGAAGAGACACAGCTCAGCTCAGAGCTCAAGTCCCAGCAGCTGCAATGCTCTGGTCCAGTGACAGGACCACTACTGCAGGCATTAGGACACCAAGACCAAACAAGCTTCCTGGCCCCAGCAGACAGCAGCCTTGACCTCTCTGACTGCTCGTCCTACTCTGCCCCTCTTTACACTTCTGCCAAGTAGCTCTGCTGGATAGGTTAATCTGCTACCACAGCAAAGCCAAGCTCTCTCCAAATCACCAAGAAACTCTGAACCAGCCCTAGGCACATCTAATGGTACTAACAGGTATTTTACCTGCTTTAGCCCCATTTTGATACAGATTTTACTAAAATCAAAATTTTGGACCTCAGATAACTAGAAGTCCTTCCAAATGTAGGGCTTACCTTTATCCAGAGCCAGGTCAGGACAGGAAAGACCTATTTGTTTCCATCAGTCAGTTTTTGAGGTCCAGGGCAGGATTGCTACCCATGGTGTGTCTTTGAGGCCTTTGTCATGTCCATCTCTAAATTAATCAATGTTCAATTATCAAACAAGAACAATGCAGACAGAAGATGAGGACTGAGGGGAACTTTAGCCTTCACTTTAGTTAGTCAATTAATATCATACAAGGCTAGCTCTCCACTATCTCCCACCATGTGTGGTTACACAGGCTAAGTCTGCAGAGAGGTTTTTCCCTCATTCAAAATGAAAATCCCCAGAGCCTTTTCTTAGCTATTGCCTAACTTTGGAGCTGGCTAAATTCCCATGACACCTAATATCCCACCAGTATAGCTCCCTAGTTGCTTACATTTCTGCCTCTGGGCTTGCACAAATATATCCAAGTCCTGACAGCACTGAATAACTCAATATTTCAGTCCTATTGGGATTCACACATAAGGCATTATTCTAGCTGCTGTATCTGCTAAACTGGGTCTGGTAGGAATTTCTACAACCCAGAGCTAGCACAGACTATAGCTGAGGGAAGGGGATTGTGGTGTGATATATATATACTGCCACTGCTACAACAGGGAAGAGAAGCAAACTACTTCAGAAGAGCTGGTCGTGGTGTGTTTAATGTCCCTCTTGCAGGTACTGGCAGTTCTTAGGCTAAATTTTGCTGGAGGAGGATATCACTTACTAAGAGAATATTATGGATACAATCAGGATGAGCCATGTAGGTTCTTGATGCCTTAGATGAGCAGCTTGAGAGAAGGGAAGTCCGCTCATCACTAAAAATTAAGCACGTGGTCCCTGCTCTTCTCTTAGCGTCTGCTGCTGTCTGTCTTAGAGAGTTTCTGACTCTGCATGGCAGCTTCTGTAGTTCTTACCAGGCTCCTAAATCTCCATGTACTCAGGCTGTTGATTCGCTGGGCATCAAGGTACCTAAGCATTAGTAATGGGAGTAATTGCTCTATCTCAGTCACATTGTGCAGCATATATACCTGAAACCAAGCTGAGGCAATAACTTTGACAGCTACAGGAAGACAGATGAGATAAGAGGACATGTGTTTTAATGAGACTACAATGTTATCATCTCACCTACTCTGGTAATTACTGGCCATAACTTACACAGTGTAAATCATGATTTTCTCCATCACTTGCTTCTAGTGAAGGATTACAATTAGATTGTCGTCTCCTAGCAAAAGGTTCTCTTGTCTGAAAGCTAAAGAGCTGCCACAGGATAAAGCTTCTCTCCTTGCTATATATTCATGAAGTGCCTCAAAAAACTACCTGACCTCTTCCCCAAAGGGCTGCCTGTAGAACAGAGAAGCACATTGGCCACTTGCTGTGTTAAGAGGAGAGAGCTTAGGCCTTGTTTCTGCGCTCACAGTCCTGGGCTATTTAGAAATTTGTTTTCTAAAAGGAAAAATAAATGTGCAGGGGGGGGGGGGAATCCTCCTCAGCCACCAAGGAGTCCCAGAATACAACCCCCATCCTGCACTAAGCCCAGGAACGTGTGAATGAGAGTAATGGAGAGTCCCAGCTGTCTGCTCAGGTAAGGCCTTCTTCTCACTCAACAAATTACATAAATTGAACTAGACGTAGAAGACAAACCAGAAATGTGCTCCACAGGCATCGTGCAGCATTATGAAGTGGTTTTGTTCCGTACGGGACACGTTTTGTGCGTGTGACTAGCCTGAGCTCAGGAAAAGAAGCTCACTTTAGTCTTAACCTATGGAGAAACATCTTTCTTTGTTTGTTTGTTTTCTCCTGGATAATTTTTTCTTTTCTGAGTATCTGGCAATCGTGGTTCTAGTTGAGGCCTATCAGAGATTTTAGCTGAACAGTTTGACCGTGTAATGCCCAAATGGTTCTGAGTTAGGCTGGCAATTTTCCTTGAATGTAGGACTACTGTCCTCAAGGTTTCCTAGAATTTGCTGTTCTCAGATTGCACCCAGTATTCAAGAGTCCTCCTCTTGCTGCCTGCAAGGTATAGTTTTCCTGGGGTGAATATCTGCTGACACAAAGCCCTCGCTGTTGAATGCAGTCCCCTAAATATTTATGCCTTGCCTAATTTGCCAGCAAAGACTTCTGATATTTAGTGGTGAACACTCAGCAGAACCATAGTGTTTCAAAAAAAGTCACTTACCTCCCACTTTTTTCTGCTTTCTGAAGGCCTGTAGGTGTTTTCGTCTTCCTTTGACACCATGCCAGTTTTAATTCCTTGATCCCAGCAGTAGCCCTGGAGCTCTCCAAAAGCACCCGGTGTTCTCCAAGCTTACTCTCCTCCTAGCTATAATTTTACTATTCGCAACTCAGAAATTAGTAAATAATGGAAATTTGGTGCAACTTATCCTGTCATTTGCCTTCACCAGACAGGGTCAGGTTTAAAGCTCCAAAAGAAATTACTAAAGAAACATTTTTTCAGATGATACAAAAATAAACATTGAGAGAGGGATGTGTAGTGGCATGTGGGAAAGAAACAAGCAGATCCTATTCTCCTGAAGTGATGCTGTCACTGTCAGCAAGAGGTTTTATTTAAAATTATAAGCAAAGTAGCAAAATTTTAGGAGTTGAATTTCATGAGCTATTGACAATACAGATCAGAAATCCTTGGACAGGTATGCCAACATGATATAAAGCTAGCCTCTTTTCAAAAAAGGAAAGTGTGGTTTTGGAGTGTGTATGGCTATCTGGAAGAACCATCAACCCCTTTGGCAAAAATGGTACTGCTGCCACAAAGTGTAGCTAGGGCTGCTGAGGGGCAGTACTGATGATAAGGAATGACTTACCCATGAAGCTGAAAGCATATGGGGGAAATTGTGTCTGTTGGAGCGGCAGTAAGAAAAGCACATAACTCGGCTGTATTCCATTGTGTGTGGGAAACAGAGTAATAAATAAACCTGACAGAAGCTGCTTAATGCAAAAAGTTTCTTACTATATGATTCTCCATCATTTTCTGTGTTATGCTGATGTTTGTCTCAGCAAGCAGTGTTCAAAAGGAATGCATAACACTATCTCGGCTTAAGCCAGTGGAAAACTGAATAGGTATGTGCTTAAAAGGTATTCTCCATAGGTGTAAATAAATACAGAAATCACAAGAAAAATAAGATTCAAGTCACTTGTGTTTGGAGTTCGAGTGATACCAATCCAAGAACAAGGAAAGATCAAAGTGCCACTCTGCATACACACAACAACAAAAAACTGGTGACATTTATAGGCAACAAATCTTGTAGCGCTGTGTATGTTGAGTCAAGTGGTACATTAGTGAATAAAAGATGCTCCTGGTGCTATTTCTATCTCTTAGTTCTGTAAATCCAGGACAGCCATGGGGTGGTTTATCTGTATCATTAATTTAAATCTCTTTGGCCAAGATGCTGGAACTTACCAAGGATATTTTTGAAGAACGCAAAATCTATTTTCCACTTACCTATACCACATTCTTATAGCCATAATCATGGAATGAGATAACACCATTTGGCAAACAAATTTTCAGTCTAAACACTGCCATGAAGACATCTGCATTTCGTTCATTAAAAATGCACAATATCGATAATCTACAGAAAACTGTTCCTTGATCATCTACATGTAATTTACAAGTAATAGGGATGCAAAATGGCTAAGGCGGCGCAGAGGTTTTATCATTCCAAAATTTGGAAGCGTATTCTGCAGAGGTGCGGCAAAGTCGTCGGTTGCATACTCTGAGCAAGTATTCATGAAATCTCTGTGCACAGGGCAGTGTTATTTTACAGAGTCCACTGCAGAAAAATAATTTGAGCGTTTGTAAATGTTCTCATGCTCTTTTTTTTTCACACAAAGGCAAGTGATTTCTTCAGTTTTATTCCAATAATGTACACTTTACCAAGGTTTTTTAAGGCTTCTGCAAAATGCCTTTTGAAACACTCACTTTGCTACAAAAATTGAAGTCCAATATCTTGATGTCTTCAGAAACTAGAAGCTAGTGCTGAGGCTCAGTAAGAAACCAGTTGTATTTTTCTTTTCAGAAGCATAAAGCTCGTATTCTTAGTGGTACAGAGTAAGCAACTTTGAAGCCTATAATTTAGCTACTCTCCAGATCGTGAAAAACTGCTAGTTGTATAGGATTTCCTCCAATCTTGAACTGCCAAACCAAGTCAAGCCTCGATATGTCTCTAATGAGTGAGAAGTGGCCGAAAATTCAGGGTTAAGCAATCACGTTTGCAGAAATGAGCATGTCTTTGCTGAAATGAGCAGCAAACAGCACCTCTGGAGCTGCTCAGAGTGGCAGAATGCTAGAAAACCCCCCGGAGAGCTGGCTTACAAGGCAGAAGGCAGATAACAGTGTTAAGGGAGTGCCTTTTCACAGTTCATCACACGGGTCATCCGTACGTAAAGACAGGCACCTTTGTGCTTTTGCACATGCAGTGCTGAACACAGACATCACTGTGTATGCTGCATTTTCAGTCATTGCAAGAAACAACTTATTGCACAGACAGTTGAACGTACAGAGGGGTGCTTCAGGTACTCACAGGGAAATTAAAATAAACATTAACCCCTCGACTCACAGCATTTGTGAGTCCTTCCCCTCTGCGCTCCCAGAAGGCAGGCTGGGCCCTACGGCTGTTGGGTAAGTTATATGCAGCTTGTCCTCAAACTGAGACAGTCGCATGGTACACCCAGCTTTTTGCACGGGAACTCCTAAGGTCTACCCTAGCCACAGCAAATGAATCAGAAGTTTTCAAAAACTCTGTTTGCAAAGGATGGTATTTATCTTTTACTGAAGAAAAAATTCTGTTTCTACCAACTAATTTTTTTTCCAGATACATTTTCTATAAGACGTAATCATTACTTGATTATTGGTCCTTATTGACTGAGTACAAAAATGATCCATATGCAGAGGACTAGTACAAGACACGTTATTTTGAAGCCATATTTTCATCTTTTTTGCAGAACTCACTCAGTATAAAAACTTTGCTCTAACTCTCTAAATTTCATCCTATGAGCAGGTTTGTCTGGGAGCAGAGTATGTCCCTAAGTCTTACTCACTGCTGAGTGGCACTGGTGAGACTGGAGACCAGACTGCACAGCACCACGGCATGGGCAATGTACCAAAGCCATAGTGTAAACTGGTGGATTGCAGGATTCTGTGCCATCTCCCTCTTACCCTCAAGCTTGGAATTTATTTCTAGGCTTTAAGGCAGAGACCAAAAATTCTTGCACAGCCAAAGATCTAAATAATGGGAGGGACTTATGGCACAGTTAATTAAACACTGAGATCATTATCTGCCATTGCCTTACAATCATCCTTAAATAGGAGATACTTGCCTTCTTTAAGGTCCCAAATTATATAAAATGAAAGAACATTCATTCTTCCTCCTTCTGTCTCCCATCTTCTATCTTTTTCTGCAAAGATTTGTCTTTCCTCTGACAAAAACAACATATATTTTACCATCCACTTTTAAATATTTATTAATGAGTTAGTGTTCTTTAGTATTCTTTAATGTTGAGGCTTCCCACACCACTTTACCACTACACATTAATCCTGATTGGCGGAGACTGGGAAAATGTTTTTTGTTTTTTGGTTTTTTTTTCCACACTTGCTTAAATCCGTGTGATATAGACAGAGTTTATTGCCAGTGAACCCTTGGTTCTTCATTAGCACAAGGAACAAACACAGCCAGGACTTGTGACTTGAACTCCAAGAGGTTCCACATGAAACTGTGGAATTTTTGCTACTGCCCTTGACAATTGTCCCTAGAGAGGGCAAATATATATACATACATATATATGTACGTATATATTTGTATATACACACACATACACACACATATATATATATACACACACATATATATAGATAGACACATGCCAAAAGAAGAATAGAGAAAGAGATAAATCTGTAACGAGGTGGCTCTCCTTTCAGGGAACCATCTGAATAACAAAAACATGATGTGTTAGGCTAACTCGGTCCATCCCTGCAGATCAGTGCTGGAGCACTGCCTCCTCTGCACCGTCTGTCTGTTTCAACTATCTTTACGCTAGAAAACCTTCAAGTAATTTTGATCCTAGAAAGAATCTGTATCATTTTCAGTCTCTCAAAAGGCCATCAGAGGGTTGATGACAAAAGAAGAGGAAGGAAAACATTATGGATTCATCTTTCTTTCTTCTGTGGTTTAACATGCAGAATAATGATGAGAATTTAGCTTTCAGTCTCCTCACTGAGTCTGCATTAATCCATGTATCTCTAGTGTATCACCTAAGTGTAAGCTAAGTGTACAACCAGAAATGTATTTAGATAGGATGGAAAAGAACTAGTGAGCTTTAATTAAACGGTGACTCAGCCTGTGAATGGTCCCTTGTCAAAAGAAATTATGGCTCCTGTCACCAAAATTAATGATCATCGTACTTAGATGCCTAAGCAGATTTTGGAGGTGAGGACCTCAGGAGGGAAAGGAATGGCTCATAATGGGAGTCTATGGGGTCTCAGGTTTTCTCTCTCCTTCACTGTGCTACTGCACTAAATCGTGCACTCCCTGTAGTGTCAGAAACAATTAAATAGGGGGCAGTGGCACAGAGACTTATTCAAATTTCTTGCTGCTAGAAGAGTTCTGCCAGGAACTGGGTGAGTCAGGAGAACAGGAAGGAAAACTAGATCAGCACAAGAAGTGATACTGCTCTTACAATCATTTTAACTAATTCTTAATTTCTGCAAAAATAGTCTCAGTTCGTAAGAATGGCTATTTTCATGACTTGCCAAATAGATATCAAGGTATCTCTGGTGTCACCCTTTCTCACTCTTCCATTTTTAAATAAACCTGTAGAAAGAAAAATTACATATGTTTTAAAAGAATGAAGGCCTTTTTTTTTTATCCCAGTCTTTTTTGTTTGTGTGACTCCTATTAAATTGGTGGCTCATTCTAATGGGAACCCAAGTCATTTTCGAGTGGTAAGCCATTAGCTGCACTTCCTCAGCATGTTGTCTACTCAAGTCCTATAACATGATGAGAATAGACCTCAAGCATGGACCAGGTTGCTAAGGAACTGACAGTCTCTTTTCAAGACCTTGGAGCTTTCTCATTTTTGTTTAAAAAAAGAAGTTATTTTCTTTGGGCCAATTTGTCCTTCACTGTGTCGATAGCACAAAAGGCAAGCATATCAGAAATCTTCCTGTGAACTTGCTTCCTGGAACTTTCTGTTGAAGAAAATCATAAAGATTGTTCAGAGAAGTAAAAGCTAATGCTGTAAAATCATAGAAATTATAGAAGGAAGGTGCCCAGTAGGATGTCCTCCTATTCCCCCAAATGATTAACGATATTCAAGATGTTTTTAAGAATTTTTATCTAAGCTGTTTATGTCCTCACGGACATTTAGCGACAGGCATGCCATCGGCTCTCTTGGCAACAGGCTATCGCTAGGTACATCCTTCCATTTTTTGAAAGAGTAACTTTTTCCTGTATGTTTTAGACCCTTGTTATACTAATTTAATTTAGACCATGACATGTAAAGGGTTTTGTTACAAAACCAAGGCAGATGATATCTGCTTCCACTACCTTGACACAGAAGAATATTTGGTGAGTTTTACATCATTTGTTCCTAACCTCATCTTAACTTTTTTTCATTTCCTTGTCTTTGGCCAGGTGCTTACAAGCAGTTTGTTTGGTTACTTTTTTACTGAATATACTGAAAACTCTAGGACAAACTTTGCTATTATACTGGAAGCAAACCAGTCTGAACATACAGTGGTGGGAAAAGCAACAACTGCTGAGCAGGATCCTAAGAAATGTGTTACGTGGTGGAGATTTTTTTGTGAAGGAAGGAGGGAAAAAGAGGATTATAGTGAGAGAGAGAAGCTATAAGGAAAGAAAGATTTCAGTGATGTGATGGAGGAATGATCCAGATTCAAAGCAGCAGAGGTGGAAAATTAATGAAAAAAAAAAAAAATCTTTCTTTACCTGTATGAAATGTTTAGTAGTGGGCACGTGGTGGGTATGTGTACTTCCATCTATTAAATGCTACACCATGCACTCTTGGGAGTCTTTGTTCCCTGACAAGTGTTAGCAGCCAAAAGTGCCACAAGTCTTCCTCATGTCTCCAGGAAGAAAGGTTGTCCTTCAATTTGGTCCTGTAGCTGCATCTGGGTATGCTTTTCCCTGGAGCTTCATGTTCACATCTGTGACTAACAAAAAAGATTTAATAGAGGACATCATTTCAGAATGGCTAGGAAAAATTGTGACATTTAGGGTAAAAGAAAGAAAATGAAGGCTGTGAAGCACTTACAGGGCAGAGTATGTGACAGATAGGTATGACCAAGGAGTAATCATCACAGGAATTAATGTTTAATTCCATTTATTATTGGGACTAATCATTGCATTTCTGTCCTTCATACTTGCTGGAGGTTTACTGTAAGACTACTGTTTACTCTTAATTATACTTTCATAAGAAGCAGTTCTTCTTGTGTAACCCCTAAGCTAATTCACATAGTTCCTCCCAAATGGAAGCTCATGACAGTCTAAGTCTGACCTGCCTGAAGGTAGCAATGATTAAAGGAAAGTTCAAGTGTCAATCACTCAACACGGTGAATATTGCTACAGACCATGTCATAAAAATCAACTAACCTCAAGGAATAAATCATCATTGTCACAGCAACCTGAGTTTCTCAGTTTATTATTTATCTCTATTAGCAATGGACCTTCAGTGTAGGTAGCACAGAAATATGCTTGTGCTTGTCACCTACTTAAATTCATACTTGTGGATGGGGTTACAGACCCATGTATCTCTTGCACCTGTAAACCATCACTAGATCTCAAAAGTAGCATGTAAGTCTTGTTTTGATCCTTTTTGCACCTTTTGCACATGTAAATGTAACATATAATACAATCACAAATATGATCTCTGATCAAAAGCTGCTCCAAAGCTCTCATTTGCCATGGTCAGCTTTGCATCAGATTTCAGGTACTTCTTTAAGAATCAGAGATTCACAGACATGTTGACTGGAAGAGACCTCTGGAGACTGTCTAGTCCACGCTCCTGCTTGGAGCAGGACTGTTGCCAACACTGTGTTAGGTCAGCCGTGGCTTTGCTGAAGCAGATTCACAGCCTTTCTGAGTAATGAGCCCAATACCTGTGAAACAGTTCTTCCTAACGTCCAATACACAACCTGAGGCCGTTGCACTAACGTTATCTGGGAACAGCAAGAAGAATTTGGCACTATTGTGTTTGTAACTATCCTTCAACCAACTGTAACCTGCTATTAGTTTGCCCCTTAGCCTCCGCCTCTTCACCAGATAAAACAAGCCCAGCTTCCTCAAAGTCTCTTCATCGGCTAGGCGCTCTGAGCCCCTGATGACCTTCGTAGCCCTCTCTGGATCTTCCCTGTTTCTCCACATCATTCTTCAACCTGGCAGGGAGGATTGGGCCACGGATTTCCAAAAGCTCTTTTGCTATGTTTTGTGTGAGGTAATGAATCCAGAGACAGTACGGTCACCCTGCTCTACCTACCCTTAAGTTTTTTTAAAAGAAGGATTTTAAATACCCAAAACACACAAAACAAAATCTCAAAGTATGCTTACCTTAAAGGTGATGATCAGCATTTATAATTTTAGTGTTACTTATTTTAAAAAAAATAAATCTTGGTAAATATCTGGATATCAATGGTCAATCTAGTCACTCAGACTCTCTTGAAAACTCTAATAAGTCTTGCTGAACCTGTAGGTGTTTCTGTGGATTTAGCTCTTCACTAAGAGAAATTTGTTTTAAGTAAAGTCAATACCCAGTCTCCCACTGATTTAAATTTCACCGGTATGTTTGCTAATGCAGAGCTAAGCTATGTATATTATCCTCACGAGGAGGAATCCTGAGTTGATATTAGTGCTCTGAATCAGCCTCAGACTGAAACTGAAAGGAGTTTTCACACTAGTTTTAAGTAGCATCAGGCTAGGCCTTCATTGGCATGGAGATGGGAAAGCCATGCATCTTGTACATGGCACCAGAAAAGGCTCTACGACAGCAGAGACTTGTGCGGTTTTTCATTAGCACTAGACAGCACTGTTGAATAGGTAGAGATGTATTTTCAATTGCTCATGATGCAATGGTTAAATATACAGTCATTTTTCTTCTTCCATTTTTGCCTCAGACATAGATTCCTATTTGTGGGAGGATACCACCAGAAGACTAGAAAGTGGCATATCTATTGTTTTTTTGCTGAAATGCGTAGGCTGAAATGTCTTCTTTTCTTGAGTGCAAACTTCTTTTACTGATTAATTCAATTAAACTAAGTGAGGCCTGTCCTAGAAAGCTGAACTTTGCTACCAATGAAAAAGGCAATGCAGCACAAAAATTGGCAGCCTAGTCGTGCATCCAAACTGCAATCTCTTGTTTTACTGGAATGTGTTAGCTAATTATTCTCCATCAAATACGTCTTTGACAGGCAAGCGCAGAGCTCCTTAAAGCCAAGGGCAGCGCTAGCCTGGGTTCCTTTCTGAGGAATGGTACCTGCAGATGTTAGAAGCCACTATCTAAGAGCGAGACGATGCGTAAGACGAAATAGCAATGAACTTGCATGAAAAGACAGGTTTCTGTGCGTACCGGCTGTAATTGCAGAGGTACTGAGGCATTAGATGGTGGCAGGTGTTCCACCTCTGTGGAAGTGGGAACGAAACAGAAGCAAGACCCGAGTGTGGTCCAGTGACAAAAGCAGATGGGGCCCGGGCCTGGCTTGAAGGGCACACTTGGAAACTGAGGAAAAGAAAATGATTGCTGGTGCGGGCAACTCTTGTGCGACTGAGCAGGACTGTGCCAAAAGAAAAATCTAACTCACAACAAGCAATTTCTTCTCTCCAGAGAAACAACCCAGCAAGCCGGCTATTTGCTTGCGCAGTCTAACGCGTGTGCCTCTGTTTGGACCAGCCTTGCTGGTTTAGGCATCGCAAATTCCTCAGCATGTTCTAAGAGGCAAGTGTAACACCAGTCCTGCACTGCAGCCCCTGCAGCTTCCTCCAGGCTCAGGCTCTCTTGCCCTGGGCAAGGCTGCGGGAACCGCTGCTGAGATGGGCTTCAAAGCAACACATTGGCACGCACTTCCCCAGAACTGGCTTCCCGTCTCGTTCTCATTCTGACATTGAAGAACTGTGTCTGCGGTTGCTAGTGCTGAAAGGAGGAGAGAGTTTAGTTCTTATTTGCCAGGGATTTAGGGGAAGGTAACTCTCCTTTGGGACTACAGGGCTAAGCAGTGAACAGGAGAAAAAATGGTTCAGTTCCTTTTCCAGTTCAAGGAATACTTGTGAGCTCACCTAAGACATGAGCTAGAGACCATTTATTTTCTGTTACACATTTATTAAGCATTATTGCCCTAATTAAGGTGATTCACGATGCTTTGTTTTATTTTGCTTCTTGTGTTATCTCAGCTAGTGGTGGCAGATGAGATGAAGGAGAGATTTTTATACATCTTTTTATGTTTGGTGAGAGACAGCCTATCTGTCCTAGACTATCCCAAGGGTTTTGTCCACCTTTAAGTTATTTTGCCACTGCTAGTACATCAGCAATGCTCAGATTTTAGGGCCAGATTTTCCTTGGAGGGTGGAAAAGAAGACAAAGGGCAAAGGGAACTTCTCCCACATCAGCCAAATGGCCAGGCAGCTCTGGTCCAAGGGCTGCACTCGCATACCTGAGTTGCAGCATTAGTACAGCCTCTGTGTCCCCTCTGCTGTGATGGCCTTGCTTTCACGAGTAACAAATTCCTTCCATTTATTTTTTAGGAGAGCGAGACAAATAGGTTATATATTTAACTTTTACACACACCCAGTAGAAAGACAGGCACTTTGTAATTGCACGAATGAGAAGTTTGGTTTACATTTCTCCTTCAGGGAAGAACAGGCCAATTTCTGAAATTCTGAGAGTGGGACACCCAGTTTTAAAAGTAAAAAGAAGATGGCTGTGGACTCCACAGATGGACTTGGACTCCACAGAAGTTACTGAAAGAGGAGCGTGATTTGAGGGGAGGCATCATGCCACCTCCAGGAGCAGGAGCTGCAAAGTTCACAGCCCAGAAATGCGACAGTTCCCAGTTCTCCAGGCTGTTTTAGGCTGCCTCAAGAAGCAGTAGGATGTCTCTGGGTTGGATAAAATCCAGAACAGATGATCTCACTCCTAGAACAGGGGATACTGTCACGAGGGTACACGGTCTGTGCCATAATCCATCCCACCCTATTTGTGTGTGGGGGGGGTTGTACAAAAGCAAAATGATTCCCTGGTTTAACTAACAGTAAGTAAAATGCTACTCACCGAGCTCAGTCCAGCCAGGAACATGCGTTAGCCACTGGCTCTGGCAAATTCCTTAGCTCACCACCCAGTTTGGGGGAAGATAATCCTGCCAGAATTTTTGGGGGAAATCTTTGTGGTTTCCCAAGTTTTTGAATCTTGTCGTGAATAGGTCTTGATTCGTTGTTCAGGCCTGTGATGCTTTCAGCCCTGTCCCTGAACACAAGGCTTTTTGTTGCCTTTCCAAACAGTACTGTTCTTAAGCAAGGAAAATACTGGGAAGGCTTCCATATGCACTTCCATTCCCTGGGAAATCACACCGACCAGCCCAATAAAGAGGTTTAACAGAAACCTTCTAGTAACCTTGTCCCAGTAGCTGGTGCATTACTGTGGTTACTCACAGTAATTCTACCTGGCTGTAAGTATTATCAGCTGATACAAGGCTCAGCCGTTCTATCTTCATCCCACTTACCATACTGCTCTGGAGGTGAGGAGTAGAAACAGCAGGGAGAGGGAGGATATTAACAATGCCGAAGTCTTGGAGAAAGCAGATTGGAAGCTACTTTTATTCATTTCTGTGCTACTGTAATACATACAAATTGTGGCTTGCTGTCAATGGGCAAATGCTGCTTTCCAAGTTTGCAGGCAACGCATCAAATCCCTTCAATAGGCGAGACTATTTTTAGAAAAAAGTCTGAGATCCTGGAAAATTACACTAATTCCTTTAAAGTTCACTTAATGGGGATGTCGGGGAAGAGACACTTACTATTAAGTACAAGGTATTTACTGAATATTTCTTAGGTTATTATTATTCTCTGGTTTTAATTGTTTATTTTACTGTAAAACTTTCTTATTAAAGTTGATTGTCATAAGTTATCCTTCTCATGTAGAAAAAGGTTAGCATAGTTGAGCCCACAAAGTGAGAGGATAACCTAGTTCCCCTAGACTAAACACATGCTTTAAGTACTTTGTTGGATGAGAAGCTAAAGTGTTAAGCAATTAATTGAGACTGAGCCTTCAGCACAGGAAAATTTCCCACTTGTCTTTAAGAGTAGCTCAGCCATGCATTTCTGTGATAGCTTCTGCAATGTAGTGCCAAGGTTTAGATTATACCACCATGTGGTGCTTAGGTCCTTAGGAAACTCACCAAACATACCACCAGCAGAAGACATGGTTTTGTGCAATGGATATTTTAGGCTCTGCTGCCTGTAGAGGAGTGCGGTATAGTAGTTACCTCGTTGCGGCTCTCAAAGTAGAAGAGGGTGGTGCAGGAATCAGGTCTCGAGACCTGAGGTCAGCTTGTGGCTTTACCGATCTCCAAACTCACGAGCACCATGTGCTGCCTTACTATGCATCGCTCTCATCACTAAGACATGGTGGATGCAATGAGGAATGAATCTTCCGAAACAGCTGTCAGAGACTGGCAGCAATACCCACTGTGACCACGCCAGGGCCTGTCCACAGGGCTAACGGGTGGGGAAAACAGCAACACAGACCCAAATAGTCACATGAACCATGAGATTTTTTTCTTTTTCTAGTAGTTCAGCACAGCACAAGCTAATAGACTGGACAGCTGCTGCAACTCTATAGTTTTGCTATATCTTGCTGTTAAGGCTGAATTCAAGAGCAGAGTGACAAAAACTTCCAGTCTGTATTTGTAAACTCTGAGTCACTCTCCTGGGATATAGCAATTCTTTTGCACATACATAAAGCAACAGCTTTCTAGAAATAGGTACAGAATTAAGCCAATATAATCACACAGCTGTTAAAATCAGTGTGTGTTTGGAGGCATGTAGCACTGCTTCCCTGCTGATTTCAGGGGTTCAAGTAGGGAGGTGGGATAGATTCTATGCTGCTGTCCTCTGCACAGGGTAAAAATCCCATTCCAACCTGCATAATGACAAGAGCTTCATCTGGAATACTGCAAAAAAGAAAAACAAACAAACAACAACAAAAAAACCCCACTGAACGTGATTGCACCATTTCAATGAGCCTAATTAGCTAATAAAGGTCAGTCTCATTAGTAGCTCTTCAGGGAAGGATCCACTGAATGAAATTAAATAGGAAAAGAATTTTAACAGGCTGTCCTCCCTCGCCTGCACCAGGTGTTTCAAGGAGGACTGACTGAGATATTAAATTTCTCAAATAAGTGATAAAAGAAGGCGTTGATACACAGAGATTCTGTGTCAATAAAAACGTATTTCTAAGCTGTCAGAAGATTGATCAACATCATCATGCTAAAGGGTTCTGTGTGCCGTTGGCGAAGGAGATACAGACTGTAAAGCAAGTTTACCTCCGAACTGCACCTTCTCTTTGCTTGTCTTCTTTCCAGCAACCAGATCCCCATCTCTCTCCTTGTACTTGGCTGCCAAGCTCTTACACTGTGTCTTGAGTCTTTGGTTTCAGCACATGCTGCCTCCCTTAGATATGAATTACTAAAAGGTATTGCCTAGCCAGTGGTCTTCCATCACACTTCTGGGATAACCCTGATCGCCTACTCTTTCACTCCAATAAAGACTACCTATGATTTATGTCTACCTCCTGCTGCCCACCTCAGGAAAAACTAACTAACTCCAGAAGTCATAGTGTGTCATAGTACAAAAAAAATGCAAGCAATTTAAATCATTTTTTTCCAAAGAATAAAATGGATCTTTGTCATGATCTCCACATTTATCACCCCAGCTGAAGGAAAGCTTTCATCTTTTTCACCATTGTGAAACAGCTTAGATTAATATTCTGTGTGGGTCAGATTTCTTCCAGTGTCATTATAACTTCCTACAGTCTAAAACGGACAGGGATCAGGATAGGTCATTTTGGAAGAGACTGGCAGTTCTCTGCAATGGGAGCTCTGGCTTCCTGGGTCACAGGCACTGGGCATTCAGAGGACTGCGGTGATGAAGAAGAAAAAGATTCTCTTTGTTTCTTCCATCGTGAGGCCAGAAGCATTCAGCAGCATTCCTGGTGCTAAAATCCGTTAATCTGTTTTTTTTTTTTTTTTTTTTCCAGCTATCTTTTTGTCTTTTATGATGCTTCTCCCACAACAGATCTGAGAAACATGGGAATCTGGAGGAATAGTGAGAAGATAGTGCTTTGGACCCAGAAGGTGCACTGATATTAGTGAAGAATCATAGCACCTCAGAGCCTTTATTCCTACACATTTTTAATGAGACATACATTTGCTTAACTGAGTCGAGATCATGAGCTCCTGTAGGCAGAGATTTATCGTATCTTCTCGTCCAAGTTAAGAGAAACCTGACATGGCCTTCAAAGAGAGAACCATCTTGTCAGGAGCTATGCCGATGTGAAGGCCGATTTTCCAGGTTGACAGTCATAGAAACTGAATCACTGTATCAGCCTATCCATCTACCTTACAGAGTCCCACTGCAGACTGCTGCAGGAGGTACCAACATCTCTCAGCATTCAGCAAAGTAGCTAGATTTATGGGAAGGATGTGGGTTCAGGACACCCTGTCTGGTGTTGGAGATCAAAGCAGAACTGGGTAGCTTTCCCCACGTGGTTGTAGTCTCCACGACCAGATCTGTTTCAGCTGGAAGGCTGGCAAGAAGAGACGACCAGTGCAATAGAGCTACATAAAACAGATGCATAGCTGCAGGCTGGACAATGAAGGGAGCAAGGGGAATATGATTTCCTTACCACCACTGCAGAGGAACTTCCTTCCGTTAACGCTGCATTGCTCAACAGGCCATAGGGGTCCTGAGATGTGCTTTGTGTTTCTCTGCTGGGTGCTTCCCCTGCGGCATGGGGCTGGCAGCAGCCGCAGTATCACTTGCTCCTGTGCAGACTCTTCTCAAGATGCTTTGAGCAGCTCCAGGGGGGAAAGAAAGACTGGGAAAACCTCCCAAGTGCCCTTTAAATGGTGCTGTCAGTAACAGGACGCACGTGGGGATGTTTTCCTTTCCCTGCTATGGAAAGGAGAAATACATTTTGAATGCGTTGATTCTTTTGCAATAACAAAGATTTTAAAAAATTGTACAAGTTGATTTTCTTTCGGTATCCCACATTTTAAAAAATGCACTACAGCCCTTTACCTGGAGGGAGCTATGAGGGAAGAAAGACAGGGATATCAAATATATAAACAAACAAAGCAAAACCCCTAACTTCAATTTTTTTTAGCTATTTCCTGTCATGTGCTTTTGTTTGTTTTGCTTTAGTTACTTTTTAGTTTGTCACTAAAATCAAAATTTTAAATCCAAACTATATTCATATTAATAACTATGTTTTACTGAAAAATCTTTGGATTAAATCATCTCAACTAGCTCTTTCCACAGCCACGCAGTCCTTTCTGATTGATATCCTGCCTTAGTGTCAGCCTGAGGTTATTTTTGTTTAAGAGCCAGAGCCAGAAGGGCTTTCAGACGCTGAAGTAGCCATTCCCCAGAGCCACCTTGCTTCCAACTGAGTGACACTCGTCCACTGAGACGGGTTTTCCCCCCCCCCCTTGGTTTTCCACGGACACGTTTGCTACCCCTTCTCCTGGCAAAATTCAGCTTTCTCACTTGCGGCTCGCTAGGACTGTATTTCCTAGAAGCAACTTTTCCTTCCTTGTTGCCTTGCCCCTTCCCTGCCCCTGCTTTCTCTGTGTGGGCTTCACGTTTGGATCGCAATCTGTTTGGAATAGCAGGGTGAAAGGGAAAACAGTGCCGGCGGCGCGTAAGAAGCAGGGAGGTGCTCCATCCAGTGGGTATAAGCAGCAGGCACCAGAAAGGCTTCTTTAGCAGAAAGGCGTACAAAACCAAAGGAGTGGATGAGTCTGAGTGAAGGATGAAGCCTCCCCTTGCCCTCAGGGTCAGGTCACACCCCACCACAGGAAATCTTTCACCTGCTCCAACTATAACCAGCGTGAGGCAGTTGAGGAATTAGCTCTGAAGCCCATGGAAGAGCTGTACCCAGTACAGTTCGTTACCTGGAATGCTAAAAGAGGGCTTTAGCTCATTGCCCTGGGCCTATCTGCAAAGGCTGGCCTGTGGCATGGATGGTGCATGGGAAGGTTGAAGACAAAACAGGGTTGCTGGAGCTGGCACCGGTGGGTGAGGCTCCCCGGCCAGCGACCGGCCAGGCTGGAAACACAGGGTGCACGTAGCACCAGTGGGGAGAATGGTGGTGCCGGCACAGCCTGGGGCACACCGAGCTTATTAGACCAACTGTAGCACAGCGTAAACAGATCTCTGATGGGCTGACCCCACAAAACCTGGCTGTGAATAAAATTAGTCCTTACCTTTCGTAGTCCAGTATATCAAAGCTTGTTATCCTCAGCATAGGTATGAGGTGAGAACTCCTACAGCTACTCCAGATGGGATAAAACACTGTTTATGTATTGAGTGTACACTTCCATGCAGCATAATAAAACTATATTAATAAATGGAAGCTAGGGAAAAGATCCTAGTAAACGGGGTATGCTTATACTCTGGCACTGCCCTCTTATACATTTAGCCACAGTCAGACAGGCCTTTGTATCAGTCAATATAAGAGGCCCTACGGACAAATTACATGAAGCCTGGGCAGAAGTCCTCTTGCTCTACTGACTCACCCAGGCAGGTGGTCCAGGTCAGCCTCATTAATTTCAGCTCCGAAATATTAACAACTGAGTCCCTTGGGGAGGAAGATAATAACTCAGAGTAGAGGCCAGAGGATATCCAGTTTAGAGAAACACTTCAGTTTTTTTAGTACAGCATGATTTTGGAAGGAGGTAAATTCACACTATAATCCACTGAATGCTAGTGGCTTGTGAAAAACACTAGTGTAGCTGGACTTCTGGCTATTGCTTCATGTAGAGGGGTAAATCAACGGGATATTAAAAAGCCTGCCGAAATACAAGCAACCCTGGATGGAAAAAGAAAACTTTTGTGCTCCTCACATAAATCAGTCAGTTAAGACTTGACCCTCAGATGTACTTTGCAGGAGGCTAGAATGACTCTAGGCTCTCCAGGACAAAAACGCCTCCTAGTTCACAATCTAAAATTAGTATTTTTTGGCAAGACTCTGCATCATTACTGTTTCCTGTGATACAGCAAAGTGTAATGATAGCACAAAATACTACCATCATTTTTTAATAGTTTTATTTGGCAACAGCTGCAAGAGCATTAGGAAAATTCATCCCAATTGTTCAGGTTGCTGCAGAAATTTATAACTGTTTGTTCCTCATTTAAAGCATCTCTATTTCAGCCACCTACCTGCTGTAGCGGTTAAAAGCAGCAGCATGGTTCAGATTGTTGGGTAACAAAACATGTAGAAGATTATTCTCTGCTCATCAGAAATGGAGATCAGAGCTTTTCCTCTGGTTTTGGTGCATGGGGAACCTTGCAAAAACATGCAAGTTTTCTGCTTTCGCTGTTGCTCCCACTCACCACTGCAGTCACTTCCTCTGTCTCTCCTAGGATGCTGCGAACATGCCAAAAATGTCACTGTAGGGGTGTGGGGAAATATTGGAGCCTGGGCTCAATCTGTGTTGTTCCTTCACTAAGCACAGTCTTCACATCCCTGTGAGGCCCTGGACAGGAGCTGAGGGTAAAAATTCAAGACAATCCATACCTAATGTGACTTGAATACAGCATTAAAAATGAAGCTTTTAGGCAGAAGGTCATTCCCTCGCCTTCTCTTCTCCACAGCAGACCTGCAATAGGTTTTAACAGTGCTTTCAACCTGGCCCGATATGGATCACAGGCTCAAGATAACTGCTGTTTTTGTATAATTAGTAACCTAGTCAGCTTACCAAGGACGATGCAGGCAAAACACATTTATCTTAACATGCAAGGTTAAGCAGAATTTCAGACCTGCAGTGCTAGGTTTTAAAAAAAACTTCCACAGCCACTGACTAGATGAACAAAATAGATGTAGGAAGGTGTAAAACTTCCCAGTTACAATTATGCATACATTTATTCCCTGTTTCGTAATGTTGTGCAGTGATGGCTGTGCATTGACCATGAATTACTTGCAGGGAGTGATGAGCCTTTTCTACGTTGCTTCATATGCTGAGCATTCCTCTGCGGGGAAGAGCAATGTGATCTGTCAGAGGTGGCCAAAGAGGTCATTTTGATCTCAAGGATGAGCCCAGCAGAAAGATGGATGATGTTTGTGTGAAGCTGTCCCCTTTAGTGTCACTCTGATCCATGGACAAGCCTTGCTGACAGTATCTCCTTTGGCCTCCTGACAGGCCCTTTGGTTCCTTGTGATTTGAAGTGAAGCTGAGGGGCTACTCCCTGAAAGAGCAACTAGGGAACCTGAAATAACTTACTTTGGTTGAGCAAAGAGAAGGGCCTTCAGTGTTTAATTCATTAGCCTGTGTCCCGCTTGCTGGGCTGCAGCATTTGCAAACACTATGTAGGACAAGAAGCACCCAGCCATCAGTGTGGTGGTAGTGATGGCGGAGAGTGCTGCAGCTGCAGGACCCTGCGTGAGTTGCTAGTGTGAGTTCTTACACTTTCCCCTTTCCCACTGTGACATTAGCAAGGTTTCAAGGAATTGCATTTACTCGCTGGGCATCAAGTGCAAGAATTAGATTCTTAAAACACGTCTTATGCACAGAAAGACAGACAATGAGAAAGAAAGAAGCAAAGCTGATCAGAAAAGCATTAGTTCGGCAGTCTCTCTGATGATATCACCCACCTTCATTCTGAAGGTAGGAGTGGAGTCAGTTTTTGGTGGTATCTCCAATTTTGTTGGTCCACATTTCCTTTTAACACAAGCAAGAGAAGTGAGCACAAAGGAGGAGAGAGATGAGCTACCAGCAATAGAGAAATGCAGTTTTTTTCTCTGATGCTCACTGCTGAGAGACCTGAACGTACTATACACTATCCCCTCCGTGACTCCCAGACCTCAATTTTACTCTGCTTGTCCTGGAGAAACTGTTGAGTTAGACCATTCTTCAGCCAAATCTGCAAGGGCAGACTTTTCACTATGGGTCAAGCAGCCTGCTCTTCTTCTGCTTGCCAAACTGAATACAGTTGAGCGTTCCTGTTCTAAGTCTGCAGGAAAAGTAGCAGGAAAAATTTGGCAGGGATGGAAACGGACATATACAGGAAGAAGAACAGGCTGTCCTTTCAGGACTTGCTTGGGGTGCAGGCCTCAAGGAGAGGATACGTTACCTCCTGTTGGCAGGATTTTCGTATGTGTTCAGCATGACTGTGATTCATGGTCCCACGTAGTGGCAGTAGCCCTACACCGTGTTCTGCCGCAGCTCTCACCTCAATTCCAAGTGAGCTGCCAGCTACCCCCGAGGAAAGAACCATCCTACAAGCTGAAAAAGTTGTGATTTGTAAACCCTACAAGCAAAACCAAGTTGCCTGCTGCTCATATACAGACAACGCATTTCACTTAAGGAGATTTCCAGCCTATTGTTTTCATATTTACGTAACATCACTGAAAGCTTCAAAAACCAGTATTTTTCTCCTCGCTGAGGAGCACTTGCAACAGCAATTTTATAAGAGATGCTTATAAGTTGAACTGACCCCAAAGTCAACTTACGCCCATTTGAACAATTGGAAACTTCTTCCCAAGAAACAGTAGAGCACAGTCAGGGCTTGTTCTGCCTCCGCTGCTGCTTTAAGATTGGCAATCACATCCATTAGCCCACAACTGTGGATCTAAAAAGCAGGAACTGCACATTTCATATCACTTGACACTGATTCCACCTGCTGAGAAGGAGCTCGGCTGTCTACAGCCTCGAGTCAGCACAGCGGGAGGAAAATGGCCTATGACAACCACACTACACATCTAAAACATTTTACAGCCATAAAAAGGTAGGAGGAGAGACAGAGTAAATGAGCAGAGCTGCCACTTACAAAAAGTTAAAGGAGGGTTCCTGAGGAGAGAATGTTTTTTTGTAAGTAAACCAAGATATGCAATTCTTTTCAACTCCAGCCTGTGCTTGTGGAAGATATGAAGCAATAGGAGAATAAGGAAAACATGCAATAAGAATATTACATATTTTCTTTTACTAACAAACTCCTGTCAATCTACCAGCAAGCTTTCTTCATCATGACAGCTAATGAGCATTTATTAACTGAGAAATACCCAGTTACCCCTCAGGAAAACAGTTTCAAAAACAAAGAGAAATTAAAGAAAGAAATTGCAACTTTTACGCTTGACATAACCTATGAACATACAAATTAAAAACCACAACTGTAAGCCACAGCATCTTTTTCCCAACAGACAGCATTCAAGCCCTCAAAAGAGAATGGTTGGTTACAAGAACTTGGTTTCAGTGGTGCCCCTGTGTGTGGAGCTGTTCTCTTCTCTTGTCATGTCACATAGGTCCTATATAGTATTTTTCTTCAGCAGATAGCACACTTAGTATATAATATTTTTCATTAGCAGATCTCAAAACATTTGACAAAGCAAGTGAAGCTCCTGCACCCATTCTACTCACTGGGAACCTGAGACAGAGAAGTGAAACGAGTTGCACAAGATCATTCAGAAAAACAGCGACACTGCAGGGGAAAAAAGCACAGACCCTCACGAGCCCTGTCCGTCCTGTGCCAGAGGCCGAGCTTCTCATGCGCTGCAACGCAGCAAGGGGATGAGAGTATTTTCTTCCACGTTAGAAATAAACACAGCCTCCTGGATGCTAGAACTGGGTGGTAGCTTTTTTGTGTTAGGATTATTGGAAACCGCTAAAGACGACAACAGCGCAGTCAACGCAGTGAGCCCAGAGTTCTGGCCTTGGATTTTGCCCTTTATTATTAGTACACGTTTAGATGCGATCGCCGCAAATGACAAGACAAGTTTTTAACTAATGGCCATTCTTTGTACATAGACTGAGAGGAAAGGGAATAACACTAGCAGAGGGGAAAAAGCAAATAACAGAAACAACCATGGGGAAAGAACTGTATGTTAAGAGAATGGAGCGACAGGCAGTGAAGGAACTGCAGAACAAGAAGGGAAAAATGCTCCATCTGGAGCAGCTGTTCTGCCCCAGATCTGTCAGCACCTCACGTCTCAACCATGCCTGACCTGCAACAGAACAAGCAGATCAGGAATCAGGAGATAAGGTATATTTTTAAGGAAATATTTCTGTAGATGGAACCAACTAAACTGCAGTAGCAAACAGATCACCTGAATTATTTTAAATCCCTGAGATAATTTCTGTAGCAAACCCTCACTAGCAGGAGAGAACAGGACTTGGCTCAAAGTCCGGCAGCTGAAAGTGGGCCAGCTCTTGGGCTCGTTCCCGAAGGTGCCAAGCGCCCAGGACTTCGCCCAGCTCGGGAGAAACTGCCTCTCCGCAGATCGGGCCAGATCTCCCGTGCAGGAGACGACGCCGTGCATCAGGGTGCTTTTTAAACCCACCATCTGCAGTTGTATTCCTCTGGCTTGATTTTGTGAAACTACCTTTTCCAGTTAAAGGCAGGCCCGTGATTTCCTGCTTGCCAGTTGCTGGCCCTGCTTTGGAGGCCAAGCCGGGCCATCTCTGAGCCAGGAGAGCGCAGGGTGATGGTCCCTCTGCCCCTCGGGCCAGCAGCCCCCTGGATGCCCCTCGCCCACCTCTGCCCCCAGGAAACCAGCCCCAGCTTCCAGACCTTTTCTCCAGGAGGAAAAGCTGCGGCAGTTTGTCAAAGGCAACACGAGAGGGAGCCACGAGCCACCTTTTAGGGGTTTTTTCGGGTTTCCCGCACTGATCCCTTCGCCTTGTCCTGGGAGGCTTCTCCGGGGCAGCGAGTCTCATGGACACATCCAGTCATGAGGTGCCCCTTCCTTGAAGGTTCAAATAAGCCTTGGTGAAGCCCTCTCTCACCTGCCTTTTAGCTATTTGGCAACGCTGCTGCATGTCAGAGTCCCTGCCGCCTGCCGGGAGGTACTTGGGGGTTACTGGTCTCGATTAGTCGTTAACCAGTGAACGCTCGCTAATGATGTGACCCAAGAGTCAAGCCAGTGGTGCAAACTTAGCCCATCTGTCTGTGTGTTGTTTGCTGTGGTCTCCGAGAGCTCTTAAAAGCAGAAGTGTAATTTTTTCAGTGCCACGTATGTGGTTAGGAGGAGAATTACTGTGCAGGCATCAGTGTCACAGGTGAAAAGGGAGCTTTTCTTCCATCCCATACGAAACAATTTAGTGGAGGTGACAGATTCTTTTGTGCCTGAGGTAAAAGATTTGCCACTCGCCGCAGAAACGATGCCTTTCCCGCTCACAGACGCGCTGCTGGGCACGTGGTGAAGGGCAAAAGCGAGGGCACTGCACCATGCTCAGCGGAGCAGCTGACGCTGCAGGACAGCACGTGCTGTTATCAACACGCCAGGAAGGATTATTTCTTCTCCCCCCCCTTTTTTTTTTAATGCCCCCCAGAAGGCGCTGGTGATGCGTTGCCTGGGGTCGCGCAGCTGCGGCGCTGCTTTCGTGCAGCTGGTGCTTACCTAGTGCTGCATAACCTAGGATCTCCTGGCCTTACTCTCTCTAGACCAAAGCACTTTCCAGGGAAAACAGGTCATCCTGCAGGTAAAGAAACTCTCAGACTAAGTCCTACAAACCTGTTAATCTGATCAAACTGACCACAACAGAGTTAATCGCCTCTGGAATCACAAGGCCGGTGTAGGAGCCTGCCTCCCTCCTCCTATTTTGCTGCATGGAAAAAAAAGAGAAATCCCCGCATGGCTCACCAGGGCACTTCTCCCCTGTAGCTAACCAGCCCCACGTGGCTTCCCCACCAGGCCTCTCCTCTCTGCTCTGCTCGAGTTGCTCTCCAGCCCCTCCGTCCGCCAGGAAGGGCTGTCATGTGCAAGGCCGAAAGGGCTGCTCGGCAGCACTGGCAGGGAGTCTGATTCCCAGTAAAGTGTTGTCTTTCATGGATAGGTTTAGATGTGGATACAGACCCAGGCTTTCAATTACCTCTGACAGATAAAAGCACAGAGAGCCCTGCAAGTTCTTCCAAGCTGCCAGATGCATTAGAGAGGCTGAATCATCATCAGCTCTTTCTTCCCTTCATAACAGAGCCACTGACCTCCCCATGGCCTCCTGGTGGGGCTTCAGAGCCTTCCTGTTTGAAAAGAAGCATCTATGAGTAAACTGCTCTGTATTTCATACAATTTCACAAAACATTTATCTATTTTTCAGGATGCCATTCCTTCCTTTCAAGGGTAATGCATGTAGGCCTCCCACCTTCCTTCACCTTCCTCTTGCTTTTAAGATTATTGTTTCTGCGTGCAACCAGTCACTTGAGGCTGCTCTCGGCTCAGTTAGTTTTTGTATGAGGGATGAACAAAGCTAGGTCAAGATCAACAAATTAGGTGTTGGCTGTGGAGTTTGGGGCTGTACACCTAAAGCCTGCTTTTTTGATGCAGCACTTCCAAATGAGGCTCACAGTGGTTATAAAGTGGGCAGGGAGCCCTAAATAAATACAGTGTTTCACGCTGTCTTTTGGGGTTTACAGCTGAAAGTAGCCTGCTTTAGAGCATCAGGGCTACTTAAAACAACACCTGTGAGCAGATGTGCTACAGGCAAACTATGGGAAATATCATTATACAGGAGACATGTAGATGGATCTGGACTAATTTCTTCTGGTCAAGGTCAAAGATCCCCTGTTCAGTGAACCCATAGATTTAGACAGAAAAAGCCCTAACAGAGCTGCCATAAGAATAAAGAGCATGCGATATCCTGTGTGTTGGTCCAGAGCAGTTGTTACTACATCTCCAATTTGGGGCAAATCCTTACAGAAAAGCTAGTATTTCTAAAAATGTCTCTAATACTTCCTAAGCCCTAGATATGCAAGTGCTATAGGGCAAAGTTCAGACATTTCTTGGGAGTTATACTCTTCATCTATCCAAAGGATTTTTTTGGACCACGGACCATGATCAGGCTAGTATTTCATGGCTCCTACGCACCTCTTCCTTCAACATTATAAGCTGGTGTTCTCAACCATGTCTGAGCCCTCCTACTACCTTCTGCATCAGGCTATCTCCCAGCTGCCTGACAGTCCACAATCTGCTCTTGTTCTCCTAGTTCCTGTCTGCCACTAAAGACACATAATGCTGCAATCTGACAGCAATGCAAGCTGCCAAAATCCTATCCAGTGTGAGCCAGCCCATCCTGAAGACAATGCAGATCTCTCCATTAACTGCAGCAGGCATGGACCAGAACCCCTCTCCTCTGCTGAAAGTCTAGGGCATGAGGCCAAAGGGAGTAGAAGACTGCTGTGGGTCTCAGCTCTGGAAGCCAAGGCCCTTGCTCTGTCTTGGCAGTAGCTTCCTGCTCCCTTCTGCATTCTTGAAAAGAGGGAAGCTGCTGCACACATGCATCTTTATCATTGTCTCCCAATCCCAAAGCACCTAACACAGCCAGAAGGAATCTTTCCAAGGAGACTATGGAGTCCTGAAGTACATTTTGGGACCAGCTGTCAGGCCTCATGAATAAAAAGTGAATTACAAAGAACAACAGAATATCACTGTATCAGCTTATCTGCTACTAAGGCTTTCTGGCTTTATTCCAGATATTAGATACGGAAAAGACCTCATTAGGCCTAGTTCATCCTTAGGGAACAGAGCAGGTTTATTCTCTGTGGGATATGTGCAAGTGCTTTGTTTTATCCAGGAAAGAGAGATCAGTGATTAATTTCTCATTTGTAAGATGCTAAGGACAGCAGAGCTGAAGAGCTGAGCTGGGCAAGTGCTTCTCTGCTCCTCTCTCGCAGACAGAGGGTGCCAACTCCATGCTCCAGCTCTCCCTCCAGGACCTGGAGGAGAAATGCTGCTGTGGAGACAGCATGGTTGCTATATCTGACTCAGAGTACGATCTCTGGGCTATAGCAAGAGCCTTTGCACTCTAGCTCTACACCATTACTGCAAACCCAAAGGGAATATAGTTTCAGGCTTCCTCACTGGTCAACTTTCATTTGATTTAATTATAATCCTCCAATACCTGCCTGGTTTCAGTCACGTCTTTTTCTCCCCTGTAAGTTGGCAATGTTGATCTCTGCTTTCCCAGTCTCCGCCAGAGAAGCTGTTAACACACACTTGGATCTGGCTAGATCAAGAGGTCGTGAATATCCATCACGTGCTCACCCAGAGCAACAATGTCTGCAGGAAAGAGAAATGATCTGAGGAGCTAACTCAGACACTGACCGCCCCTCCTAGCTAAAACTGGAGATGAACACTGGCTTGCAGCTTGCCAGGGTCCAGAGCCCCCAAAAAGAGGCTTCAAAGAAGGTGAGGTGAATTCCGTAAAAATTATTAATGGAGGGCTCCCAGACTCCCCACTTCTAGGACATTGTACCAAGCAGGGGGACTTCATGTCCCTCAACACCTCCCTCCCCATTCCATAGGCTTCTGCTTGCTGGCCTGCCCTTTATTCCGGGGGAGTACTTGCAGGTCCTTCCTCCATGACTGCCGTGTATACCCCATTTCCCTTTTCTCCCTCCTGTTTCCCTTTAGCAGGTTTCATCTCCAATTGCACTGTTGTGTATCTTGCTAATCCTCTCCCTTTCCAGGGTGCTGCACCCCTTCCTACTTCCCACTAGATGTTCTGCATGCACAGTCCTGTCTTTTCTTCATCACAGGAGCTCTGGACATGCACATCCCTGTACTGTTCCCACCTTCTGTAGTCCTGTGTCCTGTCTTTCGTCATACACATAATCCCCAAAGTGTCTGAAAACACAAGTCTGTCCAATAGTTTAGGCTAAGATGCTCTATGGGAGAAATAGAAACAGTTAGCAGCTGGACTTGACAAGGAAGGTAGTTGAGGTCTCTGTCTCTATTTAACAGTTCTGCAAAAGCCTGCAGTAGGTTTTTCAGCTGTACATCTTTCTTAAGAAAAGTGCCCTCACCTGTGGGGTGTAAGCAGTTCTGCTCTCTTTAAAATTGATGCTGGTCCTACTTTTGACTTGAGGAACCAAATAGTCACCCTAACAGTAACTAACAAAGAGGAACCTAAAAGACAATCACTAAGCTAGAAATCCACATCCCTTCAGTCAATTCACATTTTAAACAAAAACAAGCAAACGAACAAACAAATCCAACAAACCACAACTTAAACTAATAGTCTGCTGGTTAGGATGCTTTCCTGGAAGATGCAATATCAAATCTCAAATCTCCTTATCTCTTTAGACACCAGAGGCAATGAAGCAGAGACTTTCAGACTTTCAGTATCCTGGACAAATCCTATGCCCACTGGGCTGTTCAGTGTAAGGGAGATAACACTGCCACTTTCTCCTGTTCTCTGCCTTTCTACCTCCCATTTTGTCTTGCTGGAACTCTAATGGAGGTCCTTGAAGCCTTCTAATCATCAAGCATGTGGACAAGAACGATCCAACGCATACAGGCATTTGCTTGTATTGCCAAAAGGCATTGAAGCAAGCTTCTTCCCCAAAGGTTCTTTAAGGAATATAAGCTCTCATGGGATAAGGAGGAAGGACTTCAAGTACAAGAACAATTAAAGATAGGAAATAAAAGGTGGAAATAAGCAGCAAGTTTTCACAATGGAGGGAGCACACCGGGGCAGTATCAGAGGATCAGCCTTGGAGGCTGTGATGTTCAATGTACTTAGTAAATTACCTGGAAAATGAGTGGGTAGTGAGGTGACAAAGTTTCCCGGTGGCATGAGATTATGGTGAGAAAGACGACAAATGTTGTCTGCGAAGAGCTGCAAAACAACTGTATGCTGTTGAGTGACAAGGTGAAAAAACAGCAGAAAAACTGCAGCCTAGAAACACAAAATAACAGACCTAGGAAAAGCAGTGCTGACCTCACATTACAGAGCCTGAAACAGGCTCTGAATTGACTTTAAGGAATAAGGCCAGCTTAGTTTATGTTCAGGAGCAGTTAGAAAGCAAAGTGCTGGGAATGCTTTGGAAGGGGACAGAGAACAGAATGGGGAACATCAGGAAAGCACCACGGCGCATCGGCAGCCAAACACCTGATGTTGGGGTCCCTACATCCTCCAAAGGACTTAGTGGAACATAAACAGCTCAGAGAAGAGCAACAGGAAAGATCCAAATGTACTTCCTACAAAGAATAACTAACAATAGGGCTTCAGGCTGGAAGATATATAAAGATTTTTAATATCATGAGTGACATGGAGACAATAAATAGGAAATGATCTTTTATTGTCCCTCCTTTGCACATCCTGAGGAGAGTCAGAGGGAATTACTGAGTGGAAACTGAAAATAAGCTAGAGGGAGTAATTTGGTAGCTACAGAATTTCTCTGAGACAGATATGAAAAGTTTGCTTGGGTTCAGAAGGCAGTAAAACAAATTCATGGGAGAAAATCTGCTGAGGGCTATTACATGTAACCATAATCTCTCAGGTCAGGAAATCCCTAAACCACAAATTGCTGCAGGCTACAGGCATATTCTGGGGGAAATAACTCTATGCACCTGCCCTCTTCTTGTATTTGCACCTAGACATCCACTGCTGGCTACAGAGCTAGAGACACTTTGGTCTGATCCAGTACTCTCGTTCTGCTGCTCTAGCATGTACCCCAGTGGAGAAGTGTTATTTCAGATAAGCAGAATATTTCTTTTATGTCAAAAAAAAGTCTTATTTTATTGGTATCAATGTATATCCAAATGAGAATAACTAAAAAAAGAAAAAAATCAATTTACTAAGAACCTATTTATTAATTTATCTAGTTTCAGCAGCAAAACAAGCTCATGGCACAGACAGGGCAGCAGAAGAAACTTTGAGGTGTCATCAGCTAGGCATTAGGTTTACAGATGACTAGAGGTAGGCCTGAAGCCATTCTTTGTCCATATATATGTATATGTTTGTGTATGTATGTACACATTTTTAAAATTTCTAAATCAGTCAGTTTGTCTGTGAGGCCTAGATCATTCTCCAAAAATGTAAAAACGAATTTGCTTGGCATTCAAGAATTTTTCAATGGCAGGGAAATGCAGACATGCCATCAGGATTTAAGGATCCTCTGCAAGGCTGACTGATACTGTATCATAACAGAGTACTGAATAGTTTGATCAGCAAAGCAAGTAATGAATGGATTACTGTGCAACTCAAAACTCACCTGACAGGTAGTTCCTGAGATGTATTATCAGACCAAGATTGCAGAGATCAGGGGAAGTGGATGGAGCTAAGACATCTTCAAAAGTTGCTAATTTTGAGTGCCTTCGTTTGTAAACACTCATGCTAAGAAATGTTTTTTCTTACGCCCTGCACACAAGACTTGGCCTCACGAGCGCTCAGCAGTGGTCAAGCAACGAGTGCCAACGGGCTGTGCGGCATTTCTGTGTACTTTTGACAGCAGGAGTCTTTGCAACTTCCCCTCTGGTCCCACGGCAGAAGCAGGGGCAGATCTGGGAGAGAATCCCAGGTCCCAGGACTGTGGTCTAGGCACTTTTCACACGTGTAAATTCAGCTTCCTGATCCTGTGCTTTTACAAGAGTGCCAGCGTACAGCAGTATACAGGAGACACACTATAATCTGCTAACATTATTGAAATTATATGAAAATAACTCCAGTAGACCCTTTTCTTGCATGTAAAAGAACAGGAAATCCAATGAATTGATGGAAATTAGTGACTAAGAGCCTGGAATCGAAGATCACGAGAGCTCTAAAGCAGTCTCTCACTAACAGGCACTCCTTGTGCAGGTGCGGACACTGTTTTCCTCACTTCAGTTTTCCAATTAGTATAATTGACCAGCTCATTCAAAACCGAGAAGCAAATGGGACACTGAAGGTGGCTGTTGTTTTCCTTCTTCTAATCTTGGAGAAAATAGAGAGCTAGTAATTCCAAAAGTTATGGGACAGGGAGACCTGGATCAATCAGTTCAATCAACTAACAGCTTTTGGTTTTAAACAGAGAGTGAGTTCTAATAATCTTGTTTACTATTATATCTTTCTTAATACCATTTTTAACTGATAACTTCAAAATTTGCTTTTTTTTTGTCCTAAATGTCCTAAACCTAAATATCGGTTTCTGTCTGAACTGATGCAAGTCAAGAGTTAAAATTGATCAATTTTTTTAAAAAAGAAATGTGTTATCCATCATTTTCTGACATAATAAGAACACAAACATATAAATGACATGTTAAACTATGTGCAGTTTGTACGTAGGGCTCATGGTATGATTTTTATGGTTTATGTTACAGTCTGTATAGTACGTATTAAAGTAATTAATATATCCTCCAATAAAGAAAACATACTGTTATTACAATAAAGGGTCATGTTTAGTTGCAGACCAACATGTTTCAGGTATGAGAAACACCAAGAATTAATGTATCTTTCATCCGCAAAGTATCTAAAAAGTATAAACACACAATAGAATTAAAACATCTTCTATATAGATTCCTGTGCATTCAATAATAATTAATTTAAATTGTTTAAATAATTTTGATTTAAATCACTCATTCTGGTTTGTTTCTTACTACAATATAGCAACCCCAGAAGCATTTACCCCAACCCATCAGGATAAGGTATGTATAAAATATAAAACAGATCCAAACCACAGCTGCCACTGGATATGCAACAAACAAAGTTCTGCTGAGGAGAATTTGCCAAATTCAGATCGGAGGTAAAGCGAATGAAAACTAGGCCTCCCCGGCTCTCCTCTGCTCATCACTTGCTTTGCCCAGAGCCACCACGCAAGCGGGAGCGCAACACGCTGGGACGTAGCTAGGACCTGGAACGTGGGATTTGTGTCCCTGGCTCAGGCCGCTGCGTGAAGGCTGCATCCTGCCTTTGGCAAAGCCCACAGCAGCTCTCGCTGCGTCTAACTCTGCACACAGGGAAAGCTCATTAGTAGTTACAGAGGTGATTAGCTTACTCCCCCAAGCGTGGAGACCAGCCATGCTTAGCTTAACCACCGTAACTTCAAATGTCCAGAAGACAGGTCAGCCCAGCGCTGCGTGCAGCCCGGACCAGGGATCCGGGCTGACATCTGGAGGTGCGCAGAGGGGCCTGGCGGTATCTGCAGGAGTTCCTCAGGCTTACAGGGCATTTGGCACCTCAGCTGTTCAGGCACTTCTGAAAATCCCACTCAGACTCCAGGTACCCCGTTCTGCCTTTGGAAAATCTGGGCCCCTTGCTGGAGTTCAGGAGCCAGCAGCAGTTCAGCATTTCACCCGTTCCGGTGCTCTGTGAAACCAATAAAGCTCTTACCTGCATATTTAGATAGTGCTAACTGATCTTTGCAAATCTCCCCTGTATAAAACAAATACAGTCTACTCTAAACCAGGCTAGACTGCAAGCGAACAGCATTCCTTAAGGAAAGAGAGAAAAAATAAAAGATATTCTCATGAAGGTAAAGCAAAAATTTCCTCCTTGTTCTCAAAGGCATTTTTTCAACACTGCTGTTACTTCTGGTTCATGAAACTTCAGTAATAAGGACAGAATGGTGTGTTCCCACATGCACAGTTTCAGTCTGCCTCTCCCTTTTCTCCTTTCACGAAATGATCAGCGTCTCGGAGAGAGAGGTCCTGGTTTTTCCTGTTCTGCTGGCCACTACCTTTCTGGGAAAATAGCTCCGGGGTTCTTGTCCAGGCCAGCTGTGGTTGCTCCACTGATGTTGTGTGGGGAACTTGTCTCTCTTTTCTTGACCTCAGATGGGGACGTTTGTGCCTACCAGCACACTTCCTACACTGTTCCTTCACTTCTGTCCGTTCCAGCCACAAAGACATTATACAGGTAGCTCTCCCAAGAAAGCAGGGATGGCAGGACTTGGAGAGGACATCTTGCAGCAGACCTGATGCCCACAGTGCATGCTGCAATTCTGATGCATCTCCTCTATGAAGGCCGATATGCATTCCATATTTTGGCTGCCTGATTGCTCATATTAGAAAACAAACCCTGCATAAAAATTGCAGGTTTAAATTAATTTTTAAGTAGAGAACTTAATCAGCTGAGAACTAACTAGGAAATCAGAGCAAACAAACCAAAGTCTGTGACTAACAGTAGTTTCAACATAGCTTTTAGGCCAAGGAAGCCTTGAGAGAGAAACCACAGACGACGAGGAGATTATTCTTTGTGCTATAGGTGTAACCTCAAACTGTGGAAGACTTTTTGCTTGGCACTTGAACAGTTTCCAAGAAGCAGAGAGGACGAGTGACTTACAGAGCAGCTCTTAGAAGTTTACCCTCCATGACAGACTTCTAGATCATCTTGAAAATTTCATGCATGAAAAGTTCTCCAGTTTCAATAGCCATAAGAATGGCAAAACAGGTAAACATCAAGTAAGAGGTAAACACTTAGTAAAGAAGAAGCTGTGCTACATCTCTCTCTCTCTGCTCCTATTTCCCCACTCCAGGCTGCATACTGAACATGAACAGAAGAGTATAAAATGAGGAAGGCCACAAAGCCATTTGCCAGTCAATAATTCTAGTAGGACTCTTAGGTCTTAAATGTTGCTTAAAGGCTGACACTAGTCTACTAACGTTAAGCAGCGCAAGGTAAAATATTGTTTCTCAAAGGTGTTCATTTGCACACAGCCAGCTTGGAACAGCCTCCTTAAAAAAAAATTGCAAAGAATGTTAAAGATGAATATGCACATATTTATATTGTCCTCCCATTAGGAACATGTGATGGCTCAGGGAAGAAATGGAGAGACTATGGCATCTCCCTAAACCGTGATCCATGGTATGCTTGCAGCAGAAGTTAGCACAGCAGAGCTCTGGGACACTCCTCCACGCACAGCTGGGCTGAGCTATCAGACACTGCAGAAACCCGCAGGCAACAAAGTGCCAGGGAGGTGCATATCGGCTCTTTCTGGTGCGTGGGCAGGCATGTCCCAGGTTTTATCTCCAGTACACAGTTCTTTGGGCATGACATAACTTATTCCTTCCACACAGATAAATTATTAGCTGAGCTTCCCAGCTCCAGTTAAGCAAACTCCACTTTGGGTGTGAGATGCAATGATGATGTAAATCTGCCTTGACTCCTTTCAGAAAAACAAAGCGAGCGGTCACGTTGTTTTGTTCAGTGAAGTGCTCCAACTGCTTGAATCACTTCTCACCTTTCAGCTCAGCGATATAAAGCCAGTTTCGCTGCCAGAATGAGCAGCACTCTCACCACACCAGACACTGCGAGGCAGATCAGGAGTCCCAAACAATCACACAAAATGAACAAACTCTCATGGAAGAAAGGTGCAGAAGCAGGTGAGAGGAAGCAAGAGGAAAGAATAGGCACAAAGTTTAAAATGGCAGAAGGACAAGTCCCTGTTTTCCTGCCCCCGAGACATGAAGCATCTTTTTAGTTACCAGTTGGTGACACTAGCCACCAACCATCACACCCTGAGGTTAGGAAACTACAATCAGTTCTGGTCCTTGGACAGTCACTAGCTTCCCCTGACTTCTTTGTGTGCTGAAAGCTGACGGGCCTCCTTTGGCTGGTAAGAGCATCTTCTGCCCAGCACCTGCGGTGCCCAGCCTGGCAGCATGCAGAGTCTTCTCACAAGCACTGCAATATGCAGCAGGCCCAGCTGGCTCAATCCAGGCCTTTGTTAAAATACAAGTAAACGTAACTGAGTACAGAAATGAGGCATCTTTAGAGAAAATCAGAACTGTAATGTAGGGAATTCATTAGTGCTAGCATACACACACAGACGTGGAGAATAAATACATACCCATGCTTTAGCTAGTTGAGATAGTTTGATACTTAATGCCAACAGACAAATGCTTTGTATCTTGCAGGAAGGAACTAAAGAAGGAGCACATCCAGGCTCCAGTTCTGATCCATTGCATGGGGGAAGTCAGCAAGCTCCAAGCTAGCAGGGCCTCCTGCCTGCCAGGCTTGTCAAAGGGAAAGCCAAAGCCCAGGCTCCGCTTCCTGCCCCAGGCTAGCACTACCGTGGTAGGCAACAAGCAGGAGACAGCGCTTCAGCTTTTCAAGGAGGGTACAGACTCCTGTTTCAGGAGCTCCTGGTGGTCTCTAGACATAGTGCAGTCTACCGTTGCTGCTAAGGTTATGCATTTCTGCCAAGTACCTTGATAAACAGAAACGTTTTCATGAGGACATCCATAGTTGGAATAGGGGTGCAGAGAGGTTGTACCATCTCCATCCTTAGAGATTTTCAAGGCCCAACTAGATAAAGTCCCAAGTAACTTGGTCCCACCTCACAGGTGTCCCTGCTTTGAGCAGGAGTTTGGACTAGACACCTCTGGAGGTCCCTTCCAGCCTGGATTATCCTACGTTGCCATAATCCTGTGAATCCCGTGGGCCCTGCTGCTCAGGTTTTGGGAGGCCTTATGGATGACTGTGACACCAGGTTTTACTCACTGTTAAGAGTTCTCAGCACTTTGCACTGCCACAAACAACCCAGCCCACTTTAATTAAGTTATACAGACACCAGACTTCCAAGGAGAAACACAACCTGGTTGTGACGTGCAGAAATCACCTTCTGGAAGGAGACATGCCCCTGCAAGCCCAGGAGAAGCTGCAGAGAGGGAGTTAGTTACCTGCTTGTGCCTCGCACGCCGAGCTGGGCAATCCCCCCCCCGCCCCGAGCACCCAGCACCAACGAGGCCCGCCTGGCACCAGCTGCCAGCTCCCCATGACCAAGCACGGCCGACACCAGGCTGCTGCCGAAGGTGGGAGAAGGCCTGCCTCACCCCGGACAGCGGCCGCAGCCCCTGCCTCCAGGTGGAAAGGGGGCTTAGGCGGCTGCCATCAGCCATCATCACTGGCTGCCAGGCAGAAATAGGGAGCTCCGAATCCAGATCTCTGCCTCCGAGGTCTCTGAGTTGACAAGTGTGATGCACAAACTCCTCTGCCTCACTCCTCTGGAGCCCAGCCCAAGCAGAAACCTGCTAGGGAAAAGGGTGCTTATTGCACAACTTGGCAGTAAACAGTTCCGTGAGCATTTTTTCACCTCTAGCTTCACCTCACTAACAGCACAGCCAGGATTTCCTCACCACAGCTAAAAATAGGAAGAGGCGAAGGGATCTTTACAGGCTTTATCACCTTGCTGCCTTGCTCTGGTCGGCTGTAAGCACCTCAGCAAAGCGCAGCTCTCTGTTCCCACCGCAGCGGTGGAGGAGGGCTGATGTCGCCTCTCCTCCGGAGAATCCAATTTTGGATGCCACAG
Organism: Rhea pennata; assembly: GCF_028389875.1. Classification (NCBI taxonomy): domain Eukaryota; kingdom Metazoa; phylum Chordata; class Aves; order Rheiformes; family Rheidae; genus Rhea; species Rhea pennata. The sequence goes on along the minus strand of NC_084667.1, from coordinate 14,133,151 downwards.
GAGCTGGTAAACAGCAACCGCCTCTGTTCCCCTGCTGTCTCGCTGCTCGCACACAGGACTGGCACCGCACTGAACTGTCTGCTAGGAGACAATGCTTTAGAAGAGGATTTGTTAACAACCCAAGAGATGACACCATGACACGAGAGAAGGGCTTTATGTAAAGGTTTTAAAAACAACCCCGTCCTCCCTCCTCCAAATTGTGCTGGGAACACAGCTCAGTACGAGGAACATTTGCTGGTCCCTTTCCTGCACATGGAAAAGCTAAGGGAAGAAAAATGCTTTCTCTCAATTCCTATTCATCCAGGCCTGGAACACACCACAGCTTTCTACAAAAATAACAGGCTATAATGCAGGAATTGCACTTTTAGAGCAGCAAAACTTGAACATGTTGCATTTCTTCCACACAACTTACCCCCCCCCGACCCCCCCGGTTTGCTCCCCAGCCACCTTCCCATCAAGCTCTCATCTCACAGCCCCATCGCCTCCCGCCTGCCTCACGGCTCACCTCTTTCCCGTCACCTACGCTCTGCTCTGCTTCCCAAGAGTGTTATTTTCATCACGCAACCAGCAGTCGCAGGCCCCTCTCTCGAGTGTAGGGGTTGCAGAAAGAGCAGCTTACTGCTGCTCCACCAGCTGCCCTTGGCTTCCCCAAACACGGAATTACAGGCAGAACAGCAACTCAGCACTGCAATGTAGACTTGGAATACAGAACTGGGCATTTTCACAATCCATTTTTGAGGGAAAGATAACTCTTCCTACCTAAACTCCTGATACCACCAACCAGCCTTTTACTTAGGCCAATGGGTAACTACTCAAGGCTGTAAGTAAAAGGCTGCAAGTTGGATCTCACTTTTGTCTATGCCAACTTGCCAGTGTGTATAGTGAAGCATGGGAACCCCCCTGCGTGAATTAATTATGAACATGGGTAGAGCAACTTCTTGACCTGCAGGAAACTGTCTCCAATTCAATTATCAGTAACCTATTACAAACAGTAAGATGACATCTACTTTTCCTTCCAAAATTCAACACTTCTTTTTCAATCGGAGGCATGAATTTGTTGCTGCTGCCTAAGAGCTCTCTTGGTTGAGTATTTCTTGACAGTCAGTGGTCTGAGTAGAAAGAGTCAGATTTTCTTTCCTCACGTGCTTTTAAAGGATCCATTCAATGAACTAGGAAGCTACTTTCCTGTAGAGCTAGTTCCACATTTTCCAGCACTGCAGAATGCCAGTCCCCAGGGCCTGGAAAGGTCTGTTCACAACATCTCCAAGGTCATTTCCTGTGTCCAAGGAGGACATCTGGAAAACAAAACAGAGTATCTGCCACCACTCCGCAGCCTCCCCTACCGAACATGCAATGTGGCATGCTTGCAGGTTGGCTCTGGGATGTTGAAAGCTGTGCGTGCTCTTGGAAGAAACACTAGGTAAGTTAGGTTTTGATTTAAATCAACTTTAATTTCCAAATAAATTCTAGAATAAATGAGAAATGATACAAACATGCTACTCCTCCTTTATCTTATCAACCTAGCGAAGCCACTAAAAGTATCAGAAGCTTGACAATTAAAAACAAGGAGTTTTTTTAATGGGGGAAGACAGATTTGTGCACTAACACAAAAGTCAAGGGATATAGTATGTGTCTGTGTGTGTGTGTGTGTGTGTGTGTGTGTGTAAATGCCAAATGATGGCCTTCTAAGAGAATGAAACTCTTCAATCTCAAAGCACCGAGAGAAGCGATACAGGGAGAAAGTGGGAAGAAATGGGCACAATGGAAAGTTTCAAACAACGCAAATAAAAACCACAAGAAAATGGTTTAGAAGAGCCTTTAAAATGAGTTTTATTGTCAGAATTTTACAAGTAGCCTTGAGTGGCATCATACAAGAAGAACTCTGTTGCAAAACTCTAATAAATAGTCTGCCCCAAGTCCCAAAATATTTTTTGAAATAAAATAATAACCAAAACAAACTTAAAAATAAAAGAGAATAAGCAAGACTTCAGGATGCTCAGAGATGTTAGCAATATTTCCCATTTACAAATAATATCAGGCATTATATAAATCTCCTTCATACAAGTCATTAAAAAACCCAGAACATTCTAAACCTTTACAAAAGCACTCCAGAAATAGTTCCAAAGAGAGCCATTTCCATGACAAAACATTAGAGAACTCCATGGGGATTAGCATCATAAATGAAGCTTGAGGTTGAAGTGTAGTGCGTACTTGTGTGCAGCACGATTAAAAAGCGTGAAAAAGGGATTTGAGGAGATTGATTTAAAGTTTCTGTGGTAAGACCATGCCTGATGGTTTTGTTTATTTGAAAGCATGGCAAAGGGGAGGGAGAGGATGTTCTTGAAATTAACCCCCAAATACACTGCACCTTATGCAACGCAATGTTTACTAAGGTAGTGACTGCACCCTAAGAAGGGAGCAGGAAAGGCTTCCCAGCAGGCTGCCTGGCTCAATGCCTGCGCAGGCTGCAGGGCCTCCAAGTTGTGTTCTGACACCTAGGAGGTGTTCTGGAAAGGCAGTATGTTATGGAAAGTTAGTTTTTCCTTCAGAGAAGAAGAAATCAGCTTTCCTGGTACCTGGCAGGTTGAGAACTGTTATACTAGATAGTGTCACTGGGTATCTGGGATTTCAGAGCTCCAATCCTATGCCATCATTTTGAAGAAAAATCCTCCAGTTTCATCTTTATTCCTGTTTGTGACACTAAAGGATTTATAAGATCTCTCACATAGTAAAATACAAGATTAATAAACATTTCTCAAATCTGTTAACGATCTGAGAAGTCCAGAGAAATGGAATGGGAAGGCAGGTGCACGGAGACGCTGAAATGGTTTATGTGGATTTTCCAGGAAACACAGAATTCGGGGGGGGGGGGGGGAAATCTTTACCTCTTTACAACTTCAGCCAAAGTCTTCTGCAAGTATGCAAGTAACAGATTCCCCTGAAAGGGTGGGGGACTATACTGAAGCAAAAACAGCAACAGTACTCAGTATCTCTCAGCCAGCCTGACTGGGTATGCACTGCAGCATGCCTAATTTTGTTGTTCGTAAACTCACTTGCAGCCGTTGTTTCCACAGGAAACAAAGGCAACCAGAAACGCTAATGCAATACATGTGTAATAATACGCCTCACCCACGGTCAAGTCTCTAGTTTCTCTCCAAATATTATGATGCTGGTTGTACTGTACCATACACTATGGACACGTGTTCTCTGTAACGTATGGGAAGGTAGCACTAGCAATCAAGCGCAAATTGCTAAAGAGACACCTAAAACATTGCATGACATCCCCTTGTCTGTGGCATACTTCAGAAAACAACATAAGAAAAGCGGTAAAATAAACACTTCTTTCTAATTTTCTAGATGTCATAATATTTGCCAAAGCTGCAAGGAAAAGCAGATTACCTGAAAAAGAGAGAAAAGAGTTAATGGAAAGAGAGGCAGATGGAACAGCAAACCTGATCCAGCCTCCAAATCATTTTGTACATAACAGATAAAGAGACAATGTGCAAAAAATAGACATTCACATTTTAGCAGTTAAACTTTTATTTTACCTTTTTAAAATTATTTACTTTTTGTTTTTCTACAAAAGGCAGACACTGATTGTTGATCTGCAATTGTTCCGAGTGCACGCAGAGATGCAAAAAAGTTATTGGAGGATGAAGGACAGGGAAGTGCTCTGACTATACTTTCACATGTCATGATTAAGGTGGCATTAAAGCTTAAGTCCCACTAATAATATTCATAATGGATAGTTTGCTTCCCCGTACACTGCTCTCAGTTCATATCAATTGTGTTGAAAACCCATTCAGTGAATTTCTTCAGTTTCTCAGTTGCATTCTGGGATTCCTCTTGTAACCGCAAGTTGTCTTCCCGCAAATGTTGTACTTCAGCCTGAAGACTGGCTTTGTCCTCTTTTTCCTTAGGTGTGAAAAAAATATACAAATCTTGGTTATAATTCTAGGTCATGCATCCTACCTATAGCAATAGGCAAGAATTTCTTACAGACCATGAGCCTCATTCTTTATAAGAATTTTATGTGCTTTAATAAACATTTTTTTACTACTGGGACAGTTGTGACATTTCATCTCTCACTTCTGGCTTGAATGAATGGGATTTTTCTATATTAAATTCTCATACAGAAGCTGGCTCCCCAAGTGACGAAATAAAACTATTCATGCCATATTCTGCATGTTCAATGGTTGATGGTTAACTAAGAAGAGATAGGAAACTTTTCTGTAAATGCTTTGCCACACAAGAGACTTTTCATTTGACCACAGCAGATCTTCCCTGGATCAAGTAGGCATCAGCCTAATAGAGAAAGTTTCCATAGCAGAAAATGTACGTTTAGATGATAGTGCAGACCTTTCAACATCAGCAGGAAATATTCACATGCAACTTATGGCTTCTCACACAGTTGCCTGAACTAGGAACGGAAACGCTCTGAATCGCCCTCCTAATTTAAGCAGAAGTCAGATGCCTAAAATTTAGACACTCCATTCTAGCCTTGCATAATTGGAACTACACTCTGATAAAAGTAGTAAAGAACTGTTTTTTCCTCACAGAAGGATGAGATTGTTACAGGCCCAGGTGTGGCAAAGCCAGATTATGTAATTAGCATCACTTGTCAGCACTAAAAATATATGCCTTAGCAATTTTCTGTAGATTGAATGTTTACCTTCCTTAAATCCTCTTGCAGCATCTTCAGTAAACCTTCCAGCTGGTCCACCTTAGAGGCGAGAGTTGGAGGAGATTCTTTACTGTTGAGAGGAAACAAAAGTAGGTATTGACAAGATTTGCTATCTTCAAATATTGTATCTAACAGCCTTATCTATACCAAAGAGCTTTTTGGTTTGTGTACATGCACGCTGAGGAACATGATGAATTCACAACAACAACAACATCAAAAAAAAAAACTAACAAAAAGAGAACATCTAATGTGCAACAGATTAAACAATAGAACAAATTTAACACAAAAGTAATTGGGTCATCTCATCATTTGGTTTCTCTCTACTTCTGCTTATTATATGTCCCTGTAGTACCACAGCCTTGGACACACTCAAACATGTCTGACAAACAAAAAAACTGGCACAGAGGTTAAATAGCACTTATGCCTCTTCTGTTTTCATTTCCCAACTTCAAGAGAATTTGTGAGAAGAGGTCTTCTGTGAGGGCTAGGGATAGCTTCTAAAGAAACATGTTTATGCTCTTTTCCCCAATTTCTAGTTGAGAAAACCTACCTGTCTGATATATTTACTTACCCTGTATAAGGCTTTATCTGTGCAGTAAGCTGGTCCTCAGCCTGATCGCTACAGGAGGCAACACTCACAGGTCTATGGTTTTCATCAGTAGCAGCAAAGAATGAAGCTCGCTGAACTGAAGAGAGACACATACAGAAAAAAAAAGCAATAAAAACTGTAATGACTGCAGGATCTCAAAGCAACCTAAGCATTCTGTCTCAAGATAAGATTATGACATTTGACAGAAGTAAACTGGCACACAAAGCGTTTGTATCAGGCTGTTTGCTGTATTGGATTCCACGTGTATGCACTAGCCCTGGTAGAGCACTGCATGACCATGCAGATCCTGGGTCACTCGCAGGCTAACCACCTCGCCCGGAAGGGAGATGCTAGAGGGTGCACAGCAGAGATACAGCAGCTGTGCCAGCAGTGTCCGCCCAAAGACGGTTCTAAGATAGGCAAGAAATCAAGCTGGATCAACAAGTGCTGTGCAAAACTCCCTGGGTACCACTGCATGACACTACCCAGTAACTGAACGTCTGTCTTTAGCTTCTTTCACTCTACAGAGCATCTCTTTATCTTGAAGAAAGAAGTTTGCTGTGCACAAAGTATATATGGAAAGTAAACTGACCAGCGTCATTTTTCAGAACCAGAAATGTTTCCTTATACATTTATATAACATGTTTTACATGTGTATATATATGTGTGTGTGTATAAAAATATGTATATAACAGATTGAGATGTGAAATGTCTTCCCTGCCTTGCACTTTTTTTTTTGTCTTTATGCTTTAACATATCTCTAAATCACTATTACATGTAGACTGACTGTAGCTGACTCCCACCTCCACCACCTCTAGAGTTTCATAGCGCAAACAGTAACATAAACGTTTTTACAGTAATAAATTAGCATCTCTCTTCCTCAGTAGCTGCTGGCCTCTCACTGGAAATAAAACAATATTGTCTTTTTCTGCTTGACGAATGTTTTATTCTGTGCTTTCACTACAACTAAAATTAACATGCTTTAGTTGTGATGGAACTTTTCCTGCTTTTCTTCTTCTTTGAAAAAAAATTAACAGAGATTGGAGTAGCTCAAAAATCCAGGCAGGTTTTGTTCCAGCTGTTTGCAGTTATCACTGGTTATAACTCCAGAGGCTTGTGCTGAAGACACCAACCATGTAGAGGTCTCCAAAATCACAAGCCAGAATTATTTAGACTGCTTGGTAGTTGCCTGCCCCTGCTGGCACCCAGGCAGAGGCTACAGGCTGGAATTACACTGACATCATATAGCTGTTCTTTTCTGAGGCAAACTTGAAGATATTTTTGCAGTGGTGAGATGAAGCTGCCAACACATTGTTCCAGCTTTTCTTGATCTGAGCTGTCAGTTTGTTACCTTCAATACACTGACTTTGTTCACACTTTTGAAGAAAAACACAAGCGAGTTTAGGGCCTGCAGAAGTAAAGAATTCAGGTCGATGAGGAGAGTCAAATAAATCCAGTAAAAAAAAGGGGAGACCTTTGAAACAGCAATGCTGTTCACGCTGATCCTACAGAACTCTTACAGCAATAGAGCAAAGTATACACGCCTTCAACATCAGCGTAGGCATGCACTGTCTTAATGGCTCATACAGCTACTACCAGAGAACAGCCAAGAAAGCAACAGAAAGCAAGTTACTTCACAGCCTTCTTGTACTATGTAAAATGAATATCCAACAGGGCATGGATCAGTGGAAACAACTTCATGAAGGTAGGACAACACTTATGCAGATATTAGGAAAAGACACTTTCGTTTAATGCACCTAGAAGAATTTTCCATCAGATTATAACAACTGTATATATTATAACAACTGTAACATCTGTAACTGTGAGGTAGGCTCCCTTTGGGCTGAAGGGGTATTTTATTTTAAACTCTAAGTGGTTTACAGTTCTCTTCAGTTTATTAAGTGTCAAAGAGATGGAAAGTGCCATAGGATGAAATGACACTTATGTGCAAAGCTATGTTTTTGGATATACAGGGGGAAGGAATGGCAATAGAAAAATATGTGCCAACAAGGCATATTTCCCAAGTTACCTTGGCAGTGCACTTCAGCTGCAGCACAGAAACTTCTTGCTAGTGCAACAAGCAGTCATTAGTGTGTTCATATGCTTTTCTCCTGCTACTTGGCTTCACTTTACACTTTCATGCCAGATGTTTTTCCATGCTGGCTGTGATCTCTGTGACTGGTTTACATTAAATGAAAGTAACCAGTTTCACAGAGGTTTGGCCAAAATGTAGCACAGATGGATTCTAGTATGAAGAAATGGCATCTGAATATTAAATGCAAACAAAGTACTAGGCTGTTGGGACTTGAGCTGCTGCTTTAAAATAGCTTAAGTTTCATGCCAAGTAGAAACAATAACAGTAAAAACAAAGGCAAGAGACAGAATTAAAAAACAATCTTTAGTAAAAGACCATATAGAAAGACCAAGTATTATTTTCTGAAAACTCACCTTCAAAAGCTTTGGCAGCATCTACCAAGTTTGACCAGTCCAGATCAGAGGCAGAATCAGGCAAGGGCATAAGACCAGGGTCCGGCATGGGCTGCCGTCTTTGCTCCTGGATATCTGTGAGGGAGCTGTCTGAGGCAGAGAACTCTCCTAGAATAATGCAGAAGAAATAATAAGCTGCAAATAAAGTGTTCCTTTCCTAATACTAAAGCATATTCCTATTTTTAATTTTTCTAGGATAGGATTTTTGGGAGCAGAACAACTCAGTGAGATGTTTGATCAGCTGGAGTTGACCAGATAAAGTATATTACAAGCTGGTTTTCCAATACGGTGTATTTACCAGACCATTCAGGTCTTTCCTAATCTGTCTGAATCTTTGCAGCTTAACACTACAAAAACCAGCCTCTACCTCTCCCCAGTACTGGGTAAGCTCTTATATCCAATGACTCCAGCCCCTTCACAAGCTGAAAAGACTTTGTAGAGTTCTATATGGTATTTATTTGCCATATAGAAAATTCAAGATCATGGTTCTTTCTCTCTTTACAGCCTCCTAAACCAACAGGAGCAGATTTAGGCCTACCAAGAGAATCTAAGACAAGATGATTCTTCTCAAACTACTTCCAACACCACTGCATATTCCCCAGCGGTTTAGCTTAGCCTCTTAACCTTTACTGAAAAATACCACATCCATTCATAAGCTGCTACATGGCATGCTATGGAAAAAATCATTGACAAATCTGAGAGAAGAATATAAAAATATAAAATTCCCTTAATTTTTGAAAAAAACTCCTACCTCTTAGGAAAGTGAAATGTTTAAATTATTGCTGCTACTGAAAGGGAAGGGGAAAATGCAAACTGTGAGCACAACAGTTAACTACTTTATTCAGTTTGCTGGCTGTACAATCAACAAACATGTAATGTATGGTCAGTCACAGAATCACAGAATGGTTGAGGATGGAAGGGACCTCTGGAGATCATCTAGTCCAACCCTCCTGCTCAGCAGGGTCACCTAGAGCATGTTAGACAGTAAACAGTCAGCACATGTGAAAGCTCAGCAGCAGCAACCACCTGCTTCCTCTTGCCTTCTAGTAGTCAGGGGATAAAGGAGTAGTGAAAAATTTGTAGTTAGAAGAACTACAGACATAAGAGTGAGAAGATGGGCTGGGCACATGGGAGGAAGCTGCTCAGAGGAAGGGTACAGTGAAAGATACAAGTGGGTAAGAGGGAAAGAATCAAGTTATATCGAAGAGAGCATGGCAGGCAGGACAAGCTCTCTGTAAAGACAAATGTCACTACTTGTACTGCTTGTTTTTACTTCTCTTTTGCTAGTCTGTTCCATTTAACAATACTTTTTGTGCATTTCTAAGAAGTACCATTTCGCATGTCCTTTTTTTAAAATACTCAAATTTTGATAAGAGTCCTGCAAAAGTACTGGAGTTGACATTAAAGTCATTGATAATTTCTTTCTAATAACTCTAGCTAAATAGTATTTCTGCCTGGAAACAAAAATTTGAAAATCTATACTACATTCACTTGCTTTGATCAAAAAAATCTCACTTTCTTATTTTTTGAGTTTCGCTCTTCTAAACTTAAGTCTAACTGAATATGAAGCACTGTGGATTCTTGTATTATGGAGAGCACAGACTTCCTCTCCCCTAAAAAGGAATTTGGGAAGGTCTCAATATATAGATACTTACCATTACTGAAGATATACACAATTAAAACAAAAAGAACCAACCATTTGAAAAGTTATCTGTTTGAGAAGTGTGAGTTGAACTGTTAATTAAGACAGATTAGTAAATAAGGAGGTTTTTAGCTCAGTGTTTTTCTTGCTCACCCCAAATAAAGGTGCCATGGAAGCGCAGTTCTTAATAAAGATCTTTGTATTCAAAGAATTCTGAATAGTTGGAAGTCAACAAATACTTGTGGTATTAAACACCCAGGTCTACTTAAACCTCCTCTCAGCAAAGGCAAGTAGGTGGCAGACAATTCATGTGTCAATCAAATAGTTGGTCCTTTTATCATGGAGACCTACATTTTACAGAAAACTGAAATCCTATTTTGTTGACAAAAGCAAAAAAGCTTAAGCACTAGAAAGAGTAATCACTTTGGTGCAGAAGAGAATATGAAATATGACAAAAACAAGTTTTTTTTTTTTTTAATACAGGCTTCTAAATGAAAGGCATTGCTTTCCACTTTTCTACTCAGATGACATCAACTAATCTTCTGACCCAAAACCCTCAGAAGTCAAATCCACCAGTCAGTTACAAAAATAATTTTGCAGACTCGGTTACACTTGTATCTATGGAAAGAAGGACTGAAGTGAGCTTGGTTTTCTAACTCTTAGCAAAGGACATTTTTACAGAGAAACAACTGCTCATGACAATGCCAAGTTCAACACTGAAAACTGATGTCTAGTGACCACAGGCAGACAAAAAGACTCTAAAACAGATTTCTTCAGCATCCTTCAATGTGGGAAGATGTGTCCTGTGTATTTAAGTATGGACTATACTTAGGGCCTACCATAATGAATTGAACCTACTGACAATGTTGCATTTTCTTCTTAAAACATGAACGGATCAGAACAGATGGGTACTTCGTCAGAAAGCATTACAGATCAGTGTCACACTGTGATATCTGGTTCTATTTTTGGAAAACATACCATGCATATTTAGTTTTGAGGTACAGTAAGAAACTCTGAAACTTCCTATTCTTGCCAACTGAGTAATCCACGTGCAGTAGTACACCACCCATCGGATATTCTTACTGAGACTTTTCAGTAAATTAACAGGGGCACTTTGAGTGCCTTCTTGACAAACTTACCATGTAATTTTTCCTTGTGGAGCTGCATATGATTAAATTATTTAAAAAAAACCCTCAAGTACTGTGATGGATAAGGTAGGGAACTAAATTTAAGAACTCTTAGTGCAACAGAAACTGTATCTAGCACAGTTGTATATCCAAATGTCTACTTGCATTTATCCAGTTTTATATCATTCTTTTTTAATAGTATTTTATTCCCATAAAACCCACATTAAAGCAACTGACATCAGAAGTAGTCAGTGGTTCATGACAAGCATATATTATTCTCCCTTTGGTCCAACTAGTCTTGATGACTCCTGAAGACAGTGGTGAAAACTGACAGCTAATGAGGCAAATTTTTGTACTCCTCTCCATAAGGTAACTGCATGATCAATCATGCTATCTTATATCCACTGAAGCAAGAGGGGGGAAAAAAATGTCCTTTTTCACTTCATATTTTCAGGCAAGTGACTCCCCTTATCTCAGCAAAATCAAGATGGAAGTACTAATTGCTGTAACAAGCATTTTCTCCTAAAATAATCACTGCAAATTCCTCTGAAAATGGGAATTACACTGAAAACACTTACCATGTAGTGATTTCATTCCTAAAGTATACGATGGTCTCCGTAAGGGCAGCGACTTTGGGAGAGAAGGGTACGTGCTGGTGAATAGGACATCATTTGGCATGGCTTGGTCCAAGAGCGAGGCTCGTGAGGTGAAGAAGTGGTCTCTTTGACCACTGTAAATACTCTCATCTGACAAAGTCCTTTGCAAGGCACGCCTTGTGGTAGGAGTGCTAGGAAATGGAGACTGACAGGACAGTGTGTGTGACTACACATTCAAAAGAAAAGAAAAAAAGAAATCAATACAGCAACTTTTGAAGTCTGTGTTGAATTGGTTTCTTCAAACCATTTTTTTCGTAAGAAAGCAGGTGTTAACATTGCATTTTTTTTCAGAAAGAGAAAGAAAAAAAAAGATGTTAGAACTAGATAACATAGATTATGTTGTCAAAAACAAACTGAATGCTACTTAAACTGGAGGTCTTCCCTGCAGGCAGAGAACCAGCAAATGCCAACTAAGAGTCTCCTGTCACTAAACCGCTAGGAACTGCCACTACACCTTGAATTCTTCAGAATGTTCTGAATAAAACAACTTGCCCCATGACTAAGAGAACTTGCTTTCTACAGCTATCAGAATCTCAGCTTCCTGCATGACCCAGACAACAGAAAGCAATGCTGTGTTTAGTCCGCAGCTATGCACGCTCTGTCCTGTGCCACCTAGTTGCTACCAGCTAGGACAGTCCCATCAGCAGAGACACCAATTCCTTCCTCTATCAGTCACTAACTTTCATGAAACCTGTAGCAATATAACCATCTTTGAGAAACCTGTATTTCTTGGTTGGTTGAAATCTAGTCCCAAAGTTTCTACTGAATACTGATCAACAGAAAAAAGACCTCATCAACCTTATTTGCTCCATAAGCAAACTTAAAGAGATAATTCAATTTCCAGAGAAAGAATGATTAAGCATCATAAAGAGCTGCTCATTTGCACAGAAAAATACTTCTATCTTTTCAGAAAAATGGGGGGAAAATGTTTAAACAGACGGTATTCTATTCCTGTGATCAAAAACCCACACAAGGTGGGAGAAGAGTGTGGAGGAAGGACTAGTGGTACCATAGAGTAGAAGCCAATCTGCCAGATTTTTTTTTTGTCAAAACCATTAAAACTTTTAATAATATTTGCTGCAGATTTTGCTTTTATGGATCAATGATCAGAAACAATTATTTTTAAAAAAGCTGCTATCACCAAAAGACAAGGAAGGAAAGAGAAGCCATGTTCCATGTCAGCTTCCTATTATGTCAACTAATCCCTCGTGATAGAGCTTATGCTATCACACTGTGAACCTTGCATACACACTCAGCACCAGAGAAGCAACAACTTTCGGAACACAGCTATCACTACGTTATACTAAGAATCAAGCTACCATCTTCTTGTGACATATAAAAGCTTAGCCAGCATGTTCATGTCATCATCCACTAAAAACTCATAGTACTTGTCCTGATGAAGGAGAAGGAAAAGAAAGAGATACCAAGTCACACACTCTTTACTTGAGGGCCCTATAGTTTACTTAAAGAATTCGAAGTCTATTCGAGAATTAAGAACTAGAACCACCAATTAATACCAGACTGTTAAACTACAAGATAGCACAGATATGAACATCTGACATAGGAGAGGCAATATGAGTAGGAATTGCCTTCTGATACACAGCAACCAGAGAGGAGAGAACAAGAAAAGTGACTTATCTGATAAGATATAATACATTAAAAATAGGTAAATAGATAGAAAGATAGAAGATGATAAAAAGGCACATAAAACTTCAGCCTAGAACATCAGAACAATATTTGATTTGTCAGTGTGATAGGATGCTAGTAACTTGCTGAGATTTATCAGAGCATAGCCTGAGCCAACATACTTGCCAGAGTCACTAGAAAATAAAGATTAGGATAAGCAATGATTCACTGACCCCAAAGCAGGAAAACAACAAACTTGGGAAATACACACTGTTCATGGCCTTCAGGTTACTTCTTCAAAAGCAGCAGATGTTTTTGGAATGAGAACAATTCCTTTGCTTAAAATAACCCACATATGTTCCCATCGCCCATGTCTCACTCCCCTCACAGAACTACTACAAGCAAAAAACGTCAACCAATCAACCAAAAAAACCTCCCCCAAAATGCAATCCTTACACTCTCCCCCCAAAACCCCAAAAGAATCTATTGCCATGGGCAATACTTTTATTTTAGATATTACGAACAAGGCTGGAGGAAAGATCTGTACAGGGAACATAGTACTTAAAAGTTTTAATAAGCCTCTTTGGATTTTTACAAGCAGAGAAACAAGTTGCAAGCTCTCTCTTCTGTGTGGTTGCTGTGGAACCATTTGGGCCCTAGATGATGAGTCTGAGCTGTTAGGCATTGACTTAGTACATAATGACTACAGAAATCAAGGCATTCTCTTGAAAATGATGGAATTTTTAATATTTACATAAAAACCTTTAAGTTTTTATACACATGATGAAACCTTAGGAAATGCTTTTAAGTTGATATTTATACAGAATTTTAAATTTAGGAACATTCTTGGTCCTTGTACAGTAACACGATCAGAGAAGCACGAAGGCAGGCTTATTGCAAGGATGTTCAATACTGTCAACGCATCACTGCTTAGTGCTGTAATCAGAGAGGAAGAACAATTCAAATGCATAAGACAACCTATTTCCCTCCCCCCCCCCACAAGCCAGCAGTCCTAAATGTTCTTTGCATTAGGTATGTTAGTCTCTACAAATTTGCACGCAAAACTGCCATTATATTGCAGTGACTGGAATAATGAAACTGTTTCCCAAATATTTTCCTCCAGCAGATACATCTATGGCAAACACATGAATTTTTGTCAATGATGAGCATTCAGAAAACTCACGTCTTGATTTTATCTTCCTGTTATGTATGAGAAAGGAAAAAAAAATACACCATGAGAAACTTTGTCCAACAATGTAAAGCACTAAGAAAGCTGCTTAAGAAAGAACACTGACTGCTTTGCAAGAACTCAGTATTTTCTACACAGAAGTCTTACAGCTTCATAGCTTTCACATTTTCCAAATTGTGAAGCTTTCTTCAGTATTAGTGATATGCCTGGGCAGCAACAAATTCAGGAATCAAATTCTTGTAAAGTATAGATTTAAATAGTACCAATGGAACTGTGACTTATATCAGAAGAGGATCTGCCCATCGCTCTTCAGCTGTTCTCAGTTCTCACTGCGAAAAGAGCTATTCGGATGATAGACTCTCTTCAACATACCTTAAAATTCTTTTGAGATTCAGGTGTTGGGCTATCAAGATCTATCAGTTTCTTCAGCTCCTCTTCAACAGTGGGCTTGGATGCTCGTTTTGGTGATGCTCGCAGATCTCTTGCTGATGCACGCAGCCGAGGGTGGGCCATTTCATTGCCATCACTCTGGTGACGTCTTAAACGAAACGGAACAGACACATTCAGGTCTCAAAGCCCTGGGGCAGGAGGCATGAATGAAACAAGAATTATGGCATCCTCGAGATTTTCACAGAGGAAACTGAGGTAGGGGCATAGAGGAGGGAAGGAGTCTTGCATAATACAGCAGAGCCTTATGTTAATGAATACTTGTTGAAAGAATAAATTTGTTAAAAGCATCTGCTTACAATACATAGAAAGGTTGTTATAATAGGCTTTCCTAATAAAAGACTGAATCTATTAAAACAATGTATGTTCTGTACAAAACCCAAACTTCTTAAATGAACCACAAAGTAACAAATCACCAAGTTTCCTAATTCTTTAACTGGCTTTTTTTAATGCAGCTTTCATAAAATTTCAACACCTCCTTTTGATGGCCAGTTATTGGCATCATCTATGAAAACAGTATTTATTCAATAAAAGCCATGAATAGTTGAATATTTCTAAATGTACTCTCCCAACCACCTCCTTTCCAAGTCATGCTAGACTTAAAGACTACTGGCTGATTTACTACAAAGTTGCTTCTCTACTTCCATTCTGGAAGAGATGGTTACACAGGTAATGCAGAGATACCTTAGCTTGCTTTAATTTGGTGTGGCAGGATACTGGCAGCAATCTAACTGAGGCAACACTGTGACACAGAGCTAATTTATACTAAGAACAGTATCAATACACAGATAAAAGGCCTACAGAAGAATTTGCCCTCTGTGTTAAGGCAACTCTTCATGTTTGCTCAAATAACATTTTGGAGTCACCTTTAAGAATTCCCAAGGAAAGAGTCTATAAAATTTAACAGGGTTGAAAACCATACAGCTCTCTGGAAATATATATATATATATATATATATATATATATATATATATATATTTTAATTATATAAATCAATGGAGGATAAGATTAGTCAACTATCAGATATTTAAGCCTAACTACAGAATTCTAGATTAAGGATTAAATTCTACAGAACAACAAGCATTCTATTAAAGCTTGGAGCTTTTCTGTATTAGGAAGTGTCACAGATATCAATGCTTCTTTACATGTAACACTAATAATCAAACAAGAAAACCAAAATGCACTCTTACTTTCTTGTATCCATAAACCCTACGGAGTTTATTGTCCCTTCAGGTTTTTTCCATCCAATCAGATACTTGCTGGTAGCACCCTGGCGAGGGTAGAAAGTCCTAGGACCAGATGAGGAAGAGGAGGAGGAGGAGAAAGAAGGTGCGAGCTGTGGAGAAGTAGCAGAATGAAGTTCTTCTTTAGGTGAACTTCTGGCACTGGTGAAAACAACAGGGCTGGCAGAGTGTCGTGAGCTCATGGTACTGTGAAAGAAGCATAGAGGAAAAAACTTGCCTTAAATGTATATGCAGGCATCTCGTGTAACCATTTTTAAAGCAAAACTCCGGAACACAAAATGTGACTCTTATCAATAGCACATGGAGTAGAAAAAAAATTTGCTCTCAATGTTCTTCCACTAGGGTTTTATTAAAAAAAAAAAACACTCATCTCCCATAATAATGAAAGCCTTCATAAACAATCTCTAAGGACCGAGCACATCACACACTTCCGTTATGGACAGGAAATCTAAGATATACAGTGGTTGGGAAGCTTAAGAGAAATACAAAAGATTATAGTTGAATTAACAAAAGAACTCAAGCCCAATTTCTCGTTGAAATTCCTGGGTGTAGAACACAATATATTTTGAAGGAAGTTAAGCAACAGGAAACATCTCTTCAAGATGTCACAACAAATCAAAGAAGAAACCCATACATCTTTGGGAAGAGCATTTCTTGGACTTTGACAGAAAGGCAGCTAACATTTGCAAAATCCACTCTCACAGAAATTGAGCTGTTTTTCAGTGGGTTTCTAATATGTACCACAGTTTCCCTAGACAGAAAATGCTAAGAGTCAGGATGATTAACTGTACCTTATTGCCTGGAAGACTAGAGGGGCTTTAGAAGGGAGCTAGGTTTTATTTATGCTGATGAGAAAATCTCGCATGACTTGCATAAACCAGGAGCATTAGGGTTTAAGACATACCTACTGTTATCTTACTACATCACTTAAGAGGTCAGGCTTCTCTCAGTACAGCAGAACAGTTAGAGCAAAACTTCCTGCACAGGTTTAGTACTGAAATATCATGATACCTTTTAAGATTAGTTTTCTATCAGTTCTCTATAGAATTTATGCACATTTTCCCCTATATCCAATGCTGCAAAGAAAGCATTCGAAACAGATGGTTTCAAGACAGTCTTGTGATGAAGAACAGCTTCTAACAGAGGAAAAACAAATAGCAGGAAGGCTGAATAAAGTCATTGAATGGTCTCTTCATTCTAAGCTTAATAACAAACTCTTCAATTCTCATATTTTAATAAAACAATGCATTTTCATGTCTCCTTCTGTTACTGAAATAATTACAGAAAGTAAATTTAAGGTTAAATGCATGCCACTACCTGTGAAAATAATCTCATCTACATTTATTTAGTCTTACAGAAGTCAGTTATCTAATCTATGCCACTTGTCTAGCTCCTGCTGTAGTCAATGGGGAGAAAAATAATACCAGGAGATTATTCTCCTCCTCCTAAATTAGATGTCACAGATAGATGGGGAGAAATACGATCTGCTCTCCATTGACAACAGATGGAGTCTCAAAAATGATCTTCAACTACATGTTTCCTTTTCAGATGGCTAAAGCTAAGCACCATGAATCCCAACAATGAAGTGCTGTGGATTTCATGAGGTGCTGAAGCGGACGGTAGTCTTCCCACCTCAAGTAGCACCAGCTCCCGCAGCCTGAAATGGCTGTGCAGCCCTTCACATCAGAGGAAAGATGCATCTTCTCAGATGTATGCAACTCAAATCACAGTAATATACATTTTAAAGATTTTTTTTAATATGTAAATTTGAAAGGCCTTTACCAAAGAAGGCAGCTTTATTCTTATCCTGCAAATAATGAAACTATATTTTCCCAGTCTGGCCCCTACAGTTTGTTCCATCAATCCCATATATCTGACACTGCACATTACAACCTTTGTATTTGTGACAGATGCAAGCAAACACATTTTATACCAAGAAAGCAGAGGAAAATACGATCTAGGGACCTCATCCCCTTCTCTCTTCTTTTTAAATACAGAAAGAAAACTCCTACACATGCTGAGTAAACCAGTCCCATCTGCAAGGCATCATCATTGCAAAATTAAAACACCAGAAACTGGGGAAGACGTGCATCTTAAAAAGAAAAGAATCCCATATATTTTTTTTCAATTACTCCTCCCCCAAAATATTTGCCAGAACTGGAGATACCTTTTGTTCGGACACATATTCCAAAATTTGTTAATACCATGAGGTAATTCTCAAGGAATTGCTATTTGTGAGGAACAATTTGCTGACAGAAACTAGTAATTCCTAGAAAAGTTAAAAATGTTTGATCCTCAGTATTACTATAGAGATGTTATAGCAAAGAGAGCAAAAAACAATGTTCAGAGTGCTCTAGATAAAAATCTCTCTCTCCATTATTATACATATTATAATAATATAATAATAGGTGATATAATTATTGTAATAGTTATTGTATCACATATTATATATTGCATATTATACATTCTATTATATGAACATTACATATTATGTTATTTATTGTAATATATATTATGTATAATATATGCCAAGAGCAGCCAGGGCAGATGAGCAAGAAAATTAGCATTGTTTTTAATATGTTTTTATTAAAGTAGATTGGGTATTCAGAGCTGTAGTTTTCCAATATAGTATTTTGGCAGGATATCCCGCTGCTCCAGGAACTATGTGCCGAATTGTGGGTATGACTGAAGCTTTCTTTATCCTACAAGTTAACGCAAGTAAGTCAATACCATACTGACAGATAATGAGATACTCCTGTTAACCGAGAGTATTTTTGGAGAGCAAAAGGCTTTGGATAAATGCTGTGTAAACTAAGCAGGAGCTGCAGCGTTCTGGTAGTAATGGCAAGTTACTGCAGGATTTAGCCCCAGGAGGGAGGGAGAGGATTCCTACTACTGCAGCAGACTCCTGGATTAGCTTGATTCTATCTGAAAGGAATACAGTCATATTCTCAGGATAGAGAGCGAGCTTTTTGCCACTGTTGGTCTCCCACCTCCCAGTCTGATTATGGAAACAGTAAAGAATCAATTACAACCCTCCCCCCCAAACAAAACAAAAAAAACCCTCAACATCTCCACCCCAAAACATACAAGAACAAAAAATAACCCTCCTCCAGATACCACATGATAATCTGCAAAAAGAACCTCATATAAGCCACTCATAAAAGTATTTCACAATCATTAATTATATTAAAAATATAAGTAATTAGAAATATAATGGATTGGAAATATCAGTGCTTTTCTTTTAGGTTTTAATACAAGAGGACCATAAGACACCATATTGTTAAGGTGGAAATGAAAGTTTATTTTTTTTTTCCCTAGGAAATTCATGCCATCAGCGCATATGGCTTCATTTAATGATATTCAGCTATAATGATTCTGTATAATTACTGCCCTACATAATGCAATTCTCTTGGGATCCTGTGAGAAATCTGCACAATCATCAGGAAGGACTTTGGGAATGAGAGTGGAGAAGGAAAATAAAACCCAGCCAGAAGCACTGCTGTAAAAGTTAATCACTATAATTTACATTTTGCCACCAATTCTCAGGTACAAGTTCTTTTATGCACCATCAAATGATCTGAACGCTAATTATTGCTCTTGTCTTCTAAAGACACAAACACTCTGATTTGTGGTTATTTTCTTTTCTTTTGTCACTAAGTTCTCTTTAGGGCTAAATTGCTTTTCTTCTTGCTTAAAATCCCAGTTGTAAAGATGTTACAGACGTTCTGGCACCCACAGGCAAAAGGTAAAAAGTGATAAGTGATGAAGGATAACAATTTAGAAACTGATAGAGAAATACAACAATTAAGCTGTTCCTTTCTCACTAAAAGCACCTTGTTCAGAGTCATCTTTTATTCTCTCCTCTGTCACTTTTTTGAAGCATAAAACTGTGGCTACGTTTTTGAAGTGCCAGTTTAACCCACCCTTGCCTCCTTCCCATGCCCTTGCTGCATCCTCCTGTTGGGTCAGCCTAATTATCTGGGAAGCTGCAAAGTCAACGGGACAGGGAACTGACTGGACTGGAGGAAAAAAGCAAAAACAAAAACAAAGCCCCCACCAATAACTTTTTTTTAAGCTTCATTTTCCAGCTTGATCAGCTCCCTGAACTAGCTGTTGTGTCTACATAATAGACAGAGTGATGGAGAGCTGGGAGCAACCAGCTGGAGCTAGGCTCTCCCTGGGCCAGCCTGGCTGTTGCGTGTGTAACCACCAACTGAGAATGCCATGAGAAACAGTGAAAGCTTTTTAGCCCCAACTGCCTTTGCATTATTCTGAGGTATCAAACACATCTTCTAGTAGTCAACAGTTATTATATAATAGAGAAGGAATACAATTTGGTTTGTCTTTTCTCCTCCAGATTAAATGATGAGGGTGCAAGGACTGCAGTTTCCCACAAGTACCATGTCTCATGCATTCTACAGATTGCTGCTCTTCTTTATAAAGAGTCACATTTTTTTAAATCTCATTTTAAATGAAACAGAACAAAACTGTTGTATTTAGCATAAAACCTGAAGAACCTTTATCTGGAAAATTCAACAAGTCTGAAAAACCATGTAGAGAAACAAACCAATTCAGCATCATTAGAGAAATAACAGGGGAAGCCAAATAAACCAGAGAACATCCCACATTTGGAGACATAATGTTATCATATAACAAATTATCAATGAAACAACATCTTAGACTAAGCCTGCAATCAAGTTGCAAAGTACATCCATGAAGGATAAAGATGAGAGATGTCACAGTGTGTCTGCCCCGTGAAGATATCATGTTTCTTTTTACTAAGTTTTCCTGGCTTTTTTACTCTTGCAAATGAATTAACCCTAATGTGGTGACCAGAGAGGTGGAAACCAGAGCCTCAGATGTACAAACATATTATTCCTACTAGGTACACCTTTGAAATAACGCTTCTAGTAGTTGTACACAAAGTTTCCAAGCTTCTTTTAGTCCTTTCCAAAAAACTGCTTCCAAATTGAAATGCTACTGGCTTTATCACAATCAGCATTTTAAGGTTCTCACATTTACAATGGCCGCCAGTTACATCAGACAACATTTAATTCAGAAAAGTACTGCAGGGCACTTGGTGAATTCTAATGAACACCGAGAAGAAATGCATATAAACATGCCTGTCTTAAAATAAAAGGTATAGCACTGTAGGTAACACCACATGGATTTTTACATCCAAGAAAGGGGCATATATTAAGATGGCCTAAATTTCAACCAAATTCTTGTGCATAGCATTCTCTATGGACTTGCTCAGGTCCTTCATGTATCCATACCTGCTAGAAACATCAGATTCAAAGCACTGGATAGAATTTACACCAAATGAATACTAACTTCAGTGCCTAAAATGGCCTAAAGATGCAGAAAACCAGAACTAGACCACCAATAACAGAATCTTCAGTCAAAATTACCATGACAAAGCACAAGGAGACAGTTCACTACATTACTGTCTCTGTGACGACCTCTATTTGCAGCTACTGTATCAGGAGCTGTTAAACTGACTGATAAACATCCAGCCTTGCCTAAATGCACCTCTGCTCAAAAAGTTGGGCAAAAAATGCTTCAGACTTTCAGTCTGTAGGTATTGTAGCTGCACACTCAAAATAGATGTCTTAGCAATAAAAACGTAAAGGCCAGCCTCTGCAAGGCCAATCAAGATGATCACGCAGCTTCCTAAGAGGAGTGGGTTTTTTTCGCTACTATGATATGGTATGAATATTTTTCAAAAAGCATGCTGAATACATTTTGGAAAACTGATTAGGTATACGGTCTGAAATATTTTCTGCATCTAACAACTCTGCTCAACTTGTGAAGTCAGTGAGTATCTTTGGTCTACGGTGTTCGAGTACTTTATGCCTGTACTTGCTATCTGCATTTTTACAAATGGCAAAACTGAGTGGAAGAGGGAAGATGACTGTAACGTGTCATACCCACACACTGCAGAAGAATATGTACTATATGTGTGTGCCAGCACTCCCAGCAACTTCTACTCCTAACAGCTTACTTTTGGTATTTGATCATACTGATTCCTAGCAGATTTCTAAAGAAAAAGATAGGGTAGGAGGAACAGGAACGCAAAACATCTTAAACACCTACTTCTAAAATTAATGAAGAATTCTGCAAACAGTATTATTAAAATGGACTGATCTCCTTTCTGGTCAGTCTATGAACTTACCAGTACTGGTAAGTTATTCCTTATAAACACATCACACAAAAGGCTTACGTTAGTTTAATAGTAGCAGCAAGAAATGTTCTCCTTGATGCTCTTTAGCATTATATGCAGCAGCAGATGCAAAGACCAAAGATAGTTTCAAGCATGCTTACACACTGAGATGTTTCAAACCACTGATTAAAATATGTATAAACCTTTCCTCAACACCCATTTGTCACTTTTGATAGGCTAGAGAGTGAGAAAGGGAAAATCAGTGCACAGCAGGTCATCGATCTCTTAACAGGCGAAAATTACCTTGTGTGTGAGACGGCATCACTAAGACTATAAGCACTGTTCTCTCTTGTTAGAGGATTGGAGGCTGGTTGACTCTTGCTGTGAATATCCAGACTTAGTGAAGACTCAGCCTTTCGGTCTATGTGGCTCTCCTTTTCTAATGTCCTGTCTGCAATGGAGACCACTTCACTGGAGCTGTGCCACAGTGGAGCCACTTTCTCTTTCGTTAGCCCTGTCCGGGGAGATGTTGCTGCTCCCAGAGAGGCAGTGCTGCCGTGGCTAGGTCCGTAGGAAGTGGTATCTATGCCACTGTCAGCAGAAGTCCCTTGAAGGTAGTTGTAGCTGTTCAGCTCTGATTCAGTGCGCTCTCCACTGTCATACCACTTCTCATCACTGTGAGCACTAGAGGCGTTGCTGGAGAGAGTATTGCTGCTGGAATGGCTGGAGTAGTGGCTGTCAGACTACAGAAAAAAAACAATCCAAAAAACACACCTGTAGGTTTATTTCAGGATTACAGCAATGGGGGTGGGAAGAAGAGGAGAAAAGAGTGATAAAAGTCACCACTGCACAATTGGATCTCTGCTTTTGGGTACAGGATAGATACTTTGAGGAGATTACCTTAAAACTCAAAAAATTTCATCTCAGTTCAGTACACTGTTCTGGATCCACATAAAAACCTTTCATAAAGATTTGGAAGCCATGTCTGAACTCTTCAAAGCCAGAGTTATTTACATTTTGTCCCCAAATATTTCACATCATTTGCTTTGAAGTACAGTTCAGCTCAGCACAGCCAAGGAAATCAGCTGTTTCTATTTCCAACATGAGTTGTTCGGACTTCAGCTTGGTTTATAGCTAGTACACTTGATATATTCCATATTTTAAGAGTCCATAGTTTAGGACATGAAACTCAACTAAGCCACAGAAAGCATACATTATTTTAAGAATTCAATCACTTATCAAAAGTTTAAAGCAGGTAAAACACCCACTGCTCCTCTTACCCTTTTCTGTTATGTGTATTCACTCCTCAACAGAAGTGTCCTTTGCAAATGACCACTGAAATATCATTTAACTGTCTGAAATCATCTTCCAAGATGACAGAATTGCAAGAAATGGAACTTTAACGCAGTGCTCTGAAACTGTTCCACCAGGCCACCCCAGTGTCTGACTTGAGCACTGTCACTGGTGAGAGCTAGCTGCTATGAAGAAACTGAAAAAACTGACAGTCTTCAATTCTGAAGTGGGCATTTGTGGAGTAACTCATCACAGAGAGAAATTTTTGCCATTCATTCATCCTTTAGTGATCTACCTTTGAAGTATTTATGTCCCTCTGAATTTTTTAACTTTAGTTCCTATCTGAACAATTCATCGATGCTCTGATCATCTATACAATCTATAATGTCTGTACATGCAGGTTTAGCAAACAACTCAGACAGGGGCAGAGATCAAGGCCAAATATCAAAGATGAGGTATTCTGATAGCTTCTGTTTTCATAGGAAAAGTGGGAAAATAGGGAATGGATATACCCAGAGCAAGAAACCTTGTCATCCTAGGTTTCTCACTGTACTAGAGCAAGAACTTACAGAAAAACAGGAGGAATATTAAGCCGATCTGGACTGCTAGATGTCTCCAGTCAAAGAGCTACTGTTCTTCACTGGGGACTGTATCACTCCCCCTGTCCATCTGTCTACATAACGAACATTAGCACTGACTAAGCGAGAAGAATGCAACATGAGTATTTCCAGTGCTACATTCTGAATGCAAGTGAATGACATACATTACACTGCTATATGTTCAAATATGAAAAACAGGTCAATCTAAATAAAAAAAAGTTTGTGCTCCCAAGAGTATAAGCATAGTTTTTAATTTTTTAATAAAAGGGTGTGTTATGAACTAATAACCTAAAAGCAAGAGGGCCAATTGTTTTGAAAAAAGAATGCTGATAAGCAGAAGCAAAGAACAAATAGCAACCAACGAAGGACTTACTTCTTGCACCCAAATAAATGTAATCAGTACTTTCAGTATAATCACGCAACACAATTCTATTTTATAATTTTGTACAATCTAACAAAGAAACAAATGATTTGATACAGTAGACAACAGTCTTTTTTTTTTTTTTTTAATTCTGGTGACTTAAGTGATTTTCAAGACATTTCTACCTTAATGAACATTTAGTGCATGAATCATGAACTGGCAGTCACCAAAAAGGTGCGCATAACTCTGGAAACAGACACACACACACACAGTTTTCCGTGTAGAAATTAAACATACAGATTAAGCAAGAAAGACACTTCAGTGGGATTCCAGTGGACTTTTCAGGAAAAACTCTTCCAAAAGAGTGCAAGATAGGTTATACTTAAAGGAAATGAGAGTTACTCTAGATGAGGAAAGTTGAGAAAATACAGTAACAAAAATAAATGCAAGATGATCATTATCAGAAAACAGCAACTTTCTGAGTCTTGCCATATATAGTGTATTTGTAAACTTCAAATTTCATGCAAGAGGTCTAGAAGTAGCCATGGATTTGCAAAGGAAACTTATTGTAGGTGTAACCAAAACTCCTACAAACCCTCTACTTATGACAAGAGATGAAAAATTGCTGTTCAACTGGCAAGAAAAAATTGTTAATACTTTCAAAGGCTGTGCTTAGCTTCTGTAAGATACAGAAAGCAACAGATCTGCTCTGCTGCTTTCTCCATATTCTAAATAGGATTTAAGTTTCGTGTGTTTTTTTTTTGTTTGGTTGGTTGTTGTTCTTTTAACTGACACTCCAAACATAACTTTGAACCACATTTTCTGTATCAAGAGCTGACATGCTTATTTTCTAGGATCAGGAGTAAAACATTAAATGATTTTTTTTTTTTTTTTTTTTAAGTAACTTACATGACCCTGCTTATTTGGAGACAAGTGAACCACAGGATCCTGTCTCATCAGTCTTCCACTGGGACTTTCTCTGAAGGATGGCAGTACTTTTGATACTGCTGGGAGATGACATGTTGGTTCTGCAATACAGCATACAATGACGTACTGAAGAGTGTATGCAGTGTAACAAACTAAGAAAATGCATGAACTAACTTTACATTGCAATTTGCCACTACTACTACTATAAGTGAAAAACTTTGGTCATCTAACAAGAAATTCATTCCAAATGAAAAATATGTATCATGACAAAACACAGGTGAGTAAGTGCGGGCTCATTCCTGCCTGGCGTAAATCAGTACGACTTCACAAAAAATCAGCAGAAAGCACCCTGGCTTTTATCAGAACAACCTGAAGAGCATCATGTCCCAGTTGTCTAAAAGGGCTGGATCACAACATTATAACAGAGGAATATTCACTTTCACAGTGTGTAAACATTGTATCTCTACATGTGCATTGTCTGAGGATAAGAGATTTTAAAAAAATATTAAGATCCAGCTTTCCTTAAGCAGTATTCCACGCAAGGCAGGACATTAACAGCAAAAATCCACAGTGATCACTTATATGCATATGTTTTTCTCCAATACAAGCACCACGTTTCTTGAAGTAAGCTAAGGTAAGCTAAACATTCACTTTTCATTGAAGAAATAGAAGAAACATCTGTAGAAAACACAGTATTCCCTTACAAATTGATGGCTGTGAATGTGGAACCGCATAGATCTACAAAAGAAAGAAGCACTACTAAACTAAACCAGGTACTGGTAGACTGAGTTCAAACCAGTCAGCCACCTTACATGAGCACCCCAAGAGTGCTCTATGCCAATTAAGCTCGTTTTTTCCTCGGATGTAACTATGGAGACTTATAGGATATTCAGGCACAGCCTCTCCAGTAGTTATTCACCTTCTCAGAGCCAAAAGTCAGTACTTAAAAATAAACTTTCTTGGTTGTATTTCTTTACATGGATCTTCTCTCCGAAGTTTACGGAATATTCTGCATTTCTAAAATGCAGCTTTTAAGTAGTCTATGTGCTTATGAACATCGAATACTTAACAATACCTATGGTAGCCAGCAGTTCCGTAAAAACTTTCCCCAACACAGTCATGGCTTGTTAATCTTGATCTGCAGCATAACTCACTTCTTAACCAAACTCACTTGATTCCCTCTGGCAAGTGAAAACAAGCAGTGCTGGTGCACAAACAACCTAGGTCTTCCGTAGCTAAGGCTGGGCCAGGAAGGAGTGTGTGCACGTGAACTGACTGCACCTAGTGCCCTACTTACTTATTTAGCTTGAGACAGAGTATCTCAAGTGGAAATGTGCTTATTTGGCAGTGAACCAAACTTTTACCTAGATTCACCAGACTGGCAATAAAGTCTCCAGTCAGAGACGTGGCTTCCAAGTGGGACACTCTGAATGCAGGACAATACACAAGAGATAAAATATAGGATTATATGTCAGTATGCATTTCTCTGCCTTTGACAAATGTCGGAGCCATCTTTTCTTCCACGCAATTTTCCCTGCTTTTTATAGGCTTAGTTATTTGTTTTGCTAATATGGTGACATTTGACATTCCAGAAGAGGATTTGCTGTCAGGTTTGTTCAGTGCCAGCACCAACACACAACTATTGGTCTGCAAAAGTAATGCTGAGCAAAAGATCAGTTTTACATATGCCGTTACCATCACAACAGTATCAAAACATATGCGATTAAAAATCATTCTGTCAAAATGAGAATTGCAGATCAGTATAATCACAGCTTTCTAGGTGAGAAGTAGTGCGGGGGGACAGGGGAGAAGCTGTAGGGGAGGGAATGACAGACAGCTTCAATAAGCAGGCACAGCTCAGTGAGGTCCTGACAGTCCTGGAGCAAAGTATCTCTCCAGAATCTGAAGATCCCATTTTCTCTTATCAAACTCTTGCTGAACTCACTGATCACTACTCTGCATTCAATACTAGCCCATTTAAGTAGAGAAAATAAAGAGCTGTGACACAGTAAATAATCACGTATACAGGTAAGGATGGAAAAAGCAAAGTTCTGCTTAATTTATGGTAACAAAGGTGGGGGGAAAAAATGTAGTGATCTTGACCATGCTTATCATGCTGGATGTTGGATCAGCACTGTTCATGGATAGGACAAAATTTCTATCGAGTGGTATATACTTAAGTCATGGCTGCAGGGAAAAGTTCTATGTGCAGAAACTCCAAATGAAGGCTTAACAATGCAGATCCTCAGTACCCAGCTGTTTTATATAGTTAATACATTTCCTCAGCTGACAACTTAATTGCCAAGTGCAGTGAAAATGTATACACTAGTGGAAAGTGATTCTACCAAGCTATAGATTTATTTCACTATTTAAACTTTAATTGCATTTTTTCCATTTTGTACATGGTATTTTTACAGCTTTAACGATCAAACAATCAATTTGCATTTATATAGCACCTTTTGAAAGGGAGCATCGCAGGCACTTCAGACATACCAAGGAAAAAATTAAACTAAGCCAAGCCACTGGGGAGTGCAGGTGAGGTCAAGCAAGTCCTCAATAGCAAGACAAATTAGCAAATGTGTCTACCCAACCGCTTCTAAGGAGGACAGAGTGTGCCGAGGTAAGAGCATTACAGTAGATTTAGTCCCACAGTCATGTCAATTCTTCCACAGGTGACATTCACAGGTCTCAAGGACACATAAGCTAGTTTTTACTCAGGATCTACTTACTCATTCTGTTGAACAAGGTTAACTTTCAAAGACACTGAAAACAGTGCTTAAGAGGGTTCTCTCTCTGCATGGAAAAATGTATTGCCAAAGTCACCTTGTGGTTAGTACCACTTGCTCACTGTAAAAAATTAATTACCTACCCATCTGGTCAGCGATACTATCCTCACTTCTTTGCCAACTGGGTGTGGATTTGCCGCTACCACCTGTATCTGTTTGCGTGCTCTGCCTGTCAATGGAAGCAGGGGATCTACGGCTCATTCCAAACCTGTTGTAACACCCCAAAAACAAAGCAGATAGATACATAATGGTATAAATATGCATAAATCTCACATAAGGGGAAAAGAGCATTTTAAGAAAGCTACCTATGTCAAATAATATGGCAGGGTAATGCACAGCACAACTGCTTGAGGGATTTACAATGCTTTTCCTTTTAATATTTGTTGCAGTTTGTATCCATTTTGTAACTTAAATGCAGAAGACACACAGCACATCAACTTACTGAGCTTCTCTGTTCAGGAACATCTAGTTATAGGACATGTAACCCAAAAAGCAGACCCAACCAGATACAAAGTTTTGAGTTTTCATTTACATAGATATTTAAATAGAAAAGTTATCAGAGTTAAATGGTTACAGAGAATTGACCCAAATGAACAAAACTTAAAAGTTTGGATAAAAGCACAGAAGGGAAATGAGACATATTCCCAGGGAGAGGATTTCAAGGATGGATTTTTTTTTTTTTTTTTTTTTTTTTTTTTTAACTACCCCCAACCTGGTCAAAATGAGCATCAGAAGGTTGGCGAGGATGATCCATGGATCCCACTCACCTTCCCAGGGGTTCTAAACAAAAGACTGCTCAGTAATGCAGACACACAGATAAACAGCACAAAAATGCATTAGGGGAAATACTACATTGCCAAATATTTTAATTAAGTTGATTATATTGGCTAAGGATTCCCCAAACCTCAGAGGTACAAATTCTGTAACTTTTTAAGTTATGGGATTGTAAAATAATTTGAGTAGAATCGACTAACACAAACTAAACACAATTGTAGGAAAGCAGTGAGACATGTACACTTGTTGCTGCAGAAAATACACACAAAGCAAAAGAAAACTAGGTTTGATGGTCTTTGGTTGTAAATCTTGCTAGATTATTCTGTTCTCAGATATATTTTGGGAAGCTCAATAAAAGTAAAGTAAACTCAAGGAAAACTGTATAATCACAAATAAGAGGTACAGTATCACTGTGCCACTCTGAGGTCTACCTGAATTATATATCTAAATCTGTAAGAATTACATCTATAATTCTGTATTGCATATGAATACCTCATAAATCTATAAGGATTTTACCTGGATCCAGAATTAAGAGATTAAACATCAAAAATCCTGAAAGAACAATGCATTTCTGACAATATTAATCTAGTATACCCTCAGGAAGGCAATAAAAAAAATCCCTCTACATGCACAGGGTAGTCCTCAAAAGAATTCCAACAAGCTAATATGTTCTATATATCTCAAGGAGTTTCTCTAGTTCTAGGTACCTAACATAGCAGTTGGGGAGTAGGTGGGGACAGAGTGGGAAGAATAAAACCCAGGCCATGCTTTTTGCTCCATCTACTGCCTTGGGGTCTCTCTCATGCGCCTAACGTGAAACGGCCACCTGCCAAACCATCAGAACTAGCTCAACATGGTCACCCCATTTGAAAGTTCAAATACTTACTAACTGCAATGAATCCACCAAAGATGCAGAAGAATAAAATTACTCTCCCAGATAAGCAGCTGGAACGTGTGTGTACAGGCAGCACAGATCCAAAATGACAAAATTCTGAACTCCGGTCTTTAAATTCTACACAATATGACCCCACTTCCCCTATGCCCATTGCTCCCCAGTATAGCTCACAGATTTGATGGAAAAAAGAAGTGAAGATCACCTGAATATACCTGCCCTCTGAATACAAACACTTCAAATGGAAGTTGCTTATGTGGGTAAGGTCCTTTCTTTTCCATCCACGTTCCCCACAGATTATAGCTAGAATTTCACTTAATCAAATACCTAAATCAAACACAATCAATTCAATACCAATTCAACAGCTGTATAAAAAAATAAGCATATACATTTTTAAAAGCTGACTGATTCCTTAAACACTATTTGAGGTAGTTTTCAAGCTTTAACCACTTGTAAAATATATTGAGAAGCGTATCTTTCTATGATAACATAATTGGTATTTCAAAAATGCAAAATCAAAGAAATCAGTGCGATTAAGTTGTGCTGCAAGAACATTTTACTTCCTATGCATTATCCTTTTATCTAAATCCATAATGTTCATATTTATGGAAACAGTCGATTTTTCATATGAGGCTTATTTTATGGTATGGAGGGTTTTTTGATAGTTGTTTTTCAACGCTGCGTGTTGTCAATCTTGTTTCATTCTAATCACGGCTCTACTAACTGAGAAACATAAAATTTCTTTTGTTTTTCTTCTTTACATTAAGTGGGCTATTTAAAAGCATGAATAATCATGTGTGGTGCTATCTTCCATGCTGCTTAAATACAGAGGCTTTCTGGGAGGGTGAGGAACCCAACGAATTCAAAGAAAAGATCAGTCTTGATTAAAAAAATTGTTTATAAGGTGTTTTAGGTATACGAGCATATGAGGAAACTAATTCCAATGTTTTCTAATTTCACTTCTATGTTCTATTAACCTAATACATATACATACCTTTAGATAAACAAGGATGAGTATACAAAATACACATACATCCATACATCAAGACCAGTGTGGACATGCTTGAAGTCAGTGAAGTTTTTGCCTATGCCCAGCTCAGGATATGGACCAAAATCTAGAAGCAGCAGCAGTAACTGCTCTTAATCGATGTCCGATAAAGATTGGACTCACAGCTATGCTTCCAGTCATTTAAGTTTCACAACTTTCCAGATCTCACATCATGCAACACGGAAGAAACATACACAGAAATTATGCAGTTGAGCTTCCTGCATTTGAGAAATCTCAGGGATCAGCATACCCAGAGCACACTGCAGCCTCACCACAGGAAGACTACCTTAGGAGCGCGGTGGCCCTTCGGCCAGGTACTGAATCCAGCCACACGTCCTTCCCTGCAGCTAGGGCTGCATCTCAGCAATTGAATGCTATGATCTCTTCCTTATTTTAACAGTATGTATCAGTTAATCATTGATCAGCTCCATCTGGTATATCAGATACCACAGGAGGTGCTACACAGAGCTGCCCTGAACTTGGTCTCTCACATGAATCCCAAGATGCACACGTCAACTGCAATGATTTTCTCAGTCATGTGATACTTCCATGCATACTAAAGCACCGGAGAGTTTCTTTTGTAATTATAATTTTCTTGCTTTCCCTCTATCTTGGTAGAAAATGTTTGGAAAGTTTTAATAAAATATGACTTGTGTATGAGAACAGTACGGTAGGCAAAGCATTCTTTCTATTTGAATAGAATGTTACAGCTATATAATTGGAATTTAATAAGTGTTTCTTTAAAAAAATCAGTAAGGATCAAACAGGGTCACGTATTATTTTTTTCATTATTCCACTAAAACAGTCTTTTCCTGGACTGAATTACTAATCTTCAAAACCAAAAACTGTTTAGGAAAGTTTTCTAGGACATTCTTTGCTGAACTTGCAAAGTGTTCAGTGAAAAATGCTATATTGAACATATGTGCATAATTAATTTTAAAGATGGAAAAAGGCTAGGGAAGGGTGCTGGTGTGCTCCAAGGCCCATTCAGGAAAAAAAACCCAACGTGTGTGAAAAACCCTTCCTAGTCAAGCAGTTACTGTTGTGAAAGTCTAAAGACATATGGTGGCAACATCTTTTTTTAGATCAAATGACATAGTTGGAGAAGAGCAGACAAGATTTGCGGGAGCAGAAGCTGCTCTTCAGAATTCAAAACACCACATAAGGGCTCCTCACATGAACGAGCCTGAGAAGTGTGCAGTCTATAATGAGGTTAAGTGTTTTTTTCCAGGATGCAGAGCTCTGGATAGTCTTCAGTTTAGTTTCCTTACAGCATAGTTTAACAGGTTTAGAGCAAATCTCTTAGCATCGGTAGGACTTAAGCACGGGCTTAAATAATGGTCTGAACAGAGAGAGTTTCATGAATCAAGGCCTTCATAAAGATGTGCGGCAGAGTAGACAGTCTCTTCAGCACACCTGAAACTCGGTGAAGGAGGACACACAGAGGACAAATCTTCAATGCCCTGGATCAAGGGAAAACCCTAGGCTCAGCATAGCATTGCCTGGACTTGACACAGGGCAGTGTCCCCTTGCTGGAATTTAAACAGGCAAAAACAGTGTTTTGTGCTAAGCATTTCCTGACAACAGTATTTACAGTCGCTAATTTTTTTTTTTTTTTTTTTAATTTCAACTCAATAGAACATTGAAAATTGAGTGGATTACACACAATAACCTGCAAAGTACTCAAGAAGGCTTCAGAGGGGAACTCTGCAATGTGAACTATCAGCAGCTTTCCCCCCTTTCTCTTCTCTGTAGGGTATATTTCAGAATGTGGTAGATGGCTCTCTTGCTGCCTATTATTTTTATTTTCCTACTTAAGGGACATTTGATTTATTGCTGCTTTCAGTGTTCTCTGAAAATGATAAAGATTTAATTTCTTTTTCTTTGAAAGTTGCCCTTTATGTTGAACAGTGGATTTCAAAGAGTTTAAGATTTCTGGAAAGTTGGAAGACAGCTTTAAATCAGGGTGACAGGCAATATAGCTACTAGCTGAGTAATCTGTGGATTACTTAGCACAATTCTGCCTACATGTTTCAAGTCTTAGTTTCACTCACCACTTTTTTACTTCAACTATCAGCACAGACTGCAAAGTCCAAGATCTATTACTGATCTTATTTTAGAATTCAAACCTGTGAAATGAAGCAACTTGCAATGTGAAACTGATACCTTTAATGAAGACTTTCAAATACATCAAGGTCCCTTTGTTTAATAACCTGAGCTCTGTCATAGACTAGAATCAGAGAAGTTAGGGTGCAAAGGGAGAAGGTGAAAGCAAGGGATTTTTCCACCTGACATTTTCAAGAAGTATGACAGTGAGATTTGAAAACAAATATTTTTTAATGCACATAAAGAACAGTCGGCAAGAGGCTGTGAGCACTCTTTGTAGTTTAACATACGTTACAACAAACAGAACAGAGAACAAACACACTGCCTAAAAAGAATAGGAAAAAAAAAATCTAGTGCCTACCCTTCTGGCATAGATTTTTGTCTGTATGTGCCCCCACCAGAGCCAGTCTCACTTGAGGATGATAAGTTGCTTGGAGAATTACGGCACTGCTGAGATCTTGCTAAGGCAATGGATGAAACCGTGACGTAGACATCAGAACCAGGAGACAATCTATTTAGAGCAAATAAAGCAGTCAAAGTCAGGGAGTTTGAACAGCAATATAGTGCAAACCATGATGGACTACATAAGGCATATCACCACATCAGCAGTCTACATTGCATCATGAAGACAGTAAAAAAAAAAAAGTCAGGTGAAAGATCAGACATTTATTCCCCTGTTAATCTATTCCCCCTGAAAACTATGGAAAATCAGCTATAAAAAGGTGGGTATAGGGGACAAGTGGAGAAAAAAACCTCAGCACACAGTTCTTATAAACTGATTGTAAGAAACACTGAATTATGACATTCTTTACCCAAATACTAGAGCGATCTATTTCCACGTCTCAAAACAAACTCTTCCCTAGGTTCTAAACAAACTGCCATGACTAGTCTATACAAACTCTTCTAAGAGTATCAAGCTTACTCTATGCCAGGAAATTTGTCTTCATCAAAGCACAAGAACTAAAAATTAATTCTATTTATAAATATCTTTAAAAAATCTACAACAATTCTAATTGTATAGAATTATTTCAATAGGTCAGAACTCTGCTTGAAAATACAGACTTGAATCATATGGAGTCTTCTGTAAGAATAACTGTACAGCAGATAAACATGATAAAATTCCAACATGAACATCTAGGCATAATGTTGGGAAGCATCATGCTTATATTAATCAACTTGTACATCCTACTGATCGGGTTTTTTAAATAGCTTTCTGCTTCGTACATTTTGTTTCCCAAACACCAACCGATCTCAGTTCTGCTAACCTTTTGTTCTACTGAACAATGACTGGAGCCACTGGAGAACTTCCGCAGGGATCTAAGTGGACTTTGAATTACGTCATCCACGAATAACAAATTCTACTCTGAATGCATATTGTTACTCATTTTAACTAGGAAAAAAAAAGATGGAACACTAAAACTTACAACCTTAAGTATTTACTTTTTAACATCTAAAAACTGCATATCAACTTTGACGGTTGGCTAAGTATAGGATTTGGATCCAGGTATTTACAAAATCTTAACCTAGCCACTAAATCTATATGCTTCCGTTTTCCCGGTAAAGCAGTGACAGATTTTAATCAACTCTCATCACAGCAGTGTGAGACCTATCAAAGTTCAAAAACTCTTCTGAAAATGAAAAATGCACTGCACTGATTACTGTGAGAAAAAATTTTCAAAGTGTTACATACCCGAGTATATTCTTTCATAACAAATGTGCATTTGTCCCTCTAAGGATTTTGCCAAAAAGCTGTTTAATAAATAAACCTCAAAAGGGAAAAGAGAGAAAATAGGACTGAACCAAATATCTTGGCTATCTTCAATGTCAATACGAGTAATGACTCTTTCCCAGACAAGAAAGGAATGATCCAGCTCCTGACCTTCTGAAGTGCAACACCAAACCCAGTAAATCCTTTCTCGTCTACTGAACTGAATTTAACTTATCTTACATTTATCTATGCAAGCAACAATCCTAAAATACTTGATTGCACAGAAAATAGCTCAAGAGGCAGAAATTTGGGGAGCACTGAGTGAAGACATTCCTCATTTTCCCACTGGCATTCTTATAAAGAAAAGTCCAGTCAACAAAAATATGCTTTCAATAGCATTCACACATTTACATAAACACCCCTATTCAAACTAAGTTACGCTTGCTGAGCAATACACAGTTTAGAAGTATGACCTTTTTCCTAGTAGTAAATAATGGCAAGGAAACCAATTAGTTCTTGAATAATTTGTATAAAATGATTTTCTGTTGGAAAACGCTTACATTTTCACTTTAGATTCAGCTATGCCCTTTATTTACTTCCTATGCCTTACCAACAAATGTCAGCACCGTTCAGATGGAACGCCAAGATTTCAGAACTATGTCATGGAGTTTTACGCCTTTTACTGAGATGGAAGACCTCAACAGCAAACAAATATTATTGTAGATTTGGTCTGTGCAGCAGCATTGAACAACTGGTTAGGTAGGATATCTTATTATGCAAAGCAGCAAAACACATTACTGATACAGTTGACAATAACACTAAAGAACCATTAATAGGGAAAGATGTTTCATTTTACACTAAACATATAAATAAGACAAAAGAACTTTAGAATAAATTAGTTGGAGTTGACTTTTAAAGCTGCGTTGAAATCTATTGATGAGAGGCACTGCCTGAGACAAAAGGAGTATTGTTAGCAGTATGCCCCTATAGTTAAGATATTCTGTGCTTGTCTTTTATTTATAATTAAAACCCAAACTGAGGCAAGCTATTACCTATTTCAAAAGACTGCTTTGAGAACAAATTCCAAAATGCTTAAGTGCATGAGTTCCATAATCGAATTTAAAAATAGGCCAAGCGTCCATTGCATTAAACAGATACAATTACATTGCAGTCAACTGACCTGGGATTATACCACGCGTGACTTAGTCCTAACAGATCTCGACCATTCTGAAAGGACTGGTTTGAGTATAGCCAAGTATAGGAAGAAAACCATCTTTTGTGAAAACTACCAAAAAGGGAGAAGAAGCGCAGATGCTTATTTTACTAGAAAAACACAAATATTGAAAGCATCCATCTTGCTCTTAGTAAATTAATTTCTTTGTCGTTTGTTGCAATTTTCTCCATGTTGTTAGTATGCACTTGTACGCAATATAAACATCATATGAGAAGTGTCAGTCTATCATGCTTTGTCCAGCATACAGCCTAAGACAGTCCTTAATTATACAATCACATGCTGGTACCTTCTCCCTTGAGACCTCTTTGCCATTTGCAACCCTGTTTTGAACTAGAACTTCTCCTGTACAAGCTGCACAGTCCAGAAGCAAACGAACAACAGACCGACAGGAGAGAACAGGCGGCCTTACAGCTAAGGCAGCTGTATGCTGACTTTGCAAACTGATTTCCTATCTTGCACTTGCTGCAGCATTCCAATATGATCACTGGCAAATTTGTTAAAGAAGATTTTTCATTCATTGTCACTAATCACAAGTTTCTCAAAAGCCTAATTTGATTTCAGATCTTGATTTACTTACATGCTGAAAACTTACCAAGGCAGCTGAAGTCAACAGAAGTTGTAATTTGAATAAATAAAATATTAACAATGCTGGGCACTCTTCCAAATTTGAGATGCCCAAAAATAAGAAACAACAAGTGATTATAACATTTCTCTTTCTACTTTTGTTCCTAATCTGAAAAAGTCCAAAGACATCTCTTCTCACAGAAGAGTTTTGAAAATTAAATTTAATTAATACCTACGAACCATTAAGAAACTATAGTAATGAGCACCTCTGCAAAGCTTAGAAGGTAAGCTTAGAAGTGTAAATGCACCTTTACAGCAGGATTTGAATATCACCTAGTACATAAGGCATGGAACTGTACATCGAGTAAATGAAGAAGAAAATAAAATATTAAACAGATGTTCTTTAATGAGCTGCACCCACTGTGTGCACTGAATGAGAAAGATGTCCTCTGTTAAAAGAAGTTCTCATAGTTTAATTAAAAGAAGTATTAGAAAATACGATTATATAATTAGCCTGAATAAAATTGCAAAGCAAATCTTTAGTTCTGGCCTGCTGACCCTTGAGTGTTTGATTTTGCAATTCTAATAAATCTGAACGTTGTGACAACTCTCTGAAAACACTGACCCAATGCTCTCATGTCAAAAGAGGAAAGCAAATCATTCAAAAAGGAAAAAAGAACATCAGCAATTTTCGGGAAGGGGACAGAGAATGAACCAAATTATGTCATCATGCTGTACCTCCTCACATCACATTGTGTACCTTCTTGGACATTTTTCTTCAATTAGATCAATAAATTCCAGAAATGATGTAGTAGGACAAAAAAAAAAAGATACAGAGACAGGCAACAGGATGATTAGAGGCATGAAATGGCTTACATATTAAAAGACACTAAATAGGCTCTGGCTCCACAGGTTATAGAGATTTTTACCATATCTGCCTTCAGTCTGTCTAACCATGGATTACACTGCGGCGTGCAAACGGAAGCATTATTCATTATTCTTCACACAAAAGAACTATCAGGAGACCAGCCAGCCCACACCTGGGTGGATAGTTACCATCCAAAGCTTTTAAACACAGCGCTGTAGATGCAACCTCCAACTCCAAATGTTCTTGACCAGAAGATTGTCAGAGGAGGTAAGGAATTGGTCTTTGCACTAGTGATACCAGTATACTTGTAAATACATCCTATCTCTTATGCTTTTCTCTAGTCACTGCTGATGGTCACCGTCAAACGAAACCAATTCTTGATCTGTCCAACAGAGTGTGGCTGTTCTCAGGCTTTCTTGGATCATGAGAGTTTGGTCTTAGAACAAGTTGTAACACCAAATCTGATTTTCCACAGCTACACCCAGGTCTAGATCTTGGTGCCAGTAGAAAATGCATGACACACAACCTTATACTCATATATGAAGAACAACATAAAAAAAAACGAATCACCAAACCCCATGAGGCAGGAAATGCAAGTGCAATAATGATCATTTGACATGTGGCAAGATGCTCACATAGAGGCCTGCTTGTAGCAAATTAGAATTTTTATACAATATAAAAACAGTTTAAGCTAAAATTACTGCTGCTGACTATATGCAGCATTACTCACAAGAATGAGATTTTATGGCAAGATTCTGCTCTGCGGTCCTCAGTAAGACTTAAAGCCAGTTTTAATAAATATCGCTCTCGGACTTTTATACTGTGGAATTTTACAGCCAACGCTTGCTGAAGTCAAGTCATCATTTTATTTTTTCATTCAGTTTAAAATATAGGCCATGTTCAGAAATGCGTTAGCTAGAGCCTTCAGCTTACATTTTGCAAAATACTTAACTACAAAATCAAGCACAGAAGTACAACAGGATGGTTTGCTCACTTTTTTTCCACACTTTTCAAATATTGACTCAAGTTTTAGTTAAGATTCATTCAAGTTTACTATAAATGAATAAAGAACAGATTTTGATCTAATATTATCTCACCTCCTTCCTCACACATTTTTTTTCTTAAAAATAAAATCTGGAAATCAAAAGTACAAAACAAAAATTCATAAAAATAGGCTGAAAAAAATCAAGAAGTTCCAAAATTGTATCTTCTCTAGTAACTCTGACATACATGTATACATATATTTTTTATTGTTTTTTTTCCTTCATGTACTATTGCCTGATACTTAGTCTGGGCTATAAAATACATAGGGTTCCATGTGGACTAACTAACGTGAAAGAAGTCATAACTTGGAATTTATTGCATTTAGATTATTAGATTTTTCAATCTTAATGCTGTAGTCACATTAGAGATTTATTTTTAGACATACAGTTTTTGATTATTTCTCCTGCTACTACAAGCATGCAAGTGAATCGTGAATATATTCACTTACTCAGAGTACTATGAGAAATAGAGAGATTAAGAGTATAAGCTACTGAGTGTGATACATGGAAGTAATTCAATACAGGTAAATTTAAGTGCTCTGCCGTTAAGCATAGGACCTGGCATCCTCAGAATCAGGAACTGTCAGCAAGCTACTCTCCTACACAGTGACATGCAATACCTCTTTAGGAAGGTAAGATGTTTTTATTTATATGATACAAAAATGAATTACTTCAGGTCTC
The DNA here is from genome assembly GCF_028389875.1 of Rhea pennata. Classification (NCBI taxonomy): domain Eukaryota; kingdom Metazoa; phylum Chordata; class Aves; order Rheiformes; family Rheidae; genus Rhea; species Rhea pennata. The sequence goes on along the minus strand of NC_084667.1, from coordinate 14,094,410 downwards.
AGGACTGGTAACGTAGCTTTTATTTATTTTTATTTTTTTTTTTAAAAAAATGGTTAAAAGAACTAAAGTGAGAATACCAACAGGGCAAAAAAATAACTTTAAACTTATTTGACTCAGTATCTATATTTAGAGACTTTAGCATTACAAAGAGATTAGTGGTCAAGTATCACTAGTAGGTAATCCAAAAAGGGTTAGAGAAACACTTTTCTGTTAAGCAGACAGAAATAATTACAATTCCTCTGTTTCATTCTTGGTGAAGGAAGTTCTACCTGCTTGAGTTACAGTTAAGGATGGTATTACCTTTCTTGGGTTCTGTTTAACAGATACTAGTGCTAGTTCCACAAATCATCTCAGATTCAAGCTCAAAGGGCCACTTGGATCAACTTACGACATTTAAGTTTCTCAGCTGCCATGTCCTTTAAAATACATAATCTCAAACTATCCTGCTATTTGTTCCTTAGTGGTGGATGATATCAGTTATCCCCATCACTGCTTCTTGCTAATTCAACAAAAAACACAGCCAACAGGCAAAAGTGTAGAATAACAAAAGCCAGCTTCAATCTCAAAGCAATAAAGTATTAAAATCAGTCAAACTATCAGCAGCTCTTAACTAAGGCTAGGCACTGAGGAAACGCAAATGAAAGGTAATGACAGCTAGACCATGACCAAAGATTAAAATGCAAATTACAGCTATATCATAGTATTGAAATTAATTATTGATGTTCATCTTCATAGGTAAATTTCCAGCCCCACTGACAAGTTGGGCAGTACCTTCATTTTGACAGCAAAAGACAAATGGCACTAAGCAAATATAGGTTCTCTATCCAGCTTTCCTCAAGAGCCACAACTGCAGCCCACAGTCCTTCTGTAATTTTCCTCCTGGGTTCTCTTGACAGACAGTTGACAGAAATAAGTCAAAAGCAGTAGAAGGATATGCTGTTTTCTATGAAAACAAAACTATTGTTTGTAAAGCTGGTGAGAATCTGGATTCTTATTAGTAGGGCATTACTACCCTGATTAAGAAGAAAAACGAACCAGCTCTGGGGTTGGACATCACTGCAAGGACGTTAGGGAGGGGACCCCCACATCCTGACAAATCACTGCCAGTGGGCCACGAGCAAATGTCAACTGAAATAATAAAATGTTTTGAAAATATAATGTAGAAGAGGACTGGAAAGTTCACAATGAACAGCTACCTTGAAAGCTAAAGAAAATGCAAATCTATGCTGGACTAACGTCACTAATACTAATGGTCTTCCAGTGATCCACGAAGAACTTGCATATTTTGAGCTAGAGGAATATCTGAAATCATACTTTCTGCTGTAGAACTACACATCCTGCTATTTTAAATCCTTCTCGAATTCCAGTTCAATTCATATGACAGCTTCTTGTCCACAGCTGAGATAAACCCTCTTGATACTGTTCCCTTCTTCTTACACCTTCATCATCACTAGAAAATTCCAAGAAAATCACAAACTACACTAGAAAAATTCCTGTTCAATCTTCTTTTTCAATTTTATCTTTTTTTCCTAAAGCCTCTCAAAATTGCACTACAGAATGTAGCAATTTCAGATATAACAAGGCCATGAATACAATTATGCCAACTAATGAGCTTTTAGTGGGTCACAGGGACCACCAAGAGAGATTCTTGCATCCATATTATCACGGCACCCCATGCCCTTAATTTCTCCAAATAACTGAGTTGACCAAAGAGTAAATCATAGGAAGTGAAATAGAGTACTGTTTCTGTTATTTAAATCAGAAAAAATACAAGGAATGTGCAAATGTTCCAGTATCTCTGATATGTGATCTTTACTCTTTGGAAAGTAGGAAAGTCAGTGCTGAAAAATTAAACCAGACAGTTGTTAAATGGCTACAAAAATCTCAGCTTTGTTGACTTCAGAATTTGCACAATAAGAATGGTAGTATCTGAGCTTCCTAAAATGCAAATCTTTCCTTTCTCATACAGGGAAAAGACAAACAATAGCCTTTGAGTGAGCTTATTGCCTTTTTTAAGGTATTTCTTTAAAATGAAAACAAATGTATTTTTCTTCGTTGTAACTGGAAAAAATTTAACCTTCTACAGCTGCTGTTATATTTAAACTTGATCCAGCCAAGACTAATGTGTTTAGCAGACTAGAAAGATAAGAAAGATGACAGATATGTTTCAGACTTCGAAAAAAGAATTCCCCAACAAACTGAAAAGCTACTATGGTACTACACAGTTGAAGATGAGAAGACTCAATAGAAACCTTTTTCAATAAAAAAAACATTTAAAAGAACATCTAGAGGAATACAACTAAATGCTTTGAAAACGAAGGAAATGGAAAGTTAAAGTTTCACTTTTTGAAAACAAACATTGAGTATATGGAAACGTAGTTTTCACTTTGCTAAACATTTGTCATGCCACAATCTCCCTACAGAAGAATCTAGTGACTGGATAAATCTGATAAATCTTGCACGCTTTAGTTGCGCTGTGTTGCCCACATGGATTTTTATGTGCAAGGAAAACACAGTGAAGAATATCGCTTCCTGCAGTAGAGTCTAAACAATGCAGCAGCACGAACGATGGGACGACGACAACAACCACCCAGGACTCTAGACAAAGCTGCTTTGTTCATACGACAGAGAGAGGGAAGTATATGGAAAATGCAGTAAGTGAATTGAATCTGATTTTCTGCCTCTCCCCAAAGCTTTGCCCAGGTACCACTAGGCTTTCTATACTTGCAGAGATAGATTCTACACCACTGCAGACTGTAAAAATCAACTCCTGTTCCTTCAAACTCAGCATCTGCCCGTCTTCAGCTGTAATACGCACGTATGGCCTAAAGCCATGCAATTTTTAGTTTGATCCAAATATACCATTAGAACTGGTCCAAACCGTTAACAGTTTGGTCCAAATATACCATTAGAGAGCCCATTATGTCCCATGTCTCACTGCCTTCTGCAGCCTTCTTCACAGAAGGCCTTGTCAGAAAAAGAACCTTATAAGCACTTTCAGTGTTGCAAATTTTCTGCTAATGGCAGTTTTAACTGCATAGCACTCGAGCTAACACTGTCTTACAAACTCTGAGAGGGGCAGAGGTGCAGCACTGAATCTACTGCACTCCCCAAGAGCTGCTGGTGTGCATTCATTTCATGCAAAACTGCACGCTTTGAGCCAAAACACAGCTCTGATCAGTTTAAGTGCAGAATTAAGATACTGTCCAATGGCCACAGAAGAGAAGTAAGAAAACAGGGTGATTACTAACTAATTACTACTTGTTAACAAGGTGGCCTACACAGAAATTTCAGCTTGGTAATTTTCTGGTCTTGGCTGTACTGTCTTCTACATGCCTCCTCATCCCACTCCCCAGTTCTCTGGGATATGAAAAATGCTTTGACTTGATTCATTATGACTCTAAATTTTCTATTATATGCCTGTCTTATTTCCACTGTCTTGTATTTTTAAAAGCATGCTCAGAATCCGTCTAGAGCTTTTTTTTTAAAAAAGAAATTATCCAAAACAAGAGCTATTGTCCTAGCTTGTTTCCCTAAACACATCTCTTTGTAAACCTAGAGACACTGACAGATTTGTGCAGATAACCAAAACAATGACAGTGCACTTCAGCACTAACAAACACATCTTGTTCAATAAAGAGTGAAAATATTGTGACAGGATATGCCTGATACCTTTATTTTAATAATAATTACTCTTTCATTTAAAAAAAGAAAAAAAGAAAGGCAAGCTTTAAGCTATCTGTTCTCTAGCCTGAAAACTGAAAGAATAAGTCTACTTTCTGCACTGGTCAGAATCCTTTGCTAAACACACTGTTATATACTTCTGCCTCAAGGGTTTTTAATTTAAACTCATTTAAAAGTTTAATAACAATTCAGCAAAACATATCCTAACAATCAAATAATACTTCATTTTCTGGTTAGTCATGCCAGGTAAGTTATTTCCTTTCGGCTTATGTTTCACTCATATTCACAGCACCTTTTGCCTAATTATAAACAAGATAAAAAGCAGTCTTCAGATGCTTAAATAAATTTATTGTGCTTTGTTCTAGAGAGGATTCTGAGAAGCAATGAAAAGCTATTTGTGAAGAACGTACAAACCTCCGGCTCTCCAATGGGCGCCCATCACTAGAGATGCTTCGGGGGATGTTGGCTGCTCGTTCCGGTGGGGGCATTTTCCCTTCTCCTTTCCCCGCGCCAATCCTAGATGTAACTGGACTCTGTATCTGGGATGGTACCTGTGCCACATGAGGTCCTTGTCCTTTGTTTGCATTTCTCTGCCATTTGTTATTATTTCTGAAGGGAAATTTGAATTCATATGGCACTCCTTCATTCACTTTGTATTCCATGACTGGCATGCGGTAGTTTTCTGAAGAACTTCTGGAAAGAAAAAAAAATTAAGGTGCTGCTATACAAAGCAAAATATACTGAAAGGCACTGGTAAGCAATGCTCCAGGATATAGCTAATCCCATTTAACACATTCTGCTGCCTCCACTTTGTGGCAATGAATGTATAAACCGTAACAAAGTCAATAAAGTCATCTTATGAGGCTATAAAAGACCAGATGAGCTACCTTCTACAATTCTATTTTAAGAAGAAAACAAAATGTCCCCCCAAACTCAATCTGAAGACTACTTTATACAGTCAAACACAGCAAAAATTAAGGAATTCAAACACAAGGCATCCTGAGATTCTGTGCTAGACAGTATATTCAACGAATGCTGGAGTGAATCAGCTCCAAAATGGCTAATCCTGTACTATTGTGCAAAACAAATAATAGAAGGGAAATGCTACAAAATTTAACAAAATAGATGAAAATTTGAACTAATATAGGACTCAGGTTCAAATTAACTGAAAATTTTATCAACATGCTTCATTTTCAAACATCTTAGAATTCTGCAGCATCTTGGTTGATAAATCCCTACTTTATGAAAATTAAAGATTGGCTAGAAATCACAAACACCAAAGCCAAAAGTTGCCTTTTGCTTCATGAAGATGTGCAGGAATAGGTTAATATAAAAACTAGCCAGTTTAAACTGGACTTAAGCTAATGCAGTCAATGTAAGATGCAGGGAGAACTTCCACAAACATTGCAAAAGTTACATCATTTTAAGATTACATGACAATTTTGGTATTTCTTTTGAAAAACACAAATACTTTTTTGAATGAAATTTCTATCGTGATTACTTTGTTCATCCACCCACATCATTATCTAATGGGAAAGGAAAGAATGCCATGCCCCGTAAGCAACTGGTGCAAAATTTTTTCCTTTCAACTCTTTCTGAGCAATTACACAGCATTGAGAATTATCAGTATCTTTTTCTAGTTAAAATACAAAACATTGTCATCTGGCTATGCTGACGTTAGCAAGTTGTAAAGTCTAACGACAGTAGATGCATAGAATGAAACAGTTGGTAAGGAAGTCTTGCTGTCTGCACTGTACAAATTTTAGGGTTTAGCTTTAGCCCAACTCTAGTCTCGTCCTGGGATTACACTAGCAGCTGGAATGTATTAGGTGTGCTTCTGAAGCACACCTGGGTTAGCCTCATCTGAAAGGAAATCAGTTTGTGCACCCCAAACTCTTATGTGAACCACCGCATGGAAAATGTGAATGATCAGATTTTTTTGAAGCCCTTTTATGATCTATAGTGTTGATACAGGAGCAACCTCCTTGCTCCCTTCTTATTTTTGTCTCTACTGTTCTTTCCCTAGTCATTAGATATTTAGTAATTTGGATTTCCTTTTAAGACATAATAATTACAGTTTAAGAATCAAGAATGCACAATTCCCTCTCTTCTGTGTCCTGTGTTCAAGGTCAGCAATCAGTCCACTGAATGAGTTCAGTAATAACACTTTAATGACTATCTTTTAAAAAAAGATAACACCTTAAGGAAGTCTGCCTCTGCACAGCAGACTAGATCATAACTCTTGAGTATCTGGACTTATTTTGCATCTGCTACTGACCTTGCACACGACTGTTCATATATCATTTTATCCAAATGCACCTCTAATTTTCTCCTACTTTTTATCAATCCATTTATTAGGATAGGAACTGTTCCTCATGAGTGCACTACACTGAGCAGAATAGACCATCATCTTAGTCAGTTGATGCAACAGAAATACTAAATGACCTCCTGAGAACACAGTTAAAGGACTCCAATTTTGGAAAATTATTTGCCAAAAGAAAAATTGTTTTGTACAAACAGAAATTGCCTCGTGCAAAGATTTAAGCCATGTCTTTAGTAATATACATAGGGCAGTTACAAATTCAAGACAATTGCTAAACCTTAATGATTTTGGATACAGCAGGCAGGATAAACTGTTGCTTTAAGAAATTTTAAAATTGGGTAATAAACTAATATGAGCATTAGCTTGCTACAGGACAACAAACCCACTGATGCCGAGTACTGTATTTCAATAAATGCAGTGATTTCTCTTCCTGCTGTGAATATGGATAAACCAAAGCTAAGCCTGCCTTTGGCTGTACTTAATTTTTAGTTCAGAAATAATAGGATCTGTGCTTTCCACACAGATTTTTGTGTTCTAATCCTTCTGCTTTGATTGCAGCTGAACTTTCCATTTGCTTAGGCTGCTAAATACTGTACAAAAGCTTTTCAAATACCTCATGGATGACCTTATGTCACTGCTCATTTTAATCCCTGACATGTATTCAATTTTCCACTGACAACTGAGGGACAATCAAAATTCCTTTTCTCTCTGCTCCTATATTTTGCTGCCAGTTGTAAAATGGGTTAATATAAGAGTAAAAACAAGTAGAAGTAAAAATAAATAGATTTCTCTAAGTTTTATGCAAGTAAAAGGTCTCTGCTTGGAGACAATTTCATAGCAACATAATAAATATTCATTTGAGTTTCATTCCAACCTTAACTATATAAAAGGGTATCTTCTATCCCTATAAAGATACTGCATGATTGGAAAATAGCAGTGTAACACTGTCTCTGTCTCTTATTGTAAAGAACACATTGAACTTTGATAACTGCACTTGTTTCTTCTTGGCAAATCTAGCATAAACCTTGAGCTAGCCCCTCGGCATATTTATTCTATTAAAGATAATTCCATTTTTTTCGCATACCATTTTTGAGAAATTAGTAGATGTTGTTCGGAATACAGAAATCAGATTCAGTGATGTGGCTGAATGCTGCAGACAAGTGCACAGAGGGGAGCAGTAAAACTTATAAAAAAAACTTTAGATAATAGGCACTCAGCAAAAAAAAAAAAAATAAAGCATGTTAATGTTTAGTTGTGATCAGGCTACATTTAAAATCTATGAAAGCAGTAACAGCTGACACAAGCCTCAGGCTTAATAAGGATCAGAAGTGATAGGGAGGCAACAAAATCTACTTCTGAGCAAAGAAGAATTGTAATTTGCAGCAATTTTCCTGGACATACATACTGTTGATAGAGTCTACTAATTTACAAAAAGAGAAGAGCATGTGTCTACTCACAGCTTTCAGGAATTAACATCCACAGACATTATGAATTAACAAGTGGGAAAAAGCAGGGTGGAAAACGTACAAATATTTTTGATGCATCACAAATGCACTCTTCTCAAATAAAAGTTGTTCAGTTTCCACTTGGAGTTTAAATGATACCTGAGGTTCTTTATGTATTTTTCCCAAACTGCTATATTCCTTGAATATTTCGTGGAGCCTGACATGTGAATATTGGCAGTTTGTGCTACCATCTCCTTTTACTAACAATACTGGACACTATATTGTAATTATGCCATGTTTTGGGGGGAAGTCAACGTTTAATTTGGGATGTGTGTGTGTGTGGGGGGGGGGGTTGTTTGTTTTTTTAAAATCAAGATACAATTTCTGACCACAGGTAACTACTATATGATACCTGCGTGGTGTGCAGTCCTCATACGGAGGGATGATGACAACCTTCACCGTTACCGATGTTCTCAGGAGGTCAATCATTTGTTCATGGCTCAGAGTGGCTACAGCCACCTTGCAAATTTCCACCAGCCGGCTACCCTGTCGTAGCCCTGCCTGCCACGCATAGCCATAGGGTTCAACATCTGCCACAATGCCTTCATAGTTTACGTGGAAACCAAGCTGACCCAGTCCATTCCTACGCAGAGTCATCTCCACTGTTTCGCAGCCTTTAGTCACAAGCTGCGAATTGAAATGAAAAGAGAGTTTAATGCACTGAGATACACGTAGTGGCAATAAAGATTTGAGGACTACATGCTTGTACAAAAGAAAACCAGCCCCAAAGCCAAGGGTGGGACAAGATCAAGGAAAATATATCCCAGTCTTTGGTACACAATGAGCTGAAAGAATCCCTTCACTCAACTAGTATTTTGTATTAGCATCTGCTTATGCTAGCTTTGCCTTACACTTTTTACTGAATTCACAGAAATTTTATAAGAAACATGAAAACACACAGCAGAGAAGCACAAGGGAGTTACACAAGCATATCTACTTAATCTTCAATTTACACTTTATTAACAAAACAACTATACTAGTTTTCTACCCATTTCAGTAAACTGCAACATTTTACTTTCAGTAAAATGGTGGCATGCAGGTACTCAACTCAGGAGACTGGAGTCTCTACCAACTCTTCTGTGTACCATGAGCAAGAACGCAGTCAAAAGTGGCTTAAAGAACGTATTTTACCCCCTTTCCTGGTCACTCATTATACAACTACTGTTGTAAAATTAGATAAAAATAGTAAGACTTGACATATTCCTTCATGATTAATTAGATAAAAAATGAACATAGGCAGATGTTTTATGGACAGATAATATGATTCACCACACTTCTAGCTCTTTTCATCATATACGGGTGAGAGAATATCTGAAGGCTGCAATAAGGATTGTGATTGCACCCTGCTGACAAAATGATAAAGCCAGTTTCAAAGATAGTACAGCCTCATTTGAAACAAGACACAGCAAGCATATACAACAACCACCCAACAAAACAAGTAAGGTGATACTTCAGTATTTATTATGGGAGCAATTTATGCATTCGAAGGCACTGCATTATTATTATTATTAAGACATCTTTGATGCATGCATGATCAGCTGAGGTTGGCTGATATCTGATAAACATCAAAGCAATACTGACTTTTAGAAGTCAGTACTGCTGACAGAAGGCCAGGAAAGTCCTTATAGATTTAACGATACATAATTAGAATAACTGTAGACACCCCAAGCTTTACTGAAGCCTTAACTTCAGTAAGTGGGAGAAGAAAACAAAGAAGGAGACCCAAACAAGAGAATACATTCTAACCTCCAGTCTTTTGACGATCTCTTTGATATCATCGATGTTGCTGATGAAGCTCTCCAAAGAAACACATTCACCCCTCTCATAGAATATTTTGATATTTGTATCCGTTGAAGTCCACCCTATCACATCTCGGCAGGAACAATTGAACACCACGCTTTTTGTGTCCTGTTCAATGAGGACTACAAACTCATTAGAGATCCCAAGGAGACAGTCTATTTCCATACCCTTGCTGTAGTCTTTTGCGTGGACACTCCATACAATAGCACCAGAACTATAGATCTCTGCTCCTGGATACGGTTTGGACTTTTCTTTCTTTTTTGAAGCAAGTGAGATGAAGGGGAACTTGCCAGAAGGGTCAATCGGTGTGTTGGTGACATTCTTCTCTGCCAAGTCTTTTAAATACTCTTGACGGGTCCTGGTGGCCATTGCACGGAACTTTTCTGATTTATGAGCAGCATTCTCTGCATTAATGACTTTGGCTAGTAAAAAGTCCCTGAACACATTTGATTTGGGAAAGGTGACACCTTTTGGGATAGGTGGTCCAAAGGATGGTACATCTCTGGATCTTGTCACAGCGACACTGGAAGAAACAGGGCAGTAAGAAAAAAAGCGGAGTATTTCATAGTATATGAATATAACAGTTTTTGAATAAAAATGCAGTCTCTCCCTCAATTTTCCTCTCCTTTTTTCAGCAATATGCCTTTTTAATCTTGCCAGGGTGGAGACTATGTCCCCCACACTGTATGAACAGAAGGCCTATTACTTTTGCATCTGAGAATTTTCTGAGCCATCCTCAGCAGCACAACTTAAAGAGAACTTCAAATGCAAAATCTCGGTTTTGGTAAAGTAATCATTCACATAGTGTAGTTCTGATTTTTTTTGTTTGTTTTTTAATATAACCAGACCATTTCTGATTCATCTCATTACACAATGGCTAGCATATAAGCTAGCTTCCTAGTGCTGAAAGACTCATCTGAAAGCAATGCCAAGTGTATGAAATGAAAAATACAAGAAATGCAGATAAAACGGACACATTAAAATGATAAATACGTTGAAGTCATCTCACAAGGCCATCTTCATTGTGAAGGTCAGCTTCTGGTGACCAAACACACAAATATGTCACACTACTCATCAAGTTTTAAATTTTTGGATCAAAAACCACACTACCCGATACTGTACTGCTTCTATTAGTGGCATGCAAGGAATGTATTTACTTCCTCACTGGGCAAAATTAGGTGCGCAAAACAGCTCAAAAAAATTAGAAATAAGAAATTTCTTATAAGCTTGAAGATATATATTAGAAATAGACGCTTTTTCAACTCTTTCTTTTAGTTTTCGTATGAAGTGAAGGACTGACCACACGTTGCCCTTAGGCATTGCTGCAAGCCTAGCTGTTCTCCCTGGCCAGCTCCTGTCTGATTCAGAGCAGCTGAGAACTGAGCAGCATCACTGAAAACTAAGCACTCTGGTCCTCTGCTATTCACTCTGGTCTGTCATAAGCTGAGATCACCAACCGTACTGCCACAGTTGTGACAAGAACTGCCCCTGATATGGTTCAAATTTGATTTACCACGTATCCATAACTAGATCTTGAAAGAAGGTCAGAAAAAACATTATTTTGGACGAAACTTCACAGCAATGGAGTTTTATAAAGAAAAATAAGATGGAAATGCTTATTTCCAGCACACTGCAAATGTACGTGGTGGTTCAACTGGAATGCTAATTGGTATTATTTTTATATTTTATTCTGACCTGACTCCTTAGCCCTAATTAAGAGAAATTCCCTAAAATCATTAACTGATATTGCAGAAACACTAGTAAAGCTCTGGCAGGAAAAACCAACTATAAAGCCACACAAATCCTTAACTATCTCTTCTGTTTTTTTTTTTTTTTTTTTTTTTATCTTATTTACTAGCAATTGATTTCAAAGATAGTGTGTCGTGTTTTCTTCAAAATGTATGCCAATATAGCTATAATTTTGCAACAGGGGGTGCTACATCTCTCGATCATCTTCAGCGGCCCTGGAGAGTCTATCTATTAAGAGACAGAAGCATCAGAGTTAAACACAATTACAATTAAAAAATACTGGTGAAATTTTGTTTGATTACGTTTTCAACATCATGAACTATGGGGATAAGAATTTAATTTTTAACATATGCTAGAGAAGTTTAAAAAGTGAATGATGCTGACAGAGAATCCAGACATTTTAAAGATTGTTTATCTTAGATGGGAGGGAGAATCACTGGCCACGACAGTGCTTGATTTTCTTCCTTTTATGTAGCTTTCAATATAAATTCCAGTATGATTTTTTGCTATATGGCTTCCTGTTTTGTCTAGAATCATGAATCTGTGAAACTGTTCCAAATAATTCAGTGAAGAAAAGAGGTCAAACTTACTTTGAAAAGCCTCCTAAAAAAACTTTTCATAATGGAATTCTATAAATTTAAAGCAAGTGTTGGTACTGAGAGGGAGGGGGAAGAGTGGGAGAGGAGGGGATTTTAAGCTTAAGGACAGTACACAGAGCACACAATGTTCTGGCAGACTCCGGTGGCCAATCTGTATGGATAGAGCAGCAGGATTGGGACCTAGCACCTAGTCAGTTCTGGAGTGAATATTGCCACTTCTGCAATTCTCTTCCCCCGCCCCTTCCCTTAAAATCTAAGCCTGCAGGGTCACCAAAGCTCAAGTTCTCAGATACTTTTTTGCACAAATAAAAATCAGTAAGGCTCATACTTGGGACAGAAATCTTGAAAGATAAAAAACAAAAGACTCAGAAGCCTGAAGGCAAGAAGTAGAACTCTGAGATACTGTGTTTGTTTAAATTTATTTTAGTAAAGTTTAAATTTATTTTAGTAACCTCTACCATGCTTTTTAAAAGGAAGAGATTCAATAAGGATTCAAGTAATCTAAAATAATAACTGGAAACAGATCTTTGTGTTAATTATACACAAATTCAAATGGAAAATATATCTGTATTCCTGATGAAGTATTTCCTACTTTCCCTCCAAATTCAGTTTCTCTACAGAGTAAGAGCTGAAACACATACCTAAAAGTTTAAGTATAAGCTGTGTCCGGATGAAATAAGCAGTAGAGTTTGTTTTTATAAGTACAACACAAAAATGAGACACATAAGCAAACTTTAGAAACCCTAAACAACCTCTCAAATACTGAAACTGCTTACGGCTCCTGATTTCTGCATTTTCAGGATGCAGAAACATACTCTGCAGATACAAAAACCCTAGCTAGGCTATATAATGCCAAGAAGCCCTTAAAACGGACAGCAACATAAACACTGTCTGCTCCAGGAAATTTTAATATATGTAAAGTTTAACACTGACTGGTACAGAAAGCACAGTGTGAGGAAGTTTTGCCAAGAAAAAAAAAAGGCACACCTTTGCTACTTATTTGAAAAACAAGTATCTATCATCCTAAGGAGGCTGGAATCAACAGCCTTAGCTCTTCTAAGTGCCGAATTAAACATTACAGGGAACACTTGTATTTCAGTTAGGACAATTTAATTCTAAAGCTACTTCAGTTCAAGGTAACTACTGTAAATTCATTAAATTGTCATTTCATATTCTAAATTAAAAAAGCAAACTTCTAAGAGTTTAAGTGATCAACAAATATTTTTAAATAAACATACTCTAAGAGTTTAAAATACAACTAGAGTAAAACGTTTTCATCTTAAAAAAGTGTAACTCAAAAATGCTGATCCCCCACACTTTCAGTTTGTTATAAAATTTACATTAAGTACGAATCTCATTTTGCAGTTCTGTAATTCTTCATCTTATTATCAGTTAGCATTTTCTGTTATTAGCTCATTAACTTTAAGGTCACACTAAGGTTTTTTGCTGTATGGTGCTCTGAATATTCATTTTTGAACAGAAAAAATAAGACATTTCAGACAAAATATTACAAGGAACTTCTTTCAGAGAAGTGTCTTCTTTCTAAAGAGTTAGCCGTACTTATTCCCAGTCTTCAATCCATAAACTTAGATTATTTGAAGAAAAATGAATTCATAAAAATCAAAATATCAGTACTTTTCTAGAATACTGTTATGAAGAGAATAAAAAGGAAAGTGAGAATGGAATTTAAAAATTATTCTACAATGCCTGATCACAGACAGATATTAAAAGCATTAACTTCACCACTGCTGCATTTACTTTATGTGCTCATGTGTTGGGTTTTTTTTCCCCCCAAAGAATGTTCTAAATTCACATGTCCCAAGATCCCTTCTACCCCAGTCTTTCATCACATTGCCCTCCTGAGAGCTGAGAAACATGGATTACATCCGCATTTCTGCACCGCTCCATGCTTTCTGTCACACGAGCGGTAGCTACCTGTAGCAGACGCTGTCAGTACAGGGGTTGTGCACTCTCACGATGACAAAGACATGCTGGAAGTGGGACCGAATGTTCTTTGGGCTGAACGGTTGCGCTCCAGGCTCCTGGAAAACTATTGTCACGATATCATTTCCAATATGTCGTTTTCTCAGAAGCTATAACAGAAAGGAAAAAAAAAAAAAAAAAAGAAAAAAAAAGAAAAAGGAGGGAGATGCATAAGTTGAAATACAATCTTTTACAATACAATTTCACAAATTTTCACTTTTCTTTCAATTATTTTTCTCTCATTATCAAATACTATTGTTCAATCTCTTAATCTAAATGACAATTCAAAGCTGAAAGCCAAAATACACGAGGATTTATATGATAAATAGCAGAGTATTAGTTACCTAATAAATTTGCTAGGAAAAGATTTTCTCAAAAACAACAAAAACACTGAAAAACCTGCTAGTATGTAATCAGTCATCAATCAGTGATGCACAAAGCTGGAAAACATTTATCGTTTTGCACATTTTTACAAGCCAGAGGCAAGTTTATTTCAAGTTGAAACTAGTCACCATTGTCCTGTAATAAATTTCTTACAGCCTTCTTTCACTAAATCCAAGACTGCAGCACAAGAGAAAGATAAATTAAAAAAATACTCTAAGATTTAGGCTACCAAAGCTAAAAAGCATGCTATGCTATCTTTTATCGTGTTTTCCTTGCTAGTAACAAATGAAAGTTGTAGTAATTATTCAATAGCTTAACTACTTGTGAGATGAAGAAAATAAAATTCTAAATAGATATGGTCCATCTTACCTGTTGCTTGTTGTTTGGAGTATACGGCAACATTGTAGAAACATGGAACATGATTTCATAGTCCTTGTATGTTGTATATAGAGAGTGAGTACCAGTTGAATCAGCTTCAGTTAAAGAGGGAAAAAAGAAGATGTAAACATTGCTATTTTTAAAATATTTTAAAAAACAATGTTTCATTACTATCGAAGACAAACATTAGGTAAGATGATAATTCCTACTCATCATTGATCCTAGCTTAAATGACAGTAAGTTAAAACTTACGCAGAATTTAATCACCTGCAAAAAAAAAAAAAAAAAAAAAAAAGACAACTCACACAGAGGGTACATAAAATTTTGTAGAAGTACTTTTGTAAATGATGAACTTCCTAGTGATAGGGAATTTCTACTAGAACATTCAGAGGAGAGTGTATCTGAGCATGAAAAATGTCAAACACAAAGAAATTCGCACATACAAACGTGTGTGCGTGCGTGCGTATAGCGTGTAAAAAATATACACACACACTTGCACGTACATAATATTGAAATCTACAGTAATGTAATAAAATAGTAAAAAGTACTCCAAACAGTAGACGTATTAACTTAGACGACACAGCTGAGTAGAAGTTTCCTAACGGCACGTTGCTGCTTTGTGCTAAGGCAATAAACCAGCCTGAATTCACTTTGCACACCGGGGAGGGCTTGCGTGGTTAAGATGTTCCATGCCTGTTAATTCATTTCTACTTTTTTTTTTTTTTTTTAATACCTCTTTCTCTTAATTTCTACAGCTAAAAATGTTTCCTTGTTCTTTTGTTTGGGGGGACAGGAGGGGAGAGGGGAAGAAGGTGAGGAAGGGAAAAAAGCAAATCCAGCTCTGAGAAAATTCATCAAAAAAAAGAAGTTTGAGTTCTAAGAAGTCACAGGAATGGAAAAGTAAGTTCACAGAGCAGAAAGCTAAAACAAAGGGAACGAACCAACTGCCAGCTTGCAACATAACTCAAAATATGGTATACGGTGCCCTTGGAAGAAGTCTTTCTTTGGAAACAGTATTTAATAGACATTGATATTCTAGAAAAAATGGACGAGTAGCAAGATGGCATAGTTTACAGGCACCGTTCAATATCTTAGGCTAATCAGAATGAAACCGAAGCGTAAGGAATGTGGGAAGGAGTTAGAAAGGAGGGTGGACAGAAACTGGGAATGAATGTCATGATTCTACACACAACAAAATACTGATACATATATAATACACAATATATAAAAGAACAAAATGGGTTCCTTTAAACATAAGGACTCTAAATTAACTGTAATGAAGTCAGATAAAACCTTCACTAAAACCAGTGCTTAATGGAAAGAAGAAACCAAAAACCTAAACAGGATGTTAGCATGCTTACGGATTATGATGGAAAAAGCCCACAATAATGACATTATAGTGCTGTATTGGTATATTAAGCAAAGGTACTCTCACCTGCTTTGGGTTCTGGTCACCCTATTTTAAAAGTTATAGAAGAAATAGATCCAGATAGATCCAGAAACAGGCCACAAAAATAATTACAAGTGGATGGTGGGACTTCCAAGTGGACAGAAAGTGATAAAAACTAAGATTATGAAGTATAGAAAGAAAAAAAAAAAAAAAAAGAAGAGGGGCCATTATTAAAGTTTACAAAGTGTTGGTTGAAGGCAACACGATTACAGACAAATTGGGAACTTGTTTTTACTCTTTCTGTCTAAAAAAAGATCTTGAAAAATGTTCCACTAAATTAAGAAGCAGTATGTTTGAAGCTGAAATAGTAAATATATGCCATTAAATTTAACTGCTGTCCTCAGTTCAAAAAGCCAGTTTTCAAACAGAATGGAAAAAGTAACTAGATCTATATATGGCAAAAAGCATTCCAGTTATTTACAGTTATATAAATATGATACTTTATTACACAATCCCAAATATTTTTAGCAATATTCTTTAAAGATCTGTTTAATATTATTCCTCAGCATAATTTACCAGCATAGATACCAAGTTGCAAAGAAATAACAGCCCTAAAATTTGTGAGGCATTCACAGTACCATAAATGTACAATATTTCTCCATCTAAAATTTAGCTATAGTTATGAGAAGAGATTTTAGTTTTTTTATCACACTGGGAATAATAAAATAAGGCTAACACTGCAATCAACGAGAACTGCAACTTCATCCATAAAATGAAACACAGCAGCTTCTACACTGCAAGTGTAAGATGTTGCATTTTCAATTCACCTATACCTAACAAAAAGGAAAGACATGAAAAAAATTATGAAATTTTATGAATTTTATGAAAAAAATCTCCGTAAATGATTCAAAAGAAATTAGGTTCTCTTTTCCAATGCTCAACATCTCTGCTATGAAAACCTAGCTAAACGCCAAATACATTCTTTTTAATGCTAATTGCAACAGCACAAAAGCTGAAGTGGAATCATTTTATTTTGCACTCAGTTCACAGAAGCTTGTATCATTGGCCTGAATGCTATAATGAATGCTGAAGGAGGCGGATGTACCTAAACATCAACATACTCCTCACTGGCTTTTTTTCTGTCCAGCTGCAAACATGCTAATTTGTACATCTTCCTTGACTAACAGAGCATACGAGTGCTGTAAGAAATTGGAAAAGAGGGGAGTGGGAAGAAGATGGGGCCCTCAAAAAGAGAGGGCTACTTATAGCACCATTTAACAACAGTGAAATAGAAAATTATGCCACAAAAATTGTAAGAGTAGAAAATCCAACTCATGCAATGTTTATAAAGAAAGCATGTTACAGGGAACTGTAGGAAAACAAAATTAAACAACACTGGGTGGGAGAAAGACTAACCACCAGTTATAAGGTTAAAAAATACCCCTATTAAAAAATATCATGTGGTTTATTTTCTAGTTTTTCCTAGTTATTTGCCCAAGTTCAGTATCTGTCAGACTTACTAAACCTACTTCCTTCTTCTGTTACACACTAGATTTTTTTAAATCTATTTAATATATTGTGTTGTTTTTATATTCTTCTAATGTCTTAACCAAAAAGTCATGCAGTATAAAAATTTTATCCAGAAATGTACCATTACCACCTAAGCTTATAATTTCAAATAGATTCTCCAAAAAAACCAGTGCCAGTTTATCTGCTTTTTTTCCAGCACCACCCACTCTATCCCTTTGCTGGACATCTATCTCAGGCTGCCAGGCCTGGCATTATGCAACCGATCTCACTTACAAATTTATAAAACCAAGAAATACGACTGAGTGAGGGGAAGGAAAACAAAGCCAGTGGTATAACTGAAAAATAAAAGAAAATGACTAAAGTTGCAATGTTAGAGAGAACTGTGCTGTTTATTTCTTTAAAGTGATGCCTGTAAAATTCCTAGCAACCACGGGACAGATGACATTTTCAAGCTCTACTTCCTATCCAAAGACTGCAGGCTGCCGGAGATAGACTGCTTCCCCTGTGGTAATTCTATAAATACACAAACAAACTTTAAAAGTAGCAGTTCTTCACAACAGTTGCACTGGCAGAGATCCAGAGCTAAAGTCCTTGAAGGATTACTATTCCAACATATATTTAAATAGGCTTTCCCTTAATAAGATGCATAAGATTCCCTCTTCTAAAAATTGGCTCTGTTACAGATACTTACCAATTAGGCCCTTAATTCTAATAATTCCTAGGAACGATAACTGTTCTGAAACACTTCTTTGCCATAGTGATTTTACTTTTCCAAGTGTGCATAAAATACAAATATCTAACCTTGTGAAAACTCTGCACAGAACATATACAAACCAGCTTCCTTCCACATCCTTCATCCTGTCTTACCTCACGCACCTGCTTTCTGTTGCCTGTAAAATACAGTCAAAGGTACGGAAAGCTAGCAAATCCGCCTGCGTTATAGCTCTGACCTTTCGTGCAGGTTAATAAACAGACATTCGCTTTAAGAGCATCCTTGCATTCAACTGTGCTGACGCTGAACAGGATTTTTCACTCCGGAAGCAGTTTCCTGAGTAATGAGACCGAAGAAGCCATGCCATGACGGTGGTCTCTAGCAACAGAAGAGCACGCAGCTGCAAACGGCAGGAGAGTTTCCCAGCTGTGCACCTGTACATACCTCAGCTGCCTAAACAAAATCCAACAGACCCGAATCTTGATGAAAAACCACCACTTCCCCACAGCCCAGGCCTTTCTGCGTGAGGTTTAGCATTTTGCCTACCAAAATGCGGCCTTATTTTTTCACTTTCAAGATGAAGTAGCACAGCAGGAACAACCACTCTTCAGTCTCCTCTCCGGTACAGAACGCAGATGTCCCTGAGACACAACAGCAGTAGGAAAAATGGAAACGGTTTGGAACAAATATGGGCTAAATGCTTCTCAACACACACTGCTACTCACGAGCGCACGGTAAAGCGCACCTCTTCTGTCGGCGGCCCCGCGGCGAGCAGCAGGCTGCGCGTGCTCACGACCGCAGGATAGCAAGACCCCGGCTGGTACAGAGAACCAGCAAAGGGCTCACACATCTATTTACATTTCACCATAAACTTCAGCAATACACCTAAATAAAGATCTTTCACCTAGTAAAAGATCGCTCCATGATAAAACCTAATTTTATGCGCATTCCTGCGTACTTCATAGGTGTCCTTACGCAGTCCGGTGAGCCTCGCGCAGCTTTCTGTACCGTTCCCAGAGACGGGTTTCTGAGAACGTCCATCAACGAACGCTATAGCCAAAGAGTTTTGCTTTTGTTTCCTCCTTCTTTGTGCTGCTTCCTCTGAACAGTAATGTCAGCTTAAAGTATTCATTCAGTCACAGCAACCCAAAAATCCACTGCGCTCAGTTTCTAGTAAAAGTCAGACACAGTCAGCCAAGTTGAAATTTCTGATTTCTAATCCCTATCCCTGTAGTACATGCAACAATGTTTTCTGAATGTAGTTATCCAACGAGTCTAGTGTTGTGCCCCCAAAACTTTATCTTCTCTTTCACCGCTGTCAATTCAGGCTTCGCACAGTGGAAACGAAAACACAGTGCTATCAAGACCAACTACAGAAGCGGTTTTTCCTTGTTCAGAGTTGGTGCTAACTAAACACGCTTCGTAAGAACTCACGGCTGCTGCGTGCTCGGCGCGTTTCCCCAGCGACCCTGCAGACAGCGCACCCCAACAGATCTCCGGCAACCCAGGTGTTCCTGCAGCTCCACCGATGAGTTTCTACAGGTACGAGCTTGCGAACCTCGACTGAACAAAACTCCGGGAGCACCTCGTAACAAACAGCTCCTGCCTGGAGCATCCCCCCTTCCTTCTGATCACAATAAACACCTCATGTCAAAGCCTCTCTTGATTTCGTATTCTTTTAGATATAAAATGGAGCTGATAGGTGTACTGGGTGCATACCCAGTTTGAGGAGAAAAAAAGGGAAAGAGAGAAAAAAGAAGGAAAACAAGGAAAACAAGGAAAACAAGGAAAACAAGGAAAACAAGGAAAACAAGGAAAACAAGGAAAAAGAAAAAAAAAAGAAAGAAAAAAAGAAAAAAGACATGCCAGTTCTCAACACAGCTTTATCACAAGAGGACAAACCTTGGAATCAGGACAGATCAGTTCAGATAAAAGTTTACATACATGTCCATTCAACCGGTGTTACATTTTAGTACAAGAGAACACCAAAACCTGAAAAAATTCTTTCCTAAACTCAGAAGCAACATGAAGGAATTAAAAAATAAATAAATAAAAATCAGCAGACAATTCTATTGTTAAGGAGAAAATCTCAAACAAGTACATATGACACGGTTACAGTTTTCACAGGTTTATCTGATCAGATGTATCAAATCTCAAGCACAAAGCATCACCTGCTAGAAATCAAGCGTGCATGGACTGTCACAAGGAAAAGGTTTTTTTTCAGATGTTTTACAAAACGAAACCAAAAGAAAGAGAACACAGTATTTTGCCTTAACTATTGAAGGCAACAGGGAGGCCCTAAGTATCAAACCACAAGCCATGAAAAGAAGTAGTAGTATTTTCTGTTTTTCACATCCTTTGATTTTTGACATAGTTTTTGTAACTGGTAAAGCACAGCATTGGAGTTGCAAAAAAGGAAAATCTAACCCTGGAATATATTGCATAATGTATCTGCAGTAAAGACAGGACTGTGTCACAGAAAGGCACTGTCTGGATCCCACCTGGAACACTGTAATCCCAGCCACGAGTATTAGAGAGACCAAACTCAAACTGGGACTGGTGCAGAGGACAGCTACCAGGTAACACTGCACATTTTGGGGAGAAATAGGGAATTCCGCATTTCTCATAAAACAAAGAGAACGGGCTTAAGGTTAGCATCACAAAAGCATAGAGGGGGCATGACTACAATGTGTAGATGCACTCAAGCAAGTAAATACAACGGAGGGAGTATAACTACTGAAACCAAAAGATAAAGTTGGCTCAACAGTAAATACGTGTAATATAGTCCGCTATATATTTAGATTTCTAACTGAAGCAAAAATTTTTTTTTCTTTTATGCCTCAGAAGAGTGATGATTGGAAGTGTGATGATAGGAATGATGACCAGGCTGATCAAGAACAGCTTGAGGGGGCTGCAGTTTGATTCCTGTAAGGATCAAGGACACAGGATGGACTATTGGGGTAGTAAAGCTAAGCTAAGCATGTTACTACATTTGTGATGGGAAAACAATCACAAGAGGACAGTCTTTGCTGCACTGAAGTTGATGAATGCTTTTCCACTTTCATGACTCAACTCTTTGAGTATTAGAACTAACCTATTTCTATGGAAATTTTGCAGCAAAAGAAATTAAACAAAGAAAAATTCTCTCTTGAGAATTTTTAAATATGTCTACAAATTGAATATACATAAAGTATGCAAAGGCTGATAAATCAGTATTTCATAAGCTTGACTCCCAAAACAGAATATTTCTTTTATAGGTACCTAAGATCATCTTTTCACTGCATTTTTTTTTTTTAAACAGCATTTGTTATGGTCAAAGCTGATAATACAACTGTTAGAAACAGTTTAATTTCCATAACTCTAAAGAAAAATCAAACAAGGGGGGGAACACATTTGATAGTAAAACAAAACCGTCTAGAAGAAAAAACTACATGCATCAGCCACAGCATAAAAGCAACAGACAACTAGCCAAAACGGACTTATAAAGATGGGTTCTCAGATTATTTTTGTTTTTGCGACAGTCTATTAATATATCAACTCTACTGATTACTTATTACACAATATACTGATGACCATTTTGCAACGCAGATAATGACTGCATAATCTACTAGTTTCTTGTTGGAACTTTGGTGAAAATTTCACACCAAATTAGCATTAAAATCCGATAATCATCAAAAATTAGGAAAGACCATATGGCATGGGTCAAATTATACGTTTGGTCTCCTTTAACTTCTAATATTGTGCAACTTTATAAAGCAAAGATTCTTTTTTTTTTTAGAACTCTGAGCAAAAAGTCAATTAGCAACTATGTGATATATTTCGCTCATTTAGGGAAAAAGATGAAAATGCCTTACTCTTTGTATCCAGCTGAGCACGATACTTTTCAAATCCCTTGAGTCGAACCCGTTCTCCCAGGAGCTGAAGAAACTCTTCAAAGGCTGGACCTGCTGATTCATTATTATACATTTCCTCTTCTGTGCTTTGCCCAGCTTTGCAATACATGATACCCACCTTAAGTTGGTAACTTAACTGCAAAGGGAAAGAGAAGAAAAATCTTACATGCACATCAAGTGATAGAGCAACCTATTCATTGAATTCACTTCATATTTTTATTAAACCCTTAATTCACAAATGAAAAATATCTAAGTATTAGTGTAATTAACTGTTCCAAATACTCCCTTTGTGTTCCACCATAATTGCTACGGCATATTTCATCTGAAGATGTCAAATTGTTTTCAAAAGTGAAATAAACATTAATGTTCCTTATTTTCTGGAAGACGACACTGTAGCATGGAAATGGTGAGTGTCTTGCAGTGAATCACAGTGCAAGTGTAGGCTGAGAAAATTTAGGAACTTGACTCTCTCACTCTTAGGTTGGTACCATGGTTACTATACCATGCTGAACCTTCCAAATAGAATGGGAGGGTGCAGCATTCACTCATTTCTATAATTAGTCAGAAAATTAACATTTCCTCATTTTTAAAAGAGAGAAATTAGTCACCTACTAATAATGCATTCAACTATTAGCAATGTTGAGACAATGGCATTTAGTTGGCCTTCTTTGACTTAAAAAAATTCAGCAGCAAACAGTTTTAAATATATTATTAACAAAGAAATTAAAATATACTTGTGGGTTTTACTTCTGTTTTTGCTATAAATGTTATAATATATATATATATATATAATTCATATATAATTTGCTATGTTCCTAATACGGCAGAAGTGAAAGGCAAAAAAAAAAAAAAAAAAAAAAAAAATTATCCGACCTCAATCATGATTTTTCAAAACAAACTGTTTCCACAGATTCCAAATTGATGCACCTGCAAAAGGGGCTGCATCTGCACCCTTTATGCCATATTACAGAAACTGAAGACATAAAATGGAGGAAAGCAGCACTCAACAGCCATTTACTACCGTTTCCAAAAACGGTTTCACAAGTAGGAACTCCGACTGGTAGGGTGCAAAGGAGTCTCTGGGTTTATGCAGGTAACTCATTTAGAAAAAATACATACTTACTGCAGGGTATCTCTCCTCCTCCATGTATTTTTCTGCATAAGTTCCATTTTAAGCAAATGCCATTTTGCTAGCGGATAATAGTGAAAAAGTCTATCAAAACTGGCTTGAGATTTAAAAGTTTGGACTAAAGATTAGTATGAAGCGAAAACAGGTATTTGTAATGGCACTGAAAGCCAAGTCATCCAAATACAATGTGACTGGTCTTGAAAGGACACTAGTTCATACATGGGCCATGATATGCGAAGTTTTAGCATCTGCTGGGATGATACCAGCAGACATAATTAAAATGAAATTTATAATAAGCTAAAACTAATATTTACAACGGGCTATTTAAAAGGTCTTAGAAATGGTTCTACTTCATCACCCAGTGAAATTATGGGCCTAGGTTAAAGAAGAACTTTGGAAACTGCAGTTTTACTGCATTCTTCTTTTAACATATGTTAAGATGGATGATGACAGGGATAAGTTACTAGCCATAAAGAAAATAAAGAAAAAGGAAACGAAAGGACCCACCTGGCTTAATTACTCCTGTTCACAGAGTTAAGCAGATGTAATGATTTGTAATTCTAGGTTGTTTCTTCCCCCCACCTCACCCCAAAATGTTTTGTTCCTATCCTCTGACACAATGACTACCTGACTTGCATCTTGTGAATCTGACCAAGTTTCTTATGTAAAAGATGACTGCAGGTTTAAGTCTACTTCTTATGAATGAAAAATCTAGACCTACTTCCAAAACTGCAACTGAACAGAGAAAAAGAACCACACATACCTCCACATAACAACAACAAACTATTTTGGGCCTTGAAGTAACGCTATTTTCTTTTCTCTCTCATTTGTCATTACTAGCTATTTAAAACGCTTTCCCCTTTTAACTATAAAGAAAACATGCTCTTTAAACATCAGAGAGCCAGCCAACAATGTTCACCTTCAAGCACGGTTACGGCATACTTTGGGCACCAGAGTAGTTGGACTTGATATAACAAAGACATTAATTGACAAACAAATGTTGAGTATGTGCAAATTAACATTACAATTTATTATCATCATCGTAATCTATTTTAACCCTCCATTTTTTTAAAAAAGTTTCAGAACAGTTATCGTTACACAAAATACTCAGAACAGTCCAGCTATATTTGAATAGCACGCTTTAGGGTTTTTTTTTGGGGGGGGGAGGGGTTATTCCCTCCTTCCCCCCCCAAACAAGACCTGCTGCATAAGGAATTTTGATTTAAATTTTGATTTCAATTTTCTCAGTAAGCGTAGGAGCCAGATATGGGTCTAGGGGTACATTTCCGTGATCTCAGCTGAACCGCTGAACTACGTGATCCCGTTCACTGCAAGCTGTGACCTCCCAGCAGCCAAAGAGGCCACCTGCCCCAACAGCTACCTGCTCCTGCAGAGAACTGGGACCAACTACTACCAGTATATAGGAAGGTTGAAAAGAGAGTAGGGAAGAGAGGAAGGGTGGTGAGAGGCAGCATTGCTGCTGCTGTTTCTTCCAGACCTGCTACCATCACTTTCCATATTATCAGTTGCAAGTTCCATCTTGGACTGTTCAGGCAACACCGATTGCCCACGTAGGCTCTTTACTTACTCCAAGGGAAATATGATGGATGAAAGCATCTTGTGGAACCACAGTGCCTTAACTGCACTGCTAATTACAAGAATTTCTAGTAACTTTACTTAAGGATTACCTCAGATATTTGAGGACAAAGGAAATCATTTTCACCACGCACACCTACACACTATTTAAGCTTCCATTTCAGGTGAAGGAAAGATTTTTCCAAGGCATAAGCAGGAATGTGAACTGCAACTTTCAAGAGCAACCACCTGACTGTTCCTTATACCTATGAAAATGTCAGCCTGAGGAATCAGCAAAGGCTATCCAAAGAAATGATGTCTCCTACCTATGTTCTTATTTTTGCTGAACTTCAGATGGAAAAAAGTTTGAGGGCAATGACCTGTTACTTCTGAATTAAGGAAGCAGATCCAAGGGGAGAAAGGCATGCAGTTCCTTCACTTCCTTCTGCTAAACCTAAGGTCCTTAGAAGTGTGCAATTCAAAGGAAGAGAGAAAGAAGAGGTTGAAGGATGAATTATGCTGAGGTAAAACTCTTACCAAGTAGTCTCATTTTAATGATAAAAAGTCTTTAAATAATTATAGATGTGGGAGAAGTGCACTTCAAGTATTTGCCTAGTGCTCGGTGAAAGACCATGCAAAGCATATGTTGGACTTAACTAGTCAGCAATTTTATATCATAAATACAGAGCTATATTAAAAATTGGCTGACATTTCACAGTATTTCTGTGAATGAGGAATCACTGTAAAGATAAACTTCTACTGGGATAGATCAGTAATTGCCCTATGTTATTCAAATTTAAAATCACATACAAAAGTAAAACTGAAGTTATCAATGAACTCTACATTCAAGACAAAGACTAGTAGCTGGTAATTAACCACACTGCTAGTGCAGCTTTACAGAAGGCTGGATTGCTTTCTGAATACAGGATCACTCATATGAAGGCATTTTAATAAAGCCAATACAAGCCAAGCGAACCATATGCACAGAAGAAAAGATGCTAGCAACTATGACTTTAACAAGTAGCGTTCACCTCCTTCTGCACTGCTGGTATCAGAATATCTCATGCCGTTCAGGTGTCTACATTCTGGAGGTATTAAAATATTAGAATAGATGAAGCTCAGCCATAAAATGATACAAAATTCAGAGAAAATACATTGCAGTAGGAGACTTGAAAAGTGCAATCTGTTTAATTCATCATAAACAAGATCAACAGATGATTTAGTCACAGCATACAAAAACCTTTACAGAAGATGAGGCTCATAAAAGCATACTAAAGATGCAGCACAGATAGAATAGAAGAAAGTCTGAAAGGTGTAAACAGATAAATTAAGTGCATTTTTTTAAAAAACATGAAAACAATCAATTGCTTTAAAACTTGTCTGTCTACCTTAGTTGAAACTGGTGCGTTCCTGGAAAGTAAGCATACACATTTGGCTCAGTGAAGGTGTTATGGGGTGAAATACAACAGTTTGAGATAGACAGAAGTCAGGCTAAGGTCACCCTATATTCATAAAATCTTAAATTTACAAAGCATCCTATTTGCTATATCAAACAGGCACCTGTTCCTGCTGTAATGAAACAGTGTGGCACTCAAAAAGAGAAAGGGATAAACAGTCTGTGTACCTAATTAGAGGAGCAGCTGTTATCCAAAATTTTGTGACAGCCTGGAACTGATAAAGAATGAAGCTTCTAATTAGTACAGAGTGTGCTTATCTTTTTCTGTTTAAAGTGTCAAACTGTTTCATCACCACAAAAACAGAAAAGTACTTTGATGTAGAAAATACATTTTAACTATCTATTGTCCTTAATGATTTTCAAAAGTACCATGTCAAGTAGCAATGAAAAAATACACAATACCATATTGTGGGATATTAAGGACATACAGGATAGGAAATAATTTCAGATTATTTTAGACATTATCAAATTTTAAGAAAGGCATGCTAAATCACTTTTATACCTGCATATTTAACTCAAATAATTTCAGAAAAAAAATATTTAAATAGAATTTTTAGATAGATTTTTTTTCCCTTTGTGATTTCTTTTTTTTCCCGTAAACAATACTATTCAGACTCCAGTTCTTGACAGGCATGTCTAGAATGTACTGTCCTCTGAATCTGAAGGCTCATTTATGGAGCCATGCTAGATTAAATTCCATTTTCTCCACTACTGAAACAGAGAACTATGTGAAGAGATTGATAGCCAAGTCAAGATATCCTTGACTGCTATAGTGCCTGGCAGAAACTTGGTTCTGGATGAAGGGCAAGTTAGATTTAGCCTGAGATAACAGATTACAAACACGAAATATGTATTTTCAAACACTGTTGTCATCATCTAAGGAGGATGATATTCAGGTCTCCAACCTATAAGGTGAGCGCATGAAAGTAAAAAGTTATACTGAAATGCACGAATGTCTACAAATCTCTTTCAAAAGACATTTCTTCAAGCAGTCCTAAAAATCCTAAATAGCTAGGCTATGGAAACACAAAGGCTCTCATTTTGACAAGTAACTGCCTGCAAGTCAGAAAGCAATGGAATAAAATGAGTGAGCAGGGACCTGAGCACTGACATATCATATTCAGATCAAACTTCAGCAAGCTGATAAAGGTGAGGAGTAGAAAGGTGGACAAAACTGGACAACTGGACAAAAAACTGGACAAAAGAATGGTAGTTGAACCCAACTTTGTATCTGTAGCAAGGAATAAGGAATTATTAAGAAGAGAAGAGAGAACAACAATGCTTTCTCCCTTTTTAGATAGATACCGATTAGATCTTTTTCATTTTTATGATGTCTATATTTCAGTGTTAGCTGGAATAAACAACAAAGATTTTAGTTCTGCACAGGAAAAGCTGCTCAGTAGCAGAAGAAAACTAGAAGAAAGAGATAATTCCAGCACTCAAAACAGAGTTGTTAAATGTCACTGTCAAAAGTTGTTAATCATAAAATTCACTTTACTCACAATCTTTCATTTTGCTAAGTCTGAGCTATGGAATTCTTTTTTCTCCCAACAATTCCTTAATACTGCTAACAAACCTTGGTCCCATTTTTAAAAGATTGATAACTACCATGTAATTGAAAATCACTTGTAGGCAGGCTTGTAGGCTGAGAATATTTTGCAATGTGTCTTGTTTCAGAGAAAGTAGGAGGATGGAGGAGAAGGAAAAAAAAACAAAAAACAAAAAACAAGAAAGGCAGCACTCCAGTTACCTGTTGTGCCAAATAGAAATACTCAGTGTAGCTTAATTATTACAGTAAAACATACAGGAACCTGGAATATTTCCACATATAATAGATATATTTTATATACTACAATGGTGTAATAAGAAAACCAGAACAACCCAAAAAATACCCCAGCCTTAAAATACAATCACTTAATCTCTTTTAAAGTAAATTGAAATGGACAATTGCCATAACATTAATCCGAGCACTTACTCTTCTTTAACTGGCGATATTTTCCTCAATGGATGGACAAATGCAGATACATGCTTTTAACGTTATACAATGTCTTTATTATCAAACTATATAAGGTTTATATTGCTGAAGGGAACCGTTCCCATCAGCAATAAGATGGTTGGAATTAAGATTTTATATAACTATGATTTTAGAAAGCTGCAAGCAAGATCTATTTTAATCACTGTTTAGACTATTCAGTGCAGTGAGACTGATCTTATATACACACTAAATATTCTGCAAAATCTGGGGGAAAGACACGCAACCCTTACAAACAACAAGTTTTGGTTTAAATGGGACATTTTACTTGACTGACTTAAATTACACAAAATTAAAGGATAACTTTTGTATGACAGGCAGTAATCTGCCAGTTTAAGACGATTTGTCTTGTTCTATGACTTTGCACTTACCCCCTGTTCATCCAACTTCATAAGCTGTTCCGTAACTTTAGGAGTGTTGAAGGCCAGCCTGAGGCAATGGATGTTCAGCTCAGGAACCACATACTCGAGCACTTCTTTTAGGGGAAGTCCTCTGGCTGTGCAATGCTTTGCCGTTGAAGGTATAGCATCTTCCAGCACAGAGCCTCTTAACGTCATAAGCTAAAGGAACAAAAATAAAAGTATTTTTTTAATGCTTTATATATTGACATATACACAGAGAAAGAAGAGAGGACTCGGGGAGATTTTATCAATGTTTATAAATAGCTGATGGGAAGACGTAAAGAAGAGAGCCAAACCCCTCACAATATTTCCCCGTGACAGGAAGACAGGCAACAGGCACTAACTGAAAAACAAGATAATTTCATTTGAACATCAGAAAACACTTCCTTACTGTGAGGGTGGTTGAACACTGGAGCAGCAGGTTGCCCAGACTGTGGAGTCTCCATCCATAGAGATACTCAAAACTGGACCTTGTTCTAAGCAATCTGCTAAGGCTGACCTTGCTGAAACACTGAGGATCATTTCCAGAGGTCTCTCCCAAACCCAGCTATTCTGTGAAAAGGTTCTTTAGCAATAGCGTGGAGCAAAATATATCATCTTTCCAATTCTCTATAGAGTCTGAGCGTATTAAGTAACTCACGTGAAAGTACTGACATGCACAATGTCCCTCATCCTGACAGCTAACAGTAGTCAGAATGCTTCAAAAGATTCAGATGACTTCATAAATTTAGGTTTTATAGGAAATTAATGCTTGAAGAAGATTAACAGGAGTTTTCAACTATCTTACATGATTTGATGTAGCAGGTCAAAGTAGAACTAATGATGGAACTATGAACAAAACATACTGCACATACTTAACAGTGGTTAACAAGCTAGACACTCCCTAAGGCCAACAAATATCAAACACCTGGTGTTTCACTTTAGGTCAGTACAGCAGCATATACTTCCAGAAATGTCCTCTAGACTCGCTAAAATCTTGCATTTTATTTTTAATTGAATCTAAGCAAAAACATGACAAGAAAGTGCTAGGCTTATTGCAATGCAGACTAAATGTTGTATCTATTCATAGAAAGGCTTTGTAATTCAGACTTTTTCACATTTCATAGCTAACGTACTTCAGTTCTAGCCTAGACATAACACAATGAGGAAAAGGGAAAGAATTTATTCTGCCTTCTCCTTCTGAGTTTGATTGGTGATTTGGACATTCTTTGCTAGAAACCGGACAGTAGCCAAAAAAAATTTGCATATGGGAGGTAACAGAATAGCTTTTACAATAGTAACTGGTGAGATTTAAATTAGCAATCATGTTCAAAAACTTATCTGTCCAATTTTTTCCCCAAGAACTCTATCCAATTGACATATCAATGCAAAAAATTCTTCAAAAAGACATTTTTCCAAAACTATGCACTATATTCTTTGCTAGCAATCAAAACTAAGTCATGACAAGAGATTTTTGCTCACAAAAAAAAGATATGTTAGAATGAAAAAAAAACCCCAAATTCCAAATTCAGAAATAGGCTTCTACTTTACTCGACATAAAAAGTGCCTGCATTTCGTTAAAGCACAGGGTAGTCTGTAAACTTAATTTCAGTTTTTGTTGAGCAGATTTTTTGTTTAAGCAGAGCCCAGCTGTCCACTGAACTGCATTTAACTTGAATTCTTATATAACAAATTTAGCTCAGTATCCATCTGAATGTCCTTAAGAAAACAACTTGTTAGCCTCTTACATAATTGTACCATAAGGTCATGGTGAGAAGAAAAGTTTCAATAGCTTTTCAGGTTATGTGTAAAAATATCAACTAAGCAAGTTGCTGAAAGACAGCTGGAAAAATATGCATTTATTCTTGGATTTTTTTTTGTTTTTACTTCTTCTAATGATTTCTTTTCCCCATGTTTCTAATAAAACTTGATGATCCTCCACATCACTAGAAATCACCCCTGCAGAATACGTTATCTCCATTTATGAGAACAAAATTTTTATTTATTCACAAAATAAGTCTGTGGTTAAATCCTTGCCATATATTCTAGCAAACATATATCTTAGTTCCAATCTAGAGGTATGCTTTCTAGCAACACGAGAAGAGTTTATTCTCCTTTCCCTTCTGACATTTGTTTTGTGTCTGAGACTTATGTTCATCACAACCTGGACAGAAGTCAACCAAACCACTTCGTGCACGGATGGTAACAGAACAGCTCTCACCTAGTAACTTATACTGACTACCTGTTGGCTAAACCAGTAACAGTTTAAACTCTATCTGCAGGGATGGATAAATGCCCTTTAAAAATACTACCCTCTTTTGTAACTGATGAAACTCTTTGAAGAGCCATTTATTTGAGAAGGAAGCATTTAGTGGAGACCAGTATTGCTTCACAGACATATGTGAAGCAACGAACACTTGTTTCAGGTTGTATCTTTGCCTCTCCAGAATTTTACCAGTAAGAGACATTTATGAGCAGCAGGGAGACAGCAGCACCCACATGAACACAAGCATGAACAATACTCTTAACTGCTGTTGAATATCAGTACTTTCTGATGCTTAGATTTACAAACCAACAGTCTAATAATTTTACTAGAGTCTGAATATTTTCATTATAGTGGCTGTAAAGTTATTCTCCGCAGAAATGAAAATAAGCAGAAACTTATGAAGTACCTTTGCTAAAAGCAGCACTGAAATTTGGGATAGCATCTTGAATAGGATAAGAAAAGAAAGTGGATATGAAATTTTCCAAGCTGGAAGGTAGAAAGTATACCTCTATTTTATTTCACTTTTAAAAGTATACAAAGAAAGACATGATCCCTCTAGTATCAGATGAGGAAAAAAAAAAAAAAAAAGACTATCAAAAATAAAAGCTGGATGAAAAGGCTGCACTTGCAATTTCTCACACAGCTACCGCTTGGAGGAAACCACAAAGCCCCGACTCTGCCTGTGACTAGAGGTTCTACTTTCTGCAATTCTCCCACTGCTCTCCAGTCTACCCACTGCCGCACATGAAACTACGTGAAATAATTTTTCACTTCCTTTGCTTGCCTAAAGTTAATAAAGCTCTCAAATTTCTCAAATTTTAACCAAAACAATTCCCACGCACACTTTCCATCTGTGTTGGATGTTACAGAATAACTCACTTACTGATACACTTGCCCGTATTACGTATAATGAAAACACATTGCCTTTTGCCTGTATTGTATAATGAAAATACATTGCCTTTTTTGGTCAGGAGATTCCTGGATAGTATTTACGTAGAAAAGGTGGAAATCTGTTGACATTCAAAAGCCCACAAGCTCCACGCAAAGCACTTGGTCTTCCCTGCTCCCTACTCCCTTTCCTGTACTGCTTACCTCACTGGTTCTGAATATGATCCGGTAGTTGTACTGAGGTCCGTTTTCTTTGATTTCTTCTGGTTTTTCTCTTCTTATGCTCACTGCCACTGGCCCCAGGTTCTCATCTGCCCCAAAATAGTTCCAATGTTCTTGTATAAAAAAACAAAAACAAAAAAGTCCATCTTACTCTTTGCACAGCAACTATATTTTCATGCTTAATTGTTGCAGAGGAAATGAATTGTCGGCTCCACTAGAGTCCGTAAGAGTACGTCTACAGTGGTACCAAAATTTTGTTCTGTTCTTCAGTTCTGAGATTCATTTATAGAAGAAAGTCGAAATTCAACATTGCACCTCTGCTTTTATAGGTCAAAAATAAGATACACCTCTTACGTTGTCTCTTACAGTGAAACCAATTTCACTTATGTTGAGCTAAATACAGCCAATTTCCCCTCATTAAAAATAAAAATGAGGAAACCAAACACATTTAAGAAAGAAACACTGTAACCTGGATATTAAAATGTGAACAACTGTACTAAAAAAAAGGATGTAGATTCATTTTGTTATGGAAAAAGCAGAGTAATGTACTGGCATGTCATGTTTGTCATTCATTGTAAAAGGTAGGAAAAAATCAGGGAGTTGAAAAGAGGATGAGCACTTGTTTATAGCAAACCTGAAATTATAACTACCATAGGAAGAAAAAAAATGCAAGAAATGGACTAAACTGCTTTATTATTTAACAGTGAAGTGCTGAACAATAATGTTAGGACTAAAGTAAAAATGTTAAGAATTGAGCTTAAAACTAGCTAAATTGCAGAGGTGGTAGAGAGACAGAGGGCTGGAGAAATTGCTCTCTAGTTGAATAGATTATTTGTGATAAAGCTTACGTTTAACTGTGTGTGTGTGTGTGCGCGCGCACACACACACACACACACAGAGCACAAAATTTTATAGTTCTATAAAACCATAACAAAAAATTATGCTAGGCAAGTGCATCCGGAAATTAAAGGTCAACTATGTAAGAGACTGGTGTTAAAAACTGTTTTTGTCTGGACTATTTTATCTGACGATAGAGGTACAGCACCACGAATGCAGCCACATATAAACAAAGTTGTACATATCTCATGACAATAACTGAATTCAAGTATGCAATACCTTCAAGGAAAGTCTAAGAGAAACTGTCAATAAAAGTCAAATATCTTCCAAGGAAAGTAAGTCCTTCCACAACATCCCTGTCCGTACACTGCATGTCCAGCTACCTCCCTCAAGCCAGCCCGTGGGGGGGCCTCCATGGGCTGAAATGACCGCAGCCACCTCAGTGCAGGCCGTCGAGGAACTTCAGATCTCCCAATGGACGAGTCTAAATAAAAATATTCATTTTTCTGGCAGAAATTTGAAAGTTTCCCTTGTAGAAAAATCCAATTACACGTATTTGATTTTGAGCGAGGAAGTTTTTATGCTTTTCAGGTACCTTATTTACCTATGGATACTTTTTCTTATTGAGGTTATTTTCTAGTTGAACTAGAATTAAAAATCCAAAACACTTAGCCTCAGAATGAAACCATGAAAACATCTTCTTCAGATTCTACCACAGCATTTACTTTTTCCATTTAAAAAGACTCATTTTGAGGTATTTCAGCTATTTTGTAAAAATTGTATTTAAATTAAAAGAAAAATAATGTCTACTGCATAGACGTAGGCACACAAATTAGAAAATGTTGTCCCTGATATTAAATTTATAAGTACAATAAGAAAAGGTTCAGCAGTTCTCAGGAAACAAGAGGATAGCATTTTTCCACCACTAGGAAAATAAATGCCTTAAAGTCAGCTCACCTTCACAACATAGTTGCAGCATAAGATGAATTTCTCAATGCATTTCATACAACAACCCACAAACACTGGATACGTGCTTAGTACCTCCAACAAAGAACAAAACAAAACAAAAACCCCCAAATCACACAGGAAGGAGAGCAAAGGCTGGTGTGGGGTTAACAGACGTGAGGAGGTGGACATGCAAATGACCATAAGGAATGTAGAAGCACAACCGGAGAAGTTAAGGCAATGTAAAATAAAGAGGAGACATATTTAGGTAGGAAAGAATAAAATGCAAGGTAGGGTACCAAAGGATAGCTAGATCATGACTGAATTACCCCGTATCAGTCTTAGATTAAGCCTACTGTATTTCCTGATTTAAGAGTCAATCAGTTACGGTATCAGTCTGGATTACCAAAAAAATCAGAATATCTCATGCAACTTATGAATCAATTAAAGTGGAGAAAGATAATGACTGAGTGCTATAAGGGAAGATAAGGAACTGGCTAACAGGAAAAGTTTTAGGTACAGAAAAAATGTTGATGGAGATGAGGGCCTGGTCTTGGAACTGATCTTGCTTAATACCTTTTTTGATAATCTTGGCATGAGAATGAGGAACGTGCTGGTGCCAAAGCCAGGAGGCATCGGCAACACTGGATGACAGTCATGTCATACAAGAGCAACTGGATGGCCAAGGACGGCAAGAGCGAAGGAAACACACAATCACGTCATGTACTTACAGACTAATACAAAGAAATTCTTCAACAGACAGGGATGGAATATGGAGATACTAATTAGCCCTAGGATGACTATGAGAAAATAATGTAATGCAGACTTAAAAAAAACAAAAAACAAAACAAAAAACACAGAAAAATGATTCCCTGATCAACCAGTTGAAGATTGACAGGGTTGTACTCATGCAATTATACAAACATTTAGGAGACTTCATCCAGAATATATGTACAAATCTGGTGCCCACACTGAGGAAAGAAATTCAACCCAGAGGCTGCCACAGGGAAAGCCTGCAATGATCACGTAAGTGAAAAGATCGTAATATAAGAGAAGACCCAAAGAAGCTTGCCTTGCCTAGCCCAGCAAAGTGAAGGCATAGAGAAATATGACTGCTCTGGGGATGGGTGGATAAAGCAGGAAGAAATGTATTCAGATTTAAGAACAGCATTGCCAAGGAACGAACAGAGAAAAACCAGCCACGAATACATCTATGCGGGAAACAAGACAGTATCTAATTACCAAAGAAAATTAAGCTCTGAAATAGCTTTACAGTAGTAGCATTGAAAAGTGACCTAACTACTTTTAAAAATGCACCTTTATCAGTTTATGAAGGGGATT
This sequence comes from Rhea pennata, assembly GCF_028389875.1. NCBI lineage: Eukaryota > Metazoa > Chordata > Aves > Rheiformes > Rheidae > Rhea > Rhea pennata. The sequence continues at coordinate 14,059,409 of NC_084667.1, read as the reverse complement.
ATATGATGAAGCCTCCTGTGACAGCACAGATCGGGAAGGACTTCTCTGGACACTGTGCCTAGGCTCCTGCACCTCGACATAGCTTGGTAAAGCTTATGAACCAAACCTTAAGTCGTCAAGACCATGTAGAACTGTATTGTGAAATACAAAGTCCTTTCAAAATATACGGATACCTCTTTGAGCATCAATTACTACCACTTGGAGGAAGTCACTAGTGAAATTCCTAGAAAATTAAGTTGAAATGTTCTGTTCTTAACATCAGCAAAAAAAAAAAAAAAAAAAAAAAAAAAAGAGAGAGACTGAGAGGAACCTACCCTCTCAAACACCTCAGTGATGTCCCACTTCTACTATACCATAACTACACTTCAGCCTTATTCTGCACTTTTCCTTGGAACTCTTATGGTAACCATACATCTGTTTCCTTCCATAAAGCAAGAACTGGTTGCTACAACAAATCCATAGCTTTTTCTGTATGCACATTTGCATATACTCATGCAAACGGGAGTGCTGAAGCAAGTTATTTTCTGTGTCGTTCACTGTACAGATTTTTCTTATACATGATGTGTCATTTGGATGATTAGGTTCAAAATTATTCAGGAGGTAGCTACTGGTCAGGTACCACTGTAACAACCCGAAGGTCAAATAATCACCATAGGTATCAGGACTTGGACACTTTCCAGAAACAGTAAATAGCTACTGCAGAAGAAAAATAATTTCATTATGAGAAGGAAAAGGCTGTCCAATTTCCAAAGCATTAGCAGCATAGAGCTGAAAAGATGAACACCACAGGATGATTTTTAAATAAAAAAAATAGTTTGTATATGCTTCTTAACAACTGCTGCATCTAATCTGCAATGTTGATACCTTAAATGGATACAGCTTCTATACAAGTAAATAAAAAAATGCAGGAAAAAAATCAATAAATAATTTAAAAAGGCTTTTTACACACTGAAGATAATTTTCTTGTTGTTGGCAAGCATGCATTGCTAGGTCTTTTCTACAGCAAAACTCCTATAGAAAAAAACATTTTAATGAAAGATCCTGTCAGTTATAGAAAAATTCAGCCCTGAATCAACATTAGATATTTCTAATAGCAGATCTGTTGCAGAAAATAATAATAAAAAATAAATTTTATAAATAATTCAAGAATTTGTCATTTGAAAATTGAGTCCCTTCTCTGGGTCTTTGCTTCCAAGATGAAGAAAAGATCCAAGGAAATGAGATTTATTTTTAAGTTCCTGTAGGACTCTTGGCCTAAAAAAATTTGTCTTTACTGTGAAACGCTGTCAAGACTCTGTCAAAAATTGCATTATAAAAATGTGCCAGTTATAAACATTCTAACTCAAGTGGTTAACCAAAAAAGAATTTTTAAAATTTTTTAAATCCATGCTCTCTAGACACATTCATTGCTATTCTCCTTTTCCAAGGCATTTTTAAGTTTACATTATAGCTCATATTTTGCTCATACACAGTAAGCAAAGGAAATAACTCTTCAGAGCTAACACACACCTGAGTTGCAGAATTCCCTGTGGCAGGAGTAACCGGAACGCTAACAGTTTACACGGCGCAACAAGCAACGGGACATAGAAAGCAAATCCAAAGACTACCAAACATGAACGATACTACCCCTAGCTTCGGAAGCCCACCAGCTGCAGCTCCCCGGAGGCTGGGAAGTACACCAGGGAGGGACTACTACTCTTTTGTCCTGTTCTTACTCTTCCTCAGGCATCTGCTGCTGACCACTGCCAGAAGATAAGACTAGACAAAATTGTGAGTTGACTTAAGAGGACTGTTCCATTTTTGGGGAACTGTATATGGGGTTTTATGGCCAGGGGCAGTCACTTCAATTTTAAGTGTTGCAGTTAATAGTACGGAATTAATTAGGGGGGGGGACTGGAAAGCTGTGTGTTTGGGTAAGTCTCACACTCCCATGCGCTAAGACTTCTCTTACACTTCAGCAGAAAGCCCTGAACAAGCTGATGTTCCTCCTTTGTGTCCTGACACATTTTTTTTTAAATCAAAACTGAAGCTGATCAGCTGCCTTAGCATGTATTTTCTCAGGATATTAATTACAAAACCTTATTCTCATCACAACCATAGGACAAATCAGAATATTATACTGCTCAGCAAGGAAAAAAGTACACAGTCTACAAATTAAACCTCAGTACAGTCAGTTGAAATGTAGCTTGTTGATGTTTTCCCCATCAGCAATACTGACTCCTTATATTCAGTGCCATTGTATAGAAAAGAGGAAAGAAACTTCCAGCCTGCTGTCATTCTGACTGATTCTATGAAATATCATATTTAGGGAGAAAATCTTTTATTTAAGTAATTGCACATTTTTTCCCCCATTATACTTTGATCAGCACTAGCACACTTCTAAAGATTTTTATTAATAATTACCTCATACTCATATATTTTGGCAGGTATTCCAATTTCATTTCAGAGGGCCCAGAAACATGCCCCTTGGACATTACACCAAGTCGCACGAGCTGAAAGTGCATATTCACTGTGGTGCAGATAAGAAATCACACTGACACTGAACTGAAGCTAACGTTACTCTTTTCACGCTATTACAACCTGGAAGTACAGCAAACGTCTCTAATAAAGAGGAAACATCTTAAAAAAAAAACAAACAAAAAACCCCCCAAATCACCCTGTATTCATTTAAGATAAAAAGCACAGAGGAAACCCTGTTATCACAAAACACAACAGGTCAAAAAGCGTCTTTTCAGAACTTAGGGTTAAGAAGGGAAAACGCCATAGAGAAAGATGTCGAACAGCCTTGTAAAATTCAAATGAATCCTAAAGAACAGTCAACCTCCTTTATTAAGCTTTTCCCATGTTCAATTATCCTTTCTGTTAAGAGGTTAATCTTATTTCAAGGCCAGATTTGTGTAAGTTTTACAAATTTGTTCTTGCGATGGCTTTTTTTTTCTCTTTTTTTTTTCCCCCTGTTACCACAGATCTCAGTTCCTGTAAAAGTCTGGATTTATAGTTCTAATTAGGGTACTAATTAAAAGTCCTTCCTCAAATAGATCTTTATTAATATACCTTTAGACAGTCACCTCGCAAATACATCTTTACAATGCAAGAATAATATTCATCTCATGTAAATATAAACACCTACATCAGTGTTAGTTATCTAGGATCCCTGTGTACTGAATGTAGGAAAATAAGACTGTAATTCATACCATCCTGTAATGTTCATTTCTCTCCACTGATTATTCAGGGAGTCTGGATGATTAGTTCAGATATAAGGCAGAGGAGCTGAATTCAGCTGTAAGACCCAATATCTGTACATTTTTGTAACTTCCACTAAGCTTTCTCCACTGGTATTTTCACATTTAGAAGTCTGGACCCCCAGACTTGGACATTATTTTAGCAACAGTCTTACCAGGATTCTGCAAAGGGTCAAAGAACATCTTAATTTTACCTTGGTATTTCTTTTACATACAAGAATTATTGTTCATCCATAAAGTTATTCAAAACTCAGTGTAGCTAACGCTCATAACACTCCCTTTCCCAGCTGTTGCTTTCCAAGATATACTCTCACTCTCTTGACCAGACTTTTTTCAATCCAACATGCAACATACCTTGTCTTTTAGCTACTAAAAACCCATTTTGTTTAAATATGACCGTAATTCATACAGCTAACAAATTGCCTTCATTATTTGCTACTCCATAAATCTGAATCTCATACATAAATATTTCATGTTATCTAGATTGTGAGATATTTTAATAATTTGGGCCTTGTTAGTAACATGGGTAGTTTATTTTAAAGATATTAAAAAGCTTGAAGAATACTGCAAATGTCACGTACATTTCCAAGCTGCACATTCCCACTAAATCCTTAGTGCATCAGCACTTTATGCAGAGAGAAGAAAATTGTCACAGTTCAGTTTTAGTTTAATGTTTAAAGAACAAAAAAACTCACAAAACTTTCAAGTATCAAAAATTTCCCCTCTTTGCCCAAAATGGATACTAAAGCTGCATTTCAAGACATATCATTTGTAGCCATTACTAACCACTCGTGATATAGATACCACAATAACTTTTTTCCTCCCTAAAACAGTGACAAGTTCTATTAAACATAGCACGTATTAGTTAAAGCAGCAAAAAAGTAAAACAGTATGGCTAAACACTGATGGTAAGAAACATAGTAATATCTGCATGACTTATATGTCAGCTAAATTTGTATTTTGATTAAGCAAAAGACTGGTAACTTCGGGAGAAACGTCTTACCTTTCTGATAGAAGAATTTTCGATAATAATATGCACCAAGGTCTACATGTTCAACGATGTACCTTTTCACTCTGTCTAGATGTAAAATCAGATTCTCCTTGGGAACTTCTAGAACTGCTACTCCAGCATTTGTGCAATGAGAACTCAGAGTTGACTCAAAGGAGGCACTTTCACATCCACTGAAGGAACCTGAATTAGATTTGGAAAGGCTGATCTTCCTCTCCCCTTCCCCACCAATCTCATTACGAAAATAAGGACAACTCATCACAAGTTCATTGCTTTTATCATCCCCCTGGTCCATATTGAGACTTCCTTTTGAATTCAGATCTTCAGTGCTGCCCATTGGAGAATTGAAACTGGCAGAATGGGACAAGGGTCCAGACACAAGTGACGCTACAGCAGCGGCAGATGCTCCTGTTGTTGTGTTCCTTCTTTTAATAACATTATGCCTATTGATTGCTGCTTCATTTAAATCAAATAATATGCTCTGTACATCATAGTGAGCAAAACACTTTGGGCAAGTCCAAGGCTTGACACTGTCTTCTGACCTGTTATCTTCAAGATCTGAAGACTTCCCAAGCTCTCCTTCACCTTTGGCATTGCGCAGCTTACGAAAAATGGATGAATCTCCTGTCTCAGATTTTGAGCGTCTCTTGAGTGGTTTCTCCCTTTCCTTAAAGAGTCTCAAGTTCTCCCTTTGAGTAATAGGCCCATCTATCACATCTAGAGAGAATCCTGAACCCTTGCTTCCACTGGCAATCAAGAGTTCACTGAGCTTAGACGTGGCTGGGCTTCTCTGATCAGACTTTTCATCTTTATAACCCTTCAGTAAGTCAAAAAAACTTTCCCCTGAAGTTCCCTGTTTATCTATTGAAGATGTGCTGCCATATTCCCTGTGCAGGGATGGTCCAGATTTAAAAGTAGGTGAAATACATTCATCAAAACTATCCACATCAAGCTCACTTATGGTAATGTCACTGTTACTGCGCTGCCTTATTCTGCGAAGAGCTTTCCTAGGTGAACTGGGGTACCCATCAGGTGTAAGAAATCTGGAGTCAAGATTCTCAGATGGTCTGGTCTTGCTTTTAAGTGTGTTCTGAATGCTCTTTAACATGACAGTATCACTAGCATTCAGGTTAACAGAGCTTCCCTGACTCCCAGGACTGCTTTTAGAAGACATGCTGTCAAGGCAACTCGATGCATCAATGTCTTGACTAGATCTGCTTGTTTCCTTGAGGTTGTCCTTCCTTGGGGGCCAATCAGCAATCCTTGCCCTGACTCCCATTTTAGGGACGCCAGGAGTAGAGGTAAGGTGATGGGAACTTTCATTGCGAGGAGGTCCAACTGGAGCCATGACTGCAGATCCTAAGCTACCATTCTGCGACCTAAAGCGCCTCATATAAAAGTCATCCGAGTGGACTTTTGAGGTGCCATCTGTTCCAACTGATACCCCAGTGGCAACAGCCCTTTCAGTCTGGGACCGCTTCAAGCTGGTCATGATCTTTCAGTATGTTCAGCCTTAGTAAGTTCCAAAAGAAAACACAGTCATTTCTGCTTTTTAAATGCACAGTTCTCTTTTGGAGAATAGTCTCCAAAGTATGCAATGGTTGCATGAGATCTTAATGGTGGACATTTAAGGACACAGTTAAATGTAAGGTATCCAGAGAATTCAGATATTCAGTAGGATTTGATAAACAGTAAATTCCTTTAACTTTCGCATTTTAAGAAGTGGTCATGCTTCCATATCTTCAAATTCTTTAAGCATCACTTGCACTTCAGAACATCGGAGTTATATAATTCAATCATTTCAGCTTCTTTTAAATCTGCAATAGAGAAAAAGGGATATAAAAGTATTAATCATTTTATATAACTTTTCTTCATTATTGTTGCTATCAGAGTAATTAAAATTTCTAACAAACAGGCTTTTAAATCACATTGACCAGTATCTCAAAAATACAGTGCAATGGCAGTGAAGAAATGTCTTTATATTCTTTTTGTTGTTTTGCCTTTGAAAAGAACACTTTTACATTTGGATTCCACACCTACAGACAAACTTTTCCTTACGAATTGACTAGTGACAGTTTTTAGTTTGGTTAGTGGAGAACTTTAAAGTCAGAAGGACAGAGCACATTTCCTCAACTGAAGGACTTAAAAGTAAGTAATTTACTATAACATCAATGGATGAGTTAAATCAGGAGCCCAAAATTCTTTGAAGAATTTAAAACGCACCCTTGGTTGCAATTAAGTAATAACACTGCCTATGCAAATTTTCCATAAATTTAAATAATGGAAATGTTAACTAAAAAATGAAGGAAGTCAATTGGCAGAAAGATTACAAAATGATAGTAGAGATCACGGTAGCTGACAGCATTTATTCTACATTTTGCAAAGTCTTATTTGCAAATCAGCTGAATACTCCAGAAAGCATGCATTCACTCAGTACAGATTTCACATTGTAAATAAACACAAACTAAACACAATCACATGCTTCTAAATAACCTGATATGAAATTTTCCATTTATTTCCATTGTTAAGAAAATACAGCTTCTCAGTAATTCATTTTCACAAAGCCATGGAAATTAAATGCTTTGCCATACCTCATCAGTACCAAAGCCATATATCCTTTGAGGAGCTAAAAATAAATAATAATAAAGAAAAATCTACAGCTATACTCTGGCTGGTAAAAGACAAAACACACGAGACTGTCAAGATACAATCTTGTCTTGCTGTGTACAACCTTTGACACAAAGGAGTTAAATTTTTCAAAGCCTGAAGTGATTACACAAAATGTGGCCTTCAAATACTTGCCAAATGCACGCGGAGAGATGCTGCTGAACCAGCAGCGTGTTGGTAGTTCAGTCCTGTCTACGAATCAAGGCTTTCTAATGCTTATAGGAAAACTGTTACGTTCTGCATTCTCTTCTCAAAACTACAGAGTACTTTCCACCACAGTAATTAAATAACCAGCCAGAATACTTTTTGCCTCCAAAGGCAGCAAGTTTTAACTTCACTTGCCATTCACAATACTGCTTTGAAATAGCAGCTGCTATTTATATAAAGCTGAGCACTTAAGGAATACTTAAAATGCAAGCTGAGTGCATTATAGATGACAGAAACAGTACAAACAATCTACGGTTACTGTATTTGTACAGCTGTTTACATAAATTATAAAAAGCTATTTTCCTTATACATCTGCTACAACAATATTGTTGAAACAATATTCTTTTCTACTTAAAGAATTAGAATAACTTTAAAAGCCTGTCCAACTATTTAACTGTTGCAGAAGTCCTATATTTTAGGCTGTATCAACTATTATTTTCAACTTTGCATACATTTCCAACACTATTCTGGTTAACAACTAATCATGCTGATGAACTTTCATGTACAAATCAGATCAGGGAGAGAAAAACGCAAACACTACACACCTTAACATAACCTAAAGCTTTATCTGCACTTTTCAGCCATGGTATAGCAAATAATGTTTATGCAGTAGAGATGGGAACGATGAGATGGGAACACTGTGCGCTCATTTCTAAGGAGGTATATAGATCTACTTTAAGAGGGAAAATGGAAGAAAAAAATGAATGAAAACTCAAAGATATGAAAAAAAGCAGGCTAAAAGAAAAAGGAAAGAGTCAGGCTTTGTGTGGAGTACAAAACACGCAGAAGTACAAATGCCCACTGCCACAGGGTCCTCTTTATAACCTGCAACAAAATTCAAGATTTCTGTCCATCACCATTCCTTTTCCATCATCAATATCTGTGAAAGTAAAGTATGCATCTCCTCTGCCTCAAGTGCACTAGCACACGTGCGCTAGTATGTCTGCATAACAACAAACCCTGAAGTGTATTCAAACAGAATAAAACCAACCTAGTTACATGTTCTCCTTACAGAAACTGATAGCCTGCTACTACTAGTTACTCATTAACTCAAGGGCAGAAGTTCACGTGGTTCTTTTAAAAATTCCCAAGGCAAACATGAAGTACTGCATCTAGGATGTATATGCAACAGCATAAGCTGGGAACCAACTAGTTAAAAAAGTACTGCAGAAAAGGACATGGGTGTCCTGGTATCAGCAGAGCACCCTTGCACTAGCAGTAGTGTTGCCAGCAGCTCAGGAGCAGTCCTTATTCCTCTCTACTCCTCACTTGTGAGGCTGAACCTGAAATCCTGCCCTGATATCCTGAAGCCGAGTGGAAGGCCACTAAGATGGGTAGGGGGCTGGAGCACACGCTCCAAGAACTATCTTCAAGAGAGCTTAGACGGGCACACTGAGAAGACGAAGGCTAACTAGCACAAGTTAAAGTGAGGGAAATTCGAATTAGAAATTGGGAGGGGTGGGGGAGGAAAACCACAGCAATGGTGGTCAAACACTGGTACAAGTCACCCATCATCCATCCATCACTGGAGATATTCAGAACTCAGCTGCACAAGGCCCTGAGCAACCTGACCTAACTTCAAAGTTCAATCCAACCTTGAGGTTGGCACTGCTTTGGACAGAGTTTAGACCCCACCGAGATTATTCCATGACTGTACATACCGGCCCAAATGCATACGGGCAAAACAAATACAGTTCACATGTGCGTTATCTGCTGCACATAAAACAGTTACCATGCATTTTTTTTCTACAGTTCTGTGTAAGTGTACAAACTACATTAGGCAAACCAAAGTGGCTCTGGAGGTCACGCATGCAAAGCAAGCTGCTTTACATAGTAGCAAGCACCTCCGTATAACATCACCCTCCGAAATTTATTAAAGTTAACAAAAAAAAAAAAAGAAAAAAAAAGAAAAAACCAAACCCAGTTGCTCGTTTTTTCCATCCTTTTCCTCAAAACTCTTATCACAGTTGGACCCTAAAAGCTTTAAGTATAAGGGTATACCATTTTTGGAAGCCTACTGTTTCAATAAAAAATTCTGAATGGTCTTTCTGCTTTCTAATTTACTATTTCTATTTTCTCTTTAATAACTGTTTTTTTAATCTGGTTTAAATTTTACTATTTCAATTCTATCCTGCTTAGATATTTCCCATACAACCTACAGTGAGGTTTTTTGTTTAGTTTCAAATCCAAGTCTTACCTGCAAAGACTTACTAGGTACTCTGTTACCTGCTGGGGACATGCTGGGGTTTTAGATTGTCAGACCATGAATCCTAACAATTCTAATTTTCTGCTGTTGGCAGAGATTGATTTTTTTCAGCACCAAATTATTTATGATTCATAATGTTCCAGAAGAAAGACTTCACATTTCATCATCAGTCCTCATTAACAAATGTCATTTTATAATTAGAAATTTGGAAATAAGAGACTCTGGTTTTTACATTCTAGAAAGGTCCCACTTTTGTCAAACATCTACATCCCCCCCCCCAAAAAAAACCCCAGTAAAATATAATAGATGACAGTAAACACATTATCATGTTTATTCTAAAATATTCATTATTTTAGGATAGGAAGTCCACAATAGCATTTTACATCAAATAATTTTGAAGTATTAAGTAAAATCACCTCTATTCCATAGTGATTACTGAAGTTTAGTCAACTTGGGAAACTCAGTGCAACACACACATTATGTCAGTAATCCTTGTTAACTTTTCCTAGTAGAAGAATTTGCACAAGCATAAAAACTGAAAATTGGCAGTTTCTCTGACAACAGAAAAATGAGAACAAGGAAAAATGTTGCATATATGAAAGCTTCAGCTATTTGTATCACAAATTCTTACTTGAATTATAACACAGAACTAAATCCTAGGAGGAAAATATTCATTTATCAGCCAATTAAGTTGTTATATGTAGAAAATAATGTCTAATTTCATAAATGAATTTCTCAGAGGAGAAAAATTCAATTTAATCATTAGAACTGCTTGACTTGATGTGGTTAGCTATTATTAACTTGATCTTTTTCTTTCTGAGATTAACTTCATCATTATAATCGAAGACAAGTTAAAAGGTTCATCATTCAGAGGAAGTTTTCATGAACTGAAAGGTTATTTGAAGAATAACATTTGATATTTTACTAGCTTCTCAGCTTTACTTTCACTATACTTTGAGGAATTGTTGTTTTTTGTTTATGTTAATGGGATTTGTGAAAACTGTCAGAGCTGCACAGTGTGCAAATAGAGTCCCCTGAGTGTTTCACCCAGGTAATTTTGTCTCCTTCCACCCAGATCTACACTGCACTGTGAAATTTGCCACTGACTTATGTGTAACTGCACTTCTACCTTTTCCTCCAGATGATTCATTGTTCGTTAACCCTCGGAAGAAAACAGTTGTTCTCGGGAGATACGGTGCAATCTGTTGCCACATACAGAATGACTACCTGCATCGATCTGTTGAGCTTTACCAGCACTTTATTCTTAAGTTTGTTCCCTGCTGTGATTCACTTTAAAACATATGAATGTTTTATTAAAATCAGTTTAACCTTGCAGAGGTTAAAGTCATAACAGGAATTAATTTGAAATCACTAAGCAGACACTACGGTCAGTTTTGGCAGCCTTGCAATACGCCTTTTGCGGGCGGACAAGCTTAGTCTGCCCTTGCTGTGAAAGAACTGGAAAGCGCATGGCCACTCTAGCAGTGACCTCTAGCAGCGCCTAGGCTGAGCTAGCACGCTGTGGCACTCAACAGGATTTGCAAGCTCAGATTTTGGGTCATGCTAGCCATGGTCCTCAACACCACTGGTCAGCTCTGAGCACGCTAAGCCAGCTCACCTCTGCCTGGAAAGCCAACATAGTCACAACTGTAGAGTCACATGCATGGTCAGTCAGTGGTGCAGCGTTCGTTACAACGGGATGGTAAATAAGACATTGTAAAAGGTGTGAAATTGAGACACGTAAGGCAGGGATGGTAATTCCGTACCTGTGCATTTGAGCACACTGTGCTCAGCTATGATCTTCCACTCGTAATTCCATTATTCTCAACTTAAACGCTAGAGTATCTCAAGCCAGAATTACGTCCCCTGTTTTTACATCTATTTTGTAATCTAGTAATTCAGAGTAGGCTAGCACAATACTCAAGGCATAAATAACTTTTGCTGAAGCACAGCCTGTTAGGTATCCTTTTAAATCAAGTCAAAAAGAGAGAAAACACTTATGTGGTTATTCCAGCTTCAACTCATTTCCCATTTTGGTAGCAGTATCACTCCTTAGATAAGTAAAAGCAGAATTCCTTTACTGAAAGCTAATTTACAAGACCAGAAAAGGAAAAACAAACAAACAAACAAAAAGATGCTGAGAGACCTTCCTGTATTCTGTGCATAACGTGTTCTTTCTTACTAGAAATATCCCAGAATAAGACAGTTAACAGCAGTGGTTTATTTTTATGAACTAGGATTGACTAGTGCTTGGTTTCTAGGATGCAACTTTAAAACAGAGCTAAAGCATGATAGCAAAATTTTCCAACTCTCAGAAGCCATCTCTCAAGACAGTAAAGGTTCTCCAGCAACTAAAAAGGAGAGTTACACTATCTCTTCCCACCACTTTTTTCTTTTTTTTTTTTAAAAAAAAAGGTGTTTCTTTTGTGCATTTCTCTTCCAGTTTCTTGATTTGTTGTTGTTGATATCTTTCATCCCTCACTAATAGGTCCTGAAACAGACTGACTTCTCTGCTGAAGACCTTACAAGAGTTACTTACCTGTAAAGTGTCTCCATTAATCATTGAAAATAACCTCTGATACTGCAAGACTGACTTATGAATGGTCCCAAGCCAAAATCCTAAAGTTTGATTTTTGAGATGGTTGCCCGAGCCTTTCTAGCTCAGATACTATAACAATATTTTTATTCTTTTAGTAACCCTAATATTTAGAAAGTTTTCCCCAAACCATTTTATTCCTTTTATCGATCACTGCTGTTGCTTATCCCTAAACTCAAGATTTGCCAAAAGAATTCCAAATAGTTGTTTTGCTGTCTTCATGAAAAGTCATCCAACTTCCAAATTTTTCTAGACTAACATTTCTCTATAGGTTCATTGATTATACAGTCATGTGTCTAGGGAAAAACCAAGAGCAGCTTTTTACAAGTTGATGTTAAATCTTACCTAAAATTTTCAGGCTTTATTTCAAACCACCTTTGTAATTACCATCTGCAGAGCGTTCCATATTCACACACATTCCTGAACATGCTCCTGCAGCTATTGCTCCTGATTTAAAGAGACTGTTGCAGCGCAGATCAGAAATCAGCAGCAGGGAGACTGTTCCTTAGGGTCCCCCCCACCCCTCCCAGTTAGGGCAGAAGGAGAAGGAAGTAGCACAATTTAAATGCAGGAACGTAAATGGCAGGACTGAAGTATACTGGGAACAGGGCAAGAGAAGGCTAGGGAAGTGAAATAAAAAAAGAACACGGTGTATTTTTAAAAACAACACTATCTCATTTATTACTCATTCAATTCTACATTCAACTCAGTATTGTTAATTCCATCAAAGGTTTTATTTTGGGGCTGGAGAGGCAAGAAGAGAGGGGAGATTGTTTTCTGGTGACAATACATGATTTTTGACAAATAAGAAAATAAGGCAGAGATTAAAATGTAATGAATTCCAAAATATTAATGTCCTATTTAGGATACCTGGAACCTGATGCTTTCAGGTGCTCAGGTAAATATACTTCACAGGCTCAAAGTACGGCTTTTGATTCTTGGATTCCCAGCCAAAAATCACAGAAGAATTTAACTGGAAGGTATTGCTGAAAGATACCTGGTTTAACCCTCCTGTCCAAAGCAAGCCCCATCTCAAAGTTAGACCCGGTTGCTCATGGTGTCTTTTAGCGGAGATTCCACCTATTCTGGAGCAGCTTATTTCAGTATTTCTTCATGGTGAAAATTTCTGTTAACTATTAAATTCATAGTGACATTTAATTATTTTTTCCAAGTTTCTAAAAAAAATGGATTTAGGACTGTAAACAAAGAAGGATTAAGAGTTTCCAGTGTTTATTATTACAACACTGATGAAGTGATCTTGTGCATCCCAGCCTGCCACACTGGATGACAATCTAATGGTTTTACGTCCTTAAGCTTTCCCAAGCCAAAACAGATTCAGTCCTGTACCTAGCTGTCACGTCCGGACATATGTTCATCAGCATGGGTGAAACGGCATTTCACTTCAAAATTACAAACATCCTGCCACCTCCAAAATAAACCTCCTCTCTTCTTTCTGCCACCTGCTTCAATGCTTCTTCCAAGGCTTTGTGATTAATTCACCTGTCTGGAAGCCTTAAAAACTTAAGACAATTGTTTGGACTGCAACTTCCAAACTTGGCAATTTACACTTTACCTACAGCTGGAGTTGTAAAGCCTTGCATTAAAAAAAAGCTGTCTGACAAGGAAGTCACCATCGTAGGCATTTTTGGCTGAACAGGACACAGAGCTGAGCAATTCAGATGTTATTCCCGACATAAAAGCCTTGTTAAAATACTGTTAGAAAACAGGTAATTCCATGCTCTGAGCAGAACATAATATACAATTTAGAAATAATTTCCAAACTTAACTAGCATTTTACCTTATATGAAGAAAGTCTCCAAAACCTTACACTCAGCAAATAAAGCACTTTATTTCGTACAACAATGCTTCAACATTTCACTTTATAAACATTTATAGTTTTGGACAGCATTTTTCATATCCTGCTGGTTGAACAATTTTCTTTTAAAGATAAGGTAAAAAAATGGCATCTCTTGTCATGATTAGCAGATCACTTATCTTCAAGGAACTCAACTTTTTTGGTTAACTCTTTCAACGTCAAACATTTCACTATATTTACAAAGCTATAAAGCCATGAACATTGAAGAGAAGAGCAAATTATTCAAAAGAAGAGAGGTTCTATGATCCAAGCATACTGTATCTAGGTTAGGAGAGGGAGTTCTTCACTCCCCCAAATTATCTCAGCATCTCTTTTTCCTTTTTCTGATACAGCTCCATGAGATGGATAAACTTTACACTCCTTTCACCTGGAGCACACTTTCCTCATGATCCCCATATGCCAAGCTCTTTGTGTGTGAAGCCAGCTTCCTAAGCCATATAAAGGTCTCCTGTCACTCCTCATTCTTTCTTTCTGGTCCCATCAGTGATTCATCATCTCTGTGCAGCCCACGTACCCAGAACCTGCTCTCTCATCTACACCCCTCAGCCCCGACGTGACATGTTCCCCGCTCCTGCATCACCATCATTCCACATCCCTCACTTCCCTGAAGTGCCCATGTTTTCCTACAAAGATCCTGCCCTTGGCGGTTCTCCCAGTCCCCACTTCTCCTTCTCCTTCCTCCAGGTCTTCTGAGCACCCCGGTACACTTCACCAGTTCATTCCACCCCCAGCTGCTTGTTCTTTCACCCGCTACTGCCCTCTCCAAGCCTTCCTTCAACATCAACAGGTAATTTTGCTGTGCAGTGAATCAGGCTGGAGCCCCCAACGGAGCAGGACGAATGCCATCAGTCTGAGTTACAGACCTCACTTTGCTCGCTCACCAAAAGCTACTCAAAAGACAATCAAGCATCTTATCAATCCAAATATCATACCTGGAGCTTTCAGTTAACTAATACACATTCAATACATCCCTATCTACTGTTTTGAAAATCCAAGTTACATTATTACTTCAGTCTACATAATCCTTACACATCAGAAAAACCCACAGAAAACAATTGAAAGTTGTATGTTACATGGAAGTACATACAATTGGATGGTAAAAATATCAAATACTATTTTAAAAGTGAAAAATAAGTTAAAGTTATTCTTAAAATTTAATATTTTGCTAAAATAGCACAGTTTTTTTCCTGTCAGAATGTTCATTGGGAAACAAGTGATCACTGATGACTTGTACAGACTAGTCTCTGCTGATGCTTAACACCCAACTCAACGCAGCATGAAAGTTTTCACAGCTAGGCTCTCCCCTGGGAATTTTGAAATATAGCAATGCCTTATGTTCTGGCTGTGTGCTTTGAATATACTATAAAACTATTTATGTTTGGAAAAGCAGGTAATGAAAGACCCTTGATCACCTGCACAATCAACATTTCATTCACCATATCAGAACACTTGATTAATCTAAATGGTAATTCTCTATGGGATCTCACACAAAGTTAAAATACACTTTGCCCTACAAAGACATTTTATTTTTGTTTACAAATACTTATATATTTATTACATATATTTTTTTTGCATACAAGTTTTGAGAATACTACAGGCAACCGTACATATTTGTTACATATTTTGTACATATTTTGGTTAGTTCCATTCAGACTCAACCACAGGGATCATCCCACAAACCAAAAAGAAAAATCATCTTAGGCTACAATTTGACACACATACTGTATATATCTAAACTTAAGAGGCATCATAAATCCACCAGAAAAAGCTTTTAGGTTTCCAACTCTTTATACAACATAAACAAGCATGACAGCACAGATCCCTGGGGAGAATTCAGTTTGCTATTTTTGAGAAAACACATACAAAGCTTTTTGTCCTTTGACAACCACATGTATTAAGCATTTATTTTCCAAAACACCATCCTTACAACTGCAAAGGAATAAGTAGCCCAACCTCCACATAGGATTCCTAAATAGCTTTGCTTGTTAATTTTCTTTAGATGCTTCCAATGTCTAAAACTAACACAAACATGCTTTTAAATAAGCATCCAGTAAATTTTGATGTGAAATCCTAGCAAAAAATATACCTGCAATCTGTAAGCAACTAATTTCTGAGCACCAGGCATCTGGTGATAAAGTTGAGTATATTAAATTTGTCAATGACATCACCTTAAAAACTGAAAGAGTAGCTTGAAGTTTTCAACGTAAAATCAAAAGACAGATGGATACACCAATTAATAGCTCTAAAAAGCTAGTAGGGAACAGAGTACATTTATACAAGCCCTGTACTTCACTAAATTAATGAATATTCTGATCGTACTCTTCCTCCATATGGAAAGGTACATGGGGAATACATGGTAGAATGGTTATACACATCAAATTATTATTCTAAATCTAAAATGTCTCAAGTCCTATGAAAGGTGAATGAAACAATTAGAAAGCAGAAAAAGCCCTACTAAAATATGCAGTTGCTCAGTAGAAATCTGTGTGCTGCAGGATTGCAACATTTATGCTTTAGAAAACAATAAAAGCTAGATACAAATATTTTCATTGACTCATTTCATTGCACTAGGAGTGGGTGTTCAGGCTGTATTCAGTAGACCTAAACCAAGTAGTAATTCTTTAACATAATGAAAACCCATTTCATGCTTTCCATTAATTAGAAATACTCTCTTACATAAATTCCTCAGCAATGATCAACAAGATGTTACCCTCTGATCTCATCTCACAGATGCATTACTTTCTTTAATGCACTACTATATGTATGTACATTTCTGACATACACTATATAACAAAAGCAACTAAAAACATCGAGTTGGGTAGTCCTTAGGTTTCTAAGATACCTACCAAACCACTCACTGAAGATGCACGCTCATCTCTGGAAATTACAGAGGGACTCCATAGCTACCTGGCCGTATGTATCAACTCCTTAATACTGACTGTGAGAATTTGTGTAAAAACCCCTGTATTTTCAGGGAGAAGCAGCCTACAACAGCAAGCCAGTCAAGCTGACGAAGCAAAACTGAAAAGAAGGTGCAAGGTAACACTGACACCTATAAAACCTACCTCACAATTCAAATAAGAATCAGTCTATAACAAGCACACACGGAGACCAACAGCGCTGGCACTTCACCCAAACACCCCGAAACGCAGCAGAGCAAATCATGTGAATGAATGCTGCTAGCAAAACCAGAGCAACTTAGGGCTCTCTGACCTGCCCATCTGAACATGCAGATACCCGAGGTTTTGTAACACACTAGAAATTTTTTTTCAGTTGTCCTTCTTGACGAATACCAGGGAATTTGTTGTTTAGAAGATTTATTATCTTTTTGGAAAACTGAGCAGCAGAAATGAGAAAGATGCACCTACTGCTCCCCGAGTCCCAAATACAGCCCAGCACGTCAACTTGGGTTTGTTTCATTAAAAGCTTATAAAGTATCATGCAAAAACCTATTTGTCTTGTGTGACTTTCTCCAGCTATAGTCAGTAATAGCAAATATCTGCATCCGTTGCTGGTTTACACGCATGCATAACGTTTCATAAAATGAAAACAGATTTGAAATCATTTAGATTCTAACACTAAATCTTCACGAGCAAATTACCTACAAAAAGTACGTGTGTGGGTGTATTCCTGTTTCACTGCATCAACAGCTTTAATCAGCCTTGCATACTATTTCTGATTATAGTTCATTACATAAAGTCCCGCTGCTAATAGCTCAGTGACTTAACCCCTTCTGGAAAAGGCAAACATACTGCTTGCTCCAGCTTTCCCCCAGAGGTGGGCACATGGGGGGCGAATCCATCTGCACGCGTGACTTTTTACAAAGGTCAACAGCCAACTTTAAGCCATAGGACTAGCCTGGGCCGTGAATATAAAGGCTCTGGCTTCCTGCTACACTGACTACGGCTACCTGTCAAATCCTCCTTAACCCAGTTTGCTAGCGAAACCCACAGTTCCTTGTGGAGACTCCATGGAAAGACGACCTTGAAGGCTAATGCATCCAGCCCCCTCCCCTTGTGTGCACACAAATGGAAATGATTCCTACTCTGCTAGCTGGAGAATCACCTCCTCTTCATAGTCTCAAGGTCTTGCCTGGATTCTCAGGAGCTTTTAGCAACGTGAGCAGCACTTTGAGTCCAAGTAACTGCTCTTCTGTTGGCAAGGCTGTATTTCCTTAGTTTTTATATTACTTTGAGTATTATATATATGCTTTTATCACTTTGAAATTGGAATATTATCATCAATATCACATATTATTTAGCAGATTATCTAAAATCTACCTGAAAATATTTGCAATGCTGTGCAATTGCTGGCAATTTCAGACACGTTTCAGACAGAAGAGCCACTGCATCTATGCTCCATAATCTGCTTGTTCCATTTCAAACATAAATCTGGTCTTGATTTCAAAGACTGAAATGATGTTATGTCTCCTCACAGTAAGGTAACTATGCTTGGCGGCACCGCAACAACTGAAATCAACTGATTTGTTTGAAATTGCCACGAGAAAGGAAACTGTTCAAAGCCACGTTCAATCTTTAAAGAAAAAATGCTCATCTATGCCAATTATGACAATTTTGGTAGCTGTAACTAACATATTAGCACTGCTAATTCTTCATCACAAGAGCAAAATTTTCTGTTGGTTAAGTAAGTGCCAAGTATATTTTGACAAACATCCTCTAGCAAAACATACCCCCAAAACATGATCACTTCTGCTCTGAACAGAAGCGGGTATCGAAGTGTCATATGTAAACCAACGTTTTGTTTGGGTACAGCCCTGCAGGCTTCCGGAATTCTGTTTCTACACAAGATTTAGAATAGTTTTTCATTGCCATTATTTCATCAGTGTCGCACAGAATGGCAAGCTTACCTTTGAATCGGAACAGAAATATGAAAGCAATCCTTGTGGCATGAAAATTTAAAGGACTTTCACTTCCAAGCACTGGAATTTTCAGAATTCCCCAGGCTCAATAAAAATAAAGATTTTCAACATATGAAGAACCCAAACACATATGGGAATCAGAGCTTTGAAACATAAATTTACCCTGTCACTGATGGAAATCCTCTTCAGTACCTACATAAGTTTAAGTCTCTAGGATTTTACAGAAACATGCCAGTATAACTAAGCTCAAACATGTGTATGTGGCTGGGAGAGAGGAGGAGGGAGCAGGGGAAATCAGACCCTGTCAGTTCAATTTGGGTTGTAATTCTCACTAAACCTCCTCTAATCCTCAAGCCTGCCCTGAGCACAGCAATGTGATTACAGCAGATGAATCTATTTGGAGTAGGTCAAATGCAGCAAAAAGCTGTTACACCTAAGAACAGTACGGCTAGCTCTCCAGATACATTTTTTTTAATACTTTGTCTTACATCCTAACCATGTAGTCATTATTTTTCCAAATCCAGTGAGCCAAAAATTGATTTTTTGAGTAGCAAGAGATAGGAGGAATAAAGTAAAAATAATAAAAAAAACTTTAACACTGCTTAGTGAGCACTGGTTTCTAGAATCACAGAAGTGCTTCAAAGCATTAGCTGTTAAAATGCCAAAAGTTTTCTTCCGTGTAAAGCTTTTATGGCAATTCCTGCTCACTCATACTTCCTGAAATCAATTTACTTTCATCACTAAGTTGACTTCAAAACACCCTTTTAAAGCCTACTGCTCAGGTAGCACCTACTCACAGTACTGCCTGTCGAATCACAAGCAGTAAGGATTTTGCCCTCTTGGCAACCTGCAAGCGTACGCAATCGCGTAACAGGAACATAACTAACAGGAGATGGTAATGGCTAGTTGGAGGGGTTTGCTTATGGCAGCAGGAGACTTCATCTATACTCTACTGAGTCTATGGGATGACTAAGTGCTGAGGTCCACCAGGTCTGCTCTGAACTGCCTGCTGAAGGACATGGGCATCCCCTCACTAATTACAGGGGAAGCCTTACTGAAATCACCCTCGCTAAGCTAACGCTAGCTTTCCTGAACAGCACCTTCTGCCTGCTGCTCCCAAGCAGAAGACCCTCCTGAAAAGCCATCTGGGGTAAGAAGATCTAAACCAGAAGCAGAAAAGAGAAGGACAAAATTACTTATGACAAAAATTGAGATGATCTCAATAAGGAGAAGAAGTACAAAAAGGTTGGGCCGGGGGAGACTAAAACACAATAGCTTTCTTTTAAATATAAGCAGCACATAGCTTCACTGTCAGCTACGGTAGATATTACAAAGTTCCCCTCCTAAAACAGGAAGGAAAGCTTTGGATTGTAGATAAAAAGTATCTTACATACAAACCCGCATTATCAACACTCTCTTGGAAAAAGAAAAAAAAAGAAAAAAAAACAGCCTGTATCAAGGACATAGCAGATCCTACAGGGCTGTGCACTGCTACTATTCCAGAATACTGATTCAGTAAAAAAAATTTTTAAAAAATCAGTGATGTTGAAATTTTATAAATGAAGTGTATGATAGTGCACTTGGAACAGACCAATCTTGCCATTCTGCAGAACAAAACTGCTTGAAAACTTTCCAATATCATGATAACTCCTCACTGTTAAAGTCAGTGCATTAACCTCTACTATTTATTTAGCTTAAAGGGGGAAAAAATCCCACAGTTCTAAATATGGAATGAGAAAATATTTCAACCGAAGCTATATGCAGAATGTCAACAAGGGAAAAAAAGCTTGGTGAGAGGGTAAAAAACAGAAGACACTAAGCTGGATAAAAAAAAACACGTGGAAAGGATGTTGCATTAGGGTTAATGAATATGAAAGCATAGTCCACAGATCTCCTTCGAACGCTCCTGAAAATGACTGCTGTAATGAGAGATTACCACATCTGGGAACCATAGAAAACTATAACCTTGAAAATATGCAATACACACAGTTACATGACGCTAATGTTTTCTGTTTTATTCCATTTTATAGACTAAATGTGACAATTACTGTTCCTCTGAGAATTAGGTTTGATTTAACCTGGTTACATATGAAATGTGTGTGAAATATTCATGCTCCCAGTACAGATTCAAAACTTTTTTTTTCCAGGAACATAATATTTTCATTCTTCAGTTCTTACTTCAACAATCCTTGTGTTTTCATTTAAATTACACATCCAAAGCCAATTAAGAGATCCGTGAACGTGAAGAACATGAACTTTCCGAACTTTTAAATGGATCACCAATTCTTAGTCTCAAATGCTGTTATCTCAAATTTTGTCCTCTGAAAAGAAATGCAGCTTTTTAAACAGTACGGCCAAGGTCAGGCTATTTTGAACATCTATCGATACTGCTGGTCTGAAATTTGAGTACATTCAAATACAAATTGACATTTTCAACCTAATGAAGCAATTTAACGCACACACGTTTGAAAAGCATCCTCAGTTGCCCTATCAATACCATATACACTATTTGCAGCATAAAGTATGCAGAAACTAAGTATCTTCCAGCCAATTAACTTACTAGTAGCAAAATACCCTTAGCAAAAAAGCCTATGGCAATGGTGTTTCAGCAGCTTTCACAATATACACTTTGTCTACAAAGAAACATTAGAACCAGCATACAGTAATTTACCATACAGGCATATAAATGAATGCAATATCTAAATCACCACTGAGAAAAACAAACAGTGAAGAAAAACCTCACACAAGTAAGCTAATAACAATTTTAGAGTTGGGGGGTTATTTTTTGCTCTTCTCTACACCGTTTCATAATCTATTGCACAATTTAAACAGCAAAAGAATGTGAATAAAGATTAGCTTCATTTTTCAAATCTGGTATGAAGAGCCAAGTTCCTAAAATAAAAAAGGCAATTTTTTGCTCTTTTTTTTCTTTTTAACTGATATAGTCACATGCTGAAACAATTCAGCAGTTGAAATGGATGTAGCTGAACTACCACAAAAATACCTTTATCATCATTCCTATATAGGAACAAGCTATGCGCAAAGAGCTATATCCATACTTGTGAAAAGCACGGTATTAGAGAGAGGAACTCCTATATTCTTTTTTGAGTTGCTAGTAATATATAATGGTATAATAAATCTGATAAGTAGCTTAAACATGCTGACTGATATTTAAAGGAAGTGAGAGAAGCGAAACGCTGTATTTCTAGGATACAGATAAAATGTTATTTTAGACCCAAAGCATCCCTCTCCCGCAGAGAAGCTGTACTAGTGCATAACTCCTGCAGCTAATGATCAATAGTTAATCAGCAGAGGAGAAAATAAGCAGAGGGAAGCCTTTAGGGTATACAGAGAAATACTTATGCATAATAAAACATGCTTGTATTAAACAAAAGGCAGAAGGACAACACTTCAATTTAAAAAAAATTTGCATAATCTAGAGATCTAAATTTAAAACTGTTATCTGTATCACTATTCACACCAGAACATAGCAGACACTACATATCTTCAGTATTTTGCAGTTACAAATCAATTCACATACAGTGCAGAAACTTCAAGAGACTCACCTGCCCCCTTAGGAGTTTTGAGAAATTGTTTGAAGTCTATTATTTTCCCCCAAATACTCTCAGCTTTCAAGCTGAAGGGTGATGACCACAAAACCAAGGAACACCACAAAAAATGCAGTTTCTACAAGTGGCTTTAAAAGCCTTGCTATAGAATAAGAGAAGAGAAAAGAGAGACTCCCTCTGTTTATATTTAGAACTTGTGACCTGGTGATCTTTCTCAACAACCTTAGTTATCATGTATTCCCAAGAAACAGGGATGTCTTTTTGAGGGCAGATCCTTATGCAAAGAGTCTAAGCATTAATGGGTTAAGAAGTTCAAATTAAATTTTAGGCCCATAAGCACTTGGCTTTAAAGCGAACTGCTTTGTTTTCAACCCATACTCACACTACTCTTCAGCATTAAAAAAAATCTTTACAGGAAGAACTTGAATGAATACAATTTATTTTCCAACTTTTCTAACCCTTAAATACAGATGTGGGGATTAGATATGGATGACAGGTCTTCTATTGTTAAAAAAAAGAAATTAATTTTTAGCATGACTAAGGTGAAATTCAAGTCAAACAAAATCCCCATTTGAAATAATCACTTTGTACACAACCAAACCAAACAGTATAGACTACATATATACATCGTTAGACCCCATCTGACACTGTTGTAACAGAATGCTGTAGAAACGTATTAAATTCTTCAAGTAGATCAAAAAATGTTAATCACTAGAAAGCTGATGTGATCAACAGGCTTTTTTTGGCTGGAGAACACACTACTATGGTATGCAGCACGCTATGCATTGCTTCTATACTGAAATCATTAGCTAAAATAAAACCAGGCTTCTTACCAGTATGGCTTTCTCTAAGTTAGAAGTCCTTTCTTCATTTCTTTTTACTTTATAAATAGGAAGGAAAGGCCACATGTTCAACCATTAATACAAGACTGAACATCTAGTGCAAACTGACTGGCAAGTTGATCTTTCGACGAAGAAATAAGCATACAGCTACATTTCAATGTATTTACACAACTTCGTTTTCAACTCTTCCCATTACCTCAAAAGACTGTACTTCTCTTTTCCCAAGATAAAGGGCCAAAGTTAATCTCTATATCCATAAAATATTTTATGGCGTTAGCTTTATTCCTCAGTAGAGGAAATGGGATAATCACAGCCTGGAAATGCAATTACCCTACACCAGTGTGCACAGAGCATTAATAAAACAAGAACAACATCACGGTTTATTCAATTCTAGTAAAAGAAACTAGAGTTTAGTCAGTGGCTCTGAGGAACTGCAAAGCAACTGGTATTCCTTAGCTTGCTCCTTCTCCAGTAAAAAGAATCAAAGCTTTTTGTAGCAGACAAGCAACTACTCCGATTTGTTCATGAAGGCAAAAAGGAAAACAGTTTAACCTCTTTCTCTATTATTTAGAAGAGGAATGTTTTTTATTTCACTAAAGACACTAGGATAGAGTGGAAATAGATTATTAGGATTTAGGGGGGTTGTTGGTCTAAAAAAATAAAAAATAAAAAAATAAAATAAAATCAATGAGCAAACAATATCTTTATAAAATGGCCCAAAAGAAAAAAAAAAATGATATGCCCGGTAACCTCAGAGTAAACTAGATAAAGAAATTCGAAGAATGACAAATCTGTCTCTGGCTGTGAACAAGTATTTTTACATATTGCAATAGATAAGCACACATTGTGAACATTAAAATCAACATGTGATTACTCATATTTGATTAACCTAATGAGATTCATAACTTGTAACCTGTTTCAAAAAAAAAAAAAAAAACAATTCTGTATGAATACATAGATTTTTCATTTTTAATGTGTTACTAGAATTAAAATAAATGATAAAAATGGTATTACAACAGACACATCACTACTCCTAAGTATCATGCCATCCTCATTATTTGTAGCTTTCATTTTGATTCCTTCTGTACTATATTTTTTTCACAGTGTATCCACTGTTTAAGTGGCAGTAAACAAGAAAGTTCTTAAATAGTGATATTTAAGATAGATTCATGGATAAGTGGATGAGGAATTTGCAGTGGGGAGAGAAAAGGGGGAACCACACTGAAAATGAAGAGCAGCATGGAATCAAAATATTTTTGCAAAAGTTAGAGAAAAATATGATTTGCTCTGGGTTAACAACTGAGAAGAAAATTTACCACAGAGAGTCAAGAGATTCAAACAAGTCCCTTACACCCTTGAAATCTTATTCAAGGAACTCAAGTACAAAATTCAAGTAATGCACCGCCCTATACAGACCATCCGATTAATACTCA
Source organism: Rhea pennata (assembly GCF_028389875.1). Lineage (NCBI taxonomy): Eukaryota > Metazoa > Chordata > Aves > Rheiformes > Rheidae > Rhea > Rhea pennata. The sequence continues at coordinate 14,034,883 of NC_084667.1, read as the reverse complement.
CATTTACATCACACTAAAATTTATAAACCACATTTGTATCCGATACCCATAGCTCTGACAGCCAGATAGAAAAAGTAGTGCTATAACGTAGTTTGGAACAACCTGCAAGTATAGACTAAGTTCTGTTTCTCCAGTTTCTTACAAACTGTAAACTTAGAGGACTGCACGTTTTGCAAGGTCCTGGAGCTGGACTGCTCAGCAAGCCCGCTCTTTACCAAACAGTGCTGCAATAGCTGCTTTTCAGTTACAGAAGTTGAGACAATTCTGATCTGCAGGAGAGTATTAATTCCAATTATCTCCGATTCCACTGCCAAGAAGAGTCTCCAGTGAGACTTCTTAACTTCATTTCTGATTAAGAGTTCCCCGGTAAGAACTTAGATTTTTTTTTTTCTTTTTGGAAAACTTTTGTCCTGTGTGGCTATAAGCTTTCTCAGTATCCACATGTATAATATAATTCTGTGTAATAATCCTCTTGGCAGAGGTAGGACTAATGGAATTGATAAAGTCTCCTGTCAAATATAACCTGCCACAGAGTATCTACAGAAGTAGTGGCAGTTTATCCAAACTACAGGACTACAAATAGGTATATGCAAGTTAAGGAGCTGAAGTAAAGGTGAAGCCCATATTCTGCTTTGTAAGATCTCCCTCCTACCATCTCTCTTAAACTCAGTAATTTCTTTTTTAATTGGCTCTAATGAGAAATCAAAGATACTTGATGAGTTTCTATGCAACCTTTTTAATATAGAAAGCTGTAAACTTGAACTTTTAAAATAATTCAAGTAAACTCCTCAAACACATTGGTTCAGCAAAGTAAAATGAACTGAAGAGGAGGAGCGATGAAGAAAGCAACTAGGTAAGTAAGAAGAGAACTTACAGGTCTGGAAGGAAACTAAGCCACCACCTCACTCCCTGCAGGCCCACCTTGCATTACTGACCACTGCCAAGACCAGCGGGCCCCAGGTACCTGCCCAGTCCCCAGGCCCTCCTCTTCCCACTGTGGCCACTCAGATAAGGAGTGGCCTCTTGGTGAACATTTGAACCTTCCTCTTCCATCTAACCACCAGTCTTCACCAAGATTTATAGTATCTTGAGAACTTTACTCCTCTGTCCAAACTGGCAGCTAGTTACCACCCAAAATTGCTGAGGGCTTTTTTCTTTCAAGAAGGATTGCTGTGTAGGCAAGTCTGATCACATTACCCTCACTTCCTTAGGAAACTCTGGCTAGAAGTAGATCCCTACAAAACCTCCCCTGAAAAGTGAGCTGGAAAGCAGGGAAAAGGATTTATATAGTACAAATTCATGTATGTTTACAAAGAACAAGATTTATGCCAAAAAACACAACCTAGCAATGCCAAAAGAAAGATTGAAATCTTTTCAAGACAGGACTGCTTTTCACACGTCTTTAAAATGCAAAGCCACCGGTTGCCAACCGGTGAGAGTGAAGGGGATCCCACCCAACAGCTGCTTCAGCAATTGGGTTCCACAGCAGCCCTTTGCCAGCTTTGACAATTACTCCCACACGCCCCGTGAGAGACTAATGGTTTGCTAAAAATAAAACAGAGATTAGCATTTACAGTGAACTGCCTAAGATGCACACTATTTGACAGAAGGTGATATTAAATCAACCTTGCGGTGTGCTGATGCCCAGATTTTCCTTCAAAAGGATTTCCTTTTATATCTAGAGAGTTGGAAGTCTAACTAAAATGGTAGGATACGATTTTTTTGGTGTGTTTCATTATTTCATCTGTCTAAGCATATAACAGCAATGACTATGCTTTATATAGTGGAATAATTCAGTAGCAACATCAAGTCTTCTTGTTCAGCAATGGCTAAAAGCTGAAGTAGTCAAGAGAGACAAAGATGACCAAACAGAAGACAAAACAAACACCAGCAATTCATGACGCTTTCATCATTATGTGCACCTCACCTTTAGCATCCAATAAAGGCTTGCAAAGATGTTGGGGGTGCGGGGAAGAGGGAGGAAGGAAATACCCTCCTAAAATGTTCTGAAGATGATATAATTGCCAAAAACATCAACTGGTATCTTGTATGTAGGCTACAGATGAGTAAGACAGAGCTTCAGTCTTCCAAGCAAAGCGTTATTGTTTTTCTCAAAATCGAACTGTCTTTAAATAACTGTAGCAGACCATAAAAGCAACCAATATACAAAAGAAACTACTTCTAAAAACAACGCAGTTAATTATTTCTGAAAGTAAAAGGTTAAGATGACAATTTTATATAGGTTTGCTAAGATTCTGCCTCATGTTAAATCCTAACAAAAAGAAACAAAGAAAATTATCATCTTTTCTCAGCTACAGAAGAAAAAAAATGATCTCGTGTGATGAGTCGGATGTTTTATATTAAAACATACCCTTGAATTTGGTTTATGGAGGCAAGCCAAATGAACTCGATGCTTCCAATCTACAGGACAACTTAGCCACGTCACACAGAAGAACTGCTTCACATGACAGTTACTCTTAAAAGACAGCGCCCATTAAACAAAACGATTACCGTTCTACCTGGTCAAGTCGGTTAAGAAAAGAAATTTGAGTTTTAAAAGAAAAAGGAGAAATTATCATGGATATCTGCTGAGATGCCTGACAATTAGCAACAAATGCATCTTACTGTGCATCTAGTGCAAAACAGGTTGCTGGTGTCCTTGTTGGAATGTGAGAGCCGACAGAGAATTTGAGGAAAATGCCAGGGATTTCACAAACGAGGGGTAGTTTGTCAGGGGGGTTGAAATGGGGCAAGAGACCTCCAGGTGTTTTAGAAGCCTGGTATCACTGGAAGGATAAAAAAGCTGTCAGTTGGGAACAGGCAAAGACCACCTACTGCAGAAGAAAGTAGGAAGTGCTGGAGGTTCAAAAGACAGCAAGTAAGATTTATAATTCACCTGACTAAAAACAGAAGTGTTACTACTTATCTCAGTGCAGCAGGGATTCGGTTGTGTTACACTGATAATGCTGTAAAACAGGAAGTTCTTTCAGAAGAAAGAATAAATCATTTCAAAACCATGTGAGAGTTGAGACTTTTTCAAAAGCATTTTCTAGGCAAGAAATTCATATCAAATATAACACTGAATTGTGTTTGAAAATGCATTATTATTCTGCTTTTCACACATCTCCATCAAAAGTTTTAGACAGTAAATACAAAGAAATATTGGAATACTGTAGAAATGTTCTTGACTATAGTCAACAAGGACTTCCTGCTCAAAGGCAGGTCTAAGATGACCACACTTCTAAATGTAATACAAATTTCTCTTTAGCTCCAGGGAGAACTTGCTCATATGTCCAGGAATGGTCATAGATAATTATAAAAGGGAACACTGTTCAAAAATAATATGAAACAAAATAATGAATATTTATCATTAACAACCACAGAAAAAAGGAATCTTTCCTTAGCGACAAGGCTCAAATGAAAGACGGGAGGTACAACATAAGAAGGATATTTAACCTCTGCAGGTTTTCAATCCCACAGAAACTATTAGGTTATTTAATTGTACATCAGCATTCACACTTAGGCAAGCACAACCAAATGATCTGCATTAGTATCCTACTAATGCCTCCTGGTAGTGAGCCGTTACTCTTGATTAAAAATCATTGTGGGTGCTACAGTCAAAAGAATAAGCCAGATCACACACAAATCCTGTACAAACTATATGCAACTTAAGTGGCAGAACAATCAAGTTTTAAAGCCAAGTTCTACATTTCATGGTTTTCCTTTTCAAATCCATTCTATTAAAAGCACAATTAAAAAAATTATTTGGAATCCCCAGAACAACAGGAAAACACAAGGTACCTAGCCTGCAAGGTCAATATTCCTATCTCTATAAAAAGAAATACTCTACAGAATAACTGTGTAATCCAAAATAAGACAAGCTACATTCTAGGTGAGAGGAAGAAGTAATTCAAATTTAAATTGATTAACTTTGCTCTTATTGCCACAAACACTTCTTTCCAGAATGGGGGGGGGGGGGGGGGGGGAGGAAATTATTACCAGTTTGTTGGCAATGAATGGCTCCCACACATTTATTTAGCACTCATGAACAATAATTTGTCAATTCTAAAGCTTGTACAGATCCCAGCTAATCTCTCTCTCCCTTATGATAATACTGACATGTGCCTCATGGCACTGAGATCGTGGGTGTCCTACTTTACAACAGTCAAAAGCAGCATCCCCCAGCAGCGCATGAGGATCAGGATCAGGTCTGAGGTCACTTGAGAGAACTTGTTTCTTACGAGTTCATGGGCCCTAATAGGCTGCATCCACAGCGCTGAACCAACTGACCAGTGTCCTTGCAAGGCTGTTATCTATCGTCTTTGAAAGGCTGTGTAGATCAACGGAGGTCCCAGACAACCGGAGAACAGCAAATGTTGCACTCATCCTCCAAAGGGGCCAAAGGGTCCATCCAGGTAACTACAGGCTGCTCAGCCTCACTTTGCTCCCTGGGGAAATCATGAAGCAAGTCACATTGGAACACATTTCTGGACATACGAACAAGGTGATTAGCATGAATTTGCCAAGGGTAAATCACACCTGACCAACCTGATCACTTTCTGCGGTATGACCGGGTCTGTGAATAAGTAGCACCAAATGTCTTTTTTCTCAACTTCAACAAGGCTTTCAACATGGTCTCTTATCCAAGAGAAGGAGTTATGGTCTAGATGAGTGAACATGAATAAATGACTGGGGGGATGGCCAGGTCTAGCATGGGACCCATCCTGTTTAAGAGCTTCATCAATACCCTGGAGAAAGCAAGGTGCACTCTTGTGAAGTTTGCAAGTGCCATCAAATTGGTGGCGAGGGAGGGAGGGAGGGAGGGAGAAGAATCTTGTTGATAAGCGTGATCTAGACCCTGATCTCATAGCTGATCCTGAGCAGGAGGGTTGGACTCCCGACATCCCTTCCAACCAGAACTTTCCTGTGATTACAGGCTGACTGGCAGTCAGCACTGAACACTATGGGAACTATGACACACGCACAGTAATTACTTATAACATTTTTACTGTGCAAGTGTACAGACTCTTAGCACCTGAAAGGCTTATGTAAGATGTGACATGCTTTCAGCAGCAATAGGTTATATTCTGAAATGAAATCCACAGCAAAATTAAAAAGAAAATTTTGCATCAGTAGCTAAGAATCAGACTAAAAAGTTGAAAAGTTTGAACTTGAAACTACCAGCTACATTGCAACTCTATAGGTTAGGCATTAACCTATAGATTACATTAAAAACATCAACACCTTGAGATGAAAACAAAATCAATCAAGTGGAACATGAAATAAACCAAAATGTTGACAGAGCAAAAACAATTTAAGAGCAAGCATAAAGACAAATTCACCTTGATCCTTATTGCTAACATTTCCCCGAGACTGTTTTTTCCTGTTTTTTCTTATCTTAAAAACCATAATGGCAACAACAGGTAGCCCCCTATACCAAAGATTCTAAATCTCAAACCACTAAGTCATTTTTGTCTCCCTTTGCCATCCAGATTACAGGAACACCCCATCCAGTTCCACACCATGTCTTAGGTGTTCCTCTAAAACACTCCAACACAGAAAGACACTACACCACATGAACAGCAGAGGCAATAGATAGTATGCCTAGTAGCACTTGCAGGAAAGCCAGTAAGTTGGCTCAGAGAATAAGATTTTCCTTTCCTCTTCCCAAATTAATTATCCATTTATAGATAGGATTGTATCTTTCTTTGAGGAAAAAAAAAGAAAAGAAAAAGAAACGAAAAAAAAAAACATACAGGCTACAACTTAAATTCACCTTCTAGAAGTGAACTGTAACAAAATATGATGTTTTGAGCAGAGCATGCTTGCTTGAAAGTCTGAAAAAATATCCCAAAATGAAAAAAAAATCCATATTACAGTTAAGCCTCAAAGCAGCTGTAAATGATGGATTTAGGTATTAAGTCAAGCTTTTTGGATGCTAAGAGGAAAAGTCTGAAGCTCCTAAAGCTCTGAGAAAAGGAGACACTGTGATGGTTTAGACGCAAACCATTTGCGAGCTGTCAAAAAAGCCACGTACACCCTTCAACAAACGGAACGGCGCACACAGCTTGCAAGAGTGATTTAACACGTGGAGGGGAAACTTGCACTTTCGTGCAATTCCACTGCCAAATATGGCATAACTAAGTCTCAGAAAAGGTTGGCAGCAATGGCAAACTATGTACAGCAGATTAATTTTAATTTTTGAAGGTGAGGATTACATGACTCACCCCATATTCATCATATTTATGAAGACATCATTCTGCTGTCAAAATGTCTGCTCCTCAGCTTCTGCACTCTGCATTAATCAAAGTGCAAAGTTTGCTTTCTTTTATAGGGAAATAACTTAGTGTTTTGGCTTGAAGTCTAACTAGCTCTGTCCTTTGTGGAAGTCTGAAGTTCAGCCAATACAGCACTCTATCCACCACAAAGTCATACAAAGAAAAACAGATTTATTTCCCACCATGATACTCTGCTCCATTCAACAGTAGTTGGAACAAACTGCTATTAAGTTAAATCTGGTAAACATTTGTGCTCCCCCTCACTTCCACAACTGTTTGCTGACCAGCAACAATGGGTTTACTGTTTTAAGAGAATTATTTACAGTTTCTACCCTAACACATGGAAAGGCACAGGAAATAACATGCAACGGGGAATGGAATATACATAGGAATCTACTTCACCACTTCTTTCGGAAAGGTACTGAAGAATGGTAATCATCTCTGCTGAGAAGAGCAGTCTGAGCTAAGCACTCAGGGTGCAATATATGACAATGTCACAGCTATGTAAATTCTAGCAACATCTCAGATGGATTAAGACTTTTCTTTTCTGAAAGGCTTACATCAGGCATCCTTCATATGTCCTTTCTTGGCCTCAATCCAGATTTTCAAACTGGTAAGTGCTAAACCACAGGCTAGCTGGAGTATAAAGAATAAAGGAAGATGCTATTCTTAAATATTTCACTAAGTTTATCATTTCAATATTTTAGTTTCAGAAAAAATCCATTAACAGAATTATCACATTGTTCCTGAGCAAGAGGAGGTCTTATTCTACATATTATAGGCTTTTAAATATAAACAGAGAAACTAAAAAAAACCCCTCAACATGCATTTTACAATTACCTAGTGTTGTTATGGTAACTAAATAAGTCTGGAGAAGCAAGAACAAAAAGGAAAAAACAGCACCAAATCCTCCTGTAAGTTCTGCAGATGTATTTTTCTCGTCCATTGTAGATTCAAACGATGGATGGAAGCATCACTAAGCATCACAACCTCCCTGAGACATTGGTAAACATTTTAAAACACCAATGGAGATGCTGAAGCAAAATCTGATTCCTCTACAAGGACACTGGCTGCTCCATGACACCATGGTGCCCCCTAAGTGGCTCCAAGTGCCCTCTAAGGGGCTCCGAAAGAATGTCCTCCTCCTCCTCATGCAGTTTCTCTGGACCCACAGCTGGAAAAAGCCAAAAAACTCAGCCCAGCTGAAAGGAAGCAAAACTCTTCTCTTGCAGATACTCCACAGAGAAAAAAGGAACAAGTCATGACCTCTCCTTCCATCCTCCACATCCCTGCTTCCAAACATTATGAGGAAATTATATCAATAAGCCAAGAAAACCTGAGGAACAAAATAAACAGCAAGGCAAGAATCTGCTTTGCAACAATTGAGATAAAGAGTTAAGACATTCATTTCAATATATTTCCATATATATGTATATAGCAGCTGCTTATGGATAGGGACAGGAATGGATGGTTTTAAGCAGCAACCACAGGTTCAAATACTAGTTTTAAACACTCAAAATGGTTCTGGATTGGCTAAGAGAATTGTCACAAGGGGGAGTCCTTTTTGGTATTAGAAACCTTAGGTTTTAAGTTTGGTATCTCTACAGCAAGTTTCAAAAAATTTCTCATGTATCAGGATTTTTTTTTCTCAGTTTTCCTGGACATGGAGGAGAGGGTATGAGATGAACAGTAGGGTCAACACTAGGAATCAAAAACAATCTGTGGAGACAGCAGCTGCTGAAATACTGGCTCAGCTCTCAAGAGGCTCTCTGAGTAAATGCAAGCATTGGTGGTTTTTTTGAAGCCTTGTGAAGATGACCATACTTCTGGAAAACTTTCGTCGGGATAACAACAACATCAAATCCCTACCAGCTTCTTCCTAGTGTTAAGCTCCTACTTCAGGTAATAAGCAATTATAGACTATAGCACATATTTTTTTCAACACACACACCCCTCATTATAACAAGTAAGATTACTAACTTTCTCAAAAATGCACTAGTAAATGATTTTAACTGTAAAACAGGTTTAACTGCCGCCTAGCATATGCTTTACAAACCAGCTTTTTCAGTCAGCTTTTTCTAAAATATTTTCTATAATGTCACATACTATAAATGAAGTTTAGTACCGAATGTACTAAATAATGAGACAGATCGAATCCCTAATTGTGACCCTTGTAGAGTACTCTAGCAATTAGAGCTCTGAAAAATGCTAATGAAAATGCTGATGAAAAATATAACCTTGAAATGTAAAAATAAGAGATGATTATTAATAGAAGGCTAAAGTCTCAGTTTACATAATACACAGAAGAACAGTAAAGTCAAAGTCCACTTGTATCAACAATATGTTCAAAGCTTTATCTAGGCTGATAATGAACATGACAAATTCTGAGTATTTTTCAAGTATTTTGTATCTAGAAGACTTTATTCTTCAGGACCTTGAAATAAGCATTTAATAGTAATTTGATATTACCAGAGAAGTTTTTTTTTCACCTGACCATTCCTTAAACCACTATAGGTTTGTGGCTTTCTCCTCCTTTCTTTCTAGAAGTGAAAATAAAGACCAAAATATAAAGTGCTAATATAAAACTTCCATCTCTATGGCAGAATAACATCTAGCACAATGCGAACCTAATCCTAGTCACTATTTAAGAATTCTATGGAAACAGCCATTGTGCAAAACTCACTGAGGATACAAATACATTCACATTTTACATTCACTATAACACAGTTTATTTTGCCTCAGGTTATTTAAGATACTTGAGGAAAAGGATAGTGACTCAGGAGTGAGTAATAACACAGGTACCAAGAGTTTGACCTTGTTATTGAAGAATATATTTGATAAATATTTCTGACTGGAGTTGAACTTTAGCAAAAATGTTGCATTACCAAACCCAAAACTGAAGAACTGAAAGCATCAGATATTTTCCATCTCCTGGACTCACAAGACCATGAATGTTGCATCAGCTGCAAAGGCATACAAATTCTTTGACTATTGGAATACAGCTATTATCAACATCTGTCTCAAATTTTGTTAAACAAGCTCCAGATGAGACAGTTCTGGAAATCCTTTTAGATCTGCTCAATAGGGCCTTCTAGACCTTTGAAAAATCTAACATTTTAAATTTCATTACAGCACATAACTGGATTTCAAACAGTATCAAGCGAAAGATGAGGGGAAGCAAGTGTTTAACTTGACATCTGTTCAGTAGTCCAGGCAATGATATACACACTAAATCACACAAGGCAAATTAAGCAAAGCCCACTCACTATTAAAGTTTTAACTCAATCCATTAAACTGTTACTGGGTAACCTTAATATTCTCTCAAGTTACTGCTACTGACCCAAGCTCCCCAAAGACACAATCTTACTGAACTACTTTCAAAGAATGAAAGTGGTTCTCAAAGCTCTGGAAGGCTAGTATAAGTCCAAGGGGGAGGGGGGGGAAAAAAAAAAAAAAAAAAAAATCAATAATATGGTTTCTGTCCACCATAAAAGAATCCATTCTGACTACTCATCTTCAGTCAACGCAGTCCCACGTTCTAACTACTTTACTACTTCCCCATCGCTTGTAAAGTGATAGGATTTTCCATTTGAAGTATTTTGAGTATGAATTCTTTATTCCACTAGCCATTTAATTTTTTTAAACTACTTATAGTAAACACCACTTCCAAAAAAAGACTAACATAATTACTTACTTCTCAATACAAATAATCATCAGGAAAAAAGGGTTAAGCCACTTCAACTCAGTAATACATAGTTACTAAAACCCACACCATGTAAGGGGAGCTGGGTTTAGAGTGAAAATAGTACTAATCTCAGTGAATATTCATCCCACTACATGACTGAGAAAATAAAACTACTCTAAGATGACTCTGAAGTGAGGAACAGGACATAAAACTCAAGGGTGTGAACAGACATTTATCCAACAAAACAATAAAATAAAACCAGAAAGCACTCAAATGAAACCCCAGAGCCCTCCCATACAGCATTACGAGAGTCACCTGAGCCACAGCTCCCAGGTAGCTCCTGAGTAACTTTGTACAGATTTGAAAAGCAAAGCAACCTTTTTCAACTCACAGTTACATACAAACAACTATATCATCTTAAATGTTCCCCAAATCAACATTTTTTCGAACAATGTTCAAGTTTAGCACAGCAAGACTGGAACAGAAATTGCTTTTAAATCTGATGCCCAATTACCAACAGTTTACAGAAGAATTAACTTTGTATCAAGCAAAACCTCTGAACACAAAATAGGAATTACATAATTAGATCTGAAATACAGTAATAGCACACTATACACTAATGATTTTAAAAATGTGTATAGATGCAAACATAGTACAGAACAGCCCCCTTTGGAAAACTCATTAATCAACTCAGATAGTTGACATTTCAAGCAAACAGTCGAATTCACCTAAACAGCAAGCGCATGCCCCAGTGAGTAATTCTGCACTCAAAGTACTGAGCAGCAGCAAGAGCTGAAGCACAAAAATCATCAGGTCTGCATTTCTATACTTACAGATAAATATTCGTCAAGAAACAAGCAATAAAAGTAATCATCATCAAAAGGTCAGAAGCGATTTAAGCTTAGCATTGCAAAGAGAGAAATCCAAAACACAGTGGCAAAGGAAGTATGAGATCGACAGGGTAACACAAAAAATAGGGCAGAACTCCAATCAGGCAGCAAACTTTACCCAGCACATCCAATCTGCTCTGGTCAGGATAGCAACAGCACAGCAGAAAATGAGAAATGATCTGGGTGGTGATTTATTTAGAAGATACAGCATTGCTTTCACGCCAGTATAAAATACTTCACTTCGTCTGTAGTTGCTTTCCAAGGCTTTTCCATGTAATAAAAGCTACTCTGATTCCATATGTATTAGAACAACAGTAGCAGAGATCTGGAAGAGAAGTGTATTCAGTTTAACTATGAAGCTCCAAAAATGATTAGGGCAGCAACAGAAGAGAGTATCAGGTGGATCAGTTAAAATGCAGATACTTTCAATAGCTAAATCTCAAAACCACACAGTCATTTAATCAAATAAGTTAATTCTCTAAATTTACCAAAATTTAGATCATCTGAACTTCTGAGAAACAGAGTTTTATCCATTATTTATAGATTTAACTAAAAATTGAAGTAATTCCATTCATATTTCCCTTCATTTTGGCCAGATTTTAAAATAATTATTTACACTTCTGTTTAGAAGAGATAAATTAAACATTTTGGCATGGACCATAATTTTTGGTTATGGCATTTACACCGGAACAAGTTATTGTCACGTCTCATTTTTCCTAATGTGCTATGAATAGTACTGCGCATAGAGACAACTGGAACAAATACAAAGTTACAGTACCGGTACTACTGAACCAAGTGTCCTCGCAAAAGGCTTGTCTATTCAGTATCATCTATTCAGTATCATCATTAAAGTCATCACTGAATTTATTCACAATTTATGCATCTTCAGGGATTAAACTGTTTACTCCAACACGCCACACAACAAATGAGAATGACAGTAACAGAGAATCAGTAGAGAATCAGAGAATCTGTTTTTTTAAAAGACAGCTTTGATTTCAGCTAGTAGCTCATTAGATACCAAAAAAATTAGAGTCAAAAAGAAAGCACAAATTATCACTTGACAGCAAAACTTTCACAACATTAAGGAGATTTAGTGTTGAAGAATGTTAGTATGCATTCCCTAAAATAAAAGCAAATTTTAGAAAGTTCTAGATGCCACACTGAAACTGTGCATACACCCAAATCTAAAGACAGTTAATCGCCTTTGTGATCTTTTGGTAGCATTCAGAAGAAACGTGAAGAAGTAAAGGATTATCCCACAAAATGTCAGAAGAAAATCTGTAACAGATCAGAAAGAAATGGACCGACTTTTTCATTATTATTGCTGTCTTTCTTTTAACATTATCCATTTTAAAAAGTGTAAAGCTCAGACTGAATTATTCTAGAGTAAAACAGCTTGATAAGAAATATATAAATTATTTGGCCGCAAATGCCTAAAACAAAGTTTACCTTCCCATTACCACAAATACTTTCCAAGCAATTTGAGTGTGAACCATAAGGGAAGCAGCAGCCGAAGGCCAGCAGATAGCTGAGCATCTGGTGGAACTGATTTCCTTAACACTGTGCCATAACACATGCCATTTATTATAGAGGTTATTCACTTAATAGAAGAATCGCAGTTTTGTTTGCTAGAACTCATGGGTTAAAACACTGAAAACAGTTCTGAATAAAGCACTTGATACCTTGAAAGAGAACTGAAACATGCTCTCAGGTGCTTTTTGGACACACTGAAGTGCAGAGGTCTGTCCTACAAGCACTTTCACCAGAGCCACCTAAGAAGACTGCAACGAGAGGCAGGAGACTAAACTAAAAGCAGAAAAGGTGGAGAAAGAATGGTGTGGTTTGTTTTTTAAAATGTCACGAAATAAAAAGATCTTAAGATCTTCTCTTCACTTAAAGGAATAGATGTAGATTGATAGAGATGACGTTTATTCCAGTCTATTCACATCAGCAAGGGATATTATTAGCTGAAAGACACCCTATCAAATGGGAACTGATGGCAAACAAGACAGCAGTGAAAGTGGAATAAGCAAGTTAAGAGTTTTAAACCAAATTCTTGCTTCCTTTTTGTCTAGTGAGTAACATTCTGATGAAGAGATCGGAGTAGTTAGTTAAGAGCTAGTCGAATACTTCCTTAATCTTGTCGTAAAATAAAACGAGAAAAAAGTAGCATATGGCATCCTCTTTGTACACCACAAAGCAGCTAGAATTAGCCCTTTACAGGTCAAACAGCAGTAAAACGTCATAAGCATCAGAGCAATGCGATGGAAACAAAGATAGCTGGAACAAGTGAGGTGCTCTCAAAGCCCCATCACCATGCCTCAGTCCCGAGTTGTGTATAGTCATCTTCTGGGTTGGGCAACACTGATTAAATATTCCCTTGCCTTGCAAAGCTGTCAGTGATCTGTACTGCTAGAATACTTCTGTTTTATCATCATCATCACTTCACTATAAAACCGCTAAATAACTTTCAGCTGTGGCAGGTTTTTCTCTAAATCTGCATGTGACCGCATCAGTAACATTTTACTAACCAAATCTCTTAAGGAAAACATTAAAGATGAGGTGAGTTTTAAAGATGTATGAAATAATTAAAGTGTCTTGTTAAAAGCTTAAAAATGCACATTTCATTCAGCCTTTAAACAAATACCAGTAGTATTTATTATACATCAAGCACTACTATGCCCTGAGGTTTCTGCTTAGAGCTCTCGCATGTAAATGTGACCGATAACATGGATATAACTTGTTAGCCAAGGTAGAAACAGCAGTTAAGAGTATGCTGCATCCTCTCTGGGACTCAGCATAGTACCATGCTTCTGTTTTTTCTGGTTACAGAGGATTGATTCTCAAAAAAAAAAAAAAAAAAAAAAGCATTTAATTAGCTCCAAAGACTTCCATGAGGTACTCATTTTACAAACTGAGTAACAACGCAAACATTACTGGTAATGTTATACAAGGAGCACCATAAAGGTGACTTTTTAATTGCACAGTAATGAAAAGCCTCAAGGAGAGTTGGAAGGAAGAAACACAGACACAGATGCTGTGCCAGCACAGATAGGTCCACCTTTAAGATCTCAAAGGGCCAATGTGCTATTAAGAAAGCAGTATTGCCTTACCAATATTTTCATATGCATTAACTTGCTCCACTGCATTTTCCATCTATTCCCTACTACACTATCATATTACTTCATATGATATTTCTTTTGTTGGCAGGAACCTCTCTCTCTCGCTCATTATCCATCGGCATTTTCTTATTAAATCCAGTATCTAGTGAAGTCCAGCCTTAAGGAAAATCTTACTGGAAATAGAAAAGTTTACGCAGAGCCGTGAGTATTTCTTTTCCCCAGTGACAAAACTGTGTGCACATTAACATGTAACAAACATCAAACCCAAACTCACAGACCTTTCTAACTAGAATTTGCTCAGATAACCATTTCAGTGCTACCTCTATCAGGGCTTGAAATGCACACAAAGCATCATTAGGTAGGTAAAGGTCAATCCTTCTTTGGAAACACGCCTACAAAAATCATACCATGCATCAGAAATGCAAAGGAGGACTGACACCGTTCTCAGTCCTTGGCCTCTTCTCAAAATTCTTGCTCTTTCAAATTAAAAGCAACTATAGAGTGATTTCTGAAAAAAGAAACAGTGACTCGTTTGTCTGGATGTCAAAGCCTCAGCATAATATGTGAAGATTCACACTGAAAGGACAGCAACACAGAAAAAGAACTGGGAGTAAGGGGTTACACTTAGCCCCACGCAGTGCTTTTCAGAATACCAGCCCTCAGTCATGTTTCTACAGCTGATCAGAATTTCGAACAAAATACTGGTCCGAAAAAAGAGGTATGACACTAACTGCAATAAATTTTTAACAGCTAGGAAGGGAAAAAAGGAGGCTTTTGCTGACACGAAGAAAGGGATTGAAAGCTGTGCTACTCAGCACGGCTGCTATCCCCAAATCCCAGTAAGCGGAGATGAAACTAAGAATCTAGGCTTCTTTCAAACCCTTACAAAGAAGAGGTTCACACACCCCTCCAAGATTTACAAATCCAAAGGCTCTGAAGGCAACAAAACATCAAAAAGCTCTGCACTTGAAGCTTGGCCAGGGTGCTGGAAAAATTCAACACTAGTAAGTACCCTGTGCCTACTACAATTCCTTCTGCAGCTTCAAGCAGATAGAGGGTGCTGCTTTACTTCTCACCTGAACCAAAGCGTTGAGGAGTACAAGCTGTACCAGCTGAACAGCTCCACAGAATGTGGTGATGTGTGAATATTCCTTTTCCATCTCTCAGAGGTATCACAGTATTGTATTTTGGAAATCATCATCTGCGAGGCAATATAAGATCTTTATGCTGCTGCTCCATAAGCCCTCTGAACCAGTGCAAAATAGCATTACCATCAAAAGCAGCAGGCCAAATAATATGCATCACCTTGCCCCCTTACCAGCAGCCACAAGAACTGCTGGACTGAAAAACTGATCCAGAATAAAAGCATAGGTTTAATTAATGGCCTAATTAAGATCAATTTAGGCTCATTTCTTCATGCAACTCACCCAAACATAGGCACCAGTTTAGGGGAGAAGACAGAAGGATAGAGGGGAGAAGAGAGAGTAAGCGATCCTGTAACAGCGTTGCTAGCCACAACGCACCTCTAAAATGCTCATGGAAATATGATGTTAAAATGTCATTGTCTAAAATATATGTAATTAGGTGAAAAGCAAGCCATCTTCTGTCACTTCTCAGCTAAAAAGATGAAAGTTTGCATAAAGGAACACAATAGCTTCAAAAAATAACAGGTGTGAGAAGTGTTAAGCCTACACTACTCAAAGGTTTTCCCATTAGAGTGCGAATTAAGATTCCACACAGACAGGCCTCCTTCGGGGCTCTATTTTACAGGTGGAGTGCAGAATAGCTTTCTTAAGAGGTTAGCTCTTTGTTTTTCAGATTTGTTGCATTCCTCTGAACTTTCTGCAATACAGCTCCGTCACCAGAGGGCATGAGTTCATCCACGTCTGCAGAGGGGAGAGCATTTTAATGCAGTTTAATGCAAACCATTTTAAGATCTCTTAAAGAAAATGATAAAGTATAACTTTAAGACATTACAGGTATAAAACAAAGAAATCTGGAAGAGTTGTTGCACTGCTACTTAGACAACTTTTACTCTCATATACATAGATTATTACTACATAGTTTTGAAATAATTCTTCAAATGGCACTTTCTTCCCCCAACAAAATCTGTGCCTTATTTACCACACTGATTTTTATAATGAACAAAAGCATTTGGCTGAATTATATTTACTATTACCATCACTAAGTCTAATGTAGAATGTAGTTCTTTTGTCTTTATATCAAAATGTATAGCACATTCAAGACCTTTCCTTGCACAGTATGTATGCTATTTCACATACCTGCTCACTGGTTATCACAGATAAATTTACTGAAGAACTACACTTAGGAAGGGCTATCCCCACCCTCACCCCAACCCCGCGCAGTCACAAACCGAACATTTGCAGGCAGCAAAGAGTATTTTCAACGAAACTTGATGCAACTTTCGTATGGGAGATTACAGAAGAGACAAGAAATCGTCTCCTTAAAAGAAACTGAGCTCACGACTTCTGCAGCATACTTTTTTTATTTATTTATTTATTTTTTTTTTTTTTTAAAAAAAAGCATACCTTTTCCTTTGGAAAACTTCTAAACAAAGTGGGCATCAGTCAACTACGGTCATGTCTAAATTATTTTGATTCAGACATGTTCCATCACGCATGAAAGGAAAAAACAAATGCGCCGCGTTCACAGTCATTTAGCTGGCCACAAGCATTCCTGCAGTTTTCCATTCTGAAGAGAAGCCAATGAATCCCTCTTGGCAGATGATCATTTTATTTTCATTTTGAAATTCCTCTCAACTTTGAGGTTTCACTGGCACCTTACACACAGAAAAATCTTCACTTTGTTGTCCACAGTAAAGCTCTGAAATCATGTCTGCACAACTTAAAGTGCTGCCCTGGGACATCAGAGCCAGCTCTGCAGGACTTAGCCTGGGTGCCAAAGTGCAGGAGGAGAGGCGGAGCAGGGGGATTCTTCTCACTAGCGGACCCCTATTTCATTCCCCCTACCTTCACCATTTACACACAAACAGATAGCCGAACTCATGAACTAACTGAAGAGCAATAAACAGGAAACGAAGTTGTGAGAAACAACTGAGTAATTACCCTTTTAGCCCTGGCAATGTTCAGTAATATTTGTTACTTTTCCCCCAAAGCTTTTGCATTTTTGATCTTTTAAGTTATTTAACTTTTGACTGCTAAATCACTACTCTCACTTTTTTCTATTACCTTAGTTTCAAACATAGGTCATGACATTCAAACAAAGCCAAAACTCATTCCATTTTTGTAGTTTACAGGCCTCAAAAGCAGAATGCATAAGTGAAAACCGAATTCATAGCTAGTAAAGATGCTTTCTTTTCTTTGACCTGAAGTAGAAGCATCAAAAATATGAACTTCAACCATATCTGACGCAAAAATTCAGAAGTTACTATGGGAGACTAACAAATACGCTTTAACCTCATTTGCTTAGCAAACCAAGCTGGAAATGTTCACCTCTGATGGACTGCACTGACCGCTACTTCAGCGGAAAGCAGGTTTTCCCCTCCTGTATACATTTAGTGATAGCATAGGTGCAGAAATGAAACTCCAAGAGAATTAAACAGATAAAATAAGAACATAGCCAGAACCACAGCAAATCAACAGCAATGTATGATCAAATGACCTTAAGACACAAGCCATAGAGCAGAAAGTATGTACTTTGCATGAGGTAAGCACAGATCCTACTCAGTCTCCCCTTGCTGATGTGTGCACCGCAGCCAAAATTTTATTCAATCTTAACGTGTTGCTCTAACGTATTCTAAAACATACTAATTTTCATGCCACAACCCATACAGAGCAGTTCATCTCTTTACTAATAAAGAGTTCTTTCACAAAACAAACATAGCCCAGGTTCATCATTAGCAAAATTAATATGCTCCCAGCTTCACGGGACTCAGTGCAACCAGCCAGAACTCCTCCTAAACATAAGCCAATGTTTGAGTACTTGTACCGCAGTGCCTTATCTTCGGCGCACAAGGTAATATTGGACCCTACACACGTGCTCTTGTCAACCGAAAATTTCAAGCTTCCTCAAGAAGTTGATTTAAGCAATAGATGTAGATATTGCAGGTTGAGAAATCCAAGAATTTTCTGTTCATTAAACACTTTCAACAGAAATGGTATTTCAAGAATTGTACCTCCATTATTTCTAAGCCTTCTTAATTTCTCAGTAACTTTTTTTTTTTTAATCTTGAGTAAAAAAAAAAATCCTTGCAGAGTTTGGGATAAATTGTATCTATTACTTGGCATTTATTCTTCCTTCCAAGCAGTTAAAAATGAAAAGAATGTTGTTTATCATCCTGAAATAGCTCCCAGTTAACCACTAATCATTACCATTGGTGTGAAAGGCAATTTCAGTTGCATGGCATTTCAGATCCACCCTTAAAGTACTTCATATTACAAATCTTCCCTCACTGAATTTTGTGGGTTTGACATGCAATTTAAAACATCCCCCGATGAGTTTCTCAGTTTCACAGAAATCTCACATCTCCCTGGAAACCTGACTACAACACAACAAAAACTTCTAGCTCTAATACTCAGAAGCAGGTTAGAAAAAGAATTGCACTCCCTTTACAAGTTAGGATAGGATTTCAGCACTTCAATTCTCTTTATTGTTAGATACAGCAATAATCTCTCTCCTCCTGCCCCACCATGATTTTCTTACCTGCTTTGACATCCTTTCTATCAAATGGTGTTCACTCCTGCAACTAACTTACACTCACCTTGAGGTTTAATTAGTTCTCTAAGCACCTACGCAGAAAAACGTGAGTGACTGGAAGAGACTGGCACTACACAAGCAATAATCCATTGTGAAATAAGGCCCCACAAAAAACTCATCAGGAAAGAATAGAGTGCTAAGGTCCCTTTTGCACAAATGCCACACTAATCTCAATCTGAGAGACTGGTTTCTAGACCTTGCCTGGTTTCTAGAACAATTGCTCTCAAATTTATTTCTGATCAGCACAGGATCAAAAGACCACCCAGCAGAATAAGTTATTTTAAATTCCATGCCAACTGGTAGCAACCATAATCCCTAGTTTGGGGATTGCTGTTTAGACATAGTACTATTGCTACTATTAGCAGACAGTGTTTTTCCCCCAGTTCAACAGCTCTGTAAACACCATTCCAGTTGCAATTAATGCTAGCTCTTGTTCAAGGGAAGACATGGGCACACCTCTGCCCTTAAAAGACATTCTCTCCCAACATTTAATTCTGTACTTTTATCTGCTAAGTAACACCAGTGTCTGCCTTTGCTATCTGCTCCAGAGAGCAACAACTGCTGACTTCTGTTTTACCTTTGACACATGCTCTCAAAACAACCTTGAAAACAAAATTTAAAAAACCCACTTTGCTGCAGCACTCAACACTGAGATTTACCCACACTCCCTTTGCAATGCTACCTTCAGCTACCTTCACTGTTACAACACAGCACATCTTGCTTAAAGCTTTGAATTCTGAAGGTGCATCCTATGAATTAATGAATTACACACCTCCAACAACATTAGATGAAAAAACTTATTTATTTATTATTTTTTAAGAAGCTAACTATGTTTTCTCAACTAAAGCATGGTGGGAAATCCAATTACTGCAATCGAGCTGAAAGCTTTTCAGACACAAGGACCAAGAGGCATGGAAGTGTCCCAGTATGAATGGGGATCAGGAAGACTACGATTTTATCCTCCCAATATGATACAGAACAGTGGATAGTACAGGGAAAGTAAACCAAGAATTTCCTTCCCAGACTACCACAAGAGCAAAATAAGCTATCCACTTAAACTAGAAGCTGGGAAGTCCACTATTAACACAAAAGGATACTTCTTCATCTGACTATGCAGGGAACTCTATTATAAGATTGCAGAGCCATATCCAGGCTCTGCAAAGTTTGAAGGTGGAAGGAAACAAAACTACATTTTAATATAAAATATTTAAAAACAAAAAGTTGGAAGAGATGCAAATGTCTTCATGCTTTATGACACAAACCTAACTACTAGTAACCTAAAGAGATTGTCCCTGGAGCAGATTTTTGTCATAACTGCTTATTGTAGGATTTTTTGCATCATCATCCCAAGCATCTGTTACTGGTTCTAATTAAAGAACAGATGGTCTGAGCCAATGTGGCAATTCCTATGATTCTATAATTTCCCCACCTGCTGATAAATAAGTTGAGGACTCAAGCAAGCAAGGCAAGATTAACAAAAACAGATAGTTAAATAGGCTTTAAAGCTATCTGGTATATGAAAGAGCCTTCTAAAATGTCCTCCAAACACAAGTATGATTGAACTCCCAAAACGGCAATTATCACGATAATAAATGACTCTTTGTTTTGTTGCATGTTAAGCTTGTGAAGCAAAGCTATTGCAGATGTACCGTGAAATTTGCAGAAAAAAAGTGGAAGAAATCAGCAAGTTCAGATAAAAGTTAGAGGTCTTATTTTCAATAAGAACTTTTGCTGATGTCATGACACTGCATGGTAAAAGAAATGAAGAAAACAGCATGGACAGAAAGGAAATAAAAAAAATAGTAGGGCTCCCTGAATAAAAAGAATTTTGACTTTGAATAAAAAAAATCCAGTTTCTTTCATTCTGTTTTCCTAAGCAAATCAGACTTCTGCAATCACAATTCCCACCCTTCCTTCCTTCACACATCAATTCTGACTAAGTCTGACAAAGGTGTGAGATTGCAAAAACACTGCACTCTTACAAAGTTAATTGGTAGTCTGACAGATGAGAAAGGCCAAATTAGCGTCACACCACTGAGGAGAAAGTTGCAGTATATGATCAACAGCTTTTGGGTTGGTCTGTTTGCTAGCCAGCCAGCACCTGCACCTCAGAAGCAGCCACAGCATGTATATCTTACTATTTGGTAGTTTAGGAATATATAAAAATATAGGTATTGGGATAAGAGGAAACTTAAAAAAACTGAAGATGTTGATGGATTGCAGGCATTATAGAACATGAGCAGATTATTGTACTAGTAAGGAGATGGTGGAGAAACATGATAAAAATCTCAGCAATCCAGGTTTTGCTAATTACCAGACAGAAGCAATTATCTTAGCACTCTTGGTTAAAGAAAAAAAAAAGATGATGAAAAAGTGGTAGGAAAAAAAAAAAAGTCAAGGCAGCAAAAAAAAATGGCAAACGCACTCCAAATGGCTAACTAAGGGGGAACAAAGCCATTCATGCTCTTTGCTGAACACTTTTAAAGAAGGCACAGTAGTTCAGGGTAAGCGGAGAGGCAAAAAGAGATAGAAAGCAAAAGGTCTAAACAGATGATGATCCCACTGGCAGCTTTTGAACAGCAGAGTATCTTTTGGCTGATCCGAGTCTGAAAGTATGATGATGGGAAGTACGGTTGACTAATCATAGAACGCAATGAGATGAATGGTTAAAGACCAAAACAACACACAGCTCAAAGGTGCTTCCCACCAAAGCGATGCTGACCAACTTCCGTCTCAGAATTCTGCTGGGCTAAAAGCTTTTTTATTATTATTATTATTTTAAATAGTCAAACACGACACACCACTTGGGGGGGAAAAAAAAGGCAATGTTTGTGTATCCCTTGGTCCAAAAGCCTCTTTCCTACTCTCCTTCAAATACTGCCTTTACACATTTATCTCCCCATCCCTCCAAAAAGACCATCACACTCCTGTCTTCTCATCTTCCCAACATTCCTCTGGATGCACCAGTGCGGAGATCAACCTCGTGAGCTACGCGAGACCCAGCCACTGGCCCAGAGCCACCGTCATCTCTACGCGCAGATCCTCGCCCTGCCGGCTGCAGGGCGCTCCGGCTGGCCCTGCACACAGCCGCTGCCTGGCGGGGACCTCACCGGTACACATGTGCCTCTAGTGCGCTCGCTCCTGCCCAACCAGGCTCGTTGTGGCAGCTGTCATGGTCTCTGGATGGTGAGCTTTTTTGACCTTAACTGTCAGGGAACATAAAATTCTGAAATTCATTGCTCTGTTTCTTGCATTGTTAAAGCATAAAGAAAAGGCAGAGCCAGCAGGCTCCCATTTAACAGTGAGTGAGAGTATTTGTGCAAGAAGTCTTTAGAGCAGATTGCGTGTAGTCGAATCCCACAGATCCAAGGCTGCTGAAGAATACATTCTCCTACAAACACCCCTCAAGCCTCACGACTTCATAGCTGGAAGATGAGTATAACAGGCCCTCGGAAGGCCAGCCAGCTTTGCTGCCTAAGACAGAAAACCTTGACTGTGATCAGCACAGGCCTCCCGCTGAAGTGCCAGCCAGCACAGGCCTAATGCTTTCCTCCTGGATTGCACAAACAATGAGAAGTAACTAAAAATAAATAAGTAATTCCTGTGCCTGAATACAAGAAAATGTGTCAAGCTTTACAGCTACTTGTCAGATGCAGAAGGCCATGAATGGTCATTCAAACTTCTTAGGAGGAGGGGAAAAACAAAAAACAAAAAACGAACATACAGTTGATACACTAGTATTATATCTAATCCACAGCTGCTAAATGTTGAATAGGTGGTTGTTCAATATTGTTTTATCACAAAAATCAAGTACTGTACCATAGCCAAATAAAACTTTGAATACAAAATCATTTGTTTTCAGAAGTATTTTTCCTTGGTGCTCATTAGCACTGGATCAGAACGCTGCAGAAGCTCTTTTCCTTAAAGACATAAGATGTTCTGAAAAGTAACTTGATATTTAGTGCCCAGTTATTATGCTCAAGGCCTCACATTTCAGAAGTTAGCACTACGCAACATTGCACACATTTAGACACACAGCACAGCTATTTCTTCAGTTAATTTCCACACTGAGTAGCAAAAGATGAAGAGCATGCTTTGACCATTACTATGGTTTTAGACATCTGACCAGAAGTCATGAGAGCACTGTGACAAACAAATAAAATCAACATCTGCAGAAGAGTATCGATGCTCCCAAACCATGAGACCGCTTCCTTTCTTCCTGAGGTTGCCTACATCTTATGACCCTCCTTCCAAATTTACAAGAAACACCACAGCAACACTTTGAGCAATGGTTTCTTACTCTGCAAAAAGACCTTGAGCCACAGAGCACCCTTCATCTCATACAATGATCAAAACACTGGGTCTTAGAAAAAACTTCAACAATGATATGAAACAAAATGTGTACAAAGTGAACAAATTAAGGACCAAAAAACAGCATCTAGAATTCACCACCACCTTAAAAAACACAACTGATAAGAGTTGACTAACATTCCTGCAATGTTATTTTTGTTTACCATATGATTCACTGCCCTTCCCTAAGAAGGGGGAAGTCTGTTAAAAGGACAATAAAAGCAGTTGCTAAGAAAATAATACGCTTACATGCAACAGGGTGTATCAAGACACTGTAATAGAGGCTGTACATGTGTATCATGTGCCAAAAATGCTTTTCAAAATACAAGAAAGATGGCTAGATAAAGAAAAACACAACGCTATCAGAAGGAAAAAAACATCCTTAAAAGTACAAGTCATGTCCAAACAAACAAAAGAGAGGTTTGAAAAGGACAAGCTTCAGCAATTGAAATAAAGTCAGAGTAAGAAAGTCGCAAAAAAAATAAAAGTTTATATATAAAAAAGTTTATAAAAGTTATTTTTATATATATGCTATTTCATATATATATACACACACAGTGTGTTTATGTTTTGAAGTGTAATAACTCCTTTCTCAAGCACATCAGAGGCAGAAAGCCTGCCAGACAGGCTGGAGGGCCCACAGATAATCAAGGTGTAAAAGGCCTCAAGGAAAATAAATAATGAGCTAATGCAATTATTTATACACCATTCAAAACAGTCCGGGGAGGTTCCCATGCTGGGAATTTTTTTTAAAGGGACAAGTCAGAAGAATTGCCTTCAAACTTAAGTGCCAATAGTTTAAAACAAACAAAAAAAAAACCCTATAAAATTAATAGAAACAAAAAACCACCCAGCAAGATCAGACAATATTTACCAAATTCTAAAATTAAATTCATTAAGGTGGCAAATTTATAATATTGCTAAGCTATTAACTGCATTTTAAATCATTTTTTTTTAAAGCTACCTCATTTTTTCCAGGAAACTTGAGATGTCAAATATGACATCCATTTTTAAAAAGACTCCCAGGAGCTGCAAGCTCCTGGAATACTGCTTTCCATAATGGAAGAATCAGTAGCCTTCATGCTAATATCATAATCAATAGGGCCTTCTTAGACAGCTTTAATAATCTCCCTCGTCTCAGCAGCAAGAGAAAGCCTTTAGGAAACACAGAACAGAATTATTAGAAAAGGAAAAAAAGTCACTTTTTTTAAATCATGCCCTTGCATCTGGAACACTACATGGAGTTTGTGCCTACTGCACCCTTCCCACCTATGTACTGAGGTAGAAGCAGAAAAGTTAGATGATCACGAATGCAGAAAGGCTTCCCCACACCAGAGGGGATCAGGCAGGGCAAAGCCACGGCCAGACATCCGGCAGCAGCACTCGGTCACACGCTGCCTCCTCTCCTCCCTTCCTCCTGCTGCTGATTCCCACCGCCAGCGTCCTACGGCCACCCACCCGCCCAACGAGAGGACCTGGCTTGACTGAGCTGAGCCGCAGAAGTACCTGCGGGCGCAGAGCCGTTTTTCAGCCAGATCAGTCCTTCAGTCTCTCTTCTTGTGACTGTATCAATTCTTGTGTCAGCACAGGAAGCAAAAACACACCGAGGAAGTTCTCGGCATCAGCACTGGCTTCAACACACACAAAAGGGTGCCCTACAGCATCTCAGTCTGGAAGAAAGTAGTTGATAGCAAAGAGAAAGTCTACAAAATCCTGGAAAACACAGAAAAGCGCAACAGGAAATGATCCTTTGCTTTTTCCTCGAAATACTCAAGTTGGAGGGCAAGTAAAACAACCAGCTAACATTAGACGACAACAAGAACTTTACAAACCGCATAAAACACCAGAAGATACAAGCAGACAAAAAAACCCGCCCACCTATTACATGAACTAACAAAAAAGAGATCCATTAAAGCAAATTATAAACAAGATGCCACCTCTGCTTCAGGAGCCTAAAGCTGTTGAAAGCCAGAGGAAATGTGGGGGTCAAGATCACTGCATACTTGCCCTGCTCTTCTAGACATCAAACATCTGGTACTGAGGCAGCAGGACCTCATCCTCACAGCTGTTGTTAACCAACTACTTAACAGAAAGTTTTCTGAACTAAAAAAGTAGTTATTATTCTGGAAATAGCTGTATACAGAGTATTTTAGTGCAAGTCCACAGAATTTATGCCACATGAGAAAAATATACCAAATATTTATGCACAGTTGTAATTTATCAAAAATTTATTGGTAATTACTTCTGTTGTTCAAAAGTGTAAGGGAAGGAACTGTTGCAACAGTATGCTATACTAGAAAAAGAACTAAGGATTTAAAGGTTTTATTAAAATTAATACCATTTTATGAATCAATTCTTTGCTCTTAACAAATATAAAGCTTCACCTAAAGACACATAAGGGGGGAAAAAACCCCACCTACCCTCACATCTCATACTCACAACATAGCTTTCCGCTCCTCCCTCCCCTGCAGGTACAGAAAACCAGACCTGTGATCTGCTGCCTCATCATGCATCACCCAGGCGTCCTGCCTCAGCTAGAACACATCCACAGCCTATCACATCATCATATGAGAGAGAAGAAATAATCATTTTTTAGGTTTACTTTTGCCTGTGTGTTTTAAGTGCCACCTGAAAAGGTGCAGGTGCATTATGGCAAATTGCACCAAGTCTCATTATAGATGGAGAAGACAGCTTGAAATACATTCATCTAAACAAGAGGAGAATCTGAGAGAGACGAGTATTAACCTTAAGGAGGCAGTAAGGGAAAGAAGCAAGCTTTTCTTTGGACCAGTACTGGCAGTCATTCTGCAACTTTACGGGTAAAAAATGCACCTCTGGAAGTATACACTGCATTTTTTTTTGTTGCTGTTTTCCAACAGAGTATTTAAAACAAAAACAAAAAGTGAAAGAAGTGTTCTTAAAGGGGAACGCAAGGCACAGGAGCTTTTGATAAGTCTAGGTAATAGAAGCATGCGTGCCAATAACATTTAGGTTTTCAGGCAATATTATCACTTTAAAAAAAAATTCAATTTGGAAACATTTGGACAGAACAAGTTAATACACTGTATCCTTTACACAGAACACACTGAATTTGTATTCTTAAGGAGACCAAAGCATCAAGAAAGCTGGTTACTACAACAACCTGTGTGAAGATACTTGGAGGTGCTCTTCAACCTCGATCAAGAGCAGCATTCACCTGGTAACAGCAACAAGAGACAACCGGACAAGACAACAGAGTTTTTCTGCAGTACATGCTAGTGAAGTAACTGTTCTATGGTTGATATGATTTTATGATATTACTGCCTAATAGAGTAAGGTACTTAGAACTTTCTATATGAATCTTATTACTTTTCCCTAAAAAAAATACATAAAGAAACCAGACAGATGAGCTGATTATTTGCACACGGAAAACAAAGAAAAACTTGACAGGAGAATTTCTGAACAGAAGAACTTCAACCCCCCAAGACATTACTATGTATGCCTTTCTATATGCCACCTTCTTGTAAAGACCACACAAAACAGCATGTGGAAGTAAATGGAAGGTGGGCTCATTCCAAGTAGGATCCACAAGACAGGTATGAAAAGACCTCTATCATTCATAATAGCGACCTGTAAGTCAGAAAAGCAATTCTGCACTACAGAAAATGTCAGCACAATATGTAAAAGCTCTTGCTATTTCTCAAATTTGTATTACCCACAAAAGAAGTTCTAGATACATGTTATAGCACAGTAAAAAAAAATAAATAAATATTGTGACTGGATGTCTAGGTGAAATAAGTCTATGTTTTTGCTTTAGCTGTATCTTATTGTATCCACTCTTCTTCAGGACATAGAAGGCTACTTATTAACTGCACAAAATTCTCAAATTAAAATATTTTCCTATGAATACAGTTTTTAATGTGCACACATTAAAAAAGCTATGACAATACTCCGACAGCAATATGAAAAATATTTTGACAGTCAGTAGACCTTTGCAAAGATGAAAATATTTTAGTGATTAAAAAACGAAAGTACCTACACAAGTGTATTTGGTTATACCTAATTACACATGGAATCATGGTAAACCTGATTGTCAAAATACAGTGCTGAAGCTGTTTTCATTTTCCAAGGCAATTTAAAATACTACTGCTAGACACCAAAGAAACACTTGAGGTGCAAATGTTCTTTTTGAATCCTGCTTTGAAGGTTTGATGTAAAGCTATCATGCCCAACTTCTCCAAGTTGGAAACACAGCTGTAAGTCCTGGAAATTTCAATGGCACAGAGCCACTCCGTAATTTTCGAAAAACTTCAAAACTAAATTGTAGGATGATGGGAAAAAAGTCATCAGAATAAACTTCACAAAAGAATTCTCACTGGCTATTGTTTCAGAAAGGTATTTGTATATTTGTCAGGAAAAGTTGTCAGATTCCTGCTAGGTCTCTCCCACTGGGATAAGTTTGTTTACATATTCTTAAACACCAAATGATTTTTTTAAAAAGACATCTCTATCTTGATATGCAAGGCAGTTTCCATTAACATCTTCATGAGCTTAACTGCAGGAAAAGCTTCTCAGGACTGTCAATTTTCTAAAGCTTTGTTCATTCAGCTACTCAATATCTGAAAAATTGTTCTACTATGTAACTCCAGAAGGTTATGTTCCTCTCTCCCACGAAAATTTGGGAGGAAATAAGTAGTTAGCACCAGCTCATGAATATCTACTTGCCTTCTTCCAAGACAATTTTCCAAAGCAGCCACAATGCTTTGAAATCTCTGCCATTATTAATAATACACAAATGTCTAAGAAAATTTCTGAAAAGCGCAAGAGCAAAATTTTGAAGAGCACTAGAGTGATTTAAGCAGCTTGGGGAAGGGGTGTAGGGAATATCTGCAAACTTACACACACTTTCTGCAGCCAGAACACCAAGAAAACATGCAAACCTCAGAGATCACAGCCCGAGTTCGACATGACACGATGCAGGAACATAAACACAGGAGGAGGCTGATGAGCAAGGTCAGAGAGAGCAAGCCCCTACAGACAGAAGTCGGAGAGATCAATTGTCATGCTGCCCAGCCCGGGGTCTGCAAGGCGACCATCAGATGCTTCTCATTGACCTCCAGGCTTTCTGTTTTCTTTCTAATTATTTTGCTCAGCATTTTGTAAGACGGAAACTGATTTATTCCTGTACTCCTGCTCAATTACATGATTATCAAAAATACTTTACTTTGGAGATGACGGACAGGTCTGCATTCCACTGGTGGTTTACAGACCAGAAACTGAGAACAAAAACATTGGTAAACCATATGAAAGCAATAGATTTTTGCAAATTATTTCTTTTTAAGTAAATTTGGGGTGTAATTCATCAAACTGACAAACTGTTGGCTGTCCTTGCTTCTCTTCAACTTGCTCCAGCAAAGCTCATCGCTAACCCATCAAATAGCTTATTTCTTTATGTTTCCAGTTATTTTAAACTGAAATGTGACAATACAGACACTTAACTATTCTCCTGTTATTCCACACTTTGCACTGTGTATGGCTTTCTCTATAATTACCAACCTACTCCTTTGATGTCTTCAGGTTCACAAGAGTCTGATTTTTAAAAAATAGATTTAGTGCATTTTTAAACTAAAAGTAACACTGATGATCAGATGAAATTCCAGGCAAGAAGGACTATTATACTTGTGGAAACAAAACACAGTGTTGGAACAAGTACCAAACGTCTACATAAAGCAGGTGCAGGAAAAAGCAAGGTCGGCAATTTTTGCTAGATGCACTATAAGCAAATCTTTTGCCAAATACGCTCCTAGGTCAAGTTTCTTCACACAAATTATTTCCTATATTTCTACATCTAAAAATCTAATCACTTAGATGTCATAAAACCATAAAATCCTTTCATGTTAAACATTAAGCCATAAATGACTTATGATTAATGTTATGTTAAGCAAGCCAATATGGCTTCAATTTTTTCTTTTGTCACTAATGATATAAATAAGGACAGATTGAAAAAGGAGCATTTTTTTTATTGGAGGAAAAAAGATTAGGAGTTGTGCCGTAGCGCTCAGCAATCCTGCTATCACTTGCTAGGTTCACCATTGGATTATCTGGTTTACTACATCAACTTCTCAATTCATGTCATGCATATGAAAATAAAACTGATGAGAATTTTTAAACTTGGATTATGTAGAGTTCACAACTGTCATTTTTATACCACTTGGCTACTGAATTTTTACGTTTGCTTTCATCAGCATGGGCCAAGTCCCTCTCAGCAGAGTGTAACTATTACAGATGATCTTCCTTCTTCTCTGTTTTGAATTGTCTGCAAGCTGACTCTGATTTTTAGAGATTCAAGTTCGATTTTATAATTATTCTCTAGACAGTTTGGATGCAATTTTCTGCTTTGGGTGTGGCATGAACTGTTCACTTTAGCTATTTATGCTGCCTATTTACATTATACTGAATGAAAGCTTTTTCTAGTTAACAGTTGAATACAAAAGCCTCTTTTTAGTACAAGACAAACAAAGTGTTCTGCTCTTTTTCACGTGAAAATCTTTATCTAAATGAGTAATAACTGTTCTTTATACAAAGAACCCCCCCCATTCACACAAGCCTTTCCAAGCATTAGCACACATGCAAACAAACATTGAGGAGATGTTAGAAAAAGAAGAACAAAAACACAGTAAACAACCACAGATGTTAGAATACAGATTAGAAGCAGCACAACATCAGATCAATAGTAGCTTAATACCTGCCATCAGGTTCCTAAGGCTTTTCCATTCAGACCTTCCTTCTCACATCATGCAGAACGGAGAAGCAGGGCCATCTCTGGCTTGCCCCAAATCTTTGCAACCTCCAGTCATCCAATTCCCTCCAATTTAAGTGCAACAATC
This sequence comes from Rhea pennata, assembly GCF_028389875.1. Classification (NCBI taxonomy): domain Eukaryota; kingdom Metazoa; phylum Chordata; class Aves; order Rheiformes; family Rheidae; genus Rhea; species Rhea pennata. The sequence continues at coordinate 14,004,955 of NC_084667.1, read as the reverse complement.
CATACAGCCTTCCTCACCCTTTTCTGTTACCCATCCATATCCCTGTAATTCCAGCCAAAGCGACTCTGGTTCTGCTTAACCTAACCCCACCACCTGTACCACCAATCTTTGGCCCTCTTTTGTCTCCTGCTCCCCTAGCCCAGAACAGCATTACATTTTTCATATGGCTTCCAAAGAGGAGAAAACTTAAGGGCTGAAGACAAGAGGAGGAAAATTCCCTTACCCACTTCTCCAATACATTCTTTGCCCCACATAGGCTCATCTTTTAGTAAAGAACTGCTGCTTAACCTGGTAAGTGCTATACTCTTTTTCAAGGGCCTACAACATAGTGGCTTTATAGATCCTAATGGGAAGACTTTCCCATGAGCATATGGCAACCAGGAACACGTAACACATCTACATTGTAATATATACACACAAAAGGAAATAATTACGGTACTAGATGCAGTCCCAACTTTTAGCATCTTATGATTTCAGAGAATTCAGCCTTTCAGTCTAAGATGTGTTGCTGCACAATACTTCAGAATTATTTTATAAAGAAAAAAAAATGTAGCTATATCCTCCTAGACTTTCACATTTTTCCGTGCTGCAAAACAATGCCAATGTATGTGTGCATTCCAGCATCAAGAGCTTTCCAAATGCAACCACATTGATCCATCCAATCTATGCTGGGGAAAAAAGAAATATTGACATCTACTAGGACCAGGAGGACTGAACTACAGGCCTACGTGGAGCCTGAGGCTGTAATTCAATGTTACAGCTTGAGCCAAATTGACAGCCTGCCACTGTCAAAATCAGGAGACTAAATTTGATCATCTCCTGATCCATTCCTCCCTCCTCTGCTTCTGGCCTACATTCATCTGCTCACATTACAAACTCATTCAGCTTCCAAAAGAATAGAAAACTAACCTAGTAACAAAAAACCAGAACAACCATTTTGCTGGGACAGTGCATCACATCAACTTCTGGTAAGATAACTGCCGGAGCTAGAGAGAAGGAATAGCAGAAGCAAGACCTCAGTCTTTCAGAATATTGCTCAGCTATAACATGAAACTACTAGCCTTTAGTTTAAGTTTACAGACACTTTTGGGAAACTGCTACACCCTAAAGATTAAGGGGGTGTGTTTGCCTTCCAAGTTAAATGAGAAAAAGCAAAACCTAACACAAGTATATAGAAAGCTCATGGCTCAACTAAATTGAAACCAGCTTTCATTAGAACATTAAAAGGAATTCCTTCCTTGTGAAGGCAACGTACATTTAAATGTCAACTTAACCCCCAAGTTCCAATTGTGTAGCTATTTGTAAGGCTGCTTATTACCCTGGAAATATTTTTTCCTAACTGGGACCTGTGAACACTCTCATGATTCTTCTTATTCAAGCTGACGCAAATTTAAACTCATTACAGTAATGCAGAGACTATTTCAGTAAGCTCACTACTGCTGACCTTACACTACTGGATTTTTTTAAAAAAGGGAAAGGATTGAATGTTTCTAAGGAACTGATGAACATATACAACAAACATACAATGCAGAGTGTAAAAATCAGTATTTATAGAACACAGAAGCTTTAAAGATCAGCTTTCACAGGACTCATGCCTACAGAAACAAGTGTGCAGTTCTTTGAGGATCCTAGCAAATACCTATTTTCACCATTTGGTGTTAATAACTGATCTAAGTGCAAATAAATTTCTCACTTGATGCTTATCTTCATCTTCATGCACTTTGATACTTACATATACCCACTTAAGTTGCCCTCCTGAGACATTCAAACTAGTCCTAAAACAGCTGGAAAACCAGGTTAAGGAGACAGCCTCAAGTTTCCCCCTTTCCCGTCTGCTCAAAATTTCTGAACTGAAAAAATAAGTCTCTCACTTCTCTAATATAATTCTTGCAATCCAGAGAGAAGCATTTGGCTTTCATTCCAGTAGTTATTCCCAAGACACAGCTGTAGAGCATAAAATCAATTAATAATGTTCGGATATAAGACGGCTCACTCAGACACTGCACAGGACAGATTTACTATTCTCAGCATTAAATAAAACATTCAGAAGAAGTCTCCAGAGACTTACTTTTTTTACATAAATTTTGACAGAGACAAGTATTGCTTTTACTATCACTGTCTAAGCTTAGAATAGAAATATACTATTCACTTCAAATGACCAAAAACAAAAAAAGGAGCTTCCAATGAGTATGTATCATTATCCTCAATTATGAATCATGAAAAAAATATATATATCATTTCTCTTTTAAGATGATAAGGATCTCAGGCAAGTGATTTTACGTACTAAAGACATTCACTTCTTAAACTGTTCAGACTTCTCTGCACATCTACGTTCATATTAATGCATTCAAACTAATTCATATTAGGAACGTGACATTCATGTAAGTGATCCACTTCCACGAAGAAGTGATATTCCACAGATATCACAGGCATTTGGAGAAGGGCACAGGGAATTGCTCTTCAAAGCAGCAGCAGCTGGGAAAAAAAAACAGAGACAAAACTACAAGACACAGATAAAATGTTTCGTTTTAGAGTAAACTAACTTGAAGATCTAGGTAGTTAACAGTGAGTTGGAGAAGGTCACTCCTGAGGAGACAACTTCACACCGAAAGCACTGCCAAGCTTTCTGAATGCTGCCCTCACCCCCACAAAACCCAGGTAAACCCAATCCGTGCGTGAACTCCGTCTGAACCAAGAGGGCTGGCCTAAAAAAGGCTTCAAACAGGACTGGCTTTTCCACAACACGACAGCCCTCATCTAAATTTCAAACAATTACTCATTCAAGTAACTGTAGATCAAGCTAAACAAAATAAATTATTTTCTTCCTCCAACCTAAGTCCCAGAGCTCTGACTGGTGACCCAAGAGAGAGTCACCTCGGCAGATGACCAGCCTCAAGGGGAGCACCAGCTGGCAAGCGCCCGCTGAACTACGGCGCGCGCCAACCTCGGGGACCTTCTGCGTAACTTAATAGATTTTCCGTTCATAACTCGTATTGTATCAGCTCCCTGCTTTGTACTGCAATGCAAAAAGGAAAAAACACACACACACACACACACACACACACACACACACCAAACCCCTGGTCGTTATTAAATCCATTTGGGGCTTCCACGAAAACAGAGTAACTGTACCTACAATTCTAGCAGCAGGATTTACTGTTTTAACAGCTGTTTGCAGGCACGATTAATTCCACTAATTTTAGCAGATAGGGAAGGTGGAAAGGGTAGCTGGAAAAAAAAAAAACTAATCTTAACTCAAAAATGTCACTAACAATTCCATTGCTTTAGGTCTTGCAATTCTTTTTGAATATAGTCTTAATTTCTTTCATTTTTAGAAAAAAGGCCAAGTAACAAAACTGCGCAACTACATTTTTAATTCTTCCGCAATTTTTAATTATTTTATTTTTGCTTGTTTGCACTTACAATACCTTACCAGACATGATAGATTAAACCATTGCAGCAACAACACAAATTTACTCTTTGTGTAGAAATTATCAGAAGTATACATGGAAAACTCTACTAAGCAGGGCTGAATTTGCACATTTACTGTTTTCTGTTGTTCTTTAATGTCCTGATCTGACTAGTATAGTTTATTTCACTGGACTAAATAAATTAAAGAGATACAGTATCTCCTTGGACTAAAGGCTTTCAGAGTGCTGCTTGACTGCAATTTTTACATTACCTGCTTTTTAAGGGGTATAATTGGCAGGACTCGTAAAGGGATGTTCAGCACCGATTCACAAAAGTAGTATTTGTCAAACAGAAAACATTTAGGAGAAAGATTAGAGATTTATGGAAAGCATCCTGTCACCACGGCTTCTGCTTTCAGCACATGAAACTGTGCTACAGCTGTTTTAATAGCATTTTCCCACTGTGGTACTTCACTAAGTGGTTCCAGTTATCGCAGGGAAACCTATCAGCCAGCCAGCCCCGAGACCTGTGTTTTACTGTGCCTTTGTAAGATACTTAACAATACTGTATATATTACTGACATAATAAAAAGCCTGCTCAAATGACAGATGTAGTAAAAAAAAATAATTCACACTGACCACTCATTTCTCAGGATTTTTATTTCATTGCAGGCTAAGAACTTCCTTCTCTTTAACACTATTCAGACTCAGGCAAAAAGATCTTTAAGTCAACTGGAGTCTTGCCCAGACAGGAACAGCAGAAACAAGTATTATACGCAATAGGTGGTTAGCAGGACCACCAAAATTATTTATCAAGAATTCCCTCTGAATTTTCCTAGGGAAACTCCAAAGGCTCTTCAAAATAGTTTTTTTTTCTTTTGGGGGGGCGGGCAGTGGGCTACAAACTGCGCTCACATACAACAAAACCAAACAACAACAAAAGGGAGAGGGGTATTTTTTTAAATTAAATTTGAAGCTGCTTCAGACATTGTCCAACATGTCTTGGAAACTCGAGATCAGGAATAACCACTATAGGCAAAAGTAACTACTGAAAAAATTGCTTTCAGGGAGTGAATACAACAGCTCAGTATTTAAAAAAATTAAAGCGAGTACAACTAGAACTTGTCCTGCAGCCAGTTTCATTGAATATTTTCATTAATGATTTGGATGACCAAATAGGAGTCCACTTACACAATCTGCAGTGCCACCAAACTGCTAGGGTCACAAGCACTTTGGAGCAGACGATCCAAATTCAAAGTGAGCTTCATAAATCAGAGATTCTAAAGCCAGCCAGGTGAAATTCAATACGGATAACACCAAAACGCTATAAATCTGAAAGAATTAAAAGACTAAAAGCAATAAAATTAGCAGGCTAAAGAGTAATAAAGAAGAGACTTTGAGGGCTGTATTGGATCAGACTGAACAAGAGTCAAATGCAGTGTTCCAGAAATGCAAAAATCACTCAGGAAGGTATCAAGCCTACTGAACATAATCAGTGAGCATTTAAGTATTTCAGGGTATTCAACACCACCAAGTCTTGAAACACTACGTAAATCATGTTTTTATGTTCTGAGCAATATATCCTAAAATATGCTTCTAAAGTTACTAAAAACAGACCAACAGCAACAGAAAACAAAAGCTCATCCTATTAACACGTACAGTTAAATATATTTGAATTTTCTAAGATGTGTTTATAGTAACTAAAAAATGGTCTTTATGTATAAACACACTTTTGCCACATATTGTAAATGACAAAGTATGCAAACTGAATTCTGTTCCTCTTCACCTCTCCTTCTCAAATAGGAAACTTCTAACTTCAGTTTCCTCTTTCCTTGCTCTTCTGTAGAACTAACACAAAATACTTTGATTAGAATTAATCAGTGCAGCTATAAAAAAAGTTACAGACACTATACTAATGCTATTATCTGTACAAATTTACTGCTTTTTCTACATTTGACAATTCATCTCTATGCAGTAACAATTTTAAATCAAGTTTAAATCCAGGAGATAGCTTTTTTCCCTTTTATAAAGCAGATAGTTTACTTTTTGACACTAGCTTACATGTATGCTGTGTTCACATCTTTAAAATAAAGTTAGGCTTTATCTAAGTGTGTGTATGCATGCACGCACTTTAGCCCTGAGTTTAACTTTCCTATGAAATAGCAGTAATATTCCTACACCTATGTAGCCAAAAACTGACACGTCTTTATGTCAGTACAGTGGTATTCAGAGCATCTATCACAGCTGAAACCTTAACATATACCAAAGTATGACACCATCTTTCAGCCATTTAAAATTCAGACCTTCAGTAACTCTTTAGATTTTAACCTCCCACAAATTCCTTTCCAACATTCCTTTCTGCTAGAGATTTAGTAGTAAGTTACTCACATACACAGGTTAGCTTCCTACCAACTGAAAGATAGAAACAAAGCAGCAAACACACTGGTAAACGGCCAAAATCTAGAAACAGGCCGAATTCTCCTTTTCCTTTACAAAAAGCTACATGCTTGTAATAGTTCAGAGATCTAGAAGCCAGAATAACACACAAATGAGTTTGAAAACTCAAAACTTTTATACATAAAGTATGCGAAAGTGTTTGCTGAAGGACAGGAAAAATAATAAAAAAAAACCACCCAGAACACAACCTTCGATTACATCTCCAAGACTATTCTAAGTTATCTGTGAAATGGGAACACGAACTCCGGGTCTAACAGACACTGACCTGCAGAACCAGTCGACTTACCAGTACAGCACTTGCAGCACTCTAAGCAAGAAGAGTGCTCCTAGTCACATATGGACAAATAAATAAATAAATAAATGAATAATAATAAAAAAAAAAGGTGATTTTCCTGGCACTACGGACAGAACACAGTGTATTCAGCTATACAGTAGCACCTATTTTCAGAAACAGAATTCAAAACATTCTGATTGCCCTTTTGGTATGTGTAATTTACTTTGTAAGTCTTTAAAAATAAACAAGTCTTTTGATAACATTTTTTCTTTACATCTACATTACTCTATATAACAGAAATAACATCAGAAATCTAAGGGAAAAGTTAGATAAACACAGTAAAAGAAAACAAATGACCAGCAGCCACTTGAAGAGTGTAGCCCACATTATATCTGAAAAAAGATATAAGTACTATTTAAAATATGAAATACTGATGTTATGATCATTCTCTAGAAGACTTGTATCTCTCCTAACATAGCATTTTTGGTCAGAAAGCATTTCCCTAAGTATTTGCCTCCCACACTATTCTGTTATTGTTTGGGTGCTTGTGAGGCTGGACAGCAAACAGGGAGGAGCTCATAAGCATTGCAACACCAATTTTTTCCATCAGTAGGTCTTCAAAACCACCAATTTCCTAGTATGAAAAAAAATTCATGGAGTCTCAACACCTTTAAGGCAGGAAGCTTCTTTATATGGAGAGACTGAAGACTAAAAGAGACAGTAGTTGTATTAATTTGTGGCAAAGTCAGTAACGTAATTCAAAGCTCCTAACTCCTGGTCCAACATTTCCATTTTTAGATAAGAGTCTTGTCTCCGTATCAGGCAAAGCTGAGCTGCTTGTCCTATATTCCTCCATACAAATCTCTTGCTAGGCTGTCAGAGGCAGCACCACTGGGATAGATGGAGCTTTGATTTGACCACATATACAGTGAAACTAACTGTAATATTTCACTTCCGGCTGAAAGACAACAGTTAAGATTTTAATGACAAAGAAAACACTTCCAGCTCATCTAAATATTTAACCTGCTCTTTTGAGCATGTTTTTAGTATCTATGAAGATAGTGATGAATCTCGAATTTCTTTTTCATGATGAAGTTATTTTAATAAAAGCAAAGTTAAAACACCTGGATGGCCTCAACTAATGAAAAAATGAAGTCTACTTTGCAGAGTAACCCAGGAGCAAAGCAACTGCCTGGCCCACAATGTTATTTCCTTCAGGGCAAAAACATTAAATAGTTACAGCCTTTACCTGTTTTTTAACTCTCAAATTTTTCATCCTACCAAATCTATCCCTACTTATCCCTTTTATAGTCAAGGGCAGCTGTAAGGAGCTGAGACTTGTGAGGAATGCACGTCTGTCCCTTCTCACTCCCTCACTGTCTAGCACATCAATGTTTAAGGAATGCTGTAAACTTTTTATTCTAAATTAATCCCAGCCAGGAAGGCACTTGGTCACCAGTCGTTTTGCAGCTCATCCTCCTTCCAAGCAATCCCCTGCCAAGAGCCAATCCTTTTCAGAAAAGGCAGGCTAAAGCAGCAACTGCTCCTTCTCTGAAGGAGGAAGGATGAGCTGTTTCTCAACTTTTCTTCTCAGCTAGCCTCTGCAAATAGCTCTAGCATGCGTGCTGGGCGGGAAGAAAAACAGGAATAAGAGAAGAAAATATATGCCTAAAAGGAGGAGAGAAAATAAAGGGGAAAGAAAACAGAATATAAAAAGAGCACACAAATAAACAGTATTAAACAGAATCTGGAGTTCAAACAACAGCTACCCACTGCTGCTTCACATCCTGTACAATTTTTACACCCGTACGAAGGGAACACAAAGCTCTAAGTAACAGCAGCACTTCACACTCATTGTGTATTTACAAATATAAAAGATTTAAGACAATAGAATCAAATACTGATAGACAGGTAGATATTTAGTAATCTGAGCAATTCCAGTTTCATCATTACTCTGTATATATAATCTTCTGAATAATTTGGAGGTAGCTAGCATCTAGCTCTAAATAGTGTGTAAGTTACCGCCAAAACTGCATCTGCATGCCGGTACACTTGTGGTTTCTCCTCCTCCTCCACCCTCTCCCCCTTTCCCCCCGCTTCCCTATACGGGCTCTGCCACACACACCTTGCACCCCCCTTCTCACATGCACCCATGCAATTCACACTGTAACCAGTGTCTTCTGCGTCGCCTCCTAAAGCCAGTGGGAGGCAAGAGCAGCAAAAAAATAAAAAAATAAATAAATAAATTTGGCTACAACTACTTACACACACCTGCCAAATAGGAAGTTTTCAAAACGACTCGGTGCCTCTCTCTGCAAGAGGAACTGCGCACTTTGCACGCGCTGTGGGCAGCAGGAGGAAGCGAGCCGAGCAGGCGCTCTCCCCCGAAGGTACGACCGCCACTGCAGGAAGCGGAGATCGTTAGGAGCCCTGCTCCACCAGCACAGACAGGGCTGGTAAGAAAACAAGACGTCCTCCTCTTCTGAATTTCGTACAATAAGGCAGTCCAACCAGAAGCCAACCAAGAGGGCTTCCAAACAGCAGCCCAGGAGCGAGTAGGACAGGTGGACCAGCAGATGAGGTCACAGCTACCCTGCCTCGATTTTGTGCATATAGTGCAGAGGAAGCAGAGGTTGGCCAGGCCAGCGCTGTCCAGACGTAGCCTCCAGCAGTTGAGCCTACCCAGAAGCTCAGCCTCACCAATGACAGGCCACCAACAGGGATGAAGGAGGGGGCCATCCTCTCATGGCCTGGCAAGGTCTGCACGCACACACGCGCGCACCACCAGTAATAATAAACTCCACCACAGAGCACCTCAAAATGGCATTCGATTCTATTCAACCAATTTCCCAGCACTGCCACACTAAATTTGACAATTTGGAAGAAATACTCCTCTTGCATATTTTCCAATACACATAGACATAAAGAATTTAACATGACATCTTCCCCCTCCTCTCTTTTTATTCCCTTTGGAGATGTACAGACATAGGAGAGCTTGGAGCTTAACAAATCGCAACACTTACTCCTGTAAAAATTCCACATTTAAAACCAAAGCTGAGTTTTCAGCTATCCTGATGGTCTAGAAAATAGTTTGAAAATTCTGCAAGTTATAGATTTTAAAATTTATGGTTACTTATATGCACTTTAAAAAAGATTCAAAGACAAACAAAATATTAAGATACTGCTATTAAAGGTCAATGCAATAAGCAACATAGCTCCAAGGCACAGAAGAACATTATCTTAGTTCTAAGCCCTCAAACATGGAATTGATGGAATAAATCACGACAGATTGCACAAATTCATCTAACATTATACCCAAGAACCACAAGAAAAAATAGACTAACATGTGAAGAAAATACGAGTTAGGATGAACAAGAAACATTTGTTGTGTTACTACTAGTTCTAAAACTACACAGCAACATTCACAATGTACATTATGTTGTGTATATATATGCATGCCATGTTATAAATATAAAAAGACATGACTAATGCTGCATGCTGACGGAATTTCTAACTGTCTAGTAGACTTGTATCTTTTTCTTTCATCAAATGGAGCAGAGTTAGGTTGTGGTCTTGCATTATGCATAAGCAGTGAATACGATCAGACTGAAAAGCAAGCTGATCTTCTCTGATCTCAAGAAAAAAGTGTGAACTCTGATCTTCACAGGTGACAGCTTTGTGCATCTCTTCAATTTACTAGTTAGCTTCCTTGAACCTGTGTAGCAATAAAGAGATCACACCACAGTTGTGGCTAATCTTATGCCTTACACAATGTTTCAACAAGGAAGAATATCAAATAAGAGAGCAAAGCAGTTATATTACTCCTGCTTGGCACAAAGAAACTGATCAGTTCTTGCTTTTACAGTTCAAGAAGGATGCTGAAAAACTGGAGAAAGAAGTATCACTGAAGGGTCTAAGAGAATAAGAGAAGGTATGACAATGCTATTTGTACAGCATGGGAAGGAATCTGATCTTTAACTAGCAGAGGTATAAATGAATCAATTACTGGAAACTACACCTAAACAAATTCAGAGGAGAAATGAGACCTCTCTCGTTTTTAGAGAGCTGGAATCTTTTAAGAATTGCTCATCTCCAAATTCACAGAAGTGTTTTTACTGAAACTGGAAGTTTTCCAAATAAATGCTGTATTTCAGCTCAGGGTACCTGCCCCGAGGCATCAATTCAGAAAATCTAATGGTCAAGGTAGTTACAGCAGTAGCAGTCAAACATGATTCCACAACACTTTACAGAGGAATCTAGCATTTTTCCCTTTACAAAAGAAACTGAAGCAGAGTTAAAGGCAGCACAGTAACGAAGTTAATAGTTCCTAGTTCCAATGAGGATACTCTGTGGTCCCCCCGGCTTTAAAATCATGCATCACTCCATGAACTTACCTTCTTTTCCCTGTTTCACATATCCCACCTCAATGCAGTGTCTCAGATTTAATAGTAAATTCTCGTTACAAACCTGCAAAAATGAAAAATATTTTAACCGCAGAAATTTGTTGCTATTGAAGTTTAAGGAGCACAGCACGATACACTTCAGCAGTACGCACACTGAACCACGTGGAAACTCAACCTATCAGGGTTGCCGATATATTGCCAACCAGTCCCACAAGATGTTAATATTCCAATATCAATTACAGAAAACATCACATTTGTCAATCAATGTACATTTGTAATAACACACAGTAGTTCTAAGTTATACTGCATAGTACATTTTAAAGGTAAAACAAGGGAAGACTCAAATATTATACAATGTATTTCATCTACTAATAGCTCTCCATATATACACAAACTACAGAACTTAATGTAAAATAGGTTTCACAAACTTCACTCAATTTCCTGACTGTATTTGGGAACAAAAAAAAAAAAACAATTCCACCTGATAATAAAACTCTTACTAGCTAGGAAGTGACACAAACATCAACAGGGCCTACAGGTACACTGCAGACATGAAGTGACATAAAATATGGCATAGTTATGATCTAAACTAGGTTATGGACAAACTAGCAATAAAGAAACGAGGGCACAGGACTGCAGCGATTAAGCACCCGGGGCTCCCTGTCAGCCTCAAACAGGCCTTGCTAAAATCCATGCTGTTGCTGGATCCACGCTGGACTGGCTTTTTGTCTGTTTTTAAACTCCTGGCTAGCTAGATTAACGCTAACCTGGATGCGTCTCACCGTTTGGAAAGCGGGAAGCGTGCAGACACAGCACGCATCCTCCTTCTCAGCCCACCTAGTCAACCCACAGGCGCAAACACAGTGAATCACTGCTATCCAGGCAGCTAAAATCTTTAGTCACCCCAGACTAATAAAACAGCGATCGAAGCAGAAAACCCTCACCAACAAAGAGATAACCAAAAATTAACATGATCTAAGCCTCCTTCTTTTCATTCAGTCCTATACACCAAGTTTCTGAACAAGCATGTAATTCTTTCATTCTCGTGTGCAATGAAATGAGGCTGAGACCTCACGACCACCTACCTCCTATTATGGCCAGATTTTGCTATTAAGAACATGATCCAATTTTGTTGAATCAAAAGTGGCAATTGCAATTACCATCAAGTTCTAGAGTATATTAAATAATCTCCCAAACTGTAGCATATTTACTACTGGTAATTCACTGCACTGTTTTTAAACATAAAGGAAGGTTAAAAAAAAACACATTAAGTACTTTCTATTTCTTTTCCATTTAAAGATCACAACTATGGTTACCGTTTCAGCCTTAAGACATAATATTATTACAGGAGACAATCACTAACTTGGAGGAATTATATTTCAATGAGAGTATCTAATATCTCTATCCCCTTCCTCCTCCTCTTCATGCATGCATACACAGGTATGCATGTGTACACACAGGCACATGCACATGCTCCCCAATGTGTGTATATATATATATATATATATATATATATATATATATATATAGTAGCACCTCTGGAAACAGTAATTGCAGGGGGTTACTTCAAACTTTCTTTGGACTCCTCAGTGGAAATAGGCTAAAGTACAAACACATACCATACCAACAGAAACTGTGTACAATCACCAACTAAACCTTGGGAAAATTTCAGGGGGAGGAACAGACCCAAAAACTGCAAAATAAAAGATAAACATGATTCCGTACATCCTCTACTGTCATTTCACAATGAAATGTTTCCCACAGCTGCTGTCTCCCGTTTTAGGCAATACAGCACTATGTACTCTTGAACATGCCCCTGTGAAAGAACAGCAGCCAGTGAGGCAAAGCTTGGCCCCCGTCACCCCGGACAACGAGGCTTTACCACCCCAGTGATGAATGAAGCCACGGGCCTTCAACCTCTCAGTGGGGAAAGAACAGGACAGGTAACCCAGAAGCTTTAAGCACTTTCCTACAAAACTTAACTTTAAGGTCAGCATTAGCCACTTCACCACACTGACCATCCCCTTCCTCCTCCCTCCCTCCAGCGCTTTTTAAACAGCATGTCAAGGAGAAACAAGCAGTCTCCCAGGAAGTTGTATGCAGATTTTTTTTTTTAATATTGATCCAAAAAAAAAAAAATAATGTGGAGAATCTAACAAAAATTAAAGTTAGTGCAATTGAATGTCTTGTACCTAAATAACTTACATATCTAATTCAATTCTCTATTTGAAACAAGCAGAACTTAGCTTTATTGGAGCACATTGCTAAAAAAGAAAAAGAAAAAATACCTACTAATGTGGTTATACTTTACTAGAAAGTAGAAATCCATAAAGTCTGTTCACTAATTCCAACAAACAAGTCTGAATCTATAGAAACATAGCTCAAACAACTTCGAAGGACCACCCATGAAACAAATTCAGTTTGAAATTAATTTTGTATAGAGAGATCTGCTACGAGCTTAAATTCAAAGACGATGTAAAAAAAGAAAAAACCACACACACAATTCCACTGGAAAACGATTTCAACCGATGAACAAGAATTGCACGTATACTTGGTGGTATAACTTGGTGACACTATCACTGACAAAATTAGGTTAACTACATGAACATCATGTGACCATTGATGGAAAATAAGACAAAGTCGAACTGCAGCTCCAAAAGTGGCGGGAAAAACCCTATTCCTTTACTTTCCACCACCAGGTTTGATTAACGGCTAAGAAACGGTTTTCCCTGCTCAAGACAACCCTAACTCCTTGCCAGTTCCATGCCCCACTGCCTAGGGCTTAGGATCAAAATTTCTCTCTCCAGACCATAAACTTCAAAAAATACTTTTGTATAGTGCAGTGGAAAAGTTCTGGGCAACACCGTGTCCTTCTCCTTTGTCTGCAACTTTGACAGTTACCTACCAGGGCGAACCAGGAAAACAACTGCATGCGATGCTAGAGATGGTGTCAAGGGGAAAGACAATAGTTTAAGGAGGGGGAAAAATAATTAAAGCAGCCTTTTTCAAGGGTTCCTCTAAATCATGGAACAAATACATCCAAGACTTTTTTCCTTCCAATATAAACATCCTCCGAAGGAAGAATTTTCGTTGCTGAAGTAAATCAAACCTCAGAGGCTGAACAGTCCACTGCCAGCACAAGTCAGCTTTGCAAACAGCATTTCTGAACAGACTTAAACTCTGACACTCAATACAAACAACAGTATTACTCAACACAATTGCAACCAGAAAAGAGACAAGTCTCAAACTAACACTTTTCCTCCTTTAAACATCTCACAAACTGACAAAGTGATATTAAGAGGGGGATCTTTGTTTATTAGAAATGTTTATTACAATGCTTGTCATTTCCAAGCCTGGACAGCTCTGCATATCCTACAGGTGCAATTTTCAACATTTGTCAACAAACAGACTCAGAATCTTTTTGGTGGAGGGGCTCTGCCTGTAATTCTGACAAACACAAGTTCTTAGGGTTGCAAAGCGTTTTAGGGTAGCAAGCGTTTCTAGCCATTTCCCTTCACACAGCAAGGACTTGCACAACTATGTTGTGCTGTAGTTCAGGAAGCTGATCCACCTGAAAATGAACCCACCTCTGCCCATCCCTGGGGAGAGGAGATGGGGAAAAAAATAAAGTAAAATAAAAATCAATTCAACCTTCTTAATCTGTCTTCTTGAACAAAGACAATGATCTTGCACACGCTTGCAAAGGACTCCAACTGACAGACCCCAGGCAGTGGCACTGCACGGGCAGCACTGCAGCATCTCACGCTCACTTCATCCTTACCATCTTTCCACAGGCTCCCTGGAAGCACACCACACTTCGTTGTGAAAGGATGTACCATGTACTGAAAGCCAGTCCTTACCATGAATCAGGTACATGCTGAATAGTCAGTCATCCTTTCCTTAAAGCACAAGTTTTGTTAAACAAGTAGATTAAAAAGGAACATCCTGCAAGAACCGTGGTGCTCTTGCAAAGGGGACAAACCCTGGTACTCCATAGCATGCTGAGCGTGACCTGCTTTCAGGCATGCTTATAAACACCAAGAAGATGGAGGAGCCATCTAGTCCCCTCACGTCTTCTTCCTGAAAGGAGCTCTCACATGGTATAGCCACAGCATCTGACCCTGATCTATTGCTACAAAAGGCTTGTACCAGAGGTGACAGGAGCCCACTAAAATCAGACCGGGCCGACGGATGTAACCCATGGAGAGGTTCACACTACCTTCGCCCACGTGTGCGCGCTGACATACGCTGGAGCTACACCACGCACGGCCACTGACCACCTGTCCTCACCAACTTCCTCCAAGCCCCTGCTCGGCCAGCTCAAGTGTAGGACGGCATTCACAGCACATCTCCCCAGAGAGCCACGTTAATGTCCACATTAAAATACAGGGAACCCGAGCTGGATCATTTCTCCAACCTGGTTTTCCCCAGTGCAGTTCACTACGCAGCAACACAAGCCCCCGTGCTGACATAAAGCAGAGAAGGCAAACAAGGGTGGCAGCCTTCAGCCACCATACTGAAACTGTACCAAAATCCATGGCACAAATTGCTATTTATTTTAGTCTAACAACCTCTGACATTTGACAGATCACTACACAGATAATTTGTAGTCCCCCAACACCAAGAGTTGGCTCCTTGCTACTCTCCCAACAATAGTTTAGTAGAGTTTGGTGGATACTAATGTTCTTGCCACCAACTACTTAAAATTCTTTAACAAGTGCCAGACAGCATTGTCTATAAAGCTCAAGAAAGTATTTATAGTCTTTCTTCATTTAAGCAATTTATAATATAGCCTAAAGGGTTTTATTTTTGTAAACAAGCCTAAATCTAACTTGCAATAAGGTATGAAATTAAGATCTTTGAAAAAAATAGTATCATCATCAAAAGAGCTGCATTAGAAAAAAACTGAGCAAGTATAACAGCACTTCCCAAAAGGTAAAGAAAACTAAACTCATTTCTAAATAATGCATTTTAGCCTTCGTATTACCAATAAACTGAGCCTCTTTCAGGTAGAAAGATGTTCTAATTTTGCAGTAGAAAATTTTGATTCCAGCTCAGTCTAATGAAGATAGTGAAGTGTTTAAAATATTTCTGACACTTCTGTGATTGCACTACTTACTTTTTGGAAACAGTCGTTTGGGCAGGAGGTGAATAAGTTTCCACACATGGCGGCCTTCTGTTCAAGAAATATTTTTGGTCATTTTCATTATGGCTAATTTTTTTTGCCTATTCAACCACTACTGAGATGCACCGTAATTCTAAATCAGGACTCTCCATTTTCTTTTTCTTTGGTGTTAAATTACAGACCTGCTGTTTAAATGAGCTTTTTTTTTTTCTTTAAAGATTGCCTGTGAAGCTCAATTGTGATTGGAAAGGCCGCCTACACAGCGGAGAGAGTGAGCAAAGAGAAAAAACACACACGCTTGCAGAGCTGAAAAAACATTGGTGTAGGCGTACGAAAGGGGGGAGGGAAGAACGAACTTGGTTCTGCTGAAAAGGGCTATTTTCCTACATCACCCTTGAAAGAACTAAAATGCATTACTTGGAGAATTCAAAGTCTTGTTTTCCACGTAGAACCAGATGTCAGTATCGAGCATTACAAGCAGTTTGAAGAATCCTTGCAGATTATCCCCTAGGTCTCAGAATCCTTCCAGCCTGAACAAGGAGGAGGTCATTTCTCCATCTTTCTGCTGCATAATACAGAAGCTACATTCACAGAGAAGCAGTTGTAGGATACTTGTAGAACAGCAGTTTGAAGCTTTAGAAACTTTATATAATTAAAAATATTAGCAAGTATTGAAATTATGTCTTAAGCCTTCTTTAAAATAAAAGAGAGGAGGAGGAGAGAATATTGCATCCAGCTCATGCCAAAAGTCTTATTTCTAGAAACTAAGAATTTGTAGCATTCATTTTTCATTGGAATCCAAGAGAACCCAAAACTCTTGAAAAAATAAGCTATAAGAAGTTATTAGTGGTTTCTCAAAGATAAACATTTAAAAAATAATTTTCTTCTCTAGCCTACACAGCCTCCAGTCTGTTTGTCTCCCAGGACAAGCAAACAGGCCTTTCAAGCCTCAAAGAGCATCCTTCTGCATTTTCTTTGTGAAGGCAACAACCACACGCATCAGAATTTGTAAACAGGGACCTCTGCACAAAGCGCTCTCGTGCCATCGTAAAGCTATGAAAATATTTGTAACGAGTCTGTCTTTCCCTTCACAATAAAAACAAAAGGCTTTTGACGCAAGTGCGTTAGCCGATTATTACTTTAATTACTATTGCAGGAACCAACAGCCATTAAGGCAGCCAGGACAAGTCCCATCCATGGACTTCAAGGAGAGGAGGAGGGGGAAAATAAATAAATAAATTACAAGAGGCAGGACCCCTGTTGCTCCCATGCCTTTGGGCACTGGCTTGCAACCTGCATTAAGCATCCCAGCCGCAGGGAGCTCAGAGTTCAGCGCGCAATCCCCTCCCGCGCTGGGCTGGCATTTCCAAAGGGCCGCGCTCGCAGGAGACTGAGCCGTGGCCCCGCCTGAGCACAGCTTGCACGTCACCTCGCTCCCGAGACGCCGCAACCGTCAGAGCGATTGCGGTGCTGTCAGGTTCATCTCCAGCCAAACATACGCTCTAACTAAAGATCTGAACACCAGAAACTAGCAATCAAAGATAACATTACTACAAAGGATACTCCAGCTTTATGCATCTTTTAACTGTTTAATCCTTCAGCACCAATGGCTGTTCCTCATACACGCCAGAAACACGGGGAAGGCAGAACTTTAAAAAGCACACGGCCTGGTTTGCACAAACCTATTTGGCAAGCAAAAGCAGCACGCTTAGGGGCACCGCTCAACTCTTACGATCCCGCCTGAAACACAAGACAGTTGCTCCTCAAGGCCTCTGAGGCACAAATACTATCAGGTCAGACAAACACAACACAGAAACAAGTATAAAAAAATAATTACAGGGGTGTACAAAGTAGTAAAAATTGAAATTCCCTGGTTTAGAAAATCTTCAGTCATTTTTAATAGAAGGTATATACACTTCTCCTAAATAGCAATCCTGACTTTCACTCTTAGTCTCTTCAGTAATGCTTCTGTAGAATGGTAAAATATTCCTTCTGAAACATTAAAATAGTCTGTCTATATACTAACACATGTATAATTCCATCAGATTAAAAAGAATGCATAAAAACCTTATTACACAATCAATGAATCATATACATAGAATTTACATCCTAATAAGGCATATGCTTTCATGCTCAGCTTGTCAAGCTAAAGAACCTTTGCTTCAAGAATTGCTGCCAAAATAATTTGATCTGTTGTATTTATCCACAAATTTCATTTTTAGGTAAAATTAGATTTTAGGTCCTGTTAGAGTTATAGAACAGCCCAATGGTAATGTAAAAGGCTGCCTTGTATCTACAGGCTCTAAGATCTCCAACCAGACCAAGGTCATTAGGAATTAAAAAAGCCCCTGTAACAGCGCTGATGACTGCCAGAGGATAATGTCAAAAAGCAGAGAGAGACTATTTACTTTTTGCTTTTCAGACATTAAGAACCCTAAAAACTTTCTCAGGCAGACATTGCTAATAAAGATAACTGCTGAACTACTGAAACTTTTTTTACTGTCTTATTTACCTTCTGTATAACTGCATAACAGAAAAAATGATTTGAAATTGAATTACACTTCAATTTGGAATGAAGGGAGATTTGTGGAGGATTTATACACATATTATTGTATATATGTGAATATATATATACACACACACACACAGATTTATACACTTATTGCCATAAGTACAGTATCAATCAAAATTAGCAATATTGCATTCAGGTCTTTAGCTACTTTGCTGCCCTGTCAACCGGAGTCAGACACTTTAATTCTTGACATTCTTAAAAGTTTTTCTCAACAGCAGGCATGCAACAGTTGCATTTAATTTCATTTTACCTCAAAAACCTTATTCTAAAGATATAATTTCCACAGCCTCCTTTCAGTGCAGGAAGCTGTACCCTTTCCTGATTATTCACAACCACCAAGGTTTACATACTTTCACACTGAATCCAGTTTTTCTAGGCACACAACACAGTTTAAGCGGCTTTACATTTACCGTGAATATAATTTCATATGCTGCAAGTAAAAGTATCTGTACCAAGAAGATACCGCTCACTTGAAAGAGTTCCTCATCTATGAGGTTAACGCTTTTGTCCAGTACTGAACTGAAATGAAACACCAAGGAATTCACGGAACATAATCACGAAACTGTGGACCCTGGAGTTACAGCGGACAAATTAACAGTAAGCACCTTAAAGTAAATTATATGGATAAAAATACATAAAAGTTTGAAATGGAGAAAAACCTCAGGAAATGCAAACAGAATCCCGCTCACCCCCTGAAGTACTAAGTCCTCCTTTTTGCTCTCCAACATTCCCTCTTTCCCAAGTTAGGTCTGCTCTTCAGCAAAGTCGCCCTAGTATTCTATAGCCTAATCTTGCACCACAGAACTGACAGTCCATCTGTGGGAGAAAACGCTGGAAGCAGGGGTAGTAGTGAGTTCAGTAAAAATTTGCAAAACCGTAATTTGAAAGTTTTCCATTTTGCTTTTATTTTTTCTTCTCTTTCATGTGTGATTTTAAGTCCTTTGGCTTCTGTCAAAATCGAGAACTGAGGGGGCATCTCTACTTACTTAGGTACTTGGAATTTAAGTCATCTGTCGATCAGAAGTACAGTGGAAGACACGACTCTCTTAGAAAGCTTTTTACTGATAGGAGTTCAGAGGGTTTTGACGATAAGGTAAATATCGTTAAACCAAATAAAAAGGGAAATTAAGGCAAGAGAAAAAAAAAAGGTTGTTAAAAGTCAAGCAGAGTCAGAATTATATTAGTCTTCGGACTTCTAGCACTCAGGGTGCAGAACCATGACTCCTCTTTGTACAAAAAGACTTTCATCAGCACTTTGATGAACTAATACTACACACAATTTAAGCAACAATACACTAGCCTGGCAAATTGGATATCCAAAACAAGAATGCAGAGAACTGCCTAACAGTTAACAAATTAAAAGCTACAAAGCACTTTAATAAATGGCATCAGTGCAGGCTGATCAACCAGTATGTTTCCACTGGGATGCAGTAACATTTGTAAACACAGAAATCCCATGGTATTAAATTTTTCCAGTTTACAAAATATGCAGGCATATTGTGGAAGCTCCATTATTTCACCTTTCACCACAAAAATGTTTAAGTCAAGAATACCCAAACAGATTATGTTGTGTGAGCATCATTTTTATAAACCTCCCTCATTTCTACAAGTTTCCATCAACCCCCTTCAGAACATACCAGAAATGTATACCATATGTAATAAAATGATGTGTCTATTGCCTGTAAAATTCATTTAAAAAGCCTACTTTACTTTTATTTCAAAATATGCAAAAAAAGAAAAACAGTTTTTTTTCTTGTTGAACATAAGTTATCCAGTCTTCAAAAGCTTGGAAAGTGACTCAAACTGAAAAAGAAACCCTCTAAGAATCACTAAGTTTCACACATCAGAAGTCATCTTTTTCTACCCTTAATTCAAAACTAAGACAGATGTGATAATTCTTTAGCTGCAAATTTTTTTCATACATGTAACAATTTCTGCTTTCCTGTGTTACAAGCCTTCCATCACAAAAAATAAAAACGTTCATCCATGCTATCTGTAAGACAAAGTAAAATTCATCATTTCCATCCTACTAAGTTAGAGGAATAGAAGTAATTCAAGATACTCTCTCTGGCTATATCCAAGATTGCTCATTTTCAGTGGAGATGTATCTTTTGTACTTACATTCCACAGGAATGGTCAATATGTTACTCCACAAATGACAAATGTCTTACATTTCCATACCCATGGGACTTGCTTGGCAGACTTGGTAATTTCAATTAGAAAAGGCTTTTCTCTGTTCATTTAAGGACTTTAATTTTTTCTTAGTCTGGCAAAGTTCATGAAAGAGGGTTCCTTGCCTAGTTTCCCAGGAAAATCACACCCTTTTGTATGCTTCTCAGTAGACAGCCCATTTATCAGCATTAAGATATATTGCTCTGTAAATATTTCAGTTATCCTCATGGTCACTTCACTGATGAGTGAACAAAAAGCATCTGTATCTCTGTTTAGAGAGTGTCAATATAATTACAGATTACATGAAAAAATTGTAAAGAATTTAATGAAAACAGACATAAGTCTAGTAACTTGACCATATGTCTAAGAGCTCTGCATAATTCAGACAAGGAATTTTACTTGTCTGTTCTGTAATTTTTTCCCATTAATAAAAATATTTACTTCACAGAGGTCAGAATGACTGATTTCCATGAAGAGCCTGAAACTTAAAAAAAAAAAAAAAAAAAAAAGGACATCTGCATTTACAAGAGTATTACTAAAATTATACAAAGTAAAGACAACTCAATGCTAATGTAATTTCTCTAGAACTACATGCCTAGCCATGAGCAGCAGCAAACTCTCCACTGCAGATTTGAATAGACAAGTTTTGGAATCTGTCTTGATTCTTGTCCATTCTAAAGTTGCAGCAGTTTTGCTAATAAAATGAGATGCAACACTGAGAATTTAGTCCTCATTTATCCATGAGAAAAACTGAAAGAAAGCCACAGAACACTCTGAACATATTACTTTTAATAAACCTAAACCAAAAGAGAAACGTAAGAACGATCCCCATGAATCCAGAGACTATTAAAGTAGTTAACGATTAAAGATTCATGAAAGTCTATTCCTAGTTCTAACTGTCCAACACAAGGCTATCAGAATTATCCAGCTCCCTTCCAAGTACAGCATAATTACTGAAATAGCATTCTTCAGATGGTCTTACTACCACAGGACCATCTATGCCCAGACTGACTGCACATACCTAAGAATCTAGTCCACATCTTTTTTCTTGTATTAAAAATAAAGTGATATTGAATGTCTAGGTTTCAATGCAAGAATATCGAGTTTGTTAATAAAACATACAGAAGTACAGACTTTAAGAATTTGCATCTTTCCTGGTCTTTTAGTACAAACAGCACTGCGAAGTTAGGTCTGCTAGATAGATTACATTGGGTATTTTTGATTAATTTACAGTGCAAGTTTGAGATAGACTGAACAGCCTTAAGAAAAATGGCTTTTGTCAAAGCAGATATGTGACATGTTAGCAGACAGCTTGTCAAATAATGCATACCACCTCACCACAGACCTCACCACTGGATACATCATTTTTACAATAGTTGCATGAGCAGAATGTAAGTAAGTAATTACAAGATATTAAAAGGATGAATCCAAGTTAGGAGGTAGAGGCAGAAGGAAGAGCGGAGTAAGATAGCAAATTTGTTTATCTAAAATGCTGAAGTCTAAACTCTATGACTAACATACTTGGACACAAAGAAAGACATACTGAAGAACAACATGATTTTAAACATGGGTACCCAAGACCAGATACCCTTGTTTCTAAATGAACTGTAGATCTAGGAAACTGGAGATAAGAAAACTGTTACTATGGGAAATTAAGTTATGAAAAAGTAAGTATGAATAAAGGTTAATCTTGCTGCATTCTTTATGAAAGTTAGTATGTGAAATATTCACATTGCCACAAGTCTGAGACTCTGCACTTCAGTAAGTATTCTTTTACTAGTGCCAAAAAGCAACCTAGAGCAGAAAAAAAGGAACTTGATCTGCTGTAGCAGAAGATTTTTTTTTTTTTTTGAAGTGCAGTAAACTTAGCTCACTTTTACTTTGCAATGAGATACTGTTCTAATGAAAAGTTTAAAAAATTCAGTAACTGCAAACATGGCAGAACCAGACTAACATAGTTAAGTAGTAGTTACAGAAAATCAAGAGAGAGGCCAGAAAAAAAAATGATTTTCTTCCAAAGTCATGGAAGTATCTGGAGGGAGGCTGAACAACTCAGATCCAGCCTAAAGGAGCAAGCCAAGTGTTCTCAGCAGCTAAGCTTAACCAAAATAACAGCAGGAGCACCCTACCCTTACATATAATTCAAGTCAGCTTCTCAACCAAATACACTCAGTAGACTAGGTATTTCCACTAAAGAAGAGAAATTTCTTTTTAGTCTTATGACAGCCTAGAGAGTTCAAATGTAAAAGGAGAATTGGTATGTTAACACAAATACTGTTCCCATTACAAGTGAATACTTTTCAAGAAATTTCACAGTCCATATACTGGCTTGTTCTCTAGTCCATTTGAGTTATTGTCCATCAAAGTCAAGAATACACAGAAACAAATCTTCACTTGCTTTCCTACACCCTCAGGGCAGGACATGACTCTTCTTCTAAATAAAAGCCTTGAGAAAAACTTGTTTCAGTGATTCATTTAAATAAACATGCCAGAAAAGGTTTACATTCCATCAGTTGAACTTGGTTTTTTTAAAAAAGTGGCTATCAATCTCCATTAAAAACATTTGTCTAAAAACAGTATCAGACAAAGCATTCCCTCACTGAATTATACTCACGGAAATGCTACAAACTAGGGCTACTTAATAGAAGCTATGATCTCCACATGACACTTAGGTACCTTCAATACTTAGATATAGACACGTGGCTCTAAAAAAAGTTACTCTTAGATGAAACAAAAACAAATCTGGTGAGCAATAATTACTCTCTGATTCCACATTATATCTATCTAAAAAGAAGTTTGCCTGTGTTCCTGAGGTGAAACAGTATAAGCATTATTAAAATTATTTTAAACTTTAAGATTGACTTTAAAAAGCAGTGTCTTGGGAACAGCAAAAAAAAAAGCTTTAAACAGGATTTTAGAAATAGGAGAATACTTCAAAGAACAAAAACTGTCTCAGCTATATTGCAGCCATTTGAATCAAAAACCCAACAGATTTTTTTTCCATGCATTTGGAGAGTTATTCTGAAAAACTGTGAGGTTCTTACATGATCCTTGACCTCCATCGACAGTGGCCATCAATAGCCTAAAGTAGATCTTAAATGATTTCATGTAATTATAACATGACAGTGCCATTACTACAAATGCATGATGGCTAACTTCTGGTGGGATTAGGAAAAGCATGAGAAAGAAAACATTATCAAATGATTCAGATGAAGTTCAAATAACTTAGAGCAGGAACTTGAACAAACTCTGCATAAGTAAGCAGATGGGCTGTAAGTGACAGCTGATTTCTGAAACATCCTACTAAGGATGTGCAGGGTCCCTCAGTCCAGTATAAACCATGTGCTTGCTCGTGGGAGAGCTCCCTACCTCTCTCTTTGGAAGCATTCAAATTCAGCAGGATTGCTTCCTTGCTTCAGCCCACTGTGCAGCCCCACATGAAATCTCACCTAGGACAGGCCAGGAAGGAGGGGGCAGCTGAGTTGGGGTGGAAGGATGAAGAGTGAGATGGTACCTTCCCGGGGCCACATGAATTCGTGCCACACTGAAGCAATCACATAACCGTACACTACAGTTTCAGCAAAAAAAACACCATAACTTTGTTAGGACTCCCTAGAAAAGGCCTAAAAAAAAAGATTCCCAATTCAGTATTGCTAAAACAGCAATTGCTAAGAGAGGGGGTTGAGTCATATGACATTCAAATAAAAAAAACTTTTCATTAGCTTTGTTAATTCAACCTGACAACTGCTTGCTCATTACTTTGGAGAAAAAGAGAAGTGAACTTTTACTAAAGTTTTTTTTTTTTTTTTCCCTCCAGGTATCAGTCAACCAAAAAGCTGTCAGTGCATTCCAAAGATAGGTTTGGATGCAAAATTCAACTTGGAGATCTGAAATGAAGCATTTGAAAAGAACTCAGACCTGGTTACTGCCTACAGTACAGCTTCAGTTTTTAGAATGACTTTTGTAATGAGATTGAAGATGAGACTTTGCAGTCCTGACGTCCCAGAGATGGGAAATAAATCAAATCAAGTCCAGACTGGTGCACTCTGTTAATGTATCTTCTCCTGATCTGTAGCAAATAATACCATAATTCATATGTATAACTGCTCTGCTAAACTAGTTCTTAGAAAGGTGAAAAGGTTATCTAGCAATTACGAACAAAAACGATTGGCTTCCTGGTTTCAAATGCTTCGGCATTGTAGCACCGTCAGCATGATCTACTGAAAGGTATTTGAAATCCACAATAAAGTGATCCATCATTCTATATATCACTGATTATTCTGTGCCATAATATTTAAACATTAACTGCTGACTAAGTGAATAAACAGAAATGTTTCTTCATGACAAGGGAAGTTTAAACCTTAAAGATGTGCATTTTCATGAGATTTCTGTCTGAGGATACCACATACTTGGAATGGTAACAACCTAGAAAAACTTCCCATCACTAGGGTTTCAACTAGCATGGTCACGTAAAGCAGAAATAATTAGAAAGCAGCGCTCCATCCCGTAAGGAAGAGTCCATACGGCAAACCAACAGGTTTGCTCTGCTCCACATGGAACTCAGCATGCAACTGCAACCATGGCGTTTAAATGGCCCCAGATAGGTAGGTGGATTTTTAGCACACATGAGTTTTTATAAACACTATGGTGCAACCAACCTATCCAGACATTGGGTATTCCCCCAAGACAGCACACAGGGTACCCAGAAAAGCCATCAATAACAGGTCTGAGCAGAGTCTGCTTCAGATAAGCAGTACGATGCAAGTACCTTCTCTGATTCTTGCTCTTGCATTCTAACAGCATCTTGATTTATGGTCTCAGGCTGTTTTCAAACACTGAACCACCTCAATCTCACAGTTCCCTGACATTTCCTGTATTCCTTGCAATTCCCTGTATTCCTCACAATTCCCTCACATTTTGAAATATTTTGGCATAACTCAAGCAAAAGAAAGGGTTCTCTTCATCATACCTGGACTCAGTACACTTGTAACGACGCTCTCCTACTACCAAGGTGCCCTCAGAACTCAGCCGCTGTTTAAACACTCTTCTCAGGAGGGAAGACTTCACTTACCTGAAAGGACTCTCCCATGCACAGTGAGCGTTATTTCTGATCCCTGCACCTGACAGCAGTTTAGGAACGCTCTTTCTTTTTACTGAAAAGAGGACTGGAATATAAACACAGTCAAATGTTCAGAATGCAAACTAATTACACTCAACTCTTCCACCCAGGATAACCTGTGTGCGCAGATTTAGCATTCTGCTGCTTTTCCTTACTCAAGCATGTCTTAGTTTTGTTATACAAGTTACTGAAAAAAGTCTTAATATGTTGCAAATCAAATCCAAACTGAGTGCGCATAGTAATGACAGAAAAACTATTAGAGTCTGTACAAAATGACTGCATCAGGAAAAAGACTAGCTGTAACTGCAAACACCAGAGGGAAATGATGGATATCAGTGTTAACCAACCAAAACACTCCTTCATAATGAAGATAAAAAGAAAATATCAGATCAACGATGTCAACACTGAACTAGTCCTGAACATAACCTACCTTAAAACCTTCCCTTCCCACGTTGACCGGCTGCAGAAAAGGGAAGCACCAGGCACACTTGTCAGAGCCTGTGCAGACTTAAACTGCATTATTCTAGAGTCAGTCGCTGCTTCAAGAAAGATTGTGCTTAGTGTAATGGAAGACTAATTTGGCTGCAGAATAACGAATACAAAATAAATCTGGTTATCAAGAGAATATTACAGGAACACTCCTCTTAGAAACTATCTGTGTATGTGTTGTAATCATTATGCTTGAATAGCATCAATTCAGGTTATGATTCACATCCATTAATTCCCTAACAAAAATTGTAACTGTATCTAATTCTGGAAGAAGGGGGCAGGAAATGGGAAAAGGGAAAATGCAAGATGCCAACAGCTTTAGCTGAAGAGACTTAAAGTTTATGAACATATTCTTAAATTTGAGACCTTTAGCCACAATTATTAGCATTTTTTTATACATCCTTATATTCACAGAACAAATACAACATTGCATAGGTCACAGAAGGATTTTTTTGCTGGTGCTGCTGCATTTTTATTAAGCTGATTTTGAAAATCTTCTATTTCTGTTATGCATATGTGTATGTATAATAGGATAACTGCCTTAAAACAAGCTCTCAAGTAAAAGGTTCTACCTTCCTCTCCTTCCTTTCAGACAGTAGCTGGCAGAGAGTCAAGAGGATGTTTACAATAATAAAGGATGTTTATCAATCTTCATAGGCTAAATTCCAAGATGCTGGTACCTTAACAAAAACATTTGTCAATGTCCTCTAGCAATCAAAATACTGAACTTCTAATTAGAATTATTAGGCTACATTACAAAGTACTAGTTCTGTAATCACATCTGCAAAGGTGTCTTCTTACGCATACGTGTCTAAATCCACAAACACAATCTTGATTCAATCTCTGTTATATTTAAGTATTACTTTAACACACAGTAGTTCTCAGCAACACTCTTGGAGCAGTCAGACACAAGTTTGGGAACAAAAATACTTAAAGAGTTATTGGTTATCTTCATATTATCATTTTGACTTAATATCTTTTTGAGAGAAAGTGAAAGTTTTGTAAATTGCTATTAATTCAGTCATAACCAGACTGGTACAAACTTTACGATTCTAATGACAAAAACAAAAGATACACTAGCATAGTAGATTTACATGAGTTACCCAAGACATGTTTCACATACTGGACATGAAAGTCCAGGACTAATCCATGTTCCACATGCAATTTCCTTATTGCAGTCTTCAAACATTTCTCCTTACCATGCTATTGTGAAACAAGTGAAATTTCATTTTACAGAGACAAAACTGAGGTAGGCAGAGTTGAGAGTCAAAGGTCTCTCACCAGGCACAGCCCAGTGCTGAAGGCACTCTCAGGACACTCAACCCACAGCCCAGTTTCATACGCTTAATTAAATAAATGCAAGCACGCACGCACACACCCCCCCCAAGCCATACATACTGTGTTCAGGCAACATTTACATCATCACAGTGGAAAAGTACAAAGCATGCGAACGGGAGAGTATGCATAAACTGCCCAGGACTAATCCTGCCCGACTGCGTTCCCTGTCCTGCTGACCCCACAACTACCCTTCAGGGTGGTTTGGGTTTTAGTCATATATATGCATATGTGCATACATACAAATATACACACACACCTAACTGTCATCTTTATTCGGTCATACTTTATTTTGTGCTATTACATCTTAATAAGGTTTAAAATAGTCTTCCAATTACTCACTACAGGAAAAGAACCATCTAAAAAACCAAAAACAAACAAAACTCTAAACACCACACTAAAGCCTAGATCCCCAAAAGGATCCACTTGCTTAAAGAGCTTGGACATGTGCATTCAAGTGTGATACGCAAAACCCTAGTTTTGCCCTTCAGAGTTAACTCCTACAGCATAATTCCACAAATATTTTAGTTGGGAACAACTACGAGCTGCTGAAGAAAGTGGTCTCAACCCTTTCATGTGCTGTTACCAGCAGTTAGTTGGTGATGGGGTGAACCAGACCAAGACAGCCAACTCATTTGGAAGTTGAGATTTCTTCTGCAGTTTAGCTTTAACCAAAAGCAATTTCCAGGCACGTTCACGGCATAGCTACCAGAATGCTTATGCGAGCAGGTGATACGAGAAAGTGCAGGGGAGTCCAAGACCACAATTTTCTGCATTAATTGAGTTAATTTATGCTGGTTTGAAATTACCCAAGGAGCTACAATATTAATAACCTACATTTTCACAAGTTATTTTCCTGAGCTTATGTTCCTGATGAGAACTGTTCTTACCTTGATACCAGCAATATCTAAACAAGGTAATCAGGTTTAGATTTTCAAACAAGGCCCTCTTCCACCAAAGGTACGCCAAGGCCTAACCCAAAACATCTACCGCACAACCATTAAACCAGGGCCTAATCCAAATACTTCAAACACAGATGAAGAATACAATCCACGTAAAACACAGTTAATGCAGGTACTTCTAGTCAAAACCTTCAGGTGGTGGTGGCAGACTGGGCTATAAAGGGTAAGCAGGGTCTTCATCAGACTTGAGAGAAAGGAACTCAGTTTCTTCCCTGCACATTTTTTTAAGTCAGTAGCTCCAAGTCCTACAATATATGATGAACTGTGATTATTTGACTTGATCTATAAAGTGACTGCTCACAAAACAGTCTAAAGACTTTAAAAAATGTTAAGCTATGTTTGAGATCCTAAAATCTGTATTCATGAAATATTTGTTTCATTTTGAAGTCATTAATATACTTTTAAAAAGAAACTCTACAAAATAATACCATACGTAGAAAGCCATGAGAACAACCATACAGGTGATATGTTCCAGCAACTCTGAAAGTATTCTTAAATTCAATTTTGATTATATTTTCAGTTCTAAAACTCTACTTCAGCAACTGGTCCAAAAGAGGTTTCTTCTGGACTACAAGTTTAATTGTCACATATATTCAGTACACTAACTGCAAACATTTAACATATTTTACTCCAGGGAACAATTTCCTGTTTTTAAAACAAGGGAAATCAAAATAGTGTTAAAGATTTTTAATTTTCTGTGACCTAGCAAGGATAACTAGCACACTTCTCACTGGGTACAATTTTTACTGATTGAAATACCACTAATTTCCCTGCAGACCAAAGCAGATCTTATCAAATGACTACTATGCCCTGAAGAGGCCATAAATTATTCATGATATCGAGTGATTTGATACTATATTGGAGGAGGAGAGGTAGAATGGAATATATGTGATGTCAGTGAATTGTAATTTGCTTCAGAATGGTTTAATGTTAACACTGATTTCACCAGCAACAGATAGATGAAATAAGTGACATGCATGTTCCTGCTTGAATATACACGGGTCTTAAGAAAAAAGTCTCCATGCAAGTTGCATCATGTCAACCCCCCAGTATCTGGAAGACATCAACAGCCCTTAAGTTAGATCTTTTAAAGGCTCACTTGGCTTTACACAGAAAAGGAAATTAATCTGTAGATTTTAAATCTTGCAGTATAAGCAAGCAGTTGAAAGCATTGCTGCTGTAGTAACAGAGATGAGAAAGATCACCCAAGTAGAAGATATATTTCACTAGGGCACCAAAAGTCTGGATTTTTCTCCCATAGATCAGAACATATACACATATACACATATAATCCTAAAATAATCTGTGCTCCTTATGAGAAAGATAGGCAGAGAAAAATCAAGTATGTGGAAAACTGGAGGAAAAAAAGCATTTAGCAGAAAAGGAATAATTTTATATCTCAAAGTTATAACAACATATGAGAGTAGTTAAGAATTTGAAAGTATTCTGTAAGTTTACTCAACTGAAGGTTTATTCCAGCAAAGAATGATAGTTACTGAAAAGTGACCTTTACTTAAAAAAAAAAAAAACAAAAAAAAAAAAAAAAAAACTTGACTGTCACGTGGATCAGTAGCAAACATGATAGGCTAAGTGATTATTAGTGCTTCAGCAGGACAAAAGACATACCAGAACACCACAGAGGATATGCAAGTGAAGAAAATGCCATATTTCATCACTAGATGCAGTCATAGGAAAAAAAAAAAGAAAAAAAAGCCAGAAGTTTCCACAGTAAGCTAATCTTGGGGAGGCTGTCTTCTAGGCAAACTATTAGATCTCAGCAAAACTCCTTCAGAGTGCTGTGTTGCCTTGCTCCAGCATTCAGAGGTCATGCCATCTTACTGCCACAGATCTGGCGAGAAGAGAGGATACACGCAAGGAGGAAGCAGGAGAGTCAGTGAGATGGTCCCAGTGGGATGGCAATTCATTCAGATCGAGGAGGCACTTCGGGGGCCTTATTATAAAGATGAGAACTACTTAAAAAAAAAAAAAACCCACACACACCCTACTCAAGACTATAGCACATATAAGGCAGATAAATCCTTCTGCTAAATCTTTGGTTTTTTCCCCATTTTGTTCCTTATGCCTTAACATCCTCTTCCAGATGTTTTATACTCAGTGTTTGATAATGAAACAGCAGATACTTTGTTTTGCTTTCAAGACAACAAATTCAGAGAGTTAGCATTAAGGACCTGCATGAGGCACAAGCAAATACCAGATGAGTTTTGTAAACTCAAACGTAAACTTTGCCAGAAAGTCACATGTAAAATCTTCTGGTTGCATGCAGTTAGCCAAGAAGAATGTCTGGTCTTCATGGTGAGACAGAAGCTGCAGCTCAGCTGTATTCTCATTTCTTTCAGGAGGTGAAGCATTCACTTCATCTTATGGAAAGGGAGATACCAATTTCACTGTTCTGGAACAATTAAGTTTCTTTCAGATAGCTTTTGCCTGTATTCACAAATCAGCACGTAAATATGTTTTTACATAAGTTGCTGACAAGTCAATTCAGAAGTGGTGGATATCAGTTTTTGTTTCAGATGCACTAGTCATTTTGTTTGCAGCTCCCATTTGGAATAGATTACACCGCATGTGACCGTTGCTGTCCGAATCATTTATAGTAACCAAGCTACTGTCACAACCTTTTTCAGACGTTTGAGGGGAGAGCTTCTCCTGCACGATATTCAATTCCCTAAAGGATCAGTTAGGGCTTCCCTTTACCCAAGAAAGGTAAGAAGAAAAGGATTTGTCAAAGACAAGACATCACATTACTAGGTTTGAAAAGTCTAGGAAATCTCTCAGCCTTTTCTTACTGCATAGGAAGAGAGGCCAGCCAGCCACAGTACTGAGAACAGCCCTTGCCTACACGGTCAACCAAATTCAACTACATCAGAGCTATCTGTCTGAAATTAGTACAGCTACTTCTCTACCTGCTACTCAATAATAAAATGTTTAGGCTGGTAATCCTTGTGCCTTAGAAAATAAATAGCAAAGACACAGGGTCCTTCTCTCAGTCAAGTCACCATCTTAATTAAAAGTGTTATATCCCAAATGCTAGAGTTTGCGCTTATGTATTAGATATTGAAATGATGTTAGGAAATGCACCATTTCTTTACATTTGGAAGTTAAAATTTGCAGCCTCCTGTTTACTGTATTTCTGAAAACTCTGATGATGAAAACAGACTAGTCACTAATCACTAGATCGACATCTCTAGAGACACTACATGAACTGAAGGTATGCAATGAGAAAACAAATCAAAGCCTATGGAGTATGGAAAAAAACAAGCAACAAAAGTATTATTTCCAATAATGTTGAGAAAATCAGAGAGTTTAAACCTCTCCAAGAACTCAGGGAGACAACAGTAGTTAAAAGGTAAAATCATATGCAACTTAGTACGTATTTTAAGTTAGTGTAATCAGAATGATCTAGACAATTTGCTATATGGGATATCAAAGTGCTTAACAAAATTACATGTAGTTGTACAATACAGATAGTAATGCCTCTGAAGACTTGTCTACCACATGCTGATCTTGCCATTACCAAATAACCTGTTGGTGGGAACAGCGCACAGCAATCTGAACAGAAATTTAAAAACACCTTGCACTTAACAGGGAAAAGACAGAATCTTCAAAGAAACATTTTACAAACCAAGCTAATGGAATAAATCTGATCTAGTCTAAAGGGCAATGCTAGAGTTTGGAGATGTTTTGTATGTTGCAATATTTTAGAAATACCCTTCAAACAGAGTGTCCGATTTTTCTTACTCTAACTAGAAAAAACAAACTTAGTACCTACCACATTAAAATGTGCTCAGAAGGCAGAAAAAAGGTGACAGGCCTGAAAAAAAGCAGGTTAAATTGGAGCAAGTTGTAGAATAGGACATAGTTTTCCCATGTATGTAGCAAGCAGATTTGTCTAAGCCACACACAATTTCCTGCTTTTACGAGAGCACTCATAGAATGTACAGCCCAAGAAAAAAAACTTTAGCTTTTAAAATACAGTTTTCATAAAACGCTACATGTCCAGATCTCATAAGAAAAGGGTAAGGAAGTTTTGCATCCAATTTCTAAAATAGGTAAACAAAAAAAACCCTACATAGCTTTGATGTGTGACTATACAGTAAAGGCTACTGCAGGTTTTTGGCTCTTGCGGTTGAAAGAACTGGTCACTCAGCTTATACCAGCTTAAAATTAAATAAAAACTTCTAGTAGATTATATCCTCCCTACCTCACAATTAGGGAAGCCAAGGGCCCAGGTGAAGTTTGCCTGCTGGTTTTCATAGTCCTACCATCTCAAATCCAGAAAACACAAAGTTTTAATAGTTCTCATTCAGACTTTGGCTTTTAAAAAATTAATTTTTTTGAATGCTTTTAACTCCAGTTCAGCATTGCTGCTGCTGCCAGCTGTTAAGGTAAAATAAAAATTTTGTAAAACTGTATAAAGTATTTTACATTAGAGTGACGGAGGAGGGGGGCTAATGAGAGCATCACTGCTCTGGGACAGCCCTAGATACTTAACAGTAACACATACTCACAAAAGCCTTACAAAACAAAGATTTTTTAGTAATATCCAAGTGCTCTGCTCATGAAATTCTGCCTATAATTCAGAGAAGATACTATTTTATAGCTGGAAATCAGATATTTTCAAGGTGACAGCAGGAGGTACTTCCCCCTTTCTTCCAACATTACTCACACCATACTAACACAATGGAACTCAGCTGCATCTGACAAAAAGCTACATGAGAGAAGCAGCCAAAGGTGTTTCTGCAGGTCAGAGAAAGGCAGGCTCACAAAATTAGTTATGATCTTATTTATTTTGATTAAGGTATTAATGGAAATTTCCCTGTCCCAAATATCCCACTGCATCACTAATCAAAACATTGCCATTCTCTAGCACGGGATCAGGAGCAGAACATCAACATCATCTCACTGCCCAACAGGTAAGTACAAGTTACGCCATAAAGAGTTAAGGGGAAATTAGAAGAGAACATTCAGAGTGAAGAAACTACAGATTCACTTAAGTCTGTCATTTCCATTTGGGAAAGACAGAAATTTCTACAGCCCAGTATCTCCGAATACTGTTTTGCAAGGTCAGAAACATGTTAAAGTATCCCAGGCTGTTCTTTGCTGGATCAAACTGACCATCTAAAGCTAGATAACAAGTCAAGAGGCCAATTCTTTGTACATTTATACAGGAATCTTTTAAACTTTTACAAAGCGCTCAAGTATGATACTTAATGCACGTACCAACTGATGCACAACAAGATGCTGAGAAGACAGACCAAGCAAGTTTAGATTCCCGGACAGGGGAAAAAACGGATATCCAACCCACTTAGATAGTGATTGGGCACAAACCGAAGCACAGGAAGTTCCGCCTGACCGCGAGGGGGAATTTCTTCCCTGTGAGAGTGACAGAGAACTGGACCAGGTTGCCCAGAGAGGTGGTGCAGTCTCCTTCTCTGGAGATCTTCAAGGCCCGCCTGGACGCAACCCTGTCTACCATGCTGTAGGTGACCCTGCTGAGCAGGGGAGTTGGACTAGATGATCTCCAGAGGTCCCTTCCAACCTCATTGATTCTATGATTCCTAGCTACTGGCATAAGGTTGTGTCCTGTTGTGTCCGAGTTGTGTCCTGATCAAATAAACCTGCCTGACAACTTTTTTTTTTAGCATCTTAAATACATTACTTAATTTTTCCTTTTCAGGCATGATTTTTTTTTTTTTTTTTTAAGAGACTAGTAAGTAAACAAATGAAAAGGTTAGGGTGTGGTGCAAGGAAAACATCGCTCTGAGAAAGCACTGAACAGCTGGGCTTTCTCAAGAGGCTCCCGACTTGTTTAGCCAATATAAAAGCTTTTACTTAATTTTTCAGTTAACAGTTAAAGAACATCATTTCCCTGTCAAACCCTCTCATGCCTCCCCCAGTTCAGTTGAAACATCCACCAGAGCAAATAAGCAGCACTTTATTGCTTAAGAGCACTTTGGTAAGCCTCTCAAGTAAGATAACTTTATCATTAAAAAAAAAGCTTATTTTCCTGATAATATGCTGCTATTGGTCCCAGGTGTGTTCTCAGAGATAAGGATAGGTCCACCAGAGTGGCAAAAAGGAGGGCTAATGCAGCCCCACGGGCATCAGCAGGGCAGCTATTTGCTCTGGCTCGTGCCTGCACAGCTGTACCTCTTCCCTTAGCCCATCTTCTCTCCTGGCCAGCCCAGCCACCCCCAACCATGTATAAGTAAGATTCAGTGAATACCACTGCACTTAATACCATTTTTGGCTATTTTTTTTCAGAAAAATCCATTCCAAAATTCACATTTCTAGAATGTAACTGCGGCATAGGCAGCTAAGGGTAAAAAACAAAACAAAGCAAAAAAAAACCCAAAAAACAGATGAGCTAGGAGTTATTCCTCCATTTTAAGATCAACTCATGAAACATCAGGAGTAGGAGTCATAAACTCCTGATACTCCCTTAGCACCCACCCTGGGTGTGCCCATCGCTTCAGTCAGATCTGGCGCTGCCTCTGGTCGCAGGTCAGATCTGAAATTTGAGTAGCACCGTTGTGGTTGGACAGAAATGAGGCAACAGGCTACCACAGTCCTCCTTGTGGCCTCACCCTTAGAAAATTTGGGAATAGCGAGAGGGAGAGGAAGGAAGCGGAGCACGAGTGCTCTCGCAGCACGGGGAATGTTCCCCCGGTGCACCCGCGAATGGAACATGCAAGGCGAACTCAAAAGCTGACTCTAAATTTATCACTTTTAACTATGTAGGCCTTGATTTTCAAAAAGCCAAAATCTCACTGAAGTCACACCTTGTCAGTCAAGCACAGAACCTATTCCCAGCACATTTTAAAGTAAACAAATGAGTCACTCAGATCACCACATTCCTTGCGACTGTTGTGCATTTCAAATTCCCTTCCCATTCATAAGAAAAAACAGGGCAGAGAGATGGAGTTTCTGACCACAAATAAATCCAAGACATTGGTATCAACTGCCTATGCAGTAGTATTGCAGTCTCACTTTAAAAGAAAACATCTACTTTTCAGAATGGAGATTTAAACACTTGTTACAAGATGCCTGCTGTGGCCCTCTTAATATCCCTTATAGCAAAACACTCAAATCAGCATTGACATAAGAATTCCAGTGCTCAAACAAAAACGCCGGGAAGCGAAGTAAGCCAATGCGTTTTGATTGTGATACCAGAGAAGTAGATTAATTAATGCAGAAAACTAGCTTGACAACTCCACCGGTTTCGGATTCTTTCCACGCACGATACTACAGAGCATTTTAACTTTAGCCTTACCAAGGATTCTGTCCCCAGGTTTTCGAAGTCCTGCTCTCAGCTATGCTGCAGGCATGACCTAAAATACGGCCTTTCTCTACTCACACCGACACTACTATGGCCATAGGATAGTAGAAAGGCAGATGTTATCCTTCGGTGCAAGTGCAGATCTTTCCACCTCCCTCCGAAGAAACCATACAAATCGGCACGTGCCGTTGCCTTCAGTCCTGCACATTTACTGAGAAGCAAATTTGCTTGTAACAGTTATAAGCATATATATATTTTATAACAATTAGTAAATAAGAACACTCTGTGAGGAGGGAGGTTGCACAGGTAGGTTGAGTAGCTAGCAACAAGATACACCTTTTACGGAAAAGCTGCAAAAAATTAAAGCTAACAACTCATTTTTAAAAGTAGCTACAATAAGGCCAATTGTTAAGGTATACAGACAAACTGGCTTTAAAGGTGTCAAAGAAAAAACACTTTTTTGTGCTTTGACCAAGAAGAATTTAAACATAACGCATTCAGTTGTTTGAATCAGTGATTTCACAAAATTACGAAAATACTAGTAGGTTCAGTCTGTCCTCAAACCCTTTACAGCATGTGTCTAAGTGTTTATACGTTTGAATGATACTACCAAACTTTAGTCCACAAATTTTATCTGCAGACCAAACATTCAATCCCTTCATAAAAAATAAGCCATTAAATTTTAAAATGCAAGTATGCCAAGATGATGTATAACATGTATTTTGATGAGACACTGAGGCATACTGTAGTTTGGACACCTCAAGACAGTCCCTCATCAGAGACCTAGAATTTTAATTTGTAATTGCTTTTATTTTCACTTCACAACCTTAAACTTTGAGTATTTAGTAAAAAGAAGTTTAGCCAGAATGGGCAATAGCATGAAGCATCTTCATTTTAAGCTGCATCTTCATCTAAAAACAGATTATAATACCCTGAAGCTAATACACATGTTCATAAGGGAGGAGGAGGCAAGGAAAAAAAATTAAAGTTACACATTTCTGTGTCAATAACATATCTGACACCAAACAGAATGACTGCAAGAAGCCTAGAGAGTAGAAATCCCAGTAAAAAAAAGAGGGAGGAATTGACATTTTTAGAGTTGCCACATTCTTATGACTTACAGATAATGTTTTTTATATATATATGTGTGTGTGTGTATATATATATGTATATATATACACACACACAAACACACCCCTCAAACTGGGGATTATTTTAAAGGCCAGACATACAGTGGTTTAACACACTGTTTTATGAAAAAAAAAAGTGTTGCATCTAACACACAATTTTACCTATTTCTTAAACATTGGATTAACATTTAAAGATTAACATTTAAAGATTTAGTTGCAAGCCAAAGCTCTCTAAAATTATTGTTTATATGTAATGCCCAGCATTAAAAGTTTAACACGTATCCATAAACCTATACAATTTGCATTACTGAAACATTCTGCAATATTAATTCAAAACAGAACAAGAAATCGCTTTGGCTCAGTCACCTGCTGAGGAGACATGCTACAGAAGTGACTTACAGAAATGACTGAACCTTCACAATTATTGATAGAAAGCTTCTTTCATCTTCTAAACAAGCTTTGAATCTTTACTGGGGCACTCGCATCTCATGACACAGGTTATTTGGTCTTTCTTCGCATTATACTTATCACCTAAATCTCAAAATTTCAGGGCTACAGGTGTTTCTTGTACTGAATTTTCTTTTTTCCATTTTCATAATACTAGCTAATAGTTCCTGTGAAATACCAACATAACATTTATTGCCAAATTTTATTTGCCAGTCAGCCTCACCTCCATCCCTGGTAAGGTGATGGAACAGCTCATTCTGGATGTCATCTCCAAGCATATGGAGGAAAAGAAGGTGATCAGGAGGAGTCAGCATGGATTCATCAAGGGGAAAATCCTGCTTAACCAATCTGATAGACTTTTATGATGGCATGACTGGCTGGGCAGATGAGGGCAAAGCAGTGGTTGTTGCATACCTTGACTTCAGCAAGGCTTTTGACACTGTCTCCCATAACATCCTCCTAGATAAGCTCAGGAAGTGTGGGTTAGACGAGTGGACAGTGAGGTGGACTGAGAACTGTCTGAAAGGCAGAGCTCAGAGGGTCGTCATCATCAGTGGCATGGAGTCTAG
This sequence comes from Rhea pennata, assembly GCF_028389875.1. NCBI lineage: Eukaryota > Metazoa > Chordata > Aves > Rheiformes > Rheidae > Rhea > Rhea pennata. The sequence goes on along the minus strand of NC_084667.1, from coordinate 13,967,191 downwards.
TTGGAGGCCTGTGGCTAGCAGCATCCCCCAGGGTCCCGTCCTGTTCAACTTCTTCATCAGTGACCTGGCTGAGGGGACAGAGTGCCTCCTCACCAAGTTTGCTGATGATAACAAGCTGGGAGGAGTGGCTGATACACCAGAGGGCTGTGCTGCCATTTAGAGAGGCCTGGAGAGTGGGGTGGAGAGGAACCTCCTGAGGTTCAACAAGGGCAAGTGCAGAGTCCTGCACCTAGGGAAAAATAACCCTAGGCACCAGGACAAGCTGGGGGCTGACCTTCTGGAGAGCAGCTCTGCAGAGAAGGGCCTGGGAGAGCTGGTGGATGACAAGTTGACCATGAGCCAGCAACGTGCCCTTGCAGCCAAGAAGGCCAATGGTCTCCTGGGGTGCATTAGGAAGAGTGTTGCCAGCAGGTCGAGGGAGGTGATCCTGCCCCTCTACTCAGCCCTGGGGAGGCCTCATCTCGAGTACTGTGTCCAGTTCCGGGCTCCCCAGGCCAAGAGAGACATGGAGCTACTGGAGAGAGTCCAGTGTAGGGCTACAAAGATGATCAGAGGGCTGGAGCACCTGCCCTATGAGGAACGGCTGCGAGAGCTGGACCTCTTTAGCCTGGGAAGAGAAGACTGCAGGGGGGATCTTATCAATGCCTATCAGTACCTGAAGGGAGGGTGTCAAGGGGACGGGGACAAACTCTTTTCAGTTGTCCCATGTGACAGTTCAAGAAGCTATGGGCAAGAACCGAACTACAGGAATTTCTGCCTGAATACAAGGAAGAATTTTATTGTGAGAATGACAGAGCACTGGACCAGGCTGCCCAGAGAAGTTGTGGAGTCTCCTCCTCTGGAGATCTTCAAGGCCCACCTGGATGCAACCGTGTCTAACATGCTCTAGGTGATCCTGTTGAGCCGGGGGATTGGACTAGATGATCTCCAGAGGTCCCTTCCAACCTTATCCACTCTGTGAAATTAAATACTGCTCTCAAACTTAACAGCTTCCGTTCATTTAGAATATATCTCGGTCATTATCATTGACATTGTCACATTTACTCAGCTCTAGATGCCAGACAGACTTTAACAAGGGGTTGTGCTCCAGTTTAGTTACTAGACATGGAAGTTTAAGTAGACAATTCAGATGGAAATTTCAGCATAAAGCTAAGCTTGAGAATTACTTCACAGTATGTTCAGCCTGGAATTTTTGATGAGGCTATCTCAACCTGATTTTTGGACAAATCTCACAAATACACAGAAATTGTATCACTACCCTGAGTTTTACATAAAAGGAAAAAAAGCGTAGACGCTTATACACAAGGAGAGGACCCAGCATTTTAAAGAAACACTGCATTAGTGAAACTTGTACTAGCATAACTCATCTCTGGATTGCTGTGGGCTTCATGCAGATCTGTGCAATCTCTGAATCTACAAAACACATCTCCCTCCACCACCCAGAATCAAAGCCTTAGACACTAGAAAAAACAAACCAACCCGAGGAGCATTATGCAAGACTTATGATAGGAATAAGTATTGTGACCCCCGAAAGAGCACGCAGGAAAGTGAAGCCTTGTGAGGTTTTGAAGAGAGTGTCAGCTCCAAGGATCATCAAGAGCAATACTGTGATGTTCTTTCTACAAGTAGGAAGGGAAGGACAGAAGTGAGAAATGATGGCCATAAAAAGAATTTAGAAATAACAATGCTTTCAGAGTTGGGGAAGTATATGGTGATTTTGGAGAGAACCTGAAGTGTTCCCAGTAGCGATTCCCAACACATTAGCTTGCAGCACTCATGTGTATTTCTTGTTTCCCTTCATGATAGTTAGCCTGGAGAACTAAGCTCTCTAGGCTTTACAAGGCAGTTAGAAGTAAAGAGCAGTCTCCTAGGGGTCCTCCTCTACAGCAGGAAGAAAGAATATTCATCCTAAAGCACAATTCATAGTAAAATTAATTTTTGAACCATCAGGAGCTACACTTTATTTCATCTTACAGTTACTGTATCACCAACTGCGAGCATACAATTATTAGCTCTATTTCCAAAGCACAACTGTTTGTGGCCTGAAAGCTGGGCATACATCTATTTAAAAAGCATTTCTGGAGAAAGTTCATGGGAGAAAGTTTATATGAACCCTTAAGCAGGATTTCATTTCCTTTGAGCACCAAGTTAATATTACCACCTCCCCTTTTAAAATATATAGTTATTTTCCAATTTTGCGTGAATTAGTGAAATCAATGAATACCTTATTTGAGAAAATATTGAAGTAAATTTTAATATATTTAATTCTTGTTCTGATGGTCATGTGATAAAAAATAAATCGGCCATTTCATCCAGTGTTTTTATCTTTTTCATTGACTATTAATAGATGGAATAAAAAGGTCAAGAACAACATGTTATTTGAGAAGAATCTTTTTAAATAGCTTTTAGATCAAGGAAAGGTTTCCTTCCTTCATTCCACTTAAAAAAAAAATGAAAATGCTGAAGTTCCAGCTAATCTTATTTTTGAACTGGCCTCTAAAAGGAGTAAGAGAAAGATTTGCTTTCACCTTTTGAGCAGTTCAGTTTGCAGGTCCCTACCTTAGGGAGGTTTGGCTGTTACTTAAATCCAACTGGCTGCAATGAAGTGCCCAACTTCACCTCAACCTGCAAATTAAATTCAAGAAACTTACTGTATAACCACAGTGGCAAATACTAGAAGGACGTGTACGTGCATAAATGCAGCACACCATGACTCTTCTGCTGTGAGGAACTATAAAGTCTAATGTGACAAGTTAGACCAATACTGTCTCAAGATGGTCAGATGATAAATTAATGCTCTGATGTACTACATCACAAAGAACTCCACCAAAAATCCCAAACAAACAAAAAACCCTCAAAAACTCCAAGCTTAAGATGATTTAGACAGCAAAAAGTACAAGAATTGTATCCGAACAACAGAACAATTAAGGACTATAAATACCATATTTGAACAATAGCTACATGAAATACAGGGTGTAGCATAAAGCGCTTGGTTTTATCATGAAATATAGTATTCAGACGTCAGGAATAAGTATTAAAATGTTCTTCAAAGGACAGAAATCCCTGTGACTGTGATTTCGAAACACACAGTAAGAATTAGACACCATTAAATATTACCATAGTGCATAACAAATTAAAACAAGACTAGAGGCTACTTTGTATTAGGCACATCAAATACAAAGCCTGCTCCTGAGATAATTACCTTAACTACTTGACATGCTCTGAGCATTAGGCAATTAATGCTATGAAACTGCATTGTCTCAGACAGAGAAAGATGCCATATAGTTAAGGATGTACATTTTCTTTTGTGCGGTTCCTTCTTTGGATTGCTTGTCACTGTGAACTGCATAAGTTCTGTAAAGTTATACTTATTTATACAGTATGCAAAACCCTACCTTTCAGCTGGTTTAAGCTGCTGCAGCCAGAGCACCAGAATTCGTTGTCTCCCTAGTAACACATACCTGGTCTAGAAAGGACTCGGGCACAGCAATGCACGCAGGAAAAAGCAATTTACAGAAGTGACTGAGAAACAACCTTGCCCATCCGTGAAGGAAACTGCTCCAAACAACTAAATCCGCAGCCTCAAGCTTGTAAGCACTCTCCACTCCAGCAACGACCAGAAGCTTTTTTTTTTTTTTTTTTTTTTTTTTCTATCAACTTAAGGCAGTCAAGCTACTACATCCATCTTGGTTTGAGGGGAGTGATCATGACGGTGGTTAAAATATATATGTGTGTGTGTGTGTGTGTGTGTGTGTGTATTTGTGCGTGCTTATATTTATATATAGATAGTAGTTTTGGGTTGTTTATCACATCAGAGCGGTCTATTACAAAGGACATTACCTACAGCTAACTCAAGGGCATCGCCGCACCCTGATTCTCAAGTACTACTGCCTGAATTGAACAAGTTACACCACAATACTATACCGCCCTGCCTGTTTAGTAGTACTGCAGCTCCAGTTCAGAGCCCAGTTCTCACTCTGGCAGCTCGAGCAGATCTTCAGTTCCCCCTTTGAGGGCCACCTCAGCATAAATACCTAGAAGTATCACTGCTAGTAGTGTCTCCGGACTACATGTTAATACGTTGACAAACAGTCCCCTTGACTGTTTCACTCAAAATGGCAGCACCTATTTCTACATAGTTTAAAAAAAGGGGACAAAAAAAATAGATGATTCAAATGAATCTTCATTGGAAACCATCACATTTGAGCACCACAGATTCCTCCTAAAGTCCCTAAAAACACCTTTTTTGAAGTCTATTTTGTTTGGATGCAAGAATCTCACCTTTAATATATTACTACAGATACCCTATTCAAGTTGGCTTCTAATATTCAAAGTCTGAGCCTGTTTTCCAAGAAAAAAGAAAACAGTTTTCTCATTCAAAAGATTTTTTTAAAAAAACTAAAAAGGTAAAAAGGAGGATTTGTTACAAACAGAATATAATTTGTCTCAGTAAGGCTTTTTCAGCTGAACTCTATTATTCAAACTCAGACAGTTTTTTTTCCAAAAGGGGTGCAAGTAGAGGAGTTAGCTCTAAAAGGCAAGATACTGGTTATGACCACCATCTACAATGTGAAAAATTAACTGTCAGGAGAACATTTAATGAATTAGTTCTGCAAATAGATGTAAAAATCTCTTTCAACTCAAATATTCTGAGTATTCAAAACCCCCTAAAATTATCCCAAGGGCCAAATCACTTCAGAATATTAATTAGGAAAAAGCCTCAATGAACCAATTCTTAATGTAAACAAGAAATAAAGCAGAGTTTTCTTTTCCTATAAGTAGCAGCTATCCTATTTATCTTTCAGGGTATTTACTCCACAGTGGGTCTGTTTATATACCAACTTTGACAGAAATGAGAGAATATATTTTTAAGAGAGTCAAAAAAGAGTTTGCAAGGACTTCATGCGCTTCAACACTTTACGAGAAGCATCATAATAAAACCTTTTAGAAGAGCTTTATAATTTTCAGAGTGTTGGAGTCCTACAAACACTGTTGGCTAATTTCATTCAACTAAACAGAGACAGGTTATAAAGTAACAAATTAGCCTATGCTTACAAAAGTGATTCTTTATACTTTTTAGGATATCCTTCACCTTAGATACACACACACACACACACACACACACTGTAAGGCTCTATTCCCTGGCAAAGACAATAAAGTAATGCACAGACATCATCATTTGATCGAGTCTAGTGCATGAAACAATAATGTAATCAAAACAAGCAGTGAAATATTTCTAATAGTTCTTCTGCTAAACGTAATTTCACACACAGTTTCAAAGTTCCTTAAAATATTCTTCTGGCCCTGGTGCCACTTATTTCAAGTATGCTTCCACAAAGGCTATGAAGATTCACAGGTGTTGTATTAACTACTGGAAAAGATTTGAAAGAACTTGCTTTCACTCTGGTTGGACAACTGGCACCTAAGAACAGCAACAGAGTTCTCTCATCTGGAAATACGAGACTTAATGACAAATTCCAATTGCTGCGATTTAAAAAAATTTTAAAGAGCTGAAACGGATTAATTGCTACTTTGAGTTCCAATAGTGAAATGATTTTAAAATGTCAATATAAAATAGATCAAACAGCAAAAATATCTTCTTGTAAAATTATACTACTGCTGCACAGCCCCTTTTTTCCATTAAGTATTTTATCACACTTATGAAGGAAATTCAACTGGTCTTTTCATTATCTGATACTACCATCAACAATATCGAATGCATATGCCAAACAGGCTTTTCTACAGCTCTGGCCAAGGTTTTTCACATTTTTGACAGGACTATTTGAAGGTAGATGGCATTTCCCTGAAATCATGGCACATGACAAAAATACCCGAACATCTTTAAAACCTAGTAAGATTTAGCAATCAAACCATAATAAATGATGCAAATAAATGATGTAAATAAAAATGATGCAAATAAAAATAATGCTATAATCCTGACTTTTTAAATCCTTGCAACAGAAAAATGCAATTCTCTGATAACGGCTTGATTAGTCACTCCTGCCATCCTCTTCTCTTGGAGGACAGTCAAATCAGTCTGAATAAAAAAAATAATCATTTAAACTCAAAAACTGCAAACTGATAGTGAAATTAAATTGAAGCCATGTTACGTAATAGCTTACTACTACTGCAAGTAATGACTTGGTAACCTGACAGAAAATTTATTCGCCCCTGCCCCAGGTTAGCTTTCTAGTTTGAATTTGTTCAGTGTGAAGTTGGATATATGCTAAAGCTGTCAGAAAGGAGGAACGAGGTAAGGAGGGGAAGAGAGCCACCAGACAAGTAGTTAGAGAACTTTTTAAACTCTTTCAAAATGAAGCATGTTGCTTTCTAATACTGGAAATTCACACACCTTTTGATATCTATATTTTCCGGGGAAATGTACATTGGCCTCCCCAATGCCACTTACAAGTAAACTCTGATTGACTACATGAAGCACACAATCAATAAATAAAAAGAAACCAAAACATATAATGCTGACACACATATGGTTAAAAGGCTTTATAAAAAAAAAGCCAAGAAGGTTTTTAAATGGGAAAGTGTACAAGCCCCCCCCCTTTTTTTGTAAATCTTTAAAAATTAGAAAATTTCTGATTTACTTTCAACATGTGCAAATGTAATGTTTCCAAGGCTCCATTACCTCATAGGCTTTTGTTTGGACACAAGCCTCGATGGAAAATACTTAGGATTTTTATTTTGAAACAGAAATATGGTTTATTAAAAAGTGACTATTATCTTCCTATTTCAAAAAATGGTAGGAGACTACAGGATGAAATAAAATGACAGAATGAAATTTCTTTCAAGTGGGCCTCAGAAGTCTTTAATAGCAAAGAAAAAATTGGTGCATTAAACTATCAATACCACCCATGTTGTTCATGATGAAAAGCTAATCTTTGTGTTCGCAAGTAGCGAAGTTTTCACTGAAAACAGCTTGTTTGATGCTATTTGTTGCACTGGATTTCAGCCTATAAAATTGCAAGTTTACAAGGAAGCATGTATTTTGGTATAAACAATTATAAAACTACGCCTTTCATCATTATACAAGAAGCGTTATAATTTATGTTGCGTCTTACCTTCCCCCCCCCCTCAGTTGTATAACATTGCCCTAGCACATCACTACTGTCTGAACTGAAGTGCATTTTTTAATCAAGTAACTGGTGCATACCCAGAGTTCCAGCAGTACAGTGGGTTTCACCGTACTATTTGATATAACACTACTTACGATAGACTTTTATTTTGGGGGGGGGGAGGTTGGAGCATTATTAGACTTTTTTTTTGGCAGGGGGAACACTATTATTCTAAAGGGAAATTTACTTTAATGTTGCTAAATCTAAATCTCATGTGCTAATATATTTTCTGTTGTCTGGATTCTACTTGATCTGCAGATACCTCAAAAAGGAACGGACACTCATTGTGTTTTCAGTGCCGTACATAATCGTTTTGTTACATTAACATCAGCTAGACTCAAGCAAAAATGACCATTTTAATTAACTGAAACTGAACACTTAAATTACAGCACCACATCTATGTTAGTCAATTAAATAAAATTCAGATAAACTTTTTTGCCTCTGTTTGTTTTCAAGAAAAGAAAGCACAGAGCAATGAAGCCAAAAATTGCAGTGTAAATGAACACGTTGATAAGACAGCATCATGGAATTTGGTAACTGCTATAACTAAAAAACAAATAAGAGTCAGGATTTAGGAGGGACGTTAACCCAATCAAACGGTTATTGATAAATTCCTAATTGTCTCTTAGCCACCAGCATTTAAACTTTGGCAGCACTGACAATCACATAATTACTTGAAAAAAAGTGGCAATTACTGCTGCTCTCTATATTTAAAAATTTCAACACATCTGAATAAACTCAATCTTTCAGCAAGAATGCATATGCCATTTGTATTCTGTAATTACCATAAACATACTGTCCTGCCACTGACCAAAGCTTCTTACTAGAGAAAACCTGTTTAAATGTATTTTCACCACAGAGAATTATGTTTTTCAGCTCTGCCACAAACACAGTTCATTACAGGTGAACATACTGATCATTAAGAAAAGACAGTCGATGTCCTACTGCAACAAAGAATAAGTTTTAAATGGATTAAAGTGTGAATGTACCTTGGAATCTTGTTTCATTTCTATCTGTAAGAAATCCATAACCCTCTTAATCCAACTGTGCAGGCAATAAGAATGATCGGATAGTAGAAACAGCAGATCTCAGCAGCCTGTTACTAATATAATGGATAGGTTTTAGTGAACTGTTTGGAGTTCACTCAAGAGATTTAAAAAAGTGTTGTCGTCATCACATTGTCACAACCTGAAATAAGATTCTGAACATAACGCTTGCTCAAGAACAGTTCAAGCCATATTTTTTACACTCTAGTTTACCTTCCTTTTCCTTATACTCATTTAATTTTCCTTTCTTCCTACAGTTACTGTAAAAATCTCGTCCTGCCACTCACCGTATTTTCCTTGTTATGAGAAATGCCTATTCCATGTTCTATGCATTGGAATTCATATATTCCAAGTAGCTGGGATAGGTGCTTCATGTGTCTATAAAACTCTGCAGAAATATCACCAGATACATAAACTACAATGGAGTCATCTTCAGAAAAAAGTACATCGAGATCTCCAGTTCAGCTTCTCTTGCACGCTAAATTAACTTAAAGTTAAGTGCTATTAACACGCTTGAGGAAAGACAAAGTAGGCAAAACTAAAAGAGGAAAGAAATTTAAGTTCACATACATATGTAAAAATGAGCCTGTAATTTAGATTTTCCATGAAATCAATCACGTGACCAAAACAAAATTGGAAATTATCTTCCGCTTACGGGATTTCTGCTCGTCCGCAGCCCGCTCCGCGCGCGGCCCGTGCACCTTGGCAAAGCCGAGCGTTCACCAAGCAAACCAGAACGCTCCGCGCTTCTGCCAACGCCGCTTTCAGAGCGCTACGGGGAAAGAGGGGCAGGCGGGCGGGGGGGTAAAGAATATAGTCATACACTTAAGCTGCTTCGTTTTTTCACCTACTGCAATGGTGTATTCTTGATACAGCACGACTCACACGTCAGTTCTTCCTCAAAACAACACGACAGATTTCTTGGAGGAAGCAACAATTTGTTTGGCGCAACTAAACTAGCATTTTAAAAAGAAATTAAACGCGAGGCCTTCTGGGAACAACCTAACATCTCCAGCAAAGCAACAGGGCCGCCTCTGGAGCTGAGCTGCTGGCAGACCTGGAGGGGAGAAGCGGGCGGTTAGTCACCGGCCTCACCCAGGCGAGCGCCCGCAGAGCGCGCCTGCTCCCAGCAGCGCCCGCCTCCGTGCCATTCCAGCGCGACTACTCACACAACTAACACGCAGCTTAAAAGCTTACGAGTCACCTACGTTTGCTTGACAAACCACATGTTATTCCCTGGCAGAACCATCTAGCGAAGTATTATGTGGTCTGTATCTTGCTAAATAAGTTTCTAAACTTTCCACTAGCTTCTGCCTCCAGTATGTATTTGCAGCTAGAGTCTAGTTTTTAATACAAAAAAAGTGCAAACAAAAGTTATGCTTTAAAGAAGGGAATCTTAAAGCGCTGCTATTGGACTGACAGAACAAACTGTTCATGTTCCCTTTGGAAAACAGTCACGGGGCAAGGGGGAACCAGGCTCCCCCAAGAGTGCCAGGCGTGCAGAACCAGTCTGCGGCACGCCAGAGCTCATGGCTTCACCTTATTTTTTAGGACAAGGACCAGAAAAAGCTGAATGCTCTGCAGCAAAGCGATTCCATTACTCCAGAGCAAAGCTAAATTCCGCAGCTCCATCACAAGTGGAAAAATATCCCTGGTTCCTCCTCAAAACTGAACGGCACTGACTGGAAGAATTCTTCCTCGTGCTCTTATTCCAAGTGCCACATTTAACACGTTCAAGCGTCTCTTTGTGGCCTGTATGGACGGCAGCGCTGTCATCTCCATCTGTCTGCTGCTTTTCTGCTAGCAGCCTGCTGCAGTGCAGGTTTCCCTGCCTTCCTCTACAGGTCTTTCCATCACACTCCCACCAAATCCTGGCCTAGGGTCTGTCCATCACAGCTGTCACTGAAGCTTCTTCAGATGAACCTGCTCAGCAGCTCCTTTTCTGTTGCAAAAAGTTGGACTCACATTAAAAGCAACAGCAATCCAATCTTGTGACAAAAAAATTTCTAGCCAAGTAGTTACCATGGTAAAAAAGGAGCCGAAAAACAAGGGGAAAAAAAAATCAAGCATCTAAGGCTCAAAAAACATACCCACTCAATTTTAGAGGGGCAGACTGTGGTTGTGCATTAGTGTAAGTTGAGAAGCTAGTATTAAAAAGCCTGCTAGTAACTCCAACAACTCGGTCAATAGCTGTCAGTAACTGCCACACATAAAATCCAAATGTTGATAAAAAGCAAAATACTGTTCAAATAGCTTAAATACCAAAATGAATTAACCAAAAGTGCATACAGATGGCCTATACTTCTTTTTTACTACTATTAATTGAGGGTGGATGTGCCTCTTGTTTTGTTTTTGATCTGGAGGAGCTGAAGATTAGAGGGAATTAGTAAAACAAAAAATTGAAGTGCAAAGACAGCATTTGAAAAGAACAAAGCCTTACAGTTTCACAATGCTGCAACCATCACATTGGTAATTTTTCTCCTCCCACCCTCTACTATTCTATGCTGATATAATCACATATTACATACAGCCATTAATCAAAAGCGTCTCCAAGCCTTTTTTTTTTTTTAAAAAGTATCTAGTTTGGCCTTATAGCTTTCCCATAAAAGATACAGTAGTTTCACTTTTTTTTTTAAATAAATGAAGAACATTCATGAACAGTGACCTGATCCAAAACAAACACTCTGTCCCAAATCCATTCCTCTCTGCTGTGTTGCCAGTCTCACACATGGATGTTCTTTCTGGTCTCACAGCTACATCTAAAACTGCTCACCATACTCACTTGAACTTGGCGTTAGGTACACCTTTACCACTTTAAAATTATTTGGCAGACCAATTTAACCATAGATAACATGTATTAAAAGTCAGCTATAAGTCGTTCTTTGCAATTGGACCAAGGCATAGAACACAAAACATTCTAATCGCCTGTGCAGAAAAATGCTAAAAAACAGCCTAGCTAAAACAAGCTTTTGAGCCCAGAAGGCATCCAAGATCCATAGGAACTCAATATGCTCAAAAGGATACTAAATTGCATTTGAAAATAAAGTTAGGATTTCAGGCCCTTCCTTTTCTTGAAGGCTTCCTACAATGAAAACATGCTTGTAAGAAATAAAACTAGGCTCCAGATTTCAGCAACATTCTGATAAAGATGCATTTTTATGTAAAAATATGCTAATTGATTAATAACTGGGAGTATCAAATCCACCCCCTGAATGTGAAAACAGTGGCAGGCAGATGTTATATCCCAAGAATAAGGTACTTTGTTGTCTTCCCCAGCAATGTTACCATCACCTCTGCACACAGTAAAAGTGAATTTAGCTGTGATGTATCCAAGTGCCCTAGGGCAGGCAGCTAAAGGAAGACCTATTCGAGGCATAAAAGGAAAGGAAAAGCCTAAGCAAATCTCACTGTACAAACTCAGACCCTACGCAAATGCTGGTTCGTACACAGGCAGGTCAGCTAGAGCTAAGGAAGATCCGAAACCAGTTGCTCACAACCAAGACCACGTGAGTAAGATCTACCTGACGGCATAATCAGCCAGGCAGCTTAGGCAAACGGCTGTCCCAGCTAATTCTGTCCATCGTGGATGGAGAGGGCTCGCACAGACCTTGGCACCATCTCTCCTACCTTCACAAGGTTATTAGAGACTGCTTTTTGCCTGTCTCATGACAAAGTCTTGCATAGACAAGCAAACTCTCCTTTTCACCGTTCTATAATGTTTTATACTTTAAAAAGAACCACATGCTTAAGAGTAATTTACCAGTTATTAAACTTAAAATTAAAAGGCAACACCCCTTTCTTTAGAATGACCCGACAGCGTTGGCAAATAAATTAATAAAACTTCAAAACACATAATAAAATTTACCCCACTCATTATATTGAAGTCCAAGCCTGAGCTATTAAATGCTAGCACCACAGCTGAAGATGTAATATACCAAGAGTTTAGAAATACTTTTCACAATAAAACAAAACACAGTTAAAATATAAGTACCACCCAAGAAAACAAGAAACGGTTACAAACGAGCACCTCAAAGAAGCTTCAGCATCAAATCCTTACTTCATTCACCACTGCTCCTTATCTATTCACAGGTGGAGAATCACATTATCTGCACAAAATACAAGTATTCAGGCTTAGGTGAGCTCCTAAGCAGAGGCAAACCTCTTACCTCCAGTCCCAAAACAGGCAGTAGATCTCACAGCAAATCCATCCTCTCTTATAAATGCTCTGAAGTAAAAAGCAGCTGTTGCCCTTCTACAGGGCTTATGGTTGAGACACCCCAGAGAGGCCACACAACCTGGATATAGCCTCAGTCCAAAAGTCACTTCAATTTCTGTAGGTCGGTGACCTACCAAAGCCCTGGATCTTGCCACAACATGAGACAAATCATCTGTGAATTCCAGATGCAACAGTGCTTTCAACATCAGTATCAGAGCAAGTTTCACTGCCCTCCCCCCCCTCCTTTTTTAAGCTAAAAACACATTGTGCTCAATAGTCAAATTATCAGCATGATCATGAGCACTCAAGCTCATACTCTGGAAAATTATTTTTGATGTATTAATTTAGGAGACATCTCTACCTTCTTTTATTTCATAATCTGAGATTGTGCTATTCAGTGACAATCGCAAAATCTTAGTTTACTAAAGTACTGGATGAAAAAATTTGACAGTTTACTTGACTTAGTCTCTCAACGTTCAGATTTTTTTTAAGAAATATTACTTTTCAAGTTCCACTTCCTAATTACTCATTTCTTCAAACATGTGTTGACATTTTTCAGCATATGGCCGTTTTCTTCTAAAGTACAATCTCAAATTAAATTTCATGTAAGAACCTTAGGTGAACTGCTAGCACTCATAGTTTAGTCTTATCTCTGTGATAAACTTACCATAGTTTAGTCTTGCATCTAGGAGATACAGGACTTCAAGATTTCTTGATAATCGCCACCTTAAGAGAGGGACACAGAAATGGATACAGAACTGCAGCCTTCTTTCAACCCTGCTTTCCAAACCAGCATATGCTGTGGCTAAAAAAATAAATAAATAAATAAATAAAAACTCTACTAAAAAGCCAGGCCACAAAAAAGGTTTTTTGTTTTTGTTTTTTGTTGTTGTTGTTGTTTTTAAAAAAGGACAAACAGCAAAAAAGGCTGCACAGCCAGTATTAACAGCACTGTTGCACCCTTTGTTCTTTTGTGTGTACAGTCCCTACAACATGTACCAGGTTCCCTTACCAGTATTTTACACACAACTTTTAGTTTGGTCTACACTTTTAAGCACTCTTCTAAACACCCCACAAGTCCAACATCTCATTTCAGAAACATCCGCTAACTTATCTTCACATTTGCTTCTAGTCTTAGTCTTGTCCTCAAACAATTTGTATTAACGATCTGGTAATTCACTAACCAACAGACAATTCTCTCATCTCGTACACTGCCGTGAGAGTATTAAATGCAATGGCATTCACAAAATTCACAAATATAAACAAATACAGGATGTTCCTTCCATAAGGAAGTCAAAGAACAAACATGTTACACAATGCATTTTATAAAAAGCAACATTTACTGTTTAGTGAACGTGTAATACAGGCATCTTTTACAGGGGCAAATCAAGCAAAACAAAATGCAGAACAGGAACATAAAAAAAAAAAAAAGTACAGAACCACCTAGCTGCCTCCAAAAGAGATTAGATTTGCATACAACTTTACCTGGCTTTAATTTGAAGATGCTCACTGAAAAAAAAATACACTGTCATCAGCATGAAACTCTAGGTGTCATTCTAGCTGCTATACTGTGTCTGTCACTAGCTAAAGATGAAAAAAGTTTACTTTGGTTACACAAGTCCTATCAGTCAACATATCTTGTCTATGACTTTTTTTTAATTAAAATTACACCCACCTACCACAGTTCTCTACTTTCTGGAAACAGTGACCAGACACTAAGGAAGCTGATACAATGAAACTAAAAGGAAAAAAAAAAAAAAAAAAAAAAAAAAAAAAAAAAAAAAAAACCCACTATTTTTTGCAAGACAGAAAAAAGGAAGGAAGGAAAAGAGTTACCTGGAATCAGAAAGAGGCTTTTCTAGAAAACATTTCAGAAGACAGTTACATGAAAACTAAACCTATTAGTTCCTCTAGATTATACTAATGTATTAGGACCACATTCAAAAGCTATGACCTGTACTGCTATAAATGGTAAAATACAGAGATTTCAAAATTGCATTAGGCCCATGCAAAACTACATCTTCTGCCAAAAGATGCTGTGCTGCCTCCTCACAGCCACACTCTCAACTCAAGCTGGATGCTTCTGGTGCCACTTTCGCTGAAAGTCAAAACCAAAAGAGGCAAAAAAGGAAAGTTTCCGCAGATCCATGAGCTGACCGGATTCATTCTGTAGATGTACAAATTTTAATACTATTACAAAAGACTATAAAAGCAATGTTTCAGCTGAAGAGAAGAAAAAAATCTCACACCATTTAAGAGTAGTGTAGTTTTAAGTTGTCTCCATCACGAAGTCTCACTTCATGAGAGGGATCCTGTTTCACTTTGGGTGAAACACAAGTTCAGCTACACAGGGCATTTGCTCAACCATGAGCACTGCAGCAGTCGTCTTTTGAGTATAGATCATGTACACCTACAGAAGGCTGCAAGGCAACCAGTTCTACCTACCAGTCAACCCACTGCAAAATGTTAAAGTTTCAATTTCAAGCCATGGAGTAAATTTAGCTTTTAGGACCTGCATTCATCTTTGCTCTTCTTTATCACGTTTTAAACACAAGTAGCTCTTTGCTGAGTCTCTAAAGAAAGTTGGGGGGAAGGCTAGGACACTGCCAATTCCAGCTAAATCATTTTTGCTCAGTTACAGAATAATGTATTTTAATATGTATTTTAACTTCCATAGTGGAAATACCTATTCAGTAGCAAATGGAATACATAATAAAAATACTTTATTTTCTCTGATACCACAAGTCCCATTGCATTTGTGAACTTAAGTGATTTAGCTTTCATCCCTTTTTTTGCCCTCAAGCAGTTACTATCTTATACAACTACCACAAAAATTTGCAACAGGAAACACAATGATTTCAATATTATTCCTTCTTGGGCCAACAAACCAAGCACTGAACTGGTAAGCATCTGATAACTCTAAAATGCTATTTAAAAAAAAAATGGCCAAAGAATCTAATATAAGCTCATGAGATAATACTTGCTTTCAGATGTTCCTGCTGATTCAGCACATTATTGAAAAGTTTAAACTATTTTCACCCCTTAAAATCCCCCACAAATTTCTAAGTGTTTTTAAAAAGGCTACAGACTAAATGTGAAGAAACATCAAGCAATCTCTGCTGCTTTTTAATATTCCAATATTTCCATAAGGAAAACTATTTTTTCTTTAAATAACAGACTCAATATTGTTATTTTTTTCCTTCCACTTTTTGTGGCTTAATCCTGAGCATCAAAAAATTTCATCTAAAGGAGGGTATTCATGCTGCCAACCCACATACATCTTCTGGCAGGCTACAAAGAAATCAGAGCTCCTCACAAGGCTGGTCTCTGTGCTATACAGTGACTGATGCCAGTAAAATACTAGCCCAAAGTGAAGCCTAATATACAAAATTATGCAAGCAGCAGAATCTATACTCTGAAACTTATTTTGTAAGTAACTCAAGTCTTCTGAAGTCTTGCAACTCTTCTTCCCTCCAGACTTCATACCACCCTGCACTTCAATTTGAACTGAGAAAACTACTAGAGACTGGAAAAAATACAGTTCTTCATCTGTTTCTAGTGTCAAAAGATGGATAAGAAGTTTTGAAAACAATAACTACTGAAAAAACATGAGACACGTTGGAATCTTCAGTCTTATTTCTGCTCAGTGCTCCTTATGAGCTTTTTTTTTTTTTTAATCTGAAGCAAAAATAAGAGACTGGTTCATTAAAAAGAGATAAACAACACTGAAAGCACGTTAATAATTTTAAGCATCTCCCTTATAAACGCATATGAAATAAAAGCTTTTCAGTTGAGTTCATCTATGGCAAAGTAATGCACTGTCACTACCTCTAATAGAACCACTGGCAGGGTATAGGAACATTAAATGAAACAATACATATTGTATTGCTGACTCCTCATAAGCTCATTCCCCAAAAACCATTACCTCTACGCAGCTGCAAATTTAATTCATAGCCTCAAACTATTATTTGGACATTGCTTCTTAGATTTCTCTTATATTATTTTCAGAAACTTTGAAACTTGTTTGGTATGTAGGCTCATTAACCATATACAATAACAAGTTTATATACATATAAACATATATATGGAAGAAACTTCAAATTAGTCCCCAAATGCTAAACATGTATTCTGCCAGTACACACGCAAGGATTTTACCTTCTAATAAAAATGATCTTCTGCTTGTCATCCACGTAGGACCATCATCAAGAACACAAAACTTTGTGTGTAAAAGTACACATTTTTATGTTACGCTTTGCCAATAAGTAGACTTAGGTCATAACAACTTAATTTCAGCTCTTTATCAGTGAAGGGAAGTAAATAAATTCTATGTGCTATTTTTTTTTAACGATTCATAAGCAGACGTTTAACAGTACGGTGGGAGGCGGAAGTTGCTCAGAGGTAGACCTCAGCCTACGGAACGGAGGAACAGAACTTAGCAAGACAGAAACGACCAGGATACACCCTGTACAAGCAAGCTGTAAAAGAGATGAGACAGGAAACACTTTTTGCTCATTTCCATAGCTCTGTGAGACCACTACTATGCAAAGGTCCTATCAGAGGTCTTCCAACACCATTTCACTAGCTATGCTGTTAAAATGTTGGTGGTGGGGTTTTTTTTTTTGGGGGGGGGGGAAATGAGCAAGATAAGCTTTTTACTGATGGATTCTGTTAGAAAAAGGCAGTGAAAAGCCATCTTTCAACAAAAGGTATCAACAAAATATTTTTCTAAATATAACTTAAAATATTAATCAGAGCAAATGTACAGCTGTTGTAAATAAGTCTTTATAACAAATCATTCTACTATTTGCCTGCTCAAGACTAAAAGAATATCGAATTTTGAATATTGTTTGAATATTCTCCTTCAGAAAAGAGAAAAACAAGTATTTTCATGAAGCTATTCATTACAAGCATTTTATCTGAAACATTTTAAAAAATTCATCTATACTAGAAATACAAAGTCGGAGAGGGAAAAGACCTCTTTGAAATCAGAATTCTTCTTGACAGTATTAATGTCAACATGATTTCTGTTACAGAGTACAGATAACCAAAAGAATCTTCACCAATATAGCACCACTCTACATGGTTTGTGGTAAATTTTGTTTTTAACTTCATCTGATAAAGAAATCTTTCCAGAAATTACAAGTAGTCTGAGAATGTAATGCTGCTTTCCTTGAGAAGGACACCTTACTAAAACATATAGACAAAACTGCAAAAATACAAATACAGTTGTTCCTCGGTATCAATGGAGCGAGAATAAGGGTCATGTATATTTAGCAGGCTTTAGAGTTTAGAATTTTTATGCAAGTGGACTACTTTAAAGACATTTTAGAAAGAAACAGTATTTTGCATTTATCAACCACCCAGTTTCTGAATCTTACAAGCAAACCCTAAAATATATAGCTTTAAAAGCCAAGAGCAAGATAAAAAAAATCCTTAAATCAGCTCTAAACATAGGGTGCTAAATCTCTTCTCACAACTAGCCAACCACAACTTGCAGGAAAAGTTCAGAAGTGGAATGATTCATTAAATTACTACAGGTCAGAAAATCCCCTGATCTGCACTAGGCTGCCCACGGAAGTTTAACTCCAGCATGAAACCTCGTAATGGCCAAGATCATACATTTAGAGCTGATCAAATTTCCACAGTTCAAACATACATTTATTTACACACACACCTGTATGTACATATAAGGGTCTGCCTGTGTGTGTGTGTGTATATACACACACACACACATTTTATACATAAATAAAACACATATAAACAAGAAAACAAAGCTTTTCTACAATCACATAACAAACATACATATAAGGTTCCTGGATATGCCAAGGAATGGCTCAGATTACTGAAATTAATTTCAAAATATTTGTTACTTCAAACTAAATGCATTAGTTAGTGTTTTCCTCATCTAAAGGAGTTTACTGAATTTTCCTTGGTGGCACACAAAAGCCTAGACACTAGGAAAAAAACTACCTGAATATTGTTTCAAAATTAGAGTTGTTTTATCATGACAGTCCATTACACACAGTAATATGGTACACTGAGATACTGAATACTGCTTATATTCTTACATCCATGAGATTACTGTAGAAATATAATGGAAATGCTGTAATTACCTATTTAGAAAGAGAGTTAAACGGTTCTTTTATCAGTGAAGAACCACTATACAACTATTTTTAATTATTTTTAACCCAGGTTAGTTGCATCCAACTTCACTCTCCAGTCTCTAACAAATTATCCTCCAAAGCAGCATAGCTCCTTACAATAGGGAAAAACTGTTTATTTTTGCAAACGAAAATACAGCAAATATTCATCAACGATGGCGGGGCTTTACTCAACATTCACACATCAGCATGTAATTTTTGAAGCTTTGTGCTGACCTAACACAGCTGTCTCAATAAGCAATTAGAGACATGCAATCCAGAGGGACCATTTTGCCTGTCAGCAGCTTCCACATTAAACCTAGTTAATTCACAGCTGATTTTCAGTTCCTTATGGTCAGCTTGCAGTTTCACTCTCAATCCCTCTATTCAAAAGCTGTCATGACCTACAATTAGCACCAGCAGAGAAAGTTCTCTCATCAGAGTTTCCCCACCATTTCCACGCAATACCACTAGTACAGCAGCACTATCAGAACTGTGTAAGCATCAATTTCAAAATTAACAGGAGTAATGTAATCCAGAAGTCTCAGAAAAATATTTCTAAAGGACAAAAACTAGAATTATTCTGAGTATCCTTCTCTTACTAAAGCATAACACGATGCCTAGCAGCTATTCTTGAAAACTACTGCAAATGAAGATTTCACATTAGTATTCTGGCTCTCAAGACAGCATATTGGCGCTGTCTCTGCATTGCACAACTCTGCCCATCAGCCATGCCTAACGCACCTCTCTGCACTTGCAGAAGACCGACACACCCAGCAGGTGAAGAGGCACAAGACAGAAAGGCAGGTCAGGGAGACTCCTGCCTCTGGTCCCCACAGGGACACTTCTGCACTGCCTCACCCTGGGCAAAAGACAGCCTGCAGAGAGCACTTCTGCAGCCTCCCAGTTCACAAAGGGCTGCCTCTGCCGTATTTTATTCAACAATTTGAAGTGTTCAAACAAAAGAACCTGTTAGGTAAAGCTCAGATTTATGCCACTTGTTCCTTTCAAACACTTCATTAAATCAGATTCTTACTACACAGTAACCATGAGGAACTGTTTACAATATACTGAATAATGCATCTTCATAGGTGTAGCAAGCACAAGCCAGGGTGTGGTGGCCTCGCGACTGGCAGAGAACATGTGTCTTCCACATATTTCCAGTTCTACCGTGCAGCCGCTTGGCTTAAGGCAGCATAATACAGCAGGTTAAAACACATTCAGAGTTATCTCACGCCACTGCCACAACTACAAGGTGTGTCTCTGAGCTCTACTGGAGATACTCTTATTATTTACTCTTATTACTCATCTTACTTTACTTGCCTGCTCAAAGATGAGCATCATCATTCCTTTACAACGCAGCAAAATATTTATGTTTTCATAGAGGGAAGTCCAGCCATTTAAGATTCACTAAAGAGGACAACGACCACACAAAAGGTATTCAACGTTAACACACCTGCAAGGCTCAATAACATGCATACAACTTCTGGAGGAACTTTTAGCAAGATTCCCCAAAGGGTCTTAAAGAAACCAAGTTATCATAGCATGAGAGAGAAATAGCATTCAGGGAGCTATAACCTATCAATAAATGTGAAATGGGAGATAAAAAGCAGCAATAAGCTTTCACAAATGCTAAGCACAGGAGAGAAAAAGAATAGAAAAGGATGACGCACTGATAATCTTTCTCGAAGATTTATGCTTGGATCCATACTGGTAAGCATACGCACCACTGTTCTGTAAAATGAGGAAGACAAAACATATACATAAATTTTCATAAAATTTGCAAAGATACAAGATTTTTCACATTCAGAGTTACTCTGAATAATCCAGCCTGAAACTTGCTGTAGATAGCTACAGAAAGTTTTCAGTGATAAACTGATCATGAAACAAAACGTCGTATCAAAAAAGTGTCAATAAATGCAGTAAAACACAATGAGGAGAGAATAACAACATTATAAATAACAAATATTAAGTCTGTTATGTAGGTTTAACCCCTCAGAAAACATTCTGAAGTCATTACAGATAATTCTCTTAAAAATATGAATTCCATATAATGAAAAGGCAATTAAAAAGAACTGGGATATTTTAGAAAGGAAAACAAAGTAGCAATCATCAATACATTACAATCTACCATGCTATATACTTCCTGATTAGTTTGTCACACCAGTTATATTACTCAAAAAGACACAGGGAAAGATGACAAGTGATGAGAGATATGGTATGGCTTCCATACAAAGAATTACTGGAAACTTACAGCCTTGGAGAGATAAGAAAGATGATTAAAAACCACGAACAACATGAAGAACAAGCAGGAAATGATTATCCATGACACTACATAATGCAAGGACTGGGAAAATCCAAATAAAATGACTAGAGTTAAATACAAAAAAGGAGGGGGGAAATTAAGTGAACTCCCCCCCCTGCGCTCCACAAAGCCTAACAAGTTACATGCCACAGAACAAGATGGAGGCCAAAAATCACAGTTTAATCCAAGAATTGATGGGACAAATTCATGAAAGATCGGATGCTTTTCAATGCAACACCTCAGAGTCTCCAACTACGGTGGTCCTAAATCCATCAGAAAATAACCTGTTTGCAATGGAACATGTGACCTTCCCCTCCTCCATGCCCCAAACCAACCACATGCTCCTACTGCTGAAAATGAGATGCAGGGCTAGATAGAGCCTTCCTCCGGCTCAGAATGGAAGACGATTTTGTTCACAAAGAGGGGGAGCACAGATTCTCAACAGTGGTGAAAAAGGAGAACAGCTATTCAAAGTTTTAAGCCTTGTTTAAGGCTAGGATTTAGCAGTCTCCAAAATCTGACAGATGAGGAAGTGTTCAATTAAGAAGTATCTAAATCAAACAACTCTGTCCATTAACTCACCCTTACAAATTATTAAAAAGTTTGTTTTTCCTCTCTTGCTCTAAGCATCCATAGCATTCAGCAAACACTCAGTAACATCAGAATTTTTCTTTCTTCTAATAAATAAGAGTTTTCTAGTCATCAAACAGGGGGAGGGGGGAAGGAGTGAAGAGAGTCAGACATGTATCCTGAAACTACAGATTAGTGACCAAAGTTCAACAACGTCCTTCATTAAGGGACCCCTACAAAATCTGCAACAACTTTGAGGTTCAGTCCACACATTCTCATGTCAGCAGAAAGTTCACTTCATACTAGGTTGAAGTGTACACGCACCACTTGCAAAGCTCTTCCTTTTTTTTTTTTTTTTGAACAAGGCCCTAGATAGTGACAAGAAAATTAATTATTTTTCATGCACCAGACTTGCAACTGCTCACACATGCATTCAATCTTTATAATCACCTCATATTCGTAAATAAGATTATGCAATTGCCCTATGACTGTCCCAAAAACATCATGTGCTGAAAGCACCAGAGTGTTTACAGACAGCCTGCCAAACAACCATTCCATCAAAACCTCAACTCAACCACTACTTCAGTTAAACTTGTTGGAACTAGACTGAAACAGAGACATAAAGCATTGTGCTCATACCGATTGCAAAATGGATGTCAAAAAAACCCCAAAACAACACACCTGCTGGAATGCACTGACAGAAGCAATCTGCCATATATAGCGCTGGCAGTGATATCCACGTAGTCGTACTATAGCTTTGAAAGGGGAGAAAACAGTAGAAATAAGTTTCAAAGAAGAAAAAAGTAGCAGACACACAGGCATAAGAAAAAATCTCAGATCAGAGAGATGGCGTGCATTCACTTCCTTGCTCCGAATTTTCGCTCTAAAATGAGTCATGCATTTCAACAGACAAAAAGGAAAACCAAATGTTACCTACAGATCAAGTTTTAAGCGACGTTTAAAACTGAAGTAGATTATTCTTATCCAACAGCTTTTTACTAGGTGAAGAGTCTACCTCACACCAATTTCTAGCATCCCACCCAGCCTCAGCAAACACTCTGGTTTAAAGATTCACAATAGGCAACAAGCAACATGGGCATAAAGAACAGAATTACAGCAGAATTATCATGGCCCTGAACTCTCTCAGAATATGAGTGTGTAGCTGTACTACACTTGGAAAAGCTGGTATTGTAACAACCTATGTTCTGCCTGTTTTATGGACAATAGGTTGTACTCATTTTCAAACCTTTAGATGAGTCTCTTTTCCCCGTCTGATTCACTGTTTTTCAAGGTATTTTATTAGTTTTGCTGGCCTTTCGGAGAAGGCCATAAACACAGACCCAGAAACAGCTAAAGTTGCCGCACTATTTTCAGGATGTGGTTTGATGAGCAATTCTTTTGGTGTAGGTTCTTGCCTGTCCGCTGCCTTTAAATTGTGCAAGCGCGTACGAGGGAAGGACAGCAGGGAGGGAGCCAGCAAACTGACTGGGCGACCTGTGCTGCAGTGACATGCCTGGGAGGGACGCCCAGAAGCAAGAACTGGCAGAGAGGGGAAAGCCAGTGTTTCTTAATCTGTCACCACTAGCAAGAAGCCAAGTCATAATGTAGTTTTAGGTATAGATTTGACAAGTAAGGCACCCTGCTTATCACTAAGTGTACTTACCTATGTGGTAGGGCCCTTTCCTGGGTTCTCAGCAAGCAGATTTGGGAGATGTTATCTCCCAACATCAAAAAGGCAGCAAGGATCAAGTGAAATCTTGACCTTTAAAACCTGCATGTATGCACATTTTGCAGCCTTAGGTGCCCATGTGAAGCTAGAGCTGCAAGTTACAACCAGTTTTCTGCAGTAACCATGTGTTGTTCCTTTGATCACATAAAACTGTCTTGCTCAGCCATTCAGAAGGATGGCTATCCACCATGCTACAAATTAAATGAGGATATCTCTGGATAGTTTAGGTTAGGTGCCAATTACCTAAAAGGTTTTGAAAATTCAGAAAATACCCTTCTTTCAAAACAGCACAGGGAAGCATGACCAAATTCAATACACTGAAGAGTCTTTCTCAGTACTCACCAGAAGGCAGCACTAAGAAAAGAGATTACCACTATTTTAATAGTCTTCTAAACAGCAAGAAAGAAAAGCAAAGAGAACCTAACCTATTGTTAGCTTAATTGTAACTTCACCGATATATATGTAAAGCCACCTTTATTCTTCCTTAGCTGTCTTTGTTTTAGGGGGGAAAAAAAAAAATCTACTTGCATATAGGCAATGTACTTTCCCCTGCTCCATCAAGTCAGGCATAGAAATTCTTCGTGTCAAAAAACCCAAAACCAAAAAACAAATCCACGTTAGCTGGTAAAACTATCATTTGCATTTAGAGTCTTTGCATTGTAGTACTTATATTTTCTTCGGTGGAAACTAAAGCGCTTTAAAGTCTAAAGTCACTATTTAGAGTCAGCTTTGTGCTAGGATAATCATTTCTATCATATCAAGACCACTCTAAATTCCTAAAATGTATTTTAAAAGAAAAAAATTATTCTAATTTCAAGTCCTTAAACTCAGAGCTTCAAGAGCAAAACAGTCAGAAACAGCTACAATGAATCACTTACAGCTATGACCACAGAAGCAAATGAAACTATCCAAAATAATATCACACAAAATCTAGACATGGTTTAACTATATATGCCGAGAAATATGTCTTCAAAAGAAGCAGAGTTTTGTTCTCAATCCCACTTCTGCTCAAGCTTCTTTGAAGTGTGAGCTTTCCACAGTATGTCAAAAATTAGACAAAATATTTTACAAACTCAATTATATGCATTTCAGTGTATTTTAAATCTGAAACAACTCCCTTAAGTTTTTTTTTTTTTTTAACTGTAATGATCGTGACCTCCATGTACTCAATCTAGTTTAAGAAATGCTCTGCTTCCAATTGGTTTCATAACCAATATTGCACTGCACTTCATACTAGTGGATTTGAAAATAAAGAGATCACTAGAAGTACATCTATTTTCCCCTCAACAAGTTTAGCGTTCTGTGGCCACATACCTGTAGTGTAGAAAGCATTTCACATCTGCTACATTTTAGTTTTCCAGATGTAAATATTCAGAACAGTGTTATTTATCCCTGTGCCGGATCAGAGAAAGACTGAATTCAGCTGCTATCTTTATGTATTATGATTTCCTTTGTTCTTTCCACTTACATCCCAGAATGTCACACGTTCTGTTCTTCAGTAGCACATAACCACAAAAACAGTTTATGCAACTGAAATGTGAATTCTTACCTGCTTCTCAATTCTTCTAGATAGTTGTAGGTTCACAAAAGTCTTCAGATTTCCATTCCTATCAGAGTTAATATCTGTCCAAGTCCAAAGAAAGTTTTTCACCTAAAATATATAAGTGGGAAATTGTTTAGAAACTGTGGTTAAAAAAAAAAAAAAAAAAAGAAAAAGAAATTCCTTTTTCTCCAAAAAGAATACTCTAAACTTGTTCTCTTGCACTTTTGTAAAAACCTTACAAAGAAATTTTTAGTCACAATTGTAACATAAGCAATTCACTGCATATTATGGCACAAACCAATTAACTGAATAAAACTACACATCAAGCCTTAATACAGATGCAGCATATGCTTTAATATTCCTTCAGCTATACAAAGAGAATTAGTACAATTCATTCAAAACACAAAAAGCCCTCTTGGCAGGATCCTTCTTTTGCTGAACAACCAGTTTGTACACTTGTCTGGTTAAAGTTTTACCCATTCTGATCGCCCAGGAAGAACAGTAAGTTAAATATGCGCAGGAGTAACATAGCTCTGAACTATTCAGCTCTACCAAAGAGACAGATACCTTAAGATGGCAGCAGACCCCTCCAGATCCATATGCTTATTAACAGAAATAACCAGTGGTCTTTTAAAACACTACAGTAATTACTAGAAGAAACCTACCACCAACAGAAGTGACTGAAAACAGCAGTTTAAGGCACAAAATATTCTACAAGTGGCATTAAGCTGGAACAAAGTTTGCTTTTTTCTGAATATTGCTTGAAAATCACATTTCTATCCATAAGACCTAAAAGCCTACCAACAACTTTTGATTATTCTAAACTAAAACAAAAATAAGCACTCAATCCAAGATTTCAGGAGAGAGAAAGGAGGAGAGAAAAATATTCTACCAAACGAGTCTCTGGAAAAAACCTGTGTTGGTGGCCAAAGAATCCAGGTATGGCTCTGAAACTAAGTAAGTACCAGTAATATTACCTACTCTGAAGTAAAGGAATGCCAGCTGAAGGATTTTCTAGTATTTTCTTCTCCAAAATATTGCTAAACCATCTCCCGGTCAAATATCAGAAGCAGTATCCTGGCCTAACATTTCATACATTTTTCAGGATATTAACACAGAAAATTAAGTATGAATCCATCACGAATATGATCCTCCTATACTTCAATATCAAACAAAGTGAACTAAAGCCAAGTTTCACAGAGTACTGTAAGATCCACTTAAAGTCTGGTAACTAAATTTCCAACTTGCTTTACACCTGACCAGCACTGTGAGTTAATAAAATTCTTTGCATGAAGTGTTTATTCCCAGTTAATGCACACAGTCAAGCAGCTTTTTATGGGTAACTTAACTCAAAGTCATTATCACAAGACAGTACAAAAGTTATCTGCAAACACCGTCAGCCTCAACTTAAAAATGTGGAAGTGAGATTGTCGCAGAAATACACATTCTAATATTAGTTTTTACTACTTTCCTTATATATAGTGACTCTACAGGAAGTATGCCAATAGATAACTTTTTTAAATTTTTCTTTCTTTCTTAACAGTAGCTCTCAACCAACGAGGACCTGGTACAGGGCTAGAATTCAACAGCAGCACATTCACTCCTCCCGCCCACGAACTCCTCCCCTCCTCCAGCACTCAGCAGCCAGCGGCTCAGCTAACTATTGCTTCGTCTGCTGCCCGCCATGGAACCACCTTTCAGCAACCGTCTCCGTGCTGCTTACTAAAAATTATGATCAGACTAATCAAGCTAGCGCTCCGTATCACGTATTCTCTCCCACCGTGAAAACGCAAAGAACAAACTGTAAAAGGATGAAAGTGATGAACCAAAGTTAACTGTAACACAGCTTTTCAAAACATCAGCTTATAAAGAAAACTTTCAAAAATAATGCACCTCTACAGATGCGTACAACGATGCCAACTACTTGTCCGCAGAACCTTATATTGCATCTCCAAGTGACAATAACAACTTATTCTATTTATTCAGGTTTAAAAAAACTAAAGCCTGCAGCACCAACCACAAAAAGGTTTTAGACTACAGTTGGAGCAACTAACATAACAAATTTATAAAGTGTTAAAAATTCAAATACAGGCATCCCTAGCAGTGCCGGGCATGATGCGCGGGGAAGGCGCTCAGCGTGGAGTCCGGGCCCCGGTGCGGGTCCCGCGGGTCGCGTGCCCTCGCCTGGCCACCTCCGCTCTGCCGCCCTCGCCAAGGGCAGGGCCGCGAGTGCGGGGCGCAGCGAGCCCCCTCTCCGCGCTGCCGCGCTACAGAAGGGATTCCTCCCTTCTCCTGTCAGCTCTGGGGGCTGTTTTTTTTTTTTTTTTTTTTTTAATTTTTTTTTTTTAATTTTAATTGGGGGGGGGTGGAAATTCAAACAAAGCAAATTTGCTTTTCCTAGATTATTTCCTTGAATTTGCCAATTGTAAAACAAGGGACTGATGACAGCCAGAGCTGAAGTCACTTCGGCTGCAGTTCCTTTAAAGCAGGTTTAATTTCTATAATTAAACCTGCATTTCACATACAATAAAATGCAAATACAGCCAGCAAGATCTCCAGAATTAACCTTCTAAGGAAAAAAAAACAAAAAAAAACAAAAAACCACACACACACACACACAGTGCCAACTTAACACATGAATTCCAATCAACACATACTAGATGTTCGTCTACCATAGGCCAGTCCTAGAAGGAAGAAATGAAACAGAAAGCAGCCTTCAAATTACTCCCCACCACTACCACAGGCAAACTTCTCTCTCATCCTAAAGTTGGCTGAAGATACAAGTCAAATATTTTTATTCATTCTAATATTTTGTCACTAAGAATAGCCAGTTTTCACAGTAAAAATTTTTAATGCACTTAGAGGTAAAATAATAATTCAAGTTTATTATACTGTAATTTTCATTAGGTTCTTATCTGTCTTTCAAGCAATTCCACATGTAAAACAGTTCACATGTAAAGAAAACTCAATCAAGTCTGAAGTAATCAAAAAAATTATTTCCTTTCTTCTTACTTCCTTCTTCCAATCTATCAGCCCTCAAAATATGAATAACATCTGGCAATTCAAGATCTAAGATGTCAGATATTCATCCAGAGGATAAAAAGGAATGTCTTTACAGCTTCCCAGATAAAAGCCACATTTACTACACATAAATTAAGGCAGATGGAGATTCCTCACCCAAATACGCAACATTACTTTCTCCCAAAACGTTCGTGAATTTAAGTGTGTGCGTGTGTATGTGTGTGTGCATACAGGTGTACATAAAGTTAGTTGCCACAAGTTCGTCTTTTACTTGAACCAAATCTAGTATAAAAATTATTTCAGCGGTAAGGCTAGGAGTCTGAACAACAAGAACAGATTACATTTAAGAAAGCAGAACACATGACCATTAGCTATACTAGTATGTTGGCTGACAAGCCTGCTTACAGTCGGTATTGTCTTAGAAGCTCCTGGACAGTGAAGTTTCTGTAAAAAATGCATTTAATAGTTTCAGATTTTTGAAAGTCTGTACTCATGAACACACTAGAGTATCTTTGTCTTCAGATGACTACCTGAAAATAGCAAAGAAAGTCCATGTTAATGTGAAGCTAGCATAAGAACAAACTAGGAGGAAAAAGCAAGACGACATCCGCTGCTTTAACAGATCAAAGAGAATTGCCTGAACACAGCTCTGACTGCAGTATTAACGTAACTAGTCTTATAAAGAAGTTGTTTTAAAAGACAGATGATTAGTTTAGAAAGTCCACTCAGCAAAACCTTGCAAAAGTGATTTGTAACTGCAGAAAGTTGCAGAAATACTACAAAAATAAGTTTATCCTGTACAAATGACAAAAAAAAAAAAGTCTTCCTCATGCTAGAAAAATAAACTACAGGAGGTAGGAAAGTGGAATTACTGGAAGCTCCACACTACAATCCACTTGATTTTTTTTTTTATCTGCCACAAAATTATTTAAATAATCTAATTATCATGAGACCTTTTAAACATGCACTGTTTATATTTCTTTGCTCGATGTCCATCTTAGATCAGTTCAACAGAAAAAGGTAGGGTTGGCAAGACAGTCGCTCAATTAGACATAATTACCCCAGATAAATCCTCTCTCATGAGGTTAGAGGCAAAGCTGCAGAGACAAGTATAAGCTACAAGCTGAATTGTCCTTATCTCCTGAAACACTAACAAATGAAGGTAGCGATCCAACCAGCAGAGCACCCTTGGGACAAGTGGTACAGTTGCCAAAAATATTGTTGTGCAGGCCCTAGTCAAGTTCTAGCTGAAGTTAAGTCTTTGGCAAAAAAAAAAAAAAAAAAAAAAACGAAGTCCTGTAATTGGAAGTCTTACCACACGCAAGGATCTAAGCCAAGGGTCTGAATTTGGGATCAGCAACACTCCATACCAAGCGGGGCTTCTACCACATCCAGTTCTTGGTCTGGCAACACTGTGCAGCCTGCAGAATGTCACAAGCAATAGGGTAAAGCAGTATGCCAGCATACAGTGTATCTTCTCTCCCATACACGTGGCGAGCTCAGCCTGGACAGAGATTTATTCTTTCCCCTACCACTTTATTCCCCTACTCACAACCTCCAAGAGCAGCTGCTTTCACATTTCTCAGACATTTATTCCATCATAAGCTTTACTGATTTTAACTACGACACATTAAAACATGGCATGAAGTGCATCCTTGCAGGCAGATCAAACAAATGGTAATTTATAAATTGAAAGTTGACACTAAGAATAAAGCAGGCAGAAAATTATATTCCCCATTGAAAGTCACAGACAACCACAATGGTTTGTTTGATGGTTATGTTGAAGGAATACAATACAAAACAACTTAACATGTCACATAAGGCAAAAAAAACACATCAGTACAATGACTAAAATGAGGTGCAACTCCCCAGTCCAATTTTAAAAGAAAAGAAAAAACTTCAAAGAGCAAAGAAATATATTGATGAAGTCTGCAGCATGAACTTGCTAGTTGCATGCCACCAGCATGAAGCTCAAGGTGCTTCATGCATCTAGGAATAAGCAAGCCATTTTTTAAAATGCATCAACACAAACTGTAGGGAAGACTGACCAACAACATTTACCTTGCAGTGCTTGTCAGTGCTTTGTCTAACCCTGCCTTAAAGAACGGGCCCCTTTACTCAGAGAAGGCTTAGGGGAGGAAAGGGGGGTTCTTATGGCCATCTACACCCACCTAAAGGGAGGCCACAACAGAGACTAAACCAAACTCATCCTATCATTAAACACCTCTGCAAAGAAACGCAACAGAAGCTCCAACAAGGGCAACTGCAATTACATATTAAGATAAAATTTTCCTCAGTGCAGGTAGTCAAATATTGGAACAAGTTTTCCCAAAGACGTTAATGAAGGTCTTGGAGACATTTAAAACTCCAGCGGCCCAAGGTGTGGCCTCTTCGAGAGGGTTGGACAAGATGACCTCCAGGGGTCTTTTTTAACCTAAGGTAATCTAGGACACTGAGATCAGCCATCTAAATCTTCACCCCAGTTTTTGACACTGCTTTCTAGTTATTGAAGTTACTGGAACTAAAGTCACTTTACTACAGTGCAGCAGAGACGGGTACCAAGAGAACTCTTGCTTTGCGTGGAATGAGGGAGCTTTTCAAAACCAGTTCTGCATTCTCATAGCTGACACTGACCATCATCTAAAACAAAGTAGTAAATTTTACTGTAAATCCAAGTTGTGCTTTAGCTACCATTAAAAGTGTGTAAGTATTTGCATAGGAAAGGAGATGACCAATTTCCAAAAAAAAAAAAAAAGTATGAATGAAAATTCTTCAAATGCAAGTTACAGATGAGGATCGTCTGCTCTTACAAAGCAGGTGCATGTTTATGTCCCACAAAGACTGGCCATTTCTCTGTGTTCCTGTCACAGAGAGGTATGTCACCTGTTTCTACAGGCAAGCAAGTTGCAATTGATATGACGTCCTTTAACAGCTTTTCACAAAGCACAAAGCATTAGGTAAATGGGAAACTGTTTTAGCTCAGTTGGCCAGAGTGTGGTTCTGCTAATGCCAAGGTCGTGGGTTAAATCCCCATATGGGGTTATGCTGAGGGTTGGACTAGATGATCTCCAGAGGTCCCTTCCAACCTTACCATCCTATGAAAGTGCAATATCAGATAAGTAGATCAAAAAGTAAAATTGTCATTCTGCTTAACTATCTAATGGAGATATCTAGCATGGAGCTCTAGCTTTCAGTTGCTATGTGGCTCACAAAAAGAAAGAATGAAAAAAAATATATATAGTGAAAGACAATTTCTGAATAGTATCCTGAAGAATCTTCTCCTCTGACTCAAAAGGCATCGTACTTAAGTAGTATTCAGAAAAGAACTTAAAACTGCAACATGTTAAACATCAGAAACATAAACATAAGAACCATCTTAAGAAAAAATCTGAAAGGGTGATTGAACACTGGAACAGGTTGCCACAGAGGTTGTGGCATCTTCATCCTTGGAGATGCTCAAAATCCATTTGGACAAGATCGTGAGCAAACCTGCTGCAGATGACCCTGTTTTGGACAAGGAGGTTGGAACCAGACAGTCTCCTTACAGCTCAATAATTCTGTGTTCTCAGTAACAGAATGTGCAAAGACAGTGAAGGTAAGCCTCCATAAAATCTGAGGATCAAATATTCACGCTCGTCTGCGGAATCCAAACTATATGTGCATAGTATTTTGCGGTTTTTGCATCATGGCTCTAGGCACTAGCATGCCATAAACACAGATGAAAGTATGGAAACGTAATAATCAAGCCATGGAAAGCCTCCTCAGCATATAGAAAATGTAAATAGAGGCCACTCCAGTTTAGAAACGCTGCGTGGGGGGAGGGGGAATAGAAAAACCTCTTTCAGAATATTATTGATAAATGTCTTTATGAAGAAAAAGAAAATTTAAAGGGAATTCCTATGGAAATCATTCAAGTTTTTAAGAACTTTTTTTATAAGCAAATTTTTAAAAAGGAAAAAGTGGCTTGCCATACCCCTTCCAAGCATTTTGTTAGTAGTTTCCCACCATTACAACAGTGAAACTCCTCATCCAGCACTTTTCAAAACAAAGTCGAACACATTCTTCAGCATCCAGGACACTACTTAGGAACCACTAGCATCTCCTGTTCAGTGAAAACTATCCCCAAGTTTTATGAGAAATTAAAAAGCTTAGTCACAACCCTAAAAAAAGTATGTTTCTCCCTCTTCTAAAAAGCTTTTAATGAAAGGACATAAGTTTTTAAAAGATCAATTCATGTCTTGAAACAAACAGCAGCTTATGACAAAATCGAAGGTCATTCACTGGGAGTTTTGTACCTCCTCCTGAAGCTGTTGACATATTCAACTTCCAAGCCATGTCTACTAAGACAGATGAAATTGGAACATTTTTTATGATGCAACCAGAGTACTTTCCCCATATGCCCATTCTTTTAAAAACATTCTCTGTATACAAAACCAAAAATCTCTTTAATCTGTCAAAAAACTTAGAGCATTCAAGAAAAATGACTGCTTTACTAGGGCTGAACCATTTTTCCCCTTTACAGAATTAGAAGTTGGCCTTGTTTTTAGCATAGCATTAAGAACAGATGAACAAAATGAAGATAAACGTAATGAAGATTAGTGTTTACCACATCTAAAACCATACTTCCATAACTTTAGACAATAATGGTTCTAAAATACACATCAAATAACTTTTTAATTATCAAAGCTCTGAACAAAAAGCAAATAAAGTTAATTACAAGCTAAGAACGAAAAGTAAACTTTTTCAAACACTTGTAGGGTTGTTTGAAAAGTCAATTTTAGATTGAAATCATGGTTTCACAATCATTACTAGCAAATTTCCATACTACCACATCACCCAGCATGATTAATTTGATCCAAATTAGTCTTAGACACGTGATCAAATTATATCAAATGTGCCAGAACATGATACCAAATTGGTATCAGTTGCAGGAAGATGCATAATATCTAACCCAGTATAAAGTTACGGCGGACCTACAGAAAACGCCTAATGCAAAACCATGCTGGTACCTGCCTGTTTTTTGGTTTTGTTTTGTTTTAAAGACAAAAAAAAGTTTATACCAGATCAATACTTTGCATAATGTGGCCACTACACTTTTTACCATGCTTTGGGAGTCCTAAAGCCCTACTTGTAGCATCACTGAACCGCAGTGTTTTTTGGCTTTGTAACACAAACAAAGGTTTGGCTATGTTATTAGATACTCTTCTCACCAACTGATTACAGCTCTGCTGTTTAAAAGAAGAGGAAAAAAATAGCACAGAAGAGTTAGAAGTACTGTACTCCAGCACTGATTCATGCTGAGCAGCTGACAAAGGTGCCGACTTTTGACAGACTACTGTCACTTGAACTACAGAATTGCATCATGATGGCAGCCAAAAAAAGAAAAGCTATTATTGCAGAAGATTCATGATTCACTACAGCGTAGTATTATGCCTTGGAAATAGTCAGTGCAGGCGATGATACAAGTATCCTCCTCAAAACTTAAAGAATAAAAGAAGCAAAGATCTCCAGGTTCAGTGACAGAAAGGGAAGCCACAGCTTGCTTTACATATGGTGGTTGCTTAGATGGAGAGGCTAAAACAGAGAGGAAGGAGTCTAGCCCAGCTACTGGGCCTCTGTCACAGAGGCAACTGAGGTCGATATGCAGCTTATTCGAAGACTTTCCCCCTCAGACGGATGATAAACACTTTGCTTTGCCTCTCTAAAAACAGAGGGATCTCACACTGTAAACCTCTCATCAATCCAAAATTTAAATCATTAATATTCCTGCTTTACCTGCAGTCTTACTCTCCAACATTAAAAAGCATAGTAAGCGCAGAAGATGTTACATCATCTCCAGAAAAGCTGCCTTTGCATGTCCTCTTGCAACAGACCTCGAGCTACAGAAGTCTCTCCCACCATCTGTCCAGTGAGGCTTACAGCAACTAGTTCCTGCATCCCTTGACTAAGTACCAAATGAATCTGCTAGGCTTCTTCAGCAGAACTGAAAGAATTTGGACGAGACAAAATGGTGGAGCTTTAATTTGTCAGACAAGCAGAAGCAAGAACTAAATCTTCCACACTCTGATCACATCCCCTCCTCGCACCAAAGCCTTAAAGGAATACACTTCCCGGTAAGCACCAGACTGCTCTCCTACTTTCCAAGAAAAACACATAAGCAAGCACTTGACAACAGCAAGCTGGGTCAAGTGAGCAGGAACCGATTTGTGCTCATGTTCCTCTGACAGACCCCAGGTATCTGCAGGGCAAACCTGGCTTTAGTTGCATGTTTCTGATCCGGCGCTCTGACAAGATTTTTCTTAAGAGAAACTACTACAGGAAAGGTACTGGTAATCAATACTTCATTTTTCTACAGCACCATAGTTATACTTCATCAGAAAAAGAGAAGGTGTTTCCCCAGTACAATGCTATTTCTCCCATCAAAAAAAAAAAAAAAGAAAAAAGAAAGAAAGAAAACCACATAGAAAACAAAATTAAAAAAAGACAATCTTGCCTGAGGTCTGTTACCAGAGCACTAAGGTTCAGCTACTCTCAGCAGTGGCTGCCATGTATTGCAGATGCAGTCAAGCTTAGCTTTAAGCTAAAGAACACTGTCCATGCATTTGCTAGGACTAGGCTAAAACTAAAAATGGGAAAAAACATTGTAGCAACCACATGAAGCACATTCACCACCGGTAGCAAGACAAACTGTCGGCAGAGAGACTCAAGAACTGACTGTGCATTTCAGTGCAGCCAGCCAGTACTTCAAGCACTCACCTTCATGCTGAAGCTACTGGACTAACACTAGAACCAGAAACACTATAGAACCAAAAACACTACAGCCACATTAGCACAAAGTTGTTTCTGAACTTAATAGTCCTACCAAATAGGAAGGACACAGCTCTCATGCAAGGCTACGCTACTGCTATTAAACACTATCCAGATGTGAGCTACAAACTCAGCATAGTTCTGCATCTTGCCATGTAGACCCACTGAGCTACAGCTGTAATAGAAAATAAAACAAGGCCAGGGCACAGGTTTGAGCACTAATCTGTAACTGTCCATGCTACTAAGCTGTTAGCACATTCCCTGGCCTAGTTTTGTTCCAAGCTTTCTAACATGCCCTCGGACAATGCTGGACACAGTGCAGCAGACCCCACGGCACTGGAGACTGCTCACTGGAAGTAGTAAGAGTTTGCACTGTGCAGCACCACTCTCCAGGGTCGAGAATGGGCAGTGGACAGCAACTATAGCTGTGAACACTAAATTGCTTCAGAGCTGGCTCAAGAATCTCTAGCATACTTCCACAGCAAGTTATGCATAAATTAGTCCAGGCATCCAGCAGTCCCTCATCTCTTCCCTCTTCACAATCACAAGATCAGGACAAGTGTTTTTCGTTCACATGACAAGAAAAAGATCTGAGAAGAAAGTACTCGAGCTGTATGCTGCTACTAAGACAGAGATCTAGCTGCAGGCAGGAGAACCTACCTAGAGGTCTCCCAGAGAATAGGGTGACAGATCAGATGATCCATCCTCCAGAGAGGACTATGGCCTCATGGGCCACAGTTTAAGCACTCTACAATTACATCTCTTCAGGCAAAGAGACAAGCAATTTTTCAGTAAACTATTCAGTAAGATACAATGACAGCTCAACTTCAGAAGTTGTTTTATTAACACTGCATATGCTTATCTTAATGACATGCAGGACCAATTAACACAGTGATCAACTGAAGCTAGCAGTGGCACCTCAATAGCTTTGTAACCAGTTGGTTCCAAGTTCTGAACACAGCATGTTCAAATAACATATTGCCTTGACAACCCAGGGTACTGTATTCAAATAACAACTAGTTTAACCGAGGTTTCTGTATGTTTCAAAAGCTTTGGCATCGCAGCTCAAAGCCAGAAACAGTGCAAAAAGAACAGTTGCTCAGCACTAACACTTTTTTTTTTTTTTTTTTTTTTAAAAAAAGTTGATTTCCTCACCTGGCAAGATTGCTTTGAACCTTTAACATAGAGGAGCTACAAAAACCTTTCCATCAGCAAAAAGAAAACTGTGTAATGCAGAAACTAACTGCTATTTAAGGGTATTTTGCATTATAGTGCATACATAATTACTTCATTTTCAAAAGTACTATTAAAAGCTAACATTAAACTACTTTAGCTGCAAGCATATGCATGCAACACCCACACACTATAGCAGAGCCATGAGTTTCTTTACTGCCACCTGTAAAGTGTTACTGAAATAGTGCAGCACTGCCCTATAAACCCTTTTTCTTTCTCCATGCGAAAAGGAAGCATGAAAGGCCATGCAAAATAAGATACACTGTCTACACTATTCTAATACACTGCCAGTGCCAGGTAAGTTAAAGTTGTCTCTCTAATTTCTAGCTAAGCTTCAAGCAAGAACTAATTAAAACCTTTAAGCTATGTTCAAGTCAATATTTGTCTTCGCTTACTAACAGTTTTCACAGGAAACCTTCTATTGCTGTTGCAAAGAGCTGCAACAGAAAGCCAGATCTTAGCTATGTCTTCAGAGAGAGCTTCTGAAGAGAAGCTAGTCATTCTGGAGGTAGAGTGGGATTCAAATTTAAGAAACCAGTCAAAATTTAAGTGACCTCAGCCTCATTTGTAAAGAGTTGTCCAGAGTCTCCCACCTCTCTTCAAATACATCTTCAGGTCTTCTCTCACTTTCCAAGTTAGAATCACAGACATCTCTAGACCCTTCTTTTCTAAATTATAACACTCAAAAAGGGAAGAAGGGAGGGAAAAGCAAAGAGGATATGAATCACTGTTTGTAGTCTCAGTTACAATATTTAAACATAATTCAAAACATTTTTTCAGCACTTATCTACCATAATCTACTCATCAGCCTTGCTTTTGTCCTGGATGTTTCAGTGCAGTCTTAAAAAAACAAAACAAAAACAAACAAAAAAACCACACAAACACACACACACTCATCTTTCTGCCAAAAAAATCTCTTCTTCACCTTAGAACAACTGACAACTGTACAGAAATTAACATCATGATCACTTACAGTTCTTCATGTGAAACCAACCTTTTCTAAATGGTCAGTAATCTAACAACTCCTATTGTAATCAGCCTCTCCAGTTTCCCCAGTGTTCACACCACTACCCTCCAATCTGTTTCAAGCAAAAAAAGACCAAAGCGCCACTTTATTTTAATTCTGTGCATTAACTCTCTACTTCATCAGCTACTTCACGTTCTATCCTTGATAATAATCATGTCTTCCTATTATGCATAGCTGAAAGATGAAATGGGAATTTTATCTAAAAATACAGATTCCTTCAACTGCTTCATAATACCTCTCCTTTCATCAATTTACGAGGCCTTTTTTTTTTATTCCCCAAGTCACTGGATCTCTTGCCTTGAGAATGTTAGACTGCACCAGAATTGGGACTATTTGGCATTACAATATATAACTTTGGCTTTTCCGTTTTTAAATAATGCATAGACTCACAAAAACTAAGGAACAGCAGAATTTGCCCAGTCTCTCAGCACATCAGTTTTCTATCTCCAGGTATTCTGCCCCCCCTCCCCCGCCCCCTAAAAAACCCAAGATGACAGTTTACCTTGCATATGGTTATTTTTCATCTTGCTGGTTCTGCACAACTGTTAGGTTGTTCTGAATTGGATTGACTGTGTTTTCCAATTTCCAGAAAAGATGTATTATATCACTTAGTTAAAGAGCACATTCACTCTTGCCCTTGGCAGGCATAAAGTTGTTGGCAGTTTGAGGTAAGTCACTGTATTTAAGATTCAAGAACAAGAAGATACTTCAACTACGCAAGGATGGAACACCTCAATTCAGCTGCTCTGTGAGCACTGACTTGCATACTAAAAAACCTGAGATTTAACAATACCAGCAATCACCCTATAATGACCAACTTCTGTTAAAAATATAATCGATTAGCAACCTTTACAAAATTTAATTACTGGTTATTACCATACCGTTGTTTTACTGGAGATGTGCTTTAAATTACCAACAAATTTGAAAACTATTACTGTATCAACAATATGCATACAAGTAAAATTTGGAATACACAACACTGTTGCATGTTCATACTCAGATCTTTTGTACTGTCACTTAAGGACAAAATAACCTCTTTTCTGTTTTCTGATTTTGTTTAGCATGTTAACCTTAAAAATGTTCTGGCTAGAAGTGAACTTCAATAGTCCAGGATTAAAACCAGAGAGTGCTGACAGTTTTAATCCATAATAAAAGTGTAGCTCTGCAGGTCTTCTACCTTTGTCTAATTAGGGGAGCAGTTGTACAACAAGGCAAAAAATTAATTTACAGCTCCCAAATTCCATGAAGCTTCTTGCATAGGAGAAAGTCTATCAGGAACTACTCCAGAGTATGGATGGCAGTTCATTTCACTGCGCAGTCTTTAAGAAAAAAAAAAATCAATTTCAAAAAAAGAAAAAACAACTTAGTTTAGAAAACAGCATGTTTAAAGACTACACGTGCATTTTCCCTTTGTGGACATTTAACAGGTATTCTAACGAGACTTTCCTACAGCATTTCTGAATGGCACTGCAGTAAACAATACGAGATTCAGGACATCACAGGAATTTGCAGAGTTATGTCAAGTACAGGTCACTGGCAACCATGCAAGACAAAGCAGAAACCCAAGTGGGACATTTAAAAACTGCCTTCCTGTCAGCATGGCCTTCTTCAACGACCAAAAAGGAAGGGCAGGAGAAGGTGTAATGAGAAAAGCACCCAAGGTGAAGACAAACTAAATAGCTTTTGCATACATAATTTTTCTTTTCCATGCTTCAAAATGTTTGCTTTAGCAAAAGCTGAGCGAAAGCATCAGGTTTCACTCTTTTTCCAGGCTCCTGTATAATCAATACAACAGAGTCTACTGAACTATTTTATCATGTAACAAACTGTTAAATACATTTGCAAAGTAAACAATCATTGCCAGTGTCATGTCATTCACAAAGATAAAAGTTTCTTTTCAAGGTATGAGAATGTTAAAACATGACTTTCTTTTGCACAATCATGCAGTTATTCAACATGCATGCCATGCCAAAAAATGCCATTTCAGTCTTCCCAATTTGCTCAAAACCAGCACACAGTGATAGAAGCCTTGACAGCCTCCAGCAGAAGCAGAGAAGACCCTCTTAAGATTTATTTGGTAGGGTCTAGTATCACCTTCTATTAGGCACATGCAATGATATTTCCACAATAGCATCAAACATTAATTAAAATACGAGTTGATAAAAACTATGGCATACAGGGAAAGATTTAGTCTTGGCAATG
This sequence comes from Rhea pennata, assembly GCF_028389875.1. Taxonomy (NCBI): domain Eukaryota; kingdom Metazoa; phylum Chordata; class Aves; order Rheiformes; family Rheidae; genus Rhea; species Rhea pennata. The sequence goes on along the minus strand of NC_084667.1, from coordinate 13,928,225 downwards.
TTTCTTGTTAACTGGGCAAGACATTCATTTTTAGAACATTAAAGAAATCAGACTGGTCATTCAGAAGGTAGGAAGACTTGTCCAAAAAAAAACCCCAAAAAACAAACAAAAAAAAAAACTCAGATAAAAATTGCAACAGTTTTGTGCAACAACAACACATTTGCTAAGCCTTCAATTTAAGTTTCGTTGTCTGATAACTGTCTGTTTCTAAAGTGTAGGCAAAGTTATGTCACATTTCAGTGCTGAAAAAGAAGTCTACTTCTACCACAAAATTTCTTCAGCAAGAGCAAAGTCATGTTGTGGCCCTGTTCAAAAACAAATGTTCAAGATGTGCATGTTTCCTCTTACACCAGCCTTTAACAGAAAAAAATAAGCTTCCTCCCTTTCTTGAGCGCCCACAGATAAAGGAAATTAGGTTTCCTGTTACAGGTTTGCAATCTGATAGCCAAAATTAGGGAACTGCGATAAACTGACACTGACGGCAGTGCAAATCAAACAAGAAACCATTTCAAGTCAGCCACAAAAATTCTGCTACCAAGATACTCTTAATTTTTAAGAAAGAGTTTAAACTGCCTCAACACATTGCACATGTACCGCACTTCGAAGGAGTCCCCAGCCATCATCACTTAACACACCTAGCAAGTGAAGAGTAAGGAGCTGGATGAGAGTCCAACCCCTTGCTGCTAGTAGGGCTGACTTCCAAGTAAATCGAGTTGCTCAGTGCCCTGATCAGTAAGTTGTTTAATATCTCCAAGGATGGACACTCCACAAACTCTCTGTGGCAGCCTGTACAATGCTTAATCACTCTTCAAATGATTTTCCTTTGTTGTAATTTGGGTGTGCATAAGCTATATTTCTTCTGGAGGAAACTAATTTGGAAATTTCCCCTCTAGAACCTCATCAAATATAACCCAATTCTTAGTGGTCATAAATCACATTTGTGGGGAACATCCAATTTAGGAGACCAGACTAAATTCTGTTGACCAGACTAAATTCTGTCTGAAGCAGTATTACTGAAATTCTAGCAGTGTAGATTTAGGTTTGGGGATCTGACTACCAAAATCCAGAGATTCGGGGATGATTTGCAAGTGTAGAGACCAAGTGACAAAGTCTCACAGGTACCACTTCTGAAACTGGATTAACTTTTTGAAACAGAGGGAAAGCTATAAAACAGAAAACTACAATCTCTCTTAAAACAGAAGTTGTCACTGATCTGTACTAAGTACTTTGGATGACTGTGTGAAATACACAGAGGGGGATGATTTTTTCAAGTGTATATGAAGACTAGTAGCTTATTGCAAGACAAAGAAACAAGTAATATGATAATATGAAAATACAATTTCAACTATCATCAAAAAGTTCTAACAAAAACATTCTTGGGACTACATAACTTTCAGTCAGATCAGCAATATACAGATTTTTAAAAATACTTGTTATAGAGAGATGCTTGCATTAACACTAACAAAAAAAACCCTAAGATATCTATCAGAGCTACTGACACAAACAGCTGGCACATAAGGACTTCTGCTAACACAGCAGTTACTTTACAGATATTTATCTGCAACTATAAAAGAAAAAGTTCTGTATTAATCCTATTCCACATTACATCAGCATACAGTAAGCCTGTCATTTAAATTCAAAGGTCAAAAGACAATTGATTTTGTTGATGGTGCTGTAAAATGACTTCAAAATGCCTTGTGACTTGAGACAAATTCAGAGAGCAGAACCACGCCACAAAAACAGCCTTTGTCACCTCCTGCAACGCCACCGTGAACTGCAAGGAGAGAGCCAGCACAGGAACTACAGCTGCAAAGGGAGATGCTTTTTTTAGGTGGAGGAAAGTACCAAGCAAGCATTAAAACTGGCAAAATGATACCAACCAAGTGTATTGAACATAACTACATCTTCCAAGAAGATTCAAAAAGCAACTTTTCTAAGTTACACTCAACTTCTGATCTGCTTTTTATTGCAGCCTGGGATAAGCCTGCTTGCTGGTGCTTAGTTGTTTTTTTATTTCATTACAACATCAACAATTATGAGAAATATTCCAGGCTCACCTGAAAATTATTTTATTACAATAAAAACCCATGTTAACATACAAGTTCAACATCAGCAAGTTTCTCTCAAAACTGTAGAGAAAATAAGGTACTACAGGCTTCCACAGAATCACACAGAGCAGTTGAGGTTGAAAGGGACCTCTGGAGATCATCCAGTCCAACTTCTCTGCTCAAGCAGGACAAAACACACTTAAATAAGCGTTTTGAAAAAAAAAGTTACCTCAAAAGGTAAAAGAACAAAAAACCCAACAAACGAAACTAAAATCACCAAGTGTTTGAGCAGTAAAGGCAATGAGAAAATGCATGAGAAATCACAGAACAATCTGATTTTAAAATAAACCTATGTGCTAGTGGAATTTAAATTTTATTTCACAAGTTGTCAAAAATTAAAATAGTCTTCAAAAACACTTCACTGATATTAAAAAAAAACATATTCATCTGAAGAAAACATTCTTCTCTTTCTACAGACTGAGACCAAAGGCAAAATATTCAAACTACCAGCTTACGGGTGCTTAGGACTGAGCAGTCCTAAGCGTTAACCACTATCTGCAGTTACAACTCTTCTGGATGGAACTGTCTTTTTAAATAACCCACATCCAGAGTAGTTCCATAAAGTCCAGCACATTTCAGCAACTTGGTCTCTCTTCAAAATAGACACGCACAACCCATCACAGAACAAAAAAAAGATCATGAGATACCATGACTGCACTGCAGCATATGAAATGAGACAACATACTATGAAGAGATGATTAATTCTCATCAGGATTGATTTCAGTCCTACTAATCAAATACAGGTTTGCAAGAGATGGCCCAATTGCAGCTTTAGACCTTTCTAGTAATATTGAGGAATACTCAGTCAGTGACCACACAATTCACCAGCTCATCGAGATTTTGAAAAAGCGTTAGGTTGACTTCACATTCAAGTGAAGTGCTCTTTAAGGAATGTTACTATTAAGAAAATAAAGCTTGTAAATGCTTAGTCTTACTTTACTCATTACATAAAAGACATGGTAAAACCCAAATCAGAATTCAAATATCCCACCTACCAGAAATAAAAGAAACCTCATATTTGAAAGTCCTCATATTTAACTTTCCGTGTAAAAAGATGGACAGCTAACAGTTTTACCTGCGCACAAATGTTCAAACACACCGTAAAATAACCAAGCAGTCGTAGCATCTCTGCTGCTCCTAAAGGGTTTCCCAAACCCTTCAGTACACTAGGGTACAAAACCACTACCAAAAGCAAACGCTGAAGCTGCTACAGACCATGGTAACCTTGCACTGCCAGTTGTTCAAGGACTTAAAACATAGTCAAAAACACTACTTTACTGCCACGTGGCCTCACCAAGGGCCATATTCTGTAACTCCACAGCTATGCCACCAGTTAACCACTCCTGGTAAGGGTCCAAACTCAGAGAGCACTGATAGCTTTTCATTAAATTGAGACCATCTCATCTTTTACAGTCACAAAATGCCACTTTACAAACATCCAGCTTGATAGCCCTCACTCAAACATTAAATTGTACTCAGTGAAATCTAATGATTTATTTAAAAGTTCCTCTTTAGAGGGGCATACTTGAAATGAAGCCACTGAAGTCATATCTCCCTGGAAACATAAAATACAGAACAACGTAACAGTTTTTGCCTTCACTCACAGAAAGATGTTTAACATATGATTAGTTTTACATGCCAGATCAGTTAAGTCAGATCTAACTGATTTTAGAACAAACATACATTCACTGATAAAAGTAGCAACTGGCTGCACTTACTACTGCCACATTTATGCTGCAACTTATTAACAAAAAGCTAAACTAACAGGTTTCAGCATCTTCCATTTTAGAGAATTAAGAGGGAAAAGACGATGTAATTTCCTGTAAACAACCTAAAATTCAGCGAATATTAATATCAAGGAGCAATCTCACTTCAGCAAAAGAAATGCTAGAACAGTAAAAATGTGATCTATAAAACAATGAAAAATACTGCATCTGATGGACTGGAAGAAAATCCACCCCAACGAAAGTGAACAAAGCAACCTAAAGACTCAGAAAGAAGCAGACAAAGCAAAATACGAAAAGCTATTCAAGGATGACGAAATCAAACTTTTCCAACTTTTTAATATTTAAGTTAAGGAGCTGCTGAGTAATAAAAGGAGTCTGAGGAAAACTAAGAAAGTCAAGGAAAAAACAGATCAAAACAGTTTACCAACTAGCCAACATGTAGATTCAATGAGACTAAGTTTAAACCTCAGCATTAGGGAAACCAACCTGCGTGACTGAAATTTTGATGAGGGGAGAGTATATATAACTGTTTCTTCACCCCTGTAGGGTATCCAGGATTTCAAACCAGTAGTGGTAAGAATTGAATAGTTAGCAGCAGTCCCCTTGCTGAAAGGATTAAACTACTGATACAGAGAAAACTGTTCCTTTTTTTCTTGTCTACAATAGGCATGCTACAGGACAAAACAGAAAGCAGAAAAGAAATTCAAATGGGCCTCAAGCCTTTCTCTGACCAGGCTAGCTCGCTTTCCCAACGTATTTCCAAAAGTCTCTTCTGTTACTGGAAGAACGTGATCTCACTAAAAACTAAACCAACCAATGGGCTTTCAAAGGAGAACAAAACCTGTATTAACTATTTTAAAAACATAAAAACACATTTGATTTCTAAGGTGAGATTATTTTAAGAGTGAAATTAATAATTCTGAAAATGAATGGAAAGTTTAAAGAACATGCTTGAGATATGTTTACAAAACCGAGGAGACAGCAAGAGCTGCACACAAACAAAAAGTTTGATGTAGCAGAATACTTCTAAGATAATTAAAAAAAAGCACTCTAAAAACCTGAAAAGCAAAGCCACATTTGAACATGATTTTAGCTTTCCAAAAGTTAATCCCAAACCTTAATCATCAAAACACTTGAAATAAGTATCAGGAGGGAAAAATGCTCAAACACTGGCACCAATCATGCATGAATGACATGCCAATCTAATATTTTACTACCAAAGAAGTTTGAGTTACGTATTTCCATAGTGAATTTCTTTTCTGCAGCTCTTCCCCTTTACAGCTCTACATTAGAGCCTAGCTCCACACCTGCAAGGCTCAGTCAACCAACTTTTCGCCATCTTATAATAAAGTCACAACTGACGCTCCACTTTGCTTCTCACATTACGATCTAGAAAGTTCTAGCGAAGTTCTAGCACAGCTGCTTGGGATACTAAGCACCTTATTAGCACTGCATCACCTTCTTTGTGCACTCCTGAGCAACTAAGTGCTCAACCTTTAATCAACTGGCCACAAGTCACCCTTGCTAAAGGGAAGAGTTCTTCTGTTCCTCGTTATCTACCAGGAAACAAGAGACAGTATTTACATAAAACATTCAATCATGAAAGTTTTTTTTCAAACTTCACCTAAATAGAACATGCAACATGTTTTCATAATAGTAAAAAAAAAAATCCTCAGGTTCCCGCAGTGTTTCTAGATTGGTAACTGGCACGACATCTCACAGCCTAAGGCACTGAAGTCTTGACAGTGAAACACAACTTCTAGATCTGTTACAGCTGTCATAAATTCTACCTTAGTACTTTCACCTCTCCCTCCCACCACTCCATCTGAAGGGAGATAGAAGCTGGCTTAACTATACCTTCCAAATAAATAGTGGCTAGACTTTCCATCAGAGGATATGCAGGCGCATATTATCCGGTTAGCACTTACATTGACAACGGGCCAGAACCATGGTGGGAAGATGAGGAACTGTTTCCCCCCTCCCCCCTACAAAACTGCTTTAACCCCTTAATTTTAAAGGATGCTAATGCTTAATTCCCACAATTAAGGGGGGAAAGAAAAGGACCTCAATCAAAATTCCATCACGAAAAGACTGCTTTCTAAAGAAAATGCCAATCTTGCTTGATCCACACAGATCTGGAACCTAATGAAATCTGACACCTTGGCTCTGAAAACAAATTTGCATTGTATTATCAACTAAGGCTCCACACTCCGAGATGCGCTTAGTTCAGCATGCGGTAAAGAGCCACTAAAACAGCACTGCTGAAATATTAAATGCATGTAGTATTGTTAAAAGACATTTTGCAAGTAATATTCCCTAAGAGGCATTTTTGCCATTAAAAAAAAAAAAAAAAAAAAAAGCCTCCCCCATCTGAAACACACTGATGCTGTAGCCAAGGTTACACAAGGAGATCTTCATTTAAGTTGGGCAATTCTGCTTTAGCAGACACGAACGGGTGAATTCCTCGCTACATGCGCTGAGCCCGCTTCACAGTCGCTCCGTGCACATACTACATGTATTTTTAAACACGGCACAAGAAAACTAACGCCGAGACCTCATGAAATATAAAATGGGGGGGGGGGAGAGCAAACAAACTCCGCCGGGGAAGGTTATCCCCTTCTGCACCCCCCCGCTTCTCCGCCAACACCTCCTCCCTCTCCCTAAGACCCAGCCACGGCGTTCCCTACGCCTCTCCGCCGGCTCCTGGCGGAGCAGCAGCCTCCTCCGAGCACCTCGCCCCTCCGCGCCCTCTCCCGCGGGCCGAGCGCCTGGAAACCCCCCGGCGTCGCCCAAGCGCTACCCGCGCCGGCGGCTCAGCGCCGGCCCCGACCGCCAACGAGCCGCGACACCCCCGCGGCCGGCGAGACACCCAAGTAAATAACAAGCAAGTAAATACGAAGTAAAACTTGGCAGCGCTGAGTAAGTTATTCGTTACGTCCCGGAGCGAAACAGCGCGCGGCCGCCGAGCGGCGGAGGCAGCGCGTCCCGCGGCTCCGCGGGCACCGCGCAGGGAGAGGCGCGGCGCGGCCCGCCGCTGCGCTCCTTCCCGCGGAGGAAACGCGCCGCCGCGGGGCAGCGGCGCCCCCCGCGCCCGGCTCCGCGGGAGCGCGGATGAGGAGGTGGTGGTGGTGGTGGAAGAGGAGGTAGAGGTGGTGATGGAGGAGGAGGAGGAGGAAGGCGCGGTCCCCCCCGCCCGGCTGCCCGCTCGCAACTCACCCAACAAAGTTGCGGCGGCCGCGGGCGGCTCGGGACGGCGCGGTCAAGCCAGGCCGAGCGCGGCGCTGCCGCCTGCCCGCGCCCGGGATGAGCTCACCCCGCTCCGCCCCGCCGCGCCGCGCCGCTCCGCCCCGCTCCGCCCCGCCCGCCGCCGCCGCCGCCGCGGCTCTCGCGAGAGGAGCGGCCCCGCGCTCGCCCGCTCCGAGGGGGCGGGGAGCGGCCCCCGCGCGCGTCGCTATGGCAACGGGCAAGCGCCGGGCCCAGCGGCGCGGCGGCAGCCTGCGCCCCGCGCGGCGCTCGCCCGCCGCCCTCCCCCGCGGCGGCAGCCTCGCCTCGGCCCGGATCAGCCCTCTCGCTCCGGCGGGGCCCGGCCCGTTCGGGCCGCTCTGAGTTTCCAGGCTCGGAGGTGGCCCCGGCGGCCGCGCTGCGGCGGGAGTGAGCAGCGAGTCTCCCCCCCCGGAGCCGCTGCCCCACACCTGCGCGGGGCTGGGGCGCTGGCGGCGCTGGGCTCCTCAGACCCGCTGGTTTGTTCCGTGTGGTCGGATGCCACTTCTGTCACGGCTGCAGCCAAAAGCGAGGTGACCGACTCAAGGTCACAGAGGTCCCAGAACAGCAAGGACTGCTTTCGGATCTCAGGCTGCTCCCCCCCCCCCCTTTTTTTTTTTTTTTTTTTTTTTTGATCATTTCATGACATTCCAGCTTTCTGGAGGCATGCAGGCAGCAGGGATGGACACACAGACAAAACCTCCTGGTGCTGCACAGCATTACATCAAGCTCTTCTGCTGCCAATCAAATGAAATTGTGCTGGATATCTAGAGAGAGGATTCAGATAACAAGTTAGTGACATAGGTAGGCGTGTTAAAAAAAATCAACATACATCCACATCATCCCTTTTTCTGCAGAAAAGCTACTCCCGTTTCATACAGCCAGGATTCGAACACAATCAGCTGTAGGTGACCCTTTCCGGCTCCTCCATGGATTGTCATTACCCTCCTTGCCTTGACAGAACATGAAGCATCTCAGTAAAACTAACACAACTGAAGCTTTCCCTGAGCTGCCTCTGAAATTAGGACACTCCCTCAAAACCTCTCCGGTTTGGGCTGGCCCAGTTCCAGCAGTGTGCAACGCAGCGCTAGCTGGAGCAAGTGAGTTGCGGCGAGCAGCTGCTGGCTTGCCAAGATGTTCGCTTCACCCACGTTCGCTTTCCAAGAACGTTTGGGCAGTAAAGACCTACCAATGAGGCTCCAGATGACGTCTCCAGCTTGAGGTCATGACTCCAGCAGGTGTCTTCCATGTCTTCCAGTAAAGCACGAAGAATGTTCTAGATGGATGAGGAGATGATACCAGTGATGCTCTGACATGGAAAAAAATAAGAATTAACAATCTAGAAAAATGAATGGGAACATTTTAGGTATCTAAATACCATTCATCTGGAAAGCTCAGTATGTTCTACATAAATAGAGAGAAAATGTTCTTAAATGGCAACCTTAGTCCCACTCCAAACAGGCTTATAGTCTTCACATACATGAATACAACACTGTCAGAGATGATTACAGCATCAGGAAGCATGCTGCATGATTACTGAATTTGTCTTCATTAGAAGAACCGTGCTGAAATAAATTCAGATAGTGAACCTATGGCTTGCAAGCTCTTTAATGACGTTCAGTGGCTAGTGCATTCCCAGACCTCTCCTGTAATCTTTCTTCATACACGTCTGATATCTCAGATCATATGATAAGGGAGATATCCACATGGGTCACACAGGGAGGGAGAAGCTCTGATGCTAAGCACCAGCCCAGCATATATGCTATCTGCGTATAGGGCCCTGGTGGAGGCCCACACCCTTGGCTGCAGTACAGCCACCACCTGCTCCTGCTCCAGGGCCCCTGACATCTTCCACTGAATCACGGGTCAAAAAAGCTGACATCTAGCAGTGCACAGGCTCCCGGTGGGGCCTCCAGCATGCGAGGCACTTAACTCACTTCTGCCTCTGCTCAGGGTCTGGAGAGTAGCAATGCTCAGGAGCAATGCATGTTCTCGCAGGCCTCAGCATATCCAGGACTCATTTATTTTCCTTATGCGGAAATATAAACATTTTGGGGCCTTTACAATTAAGTAATAAGTAAGTAAGTTTTATGTTATGTTGGTTTTTTGAGAATTTACATCTCGCCTACATAAGAAAATTGTAAGATCGACTAGTCTAGATCGACTTAGGCCTCTCCTGGAATAGCTGTTGTAGGACAAATGATGCACCGTAGTTGTTTCAGTCAGTTTCCCAAAGTAGATGAGCGCTGAAAGCCCTAGGAATATCTGAATACTAATCTTTTTTCTGCCACTAATTTTCTGTGTAACCTTAGGCAAGTCACTTCATATCTGTTTTAATATTCTCATTTAAACAGAAAGGGAAAATGATACAGTTATTTACCTCAGAGTAGCGAGGTGAGAGTTAATTAATTAACATTTATGTTGCTCTCCAAAGGTTTGGAGTTATGAAAGGGTAAGTAGCCAGACTGTTTCTGATTAGAGCTGGCCAGAGGGAAAATTTGACTAAGTACCTGAACCACCCTGCAAGAAAATGTATTATTTATTCATTGATGAACAACGAACGTGTAAAAATTTATATATACCACACACTTCTAAGGGGGAAAACATTACAGGGTGGATGTACAATGTACCAGAGCACTAGGTGAGGTAATTCGCATATAGATGACTTGCAAGAACCCAAGACTAATGAGTGTCAGGATAGAGAAAAGGTCCATCTTCTCATTCATAATTCCAGAAGATCAGTATAATTGGCGAAGGTTTTAGGGTCTTAGAGTATTGTCTAGTATTATTGGCTTAGGGGTTTTAGTGGGTGCTTTTTAATATAGATCGTTTCAGTGATCCAGTTTATAGTACCTGAACAGTTACGCTGTCGTAGCAAAAGACAGACTACAGCACAGGGAACAGGAATGAGAAGCAACTTCTTAAGCCAGCTTTGGCAGAAAGGCAGTAAGTAGCTCGTGAGCTATAACTCCTATGTTCTTTTTTTTTCCTAACAGGCCTTCTTTGACATGAAGTATAGAAACACTGTCTGAGTGTGCCAGTTATAACTCTTTGCAACCAATATTGTCAACTTTGAATTGTACTCCTTAAGGGATGTCACAGATAGTTTAGAGCAACCCTCTCTCTAGCTTCAATAAATTCACCCTTGAAAAAATCCGCTCTACTTAATTGCCATGGGTTATAAATATTTGGACTTAAAGTATTTGAAGTAATTAAAACTAAAGATGAAAAATATACATTGTCTAGAAATGAAAAAAAATCAGGATATTTTAATGAATACAAAGAAATGCTTCTAACTTTGGCATATTGCTCTGCATATAAATTTTGAAAGATTTCTCTCAAGAAAGGTTTTGAAAGGAAAGAAAAGATGCAGGGGCATCTAAAACAAAGAAGCAACATAGAAGAAAGTGTGAGGATGAGCAAGGAGGATGGTGCAAAGGAACTGTTAAGTGCTAAGCATGAAAATAAATGATCAGTGTCAAGTTCAACAGGTAAAAAAAATGTGACTTATCAGCTGTATGTGGAATCACAGAGGCACACATGCACATTTCATTTTTCTCCTGCCAAGCCTGTCTGTCCTGTTCTGTACTCAGTAGGCTCTTTTTCATAATTTGCAAGGCTCTGCATTATTCTTTTGCATTTCAGTGGACTGCCAAACCACTAGAATAATGAAGAAAGTTTCAGAAACTGTATTAATGGGAACCACTTAGTACACAGACAGCTATATAATCATCAGAAAAGGAACTGTGTTTTTCAGTCCTTGATCTAAGGGTTGTTTCTATCTTTTATAAAGAACACTTTCTGGATGATACTCAGAAACTGACCAAATAAGATGGCTCAAGTCTGACTTTTCTGCTCTTTTTCTGGCACAAGAAATCCTTTATCCTTTTCTAGGCAGCGGCAGAATGTCAGCAGAAGTGGTGGAGATGCTCCCACCAAGAACAGCTCACAGGAGCATCAACTACTCAACTACTGAGTACTCAAATACTATGGAACTGTAGTTGGAGACTCATCTGGTCCAGAAGGAAATGCAGCTCAAGTGTCCCATGTCCTGGGCAAGTTTCCATCCACTATGGCAGAAAAGGAAAGCTCCCTATCTGCTGACATCTCAAAATAAAAGAGTGACCTCTCTATTCTACTTGTAAAGGAAGGTCATATGCATCCGTCTACAGCAAGGAATTCCAGGCTCTGAATACTAAGGAACAGAGGCATCTCCTGGTCTTATGGTCTCCTGGTCTCCTGGACTTTAATACCTGACTTATTTAAAAAGAAAAAAAAACAAAACCCAGTATCCTTAGTGATGTCTAGTAATATTAAGCAGAATTCTCAAACTTGAATGATACATTCTAAATAAAGTATCAAATAAAAAAGCCTTCAGATACATTTCGTTTTTGTATGCCTATAATTCAAGATTTATTTTCTAAACTATTTTGCATGCAATTAGTCTGGAGTATGGTTTTCTAGCTCTCAGTATTCTGAACAAAATATAAAATGACACAGTTATTAACCTCTGGGAAATCTCTCCTGCACACCACTAAATTAAATTCTGCAGAAAACTGAATAACATTGGGAGAAATTTCAAATGACTTACCACTCATTTGTCTGATGGATAGTTGGGCTAGCTATCACTTTTTTACAGAGCTGCCAGTCACCTTGGGTTCTGGGATGTACTCTGAGTACTCTCTTAGAATCACAAATTGCTGTCACTTCCATTGCTTGAATTGTTATGGAAGGAACAATTACCTTGTAGAAAAGAAGATGGTACTGTTTCCAAGGGAGGGTAATGTGGTGGTGTTGGTGGCTTTGACTTTAGAGTGGAAAAAAAAAAAAAAAAAAAAAAAAAAGGTGTTACCAGTTTGGATGTCTGTTCTGTCTGAGGATTTCTCTTCTTACTGATGTTGACACTCAAACTAAAGATAACCATAACAGAGAGGAGGAAATTGTTATATCAGTTTGTTTATTCTGGATTTGGCAAGTCTCTGAATTCTCAATTTCATTCTTTCCATAGCAAAGGGTGTTAGTCATTAACTTGTTTGTCTGAGAATTTCGTATAGCAAGAGGAAGAGGGAAAATACTTGGTGAGTCTCAAAATCCAGAAACTGACAGAAAGATTCTGGAGTGTGGCTAAAATGTGAAATTATTTTCCATGCTTTTTTGGAAGAGTTAAAATCCCCCTATATTATATAAGTATATTGATACTGTGTGTATTATATAAGTATATTGATACTGACGGAGTGTGTGAATTCAACAAAACAAGTTATGCTAAGTGGCTATATTTCTATTTTAGTATAACTGCATCAGTTATTCAGGTGCTGCAGCAATTTGTATTTGCAGTACTGCCATATCATGGAAAAATTGTACAAAGGTGAGACTTAAAACTTGAAGTTGATGGTGCCCTTTTAACAAATTCAGCTTTCTGAGTTTCAGATTTTGCCATAAGGCACATGACTAAAAACAAACAAAATATGTGACTTGCTCTTACTAAGCAAAATCCAGGTAATCATTACTGAAATCAGCAGGCATTTCTTATAACTTGCAAGAGGAAACTTGAGTCATTAATAAACTGTTGTTTAATTTATTACATAATTTTTTACTTGCCATAGACCAGACTAGTTCAAGCATCTGCCGTTTTCATCTTCGTTATTGTGACTATAATGATTCTAGTTTAATGATTCTGCTTTTCCAATGCTGGAATTATCAATTCCGGCTGGAAATGGTCAGGTATAGTTTCTTTGAAGTGTGGGTACCAGAAATTTCAAGCAAGCTGTACAAGACAGTCCTGCTGATCCCATGGGAATTCCTGTAATACAGTACCTGGAACAGTAGCTAGAATTGGATCATTACAGTCATCAGCAGAAGTGACTGCATGTCCATGACAAATGAAGATGTGTCTAACTTACTTGAAAAGTACTTTAAAATACAGAATATAACATTGAAGATGCAAGTAGAGGGAGTGTTTTTCAGAACAATCTTCTATCCTGATGTTTTAGTTTCCTATCAAAGGCGGTTAATATACCACATACCAATGTATGAATGTCATACCTCTGGAATTATTCATCACAGCTCCTTTTCCTCAGCTGAAAGTACCCATGCCCTCATCAAAACCCAGATATTTTCTGAAATCAATGTTATAATTATAGAGTGAACTAGTTAAACTGTGAATCCAACCATATAGTCTCCCTATGGCATCAGCATGATGTACATGGGAATACGTAGCACAACAAACCATGACATTACAGAATGCAGATTCTTAATTTTCTTAGAAATGCCAAATGCATTCAGAACAAACAAAAATAGACAAAAGATATTTTACATTTTGAAAGCAACCGTTCTTATATGTAAATCTCACTAGTTCTTTCCTCTCCTTAAAGGCTGCTTACCTGGTAATATAGACAAAATAAAACTTTTTCAAGCATGATTACTAATTCTATTCATATGTTCTTTAATGATGCTGAAAGCAGTTTTAGTCTCTCCAGATCTGGCTGATTCAACGTTAGTCGATTGGTACCCATTGCTGGAAACTGCTGTAGACAAGAAGGAATTGGAGTTTGTTATACACAACCAGGTAATTATGACCTTCTAGAATCATAAGCCAGATAAAGTTATTTCAGGAACAGAAATGTGACTGCTAGGATTTTGTAAACATTTATTTTCCCTTTCAATACAGTCCTATAAATCTTTCATTGTAGAAAAATATAACTTTAAAAATCCATAAGCATATTTCTTCTGAACTGGTAATTTTTGGGGGGTCATATAATCGCACTGATAGGAACATTTTTACTGAGCCGTATTTCAGAAAAGAGGACACCAGAATCAAAGGTACAGCCCTAGACATTTTCTGCATTTTTCAGCACTGTTATTAATACTCGATAATTCTGTTACACTTTTCTTCTAGGGATTGTGAAGTACCTTTTCCACATAAGTGTAAAGAAAGATTATAGCATGTCTATGAGATAAGTTGATATTATTTTCCTTGTTTTACCAAAAGGAAGTTTGATGCATGAAGAAATTAAGTAATCTACCCAAGATTATTATGCACATTTGTTGCAGAGACAGCTATAAAACCCTGGAGTTATGATTTCTGTCATTAACAATAACATAATAACTTCTCTACAGAACTAGTTCTACACTCAGATACTCTGAAAAAAAATAGAATTTCCCCACTCCCAGTAGCCCTTCCACAGGGTTTCCCTAAAAAGGGTGACTTTGTCTTCAGCCACCACCCTTGCATGGTTAGGTTCCAGTTAGCCTTCCTGCCTCAACAAGATTTGAAAATCTTGTTACAGGATTTAGAAGTTCTGGCAACCCTGGAACAGACTGATGATAAATTAGGATCTCATCACTTTTTACAATCCAAAACCCAGTATCCAATTTCCTCTTCACTTTGTCCAACTTGCTGCACATTAGATTTCAGCTGCTTTGAGGATATCTTCCAGATGTTTTGCCAAGGAGACCTCCACCAAAAAAGGAGCACATCAGACCATGAACTGTAACTGGAATTCAACTTAGAACTACAACAAGAATTCAACTTAAGAACAAATAGGAAATATATTTAGAAAATGAAGTAATGTTCAAAGAAAAAGTGCAGAGTATGCAGACATTTCTTTTTTTCTTTGCAATTAGTATTTCGTAGGAAATAAATAAAAGAGGGAGAATTGCAGTTTTATCTTGTGCCATAGAAGTTCACCTTAGGACTCTTCAACATGTTGTAAGGTTACAAATATGCCTATCATTCTAGCAAGTTTTTTACTAACTAGTCACGATGTGAGAACATTTATATTAACATATGCTTGCAGCCAGAGAAATGGCAAAAAAGAAGTTATTTCATGTAAATCGATGAATATATGATGTATTACTTTTCTATAATGCAAGTGCATCAGTATAGATTTATTTTTGCTAGTAAAGAAGAAAATAGAAAGGTTTGACCTAGCACAGAGCTCCTCCTAGTCAGCCTGAAAACAATATTCTCTGGGGAGATCCTCTTGCTACTTGATAAACCTTTTCTTCTCAAGGGTAAGAAACTTGATCTTGCCTATTCGTCCTTGTTCTATTTTCACAGAAGTCTCACAAGTAGGATCAATAAAATAGAATTTTTTGTTGTAAATTGTGGTTTTAGAGTACAGAATCTGGTTTATTGGTACAACTGTTCATTGAATGATGAATGGTTTTAAAATTAGTTTATATAGCCATAAAAAAATTATTTACAGGCGGAAGCCCAAGCGTAATTTCCTAAACCTTAGATGGATGTGATACAGAGCTTGTTGACCATGAATACTAGGCTTGGGCTTTGAGAGCCCGACATACTGACAACATTTTAAGACTATCAAATCCCAGTGACATTAGAAGTTCACAAAAAATACAACACGGTTTGTAAAACTGAGTTTCTGGCAATTATTTGGGGAAAAGAGCTGAGAAAAAAATCCCTGGAGACTCCCTTTTAAGAAAAAATCCTCTGCAATTGCCAGGGGACTATTAAGCTAGATCTTAGACTCTCCACCAAACCCCTACTGCTAAAATGTGCATTGCATTTTCATGAAAACAGAGGAAAAATATTCAAATTGTTTCCATTTTCAAAAATTGAAAGCAATTGATTTTAAGAATTAAAAGTTTTAAACTAAATGAAAGGTTATCTTTAATTTTCATCCAAAGAAAAGGTAGAAGCTCTACATGATGCCCAACAACACTTATCTAAGAAATTAATGGGGCTAATTTATATGTATGCGTACATTCCCTTCCATTAAAACTTGGAGAAAAAGTACATGATATTCTTAGCAGTTCAGGTCTCTAGAGCAAGCGACACAATTATATTTCAGGCCATTGTCATAACTGTAAAAATTTTGTCCCTGTTTTTGGTCAATAAATCCATATGTTTCTTTCTCCGTTTTCTGAAACCCCTTCTCAGATTTAAATATAAGCCTGTTTGTCTTAATGAGACGTCCCAGTGACATTATTGCACACCTCTTCTTCAGACATTTCCCCCTGCTTTGAATGGCTGGAAACACCAAAAATTTTCAGCTCAGGTTCTATAGGTATTTTTAGTCTTAATAAAATCTTTCTTTTCCAAATTTTAAGCTTTTTGGTTTTAAAAAAGAGGTTTCAAATGCCATTTGGCGGAAGCATAGAATCATAAAATCAGTAAGGTTGGAAGGGACCTCTGGAGATCATCTAGTGCAACCTCCCTGCTCAGCAGGGTCACCTAGAACATGTTAGACAGGGCTGCATCCAGGCAGGCCTTGAAGATCTCCACAGAAGGAGACTCCACAGCCTCTCTGGGCAACCTGGTCCAGTGCTCTGTCACTCTCACAGGGAAGAAATTCACCCTCGCGGTCAGGCGGAACTGCCTGTGCTTCAATTTCTGCCCGTTGCCTCTTGTCCTGTCACATGGGACAGCTGAAAAGAGTTTGTCCCCGTCCCCTTGACACCCTCCCTTCAGGTACTTCAGGAATAATATTTGTTAGCTCAGTTGTTGTATCCCTCAAGTCATCTAATGACACAGATAGATTTGCTGATCTATTTATGAGACATTTGGATCATATGACTTCCTGTCATGACATTTGCCTTGCAAATTTCAATTTTTTGATTTTTTTAATGATATATTTCTCTACTTGGAATATACATAGTGGTTCCACTCTGGTGCTGTCAGGCAAATATTTCTGTTAAATTTGCAGTAATTAAAGTATGTATGTACAATGGAGTTAATTTCTTCTCCTTTCAGTTAAAAAATCTAGTTGAATCATGGTAACTATGAGTCATATTAGTCTGAGACATCTGTTGATAACCTCTGAAGTCACTGTATTTCACCGGTGCAACAATTCATAACCCTTGCACGAAACAAACAGCGAACATTAATGGATTAGTAACGTTCATGTTCTGGCCTCCTGTGATCTCCAGACTTAATAGAAATGTAAGCAGTGTGAAAATGAGGTAAGTGTTACATGTCTAGACGCCTTATGCGTGGCTGTTCTCTGTAGTAGTTGCCGGGGGTTAGTCATTAGAAAATCAGCAGGTTAAAGTTTTGTGTAAGTGGTGTAGTTGGCAGTGCCCTCCAAATTGAACAGGACAGCTGTAAACACCATAACCCTTGTTTCCTAGCTTGTGTTTCTTCCCTAAAGACTAACATGGCCTTTACTGAGACTGGATTTTCAAAATGACAGGAAATCTGTGTCAATACTTCCTTCTCTATTTTTTTTTCCTTCCCTTTCCATTTCTTGCCTTTATGACCTCTTTGCTATATTTTATTGACACATAGCCTAAAAAGCTGGTTCTTTTTAGAAACTGATGATTGTTTTTCTGGGAGTAGCAGTCAGAGTTTGAAAATTCATTAATAATTTTAAGCCTTGATGTAACAAACACAACAATTACACAAAGAAAAAGGAACAAATAACATTGTGCATATATTTGTAAGCAATCAATTAGTTTATGATTGTACATGATGATAGTAACTGAAAATGCACATGCAATAATTTCACAGATTTGTTTCCTGTTGCAAATCCTCCAGCATTTTTTTTTCACCACTATATCTTTTAAGAAACAGAGGGACAAAAGTTACTTGGTGAAATCCCTTACCACCATAAAATTTAACTGAGTTTGTTGTGATTTATGCTGGTCTAACAGGAATCAGACTTGCTCCAACAGCAGAGGAACACATTTAGTTAGAGATAAGATATGGTTGCAAGAGGAAGACTCTTCCCTTTGCTTTTCAATAGGTCCCTGCTGCCCTTTTGAAAATATAAGCATGCAATTAATGCAAGCACATGCAGTGAAATGTTGTTGAAGTCATCTTCCAGGCAGGCCTTTAGAATTGTAGTACTGTGTTCTGTGTGGGTATTAAACTTCCCATAACTCTTCTGGCTGTCTTCAGTATTTGCACTAACATCTTTGGCTCAAATTTTCTCTCCTCCATCGTGTAATGTTCTGTATCGGGCTCTACTCTTCATTTCGAAGGTGGCAGTATTGGTCTAGACCCTTTTTGTGTCAATATGTACATACTGTCAGAGCTTAATGAACATGAAAGCTCAATTCCATGGGAGTCGCTGCTCTTCTAAGCCCTGATGGGAATGGAATCAGGTCTGTAGACTGCTTTGTGGTTCTTGGCACTCCTTTACCATTGCCAGTAATTTCTTATTGGCAGTAGCAGGATTTCTAGGTAAAATGGTAAAGCTATATGGCACAAGTAACCTGCTATTGAAGCTATCAGCAAACCAGCCTTGACCCTATCAGGATATCTCTTTTATACTATTTTTAATTCTAAAGCATTTTTTTTTGCCAGTCACTCCAACATCAAAGCTCAGGACAGGGCAAAACCAAGAAATTCTTTATTTGCTCTTTATTGAGACTATTATCTTTTATGGCTGGAGATTTAAAAAAAAAAAACGTGTTTGAAAAAAATCAGATATTGTCATTAACTTTGCTTTTATGGATTAGCCTCTTGGTCTGCTGACGGCAGTCTGTGCAGCTACAGCTAAATTCAATTTCAATTATTTGATTTTAAAAATGCTACCTGAAGAATGGCTACTCTGTAGCTACCTCTGTTGGCTGATACAATATGAGCTCTAATGAATCTGAAAAGAGATCCTTTCCCAAGAGAATAGATACCCGTTTAACTTTAGTAATGAGTAGACTCAAAGAATTTAATCTTAGTCCTACTCACAGCTCAGGTGCTCAAAGTTCAATTCGCTGTGTGTAGCTGAAAGGTGAAGTCTTTCTTAAGATTGCTGGCAGAGGCATGTAAAGTAGCAATAATTCGCAAAATCTGTTTTCCTTGAACAGACAAAAACCCAAACCAAAATAGCTTCCAAACAAGGTAACCAAGTAATACTTACTCTAGGTCATCTTTTGAGATCTGAGAGCACTGCTAGCAGGAGTCAGCCTGTTTTCCAAGGGAAACAGCTATAGCTGTTGCCATCACAGCAGACTTTTTGCTAGCTAGCTTGGTTGATTTGTAATCTCCTCTACAGACACTCTTAATGCTGCTTTAGCAATCAGTTAACTGCAGGCACTTATCATGAAGGGCCATGTTAAATCACTTGTCTTCCCTGATGAGCCTGGCCTCTCACTACTCTGAAATTCAGCCTCCCCAGCATCCTGCTTTCCTACACTGCATCCCAAAGAGCTGCTTATGTGACATTAGATGAGCCAATGTTTGCTCATTTTGTTTAATTTCATTGGTGTTATCATACTCCTAAAAACACAGCCATAGCCAAAAGGATTTCACGCTTGGATTTGCAGGGCCTGATTTCATTGTTTACAGGAGGCATGCCCAAAATGTGCATTTGATGCCTAGACTTAAAACAAGATGCTAAAGTAGGAAGGAGAGCAGTGGGATGTGAAAATTTTAGAAGACCTCAATTAGACAAATAAAGCCTTAGAAGAGAGAGAGACAGCAAGACCAGGGGGTGAGTGGTGATCACAATAAAAGATGTCAACAAGCAAACAGTGAAGAAGTAAATCTGAATAAATAGCTTTTGAAACTGTATATTGTGACCTGGTGATAGTAAAATTTATGTAGTGATTATTCATTTGGCATCTTTGTCATGTATGATGCCATCAGCAAAGGAAATGTTCTTTAATATGAAGTTGGATTAACAGAAATCCCATTCATCTCAAAGAAAACCTCTTGTGGGCATCACATTCCTGAAAAGTGATGCTATCAGCCACAGGGGATTATTATAAATGATTGGAACAGGCATCTGTGTAACGTATTAGTGGAGGCTTTAAATATATCTCAGCAGGTTCTGTGGAGGAGATAGATAGCATTTCATTTCCTCTGCTGTTTGAGCCTTCAAGACTAGTATGAGTGATAATCTCTCATTTCATGTCGATGCATGTCATCATTAAAATTTTCTGTGGCATCATGCATTTCAGCAACCATTCAAAGTTCACAAGCAGCTCTTTGCAATGCACTGCACATTACAAACTTTAACCACAGGAATGAAGTTTTTCACTGCTGGCTAGCTAGGAGCCCTGTTACAGAGCACACTGCCATGCACTGATTTCAAAGCACGGTGTCTAAGCCTATCCCTCCTGGGTGTTCTACAGAGCTGGAACCCTGTTTACCACAAACCCCCATGCCTGACCCCGCTCTAGACTATTTTGCAGTATGCTAGGCTTTGTCATATTGCAGGACCTGAAACAGAAATAGGAAACTAGAGCTCTTTGTCCAGAATGATCTTATTCTCATTTTAGCATTCAAGGAGGAGGCAGAGACAAATGTTGCCAGTATCTATTTATTCCAAGATACATCTAAAATGCTTTCTCACATCAATACAATTGAGTGAATTTCTGTTGTGAAATCAGCTTGTGCCAATTTGTTCTCTATACTTGCTTAATTCCTTTGAAATCTCTGCAGCTCAGAGTTATCTATCTTATCACTGAGCCTTTCTTTTACAGTAGACAGTCCCACTGATTTTGTTAGGACATCTCCTGGAATCAAACCTCTCCAGTTTAAATCAGGATAGCAGACACTGGCTCTAGACATCTGCTGGCTCCTGGAATGGCTCTGATTACTAGCAAGCAATGCCAATGAATGTAAATCTACTTATCAGACAAAAAAAAAGAAAATATTTGGAGAGAGTTATGCTAGGATTGGTAGCAGGATGGGGAGGCATTTTGGAGAGATTACAAAGACAACACTGTCAGAAATTGATTTGGCTTATTCAAAGCACTAAGAAATATGTTTGTGAGAAATTGTAAAATTTCAATTCCCCTATTCCGCTTAGAGTTACTTTACATTCAAATTACCATAGCTTAGGAGAAAAGAAAGCAACTAACAGAGAAAAAATGACCTTTTATGGAATCTGCACACTTAAATCCGTTAAGGTTTGAGAGCATTATTATATGAGTTTATTATATAAAATATTATTAGTAGTATTTTATATTAAATAATTAAAGTAAAATTCTCTTAACTGTGTCAACATAAGTCAACACTGACCTGCTTCTGACCTGACAGGCTGATTGTGATCTTGAAAAAGTCTGTACTTTCAACTTAGAGAGAAGAAATATTACATTCTTATTACAGATCTGCAATACGTCCTTGGATACTGCCCAGAAGGTTTAAAAATGAGTGATTTAACCTGCCCTGCCACTTCAGTGACATGCTGGAGATGTGGAATCCCTCATAAAGGTCTGCCACTGCTTGCTTATCCAGAGCAGTTCGAGTATAACCCAGTAGTGCTGCGCACTGAGGTTATCCATTTTGTGCTACAGCTGCTTCCTCGTTCCCCAGCTGGCTGCAAGATGTGTCTCTCAGGGCTGGGGACAGCAGCAGTGATCACTCTACTGTTTGCTTCATGTACGATATAAGAAAAACTTAGGAAAAGCAACACAGAAAACCCATTGCTTCTGCTTACAGCTAGAGAAGTGCTTTTCCCACAGAAGCCCCATGGCAGCACAAGAAAAGGGCCAAGGGAAGGCACAGAAAACCTGGTTTTCCCCTGCAGACCTGGCCTAAGCTGGCTGATCTACATTAAACTTATCATCTCTGATTCCCAAAGGGCCATGCATTAACTGGGTTTAGTGCAGAATGCAGTAAGAATGCAGGCAGAAATACAGCATGCACGAGCCCCATGCCTGTGAGGGCAGGAAGAAAGGGAGAGTCACAAAAATCAATTCTATCAGTTTTCCATTCACAGAGTGCTGCATTGCAACCTTGAAAATGCTATCAGTTGGTCTTGCAGATGGCTTCTCCTGTGTATGTGTTAAAACCAGTTCCCCCGGAAGGACTGGAATGAAAACCAATACTAACCTACAGTATTTATCTTGCAGTCGGTTCGTTAGCACAGCACTTCATTGTCACACTGGAGTGGTTTCCACCCCTAACGCATAGCCAGAATAAACGCTCCTTCTCAACTACAAAGCCTAGCAGACTGCTATGGGGACCCAGGCCTGTGTTTGCACACACCAGTAGACCCGGCCCTCACCCAACACCACAGAGCTTTTAGAAGGGTACTAAGTGCAGTTGACTCCCTCACGTACAAACTAACTGACTTGTCACATGCAAACACATACCAGACTCTGGTGGGCATGTAATTTTACCACCATTCAAGGTGAGAACTCTTCCCCCATCATGTTTCATGCTTGGATTATTGTGTCTGTTGCAGCATCTGCTGAGTTTTGGTGTCTTTCCCTGTAGAGACAAACAGGCTATTCTTACGACTTCACATCTAAAACACCCAAACATTTCAAACTCCAATTGTATATCCAGATCAGCGTAGTGAAAATGGCCTTTCTGTTTGTACTGGGCATTTGAAATTCTGAACTAAATTCCATGGCTTGAACTCATCCCTGCTTATAACATATAACATAATGGACTAACAGGTAATGTGCTATCTTTCCTTTGCTACCAAAGAAAATAGAAAGGCAAAGGTGAAGGGGAAGGGGAAGGAGAAAGGAAAGGGGGAGGGAGGGGAAGGAAAAAGAAAAGAAGGCCTGACTGAATGAGGCATTAGCCTTCCATGGGGAAAAAAAAATTAAGCAGCACTCTGCTAGTGCTGTGGAGAGAAATACATCAGTTACCATTGCAATGATCTAATCACACAAGATTAAAAAAGGGGATCAAAAGCATGTACACCATAGCAACACTAAAATAAAAAACCCAAAGCTTACAAATGCAAGAAATTTGGTTAAACAAAGAATAATTCACCCTTCCCTTTCCATATGATAGTGAAGATTTATTTTTGACAAGAAAGAAGTTTGTCTTCTTCTGGTAAAAAGATTTGATGAAGTGTAAGAAGAGAAGAGGAAAACTCACTGTTTCCATTGCTTCAGTAAAGCCCTGCATTAACTGAGAAATCAGTCTTTATGTGGAGCTCCTTCTCCTATCATCTCTTTGCAGAAGTTCGTTACTTAATTCCCATTCATATTGCCTCTGTGGAGAATAACAGGCTGATGACATTTCAGTTAATCATAATCTTCCCCTTCTGTGACAACCTGCCAGCAGTCTTTTTGAAAATAAACTTGCAGAATGAAATTTTTAAAAAGAAGGATTTTTCGCACCCTCATAGAGGGGAAAAAAAAA
The DNA here is from genome assembly GCF_028389875.1 of Rhea pennata. Taxonomy (NCBI): domain Eukaryota; kingdom Metazoa; phylum Chordata; class Aves; order Rheiformes; family Rheidae; genus Rhea; species Rhea pennata. The sequence continues at coordinate 13,905,114 of NC_084667.1, read as the reverse complement.
AAAACTGACAAGATGAATGTGTGAGAGTATTTCACAAATGAAAGAATTTATTGTGGATTTATTACCATTTCCCTCTCGACATTTTCTGTGCTGCTCCATTGCCTGACAAATTTGTATTGACAAAGCTTTACATTTTTGCCTTTACCTCCTTTAGACTATAAAATCCCTAGATAACATGCTTACTAGCAAAGATACCTTAGGTTTCCATGGACTGACTTTAATTATCAGGCAGGTATAGAAGTGTTAATAAAATCATACCCTTGTGGGTGTGTGTGCGTGGGGATAATCCTCTGTAGGTAAGAAAGCAAGAAACCTTTTAAAAATTTTCAAGCCATTACTGTTCACCATCTTATATGTGATTCAGTCTAATAAATACAGCCATTTTAACTCAGTTAATTTACCAGCAGAGGAATGGGAAATGCAAGAGGACTGTAAAGAACGAGGGAAGTCATCACCCATGAGGAGCAAAGGGCTTACAGAAGCCATCACTAGCAGTTTAACTTAGGTTATGAAAGGTGCAAGACTTGGGTGAAAGCCACTGAAACCCAAGGAAATACTATGAGCCAGAGGCAAAAAACCACAAGCAAGCATCCCTGACAAAGAAAATAGTCAAAGGCGGTATCATCCAAAATAACAGCTTTTGTGAAAGCTCAATCAATGCTGCAGAAGTGTCAGCACCATTTGTTCATGGCAACAAAAGACAGGATGTTGAACTATCTAGAAATAGCCTATCATAAATGGCTGCAATGTCATCAAGAAGAAGAAATTCAAGTTTCTATCAGCAACTGTGCACTGCCAGCTTAAGATCAGGAAGAACATCCATGGAAAGGCAAAGTAAAAAGCTCTTTTATTAACACAGTTATTTTAACTATGATGCCAGAGCAAAAAGTCCTTGGCTGCTTCCTGAAGATGAAACTGTGCTATATCTACACAGAGATACAAGACACCATCAAAGATAGTCTCATTTTAAGGAAAAGCACACCAAAAGAGATACTAACATACTCAAAGATAATTCAAGCTGATTAGGTGTCTCTTACAGATCTAGTTAACACTCAGCCTCAAAGTTCCTGTAAAAATAATTGAGATTGGTTACCAAAACAGAAGTAGATGGGGAGACAAATCAGTTAACTGGCAGGGGGTATCACAGTAAAAGGCAAGAGAGACCATGTCATTCCAGCAGCAAGAAGTCATTCCAGCAGCCACTGTGGAAGCTGTCACTGCATTTCTGTGGAAGTATCAGCCTAAGTAGAACCTCCTGCCTCTGCAGAGCTGGCAGACTAAGTGAGGCGAGTCCTGAATACGCTTTCATGTCTGTAATAGAGTCAGTTAGGTAGCAGCAGTGTCCTGGCCCAGAGAAGAAGCAGATCTTTGTCAGCAAAGCAGTGAATCAGCAGTTTATTTATAACAGGAATGAACTATTAAAGAGGGCTCTCTTGGGCTAGTTACACTGAGAAAAAGTAAGGGAAAGAAGGGAAGCTGTTGAATGACTGGTAGAAAGACATCTGTGCCAGTTTATCTGTTTGATGATGCTGCAGTGTCATGTTACACTGAGGCTGTCCCAAAACTGAGCTGCTAAGCACTTTGTAGGATCTCCAGAGCCTTGTGGAGTGATGCTCTCAGGACTGCAGACACACTTACAGCAAAATTAGGAAATCGAACAAAGTGGTGAAAGTGTTCACTCCATCACTCCTCTGAGGAACAATTTTCATTTCAAAACCCAACCATCTCAGTCTCCTGGTGCTGCAACACAAACCTGGTAGCCAACAGACTTGACCTCAGAAAATACAGCGTTCTACATTAAAGTGAAGGATTATCTGACTATTGCTAGTTACTAGCTGTAATCATCTGCTAACCCATGGAGTGTCTTTTACAGCTCAGATTTCATACACCTCACTGTAGCGGATCAACTGCATACGTAAGTAGGTAAGTACTTCCTCCTGGGTACACTGTGTGGTATCTCTTCTGTATGATGAAGCTTTCTAATAGGTCTTTTGGAGAGATACAGCTGACCTATCAAAAAGGTGGGTTGTCATGAGAGAGGGAACATACATGAAAACATCACTATGAAGGTTCACAAAGAAGTCCCTTGAAACTGTATTAAGTCTCTCCAGCGTTTAGTTCATATAGGAGGCTACTGTCAGCCAGGGGAAATACTTAAACAACAGAATAGCAGGGTAAATGTACATAGTATCAGCTCCAGTGAGGTCATTGTATCATCAAAAGCATAAAAAGACTAACATTAATTCCCTTAAGTTACAAGAGCAATCACTTATTTGTGGATATCTGGTTTGCTACTTCTTCCTCTGAAGAAATAATAGAAAAGTTAAAGACAGTTGCTTTACAAGCAGTTGGGCAGTATTAGCATTGCAATTTACTTCTTTCAAGAAACTCACATTCCTGCTCTTTCTGCAGTGGGTAGAAAACTCACACCCACCAGACACCCCCAAGGTCTATCTGACTTCTTCACACAATGTAGTGTAATCGCTCTGTACTTCTGCTACAGAAGGTGGCCAACCACATGACTGGTAACCATAGCAGCTGCAATTACCAAAAAATTCCAGTGCTGAGAGCGTACACAAGCCTATTGCTTTAGCAGCACCATCACTTTATTTTCCATGAACAGTATCATTGGGAATGCCTCAAAATATTCCACTGTTTGATGAGGAAAGAGATGCTGTTCATTGCCACATGGAAAACAGCACGTCCCACACAAAAGAGTGTTTTTTTCAGACTCTTAACCATTGTAGTGTCCAAAGATATTTTTCTGGAGTGGTAATCTCAAGTATTCAAACTAAGGTTTCTATTTCTTGTATGGGAAAGATTGGTCCTGGTGATTTTCCGTGCTGGAATCGCTGGTCTTTTTCCTGTCATGTGCTGAGTGTTGCCTGCCAGAGGCTGAGAACTAGCGACAGGCAATAACATTTGGTTCTTTCACAGTAACAATGCCAAAACACAGTAGCATGATACCACTATATCTCAACACTATTATTTCTCTTAGAATCAGTAAACTTTCTATAAGTGGTACATGTGGGTAGGGAATTTATCTTTTTTCTCTTCCTCTTTCTCACTTCCCAGCTGATCTGATTTCACTGGGAGCTTGGAGGAGCTTCTTTCCTTGTAAAAGGCTGCAGCAGGATGGGACTCTCCTGATAAACCATTCTGGACCATGGGATCTATCTCCCCAACACAGCTTTCCCTAGGGACATATATTATTGGCCCTATACATGCAGCAGCTCTGCTGTGCCCACTTCTCTTCCCATTACTGGAGTAAAGAGACTGTGGGCATAGTGGCACATCAGTGCTAACAGAGGAGAGTGAATCACAGAATCACAGAATGGTTGAGGCTGGAAGGGACCTCTGGAGATCATCTAGCCCAATCCCCCTGCTCAAGCAGGGTCATGCAGAACATGTTAGACAGGATCGTATCCAGGCAGGCTTTCAATATCTCCGCAGAAGGAGACTCCACAACCTCTCTGCAACCTGTTCCACTGCTCTGTCACTCTCACAGTAAAGAAGTTCTTCCTCATATGCAGGTAGAACTTCCTGTGTTTCAGTTTGTGCCTATTGCCTCTTGTCCTGCTGCTGTGCACCATTGAAAAGAGTCCAGCCCCATCCCCTTGACACCCTCCCTTCAGGTATTTATAGACATTGATAAGATCCCCTCTCAGTCTTCTCTTATCTAGCCAGGCCCAGCTCTCGCAGCCTTTCCTCACAGAAGATATGCTCCAGACCTCTAATCATCTTCACAGCCCTGCGCTGGACTCTCTCCAGTACTTCCATGTCTCTCTTGTACTGGGGAGCCCAGAACTGGACACAGTACTCAAGATGAGGCCTCTCCAGGGATGAGTAGAGGGGCAGAATCACGTCCCTTGACCTACTGGCAACACTCTTCCTGATGCACCACCTTCTTAGCTACAAGGGCACGTCGCTGGCTCATGCTTAACTTGTTGTCCACGAAGACTCCCAGGTCCTTCTCTGCAGAGCTGCTTTCCAGCAGGTCAGTCCCCAGCCTGTACTGGTGCATGGAGTTACTTCTCCCTAGGTGCAGGACTCTGCACTTTCCTTTGTTGAACTTCATGTGGTTCCTCTCTGCCCAACTCTCCAGCCTGTCCAGGTCTCTCTGAATGGCAGCACAGCCCTCAAGTGTATCAGCCACTCCTCCCAGCTTGGTATCATCAGCAAACTTGCTGAGGAGGCGCTCAGTCCCTTCATCGAGGTCACTGATGAATAAGTTGAACAAGACTGGATGCAGTACTGATCCCTGGGAGACACTGTTAGCTGCAGACCTCCAACTAGATTCTGCAGTGCTGATGACGACCCTCTGAGCTCTGCCCTTCAGCCAGCTCTAAATCTGCTTCACTGTCCACTCATCTATCCCATACTTCCCGAGCTTGCCCAGGAGGATGTTATGGGAGACAGTGTCAAAAGCCTTGCTGAAGTCAAGGTATGACAACATCCACTGCTCTCCCCTCATCTACCCAGGCAGTCCCTCCATCACAGAAGTCCATCAGATTGGTTAAGTATGATTTCCCCTTGGTGAATCCATGCTGACTACTCCTGATCACCATCTTTTCCTCAACATGCTTGGAGATGACATTCAGGAGAGCTGCTCCAACATCTTTCTGGAGATGGAGGTGAGGCTGACCAGCCTGTGAAGGAGGAAGGAGAGTAAAGGCAGCAGCAAAACAGGCCAAGTAGTATCACTCTATGCAGGGTGAGGCAGCACCTGGAAGACCTAAGGCTAGGGTTTTTGATGTTGTGACAGAATATCCTCACACTTTTGGTAGCAAATCTACCATCACATGCCTGTAGAAGCCTGTTATTATCATGCTGGTATATCACCCACTATTGAAAACCTTTAGGTCTCGACAGCATGTCACACTTGGACAGAATCCAAAGCCAGTGACAGTCCAAGACCTGTGAATTATAAGGCCAATTCCTTTATGCTTATTTACACGAAAGCTCACATTTCATCCCAAAGCCAAAAGGCAAAATATACCTCAACATACAACAAATTACAGATGACTCATGAACTCTGAGTTCAAGTCTCTTGGACTCCATCACAAAAACCAAACACCAAAACAGTTGTTTGGCTAGTGGTTCTCTTTCTTTTATGCTTCTTAATAACACAGTTTTCTTAGGAAGGTAAGGAGCCTCAGAAAATTCCATGTTATTATTTTCAACAGTATTTTTTGTTTTAATGGAAGAAACAGAGCAAGTAAGAATTTATCATCATCTAAAACAAAACTTGGGTGCTGTTAATATACTCTCTGCAGAAACCTAGAGTGCTCAAGTGACATCTTTAGAGGACAGATCTGTTTTACTTTCTTGTAGAACAGCGGAGGGACATAAGGACAGCTGCCATTTGGCCAGCACAGAGAATGGCTGATTCAGGTACCTCCAGAAATAAATGTATGAGTAACTACCATGTTAGTCAAGGTGCCATAGCTGTTAGTTGCAACAAAAAGTCATCTTTGCAGACTGGCATAGAAAAAGCTTCCCAGTTGCAACCTCTGCTTTGGTTTGCAGCTTCCTTTACAGATATGAGCCATGATTTGCCCCCAGGAGACCTAGAAGAAATAGCCCTGTTTTCAGGGGAATGTAGAAACTGTGACTGTCTCCTTCCTTCACAAAGGCAAAGAAAAGGCAGGCTCCTCACAAGGCTCCTGTTCTGTTAGGCAAGGCTGGAAATGAACCAGGGACTACCAAAAGATCCCAGCGCTCTGGTTTCACAGAACACCTCGTTATTTAGTCCTCTTCCTGGAACGATCAGGAATTGTTACACACGCAGCTCACATTGGGAGCTCCCCACAAACCTCGTACGAGCAATTGCTTCATGAATCTCAGATTCTTCAAAGGATCTCTGTTTTAAGCATAATACTAGCCATGCCAGAGCCTAACTAGTTTGTTAAAGCTTGGGGAGATGACAACCCATATTAATATGGCTGAAAATTCATTTTATTGCTACAATGTATTTTTATTAGTGCTATAGGATAAGAATTGAATTGTAAATACCGGCATTTTATATTAATATAACTAATTAAACGCAAATAAAAGATAGCTTACCTTAACTTGTTACACATTTTTATGAATCTCTTGTTTAAGTCCTTTTTATTCCCATGGAACAACAACTGTTTGTTGGCTTTTAATTTTGGGGAAACAAATTAACTTAGCATACCATTTTCTCTGAGAAATTTAGCCAAGCCTAAGTCTCTTATTAAAACTGTATTTCCAGTCCATTGTAATTATGTCTTTTCCATCCAGACATTTTCTATTAAGACATGACTCCATTTATCCTGCTGTCTTCCACACAGCAATAATTATTGGGGCAAAAACAAAAAAAAAAAGGTAGTTTTAATTTTTGACTTCTACTAAAAATATTTATTAGTGTGCTGATACCTCTTCTTGACCAAACATATCTTGTAAAATTGCAGACTGTAAATATTAGACAGTATAAATGGTGTCACTAAGCAGTTTGCACGTAGCTAGACAAAACTGATAATAAATGTATTACATCAGCTCTAATAATGTTCATAAATTCATTTAGCAGTCTTCATAATCTTTTCAAAGTGATATTCATAAGTAATTATTTCCCTTGCAGCATTCAGTCTGTCTCACTGTTGAATATAATCTTCACATATATTACTTCTATCTTCACAATGTTAGTATATTACACACTTGGGGAGGAATTGGTGAAGTAACTGCTGGTACAGCGATGACTGACCATCATTCATCTTCCAATACAGCCTTGCTTTAGATGACTTGAAAAAGGACAAGTCAGAACCTATATGTAAAAAAAAAAAAAAAAAAAAGTGGTGAGAGATTCAGATATTTTGTAATTTAGTTGTTTATAAAGGACAAGTAAGCTCTCCATTTGTAACACAGTATACACAGCTATGGGAAATTATGACACAATGCCATCCTTTAATTTGATGTTGCTGGGAAAAGGCCATGGAAGTTGGCTTAGTATTGATGGTTTTTTTGACACTCCAAAGATTCAATAGATACAAATGCATTTTTTGAAAAATCCATGGAAAATGCCAGACTCTTCATCTATTTATTGCCATTGTGAGAGGAAGACTCACAGTTTTAAGCACAGAAGCGCTGCATCTGGTAACGTGCCTGGAAGATCAGACCCTCAATTAGTTGCTGTGATCATTAAGCTGTTCTTTTACTTGTATACCTCTTCCTCCCATACACACTCTGTAATGAAATGCAACAGACTGCTAAGAATGAGGTGTAATGGAAGCAATTCTTGTTCTTTCATTTATAATTTGGATAAAACACTTGCAACTGTAATTCACTTTGAGATATACTGACTCATACAAATCATTCTGTTGAATTTGAACTCAATGACTAACTCTGATTAAATAAGCAGACTCAAGCCCCTTTATTCAGGGGAGAGCATTGTGCCGAAACAAAATTTGTATCCTATATAAACAGAACAGCAACCTGCCTAATTTTTTTCTGTGATATCTTTTCATTAAAGCTGCTTGTTAACTGGCTAAGGGAGGGTTCTGCCACCTGGGTAGGATTGCTGAGGTTGCCCATTCCTTTAACTAAAGCACCACCTGGGAACAGGAGAGCTAGAAGGAGCTTAAAACTGCTGAAAAATTGCTATAGCCTCTAGGAAGCATTTTATAAGATTTCACAGCTTTTTTTTAATTATTATTTTTAATTTATGAATGCTTATGAAAAAAATCAGAAATTATTATTTTAGCTCTGGCTCCAATTCCCACATATGAAAGCTGAAAAACTGAATTCTGCTCAGTCTTCCTTCCACCTTAAGTATCAGCCTTTAATTCCCTCCTTTATAAAAGTTAAACCTCACTCTGTTTTCTCTTTATTCTTCGTTATTAGATTTTGATTGTGTTGCTTTTATTGTCTATCCTCTTTTATGCTCTTTAGTTCTCCAAGTTGTGCTTTCTTTCTTCTGCAGGTGTGTTCTCTCTTCTCCCCCAACAGTTTTCTTGTGTCAGAAGATGATTTGCATATTGTTTATGTAATTTTTTTTCACATTTCTGCTTGTTCCCATTTTAATATCATTTTTACTACATGGAAACTATCTTCTTGCAAATTGACCAAACCAAGACCTAGTTCTTATTCCCAGACAATTGCTCTCATTATCCTAATCCTGTTCCCATTTCGCTTAGAGCAGTAAGATGAGTAGAACTGTGGTGGTCAAACAGAAGTTCCTTGAGATTTTCTTCACTTCTCAGACAGGGACGAGGCATTAACAGCCTCAGGGCAGTACACACAGCCGCATTCCCTGGGTCTGGTCCAGGAAGGAGCAGTACACGCGATCCCAGGCCCTGTTGCTGCATGCCAGCAGGAAAGCAGGACAAGCAGGAAAATGAATAATCCCTCTTAGGGCAGGCAGAAGTTTCAGCTGCCATCTACCAAACAGCAGAACATTTAATTACAGCCCAGCTGGCTTTGGGGTGGGTGGGCTATGGAGCACCGAAAATCTCAAACATCTTCTCCCTAACTTCCCCACTCACACACGCAAAGGAAGAATGGAGCCCACAGGAGAAACCAATGCTCTTCTCATGCACAAGGACAAAACACACTGGCCTGGGTTTCTCAGCAGTCAAATATTTGTCTGGTGGGTTCTCTCCAAAGCTGTTTCCAGCAGCAGGGCTAGACAGTTTCCTGCCAGACACAAAGTGCTCCTCTCCTCCCCTAGCCAATCCCTCCTGTCCCAGAACATGCCAGAGAATATTTTAACATCCATACAGAACCTCATGTTTAAGATTTCATCCAAAATACACCCTTCTACCACCCACTCAGAGCAAACTCATTTTATTTGTCTAACAAGAACAAAGGCCTGAGCTAGTTACCCTGCCAACTTTAGAGCCAGGCTTCTAGGCTTTCACAACCAATTTATAACACCCAAACCCACCCATTGAGCTAATCCCCACACAACTGCCATAAATCATCCTGTGTCTGAGGCATCACAGGAGCCATTACTTTACTTTAACCAATTAAAATAAAAAGAAAGAAAAACAAATAGCTGAAGAGAGGGATAGATCTCCTTTCTTCTTTGCATTCTAGAAATGTGTATTTCAGCAGGTACAGGGGATATATAAAGCAGGATGTGAGGATTAACATGCATATGTAATCAGATAAACAAACATCCTCTCCATATTACTAATTACACAGCCAAGACATTCCAATTTAAGGAGTAAAAAATAATAAAGGAATTTCTTTTGTGTTGTTAACTCAGAAAAAAAACTATAGAGAGGTATGAAAGAAATTGTCATGCAAATAAGAGTTTGAAGTTGGACATACAGTGTTGCGCCTGTACCCTAATGCAGCCAAAATAATTTTTCTGCAATTGCCAAAACAGTATTTCCTTGAGAGTCAAAGCATGCTGTCAGATACATTGTAGTGGCAGAAGGACTGATGAGAACAGAGTTGAGCGTTTCCCTGCAACAAGGCAATGTCAGCAGACCTGCTGTCAGTACACTGCCTACTGCTCAAAGGGTAGCATTCATCACTGAACTCCCTAAGCCTATATTTAGAAAGATAGAGTAAATACACTGCCAGTTCATTTTTCTGTGTTGACAATGTGCCTACAGGTATCCCCTAACTCTGTTAGCAATCTCCCAAACTCTTAATAATCTGTAAAACGCATACACACCCTGTAATCCAGTGCTAAAAGTAAGACTATCCAGAATAAAAGTTTCCAGACACAAAGGGAAAAGCATGTACTTCCAGACTGCATGATTTATTGCAGATTAGCAATAACAACCAATGAACAGAGAAATAAAAAATAAATCTGAAACAGAATGAGAAAGAGCCTCCACCTCGAATCCTCTCACAGCCTATTGCTCCACAGATAGTCAGCCAGACTTTTCATCTGAAGACTGCTATGCAGAAAGCACACCATTCCCATGCAAAGATGACTAAAACTCTGACTATTCAATCTACTAAGCCCCTCAAATGATCCTAAATAAATACACCACTTTCCAGAAACCCCTCAAGGTCAAACATTTCACAAAGCCTCCCTTTGCTGGCCAACTGCTAGCTATTTTCCTTCCAGAAGAAAGCTCATATGCACTCTAATAATATTTTATCCAACTGATCCTAAAACTTCAAAGAAGTTATTGCCATCTACATGTCCTTGGGACCAGTTCCCCGACTAGAACATTTTAGTTATATTTTTCCATATTTACAGTATTTTAAATGTTAAGAAAGAGCAGGAATTATTTACAGAAGCAAAGATGGGTGATAACAAGAGTATTTGCAAACATGGTACAACTAACAGTCTCTTCCGGCCTTTTTCTTTTGTTTGAATGAGTGGGCGGGTAAGGAATATTAAGAAAAAAATTAACTTGTAGGTTTGTGTTAGCAGCTGAAGTCCATGCTGCTACAGCTACTCTGCAGCCGGCACTTGATATATATAGTTTGCCTGTGCTGTGCCTGCACTTCTGACTGCTGTATGCATGTACTGTTTATTTAATCACTTTGCTCTTTGCAATAAATTGGTTTCAAACTCATATTTTCAGTTGTACACACAGGAAAAAAGAGACCATTTCTCATTCATTTATTGCTAACTGCTACCAACTATCTGCCTATCTGCTTGATTTCTGGCCCCAGTAGCATGGAACATAGCTTCTTGCTGTTTGTCCTCTGTGTGTCCACCACAGGTGTAAGTCTGCTACAGTAAAAAGCCCCTTCACGTTACTGGGCAGATTTGCAAGCATATAGAGTCACAGGAAACCATACAGAGTCACACAGGAACCCAGATTCAAAGCAGAGAAGCCCATCTTTAAGTTAAGAGACCTTTTCAAAAATCACATTCTTGCTATGAAATGGGTGGTAGTGTGAAAGCTTGAATATAAATCTGACCCAAACTTTCCCAGTGTTTCAGGATGCTTGTATATGGTACTTCAGCCTAACAAGTTAGGGAGAGAAAATGCAATTTTGATTTAATGTGCTGCACATTCTTACAAAAAGGAAAACAATCTGAGAGCCAAAGTCAGCAGAAACAGAAAACTCTCTTAAAATTTCTGATAAATTAATTTCTCATAAATACACAAACTCCTCTCTCCTAAGAAAGTATACATAAGAATACCACCTCTATTTAGCCAAAAGAAGCAGAACAGTTACTATGGTCCCTTGTATGAGAAGAAATAAGACATTTCTTTTTCCTCCCTCATCCTGAAGATATCTTCATCATGTTCTACAAAGAGCTCAGCATCACATGAGGACATTGTTAACGAATGCCTCTAGGCTTCAAAGGGCAGAGTCTCAAGAGCTCTATGATTAAATATAATAATTTGCAGTTCTGCATTTCCTTCTATCTAAGGATCTCAGTTGTTTGTATAGATTGCTGTGAATTAAGCTCAGTCTCTCGCATGAGTGAGTTATCTATGGTAAATACTGTATACCCTAGTGGCAAGGACACTCTCCCAAGAGGTCAGAGATGGGTTTAGCTGCTTTCGACTGGGAGAATGGAACTCAGATGTCCAATATTGTGGGTAATTCTCTAATCAGCAGTGTATATTAATGGGGGGAAAGGAAATACTCCCAGCGCATCCTCCAGCTCTTTTGGAAAAGAAAAAGAGGACCTCTTTCAGCTTTTTCAGAGAGTCACAGGAGGCCCAATTTTCAGGGAAGGCAGATGCCAAGCAGTGGATCCCAAGGGGATGAACGGGCCTCTTGGAAGACCAGAAAAAGACTCCTAAGGAACTGGATTTAAGGCTCACCTGTCCTCAGCATTTCCATGTTGATTAGATTGGGTGAAATATAGGAAGCAGGTTTGTTTGGATCCTGTTTGAAAGGAAATGCACTATATGTAAAGCCCCAACGTCTAATACAGGGCTCTAGATTTTATGTGGTCCATTTGGTCTCATCCTCCTCCATGACTAAGTAACTGAAGTAACTGAAGAAGTGTTATAGAGCGGCCTGACAAAGCATGTTTCTCCTCTGTCTTCTATTTCACCAACTGCTTCTCCGTCTTCAGCAAAAGCAATTACTGGCAAAATATTTCAAGACACAAAAAAAATGAACACAAAGGGAGCCTTTTTTTTTCTATTTAATGTGAGCAATAAAGTTGACCGGCTAAGAAGATACAGCATCTCTGAGTGTTCTAGCTGCTTTAGTGTGAGAGATCAAAAATGAAAAAGATTTAGAACTCAAATCCTAGAAGCATAGGTATGAAATGCCACAGTACCATCAGGCTGAAAGTTTCAGTGCCAGATGTCTTAGCTAAGGATTTAACACCTCCTCCCCCCCAAATCAAGTAGACTCCTCATGCAACTTTTTGTTAGTAAGATGTTTTAAGTAGCAGTAAGGTCATGTATCAAATAGCTGCATGTTCCAGTTGTGAAGTTCAGATCCCTTTTTGTTCAGACCTCTCTCTCATTTTAACTGTTTTGAGCAGGAAATCCCACCAATCTGTAGGTAGTAGAAAAGTCCAGTGAAGCAGAATCATGGTAATTAGTCGGTTAGCTTTAATTAACGTTAAGTTGTTAAGTAATGTAGTGAATTGATAAAGTATACATAGTTTTGAAGGCTGCTTCTGCACTCTTTCCAGCACTATTTGATGTATGCTAGAGACACAATAACAGAATTTCTTTCAGCAAGATAGGAAAAGAAACACATGGTGTAGGCAGGGTGGCTGATGAAATCCTGCTGGAGGGGGAGGTCTGAGACATGTCCACATCCAAGCAGCTAAGAGGGAATGAATTCACACAGCCAATAAGAAAGAATATCCAAAGGTCATGAGGTAGCTAAGCAACAGAGAGGAAAAATCCTCCATTGTGTTATTTCCAATTGGAGAAAAAGGCAAAACCTCACACTTCTTGTATTTAACGACAGTACTTTCCTTTGGATAGATAGCATTGCTGTAGCGAGGGGGATCCAGTTTTACTCTTGTTGCTGAGTTGCTATGCGACATTAGGCAAATGAACTCAGTGTCTCCACCTAAAAAATTTGTATGGTATATCTCAATGTATATAACATAACTTGAAACCATAGCAGGGCTGGGAGGTCTACATTTGTACACTGCTCTAAGACCCCCAGGTTAAAGGGGGAACAGAAACTGAGATTAATAGGATTATTTTGTGTTTATTTCTAATAAGAAGACGCACAGTAGGAACCATTTTGACATGTGTTAGTGTAGGTGGAAATGACTCATTTGCCGATTTGGAATCTCGCTTCTATAGACTGGCTGCTGCAACAGTCCTAAATAAATCCTATAAAATAGATCTTGAAAAATAAACAGGGAATCTTGTCACCCTGTTACTAATTAACTGAATGTGTTTAATGTGTACATAAAAACACATCTATCTTAATTTATAGATATGTGCACATACCTACACCCTTATATTGTATTCATTCTTAAAATTGCCTGCATACTGTATAGCTAATGTCAAAGAGTACCCACTGTTTTTCCCACCATACTTGTGAATATCACGACAGGACCCAGGCAATACCATATAAAAATTTCCTGAACATTACCTGCATACCTTTTAAGAGATCTTGTATATCCAAAAGGGTGTTCAGCAAAAAAAAAAATGTATCCTAATATTGTGGACAAAAATATAAGTGACAAAAATAAGGGCTGGATGAAGAGCAGAAAAGGCAAGGAATGAAGATCAGAGTTTAGTTCCTGATTCCTTCGTGGATACTCTAGCCCACAGGCTGCTGGGCAGTGATAGCAAAGTTTTTACAAGAGAGTGCTGGGCCAGTTACACAGCTGAGACCATTAGCCCCTGCTAATGATTGTCCTCAAGAAAGGCCTGCTGGCTGCTCCTTAGGTCCAGCGTTTCCATTTCCTTGCCTTGGGTTTGTGCACGCAAGTGCAGAGTGGATATAAAGTATTTAAGAGTTTGATTTGTATCTTCAGATGCTTGGCTCAAATATCCTTTACCGCAAAGGGTAGGAGCAGTGAAGTGCCTTCCTGGGCAGTCGCATAAGAGCCACCACTAATATTGTACAAACCTTGCCCACCATTTCTTTCCATTGCAATGGCAACATGGTCACGATTTCAAAACTGTGGGTGCTGCTCACGTGTTTCCTGATAACATGGTGTCTCCTTTCTTCCTTTGCTGGGCAGCTCTGCGATGGGCTATGCCTGCCCGGCTGGGGCACGACATGGGCACCTAGGGTGGAAGCACAGGGCAAAGGCGCCAGCTCCTCGCTGGGTGCTCCGTGGTGACCAGCCACCGCCTACTCAAAGCAGCAAGCAAAGCAGCCACCCACCTGAATCAATACACAAGGAAAGACATGTCAGCCGCCTGGGAGTTTCTGTTTGCATCCAAGCATCCGAGATCCAAGGCTTCTCTTGCCTGCTCCTGCACTCAGGTGCTAAAGCAGCTGTTAAGAGGCAGTTAATGAGCGAGCCACTCATTTCTGTCAAGCTTTATGTTGATAGAGGCAAACCCAGAGGTGCAGGCAAGAACATTTCAATAGCAGCCCTTGCCTGACTTAAAAACGAGGGCCTAATCGTTCTGTAAATTAAAATGACCTAATTAGCCAACAGGCTTGGACATTTTTCTGGTTAGAAAAGGATTCTTTAAGCAAAGACCTGCTCTGAGGCCACAGTTACAAATATTGATGGTTTCCACAAATCTTCCTTTACAGAACACCAGTGTGTTAAAATATTGAAGAGAACCTACAGCTAAAGCAGCTAAATCCCTTTCCAGGCTGCTTTAAGTGAGCCTCCTAACACAGGTCCCACGGGAGTTAACTAACCAGACCTTCTTTCTTTATCCCTACTAAGAAGAAAAACTGTTACCAATAAGTCTACAGTTATTTTATCAGCTTCATAGTCACCACTTCCATAGTCCTTCAAGTCTCCAAGCACCTTCCTTGAGTGGGATCTCAGAGAATTTCCCAAGGTACAGAGCTGGAATTACGTTCATTTCTGTAACAATTTATCAGCTATTTATGCAGGTCCAAGCCCCACAGTGTCTAGAGACCACTCAAAGGTGCTTGGACGCCTGGAGACACAGGGCATTGGGCAGCATTTTCAGAAGTGCCTTGACACCTCATCTCCAGTTAAGTAATTGGAAAGCACTTGTATCTTGAAACTCTTTTAACTCTGTCTTATAATTTTAACTGTCTCTTATAACAAATCTTGTAAGTGTTCAAAAGAGAGCTATGGATGCACAGAATAGGCATCTGAGGCCTACTCTGAAGACAAAAGTATAAAAGCAAAAATAAAAGCTAGCCATAGCGTTTGAGTGCTCTATAAACTAAAGAACAGCCCCGCATGAAGCTTATTACTGATTGCTTTGCGTAACTGCGTTCACACATCTTTTCTGCAGAAGACAGATCATGTCAGTTATGGCTCCTGCATTGTGTGAGTGGGGGGCAGCTGGGGGCATGAGTGTGTGACTTGCTGAAATGAGACATAAGCCCTTGAGAACAGCTTAATATCTTTCAGGGGTTTGGTCCAGCCTTCAAATAGGAGACTTTTGTATTTCCTTGCGTCTGGTCAGGACTGTGCTATTACCAACCAGAAAATAATCTCTTCCTTTATTATTTTGTCCTTGTAGTGACCATCGAGATGGATGTGATTTCAGGCACTAGCACTGTTTCCTCAGCCTGAATTTTCCTTCTCTTCTCTAGGAAGATACATGTGGAGGATCAGACAGGAAAAAGTACTGTTCCTTCCAGTGATCTGGGAAGGATAACGAAAGAAACATTTTAGAAGTAAAACTATCCCCAGTTGGAAAGCAAAGATTTGTCATGAGAAAATATAATGTCAGGAGAAATTGCTAAATTCTGCTGAAAAATATAATGAAAAACACCTGCAATGTAGCTCCCTAAGGAAAGTAATTAAATGAAAAAGATTGGTGCTTATTAGAACTTACAGACTCCTAGCAAAATTTAAGGCATTTTCTCTCACATGACTTATTTGCTTGCTATTTTAAGGAAACATATTTTTCCTTTGTTATACTGATTAGATGATAAGAGTAACTGACTTCCTGTGTTACTTTCGGTAAATCACGTATGTCTATAACCTCCAAAATAGGCATATGCTAAATTATTTACAACTTCTGCGCATCAGTACCCAAGAAGTCCATTCCTATGTTCAGCTGTGTGCCTTACTTGCCATGGAGGCAGCATGCTCACATATGGCCTATTTTCTTGTACAAATAAGACATGTGCAATGTCATTTGAATCCATTTTTGAAAATCAGGCCCTATATTTTAAACTTCTCTTCTAAAATGCTGGCATTTACCTATTTTACAGCATGTGCAGGATACTTTGCAAATACAGAAAAATAATGGTCCTGATCTGGGGGGTGTAATATAGAAGGAATAAAAACACATAATAGAGAAGAAAGAAAGAGCCAATGTGCAAGCAAGCAGAGTAATCACAATACCTGTACATACCTAACTGTTTTCTTTTAATGTAATGATTATTGGCAATTATTTTTTTTAAGTTCACCATACTGATACTTTTCTTGCCTCTAGGTGACAAAAACACCTAGAATGCGTACTACAAAATGAAGGAAACGGGATGGCTGATGTCATGGTTAGAGGCAACTGAACGTTGGTTTGCAGAAATAGGTGCTGCCCCAATCTACAGATTTTGTATCTTACGTCATTTAAGCTTTTTAGAGCTAGTCAGTAGTTATGTGTTACACTATTTTTCAGGTGCCTGACTTGAAGTTTTGAAACTGCAAGAGATACTGAAGAACTAAAGCAAGGAGAAGCTGGGACTAGAAGATGCACAGTGCTTTTAATCACTGAGTATTGTGAAAAATCTAGTCCAAACTCTAATCTGGATACTTGAAATCTGTGACTTCTCTGCACCTTCTGCTCTCTGTTCCTCAGCTCCACATTCATGAAATACAGGTAGCATCCTACCTTCTCAGAGGGTTAGCAAGAAAATAGATTAGTTAATATTTGTGAAACAGTTACTAACTGTAGTGGTAAGCACCACAGTAAAACTCATGAGGAAATTAATTGCCTTCAGAGCAGATAGTATGCAGTCAATAAGGCATGGAGACACACTACAAACAGCAAAGGGAAAAAATACTGAGCAGCTGCTCATTAAGTGAGCACCATTCATCTTGTGCATCGAATGAGTCAAGGGTCCTGTGGAGTGGTTTATGATCATAAAATTAACAGTTGTCTTTTAACACCTACATATGGGTGATCTTAACCCTGCCATTTCTGATTTTTGCAGGCTTGACTTTGAAATCTTTTCTGGGGAGGACAGAGAGGGCAACATATATAATTACCCAGGTTCTAAAAGGAGAAATTCCATCATGTGCCATCAGACTGACACACATCATCTGGGACATTTAGATCCCCTACATAGACCCCTGTCACTTAGACTAACAACTGGTTGCAATAATCCTTCATCCTTGAGATGTGGAGCAATGGGGAGGTTCAGAAATCTTGGCTTTCTGTGCAGGTTCTGGGGAGGGTGATTGCTTATAGAAACAGACTCCTCTACCTTCCATCCACCCAGGCCCTCTGAGCCCTCCCTTCCAAATGGTCTGTGTCTTGTCTCTTGATCCACTCCATCTCATTGTCCAGATTTCCGTCTGACTCTGTGTTTCTGTTGTCAGCTTCTTCCTCAAGATCTGGCTCATGCCTAGTTTCTCATCTAGGGCACTTTGTCCAATTTTGTTAGTCATCCCAGCCAGTTTCTTGGTTGCTTTCCCTAAATGATGTGAACTCTGCCTCTGATTCTTGGAGTCTTATAAGCTCTGTCTTTCTAGCTGCTAATACTACCGTTGCCAAGTTAGTTTTATATTTCTCTTCCCCATCTCCTCTTTTCATTCTGTTTTCATGACCACCCATTAGTTTCTATTTTCAGACAATGGAAATTCTCCTAAAAAGCCAATTCTAGCAATTCTGGCTAAGAAAAATACTCAGTATTGAGAGATGATCTAAAAGTCCCATGTTCTGGCAACACTGCAAACTGGTAATCTTGTTTATTACGTGCTAGAGATATACACAAATAAGTCCTGTGATCAGCTCCTGTCACAGAGTGGTGTTCTGTTTCAGCAGTTCTCTGTGATTTTTGGTAGCATGCTTTGCATATCCCGAGTGTAAAGAAAATCACTGTAGGCACTCAAGTCATTAGCTCTACATGGCTTTCCTTAAACACTTATACTTCCAGGAAATGAAAGAGGATTGCTTACTAAAAACTGCAAACAACATAGGTACATTTGGATTTTTGTCTCCAGACAAAGATAAAATTAACATTTCCTGACTTGACTTCTAAGGACAGTCTGGCAATGGAGTGAAAGGGGGAAAAAGTATTTTCATGACCTTCCCAAGCCTCCCTTCCATCTTCAGGCTAAAATTGTGAGAAGTAAGAGTGACTAGATGTGGTGCCAGTAAAGGCCAATCTGACAGGGCAATAAGGAATGCTCAGGAAAGGGTTAGTACAGGACACTCCCCAGTAAGCTGCAGCTTAAGGACTTCTTGAGCTTTGCTGTATCTGCATTTATTTAAGAGCCTGGACAGACCTTTCTTCCACAAATGCAGCCAGTAAGTTTTGGGAGGTTTCTTAATACATGTATTCTTCTGACATCCAGGGCAAACCAGAACTCATAGCCACAAATAATGCTTTATGGGAGAAAGCACTGCCTCTTATATCCTCTGAACATGTGAACTATCTGGGCTTGATTCATCAGAGCACATGTTAAGTGAATACAAAATTATTAGCATTCAAGGGAGCTATGGGAAGGCAGATGCAGGAACCATGATCTCACCCAGCAGTCCTGTATGGTCAGTGGCATTCTCCGACAGCCAGGCAGGCAGCAAGTCCTGGGCCTTTTACTCTGAGGTCTCTGGCAATTTTGCTGAGAGTAATTAATTGTCAGGCTGTTGTCTTTAGTCTGTGACTCTTTGCTTTAGCAATCTGCAGGTCACCTCCATCCTGATTCCTCTGTGACCTTATAATAGTCTTCTTTTCCCAGTCCAAGAAGAATTACAGTTACTGGCTGGACACTGACCTGAAGAGCTGGGGGAACGTCCACCATAATGACCCAGTAGTTCATTACAACAAAGTAATAGAGAAGAAAAAATGCTTGTGAATATAGAAATAATTTGCAAATGCTTCCAGTTTTATTTATATCCAGTACATCCAATTTGATGTCCTACTAAGGATGTTGGTGTCAGGAGGTTGCAGGAGTAACTGACACATCTTCACAATACAGATCAGCTGCCAAATTTATTTTTGCAGTTTACAGCTAACAATCAATCATATAGTTGTTACTTCTTTTATTTAGATCATTTGGATAATTAAAATAGCATGAATTCCATAGTGTCAGCAGGTCTCAAACAGCCCACCTGCTCACCCTGCAACATCTTTCAGAGATCAGGAAACAAAACAAAACAAAACAGTGAATAATACTAGAAGAAGGAGTCCAAATAACTCTTATTTTAAGTTTCATGGTTTTTTAATGACGAGGTCATACAGCCAGCAGTGTGATCAATGCAAATAATACAATATGCCTTTGGAAAAAGGCCAATGTCTGTCTATGGAAAGGGCAATTAAGGGAACTGTTTCATAATAATGCACTTGACGGGTACATAGCAGGGATCCCAAAGCTCTTTACCACGAGGAGCAATTATTCTCTGCAGAAGAACAGTGACTCAAGTTGCCAAGTGACACTACAAGTCAATGGCAAGTCCCTGGCTATGTCTGCGTGGATGTGCTGTCCACCCTTTGAACTCTGTCTTGCTGTCAAGCATACTACATATATGTTAGCCTCATTTTGCCATAATTCAGTAAGCTTGTCACCAGTAAATAACTAGTGTTAACAACCGTTCTGCATTTAGCTGACATGCACAGCGCTATGATAAGCATGGCCAATCACTGCTATCTCTGTTAAGAAGCAGGAAAAAAAAAATCCACAGATGTTACATTGTGTCAGCTTGCCTAACCACTTCTAGTAATTAATTCTGCAGACTATTTTTGACTTAATCTACAAAAACTGCATCATTTCTTCCTATTGCTTGTTCTTTGTTTATTATATATACTGTATGTTTGAAGATCACAGGCAATACAGAAATGCTGGAGCACAAACAGCACTGCCAGCAGGCAAGCTCCAAAGTTTTCTTAGTTCCCTCTGTGAATTTTCATGTTATGGCTATGAAAATGGGTAAGAAGCTTCTCTGTCATCAGAGGTCTTGTGAGTCTCTCTACAAGAGAAGAAAGTGAAGAAAGTTTTGCTAGTAGGGAACACTTGCTTTTTCAAACAGTAGATAAGGCAAAAACAGATGATGACAAAAGGTAGGGGCAGATGAGACAAGGCTACGGTGAAAAGTAACAACCTAGAGAAGGACGGACTGCAAAATAACAGAAATTTCTGGGAACCTCTGAATGTAAATTGGGAATTTCTAAATCATCAATAAGGTTGAGCAAAGAGACACTGGTAGATTTTTTTCCCCCATACCTTGACTCCTGGGATTGGCTTTTGTAAGAATTCAGCACCTCAGTACTCGGCTCCCTTTTCTGTCCTTATGGCACACATCACCCATAGACTGAGTATTAGGAATCAGGAGCACTGACCTCACACTACAGATGGACAGAGCTCAAGTTTTAAGTGCTCTGTTAACTTTTAAATGGACTCAAATGATATAAAAGCATGTTAGATTTTGAGAGTAAATGAAATTGTCCTATCGACAGTATTTGTATTTCCATCTGCAGACTCTCAGCTCTAGCTCTGTCCATAGCTCACTAGAGTACAATTATATGTTTGCCCACTATGGCAATCAATATGCTCACTCTGTAAGTGGAGTGGCTGATAACACCTTCTGGTTGTGCTGCCATTCAGAGAGACCTGGACAGGCTGGAGAACTGGGCAGAGAGGAACCTCATGAGGTTTAACAAGGGCAAGTGCAGAGTCCTGCACCTAGGGAGGAGTAACCCTAGGCACCAGTACAGGCTGGAGACTGACCTGCTGGAAAGCAGCTCTGCAGAGAAGGACCTGGGAGTCTTCGTGGACAACAAGTTAACTATGAGCCAGCGACGTGCCCTTGTAGCTAAGAAGCCAATGGTCTCCTGTGGTGCATTAGGAAGAGTGTTGCCAGTAGGTCAAGGGACGTGATTCTGCCCCTCTACTCATCCCCGGAGAGGCCTTATCTTGAGTACTGTGTCCAGTTCTGGGCTCCCCAGTACAAGAGAGACATGGAAGTACTGGAGAGGGTCCAGTGTAGGGCTATGAAGATGATTAGAGGTCTGGAGCATCTCTCCTGTGAGGAACGGCTGCGAGAGCTGGGCCTGGCTGGAGAAGAGAAAACTGAGAGGGGATCTTATCAATGTCTATAAATACCTGAAGGGAGGGTGTCAAGGGGATGGGGCTGGACTCTTTTTAGTTGTCCCATGCGACAGGACAAGAGGCAACAGACACAAACTGAAACACAGGAAGTGCTACCTGAGTATGAGGAAGAACTTCTTTACTGTGAGAGTGACAGAGCACTGGAATAGGCTGCCAGAGAGGCTGTGGAGTCTCCTTCTCCGGAGATATGCAAAACCTGCCTGGATGTGATCCTGTCCAATGTGCTGTAGGTGACCCTGCTTGAGCAGGGGGATTGGGCTAGATGATCTCCAGAGGTCCCTTCCAACCTCAACCATTCTGTGATTCTGTAAGGGTTAGTCCAAAATCCCAACATTTTTATGGCCTTGTTGGCCCAAGAACCCAGGAATTCTGGAGCCTGAGTTTTTATTTAGGCTAATGGGAAATGCCAAAGAAGAGAAATGCAAACTGGAAACGGTACAGAATAAAAGTTAAAGTAACATTTGATTTAGATGTCAGGGAGATATGGGAAAGGAGTGTGGAAAAGACTGATAAAGAAATCAGCAGAAGACACATGAAAAAAAGTCTTGAAAGAAAAAAAAAGCAATTCCAGAAAATCAAAGGGGGACAATGGAGCAAAGAGGGAAGAGGCAATGTTTAGAACTGAGAGATTACAGGTTATTCCTTGGGATCTCGCCCACTGTCAATAACACCTCCCCAAACCTGCCCCACTCTCCCTTGTTCTGGGGCAGAAAGCCATTGCCTTCTGGAATCAGAGATGGTCACCCAGAGTCCTCTCCTACCCTTCTTGAGTAACCATCAACAACAACAGCCATAATCACAAAGCAAACCTCTCCACCAGCTAAGGAAAGCCAGCCACACAAACTTACCTTTTGCATGTCTGCCCGAGGCTGTTGGGGCAAGCTAATCACATCAACACAGCCTGAGCAGCAGCTGCCAGCTGCTCTCGCTACAGAGAGCCAGCAGCAAGCAACTGGAACAGGACCTCTCAGAGATCTCTAGCCACCTAGGACATGGTGGGGGGAGCTTAGCTTCTGTTTGCTTATTCATCTGCAAAATCTGGATCTAAGTTGCCCGGACCATTTTCACACTGCTGTTGGTTGGAAACCAGCCAACAGTTGGCTGTATGGAAAGGTTGCTCACCTGTTGCTCATCTCCTCTTCAGGATTTCGAGGCTAGAGGCTGTGACAAAAATGGATTATGTGCCTTTTGCAGTGCCTCACTAGAACTCCCACAAGGTGCTGCACTGAGTTCTTCGCAGTTACAGAGTAATGAAGTAGTTACAGACATCTACAAGCAAGAGATAAAAGTGTTACAGACCTTGGGAAGGAAGCTAAGGATCAGAGAAAAAATAAGTATTGATGTCTTGTTTGAGATTTGCTAATCATTGTCATTTTTAAGGTGAGTTTTTGTCATTTATCTTAAAGTTCTTGTTTCTGGAGTCATATGATTTTATGTGGGCTGAACACAAAATCTACATACTTTGCCCTCAGATTTGTGAAGATAGACCTTAAAATGTGAATTCTAAAAGCTCATTTCCAAAACTTAAAACAGAGGCTTCCCCTTCCTTTCCAAAGTCTCTCTCTCTTTTTGTCTTTTATTCAGTGTTTGAATTTGCCACTATTGGGACTCACGTTCACTGGACTTTTCCCTAAATGCCAGAAGGCTAAGCTAACCACCCAGTGAGCTGGAAATGGATACAAAGGCCAAAGCTAAAGCCAGAAAGGTAAATAAATGTGACAGTAATATTTTGCGGTCAAGATGCAGTGTTCAAATCTAATAAAAATAAGAGAGGAAGCAAAAAGAGTCTTCCTTTGAAGAGTTCTGGGTTGAAAAGCCTGGAACTAATGAAGAGTTGACTTGAAATATGAAAAACTGATGTTTGAGTTCAATGTGTGTTGGAGTCCCTTCACTGTTTATTCTGGAAAGCTAATTTTCAGTCTTCTGCTCCAACATTACTGCCTGCCCTGTTCTGCATTATATGCTATTTATGTGATTTCTTTTTCATATGACTGTCTTATTCAGTTGCCTGTGAGCTTCAAAGCTGCTGATCCTAGTTCTTATATCCTCACATACAATACAGGTTTCATATGAGACTCATAAATCAATATTGCAAGCTTTCATCCTTCACCTGCATCTAAATGAACTTTGGGCAATTACAGAGAGAAGACAGAGGAGGACAGTGTGATGGACAGGATTGGTCTGAATTATACCACATATATTTTTGTAAGTGTTTAAGGGAAAGGTGGGAATGCCTTTGACTGGTGAAACATCACGAAGCATGTAAGCACCAAGAGAGGTTTGCATATGGTAACAAATCTAGTCATTGAACACACAAGTTAAATTGCCAGTGCTGGTTCTTCCCGGCCTACAGAAAAGCAAAAGGCTCAAAAAAAAATTCCCTGCTCTAATAATTACATTTGGTCCTTTATTAGTGATGGGTAGCTGTCAGGAATGTGAAATAGGAGAAGCTTTAAGATACATGTAACTCCAGAAAATTAAAAAAGAAAGAATTCCCATTTTCCATATGCAACATAAAGGTCACTCTCTGAAGGCTAGGGGGTTTCATGATGTTAATGCACATCTGCGTTATGACTATTTCTACATGGACTGTCACATTCACCAGTCTCTGACAGATTACTCTTTAGGGCCTGATTCAACAGACTCTCCATCCATCCTTCACATGGAGGAAGGTCGTTTGAACACTGGCAAATTCTATATCTGCAGGAAACGAGGCAGAAGCAGTATCCACACCTGGAATATAAAAACTAGACTGTAAGAACTAGTCTGTAAGTGTGTACAGGACAACGGAACGTCCTGGGCAAAAAAGGAGAACGCGCATGCGTGCATGCCGCACACCGAGACCCTGGCATGCAAACACACAGACGCAAGCCTGGCACTTACAACATTTACTAGTATCCTTGGCTGTGGCAGATTTTTCATTTTCTCTGGGGGATATTAGCAAGGACAAGAATTTTTGAAGAGAATCTCCATCAAAAACTATTAAATATTTATTTGGTTGGAGCTGTCAGTACCAAGAAAGAACAATTCAGTGAGAGTGTTTGACACATTATATGAAGTGGCTGATAACCTTCAAACTGTGGCCCTAGAAGCAGCCCTGCTTGGAGAATTAATGCATTCCCCCAGGACAGAGATAGGATAGAGCAGGGGAGGAAGGGCATGAGCATCACTGGGAAGGGACAGAGTAAGGAGGCTCCGGCAGGGCAAACACAAGGCTGGGAAGGGAGCTGCAGAAGGTAAGGACTTTGATCCTTACAAATAGCCCTGTCTGCTGCTGTGTCTTCTGCAAGGACCTCTGCATGCTTTTGCATGAGGTGGTTGGTTACTTAATGCCTCTCCAGCCTTACAGATTGTAGGCCTGTAAGGCAAGAAGCTTGTCTTGCTGTAACCTGCTCCCACTCTATCCTTATGAACAGTGTGGGGGAGAGAGGAGCAGGCACAGCACGCTCTTTCAGGTCCCTTCGCAGGCTGTCAAAACCAGCTCTGTTCGTCACCACTGTAGGAAAGACAGAGGAGCAGTGAACATGCAGCACTCTCAGAAATAGCACAGCTAAACATCTTCCTCTGTGTTGTTTCAAATGCACAAATAACATCTTGCATTATCGACTAGCCTTGCCCTTTCAGTCCGAGCTGCCAAGTCCTTAGGAGCTCATCACGTCCAAGGAACAGAGGGAAGTGAGGGCAGATGGATTAAGAGAACAAAGAAAAGTTCGTTTATGCAGGTTCAGTCCTGCAGCTGCTGAAGGTACAGAAAGTTTAGTTAGCAATATGGTTGAAATTCGATGCTGAATTGGCACTGCATGGACCTCTGACTCTGGGCATTTCTTGTAGCTGTTGGCCATGTTTCTGTCATATCCAGTCTTCCCTTTGTGCTCCTGTAAGGAACAGACCAGCTGCTCCTTCTGTGGGTTTTACAAGGAGTCTATTGCAGAGAGCTCTTTGCTGGGCATACAGAACCTCAAATTACTGCTGCTAGGCCAAAGCATACTTTTTTTTTTTTTTTTAATGGAAAAATCCATCAGTTAGGGCCAGGAAAACTGTGTGGTTTCTGCAATAGCTGTTTGTCTGGCCGTTTTGAACCATTCTCCCTCTCCAGAGACTTAGAAGCTGGTTCTTCAGTGGAGGGGCTTGCCACAAGTCCTGTTTCTGGTTGCTACCTTTTTAGAGGATCATTTTAAGAGGAGAAATAAGTTGGTATTTGAAGCAGATCCCCAGCTGGTGTCCGTAAACAGTAGTCTATAGTTAAGGCTGCGATGACCACAACTTCTTTCTTTCTCTCCATCTGTTATGCTGCCCAAAGGGGCAAAGAAAATGAAGAGAGCTTCAAAAAGGAGGAAAAAGTCCAGGTCTCAGAGATTAAAAATTCCTCATTTCAAATTATGCATCTATTCAGCATTTGGGCCTTTACTTGTAAGTGTGTTATTTTTCCACTATGCTGAAACAAATACATGACATTTTATGAAAGAGCTTCAGGCAGGTTTTCAAGCTTTATTTTTCTCTCCCCCACTTGAAAAACAGCAACCATGAGAATAAACGGCTAATCAATCTTCAAGGGCATCTATATATCCCCTGACAGATTTTTCAGTGAATTTAGTGCTGTTGTGATAGGCAAAGGGCAGAGTTTTGTGTTACCAGTCTTGGCACATACATGGTAATATACACATGTGAACATGCTTCTGTGTCATCAGGAAGAGCACTGAGATCAAGGCAGTGCACGTCATTTTGCTGTTATGTAAAATCTCAGTGCACCCACCATACGCTGTTTGAGTATCCACATCTTGGGAAGGCTGTAGCAGAGTTAAAGAAGAGCAACTAAAATGACTAAGGGCTGGAGCAGCTGCCTCATAAAAAGAGGCTAAAAAGGCTAGGACTGTTCCGCTTGAAGAGGAGAAGACTGAGGCTGGATATGATGAAGGTTTACAAACCGCAGAGACAGTAGATAAAATACGTACATGAAGGTTTTTCACAAAACGCGGCAATACAAGAGTGAGAGTGAGAGTACTCCATGCATCTAGCAGGAAATCTATTTAAAACATTTTTTTTTCTAAATTCTTCTTTATAGAGAGGGTATGAACTTCTGGACCTTCCTGCCACAGGAGGCTGTGGAGTCAGAGAGCATCAGTAACTTCGAAAAGCTGAGATGAATTCACCGACAACAGGTCCACATGTGGAGACTGAAGTGTACAGGCAGTTATGCGCCCTCTGACATCCCGAATACAATCCTTGTGGTTGTCAGTAAAGTTCAAAGGGGAGTGAACTGCAAAAGGTGGCCAGGTTCACATGCTTTCCCTAAATAGCATCTCCTGCCATTGCTTGACACAGCAAAATGGGCTAGATGGACCACTGATCTGAACCAGTGGGGCATTTCTCATGTTTGGTTTCCCTGAAGGTATGACTGGTAGTATAAACCGTACATCACAGGATCTCTGTACTATCCAGCCAGTGGCCTACTCATTGAGATTGTCACCAGAAGGAACAGAGGTAATGTTGATTTCTGTCCTGCTGGAATGCGTATTTAATAACAGTCAAATAACGGTTACAACCAAGGCTGAATTTGGACAGGTGTCCTATAAATGAAATTGGATGTTTCATTGCTTGTTCCCCTAAGGCTCTTATATAGAAACTCTTTTTGAATTCTTTTCTTTCAAATAATCACATTAATACATTTTAGCAGTTGCCTTAACTAGTCTCTGTTCTCAATGGGAACATTACATGAATTAAAAATCAAGGCTTTTATAGCTAAAGGAAGATGTAAGTCATATGGGGTTACTTAGTAAAATGGGATCCTTCAGCAGTCAGAACTTGGCTGGAATCCTGCAATTGTGTAAGGTGGGGCTCTTTTGAAAGGTCTCAGAGGAAGACATGCCATTCTCATCAGGAAAATCTGCTTCCAGTAAACGAATTAAGAGCCTCTATGCTGTTGTTGCTGCACAGAGAGGGAAATAAGTGGAAGTCCTTTGGGGGGTATTTGTGAGGAAAAAAAAGAAAAAAAGAAAGAAAGAAAGAAAGAAAACAGAACACGAAAGCAGATGCCCTTGGCAGGAGTTGTAGACCAAAATCAAGATCTCTATGAAAGAACAAGATGAAAAACAGGAAAGAGTAAATCAGCAAGCTCCTGAGCCCAATACTCTGCTATTGAAGCAATATCCAGCCACGGTAGGCTAGAGGGCTGCAGAGCATCTTCACTGATTGACACTTCTCTAGTCTGTATATCATATTAGTGTTTACTGATTCCTTTTTAATCACCTTGACAGCCGAAATGTGGGTTTCAAGTTGCTCACTTGTTATTCACTTGAGATATCCCACTGCCTTCTGAGGGTACAGGCTGGGCCTTCCAACTGCGTGCTTCAGGGCAGGATCTTGTCACTGTTACTTGTCTATAAAATGTCATTTTTTTTTGTTGTCATGGTACTCCACCACTAATATGAGTAATTAGCTCCCTGTAGACATGGTATTGCCAACCCCAGCAACTTTTTAATGGCTTAATTATCAGAGACTTAAGAAGCATGTGTTCTTTTTCTTTGCTTTCGGCACCACTGTGTTTTGTCTTCACTCTTTTCCATATTCAGACAAACCTGGAAAGCTAAGGCAAGCTAAGGGTCTCACCTAATGATTTCTCTGCAGAGCTGCAACTTTAAGGAAAACCACCAAACACTCTTCATCTTTATACATATCTTAACAAGAGAAAACATCATTATAGGCATGGATTCAGCCATCTCCTCCAAAACTTACTTGTGAGCACCCTATTCTAGTTGATAGGAGTCTCCCTTCTGTGACTTCTCTCTTAACCTTTGGTCCTAAAAAACACAACAGATCTTAAAGGGTATAAAGAGTCTCATCCAGACCCTCTCTCTGCTGGAAAGTTGATTTGACCCTTGAAACCTTTAGTGAACACTTACAAAACTTATAAAAAGTTATCTTGCACTTACAAAAGTGATTTAGAAGCCTGAGCCATACTGACTTTTAATTTAACATTGGCACTCACATTATTTTACAGCTTCTGAAAATATTATTCAGTGACATTATTTCAAAGGCTTACTTTTTTTTTCTTTCTTTTTTTTTTTTTTAAGTAAAGGCAAGACTATTTTGATTTACTTTACAAGTCATATCAGTCCTTTAATCGCAGTCTAGATCTTGAACAACAAAAACACCAGTCATGAAATGTATTGTTATCAAATGATATTCTGTGGCAAGTTTAATGGAAAAGGAGGAAAATGTAAGCTTTTGGATAAAAATCAGACAAAAGCATCAATACACCCTCTATCTTAAAAACAAGCAATGCTTATGAAATTACGTGGACTGCATGCAGTTCATTATTGCTGCCTGTCCCTTTTTAGATAATAAAGCACTACATATTTAGTGATGGTTCACTCCAACATATCTATGTTTTGTTGTTATAGGGACTTCTATAAAATATTCCTCCAAAACTATTTTTAGCTTGCTATCAGCATGTTCATTACGAGCAGACTGGAACATGGCTAACTAACTACTTCATCAACAAATCAAAATGAAGGATGAAACAACCAGAGTCCTACCCTTGCCCTCCTAATATTTGAATCCTCTATTATGCATATGCATACGCATTCCCCCTTAGTAAGGGGAATATACAGTTAATCTCTCTTTTGGACTAGTTAGTATGGCATTGAATTGCTAGCTAGTTTATTCACAGACCAACAGAGAATTAATTGCAGATAAAACTAGTAGACCCCTAGTAGGACCTCCCTAATAAGCTCAGTTATCTGCTATTTATTCCAGATAATTTATCTTTGTGCTCTGTAAAATGCACGTCACCTGTACTGAACTCAGGAACAGTAAACACTTACTCATTGTAATGAAGAGGATTGCTTCTGGCAGATTAATTGATTGGTTCCCCCTACCTTCCCAAAACACAGATTCTTTTCTTTTCTTTTCTTTTCTTTTCTTTTCTTTTCTTTTCTTTTCTTTTCTTCTCTTCTCTTCTCTTCTCTTCTCTTCTCTTCTCTTCTCTTCTCTTCTCTTCTCTTCTCTTCTTTTTCTTTCTTCTTTTTCTTTTTCTTTCTTTCTTTCTTTCTTTTTTTTTTTCCTGGATATGTTTTTTCAGGACTTCATCCAAATGCTTGACAAGAGGGGTAAGTGCCCTAGTCAGACTTAAAACTCCAAGACTAAAGCTCCTCATTTTATTTAGTAATTGTGTAGACTAGTGTTAATAAATAGTGCCTTACAGAGCTATGGTTTCAAGGAATCCTCTGTACTTTTTTCCCTTTTTTTTCCTCCCCTTTTTCTTTCTTGGTTGAAGCAGTTATGTAACACAAGCCTTGTCATAAAAATATTTGCTGTAGTTTGGTGGTTGTATTTCTACAAGGTTCTCACTGCAGAAGTAACTTGAGTTACTTATGATCACATTTATTATCTTGAATGAGCCTGGGACCTGTGAGAGCAGATACGCAGCAGACCATGGTCCATGCCAGTCCTGCACTTACTTCTATGCGATATCAGGACTCCTGGGGGCATCTAGCATGAATATTAGCTGTTTCATAGGCTGAAGTGAACAGCAAAGCCTTTTCACAGTACTATGGGATAACTTAGTTGTCCTTTCTGTTAATTTGGCAGGGAATCCTGGGAAGACCGTGGAGGACCAAGGGTGGTATATTGCAGTAGCCTGCAGACACTCACCAAGGCAGTGTAGCGTACCCACTTGGCCATATAGGCCAACCAGTTCAAGCTACAGAAGGGTTTTGTGTGCAGATGGCAGCTGAAGTAGGGCAGCACCTGTGCTCTAGCTCAAATTAATATTGCAAAAAGAAAGATTTTTGAAGTAACAGACAAAGGAAGATATACTTGAGAAGCCATATGGTCAAACGATTGACAGAGGAACTGGGTGATAGCACCGGAATTATCTACCTCCAGTCCTGCATGGGACACACTTCAGTGAGTTAGCTGGTTATTGTGGTGAGCTACCATGTTACTTTAGTGATATGCTGAATGGTGTTCTAACATTTAGTTATCTTGCAGAGGAAATAGGAGAGGTTAGTTCAGCAATACAGAATTTGCAAACCGTTTTGAAACTTTGGATGGACCACTGCATGTGCAGCATTTGTTTCCTGTCCTCAGTACTGCCAGTACATATGCACGACTAGCCTCAGCTGATGGAGCTTTCTGCTTTCTAAGCAGTGACAAATGGTAGCAGTTGCACTTCATCGAGACAGGATGCTGGCACTGTGTAGCAGAAATCCACCTCTGGGCCCAAGTATCTTAGCACGGCAGGGGGAACTCCACCATGAAAAGCGGAATGATCCTTTCCTCTGCTCCCTCACCCTGGCATAACCACAGAGTCTAAAAGAAGGAATCACATCCCAGGACATGGCTCTTCCATAGCATGCTAGACTGAAGGAAAAGCTGGAGCCTTCCCTACTTGTATCAACAGCCTTAGGAGAAGGGTAGGGCTTATCCCTGCTCTATCCCTACTGCTATCAGTTTGTCTTTACTGTCTGCCTAACCTTTTATTTTCCTGGTGGTTTGTAGCCTCTGAGCTTGATGTGATTCAGCAGAGGAGTTCTGCATTCTTATTCAGGATAGCAGAAATTGTCACTGATGCAGCAGGCTGGACCCTTTTCTGGCAAAAAGCACCAGCCTGCTGTTTACAGTACGGAAAGCTGCCTCTGCAGAGGGAGCACATCTCGCCCCCATAGGCGGTGGAAAGATGCCTCATACATATGTCTCTGTACGAGGCAACATCTATGTAGTCCAAGAGCAGCATGTTTTGTGCTAATGACAAAAATATCATTATATAATTATTAAAGGGGTTGGTAAGGACTCTGCCAGTGCCTTGAAGGGTGCAAGGAAATCACTGCATGCAATGAGAAAAAGGTAGAGAAAATCAGTGCAAGAAAGAGACTTGCTGTAACTGTAGGGTGACTGTAAGATGATGGGATTCAGCTCCCTTAGCTGGTGTATGCATAGCCCTGTGCTGCCTGTCAGTGCAGACATTCCTGTCTTCCTGAGAAAGGAATAGACACAACAGACATTCCTTCAAAATGGTTCAGGAGAAACTTTTTTTAAATGTAACTTAGAAGTTGGGGACCACAGGATGTTTCTGAAGGTACTCTCTTCCAAGAGTGGTTTCTGTGAGGTTTCCTATCGGTCATCACCTGGATTTCTTATAGCACAGGGAAAGTAATTGGAAGTGCCCAGATAAGAATGCAGCCCACAGCACTAATTGTTGCTTTCTGGATGACTCAACTTCAGAAATCTCAGAGACAACATGCAACTAGCAGTGTTATTTCACAAATGCTGAATCCAAGCAACAGTTGTAGCTTCTATGCCATGAACAATGGTGCCTTCTGGAAGCAAGCAAGCTTCCTATAAACTTCTGAATGTTAAAATCCTCTAATAAAAAAAAAAATACCCTTCAGAGAAAGCCCAAGGGCATATTTCAGAACACTTTGGATTTTAGCACTGTGAACTCCTGTTTCAGCTTCTACTGCCAGCTATCCATCTGTCCTGCTAATGTCCTTCATTATTGCAGCTAGGTAATGAGCCTACATCTCCCTTACTGGTGGCATTATAATTGTGAGGGGAAAGGGAGATAGAGTTGTTGCTATACAGAGCTTAGGGGAAAAGGCCATAAGGCAATTTTCTCATTTTACATTCAAACATAGTTAGGGTACATACCGTACCAGTGAAGTTATCTCTATTAGTCAGAAATACGTGCCTTTTCCTCAGCATGAGGAAGCTGAACTCTGGTTCAAAGGACTTGCCACAGGGGCTCTCAGAGCTGATGTTTCATCTCCGTTGACATGAAGTGGTGTCTCAGGATCTGGCCATGCTGCTTCAGCAGAGCACAGGAGCAGGCAGACTGATCAGAGCAAGAGAAACACACTTTCTTTATCATGTTTTGTGTGTACATGAAAGACCAGACATTTTAGATACGCAGTTCAGAGATCCTCCACATCCAGCAGTCACAGCTAGACTTTGGTTCGTGCCTGGAAACTGCTCAGCCGGCATAGGTCACTTGTAGGTTCAGCCAGCATGTATGGGACAGCAGGAGGAGGAAATTCTGGCAAGGGGGCTGCTCAGTCCCAGCCCCCGTCACCCCTTGCTGCTTCACTTTCTGCCTTGAGAGATCCCTGCAAATCCCCTTTACACTGGTCAGCCTTTCCCAGACTGTTCTGGCAATTTCCCCCTTTGGAAAGGAGTGGTAGCAGGAGGCACACACACATATTATCATCCCCCATCATCCTCCATGCTGGTTAGAGACTGATATTTGTAGTGGTTTATGGCTTTAAAAGCTATTGTGCTTTCAGTTAATTTCCTTGGCTTTATCTGCCTGAGTCATTGATTACCTGATTGTTTTGATTTTATGGCTTGTGTTTTGTCTTCTCTGGAATGGCATTGCAGGGTGGTAGGCAGTTTACAGTCTAAATAGGCTAAATATAAAGGAATAGTACCTTGCAGTCATGGCAGGGAAAGAGGATTTGTTTTATTTTGATGGTTAGTCTAAATATTTTTGTAGGAGATTTTGGCATTTTGGATGCATAAAGGGCTGCCTTTGAACTCCTCTTAGTTACTGAGAAATAGCACTTACGCTTTATGTCACTGAGGTGTCCTCTCCTATAGATTTCTGATAAGTTTTTGATCTAACCTACTGTGAAATCTCAATGTCAGAACAAATCGAATGTTTTCAAGTACATTTCCCACATAGGTGCCAGCTGCCTGCCTTAGTTTAAAAATAATAGCTAACCTGATATTTTAGTAGTTTTACATTTCTCTTCAACTATGAACCTCTTATGATTATAATAGTCAACTGCAATATATTCATAGGAGCACAATTACACAAAGCTGACGTAGCCAAAAATTAAAGGAAAAAAAGGGATTATGCACGTGTCATACTTCTGAAAGCAGTCGTGAATAACAGAAGCTGAAAACTGTCAGCAGCTTAGATAATAAAGATCAAAGCCTTCAAGACAGGCACACAAATACTGAGGCCTCCAAAATGAGAGACTGCTCAGAAAAAAAGCTTGATCTGATGCGTTTCTCAAGGGCGTAAGTACGCTGGCCCCACGGACAGCTCAGGTCTCTTGACAATCAGCAGCGCTCCAGTTTCAAGGCAAGATTCTCCTCTTACACTATGGTGCTTCAAATGGAATTGAGTTTCCTGTAAGCTTTATGCTTGACAGAGCGAAATAATGCTCTAATTGTTGAAAGACTGGCTATTGGCCAAGTAACTTCAAATAATAAAAAAGGAGAGACTGAATTATAAGATAGACAAAAAAAATTGTATTCAAGCTGCCTTTAATTCTATCATCTAAACAGACTTCGTGGTAGCTGTGGCTCTGCCTTTAAATATCAGCTTGTATCCAAAACCATTGAAGAAATAACCCCTCCAAAAAAGCCATGTTCACTAACAGAAGCACTCTGCTGCAGAAAATATTGAAGGAGAATACTCAAGCAGAAGCAAAAGACAAGACTGATGTGGCTACACAGTCTGAAAAACAGAAGCCGACAGTGAAAGAATAAGGACTGCCTGGGACTGCTCAGACAGCGGGATACCATGTTGATACCAGGAAGCAAAGACAAGGTGTAATTCTGCCATCAGCTGCACGTTATAACAGACTATAATCACATTACCCATGACACAACTGTGCTGTATTCCCTAAATACCTAATTTGTTTCATTTTGGGAGAAAATTATGACATCTATTGGTTAATTGGGTTAATAAATAAACGCTGCATACAATGTATATACATGCTGAAAGATTTATCCCGTAAACTCCTCATATGCCCTTTGAACATAAGTGTCTCTCACTTTCCATACACAATGAATTTTAAGTCAAATGACCGTCAGTCTTCAGGCAGGTGTGAAACACCAAACACCTGATACCTAGGTCATACTGAATGGTGACACAGGTGCTCAGGTAGCCTGCATTTGTGTCCAGAAAGTCCCACCACACATTCACCAGAGCCTGTGAATCTTCACAAGTGCCTTCATATTTGAACAGTGTTGCCCCAGTGCCTTCTCTTCCCAACTGTAAAGACACAGAGATGGGTTGCTAGAGTCCCTAGGAGGTGCTGCACATACAGCAGGATCTCAGCTTCACCAGGCTGGCCTAATATTGTGGAGAGCTTGAGACATGGGAAGGGCATGGAAGGTCCCACTTCAATCTACTGAGCCTTTGCTCTTCCTCTTAAATAACCCAAATCCTAGACAAGCTCTCAAGAAGATTCTGCTTTTTCTCTGCAAAATCTTTCATTATCTGAATTCCCCATGTTTCTACCATGTTCTATTGCTACAAAAAGCTTTTACTTCATTTTCCCCCTAATTGTTTGCCTTTTTGATACATATTTTCATCTGCAGGGTAACCTAGCCGCCAAGAGCCCTCTGCAAATCCCAGAGACCAATTGCCATTCTCATTTGTGAGAAAGCGGAGGTAATTGAGGGAAAATTCACCTGCTCGAGCTCTTCTCCATTAATCAGGGCTGTTGCTAGAATCTGCCACATGCCCTGACCTTGGGTTTTAGAGACATTCCGGCAGAAGCAGAAAGGTGGGCTCCAGATAATTATTGCACCACATTGCACGAGCATCAGCAGGGCAGCAGCTTACCCACACACTCACTCATCCCCTTAGCAATTACCGCGCAAATTATTTTTCACCTCACCAGGGCTTTGTATGTGTTTTAACAAATGTCTCACAGCTTTGGTATTCTTTGCACATTAAGAGAGAAGTAATTTAGTCTGGAAAGAGGAAGCCTGAGACTTCAGGCTTTTGGATTTTGTTTTACATTTGCAGGTTCACTTTTCAGAGAAAGTGAAAAACTTGCCGCAGCAAGTTCCACCTCTTTTTCCTTAATCCAAACAAGCAGTTTTTACTCCTATTGAGAATTACTTTAGCCAACTTGCTTTAGGCCTCTGCCAAAGGCACCGATTGCTCTCAGGCAAAGCAGGAAGCTCCCTCAGCTCCAGCACTACCAAGTCTGGTCTGCTGGAGATTTGTGTCCCGTATGCTTTAACCTGTCCTGCAATTGCCCGGGTGTCCCGGCCCTGGGCCTTTCAGGTCTCTCCCACCCACCCATCCCGTCACATCTGGGAGGACAACTTCTTCCAGCAGGGCAGCTGTGAGACCACGAACGTGCCGGGGCTGGTGGCCGCCTCCCGGCACGCGCGGGGCTGAGGCGCTGCTGCCCACGCGCCAGCAGTGGGCTCGCGAGGGTGCTCGCCGCTCCTCTGCCCACGTGCCGGCTTCGTGAGTTATCCTTCGCAGCTCAGGGACTCCGGCTCCCTATCAAATCTGGTTACAGTTAGTTTACGGATTTAAAAGCTGTCAGTGCTTGTGTGTGAGGGGCAGGGAGGGTAGAGCTACAGAGACATAATTGCATAAGCATAATTCACTTTGGAAAGCAGGCTAAAAATAATAAAGCTTCATCATCACATTCTTTCACAGTGTTTAAGAAGAACCGAGTTGGAGTTTACAGCTGTGAGGAGTTGCTATTAAAAGTTAGAGGAAATAGGTGAGGAAGGCAAAGCAACCGCTGTGTCCTGCTCTGTCTGCTAGACAACATCAACCGATTAACAGCAACTGCTCCGAGCCAGGACGGTCCAGCCTCTCTGAGGGTCCCATCCTGCTCAGCGGGTGGTGCCTGTGCACATGCCGGGATGCAAACGCTGAGCGAAGCCCTCGTGTCCAGGAGCGCAGAGACCTTGCTAGAACCTCCCCTCAGCTGAATGGCTCCCCTGCCTCCCAAACGGCTTGTGAAGACAGCTCGGCAGCATGCATGAAGCCACGTGTAAGCCTCTGTCCCCTCAAGCATGCCGACTGATTAACCAAGCGCACAGTTTGTTTCTCCAGCAGCTCTGTTCAGTTTGGTATGAGGTAGGAGCAGGAATGTGGGAATAGTGGGACTGTTCAAATCTAAGTTTTGCTAAAGTTTAGGGCAGCCAAATCCAAATCCTGTGCAGATTCAGCCCTTGTTCTGACTGTTTTAAACGCTGCTGCTCTAAGAGGACTATTCTCATCATTGCTAACTTTTAGTACTCTGCGGCTCAGGAGCCTTTGCCACGTGGCCAGGCTCCGTGGTGGTTGGCACGTACAGAGAAGGGTTCTGCTGCAAAGCGTTAACACATGAAGGATAAGCCAGGAAGTAAGGAAAGATACAGTTAAGAGAGAGACTTCACTGTAACATGGAGACCATCTCTGTCAGTGCCACAGACTGCGGTCTCAGCACACCAGGAGCCGAATCATTACAGATCCACGTGTGGTAGGGTTTAGAGACAGGCAAAGCAGGGTCTTCTCCAGCAGAGCCTTCAGAAAGAGAAGAGAGAGCTGTGACAGTGCTTACGGAGGACCCTCTGCAGCAGTATAGGAAAAAGCGTTTGGTTGAAAATATAACTAGAGGCCAATGGCTAACGGCACTGCGAGTAGTTCAGAGGCAGGAGTCAAGCCCTAAATTAACAATTAACAAGAAGAGCCACTTGATTTTCTGCTCCCATTTTATCCCCCCTTCCTAAAAGTGAAACCACTTTACCAGTACCAAAGGCAATGAGAGCAGAGCTGTGACTGACCCACTCTGCTGCTAACCGTGGCACTAGTGCTTCAGGATTTTGTTTTCCCTATTGAAAGTTTGCTGCATCTAAGATGGACAGAAAATTCAGCATGTTATGTCTAATTTCTTTTCTGAAGCCAAGTTCTTCTGTGGAGATGCTCACTTGTTCCCACTCCACAAACAGCAGTAAGAAGTGTTGCTCTATCTGGGGTGTTTCATCCATCCTTTATGTCTTCTGGTGGTGTCTTTATGGTGTATTGGTTGGTGCAAAGGGGCCAGAGGACAGTGGTGAGCTGAGCACCGTGCTGGGTGCGTGTGCTACAGAGGACCTGAAGGAAATCAGGACAGACGCTTTCTGGTAAACAGAGGAAGAAAGAGCTGGAGAATTCACATGGTGCAATATTGAGCACTGCAATAAAAAGAGGAGGCAGCATTTCTCTTTGACAGAGCCATGTTCCACTTGCTAAACAGACTTTATAGTCAAGAAAAAGCCACATTTACTTTGGAGTGGAAAATAGTGAGCATACACTTTTATTATCTCATTAAAAACACACCCCTCTCCCTACATCATTTGGCTCCAAGTCTGGCAGCATGGTATAATAATGCTCCCAGTAGAAACAGCTGGTATGGAGACAGGATGAAATGGCCTGAGAGACATAGTCACCAGGTGACATTTTATCAGCTGTATGCAAACACCATCCTTAAGTAAGGCAGCCTAAGAAAGAGTGAATATCCAAAAAATGAGAAGTACAACTTAGAAAAGAGAGGATTTGTAGCTGAAGCCCTCTTTCAAGCATAGATGGAGAGGAAGGGAGTAATAAACAGCCCTCTTAAGCTGGTCTGTTGGCTTTAAACCAAGGTAATGAGGCATGCGGGCGCCTTGACAAGGAGCCAGAAACTTCTTTTTGCCACTGATTTAACTTCTACCTTTTTTCATCTCTCTAAAGCTGACAGTAAATTCCTCACAGTCCACTGAGCATATCAAAATGGGGCTCAGTCTAGGTCTAATGCACTGTTAATTGGGGATATAACCTTTTAAAGTACTACTAGGAAAATAATTCACTTAATTAAATATTTCCAGTTGCGGAAACGACCCTCTAGGCAAATTGCACCATCTCTTTCTCCCTTGCACACACAAAATGTAGAATAAAAATGGATACTCTATGTTTTTTGGCATGCAGCATTTGCCACACCCATTCCTCCTCCGCTGTCCTCAGTGTCATTTCCACAGGGCAAAAGACTCTTTCAGTGATAGGAACTAAGCAGCGGGAGTGTGAGCTCCTGACTCTGCTGCCCACTGGTTTTGTGGCCCCAGACACATTTCTTATCCCCTCTGAGCCACAGCTTCCGCATTTACGATGTGGAGGCAAAAAGTGTCCTCCCACCCCACCGCTCTGCTCATCAATGAGGTGCCCACAGATATCAGGCAGTAATTGATGGCCTGTATTAGAAGAAGACACGTGGCAGAATAGAAATGTATAGTAAAATAGGCCCAGTCATTTTGCACAGATCTCTCTGACACTTTAGAAAATTTCATCATGAAAGAAAACTTTGGTTTTGTACAGAGACATGCCTCCTGAAAGGAGAGCATCAAATCTTAAACCCTCTTGCAGGAGTACTTTTTTCTCCATATATAATAACATTACAGGCAGACTGAAAATGCCCCTACTGGGCTTCTGGATCCCTTTTGTAAGATCAATGCAAAGCGTCTAGTAGAGAACAAAGTGTGTTAGTGATCTTATAACAACCATCTCTAACTTGCAGGATTTGTCCTGCAGCAGACAGACTCCTTACGTCTGAAAGGTGCCCTGCAGAGGAAAGACTGGATCAAAATATACCTGCTTCTCTGTGCACAGTAGCCGTTCACTGTATAACCTGTACCAGGTCCCCAGCCAGTTCCTAACTGCTATATTTTGTCCAAGGACACATTCGTGCTACCACTAGTATCTGCTGATACTTCTTCTTTGCAACTGAACTTTTTTCCCCTTCCCTGTGCATTTTGCCTGCCTCCTGCTAGGCATCTCTGCAAATATTTGCAAGCATTGCTTAGTCTGTCACTGAGGAAGGCACATCAAGTGACACATTGGATTTGCCTGTACTGTTTGCACACTTTTAGCTTGCCCTCTTCCGCAAGCCCTTCAAAGGTTGGGAGACCTTTTTCCCCAGCGTCCCTTCGTCTTAGCAATACAGGAGGGAAGTGATAGGAGCATAACTCACACTTGGGTCATCAAATTCACAGCACCAGTCCCAGGGCTACTGTGCAGGTCAGATTTTAAAATAGCCTCAAAGCACTTCAGGGCATCCTGAACTGCCAACCGATCACGTTCCTCAGGAGATGGGAGACGCTTATCTTAGAGTCTGCTCACGGCTCTCAGCTACAGAGCTGGCTAGTGCAAAATACTGCACTTCAAACTGCCTCCTCAAAACCAAGACAGAAAAGGGATTTTTTTTTTAACCTGTAATGAAAACAAAAGGGAAGGGGGGAAGTACATTTATGATCTGGGTAGAAATTTTACTGTCATTCCAACAGGAAGGGTATTTTCTGCCAGACTTTTCATAACACCTGTTTTTAGCTGCAACCACCTCCTATCAATGCCTGCTGTATTGCTCTCTAGTGTATTTTGACAAGGAGATGCATTTCTCCCTGCATTAGAAGGTCAGAAGAGACCATAGTAACCTCATCTCCTGACCTCCTGACTAATTCAGGCCATAGAACAGCCTGAAATCATTCCTATTTGAGTTTTTTCTACTTGAAAATTACTCTGGAATGATCACTGCAAAATTTATAGTCAACAGTCAAACAATAAGCCCTCAGAAATAAAATGTTCCTGTCTAACCATAGTAGTGAATATTTGATTCCATGGGACACAGCAGATCCTTCTGCATGCAGCTATTTCGAGTTGTCATGCCTCTGTCTGTTTCTGGGGGAGTTTTAAATACATTAATTTATGCCACATGCTGCCTCCATAAGGGAACATATGAATCATCTGGTGCACCGTGCGAAGTGAGTTGGTGGGTCTCAGCCCAGTTTGCAGTGCAAAGGTGTCAACCTGCACAGAGCATCCATCCCACCAGAAAGACCGCAGGCTAAATGGTGTGGAGACCTCCTCATTTTAAAGACAATTCCCGTGGTAAAGGTTCGTGTAACGCCTGTAGAGATGCCTGTGGTCTCTGGTCCCCCAGTGGGGCACCTCTCACCAGCAATGAGCTGGAGCTATTTTTAGGATACAATGGAGGAACGAGCATTCCCCTGGTCTTGCTGCTTAATTGCTTTCCATTGCCTTAAGTACAATGGCTAACAGTTAAAATGGACTTTGGGGTGCAGCCTGCAGAGCTTTGTAATTGTTTCCTGCTTTTTCCTTCTATTTGCGACCTATTTTAAGTTGTTCTACCTTTTCTGGACTGCCAAGAGGAGCTGTGTTGTGCACTTTCATCAGCTGATTCTGGGAAATGTCAGTTATGCTGTTCTTCTGTTAGTAATACATTTCTTGAACGGTTTAAAAATAGCACAGTATGAAACATTTCCATCTTCTCTCTTCTGGAGAAGAGCTGAGGGGGAGTTAACTCTTCTCTGCTTCGCTAGAGTAAGAAGCCTTACAGTGTTCGGGTGCCCTTGGGTTGGAACAAGCAGCTGCGCGTCGGAAGAGCCCACACGACCAGGGCACCCGATCGGAGCCCGAGCTAAACCCGGTCCTTCCTGCCACCGGCACGCGTGGTGGCTCCGGCTGCCTGCTGTGGGCCTGTCACAGCACAGGACACAGCAGCACTAGCCATCTCTCCTGCTTTTACAGCTTGCTCACAGCATTGCTCAGCCAGCAACGATACTGCTGGCTGTTTCCAAGCTAGTTTAAAGCTCCCTCAGGCACCTTGCTGTGAACTGTCCTGACACACTTGCCCAAGAGTCTAAACCTAAGCTGGGAACTACGTCTCCCAGCCATCCACATAGTCCTATGGCTTTTTGTTGCTCTTGGTCTGTTTCTTTTTCTTTCCTCTCCTTACTACTCTCCTCACTTCATTGGCTCCTTGGTCTGTGCCTTGTGCTCGCTAATGTGTCCTTCCTCAGCTGCTCATCTCCACGCAACGTCCTCCATTCTCATTTTGTTTTGGCTTTCTGGCATCTTTTTCCTTTGATTTTTGGTCCTCTTCCCTACCTTGTTCCTTTTTACTTTTCTGCTATTTCCTTCAGGTGCACCTTCTCTCTCCTCTGCTCCCCTTCTGAAGGCAGCTTGAAAGAGCAGTCCTGGAAATTCCCCCATGGTGCTGTCCCAGAGAGATGGTTGGCAGCAGCCTGCCACAATAAACCTGCATCTCTGTATGTTAGAGGCAGCCAGAAAGCAGAAGGAGAAGAAAGATGCTTTTATCACCCCAAGCAGCAGAAGGCTATATTCATCAGACCCCAGCTGCACCACCCAGCTTCCTCTATCTGTTTGCACTTGCTAGGCACTTTTCCTCTGGTCTGTGGCCCCTTTAGGACTACTCTGGCAACCACAAGGTTGGGAAATACTGTTTCAACCACAAAATATCGCTTCCCTTTTCAGCTGACAATTAACTTTTGTGCCCATAGAAAGCCTAGAAATAATTTTTAGAACAACTGGCCTTGGCCTGCTAGTGCAAGCACCTGTAACATGCTGGTCAAGACAGTAGCTCAGGTCTTCAGAGGTGAAGAGGAAAAGAGGTTTTGATAGACAACACCACAACTAACTAATGACAACTTTTCCTAGTTCTGCCTGAGGTTTACTGCCACCTTTGCTCTTTGCTGCAGGAAGGGTCACACAGGGGAGCATATGCTTTGGAGCACACTCTATTGAAATGAATACAAATACCCTACAAGCTTCACGAGGCTTTGGTCATGGTGCATCAATTTTCAGATAGGTATCTAAGGTCATATCAGGGCTTCAAATTGCTTCCAGAAAGGTGCCATCTCATTTTTTCTTTCTTTCTTTTTCTCATGGGTAAGTATATTTGTTGTAGGTCACCCTTGCTTTCTCTGCTGGCCCATAATTGCTTTAAAGCTATGATTAGATACCCCTGATGGTTATTAATCAGGAGAGCCATGCTATTCTGATTTGCTCAGATCTTTGGCATTAGAGCTGAGGTCTTGAATGCACTCTACAGCAAATCCACTCTGTTTCTGTTTGTTCAGCAGTGATGTAGTATCAAACCTTTTGGAGCACTCTGATGGAGATGGAAGTTTATTTTTAAAAGCCTGTGTAGCGGCGCCAAGTTTGGCTGCAGCCAAGTTATTCCGTAAGACAGCAAGTTGGGTAGCGAAGCAGAAGGATAAAACTCGCCTCTGCGCTGACGTCTAGCCTTAGAACGTGCATCTGCTCATCTGCAAACGCCGCTATGCTCCAGGATCCCTTCTGGACAGGAATTGTCTGTGTCCACAGCTACCCGGGGTTTAACCCTAACGCACGCGAAGAAGGCACTCGCGTGCTTTGCCTCCACTTGAAAATAACATTCTCCTCTGTCATCTTCATCTTTCTATCAAAAGCAAATAAAACCCCTACTTACAGGAGCAGAAATAGTAGCAAACTTTGCAAGAAAGTATTTTCCAGTGGGAAAGTAACAATATTTCTCAGAAACCACTTACTTTTCCTGAATTTTCAAGCAACATTAAGGCAGATTTCAAAATGTGCTCAGCAAGCCATATTGCATCAGTATCAAGGATGGATTTTCCTGCAAGCTTACTTGCTCCTCAGAAACCCACCATGACTTG
Organism: Rhea pennata; assembly: GCF_028389875.1. Lineage (NCBI taxonomy): Eukaryota > Metazoa > Chordata > Aves > Rheiformes > Rheidae > Rhea > Rhea pennata. The sequence goes on along the minus strand of NC_084667.1, from coordinate 13,862,609 downwards.
CCACATTTCTACAGCCTTTCCACGAAAGAGATCAAATAGCTGGGAATGCAGGACTTCCTCCCACTCGATAAAGTTGTTTCCTGGGAGACACAGACTCGGGAAGCCCTTGCACACTGCAGACTAAAGCTGGTATGGTCCTTGTCATTTCCACTGCTCCCTGCTGCTGAATATCCGCAGTGAAAACCAAACTGGTTAGGTTACACTAACCAGTATAACACCAGAGACCATGTCACCTTGAGGCAGCAGCTACCACAGCTCCATAAAGCATGCTTCATTTAAGATGACCAAAAAAATACAAACAAGCAAATAAAAAACCCAACAAACAAACAAACCACCAAAAAAAAAAAAAAAAAAAAAAAAAACAGTCACTATGCCTGAAACATGAATTTCCTGTGATTTCTGTTTCCTGGGCAGTTATGAAAAATGTATTTTCACTTGAGCACTAGAACCAAGCCAAGAACAGAAGCTTCACACAAACAGTAAATCCTGAGTTTTAAGTGGTCCCAGGCAACGCAAAGGTCCCAGCACAGCCAAGGCATGTGGTGGCTTCCCAGTGTACCTAAAATGCCATCACTTCTTGAGGGGACTACATAGAAAGATGGTACGGAAAATACTTCGAACAGTTTTCGTAATGCACCTAAACGAAGCTTAAATTAATTTAGTTCAGTGGCCCTGAAGGATAGCAAGATCTGAAGCAACACTGGCTGCAATAATAGCTTATTTAAAGCACAACTTGTTTTTCCCAGTAGCAGCAGGTTGTGCTGCTCTAGTTAGTTGAAGCGTCTTAAAGCATTTCATTTCTGTTCAAAATCCTGCTGAGAATCAACCTGCCTAAATCATTCTGCAGCCTGAAACCGAGCTTTTGCAATGCCCTCAAGGCAGGGGAGTTTTGCCCACACACCAGCTGCAAGGGGTTAGCATTGGCTCGGCTCCCCCATTTCCTCCCGTGGTTTGAGTCACAGAGCTTGTGTAAGGCTTCTCGGGAAAGAGGGGGGAAAGGAGCACGCGAAGGTCAAAGCTGGGCTGGAACTCAGGGCGTCTGAGCCCGAGCCCCAGCTCCCACGCAAACGCCGTGAGCAGGAGACGTAAGCCACCCCACGCTGCGAGTCCTCACCTGTAAGACAGGGACAGTACAGCTCGCCGCTTCCTACTGAGGTGCCACAAGGCACAAGGTGCCACAAAAATACTTTATTACTGTGAAGTGCTCCGCTGCTGCACTTGGAGGGCGTAAGTATCCCCAGATACCTTCACTGACTCACACCCTCTCTGCTGTCGCTTTTCTCCTTATGCTAAGGCATCGCAATTTCTAGTTATAAATACTAACACCTGAGAAAAAGACTTTGTGGGCTGGAGCTGTTCTTGTATTTCTGCAATCCCTCACTAGCAGATACACACAGGTGGGCTCAGAGCTGGCAGAGGGCCAAATGCTGCCCCAGGAAAAATGCATTTCAGTCTCTGATAGCAGAATAAAAGATCAGCCTTGGGATTTTATTACCCATGAATTTAAACAACAAGCTGCTATTAACATTGTAGTCATTTACTTTTAATTAAATACGACTGTACGTTTACACGCCCGTTGAGCGCTCTCCGGTTCCTGACAAATCGCCGGCGCAGCCCCGCGCGTCGGGGCGCCCGGACGCGGCGCCCCGGCGGCCTCGCCGCAGAGGCCGGCGCTCGCAGCCCGGGGAGGGCCGGGAGGCCGCGAGCGCGGCGGGGCTCCTCCTCGCTGCGCGGCTTTAGACGAAGCCCTTGGGCGCGCTACCAGCGACACAGGCTGCCGTGTCCATAAAGTACGCGCAGAACGTCCCGGGGCAGCGCGGAATAGCATCTTTTCTCGCTTATTGGCACTCGCAGAAACAGTTAATGTTGGCTTTAGATAGAGCAGACAATTCTGCTGCTGTTCATCGTTTATCATCTACAGATTATTGTGCTACAAATCGTTTGGCTAGTTTCTCCTTTTGCTGTTTCACAGATGGCAGTGTCCACGAAGCGTGACACCCTCGCAGGCATCTGACTTGCCGAGAGGCAGGAAGCTCAAGGCCCTTTGGGGATAAAACGACCCTTGATATTAACTGACCTCTGAGGTCCATGGAACGACGTGCTGTGATTTGCACAGTCCTCTGACACAAACCTCGTCTGCCTCAGCTTCTGCTTAAAGCTTGCGCTGCTCAAGAGGTATCTGCGCTGATGATGGGCCAGCACACTTAAGAGCATAATTTCGTTGCTGTGCTACTTAATGCTCACGTTTCAGCTCCAGTTCAACCTCTTCCAGAGCAGGGCTCTAATGCACTTTACTTAGTCTGCAGCCAGCATAAGGCAGCATGGAATAGGCCCACCACCATAATTTTACATTAAAGGAAACATGCAGAAACTGTACCCAAGTCTTCAGGTGGTTTCTCATTTTTTTTTCCAGAGTGGAAGGTTAACAGAACTGAGCATCTTTGCAGCTGCAGATGGAGGGCATTTCAGGCCCCAAGATACACTGAATCAGTCAGTGTGCTATTCTCTTCTTCTACCCTATAGCAGTTAAAACTAAGAAAACACCATGTCTCCCCCAAACATCTGCCTCATTTGACTTCCTCTCAGCATAGCAACAAGCCCTGCCATAGAATAGCCCTCATTATGGCAGCTTTGGGGGAAGCATAGGTCAAATTCTTCTCAAATAACATGGTGCAGCCCTGTGATCTTTAATAGGATTATACTGGGGAAAAAGGACAAAACTTGGCCTTGTAATTCTAGGGCAGTTTATGATTCATGGACATCAGCGTAATATCTGGGGACATCCTGGATGCTTCCTCCTCCCATTAAGACATATTTGTGCTAAGACACAGGGTTTGTTCAGTTATTTGTAACGTCTGATCCTCACTCTGTGCAACAACCACCACCATCCAGCTGCATCTGCAGCAAGATTAATGGCCCAGCGAGCAGCAGGGCTGATTAAGCCTGCCCTGTGGATGCGTGTCTTGGGTGGACTGACCTTTTAACTGAGTTGCACTATAATTTTCTGTTATCTCCTCCTATCCCTATAAAATGTGTCTTCTTTTTGCCTTACAGCTCCCCTCTTTTTCTCAAGTGTATTTCAGTGGCAATATACAGGCTGGCACGTGCTGCAGCACCATGTAACCGGTGGCCTTGGTGACCTGTACGTGATGCTTCCCGTCCTGCCGTCGATTATTTTTTGTGAAACTTATAGGACCCTTGTTAACTTTGAAGGCCCTTTAATCAAATTTGGTGCAAATTGGCTGACAGGTTCAAGCATAAGGGTGACAAGATGGGACACTTGTAAACACATGTAACGTAAGAGATCACATGAAACTTTCTTCCATAGGAAATGTCCATCAATGTCTAAAACATATCAAACACTAGATGCAGGCATGCGATGTGGTGGGAAGAGGGGAGGATTTACAGGACCTCGCCAGAGCCGGTACTGGGCGAGGTACGAGCCCCTCTGCGAGGCAGCGCAGCCCGCTGGCCCTTCTCGCCCTCCTGCCTGCTGCACGGCCCGTTCCCGCGCCAGGTAAGGAGCAGCATCCTTATTTCCAACAGGCCAAAACTCCGGGCCCTCCGCCGAAGGGCAGAGACCTGGGCAACATTGAATTGTGCATCTGCCACCTCCCACCATCACTTCTCCACTGAGCACCACTTAGGAATGAAGGTTTGGGGTTTCTAGAAATAGAGTAGAATAAAATATCATGTCATTTGTCTCCAGATTCAGCAGCCCACACGTTCTCCCACGCAGATCGCAGTGAAGGTACCACTCCAGCACTTCGGGCAGTCCTCTGGCTCATCCTTCCGTAGCAGATTAGCTTCAAGATTAGATTGCCGAGCCCAAAGAGGGCTGCGCTTCAGGGCTAGGCACACTCCAACAGCATTTATCGGGGCAGTGGCACTCTCCAGAGGGAGCTTGGGCCAGAGACGTGTCACCAGCAGTATTACCAGTATAGCCTTGGTTTTTCTTTCAGAGGAACGGGATGACCTTACTACGCCTAAGCCTAAACACAAGCCCCTGCTTTCTCAGCTTAGCCTATCCCTTCACTGCAAATTGAAAGTCAACAAGTGAAAATTCTACCATATCCTAGCAGAGAAAAGAGTTTCTCCAGGAAGCTTCTAATTATACAGTCTCTCCAGTGCCCAGATACCATGGAAATAAGAATAATATCTTGAAGGGTCTGTTGCATTACAGATCCATCTATCATTTACTATTTGTTGCCAGTCTTAACTGTCTTTCAACATTTCTGCCTCCAGTGAGTAGCCATGTTCTGAGATCATATTGCACTTCCCACAAACGAATTTCACTTCATTATTTCTAGCCGTGCTTCCTTTTCTGCGGGTCCACTGAGGCCTGCAGCTCCTCCCTACTTAGTGCTCTCTAGGAGCAGCAGTCAGATGATACTTGTTCCCTCAGCCAGCTCCTTCGTGAAGATATTTCTAAATATAGATTGCAGACTGTTCAATTTGCACATCTCAGCAACCCCCTCTATTCTCTTGGGCTCTTCATTGATATTTTGCCACCTGCTATCCATTATTAGAAGGGTTTTGGGTGTTTGTTTTTGTTTTTTAATTGCCAAGCCTTTGCCTGAGCCAAGGTAGTCTGAATGATTTTTGAGGAACTCTTTTGGAATATTTCACTGAGACCCAAATATATTCCATCCCATCACATGCCTCCTTCATTTATTAAGCTTGCAGTTCTAGCTGGTAGATGCATTTAAAATTCATTTTGCCAGAACAAATGTACATTAGTGAGACTGCTTATGCCATATTCAGAGGAAACCAGCTTTTAGGCAAACTTCTGTTGCAGACAAGTCTAAAGACCAAAGTTCAGAAGGATTTAGTGCACATCCAGCCCCTGTGGTGGTTCATTCATTAGAGATTTGATCTTCCTGTCTGCTAGCTGCAAACGTTATGCTGCCTTCTCAAGGGTCATAGGCTTGTTAGACACTTCTATCTTCTGCTCATTTTATGTTATTGACTGTGACAGCAAGCTCAAAACCCAATCCTCCTCTTACCAAAATCTTGCAGGAATATCTGATTTCTTCCTGGCCCTGTGATTACTGCGGAGCTCTGGTCAGGCAAACTGGCAGCATCCAAAGGACCTTCCTTGGGGGATAAGAGTAGGCTATGGTTTTATATGGATGATTTACTAATATATTTATCTGATCCCAGAGAGGTCTTGCATCTTTGTCTTTAAAGATTTGAGACACTACAAGAAAGCTCTGGACTGTCTGTAAATATGAACAAATATGAATTATTCAGCACCGCTAAAGATAGCTTTGTTATTCAGGGAGCAGCCCAATACAGAAAGCTCTTCAGGTGTAAAGAACCGTGAAAGAAATATTACAACAGAGAGGAGCAGCGTGTGACTGGAGCCATCAGCAGCCTAGTTACCGAAAATGGTTCTGCCACTGGGGCCGGCCGCCTGCCCGCGGGACCGAGCACGTGGGCACGTGCGTCCTGCAGACGGCAGGTTGCAGCCGTGCAGCCCGTGCGGGGAGAGGGATGCATTTCCCTTGCACTTTCCACACTTTGCAGTCACCCCGAGCGATGTCATTGCTCACGACTTAGTCCATGTGCCAGTATCCACATTTGTGTGTCCTCTTGGAGCAGGCGTTTTTGTGCCCCAGCTACGCTGCTGTTTGCCGGGCACGCAGATATCCTAGCCAGGAAGCAACAGGAAGCCTGGGAGAATTGCATAGCAGAAGGCGTTTTGTTGGTGTTGTTGCCAGTGTGTAACACTACAACGAAGAGTAGGTCACAAAATATCCTGATCCTAAACACAGCAAGAATGAGCAGTTAGCAACAAAAAGGAATCTGTCACCATGCATACAGTGTTTTTAAAGTACCACAATTAATCATGGTAGATTACTTTTTAAATATCTCCAGTGCTCTGCATATTGCTTCCCTAAGGCAATTTAGGGGCTTCTGCTTGAATAAACAACTTCGTACCAGAAATGCTTTCTCTCAGCCAGTTACTTCGGCGATCAGGTAATGGGGCAGCTCTACACCCCTGGTGTGGCTCATTCCTACCCCAAGAAGCAAGCCACATGCAATAGCGCAAGCACGCGTCCTCCTCCAACACACGCCAAATGCACCTCCTCACAGGATTTACAATGAGCTACTGTGGTTTCTTACATGACCAAAAAAAAAAAAAAAAAAAAAAAAAAAAAGCCTTTGCACTATATTATCACTGTGAATATTAAGTTATTTGAGCTATCAGCCTTCGTACTTGTGGATACTCCAGACGTGGCTAAGCACCCCTCCATTACTTCTCGCAGCTGCAGGTAAGTTAGTGGAGATATGTGAACAAACTAGAGACTACAAAGAATGACTGCAAAAAAGATTTAGGTGGACTGCTGAAAATAAAAGTTTTACTTTTCATTTAAGAACTACATTCTGATGGGAGATTTACATACATATAATTAAAAATATTCTTCCTGAAACGGAAGTAAACTACTCCATTCACACTAAAATTATTTTTCTCCTTGATATTTTTTGCACTTTTTTTCAGCCAGTGAAATGAATAAGATAATAATTTGCACTGTTCTACGAGGCATGTTTTAAGCTCTGTAGCATTGACTCCTAAAGCCAGTGGCAAAACTTTGTCCACAAGCAGAAAAGGACCAAGCCTCAGTTACCACTTACAGCACAGTCAAGTGATGACAGAGGAAGTATAAGAGGGGTTAAATATGAAGAGCAAGGAGCCAGTTAGCAAAATGGACTAGGACTGAATTAGCATTCAAGGATAAAGATGCGATAGGAAAATGTGGAGTATCGGAAAGGACTTCTGCAGTGAGATATGCAAAATTCTCTCTCCGGAGTAAAGTGGCAGAAGCTCCAATATGTGGTACATTTAAAATTAAGTTGGACAAAGTGATAGCGAGTGTATGCAAGATAACAATCCTGCTTTGGCAGGAAGGCAGGCTCGACTTATTTTCATCTTCAACTTCTGGAGCTGGTAGCATGACTATTTCTAAACAGGAAGCTGAAAGTGTTTGCCCAATAGCAGGTAACAGAGCTATGCCTGTACCTAACTCTGGCAACGTTAAGACATTTTTCAAGACAAATCTATAGAGAACAGGAAAAACCATGAGAGCAGTGATTGTGTTTCATCTCTGTGCTAAATCAAGAAAAAATCCAACGCAAAATGAACTTCTAAAATAGATACTGTGTGAAGGACAGATTCAGTACTAGATGGATAAGGAAATGAAAGGAGATATATGTAGTGATACAGTTAGTTTACCACATCATAAACAATTGCTATAGCATCCTAACTAGAATTTACACTCCTGGACAATTGGTGATACTCCCCTAACATGCCATGTAGAAGTAATGCATCATCACTGCTTCCCAATCCCAGTTACACATTTTGTACAGGAGACCTTGCTAAGAGTCTCTCATGGCAATGGTGAAGCCAAGTCCGAGCTGTTACAGATCCTACCACTGCCTTCCTACCCAACTTGAAAACGCTTCCTCTACCTCCCGCTTTACCTACGGGGCCACCACGATAGCACAAGGGTTTATGGGGTTGTTTACGTGTTCTTCATCTTATGCCACATGCCCAAATTATTCTGAAGCCCATACTCTCCCAGCTACAAGTAAATATTATTAGAAGCACACACAGAAGCAGGACATTAGGGAAGAGTTGTTAGCAAAATGACAAACTGCTGTAGTGGGAAACTCCTGGGTGCTTTTAAGGGCAAATGATGAGCTGCAGGGTGAGCAAGAACTACCTCTAGGAGAACCAAACAACTCATAGAAACCTGCAAGACAGGAAAGCCTTTCACAGCTAAGTAACAGATTCAAATACATCTCAGATTATTGCCATTGCGTGTCTTGTTGGTGACCTTTTGGTTGCCTGAAGAGTTGCATTTAAGCTCCCAAAGGGAAAAACAGCTCCCTCGCAAAGCGGTCAAGCATATTGTGAGCTGGCCAGTGGCTGAGCTGCCGGCAGCCCTAGCAAGGCAGGCAGCTGGGAGACAGGAGGGAGGCAGCTCTCGCCACAGCCCTCTGCAGAGTACTTTTAAGGCGCAGTGTGGAGAATGGATTGAGTATGGACTTTGCCCTGTACCTGCCTGCAGGTAGATGCAGAGCTCTAGGGCCCTTGCTCTGCACTGTGTAAGAGGGCCAGCTCTTAAAAAAAAAGGAAATTGTGGTGGGAAAAGCCAGCTATAACTCACAAAGGCAGCAGGCAGACTTTGAACTGGCACGGGCTCTACACAGTAAAAGCAACTTATTTAATGCATTTCCTTCAACAGTAGCTACAAACTACAAAGCCCAGCTGTGCAGTGCAACAACTGTCACACAGCTAGGTAGGTACCTATAGATCTGGCTTTCATAAATTAAACAAACCATTTACTGCCCTTTTCTGCTTCTATTGAGAGAGGTACACGGGAAGCACATGCTAGAAGAGAAGACACAGCTAGTTCGATTGCTGCTGCTGCCAGTGCCTGTTATCATAGCAGAGGAGAGCTTTGTTAAGACACTAGTTTGGGTCTTGAGATCTCAGTCAGATTCATCCCAAAGCTTGAGGATAACTTCAATCAGCAGCAGCTCCCTGGGCAATGACATCGACTGTACAGGGAAAAGACTGACTGGATGGAAATCTGTCACTATTAACAACTGTGGTGCCCCCCCTTTTTTTTTAGCCTACATCTTCAAGTTTCAGGCTAATGTTACAAACTGGTTAACACTCAGAATCAACGGCCAGCCACGTACACACGGACACGTATATATTACTTTCTGGAAAAGGTCACAGGGTTATAACAGGAAAAAATGAGATGAAAATGAAACATTTTTTGATTAGTTTGGCCAAGTGGGAAGAACTGTTAAATTGTGGGACAGTTTCCAGGCAGAAGGAATATGGTGTAATTGCATTTTTCATGTGAAACTAGGCTTCCAAAAGCATTGGAGAGTATACCAAAAGGAACAACCTTGCAGAGAGTCCACAGGACAAGAAAACAATAACTCCGAAATTAGCAGGGAAAGAAAAAAACCCTGTTTTGATTTGCTAAGCTTCCACAAGCTGTGCACATGGAAAGCTGGCTTTCCTGGCAGAGATGAGTTTGTCTGTACCATTTCTGTACCTGTTGTTCCAGAAGAAGATTTGGAAATAGCTGGTACCATATTCTCTCCCTTAGACTTTCATGGCTGAAAGGTCAGAAATACATATTTGTGACATATATTGACATTCTTGTTACTTCTGCCATTAATCTTATTACCTTTCCTGGCTAAGTTACTGCTTTCTTAAGCAGCTGACTGCACCTAATTAAAGGAGCAAGCTGTGTACCCCAAATTACACAGGTTAGTCTCTACTTCATTCTTTCAGGAAATGTGATTTTAAACAAAAGTTTCTATTAAGTGAGGCTGGAAAGAAATTCCTCCTGCCTTTTATCTTAATGGTCTTTTGAATGTTTGAATGTCACCTTTGCATTTAGATCCTCTTGTGATGATCAGGAACTTCCCACCGACGTACAAGGGCTTTGGCAGCTCTTTTCATAGTACCCGTCCCTTCGGGCTGCGTTCTAATTCAGAGAGCTTGAGAGTCTATAGACAAAAAAGCAGTGCTTACTAAAAAGAGCATGCAGACTTCTTCCACTCCGAGCCTTGTGCATTCTCCCTTAGCGAAAAGGATTTCCACTCCTCCTTCACGGAAGCGGAGCCTGACGAATACAGAAAACACAGTGAACCAGTCTGTTAGTCCTGCCATTTCTCGCAGCCTTCCTTTAAGATATGCAATGATCCTCAACTGGGCGCAAAAAGACTTAATGAAAATATCAGCACAAACGGTCAGACATTTATGTGACACTAGATAATGAAGCACAAACAATTTTTTTTTGATGTGTAGAAAACTACATTTGCTATGGTACATGGCATTATCATTCCTGTCTAAAATGCCCTCTCCTGACCTTTACAAACTCTTCATTTAAATCCCTCTTAAAAGTCATTTCCTTCTGTCCCTTCTACAGTGAGAAAACAGCAGGCACTGTCTTATCTCTAACATATTCTTGAACAATGTAGGTCTCCACAAGATCCATGGGAAAAAACACACCCTCACTGATGGCAACAAATCTCTTTCTTCATGCTGTCTTAACACTCCTCCTTGTCGCCATCGCCTGCTTTGACTTCCAGCAAGCACAACGTGCGGGCGCTGGGGGACCGACAGCAAACCTTCCCGTGCCTCCTGTGAGGTGCTTATCCAACTTTTTAGCATCACAAAAATGAAGCTCCAAGGGTAAGTGCTTTCCCCGGAGAATTCAGGGAGAGGTACACGTTTTGCTTTCAAGTTATAGCATGACCACAGCTTCTCCCGCTCTCTCTCCTCACAGCTTCACCTGTGGTTGTTTTGATCATTGCTATTGCTGCGGGCAATTAGCCTATCAATACCTGCTGTGCAAAGAAGCCTGCATTTGTAGGGCCCTTCAGTAGGCATAAATGGATATAGCTCAGTTCAGATGCGATGGTTGGCCTAACGCAAAATAAAAGGAAAGAAGAGCTATGTGTTGAATGGAAAGATCAAGTTGAACTGTAATGTAATCCTCATATAATACTGGTGCAGAGGCAGTCTCGGCACATAACAGGGCATGGGGAACCAAGAGCACACAGAGTTGCTGATTAAACAAATAAAACAGCTCTGATGAGCAAAGAAATGCCTACTGCTTCCATCAGCAGTTCATTTAGGCAAGCTCTCAGCACACAAGTAAACAAATGCCAGATGCCCTCCAAGCAATGCAATAACATCCATCCATCACCTAAATTTTCCTTAATATCTTTGAACCCCTTGAGAGCAATAAAGGAAGTACATCTGACACAAAAGCTGGCCAGCAACACGAGGCACATTACACTCCTGCCTGCTTTCTGCCCGTTTCAGTTAATCAGCAAGATTTTCACGAAGGTCGAGGCATTTTAATAACGTGCCCTGGCCAGAGAACCAACGCTTTCTGAATCTGAGCAATTACTGTTGAAAAACCCAGACACCCTACCTAGCATCCCCATCTCTTCAGACATAAGGATGTCATTCTGTGGGATGCCCTTCAACTGGTACCAGGATAGATGAAAAGCTAATGACAGAACTCGTTAGACCCAACTACTAACAAGAACATCTTTGCAAAGACAGCAGAATATATTCTGCCATTCTTGCGAAAAGCAATGCCTGGGGTGAGGTAGACCCCACGACAGGACACCAACGCGCTACAGCACTGCTCTCACCTGGTGTCCCACAGCTCCTTGCAATGCCTTGCACAGCTGGTGCTAGTGCAGCTCCAGGTGGCCCCTGCAGCAGGCTCAAACAGATTTGTATGGTAGAGCACCAAATATAGAGACTTTTGGGCTTGCCCAGGTGAGATAAATCATGCCACCCCTCTCTGATCTAGCCATGCCATGTCCTTTTCAAAAAGAATTATTGCTGAAAGCTTTTGCTTTCCCTTCATATAAATTTTATAAATGTTATAAACTTCTTCCCAGAACACTGAAACAGCATTTGATCTAACCTCAATCCCACTGTTGCCGCCCTACCCTTCACAGCAGGGGCACTCTAAGAGAACTGTACTTAATATTCATCACGAAGAGCTAGTGAAGGGATTGTTATATGAGTCAAGATATAATATCGATAGGTACATTCTTCACTGCTTCTTCCTTCATTTTCATCATTACCTTACCCGCACGTGGCGTAACTACTTCAGGCACTCATGAGGAAAAAAAAATACAGTTTCAGTTACCAAACCCAGGAATTTCACAGGTGGAAATGAATCACCCCTTCTGACTAACTCAGCTCTCAGGGGAGAATGCTGAAACAGCTGTGAAATGCCACCTTCAGCATTTATCCACATGGAGAACATTAGCCCAGCTTCCCTAACTAGCTCTCACCTTGGAGCAAGGGAAAGAAAAAGCTCTCTCATCCCCACTAAAAGACATACAGACCTGCTCATTAAAGATATCAATACCTGGCACGGCAAAATGGCCTCTGTTTTTCTAGCTCTTTGATATTTTATTATAAAGCACAGCAACAAGAATGTAAGAACATTTTCCCTCTTACCTGGATCAAAGGCATTTGAATAGACTTAAATCTTTCCATCAGGCAAAATAAATGCATGCTTGCAGAAGTCCCCTTTACAGCTTGACTTAGGGAACAGAATTCTGTATTCTTTTGGGTACAGTTTGTATTATGCCTACATTGTATTTGAATTATCTGTGTAAATCCCAATGCTTTCATCTATATGGTAAGGCATGTATGAATTATAGTATTTAATTAAAATTGTTCACAAAATGCACGTAAATCACCTAAAAATTCTAACACAACTGCATGTCCAAACTCATGCAGAATTACTTTCTCCATTACCAGAATGATGTGGGTCTTCTCATGCAGAAGGTTTTCTTCCAATCTTTGCCCTGCAAGACATATATATATATACACACACACACATATATATGCATGTGCACCATAGTACAGCCTAGCTGATACGGGTTAATTAACATAGGCTGCACGCCTCTGAAAGCTAAGGAGTGACTAACCGACAGTCTTGCATGTTGCCGTAACTCCTTCTCATGGTGTGTGTCTCATGGACTCTTAATGAGGTGGGGATCTAACTTAGAAAAAGAGCCTCTAATTACGTCGCTAAAAAGATGATGTCATGGTGCATGTACAACATGTCAAATCCTTTCCGATCAGCTACGCAGCCTGGACTAACACCACGCGGCTCGTGAGACGGACTCTGTCCGGCAGCAGCTGATGGAAGGAGCTGGTGGAGGACGGCTGTGGGAAACACGGGTCTGCCCCTGCGCCCAGCTGCAGACGCTGCTGCGATGCAGGTAATTCCCTCCAAGCGGCTAGCAGGGGCTCTGAGGCAGGGCAGCTGCTCATCTTCATGGGCTTTCTGCTCAGTGCCCTGCTCGTGATGGACTGGGGTGTGAGCTACTGGTGAGTGACGCTAGGAGTTGAACAGAGCACCGTTTTCCTGCAGGACACCTGCCTCGTTCACTGGGCAGGATGGGCTGTCCAATATTTTGATTCATTCACTGAACAACATTCAGCATGTGCTGGCAGCTAGGCAAGAATCATATGCAAAAGACATATACAAATTAAGTAATGAAGCACCGTTGTAACAAGCAGGCATTGAATGACAAAGCTAAGGAGACAAACACAACTTTATTTCTAAAAGATCCTTAATTCTGAGTGCTCCCCTTTGGATACATCTCCTTTTACATATAGCTTTAGCATTATACTTCCTATTTTTTAATAACTAAGAAACTGAATGCTCTAGAATGATTTACCAAAGAGAAGTAATCTCCAGTTGTTCATGATGTTATTTGAGAGTGCACTGATGTGGTTCTCACTGTCATAAATAATAATAATTAGATCTTTTAGCCAATTTATCACTCGCTGTTTGGAACATTTCAGGTAGAAGTCTGCTGCAGGCACTTCATGTAACTTTGGTTAATGGGTCAAAATTTCTTAATGTTAGTCATAGAAAGCAGTCCCACTGAAATCAAGTGACTGTTTCTCAAGGTGTGAAGGAGCCAGCTAGAAAGACAGGAATCTTTTGAATTGAAAGAACGTGATTGCCGCCCCTTTCCCGACACCCATCAAGTGATCCAAACGAGCAAATTCACAGTTGATCACAGCAAAGTCGCTGTGGAAAACCGGCTGGAAATTTCAATGTTCTCTTCCAGGAGCTTTTTGCACTTCTAAGAGCATGTTCCAGACGTGTGAAGTAATTGTATATTCCTTGCCCTGGCAGCCAGCTGGATGGAGGACGGGATTTTGCATGGCTCGCCGCCTGCCAAATCCCACTTTTGCAGCGCGGCCTGATGACACGAGGCTGCCCCCACCAACGCGGTGTCCTTAAGCCTGTGCAGCTGCCGTTGTGTGGCTTCACGTGCTGAGTTGCTGCACATGCACCTTGCGTGGCGGCAGGAAATCACACATTCACAGCCCTCCAGCCCGGCCCAGGCAACGGTGGGGAGATACACGGGTGAATCACATACACATGAGGCTCTGGATAAATCTGTGCACACACATGTGAGAGAGAGGAAAGGGTGGAGACATGATGGTTAGTCCCTTTTCGCAAAGCTAGACTTAAGTTTTCGTTATTGAAATACTGGTGGGCTCAGCAGCTCTTACTCTGCAGAGCAAGAGAAGGGATCAACGATGTCTTCCCAATGATGCTGTGGCACAGCCTGCTTGGTGCAACGCGCTTAGCAAGAGCAAAGCAGTTCTGCAGGCATCTGTGAACGTAGGCCCTGCCAGCTCCTGCTGCCCAGGAAGATCTGCAGGTCCCTGTTGACAGTGAGAAGCAGAAGCAACCACAGCAGCAGAGAGGGAGGAGAGATGGGTGCCAAAGAACCAGACGGGACCTGGGTGGGTGACGTAGGTGCCATGTCTTGCTGCAGGGCATGCTTTCCCTGGTGGCTAATACATTACCCTTTTGTAGCACCCTCATTGCATATTAAGATGATCCCCAGAAATGATCACCTTAGGATTTTAGGTCTGCACAGCATTCTGGGTTGCTGGCACATTCTTCCAAATAAATTCCTGGCCCCCTCAAACCATATTCCTCCTACAAACTCGAGCAGGGATGAAAGTGGGACACCTGCCCTACTCCTCGTGTTGCTAGAAAACTTGCCCTGGGACGATCAGCTGGGGTTGAGGGTTGGCTTCTGCCCACACAGCCCGAACCAACATCTGCCCCGTGAAGGCTGCGATGGCAGCCTGTAGGCAAGGTATTTACCTCACAAGGTGTAATAAAGACCTAGTGCTAGTCAAGGAGAGCGAGAGCTGCAGTACAGCCTCATTCCTGGGAGAGCTGGGGAGAGGAGCCCAGTTCCAACACCTACAGCAGGGAATTAGCAATTAACCTCTAAGGATCAGAAGAAGGAGAACTGAGGGAGTCTGGCACCATCCCAGAGCCTCATGGTCAAAGGTAATGTACATTAGGCAATAGAGCTGCCAGCTAAAATCTCTTCAGACAGAAGAAAGGAATCAAACTGAAATGTTTTTCACTCCTTTTTCACCCCTAGATTACTGGGTCAAAGATAGGAGGAGACTGAGGAAAGCCGGCACACAGCATCCAGCATCGCATGGGGCTGCACATAGTGACAGCCCTCCGAGACCGCCGGGCACGCAACCTGCGTGGGCCCTGCTTTCTCCTGGTGCCTGGACACCATGACCCAGATGGCTAGTGCTCCGCACTGCTGCGCTTGGAAGGCTTAGACACAAGGAGATCTCAGATAGCAAACATCTAATCATCAGGGGACATCAACCGTCTCCTTGCAGGGCAACATCTCAGCAAAGGTTTTGAGGATCAAGCCTTCGAACTTCAGCACCTATAGTGGCCAGTAGTATTTTCTGTCTAAGCACTTTTGTGGGCCAGGTTTCAGTTACTGTAAGTGCTGAAATAATATTTTTCCATGACCTAGGAAATATTTTTCCCTGCATGTATGACATTGCTTAGGCTCAAGGTTTAATGTACGTCTCTGAATGTTTGATATTTTTCTTAAAATGTATGCCTGGAAAGAATGTGAAAATCTTAAATTCCAGCAAAAAGGTTCGTCCCGGGGCGCCGCGCCAAAGGCCACGAGCAGCGTTTTACAGCTCAGCTCCATCACCACTACTGCTGCTAGAAAGCAGCCACAAACACAACACCATCTTAAAATATTACTTCCATGGCCTGTAATTTGATGTAGTTTGTATTTACAAAGCAAGATAACTGAGGAGTCAGATTTTTGCTGGAGCTCCTGCTTTCTCTCTGCGATAGCAGTGTAAATTCAGTCTGGTTGGGGGCTGGCAAGCACAGACCCCCAGACGATCCCCATTCTGCGCTGCCTGTTCACAGAAGTTTAAATCCACCTCGTAGAATACGCTGGCTTCTAAATTACAGCAGTACGTGTCGCTGTTTGTAATGCAGACGGAGTATTTATAGCTCAGAGCTTTTGTACTCTCTTCCACAGCTTAATTAGCAATATGATTTCCTGTAGACCTCACTGCACTTGTGGGAACGGAGCAGAACTGCAATTACAGTGGAAAGCAAAGGGCACCGGGGGAGAGGGAGAAAGAGGCACAAACACACACGTGCGCGCACACGCGTGCACACACATGCACGCGCATTTGTTTGCAAGTGGCATAGTGAGGAAATGGCCCCGCGCTAATGCAGGTGTACGAACCGTGCGTGGCGGGTTTATAAAGGCGTAATGACTCATTACATGCTCAGCTTGGGGAAGGTTCCTGTGTTGCTCAGGAAGAAATCTCCTACCTACTGAAATAAACTGGCTCCAGTCCACACCGCCAGCACGGTCTGCGTTGCCAGTACCTCTGTGTTCGAAGAAGGAAGGTTCTGAACAGCACTACGGCTCGGCCCATGAAATCCGAACAGCCACCGCGGCTGTAAAACAACCACGTTGTGATAAGCGCTCAAAGACCATATTGTCTGAGGAGCTCTGCAAACATAAAAGACAACAAGATCTTTGCACCGAAAAGCTTGAAATCTAGCTTACGGCAAGGTACAAACAAGGGAGATGAAGGAACCGGGGAGGAGCAGCGGTGTGGGGAAGGAGGACTAGAGTGACTACTTCCACGAGCTGATTACTTCGCAGGCGATACCAGCCCACGCAGATGCCCTTCCTCTTGCCCTTGGCTAGTTGTTTCCCTCCCATGTTGGTCAGGCCGGCCGGAGAGCAAAGATTAAAAGTAACCAGCCAGAGAAGAGGTTGTTGCTCACCCGCCCTTGCTGCCTGCTCCGCTCCTCCCTGCATCCCCCGCGGACGAGGTTATGAACTTCCGAAGGGACAGGTCACTGGTGGGACCGGCCGTGCCCGCGCTCGGGTCCTCCTCGGGCTTGGGCCCCGCCGCCTCCGAGCAGGGCAGCCCTCGCAGGACCAGGCAGCTCCCAGCTTTGCGCTGAGCGACCGCGTTTATTCCAGAGCTCCTGCACCGCCACCCACCCCGAACGGGAAGAGTCGAAGCTTCCATCTACATCAACATTATTAATAGCTTTCTAGCATTACTTTTATATATACAAATTGCTTTCTGTAACACTTTGGTCCCACGAGGTAGCTAAAACTGCTTTCACCTATGAGAAGGTATGAAAATGGACGTGCAGAGAATCTAAATGCTCCCAGAGGCACCACGGCGGCAGAACCGCGCCGGCGCTCCGGGAGCCCGGTGCCGTCCGGCCCGGCTGGAAGCGCTGCGCAAAGCTGGGCTCGGCCCGCGCCGCGGCAGCCGCCGGCTGGCTCCGAATTCGGATTTCACGCAGTTCTCGCTCGAGCAACCACGCGTTTTGCACGGCTGGAACTGCGCGCGCAACGGAGGCTCATCCGCGGGCGCCGCCTGCAAACCGCTCGCGGGAGGAGGACGAAGGCGCCGTTAAGCCCGAGCAGCGCGCCCGGCGGCGCGTCCCCGCGGCGCGCTCGCGCACCAGCGACCAGCCGCAGCCGCAGTTTTCTCCCGGGTTCCCGCTCGCCGGACCCAGGCGCTGGCGGCCAGGTGCGGCTCCGACAGCAGCGGCAGTGGGCTGCGCTTTCGCCCTCCTTCAAGGCTCTCTTTATATAGCCGGTTACATAAAGCTGTGTAATTTGGCTCCTGTTGAGAGAGAAACGTTGGCGTAGGAGGACTAGTGCACCAAACCGAACTGTAAAAGTCATCTTTTTTTTTTTTTTTTCCTAGCGTTCTCCACTGATCTCCAGAACAGTCATTTCTAAATGTTTAGGAAAAGAATAACTCAGCAGCGAGCCGCATCACGCCTCGAAGCCCCGCGCCGGCACCCGTGCGCGGCTGCCAGCTGCGCCGCTGGCGAGGGCTCCCCGGGCCCCCGCGCAGGGCGGGCGGGCGGGCGGGCGGCAGCGTCCTCCCGCCCCGGAGCGTGGGGAAACCGAGGCCCGGAGCCTCGTCCCGGCGCCCCCAGGTGCCGGCAGCTCGCCGCCTGTTGGAAAGGGTGGGAGAAAAAAAAAAAAAAAAACCAGCAGTCTGGTCCTGGTGCGTCGGCGGAGAAGGACCAGCCACCCCGGGCTTCCTATGGCACGCGCTCGTGCTCGCGCTGTGCGCGGCCCTGACGCGTTCTGCATCGTGCTGAACGGGGGGGAAACAAAACCCCAACGCCCCCAAGCCGCGGAGAGGGCAGGTCGGCTCGTGGCCCTCCGTCTCGGCCGCCCGCGGCCCGCGGCCGCACGCCTGGCGGCTCCTCCGCGAGCAGCCGCCGCTCGCGGGCCACCGCGGCCTCCGCGAGCCGCGCGTCAGCCTCCAACCCCCCGTGCTGCCGCCTCCAGCCCGCGGCCCAAGCAGAGAGCCTGGGCGAGGTGGGGAAATCAGCTCTGTCCAGCCCAGCCGGGCCAACTTCGTGTCAGCTCCAGTGGAGGGAACAGCCCCGGTCCAGCTCCTGGAGGCACACGATATATTTGGATGGAAAAAAATGCTCCATGAATAGCAAACACCAGACTAAGAAGGACCAGGTGAGGGAAAGCTGTAGTTTGTAATTGCTCCCGATACATCGGAGCGCTTGCTCTTCCAAAGAGAGCTGTCGCCCTGTAACTCACAGAGGGATGAGCTGCTAAGGATTTTGCTTTCCTCACTTCTGAATTAACGCGCTTGCCCCCGCTCCGGCAACGAGAGACACTCGAATGGGGCTGGCTGTTCCTCGGGGAACAGCAAGGGCTCATCGCTCAGAGCGCTGGTAAGCACGGAGTGTGCAAGAGAGGAAAAAGTTAATGTATCACAGCAGTTACAGTGCAGGGGAGGGAAAGTTGGTTTGCTCCAAAACTGATATTCCCACAGTGAAGAAAGAGGAGGACTGGAATCGTTCCTGTTGCCGGGGAATGTCACTGCAACTCTCCTGCAGAGCCCCGCAGTCGCTTCGAGTACATGTAAAACATGCTCCACTGACAAAGGAGGAAATTGTTTTCTAAAAAGACAGTGTTGACTTACCAACGACGCTCTCCTGCCGGTGTTTCCTGGCATGCACATCAGACGGAGCAGGTAGGCTTGGGAGAGAGATTCCCAAGGGCACAGTTTGCAAGTCTTTCTTTCCATGGCAGGAGTGAAAAAGAGTTATTTAGCTCCTGCCAGGTTCGCAGCACGGTCCTCCAAGCAGTCCCGTGAAACCTGGCGTGACGGAGGAAGGGATGGGGATGTCAGAGAAAGCCACAGGAGCTGCCCAACTTCTCATCAGACTACACTTTGAGCGGCGATGGTATAAAGCCGTATCTCAGTTGCAAGAGAAATCAGCTGTGCGTTTCCAGGAACGGCACGCAGAAACAACAGCCGTTTCGCTCCCAGCGTCGCTGCTGTCCCTTGCAGACAAGCCAGGACTCCACGCGCTTAGGTCAGGGGGTTTGGTGTAGTATGGCACGAAGGTGACAAAGCACCATCGTATCCATGAGGTGGAACGGCGGAGATCCACCTCGTGGCAAAAGCCCTTTCCCGCCCTCTTGGGGCCTTTCAGCCGCCGGTGCGGGACGAGGCTTGGCCCTATCGATGCTTGGTGGGCCAGCAAGGTCCCAGGTACCTCGGTTCAGACTGTGGGGCCCCTACCCGGAGTGCTCAGCCTCTGCACTCGCTCAGGGGGCTTGAGCCCTTCCCACCGCTCGGTCCTACCCCTGTGCCGTGGCACATTCCCCCAGCAGGGCTGGGGCACGTGAGCAGGCCAGGAAAGCAGAGCCAAGTCAAAAATGCCTCCTTCCTCCACTCCTTATCCAGGAAAGGAAAAAATAATTTACAAAATTCATTTATTTTTAAAGTGCGGTCAGTTCCCACCGTGGCCGTGTAAACAGTTGTGCTGACTGGCTGGGAGGGAGCAAAAAGGCAGGCACTAGCAGGACCTCGGTCCCCAAGCCGCTGCAGCTGGAGCAGCTGCTCCAGCACACCCGTCCGCTGAAGGGCAATATTCCCGTTAGCACAGGATTAACTGGGAAGTCAGCGACTGACATATTGCATGTGAACGTTGCTATCGGTTCTGCTGCTTGGCTTAGCAGAAACATCTGGATGCTCCGGTAGGGGGTGGAAATTAAAGTGACATCGTTAAAAGAAAGAAAAGAAGAAAAAAATAGTCAAGAGGCTGGATAGACTAGTTGAGCAAGCAGAAAAACCAGGCGGGAATTTAGAAGTTAGCAGCAGTAACCACCGGCTCCGGACTGCTTCACGGCGCCCCCGCGGCGCCGCTCGGAGAGGCTGCTCGGAGCCGCTCGCGGGTTTTCCCGTTGCTCCGGCCCGCGCCCCCGCGGAGCCGCCGCCGCGGGCTGCCCCGGCCGGGCCGCGCCGGCTCCGCGGGGGCTCCGCGCCCGCCTCGCGCCCGCCCCGCGGGGACCCCGCGCCGGCTCCGCGCCCGCCCCGCACCGGCCCCGCGCCGCCTCCGCGGGGACCCCGCACCGGCCCCGCGCCCGCCCCGCGCCGCCTCCGCGCCGGCTCCGCGCCGCCTCCGCGCCGGCTCCGCGGGGGCGCGGCGGGCGGGTCGCTGCCGCCACCTGCCGGCAGCCTGGCCCCGCTCGCGGGCGGGCGGAGCGGGCAGGAGAACGGGCCGCCAGCGCGGCGAAAGCGCGGGTGTCTCGCGGCCGAACCGCGGCTCCTCCCGGGGAAATGAACCGCTTTCCCGCGGGGGAATAACCCGAGCCGCGGCGCTCCGCGCACCGCCAACGCGCCGCGCGCCTTCCCGGGCCTGATCTTCCATCTTCACGGCTCGTACGCTGGCTCCAGAAACCTTCAAGGCCTCGCAAGAGCCGCTCCTGAACCGCGAGGCCCGGCTGGAGCGAAGCGCTCTGCAAGGAGGAGCGCTCCCCGCCACGCTCGAAGGCCCGACGCGGGCTCAACGAGGCACGGGTTCTCGCTGCAAGGCGAAACGTGCCGGCCTTCGGGTGATCCCGAGGCCCCTACAGCCACCCGCCCCTGACTCCGACCCCTTTTGAGGGTGCCCTTCTCTCTTTTTAACATTGTAGCAATCAAGGACTACCTTTTTTTGCCCTAAACTTCCTGTTAGGGCTTCATCTGAGCTTTGGTGCTTATTTACATGATATAACCCAAATATCTAGTGCTAAGAAAGTAGTAACCCTTTTCTTTTCGGGCTTGCTTCCGATGAGTAATATCTGTAGTACTTTTTCAGATAAGATGATAGAAGTCCCAAATTTGAACCTGAGACCGACACTGCCTAGCACAACAGACAAATATTCTGATTTTTCACAGTGCTGGAAGAACAGATGCAGGCAGGAGAGCTGGAAAGGAACCACAGCTTCTCTTCAGCTACAATGTCTGTCTGGCCAAAGTTTTCTCTTGCTTGTAATCACACAGTAAAAGTTGGTCCTGTAGAGGTGAATTCTCAGAAAACAAAAGATAAAATGGAAAGACTTGATGCACAAGCAGTTTAACTCTCTGAGTTGATTTTTGTATGTGGCAGGAACTTGACTTTCTACCAAGAAGGTTTGGGTGCCCTGCATCAGCTGCTCTAAGATTTTAGTGCCGTGATGGCTCCCATGGCCAAGTAGTCTTGGAGCGCACGCATCGCACTCCTTTCAGGCAAAACCAACCTGGTAAACGGACTCCAATCTCTAACAGGCACTTAGGCCACAGAACAAAACTAGGGCTTGTAAAGCCCCTGAAACACGTATGTTGTGCACATCAGCTCCTCAGCACCAACCATTTTGCTTTATGGGCAGCACTACCCGTTAATAAATACAGCCTTTAACTTCAGGAGCAGGAGTCCCCTTCACCTCATGCTCAAGGTGATCTGAAAATCCCCCATTGCAAGATACAGCTCTTCTTGATGGCAGACCTGGTTAGCTCCTTCCACCTGTATGTTTCAGCAATAAAGGAGTCAGGCCTCAAAAGGCCAGGGACACTCTTCAGAGGCCCTTTGATTGCACTATACTGCTGCTTGCTTCATCGTGCCTGGGGAGCAATGGATTTTACCTAAAAGTTGTAATCTCCAAGCAGACACAGAGCACAGTAGCAGGAACTACAACACAAATCTATCTTTCCCTTTGCCACTCCTAAATTGCTGGGAGATTTGCTATGGAAGGGCACAAGTGCTGTAGCAACTGGAAGGTATCTGAAGCATCTCACAGGAGTCCAGTCACTGTGTCACCAATATCTTCCATATGCCACCAATATCTTCCATATGCTTTAGAGCAGGGGTCAGATGGAGCTTCTCATGTTTTTTGGATACTGTCACTATTACAGATACAGCTGCAGCCTTGAGCACTTTTTAAGACAGATCAGTTACAGATGTCTTTCAATGTTCTCAGAGAAACTTCATAGCTTTTCCTAAAAGGACCTCATTTCTCCTTAAGAACTGTGGGATAACACTTGTTACAGTTGTACTTTGTCCCCCTACTTACAAATTAGCGTTAAAATCAGCTATTGATCAAAAATCTGTGTGTCTAGTAGAGGCAAACAGAAGCAAGTCTTAAGAGGTGGAGGAATTTTAAGAAAGAGCTAGTCTAATACCTACAGATGCCCACTGATAAAAATGATCATTTTAGAGTTTTTTTTAAAAAAAATCTCCTTCTAAACTTGGAGGAACAAGATCACGTTGCAATTCTGTGTGCTAATGTGAAGAAACTTGAGCTGCCTGAGACCATACACTGTACAGATGGCAGATGAATATTTTTAAGTTAATATCACTGTATCAACACGTGATTCATGTAATTCATCTGGACTTCACACAATGCTGTGCTTAGCTATCAGATGAAGGACAGCAGGAAGTTAGAAATCACTGATTAACTACACCAAGCAAGATATTTTCCTGCAAAGCATGAAGAATGGAAAATTACCGTGCATAAAGATAGGAGAACGGTGCTCTAACCTTTGAAAAGGGGTTTTGAAGAATTTCATCTGAATCTCACAGTTTAGCTATGATAAATGCAGAAAGCGTGCTTGAACAACAAAAGAAATAACATTTTAATTGCAAAAAGGGGGCCACTAGAGCACATAATATTTATATAAAAGCATAACCCATTGAGATACTGCTGACAGTAACGAATAGGAACAACTGGAAAAAAACCCTCTTTTTCCTACAACTACATAAGAAAAATCAACTTAAATTCTTCATTAAAAGGTGATTTGAGCAGAGTAAACTTCAAAATAGTGCTTACAGGGAATTTGGGAGAGTGATATCTTAGGAAATATAAAGTGGAAGTGCAATAAATGACAACAAGTGAAAACTTTGTTTTTTATTTTATTTCTCAGTGTTTCTTCACTGTCAATACTGTCCTTTTGCTGCAACATGTTGCAAAAAACCCCTCAGCCTTTTCCATTTTAAACAGCTACAATATTTACAGGCTGTTTCCAGTAACACACGCAGACACATACACACTCACAGACACGCAGGTACACATATCCCTATCCCTGGCAAGGTATCCATTTGCTGGTAGAGGCAACGTATTTTTTCACTGTCCATTAAAAGCAAAGCCATCCTCTTTCCTTTATGGCTCTACTCTCCTCTTCCTCCATTTCCCAATCAAGAGCTTGTTGTCAGGCTTTCTGGGGTCTTTATGTAACAAGTTAACATATCCAGCTATTTGATTTCCATCTTTCAAAGTTGTGAACTAAATGTACTGGGGTTATCTATTCAAACTGTACATACCAGAAGTCATAAAAATTGCTCATATTCAGATGTTTGTGACTGAGTGATGCATGTATACTCCTGAAATCTTTTGGAGCAGCCATCTTCAATCACCTTTTTGGAAATATGCATATCATGCTGGGGTGAAACAAGCCACATGCTTTACTTTCCACCAAGGTGTTATGTACGCACTTTTTTTTTTTTTTTTTTACTAAGGCACCAGTAATTACCAGTACAATTTGAGTGTCTAGCTTCATTGAATGTAATGCATTATCAAATACTAAGCCAGACAAAAAAGTAGATGCCTATATAATAGGTATAAAATTCCTTAATAAAATTAAGTACATAAAACCTGTGGTGGTATAACCCCAAATCCAGTCTAAGTTACATGTTTTGAATAATATTGTTAATTTTAAGAAATGCAATCTATCCTGCTTCATTTTGTGCATGTAATTGAGAAAAATCTTTAAAGGAACTTTGTGTCTATACTCCTAGGTTGCATGGTGTTGTGTGTATTAGCAGTGAAGTGACCTGAAGTTGGATCCAACTGCAAGGCATCTCTCCCCACTCCTACCAACCCACATGGGATAAAGCTTTATGGCAATCTGCCAGACAGCCAAGGGCACAGACCCTTGCCTGTGCCGCAACTGTTTTCATCTTTCATCTCATCAGTCATCTAGGCTTGTCAGAGTTCTTCACTTCCCAAAAGGGTTGTGAATGTGGGGATGAGGAATGCCTGACCATGAACTACACAGCTGATATGAAAACTGAGGTCAACACTTTGAAACATAGCAAATGTCTCAGCAAACTGGCTACAGGACCATTCACCCTAAAATGGAATTACCAAAAAAAAAAAAAAAAAAATCCAAAACAAAAAGAAAACCCACCTACACAAACCCTCCCCGCTCTGAAGTCACTTCACAAATGCTGAATTACAACAGAGATCCCCAGAATTCATCACTCCACAGTTACCATCATAAGGGGCTCAGAATTGTAGGTATCAGTGTTACATATGCATGTTAGTGGGGTTTTTTGTTTTTTTTTTAAACAGAATATTTTAAAAGATTTCATGGGCAAGTGATGTGGGAAAAATTTAAAATGACAAGCATTTTACTGATGAACATTATCTGCTTAGTGGGGTTATTAAACACTATTCTGTAATTGTGTTTTAGTGAAGTAGTAGGTCTTTATACATGTATCCATAGATACCACCTTTAAAGAAATCAAAGGGAAACAAAATAGATGGGGATCTACCTGGAAGCTAAAACAAGACGACTCAACTGGAATGTCTGTATGGCAAAAGAACAGCATCATACAACGCAACTGGACAGAGTTAAAGTACTCTTCTATAAAGGGTTTTCATGAAAGTTTAGAAAGATCTAAACAGTCTTATGCTGAGGTCAGTCTGGACTGATAGGACACTACTTCAGTTATCCTTTATACTCACAACAAAAGAAAAATACTATACATCAAGACTAAGGCCAAAGAAAAAAACAAAAATGAAGTTATATCTATCTGGAATAGTCCTCCATGGACATATCTATCCTGTTAGGAGTTGGAGGAAAATATCTGATGGGTTTTGACACTTTTACAGTGGAACCAAGAAACTAATTTCACACAAACCAACATACAATCATACACAAATCTTAAGAGTCCTGAATACGAGAAAATTTTTAAAAGTTCATTTTCACAAAACCTTATGA
Organism: Rhea pennata; assembly: GCF_028389875.1. Lineage (NCBI taxonomy): Eukaryota > Metazoa > Chordata > Aves > Rheiformes > Rheidae > Rhea > Rhea pennata. The sequence continues at coordinate 13,837,375 of NC_084667.1, read as the reverse complement.
AAGAGTGAAATTGCAACTAGGTTATTTCAGTTGAGCAGATCTGGAATAAACACAAGCACTATTTGAATGACTTCACAACAGATGTTAGCTGAATATCTGAAAGAAGATATTAACCTGTTAACTGGCCACATTATAATCCATCTCCTAATGGCAGCATACTAGAAGCCTCAAGATAGAAAACAAACAAACGATTCATCAACTCTTTACCCTTTAGGAAAGGTCTTCTCCCCACCCAGCCATCTACAGTCTCCTAATCTAATTCCAGGCAATTATTCCCCACCACCACCTTTTTAATGTTAACAGGTTATTGATTTCTACCATGTACATTCCCAGCAACGGACATTGCCACCATCTTGCCTTAAAGAGTGTAGAAAAGATTGTTCAAAGTCAGCATTCACTTACTGAAAGTGTTGCTTCAATCAAGTTTTAAACAACTATGTACGTACTTTGTTTTTCAGTCATCTGTTTATCTCCAGGCTTCACTACAGAAAAACAACTTTGCAACTAGTATCAAATGTGGGCCTATTTCCAAAGAAATTATTTTCTAAAGAATCTTTATGAAGCAATATCCCTAGAGGTACACAAAACCCTGTAATTATCTGAAGGGAAGGACATAGAATAAAACCTTAAATAAAAAGGCTTCAATTCAAATGTACCCCTCTCCTTTGCTCCCAGCAGGAAAGTTACAAGACTGCTGAAGAAAGGTTGTGCTACATTTGCAGATATGCAGGAGATGAATTCAACTACACTATAATGTGCACATGTAGCACAGCAAAATTATTTCAAAGGTGGCAGATCCAAAACTGTGCATTTATACCAACATTAAATATGACTATATATGCATAAACAGAAGAGTAATATGCAATCATAAATGCACAGTACAAGCTTTGCATAGCGTATGATGTAAGCGAGGCCCCAGCATAAGACACTGGCACCAGTACTAACAACTGACTAGCTACCAGGCACTCAGAACTATCCTCTCTTGGCTAGAAAGCATACAGTGACTTGAGTAAGAACATCATCTTTTTTAGCTAACTGTTTCCTCCTGCATTCTTCCTCATCCCATATAATTTCACTCTTACATTAGGTATATAATGAACAAGATTTCTCTGATGTCAGAGAAATAATTACAATAATCTCTGTGACACACCAGAAGTGTCTTCTGGTTATGTTATTTAGGAAGAGGTGGAAGTGACCAGGAAGAAGATGGCTGCTCCCAAAAGCTAGGACTGTTTCCCCACAAAGTCCTACATTATCACAGATCAGAAACAGGAAATGATCACAACAGGTACATTTTTTTTTTCTTATGGATTGAGAGAAGCGAGTCATAGGAGCTGCAAGTCAGAGAACAAACCGCAGTTTCCCCTCTCGCATTCCCATGAGAGTTTTGAGTTACTTGTTTCCCTGAATACACACATTAAAAAAAAAATACAATAAAACCTAGGATATGTAACACATGAATAATCCAACTTCACAGTTATAAATACTCAAATTACACTTACATAGAATATATAATCATTGAAAATAAAATTCAAGTCATAGAAAAGAATGAAGACTAAAGGGAAAGAAAAGGCAAGGTGGTAAAAGTGATACAAGTTTAGGGCTGTGCCTTCTATAAAAGCCTTTTAAAAAGGTAAAGTCAAGTTTTTTTTATTATTATTTAATTGGATGGAATCAAGAAAAACTTCAAGAATCCATGAAGCAATGGACCTGCCCCTCCCCATTAAAAAACAAACAACAACAACAAAAATAACCATCTCTGCAAGAGAAGAGCCAGCAAAAACAACATAGCCAGCTCTGGGTGTAAAGCAGCAAAGTAGCCATGGCTAGCTAGTGGAGGACAGATGGAAGAGTATACTGGGGTCCATTTTAAAGCTAGATGTGTTGTACAGACTTGATGTACCAAGTGTGCCGCCACAGTAAAGTCTGATGTAGTACAGGGCTATTCAGGTACATCTCTCAACATTTGTTATTTCACCATTTATTGTGAAGACGATGCAGCAAATGCACTTGTACAAAATACAGAACACTGAACCAAACCCATGGCACAGCCCTTACCATCAACATGTATATTGAGAGGGAGGGGATTAATCCCAAAGGCAATTTAAATAATGGTTTTTATATATTTATATTTATATATATAAATAAATGTTCTCGGCAATCTCAGGGTTGTTTTTAGTGCATTGCTGTAAAAAAATTAGTGCAGTTCTCATTAATGTTTTAGCTCATAAGGAATAAGAATCTATACATCTGTTCAGTCTCTTCTTGCCACACATGAAACCTTTATATTGTGTTTCATCAAACTGAAGGTTTGTACACTAGTCAATTTCTTTAAAATAAGGTGAATGAATTCCACATACTCTGTGACAAGACGTTGCAATTTTTGGCAAAACAATTAGAAAAATATGAGGTGCTCTGATCTTAGAACTGAAAAGTTTGTTGATTTAAAGCATTACGCAATGCATAAACAAAATTTATAAACAAGAAGATATGTCTCAACAAATCTATCCTTCATGCAAATGTTTCTTCAGCAGCTAACAACTTAAAATTTCTTACACTTGTTTATTTGGGGCAAGGGGCTTAGACAAATCTGTGTTTCAAGTCCTTTCCTACAACTAGACGAAAGTTTCATGCCCTGGGAGCTGCTTCTTCTGGCCCCTCCTCTCTTCTGAATCCTTGGAGAAGTTTAACTGTCCGAGATTCACACTTCAGCCCCAAGTTCAAGGACTCCAGTTTCAACAACAGCAACGTATTTATCTTCAATTTGAACTAGCAAGATGGTTTTATCTATGTGGGACCGACTACTTGGATCTCTGCTGCAAGGCACCCAGCGGTGAATCACCTGGGGAAAAAAAAAAAAGGCATAATAAAGCTTACCTAGGCCAGCCAGATTTGCATTTTAGTAGGAAGAAAAACTCACCCAAACCAGAACCAAACAGTTCATGCAAACTGAATAACTACAGAAAATGTATATATTACAAAATTGTGTCTGGAAGCTCTAGCTGTAATGAAATAGTTTCAAAATATCTCAATGTTTTGCCACACAACCCACAGCTCCGTGCCATTATCAGGAGTTAGTGTAAAATACTATCATCTCTCCAAGTCAACCCCTTGACTTAACTGTTTCCTACTCACTTTGAATTCAAGAATGTTCTTTTAAACTCAATTACTCAAAAATCATTTAAAATGAGAATTATTGCAAAAGGGAAGGATTCCAGAAATACTGCCACAAACTGCTACCACATGCTCCCTTGGATCTAACAGCATTCAGGTATTTTCATCTACTGCTTCCAAGAATCTGTTGTGATACTGGCCATCAGAAGAACCCTTTTCCACCCAGGTCTTTGTATGACCAACTGTCTGCTCAGCTTCCTCCATTAAAGGAAAAAAAAAAACAGAAAAAACCCCACAAAACACAAAAAACCCCATCACACACACACAAACAACATACTGCCTTTAACTTTCGGATGCACCAAAAGAACAGTCCAGTAATGTGGCTTTAGGTATTGCCACCTCTCCAATTACCCAGATGTAAGAAGAGAACTCTAAATTCAAGCCAAGGTTTGCCAACAGCAAATAAAAATATCTACAAAATCCAAGTCCCAACAAAATAAGACTTCTAAAAGAGACAGATAAAAAAAGGGGGGGGGGGGAAAGAGGAAGTAAACCTTAAGTAACCTACCTCATTCAAGATCAAATCCAAAAGACACCTTTAATTATCACTGTACCCAGCTGACAAGCTAAAGATCTCTCTAATATAGGGTAACAAGACTCAGCTTTGTATAGCACATTATCTATGCTGCATCCATGGGGAGAGCATTTTGTTCGCAGAAGCACTGTGTCTTTAGTCTCCCTCTGTCTGAGGCAAAAGAGCAGTATTCAAGCAGTTCTTTCAAGACTTATTTTATCAAAACCTGTACCAAAAACTTTGTTGTTGTATAGAGGACAGCTATATTCCATCCACAAACACATAAAACATTTCCCATTGAAATCCAGGTATTATATCCTTGTAGTTCAACTTAAAACTGGTGCCTTAGAGCTAATGGTTTACTTCAAGGGCATCAATGTTCGGACTCCTTAACAACCAATAGCACAAGCTATACAGAGCAACCATTCTCCCATCTCAATTTCAACCTGTTGCTGTACTGTGATCAGCGTTTATTCGATGACAATAAATGGGGGCAACTCTGACATGAATAGCCACACATTTATGATGGATAACATGCAAAATTACATTACCAGATAGAAAAGAGATTATAAACACCTCTGGGGAGGGAAGACATATCTTGCTCTCCATCTCATAGAAACATAACGCAGAGTAGGCTTTAACCTGAGGAACGTGTAGCAACATCCAAATAGGATTGCTAAATTTAATTTCCTCCAAGAAATCCTATGATATCTTTGTATATTATATACATTATACTGTGCGCTTAGCCAAAGAAAAGGCGTAGTTGGGAAAAGTGTGCTATGACTATGCAGTACTCAGAAATCCAAAGTTACTCCTGTGATATCACACAAATATTACTAAGGGTGGCATCATCATTGTTAAAACAAACACAACGCCCTCCTCACAGTAGTTACAATATATTTTTGTATGTTATACAAATCAATAAGCTAGATGCAAAACAAATCTTAACAGCAATGACTCCCAACCTTTTGCTGTAATCCAAGCCTGAATCTTTATCTTTTATACTTAGGTGCAAAGTCCAGGAAGAATGTGGCTGTCTTTCCATCTCTCTTCTCACTCCTGTGTTTTCCCATTCTTCCACTCCTTTTACTTATTTATACTTCAACTGTTGCTTCTTTCCCCTTGTTATGCACCAGAAAATCTATATGCCACTCAGTACATGGCCTTAATTACTGATGCATAAGTAGTACTAGGACAGATGTTTTCTAGAAGCTGAACTGCATACTGAGAGAGTTGACATAATACTTTGGCTGGTAAATTGCTTGATGAGCAGCTTCCCAGCAGGTAAGAATCATTTCTGCCTGTTTCCCCCAAAAATGTAAGTGCAAAGTGCAGGATTAGAAAAAAAAAGACTATCTTAAAAACTAATGGCTTTACTGATACTGGTAAGCTTACTATAGACAGCTGAGGCAAGCAGTGGAACTTGTCATTAAGTTAAATCCCACCACCAAAAGTAGATGAAAAACATTTAGAACAATACTTATTCTGACCTTCAAATCCTCTTGTTCTTAATTTTTTGGCAACAATTACAGTACAGATCACCCTGCATTTGCAAAACAGGCCAGTGAATTCCTAAAAAACTGTCAAGTGACACTAGGCAACTTCCAGGACATACCTTGATATGACCCTTTATATCCTTCACCGTTATGACGTTCTTCCAGCATAATCTCCAAGCCTAAAATAACCATGAACATTTACAGCAGAACCCCACTCCTAGCTGTCAGATGGAGGGCAAGCCTACATCTTCACCCAAAGCGTGTCAGTTCCAAAGGCCGAACCATCAACTGTGATGCAGTTGCTTATGGAAGGAATTTACTTCCAGGACCTTCCTTCACAAACATAATATTAAGGTATATTGGGTGCACAAACTTATCAATGTCTATCTGAAGTTTGCACTTGTTCACAGAAATCTGATTTCAGACAGCAAAATTCAACGCCTCTGAATCTAACAAATAAATGGCACCTCCAAGTGACGTAAGCAGTCAATCAAAGCAAATTCTTATGAAGTGTCACCATTGACTCATTCCAAATGAAAATACAGCAGCACCAAAGAACCAATACAGGCACATGTGTCATTGACTCTTCCCTGGAACTATTTACCAATGAAAGAATACTCATTGGAGAGTCTTTACACCTAAAGGTCAGAAAAAATATACATATATACATATATATATATACATATATATATATATATACACACACACACACACCTCAGTAAAAAAACAACAAACAAAACCCTGAGAGAGCAGGCTGTTTTCTTCCCCCCCCTTCACAAAACAGACTAGGGGAGATAAGCTTCACAACTAATGTGCATTTTTTTTTTTTAATGGAAGGCAAGTTTTTTTGTTTTTTGAAAATTTTAGTCATAGCATATTTTTTTAAAAAATAAACATCAGTTACACACCTATTTCATAATCAAGACACAAAGACAATCTACATAGCTCTACTTTCATCAGAATAATTTAAAGAACAAATATTGTTATCCATTCAATTAAGCACCAGTTGATAAATTTACCTTCAGTGTTTGCTCAAGGACTAACATCTTCGGGAAACAAAAATGAAGGCTGAATGAGTAAGCACAGTACCAGAGATTTCATAAGAGGAGTGGGAAGAAGGCAAGTATGAAGAGGTGGCTGACAACATTTGACTCATCCTGCGTCTTGCAGATACAGCCGCAGAAACAACCTTCTGCTCAAAACTGGGATCCTAGACCTGCTCTTCCAGTAACAGGAACTTAGAGGAGGGCTGCTGAGCCAACCCACTACTATCTATCCTTGGACTTGACCTCTAGGTGTACTGACATATAGTCAAGAGACTGTCTGGTCTCTTCCCTGCCCCCCCCCCTTTTTTTCTTTTTAAATAAAAATTAATCATGTCAGGTTCTTAGAGAAGCTTACATGGCCTTCCATGCCTTCCTGAGGACTCCAGTCTTTCCAGCTGTTTCTTCCAGCTTTCAGCCGTATCACCTCATCTGGCCACTGCAGCTCTTTCCTTTTTGACACGTTGATCCCTTCCAGTACTTGACTAGGGTCCATTATCTATGATTAGAAATAGGAATTGAGTTTTGACCATTAGCTCACCCAAAATTTAAAATAAATAGATAAATTGTACCTATCCTGTTGCATAATTCTGGAGAATTGACCTCATGCCTCACAGAAATCAGTTTCTCACTGATTTCAGTGTTGCATACTCAAGCTCCAAGCAATGAAAAAGCTGGACCAGCACAGAATTTGAAAGTTAGGACTGTGGTTTCAGAGATAGCTGACAATACACTGGTTCACTGCTGTCTGAAGCAGTAGCTCTGGTTCCTAGTCTTCTAACCCCCTCAGGCAGCTACACCAGCTCATGGAAGAGTCTGAGGAGCTGGCACAAGATAAGCACAAGACCCAATAGGAAGGAAGGAAGAGTTCAGCAATGACAAGCTGCTAGAACTGGCTCACCACTTCTCAGAATGATATCCTATGAATCACGAGCTTGGAGAATTTACTGGTAGGCCAGGCAACCATTTAGTATTAGCATAGTTAGCCAAGACCCACCCAGTGTTTTGAGTTAAATTGTCTTTCCACATTTGGAAAAGGGCAACAGAAGAAAGCTCTATAAATGTCTTCCTATACAAGGACAGAAAGAACTGTGTAATATCTACTATCCAAGGGTATACATCAAATTTGCATATGTTTTCCTTACACAGGGGAATTAAACAGCTTTACAGAAGAGCCCTTCTATGCAAACAAAAGCTACTAAGCTCAGACCTGCCAAATTCGTCAACTTTGTTAACTGTGATTAAGATCTGGTTTCTTCTAAGATGAGGTGATGCCTGCAATGAAATCAAATTCACTATGATCTATCCTATTAATTACTTCTTGATGTTTCCCACTAATACGCTACTATAGACATGTATGTGGGCCTATTGAAAGCTACATAGGCAAGAATATGAACTTCTTGATTTCCACAAAACTTGTTAGGCTGCTTAATTAGCTCAATTAAGTATTGTCAGCTGCTCAGTGACCCAGGCTTGTAAGAATAATCAAAGAGTAAACATACATTTTATACTTACTTCTGTGGAAAGTGTATTCAGTTTAGAAGGAAAAAAAGATACTTGCTTTCAACACTGCAAATGAAGCTGTTCAGCTTTACACGTACTCATGAAGAAAAATAGACAGTACAAGCAAAACAGCTGAAGTGTAAAACAGTTCAGCTGACATTCCCAAACCTACACTACAGAAAATACATGAAAGAAATGTAAGCAGGCATGTCTCAGCACGCAGGAAGGCTGCTTGTCCAGAAATGTTTATGCTTACATCAGTTTTCCAAACAACTGCACAATAGTTGTATGCTGAGGCATTCCAGACTGTTTATGTATTTGAAAGCAGTAACTGCTACAAGATAAAGATAATGCTAACAAAAGCATATGGCTAAGGAACCATAAGTTAACTTGTTCTTCTGGACTATTCACCTGGATTCTGTAAATAACTTCATCCTTTTTGGCTTGCGATTGATTTGCAGGGCTTGCATTACCACCTGACTGACCTTCAGTTGCATTATTCCCTCCTTCTGTCCCTAGAAAGCCCACAAGGGCATGCTGTTTACAGGCTGGGATGCTTTGGCTGGAGCTGCTAGAAGAAGGTAGGCCATGCTGCACGCTGCCCCCAGTCTGGCCTGTAGGTTCCATTTGGTTCACCATGGATAGGCGGGACTGGATGGATGATGGGAGGTTACGAAGGGATATCTGACTGGTGGAAGAGCGCCGACAAGGCACAAAGCCTGTTGTGGATGTGCGAAGAGATGAATGACGACTGCCGTAGCAATAAGATGAATGGCTAGCTACTGAGGCACGGGCAGGGGAATGTCTGACAAGGCTTGACTGCACAGAGTGAGAGCTGTGACTTGTGCCTAAAAATAAAAGATACAGAATCAGGCGAGTTTGAAAAAAGCCTCCCACATATATTAGATTTTCTACACACAAATGTTTTAGCATGTAGATACAAAATTAATTGATCTATCCAAAACAGCTGAAACAGTAGTACCACAGAAATCTGTTGCACTTTATACAGCAGAGCATCCGAGTCTGTTCAATTCATCATATCTTAGAAACTGTTATTCTATCTACAATGCCAACAATACAAATGGCTTAAAAAATGCTTCAGCCTTGCTTTTACCATATGAACAATCTGTCTTCTAACATGACTACTTAGATTTCCCATACTGAAAATGTTACAACTGGTGCAAGTGTCCATGTTTCAAAACACTAAATATTCTTTCTTAATATGCTTGACTGCACATTCAAAGATCGAGTCAGAAAATCTACTTAATGGACTTGAAAATAGGAAGCAAAAAGAAAAACTTTTACAAACATTACTTACTGTCAGTACCCTTCCTATACTAAGCATCTGTATACTGAATATCTCTCCATAGCTAAGGGCCACTTAAAAAAAAAAAAAAAAAAAGATTTTCAGTACATTCAACTACATACATTTATACCCTTTGTGAGCAAAGGCAACATTTGGGAAAGGATATTTGCTCAGCCATGCTGCTTAACACCTCACTAACTACAGTCTTGGATAGGATTCAGCTAAAAATACCATAAAAGCAGACAATCCATTTCAAAGTATAAACAAGAAATAAAGATATTTACAAGAAATGGCAAGTTTAGTGTTCACACACAAAAATGACAGCAGAAGTCAAAAGGTCAGTCATGTAAAAAAGGTGTTGTAAAAAGTTACTTAATCTATTTTGCTAACATCATCAGAGCCCTAGTGCTCTAATCTCTGTTTGGGAACCTGTCATTGCACAGAGCAGCACTGTAGTTTGAGATATATATCCAGCAGCTGGATTTATTACTGTATTACTGTTACTTTTTTTCTTGTGATCTAGGCCTACAGCTGAAAGGCTAGTTCTGGCTATAGGATTGTACTTGCATAAAATTGTTACTTTTACTTTAACTTTACCCAGAGTTGAGGGGTGAGTTGGAGGATGAGTTGCAGAATGAGTTGTGGGATGAGTTGTGACAGGAGGGTGCTGTACTGCTCCAGGTCCCTGCCCTGTAGTTGCATTCCCTCCTCCTTGCGACATGCTGCTCTGCGACTCATTGATAGTTGCATTGTTACTTGTGCAAGAAGCCCCACCTCCAGCATCTGAATCTTCAATATTTCCACCACTATTGCAGCCAGCTCCACAACCTTTCCTTAGTCTGAAAACATAAGGCAATTGACAAAATATAATCAGGCCTCCTGAACATCAGGATTCCTTATGACGATTCTTAAATGCCTTACGACAACAAGCAAAAGGCGCACTCAGCACAATCCGTAACAATCCCTAAAATCAGGTAAAACTAGATTTTGTTTTCTAAGAACATGCTCTGTCAATTTAGAAGTTGCATTCTGGGAGACCACCATTTTCTTCGTGATAGCTATTCAAGTAATAGTTATTTATGACATGCCAAGTCTTCATACACAAATACCTTTTTTGAAAATTAAGCCCCCTCTAAAGCACAATCAAGTGTTAAAACTCTACATACAAAATGTTGGATGAATATGCTGGTTATTCGGTAGCAGTATTAATAAAGTTTTTACTCTCCTTATGATACCACCCATAGAGCTGGTCTTATAATGGTCTAATTCAGAGGAGCACAGAAAGAATGCTGGCATTTTTTAAAATACATGTTTGCTTTCTTGTTACCTTTAGCTTTTTGAAGCACGTATTATATGCTGCAGTTCTTTGAATCACAAATTCTCATATGAAACTTGAGTATTCATTTGGCAGGTTAGCCAACAGTTTACGGAGTATATAAGCATACAGAGGCATTTCACTATATTGTTTGCATAAACAAATTTCAAATGGACATAAACACAGCACATTCCTCCTTTCAATTCCTGTTATTTTTCTTTTCCTTTGATCCCATTCAAATACACTGAGCAATCCTTCCCAGTTTTATTTGCCCCTAGGAATGAGAACTAGGAAGCATACCCAGCTCACATCCAAACACTGTTGTGTTTAATACCTATTACTCTATCCACGTCTTACAAGTGGATGGTGATAGGAGACATACACACCACAGACTGTACTAAATACAGCATGTTTTAGGGGGAAGCAGCATGTTCTGTTTCAATATCCTGTTATCCTGTAGATGTTTAGGTATAAATATGAGTATGTGCCACACAACTCTGATGCTTTCAGGGTCAAAGTCATAAGGGGCCACAAAAGAAGTAAAAGTTCTCAGGGGCTGTAAAACACAGCAGAAAAAGAGTTTATACTGGGTTACTGAAGGGTTGTATGGAGGGAGAATATATCACGATCACTACAGTTACTTTTTGTCTCTGACATACAGGGCATTTACAAGCACTTACGCAATTCTGAACAATAAAAGTTCAAGTAACTATGCACAAGCATATCCTAACAATATCAGTGTTGGCACTTGCATGCTAAATGTTTACCAGATTGGATCCCCAATGAATAGTCCTGATACTGTAAGGCTGATGTTACAGATAAGAAAAGAGAGGAAAAATGGAGGTACTGAAAATTAACACAGAAATTGCATCATCTCTCATTAGCAGACCTGACATTAGAACGTAAGTCACCAACTGTAAATGACAGTTCAGAAAAAGCAGAGGACAAAGTCTAGATGAGAGAATTACAACTTATTATTTATATGCCTTGAGGATTCACTCCTGTGCCACAAAAGTTGCCATATGCTACAGATGTGCTTGAAATAAAGAGTCAAGGCATAAGTATGTGACTGAATATTACACATATTGCTCTGCTAGCATGCATGAGACTAATGAAGTACAAAGCATAACCATACACTAATGCGATCTCATCTCCACTGCTCACCTGTGCCAGGTAGACACTATGAAGTTCCTGATATTTCCTAAACTGATAGCTCCACCAAGAATCTCCCTAAGCTGTTCGTGACTGTCTGAATAAGAAGTAGTCAAAGGTGATACATAGATTGGGTATCCAATTGGCTGGTCGCAAGAAGAGTTGATCATGTTCCTCAATGCTTGTTTTGCATTTTGGATACTTCCTCTTTCAGGATTACGATTACGCAGAAAGACGAGCTCCTGCTGTTGTCCTGCCCACAGGCCACGCACACACTCCTTATTCACCTACAAAAGATAAGGGACAAACCAAGAAGAAAGGCTGTGTCAGAAACTGAATCAACAAGAGTACGTGAAGACTGCTTTGCTATAAACAGGCCTCTGTACTGCAGACCTACAACCATTCATGCTCACTGCTCTGAAAGGACACAGGTTACAACAATGAAAGTAAAGCAAATCTAAGAAGAGTGTTTGGGGAGGTGGGGGGAAAATACTTGAAGGTAGGATCTAGTTTTCTGATAAAATACTTCCACTACACGAAAAGCAGAAGCCTCAGTAATAAGAGTAGTAACAAAAAGGTAACTGCTTGAGTCAAAAATAGTGCTTTGTTATAATTATTACAATATACTACAACATACCATCATGTTGTAGAATATACCCGTAAACCTCACCTTAATGACCCTGAAACTGAGATAGCGTTTGTTCAGCATGATGATCTTATATTCATTGGTGCCATCATCCATTACATGACGCAGAGCAAGAAGAGAGGGAGAATTGGAAAGAACAGCACTCCGCCAAGCAGGGTCCCCTTCATGTGCTATAACTAAGTTTTGTTCATGGGTTGTTATGGCTTCATAGAGGACAGAAGGATCATCATATTCATCTGGAGAAGTGAAATGATCCTGTTTCCAAGAATAAAGGTAAAAAAGATGGGTAGCATTTCAGATATTAACTGTATACAGGAAGTAAACACCTTGCAGCTCAAATACATGAGGAGCTCATCACTTTGCACAAAATTAGACATCAAAAATAGTAAACACCTACTAAAAACAAGCCACAGTAAAGGGTGACGACTTACTCAAGAGATCCATTCTTGTTGCTTGGATGCATTTCCTTTTTAACTTAAAAAGGAATAAATTTCTGGTGGAGTTTTACACTAATTTTATAATATATCTGTTCACACTGCCTGTAGAAGCATTCTGGTTTTAGCTTCTTTGATTACTCACAAGCCTCCAACTGCAACATACTATGTAAAGCATTACTATTCACTGGGACTTCCCTCCTATACTTTTTCATATAATAAAGTTCCTATTTTCTATTAAAAATGCAGATTAATACTTGGTGACAGGCTGTCACAGCATCAGATACTCAAATAGCAAATTAAGTTGTGTTAGAGTATGAATACTAAATTGAACTTGCTTATTTTGTATCTAGTCACAGAACCTTCTGATATAGCTAAACTTCCAGTTCTATACTCCTAACATTTATATGCATTCTGATAAATTAAAGGAATTCTTCGTATTAAGTGCATGAGCTGATTCAGCCATTGTTAATTTAAGGGGACATCCAGACTCTGTAGTGAAGGATGGAATGTGATTTAAATTACTTAAGACAACTAAGGTTTATGTAGTTATGATTTTCAAACAATTTGGTCTTTTGGAGTACTAACACTTTTTCCTCACAGGGTGCTTATCACTCACTACACAGTTCCTTGTTCTTGTTGCATTTAGTAAAAAGACTTCCTGGACAGAATTTGAGCTTGTTCATCTTCATTTTAACTGCATTACAAAGACCAACCCCAGTTTCAGCTTTTTGAATTGCAAGCTTCTCATTCTCAATAGAAACCTTACTGATGGGATAAATGAGTCACGCTCAAGTGTTTATTTCTTTGAAGTATCTTAACAACAATAAAAAACTCCACTGGACAACTGGGGAGAGCTGTGCAGCTTTGAATGCTATGATGCCCTTTTAAGCCAACTACAAACATAAGGAGAGAAAGGAAGAGGAAGAGTATTAGAAAGACTATAAGGAATCATTTCTAGAAGAATATGAAACAGGACTTGACATAACTTCTGCTGCTTGACATTATGCCCAGGGCTTGAAAGTTTACTCTGAAGTGCATTCCCTTTTCCTCTACATAACCCTGCAGATGAGCAGTAATAGAATACGATAACAGAATAGAATACAGGGCAAGACATGAGACAGGCATTATTTTTGGCCATTCCTTCATTTATTTTTTTGGTTGTCCATCTCTGTTGCATGCCTTTTTCCTTTTTGTTTTCTTCCTCTTTTTACAAGTATATCATCTTCCTTGAAGTTTGAATCAGACATCTCAGTGGTAAGGTATGACAGCATAGGCAATATAAGGCTTGCTGGGTGTCTTTTATTAGGCAATTAGTATGGTTGGAAAAATCAGACAGGGTTTTGAACACACAAGACCTTCTTCAGATATAAAATAGAAGTAAAATGCAAATGGCTCCAACTTAAGATTGTAGTTAGACCTATTTTAAAAAAGGAAAGGTATTTGACACCTGTAGACCAGGCAGCATGTTGGGGAAGAAAGGTTTTTAAACATACTACAGTCTGTCCTACCCCCTCAGCCACAGCGATCCACAAGCTCTAAATTTCTTCCCTCTGTGTTTTTCCCCCTCACAACTAACTCCCATACGACTGCTGTTGTCTTCATATTCCTACTCCCTTCTACTTTGTAAGTACCAACTACCTTTTTTTTTCAGAAACAGTCTGATACATTTCACTAAAATTTGAGGAATTATTTTTATTTCACATTTTAATTTGAAATTGGCAGCTTCTCTTCCAGACCTGAAGAACATGTGGCCAAAAGCTGGACTGATCTTTTCAATTATGCCACTTTGTTCAATATAGCATTACTTCTACCTATAAGTCTCTGTTTAGACATCTTGGGAGCAGGTGGGATTCATCCAAGACAAACAAAGAACTGCATGTTTGACCAGCATTTAATCTTTCAAGACAAAGAACAAAAGACAAGACAAGAATTGGCCATTGGTGGCTGGTCAAAGGTCTCACCTGATGTAGTTTAAGTGACATGCGTATTCCAGGAACCACCACTTTCCTTAGCAATTCCATGTCAGCAAAGATCCACTCATCTCTAATTGAGGATATACGGAAGTCGCCCTTAAATAAGGCATGCAGGCCATACAAGAACGATTCCAGATTACTGTTAAAGAAAAAAAAAAGAAATCCCACACCCCAGACATTAACACAAATGCACAAACACTTCCACAATTATTTATCATCTGTGACAACAGCAGAAAATTCTAGATTTACACAAACACTGAGCTGTAGAGAAAGGCACACAATTTTTCTCTATAAAGGCAATTTACAGAAGGAGAGCAGGAGAAGAAAGAACATACAAGCAAGCACATGTGCAACAAAGCCAAGACACTAAATGGTTAAGTACACTAAACATCTGATGACTACATTTTATATGCAGTAGATAATGTATTTACATGGACTTAAGTAAGCAGGAACTCTATGAGAAATGCCTGATTTTGAGACTACTGAATAAAAGATTTTTCAGGGACTATAGCACCACAGTGGAAAAGTTAACAAGGAAATTTAGCTTCCGCTGTGGATGTTGTACCACAGAATGAAAATCCTGACAACTTTCCCATTATCAGTGTCATCAACTCCTTTTACTAAGCTAATGTTTTTAGTGAGCTTCAAATATACTTTGCTTGCTTTTGTTTGTATACCTGCAAAATTTTCATGAGTCAATCTGCTGGCATTTAGAGAAATTAGTTTCCCTGAAAGAAGTGAAGTAAAACAGTTTTTGCAGCTGGCATCCAGCTGACCAGTAGCTTCCACATCTGATTATATCACTTTTTATTGCTTGTAAATCACCACCTTCAACTTCCTGAAGCATACAGCCACATTAGGATATTTGCTTTATGTGGGAACCTCTGTCTTGCAGGCTAACAGCCTCAGCTGACTTTAGTAAGCCAGACTGTCGCCAAAGAGCCAGCGAAGTTGTGAAGCTTAACACAATGGTCCTAACTCCCACCAGGACATGTTTTCATTTTAACAAGCCATCCTCTTTCTCCCTATTTACATAGGGCACCTACTTAGAGCAAGGAGTGAAGCTTATTTCTGAACTCAATCCACCTAGTTTTTCAATTATCATTGATGCTCAATCACACCAGAATTCTCATTTTCCTTTAGTTCAACACAAAATACTTGAATTCAAGTTCTCCCTCATTTGCTGTTCCTTATGTGAAGTTTCACTGGTTCTTATAATGAAAACAGGTTATGCAGCATACCTGTCTAGTTTAAGGAAAGACAGAATTTTTTCATTTAAAAAAAGAGGTACTCATTCATTACTTAACCTAGGTGCTCATAGGGATTCTGGAGAAAGGGAGCATACAATAACATTTTATTACCTAGACATATGATGGGAAGCTGTCCCCAAAGCTCTCCGCCCCAGGACACACAGTCCATAACACAGTGTCACCAAGGATGAGTCTTTACTTGAATCCAGTGGCTTGTAATAACAAAAGAAAAAAAGGGGGAAAGGGGAGAAGGGAATAATAGTCAGGTGAACAGAGTTTAAAGATATACACATATATCACTACAGAAGAAAAAATGTTTTGCCAGAAGGAGTAAAAAGACAACAACCCCAACATACACAAAAGGTATACAAATTTAAGTGTGCTCGTGTACCTGCCCCACCAAGTATTTCCGCTCAGACATGCATTAGCAATTATTTTTAAAATGTAAAACTGTACGTTCTACATACATGCAAAGAAAGATGCATCAAGCTATATTTGAAATAAGTTGTAAGCTGTTCAGATGCATAAGCTTTCTTTATGCATACTGTGCATCTTGTATGCAAATATTTTTTTTTTAGCAAAATTACTATGTTTTAAGATGAAAATACTTCTAACAAATAAAATGGATTCTCACTTCATAGTTAGGAGTGTATAACTGAGTTAACTGTAAACTTCTGTAGATTAAAGCTTTACTTAGTGGAAAATCACTCAACTAAAGCCCTAAGAGGTAAAGGTACATTATGCCCTAGATAACAGATTGAGTATCCAAGTGATTAAATTCGATTTTCACTACTTACACAAAGTATTTCACAAGACAGTCACTTTGAGTGAAATGATTATCTTTGGCTGTTGTTTGTCATTTGACTGCAGAAAGCTTTAAAATCTTATACCCTTTAAAATTGACTAATCTTCTCACTCCAAAGTAAATCTTCATTCTGAACTCAGATCCTTCATTAAATGCAAGAAATCAAATTTTATCCCTTTCCTTTTAAACTCAGTCAATTCTTGTTCATTCTCAAAAAGCCGCACTGTGTCACATATGATTTTTGGTAAGCAGCAAGAAGTCAAGCAGCACTCTAAAACATTCTCATAACCCTATTTAAAAGGCAGAAGGATCTACAGAGGAAAAGGGTTGGGTATGGAATGATCACTATCACATGCCAGCAGTTCCAGCAATCCAAAGGAGAGGCACAGTATGATGACTAAGTAACACACAGTCTGTTTTACGTGAGCTGGAGACAGCTTTTTGTATGACTACTGTCAAGTTATAAAAACAAGTATCTAAACATAAATATATCCTTCTCTATGTAGATAAATGTCTGATTAAGATTCAATTGATTCGTGAGAGCTGTAAGTGAAAATGCACTATTAAACAGGTTACATCGTATACTACTATACTAGTTACTTAAATGGAAGAGGAGAAAAAGAAAATCAAACTTAGTGAACTACACACTGATTTTTGATTAAAAGTTATTTTAAAGGGAATACTAAAGAACTCTGCAAGTCAAATAACAAAAACACATAAGACCATCCTAGAACAGTGAATAGCTTTCCTTGCATGTTTACACCTACCTTTTCTCTTCGAGAGCAGCAATACTCTATCCAGTTCAGATAAATCACACAGAAACTCTCTCTTGAGATCCCTGCCAGACGGTGATCATAATCCTCATCAATATTGGGATTAAATGTTGGGTCTACGTCAACGTAATTGCGGTCCGTACATAACCGCAGTCCTTCCTGCATGGTCTCATTAGCTAACCATTCCTCTAGCTTGGGGGATGTTGTGACATAATAGATGATTCCCTGAAACAGTAGTAGTAAAAAATACATGAGACCATACTGCAATAAAAGTGTTAACAATTTCAGTTCTTTCAACTCACTCTCGCTCCTTACCCATAAAAGCCCAAGTATTACACAGAAGTGTTTGTTTAGTTTACAGATGGAATGAATTTGAGTGCTCAGAAAACACAAGTTTACAAACACATACATTTTCTAAAAATTTAGAAGTGTCGAGAGTTCTAAAGCATGTGCTAAGGGACTAGGCAAAAAGAAAGAAGGATGGCACAGCATTCTCACTGTAGCTGGTGGGGAGGAGAAGTCAAATAAATGGGAATTTTTACCTACTGAACATGGACACAGTACATTTCTGAAATTAAAATTTAGTTTTCTAAGGTAAATTAACAGATGGGAAAGTTTAAAGCCTGGGTGTGTTTGGAGGAAAAAAGCCACATGTATATGTGTGTATAAGTATCTGGCAAGTACTTCAACCTGAAGTTTTCACATCTTTCAGAGAGAGTGTGAGCTTGTGAGACACACGAAATAGTATGCAAACTGATTAGCTGAGGAGATCTGAGGCCTGCAGAGTCCTGTAACAATTTCAGGATTTTTAAACAAATATGGGTTTGGCCAGCTTTTTAACAACAAAACAGCTCAGCTTTCTAATCTGTTCCTGTTTGAGATAAATGTATCTTTTTATTTACTTCACCAGATTTTACGTTTGGGTAATAGCCTTCTGAGTTTCTACTCCAGTTTCAGCTGGAAACAGTGTCTTCTCTTTGTTCTAGACTACACAAGCCTTTCCCTGCTCATACACTAGAATATCAATTACCTATCAGCTCCAACTTTGTCCTTTGATGAAACTGTTCATGTCTTCAATTTGCACCACACTGATCTTCTGATGAAGAGACACTGGAAGTTTAAACACTTCCTAGCTCTAATCCGGCTTACTTCCCCCAACATCTGTATTAATCAGAATCATACCTTTACATAGTAAGTGGTGAGAATTTTTCGCAGATCAAAGACTTGAAGCATGGATGCTGCACTGTTGTCAGTAATACTATAACCCTCCAGAACATACTTTGTCACAAGAACTTCCCAAGCCAGCCAACGCTGACCAAAGGCAGCATTAAAGGAAAGCATATGAGGAAGGTGGCCCGGTTCACAGCAACAAAAACCTTCATCTTCCTCTACACCTTCAGTGATGGCCTCTACTTCTCGTTGCTGGCAGTAAGTTCCTTTAGAGAAACAGAGAAAATAAACTCTTCAACTTTTTTTTATATGATGGACTTAAGATGACTCATTTACACGTTTAGAATCACGCAAGTCTCAAACTGCAATTCTGTGAACAGCACATGAATTACTTGTCAATTAACAGTAATTCACTATTTAATTAAATAAATTAATATTAATTTATTAATATACATTAAATAAATGTATAGCCTAATTTACCACTGTAGAATCACCTATAATAATTTGGGGAAGGTAAGCAACAATTAGGGCAGCCATGTTGCACTCAACTGGGAAGACAGACTTAGCATGAATTCTGCAAGAAAAAGCTAATTTTCCTCACAAATAAGGGGGTATACAGAGGCTCTGTAACCCATTTCCAAAGCAAATGATTTACAGATGGAATTGAAAGTAACTTCAGTTTCCAGAACAGAAGTTCACTCTGCAAGACAGTTAAAAGTGTAGCGTACTCACCTCTGAATTCAAGCCCCCGCAGCTGAAAGGTGACCAAGCCATTTCCTATCTCTATAAGGTGTACGAGTGCATTGAGGTAGTCAGAGGCTAGAATGAAGCAGTCCCCAGTACTATAGTTTCCCCACCGACCCAGCAACAAGTCTCCACATAAGCTGTGCTGAAGGGAACGGGTTAAATGTTCATAGAAAATTGAATTCAGGTTGTTATCATCTGAACCTGCAGGAAGATTGAATTTGAGTTACCATCTGACTCTGCAGGAAAAAAAAAAAACAAAAAACAAAACAAAAAAAAAAAACTCAAGCTTGAGTGTCAGTGAAAGCTACCGCTTCACATTTAGTCCTGAATTTTCTCAGCAACAATTTTGTTTCAAGGTCCCATCTGTTTTTAGAGACAACAATTCTGAATAAATACTAGGTCAAGTTTAATACTTTGACTATTCTTCTCCCTCTTACTGACTCACTCTTCCTTTTATCAAGTTATTCCTTTAGTTTCACTCATGTATCTCCCAACAATCTATTCCATGTAACAACATGCAAAAGTAAATGAGCACAGAAGTAATCCAGTAATGACTTGTTGTACTGGTTTTATCACTAAGGATACCACTAAGATATCTTCAAATAATGTTTGGCTTTTTAACTACTTGGAAAGAATATAATGCAAAATAGTTTTATGTATACTTTGATTATCAAGGAAGGAAGGGAAAATAAAGCAGACAGATACACAAGGTGGTGGGAAGAGATAAGATCATATGACAGTTTAAAGAACGAAGCAGAAGAGATGATGGGGAGAAAGCAGCAGCAGACAAGGGATGGAGGGTAGGGGAAGAAAATGACCTGAGAAGAGGAGGAAAACGGCCAGAAAGCAAACTGATCACATACCCTATTTAAAAATCCTCATTCCTCCTATTTCTTTAGAACAGTTTCAGACAAAAACTAGGAAAGCTACCTGGATTTCTGTCAAGCTGGGAAGCCAATCTTGTATTTGAATGATCCACACGCTTTGTGCTGAAAATAGAATAAAGTGTTCTTAACATAAAATTTCATACTGTAATAAAATTTAAGGGAAGAAATTATTAACAAAACAAAAATCAAAAAAGTATTTCCCTTGAAATAGTGTGTAAAGTTGTTTTTTTATAGTTTTTACATGCTAATTTGCTATTCTGAGTTGTGCAAGTGCTTTCTGGTAATAGCATTATGATCCAATATCTAACAAAAACTTGCCCACAATAGGTTGTCATAGAAAACTTTAGTTTCAGATGCGATATCATAAAATGCATGTATTCTCTTAGGTAGATATCATAAAGCTTTAGATACGACAACTTCACTTTAGAAGCATTTAATCAGCACAGCTAATATTCCTGTTGAGTAAAGGGCAATTTTCAGGAAATAGTTTTCTTGGCTCAAAATACAAGCCTTCTTTACCCTGTATTCTGAAAACAGTACTTACACTGTTCTACTGTGCTCATCTTGCCCTACGCTGTTTGTCTAGTGTTCCACTGGTCTGATACTCCATTAACACTGGAGGTATAAAATTAGGGGAGGTACAATCTGACATGAAGAAGCTTTTATTGTTGATAGCTTCTTGATCAAGAGATCTACTTGAATGACTTCAAATTGAGTTTTGGTGCTAGCATTAAGGACAACCAGTTTTATTTGTAAGATGAGCAACAAACAAAGATAAGTCAGGGTTCTGAAAACCCCCCCAAAAGCAGCTTTTGTATCTAAAACTCACCTTCTAATTAAAAATTCATTTAAAACCCCCACAATTTTGATGTGTAAAAAAGAATATAACCAAGACACTACACTTCTATAAATAGCAATTAAAGAAAGGTAAATACTGTCAGTATTAAACAAGTTTTTTTGAAACTCAGAGCTATAAACTCATTTCTTCAGGAAAAAAAAAAAAAAAAAAAAAAAAAAAAAAAAAAAAGCACTTGGAGATAAACACACATTTAGCCATAGCTATGTTATTACATCCTCCCACCCTTCCAGCCTCACAGATCTTTAAAGGCTTTATGTCACCTACTTGTAGTCTCTTTCCCAGAATTTGACAGGTCTGGCATATGAAGTGATGAATATTGCACTTCCCAGAAAAGGATTCAATGGAGTGGAAAAGAAAGCTGACACAGCTGCTTGGACAAACAACATTGCAGAATCTGTAGGATAACAGGGTTAAGGAAAGCAACTACTTTTTCAAGCTTATTTAATAGTACATTAAGTAGACAGTGGCACTAACTAAGAACAACCGTGTACCTTACCAAGTATCTTTACTGCATCTCCAGCAATAACTGATTTTTTCTTTGTTGTTTTTAAATTCAGAAATTAGGGGGAAAGAGCTTGGCACTAGACATGGTGCTAATTGCTTTTCTGGAAGTTCTTCTGCAAAGAATATTAATTCAATACAACTCAGAACAGTCTACCCATGAGCTAAAAATGCAATGCGAACTCAGAAACCAACAACCAGAGTTGGTGACTCTTGAAAAAGGGAATGACTGTCAGAAGAAAAGCTATGTCATTTTTGCAGTGAAACAACTCCTTTCTGTGATTCTGGGTTATAATTCTATTCCTACTATGGTATAATTCTCAGTGCGGTCACAAGTATACACAGTTTTTCGTGAATACTCACTGGACAAGCATGCTCATACACTACAGCCTATGATCCATAAGCCATTATAATGCAATACTCAGAAATGATAAATACACACGAACAAACTAAATCTGCATTTTCAAAGGATACGCGGCACAGCAAAGGGCTGGGCAAAAGCATGGAAAGCAGAACCCCAGGTGATCTGCCAGGGAGCAATGTAGGTATATACAAATTTCAATTTATAAAACAGTTCCCAAAGCTACAGAAGAGAAAGAAGGAAAAGTATTTAGTGATTTGGCTAAAAATTAACTTGCTTTGCAGTGCAACAAATACCCTGAAGGGCTTCCTGATCCTCCTAGAATTCTTTCAGGTCTGCCAGAAGTCTTTAGATTTAAAAACTAAACTACTACTAACATGTTATGTACTTTATTGTTCTACTAACAGAAACTCGTCAGATTTTTAGAAGGTCACATATTCTTTCCTCAAGCAAACATCACAAGTGCTTTGGGAAGGAGAATTCTCAGTTGTTTTACAGCATATGTATTAAAGTGCTGATAGGACTGATGACTTGAAAGATTAGGACTTCAGACTGTTTTCCCTTTTGGATGACCTGAAACACCCAGAAATAGAAAGAGTTAGTTACCTTGCTGAAGAGTATGGACATGAAGAAGAGATCTAGCAGCATGGTCTCACTAAAACTTTTGTAATCAAAAGTAAAGAAAAGCACTGTGAAAACAACAGTGACGTACTGGCACGTTGGGCTACTGAATGATGAACGGAGTAACTTCAAGCCAGCTATTGTGATCATTAAAGCACCCAACCTGTGCAAGAAATTCATACAAAAAAAAGTTATTTATCTGCTATTTGAAAGGGTTGTTAAAGACCACATAAACTGTTGTTGTTGTGACGCCAACTTCTTAAAATCTCAAGGTTTGGATTTAGGGTTTTTCTCTTCTCCCCACCTTAAAGATGACTTCAGATTTTAAGGTTACTATCAGAGTCTTTCAATCAGTAGTGCCAAGACCAATCAGTAGTCCAAAACAATGTTCAAAGCATTAGTATTATTTATAAAAAACCAGTCTCCCTAAAACATTAAAGGTGAAATCATCCCCATATTCTGAATAAAAAGATCCTATCTTTAATTCAGGTTATGAATATCAAGACGCAAAAATGCTAAAAATGATCTATATTACTCAGTGAGAGGATGTTTCTAAATAGTGGATTATCAACATTTCCTGCATGACTATATTGCTCCAGCTAATATTGAGTTTAATGACAAACTTACTATTGTAATACTATTGGATGGTATTCTTTTTTCTGAGCTAGTAACAGATTGAAGGGTTATATAAAACAGTTCAAATAATGTAATGGTGATATTCCTCCCAAACTCCCTCCAGAGTGACAAGAACAGTAAGTCTAAAGCAAAAAATTACTAGATTCAGGGATTACTAAACTTTGAAAGAACAGCTAAACATATATCACACTCTTTTCAGATTTATTTCTTCCTGCAATACTTCTGTTTTAAATCATTAGAACTTCAAATCGAAAAAGGCCACCTAGTCACTGTTCTTGGAGGGATAAACTGCAGGGCCTATTATTGGATTCACACTTACTGAAACAATCAGATACACTACTTTGGAATTATAGTCAAGGCTCAGTGTAAGAAGCAGCATGCAATTCTGTCTGGACACAAGTTATACTGATGAAGAAATTGGAAGGCCTGAGGAATTCCTTGGTAAGAGCAGAAAGCAGCAGAGGGGCTGCAAGCTAGCATATCATCAGTGAGGGAATGTCACAAATCTTAGCTTTACACCTGACAGAGTGTACTGTAGCTATCTTAACTTTGCAGACTGAATAATCGTATTATAGACTCCGAAGATCGAACAAGAAATTCTGATCTCATACTACTAGATAATTCTGCAACTTTTGATCTTTACAGTATATGCTAGGGCTCCAAAGATTTTTTGTAAGGATTCCTAATCTAACCCTGAAGTACTCCACTCATTTTAAGCCAGAAAGCTGATTTAGTTCAGTAAGAGTCTGCAAATAAAGGAAAGTGTTATTTATTTCTTGTCTTAGTTTCATGCAAATAGCATTAACTGTCTTCTCACAGACTAGAACACACTATTCCATTTTACAGCATATTGGACATACTCAGATTACTTGATAACCTTTTCTACTTACTCTGTATCCAGTTTCTTTGGACTAGCAATATTCTTAGCGCTGCTGCTAAGCTCATTGAGGACTATCAGTGGGTAAATAACATTCTTCTCTACAAAAAGGAGCCAAATATGAAGTTTCTCAAACCACATAACATGTGCAGCATCTATCAAGACACATTAAAAAATAAGAGATTGTAGTATCAAATTAAACTCAGGAGACTGCTAACAATACAGATCCTTGGTCTGAGATATTTGTGATTAAAAAGCCCACGTACCTCTATCAGCTTGCCTACAGAAGTATTTAACAAGTTCGACATTTCTATATATCACAGCATTAACATCTCACTCCCTTCAAAAGTTCCAGTCATGAAACCAAACACTGAATTAGGGGACATCTATATTCTCATCTAACTGCAGTAGATAGATGATGATCATTCTGAGGTATTATTCCCAAAGCACAGCAGAGGACTTCCACTGATAAGCATCTGCACAAAATTTACTACACCATAGCATCATTTTGCTAGCTACACACTTTCTGCTCGTGGAAAGTAACAATACATTGACATCAACATCGAAACCAATCAAATTATTTCACATTACGCATTTTAGTTGGTGTGAAAGGATGTCTTCCAATGATATTTAAATTAAAACATTTCTGGTTCACCCCTCCACAATCTAGAGGAACATTCTTTTTCCACAACACAAACTTCTGAAAGCTAAAAACTTCTGAATTTTTACAACTGCCAAAGAAAAAAAACATACACACACACACAGAAAAGCTAAACAGGGCTGCTATGTTTCAAATTAATGCAAATGAAAATAATGGTGGAGGGGGCAGAGATAATCTTACAAAGCAGTACAAATACAGGATGAAAGAACCTGTGTCAGACATTTCTTCTTTCATCTTGTGTAAGTTCATTAAAATGAACACACTATCAAATATGGCTAACCTGAAGTCAGGAATCAAAGGGAGCTAATACTGTAGCTTTTCTACTTTTGTACATTGAAAGTCTAATCATGCAAGTGCACTTTTCACCTTTTCCCCTCCAAGGGGAGCTTAGCATGGTATTACGATTAGTATTCATATTTATTCATCTGTACACCAATCACAGAAAAATGCAACTTGGACACTGGTGAAAAGACCACACTGCATAGCTGGTACAAAGATGGAGGTTAAGAATCTGTTCTGAAAATTCCATGTTTTTGAATGTAGTAAAATGCTTGTGTACTTCAACTTTCTCTGCACTACTACTCTATTATCTTGTAATTCCTGGTTATAGAAATATTAGAATTGGCTAATCCTTGACATGTTTAGTAAGGCAAACCTGGCCTCTTGCAAATCAGTTATTTCATGCAAAATTGCACTGTTCAATGATATATTTTTGTAGTACTGTTAACAGTACTACAACAACTGTTAACAGTTAAAGCAGGGATTAGAGATGAAACAGAATCCCACACAAGTTTTTGCCATTGTCTTCCCTTGAAAACTAACTGAAAGAAAAAAAATAACTTCAGTTATATTTAAGTCTTTCTTGATAGAAATTTGTTCAATTTGCTCTCAAGAAAAAAAAAAAAACAACATCAAAAAAAAGAAAAAGCTCCAGTAGGGAGACACTTCAGTCTACCTCTACAATATTTATCGGTGTTGGCAAATTGATCAGCAGGATGTTTATATATTCTACAGCTGCCAGGGAAAGATTTCATGAAGATGTAGACTTTAATACAAGGTGAAAGTGTCTATCCATACATATCAATTAGTGAGACTGATCCCTTAGTCTGTTTCTTCCCCTAGCAGGGCCCTTAAGATCTTAACACAAGGGACACTATTGCATGTAAAAACATCAGTATTCACCAACCTTTGATCTGCTTGAATTTTTCAGTACATAAATTCTTCAAAAACAAATTTCATTAGAAGAATGATTAATGAAATGGAGTTATTCACTTAGATTTTTGGGGCACCACATGTCTGCTAAACATGTCAACAATACTAGTAAGAATCAAATCTATGCCAAGTTGAAAGCTTCAACTGCATTCACCGTTTCTAATCCTCTACAACATTTGAAAACCAACTTGAAGAAATATCTAGTGAAAAAAAAGCACTGCAACTATACCAAAAATTACCAAGGCAATCATTGTCACAATCATTACATTCTGAGAAATCTTCAATGGAACTGCTTGGCGATTAACGTTAGTATATCTACGATATTATCATCATTAGTTAATAGATACATAAAACATCATGGAATCAAAGCACAAGGAACTAAAACTAATAAGTTACAAAACTGGTTATCACGAAATACTTCAGCAATGATGATAAAGCAAAGAACAAAAAAATATTGATAGTTAGTCAGCAATAACTACAAGTTAAAAAAATTAATAGTACTTACTATTAAGTACTCATTAATAGTACTTACTTCGGACTTCAAACTGATAGTATTCCTTGGTTTTCAGCAAGGGATGAGAAAAACAATGCCAAGGAAGTTGCTTTCGGAGTTGAGGCAGAACATAATGGGTCACAAAGCCTACTGTACCCACCAATGCATAGAGAACGTAACTTAAAATAGGCTAAACAAAAGAAGAATTGAACACATTAAGGTTTGTATTTTATAAACAAGATAATTAGCTAATAGTTTTTTGCTTGGATATATCTAAATAAAGACATTTCTCAAGAGTTATAGCTGCTCTTTTTTTTATTCTAGTAATACTTTTTTCCAGCATCTATGCAGCTGTTCCTGTACAAGTTGAGACTGTAATTCTTCACAAGAAACTATACTGTCAACTTTAAGAGTGTCAAACAACAAGAAATGCTCCCCAAGAGAATTACCTGTCCATTTCTAACATATTTTCACCAAGTTTAGAAGTATCTTAGAGGAAAAATACCCTGCCAGTGTTATTTCACAGTCAGTTGCTTCTGACCCATCTGCGTTTTATTTCTTAAATTATAAAGTTATTATGCTCTAAGGGCCAAACCTGATTTACATTTTCATCTTCTGGAAAGAAGGACGAGGTAAAAGCATAATGAAAAAGAAATTATTCTTGTGTTCTCTTGAAGAGGAGTCAAATAAGCAGCCTTCTAGGACCAAATCCTCTCCCAAATATCAGAAAATTAGTATATTTGCACAGTATAAAGACTGAATTTTACAGCAACACTTTCTATATGTAATTGTTTTAAAAGATTTAGACACAGCACAGCAAAGTCAGGATTGCATTACTTTGTTACAAACTCTCAATTCTGAAATTCTTGGAAGCCCAAGCCTACCCAGCTATATAACTGGTGAAAAGCATACAGCCAAGTTTCTCAAGCACTGCAGAGAACAACATCCAGAGGGAGTGCTGAAGTCCATCCACACAACAGAACAGATACTTCCCACAGAAAAATCTAGCACATCTGCTCAAGTAAGACTCTTCATCTGAGAACTTTAATATTTGACACAATCTAAATGTACTTCGTAAAATGAGTTTCATAATTTAACCGTAGGCAGCTGCAGGATGGTTAAACCCTTCCAAATTGGGGCGGGCAGCACACCCAACAACCAATGAAGCCAAAAACCATCTTTCATTTGCCTGAAATAATGCTGTTTAAGCAAGCTAGTGACTCCATTTGAAGAATACTAGAAAAAAAATTGAGCAGCTATAACTCTTGAGAAATAGCTTTATTTAGATATATCCAAGCATAGGTCTAGTTTCAGGTCATTATCAAGTAGAAAAAACAATTCCCCCCTCAAATCCCCACAAACAAAAACGCCAAACCAGTTTCATCTTTCCTCAGCCCAGAATGATCCTAACACTATTTAACATAGATGAAATAGTCTCTGTCACAAAATGCCCTTCTAAGTTAGCTGAAAAAAGTCCAGAAGCTAAAAAGAAAGTAGGAAAGTGAAGGTAGAGAATGGGTTTGGGGCACATAAAACCAAAGCATTAAGATCTTCTCATAGACACTGGTCACACTACATTTAAAGATATATTCTAGAACTAGTCAAGCTACCTAGAGCATTACCTAAATATGTGTTATAACATACTGAAATATGTGTTATAGCATTAGATTTGGATATAAAAAACAAACAGCATGATGTAATACCTTACCTGTAGAACTGTAAATACTGTACTGACATGAATTGCGAAATAGAGTACACCAATGACAACACACACAATCAGGTCAGACTGCAACCGTTCACTCTGGGAAATAATAATAATAAAAAAATCTTTAGAAAACACTCACCCTGGTTGTCTTCTAAGTCTTAAAGTTCCACCCCAGTAACATCCAAACGAATTAGAGAATTTTCAAATGATGCCAGCATTAGCAACTTCCACCCAAGTTACTGGAAATACCACATTCCACTTTGGCAGGAGAGAAACCTACACGCTTTTGAGAATCTCATTCCTCAATCCTCTATTTTTAAGCTACAAAGGAAAAATCTGTACTATTACCAAACACATGGTAAGTCCTATGGCCAAGAACATCAGTCCAAATGAGTCAACTGAAAAGATACCTACCCGAAGGGGTATATGAAAAACATACCCAGTACATTCTCTCTCTCATTCTGGACTGTGAAGGGGTATTAGGATCCTATCTAATAGCACTGAAAAAAAAGAGCCAAAAAGGCTAACCAGTTCTCCCAGTTACAATCAAAGATTTGTTTAGAAACACGAGATCAGAAAGGGCCTTGGACGACAGCTGCCTGACAAAGCTAACTGTCAGGTAGAAAAACCAGGCTTGCTCTCCATCTCTGATCTCCCCCCTCCTTTGCAGGAAGGGAAAGGGAAGCTTTAGAACTAAGGATTAGCAACCTTGAACCTGGAGGGGAGCTTAGGGTTGAGAAAGCGGAATGAGTTTGAATTTTCTGTTACGGCTCAAGAAGAGACACATGCACAAGTTTTGGGGAGGTTTTTGTTTGTTTTTTCAAGAAATGGGCAAGTTACAAAATACTTAACGCCAGACTGTCACAAGGGGGCGAAACAGACTTAGAGCCATTTGAGTTCAATAGCCTTCCAAGTTTAGATCTATTTCCTCAGTGTAAATACAGTATTAGTATTCCCAGATCAGAAAGGCATTACTGGATTAGCTATCCTAATAGTGGCCATATAATTACACAAAACAATTATTTCTTCAAGCTCTTAACTTGTTGAGATATAGCTTATTTTTAGAGAGACAAAAAGACTTGATATTAGAAAAAGAAAGAAAGAATACATTATATTTCTCAGATTTCTTTCTTCTCAAACAGGATGGGGGATAGAAAGCTAAATAAGAGGTTCAAGCCCCTTTGGTCTCTCTCTCCCACCCCCTAGCCACAGCTCTACATTAAGAATATAAATAGTGCCAGTATCTCCCATTCTAGGGAGGAAAGATAAGTTGTGTTAACACCATCAGTGTTAAGACGACTTCAGTTTATCTGGTTTAAGTATCTACCCGCGCTTTCCATGCACTGCACATTGCCATGTTTATATCTGCTAGACTAAGGAATGCTATACTAGAAGAAATCTATCTATGCAGTTATTCTCCTAGAGCCAGGCCCTAAAAAGATTAAGTGCTCAACCTCCTCTTGTGTAAGCTAAACTTAATATGTTTCTGATGTGTTACACTTGCTGATTTACTAGGTGAAAAAGAATAATGTCTAAATATTACTATTTTCATAACTATTTAGAGTGAATTTGCACCAAGAATTCAAATTATAAGATAAAGTAAATGGAGTAATGGAGTATGTTATATTTGCCCGGTAATATTTTCACCATTTTTATTTTCCCCTTCTGGAACAGGGCACATGAAGCTTTTGCTCACAATTACTAGAAATACTGAGTTAATACGGTCTTACCATCATTAATCATTCCAACTTGAACTTGCACACAAAATCAACCATCACTTACATTATTGACATGAACTAAAAGACAATCCCCAAAGAATCTTCGAGTGTAACTCAGGGAAATGCTCACTTTCTCACATGTCTCTATTTAAATAATAGAACTTAAATTGTATTATGATGATATTTTTTAGCATAGTATGTGTGTTTAACTACAGATTTAAAAGAACTATCGTTTTCATGGACAGCATTTAGCAACAAATGACAAATACAAAATTTTCAGAAGATCTGAAGTTTCATTGTATACAGCATGGTAAGGTTTCAGTTTACACCAAGTTTTAACTTTGTGACAAACAACAAAAAGGAACAGTTAGAGGCACATTTTCCTAGAGCATGAGATTGACCAAATAAAATTTCTCACTCTGGATGCATAGCTGCTGCCTGTTAAAGGGAGCATATAATTGTCATTTGTCTTTCAAATGCTCAGCCCAGCAGTAGTGCAGGTTACATAGCAACATAGGTATATTATGATGAGAACTTAACCAACTGGAATGCACTTCCCTAGGCAAAGAGCTGAGCAGACCACCTTTACTGTTTTTCTTCCTTAACATGGAATAGCATAATCTTTCCCTTCCATACCAAAAAGGATGGGCCCTTTCTCCCCACAATATAAAATGGCTTTCTTTCCCTTAATACAGATAACCAAGCATTTGTTTTCAAGTAAATATTCTTAAGCGTTGTGAGTTACCTGAGAAAGGAATATACAGTGCACTTAGAACTCT
Organism: Rhea pennata; assembly: GCF_028389875.1. Taxonomy (NCBI): domain Eukaryota; kingdom Metazoa; phylum Chordata; class Aves; order Rheiformes; family Rheidae; genus Rhea; species Rhea pennata. Next base: position 13,806,761 of record NC_084667.1, on the reverse strand, counting down.
TAAAGCATCTGAGACTTTAATATCTATGTGCTCATTGCTGTCCTGCTCTAATCAACACCATGGTAATTATTAAATTGTTGTGAACTGTGAAATGTAAGTAACATCTAGACTGAGACAGTACCAATACATAGCAAATACTTAGATTGAAAGGGGGGGGAAAAATCTACTTACCACAGAATTTCTAAGCTTTTCAGGTAAAGGATCTTTCACTTCAGACAGAGGATCCTCAGGGTTTTTGTCTTCAGAATTAGGAAAAAATTTTGATTGCACTAAAGAGCTTAAAAAAGACAAAAAAAACCACTGAAAAGCATGCTTTGTGTGATTTTAGAAAAGTAACAAGAAGTTAAAAGATTAAGTTTTATAATAAGAAAAAGCAATTCTGGCAGAATAGTACTTTCATAGGGCTCAGCCAATTTATAAAAACAAGATCTTAACTTTATAACAGAATCTGTTCTCTGGTTGCACAGAATGACTATCATTAGAGAGAGAACTTAGTAAGTAGACAGATCTTATTCTAACAGCAGTTTCTTCAGAATCAACAGGGGTAACTGCAAATGCTGAATTTTCAAATGGGTGCAGAGACGGCAGTCATAAAATACAAAGCCTTACTGCATAAATAATAAAAACTTAACTCAAAAGGGGTCTATTTGTCAACACATAAGTCAGAGAAACACGAATTCCTCGATTTAATTCACACTTCAAAAAAAAAAAAAAAAATATGTGCTGCCAGAGTTAATTCATGAATGGGCCATGCTGACCTAACTACTGATTTCTTAGCAGATCTTACTAGTGCTAGAACTCAAGAACTTACTCCTAGGCTTTTAGAAAATTATATGCAGCACTGCCAGCCACGTACAAACACCTCAAAATCCCTCCATGCATTTTTTCCTATAATACCCCACGTGGTACAGAAATTTTTTTTATATACATACTTATGTGTGTATTTTTTGAATATACACATACATATATACATATGTATACATATACTATGTGTGTACACACACACACATTTTATAGTCAGAAAACTGACTACAGAATCAAGCCCTACAGCTTCAAGGGGGGAATCACAGTATTGCAATGCTCGACTCTAATGCATCCTGCTGACTAGTGGAATCCACAAGCCAGACAAGCATCCATGATATAGTGCTCAAAAAAAAGACAGCTAAGGAAAAGGATTTCGTACCAGCAGAGTATGAAGTTCACCTAAACTAACCAGAATTAACAGGAAAAAGTTTAGTTGCCTAACTTAGCCAAAGATACGAGTTCCCATTCTGCATGTGACACTTGGATAGCAATCATTGATTTTTCTGTTCACAGGAGAGGCCTCAGGCTATCTAACAGACCATTGCTTATCAAGTTTACCCAGCACTGCAGCTAAATTTAAATTCAAGTTCAAACTCTGCCTAACCCAGATATGCAACTGAGCCATGATTGGCGATTCTGTAGGAGGTGTTTCTTCTATTGGAAGTATTTTGTTTTACACAAATAAACTGAATCAGAATTACTCATCAGATCAGTGCTCTCAGAAGGAAGATGGATGTGAATACCTGTTTCCTCATGCTAGATGAGAGCTCCAATCACCTAAATAAACTGATCTTAGATGCAAAATGAGTCTATCTGAATTAGTGCTTTGAGCATACATTCAAAATAGGATCGCAATAACAAAAATGAGCAAACACATTCTGAATGTGTTTAAGAGATTCAGCTTACACTAGTGCTTTCAGCAGATTTTTAGCTACAGAATGGGTAAACCATTCAGGGAGTTCAACACAAAGACTCTAGCAGAAAGATGCCAGCAGTAGCAGCTTTGAGAATATTAACGGGCACTTAAATCAGACTTTGGGATGTAAGTTATTTGTCAGAAGCCACAGAGAAAGACTGTGGTTAAAGGAGGAATCAGGACCAAAATTTGAGAATTACTCTCCCCTCTCTAGTTACCAGACCAACTTCACGCTATTTGATAATGCTAATGACTACCAGTTTGAATAGTACTTCTGATATCCTTAACCAATGCTTCTCTGTTAAGACTTGCTTCTTGATTGGTAAACAGATACAAACTGAGACACTTACAAAAGCACAGAAGGGTCACTACTTTGTCTGCTGAGATGATACGATATTGCCACTAACAAACCACAAAATATGGAGAAGAGAACTGGAATATGCTGCCCGTCCCAAGAATCCTGGGGACAGAAATGGGATGTTAGTAACTAGAAAACAAAGGGTATAACAATTATCTGACATCCAAGAATTATATATGATGATTATAAAGTTAATTTTTCCTTTCTTTTATTAACTTTATATTTCAACAACAATGAAACAATAATTTCAGTACGAAAGTATTATTCAATATTTACCTATGTCTAAGTAGAAATCAGAACCTTTAACATAGTGTACATCAAGCTTTTACTTCTTAATCATTAGTCACTTTATGCATGCTTTGAGATCACAGCTCCTCAGAATTGCATTTTTATTCACTTTTACATTTTAAACATTGCCTGCCTTCTTACTCTAATTTTTTTTACATGTGCTAAATTCTAATATATATTCAATTTTTAGTCTCAATCTGTACTCGACCTACAGAGATGAAAATGATCCTTTGCTAAAGCTTGTATATCTTTGACATATGTGTTTACAAACATCTAATGAGCTACACCTGTACAAATTCCCAGAACACTAATGACGGTCTGTGGGTGATGCATCATGGGAATATTTTCTCTAAAAAGATTTTTACCATCTGCAACAGAGTTGAAAAGAACCTGTTTAAGTAGAGTTTGAAGGAGCACACACTAAGATTAATTGTCAACTGAGCATATTTGATTACTGATACGTACAGAATTAACACAGACACAGAACCAACACCACGGTCAGTTTTCAAACAAAATGGCTTTTTAAGCAAGGAAAGCCTGTTTTTTGTTTCCTTATCAGATAATTCTACTTTCAGATAGGCACACATCTTCACTTTGGCACTACAAACTATTTCTGGCTTTTAAAGTAACTATTAATTTGAAAACACTTTATTTCTAGTTTTCAGCACTAGAAAAACATTCAAATGAATCTTCTTGAGAGAAATCAGGGAAATACCAATACATTAAGAGTATGCAAGAAACAAGCCAGCTGTGTGATTTTCTCAAGAGCCAATACAGAACATAACTGAAGGTAAGTATGTACTTTAGGCAAAACAAATTGCCCATTAGCATATACATTTCATTGAAAAAAATCATAAAGCTTTTAAAAGCAAAAAGCTAATTTGTTCCTGCTTTTTCATTTGCATCAGAGCAAAACAAGTATAAGACTGTGCCAAATCAGAAGAGTTATTTTTAACTCACTTTTTGTATATTGCAAGGCTTAAGCAGAAAACAAAACCCAGAACTTTCATGTACACTGTGTCTATAAGCGTGCTCACCTTCAGGGCACCATAGCACAGTCCATACAACAATGCTACTGCCACAATACTACAGATAAAACTGTAAAGTGCTGCAAGCAGGCTTGTGGTAGCTGTCCATCATGGAAAAGAAAGGAAAAGTCAGTAACACATAATTAGTTAGATTAGAATACAAAATACTTCTAATTGTTGCAAAAAAGTGAGAGCCCCCAGTTGCAACACCCCTCTGATATAAAAAAACCACAATGCATAACAACTACTTGTATTTTCCTTTAAAAGTTTTTTTGATTTATATGGCTTTATCTCCTTTATCAAACAGCATTATCATAGGAATGGTTAACAGCTACAACACAAACTAATAAAAGAAGAAATCATACTTTTAACACTTACTGGGACAGTAATTATATTTCTGGGTGATAAATCAGAAAACCTTTAGTCTTTTTAAAAATACAACTAATATTCTGAACATAGAGGGTAGGAATACAAATGATATAATCATTATTTTTAAACTATCCCATTAAATTATTTGAAATCTGATAGCTTTGCCCTAATCAAAAGTTTTTGTCACTGATTTGGAAAAAAAAAAAAAAAATCACACTTACCATTGCCACCAAAGACATGAATATCCAACTGTTCACAGAGATACATTGCAAACGTATTCACCTGAGGCAGGAGACCAACAAAGAATACTATGGGGAAACATAGTGTAAACACTGCAGGAGGGGAAAAAAATAAAAATGATGAAAAAGCTGTGAAAAATACAGTATTGTAACGTATTCTTCAGTTCCTTCAAGTTCTAGGGTAACACACAACATAATTCAACAGCACTAAAGCTTTTCTACTGTAACTTCTAAGGAAAACAGCCATTAAACAAATCTATACTTTAACCACTATATTTCATCTACCTGAATCATTACATAGACCAATAATCATTTCTTTCATTTTGATTTTATCACTATAAAAATGACATGGGCCAGTTCAGGATGGCTGTAGTTTTGTGTAATAAAGTTCTTGTAAAAATAAGCTAAGAACATTTACAAGGATTTATAAGTTTTCCTTCATTATAACTAAGGCTCACATACACCTAATTGCCTGTCTAGAGTTTATGAGCAACATACCATCAGGCCTGCTGATTTAAGAGGGGCCATGCGTTTCACCCATAGATTTTCTGCTGCCTGTAATGCCTCACAAGTTTACCCAGATTTTTCCATACCAGTTCTGAAAAATTCTGTATTGTTCAAATCCAAATTACATTTTTCAAAGTGAAAAAACGGTAACTTGGTATAAGCCACTAAAATCACAGAAGATTACAGGATTTATAAGAACGCAAATACAAATAAAGTCACTTAATTTTAATAGGGAGAACGGTCTGTCCAGACCTGTGCATATCCCTAACTTCCCGTTTTCAGAAATGAGATGGAAAAAAAAATTTGCCTTTTACACACAAGCAGTCAGTAGTTTAGGCATACTTCACAAAAAACAGTATTTAATAAGCACTAGTTCCCAGGGATAGAAGAATCAAGCCAGGAAAATATTCCTAGAAGAAAAAAATCTGACTGCTTGGGGAGGATTTTCTGTAATCTTACCAACTTGTAGTTTCAGCAACCAAAAGACAAAAACAGCTTGAAAATATCTGGTAAAGAACTGGAAGTCTCAGTTTTAAGTTTCTAACATTATATCCACAGGGTGATTAGATATTAAAGGCCAAATTGTTAAAGTGGTCCAGAGTGGGTTAAATACAGAGAAGAACATGAAATACATATATACTATATACACATATGCACACTTTTTTTTAAGCTTTGGCAAAGTTAAATAACTAAGATTTTTAAACACATGCCTTCAGGGACAGGTAAAAACACTGAGTTCTGTACTTCTTGCTAATACAAGTTAGGAAATACATGACTTGGTACCAGGTACTCAGGACCTGTAGGAAGTTTTTTTTCAGAGTTTTCATGTCTAACTTAAGTCATAACTGCAAGCAGTCTATATAGTGCTTCCTTTCTGAGACATTAAAAAGGTTGCTTTATGAAGGCCTGAAAATTGAACTAGCATGGGTCAGCTGAAAATTCATAATGAACAAAAAAAAAAACTGGGAAAATAAACTTCATAGGGAGAAGGCCAGCAAAAAGCCAGTATTTCTGATGGCTTTTGAATTTTATAATTGACTTGCTCTGTAATGGGGCCCCTTTAGGAGAAAACAGCTGATATTAACATGTAGCTGGTTTAGATTAGTTGTCAAATTCCAGTACATGGGAGGCTTAACAATTAATCTTAGACCTCACTTGTCTGCTGGTAGGACAGAGCAATTGCATCATCCAAACTTGAAGTTTGCCTTGTCCCGCATCTATGTTGTTCTAGTAGATGTGCCTGAGAACAGGCCAAAAAGGCAGCTGTGGTTTTTACTTTGTGCTGGCAATTTATGTTTATTAGCAGTCAACTTTGCAGTATACACAAAGGGTTTGGAAACAGTGCTTCAGTAGCATCATTAGCTGGTCCAAATGCAAGTTTTGATGAGTAGCGCTCTAGGAACCTGATTTTTACATGTAGAACTGGTAAGAAATATCAACTGCACAAGCTTTAGCAAGATACCTGAGAATAGTAAAACAAAGGGATCAAAAAGCATTTAAAACACTGGAACTAAGAATTTTTAAAAGCTAAATCCAAGACGGATGTAGTCTGGAGAAGATGCCAGCATCTCTTAAGACTAGGTCATTTGTAAACTCATTGTAAATACAAAATAATGTGGAGTAAAAAAGTACTGTAAGAGTCTTTTCAAGTCACTTTCATGATACAACACACAGCCTATACTGAAGTGTATATTTTACCTTATGGAGTTATGAATGAACAATATTGCAGTAACTTGAGTTAAGGGGAAAAAGGAAGAGATGATCTCAGACTAAGAGAACAAAACAAGGGAAAAAATGAAACTAATTTATTTCCTGAATGGCTGAACATCTGCCGTTTTAATTCCTTGTCCCATTATAGATACAGAATGAACACCACAAATATCAGTGCATAAATAGCTCCACAAAAGTTATAAGAAAACACCTTTAGAAATGCCTGGACAATCCTCTGTTCATAAATAAGAGGCTTAGAATTTTTCCCCTTGACATTTTAATTTAAGTACAGATTTACCAGCAGAAAGTAAAAAAGGGGAATAGTGTAAGGTATGAAATTCAGATTGTTCTTAGAGTCACATCACAAGTATTAATTTTCAGAATGCCTGAGTCAGTAATTGTTACTCATCAATTACAAATCCAAACAGAAAAAAAAAATAGTAATAAAAAGAGTCAGAAAGCCAAAGATAAGGTTTTCTTTTTCTTGATAAAAGACTGTCCAAGAACTGGAATCAAACATTCACAATATTCAGCTGAGGTATTCTATTGCGCATAAATGCTTTGGTACAACTGAAAAGCTTCAAAGACAAAGCAGGTATGTTCAATTTAGCTGATCTCTTAGGCAATTTCTCCTCTAAAGAAAATTACCCAAACAACATAGCTTCATTGGTGGTTTTGGTTTGTTTGTGTTTGGGGGAAGAGGAAGGCACCGTTTTTTGGAGAAAGTGTTTTAATGCCAGCACTATTCTGAAAGCACCGTCCTCATCCAAGTACAATGAAGGCACATCATTCACAGTTCAAAGTCACACTTTTGGTATTACTGATAGGAGGCCTGTTCTGACGTAAGACATTGATTAAATGAGGTTTAATCTGTCTATAATATATTTAAAAATTCTTGTGTCCCTACTGTTCTGCCCAACTGCTAAATACAAATAACCTGCCTTAAAAGGGCTCCTGTTCAATTGTGACAAGTCTCTCTAGGCAGCTTTATTAAAAAAAAAAAAAAAAGGCAATTCAAAATGCTTAAGCACTGAGTAGGTAGGTCCAAGCACAGAACAACATATCCCAGTCCAAGTTAAAGAATGTAAGGGTTTAGGGCCAAGTACTGAGCTATTAGGTAGTGCAGAAGGGAGGAGGAAAAAAAAAAAGTATTTCTAGTTTAACTCTGACAGCATTTTAGTTGACATTGACATTCCAGCTGTCTGTGACAGCAAAACTTAATTGCCAAGAGGGTAGGGTGCTGGAAACAAACTTTCCTATAAACACCAGCAAATCTAAAGTTACTCCTCCTAAAACTAAATAAACTATAATTAGAAGATTATGATGCAACTGTGTCAGAAATAGACTGTGAATACAAAATAATTCCATTGTGGTGAAACAAACTGTTCAAACTCACAAGGAAGCCACTCACCTATAACTAAGTCTCTGGCTGACAGCAGCAGCAATGGGTTGGTGAAAGCCATTCCATACAACCTGAATCTTGTTGTAGATATGTTTCTGCTGCCATAATCCAACAGCCAAATAAGACCACAACATAAACAGAAATATACAGGCCTACTATAGGCTATGATACGGTTATGACCCTGTTGGGGTGAGGTGGGGGGAGGGGGAAGAGGGAGAAAGGAGGGGAACAAAAACAAAAAGACATTTGTTTTATTGCCAAAAAAGAGTTTTATTACCAGAAAAGTATTTCATAATTAAAGTTTAATTTCTGTTCATTAGCTAGACTCCCACTATGTGCTGCAATCTCACCACTTAAGTTTAGATCATAAAATCCTCAGTGTATTGCTTTTCAGTGCTATAAATCTATGAGGTTTGTGGCTTTTACGTAATGAATGAATACACAGCAGATAGACTGAAGCTATCTATGTTTACCCTATTCTCCTCTGAGTTTTAAAGCATTTTTCCTGTAACACTAAACAGAGGAAACTAACTAGGCTTCATAAGCAATAGAGAGGAATACATTAATTTTGAAGAAAGAGCAATTAAGGTTTTATCGATCAGATGCTGCTGTTGAATGCATTCATTAAAACATGACTCATTACCTAAATTACTATGAATAGTAATTCCTTGCTGCAGAGGAATAGTGTTTTTTCACATCTTGTTTAGGACACACAAAAACATTATGATCTGCTAAACTGCCAGAATACTGACATGCTGTTCAACACTATCATATCACTTTCCATGCTCAAACATTAATACTTGCTCATAAGAGCATTATGGCAACTACTCATGGTTTTACCAAGTGAAAAAATAAGGCTGCATCCACAGATAGAACAAGTGAATGGTCTACAAGGGCAGTACAGAACATCAGAAAAGCAAATTATAACTAAGAATCTTTTTGGATATAATTACCTGAATAGAGTGTGACTGACAAACCTATTACAACAGAACTCCATAGCATAAGCTAGACTCTAAACAGGGAGACCATGATATGCTAAATACATGCAGAAACTGTATGGGGTAAGGAAAGAGAGCTCCATTCCCTTCTCGCATGCTAAAACTGCATACACCTCTTGTGCCTGAAGTAGCACTTTGAGAAATCCAAACGCTCAAAAATCAAGAAGTTCAGTTCTCTGCAGGGGAAGTTCTACATCTGCAAGGTTACTGAGGTGAAACATGTCTATGACTTACATGTCGAGGGGAAGAAGAATCTGGTTGAACACTCTGAAATCAAAATGCAAAGAAAAATTATCCACTTTGTGGATAAGTTCATCTACCCTCCTTTCCCCAATGTTTATTAATTCTACCACTTTTAATATCTAAAATGAATTTCTCATTTGATGATCCACTGTGAGCCTCCAGAAAGCAGAACGTATTAAAATAAATCATAAAATACATTCAAAGAGCATGTATCTACTGCCAAAATTCTAAAGAAATCAAAAGTTTATCTGTTCAAAATGCCTGAAGTAAAACATTTTACACTGTTCTACAAAGTGTTAGGCATTTCAGTTTTAACTACAATTTGCATCCTAATAGTCTAATCATAATCATGAGGGGAGAAAAAATATGCTTAGATGTGTATTTACTTAATAGGAACATATTCAAGTGGATCCACTGAAAAACAATACAATTTCAGGTTTAGTTAGTAGATTATGTTTTCAACCAATGAGAGTTTTCTCTCTTTAGGAACACAAAGTGCATGAGAACAACAAATAAAGGGCTGTACAACAAACATACACAGAACTATTGTAAGTGACCTTGTTTGACCATCTAGCAAACTTCCCCAGCAGCTGGGGCTTCCTCATTTCATTGAACACACACACACACACACAGGGTTCTCCTTAAAGCCCTAACTGGCAGACAATACCCAACCTCCAAACATTTTGTAACATGGAAGTTTGTTACACAAACAAATTAAGTTAGTTCTACCATTTATAAAAAGCAAAGATGGAAATAAAAATACCTTCAACAGTGAGTACTGACAACTGGCTATTACCAGGCAGAACTGGAAGACCCAAATATCCTTGAAAAAGCCCTCTATAAGTAGTACAGAACCCAGAAATGCAACTAGAATAGCTAGGATGACAGCTAACACGTTTTCAAGGATCTCACGATTCCTGTATTAGGGAAAAAAAAAAAAAAAAAAAAAAAAAAAGAGAGATAGCATTAATAGCTAACTATGTTTAGAAAAATTTGCAAGGAAGCAGCTAGGGTCAGATGTTAACAAATAAAATATACTGCTGGTAGCAAAGTAGTTAAGAATAAATTTGAACTTGCATAGACTATATTAGCACACTGCCTATTAGCAAAGCTAGGAGAGAAGCTACCAGGATTTCAGTGACAGCTGAAAGCAATTAGTATCTTGTGGACCTGACCTTTAAGAAGCAGCACTGATAGCTTCAGAAATAATTTAAATGCTCAGCTAGAAGATGCATGGTCCATAATATAAATCTATATTTGAGTTCCATACAGGATGATTACAGCTCCTTCCTCCCATTTATAGATAGGGAAAACTACATGCATGATACCTTATCTAGAAATAATCTGCCATTCATGACTGTATAATGCAGAAACTAAAGTATTCTCTCACAATCTACAATAAACTAAAGTGGACTAAAAAGCATCTTTGTGTACCATACCATATGGTATATAGTAGTACTGAGTAACACACCAGTAGTATTTCTGCCTAGACAGAATCACTGGTACACAGACCTTAAGGAAGTTTATTGCTGAAATTTAAGTGTTGTACTCCCACAGCTGATAAGGAGGGTCACTTTCATTTTATTCCAATAGGTAAATAGGGACAACATGTTAGTGTTCTATAACTCTTTCTGCCTTTTGAAAAAGGCTTTGAAACATCAGGTAAGTTTTTCTCTGCCTCCTGAAATAATACAGGTATATATCAGGTCCTAGCCAACCTTCAGTTTACTTTTGACAAGCTTATTTGATAGCTTTAAGGATTTGCAACAAATCTTTCTTGACAGTTCATAGAGGTGCTATTGCCTCAGCCACACCAAACCAGTTTTGGTGCTTTTTTCATTTTAGTATTGCTAAAGAAAATGAGAATAGCTTTCATTATACTAGAAGAATTGCATTTTTTATTGTTCTTTTATCTTTCAGAGTACAGTAAGTATGGCTCTCTAAGGATACCTCTATCTGTATTATCAGCTTGGATAGAGTTGTTTTTTTTTTTTTTAAAAAAAAAAAAAAAAAAAAAACTTTACTTTCTGAAGTCTAGGAATATACAAGGATCTCACCTATCAAATAAAGCCAGAAGGGTTAATCTATCAAAATTGATGCTAATCCAAAGCTTAGGCAGTATCCAAAAGCGATAGTACTGCTTGACTTTTTGAGCTGCTTCCTCTTGAGGTTGCATGTGGTCCTGAAGGTCAGGGCTCAGGTCAATGTCTTGCTGCTCCAGCAGATCTGTATCTATGGTTAGCAGCCTGTTCAATCTGATCTGGGGAAGAGAAAGCTAAAAGACAGACAGTATTACTAAAAGCCTATTTATTTTATATCGCTGTATTCTACTGAATATTAGTTTGAATATAACAGATTAAATAATTTCAATTTTGTGAAGTTATAGATTAAGCACAGTTAGTTCTGAGGTTTCTACTTACTCTTTTTGCCCTTATCATAGCGAATAAGCACACCAGCATCAATAAGTTTATAATACTGAACAACTGTGTTATATCATCTACCTTATTTCAAATGAAGTAAGGATTTGTCTAAGCAAATTATTCCATTAACTCTAGAAACTTCCTATCTGAAGACAAGCAAACTGATAGGTGAGTAGCAGTAATGTTTACTGCAACACTCTAATCCCAGTTTTAAAGAAATGACAACACATTTCTTATATAGTCAACTAACTTGCATACACACCCATGCCAAATTGTTGACTTTGCAAACCAAAGCAGCATATGCCCATATCAGTGGTCCAATTTAAGCATACTACATTCTGAATATATTCAAAGATGAATAAAAAAACCCTGCTGAACCAGGGTTTGCTGAACCAGTTCTCTTGAAATCATAGTAATACTAATAATCGCAAAGGACATTTAAGGAAAGTATTCAGAAGGTTAAAAAACAGTTACTAAAATATGTATGTCTGGTCTAACCCAGACAGATGTATAAATCTTGTTAACAGGCTAAGAAACATCTTAGCAAACTCCCATTTACTGTTAATACTATAATTAAAATGTCACTTAATGAAAATCCTTTATAATGTTTTAAAGCAAAGTAAAATTTAAGTGTTCATGTCACCTAGAAGTTTCAAAGTACAGTTTTACATTTTAGAATTACCTTAAAGTTTAACATTTGATTTCTAACTTTTTATCAGTATACTGAAACTATGCTCAGACAGCTTTTCCTTTGCATGAAAAGATTATTAAAAAAAAAAAAAAAAAAAAAAAGCAAAAACCTAATCAGGAACATTCACTTTCTAAAGGCATTTCAAAATACAAAAACATCATTTAAGATGAGCTGTGTCAGAAAATGAGTTTTTTTGGAGAACTTTAAAAACTTGTTTTCTTAACCAGTAGAAAATCACTGTAATGTAACATTTGTGACACTAACAATAAATTCAAGTGGAAGTTCCCATTTAGGTATATGGGCTACACTTTTGAGTGTCAAGAGTTTGCTTTAAACAATCATGTTCCTCAATGAGACCACTTTGATGGTCTCATTGGCACATAACACCTAAACCTTTAATAGAGTCTGGATTATGTCCCTTGAAGAAAATCAAAGTTTCCCTAGCAAACAGCAGATTTGAGGATCATGTTATCGATAAAATGCATGGTTAGGCAAATGGAAGTTTCTTGCCACTCTGCCAAGCACAGAATTAAAATTCCACTTCCCTCTCTTGATTAGGTGATCATTAACAGTAATAATTTAATATGCTTTATTTTCTTAAGAACTATGATCATTTGCAGAGTTTTAGTGACATATCAATACTGGCCTTCCAAGTTACAAGCACAAGTACATTTGGACTTTAGGGCAATTTATAAGGCCAGAGATCAGAAAATCAGGAAATGATAAAGTTATCTGCAGGATGAAGTCATTTAAGCCTCTGCCTTCCCCCCTCCCCCCAAGAACTCATTTTATACAAATTAAACTTTGTGCAAGAGACTCCAAATGACAAGTTATTAAACTCCTTTCAGAGAAATTACTGAAGTTTTTTGGTCATGTTTTTGTTCTACAGTACTCTGACATTTATTCTTTCTGCTAGTTGTTGCTCTAAGCAGTGCAGAGGAACAGAACTGCCCAAGTACAGCTATCTAGTCTCTGGAAATCTTCATAGGATCTCAGCACATCTTATTTCTGCATAATTTAGATTCAAATTACCAAGTTTAAATTTAATATAAAGGGTTTTTCTGACATTAAAGTGCTTTGCAGAAAGTATGTATATATGAAGACACTGCAACAGTAAATAATTTATCTTCATTAGAACATAAGCAAAAATAATCTCAAGAACAAACAACATGAAACAAACAGTTAATGCTATAAAAACAAAGTCTTCTGATTTTTTTACATGCTTTAAAAATAAATTTTAAAACTTACTAGGTCATGTGGGTAAAAGCGAACTGAGGTAGAACTCGATACATGAGAGTCCGTGTCACTATAAGAACAGGGGAAAGACTTCAGATTATAAAACTACATTTGATTTCAACAAGCCACTCTAATTTAGTGTCCAAAATCAATTTTGACTCCTTCCAAATTTCAGCTTAAACTTTTTTCCCCTCCTTCGATAATGTGTTTTAAAACACATCCTTTTTTCAAGCCTTATATGCAACTAAGCAAGGAAACATATTTTGACATTGGGTCTGTATGTTGCAGTAAGTTCTGTAGCTGCAGTAAAGCAGGTAGCTTTTTACCATTACCCTTGCTATAATTTTTCTCAACACATGATTTGACCAGCTCGAGATCCCTTAGTTGTTTAAGGAGGCTTATTGCAATGGAAATAATTCAACTAAAAAGAAAAAAAAAAAGTTCTAAAATCAGTTAGCTAACACCACATAGACTTGAGCGCATATCTCTGGAAGAATGCTGTGTGCTGTAAGTTTGCAGTTCTTGTTAGTTTTATGCCATTTCACCAGTCTCACAACTGCCAAAAATATTACATACTTTAGTACACTGAAGTTCTTAATCTTAAGTTACTCTTGAAAAAATGAATTTTATTCTTAAACCTTTGGTAAGAGGAACAGTTTTTTGCAACTACTTAATTGCAGCACTTTAATTACTGTTCTTAGAGATAAGGACAAAATTCTCTTCGTAAAAATCCATATCTAGCCACTGCTTTCTCCCCAGTTTTCGATGGCTTTTAACTATATATACCCTTCCTGTATATCACACAACCAAGATTTGTATCAAGTTTAAACAAGTTGCCTTCAGTTCTTTATCTTGAGTTAAAAGCTGCCTTTGTTATCAGTTTTATTTTACTGAAATTTAATTATTATCTAGAAAAGCTGAGATCTCAGTATTTGGATGTGCCCGGTTTGCTTCTTTGCATAGCATATGTAGCTTCGTAACAGCCATCACCAAAGCCTCTGCATCTGGAACACGCAAGCAGTAGAGGGGGGCATCGGCAACTTTGTGCAAGGAATACAGAACCTGATGTCAAGTGCAGCTCTACAAGAGGTACTTTCACACTTTCACAAGACAGACTTGCAGACAGTTTTAAAAATGCATTGCTCCATAAATCTGAAAGCTTCCACTAATACGTGGTGGGGCTTAGCAGCATTCAGCACCATGCAATATGTGTTCTGTGTAATGCAGTGGATTTTTGTGGGGACGTTTTGGGTTTTCTTTCTCTGCATCCTGTCCCTTCAAAGGGAGAAAAGGCATCTTTCCAAAAGCAGATGAACTTTCAAGTACATAGCTGGCTAATTCAAATGTAAGTCAGATTTTAGCCTCCAGCATGGGAAGTCTGTTACTCTTGTATTGTTTCATGCCATTTATGAACTTGAGAACAAACCTATCAGGTTTACATTCACTTCATAATTGGAAGTTAATTTGTAACTAATAGTAATTATGATTGATAGCATCCTCCCTTCCCAAAACCCAAGTTAAACTCATTAACACAGACTTCCAGTAAGCCAATCAGAAATGCATTTATCAAGTTTTCAGTGTGGACATATATTACTTAAATTAACATTGGTCTACATTTTCCAAGATTGGCCTAAATAGAAAAGATTCAACCATTTAATATGATCTTCTAATAAAGATCAGAGTTAGGTTTTAAAAGTAAAAATACACAAATATTTTATACAAAAATGTGGGTTTTGTAGTCCATACTAAATGATTTCTTAAAATTAAAATTAAAGTTTTGGTTGCAGTAAGACAAGAATCACCACTGTTGACTGGCCTTCACACACACCAGATGTTGGATGCTCTTCTTGCAGCTGGCTCAAAGTTCACAAGTGACATGTCGCAGCCCCCTGTCTCGTAGAGCGTAGAACTGAACTTACCTATTAAAGAAAAGGTCAAGAACCAGGTCAAAATTCCATAAGATTTCATCCCACTGGCACTAGTTTCTATACATTTAAGTTAATGAGACTGATTTAAACATCTAAATTTGTATCAATGTCAGAATATAAAAACATTAATACATTAATGTTACCAGTAGAGTAAAAATTTAGCTATTCAGTTCTTCCATACCAGTTTACAACATATAAACTACAACACTAAAATCAAATTTTAAGAGTTGATATTTACAAAAATACCATCATTAATGCAACAGAAGTACAACAGAAGTTTTTATTCCTTTAGAGAATAAGCAAGTAAATAACTTGTAATGACCAATTGCTTCAGTGTTTTTTTCCCCTCTCTGTAGAGCAATCAGTGAATTATTCTATCAGCATTTAGGAACCACATTGTTTAGCTATAGCAGAGATTCCTCAAGTGTCTTTTTTTTAAGGTACATGTCTATTTAGAAAGAAATAAAGAAGTAAAGATGACAGAGATGCTTCATTAGTTATACCTCTAGAGAAAGCAAAAAAATGGCTGGCAGAGATTTAGTCTTCAAAGCAGAGAAAAATACTCAGTATAAGAACAGAAGCGTGCAAAACCATTTGGAGTTATTGAAGATCCATTAACTATAAACATATTATTAAAAACTAATTTGGAGTTAATAATATCAAGCCTATGCACAAAATTAAGAGTAGCTATAGGTGAAAACCCAAGCGATATGTTACCTTACTCGTAATATTATGTTCTCACAGTGCCCTTCCCTCCACAAAAGTCTGATTAGAGAGATAAACATTGCAATTTCCCCCCAAAGGCCAGGTTCAATGTATTTCAGCTCAGTATACAGCAAGCAGATTTAAAAGTTGCAATCTTCTCACATGAAATGCCCTGCCAATTTCTGCATCTCCTCTAGCTCAAAACCCATCTTTTAAGCCATGATAGAAAACCTGAGGTGTTTTAAGATCTGCTTATACAAAACAGAAAACCAACTTTGGAGCATCAAAAGCAAAAAAAACTGCACACCCTTCTCAGTCACATGTCCTAGAGCTCACTTTCTCCTCGTGCTGATATAGGATAAGCGCCTTCCCTCTTTCCTCCATCTGCAAGAGCATAGTCCTCTTCCCTCCCCCCTCTTTTCTCTCTTTCTCCTTTCTCTGTCTCCGACTCTGACCTCTCTTCAGTTCCTCAGGAAACTGAGTTCCCTCCAGAGGTATACGAAAATGAGGAGATTAAGAAGAAATAGAACTGGATGGATAAAAATCAGTGAAACTAAGGAAAAAGAAATACTAGTACCATGAAAGTATCTTCATAAAAATTCCTACTCTCACCTGCAGAGTGGAAGGGGGGAAGAAGCACTTAAGACCAACCAGATGCACACCACAGCTGTGCTAACATAAGACCATTCTGCCAAGACAGCTACATGGTTTTGGAGTCATGGGCAGCATGCATCAGAATTCAGCAACAGTCTTCCCTCAATATTTAATTATATCTACTATAGATACTTGTAAGTAAACACAAATGGAAAATTCACTTGTTAATATTTTTAGAATAGTTAAGCTCCTAATGAAGCCCTTTAGTAAAAACTGTTACTACGCTAACAACACGCTTGACTAAAGCAAAGCTTTAAATTTAAACTAGCACACTACTTGGTGAGATTCAGCTGAAGTGATGAAGATTAGCCACAGAGATACATTTCACAAGTGTATTGGTAAAGGAAAACTTCAACAACAAATGCAAAGATATTGAGTAATACACTTCAAGTTCTGGTGTGAACAAAGTAATTTGCAACTTTTTTTTTTTTTTTGGGGGGGGGGGGATAATCCTCCAAGTAACCAGTTCTTAAAAGAAGAAGGTTTGAGATACTTTAAGTTCCCCATGCTTTTGTATAGCTAAATTGAGATCTTGGCAACGAAACTGATTTTTAAATTATGGAAATAATGGTCAGAGAAGTTAGAATGTACTACTTAAAAGAAATATCTTCTCATGCTCTTAGACTCAGAGATAATGCATCAGATAAACATGTCTCTACTAAACTGTGTTACACGATAATGTGAACATCTCTGAGAAGGGTTTATGATTATGGAAGAAAATCATTATAACTTCACATCAGGAAATACCTACAGTTCCCTCATGCCCAACTCATCTTTAAGTCTACTACAAATTCCTGTTTGCATTGCTGATAAGTACTACATGACTGATGAGATCAAACATACCTGGTAAATAGAGACGTATTGCACGATTTCAACAAACAGATGAAACAGTGTTAGATGATCTGCATGAACTACAAAATCAACTCAGGTTTTGCCATACTTGCATGTATCCCAGTACTAAAATAAACTTTCTAATGAGTGAGCTCACTGACAAGAAAAATGTGGCTTTAAAATTCTAACTCAGGCAAGTTCTCAATAACAAAACTTTGTAAGTATAAAATACTAAGTTTGTTTGTTTTTAAATAAAAGGGCTCTCCAGAAAAGCTTGATGTCATCCAAAGCAGCAAAGGTTATTTACAGAACTAGTCAATGCTGGAGATGAAGCTAAAGACAGGGTGTAATTGGAGGTTCTATGAATGTCCTCCCAAAGCACAATCAATTTTTTTTTAAATCTGTGCAAGGTTATTGACAGTTTTCTCACAGAACTCTCATGAAAGATTCCAATGCTCACAAGACTCAATATTTAGGAATCTACTTAAGACACTTTTACAATTATCCTGGAAATCTTCTTTCCTTCTCATTCCTAGTTTTCCCATAGCATTCTCTTTGAAATATTTAATAGCATTACATTGCATATGTTTGAGCAAGAATTTTTGTCTGTTTGTTTAAAGCTTTATGGTTTTATCAGGTTGTAAACAAAAGGCAAACTCAAAGTTTATATTTCAAAGAAATAGTCAGTAATACACTTGGCCACTAAAGAGAAACACTTGCTACTTCTCACAAAGGGAGAGGTGCAAATTTTTAGCAAGTTAAAGTCACTCAAATAATATTCCATTTACACTAGTCATAAAAATGACAAAACTAAGTCACTGATACTCAGGCACGCAAATCCAGATTACAACCTCATCCTGACATGACAAGAGGAAAAGGTGAATGCATGCACTTGTTTCAAAGAAGCAAAAACCTCATCACTTAGTCAAAAGACAGTGTTATGGTTCACATACTACATGAACTGTGTATTTGCAGTTTTGGGAATCAAAGAAAGCAACATACTGCTGAGCTTACACAGATAAAAGCTGGAAGAGACTTAAGTGAGTTAGCATCCAACTAGAATGGAGTTTGATGTCTTCTTCAGTCAAGTTATTTCCAGCACATTTTCCAGTTTTCTGTTCAACAAAATCTTACTTTGTTTCAAACCTCTCATAGACTAGTTCTGTATGTTGCTAACAGCTGAAGTCTACAGCAACATTAGAATTCATTCATCTACTACTTATTCCAGTATTTCTTTAAAATCTAGTCAGAACAACCTGTGAGGCCACTGGAATTTGAAGACTCTCTACTGTGCAAGGAAATATTTTCAGAGGTCAAAGAATTATCTTTAGCAGTTTTAGTACTGAAACTCACAGTTTCACACTTCAAAGTTTTTTTTTTTTTTTTTTAAATTCTCTGAATAACAGCTTACCTATTATGAAGAATCCCACAAACTACAAGAGATTTTCAATGGAGACAGTTGGAAGTGAGTATTTATCTTCTACTTGTACATTTGAAAATATTCCCCTATCCACCCTAAATAAAGTTACTAAATTTTAAAAAGTTACTCATGAACTGATGCTGAATTGTTTTAAACAGATGCATAGATTAATTATTTGATAAATATTTAGAGGCAGTATGGGAAAATTTGATTTTCAACAGGAAAAGTCCAACCACCTTCACAAATAGAAATACAGAAATCAGAGATTATCGCTTGTACGAAACAACCAGATACGGCACAGGAATTCTATTACAGAGCTTCAAATAACTAGATCTCTAACCACAGTAATGTTCTTCCACTTATACAGTCCAATATATATATAAAAAAAAGCTAGGTGAGGATAACAGGTTGTTATTCCATCCCAGTTTCAGGAACTGGGAATCTATTCTAATAACTCAGTACTTGGATTCTAAATTGCTTCACAAATTGTAATACCCATGGCCTTTGCCACAGGGATTCAAAAATTCTACTCATCATCTATATGCCCCAAGAATTAGATACTAGTGAGAATAAAAGGCTATCGGTGCTGCCAGGCTATGTTTTGAAGACAGTAATTCAATTAAGTCACAGCCTGTTGCCCTCCTGCCCCTTCTCTGGATCCATATCATCTTAATCCTACCTGTAATGGCATCCGATCTGCTGCTTTCCCTTCCTGTCCTGTGTTTCTCCCATCGTTTTCTTCATTTATTGTTTCACATGAAGCTTCCTTTTCCACCCTCTCACATTCTTCCTCCCTCACAAAGAGCGTAACTTATAAAGTTCTTTCTACTTCAGACCTGGAAGGCTAAAGATAGTGACTCAAAGCAGCTCTTCTCCCACTGGCAGGGCCATACCCAGCAAGTGGAACGCACCGTCATTACCAGACTACTGCTCTTGCTGGGAAGCTTCTTTACTACTTTTACATTTAAACCAGGAAGTGTTAATAGCTCAGGATCACCTAACTTACCACTTCTACTCTGGGGCTGCTTAAAATTTGGCCATACTCTCCATTAATCCACTCTTTTACCTTCCTGACTGGATTGAACATAGACTAGGTATAATCCAGTAAGGTTTACCCTTCATAAAATGAGTCGCAAATGCCAAATTAACCTTCACAAACCTTCAAAGCAAACAATTCTGCATGTTTTCTTAAGAGGCACAGCTTGATATCAACATATCCGTAGAAAGCAGAAAGAACACAGAAGCAGATACTACACTCGTACACTGAAAAGTAGCCCTAATATTTTTCATGTATGTTAACACATGCTCTATTTATCTTCCAGAGGAGCTGGAAAAAATGCTAATAGGATCTCAGTAAGCAGAAGGGAGAGAGAAAAAAAAAAAAGCAAAAAGCTCAAAGCCTGTATCGCTTTAGCAGTAGCATAAAAATTAAAACAAAAAAGGGTAATCTTTCACTAACATAATTTGGAAAAACAAATGCAGCAGTAGTGTTACTTCAGCCCTGATCATCTTTCCTTATGACCAGAGCATCTCTATCCTCAGACACTCCCCCTTGCCAGGCCTGATGAACGGACTGTGTGTGTGAGAGCTTATTCCACTTATCCACCTGTATTAGCGGGTCTAACAAAAGAGGATATCTGCCACACAAAACATCTCTTGGAAAACACGTTTGTTCACACCACTGAATTTTGGGTAGACTGCCATACCAACTAGAAAATTTAATTTTCAAAAAAAAAAAAAAAGAAAAAAGGAGGAGGGAAGGGGGCAATCTTGCCTACACAAACTGTTTCCACTAAGGAAATGTTTCCAAGCAGATGTTTCAGGCTCCTAAAGAGCTTTACATCAAAAATAAATGTCTATTATTTATCTGATTTTTAACCAAGCAGATGTCAGGAGCTTTGTGCCTCCCACTAGCAATGTGCCACCCCACACTGCTGTAAGCACAGTAAACACAGTTTCAGAAGAATTTAATTGTAAAAAGTTCTAAGACTCCATTGCACTGCATTACTAGTGACTGTCCAGACAGCCTGAAAAAAAAAAAAAGTTAATTTCTTAAAGAATCTACTTTAATTTTGAGAAAGTCACAGTATCATATATTCAGATTGTTAAAGACTGATTGTGTATTATATTTGAATTGTATAAAGCTTGATTATTTTGGGTAAGATGAAGCATATTTTTCAGAAATATGAATGATGGCTTTAACCTTGGACCGATATGACAAACATCCTTGAATTTCATGAGTTATATTACAACAATGCATTAAAATAAGAAATACAAGGTTCCAAATTAAATAGATAAAAATCCCCTGGTATGCTTAAAAAACACTGTACACTTTCACAGTTAGATAGAAAAAAAAAAAATCAAGGTTTAGGATTATATATCTAGGGACTTCCAGAACCACAGAATCTAAAGCAAAACAGTAAAGTTGACTATTTTTCACATCCGTAATTAATTTTATAAAACATATCAAAGAAAGTCTGGACTGTTTTCAATTCTCCTTATATTGCAACTAGAGGGTACAGTTTGGTTAACAAATTACGATTATTTTCATATTTTATGGTATACCACAGCCTGGCAATTCTTGAAATTTTCCTCACTGACAGAGCAAGATTACATTCATTTAATCTTTAGTAGTAAACTACAGTAAGGTGTGTTAGAAGTGTTTTATCAGTGTTCTGAGCTAACCTGTAGTTTTATATTTTATATAACTCAAATTATAAAACTGACAGCTGCTCAAAATACTATGCCACTAATAAGCATCAGTTCTAGAGACAGCCATGTTAATATTTTAAATAGGAATTCTACATTAATGCCAAAAGTCATAAGCAATTCAGGTCACGTATGGATTACTGCAAACACCCCTGCCAGGAATTTTTCCATATCTATCCCTGCTTTATCGGGTCACATGAAGCGGTCACTTATTCCAACCATCTTAACTTCCCCCTCCACAGTGATTTTATTGACCACAGAGAAAAAGATGAGCTAATAAATAGTTAAGATATTCAACATAAAATGGAAGTACTATACAGAAAAAAAAAAAAAAAAAAGAACTACCATGGGTGCTAAATGAACTGAAGATACACAAACAAATTGTGATTTTCTTCTTATTTCAAGTTGCTAAATGAATTTGGATATGGAAATTATCCTCCTTCACATAGGAATTTCTTCCTTAAAAAAAAAAAAAGAAAAAAAGAAAAAGAAAAAGAAAACAGTAGCTGAGCAAGACTCAAATGGGGGGAGAGTAAGATTAAGAAGTCTCCAAGGAGCTAAATGTTCACCTGCAAAGAACCAGAAGCTCCCCAAAGCAGATACCAACCTCTGCCCAACTATCTGTGACAACGCAGACTGAGGCAGGAACTTACGCGTTACAGGTGTTGTACTGTTCATGAAAGATTGTACAGCTTCATTATTTGTATTTACAAATCTTTAAGGTTCCCTCCCGTGCATTCGTTAGAGAAAGCGCATGGAAAAGCACCTGCGAAAGGCAGGGAATTAAGGAGCAACACGGCCTTTTCAAGGATCCCGCCTCCGAGATTCAGAAAGGCAGCCAGGTTTAGCTGACTTGCAGCGCATCATTACCCATACACCTGCCGTATTAAAACGTCCATGTCACCAAGGTTACATAAGGCCTGCATACCAAGTTCATCGTGCAAACTGCTACCGCCTACAGCAGATGCAGTGGCATGTGAGGCTTCTAAGTGGACACTGCCGTTTCTCACCAGCAAGGAGGCGCTAGCGCTGAGCCCAGCGGCCTGGCAGGGGGGGCGGGACTGCACTGGGGCCTGGGAGGAGGGCTGCTGGCCTTGCTGACCATCTTGAAGGCTACGAAAAAACACGGATTGGGGAGACATTACCGGGAAGGAAAGAACAACAGCTAGAAGTGAAGCAACACACACAAAACCACAACTTTCTTCTAAAGAGATCAAAGTTAAGAGTAAGTATAGGATTAAGCAGCCATTCGTTCAGCTTACAATAACTCATGAGTTCTGTACAACCAAATACTTAGTTTACCCAGTTACAACAGCAGCTTTAGAGATACAGATCACGTACTACTTTTTAAGATTATTTTTAAGATTGTGTTTTAACTTCTGCAAGCCTCCTTCAAGCCTTTTCTGTAAGTGTTAATTTGCAGGCACAAAAGCAAGCTGCCGTGGGTTATTGCAACTGCAAAACGAGATGCCGCCTGCACACAACAGCGGCCGTTCCAGCGGTCTCACAGGGTCTTTTCCGCTCGCCGCCGTACGGCTTGCTCAGCTGTTTAGTAGGCTGGGGGCTGTTTAATCAGACTAACAGAACCACCATCCTTCTTTCTTGCTATCAACCTGCACTCTAATTACAAAGTCATACAAAAGTCTTTGAGCTTAAATACCAGCCACACGTCGTCACACACCTAGTAGGTAACTGTAGTTCAGGCAGCAGATCCAGAATTCTTTTCTGAATGTATTTTAAACAAGTTATTAATTGAAAATATTAGATTAAGTTATTCATTAGCTCAGCTTATTTTAAACTTTTATTTTGGTAGCATTGCAAAAAGTTAGTATCTCAGTGTTCAATATTCCTACCACAAAGAAATTCTTCTATACAGAAACATACATCTGCACCAAAAAAACAGGGTTTAAAATTCAATTTAGGCTACAGAGAAGTCTACAGATTTGCAGATGTATGAGTAGACAATGCTTGAAAATGCTTGTTTTCCTCTTCACCTCCTTTCCACTCCAAAACTAATTTGCTATGCTATTTAACAAAGTTGCTAGTGCCTTTTTTTTAAAAAATAGCTTGTTTAGTATTAACGTGGCAGAGTCCCCGAATAAGTGACATTTACACTTGAAAAATCACATCTACCTAGTGAAATCAGTAATTCTATTAACATTCATTTTGTACATTTAAAGAAATCACGTCACACATTATTCAAGGGATACTCAATCAAATTGAAAAATGATCTTGTTACAAAAGATTAAAGGCTTTCTATTTTGTGATTTTATTATGAAAAAATCTTAGAACACTCCCTTTGTGTTCTGCGATAAAGAACAAACTGTATCACCTACTGTTTTTAATATTTCACTGAATACAGCTTGATGCTGTTCTACAGCAGGCAAATGAGGAAACTAGACAAACAAGATTTAGTAAGAGTTGGGCGAAAGGGTTATCTGGCATATTACTTGCTTAGAATAGGTTTTAAAACATTTAATTTTCAGGTTTTGTTAGAATACCACTGGGGAGGGGAAAACATGAAAATATGTACAAGAATAGGTGTTAGGAAAAGCTCATGCAAGATGAAGCAGACATGCATACAGCTGATAACAAAATCGCAAGCCATCATTACCATATTCTAGTGTATCTGAATTTGAATCTTAATTCAGTATTTTGCTGCTGTAGACAAAGCTCAGTGAGCTGCATGGCAACACAAGCCCTAAGGAAGCTCGCAGATGCACCAACCTTCCTCATCTCCCTTAAGTATTATCAGTAACAGAACAACACTAAGCAACACAGCTTTCCCTTAAAGAATAGCTAAATACCACAAGGTAAATACAAGCCGTCTTTTCAGCAGTTACCCTTATCCGTCACAATAAGGACAACTTTCCCCCTAAAAAATGGCAGAACACTGCTATTAGTAGCTTGCGTGGATATACGAGTTATTCTCTACCTAGTTAAAAAATAATTCTAAAAGTAAAAATCAAATCAGTCCACTCAGTTCTCATACCAGACACACATGCGCACATCATTAAGCACAAGGGATGCTAAAGCATATTTGCCTGAAGTGCCCAAAACACTGTTGACACTTAAAATGAAAGCAGTGTTTGTTTGTTTTTAAATAAAAGTACACTTGTGTCTAGTTTAGTGTCAAACCAGCAGGATTTACCAGACCATATTTTAATTTAAAGCATCTTTCATTGCCAAACAAATAAATATACAATACCATCATCTCTTTTACTAAAGATTTCATAGAAGAGAAGTATTTGTAATGGTAGTTTAAAAAATTCAGGTGAAACTCAACAGGCCCTAAGGGGCTATCCCAATTAGATCCAATTTCATGCCAGAGTTAAGAAATTAGGAGATTAAGTTTGTGGTAAGAATAAGAAAGAATATCAGGTTTAATAAAGATTAGTAAATCTAACAGTGTTTTAAGTTTAACATCTGAGGTCATACAGATTAGCAATATTAAAAGTAAAACTGAGGCAGGTCATACCAGCATATACCAGAAATGTCTGTGTACTTACAGTTATAGTCATCTAATACAATCCTTTAAAAATAGCTAAAATTTCCTGTACTACTTCATATTTCTTCCTTATGCACTAAATTCATACCTTACTGATACCAAGGGGTTTCTTCTTCTAGTAAGAAATAAAAAACCCAATAAAATCAAATTACCCATATAATGGCACTTTTTTTTCCCCAGAGTACTCATCTATAAATCTGAACAAAAACTTCCCAGATTTTTAAACACATTTCACTCTGCAATTCAAATGGAATTTGTCAAATGTGAAAGAATTTTTGCATTTGGCTGGGAACTTGACATAGACTAAGGCAATTAAACTCCACACCAAAGGACACACATTCAGCATCACAATACTGAATCAAACAGCGCTTTGAGCAAAATAACCTCTGTCAGTAGGCAATTCTGCACACATAATGTAAATACCTATGATATTATACTTCTCTTCCAGATAGCTGCTCATGAAGTAGTAAGCTTTGTTATTATTTAGAAAGGAACAAATTCAGATAATGGGAAGACACACAAAGATGACATCTGGCCAGAATATTTGCTTCCTTTTTTCATCCTCAGGTATCTTGTCTGAATTCATAGTTACTACTGTCAAATTTAGTTTTCTCATGCTCTCACAATGAACTCCAAATTAGACCTGAGAAACATTAATGACTGCACTAACATGCGAGAAGGGACAGGGGGTAATCTTTGTTTTAAACTGTGTCCTTCATTTGCATCACCTTCTACCTGTCTAGGAAAAACAAAACTCATTTTTACTCTGATTAGTTCATACCACCTCTTATATACAGAGACAAAACTGCACTACCATCCTAAAAGAGAGCATGAGCAAAACAAAAGTGATACAAGAGAATGCAAAAGTTATTGCAACATCCCTGACTGTGACGTTATTCGTTAACTGTAAGTGTTTAAGTGAGATCAGAAGTTTAAGAGAGACATATCTGAAATGAATTAGTTACTACCACATACTGCACTAACCAATAAAAACACATCTTCCTAATTTCAGTCCGTTATGTGGCCAAAGTCAATCCTTGATCTGTTAGATCTTAGGTACTGTTCTTGCAATCCTCCTGTCCAAGGACAACGTAGAAATTCAGTCCCCAATTATTTTGGTGGTGCCAAAAAAACAAAACTCCTCCCCATCCTCTGTTTTCATATTTTGAAGTACTCTGTTTTGTTACAGCACAATTTCTAAATTTGCTCAAATTTCTATAGCTTTTTCCAGTTTAAAAACAAGGCACAAGTATTACTGAAAAGCAAAGCCAGAATGCTCCTGTTGTTAGACTGTTAGCTTAGCAAATTGAGAATGATGGTTAAGAATGCAATGTATATTCTTATTTCTGCATGTTTGAAGAGTTACTTGGACATGGATGTGGGAGTGCTCCTTTGACTAAGGGCAATATTCTGCTTGTCACATTCTTTAACACTGTAGGCAATCATGGAATTGATTTTTTTTAATATATATTTATTTACTTTACTGTGGTTGCTGTTTCTGCTGCTCAGGCTGACAAACTGAACACAGAACACTGCTATCTGTAACGTATCAGTAGGTTCACCACTGCTACCAAGTGAGCCAGTGAAGCTCAGGGAGCCTGGGATACATGAGTATAGTATATACCGCTGAGGCATGCAGAGTGCTACACGATTAGATTTAATATTGAGCAATATTTGGGGTTTTAGAATAAGAACATCATTAGTTTGTTATTTCTTTTCTGTTAAAAAAAAGTTGCAGGCTATTTATACACTGCTTAACTTGTATTTTAGATGGAGCTTTCCAGGTATGATATAGCTCATTGTAGTAGTCTGCCATTTTGTTATAGTGCTCATCTCTCACCATCTACAGAATTTGAGAAGCGATTATGTTACCAGTCCCTAATGCTTACTTTCCTAGTGGGAAGAGAACAACAAAATGAGGAGTAACAAACAACGGCATCTTCTTGGGACCTTCTCTTGCTTGAAAGTAAGAGCTTCTGAAGTATTTGTTAAAACTGAGAAAACAGTTTAGGTTTGTTAGCATTAGTTCATTTTGTTATCAATCTGGAACCAACTGTAACATGTTAAAGATTGGCTACCCTGTTCATTTTCAAAAGTGCCACATATACATGCACAATTCAACAAGCCCACAGTGACATGCAGTGACAGCTCAAGGAAATTATGGTGGGAAGGGAAGAAAAAAGTGCTTTTCTGGCAACACTGGTGGGTGTGGGGAGTAGTGGTCCGCTGCATGCATGCTAGATATGGTGGAACATTTAGATACCCTACCTGAGGGGTGATCCGATGAGCAATGTAGGAGGGGTAGGGTTACTCCCTGCATTGTGCCGGCGTCGTACTGCCTGACGCCTAAATGTGCTGCGTTCACGGCGAAATGTGACAGTCTCCTCGCTGGCTTGTGCTGCTGCATCAAGACAGACTTTAGGTCAAATAAGAACCCAGCCTAGATATGTAACACAGTAACTTAAGACTCCTCTCTTCCCCCTGGCCCTCCCCAAGTTAATGAATTTGGCTTGCAACAAGGAAGTAGCTTATGCACCAACTATTCAAGTAACCTGCCTCAGGCAGGATTATAAAGAATAATTATTAGCAGAGACAAATTTTTGCTTTGAAAATACAGCCTTTGTTTTTCTCAGATCCAAAAGGCTAAGTTGCCAGAAAAAAAACTTAGATACCCCAAAACTCTTCCTTTTACAGTGGAGGGATCAGTCTGTCTCTCCCTACCCATTTCTCTCATTTAACAGAGAAAAGGAGGACTCAGAGGACAACCTAGTAAGGTTTGCCACTCCTCACCATAAAAATGTGCTCTCAATTTTACAATTCTGCCAAAGTGAAATGGTTGAAGTATCACATCACATCCCCCCAGGAGGCAAATTTGTCAAAAAAAGCGCTGGTGCTTAATAGGGTGCTCGTTTTTATACTAGCAACACTAAGATTTGGAGCAGGGGATTAAGATTAAGCAAGAGAATAGCTTCTGTTTAAGGCTCATCTCTTATTATTTCAAATCCCCCTTCCCCCTCCCTCTCCATTTGTAGGGTGACACTAAAAAAAACAAAACAAAAAACCACCATACAGAACAGCTTGCATATACTCAGAGAAGTCATCTTAAGACCTTTTACAGTTACATTCCCCCATGCTCCCAGCCTGAGTCTAAACAGGACCTTCTCTGCAACTTCAGCTCTAGACTACTTCATGGTGTGCCTATGCCCCAAAGAATCTTCTGCTGAGCCAAGGAAGCTACTATCCAGTTTCAAAGCAGAGCACTAGAGAGCTCAAATGGACGGGTAACAAAGAGAAGGAAAACAGGTGGGCAAGCGGTGAAGGAGGGTGGAAGAGTTTCACACAAAACCAGTGCAAGAATAAGAACATCTTAAAGCTGGGAGGTAGGGTGGAAGTCATAGCATAGTAGGCGAGAACCCTCTTACTAGTGTGAGAAAACTAAGGGTTGTGCCAAGCCAAAATGAAAAGAGAAAACACTGAGGGAACAAAACTTTATGGAGAGGCAAAAGGATCACAGTCAGAATAGCCCACATTGACTTAAGCATGTTTCCCAAGTTACTAAATTCCTGTCAGTTAAACTCGCAAAAACTGCTAGCAAACAACATCACCTGGCTCTAACAGTGGTCTATAGGGAATGACAACCTACCGCTGCTAGGCTTGGCTCCTACAGCCCAAACAATAAAGCTAGTGTCTAATTCTACTATAGCTTATCAAGTGAATATTGTATAATGAAACTTCAGTCTGTCAATTCTCCTTAAAACCTAGGAAGCTACATGAAAAGAGTACATTAAGACCAACATAAAGGTTAAAAGCATTTCATTACCAAAATGTCAGTTTATAATAGACATTCTTAATTAAATTCTTCTGTATATTTTCCTTGAAAACTATGGGATTGCCCACTTTCTCCCATGTCCCTCCACAACTGTTCCCTCGTTCTGCACATGAACAGATAACTGCTTTTCAGTATACTTCAGCAAGAACAGAATTTATTACCCTTGTGCTTCAATACATAGCTTTAAGCTTTATTTTAATACACAACTTATTCAAGTCATCCTCTAAAGCAAGAATTTTTAATCTCTTAAATGATTTTTCTATACCTATTATATTTGAAGTATTGAGAAAGTGAAGCACATTAAACAAGGTAGCTTGAATCCTGACTTCTGGTGGATCAAGTTAATGTACAAGAGGTTAAAGTCACACACTAACTTTAGATGCCAATTTTCAATGCTTAATTTCTCCAGTGTATATATCAGCACAAAAATTTATAATACATCTTCTATTGATTTCAGATGCTGTCAGACTTCCATGCACAGTCAGGCCACCGCTAAGCATCACAAAATAGAGAACAGAGCGACTGAGCTTAACCAAAACAAACATCTTAATTACCATTTTATAGCAACTATTTAGCAAGGCAGCATTCAAATTCAAGTCTTCAAGGTAACATCCCTAACAGGGAAAACATCTATTTTTCTTTTGATATCCCCTTTATTCATTAAAGATGTCACCTGTTGCAAAAAGTGAAGCCCAGATTCTAAAAATAGTAGAGTTCCTTTCTAAACAACTCAGATACATGACTAAAGTAAAGTCCATCTCAAGCACTGCCTGAGGCATGCTCTGCAGGGAAAGTGAGATTCGAACATGTTTGAAGGTTCCCTCCCCCCCCCCCCCAGGAAAAGAAAAATATTTTAAATCAAAATTCATACACACTTTGGGACTGAATTCAGGATACCTAGAGAAACAGCTCTGGCATTTTGTAGTTTTTATTATTCAACTTTAATAAAAAGTTTTTTTTTACTATAGTTTTCCACATAATCTGCAGGACATGTGTGTTGGGAGTGGCCTTTAATTTTTTTGTTCAATATACATCATCTACATGCTTTCCTCCTGAATGCAGATGGTGATACTCAGAACCACTAAGTCTGTCAGCTCTTCTGAAAAGACTGCAAAACTTTTCAGCCCCAACAGTTCCAAGTCTGCAAACATTATGCAACCCCTCAAAAAGCTGAAACCATAGAATCAGTAAGGTTGGAAGGGACCTCTGCAGATCATCTAATCCAACCTCCCCACTCAGCAGGGTCACCTAGGGCCATGATTGAGAAAAATCAAAAAAATTAAAAAAGTCAGTTGAGCAAAAAATATTATGGTTTGTTTGAAAAACCACATATATGTAAGTGTAGAAAGCCATCAAATTGAGGGTTTAAAGGAAAAAATAATCCAAACCACCTACTCATCCATTCTAAAGAACATAGATTTTAGAAAGTTATGCCAGCATGGAAATCCAAGCAATTTTACAGGTATTATTTGTGTTTCCACATGTCTTTAATGAGAAAAATTTAACAGTAACTCCTCAGCAGTACACCTACTCTTCAGTTCACCAGCAGAATACAAGGCAGAGATCCTATAACAACCTTTATCAGGCTCTAAAAGCAATTTAACCATGAGGGAAACAGCTTTTGTATACGTAATTTTCTTTTAATATTTAAAAGATAAAGCTTAGTATTTAAAAAAAATAAAGTTAAAAGTATCTCAGTAGGATAGTTTTATTTTGATTTTTAATTAAATCTCCAGACATGGTATCTTTCACCCTTACATGATGAGGCTGTTTACAACCATTTACTCCAGATTCCAGAGGGCAAAGATCCAACACCTGTGCTCACAAAATTTAGATCCAATAGGGACAAATAACTTAAGTTGTACCTAGACAGTTCCCGCTTGCTTTTTAAAATAAACCATCTAAGCAAAGGTAAGCCTTTCATGTCACAGAGCAATGTTGTTTTTCTTCATATTCCGATTTTTGTTTTATTTTGATTTTCACTTAAACACATTTCACTAGTATTAAGAGATTTAAGTATGAATTACTTCTGTACTTTAATTTTCATATGTACTTGACGTCCCTGTATTATCTGTTCTTGAGGGGGGGAAAAAAAAAGACAAGTTCACAAAGCACAAACTGGAAATACAAACCTCCTTCCCAGAGATCAATATAATAAAAGAGGTAGAGGTCTAATGACAACTGTGACAAACTTAACCCTCCGACACCCATTCCCAACTATTAGAAGGAAAAATAAAGGATAAGAGGCTTGTAACATGATACTGTCCTACATCTGCTTAGCTAAAGATTCTGGGTGAGAGAATTCCCATGAAACTGTCACTGCTCTTGGAGGAAAGGCTCTCATCTCCCTCCCCAAACTCCTATAAAGAAAAAAAAAGTGTGACAAAGTGGGACAATGTAGACTTACTCCATTTAACTCTCTACTATTTAATCCCCTTTAAAACTTTAAAGTTATTTTATTCCTTCCTTCTCCAGAAAGTTCCATCGCTGCTTTGTTTTTCTTCCCCCTTATAAGTAAGATCCAAAGTTATGAATGTGCCCATACTCAGGTTTTATCCACAGATGAGGCTGAACAAGTGATAACTTAGTCTTCTATACTAGTTACTAGGGCTCAGAGTGTGAACAGCTACCAATTTAAACAAACTGATTCTTGGGGAAATTTATCATGTCTATGAAAATAAGTGTAAGGCACTCTTAAGAACACATCCTAACCAAAAATTTAGGCTACCATATTAGAAGAAAGCAGAACTATTCCAAATTTTGTATTGGATAATGCAACTATGTATATGGACATGCATTAGTTAATTTATTATTATTTTTATTATTTCATTATATTCTGCTTGGAAGAAGGCCAAACTAGCACTCAGAAGGTCATGAGGGTAACATTTGAGGATAACATTCTATCAGGCATTTGTGATGATACTTCCCCAATAAAAGAACTAAAACTTATTCCAGACAAAGTTCTACAATAACTGTGACTCCCTCTACCAGACAGCTGGAAATACCTGAACACAAACTGCAGATTTTTTACACAACACAACAAACAACAAAAAAATCCACAACACACACACATGCACACACAATGAGAACACAACCACCCCTACATGCACTCTTCTTAGGAAAGAAAAGTCACATTACTTGAAGTCTAGGTTGTTCTGTATATTATTCAGATTAAACACAGAATATCCAGATGTCACTCATTCAAGTTTCATACAAAGGTTTAACTATTTCTCTATCAAATAGGAACTCTCATCTGACTTTTCAGCTACTTGTAATGACCAGCCCTACAAATTCTCAGCAAGAACTGAAATAAGAGGCATACGGCCCATGCATTCACAAAAGCAATGAAATTTGTCTTCTAATACCAAACACATTTTTGCCAAACCGTATATAACTGAAGTTTCACACTTCTTGACCAAGCATCTACACCTGGTCTCCTTTGGGCTGGAAGGCAGAGAACCCACGCTTTCTGGCAGCAACTGAGATCCGTTCAAAAATAAAGCTTTCAGTGATCGTCAGAATTAATAAAGTTTAGTTTCCTATACACATGCATTTATTGGTTAACAACCCTCTTCTCATCACTGAGGCATTTGTAAGTTTATCATCTGTGTGAATTCTCACATGCTAAACTCTATTTTAAAAACCATGCTTGTACAATATTCCATTTAAGCTGCTGCAGAACCTTTGAGGAGAAATGAACAAGCAGCTCAGTCCATATATTCAATATAATTAAGAAATCTCTACAATTGTAGCTCATGCTGATTTATAATTCCTGGTGAACTAGTGATCTTCCTCATTAAAAAAACAGTATCAACTTATTAAATGTACATAACAAGTTACTGTTCTAAGTTTACCTAGTAACAGTTTCTGAAGAAAGCTAAAAATGGAGATGAGTGGCAAAGGGGAAAACACTGAAAAGGAGAAACATCTCCTTAAGATACCAACTTTTGCTAGAAAACAAGGCAGAGGAAAAAGTACACAGTTTAGCATGGAAAGCTAGTCACACAGAAGAAAATTAGAATAGAAACAAGGAATAAAGCCCAAGACTCCATTGCTGTGGTTGAAACATGAAAAAACAAATTCAAGAAGAGACTGGAAGGATATTTACAATTACATCAAACCACAGTTGCTACAACAGTCTGAAGGAAAACATTTTGAAGCAGGGAATAGCGATTACCATGAAGCCATCTGTTCTGAACACTGAATCAAACATTTTCATAGGCTAGCCTGAAACCTGATAGAATTATGAACTTCAGTTATTCTACTTCTATCTTTAGCATTGATACAGAAATTTGTCTCTCTCAGTTGCACTATTTCACTGTTAGAAACAAGTGTTTCTTGTATAGCCTTCTTGACTGTAACGTTGATAGATTTTAGTGGCAAAAACTTAAAATGATCACCTAATTTGATCTCTGGCCAAATACAGCCCCTATATCCAGGGATCACTTTATCCAGGAATGCGGATATCAATAGTGAGCAATATATTCAGCAGACAATGTTCATATCTTATGTTAATCTTAATGAAATATTTCACCTGATTTTGCACTTTGATTCATTGATCTTAAGGGAAAAAAAAGACTGTAAATCTTTAGAACATATGGTCTTTCGTCATAAAAGGTGTTCAATATTAATATCATACGTAGAAAATGTTTGTTTTGACTAGGCTTCTATTAACTATAACATCAATTGTTAAATTGTTAGACAACTTCTGTGTATCTTGCAATTGCATCCCATAGCTACATTTGACAGCAATGTTCAACACTTCTATTATAGCTCAGGGAGTTCTCAGGAACTCTTCTTGGCCACATACATAACAATAAATCCAGGTACATCTACAAAGAGGCATGAGAGAAGCAACCAAATGTAAATACAGCTTGGTTTATATCAAGTGTCAGGAATTCTTATACAACTCATTTGAGATGAATAAACTAGAAGTTTATCAACAATATATGCTATTTGTCAACAAAATTCACGTTCTTTCCAAATCAAGTTAAAAAGCACGCATACACACTTGCAGAAAAAGGTGCACAAACACTGCCAGCCTAAGACATATCTCACTTCCACAGTGATTCAAGGCATTTTAAAAGAACTGCCTCTTTGGGGAACTTGAGAGTACTTGCCTTTGGTCAAATTTTATAAGTTATATCCTCAGAAAACAAACAAAAAATGAACAGATGCAGTGTTTTTCCACTTAACTTTCAACTTCCCCTTAGCACATGCAGCAGTGTTGTGGCATGCATTTTTCATCTAGTATCCTGAATTTCTACCACATAGCTCTGCAGGCTTTTAGGCAGAATATCTACTACTCTTTGCATGGTACTCTTAAAGGAGTGTGCTTCTATCAAGTAAAAGGAATTCTCTTGCAAGTACTACTCAGGACTTTTGGCAAGCAACTACACACATTCTTGGCTCTCAACACTCACTGCTGTGAGTTGGGCAAAACCTGGCATCTTTTTTTTTTTTTTTTTGGTAAATAAAAACCAATTCCCACAGATCTTACTACAGTTGCTTTACAGAACCACAAAACATAAAGAAAGATGACAGTTATTTTGCTCATAAACCATGTAATAAAATCCCTTCACATAAAGCAGCAATAACCAGGACAGTCCCCACACAAAATATTATGCTTCAACTGCATTTTGCTTTATTAGATAGCAATAAATAATTTATTAGATACTAGATTTAAGTGTTATTTCAGTGTGAAATTCCAAAACTGCAGGCTGCAGAATTCTATTTCTGCTTTATACATTATTCCTAACATTGTTTAAACCTTCAAGGATTAAATGGCTACATCTCAGGTCTACTGAGACAACAAAAGAACCAAAAAAATCAGAAGTCCATCTGTAAACTCAACCTTTACTTCATTACACAAAGCAGCAATGACACAAGAAAATTAAGCTTCTGAAGTAAAATATTGGGAAGGATTAAAAATCGAATTTCTATTTCAGTCTTGAGTCAAATACTGCATACCTTTTTGGCACACTCCAGGTTGTTCAAGGCTGACATCCTGAATCAAGACTTTACAGAACCAGGAATGAAATAGTTTTTAGGTTCAAATAAAGAACCTCAAGTGCAAAAGAGTCCTTTCTACTGGCTAATCTGCTTAATTCAATCCAATTATGGCAAGAGTCTCAAACACGTGAATAGAGACAGTTTGCATATACATAATTAGATTACATTAAAACTGCACATTTTATGGTTTGTACCATTTATAACTTTAGAGTTTGACTTGCTATGCAAAATTGGTTTAGTAGTTTGAGTATGGATAATCAGATTCCCAAAGAACAGATCAAAAACCCCATCTTGTGGAACTGTATTTTTCCACACACAGAAGGCCACCAAAAGCATAGAAGAGCTCTACAACACAGAGAAATTAAGTAACTGCAGACTGCTAAAACTGTGCAACATATGCATAGTAGGAAAAAAGTGATATATTGGTAACAGCTGACATGATCAATTTGTTATATAGCAGAGAACTCTTGTTTTTAGCTTTAGATAGGAGAACTGTTTAATGATTACATGCAGACACACTAAAATAGATATATACATACATACACACAAATATACTCAAACTGAAAAGATGAACAGGTTTCCATATGTCAAAGGAAAAGCAAGATTCTAATCCAAGCTCACAGAAGTCTGTTTTGTCCACTTGTACAGATGCAGTGTAAACCACAAAATACATAAGAACACAGTAAGTTGTTATTTCAGTATTACAAACATAACCAAGCACAAAAGGAAAAACAGTATTATATGCAATTTTCCAGAATATGTAAGTATCTGAAAAAATAGTTCTGTTAAAACCTAAATGTACAGCAAGCTGTAAGGAAAAAAAAAAATAAGGGTGCATCTTTTCTAATAAATATAGAATTAGGGGAGAACACCACAGCTTTTGAGGTCAGCTCCAGTTTTACTAAACGTCACTGTGTCATATACTGCATTAAATTTGTTCTTTAAATCTCTACAAATTCCGATCTAGAAATAGCAGACACTTGAAAGAAACCACGCACAGGAGACTATCTTAGTGATATTTTCCAAGTATCACTAGACACCTATCCAACCTTTTAGGAATCTAAACATCTTTGCAAATCTAACCTATAGGTCACCAGTGCACTAACTACTCTTAGTACTTTAAGTCAGCTAACTATTGTAAGACATTTCCATTTGATTTGTTATACATCCACCACATTTAATGTATTTACTTACAAATTTTTCAAGTGCAGTTTGCAAAGTGCTGGCTACCTACACTTCAATGAATTTCAATTTCTATTCAAATACCCAAGTTACCTTGTTAAAAAAAAAGGGGGGGGGGGAGAGGTCTTTCAGTAGTTCCTGGCATGGTAATATAAAAACAAAACTGCTAAGTTGTATTTGCTTAAGTAAGATAATGTACAAATTTGTACATCCTCTTGCTTAGTAAAGATTAGAGGCCATATCCACTGTTAAACATGTTTTAGTTATATGAGCAAGTAAGAATGTTTAGTTACATCCCTAAAGACTCAAATGTAAAATTACAATGATCAATTTAAATCATATTTGAAAATTAGGAAGCTAAGCTGCTGAAAAAGCAGTATTGCATCAGCGTACTGATTATCCAGTGGGTATCTGAATAATTTACTGTTTTAGAGAGCTAACTCATGCAATCCATAGAATTCAAAAAATAGTTTTATAAAACTATAAAACAATTCTGAGTAAGAAGCTGCACCAGACGACCCCTGGGCTTCCCATCCAACCTATATCCTCTGATCTTACAAAAACCTGAATCAAGTTTATTCTGCAATGCATCTGCTACATGAACCCCCCACCACACACACTTTCACATGCAAATAATTCCTGTGTATCTGTGTAGCATAAGTATACATCATATACATGTAAGGCTTTAAAAAACACTCCCAAGGGTGAAAGTAACTCAACAGGGGGAAATGTTGGTTTTTAAAGCAGCTTAACAGATTCTAAAGAAAAAATAAAATAAAAAAAAAACTCTGATTAATAGTAATCACAGTTACAACTGGAAAAGAAAGCAACAATTGAAGTACAGTCATTAGAGAACTGGTAAGTAACTCAATTCGGTTTCTAGTAGTCTTTTTTTATAAAAAGGAAAAGGACAACAGGAAAGAATTATTTAGATAAATAGATAGGAAGAGAAATTCAAATAATAGTGGCTTAATGCCACATGACTGCACAATGACTCAGGACACAAAAGTGTGTGATATCTTTTCTTTCCAGAAATCCAGAATGACATTCATTTCTTTCAATAAAGGAAATATTTCCCATCCTACCACTAATAGGAAACATGAGATACAGCAAGTGTCATTAATCATTCAGCATCTTCAGATCTGATAACCTGAACTCAGATGGCTTCTTAAATACAGTCTGAAGCCCATAGGTGAGAACCATTTCATTGCTCTCCATGCATAAAACCTACTAAGAACTTCAGAATGATGCTTATCTAAGGAAGAGTTTAAAGAGGAGACTTAAGAGAATAGTGTGGTGAGAACAGCAGCAAGACTTCCCCGGTAAAGCTACCACAGACTTTATACCATTAAGATTAAACACACACGTGAGTCTGTTCCCCCCACATGCTATATCACACTTTTTTGCATGATCAGAATATTTGGTAATATACATTGATTAATCACACACTAATTCTTTCACAGACTATTGACAACTGGTAAGCAAATAAAATATCCTGTACAGTAAAAAATATATTAATCTCCCTTTGCATATCAAAACGGATGCTGAGCAGTTTTAAGCTGTAATAACAGACTAAAATGAAATTAAACTTTGAGCTACTATGGAGAATGTAGTCAAAACAGCCAACACATTAATAAGCCCTTTTATTAATCACATTTACTCCCAGTAGATATATCACAGAACTATCATTTTAACAACACAACTATATTTGAAATACTCAGCTTGCAAAGTTAGTCCTGAAAGCACAACCTCGATTTTTTCATTAAAAGAACTGCAGAGCTCTGTTACTAGGAATAACAAAGACAGAAATAAATCCCATCTGCAGATAATTTTTTTAATACTGAAAGTATATGAAGAAGATAGAGCTAGTCATAAACCAGTAAAATTTGAGCAACAGTCAATATATAGTAGAGCTTCACAATGACATATTTGTAATTATTTCTCCCTTAAAGTAATGGTATTGATTTTTAAAGTTAGCTCTTAAGCTAGTGTCAGAAAAGAACTATCAGTCAATTCTCACCTCACTTTCACTTCAAAACTCTTCTTTTATGATAGGACAGTCACAGTAGTTTAGGCAGTCTAAATATTGTAGCAGGGTCACTAAATTGATTACATGTTCTTCAAAATAATTTGTCTCTTCACAGAAGATATAGTTTTACAAACTGTTTGTGCCCCTTAGTTAACAAGATCCAGATTCACAATCCCAAAAGTCAGACTGAAACAATTACTAATCACACACTACTCTGAAAACATCCTTCAAACTCACTGAACCTCCACAACATGAAAGAGCTTTGCAGGTAATGCAGTCAGTGTGGCTGACAACAAAACCTGAAGGACTGCAACTAGTATTACTATCAGCTACTACAAGTAAGCTTATTCCTCACATTATACCAAGCAAAGTAATTATTATAGAAAGTAAAAAGTTGCATTCTTCTCCTTAGCACAGGAAGTCCAGTATGTTCTCATAATAAGGACATTAAAAAAAAGAATCTTAATGTAAACAACATTGTACAGCTAACTAACAATGACAACGCTAAGCAAAATCAAATCTCCAGGAGAATTTAGTTTAGTAGCTAAACCACCATTTAAAAATAAATAAATAAATAAATAAAAAATAGTTCAAGACTGCTTGGTAGAAGTTTCCAGTACCATCTCAAGCCATGGTAGAGAAATTATCTAAGAGGCAGCAAAGAATCGTTTCTATATTCTCAATTCTCTAAACCATACAGTCTTTTAAACAAGAATAGTCTTGATTTTATTGTCAACATATAATTTGATATTTGAGTAATACAGCGGAACATGTCTGATTTGATCACAATTATTGTAAGTTTCTGGTTAACCAAGACTGCCAGTAACAAATACTTAACACCACTGCCTAGAGATTTCGTAACATTTCTTTGAATTCAATTCCCATTTCTGTGGATCTTCCAAGAGAAGACAAAGGAAATGCTTTGTCAATTTTGCTGGGCAAAAACAAAGAAACAGGCAGCCGTCTAAGTGTGGCTACTCACTTAGACGTCTAACTTAAATCACCCATACCAGACTCATTAACAAAATGTGGCAAGATTATTTCTGGTAGTTCAGTTACTTACCTCCACTTGCTGATTCTTGTTCCTCTCCTTCAGGAAATGTAGCCTGGCTTGGTAAGCTATTCCTAGAACGAGTGACTGACTCTAAGTGTGAAGCCCTTCCCAACAGAGATAGCTCATCTAGCACCTCTCCCTCTTTGGCCTCCAAATCAGATTTTGAAGTGGTTAGTTGTTTTATGTTACCTGGTGCCATTAGGCTATTTGGGTCATTTAAGCAAGCCACAGTACCACTGTCCAGGCTTAATACTCTGGCACGATTCTTGGCACTGTTTGTGCTAGAAGTCCGACGTGTAGACCGTTTTTTGCTAATTCCTTCAGAGCTTAAGTGGGTTTTGTGAATATTTTCAGCGTCTGTGCCCCCACGCTCTTTAGTAATGTATTTGGTCTTTAGAGCATTGTACTTCCCCTCAGGTGACTGGCATGAATGGGAGGTGGTGCTGGAAGAGCTATCACTGCTGAACTGGTGAGCTGACTGCATACTTGATGTCCTGCTCAAGTCACTTTGATCACTGGAGTCCTCATCATGACAAAACACAGCACTGTGGGGTTTAGTACCAGATACTCCTCGGAAGGAAACATATTCCCTGTGCCGACTTGAGTCAAAACTACTAGCCCGCTTTTTTCCTGTCCGTCTCCGGCTTGATTTGTGAGATGAGGCTGTTCGATGTATTAAGCTAGAAGACTTTGGTCGAACATCTCCTTCTTTTTGTTTTCCACCTGTTTCTTTAGAAGTTCTTGAATCTACCAACACAGCTAGTTTCTCACTCTGCTCATCTCTTTGTTCAGCAGCCTTCCCAGGCAGCCCGTCAGCTTGCGTAGTCAATTCATTGGCATGTGGGTTCTTATTGGCCTCTTCAGAAGCAGAAGCACTGAGACCTTTCTGATTCTGCATCTCATCAGATGCATTAGAACCCTTTGCCTCTTGAACACCACTGTTAGTGCTCACTTCAACAGCAGTCCTTTCACTACTAGTCCTTTTGTCAGTAGTAGAGCTACTGTCATCCTCCGAGTCAACACCACAATCCATTTTTTTGCTGTCCTTTTCTTCTCTAGGAGATTCCTCCTCATGCTCTGACAGCACACTTTCTATGTGTGTTGAGCTAGTATGTTCACTTTTATAGCTACTGATGGTACTGTTAGTGTCACGATCAGTCCCACTGCAATAGCTTTCTGTTGAGCCACTACTTCTAGTACTGAGGCTTCTCAGACTGTCCACACTTCTGTCTGCTTTCAAGGATTTGCTCTTCCCACTCTTGGCCAATGGCTGGGGACTGCTACTTTTCAGAATGTCATCTAGTTGAAAAACTCCTGAAATGCAAGAGTTCTCAGCCAAGGACTCTTTGGATCCAGCAGGAGGCTTGGAAGCTTCTAACTCACTGACAGGATCTAGTCCTCGTCTTTGCTGATACAGAGGGAAGTCATTTAGTGAAGCATCTGGAAAAGCAACAGCAGAGCTAGAAGTCCTTGGTACACCTCGTGGTCTGTGATCCTTTCTATAGGAGTGAGAATGCAAAGTTACAAGCGAAGCTACTTCTGTGTCACACGCACTAGACTTAGCCTGGTCCACCAGCTGGTTATTCGAGAGGCACACTTTGTCACTGTTGTCTCTTGGCAAATCCTGTCCAGAGGATAACGAGGGTTGGATGGAGACAAACGAGTCATTGGACACCAGATGAAAAAGCTTCCGATCAGTTGCCAGATCTGTTTAAGTATACAATTGAAAATATTTAAAACATTCAAGTTATGCTTTTAGCTTTACAACTGCTTGTTTATGTCAGAAAGTAAATAAAGTAATAAATCCATGTGGAAGTACTATGCATTAATTACCACTTAAAAAAAAGATTTTCTAGCATTTCAGCAAAACTGACAGTGACTTTTTTTGTTAAAGCAGCTCTTAATATATTTAACCTAGCAGATAATAAAAGACAATATAAATTCTGACAAATCTCCAGTCTTCTTTCTTGCTTGTATGTCTCAGACAATATTACATATCCTGAAGTTTATTTACAAAGCAGTCTAACTCTGCCTTTTGTCATGTCTCCTGCATGCAGTGACTGTCTTGCATAAACTTTAAAATAATTAGAGGAAATATGAATAAATTGTATCAAATTTGAAGTTCAAAAAAAAAAAAAAAAAAACAGAACACCCACACACCTTTTCCACCAGATAGCAGATAAGCTCACGTACACATTTAACAAGGACCTACAGGCACTGGTACAGGTTGATCAGGGCTACAATTAAACTGCCTGAGAAGTTACTGAGATTCTTCTGAACAGTGATGAATTCCAGCTTTACAAAAACAAGTGCTTACTGCTCTAACAAAATTTATTCCTAACTTCCAAAATCAGTGCTGTTAAGGCAAATTACAAGGATTGATTGTTGGTTCTTGCTCAGAATCATTGTTAATACAGTCACAAGCTTTTTCTCATGAAAGTGCCACATGCAGGTAGTATTGAGAATCAGTTTTTTTTTTTTTTTTTTGGTGTTGTCATAAAATAGAAAATCTGGAGGTCAAATTGAGTTACTACAATTGCCAAAGGTTTTGTACGGTATATTGGCATATGTGTAACTTAAGAAACTTGGCAAACAGTTCTGTTACTTAGCTGAAAGTAGAATCTTGCTGCTTATTACCATAGCACTGCTATATATAACACTAAATCTTACACATACTTTCTGCACTAAATCATGCAGTCATAAATCCAAATACATTTAAGGAATCTAACAGTCTGCTGAGATTAGCCAAAATGAACTACAGTATTCCCAGGGTTAACTTCCTGTTAATCACCATAATGTGCTTTAAATCAGCAAACAAAGGATTTCCCTATGGCTTTATGCTCCATTTTAGTTGAAGTAGATTTTTTTTCCCATGACAAAGGTAAAAAAAATTTTAAGAAAAACAAACACTGAAAAGGAAAGAAAACAAACAGCAATGCGCAAGCAGAGAACCCAAGGTAGATGTTTCCTTCCATATTAGAAAAAACTACAAAACTCTACTAGAAAACTCTACACGGTCTAGCTATAGAGTCTACCTCTAAAAACAGAACACTGTACAGGCTTATTTACAGGAAAGCACGCCTGATGTAAAACACACCCTTTTGGCTGTACAGGAAAGCAAAGTGTATTACCCTACACTGAATTCCATGAATTCCAGACCACTTGTAATATCAGAGGTCTACAGTCTAGAGACACACAAGCTAAGTATCTTGCAGCAGTAAGCAGGCAGATATACAGTAAATGCTTGTTACCTGCTAGAAAGAGCTAGAACAAGAAACATACAGTCAAAGAATAAAGTTCAAATGATTCAATCCATGCATCCTGGAAGCTTAACAGGAATTCAGAAAAAAGTGCACTTCAAGATACCCTTCCTAGATTCTATCAACAAATTTCATGGATTTATTTAGCAGAGTCTTTGGTAATAAAATACCATGTTTAATATTCAGCAAGAAGAAATTTTACCTTGCTCTTCACTCCCTTCTTTACATAGGCTAGAACTCTGGCCAAGACTTAAACTGATATCATCAGAGGTCTTTGCAGTGTCAGTATCTCCTGTAAATTTTAAGAAAGAGTATTATTGCTAACTCTCGTTCAATTACACAGATCTTTCATGAAGAAAAAGTGTATTAAACAGAATTCAATGGAGGTAAAGACTAAGAGATAAGTATATCTGAATATTCCTTTTTTAGTACAGCTGCCAATAAAAATAGGAACAGATGTTTATCTGAGTACTTCTGAAGATGCAGAAAGTAAAGAAAAATCAAAAAGGTAACAAATTCAAGTATTTTCTTTTGTCTTACTAGTCATTTTATCAACTCAAGTTTACAAGATAACAACTTTACATACTACAAATAATTCATCTTTTCTTCTCAGAGATATTTACAATGGCTGTTCTGGGCAACAACTTTGCTAGATGCTGGGTAACAAGAAATACCAAATCACTGAAAAACAATACCAGAAGGGTCACTGGCCGCATGCAACTCAAACGTAGGAAAAAGTCTACTCAATTCAAATCCAAGGAAGACGTCTTCCAGTTAGTAAATGCTGCACTTGCCTCAGGAAGTTCTGAGGATAAACAAGGTAGATAGTATTTTATCCTAAAGGATAACTAGAAATCTCACCTTTGATGGTTGCTGCTGTTCCCAGACGAGATAACCCAGACCCAACCTAGAAACAGAAAGTCACATTTAAAAAGCTGTAAGTTTTTAGAAATTACACAGCTGTTACTTCTTATTACTGGAATACATGTATTTGCTTATATACACAGTGGAGATTGTCAAAAGTTTTTGTGCTTTTGAGAAGAGCTGTAAAGTCTTTTCTGCCTCAGAACATTTCTACTGTGAACATAATGACAACATCTAAATTATGCATCCAATCACATCACCACATTATTTTGTTCTAGCCAATGAACATAGAGATTTTAATATGTGGATTTTAAATACACAGTTTCTAATCTGAACGTTTTCCTCGAAAAAACACATAACATGGAAAAAACCCTGCATGTTCGGTGGTAGACTAATAACTACTATATAGTAAGCTGAATGTTGACTGCAGTGTATATTGTTGCCTAAAATGCTTAAAGAAAACAAATTAATAAAACATTTCTGTTGAGCATAGTAAGTATTGAACTAAATCGAAAAACTGCTCCAGTTGGAAGAGATGCATATTTTTATCAAGGTTAGTTTTCAGGTATATCAAGAAGGTGACCAGATAGTAAAAAACTTAAGTATCTGCACATGGAAAGCAGCAGCAACATGAACAGGGGACAAGGCAGGATGATCCTTGCTGGTAACTGAATAAACTCAGATCAGTTTAACTTGATCATAATGAACATAGTCTTTCCCGCAAATGTAATTTCTCTTTTGAAAATAGTTCAAGTACACACACTACAGTTCCCTCAAAGTAAGCAAATGTATTAGTGGAAGACTGTGCACTATCTTTATTTTAGTTCAAATCTTATTTTGAGTTTATAGTATCTTCTTTTTAACCACAATCAGTGGCCAATCAGATGCAAGTAGCTGCGGACATAAAAACGTTGCCTTTCTACACACATACAGCAATCTGTAGATGATACTTTGCAGAAGTGCTAAAGTGAACTTAGCTTTTTCTTTAATAATATCACCAGTATGGTTTCTCTCAAAGAACTCTGAGCACCACACAAAATGACAAAAGCATCTAATTATTCAG
Source organism: Rhea pennata (assembly GCF_028389875.1). Lineage (NCBI taxonomy): Eukaryota > Metazoa > Chordata > Aves > Rheiformes > Rheidae > Rhea > Rhea pennata. The sequence goes on along the minus strand of NC_084667.1, from coordinate 13,762,504 downwards.
AAATAGGATAGCAGCAGGGTGCTCAAAGGTACAATCTGAATCTTAAAGTGCTAGCAGTTTGACTTTACCAAACGCTTCTTGGGATGTTTTATTTCAGAAGTCCAGTTCAAGTGAATCAAAAAAAATAAAATAAAAACCTACTAATTCTTCTCTGCAAGTACCCCAAACAAAGTAATCTGAACAAATCACTCATTCTACAGAACAGTAGCTTTGTTACTCACATAATGCAGAAAAGCAGAAGCTGAAGACAAAAAGTTATCCAGTGTATTTTACTATAGTTATTAACATTTTTAGTTAGTCATCTTGCTGTATTTCAACTATTTGTTACCTTTTCACTGCCTTTAGATGCTGCAGCTGAATGCAAGTGCACAGCACCAAAGGAAAAAAAAAAAAGCTGAACTCAGGTATTTACTGCTCAAACACCCTTTTGATACTGGAAATTCCATCACAGGAGGCTAGCAAGCACTAATTTTATCAGTATAGATGTGCTTTAAACAACATCCTTTCTTTAACACTAGCTTCAGTTCTGTTATACTATTAAAGCACATAGGAAAGGATATTGAGCTTCACACACACACACACACTTCAAAACCACTATTCCAGACAGAGCAGACACACACAGTCCCCTGCTGGGCTCTTTTTCCCTTATACGGGCCATCACTTCATATTTCCTATATGTGAATATGCTCCTATGAACACTATAAAGTATCTGCTCTCTTCAAAAGATAAAGTCTCTTAGAGTGTATCTATGCTGTTTAACAGCATTATGCAGATACATCAGTCAACTCTTCCAGAATACCAGCATTGCTTAACACTATGCTACCTCGTACTGCTTGCCCAGAGATCTGATTAGAATAGACTCAGTATTGCAATGCTGCACTAAAGATTTCCATTTCATTCAAGAATAGCTTCTGTACCTTTAACATAAGGTTGTATTGCTCCTCTTCAGCACAACCTTACAGTCTAGCCAGCTAATCTACTTGTTCTCATGAAGACTTGGAAAAAGAAAGATGCCATGACTGGCTAAACATCACAGCCAAAATAACAGGAACAGCATGTGCAGCTCTGTAAGAGTCCAATGCATGCACTGTGGATATACAAAGGAATGGAATAACTTCCCCAATGAAATTACAAAGCAACTAGAGCATAATGAAACTGCATTAAAGTTAAAGAAAGCCAAGTTCTTCAGCCCTTCCATCTGCTGTACTGTAGCCCCTATTTACTGCCTTGCTCCTGCCCTGCTAGAGTCACAGTGAGGATCTTACATGTAATCTAAAAATAAAACATTTTAGTCTTTTCATTTCCAGCAATTTACCTGGCTCTCAACATTAGCAAATCAACATTTTCGATGGCAGTCTGATCTGTCAGGAATAATGACTTTTAGAGAGCCATGCAGCATGCTAAGAAATAAACAGCAGTGAATATATTCTAAAAGGAGATTAAAAGGGAGCCTCCTCAAAGCCAACACAATAGAAATTTACCAGTTAAGTATCCAAATGGCAGAGATCAAATAAAACTAATGGAGAGGAGGGAGAAAGGTAGTATTCAAGGATGAAGTTATGTATTATGGTGTGAGCTAAGGGCTAACTGGTACCAAAAGGAAGAACGAACCTAACCACAGTGTTTCTTGCTTCTTGTCTGACCATGCCATAAACCACTTTGATATACTAAGTCAGAAGAAAGCTAACCCAGGAGCAAATACTTTCTGCTGGGACAGTAAGTTGATTCAAGTCACTAGAACAAACACAAGATGCAAAAAGCTAGAACCAGGCAACTGGGAAAATGCATTGCCACTGTAATAAAGCGGTAAAGCAATGCAGAAATATAAGTTGTTGGACCTCATACAATCAAGAAAGAGTACATACTGAGGGTTTTTTTCATTTTTAGTTTCAGCAAAGATTAACCCTGCAGGTTACAAAGCCAGTAATGCTAAAGCAGCAACTATAATAGCTTTATTTTTTTACCTGGTGGTTTGGATCTACCCCAGCGTAAGAATTGCGTGAACTACAGCCGACCGGGGGGGTTGCTTCTCGTATGAACTCTGACATCTCAATCCCTCCACCAGGATCACTGAAAGACAGGAGGAGAAAAGGAAAAAAAAGAGTTAAGGTTATACTTAGAACATCACTACCAGTTAAATAAACAGGAGTTCATCTGCCTACACCAAGTCCAGGTTCAAAACACTTTTTTCCTCTTTTCAAATATTAAGGGCTCAAGTATACTCCAGTATCTCAAATGAACACTGTTTCTTTGATAGGGGAAAGCTCTGTCAGAACTGCAACAGAAGATGCTGCCTTGGAATTCCAGAGTCACTGGCCAACCCTCAGAGTGGGATTAATTAGGAGCTACATGGAGTTTCAAGATACTGCTGCATACACATTATATACACATACACACGCCAAGATGTACAGTTTTCAGATTGCCTGTCTAACTGGAATGCCCAGAAATAAGCAGAAGTAATAAACAAAACACTTTGAAAGGAAATTGCTGAATGCCCTTGTCTTTAAGCAGATCAGTAAGTTTTTCTAAGGCTGGATCTAGGAGTAATACTGTAAAGACAGTTTAACCAAATAGCCATGCACTACACCAGGGAAAGCTGTTGAAATGGCAGAAGCATACAGGGATGTGGTATCTCTCCTACGGAGAAAAGTCTCTTCTTTCTACCAGAAAATAAGTTACTTGAAGAAAATTCACAGCCCTTATGAAGAAGTATTTTAAGGTGCAATATTTGTATAACTACACACACGTGTGTGTATAAATATAAAATATATCTACTACCAATTTCATACTTTCAGAATCTATTGATGTTGTAATTGATTTGAAAATATTTTAAACTTAACTTCTAGAATGAATATGTCTTTTTTTAAATACATTGTCAAATCACACCATCAAATTATAATTCAACACAGTTCAGCTCAAAGGCTGTTATTCAGGATACAAAAGCAAGCTGGGTCTATCCCTTAGGACAGATGTAGGATGACTTGGGGGCTACAGCTCTTGGATCAAATCTAGATTTGTTCATTAAATTCAAAGATGCAGAAATAAGGGCATTTTTTCTCCCCTCTCCTAATACAATTATCTTCAACTAACTTGACCCACAAGACTTCTGAATAGAACTAGCTGCAATGCAACGTGCGCTCACACCCTCTGCTCCTCCCCTGCCCTCTTCCCCCAAAGATAAAGCAAACAATTATCTCCCAACAGCCAGTGATCCAGAGCTGTGGCAAGTCCACTCCAGCATTTTGCTGGAGAAGCTAGAACCAGGCAACTGGGAAAATACAATGCCACTGTAATAAAGTGGTGCAGAAACATAAGTTGTTGGACCTCATACAATGAAGAGCTCCAGCATTTTGCTGGAGAAAGAATACATGGACAACCCTTCTCCAGCTGGAGCAAAGGGACTACAAATGTAGCCCTGTGTTACCTCTGGAGGATGGGACAGAGGCAGACAAGAAGCACAACATGACTCAGCATACAGCTAGCCTTACAGATATCTATGCTGTAAGACCAGCACACAGTTCAGAGTCCGGTTAAAAGCAAACCAGCAGATAGCAGTATAAGAAATGGTACAACCCAACAACCATACTCTACTCATAGCTCTTGCATTCTGTGACAGCACACACAAAACTAACAGACTAACAAAACCTAGCAACAACAACAAAAAACCCTGCAGGAAGAGGCAGGAAATACAGATTTCTAGAATTAATAATTGTATGCATAGAGGATTCTACACGCTATTGAAGTCCACATCTTAACAGTTATCTCCTGCTGGTGTTGCAGTCATTCCTTTTTGCTACTGAGTTCTAGAATCAGTTCCTTTTTCTAATGTATGAGGTCAGGAAACTAAGCACTGCATTGTTGAAGTTGAAAGCAAAAATATAAAAAATAAAATAAATTATCAATGAAGCAGAAGTGAAGTTACTATGAAGACTGAGAAAACCATGTCTAGCTAATAGCAACCAAGATTGCTATAGAAAAGATATCAAGAATCTGCATAAAATTAAAACCAGCATTTCTAAACATCAGTACCCATCCTAGCTAAAATTACCATAAGCAGCTCCATTACTGTGCTGGAGTTCAACTAGAAGTCTTAACAGGCTGCAAGTCTAGGTAAATTCAAAAATTTAAAATTGGACTTAAGCTGAATGACTACAGAAATCTGACGCTAGGACTAGAACTTTCAGGGAGAACTTGGAATGTGCAATTTTGATTTCAGGACAAGTCAAAAAAGAATAGGAGAATTCTATTTTATACATCTTTTTCTGCCCTTAAGTTTCCAACTAAGACAGCAGGATAACTAGTCAGGAGGCTGGTCTCAGAACACAGTATATAATGTGAACTCTAGACCAAGACAGTTTCAGCTTATTGAGAAACTTTGCCTTTAAAGCTAGAACTAGTAATTGTAACTCCAAAAGGACAAAACTTCAAGCTTAGCAATAGGTCTGCTAATCAGAGAAAACTGCAAAGAGGAGTGATAGCTAAGGTGGGGCACTAGTTAAAGAGATTACACTTTATTTCTCCTGATCATACTTGTTTAAGTAGACTGTAAACAATTCAAAAGATTCAACAAATGAACCGCATTTTCCAAGAATAAGTTTTATTCTGTAACAAAGTACATGTTGAGGTCATATATGAACACAGGGCACCTATGCTGATAGAGGGCAGAAACAGCAGCGTCAGTTCACTGCTTAGTACTATGTTGTATCATGGTGGTCACTGACAAAAGAGCCACATTCCTATCCCCAGAATCAAGAGGAAAAATTAAACATGTTTTAAGATATTTATGTTGATCCACTGATACTTGACAAAAATCACGCTTATGCTGTTGCTTCTACCTCTACCTCTTCTGTGAAGAGGATACTGTATCCCATTCCTTAACACAGGTTTTCAAAAAACAAAACAAAAAAAAGCCTCAGACAAGTTTAACTGACATCACCCTGCCAAGCAAGAATGAAATCAACAATTGCACTGTAAGTTACATAAGCAAAGATGACAACAGTTTATCCTATATCTTTAAGCCTGTGCAGGCTTCTTTTAAAAACACTGACTAGGAAATTGCAAGTTTAATGAATAAGGAACAAATAGGGCATCTCTTAAGGAGCAAGTCAACTTCTTTGCTTAATTCAGTCAGTCTTATGAAAAAAATGATTTTGATCCTGTTCTGAAACTGATATGAGCAGAAGTTAGCAGTCCATATAAGCCTACAGATAGAAGTACATCACTTTTGTCAAGCATTTGTCTGCAAAGTGGTGCTTCCAGAAAGAACAGCTGTTCTAAAAAATCTGAACAGAACCCCCAACAATTTTTGAACAGAGACCTATCTACCACTTAATCCTTCAACAATGCTACTATTCATAGCTAAGTAGGCTCTAGAAAGGGAGAAGATGGGTAAGTTTTAGACTACTCTAGAAGGACAATCTTACAGATTACAATAATCAAGTATCATGTGCTATAGGCTGAGCTATTAAAACAGATTATTATGCAAATATCTAATGTATGTATGTTCCCTTTGATCTCAGTTATATCAACATTATACTAGGACAGCTATGAAAAAGAGTCAAAGAAAAAACCCTTCCTACTTTAAATAGATTTATTATTATTGTTTCAAGATAATTGGCCAAGAAAGTGACAGCTTAATATTAAAAGCTCATCCTACATCCCCTCTTCTGGTTTGAGTGTTACTGCAGAGCTCTTGTAAGCTTCCAGGCAAAGATTAGTATATACTGTACCCCCCACTTACCAAAAAGCAACTCCATAATTTCTGCATTGACCTTGTTCCCAGTTCTAGTTAAGAGACCTGAAAGTGGGAACAAGGATCATATAAAAATTAATGAAACTTAAGTTGGCAAGTCGGACACAAACTAACCTCCACCTCTGGGCTCAAGTGTTTATAATGTAGTAACTTGGCCCATGTGGACTGCTCTTCAGAAAGACTGAAGTTTCTAAAAATATTCAGAAGTAACTATTCACAATACTAATGCAAAGAAGTCCCTTGTCAAATCTTAGCTACTGTTCGAGAGCTTAAAAATCTAAGTATCACAGCTAAGATATGCATTAGCAAGGTGGCATTGAAAGAGAACAGACTGCTGATGTGCTTCCATGAATTTTATTAAACAAAATAAGCATCAAATTACATTTAGGCAAGCATTCTGTCAAACTATTTTAATACAGTTTGAGTAAGGTGTATGGTGATCTAACTGGAGTCACAATTAACATCAACAGGTTCAGTTACCAAGTACAACATGGAAAAGAGGGTCAGGTTGTAAAATATTGATACAAGAAGTTTCTGTGCATCAGCTTTAAAGGTATGTAAGACATGGTTTGCACTGACTGAGTTGAGAGCAGATACAGAAGAACTTTGGTCCACTACGGGAGAAGCTATTCCATCCACACAATGAAGTCCTTTCACTTCTATACTAAGTACTTTAAAGAGCATTGCTTTAAGACTTCCTTCCTCTAAACATCCTGATAAACAGATTTAAGAGGCTTCTTTCAGTTACATTTCCCTTTAGCATACCAGGGCCTCCACACAGAAGCTTCACAGTCTGTTTTAAAACAACCACTTAAAAAAAAAAAAAAAAGGAAAAAAGAAAGTCAGGACAGTACACTAGCTTTTGAAAACTATTCATAGGTCTATTACCAGAAACCCACAGACAAGATAAAAACATTCTTCAAAAGACTGATTTCATGCAGTCTAACTCTTATTATCCAAGCTTCTGCACAGCTCTAGGTAATTGGAGCTGTAATAAGGGCCCATAACACATTACAGTCTGATCAGACTGGTTAGGATGGCCTTGTTGGTAAGTTATCTTTGCCTCTTCTTTGACTAAACTGTCTGCTCAAGGGTAGGAGATGCATTTAGTTTCGGATGCTGCTGACAGCAAAGGAGGTCCTGGAAAGGAATCCTAATGATGATTTGCAAGTAGCATCATTAGAGGCAAGCAATTTCAGGATTACCAAATTTGGAGGATAGTGTTCTGACAGAGTTAAGTCTACAAATGGAGTCACACGTTATATTTGAGTCATGTTTTTGCAGAACTAAAGTAAACCGAGCCCAGATCAGACACTCCTTTAGTGATACAAGAGTTGGGGTGCAGTAAGCGGTTTTCGCCAGCAAGAATTTTAAAAGCAAGTGTACTGCTGAGATAAGATTACTTATACTGGTTGCATTCATTAAGTATTTAGTAATCTAAACAAACATTTTCCATGCTGCTGTTTCAATGCTTCCAGCATTTCCACTATTACTCTAGAATTTCTACTGGTGAAGACCTGGGAAACTAACAGGAGTCCAAAACCTCAATCTCATATGTAAAAAGAAGTCTGTTTCAAAAGATCAAACTTAAGTCTTTCAGAACCACTGAGGTCTACATCTGTATTCTGCAGTGTTTATTTCAACCACCATTCCAGTTACACTCCTGATGAAAACATTGTTGCTTATCATTTGAAGCAATGCCTAGTGTATGGGAAGCCACCTTACCTGGGCCCATTGCTGTCTTTTCTCTTGGCTGAAACACTGCTTTGTTCCATTTTTGCACCTCTGTCCATATGCTCATTGGCATTCCTCTCCACAATTTCTCCCTCATCCAGTGCCCTGTGCAAACGGTAATTCACCATCTTCAAAACGATAAACAGAGCTGCTATCACTGGGCAGTAGACAGCTACTATCATCATGGAAGAAGGAAGAGCCTTTCAAAAGAGAATAAAAAAAGTTAATGATTACAAGGTCAGAAGTCCATAAGAGTACATAAAGCTATTGAGAATTTAACAGTTTTCTCACACCGAAGATATTGATCACACCAACAGTTAAAATTTTGATTTGTTTTTTTAAAAAGTCTCTAAAACAAAAAAAAACCCTCACAGTCAAATCTTACAGGGAGATTGTTAACAAAGTTAGTAAGACAAAAAAAAAAAAAAAAAAAAAAGATCTGCTGTCCATCTACAAAAAACCATAGCACTAGAGTAGCATACTAGAGTAGAGCTAGCAAATGGTTTAAAAGCCATGTTTAGACCTCATCATCCAGGCTACAGGTACGCAAGACTTAGATTTACAGTTAGCATGATTTTTGTGTCATACTCAACACTTAATCTGTTGTTATGAACCAAAGAGAACAAGAGATTTTTAGCAACTTAAATTAAAACCAAGCACAAGATCAGACCTTGTTTTAGGGCCAGTACACAGCAGTGACTCCATTTTGGAAATACCAATACAAGTTGAAAGGCATGACTGGGGGAAAAAAAGTCCTGCTCAACTCAATCTGGAGGTTTTGACTTAGCATGTCAGCTCACGACAGCTTCTCTCACACAGAGAGATACTGGGCAGTTGCAAAAGCTTACATACAAAAATGTCTGCTTACACTGCATACAAAAAGTCTGTCTGCATACAAAAAAAAAGTCTGTTTACATTCTGTGGCTCACAGGTTTGAGCAGCAGCCCAGGCCAATCTGCAAGACCACATGCTACAAGGATCATTTGTGTTCAACCCTAACATGCCCATGGAGAGGCAGCCAACATAGCTGCTCCAAGAAGAATTTCAGTTGTGTCAAAGGTGGCCAAAAGCCACATGAATAATCAAGTCTGAATTCAGTTTTTGAAATTCCACTCAGAACTAAGACTTCTCCCCAAGTTCTTGCTGAGAATGAAAAAGCTTTTACAGAGCAGTCACTTCAACAGGTATTGAGTAAGCACAACCTATTAGCTATTTAAAGAAATTTTAGAGCACTAGACAAGGTTAGAGTTCTTTCATTTCAAGGCTTTTACCTATCCAATTCACTTTCACTCATACCTTTGCCACCTCATTTGCCCAGTCAGTCACTGCACAACATGAGATATTAATTCTCAGTCTTTATTCATAAATACTTCAGTTCCTTGTAAAAGCAACAAGAAGCCATGTAATCAAGTTTGCTGCATCATTTTCCCTTTACCTACTGGTATAGATTTATATCAAATTCTAAGATAACCTTTAGAGAAATACAATACAGTCAGAATTAAATAGTATTTTATCAAGCACAAATATGAATTTAGTATGAGGAGAACAAACAATCTTTTTAGACTTCCTATTCTAAAGTTAATTCCAAGTTGATACACCTAGTAACGCTCCATATGCGGACCATATTAATAAAGAAGCATTTTACAATCACAGCTCTACCAACATTTTGCAGAAACAGAAGTACAACCAGAGAACAAGACAGAGAGCCTCTCTATTCTACACATAAAGCTAATTTTGGCCTTTTACAGAGATCTGATTAAAACATTAAATATTTCTACATATTCAAAAACTTATTAGTCCTGAAAGAACAGGTAGTGCTCATCATATAATTTAGGCCATGAGCTTACCAAAAAAGGCTCTCCAAACACAAAATATTGTACTAACTACTAACTAAAGGGATTAAAAAAAAAAAAAAAAAAAAAAAAAAAAAACCACTTCTAAATATCATATCAACTGTTGACTCCAGAACAAAACCAATTCCTAACTCTGCTGTCCATTTTCTGGCAGGAAGCAAAAAGTACAAAAGAGAATCCCAAACAATAGCATTTCTAAAGCCAAACACAGATAAATAATAGAGTCTGGAATTGATCAGAGGGAACTTACTTACTATGAGTCTTCTCTTAAAGATGTTATACTAGGTGTTGACTTGTTTTGGGGGAAATGAAGTAGGTTAAACTTAATGTTTGAAGGAGGATGGGCAAACTAAGCTGGGGTATGCAATTTAGATTTTGCCTATCATCATTCATGTTGAGCTGGACAAGACTAACTTTCCTTGACAGAGAAAGATTCACTTACCAAGCATCACTTCAGGAAAAGAAAGAGGAAACAAAGCTATTTAAAAACTGCAACAGTAACCAGCCAGAAACCACAGTGTTGATAGTGACACCCATACAACCTCTGAGGCAGTGGTACAAGGGTTTCCTCAAGGAATGCTATGCCCTGAGAGCTTCAGAGGTAGCTTAGCTTCCTCCAGGCACATACAAACCCATTAACTTCGACAAAATATATCAGCTTCTCTTAAGTGCTAAGCAGTCTGCTGCTCCATTGCAAAAAGCTACTTCAACTGGCTTTCCCCTTACAACTACGTCATGTTCAGAAGCCATTACCACAGGATTTGTCTTGGACTAACTTCAGCCATCAAATGTTATGATAGGAAAGCATAGGCATGTCTATCTGGAGCACTCTTCAATTTCTCCCCTCCGCTCTGTCAGCAATCAGATCACACCATGTATCCAGTACAGATTTCAATTCTACATCTTGGTCTGCAAAAAGAAAGTTTTGAAAACAAGGAGGGTGGGGGAAGAGGCAAGACACTAACACAACTTGCAGCAAACCCATTAAACAATTAGTGCTTTTACTTGTATTCCATTTTCACAGGATTGCAGATGGCTAAGAATAATAGAAGAACCAAACTCAGTACTTCAAATTCTTAGCATTTGTTAGTAATTATTCCTCTCTGAGCAGTATGCATACTGTAAGAATAAAAAACTTGAACTTGTCCAGAATAACATGCTGTCTGATCACACTTCCCACAAAAATCTCATGTTGTGGCACAGCAGTAGTATCCAGGCTACTAGCAATTAATCTGCATCAGAGCCTGAAGAGGAAGAGCTGCAACCCATCCTAAATCACTGGTGCCTAACAAGTTTTTCTTTGCAATATTTGGAATCATCTAGCTTCCATTTGGGGGAGGGGGGGTCTCTTCTCTACAATCCAGGTTAAAGTCAAATTAAAATGAGATTAGTAACTTCAACAATGCTTGACATTTTACTGCACTTGACAAGAAACAGGTCTGTTGCCAACAGAACTGAGACTCCTACACAATAGCATCTGAGATCAATAGGAATACCTGGAAGCCATACCTATTTGCAACTTGGTCTCATTTCAGTTCTTTTCATAAGTGATAAAGCAGCCATTTTATTAGGCCCAACAGACTAAAAGCTCAGGCTAGAGCTTGTCAGCAGACATTAACTGGCCACAAGTCTACAGCTGCAACAGCACTTCAGAGAACATCCATCTGCACTGCACAGCTGTGTAGCCCCTTCTGCATTTTTTTTTTTTTTTTTTTTTTGAGTGCTAACTGAACAGGACTGTTCACAACAGAAGCTCTTGTCTACTTCACTTTTTTTCCCTCCCCTCATTACTTGTCCATACATAAACTGCCTGCTTTAATTGTGTTCTATTGCAAAATGTCTGATGACTTCAGTAACTAACGGCTGAACAAACCCAATCACTATCTAAACTCCTATCTAAGAATATTTCTGTGCATCTTTAAGGAGTATTAAGTAGCACCTCCAAAGACTAAGGTGGGGGCAGAGAATAAGATCAAAAGCAAGCAAAAACAAAAAGCCTGCAGACACACACACCCCCTACACAGGACTTTGCACTCTTCAAGGACATACTTCATAAGTTATCTTGAAAATTCTAAATTTTGGATATCTATACTATACCTGTAGAGCCTTGATATCAAAGTAATCAAATGCTTTTTCAAGCCTGGCTAACTCCTCTTCATCTTTCCTCTGTGATATATGATATGATAGAAACCACATAAAAGAAGCAAAGAATAGCACTATAATTCGAGTTCCTCCTTTTCTAAAGTATATTTATTGCAAGACATAATTTGAGTGTGGCCTTCAACTGCTGTGCTATCAGCCCATTGTCAGCAGTCACTGCCTACCCTCGTAGCAGACTAACTACTGCCCATAGCCAACCGGGCTAGTAGAAAGCTCACCACAACAGGCAACAAGTGTTCTACAACTGCATTGGAAGAGGGCCTCAAACAGGTGATTAGATGAGCACAAATGGTGAAGAAAGAAGATGCAGGATCACAGTTACAAAGAGTGTGACTATCCTTTGAAGAAGCAGCTGGCTGTTAGGGCAGCTCACTTGTATCGCAGCACACCCTTTGTGAAAGGGTTGTAGGAAAGCTTAAGCATTCCCAAAATCCAAGTGTCAGCCTAGAACAGAAGGGAAACTTCAGAGCAACAGTTATAAGGCTTTCAAATATACCCATTTAAACTACAAAGATCTCTCCACATCTTTGTAGAGCACCAGGAACTAGGGGGAGTTCCACTTGATCACAGGTTGAGCTGCACACTTTGCAAAGAAATAAGAAAAACCATGAATTTGATCTTAGTTAACCACATCATGCTTTGGTTAGACGTTGTAAATTCAATGAAAAGTTTGCTGACGTTTTTCAAAATAAAGATGTTTCTTACTAAGAATATTCATAGGAAAGACTCCCATCCCAAAATCTGATTGCAAATAGTTACATAAAACTGATATCAATTAAGTACTCATTAAGCAATAAAGACCATCTTGTAAAAACCTATGAAACCCAAGCATTTTGAGGCCAATATTTCATAGACACATTCATACTCAAGGAAAGATGACTATTAAGAAGCAGTAGATCTAGTTTTGTCACTATTTTCTGTTTATAAACACATAGAGCCCTAAAGAACTGTTGGTATTAGGAAGTATGTTCAATTATAAGTTACCTAGGTTTTTGACTGAAGCTTTACATGTACAAAGTCAAACTTCTAGTAACAAAGAAACTAGATGTGGCTTACAGCAAGCTGAGGTGGACTCTCATCCACTTCCAAGTACTTAAACTCTTGGCCTACCTCTGAGTACTTAAACTGGTAAGTTAAGAAACAGCACTTCTATCAAACTTGGCTACCGGAGACTTTCACATGAAGTTACACTTACGTGACCTACTTCTATTACTACGTACACAAGTCAGGAAGTCAAACGCCTGTTAAATAAACCACTATCTAAATGATCTCAACTTCGACAGACAAGTTCTTTAGGTACAAGCCCATCACCCAAAGCAAGCTTTAGTTCTGGCTCCTCTTCAGTCACTGGCAAATTTCCCCTTATTCCAGGGCCAAGACTTTGCCCCTTCCAGGCACATGGGGGGCTGGAGTAGCATCCCGACTGGGGAGAGTGCTCTGGCAGCTCCTCTGCTTTCCCCTCCCCTCCTAGTAGTGACACAGACATTGGTCTCTGGATTTAGGATGCCTTAGCTTTTCTTAACTCTTATCACTGGCTTTTACAACTGTCTTGTACAAAAAGTTTGCCCATATTGTAGCACATTCTCCTATGTTCAAAAACATTTGAAAGTTTGACTCTTCAGACATGCAGAGCAACTGGCATAATTGAGCCTATCACTAACTACAAATTTTACAAGAGGATAAATTAAACTAGTCTAGCTAGCAATACTTTGGCATGCATACTGCCAAGCCACAGATCTAAGAGTAAAGACTTAAGCAGCTCCACTTATCCAGACTCTTCTCCTCTATACCCCAATCCTTTATTATCTAGACTTTTTTGCCACATTTCTGGCAAGGACAGCTAAGCACATAAATACACATGAGAGACAACTATCTCAGTCTGTAACACAGATTCTGATATGCATACATCTTACCTCATCTCCTTCACCAAGGGTACAGGACCCACACTTTCACATGCCCAAGCTCGGAAGGAAGCCAAGGAAGGGACCAAGGAAGAAACACCAGCTGAATTCCACTATATATACACACACTATATAGTGCAATATATATTTATATATATATAGCACTATTTTCCCCACTTCAATTGGTTTGTACTACATATTAAACCCAGAAAGCATCCACTACCTCTCAGCCCTAATAGCACTGCTATTATAAAGACACAAAGAAGCACACAGATTTATGTTATGACTCACTGACAATAATCATTACCAGATCCCATTCTGAAGTTACAGGATCAATACAATAAATGCATAGACAGGAAAAAAAAAACACAGTATTTGGTGTGATAAATCAAGTCCTTAAGGAATGAAGGCATCCAAGTTACAAAATCCAGACAAGATGAAGCGTTCCATTACTGTTTGAAGTTAAATAAGAGTTGAAGAGTGTTTAGCCTATTGTAAGATGCATTCAGTCTTGAGAACTAGCTACAAGCAGAGTGATTAAGTGATCCTACCCACCTTTGTTGCTACAAAACAACTTCGAAATAACTACAATTGTTACTGATGCAGCAAAGCAAGAGCATGATCTTGGAAAGTCTATGTGAGAAGGTTGTATATATAATGTAAAACTTGACAGTATTTTAAGGTTTTATACACACACACACACACTTTTTTAAAAAAAAAACCATGCAGGGTTCTCTGCCAGCAACAAGTCATTTGAACTAGCTTAGAAATTTCCTCCCACACCAGTACTCTGCTGTACTATGATTTCAGATTACTGTTACCTAGGATTTTAGCAAGTTCTGCTTGCTTATGTACGTCCTACAGCAATGCAAGACTTACTGCTGTCTGTTCTGAAGAGTCTAAGAGATGTTAAAAGGCTGAGATGACCATCATAGTTCTGCCTGTTTAGTTTATGTCTAGACAACACTCAAACTGCAGAGGGTGGAAAGAGGGACAACAGCCAAATATGATTCAATCTGCTTTAACTTGTGACTAATCTCTGTACTTATTCTCAGGGAAGTTGGCATTTGTTGCTGCATCTTTAACTTGTCCAAAGCTATGAAGCAAGAGAATTTCTCTGACCTCAACAAAACCTGAAGCAGCTTGCTTCTGCCTATCTTCCCTTTGCACAGAAAGGAGGGAAAGTTTAGACAACACTGAAGTTCACCCCATACTATGGGCAACTGAAGCCCAACTGCTGCTTCAACAGCAGCCAAAGGCTCAAGTGCTGCTCCAGATCTATATACAATATAGATCTCTAACTGATAGATATCCTAACAGCTAATAGGATATACAATACAGGAAAGGAAGGGCTCCTGCACATGCAACATGAAGGTATGATGACTTTAAGAACCACTTTCTCAACAAGGTAGTACTACTTAGACAGACTGTTTTGTCAAAACACAAAAGCACTACTTCTAAGCAATTATGGATTCAAGACCAAGAGGAGCCTCTCCCCCTGTTCAATGGAACTCTATATGGAGAGTCTCAACTTTTACAGAGATCTATTTAGCTGAACGTTTGATCTAGCTGCTGTCACACTAACTTTGCTTTTCAGAAGTTTGTCTCAAGCCTTTAATTTCCTTGCCAAGTCTAGAGTTTTCAGACAAAACCTGGGAGCTACCTTTTCCAAGAACATAGTAACACAAATTAAGAGGTAAGTGTACAGAGCTGTAACCTCTTCTTCCACATTAGCCATTTCTTCTTATGAAGAGTCTCATATTGCATCTATCCTTACAAATTGTTTTTTAAACAAAGCAAAAATCTGACCCACAAGCTCTAGATCTTTACAACTGCACTCACAGATTTTTTTTCCCCCCTCCAAGGTCTCATTCTAACTCACAATTTCCACAAGTCAGCTTCTACTTTAAGTTGTCACAACATCTGGGCCTGGCAGACTTGCAGATTACATTCTACTTCATCAGCTCAAGACCAGTCACACCACACCTAGACCAATCACACTGCTCTTCTGCCAAGATACCTGAAGAACACTAGTATTTTGTAAATCACACACAACCAGCTCAGAAAGACAAATGAGCAGTGATCAACAGGAAACCACTTCCTTCTCTCACAACCCAAGGTACCATCTATGTGTCAATTCCCAAATCCAAACATCAAGAAACTTCTAGACTTCACCAAAAGACTTCACCAAAACGTCAGATACAGAGATACTTCCAGCAGGCATTCTCCCAAACCAAATACACCAGAGCCCGGCTGCACACAAGGACACGAAGTGACTTACCGCTGATGGGCGACCCACACGTACCACCAGCCAGCGCACAGACTGCGGCTTTACAGCCAAAGCCGCTCCGACCCCGCGGACCCGAGAGCACATCCCTCTCCCAGGCGAGGTCAGAGACGAAAGCGGTACCACCGCCCGCCACGAACGCCGGCTGCACCCGACACCTTCCACTCACGCGACGCCTTCCTGCGCCAGCGGCACGCGCGGCGCCGGGCCGGGCCGGGCCGGGCCAGGCCGGGCCGCGGGCAGCGCCCCCCCGCCGGGCCCCGGCGCCGCGGGCAGAGGGCGCGCGCGGCCCGGCCCAGCCCCCGGCCCAGCGCGGCGGCAGCGCCTCCGCGGGCCCCGCTCCCCGCCCCGCTCACCATGTAGAGGGTGAAGGGGAAGCCGAGCAAGAAGAGCCACAGGTAGAGGTGCAGCGCGTTGACCCCCGCGCCCTGGTGCGGGTCCTGGTACCAGCCGCCGCTCAGCGCCGCCCACACGCCCTGGCGCAGGATCTGCAGCACCTGGGAGCCCATGGCGGCCCCGCTCCGCCGCGCCGGCCCCGCTCTATCCGCCCTGCGAGCCCGGGCAGAGCCGCGCACCGCCCGCGCTCCGCGACAGCCCGCACGGCCGCAACCGCCGCCGCCGCCTCCCCAGCAACGCCGCCGCCATCTTATGTCCGGGCCTCGGGCCGGCCGCCCGCCCCCGCGCCCCCGATAGACCCGGCAGCCCTTGCGGCAGGGGACGCCCGCCCCGCGCGCTGCCGCCGGGGAGGGACGGCGCAGCGGGGGCGGGGGCGGCGGCGCCTGCGCATGCGCATGCGCGCGGGGCGCGGCGGCGCCCCCTGGCGGCGCGGAGGAGGCAGCGCGGCCGCCGCTCCCGGCGCCGGGGAGGGGCTGCCGCCGTCGGGCTGTAACGGCAGGGGCTGCGGGCGGAGCGGGCGGGCGGCGGCCCCTGCCCCGCCGAGGGGGCGCCAGGCCGCGCGGCAGCGCTCCTGGCCTGGCGCCGGCGCTCCTGGGAAGCGAGGAGGCGGCGGCGCCACAGGCGGCTTCGCCCTCGGCTCCCCGGCTCCGTCATCTCTAACGCCCTGCCCGTGCCGGGGGCGGGGTGACGCCGCCCCCGCCCGTGACTCGGTTCCGTGCGGGTAAAGACGAGGTCCCGCGGCCTCCCGCCTCGGAGCCCCTCCGGGCGCGGCGCGGCGTCGAGCGCCCGGCCCCGCCGCAGCGCTTGCTCCGCTGCCGCCTGGGCCACGCGGGCGGCCAGAACGGTCCCGTTTATTGCCGGCCGTTGCGCAGCCGCGGTGTCCCGGGGTGTTAGGTGTGAACCTCCGGAGTCGTGTGTTTTAGCACGCGGGGAGCAACGAGGTCATTAGTTGTCACTAAACACATCCCGAAAACCGTGAGACAGAAAGAGGCAGATGAGGGAAGGAGCTTTGGCACTGCTGCCAGGCGGGGGAAAGGGGAGGCCTCTCCCTTCAGGCCCTGCGAGTGAGTAACGCTGAGGATCCTTCACCGAGCTGCCAGTCATAACTGGGGGGAAATCCAGCTAGGAGGGCATGCTCTGATGCTGTTACAGCGTTGGCAGAAATATCCCACCTCGGTTTCTAGCCCAAACCTCGGTGTCTGTCCAGCTCCACCGGGCACACAACGGGAGAGCAGAGCCTTCTGGCTCTCTGTTGAGGAGGAATCGCATGCACGTAGTATCCAAATAGTCATGACTCATGATAAGCATGCATTTGGACCCGTGTTTTCAAGGGGCTTGGTGCCACAGTCTCCACCTTTTTCTCCATTATCTAAACCAATGACAGCATTCGGCTATTTCTTGGAATATTCTTGGAAAAACAGAAGATAGAAGTGACTGAGTCAAAACAGATGTGGTTGATCTATTCTTTTTCTTTTTTTGGTTCCCTAATGGGAAAGAAGAAGGGATTGACACAAGACCCTCAATCATGATGGCTCCCTCCCCATATTAAAAAAAAATAAATAAATACAGTGTTTCAAATAGTGCATTTCTGAATGTGAGACTGCTAACAGTATTTGGTAAGGGAATACGTTTTCAATCTGTCAGACAGGATTGAAACATGAAAAAGAATGGGGTGGGGGGAGAAGAGGGGGAAAAACAGGAAATACCTGTAAAGAATTTTCATGGATGGGGAGGGGGGAATTCCGTCTGTTGGGATGAAGCCAAGCATAAGAAGGACCACCAGTTACAGAAGGGAAGAAAAAGAAGAAAGAAGAAAAAAAAGTCACCCAAATTGTGAAATCTGTATTTCAACTACATCATTTTTCAAAATAACTTTAAAAATTGATATTGCAAATACACTTGTTCAAATACAAAGCTTTTAGGATGCAAATGTTATCCATAAATATACTGTGATTCTGTAATGATCCGGATTAAGAAATGTTCTTTGTAGGTTCTTTCTGCAGCTATTTTATGAATGTTACATAAAAGCTGTTCATCCTCTCCACAAAAAGGAGAAAAGAGGGATAACACTCATTAATAATGAGTCTAAAGGCTACCCTAAATGCTTTAAAAACCTTTCTGCTTTTGTTTAGGAGCCGCTGATTAAATCTGCACAGATAAGCCTCAACCTTCATAGTGATGATTCACACACTGAACACTTCCCTTGTGTGAGAGGATGGATACTGTGGAAGCTTATGGCCGCTTCCCCAGTCCTGCTCCTAGAAGTCATTGGTCCGGTCATGGAGTGATGGAAGCCGAGAAGGGGGGGTGGGAGGGGGAACAAAAACAAACCAAGGAAACAAATTGTGACTATTTCAGGCTCAACCCTGATCCAAAGCAGCATAACCTAGTTATCACACACAGCCCCGTTCAAGAGGACTGCATCCTGGGAAGACATATTCAGCAAAATAAGCAAAATTATGTCCTTGCGAAGACAGTTAAATCTTATTGTTGAGCTACTTAAATGCAGACAGGCTGAAAACATTAAGACATGAGATAGCAAATAATATTGGAATCCGTCCATGTCTGAAGGTAAAGCTGGTAACAAGCCGAGCTGTCAGCATCATTAATAAAGTAAGGGGGGAAAAAATCATGATCAGCTTTTAAGGGAAACAAGCAAACTACATCTGGGTAGAAAGTAACAGCAGTAGACTAGAGCTATGCATTGAGTCTCTGCAATCCAACAAATATCTGGCTTGCCATCATGCTCTGCTTTAGCCTCCCAATACTTATTTAGGATGGATACTGCTCTCTGTGAGAGGAGAGAGCATGCTCTGGGAAAATTAGAATAGAACACTAGTGAAGAGTGACAAATTTATTAAATATTATAATATTTAGAAGAAGGGTATTAGTTCAAGTGATTTGGCAATCAACTCATTTTTCTCCAGCATTTCTCCCATAATTTAGTATGCTTAAACTAAGGCAAACAAGTCATTCTGCTGCATAAGCCACTGTTGCAAAGGAGGAAAACTCTATTCTGTACTCCAACAGCTGTTCTTCTGTAAAGTTATTTTGGCCAAACAACATTCCAGTTTGTTTTTTCCTCACGTTCTCAGTATATTTACCCAGTCAAGTACCCTCTTTACAACTGCAGGCTATTTGGAGAACTTCTGTAACAAATTAATTTTATTGGGTGTCTTAGGGAATGCCATCATGCTAAAGATATGGCTGTTTTGACTTGGACTTGGCCAAGTAAGAACGTTCTTGTAAACATATACAGCAGTATTTTTCTTTACTTCATACTCCTTCAACCCGCTGAAGTGTGGCATTAGCAGAATCAAAGCAATGCTATATATGGTACATAGTAAAATACAAATTCTACAAAATACTCAGGTGAGCTAATCACAATTTCTTGACGAAACTTATGAACACCTTTTTTGGAGGGTGTGGAGTGGGTGGGCAGTAAATGCATGGTATCACAAAAACAGAAAGTTAATCATAACAGTAACAAAACACTGAAGCCTGCCATAGAAATGCTTCAGCATGTTTCTATTTGTAAGAGCAATACTGCAGCATGCTTTGGACCATTAGAAATATTTCAGTCTCTCTTATCTCTTCATTCAAGGGAATGAAGTTTTATACTTTTTCCTCCAGCAATCTTTTTTTGGGACTACCCCAAATTATCATTTTTAAGGTAGTTATCAAGAGAATTGCTGAGCTCTATGAGAACATAACTTAGATAATTAAGACATGAGAGCTAACAGGAAGTTGAAAACAAAATTTTGCCTAAACTGCGTGAAATGTATTTTGTCTAGAAACAAGCATATTATTGGCACTTTCTTGTATTTTTTCATTAATCTGCACCATTTAATCCCAAGCTGCTAACAGCCTGTAAAATAATCAGCACAAAACAAAAGAAACACTAATTTACTCACTTTACAATTATGTAAATTATGCAATATGTAATTATGTCTCCATGTTGAATAGAGTGTTTGTTTTCAGATAAACTTTGACAAATAAGGCTTTCATAGCCCACTACTGACTTTTACTTATTTCCTGCCATTGATCCCTTGGCTCAGGATCTAAAGCTAGTCAGCAGCATTACAACCCCGACTTTTGAATCCTGCTGACAGATATTTTCTTACTGGGGATTGGATACAGTATCCAAAGTTACAATTTTAGTGTCTCCTTCCGCACTCCGACCCACGACCACCCCCAAAAATATTCCTTCATTACTGATCGGCCTAGGAAAGTGGCATACCTAACTGTTCATTTCACAAAGAAGCAAAAATTAAAATATTTCCTTGCTACTTGGACATTAGTTGTCTTTGTTTAACTTCAGGTCTCAACTTTCTTTCTGCCATCTACATGCAAGTGCAGCCTTGTAGAAAAAGGGTGACCAGAATTTGGAATATTGTCATAAAAGGCAATAAAACTGTTTCCCCATCTTAAAAGAGAATTGAGAAGTAGGCTTATTTACAAGACGGAAAGAAAGCAGAAAGTCATTCCACAGTAATATTTGTGAGCATGGTTTTACTGTAAGATAACTAGTTTTCTTACAAACCTGTCAGGTGTTTTTCCTGGCTTTGTTTTTATTAACGGTAGAATGGTTCTCAGCAACTGTAGTACTCTACTATTTGCTGAACATGCTGCCTTGATGTTAGCAGCTGATGTAGGCTTATCTGCTATTTTCATAGCATTTAACAAACTTCTAAGCAAAAGCCAGATCCTTTCGCAGACTGCATTCCCTTTCTGGCAGTTCTTTTCGCTCACTCTTCAAAACCTTTCGTGACAAGTCACGCCAGATTCAGCCTCACAGCCTAATACCACTGTGAAGTCCCTCGGAGACATTCACTCCTGTATCTCACCCCTACTGCTGAACGTAGCCATTAGAAACGGTGGGGAAAGCACGCATGTTCTGTAGCACTTCAGAGCGGAGCAGGCACAGATTTACCAGCAGGAAGATTGCATGCTGCGAGGCCACATCTCCCCGCTGTGCTGGCAGGTTCACCACTCACATCCCATACCGCAGTCCCAGCTGTGTATCCGGACACAGCCTGCACCCACCTTTGCCACACGCCCCACGCTTGCAGATCCACCCGGCTTTTCAGGATGCACCCTGCCCGGGCACTTCTGAGGGCAGGCTGCAGCATCCCCTCTCTCTCAGGGTGGAAAAACAAAGTTCTTGCACTCACATACCAAGAAAGGAGAGAAAGAGGGTTTTTCTTCCTTTCTTTTCTGTCTTCCTTTCTTCTGTACCTATGACTAATACAGCTCTCGGTAGTATTTCACCGTGCTACTTAGCAGGAGTTCAGTTCACTGAGCAGAGGATGCTAACTACTGATCTGCACACGCCTGAACCACAAAACTGAGTACCATTAATTCTGCCCTTGCAGTTCGTCTCAGCTGCCTGCTACGCTGTTTGAGTAGGAAAGCTTTTTTTAGCAAACTCCCTAGGATGTGTGGTTTTCTTAAGACAACCACAACTAAAGTCAGATTTTTTTCCCAGAGAGCACTTACCTAAGATTTTTATTATCGAGGAATGCTTAAAGGGGAACAAGTTTTAAGTTAGATCCACGCTGACAAGGAAGTCCCGTGAGAGCTAAGGAGAAAAGAATTCTTACCAAAATCTTGGTGATGGCAACCTCCTATAACTCACCACTAGAACAGCAGTATCTTCAGCTCCACTCCTTTTTCTTTGTTCTCTAGAAATTGTCTCTATGCATCTTTCTGCTATACATATTTAGAAAGCCTGGTCCTTTTAATGCCACCAAAGCAGTCCAGAGAGGTTGTGGAGTCTCCTTCTCTGGAGATCTTTCAAGGCCCACCTGGATGCAACTCTGTCTAACATGCTCTAGGTGACCCTGCTGAGCAGGGAGGCTGGACTAGATGATCTCCAGAGGTCCCTTCCAACCTTACTGATTCTACAATTCTTCCAGGTGCTTCAGTATGACTGAAAAACCAACTGGAATGGCTTAAGACTCCCATTGCTAGAGATAGAGAGTAATTTGCAGTTTTAAGGTGAACTTTCCTCTGAGAGATGATACTATGTTTCTTGCAAGAAAATTATGACACAGTAGACTTTACCATTCACTTTCACATTACAGGATCTAATTCTGTGAACTTGTCCATGCAGAAATCAGTCACAAAAGTGTCATCAATGTCCCAGTGACTGGAAGGTCTCTGTGAACAGGGAGGCATTTTTAGCATTTCTGATACAAGAATCTCCTAAAACCACCATAGAGATGAAACATAATAAACAAGGCTAAAATTAGAATATCCAGACACTGAGCTGACAGTATTTTAGCAGCATTTATACCACATTCTTTAAACTTTACAGCACAGCAGTGCCTCACTGTAAGAAATTTCTACCGAACAATGATTCATGGTGCCACTGGGATAAATTCCTAATTAAGATCTTTGTTCACACTTAAAACTCACCGTCTGAAGTTCAAAGCTATAGGGCACGCAAACGAGTCCACAAGACCATCTTTTGAGTTTTAAAAGAATTGCTCTCTCTTATGACTCTTTTTAGCCATTTTTCTAAGAAAGTTAAGCCATTAGGATTGGTAAGTCTCTGCTCAGGAGAGGGTTTCAGTTTCAATCACAGTCAGATAGACAGAAGTTTTTAAAATATTAAATGTCTACTGATTTCAGGGCACTGGGAAGAGGACAAAATTAGTACCTACAAAGCTGAAATGTGGGCAATATTTGGAGCACAGTCATAAAATGATTGGCCTATCAACAGGCATGTAATTTCATATTATCCATAGCATGGACTATCTCTTGCATAGCTAGTCAGCCAAAAATACGTAGACAGGGAACATGGGTTGGGGAGATTGTTGCAGGGAACTGTGGAAGAAGCTGTTGTGTTGAGGTAGGGGCATAGGAGGGTGCTAAGTGTAGTGTGCATATACAAGAACAGAGGAAATCTGTGGAATAACCAGTAGCATTGCAGGGTGGGGAAAGTCATAGCGAGTACAAGTCACAATTTCATGTGATCGGATTTCATACAAGAAGGCAGATAATTTGCCCAAGCAGATCAGTTCAGAGGGTCTAGCGCCTTGGCAATTTCCCTTGATCTTTTTCAGATTTAAGCTCATTCTGAATAAATAAAATATTAACTTTATATTTCTGTCTGATCACAACAGCTTTGCTGACTGTGTACGTAAGACTCCTTGCTGAATACAGCTTTGTCTGAAGTGAAATATGGCAGTGACTATGCGCTGTAGTAGGAGGTGTGAAGCATAATTCTGACATTCAAGACTATTGGAAACAGTATGTAATTCATTGCCTTGAGATGGAAAGTGGCCATAGTTAACAAACTGAATTTGAGAAAAGAACTATGGAATCTCAGTTTCAAATCCCTTCTGGAAGGTAACATCTCCAGTCACACTCTGCTTCAGCACCAATATGGGTTGGTCTCAGGAGAAGCAGGGCCATTTTTTAAACTACCAAGATTTAGATTCCCAAAGATGTTATATGATTCATGCTGACAAGAAATGTCAGTTCCCCACAAGATCTGCCACTTCCTGTATGCTTCTTTGTGTTCCTTGGAGGTCTCCCAGATAAATACTGGGCAGGTCAGACCTGCTTAGCTTAGAAGGTCTGATGACATCATACACTGAGGTGTTGTGACTACTGTTTTTATATTTGCTTGAACTGGCAATGGCTGAAGGTACAGTTAACAGATTTCAGAATATGAAAATGATGATTAATCTGAGGGGAGTGCCCTGAAACATTGCCACTTCATGGCAGATATAAAGCAACTTGGATTCCAGCAGCCCTTTGAAGAGCTACTAAAAAAGAAAATCCCATGAGTAACATTCCATGAATCACAGAAGTGCAGACCCAGGCCGTCTTAGACAATCTTTCCTTTTTCTCTAGGCCATCCAAACACTACCTTAAGGAAGCCATCATCCTAAGCCATATCACTGCCTGAAATATTTGATGAAATGAGGCACAATTGCAGCAGAATGAGGGCAGCTTGATAGCAGTGTGACAATGATGTTATTAGATAGGGCATATGGCTTTTAAAGACAGGGTCTTTTGACAACTGGTGGCATGATTATGCCTTAGGAAAATGAAGAGCAACTGCAAAGATCTTTTCCATCCCCTGCTGGGTGAGCAGATTTTGCTGTAGCAATTCAAGGGGCAACTGATTTTAACCTACCCTCCAAAGATAGTATTTTATATTAAGCTAACTGTGGAGGAAACTCCTACAGTGAAGGAAATCCATGACTACACACAAACACATACACACTCTGATTCAACTCAGTTTCTCCATGGAGCCTCTACTTTCGGCTATCTTTTTGCTGTAATCCTGTAAGATACTCCCCGCAAACACAAAGCACACACATGCATGTATATACATATATGTGTACAAGAGCATATACCCCAAGTTCCGAAACATCATAATTTTTCAGACAATAGCTTTTTTTGATGCATATTCCGCAGTTTTCTGAAGTACAAGTGGACGGCACATGTATAAGGTAGTGCAAATAATCCTTCAGCTGCATTAGCTGATAGTACTTAGTCTATTTTCTAAAACAGTTTGTGTTTCAATTTTTACATTTATCCCTTTGCCTGTCATATAGGTAAAGCTTGATGACCCTCATTAACAGTGGTGGCACAATGAATCATCATGTTGAGTGGAGAACTGTGGCTCCTTCTGATGCTGGGAAACCCAATACGATACAGCATCAGATGGACCTCTCAATGAGGGTACGACATGCAGATTCTACCCATGATGAGGTTCACGAGCATTTGGTCTTACAGGTTTTTCTTAGACAAAACCAATTTTATATATCTTTCCTACTGTTGAGCGAAAGGATGTTCACATTAGAATATGTTGCTACACATTTAGATAAAGACGAGGACACACAGGTGGTGTAATTGCTGGTGCCAAGTGGGAGCTGCCTACAGGCTCCGCTGTTACGATTAGCTGGCTAAGTTTATCCTACGGCCAAGGGGTCTGCACAGCATGCTGTGTCCTGATTGAGAGGTCTGTCCGATGCAGTGTCATCTCAGGGTTCCTAGCATCAGAAGGAATGTAAGATTTAGTTGCTCATCTTTTATTCCACTCCTATCTTTGAATATTCTGATTAAACATTGAATTATGCCTGAAGATTCAAGTGGAAATTCTTTCTTATTGAGATCTAGAAAGAACTGGCATCTATTCTGTGCGCAACAATGAGCAACCCATCGCTGAGTTCCTTCCTGATCATTTGCTCAGGAATAAAGGATTTTGAACATCACAGATGAGGTTGTAAATCCTTCATGGCAGATTCTCATGGATCTTTGGGCACCCAGAGGGATCTCTGCTTCTTGAGAGCCACTTGCATGGAGGACTTGTGCAGCTGCTAGAGCCTCCTGGCTCCAGGTCTGGCTCCAGCAAATTGTCCCTATTAATAGCATTAGTGTATTTATTTCATTGGTATATTCTTTATCAGTTCTCAGCATGGAAAGACCCCCTGGGAAATCTTCAATGGATTATGCAGTGAAAATGAACTGGGAGAAAACTATTAGAGAGAGAAAGAGTTAGATATAGGAGTGTGATGCTAATGGCAGTTACTCATGTATTTCTGACCACATCTGCCTGCGAAGTGTATAACTTTTATCTTTTCATAGGCCTTCCCAGAATAGCGATGACTGCAGAATGGCCTGGAAACACTTTTCTGGAGATAAACAATGGAAATAATGTAACATTAAAAATAACCCCAAAATCAAAAAATCAGAAGAGAATTTGAAACAAAGGAAGGGTGGAGCAGGCAACCCTTTCAGAGAGATTTATACTTTGCCTAATTCTGCTTATGGAACCCAGAAATGCTGGTGATGGTTGCACCAGAAATCTGTAAGCTAACTGCATGTATCTGTTATATGAAGTTATCTAAACTTTACAGAAATCAGAGACCCTATTATAAAATTTACAGAAGTTAAAATTAGGTTTTGAGTGATTTATCCTTTCACCATTGTTTCAGCATGTGACATGACATGAAAAAGGATATTTTGATGCAAACAGTATTTGAACCACAAAAAGTTATTTTGCAGTATAAAATGTACTTCCAAGATTTAACTCAATACTGAGTGTTATACAAATCATTTGAAAAACATTCTTGTGGTAACAGCACTGCTAAGCACAGGTGGCCAAAATTTTAAGCCTAGGACTTTCTGCTACTTCATGCTTTTGTTAGTATTGATGCAACTAAATGTTTTCTTTTAAATCTTTAAATGAGTATGTGGTAGATAACAAACAACATTCTAAATGGAAAAGAAAAAGATATTAGTCACAGGTTTATGTTTAATCTTGCAAGCTATGTATTGAAAAGCATATTTATTCATGACTATCACTTCCACTGATGTCAGGAAAACTGCACTCAAGTTCCCTTTTTTTTTTTTTTTTTTTTTTTTTTTTTAATGCAGGTCTCTAGGATTTAGCTCTTAGAAGGAAATAGTTCAGAGCTTATTATAATCCAACTTTTCACAAGCCTCCTTTCTGCCTTACTCCTAGCAACAGGTCTAAACAACATAAATCTTCTCAAAAAGGCTCGTATGTGATTGGCAGGCCTGGTAGGAGCTTCTGGCAGATGCTATTCTCACTATCTAATTGCATCTCCTGGTTCTACCAACCTCATGCTCTCAACAACTATGAAATAAGTGCTTAATGTTGTCAAATTTGCTCATAAATACAACAAACAAATTACAAGGGACTGAATTTAATGAAGTGATAGAAGAACATCAGCTCCAGGCTGAAAGTGTTTAGTAGAAGGTGACTGATATTGCAGGAAAATCCATCAAACTCAGTTAGCTAGAGTGACCTTCAAGGAAGTTCTGTGGGAGATGGCTGTACAGGCGGTGTGTGCTGCCTTGTATAGTCTATGAGAAAACGAGAGAGTGCATTTCCAAATGCTTATCCTTTACGATAACACCTCTTCTCCTTCCCGCTGGTAAGATAGCAAGAGCCATTCTCTTGGTGATTCTTCTTGCTAACTCTATCCTAAATAACATAGAAATATGCTGAGAGTTATTGATATTTTTGATGGCGTTCAGTCTCTGTGGATATAAACCTGGAAACATTCTCTGAATCAGTCAGAGCAGAGGAAAAAAGCAGGAATCCTAGATGTACCTGTATAGTTACATTTGAATCAAGACTAATTCAAACTCTGAGCAAAAATGAATTACACCCCTACCTCACCTTACTGCACAGTTTTTAAGAATGAGGAACAATATTACATCCTCGAAGTGTGCGTTTCTTTTTTCTTACATTTGGAATGTCATGGCACATGTAAGTCCATAGAAGATTAAAAGGTCTAAATCTGAAAGAAATTAAAATAAAACTGTTTTCAGAGGAAGAGGGAGTTGTTCTGGAGCAGGTGAAGGAAAAGTGTGGGAAGAGTAGTATGACACATAACCATGGTCTCTTCCAAGCAGGAACCTGGTGTTTAGGGAATCTGTGGACCTAAATCTTCCAGACCTCCTTGCACACCTAGACGATGCTGTGTTTAGTGGCGTCATTAGCTGTAAAATGCAGGAAAGAGAGTTGATGTGCTTCTGCACGGGTAATCTTGAGATTGTGTCTTATATATGCAAGGAGCTGCATATACACTGCTCTGTATTTGCTGCTGTGCCCCTGGCTGGGCTTACTGGCCGTGGGATGTAGCCGTGGCCTGGCAGACTCGCTCCTGGATGGGGTGAAAACTCTAACCGAGGAAGTGCTCGTGAGTGGGATGACTCACACCACCTCATTCCTCCAGTGTTACGCAACCTGCTTTTTTCCAGAGTAAGGTTTTCTTCCACATTCTCCCTGTGATGTTTTTTCCCTTTGGTAAAAGTGCCTGCCTTTGTCATGATTTCATCCAAAATGTGCAGGAAATTAAATAACACAGCTTGGCAGAGTATCAAAGGTCCATTTTCTCAAGGAGAACAGGAAAAGGTAATAATGGTTTGAGGAACTGGAAAACAAATACGTCCAATGCAGACTACAATTGCTTCATGCAAGTGAATAAAAACAATGAGCTTTCGGCCCTGAGGAAACAGCGTGCGCCTCCAGCACGACCCGAAATAGCCCATGCAAGAATTTCTCCATTGTTACCGCAGAATGGAAAAATAAACTGGATTTTAAGGGCGGTGCTGGGGGAGAGGGGCTGGGCGCCCGCTGCCGCGCAGACCCGCGGGGTGCTAGTGCGCGGTGCTGCCGCCCGGGTGGTTTCCCTCCGCTCCGCTCCCCTCCCCTCCCCTCCTCTCCGCCCGCCGCGGGCCGGGCGCCGCCGCGGGGCCGGGCAGTGCGCGGCGCGGCAGTGCGGTGCGGTGCGGTGCGGGCGCGGCGGGGTGGTGCGGTGCGCGGCGGGGTGGGGCGCGGCGGTGCGGTGCGGGCGCGGCGGAGTGGTGCGGTGCGCGGCGGGGCGGGGCGGTGAGCGGCGGTGCGGTGCGCGGCGGTGCGCGGCGGTGCACGGCGGTGCGGTGCGGTGCGCGGCGGGGCGGTGCGGTGAGCGGCGGTGCGGTGCGGTGCGGTGCGGTGCGGGGCGGTGCGGTGCGGGGCGGTGCGGTGCGGGGCGGTGAGCGGCGGTGCGGTGCGGTGCGCGGCGGGGCGGGGCGGTGAGCGGCGGTGCGGGGCGGTGCGGGGCGGTGCGCGGCGGTGCGGTGCGGGGCGGTGCGGGGCGGGGCGCGGCGGGGCGGGGCGGGGCGGGGCGGTGCGCGGCGGTGCGGGCGCCCGGCCCCACGGCGCCCCCCGGCGGCGGCAGGCGGCGCCGCCGCCGCCCGGAGCGGACACGCTCTTCTCCGCCTCGCCTTGCCTCCCCCACCACCACCACCTTTTTTTTTTAGTTTAACCTTCCTCAAGCCGAAGGTCTCACTCTGTTGCTGCGCTGACTGGGGCTGATGAGAATGCCGATGTCAATTAGTTCCCGCTCCCGCCGCTTAGGCGGTCTCCGCCCCGCTTCACCGGTACCGCCGCCCGCAAAGAAGGGCGGGCCGGCTGCTGGGAGCGCCGCGCTGCCCCTTGCATCTCCGGGGCAGGCCTGAGGAGCAGCGGGACGGCCCGGCGGCTCGCACTGCCGCCCCGGGGCACGCGTGGACCTCCCGCGGCGCGTGGGTGACGAGACCTGCCTCACTACGGACCCTCCTCTCCAGAGAGCTGCAGAATTTGTTAACCTTTCCTTTTATTATCCACTTAAGAAATTTTGGCACCATGTTGACAACTTCAGGAAAGGTACCCTCTGCTAGGAATAAGCAGTGAAAAGAATTCGTACACTGATATTTGATAAAAAGGAAGCACAGTTCTTATTACTTTTACTCCAGTTCTTTGCTGGCAGCGAAGAAGCTGTTATATCAGAAAGGTAGAGATAACAGGATGAAAGTGGGAGAAAAGTGATTTTTTTGTAGCCATGAAATGGTCTTGCTATAATACATTTTATATATGTATTCAGAATAATACAGGTAAATAGCACACCAGGTTTTCCTGAAGCTTACATGAAAATGGTGCATTGGTTCGGTGTTTTAATTCCACTAGAAGCCCGTCTACAATCCCAGTTAAGTGTTAACTTGTGTTGCAGTTTTCAGTCCTGTTATACTTTGGTAGGAGCAGCGTGGAATCTAGCAAGAGTAAATATTGCGGTGGAATAAAGTAGAGGCTTTGCTGGCATGAACTGGAGGTGAATACTTGACAAACGGTTCACTGTGAGCGAACTGAGTGCTCATTCTGTTGGGTGCTGGCTCATCTCTACCCTGTTGCCCATTAGTTTGACACAAGTTACAGGAAAAATATATATTGAAAGATCTAAGAATTGTACAAGACTTTATTGTGACTGTTTTTCAAATTCCCTTTTCCTATAAAGCCAAGTGTCTTACTTATTTTGAATATAAGCACCCAAGCTGACTCCAAATAAAATAGAATATTACTCATCTGTGCATAAAAATTTAGGATAATAGAGTCTATTATGCAAAGCCTTTTAGGATAGAAGCTGAGAATCTCAGCTTCTTAGTGACATAAAATTCCAAATTCTATCACCAGTGGAGCAGGAAAACTTATGCTTGAGGAATATTTATGTTAAAAAAGCCTGTCATTCATACTCTAATGCATCTTACACATACAGGTACTTTCAGCAGCATAATTTGGAGGGAAAATACCACACTGTGAGAAAGAAGGAGGCATGTATCTGTCAGAAGTTAATTTTGTTTAATATTATCTTTTGATAACTACTCAGGTACCAATTAGAGTCGAAGACACTCAACAGTCTGGAGTCTGGCGCTGATCTGCGTAGGCTAATGCCGTGAGTCACACTCATCTCCCATTCTGCAGAAGCTTCAGCTGCACAGAGCTGTGGAGTGCCTCTATGGTACCCAGAGCCAGAGTCCACCATATGCCAATTAAGGAAGGAAAAAAAATGGTAACATAAATTAATTCTGGTATGTAAAGGCAAACTCCTTGCGATAGCTGCAATAGTTTGACAGGGTATTCTTGCTCAGTGAGCTGATGGCTCTGGCTGTCTATGGAGCTGGTGCTGCCAGTACTGAGAGATGGCATTACAGTAAAAACATTATGTGTATTTCTCCCCACACCCACTGAAAGATCAAAACAAATTTATCTCCATTTCCATGCAAGTACAAGGAAATCCCCTTCCAGGAGCCTTATGAAATATTAAATGGATACAATATCATAGCTGAGCTTAGTCACTAGGCAAAGAGTAGGCATTATATTGGGAAATCAAGACTGAAAATTTTCCACTAGAGTCATACATTTTTGAAGACGGCTCCTCTAATAACTCTGCTAAGGGTTTAAACTGTGATTGCAAATAAAAGGAGACAGCAGGCAAATGTTGCCTGTTCCCTCAAGACAACAGGGAAAAAAACAATTACTACTGTACTGACCTATTTGATCTTATTTTAGATTGAGGTTTATTATCCTGCATAGTAAGCTAGCTTACTGAATACATCTTAGAGAAAAAAAGACATCAGCCTCAATCAACACAGGTATTATTTTATACCAAATGAAAAGACTATCTATTTTATTTTATAACTCTGTAACGTGTTTATGACAAAACATTTAGAGGAGCTATGCTCTGGATCACAAAGCTGTGATTTGGATATGAACCCTGGCGTCTCTAACAGATGTTTTAAGTCTCAGCTTAGCTCAGGACAGTTAGAATTAGGAAAAAAGCTTGTATCTGTCTTTCATGGTTTCAGTTCAGATGCAGGATTCTTCATTTTTTTTTGTTGCGTTTCTGAAGTTATTTGAGGGTGGCACCCTGAAAATTGACCCAAACTCTTTGTTTGAGAAACTTTAAACCTAAACAAAACCATGGACTAACAGAGGAGACTTTGCTGGGTCATTGCTTGGACAGAAGGCCTCTAAGGAAAGCCAGGGTGCCCCAGGCCTTGCTGGCCGTGCATTAGGAAGCAGAGCACTGAAGCAGTGCTGAGCCAGATGCTGGACATGGCACTGATGGGTATTGTGCTGCTGTCACATTTTTAACATGAAACATAGAAAGGAAGATCAAGTCCACCAGTGGCTGTAAAGACGTCAGGGCTGTTTCCCGAAAGGTTTTCTCTAGTGTCTGCCAAACTCCAGTGGGTGCATTTGCATTGCACTGCTCTCGGTTCCTCTGTTCAGATCAGCTATATTAATTGTTCTACACATTTGCAAAACTGTGGCACAACGTTGCTCGCGTAGCAGTGCAGAGTTTTAGTGTTCTTCTGCAGGAGTGGCCCCTCACCAGTGCCAAATGAGACAGGATCTATAAATGTGGCTTGGATTGCACTTTTGAGACAACACACAGGATGTAAGTGGAAATTATCGCAAAACTAAAGTCAAACAACATTTCAGTTAGCTGTATATCTATTAGTGTAGGCAGAAATCTCATCTGAAAGTCTGTCTTATTTTTCTTCTGTGAATAATGATAATTGCATCACTACCTTACGCTATGTGGCACATGTGAAATCATACTGAGACCTGTAACAACAGTCATGTAATCGTTGCTATATTTTATTATCAAAACAAATTCAAACTAAACAGGTAAGTCTGACTGTGAAATCTGCTGGAAGCTCCCAGATCTTACTCAGCCCAGAATTTCCACTACCCACAGTTTTCAGTCTTGTTTGTTTTCCAGGTCATCTGTTCTATGAAGAAAGAAGAGATAACCATCTGGGAGATTAACATATATATTTTATGAAGCAGAGCAGAGCTCTCTCTTTTCCTGACTCCGATGCTATAGACCCCGATTCCCAGCCTCCCTCCTAGCTAGCACAGCACAGTTCATAAAACTTATGTTGCCAGTGGCTTGCCTCTCTCCCCTACATGAAGAACAAACCTCCCCTATGGCGATGTTTGCAAGGCAATACTGTTTTAAAGTGGGGGAAAAACACACTTCCGTTTTACAGATATGCAGAGAGGCACTCTATAGTGGTAGAAGAATCAATCTGTCAGTAAAACTTCCCTTGTTTGAGGAGCTGTTATCACAAATTGATCAAATAACTCCGTCTACTGGCCTAAGGTACATCTCCACAGTGTTTTATATGGTTATATCTATTGACAAAAGCATGCAACACATCTGAGAAAGATCTTCTGAAATGGTATTAGCAAAATGAGAGCATTAGTGATGGGTTAATTTAACATGCTATATAAAGTACCATGGAATTTAAAAGGAGTGAGCTGCACTAAGCAGATGTACTAAGGAGCATCTCCCTCATCTTTTATGCTTTCTCACTGCGCTGGTAGATATATGCTTTCGTCATAGCTATAATTGGAAGTATTCCAGTACTGTGATGCAGTTTGACTATGTTGGTATTTTTTCTTCTTTCTGGACATTCCCTTTCCTTCTTTCTGTAGCATTTTGATTTTTTTTCCTTGCTCAGAGCACTGAGGCACAGTAACATGCAGCACTAGGTCCAGCAAAGAGAGAAGAGAAATGTCATTTTTAGTAGTCTGCACAAACATCACATGGAAGACAGGGTAAAAGCTGAGACCATGGTTCTAAGTATATGTGAATAAAACTGAGCTCCTTCCATGGCTTCTCAAAACAAGGGCTTGGGATATACTGGCCTTTTTGTGTATCCTCTAATCATTTCTGTTGTCTTAATGTATAAGTAAAAATGCGCTTGAATTAAAATCCTTGGTCCAAAATTCCCAGTTTGGAAGAAGTCAGGCTATCATGCACATTTGTCAGGTTAGAGTCTCCTTTTAAAACATGTTAAACCAAAATCTATACCCAAACCTTGAGAAACCATGGGTGTGGATTCTGACAGACTTTTAGAACTGGGTCCATTTATACCAAGAATCTAACTCCCACTATTCAGATTTGCTGAATAATAACAGGACCATACAATCCTGTGAGAAAATATGTAAGAAAATATCCCCACTACAGCATGTAGGTTGTATGTTCACCAGAAAGCCATGCGCTTTTTCGAAACTTCTTCTGTAGCTTGCAAATGGTAAAATGTCATCATTCACAGACTGCACGGAGACACTTTTTAATGCTATGTTCTTCTGTCTATTACCAGTGGCTGAAATATCCATTAGATCTATCTACCTAGATCGCAACAACAGCTTTCCCAATCAGGCCAAAGCCAATTTCATCCAGAAAACAGTCTCTGACACGGCTGGTAAAAGATGCCAAGAGATAACTGTGAGATTGGGGAAAGCCTATCCTGGTCCTTCCAGAGCACTCTCCGGAAAGTCTGCCAGCTCCAGGCACTTGCTCTCTGAGATCCCTGAGTCAGTGATGCTGTAGAGCCAAACACATCATGGGAAAAAAGGGGGAGGAAAAAAAAAGGGGGGAGGAGGAGAGCAGAAGCTGTTAATAAAGTTGTGTACTACCACACCAAGACCACCAGATGGCAGGGTCCTGTCCTCTTTTTAGGCCACGACAACAGACAACCCAAATGCATGCACAAGCCATTTTTTCTCACGGTTTCCACTATCTACATTCACCAACTCTCCACTTTAAATCCTTCAGTATTTTATAGCAGTGATCAAAATAGGTGCCAAATAGCAGAAAGACAAGAAACCTATATTTTGTTGCAACTCTTACTAAAATGTTGGTGTTACAAATCTTTAATATTCATTTTGCAAAGTATTTCCTCATTGTGTGAATTAAAGACCCCATTTTTTCCATAATTAAATCAGAGAGAAATGTAACTCTGGCAGTTTTAAATACGGACATTTGCACTAGTTCTTCAGATTTCATCTCAACTATCTATTGTTTGAACTGCAAAAACTACTAATACAACTATTTGTTACCCCTCAACTTCGTGATTGAGACAAACTAATCTAACCATCGGCTGTCGCCAAAAGGAAAGACTGGCTGTCCC
Source organism: Rhea pennata (assembly GCF_028389875.1). NCBI lineage: Eukaryota > Metazoa > Chordata > Aves > Rheiformes > Rheidae > Rhea > Rhea pennata. The sequence continues at coordinate 13,728,139 of NC_084667.1, read as the reverse complement.
CCTCACCTGTCCTGTCCTGCTGGTTTTAATGAGCATGCAGTCCTGGTGCAGGCCAGATCAGCCTAGAGCTGATAGAAAACTAACTGCTTTTACTTCGTAGCTTAGCTTTCAGTTGGATAAATAAGCCAAAATGACCCCGCGGCCGTGCAATCGCTACAGTTGGAATCAGGAAAGCAGGTCAAGCATGTGACGAGGGGCAGGAAAGTCCCTTTCAGCATCAGAGTGATTAATATTGGATAAGCTTAGCCTTGTTGTGAAAGCACACCCTCAACAGCAAACGAATAGTGGAGAGGATGCGTCCTTAGATCCATCCTCACTCTGGCAACAGGAGATGGAGATAGAGGGGAAAACCTAACCTAAAGCTTACTTGTCAGACAAGTTCAATCTGAAAACTAGTGGGGCGAGCATGCCTTATTCTTCAGTGTTTCATGATGAAATGTAAATTCTGACTCCAAGTACACACATTTTTGCTCTTCATTTGAAAAATAAGGATTAATACGGCAGTTCTTTCTAGGCCAGGTGTGTGTATATATATATATGTATGTATGTATATTGTTTTTGTGTGTGTGTGTGTGTGTTTGTCAGAAATAAATATGAGATTTGTGGAAAGAAAGGCACTGGAAAATATTCAGCTCTGTACAGGTCCTCCAAAACGTATCACTAAGTTTGAGGGGGGTGAAGGCATTTCCCCAGAAAACAGACCAGCAAATTCAAGTATTTCACAAACAGTAAGGATTACGAACTACTTCTGTAACTCAGAGCACGCTCTTCTCTAGACCTTCACCGCTCTTTCTAGAACGGAGCCCCGACACTGACACAAGCAGAGATGTAATACGGAGATGAAGCCCAACCGCACAAAATTTAAGAGCTCTGTACATAAAACAAGTATCTCACTAGGGAAGTTTTTTTTAAAAAAACTAAATCTTACAGAGGGTAGAACTGTGTAACTCCATTTACAGAACACTAAGCTAAAGCTAAGCCTGGTATCTGACGGAGCTGCGAAGAGAGCACGTACGCTCAGGGAGGCTCGGGCTGGCGCTCAGAACCAGCACGCCTGGCTAAAGGCGACTGAGCGAGGACCCACATGAAAACTACAGCCACGGGGAAGGAAAACTCCCGTGCAACAGATCCTCCCATGAGGTCTGTTGTCTTTGCAAACGGAAAAACGGCGGCGGCAAGGAGGAATCCTCGCTGCGAGGCCCGGCAGCTACAGGCTGACGAACACACGCCGCGGTTTAACGTTCCGTAAGTGCTTCCCCTCGGGCTGCGTCCACGTTCACCTTGCCAGTAACGGCTAGGCAGCGCCCGCAGAGAAATGCAGCGAGCACGACCGGAGCAGCGCGAAACGCCGACCCGGATTAGGCCTCCGCTCCAGGCGGCCCCGCCAGCGCCACTGCGCGGCCGCGCCGCGGGAGCGCCCGGGGGCATTTCAGCTCCGGTTTTGAGGCGGGACTAGCACTTGCTCCCCGGTCTGGTCCGGCCCGGCCCGGCCCGGCCCGGCCCGGTTCAGGCCCCGCGGCCGCGGCCCGGCCCGCCTCGCTCTCCCCACAGGTGCGCCCGCCGGCGGTCCCCGGCTGCCATTGGCTAGCAGCGCCTCGGTTGATCCCGCCCCCCGGCTGACGGCAGACGAAGCTCTCCCCGCTCCCCCAATGGGAAGGAAGAACCCCCACCCTCGCTCCGGGCCAGTGTCCTGCCCCCCTGCTCCCAGCCAATAAGAGGCGGCGAAGGCGGAACTGGGAGCGCCTAACTGACAAGCGCCGCTAGGCCAATGAGAAGCCAAAGCTGACGGGGCGGGGGCCAACTGGGGGGACACCGGTGAGTGCGAGCGTCCAGGCAGAGCGGGTGGGCGGGGAGGGGGCGTGGCCAAGCGCCCGGCGGCCTTCAATCAGGTAAGGGAGGCGTTGAAGGGCGGCGGCGAGAGCCAATAGCAGCGAGGGGGCGGGGCCGCTCCTTCCCCTCCCCCCCGGCCGCCGCCGAAGCTGCCAGAGGGTCAGGTGGCCGCGGGATGCGCGGCGGCGGGCGGAGGCGGGCCGCGCCGGGCCCGCGGCTCGGCGGTGCGCGCTGCCTGCCCGCGCCGGGCCCCGCGCTGGGCTGAGGCGGCCCCGCGCGGGCCCCGCCGCCCGGCGGCGCTGCCGGCAGGCGCCGGGCCGCATGAACAATAGGCGGCGGCCGCGGCCCCGGCCCCGCCGCTCCCCGCAGCGCCCGGCTCCAGCGGGCGCCCCCCCCTATGGAGCGGCCTCGCCATGGAGCCCCTCACAGCGCTCAGCCAGGAGGGCGCGGGCGGCGGCGAGCCGCCGGGCGGCCCGCTCTGGACCGCCGTCTTCGAGTACGAGGCGTGCGGCGAGGACGAGCTGAGCCTGCGGCCGGGGGACGTGGTGCAGGTGCTGTCCCGGGACGCGCACGTGTCCGGCGATGAGGGCTGGTGGACGGGCAAGATCGACCAGCGCGTCGGCATCTTCCCCAGCAACTACGTGAGCAGCGGCGTGCAGGGGGGCGGCCCCGAGCTGCGGGCCCGCTACCCGCCGCCCCCCGCCATACAGCGTAAGGCGGGCCCGGGGGGGGGGGAGGGGGGTGGGCTCGGCTCGGCTCGGCCCGGGGGGGGGCACGGCTCGGCCCGGCTCGGCTCGGCCCGGCGGCGCGGTTCCCCCCGCCCGCAGCCGCCCTGCGGCCGGCGCTTCCCTGCGGGGAGGCCCAGCCCCGCGGCGCCGCGTCGGTGCCCTTGGGCGAAGCCCCGCGTTTCTGGGGGCTGGTGCGTGGAGGCCTCCGGGGCGGCGGCGGCGGCTCTCCCGGGCCCCGCGGGAGCTCCCGGCGGAGGGGGCTGGCTGGGGAGCAGCGGCCCCCCGCGAGCCGGGGGCGCTGCCAGCCCTCCTGCAGCGCGCTCCTTTCTCCTCGTGGAGAGGGAGCGTATTATTTAACTCACGAATTCGCTTCACCTGCGTTACCGGGCTCCTGCTTAGCACTCTGTCCTCTTGCAAATTCTGCTCTGAAATACTTGTGAATAAGTCGCCCGAGTTCAGTGGTCGGGCCTACCTGCGTGTTGCTTGAGTAAGGTGTGATATTAAAAGCGTGGAGGAGTTTTTCTGTGAACTTAGTGCAGCTTTGAGGCCTTTGCTGAAGCCAGAGAGTAAAGGCATTTCAGTGCCTTCAATTTTTTTTAGCTGACATTTACAGCTGTAGAAAGAGGAACAGTCTCAGATAGCTATTTCTAGATCATGTTTCTCAATTCTTGCCTCTGACTTTTTCCTGCTAATATGAAGATTTTTTTGGGGGGGGAGGGGAGAGGTGAAAATAAATCTTCAAAACAGTAGGCTTTTCTAGAAAGAGAAAGGAGTGAAAAGATGTTCTGTCCTATCTAGGACATAATATCTCCAAGGAATACAAACTAATAGCTTCTCTCTGCCCCTTATTCTATGTCTGCTTGAAAGCATTTAGGTAAAACACTAGTTCATAGTATTGCCCTTGGGACTGCAAAAGGGCTAGCTTGGGCACTAGCACTACTTCTTTCCTGCAGCAGTATAGCTTTTTTTTGTTTGTTTGTTTTTTTGTTTTGTTTTGTTTTGTTTTTTTTCTCACATGTGCAGGAAATGCTGAAAATGCTTAGTTGATTTTTGCCTCTGAGGCAGTTAAAATGTGAGCTTTCCTTGCCCTAGAGGATCATATCTGCAGAAACTCCTGAAGCCCCAACTCCCCTTCTGTTTTTGATTGTGCAAGGGCACTCTTTTTAATTATGGCTTCTTCTATGTTACTACACTTTTTGCAGTTTGATAGTCCGGGAACAGTTATGGAGTTGCACCTTCCTCGTTGTCCTTGTGTTACCCTTCCACTGCCATAGCAGGACTACATAGCTTCTGTTCCCTGAAGTCATCAACCATATGTTCATGATGGGATAGAGCTTGTTCTCCTCTGAAGTTTTTTTAATATGCTGAATGACATTAAAAAAAAAAAAAAAAAAAAAAAAAAAGAAGAAAAAAAAAAAAAGGAACAATGCAGTTTGGAGAGGTTTTATAGCCTAAGTTATATAGCAAGGTTGGTTGCTCTTGAATTGGATATTCAAGTTTAATGTGACAAATTGCTCTTTGCAAGTAATGATAATCCCTTTTAGAGCAGGTGATGTTAGTTTGATAGCTGTTCAGAATAACAGTCTACAGTTAACTTGCTTATTGGAATACAAGAATAATAAACTTTACTGTGAGTAGTCTGAGGTTATTGTTCTAGAGATTGTTTGACAAAGGTGTTGGAGTGTATGTCTGAGACTCTGCTTCCACTCACAGCTGTAGTAATATAGTTAGTAACTACATGCTGTCTTTCAGTCATCAAAGTAATATGCTTCAATCCTATCTCAGTGCGTGCACGGGGTAGAGATGAGAGCTGTACCCTTATTGCATAGCCTGTTAAGACTGTCAGTGCTGGGCCAAATTGAAGGACCCTCACCTGTGCTATGGGCCTTTACCCACTAAGGGCTGAATTAAATAGTATAATCATATGGCATAATGGATACTGATTAAATAATAACTATTTTGCTATTGTCAACATGGCCACTGGTTCATGGTTTATAAGCTCTGTAATTCCTTACCAGTCCCAAAGGGATGGTAGCATGTCAGTTCTTAAATTTTAAGGTAATTAAAAATATCTGCTAAACATTCCCATTGCCTTTACAGTTCAGTACAGCAAGTCTGCCAAATTAAACTTGAGTTTAACAAATTGGTTAATGCGTTTAGAAAGGTGAAGAAAAACAAAGTCTTCCATGCACTGATGTAGCTGTGCACTGCTTGTATCTGCAGCCTCATAGGCTCTGTAACTAAGTTATGAAAAGGAAGGAACTGATTAAACACAAAGTTCCCTTTCTAAAAACTTTAAAAAAGGTGAGCTTGTTTTCTTCTGAGAAAACTGCCCTTGTGGTGGGTGGGTGGCCGTTTTGCCTTAAAGAAACGTACCTATTCGAGGTGAAGCTGAGACCTTACTCATAAATTAAAGAAAAGCTTCTCTGCAAAATAGCTTGCGATATAACATGTTACATTTCATCTGGAAGCGTAAATCTTGTAACGTGTTACGCTCCAGGGTTATCCTAGCGCCTTTGCGCACCCAGCGGGACCGTCTTTTCTGCAGCAGGCAGAAGCCCGCGCACGGGAACGGAGCGAGTTTCGCTTTCCGTGCGTTTGGCCGCCTTTCCTGCCCGCTCCTTCTTTTCCTGCCCGCAGCCTGCCTGCCTTCCCCTTCCTTGCGCGCTTCCCCTCTGCGTGCGGCGCGGCAGCGGAGGAGGGGCGGCGCGGTCCGGCGCGGCGCGGCGCGGCGCGGCGCGGCGCGGGGCGGGGCGCAGCCGGGAGCTGTCCCTTCAGCACCGCCGGGCCGCGCTCCGCTCTCCGCGGCCCCCCGCGCCCGTGAGCCCTTCCCGGGCGAGCGTCGGGGGTTTGGGGCATCGCCTGGCAGACTTGCCTTGTGGCTTATGCTCGTTGGTTTTCAAGCTTTCAATTGGCCCTGTGCCTAGGGACAGGGTAAGGGATGATTCTGTCGGTGCTGAAGTTCCCCGGACCCAAGGGGGCGGGAGCAGGCATTTCATCTATTTAGATCTCTCTATGAAAGAGAAGTAGCAGAGCATCTCCTTCTGTGAATTCACAGCAACACAGCAGTCTCATATCAGTAGCTGTCGTTGTTACTATAGTCCCGTTTTAAAACTTCATTGTTTCTGGTCAGCATCTGCTCCTTTCCCTCTACTCTTTTTCTGGTCATTGGTAGCTCATCACCATTTGAACATCAAGGCTATTATTGCAGGAGTGAAACCGTTATGTAGTTTAAAGCAAAGTATGTGTCTATCCTTGAATTTCAGTCCTAATGAAAAGGTGTATTTATAGTAATAATTTTTTTTGGCCTTCTGGACGGGAAAGGACCTTTCTTCCTTTTGGAAAACTTTCGTGGTCTGTTTTGCTACCTTGCTTGATATCATGCTTTTGTTCATGAGGGATGATGGAACACCACGAAAAACAACACATATGTCCTCACAGCCCTAGCGAAGGAGCCTGAGGTATTGGCTGTATTGCATGGAAAGGCTGACAATATCATACCTGTATGTGTTCAATTACTTGTAGTTTTGACAAACTTACTTGTGACCAACAGTAAGCCAGATCTTTTAAAATCAAGTTAGTGGAAGACAGAGCTCAATAAAGGAAAAAGTGTGCAGTTGTGGGCAGCAGAGGGTTTACATCAACTCTAAAGTTTTGTGACAATATTCAGTACTGTAGGATTATACTTAGGAAAGGCTTTTGATTGAAACAACTAAAATATTTTGGTTGAACTGAGTCTAGTCTGTTCTCTTTCTTTCAATGTCCATGTAATTTCTTTTAATGCCTGAAAAGAGGTCTTTGTATAAACCCTGTAACTACAAGACCAGGGTAGTGTAGTTCTGAATGCTCTGAATTAATACCTGGATTTGAGCAAGTCCTTTATAGACTTAATTTCCTCTATTTGCCAAAGCAAGGGAAGCATGTCAGATTTGCAATATTAATTGCAGGAAAGTATTAAAAGTACCAGTGGCTTTCCACTCAAATCCTTATATACCAATATTTTTTTTCTTTAAAATAAAATATATATATATATATATATATAACAGTAATTGGTAACCACCAAAATATCAGAGAGAATAGCATCAACAACATATCACCACTGGCCTACCACTACTGTAAATTCAGTTATATCAACATGTATTCATGATTAAATGGGGGAGTTTCCCCTTCTGCATTAGCCTGTGTTGAATGGATTCTTTTGTTGATGGGTTCTTCATAAACTGTCTAGTGTATGGTTGTAGAGGATTATTTTTTCACTTCTTATGCTTCAGATGCTAATTTATATGCTAATTTAGACACTGAAATTAAGGCATCTAAATCTGCAGATTTTTATGATGTAACTCCATGTAGCCACTAGACTGCTGTGCCAGGCTGTAAACTATGAAAGATAGCTGTGAGTGCATGGGAATACAAAATAATTCTATTTTTCCAAGTTGTTTTTTGTAATAAAACTCTACTGTGTAATAATCAAAAAGCATTTTTGCTGTTGCGGGCTCTGCATACTCAGTGTGTAGTCTGATCTGTCTGTTTGTCACGTTCTCATCAGAAATGGGTGAGAGATCTCTTGTGGGGAACAAGTCTGCAAAGCTTGTAGAGGTGGGGGAAAATAAGCTTGATTTGAAATTTTTGTTAGCGACAGCTAAGTAAGCAGAGACGTTCCAAGAAGATGGAACTTTTGTTAGCTTTTAACTAAACTGTATCCCATTAGTATTTTTTTTTTCTGACCTGTCATTGATGGTAGGGAATTAAGGTGTATCATTAACAGAGTTTCAGCATGTTAACATGAGGCTATTTTATTAAGTATATCATTCGCCACTCTTATTCAATGTGAATGGTGGTGAATTTGGCCTATGTCATACAGTGTTTTCTTATAATAGTGCAAGTTCTATTTTATCACACTGTGTTTGATAATGATTGTTGGAAAGGACTGCTGCTTTCATTTGAATTGTTTCAGAGTGAAAATTATTTCTTCTCCTAAGGGTTGACTTATTTTGCAAGGGTGAAGTCGGGCAATGTGGACTTTTTCAGTTTATATACTGACTGCATAGTTGTTAAAATCTTTTTTTGTTGTTTTTTTTTTCCTCTTTCCCTAGTCCTGGAGATCGACTTCTCCGAGCTTGTTCTGGAGGAAATCATTGGCATAGGGGGCTTCGGAAAAGTGTATCGAGCTATATGGATAGGAGATGAGGTTGCTGTCAAGGCAGCTCGCTATGACCCTGATGAGGACATCAGCCAGACCATTGAGAATGTCCGCCAAGAGGCTAAGCTCTTTGCCATGTTAAAGCATCCCAACATCATCGCCCTCAGGGGTGTGTGTTTGAAGGAACCTAATCTCTGCTTGATCATGGAGTTTGCTCGTGGAGGATCACTGAATAGAGTGTTGTCTGGTAAAAGGATACCTCCTGACATACTAGTGAACTGGGCGGTACAGATTGCAAGGGGAATGAACTACCTGCATGAGGAAGCAATTGTTCCTATAATTCACCGTGACCTCAAGTCCAGCAACAGTAAGTGTTATACAGTGAACAGCCAGGGTACTGGGGTAGGATTTCAGAAAGAAGGAGTACAAAGGAAATAGGGGAATAATGTTAATTTAGAAATCTGCTTTTGTGAACCACTGTATCCTCTAATCCATTCCCATAGGGGTTTAGTTCTCTACAATATGGTGCTACAGACTACAGGATATAAAAGTAACTAAAATGGTTGGATGCCAAAGCAACTATAGTTGGACCATGCCTCTGTGGTAGTTAATATATGTACAGTATCTGAGTTTTACTGGTATCTCAGCAGCCTCCTATTTGCTGGAAAGTCTTGCTGAATTTGAAATGCAGATCCTCCTTTCCCTACTTGGAGAGAGAAATGCTCAAAGAGAAATGCTCATTTGGAAAGATAAATGGTCCTAAGCTTAAACTTTACTTGCTAAATTCTGCTGTAGAAATGTAGGCCCATTTTGCTTATGGGAAAAGCTACCCTATCTCTGCCAAACTGCATCTTCTCCCTAACCCTCATAGAGCTGGTGTTGACAAAAACAACTCAAGTGCCAGTAAAGTGCCCCAGCAGCGTTCTCTGAACACCCGGATCTTGAGTTGGTGTTTGTGGGTGCTTTATGTGGGATGCAGCTGGCCCGTTAGAGCATGGAGACTAAAGCTGTGGTACTTAGGATTCTGGATATAGTGCTGAATATTTTTGTAATGTTAATGTCCTCTGCAGTTGTAGTGTTTTTTTGTAGTATATGTATTTTCCCAGACTAAAACTGCCTTGCATTTAAAGGCATACTTAGAACCAGTATTTATGGGTGTGGAGTAAACTGGTGCACGGGTTTTAAGATCATCATCTTTCTCCCTGATGTATACATGCAACTGTTTGGCCTTTCTGCTTATCTCTGCCTAGATGGCAAGAGCAAACATGTGCTTGTACGTTAGCTTCAGTGGTTCAGTTAGATGTGTAGGTGTGTTTGTGCAAGCTCTCTTATATTTACTATTTGAGTTAGTAAGAAGTGCTATGAATTGGGTGGCTGAGATGCAGACACATTCTCTTTTGCTTTGGGAGTAGTTAACATCTAGCAAAGAGGTCAGACAGGTATGAGTTACTGTATCTTAAATAGATCCTTTAAAGCCAGAATTAACTGTTACAGTGCTTGGTATTTCTATGCATTTCCTATCCTTGTAGAACCTTCCTACGTATTTTTAGCTCAAATTTTGTGGCAGTGAATTTGCATAGTTGATATTGCTGTGGGAAGGAAGCAGTGTATTATGGACTCTTGTTAATGAGTTTGAAGATAGAAATTGTGGGAGTTTTCAATGGAGTTTCTGTACTACTATTCTTATGCTATTCAGGTTTTGGTTTTTTGTTGTTTAAACAGGAAATGACTTTGAAAGTTTTCTAATACCTAACCTTTCCCCTTTCCTTACAGATGGTAGTATATTTTTGGGCATATTGATAAATGGTGACAAGTAAATTGATTAATGATTTTAACTTCATCTCTGCATAAAAAAATAAATCACTCTTAAGTATTGGGCATTTTTCCCCTTGTTTAAGAAAGCATTTACCTACTGATTTCATAAACAGGCTGCTAAGACTTCATTTCTTGATGCTAACTGAACATTTTTGAGGTTTAGAATATAAGCTATTTCTAATATAAAAATAAATTAATGCCTTGTATTTTGTTGTTTCATTCAGAGGCTAGAAACTTGCTAGTTTTAAAAAGGGGAAACATATCAACTAGAGTTTGAGCCAACCTAGGTGGATAACGATGCAAAATGTCACTGACCAAACCGCATTATTGATGCTAGAAAACATCTATACTGTTAGCAGCAAGAGTTAATGTCTCCTGTCACCATAAATCAGTGGTACATAGCTTATACTGTAAATTGTCAATGAGAAACTGAGGGTTTTGCTAAATATATTCCTAGAATATTCTTCATTTTGGAAGAAAGCCATAGGAAATGAGGAACAAGAATGAGTGGGAATGCCTCTGAAAGGTTAAGATAGAAGGATTCTAAGTTGTCGTACGTTTGGAGTGGAGACACAGATTTGTGTGGTGGTCTGGACGAAAGATACCATCAGGTCTAGTACAGAAATATCATACATAGGAAACTTTTCTTCCAGCCCAGCAAAGTCTACAGAAAGCAGAAACACAGTTGGGAAATGAGGTAAATGTAGGGGCTAATATTAGAGAGAAGGACTTTAGATCATTTTAAGTGAAGCGTTCTGTTTTGTAAGACTGCTTTGAAATAAGATAAATTAATAGCTTCAGGTGCGGACTTGACATAGTGTAGCTGCTGTTTACTTCTTTAGTTTGTTAACGTACAATTCTTCATTCTATGCTATGTGATGAATGAGAAATTTCTGAAAAAGACTTGAAAATGTTCTCTTCTGGATGTATTTATAAAACAAATATCATGACTATCGGATTATGGCAAAGGTGGGGCTTTTTTTGGAGGGGATTGGAGGTGGAAAATTACCCTAAAAATATATATTGCCTATATATGTAGATAGACTTAACTCATGGTTATCTCTAGAATAACAGCTTCGAGCTGCCCAAGTTGCGTCTTTCTTGAATACCCTGTGGTGCTCATGTCCCCCTTTCACAGTATCTAATGCATGTCTTGGACCCTGTTTTCTGTAAAATGCTTTTTGTAAATTTTGCAAAAGTGAGTGGACTAAGTATGTTATTGCATCCTGATTCATACATGGCTGGTATTTTCTGTGGATTTTTTGATATACCTAGGCTTCTCCATTACATCGGATAGTTGACAGCTTGTTGGTATTAGCTTATTTTTGGCTGTAGAATTACAAGCATGTAGCATGTTCTTGGCATAAGTTGTCACCCACCAACTGATGAACAGTGATGTGTCTCTTGAGAGGCAACAGCTTTGCTTGCAAGAACTGGGACAAGATTATTGCAGATATGCTTCTCTCATTTATTCAACGTCTGCAAGTACTGTAGTGCAGTCATGGGACTGTCAGCTGTGTTGATCTACTGATTGATACTACCTAGATTTAATAATAGGCAGTGATTCTCGTACGTCTCATCTTCAGGAACCAGCTGGTAGCTGAGACCTGTGCTATGTATTTGACATGCAGGAACAAGGCTTAAGGAAGAGTCAGTTTGGGAGTTAAGGAACAACATGAGGGAATAAGAAAGAATAAGATTACCTTATATTGAAAATCAAGTTTTCCACTACTAGAATAATAGTAGAAAATCACAGAATGCCTTGTTTTGAGATGTCCTCCTATTCTTAGGCAAATAACTGTATGTATGAGGACACTACTTTATACTGAATATTCTCAGAATGTCTTGGCATTATTTTGCTGTTGAGAATGTAAGTCAAGTGGGCACCTTTGTGCGAGTCTGAGAACTTACCCAACGATACTTATGTAAGGATTTGAAAACCCCTTTTTAATCTACACTATTGCAGCTTAGTCTGTAGACTCAGCTAAAAGGTGCCAGAAAAAACATCTCAGAATAGTTCTGCAAATTTTGGATGGCATATTAAAGAACACAAGTCTTTGCTTGCTTTGGGAAGAAAACTTCATTTTGTACAGAAACTGAACTTTGGTGGATTATTTGAAGATTTCAGGAAATGTCTATTCCTTAAGATTTTCCCGGTAAGAAGCACCCTCCAAAGCGATTGTCTGTTTTCCTTCATTTAACAAAAAAGGTGGGCATCTTTCTTCTGCTCCTTAATTTTCCTTCATATTTTTCTCTTGTTTTCTTTCACTTAGCTTTCTTAAATCTAATGCTAATAGTATAGTATTAATATGCATTAATAGTATAGAAGATGCCTTGTAAGTTTTAAGTACCACGTTAATTTGGGGCAGATTTTAATTGTAGACCTTTGAGGTTCTTTGAGCTGCTTATTTTCATTGCTTTGTGGATATTACCAGAGAATGAGCATATACAGATCTTCATGCAGTAAATTGCACATCTGTGATCTTGATGAGCCTATGTTTTTTTTTTAAGGCCCTGAAATTCTTTTGCTAGCTTTTAACTCAGTTGGCAGTGAATTTAAGTCTGGTAGGTGGGTGTTACAGTGGATCCTTCAATGGGACGTGCAAGTCCATCTGGAATTATCAGCTCATAAATCAATCATGTAGTACGTTAGTATTTGAGGCCTAACAAGTTATCCTCATTCTCTTGAGAAGCAATTTTACTCTGTTATGTATTGCATTTGATTCAAGAGACGCAGATTTTATGCTATTTAAGGAATTAATCATATTGACAGAATAATCTCTGGCTTCTTTTGTTTTTTTTTTTTTTTTTTCTTTATCTGCTGATATTGCCATCCTTGGCCTCTTCAGCTGTGTGTTAATGCCTCCCTGAGTGTGTGTTATATAATCACTTATAGACTTCTCCCAACATGGAAGCTGTTGAATAACCTAAATGCTGAGCTACAGAAAGAAGCAACTAGGAATGTCTGCTAGGTCAACATCACTACGTAGTTGAGAACAGTCCTTGGAGTTTCTCTCTCTCTCTCTCTCTCTCTCTCTCTCTCTCTCTCTCTCTCTGAACTGTGACTTGTGTCTGATTTCTGGCCTCAGGAGGGTTCTTGGTATGTCATGCTGAGGAGGTTTTCATCTTAGTTTTAGTGGAATATTGTAAGTAATGCAGCTACTTCTGTTTGTTTCTCCATTTTTTGTCAACATTAGATATGCCAGGATTGTTGTAGGAATAATGCCAAGTAGCTAATGCCGCAGAGAACTAGCAAAGGAATCTTTGCCCTTTTTTGATTGGTCAGCAAAATATTGTTATTCTTTGCACTATATTAAAAGGTTTTGCGGAAGGTGTTCATGCCAGTTAGCAAAGTGCTTTCTAAAAGTCACTATTTTCCACAAAGTGGCACAGAAGATGAGCAGCAAAGTGACATGGCCAGTGTCAAAGAATGAGATAAGGACAGAGCTCAAAATAAAACCCAGCATTTCCAGTACGATCAGGTCAGTAGTTCTTCCCTTTTAGTTCTTTGAAAATGTTCAGCTCTCCTACCTTCTGGAGCACAAAGCTAAGTCTGTAGTATCCTGAAATTCAAAGCTCTAACTTCTAAAGACCTAACTTTGCTACTCTTATTTTTTAATGCTGTTGGTAAGCTTTTTTCCTTTCATGAAGGCACTAAGTAACTGTGTTTATATGGTTTTTGGACAGTTGTTCTTAGAACTTCCAATATTCCTTGATGCATTTTATTTATTATATATGTATGTACCTATACATATATTCTTTTAAGTACAGGCAGAATTTAGAAGCCAGGGTTCCATGTAACTAGTTCAAATCCACCCAAGGACAACAGAACTTGAATGTTACCTATGAGTCTTGATAATATGCAGTAGTGATCGCATTCCCTGTTCCAATATTCAGGTACTAATTCATCCATAATTGACCATCTTCCTGCTGGTCTCATCAGAGAAGTGTAAGTACTTTATATAAACTACTTGCTGTCTCTGGCAGTGTCACAGAACAGAGAGTTCTTTCAGGGTCTGGTTAGAGTACCTTGGCAGAGCAGTTTGGAAATCTGCACTCCAATTGCCACTTCTAGTACATTAATGTAATTTGCTGACTAACTCTTCAGTGTTTCTTCTTCAATCGCAGCAGATTACCTCTGTCAGTGCAATTAAACAAGTGAGTAATACCTCATATAAAGTAGAGTGAAACTATTTTGATGCATCTAAATTATTTCCACTGTGAATTATTTGCTATGGCCATAGTTGGATGCTCCTTGCCTGTAGGAGGACGGTGATGAGAATGTGACTTTTCTGAACAAAAGCTGGAAGGTTGATATTATGCAGATGTTTGAAGCTACAGAATAGACAGCTAATCAGTCTTTTTTTTTAAAAGATTTAGAAAAAAGTATGTACAGTAGAAATCCAGCTTTTCAGATAGCCTGAAAATTTCCCCAAGGTGATTAAAACTGATTGATTTTTTTTTTCAGGTTCTGTCCTTAAGCAATTATCTGGTATGGGTATAGGAAACCCATATAATCTGGTTTCTTATGGGTTTGTTACGCCATACTGCTAATGGTACACGAATCCTGGTTCTGTTTTGTCTATTCGTTTTTCTGTTATCTCCACAAAGCATTAGCATTTTTGTGTATATCCTAGTTGCTCATGTTGATTGACAAAAAACAAAGAACCATACCTTTTTATGCAGTGATATGAGGAAGAAATTCATACCAGTGATGATACGGCTTTTCGTTGAACAGAATGAATAATAATAGTAATTTCATGTTATTAGCTCAGAAAAGGTAAATAGCTCTGAGGAGTTACACTTGACAGTGATGCTAACTTTTAAGCTGTTGAAATATTGGGAATTCACGATAGTAGGGAGAGTTTACTTTGACTGTATTTGTTCTTAGCTTGTCTAAATTAGTACAACTACTTTCCTGTCTGAGAGATTTGACAGATGCTTTCATATTGCAGTCTTCTTATTCTGAGTAAGTGATAGTAGATTTCTGAGACTTGCAGGAGGTTTATTTTCATTTTGAAGTTCTTTTAGTTGAATATTAATTAATGGGTTCACTGTGCATTACAAGCCAAAAATGAAAAGGCTTATTTTAAAATAACTTTGATATTCACAAAAATACTTCAACTCCTTTGTCCTCCCCACCTCCAAAGCAGCAAGACAATGTCATGAATGGAATCCCTTATTTTTTCCAGGCAAGAGTGAAAACAGTTCCCTTCATTTTGAAGTAGTAAATTTGTGTATATTACTTTTTTTTTTTTTAGTCCAGCTAGTATCCTTTTCATATTTTTATGCCAACTGTATATATTTTTCTGCAGAATTTTTTCTCCTCTGAAGTAAAAATAGTGTTGTGGCAGCGAGCACTTTCTCCAAATTGCACGTATGGAGTAGAACAGATACCAACAGGCTTGACCATCATTGTGTGGGAAATGAATGCAGTCATTTATGTGCTACACTGATGACTTCACTATCTGACCATCTGTGCCAGAGCTCTCAAACCCATGTTTTTTTCTGAAATTTTCATGCAGTAACTCGGTAGTGAGAACAGCCTTGTTGTGGCATTTTCAGGAAGCTAGAATAACTGTTTCAACTGCGTTTTTTTTGTGCTGCTCCCACATCAATAAACTTAATCTGAATTTTGAGAGACTTCTGCCAGCAGCTTCATTTTTGCTTTCTCATCAAACAATTCCTTTTAGAATTTCAACATATCTAAAGCAAGCAGACAAACTCTTGAAGTATCAAAAGTGCAATCTTGCTCTTTGAAGAGATGTTTCATCACCCAAGATGATTCCTTAATTTTAAGTAATCTCATTCTAAAGATGCTGCATGTTCTGTTGTGACAAGATGAGGAAAGCCTTAAGTTGTTAGGAGGATCACAAACAATAGCACCTGATGTAGGCAGCTGCTTTTTGTACCGTATTTGCTTTCCGATTCTAGGATCATTTCAGTTAGACTGATATGACTTAGTTTTCCAAAAAGCTTGCCAAAGTAGCCTTAGATACTTGACAACAGCTTCTTAATAGCCGGAGTGCTAATGGAAAAGTATTCACCCTGCCTTGTTGACCTGAGCTTTTTCCAGATAGGAGGCAAAAACAGAAAAGAAGTAATGGAAGACTTACGTGCTAAGAAGAGAACCTATCACCATGTATCAGGATTATAATTACGTTTTTTGGTTTCGTCAGTGTGTCTTTTAAGGTCAGGGAGAAGAGGACTCCCATAATAGTAAGTCTTTCTGATCATAGCCTTTAGAATAGTCATTATGGTGATAATGGTAACACAGTGCAAGATTGTTCTGTGCTCTTCCAAAAACTAGTAGCAAGGGATAGATGGCCTTCCCATAAGCTCTTTACGCAATTGCTACAAACAACCCTTGCCCATCCATTCTAAGTTTTGTTGTATTACTTAGGCATTTTTACAACAGCAGTTTCTGTTAAAAACAAAATCAAAAAAATCTTTAGCTAACGCGTATGTGGATTTCAGATAATCTTTGAAATCCTGTATGTGCTTTGAACAATTTACTACTTCAGCCCTGGGTGGTTTGCAGCACTGCAAGCTGGGCTCCTAGTTCATTGTGCAACATCTTGCTCTGATGCTTCATCGGATAGGCGTCTGGAGTTTGGTTTGGTTGTTGAGAAACATTACCATATTTGCTGTGTGTGTAAGCTCAGACCTTCGTTAAAACATGAAGGTGGCTTCAGCCTTGCTGACTTCTAGGCTTGTTGTTCAAATGTGTAGCAAACATTACGTCAGTTGGCAGGATGGAGCCAGTATGCACTCATAGCTCCATTTTGGAGGCAAATACTCCTGCCATTAAGATCTTGCTTACCACAACACTTTTTGTACTTAAGCTGGGGATTCCTGCAGTATTTCTAGGAGACTATGCGGAAGTGGTTAACTGTTGTAAAGGTGATCTCTGTAAGTGCAGTGGGATGTATGCGAATGAGGCCTTGTCATCCGTCTGCCCCACCTTCCTTATATTACAGGATTTCCTGTTGTTTCTACACTGTGAGCATGTGATTATGAAAAGACAGTAGGGAGATCAGCTTTTAGTGGCCTGTGATTCTGCATTGTGAAAGGATCCTGCAAATAAGAAAACTTCCTTGGTTTTGATTATTAACGGAACTTGATATGCCTAGTACTACTTATTGGTTATAAACCAACAAGTTAACCAAAGGATAAAAAACTTGTGTTATTTATCTTGAGTTTGGATTTATTGATGTTATTAACTACTTCACAGAGATGTCTTAATTGAAACTCAGGATGAAAAAAAGTAGCATGGAATTGTTTTGCTTTGGCTTTGTGTCTGGAAATGGAGCCCACTGAACCAACATTGTTGTTAAATCAGTTTTTAGAAGGTCTCTTGAGCAGCAGTTAATATAAATGACATTCATGTGATTCTGCTTTCCCCGTTCCATCTTTTGTTTTTGCCTAATACTGTTTTTATACTTGATTTTTTACAAATCTTCAAACTGATATGATTTGGCAAAGCACTGAGTTGTGTACAGATTTTTTTTTTGTTGTTAGAGCATTTGACTGATTGTGAAGAGTGAAAGAATCCATGCCTGAGCAAGCAGGTTGTCCTCGTGTAGGCAGTCTGCTAGGATTTGATCTGAAACCAGAGCTGAACAGCTCCATTTTTTCCAGGAAACTGACTTGAATGTTCTCCAAGAGCATTCAAAGTGTTTTGTACCAGATCACTAAAGCGATAAGACTTTTCAGCTTGGCTAGGTGAAAGGATCGATTCTAAATATATCATGGCTCTGGAAGCCTTTGCTTTCCCTTCCCCCGTTATGCATTATCTCTGTATAGTTACTGTACTGCCCAGCTTCAAATCCAAGAACTGCTGTGCTGTCACATCCATCACATTCTCCAGGTTGATAGAAGAGGACAGTCAGCCAGCTTTGTGGCTTTGTTGAATCCTCACATACCCAATAATTAAAATGCTTTTGCTTCCAAGATGTATTTTTTTTAATATTAGGGATTTTGCTGCACGGTTAGGAATAAGAGAGGGAAATATATACTTGTTACTAGAGACAATATTTGTATTCTTTATTTTTCCTTTAAGATGTGGAATTTTTGAGAGAGTCTTATCAGTTCTATGCACTACAGGTTCTTTTGCAACCCTTAGCCTTCTGCACCGCAAACAAATAGTAGAATAAAGATGCAGTCATGCCGAAAAGATCAGCAGAGTACCCAACGGTAGGTAGGTAAAGGCTGCATGCACAATATCCAGTGGAAAGCCTAGACTCAGTCCATGGGCAGATCTGTTAATCACTTTAAGAACTTTGAATGCAGGATCGAGAGCAGATTGTTCATGATCTGGATACTTTTGAGGCAATACTGTGCAGGCTGGCTGCTGGAAGGTAGAGCTAAAGTTGCGATTTGATTTTTGGCAAACCGGTGTAACACAAGATTTTATTTTTGGAGTTATTTTCTGATATAAATTTCACAAAATGTAGTTCCGTCCCTAAGACTGTATGCAAGTGTACTACTGCCAATAGAAACTACTCATTAACTCCCACCTTTCTCTGCAGCCTCTTCCCTCCTCTCCTCTCTCCCCCCCAAAAAAAAAACACGCACGCACAGGCAAACTGGCAAGCTTAGCCCCTGTCCCCATTGCAGTAGAATTGAAGCCCTGGTCATATTGTTCACTTAATCTCAAATGAGGAAAGCACTGCTTTCTGTAAAGGCTTTACTTTGTTTTTTCATTTCTATAAAGCTCTTGTACCTGTTCTTTGATGGACTCAATAACTGATACATCTCCTTACTGTACTGGAATAATCTAAAAGGAGGAAGTGGATGGGCTGATGCTTGTCTACCATCTGATAAAGCTTTTGTTGTTTTGCTCTTTGGTAAGTAAAGCCACATAAGCTGTTTTGCTTCCAGGATGGAGGAAGAAATAAAACATGCCCAGTGGTCATACCCACTCTGAATGTTTAGCTATAGCAGTGATCTTTCACAGTCCAACTGCTACACAATCAACATTAGCTCCCCTCTTTGTAGCTGTCTGTTGACCTTATGGTTGTTGAAAGTAGTGATCATACAATAACAGTGAAGATGTGCATAACTGAGCAAAGGCCTATGGGAAGACAAATCTGTTGCTAGGCTGTTGTATCCATAGGTGATTGAGTTCCTCTGAAATGACCTACCCAAGATATTTTCAGCACATTACTGCTGCAAAAATGCATGATGCTATTTCAAGAAAGAAAAAAAAATACAATTCCATCAAGTTAAGAACAGAAGTGTCGGTCCATATTTTTGAGTTTCTCTGCCATTTTTTATTCTTTGCGTTCTTAAACCAGTGGTCTTCTCGTTTGTTCTCAGTCTAAACAAAATAAAAATAGATTGGCTAAGCAGTGCAACTACAGGGAAAAATCTCATATGAGTCCATGTAAGAATTTGGGAGACTGGGGAAGAAACTTAACTAAGCCTGTACAAGTGGTCAGATAGCTGCTTAATGACTTAAAATTAAACATTTTTGCAACAAGTAAAATAGCAAAGATGACAAAGAGGGATTTACAGTCCTTCTTTGTGTCACTTTCACCCACCCATCACTATTGCTGCCACCTAGCTCTTGGACCATGCAGGCAGGTGATGGTGGCTATAATGAGACAGTACCACACAAAATAACGAATAGGGCTCTTGAAAGTGGGTGTAAGCAGGACATGCCTGCAGGCACATCTTTTTGCTGGAGTTTTGTCCATGTTTTGACACAACTGTTTTCTTCGTGCCTGAGTATAGTTTCTATGGGTGACAAAACATTCAACCTGTTTGAGTGGTAACAGCACCAAAGACTGAAACAGAGCTACTGAAGTGCACTGGCACTTACAAGTATAAACAAACAGGTTTTTCAGGCCTTGTCAGCTCTACATCATCAACATGCTATGTTTAGGTCAGCAGAGCCTCTAGAGGAGATGCAGTGTGTGTACAGGTGTTAACCTCTGGCACTGTAATACCAATTCTCTAAGTGATGTTTTTGCTGGTTTTGCTGGCACAGCAATGTTGTTTGCAGGGTGTTAGTTTTGGTAGTTCATGGTCAGGGTGCTTTAGTGTCCCTGACTGGCCTCATTTGGGGGTTCTGCACACCTCCTCTGCCCATGGGTCCAGGAGCTCCATTTAAACTCGGGCTTGGGTACTAGTCCTTTCCTGACCTATGTCGTAAGTATACCTGTTTCTGGCCCTGTCTCTGGGCCCCAGCTCCTGCTGCTCTTGACTGGACTCCCAGGCTGGACTCTGGATCTGGTCCATTGCTTGCCTTATCTGGGACTGTCAGTGGACCTTGTTCTCACCACCAGACTCTGGCCACCTTGTTCAAATGCTGTGGAAGTACACACTGGTGGATGAGGGCACTGTGGCCTTGGCTCCCACCTCACCTTAGCTTGTGGAGTAGCACCCCTCTTGCTGCACCCTGACACCTCTCATCTCTATGTACTGTGATCTGTGCCTTCAGAGAAAGAAAATGACACTAATTTCACATATTGATGATGGGAGGGTGAGTTTGTCACCACAACCTGCCTGACATCGGAGAGAGTGGGGTTTTTTTTGGTTTTTTTTTTTTGTTTGTTTGTTTTAATTCTAGTAATTATTTTATTATAGGTATTGAGTATATTCAAACTTTATTATAATTTCGTTTGAGGTATCTTTTTAATCATTTTTCTTAAGCTTCTGGCAAACAAGTTTCTGTTGCTTTCTTCTGCATGATCTCTCAGCCTCTTTCAAAGCATCACAATCCACCCAAGCACATTTTAGAAACACAGTTAGTGGTAGGTGTCTCAAACGCTGATTAAGAGGAAAGCTTCAAAATACAGCTATAACCTCATAGAAATATGACTGAAGGATGTTACTTTATCACGGCTTACTAGCCCTGCTGTTTTGTTGTCTACCTAAACTGTAGTAACTAAATAAAGAAAAGAAGGGCAGGTATCTAGTCACTAAAATTCTATATGGTCTCAGCTGAGGAAGAGTTATATGAAAGTTAAATGTGAAGCTATCAGTCATCTATGAAGTCAGTGATACATCCCACTGTACTGCAGACAACCGAACCAACTTCTTTTGTTTCCCACAGTAGGGATCCTGGTCTTCCAGCCTGCTGCCTTCCATACTTCTTCCTGTATGATCTCAATCCTCGTGGAGTAAACTGATCCATTCCCTCCCCATCCTGCTCCCACACTTAGTGACTGTGAGCTGTTCACAGCAGGATTGAGGTTCATTAGCTAATAGATTTCTGTTCTTATGTGCCAGACTTAGGGAGTAGCATCATGCCCAGGCAAATGACTTGGAGAGAACTGTGAGTGGATGATACAAGAGACTGTCACAGGGGTTTTTTTGTGGTTTCTCTCCCTTTTTTTAAAAAGCATTCTGGTTTGGGGGAGAGAGCGGGAGGTTGCTCATACAGCTATTGACACTATTGACATGAAACGAGATTGGGGGATTTGGGTTGTTAACTCTTGTGGTGGTGCTGTGACATTAGCTTGCTTTCCTTACTGTTCTGCCTTTGTCAACTTTTGCCTATCAAGTCAGAATGTTTTTTATTGTGCGCTATGTGCTAAATAACTCAAGAATACAAGCAGCAGATTAGAAGAAGCTGAAGGTGATATGGTGATTTGGTATGCTAGGCTGTGCATACTGCTGTGTGTAGTGGACAGGAGCCCCTTTTTTCTATCCTCAGATATAATAATGTGATATTTCTACTCTGAGTGATAACTCTGTAATGATTCCCTCCACTCCAGTGTTCTTCTGCTTTTGCATAAGAGTCAACTTTTAGCACAAAGCAAAGGAATATCCCATTCAGCACAAATGTATGTATGTAGACAAACCTATTTTTTTCTCTAGGTTGATAAATCAAAGAAAGATTACAGGACCATATTTTGCTGCCTTGTCACTTAGTCTTGATGGGGTAAGATGGGGTGTGGAGCTATTTTCTACTAGTTCTTCATTACTAGCAATTGAATCAGCATAGATTAAAATTTATTTTTCACCACTTGCTCCTTCCCCCTGTTGACTGGCCCGCTGGAGAGTAAGAATGCAACTCTGTCTGACCAAGCTGTCCGAAAGCACGTGGCTGAAAAACAAAATACTCCTATGGAAACAAAGCAGCAAAAAATTCCTGACAGTGTTACAGCCTTTCAGGGAGAGTTTGTGTTTGTGAGATAGCAGAAGATAATGTAATGTGGCCTTTTGGCTCTGCTGGTGTGATAGGAGAAAGACGGAGGACCAAAAGAGTAGCTGCTAATTCTGTTGGGGGGGGAAGAAGTTTCTTAATTTCCCTTGTGAAAGATTTCCTGCTGTGACTGTAATCTACCTGGCTGAACTATTTTTTCATACGTACTGGAGACAGTAGTGTAGTGCTAGATGAAAAATGGCAGGTGTCTTACTGAGGTTTTATTAAGTGACAAACTTAGAACCTAAGTAAAGTTTCATCATGTTCATGTTAATGATCAGATTGAAAGATTCAGTGGAGAATATAGTTGTTATACATTTATGTGTACTAGAGGTGGGAGCGTGTTTGGAGAAAGGGTAGATGGGTCTGAGAACTATGAAGAAAATGAAAAGAAGAGATGCAAATGGGGACATTTTGGCAAAAAGGAGGGGACTCAGACAAATTACTGTTCTGTGACTAATCTGACAGAACAAAAAATGTTGCAATAGGAATGAGTTGGATTAAACAGAATGAAAAATGCATCAATACCGCAATTATTTGCGTTGGAACATTAAAATAACTTGAGAATATTCCTAAATCAAAGTTTGCTTAGCAACATGAAACTTACTACAATGGCTAAGAAGCAGGAGCGAATGCTGACTATTTTTTTGTGGCTTCTTAAGGACTTCATGCCCCTCTCTTTACTTCATAGTGCCTTGTGTATCTGATCTCACATCTTTGTGATATATCTATGAACAATGAAAATGCAACTGTTTAATATCTGAAAACTAGGCTCTCCCTGCATGGAGGCCTCATGCATTTGAGAAAGATACTTGCTGTCAACTAGTCAACTGATTCAATGGTCACTAAGCTGAGTGGTGCAAGATGCAATAAATTATAACCTCTAGCTGATGTTTTGAGCCTAGGAACAGTATTCATGTGACTTAGGTTAACTGTCTTGATGGTGGAAAACTATATTTCTGAAAACTTCAGTTTAAAAATTTCAGAGCACTGAAATAATCTTGCAAAAATGAGTAAATAAAGTTTTACCAGATGGCTATTTCACATCTAGTGTTCCAGGTTTTGCAGTGTAGGGGAGCTTTTTAAGTTGAAATTGCTTGTTTATACCAGACCTTGAGAGAGATTCATGTGGTCTACGTTTGGGCACTTAATATAGATCTGCCTTCTAGTCAAGAGATGTTTCTGTAGAGAGGCATTCAGATCATCTAAGTTTGACTTAAGCTCTGAATCCCTTTCTGGAGAGGCTTTGTTTTTCCTCTGACTATGCTTGGGAGCTAGGAAGACTTGCCGTCTAAGTTTCTGTGAATTCTGTTTCATCCCAGCTAATTTCCACTGTAATCATTTGAAAGGATGGACAAGGGGGAAAGATGAAGAGGTCTGCCTTTTGAACATGTGAGGCTTTGGTAGGTCTGCATCTGTTTCATGAATGCAGGAGGGAATTTTATCTTTATAGAACTGTTTGTCACTTGCCTCCAGGGCAGCCCTTCTTTAATTTCATTTTAGAGTTTATGGCAAAGTTGAAACCTAGCTAGCATTTAGTCTGTAACTCCAGTTTGCATTCCTTCAGAACACATTCGATCCTCTCTTTTACCTGCTTAGAACTGACCAATATTTCAGGTACTAGCGCAGGATGTCTGCAGCAATAAATTCTAAAGATACAGGTTTCAGTGTTTTCACAGTAGTGATTTCCCCTTCTACATGGACACAGACTAATCCTAGATATATTTAGTCTCAATCCTAAACATGCTAGTGAAAATTCAGTGTTCTAAGGTGAAACTCCTATTTTGGAACTGTCCTTAAATAAAGGTCTCATTAGACCAACGACAGTCTTAACTCTACTGGCCTTCTGGTAAATAATCCTGTGTTGTCCAGTGCCCCATGGAGCAGGCCTGTCTGTGATAACTTGTGACAACAAGGCAGAACTGGAAGATCCAGTACTAGCATCTTTGTGAGAGCTGAAGATTATACATTATCTTAGAAATCTTAAGTTGCTTTTTTGTGCTGCTTTAAATACTAAGGCAGGTTATGTCGCCTTACTACAACCTAATGATAGAATCATTTGTGGACTAGGGTGGGGCAGGAGGAAGAGCTGACTCACCAGTGTCAGAAGCTGTTGTCAGTAAATTTCTGTGAATCCATTTTCTGTGCAAATCTTGATTTAAACAAGAAAAACAACAAATTGGCACTGATTATAGAGGGGAAAAAAATCTCATTTTTCTTGATGTCACTAATGCACAATTTTGTCTTATGAAACTGCAAATCATCCCCTTGGGGATATGTTATCATCACTGGGATCTATATACTTCACAGGACTTATCTTACTTAACTTTCAGTAAGGCTGACATTTCATTCTGTCGGAAGCCTACTAGCCGTGAATGCACGTATGGAATGATCCTTAAGTTGGAGAAGGTAGCTTCACTTGACCTCAAGAAGTGGATTTATATCATTCAGAAATAACTGCTAGAAAAGCTGCTAGCTCAGGTCACAAACAAGGATAAATCAAGAGGATCTAGAGCATATCAGCAGCACTTTCTCCCCTCCTCACTAAGAAAGCATCTTTACTTGGCACCAGCACTGTATGAATTAACTTCCCATCGTTTTTTTGTGCAGATTTCTGAGACAGGAATGATAAACTCTAGTCGCATCAGGAGAACCTCTAATGATATTTCTGTTTCAGCATGTAGTATTGCCTAGTAACGGAAGAGTATTAGACCTGGTGAAAACTCTGATTAATGACTGCCATTCAGAGATCGGCAGAATGTACTGAAGGTGCTCTTCACAAGCTTTATCAATCTACTTCAACACTGACTTCTTAGTTTTTCCTTCAGTTGTGAAAATAACTAACTCAATATCTTAGGCACCTGGACTTGTTCTTGTGGAAATCATATTCTTCAGCATTATTGTGGTTCCAAAGAAGTAAATGCCAGGATGTGTTGCTCAAGGATGATTTTCTGATAATGTGGAACTTGGTTGCCAAGTTCCCTCGTGGTAACAAAGATGAATTAAAGGGTGCAATTAAGAAAGGCTGGCTAGTAGGTGGGATCCTCTTACAGGCTACAATAAATGTCCTGAATGCTGCAGTTAGTGCAGTTAGGTCGTGATGGTAATTGTCCATTGGAGTATCACAGTCCCAAGCACAGGGCATCTTCAGCCTTCGGAGAGTGGTTTATTGGTTTTGGCCTATAGCTCCGAACTACTCAGTGAGAGGACTGGAAATGCAAGCCACAAAATGCTGTTTTTCTTTTTAGTTGTAGTAAATTGTTTTATCCTGAGCAGAAAAGGATAAGGAACATAAGGAGCATACAGCTGATACCCTGCGCCAAAAAGTACCAGAGATGTGGCAGTGGTAGGTTTTCCCATCTCTGGCAATATTCAGTTCTTTGACTTGCTGTCATGTCTGACAGGATAACTAAGGATTGCACCAGACTCAGTCTACCAAATGGTCCTTGGATTCTGCCATATAGTATTCTACCAGTCAGTCTGACTTGTCTTCAAACTGGTAAATGTTGGGTCATTGTCTATGGTTACCTAATCCAGCCCTTTGTTTGTACATTGCCTGCTTCTTTCTTTGTACTTCAGGAAGCTTTTTCACATGAGATGACGTAAAAATATCCTTGATGACTTATGACAGGCACAGAAGACATTCTTAAATAGAGGGGAAGTTTGCAAGACATCTTCATTTCAACAAAAGACTGGTCTTCATCGTAATGTAGATAACAAGAGGCCCTGTGTTTTGTACCTTTAAATCCCTCTAAGGTCAGAGTTAATGTGTCTCAAGTGAGCTTTGTCTTCTGTGACTTGGATCCTGCCTGGATCCTGAAAGCAGATACATAAAGACAACGGGGCCCAGTTCTTACCAGTAAATGGTTTTGTTGATGAGACACCTCATGGTATGAAGTTCTTACTAAATTCCTAGCAGTGGAAGTTTTACATCTAAATGATGTTTCCCTATATCCAGATGACTGCCTGATTCAGGGCACGTTTATCTCACTAGAAGATACCAAGGCAGATGGGATTACATTCCTTCATATTCCAAGTGTGAAAGAGCTGTCTTGCTATACAGAATTCATCTGAGCTGTTATTTCAGATTGGCAAATCTTTACTTGCTGAAGGGACAAGTTCCATGTTTTTCAGGACTATATATATATATTAAAAAAAAAAAATACGTGAGCCCTTAGACCTTTTGGGTTATTAGTCCTGTCAGCACTCATGTTCATAATACCCCTTACCTTATCTTGCTAACAACTCTTAATACTAATTTAAGCCAATATGTTTTGCTTTTTCACTTGCAGTGAGCAAAGATCATAGTATTGATTTGTTGCTCATTAGCTGAGCTTCCTAATGCTGTTTTGCTGTAGCAATTGGATCCTTAAAGCTGTCTGTATGTGCTTGTATACTCAGTTTGCTTCACCAGCCACTTTTACGTGCCTCCAGTTGGTTCCCCTACACCCAGGTTACTTAAGATCAGCTTTCAGCCTCTTTGTGGAAACAGGAAAAAATTGTTTTGTGTTATTACAAGCGGTAGCATTTAACATATCTTCATGTACAACTTGACTGGCTCTGCGTGTGCACATAGGAAGAGGCTTTTTGTATGGGCTCTGCTGGAAGAGGGAAATAGCGATTGACTGCGCAGCAGCTGATGCACGATCTGCATGTTCCTGCTGATTCAGCCCTCATTCTTCTCCAGCTGCCTGAAAACTAAGCCCAGGATTTTTGCTGCCAAATAACTTCTCTCTTTAAGGATGGGAATGGGAAAAAAATTAGTTATTTTTTCCACCTTTTTTTAACCTCTTTATCTCATGCAGATCTTTTAAATCAGCAGACCAGAATGCGAAGGATTAATTTATGTGTAGATTAGCTGGATTTTTGGATTTTTGGTGTGGGCGCTTTGTTCTGATGTCTGATTTTTTTTTTATTAGACTGGTATTTTTAAAATAGCTTGTTTATCATCTGGCCATTGTTAGTTCTGTCTTGAGTGATCGGATCCATTAGAAGATGGAAACAAGTGTTAACTCTAGCTGCTGTTAGTGTATGTATGTTGCTAATTTGTGTTATATATTGTTACAAACTCCAGAGTCCAGAAAGAACTTACACTCAAAGCAGTAAACATGATAGGCGATACTTGGTTTTAGATAAAGCTCACAAGAAGGTGAGACCATATTGATCAGCATGACAGATAAAGTGCATTTGCAGCATTTTAGCAACCTGGATTGGGTGCTTTTAGGCCTCACCATAAGCAGCTTTTAAGGGGGTAACCGAAAAGTTGGAACTTCAGCGATTTTAGGGATTCTTCGTTCAAACAAGAATGAACACAGGGAGAGTCAAGAGGCTTTCAACTGGAAATTCTGACAGGTTCCTAGTTGAAAAAAGTCGGTCTTCTACTATTGACTGTGATAAGGAGAACTGAAATGGATGCTGGAAAGAGATATGATTCTGAAAATTATTTTTTTACGATCTTGAGTTGCAGGATTATTATTCCAAGCAGTTATAACAAGAAAATAAAAGGGGAAGCCTCTGATGTAATTCAGAAATCAAGGACTTGCAATAAATCCAGCTCTTTTGTTATACTTCTCTGTTGTCTTTTGTCATGGTAATTTTTCTCACTTAGCCTACATCTGAAAAAAAGGGATACAAAAGATCTGTGTAAGTACTAATTATTTTGTTAGATTTTAACACAAATAAAGGTAATGAGATTTAAATAATATCTTGCCAGGAAGGTATATGCAATCCAACTGTAATATCTGGCTCCCTGTCCTGCTATTGAGATGATTCAGACAGGATATGATTTGCCTTGTGAAGAACAAATTTGCTTGTCAATTGTTGTGCTTCTGCAGGGGAACAAAAGAAAACCAAAGTATCCTTGCTCTTCTGTTTCAAAGTTTTACTTTACCTTTGCCATTTCACTGTGTCTCTATGTATTTATATGTCACTGCATTTAAATTTATCATTAAATAATATTTTTTTCTGTCAGTTCTGTAGGTAAAGTGGGTAGATGCTAGAACAAATAACTTAGAGCCTCTATATCCTAGGATGCTTTTCACCCCCTTGCAATCAATGAAATACTTTCTTTTTCAGTTAATAATTCTTCAGCTGCTAAAAAGAAGGAAAAAGAAAAACTAGATTAGGAAGAAGAGAGATGCCTTTATTTCTTGGGGTGGTTCTGTTCTGTCCTGAAGTGTGGGTCTAGAAACGCATATGCTCTTTCCCAAGAGACAAGAATTTTAGTTCTACCTCACTTTCACTTCACTGCTATCAGAAAGCTTCACAGAGAGGGATCAATTCAGCATCTCAATACCAGCCAACTTCTGTTTTCAGTAAAATCTTTTTGAAGTAGTGTTTGTGTTTTTCTGTGGAGCAGGAAGCTAGGCCTCAAGTTCCTTCTTTGTCGTAATGTTCAGGAAAATGAAACATTCAGTAACATTAGAAAGAAATTTTGCAACAGAAGCAAGAACTCAGACTTTAACCATAAGTCTAGTTTACTCATAACTTGAGTTGGCTCACAGAAAACCTTTAATAAAATAATATCTTATGATTTATGAAGTCTTGTAGACGAGGTTGCTCGTCTAAAGACAGTTTAAGCTTGATACAGTAAATAGAATACGTAAGCATTTAGACTTGTATTACATATTATGCAAAAAGCTTCAAATCACCATTCATGGTTTTTATTTCATGGGACTTCCTGTTTTGGTTATCAAAGGGGAGGTATGTGTTTAGAATGCATAGCAAATTTTCTATTGAATGTAAGAATTTTTTGCAAAACAGCCACATTAGTTCTCAACTGACACTTCTTTTCATGGACTATCCGCTGAAGATGATCCTGGAAATAACGGGTGTATGTACAATACTTATTACAGTCCTTTTGCATTTTATAGGTACCATTATTGTATATAATTATTTCATTGCTTTCTAAGAACCTGAGTCTGTAAAAACATTATAAACAGAGTAGCTGCATAATGATGATGTATAAGTAGCTTGATGTCGTTTGATATCGAGTCATTGGAGTGATGATGATGCAAATTTTTTTTTCTTTGCAACCCTTTACAAAGTGGCTGAAAATAGTTTCACAGGCTTATGGCTTCTTTAGTTATAGAAGTTTAGTAGCCTATTATACTTTGTGGCTTGATCTTATATTACTCTACAACTTGTATGGCTGTTCTACATTAAGATAAAAGGATTAATGCTGCTAAAGCAGAATGGCTACTTCTGACATCTGCTTTACATTTGTTTCACTGTGGTGTGACTTCCTGGGTGAAGGGAAATGTGTGCCTTACACCAAACGATTCTTGAGTTCCGTCTCAAGCTGTTTGAAGTTATTACATAGACTTTTTTGCCACTGCAACACAGTAGAAACTTGGCAGCTTAACTTTAAAAAACACTTTTTTTTTTTTTTTTTTATGATGGGAGAGAGAGTCAATAACATGGTAGTATTTCCAAAGTCTTGGACTGGGTGTGCTATTACTGATCATCAATCATCTTTTAAAAAGTCAAGACTTAAAAATCTGTTTGTAGAGCTTCCACTCCTAATGTATTTAAGTGAGGAGTACATCCAGTCTATGAGCATATCTATTTTTTTTAAAGTCCTGTAAGCAGTTCAAGACAAAGCTACTATAAGTGGCTTGTTGAGAAAATTAATTTACAAATGTCTTGCTTTATCTGTTTTTCTAGAAGTTACAGTGGTTCATTTCTCTTAGTAAAGAATTATTATATAGAATGACATTAGGAGGTACATTAAATAGTTATAATCTATTTGTTCTCTGGGGCTTGATATTTTGGTTAAAATTAGTTATATGCTAGACAGCTGTTCACTTATCAGACAACAGGACAGCTTGAAATAAGTGTGGTGTGTTTGAACAACCAAAAATCAGGGAGAATCTTGAAATTTGGGAAATTGCTTCTCTTACCAGGAGGGTCTGTTTTGCCTAAATTCTAGCCTTACTTTGCATACCTTTTATTCCCCCCCTCCCTTTTCTCCAGTACTGATACTCGAAAAGGTGGAAAATGGAGATCTGAGCAACAAGATATTGAAGATCACGGATTTCGGCTTGGCCAGGGAATGGCATAAAACTACCAAAATGAGCGCAGCTGGGACATATGCCTGGATGGCTCCTGAGGTCATCCGCTCCTCCATGTTCTCCAAAGGCAGCGATGTGTGGAGGTATTGATTTGGCATTAAGTGATTGGATACTAAAGGGTAACTATACATGCCAGGAAAGCTATTTTATGCTTAAAAACAAGTAATGATGAACCAAGTATGAAAATTCTTGTCTTAAGGAAGCTTTATCTGCTGGCCCTATATCTGCCAGATTCTCAGCCTTCTTTGAGACTAATTGTAAACCTTTGCTTTGTAGGAAGTGGTGGGTCAGCTCATGCATGCCTCTAAATTTTTATTGTTCCATAAAGTCATATTCAGATTATCCTAGGATTCATAATACCTATCCATCTATATTATCTAAAACAAATGTTTTGTACTATTTGATATTGGCTGATGCAATCAAAGGCCATAAAAACAAGCTGAGAAGCACTTACAGTTGCTACTTTTTTACTATTTTTCGAAGAGTAGTAGGATCATTTTATGTTCTGGTGTAATCTGTGTCTGTTATATACTCTGTACCTAATCAAGTTCTCTCTGCAAGTTTCAGCATGAATGCAGTGCTTTTCACTTTTGTTCTAAGTTTGTGAATTACTTCTACCCTTCCAATCTTTGGCATAAAATAGGAAATCTCTTCTGTATCCGAGTAGGTAATCTGTAAGTAATTATTTGCATGTATATATTGTCATTTCCATTCAGGCACTAGGATTTCTGAGAATAGAAGCTATTTTGGTGGTAATGGATGTAAAGAGTGACCCATAGACTTACAGAAAATGACTCTGAATGTGACTCTTGTAAGTGAATTGGTAAATCCAGAATCTGGTAGATAGCTCTAGGAAAATGAGTTCTCTGGTATGTAACGTAGAATTAGTACTGAACATCTGGAACAGACAAGTAAACAGAATTTCAATTTTCTTGTGGGGAGAGTGGTACTGAAATGTCTAGGTGATTGGGTCTTTAGGATGGTAAGATTCTGTAGCTGATAAGTAGTGCACCCACACGGAGCATGCGTGCTGTGAATGCTTGTCAGGGTAAAGAAATATCCCAGCTGGAAGAATTATTTGACTATTATGGCAGAGATCTAGTGGGAGGGTTCTTATTTTCCTTATCTGTTTTTGTTGAGTAGATAATATAGTACTTCGTGGTAAGTCTATAAGCTTGTATTTTGCATGTGATGGTAGTCAGCATGGATAAAATTCGGACACTATAAATAAGGTAAACCTGTGTAGCTAATCTGAGAGAGGAATTGTGTGAGAGGTAGGCTTTTTTTTCCTGAGTGAAATCTGGCAAAAATGAAAACCTCAGTCATGCATATTTTCCAGTGTTGACAGTACTGTTTTGAACACAGCATGCTAAACTTGAACCTCATGACTGTGGCAGAGGGTAACAGTTCCTCCGTAATTGTAACTCAGGCATGCCAAACAGGTCAGTAGATATTCTGTACCAGTATGATTTGGCCTTATTTTAAAAGAGAGATGACCTAGTAAATTGGTTGATGAATTTCATGAAGGTAGCTCAAGAACGTTTATAACTGTGCAAAAACATCAGTATGCTCATTGACTTAAAGATTGTAAATCATTTCAAAATCCCTGGTAGTTTTTCAGACCATTATAATTCTGTTTTAAGATTATGGAATCACTTTCCTCTTTTATTTATAGTTACCACTTTCCCCTGGGAACAGGTTGAATTTCTCTAAACATTCTTCCTTAAACAGAAGGGTTGTCATCACCGTTAGAAGAGCTACGTTATATTGTCTCTATATAAGCCTTTTCTGGGGTGGCCAAAACCTTGATCATACCTAAAATAAGCTAAGCAGAACGTTGTCTGATGCATGCATGCAGAGGAAAATGCTTGCTGGTGCAGTCCCTACTAGTGAGTCCATGTTTGAAAGCACTGGCTTTTACAAAAGCAGTTGTGGACAACTAAGAAATCCTGTCCCCATCTGAGAATGAAATTGAAGCTCTTAACAGGATGAACTTCTTTTTATCCTATTAGATATACCCCTCCTCTTGTCCACTTTAACCTCCTGGTTATTTGCTAGAGTTAGGAGATTTTTTTGCCTGATAAACAACTTTCCAGTTAGTCTGTGCAACATCAGCAGAATTGGCTGTGTCTGTCCCTAACATTCACAGACCTTTTTATTCTAATATCTTTTCTGAAAGGCATGTTAGAATAATACTGCAAGAGGTCCTGACTGAAGTGTTGCCCAGCCCTTTAACATCTTATTCAACTTGCGTTTTTGCTGCACAGATAAACACCTGCTGGAAAAGATGCTTGCCAGTATTGTTATTTCCTGAGTCAGTCTTTTATCTCAGCGTAAATAACCAGTTCATGTAATTCCTTTCAAAAATGTATCAAGCTCCATTTTTGAATGTTTTGTTTTTTACCCCATTCTACTGGAGGGTTGGCAAATAACTTACTAGACTGAGGAATGCTCCTGCCACTCCTGTCTATCGCCAGGGCCTTGACCAGTGCAAAACTTGCTGATAATAACAGAACTTAGTACTTCCTGCTAGAGTAAATTTATTGTTATCAATTGTGTTATAGTGCATCTGGACATTTTAGGTATGCACAGAGCTTCAGCTGTATATATTGCACAGAAAAAGAAGATACCTTTTCATTTGAAAAAGTCAGACTGGTTCTATTACTGTAATAACGTATTTGAGAAGAGAGTTACCAACTTCTTTTAGATTTACAGGAGTGAAATTGAAGCATAGATGTGGCGGGTATCCAATATTGCACAGCAAGCTAACATTAGTAGGAGGTAATCCAAATTCCCTTGTCATTTTAATTGCTTAAATGTTTCTTTTTTGCTTCCCACTACATTTTTCTCTTGTGCTGCTTAAAAGAAAATCTTTTTCATGTTATTGTTATGATTGGTGTGCTTCTAGAATCCAAGGCCACCATACAACCTTGATCTGATTTCCTCAGTTTAGATGCTCGTAAGACTCATCTACTGAGACTAGTGAAATATAAATTTTCCTTTAGGAACAAAATATCAGAAATACTTAAAATATCTGATTAGCAGATGAAGATATTTCAGGCTTTTTGTAGTCGGTGTAAAAACCTATATTAGAAACTTTTATTAGAATATTTCATTTGAATCAAGTGTTGGCAAACACTTTCATCCACAACTGACCACTTGCAGGCCTATGTAGCTATTTGTGACTACAGACACAGAGGAAACACTGGTGAGGCTTCAGTTTCTGGCAAATAAGTGTTGACTAGCAATTTTGGCAGAAGCTGATATGGGAGAAGCATAAGCAGGAGATGTTAGTTTCTGTAGCTGCCAGTCCAATAACATGCAAAAGGCAAAATGCTAATCGCCACTAAAAATATAATGAAGTTCAATCTTTCTTGGCAAAAATGATCTGGTTTCTATTGTTGCTGGAATCCCCTTCTTAGACAGATGGTTCCTTTCTTATGCAAAGTCATAAACCTCAGGAGATGGTTAAGAGGAAGCCAAGATACAAATGCCATTGAACAATAACAGTGAGAAGGGAAATGAGTTTGTTCTTTTTCTTTCTTTCTTTGTAAGTTCACAGCATTACAGGGAAGGTGGCAAAATCACATGTGAAATCCTGCAGACCTCCAGCTTTCCTCTCCCTGAAAATCCAGTGAGTAGGATTGAACCTGATGTTAAATGGCTTAAAGGATTACTGGATCACTGGGAGGTGGTTAGTTATGCATAGAAGTGTCAGTTGACTTGGACACATGGTCTGTATCACATGATTCCTACTGTATTTGAAGTCCAAAAATTAGTACCATTTGCTGGAAAAACAAATGAGCTTCACCATTCTTTTTTCCTGACTGTTGAGAATGAGGAGAGCCCCTTGACTCTTTCTTCATGTTCATTTTTTTGTATAAATCTCTTCTACTTCTGGCTTTTTGTTTTGTAGTTCCCAGTGCCCTGCCTGAGAATTAACAGAAAACACTCTTCTCAGCACCTCTCCTGCTCTTTATTCGCTTTGGATGGTTGTTTAATGCTGCAAAGCAGTGCTTTCCTCACTAGTTTTGTGGATGCAGTATTCTCAGCCTTG
Organism: Rhea pennata; assembly: GCF_028389875.1. Classification (NCBI taxonomy): domain Eukaryota; kingdom Metazoa; phylum Chordata; class Aves; order Rheiformes; family Rheidae; genus Rhea; species Rhea pennata. The sequence goes on along the minus strand of NC_084667.1, from coordinate 13,694,340 downwards.
GACTGTCAGTATGTGAGGAAGAGGTGGCATTAGGTTTGGTATCAGAAACACAGTGATCTTTCCTACAGTATGTACTTTTCCTGTCATGTTAGAAGAAACACAGATCTGCCCGTTTTCTTTTGAAAATTATCTCGAAGAAATGTTCTGAGCATATCAACAGGGCTTTTTTAACCATTTCATTAAGAGAAGTAACTAATACATGCTTTATGCTGAACTAATTGTAAAATCATAACATCTCTTTGGCAATGTGTCCTATCTTTTGATATCAAAACTTGCATCTAAACAGAAGGGGAATAGGAACAATCAAATTTAAACAGGACAAATACATATTTGATCCAATATTCATTTTCTGTGTGTATGTCTTATGTATGGATCCTAGGAGGCCAAAAAGAAAATGGAAAATCCTTAAAATCCTGCTCTTTTTTTTTTTTTTTTTTTTTTTAAGAAATGAGTAGAAATTGATGTAGTAAGAAATTTAGATTTTTTTGGGGAAAGAAATAATCAATAGGCCATTATAATATCAAAAGTATGAATTATATAGGAAAAATGAAAGGTTGCATAGGTCAAGAAATGATACTTCATGTTTAAACTATCTGTGTCAGCAGGGAAGATCTAGTGAGTGAAAATCCACATCTAAATAAGAAAAATGTAGTTTTAAGACTGGTTGTCCAACTAGGATGGCAGCAGTTACAGTGAAATATTAAGGACTTGTTGGGGCAGGGGAAGAGAAATTTAAAGAGCGCAGGATGTGATGATAAAAATTTTGATTATTCCCCAAATAGACAGGGCAAATGTTACTTTAAGACATGAAGATGAGATTAATCTTTTAACTTCAGAAATGACCATTTCATGGAACAACTATTCAGGGAGCTTTTACGAGGAGAAGCAGTTTTTCATTTGGTCTTCAGCCATGCATAGGATATTTTCAACATACTGCTGTATAACAGTGGTCAAAGTATAATTGGATTCAATATCTTTGCAAGATCAATAAAAGATCATTAAACACATGTAGTCTTTTGAAGAACTTTGTTGAAAACAAAATAAAGGGATACACAACACAACGACAGACAGCACTGATATCATTTAAAGACAACACACTAAAGCTCAGAGCAAATTCATAGGAAAGACTTTAGAAGAAAGAAAAAAAAACAGTAGAGGAGACTAATAGAAATGAAGACATCCTTCAAAGTGTTGAAATTGTTTTCGAATGAGGAAAGAAAGACCTAGACTTAAGTGTTGGCAAGCTTCATGTGAGGAACATCTTACAAAAAACGCAAAAACAAATTGTTTTCAAATTCAGCACAGGTGAAAAACCTGCTGAAGATTCTAAGGCCAAGAAGTGATCAAGATGTAAGAGTGCAAAGAAGATAAGGCTATAGCAGAAAAACCTTTGTGAATTATTTGTAATGTGTCTACTGGAATGGAAAGCAGAGGGGCTCTTAGGTTGAAAAGTTTTTTTTTTTTTTTTTTTTTTTTTTTGAAAAAAGAAGGGGAACAAGTTGGAGGATGTCTCTGACTGAAGTACTGTTAGAAGAGGTGTTAAAACCGGCTGATAAAATGAACATTAACAGATCATTGGGATTTATGGTAACACTCAAGAATAACTAAAGGAAGGCAAAAGAGAAATAGCTGAGTTCGTAGCTGTGGTATGTAATCTGTTGCTTAAAGCTTAATCCAGAGAAATGGAAGGTGACAAGCATGATGCTAGTTTTTAAAAGAGCATCCTGGGGTAGTAGTAAGCCTGATTCCCTTTTGTACAAAGTGGTAGAAACAGCAGTAAAGAGTGGAATTGGTGGACCTATGAACATATGTGGGGATAGTCAGCTTCTGTAGAAGGAAATCATGCCTTGTGAACCTGTGAGACTTTTTGAAGGAGTCCCACTGAGTATGTGGACAAGTGGTAATATTACTGATAACATATTTGGTTTTCTAGAAACTTTCAACAAAGCCAAAAGCTCTTAAGAAAGGAAGTTGATGTGGGGAGAGAGGGAAGGTCTATGGTTTCCCATCATTGGTCAGTCCTCAATCTACTGAAGAAATAAGTTGATTTTCTTGGTGGGGAATTGTGTCCAACATATTCGTAAGTAATTTGGAAAAGGGATAAGTGGTTAAATAACAACAATTTGCTGATGATAGAGTTAATCAGAATAGGAAAAAAAATACTACAGTGACCTGAGGAAAAGTTTTACTCTGAATGATAAAGTAGTTGAAATGTAATGGTAATGCAAAGTAGTGCACATGGGAGAAAGAATTTCACATGTACAATGACAGGCTCTAAGTTTTACCATTATGATTCAGGAAAAAAAATGTGGGTAACAGCTCACTCTGCAAGGAGTCAGAAAGGCAAGTGTGAAATTGGGAATTAATAGGAAAGAAATAAAGAAGCAAAGCAGGAAATACCTTGCCTCTTTCTGCAGCCTAAACTTTGTGGTTTTAGTCCTTCCAATTCAAAAATGCTAAAATGGAATGAAAAGGGTACAAAAGATGTCAAGGTCAAAGGTGTGAAATGGCTTCTGTTCAAGAAAAGAGTAACTAGATTAGGACTTAACTAGATTAGGACTTTTGGGGCTTGAAAGAAGATGACTTAGGCAGGATGTCGTGGAGCCTGTAAAATAGTGGATGGCATGGAGGAAGCTAATAGGGAACATATGTTCGCTCTTTTTTCTATTACAAGAAATAGAGGGGAACAAATGAAGTTATCATGTGGCAAGTTCAAAACAAATAATTGGAAGTATTTTCTTCCTCAATGCATAATTAAATTGTGGAACTTGCTACCACAGAATGTAGCAGAGGGCAAATGGGTTCCAAAGAGAGTAAGATGGATCAGTGGAAGAAAAAATTCTCAGGCTACTAAATATGAAGAAGTCATCTCTCACTCAGGATTCCTTGAAGCAGAGAGAATATTCTGGGGCTCTGTCAGTCATGTTCATACTGCTGCTCACTGCCAAAGGCAAAATAGAAGGCTTGAAAGGACCTTGGTCTGACTGAATAGAAATAGTGAATGTTAATTTTGCTACAGGTTCAGGGCAAAGGAAGAAGAGCTAGACATATATTGTGATCTGCGGGTGCTGGGATTGTTTTCGCAATGAAACAGGAGAAGCAGGCTATTTTATTAGAATTTGAAGCTTGCCGGGATGTGCTCTTTAACCTGTAATGCCCCTGGCTCGTGAAACTGGATGATGTTATAATAATTGACAGTAATGTATTGATCTCTGCCAGGATATCAATATTTACCTTTTTATTACCTTACGCCTATTAAATGAGCATCCTGACGTACTCTGTGTTTCAGTGGTGAATTAAGTGTTTATTACACAAGCTACTTTTGAGTTGGTTCTGAATAGATGTCTAAATGTTTAGATTATGAATGGTACATCAGTATGCGTGTGGCTGGTTGCCATGGTTACATGACAAAACACAAACTATTGTTCTGAACCAGAACATGACTGACTGGTTTAAGAAATTTAACATTCCCTAACACTCGTATGTCTGCTTGTCTGTGTACAAAGTTAAGTTTGGCATTGCGTTATAATCCTGAAGCAGAACATGGGGAATGGTGCTGATGGTGGTGTTGCTGGGGAACAGAATATCCCACTTCTATCAGCCCTGCTTCTAGGGCTGAAGTTACTATATCAGCATCTGATAAGCTCTGTTACTATTACAATTAGAAATTGCTTTTCTGGGGCTATCTTTTCCTCTGATCATGTCATAAAAACCAGTTCTTTCTGGTAATCAATGCAAATCTTTGAAAGCCAGTTGACTGTAGTACCTTGGAGGTTTCAGTCTGCTATCTACTACTTTATTTGTCTGTGTTACACATACAAAAATCTGTGTACTACTAAAAAACTGCATACATTTATTTATATGTGTGTGTGTGTATATATATATATATGTAGTGTGTATCTATATATATGTATATAAAAGGTTCTGGAGCTATTTCTTTAATTTGATGGTTTAGATTTTATAGAACATCTTGAGAACAACATAATTCTAAACAGTATATTTCACTTATTTTTAAAAATCAAAACCCACAAAAGGTTCTTCACATTTTTGAGAGCAAATTGCCAAAACAAATATCATCACAAGCTGGGAACTGAAAGATGAGAGTGACAAATGACTACAAACCATGAGAATTGTGCTGTTATTGGTTAGAGCGTGGTGCTGCTTATGCCAAGGCCACAGGTTCCATCCCCGTACAGGCTGCACTGAGGGTTGGACTAGATGATCTCCAGAGGTCCCTTCCAACCTTACCATTCTATGATTTGAGGGAGACGGTGCTCGCGTGTCCTTATAGAAGTCATTTTAAATACTTAATCACTTTCTTGATTTTTGCCAACTCAGATTAGTAACAAGATCTCTTAAAATTTGTATTTTTGGAGAATGTGTATGTTTGAAGATCTAGATGCTATGAATGCATTGGAATGTATATATTGATTGATATTTTGCACAGCAAGATACTAAGACTATATGAAGAAAGAGGAAAGAAAGTGAAAGTTGTGCAGGTCCACACAGATGACTTTACTGAGTGTTCTGTTTTTTGAAAAGTGGTTTGATAAACTGAAACTCTTGCAGTTTTTTTCATTAAAATTAAATATGTTGAGTAATTTTACTTTTAACAATTAATATATATCTACCTGATTGGCAATGTCCATTTTCATTTAGCTGGTTTACTGGATCACATCTTAAATTCAGGAAAATGGAGTTACTGTATTCTATGAAAAAAACCTTTACAGTCTTGTAGAAGTTGCATAAAGAAATGAAGAAGACAGGACTGATGACTCCTTTAGGCATAGAATTAAATCAGTTTTGTAGTAGTCATGAAAAAAATTACAATGCATTTCTATGTATTAATTCATTTTATTGTTTTGAGGCCAAGATGTTCAGCTGGGATGAATATTTATCTGGAATTTTTTGGACAGGAAATAAGGCAGAAGTCTTATTACTTTGTTTTTAAGCATAAACAAAGTCGGAATTTTCAGAAGCATAAATATTTTCTCTGCAATGTAGGCTTAAGAATAACTGATTTGGGGGGAATGCTAATAATGAATCCTTTTTGTTTACTACAAGATTCAAGAGGAAGAATCTGTCATATAATCATTCTTATAAAAATAAAGCAACCTCTCCCCTAAGCACTCACTATTTACAGCTGAATGTGCAAAAATCCTGTTTATATTGCTTGATAGTCACCTGATACGTTCAAATTCAAAATCAGGAATGGAGGACTGGGAGGTTTGAGTACTGATGCTATTTCACTGGAATTATTTGATGATGATGTGCTAGCATTTAAAAAAGAGAAGCTGACACCTAGCTTGTTGCGCATCTGTTGTACATGTTGTACCCTTCAAGTGGCCTTTGCTGATCTGCAGCTCCATTTAAGCAATTCTTAGTTTTACTCTGATAAGAAGCTAATGGAGTTCCTTCCCTGTGATATAGTCAAATATTAACCATAAATAGTGCAAACAGGTTAGCTGTTGGGTTCATTGAGAACATGCATTAGAACAGGTTTACTTGAAAAATCCATTTTATAAAAACTTTACAAAAATATTTTTGTAAATCTTGGAGAAGTCAACCTGCATATCAGCACCTTTCCAAAAAAATTCAAACTAAGCACTAGAACTACTTTAGATCTTAAATTATTGTAAAACACAGGTAAAATAAGGCATTTTTTCCAGCTTGGCAGCCATGATGAGCTTGTCCTGAAAACAGGATTTTTTTCTGAGTATACTGGACTTGCCCTGATAGGTTTTTTGGCTTTTTGGTTACTTAACAAAGAATGTGTTAAAGTCAAGCACTTACTCTTTTCCATTTCCTTCCTGATAGCTATGGCGTGTTGCTTTGGGAACTGCTAACAGGAGAAGTACCATTCCGAGGAATTGATGGCCTTGCAGTAGCATATGGTGTTGCCATGAATAAACTTGCCCTTCCAATCCCTTCTACATGTCCAGAGCCTTTTGCCAAACTCATGGAAGGTAAGCCAGCTGTAGCGCGAATACCGTCTGTGCTTTTTCTCGAGTGCTATGGAGCATTGCCTGCTGGTGTTGGTTTTGATATGTAAGAGTACAGATTTCTCAGATTTTTTTTTTTTTTTAAGTGGTGCAAGTTATTTTGGGACCTCTCCATGGCGTTGTGCTGTGACACATTAGTCTTGTAATAGACTGATTGTAAAAGAAATTCCCTTCCCTTTTCTTGTTTGCTTGTTTTTGTCAGCAGGCTTTATGGTGAAAATGGGAGCTACTGCTGTCATCCTTAGGCTGTTTATATTCCAGTAGTGAAGATACACTGGCAGCAAGATTTCACTTCACTATTTTAATATAGCTTGAAGTCTTCACTTGTTTTGAAACTTGTAGCTTGAGCACCTTCTAACCATTGTCCGGTCGTTTTGGACTGAGACTTCATCCAGCTGACGTTTCAGAGAGAGGGTTTAGATGTGGCTTTGACATCTGAAAATGACCCAAATGTTCAGTCAGCATGGTATGTTTTTTCTGCTTTGTGTGTGGCGATAGTTCCTGCCCAAAGTGGGCTGTTTATGAATGAAATACCAGAGGCCGTCAGCAAAACTGCTGTAGTTTCTAAAAGGATCCAGTGTGGTAGCTTTTGGGATGCACTTAATTGAGCTGGACTGCTGGCTATCGCAACTATTTGCACGTCAGTCCCCCTTTTAGATGTTCCACTGGGAGGAAGGAATACTTTTTTACTGCTTCTTTTCCTGAGGTTTTCCAAGTGTTTTTACATACTAAACATTATCGTCATCTGGCAGAAAATGTATTTAAGTAAAGAGAAGTCAAACATATATTTACAGCCTCAGTGATGAAGTAGTGAGACTCAACACAGAACGGACAGTCTGTCGCTCCCAGTGGTGCTTTTAGCCCCAAGACAGGATTTTCTTTATGCAAGAAAATGTGCCAGATAGGTTTCTCTGTTTTATAATGTTTTTGCAATTCCCTAGTCTTTTATTGTAGGTTTTTGATCTTAACTGAAACCTATAATTCCGCGTGCTGTTTTGCTAAAAAAAAGAAACAACCTACAGGATAGTAAACAGCAGCAGAGTTGCAGGTACAGTAACTGGGAAGCAATGTAAAGTAAAAAACTGCATCGAAAGAGTGTGTGGGACTGACAGCTCTGTGCCAGGGTATTTTAATTTGACAGGACCCCCTTAAAAAGGGGGGGGGGCTCTGGATTTTCTTTTTTTTTTTTAATATGATATGCCTGTTGATGGGGTTAAAAATAATGCCCTCTATTGGGAAAGTCAGGTAGAGGCATGTGGCCTCAGTTTGAACCCAGCATCGTAGGGTAAGTCTGTGTGGCTTTGAAATGCTTGGCTTCAGCAGGGGCAGGGAGCAGAGGAGAACAGGCAAATAATTACTCCCTGCCCCTTCACCGAATCTGTTTTTCAGAGAGGCCGTTTCCTTTCCCCGTGAACTCTTCCCCTTACTGCTGCTTTTACTTCTGAATTACTGCCCCGGTGGTCTGCACAGAGACAACAAAGCTGAACTTTCCCTCGTCACAGAAAAGATTTGTATGTTACAACTGTCCTCATTAGTGCAAATAATGGCAGATCTAGGCCTGGGAAAATAAAAGCCACGGGCCACCTGCATAGTTATCCTGTTCACTCATTCATGTATTTGGCTGGCTCCAGCATTTTGTTTTACTTTGGGTCATGTTTGCTTTGCCATGCTTAAAACCTGGGGTAGAGGGGCAGGGATTATGCCACTGACAGTCCAGCTGTATCACCCATTGCTGCTAATTGGTCAGCAGCAGGGGAGCTTCAGAGCACTCTTTGACATCCTCGGTTTTCTACCGCAATAAGAGAAGCAATTTGAAAGGCATAAACACAAATGGGTTCTAGTTTATGCCTCCTGGAACCTGATCAGATGCTTAAATATGGGTATCTTGATACACAGTTGCAACACTGAAGTTCTCCAAAACAAAACCAAGCCTCAGCAGTCATACAGATTTTGTCTTTGTCTTTTTTTTTTTTTTTTTTTTTCTTTTTTAGTTGCAGCTGCTTCTTGGAATGAATATTTCAATCCACAAAAGTGAAGAATGAGTGGATGCATTCAGCATCTAGTTGGACCTGTGACACTCTGCTTTAACATTATTAAAAAATTTTTTTGGTCATGTCCTGCAAAAACATTCTTTTAAGATTGCTTCCTGTTTTCTAAATATAAAGACTGAGAAGTTTTTATAACATTTTTTTATAACTGTTTCCTTGCCTCTTCCTGTGGCAACATGTATGTTGAAACCAGTGGCCATATAAAGGGATGACTGTTCCGTGCGTATGGAGAGAGATCTACATGTTAGTTTAACTCATGCACAAAAGCTCTATTTCCTAGCTGTTAGGAATATACTTGAATGTTAGTTTTTTTCTGTTTGATTCTTGTCAAGTTTTGGCATGCACAAGTCCTGCAGTACTAAAAGGAGTAAGGATACATGTTGAGCAAGAACTTGTGTAAATGCCAGTACGAGATAATATAGAACTAGAAACTGATGTCTTCTGCAGAAGTAGACATATGGGTGAAGGTAGGGGGGAGGATTGAATGAGTAAGAATTTCTCTTGAAAAGCGTTGCTAAGTTAAACATTTTAACTTAGTGGCTTTTTAAAAACAGGATCTTGATGATTTCAAAGCTTGAGATGTTACTCCATGCCATTTTCTATTTCCATGTCTGCCTTCAATATTCATTTCCCATCAGTTCAGGAATGCCTTTTGCATTATTGCAAGTTGAGCTGCTTGTTTTAGTAAGATCAGTACCTTAAAATCTGTAACTAGAACTCTCTAACTGGTTACATCTTTGCATTAGATTATAAAAGGAAAGGCTTGTTTATCAATTTTTCTCTTACAAAAGAAAAGCCTGATCAAACTCAATCAAATTTCACTCAAGTAAACTAATTTTTTAAAAAAAGTTCAAGAAAACCCCAAGTACACTATTTGCTGTCATTATTGACTTCCATTTCCTTTTTCACTCAAGTTATGCTTTTGCAGGAAAGATTTTCAGCTCAGTGGGAGAGATTAATAATAGCTTAATTTATAGGGTTTAGCATTAGGAACACTAATAGATACCCTTTTGCTCTAAGGCTGTGATAGTCATTCAAGTTAACTCTGCAATTAAGTACAATAAAAGAACTGGGTACAAAAGAGTTTTATGTAGCATCTGTTTTCTTTATGAGTCAGCATATGGGACATCCACCAAAAGTAGTGTCCACTTTATGAGAACTCACAATTTAAACCAAAATTTTAAAGAAAATTATTTGATTTTTAAAGGATTCATGAATGAGTATCTTTCTGTAAAATCGGTAAGCCTCTACTTCATTTGACGTGTTATTGCAGTGGAACCTAGAGACCAGGTAGTTTGAGATCTTCAGTCACACTGGCTGTTGTATACACATGAAAGCAGTGATTCCATACTCGTCCTAAAACTGGACAATGGCCAATAAAAGTGAGAAATGGGGAAGGCAGGGTGCACGCCATTCTTAGCCACAGGGGATCGGTAGAGTACTACATAGCCTGAAACCTCCTTACTAATAGAGATTCTTAACAGTCTTTGTTCTGTTCTAGATTGCTGGAATCCAGATCCACACTCTCGGCCATCGTTTGCTAGTATCCTAGACCATCTCACCGCCATAGAAGAATCTGGTTTCTTTGAAATGCCCAAAGATTCCTTCCACTCCCTGCAGGAAGACTGGAAACAAGAGATTCAAGAGATGTTTGATCAACTCAGAGCCAAAGAGAAGGTAAGTAGAGAAAAATATTCCATGTTTATTCTTTTATGATTCTCCCATTTTGTAATCTAAAAAGGGATAATCTTTTAGTGTGTCCCAGAGTTGATTTTTTTTTTTTTTTTTCTGTGCGTTATTGGAGTTTGTAGTAAGTCCTAGAACCGATGAGAAGTGATAGTGCACGCAAGGGCTGAACCATGAGCAAAATAGGTTTCTACTTCCTAGCTGCTGTTCTTTCTGACACTGTAGTGAGTTTTCAGTATACATTGTGCGAACGACTATGATGGTTTGTCTTCATTGTTTAATGTATCTGGTAACTATTTCAATACTAGCTATCTTAACTGAGATACCCAATGCTAATTTGTTAACAATAATAATAAGAAGGGTAATTTTAGCCTGTATGCTTCAGCAAATATTGCAGACTTGGTTCTGTCAGGTTTGTATTTCCCAAGTTTTGGACGCAGCCAAGGAGGATAGAGAGCTACAAAGTCAATGGGTACAACAACAGTTATAATTAAAATCGACCTTGGGAAATAGCAGGCAATGAAGACGCTAACAGGAGTGAAAGGAAACATGGCTATCAACCCCAACAAGTAGAAGCTAAATGAAAAGGATGAAGTTTAATTCAAATGCACTGTCAGAAAGCACAGCTTGCTATGTCTCTGTGAAGGTTCTTTGAGAGAATCTCTTCACAGTCATTGGTATAAAATACTGCACTGGCATCATTGAAGTAAGAATGTTTTTCCCTAAAAATATATACTTAACAAGTGGCCAACTTGATTTGGACTCAAAAGCTGGATATAGGTGGCAGAGAGGAGAAAAAAAGGAGAATTGGAGAAGAGAGGAGAGAAGTCCCACAACAAGCCTTAAAACATTTCTATGTATTACAGCTTTTGGAAAGTAGTAGGCATTTTCCTGCTATGCTGTATGTTGTACTGGTGCAACTTGAAACATGTAGTTGAGTGCTTGTTCAACAGACAAACAGAAGCTGAAACAGCTGGACTGCTGTTTGGTTCCAGGTACCTGTATTCCTCTGTAGCAATCAGGAAAGAGAATTTGATATCCTGTTCACCTCAGGAGTTAAACTTTTCAAAACTCTTGAGTAATAACATAGGTAGCAATGATATGATATATTACAAAAATAATAAATCTATCAGATAAGATATTTCCAAACTACAAGTAATACAACATGAACTCTTCAACTTTTACCTTTTGCAATAGAATTGGCCAACTGTAGAAAATTATTCTGAATGCTGAATTCTAGCCCTTGTAGAGGAAGGAGAGGAGTGCAGTGAGAAGAGCAAAGGATTTGGAGTTCCCGGGGACAGTTAATTCCAGATTATTCATTTTGTCAACAAAGGAAAAGTTGAAAATTTTGCCTTATGCTGCTTTATTTTTAAGGAGCAACCTAATGGAAATGACCTTCTGATGATGTTTTATTGGTTTATTTTATGTTAGAGCTGGGTTTTTGTGCTCTTGAAAACAAGTGCAACTCTTCTAGATTTAACTCGCTTGGAATTTGATATTCATTATTGGGTTAGTGATAATGCTTTTCACAAAATATGAATTGTGGAGACTTGTTCTCTGCCTATGCCTATGTTAATAACATCGCCTACATTTGGAAAATACTGATGTCTGAGTATACAAATATCCAACATATTTTCTGATGGCACTGAATTTAGAGTTCAGTACTTTTTTTCTTTAAACAAACATTCTAATTTAGTATCCAAATTTTAATTCCTAATGGTAAGAATATTCACTGGTTAGTTCAAAGCAACACTGACTATCAAAGTTAGAATTTCAGTCATTTAAATAAGATTTTAGCCTTTTGAAAGGTACCTTATTAACCCCTCTAGAAACTGAATTTCTCTGTTTAGCTACAGATCTGATAATTGATGGACTCAATCAGGCTCTTTTCTTGTGGGCTTTACAAAAGCAGCTGATTTGAAGACGGCTTTGAATGGCAAGCACAGAAATCCTTCAGAACTGTTTTACATCTTTGGCTTTCAAATGAGTCTTTGAACAGTGGCGCAAGGGCGCTAGTAACACTGTGAGCCCAAATCATTGCTACTGAACCTTCAGAATGGGAAAAACTAGTTTTAAACCTACCTTGTGACCTGTGAATTTCTTCCTTCTTCTTTCTGATCTGCCTGCAGGAGCTACGCACATGGGAAGAAGAACTGACTCGTGCAGCCGTCGAACAGAAAAATCATGAAGAATTGCTACGACGGCGGGAACAGGAGCTGGCAGAACGTGAGATTGACATCCTGGAAAGGGAACTCAACATCATCATCCACCAGCTATGCCAGGAGAAGCCTCGGGTGAAGAAACGCATGGGGAAATTCAAGAAGAACCGGCTCAAGTTGAAAGATGGCAATCATATTAGCCTCCCCTCAGGTTGGTAACATCTTAGGCAGTGTCAGATGAAATGGCAGAAACAGGTGAACTCTAGCTTTGGTGGTTTATTTGCGCTGATATGTAAGTGTTAGAAAATGCTGGATATGCTTAGGAAAAACATAGCTCTTTGACCATCAGGAAACTAAATTTGATGCTCTTGAGTCTGATGTTCCCCAAAGTATGAAGGCCAGAAATGAATTTGAGGTTAATAAATTAATAGGTAGTTCACGGTAAAGATATTAGTGTTGTGGTTTAGCGCAGTAATAATCCAGATAGTCAGTTCAATAAACTAAGTACCCCAAATTTATGGGGATTCCTGCTGTGGGAATATCTTGCGTAATGCTGCAAAAGAAACCACAATCTACTGGATTTTTTGGTGGAGAAATCTGGTTAAAAGATTATTGAAAACATGTTGACAACTGTGGGATTGCAGCATTATGCTGCTAGTTGATAGGTAAACCCAAATTATCACACAAGTGACATCTACCATCACCTTTTTGGAAGAAATAATAAATATTGGTCAAGTGTTAGGAAAATCACTCTCAAGAATGAAGATGGTAGTTTTCAAAAATAGTGTGTCCTTGGCATTTCTGCTAAGGGTTTTGTATGGAGACTCAACTACATAAAAGAACAAAAGAGAATGAGTTTTGTAAATCACCCAAGGTTCACTGCCATCTTAAGGATGATGACTTATGCTGTGTTCCTTGTCTTCTAGGGGGGAGTGGGTGTTCAGAAGAGCAATGATGATAAATAAGCTATGCTTTTCTTTTTCTTTCACCTTTTGCTGGTATTTTTGCTTAGCTCAAGAAACTTGGAGAGATACAAATGAAAGGGAAAATAATACAGGGATATATTTGGCATAAGTGTGAGTCAACACATGGGCATATATGCCCATACTTCTTAATGAGTGTAAGTTCAAATCTTTGGCCTGAAGTAATTGCGTATACAAAGGGGAGATAATGGTTAGCTGCCAAACTTAATTTCTACATAGATCCTATAAATTACACTCTTCACAAGTTACCATAAAGGATTTTTTTTTCTTCCATTAAAAGAATAAATTTTAACTGTATTTTTCTTGTTTTGGTTTGAAATTTTGTCTTCTGGTAAACAGATTTCCAGCATAAGTTTACTGTGCAGGCTTCTCCAACGATGGATAAAAGGAAAAGTTTGATCAGTAGCTGCTCCAGTCCTCCTGCAAGTCCTACCATTATTCCCAGACTCAGGGCTATACAGTGTAAGGAACTCAATGTAATATTGAATATGGGAAATGTACGGTCTGTCGGTGTGGTAAGATGCCAAGATCCCTATTTAGTATGGGACTGTAAGAATGTTCCTAATATTTCCATTGTGCCCTTCATGTATGCATTTAGAGGGAGAAAGATAGAGGGAGGGAGGAGCTAAGTATCTTCTTCATTGGAATTTGAGCTTTACTTACCAGGTTTTTGAAATATTTCTGCTTGATTATGTAGAAAATTTATTTCTAGAGTGCACAGACTAATTTTTAAAACCTAAATTTACAAAATAGATCTCTGAAACATTGTTGAAATGAATTAAGGTACTGATAGAAGGAAAAAAAAAGGCACTTGACATATAAGAATGAAGTTCCCTTAATGATGCAGAATATGGAGACCAGCATGTATGAGAAGCATAAATAGAATGCTAACTGATGTTTAGTGCTTGTATTGGATAACATGAGACTTAGAGAAACCAGTGATGAAATAAAGCTGTGAAGCCTGACTTTACTCGTTTTGATGGGACCTAGTCGTTGGATCAATGTTGATTGGTGAGGGTTATCAGAAAAGAATTTTTATTACCATTCCTCTTCTGGCCTGTGTTTTATTATTTACTTTTCTGTGGGACCAGTTCTTTAATCTGTTCATCTGTTTTCCCCAATTTTCCTCTGCTTTTCCCACTTTTAAAGTGACTCCTGCTGAAAGCAGTAAAACATGGGGACGAAACTCGGTCCTTCCAAAGGAGGAAGGAGAGGAAGAAGAGAAAAGAGGCCAGAAGAAGAAAGGACGCACTTGGGGACCAAGTTCTCTCTGTCACAAGGAGCTAGGTGCAGGAGAAGATGGGTAAGAAGAGAGGGCCTGGGATCAGACTGGTTTCCAGGTTCTTAAACTGGTTATCAGCGTTGGTTCACAAGATGTTTGTGTGATCTCTTGCAAGCACTTCTTTGCTGACATAATTTATTTACTGTACCAGAGATGTTAGAGTTTCAAAACAGAATACAAAAACGGATTGTATTCAATCCCTTGCAAGATCCCTGCACAGTCATTCTGTTTTCACTATGTCTGCTATTATGTTATGTCTATTTTTAAGCAATAGACTCTTAAAGTAGTTAAGACTTTAAGAGACTTAAGTAGACTCTTTCTCCTTAGCTGTACTAAGCTATTTCTCCGGTAATTTTTCTTCACTTTCAGGCTCAGCTTTCTACAGTTTCATCTCGTATCTGAACATGTTTTTTCTCTACTTCTTGGCTATGCTTTTTCTTCTCCTGCATGCTGTTATTAAAAAGCATGCAGTAGAGTCAGGCAAATATCCTCTCTTTGGCCTTTTAAAAAGGATACTTGTACCTTGAGTGAAATGGTACTTAAAACATAGGAACATTTGAGTGATGTTCTAAGAGAACTTGAGAAATTTGAATGCCTTCAAATTTTACTGAAATTTGAAGCTTTTTCACTGCTACATTAATAGCTTGGCATTTGCCATATTTTAACAGGAGAATAAGATAATTGGTTATAATTTATCTTTAATATTATGAGCTCAGATGTGAAACTCAAGGGAAATAGATGTTTACATAATGCACTACTGTTGAAGTCCTCTGCAAGAGGACTTAGATCTCAGTAGTCTAAGGACTATATTTTGCCTTAAAAGTGCTCTTGATGCAGGGCAATGTGGAGGAAGTTTCTCTGGCTGCTGCCTACGTAGCATTTATCTGTTCTATACTTTAACTCATTCTTCAGAATTAAAACGAAATCATAACATTTTAGAATCAAAGATTATAAAAAAAGGGCAGGAAATCATTGAAGTTGGTATAAAAATATTTCTACTTCTTAAGTGTTTTTAGAATTCTGGGAATAAACCTGTTCAGTTTTTCATTTCTTACCAAACAATTTGAAGCACTGAATTGCTTTTGGGCACAGGCAACTGGAAAGGAGTTGCTTGCTAGGAATTGCTGGCTTGCTAACCATGGTTGTTATTAACATTACCCCGTTCTCTCCAAAACTGAGGGGCTCTCTAGTGTTCATAGCTTTCTCCAGGGAGACTCAATAAGACCATGGCTTTTTGCAGAGCATCGGAAACATGATGGCAGTGTAGTTAATGTATAATGAACCACTTCTCATTGAGATCATCCTAGATTGCAGGCTGTTTAAAAGGAGGAGATTTGTGTTGCAGTAAACATTAAGGACTCAAATGTTAGTGCCTGCTGTTATTATTATTCTAATTTGGTAGGAGCAGGGGGATTAAAATTGGAGTTAAGTGAAGAGCTACACTTAGCTTAAAATATCCTATCTCCATTACATAGTTCTGGTAGCAGCTTTCCTGCTGTTCTAGCTGTTTACACAACTCTGTGGCCAAGGCAACTTAAATCTTTTATCTTTTTCATCACTTTCCATGTGTTCTTCACAGGAGATAATCCTGAATTTGTGCAAGGATTACATTATGGGGATTACGGTGAAATTCTCTTCCTTGAGTAAACTGACTTATAATTAAAGTTAAGTAAAGCCAGTCATGAAAAATGACGGAATGATTATTCAGCGTTCTGTGTCTATCTTTGAACATAGATAATATGCACAGCAGCAGAAGGCCGATACGATGAACTGCTGAGACTGCAGAAGCTTTAGGTTGGACTAGTGCTATGACAGTTTAGTTACAGTATATGTTACGTGTTTAAGGTTATATGATGAAATGTTTATTGTCTTAAATTTGTCTTTTGTCTTTATTGTGCTTTAATTTGAGTTCTGCATTGATTAGCCTCAGCCTGTTGCTATGAGTGGCACAAGTGATTTTTTTTTTCTACTTAAGTTTTCACTTTAGTCGTGTTACTGATTTTGCTGAAGGTGACACCAGATTTGTGGTAGCCACAGTCCTTTAACTATTATCTCTTCAAATTCTGTGAGGTGTGAGGTGACAGTCAAGTGTAGTGCAACAAATGACGCAATACCCTTTCCACTACTTAATATGAATAGATTACAGGTAAGAAATCCATAGGTGCTTGAGTGGTCCTGTTGGTGACTAAAATAGTTTTGCTGCCTCTGCTTTCGTAGCATTTCGCTGAAGGGTTAACAGGTGATACAGCCATAGCAGCGATGTGCTCTGGGAGTGCATGTGTTGAATTGTTTCCAGACGCACCCTACTGTCTGCGAAGAGGATGTGCAGCTATCCTTGGCACGGGTCTTTGGAGTTCCCTGGCAGTGTTGCTTGTAACTGGGTAGAAGGGGAAGAGAAGAGAAAAAGAGAGAGAAGGGACAGGCAAAAAAAAAAAAAAAAAAAAAAGAGAAAGAAAAAAAAAAAAGAAAAGAAAAGAAAAAAAGAAAAAAAAAAAAGAAAATCACCCTAAGACAGATTTAGAAAGCCTTCGAATTATTCCAGTAACTTTCTGTCTTTCTATTCAGAGTGAGTTATGCTTTGTCAGTGACAGGAGACCTTCATGGTCATCTTTCTTTCCCTTTTTAACAAGGGAATACTATGAGAAGTCATAGGGAAGTAGACAAAGGTGATGTGTCCTGCTCTGCAATAAAGGACAGTTCCCAAGACACTGCAGATGCTATGACTGTAAAGTGAAGGCTAAACTGAAGATGACTGCTGCCTGTCACTCACAACTCTGCTGTTTGCCATCTGTGCATGCAGACAACAGAGCACATTCCTGCCTCCAGGAAAATACTCGCTTCTTCAGTAATGTCTTACCTACGCTGTCACAGCTTTGACGTTTACTTTTAGAGATGATCAAACTGCTAACAGGGTTCATTTTCACTCACCAGCTTATCCTTAATGTTCTGCCCTCTTTTTATGGTATTTGTCCTAACTACGCAAGCTTTACGTTTGGATAAGTCAGATACAAGATGTGTAGTCTGCCAGGTGTCATCACATAGCTGAGTGTCCTGTGGAGTGAAAGGATCAGGACAGAGACTTACGCTCAATTGCATTTCTGTTGTGAAGTCGCATGGCTGGCTGTGTTGACAAGTAGGATTCAGCGTTGTGCTGGCAGGATTCAAGTTCACAGCAGTATGCTGCACGTGCCAGAACGGTTAATGAGGAGAAAATGCTGAACTTTCAAGACAGATGAGAACTGTACAGGATGCTTTTAGTGTAATCTGAAACTATTCCTGAATGTTGGGAATAGTAAGAGCATCTGAAAGGTAATGTCTAAAAAATAGTCATCAAACAGCTGAACATCTGCTGAACCAAGTTTAAACTTTTTGATCTTGCCACAGTAATACAGTTCTTTGGTGACAAGCTGGGCTTGCTGGTTAGCTAGAGAATAGAGGTAAACTGCATACCAAAGCGAGGAAGACTAACATAATAAAACCTTGAAATCTTGGGATGGAAGCCATCATAGAAATGCAGAGTGATTCTGGTAAAAAGTGAGAATCATGAGAATTCATTAGAGTCCTTCCCGTACAGAGAGAGAAGGATATGAGAAAATACATGTTATACATCAGATGATGTTGCTCCTTTCATTCAATTTCTGACCGTCTTAAGTGCATACTGCCTTTTCAGCAAGTGTGGTGTGTTTCATATCGGAGTTTGGAGAAGCCACCACAATTTTTCCTGTTCCAGCAATATTGATAGTTGAAGAAAAATTGTCAGAAAGATGTGCCACTTACTGCTGCTGTTTCTCATGTCGCAGAAGTAGTGCAGGAAGTAAATGGGATGTTGGTAATGAATTCCTATGAGTGGAGACTGCTAATGAGCTCAGGTGCCAGGTGAAATGCCTTTGAACTCAGTTGACTTCAAAGTAGGGTTTTTTTTTTGGTCTGTAAAAGCAACAGTGATGTAATATGTAGTGTTAAATTAGCTATTTTCCCATAGTTTATTTAATTATCTCTTTTAATTATCTCTTCTTTGTGGAGTGTTTTCTTCAGAGGGAAAGATATTGAGGCTTGTAATGTAGAGGCATGACTCTGTTTCTTGTAATGTCTAGCATATCTTATTCCTGGTGAGTGATCTTTGACTTTCATTGTTCATTTGTATTTCACATGGAAATATTTTTGGAGATTTTTTTTGGAGATTTTTCTTTCCCTCCTCCTGCTGAATATTTATTTTTTACCTGCCATGATAAGTCTGCCTTGATTTAAAAAAAAAAATGTTTCATCTAATTTCTACAGCGTCTAAATAATCTACTAAAATGGTCCTTTGTTCCATTTTGCATTCATCATAATGATGAACTGAGATCCTTTGACTGCATGTTGTTTAAAAAAAAAAGAAAAAAAAAAAGAGGGGGCTGTATTTTAAGATACTGTAAAGATACTGTAAAATGTCTTGCCACAGCAGGGCATTAAAGCTTTAATATAAAGTTAAAGTAGATACATGAATGCCCTAAACAGAGCAATAGAGAATATAGGTGGCAGGAATTAAGTTTGTTGTGCGCACTATACGTTTTCTCCTATCTTTCTATTTCAGTCTGAAAGCTCTGGTAGAAGGATACAAACAGTGGTCATCCAGTGCTCCAAACCTAGGAAAGATCCAGAGAACTGTGCCTGCTTTTCCAGGATTTACCAGCTTAGCGGAGATGGGTAAAGAAATTCCCTGGACTTCATATCCTCATCCTCACTTCCATTCACGTTTAAATGAACTTCTTGTTTCCTGACCTTTACCTGGTACCTTACAGCAATGGTTTTATTTTGGTTGCATCTCATCCTTCTTTTATTCTTTGCAAAGTAGCTACTTTCTCATGTCTACTTTTGGATTTTTCAGTGTGTTCATCTCTCTTGCTGCCATTATCTGTCAAGCTAACAAGCTTCTCTTAATTTCCCTCTAGCTCCATGCTACCTCTCAATTAAATGTTCAACATAGGGACTGCTTACACAGTCTCATACATGGAGAAGTCCTTCTCATTTTCCTGCCTTTTTGCTTCTCATTCCCAAATATATAAATATACTCTGGAAGTAACAAAGGTAGATTTCTGAAATGATCTATGTTAATTGATCCCAAATATATCAATCTGTCATTAGTAAGTCTTCCACTTAGACAGTGTTTGTCGTTACTTGTCTTAGCCTACCTGTTTTGGAGAGAATGCTTTGGAGAGAATAGCCTGTTAGTATTTGGCAATTAGTAAATGGTGCTTGAGATGACAATGGTTGCATCTTCTGAAGAGAAATCTAATTTTCGTATATTTTTAAGATACCATGAAATTTATCAGTGAAAATGTTGCATCGTTGCAAAGTGTGCTTTCATTTGCTTTCTAGATGATGAAGACAGTGAATGTTTTAATGGAGAGGGCAAAGTGCACCCTTCACCTGGCCCCAACCAGTCATACCTCTGCATCCCATTTCAGAAGAATGAAGACTGGGATGGTCCTTCTAGTGATGCCAATGAGGAGTCCACCCCTGTGAACTCTGCAACTAGCACCCCACAGCTGACACCCACAAACAGCCTCAAACGTAGTGGCTCCCATCATAAAAGGTGTGAGATCGCTTTGCTTGGCTGTGGGGCAGTGCTGGCTGCTGCAGGACTGGGCTTTGACCTGTTAGAAGCAGGGAAGTGTCAACTACTGATTGAGGAGGAGCCAGAACCACCCAAGGAAGAGAAGAAGAAGCGTGACAGCATTTTCCAACGAGCTGGACGTCCACGTAGGAGCACTAGCCCACCCTCTAGGAAGATCTTCAAGAAAGAGGAGCCAATGTTGTTTCTAGGCGAGCCATCCACATCCCTGACCCTTCTTTCCCTGTCTTCCATTTCTGAATGTAATTCCACCCGGTCCCTACTGCGCTCAGACAGTGATGAGATTGTGGTATATGAAATGCCTGTCAGCCCTGTGACAGTCAAGGCTCCCTTGCCAGCCATTAATAACCCACTAGTCAATGTCCAGATTGAGAGGTTCAAACAAGACCCCAACCAATCTTTGACTCCCACGCATGTGACAGTCTCTTCCCACACCCAGCAAGGTGGGCACAGACGCACACCTTCTGATGGGGCCATCAAAGGGACTGGACTCATTGTCAATGGGTGCCCAACCAGTGGGTGCCCTTCCAGTAGCTGTTTAACTGGAACACTGGGAGCAGGTAGGTTTTCAGGCATCTTCCTTTTCCTTTTCAGAATAAAGTTTCCAAAATATAATTACTTACTAGGAAGTAAACGTATTGTGTATATAGCATCTGTTGTGATGCCCAGCCCACAAGGACTCACTGACACTATCTTTACACAAATAATGAACAGGAAAATACAATAATGGTGTATGTCCTAGCATCTCTATACTACAGAGCTCTCTTTCAGCATGTCTGTATTGTGAGGCACAGCATATTATTATTCCTTAGGCAAAGTTGTTATCAAGGTACAAATGTGTGTTTTTAGCAGTTGCTCAGGATTCTGCATCTATTGCCTTTATGCATTTTTTTGTGTTACAATTTTGCTGTTACAATTTCAGAGCAAATTCTTATTTTTAAGGCAGTTAAGTCTGGATCTCTGAAGCAGTTTGGGGCTGTGCCACTGTTAATAGTAGTCCTTTGCCAGTGAGAGGCATCTTCCTGGGTGTACTGTGTTTCCACTATTATAGTCTTTAAGAGGGCCTGTGGTCTGATAACTTAAATGCTTTCCTGTTTTCCCACTCTA
Organism: Rhea pennata; assembly: GCF_028389875.1. NCBI lineage: Eukaryota > Metazoa > Chordata > Aves > Rheiformes > Rheidae > Rhea > Rhea pennata. The sequence continues at coordinate 13,673,456 of NC_084667.1, read as the reverse complement.
GTAACTCAGGAGAAACAAAAAGGAGTAGGATATGAAATTAACTTAAATGCTTTCCTGTTTTCCCACTCTAGTAACTCAGGAGAAACAAAAAGGAGTAGGATATGAAATTAAAATCTGATTTAAGTAGACTTTTCCCAATGGCAGAACAGAATGTAATTGTATCTGTTGGATGAATCTGCAGTAGAATTTGGGTTAATGAAGCTGAGAATATTCATTAAAATAGAATCAATGAAAACTTAAAAGCGATGTGTTTTGGAGAAGAAAGAATAAAACTTTGCAGAAGTGTCCACACACTCTTTAGTCTGAGAATGAAGAAAACAAATGAGGCAATGCACAGAATACTCTGCCTGTGCTTGCCAAATGAAACAGGTGTTTCTTAATGTGTTCAGAACACAAGAAACAAAATAAAACAAAAAAAAAAAAAACAAACAGTAATTCACTTCAAATTGGTTTAATGTTACAGTTAAAGATACAGGGGTTGTGGATTCTGAATAGAGACTTTCTGCTTTGAAAATGTTTTCATAGTGTGTGTATAATAAGCTAAGATTTGTTGAAACTTTTTAGCAGTGATGTCTAACACATTTCCATCTTCTTTAATATTTTCTGTTTCGGATAGGTATATTAAAAACACCTAGTCCAAGCCGAGATCCAAATGAGGTTCCTCGCCTGCCAGACCCCAACCTTGTTTTTCCTCCAACCCCAAGACGATGGAATGCACAGCAGGACTCTGCACTGGAAAGACCCAAGACGTTGGAGTTCCTGCCCCGGCCGCGTCCTGCAGCCAGCCGGCAGCGGCTTGACCCTTGGTGGTTTGTGTCACCCAGCAATGCTAAGGGTGAATCTTCTGCCAACAGTTCAAGTACTGACACTCCAAGCAATCTTGACTCTTGTTTTGCTAGTAGCAGCAGCACTGTAGAAGAGAGACCTGGACTTCCTGCACTGCTTCCTTTCCAGGTGGGTCTTCCTGTAGAGGAGCGGACGCTGTTGGACATAGATGCTGAGGGGCAGAGCCAGGACAGCACCATTCCGCTATGCAGAAGTGAACTTAACACACACAAAGCTGCAGCGTATGAACTCAAGCAAGAGTTCTGGTCTTAGTACGAAATCCACTGGGGACAGTAAGCCCCTTTGAATTCAATCCTACTTCTTGCACTGAGAATGCACTTTGAAGACAGATGAAATGGAGGGATGCTACAGAGATCATATCATGGTGCTGCCTCTGCTGAAGATGTGTTTTCCGACTGCCTGATTTTTTTGTCCGCAGCTGGAAGTAACTTGGCAACTCAAAGATGCTGACTTTTGCTGTGGGGTTTTTCTGTAGTCTTCCCTGTCCTTACTGCAGTTTGAATCTGCAGTAAGCTAAAATTACCATATCAAAGTCTCTATTACTGGTAGGATTTGGCTCTTGCAGTATATTGGTAACTATCCTGGTATTAATCAGTATTTTCAAAACTCAAGTATTACACTACAGCAGACACTAGTGTTCAGTGTTTTCCCAAGGCTTCCAGGCTGGAAACAAGTAAATATCTGGAGACTAGCTTCTCTGAATTGTATTCAGATCACTAGGTAGGCCTGGGAATCATGGTGCCCCCACTGAAGGTGCAGAAGTAGCTACGTTATACTCCCTTGCCCTCGTCTGCTTGCATGACAGATGCAAGGTGGAACAGGTTGCCAAGGGAGGGTGAGGAGTCTCTGTTGATAGAGGGCTTTGAGAACAAATTAGACTGTCAGGAATGAATAGGTGTCGTTGATCCTGCTTAGAGGCAGGGTAGATGGACTTCGATGATCTCTTGAGGTCCCTCTCAGCCCTATTTTTCTATGACCCTATGCTTTCAAAATGATGAAGGGGGATGGTATGGCTGTTTACTCTTAACTAGGTTTTTTATTTTGAGCTTTGGATCCACCAGCCTTCTTCTTTTCCTGTATCCTAGGCTCATGGTCAAGCTGCCTCAGCTCTGGGAAGGGAACTGGCAGGCACTCCTCCTCTAAAGCTGTGCTGGCTTGCAAAAGCAAGTTCTTATGTGTCCCTCACTCTTTTTTTTTCTTTCTTTCTTTCGTATTTTTCTTCCTTTCTCATGCTTTTTATGAGTGGCCCTGGGTCTTGACACCCAAGACTGTTCTAATGCACACTGATTTTTGAGATGGAAACTGTTATTTGGTAGCTGGATTGTGCAAATAGGAATCAGAACAACTAGATTCTCTTTTATTTTGCCACTGACTCACTGTGTGACCTTGGGCAAATAATGTAACCTCTGTGCCTGAATTTCCCCATCTGTAAATAATAGGGATAATACCTACCTCACAGGGGGGCAGTTTAGGACATTTGTGATATGTATAAAGTCCTTTGAGATCTTTGTGTGGAAGGCACTATAGACATGTAAAACATTATTCTTGTTTAAAGTTGTAAAAAATCCTAACTCTGGAGCAGGAACAGGCCCCAGTCTTGAAGGAGGAAGTCACACAATTAAGGTGTGCCTAAGCTCACAGTTTTCTGTACAAAGAATGCAAGTGTCTGTGCCTGTACAATTATATCTTATTGGCTTGAATGAGAGTTTCACTCTTTTCCCAGCTTTGGCACTCTAAATAAGGGATGTGGCCTTTACTTTAGTATATTAGGGTAGTCTGCTTTATTGCAAGGTACAGCATGGCTGTTCACTCTTTTTATGCAGATCTGTGCTCATTTTGCTAGTATACTGACCAGTTGGGTGCAAATGACTGATTTGAGTGCTGTGCTCAGCCTATTAGGGAAGTCCTGTTGTGAAGACAGTGCAGTTGAATGCTTGTTTGCATCTGTTCAGCCCAGAGAGCATGAGCAATCAGATGTCTGTAACCTAATGTTAAAAACCAGCGTGTTTGGGGAAGGACTGTACTTGAATTTAATTCTGTGTTTGAGGGCTAAAACCAGCATGTTGCCATTGGTCAAGCGTGCCCCTTTCTCAAGCATATACAGTACATTATTATGTAGAAAGGGCATCACGATCTATGAAACATGGTTAATGGCAGATTTTTTGCTGCCTATCCCACTGAGTGCTCCAGAGCTAGCATTAATGATGCTACACTAGCAGCTTATTCTGGGTAGACCGTCTATGTAGACAGGGTATTCTGGTGTGTAGGTAAGATACTAACCTTAAAAAGAAATCTGATATTTCTGGCATTTATTTTGTTAAAAGTAGACTTTCAGCATTATTAATTCTTTTTGCTTTCCATTTCTGTAACCCTAGTTTGTTTGTGATCCAGATCCAGATTTTTTTTTGAAAAAAAAAAAAGGAAAAACACAAGCAGATGGTTAATTTTAATTGTACTGTAGAAACAGACTCAAGGCAAGCTCAGCCAGAGGCTGTGTCACAGGGACTGTGGAGATTAAAACTATCTAATATGCATAGTCTCCCTTACCCTTTTAAAAAATCTGAAACAAAATTTGATCAGCTGTTCTGAAGTGTAACGCTTTCCACTTTAAAAGATGTCATTAAAAAAGTCCTAGAAAGCAACATCTGCTCTGCAAAGACATCACCTTCTGTAGCTCTGTTCAAATAGAAATTAAATTTAATTTAAAGTCAGTTTGTTTGTTTGGAATGGGAGATTACCTTTCCAGGCTGCACTGTTTTCATTCAGCCTGGCAAGCTTCCTGCTAAGTTGGCCAGTTGCTTTAACAAAGTGAACTATAAATGTTTTAACCAGTTCCCAGTAAGCAAGATATCTCTAAAGCCCTATTATTCTGCCACCTCTTTTGCATAGGAAGGTTGAGAAGTTGAAAGGAAATCCCTTTCCTCTCTCTGCCTTTTAGATAATTGGTGAATTATCTAACTTGATGAAAGCGCTAGGCAGCTATCCTGTTAGAAGTATTTTGCTCTGAGGGCATCTGTCACTAACCGCAAATGGCAAAGAAACAAGGTAGGACAGATGAGAAGGAGTCAAGGATCCAGATCAGGGTCTCCTACCTAGATACTCCCTTTTACTAAGCTGTCAGAGAAACTTGGTAGGAGCCACAGGGATTTTCTAAAGCACTCCTTGGACACAGTTCTCCTCTTTGAATCTAGCATGTGAGGTGAAGTGAGGTAGTCTCTTTGAGTGTCAGCCCATCACTAATACACTTTTCCTGTTGTGAGCTCATGCTGGACCTGAGATAACAGACAAGAGGAGCCTGCTGTAAACCAAAGCCATCGACTTCAGCACATGGTGGGGCATTCTCTGATGGGCAGAGGGCCCTCAAGGCAAATAGTTGTCAGGTATTTTACCTCAAGCATACTTAAAAGCTGCTGCCGTTGGTGTCATGAGGGCCAGAGACCATGTGCATATTTAAGCTACATCATGACCTTTCCCTATATCCATCTGCCCCATCCTGGCTTGATTTCTCTCCTTCCCTGGTTTGTTTTTCCTCCTTCCCTGTTGCAGGATCTGCTGGTGCTCCAGATCTCAAAAGGAGTGCTTCACTGTAGTTCACTAGATTACTGAGAAGGTATTAGCCAGTCAGAAGGCTCAAAAATCCTTGTTTCTTCTACTGGTTACTGGTATTCTCATTTTTCAGTGAGAAATGTCTTAGGATTAAATTGGTTGACCTATCTCTATGGTAGTATGTTCTTGAGAAAGATGGTAAAAATCTTGCTATAAAAATATTATAATAAATGTATTGATTCTGAAATAGCTGAATAAGGTGCACATTTTTTGCTGAGAAAATGAGGAAAAGATAACATGAGAGCATGAAATCACTGAGCAGTCTAAGATACAATGACGAAAGGATGGAGTAAAATATGTTAAAGTAATTACAGGGCTCACAAAGACAGACAATGACAGATTTTATAACCGATAGTAACAGCAGCAAACAAAATTGTTGCTGAGAAAAGGAAAATTTTCCAGTCTGGAAATACGTATATATTCACTAACTGGTGGCATTGATGTGCTGATTTAGGAAACAGAAAAAGTTTGCCAGCCTTAAAAATATGCTATCCATATGTCTGTTTTTCCTGTAAAATTGCGGGAGAAGCACAGACATAGCAACCAGTACTAAAAAAGATAAATTTTGATACATTTCTACTGGTTTCACAGGAATTGTGTGGAACAAGTAGAGAGAAAAAAGCATTTATGTCAAAACCAAGATGACAATGGCTGTGGGCTTTTTCTAATAGTATTGCTTCCTATGGACTGCACAATGCTCTGTTTTGCCATCAAGTAGGTTTATTTCCTTTAGCTCCTTTTCAGAAGTCCAAGTGTAACTTTTTATAAGTATTTTTTCCCCTCAAATTGTTATTGCAGTAGGTTGATATCAGTATGGGGCAGGGAACCTCAGTGAAAATATTCTTTTTGTACTAGTTTTCTAACAAAATGAATATTTTCAAGGTGAATTTTTTGTCATTAGTGTGGAAAGACCTGTTCTGGTTTAGCATGCTTTTATGATGAAGTATTTTTCTGTATCCCTAGGAAATGGGGTAGCTGCTTTCCTCTTCCTAGCATGTTGTTATCTTAAGACTTTGTATGGAAAATACTGCACAGAGATGTAAGTTCAATCGTCATGAAACTGGATACCTCATTCTGTTGAACGTGAGGCATTAATCAAGTAATTGATGTGATCAAGTGATTGCTATCTGGAGTGTTTCATTAAATAGAAAATGATAGGAAACCTCCTAACTTGGATCAGCTTTCTACCTTGAATGTTAATTTTTATTTAAAGCTTAATTGATCCCTGTGGGATGAATATGGGAGCTGGAGTCCTATTGGATATATGGAACCAAATCTAATACTGTATCTCAGAATTCAAGTGTAGCCTGTTACTTTTATAAATGGTTTTAAGCAAATATTAATGTTTTGGCTTCTTTGGGTGTTTTTGGAACCGTTCTTGGAAAAGGATCCTCATCACTTTCTAATCCTTTTTTCCATACATTTTGGAAATATTCTTAAAATGTCTTTCCACCTCTGTGGGGAATAAGGAGGCTTATGCCTTTTATGATAAGAATCCTCCTTGCAGCTTCACTTTTTCAGCATGGAACAAGGAAACCAAGATTTGTAAATGAAGGTTTGGTCCTAATCCTGTTGCTGTAGTACAGTTGTTTTGCTTCCATAATTATAACTCATTTAAGACAATAGCTTGGCTAAAACTGGACATTAAACAATAATGGTGGAATAGATATGTGTTAAAACACCTACTTATTTGCAAACAACCAATGTGCACAGAATATGTATGCAAGAGAGAACCAAAATATACTCAAGCCATCACAGAGATTAAATTTAAGACTTCATAAACCTTCAGTTGATTATATAGTGACAGTATCTTTAAGATGCCTTCCTACTTTATTCTGTTAAGTTTATTATTATAAGACTAAAATGGTGGGTGATATGGCCGGTGGTAGATTAAAGTACAGTGGGTGATACAGCCGATGGTATTGTATCTTGCTGGTCAGCAAGGGGTTTTAACCAATTTTTTAATGTGTTTCTATTTCCATATCTGGGGGGAGGGAAGGGGGGGAAGGGGGCAGGTGTTCCCTGTGTTTGTGGATTTTCCTTTTGGGAGGTTGTTTAACTAAAGGCTTTAAGACTTTTAGGAGGAACTTAAGTTTATTGCTTCCTCGGCCCTACTTTCACAAAGTTTTGCAGAGCAGCGTGGAAGCACGTTTGTGCCTGTTCCGCTGCTCCCTCTGTTGAACACAGTAGCGGAATATCACGTGCCGCAGTCAGAATGTGCATTTGCTTCTGTTTTCTGCCCCGTGCAGCACTTAAGCAGCTTTGCCATTTGTCAGAGATGAGTACAGCTTCTGAAATGACCTACATGAGCTTTGTTTCTGCATTTTAAAAATAGTCATTTCAGTGCTGAGGTGTATGTGCTTGATTTCTAGGGTAGCTTTCCACAGGTGATTGAGTAGTGGGTCTGATGCAGCTACCAAAATATTTCTTACAGCATTCCTTCTAACAAGGGTCTCCTTTTCTTTGCTCTGGGAAATCTTCAGCACTTCAGTGATGTTGTATACAGAGACACACATTTCATCTCATTCTGTACATTAGTAAGAAGTTTCTGACCAGGAACATCATTTTCTTGCTGAGTACAAGTTTTTTGGACTTTTTTCTTTTTTAAGCTGTGAAGTACAAATGTGTGTTTTAGGTTCATCCCATATTCCTAGGTGCCTTCTCTTTCAAATGTTTCTTTGCTAGGGCTGTAGGTAGTTTTAGTTTGGAAGAGATCCTTGGTTGTAACTTCCAGAACTTTAGTGTTGTTCATCACACATCACGCCAAATACCAGCCTCATAGATATTTTATGTTGTCCATTCACTGAAGTGCATACACCCCTGTGGAAACAACTGTGCTGTTACTGTGTCTCATTATTTCTTGATTAGAATTCAAATCAAATGATTTTAGTGGCTGGTTCTATCCCATCTTTATTAGTTATTCGTTCTTGTTACCATAGTATTTTGGGGCCTAAGACAGGAAACCTGTGGGTTATGTACATGTATTAGGTGTACTTCAGTCTGAAGTGTTTCCAGGCTAGGAACATATGATACAACAACTAGGGAAAGTAAAAGTAGAGCTTACCAGGAAAAAAAACAACACAAGAGTGAAACTATCATTTTTAGTGTCATAAGCAACAGTCAGAGGATGCCAGGTGCCTAGTAATGGCATCACATCTTGACATCACAGGGAAACTGGGTCCTAAAAGAGGAGTTTGAGTAATGTGTAGTGACTTTATTTCTGGTTGATTGGTTTTATTTTACCCTGAGCTACCTCATTTGTAGAGATGGAGTGGGAAGAAAGTATAAGAATTGCATTAGGTAGTCAGTTTAGGCTGGTATGATGGGAGGACAGAGGTAATAACTTGTATTTGGCTCTTTGACATTCAAATCTCTGATGGAAAATAAAACCAGCAATTCACTTCTATAAATTAAGATTATATTTGCTTTTACTCCATAGATCTCAGAATAAATAATAAATGACAAGGAAGGGCATGTTTCCTGGCAGTTTCTGATCTATGGAAGAGCTGATTATCCACAGTCTGAAAAGTGGTGATTTCATATTGGTCATTATTACCTTTAATGATGATCTGTAAACAGAGACTTTTTTTTTGAAATCTTATGAACTCTTAAAGTGGATCTTGCAGACAATTCTGACTTTCCTCACATTTGCAGTACTGTTTTCCTAATATATCTGATCCTAATGCAGTTGTCATCATCTCTGAATGCTAATAATGTGCAGATACCCCAGTGTAGCAAATATTAAGAAACCATAATGTATTTTTAATGTGCTGGATTTGTAAGTTTGGCTTGAAGTGGGCTACTGTTAGTTCTGTAGCCGATAGGTCAGATGGAGGCACAGATGGCAAATGGGAACTTAAAACAATTTTACAGGCAGATTGTCCGAATTGTATTTACTTTGAGTTTATTTAAAAAATAATCATGTTAGGTGAAAAATCCCCTCCATTATTCTTGAACAGATTACTTAGAAACATTTTTTCTAGGATCTTGTCCATGCTGGAATTTTAGCTTCCAGAGTAGTAAGTGAGAATCCACACAGTGTGAAAAGCTTGTTGGCTAAAGCCCTAGCGTGACACCAGAATAATATGTTTTATATATGGTATTTAGGAGTGATAGACACTGTGTCCCTGTCCTACATTGATTGTTCCGGTTTAGCATTTGCTCAAGAGCAGATGCTTAGGTTGGGTAAAGCCAACACGCTACTTGTCTTAAAGTAGGAGGAGAGACACGCTTGAGCCTGAGAAAGAAGCAACATTGTTCTAGCCATGTCCTGGTGCTTTCCACTTTCAGTCTCTTAGCAGCAGAGGCTATAGGGGAGTAGGAAGACATGCTGGTGTTTTCCAAGCTTCATTGATAAGAATGCTACTAACAATAGATTTCAAAATATAACTGGATAAGTTCCTTGGGAACCCTTGTATTTGAATCCTTCTCATTGGGTTTCAAGGCAGGTCTGGCCTCTGATTATTTTTTGGCATAGCTCAGTTGCACACCGATCTTCTTGAGCTTAACTACATCTTGAGGAGAACTGAGCTGCTTCCCTGATTTCTTCTGCAGTTTGTGGCTGTGGCCATTTCTCAGTTTAGGGATAGGGTAATGTGGTGGCCCAATCTCTGTGTCATAAAATGAGTTGTCACTCTCAGTTGATATTCATAGCAGAATTTTTCTTCTATCTTGCATGTTTTAATGAGCAGTGCTTAAAATGTCAAGATAGTTAGCATTTGCATCTAAATAGGATAGCTAATACCTCTTAGCTGATTTTTCACACTGCAGCTCGAGCAGATTTTACTGCATCAGTTTTGCCATTGCTCTGTTTTCAAGGTTATCTTGACAGCCATAACATCTAGAAATCCTAGACTGTAAAGAATAAAGCAGCAGGAAAAAGGAAAAGCATACTGATGCTTGTCAGCTGAATAATTGAGTTTGGCTAGAGCTCTTTGCAGGGAGTGAAAGGCATTCTTCTGCAATATGGGTCTCTTTGGGGGATAAGCGAATTCCAAGTGGAGCACATACCTAGATCCGCTTAAAGTCAGTAGGCACTAGTGCCCCTCAGATTTGGTAATTATAATAATAATAATAATAATAAAAAAAAAAAAAAGCCAAGAACATCTAGTAGTAAAAGTTCATATTTAGGGGACCATTTCTTATATTCTGGTACTGTTTTTCTAAACTTGAGGGAAGAAGCTTGAATCAGGAAAGCTCTTCAAAACATCCTTAAACATCACTGAAGTCAGTGGAATGTATCTGTGGTTCTTAATGCACAAGACCAGGTCCGCAAAGCTCTCTTAATCTAAAATGGAGGAAAGCTGTCCTGTAGAGATTCACGGTGAAGGGCTAGGCTCCGTACTTCCTTTGTCAGAGGAGAGAGTAAACATACTTGGAAGGAGCTCCTCCCCAAGCCTCTGGGAAAATGCTGGCTTGATTGCTGTGACTCTTGTGGCCTTTCCATGCCTGCACATGCTGATGCCTGTTTGATTGCTATTTCTTACCATAAACAGGGAAAGCTTTGAGACAGTTTTTGGACACAGGAGGAAAGAACAATTACTTCTGCATTAGCAGGTTGCTAGCTGTGAAGGGGCGTTATGTGGTGTGTGGAGGTTGTGTGTGTGTACAAATGACAATTTAACCTGAGGCTCTTCCTCAGGTTTTTTCTCCGTGCGTAAATGCATCCCTCCAGGCTGGTGGACAGTCCTAACAAGTTCAGCACCAAACAGCACCCACCACTGTTAACAGGGTTCTTGTTTGTCAGCTGCTGGCCCAGCAGTCTGTCTGTGCTAGTATATATGACTTGCTTCTTCATAAGTTCAGGACAAGCTGAAAATACCTGAAATATTTTGTCTGACTTTAAGTAGTGAGAGGCTTAGATAGAGTGGAGAGGGCAACAGTGATGCAAAAATCAGGGAAATTACCAGTGCTTTTAACTATGTCTCTTCTGTGGCTTTGAAAGTCCAAAAATTTCTCAGCCAGAGAATGTATTTCCTCCCTCTTTTTATAAACTATTTCTTTCATTTGCCTTATTAATTATGGATCTGCTCCTGCTTCTATTTAAAGCCAATTGCAAAAAATCAGATATGGGATAGTTGAGATATGAGATAGTTCCTGCTTCTGTTGAAAAATCTGTGTGGAGGATGTTAGGTACTTTGTAAGGATCTCCAAACACTCTGCAGGACTGGGATTCATCTTGAAATTGTTATGTATTTTGGTCTGTGTTTTGGAGACCTTTGTATGTCTTCTCTCCTGTTTATAGTGTTCAGAAGTCTGTTGCTATGGGAGTAGCCCCTGAAGGTGTATTTTGCCCTAAGAACCTGCAATGAAGCAGTTACATTAGCAAAAGGTAAGGTACTCGAGTAAAATAACTGAGGCCACCAAGTTTACCTTGTTTGTGTGATGAAATGTTGTCAAATTAAGTGATTTGTTGGAGCCTTCCTTTAACTTCTGTTCAGCAGTAAGCTTAGAGGAAAATAAGATTGCGTTATTTTTAAAAAGCTTTATTTGTGACCTGGCTGTTGCCTCTGACCCTCCTGGGCTTAAATAGTTAAATTATATTAATGTCCAGTTTGTTTCACTGTAGGTAACACATCAACAGAATACTCTTGTGCATAATCTACTGTATCTTTCCCTCTGTTCTGTGTCAATGTATTATGTGTATTTGGATTATAATTCTTTTTTTGTATTAAATTATTTTATGTTATAGAACAATATTTAAGTGAAGCAAAGAGCTGATGAAAGTTGTTGGGTGTTTGGGTTTTCTTCTCTTTGCTTTTTTTTTTTTCTTTTTTTTTTTTTTTTTTTTTGGATGTACTGTAAATTGTAAACCAAGGATGCCAAGCAGGCTTGGTTCAATGGCTAAAATTATTGTATTACAGTGTAATGCTGATCTAGGCCTTGTCTCAACACTAGAGCACACAGACTTGAATAAAACTATTACAAAAGCAATTGGCTTTAGGTCTTGCCTACTTGGTTTTGTACTTCAAGTAATTTTTAGCAGGTATTTAGAATAGTAGATGCATTGCCTTGCTCTGAGGAACTTGTCATTTTTCCCAGTGCTGCAACACGTTTACCTGTTTTCTGATCAGCTATTCCAGCTCTAGATCCTCCATAGAGTTTTGGATATTGGTTTGTGCTAAAACCCAGACAGCTTTTAGCCTACATACGTCAGACCTGTCCCACAGTAGCTGTCTGTCAGCCCACTTCTGGCTCCTCTCTGAAAAGTTTACTTAATTGTATACTTTTTTTAAAATTAAAGTTAAGATTTCTGTTAGCTTAAGATTTTTCCTACTCTTTATTTAGCATCCCAGCCAGAATGTGAGTCTGAATGCCTAGACCTGAGGTTAATAAAGTGACATACTATGCATGATGACACTCGGTAAATGGTGTATAGTTTCACTTTTGATGCCCTATCTTTGTCCTCTGCTGCTTCATTCAATGAGACATTGCTGCTTGAATAAGGAACTTTTCAAGCAGCTTTTCATCTCTGTTATTAGTGTGAAAGTCAGAACAAAATAGCTTTGATTCCTAGGTTATGCCTCTGATTCATAGGTTATGATTTTGCTCTTCTATCTGCCACCAAATTGTCATTTAGCTTTCTCCATTTTAAGGCATGTAGCTGCACTGATGAAGTGCACTACAGAATCCTAAGTTTCACGGTGGCCTTTGAGGAAGGATGTTTGTCTAATGTGATGATGTGCAAGAAATCCTACACCCTTCTTCTAGATACGGAGACCGAGAAAGCATTCATAGAGTATGATTAGTCATATATTCTGTTTAAGCTGGTGTAGTGATGGCTTTTGGAATAGACTGGAAGGAGAGTGGAGGACAATTAAGTTTTAATTAAAAATAATGGCATGCAAAACGAATTGCATTTTTCACATTTTTTTTTTACAAAAGGTATCTTTTAATGGATTATCTTATAAGCTGTCTCCCTCCGTCCAAATCCTGAATGCCTCAAACTAAAATACTTCATTTCTGCCTTACTTCAGTGATGTTTTGCAGAATGACATTCTGTTCTAAAAGAATCAGATTTCCTAGCTGTAATTACTCTCCTGTCACAACTGTGAGGTTACTGTGATGTTTAGGCTGACCTCCTCAGGAGCAAGAATCTAGATGCATCATGGCAGATAAAACTGCCGCAGAATACAGCCTCTAGAAAACAGTAGGAGCACAAAGCATTGCAGCGGTATGTAACAGTGAAGCTTGAGGTTTTCCAGCTGGAGGGAGTTTAACCACTTACAGTAGAGAGGGAGGATCCTAAGCAGAAGCTGCTAAGGTTATCAGGGACACAAAGTAAACACACCAGCAGATGCTCTAAGCTGGGTAACTTCAGCTTTTTATTTGGTTGATATGTATGAAAAGGCTGGGCAATACAGACTCTACAGCACAAATCTGTAAGATGAGCAAAGCAACAAGTTACTTTGATAAACTTATCTTGAGAATTTATAGGAGATTATCAGAACTAGATTGGCTGTATTGCAAGAACTGGTTCCCTTGTGAGTTTTCCTTCCAGCTTCTCTTTGGGAAGACATTTCCACATCTAAGAAGCTTTGTGAATGCTGGCTTTTTTTACAGCTTGGGTCCAAACGGGGCTACAGTATTGTGTCAATTGGAAATGAGAACCGGAACCTGAAATTCTGTGGAGTTCTTGGGCTGCATCTCAGGTTTCAGCGGCAACTTTTTTTTTTTTTTTTTTTTCCCAGATTTGTGAGAATTTGGGAGCATGGTTTGCTTATTTCTTTAGTATTTGCAGTTTGTTCTCACAATTTGAAAACTTCCTCCTCTGAGCAGAACAGAGAAGTATTGCACAGTAAAAGTAGTTTCAGTTTTATTGGGTAGTCACATAAAGAGAGAAGGATTTGTATCTTATTATATTTGTATACTAATTTTACAGAAAGGAGTCTATATATTCTGTGGGGCTTTCAAAAAGATTTTAACATGCTTTGTGGCTCTTAAACTACTTAATCTGAAATCTTATTAAATTGCATGTGATTTAATTTCTGTTAAGTCCTGATTAATTTTAGCAAAGAACAACTTGAAGTGGAATGAAAAGAGGTAAGATCAGCTGATGGCCGACATAAAATATAAAGTAGAACAAGACCATAATCATATTATTAGATATAACCAAAGCCTATATGCTTCGTGCCTGCAAAATTTGCTCTGAAATTTATTCCTTTCTACTAAAATTATGTTATAGCATGTCAACTTAAATACTAAAACATGTTGTCTGAATGTTCAAAAGAGCAATGAGTGAGTGGCATTACCTGTCATAATCGCGAATGGCTCAGCCCATTGTGTTCCCCGGTGGCACCCTGAGCCAGTAGTTGGAGAACTGGTCATTGTACCAAGAAGCAAAGAGCTGTTATTTTGCAGCAGTTTGGCATTTTTTGTTTTTGTGATCTTTCTGCAATTGTCTCTGCCTGTCTCTGGCTCTCCATTTTTTTCTACAGCTACTCTCATCTACAGACGTGAAAGAGTAATCAGACCAGAAGATCTGATACAAAGAAGTGGCAGAACGAGATGAAAAAGCTGGCAAAATCAGTGGCCAATATGATGCAACAGCATTAGTTTATGAAGTCCTGAAGTTCATTACTAGCTCTGTTCTGCAGTGAGCTAAGTCCCAAGAATATGGAAAGAGCTGTGATATTGCAGTTAACTTGCTGAAAAGCTCAGCAAGATCCATCCTAAAAATACTCGCAACTAATGTATATCAGTGACTTTTCGTGTGAACTCTAGCTGCAGGTGGTTTGTGCACTTCACAGGATAGAGATGAAAAGCAACCTGCAACAAGGGAAGAAGTGAATGTTTCTTGTGCTTTAGAATTGCTTCAGTGGATAGTTTCCAGGCATTTGATCCCATTATGCATGAAAACCCAGGTGGCTCTGATTATAACAAAAAGGGTTGGGCATCAATATCACACTAACCTTATGCAGGTATCCTTATTTGTTTTAAGCTATGTACTGTGGGACACAACTCTTAAAATATGGAACAAGACCTCATTTAGGAAGTAGTAAAGTGCATTCAATTATATATGGAACTGGAAATGATACAGCTATTTGTAGAGGCATGTCTCTCCTCCAAGACTTAGGAAATGCCTTGGACTATGCTACCTTTCCATCCTCACAGGTATTTCAGTTGTCTGCATCTCCTCTATGCAAATGGTACAACTCTGCTGCTGTTTTCCCTTAAAGCCTTGATGATAATGCTCATCAAATGTCTTACCCACTTGAGTGAGTGTTCCTCTTCTTGCCCTTGTCCTCCATCTGAGAGGAATTTGTAATCACTTCCCACTTCCTCCTTTAGTCAGACAGCAGTATGGGAGTGGAAATGAAAAAAGCTATTTTCTTAAAAACTGAAAAGAAGCAGAAATATAAAATGGGAAGTGTGAAATGTTGTATTTTCTCAGCTGAATGGAGAACAAAGAAAGTTAATTAGACAACAAGACAAATACATTTGTGAGTGCATTTTTACATGAATGCTTAATAGTCATTCTCTAAAGGCACCTCAAGACTGAACACCATAAAAACACTGACTCAAACACAGATTCATGTCCTGAGTACTGTGAGGAGTGCAAGGCTGCTTGTAGAAGGGGAAGGCACTCTATATGGAGAACATGACTTGTAATAGAATTTTAAGGTCCAAACTGTGCTCCAAGGTGTGCTTTTGATGTGCATCTCAGTATTACAGGGAATTTTTTTCCTGATCCAGGACTACATTCACCAAACACAGCTGAGCATCTGTGCATCTGGCTCTTAGCACACAAGAACCAAGGAAGAGTTACGCTATACTGAGGCTGTGTGAAATATGGGAGGTACAGGAGCAGAATGAGACACTGGAAGCCTCTTCAGTGAGGGTGATGCTCAGAGTACAAGTCTCAATGGATGTTATGTTGAGCAGAACAGTGATTGTATTGAGGTATGAGGAGATGGTAAATATGCCAGTCATCTTAACAGCTTGTGTACCACCACTTGTCATGCCAAGATCCTCCCAAGAGGCTGGATATCTATGCCTGCCAGGCTGTAGAGCCTGCATGACATCTCTCTCTGTTAGTTAAGTAACCTCAATTACAAGAAGAATCCTGCAAGCACATAGAGAAACAGGTGCAGGAGGAGAAATTCAGGCCTTAGAGCAACTAATTTGGGTTTATATGTTGGAAACAAAGTATTGTTAACTTTGTGACTGTGGCTGTACCCTGAATGAATAGGTCTTGTAGTTTCAGTCAGAGGTAAGAGGATCTTCTAAGCTGTTGTGATTTCTAAAGGAGAAAAAGATCCATCACAGAAAAACTGTAGCTTACCTGTTGATCACTAATTCTTATCCATCCAACTAAATAATGCATTGATTTTAAAAAATGTTGAATAGTGCAAAACTAAAAGTAGTGTCTGGAGAACCTAGGAATTTACTTTCCTTCCTTTCTGCAAGTCCTTTCTGTTCTTGTATCTACAATGTCTACAATGTCTTTAAGGCATAAATGCTATTTATTACTTGTCAGGTATGAGAGAATTTTCAGGACTAAGGAGGACCAAAGCACCCATCTAAATGATCTCTTTCTGATGCAGTTCTTACTAATTTGGGCTCCATCTCAGATATACAGTCTTAACCTCATTGGAAACCATTTGTAAACTTGCTCATTCTTCAAATGTTTCAGTATGCATTGCGATGTTGCCTATGTATATTCAAAAGAAACGCAGTTGAGAGCAAGGCATGTTGGTCAGCAGCATTCCCATTAGCCTCTTTTGTGGCTGAAACATTATGCAAGCATCACTTTAATAGACCTTGTGTATTAGTCCTACAACTAATGCAGCTGTTTTATTTGCCTTTGAATTTGCTTCAATTTGCAGGTATTGACTGTCAGAGCCACTGTTGTAAAAGAGACAGAATCTGTCAGTCTTCAAAGCTGACAGAGCACTTGGTTCCCTCTTCCTGTTGTGGTTCTTATGTGGCTCCTTACACCCCTTTTTGCTTTGCTCTTGAGTTGTCTTTAGAAAGTGGGATGTTTAGTGTGTATATTCTTCTCAGTAGATCACAGTGCACAATATGCCATATGTTTTTTTAGTTTACTCTGTGTATGGAAGTAAAAGTGATTCAGATTATAAGAGGTGCTCAATTTTCTTCAGTTTTATTATCTGAAGTGACCCTTTACTAAACTGACAGGACTGTCTAGTATTTCTTTTGCTTGGTAGCTAAGGCAGAAGCTGTTTGGTTTTGTAACTATATCGATTGTGTATCTTGGGAGATAGACTTATCTGTTGGCATTGCTAAAGATTTTGCAAATATTGCATGAGACCTGTGGTTGGATTTATACTCTCCTTCATTTGACACTTTGGTACAGTGGTGGCTTAAATTATTTGGGTCCCACAAAGGTGTTCCACTCTGACACCACAACTGCAGGAATTTGATTTGTTGATACTTACTTCTCCTATCTTCCCTCAGATACCTCCGTGTGCTCCTCCCTTCCCAGAATTGTTGGAAAAGTAAGAAGTGGGGTAAGAAAGATGATATGGATGCAAAAGCAATCACTTTTATACAGAAAAATGTATATTGTGTGCCTGCCAGTGAACTGTTGGAATTCACTGCCATTTAGATTGACACTCGCCTCTTTTCACCTCTGAAGTAGCTCCCCTACTCTAGTTTAGCATCTGAAAAGACAATATGTGGAAACAAAGAACAACAACAATAGAGGCAAGTATGAATGATAGACCTTATTTTGTGATTTCTTGTATCTTCCCCTTTTCTTTGTTCAATAAAGACTATGAGTCTGTGTCACTTCTCTAACAGCCCACTTGAACATGAAGAGTATATAATTTACCAGCAGAAGCAAGAGGACTGAACGTGCTGACAGTGCTATAGATGTGGTCACGCCAGTCACATCATGACAAATGGGTGGAAGCCCTGCATGCGGCCGTCTGCTGTTGAAAGAAAAGGTGTTTTTTTTTAAATTTGATATAAGGTGTCAAGTCTGACTTCTATCCTGTGTCATGGCAGTGTACTTGTGGGCATAGTTTCTTCTTGCACGGGTAGTGCTGTCGTGTAAGGAACCACGAGAGGGAGCCAGAAGGTAACCAGGAGTCCAGCAGAGGGTGACGGTGGCAGAAGCTCTCCACAGCTGGCCTGTTGGAGCTGGCCTGGCTTGGGCATAGAGCTCTTGCTGCAGAGCTCGTAGGCTCTGCTTTTGCCTTTAGGAAGGGAATAGCTTTTCCTGTCAATTCAAAGGCATTTGCCTGGCACCCAGTACTGTTACACTTAAGTACCCAGCCTAAGCTTTTCAACGCAGGCAAGTGAAGAGAAAAGCAAAGACTTGTCCAAAGGTGCTCAGTGAAGCTGAAGCAGAGCATAGACCTTCTGTTTATTTGTCTTTTGTTCTCTCTGCTCTTTTGAGATACGTGTGCCAGTCTCCAAACTCACAGGCAGTATAGTGCTTAAGTATATGCAGCATGCCTGAATATTTTCTGTGCTTGTGCTTGCGTACGTCTGTGATAGTGCATGTATTTGAATAGCGCTCTTACTGTGTCCATGTATGTGCTGTGCTTCTGGAGAGCTACTGCTGGCAACTGAAAAACAGACACCGTTTGACCCTGTAGCATCAGTGCTTCCTCTATGCATCTGGAGCTCCCTAGCTTGATTAAATTCTAATCAGAAAAACAATAAACTGGGAAGTTACCCTGAGGTCGGCATCTGGGTCCGTACAGGTGTGCAGAGGGGGTTGGCTATCCAGCCACGGATGTATTACTAATTTGCAAGTTTTTCTTGGCGCTCTTCTCTGTGTCACTGACACTGACCTCGTATTCTTTAAAGATCTCCTTCGTTAGCCAGTTACAGATGTGTTTCCACCTCCAGTTTTTAGTGCAGCTCAGACTGTGCCATTTATTTGTTTTGTGACGGGAATGAACAAGGCATTCATCTCCATCCTCACGTCAGGCTGGAGTCTGAGGTACGTGTAATAGGTGTTCCTTTATAGTTAAAGGGACAGGTAACATACTTTGATTTGACCGTGCAAGGGGTATATGACTCTTCTCCATCTACCTGACAGTGCTAAAGGCTGAATTAATTTCATGCTCATGACATGTCAGGAAAGATTCAATACTAGGTCTCCCTAAAAGTCACTGTACTGTCTAGATAGCCTTCTTTAGAAAGAAAATGTTTTGGCTAATACAATGCCACTGCAGCTGGGAACAGTGCTTAAAATAACATTGAGGCTCCAGCTCAGATTGGTAGCCTCTGGCGGCCGCTGCTGCGGATTGCCAGGAAGAAGCAGCTTGCGTTCAGGAAACTGTAGGGGGCATTCTTATTGGTGCAGAAATATTGTTAATTGCTAAATGCTGTGCTATAGCAGGCATATAAGTAGGTGGGTTTTATGTAAAGATGCAACCTGGGTAGACAGCAAATTTGTGCTGCTGTTGCTGCTGTGAGGCTGGATGACTCAGAGTGTGATGGTCTGTGTCCTGCTTAAGAACCTGAGAAGGACAAAATTTGCTGCAATGACAGTTTTATTTTTGGCCTGTCACAAATACAGAATAACACTGAAATGTGGATGTGGCAAACTTTCTCAAGTGTTAAGTGACAAAATGAAATAAGCTATTATTACTTCACAGTCATTAAACAACACAGAAAAGAAGCCTTCTCCAGGCAGGTCATTAGGTTTAATTTGCTCCAGGTTGTGGGGTCACTGGCAGTCATTCTTAGGTGCCAAGCACTGGGTGGCTACGTGTTGTATAGAGCTGATTTCAACACATCTCCCAGTCAGTCACAGTGCAGAAGCCACCTCCCCGCATTGTAGAGTAATTCTTAGACCTCTTGCACAACTGAAGGATGTTTTATTAAGACATTATAAATAGGATATTCTTCAGATCTGCTCCCAGCTGTGCCACACAATTGCTTTGTAACTCTTAGTTGAGCTGGTAACCCACACGACCATCAGTTTTCCTCTCTGCAAAATAATGGCTTCCGTTCTCTCTTGGGAGATTTATGGTGATGGAGAGCCTTCTGTGAGAGCAGGGGTTACCTTGCCTCTCTTGCATCCCTATCCTCTGCTGGTAGGTTTGGTGGTGATGGTGGTTTTTAATTATAGCAGATTGCGTGCTGCTCTTACTGCTCTTATTGTTCCTGGGCCAAACTGAAATAAACTGAACAGGGTTAAAGGCTGTTTAATGTGCATGAGCTCCTAACATCCATAGAATGTGGATGCAATTATCATAGTATCCATCTTGTTTGACCTTTCTGGAGTTTGTCTCGAAAGAACCTGAGGGCATTTTTTCTTCTGCTTTATATTTTTAGTTACATTCCCTGCCCAGTCCCCCATCTTTCAGAATAGTTGACCTTTATTTTAAAAACAGATTAAGGTTTTCTTGTGTGATTACTAGCAATGCTAAGCAATAAACTCCACTGTAGCTCATTTGGTGCCAGTTCAGTGCAGGTAAAGAGGAAGCAGGAAGGAGGAGACAAGTCGCAAGGAGCCTCATGGGTGTCACAATTTCCTTTCCATTCAATGCCCTTTGTCACTCATTTGAGATGGCTGGTGAAAGGGTAAGGCAGTTCCCAGGGTGTTAAGCCAGACAGCAGTCACACAGCAAATCGGGGCAGTCTTCTGGTTTTGCCCCTTGATGTAGTACACTACAGTAAGGAAGTTACTCTGTGAGGAAGTGACCTTGGGCCCTCCAAAGGGTCCTGCAGCTGCCTATGGGCAGATAAGGGCTGGAAACAGGAGGGAAGCTCAAACATGCCTGTGTCCCTGATGTTTGGGACTGATAAAGAGACTTAGTGATTGTTTCCCTGTCAGCATCCACATGCCTCTTTGGCAGCTGAAAGATAAAAGGGCCTCTGTGTACGGAAAGAAAAATACCCAGAGCTTCCATCTGGGTTCAGTAGGCTGAATTGTGCTGGAGCTGGGCTGTACAGCGAAAGAGATGATGTTGTGAAGGGTCCTTGGGATAAATCAGCTCTGCTCCGGCGGTTATCACCCAGGCAGGGTGGGGGGAGCTGTGGCTACCATGCAGGCAGGATTTGAATGAGTGTGCACTCTGACTTCATGATGAGGTTCAGGGCCTTGCTGCCCTCTAATCATCAGGCATGCAACCGGAGTGAAAACTGCATTTAACTGAAGGCTTGGGGCTTGAATTTTACAGTTGACTTTGGGCACCTTGTCTGCGGGCCATTCCTGCCTTCGAAGAGCAGTAAAATACCAGCTTTCTCAGGTGCCACTGGGCTTTAGTGAGTTTCTCATTCTTGCGTCCAAAGCAGCCATGCATATAGGGCAAGAAAGAGTCATCAAGCAAAGACATTTGTGCATCCCTGACTGGGTGCCATGAAGCCCTTTGACCTGTTGCTAACTCCAGGTACAGCAAGTCCCCCCACTCCACACATACCCTTCCTTTCCTCCTCTTGTTTCCACCTCTACCATTCATTCCCTTGATTCTCACCGGGTCTTCTCTTACAGGCCATCTTTGGTGGCTTTCTATGGGCCTCATCTGCCATCATGTGGGTTTCAAGTTTTATTTAGCTGTGTCTTTTTCTATATTTGCAAGTGGATTAGAAATTAATTGTGTAGATCACATTTATTTCCACCTGAGCTGACTTTTTATATTTATAAGAGCCAATCACAGACTGGTAACTAGATATAAAATTATTATCAGGATGAGCATATGTGCTTCACTGAACTGGGCTTTGTTCTTGCAGCTGCTTAAATTTGATTCTGTGAGGGGTTTTCCTTTCTAATCTTTTCCTCCTGTTCCCATAAAGTCTTTTTGCTTTTGTTGGTTTTGTCTCAGGCTAAACCTTGTGCTGATCTTGTCTGGCCGTGAGTATTGAGATCCAAACCCCACCACTGCAAGCTGTGTACCTTCAGCTCCCCAAAATGTCTTCCTTGATCTGCTGGTTTCTGTAAATTGTTTACTGGGTAAATTATTTTGCTAAGCTGTAGGCTGCGAGTTGTATCTTCAGTACCACGGGTTAAAGCCATTGTGCATCCTGAGAGTAAGAAGTGTTTTCTTCTGGATTCAGAGAGAGAGACAAGTAAATGCAGATCCTTGAAACAAGCTGTGCTCCTCCAGGAAAACAGCTCCACTTGCAGGTAAGTGGAGACAGCGCTGCTGACCCTGCCAGGCCTAGCGGTCTGCCGTCGTTTTTGGTCTCTGATACAGGAGGTGGCTGACAGAAAGTAAATCTGTATGTGAAAAGGGCCAGAGAGAAAAACAAGGTAAGCTGCAGCCAGGAGAGAGATGCCAACAAGGCAGTGCCAGGAGTAGGGACGCGGAAGCGTGGCCGTACGCTGCTGTGGGCTCCGTTCCAGCCGTGGGGCTCCGTGAATGGAAGCACTCCGCTGCTGCACAAGACGGTCAAGTATGGCAGGCGTTTCGCATGCTTGTTTCCTTTCCTGTAAATATGTGACAGGGGAAAAAACGATCAGCACTCTCTTAACTATTAGAATTGCTTTGTGAACGTGTTTTAGAAAATCTCTCTGGCTGCAAAGAATGACCAAAAAGAAGAAAAACTTGTGACAATAAAAATTTGGGAGTGGAGGGTAGGAGAAGGAAATGGGTAGAATGGCCAAAAATATAAGAGTGTTGTGAATAAGGGTCAGGTAAGTACAGACTGTTTGATATTCCAAGTAAGCTACTTATATGGCTCACTTTACAATTCAGAACCCTGAGGCAGAAAGAGGTTAAAAAACTTTCCCAAGGTGCAAGCTATAAAGAAAACTGAAAGTAAAGCCTGGGAGTCCTGCTTCTTAATTCCATTCTCTGACCACAGCTCTCATTTAGATTTTCTTCTAGTGGCCTTGTTTGAGGTATTTAGCTCATTCTCTTGGACAACTATATTCAGTTGTTAGCAAGGATAATCGTATTAAAATGGCTTGGATATCTCTGGAGATCTACAGGGAAACATACGATGATCCAGTAAAAGCAGCACTGCCAGGAAAATGATGAATGTCATAGCTAGGTACTGAGTGAGTAATGCAGCACAAGAACCAGCCTTTTGATGGCCCATTAGGGAGAAGAATGGTGGATAGAAGTTGAAACTGCTTTTGTTTTTCTGTAGCAGTTTCCTAAGAAAATACTGCATTCTACCCAGAGGCTCAGTGGAACGTTTTGTTAGGAATTTCATGGCCTTTAGGTAATAAAATGGAAAAGGCTAGAAAGTTGCCATGGGGTGTATAAGGAGAAGATACAGATGGGTCTGAAGTTTTCCTGGGAAGGAACCATCATTCTTCCTTTTAGCACCCTCCAGGAGTCTACCTATAGGCCTTTCATCCTCTGCCTGCTACAGTTTGGCTTATTGCCTGATGTTACTGACATGGGAAAACTAGAGAAATCTGTGTTTAGAGTGGTCTTTTGGGGGCAGATACTAGTCCTCTAATATATGATGTTGGTGCTACTTACAACAGCATGTTGCACACTTCAGTAATGGTATTGTGAGACTGGTTCTCAGCTTCTGAATAAGTAATACTTTAGATAAATTAGGTGGAACTAATGAAATTGGATACACTGGGAGACTGAGAGCTTCCTAGCTCAGCATAATGTCTACAAATTCCTTAAGGGGTGTGTCAAGGGAATGGGGCCGAACTCTTCAGTGGTGCCCAGTGACAGGACATGAGGCAACGTGGGAAGTTCTACCTGAATGTAAGGAAGAACTTCTTCCCTGTGAGAGTGACAGAGCACTGAAACAGGTTTTCCAGAGATGCTGTGGAGTCTCCTCCTTTGGAGATACTCAAAACCCGCCTGGACGTGATTCTGACTATCATGCTCTAGGTGACCCTGCTTGAGCAGGAGGGTTGGACTGGATGATTTCCAACGGTCCCTTCCAACCTTAGCGATTCTGTGATCTCAAGGATTCATTAAAAATATAGCCTGGATTGTGTTTTCATTAAGATCATCTTCCTTAGCGTTTCACATAGTTAATCAGACCTGCAGAAGGAACAAAACTGGGTAACCTTAGTGCTTGAGAGGAGAGTAAGGGTATGCAGATATGAAACCTGTGAGTTGCAGAAAAGAGAAGGAACCAATAACATGAAATTTAGTGAAACAAATACTAAGTGATTAAATGTTTTCACTCAGCAGAGTATTTACTCCTTGCAGTAATTTGTCCCAGATACAGGCCACGCGCTTGAGTTATTCACAGGCAGTTGAGGATGCAGTTTCTATGAGAGATGGCATTCTAAACAAATCTGTATTGATTCAAAGGGAAGGAATAAGCTTTACAGACGTTAAAGGAATGGGGAAATGCTGGTTGAGAAGCAGAACCACAGAAAAGGCTCTGAGGCTGGAACTAGGGGTGTTGGTGAATTAATGAAGTAAGGCCACCATAGAAGGGGAAAATGGCAAAATGCCATCTGGCAGGGCTCTCCTTCATAACCGGGGGGAAGAGGGGTCCCGTTCTGCTCTGCAGCTCCAAATTGCTTAGGGCCAAGACAGTGGTTAAAGGAGCTGAATGATACAGGGATGAACTGAAGCTGTGGGCTGTAGGTGTAGCATGTGTCTGCTATTACAGGAGGAATGAGTGAGGGGACGGAAGGAGCCTAGGGAACAAAAGGTGATTTTTGTCCTTGCACATGGTGTATCCTGGAGCTGCCTTTATCTTGGAAACTGCTCTTTGATGCTCTTCTGCACCCTGCAGATGGGCTTCACTTTGTGAAGCATCAAATGGTTCCACAAAGTGCTCTGGCTTGATTTCTAGGTCCTGCTCCTATTTAATGCATCTCTGATGGGCATTATGGACTGAATGTATCCTTCTCATACACAGTCTTTTTGCTGTTTTAGCTCCAATTTCTGTGCTCCACAGATAGATGATTGACACTCCTCAATTTGCCCCTGCACATGAGAAGAAGAGAGGTAAGGCAAGACCTTAGCACAATTTTAAATAAAAAGAGAGAAGAGAAGCATCTCCCTTTGAAGGGCAAGGAGAGAGAGTTCACTTATTTTCCTGGGTATGTCCCTCTCTCCTCTCTCTGAGGCCTGTTCATTACCCTCCATCCAATAAAGACTTATCTGAGAGAGCGATGATGTTCTGAGCATTAACTCAAAAGACTGAGGCTGATGCCAACAAACAACAAAATGTGAAAGCTTTGGTACTCCAGAAGTAAAACAAACAAACAAAAAAAACACAAACAAAAACACCCTGTTGCAGAGTGGGAATAGCTTCTCTCTTGGAAAAATGGCTGAGGAGAGACAGACTTTGAAACAGAGAGCAGGGGTCTATTGGTCTCATTATGTCACCAGGTCAAAATGAGAACTGACGGACTTAATATACATCAGGGAGAGTCTGATGCAGAGCTATAATCACTTTAAGTAAAGGAAGAAATAACCGAGGTCTGGAGTAGCTGTACACTGGGCTGCAGAAGCTAAGACTAGACATCTCATTTTATAAATAGGATAGGGGTGAGGGAAATAGAAAATACTTCTAAAGTGTGTGTGCCTGTGCAGTCCTACCATCTCTGTGTGCAAAAATATGTTTGTGTGCAGGGGGAGGCACTCGCACCCAGCTCAGACCTCTTTCTCCATCCTTTATGGTTTCTGACAAAGAGTTATTTATTGGTGGTTTCTCAGCAGCTTGGGAGACCAGTAAACAAGTGAATTATGCCACTAGAGAACAACCCAGAATCACTGCAGTACACTTCTCAGCATTAAAGAAACCTCCAGCTGAGGTTAAGAATCCCGAATTAAAAACAAAATTCCCTCCTCATTCTTAATGACATTAGCAATCTTAGTAACAATGTGCCTATTATAGAACAAAATTCTTAGGGGCAGTTTACTTTTTTTTTTTTTTTTTTTTTTTTTCTCCCATATCTCTAAGGAGTGTCTGTTTTCAGACTGTAAGATTTCATTCAGATTAAATGAGATGACAAACCAAACAATAAAGCATTTAGCTGCTTTCTGGATCATGCAGCTATCTGCTTTCATAAAATGGTTGGTTCCTCTACAGCTGAAAATCTGCAGGGCAGAGGCTACGCAAACTACACCGCCACCTGCATGCACCACATCTCCCCCACCCCTGCTAAGTCCTAGGATTCAGACTTAGCTCTAGAAATCTAAAATACCATCTGTTATAGTAATCAAATTTGGGTATAACAGACCATGAAATGTGGGATGAAGGTTGTAAATGAGATAGAAACCTCAGGGCACCCTTTTAGGAAATGCTCTAACTGTGGAAGGAGAGCTTGAAAAGTTTCATCTCTTAGGAGGAGAAGGATTCTGGCACTGTAGGAAAACACGCAAGAGGATTAAAACATTTCTGTATGAACGGGGGGTACAACGAGAAGGGAGTTGTCATGCTTTCTGCCCACGAGCCTGTGGGCTGCAGCATTTCAGAAAGCACAGCCGAGTTATGACCAAATATATTCTTTTTATTGCAACAGATGACAAGACAGTTTTTCAGCAGACATGCAATTATTGTATGAAATAGATGATCGAGCATAAGGGGAAAGTTCCCTTTTCAGATAAAGCTGCTCTTTGCTTGGGACTTCTATAATCAGCAAATATATTTGTAGCAGCTGGATACTCCTGTCTGTGAGAACTTTTTGGATCTACATCAAAATTTCAAAGATACAGGCTTTTTAATGTATCTCAGACATACCAGACTCTGAAGTCAGACTAAAGTATGTAACATATTACCATGTAGGTAAATAATAAATAGCACCCTTCCAACACTGTCACCTTCTTAATAGGAACAGTAATAAAAAAATAGTGTTCCTTTTCTGCCAAATTTATCACCCTCCAGTGACTGCTGGGTGAAATCCACTGGTTATACAAGGAGTGAGAATTTACACTCCCACTGTCCCTTTCTAGTCCCTGTCCATCTCCCACTGCAGTGGCTACCAGCTTGCCCGTTCATCCTGGGATCACGTCACCAGGCTGGGGTGAGTTTCTCTCGCATTTCGTAGCTTGCCATCACAGATCAGCCCACCCACTGCTGTTCTCTGCCACCTCTGCACAGGCTGCAGTCATGAAAGTTGCTCTCAGGCTGCTTTTAAAATCTCGCAGTAGCTCTTCCTGACATGCTGAAGGCATCTCTGATTTACAGAGCAGTGTTCCCCTAAGCCTGGACTTTGAAGACCACTTTGAGATTTCCTGCATGTACTGCTGCGAACAAATATCCTGCTTCACCTTCTAAACCATCTCTGTGCTGTAAGAAGGTTCTTTAAATTTAGGAAATGGAGGGATTAAGCTCTTTTCAGATAATTTGTTCCTGACTGCTTCCCTTTTCTCACATACATGTTTATGAAACAGGGATTGTCCAAAGCGTCCAAGCCCCAAATAGCACTCTGTTATCTTCTCTGCAAATCTACAAGGGCAACAGTGAACCCATAGCAAAGCGAAAATGTGCACCAGGTTGGACAGAAGGGCAGAGCTGATCAAAGAAGATCGATACTGATCCAAGAAAAAAGGCTATCTGCAAGCTTCACGTAGTAAATGGATATTAGAAAGGAAGGGGTTTTAAGTGAAAGTTGTCAAGAAGTATATGAAGGAAAAGCAATGGGAAACCTTTCCAGTGGTTGGAAATATGGAGGTTCTTGAGTTCCTTGTACAGTTTTGGGGTTCAGGGATAGAAACAGATGTAGTAGTTTAAAGTTCAATATTTATGTGGAATTGGATTAGCTGTTTAAAGTATTTTCTGCAAGCCAAATCAAAACAGATTATTCATCATATTTATCCTGTAAGTATATGTGTGTGCATGCCTATCCTGGAATATGTTCAGAATTGCTGAGATGTTAACAAAAAAATTCTCACTGAAAAGTCACTGTTTATGTTCAGCCTGAAATGGTTTGTTCACTTCTGGTTGAGCCAACTTGTGTTGACTAGCAGTTCTCCAGTCTCTACGCTGTGTCAGTGTAGCTTCAGTAGTGCTGATGTGCAAATAGGCCATGGGATTTGTAGCCATCCTGAAAGACAGATTAGGAAAATAGGGTTTCAAGTGAAGAGGAAATAAAACTGTCTCTATATTTCTTAAAAGGGCATCACCAGCAACAGTGCAATGACCCAATTTTCTGTTTTCTTGGGTGACTGTAAAAATGCCATCAGGGAGTTTCTTGCATATTCTTTTTCAGTGTCATTTTCCCAATCAGATGTGTTCAGCTTACAAATAAGCATTGCTTTTTCTCTTCTTAGAAGAAACGCAATTCAGAAGGTAAAAACTTGTTCAATCTGCTTCTGACAGTATTACTTGCAATAAAATTTCTACTGCTAAACCTTACGTGACCAGGCTTTGGATGTTAAAAAGCTAACAACCAGTTTGCTGCATTGCTGAGTCTACCTCTGCATATTGCTGCTGTTCTTTCAGGCAAAATTTCATGAAGAGCTATTTGGATTCTTTCCCATTTGAATAAGTATGTGCGTAAGACTAAATGGATGGGATTTTTACCCTGCAGAGCAAACCCGTGCCTGCTGCAAAGCCTTTTCTTTCTTTGATATCTAATCCTTTGCTTTGGCAAAGTAAATAATGAGATACTTCTGCAGATCTAATTAAGCTCCAGGTCCCCTTTTAAATGACAGAAGATCAATACTATTACCAAATCCATTAAACAGTTCTTCACACTTCAGTTGTGCTCTCTCTATGATATATGAGAAAGAACAGAGGGATATTTTGGCTATTATAAAGAAGAAGCACTATATTGACTCTTCTCATGTTCCACTTTCTCTCTCTGGCTCCAAGCCACTCACATCCTCCAGACACCCAGACCCTTGAATCCTGGCTAAGTGGCCAGAATTGGTCAGAGAATTGGGATGGGGGGGCAGATTTTGTCCTTAGATCTCTTCAAGACAGACTTGAATCCGTCAGTAGTGCAGCTGTATCTCTCATTTATTCTATGATAAATGGGTTGAACTAGGTCTCAATTTCTGTTTCAGTTTTTGCCTTAATGTCTGTTTTTTGTTGGTACCCTGATAACCTTCACAGTCCCTGGAAGGGAATCAGGGCACCACAGCTCTGTGCATGTTACAATTCAGTTTGGTGGGAGTTTTCAAGGTCTTGTATCCATTTTCAAGCCAATGATTAACCAGATATGAGAACAGGGTATGGACTTATGGATAGAAATGGATTTTCTTCCTATACCAGAGCAGAGGGAGTTTTTCTGCCCAATTTGATGTAGAACAAAGAATTAGCTGTAGAACTCCCACACTGCAAACTGGACTCTATGCATGCTGCTATCTTTTTCTCAAGCAGATCTCTCAGGTAGGGAATTTCCTTTGTTTTTCTAAAACCAGAAAGTTTTGGTGTCCGTAACACAGTGTATTTGTTGGCAATGAACAGTGATCCCCACTCTAATTAGCAAGAAAAACAGTTTTGACATGACATGATGATACCTTGTGCACTAGTTACCACTACAGATAGTCTTGAAAGGAAGATCAACTACTAAACAAGCTGGGGACATTGAATACTCTCTCTCCACCAGAGGTGGTCTCTCCAAATTAGAATTTAAGGCTCTCAGATATAATTGAGACATAATAAATTTCCTTTAAGAACGGGAATAGAGGTAGATAGGAATGGAGTGCTGAACAGCTGAGAAAAGCAGTTTTGAGATGACTGTGATTTGCTGCTACATTGTTATAAAATGTGAGTAAGGGAGGCAAGGGAATTCAGTGTGTAATAATGTTCTGGAAGCAGCTAAAATGTATTGCAACTGCGGTGAAGGAGGGTGTGTGGGAATGGTCTCTAGTTATCAGGGCAGGAGACAGCGAGCCAGGACTCAACACATCTTTTCCTTGCTGCGAATCACTCCACCACCATGGGCAATTCTGTTTTAGGTTTAGGTCCTTCACTTTGCTCATCTGTAAAACAAAATGAAAACCTGAAGGGGTGTTAGGAGGGCATGACTGGTCTGCTACATGCTTTGAGATCTCAAAGGCTAAAGGCAAAGTGTTATAATAATTCCAGAAATGAAGTATACAAACAAACAGATGCACATTCGTTCTTGTCTGTGGAGTGACATCACCGCCAGCCAACCTGAGAGCTCCATCTGTATCCTGCTTTCTGTAACCACTTTGTAATTACGGTTCATTGTACAGCATTTTTGTTCAACAACTCGCACGCTGTTTCTCGCATCAAATGAATTATTCAGCAGCAGATTCTGTTCTTGTTTCTAGCAACAGCATGCTCATAGGATCCCTTCAAAAGTCTACTGGAAACATTATTTGCTGAATTCTTCTGCCTGCATTGTAGGATTGTGTTAGGTCGAGGCTCTGAGAAAAGAGGCTCGACACTGCTGAACAGTGACACTGCATGACACCGCAGTGACATGGGCCAAGTAAAACAGAGCTGCAGAATGAGGCAAAAAGTCACGCTTTTACCCCTCTGAGCCACTTTTCAGCGATGCACCTGTGGGCCGGATTCTCAGCTGCTAAATCAACATCATTTCCTTGAATGCCATGGGGAGGTGCCAAAATTTATCTGGATCCAGCCTACGTTTTCAGAATAGATACTTAGAATTTTTTAGATGTCTTTAGCTCACCACTGCCAGCACAAGTGGTAGTGTTTGAATCATTTCCTCTCTGGGCAGAAGATGAATGCCACCAGGCTGGGTCATGAGGATGGACAGTTTGCACATGCAGCACAGAGTCTGTTTGATGAAGGTGCATGCTTGTCACTGGCCTCATCATCTGCACTTCAGAGGTTCTTCTGGATCCCCTGCTTGCCTCCAGATCTCACATACCAGCATCTGTAGCAAGTTTTATGCCATCACTGGTAGTCTCGGAGAGACAGGGGCTTTTCTGTCCTTGCACACAATGATCTTGTGTCAGGTATTAACACCTTTTCTTCCTTTTGGCTGGTCCATCACCAATCAGCCTGGGCACAGAGCCTGCAAAAAGTAGGGCAATCTAGCAAGCACTGTACAGTGCGGCTCTGTGTAACTGAACGGCTACAGGCTTGACTCTGCTCTTGCCAATCATCCCCCGTTGAGGATCGGAGCCAATTCAAAGCTGGCTTAGCCCTGGATTGAAGTTATTCGGTGATGTTAGGGGATCACTTCAGGGCTTTCACAAGCCTTATGCTGCTTCCATCTTGTGCAGGACATGGTTTTTCTGGTGTTTGATGTCCCAACAAAACATGTTGGGACATGTTTTTCCTTTCTTTTGGAAGGAAACCCTGGAATGTGTATATTCAAGCCCCACTAGCTACGAAAGCAAATCCTTTGTTGCACATGATTTTCTCTTGTAAGGTGAGAGCAAATGGCAAGCAAATATCTTTCTAGATAACATTCAGGAACTTATCTGTGGGTGCCAGATAAAAATCTATGAAGACAAGAAGAAAAACAAAAGCATAATCTTTTCTGCAGTCTGGAAAAAGTTTGCTTAACATTTTCCTTTTTTTTCCCATCTCTCATCTTTAATTTTCTTTTCTGCTGATCATCTTATAAGTTTCTGTTTATAGTCAGGAGCACAAACTGCTAAAAAAACAAGACAGTCAGGGGAGCCAGGAATTCAGATCTAACGTGCAGGATAAGAAAAGTAACACAGTAGCTATGGATTATTGTGCTATTCTTAAATGCTTACATCTTGCTCAGGCCTTATGAATCCTACATGTTTTGGATAATTGGAATATGCCTGACTCTCCAGGGTGATCTAAAAGGGCAGAAGGAATTGCCTTGCATGACGAAACACAACTGCGAGTGATGCTTCCAACAGGCTATGACAGTCATCTATCAAATAGTATTTTTCTTAGCCACAAGAGCACTGCAGAGCCCTATGAAATGCAGATCTATTTACCAATACTGCAAAGAGTGGAGCAAATGTATTGATTTTCATTCACCCAAAACCCAGTACTTTATGCCAGAATCTTATTTTTGCTCTGTCTTGAAATTTGACTACAGATATAGCAGAACTGTTCCTTCTGAGGAATAAGAAATGTGATTGCTGATTTCCTGGCATCTAATTACTTCTCATTCATATAGGATGCAATTCAGGAAGGAATGCTAAAGGATGTAGCTAGGTAGGAATGGTTGGCTGCACAGATACAAAGGGACCTGATGGCAGCAGTGCAGAAAAGGAGCTGGGATGAATCAAAGCAGTCTGGGGCAAGACTTGAATGTGAGTCAACAACGTCTTGCTAGCACAAAGAATGCAAAACTTCTTAACGGAATGTGTAAGTAAACATGTCCTACAGAACATCGGAAATAATGCTTCTGTTCTGTCCTGCACTGGAAGAGCATACCTGGAAGACTATGTCCTGTTTTCAGCACTGCACACCAAGAAAGATACGAACCAACGGGAGGAAATCCAGAGGAGAACAATGAAAGAGACTGGAGAGCCAGAATGCTTGATCACTGGAAGATGTCTTGATGAAGGATGAAGGATCAGAGTTATTTAGTCTAGAGAAAAGCCTTTCACAAAGACCTGAAAGGCTGCTGAAAAGAGGGAGAGAATAAACTTTTTTTTTTTTTTTTTTTTTTTTTTTTTTGGTCATATCTAGTGTAAAGACTCAAACAAGGAGTAATTGGTATAAATCACTGCAAAGGAAATGTCATTTAATTATTAGCAAAAAGCCTCTTAACTTGCAACTATGAAGGCTGTGTATTCTATCATAGGAAGCTTTTAAGAACAGGTTAGACAAACATCTCTTAGGAGTAGTTTAATGTGATCTGTCTGACATAATTGCCTTAAAGCAATGGGGTAATACAGATGGTCTTGCAAGGGTCTTTTTCAGTCCCAATTTCAAAGCTGTTATTTCCTCAGTTATATGATTGAAATGACATGATTTGGCCTGCTCATCATAAATAGAGCTGTCTGAAGGGAATCTGTGATCTGGCAATGAGTGAAAATGAGAGATCCATCTTGTCTTTGAGATTTTGTGCTGTGTTTGTCAAGCTGTCAGTAAGAAAGAACCATCTTTTATTTTTTGACTAAGTCCATCTGACATTAGTCATTGGTCTGTGGTTACATCACAGAGATTTAATAACTTGGGATCCCTAGAACTCGATGTTGGTTTCTAACCTAATAGCAGTTGGAGTGGAAAATGGCTGTCCCAGATACATGCTAAGGATGTATCTTAGAAGAAAATCCATTGCTTGAGAAGAAAAACTGAGCTTGTTTTATAATGTGAACCCATAGTAATCTAACCCATAGTTAGATTTTCCTAAGGGATAGTATATTCCCAGCCACTTATTTGAGAGTTACGTGTAATCTGCGGAACGAGACATACAGATTTTCACCTCCTTCTCTCATATGGAAGTAATTTTCCAGAAGCAAGGCAAGACAGAGTAAAGCTTGGCTCCCCTTGCTACGGTGGTCCAACCCAGCTAGTAAGGGCACAGAACGGAAAATGTTGCTCTTGTTCCTTGAACAAACGGATATGACAATGATGTCTCTTACTGATTCTACCTATGGGGATAATATGGTACGTTAAGCTTTGTGAGCAAGCTATATTAGCCCCTCCACTTGGCCAAGATGATGTCAAGAGACAAATCTCCCAGGCTGATAGCCTTATTGAAGTTCACTGAACAGCAGCTTGAGTTTACAAGGTTAAGATGAAAACCTAAGTGTGTGGTGCTGCTGTGACAGATTTCACATTGGTTTGGTAATGTCGGAGGCAGGTTTCTCTCTTGTTCAGCCTTTTCATCTGGCTGGGCTGGGGACACGTAATAGGAAGCCACTGACTGCATAACTGTTCTCCTAGGCTTATATCAAGGCCCTGGCCTGTGTGACATGTTCTTGGCAGGCAACGCTGCCTACTACAAGCATTAAGAAATGATGAGCTGAACCCCTCAAATCATGGCAGCTTAAGAAACCTCTCGGCTTTTTACAGTTTGCCTGTTGATATTTGGAGCTCTTACACCTTGGAGGATTTAAAGGGCCTTTAGAAACAGGGACCTGCCTCTACCTCAGGGTGACAGCCTAGTCCCAGCAGCAGAGCATCAAAGAGTGTGGGAGTCGTGAACTGTGAGAGCTGGCAGTGGGATTATGCCAGCTGGGGATCTGTGCCTGTCTTTGAGTCACCCCTCCAGCTTGCTGAGCTGATGTCAAAGGGACCAGCGCCTGGACCACAAAGGATTCACAAATCTGTTCTGCTCAGGTGATGCCAAAACCCTGGCTTTTTGTGAGCATTCTGGCTCAGCACCCATACCTTGCTCAGCCAGTGGCCGTCAAAGGGACCCAGTGAAACGGCTCAGCTTTGGTCTTGGCTTGCTAAGCTTATTTCAGGAAGTGTGCTTATGTGCTCTCCCTGAGTCAACACTCAGAGCTTGCCAATAGGCAGCCAAGCCACAAAGATAATCTGCTGAATTAGGCAAGCTTTGACTGGAACTAATTCAACCTCAGGAAGATGCAGGGGAGCAGCTCCGAGTGAAGGAATATATCATTTACACGTGGCCACTTTTCTAACCAGACATTTGTAGAAGATAATAAGAAACAGCTGGGTTTTTATCTGCTGCCAAAAGATTTGGTGTAACCTAATATGTTGCTGCTGTGTGAAATGGAGGAAGGCTGTGAAGCCTGTAGCTCTATAAGCCTTTTTCAGCGAGCTGATACCACAGTCCTCCCAGCCCAGACCCTCCCTTGAGCCTCTTCCAGGCTGTACTAATCTGCCTCCTTTGGGTTGCTGTCACTGAACGAAAATAAGACTGTCCACCAGATTGGCTGCAAATGATCCACTGTTGCCTAAAAGAAGTGAAAACCCCTGTGTTTCCAACTGCAAATCCCCCTGCTGTCTTTGATAAGCAAAATCAGAGAAAAGTTTTGTCCATCTGTTTCATTCTGAGTAGTTTGAGTATATACCTTTTTTCTTTTTAGCAGTCATTAAAATGCACTTTAATCCTAGTATCACATGCTCCATCCCAGTGGCAGCAGCATTTTTTGTCTAGAACAAAAGTTCAGGATGCTGCTGCAGAAGGGGAGCAGGGTGTAACTGCACCTGAGCTTGAATTGCTGCTGAAGCAGAGGCATCTCTACGGACAGCAGAAACCTCCCCGCTGCATCCCCCCTTCCCCAGCACGCTGGCACAGCAGCCTGCTTTGTTGACAACTTTGTCGGAAGGGCTGGGAATTTAAATTGATCAAGGAAATTAAACTCCCTTATCAGCTTTGAAAAAAAAAAAAACAAAAAAAAACTCTCAGTTGCTTTGTTTCAGGTCCTAAAATAACTCTGTTCCCCAAAGCAGATAGTGAAGGTGAGTTATCACTGGGTTTTACACTGATGATCCTATGTGTGTCCCCACACATGGGTGCTGCTGCTATGTGTTTAAAAATACTTCAAGACAAAATCGTTGGTCTTTTTGTTCGCCATACAGAAAACAAAAAAGGCAGGAGAAAGGGGCCAGTTTTCAAAGGTCCGACAGACAGTCACTGTCTCTAGGTCTCCCTCCTGTGTCCTCAGAAAGATGTCCGTCTGTCTCACTCTTTCTTCCTGGTCTCCAGGAACAGAGCTATGGTGGGAGTGTGATCACCCGAATGTCCAAGTCCTAGCTGGCAGTCAGCATGTGGCTCAGATGGGAAGACTAATGACCTGCTCCATCTTTTCATCTTTCTACCGTGTTCCTTACATCTATTTTCTTTTCCTCTTGTGCTTTACTCCCTGTTGTGGCTCCTATTCCAAAAATACCTCCTCTCTATGGGAGTCAAAGCACACCCTTACTCTTGCTGGTCGCTGAAAGTAAACCCTTAAGACTTCCAGGTTACCAGGTATCTGTCTCACTTTCTCTTCTATTCATCTTCCCACCTGAACTGTCTATTTAGAGTTACTCTCATTAAAAATCTTCTCCAGACTTTTCCTCTTAACTCTTCCTGGCAGCCTCCAACTTCTATCTTTCTTCTCTCTGACCCAGACAGGATCTCAGGCCATGAATTGAATCTGCGTTGATTCCTTTTTTTGTGACTTTTCATTCAGATAATTTTCACATTCAAGAAGCTTGCAATTCCCTTTGAATTTCTTCTTCCTCCTCTCCCTCCATAGGGAGCATATGTGGGCAGTTATGTTCACTGCAGATGCATGGCCAAATGAAAGCCAGCAGAACTGGGAACTCATTAAAGCAGTAATTGGTAACCAAACATTTGCTCTGCTCTCATTTCAAATGAGTCACCTCCGCTCCAGCTCTCAGCAGCTGCGCCTCACCCGCTCCAGTTCTCCTTCTCTTTCTCTGCTCCTCAAAGGTGAAGGAGCGACATGCCTTTCCAGTATGAATCAGTGGGATTTTAGTGTTGTGGAGAATGAGGAAGTATTTGGTGATTTTTTTTTATGTTCACTGCACATATATTGGCCTCCTCACCTTACTGTATACTCTTTTTAAGGCTTTTAAATGGTGTCTGAGAAAGAGAGGATGGTGTTACAGCTATTTACATTGCATTACATTGCATTGTCCAGTTTGGAACACAATAGCCCTTTGGGATTTGAAATATCAATTACCATGGAGAAATACATTTTTTGAAAACACTGGAGAAGTGTCAGTGACTGGATATTAACTTTTAACAGTAATGCCCCATAGGGAAGGCTTTAAAGAAACAAAATGTGAATAGGATTTACTCTGCACTCCAGCACTTTCTCAGGATGCCATACCAACTCAAGATTTTTGCTGCTTCTCCAGCTATCCAAAAATATTAGTTTTGTTTTAAAAAGTGATTTTTTTCTGACTAAAGTGATTGCTAAGCTTACTCCGCCTTTCGGAGTGGATTTAGGTCCCTCTAGCAGGACATAGATCTAACTCCAGAATCAAGGGAGCTGAGCTGGGGGGTCACCCCAAGACAGAATCGGGGCCAGAATAAACTTTGAGGAATTTTCAACATCAGAGTTACACGAAGCCTGGAGTCTAAAGCAAAATCCTCACAGCACAAATCTGAGACAAGCATTTTTTCACCAGCCAAATCCACTCACTAATACCATATACTCCCTATTTCTCCTCCTCTCTCCTTGGATTGCTCCTCATCTTTACTATAATTACTTGAATTTTCACGTGCTATTCAAAAATTCGGGAAGCTAAATTTCCAGTCTGATGAATAGATTCACATGCGTGCTCAACATGTCTAGATTAAAATCCACACTTGTCAGGTAGTTTTTGTCTGGTAGTAGCACAAGACAGAATTAGTGAGCATTTGCAGGTGCTCCTCTCACTTGCCGATAGATAGCGAGGCCGCGTGCTGCTGTGCGCCTGCTGGCTAAGAACAGAGCAGTCTCTTCTTGATGACTTTAAGGTCTGAAATAGTCTCACCCCTCAGGAAGTGACGACTCTGCTCAGTGCTCAGGAGACAAATAGCTGTCAGAGAGACAAAAGAGCCTGGCTACATTTCTGACTGTCAAGCTATGGAGCTTTTCACCTTGATTAAGAAACACCAAGGTCAAGCGGTGTCTTCTCTGGTGTACGGCACAGACGGGCACAACTGCTGAACACAGCAGGGAACGTTTCTCTGAAAGACCACAGTTGTGTATCCATCCACTGCTGCAAGGTGGCCTGGAAGATGCTTTTTGAGCCCACAATCCTGCACATGTTTGTTGCTTTGCAACCCATTCAGAACAGGGCAGGAAACGCAGCTTTACATCCATCTGAGGGGAGGGGACAACATCTCAGGTAAACTTTAGGAAAAAACTTCTAAAAGCAAACAGATCTGAGCACTGGAACAGGTTGCTGAGGCAGATACTAAAGTCTCCGCTACTGGCAATCAGTAAAAACACGGTGAGAACGGTGGAGGTAGAGCAGCTCCTGCTGCGAGATGGAGTGGGAGTCTCACAAGGTCTGAGCCAGCTCTGCCATGTACAGTTCTGCCCTCAGGGCCTCTCTGCTGCTCCCTGCAGCCTCCTTGTTGAGCACTTGCATGGATGCACACACACACACAGACTAAGAAATCACTTCAAAAGGTTTCATATCAAATTCCAGCTTATATTAATAGTAACCAGGTCTTTTTATTTTCCACAGAAGTGATTTTTTTTTTGGTAGAGTTCTTTATATGAAGGGTTTTTTGCCATCTTCAGTGCCCATGTTTTGAATTTCAGATGTCAGTATTTCACAGTAGTTAGTACCAGATCTTGTACAGGACTGAGGTAAGCTGGAGTCTGATACAGAAAATGTACTGTTTCCAATGAAGCACAGTTTTGATTTGTAGATCTGGGCGATATACAAGACAATATAAGTCCATACACTTCTGTTAAGTCAACTCTCAGGAGAAAAATCACATAATAACAAATAGAAGACACTGGTGAGCTGATCATCCGTTGCTTCTCTAGGCTGTGGTAGGCAACCGTGAACTCTTGAGTGCCACGTTTCAGAGAGATGCGTAACAGGAGCCTGAGCACTTGCAGTTGTGAAGATCTGGCAGTACTATTCGTACGAGAACTGGTGTTGGCTCCACAATGCCAGTGCCAAGTTCATCTTACTATTGCCTAATTCCCTTGCCAATTCCAACTGGCTACATTACAGGTTGTTTCCTCACCAACCATGGTTATTTGCCAGAGGCAGTGACTAGCTCGCCTGGATTCACACTCTCCAGAGGGCAAAGCAGAGTGAAGAGGAACCCTCTGGAAGGAAACAAAAAGTTATGAAAGTTATTGCAGAGCTGCAACTATTTATAAAGCCTGGCTGGTGACCAAGGAAGGAGAAAGGCTCCGGGTAGGGCCTGTGAAATCAGCCTTTCTTGCAATGGAGCTCCATTCTGTGCTGCCACAGTTGAATACTGCAGCACACTGAGCTCACAGCTACAGCCAGGTCTTTTTTTCCCACTCAGCATGAATGTAATTTTGCTACACAGATAAAAATGTGGCTGCTTTTTTGGTCCATGTGCATGCACCACAGCAGCAGGCAAGAAGCAGGTCCTGGGCTTGTCTGAGGCAGGGAGCAGCACGGTGCTCCCTGCTGTATCAGGCAGATGCAGCCCTGCAAAACAGATGTGGAGAATTCAGAAATACTGTCTTCTCCTTCCAGTTGGTGGTGGATGCGTCAATTTATTAAATGGCTTCACATATCAGTAAGTGAAAGAGATCTGGAGTTCATCTAGTGAATTGCTCCTGTACAGTTCGCTGTGCTAGGAAGAGGGAGGAAAAAGTGTATTGAGTTTCTTTATGTCCTGCCTCATTTCTGCCTCTCCCGCTTGCCCTCTTGTCTGCTCATGTAACACAACAGAATTTTTCCATAGGCGAGGGAGAGCGGGTATGGACCTCAGGTAACAAGGTAGTTTCCTGGGCAGTACATAGTCTCTTTATTTCCTGATTCCTCACCTCAACCACTACCAGGAACAGTTGCTGTAGGCATAGCTTTCCTGGCTGTCAGGTTGCCTTTACCAGTTGTGATGGTTAACACATAACCATCACCACTTTTCCACCAGAGTGGAAAAACTCTGCAGCCAGCATGTGTTTGTGTTCTCCTTCTGAAACTTCAAAAAATCACTGTGCTGGAGGAAGGAAGTCTCCTCCTCTTTTTCCCTCTCCAGCTGGAAAATCACCTCTAATCTTACTGCCCTTCTTCCCGCTGTGTATCCTGCCAGTTAAAACTGGGTCTTGTTATTAACTGCAAATAGTTCGGCTATGCCTTTCTTTCTGCTTTTGGTCATTTTTTTTTTTCTAGTTTAATTCGCATTCTATCCGTGAGCCTGGATTTGGCTTGTAATTTGCTTCCCATGATCAGCTGTCTCTCATTTTGCCCTCAGCTCTTGCTTGCTGTCAGCCTTCCTGCTACTCTGCCAAACATCTGCCATGCCATTTTGTTCCTCCTCTTTTCATATGTGATGAGTGAGCGGACCTACTTCAAGTTAGTACTTTGTGTGAAGGGGTGAAATGCGAACAACTGTGGCTTG
Organism: Rhea pennata; assembly: GCF_028389875.1. NCBI lineage: Eukaryota > Metazoa > Chordata > Aves > Rheiformes > Rheidae > Rhea > Rhea pennata. Next base: position 13,634,329 of record NC_084667.1, on the reverse strand, counting down.
CCTTTGCAAGGTGTCAGCTGTATGCACGTCTGCATGGGGTATGTACAGTCATTCTCACTGCACTGGAGACAGTTTAGCTTTAGGTAACTGGAGGTTAGTACTCTAGGTTAGTTAATACTCCAGGTGCCAGGTTGGGCCTGTGTTCTTTCCTCCTACATTCTGCATGTTGGGGGAATACAAACACAACCACGCAGCTGAGCTGGAGCTTCATATCCTTGTTTTGGCTTTCAGGATGTGTAGTCTTATACTATCATTTGATTGCTTCACAGAGAAATACCTCCAATTTGTAGTGGACCAGCACCACTGCCAACAGAGTGTCCTCTGTCTTTCCATGGTGTAAACAACTCCTTACAACAGCAGCTGGTAACTTAAGTAGGATGGGATAGTCCTCTACCCACACCTACTTGGCCAGCTGTTAAGGACTGCTCACTAGAAGAAGCGTGCAACTCTATTACACTCTGAGGCTCTTGATGGACACATGGGTCTCGACCTTCTTACTGGTGTGAGATGTGATTATCATTATGCCAGCCTAGCCAACACATTTTTGCTTTCAGAAACCAGCCCATTTCTTGGTGCAGAAGCACACCTCCCTTCTCCTACTTATCAACCTAGCTTCATGTGTTTTATGATGAATATTTAATGAAGTCTTAATTCTCTCTTTCTGCCCCATTGCTCAAATTTAGATTACTCTTGCCCCAATCCCCTAAGAAAAAAAATCCATGTTTATATTGAAGAACAGTCCACTAGTTGTACAGGAAATTGGACCAGGTTCTTAGTATGGAACTTAGCTAAGCCCCTCTTCAAATGTCTCTTTTAGTGATTATAAAATAACCCTAGGACCTAACAGCAGGAGCAGTTGTTAGTTCTTGTAAGTGCACTTTACAGCCTACTGCTTCACCAATGTATATGGAGGATCATGGACTGGTTTTTTTCACCTGCCCATAGTAAGATTTCTGAGGTCTTGATACTAGGTTTTCCCCTTTATGGCTGATCTTTATTTCATTCTTTTAGAAGTTTCCTGGTAGTGTAATTCTTGGACGAAACCACCAGTTTCTCCTTTGTGTATTCTTAAATTCAGCAATGGCCAAGAGATAGATTTGCCCATGTTCTTTTAAGGTCTTACTACTCTACAGCTGAAGAGCCCCTTCCTGTGCTGGATGTCAGAGTTTTAGGAATTTTCTAATGCTCTTCCACACTCCCTTAACACATGTGGTAGAGGTGGTGATATGCCTGCACATCACCTTTCCAATTAGACTGCAAACTGTGCTGGGATGGCTCATAATGCAAGGCCTGGCTGGCCTCTGTGGGGAAAGCACCGTCCACAGGAAGTCTGTTGGCTTTGGTAGCATTGCTACTGTCTTGCCCGTTGAGATGTGCAGGGCCTCCAGCTAGAGTTTTGTCCATGTTTCTCCAGGTTCTGGGTCACTGTGAAAAAAACATAATTACTACATAGTTGGCAAAAGAGTCCTTGAATCTGGTTTCTCTTTGGTAACCTTCTGCTTCCCGCCTCTCTTGTGAGTGTGCACTGGTTAGTTATCCTCATCACGAATGTATGTAAGGGCAAACATTTCAGGCAGAAAATAGGTTACTGTGTATTCGCTAGAGACCCTCTGAGGTCTTGTCCATGTGTACACGCACAAACTTCCCACTTTTCCTCACAGTTTAGAGTGCCCCTGGAGGAGGGAGGCTGAGAACTGAGGAGGCTGTATCTTGGAGTGTACTCCTCTGCATTAACACATACATGGCACTGATGGGGTGACAGCATGTCATTGTGGCCATTGCTAGACCAGAGACTGTTTTGCAGGCAAAGTGAAAAGCCATGGACATATATCCCCAATGACTGGAAAATGCCCTTTCTGAGGTCATGAGTGACAAGCCTGCTCCTGCTTACCTGAGCTTTCCTGGGGCAGAGACTGCTTGTGTGGACAGTGTCCTTTCCTCTTGCATGGCCTGCAGGATGAATCCTTATTTCACCCCCAAGTAACACAAAACATGCAGCTGGGGAGTGAACTGTTATCAGTAATATGAAATAAAGGGGAGTCATCTCTACTTGAATTTGCTGTGTGTTGTGATGTATTTAGGACATGGAAGTCTACATGTACCTGAGAAGAAGAATCGTATTATCTGTGTGCTTTATACAGTACCATATACATCTTAAGTGCAATCAAAACCACCTCTGTCTTACTCGTTTCTCTATTTTAGTTAATGGTCATTTACAGAACTTCTCTCATTTGTCCTCTCTGTCCTTAAACTAAACATTGTCCTATCACCAGCTATAGCCTCATTCATTGCTTAGCCATGGGTAGTGGTGGGCAGAGGTGCTTGTTATTTCAGGCACAGATGTATGAACTCTGGGCCATCTAAAGAGTGACCGTGCTGCTTCCAATACCCAACCCTTTCCTTGACAGTACCTGCACAGCCACTAAGCTGCTGAACACGAGTTCCTGGTGCTGTCCCAGATATGAACATCACACAGCTGATGTGGATCCATCTTACCTCAGAGACTTAGGCAATACTTCAGGATAGTCTCTCCTCTATCCCTACTGTGGACGGGATGTGTCCCTGAACTAAAGAACATAACTTCATTTTTTTAAAAGACACCATGATAAAGATCTACCTTTTCTCTTGGTGTTTCTTTATCAACTCTTTCAGTTTTTGGACAGAAAAAAAATGTGGCAAGATACCACAGCTGGAATGAGATGCTATAGTGAACTGTCTGCAGACACCACATCCGTTGGGACCAAAACACAAAGCACTTGACTGAGACTTCTATGTTCAACTTTCTGCTTTCTATGTTTCAGTTTCCATGTTTCAGTGGAGGGCTAAGTGAAGTATCTCTGGGCATACTCACTTTACACTGACCACCATGAGTTGAGATCACTCACATTTACCCTGCACCTGGGAGCAGTCCCATGTGGGCCACTGTAGGGCAGAAGTGTGTCACACTGGAGATGAGTTTGTGTCACTTTCTGATTCCATTACTGGCGGTTTCAGAAAAGGACCCTTGAGCCAAGGAGCCTTAACTCTTAGACGTCATCAGATTGTTGGAACAGGCCTAAACAGACCCTATGGACTGCTGAAATAGGCTCCAAAGATGTTGATTCTGCCCTACTCATGTTCAGCAGCGTGTTCTCCTGAAAAGAAGAAACAGGACACAGGAAGCACCAACAGAAGGTGGGAGAATCGAGACCTCAATCCAATGTACTAATAATACTTAGCACTGTACATCACTATAATGTTACAAACATTAACTAATAAATCCTCACAACACCCCTGCGAGGTAGGGAAGTATTATTATCCCCAGTGTACAGATGGGGAAACTGAGGCACAGAGAGGCTAAGTGACTTGCCCAAGACCACACAGCAAGGCATTGGCAGAGCCAATATAAGAATGGAGACATTCCTTCCTCCCCACCCCATGCTGCCCCCACTAGACCATGTTGCCTTTCTGGATACTGGGATCCCAGGAGGTCCCTTCTAAAAGCAATGCCTGGAATAGATGCCTATTCATAATTTTTATTTGCCTTTAATGAATTATTTCACAGTTTTCCCTCATTCTGTACACCGTGCTTTCACAGTCTGTTCAGTATCTCGTGGTACCCCCCACAGCCTTCTCCTCTGGCACTGGGACAGCTCTTCAGGGGCATTGTAGGGTGCTCTGTGCTTTCATTAAGAGGATATTTAGAAACAGTTTCACTGACATTAAACTGGGAGCATGTGAGCTCTCACTGGAGACTGGTGACACAGCACTGGAGAAGCAGGCAGAGGGCACTGATGGTAAAAAGGCATTTGTTACCACCTGCAAAATGATCAGTGGCTTTCTTGGTTTCTGAGCTCTTCCAAGCTCCAGTGATCACTCACAATAGAAACTGTTTGTCTCCAACTTGCCTGGTCAGGAAGCAGTTGTCTGTGGGTTGCTTCCCTAAGGTAATAAGCAGTCAGCTCAGGACCAGAAAGGTCCCCAGCACTGCCTACACCACCTGTGTGACACTGTCTTGGAACAAGGCTGGGTGTAGCCACTGTGCTCTCCTGAAAAGGGGAAGGGATATAACTACGGCTGGCAAGCAGCCATATCCAGCATCTGAGTTTCTTCTTTCAGAACTGGGATTCAATGAAGAGCAAGGAAAAGATGAATGGATGGAGATGGGGATGAGGCAGAGCAAACAGGAAAATCCACCAAATGGGCTTCTAGGAAGGAAATGTTCCCCTGTGGACACTTCAGCTGAAGCAGCCTCATTTTCACAAGGCTTCCTTCTCTCTCTGGGAACATCTGCTGAGCTTCATCTCTGTCAGCTGGATATATCGTATGACATTGGTATCTGCAGGGGAAAAGCACACACATACACATACAGTGGTTACAAGTACCTTTGAAAGACACATTGCCACATATGCACCTACATATCTTGTGTTCCCTGGGAGTAGCATGACTCCAGCACTGCCTTCAGGAACAGCCCAAGTAGGAAGAGGCTCTGAATCAAACCCCGCCGCTCTGTTTTTTGAGGACCTGGTCTGCTCTGAGCTAATTCTCTCTGTTGCTCACATCCTTGCCTCAGCCAGCTTTTGCCTTTTCCTTGGTTACTCATGATCACCACAGTTGAATACACACAGTTCCAACTATCCAGGTCATCCCTGCCTGTTCTTCTGGAACAGCTCCTCCACTGGCTTTCCTTCTCTGTGCCTATATTCAAGGCCCTACAAGCATCTTGCATATATCTACGCTTTGACTTTTTCCCCGCTATTCCTTTTACATCCTATTCAACCCTTCTTATTTTTTTCCATGATAAGTTGAATTTGGAAGGGCTTCCTTCATGTTCTTTTCATAATCTTGCTCTCCTTAAAGCTCTTATTTGGGAATCCTTCCACCACAACAGTCCATATCTGCATTTTTGTCATATGCTGTAGGCTGCATACTACCTTGTCTATCCTGTCTAGGACGCCCTTGAATCCTGGTAATGTACTATCATGAGGATGACTTTCCACCTGCATGGTATCCACACAGTGGCAAAAGCTATGTGGTATTGGAAGCAAGCAAGCAAAAAAAACCCCATTTTCATTGATAAATAATGTAAAAATGGTTCTTTGTTCACAGCCTTAATCAGAAGGCCAACTAGGGCCAACTTAGTCTATCTAAATCATGAGATGCTCAGAAACCAATTCAAAGGGCACTGGCAATCTTGGCATCATCCAGCCAGTACCTTTCCCCACACCAGCTGGGGAAATGAGAAGTGGTTGAGCTTGCAAAGAGAAGGGCAAGCAATTGCTAATGATGTCCAGTGCTAGCAAGTGTGGGTTTTGCATCCACTGATGGAGCTATCGATGCAAAGTTTTCTGTAAAAATGAGAAGGGGAAACCCCTGATGTGCCCTCAGTCAGAGCTGAGACTACAGGACACAGCTCAGTTTCCCTTACCACAGAGCTCTCAGCAAATGTGTAATGGGGTAGCTATGGACTGTGGCAATGCTGTGACTTCTCAAGCTGTCTCTGGTGAGATGTGTTTCCCTACTGCAGGCTCAGCTGCATCCTCCTATTCAGTTCAGAGGGTGCGATTCAGTGATGAAGTTACTTGTCCTGCTTGGGACATCTGTAATGAGGACAAGAAGTTCTGCTATTGCTTGTGCTAGACGGTGCTTCAGCCTTCTGGGCTGTTAATGCACCAGCCTTTCATACTAGTCTAACAAACTTTAAAGGAGGTTTTTCTAAACTGGAATTGAGTTTTAGTTAAACAACTTCCAGAAGTGAAGAAGTTTAACTGAGGACTGGCTCTGAAGTTTAGACACCAAGTAAAATCAGTGAGCATGTCAGGAAGGGGGCTAATTCCCAGTTCTGGAAAAGCAGAGATCATATGCAAATCCAGAATCCTGCTGTACTGCCTGCCCCTCACTGAAATCTCTCTGTCCTTTACTCTTCCAGGATTTGATGGGTTACAGCATGGATATGCATCCTTTCTCACTTTGAGTGCTTGCCCAGTGCAGGTGATAAGTGATAATTGAGTAGGCATGTCAGGAAATCACAACTGTCTCAGCCTGCAGGGACTTGATGCTGGCCAAGAAGGGTGTGTAGAGATGGGGTTCAATATATAATTAGGCAATGAAAGGTTGCCAGCTCCTTTTAGTGTGAGTGTGAGGGAGGTAGCTGCTTATAGCACAACTTCCCTCACCTGGGAGATTTCCGCATGCCTGGGGAGCCAGGAGTAAAACAAGGTGTAGCCCAATAGAAGGCAGGAGAAGCTCTTATTGCAGGTTAGCTAAAAATCTCCCCAGCAAGTTTTGACATGTTTTGGCTTCTTTTTGAGAGCCACTGTTTTACTGAAGAAAAATAATTAATAGAACTTTGTTCATAGAAGAAATGGAGCCTTGTCTTTCTCAAGTCTTTTTCACCAAATAATACTGTACCATTCTAGCCTTGTCTGCAGGAGTATTTCAAAGCTAAATATAAGTTTTTAATGAAAAGGTGATCCTAACCTCTCAGTGAGGAAGAAGTGATTCCTTTTCACTGATGTGGGAATCATAGGCAAGGACAACTCAGGTGATTGGGTTGAACTTATACAGGGACTTACTGGCTCCTAGGATTGTGTTTGTGCCCCCACACAGAGTGGCCTCTTGCGGTTTTAAGGGCTATTTGTGCTTCTCCCTTTAGCTTTGGTATAGTTGTTTATGTGCCATGAAGCTATACTGTGAGCTGATTTTAGTTCTCAGTACCTCTAAGTCACAAGTGCTCAGGAAGCCAGCTTTTAGGCTTAATTGTGAGGCTGCTGTACGCAGCATGGGAAATCTGGCTTGTATTTTGGAATATGAGTTTTCAGAGCAGGGGCAACAGAGATTAATTGTTGGTGTTTGATGTTACCAGGTCAACAAATAGTCCATTTTCAAACCCAGTAAGTAGTTACCTTGACAATGCGGCCAGATCAGTGGGAACAAACTGAACAAGGCTTGAAGGTAAGGTGTATGTTTGGCTGTGAAAGTTCACTTTGTTATGTACTGGAACGTTGCATGTACACTTTGCACAACTTAAAAGCGGCTTTCCTCTCTATTTGCAAGATGTTCTTTAGTAAGGAGTGTTATAAAATTATCTCATGTATTTTCCATCTACTTTGGTGATATTTTGTTTGGAGGTAGAGTAAGAAATCAAGTTAAATCCAACCCTTACGTTTGACAAACAGTAAATAGCCATCAGGGACTTGCTGCGCTAACAGGCCTTCAGCACAGTAAAACGCTTTGCTAGCTAATTCCTCTTTACTATTTAAAATTCCTCCAACCAAAGAGAGTAGCTGCCAGTGATTTGTGCCAAAAACATTCCTTATTAGAAAAAGAGAACACACAGAACATGACTGTAATAATAACCAAGTGTTTTACCAGTGAGCCTAGCGAAACATCATATAAAGAAAGATGGTCATATTTTGCAGATTAAAAACTTTGAAACTGGGGAAACTGAGTACTTCCAGGTCACATTGTAATGCTTGTTAGCGTTACTCAATCCCTTCTGCTGTGTATTAACAGCCCCATACTTTCTTACCGTACGTATTCCTTTCTTTCCCCCAAATCCCGTTAAGTTTCAATAATCTTAAAGCTTAGAGCAGACCGATGGTTCCATATGATGTAACAAGAATAGGGAAGGGTTTGTGATGCAAAATTGAACATCAGAACTGTTTTTTGGCTACATTATGGGCCTTCAGAGACAGTTTCTGGAATGTCTTTGCAGCAAGCTGTGGTATTTGAAGCTATTGCTGTTGAATACATTAGTGTTTATTTTAAGAAGCAATAAGGGACACCAAATAAATGCTATCACTGGTGAGGGAAAAATAGCAAAAAAAAAAATACGTATTATAAAAATGGAAACAAAGCAGTTCAATTAAAATGCACATCTGAGCCTAGTCAGAACGTCAAGGTTAGAATAACTTTGTATTTTCCTCCAACCGTTCTTTTGCATAAGCTTCTCCATTTCCCAGCTCCAGCAAGGACTGAAAGCAGAAGGGCATACTGTAAACTAAATAGGCTAAACTGAGCTTTTAAGCACATTTCCTGAGCCAGTGTGGTGCGCGCAGCTGTGCTGTCAGACTGCCCGGAGCCCTGGGCCAAGCATGGCAGATGGAACCAGGCAGCCTTATGGGAGGTGGAAGAGCAATGAAATCCCAGCATTCAGTACACCTCTAAGTGCACCCTGCCTGATGCTTCCTCAGGATACATGCACCTCAGAAGACCAGCACGGCCAATCCTTGTAGGACATAAAGCAGAGCCAGCTCTACCAGCCTCCTTTGCCTCCTCTGGTTCAAAGAACACCAGGTGCTCTGCCTCTGCCAGGGGCCACACTCCCACCTGTTTTCATGTTGAGTTCATACCTCTCCGCTCTCAGATGCAGATGGAAGAGATACTCTGTGGGGTTTCATTTGCACGTTGCTTTTATTTAAATTTCTCATAATCCTTTAACTTTTCTTTGACTATTATAAGCGTCCTTTGTTTTAACGGAAATAATTTAAAAAACAGTGTGGCTTTATCTCCCTATTAGGGAGTTCTGTAGTCCTTGGAGAATAAAAGCACTGTCTCTGCATTGCTACTTTCTACTCCCCTTCTGAATTTGGGTTGATCGGCATAAAGCTAGCTGATTTGGCAAGGCTAAGTTGTTTGAATATATAATTTGTATCTGGTCCCAAAATCATTTCTATTGTTTTAGACACATGGATGAGAGATACTTGAACGGGGAAGTGACTTTTTTTCATAGTAAAAGTTGAAGCATATTTTCTGACAAATGCTTGTGCATAAGTTTTGATGTCTTTGATCAAAGAAAAACATTCCTTAGTAAAGAGATGGTGGAAGGCATGACTGTCAGAGACTACAAATAGTCTCCTGGTTTTGCTAACGGGAAAAAAAAATGTTCTTGAAGATTCTGGAAATGTAATGTTAGAGATGCATGCTTTTCCGTCCTGCTTTCTTCTTCAAAAATAAAATAGGGAAGGAAAGAGGTAGAATCCCTTCCACATTTCAGCAGTGGTATTATCTTCCAGGTTCTGCTGTAGTTTCTGCAGTAGTTAATACCTAACATCTTTAGGCACTGTCATTGCAAACCTGCACTACTAGAGAATTCTTAAAGAGAAGTACGACTAAGGACACAATGAGTCATACTCATCCCTGTGGAAATCAATGAAATCAAACCACAGACAAAGCCTAGTGAAAAAAAATGTGAAAGTACTCAATATAAAGACACATTTGCACTCCCCATACCTGTTGGCTGGCGGGCTCTTGCCTCTTTCAAGTAGTAGAGTGCCTTGTTGAAGTCACCCAGGTGGTAAAATGCAACTCCTGATCGATAGAGTGCCTTGAAGTTCTCTCCCTCTTTCTGAAGCACTTTGAGGCAGTACTCCTTGACACGTTCATAATTCACCAGCTCAGCCTGGAGCAGGCAGGCTGCAAGAGATGAGAACGGGGAGAGAGACAGAACAGGAAATGTTACTGCTGTATTCCTCCCCGCTCCAGCAATCTGCATTGGGAAGAGAACAGCTTAGGTGAGGGAAATGACTCAGATTCATGATTCAGAAAGAGCTGCAGTCATAATTTATTCCCAAATTCAATTGTTCACAGTTTAAATACCAATGCTTTTATTTTTGGCATTCCAGAATGAAGGGATTATTTGTTCTGGGAGATTGTGGGGAAGATAGCAAGAATGTAAACGTCCCTCCACAGAACTAGAACTCCATACAGTCTGATGGCAGTGACTAGCTTTGTGTTTGTAGTAACATTGCTTGTCAGACTGAGGGCTGGATCTCAGGAAAGAGCAAAAAGGTGACCAAATGAATAGACAAGGGAAAAGAGACTTAATTTGATCAAATTCTGTAATAGGTTTAATGATCCAAGGCTGTTAGATTTACAGATAATATGTAAATGCCTTTTATCCAAGAGTTCCTATGTGAAGCTTTGCTAAAGGAAGTAACAAAGGACTCTGCTCTGCTGCAATGTGCTGCTAGCAAACAGGCACCTGGAGCTACAGCACAGCAAAAAGGAATGTGCTAGGCTGTGTGTTTTTTGCAAATATTTCAATAAAAGTTCATCACAAGAGGTCAGTTCAGCTGACTTCATAAAGAAAAAAGTAAACAACTGTGAAAAAATAGCATGTTGAGGATTCTATGTTCCGAAGGGGAATTCTTGCATAAATGTCAAGGAGCTAACACAAATCTCCAGTGAGTTTTCCACAACTAGGAGTGACATAGGGGGAAAGGGGAGTTCCCTGAGACAGGCTTTGCAGCTTTGTCTTCACTAAGAACTAGCAACACCCTTGCTGGTAGTGAGTTTAAACAGGAGACAGAAATCCCTGGACTTCATAAACGAGCATGCTGGAAGTACCTCCATGGCTTACTGTGGTGCTTACTCTGCTAGGAGAAACTTCTTTATGCTTGTTGGGCATGAAGAAGGATCTTGGGGAACACTAGGAAGAATAGGATGCATTGCAGTCACGATTTTGGAGAAACGAAGAAAGCTACGTTGTCAACATGCCTTTCTGGTGCTGCAACCCAAGACAAATTTGGGAATTAAACGATATGGGAGAGGCTGGGGGGGGGGCATCAGCATGCTGCAAGGATCAGCTCAGAAGGTGGCAGTTTTAAGTGCCAGGCCATGGAGAGAAATCTCCCATGGCAAGTGGTGTTACTCAGTGCATCTCTGGCAAGTAAATTTGCTGCTCCTGGCAATCCAAGTTGATACAGTTCAGATGTCACTAATGAACAGCCATACTTTATTTTTTGCATAGTAACTGCAGCCTGCAGCTGAGAAGATATGCTGGGTCAAGATTTCAATGCAGTTCTTGATCCCTTCCCCTGTACCCCTAAAGTAAGCCATGTAGCTTCTCTGTACCTCCCTTTACATTTCATGAGCAAAAGGCTAGTCTTGACCTCCAGAGATCCCTTCCAAACTAAGTTAGTCCAAGATTCTATGATCAGTTACCACAGAATACATTCCTAACTCAAGTACTTATTTAAAGCTTAAATAGCTAAATGGAAAGAATCATCAACAGGCTATTACCCACTAAGGAACTGATGAGATAGATGTGATGAGCAAGGACTGCAGAATTAGCCTTGCTGCTGGTATATTTGGTTGAAAAGCAACCTAGCTGCTAAAAAGATCTTTGTCCCATTTGTTTTAATTATGGACTTTCAATCTACTTTAAAAGCACCTGCCATTAAATGCATAGGTTTTTCAAAAGTGCCTGGCTGCTAGCTATTTGATTGCCTGTCGGAAAACACACACAATTCTACAAGCTCAGTAGCATTTTCTTACCTCAAATTTGTCCCTTTCTATTCATCAAACATTGATTTTTCTCACTTCATTTCTAATGGAGCTAGAAATGATTGTGCCTTGTTTTTCTTCATTTTTCAAAGCTATTAAAAAAAAAAAAAAAGGATCTTCAAATTTATTGCTGGCTTTATAGCCCTGGAAATTGGATTCCTTTGTTTATCCACTGACCAGCAGCATGTACAGCAGTGGCAGTAGCTTTCTACACACTGCCAATCTGATCCAGCCTTTCACGTTCTATGAAACTACGTTTCAGAGCAATTAGAGGGGGATTTCAGTCTGTTTATTTACTACTTGGTGTTTCCAGTTACAGTCACAGAAATGACTGTGAAAATGACAGGCAGTTAGATTATTCATATTCATGTATATTAACTCTATCATTTCATATTGAACTTGCTTCACAAATCGGTTTCAGATAAAGAAGTCCTGCGGATCCTGCTAATTCCATAAACGAACCTGGGCTCCTGAATATGCAGGAGCTCTTTCTGCGACTCACATTCACAGCAAAGATTCCACTAACAAGCATCCCTAGTAACTAATGCACGTGGCAGAGAGGAGTCAGTACCACATGGCTAGTAGGATAAACACTTTTTTATCTTAACAGAATGAGCAGACGGATGTGCAGGAAACAGTTATGTTGAAAGAATTTGCCATTTGGAGAGCCAGTGTTTGAAGTGACGGTTCTAAATGAAACTGAAGGGAGCATCTCCCTTAGAAATATTTAGAGGTGCGTGCTCTCGGTTCTTGGTGGAGTGAAATAATCTTAATGGACTGTGATTTAACAAAAATACTAAAGCTGTTAGTAATTCAGCAGTCAAAAACGGAAGAGGCCTGGAATCCTCTACTTCCTATCTCTGTAAGAGAAGAATTGTTTTGAAGACGTGTTGTTTTCCTAAACAGACGCATACACCTCTGGCTGGGAGTGTTTGTTTACCACATCAAACACTTCATCACCCTGCTTCTCTGTTCGTAATAGGTCCCTAGTGAATCCTTCTGAGGAAAAAGGCTTTACTCAAAGAAACGAAATTAAGAGAGGCTTATAGGGCTGCTGCTTCTGTTTTTTTGAAATTGAATGGGTTTGATCCCATGCAGTACCATACCTAATAGCTCTCTGGGATTAGAAGGATGCCCTTTACTTGCAGATGCAGAACTATGGTCATCCATTTCCTATAGGTCTTGTCATGGTTGTAATATAGTATCTGGTGGCTATACTTTGCCAGCTCCAAATTTAGGGTATCCTTTTTCTCCCCAGTGTGTGATGGTTAGTCCATTTTACTTGGGTATTGTTCTCAGTCTGCTACAAATTTATTGTATGAGCTTGAGCAATAAGACCTTGCTAATATTTAAAATTGTACATGTCACGATGTGATGGGAGTCTCTATTTGCTGTAAAATAAGCAGTTTTGAAATCATTGGGTGAGTTGTACTATGGGGATGGGGAAAAGACAGTTATTTCTCTTATCCCCAATTAAGGGTCTCTGCTCCTCTCACTTCCCAATTGAATTTTGATGTCAAAGCAAGGAAAAAAGAAATTTGGTTGTTTTGCCTCATAAGAAGAGTCTTAAACTCTTAGTTCCTGGACTGAATCTATGCTAGCCAGCTCCACCACTTGCAAGTTTGAGAGATGCTGTACAGGCCTGGTACCTGAAGCTAATGGTACTGCCAGAGCTAATTCGTGTGGTCCTGTACAGCACCAGGTTAGGCAAAACAAAGGTTAAAGTACCTGTAGAGTCAAAATACATGTATACCTTTTAACTCTTGCTAGTAGCTGTGGTTAGCAATGGTGGGAAGTTTTGAGAAAAATCACTACAGTTTAGGATTTGTATTCTATTTTATTGCACTCTGAATTAATTTTATTTGAATTCCAAATTATCTTTTAAGAAGACATCTAGGCTAGACAGGTGCCAGTGAGAAACGATACAAAACAGCATTTTTCTTTTTTTAACCAAAGGTTAATTACCCTCATTGTTTAAGAAGTGGCACTGTATTTCTATTTCATTTCTTTGTTTAGCTTCAACTACCAGCCACTTGTTCTTTTTACACCTTTGTCTGCTATCCTGAAAAGCTCCTTGCATTAGAACTGTGAGACTCTGATCAAATCACTGTATAATAGTCTGTTTAAGAAAGTGTCTGGAGTCTCTTACTGAAAACCCTCATATTTTTCAGCTTTCTTCACTTTTATAGCTCTTCTCTGACTATTCAAGAAGTTTCACTGAAAATGCTGTTGGTTATTATCTTACCAGAGAAACCTCTCCAGTTATGCAAATAGCTCACTTTGGCATGAACTTTTGGGTTCTGATTTTGGCTGAGCAAAGAACTAAGTCTGGTATCAGGATGTATGGGTTCTAACATGGAGTTTCTGAACAAAAATATCAAAAGCTTTTTCTACATTTTCACCAGAGGGTAAATCTGCATGCCAGAACAAACCTCCAGACCCAGTTTATACTTACCAGTAGCTAAATTCCCACTGTAAGTGAGGTTCAAGACCTATCCACACTACAGGACATTTAACAGAGTGAGCCAAATTCTTTTGCAAACAACATTAGCACATCCCTGCCCTGTAGTGTGTGCCTTGTGTTCAGCGTATTGTGTTAGTCATCACAAGAATTACATTTACTGCTTTTCTGTGAGGTGTAAATGCCCTTGCCTTACAGCAATATCTTACATTGTAGGTTCATATTTCACAAACTCCAGTTATGTTTGCAGTTCACTGTCACCCAGGCAAGACGGGGGTGCTGCCCATGCTTAAGATTGCCTTGGCCTTTCCTCTGCGGGAGAGACTTCAGCTGCTTATAGCTTTGTTAGACTTCTAAGTATTTGGACTAAAATCTTCCACATGCAATGTCTGCCTTTGATGTGTTTTTGGAAGAGATGTCAGTCCAAAATTTTCAGGTATTTTTGAAAAGCAGCTAAGGAAATACATCGTATCTTTTACTTGTTAAAGATCTCTGGTGACTGTCTCTTTGGATTTGTCTTGTGACTTGTCATCATTTGGCTCTGCAAACTGAAACCTGGCAGATATCATTTGTGTCAAGGAGATGCCTTCTGTCATTCCCAGGGTAATCCATAGCTGGCCAACTGATAATTTTCCAAAAAGAAAACCAGTCTGCATCTAGTACTCAGTAGAGGTGTCTTATAAATAGGTACTCAGATCCATATACTCCATATATTCCATATAATATTCTGTCCACTCTGGGCACAATTCAGTTTATGTTGGGAAATGTAAACAGAGAGCAAGAAACATCTCTTACTGCTCCACTAGTCACAAGAGAAAAAGAAGAGCAGAAACTGGAAACCATAATGACCTGGGTTGCCTATCTTTGACAGAAAGATAGGAAGACTGACACTTGCAAGGCAAGAAGACTGGGACAGAGAGCTTTGTGGGGACAGAGACAGAGAACTGCTAGGGTGGGGAAGTGGCGTATGAGTGGGTAGGAGGTCTATTGAGGGGACAGGGGTTGGCCACGGGCTGAAGTTAAGAGTTTGGGACAAGTTGCTAAGGACACAGCAGACAGTGCAATTAGCCTGAGGACAAAGAGGAGCATTCACAACAGCTCTTCTAGCAGATGATTTAACCTAAATCACATTCCTGCTCTGTGTTTTTTTCTGTGTTGGTTACACTGACCAAGAGATACTAATCTCCAATGCCCTAAAGCTAGCCTTTGCAATTTTCCCCTGGAGACTACAACAGGCATCCTATGCAGGAACTAATAGTCATGTGGTTGGGCAGCTCACATGTACATATGCAAAAGAGTCTGAATCCAAATGACCTTTTTTTTCCTTCTCTTAGCTAATGAAATAATGAAAATCCAGGGTACATTAGATTTGCCTTCCAAAAAGGTATCAGTAATGGTTCCACAACATCCAGTGATTAAAAAAAAAAAAAAAAAAAAAAAAAAAAAAAAAAAAGGCATATATTCATTTGTTTAGTTTCCAGGCAGAGAGAAGTAGCTGTCCAAATCTGAAATGCATAGTCCTTTTCACTGTATTTACTTTTGGTTCTACCACTGGAAGTTAACTGTGTATGTGTGGATTATTACTCTTTAGAAAAGTGCTAGGTACTCTATCCACTATGAATGCGATGTATATTTCACAAACTGACAATGTCTTTCCCAGAAATAACCATGATTTAACCCTGCAAAATACTTTGCCTTCTGATACAATCTCACCCTAAGTATAGAAACCATCACCTCACCTAAAATCTGTTTAAATTGCAGGAAGATGGAGCACATTCTTGCTCTAGTTCTATTTTGGAAAACACATGATTGATGCTTTGATATAACTGCTTCAGGGTTTTATTCAGACATATGATTAAGACCTTTATGTATCATTGAGCAGGCTTTGTTCTGGCATTTCTTTAAGACTCAAAATGATAGGGCAGACTAGGAGTGTCTCATACTACTTCTGTTATTTCAGAAGAGTTGTCATTCTTCATGGTGATGCTCTTCCTCAGAGAAGAAAAAACATGATAGTGGTAAGGTTTATTCTGATTTAAATGTTTGGGAAGAAAAAATATTGGGATATAACAAAATCATCAATAAAAATATTCCAGAAAAAAATGTTTCTTTTGGAATAGATGGCAATCTCCTAACCATGCCACTGATGGATGCATCATTAATCTCAGTACACTGCAGTCTGTGTAACTGGTGTTTTATAACAGGCATATGGAGCTTAGGGTGTCCACTGGAGGAATTTAAGGGGGTATCATCACTATATGACACTGAAAATTTCAGCTGTGTGTTAATAATTTAAATTACAATTAATTTCTTAAATAGGTTAAAATGTGTTTCATTAGATGATGCTGAAAATGTAAAGGATTATCTTAGACTAAAAGTCACCTTGGACTTGAACTACTACAGTTTTAATGTACAGCATAAAAAGATCTGGACTCTTGTAATGTTATATGTAACTAAATGAAATTGGATCCAGTCTCTCCTGAAGTTGAGGTTATTGGTCTTGAGTGTACAGACTGCATAGGTTACCTGCAGATGGCACAGCCCAATTTTAAACCTACATTTTCACCTGTGTTAAATTTTCAATCCTGATTGTCACTGAAAGGAGCTGGGTAAGGTAAGGTAATATAAGAAACTGATACCAAGGTAACAGAACAGAGGTTGTGAAGAATCCATATCTGCACTAAGCACCATGTGTGCTGGGCTTTTCAAGAAAATAACCCAGCATTGCTCAAAATGGGATGTTTAGAAGCATCCTTTTTCAGAGAAATACCACATACAGTTTCACCACAGGGCTGAGACACTAATTAGGATCTGCAGTTTCCAAACAATCTCTCCCATGAAATATTTCCTTTCTTTCTCTATGGTCCAAGCTTGCAAACAAAGAGGATTTCCTGGCTTCTCACCAACAAGAAGCTAATTATAGACAGCTTGATAATGTCTGGCAATAATCTGATCAGCTGACTCCTAGTTCCTGCACTATCTTAATGAGATCAAAAGGGAACACTGAAGTGTACTGACAGTACAACTTCTCAGCCAGTGGCACTCTCATTTACTCCTCTCCATGTTCCAAAGAGGTCTAAATATGCCCGTATGTTCTGCATACAGGGAAATATGTAGAATATTAAAATCCAGACTGTATGACAGACTGTCTCGCTCTGTAGGGAGAGATTAATGCTAAATGAGGTGTGAATTCACAAATGTTTGGAGATCCCGGAGAGTGTCACCTCTTCCAAGCCACTGTCCACCTCTTCTCAGCCTGCCTCTCTGTTTGTAGACAGATTCTAACTGTTCCTCCCTGTTCTGCCTCCAGAAACATGTTTTACATCTGGTACATAGCACTGACTTCTTCACTTTCTGGCTGCTCCCAAGTCCTTTGTATCTCCTTCAGAAGACAGACTCCGACTTCATAGCACCAATTAGCTTTCCCAGGAGAGAGACTTTAGCAGTGAATGAAGTACACTGATACTTCAGCCATCAAGCAGGTTAAGAGGCAAGGCCAAGCAAAAATCTAAGGTAAGGAAGAAGACTGGAAAATCACATCTAGCAGTTCTCAAAGGAGTTGGTAAGTCTATGCACAGGCTTTTTGAGGCTGGCAACCCACCCTAGGACTCTGCCCTGCTGCCATCCTTTCTACTGCCTTGGAATGCACAGGGCTGATAAAAATGAGATAAGTAACAGCTAATGTGAGCTGTTAGAGCACATCTGTTTAATTTCAATCTGTGATAACGTGATCAGTCTTGAAGACAGAGGAGAAACAGTAGATGTTACATATCTTGACACTAGTCAAATGACAAATTCGACTGACATTTTCTTAAGCAAATTTTAGGAGAACTGTCTAAATGAATAGGCTTAATTTTGCTATGAAAGTGGAAGATAATATTAAGTAGGATTCTGCACTGATCAGTCCTAGACCCCATGGTATTCAGTATTTTCAATAAAGACCTAAATGGCAGAATACAGACTGCCTCTTCAATTTGCAGTAACACCAAGATGTGAAGAGCTAGAAGTATGCTGGAAGACAGGATTAGCGTTTTAAAGGACCCTCACAAATTGGAGTAGTATCCTGAAAAGAACAGGATGTAATGCAATAGGTGCAAGTAAAAGGTACTGTAATTAGACAGGGAAAATCCCACTGTGTAAGTAGAGGGGGAACAACTGGTTAGAGAGCAGTTCTGCAGAAAAGGATCTGGGGAGTGAACTAGATCACCAGCTGAAGTAAACATGTTTATACCATTATGAAGAAAACAAATGCATACTAGCATGTATGAAAAGAAGCATAGCTTGCAAAGCGTGAGAGCAACATGTCTGAGTTTGGATGCCAACCCTGAAAGAAAACGTGAAGAGTATCCACAGGAGGACTTTGGTAACGACAAGTGGTTTACAGAACACAACATATAAGCTCCCAGAAAGGGAAAACATGTTTACAGTGTTCATGTATGTAAAAACAAAAACTCTGTTTCGGAATATTCTTTTTATGAAGAACTTTCTAACAGTGAAGAAAGTGAAGCATTAGAACAGACTACATGGAAAAGTTGTGGAGGCGCCTAACTTTGGAATTCTTTAAGAGAAGCTTAAACAAACATTGCCTGGGGTATATATTATCTGTATCCTTGCACCATGCATGGGTAGGGATAAATGACTCTTGAATTCCTGTTCAGCTCTACGGTTCCATTACTGATGGTGCTGTAACACTCAATATGAATGGTTCTTGGTTCTTCCTGATAGCTGACCATTTATTGTCAATTCCTATCAAGAAATCTTATTGGAGAATGTCATTCTGAAGAAACAAAATTTGACATTTAAATATGTAATGACCTGAGTAAAAGCAGGCATGAATGCTCTCTGCCTCTGTGTGTTCACATTCCTGTATCTCAGACTTTCCTAACTTCTCAACAGGACAATTCTTCAGAAGTGTTCATTATTTCTAAATGATTCTTAAGACGCTTTTAGACAAGTTTGTGATAACTTACGTTTCTTTTCTCTATCAAAGCTTGAGATACAATACTTAATTTTCCTTCAAAGGGGCAAAGCTTTGGGATGCAAATAATTTCAGCAGTTTCCATCTGACCCTCATAGCTTCTGTTCATCTGCCTGGTTTTGAAAGTGTATTTTGGTCTACCAGTTCCTGTGGTTATGGGTCCTTCAAACTCAAAACAAAAGCTTACTGAAAATTTACAGCTAGGATAGAATTAAAGGACTAGTTTAAACATGGATATCAAGCAAATAAGAGTGCTTTCTGAAGCCAAAATCTACCTCCAGCTATGTACCAGCAAATCTTTACTCCACCAATATAAAGAGCTGGAGATCATCTTCAGATTGCATCTCCTGATTTCCATGCCTTTGATTTTTCCAACCAGGAGAGGTGGTAGCAAAGCCCAAGCAATTCACTGGCAGAGCAAGAATGTAAGTCAGCTTTTAACCACTAGATCATGTTGACTCTACAATCTCTGTAAACACTAGGACCTCCTGCTGCCACATTAGAATAGATGGGAGTAAAGTTGGTTCTTATTGTTGATCTGGCATGCTAAATCCCCTGGAGTCTTCCTCCTCTCTGACTTTATCTAGTAATTTTGACCTATCTTTAGCTTTTAAAATCAATACTCACCTAGTCCAGCTTAGATGAGTATTTTGCCTTTAATATGGCCTCAGGTATGTTTGGCCTTCAGATCTACTGTGCTGTTTGTTATTTATCTCACTGCCTTTTCCTTGCTATTTGCCTCTGTCAAGCTTTTCACCTCCTATTGTTTTCCTCTTACATTACTGCATCTACTTCACATGATACCCTTTCTTCTTCCAGCCTTTTGCTGCTAATGAAACCCACTGGTGAAATCTGGTCTCTTGAGTCATTTTTCACAAGGGAAAAGTACATAGAATTTTATCAGAGATCAGCAACATCAAATGGTGACAACCATCTGGTAAGTGCTTGCAGTTCAACAAAGTCTAACTCCAACACGTGCTATCACATTTTTTAATGATTGTTACCAGTGAAAAGTACTGGAAGTGCTATGCAGTGCAATTAAGGACCTATTGGGCCCAGCTGAGACAAGGAGAAGATTTGTGTATATAGGAAGATGCTTTGGAGGAAATGATGGGGACTCAGGCTGCCTTCTTCATCGAGGTGAGAAACCTCCTTTACTCATAGTGGTTCACTGAGCAAACAACTGATAGCAGCAATGTGAAATGCAGTTGCAACAGCTTGAAGGCTCTCAAGTGAAGTCACCGACAATTGTGTATGCTACAATTACCTCAAGCCTGGCTTACCACAGTGTGTTCAATTCAGAATGAAAGCTATCACTTTATCCCATACTATAAACAGGGCACGATGATGTGGCTGCCTAGTATCTCTGTGCAGTGCCCTGTGGTGGCTCACAGTTCACTGCCCAGTACATGTGAAACAGCTGACAATTACAGAGTCGGTGAAGGAATGGGGAGTGGCTGTCTCAGAGGCCACCTCCTTGGGCATTCGTGCCATGTCTAACTGAGAGTGACTGAAATGCTTTTGTTTTTTCTTGATCTCTCCCAAGTTGAAAAGTGTCTTACTAGCAAGACAGAGAGATCAAATGAGGAGGAACACTTATTGCATTAAAGTAACCCATTCATGCCTTTTATCCATATCCAACACAGCCCAGCACACTTTTATTTTAACTATATTTTCAAACAGAAGGAAATCTCTGTGACTTCTGTGGGAGGGATGGTGAGAACAGGAACTGACTGAATCAAAGAGGCAGAGGATGCCAGGGTTGACTCTTTTCTAAATACTTGGAGAGAGGTATAAATCAAAGCTCTCAAAACCATGTTTTCTTTAAAAATGCACTACATAAAATTACAAAGAGTGGTTTGTCAGAGCAACTAACCCTGGCTATCATCTGGCTGAGCACTGATATTTTGTGCAGGGTGAGCTTAAACCACTTTTTGTGTAATTAGGCCTCTGATGGCCCTTGCCTTTTTGCTCACTCTGTTTGCATCTCTATAAACTTAGCATTGAGACACCCATCTCTCCATCAAATCTAGTTAGGCATCAGGTTTTAAAGTTATTAAGAGGAGACTGACAGGCAGACCATACAAAACACACTTGCTTGACTCACTTCCTTTGAAAATCAGGCTAAAATGACTAAACTGAAGATAGAGAGACTCAATGCAGTATTTGCTTGATAAAGTCTGGGCTTGAACTGTGCAGGAGAATAAATTAGTCCTCTATCTTATAAGGTGTATTCTCCTTGATAGGAGCTGTGGCAAAGTGCTTCAGGTAAAGATGCTGGTCCATTCTCAAACCCTTCATAAACCACGTCTCTGCAATCCATTGCTGGCACTTGAAGAACAAGGTAGGACTGTATGTCCAAACTGAGGTATATGGAAGAGAGTTTCTATCCCAAGCAGGGAGCTTGTTGTCAGATACTAGGAACACAGGAATCTTTGTACTCAATCAGGCTGATAAGACAATACGCCCTATCTCAACTGTGTCTTTTCAGTTAAAGTAGGGAAGATGAAGGTATAGTACAAGAATTAAATGGTGGCTAAAGAAACAGAAATGGCTTCTGCTGACATGAGAAATAAAGATCTGTAAATAAAAATTACTAATAGAATTCCTCTGGAATTAATTTCAGAATTGTGCTTGTTTAGTGTTTTTGTTTATGCCCTTGATTGCAAAAGTAGGAGTGCTCTATTAATGGCCATGCAATTGAGATGTAATGTCAAAAAGGACGAGGATGACAATGTAATATAGAAAAAACTAAATAATCTGACAGACAACAGTAAATTATTTGGGATGGAAATGAGTAATAAAATATGTGAGATCATGGTCACTGGGAGTAGTAACAGGAATTTCTGCTCGAATTTTTGAGCTCATGAGCTGGAAAAAGCCAAATAGGAAAAGGATGTGAATATGCTAGCTAATCATAGGATGACTGAGTCATTTATGTGACATGGCCTTGTATAAGGAAATGAAAACCTCCAAGAACTTATTCATAAATCTAAAACAGTTAACAGCCTTTCTCAAGCATAAAAATGAAGTATTTGCTTTACAGTTTTTATCCTACTAATATAGCAGTGAATGTACTCCTTAGTTATGTGTCTAAGCCTTCTTTTCTAACCTTATTAGGTTCTTTAACTCAATGATACCTTCTGGCAGTGTGCTCCAAGTTAATCAGCTCTGGGTTTTAAAAATTATGTCCTATTCTTTTTTTAATTTAATTTATCCCCTCTCCCTCCCTCACCCCCCAAACTGCTAATGAAAGCTCCTAGGCTGCTTCAGTTTGAGTTCCATGATAGTACTTAGCAAATGTATGAAGGAAAATGAGTACATTTTCTTTATACTTCCAGTATAGGTGAGGATGTTTTGTGCCTCTGATTTCCTTGCAGCACGCATGTACTAGTGTTTCTTGAGCTGTTAATCACTGAAAATCATTTAAGAGGATAGTAATCTAGGATTGAATTACGCTAGTATTAAAAAAAACATGGTGACTGAAGAAGAAGTTGAGGCTTAACTTTGTACCCCACTGTCTGATGAGAGAATCTTTGGTATAAGTATGGGCCAGAGGCTCTGATTTTTTTCTGAAGAGTTACATAAGAAAAAGGTGCTTTTGCAAAGCAACGGCTAGTGCTGATTTATAGCAATGGATCTTCCAGGAACAGACCCCTTCCCTCATGTTTCTGCTTCTTCAAGATTAACTGGGTAATGTGATGAGCTCTCCAAAAAGCTCCTGTCTGACAGGGGCTAGAACCATTCCATTTATACTCTGAAAGAGTGGAAGATACTTGGACCTATTTACCTTCTCTGGCTCTGAATGCAAGAGTTGGGAGGAGAAATGTGAATCCCCACAGCTTCTTTTCTGCAGTTGCTTGGAAGATCATCATTTATCTTATAAGACACTTTTTCAATCAGAATGAATTTTTGAGTTAGATGGTCACTGTTGGGATAGCCCAGCATGTGTAGCAGTTTGTTAGCCACATCAGCCCAAGAAAGTCCACTAAGTACTAAGAATCTGACATAAATTTTCAAGTTCCAAGCACTTTGCTTTTAATTTGCTTCTGGGAGTAGGTTTCCTCTCCCACATACTATACTGGGGAATGTGCGGGGCAAAGCTACGCTCGTGCTTGTTTTCTATTCTACTCCATCTGCTTCAGGTAGCAGTAAACGGCTCTGCTGCCTGGAGTCAACAGCTACTTATGTCAAGCTGGGAAAAAAACTAAGATAAACAGGGTCCATCTGAGCTGATCTGAAATCATAGTCAATGTTAGGCTAAGCCTTAGAGAGGCATCAGATAGGTAGTGACTTTCTAGTGCTGCCTGATTAAGTTCTGCCAAGAGGAGCCTGAACCTTCTTGCTTTAGAGCACAAGATGACTTGCAAAATGGTAGTTACTGCACTTGAGTATGTGCAGGAAATGAGCCATTTAGATGTCTCTGATGTGGCCAAGCCAGAATAGCAGCAGAGGGGTAAAAAATGACAGTTGTAATCAGTCCATAACAGGACCTTTAGAATCAAAATTTGAGGCAAACTAGCTTGGTGGTTCTTTGCTGGCTGACCTAGCTGCTCTTTTCCAGCGGCTCCCAAGGAGCTAGATAGACAGCTAGATTAGCAGAGTTTTTGCTGCCTGCCACTCTGATATAAAAGGAGTTGCTGTTCTCATTGATGCAGAACAATCTACATGACAGACCCCTAAACTGGCAGCAAGGAAATGCAACAGACAGAGCTCCTGCTGAGGAAAGAAAGGGAAGGGAATATTGAGCAGTGACTAGGAAAGTATTTGCTTTAGTATGACAGAGATTTGACATGTCAAACATGGATGTGCTGGGGAAAGAGAAATGCTGTACAATCAGCATCCGACATTCTGCGTGGCTTATGTAGCAATGTAAGAATGGCTGTTTAATAGTAGCACTCCACCTAGGAACGCAGAGTTGCAGGTCCTGCCTTGCTGATGGTAAATATGAACGAATAGGGCTAAGATGTTATGATATAGTCAGGAGCTTGGGACACAGGACTTGCCAAACAATTCTGGGTTCTCTGGCAATGCAGATCCATAAACTGCCAGAGCTGCAAATAGCATAAGATTGCTTTTCCCCCTGACTCCTATTGGAAGACTGTTGCAGAACCATACTAAGGTGATGATTTGCACAGCCTAAAGTTTTAAACCTGAGCGCATGCTGCTTAATGCCCAAAGCTGTGATCATGACTACTCAGGACAAGGTTATGTTGAGATTCATACCTCTGATCATAAGAGTTGGTAATGTACAAAGATAAATGGCATACAAAGGGCATGAAGACATGGGATATGGTCACCTGTTTGCTCACATGATTTTGTAGACAGGTCCTTCTTTCTGTTGTACAAAAACTGGTAACCAGCATCAACTGACCGATTTTCTGTAGGTGTCACAGCAGAGATTGGTCTTGAGAAGAGTCAGGGAGAGATGGTCCAACCTGAACACACAAACCACAGGTAAAAGCAGTTTGAAGGAATCAAGCGCAGTGAGACATCAAGGGGCAGAGCCTGAGAACAAGGGAAATGAGGGGGTTCTGTCAGCCTCTCACTGACGGAACAGAGTAAGGGAAAGCCTTTGCCTGGGAGGTCGAGAAGTCTGATATGGCTGCATTGTAACTGGGAGAGTCAGCAGAGGAATTCAAAAGGGAAAGGACTGTGATGAGTGAGAGGAGGACAGTCGGAATGGACTGGAGCAGTGCCGTGATGTCAAAGAGTTGCTAAAAGAAGGCTGTTCTGGTAGGTATGTCTGTTGAGGAAGTGGAGGTGGACAAGCACTAATTCCGTACGCAGCCCTGACTCCAGAGCTGAGAAACATGATGGGAGAACTGGATACGTAGGACAAAGCCAAGGAGAAGCAGATGGTGCTATCTAGTCTATGAGCCTCAGGGTGATGACATGTCAGGAATTTCAGAGTGCGGAGAATAGAACGTATTTTGAAGTAGAGCATGACATTAGCTACTGGATAGTGACAGATGAGCTCTGGCAAGTCTAGCTATGACAGATGAAAATCATTGCTCCCAGCTGTCCCTCCTGCCAATGATTACAGCAGAGAGAAAATGTGACTGTGCCTAATTCACTTCCATGAATTGTTTTAGCACCATCTTCAGCAGTGTCCTAAAGTAAGAATGACTATACTGAGACACATCTATGTAGTCCAATTCTGTGTCCAATGATTGCTAATCACAGCTGCCTGGGAAAGAGTATAATAAGAGGGCAACGTAATACTGCATTACTACCATCCCTCAGCCTCAGAGACTGAGGCACAACTGAGTGTTCCTTGGCTGAACCTACCTTCATCAACA
The DNA here is from genome assembly GCF_028389875.1 of Rhea pennata. Classification (NCBI taxonomy): domain Eukaryota; kingdom Metazoa; phylum Chordata; class Aves; order Rheiformes; family Rheidae; genus Rhea; species Rhea pennata. Next base: position 13,609,320 of record NC_084667.1, on the reverse strand, counting down.
GTATCAGCAGATTCCAGAAACTGCACTGATTTGACAATCTTTGTTAAAGAAAATTAAGTAACACTCCAGGGCTCCAAAAGATTTACCTGCATTCATCTATCAATGTCCTAAATGTACTGTTTCCCATCCAAGATGCAATGCAGAAATGAACAAAAGGAGACAGAATCCTAAGCAGTCATTAGTAAAAACTTTATGTATGATGATAGTTAATAGTGACTTTTTCAAGGCATTTTTAACGCTCAGTATTAGTCATTGGTATGGTAACCTGCGTAAGCTGAAATCAAGATATATAAATGGCTGTTTATCTACATCACTGTTCCTCATCCATGAGAACTGAGAAGAAAGCAAGTATCCAGTAAATTTCCTCCAAACTTCATTATGAAATTTCTCCCTTCATTTTCTTTCCTCAGTTCCATACTCTTCTGTATGTTATTTTCTGACATATGGCACAGTGTCAAGAAACTGGGAGTTGGTAACATTTAAAGCTTTCCTTCTATTTAGCACCCTTTTCTTTTACTGTTCATTTCCTCACAACAGTTTCCTTCATCAGGTGTGCATTAGATCTCACACCCTAAAATCTTAATGTGACACCCTCTGATGACCCTTCATCCTTGGCACACCAGTCACACTGCTTATAGGACACTGATGAGGAACGGGGATGTGCTGTGGAATTTATAAGCAGTTTCAGGAGAAAGGCAGGAAAAAGGGGTCTGGAGCTGTGTTAGGTATTTCTGAGTCTGAGCTCAAATGAACAGCAGGAAGAGAAGGATGCTCCACCTGCTGAACTATGTAGAGGTGGCCCAGCTCCCAGAAAAGAAGGTAACCATGGAGCTCACTGGTGTTCTTAGTAATAGATTGGGAACCAGCTGTGATTTTCACATTAGGTTTTATCAAAGCAACTGAACCATCTCCAGCACAGTATTGATGAAGACCTGGGGAGGTGGAAGAGACTGTGACTCATTGTGGGACTCTTGCTGGAGGAAACTTCAGGACAGAACCTCAGAAGAGGACAGAGTAAAGCTGAGAGGGAGAGCTACTAAAAACCTCTCAGAAAACATATTAATGAGCATCTCACAGCAGAGAGCAATCATTAATCTTTGGGTAAACAAATTAATCATTGCCCTGTGTTCTTGAAGGGGCTTTGTGACTTTTGACATCTGCGGGTAAGCTGTAGCTAGACTCGGACAGATCTCAGTTCACCAAGACAACAGCTTTTCAGGGTGCTCTGGCAAGGGTTCTATTTATATCTTTGCAATATCCCTGCTTCTCCCTCATGCAAAGGCCATTAAATATAGGATAGAAAAAGCTGCTAAAAAGAAGAACTCTAGAGTTTAAGTTTTGTAAAGGCTTGGGGAGTACAGTGGCATATACACAGGAAAATGCGTCTCCTGCTTCAGCGAGAGAGATGCCATCAGCCATGTACCATTTAAACCAAGTTTGGAGGCAGTCTGCCATAATTTTCCCTCTTCCTCTCCCAAAGTCTGAAATTTTTTCCATCTCATCCCATTAATGCACAAAAGACTCCTGCCTCAATAAGGAGATCTTTGTTCTCCAAAATAAAAGGAAAAAGGTAAGTATAGAGTATTTCTACAGAGCAATTCATGGCAATGACTTCTAATCCTGTTTACTTTAATCAGGTGTGGGGAATGTCATTAAAATACTATGCATAGTCACTTGTCATATTGCCTGCAATTGCACCTATCTGGAGCAGTGTCTGCATCAGGCCTGTCAGCCAGACATTCCCATAGACTCTAGCTGGGTAGATGTATCTAAAATAAGAGTGTCAGGAGACTCTCACCTTGATAAGTGACAGTGCAGACCACATCCTGCTCTTATATGCTGCTGACTGTCTGCCTTTCACATTGCATGACACCCTTAGAGAGGGTGTTTTTTGTTGATGTAGCAGATTAAAAAACCTCACGTCAAGCAACAATCCAATATTGCTTTAACGCCCACCGAACCACGTGCCCTGGTAGAGTCTGTACTTGTAAACTGTTTATACAAGTTATATATAAGTATAATGGGATTTTAGAAGAGACTCCCTCTGAGGACTCCTGATAAACAGTTAGTGGAGACGAGTTACATCAGTTTTTCTGATGTTTAGTCATATTTTTACTTGGGTTAAGGCTACTTGTCTCAGTGGGACTAATCACCAAAGTCTGCGTAACTGCTGACTGTAGGGAGCAGTACCTATATGCTGATTTGGAACCCAAGGGTGCTCAGAGGTTCCTGTGCTACTGGAAGCGCCATGTTTTGTGACACTGACTTTTACATAATCATGAATGGTATCAGTGAAGATTTCTGCCAGAATAGAAGGCTGAACCTCATCATTCAAGCTGAGGACAGTTGCTAATGCTACATTTTGAAATACTCCGCAGGTATGTGTGCCCTCCTGCTTGGATTCCTACACTAAGCTAAATGCACTTGAATCAGTATATAAATGCATACTACATTTGACATTCAGGCAATTAACAAAACTTTCTAGCGTTCCCAAGAGGTGGTAAATGCAGATGGGTACACTGAGGCTCAAAGAAATGAAAGGATGTAATCAAGATGACAGTGTTAGCATGGAGAGGCAGGTTTAAAAATCTAGACCGCCCAGCACCTACTGCCATTCCTACTCCATAGCATTCTCTCTGGCTCTCTTTCTAGGTTTCTCTAGCCAGGACTAGCTCTAGCATTTCTGCATGCTTACACAAGCTTACAAACATTTGCTCATCACACTGTAACTTTCTGTCATAAGAAAAGCTTAAAACTATGCTTACCCTTAGTGTTTTGGTGCTTTACAAGTAGGACTTGTTTCTTTCTGCAGAGTAGAAATAGTTTTTTGATCCTGTAAACTGCTAGGCAGTAATGCTGAATAAAACCATTATTGCATTTAATATGAGTGGTAGTTGCATTTATAGTTGGTAAGTGATCCCTACCTGCATGCAGTTCATAAAGCATTTAAGATTCTTCTGGATAAAAGATGCTGTGTGAGTGGGAAGGAGACTAAAACATCAGAGGTATTTGTCCAGTTTGGTTTTCTGCATGCATTCTTCATATAGTCATCTTAAAAATAAAAACAAAAAAAACCTGACTCGTGGAAACGCAATTGATTGCACCTTTGGGATTGGATTGTGGTTCCTGCTTTCTATTTTCTTTTGGGCTGAGAGAGGCAAAAAGAGGTCAAGTGACTTCCTCCTTCCTCAAGGTCAGAGACAGTCAGTGCGTCACAAAGCAATGACTGTGTTTGCCCTGCCTCCATTCCACAGGACTCTAGGCTGTTGGTAGAATTTTTCTGTCCTAGCACTTTCTGGAAGCCTAGACCATACTGCTGTGCTCACATCTGATGACATTTATCAAAAAAACTAAGAGTAAAACGAAGGGGGTTTGACAGGCCTATGTAGTACAGCAGCACTGTACTTTGCAGATGCGAAGGTAAGTCCCTTTATGGACAAAATCTTGGAGCTTAAACTGAAGCCAGTTGGTACCTTGGTAAAAGAAATGTGAGCACTACCAGTAATGGCAGGCAGTGAAAAATCCTAGGCTGATAAAAAAAATAGAAGAATTTACAAACCAGCAGACGTAGAATTCTTTGAAATGAACTAAATCGCTGTGGGAGTGGCACAGAGCTCCAAAAGCTGGAACTTTAGGAAACACACCAACTATTGTGGGACTTTGACTAAGTATGAGTAGGTACTCCAGCTCATAGTACAAGGATTGCTTGTTGAAGGTGCTCTACAAAAGAAGCAGAACTAAACGAGAACTTGTGGATATGTTTGTGCCTAAATTTACATTCTATAAGGCAACAAATGGACTGACAACACTTTAGTGTTTGCCCACCTGTTCTTACTCAGGTAATCACTGTCGGATTAAATAAAACAATCAATCATCCCCAGTTGCACTGTTCATGTGCACAATCTTCACCCATAAGATTACTCCAAATCCCCTTTGGGTATACATTTCTTATCTGCTCATTTGTCTAAGAACATATTTAACTATACATGATGATCTCTACCTGGTATACTATCTCTAAATATGGAAGCGTGTGTGTGTGCGTGCATCTGTATTTACGATACAGAACATCTCCAAAAGGTGGAAGTGTGGCGGCCACTTGAAAAACGGCAGTTAAAAAGCAAAGTGGGCTTCTTAAATGCTAAGCTTAGACAGTAAGTGGAGGTGCTAACAGAACTCGATAACAAGGACATTCAGATGACAGTTGCAAATGCTACCGGGTACAAATCACAGCTAAGTCAAAAACTGCTTTCTGCAGAATTAACATGTACTGTCACTATGTTCCCTGCTCTGTGTAGATTTATTTATTTTAAAAACAGCTCTAGGCATCCATTCAGTGTTCAGAAGTAGAACTACTTACATCTCCTTTCTTCCCCGTGTTGAGTAACACTGACTTCTACTCAAACAGTATGCACTGAGCCCACTGCTAGAGCTCACTGTGTGAAGAAACTGGTGACTTGTGCTGGAACACACTGTAACCAAATAAAGTTCCACCGCGCCTTCCTCCTGAAGTGTCTTTGAGAAAGGTTTAGTAACTATTATGATAGTTCTTATGACTGTTCTTATGACAGTTTTTGTGATGAAAAGAAGGGAAAACGCCTTCTTTCCTTCTTCAGATGCTAATTCACAGAGCCTCCTGCTAGAATGGGAAGGTTGGAACAGGGCTAGTAGTAGCAACGCTGCAATTTCAGATTAACTGCACGCTCTGCTCTTCAATGAGCAGCACATTTTTTTTAATTGCTTACATTCTGACACTGCATCAAGACAAATGTGAAACCACACGTTTCCAAGATCTTTATAATATACTTCTACTGAAACATGTTACAATTGTCTGTACAAAATGATACCTTGACCTGTGAGGTTATCTCAGGAAATGCGCAGTTACAACTCCAGGGTTAATTATACCTCCTTGGTGTTCACACTGGTAAATTTAGGTAAAATCTGTTCAAATCTAGGTTAAAGATGGAGCACATGTTCTCCCACTGTCTGACTGCTACTGCTGACAAAATCAAATACAATCAGTAGTGAAAAAATTGCCTGCACAAACTAGAAACAGTGAATACAGAAGCTGGACAGTCACCATCATGCAGGACAACTCTGTCAGCACAAGTGTAAACATTTCTAGCAAGTGGAATTTGTGTATTCAGCAAAAGGTGCTATAGAAGCAAATCCCAGTTCCTCCCTCCCAATTTAATTGCTTTCTAGATACCATGTCATCTGAATCTCAGTACTGATAGCCAGAAGAGATACACCCTGTGAGCATTTTTTCAAACGGAGGAATACTCTAAGCTATACTGTTCATAGCATTACGAGGCTCTTCGCATAACCTTGACAATCTGAATGAGCCTTGACATATACAATGGATTTTAATGAACCTGAAGGTAGAAATTTTTAGAGGTAAAATTACAGCTGTGTGATAACGATACCAATGTGTAATCTCACCTGCCTTTCCTTCTATGCCTTTTACACAGTATTTTGAAGGAAGCATATTTGAAAATATGACAAAAGGAGCTTAAGCTGTGCCTTCTATTGCATCCCAATAACCACATTGAGAATAACAGATCTGCACAGATTAAAACAAAAGAAGATTCTGGCTTGGTGTTTTAAACCTTGTTTGCTTTATTCTCCCTCTCTGTTTTTTTTATACTAGACAACAGGAAACAAAGCTAACCGAATCAGCCTAGAAAGCCAAAAGCCAAGTGATCGTGACAGCTGACACACTAGCATCCTGATTTTTGCCATTTCTTTTTCCCTCAAGGATATCAAGGATAACGAGTGACCCTTCATCCTTCTAGGCAGCAGATCTCTATTAATTTTGTCAGTTTGTGCACCTTGCTCAGTTTATGAACACTATCTATTCTGTACATACCTAAGAACAAGGTTTTGTTTTAGAGATGCTTTCAGCTTGGAAAGAGGAAATCTGTGTGGTTTTGATGAACAAAAATAGCCTCTGATCCTGCAGTTCTTGCTTCAGCAAAGCTCCTTGAAGTCAACAGGAGTTCAGTCTCGGACTTCAGGATCAGACTATAAAGCAGTTTAACCCCCACCTTTACCCTCCACCTTCCCACAGCACTTGTTCAAAACAGATGGCAGGGAGTAAAGAGAGTAGTGATCAAATGTCTATGGCCACAGTGGTGGCTGGTGTCTAGCAACAAACCAGTAATATATTTGCTTTCCACTTTTACAGGTAAAAGAAAAAAAATCTTTTTACATCTTTTTACATCTAGTACTATTCGTAGCTATTGCAATGGCTCCCAAAGCCTTCCCTTTCCTTATAGCAACTATGATAAGACGGAATCTCTCTCTAATACTGCTAATTACAAGCACCACAACTGGAACTGTGGGGAAGGCACTGAAGGACATCTCGGGCTGAGAAGGAAAACGCTGCACGCGCAATCCAAGCCAGTGCACATGCTACAATTCCTGTTAGGTGCGAGCATCCCCCGTACACACACTACCTCATTACTCGTCTCCCGGGGGAGAGGGCGAGAGGATTAACGCGCGGCGGCTCAAGCAGCCCCTGGGAAGGGCTGCGGGGGCGCGGGGCTGCGGGGCTGCGGCCTCGCGGGGCGCGGTGTCCCCCGCGCTAGCGCAGGGAGCCTGGCACCGTGTCGCGCCCCTGAAACACTTCTGTGCCAAACCTGGAAAGGAAAATGAAGCAGAGAAATGCGGTAAAACGCGGCATGGAACGAAAGGGGCCGGAAAGCGGGACGGCGGCGCTCAGCGGAGGGGAAGGCGACGCTGGGGGGGCCCCGCCGCCCTCGCCCCCCGCCGGCAGCCGCGGCCCCGCTGACCTGCCAGGCTGTTGTAGCAGTCGACCTCGATGGCCTCCACCGCCTGCCTCTGCTCCTCGCTGAGCCCGGCGGCGGCGGCAGGGCGCTGCCCGCCCGGCTCCTGGCTCAGCAGCAGCGCCTTGAGCTCCAGCAGGGCGCGGTGGTACTTGCCGATGGCCTCCCTGAATTTCTTGTCCTTGTAGCACTGCGCCCCTTGGCTCTTGAAATCCAGCGCCCGCCCGATGAGCTCGCCCGGCTCCGCGCCGCCCGGTTCGGCGCTGCCCGCCGCCGCCCGCGGCTGGGCGCCCCCGGCGGGGCCGTGCCCATCGCCCGCCCCGCGGCTACCGGCGTTCAGCTTCCCCGCCGCCGGGCTCGCCCTCTCCATGGCCGCGGCGCCGCCCGGCTCCCGCGCCGCCCTACGCGGGCGATGCCGCGGCGCCCGGCGCCGCGCTCCCGCCCCTGCCGCCGCGCCGCGCTCCCGCGCCTCCGCCGCTCGCTCCCATCCTCCGGCGGCCGCCGCTCCTCCTCCTCCTCCTCCTCCTCTTCCTCCTCCCTCCGCAACCCGCGGGGCGCCCGCCTCCGCCCCGAGCCGCCTGCGGCGGGCACCGCGCCCCTCCAGCGCCCCGCGCAGCGCGGCGGCGGCGAGGCCGCGGCGTGACGACCCGCTCCCCCCTCCCCCCCCCCGGCTGCGCCGGCCGCGCCAACGGTCACCGCCGGCCGCGCCAACGGTCACCGCCGGCCGCGCCAACGGTCACCGCCGGCCGTTGGCGACGCCGCGCACAGCGGGCACTGCCGGCCGTCGGCGAGGCCGCGCCGGGCGGGCAGGAGCCCCCCTCCGCCAGCCTCCCTCCCCTTCTGCCTCCCGTGCCCTGGCGCGGGCCACGTCCCTTCCCTGCGCGCACCTTGCCCTCCATGCACCTTAGGTCTCAGGCCCACCCCACCTCCCGTGTCCCATCCCCGCCTCACCCCGAATTCCCCTCTCCCTCGTGTGTCCCACGCCTTGCACCCCATCCTGAGTCCCGCCGGTGCCCAGACACCACTTTTCGCTTTTTCACGGTCCCCCCAAAATGCAAGCGTTTTGGCTTGCATACTCTGTGCAGTGCTGGGTAAACGGGCATATCTTGTGCAACACAGCTTGACATGAACTGGAATCTGGCTAATTCCTTGTTAGCAGGGGTAGTAAGTTGGGGCTCTATGCCTCGGTGATGTGATTCTGCTGGGTCTAGGCTATTAGACTCGGCTACTAGGACTACTAGTACCTGATCACCTGATTCCAGGAACTGAAGCCTTAAGGAAAAACAAATAGCATCACAATCATCATAAAAGCACTGGCAGTATGAATAATTTTGAAAATACTATCATGAGAGAAATTAGAAAGAGCTAAGGTTTCAGAAATTATTAAGTCATTTCAGGTACTTTGATTTTTAAGTGCCCTACTGAACACATCCTTATTTTCTGAAAATGGATGCGCAGCATTTTCAGGTACCTCAAGCCAAGCATAACATAACTCACAGATCTTGCTCAAAGTGTGTGTGATCTAGAAATTAGAAAATTGGTGTGGGGGTTATATGTGTGAATTAGTCATGGAAGCTAGAGTGGAATTTATGTGTGGAACCTAAAAATTAAGGAAGGAGATTTCTGGCTGGGTCATTTTCTACCTGTCTGCTAGTCATAGTACAAAAACTAAGTTCAAGTAACTTCAGAGGTTTCTTTTTTACAGGTATTGAATCCTATTCAGGAGAATTCACGAGTACCATGTGTCTGTTATGCTAGAACTCTGACTTTGCCAAGGGAAAGGAGATTGTCACGGAAGTTTACTTCCTGGATCTAAGCAGTTGTAGAAGCAACCACGGAATGGAGTGGTCTCCTGAACAGTGCTGCAGCAAAGTGAGATTGGGAGCTGATGTTGCTTCCCTCTTTCAGAGCTTGCCTGAGCCCTCTCTTTTCCTTCTCTTCCCTACTATGCATTAGCCTTAAGGAAATCTCCTCTGAGATTTCTTCCTTTGGTAAGTGGTCACCAGTGAATGACAAACAAGTTATGCAAACCTTTTATCACAGAAAAATCTAGTAGCAGTCACTGCCAATGTGGGAGCAGATATGATCACAAATGGTCACAAAGTATTACCCAAACTCAGTGCTCTTCACATTATGAACCATAATGGAAATTTTAAATCGTGGCTTAGTCCTGAGTGTTGCCTCAGCACATGAATGAGTTTTCCATCTTCTAGTTCTTCCAGAAACGTCCAAGCTCTCTTCTTGACAGATTTCTGGAGAATACAAAGAGGTACGTCATGACTGTGTATATCCCAGAACAGATGATAGATAGCCGGAATGATGGCTATTTGTTGACCAACAGATTCCATTTTGGTGTCAAACAGTACCCGTCAGCTGACAGCTCGATCCCTCTGGTAGAGAATTTAAAGCTCTTGTTAGATTTGTGTAGGGTAACTGGCAAAGGTTAGTTTAGCCCATCAACTCTTTTCATCTAGAGAAGGGCTAAGTAATTTGTTGGCTGCACTAAAATGTTTAAGCAACAGCACAGTGTCAGAGAGACACCACATAGCCCATTCTTGAAAGAGAATGTTTTTGTTTGTTTCTTTTTCAAGGAGAATGTGGTCATTGAGGGAAAACATGAGAAAATATCATGTCAGACAAGATTTGTACCTGAGAGATGTTTTCTGTTTCATTAGATTATATATGACTTGATGTCTATATCCAGGCATCAGCTGTCTGAGGCCCATTAGACATCACATACAGCCTTGGAGATGGCCAGCACCTCTAATGATACCCAGTTTGAAAACCTGCCAGGAAATGGAAAACATCAAAAAGAGTAGATTTATATAAGTTGGATTGTGAAATGAGACACATTCAGATAAAATGAAGGCAGTTCATAGTCATTATCTGTATGCTATGAAATGAGATTGTAGTACTGGTCAGTATTAGTTGTGCCTGTCTTTTGTGCAACGGGGAGGTTTTGTCCGTAGAGTTTTCGTGCTTATATGTCTCATTCTGTATTAGCTAGGTGTGCCTGTCTGTCTGGATGCCCCTAGGTGCAGTGAGTAAAAATGCCGGGGTGTGCCTGTCTTTCCTCCTCCGCACTGAGATTTCCTTAGCACATTCCAAGAGCATATATTTGCATTGCTCAATTATTATTGTGCAGTGGTCACATGCTTCATAGTGTGATTTTGAGATCTGTGACTCACTAAACCATAACAGCAGCTTACCTGAAGAGATTTGTGTTTGTGGGGTCCTGTTGACAATGGCAAGATGTGTTTTTGGGTGAAACTGTTAATATTGAGAAAGATGCTGGATAAATATTTGTGAGAGCTTCAGATCGTCTTCTAACAGTAATATTTTGTCTCTGCCCAATTGGGCGATTAATATACAGGCAGATACAGTACAGATTCTTCACATTTCAGGACAATGCTAAAGAATCTGGAAATACTACTGGGGAGAGCTAAGGAGGCAAGGCATCTGCCCTTTACTAATGGTTCTTTCTAGCTGGATGTGAATTCACTGTAGCACAGACACTGTTGGGGGAGATTTTTACCAACTGCAGCTTTAAGGGCAGCTAGGACTCAACCTTATGTACATTCATAAATAAAAATCAGTTTTGAATATAGTGAATGCCCTAAGGCCTCAATCCAGCTTTCTTTGTGTTTGACTTTAATGAGACTGTTGATTCTTTGAGAACTTTTTGATTAAGTCCATTACAAATCGTTACAGAAGCAAACCAGAAGCTGTACCTCTTTCCAAAAGGGCCGAAAGTAGGTTGTAATGAAAACGGTGTAAAGCCCTTGTGAATGGGAGAAGAGATTCCTAAGTGCCTTCATTCAGCTGGAATGAGCATTCCCAAATTGCAGTTAGCTTCCAGCATACACAGCTGCTGCTGCTACAGTCTGTCACCAGCTTAGTCAATCATCCATTATTTATTTCCGAATCATATGTAAAGCTCTGCACCATAGCCTTTTGTCCATGTACAGGGAAAAGAAGAGACAGAGCTTCTGAAAGACCTGAGAAAACAAAAGCAGAGAGGTATCTGAAATTCTTTGCTTGGGAGATTCTCATTTTTAGTTATGTCTAAGGAAGGGAGGAAAGGAAAATAGAATCATATGCAATAAAAAGGCTCCACCTTGATACATATTCTTGTAATCTCTTCATATCATCTGTTGCAGTCAATAATTTCTTTAGCACAAGAGCTTCTTCATTTACAAGTGCTCATCATATATAACACACTTCATTTAGAGTATATTGTGCAGGGGTTATGTGATTGATCAGTTGATCCTGTTAGGCTGTTTGATGCTTGCTGACTGCTTAGTTGGGAATGGTTAGTCAGGGTTACAATCAATTTCCTGGGAATGGCATAGAATCAATAAAGAATGGTGAACACAAATGTTTGCAGGCAAGTAAGAGTGTTTCTGTGACAAGCATTCCTTAGACATGTATGAGCAACATCTTTTTCACAAAAATATTTGCCAATAAAGAATATTAAGAGGTAGATGGTTAAACAGAACAGCTGTTCAAAATTTAAACGAGTGTTCCAAATTCTGTTTATAACATATTGAATTCTTTCTTTTTTGTAAAGATGGTGTTGAAGTGCTAATTACAAGCCTTAGCTATGGAGGCTAAAGGAACCAGGACAAGCCAAATCAAAACTATTTATCATCATTCCTAGTCTTTTCTTTTTGTACTTTAATTTAAAATGAGTATTCTAATTTGCAGAACACCTCAGTTGCACTGGAGAGAAAGGGAATGCTGTGACAGATTACCTTTGATAAGTTTGTTAAACACTTTTGATGTCTTTAAAATCCATTGTTGACAGCCTGTCTGCAGGCTGTAGTTATAATCTGTCAAGCCAGCCCAGTGTCCCAGGAAGGCTCTTGCACTTTACTCAGACTGCCCTAAAAAACAGCAAGGAGGATTCCTCTGTCGTGTGTGAAAAGAGTAGGCTGGGAAAAAAAAACACATCTTTCTTATCAGGCAGATATTGAGAATTTTAAAATAGGCACTCCTATATTTTTCACTCCTCATTTTTCCTTTACCTTATCTACCAGAAACCAAAACTGTCCTAATTCTGAAGGCATGTCTATGCCATACAAAAGAACATGATGTAAGGATTTTGAACTAACAGTGACCTAGATCTGGCTTATGCACAAGGGTTTCCTGAGATCCTAAGGAAGCAGACCCTCTTACCAAGATCCTAAGGAAGCGGACCCTCTTACCATCATCCCAGTTATTACTGACCCAGGAAGAGCTGCAAAACTACTTAATGTTACACCATGGTAGTATGGACTCAAGTTACTGTGCATCAGCTGCTCCACCATGACTGGCAGGGCACCTGCTCTGACCATGAGGATGAGGTTACTCACCCCTCATTCATGGAACACTGAAAAAAATGTATATTGTGTACCATTACTGGGGATAACAGACTGGACAGAAGCACTTACTGCAGGGCTGCTGGTGTCTGACATCCTCTTACTGCCCATGTAACGTAGTTAGTCAAAGATTAGTACAGGTCACAACCCTAACAGGTGGACCAGATGATGCTTGTACAGGAGTGAGTAGAAAGTTGCTTGGGTTTGAGTCAAATCAGACAGTATATGAGCGTAACTGGAGCCTGAATTACTGAACAATATAAAATGAATCCAAAAATTCACTGACTACTCATAAATATTGGATCAAAAAAGAAATGTCATCCAGTGACAAGCAGCAGCAAAAACACGCTCAGTTTGTGTGTCTACATTAGGACTGTTGCCTTGTCCTTACGTCCTGCTTACACATTTACACCATCAGGGTGTACAGTCATTCCAACTGTACTCCAGGATATGTGCATAATTATCTTTTCTTGCCCATTACTTATATAGCTAACACCAGAACCCCTGCATTTAACTCACAAGTATGACTGTAACTCTCATTCAGCTGTATTCTTCCATGATGTTTGGTACAGCACAAATCAAACGTGCATTTAACTACCCCTAAGGTTGAAAAAATGTCTGTATCTCAATTTTGTGGATCAATGCTATCTCTGTTTATGGGATGAAAAATTAAGTGTAGGAGCAAATTCGGAAGTTTGAGCTTCGGATTGCCTGCTTAGTGCAACAGCCAGTGTGAGGCACAGCTATTCAGAACTGATCTTACAGCAGAACTGCAAGAGGATAACTGTGAGTGTTAATTTTGCAGAGCAAACCAGACCTGCTAGGAAAGTGGCTGCCTTTTTTAATATTTGTCCCAGCAATGTGCAAAGGAGTTCAGTTAAGGTCTTTCTTTGACAACAAGCAGGGTTTCTGTGAAGTTCCTGGTTTGGCCACGTCTTTGAAAACCAAGTCTTCTGTGAATTGTTACCCTCACAGCATCTATCTTTATTGGCTTATGTTGTGGGGCAGTCTTCAAAAAGGTGAAGATTAATTAGTTAACAACTTTGTCGTAATTGACTGATAGCAAAATACGGGCCTCTAGGAAGGCTAGTACTGTGCTAAACATATCTGACTGGACTAATATGAAAAGGAAGGACTCCACAGTTTTCCTGTCTGTTCTCAGAAGTCCGTGCAAGTTGTAGATGGTGATCAGGCAAATGTCCTCCAGTGAAACACAGGCTGTTTCAGGAAGTGTGGTTGATGATGCAGTAAATGGTATTCTCCCCAGTCATTACTTAGCCAGTCTATCGGCAGGATATAGGCCCTGCAGTTCAGTTAGGAATGCTATCTTTGGAAAGGAGGTGAGATTAAAGTTGTTTTATGCTTCCGACTGTTAACATTTTTGCACTGTAACTGAGTTTGAGGTGTAAGCCGCAGGGCCTTGACAAATTTCAGTATAATTGCATTCTCTTTTGCTTTTCCAGTTGGATGTAGTTATTCCACTTCTCTCTCCAAACTAACATGCTGAGGGTGCTGCAAAACTAAACAGATGGCATACCTCATCCTGGAAACAGATCCATTTCTGAGCATGGGGATTCCTGTACCTAAAGAAGTGCTTGAGTGAAACCACTTGAATGACAGCTGCGGTATAAACTTTATGTATGGGTGATCTGCTCATAAAAAAAGCACAAATATGGAGATAAACTCTGAAAGAAGAATGCTATTTGCTTTATCACCAACATTCATTATCCTGTACGATGAGTTTTTTCCTAAGGAAATCCAATCCCAGATTTTCCAGACATGAATTTTTGAGGTCTGGTGAGCACAAAGCCCCAGATAGTAAGGTCACAGGCCTACCATCTGTGCATTATCCTGGTAGCATCAGCCCTGCAAATCACATGTGAGAGTCTCAGTTTTGTTCTTTGGTTGCAGAAGTGGCTCTGTTCCTCATGCAGGCAGCTTTCCAGGCCAGACCTCATCTCCCAGGACACTGAAGTGATGGATGTTGGCCAGTACAGCCTGGTATAATTTTATGTACACAGGCGCTTAAGTGAACCCTAAATGAGGAAACAACATTGCTTCATCTTGCGAAGAGAAGAGAAATTCTAATTGACTCCCTGGACCTTGATCTTACAAAGCCTTTCCGACTCATTTAGAGGGGCCATGTGGTAGAGATACAGTGCAGATGTAAGATGCACAATGTGTACATGTGGAAATTATCTCTATCTAATCAAGGGTCACTGAGATTTCACTGCAGAAAATTAGATTTAATTTAGTGATTTCTGCAACACATTGCACTTACATTGTTTGAAAAAAAACATTTCTTTCTCTCTAAGCTATTGGGCACTGCTTCTATTAGCAGGATTGCCCTAAGGAGAATGCAAAGAGTGGCCATTATGGCCTTACTTGTCTGAGCACAGCTGCCACAATAATTCCTGAGCCCTGAGCAGGAATGTCCTGGCAGCTCAGGAAAAAATGGTTTCCTATTGTTGAGAAGATTTTGGCTGCTATCTTGGCATCTGGCTTTTCTCTAGTGTTTGAAGATTTTTCCCCGTTGCTGCCTTGGACCTGTTCTCTTACTTCCTCAGTTAGTCTGTGGTTCCCAGCCTTCCTGATTTTCCTCTGGCCTGCCTCAAGGTTCTCCAATCCTATCAATTATTGAATTGTTTGTTACCCAAACTCCTCCTGGCAGTGACTAGCTCTTCTCCTTTCAGTCCTCGTCGGTGCTCCTCTGATCATCCCTTCTGCGTTTTGTGTGAAATGATACTTGGCCTGGTGGCTTGTGAATAACATTCTCAAACATTATGATGGAAATGTCTTTGATCAATTTTAAAATGCAAATTCTGTATATGTATACGTGTATGTATACATACACACAGAGGAATTAGAGTCTTTAGTAAATCAACAACAATGGGAATAGAATGCAGACTTTGGCTCTTAAAATAAACAGCTGCCATTTTAAAGTATCATTTTCAGCTTTACTCCCATGTGGCCCTGTTCCAGTAATTTCTAAATTAGGGAGAATACAAAGGTCATCTAAAATGTGGACAAACTGTAATGTGGTCAGTTTTACTCTGCAGAAATTATCTTGTAGAAGTTGCATTGCTCAGAATAGAAAGTTAAATGACACAAAGCTTGAAATACAGTATTACTGTCTGGGCAATCTAAAATACATCTGGTCAGAATATGCTAGCTAGACAAGGTATTTCAAAGCAGTGTTTCCAAATTTCTGGAAAAATAAGACCATGGTAAGCTATATTCACAATTCTTCCTTCCCTACCCTATGCTTGCCCAGAGGATCAGGGTATGAAAATCATATAAAAATACAACTGATGCTGTAAGAGAATTATGGGAAGTTGCTGCTCTGAGCATCTTGAGTTGGAAATTCTTTTGTCTTGGACTGCAGCTGGGAGCTTCCTGTCTTGATATATCAGTAATATATTTCCTCCTTCATAGTGTCATATTTAAGAACATTAAAATATACAAAATTTAGTGAAAACATAGATTTGTCCTGGTATCTGTTGGATTTGGAGACTGGAAATGATTTTTTACTCATTTCAATGTTTTTTTTTTTTTTTTAAATACTGCATATTATCAAAGCAGATAGATAATTAAATACTGGCTAGCGAAGGGAGAAAACCTCTTTCCAGCAGGGATTTGAAAAGCAGAGAATCAGTGGTCTTGAGAGCATCAGATGGATGCTTCGGAGAAGGAACTGAACAGATGCTCTGAAACCAGAGGTAGTGAGAATACGTGAAAGAACAAAGGTGGAGTGAAAAGAGGAAATGATGCGAAAGGATGTCTTGGATGAGAAAGAAAGTAGGAAGTACTACAATAAAACCAGTAGCTTTGAACTTCAATGAGGAAGCAGTGGGTGTGTTTGAAGGTGGAGCTGGTGCAATTCTTTGAAGGTGAGCTGGTGGCTAGAACACTTGTACATGTCATGACTTGTAGAGTGGGGACAAAGAGAGGCCACAGAAATTCAGGTGAGAGGAAACACAGCTGAATGTGAAAGGCAGCGAAACCCATGCTGAGGCGTAAACAGGCAAAATGTGCAAAATTCCTTTATCTACCCTTAGCCTACAGGTAACATTTGGTATTCAGGTGAGCCTTTTCTGGAGAAGCCAGTTTAATCCTGAGTTAACTAATACAAATAGCCAGCCTTTTTTTAGTGCTCTCATAATAGGAACAATGAGCAGAATCTGTCTCAGCCTTGACTCACTGTTTTCTTCAGACAAATCTGTGAAATTGTCACCTCTGTTACACGCATTCTTTGTTTTTCATATTGGAAACAAATGCAGCCAGAGGTGAGTTGTAATCAAGTCTCCAAATGCATGGATCTGTGCAAATAATTCAAGTAAATACTGTCCCCAAATAAATAACCAAACTTAGTGAGATGGGCACTGTGGAGAAAGCATTTGTTCTCCTTTTGCCTTTGTTCTGAAGAATAGCAGAAGCATTATAATAGCAGTTCTTTAGTTCTACCGTATCTAATCCTGAACATATGTAGAAAATGGAGAGGTAAATAGCCAGATTGTTTTAACAGGTTTGATCTGCTCCAGCTAAAGTCAGTGAGATGCCTCTTTTACAAAAGATGGACTTGCAAAATCGTTATTGCATCAATTCAGAGGTCTGTGATATATCAGTGAGGTACGTGGGCTTGTGGGACAGACTTTCTGGGAGCTATCCGCAAACCTGCCAAGTCTACAGTAAATAACAGACTTCACAGGCTTCTAGGATTTTCTCATGCCATGGTAAGGTGCAGTGTGTGAAGAATTCATCTGAAACCAGACAGTAAGCCAGGAACAGGCTTGGCATTAAAATATACTCTTTACTTTCCCTCATTTTTCTTGTAATTTGCATTAGCCAAATCTACATTCACTGAACAGAAAGAAAATGGACACTTTTTTTGCAGAAAAAATATTTATTTTAATGTACATTTCTCAAGTAACTTGTATGACATCCTTCAGATTTGTAATGTTCAATCACAGTGTCTTAGGGCTCTTTTGACAGTTGTCAAATCTTGAGATGAAATGGCAAAAGATGTCACTCAAACAAAACCAAAGAATAAGCAAGGTGTGTTTTGAATTCCTTATTTTCAACACACCACTTGGCAGCTTTACTACTTTGGTTATAAATGGCAGTACAATGTGGTGGAATATTGATGTTCTATTTTTCATATTCTTAGGTTTAATAGAGAGCGTGTACTACTGTGATCATGTAATCTGTACTTTATTACACAGATAAGATAAACTTAGCTAGTGATCTGTGATTACAAATCATTGGTTTCATTTGAGCTCTTACATGTATTTAGGAAGACATAGGGTCCTGATTTAAGGATTTCAAAGAATGGAACATCTTAAAGGGTTTTTGATGGCTTATTCCAGTTGCTGATTACCCTCATTATTTTGTTTTTTGTTTATCCAGTTTGTCTTATTTCAGCTTCTAATTATCAACATCATGTCATATTTTTTCCTGCTAGATTGTATAGGCAACTACTGTAACAACAAAATCTTTTCTCTTAGCGGCTATTTGTTGACTTCATCAACATTTGCTTGTAGTTTCTTTGGGGTAAACTGAGTAGACTAAATTACCCTAATCTCTGGCTGAAAAGGGATGTTTTCCAAGCTGCTAATCAACCCTGTAGGTCTTTTCTCAACTCTTAAAAAAATTCCTTTTAAGTGCAAACACCAGAACTGGACTCAGTTTTCAACTGCGATTTCATTATTCCTCAATCCTGCATAATAATCCATGTTTGTGGACCAGTTGTTATACTCACCTTCTTAAACATACCTGACTTGTCTTTTGTTCCTCCATAATTATTCTAAAATTTTGAGTGCATCTTAAGTTTTTCAGGGAAATATATTTCCCTCCTGATGATTGGCAGAGATAATGAATTTCATTGAACCAGTGACAGGTCTTTGGAGGAATGTATTAGAAGACCTTCTGTATGAAGACTCTTCTTCGTCTACTATCATTTTTTGCATTTGATACTTGAAACCTTTTTTGTTTCACTAATTGTAGACAGCACTGATTTTTGCATACTGATTCTTTTTTATAATCAGAGTGTCATGAAGGACATCAGAATATACGTATATATTTTTTTCTCGTCAAAACAAATTGATTGGTATTGACCATGCCTCTGTTTGCTTCACTGATTGTATCTCCTGTCAGGTACACTCTGAGTCTAGTGGGATCAGGGTCAATCTAACTAGAGTTTTTTCTGGTAGTTATATGCACCCTTTTTAAACACAAGAAAAATAAGATTATTTTCCAGTATCCACATACTGTGGAAATACTATGAGATCTGGGGGAAAATCAGTAGTAGTGGTTCAACAAACTTTTAAGTCAACTCCTATAAATAATTTTTAGTGCAAGCTATGCAGTCCTGTTAATTTTTTTTTTTTTTGTAATAGTTATTTTGATTCTGATGGTTACTGATGAAGCAGAAATTATTTCTTCAGTGCCTGAACTTATGGTCTGAATATCTGATTCTTCTTCCTTCCACATGAAGAACAGAAGAGAAACTTCTGTTTCTCTTTTGATACTTTGGAGAATAATGAAATCAGACAGGAAAGAATACAGGCAAATTCCATAAAATATTTTGTTAGGATTTGTCACTATAAGAATGAATTGAGATAAAATTATCAAAAATATGTCTTGGAAACTTACATTCCTTTTTGATTCTCTAAGTGTAGTTAAACCTATTGAACTCTCAATGATTTCCACAAATGCAGTTATCTCGTGCATTTGGGTTATGGGGCACCAAAACTGTAAAAGGAGAAGGAATATACTTTCAGTGACTTCAGACACTTCCTGTAATATGTGGAAATATATATTAATTTAGGCGCGTAGGACAGACAGGGACTGTATGAGTATTCATTGTCCAGATTTTGGTTAATTCTCCATGCACTGGTTTTCAATTAAAGACTATTTGCACATGGGTATCAGTCTGGAAAAATCTCTCACAGTGCTGTTGCCTTCCTGTATGAAGTCCCACAATTATTTAAGTGTGGTCATCACAATGCTAAGCTGAGAAACAGTACTGAAAAAGGTAGAGATGTTAGAATAATAAGCTGTACTTGATCTTATCAGCAAGATCACACCTAGTGTATTTCAAGGCCTTAGGGTTGATGGGAATTGGGCCAGCCTGTTGGGAGTAATGGGATATATCACAATTGTGTTCTTGTTATTTGTTTGCTGATCTGTTTAATATACAGTTTATTGATTGTTCTTTTTTTTCCCTCTGTGTTTAAGGCTTCCTCCTACAGTAACTCGTATGTTTCTTAATTTACTAAATGTGAAGGGCTTTCCATAAGCCACACAATTTACTCAAATTATTCTTAGGTGTCCTGTGTGTACTCATGTCCTCTGTGTCCTCATGTGAACAGACAACATTGTAACAAATCTGTCACTTGATAACACAAAACCCATTGCCAATGAAGGGATGAACACACATTCTGAGGGGCACAGAGCATTTGGGGCTGCTGATTTCAGAGACTGGCCTGTGTTGCATGGCAGGGTATTAACCTTTGAAACTGTGATCTAGATCAGGTGACAGGGCCCAAGAGTAAAGTCCGTTCTCTTACCAATACTTTTGTGTATCTCAACCACATTACTTCTCTGCCTCTCTCTCCTGACTCCCACTTTTCTAAACAGACTCAACCCCTCATATGTATCACGTAGCACCACCTACTGGGATACGATTCTTACCTCAATCTGTTACAGGAGGTTGGGGATTCAGTTCAATTTCTTTGTGCATATGAAGATCTCTTATAATTGTGTACTGTGTTTTTGGTATCTTATTAATGAAAGAATGAAGGGATGATAGACATGGACTAGAAACTTTCTTCTAAGTATTTACTATATGGATTAAGGATGCTGAAAAATTATGATGGAAGCTGGAATTAAGTATTTGAGCTTTATTAGGAATATAGGAATTGATATAATCCCTTACTATCTTGCTCATATTAGAACACTGTATAGCACACAATATTCCATAGATTGAAAGCAAGCAGTTTACTTTCATATCACAGAACACATTAAATAGTTGATTTATGTTGACTCTTTGACTGGATAATCTGCAATATTTCTTTTGTAGCTTCATAGATGAATTTTCCTCCTACTTGAGGATGATATTTTGACATACCCATAGACTCATTAATCCAGTGTTTATCTATCCAGCTGGCTGAGGTCTCAGGGTTACAGAAATTAGGAACACAGCTCCTAAAAAATGACTAGACTCTGGATGTCGCTGAGTCAAGTTGTTGCATCGAAGATTGGTATGGGAGATGGTACAATTAGTATCTGGGAGATGAATGCCATATGTAGTCACTTCCACTCCATCTACAGTGAAACCTAGTCAAACTTCAGAAAAGCAGTACTCACAGATGAGAAGATCAATGTCTCCTGATTTGAGGGGCCTGAGATCTTTGAGGGGAAAAACGGATGTACAACACTCCCATTTTTCCCATAGACAGACTGAAAAAGAGATTTAAAAATACACTGATAATCCTCATAAGTAATGGCTATGAAAGATAGATAGACTTAAGAATTTTAACAAATGAGACTCATGCAAGAAGATAAATGTGTGATGAATACATTTCTGTGTTCACTTTTATACTTGTTCAAAAAGAGCACAGACATTTGATCTGCCATAAAGGCTACTTGGAATGAGAAAGAAGACCCATGGGCAATATAAAAATTCAAGCTACAGCTTCTGTTTCGTTGATACTCACCTGCCATATAGTTTGAAATGATCAATTTTTCTGCCCAGCATGTAGACCATTTCATCTCAAAGGCTAGGAAGTCATAAGCATAAAATGTTTCCCTTCACTTGCCTTTCCCTTTTAGGAAAGAACACACATACTGAGTTGCACATGTGGATAGTGTGGATGGAAAAGATACTCTTGACATAGCACTCAGGTGGGAAATCTGAAGGATACTGCTTTTACCATAGCTCTGATAGTGGATTTACAAAGACAAGGAAAGTTAGCTCAACCTTCCTTAAATCCAAATCTTGCAATCAGAAATAATATTTAACTTGTCTGAGAGACTTAGTGAAGAGGCTGAGAATAGATAAGTGCTAATAATATATTTTGGGTCTTTGTGAACAAGACCCAGCTAGGTAAGGGCATGTTTGGCTGGGCAGTCACATGCAATGTTCAATATGTGAAGAAACACTTTGCTGCTGCTGTGTCCCATACTGGGGAAGCCTGCCCTGAGGAAACAGCACTATTGATGGAGGGAGCTCATTGCCCTGCTGTACCGCCGTCTGTTCTTTCAGACAACAGTTCACACTGCTTGGCACTGAATCAAACTATGAAGGTCAGTCACATGCTTTATTCCTGATGGGAAATGTTCATTTGGGACAGATTTGTAGAATGTATAGCTTGTCTGTATTCATCTCCTGATGTTCCTATTATTATTTATCACTAGATCATGATAGCTCCTGAGTCCCAGCAGAGTTCCACTGTGCTAAGCACTATAGAAACACATGCCAGCATTTGTGATTTTGGCTTCACTCCAGTAGATCAGCTATATTTGTGTATCCTCTGCTTTGCTATCCTTATTTTTTTCTCTGTTAGGAAGGAGTTTATTCAGGGACAGGAAAAAAATGATCACATAAGAACTTTTGGTTGTTTTTATGTAAGTCTCCTTTCTCCCCTCCCCATTGCATTGATCGATAGAATAACGGGTCTAATTTTTGCTGGATGTGCAGCTATCACAGCATATTCTGTAAGCTGCCACATGCCTCCTGACTCTAATCTGATGTGCAAAGCAGAGAGATGCTGTGGCACTTTCGATTATACAGATGAAGGTCTTTTGCATAAGAGCAGGTCTGCCATTTATTTCAAATCATGAATCTCTGTAATGTGAGTTTAATTAATTTAACCTACTTCTTCCTCTCAAAGTCTTGCTGTAAAATATTCACATCTGGCCCATTCTGTGCTGATGGTGAACAGAATATCCCTAAATGGAGATTTCAGTCATGTAAAAGGCACTAGAAAGTGTCCTCTTGCCAAGCTAGATTATTTCCAGCATTGTACATTGTGACGCCAGGGTCACAACTACAGCCTCTTCAGATTACATGGAGTTGCACAGCAGGAGTAATACCTTGTTCTCCGATGACAGAGAACGCAGCATCAGCATGATGATGTGATATTTTTCTGATACACAAGGGATCAACCTAGACTCTTTGGGATGATGCTGAAGCCAAAGACAAGATTATCTGTATCTGAGAAAGAAAAAACATTTTTTTTAATGCATCTTGTGACAGGAATTTTGCTCCTCCTGCAGGAGATAGGATGCATACTCTTCAGAATAGGATTCCTCTGCAAACTGTAGTCCAGACTCCTTGTGCCTCTATATTAGTTCCAAGGGCCTATGCTAGCAGTTTCCTATCCAGATGGAGGATCCTACAGCATAGGCTCTTGGGAGGAACCCATACTCTTCTCAGTCACATTTATAGAGACCAGGTAAATCTCCTCCCTGAAAATATCTTGTACGGACTATGCATCCAAAAGTCTCATTTAGCTGCCAAGCTGAAAGGCCCTTTAAACTCCTGCACTGTCATGATACCTGTGTATCGAACTGGGACTTTTCTCAGTCCAAAACAGTATCCAATTATCTGGTAAGTAAGCCTTCAGTAATGTAGTACTTCCTGAGGGGGGAGGAACATTTTACTATAGCAGATATGGTCATTTCACAGGTCCAGCAAATGCCCCACTTCCTCACCTTAGGTTAGCTCAGCCCTTACTGTTAATGCATTCTCTGTCTGGGTCCTGGGTCAGCAGCCCTTGCTACATGCAGATGCTGAACTAAAGTGACCTCTGGGTCTAGAACCAGAAGCAGGAGGTTGAGAGAAAAGCCTGCTTCAAGATTTTTCCTTCAGCTTTTACTTCAAACTTCAAGCCTTCACCACTACAGAATAGGGCCACTGTGAGTGTGCTGGTGGCCCAGGGTGCTGTATATAATTCCACATAGGTGAGTGTAGATTGGAGAGTTCAGGAGTAGGGGTAGGCTCAGAGATTGGAGGAGAGACCTGGAGTAACAGAGGTAATGGAAAAGAATGCTAAGGAGGAACATGAGGGAAGACACTTTTTTTTTTCTGGGTTTTCTTCTGATCTTAGAGGCAATATGTGAAGTGTCCTCTGTTTCATCCTTCACTTGGCCTGCTTTCCCAGTCCCACAGCATGCTCTTTGCAAGTTCCTTCCCTTTTGGATCAGTAGAGAAAACTGAGCTTGGGAGTTAGCAACAAAATGAAGTCATCTGCTCCACCCACACTGCCAGCCTTTATTCATGTTAACAGAAAAGATGGCTAAAAATGATTCTAATCCAATTCAGACACAAAGATCAGCTGGTGATCAACATTTTGCTCACTTGTCCATCTTATAAATCACGTGCTGTGAAGGCACAGGTGGAGAAGGAACATACCAGGCAGGATCGAAATGATGGGTTTTATGACCAAATAGTGTGCATGTTGGGGGGAAACACGTAAAATTATTGGGAACGAAAGATAGGTGCTAGGGTTACCAGGCAACCAACACTAGCAAAGAATAACATGAAAAGAGAGTGGGGAAGAAGCCATCCAATCAAAGAACTGCCTGGCCAATTAAGTGTTTGAAACTGATGAAGTGAACTCATTAACATTTCATAGTAGGTGAAGAAATCTGTTTTAGGCAGACAGGTGCAGAAAAAAAAATGTGTGTTGACTAAGTGGATGCAGCAGAGACTATAATTCTTCTCTGGAATAAAATCCTTAATTTCAACCATTATAAGACTTGGGGTTAGTCAAGCAGAAGGAGTATTAAAGGTTTCATTCATTCCTGCCACTGGTGTTACTTGTTTGATTTTGCAGCTCTCTCTTACCTTGAAACTATTAAATCATGCTTTTCTTCTTCACTTTTGCAGCTTGTTAGCCTGTCCAGGCTTTGCATCTTTCCACTAGGCTGCAATAAGTTAGCACCACTGTTCTGTAACACAGGGCTCACTGTCAAATCAAAGCCCAGTTTTTAATCAAAAATAACAACAAACCAGGAAAACACATGCTGATTTTGTTCATCATACTAGAGAGACCTTTATTTTATTAAAACCTGCTTTCAGATGAGCAAAGTGCCTGACTAAGCATATAAAAATCAAGCACTTTACAATTTGGCCATGCTAGGGTTTATAAAGCAGTATGAAACAATGGTACTCAAAGCCTGATGGAAGATACTCTATAAATGCTAAGGCTGTAGTGTGGCCTGGAGACTGTGATTGTTTGCTTTTCTGCTCTTCATTCTCTTAGGCAACCCTTAGTTAGAAGACGTTACTATTTGCAGCTCAGTGCTGATAGCAGTGAGGAGAACTCAGTTTTGATGAGCTACAACCAACATTGCAATGACTTTAGTTAGATCTTCTCTGCAGCATTTTTCCAGCAAAAAAAGAGCACGCAAGCCTGGCCATTTTTTTTCCTATAGTTAATGCATCTGATCAGCAGTATTTATAAAAACTCTTTGTATAAAACAGTATCCCAGGAAAAGGAAAAAATAGAATTGTGCAGTTTGGCCATGTTAGGGTTCAGCAATAGAATTTGAGGTCTGCTGGAAGCTATTATGTAAATAGATACATCTGTAGTGTCATCTGAAGATACTCTTAAAACTGTGATAGTTTTCAGCATGGCAAGAAGGGAATTTCCTCAGCAAAAATGTTAAAGCAAAATAGGGGGGACAAACTCATACTAGCCAACTCAAATCTTCAATTTTTCTCATTTAAATATTACTTCAGTGTTTTCATTACATTTCCAATAATTTCCTATCAGTACTTTGTTCCTTTTTGGATTTTTTTTTTCCAAAGGGAAAGCATTTCAAAGAATGTTCTTCCACTCCTACTTACTGTAAAGCCAGTAGCAAATTGCTCATTTCGTAAGTAATTCAAGCTCGGTGATTCTGCATTAGCACAGGAACTTAAATCTCCCTCTGCAATTTACTTCAGAACTACATTTGCACAGAACAGTTAATGGGATATGGAGGTCATTACTATTAAACTGCAAGTTACAACATAGATTGGCAGAATAAAAATGTTGTGATGATGTGATTGTTGGTCAGCAACCTCTTATATGTGTTGGAAACTACTCAGAATATAATGAAAAGGGTCCTTACATAGTACTTTTTATCTTATGGCATCTTTATTAGATCTCCATCTGTAACTCAAACTTCTTCCCAAAAAGCAGAACATGAATACTTATCACGACTCTCCATTTAGAGAAAGCTGAGTGAAGAAGACATATTCTTTTATGTTGCAGTAGGTGAACACATTAGTAGATGAACAACTCTTCCCAACAGTTCTTCAGCTAGTCTCATTATATAATTGAAGATTTATTGTAAGCCATCAAACACCATTATTTCCCATATAAGAGTCTTTGCTTTTCGGTCCCTCACTCATCCAAAAACATATTTGCTCAGGAGAGGTGCAGAGTCAGCAGGAAAGATGGACAACATAAATAATTAAAATGGAGGATGGGGGTTGAGTTCACATTTGCTACTGAAGAGAAACAATTTGCATGGAAATAGAATGAGACAGGATGTCAGAGATGCTCCAAAAAGGTGGCCATTATATCTTTTGGCATTTCTGCTCTCCAGGAGGATTGTTCATGACACAGATATTTAAATACTGGTTTCAGAATGACACTTACCATGATATTATTTGGAAACACTCTGCTGGGGGTAAGGTTAAGAGAGATGTATTTGACAAAGGCAGAAACTGCTAACAATTAGTGTTAATGAACGGGAATCTGCAGTGTGTGTGCACATGAAATTACACAGTGGAAAAGTATGTCTAGAGAATATTATCTTAGTAGTAACATCAAGCGCTCAGAAATGAGAAAATTGAAAAATTAAGGATAGTTCTGTGATTTTTAATGTAGTTGTGCCATTGAAGACTGTATTGCATGCTATGCTTTTATGGCTTCCTCTTGCATTTGGTGTTCAGGATGGGAGCTGCCCATCTATTCAATACTTTGTTTTCTTCCATTGTTCAATCTTATTAACTTATTTTTGTTCAATATGCAAATCCTGTTCTGAAGAGGGAAATATTAATTTCCTCATGACACTCCCCAGTGTCATTGTGTTTTGCAAACATTAATTAATTAATTTTCAGAAACTCCTCTGAGTTAAGGGATTGTTATCATTCTCATTTTAGAGATGCAGCCTTGAGGCACAGAGATGACAAAAATCTAATACTGAATGCTTATACCAAGATGGATTTCAGAGAACTTGACTTTTCAGAGTACAGAAAATTATAAAACAACAACAAAAAAACCCCACAGCATCAGAAATTTATCTGCAGTGAGAACTCAACATATCTATAAATCATGTCCCAGCATGTGAAGTAAATCTCCAAGAAATGAAGAACTGAAATTACTGGACATCTGTGAAGAGTTGTGTTAGCATCATGTAAGACTACATCACAGGCAAGGATATAATCCAGTTTTCCAAGGCAGCATTCTTTGCCTTAACTATTTGATCTTTTAACTTTCTATAACCTTCACTTAGCACCTTGACATCTTTCAACTTCTGAAAGACATACAGCAAATGTTCTGCAGACAGCTCTGCTTCATAGAAAACACCCCCAGTTTACCTGCAAGTCATATATTGTCATATTTGGACTCCTACACATTGAATGTGGCTCTCTGGGGCGAGAGGGGAAGAGTGCGTGGTTGGGCACTTAAAGTCCACTTCATAATGCATCTATACAAGAGGACTGAATAAAGAGCAAAAAAGCAACTTAATTTTGCTTTGTCCTAACTTCTTGATTGTTGTTTTTTCAGTAATAATATCCTTTTATTGTAGTTTATACATGCACTATTTTCTTCTCTCTGACTGAAGAAGAAATTTCATCATGACTTACATCCCCAAGGTGCCATCAGGAAGGCTGTAACCACTAGACTCCCTGCACAGACTCTGCTGCTCAGACCAAGGCAATGGCTGATCTCAGCAGCCCTCTACAAAGGCTCTGCTGAGATGGGCATGGGGAACCAAGCTGGTGGAAGGCAGGGAGAGCTGGTGCTCCGTACAGCAGGTTAGTAGCTTGTGGTTGTCAGTCTAAATGAAGATGTTGTTAATCGTCAGTGTATGTTAGTTTATATTCTTCCACTTGCCAAATTTTATTTTTCAGCCTATGAATGACCAGTAATACAAAGAGTCAAAATGCTAAGGACCAAAACCGGGGACAGGAAGGCTGCAGCCTGTAGACACCGTCGTTCAGAAGGGTAACGTGAAACAGAGCCGCTCCAGCTGCCTCGGCCAGAGCTGCTGCGGCACTCCACCGGAACGTGCAGGCCTCAAAAGCCAGCAGCAATTACCACAGGACAAAGCCAATAGGAAGATAACTGTAAAACGTCTGCACTTCTGTTTTTGAACGAGTAGTTCAGGAATAGCCCTAAAAATGCCCTTAGCGTCCGTCACTGATGCTGCGGTCCTGGTCGCGGTGCCAGCGGCGTTGTCACCCAGTGGCTTCGAAGATACCGCAGGCAAGTTCCGTTCAGCGCTGGTGTTTTGCCAGTCGCTTGTGCGGTGAGGGCAGGAAGGTCACCTGCTCTGCCTTTTCTCCGAGCTGTTGGGTGGTTGGGGTAATACAGGCTCTGCGGGGTGTTGTACAGCTCGTTCGGACGGGGCACCGCTCACACCACCCGCCCGCCCGCCCGCACCGCCGCGCCCGGCGCCCTTCTCTCCTCCCGTCTCGATGGTCGGCGCCGCTCTACCCCACTTCCTGTGCCGGCCGTGCGCCGGCGGAAGTGCGCGTGCGAGGCCATGGCGGCGGTGGATATCCGAGGTGGGAGCGCTCGTCCGCCGCGCCGCTGGCGGCGTTTCGGGCCCGCAGTCCTCCCTGCGCCGGAGCCGTGGCGGGCGCCGGGGGAAGCCGCGCTCCGTCGTGGCTGTTGTGTGGCAGGTGCCCCGGCTCTGGGGCAGAGCGCGGGGGCCTCGCTGTCCTATGCCAGCAGGCAGTAGCTCTGCTGAGGAAGGAGCATGAGCCTAGTGTAACGGCTGATTGCCCTTGTCAGCTTGAGGTTTCCGTGCAGAGAGTGTGTGCTCCAGAGAGCCTCTAAGTTACTGGAAGAAAGGGTACTGGTATGAAAGCTATAGAACTGTATACTTCATCAGGGGTTAGTGTGGGTAATTAAGCTCCTCGGTTTATTTATATGTTTTCAGAACTCTGATCAAGGGATTTTAGTAACCTTGTTAATGTGCCTACATCATGAGGAGGATCTGGGAGGAAAAATCATGTTTATAAAGCAATTTTGCTGGACATAAAACAGGCTAGAAGAGTGTGTGAAGAGTCAGCTTCTTGGAAAAACAAGCCTTAATTATGGGACAAGTAAGGCTGGCTTTGCAAACAGAATAAGGGGGTATGAGGATGATGTGATAGGATCCAGTAACAGTTAAGAAGGAAAATTCAAGTTGTGAAGTGTGGAGGAGAGCAGGAGATGATGGACTGGTAGCATGAGGCCAGAGCAATGAGTTTAGTGGGTAATCTTAACAGCAGTTTGGGTAGGTGCTACGAGGCTGGCTAAGTGTTAGAAAAGCCATGAAGAAAGCTAAAGTAATTGAGAGGGAGAAAGAGAAGGGTTTGGGTGAGTATACACTGGTATAAATATTGTGTTTTAAAGTTAGGGCTGTATTTGAATAAGTCTTACAGAAGGTTTATGTGATAGGCAAAGTAGAGGTTAAATGACTGGAGAGTTGGGACTGTGAGTGAGAAAAGAGGGTATGGGGGGCATGAGAAGATAAATTACACTTTTTGTAAGAATGTCTGAAAGGAATCACACCAAAAGCCTGTCTAGTGAACTCTCAGATAATGACCAAGGGCGAGTATTTAGGAAAAGGTCACAAGAGACAGGTTAAGTATAGATTGAGCCCTTCCTTACTAAACCTCCAGCTTTTCAGAAACATGTACTTAAGGGAGTTCCTGTAACAAAAATAGCAGTTGGATCGCTATGACTAATGGCTGATGATGAATTCTTTTTTGTTTGGTTCCTCAGTGCTCTCTGAAAATAAGTGTCACAGATTCTACTGTGATATGTATGTAACGCTCGTTTTTGTTTCTTTTTAAACCTGAATTGATTGATTTTTCTGCTAATGATTCCCTGCTAACCTTTCAGGTTACCATTCAGGACTTTACAAACCCTGTGTTGTTGTCTTCACCAGTTGTCCTTCCCCCTACTTCCCTAAGGTGTTTGGTTTTTTTTTGTTTTTTTTTTTTGTTTTTTTTTTTTTGAGAGAGAGAGAAGAAACAAGAAACTGATATCTGGTTATTCTGTAATCCTCTATAGCTTGCTCTACTTAAGAGTGTCAGATAGTGACATAGTATGGTTTTTGATAATGCCACAAAAATTTTCTATCTTTTATTTTCATATTTTTCTGACTGCTTTGTTTCAAACAGCTGTTTGCAGTGTTCGCACTTAATGATAGGAGTATTGTGAGCAATTATTAGCTGGTGTGAGAACCTTCCCTCTCAATCTAGTTCACCTAAGGTCCCTCAAAGTTTCGTATCTAAGCTGATTCAAGACACTCGGAGTTTGAGTGTCAAAGCCTAGTGTCAAGCTATCCAGCCTAGAAGTCCAGGTACAGCTTGTTGTGTGTGGATTGCTTTCCTCTTATTTTTTGCCGTGGTTTGTTGGCTTGTCTCCTTTGTTTTTGAAATGTCAACCTGCCATGAATGTCTCATGTGAGACAATACTGTCACAAGCACATAAAGTGAATACGTGGTGCAAATTCCATGTAAATACACTGAATACGATGTTCTGGCATTAATAAAAGGAAGTACTCCCTTCTTCCTCAGAATAGGCATGCCAGGTTCGTGGTTGGGTTTGTTCTCCCTGCTTCCCCTTTTTCCAAGGGTAGTTTAAGAGAAAAATCTTGCAAGTTTTAAAGACAGTTTAACTATTTGCATTTATAAAACAACAGCTAAAGATAACTGAGTCTTAGAACCCAAACTTTATTTTCAGTTTTATGATATATTTGTCAATGTCTCTTTGGCCTTGTGAGCTTAACTGAGATTGTAATCTTGAGAAATTTGGTTATTATTAGTCCTACTAGCAAGAAATTTCTGCATTTGAAATATGAAATGGGACTTTATCCAGGCAAGAATGTGAATTTGGGCTGTTTTTGTCTTTGCTGGAAAGGAAAGTTTGTCTTTGGGTTTTCACAGGTATTTAGGATAGTAGTGCTACCATACTTAAGCATTAAGTGCTTAATGGGTTTTACTCCTGTGTTACTGAGATTCTTTTTATAGAGAGAAGAGAGAATAGTCTGTATGAAACAATGTCAATGCCTTTAGACATTTTTTTTTCCATTTTATGGAAGAGCTAGATTGGCAATTCTGAGATTGACAAGACAGAATGAATTATTCATAGTTATTTTGCTTTTTTCTTGGTTTGCTGAGCACCTAGTATCACTTTACTAATCATTCATAAAAGAAGCAGCTCATAATGTGTGAGCTCACATTTTGCAACTGGTCTTGCTATCCTTGAGCATGCAGAGTTGCCACAAAATAAAATATTCACAGTGGAATGAAAAGTGGGAGTTCTGGATATGCATATAATGCATGAACATAAAGGAGTGATTCCTGTAAGAAAGCATTTCAATTTTTTTCATTCATTCTTCAAAGAATTTGCATCACTTGTACTTAAAAAAAAATCTGAACAATATATGCCTCTGTTTTCTGCTTTCTCTGTTTTCTGCTTTCTCTGTTTTCTGCTTTCTCTGTTTTCTGCTTTCTCTGTTTTCTGCTTTCTCTGTTTTCTGCTTTCTCTGTTTTCTGCTTTCTCTGTTTTCTGCTTTCTCTGTTTTCTGCTTTCTCTGTTTTCTGCTTTCTCTGTTTTCTGCTTTCTCTGTTTTCTGCTTTCTCTGTTTTCTGCTTTCTCTGTTTTCTGCTTTCTCTGTTTTCTGCTTTCTCTGTTTTCTGCTTTCTCTGTTTTCTGCTTTCTCTGTTTTCTGCTTTCTCTGTTTTCTGCTTTCTCTGTTTTCTGCTTTCTCAGAATAGAAAGTCTATTTGTTGCTATTGAAAATTAAATAGCTGAATTTCAAGATAGTTTTCAAGCTACCTGGTATGTCTTTGGTGTTAGCAATGTTGTTGGCTATAAAACCAATTTTTGACCCTGTTTTCTTAGTCTGTATTTAACTTTGACTGTTTATGTGCATGTAGAACACAATTTTGCTGAAGTGTCATAATTAAATCTAGATAGTTTAATTCAGATGTCCCTAAGTGCGTAAGAATTTATCTGATATAATCTGTAACATACAAACTGTTACGTATTTCAAATTTGAATACTGACATTGTTAGGTTTCTGTAATAATCCCTGAGATGTAACATGAGTATTTTGCCATGGACAACTTAGGAAATCAATTTCCTGAGTTGCGAATAGAATCTCGTATTAGTAGTTGCTGGGAAACATTTGCCAAAATATAACATCTTTGTCTTTTAGGGGCTTGTTTACTATGGGTTTTGCCTACACCAAACATCTTTGGCAGATAACAGTATCAGTTGATGTTCTATCAGAGATGTGTGTTTTAATGTTTCTAAGATACTATGTTATTAACCGCTCCCTTATTTTGTTTCACTCAGTAATCTACTCATTGGCTTTAACAGAAGACAAATTTTGCTTTAACAGATCTTTGTAGTGTTTGACTTATTTTAAGTACTGTGGTTTACAATTTGGAAACTATTTTTGTAGGAAATAAACATGGCTAGCCTTAGCTTTAGTATAAGGTGTACTACTTCTCAGATTTCCTTTTTTCAGTAACTGATTCTAATTGACAGTTGAACTTAAGCTTTTTCTACCAGAAAACTAGCTTTCTAAATGAACTGTGTTTTAGATTGTCTTTCTACTCAGCTATTGCTATGGTTTGTAATATAAACTGTATATAGTAATACACATGCACATAGTATTATAATAATATTATGCAGTTATTGGAGCTAGTTAATTCTGCCCCACCACCTCCTGCTGGCATTCTCAGAACATAATGGTCTACCAGCAACTAATAGTCAAGGGAAGAAAAGTATAATAACAACAGGCTACATTCTTGTCTATCTACTACAGAGCTATAGTAAGTTAAAGGATATTGATTATTACTTGACCTCTGCAAAATGCATTTTTAAATGGAACACAGCCCCACACAAGGCAGTTCTACTTTGCTTGCATGCCATAAGAATTAACTGTTTATTTTGGAGGTTTTCATACTGTTTCAGGGTGTTTGGTTCTCAAAGTAGGTTTCTCTTGCCAGATAATCTCTTGGGAATTTCCTGGGTTGACAGCTCCTGGATTCCAATATTAAACAATGGGAGTGTGTTGGATTATTTCTCAGAGCGCAGTAACCCATTCTATGACCGAACATGTAACAATGAAGTTGTCAAAATGCAGCGGATGACCTTGGACCATTTGAAGTAAGTTGTTAATTTGAAACTGTTTCTAATGTAGTTTTGTTCTCTTTCCATCCACTCAGAGGCTTTGATGATCAAATGGCAACATACTGGAAAGCTGCTTCTATTTGTTTTTCAGCCCCACTGCTTGCCAGGGAGTCCAGGTTTTTTATGTTTAGATGTCTTCTACTTCCTCTAGTGCCATTTCAAGGAAATTATAGCCATGAAGTGTTCTAGGTGCATCTTGAGATTCCAGTAAATCACCTTTTAGATGCTCTTTGAATTCAAAAAGCTATCTTCTTTCTTCCTCCCAGATCAACAGAAATTGAATATTGATATTAATAATGTAGTTAAATGCTTTTCTTGTGATGAATAAGGCTTATGTTGGGGGATACTTTGGGTTTATAAACAACTAGCTTGTGATTCTGTATCGTGCTGGCTGTGTACCGTAATTAATACAGATATTCCTCCAAAGAGCTGACTTTTTTAGTATGAATAACACAAGTATTAAAATTTTTAAGTAAACGTCACAGATGGCTGTCTAGTGAGATTACTCCATGTTCAGGTTAACTTTCTTTGCAGTTCCCTGTCCACTAAACTGAGCGCAACTGAAGTGTGTTGAGAGCTATTTAAAGACTCAACAATATGACAGGGAGCATGCAATTAAGCTAAATGCCCATTGGCAAAATTCCTTGTACCTGTATATAGTTGCAGAGAGGCTTTCACATCACCTGAGTATACTGTGGTCCTTTGTTTCTGTATTTTAATAACAATCTACCATGAAACAGATGTCATTTTTCTCACTATTTATTCTTTTGCTAACCTGTCCTGCTTAAAAGTTTTGTTAACTTCCATTGTATATGCAGATAGATATCTGCCTCTATTTATTGCTCATTATAAAAACAACTTCCAAAGCATCAGAATTTTAACTCATTACTGTTGAGCCTTTTGTAGCTCTGCATCCTATAGCTTTTATTTTGAGAGCAAGATATTTATTCTGGTTGCTTTTTTTTGTTTGTTTGTTTGTTTGTTTATTTTTCCAGCCAAATGATTGGAGTGGAGTATATCCTTCTTCATGCTCAAGAGCCTATTCTCTTCATTATCCGAAAGCAGCAAAGGCAGTCTCCAACGCAAGGTAAGGTCTCTTAGTTTTTGTCACTGTTGAAAGGCTGGACAATTATTCTTTTATCTGTTTCTAATTTGTGTTTAAGCATTTGTCTGATCTGTCTTTATCTCAAATCTAAATACATGGACATGAGGCAGAGTGCCTCTGGCTACCTCCCATATAAAGCCTCATGGAGTGACATCTAGCCTGCTAGTAGCCGGAATTGCCCTCCTGTGAGGGCAAATGTGAAGAGTGGAATGAGAAGGTGCTGTCATATCTTTTGCTATGAAAATTGATAATAGCATGCATGCCATGTCATATTGCCATGTCAGGCTATACACAAATTTTCAGTTTAATTAATTCAAGTAAGACTAATTTTGTGATTGCTTGGGCCTGATGAGCTTAATTTAATTTGTGCTAATCATCTGAAGTGGTTGGTATGTGATTTATTTATTTATTTATTTTGGGAAAGCTATGGTTTTCATTCGTTAGAAAGATGCATTCATGTCAGCTGTGATTTGGTTAGATTGCTAAATGTAGGAAGGAGTTGCAAGAAAAGACAGCATAATACTACAAAATGCTTTTGTTTTGGTTATTTGTCTGAGACCTAAATATTTTGGAGGCTTTAGGGAATCCTGTGACACTCTAAGAAAGAGTAGCACTGGTGTCAATGATGGCCTTTCCAAGTTCTGAATGAAATAACTGCTTTTTCTTTCCCTAGCATTCAACTAGATTCAATGTGACTTTTTTAACTTTAAATTTATCTGTGTATGTATGATAAATTATAAGGAGCTACCACATTTCTATCGTAATTAGACCATATTCTATATTTACTGTACCTATGTGTAAAACACTAGGTTATTTCAGAATAAACATTACAGGAGGTAAGGGGAAAACAGGGTTAATGCTAGTTATTTTTTAACTTTCTGTTTAATAACTTCAGCTCTGTGTATGCATTTTGCTCTTGTATAGGACTTTGGCTTGTCTAGCAATGCTACTTATTTGCTCATGTCAGATAATGGCCTCTCTGTATTTTAATTCCATATGGAAAAAGAGCATATATAACTATTTTGAATATGTTTTCTACTTCTTTTTAAGAAAAGATTTTGAATCTAGCTTTTAAAAGATGAAAAGGTGAGTATAGAAATACCATGCATCCCTTGGTTTCTACTTTTTTTTTTTTTTTTTTTTTTTTTTTTTAATCCAGAGTAGAGTTCTGGTTTTCACAACACAAATATTTGTTCTTTGACTGTAATACAGGTCTGTGGTGGAGCTTAGCTAGGACTTGTTTAGTAACACTTTTTCACTATGGTCCTAAAGTTTGGGCTAGATCTCTTACTTGTATCACTTAGTTTCCTGGCTCAAATGTTACCCATATGTTTTATTTTATCTTGACACAGATATCACTTTATTTAAGACAGGTTAAGTAGGGGATAGGAAACTTGAAAATTTAGTGAGCTCAGAGACAGTATTGAATATTTGGGTAGAATTGGTGCAGATCTGTCTTAGACTTCTTTGTGTTTGGGAGGAAAACTCTTCTCCACCATGACCCTTTCAAATCTTAAGCCAAGAGTTTGCCTGTTTGAAGTGGTTAAAATCTGTTGGTAAAATCTGTAGATCCAAAGACAAAAGGAGAGCTATCTGTCTAGGAAAGTATGCTGTAAGACAACAGAGCTGCTGTTCTGTGTCTTTTTCCACCCTCAAAGAAATGCTGAGAAGGAGCTCCTCCCTCTTTTGAGGAGGAGGGGGTCATGGTTCTAATATGCACTGAACTGTCTTGTGTTAATTTAGGCAGGCATCCAGGTTTTGTAAAATCCAAGTACTGAAGAAATTGAGTCCTGTTAGTGAAAAGGTCAAGATAGAATGTGTTAATGCAGATGGAGGAACTGGAGCAAATGTATTCAAGGGTGACAGCCGTGGGGACATGAATCTGGTATAATCATTATGGATCCTAAACTGAACAAAGTGTGGAAAAGTATTATGGAGACATGTTCCTTTGCACAGCAGCTTTAACAAAGAATTTTTGATCAACCAGTAGAAGTCGTCCCTAACCTGTTTTAGCAAATGGGTTTGGAAAGTTCCTTCCCCCTCCTTCCCCCCCCCCCCCCCCCAATCTTGTTTAATTTAACAGGCTTATTTTATGTGCACTTTGCTGCCATTGGGCCTAGGACCTCTAGTTAAGAGGACCACACAAGTCAGAGAAACTTGAGCTTGGGAGAATGAGATTTTGCCTTCTTACAGATTTCTACCGGTATCAGAAACTGGTGGGACTACTTCCAGTGCAGTTCACTTGGCTGCTCTTGCTCTGAAAATCCCAACTCTCATAATTCCTGTCCTGTTGCAAGCAAATAGCTGAATTTAAAGTTGATATTCTTCTCTCTCTAAAGCAGACCTAAGTTTCTTTTTTTTTTCTTTTTATTTTTTCCCTCTGCCTCCTCCCCTTTATCTCTCTGTGGATAGAGTACAACTGAAGTACCTTAAGGAAAGACTTGGAAGAGAGAAACTTTCACTATGAGATGAATATTGGAATTCTTACTGTTACTACTGAAAATAAACAAAACATACGCTCTTCGGACAGAGATTTAAATTGATCCTGTATGTTTTTTCCCTCCCACCCTCCTCTTCACAGTTATTCCATTGGCTGACTACTATATCATTGCTGGTGTGATTTATCAGGCACCTGACTTGGGGTCTGTCATTAACTCCAGAGTGGTAAGTGTTCTGTGCGTTTGATATATATCAGTCTGTACCTGCTTTTGGTTGTTCTGCAGTCTGTTTCAACCCTTCCTGCACTGTTTTGAGAAAAGGTCTTGTAACCTTTACTGTATACAGTAACTTAAACAAAACAAACACTGCTGGTTAATATGGTGGGTGTCCTATATAGGTAGGGCACTGATTGTAGGGATGAAGGGATCTGAATAGCTGAAATCAGACAATTGGGAGAACAATGTGAAGCTCAAATAATCATAAGAAAACTATTAGATGACATAAATACATGTGAAATAACAATGACATATTTAATGAAGCTTACTTTGGAATATTTATTGTTAGGTTAAGTTTTTTCTTAACAGGAAGTTAAGTTTCTTAACAAGAAACTTGTTGGTTTCTTCTTGTGTCCTATTGACACAAATTTTTTCACTTTAGAAAAGCACTTGATCTCATAAGATCCTGTTAAAAAGATTACATTCTTGGTCCAAAACTAGCTGCCTCAATCTCTCTTCCCAGAACAAAAATGAATACAGAATAGAAAATTTTAAATCTCTGCCTACAAGAATTTATACTGTACTTCTTCCTTAAATTCTGAATATTTCCTTATGTTGACTTGCTTTGAAAGCTCACTGCGGTGCATGGAATTCAGTCTGCTTTTGAAGAAGCTATGTCCTATTGTCGCTATCACCCATCCAAAGGCTATTGGTGGCATTTCAAAGATCAAGAAGAACGAGGTATGATTGCCAGGCTCCCCTCTGTGCTTTTGAGAGAGGGTGATGTGCATATGAAGGAAAAGCTTGGCTGCAATACATTATAATGGTATAAAGAAGGTTCAGTGCTAGTGCCTGTCCTGTTTGAAGATAAGTTAGTACTTTTCATGAGGTTGGATGGAAACTTGCTCTTCTGGCTTCTGGGCAGGTGGGGATGAGCACTGAGGTGTGGGTGGGAGGTGTATCAAACAAACAAAAAAAAAACCCTAAGCCCTATGTCAAAGAAGTGTGGGACACTTCAACCAACTGAGGACTCGAAGGACACTTTAAGAAGCCAAATCAGTTTGTCAGTAGGTAAAATTATCCTTAATCTGTCTTCTACAAAGGAAGAACTGATGTCAAAGGGGAAATGGAGATGAAGTTTAGAGGGGAAACTGAGAAACTGATGCTGTCTTGTCACACAAAAAAGAGCTGATAAGAGATCTTCTTAATAGACTTCTGTCACATTTTCTGTCATTTGTAGAGAAGGCTAAACCAAAAGCCAAGAAGAAAGAAGAACCAAGTTCTATTTTCCAAAGGCAACGAGTAGATGCTTTGCTGCTAGACCTGAGACAAAAGTTTCCACCTAGATTTGTTCAGGTATGATGCTTATAAGCCACTGAATTATGTAGCTTGGAAATTAAAACAGTCAAAATACTTGAACAACTGAAACTGACAGTGCATGGGAATTTTCTGTGCTTTCTAGAATGGTGACACTGGTTAGATAGCAGATTTTGAAAGTAGCAGGCTTAAAGAAGGTGGAGTTCCCCTTTGTAATTAAGAGTTAAGACCTTGGCAAAACTATAGTGACAAATTGTATTTATAAATTCCTCATCTAAGTGTAGAAGATCTATACTTGTCAGCTATTGGATTTTGCTGCTGCTGCCAGTTTTCTTTTTTGTGAGCTGAATGAAATCAACACAAGTATTATATTCTAGTTACTACATTTTTCTGGAGACTTGCTAATTAGTGTGGATATCCTCAGCATTCTGTGAGGTGGCTGTGACAACCTCTGGATTGTCTCTAGCAGCTTTTTGTTCTATCAGGTCCTGTGCTGGAGAGCAAATGAAAATGTTTAGTGTAACGCAGTAAATAAAATAATACAGTACGGTCACAAAACTCTTTATGCTTCAGAGATTAGGAAAGACTGACTAACTGAGCACTTTCTCCGTTAGTTCCTTTCAGTTGTCAGAGGAAAACTGCATGGTTTTTAAAAAGTTATTTCATTTTTTCTTTAAAATATATTTAGTGATCAACCAACAGCCCTCTCTTCTACCTCAACTCCTGTGTGTACAGTAGCACATTGCCTGCTTTGTGTACCTAAGTGAATACAAGGGAGAGTTAAGAATTATGACTTTGGTTCTTCTGATGGTTGTTTTTTGTTTGCTTATTTCCCACAGCAAAAGCCTGGAGAAAAGCCCATCCCAGGTAAAACTCTTACTATCAAAAGATTTTTAAAATAAGCTATATATTGCTGTGTTTTTCAGTTGCCCCATAAGCTTCTTTCTGTTGTTACAAAGGTGGTTATTCTGGTACTGCCTAGTTGTGCAAAGTGCTAGGTAGGAGCAGAGGTCAGTGTGGTGACCAGCATGAAGCTGAAAAAAAGTATGTTTTATTCCCTACCCATGAGATGGCTTGCACTTTCCATCTGTAAAACTTTATTGTCTGAAGGTCCAAGTGTGGGGAATCCTCTTTGAATGCAGGAGGGGTAAAGGGTGCACGAGGGAATGATTAGGTCAGTCCTGCATTCTAGTAACTTTGCCCTTTGCTATAAGTTCAGGAAAGCATGTGAAGGCTTTAAGTTGATTCTAAGCAACATTGAAACAGAAAAAGACTGGACTATTTGAAAGCATTACACTCTAACTTGTATATGGTTAGAGTATGAGTTTACTCCGTAATTGTTCTTAGAGGTACTAATTAATGTTACCACTTGGAAGTCAACAAGACTCTCTAAATGGCTCGGTCAGTATTTTAGAACTCAAAATTGGAGGTCTAACTTCTTTGTTTTGTTCTTAAGTGGATCAAATCAAGAAGGAACCAGAACCAGCCCCTGAAGCTATCAAGCCAGAGGAGAAAGAGACTGTAAAGAATGCTCAGCAGAGTGCTGGCACTAAAGGACCTCCTGAAAAACGGATGAG
Organism: Rhea pennata; assembly: GCF_028389875.1. Taxonomy (NCBI): domain Eukaryota; kingdom Metazoa; phylum Chordata; class Aves; order Rheiformes; family Rheidae; genus Rhea; species Rhea pennata. The sequence goes on along the minus strand of NC_084667.1, from coordinate 13,570,094 downwards.
ACTCCAGTGAAGGAAATTGTTACACATCTGGATTAGTCAGTACCTGAGAGTCTACAAGAGATTCTTGCTCCCTTTCCTTGATATCTAAGCTCCTCACAAAGACTGAAAATTCAGGGGCTGAAGTCCCTGTAATGGCTCTTTCTGTAGAAACCTATTGTAGAAATGTCCACAATGGGATGTGAGCTGCTTCAAAGAAAGTGTTTTCAGTTTTCATTCTGTTTTGTCAGTTGGCTTCTGAGAATGGTTTTTACATTGAGGTCTATTTTTGCAGCCTCCTGAAATCCTTACAGTCCCTTGTGTCTTGGTTTCTTATGTAAAAAGAAAAACTTTTTATAAAAACTTGTTCTTGGTAAATCAAGTCTTGGGTGCTAGGTTGCCTCTCATAAATACTTCGTTAGTGAATATACCATATGGGCTGCCAGCAGTCTTTTACTTGGATATCAGAATATGTCATGTGCTATTTTGAGGAAGGCAATTTCAACTAAAGGATTTGGCTGATATAAATTGCTGTGCCCTTAGCGTGGTGGGGATACGGATTGAGGATTTGGTAACTGGAAGCTCAAATCCATGTGATTAGATGTCAAACTGCCACAAGTCTCTAAGTGTTCTCAGACACTCTTTTTACTTAAATGACAGCTAAACTGTTCCTTTATAATAAAAAGCTAGTGTTTGTCAAAGATGAATGATGACATAAAACAGGCTAAAATATCTTGCTATGTGCTCACAATGTCTGCTTTTCTTTCTTTCATTGCAACTCAAATGTCTCAATTGCATACCATTTCCTCTGTGCTTCTAGCACCTTCTTGCTGCATCTAATCACCTTGATTAGTTGTCTGCCTTTTACACCTGAGGAGGAAGGGAAGGGGAAGAGAAATATTACTGACAGCTGTATACTTTGCGTATTTGCTGTGGTGTTTATACAAGGCACACTTTGCCTTCCAGAGAATTAGTTAGAATCCATTGCTAAGAAATGAATGTTGGCTTGTTTTGTTTTTTATGTAGGAATAGTGGAGCCATCCTTGAAATAGTTTTCTTCTGCCCCTGGCCCCTAAAATGTTGCTTGCTTTGTTGCTCACTTTGTAATATCCTCTAGGAAATGTTAGAGTGAGGAAAAAGGATTCTAAATAGACAAATATGAATTGGAAAGACTAAAATATATTCAAGCTACTGTGCCAAATTTAGTTTGAGATTATAGGAGGGATTTTCACCTACTTCAGTAACTGATAAAGACCTATGACTGAGTAGCTATTGAATAATGGAAAGACCTGTGTAACTTTTGTCCTGTAACCCAAGGATGTAATAAGTATGTAGATAAGCAAGTGGGGGAAAAAATGTGGGAAAAGGTGGATGTGGGGAGGTGGAAAAAAAAGCAAAGTGGAGCAGCTATTTCTCCAAATGTTGACAGAAGTGGATAATAAGCCAATGTGAAGTTCTAAATCCAGACATACAGAGCAGTTACTCTGGAATGCTCAAAACAAGTTGGAGATATTCAATCTTTAGTAATTACAATGTAGTATGAATACATTTAGAACAAAAGGTTATGGTTTCTTTCCTGTATTAAAGGACTTTCTATGGGAACCAGGGGCCCAAGGAGCACTAAGCTTTGACAGTGGGTTGCTGAATTATGACAGAGCAGGGATGGGACTGGTTAACCAGAGCTCTAAGATTGTCTGTTTCAGTGGCACAGTTCTGAGTCAAAATGTACCACTTACAGCATCATGTACCGTATTTTTCCTTGAGGAAATTTGTTTTCAATCATATAGCCATAGCAGGTCTACAAAATCAAACATGCATTACTAACCTTTAAGAGGTGTGGAGTTTTGGGGGGTATTTTTGTTTATTTTTAGGGAACTTCAGGAAATGCCCCTTTTTATTTTTTAATGATAATTTTTTAATTGCCAGATCAAATAGTTTTATCCATGAGTCATGGGGTTTTTTGAGTAAACATCATAAGCTGTACAGAAACTATTTTTTTTCCTCTTAATTTGGTATTTGGTCCTGAGTTATTTCTTCTGTGTGCTGTTCAAAACCTACTCTGAAAACAACTATTAATTTCCTCCTTAGTCTCTTTGGTATTTATCATCTTCTAGAATCTGATTCATTTCAGCTATTAACATAAATAAACACTCTAACACTCCAAAATAGAGATTATCTCAATTTGTAAGATGCGGATTATGATGAGGGTGAGGGATTTGTCCAGTAGGATGGGATCTGGTATTGTGCTGCTGACCTCTCAATCGGAAGGCTTCAATTATTTCTGCAAGGGCAGTGCCTATTAGCCTGTAGTCCACGGTGCGAGAGTGCGGGGGATCTATCACTTTTTCCTAAAGACTCAACAGATAGCAAGTGAGAAGAGTAAACTAATTGTTGATAGAATTCAATTCTACAGGAGCTTCACCTCCCTCTGGAAAATTTTAGGGAGCAGCAAGATGAAAAAGCAGTTGGAGGGGGAAAATGGTAATTATGCAGTTAAATGTGCTGAACAAAAAGTTTCTACTGTTGAGTAGCTACAGACCAATGTGATCTGTTTTCCTTGCTCTACTTTGTGGTTAGCCATTTTTTCCAACCTGTTCATCATCATATAATGGGAATCATTCCTCTTCTCCTATCTACACCTTACCTGATCAGAGTACAGAAGTGGAAGGCTCTGCTAATCCAAGCACAACTGCGTAGTCTTGTTGAGATGACCTTGATACTGAAGAACTTGGTGTAGGTGCTCAGCACTGCTATGTACTGTTATGTTGACACATCTTTTTTTAAAAAAAAAAAAAAAAACTATATTATTTCTCCTAGTTGTAGCTATATGGTTAAGCATAAATTGAGCAGGGAGGGGGGGAACATAGCATGCAACTTCTGGGAGTAGGCCATAAGATGTTTTGAGCAAGTTGACTGATTTAGTAGGGGCTTTTCTATAGCCAAAGTCAGGAATGGACATAGAGCAGAAGCATGAATTTAAAAATAGCGCTACAGACACTGCACACAAAGATAACGTAATTGGATTTTTCTATTATAGCTATTGTGTCCTGAGTTAAATTTATTTCAAAAGACAATCTGGCACAGTTCAAGGCTCTGGAATACAAAAGGGATACATGAATAATTTTCCACTGCTACTTTTCAAAAACTTTCAAGATGAGAGAATTTATCTAAAGCTTTAAAATTAGTAAGAAAAAGAGTAAATCTAAGCCCAATACAGCCTATGAATTTGCTCACTCTTAGCCAAAGCAATAATGATCAACTTCAAAAATACACAGCTTTAGGTACGTGTGTATATGTTGGAGGCCTGTGGTCATTGTGCAGCACTTACTGTTCCTGATCTAAAGCAACTGTTTTTCATTTAGCTGTGTAAAGGTTACAACAGGGATAGGTTTGTTAGTGTGGTATTCTGTTAGCCTGTGTTGTGATAAGCATCTTCAATAACAGAATAAACTTTGTCAAACAAAAAAAACCCCACTAGATATTTGTAGAACCTTCCAGGAAATAATGTGTTTGGGTTTTAGTGGGGAGTTATTTGAGGAACATTACTTGAGACCATAACCTAGTAACAGGAGCAGGCATCCCCTATTGTCTTAAGTCTAAACTACTGTGTTGTGAGGTGGGCTCTACCCACACTGGCCGCCCTTACCACGAACGAGCGACGTGCCAATGCGCGGGCTCTGAAGCCCTCTCTGCCAGGAGTAGCTAACCTCCGCGGCAGCGGGTTACGCCTGCTCTCTGGCTGGCTGAAGGAACCTGCCTGCTTAGGGGTCTTGGGGAAGGAAGCAGCAAAAGGAAGTCCTGAGCCTCCAGCTCTGCTCTCATTGCTCAGCCTCCTGAGCCTGTCTGAAATGCACGTGGTTGCTTGTGCCTGCGTGATGCTTGCTGCTCAGAAGCTGATGCCCAAGGACAGGCAGAAGAGGACCTCTGTGATGGAGGGGGGGGGGAACCTCCTGCAACTGAGAAAGGTAAGGGCTGTGGCGAGTTAGATTGTAGCCAAGAAATGTTTGGCTGCTGAAAAGAAAATTGTGAAGAGTTCCCAAGAGAGAACAGCTGCGGCTATGCCGAATGCTGGCACAGCATGCCAAAAAGCCAGTGTGCATAGGTGTATTGTACAGGACACGCTGTCTTACCACAGTCTAGATCATTTTCTTGCAGATATATCTTAATGGAGCCATTTCCTAAAATAAAGACGGCAGCCAAGCAAGAGGTGCACCTGAAACCTCCTGCTCTGTGAGTGCAAATGTTTAGAAAGACCATGAGGTAGGAACGCTGCTGTTGCACTGGTGATGTCTGTACTTGGGGTACATTAATAAAGACACGTAGCAACTGTGGCATAAACAGACTTTATGGTTTTATACTTGCTATATTAATTTGCATCTGCACTATTATATGTAATGTGAGCAAATTCATCCCTTCTTCGACTCTATTTTTTTTCTCACATCCAGCATTTCTATATTTTTTCAGTCTGGACCCTAAGCTTTTTTCTAATACTCTTTTGGGCTGAAATTCTCTGTTCCTAATCTCCAGTCACAAACGATCTTTTAAGAAAGAAAAAAGTGACAAAAACAAAAGCCATCCCTTGAGCTATTAACACGGACTCTTCCCCCTGTGGTCTAACCAAGTGATCTGTTTGCTTGGCCCGAGTATCAATGACTGAAAGTGTGAAACGTAGGGAGGGACCCCGCTGGCTGAGCGCTCTGACGCTCAGCGGGAGGAATACCCCTTAATTTCCAAATGAAAGCCGCCAAAAGCTGCCTGCGTGCACGCTTGCGTCGGGCAAATCCTGTCCTCCCCACGAGAGCCTGCCGGCTGGCGGCGCGGGGCGATGCGCCGCGCGGGGGCCCCTTCGGCAGGGCGGTTCCGGGCCCGTTCCGGGCTGCGGGCTCACAAAGCGGGGTGCGGCGGGGTGCCCGGCAGCGCGCCGCCATGGGGGTGCTCCCGCTGCTCCTGGTGCTGCTGGGCCTGGCGGGCAGCCCCGCCGCCCAGGAGGACGTGCCCGGGTCGCTGCGCGTCGCCGCCACGGAGGTGACGGTGCCGCGGCGCCTGAGCCCCCGGGCCGGCCAGGACCCCCTGGCCCTCTCCTACCGGCTGGAGATGGAGGGGCGGCCGCGGGTCCTGCACCTGCGGCCCCGGCGGGGGCTGGTCTCCCAGGCCTTCACTTTGGTCAGCTACGAGGAGGATGGGTCCCGCTGGGATGACCAGCCCTTCGTGCCGGAGGACTGCCTCTATCAGGGCAAGGTGCAAGGCAGCCCTGGCTCCCTGGTGGCCCTCAGCACCTGCTGGGGGGGCCTCCGCGGCGTCCTGTGGGTGGAGGACAGCACCTATGAGATCGAGCCTGTCCCTGATGATCCAGCCTTTCGACACGTCCTCTACCGCATGGAAGAAGCCGACGATCCTGAGGGCCTCGCCTGCGGACTGACTCAGCAGGAGCTGCAGCACCAAAAGACCTTGTTGCCCCGGCTCCAGATTGCCCGAGTGGCGGAGGAGGAGGACACGCTGCAGGGTTGGTGGACGCACATCAGGTATGTGAAGCTTGTGGTGATCGTGGACCAAGTGCGGTTTGCGAAGACAGGTAGCAATGAATCTGAAGTCTTCAGGGACGTCATGAACGTCATCAATATTGGGGACTCTCTGTATGATCAGCTTTCTGTTCAGCTCTATGTTCTGGGGCTGGAGATCTGGACCAAAAGTAATCTTATAAATATTACTAACTCTGTGGGCAAGACACTTGCAGAATTTAACAAATGGAGAAAAGCAAACCTGTCTCCACGGCTGCGCCATGACACTGCTCACTTATTTGCATTTCAGAACTTTGGAAGGAGTTTGGGACTGGCATACGTGTCGTCCGTATGTGATGACCAGTGGTCATCAGCGGTTGAGTCCTTCACTAACAGGAAATTGTCTGCATTTGTTATCACATTTACCCATGAGCTGGGCCATGTTCTTGGGATGCAACATGATGAACCAGGTTGTAAATGTAGACGGAAGAAATGCATTATGTTTGAAACTGAGGCCCACACTGATTCATTCAGTGAATGCAGCTACAGATACTACTTTGACTTGCTTGGGAGTGGTGCAGGCTGTTTGCGTCAACCGCCAGCACCTGGCAGTTTCTACACCATGAAGCATAAATACTGTGGGAATGAGGTAGTAGAAAATGGAGAGCAATGCGACTGTGGCTCGGAATCAAACTGCAGAAGGGACTTTTGTTGCCACCCTAACTGTACGTTAACTCAAGGCTCAGTTTGTGCATCTGGAGAATGCTGCAAGGACTGTCAGATCCTTCCAGCAGGAACAGTCTGCAGAACGAGTACTGGCGACTGTGACCTGCCGGAGTATTGCAATGGGACTTCCCCCTGGTGCCAGCCGGATGTGTACTTGCAAGATGGAGCCCGATGCAAGGATGGTGCCTATTGCTATCGAGGGAAATGTTCTTCCCACAGTAAACAATGCAAGCATCTCTTTGGCAAAAGAGCCAGGGCTGCTGCTTCGAGTTGCTTCAGAGCACTAAATACTCAAGGTGACCGTTTTGGAAATTGTGGTATTGAAAAAAATATTCGATTTATAAAATGCAAAACTGAGGATATCTTATGTGGTAGGATCCAGTGTGAAAACATACACAGATTGCCATATTTGCGCAACCACATAACCATAATCCAAACCCCTGTTGGAGATAAGAAGTGTTGGGGTATTGACTATCATGTAGGGATGCCTACAGCCGACGTGGGGGCTGTGAATGATGGCACGCCATGTGGTAGTGATATGCTTTGTATCAACAGGACGTGTACCAACGTGTCACTGCTGAACTACGACTGTAATGTGACAAAGTGCCACAACAGAGGAGTGTGCAATAATCGTAAGAACTGCCACTGCGAGTACGGCTGGGCTCCTCCATATTGCGAACTGGAAGGACTTGGAGGTAGCATTGACAGCGGACCCCCTCCAGCCACGGAGATTTTTCGTAGAGCTAAAATAGGAATAATAGTACTTGGCCTTGTTGTTCTCTGCATCCTCGGAGCTACTCTTATCATATGTTATAAACGGGAAATAGCAAGATGGTTTAGGAGGATAACAGCTCGATTCCGCATCAAAAAACCAGCAGTTGCTCCAAATGCCGGAAATCCCAGCACTTCTTAAAAGAGAACAGCAGCTAGTGAGCCCAAACCCGTCGCAGAGCACTTACTAAAGGGCCAGCAAGCAGTTGCTTTGGATGCTCAAGAATCACCAGTCGCCCTGGAGCAAGGCCAGCTGCTAATTCTTCAGAATGATTCAACACATTCTGAACAGTTGTAATCTCAGGAAACATCATCAAATATAGAGTAAATGTAATCTTTATTTTAAGATAATAAATGCAGGCAGTAAGGTATGCTGCTCTTCTTTTCTTTTCACCTTGAGCTCTTAAACTGAGGTAGCTGGGCAAACCGCAGGTGTGGCTTTATGCTCCATGTATCTCAACAGTTTACAAATGCAGACTTTTTAAAACAGGTATGAAGAAATTGAGTATTTTGATCCAGTTCATCCAAGTGTCCCTCCATTTCACAGTGAGAGTTGCTTGTGAGCATCTTGCTTCTGTCATTCAATAATAACCAAAAAGGGAACAAAGTTGCTCTTGCAGTCTTTATTTAATTCACACCAGTGATACAGAGCCAGGCAAAAAATGGCTATTCCAGTGAGAGGCAGGTATCTACGGCATAAACGCTTCCAACAGTTTCCCCGGAGTAGTGTTTCAGGGGGAGGTAGATTTTAGGAAAAGGTTGTTCGTTTTCTGAGATAGTAGAGAAGTACTGTCCAAAGCATGCTGGTAGAGGTTGTGTTTCTGAACTGTAAGAAATGCATCAAAAATTTAGTGACATCAGATCTCACATTTGAACAAATTGTCTGTCTTTTGTGGAAACTTTTCAATACTTTCGGAGTTGGGTTCTTCTAAAAGTGCTATATATTTTACTGGCACTACAAGAAGCTGTCTGCGAAGTTGCATAAGTTAACTGGAAGTAGAAACATAACTGCTGGGACCTAAAATATGTGCAGCTATGCTGCAAATCTCCCATACCCATAATTCTTTCTGTATTTGATAGATGTTTTATCAAACCATCTCAGGGTTTCTCTTGCTCTATTATGCAATTTTTTGCATAGTAAGAGATAAAATTTGTCTAAAAGTGTGAAGGATCTAGACATAACAATCAATAAGTATTATTTTTGTTATTATAGCAGTGTCAAATTCCCTTGACCGGATCAACATAAGGAGGAATCTGTAGTCTACACTTAAGCAAAAACTTTATTTTTAAGGACTGAGATCTTTGGATTCAGAATGCATTTGTCTGTCATGAAAAAAAATTGTTCTTATTTGGAAAGCAAATACAGTATTTTTAGCAGGCATTCTGTAAAGGCAGCATAAGTACCACATTTGCAACATTTGGGAAGAGAGATGTTGGTGGCTCTAGAAATTGTGATGATAAACTCTTGCAGCCTCCTAAGTGTGACATTTGTGGGTTTTTTCCTATATGTTTTTATAAAATGATTGTGTTCTGCATCCAAAAAGGGCTGCCTACATTACGAGTGAATGTGAAATGTAAAGGACATGATTTACAGCTTGTCATGGCTTTTGCCTAAAGCAAGCGGGTCCTTAAACAGTTGTCTATTTTTGTCTGGTGAACAGAGGTAACTTATTGTTTGTTGAGTGTGCCACACTGACCTTGATACAGCATGGATGGATTTGGTTAGATGAAGAAAATTTAATCCTGCGTTTATGTCAAAAGACAAGATAAAAACTCTTAGGCTGACAGCTCAAATTTGTGTCTTACAACCAGAGACCCTTTTCTGGGAGTAGGGGAATGGAAATCTTCCCCCCCCCCCCCCCCCCCGAGAAGTAACTATCTTAATTCAGGTGCAACAAGCAAGGGATACATGGTAGACAAGGGGATGTAGATTAGGTGAAGGTGTAAATAAAAGTAACACATGCACTTCACCCACCACTTTTTAACTAGCTATGGACAAACTTCTTAAGTACTGTCAGATTTCTTTTTCTTTCTTTTTTTTTTTTTTTCTTTTTAAACACGTAAACATCAGTGGCAGAAGTCCCAGTGTGCCACCTTGACACCATGCTGTTGGCTAGTAGTGTGAGTACTGAGTGTATGAGTATTGCAGAGTATAGAGCTATGCCGAAGTCTAAGAAATACCTGTGCAGACAGATCGCTCTTGTCTACAGATGCAATACCACTGGAGAGACAGAGGTGTAACAAAAGTAGAATTTAGGCTAGAAAGCTTATTTGCAAATACAGTTTTCAAAGAGACAAAGCAATAAAGTGGTGTTCTTTGTTTCTATTTTCTCTGTTTAAAACTTGATCTAGAAGACATTATTGTTAAACAGGAGATTTTCTGCAAGCTTTGGACAGCATTCTTACTGTACACCCTTCCTCTACTTCTGTTTAGTCTGTATCAGCTAAGTCAAACCTAAGTCCAACAGACCCAGTCTATGTTTTATAAAATGTGCAGGCTCACTCGCTAAGATTTTGTCCTTGAAAAAGCTGTTGCTTCCAATTTCAACATAGCAATGAATAACTTGATATATCTGGTGGTTTATTAGAGATGTCCTAGTGCACTACTGTAATATGGGCATGCAAGTGTAAGTTCATTGGCGGTTTTCACCTTTTTTTCCTTCTTCTGGCTTTAAATGCCTTTTAAAATGTTTTAAATGCATGTGAGAACCCAGGATCATAACTTCTTTCTTTAAATAGGTGTGCTATTTTTTTCTGAACTGGCAAGTGTTAGAACCAAGGAAAGCTGCTGAGTGCTGGACATTTTTAAAAATCTGGTCCTTTGTTTAGATATTTACTTAGAGACTTGAAGGCCTAAATTCAGCCTGAAGTAAACCATTACTCATATCAATTCTCAAAAAAGGCACAGATATGGTAATTTTATCTGGAAGGATCCTCTTGCTTCAGCAGTCCCCTCTGGTTAATTCCAAAAATGATATGCCAGTTGGTATCTTGACCAGACGTCATATCCCTTGGCCCTTGCCCAGAGTTACCACACTGAGATCCAACGCAAGCTTCACGAGGGTCATCCCTCTTCCCTACGCACTGCTCAGCGTGAGTCTTGAGCTTTCAGCTTGAGCAGTCTGATCCCTCCTCCTAGAACCAGGCAATGCTGCAGCTGTAGAAGAGGCAGCCTGGAAGTGCTGCTGCCTCATTTCCCAGAAGGGGAGGTCAGTCTCTACTAGTCTATATAGTGTATGCAGAGGTCAGTCTACGATCTGAAGCAATGCTGGGAGAAATCGTTTGATGGTTGATGATGAAATCGTTCAAAATCTCTTCCTGACTAAAGACTTTTATAGAACCTTTTACTAATGCAGTCATCTCCGATCAGCAGATCGGAGCACTGTTTTATTTTACAGTGCTCTTCACCACTATCAAAACCCAAATATTTCTGAAGACGATGAGGACTGCAATATGGGTGTCCAGTGGGTAGGTACTCCAGGACCACATCGCTGGGCAAACTGGACTGAAACAGGTGAAAAAACTTGTGCTTAATGGTTTGAGAAGTCCTCCTGAGACGCAGAAGTCACAGTTCTGCTTGTCATTGCAGGTATAGTGGGAACCCAGATGTCAGTCTCTGCCTGCCTGGGCAGGTGTTTTCACCGTTTTTATAGCCTTAAGCATTAGAGGTGCAGCATTAAGGCAAGTGGCACCATCTTTCGGTAACCCGGAGCACCCGCCGGGGCCTCTCGCTGCTGAGCTCGGGAATCTCGGAGCGCGCACAACCTTGGACTGAACCGATCGAAAAGACTGATATTCCTTGCTGCAATACACGGAACGAATGCGGTGTAATAGACATTATACCGCGCTGTGTTTAAAAAAAAAGAGAGAAAAAGAAAAGAAAAACCTATTTGCAGAAAAAGCAAACAGCTCTTAGGGGATTAAATGCCACCGGGGCCTACTCGCTGTTTCCTGCCTTTATTTGCCCCTGTCGCCTCTCTTGCAATTTTAACTAAATCGCGAGAGAGAAAAATTTCCCGTTTATTTGTCTATTCAGTTATTTTTTCGGTTACTTTATGCCGCGGCCGCTCGGCCCGAGGACTCCCCGCGGCCCCAGCAGCGCCGGGCGGCGCCAGGAGGCGGCAGCAGCCGGCGGCGGCGCGGCGCGAACTACAACTCCCAGCGCCCCGCGGCGCGGCGGCGGCGGCGGCGGGGGGAGCGGGGCCGGGCCGGGCCGAGCGGGGCCGGGCCGAGCCGAGCGGGGCCGCGCTGCAGCATGAACGGCAGCGTGGCGGGCGGCGGCGGCCTGGCGGAGGAGGTGATCAGCCTCACGCGGGGGCCCTCAGGTACGGCGGGGGCGGCGCGGCGGCGCCAGGCCGCCTCCGCCCGCTGCTCGGGCCCCGCGCCCCGTCCCGTCCCGTCCCGTCCCGTCCCGTCCCCGTCCCCGGGCCCGGGCGCTTCCCGGCGGCGGCCCGGCCCGGCCCGGCGCGGCGCGGCGCGGTGCCTGGAGCTCCCGCCGCCCCCGGGGGAGCGGCCGGTGCTGGGCTGTGCGGGGCACCCGGATTAGGGAAAACCTCTTAAAAACGTAGCCGAGGTGACTGCACGCGCGTCTCTGCTGCATCGTTGGAGAGGGCTTCGTGGTGTTTTGGGGGGGAGGTCTGGGGCACGTCCGACCGGGGTTTGTTCTGGTGTTTTTACAGAACGTCATTAAAATCGCGCTGTCAGAAGTGCTGCGCGTTGTCGTCAAACGTGCAAGCCTGGGCCAAAATGCCGGCTCCGCCGCGCCGCGGGTCCGGAGCCGGGGCTGAGCCTCGGCGCGGGAGGCCTCCGCCCCGAGCGGGGAGCCGCCAGCCCGGCCGCCTGCGCGGGCGCCCCGTCTCCGGGCGGCCTCCGGCCTCTCGGCGGCCCGCGGGGCTCCGTCCTGGCCCTGGCGGCGGCCGCCGCCGCAACGCCAAGGCCAAGGCCAAGGCCGCCTCGCCGCCTCGCCTGGCCTCGCGGAGCCGCGCGGGCGCCTCGGGCCGCCGTCGCGAGCCGGAGCTGGGGCGAACGCCTTGGCCCGCGGGAGCCGCGCGCGGCGCGAAGCCCGTCGCGACTGGGAGCGTTTCGTTTCCCTGCGCTTGGGAGCGCTTTGGCCTGGAGTTTTGAGGGGGGACGAAGGTGTCGGAGGTCGTTGCTGGGGCAACTGGAAGTCAAGTCTGGTTCCCCTGAGCAGCGTTCATCCCGTTTTTAAGATGGGCCGTGTATTTTCTAGCACCAGCTTTCTAGCTATGTGGTAATCAGTTGGGCTGAAGGCCCCCGTGGCTCCGTGTGGTCTTGAAGCATTTTTCACATGAATTACTTGGTAATAATTTATGTTGAAGGAACAGGACGCCACTCTCTGTAAAGCACAGTGCAATGCCATAATTCCCTCATCCAAATTTTGGCCATGTTTGTGACTGTCTAGAACGTTTAGGATCAAACATCCCTAGCAGAAGTTTGCTGAACGGGGCGATACGCTTACAGTCACAAAACAGTTTTGCGTGTGTCTCTTTTTAAAATTTCCTTCTGTAAAGTAGGCTGAAACCCCCTATTTTATGGAAAACTAAAGGACTGTAGTTTGAATTTCAGGTTTGTATTATTATATAGCCCTTTTTCTAACCCTGCAAATCATGATCCTTTAACTGTATTTATAACGGAGTTGGTTTCAGGTCTGTTGTGCCAGGGCAGAGGTGGAAGGCTACCCCAAAGCCCGCTTTTAGAGACTGTCATTGCACTTCTGGTCACTTGTAGATGAGGACTTTAATGCCAGGTGCTTCTCTTCTCCCCCTTGCTGTGTTTATTTGTAGTTCTGCCATGTCCTTTGCTATGATTACGTGAGCTGGGAGGAAGAGAATAGCAGAAGAGTTGGGGGAGCGGCAGGGAAGGTATTTTTAGCCAGACTGGAAATTTGTTTAAGTGCTGGGGGAAAGACGCAGTGAAAAAGCCCTGCAGCAAATGCTGTGAATACTTAATTTGGCCTAGCGTGAGCTACTGCCTCTTTTTGTCAAATATCTGTTCCTGCCTCATATTGCCTCTGCTGATGGAAACAGTGACTTTTGATTTCTTTTCTCTCTCACTAGTGAAAACTTGCAAAATATGTATGTATGCATATTGTTGTTAGATGTATGAATTGAGAGAGAATCGGTCTGCCCTGAAACAGGGATTCCTTTTTCCTAGCTCTTTCTTAAAGAGCCAGATGTTGCTTAACCCTCAAATTTTCTGTAGTATTGATCCTTCTGTCCCCAGGTTGTTGGCCTCGTGGCAAATCGTTTTAGGTTTGTGGAACCTTCTTTCTTCTGTTTTTTAGTTTTTAATTCTTAACAAAGTGTCTATTAACATGTACAGATGTCCCTCTTTAGAACAGATTTAGTCCAGCTAAAATGTCAGTGTTTCTTCAGCCTGTCACCCCTTCCATCTTTTTCCTGATTTGTCTGGAGCTGCCAAGGAGTGGGGGGCTGGGGGAGGAAGGACAGATGTGGCAAGATTGCTGTTAATATTTCTTTGCTTCCCAGCCAGTATATGCACACTTAAAACACCATATCTCATCCTGTATATCCTTTGGTATCCTGTGACCAATTTAAGAAGCTACTTTCCAGCAGGTGCAAGGTGGTTTTACTCTTTCATTTACAACTTGTCTTCCCTGAGTTTTTAGTCCCAACCCAGAGAGGAGAGGCAGAGAGAGAAAATAAATAAATCAGCCTCGCCAAATGTGGGGAGAATTTGCCTTCAGCTGTACCTGGCAATAGGTTTTGGATGCCTAGTGTATATCAGAAAAAAGTTTTCTCCATTTACTTTCTTTGTTTCTTTGACATATTTCTTTTTCCTTGACTTTTCCCTTTTTTTATTTTGCCACAAGCTTCTTGTTAGTGAATCATTCCTATCCCTTATCATGTGTTATTATTTACACAGAAGTTTGGCTACATGCGCTATAGGGAATGTGGTCTTGTAACATGTATTTTTCCAGACTTTTGCATTCAATTTGTTCTTCTAGATTTTGAAGAAGCAAGGAGTCTTAATCATAGAATCAGTAAGGTTGGAAGGGACCTCTGGAGATCATCTAGTCCAATCCCCCGGCTCAACAGGACCACCTAGAGCATGTTAGACAGGGTTGCATCCAGGCGGGCCTTGAAGATCTCCAGAGAAGGAGACTCCACAACCTTTCTGGGCAACCTGGTTCAGTGCTCTGTCACTCTCACGGTGAAGAAATTGCTCCTCACGTTCAGGCAGAACTTCCTGTGGTTCAGTTTGTGCCCATTGCCTCTAGTCCTGTCACATGGGGCAACTGAAAAGAGTTTGTCCCCATTCCCTTGACACCCTCCCTTCAGGTACTTGTACACATTGATAAGATCCCCCCTCAGTCTTCTCTTCCCCAGGCTGAAGAGGCCCAGCTCTCGCAGCTGTTCCTCATAGGGCAGGTGCTCCAGCCCTCTGATCATAGCCCCACACTGGACTCTCTCCAGTAGCTCCATGGCTCTCTTGTACTGGGGAGCCCACAACTGGATGCTGTACTCGAGATGAGGCCTCAGCAGGGCTGAACAGAGTGGCAGGATCACCTCCCTCGACCTGCTGGCAACACTCTTCCTAATGCACCCCTGGAGATCATTGGCTTTCTTAGCCACAAGGGCACATTGCTGGCTCATGGTTAACTTGTCATCCACCAGCTCTCCCAGGCCCTTCTCTGCAGAGCTGCTCTCCAGCAGGTCAGCCTCCAGCTTGTCCTGGTGCCTAGGGTTATTTTTCCCTAGGTGCAGGACTCTGCACTTGCCCTTGTTAACCTCAGGAGGTTCCTCTCCACCCAACTCTCCAGGCCTCTCTGAATGGCAGCACAGCCCTCTGGTGTATCAGCCACTCCTCCCAGCTTGGTATCCTCAGCAAACTTGCTGAGGAGGCACTCTGTCCCCTCAGCCAGGTCACTGATGAAGAAGTTGAACAGGATGGGACCCAGTACTGAGCCCGGGGGGATGCCCCTAGCCACAGGCCTCCAACTAGACTCCACGCCACTGATGACGACCCTCTGAGCTCTGCCTTTCAGACAGTTCTTAATCCACTTCACTGTCCACTCGTTTAACCCACACTTCCTGAGCTTATCTAGGAGGATGTTTTGGGAGACAGTGTCAAAAGCCTTACTGAAGTCAAGGTACAAAATGTCCATTGCTCTGCCCTCATCTACCCAGCCAGTCATTCCATCATAGAAAGCTATCAGATTGGTTATGCATGATTTCCCCTTGGTGAATCCATGCTGGCTAATCCTGATCACCTTCTTTTCCTCCATATGTCTGGAGATGACATCCAGAATGAGCTGTTCCATCACCTCTCCAGGGATGGAGGTGAGGCTGACCAGCCTGTAGTTGCCTGGGTCCTCCTTCTTGCCCTTTTTGAAGACTGGAATGACATTGGTTTTCTTCCAGTCCTCAGGCACCTCTCCATGACTTTTCAAAGATGATGGAGAGCAGCCTGGCAACAACATCTGCCAGCTCCCTCAGTACCCATGGGTGCATCCCATCCGGGCCCATGGATTTGTGGATGTCTAGCCTGCCCAGAAGGTCTCTAATCCTATCCTTCTCAACCATAGGAAAGTCTTCCCTTCTCCAGACTTTCTCCCTCACATCCAGGTTCTGGGATTCTTGAGGGCTGCCCTTAGCAGTGAAGTCTGAAGCAAAGAAGGCATTCAGTAATTCTGCCTTCTCTGTATCCCTTGTCACCAGGGCCCCCGCCCCATTCAGTAGCGGGCCCACATTTTCCTTAGTCCTCCTCTTGCTGCTGATGTAGTTGAAGAAGCTCTTCCTGTTGTCCTTGACATCCCTTGCCAGACTCAATTCCAACTGGGCCTTAGCCTTCCTCGCCGCATCTCTGCATACTCTGACTGCATTCCTGTAATTCTCCCAAGTAGCCTGTCCCCTCTTCCACATTCTGTGTATTTTTGTCTTCTGTCTGAATTTGGCCAAGAGCTCCTTGCTCACACATGCAGGTCTCCTGCCCCTTTTTCTGCACTTCTTACTCATAGGGATGTACTGCTCTTGAGCTTGGAGGAAGTGATGTTTGAATACTAGCCAGCTTTCCTGGATCCCCCTTCCTTCTCAGGCCTTAACCCATGAGACTCCACCGATAAGGTCTCTGAAGAGCCCGAAGTCCGCTCTCCTGAAGTCCAGGGTTGCAATCCTGCTTGTTACCTTACTTCTTTCCTGCAGGATCCTGAACTCCACCATCTCGTGGTCACTGCAGCCAAGGCTACCCCCAACCTTCACATCTCTAACCAGTCCATCTCTGTTGGTAAGGACAAGGTCCAGCAGGACATCCTTCCTCGTAGGCTCCTCCACCATTTGTGACAAGAAGTTCTCATCAATGCATTGGAGGAGCCTCCTGGACTGTTTGTGCCTTGCTGTGTAGTCCCTCCAGCAGATGTCAGGGTGGTTGAAGTCCCCCATGAGAACCAGGGCCTGTGATCGTGAGGCTACCTCCAGCTGTCTATAGAAGGCCTCATCAACTTTCTCTTCCTGGTCAGGTGGCCTGTAGTAGACACCCACAATAGTGTCCCCCATGTTGGCCTGCCCTTTGATCTTCACCCAGAAGCTCTCAACTGCCTCTTCCTCCTCCCCATCTAGGCAAAGCTCGATGCATTCCAGTTGCTCTCTCACATAAAGAGCAACTCCACCACCTCGCCTTCCTGGCCTGTCTTTCCTAAAAAGCACATAGCCATCCATGGCAGCATTCCAGTCATGTGAGCTATCCCACCATGTCTCTGTGATTGCAATGAGATCATGGGCCTGCGATTGCACACAGATCTCCAGCTCCTCCTGCATGGTCCCCATGCTGCGTGCATTGGTGTACATGCATTTCAAAGAGGTACCTTTAACTGCTCTTAAATCCAGCAGCTGGTTTCGCTTAGAGGTCTGTAATCAAGGCTTACTTAAAAGAGCAATGCAAAGAAACACGAAGTAGACCTTAGTTCTGTTTAATATATGTGTATTTCTTCTTGTTTTGTCTCAAATCCAAGAACTTTGTATTTATTTCCTGACATGTTTTGGATTCCTGGAGCAGAACAAAGTAATTAAATTAAATTTGAGCTAATCTCCTTCTCAGAGGTGAAGAATGGCAGCTTCAGCTCCTTAGATGTGGAAATGGAGCGCTTGGAGCTGTAGGAGCCCTCACTGGTAGCACAGCTCCACCTGTCTGTTCGCTCATTTGCAGAAAGGGTCTGATGCCCCCTGCCTTTCCTAACTCTGTCCCAACTCATGAGGGTCTTGTGAGGCATGATTCCTGGTTGCTCAAAAGTAATGATTTACAGAAGTCTGCTGTGAAATGCAAAATGCTTTCTTTTCCTTTCACACAGTACTGAAGAGGGTTATTCCTGCCGAAGGCTGAATAAACTTTTCAGAAATGTTAGCTTGCCCTCAGTATTCCCCAACACCCCCTGGGCAACAGCTCATAGATACCTTACGGAATGGAGCTGTGGCCCCTAACGTGTCCAGGTCTCTCCTCTGCTTTGAAGAACAGTATGATGAGACAAACTTCTCTAGGCAGTGATGACTGGAAAGGATGATGCAGATTTGTGTGCTATGAGTTTGATATAGATGAGAAGACAGGAGAATGGGAGTGTACGGTGCAGCCCCTCACAACGGCAAGAGTGTCTTAAGCTTTGAGTTATTTCTCATCAGCTTTGTCTTTGGCTTACCTTAGGGCTGGGCTTCAACATTGTTGGTGGGACAGATCAGCAGTACATTTCCAATGACAGCAGCATCTATGTCAGCCGGATCAAAAAGGATGGGGCAGCTTACCTTGATGGCCGATTACAAGAAGGAGATAAAATTTTAGCGGTAAGCCCTTTGTTCTGTCGCTTTGCTGTATTCTTGAAGTGCTTTGATCATGATGAAGTGCTTTGAGTGACATGATGAGAGATGCGGGTTTGCCATCAGAGTGCATGAATGCAATTAGGTGATCCTCAGGAAACTAAGTGGAGGACCTGCCTTGAGGTTATGGGCAGAGCTTTGAGTACCAGGAAATTGAGGCCTCTACACAAGGGCCCATCTCATCTGCCATCTTGATTTGTTCTCAGAAGCATTACTTGGTGCTGCATTTGTATTTCGTCTGTGACTTGCCTCCCAGAGGCTTTAGGATTCATCAGACCTTTTCTTGCTCTCATTGGATTGTCATTTACAAACATGGAAATACAGGAATTGGTCTTCTACCTCTAAGTTTCTATTTATTTGCATGATAGTCAGTGACTATTGATCTTTGGTTCAGGAGGATCTGAACTTTTAGGCCATAAATTACTTAATTGCAAATGACGTAGTTTTCCTTGCAGAAAAATGTTTTAAGGTGACTGAGCTACAGTCCCCCAGTTTCTTTTCTGTTGGCTGTTAGCAAGCATACAAGACAATATACTTAAAAACATGATAGAGTGAAGAAGTAGCCTCTCTTTATCTGATACATGATCATTTTGTACTTCTTAATAGGCAAGTCTAAAATAAAATTGTGTTTTTAGCCTCTATAAATAAATAGTGTCTTGTGCTAGTTGAGCCTCTTACTGATCGAGAGAATGATACTAAATCTCTGATTACTCTGAATGATACTAGAACTGCAGAAAAACTTTGTATCTTTTCTTGACAATTTAATATTCATGTGTAATGTATTTGGGCAGTTTTAAATATCAAGAGAAGGGTGGAACAGGGTGTGATGTGAGGGGATACAATTAGGAGTAATAGTGATGAAAGAGAAAAATTAGCATGAGTATCAGGAGTTAGCAAGTGAAATCAAGGAGATATAGACCCTCTGCTGTGAGATATTATTTAAAATGAAAGAAAATCCTAACACATCTAAGTGGATGTCAAGTGTGCATGTAAGTCTTTTTGTATCTTAGAATCCTTTTAAATGTTTATTTACAACACTCAAACAGAAATAAGGTTTCAAAAGTAGACCAGTAGAAGGTAAAATGTGGAAAAGGTATTACTTTACTCTAACAATAATTTTGCTCTAGCTACTTTTATTTTCCTTTAGATGTCACAGTTATTTTTTCCAGTAAAGCAATAACATAAGAAGCTGCTATTGATACAACTGTCGTCTTAGGTTTTGCTCCTAGGTAGTGTTCTCAGCACCTCTGTTTCTTGGCTTGAAAGTTCTCATGTTATCTTTCAGCACAAATACATCTATAATATCAGTGGATGAATCTGTATCTTGCCGATTATAGTTTTGTGCACTAAATGCAGAACTTTGTAAGAGGAAGAATTTTGTCTCTTTCTTTCTATGTTACCTTGCATCATAAAAAATTTGCTTTTTACCCTGGTTCTCCTTTTTCTTTTTTTCACTAGGTCAATGGCAGAGACTTGAAAGATTTACGGCACAAGGATGCTGTGGAACTGTTCCGGAATGCAGGCTATGATGTGTCTCTGAAAATTCAGCGCAGGGTATGTTTTACCCATTTTTTAGGGTGTTCCTAGCTTAGTTTAGACTGGTTCCTGTGGCTGATGGATGTGTATTTTACAAGTCAGAAAAATACCCAGTTAAGGCCCTCAGTATAAATTCTACATATAAAGATTTTGTTTGAACTGTAACTCCCTCTAACTGACCATGAGTTGTATCCCTCTCTTGTGTTACTCAGTTGTAACAGTATCAGTGAAAAGGTGAGTTTGGAGGAGTCCCCAGGTCTTTGTTTTCCTGCTAAGAATATGATGTATTTTCTCACAGTTGTTCTTTCTCAGAGGCAAGGATTTGTCTGTGAAGGCAAAGTCTCAAGTTCTCCATTTTTTTCTGAGAGACAAAATTCCCTTGTTTCAGAGGTCATCACCTCATACTAGTGCTGAGAAGCATTTGCAGCCCAGCACAAAGGAAATGTGTGCTGCTGCAGTTTAAAAATACTGGCACCATTTGGATATAGAAGGAGAGAAATCCTTAATGCATTCTTGTTGTTTGGACGTGTCTGGCCAGCATTGAAGTTGATAAAGGACAGTGATCAACCTGAAGCATGTTGGTGTGGGGAGGTGGGATGGGGCCCCTCTTCTACTCTCTTAATGGAAGAGTAAATCTGGACCACTGCACAGAGCAAGTAAGAAAAATGGATGGGATTAGTGATGCCCTCTTGTTGGGAATGACACCAGAAAATAGTATGATGGGAAGTGCACCCAGGGATGTCTGGGTATGTGTATAGATTGCTTCTGCTTCATGAGACCTAACCTGCCCCAGGTGTTGAACTCTTTACCTTGTGACTAGTTCATGAAGTGGTAGAGAAAGGTGAGGATGACTTGTAGTGAAAGGGTACCCCGTAGTAAAGCGCAGCTCAGGAAAGCCATTCTAACCCTCCCATGTGTAGAGTGCACAGGTAGCTGAAGGAACCATCTTGCATGTCCTTACAGTACCACCTGGTCCTGACATGGGTTTGGGGGTTCTCCTGCAGTGGGCTCTCTCACACAAATACTTTTCTTCCCTTGTAGCTGCAGCCACAAAATGGCCCGGCGAGTCATCGAGGTGATGGAGAACCAGGTGGGCTTCCTCTAGCAGCCATTCTTGTGCCAGGCCTGGTGCTTGCTGTGGCAGCAGTGTGGATCATGCTGAGGTATCGACAGCGGATATGAAGAGTTCATGCTAGGATGTATTTTAAAGAAAGAGAGAATCAACGATCTTATCACAGACTGATGTCCAAAAGCATCATTGCCTATCATAAAGCTGCTGCTAATGTTCTTTATGTATTGATTTTCTTGTAGGGTAGATGGAAACAGAAAGGAAAAGGGGAAGAAAGATGACTGTGTTCACATGTAGGGTGGAATAGCTGTATTTTTGACTAGTGTAAGGGAGTCTTTGGCTATGTCCCTCTTTTCTGCATTGTGAACTTTCAAACATGCTCATGTGTTCCATGTTTTGAGAAGTTACTTCTGTTAAAGAGGCTGGGGGTGGGTTAGGGTGGTTTTAAAACAAAAATTTTTACTAGAGACTTTGCCTTGTTCCCACTGAATTCTTCTTGCAACCAATGATCCTTGTCTCTGAGCAATGAATAAAGAGGAGGAATGTGGAGGGTATTTTATTTTTCCGTTTAATTTTTTTTGGTTGTTGCTAAATAAATGCCTTAGGAAAAATTGTATAAAATCTGATCTGTGATTTCACAGGTAAAATTATCAGTGTAGCTGCTGATTTAAAGCTAATGTGCAGTCTTGATGAAGAATTCTGCTGTTTCTGTAAAGACAGAAGATAGCCTGCTGCTAGAAAGAATCAGAAGGGCTGCTTAATCTTGAGTTAGACTTGCAAGAAGAAGCTTTCCACAAGTGCTGAGAAAGAGACAGGCAGACAACAGAATCACAAGGGTAAGCAATGGCAAGAGATACCCGATGGTCATGCTGAGGGTGCAGAAAGGTCTTTAAAGTGGCAATGAAGCAATAGCACTTCCACCCATCAAGCTACTTGAAGTCGTTCAGGTTAAAGGTCTTTTTTGCATTGTTTTGGGGGTTGTTTTTTGCATGGGAATTTCTTCAGATAAAGGGGTTTTTTTTGTTTTTGTTTTTTGCATTCTGCCATCACAAAAATCTTAGAATGATGGAAGCCAGGGAGCCCAGAGCAGTCTGAGTTCATCTTGGCTATTGGTTATTTCCTAAGACTGATGTGGTGTTGAGGAGATAGACTGGCAGGTGTTAGCCAGAGTGAGGCTTAGTAAATAAAACGGAAGGAAGAAACCCTTACTCTGAAAAGAGTGTTGCTGAAATTACCTGCAGGACCTTATTTCCTCACTGTGATTTGTATGATTTTAAACACCTCGACTGACCTAAGCTCTGTGGGGAAAGACCTATTTCTCTTGTCTCCAAGAAAGAATGCTTTTTGTTTGTTTTGTAAAAGAAAACCAAAATGTATAGTTTGGTCTGTATGATGCCAAAAAAAATCACCTATGCAATGTATATGTATTCAAACAAAGAAATCTATCTGGTCTTTTGATGCTTTACTTGTCTCTTTTCCTCATTATTTTAGCAGGATTTTTCTGATGCTTTCAAAATCGTTATGTGCCAGCTGTATTTCTGGCCTCCAGAGGAGGTAGAAGTGGTATGATGTTAGACATGACATTCCTATGTCCTCACAAAAAGTTTCAGAGCGTTTACACCACATGAAGTCTTGTTTTGGCAATAAACTGCTCCACTGTAAGGGAGGGAGGGAGAGAAGGATATATATATATATATATATGTGTGTGTGTGTGTATATATGTATATATAACTGGAGGAATTTTGCCCTATATTCTTAGGGAGCTTTGGGAAGAGACTTGGCCTGAGGTTTGCGGAAGCATATATTGGTGTCGGATAGTCTGAGCCTGTGTATCTAGTGACTTACCTTGTTCGGCAAAGCAGTTAAGTCTGATAGCATATGGGTAGCTGTTCAGATAGCTTTCTGCAGATAAAGCAGCTTGCTTGTCTAAGGCCTGGTTTAAGCCTTGGTGTCCATGTAGAGCACTCACAAATGTGATTAAGGAAGCAGAATATGGGTGTAGACAGTAAAGAAAGGTCTGTGTAACAAACCTCTGCTTGTTAGTCCTCAGCTATGTGTAGACCCTCATCTGCAAGAGGGGGATTGTGTAGAAAAGGCTAAGGAGGATGAGGCATTGTAGAAGGGAGTGGTTATTTTCACTCTTTTCCTGTTGAAAAAGCGGAGAAAGATGAGTCCTTGTTTATTCATTTCAGCTTTGGGATTTTGATACTGTTCAGGCATGATTGCTATCTGTGGTGCAGGTAGTTTATTAAATTATTGGGAAGGGATAATATGCTACGCCCAGATAATTGGTGTGGCATACTGAGCAAGGAAAGACCTATCTGGTAGATACTGTTTCTTTGGATTTCTTTTTCAAAGTTATTGAATAATTTTAATCCCGGGGCAGGTGGTATATATTGCTACTCAGTGGCTTTTCTAGAAGTCAGGTAAGTAGTGTCTACTCAAATTTTAGATCATCCAGTCTAACCCATCTACCCTCAGTAGCACCTTTTTATGTCTGCCCTTCAAAACAGTGTCGAGCAGTACTAAGCAGTCTCTCTTCTAATCCCTGCCATCTCCTGTCCCATTTATTGATACCATCTTTGTGGAAAAATACACCTCAACCCCAAAGTCTCCTTCTATGAGCTGTGGATCAGCTTATTTTCTATCAGCAGCTGGACTGTGTCACCTAAACTTTGTATGTTTTCCAAAGTCTCCTCTGCTCTGTTTCTGTAGCCTTGAATTTCATCTTCACTTAACATTGTATATAAGTTTTCTACATATGAAGTGAATTGAAAAAATGTCTAAAGGGATAGCTTGTAAATTCAAGTGGTCAATGAGAATTTCAGCTTTTGTTACTAAGCTATTGAGTTAAAATCATATACTTGGGGCTTTGAAAAGTGTTATAAAGTTGAGATCTTGAATACAAATTTAAAAAGCATCCAAAAAGTATCATTTATATATGTTTTTGAAAACTCATTTGCCATGAATATTTAAGGCAGCTGATACGTCTTTCCAACTCTCATCTAGCCCCTCAAGCTTATTGTGAGCTTACTGAACTGCTGGGGCTTGAATTTTCATATCCATAGTTTAAAATCAAATCTATCTAGTCTGGGTTTCTGTGCATTCTAGGCATTTATTTCACCCAGTTTCCTGAATTGTATGTACTAACAATATGCATTTGACTCAGACATAACATTAAGGAAGATCAGCCAGACTTGATGTCAAAATATGAAGATGTACTACTTCTCTGGCAATTTTTAATTAAACAAGCCAACTATAAAGAAGGGTGTGGGATGGAAAGATGCTGTATTTTTAATTTGCCTTCAGGTTTCAACAACTGGTTTGTTGGGAGTTTTCTGGTGCTATGTTAAAGAGGCCTCTAATAACTGATAGTTTCTCCCTGTGAAGGCATACATGTGCTGTAATGCCTTACCTCACACACAGTATTTCAAAGAATGAAGCCATAGAATCCTGTAAGATTCTCAGTGTAAAACACTTTTTCTCTTGGAGTAGTATGTAGCTTCTTTCTACCACATCCTTTTTAGTTTTTTGGTATTGCTTTGTAAAATGCAGACATCCCAAATGTGTGCAGAGTTTCATTATCAAGCATGTCAGTGCTATATACCAAGTGTTTTCAATACTGATTTTATCTGCAAACCTGTAACAGCTTGCTGTTGAATGTGCAGACCCCTGCATAGCAAATCTAAGCCAACTCCTAACAGCTGGCTTATCTTGCATACCTTTTATCGACCTCTTAGAAGCAGTTTTCTCCCTCTTCTTTTGCTTTCTTGAATGCCCTAAGGAATTTGTGAACCATATATAAACGCCATTGCCACATACAGAAGTAAACTCACTTCATTTCGGTTTATAAATCATAAGAGCAATCCCTGTTGGCCACAGTGTGATATTAGGAGCTCACAGTATGTGCCTGTCTATCCTGACTTTATATTCTGTTTGTACCCAGATGTGGTCGGCATTGTGTGAGTGAAGCCTGCATTCTTTCAAAGGTCCCTGGGGCTTTCGATCTCATTCGTAATTGTTGCCGCCTCAGCTGGGGCCCTGGTTCCTCCTCTGGCAACTGTTCAAGGTTTTTGAAACAGAACTTGAGTTCTTCTCTTCCTGGAAGGTGCTAGTATGAGGGTAATAATTTGTTCAGGTTAGCTTTATGGGCCAGTCTATTTTTTGATGTTAGTTTTGCATATGGAAGTCTTTCTCCACTGCTCAGATTGAAAGAAAGAGCAGGTAATCTACTTATGGGAGAGGGCCTTTAACTCTACCTTTCTTCTCAGGGTTTTCTTTGTGACTAGCTTCAGGCAGATGCATGCTGTGTCTGTGCTGCCTCGCTCCATATGTTCCCACTTTGGAATTCTGCTGTGTCTCCCCACGTGCGGCTGAGGGAGACTGTATGCCTTCCACAAATTTCTTAAAGAAGGATCCACCTATGAGAAGAGTGTGTACTGGTTTAAACAAAGAGTGATGCTGTGTGGATTTAAAATATGACTTTCCAGATTTGAGAGATTTTATCCATATTGCTGCAGCTGTAACTAAGTATGCAAGATAATTATTCAAATTACCATGTGGATGACTGGAGATCACTCACCAAGATTTCATGCTGGTGTTTGTGTGCAGGGTGAAACATGGGTCTGTTTGCTTTTGCTTTCTCACTAAATGCGTTGGTCTTCCAGCCATAGTTCCTTTTAGTAAAATTCTCATCTCTGCCTTCCCTCTTCCCCACCTCTCAGCGGCTTAATATGTGCCTGACTCACATTTTTTTACTGTGACACAAATGCAATTGTTGCAGAAAAATTGCTGCTGCTTTTTGCTTTGAGTCAGCAGATACTGATATTTGTTCATTCATCTGTGCCACCTAAGGTCGGTAGAAGTTATGTCAAACGTACTGCCAGATTCCGACCTATGCTCTGAACTAATTGTCAGACTTAGTGTTACTTGCTCCTTCCTTATTTTCTTCCCCGTGAAAATGGACTTTGGCACTTAGGTCTGTGACAGCTCTTGTTCTGACTGGTGCATCAGGTGTTGGAGAATAAACAACAGAACAGCAAGCATGGGTGTGCTCTCATCTGAGATAACTGATGTTATTACTTACAGCAATAACAAGCTCTGATCAGTTGTGAACTGATCCCAGAAAAGCCCTATAATGACATAGTGTTGGGCTTATGAGACCCTGGAAGTTTTTGGTGAGCGTCAATATTTTAAACAGGATGCCCCAGTCTCTCCAGCAATAAGCACCAGAACTGCTTCAGGTGTGGGAAAGTCAGATGTTGATTATAGTGGGAACACAGCTGGGCATGGTTGATTTTAAACATAGCATTTGCCAGGAAGGGAGAAGTAGCAGTTTAAGGTGTAAGCTAGGCTGTTCTTTCATTTTTGACACAACAGCCTGTTTCAATTACTTTAATTGTTACTAGTAATAAGCACTTGATGCACCTTTAGAACTCCTCTGGATATTAGTAATGCTAATGCAGATAGATTAGAAGCTTTTTCTCCCTAGATCACTTAAAACTTAAAATTGATAGATAGTTTTCAAAGTAGATTACTGATACTAATTGAAGAACTTGAAGCTGTTAAATTGGAGTAGCCTAAATCAGATGATATTGAGGCTACTTTATATACATTAGTGCAGGGAAGCATGTGGGTGTTTTTTAATTTAGAATAATTGAGATATTAGCAATCTAGTGGTAGAAATTGTTAGCCTGGGGATTTCCAAATGAAACTGGTTACTATGTATAAAAAAAAGTCATCAGGTAACTGGTGAAATATTTGTGAAATGTTTTAATTATGTATATAGGCTATCAACAACATGAAGTAGTGGCTTCACAGTTACCCGGAAGGATCTTTTGCTTCTCATCATGTTATAGCAAAGTTCTTAATCACTGAAGCAATGAAATGGAAGGAAAGGGGGGGATATAAGAATTATAGTTTAAAGGCTTTTTTCCCTTCTCTTGCTAAATGTAGCAAGTATAATATAAAATTTGAGAATAGAGTTCAGAAATTTAGCTTTCAAAGTGAGTAGTAATCCATGAGTATGTGGAGGTGTTTTCCTGCTCCTTTTATTGTGTAAATAATGTACTTCACGAGGGTTCCTTGCAGGTTTAGAGGAGACTGCACGCAGCTCTGTTTATGCTCCTCTACAGACTGTGTCAACTGATGCTCAAAAGGCAGACTGGTCTCACACTCTGTGGCAATGATAATAGCAGAGGCTGTGGAGTGCTCTTACATGAGGAAAGTAGTCATGTATTCTTGGCTTTGCCACGTTGGGGTAGCAAGGGAAGGGAGCAGAAATCAGGAAGAAGTGAAGGCCAGAGAAAGCACTGGAGTCTATCTGGCTTAGCAGTCCTTGTATACGCGGAAGCTTCACTGTGGGAACCAAGCTGCTTGGCCTCTAAGTCCCTGCACCAGCATGGGGCTTGAGTCCCAGCTGAGCTGTCACATGCTGTGTGGCTAGATTGCAGCAAAAGTGCCACAGAAAGCCAGTTTCTATCCAAACCCAGCACCTGAAGATAACAACTCTGCAAGGAAATTTCAGTATGAGGTACTTAATGATTTAATCTTTCTTATTTTTTTTTGAATTTTATCACCTAGGTTTGTCATTTAACTATGAACTACTAAAGAAGTGTTGCATAGACATTTGCAAGGAATCTGATCAAACTTAACTTTCTTGTAAATGTAGTCAAAAGAGGAGTGTTTGTGTCTGTACTGAGCATGCAGTGCAGTGGTTTGTGGGTTCCACAGCATTTCACTCAGAAGTTAGAACAGGACTTTGGAAGTTCTTGTGTGAACATTTAGATATATGGGAAAGAGGCAGGGTAACAGCCTCTCCATTGTGTATACAAGTTCCCTCTCCTTGGCAAGCTGTGATATCGCTCCTTTAAGTGCTGGTATGTCCCATTTTGACTACTGAATTTTTCTATAGTGTATAAATGTTTATAAACATCCTAAATGGAAAATGTAAGAGCACTGATCATTTGAATGAGACTAAATAGTTCTGAAGTTCCAGTATGAAGCTGGAAGGTCTCATATTGGATATTGTTTGTGTAACTGGAGTAAAAGTGAATAGTCAAAACGGTCCCTTCAGGGGAAGCTGCTCTATGATACTGCTATCTCTAAATGCCATTTTAAATGCTAGCATCAGAAAATGTATGTTGTTGTGCAATGTAAAGTGTGGAAATGTGGGCTGGAATGATTTGAAAGTCACTGATGACAAATAATTTTTTGGAAAGGGAGAAAGGCTTACCAGACCTAGCACTCAACGGTTGTTGCTAAAAAGGACCAAGTTTGGGACTACCTTGTTGTACTGCTTGCATACATCTTGGTCAATGTCTGGTAAACATCTCTGCTGATTCTTCAAGGAGCAGACCCTATTTTCAGCCTACATTAAGTGTGTTTTTTTTTCATAAAGTCAATGTGCCCTTGATTCTGAAGTGCTTAAAGGTGTAGGGATTTGCTCTCAGCTGCTTTAACTGACTGAAATTGGTTCTGACAATAATAACATTTAATACTTTAAAGGAGAGATTCCAGGCTGGCCTTTAATAGGGACAGCTTCTCTGACTCAGAGTTAAATAAGGGATACAGAGGGTGAACCCTTTGCTTTGTGGAAGGAGTACAATGCTGGGCCTCTTTTCTTACCATGCTTTGCTTGGAGTGGGGGGAGGTGAGAGGGCGATGATGGCAAAGAGCCATTTCTCATGCTTATCAAACACAAATCTATGTTAAACGTACCAAACTGGAAACTGTTCTCTAAAACTTTGCTTCACTGTGGCCTTTTAGTAATTTTCTGTGCCTAACACACGCTGCTTGTTGCTAGGCCTTCAGCAAAACATACCACCTTTCCAGCTTAATCCTGAAATCTTACGGCTATGACCAGCTCCTCCATGTACTGGAGGGACACAAGAACTTTTTTGGAGACTGAAGTGGAAACCACAGACTTGAGAGTAAACACAGGCTCATACATTTACTCTGAGTTAAGCTTTATTATATTAACCAGTTATGCAACTTGAGAGAGAAGAGTAGCTTTCCTCTGTGGAGAAGAGATCTCTAATTGCCAGTAGTGACAGGTACTGAGAGGTAATTATCACCTGTTGGGCAGAGGGGAAATCCTAGCATGCCCCAAAGCTGTTCTGTTGAGATCCCGAATGATCCATCTCTGGGTGAATTTGAATTTTCTGGCTTGCTTTTTAATGGTACTCCCTGTATATCTCCTTTATGGGTTTAGTCTAAGGAGTTGAAAATAGGATGTGAAACAACCAATAATGGGTATTTATTTCTGTTATTTAACAATTGCCCTGGTAAATTTTCCAGTATGTAGTATTTGTTTGATACAGCCCACATAGTTTTCATGAGGGCACTTGATATACTACATTTATCTGAACATATTTTTAAGTGTGTAGTAAAGTAGGGCTGAAAAATATTATATAATCCCGTGTATACACTGAAATTAATCATCTATACTGTCACTGCCTGTTGAAGATAGGCAATCACTGAGCATTATCTCAGTTCATTAGTTCCAAAGATGACAATATCAAATCAGTACCGGGTTTTTGGTTATAATCAGTGGCTCATCTAAATACATATGCTGATGGTTGTTTCTTTTGCGGTATGGTCAGACAAATGTTCCTGCAATTGGGAATGCATGAATATTAAGAATGAGGAGCAAAGAAAAATCAGTTTAATGCGAATGAAATGTTGTCACAGATGGTGAAATAGATGAGTCAGAGTTGGATGTGCTGATAGCTGTTACTGTCAAAGGAACTCTTTCTCAAGTGGTTGTTAGCATGGTTTAAGGCTATCATTTGAGAGCCTGTGTGTTTATCCCCGGGCTTTAACAACATAGACTGTTCAAGAGCTCAAGTTCATAGCCACTTGCTTACTGCTGCTTGCACACATGGCTGCATGGAAGAGGACTCTGGTAAGATGATCTGTGCCAGAATGAGTGACTGGCCATGCTTGGCTAAGGGGATACACATTTGATTGTTGAAATGCCCTAAAAGAGCAGGAAAAGAGCGAAAGAATGGAGATCTTTAATATTTTACCCATCACATCTTCATTGCAAACCTAGATAATGGGTGTGTTAGAGGTGTCTAGTTAGACACACCAGGAGGAAAAATCCACCAGCCAGTGAAGTAATGAAGTAATGCCTTTTACTCCTTCTCTGAATCACAGTTCCCCCTTTTAGAAGAGGCTGTATTGATTAGCTTTATTTGGGAATGGTAACAATGAACTTTACCATAGGAGAGCCAGCTCCAAACTAGGAAACTGAGTCCAAATATCATACAAGTTCAAATAGATACAGCTGGACCAAGAGTCCAGCTGTTGTTCAGAGCGGAGACTTTGAAAAGCTTATCTTAGCGGACAGTACGACAACTCGCTTCGCAACAGTTTGTAGATGTTAACTGTATTCTAGTACTCTGGTTTTTATCCAAGTCCCTGCTGGTTTTTGACTCTCAAAGCTCCTACTGAGCCCTGTCCTGTCTCTGAATGGAAGGGAGCTTCATGCAGATGACCTTGCCCCTGGTCAGCTGTTGCAAAAGGAGTCTCAAAGGCTATGGGGGTCCTGGGAAAGGCAGCACAGAAGGAATGAGGGTCTCTTCTCAAGTGCAAGGAAATACGGCTATTTCCCGTAACACGTCTGTGGCCACAGACTACTACTGCTACAGTAGTACTGAATACATCTGAAGTGTCATCGGTGTGAAAGATTTATATGTTTTCTTTTGTCCATTAGTGGCACAGGCTATAAAAACATACATTGAAGATATAGAGCTTTTGATGTTTTCCAGAGCCAAATTCTTATCTGGAAGACAAGATAAACTCATTTACCTTAATTTCCCATTTCATGAAACACTACTTTTCTGGAGTAGATTTGTCTAGAATGGAAACAAAATTTAGCTACTAGCTTTCCTACCAGGGGATCTCTGAAATGCTGCAGAAAGAAATGTACTCAGCTTCCCAAATGGCTCTTGGTTACAACCCATTGCTGTTAATAATACAAAGCTGCATTATGCGTTCTGAAAGTTAATGGGGAAGCTTATTCAGACTTCTTGGATATTTGAACAACAGTCTGCCATTAGGGAGAGTTGGTGGTTGAAATAGCTAAGTGATGCTTTTTATTTAGACGAGAGGCTTAACAAAAGGGAAAATTAAGCTATTAACTAGAAAACCTACTAAGAAACTTGTATATTTTAAACTTGCCTGCGGAATGAACTGAATATACTTACAAGTCCTCATTATCATTTGTCCTCTTCTTGCTGTGCTTTTATCTGTGCTAAATTTAAAGTTAACTGATTGCTTGATTAAAGAAGTGAACTGAATCACTGAACTGTGGGAATTCATCTCGCAGGTGAGGTTTGTCTGCATAGATTGTGTTTTTCTACTAAGGGGTGGATTCCTGCTTTCAACCAGGCATACTATTTCTATTTCCCAAACAAATGTGGTAGCGGAGGTACTTCTTAGGTGAATTTTTCTTTTCATAAAAGGTGATATTAAAAGACCTATGGTAGAAGCAGAATTGGTAATGGTCTGGGTATAGTGCCTACCATGAAAGTAATGGGGAGAGTCATTACTGCTCTGAAACAGTTTAGAGAGCCTTCCAGTTCAGGGCTGGTGCTAGTTCCAGGCTGTCTGGGACTAGTATTGGTTGTTTCAGATAAGATACGCTGGACTCTGCAGGTGGTGGTGAGGAGAGTTTTCTTTCCAAGCCTTTGTCATTATCCATTTTCTTTATGTTTTAAACATAAACATACCTCTGAAAATCCTCTTCCTAAAAAATGGTGATGGTAGTACTATTGTTACCATGTTTGTCTAAGATGTAGGGCAAGATTTATAGGGGGAAGTTACTATATTTTTATTTGATCAGCTAGGAGAATTCAAAAAACAAACAGATCATGTCTGGATGTTGCTTTTTTTCCTTTTTTTTTTTTTTTTTTTTTTTTTCTTTTTAACCAGTATATCCACTAGTCAGATAAAAGGTAATACCTCCCTATATAAAATTTGCTTTTCTACATAATAATATTACTTGAAATATTACTATCGTATTGCTAATCCTTTCTTCCAATTCACCATAACATATTTTAAACAAAAATCAACTTGAATATCTATTCAAAGTTGATTGATGCTGCTGTTGGCCTGTCATTGAGCAGAATTGATCATTTATTCCCATTTTTTTCCTGCCCTTCATAATAGATAAGAAATTTTATGCACTTATTGCAGCTCAAACAATAATTATTTGTTACTTCAATACAAGGAATTTTGTTAGATGCCTTCCAAAAATGGAAGTTGGTCACTGGTCCTCTCTTGCTAACCATTTTATTGACACGTTTGAAGAACTGTAATAGAGGATACTTTTTATCTGCACCTCAATCCTGCAGGTGTGTCTTTAGAATTCTACTTTCTGTTGGCTATTCAATGGATTTATTAAGAAGGCAAGCAGGGTCCAACTTGCCAATATTACTGTCTGTGCCTTTTTAAGATTAGTTTAAACTATCTTTTGTTTTCCAATTCTCTGGAAGAAAAGCTGGTCTTCATAAGGCTTCATATTTTTACTGTGTGTCCATTCACTTGAAAGATCAACATCCCAGCCTTGTCCTTTGCTGCTCAGGGTCAAAATCCCTGCAAGCTGTTAATATAAAAGAATATGATGATGGAATTAGGAGTTTTGATGTTACCTTTCAAGGAGATATCCTGAGCTCACCTCTAAAATTCCCTTGAAAAACCTTTCTCTGGGCATGTTTATCCCAGTTACTTGCTTTTGCTCCTGCTCAATGCTGGTTCCTGTGGTGTTTCTCCTGACTCCTCTCTCACTCTCCTGCTTACAGCTCTCTACCAAAAGCAATGGCCACCTCATTTCCTCTTATAGAGTCCCTGGGCAGCTCTAGAAGTGCCTTTGTTTTGGGCAGTGGTGACATATCCTTATGTTTTGAGGGAGGCTGGTAAACTCTTTTAGATAGCTGTCCTTAAATAAAAGTCCTTGTTTTTCTTCCAGTTTTGGTAATGTATTATGTTGACTGTAATAGGCCCTTACCTTCCCCCCCCCCCCTTTTTTTTTAATCAAGCCTCAAGTCAGCTACACTTTTGATGAGTTTCCACACATGGAGATGTTAATGTAGCTGGAAATGTGTCACCAAATGTAAAAGTTTTTCCAGAGGGAGCCAGTTCTGGGTAGAGACAGTTAGTTGCTTCGCTCCTCCATAAACTTCATAAACTCTTTTCTCATCACTCAGATTTATCAGGAAGAGAGGTAGGACTTGCCCTGTTTACCGTTCTCCAAATTCTTCCCTGTGCCTTTTTGGAACATAGTATAGTATTTTCTGCCCTTTTGTCTTCTGGAACTGGAGCAGATTTTCATGAGATAGTATATGTTTTCATTCAGCTATCAAAAGAAACTGCACTAATTCTGATATATTTCTGGTGATGTTTTACAGAAGGTTGGGAGTGCCCCAACCCAAAAGGCTCCTCTGAAAGGCAGTGTGTCGGTGATGTCGTTGTGAACTCACTGATGGGGTTTTTGTGATTCTGAACTTCTGAAATTATATAGCAGTCAAAGCCAGCCCTTTGCACCTGGCAGCTTTCACAAAGATCCAGCAAGTTGTGATCTAATAATATCTCAGCAAAAAAAGAGGAAGAGCTTCCAACATAACAGGTAGTGCTTTTTCTTCATGGACAGCTTAATAAGGCTGTAACAACCTTATAGAGTTGGGGGGAGTAATACATGTATTCCTTGGAAATGTTATCTGTTATTTCTGTGAAGAACTGATTAATTAGGGTTGTTCCATTTCCAGGTAGTTCCAATCTTGTGTCCTTTTCAGAGTTGGAGATCACCTGAGAATATTGGCAAATAATGTTCTTTTACCCACAGATTTCCCCCTCCTTTCCTTGTCTTTATCTTCCCTTCTTTCAAGTACAATTATGGCAGGAGGAAGACTGGAGGCAAATAAGCGGCTGGCAACCTTCCTAGCAGGCAGAAATGCAAGCTGGAGTCTTTCCTGATTTCAGCAGTGCAGTGGTAGAATCACACTGGAATTGCTCACAGTGGCACAGAGCACATTTTGAGCTCTCAGGGTAGCTGAATTTAATGAGGTGAGATATTACTCATGCTAAACACATCTACCAGAGCTGAACAGTATGATGCATGTGAATGTAGGAAATGCAGTCTGAGGTTTTCCTTTTATTTATCCATCTGTTTATTTCCAGGATAAAAAGAAGTGCATTCAAGCAATGAGATTGTAAAAGATAGCCTGGATTGGAAAACAAGGACTGAAAAAGTTGATGATTCTGGGTTACTTCAATATAAAGAGATATCCCAATTGCCTCTCTTATCTGGCTTTAATGCAATACCTTTCTTTTAGCCTCCTAAATTTTCCATAAATGAGAGAAAAAGAAGGAAAGAAAATTATTTGAAAATAATTTGAAAATTTGGGTATAGGAAATATCGAATTAGGTATTAGTGTTCCAGGTTTCGATTTCTAGTGTATCTGTATCTGATCGCTCCTGCTCTTGCTGTCTTTTGCTGGATCCTTACTCTACAGACCATTTTTCTGAAATGTTTGAGTTATTCTTCAATGTATTCTTTGTCTGATGAGAGTTTCTTCAAACTGTTCCCAGTTACAGAATAGAAAAAGATATTTTATAATTAGTCAGCCAATAAAGTGAAAATATTTGGTAACTGTTACCTTTATACAGCCCCAGATTCATATTTTGCAGGGTGGTTTTACCAGGTCTACTGCAATAAATTCATACTTAATGTGACCTTCATGGCACTGAAGGGATGAATATGGCTTTAGAACCTGTAAATGGATCCAAATTTCAGATCTTAGTCCTATTCTCTCCTCCTGAACTTTGTCAAAGTTTTGATTGATATTTCAGTCCAAACTCCATTGCTTGGCTTTTTCTACCTCTGGGTCTGAAATGGATCCAGGGTTGAAATACCCTCTACACTTCAAGGAAACTCAAATTTGAATTTTGGAGTCAGGGAGAGGAAAGGGAAGGGGATAGAGGAGGGAAGCTGGTGGACATTTCCTAATTGCTAATAATGTTTGAATTAAGTGGAACAGAGTTGCATGAGGTTGATAATCTGAGTTCCTCTTTAGAATATCACTGTCTACTAGGTGATACCTGTGCCAGAAGAGATGCTTCTCATAGCATCACAGTTGTGTGAGAGCATTTTATCCTGTCACTTTTAATGAAAATTAAACCAAGACTAATAGTATTTGAAGGCTATCACTTCTGACTGTCAACCATTTCATCTCCATTTTCATGCATTCAGCTTTGTGGGTATAAGCTTCCTCTGCAAAGGTACAGCTTAAATATATGGACTGCTGTATACCTGTACAGTACATGGACTACCTGCAAAAGCCATTTGTCTGAGACCAATTCAAGTGTTAATGTTTAGATGTGCAAGATAGCAGAATATGTGTCTGTATTCAAGACCTTTTGAAGCTGCCCAAAGAAATGTGACAGGCTTTATATTTAATCTTAGGATATCTCCCAGGTATTCCAGCTATTAGCATGATTATTATAAGCAGTACTGGATATGGCCAGCTCAGCATGTGTCAAATTACATTGTGGTATGTGTCAACAAAGCAGGTCTTCTACAGTCACAACTTGTAGTGCTATTTTTAGTGCTGGGGCATCCCAGAATGCTCCAGCTGTCTCTGTCTGTGCTGATGTATTAGGGGTTTTATTTTAGTGCCTGTTATCTTCTGCTCCTGGCAAATCTCATTCTTTCTGTGCAATAAGAGTAGTTGTGTTCATAGTGGCCATGGGATGATGCTGATGTAGCAGATTACACCTAGCCCTCCTGAGTTTTGGTATCCAACCATCTGGAAGGAAAGCAGAACTAAAAAGAGCCCTTACAGCATTCTCGGGTAGGAAGGGCAGACGAAATAGCATCTGGGGCTGTCTGGAGCTGGACCTACGTGCCAGGGAAACTTTATTGCAAGTGTTTCTGTGGTGCTCAGAGCAAGCTGTCACTGTGGTCCAGAGTTTCAGAAAATGAAATCTTTCTAGATGATAGAAACGATAATCTTTCTAAGCTTATCCAAAAGGTACAGCAATGCTGCTCATTTACAGCCTCTGAGTCAAAGATGCTCAGAGTTCCTCATGGGAAGCACATATATGCTCTGAGGATCAGTAGGAGGCAATGACAATGTAGGAGACTGAAAGTCACTGCTTTTGGACCCTGGATTCTACCAGTGGGACAAAGGGGAGGAATGTATGAGGAGTTCCACTGGGGATAAACATCTCGTTGTCGACAGTATTGCTCAGTGCGTGAGCAGCTGACACCATGCAACTTGCATAAATCATTGGGTGGCTTCGACAAGACACTTGGGAGCCTGTTGCCTCTGTGTATCAGTGTGTGTATGGTCATGCAGTATCTGCTGCTTGTCATGTGGTGGATGGGCTGCTGTTCAGGGCCTTATTCAGGGCCTCTGTCCTGCCTTCTCAAACAATCATGGCCACATCTAGCCTTTGTTACTGTCTAAAAACAGCATGCTGACTCAGTTGTGCTTGTATAAGACATGCCACACCGTATTGGCTTTAGGATGTGAGGGCCCTAATTATCTCCTTGTTGGCAAAAAGGTAAAGGAGTAAATGGATTTCCATTAGAATTCCTCATGATCTCTGGAGAAACCTCATGGTCCCTGCAGCGATGTTCCTCCAGGCTGGATCCAAGACTTACTATATAATCAACATCAGAGGAAATGTCCTCAGAATTGCTTTTTCTGCAGATTTTAACAGGGCTATCATTTCAGCATGGCTCCTGGGTTCAAGTTTAAGAGGCAGCTGGCAGCTCTGAAAGTGTCTGTTAAATTTTAGATGTGCTGCATTTGTCATTTACTCTGCTTTCTTCTTTGCCTGTGACTGGAGGACTAGAAACCTGCAAATCATGGCAAACTTTAAGTATACCAACAAAAGCAGTGAGAGGCTTTTCTCTGCAGTAAACAGTGACAAGGTAAAGTAAAACAAACAAAAACACAGACAAAAATGCAGCACCAAACCTACTCTGCAAGTGACCTTCCTGACAGGGTAAGTCATTCCAACGGGAATTCACAGCAATCTCTTCATAAAGATCTACCCTAACTTCAGGTGGGCATGGCAAATAGGTCTAGAATTCTCTGTAAGCTTTTGGGGTAGACTATTTGAAATGTACTTCTCTACAGATCGGTTTTATTGCTTTCACCAAGATCAGTAATCTAATCATGGATCTCCATATCACTTGGATTACTGAGATTTATATATCCAAAGGAATGTTTAAAGTAATTAAAAGACTTTGGGGATTGTGACCCTGTTTCAGATAATCATGTTTCCAACAGTCCAGGATATAGTAAACAAATGACATTGAATTGCTTTTATATGGCATTGCGTAGTGAAATAACACTGTAATTGTCCATTAATAGAATCACTACTTCTGATTGCAAGAGAGAGTTCACTGATGTGATTTGAGGCTGGTTTAAAGGTTGAAAAAAAACTCTTAAGATATCAACTGTGGATTTTTTTGGAGAGGGAAGTGAATGCAGGCTGTATATCTGTACTGTATATCTTATATAATCTGTATGTGTGTGTAAACTGCAATAAGATGTAACTCTGTCTGCACCAGGTAACTCAGCAAAGTGAGCATCATATTGAAACTTACTGCCTGCTACAAGATGGTCATCACGGACATGTATTGAAAACAGTAAAAAAACCAAAAACAGATGCAAGGAGGGTAGGAGCATTCTTACTACTTTTAGAAGAGTGTTTCCTCTGGGGAAAATCTTTTGCAATACCTTTTTAAAATTGTTATATTACAAGCATTTAGGCTTCAAGTGATCAAAGATTTAGCACTGCAAGGTACTAATGTTCTTGTCGTTGTCTGAGAAGCCCTTAAAACCCTGAGGACTGGATTCCAACTCATCACTTGCAATAGACTGGCACATGGCCTCTTTCTGCTTTCTCTGCATCTTGCACCACTCCCCTCATGCCATGATTCACAGTCCCATGAAATTGCTGCTATTTCTCATCACTAATATCTGTTCTGATCCATATGTTTTTTGGGTCTGTCCTTGCTCCTCTGAATTCAGTGGGACTTTTGCCCATAGTTTCAATGTATCAGGAGTGTGTCCTTTTTAAAAAGCAAAGCAAGCAACATGAGTTCTGAGCAGGAAAACACCTTTGAGGTGTAATTTTTTTCCAAAGAAAAAATGCTTTAGAGCTGTATATAATGTAAACAAAAGTAATCCTAAAAGATATTCTTCAATTATGCAAAGCCAAACAAACTTGGCACATTAAATAAAGTGTTAATAAGCATCTATAAAATGGATGACGGTTTCAATCTGACATGACATTTATTTTTCAGTCCTGTGCAGATAACTGATGAATCATACGTGATTATGGCACTTGTGAATTTTAACTCTCTTCATGACTGAAGGTAAATGTCAAAGACACCATGTGTTAGAACAAGAAACTTTGTTTGGCAGGTATGGCTTATTCAGAAAATAGGCTTCTGTTTTGCACATGCACACTCTACATTGCTCAGCTGAGTGTGTCGATTCTTTGAAAACTCTTCCTGCAACTGCTGATTGAATACCTCCTCCTCGTTTGGGTAAATAGCATTTCCTTTGATAGTGGAGGAGGGAGAAGCTATGACCAGTGAATTCTTTCTTTTTGGCCCTCCTTTTTGGCCCTCTTCTAGTAGGCAATAAGCTGAAGAAATCTGTCACCTGTGCAGTTCAGAGGCACAGTGAGCTGAGTTAGGACTGAGTTGCCAGAGGCAAAATACCTATGGCCGTGTCCTCTGCTCTTGCTGAGCTTGACTTCCTGTCCAAGTGGGATAGTACTGTTCTTGTGAGCTAGTGTCTATGTTAGTGCAACCCAGTCAAAGCAGAAGAGGGAAGAAGACGAAGCAAGAGCATCACCCCTACCATGCTTACATCGTTACTAGCAGAACACCCCCCAGATAATACACTGTATCCAGCAGAAACAAAGTACAGAATTCTTGCTGCTGAGTCTGTACATCGTTTCCCTTCACCTGAGAAACCAAGATAATTCAAGAAGTGTGGGAAACCCTAAATACGTATCAGATGGATCATCGTAACTCTTAAGACCTGTGTGTTGCTGGTGTGTTACTGACTCTGTGAATGAAAGAACTAGTATATGTTGAGCCAGGCATCATGGAAGGACAGGACTGGTGTCAGCAAGAGTGATAGCACTAGCTATCCACCACTGGCTGGAGTGCGAGTCTTGTTTAGTACATCTGAATGTTACATTAACAAAGTATTTTGACTATGTAACTGTTCCACATCAAGAAAATGAGGGCTTCAGGATGTGCAGGCGTCTTTACAAATATGTATCATAAAATCAGGTAAGGTTGGAAGGGACCTCTGGAGATCATCTAGTCCAACCTCCCCACTCAGCAGGGTCACCTAGAGCATGTTAGACAGGGTTGCATCCAGGCAGGCCTTGAAGATCTCCAGAGAAGGAGACTCCACAACCTCTCTGGGCAACCTGGTCCAGTGCTCCGTCACTCTCACAGGGAAGAAATTCCCCCCCCCCCCCATTCAGGTGGAACGTCCTGTGGTTCAGTTTGTGCCCGTTGCCTCTAGTCCTGTCGCATGAGACAACTGTCCTAAGTAGTCCTGAGTGGATGAAGGCAGCATTAGGCACAGTGCATAGCGTTTGTCTTCATTACATGTGAAACATGCCTCTGGTGGCCACAGCTCGGTTCCTGTAGCTTTATATTCTCTTTCCTTCCAGATTCTGGCCCTCCCACCTCTCTGCTGTTGCCATTGACTGCCGCTGCCCTGCTGCTGTGTACAGCAAAGAAGTTGTGGGCCTGAGCCAATCTCTGTATCAACATGTACCTTGTTGTGTGATGTTTTTGAACTAGACTACTTTTTTCTCCCTGGATGCTGCCTCCCTCTTTTTTCCAAATCACTGCACAGACACCTA
The DNA here is from genome assembly GCF_028389875.1 of Rhea pennata. NCBI lineage: Eukaryota > Metazoa > Chordata > Aves > Rheiformes > Rheidae > Rhea > Rhea pennata. Next base: position 13,530,756 of record NC_084667.1, on the reverse strand, counting down.
TAGATGAGATGAGACAACATAGACCAGTTTATACTTACTGATACAAGGGAACTTTTCAGATTATATTCTGTTGTGGATTTTTTAATACCTATGGGAGTGATTGAGTGATCTCCTCTTCCATTGTAGTCCATGTGGAGGTGAGCTCTTTCTTGGCCAGGGAACAAAACAAAAAAAATTTTAGAACTGAAGGTAGGGTTTTTCCTGTGCTGGTACACATCCCAAGTATACCTAAAAAGAGCTTGTATATAAAAGTCTCTTTACTAGTACTGTTAATTTAATAGATGCCAAATCTAGGTGTTCTGAACTGCTCTAAATTGTTGTAGGTGTATGCTGGCAGAAATATAGCTGAAATGGAGCAAATGACATTGTTGACTGTCCCTCAGCTGCTAGGATCAGGATATATTTCCAGATTTGAAAAAGAATTTGAGTGAGTGGCAGAGACAGGGGATGCCACTAAGCAGATTTTAGGAAATTTCCTGTAACTTTTTTCAGAATCCAGCACTGATGTCTCTCCTCTCATAGCAGGTACAAGAGATGTGATCAGCAGAGAGATTTCAAAAGCAGTGTAGTTTAAGATAATGGAAAGCACCTGATCCATATCTGATTCCATTTGGGATCATAGTAACAGCTGCAGACTTAACAAATGAGACCAAACTGAATGCCATCAGCATAGCAAGATCTCAACAGCCCCTTTGGATTATGCATGGAATACAAAATACAGCTAACCCCCTTGTATTTATTAGCGTGACAGCTTTCTGAGTGGGAGAGATAGGATCCGTATGTGTGTGACTTGGAGGCTAAAGGTGGAGCTGTGCTGCTTAAATTTGTAAGGACGAATTTGTCAAGGCCTTGATGTTTGATGAGGCTGGACTGCTTTTAAGTTGGGAAAGGCTGAGTGCCTGCTGGGATTACATTTCAGAGGGGTTCTACTTCCTGTATAATCGCAGGAGCTATTCTGCTGCAATGTGTTTAGTAAAAGCTGTTTTTTTTTCCATCCAAAATGCTATTTTTTTTCCAGGAAGCATTGATTTCCCACTCAGTCTTGGTGGGATTTATCAGAAAAGTGAATTCTGTTCTTCATTCTCCCTGGAAGGACTGTGTGTGTGTGGGTGGGAGTGTTTTGGGGCAGGGGGAAGGGAAGGGGTAACAATCTGAGAAAAATAATGCACTAAACTCTTGACAAAGTTGAGGTTTTTCTATATGTATATGAATTCATATGTACATATAAATAAGTTATGCATGCACACACACAGAGATACATAATTACTGAAAACCTGAACTCTTGAGAAAGTCAATGTCTATGCTAGTCTATGCTATTTTTTTCAATTTCATCTAACTTTCTTTTTTCAGGACCAGTTGTAATAATCCTGGTTCTTTTAGAGATGGTCAAAATCTCACCTGGGACTTCAACCTTAAGTTGGCTTCAGTCTTTATGTTGGACCAAATACTACTCCTTAACTAGCCCTCCTCTCCTTAGTACTCTAAGGAAACCTATAGCCTCTTCATCTTATTGTACTAAAATTGGTAGTATCCTGCATGCCAGAATGGCTTCCAGAGCATTACACATAGTCATTCCAGGGTAGACTGGGGAGGCCTAATGAATTCAAGTCATGTTCATTATCCTGCACCTGTCCCACTCAATGTTGCAGGTTTTCTGATTCTTTTGCTCTGTCTGTCCATCCCTCTTTTTTTTTTCTTTCTTTCTTTCTTTCTTTTTCTTTCTTTTCTGCATATTTAGGCTGTGCCCTTGGCTTAGTCACACCACAGACTTTCAATGTCAGGAGCATGCCTTCTGTGTTATAGATGCCAGAGCTTTGCATGGCTGAGCTCGTCAGGTTTGGCATTGGTAGAACTGAGTGTCTCTGCTTTCTTATGCAGCTCACAACATTTCCTCTTGGTATAAACACATTAATTACAGGTTTCATTGTTTCCCACTTAAAAAGGTGTGTCCTAGCCACTAGCGGGCTGGCTTGTGTGTCTGCCAGCCAAGGCTCTCAGCTAATAGTGCTAAGGCAGCATAGTTATCTGTCACTTCAGCATATTTTTGCCAGCAGAGGGTTTGCACTGCTCTGTTACTATCTGCCAGCCAGTTTAATCTATTGTATTTACTGGTGAGCAGAAAACAAGATAGGCTGCACTACTTGGGTCTGGTCTATGGCTCCGTATCCCATGGGACTTTATTTTTATGGAGAATATGGGTGGTGTTGCTCCAGCTGCTATAAATAATGTTTTAGCTGTTGCAGGGAGAAGCCAGAAGCTGTTGTAGGGGCTATTTCCACTTTTACTTAGAGACATGTTTTAGTTTCTGGAACATAAAGGACTGCCTGTTAAACCCAGTTGATTTGTATTCCCATTATGTTTTATCACATCTAAAAATAAAGAGAACTGTAGTTGTGCTAGGGGCCAGGTCAGTTCCCTATCCTTCATCAAATAATAGATAACAAGAACTAATTGGAGTGCTTAATGCAAATCAATAGAGGTTGGGAACAGGCCAGAAGCTAAGCCTGGTATGTCCTCTCCTCCTAAAATCTGAGACATAGGTGTGCTAGGACTGTAATAGAATGCTGATGCAGAAGTCACAGCTCCCAGAATCAAAACAGGTCAGTTTTTCCTTCTTTTCCTATCAGCTTTTCTGTAAATCACCTCCCCTTTTCACCCATTTCAGGATTAAAGAAGCAGAGGGGCTGCTGAGACCTGACCCATGTCTGTGTGAGCTCTCTCTGGCCAGGATTTCCTGTTGGGCTCAAAATCTTTCTGAGGCAAGAGGAATGTGGGAGGAAGACAAATACAACTAGAAAACAAGAGCTGAAGAATATTGTCTTGTCCTGTTGGTAAGAAATGGCAGTAGTGGCACTGGGGTGGAGGGTTGTTTTTAGAGGCTATTCGTTCCTGCCCAAGAAGAAGCTTATTTCCTAAGGGCTCTGTTAAAGAGCTGGTGAGAGAGAGAGATCAGCCTGCTACCTGCTCAGCAAATTCTGCCTAGGAGGACAGCTTTGCTCATCTCCTTTTTCTCCTGCCACAGCGCTGTGGCTTTTTCTGCTGTTCCCTACATCTGGTGGGTGTGATTAGAAGTTAGCAAAGAGCAGAGGTGCTGGTCTGGGAATTCATAGCTCCCTGGTAGGAGAATGGGAGAAGGCTGAGGGAGGTTAAGACCCTTTTGGCCCAGTAAATCCATTTGGCAAAGTGCATAGCATGCCAATCTGTAACATGTGACTGCATGCTGGATGTAGCTGGTATTTTTGGAGCCTTAGCGTAAGGACTGCCTTTTTGTCTCTTCGTTTTATGGCTTTAAGTTCTAATAAGTCTTTGCTATCTATTCTGAAGTGCTCATGTTACTGCAGCAAAAGTGCATGTTAAATCAAGGTAGCAGATGTAATGTGCTTTAAGTATCACAGGATTATCCTATTTGAGCAGATGAACGAGCAGATAGTGTAATTCAAGTACCCAGGTACTTTAGACAAGATCTGTTGCAGACTGAAAGTTAAACTCCTCATATCATTGTATGGCACATGATAATCTCAGGTTCAACACATGACAATCAAAATGTAAATCATAAAGGATGGAGGAAAAGTTGTATTACACAAGTAGGAGTATCAGATTTGAGAAGTGGAAGATTTTACTATCTCAGTCTACTGTTGTCCTGCCTAATGCTGTCTCATACTTACCTTGTCTCAGAATACTGCTAAGTGTGTATTTTGCTTTTCAACAGATAATAATCATTCAGCAGCTTTTAGTCCAGAAACTCCTGTCCTTTAAAGTAACATTTTCACTCTAATTCAAGGCATGAGGTTCTTTCTGACAGTTCTTTTATGCTTGAGAATTATTATTTTCATAGCAGGTGATTGTGATTACTGCTGTGTAAAAATGCAAGTGAGGGCAAGGGAGACACTAAGTATTCTTCTTTCAGGATGTGGAGAAAGATAAATGAGATCCCTTTGTGGAATAAAATAACTAGAGACAGTGGGAGTGACCATCAAAGGCAGTGTGCCTGCAGATGGGGCCTGAGCAAGGCTAGAGCATGTGGTCTGGGACTGTTTGAAAATGCAGAGAACAAAGATGTGGTGGTGTTTAGAGAGCTGTGAGTAGGCTGTCCTCAAGACACGGAGGGAGTGTCATGAATGACACTGAGGAAGTAAGCGACAGAGTTCGTGGGAGGAGCGAGCCTGGAAATAGGGAAATTCCCTTCGATACAGGTTTTGTTTTGCTGGGGGAAGTAGGGCCTTGTGTATGGTTTTGTGGGCAGCAGGTCTGGACCTGCAGAATACCTTAACTGAAGTCATCATTTTTTCCTAATGGAAACATAGATAAGCCTCTGATACTAGCACACTGCTTAAGCAGAATGGACATCACACAAAGAAGAAAGGTGATCTTGAAGGATACATTTTACATCAGGACTTTTCCAGAAACAAGCAGGTATCACTCTGTTAGGCTAGGTTATGGCTGTAGTATGTGAATGTGTGTGGTTTAGTGTTTATGACACCTACAATGAGGAACAGGCAAACTCGGATATATGTCTAAAGCAATACTGCCATTTTAAACCTTTTTAAGTGCTTACTCCATTGCTCCAAGCAAAGTTAGGAGGGTGATCAGTACCTCAGAAAAAGTGGGTTCCTATTGACTCATTCCAGGTCTGACATTGCAAAAATGTATACTTAGGCCTGTTGACTCGAATATTTAAGTGATTGCAGGATTCAAGATATCTATGGTAGCCTTGGAGCTTGTTGAACACCACATTCACTTCATTAATTCCTGTAATAATAAGCTAGTTCATTAGCCTGCAGTGCCACCTAGCCTTCTCAACCTTTGGACAGCACACAAGTATGGTGTGAATATTTAGAAGAAAAAAATAACTAAGAAAACATTCATTTAATGACCTATTTTCCCCTTTGTTTAAAGATGTAATAGTTTAATCTCATCAGGACATTTTCATCAGTGTTTTGAAAACTGTTACCTCACAACTAGCCGGTGGAGGTGGGGGGAGGAAAGAATCACAGGAGAAGTAGAGATCTGTTTTTGATAATATTAGTTCCTTGCTCAATGCAAGTATTACTCATAACCCGTAAGGTCTGAGAAGCAGCCAGGCTGATGCATGGCTATTAAATATTTAAACAGTCTGATTCATCTCAAAGTGATGCACAGACTATTGATAGTAGTCATGTCAGAACTGCCATCCTTGTGGCATGTTAGTAGCATACCAGTAGTGCTTTGTGGCATTTCATGGCATTCATAAGTTAAAGTATGGGGGAGGGAATGAAGGAGGCAAATGTAATTCTGCAGGGACATTGATATTAGCATCCCTGCTACCAGAAAAAAATAATATAGGACTGGCTTCAGCCAGTAGGTAGGTCCCAAAGCAAAGTGGATAGAGGAAAAAATGGTTCTGGGAAGGGGCAACCAAGTCTCTGCTGCTTATCTTGCCTATATGTGTCTTGGGGACCCAGAATTGTTGCTGTCCCATTCCTCCACCTTCCCTGATTTTTATGAGATTGAGGGGAAGTAGGAGGTACCTGTGTGTGAAGAGTAGCTATTGCGGGGGGGGGGGGGAGTTTGGCAGTGTTTAGTGGGGTCCCCTGCTCCAGGGAAATGGAGGAAGAGAGTGAGATATTAGTAAGGATGCAGGGTGAAGACAGCATCCCATGATCAGGTTGGATGCGGGAGGCTAGTGAGAGGAAGAAATTTGTCATTTTATCCATAAAACCTGCTGACTTAACAAGAAGCCTCTGTGTTTCTGCCTACCTCTCTGTCCTACCTGCCAGCTGAACCTGCTCCATCACTGTTGCAAGAGAGAACTATTTTTTTTCCTCACCCTTGGGGCAGCTAGATTCACATTTTTGCTTGCGGTTCAGACTTTGATCTGGCTGCTGTGTCACAGGATTGTTAACAAGTAAGAAAAATAAATTCAATGATCCATTTTTGACCAATACACATCCAAGGAATCTGTGATACCTTCTGCCTTCCTGAATGACAAATGTATTTAATCTGAAGCTTTGGTTTTCTGCAGATTAATGGAAATGTGCACCTTTTTCTTTGGTGTCATTAGTCAGAATCTCCATGCATTTAGGCTTGAAAGAGGTTAGCATACAACTCCTTTGTGAAAGACTAATGGAGACTAAACCTGGGGCCACCTTCATGATGTAAACGAAACTGGACAGGAGCTAGAAAGTGTACACTGCCACATGCTGCCTTCGTGCAGCAGACTCTTTCCATTACTTTGTCACTGCCAAGTAAGAGCACAAACTGAGCCCATGGAATATGGGTGGGATGGGACATCATTACTCCTTTTCTTTTTTTTTTTTATGGATTTCAACTTACATTATAGCAACATACCACACAGCAAGTTTTATGAAATTTGGAGGAGGAAGTAGTTATGGGGAAACAAGTCTATTGAGTTTCATCCCCAAATCCTGCTAGATTTTCCTCTTTGTTAGCAGATCATCTTCCTTCTGTGTTTGGTGATCTTTTTTTATATGTAAAACTGTTTGAGAAGGTACTATAGTGAATTTTGACTTGACTAAATAGAGAACCAGCTGAGTAGTAGTTGCATGTCAAATGTTGAGCCGCAGCCTGTTTGTTCGTACGGTTTATGTGCGAGAGCCTGTTAGAACCCTCAGGATAGGCCTTACAGAGTAGACTGGGTTAAAAAAAAAAGATCACAAAGCCTTGTGAAGCTGTAAAGTCCTATATACATTAAAAGACCCTTGAGTTGATTCATAGGGTCTAAAATTGAAGACATACGCCCTCCTTTTCTGAGGGAATGAGCTGCCTGCTCTCAGTATCTAATCAAACAAGTGATGAGGAACTCCCTCTAGGGGACTGGAGAGTTACCTACATAAGTAGGCATAGATCAATGTCTCACTCTTTAAAATTAACAGAAGTTTTCAAGTGGCAGGGATAAAGCTAGCAGGAGAACATATCAATTGAGTTAACCTGGAGATACCTGTAGGTGGTGCTGGTCAGTACAACATAGTAGTATTGAATGTTTCAGGAGGTGCTTGTGGCTGCACCTTCTATTCATCAGATTTTTTTTTTTGATGTGTTATTCTAGAAGCAAAAAAGTTCGTCATGTTGTTTTGATTGTATAATAGCCCCAGAGGAATTGCAGCATGCTATTCTATCAGCTGGCCAATCATCCAACATGAGACTGTGGAGGGGAAAATAAGAAAATGGAATTAAGGTGTTAGTATTCTGGAAAAAAAATTGAATGTTTTGTTTTAGTAATGAATGCAATCAAAGTAAAGACAATAGAGCACTTGAAGTTACCAACTGCTGTTGCTGAGCTATAAGACTGGCTTGTGAAGTCGTATTATTTCACCCTACTTCACACACAGAATTGAAAAAAAAAACACACATAAAGACAAAGTTAAAAATTGGGGCTAAATTTTGAGAGAACTTTCAAATTTTTGTGATTTCTTCACTTGCTTTATGTTTAGGTTCTGTGAAGGAATTGAAAAGAGAAGCTGAGGTGTAGAATAAGGAATGCCTAAATTCTGTGAATGCATTATGATGCTTACATGCATCTCCTTAATCAATACCATGTGCCACCAGTTTTGATAACATTTTTAGGACTGGGCTGCAGCTATGGTACATTTACAGAATATTGCAGTGAGCCAGACAAGGAAAAAAAAAATAATACCTGAGATCTAATACTGGACACTATCAAGAGGCAGTTTGAGGACTCTGCAGCAGTGTAACCTGGTGGCTAGGGAACATGTCTAGGATCAGATGCCTGAGGTAGATGCCTGTAAAGTGTCTACCCTAAACCCATAACGTGAAGTTTTGGGTACTCTCCTTGACCAGGGGTGAATTTTAAATCTACAGGACTAGGAAGGCCCTGGTTTCCTGCTCCCTCATCACATAATCTTAACTAGTAGTTGATTATCAGAAACACATAGCTGACCCCAGCTGTGTGGTTTGTGAAAAAGCTTGGCCTTCTCGTCTGGATTCTGCATTCTGCTGGCAGTACATGATAGGAGTGATCAGAGCACATCCAGCAGACTGTTTCCTAGGGGCACTATGTGCCTCTATGTTGCTTTTGGGGTCTCTGTCACTGCAAAAGGAGTGAAGAATAACACTACTTTGGTTGGGGCAGCTTTGAGCCTGCTGAGCAGGAGCACAGTGGTTGCTCTGGTCCGAGAGGGAGGCATTTAGACACCTTCAGGGTTAAGCAGCAGCTGGCTATGACGTGCCGATAGAGGGATGTCTGGGATTCTTTCAGATTCTGGGGTTAGTTGCACTGAACTTGAGAGATCATCATTTGTCAAATATAAGAATTTATTAGAGCTAAACCATTTTACACATATGACGGACACTGGACAATGTAAAACAATCAACACCAATCTATTAGAAAGCTAAAATATGTAGTAAAGCTAGAAATAGAACTAAAAATAGAATATACATATTGGAGCTCTGTGGTTAAGCCACAGATACATAGTAGAGTGACCGTCCTTGGATGCACAGTATGATAACCATTCTCACCCTTTTCTTGTCCTTATGGGTCACTCCTCCAGTATAGTTTTCCCTGGATTATTCTCACCACGTTCAAACTGTGCCAAGATGATTTCAGATTCTCCCTCACAGTTGCACCAGGAGCGTCCCTGCTGATAGGTGAGTTGTTGAGTCTGCAGGCCAGCTGACAGTGAGTCCAAGCTCACAAAGAGGTATGTGGCTTACTTTCTTTTATCCCTCCTGGGCTTAGTTCATCATCCAATCAAACAATGCCAGACCACAGTTACACAACAGAACAGATGGCTTCAGCTGACAACAGTACGTATGCCAACAGAGAACAGTACGGATGTTCAACAGGTAACAGTACGCCTATCAACAGATACCAGCGTGGATGTTCAAGAGACATCTTGTACACAGCTTCAACAGATAACCCAGTATCATATTCTACAGTACCTAGATGCTTACAGTGCGAGTCTGTGGTGTCACTTCTCTCTTGCTGACTAGGTTTACTCGGCTCTCATGTGGTCATTGAAAGGCTACAGCAACCCCACAATGTGGTGACTCTGGCTGTGGTGCCTCAAGTTTTTGTTATCTCCTGGGGAGCACCTCAGAGCAAAACCCCTGCTCTATGGGCTGCTCCATCCTGAGTCCCACACTTGCCTCTGAGGTGCTCATCACTAGCTTTCTGGATCACAGTTTACAAAGTTGTTTCTTACTGCCTCTTTTAGGATTGCCTGAGATGGGGAAGGATGTCTTTGTAAGTCTTGACATTAAACCTCTGTTGAATCTTTTTCAGTTCCTGACTGAATTGCAGATTTTCTCTTTGACTGAGGTCTGGTCACTTTGCTTCCCCATATCTCTGTGATGCGGGGCTGTTGATATATCCTTTCACTTGCCATTCAGCTCTCCCATCTCTTTAAACTACCACTTTTCACTGACTAGATACACACTCTTCCTTTGTGTTCATACAGGGTGTAGTAACGAGGTTCCCTGCTCCTGCCTACAGTTTCTAAACATTATTGTAACTTGATGCAAGTAAATAATCCACAGATGTTGCTGATGGAAAAAATTCTGAATCAAAAATTCTTTAGTTTCTGTAATATACAATTCAAATTATTGTTATTGGGTAATATACCTTTTAATATACCATTGTATACCTTTGTATACAATGGCTGCTCTGGAGCCATTAATATATGTAATGTGCCATGAATCTATGTTAGTAATAATATTTGTAACTACTTGCCTAGTCCTGAGCATGAGAATGAACATGAATATTCAGCATTTTCATACAAGTTTCTGGGTTGAAAGTTTCTATGAGCATTGATTTGACTGTAGGTTGACAGTGCTGCTTTAGGTAAGCAGAGTAGGAGTGCTCGTCTCCAGTGCACCCACAGCCTGACCCTGATGATCTGGACACTGACCCGCAGGATGACTTGCCAGCTTTACCTCAGACCTGTCTCATCACCATGGGCCTGACTAGCAGTCACTGGGCTGTGTATGACCCTGGTTATTCTCACTGGACCTGATCCCTACCCTGACCTGCAGACTGACTTCCTAGCTTGACTTTGGACCTGCCTCATCACCACTACACTTGGACTCTTGGTTGAACCTGGCTACCATCTCTGGGTCTGCCTTGCTCACTCTGCTTAGGGGCAGTGGGATGAGCCTTGGCTGGTGAGGCATCTGCCCTGCCAGTCCTGTTATTGTGCTCAGATCCCAGGTCCCTGTTCTTTTGGGAGCAGCCAGCTCTTGCAACTACCTGTCGTGAATGACCAAAGGTTCAAAAGTTGGGAAATACAGCTCCAATGAGAAGGGAGACAAAATGCAAAATCAAGAGTGGCTCTATGAGTTCTATTCAAATACTATTTTTTGCTTGCTGCAGTTACTGGCATGCATTTGGCTTTCACCTACAAATCCCCACTGTCTTGGATAAAATATTTTAAGTGGTTGAAACACTCAGGATGACTACTTTTCCTTCCTTCTGTGGTGCAGTTTGAAGTTACAGTATTTCACACATTGCCTTACATGAGGCCCAGCACAAGCCCTCTCCCCTTGCTGGCTGAAAGTTTCCTGTACTGCTTTCCTGTCCTCAATTTCTCCCAAATCCCATACTAAACAGTCAAACCAGAAATCAGTGAGCTCCATGTTCTGTGTGAGCTTCTCAGATGGAAGTGACATAAATTTTCAGTCAAAATGCCTCCTGTGACACTTCAGGAGCAAGGCTATAAAGCTCCAGTACCCACCAGGGAGGTGATAGATTATTGTAGATGAAAGAAGAGCAATGCAACTCTGTTTACATTCCAGAACACCCTCCACCTTCTTCAGGGACCTGTCTCTATTTTTTAAAAGGCCATTTTATACTTCTATAAGAAGGGTAGAGTCTTAGCTAATGTACTCAGAATGGGATAATAGTGACAACCTGATGTAGGCAAAGCACTAAAAAGAATGCAAAATGAGAAGTTGTCAGAAAGCATAATGGACATCCAGGGGTGGTGTACCTGATGTGAAGACAAGACTATTACGTATCTTGAAATTTAAACTTGGCAGCCCAGCTGTGAAATACATTTGAAAGCCCTATTGTCTAATGGGTTGCTAAGGAGTCTTTGAAAGTGTGTGAGAGTATATTAAGGAAAGGTGTTAATTTGAGCTAGAATTCATGAATAGCAATGCACATAGACAAATCCTTGGATACCACTTCTATCTCTAATACATCCATTAGTTCCCTCTTGCACACTATCCTTTTGTTCTTGTCCCTAGAGGAATGTCACAGAAATCCTTATGGTGTCCCGCATGGCCACTTCGGTGACTGGGAACCTGAAGGAGGTGGCTGAAATGCTGATCTTTGTCTCTCAGCTGCAGCCTCAGCCAATATACTGGATAGTTTTCAAAGGTTGTACCTCATTCTCGGTTTTCTCTTCTGTGTTAGATGGTGACATTATTACCATTTTAACCCATTCCGCTTTATCTGTTTCTATTAATCTAAGAACATATCAAAGACCACATTGTCTGTAGTTTACAGCTGCTTCAAGATGTGCACTCATTTGTGTCCTGAGTAGCAAGATTGTATGACTAAAGTTAAATACAAATAAATGAATCCCTTTGAAGGAATATGAGTGTTGGGGACATGCAGGATCTCAGAAAACTGGCCCTTGAAAACGAACTATTTAAATGTGAATGAAGGTGTCCACCTTTAGGCATATGTATAGGAAAATGCTGGTAAATCTCCAGCTGGAAAATAGCATAAATAGTTAAAAAAAAATGGAATGCAGATTCTGAAGCTCTAGTTCCAGCTACTCTAACCAATACTAAGAGGAATTCCCATACACCTCTGTATTTGCAGTTCATTTAGCCCTATAAAAGCATTAAATTTTCAGTTCTGACTGGGGTGCCTGTTGATTGCAAGATTATCTACAGAAGTGTTCCCACACACCTGAAATAGACTGGTACCAGTTAACAAACAGAACTAGTCTGACTTGTCCATGAAACAGTTCAACACAGACTAAAGCAAAGCAAGCTTTATAAACAATTTAGGTTAATGTTACACAGTTCAACGTTAGGACATTCGTATCCAGACCAATCCCTTCTATTGGAGTCACAATAATTCTCCTAATACGTAATGAGGTGGAAAGAGGATCCTTCAAAGGTTTAGTCAGAGCACTGATAAGGCTATGTGACCTTGTGGAACAGCTACTTTCTGTGAATATATAGGGAGCTTAGAGCAACTGCATTCATGATGTAGCTCAGTTACATGTTTCAAGTTGGGTGGAGTGAGTCCAGGTCTTAATGTGTAAGCGACATTTACTCTCTACAGAAAAAGTCCTTTAAATATCAAATGCACATTTAGCCTGAATTTGATCTTCTAAAGCAAGAAGATGAGTTTAAAGAAAAGCTTTTAACTTTACATCTTTTTCCTCTTCTCTCTCTCAAATTTGAAAGTAGAATTGTCTTCACTTATAGTTTTTTTTTTCTTTTTTCTTCCTGGGAGATTATTTAAGAAGTATTTTTAGGACAAAAATGTCTAAGCTTGTGCCTGCCTGTCACCTCTTCCAAAACCTAAGTATTTATAGATTTCTGTCCCTGTAATGTGGTCCTTTTTAGTCTCTTCATTTATTTTAGTGAATGTTGGTCACAGCGACATTGAAGTAAATTTAGCAAGTAAGCATGTAGATAAGTTGTAGATGAAGTTGTGTGCTGCTATTTCTTTTCAACTAAATCAATTTGTCTAATATCAGCTATTCCCTCTCCTTTCCCTTGCTTTTACCTTTAAATCAGCACCACAGCATCACAGATATAGGAGGTATTGCACCCAAAAGTGGTAACCTCAGGTTACCTTTGACATTTAGTTGGGGCTCTGGGGGATTCAGCACAGGCTTTTTCTTAGAGGTTAGGGAATGAATGATGGTACTTAGCCCCTTACAGAAGGAGCTTTTCATTGCTTCACAGCCTTTAAAATGATGATTTGGTATCAGTCTGTTCTCTGACGAGTATTTGGACTCTGAGATAGTATGAAAAGGAAGTATCCTTTCCCACCTGCACCAACTGTTCTGCAGGCCGCAGGCCACTGCAGCCAGATGCTTAAAGGCACCCATACGCAAGTTAAGATAGATTGGTTATAGATGCCTGGGAGGCTGGTCAGGGCATGGCTCTGGCCTTTGCTGTGCATGACTCTCTTGCCTTCCCAGGACAGGGTGTGCCCTGTGCCAGAAATTCACTAGCTTGATGAAATGACTATCCTGCATGCCCGGGCCTGAGCCGTGGCTCTGCCCTTGCAAAATGCAAGTGCATGCAGTTATGATGAAGCAGATCCTGGTCTCCTTGAGTACCAGACGGGGCAAAGGTTTCATCGCTGGCTGTTTGGGGCTAGGTACTTAGCCCCATATAGGACACCTACTTGATCCCTTTCATGCTGCCTGCCCCCCACTACAAATCCTCCTGCATGCCTGTAATAAGTCTTTTAAAGGGCTGAAACTCTAAGGTCTCATCCTTCCACTCCTGACAAAGAGAGGTGAGCCCCTCTCCTGGATAGGATGGGTCCCATGCAGCTGAAGACATTATCGGGAAGGGCAGGGGCATGCTGGGTTTTGCTGATGTAACAGGCTCCCTGCAATTTTCATTCAGATCTGGTTGGCTGCAAGCTGGCAGAGAGCCTCAGATACGCCTCCAACTCAGATGAGGTCATTCCTGCTCCCCCCCCTTCTCCTCCGTGCTGCTCCAGAAAGGATCTGTGGTGTCTTACATTTAAGGTTAGTGTGCTAACTCCCACGCCACCTCAAATCTCTGGGTGCAAGAACCCCCTCCTCCCTTCAGCAACACCCCCTCGCAGCACCACCATAGATGCTGTTTTCCCTTTAAAGAGAAAGGAGGAGCAAAAGGAAGAGGAATTTACCGCAATGGATTTTATAATTGACTCTCACATCCAGGGGAGTGTTTGCTAGTGAGAGCTGCCCAGGCCTAACACGCAAGTAAAGTAGCTCCAGGACGGAAGAAACTCCAGACCTTGCTTCTGCCTGAAGTGAAACTACTTGCCTTGCCTGATCGCTTTTTCTCTTCCCTGCCATCCCACCACAGGCCATGCAGAAATGTATCCAGCCAGTACAGGACGGGATGGGTCCCCCAGGCTGTCATTCAGCAGGGGCTGCCCGGCGCAGGACGAGCTGATCCTGAAATAAGGACTCATTCCTGCAGAGAGCAGAGCACGCACAGCTGGGGGTGCTCGGCCCCGCACCGTGCCTGGAAGCACTGCCTGCTTGGCATCTCCCTCTCTCTGCCTCTGGCAACGAGTGATCGTGCGCTGGCTAACTTCAGTGCTGACGCCAGGTCTACCTGCACGGCTGTGGGCAAGATGGGGGTTGCAGCGCGCCCCCCTTACCCCCGGGGCAGCCAGCCCCTTCCTCCTCCTCCTCCTATGGCGGAGCCCCGAGCTGGAGCTCTTTTGGCACAGCCTCTCGGTGATGCCCTGCCCGGGGCAGGGAGCCCCCTGTGGAGCGCCTGAGCGCGGGCTGAGCCCCAGCACCGCAGTCAGCTCCAGCTCTCCGAGCCTCAGCACCGCGGACAGCTCTGGCCCCTCCACGCCCCAGCACCGCGGACAGCTCCCGGCTCCCCGGCGCCTCAGCACCGCGGACAGCTCCGGCCCCTCCGCGCCCCAGCACCGCGGACAGCTCCAGCTCCCCGGCGCCTCAGCACCGCGGACTGCTCCGGCCCCCCGCGCCTCAGCACCGCGGACAGCTCCGGCCCCTCTGCGCCTCAGCACCGCGGACAGCTCCCGGCTCCCCGGCGCCTCAGCACCGCGGACAGCTCCAGCTCCCCGGCGCCTCAGCACCGCGGACAGCTCCGGCCCCCCGCGCCTCAGCACCGCGGACAGCTCCGGCCCCTCTGCGCCTCAGCACCGCGGACAGCTCCCGGCTCCCCGGCGCGTCAGCACCGCGGACAGCTCCGGCCCCCCGCGCCTCAGCACCGCGGACAGCTCCGGCCCCTCCGCGCCTCAGCACCGCGGACAGCTCCGGCCCCCCCGCGCCTCAGCACCGCGGACAGCTCCCGGCTCCCCGGCGCCTCAGCACCGCGGACAGCTCCGGCCCCTCCGCGCCTCAGCACCGCGGACAGCTCCCGGCTCCCCGGCCCCTCAGCACCGCGGACAGCTCCGGCCCCTCCGCGCCTCAGCACCGCGGACAGCTCCCGGCTCCCGGCGGGCCAGTGCACGCGGTTCCGCCAGGCTGTGCCCTGCCGAGGTGTCCTTGCTGCCGGCTCTGGACCCGCTCTGTGCCTCGGTGCCCCGGTTTACTATGTGCGCCGACTGGCAGCCTCCACTGTAACAGCAGGCTGCTCTCCCGAAAAGGACACCGAGAGATTCCCCGCTCCACGCATACCTGCTTCTCCTAGGGAGCCAGGAGAGGGCTCATCTCTGAGCACAGAGTCTGTTCACCTTCTGTGGATGGAGATTTACAAGCCTGGACAGTGCCTGGTTACAATGATGCTAAAGAGTTAGAAAGAAACCTTGGATCTGTTGCGCGATGGAGGGGTAACTTGCCCCCCAAACAACAAGCCCACCCTCAACTTTTCTGCCTCCCTGCAACAAACTTTACCTCCTCCTCCTTCCCATGAGAATCCACCTTTCCTCCTCCCTCTATGCTCCTTCCTTCTGAGACTGTAGAATGAGGCGTTTTCTTCTATCTGGCTGAGGGTAAAAGCATATCCTGGGGGCTGTGCACACATCTGGCAGGAACTGAAAGGTTTAAATCCAGCCTCCATTGCAATCAACAATGGCAAACGAACCAGTGATTCTGAATGTTTACGATATGGTGAGTATGAAACAGTCCTGCTTGTGGGGGACCTTGGGGCTGAGTGAGAGCCCATGCTTGGATACAGACAATGTAAGAGGAGGAGCAAAGCACAGGTCCCCAGCAAAGGTGATCCCCTCCTCAACCTTCTGATCCAAGAATGTCATGTTCTGGTAGTTAGAGCTAGTGCTGGTTTTGGCTCTTTTCTTTGAAAGGTTCAGCACGTTGTGCCAGATTAGAGGTAAAACTGTACTGGATTTTCTGCAGGATCTTGAATAAGCAGCACTGTTTGTGGGAAGGACTTTTTTAATTTACTGTGTCCCAGTTAGGGAAGGAGATGTGATCACCTCTCTCTTTGTAGGAGCCAGTTCTTCATTTCTGAGTGAGAAAGCACCTCCAGGCTGTGGAGAAGAGGGTCAAGGTATCACCAAGGGAGAGGGTAGATTTGTAGAACCACAGTAAGGAGGTGGTTTTCAGGCTAACAATCTCAGCCAGCCCTTTGTATGCATGAGGTTATAGTTAATCGTTTACTCTGCAGTTATTTTTAACGACAGGAGTAAGAAACTGTCAAAACTGGTGAGGTTTCAGCACAGAGAAGAGCACAGGAACATGCTGCTTGGCCCTGTTGCCTAAAAGTTCATAGTGTAGTGAGTGGCTTTGCTTGCCCTCCTCTTGCAGGAAGGAGTATGTGTAAGAATTATCTGTGCTAGTAAAGCAGAAGATCCAAATCCAGTCCTTGGCATGAGCCTCCAAAAAGAAGAAGGCTTGGCACAACCTGTTTACTGTCTAGTCTGGGGCAGGCTCAGGAGAGTTGTGTTCAGATAAGGAACATTTTGATGGTGATGTATTTCCCCTCCTGATTTCTTTTATGAGCCAAAGATTTTTTAAAAAAATGTTTTTCAGATCTTTGAAAAATGTAATGAACTTTACTGGGGAAAATACAACTTGATGAGGCCCAGGTGCTGACTAGGCTAAAAAATTTGCTACTCCATACCTTTAAGATTTATGGCATACACCTGCTTTTTGTCACCAGGCCATAAGAACTTTCACCAGGAAGCCAACAGAGTAGTGTGGGTTTCTGTGTTGTGGGAATCCTGACAATAGTCATTAAAGAGGTTAGGACTGAGTAGCTGTAAATGCTATATCTCCTCTTATTGCAAAGATTAAATGATCTTTTATTGGCTGAAAAAGCTAGAGTAATTCCTGAGGGAAGAGGGAGCAGTAAGGGCTATTCAGGTAGGACTACATCTAATAGTATTGAAGAACTTTTTGAAAAGCACAACTAGAAGAACCTGAAGTTGCCTCTTTTAGAGCCACTATTTGGAAAATTGAGCAAGTTGGTGTAAGTTCCTTTCCTGAACTTTGGTCATCAGTGGTTAGTTATTAATTGCTTGGCAACCCCAACTGTGAACTTTCCCAAAGTTGTCTTTCAGTCAACAGCTCTTGTAACCACTTATGGCCAGTGGTTGGTAGTAAAGGGCTGGCGTTACAAATGCACACACAAGAGTTCCTGGCTATAATTTGAAGATGATGACAGAGACTGTATTGCCCTTGCATTTTATCCACTCTCTTCCTTGTGTTTTTTCAGTTTATTCTCCATCAGACTGTGCTCTAAACTTTCCTCTATCAGGCACTTTTGAGATGCCCCAGATCAGTGAATGTACCACTGTTGAGCTGAAGAGATCTAGACACTGTACTGGACTCACTTTTTGCCTTTTTTTTTCTCCAATGATTGACACCAAAGATGAGGCCCAAAGCAAACAGAGGAGAAGGGATTCACTGTTTGTGATTGCTGCATACTGAAGTGGACACCCAGCCATAGTGAACTGAAGTGAGGTCATCAGTTTAATTCAGACTGAGTAATTTTTTTCTGCCTACCAAGCCATGAAAGCCTTCATGTGTCAGTACTAACCCCATGATTTCCCTTCAAGTTAATACTCTCTACATAGAAACTATTCTCTTATATGGTGTGTGTTTGGCTACCACTGAGTCACCTCTAGTTCAGTCCTACATTATGATTATTGAGGCTACATACTTTTCCACTGCTGCTATGATTTTAAAACCATGGAGTTTGGAATGTAGCCATGCAAAATTTGCACTTTGTTATACTGTGGAATTGCGGGGGAACTGGGAAATGAGCACATTTGCTTGATTGACTGCTGGAAAACTAGTCTCAATGAAAAAAAAAAAGAAAAGAAAAGACAGCTGGGGATAACAATTAACTGGAGTTTAAAGCTCCGCTTTCCTGACAAGGAACATGACCCTTGTATGGCATCTGGAAGCACTTACACTGCAGGAAAGCTTACCCTGAGGGCAGAAGTTCAATTATGGGCTTTGCACAGCTATGAAATACCAACTTTGTGTAGTCTTGTGCGTTCAAAGATTATAGTCATTTATCCTTTACCCATTGGATATGTAGCAGGCCTCTTTAGTTTAAAAAAAAAAAAAAAAAAAAAAAAAAAAAAGCTTTTATTTAGTGAAATGTGTTGAACGAGTAGTTGAAGCAGGTAGATCTGTTTATTATTCTTTTTTTCATTTAGCATAAAATAGTTGGGCAAAAATCACTGGATATTCTGAGTGTGCAGAATACCATCATTAAAAGCAATTCCTCTCACTGCCAGCAAGCAGGGTGATTATATTCCATTTTGTCTGTTGCTAAAGAGCTTGTACACACCTGTACACACTTTAAAAAAGGAGAAAGATAGAGAACTTCGTTGCTCAGACAGATTTTTGAACTTTGTTTTAAGATGTAAATGTGAACACGGAGTAGTAGCGTGGATCATGGATGAACCTCTTGCCAGACTTGAATCCAGTTCTTACATGGACTTATTCAGGAGCTCTTTGGAGACTTGCATGAAGTGACTGGGTCTACGAAATTCATGATGGATGTTGCTCTGATCAGTTATGATTTTTCCTTTGGAAGAATAAATCAAATTCTCCCTCACAATTAGCAGCTCCCCTCTCCCCAAACCCAAAGTGTTTATCGTAGACCAGATCTTACTTAGGTTACAGAGCTGACTTTCTTCTGCCAGGATCTCATCATGTTTCCTCATTACTTTAGTTACTTGTGGCTTGCTTGGCTTGCTTTAGAATAGCCAGCTAAATCTACGTAACATTAATGAATGTCATTGCCTTAAGTTGGGCAGAAGAGTGATTCCAAATATTTCCTAAATGAAAAATATTTAACAAGCTAGCTAAACACATTCCACTGAAAAATAGTCCATTTGGCAGAGATTCAAACTGAGAGCTCTGATAATACTTTCAGCTTATGGCACAGCACACTTCTGCTATGAAATTAAAAGCAGTGATTTTTATCTCATTGCTGTCTTGCTTTTATTACATATACAATTGTCCTGAATTTCCACCATCTTTTTAGCTGATACGGACCAGCCTGTCGTTTTGATCTGCTGGCATTTTTGCTTGTACTTTATGCTGGTGTAAATGAGCCCCTGAGATGTGTTGCAGAGGTGAGAGAGAGCCCCAGTCAGCAGGGAGCATTGATATAGGGTCTGTTTGGGGCAAGTAGGCTTAGTCTCTTTCTCAGCTTTGTCCCGCTGTTACTCCATTGTTTTCACTGAAATTTGTGATCCTCTCAGGAGTGAATGAGAGGACAATAGGATTCAGGTTACTGCAGGTACACTTGCTCTGAAATTTCTTCTGTGATTATTAATTTCAGACGTAGACAAAAATGTAATTATTTATGTTGTAATCGAAATGGCTGGTGGCAAAGGGTGGCCCTGAACATGACTGACTGGGATCTCTCTTGCTTGACTGATTAAGGAGTGAGTGTCTTTGTTTTGGTTTCTTCATTACACCACTGAATGGATTATCAAAGTGACCCTGACATAAAAATGAACACAGAAGTTAATCGTGTTCGCTGCAGTGATAAGGGCTTGTGTTCAGTGTTCATAGTATTTATTGTGAGCAGTTTATATTGAAGTAGAGGTGGCATTTTTTTCTGCAGACGTGAAAGTTCATGGTCATGTGTATTGTTTCCAGGAGGGAAGCAATTCTAAGGGAGGGCAGTGACACAAACTCTCTACAGAGGGAAATCTGTAGCTTGTCCTCAACATGATGGTCAGAAGGAAGAACAGTGCAGCAGGCAGCTCCCAGCCCAGAACTACTGCTTGTGGCCTGTGCTCCTGAGCAAAGGAGCTGTTGTTCTATACTGATTACTCTTTTTTTTTCTTGAAATTTATACTTTCTTATTTAAGGACCCAAAATTGCAATAATCAGCTTCAGACATCACAAATGGCTCCGTTACCATGGTAAGCTCCAAACTGCCTTTCATTTTATACATTGTTACCTGGTTTATTACTAGCTGGTGAGTCTGGAAGGGGAAATAACATTCAGTACACCGTGACCACAGGATTGGCTCTTGGCACAAGCCAGATGGAGTGAGGTCCTGCCAGCAGAACAAGGGCTGAGGAAACACCGTGAGGTGCTAAAGCAGCTCCTTCATTCTTTGCAAGTGTGTGTAGTGAAACAAGCTACGGTACTGGGCAACCACAGCCCAGTTACTTGCGCACGAGCCTTACTCCGTGTTTGCTGTGGCCTGTGTCCCTGTTGCCAGAGAGCGTTGGGAGTGGGGGATTGGGAATTGCAAGCAGGTGCTAGTCTTGCTGAAAGGAAGAAAATGAAGGGCAGAAGCTGAAGGCTGCCCTTGATTGTCCTTTCTCTGCTAGCAATGTTGTAACAGCTCAGCAGGGCTGAGAATGTTGTAACGAGTCTGCCCTCCTCCCTGGGAGGGGAGAACTAGTTTCAGCTGTACCAAGAAGCATTGACCATGGCTCTGTGTAGCCAATCAGCTTGTGGACAGCCTGCAGGGGATGATCAGAGCCTGTGGCTCTGGTGGGTAGAAGAGCTTTGAAGAGGTTGCTTTTAATCCAACTCTACAAACAGTTGTTGGTGTAGTTACCTCTAGTTAGAGCTGAGCTCAAGCCAAGGTTAAGGAATGAGAGCTAATATGAGGATGCTGGGTCAAGAAGAATTTGCAAGAAGCAATCCGGCTCTTTTATCAGGCTTGGGAGAGAGGTAGGATTCTCAGACAAGCAGGCTGTAGCATGGGAATCTGCATGTGGCACTCTGCAACAGACTAGATTAGGGTAAGAGTTGGACTGTGTTTAATCTGTATATGAGGCTCGTGAGAGAATCCCTGAGTGGAGAGAACAGGCTAGTGACCTGTGAGAAAAGGCTTAAAACTAAAGGGTCTGTACAGCTGTAGTGGAAATACATAACAGCATTTCTGCATCAGTTTCTCTGATACAGAGTAATACTATGGAGGTGTGAGTTGCTTTTTTTCTTGTTTTTGCTCTTTCCTGCTCTGTGGCTTTCAGTATTTTGCTTTAGCATGCATTACTTGTATCTGATTTGGAGATGATGATCTGTGTGTGTCACTGAAAACCAGCCCAGGCTTAAGATTCTAGCGTTCTTCATCGGCTTTCTATATAAGTGAGACAGAGGGGATGAGCCTCAAGGCCACTATAATTAAATGCTTTGGAACTGAAGGATTAGAAGTCTGTTGTAGCTCCAGCTTGAGTACATAAGGAACCTCTGAATGTATTTGAGAAACAGCAGGATTGTAAGCAGAACACCTCATTCTGTGGGGTGAATGTTTTAAGCACTGACTGGATTGTGGAACACTTATCTCCCTGGGGGAAGGAATAAGTCTAGTTACTCAGAAAAATGTCAACAAGTTTGTGATTACAGTAAGTAGAGGTCTCAGATGCTCTCAGCTCACTGAGAAGAGCTAGAAATCCTGCTGCATTGGAGGCACCTCTGCACTGCTTGTTAGTTGTCTGTTAGCTGCTGTATGTGGAGAAGTACAGCACCATCTGATTCTATTTGGTATTCCAAGAAGCTATGTGGAAAGTAAAGAAACTTTTTCATCTAGTAGGTTGATAGCTGCAGGGTTTCCTGCTATGATGAGCTTAAAGAGATGCTTTAAGTCAATAGTGCTGCTTGTGGTCTTAAAAATGAAGTAATAGAGAGCCACTAGGAATCTCTTCTTTCTTCTTCTTTCATATATTGGCCAAATTTAATATGTTTTATAGCCCCAAAACAAAACACAAAATATTGCCTTTGGGAGATTTTAATTAAATTCTGGCAACTTCTAATATATAAAAATGTTGTTTTGAAACAATCACCACTTTTTAAAAAAAACATTAAATGATATGTTTTGACTCTTTGTAAAAATGTTTTCCAGTCATTTCTGGCCAAAACTGTTTGCCAAATCTGAATCATTTGAGTTCTTTAAAACACAGTGTTCACTTAAAAAGTTTTGCCATTTTCTTCTGGGAAGCACTTGGTGAGGGTGTGGTATTTTTGTTTTGTTTTTCCTGTGTCACTCTGCAAGCTCATAGGAATTCCTTCATCCTTAAATAAGCCCTGGCTAAGAAAGAACTGGAGTCTCGTCTGCTTGTTTTCAGGCTTGTTATGGGGAAAGGTTAAAGTTAGATCCTTAAATTGCTCAAAGAACACAAAAAAGCTCTTGATCTTGTTGTTTTGTTTTATCTCTGCCTTCATTTATCCAGAAGTTTATTCTACTGTCCTTGTACTATGTCAAGAACATCATACTAGATAATAAAATAGAATGGTGAGATAGCAGTTGTCCAGTGCCTGGTAGTGGATTTCTCCACAGTGCTATAATATTTCTTATATAAGCTCTAAACTGTTTCTGTTTCTATGAGTAATTGAACAGCTGCTGGTCACAGGCTGTAGGCGAGGGGAGGACCTGCTGAATCTCAGATGCTTGTTTTTATGTCTTTCTGTGGCTTTTAACTCTACTTCTGTGCTGGCTTCTTTGTGGAACTGGGTTTAAAATGTTAAACTAAGCTTATGCTGCATAATAGGTCTAGAGTTCACAATCATTCAGGCAAAGTAATGGTCTCACTGTAAAATCTCTAACATTATACTATGATACTTATTATTATGGGCCCATGACTTCTCTGGGAAGACTCTTGGTTAGTGCTCAGTGAGCTTAGTAGCAAAGAGCCTACTACTTTGCGTGAGAGAGGAGGCAGACACAGCAGAGAGAACCTGCTCTGACTGGATGTCGGCAGAGCCTTGAGCCCAAGGTATGAGAGGGAGAGGACTTTGCAACCAAAACCAGCTGTGAAAGTGATCAGTAGACTTTCCAGACTGCTTTGCTTCTCTTGAGCAGAACCTTTCCCAATGTAAATGGCCGTTACCTTAAATAACAAAACAAACTCCTCTTATGGCAAAACATGAATTTTTATTTTTAATTTGATCAAAGCTCTGGCTGAGTAATCTGGTAGTATGTGCGAGTGGAGAAAACAAGCTTTGTTTCTGCTCCTCTTTTCCCTCTAGACTGCACGAATTTAACCTGAGTGACAACAGACTGACCTTGAACAGGTTGGTGATAAAGTGGGATCACTCACTTGCCCTGCTTGAACTCAGGAGAGGAGGGAAAAGGAAAGCAGTCTGGTGATGCAGAGCACTTGGCTGGGGTCAGGGCCTGATTCAAGCCCAGGAGGAAATGATGAAATGAAACTAGACAGCCCTTCTTTCTTGTATTTTGGAGAGCAGAAATCAATCAAAAGACAAAAAGATAAAGCAGCTAGTCTGCTGAACTTCATCTGAGTCCATTAGTTCAAGAAGAAGCAATCAGAACATGCTAGGTATTCAATCTAAACTGATTAAGAAGCTAAACAGTATGTGGCATGGCCTGGGTTAACAAGTCCAGCAATGAAATGTGCCCATTTATGCATAATAAATGGATTTTTGTTGTCTTAGCAACAAGCCTGGAGATGTGTCATCTATCAGGGTAACAGTCTGTTTTGATGTTGTCAGGGTGACAAGCTGGATACCTGTCCATGTTACTGCTGATATCCTTCAGCATTGCAGTTCTCTAGCTGACTAAGCTTATGCAGAAGATGTTTTATAAGTTCATTTTCTTAATGGTACTCAGAGCTTTCCTATCTCCAGCTATGGTATTCACTCCCCATTCATGCCCCAGGAAGACACAGATACAAGCATCTGAGGTCCGGTAAGCTCATTGAAACAGTGCTCTGCTGCCCAGTGGATTGACTTGAATTGACTCATCCCAGGGCAACCTGGGAATTCTCATTTCTGCTAGTCCTGAATGTGCTAAGAAAGGTGCTCCACAGCACTCCGTCCTTTACATCAGCACTGGCAAATGTAAGAAACCTTGATGTGTAAGCTTTCTTAAGTTTTATTTACTCAGTTTTTTAAAAATATAAACTCTGCATCTGGAGCAAAGCTGCAGAAGTCCTATCATCAACCCAGCTCCCACACCAGTGCTCTTGAGTCAGTTTCTGTAGTTGACAGTGTGACTTAGTGTCTCCAAAGAATTCATTTCAAGCCAGCCTGAATGATCAAAGAGTCAAGAACTGGCAGGTGTGAATCCAGGGGCTTGAAACAAGATCAGTCTTAGCCTAGAGATACAGAAATTGTTTGCTGCTACTGGAACTTATCCTTTAACCTCATATACAGACAAAATTTCAATTCATAGACCTGTCTCTGGGCATAGATTTAGGCAACTCTGAGACAAAATGATTGTTTCCTCTTGAAACCATACGGAAGTTGTTTGCCAGTGAATTTTCTTTTGAGCTTTTTGGGTTTGTCCCAAATGTCAAAGCAGATTCCTTCTAATACACGACACTTCTGGCAGCAAGATTTAGCCTCTGGCTTATTAGGCTGTCAAGGTTCCTAATATCACTTGGATAGTTTAAAAAAAAAAAAAAAAAACCACCAACAACAAAAAAACTTCTTAGCACTGATGAAATCTCTAGCATTGATGATGAAAGCTGATAGGCTGACAGTGCTGCAGTGCTGAAGTCTGACCTTTTTTTTTTTTTTTTTTTTTTTTACCAAATAAACCAACATTGGTAGTGGCAAAGCAGACTTTTTTTGCCTTAAGTACCTCAATGCTGGTCTACGGGTAAGAGCTGCTCTGCTGCCATGGCTCAGTTGGTCATCCAGCTTCTGACTGAGGCAGCCCACAGGGACCAGTTATGCATGTGATGGGGACTTTGGCTGTGGACAGCTGAGCACTAGCAGTGGGAACAGAGCTGCTGTGTTGGAACAGCTGTCAGATCTATTTCCAGTGTGGTGATGGGCAGGTATATACTTTTGCATTAGTGAGATGGACTGAATTTAAATTGATGTCCCAGGAGACTGAAAGCTATTTTAGTGACCTGGGTTGCCCTTATTCTTAATTCTGTGTTTCAGTCCCTCTTGTTCCTGTCATTATGCCAAGATGATGTATCCAAAGCTGGGGGAAGTGGATATCAATCAATACATTAAATTTATATTTCTGCTGAGGATGAAGGGAAGCAAAACTTTCAAGTCTGGTGACTCTAGCAAACCGACTCAAATTGTTTGGAAAGAAAAATGATGTTTTCCATTCTGGATAAACACTGGATGTTCTTGAGTCTGACAGAGCTAGAGGAGTGAAAACAGATATCCCCTACTTCAGAGATGTATCTAATAAACACATGGACTGAGGTTTATTATCCCAGAGCAAAGTGTGAGGCTATGTCCTAAGAGTGGAAAATTGTTTAACTGGTAACTTGGTCCTCTAGCAATGAACCTTAAGGTGTCTGCAAAAGCAAAGATAAGAGAAAGAGAAATGCTGTGGGCTACAAATGATCTCTTTGTGCCCTACTTGATAGGCAGGTATGCTTATCTAAAGAAGCAAGTGCCAGCTGCTAGAAATGCTGAAAGCATTTCAGCCTGTCTGGTAAATAGTCTTCATCATGTGGGTCAACACATGGGTCATGTGCCATGTGACTACTGGAAGATCTGCATCTCTGGGAAACTGAGAACCTGGCACAGAAGAGAAACCTGGTACAGTGAAGGCTCCATTGATAACAGTTTGCTGAACTTCCAACTCTGGCTCTTTCACTGTGCTTTTCCTATAGTATTAAAGCCACAAAGAACTATCAACCCCTTTGCTGCTTTCGTCAGTATCTTCTGCTAGTGATTTATACTAGTTATTGATTTTAAGAAAAAGCTTGTTTCATAGTGACTGCTGTTTCAGGGTCTGGAGTGCGTGATGAGCTCAGGATGCCTCCTAGAGTGAGTTAAAGGCCTTGCCATAGGTTAGATTTCCCTAGATACATGATAACAGAAAACAACTTACATTCTTCTAGATGTCTGTTCTTGGCTTATCTGTATGTCTTTCTCTGTTTCAGATTCCTTGGAGCAGATTATTTTATAACTGTCCTATTTTTTTCTTCTCCTCCAACTCCAGATTAGCCTGGTGAATGTGAGAAGTGACAGAACAAGATGATCAAGAGGTTAGGCATGGGGCTAGCATCTGAGAAGTCATCTTCTACCTTGGCTCTGTCATTAATGTGCAGTTTTAGGCTGGACATGGGGCAAGATCCTCAGCGCACATCTCCTAGTTGGATGAGAAAAGGCCTGGGATGTAGGTATTTCTGGGCAAGGCTGGGGTGCTTTCCTGGCATATCACTTATTCTCTAGAAAAGAAAGGGCACCATTCAGCTGCCTAAATACAGGCATCAAGGGCCATTTTTTGGATATCCACCTGACCTCTGGCTTCCTGTCAGGAAGGGTCCAGGTCTCTTCTCATAGGTCCTGTCTCATAACTATCAACCCCGGTGAGATGTCTTGAAAACATCAGGGCATTTTGGATGGCATGGTATGCCTAAACAGTTTGACATGAGTACTATTTATGTGCTAAGCAGAGGAGAAGAAGGATCAGTGGTATTTCTGCCTTCTACTTTTACCATCTAGTATGTTGATTCATCTAGAGTGACAGAGACCTTGTTAAAATCCCTGAAGGACTTGAACACATCCACCCCTTCACACAGGTCTGCCACAAAGGCAGGTAGCAGGGCACTCTGGATCTGGTTGTTTTGCATTGCTTGTGTCAAAGCATCTAATTTTTCTTTGAAATATCTATTCAGCAGAAGATTGGTGTTTTTTACCGTATTCTAGTTGTTCCAGCTGGGTATCCTTACCACAAGGTTACAGTGTCTCTGGCCCACTGGACAGGTAGTTTTTTTCATATGTAGGAATTTCACATGTAGGAATTTTCCTTCCTTCTATATGAAAGGAAAGTACTTCATCAGGAAGGACTGAGAAGGCCTGGATCCAGGATCCAGTATGAGAGAGTGGCTAGGTTGCTTCCCTCTGAGATAAGTGGAGAGCCAAATTTCCTCTGGCAGACTGAGGAGGTTAGAAAGTCGGTCTTTCCCTTCCTGGATGAGTGCCCAGACTCCTGGTTATCAGGTAGGAGCAGGAAGCACTTGCATTTCCTTGTAAGCAGAGGCCAACCCTCACCCTTCCCTACCATTGCTTTATTTTCATGCAGGGCCCTTTTACAAAGATGTCTGATTTTGTTTGCTCTGAGATGATCTCTTCTGCCCTTTCCTCCTTAACTGGCTACTTAGGCTACCCAAGTAATTGCCTTTCTCAGGTTTTCTTCTGAATCTGTCCCAGCACCGAGTGCACACATGCTAATGCATTTTTAGAGTACCCCTGTGCTGCAGGCATTGTCAGAAGCCAGGAAGGCAGTTTTGGGGGCTCTCAGAATTGCAGAGGTCAAATCTAGAAATGGGCATCAAGCTGAAATCCACCCACCTGCTTTGGCTGAGCTCTGTCTCCAGTTTTAACATTTATTCTTGATTATGGTGTCATTTGCTGTGCCTTATTCTCTCTAAATTTCATGAGTGCTCATTATCCAAGACAGCTGGAGGTCTTCTCTCTGGCAGGTCTTTAGGATGCGGAATAGACCTGTTCAGCTTTCTGGTGTTGGAGTGTTGTGCATTTTGTGCTTGTTAGTGTGGGGACATTGGGGACCAATGCATTCCAGAATTGGTTAGGGTTATGTGAACTAAAATAGTGGAGATTAATTCCTGTGTAAGCCAAAAGAGAGACAAACAGATCAAAGAGGCAAACTAAATGTGTATGTTTCAAGCTCAGATGTTGTTCTTGGGATCAGAAGAAAGTACCGTGAATCTTTTCTCTTTCTCTACTCCTTGGTATATGAACATAAGTAAGCTATGGTTTCCAAAGAGCAAAAGCCTCAAAGTAAAAACAAATGCAAACCTTGTGGATCTGAGCTGATTTCACTTGTGTTTTATCATCTGGAGCAAATTCCAGCTCTTCCCTTGGGCAGAGTGCTGCTTGCAGGAGACACAGCTGGAGGCCTTGGGTAAGCAGGCAGGATTGGATCCCCCCAGGGAGGGGGTGGAGGGAGGGAGGGAGGGAGGAGAGAGAGGTGTCTGTCCCAGAGCTTTGTTTAATTGGGTTGGTCACGCATCCCTCTGGCATTGCGGTACTGCTAAGCATACTCTCCAGTCCCTCACTGTTCAAGCAGAGCTAATGGGAGGGAATGCTCCATCTGGAAGCTGAATCAAGAGGCAAGAGAAAAGGAGGTGGGAATGGAGACACTCCTTACGCTTCTCTCCTTAGGAGTTTTCCTTCTTTTTTGGCATAGGACCAATCAGAACTTGACCATTTTCAACATTTTTTTTTAAAGCTCCCTCTGTTTCTGAGGGGAGGGGAGCGGGAAGCATGTTGGAATAAAACTGACATCCTATTTTCCAAATCCACCTCTACAGAAAAGTTATGCTAGGAGGCTAACACATGCATCTGTGGCTTTTTAAGTGCCGTTCATAATAAAGCATGTCATTGAACTGTTCCAAGGATTCCCTTTGTAATGTGTAATTACTCTGATAGACAGTTCAGTGCCTATTGCAGCTGCTGTTTTGGATAATCTTAATACAGTTAAAGCTGTCGCTGGATCAAATAAATTTATGCAGATGGAAATTTTAAAGTTAATGTAAAGAACAATTTTATAGTCTAACACATCAAGTACTTCAAAATTCTGTACTTGGTGCATCTGTATTTGAATTCTACCTCTCATACCCATAGGACTTTGAAGCATGCTTCCAGCTGTCTGTTACCTCTCATGAGGTCTCAGAAGTGTCTCATTAAAGCTGATGTTAAAGCCTATTAAATACATGAATGTGGCTTCTAATGATGCATCTCATTTAGGTGAGTTGTCACTAGGAAGTGGTGGGGATCATTGCTACTCTGATCCCCCAGTGAGAAGGGTAGGAAGAGCCACCTGGAGAAATGCAGGATAATACCTTCTTAGGTATTGGGAGACAAAAAGCAAAGTGCCTTGAAAAGACTGCTGACCTCTTAAGGAGAGACAAACCTTGCCACCTTCTCACCCGAACAGCCCCCTCTCTCCCCCTGTGAGGTACAGCCTCAGCTCACAGAGCCTGCAGATGGGAGACATCTGTCCTTGGGCTCTTGGTGTCTGCAGCCAGTTAATTATTAATCATCATAATATCCCTTATGTCAAGCATCTTAAAAGCCCATGAAGCATGGAGAACTGTTTTGTCAGTCAGATCAGAAAGGCTTTAGTGTTCTGCCAGTCATGTTATTTGTACAGTTGCTATTCTCGCAGAGGGCTTAGGCACTCTGGGATGGGCAAAACCAAAATGATAGTTATTGCATCTAAATCCCATACTAGATGACCTGGTACCACCAGAAACATGGCAGAAGGGGCAATATTCGTCAGGAACAGAGAAATAGTAGAAGATAAACCATGTATCATGGATCCTGCAACAGTCCTGGTAGTGTACCCTTGGGTATGTTTAAAACTAATGCTGCTGCAGTGTAGGTATATTGCCCATTATAAGCACCTACTAGGATTTTCAAAAGCAGCTATTTATCTCTTTTGAAAGACACTTGGAGGCCCCTTAAATCCTGGGAGGAGCAATTAATTACCTCCGATTCTTGGCTGTCTTCTGGTGCTCTCTGAGGTGCTGCTGCTTACCGTTCCACTAGAAACAGTGAGAAGCATCAGCTTGCGTGTGGCTCTGGGACTTGCCTGCTCTCTGTATTCAGCCTGGGGGCTAATTTAAAAGAGAGAGAGACTGACCAGAGACAGATCAGGAAATAAACAGAAAAGAAGAAAATAATTGCTCAGCTTGTATTGAGACTTAAGGCATTTAATATTGGGTGTATTTTAAGACAGGAGAACCTGACCCCAAGTTTCTTCCGGCTGGAACTACTCTAGTGGAAAGGGAATGGCACCAACACTTCATTTCTGTTTTAGTTTTGATAATATACATTGGAGCAGATCTGAAAACAAACGAAAACCCTGGTTACTTTCCATTTGTATGCAGTGCAGTTTTTCCCAAGAAATAAACTTATTTCCTTCTGTCTGTGTTCAGCAGAAGCGTTTTAAATAACATCCTACTCCAAGGATCACCCAAATAAAAAGACGTAAATGTCCAGCTGTCTCTCTTTTGCAGTGTAGCACAGTCTACTCACCTTTTCTAAATGCTCCTGTAGCCTGCAGGCTGCACTTGTCACAGTGGCATCTTTCATTGAACACTGCCAGCCTTGGAGCACTTTGCAGAAGTTTGCCAGAGCTCTCTTTAGTATGAGAACATTTCTGATAAGCTGCTTCATCTGACAAGTGAGGGCAATGTTATGCTTCTCTGCTACCATTTAAAATCCTTCTGTGTGAAGTCTTGGGTGATGCAAATAAATGAACCCGTTAAAACAGGACCATACATGAGTTAAACTGGGCTCTTTTTTTTTGTCCTTAGGGCTGTAGGTACTTGTATGCTCTGCTCCATCCTTCCTTCTTTCCAAGAAAACCATGCAGAGTGAAAGAAATGATGATCTAACAGGATGCTTTTTTTTCTCTCTCAGTATAATTGATGACAGATTATCACTAATTAGCACAGCCAGGGTCCAGTTAACTCATATTTCATCCTCTATTAATAGAGCATGATAGTAGGATACTATCTCTTATTTATGTGTAATAATAGATGGAGAGAGATGTTTTTTCCTCCCTTCAGTTCAAACATAACATCATGTTCAGTGACACCACAATGTTTTGTGAAAAGTACAAGTGCTCTGAATGTGTGGGAATCAAAAGCTCTAAATAGGTTGTACAATGCTGCCAACAAATCATGTCCTTGGACCTTAGCCGAGAACAACCAAAACTTCATTTTGAGTAAATCACAGGATTTTGAGAAATACCAAAGCTTTAGTGCTAGTTCCCATCTCAGTCAGTCTTCTGGCAAGTCGCTTCAATCTCTTTGCCTTGGATTGTCTCACCTGTAAGACAAGAAAGTGCTTTCACTGTGGTGGGAGGAGATGGTTGAGGTTAGAACACTACCTGTTTTTTAATAACTGGTATATAACTGCCTGGGTTCGTGTGGTTTCCGGAGGAATGTGAAACAGCAGCAGGGTTTACTGGTGACAGGCTGAGGGGCAGCAGCCTTACGCCCCGCTGTCGGCGCCCGCCTGACCTGTGCCCAGGAGAGCACGGTTTGTGTAACAGCCTTGCTCCCACTGCCTCCGTGGCTGTCCCTGGCCTGTGTTTGAATCGGGAAGTCTCTCCTCCCTTCCCCTACTAGGCTGTGCTTAAAGCAGGGGTGGGCAGGTTTCTTTTATCAGGCAGCCCACACACCTGCTCCTGGCCTTTGCTTTTAGTGGCCTCTGACCCCATATGGCAGATAAGTATTTAAAGGCAGCTGTTATTTCTGTCATTAACATCCAGACTTCCTAGGAGAAAACTGCTGGCTTTGTGACAGCTGAAATCTGATTCAGAGGGAGCTTTTTACTTCAGCAAGTACAAAAGCAATGGGAGAGTGAAGTAAGGGGGAGGGAGAGACAACACTCAATTTGCTGTGCATTTAATTCTGTCAGAAAAGCCCAAGCAACTCAGGATGACTGTTAAAAATCACAGACATGCCTATTGCAGCTTAGTAGATGTTATTCAAGGGACTGAGAATGTAGAAAGTGTAGCTGGTGGATGCTCCTGAAAAAGAAATAATGCAGTGCAAGCGGGCTGTACGCCAAGCTTCTTGTTGGGATATGTTAGCTACCACTGAGTTCTGTGCTTTAGGGGCTGTTGATGGTACTTGCTGGTTTAAAGCAAGTCTGAATATCTGTGCTGTGTGGCTGTTGCAGGCGCTGCAACTGGAAGGCACCCAAGAGACCTGCTAAGCCTTGACCCTCGTTATTTCTTGGTCTTCTTCAATGTACTTCTCTTTAGAGCACTTCTCTTGAAAAGGAAAAAGCTCTTATTCCCATCTTACAGCTAAGGACCTGGCTTGCAGACAGACTGACTTGTCTGATTCTTAAGTATCTGGTAGCTGTGCTGAGTCTTTTGGGTTTTGATTTGGAGTTGTTTGTGAAACTGCTTTTCCTCTCTTCCAGCTGTGGCTGCTGAAAATACTCAGGATTCTTTTCAAGGACAGTGATAGATGTCTCAAAGCAAAGCATTTTAGTGAGGCTTTCCAGTTTACCTGTGCTTGCCTTTGTTGTAGTTCAAATAGTTTCCAGCAGTGGAGGGGATTATGGGTCAGGAGTGCTCTTCCACTGCTCGCTCCTCTTAAACAGAAAACATAGGCTCACTATTGATTTCACATTTGAAAGAAAACTCATACAATTTAACATTGTACTGTGACGCCAACAGATTCAGAGTTGGTTCTTCTTAAACCAATTAATTCATAGAGCACTCTGGCAATATAACTCAAGAGGCCTTCTGAAGACATGTCATAGAACCATAGAATCACAGAATCAGTAAGGTTGGAAGGGACCTCTGGAGATCATCTAGCCCAACCTCCCTGCTCAGAAAGGTCACCTAGAGCATGGTAGACAGGGTTGCATCCAGGCAGGCCTTGAAGATCTCCAGAGAAGGAGACTCCACAACCTCTCTGGGCAACCTGGTCCAGTGCTCTGTCACTCTCACAGGGAAGAAATTCCCCCTCACATTCAGGTGAAACTTCCTGCCCGTTGCCTCTTGTCCTGTCACATGGGACAACTGAAAAGAGTTTGTCCCCGTCCCCTTGACACCCTCCCTTCAGGTACTTGTAGACATTGATAAGATCCCCCCTCAGTCTTCTCTTCCTCAGGCTAAACAGGCCCAGCTCTCGCAGCCTTTCCTCAGATGGCAGGTGCTCCAGCCCTCTGATCATCTTTGCAGCCCTGTGCTGGACTCTCTCCAGTAGCTCCATGTCTCTCTTGGACTGGGGAACCCAGAACTGGACACAGTACTCGAGATGAGGCCTCACCAGGGCTGAGTAGAGGGGCAGGATCACCTCCCTTGACCTACTGGCAACACTCTTCCTAATGCACCCCAGGGGGGACCATTGGCCTTCTTGGCCACAAGGGCACACTGCTGGCTCATGGTTAACTTGTCATCCACCAGCACTCCCAGGTCTTTCTCTGCAGAGCTGCTTATTCGCGTAGTGAACAGGGGTAGATGGGCCAGAGCATGAAGGATTAATGCTCTGCTTGTTTCCCATGACTCTGTACAAGCCTTGAACTGAGATAAGAAGAAATGAAGAGAAACTATTGATCCTAGTTTTGCCCAGTGACTATACAGCAGGATTGCCTGTATGTTGATCTACCAAAGTTCATCCTCTGAAATAGAAGTGGAAAAAGACTGTTCTGGGCCTGCCTGAAGTCACTATGCAGGCCACATTACACAGGTTATCATTTAGTTTGATGGCTAACTGATTTGAAAGTCTTCTCATGTTTTATCTGGGGCTTGTCAAAATAAAATCTCCCTACAATTTGGAAGACTGGAAAACAGTTACATTACACACTAGTGCTACTTGAGAGGATGAGGTTAAATGCTGCGTGTACGTATGTGCTCTGGGGACAGCTCAACAGACTGTAAGCTTTTGTAGAGAAGTAGTCTAGCAAAGGAGGGGGTAAAGCATCTGTCAGGAAATAGATGGATAAAGATGCTCTGTGCAGCTTTTAAGAAGCACCAATCATCTTTAACTTTGACAGGTGGCAATGGGGGGGAGGGAAGGATTCAGAGAATTGAGTGGGTGGTAAAGAAATTAATCCTAATGAATTGGAAGAGAAAATCCATAGCAGACAGAAAGCTTTGGATTTATGCCCTGCTGGATATGGATAAATGCAAAAGAATTCCTTTTGCATGCAAGAGCTAATTGGGCAATTACAATGTAATCTTGAAACCTTTGCTTAAACTGTATCCTGACTATCAAAGAGTGAGGCGAATTCCCTCCCAGCTGTTCGTAAGGCTTGCCCAGAGTCTTTCAAATGGGAGTTTGAAATAGGTCACCTCTTTTTGTTTCTCTCTGGGGACTAAAATCTCTCTCTCTTTTTTTTTTTTTTTTTTTTTTTTTTTAATTACTGTGCTGTTATGGGAGAACTCATTTCCAAAGTTTCCTTTCCATATTTTCATTGCTGTTAAAACACAGGAATGCACACCTATAAGAATGGCCAAACTGGCTCAGACTAATTAGTCCATTTAGTCTAATACCATTTTTCTGTTGGTGTCTGCTTGTGGTCACTGTGGGAGACAGAGCAGGACAAATGTATATTTTCATCTAACACTCTCCCAAGTTCCAGTTATTTTCAGCTTTTCTGAGCTTGATCTCTGTCCCTTCGCTAAGCTTTTGTGGATATTCCATTGAGTTCTCTTGAACAAATGCAACTTTTTGCATCCGTGCCCTTTGGCAGGGAGTTTGCAGATGTGCACATTGGTGAAAAGCAACCTTTTTTGCTTTCAGATGGCTCCTATTGGCTTCCTTTGGTTGTGTATCAGACGGTGAACTGTCAATTCCTATTACGCTTTTCATGCCACTTATCCTGCAGACTCCTGCTGTATCCCCTTTTCTCATGATCAGTTAGCTTCCTTGAAGGTATTTGCTGAGGAATGTCATCACAAATCTTTTAGAAACCTAAGTTAACTGTGTCAATAAGATCAACCTTTTTGCATGTTCATTGGTTTCTCCAAAGAATTCTAAGAAGTTGGTGTCACAGGACCTCTCCTCGCAGTCATGTTGACTTACACAAAAGATCATATTTATTAAACTGTCCACTACCACTGACCTTTATTATAGCTTTTCCTATTTAGTTCAGTCTAGATGCCAGGCTTATAGACTTGTAATTCCCTGGATCACGTATGGACACCTTTTTAAAGTTTGGTATTATAATTGCAACCTTCCTGTGCTCAGGTCCCAGGACATTTTGCATGAAAGGTCGCCCATGAACATTGGTAATTCAACTGTTTAATCCCTTGGGTGAATATTGTTCTGTCTCTAGGATTCCTTATGGCTTTTATCTATTTGTATCATGAATTTATCCATGTCAGCTTTAGATAGAGCCTCTTTTGATTGACCCCGTTCTTCCTACTCCTCCTCCAAAAATAAAGGTGGGAGATTTAGGCACAGGAATGTGTCAGTTTTCTTCTGGTGGAAAGAAGCAAGCTCTGATGCAAAGATTTCATATAGTTTCTCTACAATGTCCACTCTGAATTCTCCTCTTACAGCTTTGTCATCATTCAGCCCTATGGACTTTTCTTTTCTGATATGTTGAAGGAAGGAATGAAGGAATAGCTAAATGTTACTAGTCTGTTTTTCACCTGACATGTCTGACTAGAAGCCGCAAGAGATAATGCTTTCATCTGCTTTTGAAAGTCCAAGCTCTTGAGACAATTTGGATGGGCAATGATCAGTAAGAGAGCTGTTTACCTGCAGTACTGTCTGTTAGATACCTTGGAGTTTTCCCACACCTAATTTGTGGGTCTATGATGTCTACGTCTTTTACATAACTATGCTTGAGCTAAAGCTTAAGCGCTATAATAACAAACAGTTGCACGCTCCAAACAAAATGAGTCTATGGGTGCTTCCAAAAGACTTTAAAGCTCCTTGTATGATTGGTTCCTGTTTACTTCAAGCATCTTCTGAATGCTCTCTTGTGATGTGGGGCATGTTATTCTCCTTCTCATCCCTCCACTGAACATAGTCAATATTCCTTCACTCAGAGGGATTGTTTTTCTTCAGAATGGACACCAACACAGTGATTCAGCATTGCACTGCTTTTGTTCACATACTTCAGCTATTACTATCTGATTAAACAGTTGAAAAAGAGCCTGTACCTGGATAGGACTGAGTTGGAAGGGAGAGCAAAGAAGACGTCTGCAAACGCAAGTCCCAAAACCCCACTAGTATTAGTGTTCAAGTGATGTAACAACCATGGTTACAAAATTACACAAAATAGAAATGAAGCTTATGTCACCATTTCTGTCAAAGAGGAGGAAAAGATCCGTTGGTGGCTGGTATTTATATAGTCAGTTTTCATGCCTGGTTACCAGGAAGCTGAAGCTGATGAAGTGTAGCGGGCCAAGCTGTGCACTTGTTCTCATGGCTTATGCTGTATGAATGCACCTTGAAGGATAAACTAAGCTGGGAGAGAGAGTTAAGATTTTGCTTCTTTTGTGGCTTCATTTGTGCTGAAGGAGGCTGTCCTCTGAGTGGGATAATTATTGAGACAGGTATTTCCAGGGGTGCTGCAGCACTGCTGTGCAAGTGATCATGTTATGGAGGAGGATGTTTAGATGAAAATTTTTCCTGTGAGAATGCTTGCCAAGAACAAATCACATTTGGGAACGTCTGCTACAATACTGGGCCTGATTCTAGCCTTCGTAACATAGAGTAAGTCGGACTCAAGATTATTAAATTCAATGGAACTATTTTACTGGCGATTAACATGGTGTATGTGAAAGGAGGCTTATTGTCAGCCTTTCTGTTTTTGGCTTTGTACACACTCTTAGAGTTGGTTGCTTGTCACGATCAGTGCATCCCACGTAAACTAGAAAATTAAAATGTGTCTGTCCTTTAAGACTTAGTTGTATGTTTGCAGATTGTAGGTGTTTTTGTATAAGTGAAGTATGAACAAGTATATACTATTTGCTTGTGCACGTTTTATCTGTTTTTTCCTGCAGAATGAGATAATCCTCTCTTGCTTACAGTATGCTGATGTCTGCCTTGTCCTGCTATTAATGAATTATTTCATAGCAGTTGTGAGCCCTAGCCATGAACTGTCATTATACCATGTTTCATGGAGACACTGTATAAAGTAGAATAAGGGATAGTACTGGCTCCAAAGAGATTACAAGCTACTAGGTCTGATAGGTGAGCCTAGGATGCATGCCAGCAGTGGTTGGTTTATTAGTGCCATCTGACAACCGCAGTTCCTTGCAACCAGAGAGCTCCCACAGATGCAAACTTTTCTTTGGCCATAATGCTCAGTCACATACAACGTTTGTATGTATTAAAAAAATTTATCAGTATAAAACTTATTGTTTTTTGTCTCTTCTACCAGAAGTGAGGCTGAGCAAAAGCTTTTGAAGTGTTAATGTGAAGTACAGTAAAAGAAGTTATATAGATGCTACCGAACTTTGGAGTAGAAATTGAATAGTCTCAGATCTATCCATCTATCAAGCCACTTGCATAACTTTCATTGCTGCCATGTCTGGGTACTTGCCTGGTATGTAGGAAGAGAAATCTTTCTTTTCTCCCAATCTGCAGGATAATCAGCTTGCTTAATTTATATGTTCTGAGAGCATACCTAGCTTACTTGAGGAAACTTAGTGAAGAAAAGCAATGCAGAAGAAATGAGATAGGCATCTACTGTACAGTTAGACTTGTCTCTTGTCGTAGTTCTGTCCATAGGCTAGGCTGGGTCCAGCTGTGCGGAGTTCAGCTCTTGTTCACTTGCCCTATTGACTGAACATTAGTTCAGGCCAGTGGAGCACTGTGAAAAGCATGTAGTGATTTTTCAGGTCAGGTGGGTCTTTGGTTCTTCGCACAGCACTTTCAGGGAAGCATGGAATAGACTTGTGTGTAGTGTCCTGTTATTAAGAGTATGGATTTTTATTATTGATATTGATCAAAATGAAGGTGGGCTTGGAGAATTCTCCTTCCCTCTTGCAAGCGAGTTGCACGGAGAAAGGTGGTGGGCCACTGTCAGCTAGAACTGAATAAAGGCCTTGTTTTGCTACAATAGATACCTGAACATCAGAAGGTCCTTGGAAGGACCAAACTAGAGGGCTAGTTTAATCTGAGAGCAGATGTCTTTGATACTAGATGATGTTCTGAGATAGATGAGGTATTTAAAGTGCTTACCTCTTTCTCCTACATTAGCCTGGCTAAGGTTGCGATTAGCTGTCTACTCTGCATGCAGTAGAATTTTTTGGCAGGCCTCTGAGAGATCTGGCAGATGGCACCATTTGCATGCTGCGTACAAATATACAATCACTTCCCTTTTCAGTAAAATAAATAAGAGCCAAGATGCAGTGGCAGTGTCTAATGGATTTTTATAGAGATAAATACAAATATGAGAGGGATAAAAGGGATACTCCTAGTGAAAACTGTTACCTAAGGCAAATTCTCCTCCTTGATCCTGGAGTATTTCCTTATCCCCTTCGTCCCATCCTTGATCTTCCTGGGTATATTTTAGACATGGAGATACTGTTTGATGAATGTATGTGAAGAAAATAATTGGTTGAATCACTGGGGTCATTTCAGGCCTATTTCTAGACATATGCAATACACAGTGGACTAACATGAAAGTTTTGTTTTGGCACAAGTCTAGAAGTATTACTGTGCCAACAGAAGGGAATTATTTAGGGCAGTTCAAATGATATTCCAAGACTGGTCTCATGCATGCTGTGCTGTTTAGGGGTGGGGGGGAAGGATAGATTCAGCATTTTCTAAAGAAGCCACATATGTGGCATGTTTGTGTTTGTGACTTCTGTGAGAAGGGACACACGGGCTGTCCTTTTGAAGGGCTGCACAAATACCCATGATTTTAATCTAAAATTGTTTTAACCTGAAGCAATGTATTCATGGTACAAAATGCTGATGGCTTGTTGTCTGGCATTGCTGCTAAGCATCGCTTTTGTCTTTCAGCAATGGACAGGTGGCTAAATGTTATTGCAGAGCAGCACATGCAGTACTGCTCATTAAATGAAGATAGTGGGAATCCTTGAAGGGAAAAAAAACTCTGTAGCCCCCCACACAAACCAGAGTACAGTGGGTTACATCAGAGTCACTAAGATACTCCTACAGCATTTAATTTGTTCTCAACCATCATGGCATGCTGCACATATTAATCATCCTGTTGTATCTTCGTGTGGGGAAAAAGCATCCTCAAATCAGTTTGTCAGCATCCAATAGCTAAATGTCAACAATTAGAAATGATTACTCAGATTTCTAAAACTATTAGTGTTTATTATCATCTCCAGTTGTTTTAAACAGTGCTAAAATCACCCGGCATAGAAGCCCTTGGGTCATCTTCTGTACAGAACATTATGTTTGAATTTCCCCAATTGCTGTGTTCATATCAGTTTTGCACTTTGTAGAAGATGATAGTTTTTCAAAAACTCCAGTTTGGCATTGCATTAGACTATACAGCAACCCCATCTTTAGACAATTCCCTTCTCAAGGAAATATTCCTGGCTTTACTTTTTCAGTATCATAAGACCAGCAAGAACTGACTCTTTTGGGGAAGATGTATTTAAATCTCCATGGCACAGCAGTGTTTTACCATTGCAATATTTTACTTCCGTCCCTTCTGTTTTTTTCCCTAAAATTTTAATCTGGACACCACTGCAATTCACTTTTATACTAATTGTGCTAGAACAGCAGGGAGAGAGTGAATGATTGTGGCAAAAATGTATCCATATCCTTTTTCTTGTAAGAAAAGAAAGACTGCAGAGAGATGTGAGACAGTGTGAAATTGGCATTGTATTTCAGGAGCTTTATCCAAGACAGGACACAATACTGAAGGAAGAAAGGACAAGTCACCAGCCAAGGGAATCCATATTTCCTAGTGTTTTTCTAAGCTAAGCTGATTAGAAAAACTGCCAGCCAGACATGGCCTCTGGAATCTCTCCAGGAAAAATCTCCTGTCACGTTGTTAATGGATTTCCCCCATCCATGCTGGAGAAGAGATTCCCTTTTCAGAAGCTTAGAGATAAATATTGATTTTGCAATAGTAAATAATGTAAATGGCATCCAGCCAGTTTCCCTCATGGCTACAGTGAAGTATTTTGAACATGTGCCACCAAAGCCAGCAGGGAGTGTAGCTTCCTTAGGTACTGCCAGGCCCCCCCCACACACCTTTTTTCTGACATTGATGCTGTTGACTTACAGGATGGATACAGCTGTTTGTCAGCAAGGGAATGAGAACTGAATGAACTAGAGAGGAAGGGATTCGTCTATATGATATGTAAACAGTGGACTCGATTTTAGCCTTAAGTAGAGAGATAGTGTAGTGGTTATCACATCTGCTTTACATGCTGAAGGTCCTGGATTCAAGTCCCAGTGGAACCAGCACCAGGAAATCTTTGGGAGGTTGGACTAGATGAGGTCCCTTCTGACCTTACTGATTCTGTGATATTCTGTAGCACTTGGCATGGACAGGAGATCAAGGGAGTGCTATACTCATTTTTTCTGTTTACAGTGCTGTCTGTGGGATCTAAATTCTGTTTAGTGTCATTCATTTGTGGGTAGGTTTAACTCCTGGCAATGAGGCACTACGGTTGCTGTTAGGAGCTCTGTGGTCAGGCTGATCCCTAAGGAGTTCCAACAAACGACTAATACTGGAAAGGAGACTTGAAACCCCAAGTAGTGGGGTCCCTGTGGGGAAGTCTCATTTTCTGAGTAGGAGGCC
This sequence comes from Rhea pennata, assembly GCF_028389875.1. Lineage (NCBI taxonomy): Eukaryota > Metazoa > Chordata > Aves > Rheiformes > Rheidae > Rhea > Rhea pennata. The sequence goes on along the minus strand of NC_084667.1, from coordinate 13,490,545 downwards.
ATCTGCTTTAGCTGTAGTGGAGTGGAAAGATCCTCCATTCAGACTGCTGATACTGATGGTGTTAGGCACTTCAGGGTAAACTGGGAGCTGAAGAAAGTGTTTGGGGGAATCACAGTTTTTGGGTAGAATGCAGTACTATCTTGATGAAATTTTAGTTTAGATCTGGTCCAAAGTAAATTTGTAGAAAGTCAATAGCAGACTGGGGTGTAAGAACCTGACAAATTCTTGTCTGACACCCTACCTATGGGACTGTCCTTCATCAACAGTTTGTCTACAGATGTTTGAACATCCTTTCACCTCCTGTCTGATCCCAAGAGCTTCTCTCTGTTTTCTCTTGGACAATAATTTTCCCTCTTTTAAAGTCTGTATGCCTCAATTTTTTCTTTCTACTGAAGACATAGCTTTTGTATAACAAATTTAAGCTTGCCAACCTGCAGATTTCTTTGAAGTAATCTGCCATCCCCCTTGGGTTTCTGCACAACAGGTTAAAAACAGTGTGTTATTGTGCTTTGCATTCATGGAATGGAACCAAATGACTGTTTATTCCATTGCCTCTGGTGTTCTTGGCCCTTCTGTAACATCATCCATCTGTGATAGCTGTAATTACAATAACTTTGTTACTGTCTCAGTCTTCTCCAGGCAGTTTTCCATGTAGGAACTTGGTATAAGTCAGAAGTTGCTTCAACATGTTTTACTTTCCTGGCATCAAGGTAGTAGGTACCCCCTTGTGTATGTAGAAGACTGTTGTCCTTGATGAGAACATTAATGAATTTGAGCTGTAATGTAAAAATGAGGCCAATGCAGCGTTGTCAATAAGAGGTTTGACTTTTAAGGCTAGAATTCCTCTGCAGAAGGTGCAAGCTGAAACTTGGAGAAAACTCCTCCATATCCTCCTTTTTTCTATAAGCCTCTGTCAGATGGGATATGACTCTTCATCAGCAGGTCGTCTTCTCTTTGGCAAAGGAAAACATTGTGATTAAACCTTTTCGGAAGATGAACTACCATAGACTGGCTTTGCTCCTTTCCACTTTAACATACATCATGATACTCTTGTGCTGGTGATGTCACCTCTCTTTGTTGGGCAGTACAGAAATGTTGTTGGATTGTTAAGCTTTGAGCCAGGATCTTGCAGCTCTTCTCTGCTCCTGGTTTGTTTCATCTCCATAGTCAAAGCACAAGCTGTCTGTGCTGGTATTTTTTTTTCTTTGCCTCTAAAATGAAGATTATGCTTTCCTGTTTCACCCAGATGCTGTAAGGCTTAACAACTTAGTGCTTGTAAAGTGCTTTGAAGCCTTAGAATGATTGCAAAACAGAGAAACAGAGTGTTGTTAAATCACCTATCCTAAGACTGAGTGCAACATAATCTTTGAGTGTATCTTTGAATGTATAAACAGTGTATACCTCAATAGCTGTGTTCTCTGCTACACCAGGGAAGAACTTTCAGCCTCTTGGTTTCCAAATTAGCAATTCCTGAGTGTCTTTTCTCTCTCTCATTATATCAGAGAAGTTTTCATTTTTTCTGGGGACAGGGAAAAAGCCAGATGATGATGAACGTGCACGTGGCTTCAGTTCCTGGGCTTTGCTTGCTCTTGCTCTGAGTTAAGCTTGCTACCTAATTCCTTCCACCTGGTAGTTAACTCTAAGAGTTTCTCCCTGATTCCTCAGTATAATAAGTCTTCAGGGGGCAACACTACAGGGGATGTTCCTGTCAAAATAAAATTGAAAGTGACCTGCATGCAGCTGATCTAAATTTTCAGGGTCATATCCATGACAACAAGGACGACTGTGTGCTAATCTCTTCAGGATAGACACAACCTAACATTTCAGAGATGATTTCCCCTTCCCCTACCAAATCTTAATAACTAGAGTTTGAATAAAAAGCAGACTGGTCTTGACAGGTGAGAAAGGCTGAGGATCTGAAGTGAGGATTGAATTTGTTTGTCTGGATCATCTGGCAGGAGTAAGTAACTTTCAGAGCATCACTGAAAAGCAGTTCAGGAAGAAGAGTGGATTCTGCAGTCCACTGAGTCATGGAGCTCTACCCCTTGCCAATAAGATGAACAGACAAGCTTTTTTATTGTAGGTTATTAACTTTCTCTGACAAAGGCTCTGAGGGTGGTACCTACCAATCTGATCCTGCTGAGCAATACATTGTACCTGCCTTGCCTATGATTGGAGACAGAATGGTGGAAGATTAGCGGTACGTTGTAGTCTGAAACACTTTAACGTTTTGATGTTCTCATTGGAAATCTGAGGAGAGAACCCAAGAAACATGCCTTAGATGGTCAAGCATAGACGGCTGGTGGGCCTGAACTGGTCACAAATTGGTATTTGTGTTTGGCCAGGCAAGAGCACCCTAAGAGAGAGCAAGCCAGTTCAGAAAAACCTGTCCTATTAGCATTTTGCTACTATGGGAGAGAAAAAGATTCAGATATCTGAGCAGGTGTCTAGATCAGTCACTGGTAGAAAAGTACTAACCACCGGTTTATTTGGTGACATGGATGTTTGTGTCTTTCCTGCTGGGACTCTTTATATGTGTGTGCATTGCTTTGATGGAGAAGCTATAGGATGGTCATCATGGGTATGACAGACTGAAGTTCAAATCCCTGTTACAAATCTGTCAGAGCAGAGATATGAACTGTGCTTTTCAGTATTTCAGGGACATGTTCCAGCTGTCAGGCAATTAGTTATTTTGAGGAGGGCCTGAGGTACGTATTGCCTGCAGCCTACTTCTCTGAACAAAGGCAGATGCTTTGGTCTAGGCAAGATTGATGTGCAAACTGGAGTATGTGTTTGTGTGTGATGCACTGAAAGTCAGTTTTCCTGGTAGCTGAGTCCTCTCAACGCTGGACGTCAGGGCAGGGCTAGTCTCTTCTTGTGAGAGAAAGACTGGTAGAGATCCACAGGATCTGGATTTGGGCAGTCTTAAAGATGCGTCCTCTCATTAAGAAAGGCTGTGGCAAAAGTAGATTGTGTTCTCTGAAGTCTAGGCAGGTATTTCCTGAACGCAAGCTGTGCACTTCTGAAAACATGAATCGCCTCTCTTCTCCCCTGCTTTGATACTAGGATCCGAAGATGACGCGAAGGGATCTGATAAGGGAAGTCATAAGTCAGTGGTGATTGGTGACCTCAGCCTGCCTTCTTGGGATTACTACAGCTGAACTCAGTTGCAAGTAACAAGTTCAGTCTCCTAATCTGTGTCAGATCAACTCTCTTACTGTGGATATGGTTAAACTGAAATGGAGGAAAGTTTTCCTTATCTTGACTTCATCTCCGTTCTCTCCAAGGATTTGTTGCACTACCTGAGACAAGTTCCAGGGAGGATCCTTGACACCTGCCTGTTTGCTGTGTCTGTGGCTCACTCTGCATGGGAGATCCACTCCCACCTGCAGTTATTTTAGCAAGCAAATATTCGCAGCATTGTGTTTTGGAGACAAGGTGAGCCAACAGATGCCAAGCAACACAGAGAGAAATCTATTACTGCCTATGTTTAGCAAAGCAGGGGAATACCCACCATCTTCTGCATGGGTGGTAACTAGTATCCAAACCAGCAAAGATCCGTGCCAACAGGGAGAAGGTGCTAATGATTTTGACCAGAGCAGGGCCTAGCCACAGCTTTGTTTTACATCTAAGAAATCATTTAACAGCCTATTTGTTAATTATGACAATCTTAAGTTATGTCTACCCTGCAAGGTGAAGTTCAGAGAACCCTGAATTCATATTGCTGGCTTTAGCTTGGCCTAAGCATGACTAATAGCTCCAGGTTCAAAGCATTTGCACTGAGTGGTAAACTGAGCCGTTTTGTCTTTGTCTCCTTATGGTTTTGCTCAGGCCACCTGTACGACCTTTGATGGGAAATCTGTTCAGTCACTTTCTTGACATGCTCTGAAGAGTGGACTGAGGGTTTAGAGTGCACATAGTAGATGTACATGGTCAGAAATACGTTCAGCTGAGGATGTTAACAACCTCCTAGATATTGACAGCAGAAAATATTTCAGACCATTCAATGCACTGTCCCACACAGGCATGCTAAGGCTTTCTTCATTTCTGACTTTCAGTCATACAGTTGGGTTCTTGCCCTTTCTTACTGCCGACAAACTTCTAAATACTTGGCCTAAATCTCTCTTCTTTTTAAAAACTGAATGCATTACTCCTACTTGAATCATTTTATACCATTCTTATGAAGTCTTCTGCCATAATTCATGTCAACCTTTCAAATGTTTGCAAATTTGTCATCTGTAGTCATTGCTTTGCCAGGTTATTAACTCTTTTAAATTAATTCTCTTACAAGTCAGTCTCACCATTTCTCTGATCATTTTGCTGCTGTTCTTGCATTCCTACCAATTTGTCATTGTGAATGTATCTAAGGTAAAAGTGTTGGCACTTTGCTAAGTTTATCACATGTCCAAGTTTCCCAGGTGCATTCCCTGCCTCCTCCTCTCTTGTAAACTCATTGTTTTTGTCTGAGTGAAAAATAACAACTGTAATATTGTCTGATATGTCTGAATCATCCAGCAACTTATTCAGGCCTATGACATAAGGATAATTCTACAGCACGTGTACAAGTCCTGTGTATAGCTTGTGTACAGCACATCTGATGTTCTTCAGCAGAGTTAGGCTCTCTAACTTTGTGCTGTGCAGTTGATTTGCACACAGACAGCAAACAAGATGCATCCTAAAAGCAGAGGATTTCTTGTGCATTTCTTCTACCAAGAAAACCTTGGTTAGAAATACGGCTACCCTAAGACTGAGGACAGGCATTAACATAGTCCCAGAAGTAGAGAGTACATCACTTGAGAAGTAAGAAAAATATTTACTAATACTTACTCAACAGCATAATTGAAGAAGTGTTAAGGCTAGTCTAAGTATTAATGCACTTCAGTGTAATCCTTTGAATTGCTGGTTTTTTTTTTTCTGGCTCGATATACTTGAGAGATTAAATTGTACATCAAACTATTCAAAACTAAGGAAATGCTGCAAGTGAAGTGACGAGCAATAGCACAAGTAGTCCTCCTGCCGGGCTCATTACATGACCACAGTCTGGGATAAGCTGTCACACACTGCTCCAATCTTCACCCACTGTCCTCAGTGATTTCTATGTATGATGCTTCCAAACCCACCCCATCCTCTTCAGTCACAGTTAATGCTAAAGTTAAGAGAAATATGTGGGGTTGGAAAAGTGGCATGTTGCTTCTCATACTTGCATACTATAAATACTATATTGTGTAAACAATTTCCTAAGTGGGCCATTAGTGTCATGACTGATGTGACAAACCCTTGGGCAAGGGTATTAGCCTCTGTTGGCTTCTGTGTGAACTTGCAAACAACAGAAGACACAGGGATTTTCATCTGCAGGCACAGAAAATAGACGCTTAATTTAGCCAGCTAGTTGCCCTGTCTCTCCGCTGATGAGGCAGCTCCCCACTCAGGCATTGAAACATGGGTTGGATGAGTATTCATTTTCTCATGCAACAGTTGGCAATATTTAATGCAGAGCATGCCAGACCAGTTACCTTCTGAACAGTAAGTTACAAATGTGTGTGGCTTGAGGCAGAAGATACACAGTAGTGAAATTCCTCCCCTACGTAGCTGTGGGAAGGAGGCTATGCTCGGAATAACACGTGTCAGTGGAACAGGATAGAAAGTGGAATGGTGGAGGAGAAAGCAGTAAATTATTAGAAATTTCAAATAATATGGAGCTATCGAGGCAGGACCAAGCATGCCCAATTTTTGGATGAGAGAATAAGTAGAAACACTGATGGTGTCCCATTCTCAAAGCAAAATAACATTGATGATATTTAATTATTCAGAATGCACACAAATGTAAATGGCTTAAATGCATACTTTTTCCTTTTTGCAGTTGTTAATATTTTTTCTGTCCTACTGTTCTTCCAATAAAATCACATTACATCATAACATTGAAGCATAAGTAGATTTCCAACTCTCCCTTGGCAACAGCAGCAGTTTTTAATCCACATACAACATTTGGAAAACACAGAAATAAGCTCTTTATGCTTGGTGATTGCTAAAACTTGAGTGCTGGCTCACGCATCAGGCAATTCAGAAGTATATTATTAAATTTCTGAAAAGCCACAGCAACCTCCAAAGAATTCCTCCTGAAGAGACGGCTAAGGAATGTATTTAGCCCAACATTAGAGGAAAAGATCCTTTGCAGAGCAAAAGCTCACTGAAAAATAGAAGACCTGCTGAGGCAGAGTTGGTTCTCACAGTCCTACAGAGGCCTGGCCTACCATTCCTCTCAAGAATACTGCTGAGTGCTATGCTGGTGAGTGAGTATTGTCTGAAGCATTCATGTTGTCTTGCCTTGTGTCTCTCCTTGTAGCATTTGTGAGTTTGTGTGGAGGAATATTACCCTATATCCCTGCTTCATTTCACTGCTGCATCAAACGGTCTGATTTCACCAAAAGCGCATCCTAGTCTCAGCACTAGGATGGTCTCCTAGAAGAGACCTTGTAGTTCCTCTAGCTTTGATCAGTTTGCCAAAATCCTGGTGTGATATGTTTGCAAAGATGCCAAGGGCAATAGCTCGGGAGCTGTTTTTCTTGAGATCTGACCACTAATGGCCATCACAACTGGAGGCTGAACCTGTGGATTTGGTGGGTAAACAGGGACCTGGTTACCACACTTTAATATGTTTTAAGTGAAAGCTAGTATAACTAACTAAAATAGGCACTTTTGGCTAATTGGATTTGGAGTGACTGGGTGGGCTATTGCACCTCTGATCCCTGCAGCAGAGGGCTTGCAGGCTGATACCTTTTGCCAACAGTGAAGAGAACCTGGCATAGGAAGTGTTCTTCCCTCTGGGAAAAGTCACGGTCTGTGCACGCTGTTTAGCAAGAATCCACCCAGACAGCTTTTCCCAGGTGTGAAGTACTAAAGATTGCTCTTTGTCATCAGTCCCCTTCCCAATACCCTGTTAAGCTTCTCTTTTAGTTGTTGTTCTACCTGTGACTGTTAGTATGTGTTTAAATCCTTTCATGCTTAATCTGTATTCACAGTATATTAGGAAGGTAGCATTTTGTGCTTGGTTAACAAACCCTTTGTTCTCCAGGAGTCAAAGGCTTGTAAAGGAGACACAGGTCACACTGAAATAAGCTTGCATCTTATCCAGTTCCTAAAGAAAACTTGCTAACAGGAGCCATGCTGTATAATTTGACATAATTCCACATGTTAATGAGTTTCTGTCACTAGAACTCCATGCAAGAATTGAAGAACAGAAGGACTGAGACACACTGGTTGAATTGTGTGCATGCCTAGGGCTGTGGGGCATTAGCAATACTGCTGCGATATGACTGAAGTGTCTTGGAGAAGTTCTGTGCTAAGCCCACTGTCCTGCCTGCCTGTTGTTGAGATAAACCTTCCTTCACCACTGCAAGCATTACTCAGGGAATGAAGTCTGTGATTTGTTTGGGGCTCTCTCCTTCCATCCCTGTGGGTCCAGGATTCTAGATCCTGCTTTGGAGAACTGTGTTAGGGGAAACAAACTCTTCTGCGGTTGTTGAACATATGAGGCTGCGATTTCACACACTGATTTTCTGAAGTGATGTTCTCTAGCTTTCCCTCTAGCTTTGTCTTTTGTGTTCTCATATTTCACATCGGGATCAATACATCTCAGAGAAATAATGCTGAGATATTACTTTGCTCTGCTGGCTGGTCTGCTGCATCAATCAGATGTTGCCTTTAATACTACCTTTCGGGTTGAGCCTTGATGTCACAGCGGATTTTCCTGGTCTCTGAGATATGATAGATTAGTATATTCATGACTACATGCACTCACCTGCATGTTCCCATGAGGCTTTCTGGGTACACTGACAGCAGGGCCAAGCACTGCCCAGCTCAGGTCAAAGCCTCCAGGAAAAGACTTCACACAGCGTATCTAATGAAGGAGAAAGTGTGAAGGAATGCCTCCTGCCAGTCTGGATTCTTTTATGGAGCACTCTAGAAGTAGCTGGGGCCCTTGGTGTCCTCTGTTTGGATCTGCCATAGATCAAAGCCACAGATCTCTTCCTGGAATGAGCCAGCTCCCCCTTTTTCCAAGAGGCATCATTTCTATAAAGAATTTGGTGTTATGGTGTGTGATTTGATTCTCAGAGGAAAAAGGAATAAAATCAAGACTACCTGGCAGGGCAGATAGTCTGTTATAGGACCTCTGCTGGCAGGAGTGCTTTACACCCAGGACTAGCAGAGGATCGTGATTTGGCCATTCTCTTCAGTCCCTTGGCATGCTCCTTGCTCACTTGCAATGTCGGAGTACCACCTGTAGCTCTGCTCCCCCATAATTATTCTTCTTTTACACAAAGCTTTGCCAGTTGATTCATCGGGTGAGAGGTAGGGGGAGGGACAGGGGCAGGGGAAAGGAAGTAGTCCTACTGAATTATATGCAGATAGTGCTTTGAGAGTGAAGCAGTAATACAGTGAAGTCAGTTACTAGTTCATAATCTGCACCCATCCTTGGTAAAACTGTCTTGTTTAAAGTAGTGTGTGTAGTCATACAAGGGCATCAGAGCAACCGGACTAGGTCGAAACAAAGGTCCATCTAGCCTGGGAGCCTGGCTCAGATGGTCATCATGTTTAGATGCCTAGGGAAGAGTGAAAGAGCAAGGCAAAGTTCTTCCATTGAGTACTGTCAGACTTCGCAACTATTTGCTGAAGCCAGTTTGTTTAGCAACTCCCAGTGGATTTGTTTTCCATATGTTCACACAGATCATAAAGAAGGATGGGTTAGTGTCTGTTCAGTAATGGAGGGATGTGGTGGAGTGAGGTGTCTGGTCCGCAGAGTGATGATGAATGGAGTATAGTTTAGAGTGTCAATGGTTCTAGGGAGCAGCTCCCTCCTAGAGAGTTGATTAGTTTTGCTGTTCAACACAGGAATACAGGAAAGGTTTTGGTGATGCACCATGGAAAGTAATGATCTGAAGTGGTGAGTTAAAGGAGAAGTTAGTGATGGAAAAGCTAATGTTATAAAATTGAAATGAGAGGAAGTTCCTCTCTAGGTTTGAATTTTGATCCCTGGTCTATCTGTTGCTTTTGTGAAGCAGATTCAATCTGGTTAGTTTTTGTCCTTACTTTTCTTCACTTATGAGCTATTCTGTCTCTGCTGAAGATGGAAGTGAGACAGAATGCCCCAGGGCCCTCTGCGTAGAGTTTACAGCACGATTTTGCAGACATCATGCAATGCAGGCATGAATCACAAAAGTTCCTTTGAGATACTGCTGAATTCTCTTCCCTGGCTCTTTCACCTGACTCAGAACAGGCTACAGAATTATTTTTTTCATTCTGAGCAATAACTGATTTTCTCAAGAGATAAGTATTTGCTGATTCTTGCTACTATTCTTATGCTCAGAATTGCAAACCCCTTGGAGAACAAGGCCAGCTCGTGCATGTGTGTACAAACCAAGGTTCAAATCTGGCTTGGGTTCTCCCTTCCAGCTCAGCAAGTGACTGACATGTTCGCTTCAGCACAGCTTCCTCTAGAGAAAACCCGAGGGCTGTGCCAAAGTGCTGTGAAGCATTTGCTGCATGTTCAACCACACACCAGAGGCAGATTTTGCAGCACCCTCGAGACAAGGGTGAAATGAGGACAGAGGCAGCCATGATTCAGAGCTGCTTTGCATTTTGAACTTGATGATAGATAATACTGATGGGGTTTTTTTTGCATTTTCAGTGAACTTAAGATCCAAATCAAATCCTGTGTCACTAACACCCCTGTGTTATTAAATGTATTTGAAAGAGAGTACTAAACTAGTGCAACTTTCTTTTCAGTTCAAATTCAGGTAAGGCTGAAGTTGTTCCTGTTCAGTCTGTAACAGTTTGTTAAGGGGGTTCATACTGAAAAACACACCATTTAAAAATGGAAAAGTCCACATGATGGTCATAGTGCCGCAGCACCTGGTGTCAGTGAGAGAAATACTTTTTGCTCCTCTCTTCGGAGCCCGGGCATTGTATGTATTTCCAGACCTGTCCTGCAGCTCGTGTCTCAGCTCCCGAAGTTGGACAGGATGGCTTTCAGGAGCTGTGGCTCTGTGTTGGGAATGGGAGTGGTGCAAGGTAGGTGACGGGAAAAAGGGAGAGAACAAGGAGAGGTTGTGGTCTGATGGTGCTCTGCACACCGGAGGTGGGAAGGCCATTGCTAAGGAATAGCTGTTCTTAGTCAGTGCATTATTCTGATCTGGTAATTAAGGAGAGATTTTCTGTTAAGTTGTTATTTGGATCCAACACAGACTTTTAAATGGAACAAGAAGAAGCCATAGCTTAAAGTGGTCTTCAGTTTAACTTACTTGTTCAAAATACAAAGCCTCATTCAGATCAGCCTCTGAAGATGGCCCGGGCTCTGATAATTGGCAAAAGCATTTCTAATTTCAAAATCTTCCTTCATTTCCTGTTATTTGCCTGAGCAAAGCAGCTGGCATGACCTGGGCATGTTGTGCTTGTATTGTTGCTGTGAGACAATAGCTCAGTCCAAAGGAAGACGACAGCCTACTTACTGAGTCCCCTAGGAATTGTTACAGTGGGACTCCATAGAAACCAGTGCTTCTCTGAAGGCTTATCTGGACTGTCTGAGAGTTTGAGGAATTAACCCATGAGATCTGGAAGATGAAAGAACTGAAGTGAGGGTCATGTATCCATGGGATAAGCACTTGGGTCTCCTCAGCAGATGTGACTGGTATAGTATGGGCTCCCCTATGCAACCTTCACCCCTTTCTCCCTGGTCAGAGCAGCAGTGTTCCTGCTGCAGAGGACAGGGTGATGGAAATATGTGGAGAAGGGCAACAGAAAGCAAGGGTATGTCCCTAAAATATTAGAGGTGGTTTAAAAAGGGATGTTCACTGCCAGTTGATGCAGGGTATTAGCAGAGTTTGGGAAGTATTTGAACTAGCTCCAGTCCAATGCTCTGATCCAATCCTAAAAGCAAGAGTTTGTAAAATTCAAGGGAGGATGTAAATGGGTTACATAAGGTCTGAAGAGAGCGGTGGGAAGGCAACATTTACGGCATCATTTATAATGCCAAAACTCACAAAGAACAAGAAGCATTGTGGAATTTTCTGGAGAGAAAGGGAATAGCTGTATTGCCAGAGGCAAGCATTTTTAGAGACAGGGATTTAGGGTATCAAGGCTGACCCCACACCAAGTCAACTTTGGGGGACTGCGCTCTACATAGCAAGGCTACTGTGTTTTTCCAGTAGCAGTGGTCACACAGAAAGCATTTCCAGATGATTTATGGATCTACTACGGTCAATGCAATCACCAAAAATATATAAACAAGCAGCATGAGTAAAGTGGATGAAGTATGCCAGATTTCTGGTTACCTGACAGAGTTGATTCTTACTTGTGCCACAGCTGCCAGACACAGGGGAAGGAGCACCTCTGATGTTCTGGCTCCATCAGAAGCTGCTACCAGACCCAAAAGAGAATCTGCTTAATGAACCAGTCATGTCATTGGACAGTGACAAGTGAATAACATTCACTGTCCTTGCAGCACTTAACAAAAGTAAGATTTTGGTCACTCTTAGTTACTAAAGATGCATCTTCATTCCATGCTAGCTCCTAGTGAACTGTAAATGTTGGCACAGAGCAGTTTCTACTTGTAGCCTGAAAACATCATTTCTGTAACCAGCACAGTTCTGCAGCCAATCTAATAAATGCTTGTGCTTAGTAGCAGGGCTAATTATCTCCAGTTCAGCACTGCCCTGTCATGGCTCTACTGCTTCCTGCTCTAGAATTAGCTTAGCTGGGGCTTGTTTGGGTGTCTGCACTGTCCTTCACGGTATGGTAGAGACAAGCCCTGAGCAGTGCTTAGTGTAGGAGGGGTGTATGCATTTACTGGCCTGTAATAGCCCTCTGCTGTTAATATAATAGGGAAGTGATGGACCTCAAGGCAATGAAGTCGCTTAACAGCTCTTCTTGAAAATTTGTCTTTGAGTTGGGTGAAATTTTGGTCATCTTGGACCTAATTTTGGAGCTGCAAACCCTCATCTTTTCTGAAAATAGTGCTTGACAGTACATGCTGCTTCTGAGCAAAATGTTGACCTGTCTGCTTAAAGCTTTTTTTTTCTATAAAGCAGCCGCTGACGTCATTCCAATAAGTACCTCATGGTATTTTTCTGGCCTAGGGGAGGAATAGATCTGTCGCCAAGATCTCATCGCATAAATAGATCTGCCCAAAAACTGGTTATTAGAAGAAATCTTGGGAGGTTATGTAAAATGATGTGCAGAAAATATTTTTGGATTCTTTAGCTTAAGATCTTGAAGATCACATAAAACAAGTAAGTTGGTCAAATTGGCTTAGCGTTAATAATTTAGGCAAGAAGAGATATGAAAAATCAGACATCCATCCTGTAGCAACTGAGTCTATGTAGGTTTAGGTCTTGTTATATATAAATACAGGGAAGGCCTTGCATTGAGAGGGTGAGATGAGCATTTTTTTTTGCAGACCTAATTGCTGCTAGCTGTACAGATACAGTACTCACTTCTTGTGGTCTATAAGGATTCTCTGTTTGTTTGGCTCAGGACAACTTCAAAATCATTCCTGGCATTAGAGAAGTTGCCCTGAGTAAGGGAGATGGGGGATATAGCATAGACCAAGATCTTGTGTTTCTTTTCCACTAATGCTTCCAAACGTGGTTCTTCTCTTACTCTAGTACTGGATAAATGAATACACCTCCACGTTGGGGATTGGTGTCTTCCACTCCGGCATCGAGATCTACGGCAGAGGTACGAAACATTTCCTTTTCATTACCTGTAGAACCTGGAGATAACTGCAGGCCAGTCTTATACAGAAAAGAGTCCCGAATTTATACGTTTTGGCAAGAGATGTTTTGAGGAGTGAAAAATTCAGCCAATTCTCTTTTAAAGTCCAATGCTGAGTCCAGCTGGAACTCATGCAGTTCTACCATGAATGTGTAGCCTTTCTTATTTTCACCATGTAACTGCAGCCTCCAGAGCTTGTGCAGATGTATAGCAGAATGTTAGATAAGAGGAACCAAGCAATGCTGGAAAGATATTCTGCAGTGAAGGGAGGGGAAGAGAGAAATGGACAAAATGGGGAGGGGGAGAAAGAGAATGATCAATAGTTGTCTCAAGTCCTTTATATGAATATTTGTGCTGATTCAATGTTAAGATAAATCATTTTTGTTGCAATTATTTACCAATGTCCCATGATCTGGAAATCTTGGAATCTGGATTTCCAGATCTTGAAAACTGTCATTTTCAAATGGTAGAATTATAAGGAAAAGAAAGTTCCTTTGCAAGACTTTTAAAATGGTCTGAGGGGAAACATCTGACATTACTAAGTGCTGAACTAAGCCAAGCTTCCTGCAGAAATCAGAAAAGTAAAAGTCAATCAGTTCACTTATGGATGGAGATGATGATGGCTCTAGGCATTCATGTGTAAGTCACTTGCCTTTACTAAGGAAAGGTAGAAGTACAAGCATATGCAAAAGCAAAGGTATAAAAAGCCCCACAGAGGTACTGATGTTGACTCTCCTGATGAGCAGTCATGAGGAAGTTCAGCCCAGGCCTCGAGATCTGCTGTAGCATTACTAAATTTAAAATTGGTTCAGGGGCAGGGGTGATTATCTTGCAAAGAGATAAACCTTAGTCTTATTGCAACTGCCTATGATTGCTTGGAAGCCCAAGGACCTGCCTAAGTCATTAAATCAGAGTAGCTAAAAGGAAGCAATGCTACACAATGGTGCAAGGCTGTGACAGTGTCAGATGGAGTGCCACAAGTAAATTGACCCAAGCGCAGTCAGTCTGGGCAGCAGATGGAATGGGGTTCAACAGAAGGAAGCTGCCTATGAGAGAAGTTAGTCTGGTTTGACCTAGAGAAGGAGTTATTCTCAGTCCTGGTGGGAAGAAAATGATCTTACTGTTCAGAGAGGCGGAGGCGAGTTGAGCAGGAAGAAGGGCCTTCTGTATAATGTCATATTGAAAATTGGTGGGAAGATAACCCAGGTTGTGCGAAGTTGTTGACTGAGGCAGAAGGAAGGGAGAGGGAAACACTTTCCTTCAGGGCAGAGAGGGCCACTGTGATATTCTCTTTACTGTTTTATTCATAAAAACTGCTCTACACTGATAGTAACAAGCTGGTATTTTCTGAACAGCTTTTGAGTTGTTGCTCCTAATAAGTTTGGAAGTGACTAGTTTCAGTACAGCTCCTTTGCTGGGACTACATCACTGTGACCAGCAGCCAGGTCATGCTGGTGCCAGGGTAACTGGGTTACATGAATCCCTTGCAGCAGAAGGAAACAAGCAAAGGCTTCATCTCCTTGCATTACTTGGGCACATGGTTGCATTTTTAGCTGAATTCCAAATGGCAGTGAAATGATGAGGGATCTCTGAGGGCATGTTAAACCACCCCATTAGAGCTGTTCTTTTGCAGAGCTGTTTTTGTCCCCTTGCTGCTTGCTTGCTATATTGAAAAGAATCTCCATGTGGCTCTCCATCATATTTTGGAGCTCAGGGAAGTTGGCCAGCCTTGGAACAACAAAACAAAACAAAACCTGATGTCATTTGAGATAGTGGAGTTGAAATTAGAGACAATTGCACATTGAAATAAACCTAGTTATAATTTTAGTGGTTGTGGTAAACAGACATGAGCGTAAGAACACGTCCATAAAAACCAGAAGACTCTCTAGAAGTACTACTGCCTAAAAATCTGAGTTTCCACATGGTTTACCAATATGATAACACAGCCCTATCCACTCTGTGTTATCATAGAGTAACCAAGGATGAGGAAGGATATTGGAGAGTACCAGCTGTTGCTACTAGATGATGTTGAAGCTGATTCAAGTGCCCATTGCAGAAGGAACAGTCAAGGGGTCTGGGAAAACAGCTGTAGGGCAGTGAAGTCGAAGGACAGAATAATATCACAGGCTTTCAATTTCCCTCTTCAATATTAAGTAGGAATAACTTGGGATATCTCAGTTGTGTTTCAGCCAGTGCGATGCAGTAAATAAAAGCTTCAGTGTGCAAAGTTCCCTCTTGAACACAGAAGCTTTCACAGGTCATGTGAGATGGCCTGTGAAGGCCATCAGAAGGCATGATGAGGCCTTTAGGTTTGACCTGTGTGCTGAGGAAGTGCAATCAGCTTGGTTTTCTGCAAAGAATTCTCAGCAGTTGCCTGTAGATCCCTCTGGAAGAGGATTGAACCTACTCTAGAAAACATTTCTTTCAGCTAGGTGTCACCACTGATACAGTATTTAGTATTTCTATTTCTATTTTTGGTACTCCCATAGTATTTCTAGATGCCTCCACTGTAGATCTTCTTTTCATTGTCAGGAAGCTGAGACAGACTCAGAGAGAATTTTTGAGGAATTGTGACAAACCAATATTATTAGCATTGATGGAGTCTGCTGTGGAGCTGAGGTTGTGAGGGTATGCTCAGGCTGATAGGTAACCTGACAGAGAAAATGGCTAGAGTCTGGCCGAAACTGATTTTGGCAACTGTCCAGAGCCTGCTGCTGATACTAAGCCATGCATACAGCGGCCATAGACCTTTTCGTGACATAGCTTTCATTCATTACTCACAGTCTGTTTCTTTCCTTGTCAGAGTTTGCCTATGGAGGGCATCCCTACCCTTTCAGTGGGATTTTCGAGATCACACCTGGCAGTGCGGTAGAACTTGGCGAGACCTTTAAATTCAAGTAAGGGTGCTTTTCCACATCCTCCTTCCACCTTGTAACCCCCAGTGTAAGAAGAAGTCTCCTCTAGAACTTTCCCTCTCCTCCTTACTGCCTTCTTACACAATCCTGGCTCAAAGGCAGCCCTGCGGGGATTTTGAAAGTGTACACCATACAGGGAATAGTGCTGAGCTGCCTTCTGCAGAGTTTTAAAGCATACTTACAAATGAAGGTAGTTCTCTTTCCCTGTTAGGTTTGTTTTCAGTGCTACAAGTTTCACATGTCAGTGAAAATGAGAATAACAGTATGTTACGCAGAGCCAGAGCACAGGAAAATAGAGCTAGTCTTTTCATGAGTACCACCTATTTATGGATATCACACAAAGTATTGGAGGTACTCTCCTATGTTTATTACTACTTTATTGCAAGGGACAGATTAGCTGCTGGAGGAGTCTGAGAACAGGCCACATTAAGACACTATTTAAGGTGTTCAGTCTTTGGGAGATGGGGCTTGACCTTCATAGATTGCCACTTGACATTAGGGGTGTTGGAGGCTTAGCCTTCTAGAAGATTGGACACTATAGAGTGAATATTGAGAGAAATGATAGGCTTAAGGTATATGCTTTTCTACAAGATTCTCATCTTAATTCTTCCCCCCTTGCCCCCACCATGAAAACTGTCTACATCATGGGCACTTCTGTCCTACTGGAAGTTTCTGCTGAAGGGCGAAGGACAGGGTGGGAAGCAAGCAGACCCCTAGAATTGAGACTTCCCAGGTGGTGAGCAGGAAGCTGTTAGGCTGTTGCTTGTGCTGTACCTGCTTTGTGGATAATTTGAGGATATTAGTCTGCTATTTTGTTAGTTAGGGTTTCTTTGTCAGCCTCAGATATGCATGCTTGTGTTTGAAGCCTAGCCTTCTTGCCAATGCCTTGTTATCTCCTTTTGTCTGGAGCCACATCAGCATCTTTACCGTATCTTTCCATGTCTCCTGTTGTGTGTTTTGTTTTCAACTAGAGAATCCATTGCCTTGGGCACCACAGATTTCACAGAAGAGGATGTGGATAAAATAATGGAAGAGCTGGGCAAGGAGTACAAAGGCAACGCATACCATCTGATGCACAAGAACTGCAATCACTTCTCTGCTGCTCTTGCTGAGGTTGGCATAGCTATTCTTTCTGTATGTGAGCATTACTGCAGACTTCAAGCAGCGAAGATCAGGGAAGTGGGTTACCACAGCCTGCAGGCCAGAGCCCATAGTTGGATCTACTGTCTCTGTCCTTAACAGTTTTGGAAGCCCTTTGCTATTTAAAAGGGTCAGTATGGTGGAGATGCAGCAGGTTGATTGCAGGTTTTGTCTAAACTATGTGGGAAATCAGGAGTCTGGGGAATCAGGAGTGTAGAGCCATGCATTTTAGCTTCTGAGCAGGAATTCGAAGGCCTATCTAGCATGCAAATTTGCACTTTTTTATAGCAAGAATACAAACAGCTTTATATGATCTGCAAAGGTCTTTAATGGCAAAGGAGTAAAAATGGCTTATCAGTGTTCTGCTAATACAAATTTATGATATTCATGAAGTAAGCGCCTTTTTCCTCATTTAATATATACCATTCACCCCCCCCCAAAAGGCACGGAAAAAAGTATTGAGAAAACATAGATTTTTTTTCTCTGTTGCTTATACATTTTAATGGACAAAAAATCACTGTGAATTACAATAGAGCAGTTATAAAACTGAATAGAAGTTATTTAAACTCTGCTAGATGGAAAAAACGTTGGTCATCTGAACATCAGAAGAATCTTGAAAAAGAAAAAAAAAAGTTAAAATAATTAGTTCCTGCCATAATGTGTCTTGTAATTTCCTTGTTGAATATCTTTGTAACTTCTGTCATAATGCTTATCTTACACCTCCTTGTTTTGAAAACAAACTGCTGTAGAATAGATTTAAAGTGAGGGAAATCCACCTGTGCCCTTATGAAAAAACAAACTGAAAGTAATTCCTGGGATAACTATAAGTTTTCCTGCAAGGACCTGCAGGTTTGAGGTCCCAACAATACCAGTGCTTTGCAGGAATACTCACTGCAGCAGTGGGCAAAGTGGAAGTATGCTGTGAATAATGTCAGAGGTACGGAGAAAGACATGTAATTCCACATACTGTCCCCAAAAGTGCTTTTGGGCATAGAAAAGGATAGGTGCATGCAGACGCAGGGAATCATGAAACAGCTTGTCAGAGGGGCTCTTTTCAAGGTAGGAACATGGCTCATGATTGCCCTGCAAATCCACAATGCAATTTGAACTTGCAGAAGGCAGATAGTAGGCAAGGCAAATGCGTGCTTGGTAAGGCTTGCACCCCCAAATGCAAAGGTGAAAAGTTGACTGTCGGGGTTCAAATGTGAGCATGTAAGAATATGCTGCTGATGCACAGACACATGGTACAGGTACAGTTCCTGAGGACAGGTTCTTTAGAGAAGCAGCAGGTTACAGTGATGCTTTGATAACAGTAGCTTGAGGATCAGAGGAAGGTCAGAGTAGTTTTTTTTTTTTCTGTGAAAGTTTTCTGCTCCAGGTTCTTATCAAGTCTGATGATACTATTCAGTGCTGAGTGTCAGGATCACACCATGCCACTGTAAAAGATTCTGAAAAAGCTATTGCTGCTCAGCCCATTCACAAACAGCAGATCCCTCATTTGACATTCCACCAGCACCTTCACCATGGGAAGGGAGAAAAACATCCTTGAATGAGCACCTGAACTGGAAAATAAGTGGAATGAGTCAAGGAAATCACACTTTCTTTCTTAATCAAGGAACCAGAATGATCACCATATAAAGAAACTCTTCAGCAGCTTGCTTTGGGCCACACGACACAATTATTAAAGTGTGGCTTTCAAGCACCAGAGAAGATAACTCCTCTTATTCCCTTGTAGTCTTAACAGTGTTGGGACAGCAATAATGTCAGTGGATTCTATGAAGTCTTTTGACAAGATACAAAGATAATGTTTATTATTAGGAAATGGATTGAGAAGCATTGGTTTGATTCACCTTGAAGACTGCTGATGTTGCAACTTTTTCTGAGGACTGCAGCAACAGAAGGCCACTGTTTTACTCTTATCATGTCTCTGCTAATTGTTCTTGAAAGGAGTATGATTTCTTTCTGATCTGTATGCATAATTTAAGTACCACAGAAAAGGTCATAGCCCTCTGTATGTTTTAGCAGTTTCTCAGCTTGGAGTTATTCATTTGTCTCACAGCTGCTGTAAAACCACGCTACATATATATTAAAAGAGAAGAGCAGGCAGGAGAAGGGTGAGCCTGTGTCAGTAGGACCATTTTGGATCCCTAAGAACACTGTTTGAGAATCCCTAGGAGCCCCCAGAACAAAACGTGGTTCAGAAATACTTGGGTGAACTGGGAGGAATTCCATTTGAGTCAGCAAAAGCTGAATTTGGCTGCAGGACTGCTAAACTTGCTCTGAAGAGTGACCTGAGGGATGGCAAAGCAGAGTTAAATGTCCCTATTCACTTCCTAAATGATCACATCATTTTCATTTCTATCTAGAGAAAACTATCTAAAAAGACTAGAACTGACCCAGTGGTTAGTGAATGGTACACACCCACATGTGATCTTTCTTCAGAAGGTTCTTTAAGGCCATCTGGACTTGAAGGATTGCAATCCTTTGAGGAAAACAGATTGGCATTTCATTATCCAGCTTCCTTTTATACTCATTAATTCTTTTCACTCCTTTAGTCCTTTACATATTAAAGGATCCATTCCCTCTGTGCTCAGCATTTTGAATCCAAGAGACAGAGCTCAGATGCCATTTGCGTAAATGGCTGGAACTCAAACTAATCGTTAGAGCTGAACTTGAGTTTTCCGAGTAAACATTTTTGGTTGAAAATAACAACTCATTGAAAGTAGAGCTTTTAAGAGGGATCTACCTTCCCTCTACCCGCCTTTAATAAAACTTGTAGTAGAAGAAGTGTTGTGGGTTCAAACAGAGCTTTTAACTGGAGAGGGGCACACATTTTCAAGTGACAAAAAGCTCCCTGGATGAAGAGAAGCTGGGGTGTGGGAGAGCAAGTTGGACCAAAGATTTATTCCAACTTGCTCTTTTCTGCTGTGTTCCAGCAAGGACTCTCCCGAATACTAGCCATGAGGCATTCTGGAGTAGGATGTCTTTCTGTCTCTCCTGTGGGAAGCATCCCACCTCAGCAATTTACATGAAGAGAGATAATACATTTTGGCAGGAGAAAAGAGAAATCCTAAATTGAAATTAGCATGCTCGCAGTTTTAGAAACTCATTTTTAAAGTCATGGGATTTGTGGAAGTTTCCAGAGGGAAAAAAAAAAAGAAACTATTTGGGGGATTGAAAGGGGGGGTTGGTTTTGCTCTGAGGTGGCCATAGAAAATAGGCCTGGGAGATAACAAAGTGAGCTTGGACTCATTCTTCTTTGACATAGGAGGGGATGAGAATCTTCTAAGCACCTGAGGTGATTTAGATCAGCATTGGAAAATCCTTTAACATCCTAGATAGGGCGGGCCCCTACAGGTAAGGATTATAGACTCTGTCACAACCAAATGCTTTGCAGCCACAGATTGTTTCAGAGGTCTTAGTGCCACAGTGCTAGGATCTGCACCCTGGGAAGTAAATAGCTCCCAGCCTCCTGGAGTTGGCAGGACTCTCTCAACTGTGATAGTCCAAAAGGAGGTCGCCCATTGGAAATACCCTGGTGATTAGCATGTGGGGTCTGCACAGTGAATTCTGCAACTTGATGATTATTGAAGACTAAAGGAGGCATGTGGCATACCAACTATTGATGCTGACACCATGGATTATTAAACCTGCAGGCCAGATTGAATTGAAAAGCTTGGGAAAGCCACACAAAGTGAATCTTTCTGGGAGGCACTGGGTGATCTTGGTACAATTAGGCTTGCATGTGGATCACATCTAGGTTGGACGCTAGGGTTTCTTTCCCCTTCTCTGTGTATTATGGGTAAAGAGCTGTCTTAGTGATAGTAGGGATGGGGAGGAGGAGAGGATTTGTCCTTGTGTCAGTGTTATAGCAGCCAAGGCAATATGCATCTCCTGTAACTGAGCTGCAGTGTAAGGTATCTCTGCAACTGGTATTAGAGCTATGTCTGATAGATATTTCTTTGGTGGTGTGGCTGCCTTGGTTGTCCTTTGTCACAGAGGTTGGAGTCTTGGTGGGAAGAAAGGGAGCTTGCTTTACTGGCATAGGGCATGCAGCTGCACTGAACTACTAGCAGCTGGGAGCCAGAGCGTATCCTTTTCTCTCCAGCTATTCGCTTTTACTTTCTCAAACAAGGCAAAACTGATGGCACATATCAACTTACCTCAGAGTACTCTTTTCCTTAAAGGAGTTTGACTTTCAGCAAATTCTCTGAAAGAAGTAGGTTTGCTGAGTCACAGAAACAAGAGGGCAGCTTTTTAACCATCAATGAATAATTCAACCCTAAAGCTTTTCAAGGCTGTCCCCAGACACATGTGAGCCCTGGCTATAATGTTATTTAAATCTAGGAAGCTTTTCTTAGCCTGAAAAAGCTATTGGAGAGAAAGGATTAAACACCAGAAAAGAGAACTTCAGATGTCATTTGTGTCACAGTCGGAAGAACAATGGCTCTTACAAACTAGACTTCAGCATGTCCTAAGTAGCCAAGTAATCCCCATGGTTTCCTTAGTCAACAATTCCTTTTTGTTTGACTCTTTTGTGATGAGGAGAGAGGCTTTGTGAGAAAGGTGTTTTGCTATATAAAAGCACTTGTGCCATTCTGTTGTAGTGGGGACAGAACACTTCAGTCAGATAATAAGGGTCGGGATGGGGGGGGGGGACACGAAATAACCCTCAGTTCTTTCAGGGCATGAAAGAACAGCAGGAAAGGTTTATTTCCTGGTGCCTGTGTCAGTCCTCACTGAAACTAATGGAAAGATGTTCTTGATGTCACTAGCCTTGGAATAACATTAGCTCTACGGGGAGCAGGCTGTGCTTGTTTGCTGTTTTTAAATACCACACACATTTAGAAGAAGTTTATTAATAAAGACATCTTGCATCCATAAGTTATCCCCATGGTTTCAGATGGATGTCATTTTTCTTTCATTTCTGCCTGCAAGTATGCATTGTTTGACTGCATGCTATTTAAGCAACTGCTATATTACATTCCAGATGTGGCTCATTTGCAGGAGAGGAAAAAAAAAGAGGTTTCTAGATGTAGCTTGTAAACTAGTTCAATTTATGAAGTATTTGGAGACCCCTTGGAATGAAGGCTGCTGTAAAAGTATAAACTTCTTTTCCATCATCAACATTTCTACCCTTACTGTCCTGAAGGAGTCTTCTAGCCTAACAAAAACGCTTAGAGCAATAACCCAGATAAACACCTTTCAGCTCTCTTAGTCCATCTCTTAGTCCCCATCTATCTGCTTGCACAGGAGAATGGTACTAGATGGCAAGTAATTTGATTCAGAAATCAGCTGTCCCCCAAATGGCAAATTATTAGCACATCATTTCAATTTTTTTGAAAATGGTCTGATTTTTGCCATTTATGTCTCTGCAGTTACTCCAGGTTTTCACTTAAAAGTGGTCTATCTAGCCTGGTGGTGGTGTTAATATGGATGTTTTGCACTATCTATTTTGCAGCTTGCTTTATCTGCTTTTTTTCAGCTGTCTTCCCAAAACCAAAAGCCCTGTGTCCTTACCTGTTACAAATAAACATAATTCCTTGGAGCTAAGTCAGTTCTTACCATCTGGGGAACTAATCTCTAGTCATGTCACCAGGAAGCCTTGAAGTCTATGTGTGCATGGGAACAGATGCCTCCTTTTCACAAATGAAGACAGCAAGGAAAAGCCCTGTACTTTTCACCAATGTCAGTTGATAAATGGAATGTGTCGGAAGAGTAAATGAACACCTAGTGTGTTGATAGGTTTTTGAGGACTGGAAGCGTAGCATGGTAGTTCAGTGAACTATGGATAGCAGAAAGTCTTCTTCTGTTCCTGGAGTGTCTCTCTCTTCTCATCATGTCCTCGTCCTCAACAACTTGCTGTTTACTAATATTAGGAAACAATGCTTGAGACTGAAAAACAGGCTTTTCTTGGTTAGCTATTCAGAAAAAAAGATGCTATCTGTGTCCATCATTCTATTGGCAAAGCTTGGCATAGTCATGTTCATCATAGCCATAACACCTGAAAGGATGACCATATGAGGCACAGCTATTCTCAGTCATTGGTCTGGAAACAGGACCTGCTAGAGGAAAAGAGTTTGTTTTTGCACCATGAAGAATGGCATGATTATACGAATGAATTACAGTTGTGCATTTATTTGGTGAGAGAGCCATTATTTTAAATGTCACCAACAAGCCTAGA
Source organism: Rhea pennata (assembly GCF_028389875.1). Taxonomy (NCBI): domain Eukaryota; kingdom Metazoa; phylum Chordata; class Aves; order Rheiformes; family Rheidae; genus Rhea; species Rhea pennata. The sequence continues at coordinate 13,467,538 of NC_084667.1, read as the reverse complement.
CTTAATTATATTCTTCTATGGTCATCTATTATGAAGCCGCTTGCTGCCTACCATGTCACCCTGCAGCTGCTGGCTGTACTTCTAAGTGTTGATTATAAGGGCTTTCAAGCTCAGAGCAGCTACAGCCTTGCTGCAGGTACATAATTAAATAGTGATGCCAGTCATAGTTTGGCTCTGAATGTGGTTCATCAAGATGTCATGTAGTCACATTTGCAGCCACTGTCCCTTTCCACTGGAGGCCTGGTCAGTGAAGGTAAAACAGCACCGTAAGTGCTGAGGTGTTGTAAACTAGCTGTCTCATTTGGCCCAGAGCGACTCCATCTTCTCTGCCCTTGGCATCTCTCTGTATGGAGACTCCCACGAGGAGGCAGCTCTATCCCACTGCCATTGGGGTGCAGAGATTTGTCTGATATGTTCCCATTAGCATCATAGGGGGAGCAAGACTGTTGGTATGAGTGACCTATCACTCTTCTTACCACTCTCCCTTTTCCTTACTCTTGGCTAGTCTCAGTGAGGTGGTGCAAATGTTCCTTCTGCTTTATCTGGGAGGAATGCCAGCAATCCCAGGGAGAGCTTGTATGAGAGGCAGTGTCCTGCCCGCTGTGGAACAGAAAGGGATTGCACAGAAGATCAGGGGCATTTTAGACAGCTGCTTGGATTCATTTGAAAGGCTTTTACCCTTCTTCCCTTTGCCTGAGGATACTATCTCCTAGAATAGTGTTAATATGGATGTTTTGCACTATCTATTTTGCAGCTTGCTTTATCTCATCCTAGCCTCATTACTGAGCTCATTCATCATCATCTACTATTTCTCAGCTGCTCCCTTTCCCCTGTAAGACAGAGGCCATTTTTGGCTCTACTGAATGTGAACTGCATGCAGCTTCATGGCCCAGTGCCACTTAGTCTATTCTGTTGTCTCTACAGGCTAGTTATATTCCCTAAAGTGTAAATTGTAGTTTTTACCCTCTAACTATACAATAAATCAATTTTAAGCAATTGATTCTAGCATGCCAAATACACTAAGGTGAGACTGTGCTTTCAGATGTGTTGCAAAGACTTGCATCTCTTTCAGGAATGTTATTTTGCATACACATACCCTATGCATCAGCCAATAAGGAATGCAAAGCTAGAGTAATACTCCTTGTTGAGGTACTTAAATTACCCTAGCTCTGCCAACACTGGGCACTAGTGCTAACAGTTTAGCTTTTGCAAGGTGATAAAAAACAGTCTTCCTTTGTATTGGGTTTATGGTTTATTCCATATTTGGCCAAGTACTAATTTTATTACATTGCCATGCTTCTGTTTTTACATATGTTTTCTGGCTGCCCTAACAAACCCTGCAAGCTTTGCCTGGGCAGATGTGCTAGTTTGTATATAATGGCCTTTTTGTGAAATTATAATCATAGAATCATAGAATGGTAAGGTTGGAAGGGACCCCTGGAGATCATCTAGTCCAACCCTCACCATAGCCTGTACAGGGATTGAACCCACGACCTTGGCATTAGCAGCACCACACTCTAACCAACTGAACTAAACCTGCCCCAATAAGAATCTGTGCCATACTACCTTGGCCTCATAGGAGTCAACTCATGCAAAGACTGTGGAAAGACTCTAAAAGCTTTGCTCCTACAGTGCTGTGAGAAACATGTCAAACTCCTTAGGTACCGGAAAAACCCTTTGCATTTTCTAAGGTAGACTAAGGGAAATATTATACAACAGCACAATGGATACATGCCTTATGTGGAGGCCGCCTCAATTTTAGCATAGCTGCTATGCGAGTGGCAGTGGGTGGTTTAGTAGATATTCAGTGCTGAACTCTCAAAGGCTCAATGTCCAAACAGAAATTGGACTAGTTCAAATTTTGTTTGAGAGACTTAACATTGCCACTGCACATCTTGATTTTAATGGATGGGAGCATTATGTAGTGCATTTGGGAGAGACTGTTGAGGTATATCTGCCCCAAACGTATGTAACAGCTAGTTGCAGTTCTGACAGACCAAAACAAGAGATCAGGCTGCCTACCCTCTTCATGAAGGGCGGTCTGCATTTCTTCTGAGGTTTGAAGGAGGGGTTGCTCTCCCCTCAGACTTTGGACATCTGTAGAGACAGCGATGAGCGAGGAGGAGTGGATCTGACTTCAAGTATGCTGACACATTAGTGGGGCAGCTGGACCCTTCTGGCCCACCGTCTTGGTAAATCTGGAAACGTCCTGTGTTCTTTGGCAGGGTAAGAGGTGGGAGAAGGAATGGATGAAGAGTAGAGTACACCTAGAAGGCATTCCTACTTTTCTACAGCCTGCCTGAGTTTAGCAATCACATCATCCTCAGAGTTCTGTCCCCATGGGAAAAGGACATCCATTTGCCACCAGTAGTTTAGGGTTTTGTAGTGGTGAGTTTAGTGAAGCCAGTAACTTCCAATACTCTGTCTGGAGACTGAGCAAGCATTGGTGAGAGTATTATTCAGAACACAGTTTGTGGCATTAGTATTATGCAGACTTCACTGACTACTGTTTTGTCAATTGTTCTCTATAGCTTTGGCTCTGTAGAAAAGCCTGAGATCTATTTACCATGTCTTGCTAACTAGACTGCATCTTTTTCCTCTGTCTCACATTATCATCTTCAGTTTATTTTCTAGGTATCAAAATGTCCAAGGTGATTTTGAGGATATGCTTATAAACCTGAATATATCACTACTATTTAAGGAAACACTGAACTGGCTGAGAAGTGTAAGGTTGCAGAATGTAGGATGAGGAGAAAGAGTATAGGATTTAGGAGAAATTTAGATAACTGCATCCAAAGTGGAGATTCTAAAAATCTATGCTGTGCTAGAGCTATTAGAGCTCCATCAGAACTTACTTAAAAAATAAAAAAAAAAACTTTTTTCCTAAGTACCTTGTGTTACACTTTTGTGCATGGCCTTACTCACCCTAATTGTGTCATCCAGCACAGCTCAAAACCTATTGCATGCAAGAGCTTTCTCCTAGCATCTAGAACTAATCAGCCCTTCAACTTCTTTTGAAGGCTCAATCTGTTGGACTATCTCAGCTCATGCTTTCTATATGCTAATAGCCTCAAACTGCTCACAAAATATAGCACAGACTTTTACTCTTTGTTAAAACATAGCTAGAGAAGTAAGAGGACAACAGCAGGTCATTGATTAGCATTATCCTCCAGAAGGCAGAAGATGGGATTTAAACCTGTGTCTCCCAGCTGCTAGGCTAAAAGTGCTCCCCCAGCCACAGTAAATCTTTAAGGTCTCATTGAGTGACTATGTGAATCCTAGATTTTAGGGCATTTTGGGGAGGAAAGAGTCATTGGTTGCTGTCCTTACTCCCAGGGCTGTTTGTTCATTTTACCCAGTGACTGTTTAGTGCAAAATGGTGTGGCTTAGGATGTTCAGAGGCTCTTTTTATATCCCAAATTAGTTGCTTCTTGATGAGTTGAAATGCTGGTGTGGATTTGACAGCTGCCCAGAAATAGCACCCAAACTGTCAGGTTCCATTTCTCCCTCACATTTGGCTTCTGCCATGAATGTCTGAACTGCTATTTCCACTTGAATCTACAGATGCCAGCTGGGTCATCTGCAGCTGTTGTGCAGAGTCCACAGAAGAAACTGTAGCTATGAGAGACTCATCTCTCTATCATGAAGTGCCACACAGTGGAAGCTGTAAGTATGTGCAGCCTCCAGAGAATTTCTGCCAGAAATGGGAATTGGTCTCTCAGTAGGTAATTAGAAGCTACACCCACTATCCCATAATGCTGGATTTCAGTCTGTGGTAGTGAGGATCTCAGCAGGGTAAGCAGAGAATCTTCAGGGACCTCGCAGTGAGGGAAAGATGAGGAAAAGCTATGCTCAGCAATCTCCTACTCATGAGAGGCTTGTAAAGCTTATGGAATCCCTACCTTGGCTGAAGTGCTTCAGATTTTCTTGCTAGTAGCCCAGCCTCTCAGGTACTCCTCAGGGTTGCCCATCTCAAACACTGTTCTGCCTCAGCTAGATGTCTAAGCTATAACTAACTCCTGATATATTTTTCAGACTTACATTTCACATAGGCTTAGCCCTTTCGTCTCCCTGTTTGCTTCTTAAAGATTCTTCTCCAGTCAGCCAGATACCGACAGGGTCAGCTGCTTTCTTGAGAAATGTCAAGGTTAAGCTCCGCTAAAGGTGTATTACATTTTCTAGAGTGGTGGGTTGGTATTTCCTGAAAGGATGATAGCAGGTTAATTTGATTTGATGGTCAAGACCAGTCATTCCAACCCGTAACAGTTTATCTGCTGAGCCTGAAAAGACAGGCGCATGACCTTTTGCAGAGAGGATTGTCTCCTTGAAGAAAAACACTTGTTTGGCAAGTGCGATACCTAAAAAAGAATTCTGCCAGTGGAAACAATTGGTGGTTCCAGCGTTATGATGTGAATTGTTGTTCCAGTGTGCAGTTTTCATTCAATAATTGCTCTGAAGAGCTGCAGTAGGTAGATTTTCTGTGGATCTAGATACAATTGGAAAACACCTACTTCATCTTGCTTGTACTGCTTTATTTAAGCTTCGCTGGCTTAAATCTCATTACAGTCAGGTTTATTTGATGTTTTTCTATTAACTATGTAGTGCTGGATACTGCAGGACAACAGACTTCACAGCAAGGAGTTGAAAAGAGAGGACCAGGCTGTGGTGTTATTGGCATTCCCTACAGTTGCCTTTCTGCTCCTGTTGAGCCTCACGCTCTGCTCTACAGCAGTGCCGAGGCTGAACTGGCAAGAGACAAGGACAAGCCAGACTGAGGAAAGGGAAACCACTTTGACTTCATCAGTATTTTTAATCTTCTTAAACTGCCCTTTGCTGATTGATAGCCTGCTGCCCACATATCTCTCAGTTCTTTTTATGGCTCTTCCTTGCCTCACTGATTCATTCTGGGTGAAGAAGCTCCTATAAACAAAAAGAAAAGTCCTCAGCATCACTTCCAGACTGAGAAGTGTTATTTCAGTTGCCAGGGATCTGCTTAGGAAAGAAAGCCAAATCTTAAAACAGTATTGCCATTCCAGGCACTCTTACCTTTTACTGTTGCTTCTGCTAATTTTCCAAAGCATCATTGTTATCCTAGTAATATCTGTGGGAAATTCTTAATGGCTTATGACTGCTTGAGAACTCAACTCACATACATGCACACATCACAAGCAATCTAAACAGAGTCATTATCTGCATTGGTAATATGTTGCCTAAGTTTCTGAAGAGGAAGAAAGAGAAATGCTACAAAATCCAGAGGCAATTCTACTGCATTTGTTGGCTTTGGCTCAGGTTCACTGCTTCGGTAGATAAAACTTTAAAAGTGTTGTGCAATTCAGCATTCTTCTTCTGAAAATGATCAGAAGTGTCTGATGAGAACATCAAATGGATCAGCAAATTTTCTATGAATGAGTCTAACATGCAGGTGGAGAGGACCTATGTTTATGACAGACTCTAGCAATGGAAACTAGGGCTGCTAATAAAGGAATTGCCCCAGAATACAAATTCTTAAGACTAGAGATTCATGTGGTTGAGTCTGAGGTTAAGTAGAACGCAGCAGTGATAAGGACTGCAACCAAAGTTCTCAGGTTGTAATTTATAAAGTAGTGGGTAAAGAACAGGGGTCTGTGCTTGCAAGTGATTTTAGCAGTCAAATCATTCTGTTCACTCTCTGATGCCTAATAATAATGTCTTCAATTTCACATACTGATTTCTCCACTTTGAAACAATGCATGCCAATGTAAAGTGAGTTCCCTAGTCAAATTAGCACAGTCACAGTTTTGATTTTTTCCACACCTTACTGGAAATTCCATGCTGCTGGAGTAAGCTAATTTCCTTGGGGTAAGCTAATTTCCTTCCTCAAAGTGACTATTGGAGCAGGACTTTTTTTTTTTTTTTTTTGTCAAGGATATGCACATGAAGGGTCTACTGGGCATTTGCCATAAGAATTACAGTGCTACATGGCCCATTCAAGGACTGTGTTCGTTGTACAGAAAACCTGAAAAAATTTTTAAGTATCTAAACAATACATTTCCATAGTTAGCAGCAGACATCTCAACAAATATTCTCTTCGGTGATGACAAACAGACACCCTATTAGTTTTTGCAGCAATTAGTATTTAATTAGCTAAGTATAATTTTAAACTGGGAGAAGGTGGGAGGAAGAGCAAGGGAATTTATTACCTGCCTAAGATGCAGTATGGACAACTCTGGGACCACTGAGCCACATAAAACATGAAACAAAGTCTGCAGGGTAGAATTTCCTCTCCTCTGTCTTGCTCTAGAGCAGACAGCGGTGGGAGGGAAGGAGAACTCAGGTATTGTGACTGTTGTAGCTGCCTCAGACTGCAGGCTCTAGTATGCTTGTGTAGGGCCATACAGGCAGTATATTTACTACAGATCGATTCTTGAAGCATCCCAGCTGGTTACTTCCACATGCTCTGTCTGTGTCTGGTAAGGGAAATGGTAAAATGCCAAGGGAAATTTTCCTTATGTGGCCTAATCCAGATACAGCTACTAAAATCTGGCACCTGTGCATATATGTGGCCAAATGCTAGAGAAGAAAGGTCTGCAGTATGCATCAAATTGTTTCATTCTACTGAATATGATATGACTGCTAGCAAAAGAATATATTTGCTAGCAGCATGTAACCCAAGTCAATGCCATGAGCATGTATGATGAAACATGGGCTTTATGAGATGCTGGGCATTTATGCTTGTTGCTTTCTTTCTCAAATTTAGGAAATACTATACAAAGAAAAATTAAAAGACAATGTGCTACAATAGGAAAAGGACCATTAGATACTGTGATTAGTGCTATTTTGTGGCTTGACTGACCTGGTGTGTTAGTATGAGGGAAAAAGTGAGCAGAAAGAATAGCTTTCCAGGCATCTTCATTCACCTAATCAGGCCCAGCTGTCAGACTCCTCAAGGTCCAGCCAGCAACAGCCTGAATCTTTTTCTAATATTTTTGAGCAACTTGCAACATGAGTGTCATGGTCTTAATTGAGAGGCACCAGCTAGGCCTTTCTTCTCACCCCTGGACTACCTGGAGAACAGAGCAGCCAAATGAGTTGAGGGCCACAGACTGTATTCCCCTGTCTCCTCTATGTTGCCGATCAAGGGCTGTAGCTGGCAGGGCTCTCTATGTGCGTCTAGTAGGCTAGTCACTTGAGTCTAAAGCTGTTTCTGACTGCAAAAGATACACTCTGTTTTCAAACAGCTATTTTCTGAGCAATGGAGAATTCATGCTGCTGAGATGGTGATGCTGATGGGGATAACATTGCCACCATATGTATGTTTTGGTACTATTAACCATGCTCCTTTCCTGTTTGCTCCACAGATCCTATGTGGGAAAGAGATCCCTCGCTGGGTAAACCGCCTGGCCTACTTCAGCTCGTGCATCCCCTTCCTCCAGAGCTGCCTCCCCAAGGAGTGGCTGACCCCAGCAGCCCTGCAGAGTCACATCAGCCTCGGCCTCCACAAGGAGGAGCAGGGGGACACAACAGACGAGGAGTCTCCCTCCACCTCTGCAACCCCCTCAGCCTCAGGCACCTCGCGAACCTGTAGACATACTCGAGTCTAAGTTGTGCCCAGCATGCCCTCGAACACTATTCTCCTCTCTCTAGTACTATTTCTTTCTGATGCACCCTTTCGCACACCTTGGTTTCTCTCTCCTCTTTTTCTTTGCTTGAAAATGCAGCCGGAGGGAAGCCCCCTTCTACTCAGAGGGTGAAGCTACAGTCCCTTTTCGAAGGGCTGCCATGATTGTTGCTTGGCAAAATGACTGTGAATTTCAACACTGAGCTGAGGAGTGTGGTGACTGAACTGGATTCTCCTCCCAGGGCCTCTGTGCCCCTCGATCCACGGTGAACTGCTGGCTCTCTAGGGCATGAGAGCATGCGTATGGGCAAGGGATCACCATACTGTGAAGTTCCTTGTCTGGAACTGTTTTACCTTTCTATCTTTTCCCCCACCCACTTAAGCCTACCAGCCTCCTCTCCATTTTTGGCAGGGGTTGCCATTCCCCTGTGACATATTTCCTGCCAACACTTAATGAAGGAAGCTGAGCCAGAGCCCAGCTTTCTTATCTCTTAGACCAGCAACAAGCCCCAGTAAGCCCCCACCCTTTTGTAGTTATCAGGTTTCTAAATCATTTGAAGGACAAATGAAAGGTGCTGCTGTTCTACAACCACCAGTTTTCAGTACTCAAATTTAAAACCTTGAATGACTGCTCTACTCTTGAAAACAAAAACAAAAAGAACCTAGAAAATAAATGTGTTACCATGACTTTTCTTTGGGATCAAAAAAGAGGATGGAGCGAGTGCTTAGAGGCAGCTACCGAGTAGGTGCAGAGACGACTGTTTCCCATATCAGTGCTCCTTAGCACAGACCCCTTTCAGTTCCCCTACTTCTAGGCAGTGTTCCTCATTCGCTCTCTTTCCCTTTTCCCCTGGTAGGGGAATATCTCTCCTTGTTGCAGGTTATACTTTGAGGAATGGCCCTCTCAAGCAGTAGGGTGAGGAGAAGGAATTTGCTGGTAAGTTCAGTATTTCTGTCAGCTTTTCCTCCTGCACTCACAGACCTAAAACAAACGACCCTCCCCCAGGGTATCTTTGAGCAAATCCAAGAAGATAAAAACTATGTAACTGGTGAACCCAAAGAATGTCCACTAGGGCTATGCCAGGAAGCATGGATGACCCTTCCCACGTGTGGGCCACCAAGGTGCCTTCTGTTATGTGCACTATTTCAGTGGCGTGAAAAATGGGCACAGCTGGCTCACTGGTTTCTCCAGGCTAGATCTTGAGAAGAATCTGCCTGGTCCTTGTATATATTTATTCTCATTCTGATGGCTGAGGAGAAAGCTGAGGAGGAGAAAAGGACAGATGCAGCAATTCTTCCACTGAGTTACCTAACCAGAAGTTCTACTCAGAAGGTGCAGGAGAGTACCAAAGGGGAAATCCAGGCCGCCTTTCTCCCTTGCAACTCTTTTGGCTACACAAAGGAGGATGTATAGAGCATTGACAGGGGGCTGCCATTTTAGGAACGATGTTCTCAACAGCTCCTACCAAGTCGTAATTTCCTTCCTCCGTACAGAAAGAAACCCAAGCCATGTTTTTTTCCCTTTTATTGGTCACAGTGAGACCAAGAGCATGCTAAGTCAAACCAGCTGTTTCTTTAGCTCAGGTATGCAGAGGTGCGTCCTCTCAGGGTGGAAGGTCCTTATTATAAGCAGCCCTGATCTACTCTTTTCTGCACTTAGTGGTTTGTTATGTGTGTGCGTGCATATGCATGGGCATGCAGGTACACGTGTGCACAGAGAAATGAAGGAAGATAAAGCATGATGTGAAGTTATTGGAAGGAGGATTAGAGAAAGCTGTCAGACTCTAAGGGAGGCTTAGAGGCTTTAAGATCATCTATTGGTTGGAAATACAACTGTCAGAGGATGGTCAAACTCCACCTCCTCCTGTGGGAATGCATGTTTGTGCAATAAAACCTTTACAACATGCCCCCATTTTCATCCTGTGAACAAATTGCTGCAAGTTCTGCACAGAACGAAAATCATGTTCCTTATTAACCTCGGCTACTCACAGCCAATACTGCATTATGAGTAATTTTACAACTCCTGGTATCCAGACATAGCACCCTTCTTGATCACCTTGGTTTGTTTAGGGATGTTTAATAAGATTTCTGTCCCGTTCTCCATTCTGCTGCCCAGAAGCAACATTATGCAATGTACTGTTGCACTCTCTGTATCTCTGCAGTTATGGTCATTGTAGCCTAAACCGGCAGTGCAAGCTCCATTTTTCTGAAGTTCCCAGGTGCCCACCAATAACCAGCAGCGCATTACATGCAGTGGCTTTTACAATGCCTTTTTAAGGTCCGTCTCTGGAGGGAAGTGAGAAGAGGCATTCCCAGTGCTTTTTCTCAGGTGGGGAAAAGTGCGGTCGTAAACAGCTAGCTCCTGATGCAACAAAAGCCAGCCAGTCATCACCCTAATGTTTCCATTCTGCACCTGAGCTCCAAAAACCATCACGTACTGAGGGCAGAACTAGGGATCCAGTGGCACAAGTTTCACAAGGAAAAGTCTCTCACAGTATTTCAAAAAGTAAAGCACTCAACTGGCTGTACTGTAAACCAGGCAGGCAAGCTGCATTCAACACCCTTGGGGAGATGGGTATGTGCTTGAAGAGCAACCACTGGGGCAAGCGGTCAGTATTATAAAAAACAGATGTTTATCTACTCTGTTTGGCAGTCTGTTTATGGTAATAGGAGCCACAATAAGGATGACGAATATGAAACCTCTGCTGTAAGTCAAAACCAGAATACGTTCCAATCTTCAAAAGGATTTCTCCCTACCCCTCTCTGTTCAAGATTATTGACCAATAATGACAAGAACAAAGGGACACTGTGGAAATAAAACATACATTGATGATAGCTTTATCTCTGTAATTTAACAGCATTTTAGATTATTAAAAATGGAGACATTTTTGAAGTCTAATTTACTGTTCATCTCTGGCACAGTCTGTTTCAGGCACTTTTCTTATCCTTCCAAACACCAGATTTGACTGCTGATACTTAGCTTCACATTCCCTTTCTCTTGCACATTCCAATTCTGCTGTTTTAGATTCTAAAACCATGGGAAAGTTTTAGACACCAACAGTTATCAATGAAAACAAAAGAGCAGTTTGTGAATCTTGAAGAGAATTTCCAGTAGCATTAACACCCACTCAACCCTTCTTCCTATTGCCAGGAGCTTTTAAAGTGGGGAGGGAGGAGGCTGCTGACTCTACACATGGGCATCAGCAGCTGTGGGTCATTTTGCTTACAGAGAGCTAACAGTAGCCAAGTGAGACAGCAAGAGTGAAGGTAAGGTAGAATATTATGAGAAAAGACAAACTGTTTCCAGGGAAAGTTAGGCTGAGAGGAAAGAGATAAGCAATAATCTCTTTTCTCAGCACTTCTGTATCTGTAACAGCGACTCTCTTAATTTCAGGATATTGTTCCTATGGGATGTTTTTGTCTTCCTCCCGAGTGATTTGAGACCTACAGCTCTCAAATGCTTACAAAGTTCAGAAAGAAATAGCTTTTATTTCAGAGACCCTGTGTGAATTAGTCCATGAGTCTATGCTCTGTGACAAGTTCATCCCAGTCTTTGCGCAGTGCAGAGAGGAAAACAGCTGTCCTCTTGCTGTCATCACTCCCAGCTGAGAGTTTATGTTTCTGTAATTCAGGCCCATGCTGGCTTCATGTTTCTGATGTATGCAAGAAGCAACCATATCCTACTATATTAATCTTTTTTTTTTATTATTCTTCAGTTCTGTTTGTTTGTCTTTAGTGTGGAAAGGCTTCCAGAAAAAGTGGTCACTGAATTGCAGTAACACTAGTTTTGGCTTGTTGTTATGTATGTATGTTTGACTTTCCTTTCTAGTTTGTGTATGCGTGGTGGCTTGTTGGCATGTTCAGAAAACTTAAGTAAAGCACCTCCACTGTACGCTTGGAGAAGACCAAAGGAAGTAATCATCAGAGTTGCATTTTCCAAAATTTTTTAAATTACTCTGCGTTGAAGCAGCAGGTGCTGCGTTCCACTTTGTTAAAGGGAGAGCTTTCATTCTTCCAGTTCCACTCTGCCCTTCCCACAGGCTACCAGCACATGGCAGAGCCTTTGGCTGCAGTAATATGTGAAAACGACACAGCTTGTGCCTGGAGGATACTTATCTTATGTACTCTTATCCCCCAAACTTCAGCACTCTACAGCTGCGCATGTAGCTGTGGCTGAGTAGTGCTTGAGAGGATGACAGAGCATACGCAAATACAACCAGGAATGAATGATTTATGGTTCCGAGTCTCAGAGCAGACCATCCTTTAATACTGTTATAGCTACCTAGTTTTCAGGGGGCTATAAAAGCTTCTGCATCTGTTGGTTTAGTATTTTATTTTAGTGATTAATTCCAGTAGTCTCTGGTTGCAGGCTAAATGGGGCTGTTTTTCACGGGGTTATGCTTCTTATGGCTGTGGCTGTGTCCCACAGTTGATTAACCTGTCTGCTTAGGAAGAGGAGACTCACAGTGCAGCCTTTTCCAGAGCTCATCTGCGTGCTCTCTCTTCTCTCCAGTTGCCATTATGATTTTTGAGCTCTTGACTCCTCTGTCACATGACTGAAATGAACCAGGAAATACAGTGTGATTGGGATGAGGGATAAAAGTGCAAGCAAACAGATTGTATAACCATGGCAATCTTATTTCCTTAGGAAACCAGACCAAATGAAAGACATTGTTAGTCACTTGACCTTGAGGACTGCTTTCACGGTGAACTTTGATGGCAAATTCAAAACTACAGCACAGCCCTCAATGAAGATGTGTGTTCACATACAAAAGCTCGTGAGTGTGTATGTGTGCGTGTGTGTAGCTTAACAGTGTTGGGACAACTTGCCTTTTGCTACAAGCTAGCTATGTTCTGGTCATTGACTGCGTGAATACTAACACAGCCCTCAGGTCTCACTAGGGTGCGTAGGAGTTGCATGTGTTTCTCACCAATGGCACCCTCATTGCTTATCAATCCTGAATGGTAATGTCCCCCGCTATTCCAGTCCTGCTCTCCTTCCCAACCCTGCCAGGGCATCACAACTGTAAGCTGCAGAAGCCACTTGCTTTCCTGACATGCCTCTGTCCCAGATCAGGCCCTCAGTTCTGCAGGCTGGCTTTAGAGATGTGTGAAGCGAGGTGAAATCCCTAGGTCTGAGGAGACTCAGTCCATCTGAACCAGGCAGCATTTGAATGTTTTTGCAGAGGGGTAGATTTTTGTCTTTGACTCCCACTTTGCCCAAGCCAAGTTCTTTTGCCAAATAATCACCCTGCTGAAGCACTTTTATCGTTGATCACAGAATCACTTCAGAACACACAAAAATTTCAAGAATTTGAGTCAAGGGCTCTCACCTGAAGGTCACGTTTTTTTCAGTTCAACATAAAACAGACAAGTATATTCAGTGAGCCTATTAACCCTACACATTTGAAACATGTTTCTGATGCTGGAAGTCTTTACATAGTACATATGAATGTGCAATCCTAAATTTTCTTTGGCCCCCAAATTACAGTATCTAGAGCTCACTGAACAAGAAAAGGCAATCCTCAGCTTGCTGACACATGGAACAGCACTCTCTTCACTGCTGGGAATGCTGCAGAAACTATCAATGCTCACATGGATTTTTCTTCATTATGCACAGCATGAGCTTTTGTTTCATCCCAAACGATTCGCTGCAGGCTTTTCCATTTTTTTACCTCCCTCTCTGACAACCATTCTCTGTCACCATGGGGAAACATGTTCTTTCTTTCACCTTCAAGACTTTTGAAGGGAGCTTCTCCTGAGGGACTCCCTGTGGTAAACCACCTGGCCAAGTGGTAGCACTGAGCTCCCTGTCAGCCTCGGGGTTACCTGGAGAGCCTTTTTCTCTCTAGTCTTTTGCTGTTTTTTTTTTTTTCCTAGTTTCTGTGGCTTCAAAGGTGTCTGTACTGACACAAAACTCTGCTCCCTCTCTGCATGCACACATCCAAAAGGAACTTTATTTTAATAGTATACTTCAGGGTCAGGCCTGAGTTACTGCAGTTTTGTGCATGGTACTTTCACCCTAAGGGACTATGCTGTAGCAAGTAACTGTATTTTCACTGTCCTAGAATACAGACTGAACTACCAGTCATTAATGCAATATTACATTCTCTTTAATATAATAAGATATAATAATACCTATGCAATGGTTTGTGCTATTAGTAGTAAGGTGCCATCGTAGGTGCCAAAATAATGAACACCAAGAGTAACAGTATAGAGCTTAGCAGCCCTGAAGACAAGAATGCCAGTTATGGCAGAACACATACAAACACATAGCAAGAATAGGATGTCTGAACAAACGAGTTTTCAGGAGGAATAAAGGGAGGGCGGATTTCACTCCATATGCCATAGATCACAAATAAAAAATAAAAGGAGCAGAAATCTCACAGGAGCTGCAGGGTAGTCCACGCTTGGCAACCATGAAGCCTTACCATTTCAAGTCTCATTTCCCCTTCCAACACTCACACGCTGTTAATAGCATCTCTTGGGTTTAAATCCTAGCTGCTTGCTTACGCGGCAGATGCTATGGTTCCAGATCCGCCCCTTCTCTCCCGTGGACATGGTGGAAGCTGCGTATGACCTAAGCGCGCAGCTATGCCTGGTGCAGGGCACAGGGATGTGCTCCCCAACCAAGCCTGCCATGTTTCTCCTGAGAAAAGCCGCTGGCGGGGGATGACATTGTCCACGGGCCAGTCTACAGACGGCACTGTGTTACCATTAGGTACAGGCATGCCAGCTTTGCATGCTCAAGAAAAGCCCTTTAATTCAGTTTTTATTATATGTATATCTGGATGTGTGCGTGTAACACAGAGAAGTCCGGTAAGTATTCTGTAGCCCCTTTTAATCAGTAACGTTTTAAAGCACAAACCCTCCAAGTTCTTTCCTACTCTGGCAAAAAGACGTTTAAAAGAACAGGAAAAATAGGAAAACTGCGAGATGAAAACGGGAGTCAGTCAGAAACGAGTGTAAATGCCGCTCCTCCGAGCAAACCCGTGCCAGAGGCGAACGCTCTGGCCCAGGAACAACGTTAAATTTGCACCCGACACTTCCTCGAGTTTCGGTAGGACTTAAAGGGCGCTCACGAAGCCCGCGTTCAGGGCCGCTCCTCGCGGCTCAGGGGAGGCCAGAGGAGGCAGGGTCTGGGCGGGCGGGCCCGGGCACGCAGCTTAGGCCCGGCTTCAGCCCCCCGAAAGGCACAGCGCGGGGGGGGGGGGGGGGCGAGCAAGCTGCTGCCGCGGGGCCGCCAGGTGCCCGCCAGCCGCGACCGTGGGCTGCCCGGGGCGCTGCGCGACGTGGAGGGAGGAGGAGGAGGAGGAGGGACGCCGCCGCGGCTCGGCCGCCGGAGGGCGAGGAGCAGCGGAACCAAGGTTCTCCGCGCGCGTTGCCCCGGCGCGGGGAGGACCGCTGCGGCGGCGGACTCGCGCGCTCCCGGAAGTGCTGCGGAAGGGGCCGCCGGAGGCGCGAAGGAGCCGCTCGGGGCCGATGGGCCGGGAGGGCTCATGGAGCGGCTCCGCAGGCTGTGGAGGGGGCGGACGATGACCTTCGGGATCCCCCTGCTGGTGAGCAGCGCGGGGCGGGCGCGCCGGCCGCGGGGACAGCGGGGCAGGCGGCGGCCGGCCGGCAGGGGGCGGCGCGGGCGCGGCGCGGCGGCCGCTTCCCGCGGGCGGGGGCGGGAGGGGGGTGGCCGCGCGCGCGCGCGAGCCCCGCCCCCGGGGGCCGCGTGCGGAGCCGAGCCGTTGGCGCGGCCGTTGCCGCCCTCAGCCGCGCCCCAACGGCCGGGGGAGCCGGCCCCGCCCCGCCCGGCCCCGCCCCGCCCGGCCCCGCCGCGCGCGCAGCGCCCGCCGGTGGTTTCCCTGCCAGGGCTGCCCGCGTGGCTCCGTGAACTCCAGAGTGGTAGGTGAGGCACAGCTAGGTGGGTAGCTGGGATCAGAAAAGATCGGTGAAATCAGGGGGATAAAACAAAGTTATGAAATGGACGGCACAAGGTAAAATAGGTCACACGTGTCTATACTAAATGCCCAGGCACGCTAGATGAAAAATAACTGCGATGCTCCTAGGTAGAAGCAGCTTGGTGAGAAGATTCTGTGGATCCCCTTTTTTTCTGTTTAAACAATTTTTTTTCATGAAAAGGAAGCAAATCTGAAGGTGGACAAAGAATAGGGCAAAGGAAAATTCCACTACTTTAAATACTGTTATAGAAATTAATAATATCCTCAGATTTTGAACAGCACACCTCAGAAAAATTAAGTGGTCCAAAGAATGACAGTAGTACAATGACCCTTATTAAAATTAGGACCATCGTATTTTAAGTATGTGTTGAAAAGGTTAAGGTTATTTATTTTAAAGTGACATATGTCACTTGACTGAAGTTTACAGAATACAGAACTTTAGAGAAAATATAAATTGAACACATCTATCTTAAAATAGGGATAAAGGTGTTTGTAAGAAATGGGAACTAATAAAACAACTCTTACCAACTAACAACTATTATAAAAACAATCACTTGGATCAGCAAATCCAATCCCTGGTATTTCAAACAACCTCATCATGTAACATCTTTCAAAAACTGCACAGGCACAATGTTAAAGCTGTTGAGATATCCTATGCATGCATATATATCTAAAAGACTGCCCAGAACTTTGCTTCTTTGATGCAAACTTGGATGTTGGCATAAATTTTATGGATGATGCTGTAAGCAGCTTGGTAGATATGACCAGAAGAATTTTGACAAAATCTCTGAATTAAGATGAAATACAGCAAATATGCATGTAAAGAGCTAAATTTAGGAAAAGGAAAAATATGTGAAGTATAGGTAGCAGGAATGTGGGAAAAAAATTGGCTTGTAATGTTGTGAAAAAATAGAAATGTCATTATAAGATACATAAATTGATGCCGAAAGTAAAATAAATCATGGAATTCTCCTCCAGACTACTCAAAAGTTGTCAAATGCAGTTATTTTCTAGATTTGTGGTACCATTGTAAAGAAGATGATGACAAACTCTGGAAAGTCTAGAGGAAAGCATCCTAAAAGTTGTAGAATGCATTCTACTAATGAGGGAATGAGAAATTTGGGAAGTTCAGTACAGCTCTTCATGTATGGAGTATTGTGAATGTTTCTCATATCCAGTGAAGGAAGTACCAAAATAAATCAATGTTAGTGCAGACATTGGGAAAATATTTCTTTTTGTTGGGATACAACACTCATAATCCATACTTCTGAGCAGGTCAAACAACCATCTATCAGAGATGTTGTAGATATTCTCAGTTCTGCTTTGGTGCTGGGGCAAGGACTTCAACTATCCAGTCCAACGTGTGTCTGTGATTGTCCTTTTGCACGCACATGCACAAATGTGTATTAAAAGTATTTCCTCCTTTTTAGTGTAAATTAGCTTGATAATTTTTTCTATGTTCATTTGAGTTTGGCACTGTTAGAATATTCTAAGTTTAAAAGGGAATTTCTTAGTTGATCTGTAAAACCTCAAACTGACAACGTTTCAGAGTAAAATGTGTAAATCACAGTTTTCAGTTATGCTTTCTCAGGGTTTTTTTTATGAGTACCAACAGTACTGTGGGCGCTGGGAATTAAATCTGCCAGAAACCTTGATTAATGAGTGGTGTTTTCCTTAACTCTGTAAACTTTGCACACAGGGTATCTCTGCATGGCATAGCAGAATGCATGTAGGAGAGTAATGTAACCTGGCATGGAACATCTTAACAGCTTGAGAGCTACAGGGTGTGTATCCTAAAGCATTAAGATGATTACATCCGTGTAGATGTTGGGATGAACTCTAGTGACCTTACAGATATATCTGTGAAATTTGCTGTAGTATTGGAGGGCTGTACTAGCTCTGTGAGATGAAGTGCACATCTCTGTGTCAGAGATGTTGGCATTTTTATTTCCTACTATGGTAGGAGCTTGTCCTACCAGTTGTCCTATTTTTTTTTACCAGAAGAAAGAAAAAAGCATCTCCCCAACATCAGAACCTGAATATGCGTATCTGTGGATTCATCCTGTTTGCTGGTGAAGTCTGGGTCATCTGGAAGCAATGACTGATGCTCAGAAATATTTTTAAGTGGTATTTTGTTGTGCTGTGTGTTACTGAAAGTCTTACATGGCTAATATGTAGGAAAATTCACTAGATTATTATCATTTAAATTTATTTAAATGACTGGTTGCCCAAAATTTTCTTTAAATTCAATGTTCCTGATTCATTTCATTAAAAACTGATGAATTCTCAATCCTTGACTGTTGAATATTAGATACACTTTTTTCCCAGTGTTTTTAGAGGATCTGGCCATAAAAGAAGACATGGAAGCTTAGAAATAAGGAAAACTCTTCCTAGGAGTAATCGTGTTTCTGAGATCTGTTGCTGCCATCAATGTCTACGTATAAAGACTGTTATTACATTATCTTCTGATACTGTATGAAAAATGATTACTACAATTTTTCACTTTTAGATGTCAGTGTTATCATTGTTAACATCATTCTTATCATCGCCTTGAACAAGTCATAATGTTGAAATACAGGATTTTTATTAATATACATTACTTCATGTAACTTTACAGTAAAATTGACGTATGCAGAATGCTTAATTTAGATCTTAATATGCTTTTGAGAGATAAGTAGAAGTTAACATTTACTCACGAGAAGAAAACACTGGCTTCTAATATTTGAAGGTGAATTGTGATTGCTTGCAAAAGCCCACTAGTATTACTTCTGTAGCCTAGAAAAGCAATAAATACAAAAGTATTTTTAGAATTTTAAAATACTTGCTCCCAATCAGTGATTCACAAACTGTCAATGTTTCTATGACTTGTATTCTAAATATTGCGTAAGTTTATGGTGAGATATGTCCTCATTCCCTGGTGTGCTTCTGCTTTGCATCTATTTAGCTGTGTGCATTTGAATCCACAGTAGCGTGTGGAACTGTTCCAGACAAAACCATGCTCTGAACTGTCTGTGCCAGAGTGGAAGCCAGCATGCTCAAGCTGAATGGTCTTCTGTGGGCTCTAGTTTGTGCAGTCTGAATTATCTGACTTCCATCTTTCAGTTGACTGTCAGGTCTTCAAATTTTTGAGCTTATCTTTTGAATCAATGCCTTCATTTTTTTTTAATTCTTAATCTTTGAGTACTATTTTCCAGATAAACATTCATCAAACAGACACTTTTTAATATTCCAGATTCACCCCTCTGTTTCATTTTAAAATAAAAAATGTATTCATGCTGTTTAATGCTCTTAAAATGGACTAATCTGACACTTGGCAGCCTGAAGTTCCTTTCTGAGCCTCAGAAAAGAAACATAAGCACAGACTTCCCCATTTTCCACTCTGTATGCATAGTCCTGCTGTAAGTCTCCACCTTCTTCAGGGGAGGACGTAAAGATATAAGGTTAATATTAATTGTATAGTACATTCAGCATTTAGCCCCTGTCCAACACTGTCAACAGGAAGATTTTTCTGGACCAGTAGTATTTTTGTTTGGTTTCTTAGTGTAGATATGAGTTTATCATTGTTTTAACAAAGAACATCAGATTGCCATCACAGGAAAACAGTTTCTCATCACAGCGTACTTTGGCTGGATCTGAGCCTATGAGTAATGGTAACAATTTTTGTAAGAAATGGAACTTTAACTTTTTAGAATTTTAGGAAGGAAGGATAGTGGTATTCAGAAATGCAGCTTGACTCTTATAACAGACTTGGTTTTCAAACAGCTGCAGCTGCTGGGTGAAATTCCATTGTCATCTTACTAGTCCAAGTACTGTACGTGATGCAAAATGACAACACTGTGGCTGAAATTGCCCATTTTTGCTAATTCTCACACTAAGGAACATATGGGTTGCTGTCTCTTCTGTATTGTTCTCAGATTGGTTTATACTAAATGCATTTTCTACACTCTGCAACCTATAATGAAATTGACAGTTTTAATGAACAAGTTTTTTTTTTCTTCCTAGGACGTGGAATAGTAGCACTCAAAGTATGTGACCTGTTTCTGTTTTATTTTGTGGCCTGTAGCCATTCATATTTTCAACGTTCAGGATCACTGCTTTGAACTTCGATTATATTGATCCAAATAACCTGATACCTTGGATCAAGTTTAATACTCTGCACGAAGTTCCATATTCTATAAAACCTACATTATTCTACTCTACTCTGCTGTTACCAGTGGCTCCAGTTTATACTAGCTGCTCTCATATGGTTGGGCAACATGGTGTCAATGTGGTCTTATATTGACATATTTCATTTGCTGTTTTTGCCATGTAACGTGATTCAGTCCTTCTGCAATTTGTGGATTCTGTCATACACATAAGTCAGTGCATTCTCATATTTTGTACTGTATTTGAATCAAATCAGTATTAAGGCATTTGTAGTTCTTGTGTTTTTTCCCCAAAGGAGGCCTCTGACTTGCACTGAAAATAATTTCCATCTGCTGCAGAAAAGAAGAAAGAGGACACCCTATTCTGCTTGGGGACTGGAGGGGAAAGTAAGGAGAGGGAGGATTTAGTAAGTTTCTGAGAGAAGACTGCGCTGTTTTTATCCCTTTTAGCAGTTTTAGAGTTAGAGCCAAGTGTGGAAATGGCTGTGGAAAATAAACATTGAGAGTTAGTACTTTGAGGAGGATGCTTCAGGTCAAAGTTACTTGCATAGGTCTTTTGTGGGTCTGGCAGTTTGCAGTGCTGCTGCCCAAGTTGCTTTATTTAGGGAATAAATAAGAGACTTCAGTCTTCTGGGCATTCAAATTGACATCTTTCACCAGCCCTGAACTGCACATATGACAGTTCTTTAAAAAGAAAACCTCCAAAACCTTTTAACTGTGATCACTGCAAACTAAAATAAAATCATTCACATAACTGTTATGGTTTTGAAGCTGCATGATGAATAGCTGGAGGGTTTTGCTGCAGCCATACTGAAGAAGAGGCTAGAAAATTACCATGTTCTTCCCCAGTGATACATATTATAATGTTTTCCTGCCTTCTTTCCACCAATGCATAATCTGTGTTGCCAGCACGGAATATTGTGGTATGATTAATTTAGGGATTTATGACAAAAGGAATGTGATCTTGTAATCTGGCTTTCCCAATCAATGCTACAGCAGAAATGAGTCTTTCTAGCAACAGGGATGCTATGATACAGCAAATTGCTAGTGATGCCAGAGAAATAGTTTCTTGTTATTTTGTTAACCCAAGGGGCTGAAGATGGCTGCTTCCTGCTTATGCAGGAAGCAAAAAAGAAGGGATCTGCTGTAAATGTAGATTCTTGTGAGTTCCTCAGTAAACAGCTCATTGTAGTTGGTGACAAACATGAGCATTGCCATCCTAAGGTGCATCTAAGTTATCAGTCTGATGCCATCCATAACTAATTACATAACCTACATCCCAATGAAGAGGTGAACAAATAGAATTTTTAGAAAAATGTTATTAAAGAGAATTTTATGTCTTTTTTTGCATAAAACATTTATTGAGGTTGCTGAATGTATGTGACAGATGGTGCTCTTATGTCACATCCTATCTTTCATTTTATTTTGCAACATGCAGGTCTTCCATGCATGCATAATTACATTACAACATTGTGAGGGGGGGCTGTGTAGTCGCTGAGACATAAAGGAATAATCCAGTGGTGAGGTCTTTAATGGGGGGTTGTGCTAGCAGTACTGTCAAGCTGTTTGCGCTGAATAGTGTTAAGTGCTGGCTACCTAGTAAGTTTTATCATTTTTAAGATAAACTTCAGTGTAAAGAAAAAAGTGAAAACATACTATTGCTTCATCCATCTGCTGAATGCATTTAAATAACTGGACAGATGATATTAATTACATAATAACATTTCTTCTCTCCATATTCTGTATCATGTAAAACAGTAGCAGTTCCCTCACAGCTTAAAGAGTGCAGGTATTTTTGAACCTTCCAGGTTGGGTAATGTTTAGATGTACACGTCCTGTCATTTTATGAAGTAAACCAGGTATCTGTATGGTTCTAATGTTGGAATGAAGAAAAATACATCCTAATATTCATTATATGTGGAATTATTCCTCCATTTTCAGTTAACTGGAGTGTTAACTTGTGTCCGAGTTCCTTACAACTTTTTCAGCCTGATTCTTTTATTTGTATTTTATCCTGAATAGCTTCTGCTTGGATTTGTCCTGTGTTTTTTATGTCTGGACTAGTGAATGGAACATACTGGACTTTGCTTTGTCCTTGGCTTAAAGTGAGATCTTGGGCAAATTCACCCATTTTACTGCTTTTTTTTTTTAAGTTCAGAATGTTTATCAAAGGATTTAGAAATTGTTATCTCCATCTTACAAAGCTAGAAATATATGTGAAATGAACAGAATCTCTGTTCATCTGACAATCTAATAATGTTGCTGAAATGTTTTACTTGAAGTTTATCACACTTCTGATTATTCTACTGCTGTATCTTAATGTTTCGTTGTTGTTTGTATATATGCATTCTTCCATTAAGTACAGTTAACGTAAATGAAAGTAATGAGGACATCTTCCCTCATAATGCAAAGGAGAAAAGAAATGCTTAAACCAAGGGTAACATTTCCACTCAACAGATTATGTTACCAAGTCTTGTATTACCTTTTAATACTATTATAGTTGCATAAACTCATTGATGTCCCCTTGTTTTAATCTTCATTTTTTTTAATGGCCTTTGAACATAGTTTTCAAAAATATAGTTGGTTTAATAGCTATCCATTGCTGTTTCAGCTTGTGTAGATGAAGACAATTCAGGTTCAATGTTGTCAGCTAACTGCATTGATGTGCTATTGGTTGATTAAAAGTGTTCAATATAACTGATTCTGAAACCCTTATGCAATAAAATCTTAGACATTATGTTTGGTTCCTCAGAACTTTGGTCAAATAAGATTGTAAAACTTTATTTATGTTTTTTATGCATATTCTATGCTTTTGAAAATTATGCAGTATCATATAATCTTAAACCTGACCTTCCAGCATTACACTGTTTAATATTTTAGTGACATTTGTAATTTCTTACAGCATTGATGTGCTTTGGTTCTGATAAGCTGAACTGATGTTTGTAATATAAATCACTCATTGCAGTAAAGCATAAAGGCAGGTATACTGATGTGCATGTTAAGTGAAATATGCAACTTGCCAGGCTATGAAGACCTCTTATGTGGTATGAAGAGCAAAAGTAAACCAGAATCTAAGCTTTTGGGGCCTTTAGTAGCATAAAGGTGATGTGAGTAAAATTACAGTTTCAGGCCCAAACCTGCACCTAAGGAGCAGGTGTATGTATATCAACTTGTTTATAGCTACTTTATATCAACTTTCTTGTATAGCTACAAATGTGTAATGCAGTATATAATAAACTGTTGTTGTCAAAAAGTGACAGGATGTGATGAGAGGAAATACCTGGAGTAGGATATGGCTTATTCATGCAATAACCTTACGTAGTTTTAAATGGTCAAAGCTAAAGAGTGTGGTAATTCTTTATTAATTGGAAAGTGGCTCTCCTAAGTGACAGTGTATCTTTTTATTATGTTAAGTAATAGCTGGGTTGTGAGGAATAGGCTAGGTAAGGGTCTTCCTTCTGTTCATACTGCATCTCAGAATGGTATACTTGGTGCAAGTTTGTTTTGGGGCAAACTATTTTTTGATGAGTATCATGAGCAATTACTGCTTTCCATGTAGTTTAATAACTGTGTACTGAAACCCTTTCTAGTGCAGCTGTGATAGCCATTTGAAAATATGCTAATGTACAGAGATGATAAACGACAGTTTGTGACAGCTATAAACTTTTCTATACTACTTCTGATTTCTGTTTGTTAACAGTATGAAGTCAGTTATGTTAACCTTTAGGCTGTTTATTAGCATAGTACTCATTAGCAATTAAAGAAGACCAGTTAAAGAAAATTTTTCTGAGATGTCAACCATATTAGGATTCAATTATTGTCTGATCCTTGAGACTTTAAGCATTTTGTGTTATTGTATCTGCAGCTGACATCTTAAGATTTATTTAATCAAATCAGAAGTAATATTCAGGTTCCTTTTAACTATTTTAAAGACTTTCATCTTCAGCTTCCTGTTACTCTTAGTTATCAAAATACTGACTCACGAGGAAGAGGTTTTTTTTCTTTTATATGAATACCTTCTTTTCAATTCTGTATTTTGTTGATTGAATGTTTGCAAGAGCATCGTTAATTCTTTGACTAGTGATGGTGGTAGTATGGTGCCATCCGATTTTGGGTAGGTCAGATTTGTAATCACTAAAAATTACTTGTTTTTCTGATTGGAATTGTAGCTTTTTAAAATTGTAGTTCTGTGACCTAGCAGCTAGATGTTTATATCACAAAATTTTGATCTGTTTGTTTCTAATTGTCAGCTACATTCTCAGCCTTATCAAAGTGGCCAAAGCAGAAAGAGTTTTTGGATCCTTTAATGCCTGGCTGCTGGTCAAGGGTTCCCTATTCTGTGAACAGAGAAGGTTAGTTTCTGGGTTACCAACCTGTAGGCTTTGTGAGCCTTTGTGGTTTCACTGACATAAACTTGGGGTAGCGTTCTGTTTGGAAACAGCACAGGCTGTTCCTATAAGCCTTACACATTTCATGTAATTAGCCAGCATTCTGTAGAAAACACCAGCTGCAGCAATAGCCTGTAATGAAGGAACATAGCAGCAATGTGGTGTGATAAAATAGTGGGGTTTTTTTGTTTTATTTTGTTTTTGTTTTTTTTATAGCTCAGGTCCTTAGAGCATCCCTATGCCTCCACCTTCCTTAGAAGTGCAGCTCTTTGAAACCTTTTGGCCTTCTGTGCATCTGCCAGGGGACCTTAAGGGAGAACAGCAGATGGAGCCTGTCATATCAGAGCAAGAGCATGCGCCCAAATTCTTCAACACAATAGCTAGATTTTTAAGCTGATTTCTAAGACCTTAATGGTGTTTCTTAACAATACTGAATCTTGATTGATCTTTTTATTTTTAAAGATAGAGACACATAGACAATTTTATGACATCCCTCTGTCATAAGAAAGAACAGTTTATTTTTTTTTAATTCAGATTTGAAATTCTGCCTTCCCCCATTTTTCCCTTTATTAGTCTTTTTCATACATTTCACAGGTATGGAGGGAATTACAAGGCAGCTAATGAGGCAATAATAAAGATGCAGGTACGCTGGATTTGATTTCTTAGCCTACATGGTAATATGTCATTGAACCACAGTTCCAATCAGGTAGTTTGTTTCAGAAGCTTAATCGGATCCTTTATGTACAGACGTTAGTATAAATCAACACAGTGTTATTACTTCACCATTAAATTTTGAAAATGGTGAAAATAAATCCCATGACAATGAGGTAAAGGTTCCTGTACTGCAGTTATGTCAGGAAGCCATATGGGAAATAAAAAAAATGGGGGTGGTGGAGGAAGCCCCTAGAAAATTTGAGTCATGAAGCAGCTCTTTCTGTATAAGAGGACATTTGTTAAATCTGTAGGCCCAGAGAGTGTAAGAGAAATCTGACTTTCTCCTGTACATGTATTCCACGGAGGTTATTATCTTTAGTTCCTGGTGTTTCTGTTGGAAGAATAGTAGGTCCCTTGTAAATGCAGTGGGTCAGTATGCAAAGCATTTTTTTTAATAGTCCAGGCAAATCTGTTTTTATTTGGTTGTTTTTCAGTTGTACATTGTTGGTGGATCTTTTGGACTCCGTGAATTTGCTCAGATAAGATATGATGTCCACAAACTTCATGGCAAGGTAATTAAAATGTTTTTCCTTATTTTTCGTATATATTCTGATGTGTAAAGAATTTCAAGAACAAGCTAAGTATTGGTATTGGGGATTTGCCTTTCACCACTGGGCCCAGGGCTATAGCTGGGTCTCTTAGGTAGTGAGTAGTGTAATTAACAATAAAGAAGTTGAAATGATGATAGATCTTTTTACTATCTGTGAAGCTGATGAACATCAATACTGCAAAATTTCTGTCCCTTCAGTTGATTAAAATAGGCAGTACTGAATCCAGATAAAGGAGATGTGACACATTTAGAATGAGGATATTACAAAGGTTTCTTATGTGATTTGAATTAAGAAAATACAGATATTTTAAAAGGTGCCCAATAATGTTTCAATTTTGTTTTCAAACAATATTTGACATCTGAAGTCGATAAGGTTAAAGATGGGTTAGTGGAGATGGCCAGTTGTTGATGCTAGGTAGTCACGGTCTACTTGAAAAAATTGAGTTGCCTAAAATGAACAGATACCTTAATCTTGTGCTATGTCCTGTTCTTTAAGCTTTATGCAAGAAGCAAGAGCTGCCTTCTCCCATCAGTCTTCATTAAGTCTTTACACAGCGTGGCAAAATGAAAAAGCCTTTCCTCATTTCCCAAGGAAGAAACTTTTCTTTAAATGAACAGGAAACCTTCTGATTAGGGGAAATAACTTCCTTACGAGTGCTGCTTACACTTCCAGGGCCTTTGTACTCATTCTGAATTGAATGTAACTAGTCAGCTTGACCTAGCTAAATAGTAATGACCTAGTCTTGTAGTGACCTAATCTTGCTGCATCTGATTAAGGTTCCAAATTGTTTATGAATTTTTTGGGAAGGAGCATGTCATTTCAACAAAAACTAATATTGATTTGCTTTCTCCTGAAAAACCTGAATTTTCCGTTGCCATACAGAGAGGATTTCTGTTTTCCATATTGCTGCCTTTCAGACAGCATGGAGCTATGAGATACAAGGCCCTTTGAATTTTAAAGGTCATACAGCATTTCATATAAAAAGTCTTCGTGTGGAATTCCAGACAGTGTGCTTAAGAGGCCCATTATGCTGTAACCAACAGAGGAGTGGGCTTACTGTGGCTTTCTAATATCGTCAAGTTTGTTGTATCGTGAGCAATGGAGAACCCCTTGCTTTATCTTAGACATTTGTAGTTGGCCACCAAGTTCATTTAAATACTTTCCATTTTCTTTGGGTTGTGTACCTGAATATGGCCTTTGAAGCACCATGTGGCCCATTCTTGCTCACAGCCCTGTATTTGGCATAACTTGCAGGATAGGGGAGAGTAATCTTACTGCTGTTTTCCCCAGTGCTGTCTTCTGAGAAATTATTCTCTGCCTGTCTTCCTTTTTTTTGGACTAGTTGGACCTTTTAGGTTTTTTTCAAACCAAATGGTGACAACAGCAGGGGCAAGAACTTGCCTATTGTGTTTTTGTTGGTTCCTTAGTCAGATTCATGCACTATGAATTGGCTTCTGCGATCTGCAGTATGTCCACAGCCCATAAAAAAACCATGCTAGTATTTATGCGTATTCAGATATATGAGGCTCCTTGTCCCAGCGTGTATAATCAAGGGAGGCATCACTGAATTAGACAGTAATACATGAAAGCTCTGAGGGGAAGCTACTACACCCTGGAGTTCTTAAGCTCTGAACATCTAAAAGAGGACAACTGGATTCTACTATAGCTTGTATTACTTAAGGACTGCAGCATCTTTTTTGTGTTTTCTTTTTCTTTCTATTATTATTTTATTTAGGAATAGGTGGAAGTTAAATAGAGAACAGTGCAGTATTGGCTGAGAACTAGCAACATCAACATTGTCCTGGTTATAGATAGACAAATCAAAGCCATGTATTCTGTTTCTGTGTTCATAAAAATAGTTAAGAACCATTTTAATTCATAGACAGGAGAAGAGATTTGAATATATTGCAACTGATAAAAAGAAGCAAACCTGGTGTAGAATGTCACAAAACTCAGGAAAAGAACAGTAATCTATGTAATTTAAAACAATATTGAAAATCCTGATGATCATAGATCTGTTTGTCACTGTTTATGATACATTTAAATAGAGTATTTTGTTATATAACACACTTAGACCAGTGCAAGCCCTTATCAGAAAAGGAAAGGACAAGCACTCCTTTTGGGTGGATGGGCAGTAATATGCAAATTGAAATAGACACATTAAAATAAATAAGATTTTTTTGTTACAGTTGCTCCTTTGAAATAATAACAAAGCTTAATTGAGTGACACTTTTCCTGCAAAGAACTCAAAAAATTTCCATAGAATTTAAATGAATTAAACTTCATAGCCTCACTGTCTGAAAAGGCAGGATTATTATTTCCACTTTACTGCTGAAGAAATGGAGGTTACAAAAAGTTAAGTAACCTATACAAATGCAGGCATGGATTCACATTCAGGATTCTTGTACAAAACAAGAATGTTTTGAAGAATTTTGCTTTGTGACCTGATGAATGTTTGATAAAGTAGTAAAATTCAAGAGAAAGTGGTAGTTTGGATGATGGTGGGAATATGATTTGGTGGCGATGTGTAGGGCTGAGGCTCGAGTTAGGATTGGGAGAGAGACAGATCCTAGAGCTTTGCTGGAGTGGTGCCGGGAGGTGGCTGCCGAGAATAAAAGTAGGTGCAAAAAGTATTCCACCCTTGTAACTTGTTCATCTGGACCACGTCTGGGATCTTGGGTTAGGGCTCTGCTGATGGGTAGGTCTAGAGCTGGGAGAGAGACAGCCTAGATCTGCAGTTGGAGCAGGGCTATTAACATCCCAAGAACAGATTTTTATCTGTTTAGAATAGCATCTTTGGACATCAGGGCATAATATATGTCCATTTCTTTTAAAAGCAAGAAGTATTTCAGGTATACTTTAATTTACTCAGGATACCTAGATCAATTGTATTCTCTCAGTACACTGAATGTTCTCAGTTTACATTTAACATATGCTGAGATTCCTATTGATGTAAATGCCTATTTATACTAGTCAGAATTCCTCAAGCTAGTCAGGGACTTCTCCATTATCTATTCTTGCAAAAATGTCTATTAGTGGAGAACTCTTTAGGTTAGGTAATTATTTCATTTTCTCAGAGAAATTTATGCAGATCGAAGTTGGCTGTAGAAAGCCAGGTATACTTAGGGTAAAATCATGTAAAATTTTGTGGAGAAAAAATGAATAGGTTTGTATAGAGATGATTCTAAAAGCATATATTCCTTTGTCTTATTTTAGCATTATATGTAATTGAATAAAGATGCCTATTTTAAAAGTCTTTTTTAATAGAAATATTAACTTCTATTAAATTTACAGAAAATTCTTCCAAAGGGAGAAGTACATAACCCCAGTCTGTCTTTTTTTTTTTTTTTTTTCTTTCTTCTTTGGGGTCCATTGTTGTGGTGATCCAATGCATGACACAGGCTTACTGATTCAGATCAAATATCAGTCAAACATATGGAATGTCTTGGTCTGTGCTGTTGGCCTATTAGTTACTGTAGAAGGCTGAAAAAAAGCAACATATTAACTATCTGGGAAAATCTGTGCTATAAGCCCATCAGCAAAACCTTCTGACTAATAAAACAGAACTTTTATGTTCCAAAAATATTATTGCCAGGAAGAATCTTGGAGAGCATGGGGATGGAATAAGACTGAGCAAGGATACGTGCACTAGAGCCATTTCTAGGAAAACTAGAATCTCAACATAATTTTGGCAGGAAGCAAAACATGATAGCCTTTGAAGTCTGCAAATAAATCCTAGTGTGGAATATGAGTGTAAGATAATGTCACTATATTGACATTCCAGTGTTCACAAAATACGTAGGATCTTATTGACCTTTCCTTGTACTTTTTCCTATGCAAAGTGAGTGCATCTCAAAAGCAAAATGCTAACAAATCAGAAAAATAAAATTTTTTGTCTTACTGAAATATAAATTATTGCAGCAAGTAGAGGCAATGAAGAGTCAAAATTCAGAAATGCAATCTTCTCACCTATATGATTTTTACCCTTGAATCAGCTGTTCATTAAAATGTGTGTGGCCACTGTGTGGCACTCTAGGAGTTAAAATCCCAGCATGTGCTATGCATGAGAATAAAGGATTGACCTATTCTTTCAGATCATCATCTTGTACAAGCATTAAAACTGCAAATCTAGAAAGATTACAAACGAAGTGTAACAGAACCCTAACTTAGTAACAGAGTACAGATAGAGAAGTGTACTCATTAGGAAGTGTGCTAGGAGCATAAAGCTTTCTTTATGCAGTCTGAGCAGATTGCCTTAACATTTCTGTAAAGAGAATGCCAGTGTTTTAAGCTCCTTGGCCAATCTTTTTTGACCAACTGACTGGTGTGTAATTACCCGTGAGAGATGACATAGGCACATGCAGAGAGTTAGTGCTGCCATTGTCAATTCTCTTTTAATTGTATTTAATTGGTGTTGTGAAGTCATGAAAGGATGTTAGTGTAAGGATCTTGGCTTTCATTTTGTAATCCTAATCCTTGGAGTTGTGAACAAGAGCACACCTGATGGACTGAGGATTCTCCTGGGAGCTCTGTAGTCCTTCCAAAAAGAGGAGAAATAGGAGTGGAGGAGAAAAGACAAATAATATTATGGCTGATGACACTGTGACATTTTGTTGTTTTACAACTGTTCTCATAATTGAGCTTGATAGCAATTTAGTTGCGTTGACTGAGAGGTTATAGCCTTTGAATGTTATTGGTGAGTACCCAATGCTGGCCTTTCTCACTGTGATTTGAAGCCCAAGAATGGGTGTTAGTGGACACAGAGCAGCATATGATGATTTAAACAGCTACTGTTAATATAATGGGAAATCCTGTTTGTATCTTGTTCAAGTTCTTGCTTCTATTCCCACCTCTACTGTGGAACTCCTTTTTGTGTGCAAGAGAGTCACTGAATTTTAGTGAGTATTAACTCTGTCTGTTAAGTGAGAGTCTGTAATTGATCTGCTGCTCTACTTTTTTACAGGGAATAGTTAATTAATTCAAATAGAAGGAATTATTTAAATTCAAATAAGTTTTTCAAAAAACAGTTTCTCAGGTGAGATCCATTAATTCAGATGTTTTGGGCCAAGTTGAAATAGTTCAGGAGGAAACAGGAGCAAGATAATTGATCTATTTCTATCAGGCCTTTATATCTGGTGAGAATGTAGGGT
The DNA here is from genome assembly GCF_028389875.1 of Rhea pennata. Classification (NCBI taxonomy): domain Eukaryota; kingdom Metazoa; phylum Chordata; class Aves; order Rheiformes; family Rheidae; genus Rhea; species Rhea pennata. Next base: position 13,437,044 of record NC_084667.1, on the reverse strand, counting down.
TTGCCTCAGGAGTGCCCAGGAAACCAGTCCAGCATTTTCCACTTATTGTAAGTGGAGTGCCAAAAAGTAAGCGGTACCTGTCTGTTAGAATACGTCTTTGTTGTAGTTGAACATATTGCTCCACTTCACAGACAAACTGTAATTTGAAACAAACTATTGAGTTGAAATAATGACTGCTGCAGCAGCATGATATTTGAGTGAGGTTGTGGTATTTACCCAAAAAGGGAAATCTGCAAGTGACTAGAGAAGATTGTGCTGTGTTGTTGGCTGCCACACTCATGTTGCTGGCTTTACGTAAACTAGCTCAGGTATGTCTGCTGGAACTGCAGTCACAGGCATGCCTTAACGTATCACCACTAAAATTGTCTGTTGGTTATTGCTTCTGTCTTACCTAACTCTAAACTGGAGCGGGACAGGATTTCTCTGCCCAACAGACTGTGAAATTATCCTTTGAATAAGAAAAGGGGCTTTTTTGGGGGGGCTGGTTTTGTTTGTTGATTTTTTTTTTTACTAGAAAAGATATATTACAGAATTTAATGTACTTTGAATGATTATTGTAAAGTTTGTGTGGTTTCTGAGCAGTTGGCCATGTTTCTGTAAATCATGCTATTCCTCTTCTTTTAAATCATGTATTTCAGGTGAGATGAGTTTTAAAAAAAAATCACCCAAATCTCTGAATATGTCTGTAGTATTTAAAATCACATAAATAACCCTATTTTTTATCACAGTTTTACAATATCAACAGATTGTGCCTGTCATTAAACATGTTGTTAGCTGCTAATGTTAGGCACAGCTATTTTACTCCAAGGCTCTCCTGTCTTTTTTCATGTGAGGATCTGCAGCTGTGTTAGAAAAAGCTATTTGCGCATTTTTATATAAACCCAAACTATCAGAAAATAGTAAGAATTTAACTAGGATACCAAACAGTATTATAACTGGATATAAAAGTATGTTTCCACTCCCCAACCCCACGGCTGGTCAGTGACTGAAAACTGCAAGGTGTTTCTATTGCAGTTCTTAATAAATAAAGATACACGCTTGAAATCAGATTACATCTTGGTGTTTCCAAAGATCTTAAGTCGGACCAATACTAAACAGAGATCACCATATCTATGAGTAACCTGTATAGGCAAACTAACTGTGATTAGATTGGTTTGGACTGGAGAAGCACATGCTTTTACAGTGTATCCTAATGATAGCCATGGGACGTAAGTGCCAGCCCAGGTCGTTCTATGTGCTCAGCTACCGTCTATGTTCTGTAGACTTTCTGCTTGATTTTGTTCCAAGTGGACATATCTTCTAGACTCCCTGGTATGCCAACACGCCCTATGAATGTTAAGTTCAATTTAAATTAACACTGTTAGTACTTAAAATAGTCTAAATTTGATTATGTGTATTATTAGAGTTATGTAAGTAAAATTTAAATGCTCTGTACCTGCTCAACTGAATCTAATCTGTTTGTTTATGTTTGTGTTGCTGTACACTAAGTCTGGGATTTATCTTGCTTACATTCCCATTATCTTAAATGACGTGACTGGCTTGAGATGGCTGTCCAGGCAGTCTTTGTGGGTGATTTGAGTGAGAAATGCCTCTAGAGCATGCTTTATTCCATTTTATAAGAGATGCTTGAGAAAAGTATTGTTCTTTTTTGACCACAGGAAAAGTAAGGAGATTGAGCTCAATGCTTAACTATTACCATATTTCAGTGAGATGAGTGGCATCCATAGTGTATGAACAAATTTAGTTTAAATTTAGCCAGTAGATGAGATAACTCCAGCTAACTTTAGGTGGAGAAGTGTTATATAGAATTTTGGACACACATCCTAAAATGGGATTTATTGCTCTCTAGAGATACCTGTCTCTATTCAGTGACTATAGGAGGAGCCAAAACAGAGAGTTTATGCTTCAAGTCAAAAGTTTAGATAGCTAAAATTAGATGAGGTGAAACCCACTATAAATATTCTTTCCCTGAAGCTTAATCGGCAAACAGTAGAGGTGAGTGGAGGATAAAGGAACTCTTAATTAATCTATTACTTGTCTTTTTGATATTGTATGATTCTGGAGAGAGTTTATTTCAGCTTCTCCCATAACTTCATATAAAGCAGTATTAAAAGTTCTGTTTGATTTGAATGTGATGAAAATTAAATCAAAATCTCTTTAATTGGTGTTTGGTGGATTTTTTTTTTTTTTTTTTTTTTTGGAATGGGGAAGGTATCTTTTCTAAATTTGTCAGCAAGAGAACATGGAATAATTGTGGTATCTGTCACTGACCTTAGAGGAAGAATTAAGTCTTTTCATCTAGCCAGGCTTCATTCACTTAATTGGTTTCAGTACGCTAATTAAACTAGCACTGCATGCATAGCAAGGGATTGATGATGACGACGATGATTGTTCTTTTCTCCTGCCTCCCTAGCAAGTCAGGTTGGCTTGAGTCTCAAGTCTAATGCAGAGAAACTGGCTGATTTCCTTGTGTAAGTTGATTTTTCTAAGACTGAATTGATTAATGAGCTTGGCCCTAGGTCCTCCAAAAATTAAGAAGAAAACTACACTAAAATGTTGTTTGGTTCTTTAAGGATTTGAGAGAGAAATGTATTTATGTTTATTTACAGGGAAAAAAAAAAAAACTTTGACAATCATTTATCTATATTTAATAAAGCACATTTTACTGAATTAGACCAGACTTTGCTTTCAAGCATGGCCTGCTCAGGGGAGGGTTTTAGAGTTTGGATGTAAAATGAGGCAGCCTGGCTCCTGACTGATAGATATCTAGGCAAGTGCCATTTTTGTGTCTGTTGGCAGGAAAACTTTGAACTTGTTACTTCTTTAGACTGGTTCTTCAGAATCAGTGAGTAATTCCAATTATACAGCATGGCACAGAAGTGAAAGGATGGAAGAGTTTTCTATAGTGTGTATTATAGTGGTACCAGATGTTTGTTCAGAAATCAGTTTTCTCTCTTGTTTCAGTTCAACACAGGGAGATTGTATGGAAATAAACTTTCTAGCCATACTACCTGTAAAGATTTTGAGGTTCAGCTACTAATGTTGGATTCATGTATTTAGCGCTGATTTCTGCAAAAACTAATCCATTTTGCTTGACCTCAGATGACTTCCCTGCTTTGTCTCTGAACAGCTGCTTACTGAACTATATGACACCAGATGGAGGTATATGTTTTCACTTTTAGACATCCTTTCATTTTAGGACATTAATCAGCATTCTTCTGTAAAAGGCCAGTATGTAGTCAATCTTAAGTTCAAAAAGATTTTGTTGCTGTGTTTTTAAGGCTGATATCATGCATGTGCTATTGAATGCGTTCAGTGATTTGATCCACCTGCAGCCACTGCTTATTGTCACCACAAAGAGCTCAAAGCACTATAGGACAACCTGGAGATAAGATTTTGCCCCATCCCTGACCTCTAATGCTATCTTGTGTCAAGTTAAAGAAAAAGCAGACCAAGGCCATCTAGCCTGTTCTTGTGAGACCAGGAGACTCAGCAATACCTGAAGACCTCTATTAATACCCTAAAGCAGATATGACATCTTAGAATCCCAATACAGTTGGTAAAGTTGGGACAATATCATTAAATTAGGATAGGATGATGATGATGATAATAGCATTGAAATTCCTTTGGTAACGTGTGTGTTCAACGAGGAAGAATTAAAGCTGTGTATATTGTTAACTTTGAAATATCTGGCTTTTATGAATCTTTAGTTTCAATCTTGTCATACTGGGGCAGCATAATTTTTTGGTAATGAATATTAAAAAGTATCATTAATGATACTTAATGTGGACAGAGACCTTAAATAATAACCTGGATTGCTGTGGTACTGTCTTTCACTGAAACCTTATCAAGTGTTTTGGGGGGGATTTTGTAAGTTTTATGAAGGAAAGCCCTAAACTTATCTATCAGAGTTTCCAGGTATGTAGTGGTTACTACTACTGTAGTAATCACAGGGTTTTTTCTACTATCCATGCTATAATGTCCGAAAAGCCTTACAAGCATTATTGAATGAGAGAGAAAGTGTGATCATGGACTGCTGGTTAGATTATGTCTGTGGAGCAGAGAAAACCTGGCTTCTAATTCCTATGCTATTTAGAGTTCCTGTAATTTTATCAAATGAGTATGTGATATTAAATGTATTGAAGATGGGTCTCTTGTTTTCAGGGCAATGCTGTTGTTACGAGGTCAATTTGACCTTTTTCTGAGATGAAGGGTTTATTCTTTTTCTTTAAAACAAATGAGCAAAAAGCCTTGGCCACCTCCCTCTGAGATAGCTCAAGGTTATGTATCCTGCCTGGAAGGAGGCATGTTCTTGAAGCTCATGATAAGCTGTCTAATACTTGAAACAAATGTGGGAGGAAGACTTAAACTCTTCAGCCTCTCCTATTGTCTGTCTGTAGTGATTGCTGCTCTAATTGCTGCCTAGCATGTACATCTTCCTCAGCCCCCTTTCTAACCATCTGAATCTTCACTCAGTTTTTGGAGTCCAGACATCTGATTTAGGGCTGTGGATTTTGCTACACAACCGGATGCTAGGTCCATGTGAATCTAGTTCTGAATCTTCAGACATACCTACAGAAATACAGAAATACAGAAATACAGAAATTCAGAAATACCAATGTGCTCATTGCTATTTTACCCGTTTTGGACTAGTAAATACCCTGGTGGCCCTGTGCATTGTTCCAGCTTTCTCAGAGTGTACATAAACTGTGGGTGCACTTAGAGGATTGCCTTAGAGCGAGTGCTTTATGTGAGAGCTTCCGTATTTCTGTCCAGAAAATTCAGAATAGAAATTGGCTTCTCTCTGGCGTATCTTGTAGATATATAGGCATATGATAGATATAATCAGTAAGATCAACACGCTCAGTACACTAGGATATTCTGTGCAGTTTTATACAAGGTAAGTCTTTGTTCAGATGCAGTAAATTCCCTGTGCATATACTTTGTCCAGGATTTCCAAGCATCAGGCAGGCACATCAGAGCTACTGCCTGACTTTATTGCTTAGCATCTGGAAATTCCAGGCAAATGGCCAAATTTATCTTTTTCTGCCTGGACAGAATTTCTGAGTGGAAAAAAAAGGGCCATGTCTGGAGAAACCTGAACATCTGGCAGCTTTACCTCAGATTATTAAGCTACTCTGTGACAAAATTCAAAATAGATTGCAAGTCTTCTGAGTTCCTTGATTTTAAACAGAAGCCATTTTTTCATTTCATAATTTTTATGATATGACTTTTTCTGTTGTAAAAATTCGATTTGGATCAAGAGAAGGTTATTAACTGGAGGCACTCATTTTTAATGTTCCATATTGCAAGTGGAGCTAATTTCGGTATATAAAATATTGATTTCAAATTTTTATGTTTTACACAGTACGAAGAATTCTGTTTGGTTGTTTTAAATTTTGTCACATTGACACAATTAATTACTAGGATTTTTGTTTTGCAATTGAAGTGGTTATAAGCATGTAATTTAGCTTCAGACAGCTTTTAGCTAAAAATATAATTTAATATCCCACTTTTTTTTTCCCTCACATCCTAGCTTTCCAGACTATTCTGGTGAAACTAACAGTAGTGGTGTCAGTAGACTGGGCTCAAGCAGAAGAATGAAGCTCCAAGTCCCTAAACCAGGATTTTTGGGTCTTGACTGTAGATATCAACAATTTTTGCAAAGAACATGTGGACTTCCGTGTAGTAAATTTTAAACTTACTGACCAACTTGCTTTTCAAAGTTGCTTTTTACAGACTTCTTTGAAGTAGCCCAAGTATCTTTGGTTGAAAACCTTTTATCCTGTAGTGTTGCTGTTCTGTGATTTCTTGTCTAATGGACCTTCCCGTTCTTCTCTATGTTTTGAGGCTAAAAGGACTCAAATAAATTGGTTCTGTTACTGAGTACAGTTATGCAGCAGTCTTAAATGGCAGAACGCAAACTCATATTAGGAATACAATCACTAATGAGAGGGGAAACACATAATCTGTCTCTCTTCAAATAACTGTCACTGCACAAAGCATTTATAGTTTCAGTTGTGATTCAGTATGTGATACATTTCCCCTGGAGTCAGCACTAACCTCCTGTATGTTGTGTCAGGCAGTGTTTAACTGCCTTTTTTTGGATGTGGTATAAAAATGGAGCTTTGCTTTTAGAACCTTAATGAGTCCCAAAATTAATGTAGCTGGTACAAAGTCATATCTTGCCTCCGTGGAGTGGAGCTCGGGGAGGATAGAAGGTATTTGAGTTTGTTTGCTCTCCCTGGTGGATAGGCTGCATTTATGGGGTCAAGGAATTCACAGACTCTAACAGTCCCTCTGCTTTTGAACCCTCGAAGACTATATGCTATTCATAAACCCTAGAGAGTGTCATCTCTGGTTTAGAGCAGGAGGCTTGTTTAAGTATTCCCAGAGAATCCTTTCTTTCATCATTGATTATTGAGAGGGTGTAGGAATATAAGCTTTGTGGATACCACACAGAGAAGAGAGATTAATTTGTCTTACGAAAATCTAAAACCTGTGATTTAAAATCATTTTCATTCAAAACTCCCACTGAATTTAGTAGTTGCTTCATTGGGTGTCGGACATTTAGCCCTTAGAAATATAATAATAGCCAGACATAAGGATCTGTTTTGTTTTTTAATATTGGAAGTATGACATATTTCTTTTTTATTTTTTCTTTGCTGTAAATAGATATGTTGCACTTGAAATGATATAGTTAGGCACAAGATCCATCTGATCAGAACACCCTCTGGCAGATCAGAACCATCAGTTTTCTTTCTGTAAGTGTGAAGTATTAGAATAGCTTTTTTCCTCTTCCTATAAAACTTCACTAGATGTCAGTGTAGAAAGTATTTCTACTTAAATACTATGCAAGCTTTAGAGTGAGAAGCTTTATTATCAAGTATAATGCCTTTAAAACATGCAGATTTAGGGTGGCATTTATTACAACTCCGTGGTTGTGTTTTTTCAATAGGTAATTTGTTTAAATTCATGACAACCAAAAAAATTTTGTTAAGTTCACATACAATTCGGCAAATTGTTTCTGTTAAAATAACTGTAAAAGAAAAGTCAAAATTTGTTTCAGTATTTACAGAAAGTTTTTAGATTTGTGTTATAAGTCAAAATAATGTTTTGAAACAATTCTTAATAGAGAAAAAAAAAAGCAATATATTTTAGTTTTGTTCAACTGAATATTTCCCATCAACAAAAATTTGTGCATATATTTTATTGTTATTGGTCTTTGAAAGTTGTATTCTTTCATGTGAGGACAAGAAAAAGAGACTTTTTTACCCATTTAATTAGCAAGTATGTTTTCATATTGCGCAACGTAAGGCTTAGATACTAACTTACTAATTTAGAGAAAGAAAAATACGTAGGCAGATTATATGTGTATATATAGATATAATTTGTAAGTGTGCTTGTGCATATACAACTGGAGTACGCATCTGTTGACATTTGAAGAACCAGTCTAACTCTCTTCCTGAATGATAAAGTATTTAGGGGGGGGCAGGTGTTTGGGTTTTTTTGATTTTTTTTTAATTGAAACTTCAGTGCCCTTGAAGTTTGGTCTTTTGTGGATTTGTTAGATTTTTCCCTTTAAATGAATTCTTCTGCATTTCTAGACTGATATGCTGTGCAAAAGATGGTGGCTTAGATATGATACCGTGACTCTGGTTGTACTGTATTGTTCGTGTAAGCTGCTACCACCAGTGCTAGCTTACCAAAGGTAGTTTAATTGAACAATAAGCAAATACCTAAATACAGAGATATTTCTGCAGAGGTGCAGGGCTGATAAGGAGGACACTCTCTGCAATCCTGTTTTGACTGCTAGTACAGCAGTAAAAAGATTTTTTGAGATAGGAACATGGACTGCTGGCATGCTGGCTTTAACTGCTGCTTCATAATTTCTGTCTTGAGGTTGCTTGCTTCTAACATAAACTTCAGTGACCTTTATGATTTTTGGGGATGCCACAGAGAGATCAGTTCTGTCCAGAGCTAGGATATGACTAAGGGAGTGGAAAGGAGAGCTTAAACTGTATGTGCATAATCTTTCCAGAGTTGTAGGCCTGTAGCAATTAAAAAGCAATCTTTTAAAAATATGATAAAAATGGTGACTCTGCAGTAATTATATCCAAAAGTTGCATTTTGTCATTATTATTTGCAACTATTTTTACCTCTAAATGGAGGATACTTAAGTTCTTTTCCCTAAATACCAGTCTTACAAACTCACACTCCAAGGCTCCTCACATTTATGTTATGCCTTCAGGAGCAGATACATTGCTCTTGGAAGGTTTGTGCAGATAGAACCAATTAACCTTACAATTAGGCTATAGAAAATGATTCTTTTGTAAATTTTCAAGAAGTCCTATTTCGGTTCCCTTTGTGTTTGTTCAACTTTCTCCAAAGTAAAAGCTTTTGCTTTTGTCACATATGATTTTTGAATGCAGGAGTTCCATATTTTTCAGTATAAAACTGGATTTAAGAAATTTTCTTTTGTGTACATTAGTTACTACCTTAATAATAGTAGCTAGATAACATGGTGGTGGGCTAATTTAAATAGGCTGAAAATATATGTATTAGACATGTACTTTTTCATACATTAACAGCAGAAGCATCATAAAGAATTTTGAGACATTTTTAGGTCGTTTCAAAGTGCTTGCAAGTAAGTTAGGGTATGGTGAGACCATATTTAAGAACTTAAAATCTTTTAGTAGACCCTAGCCTCTTTGAAGCAAAGAAGAACAGAAGAAAGTTTTAAAGTACTGCCTTCTGTAACATTTCCTTTTTCTGAACTGGTACCGTAAGGACATTTAGTTTATATCCTGTACTTAAAGATGTTTAAGTGGTTGTAACAGAACAAGTGTAGCATGCTAAAGAGGTTTTACAAAGGTGCCTTGGGAAATTGTCTTCCAGTACTTTAGAAATAGGTGTTTTATTCTTTGTGCTCTTTCACCCATCCATCAGTGTTTTGTGGTACCTCAATTCAGCAAATTCTGCAACTCTGTTGTTCCAAGGTGAGTCTGTGACCAGCGGACCACGTTTAAGAAAGAACATTCTACTGCCTTACTACATTGCATTCTGTGATGATGGATAAAAGCTGAATTCTTTGCTAATAAAGCAGGCTGAGCCACTCTTGTCTTTCTCACACATTTTACAGCAGGTGTCTCTAAGCATGCTTTGTCTAATTGACTTGAGAGGTCGTAAACTTTAAAAGTTTCTTGTTTGGAAGAACGTAGAAAGGAAATATTGATAAGACAGAAATAAATGAAAAATTGCACAAAATACTTATCAAGTTCCTACTTAACAAGTTCCTCCTTTTGTACTGTTGGGTTGCAGGGATGTAGCAAAGTTCAGGAATGCCAGCTTTGAGGTCCTGTATCGGAGAGCTGTGTGCTGACTTTAAGCCGAGAGAGATGGATGGGTCTGTACTTAGAATTCATCTTCAGGCATGTGGCAAGGTTAACTTTTCTTGCAGGAACTTTTAGAAAACACTGATGGTCTCGCTTTTAGTTGCACTTTTTTTTTTTCATTGGAATGTTTTATTTTATACTGGAAGGAAAACTTTGTGCTGAATTTTACTGTGAAATGAAATTTATGACAGAGTACTCAGAGCCAAAGTTTGAGGTGCTTATTTATGTTTTAGAAATCAAATAAATAAATATGCACGTGCAAATCAGGCAGGATATGAAAGCATGCAAATCACTGATTAAATGCTTGAGTACATTTTTCTTCCATTTGAAAGCTATAGAACCCTTCTTAGTTTTGATTAATTATATATGAAGAAATCTAGATACATTTAAGTGTTTGCTGAACTAGAAGATGGTTTGGTTGTTCTGTAACAACTTATATTATCATGTGAAAACATGTGGTCCACAGTTTGGGATTTAGGTAAATTTAAATCCCTCTCTTTTTAGTCTTTTAATCCACCTAGAAACAAGTACCAGATTTGGATTTTGAGAGATCACTGGTCCAGTGATCTAAGTATCTACTATACTCTATGAACTGCTGTTGTAATAAGATTTTTATATACCTTCTTTGGAAATAATCTGCATTGATTTCTGTCAGGCTGGATAAAATATTTTTCTGTTCTACTACAGCAGTGTTTCTGTTCTTAAAAAGGAAAGGGCCTAAGGACACAAACTCAAATTGCAGATCTGGTCTCAGATGTTCCTAGTGTTCAGAAGCTTGGATTCCTATCCAAGTTTACACAGTAGCCTTACCTCAGTGTTTTGTATGTATTAAATATTATAAATAATACAGTTAAAAGATGCTGTGAGTGAAGGTGCATGTTATAGAAAGCTTTGCCTTTCCTTTCCCTGTTATGCTTCAACTTTCTTCCCTTAATTCTTTAAGTAAAATGGGACTTAGTTTAGCTGCAGTTTGCACTACACGTCCCTACTCCTGGGATTTATCCCTTCTTGTCTAAAGCTTCTTAACCTGCTCATAAACCACAGCTTGGAATATTTATAACACAGATTTTTGTAAAAATTTATGGGAGTCTTCTCAAGGAAGACTGATCCTCTCAAGATTACTGACTTCCCATTTAGAGGAGTAGACGGTAGACGTATGGTAAATGTTTTCAAGGAAAATAGTCTTCTATAAGGAGAGCTAGAACTTGCAACACTGGGTTATTTTAGATTTAAAAATGAGTAGAGACAGCAAAATACAGAGCTTTATATAAGTAGTCATTTTGTGGACTCTGTGCTGTGGATAGTGCAGGAGAATTGCATCCCCTCAGTTTATACTGGTGTACACAGCTGAAAAAAAACAATGTTCAGGAAATCCAGTCCATTGCCCCTTTCCATTTTCAAAGAAAAAGCTGAAATCTTGGTGGAATATTATTTTGTGGAGAGTAAAGTAGAAAAGGATACTTATATTTTACTAGATGTAACTAACCTAGCTGTAGGGTAGAAACTTCTACTGCCTTCTGGAAATGTTTATTAGAGGGAAAGTTTTGTAGGCTGTAAAACTTTGTGTCACAGATACTTGGTCAGTACTAGCCAGCTTTTGGACACATGTATGCAATTTATTGCACCGACTTGTGTGAGGGTGATGTTACAAGCACAGTCCTTTCCTCATAACATAATTGGCTCCTGACAGTTTTGTTTTTTAGTATCAGTGAACCCTTGATTTTAGTAGATGTAGTATGTTCAAGATTAGGTTTGTGCTGAAGCTTGTGACCACAAATAGTAAGCACATGGACAAATAAGAAGTAACAGTTATAACTAAAAGGGAATGACAGCTTGTAACAGTAGGCTATTTCAATTACAAGTCCAAGCATATATTTATTATTGATGACTGGAATGCTACCCTGAAAATCAGAACATGAATCAACTTGCCCATCCTTTCTGAGTGCTAAATGGGAGTGACACTGCTAATCTGCTTTGTATTCCTATGTTTAGCGTCTAAAGGTGATAGTGTTGTTTTTCTTTGGGTTCTTTCATGGCAAAACTATCCGTTTTATATCCTTGAAATAAAATTAGTGACATTCACAAATTTCACAGTCATCCTCTGTCTGTATTATTTGCTTCTAAACCAAAATGAACTGTGGTCTTTGAGGATCAGCGCAAAATTGTTGACTAGAGATTTTTTTTTTTAGTAGCAGCAGATTTTGGTTTATATCTATGCCAGAAGTATGTGTGTCACAAACAAAAAATACCCATTACTCAAAAGAGTGTAGAGAGGCCAACAGTTTATCACAGCACACTGCAGGAGTCCCCGGTTTGATGGGGCCAGTGAGCACAAGGTATTCTTGCTTTGTTCTGAAGTGATACTCCTTTTCTGTACCCCGTCATCTATCTTAGAAGTGTATTTGTCAGAAGAGTCTAATTGGAAAACTGAAATGTCTGCCTTAAAGCAAGAAGTGACAGCCACTTTTAAAAGGATTTTAGGCACTTAGAGCCTCAGGCAGCTGCCTGCCAACATTTTAAAGAATATTTTGGTGTTTAAGTCTGTTAGATTTAGCTATCTTTTTTTTTGGGGGGGGGAAACTTGAGAATCTTTGAAAATTTAGTAAGGGCAAATCTGAGGGAATAATAAAGGATGAAATAGGGCAGTGTTCTAGTTAAATAACTTGTTCTTAAACCTCTTTTGAAGTTTGTCTATATACCTACTCTCTCACCTCCAATTGATGTAATATTGATTAAACCTATTTAGTGCAAAAGACCTTGAAAATAGTATTTCACTCATTTTTTTCATGCAAGTTCCACATAGAAAAAAAATCAGGAAAAAGCTTTGAAAGATGATATTTACAGTATTGGTGTCGAAGCCTTGCAGACAGCTTCTCATGGAAGCTGTCCAAATACTTGCATCAAGTGTTTCAATAGTTTTTCAGTAAGGGCTTTAATGTGGAGTTATACTGTAATTGGAAAAAGGACACACATCTCTGAATTCCGTATTTAGAGACAGAGCTAAATCTAAACAGAGCTTCTGAGATTTTGTTTAACAAGAAGTAATCCCCTAACGGAATAGGGATATTGTCTTTTGCCTCCTAAAAAAAGGTGCAGAGGACACTGTCAGGCTGTTTTTGCATCCGGGCTTTTTCTGCTCCCTCCATCATCACTAATAATAAAATTTATATTCATAATATAGTTGATGATTCGCTTGCCAGTACGTAGCTGAATACTTTTTGCTCACTCAGCTGTACCTGTATTGGCATGGCGATCATAATGGAAGCAAAATGCATTTTTTTGTACTTGGATCATGTGGCAGAAGTGTAAGGTAAAGGAGATAGATACCATTTGGTATCTCCATTGGTCACTTTCCTGGCTCTGCCTATATTGTGTTTTCAGCTATGGTCTGTGATCATGGCTGACATTCACATTTACCTGCCTTTTCAGAATGAAAATGTGAACATTCAGTTTTTCTTTTCTTGTGATGTTGCAAAGATCACAAACTTTGAAGACAGAACTCAATTTATTTCTCAACTATGGTATTGATGGCCCGCCTGGATGCAACCCTGTCTAATATGCTCTAGGTGACCCTGCTGAGCGGGGAGGTTGGACTAGATGATCTCCAGAGGTCCCTTCCAACCTTACTGATTCTGTGATTCTGAAAGTAAGTTATAACTTGACTGTGTACTTTTGGCAACTGAAAAGTAGGGTTGTAGGGTTTTGCAACCAAGAGTTAGAACATAGGATGACTCCATTTCTGTGCAGGGTCAGGTATGTTTCAATTTTTCTATGTGGGTAAGGATGTGGGAAATAAAAATAGTAAAGATAAAAGGAAATAAGTATTCTCTCTCTGAAACTTTTGTGGAATTTCAGTCAAAATATATGTTCTACAATATGGACTTAGGTCTTTTGTGTGTCTGTATAGTAAACGTTCAGAGATTGCCAAGGTGTGCATATAGTTTGCCATAAAAATGATTTAATCTGTCTTTTTCTGTAGGTTATTTTGCTGGATACAATTCATGCTTCTAAAGAAGCAGCAATTTAGCTTCATTTCTCATTGGGAATGAACAGGGTAACCTTTTTCTGAGAAATTTCAGCTAGCCTCCTTGATTGCGGAGCTTCATTTTTGTCAGTGTTACAGCTACAGCATGAAATAGTCATGAGTGTTGGGATTCTGTGTGTCTCAGTTTTAGCCAGTCTCCTTTCATTTTGCAGACAGAGGAGAGTTAATACACAAGGAAATGAGCTGAGAACAAAAGGGCCTGGAGGGAGGAGAAGGCAGCAGTAACTTCCCTGTTTGTTTCCCTTTAGCTTATACAAGTGCAGCCATGCAAACACCACATTTTGAATAAACTCTCAAATTTGCTAGAATAAAACTTGATAATGGGATATTGAGGTGTCTATGTAAGTTAAATTCTGGCTGTGATTAATTAAGTAAGTATGCTGCTACAACTGTGTTATCTTGGTTGCCTTACTATTAAGTGAAAAGAAAACACCAGGAGGAAATAAAACATGCTCACTTACTTCTGTACTTTCTGGAGCATTTAAAATCTTTATCATTTACTTCCTGTTGTCTGTGTGTGTATTATGTGAAGGCCATCCGTAACAATAGTGTTTGCATTTAGTTCTGAATACGTGGAGGTCCGTGATCACTCATGTCTCTGTAAAAGCATGCTTCAAAGTGCATCTGGATCCCCAGAGAGTTCCCATTTTGTGCACTTCTGATGTATGTGCTCATTGTTCTGCCAAAGCATAGCTGTTGTTGGAGGTCATGGTCGCAGAAAGAGATGGCAGTCCATCTTTAGTGAGGGGCAGTTCTGTGGATGTCTGGAATACCAAGGCAGAAACATAGCATTTCATTTCTGTTTGATGTGGAGGGCCATTATAGTACTCTTTTTAGAAAACTTTATTACAAAGAAAGTGAGAGCTGTATTCTGTACAAACTTTAAACGTTTTTAGACATTCTGGCTTAGTTCCCCAGTTTAGTGAGTTGCAGGAGAGTTGCAAATACATGTGTTGCTATGGCCAGCTCTGGCTGGATAGGGAAATCTGACCTCAGGCCATGCACCGGTGGTGTTAGACTTGGCTGCCTGAGCATCCTCAGGAACAGAGGTCTCACAGGCTGCATACTAACTAGCAGGCAAGTGTCTGTGATCAAGAAGGGCGTTATGACCTATGGAAGTTCCTCAGAGCAATTCCCATTAGTATAAAGTGGCAGATACATATTTCAGACCTCTGAGGATCAGAAGCTAGGTGACTTTCACATAGTCACGTTTGTGCTGGGGCAGAATCTCAAGCTGGATTCTCCCACAGCCCAGACAAATTCCCTAATGGGTGTCACCTCTTTTTTGTTTTTTTAGACTGCTTATAGAAATTTGAGTTTTATTATGATGAAGACACCAGACTGCTAAAAAACTTGGTAAAACTCTGAGCCCTTTTCACACAGGTCAGGAAGCAGCTAATTAAGAATAACAACTTTTGTTCACTAAACTAGTTGTAGTTGTACAAGTGAACTATACACAGTGCTCTTACACACCTAGTTTGTTTACACTGCTTGTATTTAAGGTCTAAAAATGAGAATGTTTATTCTTGGTAGATTTATTTGGTATTTTAATTGATTAGCTTAAAGACAGTATCCAAACATTGCATATTTAGCTGTTGTTTCTCAGAGGGTAACATAGGATGCTTTCTCTAAAGAAGGAGAATGCTAATTATTCTCTTTCCTTTGTTTTTGCTCTCAGGCTGGTGCAGGACAGACATAACTTTAGCAAAAGGGAGAGAGGAACGTAACTTCCTCAGGGCTCAGTTATGCAAAATTCATCTGCTGTGGTTCACTGATATTTATATTCTTAAATTTGTTCCTTGCAGATCCAACTTGTCTAGAAGGTAGCAGGAATCGCCAACAGTTTCTGGTACAGAGTCAAAAGTAGGAAAGAACAGTGTGTTCATCAAAAAGTGGAAGTCTGACTCATGTTTAGAATTTGTAAACCAGAATATACTGCATGTCTATTCACTGGACACACCATACAGGAATAAAATACTCAGTTTGATCACATTTTTCTCTTTATTGGTCACTCTGTTTTATTTGTTTGAGGTTTTATTTGACAGTTTCAAACTAAACATTTCTAGATTTAAGTGTCTAGAGTTAATGGAATTGCAGGATATTCTCTAGTTAAAAATGTGCTTCCTTTTTGATTTGAAAAGAATGGCTGTTGATCTGTCTTTTTTTCATCCCAATTGTTATATTGTGTACTTCATTATAGCATCTAAACAAATGACATGTAAACTCTACCCTCAATTTCAGCCTTGTTTAGAGGGGAGAAGGGTCTGCATACACCAACATTTAGTTTATTTGAGGATTTATTAGAAAAAAAAAATCTTTCTTAAAAGCAAACATTTTTTACTATATTTTTGTCTTACAGGTTGATCCTGCTTTGAAAGAAAAATTAAAGCAGAATAATGTGACACTGGAGTCTGAATATAAGGTACAATAAATCTGTTGCTCGAGGCTCGTAGCCTTGGCTACCCTTGATTACCCTGGCCGCTGGTGGGGTGTATCTGTCCCTAACTAAAATTAGATCAGCCATCTGCCTTTGATTCACTGATGTCCAATAAAAACAAAGGTTTATGTAAAGAAAGATTTTTGAACATGTAGTGCTTCTTTCTAACACAGCTTTACTTTGATGTCCGGGTGCCAAGTACAGTGGTGCACACAAAATCCAACATTTTTGCAGTTAGCCTAGTCTATAATAAAGTAGAGCTGATGTTGCCCTTAGTTGGAATGTGTATATACTTATGTTAACACTTCTATTGCATAAGTTGTAACGATCTTTAGAGCAAATTACAGAACAATATCGTTGGCATGCTGCCCATTACTATTTCTTGCTTCTTAAGCTTCTGTGTAGCTCTCAAACAACTGTCTTCCCTTTTTCTCCCTTACAGAAAACTCTGTAGAGAGATATTTACTCCTTTTCTCAACAATGCATTTTCCTCAAATGTTACTCAGCTCCAAAATGGATGTTTTGGCCAGTTTAATATCCAGAGTTTCATAAATCTTCAGGCTTGGAAAAAGCCTTGTTAGGAAAACTGGAAAAAAAACTCCCTGTATCCAGAAACAAAAGAGAAAGCTATTAGATAACTTTAAAAATTTTAAAATTATTTGGATCAAATGTCCAACTAACATTATGTATCTCTGTGCTCTTTATATTGAACACAGGTTTTATTTTTCTTTCAATACAACTTTACTACCACAGGTCTTTCAAGAGTTTGATTACACCCACAGCTCTTATACTTAGTTATCCAAATGGCAATACATGGTTTTGCTAATTAAACCTTTTCCATTGGATTACTCTTTTGTGACTTGCCTATGAAATAAAAGTAAAACTTACCTTTTGCACTTTTACATATATAATTTCATAGAACATATGCCTGTGTGCCAGATTTATGATTTACAATTACTGGAAACTTTTGAGGTATCCTTCTTCTACAAAGAATTGTGATTTACAGTGGAATAAAAAGATTTATTCTCTGAGTACGTATGGAAAGCTCAATTGGAAACTTACAACATACAAATGCATTAAGTTCTAATCACCTCTGGGATTCTTCTGTGTCTCACTTTAAATAGAACAGACTATAAGGCTGCTCTGATTTATTTGTATGTAAGAACCACAAGCAGCAAAAAGAACCATGTCCCTCCATTTTACTCACTACCTGAACTCAAAATGAACTGATCTGTGTTCTAATATACCTTACTTTCTCTCCAACAAGACAAGTAAATAGTTGAAGGATAGTATTTAAATTGCCATAATTGCATTGGCTTTATAGGGAAATCAATAGTAATAAAATACAACTGGCATAACAACATATTATGAGCCTACTTGTGTAATGAGGCTTTTTCATGATGAGCAGAAATGACCGAAACAACTTTTTTTTTTTTTTTTTTAATCTAAACTGTGGAGAGTCCCTAGGCTAAAACTTTAGTACAGTTTGGGTGTTACAGAGGGTAGACCAGTTCAGGAATTCAAATGTATTTGAATTTTCATATAATTAGAATAGATTCAGATTGTTTTAAACTATAATCTCAATGTATGATCTACTGTGAGCACTAGCATGCAAGTGCTAGGTATATTCATTTCTTACTTCAGTGAAACTTGAGGAACCACCAGCAGTTCGGCAGGCATGTACTTAACAGGCTCTATATGAGCGTTTGATAATTTTAATCAATAATACCTCTCTATTGTGAAACCTAACCCATCACTGAGTTACTCCTGACATTCAGGAGAGTAGTTTTCTGGGTCACGTGTTCCATGATGGGTTTTCTTTCCTTGATTTATTCCCCTACTTATCCGATACTTAAGAAATTATACAGCTCTTAAGAACATCTTCGAATTCTCTATACAGGTCACGTTGGAGGATTACATTAATGGCTGTTAATAAATATACTATGAAAATAGATCAAGGACGGTTTAAGAAAATGTTGCTATTTTGATATGAAAAAGCCTTATTTTCTGGCGTTGTTAGTGTTAATAACAGCCTCTGCAGCTGTTACTGAGGATAGCAAGCCAACCCTTTCGAAGTATGGTTACCTGATACATGCAAAACTTCCATTGGTCTTATTCTCCAAATAGAAATTTGCATATTGAATGCATACTGAATTTAGAAGGTCAGTTTCTGCTAAAAGTTTACATTCTTTTGGGCTTATTGCAAAAGATAAAGCTGTTTCTGATATTTTGAGCATCCAGTGTGATGGTGATGGTGAAAAAAGATGCAATCAAATACTAAATTTATTGTGAGGAAATTAACATAAAGATATTTTCATCTTCTAGTTCAGTAAACATTATGATCTCAAACTATACAATATTTATGTTATTTCATGTAGGAGTATTTCTGGCCAGGATATTATTTTGAGAAGGAGAAAATTTGCATGTGTAATACATACTGTGTTTCTTATCTCAGATCTGTTAATGATGCCATTCCTCTTGTGCCTTGGGACATGCCAAAGCAGCAAGCTACCTTTGCATGTGTTCCCAATTGTTTATTCATTCCTCTCACACAGTCATGTATCCTCATATGGCCAATTAGTCCATGTTGCTCCCGTTTGCCTAATAAATCATGGCTCTGTTCTGCAACTGGCCCTGGTAGTAATGTCAGTGTAGTCTTACTGCTAAGCTGGGCCTTGTAGAACGAACTTAAAAAAAAAAAATCAAGTATTAACCTGAGGCAAAAGTCTAGAGTATTTTATTTGAAAGCACAAAAATGTTATTTGAAAGAGGAGGATAAGTGATTGTCCTGATGAATAACAAACATTCTCCTGGATGTTTAAGGATCACAGACATTCATTTTCATTGGTTTTAGTGCAATTTCAGAATAACATTACTTATTCTAGCACTTGCTTTCTGTATTTTTGTGAGGATTGTTATCTAGTACAGATTAAAGAATCTGGCCTCAGTAGGTCAAATTAGACCCTGAAATAAGTAATTGTTACTTAGGAGTTTTCAACCAAATAAAAAATATCTTAATCGTTTATTAGTAGCTTAGATAATTAACATTTTACAATGAAAAATTTGATTAACTTTCAGTTAGATACGTTTTTAACCAGTGGGGAACTGAAAGCAGAAAAAAGTACAATAAATAACAAATGTAATACAGTTGAAAACAGTAAATGAGAAGTTATGAAGCAGGGAAATTTGATAAAGGAGGCTAAGGATGTCAGAGAGTTGTTTGATAACAGGGCTGTCAAGGATGTGGATAATAAGATTGTATTGCAGTAAAGTAAGAATAAAATAAATCTTAGCAAGGATGTAAAATCATTACTAATCAGGTTGACAAAGTAGAAACATTCCAAAAATATATTTTTATTCCATTTAGAGAAAGAAAAGGTCCTTCATAGTCAAATCAGAAGAGAGAAGGGTTATACTTCCAAACAACCAAACAAGATGTTAGTTAATATCTGTTGGCCTCTGATGGTTTATAGGCAAGAGTTCCAAGAAAACAATGGGAAGATTTCAATGGCCACTGAAAATATCAAAGTGTAGTTGTGCCTGGGAATTATCAATGAGCAGGAAGAAGAGATTTTTTTAAAAGTACTCAATAGTGCCTAGATATGTCTCAAATCTTACAGATTTTTTTTTTCAGTGATCTGGAAGGAATTTTAAAATCATTCCTGATGTGCAAGTGACACAAAGGTTCTGATGTGGTCAAAGCATAGAAAGGCAGCCACACAGAGCGGTTGGTATTACTTGGTAGAATGGGTGAATGAGTAAAGTGCCTGTTAAAATAGCCAGGTATTTGTTTAAAAATGGGGAATATAATTGCCTGTGAATAGTCAGTCTAGAGAATAATCCTTCCTTGACTAAAAGTGCATACAATCAGTTTTTAGTCTTCACAGTGTGATAGCTCACAAGAGGTCAACGTGAACTCTAGATAAAAATTTTGTAACTGTTCTGAGAATTATATTGGAAGTATTGTAATTACAGAATTACAATGATTATCTCAGACAGTTCAAAAAATAGAAGGAGGTTATGTGAAAATATTACCTGTATATCTATTGTCTGAAGAGTAAAAGAAAATGGAATTTGAATAAGCTCTCCTAAAAATGTTCAAGCCAATTAATGCTAATTTAAATTGATCTGAGGGATTGTAGGCACAGCAGGATGGGCAAAACATTTTTTTCATGAAGTGACAGTGTAGCAATGTCGCAATTTACAGTTTTGAAAAGATACATCAGAGTGTATGGACGTGAGAACTATTCTGGAAGATAATTCCTAAATGCCAGGAAACCTGCAAACATCCTGTTGCTGCCATTATCAGCACCAGAAGACTGCTGATTTTGTTAAAAATTGTTGCTAGCACTTTAACTTATTGAATTGTTTTACTTCAGTGTCTGTAAAAATACTACTGGATAAACAAGCTGAGCTGTTTGGGAGATAACAAAAATGTTGGAATAAAATCCATCCTAAGCAACTGTTGTCGTGCTAAATGTGGTTGAGATATGATTTTTTTTTCTTCCTTTAATCACTGTCCCCTTTCCTGTTCTTCTCATCTTTGTTACTATGTTGTTAAGAAATGCTATTTACAGCTAACCGTTAGATGCTGACTGTCCTTCAGGTTGCATCTGGGACAAATCCAACAGGAAGTTTCTTGCACTTCGGTGTACTTAAATGTAAAATGGTCTTGAGATTTTTTGTTTCACTCTGAGTTTTCGTCAGTTAATATTTTGCAGAGGAAGACAGAGTGATATTAGCATATCACAAACAGACACTGCCATGGGTAGGACAGTTAAAATAGTTCATGTTAGACATTTTATACTGAATGGATTTACAGTCTACAGCCAATTAGACCATTTGCTCCTCTTTTTCTTACCCTCTCAAAACTTCTGCGTATCATAGTTCAAAGTGTGATCAGAGAAAGACAGGTCGGTGGAACTGACTGAAAGATATGGCACAGGATCTTAGAAAGGGTTCTAGTGGAAAAGCCTTTACACAGGGTGATAAGATACCTTTCATACAAAGGCTTGCAAGACATCACTTTTTACTGCCCTTATTTCTGGAATTCATTAATACTAAATAGTCCTATAAATTCTTTTCTGGTAATGGTTATAACGTGTCTCCTTGTACAGGATTTTCCGTAACTTGGAACTGTTTCCTCCATTTATGTTGCATTTGCACTTTTGTTGTCCCTGTCTTAGATATGAAGAGAAGACACGGATTTCTCATCGGTAAAAAACAGAGAAAGGAAGTTAACAGTGCGCATAGACAGCAAATGTGATCAGGGCATACAAATACCTGGAATAAATAATCTCTCCTTCTCCTTTCTCCTCTCTTCAAAATAATATTCTCTGTAGCTATTTGCAGTCCCTGCATACTTTTTTTAATCCTAGAGGAACTGACCAACTCTTAACTTGTTAGGTTCAATAGTGCATTTTCTCAATCGCAAAACAAAGTTTGAGTAGGGAAAATGACATCCATAGAGCATGACTGAATTCTTTCATTTATTGTCCTAAGGGATGCTGCTAGCTTCTGCCAGGCAGCCTTGGGAACCTTTTCTTATGCAGCTGCCTACATAGAATTGTTAAGCACATCTGTCACACTAATGGGCCCCCAGTGGGGAGTTGCTGGATCTTTAATGTGAAATACCTGTGCAGTAACTTTCAGTGCAGTGTGTGGGAATTCAGCTATACAGTTGAGGCTGTATACATTCCTCTTACTGACTGCCTCTTAAGAGAATACACCGTAACAGGTAATTTCCAAATAATCTGTTGTCTCAGCAACCCAGTAAATAGCTTTTTACAAGAATATCTTCCTAGTTGATTTGCCTTGTTTTTTGTTTATTTGATTGTTCATTTGTTTTTGGTTAATTCCATAAACAGTATCTGGAATATTCATTTTGTTTTGCATAGTTCCTGATGATGCCCACGTGAACACTCAAGCTGTGTCTGAAATACTTCTAAAGGTCTTTTACAAGGTTCTGCATGTTGTTTGCTTGCTTCTCAAACGATGTTTAAGCACTTTATATAGTGTAGAAACACTCTGCAGCAGCAAGTTCCTGTAACATAGTGGGGCACTGTTTGTCTTGAGAGGCTAACTAGTTAAAGGGAAAAGGAGATGTAAGATGATGGTGGAGACTGGCCATTAGAACTGGGATCTTGTATGATCATTTGTTGAAATAAACTGAGGAAGTTAGCCATAAAGCGATAGCATGGCTATTTTAGGCATTTTGGGATAGTATTGGTATGTGGAACAAGGAAAGTGATGTTTCAGGGGTGACAGAGGGGTTAGGTTGGTTTGAGAAGAGGAATCATTTTGATGTAGAAGAGGATGGTAGCCAATCAAGGAATCAGGTAAGAAAACATATGAGTAGGACAGAAAACAACCTTTAAAGGAGCCATTTTATATACTTGCTACTGGAGTGAACAGTAATGTATTTTTCCTAATTAGTTGTTCTAAGTTTTCTGTTCTCATAGGATTTTTAAACATGCAACCAAAAAGAAGAGAAGCGGTCAACAGAAAACAATTATCATCTCTTCCACTGTCTTTAAGATAATCTTACTATCTACTCATTTTACCCTAGTGAAAAACAGTGATAATTTTTACTGGGCTATGTAAGACAATTTGGACTTCATATTTGAAATGTTGAATGTTGTTGGCAAAATTTGACATAGTTAGAGACTCTACAACTGCTGTCATAGGATCATAGTGCTAAAGAAAAAAAAATCTCCAGTATGATTCAAGGTGGGTTTTGTCTGTTCTTAGGCTTGTACAAACTATCATTTTGCCATTTTTTAAATTTGCCAATACTTTGTTTCTGCATCAGAGCAGTTGTCAATGAGTATTTTGGGGACCACTTGAAGAAATTTTTAAGTATTAAAATGTATATTGAAATCATTCACTGTTTTTATATAGGGGCAAAAAATAAATTCTTTCAAAAGATTCTTTCAAAAAATGAAAATAACAAATGCAGAAGAGGAAGTGATACCTTTGGGTGCATTAGGAAGAGTGTTGCCAGCAGGTCAAGGGAGGTGATCCTGCCCCTTTACTCAGCCCTGGGGAGGCCTCATCTCGAGTACTGTGTCCAATTCTGGCCTCCCCAGTACAAGAGAGACATGGAGCTACTGGAGAGAGTCCAGCGAGGGATACAAAGATGATCAGAGGACTGGAACACCTGCCCTACGAGGAAAGGCTGTGAGAGCTGGGCCTCTTCAGCCTGGGGAAGAGAAGCCTGAGGAGGGATCTTATGATCTTATCAATGTGTATAAGTATCCGAAGGGAGGGTGTCAAGGGGACGGGGACAAACTCTTTTCAGTTGTCCCATGTGACAGGACAAGAGGCAATGGGCACAAATTGAAGCACAGGAAGTTCCGCCTGATCGTGAGGGGGAATTTCTTCCCTGTGAGAGTGACGGAGCACTGGACCAGGTTGCCCAGAGAGGCTGTGGAGTCTCCTTCTCTGGAGATCTTCAAGGCCCGCCTGGATGCAACCCTGTCTAATATGTTCTAGGTGACCCTGCTTGAGCAGGGAGGTTGGACTAGCTCATCTGCAGGGTCCCTTCCAACCTTACTGATTCTGTGATTCTGTGAAATGGGATAGGAGAATGAGGTAACAATTCAAGTATGCAAAGATAGGACTACAAGAAAAACAGATTTACGGAAGTAAAATGTACTTTATAGTGAGAGTGCTTAACATGAAACTTAGGTAATAGCAATCAAATGTAGGAAAGCTGTGCTAGCAAGGAGGAAATGGATACTGCATACTTTTTATCTAAATAATAACTTTATTTTTAATGTTGAATGTTGACTCCTGTTTTAACCTCAGACTTTGTCATATATCTGATAAGAGTTGAGTTGTGCCCAAAGATAGATGGGAGACAGCACTGACAAGTTGAAATGCTGAAGGAAATGCTGTTAGCAATTCAGTATGTATACTCCATCTTGTTAATGGCATTCTTCCCAGAAAGTTTCTTCCCAGAGAGCCAGTGTCCTGTTTTACCATCTTCCAGCTCTAGCTTGGAAATAAAGGAACTACAATGCAGTTCAGACACAAATGACCCTCTCACCACCATTTCACAAGAAAAACCCTCGTCTTTACCTTCTAAAACTTCCTCTTCATTCTTGAAAAGCTTTAAGTAGGTGCCTTGATCCTTCTCAGATGGAATACTCTTGCTGGTTTGATTTTAAAGGCCTACGGCATTCCTATAGAATGAAAGGCAGCATTTATTTGCAAGTTACACTGATTTGCGTGGTATATACTAAGCAGTATTGTTGAGAAACGGTGTTATGATGGTTAGCAATATAATGGGGGACTGACACCCATGTTACAGTTCTTACTGAGTGGACAGGGAATATTAGCCACAGAGTAGAAACGGGAGGATTTATTTTGTTTTTAGTCCAGAAATTTGCCCAACAACACAAGTCAAAAAGTAGCCGCTGACATCATGAAAAAAAATAATTATGCCTGAAAGGTTTGAAGTTGCTCTGTTAACATCTAGCCAAAAACAGTTTTTCAGTGTTATACACAAAAAGTGAAAAAATTGTCCATGCTTCAAAGTATTCATAGTCCAAGTAAGATGTTTAAAACAAACCTTGTCTGTGTAGTCAGCCTGAAGAATTCAGTGGGCTTTGGGGGGCTCTGGACAGAGACCAATGTGTAAATCCGTACTGATCTCTTCCTCCCAGCCACAGAACTGGAGGAGTTTTCAGGTGTTGTTAGTGCTATTGCACTCATACACTGAGAAAGCTCTCATGTCCCATTCAGCCAAGCTCAGCTGTATATTGTTGAAAAAGAGCCTGTAAACATCCCCCAAATCTGTCTGTGGCAGCTCCTTTTTTAGGGGGGCCTACTGCAGTGACCAGAGGTACCTTTAAAAGGTTTGATATGAAGTTGGCAAGACAAACACTCAAAGTTGGGAAGTCACTTGTTCTCGTTTGTTTAGCTAGGTCACCAAAGCTGTAAATTCAGGGATACACCATTATAGCAAAGATTTCTCTTTCTGATGCGCATAAAACACAGCTTAATGAGACTTACATATAATACAGAAACAGAAACTTTCCCACATATACTTCACTGCTTAATTAAAGTGGAAGTTGCTGAATTTTGAGTGTCTGATAATGAAGGTATAATGTTGTGTTATTCTGTACTTTATATATTCAATATTGCAGATTTTCATTTTTGCTCAAGGAAAGAAGATAAGCTGAAAGAAAACGGCACATGCAATTTGTGAGTTCTCTTGACTTTACCTATAGAACTTTTGAACCCTTTGAAAGAAGAAGTCCCTCTTAAACGGTGCACAGGTGTAAGGCATAAATGGCACTGGCTTTTCTCAGGATTTCTGCGGATTTTAGGATGTTCTTCATTTTAAGATGTGAAACTGCTTGTCATTTAGGAAGAAATCGTGACAGACACAATTTCCCAGACCGATAGCTCTCTGCCTAATGTTATTTTCTACTACTTGAAAAAATCAAGTCTGTGTAATGATATGGTTTTAACTGGGTACTGAAATGTTTTGGTTTATTGACTAATTTCTATCATTATAGCGTCTTCACATAGGGCTCTGAGAGCCCTCTACAAACATTAATTAAGTTCTATGACACCTCTGAGATGAAACAAGTACTGTTCTCATTTTTCAAATTGGGAAAATGATGTGCAGACAAATTAGTGGTGCAGTTCTATGATACAAATCTTTTGATGAAATAGCCAATCATTTCCGTGATTCTATGATATTTCCATTTCTGTCTGTCTTATGATTCTTTGACCTGTGTGAAGTGTTTTGCCTAGCTTTATGCTTAAATGGGGTTAATTCATAAATAGTACATATTTGTTTTCCTTTTTTTTTTTTTTTTTTTTTTATTTGGAGCACAGCCCCACGTAGTGCTGAAATGGCATAACTGAGGGGAAAAGTAACCTATTGGGTCTCTTAAGAAAAGAAGAAAGTCTCTTAAGAAAATCCACCATAATTAGGTTAACTAGTTGTACCACAAATGAATGAGATAGCACTGCAAATAGTATCCAAGTACCAGAGTAGTTAGTGATGACAGTTGTTTTCATCATTATGATTTTTGCCAGTCTCTGGCAGAACTGAAAAGAAAGACAGATCTCTAAATTCTTTCATGTAAAAGAATATTTATTTTCTTGCTAAACAAAAAAATCTTTTTTTATCTGTAGCATTCACTATCCTAAATTGGATATGGATAAATATATATTGATTTGCATGTATATTAATAACATAAAAACTAAGTATTCTCTAGTTGGAAAAAAGTACTTTTTTAATTTAATGGGAACTTATCACAGATAATTAAATATAAAATTATGTCACTTTATTTTTTTTAATGTGTAACAGCAAGGTTTTATTAAGAAACTGAGACATCAGAGTGATGGCTCTGGAAAAGAGTTGCACAGAACCCAATAAGGCTTGATTAGTGTGATGACAAAGTGAAGATACTCAGTTATATAGCAAATTCTTAATTCTGCACCTCTGCATCTTTATGTCATAATAGAATTCTTCAGTGTATCTTTTGTGATCTTGAACCTATTTTGACACTCATTTAAGTACAGACTGTTTTGATGCACTTCTTCCACTGCATCTTTCAGCCCTGAAGACATTCTTCCCTAGCTAATGTTTTATCTGCAAATGGGCATGCTTATCATAATAATGGGAAATAATGGTTTCTTTTGAATTAGTCATTTCTTTCAGTGGTGCTCATCACAGATTTATTCCATCAGATCATGAAGTAAACAGGATTTTCTTATCCCCCTTCCACAGAGGGGAGGCAGAGAGACTAAAGCCAAAAATTTTTGCAAGCAACTACCTTGAATTAACTCAGTTCAAGCACCAATAGCTCTAAATTAATTTCTGCAGATTTCAATTTGTTCATTGTGAAATGAATGCTTATCCTGCAAGAGTAGAACTTGTTAAAAAAAAAAAAAAAATTAAGGCTGATGGAGGATCATGATTTTTACCTACCATCAAACTGTATTTGAACCAGCAATATGGGAGCGAAGGTCTGTCTGCACCTTATGAATCCCTTGGTGCCTGGCAAGCTGTTTAACAAAAATATTAACAGAGTCGAGTGTGTGGTGAACAGTTGAATATTCTTTTTTTGTTCTCTGTGCCTGTCTGCATAGTCACAGTTTTTTCTTGGAGTCACAGCTTCTGTCAGTCCAGTACTTTTAGGAGGCAGTTTAGCTGATTTAGGAAGTGAATCAGTAGGTTTAATGGACTACACTGATCTTACTTGAAAAAGCTAATTTGCAATATCCTTTGGGTTATTTGAGACAAGCAGGAAAAGTGTCTGATCTGATTACATTTCATTGTAGTGTCCAATGACTGACTATTTAGTACTTTTGAACTGGGAGACAAAGCTTTTCACTTGTAAGACTGCCAATTTATATGGATTTCAGTTTAGTAGAAGCTGAAAGTAGTTTACTATCATGTGATGTCTCTGTGAAATTAGATGGGCTCAGTCCAGGTAGCTTAAAAAAAATGGAAAGACACTCTCAGTTAGAATGAAAGAGATTGACTTAATCTAGGAGCAGTACTAGCATCTCACTTGAGCTCTTACTGTATAAAATAGTTTTGGCAATCTGGAAGGACTCTGTAACTTTTCTGCCTGTGCTGTACGTAATCAGTGGAGGGAAAGAAAACAGCCCTTTTTAGGATGATCAGCTTGGCCTTAATCTCAGCGACAAGATTGCTTAAAAATGTAGCTACATACTTAGGTTTTGATCTACATCTAATGTAGTCATTCACCTTGGAATAACACTATTTTAAGAATTTGTATCATGGTGACTAAATGGAAAGGTTAGATTTTATTTAGTTATGTGTGAGGTGGATACATCTGAAAATAAATACAAAGTAGACAAAAGCATTGAAGAACTGGAGTTTTCAGGTCCTCTTTAACTAGTGATTTTCCTTCTAAAGTTCATCTGAATGCAACAGAAGTCCTCTTTTCTTTCAAAAGTTTTACAGCATCATTTTTAGAAAATGTGATTGTCTGATCACTCTGCATTCTGATCACTGGACAGTTGTCTGTCCATCTAACTACAAAATTTTTGCAGCAGGTTATCAAGCAAAGTCTTTACAGGTGTCAAAAAATGTAAATGATCTCAATAAATATACTGTGAATGAAAAAAATTCAATATCTGTGTGTATTCAGCGGAATCTTTGATCCTTTTTTTTTTAGTTGACAAAAACTAGTTCTGTCAATAGATCTCATCTGCTCTGGAGTTTGCAGCAATTCCATTTCCTATGTATATCCCTTGGTGGTACAGTTCTGTCAGTATATCATGGTGCCTTTTTCAGGAACCTTTCTACATTTCTGTTTGAAACTGACAAAATGTTGTATCTTGTGCTAGTTTCTTTTGACTGGTTTGAAGTTTGGTTGTATATATTTTAAATGTTGCTTAGTGTTCAGGTTTTGAGAGCTGAGCAGTTATGGGAAGATAAAAGTTTAGAACCCCACAGGCTGCGTGGTGCCTTTGTGTTTAATAAAAACAGCATGCTTTCCTTCTTTTAAAGAACAGGGTTACTTTCAGTGTAGTTTCCTTTAAGTTTCTTTTGGAATTAGGTGTTAAATTCTGAATTTGCAATCAAAGTGGGTAGTTGCTAATGTATAGGTTGATGTTTACTTTCCCTAAACACTGTCCTTCCCCCTCCTTCTGTGTCAGTTTAGATCCCTTCTAGTTAAAATGAAGGATCAGCTAATTATGAAATAAAGTAGCAAAGATAATTATTTAGAAATACTTGTGCCAACTCCACTGTATGGAAAATTCAGCTGTTCCTACCTTGTGAAAGTCTGCTGTGTTTGTGCATGTGTTCTCATGTATGTTTTGCTGAATGATGCCTAATTTCTTTTGATACCTGACTAACCTCATTGCAATTTCTTCTGGTTGTAGAAGTGGCAGAAGAGTTTTACACAGAATGACCTAACAGTACCAGGCCTGTTCTATTTTAGCTGCTGAATTATTCTGCAACTGTTATTCAAGTCCCTCAGACCCTCAGTTTGTCATTTGTTTGGATGATTGATAGTAGGCAAATTAGACTGCAGGCTCAGGGCAGGGTTAAGCATCTTCTTATGTGTTCTTACGATGTTTTCTGAGATGAGGCCCTAATCACCCCCTAATCGAGGGTTTAAATCCCACTGCAGTACATATCACAGAATCACAGAATGGTGGAGGTTAGAAGGGACCTCTGGAGATCATCTAGTTTGATGCCCCTGCTCAAGCAGAGTTACTTAGAGCATGTTAGACAAGATCGTGTCCAGGTGGTTTTTAATATCTTCAGAGGAGACTCCACAACCTCTCTGGCAACCTGGTCCAGTGCTCTGTCACTCTCACAGTAAAGAAGTTCTTCCTTATATTCAGGTGGAACTTCCTGTATTTCGGTTTGTGCCCGTTGCCTCGTGTCCTGTCACTGGGCACCACTGAAAAGAGTCCTGCCCCATCCCCTTGACACCCTCCTTTACGGTATTTATGGACACTGGTAAGATCCCCTCTCAGTCTTCTCTTCCCCAGGCTAAACAGGCCCAGTTCTCGCAGCCGTTCCTCATAAGGCAGGTGCTCCAGCCCTCTGATCATCTTTGTAGCCCTGTGCTGGACTCTCTCCAGTAGCTCCATGTCTCCCTTGTATTGGGGAGCCCAGAATTGGACACAGTACTCGAGATGAGGCCTCCTCAGGGCTGAGTAGAGGGGCAGGATCACCTCCCTTGACCTGCTGGCAACACTCTTCCTAATGCACCCCAGGATACCATTGGCCTTCCTGGCCACAAGGGCACATTGCTGACTCATGGTCAACTTGTCATCCACCAGCACTCCCAGGTCCCTCTCTGCAGAGCTGCTTTCCAGTAGGTCAGCCCCCAGCCTGTACTGGTGCCTAGGGTTATTTCTTCATGTGTCTGATTAATAATACACAGTATTGTCCTCTTCAGTAGCACTTAGAATGCCCCTAGTTCCAGCAGTGGTGCAGCCCCCCTCATCAGTCTCTTGTTGGCAGAGTCCTCTTGTATCTCATGTAAAGTTACATTCTTCAGGTTGGTACAGAGAAATCTGAGGTCTGTGCCTAGTGGGAAAAGAGACTTCTATACCTCTGCTAGCCCTGTCTTCACAGTCCAACTAGTTCAAGTATAGGTATTGTGCAAGAAAATAGAAGTCATCCTACAGCAAGTGGGAGCACTTGCTCAAGTAACTATGGAACTTAGTCCAGAGTGAGTCATCTCCAGGGAAAAGGAAAATGATAGTGACCATCAGGAACTAGATTTGGGGTGGAAAGCTGCCTTTGGCCATCTCTGCTACCCTCAAATAAAAGCAAGTTCAACCATTCACTCACATTGTGTTTCAGTAAATCTGAATTAAAATAAGACTTTATGTGCACAAGATGTAGATTATCTTGTTTTGCCTTTGTGTATTTATTTATTTATTTTTTGACCTGGAATGGGAACTGTACAGCTTTAACAAATTTCAGTAAAATCTGTCTGCCTGCTATGCGAATTAACCTGTTCTGAGTGTGTCTTCAGACATACTTTTTGGAGAGTCATAGTGTACCTTTACCTTCTTCGACAGCAGCATTTTGTAGCTGAGGTCAGGAGAGTGCCTGGTTCGTCTCTTTTTTTGCACCTTTGAGACTGGATAAAGAGTGCAATCATTGGAGGAGGTAATTAAAATTTAGATAGTTTATAACTATCAGACAGTTTGAGCAGTTAGCATATCCCATGTGTGTCTTAGTGAGTGGTCTATCTATGACAGTTGGATGCCGTATGAAACTAGCAGAAACTATTGTATGTCTCTCTAGTTTAAACAGTGTGTGTTGAAGGAAATTGTTCTGTTATTGACACTCTTAGTGGTAGGTATTTTTTCCTTTCCAGGATGTCTTGCGTCTGTGCAGGCAGAATACTTCAGATCACTAATTTCTCATTTTCTGGTTGAACTAAACCAATACTTACTACTCCTTCTACCTTGGTACCATGCAGAGTTGCATTTGAAGGAACTAGAAAACAAGGTGAGAAAAGAAAGAAAGAGTGAATGCAAAATACTTCCCAGTCATATACAGGTGCTTCAGTGTGTCCTGTCTTACATTTTATCTGTGGATAGGCAGTTACAGTAATGCCCGTCTTAGGCATTTATTCAGCTATCTGTCTAACACCCACTCTTTTTCTCCTTGACATTGAACTTCTCCTTTGGGCTGAGTGAAAGTTAATCAGCCCAGAGTGATACTGAATTTATTGTGCAAAAAGGAAACAAATTAGAGTAATGCATAATTTAAGTCTTGGGGCACTCAAGCTGATACTGTTGTTTTTGCTGTTTATCTGCAGAAACTGGAAAAGTCTGACTTGGATAACTGGGAGAACATCAGAGGACCCCGTCTGTGGGAAGATTCCAGGACTATTCAGAAGCAACAGCGGGAGGCTAGCCGTCTGAGGACAGAGTGACTGAGCAAGCCTCCTTCAGTGCCTCTGGAAAATCATGTCTCAGGCTGGACTATCTAACTTTTTAATCCAATGTCAGATAGACATGGGAATGGGGGGAAGAGGAATCTGCACTGAGCAATCCATGCCAATGCAAATTAATGTGAGATCAATCAGAAAGACTATATTATATGAAGTTTTTTGCATCCATTTGCACAGAGCTCCACAGGCTGTGTATATGAATTCTTAATTAAAAAAATAGCTGATTATTCCACTGAAATTATCAGTCTTCCTTTCCCATTGTTTTTCGACAGCTATTGTTTAAAACTAAGATGCCTCAGCAAGGAATGACATCTCAAGAGTCAGCTTGTCAGTACCACAAGTTTTCACCCTAATGAGAATAACAGTGCTGTCATCTAGATGTGTGTGACCAGATAAATGCTGCTTCAGAGAGCTCCTGCATGACTTCAGGCTCTTAGCTTAGAAGGGACTCCACACACATAAGCTGTTCAGGAACAGTGGGCCCATTTTTGGCTAAATAATGGTCTGGTGTTGCATTTCCAGGAACTTGCCTATACACAAGCCTATGCAGAGTGTCAGTCAGTAATTGTTTAAATAACATTTGTGTAGCCATGATCAGACTTCTGTAATTAGTTTATTGATACTCTGGTGTGGGCAGGGATGTTTGCAGTGGAACTTCTCGGTTTGATTTGGAAAAATTCTTCCTCAATAAAAGCTGTGCTGTTTTTGTGTGAGCAAGTACAGTAACAGCATCTTCTTGACCCACTATTTAGTGGCAAAGTTCTCTTTACATATTATTTATCTATTATTATTATTATACATATTTCTATATATATTTTTACGTATATATTTGTACACATGCATATGGGTTTTTTGTCTTTTGATGAATTCCTCTATAATCTTTGGCTTTTTATTTCTGACTTTCTGTGCTAAACATTTGCTGTTGGAGGAAGCCAGGATAACATTCAGGACCATTCTGCTGAAACAGTCTGTAAAGATAAATCTAGCCAGTTCTTCAGATAAAATGAATCTTCTGATAAGGTGTTTCAGCACTCTCCTAAACTTTTCAGAGGAATGGAGTAGTGGAACACAGGTTAACAGTAGGTGATAGTTTCAAGGCAGTGACACCTATACATAGATCCCTTTGGAATTCGCAGATATATGATCTTACTCTTCTCTGCAAGAGATCTAAATTTAAATATCCTCCTAGAGATTTTGTTTAGGGTAGCCTCCTTATCCTCATGTAAATCCCCCCTCAGTATTTATTTTTTTTCAGTCTCTCAGTTATGAGGCCCACTTCTTCACTCAGAAAAAGGAGTCTTCATTAGATTTTAGAGAAGTTGTAAAGTAATTCTTACAGCATTAAATGAAATCTTAGCCATGTTTGTGCAGACTTTCTCTTGCTGAGGTTGTGAAGTTCATCAGAAAATGTTGTTTCTAATCTGGAATGAGACTGGAGCTGTGTGTTTCCTTATTCAATGTTATATACATCTTTAGTTCTAAATAAAAGTGTTAACAAATTAAAACATCTAGGAGAGGAACTAGAAGAGTAATACAGCAGCAATGTAACCATAAATGCTATAATGAAACAATTGAAAAATTAGATTATAGAGGCATTAAGCTATGCTAGAACTAGAAAAGAGGGGAGTGTGTTTCATTAGTTTATTATTCGTTTTTCCTTAAAAGATGAAACAACATTCTCAAGCAAATAGCATATAAAATAGGACAAAATAAAACTACATACCTTGCTAAACATCTTTTCAACTCTAGCAATTTCACATTTTGGTGCAGTGCCACTGGCAGCAACACGGTGATTGCTCAAATGACATCAGTGCATTAACCGCACTGGCAGAGTCATTAGGGCTCTCACTGATACCAATATCACTGCTGCTGTTAGTACTGTTATTGTACTGGCCAAACCACTGGAAATGTTTCTTTGAATTACCTCGTATACACCCATTTTGCGTGGATTCAGCAAATTCATTATTTCTTTGCCA
This sequence comes from Rhea pennata, assembly GCF_028389875.1. Lineage (NCBI taxonomy): Eukaryota > Metazoa > Chordata > Aves > Rheiformes > Rheidae > Rhea > Rhea pennata. Next base: position 13,403,760 of record NC_084667.1, on the reverse strand, counting down.
GAGGATACACGTCTTCCTTTTCCCAGCACTGATTAAAGGAGAAGGAAAGTTGCCATTACTTTTTATATAGAAAGGCATGATTAGCTCCCTGTCTTGCCAGATCGACTCACGATACGGACCAGTACTGCTCCTGAAGTAAACACATAGCTCTCTAAAAGCAATGTCTATGGTCAAAATCACCCGTCTCCCTAGGGTAAGAAGCAAAGATATTTTTGCTGTTTCTCTTTTGTAAAGCTCTGATGCTTATCACTTTTCTTGATGAGCAAAACACTCACTAAACTAACTTCTGTATTTTAGATTCAACAATCTTAAGATGTGAATGTAAATAATTAGTTCTATGGAAAACACTTTTTCTGTAGCAACTTAGGACCCAGTTTTGCCTTTTGATATTTTTTCATTTTTTGCCTGATAGTTGTGGGTCCCCCTCCACTACCTCCTCCTTTATTTATTTATTTATTTATTTATTTATTTATTTATTTTGCATGAACAAAATCTGTTAGTGGCTTTCCTTCTAAAACCTGGGCACTACACTTCCTGTAGTTTCCAAGGTGTATTATTTGTAACTACCTTTTAAATGATGTCTCTAGAAAGTGATGGAATTATCTTAGCATCTCTGAGAAAAACTGACATACAGTGGAGATCTATTCAACTTTCACCGTCTCTTCAACTCCCCCTTGGAGAGATACTCCACAGTGAGACTGTTTATTGACAGTTGATTGAAAAATGTTTGCACCCTTGTCTTATGCTCTTGACTCATTTATGATTTAAGAAGAACAGCAACAACTTTTGGCAGAGATTGTGCACTTGATAAAATAGGGAGAGCTGCTACAGCAGTTTCTCTTTTTGTCCTGCACTTGGACAACTGCTTAACTTTTATGCTTTTCTTAGCCACAGAATTGGGAATAATGCTTATGGAAGGGGTCTTGAGAGGGTTAATTAAGGTCTTTTTAAGTTATCATCTATGCTCAAGTAGAAGGCGCTTCAGAAATCTGGAGAATTGTTGTTCACACCACTAGGGAGAGAGGCAAACTTCAAGTGGTTCAGGAGTTGGGCTTAGTTTGGCTGCTTACTTGAACTATCCTTTTGAAAGCCCTGTTATAGCACTTCTGATTATTTCTAAGGCACTTATGGGCAACCTTGTTAAATTCCTGAATTGTCACTAGAAAAAAAAAAAACACTTTGTGAAATTTAAAATCAAGCTGTGACTGTAAGCAGTTTCAATAGTATCAGCCTAAACAGAGTTACCCGGCAACACTATGAAGTCAGTTAGAAGCTCATTGGCAGCCAGCAAAAAGATAAGATAGAAATAGAAAGATCCAACAAAGGGAAGCAATTAAGAGCTCCAAGAATGTGTTCTGAGTGATTTGCATGAGCTGTGGCTGGGAGGTCAGAGGTAATGAATTACAGTTGTCAGTCTGAGTCAGTGATTGACATTTTTTCCGTCCACTTTGTTAAGTGGCATACCAGTCTGAGGGGAATGGAAACAAGGCTTTAGTGACAGATGTGAAGTATTAAAGGAGTAAAGGGAGAGGACTGAAGAAGCTATGCTCTTTGGCATAGTGTTGTTGAAATTAAGAATGGAAGACAGAAGGAAGTCTAGCTATGTATCTCTGGGTAGAGGGGCTAAAATACCAGTTTTAAAATCTGTACTTTGACAGGAAAAGTAGAAACTTTATCTTTCAGAGAATATATGGCAAGGCTGGTCCCCGGGTCTTCCATAACAAGAAAATGAGCAGGGCATAGAAGTATAGCTTTTTATGTGGGAATTGGGAGCACCTGCCTCCAAGGGTGGGGAGAACTCAATGTACTGCCAGTGGGTATCCATCTGGAGGGTTTCCAGCCTCTGCTATCTGTAGCCTCTGCTTCTGTAGCCCAAAATGGAAACCAGCTCTTTGCATGAGATCTGCCCTGTAGATCCTGCTCATTGAGTTTGTTTCTCCTATAGTACTTAAAATTTTCAGACTCATGAATGACTGAAAGGAGAAAATGCTCAATATCTTACTTCAGCTGTAGCACAGATGAAGGAATTCAGCTGAAGCTTTAGCTACTGTGATCTAAAGAGGCTTCCAAACCTGCTCAGTAGCATAGCAGTTGAGTTTCAAAGCTCCTAAATACAGCTGGATGAGTAGTTGCTATATAAAACTATTAGAATCAAGATGCAGAGCCAACAGTGATCCTTCAAGGTCTTGAAAATGGCTCCAACTACCCCAAAAAGATAGATTGTGGTGCAGTGAGAGAGGAATGATGAAATTTTTAAACTAGAACATGGAGTGGAGAAACTTGTGAGAAGCTTCTAATATATATCCCATCATCAACTGGGGAGCAATCTCACAAGGAGGCATTTGATAATGCTGATGGCAGTACAGGGATTTTGTATCCACAATGCTGAGCGCTCAGATCAAGAGAAATCCGTTTCTTCACATAGAAGAAGCAACTTGGAGGGATTTAAATGTTTCTGCTCATTCGGATTTTTTGTATGGACAGTTCTTGCTGAACTATATGTGTCTGTGTGTGGATGAGACTTAAACAGTAGATTTCCCTTTCTGTAATAACTACACGAACTCTTGTATTTCTCAATGATTTTTCATTTACTTCAAGTTGCTGCATTTGAATATCCAGCATAAGTCAAGGGCAAATTTAATTTGCATTTCTTGTATTTTCCAGAGGTTTTTTTTTTTCTGTAAGAAACAGGAAGCCTAAATATCCTCTGATACTAACTCCTTTTTTTATGTCCACTGGAAAAATTCAGAAGAAAGAAAAAGAAAAGCAGGGAATGATCAAAGGCCTTAGGGGGAAAAAAAATGAAGATGGCCACAGAAATTTCCATTAACGCTTTTATTTTTTGAAAGGCCACTTTTTGTCAGTGTTTCCAATGGAAAATTTGTAGCCATCCTTCACTGGGTAAGGTTTGCAAAAAAATTGCCACTCTACTTTAAACTAGAAGTTAAGACTTGAAGGAAGATACTTGCTCAGTGTTAGACCTTCTTTACCTGCAATGAGTTGCAGTCAGACTCACCCGATGCGCAAATGATCTCTAGACTTAGAAACAAAAACTCCATACAGATGTTTTTCTTAAACTTTTCCATAGCTTGGGAGACCAAAGCAGTCTTTCATACCACTGGAATCAGACCAACTGTATTTTCTTGTTGAATATTTACAGCTAAAGTCTTACTTTCCACAGACAGGTAATTAAAGTTTCATGCTTGCCATCTCCGTAGTTATGAGGTGTGTTAAAATTAAATTCAACCAAAGCAGCAGCTGCTAGTTCTGCAAAAAAAGGACATGTAAAATACAGATATACATTGCAAATGTGAGGAGAAAACTAGAATATGTATCATAGTCACAAGTCATTGGAGAAAAAGAAAAAAAGAGATAAGAGGAGTACTGTGTAGTAATTGCTAGTGCCAGTGTACAAGAAATTTATATTCCTTCAGCCAGTGTTTTTGGAATCTGGCTTGGTGTACTTCAGTTCAGGGAAAAATTACCATTTAATTTAACATGCCTCTTGAAATATGACAGTAAGGCTAGGTAACTGGTTGTTTCTTAAATTGTGATTTGAAGTGGACGTAGGTTGGGATGGGTTGTGGTAGGAATATTTCTAGTTTTGATCAGAAACCTTCAGCGTTGTGCACCTCTTCCATACATCATAGGTCTAGTGAGTCAGCTCGTTCTTTTCTCTATTCTTGTTTTAGAAAACATACTAGCTCAAGCTATTGCTTTTAGAAATATTACTTGTAATCTTTTCTCTCCTTCTACTAATTCCATTAGCAAGATAAAGAACCCAGGCCATTTTGGAGAGAGGATAGGACTAAATTTGTGTCTGATGTAAATCATTACAGCAAAGAATTTGCTTTTAATTTATGTTAATTTTCACTGCTTTGAGCATTTTGTTTTCTGGAGAATCAGAGTCTTCAGTTTTGCAAAGTCAGTCTGCAAATTCAAGTGTAAGTTTTTTATATCGAGAAACTATCCATAGAATCGTGTCTGTTGCTGCCCAGAAAAAAAGCAAATTGGCTTATCTTGAGTAGCTCTTATTTCAGTGATCACAAAATAAACACTAATAAAACTTTCTGTGTGGGAAAGCAATGATCGCACTTCTAACAACAAGGTGGAACAGTCTCTACAGACTTTTTAGTGTTAAAAGGACAGCAACATGTAAAAATTACAGCCTTGTTTTTCCATACCTGTATACTAATGGTGCAGATAAGTAATCTCCAATCTCCTGCACTTTGGCTGTAAAATATGAATGAGAAATTTGATGGTAGTTGATGAGATGTTTGGTGTTCAATACTAACTGCACTGTGCTGGTTCAGTACCAGATTTATTATGGTATTCAACCTCAGGGAGACCAGTGACTCCCGAGAGTACTTAACCCCAGGAAGAATCACAACAGAAACCTAAATGTGTGCCCTCTAACTCCATTGTCTTCTTGGTCCCATTTTTTACACTTATCCTAAAAAGTGACAGTTCTATTCCTGAGCTCCTCAGTCCAAATGAAGCTGACTGTAAAGTGTACCTCTCTCTCTCTTTTTTTTTAGCATTCATTGCCTACTGAGAGCTGAAGAATAGTGACTTCTAAATTAATTTAAAGATATCCTGTAAAATGCAAGCTTAGAAACACAGACCCAGTATTATATTTCCTTATGTATGGCACCCAGCATACATTTGATTTCTTATTATCTCTTAATACAACAATGCTATGTTCTCTATTCTGTGTACAAAGGAAATTAAATGTACTTTTTTCTTTAAAAGATGAGTTCTTCATCCATCACTAGGTGTCAGTTGCTAATAATGTTTCCCAGAAAAATGTTATCTATGATTTAGTGGCTTTAGTGGACTATCTTCTGTTGAACAGAAGACAGCAGAATAAGATTTCAGCTTAATATAGCTCTTTTCATACTTCTTGCAAATAAAGGGATGAAAAGAGGAGAGCAAGCGCAAAGAATCTTGGGTTCTACTCTCAACTTTCTTCTTTATTTTACAATACATGGGGCATTTTAAGAAGGAAAAGGAAGGAAAATGAAAGTAAAAATGAAATAAGGGAAAAGAAAAAGATGGAAAATAAAACGTTTAGGGACAAAAATAGTAATGGAAAACTAACTGTTCCTTCTAATTGCTACCTCTGAATAGGGTAGGAAGGAAAATTGTTTCCATCTCAGAAAATATTTCTGTGCTCAAAAAATACTGTTATCCCAAATCCGAATGAAATGTCAGAAAGAATATCTTGCAAACTAGTGGTTTTAGAAAAATTTTAATTTGGTTGAACTGAGATGCTTGATTTTGCTTTTCATGTTTTCCATTCTTGATTCTTTTTCCTCAGCTAGCTTGTCTTTGGAAATGAAAAACCACCACTAATCTTAAAAGCACATTTTTCACTTAGAAACTGCCAAAATAGAATGTTTCAACAGTTTCCAGAACTTTTCCCCAAAATATTTTCAATAAGAGTAATTTATCAAAATAGATCCTTCTTGATGAACGGATTGGAAAATGTCAATCAACTAGATTGAAAAAAAAATATTGTAAAAAATCCTTATCAGCTGTACCAGTCAATTCCATAGTCAATTTGTGAAGCTGCATCCTTAACATTAATCTAGTGGTTATTTACCCACTTCTCTTGCTGTGTATACAAGTACATTGCTTTCTCCATTACATGTGCATGCATGTATTTATAAGTTGCATACTTACACAGGATTTTGTTACTCAGTAAATCACAGGAGGAGACTTACTACATTGGCTCTCGCAGCTAATGACACCAACTTTTACATCATGAACTGATCAAATTGCTTCTGAAAACAAGTCTTTTTTTCCTCCCTGCATTCACTAATACAACAAAGTACATTTATTTCTGTATAGTTCATCTTCAATGTTTAAAGAATATTCTCATATGCCATAATTTAATAACTAGAAATCCAACATTTTTTTTCTAGTCTAAAAAGGCGCTATTCCTGTTTAAGTGATAAGTTGAGATTTTCCATGATTTTGAGTTACCTGCCTAGCAAGAAATTGGCAAAGATGAGAAACCTTCGGTATTATTCACATATATCTGGCTTGACTATAATCTATCCAGGTTTTGGTGCATGTCTTATCATTATTTGGCCATCCACCTCCATGCATATCATTTTTTGTCCTGCAAACACCCTAACTGAACTGCAGATGATTAAAGCTGATGATTCAGTACAGAAGTCTGAGCTTGCATATTCCTCACAGCAGGCCTTTTGGTCTGTGTGCTCGCTGAGCTGTCCCAAACATCCTTATTGGTTGTGCTAGAATAATAAACAGCAAAATCATACATACACACACACACATATATATATATATACACACACACACATATACACACACACATATATATATCATGCTATAAGTCAAGATGACTGAATGCAATTTGATTAAAATGTGAAAGTTCATCTTGGATCTGAGATGGAGGTTTTTCAGAAAGTTTAAAAGTGATTTATGACTGTGTTTCGTAACTTGACTTAGCAAAGTCACTGCAAAAGAGCAGCTGGGAACATGCACAGTATCTTTCAGTTTAGCTAAAAAGATTATATTTTGTAAATACCTCAAAACTTAAATCTGTCCTAAGTACTTCTTTGGACACTGTTTTAGTATATCTTCCATGACCAGCAAAGAACGTTTTGGTAAATGACATGACATTTCTGACTAACCCAAGTTATTCAGTTCTTGCAAGGAAAAGCTTCTCTACTTTCTACAGACAGATCCAGTTGCCTAATCAGTGATTTTGAAGGCTAATAGGAAGAGCAGACCTTTATCTCTTATGTTTCCTCTATTCAAGATTTCTTACCTTTGTGATGAACAGAAACTAGAAACTGTCCATTTTTGCCCCTTAAATCCACACATGGATGTACCATGTTTTCTGACAGGTCCCTTTTTCTAACACATGCTACATATGCCCTTGAAAGTTTAGGTATGAATTCTGGGAAGCCAAATTTGCTTATTACTACCTCAGATTAACCTCAAAAGCACAACTAACTAAATAATATTTGCAGCATCCCCACAAGGATGTTTTCTTCATTTTTTTTAACTTCTGCTGCTGACAAACAATAGCCACCTTAAATGCCACATATTCTATACATTCTTTTTGCATCTCCCTTTTGGTATGTTTGGGTAATGCCAAGAAACAATGGGAGAACAGGTGTTGCCTTCTGTGTTGTCCTGCCAGAGATACTATGATCCAGGATTTCCTGCAGCAGTGGACTGAGATATTTCTGTGCCTTGTTTTTATGTCATTGGAATAGTTTCTTATGCTCTCAAAGGATTTCCCACTCTGTGCTTTCTGTGTGCCAAGAGATGTAGCAGGAAATCTTGATATTTAGAAAATATGTGATACCTTAAGGTCTTTTGTGTGTTGCCATGTGACTATTTAAGCTCTTCTTTAGAGTGTAGGCATTATAAATGACAGAAAAATACACGTGTATGTGTATATATTTTATAGATATAAAGCAGTTTTATGCTGTTTTCTGTTTTTGAAATGGAATCTAATAACTAGTGAAAGCTGCTGAACTGAGAGCCCCAAAACTGCATTTCCCTGTCTGTGCACACACACAGCAGAGAGCGGTAGCATAACCTCCCTTTGCAATCACAACCCTGCCAAGGTAGGGACTTGGAGGGAGCACCTCGAAGGAGCAGAGATGGTTGCCATAGGAGGAACTCTCTCTGTGCAGTGATTGCCTGCTCAGGTTACAGGGAAGAGTTGTTGTGAGGGTGGGTTTGCTAGTACAGAAGAAGGTGGAATTCATTTTCCTGTAGGCATACATGTAGCTCTGCAGAAATCAAGTGCCTAGACGAAGGCTGTCATCTAGGCACATACAGATGGTGATCACCTCATTCAAAGGCAGATGTCTACCAAAGCAGGTGTTGAATCGTGCTCCTTTGATTATTTCTACTCGCTGATCTTAGAAGGTGCTAAGCTGATGAGCTTGGATCACTTAGCCTTTATAAGACTAGGATTGGGTCAGCTGGATCCCAAGATGTCTCTTCATTTAGTATGAAGTCTGTGGAAATCCACTCTTGGTTTTTACAGAACTTGAGAGAAAACCTTCTGATGAAAGTCATGTTAATTCTTTGCAAAAACATTAAGTGCTTGTGCTGCACTGGTAGTGTCCCTGGATTCCCCCCCCCCCCCCCCCCCGGCCATCTGGGACAGTATTATGGAATCTGATCAAAGTCTGAAAGAGCATCTGTGATGTTCCTATATATTTTTTAATTTATTATCTCTTGTTTCTCTTGAAAACTGCTGAGTTTCTTGACAACTTAAATAAAGGTGATCTCAGTAAATTATTACTGCTAAAAGGTCAGCAAAGATCTGACAATCACACTAGTGACTAGTATTTACATGTAAATTGCAATCCTAGCATTGCCTATTGCAGAAGTAACATATCCAAGCCATCTTTTTGAGGAGGAGAACCATGATACGCACAAGGGGAAGTTATAGTATAGATTTGCTTGGGCAGAACTGGACACAGTCCTGCCTACTGGTTGAAATCAGCTAGTGCAATACGTCTCTCCTACCTCAAAAGTAAAGTTTTGCTTAGACTTCAGCCAGAGCACATGTTGCATGAGCAATAAGGTCAGAGCCAGAGGCTCTAAGTCTCTTCCAAGTCAACAGGAAGCAATAAAAAGATGTTTTCAGACAGTAAAGATAATCTGATGTGCAGGTTGGGTGTTAGCAGTGTGTCAGCAATTTGGCCATGTGAGACTTTTCCATTGATGCTGTTTCAGGTTTCTTGTAATATGTAAAACAGTATTATTATTACGCTAGAAAACTGAGCACAGACTTTTCAGGATTATGTATTAAGCACAGCAAGTCAAATGCTATCTTCGTATCTTGATAAATTCTAAGTATTATTCCAAGGAGGTTTGCCCTGAGTCTCTTCTGCAAAGTGCATAGAGGCAGCTGCTAGTCACTTTTATCCTCAGTTACCTTCCCATTATCACTTCTTGGCCTTTTGGCTAAGATCAAGTGCAGTATCAGTTTACTGTCTTGACATGTCCTGTGTCAGGGGAAACCATCCTGCCCTGGCAGCAGGCTGTACTCTGAGACCTGCTAACTTTCTAACCTCTGTAACCACTGTCATTCCTGCTTTTTAAGAGACCTACAGCTTTTATAAGTCAAGTCACCTTTAACAAGCCTTGCAAGTGCAGCTGATATATTTGGCCTAAGTTACTTCTATTTCGGAAGCTAAATGGGCTTCTGTGTTCTATAGTGCGAGAAAATCTAGTACAGCTGGATGTCTCAAATTCTTTCTGTTGAAGACCACCAAAGAGAATGTTTTGTCTATAGCAGTACATTCTTTCCTTTTTTAATTAATGCTCAGATGAGCTTACTAAATGATGTAGTGGAACCTGTTTTATAACTCATATAACAAAATTTCACAAGAGCAATCCCACGGTATCTTCCAGTCTTTGCACTGGGGGAAATCACTTAAAAACTCCATGCTTGTCTCTGCGGCTGGCCTTCCTAGAGAAGCTACGTGGAGGATGTTGTGAATTCACCTTTCACCTAAGGAGAGCTGGCAAAGTGCCTTCCAAAACCATTTTAAGGGCAGCACCAGCCAGCCCTACATCCTAGGGCGTATGGAAGGATGTAGGAGAATATTTCTGCAGTAAACTCTTAGCTGGGGAGACAGCAATGTCTTTCAGAGTCTTGGTCTTCCAGCTGATTTTATCTTGAAGATTTAAAATGCTCTGGTCTAATGACACAAGCTGTGGGAGGCTAGGCTTTGATAACTGTCTCTTGCTGGCTATTTTCAGGATGTGATTTTCTATTTCAGTTGGATATTTCAGTGGAGGGAGTGTTGCTATGCTTTAGAGAACATTGCAATTAGATTCAGTCAAAACAATCATGGTTAATAATGATGAATGTTTTGTTACTAAAAAAGGAAAAGGTAGAAATAAATAATAAAGCATGGTTACTTTGAAAGCAATCTCTTTCTCTATGTTACTCTTTGGAGAGCTTTGAACAGACATGAGGGCTGAGTTATCCTCAGGGGGAAGCAAAGTCCTTGTTTCATACATGGTAGTGAGCCCTTCTCCAGGGTAAGTAATGCAATGGGTTCAGTAACAGAAGAATTTCATTTAGCAGTTGGTGAATCTTGTTTGGTAAATCATGGATAACCTTAGCAGCTGGGCAAATCTCAACTACGTTCCAAATAATTAGTGAAAGTATTTGAATCAATAATAGCAGGGAAGCCATTGAAACAGCTTTAGAACCTGAACTAGAAAAATACCACTCTAGTTTGCTGGTCATTGTTTGCCAACTTTCTGCTACGCTGGATGTCTGGGGATGTTTTCATGTTAGGAAATAGTGCCAAACTGGAAAGCCGCTGCAGCACACTGCTGGTCCCTCAGTGCATGAAGAGCCTCCATTTCATCAAATTCCTGCAAAATTGGAACATACAGCGCACTGAGTGCCTGGCTGGATTCACCAGACAGTGTTGCCCTCGGTCACTCGCTGGCTTGGCCTCTCTGTGGGTGGGTTCCTTCGCTGTGAAGATACAGTCTGTTCAGGGGTGCAGAGAGGGTTCAGGCTTCCCCGGACTTGTAGCAGGAACTCTGCAGAATCTCTTTCTAGCTTTTCAAATCCCTCTTGGCATTTTCTTATATTCAGTCCAGCTGTGACTTAGTTTCCTTGGAGCTGAAAAATCTCTTCAGTTAGTTCATGTCATATGAAAGTATCTTTCAGTTAAAATAATATTTTAAAAATAATTAATTCCTGTATTCTGTAACTGAAACAGTCATTCAGAACACCTTCCCTTTTCTTAATTCTTCTGGAAAGGTAACTCAGGTTTCTGTGTTTACTAAAGAACTGGCTTCCACATTCCTAAAGGAGTAATTCATTATCCATTAATACAAGTTTTATACTCAAATGATCTCTGATCAATAACCAGATCATGACTGTACTGTTTTTGTATATAAATATGTCCTCTTCATCTGACTTCATTATAAAGTTGTTATTTGAGGCTTGCACACAGCTACAAAACATCCACCTTGAAAGGTAGGTAAGTTCCTGTCTGATTTTAAGTGAATCGAAAATGTGGTGACTACCCTAATGCTTATATTTTCTTAATCCTCCTAGTACATAAATGTTTGCAGAATCTGTTACTTGAGGTAAGATTCTCCTTCTAACAAGTGATGTCTTGTACCAGACTGATGTATCCTGGTTTTAGATAAAAGCAGCCAAGCTGCTGCTTTTCCCTTCCCTTTTGACCCTTTGTTGCTAAGATTTATTGCCTGACATTTATAACATTTGCAACTTGCAATTAAAGCTACTATTTTGAATACCTAACACACAAGCGTGAATTATCATAACTTACTACTGTTGTCTTTCAGACCATAACAGAAAATGTTCAAATGTGAGGTAGAAGAATTTAAAGCTAAAGAAATTTTGTAATGACCTAATGTTACATGAATAAACTGTGATTTTTTATTAAATACTTTCACATCAGTTTGAAGAGCTCCCCTGCATAACAGCTTTTGATGTCATCCGTAGCCTGATTTTTTTTAACAGAATTGCAAGTACAATGAATATTTTGATCAAGAAAAGTTTGAGATTTTTAAGATTAATTCTTTGTTATCTAAAAACTCCTGTATTTAAATGCGGAGCTGACTTTAAGTGTGAAATGGAGATTGATTTGATGCTCATCTCGGATTCTGACTGAGTATTGGAGCATCAGATTTATGCACTTGCAAGCTGTATTACCCCAGAAGGACAATTTACCCAGCCTGTGCACTGGTTCCTGGGCAATGTTTTTGTTGTCTGTATACACGGGGAGTCTTGTGTTTCTGGGGAGCATCAGGATTGCTGGGAGTAGTGATGAACCCTAGCACTGTGTGTTTGCTGAAAATTCAATCTTGTAATAGAGAAGGGGCAGTGAGGTTCTCAAACGTAGCAAGACGGCCAACAGCATGGAAGATAAGAGCACTACAGGCCTAGACCTTTAAGCATGCGAAAGGGCTGACAAACTGAAAGATGAGCAAGGAACAGTACCCTTTCCCTTTGGCTGGCATCCAAAGAATTACAACCATTACCTAATGACAGTCTTCCAAAGAATTAGGCTGGGCTGTAAATTTGAGCCTTGTTAGTGTAGTATAAAGGGAGGAGAGAGTGAAAAGAAGGAACTCTTGTCCCCCAGATCGCCTTTCAGATTAAATCATTGTTTGTTGGTTAACATGAAAGCTGTAAATTCTGTTTCACCAGAGATGGGGAGTGCAACGAAAGCCCATGTGTATTTTTAGCATCCCTTATAATCATGTCACCTTTTGAAATGGAAGCATCCATGCATTAGAGCGGAGGAATTGGAGAGAGGACACATTTTACCAAGAGAAATGTCATGCCCAGGGTGGATTGACTGAGTCACCCACAGGCGGGGCACAGTGATATTAGCACTGGCCAGGGTGATGTATCTCCTCCTTTTTGCAGTTTCCTCTCTTCCCCAAGCTCCTCAGTTCCATTTGGCTTCCTCCTCCATTCATCCCTCCCCATTGTCTCCTTGCACATCTTCTCCCAGGTGATTCCACCCTCCAGCCATATCCTACCAGAATAAAATCTGGCACATGCAAGATGCTTTGCTATGGTCACCCAAAGCGGCTCCCCATCCTGCCCAGAGAATAAACAGCCTTGACAGGGTGATGTCACATGCCTTCTTGGAAGCTACTTAGCAATATTCATTTCTTTTATCTTATTCTGTAAGAAGAAAGCAGATCTAACACAAGGAAGAGAGGAGGGTATCTGTTCAACGGTGAATGCTTACTTGCTGTTCACCTCTAAAATGCCAATGAGCATTTGTGCTATATAGTTTGAACTGACTGTTGACCTTGGAGAAATTACTGACTGCTGCTCTTGGAAGAAATTGTCCCCTACTTTCTAAGGAGGTAGAAAAGAGGTAGAAAGTCTGCCACAGTCTCCTTCTTTAAGTGTGAATAAATCACATCATCCCTCTGCTACATCTAGAAAAAGGAGATAATTCCCTTTTGTTCTCACCTTTTTCTAGCCTCCATAAGCTCGTAAGAGGGTGAAAACTAGTTTATCTGCTTTTACTCTTTTGATCTTCCTCTATAATCATAGATCATAGAATCAGTAAGGTTGGAAGGGACCTCTGGAGATCATCTAGGCCAACCTCCCTGCTCAGCAGGGTCACCTAGAGCATGTTAGACACGGTAGCATCCAGGCAGGCCTTGAAGATCTCCGATGCATTCCAGCAGTTGCTCTTTATGTGAGAGATCAACTGGAATACATCGAGCTCTGCCTAGGGGTGGAGGAGGAAGAGGCAGTTGAGAGCTTATGGGTAAAGATCAAAAGGCAGGCCAACACAGGCAAGAGAAAGTTGACGAGGCCTTCTATAGACAGCTGGAAGTAGCCTCACGGTCACAGGCCCTGGTTCTCATGGGGGACTTCAACCACCCTGACATCTGCTGGAAGGACCACACAGCAAGGCACAAGCAGTCCAGGAGGCTCTTGCAATGCATTGATGAGAACTTCTTGTCACAATGCAATGTATTTACACAATACCAACAACAATGATCCTCCACATTGGATAAATTCTTTGGTGCTACCAGCATGCAACTCCAACCATTAAAAGTCATCTGTAGCTGGTAGTAAAACACAGGCCATGTTACGGGCATGAACAATGCCTTTGTCTTCATTAGCTGCAGAGATCTGGAAGAGACGAGAAAGAGAAAGTGAATGACCCCAGGGAAACCAAACTACTGCGATGGTGCTGGAAGAATGCAGGCAGATGTGACTGCCAGGCAGATGTTCCCTTCATGCAGTCCATAGCTTGAGCTACCAATTCCCATGCGGTAGTGGTGTAGCCTGGGAGGGCAGGGGGAAATCACCTTCAGTCCAAGGTGAGTGAATGGCTTCAACAGTGGTAAAAGAAGATGCCCTTCTGGAGTTGAAGGGAAATCTGAGCTGTTTGCCCCATGCTCCTTGAATTGGGCCCAGTAGGGGCATGCTGGCACCAGCTGCATAAATCAGATGAGCTCTTTTGCACTCTCTTTGCAGCATGTGGTTCAGTGCTGAGTCAGAATTTCTCACCTCTGGAAGGGCAGAGAAGCAGGATGAACACAGTTGCTTAAGCAGGGTTCACAGTCATCTGCAGGGCAATTAATCATGGTTCTTTGCACCCTGATAGAAGTGCTATCTGTGGCCTTCACCTTCACTCGGGTGACCTTTCTTACCTAACAAGATGGGTGTGCAATTAGTGCTGTGAACCTTTTATACATGTCCTGTTGTTCAGGAGCCTCCCTTTATGTGCCTGAGAGTGTTAGGTAACCAAGTTGAATGGGCAATGCCTCTCCTCCTTTCCTTCTCCCTTCCTCTGCTTCTTCCCTTGAACACTATATTAAATACATGCTTTGTAGTATTGGCACCATCTGAAGTGTGATGTTTCTTCAGCATGCCAAGTCTTCAGTCTCATGTTTACCCTGCACTACTGCTGCATGACACCAACCTGTAAGAGTCATTAAGCCACAATATTGGATTTTTTTTCCTCTTTCTCTCCCATTCTTTCCCGTAAGAGCAGATGAGCCACACTACCTTTCACAAGCTGTTTAGAGTCCGTGATTTGAGGTGTATGTGATGAAAAATGAAATAAGTGGCCTTACTGAAAACTTAATGCTAAGAGTATGGGGCACTCCTGAAAGCAGCAAGCCCCATGAAATGCAGCCAACAAAGATCAGTAGAGGAAGCTGATTTGGGTTGGAAGGGAGCCACAACACTGGTCCTAGGTGTGTGCTCTAATCCTGCCTCTATCCTCCTGTGAAGCCCTGGGCAACTCACCTCAGGTCTACATGTTCCCCTCCTGTTTTCATTTGGACCATCAGGACTTTTTCCAGGGACTCAGCACTGCTTAAATCAGTTGTTAATACATTTAATAGTGCCTTTGGTCCTTGCATAAAAGGGTATTCAAAAACTGTTAGTAGCTAGGTAGTAATGGGCAGATCTCAGGAAGGAAATCTTACCTCTGCTCGAGTATATCATGGCAATAAAGAGCACAACCTCTTTGCAGGCACACAGGTAGACAGGCAGAGCCAGGCAGAGCAAGATGTGCGAAGGCCAAACTCGCCTTTCTACCTGTACTGACGACTAGTTGCTCCTTTGGCCAGCGAGACGAGGGGGGACAGGGTAGCTGAGTGCTCAGCCCCAGGTGCACTGCCTGAAAGGTGTTTCTCATTTTCACTTTCTGCCTGCTGGGAAGAAAATAAAATACACAAAGTCTTCTGGGGAGCAGCTGGCAAGAGGAACCTTTTCTTGGAGCTATTTTTTTCTAGAAATCTTATTTCAAAAATTTCATTTTTTTTATCCGGACAGAGATGAGAATCTTTTTAAGGGTAAAACTGTTACTTTGATAGTTTTTTTTTTTTTTGGGGGGGGGGGGAGGGTTGAGGGAGTGAGGCAATGGTCCCTTTAGGAGGCTCGGCACAGTTCTCCTCTCCTCTTCTTTTGTCAGCTTACCTAGTTGTTAATGTTTCTATTCACACAGCAGTCATTTAAGTATTCCCGGATATTTTCCAAAGGTGGATATCTATTTTTAGCCTAACTTTATAGATGGAGAACATAAGAAGTAGGCAGGTTTGTGCTACAACCTCCTTCCGGCATAGCTGTGTGTGCCAGGAATGAGGAAAGACAAGCTTGGAGTTGGAGAGGTGCGGATTTCTTGGGGAGCCCCTGGAGGCTTGCAGGCTGCCTGGTGCGCTGCATAGCTGGGCTGGGCAGCCCTTCCAGCCAGATCAAGCTGTATCTGTCCCTCCATCCACCCTTCTTTTAGAAAAAGTGGAACTTTATGATCCAGAGTTGTTCTTTTTGTGACTTGGGTTTGTGGTACCAATCTGGGGCATGGCTTTGCAGTCCACTCGTGTCCACACTGGTATAGTATGTTGCTAAAACATCCTCACCGCAGCCATAGCGAGAAGGCCTCGCTAGATCCCCGGTGAGCCTCAGCAAGTTGAGGGACTAGCCCTGCATACACACAAGCATTTGATTTAGAGACTCACCCACTAGTTAGAGTGTAATTAGATACTTAAGTGAAGCCTAAAGTAGCTTAATTATGTAACTAAGAATTATGAGCTCAAAGATAACCATCTGCAGAGTTGAGGCTCTTTGTCCTGCTTCCATTTCCTTAATAATACAAGCAAATTACTTGTGTTCTTTTATTTTTTTTCTCCTGGGTCCTATCATCTTTCAGGGATTGGAGGGTGACAGACAGGAGAGGAGTCCCAGGAGCAGACAGACATATAGGAACACCTCCCTGTTCTGGAAAGTCATCTCAAAATCTAAGAGCATTTCAGACATCCAAATATAGCTGGACAGGTTTATTTATATTTTGGATGGGGACACGCCTGACTCCTGGATGTCCTCCAATCCCAGACCTTTCTTCAAGGGATCTTTCCCTCCATGGGTGTGCTTGGCTAAAGCCAGCAATGGTTGTTTTCAGTCCAGCTATTAATGAATCCATATGCCAAGATCAGCGCCCTACCAAGGCTTATTTGATGTTTAGCAAGCTCAGCTTTGCAGACTGAGTTCCTCACATACCTCCCCCGCTGGTGGTTTCTCCAAAATGATATCAGTATCTGGAAGGGAGAGCACTAGAGGAAGACCACAACTGTCTCTCCTTTAGTGTTGGAGAACACAAAGAGAGCTGATGAGCCTCTGTAGCCACAGCCTGTCTTTGGAGAGACCCATCTGCAGCACCGAGGTCGAAAAGATAATCTCACTGAAATATCCAGAGTGCAGTAGGCAGCAAACTCCTGACCAAGAACAAGTTTGAACCAACAGTTTCATCAAGAAGTGCTCCGTGTCCGTCAGTCAGCTCCCGGATGTTGGTGTTTCCCAAATAATGCTTTTCACAGGGAAAGCCCTGATGTGGCTTCAGCACGCTTCAGTTAAGGCCAGAGATAAGATGTATCACCTTGTAAGAAAAAGAGTACTGTGTAATAACACATCGGGAACTCCTGCCACTGACTTTTCTTGTCACCCCTTTGTCTATTACTATGTCTACATGACCCATATTTGTATGGGGAGGGCAGGGAATGCAATATGGGGAATGGAGGGAGTGAGACGGGGAATGTAGTTTAAGGAACTAAAAATCATTCAGTGTTTGTGTGATTTTAAGTATAAGAGACAGGTTCTGTGGCAGCTTATTCTTGCTTTCTAATGACTCATACTTCCTTTTCAGGGCCAATTTACCAAAGCTTAAAGAAGGCAATTTCACTCTTTCATGTGCCCCCTCTCTTTTTTAGAGGTCTGTTTGTTATGTGCTGTCTTGTCCCCTGCCTTTGACTGAGTGCCTTTTGCACCAGTGCCTTCCCCCTTGGGCTCAACAAGGTAATGCAGATGGGAAGTGGTGATAAGCCAGAATCTACCCCTTGGATCAACTTCTGTGGTCAGATCTCTCTCTACCCACTTTGTAGGGTCAAAAAGGCGGAAAACAATGTTTCTTTTGGGGGAAGGGGATGCCTGATTGCCTGATCTGCCTCACTGAAATGATCTGTGACTCTTTAATCTCCGGAAATCTCTAGTTAAATGTTTGCAGACAAGGCTGATCTACTTCTTTAATCTGAGTTTCCTCTTCCTAAATTTCTGGTATTTTTTAGCAAAAGCTTTCCTTTGGCCTGTCAACATGAAGCTAAGAGCCATGGTGAAATTTAGGAAATGGATCTTGTTCCATTTGAGTCAGAGCTGCATAGCGTAACTGCTCAAGCAGAGCAGTGAGAAACAGTGCTTGTACACGAGCTGTGAAAAAACGTGTATGTGTGTGTAGGGAAGGGGTCACCAAAGAGTCGTCTATTCTGTAGTCAACAGCATCAAAAAGCCTTAGAAAGGGACTGTATTTCCTCCAGGATGTCTTCTTGCACAAGCCATGTCATATAATCGCATCTAGTAACAGCTGCTCCATGCCTAAAAAATTGGCTTGAAATAGAGCACATCAGTTAAAAATATTCAGTATTAATTTTAAAATCTTAAATAACAGGAAGCGCTGTCTCAGTATCTGATTGCTCACGTAACTACACATTTGGGGTCTAGCTTAACTCTGAAATTTTTGTCTCCTATCAAATTTTTGTTTGATGTCTAGTATTCCAAGGTACTGAATACTATTTCTCTGTGTGGGTACATCCAGGCCTAAAATACCGTGGTACCCTATGAACCTCTCCTGGCAAAGTTCCAGTGAGGATGATTTCCTTTAAGTTGTATAAACATATCCCACAATGTAATTTGAAAATTGCCTTCTTCAATTCCCGTCCTAATGTGAGTAGCATTATTGTGGCTAATTAAATCTTTATTGTGCTCCACCAGGCTGTTTCCTTTCAGTGCTGGATGAGATGACTCTGGGTAGTTTTGCAAAGCTTTTCTTCAGTCCTTTGGAGAAGATGAACTCCACCAGTGTGTATGCTCGTAGCTGGTATACATCCTTGCTTTCTGCTGCAATGAACAGAGCTTTGTCTGTTCACAGTGTATTTTCTATCTAGTAAAGCACAAGCTGCTTGGACAATAATTTAATGGTGTTACCTATGGTATGTCTAGCATTTTAGGAGAACCTAAAAAAGAAACCTTTGGGATAGGTGACAGTTCCAGACTGCAGTGAAATGGAAGATTCCTGGCCCACAAAATGAATGCTGCGTTCAACACTCTTAAACTAATCTGGCTGTCAAAATAAACCTAAAAATGCTGTTTCCACTATTTAGACAGAAGATCACTTGCCCACACTGAATAATTTCCACTTTTTTTTCCACTCCAGGGATCTCAGTGACAAACTTTGTGTCACTTCAGTGTTACTGTTCAATTCATCCTGTGTATTCAATTCAGTTTTCCACAGATTTTGGCAGCTCTGTCTCTGCACTATGAATAAAGCTTCATCCCGCACCTCCTTCCTGCACAGCTCCTCGCTGTGATAAACCAGGAAAAGCAATGCAGCGTGTGTGTCTGTGTCTCTGAGAGAGGCAGCTCTTTCCAAAGTTCATGCCCACCATATGGCTGTTCGGCAGCTGAACCCTGTACTGTCGCCGCTGTTCTCTTTTACTCAGAGGTGCCTCCTCCTCTCTGATCTTTTGATAGCGAATGTTTCCTTTCATGTCCTATATCAAGGCTGTTCTTTGGCTTCCTATGTCATTTGCTCCCCTTTTTAATGCTGTGCCAAGCATATTAATAACACTCAGGGCTGCCCTGGACCCCTTGACTCCGCTGTGGCTCCGAATGCAAAATCCTCCATCCTAAACATCTGCTGGAAAAATGCTGCACTGGGACAGCTCCTGGCTTCCCCTGTGCTAGCAAGCGCTGGAGCCTGCCTTCTGCAGACTGCCAGCGTGGTGGGTTGGTACCGTGTGGAATTTCTTGTTCTGGAGGGACCTGACCTGGGCCAAATACTCTGCCTGTGAGCATCTAAATGCACCTTGCTGCCCTCTAGTGAGAAATGACCGTGATCCAGGCCTGGCATTTAGGACCAGAACAGGAAGGGGCCTCATAATATAAAACATGTTGCGTGTGCGTGTGTTATCAGCACCCCAGTAATGAGGGACTTGCTGACCCCAGTGCCCAACTCCTTTTGGAGCCCATGCCTCCTATCCTACAGGCTTTGCGGGACAGTGTTCTGCTGTCTCTAATCACCCTGCTCATATATAAGCTTTATCCTCAGTCTAAACATACTGCAAACCTATTGAAAATCAAGGACAAGCTGACAGTGAGACTGACAGGCTATAAAGGAAATGGAGTGCAGTGAGGGAAGGTGAAAGGCATTTGACAAGTTGTTATAATTAGGGATTTTCTTCCTATTTATCCTTGTGTAGCTCCATGCAAGTCAGTGGACTGCTCTGTATGTATCCTGGTGTAACTGAATTTTGCAGCAGCATTAGTATGAATGTTGCCCACTGCAATATGCAGGGAGAAGACCCTCATCATCTACATCTCCAGTATCTGGTTGTAGTCTATCCAACCTGACTGGTGTCCTGCAACATACTGCTGATACTCAAGTAAGTAAGGCAAGGGGTAATCCAGTCTTTCTGTGCCTCTGATAGGTCCCTCTGGGCAGCCAGGATACTGTGCAGTGTGACAGCTCATGCTTGCACTGGCTTAGCTGGTGATGAGTCACCTTGATGCCTGGGTTTTTGATAAATCTTGGGAGGAAAAAACAAAACAAAACAAAAAAACCCCAGGGCAGTTAAATGTCAGCCAATGGGGAAAATTTTCAACTGGGGTAAGTGAAAGTAGCTCCATAGCTGACAGTGAAACTTGGTCACCAACCACTCATCTCAAGGCCTGGCTATATCTGCTGGCAAGTTTTGCTCTGTGTGCTTCTGTAGGAGCAATAGCACTCACCTGCAAAGAATTTACTGGGGCGAGGCTGAGGAGATGGTCCACAATTTTTAAGGAAAACTTGAACACCTGCTGCTCTTTTCTCTCTTCTGGGGCTTTAGCATTCATATTAACACTGAGGCAAGAAAGGCTCTGCCCTCCCTTGGTTCTTGGGAATTCTGGAAAAGAAGCAGCTGAGAAAATACCTAAATTTCTGCCTAATCTACACTGCTTTCTGGGTCCTGAGCTGTCTCTCTTTAGTCACTTTAAAAGCTGGTAGGAATTATTGATCTTATTTACTCTCTGTGTATCTTGACTGATTCTTTATTTGGAATCCAGAGTCTTGAGATGTAGACAAAAAGCATAGCTTGTGTCATAGGCTGAAATAAAAATGTGCTTCTACATATCTGAAGTCTTTAAGAAGGCTTTGTGTTTTCATGATTTGTGCTGCAATATTGAGTCCTCAGCAAGCAGGGAATTTACTTGAGGAAGACTGTGACCCAGTTCTATGCTGTGGTTGGTATTTTGGCCTTCTTCATTTTCTAGTGAGAACCTCTTTTGCTTGCATGTGTATTTCTCTAGTTTACCTGAACTTGCACCTCTGGGAAAACAGCAGTTCCCATTCAGGAGGAAAGCTGCAGTCAGCGTTTCTACCTTTGCCCAGGCAGCTCCTTCATAACAGGGCAGGTCTTTGTGCTCCTAATTCAAGCCTGAGAGACAGACCTAGACAGACCTCATTTTCACTGGGTGTTGCACAAGCTTCTCTCGCAGCTGCGACTCTAGCAGCTCTAATTGTAGATCTTGCAGGTATGCTTGATGGTCAATCTTAGACAGAAGTGAGTGGAGACTTTAGTAAAGAATATAACTGACTCTTTAACCCACGGAACAGTGAAGCCAACATTTCTAAGAGCTGTGCTCATCAGTGAGGTAAGTTTTAGATGACTTACTTGCAGGAAAGAAAAAGAAGAAAAATAACTCTTAATATGCCCAGATATTTTTTGCCCTGCTTTGCAGCCATGTACCTTCCCTGCCACGATGTCCTCTGCAAGAGCACAAATTTCATAAGGAAAATTCCTACATGACTGTTTATACTTAAATGCAATTCTGTTTACTGGATCTTCTAGAAATCATAAAGAGGAGCTAAGTGCACAGACAGACTGTTGCTTCCAAATGATTTACTGCTTTGCCTTTTATAGCTCTTGATTACATCAGGTTGCTGCATCAATATATTGTCTATTACATTCAAGCCTGATGGACCAGCAAGGCAAGAATATGTATTGCTGTTGTTTTTCTGATGGAATGGCAATTATGTACGAGCTTGCTGGGGGTGAGGGTGATGTAATGCATACACCCCCATAGCTGGTAAACCAACTTAAACACGTGAATTCAGATGCTTGTCCAGCCCATAGATCTGAAATAAAAATATACATTTTTCAGAAAATATCTGGGATACTTTATTTAGGACTGACTGGCTGTACTATAGCAAAAAGCTTGTCTGAATATGTATCTGTCTTTCATCCAGGCTGCAATCCAGAGGTGCAATTAGCTGTATGTGAGTAGTGGCTATAACAGGGGCTGGATTACAAGCCTCTGAGATATGAAGCTGTTCTGTTTTTCAGGCTGGGAGTCATAAACTTCATCTCCTCCAAAAAGTCAGCAGGGTGGGATCCAGGGCTCAGTGTCTCCAATATGCCATCAGGGTGTGGGCTACCCATCCAAAAGCCTTATGGTCCCCATCGGAGGAGTGCTATGGTGCCTGTCTAGCAGCTGAGGAAGCATATGATGCAATTTGCTTTTGAGGGTCCAGCAAGGTTCACAAGAGGAAGGAATTTGATGTCCTGGCAGCTCCTGCAGGACCACGTTCATTATTTGAACTCAAATGTATTAGCAAATCTACATCGGCTCTGTTGTGGCCTCTCCTCCAGCCTCTTTAAAACCAGCAAAACAGCTTTTCTCTTGGGATGTAAAAGGCATCAAAGTGAAGGTAATTAAGGTTGTGAGCTCAGTGTGCTACTTTCACATTGGCATAGAGGAACTGGGATGCTGAGACAGAAGAAGGGTCTCAATGAACTTTGAGAGAGAGCTTTCCTTACAGCTGGGAGGAATGCGGATAGAAAATCGAATATTAAAACAGCTTGTTGAGCTCTTTTTGAAAGTGGTAACAGTTGTGACCAGTCTGCTTTAGCACTTAAGCCCTGGACAACAACAGAATGGGGTAGGCAAGGAGGAGAGGCAGAGGCAGCTCCCTGTTGAAAACCATTTTCATCAGCAGTTCAATTTCCTACTGTAGCTAGAGCTTGTGCCTCATTCATGTGCATCTCTAAATCAGATGCCCTTCATATTCCTGTTCTTTGGCTGTGCAGTAGACACAGCGAGTGATAGCAGGAAATTGAACATGTGACTGCACGTCTGTGGCTGTGGGGAATGTGATGGCATTAGCAATCTGACCAAGTGTCTCCTTCTGGTGACTCTAGAACTCACTAAAATACAGTACAAAGCCTTAGATCCAATTTCCTGTTCTCCTTTATCCTGGATGTGCATGTCAGTCAGAGCCACTGCCTGTTGTTATCAAGTGATCCATCATATTAAAACAAGGGGGAAGGAAAACTACAGCAAAAAGGAAAATTAATGCCTTACAGTCTTTGAAGTACTTCCCCTTTCATCTTAGCCTGTAAAAATCCCATTTAGTTTTGTATCTTGACTGAAGAGTTGCCTCTGGCCCAGTGCTCTGACCTACTTGTCTCATTCTGGACTCTGGGGAAGCCAGGCAGGACCTGCAGCCGCATGTGCTAAGCTAGCCCATGTTAGCCTTCCTGCTGCACATCTTTGAGGCACATGCCTTGCAGGAGTGTCAGTTCACATGTGCTGCCTAATGTCACCTCGTGCTAAGGAAGCAGGAGAACTGTTGCTTTCCCAGGTAATCCACTTTCCCAGCAGCCTTATTGAGGGAGAATGTAATGCCAGGGCCACCAGTGACCTTGTGCCTACCTTGTATATGAGAAGGGGATTCCTGGGCACACCCAGGGGAGGAGGATGTGCCTGGAGGTCTCCACACATAATGCATTCTTCTCTTTGTGGTCTGAGGCCATGCCAGTGGGACTGTAATAGTCTCAAATCCAGTTCAGGGTCAGGAGCAAACTGATGCCCTGTTTGTCTGTGGTCTTGTTTTTTTAGCAGAAGACATCAACAGTTGCAGTTGCTGTTAAAGGTCTGGTGATATTTTCTACAAGGGAGTTGGTAACTGTAATGTTCTGGATAGAGTCCAAATTTCTTTCTGTTTCTGAGAATTCCCCTTGGAAGGTGTTGGACACAGCACGCTTCGCTTTCTGCCCTCTGCACTGTTTCTCTAGTCTGTTGAGCAGCTGCTATAGTGTAACATGGACTATATTGCTAATGGTGATGAAATTCCAGCTACTTTCTATAGGAGTAGGATTTGGCTTTATCTCAGAATAATCTGCACTTTGCTGAACTGACTGAAAGCTGTCTATCTCCCCATGTGCACTGCAGTAACACCAAGCTGGTCAGGACATTGTTGCAGTTGCCTTGGTATGTGCCTCTGGTAAGGGAGAGGTGGGATCGTTCACCAGTGGGCATGGAGAGGAGTGGGGTGAGATTGTCCTCATATGGGCAAACAGGCCCAAAACAAGTGCTCACAGGTCAGGAGCTCGTGTTTCCAGAATCGGTCCTACCCGATGCTGACCTGGCTGAGGAGGATGCAACTTCTCAGATAGTTATGACTGCTGGGCACAAGTACCTTGACTTTGAGTCTGGATACTCAGCGCTTTACAGCCTGGAGGCCTGAGCACAGAGTTCTGCCCTCACTGGTGCAGTGAGGGTCCAAGAGCCCTTTCCAGGCAGCAGAGCCTGGGGGAGCTCTGTGCTTTACTGTGATGTGTGATTTACTGCATGCTGCTGAGAAACCTGTGAAGAAAACTTCACCTGCTCTGCATCCTGGGAGGTTTTTGTAGCAAGGACTAGAGCTTGCCTGCATGTTTCCATAACAGCAAAGAGGTGAGCTGGTTTGAAGTGTTTTGTCTCTTTGCTCTCCTCCTCGATACCTGGGGTTATGGGGAGACTCAGTAGCTGAGAATGAACTTTCTCCTGCAAATGCATTGAGGGAGAGAGGATTCAGGTCCCTGCTTTTTGTGAAGAAAACCATAGTCATAAAATTAATTGGTGATTTCACACTTTCTGATACACTATGAAAATGATTAGACACAGCAGCAGCTGGAGAAAGTGATGGAACTCATTGAGACTTTGCTCCTTGGAATAATATTTTTTTTTCTTCTTTTAATTTTTCCCTTTTTTGAGTATGCATTTATTGTTCATGGAAGCTGGTGATGGACTGGAGATCTCAATAAACCCACCAAACAAGTCCAGCAAGAGAGCTGCTGTTGCAGCTTTTTCCAACCACCTCTCTGTCTTGGGAAGGCTGTAAATCAGGGAGCAGCCAATAGAAAAATGAGGACAAAAATTAATCTATGTGGAAGCCAAAAAAAGGAAGCGTCCTGCTTTCTGCCTTTGTCAAGGCATGACAAAAGGAGACTCACCTCCTGGCTGTAATGTACACTTTTCTCCCTGCCCACTCAGAGGGTTAAAAGCTGCCCGCACTGGAGACAGCCGTGCTGCACTGCGGAGGGTGAGGGCTGCTTCCCGCTGGTGGCTCATCTGCATCCCGCTGCCACCGCCTGCGTGGCAGCCTGCCTGGAGGATACGGTGGCACCCAGCCTCGCACCCAACGCCTCGTCCTCAACTCCTGCCAGCGCCGAGGCGAGTGCGGCTCTTGCAGGCTGCTGGCATTCAGCACACGTAGCTTGGTTTCCTCTAAGGCATGGTATTTGCGTGAGGTTCTGGTGCTCTTTTCATTAAGGTAAATGGCATTTTCTTGTATTCTAGCCTTTGTAATGGGCCTGTGGGCTTGGCACTTTATCCACGTGTATGAGACCCACTGAGTGTCCTGCTATGATTTCCAGGCTGGCTTCCTGAGGAAATGAGGTTGTACGGTCGTGCTCTGCCTGTAGATACCTGTCTGAGTTTTGCTGTCAGCCCCTCCTGTAGCTCTGGGACCCACTAACCAACTACCAAGAAATTTGGTTGCAGGGAAACAGTTCCCAAAATATTGATTTTTTTTCTTGTTGTGAAACTAGGTAGGTGGGCAGAAGACAGAAACCCTTATGATGCCTAAACTGAGGCAAACACTCAATATGTTAGGGCTCTACTGTGCACTGTCAGTAGCATCTCGTCTGCCTGGTGCTGCTCAGGGATATTGGGCTGCTCCTTTCTTAAACTTGGTTCAAGTTGATGCTGTAGCTATGAACATTAACAAATCTCACATCACCATGTGGAACTGGGGTGGTTTTTCTCCTATCATTTAGTGTTTCTGGTCATGAGCCCTCGGGGTGAGATTGGCTCATTTGGTGAGTAATTCTGTGAGTGGCTCTGCTTTCAGTGGAAATGGGGATTCATGGAAATGAGGTATATTTCTCTGTAGATGCATTTTCAAAAATTCACTTAAAATGCAAAAATGAATTTTAAAAAATGCACAAATAGCAGAAAGTCTATGCAAAATGGCCACGGCCTCACTCTGACAGGAGTACATGGGGAACTCTGAGAGCTGGAAATGTTCAGCCTTACAGCCTGAGACCATCCAAAGTAAAGTGCTTCTGCCATCCTAGCTTATTTCATCCATTAGCTCCAGAGCAAAACTCTTTCTGCATATAATGGGGTGCAAATTAGTTATTGCAGTGAGATAGATGTAACAGCTCCAAGCTTACAGTTTAAGCGATATGTTGACACGGAGCAATGGCTAAACTTGCATCTTTACAGGAACAACAGAAGGGGAGGGCTTTCAAAGAGTGCGTGCGGTGAGAGGCACGAGGGAATGGGAAGCGGTGTGCAGAAAGGGGCGGAGGACAGAGTAGAGGTTGAATGTAGGTCATGTATCAGTAGAGTCATGAACCACAGCTGCATCTGTACAGCTGTTTGGTTTACTGTACAGAATATTGATAGAAATGAGGTACTTAACGCAAAATATCCTCTGAAAACAAAATCTGGGCTATGAAAGATCACCCTTTCTTTTGTGTGCATGTCTGAGCGTGTCTTTCTCCTTCACAAGAAATTAACTTGCTTTTGTCTAAATGCTTTTGACTACTTTAAAGGTGAAAAGGAATTATTTTATTGTCACAGCGATAGTGTGTGGTTACTTCAGGCTATGACACTGTGCCTAGATCAAATAGGCAGTGTTCAACAATCTCTAAGTGTGTATAGATTAATGTGGTATGCACTTAGGTGCATTTGTGGAGGTGCATATTTTTTCAAAACACTGAAGCAAGGGATAATATTTTTATAAGCTCAACTTTTAAGAGAACCTAAACACTTTAAGGGATACCCAATGTTTTATTCATTAACACACACTTCATTCAAAAACATGTCACATGTCAGGACAGTTCAGCCCTGTGATACAAGACTTAAAGTCAAGCCTTCAGTTTTAAGGGTGGAGGCAAACTCTGCACAGGGCTTCTTCCTGGGGGACTGTCTGCTGTATATTGCCAGGATGATCTGGGGATAGATCATGTACCAGGAGTGCCAATCCTGCGTGTATGTCCTAGACCCAACCAGACCTGGAGAAAAGGCCACATGTATCCTTAAGAATGACACTTCTCCACAGTGTCTCCATGCATGAGCCTTTCACTCCTTTAATTAAATTGTTAACTTTCATTAAAAGCTGATGTTAATTTACTTTTAAAGGCCCTTTCCCCCTTCCTTTTTATAAACCAGGATCAGCATCTCCTGGAGGGAAGTACAGCTTTTATCTAATTGCTCAGGGAGAAGAGACAATCTGGTGCTATCCGCTTTGTCCCATATTTTTAAAGAAAGAGACACCACTTTTTCAGTAGGTCTCAGCTGTTTTGCTAAGAAAATTATTACAGTGACCTTAAGGGAATAGTAAAATATTATTCTCTCTTTATCTAGCATTTAGCGCAGTCCAATGGGAATAACAATATCAAGGTCTATAGTTGTGCTATCTGGTAATATCCCCTGAGATCTGGGGCCTTCAGCTCTGGAGTCTCACATGCTCAAAGCAGCAACAAGCCGAAAGCATGAGACCATGTGCACACAGACCCATAGGAACTCCTGTGGGTACAACCGTGATGTTAAGGGGCAGGCCACACTCGGCTGAGCACGCACAAACCCATGCCAAGCACTGGGAGGTGTGGGTGGGTGGGGGAGGAAATGCACGTGCACATGCAGGAGTGGCTGCAGGGCCCTTAGTCTCAGGCTGCAGCTGTGCCCGCATGCTGTATCCAGTTTTGGTCACCTGCCTTCAGAAATGGAGAAGTCAAACAGGCCCAGGTGAGAAGAGGAGGATGGCCAGCTGTGCTAGAGAGTGTTTCTTATGAGTGGCGATTGGCAGCTTCAGAGTGCTGGAGGATGAGAGGAAATCAAATTTCCTGCTGAAAATACAGCAAGGGATGCAGCACAGGAAGGGTAATGGCCCAAGGGTATATGACCTCAGGGAGTCATGGGTGAATTTAGTCTCAAAATTAGTGGCAGGTTCCTAGCTGCAGAACAGTTCTCTCCTTAGAGCCTGGTATGTGAGCCCAACTAGCCTTTCCACTGGAGCACAGGCCATTTGTGAAGGGCATGAAGTGCCGAGTAACTTGAGGAACTGGCTGGCTGGCTCTATCTTTCCTTCCTGCCCAAAGTTGTTCTGTTGCTGCAGCACGGCACCTGCATTGTCCCACTTAGTCCCCCGAGAAGGCCCTCTCTGTGCTGCATGCCAGCAGCCAGACAAGACACATTAGTGAGGGTGCGCTTGCATGACTGCCTCAGCTCGGCAGGAGCAGCATGGTCCCTGAGGGACATACTTGCTCTCCCTGCTACACCCAGGTCATGGCAGACGGAGGGGGCACTGCAGAGCACCTTGGCTGCGGGTGCTGTGGCTTCTCTGATTTTTTAGGAGCCGGAGAGAAGCTGCAGGGCTGCAAAGCAGGTGGGAGTTCTTGAATTGTCAGTGCTGTGGAAGGCTCTTATTAACTGGGGGCCAATGCAGGGGCTAACACACTCTCACTCCTCCCCATCTAGGATGTCTGTATCTGTTACCTGTAGCTTATCTGCGATATAAAATGACCATTATTGATTAACAAGAACAGCATAATTTAGCCTATTAGTAAGCCCCATGGCCAAGCAGTAGCTTACCAAGAATTTGAAGGAATGAACACAGGATGAAGGAGGACGATTTTGAAAAAAAGAATAAGGAAGCCAGCCTGTGTGCACATGGCTGAACTACCAGCCACTGCTCTGGAATCTCTCTAAATCACCCTCTCCATAAAGAACTGTTTTAGTTTTAGAAATGTGGATTTCTCTCATGTTATTAGCTAGCATGAACTACCAGCCACTGCTCTGGAATCTCTCTAAATCACCCTCTCCATAAAGAACTGTTTTAGTTTTAGAAATGTGGATTTCTCTCATGTTATTAGCTAGCATGTGGTACAGGAAACAGAAGATATATTGGTGCCAATGTTTAACAGGGAAACCAGAATGGCAGAGGCACAATTGATTTTGTCTTTGTTGGGTTTCAAAATCAATTAAATATGAGCTTTTCCCATTGATTTTTTTTGGAATTTGAAATGATTTGGGGAAGCTATTAAATAAATTGACAAGTTCTGTAGCCAAATCCTCTTCTAGAGCTTTGTAAGATGCGCATGAGAACCCAGTGGAACATGGTGATGGGTTTGCAGGCTTCCGCCCATGCTAAAATTTTCTGCTGTTGCACCAACTCTACTCCTTTTAGGCCAGGCTTTTTGCTCCTCAGGGAGAGCGAGAGGAGCAGATGCAGTATACTTCCACAATCTGACCTTCATGTATTTGTTAGCCAGCTAAGAAAATGGGTGCATCTCCAGTAGTGTTGGTTCTAGTTGCTAGTCCCTGCAGTTGAAAGGGTTCTTTTGGGCTTGCTAGTGACCTGTGGCCTGATGTGTACCCTGATGCTCTGGACATTCATTCTTCCTGGAAAAATGTTATTATGCTATGAAACTTTGTCAAAAATATATATCCAAGCTTGCAGCAGAGGAGCTATTGAACTATCGTTCTAAGATGCCAACTAAGATGGAAAGTCCCAAGACTCCTCCCTCTGAGACAGTCCACCTGATCACTATCCCAGTTGGCAAATAAAATGCTGGGAAAACTCTCTTTGAATGAGTGCCTGTTTCCTGCCCTATGGTGTGCCATTTTGTCAGGCCTGTGTGGCAACTGCAGAGGGTTCCTCTGGAGCAGGGATGTTCCACCCACAGATAATCCCCTCTGTGCCCTACAATGGTCAGTCTGTGGACTGACCAACACAATTTCTGATGCTAAAATGGAAAACTGAAAACTGCAGAATTAACATATCTCCTGGACTCCACCATAATCAAAATCTATTTTTGAGATATACCCTCATTCTCATTTTTCGTCAGATGCATTTATTGATGTCTCTTATTAGTTTTCAGGGGATTGACTTGCTGTAGATTCACAATTGACTTAGCTATGTGTAAGAAGATAGCAGCTAAGTTCCAACCCAGCCCTTCTAGAGTCTGATCATCACCTAGATGTTCTTGCTAGCATGCTAGCCCCCCCCCCCCAAAAAAAGAGAGATTTTATATTGGCCAAAGCAATATTTCTATCTTTTAGTGAGCTCCCTCCTTTTTCTTGATGTATTTGAATAAAGAGCTGGAAAGCATTATTCCAGTTTTATCTCTACATGGCCAGCGGGATTGTTACCGAAGATGTTGACCGTTCAGATGGTTCAGCAGAGATTTAATTTTGGTGCCAGATATCTATACTGTCATTTGATTCACTCCGTGTTTTGTTCTGGTCTTCCAGTTGTTTACGTGTGTCCTCCCAACGTGTATCAGAGACACCTGGATGCAGAAGAGAGGACAGTTTATTTCTGACTCTGCTCCCGTGACAGTACGGTACTCTCCCCCTGCCTGGGGCTGTCTCCCAGTCGTGTCCTTGCAGGCTTTGTCCTCCACATGTCTCAGCACAGTCTTATGCCCCTTCCCAGCATTATGCCGTAGAAAGCACCCTTGCCAAGCTGTCCTCTCATCTTTGTTGATTGAACTCATTTTATCTTGAAAAGTATATGCATTGTAGAAATAGGGAGCAGTGAGCTGGAGGTATGAGGATACTCGCAGCAATATGCCCGGGCCTGGCCCAGTTCCACAAGCCTCCTGTATATAGAGTGTACATGAGTTTTTTGCAGTGAGTGTGTGATTATTCTTCCCATCAATGTATTTCTGAGAGCTACTGCCTCCCCTGGCAGATGAGCAATCCACACAGCCTATGAGAGGATGTTTGTAAGAGACAGCGGAGAATCTATAGATGGCATTTATCACAAGCTGGTCTAGGATCAATGAATTAAACCCAAATAGATTGACCACAGTATCTGAATACTTGATTAAGTTCATTTTTGGGTCCACATTCACTTACATAGGACAGTCTTGGCAAGCACAGAGCAGGACACATGGGCTTGTCATTACATTGCTCTGCACTCAGTTGCTATGGTGAAGATAGTCGCACAAAGAACTGCCTTTCCTTCTGAGACAGACCTGAGAAACACAGATGCTGCCCCTCCCCAGAATAAACCTCCCAGGGAAGCCCTGCACTGAGCGTTGACTAGGGGACATTATCCCTCCCTATGCACGTCACAGCCGCATTTGTGGATCAGAGAGATTAATTGCATGTTTCATTCCTTCCTGACTAGTGCACAAAGGATAAGCAAAGAATGAGCAATGCTTCATCCTTCCTTGTGCATCAGTAGCTGCATCCCATTTGCTGGGACATGTGGAGGAATTGCCCACATTGGAAGCCATGAAGAGACCATGGACTTGCTCAGAGGTCCCTTGGTTTATCCAATAGGATCTTTCATACCAGTGAAGATGTGTTTAAAGCCCAGCTCAGCTCTCAGAGCTTTAGTCTTGTTTGCAGAGCAGGCTTTTAAAGGAAAAAAAGTAAAATACAAAATTTTATGTTTAACCTGTTTCATTTGCTCTCTAACCATGGATTGCCTTGAGATTGCCATCTATGTTGTGACTCCTTCTCTTCTTTTCCCCTAGGAAGTAACTTTTTCTCAGATCTGAAACTTCATTTCAAGGCTCTGCAGATTCATCAGGCTAATAAATATCACATTATTCCATCTCTTTTGGCATTAGTGGGAGCAGGCACCCGATGAAAGCTGATGAGGGATGAAAAGCAAAGCTATGAAAAAAATATATGATACATAACCCAGGTGCACCAAGACCAATTCTTAAATGAGAAAAGGGGGCTGTACCAGGCCTTTTCCAAATGTATTAGGAGCAGCTGGGTTGCTTTTATTTAAGCAACAAGAGCTTAGATCACGTTTGTGGCCATTTGTGGGCTATTAGGACATGAGTTGAAAGATCAGAGGACAGCAAGGTGATGAGAGCGATTTAATGTCTGGACTTGTCTGAGTAGAAATTTCCCTGGGAGGAGATGAACCTGCAGCTTTGGTGTCTGCCATAATATAGTAGTAGTATGGCCAGATCAATCTGAATGTTTGGATGGGTGCTGTGTGATATTCTTACCTTTATGTGTTAAGTGTGTATTTGGTGGATGAATGGGAGAACAGGTGTCTTCTGACTCAACTGATGTGTTTCCCAGAATTTCTCCCAGAACTTGCATGTCACTGGCAGATTTTTATGTCAATAGATGACATTGCCCCAGCAGAGCAAGCTGATGCCTGTTACGTAAGTCATCTTTATTGACAACGCTGCTGTCAGCTAACTTCTACTGGCAGCATCTTTATTTTCAGTGTGATTGCTAGCAGAGGAATGAACCCATGGGATGCTGAAATCATGAATTAATCAGAACAATCTTCTCCATCTTAACTAGCCAAGGAAAGGAAGAACCAAGCCTGCATTTCTTGTTCAGCCCAAAATCTCAAGAGCTCTAAGACAGATTTGAGAGCTGGTTTAAGGTTGTGAAAATGCTGAAGCAATGCCTTTCTGGTCTACAAGACATCTTGAATCCCTGGGGTTTCTATTCCAGGTTTCAGGTAGTCATGGAGGAGTCTGGAGGGGAATGGGTTCTGCTTTATAAATTTTGTTGTTGTTGCTGCAGATTGTAATTACTAACTTGTCACTCCCAGAGAGCAAGAGAAGCTTTTATGAAAGAAATAGCATATGTTCCTATAAGATATTGGTATTTGATAGCCTTTCTGTAGTTTGATTTTAGGTTAGATAATGCCTTAAACATCCTGTGACGTTTATTATTCATTAAAAGTTGAAATCCAGATTTGTTTAGTCAGACTGTGATGAACAGTCCAGTCACTTGAAATCTCTGTATTTTGTTTATGTTAGCCTTGGTAAATAAGATTTTTTTTTTTTTAATTTAAAGGTTTTGGATGCTTTTGTCCCAGCTTAGTACCTTGCAAGCACACCTTTAACGAGATAAAAAATTTAATATACTCCCTGCTATGACGAGTATTTTCTACCTGAACTGAGCAACATAACACCAGGCCCATATGGAATGGAAGGAAAGAGGGAAATGCCTAGGAGCATTTCTTAAACGTATTAGGCATGATTTTATGTTCTGAATTGAGGAGATGAGGTGAAATGAAACATCTGTGTACAATAAAGAGCTGTGTCTGTCTTAGGTTATTGTCAACTGTAAATTTGTGTGTCGCCCCCAGGGCTTGTTCCTGCTGACGAGCAGTTTGTACCATTATTCCTCAACTCCAGGCCTGCTCTCACTGTGAGTTAAACAAAAACAATTATTTGGAACCACTTACCAATGAGTTGTGGCTTGGGAGAGTTCCTTCATGTGCCAGGAACCATGTTCTCCTTTGCTCCGTGTTGGAGGAGATGAACTGGCAGCCACCTTAGGGACTGTCCCCACAAAACACAGGCTGTGAGCCTTGGACGTGGCCGCGTGGAGAACTGGTGGCACAGGCTGGTGCCAGTGTCCTTGGATCCCAAGGCCTGTGCATGCACCCATCCTCCTCCAGCTGTCCCTGGGGAGGGCCCAGTGCTGAGTGTGTGGCTGGGCCAGCCTGTTGCCACCAATGCCCTTTGCATATGGTGCGGGAGCAATGCTCATGTCACCAGCAGTGGCCCTGTGGCTTGTACTGGCCATGGCCAGGCACCGCGTAGCAGAACAGGCTAAATGAAACCTGACCATGTGCACAGCTGCCTGCACTCACAGCAAAGTACTCGATGCCCTCAGGTCTCCACAATCAACACTGTGCTGCCACTTCTATGCACTGATGTTAGTAAGGGCTTTTCCACAGCTCCAGAGTGACTGCTGGGCATTTTAATGGCTTGGGCCACGTGTGTGTGTGCGTGCACCCTGCACACCATGGGGGAAGCTCTCTCCCCACCTGATGTCATACTGAGCTGCCAGCCATGTGTGCCCAGTCTGGTGTGGGGGCTGGCTAGGTGCTTAGCTCAGTTACCTCGGCATATGTCGGATCTTACCTTGCTTGCTGGCACTTGTACATTCATACTATGTTCCTACCCAGGAGACTGCCTCGCTTGGGTGATCTGAGGACAGTGGGAGCAGTGAATGATATTCAGTGAATGATATAGTGTGCCAAGGCCTGGGTCCACAGCGTATTCTGCACTCTTCCATGCAGCCATCACCTACTCATTCACTCTGTCTGGCAGTAATCATGGCCCCTCTTGGCCTTCTCCAGCTGCCCCGTTGTCTTTGGGTTTCCACGTCCCACTCTGGCTAATAATTGTAAATAGCCAGACCAGAATGAGTAAGTGTTTTTCCAGTTATCTAAATCTCTTTTTTAAGGCTGTGGGGGGCAGGGGCTGGTCTCTGGATCCATAACCAGAGCATGCTAGTTGTTTTTCAGGGATTTTCTCCAGCTAACCACAGTCCATTTGCAGCTTTTTTTTCTCCATTGTTAGCTGCACAGTAAATGCAATCAAAGTAAATACAATCATTTCACAAGTTGTAACTGTTTGGTATCATATCCCCTTCTCTCTGTACATCTCCTGTCGGTGCCTGTCATTAAAAGTTGTTGCCCAGTATGGGACTCTGGCCATGTTTCTTATGGCAGTTTACACAGTTGCTTTTGATAAGAAGTTTCTTCTTGCGCATATGCTCAAGTTTTACCAGGAAGCTTCTGCTTTATGGCCCTCACCAAGTCACAGGACAAGGGGAGAGAGCAGAGTCACTGGGGTATGATGGAGCAGCGGCAGCTTCTCTTTGGAGGATGAAATAGCCCATCCTTTGGCAGAATTGTTCTACTGTATGCAGCTGTGTCAGGGATCGTTGCCTTACAGTGGACTTCGTGATTCTTTAAATAAGTGAAAAGCCATGCCAAAAGGTGAACCTTCTGGAGGCGTGTCTGCTCCTACTTGCTGTGGAAGCGAACTCCGAAAATAGAGGGGATCACAAGGAGAGACAAACCTGCGTGCAAACATCATTTTGTGTCCTGTATACGATGCAAAGCAACCGTTCTATTCCACGGCCATGGAAACCACCAGCCTAGTCATCTTCTGCCAAAGTAAAATAGCAACTTTGGAAGCAGCATATATTTTTGCCTCAAAATGACTTGCTGCCTCACATGTTGTTTTTTGACTTTGGATAAAAAAAAAATGACTAGGTAGTTTCTGCAAGCACAGAAGCACAAACCAAAGCATGCAGTTTCAAATGGATACCAGGACTGACTGCCTATGTAATTTCTTTTCTATATTTAATCTCTATTTGGCAGATCCTTTAAATTTAAGATATGCAATCAATATCTGCTCTGAGGCTCAACTCCTGTATTTCCCCCTCCCTGATCAAAATACACAAAGTCTATATACTTGGAGGATACAGGAGTGATTGATGCTCAGAGTGTGTAGGTATATAAACATATGTGTACTCACAGAGATCACACAGAGATGTATGTGTGTGGATGTGTGCATGTTAAAGGCAAGACAGCTGCTCTGTCTGTATTTATTTTGGAAAGGGTTTGCTCTAGTTTCATTGTGGCTTGCTTTAAACAATCTGAAAATCCCCCCCCCGGATTCAGAAGAATAAATATGCATGGCTTGTAATTCTGTTGCAGCTCTTGCTCCCAGCTGATAGGGTGACGTGGAGTTTGGAGGCTCACAGATTGGCTTTTTGATTTGGCTTCTTGCTGCAGTTGTGCAAACCTCGCTGTCTCCCAGAAATCAGGCTCAGCGGTTTGCCGTGCACCGTAATGCTGGGAAGTCTGGACCGAGCCCTGATGGTGTGAGAGCGAGAGCAGGGGAAGCCCATCAGATTCAATTGCAATCTGGGGTACAATTCATTTTCTTTTTTTCTCTCGACCCCCATTCATCTCTGCCCTCCTTGTCCTCTCCCTTCGGCAGCTCTCCCTTCCCTCGCCAAACTACACTGCACAGAGCTGAAGATCAAGGCTGGTGGATTTATCAACATTTTACCACCACCCCCACCCCTTTTCCAGATGCACCTCCCCACTCACCCTGACAGCTGCAAAAGAGAGCACAGGTTTTTTAGCAAGCAAGGCAAGTTGGACTGACATGCAAAGGAGAACCCCCCCATACGCGCACACACACGTACACAAACACACACCGTCAGTGATTAACAACGAGATGCAATGAGCTCCCTTTAGGAACCGGAAGGATTTGTGTTGGGGAGCAAGCAGAGCCCCCCTAACCCTCCAAAAAAAGTCAGGAAAGCAACCAGAAGGGGTAAGTAAGAGGCTCCTATCCCTTGCTCCGTAGAAAATGCAAGGCTGGCGGTTAAGTTTCCTGCTATGAAGTGGGTCTTCATTTCTTGCATGCGAAAGCCCATGGAGCCGGAGTGCTGGGGGAGGGGGGAGGGCTCGTTGCAGGATCATCTCCCGGGGGAAGGTGATTTAACGCTGCCCGGGCGGGGGGAGGCTGCCGTGGTAAATTCGTTCGTGCCGTTTTACCGGAGCCGTGATGGCTCCGCGTATGCGTGTGTGAGAGCGGGGGAGGCTTCTGCCTACGGAGCGGAGCGGGCGCCGCAGGCTGCCGGCCGGGGAGGGGGCTGCCGGGCCGGGCCGGGCCGGGCCGGGGCTGCCCCGCAGCAGCGCGCCGCTGCCGCCGGGCGCCCCCGCACCGGCGGCGCCGCACGGGGAGCCGGCGGCGGCGCGGCCGGGCCCTGGGCGGGCAGCGGGCTGGCGCGGCGGCGGCTCTACCCCGGGGCTGCCGAGGGGGGAAGGCGCCGCGCATGCAGTGCTATAAATTTTCCTTTTTTCCACCCTCCCGCATTTCATTTTTTCCTTTTTTTTTTTTTTTTTTTTTTTCCTTCTCCCCTCCGCCAACGGGGCGGGGGCTGGGCCAGCCCTGGCCGGGGGCAGGTGGGGCGGGGGCCGCCGCCGGGCACCCGGCGAGCCGTCCCGGGCAGCTGTCGCGCTCCGTCCGCCGGTGCCGGGCTTGTTTACCCGGGTTTCAAATATAGCTGCTGCGCCAGGCTCTGCCCTAAATAGGGCACGGGGCCGCGCACCAGCGGGCCGGCTGCCGGGCTCCCCCCGCAGCCCCTCGGGC
Source organism: Rhea pennata (assembly GCF_028389875.1). NCBI lineage: Eukaryota > Metazoa > Chordata > Aves > Rheiformes > Rheidae > Rhea > Rhea pennata. The sequence goes on along the minus strand of NC_084667.1, from coordinate 13,366,941 downwards.
GGAGGGGGAGAGAGAAATTCCATATACACGATTCTCTGTGTGTATGGCACACACACACACCATGTGTGTATATATTTACACACACACTGACACACGGACATATCTAATCTGACCCAAATGTTCAGCAATTTCATATTCTTCCTCCCTCCCAGCCTTTCCTCATAGCTTTATTTTGTTTTCACCTGTATCTAAAGTACCATGGTGGGTGGGAGATGAAACTGTTGTGTTTTTTTTTTTTTTAATTGTTGTTCTAGTAAAAAAAAGGGGGGGAGATATGGCTATTTCTTCTCTCACTCCTGGAATCCCCCCAAAGTGGAACTGTAGTGTAGTGATCGGGTTCCTGGCCCCTTGGTTTGTTCCCAGGCTTGTTTTGAGGATTTCACCTGAAAGATATGTTTTGAATTTAAGATAAGACTCTGGAGGAACCATGAGGGTGAAAAGGGGTGCCATATGCACATCTTGCCCTCTTTGTGCATACATACATATATATGTATGTATGTGTATAAATATATAAAAATGTATATTTTTTCAATGCCTCACATCTCTTCAAAGAGCAAAAGGGTGATTTTATTGAGCTGCTTTTTATTTCTGGAAGGGATAGTGCTGCACGACTTAGGTAACAGTCAGTGGCATCTTTGCATTCAAAAGTGTTCATCTTGTGCCCTCTGGGAGCCCATAGGGAGGCCAGCAAGAGCAGAGCTGGCTTTAGGGGACTGCTGGGACAGAGGTGAAAATGCTTGAACATACTTGAAGATGCTCTGTAGGTTTGGTGCAGTGGGGAGAGGTATCACTCTCATGCAACATAAACATTTTTAGGGAGTTTCTAATCTTGCTCCATCCACTGCTGTTACACACATTCGTTCGTCCTGATGATGGTTTAACTGAGAAAGGAATTCTTGTTTGGTGCTTACAATCAGGCTTCTGTGGTCAACTGAACAAGACTTGTGTTTCCGGAGCAGAAGTGGTAATGTTAAAAAAGAGCACATCCAGCTACAGCTGAGGGCTAGTTAGGGAAGAACGAGAGCAGCACAGGAGTCCTCAGTTATGCCACTAGTGTATAACATGATCATGGTCAAGTCAGTCACCCGCCAAATGTAAATAAAAAGGGTGTGGAACTAAGTGTGGAAGAAGAGAATTCAATGTGACTAGATACAGAACTCTAGGTAAAAGGTGCAGTGTAACTAAAAGTCTGTTTTTTTTCCAAGCCAAATACAAGTGCTATTCTAGTAAGTCTGTGATTTAAGCATTTTGCAAATGCACGTGGTATGACAGGTTGTGGTAATCCCATTACTGAGGTCCAATATGAGAGCTGTGGAAATGCAGGTAGGCTCCCAGTTTCTGTGACAAACCTCCAGTTTTATGCTGGGCATGTCGCTTCATCTCTATGGGTCTCATTCATACAATGCAGTTCATGATATTTTTCTATCCGTATGGGGATTTGTTGAGGATATGCTTGCTACAGCTAGTGAGTGGCTGGATGCTAGAGGGAAGCCAGATATGTAGTCATCGTACAGGGATTCTCTCTGTAGTGCTTTTGCAGACAGATTGCTGCCTTCCTCTGAAAATACTCCATCCAGGAGCATGGCACATAGGATTTTGGATGCTGATGCTCTGGCAGGGCAGTGCTTTATGCTGTCCTGGTAGGTGCAGGAGGGGCACTCTGTGCCAGTGCCCAGAATGGGAGTGCGAAGGTGCATCCAGACATGGGCAGTACCAGGGGCTCATAAGTGCGCTGCTGTGCTCCTTGGGGTCTTGCTGGGCGGCTGTGAACGCAGGAGCTCTCAGTCCACCCTGAATTGATTTTGCTCATTGGGAGCCTGGGTAGCCTGCTCTGATGTCAATCACAGAGTCGTGGGGTGGTGGGAGCACTGCTCTTCTGCGTGCCTGTGTTGTGGAAGAAAAGAGGCATGCACGGACAGTCCTGGCTGCTTTCTTCCTCTGCCTTCATCTGGAGGAGCAGGCACCGAAATCAAATGAGGCATGTTTGAGAGTGGCAGGTCCTGTGGTACTGCAAGTAGGAAGGGGGTTACGGAGGGACTGGACCAACCTGCTGACTTGCTGCCACTGATCTAGCATGCATCCCTCTGCATGCGGGGGGCCCTCCATGCTAACGGCAGCCTCCACCCCAAGGCCTGGAAGTGCCATAACTGAGTGTGTCAGCACTTTTTTGTTAGAAAGCAAGTTAAAATGTATTCTCTACACCAGAATTTAAAAATTGAGCACCATACAGATAAATGATTTGTCTGTCAGGTTTTTGTTTTCTTGTTTAAACGAACAGCATCAGTCTCCTCCCCTAAGCTTCCCCAATGACCAAACAGCATTGACAAATAGTTCCTTGTTCTTTGTTGTTGTTGTTGTATTTCAGATGCCTTTCATGTGCTTCAATAGTTAAAAAATGGCTTTGATTGCCTGCCAAATTTCTTTCTTTTTTTTTTTTTTTTTTTTCAATCAGGCAGTAATATCTAACTCTGTATTTAAAAAATTAAATTAAATTACACAGGCCAAAAAAAAGCTCATGTTAAAATGGAAGAGAAAATCTCTGAAGCCAGGAAATTGATAGTTGTGGTGCTTTGTCTACTATCACTCACTGTACCTAGGTATTGTGGCATAGATTAATACCATTTTAATTGAATATATAGACAACAGTAACTCCTAAAGGCATTGGCCCAGTTGGGGGCCCATGTTTCTGAGTGCTGTACAAATGTCTAATAAATGGTAGTCTCTGTCCTGGAGAGTTTTATCCATTGAGAGATACATGGGATCGCAAGCTGTGCTTGGGGCTCTGTATAACTAAGATCATGGTCCTGCATTAGTTGAGTTCAGTGATATGGGGTTATAGAGGTTGATGACGTTAAATTAGATTGCAGGCCTTGCTTACCTCCAGGATGAAATCCTGGCACTACCTCAAGTCTCCTACAGCCTGTTGGGCTGTTTGGAGACTGACATGGCATGGGAAGGTAGCTGACTTTCCTCCTTACCCACTGCTCTTTTTGCCCTAGTGCTTTTAACCTGTAAACTCTTTGAGTGAAGGCCATCACAGATATGCTTGCACGAGGTTCAGCACGATGGCCAGCCAATCTCATCTCTAGAGATTTCTGTCACAGGAATTTACGTGTATAGCAAGGCATCAAGTGGTGGTGATGTGTCATGCCATTTTGAAGGTACCACCGTCACCCCCTATCTGGCCAGTGTCACAATGTGAAGATCCAGGTGCCATCATTCCTGCAATACAGTATCATAAAGTTCATCCCATAAAGCACATTTATAAACAAGTGACAATCACCTCCCTCTACTCTTCCAACTCTTAATTTTCTGTTAATTCTGTCTTTAAATCCGGTCGCTGAAGCCTTTGATCACACAGCTGAGCTGTCATTGATGTCTCCGACAGTTGACATCATGGGAGAGAGGGAAGCTTAGGGCTCTTAACATTTCTTTTAAGATAGCTTGTTTTCTAACTGAAACACCCCAATGAGGATTTTCCATCATAATAAAAAAAAAGGGAGTTTTTCCAGAGCACTCAGATTTAGGCAAAAAAAATCCATTTTCATTCAGCATTACCATTCACTAGCAGACTATTTCAAGGCTGCAAAGCTGGGCTTGCTCTGTTTGCTTCCTTCATATACTCCACTGTCTTTTTACCTAAAGCTAGTTTGGGACAAGAGCAGAGACAGGCAGGTCAAGAGCAGTGAGAAATACTAAATATCCTATGCTGCTGGGCATGTTTTGCATCCATGGAGGTGTCAAAGAGCTTTAGAAACCATGCATGTATAAGAATCCGCATTGCTGCTTCTTTCATCATCACCCACTTATAGACTAGTACTTGGAGGCTGTTTCACAGCAAACAACAGTTCCATCCAGCAGCAAATCAGGGTATGGTTTTAAACAGAAGAAATGTAGTGATGCAGTACATAACTGCGAGAAGGGACTCAGATCTGACTGCTGAAGTTATGTTGAGGGGAACATGGGCCTCCCGTGCAAGGCACACTGCCAATGTGTTCATGTGCTACCTGCAAGTGAAAGCTGGTTTCTTTCTACAGGCCAGAAAGGGGGAAAAAGCAGGGAGAATCGGAACATGTCTACACCTTACTCAGAGATTGGGCCCCAACTCAGCTGGGATGTGTCCTAGTTTGCCTTGATCTCCGTAGCGGTAGGAGAGACCAGTCTGCCAGGCAGGCTGTGAAATGCACCACAAAGCTCCTGCTGCCCCAGGGCTGCAGCTCCCTTCATCTAAAGAAAGGAAGGCAGGGCTACCTCTGCCCTGCGCTGCAGGCCCGGCCCAGCTGGTGACAGGCAGGGACTCACAGTAACCCTCTGTGTGAGGAACCCTTTGTCTTACCCTCCATTCTCTTTGCTGCCAAGAATACTTGTTTCAGGGCATTAAGGTCTGAAAGTCTTGGTTTACCACCCTGAGGTGTACCTTCCGTGATGGGAAGTAACGTTTTGATGTTGAGTTAGAGGTCTACCTTAGTAAGTTGCTTTGTTCTCTTCTGTGGCTTTGACTGGGAATCATGCAGTGACCCTTGGATCCGTTTGTTGGTTGGGAACAATGGTGCACACTTGTCTCTGTGCAGTGGGACGAGGACATTAAGCATTCCCGGAGGCCCTGCAGGATTCCTGGCTGCAAGAGACAAACCTGCCCCAACAGCTAATGCCTCTGCCAAACTTGTCATTTGTAACGTGGTTTCTATACACTTTCCACCCCTGCTGCTTTTCTCCTGCTCTTGTCCCACTCACTGAAAGGTGACACAATGGCATGTGTGACCATATGGTAGGTTGGTCTAGGGAATCAGTCCACCAAAAAGTTTTTTTTTTCCTTTGATCACATTTCAGCTTATTTGTCAACTAGATTGGTTCCTCAACCTAGTTCATGGCACCGCTGTGCAAACAGGTCAACAGAAGAAGAAAGTGTAGTGCAGAGTGGGAACAAATGACCAGAGGTGGAAAATGTTCAAGCTGGCTTAAGTAGCCCTGCTTCCACCTGCAAAGCTGCTGCCTGAAGTGCCTGAAGCAGTTAAAGCTTGGAGTCCATTCAGCCCTGAAGTCTCCTCTTGATGAGATTGATAGTCGTGGATGCAAATTAGAACCTAAGACTGATGGGGTCTGCAAAGCACATTTTAAGCTATTAAGAGTCCCCCAAAAAGGCAATAGAACTTTAAACATAAAATCTTCCTGAGAATGTGCACAGAGTTTGTTTGTGATAAAGAATCAAACGCAGAATCTAGGCCAATCTCTCAGATGCAGCATGTCTTCAAAGTTCTTCAAGAAGAGAACAAAACAAGAACCTCCCCCCTCTCTCAATTCCTAAGTCCCATGTTAGTGCTCAGAACTTCATCTACTTTCCTTTGACAACACACACTCCAAGCTGAAGCCTCCAGACTGCATCCTCTGGCAGTGCAAACAGGAGTAGTGCCAATTATTTCATTAGGTTTGCACCCGCTGAACCCCGAAGAGGCCATGACTGCTTGTCCTGACAAAGCAGCGGTGGGCTACGTGTGTGCTACTGTGCTGCGCTTGCTGAGAACTGTGCTTAGCCAGGATGTGATGGCTGTGAGAGCCCCCAGGGAGCTGTCTATCTAATGGCTAACTGGGGCCCCTGTGTGAGGACCTGGGTACTAGGAGTGAGGCAAGTTCTCAGTGTCATTGCCTTCAAGGTGCAGCACAAGCTTTGTCTTTCTGTGTGAGCTTTTCTTCAAAAAAGGATCCTGGAGAAGGAGAGGGACATGCTGTTGCTTTTCTTTTCGTAGCTCCCAGACAAGAATTAGTCTTTCAAAACTTGGGTTATGCCAGGCAAGCACAGGGGATGCCACTGGAGTTAGACACCATGGGAAATTCTCCTGGCTGACCATGTTGTAGATGGGTACATCAGAATTTGCCCTCACATAAATTACTCTTTAAACATCTTTTTTTTTTCCTTGTATGTTAACCTTGTAGAATAGTTTCAGGTTCACTTCTTTCAACAAATGTTTCCTTTTCCTTAACTTAAATAATCCATCTCCCCAAACCTGACCTGACAGATGTTTTCCCTGCAGTGACCCTGAGCGCACAGCGTACTTCATGAAATCATGGCTTTGGTGGGGAAATGCAGCACCAGCAGTGACCCTGCTGGTGTCCCAGCTAAAAATAAAGCCTGTCCCTCCTGGCAGTGTTGGGGCTTGCTTTTAAGTAGGTAGGCAGTTTTACCCGTTAGCTGCACTGTGCTCTTGTGCCAGGCAGAAGGCACAGCTTAACCTTCAGAACATGAAGGAGCTGCTTCCCCTCTGGGGAACTGCACCAAGAGACTGAAGGTGAGAAGATGCTCGTCTGCAGTTGGTGTGCCTCTGTCACTTCATGGAAAACTACCAGCTTACCTGTTGCTTTCCTATACCCATCTCCTTGATTCCTTGCTCTTCTCCTGGCCACTTCTTCTTCCTCAAGCTGTGGCCCTTTCTGTCCTCTGTACTTCTCTCTATAAATCCCTATGTTCCTCTGTGCTGCTCCAGTAACTGACCCAACTCACTGCTTCACAAAGCAACTCCAGTGTTGTAGCTTTGCTGTCTTCTAACAGCATCCCCCACATGTTCAAACCAACACCTCATTTAGCTTGTGCATGTGGCTTGCTGCCTGTGTCACTGGCCCATGGGCTTGACTACTGGGTCAAACCAGGTGGTTGGCCCATTGAGGAAGCAGATGCTCAGTTAGGAAGGCCTTCCCAGCTTTTGCTCTAGTGAGTACATTAATGAGTTTCACAAAAACTAGTAAGCAAGTGGTTAGAATATGCTCTGGAAGCAAGAGGACAGATGAATCCTGTCTGATGAAGCTTTGGATATTTTGAATATTTGCATGTACATCTAGCTTTGCTTTGATCTTTCCAGTATTTATCTTAATTTATTTCTTAGGGCATCATGTTCCACTGAATATACAAATGCCCAGCACAGAATTTAAGAAGTTTCCACTTTTCACTAGATAAGATAACCCTGAGTCCGTGAGCTCTGAGTCTGTTGCTTTTTACCCTCTTGGTTCTTTTTGTCAGGTTCACCAGTGCTGTGCCTTTGACCACAGCTGATTTCCAGGAGAAGACTAAGCAAGGGGCCAAGGATTGAGATACAGACCTGGTAGTGTAAGGTTCCAGAAGCTTCATCTACTTAATGTTGAAAAGAAAACATTAAGAGATGGTGTGATCATAATTTGTAAGTATCTACATGGGGGTCAACATTTGATAATGAGTGTTGAATCAGGAGACAAAGGAAGAACATGTTCCAGTGGTTGGAAGCTGAAACTTGATGAACTTAGACTGGGAGTAAGGTGATGCATTTTAGCAGTGTAATGAGTTATTGAAACAATTGAACAAGTGTTGTGGAGCTTGCAGTTCTAGCATTAGGATGGGATGTTCTTAGCCTGGTTTTCTAGGAAAATGAGGCTTATACGAGCACTCTGACAGTTGTTCCCAACAGTTATTATGCACTGCAGGCTGGCTGCGATCATATCTGACAGAGAGGTGGTGGTCTCTCAGATGTTATGTTCTTAACACACTTCATGAAGTGTGCTTCAGTGGTGACTGTGGCTTGTTGAGTGACTGGCCAGCACCTCTATAGCTCAGAATGAGCTGCCAGACATGCTGCCTCCTGCTTATCTGTCTACGTATATGAAGGGCCACAGGGGCTGCAATAGGAGGAGGAGTCAGGGAAGGGCATGGGAGTATTTGTGTGCACGTCTGTGGGGAGAACAGAGGGCATGAAGAATGGTAAGAGGAAGGGTTTTTGAACAGTGGTGGCTTGGTGGGATACAACTGGGCCTTGGAAGGCCAGTTTTATTCAGTTGTCTGCTCATTAATCTCCCACAACAAAGCAGATGAGGTTTTGCTTCTCTTTAAAAGTGACTTGCTTCCTTTTGTGGCTGTTCTTTTTCCTGTTTGTGCTGCTGACTCTAGCTCATGGCAGTGGTGGGCCTGCCCCGATGGGGGAACACTCTCCCTGTTCAACTGTTCTTTACCTGCTGCTGTTTGGGAACTGTTGTTCCCATTCCTGAGTGAAGCAGGTTCTTTCCATCACTTGTGACAGGCTTTCCAGATGACAGGAGTTACTGTCAACAAACCTAGCACAAGCTTGATCTGGGGTGCTGCCTCAGTAGTGCTGTGGGAAGGGAGAGGCTTTTGGGGTGAGGGAGCAGGGGAAGGAGGCCTGCATGTAGTGGAGTAAGGTCATGAAAACAAGCTAACTCTTTTGCTAATTCCTACCTTAGTTGTTGCTCAAGTCAATCCTCCACTGTTATTCCCGGTGAAAGAGGAGCCCTGCAATTTGCTTGCCTTAGTCTTGTCTTACGAGAGACTTGGACTTAAAGCAAAAGCATCTTTGTTTTAATCTTCTTGCAGAAATGGATGGAAAGATAATTTCTGTAGTGCCTGAAGGGGACTCCGAGCTCCTCAGGAAAACCAACAGAGGTGTGGCATGGCTAGCATCAATAATGGAAGCTGTGCTCCTCCGTGGCAGAAGAGAGACTCCTTTCTTTGCCTCAGGGGCCTGAATAGTGCAGGCACTGCATGGGCTAAGCACGTTTTCCAAGCATCTGCAGTAAGCCAGTGACTCCTATCATTGTACTTCAGGACAAGGGTACTTTCAGAAGCTGATCCAGGGTGACCCTCGGTACTAGCTGGAGAAGGAAGAATCCAGGCCCTCTTTGCTACAAGATGGGTCTTGAGTTGTTAGGGAAGGAGGTTTTTCTCTTGTTTCAGTGTGTTTGGCTGAAGCAATCATCTCCCGTGACTCAGCTTCTCCTACTGGCACAACTAGGTGTAGTAAATCTGGAGCCAGCCTGGAGCATCCATATGAAGGAACTGGGGTGGGATAGACAAAAGTGCAGTTTGTATGAGGAAAGCAGGAAGATACCCCAAACTGAAATGTGTGGTATGAATCGCCAAGAGGAAGTAAATGAAACTTTCCTGTTGAAGTGTGATATTAAATGAAATGTTGCCAGAACTCTTCAGGCTTGCTCTTCCAGGAGAATGAACTGGCTCTGCTGACTTGGGATTACTGGACCTCTGCTGATTTACGCCAAAGAAAATCCGTCCCTAAGGGTCCTCTAGCTCTTTACTCTAACAGCCGTCAGCTGATTGTATGCAAGTTCTCCAAGCTAGAAAGATAGTCCTCATTTTTAGAATGACTTTGCACAAAAGGAGACTTTTGGAAGGGAGGTTCGGAGGAGGGAAGCTGATGTAAGTAGTGCCATGAATATAATCAAAATGGTACTTCTCCCACTTTGGAGATAAATAATCCCATGATTGTTCAGTACTTTGCTAGGAAATTTGTCTGATAAACATTGCCTTGCACCTTGGTCTCTTAATGAGTTTCATTGGTGTTGAGTGAAGCCTTGCTGACTGCTCGGAGTAAAGGGAGTATTTTTATAGGCATGTTAGAAATGGCAAGGGTGAGCCTCATTCCTTCCAAACAAAGTGTCTCTTTGGACATACGTCTCCCAAGTTGACATACACATAGTAAGTCTTGATTTTTTTAATCTTTCTGAAGAACAAAATCACTTATTCACCTGGCTGAGTCCTACACCCTTTGGGTGCAGGACCTCCCCAATGCTCTTGGTACGAACTGAGGAGTAAACCTAATTTCTGTCTTTGGAGAAGACAGTAGTAGCCTCTCAGAGTTGCTTGGTTACTTGCAGAAAGTTTAAATCATATTTTGGTATCTAATGGAAAATCTTTGATTTCTGTGGGATCAAGATGCCTGAGTGGATTAAAGAGCTGCCCTGTTAAGTGTCTAACTACCTTTGAAAATCTGGCCCTGTGCGACTCCCTTGGTGAAGTATCCAAGAAAAAGCCTGTTGAGACCATGGATGGAGCAAAGGAGGAAGTTAGTGGTTTTGTAGCAGTGAAAGAGAAGACATGTAACAGTGACTAGCTTCAGACAGTATTTCAGATTATCTACCCGTGAAAGAACAGAGGGAGGCAGGCTGCCAGGGAAGGCAGACAGTAAGCAGCCCTGCAGTTGAAAGACTTGTAAAAGAAAAAAAGGTGAATAATCCTGTCTGGTGATGCTGTAGAGAAGAATAAATCTCTGCCTATCTGCACGGTAGAGATCAGAATGGCATATGGCTTTATACAACCCACAAGAAAAGATATTAGAGGGTGGGGGGAGCAGAAATGAAGGTGGGGCAGAGAATAGCCTAGAGAGTGCTGCCACTTACTGTAATTGCTGTAACAGATCAACTTCCACTGTTTGTTGTCCGTGTGATCTCTGCAATTACCGTATGGTAAATGTGACTTGAGTCTCTAGCAAATAACAGAGCTAATATTAAGAGAGAATCTGTAAACAGCTAGTGCATAAATGAACAAAGAGCAATAAACAGCGTGGACTTATGAAGAATGAATTAATCATGCTGGATGTGAGGGTTTATTTTTTAAAGCAATTGCAGAATTAACAGCTGAATAAATGCGGAAGCAGTAAGATATCTAAATTGTCAGTAAAGGATATTGTGTCAGGAAGGGGTGAGAGTGCTCTGTGAAATCTCACTTGAGAACTTTATTCATCTGGGTGAATTTACTGATTTTGGCACCTGCCAAACAAAGTGGGAAGTATTTTGAGGGTAATCCATAGTTCAGTGTATGTTTCATCTCTCCTGCTATGCTCAGATCCATGGAAGCTGTTCTCATTATATATGTTACAGTATATTACACTTCTTCCAGCTCAAGAATCTGTCTCTTTGGGTGAAACCCTGGAAATATCTGTTTTTTTCCCTATATATATCAGTCAACGTGGCAGTCTGCGTTCAATAGCAAGCACCACCAATCTGGACACAGTAAAATGGTGAAGAGATCTTCAGAAAATAGAGCAATAAAGTGAACTGGTATAGATCAGTCTAGATTTAATTTTCAGAATGGTCCAGTACCTCATAAAAAACTATTGTGTGACAGATCTGAGGGATGAGACTTCATTTCTCAGGTTCTGATTACCTGCTCCGAAGAGGACAGGAGATCTGTTGATTTTGGTGGGAGTTAATGCTAAGATTTGGAGCTCTCGGATACCAGGCTGTTTTTGACCATTTAGAGGGATCAAGAAGAGATTAAGATAAACGATTAAAGGCTGCCTAGGCTAATTTATGAAGATTAAAATAAATTTGTGTGGTTTGGCCAAAGAATAACTTTGGAGGAGAATAGCTATTTACAAGTATCTGAAGCATGTAAATCTCAGGAAGGGAGGAGACTAGTTGAAAGTGTTCCAAGGACAGTATAATGAGAACTAGCAGCATAAATTTTCTTAATTTCATTCTAAATATAAGGAAGATGTCTAAAACCTCTGAGATAAATTACATCATGGCATAGTCTCTCTGGGAAGTTGTGGAAATGCCATCGCTTGGGTAATTTAAAGCAGGGCTGGACAAAGTACTGGAAAATAGTGTTCACAAAGGGAACAATCTAGCAGTAGCCCTTTAGGAATGGACTAGACAACTCTTCTGGCTCTTGTTAGAGTAATTCTGTGAAATCCAAGCTAATTGGGTTAAGCTTGAACTTTTCCTACCTACCTTCTTTTCTTTGCCTGTCGCATAGAGGAGTGTAAAAGTCTTCAGTTTAACAAGGCAAATGACAAGCTTCTTGTTCTCTGCTGCAGTGGGGAAAAGTATTTCTGAAGTGTAGCCTTCTCCTCCTCCTGCTCCCTCGTTGCTTTCTGCCCTGTCTCCCTCACCCACTTTTTACTGCTTCTGCCTCCATTCACTTTCTCAAGACTTTCTTCCTCGCTGAGTTAGGAATGAGCCCTTCTGAATGGAGTTGCGCAGAACCCAGGCTTTCTGTTGTAGATAACGTGGCATTTTTGGTAAAACATATTTTTTGCTGTATCCAGACCAAAAATAAATCAGAAATGTGCTTTTTCTTTTTCTTTGGAGGAGGACATAAGAAAGAAGCAAGTTGGTCCCAGGAGAACTGGAGTAGCACTTCCCCCAGATGCCCAGATCAGCTCCCAGCAAAGCTGGTGGCTACCCTAGCAGCCTGCTAGCTGGCAGGGAAAGGGCTCACTGCCTAGCTACTTGTTGCATCAAACCCAGTATATCACGTGGTGTGCTTTGTTTTCCTCAAGTCAGTGCTTTCTGTCAGAAAACTTGTTCAAACTTGTATTTTTCTTAACCAATCCTGCATTTAAAGGGGGTGAGATATGACTGCAATGCTTTTTCCTCTCTCTTATTTGTCATTTAGTACACCTCTATGTACAAATAACTACCGGCTCTGCAGCATAAATGCACCATTGGGAACAAATCCTAGGATCTTTAATTTTAGCAGTTGCAGATCTTGGTCACCTGAGTGCTAGAAAAATGTCACAAGTTGCCACTGTCATCTTTCCCCTAGGCTGCTGTTAGCTGCTAGATGATAAGTTGCAACCTGATGGTGGCACCTGAGCTAGCAATGTAATACGTCCTTGATACAAGAGCAGTAAATAACATGCCCTGGGTGCTACCGCAGGCAGCGCCTGTCTTTACTGACAAGAAGTTTTCCTCACAGCACTGGAATCATTTTTTCCCCTCCCATTGCCCCCTGCAACCCCCCCCATCATTGTTGTGCCTTTTAAACCATAGTGAGGAAGACTGGTGCTGTGAAGGTTGCAGCTGAGGGTAAGCAGAGGAATTGGTGCCTGTTGCACCGCCCGTGCATGGTTGAGTAGTTGCTCCCTATTGCCTCAGTCTGCTCGGTGAGAAGAGCTGTGATCAGCGAGAAAAGTAACCCTTAGCAGGGCGACAGAGAGGCCACTGAGTGGATGGTCCATTAACTCCACTTCTTTATTTCTGTCAGACTCCTAAACCTCAAAGGAAAAACTTTCAGCCTCTTATCTGAGCCTTTCATATCATAGGCACAAAATTGTGGGCTTGAAGAATGCACTTGAAAGTATCTGCCCACTCAGTTTGGGGCCATTGAGAAGGTGAAGAATTGTGTTTTCAGGCACACTCTGGTGTTGTGTTTAGAGATACCTGTAAATGCAATAAGGAAGCCAGTGTTTGAAAAATCTGCTTCGAAGTGTGTGATGGAGGCTTCCCAGGGACTTCCAAATGGTAGGAATTCACAGTGGTGACTTTTTGCCTAATATATGTGCAGGTGCCACTGAAGCATTAAAATGAACTCACAGTGTAATTTCTAGTGAGTGCCCTGAGTGAGCAGGCGTGAATATTCCAGCTTTTCATGTGCTAGCACCGTATGCTGTTGTCATGAGCAGGCTTTGACTCCATATCCACATTTCTCAGACACAAGGCAAAGGAGCAGGTTTCTGTCTCCATTGTGAACTGGCCACTGAAAGGTAATGCAAAACACCTTTCAAAAAGGCAACAGAACGATTGTTAATATTAATGAAAACAACAAAAAAAATACATCCATATCAGAACAGATAATACCACTTTTTAAGCATTAGAATGGCCTTCTGTCAGTCTAAATACCAAATTGTGTCTTCTGGATATAAAAAATGCTACATTTATGTGGAAAAAAATGAAAAGGGTAACATTCTTGCTGTCTCTTATACTGAAGAATCTCAGAAACATGAGCACGTATTGGGAATTGAACTGCAAGAACACTGTGGCTCCCGAGGAAACTGCGTGCTAGCTGAGCACAGCATGAACTGTGCTGTAAATAAGGACAGTTCTCAGGAGCATGGTTATGTCCACCCACCCACTGAAGGTGTTCCTTCAGTATCTGCCTCCCTGTTATTTACAAGTTTGTGTGCAAAGCACAAAATGTTATTCAGCTCCTATAAAATATAAATGCATATTGATACATGGGACCTTTTTGGGGTGGCTGTGTGCATGGATATTCCATCTGGTGGGCCTGAAATTATTCCTTTGGCCTAAATTTGCCACCTGAGGTTTGTGGAGGTTAACAGCCAGTGTTCATGTTGTCTTCTGGCATGGCTGAAAGCTTTCTCCCAGCCCAGTATGTAGGAAGGCAGGCATAACTCTGGCCAAGCCAGGACCCTTCCACTGCAATCCTGAAGCAGGCTCCTGTTCTAGGCCTTTGTATCATCTGATGCCGGCCTCTGCAGTAGCTGGTCCTTCCTCTCAGGATCGTGTTTTGGGTGCTTAGGTGGGGCATGGACGCTCATCTTTGCAGTGCATCTAAAGAGATCTAAAACAGCTGTAATTTTCCAGCTGGAATGAGAATGAAGAAATAAAATGCCCAGCCAGACAAGTGCAAAGTGTGTGAAATTGGGAGAGAACAATTAAGTATAGGCGTAAAGGTTAGCTATTAATGGCCCTGCTTTTCCAGGAGCATCTTGAATACTAAAATACAGAAGAAAACATCATGGACCTGTTCACCTGGCAAGTTGGGTGTGCGGAGACTGCTTCTAACCATACACAGACTTGTGCTCCGTTTATGTCATCCTCTCGGATCACCTAATGCAACTCGATGGATACTACATTCCATCATTACAGCAGTTCTGTAAGAAATTACTGGTCTTCAGGTTTCATGTCTATTAACACCCATTTGCCATGCTAGAATGGTAGGAACTATTCATACTAGAAATGAGAGTCCAGCTTGCAAATATTAGAAGACTTGCCACAAGAGCCTGTTTTCTTATAGTAGGTTTTTGCATGATCTTGAGAGAAACAAGGCTGCTTTTGACGGATATCGAGGGCCTTATTGTGTAGGCAACTAATTATGTTGCTGTAGTTCCCAGGTTTTTGTAATTCCCAGTTTTTTTGACATGTGGAGTGCAAAGCAACAAGCACCTGCTGCTCCCAGCTATAACTTTTCTGCAGAGCCCAACTACAGAGATATATCATGGACTGAGCATGAATTATGGAGCTTTTCTCCACATGAAATATAGCTGATGTGGTACTAGGGACTAAAACTACCTATTGCTGTACAATAAGCTTTGTAAAATGAGCTTGGGGATCATCAGTTGTGTTCCTATCAGATAGGTGCCTCCTGTCAACATAATTGTTTAAGGCCTGGCCTATGTTGGAAATCAGCATTTGTCTAACAAAATGGATATAATTACACTGCTCTGACTTTTAAGCGTAAGTAAATTTTAACTTACACTTTGGATACTATTTTAATGGTGAGCAAAGGGCTAAATAGCATTTGAATGGAGACAACTGAAAATATATTTTGTTTTCAATTAAATATTTTTTTATAGTTTTATTTTAGGGGAGGGAGGAGTGTAAATTAGGAATAATACCTCTTCAGTAATTCAGTGAAAACTGAATTACTTATTTTCTTTGGCAGAAAGGCTATAATTTCAATTTTTGCTGACACTTGTCAAAAACGTGTGCTCAGTCAGAAATCATGGAATCAGTAAGGTTGGAAGGGACCTCTGGAGATCATCTGGTCCAACCTCCCTGCTCAGCAGGGTCACCTAGAGCACATTAGACAGGGTTGCATCCAGGCGGGCCTTGAAGGTCTCCAGAGAAGGAGACTCCACAACCTCTCTGGGCAGCTTGGTCCAGTGCTCCGTCACTCTCACAGGGAACAAATTCCCCCTCACGGTCAGGCAGAACTTCCTGTGCTTCAATTTCTGCCCATTGCCTCTTGTCCTGTCACACGGAACAACTGAAAAGAGTTGGTCCCCGTCCCCTTGACACCCTCCCTTCAAGTACTCGTACACATTGATAAGATCCCCCCTCAGGCTTCTCTTCCCCAGGCTGAAGAGGCCCAGCTCTCGCAGCCGTTCCTCATAGGGCAGGTGCTCCAGCCCTCTGATCATCCTCGCAGCCCTTTTGTGTGTTCTGGAGTTGAGGGACGTGAGGTAATTTTTTCTTTTTCTGACCAAAGTTGTTATTAAGATGAAGCTCATTTGTGTCTCCTCCATCCTAGAAGTGGGGAGTGCTGCAATAACCACTAATAGCTGTACTGTATCTGCCCTGTTCTGGGACAGATGCTGGCCATGCAGACAAAACCCTTGATCTTGAGATGTCCGTATTTGTACCTAGTGCAGCACCCCAGCCTGAGTGGGACTAACCCAGCACTCGTGCATAATTAGCAGCATTTCCTTGCTAGTTTAGAGTCAGGGAGAGAGAGTATATATGACCACAAATACTCTCAGTGTGTCTGATTTGTTTTGGAGGGTAGGAGGGAGAGCAGAAAGAGAGGGAAACGCCAGATGACCTGATTTTGTTTGCAGGCAAAATCCAAAGGTTCTATTTTTGATGGTGGCTTAAGGGGAGTTTTGCCTAAGTAAGAAATGAATAGAGACTTGGAGCTTTGCCTTTGGTTTTGTATTTATTGACAGTGATCTTCAGAACTCGGTATGTGGAAGATAGGTGTTAACGGCAAGCAGTGTGTTATCCTACCTCCTGATTAGATTTTTTATTGTGAATACTTTCTTTTGAAAATATCCCTGCCATTAGAGTCATGTGAGTAGCTGTATAAAAACCCCTAAATTTTAAGATATAGCCTTCTCAGCTTTCTATCTCTCAATAGACCAAGAGAACATAAGATATCAGCATTCTGAAACTCAGCTATTGTAAAAGGTATAACTAGCCTGATAGTTATTTGAAGTAATTTTCTATCTCAAGTCTAATGAGACAATGTCTCCCAAGTGCAAACCATGCTACTTTCTGGACTGTTCCCAAAAGTATTTCAAAACTGATCTTTTCTATTTATGGATTTTATTTATGGATCACTTGGCCATTGTCAACCCTTGTACAATAAGGCATTCTCCCTGCTAAAATAGTTGTTATGCATCTTTCCCAGAGCCTTCCTACTGAACACTAGCTTGTTCTGTCACACTGATGCTTTCAGCTTTTTGTCTCTGTTGCATTGATTGAATGCTTTCATAACTTATCCTACCAGATAGGAGAAATATCCCTCCGAACCACTGCCCTTATTTGCATGTGCTTCATGGGATAGTGATATCAGGCACAGATCTGTATGAGCAGAAGATGTCTGACATCAAAGAGATAGTGGAAAGCAACAGACTTATGATCCTAATGGTGCCAAACTGAAGATCACTCAGTACTAACTGACTTCCACTGTTGCTGCAGTCTTGTGCTGTTTGTATCCCACACAGCCAAGGCAGTGACGTGGTTGGACTTACACCTCCTTGTGCCAGGTGTGGATTTGCTGTTTTGTTGGACTGAAATAGGAGGAATGACACTGACTCTTCCTGGATGACTTGCTGTGACTCAGGACTGTGCTCCAAGCCTGCCTGCCTGCCAGGTGAAGGCTCCATCCTCAGAGCAAGACTTGTGCTGAAGGGGTAGCTCATGCCACAGTTAGCCCTGTAGAGATCAATACAGTTACTTAAAGGAAAGATGGGAAATGTCTCTACTTCATTCTGGGGAGGCCAGAGCTACGTAGATCCCCTCCGGTGATTTCTGGACTGAGTTTAGTAGATATATCTGAGGGCAAAAGTGGATCCTGTATAAGCAGCCTTGCTGACTCAGAGTGTGAATTTTAACTTTTCTATCCTCCGACTTCTGAATGTTAAAACTGTTACCTCAATGTTTTATTAACAGCAATGTTAAAATCTAATAGTCTTATTCTGTGTTGCAAAGCTCTGTTGCACCAGTTCCCAAGAGAAGGGGGAGGGTAAGAATGCTCCACTGTGTTTTTTAGATTGGTTAGGTTAATGCTGTTCATACTATGAAAGCATTTTAAAATCTTGTAAGACAGCGTCACTATGGGCAAAGTTTCTGTTGATCTCACTGGAGAATTTTATCTATGTCAAAGAATTGCAGGATAGGTCATTATTGTGTTGTATTAGAAAATGATTTTGACCTTCACTTAATGTTGAGATGTTCATCAAAGCAAGTAAAAGCCAGTGAAACAATGTGCTGCCAAATTCTGAGATTCTACAACCCGTAAGTTGGGTTTGGAGTTCCAAAAGTATAAACAGAAGCTACCTCTGACAAAGGTTGTTTTCAAAATTGTGCACAGTTAATTTGAGGAGTAATCAGTAGACTTACCCTCTGCTTAAAATCAAATTGAAAATTAAAAAAGAACTGGAGAAATCTGGAATGTTTTGAGGAATGGCTAGCAGTAGAAACCATTACAGAGTTATATAAGGTAGACAGTGTTAATTACAAAAGGTGGTTGTACCACAGGGAGGGTGCTTGAGGTGCTTGAGTCACATAGATGGTTTTGAAATTTCTCCTGTCTTTTTGACAGCCATTTCTACATGGCTTATTTTGGAAGACACAATGCCTACTGGCTGCTGTACAGTTAACTAGATTCAGGGAACTGGAAGAGTCAAGAGGTTGGTGGATACCTGCCAGCAATTGCAGTACAAAAAAAGGATGACCTGATGTGCTCTGGGTGTATTGGACCTACTGTGCATGTGCAGTTGATCTCTGTGTGCACTGTGAGTCAAAGGCACCTGGAACCTGTCTTCTTTACTGTGCATGTGCACACATCTACCTTGCGGCCCAGATGTGTTGGGTTTGCTGCATAGAGTTACTCCCTTTTTCAGGGATTTCCCAACATCCTGCTGCCAGAAATTTGGCAAAATATCATAGAAAGAGGAAGGGGAACCAAAATGGCAGAGTCAAACTATAACCAAGTTGTACATATTGGATAGCTCTGTCTTCCTTGTCACCCTGAGCTATGCAGACAGCCAAGCATTTTAAAAAGGCGGCAGGGCTGATGCTGGTGCAGCCTAACAATCCTCCCTGAGGCTGTGGTTCCTTGGATCCCTGGGGATTCAATCAAGCACCACATCTAGGGTGAAAAAGAAGATAAGAATACATCTGAGAAAGCTAATGTGGGAGAAACTGCCTCCTTTGAATTAATCCAGGTGACATGAAATGTATTATTTTTTCATATCAAGGGTGTTTGATATGGATTTGTGATCCTGATACTGCATAATCAATTCTCTTCCCTCTGCTGGGCTTTGTCAGGGACAGTTTTGTTCATTTGCTTTTCTTCCTGTTTTGCTTGTCTTTACAGATTTTTATCTGAAAGTCGAAAACATTTTTGTAGATATCAGGAAGATTGCACCAGCTTTTGAGAAAATGCAAGTGACACAATGTGATGATAAAATAACCATTCGAGACGCACTTGTTAATGCTGATAACATTAAAATGCTGCCTGGAATACATGCAGTGCAAGGGGGAAGGGGAGGGACCTTCTGAAGTTTCAGAGGCCAGTTCATTTCTTTGAATTGCAGCCATCTGAACGTTAGGGATCTCCTCTAAACTGTCCCCTGGAAGAGACTGTCTCTTTCCACTGACTACAAAAAGAGTCTAGACGATTTCTTTCAACTTACTGCCCAAGTTTTAGATAGTTGCAGTAGACTCCTAGGCCTACTGATTTAAGAGTACAAACCTCAATGACAGTGGAAGCTGAGACTCTTGAACCTTGCAAATGTTTTAGGTAATGCCACTATTAAGTTTGATATTTCCTGTCAGATATTTGGCTGTGTCTGGGCTCACAAACCTTATGATTTGTCAGTTACTAATACTGAGACCAAATTCTTCCAGAGGCTGGTTATAAAGGAGAGAGAATAGTCTAGTCTGTGACAATATGAATGGTTCAGAATGCAATCTTAACTGATTGGTAAGTCCTTGGCTACCATGGTACCTCTTAATTGAGTTGTGTCCTACAAACAGAGTATCACTGGGAGATTGCTCAGTGTCCATAGATGGTGCTTCTTGTGTTACTAGTGATTTTTTAATTTGTCTCAGGCCTGGGGTGGTGAGATAGAAGAGCCACTGGATTTGGTTTCTTCTGCCGAGTTCTAGAGCTACATTCTGGATCACACTGTGTCATCATTAGGTGACTATTAGCTGAGCGCTCAGTATTCCAACTGCATATGTTGTAGGCCAAGAATGGGGTATTATGTACAGTTTTTCTCTGAGCTACTTTTTTAGCAATTTGTCTTCATCTACTAGGCTTGTAAGTGCTGCAGTTTGTTAGAGTCCCAGCTAATGGTAAATATCTTCTTCAAAGTGGCAGAGAGACAATCCATGCATCTCTACCAGTCCTCTTCAGTGGTGAGATACTGAAGCGTGTATGGGCAAATGCTACATCTTCCTTTTCTCTCATGCTTCCCTCCCCCCTCTCTGTTTTGTTTGTTTCAGGTTCTCGGCCTTTTTGGATCTACACAGTGGAAGTTGCATCTTGTGTATGGCGTGGTTAAGCTTGCAGCCTCTCACCTCGGCCTTCCTCCATTTTGGGCTGGTTACTTTTGTGCTGTTTTTGCATGGTTTGCAGGTGGATGCTGCCTTGACGGGAGACTCAACCAGTTCAGTACAAAACAGTTCGTGTTCAGGATCTTTTGACTGCAAGGAGGGTGTTATCCTGCCAATATGGTACCCAGAAAATCCATCCCTTGGGGACAAAATTGCCCGGGTTATTGTATACTTTGTAGCATTGATCTACATGTTCCTTGGAGTCTCCATCATTGCAGATCGTTTCATGGCATCTATAGAGGTTATTACATCACAAGAGAAAGAAATCACAATTAAGAAACCCAATGGAGAGACCACAACAACCACCATTCGGATTTGGAATGAAACTGTTTCCAACTTGACCCTCATGGCTCTGGGCTCTTCTGCTCCTGAGATCCTTCTATCGTTGATAGAAGTATGTGGGCATGGATTCATAGCTGGAGACCTGGGGCCTTCCACGATTGTTGGCAGTGCTGCTTTCAATATGTTTATCATCATTGCCATCTGTGTCTATGTGATCCCTGATGGGGAAACCAGAAAGATAAAACACCTGAGGGTTTTCTTTGTCACAGCTGCATGGAGCATTTTTGCTTACATTTGGTTGTACATGATCCTTGCTGTTTTCTCTCCAGGTGTGGTTCAGGTCTGGGAAGGTCTGCTCACACTTTTCTTCTTTCCACTTTGTGTCCTTCTGGCTTGGATAGCAGATAAACGTTTGCTTTTCTATAAGTATATGCACAAAAAATACCGTACTGACAAGCACAGGGGCATTATCATAGAATCAGAAGGTGATCACCCTAAGGGAATTGAGATGGATGGCAAGATGATGAACTCTCACTTTCTGGATGGAAACCTAGTGACTGTGGAGGGGAAGGAGGTAGATGAATCTCGCAAAGAGATGATTCGGATCCTTAAGGACCTGAAGCAGAAGCACCCAGAAAAGGACTTGGATCAGCTGGTAGAAATGGCTAACTACTATGCCTTGTCTCATCAGCAAAAGAGCAGAGCTTTTTATCGCATTCAAGCTACTAGAATGATGACCGGAGCTGGAAATATTCTGAAGAAACATGCAGCTGAGCAAGCCAAGAAGAGCACCAGCTTGCATGAAGTGCGGCCAGATGAGCCTGAAGAATTCATCTCCAAAATTTATTTTGACCCGTGTTCCTACCAGTGTCTTGAGAACTGTGGTGCTGTTCTCCTGACAGTGGTGCGGAAAGGAGGGGACATGTCCAAGACCATCTATGTGGACTACAAAACAGAGGATGGCTCTGCCAATGCTGGTGCTGACTATGAGTTCACAGAAGGGACTGTTGTCCTGAAATCAGGGGAGACGCAGAAGGAGTTCTCTGTGGGAATTATTGATGATGACATCTTTGAGGAGGATGAGCATTTCTTTGTGCGGCTCAGTAACCTGCGTGTGGTGGAGAATGAGGAACCTCCAGAGCTCAGTAACTCCCCGTACCCAAAGGCCATACTGGCCTCTCCTTGTGTGGCCACAGTGACTATACTGGATGATGACCATGCTGGCATCTTCACATTTGAGTGTGATGTTATACATGTCAGTGAGAGCATTGGTGTGATGGAAGTCAAAGTCCTAAGGACATCAGGTGCTCGAGGTACAGTCATAGTGCCATATAGGACAGTAGAAGGGACAGCGAAAGGAGGTGGAGAGGATTTTGAAGACACTTATGGGGAGCTGGAGTTCAAGAATGATGAAACTGTGTAAGTACCCCATTCATTTTTGTTCCTGGGACTGGTTTCGGTGCTTAACCCTACATTTTCCCTCCATTACAGGTGAATGCTTGCGAGGGACAGGCTACTTTTTTCAGCTTTCCTTCAGTTTCCCTACTTACCTCTTTCAGGCAAGAACCGACAGCAGGATTCAAGAGCTCAGAGTCTCTTCTCCCTTCTCTCTTGAGAACAGTAAACAAAGGTTTATAAATATTGTGGGAGTGGAAAGAAAATATATCATCCTCTAAGAGCCTGTGAGTAAAGGCAGAGAGAGAAGAAAACAGGTGAAGTTTTCACCTGGCTGGGCAAATATGGGAAAGCCTCTAAATATGTGAGTAAAATCTTCTTGAAAACCCAACACAGAGGGCGCAGGAGTTTCTAAATAACCCAACCCTAGATGAAAAGTGTACAACAGTTATTCTCAGGCAAGCAAAAGCTGCTTAGTAGACAGAGAACGTTCTTTTAGCAAGAGCAACACATCATACCTGTCTCCCTAGGCTGCCAGTGCAACTTGTGGGTCAATGTAGTAGCTAATTCAGAGCATAGGCACAGTTGCAAGCTGTTCTGCTGGGCTTGTACAATCATTCCAGCCTTTATGCCCTTATGGTCTACCCATATCCCCCTCCACTCCCCTTGGCTTCTGTGTCACTTTCTCTATGATCTCCCCATGTCTGTTCTTTTGCTACGTGTGTTTTTTCCCCTTATAAAATACCATGGCAATTGGCAATAATGCTCTAAAGCACTGCAGCTCACAGCCTGTCCCTGTAGCTCCATGACCCAGTGTTTTCATACAGAATAAAGAACGGAAGTGGAGTAGTCTGAACTAGTCCTGTTAATTCAGCGCTTTTATTGCCTACAAGGTAGCTGATATGCAGGTAGGAAGTAATAAAGACCAGAGAGGTGATAATGTCTAATTGCTTTAAGTACCTGCTGTTAACATTAGTGAGGAATGAGAAAAATCCCTTAGCGGAATAGAGAGAGGGAGGGGGTGTGAACCTGGTGCTAAAACTCCCTAGTGTCAAGTGCCTAGGTTCCTCTTGTTAACACCTAATCACTTGAGCCATCAAAGGAAGAATTCTGCAGACTTGCAACTGGCCTCAGAGAAAGGAAATCTCTGTATCAAGCCTCCCTATACAGTACCCACAAAGATGTTAATATTTAAATGCTATGGACTAGAGGTGTGCTAATTCAATAGCAACTTCTGCCTTTGACTGCTAAACCACTTAATCCAGCTGATATCTACAGTCCTGATGCTTGATTCTAGTGTGTTTTCTTCCCTATTAAAAGAGTGGAAGTTCTTGTTTGGCTGGATTCAGCCATGATCAAAGATGGAAAAGGATCCACTGTTCTCATCTTGCCTCTCCAGGAAGATGGGTTAGGCAGGTTAGTCTCCTTAATTGAGCCTCAGTCTGATTTCTCTAGAGAAAGAAAGAATGTTAACTGTGATTACAGTTTCTTGTGAGGAGATTATCTAAAATATAATGGGTACTACCAGGATTCAGACAGGTATTCAAGAAAACGGACTTTACAACCCATCAGTGAAAGGCCATCAGGTTTGACTTGCCAGAGAATAAACCTGCAAGCCATTTAACTCCAAACTGTCACAGAATAGCAGAATGGCTGAGATTGGAAGGGACCTCTGGAGATCATCTAGTCCAATCCCCCTGCTCAAGCCGGGTCACTTAGAGCATGTTAGACAGTATCACATCCAGGCGAGTTTTGAGTCTCTCCAGAGATATTCAAACCTCTCTGGGCAACCTGTTCCAGTGCTCTGTCACTCTCACAGTAAGGAAGTTCTTCCTCATATTCAGGCAGAAATTCCTGTGGTTCAGTTGTGCCCATTCCCTCTTGTCCTGTTGCATGGCACCACTGAAAAGAGTCCTGCCCAACCCCTTGACACCCTCCCTTCAGGTACTTGCAGACATTGATAAGATCCCCCCTCAGTCTTCTCTTCCCCAGGCTGAAGAGGCCCAGCTCTCACAGCTGTTCCTCATAGGGCAGGTGCTCCAGTCCTCTAATCATCTTCGTACCTACGCTGGACTCTCTCCAGTAGCTCCATGTCTCCCTTGTAGTGGGGAGCCCAGAACTGGACACAGTACTCGAGATGAGGCCTCACGAGGGCTGAGTAGAGGGGCAGGATCACGTCCCTTGACCTGCTGGCAACACTCTTCCTAATGCACACCAGGATACCATTGGCCTTCCTGGCCACAAGGGCACATTGCTGGCTCATGGTCAACTTGTCATCCACCACCACTCCCAGGTCCTTCTCTGCAGAGCTGCTCTCCAGCAGGTCAGTCCCCAGCTTGTACTGGTGCATGGAGTTATTCCTTCCTAGATGCAGGACCCTGCACTTGCCCTTGTTGAACCTCATGAGGTTTCTCTCTGCCCAACTCTCGTTCTGCAGTCTGTCCAGGTCTCTCTAAATGGCAGCACAGCCCTCTGGTGTATCAGCCGCTCCTCCCAGCTTGGTATCACCAGCAAATTTGCTGAGGAAGCGCTCTGTCCCTTCATTCAGGTCATTGATGAATAAGTTGAACAAGACTGGATCCAGTCCAGTCTGGGGAACTCTGCTAGCTACTTGCCTCCAACTAGACTCTGCACCATTGAGCACAACCCTCTGAGCTCTGCTTTTCAGCCGGTTCTCCATCCACTGTACTCCCTTTCTTTCATCTTCCTGTTGATGGAAGGCTTCCCGTTTTCTTTGAAAAGTGTGACAGAACATACCCACATGGTTGCCTTGCTTTGTATAAAATAAATGATGTTCAGTAGAATCATGAACATTCTTGTAGGTCAAACTCTTAAAAAGTAAGGCTGATCCAGACAATAGATACAAGTAGGATGCTTAATGCTGTGGTTTGTGACCCAGAGAGGACATCCTGGAGCACAGCTGAGGCCTTTGTGTTGTACTTAAACTGCCCACATCTAATGCATTACTGTGACTTTCCCTTCTACTTCAAAAGGCCTTTTGGAACAAAGTTTCCTAGCTACAGGGGAGTTACTCTACCTTTTAGGATACAGTGACCATGGAGACCATGCTGCTAACAGAGATGAGTTTCTTTTGAAACTAGAATTAGTATAGTTAGCTGAGTGTGGTATTTAATCAAATTAATAAGCTTAACAAGGAGGTGAAACACACTAGCCTGATCATGTAGGTTATCAGGCTACCTTTATTCACACCAAAGTTTCGTTCAACTTGCTAGGTCTTCTGGGAATGGAGTCTTGGGCTAGAAGCATGTGAAGTTTTCATTAATTATCTTTTGGCCCCTAAATTTAGTGAGGACTGTTTAGTTGCTATACTTTACAAGCTCTATTTAAGAGGCAGGTGGATGCAAACACAAAAGCCTGGAAGAACCAAAGGAGGGATTTAATCTCTTCCCTTTTTGTTTTCTAAATCTGAATGAGGAAAAATAATTTTGATAATATATTCAGGCCACAAACAAATTTGAGGTAATTCAGACACGAATTTGGAATTTGGTCCCATATTCCACTATTCCTACAATAACTCTTCAGTTTTGGTCACCTCTAGTTTATAGAGATGTCTGGGTATGGTGTTTTGGGATAGTCTGGTTTAGTTTGGGATGGTCCGATCCTGACTGATAGACTATTGATAAATAGACTATTGATAAATTGATAGACTATTGGGCAAATCCGGATGACAACACTTGAATGACTGGTCACTGTATCTCTGTAAGGCTGTATGAAGACACTGGGCCACTGAGCAACTTGAGGGTTGTATTGTTGAATATTTTGGGACCTACTTTTTAAATGCCTTGCCACTGAGGGGAATCCACTGCAAGGTATTAACATCCCATACATGCTGAAGGGATAACTGAGGAGCCGCCAAATCCGACACAGAAGAGAGAAAAGCAGGAAGATTAAAATAGTCAGTAGAGAATGGTAAGGACAGAGGACCAGAATGCAATGAAAACCTCTTCAGCCTGGTGACTGGGCTCCAATATAGGAAAGGGGAAACTTGGGCAATAGTTTCTGTTCTGGTATGGGAGCAGTTCATGATTTTACACACACTTGATATGGATTCCTTGCCTCCTTCACTGTCATTCTGCTCATGGAGCCCCTTTTTTAAAAGGTCTCTGACCTGTTGAGGAAGCAAGTGAATTAACACCATCTTGCAAACATATAAGCTTTACTGTGGTTATGCAGGTATGTTAAAGAACTGCAGAACTGCAGCCACAAAAAAAGCTCTGATCAGTGTAAATTGAGGGAGAGTAAAAACTTCAGTTTATACTCTCAGCTCATGCATTAAAAACTTCAGATTATGTTCTGCAGCAGCAGACTGTAAGTAGTTTTTAGGTAGGCCTCCTTAAGTGTAGCAAAGTGTAGCTAAATTAATCTGAGGGTCAGTTAATTACACAGAAGCTTTGAGATTATGCTATTGGAGAGACATTATGATCTACCAAATTCCCAGGGCTAATGTTCCGGTGATTCTTAGAGTGGGCACTTTCCATGAAAGATAACAGCAAAGGGGACTTCACTTAAATGTATTGAGATAAAATAAACTACCTGAGGGTTGATTTTTAAGAGGCTTTCCCTAAGGAATGTGGGACTAAAAACAGATGAGTTGATGCATAAATTACAAAATGAGAGGGAAATGGATCCTGCCACCGGGTCTTGCTTATTACCTCTGTGATTCTAGACTAACATGGTCAAAGTTTCCTTACTCACATTTGGGTGGGAGCACAAAGAAAGCAGACTGAGATGAGGAGGCTTGAAATAATGCAGTTATTATTGAAATACTGTTTTATGCAATGTGTGTGCGTATGGATGTGTATGGGTGTTGGGTAGCTATAAATCACAACATATAATCCTGTATATTGTCATCTCTTGAAAAGGGAATGGACCATATCTCAAATATTTGATTCTGCTGCTGCTTTTTCAGTATATTTGTTATTTATGAATTCCTGTGAGGTTCAGATATGAACTAAGCAGCTAAGTCGGGTCCTTCTCTTGTTCACTAAAAGAAAACTATCAAGAGATCAAGTCTAAAATGTAGATTTTTTGCAAGATGACTAAATAGTTTTCTGTTAAACATTTTTGTGTGGAAATAAGTGTTGGGTTCTTGGAGATACAAAAAAAAAAATAAAATAAAAGAGAGATTGATCTAGCTGCTTTATCATGTCCAAGCAATACAGAAAACATCAGGAGCCAGCAGCAAAAGGTCAATTGGGTTTTAAAGGATTTTCTTTTTGCATACTAAAAGGAATTCTTAGCCAGTCAAGAGAGGAAAACTGTTTAAACTCATATGGAAATTGATCTATGTCTTGCTTTGGAAATTTTAGGAGATACATAAGGTACTAGAAGTGAATTGATGTGCCAGGTAGAAGGTAAAGGGCCAAGTTCTGCTGTGACGGTGTCATTTGCTGAAGCTATACTGAATTACATTTTAGGTCAAGAGACTACTTAGTTGCTTGCCTGTGTTGCTGTTTTCTCAAACATTTATAGGATTTGCAACCTGTTAGAAATGTAGCTAGCCATCTGCCATGAATCCATAGTTCTTAAGTATTACCTATGACTCAGAAGGAATGGAGTGTGGAGAGAAGCTGTGGCGTTAAACTGGTATTAAACGGCCTTCAAAATCTCTGTGCAAAGTTAGCGTGGCTGAACTTTCAGGTAATGTGTGGAAACCTGTAGTCATTTTTGTATGTGTATTATGCTGAGCTCTCAGTGATAGAAGGGCAAACTCTACTTATACAGATCCTTTTGGAGACAAATATATTAAGACCACCTTGGTAGACAGTGAGATGTTTTTTTGCCTTTGACCTTCAGAATCTGGGGAGGAGCTAGTAAGTCACATGCTGCCTTCTTCTCTGGCTTTTCCCTAAGGTAGCACCAGAGCTGTTGTGTGCGTGGCTGTGGCTGCTCTACTGAATCACTGTGCCCATGGGAAACGTGATCCTTGGCCAGGGACCTGTCCTGTCTCTGAGTACATGCTTAGCTTAGTGGGCTGACCCTCCAAAGTGCTGCCACACCACCAAGTGATGGAAAACTGCATGCCTTTCTTCCTGTTTGGATCTTCATAATTTTCTGGCAGGAGTATGAGTCACCCAGAATGCAGGGCGTAGGGGAGAATGTGAAGGCCAGAACTGTGCCAGAGGTGGACCTATCTGAGTCGAGCTCAGATTGCAGCTATATCCCAAATCTGATGGTTGACAACTGCCCCATGTGGCCACCACTTGCTACTGCCACCTTCTCTCCTGGGTGTGTTTAGTGAGAAGGTCAGATTTGTTCCTCCTTCTTTTCCACTCATGCTTGGACCCAGAAATATTTGGGCCTTAACCTTGATGTAATTGTTGTGAGCTTGCCCCAGTAGTCCTGATGAAGGTGATAATGGAGAAAAGTGACTGGCAGTTACCTGTTTGAAGGACACTGTATTGAAGTCTGGTGCAATTAATTGTCCTTCCTTTTTGCAATTCAGTGCTTGAGGAAACTGTCAGCTTAATTTTTTAATTTGATCACTTACACAGCTATGGCAGTGGTATTTTAAGAGGAATGCTATTAATGATATTTAGCTCTTTTGCATGGCATCTCATCAGTAGATCTAACAGCATTTTGCAAAGGAGATTGAGGGTCATTATTCCCATTTTATAGATAGGGGAAGAATGCAGAGAAAGTGACTTCTTTTACCTATGCATTACCCCACAGTTCAGAGGCAGAGATGGGAATAAAAATTATCTCCCTGGACCGCTGGCCAATGCTCTATCTGTGGGAGGCTTTTGATTTCATATAATTTAAAACTGTGCTGAATCTAGGCAGATTCGTTGACCTCTCCCTGGCTATCACAAGTCAGCTTGGTACAGATATAGACTGTAGCTGAAATTCTTCCTTACTTCCCCCAAACTGTCAACAGTACCTATGATTTTAGGTGCTTATTTTCTTAAATTAAATTTTGGTCATGTAATGTGGAGGTGTGCTGAATCTGGAGACCTTGGTTTGGCTGTATCGGCTGTGGTGACTTGAATTAATGACCTAGGTGGTGGAGATGCTGTTTTTATAATCTAGTCTGAACGCTAGTTCAGTATTTTTTGTTCATTATGTGCTGATCGTAACAATTTGTGCTTCAAGTAGAACCTTCCTTGAAAAATCAAGCCTGAGTAGTGGGATTCCAGGCAGTGAGAATGTGCAGTGCCAGGCAGACAGTTTCCTTCCCTCAGGGCATGCTTCCCTCCCATTAGAGCTCTCTTCAGAGTGAACTTCTAATGAAGCCTACAAACTCTTCTTCATTCTGTCACCGTCTGTGGGTAAGCTCTTTCTGGCTTTCTCTCGCTGTCCCTTCACTTAGATTAGAATTTCTTGGTTCCTATTTTAATCTAAATTAAGGAAGAATAGTACCATCTTCCCCCAAAGGGAGATAGCGGCAGTACAGAGAACACTGAAGTCTCTTAGAAGTTCTATGGCCTCAATTAATGATTTCCTGAAGAGGCAAGAGATGGTCAATTTTATTTCCCATGTTCAGTTATCCCACCTGTCCATCTGCATTCTTATTTGCTCTGGGCAACAAGTTCTTTCTAGGCCTTAATTTAGTCACTGGTATTGACAGTCTCGGAGCTGGTCCCAGTTAAAAATCTTTCCCTCACTGTATTGTGGTGAAAGGCTGTTATATTTAGTTCTTGCTCTGAAATTCTCTTTCATGTTAGTATTTTTAACAGTATCAATTTCAAATTTAACTGAAGTTATTTTTACATATACATACTCTTGAGTTTCTGCTTTAGTTCTACTGGGAGTTCTGGGTAGTGTGATGTATGGGGGATTAGTATGAGTTGTCAGGCGACTGTTCCTGGAGCATGTGTAAAATCAGCCCATAGAAATGTGAGACTGTGAGACCATCCTGGGAAGAAGAGAAGCCCTGAGTTGACCTTTACCTTCCCAGATAGCTGAGATAGTTGACAGGTGTTGACTGGAGTTACTTGCTATCTGTCCATGAAGAAGCACAAATGACATCCTGTCTGAAGGACTATGACTTGTTGCCCATCAAAGGAGGCATTTATATGAGTTTGTGCAACAGCATTAAACAAAGAGAGTCTGAGACCCCAGCTCAAAAGAAAGAAATGCAGTAGTGGTCAGTCTTCAGAGTTGCTATGTAGTCTCAGCTAACAGAGAAGACACTGGGAACTTTACAGATGCCTGAAGTATGAGACCTGATGTGAGGGGGTTCTGGAAAGACATCCTAAAGGGCAGTGACATTCCTAATGAAAACAAACACAAGGAAATTCCCTGTGCCAAATGGAACAACTGGGTTTTGGGTTTAAAAAAACAAGCAAATTTATGCTGAACCAAGGTAAGACTAATTACTGTGGCTCGGATGAATTTTGCCTCTTTTACTCATTCTGTATTATCGCATGAAGCACCTTAGCAAATGAGCAGCTTGTAGGCATGTGTTTTACACACAGGTTTGCAGAGGCAGAGATCACATTTGTCCCCCCTTATGAGGAGGAAGAGAAGGCCATTGTACAAATAATGCAGCTGCAGGGCTGAGATGAGATGGCATTTTTATGCGTCTCACATCTGAATGTTAAAGGTAAGATTCAACATTGGTCCTCACCTCTGGATACTCAAGGAGAGAAATGGAAAGCAGATAGAACTGGATTTGCACACAGCATTACCAGCAACCTCCTTTTTAGGGCAGGAGAAATGATCTGTCTTCATATTGAGGAGGAAAAAAGGAAAGGCACTTAA
This sequence comes from Rhea pennata, assembly GCF_028389875.1. NCBI lineage: Eukaryota > Metazoa > Chordata > Aves > Rheiformes > Rheidae > Rhea > Rhea pennata. The sequence continues at coordinate 13,336,455 of NC_084667.1, read as the reverse complement.
AATAAATAACACCTAGGGATGAGCATCATACTTCCTTCACTTGCTTTACATAATTTGCATCTGTGCAGGAGGAGCGTAAGGCAGCTAGTTTGATGGGATAGCATTTGAGATGCATTTGCAGATATGTTGTCTTTGGCATTACAACAGAGGTAAGATGTGCAAAATCTTCTGAAGTACACCAACTCTGCTCTATGGAGACAGTGACAGAAGTAGGATATTAATCTGTGGTGAGGCTCAGACAATTTGCCCTTGAAAAGCAGGCAACGGCTTTTGGGGTGCTTCAGTGTGCGGTCTGAAAAAGTTCTGCAGGCTTTAACAGGAAGGTGTAGAGGACAAAACAGAATGTTTGTGTTTTGCTTGTATTGCCCACATCCTCCCTGTTATGTAACTAAGAAGTAACAGGATATACTCCTCCTCATGTCCCACTGACCTGTCAGTGTTGGGAAGATAACCATCATGATACTGCATGAGCTTTGTTTTGGAACAAAAAGAAAGACTGGAGTTGAATGACATGCTTCCAAAAGTCCTAAAGCACTGACAGATGGAACAGCTGTTACTGATTTAATCTAGTTCTTGTTGCTACTCCATGTCCAACCACAAGTGCTAGCCAGCATTGCTGTGCAAACCCAAGGTGGGGTTCTTGCAAAAGTCCTATTTTGGATGCAGTCTGTTGTGCCAACAAAACTTTGCCTTTTATTTTGTGTGGGGGCTAGATTAAGTTTCTGTGGCCAAAGTATGTTTTTGCTAGCATGATGAGTATCCAAATTCAGCATGCTTTGTCTGTATCCGCTAGGTCTAGATGCACTGGATGGGGTATACCAGAAGTTGGTTTTTGTGTACTGTGCTAACATTCCTTGCAATAGGTACTATGTGCTGGTACAAATACCCTAGCACAAAATTGGTCTTGAGTACCATATTGCTAAATAATTATGGTTTTAGATTAAACCAAATTAAAATAGTTTCCATGATGGTATGTATTCTTATAGATAAAGAGAACTCTTCCTACTACATGAGTTCTCCTTTAGATGAAGTATTTATCTTTTTAAAGAAGGATTTTTAACCTATCTGGGCAAAGCTGACACCACTCCAGCACAAGTATATATTTTTTACTGTGATGCACTTGTGGCTTCTAACATACTAGAGTCCCAGCAAAGTTTCAAAGTTAAATATGGGTGTATCATTTTCTTAAAAGGGAACAGCAGAGTTCATGATCTCCTAAACCAGAAGCCCTCAAGAACATTCCTGATATGGCTAAACAGAAGCAGCTGCCCTTGGTGAAAGATAGCAGCTGTTTTAAATAAGAGATGATTTACCTGTTAGTAGGAATGTGGCTTATATGTGTGTATATATATATACATATACACACATATATATGTACTTTCTTGATGAAAAGCTTCATAAAAGCTGATGATAAGAGAATTTACAATGCTGGGTAATGCAAGCACTGTGAACCAAGTTCACCCTCTGTTTAGGTGCAGTGAAGACAGCACATTTAAAGCTGGGAGGAATCTGGCCTCATATGTGTTTACAGATGTCTTGGCAGATGGACTTTTGACAGATGAGACCCCTCAAGTCTCTGCTTAGCTCCCAGCACTGGCTGTTGTTAGCATTGCAGCTGAAGCCTGTCCCAGTGTTGGGCAGGCACTAGCTACTCTGAACGCTGGGCCTTGGATGGTTATGCTAGATAGTCAGCATGCTGGAAATTTAAACTTCAGAGTTTGAACTAGGATCACTTCTTTCCACCTGGGTTTGCAAGGCCTGTGTGAGGCAAAAAGAAACATCTGCAAGGCTGCTTCTAATCCTGAGCAATCTCAGATGGAGCACGGCACAGCCTCGTCACATGCAACTGCACCCTGTGAGCCCACTCTTCCTAAATGCCTGCCAGCTGCCTGCTTACAGAGCCATTCCTCTCTTGAACGGCTCTGCCGCAAGGCAGGCTGCAGCGTCCCTTCCTTTTTAAAGCTCCTCTTCCTACTCCCCGCCTTGTGTTTGGCTGCCCCAGTCTGCCTGGGTTCCCTTTACCCTTTGGCTGCCTGCTTTTCCTCTGTGCCTGGCTGCCTCCCAGGAGGGCACAGTGAAGGGAGTGCCTGTGAGTTCTCCTTCCCCCTGGACTTCGGGTATGTGACGGCTTCTGCTTTTCCTTTTTCTATCAGAAATAATTTCACACCAGCTGCTCAGGCGGTGATCAGTTGAAGCAATGAGAAACCTCAAACCAGCTCCTTCCAAATGCTGGTGGTGTTCAGCCATCCTGGGTATTATAGGAGCCCAGGACGTGACATTATACCTCATATAAGTAAAAGCTGTCGATCTGCTCTCGTGTTCACTGTGTTAGGTCACTGAAGATCTTTAGTTTTTATAGATGATGCTGGAGAGAAAAGAGGGTATTTCCCCCCCACCCCCCCAATGCTCATGTGTCCGAATGGAGTTTCCTTTGCTGAGGCCCTGTGGTGATGAGTGTGTCGTAGATGGTTTATCTACTGCTAGGCCTACTTAGTCCTCAGTATAAAAGCATGTAGTTAAAATGAAATGTGGTAGGAACTACTTTTTGTGCCTCTGTGTGTCTCTTTCAATGAGATAAGCAAGCCAAACAGGTCTCACCCTTATAAAAAATCATCAGCTGACCACTGTGCTGCTCTGCTTATATCCTATTAAAAAAAAGCATGAAAAAACCATCAATATTTATTTTAACTAAATCTTTAAGTTATCTCTGCTTTACATATCTTTCCTCCTGAGTTAAAATATTTCTTTTTTAACTCAGCAGCTTGGTTGTATTGGCTTGATACTTCTATCTCCATCTTCTTAAGTGGACCACAGTGCTGTTTAGCAAGAATATGTCAGGAACAATAGACTGTCAGTGCAAGAATAAATAAGCACTGAACTGTCTGTTTTCTAAGACATCAAAACTGCTTTTTTAAAGATGTCCAAAGCCCTTTTAGGGTCTATTGTGGTCAGTTTTGATTACTCGTAGTAGTTTTCTTTTTCTGCAGTGGAGTAGGGGAATAAAAATGTGTGTTTTGGCAGTTTTTTTTTTTTTTTTTTTTTTTTTTTAACAGATGTGTCCCATTAGCTGACAACACCTGAGGTAGGTGGAGTGATGACTACTTCAGAAGTGCAGCGAATGGACTGTGTGAGCAAGAACTACTTGCCTTACAGCCGGTTCCTAAAGTTCAGGCAGTTGTATACTGTGGTTGCAGCACAGTACCTGGAAGGTGTAACAGAGTGGAGTATATCAGACTCCTGCTAACACATGAGGCTGCAGATCGTGGAGCCGCATGCTTTATCTTGGGGCTAATGGTGGCGCATTTTCTATAAGAAGTTCTTAGTCTTCTATAATTAGCAAGTTCTTAACGTAACAGTCTTTCTTGCTCTTTTTGTGGCCTGACAGGTGAAACGGTGCTAGACGTGGAAGCGAACACAGTCTGTAAGAGTCAGAGCTGATGGCAGCTTCAGCAGGTCATTAGAATTTGTGGTAGGCAGCTGGTGCTGCATTTCCCCTTGAGGTGACAAGCTCAGGGGCCTGATTATCCCATCCTTGTTATGGTATGGAGCAGCAAAAAAAGGCACAACAGATGTGACATCTGCCCTAGCTGACAGTATTTTGTAGAGAGCAGTCTCAGAGCATGTGAGGAGTAGTATGGGGTGATTTCTTGGTGTGCAGCCCCCAGAGGAGAAAGTAAAGAGCAAAGGACCTGTTACTTGGGCTGTATTCCATCTGCTTGCCTGGTGTTTCTCAGATGTTTGAAGGTCATCAGCAGGTGGATGGTTTGCTGCTTCTCAAGGAGTAGTGCAGCCTTATCTGGCCTTTCCCTGAGTCCTACAGGGGAAGGTCCTGCAGGTGACTCAATGTGCAGTTCTTCTGAAAAGTTAGGAGCTCAAGGAGGTGAGCTGCAGAAGTGCAGAGATAGCTATTAGCTATTTATGGGTACTATTCCCCAATGCACTGCTTATAGACAGGCTGGGGTAAGTCAGCAAGGCAGCTTGTTTTGCAAGCCAAGTGCTGCAGCTTCCCTGGTTCATGAGGAAAAAACTGAATGAGTTCAGAATAAAACAGAGAGCAAAATTCGAGGGCTTAGTTAATCTTCTGGGAGTATAACTTTGGGCAGCCAGGCGAGAAAACTCAGGTGAGCTGAGCTACCCTTTCCCAGGGTTGCTCTGGCTGTCACTGGAGAGGGTTGTGGTCAGTCTCAGCAGCTCTTGGACTTGGTAGTGTTTGCAGCTTAGAGGTGGTTGAGGGCAGGACGAGCCAGCAAGGTGCTGCAGGGGAAACCTTGGGGGCATGGGATGCAATGACTGAAGCCAGTGCTTGGCCTGGACTGGGATTAATATTCTGCCTTGGAAGGTTGCTTCTCAAGGCCTTCTGTGAGGAGGCTGAGACCTCCTTTGCACAAGCAGGCTGGCAAGTAGCTTATACAGCACTATGTCTTCTGACTTTCTCCCCCTCCCCCCCAACACAGGGAAGGGACCCGAGTGATGACCAGGCAGGGGATACTGTTACCCTCAATAGGTTTTCTGTCTTGCAGTGTGGAGCTGTTCTGCATTACAACTGTGGGAGTTTCATGGGGTTGAGACATTGCATGGCTGAGTGAGCTGAGGGAGTCCCAAGAAATGAGCACGCAGTGACAGCAAACTTCTGCTAAAGACACTTTTTTCAAACTTTTGGGGAGATGATTTTTTAACCAAATTACTGCATAGAGAAACGGAGTGCTCCCTGGAAGGTACACCTAATGCAATTAAAGGGTATCTCTGTGTTGTTCTGGGCAGCGAAAGCTTCCTCTAACCGCTGCCCAGAATACTTGTGAGACACCCTATAATTCAATTAGAAGTACCCTCCAGGGAGCATATAATTATATCATATCTGTGAAACGTAATGACAGTCCCCTCGTATCACATGGTGAGCAACTCTCTACTGCTGCCCAGAACCTTTCACCGGTAAGAAACTAATCTGCTTAGCACAGATTGAACTCGGCGGTGTACAGCACTTACCCAAATGCTTCTGAAAGGAATCCCTGCCAGCGGAATAAACCTGTTAAAAGCGCATGGGTACTGCACACCGTGGCCCCACCTCCCTCCTCCCTACCCTCAGACCTCTTGGACCGTGGCCGCTCGCCTGTGCGCTCCTGGTCCTCTCTGATCAGTTTGTTGTCTGAAGTTTCCTGGGGATTTTAAAGGGCAGGAAGTTTTCTTTAACCTTTTCTTTAACCCTTGCTGGGTAACGCAGCCCGAATTGCTGAGTATGCTGAAGGGAGGGAGCTCCATGATAGGCAAAAGTATCTTACCTTCCTGCCCCCGGCTGGTACCCTGTAATATTTTGGTGCAAGTGGGTGTGCTCTGGGCAGACAAATGGTATACTCCTTGTTGAAATGCAGCCATGTCTGGTGTGAGACACAGCGTCACCAAGTACTCTCCAGCCTTTGAAGCAGTTTAAGGCTAAAAGTGAGGAACACGAAACTTGACTGAAAAGTAGGGAATTTCCATGGGATACTGGAATTTCAATTAACCCTCACCAGAAGCATCAACTCAAATCAATGCAGAGAAGATCCAGAGGGGCGAAGGGAAGGAAAGGTGGGGTTTTGGAGTGACTTTTTGTAGTGAAAGAAATCATGTGGAGGAATTTCCTTCTCTGCAATGAAAGTCTGCTGGGAAACCCAGCTAGCTAACTTCTGCTGCCTTGTAATCAAAGGATCCCCTCTAGTCTGTGCAAGTCTGAGAGATGCACTTGCACTGAATTGCCCCCAACCCCTTTGTAGTTCAGTGGCTTCAAACAAATCTCCCAGAAGATTCTTCCACCCACACGAATAATTAAACTCATCTACCTGTCACGAGACTGTAGCTACTGTGAATGCTGTTACATTACTGGCTGTCAGTCCCAAAGCCTCTGAGTAAGAGGGATGCCTCTGGAATATGAGATGAAAGCTGTGAAGAGCATAATTTTTTTGAGTTTGAGAAACGACTGAGGGAGCAAGCAAGGTTTATTCCTGTTAGGAGGTAGGAGAATGCTGTGTTGACCTTGAAGGCAACTGCTCTGAATTCCGATGTGCATCATTGTCTGGTATTTTGGGGCCGAGAGGGAATGAGGGGGAGTGAGGCACTAAAGGTGAAGCAGAACATGTTTAGGCAGAGTTGTTCTCTCTTTGAGGATGACTGCATGGAGAATCACTGGCCAGCCAGGCTGCTGTGGGGATATGTCTGTGTGCTCAGGAAGGAGCTTCGGTGTGGATTGCTAGGTGCCTTGAAGAGAAGCAGATAAGAGAACAGAGTGGTTGTAATGAGAAGGGAGAGATAGTTGCTCTGAGCAACTGGACTTTGCTCTTCTCCTCCAACATTAGACTGGGGTTTGATTTCTCATGGAAAGGTCAGCGCTTTAATCAGAAGTTCTCAGTCAGTCAGAAATGCTTTGGAGGTGGGTTGAAATTTATTTCCCAGTTCACCCACCAATAGCTGCTCAGAGAAAAAAACTTTCAGCCTTGCCTGAGACGTACTGGAGAAGCAAACCAAGGGGAAGAAAAGGCAGGGTTTGTTTTGTTGTTGTTCATTTCTTCCCCCCACCCCTTGCTGCTGTCTCTGTTATGACTCCCCCCAAAAACTATAGCATTGGATTCTCCTTCCTCTGTATATAGCTTACAAACACTTCAGGTCACACTGGGAAGCCATGTGACCTTTTTCAGCCAGCACTGCCTTTAACTGAGTATAGCTTGGAGCAAGAAGAGAGGAGAGAAGCAGCTCTCTTCCCTATGTGTATCTTTTTCTCCCTCTTGGCATTCAGATAGCCCTAATGACAATCCTTAATTCCAAAGCTTGCTGCAAAAGATGAGATTCCACAAAAAAGAAACTTTTGAACAATTCTGTAAATCCTGCTGACTCTCAACCACCATATCCTGGTCTAGGCTGTATTACTAGAACACATGAGAAACTTAGCAGAATGTTTGTTCTACTTGCCTGACTGTGTTGCTCTTGCCTGATTGTGTTAGAGGTTATCTTTTCACCACTGTCCTGGAGTAACTCTCAGTGCTCTCATACATTTGCACAAGGAAATCATTGTGGAACAATGCCTTGGTTTTCTGTTCCCAAGGAAACTTCTACCAGCTGGCTCATGCTTCACTTGCCCTTAGAAAAAGTTAGATGCTTTTTCTGTAGCAAGATGGTGAGACAGTAGAAAGCCTAGAGTTATCCAATCTTCTGTAGACAGAACACAGAAATTGCCTAAGGAATGTTGAGGTAATATTATTTGGTTACCTCAGGCAGTTTCTTGTAGCAATTAGAAATATTTTCCATTTATATTTCTCCTTTCATATGGAGGCAAGCCAAATTGCTCAACAAATTGTGCAGAAGGATACGTTTATCTACAACTCAAAAGCAACTGCCTGTAGGCACTGGCTGTTTGATAGCCTGCAGTGGCACTATATAATACTGTAGGACAGGAAGTGATTGATGGTATCAGCAGACCTTGCTGGAAACTCAGGCAAGGGTTTCTGTTCTGGCAGCAGCGATCATGATGCCTAGTGTACACCTCCGTCCCTATAATTGTATCCTGACTGAAGTAGCTGCTTTTGCATGATACTGGGAAGCCCCAGGGCACTGCAGGGAGCAAATGCTGCTACCCTCTTCATATGCAGAGGGGTTTGAGGTGAGGCCATGCTGGAATTAATGGATTTAGGTAGCAAATGTTTTTCTTCCAGGAGAGTAAGCTTCTGTATGTCAGGGATGGACACATCAGGATGTTAGAGGGCTTCTCTTATCCCCAGCCAGATGTTTGCAGTACAAACAGTCGAGTCATGTTTGCTCAGCGAGAAGCTCAACCCAGGAGACCTTGCTGCAGTTGGTCTGGTTTGCTCACCCCCTGCTCCATGTGCCCTGTGACGTGTAGCTGTATTGCCAGTTGGTTGGCCTCTACGCCAGCCGCTGTTTCTAGGGGACAGACACCACAGGTCACTGGCTAGCCATCCCTGCTGCATACTGTGTGTCAGATGGGGGAAGGCACCTCTTCTCCCTCTGCGGGCTGAGCGTTAGGGAGTGCCGCATGGCTCAAAACACCTCACCGTTTGTTAGGAGCCCTCTGGGTTGGCAGGCTCTTTTGCTTAGATTTCTTTGTGGCTTCATCTCATTCCCATGGTGTTCGACTAGGAGTTGAGCAAGCCTCAGCATTGGAAGGATTTATTGGAGAGAATTAGGGTGATACCTGACTGAAAATTCAGGTGAGCTCTGAATAGGGAGGTCGTCAGTGTACCTAAGATATAGGAACTTAAAATGCCCACGTGTCTTCAGGAAAAGAACAACTCTTATGGATATCACAGACTGCTGTCCTGCACAACCTCTGACTAACACCGGGCTTTTGGACAAAGCATCCTTGGCATGGCCAGTCCAGCATTGGCTCCGGTACACTTCAGTCAGCATAGACTGATGAGGCATGCAGATCCTTCTTGAAAACAGATGTTGATGGATTTAATGTTGTAACGTAGCACTGTTACCTCCTGCCACCTCTGCATTCCCACAGTGCGCTGGTGCCTGCCCTCTCTGAGCAGGCGATGCTGATCTAAATGTCAGTTATTGCTTCAAGGCTCCTGCAGGGATGTGGTTTCATACCAGAGCCCTGCCATTTAAAGCATCAACCTCTTGCTAATCTCTTAGCAGCCCTGGAAATATTTATCTACTTTATGTATTTGCCACAATTGGACATAGCTTTCCCTCTTTGTCACACACAAACATACCCTCTATACTGTGTGTAAAAGAGGGAAGGTAATAGATAAAGTAGGTAGATTTTTAAATTTGTTTTTCCTTGCAACATTGTCTTTTCTAAGGACCTGTTCCTGCAGACCCCGGTGAATACCTTTGTGACTTCTGGAGACTGAAGTCCCATCTGTAAAGGCAGCAAGAGGGTGATCTTCTGCCTTCCTCGCCACCTGTCTATTAGCTGATGTTATGGGATGTAATGGGGGCACGTGCCCATTTGAACTTGTGCAGTAAGTCCTTACTCACACCAAGCCTCTTCCCAGAGACCAGCAGGTCCTGTAGTTGGTAACGGCTTTGACCTGGACCAACCTGAGCACCAATATGGAAAAGATTTTGTACAGTAAGAGAACCAACTTTCAGTGGATGTATGTTAGACCGTGCCATTTCTAAGCATGTGAAGGTGGTTAAGAACAGTTAGCATGAATTTACCATAGCAGATAATGCCTGCCTAACCTGATTGCCTTCTGTGGTGAGATGCCTGGGACAATGTGCGTGGAGAGAGCAGTGGGTATGATTTACCTTGATTTCAGTTTTTTTACATGATCTTCCACAGCATCCTTATAGCAAGATTGGGGAGATAGGGACTCAATCAGTGGTCTACAAAGTGAATAAAACACTGGTTGGTCTGTCAGGCTCAAAAAGTAGTTAGTGGTCAGTGATTGGAAGTTTAACTGGAAGTCAGTTGTTGGAAGCAACCCTCAGGAATGAAGAGTAGGACTGATACAGTTTAACATCCTCATCCATGATGGGGTTGGTGGGGTGAAGTGCAGCCCTGCCTCTGCAGGTCCACAGATGCAGCCATTCAGAGGGGCCTCAACAAGCTGGAGAAATGGGCTGTTGGGGACCTCGGGAAGCTCAGCAAGGAGAAACGTAAAGCCCCATGCCTGGGCCACAGCAGACCCTTGCATTGGTACAGGTTGGCTCTCCAGAAAAGGACTGATGTTGCAGGGAAAACCTGCTCAGTTCATTCAGTTTAAACCATATCAAGACTGAAGTGGTGTATTGATCAGCGACATACAATTAACCAGCAATCAGTAAACTATATAAGCAGGATCAATATCAGCAGTATGATGGATAAACCTCACTACTGGATACTTACAGAATACAATTTTCTAAACACCCTTCTGTAAGTAGCCCTGAAAAGTTGTAATCACACAGGCAGTTACGTGCACCCAGTGCCCCTGGCTGTGTGGGCGGCAGGCACAGATCTCTCTCCTGGGGTGTGGGCTCTCCACTTGCATGCCTGCTGGGTGCCCCAGCCACAAAGCCACCCATGTCCCCCCCACTGTGCCCCACATGCCCCAGGAAAGCCCCCACTGGGTTGTGGGCACATGCCAAGGTGGGTCCTTTCATGTTGTCCCAAGCTGTCGGTCACTGGCTGATGCTGGCTCCCTGTGGTACCCCACCGCTGCATATGGCTGCTGCTTTTTGCTTTTCATGCTTCTTTCATACTTCTTCTCAAGCTGATGCCTTCTTTGCTTCAAAAGTCCCTTTGTAATGCCTTGGTTACTGTTTGATCTGGCTGGTGGTTGTCATCCATCCTCTTCACCATTGTTGGCTTAAAGCAAACACCCTCCTCAGAGAGTTTTGTTCATATGCACTGTTTATCCTTGCATACCTATCTGAAAGCTGTTGCTTCCCAGGCTATTTTGCCCAGGGTGGGCCCCACAAGCACCCCACAGACCTGGCAGTCATGATGGACAACAGCTTGAACACAATGCAGCAGTGTAACAGATCATAAATTTTAACCCAGTATTTTGGTGTTACTGAGTTCTGATTTTGCAGGCAGAGGTTTAATCGCTGCTAGAGCCAGTCTAGAAATAATGTAAAAAGCTGCAGCCTTCACTCAGATTTCAAGGGAAAACCTCATCTAGCTGTCTGCCTTCTCCTCCCCTCTTCTTGAGATGAAATAGCCTGTCTGAGCAAAACCTTCATCTCCCCCCCGGATCTTCAGATAGAGCTGGAAGGAAGCGGGAGCAGCAGATACTGCTGGCAGAGCAGGGAGGTTGGCAAGAGCAGGGAAAGCTCAGCACCTGCAGCTGGTGCTGCTCTCTTCCTTCCTCTGGTGTGAGCAATTTACACGCTGGAGTGCTTTCCACTGAGAAGACCTGGGAAGGAGGAAGAGCCCTTGTCCCTCCTCATGCCCAGGAGAGAGGAGGGACGGATGTGGTTGCAGTTGTCCAAACCTGAGGCCAGAACAGATACAAGTGTGAGGCAAGGCAGTTGTGGGTGTCTGGAGGGGCATGGGTTTGTTAGGGTGGCTGGACTCTATGCTTTGGCACGAAGCAGTAAGAGCGCTAGCAGCAGGGATCAGAAACACCCAATTAATCTGGGAGGGAGGCAATCCTGTACCAGCAGCGGGTGTTTGGGAGGAGTTAAAATATCAGAGCATTAAAAAAATACATGTGTTTGTTGCCAGTCTTATGATTTGTTCATTTGTTTTGAATTTTGAACGTAAAACTGATCTCATTATGTTTTGGAAGGGATCAGATGAAGACTCAGCCACTTCCCTGCAAATATACGATCCTTATTCCTTATTGCTATGGTCAGTTAGAATTTCCTAGTCAATGTTAATTTTGTGCCTTTTTTGCGTCTGCACAGGAGAGTGTTTTTAGATGCACACTGATCCAGTTAGATACTGGTTATTAAGCTGTAGCTCCTTGAGAACACAGCCCTGTGGTAGCAAGAGCCCTTGTTGTTTAACAACTTGGATGGTGCTAAAGTATGTTCTTTGGAATGATTGCTACATGTGATGTATACTCACAAAGTTTTACTGATTATCTGTTGGCACAGATGTACACAAATGTTGTTGGCTGCTGGAAATGGCCTAGGAAATACAATAGCATATGCTTCTACTAATCTGTTACTTTTGCATGGCATTCATAAATTTTAAAAGGCCAATGCTGAGGATGCCGGGGCAAAGGCCATTGCTACTAGACTAGGCAGTTGCGTGGAACTAGCTGATCCTGCAGTGGCAACTCCCCAAAACAGATTTCTGCCCTGGACTCCAGTATTGTAGCACACTGGAGGCTTTCCAGAAAGGGAGAAAATGCAGTAAAAACGTTCCAGAAAGAATAGGTTAAAAAGTGCTAATGGTAAATAAGGCAGGAAGGAGGAGAGAAGTGGCACCTCTTTGAGATGTCAAATGCTATGTATTTTGTGCAGAGTAACGCAAAAGGCAGCCTGGCTATCTTTCAACCGTACTGCCTGGTGCATTTTTTTTTCTGTTAACATTCATATTTAAAAAGATTAGCCTTCTAAGGGGCCTGAGCTGAAGCCTGTTGCATTCAGTGGAAAGGCACTGGCAGTTGGAACAGGTGGAGAAAACTCTGTTAACCATCTCTTTGGTATTTTCTGTTCTGTTGACAATGACAATGTGTTTTCACACAACACAGAGCATTTGGATGTTATTTTGAACTGATCAGTCAGGAGAATAGAATCTGTCTAGTCATGGCAGCTTATTTAAAGCTTCCATTTTCAGGCAGTCCAAGCATCTCCAGAAGGCCATGTGCCATGAGAATGTACCAGTAAGTAGCCATAAGACTAGTATGGGTTTAACCAAGACCTACCAGAACTGAAATGCAAGCAAGCACTGAAATATCTAAGTCCTACATGGAGTGGCAAGACTTTGTCTTCTCAGCTGAGAGGGGATGGAGATTTCATAGGACCAGAAAATGAGAGAGTTTCTTTGAGAACCTAAATTTTTTGGTAGTGTTTCTTTGTTTAAAAAAAAAAAAAAAAGAAAAAAAAAAAAAAAAAGAAGGGCATCTTCAGCTGCATGACGTCTGGTAACTTGGGAGTACAATAGAAAGTGATGAGAGGATGCAGTAAGCAGTAATAGCTACCATTAAGGGCTTTTCTGCAGTTGTTCTCACTTTTTCACTGGGTTTCACTGAGAGCTGGAATCTGAGTCTCTTCCATTGGCTTTCTTTGTCTGGGTGGAGATCAGAAAGTTTTCTCTGAAGTCTTCCAGGTCTGACTACATACTTCAGTCTTCAGAAGAGTTAAATCAGAATGGTCAAAATTGGAAAAGTGACACAGGAGATTAGATCTAGAATGCTATTTTGCTGGTGCGCTGATAACAGGATCTTATAAGGCTGCCACTCTTATTTGATTACTATCACTTGGTACTGCAAAAACTGAGAGAGAGAGAGATGGGAAGTGGCTATTGATTGGCAATCAATAGGGACTGAGGTGCTTTCATCAGTCCGGTGGAAGGCAGTGCATTCATCTGCTAATTGCAGCCTGCAAATCCCAGGGATGCTCTTGGCACTGGGTATTGCCCTGGCTACCTGTTGTATGATCAGACCAATGTAAGAAGAGATCAGTCTTGAAATTGGTGCCTTTAGCATTGGCCCCATGTAAGCTGTGCCATCCTGTGACAGAGCCACCCCTGCTCCATCTAAGGTTAGCTGCACTGACTAGATTCGTCAAATATACTTGAGGAGCATGAAGAACAACGCAGCACTGTACAAGGATGACTGCACTCTTTGTTTGAGCACTGATGATCTGTAAACAATAGGGATTTGTGCAGCTGAGAAAGGGACTAGGGACCAGGTCTCCATACTCTTGAAAAAAGCTAGATGGAATTTTCTTTTCTTTTTTTTTTAATCTCTCTCTTTTTCTGCATGTGCTTCTCTATAAGTATCCTTTCTCTCCTCTCTAGCACTTCTTCATTTCTTGATTCACTTGTGCTTTCCCCTCCAAGTGCACCTCTGTTTCCTACACTTTAAAAGTCCTTGGAGAGAGGAGGCAGGATTGGCAAGTGATGCAAATATTAGAAAAGCTGAGAAACATCCTACATAACATCAGTGTCACCTCCAGTAAGGGACTTTTAAGAGATTGAAAGGACAGTTTATCCTACAGCCTGTTGTATTCAACACACTATTCTGGATATAGACTCAGGCTCAGATGATCCTAGGTTACTGGTTACCAGAAACCGACTACCAAGGAAAAGACCACTTTATTTATACCCTGTTTTGGATATTCTTCATGTGTCACTGGCTATTATTGGAGACCTGGTGCTGGTACAGACTATGACTTTTGGTCTGTCCCAGTGCACTGGTTCTTACATCTTTGAGCTAAATCTCTTCCCTGGCCAGTGGGAACAACCATCAGCTCTTCTAAATCTGACTCAAGGCAAGGTTTATGGTTGAAGTGTTATTCTGAGTGGTATTCTGAGGAGAAATGTAGTATTTAAAGACTTATGTCTCCCTTCTTCTCTTCCTATTTGTAGTCTTGCTGGCACCAGGCCTGTTTTTCTGTCTATTCAGCTCCTCTACCATTCATGATACCGGTGCCTGCTGTGTAGCAGACCCTGGTTTCTCAGGGCTCGGCCTTCCTGCCACCTTCCTGAAGGTTCCCTCTCCTCTGAGTGCATCCTCTCTCACGTTAAATTTACATGTGTGTCAGGAGCACAAATCAAGCTTTGATTGATTGCCTGGTGTAAAATAGGGTTCCCTTCTGCTCTTACCTGAATTAGAGCTGATGCTGGGCAGGGCTAAACTGTATCCTGCCATTGCTTGCTACCAGTGTGGAACGGGGAGCACTGCACCCTCATGCAGGGCCATTAGTGGCAAATTAGGACATCACTGAACCCAGCTAAATGGCGTTTAATGCTCGATACACATAAGCGTGACTGGCATTTGATGGCACTCTTGGCATCAGGCAGAGAACACAGCTTTGTTCTGCTCTAACAATTGCTGGACTGTGTTCAGCCTTGGGAACCACGCAGAACATAGACTTTTGAACGTGGCTGAGTTTCTGAGATGGCTGTCCATGAATACCATCTCTTCCAGCTATTCCTGCTTTCCCTGTCTTTTTCCTTCCTTCCTGTCAGTAAGACTGCATTTTCCATAGTAAACCAATATTGTCAGTCACTTAACCATGGCGAGATGATCCTCAATTCTCTTGCAAGGTCACTAAATCAGTTTACTCTGCAATGCTGTGGCATCACTTGTGGCCTCAGGAAGGCAAGGCCGGGTGTCCTGCTGCTGCTGGCCTGTGGGCAGTGCCGGGCTGTGCCAGCCCTGGCGCCAAGATGGCCATGATACACATGCAAGCTCTGAGTGCCTACCAGATCCAGAGCTGAACTTACCACGGCTGCACGCTGTGCGTGGGTATCTAGCGCCTGCACAGGTGTGAAGCAGGAGCTGGGCAGGATGCTCTGTAGGAGAGCCAGAGCCCTTGTGAAATATTAAGTGAGGTATGAGCTGAGCTGCTCTCGAATTTGCAGGGTTAGACCTCTGCTTGTGGCTTCCTGAGTCGAGCTGTCCAGGGCAGGTGTTTGGTGCATCTGATGGAGGGTGTTTTTGTGCCATTTGGGTAAATTATTCCCTGGGATGCAGCTTCTTTGGTCTTTCTTGCATTCTCTGTTTAAGTAAAGAAAGACTATTTCAAAATTCTTGTTAAGAGACTCTTCCATTTGCATGATTAAGTCCTAAAAGTCAATAATGCCAACCAGAACATTAATTCTGCCTCCAGTGTGTGTAGTTATAAAATGGTATTTAGTTACACAATTACAAACTGTTATCTGATAATCAAATGTACTCTCTGTCTTCCATGCTCAGAGCTTCATATATGAAACATCTTGTCGTATTTTTGCAGTCTACTATGCTTTCACTAATTTAATTATCCTGATCCTGCCACATGCAGCTGAATTGACCTGTGCCTAATTCTCTATTAATTTTTACTGAGCCACTGGTATACATCAGAAAGTGCTCCTTTGGCATTAAGAAAGTTACACTGATGTAAACCAGGCAAAATAAAATAAGGATCTGGCCCTTAGCACAGGAGCTTTCAGCGTTTTTCATTCTATGGGCCCTTCAGAATATGCCAGGGGATGCATGAACCCCTTTAGAAACATCTCATATACAGTTTGCTGTATAGTGATCTTGATTTTCTCGATCACCTTCCCTGAACCCCTCAAGAAGAGTCAGTAATCTGCAGTGAAACTGCAGGTTGAAAGCCACTGCTTTAAGCTTTTTACGCAAAACATTCCTTTCCAAGTCGTTGGCTGCATATTATGCCATTCCCTGTCCATTAGCACTCCATTTTAGAGGGTGAAGCAGTTAACTTCAGAGCTATTTTAGCTGCAAAACTTAGGTGGCCTAAATATGCCCGTGGCATTTCTGTCTTATTTTATGCTCTTACATTTAATTTCTAGTATGTTGTGTAAGAGTAGTTTACTGAATTCTTTTCTCATGAATGACTCTGAGAAGTTCTGACTGTGGTACATAAAGAGATTCACAGTACTGAGAGGTATTGTACTTACGGATATAATGTGGCATTATGATATTTAAATAATAAGATGTGGTTATGTTGTTAATGTCTGTACCATATGTGAAGAGAAAGAATTACATTTGGGTAAGTATCTCTGTCATGCCCTGAGACAAAATTAATTCTGCCATCATAATGTTCTCCTTGATGTTGCACTTTTATCTAATTTTGTTGATGTAGTATGTATGCCAGATCTCTAGTGAGTTAAGAATGCAGCTTCAAGCATCACTTTCCTTAGCAAAATCAAATTATACTTTTTAATAGGGGTTATTTTTTCAAACAGCTCAGTGCAAGCATCTTTCTGTTGATTTACTATCACATTCATGAAACAAGTGCTTATCTTAGAGCAACAAAATAATAAAATAACAGCCAAATGATTGCAATGTGCTGGCATGTAGAAATGTTCTCTGCTGACCAGAAACAGCTGGCTATATCATGGTCTGTATGGTTAACAGCTATTCAAAAAAAGCCCTTTACCTGAAGCAGTGGCACCTGTGTGCTTGGGATAAGTGAGGCTGGTTTCTGTCTGTGTGGCCAGTTGGGAAGCTCTTAGTAGCTCTGGCCTCTATGGTAATGGCAGATGTGAAATTTCTGGTAGCTGTTACAATATTTGACTCTTAACTTAGAAATGAAGATAACCTACAATCTGCGATAAACTTAGAAAAGGAACAGAAATGGAGGGCAGTGCAGCCGGTGCCTCGGTTAGCAGCCACCGACTGCAGGCTGTCAGAAAGGCCCTAGCCTCTCACTACCACACTGGGCCTGTTTTATTTTTATCGACTGAGGAGCTGTCTGCAGACATTGGTTAAAGTCTTGTCAAATCCCAGGGTGGATGCTCTCATTCCCGTGGCCATACGCTAGCCTCATTACCTTTGCAGGAAGATTAAGCTGAAGTGAACTGAGGTGATGTAACTTCAGAGTGAGTGTCCACACAGGGGGTTCTCTTGCCTTAACTTCACACTCCTAATTAATTCAGCTTAATTCCAGTGTGTGCCAAGGCCCTTCCCAGTGTTACTGGACTGCGATTTTCTTATGCGATGCCTAAAGCACAGGTCCGTCTTCCTCATGTTTGCTCCAGAGCCCTGGGGAGGAAATGGACTGAACCAAACCTGAAGCCTTCAAGGAAATCTGCACAGCCTGCTTGGAAGTGCTGTGCAGCTGCAGCAGCGCTAGAGCATCTGGGGCCTTTGACTTTGGACCTGGAAGCATGTAACATTTTTCAGAGATCTAGTGAAAGCAGAGCTGTTAGCACTGTTAACAGCAGAGGATCCAGCACAGGTGCAGCTAGATTTTGTCCCAAACACAGTTGTGTCCTGTTGTGCTCCCCAAAACTGCCCAAAATATTTTTTAAATACATCATGCCTTTATTATGTCTTCATTCACTGTAATCCAGTAGGCTAGGATCATGTTTTATACTGTTTTTTTTTTTGATACATGATTTCATTTCTGTTGGGATTTTTTTTCTGATAATGATGCAGCTGAGCCTCCTTTTTGTTTGTTTGTTTGTTTTTGGCCATGCTTAACAGCCTTTTATGATGAAGTCTGGTAGCTCTAAGGGGAGCAGTTTAGGAGTAGCTCTGCCCAGCTATCCTTACAGCGGTCCTTGTAGCAAAACAATGGCAGAAAAGTTTGTGAGTGCATCTAGCCCAGCTGAGGACCAAGGCTCTGGGCTTAGCATAAAGGTCCTGCAGCAGCAGTCTGCCCTGCTGAACCTGCAGGAAGCTAGAAGCAGGAAAATCTGTTTTACTCTGTTACAAATGTGTCTGTGACTTCTGCAGACTTGCCTTTTCCAACCATTGCCTTGTAGCACATAAGATGGGGAAATCTGGCTCCCTTTCTATGATCTGCCTCTGATCTGCTGGGCAGCTGTGGGGAGGTCACATCAGTGCTCTGTGCCTCAGCTTTTCTGCTTGTAAAATGGGGATAATATAGCAGCCATTAGCTTTTCTAATGTAACATTATCATGGAAAGCCTCTTGCCCTGGATCGTGTCCTTGATCATTGCTTTATTCGAGAAAGACTCAGAACTGAGCATCTCTGCCCCCATCACCCTCCTTGCAGAGAAAGACCCATCTGAGGTGACAATTAGAGGCATGTCAAGTCTTTTTGAAGCAGAAGTGCTTCAGGGGCTGTGCTGGCTACAGAGCATGGATGTCTCTGCTTCACAGAGTGTGGTCTGGTGCGTCAGAGAGATGGTGCTGACTGCGAGAGGCTTTCCTGCCTTTTCCTTTCTTCTTCTCCCCACCAAGGACTCCTGACAGGAAGCCTGTGTCAGGACCGATTGGTTTTAGCTTCATCAAACAGCAATCCCTGGACTTTCCAGATAGGCAAATATGTATGGTCTTAAGCCATTCTGACCTGACTGTCCCACCTAGGTGTTCCCACCAAAGCTCCCATTTTTGGTCTTGATACCTAAAGCTGGGGTGTCTGTGCCATGGAAACAAAAACCGACTGCTCTGGAGAGTCACTGGTGTGTGCTCACCACTCTGTTGCATGTGGCTGCTGCCCCATGCTCCCCTGTGAGCTCTCTTCCCCTGCAGTACGTCCTGCTTAGATGAGGTAGTTAGACATTTGCAGCTTGCTTTCTTGTGGTGCCCTCAGTTCCCAGTCACGAAGCTGTGGAAGCAGATCTGGTCCCTCAGCCAGCAGAGAACTGGCTACATCATCCAGAGCAGAACGTGCAGTCTCTGGGACTCATCTTTAAACGGAGGGAAAACAGACTTCACATTCTGGAGCAAAAGTGTCAGCATAGGGATAAAGCCCCTGAAGGCAGTGAGGATTCTCATTTCCTTCCACTCTTTGGCTACTTGCCTTTTAATAAGGTAAATGTAGAAAGAGTCAAAGTGATTTTGAGGAAGGCTGGAACCTGGTCAGAGAATAGACAACTGTCTTACTAGCCTGCTCAGTAGGAAGTTAAGGAAGAAGCTGAAGGCAACTGTCTTGCATTAGGTGCCAGTATGGCATGGCACTGGCTTCAGCAGAGCAGGCCTTAGATGTATCCAATAGCATGGGCTGAGGGCAGGGGAACACTGAATTCAAAATTCGTGTAACATGGGGCACCTTCAGTTTCATGGTCCAGACAGGACTGAGCACCTTTTTATTGCTGGAGACCAAACAGGTTTTTTAAAGTACATTCAGCAAGCTACACGTTGACTCACAGCTTAGCATCTTTCAACAGTAAAGCAAAAAACTATCACATGGCATTAGACTGAATGAGATGAAATCACCTGCTGTATTAGGCTTTTAGGTCTAATGTATTTTTTTATATATGAAGCATAGAAATGTATTTTCTTTCTGATCGAAAGAAAAAGTCTTTTTAATTTTACTTTCAAGGTGCTGCCAGTTTAGCATTCTCCATATTGTATTTCTAAAAGGAAGAAATGTTTTGAAAAATATCCAAATGTTCCTACCTGTATTATAAATCTCACTATGTATAATTAAAATGGAGATCATTTTTGAAATCTGAGCTACTCCTCAGCACTTGCATGAGATCATATGCTGGTGTGAGAGCCTGTACTTTCCACGCTCTCTGAATACTGCCTAGCTCAAATGTGTCTACAGGGGTGAAGTTATCTTTATCAAGAGGTGTCTCTTGCTAACTGATGTAAAGTTAATGGGGCTGTTCAAAGAGGTGAAAGGAGTAGAATATTCTTTCTTTTCTTCACAAGAAGACTTGATCAATAGGAGCAATTCCCTGCTGAAGGACAGCACCCATACTTAGTTTAAAATAGGCAGGAGGTAGACAGGGACCTCTAAGCCCTGGTGGCCCAACTATTTCTGATGAGAGGAAAGACTAACATGGTAAGCAGAAGCCTTATGAAAATCCCTGTGTAGAGTTTTAGATGAATTGTCCTACCTGCAGAGCGGTCCCCTCCCTACTCGTAGGAGAAGGGAGAGGCTTAGCAGTTGAGATGTAGCCATTCTGCATTAGGTACTGGTGCTAACAGACTGGTAGGAAATGGTGCCCTGGCTTTCCCGGGCTCCCACAGCTTGCCTTCTCACCATGGTGGTGTAATGCCACTAGAGATGAGCTCAGCAGCTCTAAGAGAGCTGTCAACACAATGTTAACTATGTGG
The DNA here is from genome assembly GCF_028389875.1 of Rhea pennata. Classification (NCBI taxonomy): domain Eukaryota; kingdom Metazoa; phylum Chordata; class Aves; order Rheiformes; family Rheidae; genus Rhea; species Rhea pennata. The sequence continues at coordinate 13,316,375 of NC_084667.1, read as the reverse complement.
TGAGCAAAGATATGATACGCTTCCCGATCTACGCAGCACCGAGAGTCTCGGGGAATGTAATGGATACAAGACTACAAAAATAACTGATCAGTCCCTTTCTCTACCAACTTCACAACTTTTCTGTTATTCAAGGCCTGGTCTCTCTGTGTGAATCACCTCAGTGCACTCAGCCGGTATGGATAAGCTTTCCTCGGTCTTCCAGAAACAGGAGAGCTATGGAAAAATAGACGGGGATGCTTTCTGGCTTATGCATCAGCACCAGGCTTTCCTGTATAATTACAGGACCTTTATTACTGGGGAAAATTTCAGGAGGAAACAAGGCCTTGTCTGATTCTCAGATCTTAGGCTGGGCTCGCAGAAGTGGCAGTTAAAAAAAAAATCTTTTGACTTGAAAACTGAGCTATTTCATATGGGAACTATTGCAAGAAAACAAATTACAGAGTCCCTCTACCACTAACCACACTCTAGGGAGCTACATATGTCTCCCTCAAACATTCAAAGCATCTAATTAGCAAAGCCAGGCAGTCACTAAGGAGACCACCAGCCACCTCAGAGCAAGACACATGCATCTTACTGGCAGTATTTGCAAGGTCACCCCTCTCCTGTCTTTCCCCCTCCCCACTCCCAAAACTGACATACTGGGGAGCACTTGCCATTCATTTCCGCCTGCCAGGGAGTGACAGGAAAGGTGCACTGAGAAGATGAAAAGCATGACTGATGGCAGCACAGCCTTGCTGAATTATTGCCTCTTGCATGGGGAGTAGAGATTTGCTTTTGGGATGCTAGATTCTAAATCATCCGTCTCTTTCTTTTAAAGGTGAACTGAAGAGCTTTGTGCAGGGGAAAGAATTAACCAATTATTTAAGAGTACAAGACAGAATTTGTAAGCTTCAAGCATAGATGCATTTGCTTATTGAAAATGAGGACTGAAAACCACTTTTTCTTTATTTATTTTCTAGCACAGCCTGATTTTGGAGCATTGCTTTTGTTTAGTCAACAATGCCAACTAAATCAGTGTCAGAAGGGGTTGCTGTATTTTAGTGCTGTTCTTCCCAAAGTACCATATGTTGTCTCCTGTCCTGTCAAAATGCAACTGGAGTAAAACTGCTGTCGTGTCCTTTCAAGATGGGTCTGGGGGCCAGTCATCACAAACCCAACAAAATCACTTAGACTCATTATATCTTGAGTCAATCAGGAGGTAATAATTAGTTGCATGCATGCAAAAATCCTGCATCTGTGTTGGCAGAAAATGCAATTGTGAATACACATCTGGTATGTGGCACCTTCCCTGGTGGCAAGATTTGGGGTACAGAATAGGTTTTTATTGAGATTTGCATGTTTCCTGACTGTTTGAGGAATCCAGTGCATTGCCCCTCCACAGGGCCACCCAGTTTGGGTGTGCAACCAGCAAGGCAGAGATCATCATGGAGTTCATGCTTGAACACCAGGATGGGTGCCCCATAGGCACCCTGGACCAGTGGGGAGAGCACCAGATCATGGCAGAGGCATGGTGTTTGCAACAGAAGTGCTGCAGCATGAACACAGCACAAAAATTCAGGCAGCAAGTGAAAACCTCTCTCTCTCTCTTTTTTTTTTTTTTTTTTTTTTTAAGCATTTGCAAGGGAATTTAGAAAGCCTAAAGATTGTTGGTCACAGTGGAATTTGTCTATGACTCTTGTGTTGGCCTGCCTGTGGAAGAGTGCTGTGCATAGTCTCACTGTGGCTTGCTTTGGTTTTCAATTTCCACTTGACACAGAGGCCTTTTCCTATGTGTTGCTAAAGGACATCATCCCCAGCACCACAGTGCCTTCTGGCTTCTTACGGAGACATTGGCCCCATGCAGAGAGGGAAGAGTGCATTCACCAAGTTTCCAGTATTGCTGTCACTTCTGCCCAGGTCTATCACAAATACTGAGTGGATCCTCCTTAGATTTTGGAAGGGCTTTTTTTGGAGGGGGAGATAACAGTAAATCTTAGGATGTCACTCACACTGGGAAATGGCTCTGGGAAAGGAAACTGGGTGAGCCAGGTTGTGAGAGAACAGAGAAGCACACACGGGGCACACAGGCCAGAAGCTGGGCTTGTGCAAACCAGAGTTGCTCTGTTGGCTTCTGAGTCTGTAGCATCTTCAACTAGCTGTAGAGGGACAGGGGTGCGTGTGTGTCTTACAGTCTTCATAACAACAGCAACTTTCTTCTTCAGTGGCACCTTTTCAGCATCCCTTACAGATCTTACACCCCATTTCACAGATGAAGCTAAGGCAAGACTGCAATTTTGCAAGGTTGGCCCATGAAGCTCTGCAGAAGAGAGAACAGGATGGAGGCCTTCAGGCTCTTAGGGCTTTTCCATGCCACAAAACCCTCCCCTTTTCCTCTTGAAAGAACAATTTTCTCCCTTCCCTTCCCTCACTTTCCTTCCTTCCCTCCCTTTCCTCCCTCTTAAAAGATATATCTCTTTCTTCCTTGGAAACAAAAGCATAGCCCTTACAGTGGCATTGCACAGCCCATCCCATCTGTCCAAGGAGAGGCTTGGTGGATGTCACTGTTACTACAAGGAACCAATCTGCTGAGTGCTGAGGGAGGTGGGGATCTGGGTGGGAAATATATTTCCTGGTAAATTTTAGTGCCCCCGGTGAGTCTGGGAATGATCGGTGACTGCTGGCTGGAAGCATTGCCAGAGAGTGCAGGAACTGGGCTGCCTGTTCTTAAATCCCAGTGTGGGAGCATCAGCACTGTGCACATGGACCTGCAGAGTCTGGGAAGGGAGGAAACCTGCAGCCCCTAGATGGTGCCTTCCTCAAGCTAAGGAGACCTAGTCTTGCCATCCTGCCTACCTGAGCCTCTCAGTAAGGGACCCCAGATCCTGGGAAGGAGGGATTGGTGTTTTAGTTCTATTGACTGTCCCCCTCTTTCTCCTGGGACTAGAGATGGATAAAGGCCACCTCAGAGGAATTTCCTCTCTCTGCAGCAGCACAGAGATGCGGTGTGACTGGGACTGCTCAGCCTCTTGCTGGGTGATTCCCTTGCCTAGGAGGGCAGGGAGACCTGTGTCATGGGGAAGGTGTGTCGGCAGGAGTGGGCAAAGTTTTGGAACTGGATGGCTATTGCTGTGGCTTAGACCTGAGGTGCAGTGGCAGAAATAGGATGGCAGAAGTGCTCTGGCACAGCTTGTATCAGCTTCCTGGTTCGAGCATCTCCCTTCCCCATCTGGTTGCTCTTCTACTGAAACCCAATACTCCCTCCTGTTTGAGTTCTCCTTGCTTTCCTCCACACCCCCCACAGCTGTGTTATGTGAGAGTGGGTGGACATTACCCATTCCAGGATATGAATTATGCACTTGCATTTGGTGTGGTCTGTCCTAGAGAACAGCATCCTGAAAGAGCCTGCCTGGGCTTTGTTGAAGCCTGGCTAGGAGACTTCCCCAGATCCTTCCATCTCTTTTTTGTTTTTATTGCTGTAATAAATCTTCCAAGATCTCTCTAACTGGAGGGTTGGGAAGGATTTCCTGTCTAGTGCATTCCAGGTTTTTATTGACTGTCAAAAGTAGCAGTAAATCTGAAGCAGAAGGTGGGCGCAGCACCAATGAGCAGAGCACTGAGTGTTGCTGCCTCTGGCGGATGAGGATAGATTTGAATTGCTTGTTACCACCACAGAAGAGCTTTAAAGGCTCTGTTCTGCTGCAGCAGTGAATTTTGAGCAGCGTGAGGGTGGACTGGTTGCACAAACTTCTACCTTTGCCATGCTTGCTCCACCTGTCAGTTCATGCCATGTGTAAACTTCTGTTGCAGGCCTTGCTTCCATCCATTACCTGCTTTCTCCAGCGCTTTTCAACTGCGTGCTGAGGGGAACAAACACTCTTGAATTTTTAGTGTGTGTGTGGGGGGGTTCAGTTCTGTCCCTGCCTTGTTGCCCTTTCTGCAGAACAGGGGATCTAGCCTCATCCAGCTGGGCTTACATCCTTGGTGCAGCTGAGTAAGACGGGTCATATACTTCTCTGGGGTTAGGGTCAGTGTATCTTTGCAGATCTTCAGTAATCTGGGAGCATAATAAATTTGACAGAAGAAGAACCTACCCTGAACATTCTAAGTGGCTCCAATGAGATGTTCAAATGTCTGGCTTCCAGGGTGTTTCCAGCTAGCTACTTAATTTAAGCCTCCCTTGTCCCCCAGCTCCAAAGCCCAAACTGTCTTCGCTTTTTAGGCTTACTAATTTTTTCCTGTTACAGATTTGTTTTCTGTGTTTCTCAAAAGCAGCATGCATAACAAAAAAATCAGTGAAACTTGAGTATAACACTTTTTCATAAAGCCTAGCAGAGCTGGCCCTCAGAGCCATACTGGGGCAGTATGCTGCAGCGTTTAATTATAGGTGATAGCAGTGCTGTGATAGTGATGAAATACTTGTTCTTGTCCTGTTTCAGGTGCGATACTTAAATTCCAGAGCAGATAGCCTGAGGGGCTTGTTGAGTCTCTGTCAGTGGAGGATTTAAAAAATAGATTAGATAACTGTCAGTCAGGAGTGACGTAGGTAAAATTCACTTTGCCTGGAGGAGGGGGATGGACCAGATGACCTCTGGGAGTTCCTTCTAGCCCTTTCTCCACCTGCATGACCACTCCCAAGGAGAGAAGATGCCGGCCTCTGGATAGTGCCTGTGAGCCTGGCAGGCAGCATGGTGTTGCCAGCACTGGTGAAGGGCGTCTTTTTATTTGTCTCCTTGAGCGTCCTGCCCTAACCCAGCCACACCAGTGCTCTGACATACACTTCTTGCAATATGATGAGAGGACCATCAGGGCTGGGAGAGGCCTTCCCAAAGCATGGGCCTCAGCAGTTGCAAGCCTTGCAAGGCCTTGTGCTATGGCTTTGACAGCAGGTTGAATTCTGGCTGCCGAGTGCAACCAGTGCAGCTGGAGTGCGAAGAGGAGAGTGCCACTGACCAATACCTAATGCTGCAAGTGCCTTTCCTCCTGCATGACAGCTGGAGGACCGGCCAGGACTCCACCTTTTCAAAAAGCATTAATACAGCCACATCTCAGGGCTTTCCTATGGATGTAATCTCTGAATGTAGGTGTTAACAGTCCTTCCCAGCTGCCTTCAGAGAGAACATATCATATGATTCCATAGTAAACAAGTATTTAATACCCACAAAAACATTGTAAATAGTATTGTAAATACTTAAGAATACCTTTTCCAATAAAAGCTATTAGGCAGTAAATCTGCTGGAGAGTTTAATACATTTCATTCCACTTTGTCATGTTTAAATGCAAGGTTGCAATGTAATATTTGCACTTCTTAACTTTACCCCACACATACATTTCCCTCTGACTTTTTTCAGAGATGCTTTCTCAGGCTTCTCTGTGAGAATATAATGTGGGATGTGTGTCACCTGGATTCCTCTAAGTTGGGAATCATGGCAATGTCTCTCCTCTTTTTTCTTTCCCTGTGGTATATCAGAACTTTGTCAACAATTGAAGTCTAGAGGTCTTTACAGCTAGCAACACCCTGCTGTCAGGGTAAGATCAGAATGTTCTTCTCCACTGCTGGTAAATCATAAAATCTCTAGCATGTAGTCTAGGTCAGACAGATACAGAGGTCTGCCTGTAAGAGAATTTTTCCTTGGATTTTTGAAAGAATGTCATTTTTTTTTCTGTTCAAATCCAGCAAGTTAGATAAGATTTTTCAGTTCTCCACTTCTTTGAGCTCTCCCTACTCTCTTAAAGGGAGAACAGTGATCAAAGTGGCTCTGGCACCTCTTGCAGTGACAGGTTCTTCTTCCTCCAATGTCATTCAAGTGAGCAGTGGAGTAAAATAGTACTCTGGCAGAAGGATGCTCTAAGCTGGAGAACCTACTTAAATTAGAAAGCCTCTGCTGGTGTTCAGTGTCGGACAGGATCAAGCCCTGACAGAAACTGTAATTAGATAAACAAGGCTGGCTTCAGATGTTGTACTTACAATCCATCCTTGTCCTGAGGAAGCCCTACATGATTGATTGCCCTTAAAGGTAACTTCTTAGTTTCATAAACTGCATGCTGTTTATGGACCTTTCTAGATGTGATATTCTGCACACTTTGTAAGTACAGACATACAGATTTAAAAAAAGATTTAAGGTCTGCCTGAGCCAAGATGGTCCACCCAACTGCTATGTTCAGGTCTCATGCCACAAATTATAAAAGCTAGTGTAAGGTATTGCTGTGGCTAGTATCTCATCCTTCTGCCTTAAATTCCCCTTAATTATTGTCTTAATGAATCACATTAAGGAGCCTTCAGAATGTGGCTCTGAATCCGTACAGAAGCATCTTTGCAGCCTGACCCTGCTTCCTCAGACAGGAGATACCTACAGAGAGGTCTGTGTCCCTTCTCTGTGCCCATCTCTTGTTTCTTCCCATAGATAAATGGGAATGCTGGACTAACAAAGTCTGCATGCAGTCCAAAACTTGGAAGGGATGCTCCTGTCTCTCATGTGAAATTTGGATACTTTTTACAGCAATTCAGCTAGAAGCAAGAATATCTTTTCACATTAGATTTCAACATGCTGACTGTGTTCCTGGCCAGTATCTGACAGTTTCTTGGCAGGAGGAAATGAAAAGAAATAGGGGACAATTTTTTTTTTTTTTTTAAGTCAGATTTTTAACGATGTTCTAAAACCAGTGATGCTACAGAAGTGGGCAGGGATATCAGCTCTGTGAAGTCAGTTCTCGCATCCTTAATTCATAGCCTGTTCCACCTGAGCACTTAGGCCAAACCTCTTCTCAGGGAGGGTGAGTGAAAGCATTTCTACTGTAGTGCACAAAGCGTAATGCCCTAGTGTTTTGAGGTAAAGCCTGGTAAGCAAAGGGCTTTTTCTTCTCATATCTGACCATTTCCCAGGTTAGCCTTGCTGCTCATCTTCTATAGGCCCTGGTAGTTATAGAGGAGAATACAACCACTCTGCTGTTGTACTTTACCATCAGTCACCATTATTGCCTGCCTTGACTTGGAAGAGATTTATAATTTCTCTGGCACCAACCTGCCTCCTACCAACAGCAGTAAGTGCAGTGTCCTGTCTTACAGGAGAGGCAGGCAAGGAGACTGCTCTTGGCAGATTCTCCCTGGAGGAAAAGCTCAGTATGTGGAGTGTTACAAGGGCAGCCAACGGTCTATGAAGCTTGTGAGATGACTCCTCTGAGAAGAAGGGAATGTGTTTCAATTTCCCAAACTACTCACACTGCCTCTTTCTTGGTTAGCTGAGAGTAGCATGGCCATCTGAAAGATGCACTGTGGAAAAAATAGGAACGTGGACAATACGTCTTCCCAGCCTAAGGCAGGGCCACTTGTACCTGTGTCATTTTTGACCAATGCTTATTCAGCCTGTTCTTAAAGATCTCTGGTGCACCTCTGCAATATCCCTAGGGAATTACTTGCAGGACTTCATTATCCTAACCCCTTAGAAAAGTGTTCCTAATTTTTAAGCTAAGTTGGTTCTGCTTCAACTCAAGCCTTTTATTATTTGTTCTGTCTGTTAGGGACATGGAAGATCCATTGATATATCTATATATATTTATATCTATATATAGGTTTAGATAGATATAGATATATATATTTTTTTTCACCCTGGATAAGCTTTTATATCCTTGAACATTGTGCCTGTAAATTGTACTTCTCCATCTTTATTCTCTTCTTCTGTAGGGTAATCCTAGTTCCTTTAATCTTTCCTCAAATAAACCAACCCTCCTTGGTCTCCAGTTGTTTTCTTTGCTCTTCTGTGAACTTCCTCTGTTTGGTCTACATCTCTCTTGAGGTGCAGCACTCTGAGCTCAACCCTGTACTCCAGCTGAGGCCTTACAGGTTCTGGGCAGAGTGTGGGTATGGATTTGGTCTCAGGACAGCTGATCAGTGACTAACTGCAGAATCTCTGCCACCTTCTCCAGACCCTGCCAGCATGGGCTGTGCCAGGCACTGCAGTAGATCTTTCTTTTCAGCCCTTACTTTTTTCTCCTTTTCTAGCTAGTTAAAGGAAGGTCTTATCTATCTCTACAATTAGCGTGGTTGCTAACAAAACTTCTCATGTTTGACGAGTCTGAAGCTTCACCTTCTGTTTCTACTGTCGCTCCTTCCTCCCCGCTTTGTGCCATTGTAAATCCTCCTTGTCCACTCTCCAGAACATTTGCTTTCCTGCAGTTGACAGGTTGTACTGGTTGTTAAGCACACACCTGCTGGCCTGAGGACTATTCACATCACAATTCCCCTGCCCCAGACTATGAACATGGGACCATTTATCATACTTGATAATATGCACTCTGCTGTCCATCTGCTCTTGACATCCCCGAATTCAACCTTAACTGGCTACAGCCAATGACCCCTATGCATTCCTTCTCCTATTAAATTATCAAATAAGACAAGCCCTGCACTGCTGTCAAATGCACTGTCTTGATATTCAGTTCCCTTACAAACTCGGGAGATTTCAGGGCTGTGGCTGTACTCCAGAACAGGGCTGGGATTTGTTCATTCAACAGCACATTCCTTCTCAGTCATAGATGACAAGGACATTGAGAGACACTGTATTGCCCTTCACCCTGGGTGTTTGCAGAGCTGTCGGTGACTCCCTGCACAGGGGTGATGATGATATGTTGCACAGCGGTTGGTACGATGTGTTCAATGCCTCCCTGTGGGTTCCTCTCCATCCCTGCACGATGGACTCATGCAAGAGTCTACAACTCAGCGAAGCCAAGGGAGTTTGTCAGCAGTGCCAGCAGTACTCTGTAGAGGGGTAGGCACATGTGAGGACAGGCCAGCATTACCTGTCTTCTCTTCTTTCCTCACTTGCCTCACAGTGTAACATAAGCCCAGACAAGTGTGATGCTCCATTCAGGGAACAGCACAATGCAACACCTTAAATTCTCACAGATCTCACCTCTCCTTATTGCCTCCTTCCATTTTTAGTCTCAGTCTAGCTCTGTCTTACCCTTGCTCCTCTGTGTCTGTGAAGGTTTCAAAATTAGTTTGGAGGAGATGGCTTAATTAGTGTCTCTGATTTAGCCGTGTAGATCTGAGGGCTGAAATGAGGATTTAGTCCCATAACCATGTCCTTTACCCCCACAAAAAGCTGCATGCAGGCAGAGTGCCTGAGGAACTAGATATGACAAGAAAAATCCTCTGAGTGCTTCAGATGACAGGAGATTGCTGCTGAGGTGGGCAGAGGGCCTTTGAACAACTTGCAGAAATTTTGCAAAGAAAGGAGTGCTCTTGGCAAGTTCGCTGTGGAGGAGTTTCTTGTTTTCCCTTTGGTCACCTGTGAGAGGTCGTGGATCTGGGTATTTCTTGAGGAAGTCTACAGGCACCAAATCTGGCTCTAGTATTGTGCATTGTTATTAATCAGCCAGTTGGAGAGATACTGAGACAGTTGGAAGGGGCTGAAGAGAGTGTATCAGTTGTTAGGAGAGGGCTTGGCGAGAGCAGATTTTCTTTTTATCTGTCTGGGGTCTGGAGATATCCTGAGGAAAAAAAAAGGAGATGGGAAGAGGGGATTTATGGAGAGGTAGATATGGCATGGCAGATAATGGCATCAGGGTAGCAAACCAGTGACAGATGGGGCTCCAGGGGGAAAGGGAGGGTGAGCTTTGCTGTGTCGCCTTATTTGGTAACAGCTTCTCCTCCAGTGCACAAAGCCTTTTGCACCCATTTGTGAAGAACATTTGTATGCATTAGACATTTCTCTGAATAGGAGTAGCATCAGCAGTTGCACAAATTAGGATGGAAAGAGTCCTCAGGCTTCAAGGAATGAGCTGAATGCCAGCCAGAGTCAGGAAAAAATGAAGACTATTTAGAGGCCTCTATCAGCCAGAGTTGGGCCCTGCCAGGACGTTGAGGTGGATCAAACAGATCACCTGTTCAGTGTGGCAAATGTCTGTTATACTATAGTGGGGGATTAAGGGAAGGACAGGGCCCATCCAACAGTTTCTGAGAAGTTAGAAATTCCAATCTTTTTTTCTCATAGAAAAGCAGGCACAGCTGGTGGTGACAACTGCAGATGAAGAGGTAGACTGAGTGCCTGGGATGTCTTTTCTCTCTGCCCTTTTGAAGATTTCAGGAGGCACTTCTAAAAGGCATTACCTTGATAGCAAAGTGCAGAAAAAAACTTTATTTTACTCCATGTATCTGTTACCTCTTTGAAGCTTGATGCTTTCTGGGGACATGTAGTTGTTTATCATACATGAGATGGATCGTCTTTGTGCTGTGTAAGTTGACCATCACCTATTAGTCTCTCCACTAGGGCTGCATAGGAATTAGCAATTTGAAGATGAAAGTCTCCCAAATCTAGCAACTCTCTGAATTACCCAGGCCCTGGGAACAGTTCTGAAACATTCAGCTTGTCCCAGTTCTTGTGGTGAGCTGTTACCTGACAAATGTCTGAAGTTCAAAGGAGACAACTCCCCTTCTCCTGCAGTTCTGATAGCATCAAATCAGACTAGGTATTGCAGGCAGGCTGAGATACACTGTGTTGGATTTGTAACTATTCTGTCCTTGGCCTGTAAGTGGTGAGGAATAGTCCCCCTTTTCCCTGCTCATTCTCTCATCAGGCCCATCATGAACCAAGCATGCCTGGGTTTTGGATGCACCCCCTTGCAGTTGTTATGTGCAAAAGAGGGATGCTGGAGGCACTCATCATTTCATGGCTCAAAGTCAGGCTTGAGTCACAAAAATTCAGTGACACTATTCAGGTGTAAGCATTCCCCTCAGTCTGCTGCTCCAAACTTGAATGCTTCCCCACCTTCTGGAAGTGTGTTAATTGCAACACGAATATCATACATAGTACATTGGCCACCAACACTGGAGAGAATGCATTAGAAAAGAGATTCAGTCCCCAGTGGGAAGCTGTGTAGCTAGATATGGTCTTTTTAGGTTTAATCTTCAAGGTAGCTTGAAATTCAGCCTTTCATTCCACTCTGAAATCTCTCCACTAGCCTTATAAGCTCCTTCCCCCTCCCACAGACCTTGGTTTTTTTGTGTAGAGTGGTTTTTGTACCGAGGCATCTAGTGTGCCTGCTTCCCTCAGTGGACACTGATGTGACATGCAGAGCTGAGCTGTCAGAGCTCTGGGGTGTTTTTTTTCTCCTTCCTATGATGAGCTGTGACACTCCAGCTTCCCAGCTCCACAGGCCACTTCTTGATGCTTTTGTTAACGTTTCATTGTGAATGCATCAGGGGTCCAGGAGCAAAAATCAGTGGCTAGAGGTACACCCAGGTTAGGGGAAATTCTGAAAATCAGCTTTCCAGCTTTTCTTGAAGAATTTGGAAGGTGGCTTTTCATATTTTTCCTATTGCTGTTCACTCTTTCTTCTTCACAGTTCTTCTGGGAAGATTTTTTTGTCTTATTCTAGATTGTCCCAGATATTATCTTCTTCCTCTTACTCCTCTTCCTTTTAGCTCATGGGACCATTTTGTGGGTGGATCATAGGCTCTTTAGGGCAAATTTACATCCCTCAGTGATGCACATTAGTAATTGTATTACTGGAGTTGGTAGTGCTGAGCAGCATAAATGAAATGATCCCTGCAGGCTTATTTCCATGGAATAAAATCACACTGGTTATGAGGAGGGAGCCAAAAAAGTGTGAGTGGAGCTTCCTTGTTAAATCTTGTTTAACAGCAATTGCAAGGAATGAAATTTCACCTGTGCCCCATACAAAGGCCAGCTGGTATGCTGGGCAATCGAAAGGCGAGAACTGGGCCTCCAGCCAGGCTGCAGAGCAGAGCTGGCTGGGAAAGCCAGGAGCCTGGGAACAGCCTGCTACCTGCATCCTGCTGAAAAAGAGCAGATTGAAAAGAGAGAGGCAAAGCTGCCCTCTCTGTGGGCTGTCCGGGGTTACAGAGCAGATATCTCTGATAGCTAAGCTGGCTGTGCCGCTGTACTGGGCAGAGCGCTTGGCACATTCGCTGGCTGATACATGGGCTTTGACCTCTGGATGAAAGTGGATCCCAAAGGCTGATCCTACTAAGATTTTCAGCAAAAGCCTTCCTGAGTTTTTTACCCTTCAATATATTAAGAGGTGAGCTCTGTCTCACCTCATATCTCATTTGCAGTAGCCAATCTGGTTTTAACCCTTTGGTGGCCTGGTGCTGTTCAAGCCTGACGAGCCGATGTGTTGGGGAAACACATCATATGGGACATCTAGGATTTGGAGACACTAGGCACATCATGCATAGCTGCGTAAGAGGCTTTACATTTGCAGTATAGTGTAAGAAAGGTTATATCAACACTACCACAAAATGTGGTGATACCCTGAGCCTTTCAGCTTCCTCTCTGGACACCTGAGCTCGTGCACTGGTTTGAGAAAAAGGATGTGAATCAGAGATCTCTCTGTAGCCCTGCAGGGCTTGTTTTCCCCATTACGTAAGGTGCCGTGCTGCTTTGCAGTGTGCTGTCAGTGGGGACCAGCAAGGCAGTGGGTGCTGCAGGTTGGGCAGGAAGCGCTGCCCCGGGGCTTGGAGCTGCGCTGCTGCAGATCGCAGCAGCAGCCTGGCAGGCAGGGAGCTGTGCAGGGCTCGTGCCAGACTCCTGTCGCTGACAAGGACAGGGGCTGTTGCTGCATGGGCTCATATCTACTCACAGCTGCATGTCTCTGCTCCTCAGTTCCCTCCCGTGCAGTGGTGGCAGCTCCAGGATGCTGGTGCCTGGGCCAGAAAGATATGATAAGCTGTGATTGCTTGTGGCTGTGCACTTCCCCAGGCTCCTCTGCTTCTCCCTACCCATGGAAGCCTCTCTCCTTCCCTTCCATGCTGTAGCCAAATGGGAAATGCTAGTCAGCTGAAAAACTTATGACCTCTGCCATTTTTGTGCTGCCAAACACAAAATCCCTTCCCTACCCAGCCTTCCTCTGGGGCCTTCCTACAAGTCACCTACCCATGGCCTGGAGCTCAGGCCACGCAAATACCAGGTCAGGAAAGAGGGTCAGTATGCAAAAGTCCATCAGCGCAGATCTACCAGCTGGCCCCCCACTGCCTCCAGTCAAAGGCCATCAGTGTGTTTCTGACTGCAACCTGAATACTGCAGAGTAGTTGCCACATGCCAGATGCTGGAACAGGCTGTTGGGGCTGGGGATGTGTCTGCGCTACAGCAAGCAGAGGAGCAGGGGTCTGTCCTGCCTGCAGAGGTGGCTGAGGGCCTTCGGTCAGCTCTGTCTGTGGAGTCCGTATCTGGGAAAGATGCTGACCATCTGCCGCCTTCCTAGGATGCTAAAGGGAGAGCAGAGAGGAGATGGGAGATTATCGTCAGGGTACGCTCTGAGGAGATGCAGCATACAGAGTAGTTTCCTTTTTAGGGATGCTGCTGAGCAATTGTACTACCAGGATGTTGTGGCCTGGATCAAGTGTGGATTTTGCTCTACCTTAAGAATGGGGCCGTTTGTGCTCTATATGTCTATATGTCCCTATACCAAAGCATCCCTTTTGCCGAGTGGCCAGCCTGTGCCTGCACTTTTTCCCATTTGTGGCCAGGGCTGACCTAGTGGGAAAGATTTTGCAGTCTCACAGAGGAGACAACTGGTTGTAAAAGAGGTGAGATCTGAAGGGGAGATGATATCTAGTTGTTTGTCCCAACTGATCCCAGTCGCACATCAAGACTGGAGAAGCAGTGAGCTGCAGGCAGCATTGTATTTTGCTCTCCCCATGAGTCACAGATTTTATTTTGTAATTTCCTTCAGCTGCAAGCAAGGGCAGAATGTCTCACAAGAAGTGACCTGTGACTCCTGAAGTGTAGGCTGAAGAGCTGGTGCTCTGCAGCATGAGGTGGCCCAGACTCTGCACGGCAACCCTGGGGCAGCCCTGTGCGGGGGAGAGGGAAGGCAGGAGGCTGGCTTTTACGGCTACTGGCTCATGCTTTGCAGAGCAGGAGCAGGAGGAGTGCTGGCTCAAAGTTGCAGAATGGAGGGGAGAGCAGGCTAGGGGCTGGCTCTGGTACTAGCTTCTGCTGGAAAAGGTAAGGGAAAGGCACCTTTCTTTGTTGCAAATTATGGCATTTTAAACAATAACCCAACTGTGTGCTCCCCTCAGAAGTCCAAGGCAAGGAAAGGGAGAGCTCAGAAATGCCATGCCGGGCCACCTTCATGCCAGGGACTGCAGCATGACAGCCCCTGACTCCCTGGCTTTAGGGAAACCAATAGCTAATCTGGGGGAGAGTGGATTTCATTCGCAGCAGATGATTAGTGGGGGAGAGCTTTTAGGATTAGACTCCTTTACTGGATAAGGCTGGGAATGATTCCTCAGAACAGCGTATTTTGGGGGGAAGAGATCTGTGGCCGTGATGAATGAGGTCAGTCACGCCTCTGAGAGCTGTGTTTCAGACTGCCTGCAGATTCAGGACAACAGAGTTGTATCAGTTAGTTGACATTTTGCAGCCAACTTTTGCAACTGTGAGAGCTTTTTTGCTTGAAGGAAAGCTGAGATTCTTAAATCTTCTAAGAAACCTTGTATCTAGACTGTGTTCCAGATGCTGCAGTATTAAACAAGATCAAGTGTTGCAAAGAATCAGTTCTCTTCTGGCAGATTCCCTGGCAAAGACGCTGCATGGAAATCTTCAGAGAGATTATCCTGATCTCTTCACAAACAGTGAAGCATGGAATAGCATAATTTATTTTAAATATTAATGGTAATTTAACATTAATTTTGACTTTTGTTGCTGGTAGGAGGTACTACTGTGATATCCCCAGACAGCTCCTTACCCTTCTCAGTCTTACAGAACTGGATGAGAAAAAATTGACAGAGCAGATGCTTTCCTGTGATCCCCTGCAAACTGGTCTGGGGGGAGACTGCACCTAGACATTTAAGGGAAGACCTGTGCTTCATTAGATTGTTAGCCTATTTTGGTGATTCTTTGAAAAATCTTTTGAAAAAAAAGAGCTCCTTGTAGCATTCCCCCCCCTTCCCCCAGGTTGGAAAGAAAGCTGTCAGCATTCCTAAGGAGCTGTTTAATTTGCTGGTCCAGTATCAGAGGGCTTTTCTCTGCCACAGCTTTCCAGAACAGCTAAGCATATCTGCTGGCAAAGAGGCTGTCCATGTGCGGCAGAGCTGCATTCACGCTCCACAGCGGTGGTGGTAACTGTAGACATACAGTTACACAGACATACAGGATACCAGGGCACTATTGGCCTACAAATCTTTAAAGACTTAGATGCTGGGTGTCCTACTGCTGTAATTATGTTGAAAAGGTTGCTGAATTTGTAAAATAATCTATAAATTAGATTTGTTGCTGCAAACCATCTGCCAGTGATGGGACTTACACTGTCTCTGCAGAGTTAACTGGTGCTAGCTTGAGTGAACATTGAATTGAGCTTTGGCTCTGATAACTTTGAGTCTTTTTGGTGGGTGTTTTGCAGGATTGCAGTGCTGCATGGCTGGATGTTGGGAAGGGTCAGCTTTTCTGCTGTGCACTGGTGTGCACTGGTGTGCACTGGCAGGGCTCTTTGCTGGCTTTCCTGGGCCACTGCTGGGTTGGGTTGACCAACCTCTGTGCAGGTTTTCCCAGCAGAAGAGCTGGGAGACTCTCACGTCAGGACTAGAGTGCATTGTCGAAATGGTGTTTGAAAGTGTGCATAAAGCCTATCCATTCTGTTACAATAAATCAAAGCCCTTTGTGGATTTGATTGTGCATATTTCACGAGATTTAAAAATGTTTCCTTTCATGCCTCCGTAGCATAGCTGTGCTGGAAATTCAACCACATACAAATAAGTGAAACTATTAGGCAGTGAGTGCTTTAGAAAAGCACAACTCTTTTTGCAACAGCAGTTGAGATTTTTCCAAAGTGTTTAGCAGTGGAAGTCATACAGCCATACCAGCAACTGTGGCTGTGCAGTTCTTGCATCTCTTCTGGACACAGCAACATCTGTTTGCTGCTGTGAATGTGTTGTTTCTTGCT
Organism: Rhea pennata; assembly: GCF_028389875.1. Classification (NCBI taxonomy): domain Eukaryota; kingdom Metazoa; phylum Chordata; class Aves; order Rheiformes; family Rheidae; genus Rhea; species Rhea pennata. The sequence goes on along the minus strand of NC_084667.1, from coordinate 13,300,496 downwards.
TTTTGTCCCAGTTCCAGGAATTTTTCAGGTTTGCTAATAGTGCTGTTTGAAATACAGCCAAACTCATCTTTGTTGGAATGTTTCCTCAGCTGCACTGAAACATCAAGGTATCATCTTTGTATCCTGGCTTTGTGAGGAAAAGAAGGCTTAAGATACAGCCCTTATGCCCTGAGTTGTGTTTGTGTGTGTATACATGTATAGCGAGGGATCTTTTTTTTCCCTGTTCTGTTTATCTCACAGGTTTATTTAAACTGATACAGTTTTACAGAGCTGCCACTTAAAGCATGCATTGGAGACAAAAAGGTGATGATAAAGCCTTCAGATACCCTCAGTCTTGTGAAGGATCCTACTCCCACTCTTGTGAAGGGTAAAGGCAGAATTTAGTGTAAATGGTATATGCAGTGCACTGAGAAAACTGTCTTCCAAAATAAGGTACTTCATAATGTTCTGGCAAAAGTAATAAAAAGTCAAAAACAGAAGGTGACTGCAGGGGTTTCTTTTCTATGCTCAGCCAAACCAAGCCTTTGGCTATTAAGCTTGGGGTTCTTAAAGACACTTGGACAATAACCTTTCTCCCTCAACCCAACTATCATGCTTTTGGGATGACTGCTGATGACCCTGTGTTGCTTAGGCAGGGATGAATCATGCCTCTGCATATGTCAAGCTGCAAGGAACAGCAAAGGAGGGAAGGAAGGAAATGTCTCTCTGCTGTAAGAGCCCCTTCCTATGTGTTTTTCCTGGTCCCGTTGTGCTGATGTCCTGATGGTTCTGGTTGCACTATCAGGTGCTTTCCCCTCAAAAACACCTGCTGCAGGTCTCCTTCCTTTGGCCACAGTATCTTGGGTAAAAATAAAAAGGTGCAGTGCCTTTTCAAAGGAAATCATATGTCTCCCAGTTTCTGAGAGTTGTAAGGGTTAAGGAGATTAGCTATTTTAGTGGATTAGCAAGGGGCTGCAAGATCTGTTCATCTCTGTGTGGCTAGCTGTCTTGTGAGTGGATATGTTGAATATCTAAAAATAGTTCAGTGGTTTGTGTGAAATATTGCTCGGGCTTGTTGCCCTCAGGCACACGCTCACTTCTGGAGCACCTCTCTCCCAGCGTGAAGTCCTGACCGAAGAGCACTAGGTGGGGAAGGATCCCTGCTGATGAATGCCGAAACAGCTTAGCAGCCCAGTGCCTTGAGCCCTCTTGACAGGCAGGTAACCCTTTCACACGGCTGTGCGACTAAATATTCTGCCTCAGTGGAAGCCTACATATAGATAAAATTCTTGCTGTCCTTGCCTCTGCACAAACGTAAAGCTATGAGTTCTCCATTCCTCAGCCCTAAAACCAGCTAGGCTCCCCCCACAGCACTACTTCGTGTGCTCGGTTTCCCGCTTTCTTCCGTCACTCCTCCTCTCGGCGGCCTGTCCGCTGCCCGGCCTGTCCCCGTGACGCAGGTGGAGCTGCAGGCGGCTCTGCTGCCTGAGCAGTGTCGTGCTGGTGGCCCCGTGTGGGGCCAGGGGCCTGCCCCGAAGCGGGCAGGAGGAACGCTGTGTGCCATGGGGAGGTCACACGGTGTCCTGTGGGGACAGGGTGTCTCTGGTACTGGAGATGCTGCGTCTCCCCTTGCTGCTGGGAACATTTGTCAGTGGGAATATTTCTGTCCAGACACCCAATATTGGACTTCTGTATTACTGCAATAACGATCAGTGGCCTTGGGCATGAAATGAGCTTTGGAGGTGTATTGAAGCCCTGGCTGTAGATTCTCCATCTGTTTCAATATATGAAAAATAATAAAATTTTTATAGATCCCTAAGGCATCTCTTCGGCGTGAGAATACTTTTCAGCTTATTGGTGCTGATGTTACTCCTGCCTTCATGCTGCTGCTGCAAACTAGAGATCCCAGTGGTCTCCAGACAGGGTTAAAGTCACTACATGCAGCGTCTGTCGGCAGGGTAGCAAGGAGTGTGCAGTAGTGGTTAGAGAAAAGGATGAAAGTGAAGGTTCCTGGATTCTTTCCCATTTTTTCCACTGAGCTCCTGAACACACTGGCAGGTCACTTACTTTACAGTGTCTCATTTTTTCTGTTTGTAAAATGGGAACACGTTTCACCTCACAGGGCTGTTGCAAAGCTTAATTAAGATTTGCAAAGTGCTTTGGTGCTGTATAAATGCCAGTCACTTTAATTAATAAAATGAAATGGCTGTTCACTCTTGGCTTCTTTGTTTACCTCGGTGTAAGCAAGGAGCAGCTAGCATGATGATGTGGAATACTGCTGATATTCCACACAGTTATGTTTTATAAATATCCTTTTTCCTGAAAGCATCTTGAGATGTCTATCCTGACCTGTCAGACTAGCCTGCTCCCAAACTGGACTTCACTCTTGGAAACTGGGGATGGGTATTATCAAGTCATGAGGCCTGCCTTGCATGCCGTAGATTGTCATCTGACAGGGTATGTGCGAGGAGACAGGAGAAAGCAAATATGTGGATATGTGCTTCACAGTCCTGCTTTCTGATACCCACAAAGCAAAACAAGCTGGCTGCACATACCCAAATCCTGAGGGCTTGGTGCTGTGTAATATAACTCCAGTGAACATCAGCTGCTTAGGCTGAGCATAGCCCAGCTGTGGAACAGATGTGATGCGCTGGAGAAGAGTAATCCCATGCTTGGCTCTCTGTAGCAAGGCGCCTTCCTGCAACCGCTTGCTCAGGTTAATTCCCTGTTAGCAGGAGAAGCTGAGCCCTGGGAGCCTGGAGCCTGGTCTTGTGGTTTCTGTAGCATGGGCTCCACTGTGCTCTGCACCCCATCTCTCATAAGCTGCTTGGAGGCATTGCAGAAGGGTGGTGTCAGGGTGCAGCGAGGTCCAGCTGCTCCCTTGGGGAAGGGATCTGGGACCGCAATAACCAGGCAGGCAGCAGCAGTGATATTGCCAGCAAGGAGGCTGTCCCACAGCCCATGAGGGAGGTGGGCAGGTCTGATGATAAAGCTCCTCAGCCAGTTGGCACTGAATGCAGGGAGGTGGGGCAGTGCAGTCCAGGCCCTGGGAGGTGAGAGGACCAAAGCAAGCCATGCATCTGACTTACCCTTTCAGTAGTTCTCCTTGACCATATTCAAGGAAGGATTTTACTAGCCAGGTCCACTTGTATCTTTATCTGCATCTTTATAGATAGGTGTATTTCACATTCATGAGATCTAAAAATGTCCAGAAGGAAGCGGTTAACAAGAGGTTTGATAAGAGACTTTTTTCTCAGTTTTCTAGGTGCAATATAGTCTGGAGAGTTCTTAGGTCTGTCTCTCACCGCTTGGGCCAGATCTCCAGCAGTCTCTGTGAGCAGTGCAGCTCACGCCAGGGTTGCTTCATGGTGCAGTGGCCTGATGATGACACACACTGATACAACATGAACAGCCTAGAAACCAACAGCCCTACATTTCCGGATAGCCTGGAATCCAGATCCAAGCATCCTTGCTCTGAAATAAGGAATCAGAACATAAGATCAGCAGTTTCTTGTGTTTTCAGTAAGCTGGGCATCTAAACAGTGCACTTTGGTTATCTCTGTGAATACTCTGCTCTCTGGATGACTGAGAGCAGATTGTTCAAGGTGGAACTCTGTTCTGGTGTCTCCCCTCTTCTCAGGGGAAAGGAGGCTGTTAGGATAAAGGACAACTTCTAATGCTGTGTTCCTCATGGAACAAAACCCTCTTTTTCTCTTTCAAAATAGCAGCATTTGTGCAGGAGGAAGTGTGGTTTGGGTATTTGTGATCTGTTTAAAAACTCCCAAATAAATAACAGTGGGAGGGAGGAAGAATCTGAGTGCTGTCCTTTACTGGGCAGGTGTCCCAGATGAAGATTGGTGGAAAGCGCTCACTGAAAGCCCATTTTTGGAGTTATTAATAACTCAGCCTCTCCTTTCTCTCTTATAGAACCTGGGAATGAGACTTTTTCCTTTCTTTCCTTTCTTTCTTCCTTTTTTTCTTTTTTTTTTTTGGGGGGGGGGGAATTGGATGTGGTTACCCTTGCAATGTATAGTTCCCCTATTTTGTGGCATTACCCAGCATAGGCTCAGATCTGTCCCTCTCCTTTGCAATTACGAGTGTTGAGTGACACTGGAGCCCCATCTGTATGGTGGTACAAGGTTGCCGTCTTTTAGCCCTTTCATCTGACTGCAGCTGCAGCCCCTAGATAGAGCTGCATTTTTCTCTACTGCCATTGATTCCAATCTCCATACTTTAAGCCAATTAGATAGTTCTCTGCATATGCAAGTTTTCTACCACCTATTCAAGGCCAGGCTTGTCGAGGCCACCTGGCTAGCTGGATCCAGTGACTTTCTGCCTTCTCCTTTCCTGCCTTTCCTCCTTGTGCAGGCTTCTGGATATGAACAAGAAGGAAGGAGAGTATTCTGCCTAATGTCCGTCCCTTCCCCCAGGCTGGGCCCAGCATCCTCTCTCCATCAGTGTGTGATACTGCAGTCAAAAGCTGAGGCGCTGTACGTTGCGCGCCGGCATGTTGTCTCTCCTGGAGGAGATAGTGTAGGTGTGCGTGTGATCCTGTGTCGCCTGGTGGGGATGATGTTTAAGCATGTAGGTATCATTATTGGCACACTCTGTTAACATAAATTTCTGTGTGTGTCTCCACACCTATCATTTGTACTATAGAGAAGCGCTACCTGTTATCTCGCAGTCTGTACCACAGGGTTGTGTAGGCGTATGTGTAGATGACTGCTTTTTTGAGCTGCCAAAGGTTTGTACGTGCAGCCCACTGGGGTGCTTCTGCTTGAATATCATGTGCATATCTCTCCCTCTGTCTTATCCCATCCCTCTAGGTAGGGCCGTAGGACTTTTCTGGGTGATTTCTCAGCAGTCACCTCTGCACTGAACTGTAACTATCCTTTGGCATCTGATTATCACACCACAGTTTTGGCTCCTAAGTAGAAATCTGTATCATCTTTCTTCCCTTGCAGGATATGAATAACTCAAAGCACAGAGAGGGATCAGGGGGTGCTCCTAGACTCTCATATTGCTCTTCTTACTCATCTCGGTGTGACTCTGATGTTATATCACAGCTTAATATGTTGTTCAGAATGTAATATGTTAGCATAGTAGCAAATACCAGGGAGAGTCACAAGATCAAATTAAACACCATACCACTGAAAGATTTAATTTCAGGAGTGAACTTACAGCATGGGCTGTGTATTTAGGGTCTGATTCTGGGTCCAATATTAATCTCTAAGGTATAATTAGGATCCAGGCTTCTTTAACACTAATATTGGATTGGAATTGTTTTCTATAATCTCTAATTTCTGTTATGATCACTAACAGTAATCATAATATGCTGTTACTTAATCTTAAAAGGGTGATCAAGAGACAGATCTGGCACAGCTAACCCTTGAGGTTATTGGTGGATCTTGGCATTAATATTAAATTAGCCTTGTACCTTGTACTCTGAGGAACAATATTTTCACTTATTATGTTGTTTTTTTCAAACACACATGTAAGCCAAGGGTCTACTGGGCATGTCTACACTGGTTAGCACCAGTTTAAGGCTATCGGATTTTAACCCATTTTTATTAAGCCACAGCAGAAAAGAGCGAACTACTTGCTTGGCTGTCACAAGTAGTGTCTTTAATTCTGTGATGAATAGTTGGTTGAATCAAAGTTAGGTGGTTTTCAACATGTCCAATGCAAAGCACAAAGGACTATGCTTTCCTGGAAACATCTGTGCTGATGAAAAGGAGACACTTTCTGGTAGCCAGCTTGAAAAAGAGGTGAAGCCACAGAAGTCATTGGGGATTTTAAGTCATTTTAGAGGGGCAGCCAGACTTTGCAGGGGAGGTCAAGAGGGAATGACAAAAAGCTACATCCCCATCAGTGATGAGGCAGAGTTCAGCCTACCTTCTCTCAGAAACATCCTCTTCCTCAGGAAGTGCCAGCATTAAAGGACCAGTGATATGCAGTGACTCAGCTGTGGTACAATATGGTACCATGGTGGTCCCATACAAAGCAAATGCAGAAGCATTGGTTTCTGTCCTTATTGGGCAGTGCTGTTCAACTTGAAAAGAGCCATTGACTGTGGCTGAAGTCATAGTGGCTTTAAGGATGCAAAAAGTCAGGACATGCTCCTTCCTGACTGCAGAATGCAGGCAGTGAGCCTTGAAGGGATCTCAGCAGATTTGATTAAAAAAGTAGCCATGACGTGAGTGTTTAAATGAGTTCAGACCTCTTCATGGAGGCTGAGACTGGAACTTCACTAAAAGAGGCCTGGTATTGCCAGCATGATGCTGAACATGATAGGCACACTGTGAAAACAGCGTTTGTCTACTTGGTCTTTTTAGCCTCCAGACTTGGAAATGCAAAGAGCACCAAAAGGTTAAAAAGCTAAAGAAAGTCTTCTGAAAACTCAGGAGTGGGGTTCAGTTCAGATAGTAACACATAGTATATATTTTTTTCTTAATGTAATACCACTCCAGTTCCAGGAACTGAGAAAATTGGCTGAGAAAATCAAAAAAAAAAAATAATACCCTTCATTCATGGAATGATTGCCACTTCTCAGAAACACGGAGTGACCATCCTGCAGCCACCTGGATGCCATAGCAGAGGAGCAGATGGGCCTGTGGGGTGGCGTGAGTGGGGGGCCAGGCAGAGGGGTCCACAGAGGGGTGCCCACCCTGTGTGTCCTGGGTGCTCATAGGCCCCTTGGGCTCCTGGCCCAAACGGAGCGATTTTGACTGGCTTGTTGGCTGCACTGGAGGACCTGCCTCCTCCTGAGCCGTTTCTTTATCCAGGCTGGGGTGCCCGGTGGCACTTGCCAGGCTGTGACTGGCACGGCCCTGGGAGTGGGAGTGTTTCCGCGATACGGACGTTGCCCGGGCTGCTGACTCACTGCGGGTGCCAGCGGCGCCATGCTGCGATCCTTCGCGCCGAGGGGAGGGAGAGGGAGAACGAGCCCTCGCAAAGATTGGTTGGGAGATAAGGTCACCTAGTGCCTCGAGTCACCAAATCAAACCGGCAGTGTGTCACTTCCCCACGTGGTGGAAAAAAAAAAAACCCAAACTCTTTGCACATTACCCACGAATAAGTCATGTTTGTAACAGCCCTGACTTCATTCAGATACGGGATTTAAAACTACATATATGGGGGGGGGGTGGATTCAGGACTGACAGTGTTTAGCTGGGCTGTTTCGACACACTGAGAGTGACATCAGGTGCGATGAGCCCACCGCAGGGTGTTCGGGCTGTGTGAGGTGTGCGGCACGGCATTCGGGATACCCTCTGCCTCGGCAGGTAGAGGTATGAGCCCCACATATCCTCCCTTCAGGTAAGAGTCATCTCTCACTCTAATCCCATGTTCGGATCAGTAATATTTTATTGTGATACTTGTTAATTCTCCCCAGGCTTGAACGGCAGATGCCAAGACGCTGTGGTGTCTTCTCTGCCAGACACAGCCGTGCCAGGCAGTGGAGTGATTTCCCGCAGGAGCGAAGGACCTCCGCAGACTTGTACCGTCTCCCTCTCTAAACACAGGGTGCCTTTCTTCAGCTTGCTGCAGCTAACGTAACTACATAGCAGCAAGTGCCTTGAAAAAGGAAAAACCCTAAACCCAGCAAGACAAAACTCTGTACTGCACACAGAGCCTCTCCCCTGCGGGGAGGATGAGAGTGATAACAGAGCGCACGTGACAAGCGTTAGTCACGTTGCTTAATGAACGGCTCCTGGAAGGCACTTGGAGACTGCACACCCTAAATAGATAAAGACTGTTCATGTGGGTTTTCTGTTCCTGAAGTTAAAAAAAACAGAAGAGACCTTGTTCTTACCAAATTTCAGGTCAGGTTTTTCTAGGCAAGAGATGCACCTATTCAAGATAACCATGGGGGTTAGATCTTCAGAGTGAGCTGAAAGTGAAGGAGGATTGGGAAATCCTCTTCTTTTGCTTTTCAAAAACATCCACCAGGCAACTGAGATTTCCATGAGCAAACCTCTGAACATTTTCAACTTTTCCATCATCTTCTTCTCTTCTTTTATCCTCTCAGTCCTTGACCCCATTCCTTCCCTGGGGCAACTATAGTGCCAGGACTAACTATCCAGAAAGGTAATATTAGCCAAACTTTTAGGAAGAGTGTGAGATGACAGTCCTTTCGGTGTGGTGGGCACAGTTGTATGGTTAGTCCACCCTGCCCAACGTTACATTTGTGCTGTTTGCTTACTTTCTTCACAGATAATTTCATAGATTAGTTCAAGTGCTCCTTGCATTGGTTGCAGTCCTCCTTCTTTTAATTTAACTTTATTGATAGTTCTTTTTTATGACTTGCTTCAACATTTCAAATCAGCCATCAAAAGGAGCCACAGGAGAGCCTGGTGCCTAGTACAGACAGATAGGCTTGGATTCTCCTTTCACCCAGCTGATCAAAGATAGTCTCAAGGAATTCTGTGAATCTTGAACTGGAGTAGAAAGAGCAAGGCTTGTCACTATTTGAAAGGTGACAGATGTTTTGCCACTGTGACAGAAGCTGTTTTGTGGACTATGTAGGAATACTCTGCAGCCATTGGTGCCCCACAGACCATGGTTTAAGAACCACTGTCTGCCATATGGATTTTTAATAACTTAGCCTTCATGTTCTTTCAATCAGTGAATTATTTAGCATCCTTTTTCTGCTCTGCATTGGCCGTTCTAGTTCAAGATCCCAGGAGTGTGAGGCTTGACTTTTCTCTCAACGATTTTCAGCCTCCAAAATGAACAGGTTGTATTTTCCTTTTAGAGCAGAGGGATAGGAAGTCTTTTCCCCTAATCTGCCAGGGGAAGTCCAGCCAATTGTTTAATGCATCTCAGAACAGGGGTCACCAATCCACTTTCCCCTCTGGACACGTCGTGGAATCAGGTAGGAAGGGAGGAAGACTGTTCCCTGTGTTTATTCAGGGGGACAGCCTTATAGAAGAAGCAGGAGCAGCAAGAGTCTGCTATAATTAGACTGAGTCTTACAGGCCTTTACATGAGTCCTAGACACAGCACCAGCTCACAGATACTCTGCTTGTGTTTGTTTTATCACATAACATGCCACCATTGCTTGGCCATTACTGGTTTGCGGTGCCCTTTGGGGGATGGTTATTACTGTATAAGTAATGCCACTCTTGTTATTTTTACAGTGCTTGACATCTAAGCATCCAGTTTATTCACAGGTTTCACTCTTGTTTAGTACATTCATTGTTGTCATACTGATGCATAAGTATAAACAGTCTCTGTGCGTATGTGTGTGTCTGTAAGAAAAAAGCATTTGTCAGTTGGTCACCTTTCACTACACTGTTGTCCTCAGTAATGGTCACAAAGAAAAGGGAATTTGTTGCCAGTACCCAGACAAACCACTGCCCAGTGTGCCATGCAAGTCTGCTGCCTGGCAGATGTTCTTCTGGGAGCAGTAGGAAAAAGACAGCTCTGAATCATACCAACAAGGTTTCAAGGTTAAGACCAGAGCCCCAAGGCTTGGCTGACAAGGGCACAGTACTGATGAAGAAGTTAGACCTTTGTTTTCACAGCTCCCAGCTCTATTTCCTTCTTTTTTTTTTCCAAAGTCAGTCTAGCACTTTTCCTAGGAATCCACTTGCATACCCATCTTCCACAAAGCTGTGAGCCTTGTGAACCTGCTCTTTCCCCTTTACTTTCTCCATTTCCATTGTAGAGCTGCTAGTAAGGAAAGTCAAATCCAGCCTGTAGCCACACAACTCTGCACCTGGGACCACAAAAGAGCTCTGTGAGAAAACATCTATCTGATGAAGAAACAGAGATACCAATACAGAGAACAACCTCTGACTTTTCAAGTATAGCCATGGGGAAAGCAGGTGAGGAGAGGTTAAGGTGCAGCACTTCCTCCCACCACTTCCCTTGCAAGCTGATTTTCAACGCAGGTTAGAGCAGGCAGGGGCTGTCTTAACTCACGTCAGCTGGCTTCCACCCCACAGGGCCCTGGTGCCAGCTGGGGAGAGTTAAAGTGTTGGCTGCTCTGGTTAGCCCCTTTCTGTGTTCCTCTGTAGTAGCAAGAATGCAGTCAGTGGCTGTGTGGACATCAGCTTGGTCCTGACACCAAGGAAATCCTATGTGAAAGACTTTTGGTGGTTTGTGCTTCCATAGCTCTGTGTATATGCAAGGTTCTCACATGATATGTTTTGCTTTGTGGCTAAGAGTTTTGGGCAGTGCTGCAGGGGAGTCGGGTCTGGAGGAGATATGGTCAAAGCTCCCAACTAAAGTAGAAAAAAGACTTATGTCTGTAAAGAACAGCAGGGAACTGTGTCTACTGAGCATCTTGTGATAAGGGAGGTTGGGATGTAGAAAGGATAAAGCCTCTGCCTTAGGCCTTTCATTCTGGATGTGTCTGTGCTGTGGCTGCCTTTCCTAGAAAGAGATCCAAGGCAACCTTAAGAGTTGTGGTAGCTTACAGAGCAATATAGTCATTGGATATTTACCCAGGTTTGCAGGTAGCTTTTAGTCTGTGAGAAGCTCTGCACTGCCATGGCTAAGTTACTAGTAGCTCCCAATCTAGCTGGTGATAGCAAGCATGAGTTGCTCAGCAGCACCTATAGTTACAGCAGTGATTGCAATATAGACACAGGCCTCAGCAGGCAAGCTTGAAAATACTGTCTTGTCTACCCATATGTAAATCTCAATGTGTGTATTTATTTGTGTCAAGAACTAAATTAAATAGAAATGGATGGCTTGCCAGGACTATAAAAATGTCAGGTCTTCAAAAGAGCCCCATCTCTGCAAGAGCATTTGAAATATTGCATGTATATTGGAGGGGATTAGAGCCAAATGAGAAGACAACAGGCAGAGCAATAAATTGAGCCTCACAGCCTGTTCTCTCAGAGCTTAGGAGAGAAGAGATTGCAGGCCCACCTTGCGACAAACAGAAGTTACTCTTGAGAACTGTGACAGGCTACTCACACATGCAGGAATGGGCCCAACTTCACCACTCTTATGTGATGTTTTTTTTTTTTCTCCGTTGATCTAAACAGAGAGGGGTTTTTGCATGAATTCACACTTAGCTTCTTCAGAAAATTACCTCAAAACTGGGAGTTTGTAACATGAGGATAGTGAAAGTGGCACACTTACTAGGAATAATATGTGAGCCTGTGCAAGCCCTCAGGAATGTTATCTTTCAGTCTGCAGTCATTGCCAACCAAGTCAATGACTGTTCCTTTTGAAGGTTTAGACATGTGCTTTTGACCAAAGCAGTTAGATTAAAAAGAGATGAAGCCCCAACAAACAAAGGAAATCTTCCCCTTACCCTCTGACCAGGTTTAGCAAGCTGGCGTAAGAGAACGTGATGGGAGGCATGTATTTGCATAGACCAAGTCCTGTTTCTTATCCAGCCTGTGGATTTTCTACTGTTGTTTCTTTAGTCTCTGTCTGATGTTTCCTCCTCCATCACAGAGGTCATTTTTCCTTCCCTCTTTTCACAAAACAATAATTAACAAGTTTCTTCTTTCTTTCAATGTCTTCATTTGGGGTAATAATATGGAGGCTAAATTTCAGCAGTCTGCTCTTTGTAATTTGTTATCTTTGTTAAGATGAGATTTTACCCAAGATATACAGTACAAATCCATTACTTTTTGGTAATGATGGCAGTCTGCTCTCCAGAGATGACCAAGACTCTAATGACAAAACCACTTGGAAAGGAGAAGAGTTGAAGATCCTTCCTTGCCCGCCCATTTCTGATCTTTCTTAAAAACAGTGAAGTAATAGAGATATATTTGTAAGTGGTCTAAAACCATGGCACCTTCTCCAAGCTCAGGGCCCAGGAGTGTGTTCTCTGTCTAGGCTCTCGACAAGTAGCAAGATACCTAGTTCTTAGCTGGTAGGACTAAATACATTCAGCTCTAGCTCTGACGGTCCTGGTTACACCAGGTTTCGTTCCAGAATCCAACTTGGTCTTGCTCAGAAGGGTTCCTTCTTGATCAGCTGTTACAGCAGTGGGGAGCTGTACTTGCTTCTGCTTTATGGCGTGGGAGTTTCAGCCACCTGAATCTCTCGGGACAATTTGCATTGGATCCATCAGACCCTGGCATCGTTTACCACCCATAGCTGCCATTACAGGAACCCTTGTCTAGTGGAGAGCCTCCTCCTCATACACCCAAACCAGTGGCTGGGAGCTCTGTGATGCTGTGCCACTGGGCAGCTGGCTGGGTGCTGTGGGTGGAGCTGTAGCTTTGCCGTATTCTTTGGCTGCTATTTTATTGGTATGGTACAGTGGTAGGTTCACGAGTGTGTGCGAAACACTTAGGACACTAAGGGTGCTGTAAGAGAGCAAATTGCTAGGAGTGGCTGTGGCCTTCCTATTCACAGCAAGACTACCCTCTGCCAGGCAGGTCCATAATTTATAACATGCACTCGTTGAAGGGTTTGGGGCTAGGCTTTATTGTTCTTGACAGAAGTGCTGACCTTTGAGTTGCGAGAGCTGTGGACCCAGCAGGAGTCCTGAACAGAGTAAGGAGCAAGCCTGACCTCAGCCTTCATTCAGGTTACACACTGTGTGTCCCTGCCACAGCATCGTGCTACGGGCCATGCTCCTGCCAGCAGAGAGAGAAGATATGTGGCGCGTCAGCTTGTCTCCTCTTGACAGCCTCATTGCCCTTACAGGCAGGGTCCTGCCTGCTTTTGCTCTGTTTGCTAGTCCCACATTGTTCTTCCCTGCAGATGTGGGTGCCTGGGGATCCAGAGACCCCTGCCACAAAACTGTTGGGTAGGGAAGAGAAGGAAAATGGAACGTTGCAGCTGTTCAGAGAAGGTTGTTCCTGCCCTGCTAGGAGCATCCCTAAGGAAAAATCCTGGAATGGCAGATGACCCAAAAATCCTAGCAGGGCAGACTATAATAAATGAATAAATAAAATGAAAAAATAAAGCATGGCGGGTGTCTGATACCAGATGCCTGAGCTGTTTGGTGAGATGGAAGCTTGTCAGAATTATCTGCCTTGCTGTAATGTGTGAAAACAACCCACGTGCAAAGCCTGTGAGATTTGCCTTGAGACCAAAAATGGAGTTATCTTATTTTGCATGTATAGTAAAGCAAGATTTCCAGTCAGTCTGGAAACGGTGTAATCAGCAGCATGACTGACAGTGGGCTGGAGGAGGGAAGGCAGGAGAGGTTATGCTTTGGGACTGCTCGGTGGCATCTTCTCTGCTCCCAACCCCCAGGGAGCAGCACTTGGCTGTGCAGGGAGGTCTCTCTGATGGTGTGTGCGGTTCCAGTCCTCACAGCATCTGGGGCACAGATCACAGGGCAAATAATCTCTCTGTTTAAGTGAACAGAATGTGCTGCATTCCCTACAATTTAAGCTGTATATTGAAACAATGGTGGAATATATTGTGCAAAAGATATTTCAGGTTGTATCTGTTTGAATTGTTGGAAGTCAGGGCTAGGGTGGAAACCTGAAGTGTTTGTAGAAGCTGATGAGGATGCCTGCTTGATTGCTTTCTTACTTTTAAGTAAAAAGTTAATGAGCTATTTATGTTGTTGTAAACTGTGATGGTCTAGGGATGTGTCAGTGGTAAAGTCTCCAGAGAAGAGGGAATTCAAGCCCAATTGATTAATGTGAGTTCCTAAGAAAAAGCAATTTGGGGCCAGTCAGACCATTTTACAAAAGCCTCAGATTTCAAGCTGAGTACATGTTGGACACAAATCTCTATAAATAATAGATTAATAAAGCCTATTACCTCTCCTTAAAAACCTTACTTCTACTTTTTTACACATTTCCAGCATTCTTTCCACCATAATATCAAAGCATCATGAAATATGAACGCATTCATGCTTACGAAGTGCTTTAGAGGCAAAGGAGTGCTTGTGCCCAATTTACAAGCAAGGGAGGAAGTGACCATCTCAAAGTTGCAAAGAGGGACATTGGCAGGGGCAGAACAGGGACCACATGGTGGCATCTCTCAATGCTGTGATTTCTCTGATCAGGAAATCTAGGTTAAGCTAAGGGGCTTCAAGTTAAAAACCTCTATACTCTCACTATGTGCTCTTCATAATTTAACTGCGTGTCTTGGATAGTGATATCAGATTGTTCCATATTTTTAAACCAGACTTGGTCTCCATGTGAGTGATGGTGTGCAAGCTGGCAGGCTTCCCGTGTCCTCTCCAGTGCTGTGTTCTAGCAGCCACAGCACCTCCTTTGCAGCTGGGAGATGCTGCACTAGCTCTTCACACCTGCCTTCCCTGTGCTTTCCCAGAGAAAGGCGTATGTAGTGTTGGTGTCTGTTTATTTCAGAACTCAATGGAGTAATGCATTTGGTGTTGGATTTGTTTAATTGCACAATGCAAAACGATAGCTCAGGCCTATTTCAAATCTGATAGTTTTAATAGAGTTGCCAAAAGGAGAGGAGAAAATTTTTCAGGAAGTTTAACTTCAGTGGTTCAGATAAAATTTCCTGAGAAAGCAGAGCTGCATGAGCTAACCTGTACATTTATCACCTTTCCTGAGAGGAGACAGCAAGCAGACCAGAGTGAGGTCAAGAAACCAGCTTTACCGAACCGAGATGTTCTGTGTGGGTTGCCTGAACCCTTGTGCCACAGAGGCTCGAAGGCCTCATTAACCACTCTATGTGAAGCATGGATGGATATTGATGGTGAGGTTGTAGCCACGCAGCCTCTGGCTTGTGATAAGAGAAGTAGGAAGCGAGGAGGATGGCTGAATAGGCTGCGTTTTCTTTTCAGCTTCATACCCGCAGGTAGTAGGGACCAGGGCTGCTGCGGTGCTGGAGACATTGCCACATTAGTGACCAGTTTTCTGCATGGGTAACAACCTTCTATGTCCCTGAATTTTCTCTAGTGGGCTTAGCATCTCATTTCATGCCATCAGCTTTTGTACTGTGCGTAGTTTAACACATGCCACGTTTCATCCCAGCAACAGGCACTTTCCTTGGGTCAGAGAGGTGATTTTCTATTACATAATTTTGTGAAATACTTCATGTTGTGCTGCAGTAGGTTTAAAACAGGATATGGGCCTGTTTGAGCAGGAGAAACATAGCTGATGGGAGTTACTGTATACCAAACCAGCCTATTTAAGGGTTAGGTACCTCCATGTGGAGACTTTTCACATCAACAGGATTGGCCCATATGGTGAAATGTACTGGGTGCATTTCTCAGAGTTGGAGGATGCTTGAATATGAGGACATGAGTCAGAAGAAATAGAAAGCAGTGATTTATTTTTAAACATTCTTAAATACAGGTTTCAGGCTATGTTATGGTGCCTAGTTGGGACACTTGATTTCAGCCAGAAATTTCAGTAACAAGTTCCAGTTCTGAGAGTCCTCATTACTGTCTTCTCAGTGCAAAAACTAGATTTTGGGGGGCAGCTGGATGCTCCCTTTCCCCAATAATTTCTGTTAAAATTTTTCCAGTCTCAGTTCCTCCACCATTAAAGATGTTAATGTTTACCTTACTTTTGGAGTTGCTGTTTGGTCCTTTGACAGGAAATAGTGTCTTAGTACAAGGTTTTATATTACTCAGTAAATGAAATAAGAAAGCTCTGGAAGAAATCTGCATTTTTTGTTAAAGGAAACCTAAACATTTTCCAGCAAAGATGTCATCCTCTGAATAGCAAATTTAACCAATGGGCATGAAACTAGCTTTTCCAAGATACTTTTCACATGTCTTAGAAATAATCTGAGGACCCCTAAGCACCTATCACCACAGAGCAACACAAGCTGATCTAATACAGATGCACACCAAAGTGGGGTTTGGGCTGGCCTGTATCCTTACTCTTAGACAAAGCATAGGAGGATCAGTGTGGAGAACAAGAGGCAGTGGTCTTAGTCTTATTCTTCTTTGAAAGCCAGACTTATGTCTTTTCATCCTAAATTATTCGTCAATAAATGTGTGTTTGGGGGAGTGAGGGGGTAGAGTTTTTGTTTGTATTGTTTATTTGTCTGCTTTTTTGTTTGTATTGTTTATTTGTCTGCTTTTTTCTTTGCAACATCGCAGAGAAGGCCACCTATGAAGCACCAGCCAATTCTACTTACTCTGTGACCTTAAGTGTCCTCCTGGCTCTGCGCTGGCCAGATCTGACACTGTGTTCTGTGGGTGCTGACAAGAGCTGGCCTTTACTGAAAAGGATTTTTATAGTATTGGTAGACTAAAACAAGCTCCTTGATTTATCCCTATTTTAACATTTCTGTCTGTGGGTGATGGAATTTAATTAAGACTGACTAGTAAATATTTATCCTCATGACAGAAATAGATCCAGGTTTGTATCTTAAAAATACTACATAGATTGGCTCTTTGGCTGCAGCAGACTGAACACTTGAATGTTTTGTTAATAACAGTAAGAAAAACCTCAAACCCAACCATCACAAGCTTTTAACTGTGCATTTTTCCTCTGGCCAAGGAGCGTCTCTACCCACAAACAAGCCCCTTCTCCTGTCTCTCCCCCCCCACCTTCCCTGGCAAAATGAAGCTCGTTACCATGGAAGCCTCATTAAATTTGCATCTTGCTCGGCTTGGGCTGCATCGCGGCTGCGGGTTGTATTTTTAGCCCGTGGTGGTTACATAATGAGCGAGGGGGAGCAGGGAGGCTCCAGCGGGAGCGCTGCCTGCGTGCCGCCCGCGCGGCTGCCGCTCGGCCAGCCCGGTCCGGCGGGACGGCTGCGGCGTCCCGCGGCCCCGGGAGCCGCGGCTGTCCCCATCGCACGCCGCCCGCCTGGCGGTTGCGAGTCCCGGTGCTTTTCCTTCCCATGAGCTCAGCCAGCTGGGCGGTGGACGTCACTTAATCCGGGAGAGAGGGCGGCTCGCGGTGCCGACTGCCTTGCCCCGTTGGCAACGCGAATCTCCCGGCCCCGTCCCACGAGGAGTCGAACGGGCAGCGGTGCCTTTGGGGGGACAGAGTGGCGAGGCCAGTTCGGGGGATGTGGGGCAGCGGAGGCACTTAACGCCCAGCCTCGCTGCCACACTCGGGTAGCGCTGGGGTCCTGCCTGCCCAAACCTGGGCTAGCCCAGACTTCAGCCTGGAGATGGCTCAGCCCTGCTCCCTACAAGCCTGTAGGCTGATGTGCCCTATCTTGAGAGATGTAACACCACCAACTTGTACTAGAGTAAACAGAGGTCTGTATCAGGAAAACTCTCTCAGGCTGGGTAGTCCTTTGGTGCCTGCGTGTTGTTAGAGCTGACTATGGGGCAGATATAACGGTCAGAGCTAGTCCTTACGGTACAGCGGTCCTTTCCCATGGTGGCATTGTGCCTGCTCCCAAGAGCTCAGAACATCAGGGATCCTTTTAGATTGCACTAAAAGACGACAATCTCCTGATTCAGAGCAAAAGGTTAACATCTGATGGGGTTAGGAAGAAATTAATCTGCTGAGGAAAAGCGTTGCACTTACAGTCATACATGTTTTGGGAGAGGTGATGTGCTATAAGCACGTGGCCAAAAATGTGGAAAACAGACCTAGAAAGTGTCATAGATGCTCAGGGTCAGATCTGCTCTTGGGTGCAATCTTGTCCAAATCTATTTTTGCAAAGACTGAATTTGAGCCTGAGACCCTGCTTGGGGAATACAAGGCACTGCAGAATCTGAAGTCTGCGTTTGCGTTTTACAAAGAATATCTGTGCACTCCCTGTTTGTCACTTTAAATCAGATTTACTGGCACTGGGAGACAAGGAACAGGGGGTTTTAGTGTCTGTCAGCACTATCAGGACTTCTTGGCTCAAAACATTTGGTTTTGAGCCCTTTTTCTTTCTCAGCAATGCTAACTGTTCCATAAGGCAGATCTTATCCTGAATTACACCTGGGCAATCTTTCAGTCTTCAGTGGGCCTCACAGATGGCCAGGAGAGCCCTGTTTAGCCTGCAAAGCTGTTATTACTTGTGCTGAGGCATGAGAAGGAGAGAGTCCAGCTTGACTGTAAACCAATAACTCTTGTCTCTAATAAAAGCCATCGCTTTCTTTGGAGGCTGTGAAAATTTGATCTGAAGCAGTTGGGCTAAAATTGAGTCCAATGCTGCCATCCTGTACAGCTGCTCTCTCAGAGCAGAGTTGTATTTGAAGCTCCAAGGACTAGTAGGGATTGTTACTATCATTAATTTTTAAAGAGATGGCAATATCACTAGAAGTTGGTTTGGGAGGGAGGACTTATTTTTGTTGTTGTTTTTCCTCCCTCACAGTCACAGACCTCCTAACTCCTGTCTCAGCAGGAGGCACCAACTGGTTTAGAAAAACAAAATTGAAAAAAAAAAGGATTATTTATAATTTGCTGGAAATGGGATGTGAGCTGATTCTTTGTAGGCAAGTGTGCTTGAAAAAGCCAGCTTTTACAGCTGTAGGTGCTCTCTGCTAGAGGCAAACCCAAAGTTCTCAATAGGAAGTTATTTCCAGTTTCAAGGTTGGCTTTGCAGATCCTTCTCCACATTAAGACCGTGAAAAAACCAGTGCCTTTGATTTGCAGTCATTTGCATGATCTCCTCTGTGGCTGCAATGTGCTTAGGAAGTGCAGCTCACCCTCAGTCTTGGTGTGAGTGTGGGGTAAATTATGTTACTCAGTCTAGTATCATGATTTTGAGTCTTGCCCAACTTGAGAATGGATTGAAAGTGGAAGCATAGCTCAGACCCTGTCAGAAAGCCCTGAACATCTTCCTCTGACTCTTGCCCAGGCCCTGGCTCTGAACTAAAACGCACAAGCTAATGAGCTGCCTGTCTGACCCAGGGGAGTGAGCGTGGGACAGGGACCTGGAAGGCCTGGAGCACTCTTCCTTGCTCTCTCACAGCCTCTGTGCACCAGTGAGTCTGCTGCAAATGGGTCACCGGACAGAAATAGTCTGCTGTGCTTTGGCATGGAGCCAGCACTGCGCCACTTGGGCAGCAGCCGCAGGTGCAAGGGGTGTTCCCAAGCAGCAGGGAGGCAGGATGAGTGCCCAGGCACAGGGGAGGACTGGGGATGTCTTTTGCTCCTGGGTTTCATTCCTGGCTGCTCCAGCTGATTGCTCCATGTGAAGCCAAGCAAGTCTTTCATATCCCTTCTACTTCAATCCTCCTTCTGAAAAGCAAAGAAAAACGTGGTTTATCCATAGGTGCAACCTCAGACTAACAAGATGCATATCCAGATATGATTTGTGGCTGATCAGGATCACTAGTTGAGGGCTTTTAGCATGCAGAGAGAGTTTATTTCTCAACATGCATTTTGCTCTGGAGCCTTTCTGGAATGGCTAAGGAAGTGTAGTGGGAGGATGAGGGCAGGGAGCAGACCTAGAGAAAGAGTATGGAAAATAGAATAAGCCACTGATAGGCACAGACAGACACTCCAGTAAACAGATAGACAGAGCAGAAGGCTTCTTTTCCTGACAGTCTCCCCAGTGTATAGCAGTTTCCTTGCAAGAGCTCTGACACTCACTGCAGGGCACATGTGAACCGAGCTGGAAGACAGCGGAGGCTGGAGCAGGAAGCAGGGAGGGAGTGAAGCTCAAGCACCAATGACATTTCAACCCAATTGAATTCTGGCTGGGCAAGGAGCTGCATGGTTCCTTCTTTCAGAAAAAAACCAAAATGAGCTTGAAAAAAATCAAGCACTGCTTTTCCCTTTTCTTCAGAAGCTCCTTGACCTTGATATTTTCAGTCCTAAGAAGGCTGTTAGGTCCTCAAACAGAAAAGACTTCACAAAGTCAGGGAGTTATGTTTTTAAGGCAGGAGGGTTTGGAGGGCAGAAGAGTAACAGTTATTTAGACAACAGTCACTCCACTGAAAACAAGAGATTTGCTATGAAGGTCTATATGATATTTTAGCCTTCAGAGCTCCCACTAAAGGCAGTTGTGTCGTGTTACTAGTCCTCGAGGGACACATTTGCTGATGCTAGAGGGAAGTAACACACTGTTATGTGGAGCTGATTCCCAGTGCTTCTGAAAGGCTCCTGCTTCCCTGTGCTTCTGAAAGGCTCGTAGCAAAGGCTTGCCTTCAGGGGCCTGCTCCTTGCTTCGTCGTTTGTACCCATGCAAAAACTGCAGCAAACACTACCTCTCTGCATGTCAGTATGTTTGTAAGTGGTTGTTAGCAATAGATAGGGCTTCACAAAATTCAGAGTAACAGTAATTCAGGCTTCAGTTGAATCTGTTACAGGATAACATGAGGTGTGATTATTTGTTATCTGATAGCTGACTGATGTCCTGTGTGAAATGAACTGGAAGTGTAAACCTACTGTCAAGTTGGGTGAAAGAGTTTGGAGTTGGAAGAACTGTTACTTTTCATTATCAGGTTATGGTTCTAACTAGATGGTGAGAAAGGTGTGAGATTAACCTGCAAACCAAAAATTCAGTGGAAGTTGGATAAAATGAACTTTATCAGGAATCTGGTTGGGCTTTGTCAGGACAGAACTTACTTATAGTTTAAGTCAAACAGTTGTCCAGTGATGCTATCAAAACTTGAAAGGGAGAAGACAGAGCAGCATCACTTATCAAGGTCTGATGAGCTGAGGGAGTTGTAACGGGAGGGTTTGGACAGTGAGATGGGGGAAAAATAGTTGAGCATGTTTAAATGAGGGCAGGACAAGTTCTTAAGAAGGGTGAAGGGTCTTGGCGCTAACTTTTGCCACGAGGCAGAGAAGGTAGGAGGAGACTCATCTCTTCAGCCAGGGATGCCAGGAGAGAAGTCCAAATCATCTGTGATGTAGATTGGTCAGAAATGCTTGCCAAAAGCATTTTCTGCAGAGCAGGGTCCACATGTGAAGGCTGAAATGGGAATAAGTGTTATGGTGGAAATTATAGGAATAAGATGATAGATTACTACACTGATTAAAGGAGTCCTATTTGGCTGGGTGAGGGTTGTGCAGGCTCTATTTTCTTTGGTCTCTTTGATCTGGCTTCTTGCAGAGCTCGTGCCTGCATGCAGGACTCATTGATGTGGGATTGTGCTGTGAGGGGACTAGCTGTGGTGAAGCAGAGAAGACGCCTAGCATTTTTCAGTTTGGAAGTTGAAGCAGGGTCATCTGTGAAATTAGGCAAGGCTTGAACAGTGCCTTGCTGCTAAATTTAATCCTTCTGAAACAGTCATCTTTGCTGAAAAGTTGACTCTGATGAGCTAGTTTTTGTTTAGTTTATGAACAATGAGGTGGCTCGTTTAAGGTCAAAAGTCCACACTGATTCTGGATCCTGGAAGCACAGACTCTTGCTCTATAGCCCCACAGCCAGCTATGCTGACCCACGGCTGCAAACACAGCAGGCCTGGCCTCCTCCTGGGAACTCTGTCCAAGGCACTAGCTCTAGGAAGCTAACAAATGGCCATGTTGTTTTTCAGTGTTTTATATTAGGTAAGACACAGAATGAAAACAATCCCCAGGAGTGAAATGAAACAATGTAACTGAGTATCTTCTACCCTATTTTCAGTGCTGCAGAATGGAAGTAAGAAAATGGTGACCCTGGTTGAATGCACGGTGCTTTGGATGAAGAAGGAGTTATGATGCAATATTTTGGCTCTGTGTAAATGGTTGGGTATGCAACTTTGTTGCCTTGGCAATTTGGTGTGATGTACCTTATCTTGGTCACAGGAAGCCTGTGACCAGAGCCCAAGCACCCTTGATCCAGCTCCTGTTCGTTTTGTTAATATATAATAATTCTGTCTGTAGTTTGCAGAAGAGACTCATTTCAGACTGGCAGCTGAACAGTGTTGGTTGCAGCTCATTAATTTCCTACAGATTGCTGCCTTACTGCTCCATTGAATGTAGTGCAACTCAAACGGCTGGGCTGAACACTGCCCTGCTGAGTTGAAAGCATCATGTGTATGTGTATGTGAGAAAAGCAGGGGGAGGGAGAGAAAAGAGGGACTTGCGAGGCTGGTGTGCAGAGAGCTTTTCCTGTAGCACCCGCAGCTTATGATGGGAGAGGCAAGTTTCTATTTCCAAGCTGCAAAGTGTGAAGGATTCTTCTAGTTGTCAAGACTGTTTGCTGGACACCCATTTGTTCCTCACCCAGGGGCCTCTTCACAGCCTGCAGTGTGTGATGTGAGCTGACCTGTAACTGACAAAATTGTGTAGTTTTCTTTCAGCAAAGAACTGTGTTTGCAAAACCACAAGTTTTACCACTCGTGTATCATACCTGGTGCCTGTCTATCTTCATGACCTGTAAAGCCAGTCAGAATTTGTTTACTCATTGCCGTGTCTAATGTGCTTTGAGCTCTGAACTCTGGGGATGCTGTTACGTGCAGGATCCAGGGAAGAGGTGTAGGCAGGCATGGAAGAGTTAAGATATGCTGGCACCAATGCTGCAGACTGGGGTGACTATTCTGACCTCTCTTGTCAAACAAAATTCCAGGTATAAGTAAGCTTAGAGCACAGAGTCCTGGGAATAGCCACCTTAAGAGGAGCCCTTGGCCTTTACCTATGTTGTCTATACTGGAAAGAGTAGGGATTATGTGCAATCTCTGCTCAGAGCTGCAAGTCTGATCACAGAAACCCCGTCTGTGTCTGTTGCCAGCAAAGGGGAAGTGGATATGTCATGGCAAGAGGTCAAGAGCATGTAATCCCTCCCAGTGGTAGCCCCCCTAGCTCCCATCACAGCCTGGCTCCAAAGGCAGAAGGATTGGCAAGCTCAGGTCTCCACAGCCGTCAGCCTCGTTTCCTGTCTCAAGTGACCTGCTGCCTGACTCGCTCCTGGAGCACCAGCATGCAGGCTGCCTCCCCTGCTTGCGAGCCTTGGGCCAGCTCTGTCTTGGCAGCGACAAAACTGTCTCAGCAATGGCAGGAGCCAGCCAAGACCATTGACAGCCACAGAGGAGGTCACTATGGCCATCTTTTTCTTGCTCACTTCCTTTCCTTTTTCTTCATTGAAATTTGTGTACATATGAACACCTGGAGTCCCTGTCCATAGGCACCTTATTTTGGTCAAAGCCGGTTAAGACTGACCCACTCTGTCATCAATGTTCTGAGAATTAGCTAGAGGCATTTTCACAAGATTTTGGCCTTCCTGCTTTCTAGTCTTCAGTTCCCAAGTGTGCTGAACAGAGACATACTACATGAGATTGTCCTTCTATTAGAGAGCTTTGATAAATCAATTTTCTTGCCTCTTTTTCCCACATGAACAGCTGAGACAGAATCAATATGAGCTTGAATTCATCAGAGCAGGCATGGAAGAGCTAGGAGACTTGGGTGGAGCTCACAGAGGGCTTGTTTTGGAACTCATGCAGCAGTGGGTAGTGTATCTCCAGTGAGATGTCACATGCCATTGAAGCCATGGCATTATATTTCTGGGCTCCTCGTAGCAAAAGGATTTTACAAATCTTTTGGGAGTTCAGAGAATCTGTATTCTGGAGCAATTAAAGAAGTTAGGGTAGAGCTCAGCTAGGCAGCAGCCAGCAGCAGTAACATGCAGCCCTCTAGAGCTATGATGAGAGAGGAGGTCCTGAGAACATAGCTGGTTATTAGTGCTTGTGGAGGTGATGTACTGGAGCAGGGAGCTGTGCTCAGAGCACACTTTAGGCAGGCAGCGAGCCCTAGTCAGTGGGGGAACATTCTCCCAAAAGTGAAGTGGCCAAAGGCTGGTTGTTTAATCTCTTAAAGTCTGCCTTGACAAACCACTAAACAGTACACGGCAGGTAACAATCTGGCAGTGCCAGAGGGATCATTTCAGCTAGCAAGTTTCTGCAATTTTTGTCCTACAAAGAATTTAAAGACTTCCCAGCCTGGTGACTGTTGTTTTGAACCTGGCACTTCTCATTCTTCAACTTCCTCTCCCCCTTCATCCCCACCTTCTCAGCTGTGCCAGCATCTCCATGGCAACACTGTGTTGCTAAAGAATAGAGAAGACATCTAAATATAGCTTCCAAATCTCCACGCCTTCAGCTAAAAGTCTAAAACCAGGGGTGACAGCTTGAAGCACTAGACTGCTAATACTAGTCAGTAAAGAATGTCTTGCAAATGAGATTCAGGAGTGATTTGGTGAAACTGAGGTCATTTTCAGCTGAATGCTTGTTTTGTGTTTGCCCAGGACATCTCATGACATCTTGATGCAGTTCTGCCTACCCTCTCCTGTCTGGGGCATTCCCATGCCTTCACTCTATCAGGTTTTGTAGCCATTCTTCACAGCAAACAAAAATGCCTCCAGTACTTCATCTGGCTATCAACATCCATGATGGGTTTGGACATTAGAGGCTCTTGTTGATACATTGGACTAAGTTGGCAGCAGAAAATTTGAAAGGTCTTCAATAGGGAATCAATTTTCCTACTTCCTTCTTTCTCCATGTCATACTTGTTCTTAAATTCTGTGCTGTGTGACTACAGTGGGGTTGTGACTCAGGTTTTGCTCTTTTTAGAGTTTCGTTTTAAGGAAGAAAGGATACAACATCTTCTCAGAGAGGTTGGTCTTCAGGAACTAACTTAATGTAGTAAGGAGGGAACTGTTCACACCTAGGCACTTAGCACTGCATTACACCTACACCAGGCTGACACCCACCAGAACTGATATTTGATGGAGTGGCCAAGTTGAGTTCTTACCTCTGCCGGACATGCATTTGTTGTACAAACCTCAGTACGTATCTCCACAGGTCACAAAGACTGTTCCATCTTTGGCCCTTGAGCAGCAAATCTCCGTGGGCCAGCCACAACAAGCTGACCTGCAGCAGGCCATGCCAGGGCTGGTTTGTGTTTCTACATACAGAACTTAAGTCTTCAGAACTGACAGTCTAGAATGTGTCACACAAATCAACCTGGATTCCCTTTTTAAGAGAGGAATTTGAACAAAGATTATAGCCAGACCTGAAATTATTTAATATTAAAAATAGCTTTATTAATCTGAATAGAGGGGGAAAAAAGCCTGTAGAGGTGGGCTATTAAGCTCATGTAGCCCAACTCAAATATCTCAACTCAGCCAATCAGCAATATGGAGAAAGGGCTTTTAAAAAAACCATATTCTTCCCTTCTTTGCAGAAATTCTTAATCCAAATCATGGCATCTCTTCTGAAGAAAGAACCCTCTGTATTAGAGAATTCTATCATGTTTGAACAAAGTGAAGTATAAATGGAGTATTTTGGAAATCTGCTTACCTGACAGGGCTGACTGTGTTAAGGAAGCTCCCAGAGCATTTTGTTGTGCCTCCCAGCATGCCTTTTCTGGCTCCTCCATGGCTTCAGAGGTGTTTGTAACACTAGCTGTTTAATAGTTCCAGTGTCAATTCCTGTGGCTGACACATGTACCTTATCAAGTACTTAAGGATTTTTAGCAAGGAATGACAGTGCTTAACAGGCTCACCTGCCTGTCTAGTAACTTAGCAACTCTGATTTCTCATTGCTTGTACAGTTATTTGCACCTTTGCAAAGTAGGCATGAAATTCGATCACGTGAATTTGACAGTATTTTGTGTCTTTTTGCATGGCAGTGAAAAGTGAGGAATGCATTGCTGTGGCAAGAAAGAAATCAGAACTGAAAAGTGAGACTGACCACAAGCACAAAATGACCACTTTAATTTTCCCATTCTAGGCTGCAGGAGGGGTAACACTTAGGCAGATTTTTATCTAAATTCATTTTTTTTACCAGCTATCACTATAAATCTCTTACTGGTAACATTTTAAAGTTTTGTAATACAAATAAAAAACGAAATATGGCTTTAGTCTTGGCTATGTCCCTTTAATTATCATATGTCAGTGACTAAAGCATTTTCAATAGCTGTAATTGAGACATGAGCCAATTTACTAATTAGCTAAGATTACATGGGGCATACACAAAGGGAAATCACTTTTTTGTGTCAATGTTTCCTTCTTTATCTCTTATCAAGACATGATGCAACATCAACAGTGTCTGCACAGCCAATAGCTAGCCAGCCAAAGCCCCTGGCTTCCCACTGGTCCCAGGCAAAGTCCCACATGGTACCAGGAGGATAGGGAAGGATGGAAACCCGGATTTCAGACCAGGCTGCCTGGTTTCTGTCTCCTGATACATCTGCTTTGGGGACAGCTGGGAAAGTAAGCATCTCTGTCAGCGTATATTTTCCATCCTGTGATCCCCTGTGGCAAAGACAGATGTTGGCCCTCGTGGTGAACAGAGCGGAAGAGCCCACTGGGCTATGTGTGTGTGTAGTGAAGGAGAGCAGCAGGATTTTGTCACCTGTGTAGGTCCCAGCTGCAAACGCTGAGAAAATTTCTCTCTCCAGTGCTCTTTGTGCCACCTTGTTTGCTCCCTCCCTGTGTAGGGGACAGACAGCAGGGGACATGGCGCCGCCTTTGCTATTTGTGCCAAGAAACAGTGCCGAAGGATTCTTCCCCTTCCCTTACCAAGGAAGTTCATACCTTATGAGTCAAGTCAGACATTAGGACTTTCTAAGTGTAAAGAGATGACACATTGGGGAAGAGTGTCCAGGGCAAGTAAAGATAGCCTATAAAAGTCTCCACTATTAAACGTTTTTTAAACAACAACTTGCAACTGCCAGTCAGGAGTAGCTTGGTGGGGCTGGTTCTGCCCAGAGTCAAGGGTGAACTAGCTCAGTGCTAGCTGTCACTTCCAGCCTTGTTTCTTGAAGCTTTTTGGTTCCGCAGTGGCAAAAATGAGCTTTAGCAAGGAAGAGGAGATGCCTGACAGAAATGCAAAACTCCCTTCAAATCAGAGCCAAATTACATGAAATAGTAAGCTGGTATTGGTACCACTTCCACTACTACCCAAAACACGCTCTGCTCCCTCCCCTCACCCTGCTTTTAAATTGTAGCATCTTCCAAATGAGCAGCTCAAATGTTTTGCAAGTAATGACTGTCCCCTACACAGGCTCCTGTGAGAAATAGGGATCAAAGCCACTACATAGATACAGAAACTGAAGCACAGAAGTATCAAGTGGTTGCTTGCATGGCCTCAGGCTTGCCTGGAGAAATACAGAGGTCATATAATGATTAACACCACAGACAGCCCTATGATAATGATCATCTAGTTATCCCATAGGCCATCCTGAAGTTAAAAGATTAAAAAAAAAAAATACATTTATTATTAGACTGCTGTGTGTGACTTCACAGCAGACTGGTCTGAAACTGTCCAGTCTGTTCCCCCTGTGCTTGTTGCACAGAGCGGGATGTCCCTTACATAGCTGCTCTTCCAAGGTCCTAATGAATGACACAGCCAATTTCTGGAAATCAGCCCACAGTGGCTTGTCTCCAGCTTCTGTACTAGCTCTGGTTCTTTTGTAACGCATACATCAGCAACTTGTACATCAACGATCTGCCTGAAACTCTATCCTGACAGTTTGTCTATCCTGTTGGCATCTGCTTAGGTAACTGGTACCAAGATCTGCTCTGACCTTGAAGGCACCTTAAATTCTGACCTGG
This sequence comes from Rhea pennata, assembly GCF_028389875.1. NCBI lineage: Eukaryota > Metazoa > Chordata > Aves > Rheiformes > Rheidae > Rhea > Rhea pennata. The sequence continues at coordinate 13,273,268 of NC_084667.1, read as the reverse complement.
CTGTTAGAACAAACTGTGACTATCACTGGTGACTGCAGCAGCATGCTTCAAAAACTGTTTCCCTCTTTACAGTTACATGGGAGTTACAGTTTACATGGGAGCCAAAAATCTCTTTTCATGGTCAGAATCTGAAGCCCAGTGTATATCCTGTCTATCCTGGTTGGGTCCTTACTCTGGATGGGTCTGTAAATTACCATGATTCCCCATTGAAATGAAGATCCCTCATCATCTTCTTGGCAAGTTTTAGGAATCTGCTTTTGAATGTAGTACTTTTCCTCCTCGAACACTTCTCTCCTCCTTTGCTACATGGTAGCATAGCACTTTGCTTCAAAATGGCTCTGCTCGTCACAGCCTTGGTTACTTGTTGTGCTACTCCACATGACCATGTGCCTCACAGCAGGGCACCTTGTCTGCCAGTGCTGTTGGATTGCTCTGTTAAATGTCTGCCTCCCAATGATCTAGACAAAGCCAGCTCCCCACTGTACAGAGCGTTATTTAATCCCCTCTGGTTTGTCTCAGATTTTGACATCTTATATGGGCAGCATTGCTGCAACATGATTTCTCAATGAGATCTTCTGGCAGACAAAATATGTCCTGTCCATATATTTCCTTGTTGAAAACCTAGCCAAATGCCAGCAATCACATGCAGGGCTCTGGAGAAGAGCAAGAGTGGCACCACACATTTTGAAATTCATACTGTAGGGCCTGTACCTGCTGCAAATCAGATGAGAATTTAGGTATATTGAGATGTGTTGAGAATGCTATGGGTTGACCTGATGTGTGTGGACTAAAGATTCACGTTAATGAGTTACTAAAGATCTCCTGGTACTTCTCATTGTCCCACAGATGTTTACCTTGCTGTCCTGGCTGCTTTCCATCCTGGCTAACAGCTACCCACCAGGGACTGTAAATCCTGCCCTTGCACAACCCTGCCTGTTTCAGTGGTATACTCTATGTGACATTTCCTGACTTACGTTGTTTTTAGAGCTGAGCCTTATTTTACATTCCAAAGTCATGCAGACACATCCTCTTAACCTCCACTGCAATAATTCCTGCAAATGAGAGTCTCCACACAGAGAAATACTTGATGTTTTCTAGCACATTAATCAAATAACCATTCAGTTGTTGCCTTATGTGTTGGAAGAGGACATGTTGTCAAATAAAATGATTTTATAGATTATCCTCTGTACTTCCCAGATGGGGAATTTAGCAACGTCATGTGCATTAAGTCCTTTAGGAAAAGATCAATGTCTATTCATTTCATCTTCTGGTGCTTACTCAGGGAAATCTTCTTATTAATGTTGTTCCCCAGAGAAGTTTTTCCATCCCTAACTTTTAAAAACAGTGATTATTTTTAAGTATGTGTCTAAAGGAGAGCCTGGACTTGCACCATCTGAAGGCTATTGGTGATAGCGTGCATAGTCGCCAGAGAAAACAAGACAGAGCAGCTATTCTGACTTCTGTATGCATGTGTAATCCCTGGGAACTATAGATATCATCTTGTCCTGCTGTATCATAGTCCTTCAGTTATCCTTGTCCTTCCCAATTAAACGCAGAGGTACATCTGTAGTCACAGCTACAGTCCCCTATGATTTTGAATCAGAAGTTGAAGGGTTTGCTCTTTGTTTTTTTCTGGAGGTAGATCTCCTTGTCTAATACAGTAAGACTGCCTCCAGAGCAGGAAGAAACCCCAGCAGCCCTCTAAGCGTTATTTCCTAGCAGTTTCAGAAGCTGCCACAGCTGTATACTTCTGCTGTTGGAAGACCTCTTTCTACTCTAGTGTCTGCAAACTGCCTGGCAGCTCAGTGAGCCTGGGCTCTCCACGTGGAGCTTATGGAAAATGTGAAAATGGGTCCACTTAACTAATCTGGGCAGGGAATCTCACACAAACGGATCTCATGGAAGACTGAGGAGGCTCCCTGTCAGGCTAGGAAAATCTGTTTTTCAGTACTTCTGGTGAGTGTCCCTTCCAGGCCCAGTCGGACTCCTAGATGCACGTGGAAAAGGATAAGATACCTATGTTTTTCCAAACTAAACGCATTGTTCAGCCTCTTGAAAAGGCTACAGAGGCCTGAATTAAAGAGCTTTTTCCACAAATCAACCCATGTACATGCTGAGATTGAATTAAACTGCAGGTTGGTACTAGTTGTGGAGATTTGGGGTTTGATTTTGTTTGCAGAGTGACTCCTCCTTTCCAGCTACTGTTGGCATTTAATGAAGGCACTTGATTGCCAGAACAGGGTTTTGGATGGCCTTCGTTGTTCTCAGCTTTCGAACTGCCTGAGGCATGTCTTGGCCGTGAGGAAGCTGTCAGAGAAAGAAGAAGGATGGAAAGTGTCCTCCTTTCCTTGATGCAGAGACATCAGCTGTTGGGGAGTGAAAGCTGCCTGGCTTAGCAAGGTGTGCCTCAGACCTTACGCTTTCCGTTAGGGGGAATGCTCCTGTCAGGCCTGTTGTGCTGCAAGACCCTCTCATGCCAGTGTCTGCCTCGGCTAATTTCAGGAAACTGTCACGATGTTCTTGCAGCAAAATGTTCCCAAGCCTCCTGCTCACGCTCGCTCTCTGCCTCTCGGTGTCCTCCTGTCACATCTCTCACATTAACGTGATGTCTTCCCAGAGTGGTGTTACGCTCCAGTCCTTCTCCCCATCCATCTCCTCTGCTCTCCAAGCGTTTATAGGAGGTAGCTATCAGTGTGGCTGCAGGTGAGATATGAGGGCAGTGTTACAAGGGAGCAATCTGTGTTTTGGCCTCAAGACGATTTACGGCAGATTAGGATGTAGCTGTAGTTACAATTGCTTTTGTAGCGCTAGAGAGGAGCAAAATGCTCTCAATAGTTGCAGAAGTTGCAGAGCTTGGTAACAGGCAATGCTGACCCAGCTCCACTAAGCTGAGAGGAACTATCTCGCTGGCCTGACAGGCACCAGTATGTCCTTCATCATCGCTGACCTTTCCACAGTGACAGTCACCAAAGCAGCAAGCCAGCTGAGATAAGGGCACTTCCCCACAAGGAAGCGAGCTGAGCCCAGCACCCCATTGCTTGAAGTCTACTGGGCAGCCCTAGGACTGGAGGTGCTTTCTTCCTGCTGCTGCAAAATAATAGCAAAAGGTTAAATATTCCATGCTATGCAGTACTTGCTGTGTTAGCAGTCACCCACCTCACAATGTCACTGAACAGTCCCTGGAAACTACTATTTCTTCTTTCATTTCTGCCTCTCTCCTTTTTCCCTTGTACAGTAAAGTTTGGAAACTCACTGGGACTGGAATAATATTAGGCAGATACTGTGAGCTTGGCTGGAGCCATCCAGGCTGTGCTGGGTAGCTGAGCATGGTGCCAGGGTGCCTGTGTAACCAGAGGATCCCTGTCACACAGCCCACATCTCCAGGCTGTGAGCTTGAGTCCCCAAAGCCATGTAGACTGAGGTGCTGTGAAAATGAACATGGGCTCTCAGCAAAGCTGTGTAGGTCAAGTATATCTCTGTCCTGATGCAGCTCATCCTCTTCTGGGCCTAAAACAGATTGGGTAAGGGGTATGAGTCTGCCTTTGTCTGCACAGGCCACATTCAGCTTTGATGTTTGAAGATTAGCTGGTGAAGGTGACTTTGGCCTGATCTACGTATATTATGGAGTCTCTGTGTCCTCTGCTTAGGTTTGGTCCTAGGTATTGCAATTTGTAGGGTCAAGGTCCCTGCAGCTCATGGTATTATCTCCTGTGGATGGCAAACAGGCACATGGGCCTGTCACCCGATGGCACTAGCTGACCCTGTGCACGTGCTTGTTAATGTTAATGTGTTGACTTTGTTCTACTCTCCCTCCATTAATCAGCCTTATGCTTTGCTCTCTTGAAATGCCAAGAAAAAGCATCCGCCAGATAGTGTTCCCTTTGCCGTCAGGAAGGGTGAGCCCTGAACAGAGATGTGCAGCCTTACGGGGGGAGGCTGTGAGTGCATCGGCCCGTTCTTGGATCAGCTGGTCCCCTTGCAGGTGCTAAGTGGTCTCACAGAGGGCTCGGCATGAAGAAGTGTCCCACTGTCATGTTCAGGAGGGCAACGTGTTGCACAAGTCTTGAAAACAGAGATTTTCTTTGCAATAACAAATTTGCCCGTCATCTTTTGTTTAAGAGCCAGGTTAAAGTTCCTTTTCTCACTACAATTTATAATAAGAGGGAAAATATTGTTTTAATGGATTTGTAACCAAATTCAAAGACCCTTTTGTTGAAGAACAATGTGAGGCTTGAGTGTGCACTACCAATCTAGTTTGTAATAGAGCTGAGCTAATGTAGGAATTCAGAGATTTTGCGCTGTTGGTTACACCTGTACAGAGATTTTTACCAGCTATCCTGAAGGCAGTGTTTCTGCCTTCGAGTGAGATTTTAACCTTGGGGCAAAACTTTGAAAATCTGTTTCTCTTAAGAGAGAAAAGAAATCTGAAAATTTTGTTTTTCTTATTTCCCTCAGCTTTCCCAAGTATAGCCAAAAGTTAGTTCTTTTTCCAGCAAAGTTTTATTTCCCTCTCCTTGAGGCAAGCTCAGGAGGAGGGGCTCGTGTTCATGCCCCCATGACCTGGCGCAGCCCCTCGAGACTCCTGCTGAGGCGCTTTTTGTAGGTCAATTTTATCTTGGGGACTCTGGTTCATCCAGTCATTCCATTTGAGGCACCGAGTGGCCCTCACCTTTACATTAGTGTTAAACTTTTTGCTGCATTTCAGTGAGCAGGATGACAAATTTTTATTTTACTGCAGAGTGACTTGGATCTAGGTGCAGGCAGTAGGGGGAAAGTGTGTTATCCATTCACATGCAGCCGGGATTGAGGACCCTGTGATCCTCTGTGCATGCATCAGGAACAGTTGATTGAGCTTGGGTGCTGGAAGAGGGCTTTTCAGGCATGAACAGAGTCTTGCAGTTGGACTTTCCCTTGTAGAAACCAGTGGAAAAAGTGGGATCATCAGAGAGCTGGGCTTGAATTTTTGTTTAGAAGAGACCATGCTTTGTGGTGCATTACGCAGGATTGTGCTGTGCTAGGGAGATAAAGGCAGTTGCACAGCCAGACTGAGTGTATGTGAGGTGTTTTCCTATCGCTCCCATGCAGCAGAGAATTAGGGCAAGGAAGCTGGCCTGGAGGGCTGGCAGCCTCGGCAGCGATGCCAGGCAGCGATCAGCAGAGAGCTAACTAGAATGCACATATGCCCAAAGAAAAAAAACTTTGGAGACATTGGAGGCAGTGCCACATTGCTTGGGTTTATTTCTGGGTATTAATATATGGCCCTACCTTTCTGTGTCCTTCCAAAACAAGTAAGATCTAAGATATAGCCACATAGCAAGCGGAGGACTCAAAAGTTTGCAGAAAACTCTGTTTGCTCTCAGATAACTTCTGTTCACTTTCTGCATCATGTTCCTGAGAGTCAGGGGGCCAGTTGCCAAGAGTGAAACAACAGCCATTCAGGCAGGGAACATCTTATACTTGTTTGTAGCCCCTACTTGTGCTCTGGTCAGTGCGGACAGCATGTGTAATATGGACATATCTGGTTGCAAAAGGCATGTACAAGGGCATATCATACACCAGCATATTTTAAAGAAGATTCAGTGGAAAAAAAAACACACGTAGAATCAGAAATCCAAAATTCGTGTTATTTTACTTTTGCCCCTGTGTTTGGACAGCTTTCAAAATACCTTCTTGCATACTATTTTTAGTCTGCCCACAAATGAGACAAGAAATTTCTTCTCTTTTCATGTCAGCAGTATTCAAGAATTAGCATGTGGATCTGTTTGGCCCCAAGCATGAGGCGGTGCCACCTCAAAGGTGGGAGAAGTGACCCAGGTTCACCTGGGGAGGTGAGGCAGGGCCTGGGGACTCCAGCCTCGGGCAGAGCAATGGGCAGAGTTGAAGTTTCCCTGTGCTCTAAGAAAACTACACTGTTTCCAGACCTCAAGGATCTTCCTTTTGTAATGCCAACATTTTAAAGTGCATCTTCTCTACTGAAATCCACTGAGTTTTCTTTCTTGACTTTTTTTTTTAATTAAAAAAAGATGACTATAAAGAAATCTCACCCCTGTGGAACTACTTAGTAGGCTGTATAGACCACTGTGCACTTAACAAAATGTGCACGCAGTGAGTCATTACTTCCTTGAGTCCACAGTTTTGAGTATTCGTTGTGCAGTTGAGTGGATTTTGTAAAATCAGGCTTTCCACACGCAGCCATGGAGATCATCTTCTGCGTACGCTTCTCATTAAATGGGTATTTCTTCTCCACTTCAGTATGCACATTCACGGAAATGGGAGAGCCACCTCAATGAAAAATAGTTGCTGTAAGAAAGACAGACTCAAGAAATGTGCGTTCATTACACATGTTGCTTAAAGCTCTGGAATGGCTTTGTCACGATACCTAAATCCGCCTCCAGGAAACAGGATCTGCATCCTGTTGCAGATACTGAATAACATGTTCCCTCTGAAGACCCCCTTTTTGGGGGGAAAAAAAAAGTTGTATTTTTTTTTAAGTGAAACACTGATTTCTTCCTTGTTGTTGTTTCTTCCTTACTCTACATATTTTCATTCTGAAAAATGAGCTGAGAGGAAAATTAGCAGCTTAAAGTCATGAAAAGTCAAAAGTTAAAAAGAGCAGAAGTTGCCAATAGTTCAAAAATATAAGCAGTACTATTTGTGAATGGGATTTTCAAAAGCAGCTGGAGTTTAGGACACACTGGCTACTTTCAAAAGTCCCACCTTCTCTTTTGTAGCAAGAGCAAGAAAGAGATCCAAACTATAAATCAGATGTATCATAGAATCAGTAAGGTTGGAAGGGACCTCTGGAGATCATCTAGTCCCACTCCCCTGCTCAGCAGGGTCACCTAGAGCGTGGCAGACAGGGCTGCATCCAGATGGGCCATGAAGATCTCCAGAGAAGGAGACTCCACAACCTCTCTGGCAACCTGTTCCAGTGCTCCATCACTCTCACAGTGAAGAAATTCCCCCTCATGTTCAGGCGGAACTGCCTGTGCTTCAGTTTCTGCCCGTTGCCTCTTGTCCTGTCACATGGGACAACTGAAAAGAGTTGGTCCCCATCCCCTTGACACCCTCCCTTCAGGTACTTGTACACATTGATAAGATCCCCCCTCAGTCTTCTCTTCCCCATTTCGTGTCATGAAATGGTGATTTTCAGGGGTTCAAAAAGCCTTCCTCAAACATTACACAATTTTTGAATGCTGTTTTCGTCAGCTGCCCTTAAGCGGTGCAGTTGCTTAGGTGTTAGCTAGTAAGCGTAGGTCAGTGCTACTGCATTCGTCCAGGCCTGGCTCCAAGGGGTGACAGCCTGAAAGCTAAAGTTTTCTAAATCCCTTTCTGCTCTCAGACATGGTTGGGCCTCTGGTCACCTCTAATCACCTCCTATGCTGGCAGGAGCTGGGGTCACAACATCCCCAGGATTTGGGACAACAGTGCTTAGTCTATGAAGTGCTGTGGGATCAAAGGTATTGGGTATCATTTAGTGCCTGATATTCAAAACAGTAAGGCCGTGCGCAGTTTTTGGTCACTAATGTATGGGCTAAGGCACTGAGAGAGTGGGCTGAAGCCCTTGTATTTAATCCTTCCCTGAGGATTTCTGGGATGATCAGTGACAAATTAGCCACTGACTAAGTTTTGAGACTAAACTTGTTGTTTATAGTCAGTGCTCAGCACTTCTTGAATTCAGCAGAGTGCTCAGCAACTCCAGCCCCGTACTGAAAGAGCACTAAGCAGTACCTCTCCAGGCAGCCTGGACTAGTTCAGCTTCTCATGGGGGTGAAGGAAATCATTCTCACCATCCTGGTGAAAGGAGGAACTCAAGTTCCCAACCAACAGTATGTATGAGAAAGATTTCTAAAGCCCGCTCACTTTGGGACTAGGTATGCTTGTTGATGTACACTACTGTTGTAGTGCATCAGTCCTTTTCCCAACAAGACAAAGGGTAGAATAGTGTAATGCTGTTTCTTAGGCACTACAGCACTTCCCATCAGTAGGTTTGATATGTTTGACAGCCATAAAGATCCACATGTGCCTGACAACCCTGTGAGCACGTTAGCACACTAGCTCACTTACAGGGAAACTAAGGCACATATGGTGATTTGAAGACTGGGGCTACTTTGCTCAGGTTCTGTGATCTCCAGACCTGTTTTTCTCCTCCTTTCTATATACAACCAAGACAAGTTATAGATACAAAATGCATCAGGGAACTGATCCAAATGTTGAGAATGGACAAGGAACTTGCAGTGGTCATTGCAGGAGGGTTACGAGGGAGATGCATGTGTGAATACTAAGCTGTTGGATAGGGAAGTCATTCCCTGGTGAGATGAGCAGCTGGCCTGGTTCTCAGAAGCAGTTGTTTTGGGGTAATGGAAATGCACTTTCTGTGGAACTGACGTTTTCTTTTTAAAAAATGCAGGTCCAGTTTGGGGTCATGGCTGATTGGAAGTCTAGCAGCCCCAAAATAACAGATTCATGCCCTTTCAGAATGTACACATATATATGAGCATATAATTATATGTGATCATCAGTGCAGATACAGACAATTTTACATTTAAGAGGGTGTGAGATCATCCCAGAGTGAAAGCACCAATCCATTCTGTCATGAGTGAGGGATGTGATTTTATCAAGCCTTTCAACTGATAAGATAGCAAGCAGAGTGCAGATTTAATTTGCAGCCTGAGACAATCAGTCAGTGCAACCCTATCTGAAAGGGAGACAGCATAGTTGGCAAAGCCATCAAGTTGTTTAGGTTGTTGTGTTTCTGTGTGCATGTGTGTAAGAGCGAGAACCAAGGAACAGTGACCTCTGTTTAGGATATTTATTGCTGTGAAAGAAACCACTTCATGACAAGCTCTTTCATTCTTTTCCCACAAAATGCTCCTGGAACTCATAAGAAATTTTCCTATGGAAGGACATAGGATTTTCCACCCAGCTAGTCCAGCAACCAGCACTACTCAGAGTCAGCTGCAGAGGCAGGTTTTCCCTCAGGCTGCTGCTTGACTAGCCTCACCTATGGCTCACTTTAACATGAAGAGCTCAGAGCTAAAGGTTGCACTATCTTCCCATGTGGTCACTTAGTGTCTCTCTGAAAGGCTAATGTTCCCAACATGGAGCTAATAGCTTGGTGCCTGTGTGGTGTGTACTTGTGCATGTGTTTTTATGCCTGTGTGTACAGAGCGAGCAGCAGTGTGAGCAGAGTGTGCTTCTCTGTGTGCCAGTCAGATTTCGTTGTGTGGACACTGTGCTGTGAGTGGTTGTACTGATTTTGTTGCAAATCTAAATTCCCTTGCCAGTTTGGACCAGAGCTATTTGTATTCAACCATATTTTGCACAGTGTGTCCTGTCTTCAGGCCTTCTGGTTAAATAGAAGATAGGCCACCGTAACTGGCAGTAGTGGGTTTTAGCCTTTCTCAAGGGCCATGTTAAGCTTGCTCAGTGAGTGAGAAAACTTTGACTATCTAATATTCCCATGCAATTCCTTGCCTTCCTCCACTTCTGCTTTGCTATTCTCTTCTCCCCTTTATGACAATTATTATTTTTCCATCCACAGCAAAACAATTCACATCAAGGTAATTGATGATGAGGAGTATGAAAAAAACAAGAATTTCTTCATTGAGCTGATGAGCCCACGCATGGTGGATATGAGTTTACAGAAAGGTGTAGTACTAGCCCTGCAGACTAACGTTAACATTCTTCTTTCCTCTCTTCTTTCTTGCCCTTCCTCCTCTTCTCCTTTTCCTCTGATTTCTTTTTGTTTCCAACTGCTCTATCCAAAACACTGCTGTGCACACACACCTGTGTCACATGGTACCTATGGAGCATGAGCGGGATGGGAAATGTGTTGGAGGGGCCTGGAAAAGGGGACAAGGGAAGGAGACAGAGAAGGATAGTACATTCCTAGTCATGAATATTTTTGCAATGGCTCAAAGAGGGACCTTGCATCATTCCCATTCATAGAAAGGACTGAGCCTGCTCAAGCAAGTCTTGTAGCATCAGTGAGAAGACGCTGGCTAGAAATGCATCCAGCATCTCAGGAGAGCATTGCCCTGCCCTATTCCTATGCAGTGTCCTGATAGTCTAATATTAGCAAATCACAGGAATCAAGGCCTGGCAGAGAAAGAGCCCCTAATAAATTCTCAAAAGGGCTGGGTAAAGGCTGTGAACCCTCCAGTCCAGTTGTTGCTGGGCAGCTCTGGAAGTGACTTATCATGGCAGGGAAGCAGCTGACACTCCACCTTCGATTTGTTTGGGGGCTCATAATAGTTGTATGCATTGCAGAGGTGCTAGATGTAGCCTGGAAACCTGGCAGCAGGGAGAAGGAGACAGCCCTGCTCTAGTGTCAAGGCTGTTTTCATTCAAGTCTCTGAGGTATTTTAGTACCATTGTCTTCTGCAAGCTCCCAGCAAAGCTGTCTGCTCTCACAGAAAGCTGAATCCCTCGGTCAGGGAACATTCAGGTCAGGGAGAAGAGGCAGACAGTATCAAAGAGTAGAAGCAATGATATGCTGTTTTAAAAATGGAAATTAGAAATATCAGCATCCTTTGAAGCTAACAGAGCTATAGCCTGACTGCAAAGACCTGACTCACCCCCACTGGGGAGCATGTCTGTGAGTATGCATCTCTCTCTCTTCTTCTCAGTCTCTGAGCCCAGAGTCCCTACAGATTTATTACTAATTGTGAGGGTAGCAGAAGCAATTGACCTTTCAGCTAAAATGCACTGGGTATCCCAGGGTGGCTCCTGGTGATTTCCAGTCAGCCGATACCCTTTCTATTACCATGTGACACTGAAAAAAACGTGCTGCAGAAGTCACCTCCCACTAACCATCAGCAAGGACCGAACTCTCTTTCCCTTCCTCTCCACTCCCTTCCTCACCCCCCTCGCCAGCCCCATCTCCCCCTAACACCCTCCCGCTCCCCAAAGACCAGCTGCGACCGATGCGCCATGTCAAACGAGCAGGCCAACGGCACACCGCCCCAGGCAGTGGGGAACGGGCTGCATGCGAGAAGCGTGTGGTGCTGCTGCTACTGCGTCTCCTTCAACTGGCCAACCCGCTGTACACGGTTGTCTCTCTTGTTGTCCCTACAGGAAGACCGTAAGGGTTAAAATAGTAGATGAGGAGGAATACGAAAGGCAGGAGAATTTCTTCATTGCCCTTGGTGAACCGAAATGGATGGAACGAGGAATATCAGGTGTGAGATCCTTTATGAAAACAAACGGAAAAAAAAAAAAAAAAAAAAAAAAAAAAAAGAATCAAGTCTCCAAACCCCAACTCTAAAAATATAACCCTTTTTCTCCTATTTCCCCTCCTTCCTTTTCTCCTCCTCCTGTAGACAGATCGACTTTTGTTCTCTGCTCTCCTGTATTCTCGCTCTCACCCTGTTTCGGTGTCATCTCTGCCTTTTAGAGCCTAGCTTTCTTCTGATCCTCCTTTTATGCAATGCTTGAGCCTTAGAGGCTGTATTATTTTGTTTGGGTTTCTTTGTTTAGGTTTGTTTTCTTTCTGAGCACATCTTTGCTGTTCTCCCCTGTCCTTCTCCTTTGCCAGGACCTCAGGGAATGTGATAGACAAGGAAAGGGCATAATGCATGGCTGCCTCTGAAGCTCTTCCTACACCCTACTGTCCTTTCCTCTGTTGTTGCCTGCCAGTGGCATTGAATTGGTGCAATTGGGTTCCTCTGAGGTGCGATGAAAAGCCTCCGGAAAAGAGGGAAGATGTGAGCTAACTTGTTTTGGTTATATTTTTATAAATGGTTCTCAAGGTCTTTCATCTAAAAAACCCACTGTTGTGTCATAAATAATTACAGCCTCTCATCCAGAGGGTGTGGAGCACTGCTAATATCCTAATTTCAGGTTAGATACAGTGAAGCTGAGGATCCCTTAGCAGATCAGGATCATATTGGGGAGAAACACTGACTTATAGTCATGCCTTGCCTATATGTAGCTTTGTCCTTGTTGTGTCCTCTTTCTTAGCTGCTGAGTCTTGCCATTGGCTTCATCAGCTTTGGGGTGGCCCAGGAGGGACAGTATTTAAACATGAACACTTAACAGAAAGGAGTGCCACCTTCTAAGTGTCTGATACACAATAAATTCAGATGTGTGTACCCAAGGGCTTATTTTCATTCCCGTGTACTACTGCAGGTGGTGAGAGCATCTGGTGGTTGCCTGGGTATCACACAGCTTTCCCTTGTCTTCTGTCTCTTATCTCATGCACACAGCAATATTCTCTAGCCCATCCTAGCTCCCATGCGCAGTTCTCCAGGACATTTGGGATAGACACAGCTTGCATTAGCTTGACAATGTCACATTGCATCCATGGGTTTGTTAAGTTTAAAGCCAAAATGAGTTCATAATTTAAGCCATTAGATCCTCTCATGCGATCTGTAAGCAATGAGGGACATTAGATTTCACTGCGTGTTGGGTACAGGCCCTTGAGTTTCACCAAAGTCAGGCTTCTAGTAAGTCGTTGACTCATGATCAGAAGAGGTGACCAGCCTGCCATATCCCATGAGGGTATTTTCCAGCAGTTAATTGCCCTCCGAGGTAAAGTCGCTGGCATTCTAGAAGGAAGTTGTCTGGCTTCAGCTTATAGCCACTGGTTCTTCTTGTACTTTTTCCTGTTAGGATAAAGAGCTGCATGGTGTCTCACACTTTCTCTTGTGTAGGTACCTACATACTATATACATATTACACTCAATTTTCTTTTGGGGAGATTAAGCCCTTTCAGTCTGTGACTGCAGAGTATTTTCTTCAGCTCTTGAATCACCCTGGGGTGTCTTCTCTGCACTTTTCTGACCAAGGGCTCCCACCTCCATCTCACCAATGCCAAACACAGAAGGAAAATCACCTACTTGTTACTCACTCTCCTGTTTATACATTTATCAGTCTATAGCATCACACTGAAGTTTCTGCCCAATTGCGGTCTCTGTGAGCCCTGAATCCTTTCTTAAAAATGTGTGCTTCAGGATACAGAGCCAGGATTGGGTTGTTTTTTTGTTACATCCTGCATTCCATGTTCCTATATATGCCAGGTGCATCCAGCTGAACAAACACATTTGAACAAATCTAGATAGCTAGTTAAGATGGTTCAGTCTGTACAATTGCTCTGTCCTCATTGTTATTTGGACAATTACACCAGTTTGCAGTTGTTATTGGGCTTGCCTCATTTACACCAACATAAATTGAAGTCAGTGTAACAGACAAAGAGGAGATCCAAGTTAGACTAAATGGTCTTCACAAAAAAGCCTGGAAGTCAACCCTTTCTTTCACCAGTAGTAAGGGGAAATTCTTCATCAGAGTCTGCTTACCAGTAGGAAGGGAAATAAGATAAAAAATCATGAAGAGTGAAAGATACAGAGGACTTGCTGGCCTCATTAGAGAAAAGTCAGAGTGAGAGCACTGTGCTTTTAAAAACTGAAGAAGGGAGTTAAAACATATTTGTAAATGTTCTAACATTTGGCAAAAGGTGGCACAGTCACGACATGAGTTGTAGGGCCTCTGGAAAGATTTCCGTTCTGTAGTGCATGCCTACTACAACATTGCCCAGGAACTTGTTTTGTGCCAGGGATGGAGAACAAGGAGCAACATGATGATACTTCTAGATACAGCGCTTTGGGATCTGTAGACAGCAGACACGGTAGCCAGCAGCTTTACAGGGCTGCCCCTGATGGAGGTGCACGTGCAAGCTGATGGATCCTGGCTGAAACAAGGAGACCTGGGGCTTGTGTCAGCTCTCACGTACACCCACACTGCCGTGCAGGCAGTATTATGTGCACTTGTGTAAAGAAAAGCAGATAAAGATTTTCTTGTTGATGCTGATACTGGACCAGACATGTTCCTACAAGCATTGAGGTCAGACTGGCCACGTCTGCGCAAACAGGCTCATGGTGACGCTGCATGCACTCTGCCATTGTACCAACAGCCACAGAATGAGAAGGGGTTAAAAACAACACAGCCACTAACATCCTTAGCAATAAGTTCTGTTGGTCTTATTGTTATGGTGATGAATGGGCCTCCACAGAACTCACAAGGCTAGGGCAAATCACAGCTCCTGGCGCTCTAGGCCAGATTGCTGTTGATGAGGCAGTCTCTCTGGATTTCAGTTGCCCATATATTTGTTCCTAGCACCACAAAGGACATGGTTCTCTCTTGACTGTGTGTCCTCATCTTCTTCTTGTTCCCCACTTAGCTCTCTTGCACTGAGTCTGTGCCTATACTGCTGTAAGAGTATCTGATGTTTTCAGGCTCATCTTCATATTGTCTTCAAAACATTTCCTCCTGCTCCTTTGGGAGCAAGAGTGTGTTGCTCGCCTCAGCTGACTGGCAAGTCATGTTTTGAAGAAATGTCCTGTCAGGGTCATGCAGAGTCAGCCAGTCTATCTCAATCTGGCTTGCACTACTGTAGGTTCTTGCCAGGGGTCTACCCTTGCCCGAAGACTTTGCTTTGCAGAGCATTCTCTTAAGGGTAAAAGTTGGGAGCACTGATGAAATGTGCCCATGGCTAAGTGTGGTGTCCCTTCTTCATAGAGGAAGGCAGAGCTGACAACAAGGGTGAGTGATCACGTGAGTAGATGTGTGTTTTCAAACCATCCCAGGGCAATAACTGGACAGTTTATTTTAGAATCAGGTCTTGGTCTAGAGCCTGTATTCTTAAAAATCCCTTGTGCTTTTTCAGAGGGGACCTATGCTGCTAACTGTGGCTTTAGTGGCTTCTGACAGACACATAACTGAAGAAGATACCAACTAGGATAAGGATGGGTGGGCAGGGGGCAATACTATATGGCTGATTTGAATTATTGGCTTGGTTGTTGCATGCACATGTCTATAAAAAGCAGTCACCATCAATCAAGGGAGTGTCTGCTTGGCCCTGACTAGAGGGATGTAGAGGGAAATGGCCTGGTCTGTTGGCTGCGATAGCCAATACTGGTCTGCGTGGTTGTGTGAGGCATGCTTGGGACTGTGTATCTATAGAAAGGTCTCTGTGAGTGCCAGAACTCTGCAGGAAATTCATCCTATTGCTCTTTCTGTTTGGCACTCACAGCACCACTATGAGAGGAAAAATATCTCTGCTCAGGAAGATCCCTGTGGTGATCCAAAAACAAATTTCTGTCTGCAGGCTGCTCAAGGCCCGGACAACACATAATAGCCTCTCCAGTGTAAATATGGTTGTTTTTCTTATCTGTATAAATATCTAATAGAGCTTTTTAACTGAAAAATTTTGCATCATCTGCAGATATTGCTACCTTACTGCTTATCCCTTTTATATCAGTGTCGCACCTGCTTTGAGCATTGGAGCACTTAGTTGTTTATTCTTTTACTATGTGAGGAGCTGACCCCTTACGTCTGTTTGTTGCTTTTCCCCCTTACATAAATGTAACATCTACAATGTCAAACTTCATCTTACGGTCTATTTATGCTTTTTCACCCTTTGGTTTCTGTAAGGCAGTTTTTCAGAGTAGTTTGATCATCTGAACAAATCACATTAGGTAGTTTTACTTTACCAGCTGATGTGCTCAGATAATTCAGAGAGATTAGAATAGATCTGAGATGGGTGTCTTGCCAACCCATTCTGTGACAAAAACCAGTATTGACTCAGTAGTGGCATATTAGATGCAGAGTGCTAGCAAAGACGGTGTTTGCTTCAAGCTAGTTAAGCAAAGAGAAACCAAAAACAAAACCACATTCTTTGCTTGTGAAGATAGTGAAGAGTGTGGTGCTTTTCTCCATCATGCTGGCAGTCTCCCAGGTTTCCTGATTTTTTTGTCTTCTCCTTTTGTAAGGAATTAACCTCTGGATCCTTCTTGTCTCATCTTTCCTCCGTATGTGCAGTGAAATAAAACAAATCTGTGTCTACAGCACAGTGCTGGGCTTCAAAACCTTGCAGCACACTGAGCCACCTTTCTGGGCATCCTTTTTTCAACACCTTTTTGAAGTGTTCCTGTGGTGAAACAAGACTCTTAGCACAAGATGCTGTCTTTTGGGTTGACTGTTACTCTTGTGGCAGCTCTGGTATCACTTAGCTCACAACTCAGACCTATGTTTTTTTTACTCTCAGCCCTGCAGGATTTCAGAGAAATCCAGGCTGTTTCTACTGTTTTCACACATCAGCTTTCACATTTTATATGCAGTCCTGGATTACAGGAGCAAAATTTACTCTGCTTTCCCAGAAAGAAGTTGGTCTTTTGCTTAAATTGTGGTTAGCCTTAGTGTTGATAAAGCCAGAATGACAAGTGAGACTACTTTAGAAGATTCCATCTGATAGCAAATAATGGTGAAAATCAGGTTTGGAAAATTATGTTTCATGAGGTAATTGGGAGGCTACTCAGGAGAATTCAGCCAGTGGCACAGCGGTAGGAGATTCAATCTCAGGGATGATACATGAATGCTGATTCTGGAGCTTTAGCTTTGTAAAAGGGACCAACATCCTTCCTGCAAAATTTTGCTTCAGAAACCATGTCTCCTACAATATATGACTGTACTGGAAGTGGGGAAACAGATGCCTTGTGGAATGCTATTAAATAGGTGGCACGACCTGGACCTGGCTTGGGAAGATTTCATCTGAAGTCCCCTCAGCCCCAGCACAGAGTCACCTGGTGTGAACGAATCTCTTGACACATCTCTGTTTAATCATGTGTCCAGACTGCTTACAGGAAAGCTGCCTGCCCCAGAGGGGCAATGTGGCTGGGATTCAGAGACTGAGGATTAAACTACAAAGAAAGATGAGTTCCTAAGTTGGATTGATCAAACCACATTATCTAATTCAAAATATTGATAAAGACGATGTAACTTAGTACAAAAGTCCATGCCTAGATAAGATAAGCTGCATCAATATGTAAGAATACATGTGGCTGCGGTTTTTGAAGTGTGGGCAGATTCTGAGAGGCTCCTTTTCCCATCAGCTGTAAATGGGAATATCAAAGAAATGTTAGATTTCTGTTACCTTCCCTGTTGGTAAAACCATTTGCTTGCCACACTGTGATAAAGCTGAATGATGCAAGTTTTGAGGAAGAGAATGGATCTGATTCTGTTTCTCAGACTCTGTAAGAGCTTTGCTATTGATTTCAATAGTAATAGGATTCAGACTAATGCTGCAAAATCTCTGGCTTGTTTAGCCTATGAAAAAAAAACAGCTTTACAGCTCTCCATACTCCCTTAGGGAAACTATTCGCTCACCTCAGCTTGTTATGGAGTCAGAACCAGTGGAAACTTGCATCTGAAAGATGAGTGGCCCTTCCCCCTTCAGGGACTGAGCCCCAGAGGACATGTTTGCACCTTGCTGGGACCCCGGTGCTAATGCTTCTTGACTGGGCGCAAAATCGGAACAAGCCCTGGACTGGGCACCGGGCTCATTAGCCCTGCTTCTGGCTAGCTGGCTGCGTGGGTCACTTCTGGTGTGGTGCCAGGTGCTTCCAGGAGCCAAGTGGTTAGCTTTGCCCAGCACATTTGGCAGTGGCACAGAGATCTGTATTAGAGGTCCATGCTCTGCAGGATGGACGTACACTTTAGAGATGAAATAAATAGCCTAGAAACATTAGTCATTCACCCCTCAATTTGCGTGGTTAGTGAGCTCCTTCAGATGTGCATGGGATCTGGGCAGTATTTTCCTTCCCTTTTGCTTTCTGTGATTGTGCTGGGTAAATGTGGCTTTCTTCAAAATCCATAGCTTCCCCCTCCATAGTATCAGTTCACTCTGTATGTAAAGAGTGTATATGTTCACTCTAAATGTATGTAAATAACATACATTTAACAGCCTAGGAGAATCCTCTTATCTGTATAGTGCTTTCCTAGAGTCTTTAAGTATATTGATTAGAAAAGGTTTATGTTTCTGTTATGTTATATTAATCAAGAAGGAGTCCAGAATGAAGGGCATAGCATAGTCAGATCCTGCTGTGAGGTGAAGTGCAGAAAAGGGTATTCCATTATTTAGAAAGAGGCTGGGATGCACATATAGCATCCCAGGTTGGTGTAGATTACAGGATTACCCAGTTTATGTTCCTTGCCCATGCCAAGCCTGGTTCTTCTTGCTTTAACCTTCTTTGACCTCAGTAGAGTTAAAGCAGGAGGGAATTAAAATCCTGACTTGTAACCTACACCAACATTTGTGTTGTAGCAAAATTTGACCCCTTAGCATGTAGAAAACATGCAGATGAATTTTTTTATTACTCATTAGCTTTTTAGCAGCTCAGTTGAGGTCTAAATTGTAAGTTTTCAGGAGTGGCAGGGAAGCAGAGTTCATGCATACAATTTTGATTTTACCTAATTAAAAGACAGACCTGCAGGGCAGAAAAATCAAAATAAAAGAAAAACTGGGGTCCAGGGTTTAAGCTGGGATCCAGCCAAATACAGTGTCACAGAGCGGCACAAGGAAGGCAACTCCCATAAAGGGGAAAGCCAAGCTGCACCTGGGAAGCATGTGAAGCACTGTTTTCTCCTCGCGCAGCCCCACCGCTCTGCACAGCTACGTTAGAGCGACTTCCCCCTCTGCTGCCGGGGGTCCAACCAGCCGTCGCCTCCTCCCCCGGCGCTGAGCCGGGGCGCCCAGGCACGCGTACGAGGGAAGCATGCCTGCAGCTGTTGCGATGATGCCTTCATCGCCGGCTGCCGGCTGCGGACCCCTTTGTGCCTCTGGAGTTCCCCGTCTTCAGTGACCACCTCCTACTTCCTTCTATGTCAATCAAGAATGAGTGAGGCAGCATTTGGCATTTTGCATGTGAGCATCTTCAGTATTTCATGCTGTCAGACTAGTTTTTGAGAGGCAGTGGCTTAATTAATATGCGGAGGCCAGGCTTAGATTGGAAACCTTTATGCGTTACATCCATCCTTTTGGTACTCACAGCAATCAGTATTGTCACACTGAACTTGCGTGTTTTTTCTGTGTATCACTTCCTACGTGCTTCCTCCCTTTAGCATTTAAAATGCCCACTGCCTCCTTTTTGTATTGAAGACAAGGCTTCACGTCTCCTGGGAACTGAGTGAAAAGCAAAGTTAGTGTCACTTGCCTTGTCTGCAGGTACATGTATTCGTCTGCACTCACACTGTGCAAAGTTTAGGTACGGGATACATGGGATTGCTATTTTGAATTTGAATACTGAGCTAGTTTCAGCAACTTCCTGTAACAATATGCTTGTCAGACCTCTGAGACTACTGCCAATAGCAGTGAGGCCATGCTACAGAGCTGAGGTGGACTGACTTGTCCAGGAGTGGAGGAGAGGACATACCCTGGGGACAGAGCAAGGGAGCCTGGTCTGGGAGCAGGAAAGGGAAGCTTGCAGGATGGGAATGGCACAGGGACTGTCACGAGGAGCTGGTGCAGGTACAGCAACCCCAGATGGATTGCCAGGAAACATTACAGGTCAGAACTAAGGGCATATTAGCAGATGCATGTGCAGGAAGGAAGCTTTAGTCCGTGAAATCATTTTCTTGCTTGCATGCACAGCATTCACTCAGAAATATAAAGATAAAATAATCCCTTGGCTTTCTGCATGCCATATTCTTGATGTTTCATTCATAGCTTTATAGGCTTCTTCAAATATTCATGTATCATATCATAAGTGAAAGAGAGGAAAAATACTTCTTATGCAGGCTCGAAAGGAAACAGGGAAAAAATAAACTCAAATCCCAGAGCTCTAGAATAACAGTTTTAAAATACATGAGGAAAGAGTGATTTTTTTTTTAATAACCACTGTAGCTTAGGGGCCCAGCAATATTTCATTATATTAAATTTGAACACCGAATCGACACATATTGTACTAATGGTTGTAATTGCAAAAATGCAAATTAAATTTTCCCACGTTGTCTGAGGGACCAGAAGACCCAGGGGAGAGCAAGGAGACTACAAGAATCATGGAGCTGTGATAGCACAGAACTACAAGGAGAGTCAGATTAGCTCTACAACAAGCAGACCCAAAACTCACTGACAAAGCTTTGTGAGAGCAGGAGGTTATGTAGGCAGAGCAAATATCCTGTTGCTTCTTCTGGCTCTGTAGCCATGCTGTTTGCTGCAGGATTTGTTCATGACTGTATTCCCCAAAGGTTTTAACCCTCAAAAGGATTGACTGAAACATTAGAGATGCTCAGCGAGCGGCCTCTTCCCTTCCCTTCAATCTCCTTTCACTGTTTCTGGTACCTGTGCACATGGATGAGTGTGTTCTCCTGAGTGCCCTCAGTGTTTTCTGCTGAGGTGATCATTAGGTTGATTAAGACAGTTCCTAGGTTCTAATAGAGATACAGTGAGTTCCAAGGCTCGTTGCCTGCTTGTAACCCTCCTCTTGCCAAATATACATGCACATTAATATATATAGACACAGAAGGACACTGAGAACTGCTGCCAGGCTCCACAGTGTCTCGGGGTTGATGTGCAGGGCCACTGGCATTTCCTTCATAGTGCCAGAGCATGTGGCTGATCTTGAGGCTCTTCTCAGTCTGAATGAGAAGGTATGCTCATGAGTGGTGTCTAACAGAGCACAGAAGAGACTGTGAGCCAGGACCCAGGATTACTTTTCTTGGCTCTGCCACTGATGTGCTGTGTGACCTTTGACGAATTGCTTAGGAAATCACTTTCAAACCAGCATAGATAAAATTAGGTACCTCTGTAAAAGTACCTGCTTATCAGAGGCCTGAACCAGCAAGCCTTGGTAAATTAGCACTTTTGGAATCCAGCCCACTTCTGAGTTTGCAAAATGTTCCCTTTAGCCTCTCTTTGCTTGTTTCACCATCTGTCAGATGGGGATGCTAATACTGACTCAGTCTTTGTACAGAGTTTTGAGCTTCTGAGACTAAAAGTGCATGATAATAAGTGTTAGTAATTACAATACCATTGTGGCACACAAACAAGTCTTCAGACACCAGTTTGCTGTTTGAAGGACAGGTAAAAGTCAAAGCTAAGCCACAGAGCTGGTGCTTAGCCTCTCTCAAAGAAGGTTTGATATTTTTTCCATGTGATGCTTTATGCAGACTCTATTATGGTTAGTCTGAAACTTGGATGTAGGTCATGGCTTTCTAGGGATATCACCTAAGAGATATCCAGTAGGATGTTTCTTTGTGATGTTTTTGGGGAGTAGGGAGATCAAGGCAGAAAAGGCTCATGGAACCGCTGTTCAAGCCAGCCAGAGGGCTTTGTTATGCCTTTATGGAAAGTCAGAGTAAAGTTGTTCCTTACAAGACTCTTTTCCTTCCTCCATCCCAACTCATGTTCTGATCCCACAGGACCATGCAGTTACATTGACTGTGTAGATGCAGTTGCATCCTGCTGCGGTGCCATTGCACAGCCCATGCCCGTGCAATATTGCCAGGCAGACATGCAACTGGGATCAGAGAGACCTGTGAAGACTCAAAGCAGTGATGCTTTATGCTTACCTGTACTCCAGCTTGGCACCCTGAATCTCTGTGAACGGTACCTGTGGGATGCAGGGTAGGCCCAGGCAAGTCAGGACATCCCTGGAGGGTCCTGGGGATGGTGCATGGCAGCATTACCTCCTGCTCTGTTTCATGCTAGTCCTGAGGCCAGCACCCACTTTATAAATACCTTCCCCCAACAAGCTTCTTGACGAGCTCCCCATCATCCTTGGCCTTCCTGTCTCTTCTTGGCCGCACGAGTGACTAGCAACACTGCATCGGTTTTCCAAGAACCTCCTGGTTTTGCCAAGTCTTCCCTCCACAGCCATGAACTCCTGCCTGAAGCAGGGACACCTCCAATGCCTTTGGGTCAGGTTGGGTCATGTCAGGCCCTGATGGCAAGCGTAATTGTCTCCCCACACTTTTCCCCTCCCTTCCCTGCTACTCCCCTCCCACATCCCATCCCTCTGCCTTTGCTCATGGGAGCAGGGGGATACTTTTGGGACCCAGAGCCTCAGTGCTCACCTGTTCTCTCCAGCCTCATTTCCATCTTGCTGCTGCTGGGCCTGCTCACCAACCTGCACCTAGCATGTGGCTACAGAGAGCTCGCACACTGCATTAAGCCACATTCATTGCTCATTGAAAATTACCATCTGCAAAACAGCTTTTACAGCTCTTCTCACTGGGATATTAACTTTTCCCCTGTTTTCTTCTTTCTTCCTGTCTTTCTTTTGTTCTTCTTTCCCCACAGCTCTACTGCTCACTCAAGGTAAGACTGCTTTTCTCCTTTTCCTCTACCTTCTTTGACTCTGTTTTCGTCTTCTTCAGTCAGGCAGACTGAAGAATGTCTAGCAGAAAGTATTTAAGAGCAATGTATTAAGAACATTGAAGTGATTGATATGTAAAAGCCTTCCTCAATTTCTAGAATTTTGCTGCACTTTTGGGAAATGACCTCACCAGGATTGCAAAGCAGAACATGTAGTTCAGGCTAATTTGGGGTAATCATTTTACTAGCTCTCTCCAGGCAGCTCTGGTGCTTTGGTTGTCCTGAAGCACCTAGGAGCTGCAGGAGTTTGCAATAAACTTTGCAGGAGACAATGGTACCTGTCAGCCTGGGAGGGTGGTGCTGGGACCGGCGTGGTAGCACTCCAGGAGCCCCTCCTGGGGCATGGATGTGATGTTACCTGCATCAGGTGATAGTGGTGGTTTTCCAACTGTCCGAGTGCGGCAAGGTGTTTGTGACAGCGCTGTGCAGCGTGATGCAGGGCCAGACCTGCCTCTTCCCATTTAAGAGTCTGGTAGCAGTCCTGCCCCTAGCCATAGTCCTGCCTCATCGCTGTGCTCCAGCAATGCACTTAAATATTTTTCACACCCTTTCCATCTGAGGGGCAACACCACACAGAAATGTGCCAAATGTGAGGGCAGTATTACGAGGATGTGGAGAAAATAAACACCATTTCCCTCCTCACCCTTAGCACTGGCTCAGCACTCTTCAGTTCCTTTCCATGTGGCAAGATTTTACATTTATTAATACTGAATCCTCCTTCATTGCCTGATATCTCCATTATTTTGGTCTCTCTTGATCACATTGCGGTATGATTTATGTTTCCTGTGTTTTTCTTATTCCTCCAGTCCCAGATATGATTATAGTTGAATTTGCACCAAAGAAACATTTGTCAAAAGATTAGGCCCAGCATGCAGAGCACAGAGAGGACCTTGAATCTGGCAGATTTGTAAACTGAGTTGAAAAATAAAACCCCAAATGTAGAAGTTCTGGGTCCTGCATGGGGCTGCAATGATGAGGCAGCAGTGCTGCTTGCAGACTGAGCTCCAGCATCAGAAGCCCTCTTGCAAGAGCTCTGTAACCCTTTGGGTCTCCATAGGCTACAAAGTTTACTGCAAGTCTTTGATCTATGTGAAATTAAGGCATTGTTGATGTATGTTCGCATGCCTGAGCTGTGCTGCAAATCACAGGAACACTCTCTCTGCTGTGCAAGTTTCAGTTTCTACTGTTTTTAAGGTGTGTGCTAAATCTGCTGTCCAGAGGATGGCTTGAGCCCATAGTATATTGAGCTAATTAGGAAATTGCTAGTGGCAGGCAGAAGTCCCAGGTTCCCTAAATATCAGGTTAGAGTATTTGTGGAAAACTCCTCTGACCACTTTAGATGTTTTTCTTTGTTACTTCTTCAGGTCCAGGAGGACTGAAATTAAGTCGAGCACAGCCTTCTTCACAGTAATTTCATTGCTTTAATTCAGTCGCTGCCTAATTTGATCAGAACCTCAGGAACCAAATAATTTGTATTAGAATAATGTGATTTTCACTCTCTGTTGTGATCCAAACTGATTGCTTCTGGCAGGTATTATTGGATAATGTCGTCACCAGCTATAGAAAGTCCCTTTTCAGTTGAAAAGGAAAAGGCCGTATCTCTGCCTGTGAGGAATGGGGAAGGTCCCTGGGGTGCGAATCCCCTCCTACCACCCCTCTTTCCCAAGCTGATTGGAGTGCCCTACCTGCCCAATGCCATGCGCTTGGCCTGTGGTTTGGGCTTGCAGCACTCGGACTGGGTGCACCGTTAAAGCCAGCTGCCAGCCCAAATGCTTGCAAGGCTATGCGTGCCATCCCACCACCGAAACACATGCTGGAGTGTCACTCAGCAGCAATCACGACTAATAAGCAGAGATAGAAGTGACGTTCTCATTTAGTCTGTGTCATGTTAGATTTAGATTACAGAGAAACACAGGAATCTTTGTAAAAACTGCATTATTGAACATTTCAGTGGATTCTGTCAGTCCCTCTCCTCGTCCCTCCCTCCCAGGAGCATCTCACATGACCTTTTCCCAGGCAATGCCCCATTTCCCTTTGGCTGCCTCTCTCAGACCTGGCTCTGCAACAGAGTGACACCTTTGCTCTGTCCTAGAGCCACCTTTAGAGTTTTTCTAGAGGTCTCCAATTTCTACAGTGTTTCAAACAGTGGCATGTGCGTACATGTTCGCACACACATGTGTGCAAGCATTTCACATCAGCCACATCTGCCCCTAGGAGCCAGTAGCCCTTACAACTCAGATTTCTTCTCTCTCCCACCCTCAAAGCGGAGCACGACCCTGTGGCGTTTGCCCCATGTTTGGCACCTCGGCTGCCAACGCAGCCCCAGATCGTATCACTAGACCATCCTCTTTGCAGGAGCCCTCAGACCCTGACTGCACTGCAGGCGCATAGATGCCTATGGACAATTCCCAATCCTGTGTTTTAGCTCTACGTTAGCCTTCCCCTCATGAATGTGTAGAGTTTCCCAGTTGGCGTTAAGGACACTGGGGCATGTATACTGGATGTATCACACCTCAAAAATAGCTTTCGAGGCTAAGTAAGCAGATTCCTTCCTGTTTAGAAAACAGCACAAACTGTTGGTGCTTGTGGGTGTGCATGTGTTTCATTAAAGGGCATATCAGTATGCTAACCTCAAAAGCCAGAGTGTCTTTTAGCCAGCAGTCTTCCCCAGTTGTGACTGATGGATTGACAGCACTCTGGAGAGAAGAACTCATTCAAGCTCAATGTTTACTTTGTTTAGCTGGGATTATATTTTATTGAGCTGCAACAAAAATCCCATTTTAATTGTTGCTTTAATTTCTTCCTAGCAGCACAATCCCCAGAAGGGGTGACCTTCATGCAGATACATGCCCACTCTAGAAATGGATAGCTCAAGGGTTGGAAATGGCCTCCATAGCATGAATACATTGCTGGGTTTAATCCAATTTATTCAGCAAGTGACAGAGAATACAAACTGGTCTATGGCTGTTTGGTAATCTTGCAGCATTTCCTAGGTGATAGGTATCTACCTCTCTAGCAGTATTATGGGCCTTTCTGTTGTCTGCTTCTGCACAGAATGTATGGTGGCCAGATTACCGCTGCAGAAATGATCTTTATCTAAGTTTGATTTATGATGTGTCAGGGGGCCGCAGGCAACATCCAGCTCCCGTTTGGTTTCACCTGATCTGAAGGCGTTTGAGCTAGCAAGCACTCATGTGCAGTACCTTCTGGGAGCAATACATCGTGTGTGAACACTGCTCTGTTTTCCCCTCTTCCCTGGAAGAAATACCAAGAAAGGGCCAATAATACCAAGAAAATCCTTACAGTAGTTTGATCCCAAGAAACTGTTTGTCACGTGTAGATCTAAAAGCATTTTGCAAATAGCAGCAAATGAAGTCTCAGGCTGCCCCTGTAGGAGTGAGAGTCATTCTCATTATGTGGATGAGGAAGCTGAGGAATGAGCAAGAAAGGGACCTGACCAAGGCTGCAGACCTTGTGAGTGGCAGAGCTATGACGGGGTGCTGCTGACCCTCCTTTGCCTGTTCTACCTTGCCCGTCTGAATTAACTCTGAATGGGACAGAATAACTCAGAATCAGAGCACAGAGTGATTTAACCAGAAACTTCTCGTTGTTTCCTGCAAGGAAGTGTTGGGTCTGGCACCCAGCACACGTGAAATATGGCCATTGCTACAGTCTTCCTCATTTCTCCCATCCAACCTTTGATCTTATCATCCGACCTGCTTGTCTCCCCTACTTATAACATCTCCTCTCTGATCTGTGAGCAACCTGGAACGAGGAGCAGAATATATTTATGCAGTACCTGGTGCAGCAGGCCCCACTTGCCTAACCTTAGCAAACTGTGCGCTCTGCTGTGGTGTAGGTGCATTGCTAGCGCCCGATGCTAGCACACACCTATGTTCCAGCACTGGAAGCATGATGAGGACTCCTCCTTCCCCACCTTCCCCTTTCCAGGGAGGAGGTGGAGGCAGCCCAGGAGGCCCTGGCAGGTTCCTTTTCTTGCCTGGCATATCCAGACCTTATCAGGCTTAATCGGGGTTGACAGATGGAAGTCCAGGGTGCAATCTGCATTGAAATGTGGGTACTCATGCTGATACAAACAGATATCAGGACTAGTTAATAATTAAGCTGCAGTTTGGCAGCATTCACCTTGACAGGCTTGACCTTCCAAATTAAAACTCTGCCTTTTCTTCCCCACTGCTTTTAATTTATTTATCACAGCTCTTGACAGTCGTCTTCAATGCCTAACACACCTGGATGGATGTAGGTAGGACAGAGCAGAAGTCCTCTACTGATGCCCTGTCTCTGCTTCCTGGAGGACTCCTCTAGCACCCCACCTCTACACCCATTTCCTCACAAGTTCAGAGCCTCCAGTCAGAGCAGTCTATGTGAGAATGTGCTCCAAATTTTCTGCAGAGATAGCACCATCTTGCAGCTGTGAGTGCAAGCTCATGTACTGTGCCTGCTGGCTGAAGTGCTTCCTTGAAAGGCAGGAGCTGTCAGTTTAAATCTCAAATTGATGAGCAGTTGGACCCAAGTCCCTATTTTCCTGTCTGAGTTCTCTACCTTGTACATGGTTATACAGGACATACATACATTTCTGAGCACTTGTCTAGCATTTCAGACCTTTTAGGAAACTCTGGTGTTAAGGACAGCTAATTTGTGACCTCTTAAGAGCTGCAGAGGAGAAACACCTCTGACTTCTCACAGGGTTCAGGGATCTGCACTGAGAGCAGGGTGGGAGACTTCCATCCTTCCTGGCCCCATTGGCCAGTGGCTCAAGAATGTGCTACAGCGATGCCATTTTGTAGCAAAGAGAGAAATGAGATGTAGAGAAATGAATGAGGAAACCAGGAGCAGGACTAGGATCTTTCTCTCTAAGGGTGTCCCATGTAGCTGGTTGCAGAGCCAGTCTCCTTTTTGGTGGGTCTTCTCCTGCCTTCACATCCCCTGCATTTCTCTGTGCAAGTGGGACAGGCCATGGCATACTCACTTATCACCAGAAAGTGGTGCTTGGGAAAAGTAGTGTAGGAGCAACCTTTATGGTTATGTCTGTACTAGCAAATGAAAAAGGCCAGGAAGTGTCTTCTGGTCTTAAGAGCAAGCAGCAGGGCACTGCCTGCTTCCATACCAGTAGACTTCCTCTACTATCTCCAAAATGGAGGCCATTATTGCTGCTGCCTCTGGGAAAGGCTCCCTACACTGTGCTGGCCTCCAAACCAGGTGTAGGTGTTGGTTGGGAGAGTGCTACCAGCCAAACCTCTACCAGGGAGCCTTCTAACAATTCGTAGCATAGCTGATTGAAGGCCAGTGCCTGAGCCCATGTCCTGGCCTTGGTCAGTTTGTTAGTACAGATAAGACCATAAGGCAAGGGCGCCGCAACCAAGCTGTCCTCTTGTCTGATGTGTGCACTGTCACTGGGATGTTGCCAGGGTTTGTGCCCTCTCAGCTGCTGTGGGTCTCTGCACACAGCACTCAACTCAGTTCTCAGAATCCTATGGGAACAGATAGAGCCAGCATGTAGGCCGGATGCAGGAGAGGCCAGTGGCTAGTGTTTTGCCGAGGCTGGCACTGATTAGTGCTACAGTGTTCAAGTTCCTGCACAGTAAGTGGGAAGAGGTGGCAGTTTCTTTGTGTTGCTCTTAGGAAGCGCTTGGCTCTTTGCTTTGATTGTATGGGGAGTGCAGGTTTGGGCAAGAGACACGTTAACTGGACCTCTAAGGTCATATAGCTTGTCCTTATTATCACAAATGTGACTGGCTTATCTTCAGAGGAGAATCAGCAGCCTGGCATGTGGCGTCTGTGTATCACTTGCATGAGTGATTTGTACAAAATGATACATGACTTATTAAACTATGTTTGTTTCTTACTTTAGGACAGAAACTCAGTGAAAATACAAGGATAGATTAAATATTTTCAGATTATCTTTAAAGTTTGCTAGGTTTCTATACTTTGCTTGGCAGGTTCTCTTTCCTGTTGCACATTTATAAATGTAAACAGCTTCTTTCATTCGGGAATTAATTTCCTTTTGTTTATTATTTTTAAGTTTCTTCTATTAGCATTTCTGTGAGACACTCTTCTAAGCTTACCACCATCCAAATGGATGGACAGAGCTTCAGATGTGTTGCCTATGCCTGTTCCCCTGCAGCTTGTTTGCAGCTAAAATTTGACAGACTTACCCTGGGAGTAGTAGTCAATCAACTGCCCCCATAGGACATCCTTGATGTGCATTGCTGGGCAAACATTTTTCTTGTCTCTGCGCTCCAGTTCCCCGTGCAGGTACTGCCTGATGACAGCAGGGCCTCCATTATTAATGTCTTAGTAGGCATGCTGTCAGCAGGCTGCTGGACTCTGTCACTGGTCAGCTTGTGCAGCTTAGAGCCCAGAGGTGCCTCTGGTGGCACATCTTCAACTAACAAGGTGCCCTCTGAAATAGTCCAAGTCACACAGCCATTTGGTACAGTAGCAAGTACAAACATCTTTAATTTGGTTGAGTGCCCAATCCCATGTTTGCTATACAAGCTTGCCAGAAGTCAGATCAGCCTTTTAGATGGTCTCTCTACTAGTGCTGCCACAACCATCCCAACTGATACCATAGTGTCTGACCAGGGCAGCCAGAGCTCTGTTTCCGTTCCTGGATATGGAAGGGTTGATTGCTTTACTCGCTCCTAGAGCTGCCTGGCACATAATTTCCATTTTCATCAAATCAGTAGCTGATCCACAAGTGACTTGAAGAGCCAACAAAGTGACCTGCCAACAGCTGAATATCTTGCTGCTGATGACTGACACAGGGGTATTCTGGTGTAGTCTGTCTGACAACCTCAGGCACACAGTCCGAAGAAACTGAGCAAGGTCTTGCACTTCAGAGGAGAATTTCAGAACTCACATTGTCCTATCTGGCACAGGTGCATAAAACAGCATGAATAAGGCAGGGTCTGAGCTAACTCCTTGTCTGATACTGCTCACTATGAGGAGAAAGATACATTCTCTAATGCATGTACTTACGGAAGCGTGTGAATTTCGGACTTTCCTAGCTGGCTAATATTTGCATGAGGCCCTATCTTGTCTTACAGTGTCAAAGACTAATCAGTTAAAGCTATACAGGGAGTGAAACTTTGTACTAAGGCTTTTCCTGGGTTTGTAAAGCCAGGGAAATTCTATCAGGTATTCCCATTTTTCTGGGAATCTCCTCTGATCTCAGACATTTAGTTTCTACATTGTACTACTGCAGTTATTGGGTAAGAGCCACTTGCTCTTGTCACTTCAGCTTGTACAGCGTAGGGCCTAAAAGTGCCTCTGGTGGCATGTCTTCCTGTGCTGCCAGCTATGACCCATAGTTTTTTTCTGATGCAGTTACTTCTCAGTGAAGGTTGTAGTAAGCCAGATTGTCACTGAGTTTGGGCTTTGCAACCTTATTGGGATAACTGCTGTGCTTTTCCCGCAGCTCAGCACTGTTAGCACACGTCAGCATGCTCTTGAGTTGTCTGCCAAACCGGACTGTTGCAGAGCGCTAGGCGCCTTGTCACCTGAGGTTAAGATTATGGTAGATCTCAGATAGGAGCAAGTGACATACGTGGTAATGCTGGGGAATGGGTGTGTAAGCACCTGCATTTTTAACAATGTATACACCTTGTGATCTTCCAGGTATAGACAGAGGCAGAGACTGGACTTTCTAGATCTCTTTCTTGGAAAAAGAGATATAGATTTCATCTAAATCCCTGCTTAAGTGGATATAGGTAACTTGAATCTTGCTCTTGATGATCATTAGTTCATGCCTCCAAATATAGCACAATACAGAACATTTTGTTCCAGGTTCACTCCTGTTTCTGCAGTTCTCCAGTTTAGCTGTTTCATCCCCTTGGATCACCTGGCCTTTGCCTGCAGTCGTCCTTTACGTCTCCTCTCTCATTCTGCATTGCACAGTTGCTGCCATCTTTTTCTCTGGGTGTTGCTGTTCTTCTGTCTATGTGAGGATTTGTAAACTTTTGGGGATTCTCACGTCCAAAGCACACTGTGTTCAGGCTAGACAGTGATGATTTTGATGAAATTCATTGATTTCAAATGATAGATATAGTTGTTTCTGCTTCTGTGATGAGTTATAGTAATGTCACCTGCCACAGGAGTTCTTATACATTTTATAAACTCTGCAGGTCTTACAAGGTTTACAGTCTTTGTAATCAATCTAGCAGGGTTGATGAGGAAAGGCAGAGTTTATAAATAGACTCCATGCAGAGTTTGCAATTTCTGTCTGCTGTTTGGTGAGGAGTATGAGATAGGCTGGAGTCCACATAGGATTGACGAACTCTGCAGCAATCCAGAGGTACCTAATAACATCTGAGGCATTACCTGTGGTGTAAACTCTGCAGGAAACCTTGACTACATATGACTCAGTGCTCAGCCAGAACAAGATGCACTTCATTTTTGCTACCGCCCCGCTTTCTGCAGAGCTCCCGTGCAGGCTTAGCTAGGTGGTATGCTGCAATTCGATAGCCCAAACTGGTCAGGCAGAAGGAAGTCACGAGAAACCCAACTTCTTTCTTTTTAGAAAGCCTGACACAGGTAATGATTGACTCACATCTTCATTCCCTAGATGTTTTTCTTTGTAAGCACAAAGATCTTGACATTCTTAATCACTGTTAATAAAAGAGGACAGTCCTCACTGATTTGCAGCTGCCTCCGCCACAGGGATGGGTCTCTGTCCCAGGAGGCAGCTACCAGTATATACTTCTTGCAGCAGCATCCTGAGTCTTTGGAAAAGAGTAGTGGTGGTACCCACAGCCTACATCCTTTCAGACCTGTGATCTTCCTCCTACACAGGACTACCTCTATGTTAGTGACCAGTGGCACAATCTTCAGCTACTGGCAGGTCACTTTGTTCCCTCTGCAAGCCACTTGTAGTCAGCTACTGGCTGACTGGCAGAAGGTAACTTGCGCTGGGTGATATCATTCAGGTAATGAATTCTCAGCCTTATACTAGCCCAGTGAATCTTTTCCACCTGGGCAAATATGTCTTGCTGAAGCACTTCTGTCTGCTTCAAGCCCTTCCTTTTCTGGTTTGCTAGTACTGTCCCTGAAGGTGCTCTTGGTTTCTCTGCTAGTGCTTCCACCTGCTGTGAGGTTTCTGCTTTGTCCCAGCAAGAACAACTCTCTGAAACAAAATCCACCCCTGTCTAGTTGCTATCCTCAAACTAAATGTAAAATTAGGAACCAAGATTTTTCAGCCAGTTCCCTCTCCAGTCCCACAGTTGTGCTATATCTACTCACTGACTTACTATTTCACCTAGATGTTAGCAATGGCCCTCCCACCAAGAGCCGTGCTGTACCATACTACGTGGTGTCAGAGCACTGGTGGGATGCTTTCTTACAACACCTGACCCTCAAAACTTATTCATACTTCAGACATCTGGCACTGAAGTGTGTGCAGAATATCTGTAGATGAGATACTCCTCTCTTCAAACTTGTCTTCCTGTGCTTTGGGCTCTCTTCATCAGGCAGGTGTTGTATTTATTGGATTTTAGAGAGCAAGTTTCTCATATTGATCTTCACTGCTTTATACATGCACCCCCAGCTTAATGGAACCTGTATCTGTGGAGTCAGTCCAGGAGAGCACTTGTACATGAGTAAATACATTTGCCCTTGAGATCTGATATTTATGTCCTTCTGAAGCATTTGTGTTCCTGTGTGATGATACAAAACCCAGCGGGAAGGCAAAGAAAAAAAGGGATACAAAGATAACACGTCCAACCTTCATTTGCTGTTCTTACCCCACCCCCTTGGCACATGCCTGCACCTGGGTGTACGGGTGGGAGAGGAGACATTGGTCATGGCTAAGGCCAGTGCCAGAGTACCCTTCCTCCAGGGTGCTCCCTCCTGTCCAGGTAACCAGAATGTCCATGGCACCTTGCTGTGTTTGCCCTGGGCATCAGCAAGATGCATCTGTCAGAGGGCTGTCTCTGCATGCTGTACCTCATGGGCAGCCCTGTAGGACACCTTCACTGCCTCAAAGTGAGCTTCCACCAGCCTGCGAAACTTAGCTTTCTTCCAGCAAAAATTAAAAATCCAGTAATGTGAAGACAAAAACTCACTTGGTCCCTGGCTTATTTCTTCCCACTCATTTTTTTTCCAAATGATAAGAGTCTC
This sequence comes from Rhea pennata, assembly GCF_028389875.1. Classification (NCBI taxonomy): domain Eukaryota; kingdom Metazoa; phylum Chordata; class Aves; order Rheiformes; family Rheidae; genus Rhea; species Rhea pennata. The sequence goes on along the minus strand of NC_084667.1, from coordinate 13,240,981 downwards.
ACAGGAAATGCACAGTGTGGCAAAAAAATACATACACACACACACACACACACACACACAGAGAGATGTGTGTGCATGTGTGGTTGTGAGTGTATATGTAGATCTGAGATTCTATCTCTTTTTCATTTGAAACCAGAAAATATACCAGAACATTTAAGCTAGGCTGTCTAAAAGGACCCTTGTGACAAATGGTAAAAAGAAAAGGTACTTCAGTCTTACCAAAGATGTGGCTGCTGAAGGGGTAATGGGAGGGTGTATGTTATCCAAGTAAAGAGCTCCAATGCAGGCTGAAGAAACATGCTTTCTCTTTTCTTTTTTGATCAAAACCATATTTTCATATGTTCTTGGTGATTAACTGATATATGGAAATCTTTGTCCTTTCTTGTCTGTAGTCTGACATTCCACCATAGTAACCCAAATCTCTGTGTGAACCCAGCAAGCTGTGAAGGTGTTGCACAGTGCCCTGTGCTCAGGCAATCCAGGGAAGCCCCTGTGTGGTGTTTCCCTAGAGCCTGAGAGATGCTCTCTGCAGCTTAGTATTGACCTTGCTTTCACAGAAGTGGCTGACAGGAAGCTAACGGTTGAAGAGGAGGAAGCCAAGAGGATCGCAGAGATGGGCAAACCCATACTTGGCGAGCATCCCAAACTAGAAGTCATCATTGAGGAGTCCTATGAGTTCAAGGTCAGTAGTTGTCCCAGGGGTCCTCCAAGGAGGGAAATTCCTGTGTAACTGAAGACCAGTCATGGAGGGCAAGACCAAGGAGGCAGGAGGTAGCAGTGTGTATGGGAAAAGAGCAGCTGAAAGACTGTGTATGTGACACAGTACAGGGCAGGAGAAGTCTACAAGAAATGACAGAGAAGTAGCTGGTGGAAAACAGAGGTTAAGGGAGAAACACAAGTGATTCCTCCTATTGGAAGCAGAAGAAGTTAGCATGAGGGGGAGACAGGTGCAAAGGTGTCTCTAGTGAGACAGGGGTGAGGAAAGGTGAGACCCTGGTTGAAAGTAAGCCATACCAAACAAGTGGACTGTGGCTGAGGTATAGGACAACCTGTCCCATGTGAAAGTGGACATGAATCCAGCCATGGCCTCATCTGGCTGGTAGGAGAGTGTCTATGGCACCTGTCTTTGGGAAAGAAAGAGGCCTCCTCTGGGCACTTTTGAGATTAGCCTTGACTGCTAAGACTTGGTACACTGGCTTAATCTTCTGTGTCTTTGTTCCCATGACAGAGCACTGTGGACAAGCTGATTAAGAAGACAAATCTGGCTCTGGTTGTAGGGACACATTCCTGGAGGGACCAGTTCATGGAAGCCATTACTGTCAGTGCAGGTGAGCGGAAGATCAGCAGTCCACTGATTACAACAGCATGTACAGTCTAGAATTAGGTCTGTTAGACTCAGAAGCCACTGGAGACAGCATCTGCCTGGTCAGTTATGTTCAGCTGTTGCATGCAAAGTGGTCATCAGCTAAATCAGTCCAAGGAGCTCATTAGCTCCAAATATGCTGGCCTTTTGAAGATAGGGAGTCCAGGAGATCTTGACTGGAAAAAACATTCCCTGAAGGCCAATTTTCAGACACAGTACTTGTAAAGACTTTGCTCCTTCTGCTTTAATGATCTAATAACCAGTGCAGACTGCAGAATCCCGTCCTTGGTCACGGTGCTGGATGCTGGTGTGCTTGATGTTGCCCTTTTAAAATATCTCCTGCTGCTGGAAGTTTTCCAGACTGGCCTTGCCTCACGGGGAGTCCAGCTGGGGCCCAGGTGCTAAGCTCTGCCGCACAACAAAGCCTTACAGAGGCATCGGAAGGGTCCTGAGACTTGTGGACTGTTGTCCATGCACCCTGGGAAAGCTCACAGCTTCCAGAGCCAGGCAGCCTCAGAGCTGACATTTTAGAGATGTCGTGCCATTAGTGATATTCAGGCTCTCCAGCACATTTGTTGACCTCTCTCTAATTGTCTGGCATCTTCCAAGAAGGACTGTTTTTCACCCAGCCATAAGTGCAGCAAGCAGGCAGGTAGCTGAGCTGGAACTCAGCTTGTGCCAGTGGCCACAAAGGCTTCTTCTGACATGAAAGAAGAGACACAAGGTATTTAGATTTCTTCTTTCTAGCAATAAAGTGAAACTGGCTCCATGGAAACAGTAACTCCTTCCTTGGAGTAATATTCTTTCCCAGGCCTGTTTCCCTCTTTCTTCTCGCTCCTTCTCCTTCCCTCTACCCTGTGGTTCCTATCTGCTTTCTCTTTCTTTGTTTTATTTTCTTTGTCTGGTATCTACCTATCCAAAGTCCACATTTCCTCTCTTCTTATTGCTTGAAATGTGAAGCACAACTCCACTTTCTGCACCTGATTTTCTAGCCTTTCATGTTCGAAAGCATGCTCAAAGCTGCTTTCTGGGTTTCTAACTAGGACCTATGCTGCTGCTCCATGCAGAGTCCCATCAAGGGGCTGAGCCTTAAGGCCTCTGAGCTTGCACAGAGCAGGCTCACTCACACTGGGACAGGCAGAAACAAACCCACATGAGCTCAATCCTCTTTCATTAGTGATGTTTTGTGATTCAGTTTTGTTTTGAGAAAAAGAAGACCTGGGGAGGAGCTGGCAATCTCTGTACTGAAGAAATGGGCCTCATTGTACAGCTTCAGATATCTGAATAAAACAAGCAGGACATCTAGCCTCAGGGGATGACTTGGCCCACTGAGTTAAGGAGGGAGCCCCTCCAAGAGACTGCACAGCTGCTGCTTGTTATACCCTCGTACAGATGAGGGTTCTTACTACAGCCTTGCAGTTAACAGCCCCTGCTCTGGGTTTAGGACTGAGAGACTGTGTCATTCCAGTTTTCCTAATTGCAGTCATTATTCAATTCAATTCTATAAACTTCTACTATTTTCCCCCAAAATTTCACTTACCTGTGTGACTTAGTGAGTTGCATAGATTAATTATATACTACATAACTGTGGTATATATATGTGACACATGGGTGCTTGACTGCCCTTCCCTGTTTTCAGGATAGGGGTTGGGTTGCTGTGGTGATAAATATGGCCATATCCTCTGGGTACTAGGATAACATTAGGACAAGAGGAGACAGTTCTGTTTTCCAATCCACTTCCCAGCAGCCAGCACCACATCAGGGCCTGGGACCCTGGGGTCTGGCTGTGCAGGTCCTGCCATGCTTGGTGTGTTCTGGTGCAACACAGCTGGGGCACAGGATGGGCGGCCTTGCAGGAGCCCTGTCATGAGAGCTGGCCCTCTCCTTTCACTTTGTTTGCAGCGGGCGATGAAGATGAGGATGAGTCTGGTGAGGAGCGCCTGCCATCCTGTTTCGACTACGTGATGCACTTCCTGACCGTCTTCTGGAAGGTGTTGTTTGCCTGTGTGCCCCCCACGGAGTACTGCAATGGCTGGGCCTGCTTCGTCGTCTCCATCCTGATCATCGGCATGCTAACCGCGGTCATTGGAGACCTCGCCTCCCACTTCGGCTGCACCATTGGCCTCAAGGACTCAGTAACTGCCGTTGTGTTCGTAGCCTTCGGCACCTCCGTACCAGGTGAGGAGGCCATGGGGGAAGGCATGGGGCTAGGAGGAAAGTTGCCTTCTTCATGCTCCACAAGCCCCCTGGGTGGCGGGGGCTTGGTGCCTGCTGGCTGAGCCTCCCCACAAGCCCACCAAGCAGTACAAGACCAATGTGCTGAGGAAGCTGTATAAGCCAGCAGCACGTGAAGCCCAGGCCTCCTGCTGTTCCCAGTTGCCCCACTGACTGTGTCCTGGCCTTCTGCACAGGCAGTCCCATCCCACCTGAGGTTGCAGAGGCTGCCCTCAGGCACCATCACTGATAGATGCCCCAGCACAAAGTCCTTTGGGGCTGGGGAGCAGCTACCTGAGCCCACTTAGTGTAACTCTGCTGGAGGCATCCCTCGTGCTTCAGGAGAGACCATCTCCCCTTTTTCTCTTCTACTTGACTGTCCCCTGCGGTTCATGTCACCCTCCTTTTTGGGATACGAGGCTTGAGCAAAGCTTGAGTCTGGGCTCCCACTTCCTCCCGCTCTCCTGCTTCCCAGACAAGCTCTCTGGGAAGCAGCCTTTTAGCTGGGACATGGGTTAGGCTGGGAAGTGACTCTCTGTTCACGGGCAAGGTCTGCACCTGCCTCCGAGCATTCATCCCTACTCAGTGTCGGCAAGGGGGTCTCAGCCACATCATGGGGTAGGTGAGCCGCTGAGGTATGTGGTGTTGGAGGTGAGCACCAGGAGGATGTACCCCGAGTAGGAACCTCAGCCAGAGATGGACTTGGAGCAGGAGCTAGCTGCCTGGCACTCTCCCACCACAGAAGGCAGTGGAAAACATGAGTTGGGACCCATTCCTTTTTCCAGTATCACACTTTGAACCCCCCAAGTGAAGGGTTGGCCATTTTTTCCTGTTGTACCCCGCCCAGCGACATGGGCTGTCTCACCGTGAACCCTGCCGCACGCCCTCCTTCAAGAGTTGCTGTTAACTGTTTCTCCCTCTTCCTCTCCATTGCTAGACACTTTCGCCAGCAAAGCAGCAGCCATCCAGGACGTGTACGCCGACGCATCCATCGGCAACGTCACAGGCAGCAACGCTGTCAACGTCTTCCTGGGGATCGGGCTGGCGTGGTCGGTGGCAGCGATCTACTGGGCCTCGCAGGGGCAGGAGTTCCAGGTGTCAGCAGGCACCCTGGCCTTCTCCGTCACCCTCTTCACCATCTTTGCATTCATCTGCATCAGTGTCCTGCTCTACCGCCGGCGGCCACACCTTGGAGGGGAGCTGGGTGGCCCCCGGGGCTGCAAACTGGCCACAACATTGCTCTTCGTGAGCCTGTGGCTACTGTACATCCTCTTCGCCACCCTGGAGGCCTATTGCTACATCAAGGGGTTTTAGGCGGTGGAAGGACGGTGCTGCCGGGGGGAGGCATCCCCCTCCTCCGTTACCTCACTGGACACCAGTCCTCAAAGCGCGGTTTCACCAGAAGGGACAGCTGTCAGTCAGGTTCCGCCGTTGCCCAGACAGTCGGACGGCTGGGCGTCGAGAAGGGCAAAAAAATCATATAGAACAAATGAACAAAAAAAAAATAAAAAAAACACAAACCCTTCCAAAATCAGACAAAAGCAAAGAATGCAACAATGGCAAGTGTTCAAATAAAACAAAACAAAATAAACCCACCCACTGATCCCACTCGATGAAATTCAGAAATTTCAGCCATCTTCAAAGGTCACATCTTCTGTAGGTTCTTGCTTCCTTTTTTCCCTGAAAATCCCTCCATTGTAAGGATATATGTAACTTTTTTTTTTTTTTTTTTTTTTTTAATGCTTTGGGAATTGCAGAAGTCTAAGCAGGAATTTTAATTTTTTTTTTCTTTTGCTTATTGCTTTTAGGTTAGGGAGGGGGTATATTGCTTTTTTTTTCTTTTTTATTACTTTAAGGTGAAAATGTTAAGAATTTAAAATCAAAAGCTTCAAGCTGCCATTAGTGTTGGAACTGAACATATGTATTTTTTGAAGCCACAAAAACCAGTGACACAGTCAGAGAACTTCACTATTACCATTTCTTCCCCCACCTCCTTCCATTTCTTTCTTTTTCAAGACCATCACAAGACTGATGATATATTTTTAATACAAACATATATTCACACACATACATAGAGAGAAAAATTCAGTGATGGAGGCTGGAGCATGTAGCATCTTAATCACCTGCCAGGGTTAAGAAAAAAGGAAGGAAAAAAACCCTCAACCCTCTACTATAATATGTATCATGTATATTTTGACTATGGCATTTCTCTTTGTATAATTAACTTTGAGCTTGTGGTACTGCAGGGAGAGAAAATTATGTTAATTTACAGAAGATAAAGAAATAAACAGATACACAGGAATAGCAGGCCATGTGGGGAAGACAAAGGGCCCTGGGAAACCTTGTGATCACAGTGTTGCTGTATTTGATCAGCTGCAAGGGCAGTGGCGCGGTCCCTGTTCTTGCAAGTGAAAATGAATTCATGTAAATAATGTGTTGGTCTCACGTATTGGTGCAAGCAAGATGCCTCAAGGCATGAGATGTCTCGGAGAGGTTTCTGAGCATTATGTTAGCAGGCTGAGTGCGGTCATACAGCACACAAGTCTGCAAAAGGGAGAGGAGCCTTGTCCCGCCCTACGCCCCTCTCCACCGCCTGGCACTAACCCATCAGCCCCCCGATATCTGTGTCCTCATGGAGGAGGCACATGCTGGTTACTGTAACCCACTGGCATTTGCTGTGCTGACCAAAGACGACACGCAGCTCCTTAGAAGGAGCCAAATGAACTGCAAGACCAGGAAAACCCAAATAGCGTGACCGTATTTTCCTAGCACACTCCTGCCTTGGGCCGGGCCGTGGCTGCTACTTCACTCGTTTGCTACCCTAATTTTCACAGCCCCTGTCTCTAGTGATCTTTAGTCCATTGAAAGGTATGAGCTTAAAACTGCTACCTGTTTCAGGCCTCCTGGATCATCTAAAGTACATTTTAGAAAAGAAAAAAGAAAAAAAAAGACAAACAAAAAGGCACCCTTTTCATTTTAAGGAAAAAGAGAGAGTATGTCATGAATTACATTAACGGCTGCAAATTGAAATGTTGGGTTGGTAATAAAAATAAATAAAACCTATACCTATATCTCTATAAACAGTGCTATCGATAAACATATTGCTTAAGTGAGAGACCTGGAAGAGGATGTTAAAAACCTTATTTTTTAAAAAAAATGTTTTCAAGATAAAGATACTTTGTTCTATCAAGAAGCTTAGGTGCTGCTAAGGGAAAACCTCTTCATAAATTTTACCATAATAAGCCAAACCTAAGGAGATAGCAAGTAACAAAAAGGGACTAGCAAAGGTACTTCTCTGCCTAAACAGTGCTTTCTGTTGCCCCTAGGGGCAGAGAGAAGGAGTCTGCAGGGTTTAAAAAAATGGGAACAAGGTGGTCATGGACAAAAAAGCGATGCAATGTTACAGCAGATAAATGGAAGACAGTGACAATGATCCTTAAAAAAACAGATGAAATATTTATTTTCATACAAAATGTTTATCAACTATATATATATATATAAAATATATGTATAAATGTGAGGCAGGGAGGAAGGATCCTTCTCACGTGAGGAGAGGAATCTTTGTCCTTTGAAACTAGCAATGGGTAAAAGCTATCAGGTTTGAAGCTGATAAGCATCCAACCTTCTGCCTCCTTATCCTCCCTTCACCAGGGCTTTTGGGGAAGGGCATGAGAAAGATGGTAAAGAAATCTTGAGGCCAGATGTCCGCTGAATTTGCGGATCTCTCTGGCCTCTAGCCACACTGAGAACTACCTAGAAGAGCTTTTGCCAACGTCATTCACTGCTTCTGCTGCCATCTAGGCTGGGACTCCAGAGCACAGATGTGTGACACCAAAAAAAAAGAAAGAAAGAAAGAAAAAAAAAAAAGTCCTCAAACAGTCTCTGTGGGGTTTTAAAGTGTAGCTCTCAAGGAGGTTTTGTAATCATCATCATTGTTTTTACTTTGGCCATATAAAGTCTGTCAAGTTCTTTCTTACTTTAACCATACCAGTTTACCCACTCCTGGCTACAGCCTAGGTATGGGGAACTGAAATGCCGTTCTTCTGTTGCTTGTGCTGTATCAATCACATGCTGTCATCTGCTTTCTTAAGCTCACTTTGCTGGGGGGAGGATGCAGGGGAAGGGGGGAGCATCTGCGATTGCCAGCTGCACAGTAACTTTGCTGCCCTCACACACTGAGGAGAGCTGCGCCAGGCCAAAATCAGTGGAGTGTTTCTTTACTTTATTTTCATTTTTTACATCATTAAAGAGTAAACAAACTAAAAAAAAAATGGTGCCTGTTTTTTTTTTTTTTTTTTTTTTTTTTTGCTGAGGCTTTCATTTTTTGATTTTTTTTTTGGTTTCTTTGTGTGTTTGCCCGCTTCGTTGTAGCTGTGCTTGCTTTCCTCCTCTCCGCCCCGGCCATCGCAGCTCCGGTTTGCTGGAAGAGGCCGGCAGCAGTTGCGGCCTGGCGGTTCTGCCTCCAGGAGCTTTTGCTGCTTCGATATTTGGCGTGCGCCCTGCTCTCATCGGTGTCGTTCCTCACGCTTGGGTTTTTTTTTTTTTCCTGCCGGCTTCGCGGCGCAGTCTGTCGTAAAAGCCGCCTTCCTTCTCCTGTAGCCTCCTTGCTTTCCAGGGCGCGCGGCTCGCCTCCCCCTCTCCAGTCACACAGGCTCCCTCGGGCCCTCACGGGGCCGGCTGGAGGCAGTGGGGAGCGCGCGGCTGCCGGGGGGCTCCCACCGAGGAGGCTGCTGCTGCCGGGGCTGCGCTCTCACTGGGGAAGCCGTTTGCCTCGGCTTCGGAGATGGTGCAAGGCGGCGCCGCACGGCCGTGGGATTTTCCTAGCAGATGGCTCGGCGCGCTGTGCCTGCCACTCGGGGACAGGCTGCGTGCGACGGGCAGGTCAGAGCCGGGCCTTGGCGGTGCTGGTGCAGGGTGCACAGCCTCATCTACTGCGGTCAAAATCGGCCTCCGGGTGAAAAAACAGTTGTATAAAGAGAAGTCACCCTTCAACGCACACTTCAATGCAGAAGGGAATCGTGTCCTAGATGCAGCCAGTGCTGTACCACTGCCTTTCCCAGTGCCCAGTCACCCAGCAGTCACCACTGTCTGCTTTTTTGCACTTGTATTATTTGGGTCTCTGACCCCCCCAAAGCAGCATAAAGAGGCCACAGGACATGGGTGGCCTTTACAGTGGACCTCAAGTGAGAAGTGGCCTCAGAAGCGGCTTTCGGCAGCGGGTGGGTGTTGGCATGGTGCACAGCCCTGGTGGGAACAGAGCCCTGTCCAGGGACAAATGCTTTCCTGGAGTGTGAGGAGATCAGTGCAAGGTGGCGGGCTAGCAGAGTCAAGGGACAAGGCTAACTCTCAGTGCCAGTGCAAGTGGAGGCAGGGAGGGAAGAAATATGGGTTGGGAACTGTGTGGTGGGAAATACCTGGTAGAGCTGGCTGCAGAGAGGCTGACTTCTGCATGCAGCTCCCTCACAGTGGCCAGAGAGCTGGCATAACCCGTCATGGTCCCAAAAGCGCCACTCATCTTCTCCGCTACTTACTCCCCCTCTGTCTCTCTTCCACTCTCCAAAAGATATTCATTTCAGTGCTATGCACCATCATTGCCCCATATCCATCAAAAGCACTTCAGACGACACCTTACAGGTGCCAAACACCATTATTAACTTAGCCTTTTTGACCAGAGGAAGCTGCATTTCAGGGCGTGAGGACAGTCTGCCACGTCCTCACAGCCTGGGAGCATCCCTGCAGTGAGATGGCCACTGCCTTGCTGAATCCAACAGGGTTATAACCTCCCTGCAATGCCAGCTGGAGGCGATATAGGTTTCATGCCCTTTCCCTGCTCCTTCGTATTGCTCCTGGGATAGCCAACAGCACTTAAGTGCTTCGCAACGGAGGCCCTTCAGGGCTGTTATCCAGAAACCATCTTGGGCTAAGGGGTGCAACAGAGATGCAACTGCTGTTACTTCCCGTGTGTCGTCCTTTTGGCCGTTTCATGCTCTCCAAGAGCCACCACTCACAGCAGTGAGCATGTTGCTCCTGATGGTGGGGGTTACGTGCACCAACCACTAGAATTATTAGCAGCTCTTGGGAAACTGAGGTAATGCCAGGCAGACTCTGGCTCCAAGGGTAGAACCAGAACCGTTGCCTTTGACTTCAGTGAGTGTGCTGGGGAGGGATTAGAGCTGCTTTTGCAAGGGTTTCGGAGTGTGGTGGTGTCTTTTAGGCCTGGCATGTTACCACCACTGCCCCAGTGCTTGTATCAGAAACACCCTAGTCAGTACAGGTGTAGAGGCTCAGGTGCATATTCAAAGGGCACCGTCCCAGAGGGAGCGGGCATCAGGTGTTATACACAAGTGAAAATTAAACATTCATTAGAGCTGTTGAACAAAGGTTTTAAGCCAGGGATGAGGGCAATTAGAGCTCTAAGCTTGGGATTTGTTACCTTTTTGCTAATTATTATTTTTTTGGTGTGATCATGGCTCTTCTGGCACAAGCACAAACAAGCATAAAGAATGCTCTTACTATGTTATTCACATTTCTTCTGATTCCACAGCTGTGGCAGCTGGATTGATCTGTAAATCACTTGTCCCCAATATCAAAAAGGACCCCCTGTGCCACCGTCCCGGCACAGCAGCGCCATCTCACCTCACAGCACCATCTGTAAAGAGAAGCTCCCCTCTCAGCTGCATGGTCTGCTTCACTCATCCTGCCCCTTGACCACGGTGGGCTGACACCTGCCCCCTGCCTTCACCAGCCGAGTGTCTCGCTTCCTTTGGAAAGCCATTTCAGAGGGCACCCAGTACTGTAGCACCTGGGCTCTGGTGAGATAAAGCGCAGGTAGCAAGACCTTTGAGGAATGACCATCATCCAGGCCTTAAAAATGTGATGGAACAGACGGCAACGGAAGAGCTGCCAGGAAGATATATGGTCATGCTTAAATGTGCCATCAGTCAAAGCTGTGATGGCTCAACTCATGCTCTGCCACATGTTGAGTCTGTGTTGTTAGCTGGAGGCAGGGCATTCCTAGTGCAACGGCTTTTTTGGGGGGGGAGAAAAAGACAAACAAAAGCTTTTCTAGGTTAATGTTATTAGGGAAGAGTTGCAGCCCTGACTTTGGCGCAACAGTCAGCCCACATGAATGGGAGCAGCAAGTGCTCAGACCTGGCCCACCCTGGCCATCAGCCCTTGTCACCAACAATCTCTGGAGTATTATATGGAGGAAAAAAATGTTTTTAATGACCATTGTCATTTGTGTGTGTGTGCGCCATAGGCAGCCAGCTTGTTAAAAACAGTGAAATCTGTGACGGTGCCACTTAGCAGCCAACAGAGAAGACAGTGTTCCTAAATTGTCTGTTCGTGGGGGAAGGGATTAAGAGGATTCCCAACATTTAAATGAATTATTTAAAATATTTAGATAATTAACACCATGAGTGCATATATGCAGCTCTGTACTGCAGACTGTCTCTGTATGCAACAGAGAGAGTAGGGCAGTGTCTGTGTCTGCTGTGGGGACAGGCGACTCTACCAGACAGCTGTCCCTGGAGACCACGAGGAGCAAGGAAGGTTTGTGTCCCCAGTGCATCCTGTTACAAGCATTCCTTGCATATGGCTGGAGGAAGGAGGAACAGAACTGTCATGGGCCTCCAACTTTCCTTCTGGATTTTACAGCAGTGCTAAATCTGGTGGGAAACAGGTTTACAGCCTTGCAAGACTGCCACACTGCCAGTGTGCCTGGGAACACTGTTTCTGAGCAAGGTAGCAATGGGAACAGAAAACAGCTTCTGCTATGTGACAGCTTTGGCTCACTGGTGCCCTCTGCAACATCTTTGCTAAGGCTGTAATCAACTTTGCACTGACAGCAGAGTGCTGACCACTTTGTTACCTAGTGAGAAAGTACAGCACAGGAGCCTTAGAAGAAAAGGAATGGTGCTAGAGTGAATTTCCAGGTTTACAAATAAAAATCAGCAACCAGTCTGAGTAAACTCAACACAAGGTCCATGGCGAACCCGTCAGGCTTTTAATTTTGCCCTGACTCAGAAATGCTGTCTTCTGACTTCCCCTACTTCTAACTCTCTGTAAACCTACCCCTCCTCATCACATGGAGGTGTTTTTAAGATTAGTGATTAGGTTTAGCATTACCCCTCCTGGATTTTTTTTTTCTTTAGTAAAAGCAGACCATAGAGGTGTTTCTTCCCTTCCAAGATTTCTGTGAAAGCCACGACCTCAGAGCAGCTGCCATCTCTGACTGCTGTCGCCAGAAATAAATGAGTCCAGGATCAGTTCTCAGTGAGGATGCTGGTTCTTTTTCTTTTTTCTTTTTTCTTTTTTTTTTTTTTTTGGTCACTGTTTTCTCTCTGAACAGAAGACTATGATCATATCTAAGGGTAGTTTGCGTTCTTCAGCATCCCAGAAAACTGGTTTTATTGAGGAAAAAAAGAACACAGGAGAAGAATGTCCTGATTTCTCATTGGTTTAACATAAGGAGCTGCTGACACTTCACATGGCTGTTACGAAGCACAAATACAGAGAATTCAGAGAATCACAGAATCGGTAAGGTTGGAAAGGACCTCTGGAGATCATCTAGTCCAACCTCACCGCCCAGAAGGGTCACCTAAAGCACGTTAGACAGGGTTGCATCCAGGTGGGCTTAGAATATCTCCAGAGAAGGAGACTCCACAGCCTCTCTGGGCAACCTGGTCCAGTGCTAATTCCTATCCCTACCTTGCTAAAAAGCAATGCAAAATTGCATTTGAGTTATTTAAATGTTCTCTTTTGTCCAGAAAATGTGAAAGAAATCTAGACAGACCTTTAACTAGAGGGCTTGTTCTTCTCACAGGTACTTCTATCTGAGGTTTTAAAATTGTACAGAAAGAAAAAAAGGGGCTTTCCAGGATGTTCCAGCCCTAACAATGGTGCACTTGTGTGAGGGTTTTATATTAAGTAATAAAGGTTCCTTGCCCTATGTTTGAAAGCTTATGATTTCTTAACTGATTTAATCAAAATCTCTCCCTTAGTCAGTCCTTTTCAAAGGGCCATGAAAGGGCAGTGACAAGCTAATATTTCCAATACTTGGGAGAAAGAAAAAAGAGAGATCCTGGTGAAAATGTTGAATAGTATATGCAGTCTTGCAGGGAAGGGACTTCAGTTGGGACACTATTATACTGAACCGCTTAAATAAAGCATCAGTGGAGCATTACTGACCTCCAGGCAGACTGCCAGCCTGAGGTTTAAATTCCCACATTCCCAAATGTGGGATCAGAGAGTGACATCCTGCAATGCTTCCTGAAGGTGGGTACAGTCATAGGAGCTCAACTCCATCTCCCTGCCACACACACCTCCTTACTACTGCTCAGGAAAACCCAAACAACCCTCCAGAAAATCATGGGCTAGGCTTAAACATGGAACCTGTAGGCATGAGGTTGATGAGTTCATTACATTATCCTGTGGGTAATATTGCACTTATATCTGAGGATTCACAAATGTCCCAGTCAATTCTATTGCTATGCCATTCATGTGGCAAGCTCAGTGGTAGATATGGCTAAAGGAAAAATCATGACCTACTTGCTACTTGTTGCTAGGAATGCAATGAGAATTTGCCCCAGTTTGAAGGATACAATGAAAAACAACACTGATCTGAGAAGTACTTTGAAACTGGTAAGAATTCTAAGTAAATTAAAGAATTAAACCATCCAGGTAAGCTTTTCTTTTTGGGTGTAAAAAATGAAGCAATATGTTCCTTGGAAGAGGTCTCTGCTGTCTAAGAATAGAGGCTTGCGTTGTAGAAAGGCTAGTTCTATTTGTGTGCAGAACTTTTTTGTACAACTGGAGTGCACAGAAAAATCCCAGCACAAAAGCTCACGTGGGGCTCCTTTATTTCCTTGGCAATGAGGCATGCTGTATAAACCACCCCTATATCTTTACCAACATCATGACTGTTCAACAAGCTATCAAAAGTCTTAGATTACGTTGCCTCTTATCCTTCAGTAGCAGTGTGGTTAGAAAATAAGAGCAAACCTAAATCTTTTTTTCTTTTTTTTTCCCTATTAATTCTTTTCTTTCTTGTTTTATTCACAGTGACATAGAAGACATCTGATCACTGTCTTTTTCATATGAACATTTTGTATGTGGGAAAATTCTTCAGGTTCTTTCCTTTCCCTTCTTTCAGCTTCCAGTCTTTTCTGCTGGACTGCTGCTTACACACTCTCATTTTGCGTTTGTGCATTCAAGTCCACCTTCCTCATGGCAGGTTGTTGCATGCTTCCCCACTGAAGCTCATCCTGTTGACTTGGACTATTTCTTCAATTTATCAAGCATTCTGATCCTACGCTTTATAGGGTCTTGGAGCCCCTCCCAGCTGGATGTCACCTAGAAATTTTATAACAAAGCAATTTCCTAAAGCTGCTGATGAAAATACTGAATAGAACTGGACCCTGGACCGACACCTGAAAGATTTCACTGGAAAATTCTCGTGTTTGACACTGAACCCAATGTATAGTGAGTCTAAATATGTTGCATTTCGTCAGCTCAGTTATGAGAATATCTTCTGGGACAGTGCCAGAAGCCTTACCCAAGTCAAGATATATCTCCTGCTCCGCTCCTAGCCACGACGCCAGTTATCCTGACAAAGAAGAGATTCAAGTTTGTTTGATATGATTTGTCCTCAACAAAAATCTTAACAAACCCATATATATTTTTTACAATCTTATAAGTCCCAAAGTAATTACAGAATTGTTCAGTAGTTCACTCTCGTACATTTTCTCATAGAGATGTTAGGATGGCAGGTCTATAATTCTCTAGGTTTTTTATCTCTACTCAGGCGATGTTTCTGTGTCAGCCTTAAGTCCTCTGGGATCACACATGTATTCTATGATGCTCCAAAAACAATGACACATGAGTCAGAAATACTCTAGCCAGTGTTCTGAATTCTCTAGAATAAGCTTCACCGTGCCTTGTTTTCATTCTGCTAACCATCATCTACCTTGCTCTTTCTCCTCCTCATGCTGGGAGTGCTCTTTTCCCTTTAAAAAATGAAATTACACTAAGTATCTGGTATTCAGCAAAGAGGGCTTTAAGCACTCCCTCTTTCCTTACATCACAGTTTTGAGTCATCTTCGGTTTTAAAACAAACTCTCTTCTCCCTCCATGTATTTTAGATGGCTTGCTAGTTATACGTACTTTTAGGTTTTAATCTTTCTGATTTTATGCCTACCTTCTCAGGCTTTTCCTCTATTCTGAGCCTTAGGTAAGTGCTCTTGTTTCCAGGTTCTGTATTATTCCTTTTCAAGCCTCCTACTGATGCCCGCCTTTTCTCCCTTCACTGCCTTTAGAGCAGGATAGTTTCTTACTGGGACTTTGACCCCCAGCTCTGCTATCACCTCTCCAATCTCTTTTATTATTCAGAACATCTCTTGACAGATGCTACCCAATAGTGTGCTGAATTTATTAATATTTGATATTTTATCTTCTGGAGTCCAAGTATTTTAGAACAACTAATTTTACAAAGACCAACCGCATTTTGAGCAGAAAAAAGCTTCTAACAAACATCTGAACACTTGAAACACTCCTAGCAGCTCAAGGGATGCAAAGATGTGCATTCAAGCTGGACTGCAGGTGAACAGATCCAATTTCAGCCTCCTTCACACAGCTTTCTCTGCCACAGCCTGCCAGCTCACCATGAGAACATCCAAGTCACTTCAGAAATAGCTCCATTTCTTCAGCCAAATGTTGTGTCAGCTTTTTTTCTGACACAGTGAAGTCAATAGCGATTACTTGTGCAGTCCCAGCCAAAACCATCATGACTAAGAGATAGCAGTGGTCCTCTGCGCAATGCAAAGCCAGAGTTTCACTCTATAATGGGGCACCAGACATTCAAACATTGTAATTTTTATTGCTTGGAGCACAGCATTGAGCTACTGCAAACTGAGGTCAATGGTCATTCACAGTTCTGCTTCCTTCGCTTATCAAAAAGCGGTAAGCAATTATCTTGTTTGTACTGGGATTGAATTTGTTTGCCTTAATAAGGTGACCTGAATCCACTTATATTACAGACGCCTGTATCCTTCCTTGCAGAACTACTATCCTATCCTTGAAGAACTACTTTTAGCTCCAAATCAGGGCCAAATAGTTCTGGGTGCAGAGGGGAGGACTTGCTGTCCCTGCTAGCACCAGAGAGGGGAGACAAGGTGTGGAAACCACAACCACTGTGGGAGCCTCGAACACCTGCTTCCCTCATCACCTGGTGTAAACCTCCGGCTCCCTTTCCCTGCCACACAGAGCAGGGAGCTCAGGCAGGGAGCAGCGAGCCACTGACAGCCAGCGGCTTGTCTTTAAGGGAATGCGGACTGGCCGGGGACGCAGCAGGGGCACAGCTCCTCTGCCTGGGCTGAGAGCCAGAAGACCCCCAGCTTAGCCCTCATGCCTTGAAGGAACAACACAATGCGGAATAAAAGTTCATTCCTGCTTTTGCACATCATGGGAATATATGTTTGTGCTAAAACACATAGCACAAAGCTGATGCTGTTTTCTGAACAAAAGCTAGACGCTTTCTAGTGTGCACAGGCAAGGCACCCTTACGAAACAAAAAACACCATTAAAAAAAGAAAGCAGGCCCTCAGATACAGAGTGTGTCTTTCCTTCCAAGGCAGCCAGCCTCAGGTTTTCTGGCAACCACTCCATGGAACATACTTGCTGTTATAATCCCAGTACCTGAGGGGATATGGGTTTTTTTATTTTCAAGGTGTTTTTCAAACTAAGGAACACCTCTTCTGCAGATCCTGCTGTCCAATTTAGTATCAGCTTTTGGAAGATTGCCAAGCTATTTTGCCTGAAATTGCTTGTAAGGGGTGACAGCTGAAAAGTCAAAAGGTCAGCACTCTGCATGTGGATTTTGTTAGTTATGTCAAAGATAAGGGGAGAAAAAGGCGAGGGAGGAGGATAAGTCTTCTGACAATATCACTGTTGGAAGCAAATGCAGAAGAAAGCTTTTTTTAATTTTTTCTACTTCCTTACAGAATTACTGCACTGCCAGGTGAGGCCCCTTTTGTAGGTCCTTATGATGACTCTAGGCAAAGAAAGTACAGCAGAAGAATTCACATTTTCTGATTTTTTCCCCTATTTTTAATTACTTCAAACCTTAGAGAACTCCAGAGATGACATCTACTGCTTCTCCCCTAACCCCATTTTATTATCCTGGTAATAAAGGGGAACTAGCTTGGTTTGCCAATTTATTCTTGACAAATCCAATGTCACTCATCTTCGTATTTTGTCCTTAATGTTTGCAATACTTTCACCATTTAATTTGCATTTAAAGAGAACTCTAGCAACCTACAAAAAAGCCAACCATTACCACTACAAAAGCAGAAAACCTCCCTTTGGAACTGTCTATACCTATGTAATTCCTCATCCTTCAATGTATAATAAATAACTTGGCTTGTTATTAATTGCAAGAGATTTACTTGTAAACAACTGAAATGACACAGACAGTGATGAAAAAACTTGTCATATCTGCTTGATGGGAAAAGTGTGTGGCCTCCCGTCATAGGTCTAGCCCTGCACCCTCCAGTGAATGCCATCCCTGGGTAGCCTGGGGAAAAGCATATTTTTCACTAATAGATGCTTCAGTTGCATGCATTGTTATTTGGCATTTTTGAGGAATGAAATGTTCTGGACAACGCCTAGACCATTCCAGGCTCCCATGCAGGGAGGCTTGACCTGCAAAAGTACAATCTGAAGTCTCTTAGGTAAGTGATGATGAGACAGGAGGCAGTAGCCTTGCTTCCTTCTCTCCTTAGTTTAGGGAGATGGTGGCTATGAGATCCCACTTGACTGCAGCTCCCACCTTCAGAACTCATCTCTACTCTCTTGCTGAAGCTTCAGAGCCTTTCAAGACAGCCTAGACAGATTCATACACTTGTCATCAAACCACAGAGGACAGCACTCCAGGACATGTTTCAGTTCAACCTGGAGGCTTACACACAAGCGAAACCTCTAAGGACCTCAAACCGCAACCAAAGACTGACACAGGGCCCTGGGAGAAGAAAAGTTCCCTTCCTCTCCTATGGTGCTGCCTGGGCAACAGTATGAATATGACACGAGAGAAGGACAGAAGCTCTGGAAATCAAGATTCAACAAGAAATCACCACAAGACACTGGAGCAAAAGTTACCTATTTTATTACAAAACCAAACAGATGCCTTTCAGTCTAACAAACAATGCCATAGGCAGAAATGCACTGGGACAGGGTAAACTCAATATAAATTTTATCTTGTGTTTGAAATAGTTTCCCTCATATTCCCCAAAAGGCCACAGAAAGCAGTGCCTTCACACAAATGAAGTCCATCTTAATGCAATTACCTCCAACTTTTTACTTCCCTGGACGATCAGCAAAAAAAAAAAAAAAAAAAAAAGGAAGGCTTTTTGCTTCTGGCAGGAAGAGCAGATGACTTGCACCATGGATCCTTGTTCTCTTCTCTGTCCCAGCTGCTTTCAGCCGTCACTCAAAGCAGACCTGGAGAAGCCCAGGAGGACTAGCAGGGGAAGGAGAGACACGTGCAGGGTCTGCTTTCAGGTATAACTCTGATACTCCCCTGTCTCAGCTTCAGTAGGATGCTATTGATGTGAGGCAGACAGAACACACTTGCCATCTCCAGAGAAGGATATATTTGATTATACCTGCCTCGCAGGCAGGGGGATTGGCCAGTTTCTGGTAAGAACAGCAACAAGAATAGAGGATAGTGAAGCATTGCTCTGTGCTGACAACGAGCACACCAGCCAGCACAAACTGCTTGAACAATGAATTGGATGGGTTTTATGAAGCAGGTCCAGGACAGTCTGTGTGAACTTCCAACATACAAACACAGAACAAGTAACCTAACTCCTGTCCAGACTTCACACAATCATGCTGGTTGAGCCTTGCACAGACGTTGCTAGAAGCTGCTCAGAGGACTGTTCAAACTGAGCAAGTGAGGATGCTGTGACCCAAACTCCTCCCGTAAGGACAGAAAGGGAGACAGAACAATGCTTGGACCACAATCCGTTAGCAAAATCAGTTCCAGCATAGTGACATGGATCTTCACCAACACCAAAGCTAAGATCAGCAGCCACTCTTTGTTTGGCTTCCTTGGAGAACTTACTCAATTTCAATTGCAAACTACATGTGAATGCAGATCTTTCAGAGGGGAAGGATGCAAAGAGGAGCAAAGAGGAGCTTTGCAGTAGGATTTACATGACAGACAGCTGCATGGGCTGGTTGGTTTACTGACATTTCCAGAAGAAAAGATAAAATGAGTTTTGGCAGGTCTGTGTTCCCCGCAGTTTTGTGGGTTATTGCTTTCTCCCAATGGCTGGATGAGATAACTTCTCATCCAATTTGTGGCTTTTGCTGGATGCAGATATATTTAAAAAAAAGGAAAACAGAAAAAAAAGAAGAAAAAAAGAAAAGCCAGAACTTTTAATTACTAAAACTAGTATATAAAGAACAAAAGGTGAGGTTTTTTTTATATATATATACAGTTGTGTTCACTTTTCCTTTCTACAATAGAATTAGTGAATGACAGGGACATTTATAATTATATGCTAAACCAAATCATTTCACCACCCAGAGAACATGTTCAAGGTATTTAAAAGAGACAATGCAATTGAGAATATGGGAGGTGGTAGGCCACAAAAACACATCTATTTTATGTGAGGTACCATAGAGATCCAGCAGCAGGAGCTGCTCTTGTTAAAGAAGAGAATTTTTCTGTACATTGTGCTGGTGAAACGCACACCTCAGAGATCACGAAAGTGTTCTCAATCCTGTCAAACACTTTAATCAGTTCCAATTTACTTCCCAGGGGAAGAGTTGTTATTATTATAAACAGTTATTTAAAGATTGTTAATTCTCTTAAACTTTCAGTTTTGGCAACATGGCTCTAACTTGCTGTATCAGGACATGCTTGCTGTGATGTTTCTCTCATGCTATCATCGCAGCGACATCCCACAGCATGAAGATGTTGTGCCACAACTACTTTTACCAAAGCAGCAAAGCCTTACAGGGCAAGCTCCACCTCTACAGTAATGCAGTGCTGTTACAACAATTGCTGGAGCAATCCCATAATATTAGCATGGCATGATGCCATCTCTGACTGCAGTTTCTTGGTTCAGAGATGAGTGGCACAAGGATTCCCAGGTGGGAAGGGGAAAGCTGCTCTGAACATCCCCTACAAATAGGCAACAGTGCTGCCAGAGGTTGGAAACGCACAAAGCAGAATGCCATGCTTCCCCTCACACACTACCCACTCTGCTCGAACCTAGTGCAGCTAATATGGGTGTCCCTGCCCACATTGTGGATTTCACAATTGCATCTAAGATTAAGACAACAATAACTTTGGAAAAAAATGGTTGGTAGTTGAAAAAGCACCTGTGGCCTCCAAGAGCACTAGGCTCTTCAATCCAGTCATTTACTGCCATTTTAAAGTGACACTGCAGTAAAAACATAGGAGGTACTGATTCCAGAAAATCAGGTGAAGGGTACTGTAAGCTAGACAGGCATATCACTGAGCAGGAGAGGAGCTTGGGATTCATAACCAGCAAAGGCAGGAACTGTTACTGCAAGCAAGCCTTTACCAGTGAGCACAGCCCAAGCTGTAAAATTGAAATGCATGTAAATCAGACCTTTGGGGACCAGCAGCATGATTGTGTCTTTCTGCACTGACAAATATGTTCTTAGGTCTCCAGCAAAGCAATAGGGAGCCTGATGTTTTTGACAGACTTTTCAATCTTTTTGTTGTTATATATCGTCTAACTGAACACCTTTTCAAAGAGGAAGATTTGTGACTTCATTCTGTTGACTTTACTAGGGCCTACAGTTCCCATGTCTTTACAGTGTTAAATTCCCCAGACATGGCAAATATTTGCCAAGTATGTTTTCTGAGTCTGGACAGGAATGCATTTGCAATTCATTTCTACCCAAATTGCAACAGGTGCCGAAACTACCCTTGTATTTCCTTAATAAAATCCTCCTCTATGCCTACTTTAAGCAGCTCTGCAGAGCACCAATAATTAGGTGTAATCTATGCTTTCTCAAAAACCCAGCACCTGCACATTGCAAATGGCTTTGCACTTAGAACTGATGAGGTTCAGCTGCTCCCAGGAAGCATTCGCTATCTGGCTGTGGCACTGTATGAACATCTGTTAAAACAAGTCATGCTGATATGCTTGTTCCTATGTTTATGGGGATGTTAAGGAGATCAGTTTGTACATAAAGGATGGCTTGGTGGCCGAAATCATTGCATTACTATAATCTGTTAAATGCAAAGTGTCCCTCTAACAGCCTTCAAAACCAAAGTGAGAGACAGAACAGTGACTCCAACCCCTGTACAAGACAACTGTACAATTTACATATATATTTATATACAGTATATAAAAATCTCTTTCTCTGAGTCCCAGTGAACTCAATTTTAAGTCGTCAGTAGCTGTTCCAATTTTAGAAAGTCTTGATCCTGTCGTTCCTCCCCCCTCCAAAGTATTAGATAATGGCATTGAGAAGAGATTAAAAACATACCCAAACCCAAACCAATTATTAAAAAGTGCAAACGTTCTGGGTGCCACTTCTGCTACGTTGGATGTTGCTGATGCTGCATGCTTGCTCACAAGCAGCAAGGTGTCTGTCCGTCTGTTGCTGCATCTTTCTTTCCTTTGGGTCGGCTCTTGCCTTCCCCTCTTCTGCTCCTACACCAGGCGGCCTACTGAAAAGGATGGGGTAGGCAAAACATGCACACACATGCACACACACACAGAAGCAGGGAAAGGGGAGGAAAAGGCAAATTAAAACCAAAATGGTAGCCAACTGAGGTAAGATACAGCACAGCTTGCTGTGAACATGGCTCCCAGAGGGCTGAGATCCCTGAGTAGGCTGTGAGGCTAAAAACAGCGAGGGGCTAATGAGACAACCTTGCTGAAGAAAAGTGTTGAATGAGTCACACAAAGCCCTAGGCACTGATTTTTTTTAAATATAAACCATCACTCTCCCTCCCCCTTCTTGGGAATGGGCATGCAGTCTGGACAGCTAGTCCAACATCTCTCCCACTGCTCTTCCCGCTGCTACGGTTAACGCAGAATCCCACTGATTTAAGGCAACTCTGCAACTATCAACCCCCTTGAGCAGCAGCCAGCTGCCCTTCTTCCCTGACAGGCAAGCAGGCCTTCAAGGAAGAAGGAATTCAATGAGAGTCCAAGCTGCCTCTCCTTACCTCTACAACAGCAAAAGGCAGCAGCCTCCCTGCTAAACCACTCTTAAAGACTTTCATGCACCATAGACACTGACGTCCACCATGCTACTGAATTTGCTGAGGGGATCCTTGGAGCAGGGAGCTCCAGGGCCCTGTTAAGCTATTAGTGTCCCAGGAGAGGGTACAAAGGCAACGCTTTGCGAGTCAGATGGATGTGCACACCCTCCATGCTTGGTTCTTCAGAAAGCTTTTAAGACCCTCATCAAAGGCTCTTAAAGAATCAAAGTTCTTACGTGATCAGAGCAAACATTCTTTGTAGATTAGTAAGAGGTGAAAACATGATGAACAGAAGGCAGAAGTACAGATTTGACTTTCACAAAGGAGAAAGTTTACCAGAAAGGCTTCACTGGGATCGGTGCTATCTGACATGCCCTGACAAGTTGGAGGGTGGAGACTGTCAAATGCAAAATTATTCAGGATAATCATATCCGAAATTGACTGCAGAACTTTGCTCTCAAAATGCTCAATGACTGGGTCATAAAAACAGTAGATTAACTTCAATATCTAAACACACAGAGCAATGAGTTGGGGAGGGAGGTGACCTGGATTACACTGAGGGACTGAGTGACTAGGAAGGAGTTTGGTGCCATGGTAGACAAACAGCTCTTGGAATGTTTCCACTCAGCTTTTAGCAGCAGTCAAAAAGCAGATACACGTTCAGAACTGAGGATACACTGGGAAACATCATTATACCAATGCATAAAGCTTAGCTGATCCTTATCTCCAGGTCTCTGCTCTGCCCATCTCAAAAGGAACATGCAGCAGGACAAAGAAAGGTACCCAGAAAGGTAGGGAGGATAGGCAGAAGTATGGGAAGGTTTCTATCATTAAGCAAATAAACAACTTGGGGCTCTTTAACAAGGAAAGATGTCTAAGCAGATATATGTTGGAGGACTATAAAATAAAAGGTGTCATGAGAAAAGTAGGTGGGGAATAAGTGCAATAACTACTTACTTTTTTCTCACAATAGAAAATGAGAAACACCCAAAGAAATCAACAAGATAGCAGGTTTAAAAGCAAAATAAATAAAAGTTGTTCTTCATGCCTGATGAAAGGGCCCAAATCATTGCTATAAAATATGGTGGAGACTAGACCTTAACTGGAACAGAGAGGAATCCTCATGTGAATTTGTCCACAAGGATAGTATAATGTAAATACAACTGATCACCTGAAAAATACAACAGATCACTTGCTGGAAGCAGGGAGGATAGGCTAGGAGAATGTTCATCCCATAGTTCCTCTATCCTATGCTAACTCTTTAGCCACGTATTATCTGCCAAAACTGAAGAAATGGTGCTGGACTTTGAGCTGATGCAGCAGGGCTGTTAATATATTCCCACCTCCTATGAACACCCTCGGATTCCACCTGTTTCTATATTAGTAATTGTAAACACAGAAGAACAAGGGAGCATGAATTTTGGGATACGTGTCTATCATACAAGAAAAAGGAAACAAACATTTTAACAAGATACTCACTGAAGGGGTTAAGGCCTTGTCTTTTTCCACTGGGGAAACTGCTCAGGCTACCTGTAAAATCAAGAACCACGTTAAAGGCAATAAATGCCATGGCGTGACAAAGGAGTGCTTTCAAGACCACACATACCAACTGCTGCCAGCACTCCGTAAGATTCACATACAAGAGCCAGACTAGTATGCTTGAGATGTCAGATGTTAAGTACCCTGCATTATGATATCTGAACTTCAGGAAATCCAGAGATTTGGTATGAGTAAGAATCAACAAGTACAAAGTTAAACTAAATTGTGGAAGGAGAAAGAAGAATGAAAGGATGCAGAGAGCTGCATGAAGTTCCTGAAAACAGTTTTTGCTAATGGTAAACCAAACAGAAGGAAAAATGCAGGCTCCTGTGTTTGTCTTATAGAAGGGGGCAGCCAGTAAAGAGAAGGTGGAGGGAATATAGGTAGCCCAAACTTACTAAATTTCTAGTGACCAAAAGCTTAGGCCAAACGACCAAACAGGTGCCTAAAATCAACATTTGAACTCATATCCAGCAGAAGAGGAGCAATAGACTGCACAGCTGGTACTGCATATGAGATGTAGGAACATACACCCTGCACCAGATGGAGCTAATGACAAGGGTTTCACCCCTGATATTAATCCAGTTCCTAGGAGGTGGCTAGGTACAGGCAACTCAGAAATCAGAGGAGCTTGGAACTCTTGAAAGCTTGTTGTATTTCCTACTATCCACTTTGTCTGAATTTCAGATGAGGGCCCATCAGTTGGACATGGAAACTCCTGCTTCCAGTCAGAATCAGTAGGCATGTTGCCACCCTTCACTTTAGCCAGGCAAAAGACTTACCTTTGATTTGCGTGTGCATCTGACATGACCATGTAGCTTGCTTCACACATCTAAGCATTTAACTTGCACTAATACATACAGATGCTCACACCCAATGAAAAAAAATTTTGCGCAAAAGAAGGATAAGAAGAAACTTACGGAAATGGTGGGAGAATGGGAAAGAACCCCAGGAAGCTGCACTGTAAGAAAGAAATGGAATCACCAGAAAGAAAAAGAAAAGGAGGAAGAAAGGTGGTGGTGGCTGAGTTTAAAATAGATCACAAAGCATAACTTGTTGGCTTTAAAAATTGTTAATAAGAGGAACCATATAAATGTGGTAAGTTATTTCAGGGCCCCTGAACACCAGCCTCGTATCAGCCATCTGTCCTGGCAAGATCAGAGGAACCACTGTTAACTTTCTGCACCTGTATATAAAAAGCAGGGCTCTGTTGCCGAAAGGCAGATTATTCCAGAGCTAATTGGGACTCACTCAGGGGTCTGGCAATAAAAATCCAGGATCTTTATGAGTCTCTCTGTCCTTTAGCTTATTGGACACTTGCAGATTTGGACTTTTCCTCTGGCTGCCAAGTAATCTAGAGGCCCCTAGAGGGTGCTACTCTGTAACACACAGCTTTGGTCACTGGTTCTCTGAAGTGCTTTTCCAGGCCCCGACTCCCCTGACTGATATTTGGGTGCACAGAGAAGCAGACTTGCCAATTCCTTTCCTGCCCCCTCCCCCAACCATGAAATAACCACATGAATTTTAAATGACATCACATGCTTTCTTTTCCAGAAATTGTCTCACTCCTTCTTGGCTTTTTACAGCTACTAAGGCTTGGTGTTAGAGGAGCACAGTACCCTGGACTGCCTTGAGCAAAATCATCTCCCTTTAAACTCAGCATACATGCAGCAAAATGTCTCCTCTCATTTGCTTGGGTTTTCACTCATCTTTGCTGTCACTATAGCACTATTCAGGTTGGGCTGAAAGCTGGCTTCAGTAGCTCTCAAAGGTTCACTCCCCCGCCTTCAAAACTTAAACAAGCTATGGCTTTGGCTAGGTTTTGGTCGAGTGTACTAATCCCCTTCTCAATTCAAGCAGCCTGTATGTGTAAACGAGAACATGACAAGAAAAAGCTTTTGCACCCGAGGCAGCTGAGACTACTGTGTGTTGCATCGACTGAAACTCATTTGCCTTCAGAAAGACATGGGAAACTTCACCTAAATTAATAGTGAAGTTCTAAAATGACAGGTGGGCTAAAGGCTAGAGATAACAGCCCTTTCCACCACAAGAATAAGACTGAGCTTTCTATGGGCTTGTCCTAGACACATCCATGCAGGGAAACTAAAGACTACCAGGAAGCTCAACACCTTTCCCGCCAATGGCAGAGAATATCATCTTCAGTGAGCTGCCTTCAGTATAAACACAGACCAACATGTACCTCTGCATAAAACAAAACCCTACCAAAATACAATATTGCACTGAGCATAAAGATGATATGAGATAGAGGAAGCAATAGGGCAGATAGTGACAGCAGGTTATTGAAGTAGGCCTGGGAAGCACTTGAGTACCACAGAGGTAACAGTGAAGTGGCCAAGTCACATTTCTATCATTTAGTAAGTCTCAGAATGCAAAGTATTTGCTCAGCCTCATAGATATGCTATTTTGGGCAGCAATTCTAGCTACACTGTATCAGACCACATATCTTTCAGAAGGAAAAGTCCCGAAGACACTCTAGCAGCTTTCCATAGGTAGAATCTATTCCTCTGACTTATTTGGCAAGTGGAGAAACATGCTGCCAAGAGCCCTATCTTGTGTCCTCAACACAACACTGATGTCCTGATTGATACTAACTCCCAGGTGAATTTCTGCTAGATTAAAGGTGATAAACTACAGCACCTCGATTGAGCTGAGCTCCAACCGGGGATATTTGAACAAAGCAAACAAAACCAAGCACTGGATGAGTGGATGTGTTTACATTCATTGATTAGATACAATCTGAATTTCAGGTTTTTTAACTCAATCATTACCTGCTTTTATTCAGCAAATGGTATTTTACAGTTTTCTTATGGCCTCTCTGACTAATGTCAGTTATCTACTATGACTAGTTGCTCTTCATAAATCACCAGGCCACATAGTAAATCTCTTCAGTAAGGAGGCCTTTCCCAAATGACTGCTGCTTGCTAACTGTTCCTTCGCAGCTGCATGCATAACAACGATAGAGTATCAACGTCCCTACAAAGCACCTAAGCATACAGAAATCTGTTGCTACTGCAGAGACCAAAAAGGCCCTGAACATCACCAAATTAAATCTGTTTATATTCTTCAATATGTTTCCCTCCTCCTGGTATATTTGCTCATCTCCAGTAGAAAGTGACATGTTGCTTAATCAACCCACCCTGAATTTTTAATGAAGACATTTTGATCCTGTTTCTGAACTGTGCTCTTGATAGTTGGTTGATGCCACAAAGCTGTTGGGTTCCACCCCAGAAGTCTTCATGGCCTGTGAATCATATCCAGCACCTCCAGTCTGACAAACCTTTGGATGGCAGGTTTAGCTCAGTCGCTTAGAGCATGGTGCTGCTAATGCCAAGGTTGCGGGTTGAATTCCTGTGTGGGCTACACCGAGGGTTGGATCAGATGATCTCTGGAGGTCCCTTCTAACCTTACCATTCTACGATTCTATGGCAAAGCAATCATGGGATGTGAACTCCCTGCTTAATCCTTCAGCTACTCTTTAGGCAGGTACAACGTGCTGACTTTGTCCTCTAAGCTTGGAAGAAAATAGAGGTAAAACTGAACTCCAACATTCTGCAGCCAGCACAATTAGTATAAGCATTGCTCAAATTTACAGTTCTGAGATCACTACACTCCAATTAATCTTGGGTTCAGTAACTTTCCAACAAAGCTTTGCAACATGCGTCCATCTCCGCTCAAGGACCATGTCTTTGGACTGATGGATAGAGCTAAATTGGTTCTTTGATCACTGATTGTTCCCCCCTTGAGTCAGGCTGTGCACACTGCACTGATGAATGCTAGCTTTTAAAAGGTTGTAAATCAGTCTGTTTTCCTTCCACAATCCTTCAAACAGATAATCGTTGATCAAATGAAGGCAAAGACTTTCTCGTAAGCCATAAGCTACAAGACCTCCATCTGTTTTGCCCCAGTTTAAGGAACCATTTGCAGGCTTCTGCAAGCCATTCAAGGGTGACTCTTGGTGGCTACTGCATTCTGATTGCTCAGAATGGCACTTCTCCATCAGTGTTGCCCTTGATGGAAATGCATCAGATTTAAGCACAGTGGAAAGAGCTACGCAAAGTTGCTGCCAGACCTAGTGGACTCCTCAGCAATTTCCTGGGTCAAGGATGGAAAAGAGGAATGGTTGCTGGCAGACTGGGCAGAGATTTTTCCTCACTGAAGAGCCACCGGCTAGCAGTGCAAACATATTAGGTGACCGTATGGGTCAACTACCTCCTGAGGAGGTGAAGAATGATAGAACTATGCACTTCAGATAGGTCTGATCCTAAGCTGGAAACAGTTCAGATTCAGGTTCGTCCTTATGAATATCCCAGCTGAATTCTCCCACATAAAATTTATTTTTTTAGTCTCTCTAGTGCCCAAAAGGCATGTAACAGTGCTGATTTATGTCCTGTGTTTCCACCAGGCAACACCATTTCTATGTTTGGATGAAATTGTCCAGAAAAAAGAAACAATCAAAAAGTTAAAAACTGACAAAAATGCAGAAACTTTAACATTTGTACTTCTCATCATTCTAAACCCTAAAAATTTTGTCTTTAAGTTTTATTTTCAAAATCAGCACAATTAGCTTAGCAGGTGGCACAACCACTTGGAATGATGACCCACCTTGTTCTAGTCTTTATGCTGTGGGATACCAAGCAGGATTTGGAACAGCTGAGGCAAGTGTACTAGTGATGAAGCACAACAAGGAAAAATGATGGTATTTCTCTGCCTCCTAAAACCCCTCCTAATCCAACGCAGAGAAGAAAAACCTTTCCTATGTAGCTTTTTTGAATCATAACCATTTCTATAAAGAGTTTTGGTTTCATCTGACTGGCACTTTACAATAGAAAGTATGTCATCAAAAAGATTCCCAACCAGCTCTTGGCCTGGACCACAACCAAGCAGATGTGTGGAGGTCGTGGTATAGAGAAAGAAGTATAGACAGGAAACACATGGACTGCATGCATCCATGTTTTGGGATAAGGGGAAATTGAAGAAGGAGTAAGCTACTGACTACTTCTAGTCAGTATTTCTGTACTGAGTACTAATTGAGAGGTTCTTGTGAACAGAAAGCAAGGTAAACATGTCATCCACCATCTCACAAATTCATAGCTACTTTTAAAAGGTCCATCACAAGCTTGCTTACTGCATCTCTAGAGTCTGCTCCTTTAGTTATTCTCTACTTTTTAACAACTGCTCCCTGCATTGCATTTTAGCCGTCTATATTACTTTCCCTGTTTGTTTCTCCCAAGGGCTCTCCTCCCATGTAACTTGTCCATTTATCCCTGAGGCTTGCTTGGTCCCTAGTAGGTATGTGAAGCTATGTGATACAAGGCCAGAGCCCCTTTTTGCACATATAATCATGTCCTCATGCAGTGAAAGAAATCACAAAAGGTCAGGCTGTGTTCTCAGCAAATAATTTGTCAATCAGACACTCACAACAACATGTCTCACTGCTTTCTTTTCCCTTCACTCTGGATCAAAGATTTTCATTTTCTTCCTTCTCTTTTTTCTTTTTTTTTTCCTTCCATAAACTAAACTCCACAAAGTCAGTTGGCCAAAGCATCAGATTCCAGAGAGTCTTATTCCAGGCCAAATAGCAATAAAACTCATTTGGCATATTCATCTTATTGAGAAGGCAATAAAATTAAGAGATAGAATTGCTATTTTGGTATGTCATTCCTCAGTAAGGTACTGATGACTAAGAAAAAGCTTCCACTGAGCCAGGGAAACTGGCTCACAGCTGATGAGTAATGTGCCATGTTTATTATTCTAAGATGTTTGCAAAACATCTAAAAAAGGCAAATTCCTAATACCCAAATGCACTGATTCCCTTCTTTCTTGTGCTAAACCTGAATAAAGGAATTCAGGAAAGGTTGAACTTGAAGAAAGCTACCCACTCCTCCCTGCAACTTGGTGGCTATAACAAGAGCTGTCCACATAGCCAGAACACCTGCAAAGGAAATTAGTCCCCTGGAATCTCGCTGTTTGCATTCTCCTGCCAAGCAAATCTGTCCTCAGTCAAGAATGACTGATAATTATTGAATTTGGGTTGAACAGTTTCAATTCATAAAATTTCGAAAAATATTGATTTGGTCCAGATCCCAGCAGAAGATGAGGTGAAGATGAAAGAGGAGGAAAAGGAAGAAGGATCGGTTGGTTGCTCACACACTAAAGAGAAAAAACCCATTGTTATTGACACGCCTTATTTCTCTCCCAATCCTAAGGCGCAATGCAACTCTGAGAAAAGTATAGTCCCACACTTTCTTTCTGAGTTGCTCTTCTCTCTGCATCATCCACTCTCCTGCATGCTGGATTTAGCAATAAAAATAAGTATTATTTTTGTTAGTCAACAGAATATCTGGAGGAGGACTGTTGGCTGGCTCATACATCATCCAGCTTACATTTCAGATAACAGAATATGCTTAGCAGTATATTACTCAGAAAGGACTTGATCTGAACTACAGTTTCCAAGTTATAGGCAAGGGTCTTGCAAATTTGTGCTTAGCACAAATGTCTGTGAGAAGGACTTTTAAGACAGAGCCATAATACAAATAACGAACTACCTTTGCATGGCAGGTTATTACCTTACTCATTTTCTCATGTGATCCATAGTGCTTTTGAATCACTTGGTAGGAAATTGATTCCTGAATTTGCTTTAACTTTAAAGAACTTTGTAAGTTCTTTATTCTCATGGAATAGGAAAAGAAAAGCACTTACCTCCTTCCTTGCTTACTCCCAAGCAGCCCTTCAGCTCCTGCAGTGAGATAGACTTGTCCTTGTTGAGGTCACAGTAATCAGTGAAACGTCGAGCACATTTCTTGGGCTTGGCTTTCTTCTTCACATAACGCTTGAAGGGCTTCAGCTCCCGCTTGTTGATGTCATTGCTGCTGTTGTTATCCAGCTGGCTGAAGTACCAATGCACCACTCGCTCCTCCAGCGTGTGGCTGGGGTCTGGCTCAGAGAACCTGGAAGACAGGAAGCACAGGCCCCCAGAGGAGTGGGGTGCTTTCATTAACAGTCAAGCACACACCAAGGAGCCAGAGCTGCTTCTTGAGTCATACATATGATTATGCCATATTCAAAACAGGGTAAGTATGCATGCCTTACAGTCTCCTCCTCCTCCTAGCTGAGCTATTTTGAGAGATTAGCTTTTTGTAAAAATGTCTTTTCACACTAACAAGAGGTGCCAAGAGAGTCCTGGAGACCAATCCCCTCAGCAGCTCAGGTTCTCCCAACATCAGTTGCTGAAACTTGGCCTAATTTTACAAGGATTCCCTTTAAAGCACAAGCAGCAATCTCAACGGTCCTTTTGACTCTTGGGCTCCCACTGAAATTACCAACAGGAGAGTCATGATTGCCAACTATCACAGTAGTTTCTGTGATAACACCACCTAAACTTCAGAAGGGGAACAAATTCATTTAATATAGGACACATTTACTATTTGAAAATGTCCTTGGCAGGAGGCAACATTCTTACTGTGTCTATTTATATGATCTGAACTCCTGTGCTGTATTTGTGGCATATTTAATGCTTTTCACATGGTTGATGTATATACAAGAATTCCACAGCAGACAAGCACCACAAATCCATTAATAAGCAATACTACAGAACTGGCAACTTCATTCTGCTACATTTCTTATTCATTTTGATATTACAAGTTTGACATTATTTGGCTCACATTTTCCTTCTGTGGACAACAACAAAAAAAGATCATAGAGAAGAAGGAGATGAGAAAAAACAACAGCTAAGGATGCAGGAGTAGAGAATGTTGCCATTCAATTTCAAGCCATTACTGAACAAGGACTGTTATGTCATCCTGTTTAAGCAGTATCTGAGTATCTGGTGTTCTGCTGCAGCAGCAGTGAGAAAGGAGTTCATCCTCAGCGATATGAAGGGCCAGGAAAGATGCCTTTTCTAAAGGGGAAGAGTTATCCAAGAATTGCTCTCAGAGAGCCTTGTCTTTGTAAAAGCTGCGCCAGCAGAGTAAGCTGAAATGACACTGAAATAAGGCTGAGGTTTGAGTCTTCTTCCTTGCAAGAATAAAACATTCTAGTGCATGCAAATTAATGATAAGGCACCAGTCAGACCTGCTACACTGGCACTGGTTGCTCTAAATCTGACTTATTCCAGGAGACACCTCCAGCTGCTGCCAAATTCAACACCCAGCAAAGAAAGCAGGACAGCTGCAGGCTTCAAACATCCCGACTGTAGTCAGAGTTCAGGGCATCCTAGCTGATGAGGAAACACAAACCCAGACTCAGTTTCACTATAGGTGTGCTTTGTAAAACACATTTTAAGACCGTCATCAACCTTGTTTCAGAGAATGATAGGATAAATATTTAACTGTCACACTGATAAATTCTTTTTTGAGATTAGAAGGGAGATAATCCTTGTGACCTTCCAAGATGATCAATTTTGCCTCTACAAAGCAGCTACAGAACCTGTCAAACAAAAACTCTACCCTGCCTCCTTAGTAATTTACACCACTAAAGGAGGTGAGTGCAAGAGGCAGAACATAAGTGTTGGAGCTTAGGTGGAAGACCTGTCCCTGGTAACCTTCTCTGATAGTGTTGCAAATGAGAACACAATTTAGAAAGGTAGTCCCTATCCAGAGACATTTGGAATCCTGACACAAGTAAAAACACACGCTGGAGAAAGAAAAATAAACTGCACAACATTTTTCCTGAAGTTTTACTTGCAACTGTTTCCATCATTTAATTCTTAGTTGAAAAGCAGCCTGGCACTCAGTCACAGCACCTGGTCACTGTACAGTGCAATAAACACTGGGGATGAGGACAAAGAGGTTGTGGACTGAGTTTGGCTTAGTTTTGGGAGCCAAAATAAAAGGCAAGACCCTCGTGCCAACCATGGACAAGCAGAAATTGCGAAGATCTCCCCAGAAAGCTAAAGAATTGCCAAGATTTTTTCAGAACCTTGAAATTGGGCGTGAGGATCAGGATGACAGGCAAGAATAAAAACACATCCTGTCGCTTGTTTTTATGACATTTATGAGCACAGTCATTTCTCTTTTGGAAATAAGCTGGCTATCCAACACATACTCATATAATGTGGCTATCCAACAGCCACAAGCAAGAACTGGAAGTTCCGGACTGTGAGGGAGGATCTTTTGCTTTTGCTGAGGTATAGGAGCACAACCTGATCTGTGGTTTGTCCACACCTTGACTGGCCCTTGACTCTGACCTCTGTTTCCTGAAGGCCCAGAACTGCAGATTCAGAAATGGAGAAAATAGAGCATCCCTAGAACAAACAGCAGAAAGACAGACAGGAAAACAAGCTTCTCGCTACCTACTGAAGAGTCACTCAGAAGCAGGACGGAAAAGTGCCTCTATTTAAGAGGGGGGCCAAGTTAGGGAATATAACTCTCTTCAGTATATCCATAAAGAAAATCAAAGAAATCCACAGGTTAATACAAATACTTTGACTCCAGAGGTGATAACAGATACATCTTAGCCATTACAGACATGTTGAATGCTCATGCTGAAAGTTAGAGCACGATAACGAACCTAAAAGGAATTAGTTTAACTTCTGTGACTGCAAGAAATTGCCACTATTGAGTTTTTACCACTTTCTGTTGGCTGGATAAGAAGTATTGCAGTTTCTGAGTTGGTTGCCTGTCCTTCCCAATGATCATCTAATCCTAGCCAAGGAAGTATTTTGAGGAGCCTCAGCATCTCAGTGCAGCCATATCTCCCTGGTTTATTGCGAAATTAGGTGATATACTAATGACTGAGGTTACAACAGAATACCTAGATATCATGACTTTGATGGCTGTCCCTACAAGATACTGGAGCTCCATCCATGAAATGTGAGTTTACAGGAATCCATAGCACTGTTAACCCACCTAGCTTTGATCATATACCATGACAATGCACATACTAGGTCAGCTGAAATGTATCTGGGGACTCTAATTCTCTTGCAAGCAAAGATTTCTCTGGAGTGTTCCATTTCCCTCTATTGTCTCTCCAATCCTGTTGCAAGAGAAATAAATCAGCTCTCAGAGGCACACATCATTTGTTGGGCTGCCTCTCCATTCATTCAGATCATAAAGGAATAATAATAATAAAAAAAAAAGTGAGAGCAAAGCTGTTCTGTATACTCTCGACTTCCAGCAGGAAAACATCTCTTGCTCTAACACTAATCATGTGAAAATTTACTGAATTCCAATCTCTAACTCCAGTGCAGCAGCAACTTTGTAAGACCTCATAAAGACAGATCATACTAGAAAACAGACAAGTTTCTCAACCTTCTCATAGAAGAAGAATAGAAGGTTAGAATGGACCTCTGGAGATCATCTAGTCCAACCCTCAGCATAGCCCGTGCAGGGACTGAACTTGGAACCTTGGCATTAGCAGCACCATGCTCTAAATAACCTAACCCCTGCTGACCACATTTCAGCTGCACCTGCTTTTCCCTCTAACTGTACTCTTTAACACTACAACAAAACAATCCACTTTAAAGGATTATCAATAATTCAGAAAAACAAAGAAACCAAAAGAAAGAAAAACCCTGCATTACCTCATTAACCCTCATATACAGTTATATCTGCCAATGGAAGTAAGTCTTTGAAGCAGAAGAGGTTGTATGTGTGTATTTCATGATGGGAGGGCAGGGGAGAATATTTAGCAGGGCACAGAGAGACTGCTCCTGATTTGCACCCATGGTGCTGATAAAAACACAGGGTCATCTACCCTGCAGGCTATTATAAACTATAGAGCAACTTAATTCACTTACCAAAAGAAACTCAGAGCTGTGGGAGCAATGAGCTCTGACCAAGTCAATTTTCCAAATCTAATGAAGATAGCTAGCATACAAACCAGCAGATTTTGCCACACTATACAGCATAAAGAAAATAAGAAAATAGAGAAGCATATGCCAAAATGTCAAACAGACAGCTTTTCTGAACAGTTTGCATACAATCTGTAATGCTTTCCAGCCTAGCAAAATGGGAAGAGTTAACTCAGTGGGAAGGACCAACACAAAAGGGTATGTATACAGGGTAAAGTAGAAGAGAGCAGGCATATCAGATGCTACCCACATACAGTGTGCAATCACATTATCCTCCACAGGACTGCACTGTCAAAGCGTAATGTGCTCCTCCAAATGCTCCTGAGTAAACTGAAGTCCGTGCCTACCAAAGCTGATCACAGAATCACAGAATGACTGAGGTTGGAAGGGACCTCTGGAGATCATCTAGTCCAGCAGCCTGCTCAAGCAGGGTCACCTAGAACATGTTACACAGGATCATGTCCAGGCGAGTTTTGAGTATTTCTAGAGAAGGAGACTCCACAACCTCTTTGGGAAACCAGTGCTCTGATCCTTTGCTCCCTACACACTTGCAGGCCTACTACATCCAGAAATAGGCTGCAGTGACTCACAACATTGCAGCAGTGACAAAAAGTCCTAATACAGAATCTTGCTTAGAGAGAAAGCAGAGATGTGAACTCTAAAGCATCCAGGAAGTTATTACCTGTTTGAAATGCTTTAGGAAACTTACAACTCTGTAATATGAATTTTATTTAGCAGTGAGAGCAGCTGAGGCAGGAGAGGGGAAGTAGAATAAACTCAACATAACATCCCTAACTCCAGACTGCAGAGGCTGCTAACTATAAAGCAGTGGGAGTTATTCCAGGAAGAACGAACATTGATGAACGAGAAGCTGCTAGCACCTGCAGTAACAGGACAGCCAAAATTGAGTCTAGCTTCCACTCCTAACACACAAAGTATGTATTTAGTCAGGATGGCCACAGGATTTAAAGCTGGAAGTTTCTATGACCCCAAAACACTTTGCAAGTATATACATGTTATTTGGTTTTGTTGCTGGGAAAAAAAGATGGATGTGAGCAAAGCTAAAGAATTGATAGGACTGATTCTGTCGGATGGGGCCCATGACAGCTATTCATAGAATCATAAGGTTGGAAGGGATCTCCGGAGATCATCTAGTCCAACCCTCAGCATAGCCCATATGGGGATCAAACCCACAACCCCAGCATTAGCAGCACCATGCTCTAACCAACTGAGCTAAACCTCTGACTCAGAAGAAGCCCAATGTGAGAGGTGGAAAATGATAAGAGTTTAATAACCTAAGGTATAATTCATAATTGTTCTTGCTTTGCTTCCACTTCTTGCTCTCCTTTTGTTCTTCTCTGTGGCTGCCTATCCCAAGGTTTAAAAGCTGTAACCGTGGAACACAGCTTGAATGCAAGAGGATTACCTCTAATGAAATTGCAAAAGGATCACGTATTTGTTTTCTCATACTCCCTTCCATATAGCAAAAAGAATCAAGAAGCTAGCCCAAAAATAATCTAAACAAAAGGGTACTACAAAGTCCAAACTCATTATGGAGAATTTATAATTTCTTTACAGTTAAAACTTAAGTTTTAACTTCCTATTACAGGCCCAGTTTTAACCTCTCCTCTAACTAAGTATACAAAATTTCTCTGAACACAACTTCGCTGAAGTTTGGGGGATAAATCATTTAGAAAGCTTTAAAAAATCATTTAGAAGGTTTAAAAACTGTTTCCCTCTGCCCCTCATTGACTTTTCAAAGAGCCTGCTCTTATACTAACTCTCTCAGTCTTTAATTAGGCTAGAATTTCCATAGGAGCATAAAGAGAATTTGGTATCCAACTTCAATTGAAATGCAATAGGAGTTGGGCATTAACTTCCCTATACAGTTTGAAAATGTCAATCTTTATTAAAATATGGCTCAGCTTCAGAACACCCTGGAGATGTGCTGAGCTTTACTTGTCTGCTTCAAACTACGCAGCTAAAGCATGAAAGGGAACCTTGGGGGCAATTTTCTGAAGGACTTTTTAGGGTTGTTACATGGGGAATAATTGGCAACTTAAAATGAAGGCACACAGCTGGTGTGTTACACTATAGGGACAACTGCTGTAAGCTGCCCCTTTAACCTAAAATTCCACAGGGCATTAATATTTTTGCTGATCATGTAACAAGCTATAGTGCACACATTTTGGCAATTAAAATTCATTTCTGAATTGGCAGGGACCAAAAATAGTTTCTTAGATCAGGGAAATCCAGGCTGGGATCCCCTTTGGTCTGTTTTAGGTTAGGCCTTGTGTGATACAAATATGTCTGACTTAGAAAATTAGTCATAGACTAAAATGTACCAAAGCCAAGTCTACATTGAAAAAAAAGGCTGCTCCTATTATGCAGGATTTATACATGAATAACTTCAGCTATATGCGTTTTCAAAAGGATACCAAACACTGTTTAATAAACCAATTTCCTACAAGCGCTCCTTTAATTGCTTAGAAAACATACAGTAACAAGATGTGCCTTGGAGTTATTACATAAACTTAAGAATGAATTTTACCAGAGATTTTCTGTTTCAAAAGTCTAAATGAAGTCTACTTGGCTATTTTGCTGTAATATAAACCAGGGCCATGAGGAAGGGAAGTTCTCATCTCATTTACATTATTGTAAAGCAAGAGTAACTCAATTAAAGTCAATAGCTTTGAACTTGCTTAAACAAGACAAGACCTATAAGGGCTTACAAGGTTGTTTTAAGCATGCCCAATAAAAAAAAAAAAAAAAAAAAAAAAAGTCTTATCAGGTTTTACTTACATTGCCTGCAGCAACCCAAGTTGCACAGCCTCACTATGCTGCTACTAGATTGTTTTGTGTGTGCCAAGTGTGAAGTTTAGCACAGCTCTATGAAGTATTTTAAATACAGATCTCTTCATTTATCCCCATGTCTTCCCCTCACCAAGTAAAAGCAATAAGGATGTCAACTGCAAAACCATAGATAGCTTTGCAGCATAAACAGGTAATGTCTTCAAGATGAAGACACTCAGCAAATCCAGGAGGTTTTCAACTCTGTACATTTGGATTCAGACTGAAGGCCACAGGGTCATCTAATCTGATTTCCTGTATATCATACTCACAGAACATGAACCAAATTACTGTTAAGAAAATAACTTAGGTTTGTCTACAGTGAGTCATTTTGAAAGGTATCAGGGCTAAGATGAAAGTGTTGCAGACAGGGAATCTACCATCCCCTCATTACTTTGTTCTACCTCAGAATCACCCTTGCTTTAAAGGAATTTTGATCACAAGTTTGTTTCTATACAGCTAGTCATGTTCTTCTCTACTACGGGTTCTTTAGCTAGCTGTTTTTGGACTTCCTGAGATACTCAGTTACAAGAAATCATCTTTCAACCTCTGTTTCAATACTCTAAGGAAGACTGAGCTCTAGGACTGTTGCTGTTGGGCTTTTTCAGACCTTGAATCTTCAGCAAGGCTCTTCTTTATGTTTTGTCACATTTTTTTAACATTGATACCAAAGGTGCATATTGTATGCTAGGATTCATCCCTGCTGCCAAGGAGAGATGGAAATCTACCCCTACCCCTTCCTTACCTAATATTCCTACTTGCTGCTACTCTGATTACAAATGTCCAAATTTTTCCCCCAGTCCCACACTACAAGCTCATATCCTTTTCAGAAGCCATTCATTTTTGGATACCGTCTCAATTCTGTCCCAGTGTCCCAGTTATAGAAGCAAGGCCCTACATTCCGTTTAACTACTTGCTGCATCTTAAAATACACAGGGCAATATATGGGGCAAATTGACATGGGGGATACAGCTTGCTGTTTGCCTGGCCTTCCCTCTGCAACAGGCCTAAGTTTTTCTGGTAATACATTACTGCTTACTTTAGATCATTGGCTACATTTGTTCAAACACTAAAAAGACCCAGTTGTGAAGGTCACAAACCTGAGAATTTCAACTTGAAAGATGAAATGCTGAGCACTGTAAAGGAACAGAAAGATGGAGGCTAGAGAGGAGACTAGTGCA
Organism: Rhea pennata; assembly: GCF_028389875.1. Taxonomy (NCBI): domain Eukaryota; kingdom Metazoa; phylum Chordata; class Aves; order Rheiformes; family Rheidae; genus Rhea; species Rhea pennata. Next base: position 13,202,768 of record NC_084667.1, on the reverse strand, counting down.
TGTTTAAATGCAGTGCCAGGTTCTGCTGTCGTTATGACAAAAAGAAGAGCCTGCAGTAAGTGAAGCTTGCCTTACAAATATGATTGCCTCAGCTGACATTAAGAAAAACCAGACAGCCAGATCTCTAGCTTTTCTTTTCAACACGACATTTGTAGCGCACCTGGGCCAGGGAGGAACAGGATGAGCACTCATAAATCCAGTACTTTGTTTGTTGTTAAGGCTGGACATGAGTTGATTACCCTATAGGGAAAATACCCTTCCTCTTGGAACAGAACTTTCATCTCAAGTGCTCAAGAGAAGTTGGACCACTGAGAGTATTTTCAGGCGTTCTTAAAGAGCAGACTCAAGATTTTTCTCCCCTTGAGAAACTTGGAGAGCAGAACTCATTGTATGGAGACAGTTTCCCAACTCTGCAAACTCAGGGATACGAAATGAAAGCTGTACTGATTAAATTTTTATTTAAGTACTCAGGATTTCTTGAAATGCTTTCACTGCAAAATAAATGGCCCCATGATGGCATGCTGTGATGGAAAAGCTTGACGTATGCTTTTTGGGGTATGTGTCTAGCCTAACTGATACACATGGAAGTTTATATCAGAGCAGTTTCCTGAATTTAATCATGGCTGTGGGTAGGCAGAATATTTCAGTGGTAGTAGCCTTTTGCCTTACAAAGGATGGCCTGCTAAAAGGTTTCTTTTTTCCCTTGCACACTGGGCTGCTGACACTGGAGCTGGAAATAAATCAACATGATGACTGTGTGAAGAACTGGGCAGTGAAAAATTCTGCCAAAAAGTGCTCTATCGAAAGCTGAGAAATACACCAAGCTTGGGGAACATTAGGAAGCAAGCCTGCTGAGTTTACAGAAGTGTAGTGGGGGCATACATCTTTGGTCTCTACAATATTGGTTTATACTAAGCTTTATTTTAAGAGTGATGATTACATTGGCTGGGTTTCAGTCTCTGTGCCAAGGATGCCAAATAAATATCAAATATTCTCCAGGGCTTCCAGCTACCCCTACCCACTGCATTTGAACCATGTGAATTGCACAGAATTGACATTGGAATGCTTATGGCTGGGAGAGAACGATGTATTTCCCATTCTCAGGGCATTTTTCATCCTGTTTATATGAATACAGACATGCTAGGCATATACTGCCAATTTGATGGGTTACAGAATATTCAGCTTGCAGGCATTCAGCCACTGGCCTGATTTGTAATATCTAACGCAAAGTTAAAAACATACAGGCTCACATGCAATCCATACTGAAAACAAGAGGCATAAAGGTGCCATCTAGGAAGATTTTGTTCTGAGTAAAGACAATATTGCTTCCTTCTGCATTTTGAAAGAGGAAAGCATAGCATCAGCATTACTCTCTAGGTGCTAACCCTACATCCTAAGCTAGTACTATCCCTTTTACAGCCAGAGGAAACTAGAACCATAGATGTTCTAAGCCAATAGAGCACTTTCTAAATCTGTCACAGTCCATTTTCAACGTCCTGTTCAGCCTGGTATGCTACAGCATTGCAGCTGCCACACTAAGGGGATTTTCTGTTACCAAGCAGAAGGGGGAGACAAGACCTCAGCTTTTCTCCAGTCACAGAAAAGCATACTCCTGGGCACCTCTTGTGGCCTGACCTGCTGCTCTTTTCCAAGGAGGATGAACAGGCAGCTGGTCAGAGAGGAGGGTCATGAAAAACAACTTCTCTCCTCATCCATAGATGGGCTTCAGCCCTATAGAAAAACCACAGTCCTGTAGCACTGCCAAGAATTCTGTTCACATTCTTCACTCCCTGTGGTAGCCACTAGGCCACACGGGTCTGCTTCAACCCATTTGCATTTTATTAGGTCTTTTCATGCAACAGAGGACAAAAGAACAAGCTACTTCCTCCCACTGAGCTCTCATTTCACACTTCAAATGGGCTATAGTAACCTTTATGGCGGAACAGCTGCCAGGGAGGAGATGCAGGAAAAGGCAGGCAGGGTTATGATGACAGAACAGAGTTTGAAGATGTGGCATTAGCTCCTCTCACAGTAATCCAGCTGAACTAGAATCAGCTCAGAGCAATAGACATCCCTCCCAGCCCCCCTCACAGTCATCCAGATGTCTGCAGCCACCTTATTCACACTAAGCCCCAGTGCTTTCCAGACTCACCTCCCACCCCCAGCAGGTGCTGCTGAGTTAATAGCCTGTACCATGTCCGTAGTGAGTGCATCAAGTAAGCTGGTAATAAACTCAACTTTCTTCCCTTCCGGGCAGCCTGCAGAAAGAAAAGAGCACGTTTAATGTGAGAATGTACAGGATGGGGCTCCAATCCCAGTTCAGCAAGAATCAGTCAGAACCTCCTTCGTGTGTAATATGGCAGCCATCAGCACAATCCCTAAAGAAAGGCAGAGGAATCCCTCAGTGGGATTCTCTGTTTGACAATTTGTCTGGCAGCTTTTATTCATGCACACACAGGGTCACCAACAGTATCTGACAGGAAGACTGTGTGGTTAGCTTTACAGCCTCTCCCAGTTCCCTACCAGCATAACCATGAGGATGTGCTGGAAGCACCTGGAAGACAGAATTCCCATGATGGCACTTGTAGAGAAGTTTACAAAACAACTCACTACCTCCTGAGTCATCGTTCTCTGAAAATACAGTTGTTCTGAGGTCCTAACTGACAGCTTAAAAGCTTCCTAAAGCATGGGACAAAGCAAGCACTGTTCCCTGTACTATCTTTGGGCACAGAGAATATTGCCTGTCAGGAACTTCTACAATAATTCAGTTCTTTGCACAATCACTGTGCATAAGAAATAAGTCAGATGAAGCCATCATATGGCAAAAACATCCAGTCACTGCTGGTTTAGGCAGAAATTGGATGAAGTGTTCCGAACATGAGTTTGGTAAACATTTCTGTTACTTAGTGCTAAGGTCACCCAGTTCCCCACCATCATAACCGCAGACTTACAGAGCTTCCTTTCCTTAACGGTGTCAGCTTCTCATGACAGGGCTGAGAGGAAAATCTATACCTCCTCACCTTTATGAGGCAACCTATGAAGTTTATGAAGTTTCCTTGCTTTTTCCTACTCTCCTTACATGAAAAGAGGAAAGAGTAATAATCATGCTCCATTTACTACTACATTAATACTGCAACAATCACTTTTAGCCTACCAAGAAACATACTTATCCCCATCACCTTCAGAACTAGCCTCACTTGGCACAAAGGCTTTTTTGGTCACCGCTTTTATGGTTCCCCATCTCATTGTCTTTTCTGATGCGACAAAGAAGCCATCAACACATCCCTTACCTTCTCTGTTTCCCAAAATTACCATTCACTACCAATTAGTCACTTGATTAAGAAAACAGATATCAGGAGAACAGTGTCTCCCTAGTAAAAAGTAGCAATATCAATATGTTCTGTCTTTCCTAGCAAGCAGACAAGCACATGCACCCCACAACAGAGCACCTTACTGTAATCCCTTGACAGCTGAAAGGAGCTTGTAATTGCTCTGACAAAACTCTCTCCTTTGCAGTATTACGGACTCTGCTCCCTGCAATATCTAACCAACAGTCCCTAGTCTGTCTCCATATTATGTGTATTACACACACACACCCCTTAGCACTCGTTTGGCACACGGTCCAGAAAATGTCAGCATTGTAATGGGTAAGCTGCCAGGGCAGACAGAGTAGACCACTCACTTAAAGAAGCTTTTTGTTGCAGTAATGAGAAGGTTGAAAAACCGTTTGCTAGAAGTCATCTCCCTGGGGCCTCAGCATCTCACCGTCTGCAGGAATTAGCAACTTGCCATTTGCTATGTGCAAGTAACACTTTCCTTCCTTCTTTCTTTCTTCAGGCTCTTGTGGAAACAGCCAGGATACAGTTTGTGAAGAGGGTATGTGTAGGTGTGCAGAAATTTGTACTTATGTCTCTCCCACCTTGGCCTCTGCAGAGTCTCTTTGTGCAAGACAAGGAGCATGTTGCCTGCAGCACTTAAGGTCTGAAGAATGGGGAAATCTCCAGAAAAAGAATAAGGTAAGAGGTCCCTCTCACATAGTTGAGTGCAAATGGAAGGATCAGACTCAAGGAGATTTTCTTAAAAATTCAGTTCTGGTAACAAAGAGGAGCAGAAAAAGTAAACGGAAACATCCTCTCTCACCCATCCTTGCAGTTCTGGCTCATCAGTGAATCTTCACATCCAAGTGCAGCTAATCAAGCAAACCTCAAATCTCCATCAAGAGCCCAAGGAGCACAATATCTCTCAGGGAGACAAACTACGACCAGTAACTCTCCTCCTCCATATCCTAGTCCCTCAACAGACCAGTATATTCTGTGGCAGGACCATCCAGCAAGGCAACATGGTCGAGCACAGAGCTGAGAGTCTACCGAGATATGGAAAAGGGGCTTGAGCTGAGAGGAGCTCTCCTGAAGCCTGATGCTGGGACCAGACCACTTAATTACAGAGTATCGTAAGACCTCTTCTGCCTCCTGTAGTTTCTGTACCTTTGTCCAGCTGCAGTGCAGAAGGTAAGGGAGAACAAAGTAGAGACCATTCTGTCTCCTTGAGAGATCAAAAAGAGGGTTTCAAAGAAAGAGCTCCAGAGCAAAGGATTTTTAAAAGAGGAGTTCCAGAGAGGCAAGGGAGAGCGCATGGAGAGGCAATAAAGCAAGGGGAGAAGGGACTGGGGAAGAAAGGAAGGTTATTCTATTCTAGCATGATTTCCTAAGGAAATGAACTTTAATGCAATTATCTAGTTGGTCTGCTGGTTTCCTCCTCTATCCCCTACAAAGGGGGGAACTTGAACCAATTGCCCAATTTCATTCATATGTGAAAGGAAGGTAGATAAGAAATTCCTACAAGTCTTGTGAAAATGAGCAGCTGGATAGAAGAGAGCTCTACTGAGGGCAGAGTTGCTAACCAGAGAGCTAATGGGCCCACGGTCAGGAGGTGGCAGGGAAAAATTAAGAGACATAGCAGGCAAATCAGGAACAAATCTGATTTACTTTGTTAACCTCCTCAGGGACAATTCACTTTATGCTAACTCTAGAAAGGGCTATGGTGGGGAATGGTTCTTTCTGCAGTGCTCCCACTCTCTGCTACCACTCCCTCATGGTAGAGAAGGACCCTCTGAAGCTTCTGTTTTCAAGCTGTCAGACTTCCACCCAGGAAAGAATGGCTGATCCCTCACTGAGGGTCCCTCACTTTACTCCTTAGAAAGGCAGAGGAAAAGAGAAAAAAGAGCAAAAGCAGGTAAGAGGGCATTCTTAAGAGCTGTGCAGACACCTATGCCCAGTACCTGCTTCTAGCAGAAATAAGGCATGCAAACAGTAAATTCTAGCTAGTTGCTTGGTTAAAAAAAGAGAAATCAGAACAGGAAAAGGCAGAATAGGGAACAAGCAGCAATGGGAGAGAGATTGGGTCCCAGGCAGGAAATGAGGGATCCAGCTAAGTGAGCTGGCAGCATTAGTTAAGGGACTTTAACGCACTGATACTGCTGCCCTGCCTGGGCCCCACTGTGGCAGGGCACTGGCTGGTTCACTGACAATTGGCAGCTGTGTCCTCACTCACTGCTCAGGAGGCATCAAGCTGCTGAAAATTAAAGCATTGCTAAATGGAAATGATCATGTCTCAGCCAGGCTTTGGAGAAGTTTTTTCAATGCTGAGCCCATACTTTCCCCAGGGGACCTCCAGGCATCCTTTCTTTTCCTTTTTTTTTTTTTTTTTTTCCTTTTCCTTGAAAATTCTTATCTTATTTCAGACACACTTTCAAAGGGCACACAAGCAATAAACCAGCTCCCAGGGCACTCCCAGGTTTTTACAGGAAACTACTGAAACTAGAGGAGATCCACAATAACATAGAATAAAATCCATAGTAAAATATAGACAACTGAAAGAAATTCTCCATCTCATGAACAATATTCTTGGCCTCTTAAGAGTCCCAAGGTGAGACAAAGGGAGAAGGCAGAGACAGGCTGTCATTCCTCTCTGACCTGGAAGTTCTCTGTCCTTGAATGGATCATCAATCTCTGTGCTCTTCGATCTGGCATCGCTTTCACATACCGGGGTCTCATAGCTGAAAAAGGAGAACAACAGATGCTGAACTATGTGATATACCTTTAGTTTCATCAGATGGTTACAGTGGGTTTATCTCATCTGCTCACAGTGGGGGAAGCAAACGATCAGAAACCTGCAAAATACTCTTCTCAAGCGTCAGGCTGCTTAAGAAAAGCTAGCAGCACCAGGAGCAAGTGGAGAGAGGAGTGAGAGAATACTCTGAAGTCCAGTACCAGCTACCAGCTGAAGCCCATAAACAGTACAAGGTCCTCGTTCAGCTCCCAGAGGCACAGATAAAGCTTTTTTACAAAACTGCCCATGTTCTGCAGAATTACCATGTCCAGCAAAGTTTAGGTCCCAGCTCCTGCTAGCCTACCTTTATTATGTGCCAGACTCAAGACTTGTTTCCAAATGACAAGAGAGAAAAGATTCCCCAGGTAGTTTTAAAATATTGATGCACTTAAAGATCAGATCTATCTTTGCCTTAAAATCTATCAACACACCACCAAGACCCACTCTGGAAGCATTCTAGACTGGTACTGTTCAGAATCCAAGTGGCTGAAGCATGGAAATATGAAGCAGAGGACAATGCAACAAAGCCTCTTCCCTTTTACATGACTCACGCCCCTGGACTCAACTCTAAACAAATGGTTGGTTCCTGCTACCACCCAAGCAAGCCAGAAGATAGGGCTGCTTTGCTGGAAAACTTAACAGAGAAAAAAACAAAAGTGGTAGCTACTCTGTACCAGCTCCCACAGACGATATTCAATATGATACATTATATAAAGCATTGCTAGCTCTAGGGAAGGTAGTACAGTGAAGGCTGACTGCTCTGGAACTAGGAACTCATCTGGTATAGCAATTTTATTTTCTTCATATCTCATTTTCTCCTGGCAGGCACCTCTCCAGATTATCAGTTGGATTCAAGGTCTACAGCTCTTACCGAGTAGAAGTACCAGGCAAGGGACGTCCCGTGTCCACCAGGACGCACCAGCAGTATCCAGTTGACTGGTGGCATTGTACTGGTTTGTACAGCCCTCCCGGAGCACACTCAGGGATGACGATACCCTCTCGAGGGTTCTGCCTCGCCTCCTCCAGGGCGCTCTGTCTTTCCTGGTCGCATGAGTGAACTTTCTCTGGAACATGGTAGGGAGGTTGGAGCATGGTAGAGAAAAAAAGGCAAATCAAAATCACCTTTCCCTGCTCAGCAGACTGTGGGATTAATCTCATCCCAGCAGGCCTGTGAGGCCTTTATGTCTGTTTCCTTCACAGTAAACAGCAGTATGCCTGTATTTCAATCCTTCCCTGGGGACTGAGAGAGACTTCTGGGCTGAGAGCTTCCTCCTACAATCAGTTGTGACACTACAAAATTATGGATTACAGACATTGGCTGCTATGTGCCTAGCAAGCCAGAACCAGCAAGAAAATGGCCATGTGTTCCCATAAACCTGAATAACTCAGATTTGGGAAAGAAATATCGACTAACAATATTTCACTACTATTTCAGCCCTGGGATAAGCATTTCCCAGATGATGTTTTCACATAATCAGAGCTTCTCATTTGTGATTTGTGTTTTCCAGTTAAATGAAGGAGGCAAACACTCTTCCCTGTTCCCACTATCCCTTTTTCCCAAATGCTTTGGCTGAAACATTTTCCCCTCAGTACTGCCCTTTCAGCAGGAGCCTGAGGGAGCAGCTGTCTCTAACACTACCTTTTCCAGTGCATAGAGCACCCGCACACATCTCCACAGGGAACAGAATAAGATGCTGTTCTCCCTGCCACTACTATGATCTCTAGCGCACTCCACCCCAGGCCCTCTTGGGAAACAGATGTTATCCAAGCATTGCTTCCTTAAGCACTCGCCCTTGCGAACCAAATGTAGGACCCTATCTCTCAGGAGCTTATTATGAAGTAAAGGTTATTTCCCAACGACATTGTGAACTGGAGAACAGCATACACAGATGACATGCACCAAAGAACGGAAGCCCACAAAGTGCCTTCTGGAGTCCACCTGGCACCTTCTGCCCTAAAACCTTTTCTTCTGTCATCAACCACAGAAAAGTAACATGTAGAGAAGCACCAGACTGCAGCCTCTTAAATGGACCAAGCACTAGAGGGGGAGGAATTGGAAAGTCTCCACAGGACATTAATATTCAACAGCCAGAAATCCTCAGTTAAAAGTCTTCAAGTATTCTGCCCTTTGGGGAGCAGGAAGATGACTGCAGCTTCAAAAGCCACCAAAGATATTAGGTAGAAAAGTGTGTGCATGTGGGAATGAAAGCAGTCAAAAATGATCACAGGATTTAAGACAAGACTAAGTTTAGGGTAAAAAATAAGACAATAACTCCTAACTTTAGCCTTAAGAGTGATGAAAATCAGAAGTAGGTACAGAAGGGCTCTCGTTCCCCACCTTTCTTATGTCTTGCAGTTTACTTTCTTTTTCTCAAGCCACAGCATCTGAAATTCTTTTCCACAGCCAAGAATAACCTCAAGTTTTCAGTACATAAAACGCTTCAATACTGTGGCACATAGTGATGCAACAGGTTCATCCAGAACCAGCAGACGTTTCCATAGCCAGTCAGCAGACATGGTGTTATATAAGCATCCTGCCCAGGGGGACAGACACAGCACCAGCATTCTCCCACTGCTTCCATGTATTTTGTCTACCTGTCTGTATCAATCACCTATTGATAAATTTGGGGATAGAGAGTAAATCTTTTTCTGTACTTGGGGAATGCAAGGAGTTTTGTTTCATAACTAGTATTCTTCAGGCTGGTGCTAGCAGATCTAACACAAATAACTCCAACTGTTCTGCACAGCATCACCTGAGTACAGCGTGCTTTCGGTACCACAGACACTGCTGCCGATTTCCAGTTGAACTGTAGGAGCTAAAGAAAAGAGTTTCAAAGACTCACAGAGGTCTCCCCTCCTCAGTAGTTAGACTTTTCTTGAGGCTGGGAATCTGAAAAGTACCTGAACTTTGCCACACACAAATCCACACCAGTTCTAAGTGTCAGCAAGTCTGACTCAAGCAGAGAGAAACTTGATCAGGAAGGAGCAGGAGAGAATAAAATCAACAAAACCTGAAAGGACGCTCAAGCCTCAGCTGATATTTAAGCTGACTTTACTTTGCTGACAGGTTTCACATCTTTATTTAAAGGCCCTATGACTATTCCCAAGCTGTATGTGGACAGAGAAGTCATTCAGCAAGAGGCTCGCAAGCTTCTTTATAAATCAATTACATCACGAGGTGCCAGCTTGCTCAAGGGCTCTGCCTGACAGCAATTTACACCTTGGTCATCAGGTGAGCAGGACCATTTATGCAGCTTGATAAAGCAAAAAGATAGCCAGAATTCCCTGCCTACCAGCATTTTATGTAATAAGCAAAAGGAAAAAAAAAGAAAAGAACTTCTACTGATGAGAACTCCATTCCACACATTTTTCTGTCTAAATCCCTAAAGCTTCCTGAGTGCACAAATTCAAACCACAGTTTCTCAAATCCTTTGAGTCTTGCAAAACTAGCACTAAAAATGTTCCTGGAAAAAAAAAATATCAAAGTTTTCTTTTGGGTTAGGACAACAAAAAATGCCACTTCTTATTGAAAACAAAGCAACTTACAAAAAGAAAGAACAACTTTTTAAATGAATATCTTATTTTACATATATACACAGTAAGGTATGAAAGTTACATAGAGAACAAATGTACAACTTAAACCATGCTTGTACTGTGCCATAAAAATGGCAAGAATTTCTCTGCATATATTAACAGAAATGTGTGGGAATGGAATAGTTAAAGAATTTGCTACCAAAACACAGAGTTAATTGATAGTCACTCCTATTTGAAGGGTATTTAAAGGCTGAATGCCAAAAATTTTGCAGTTTTTGTTCAGTTGACAGCAAATAGATGCAAAACCAGTCATTGCCACCAGTATTGAGTGGCCCTTCATCAGGAATCATAGCAATGCAGCTGAAAGAGCAGGGAGAGTAGATGTTTTTCTCATCTTTAGCATGTATTTAGAAGCAGTCACTATAGAAGTCCCATCTATGCCATCACATCCTGAAGAACACATGAACAGCCAGCCATATCAGAGCAAACAAAAGGCCCAGCTCCTCTCTGCTTCATTTCTAACAGTGAGAAGACCAGAGGAACAGGACAAATGTATATATTGTTTCTCCCATGTATTCATCCAATCTCAACCATTTGAGGATCATAAACTTGCAGAGACAGGCACAGACTTCTATTTAGTAAGTATCAATGGATTCCCTTTCCACTAATTTACCACATCTCTTCTCACAAACTTTTATTGCCTATGACATCCCACAGTCAGTTCTGCAGCTTGTCTACACGTTGTGTGTGGAACACAGCACATCCTTTGGTTTTATCTAAACTTAGCTTTAGTTAGTTTAGTTTACTGAACCTAGTTTTTCTGAAGGAAGAGACAGTAGACAATCATTTTGCAGTCATTCCTTCTCTGCCTCTCATTCCTTTATAAATTCCTATTCATATCTCATCTGCATGCTGAAGAGTCCCAGCAGATCCAGTTGTTCCTTCTCTGAATTTGTTCCAGATCTATTATATCTTCCTTGAGCTAGAGAGGCTCAGAATAACAAACACATTGGCATTAAATAGTGGCTCTGATAACAGCCTTGCAGAACGTTCCTTCAGTGACATCCCTCTGCTAAGTGGACAGAGTATTAACGAGCCTCTGGAGAGGCTCTTTCCTCCAGCCTATCACTAGCAGCACTTAATTTCCTTGAAAATAAATAAGAATATTAACAGATAGGATATATTCTAATAGTCGGCAAAATCAGCTGGGAAATCTGTACCATCAGCTTCCCCAGCGAGGGATCTGGCAAACATTGCCACTCTGAAAGATAGTCTCACTGGACCATCAGATGCTGACCCAATCTCAGTTCACTGAAGTCAATCTGTTCGTTAGATTGCTTACTGGAAATTTTTCTGTTGGTGCCAAGCCCAGCTTTATAGAAGCTAGTGAAAGTGATTAGCCAAACTAGCAGGTTCAATGCCAGCTATGAAATTAAACTGTCTTTGAAAGAAGCATATCTTCTTTATTGTATGTGTGAGGTACCTAAAAGCCTATTCCCTCTTCGAATTTATGGGGGATTACAGGCACAGAAAGACAGAGAGAAAAGGCTTTCTTCCTTTTCCTATGTTAAACATTTAGAGAGAAAGAAGAATGTTTAAGACGGCAAGTTAATGCAGACAAACAGCCTTCCCAGTTGCAGCAATAATATTGTAGTTTTTTTTTAAAGCACTGTCACATTCTGCTATCTTCTGCCATCTCTCCAATGACTTATTACAGCCATCAGCAAAAAGCTGAGCAACATTGCCAGCCCTCTGCTGCTGGGGAGTGAAATCTTTGGGGGAGAGGAAATCTAGATTACAACAAATCCAATGACAGTGAGAAAAGATAGAGAATGTATGCACAAAGGACAGAATCAACGGCAAAAATATCCCTCTTACTTAACTGTTCAGCTCTAAAATGCTAACTTATTTTTCACCCTTGACTGTTTCTAATACTCCTTAAAATATTTTTAAAAGTGGTGTCTCTGAAGCCATGAACTACTGCAGTAAAATAGGACTAGGACATCTACAATTGTGCTTTACTTATGAAACAACTTTCCCCTAGTCTGAGCCTTCTGAGAAATACATCGTCACATTCATAAAAAGGTCTCTCATTCCCAGTCCTGTGAGTATGCACATTCAAACATACATTTAGTGCCTTAACACTAGAACTAAAAATGATAGATGAGGTAAGGGACTCATCTGTCTAATAAACTAGATGATTATTAAAGAGATGAGGTGTTTGTTTACCTTAGGAAATTGAGAAGAGAGAATGTCTAACTGCTTCTAACCAAAGGCTTCTGCTTAATAGCTCTCATGCTCAGCTTACAGGGCAAGGAACAGCCAAAGCTCTGCTTTGGACACTAGGCAAACTCCCCTTACTTCTCTCCTGTCACATAACAACTTGCTTTGTTATGAGAGCCAAAGGATGAAATATCAATCATTGTGGCTGCAAGGATGTTGTGGATGACTAGGGTGGGACAGAAGGTGGCCCAACACAGCAGGTCATTTTAAAATGTTGGTCTTTTGCACCCATTTTTTTTTCTTGTTAAAAAAAAAAAAAGAGAGAGAGAGAGAGAGAGAGAGAGAAAGAGAGAGGGAGACTATGACACCACCTAAAACAATCACCTTGGAGAGACCCTATGTCCTTGGAAGACAGAAGTAGTTCTTCCAAATCAGGCAAAATAGACAGTATAACCTCTCTCGATTCTTCTTCCTGCTCCCCAGTGAACTGATGTGAACAGCCTAACCCCAGAGCTACAGTTCCAGAGCAGGGCAGATTGCTTCTCCTTCCCTCCCTCCCTTCTTTTCACCAGAAACTTTTCCCATAGAGTTCCCACAAAAAGCTTCAGTTTTAATGAACAAGCATTCTTCAAAAGGGGAGGAAAAGGTCTTTTACTCCAAGATTCTTGACCAGCATCCATTGTTAGTGCTGCAACAGGGACCTGACTTCAAAACACCATTTCAAAAACAAAACAACAACAACAAAAATCAAATACATGCTTCTCAAATTTTTTTGTTCAACTCCCAGCTCTCTGCTGCATGAGGAATGAGTGCAGTATAGAACAGAAGACAGTGGCAGGGGTAAATAATGCCAAGTTCCTATTGACATCCTGTTCCAACCAGAAAAGAGGACTAACTGTCTTTGTGCCTCAGTTTTCCTTTTACTGAGAGAAAATGTTTGCCTGTCTCCCAGGGAAGTTTAATTCAATGGAGTTGATTTCTTCTTTGTATGTGACTTCTCTTTATACTGCTCTGGCAGAGAGTAGGAACCTTGAACTTGTTACTTTTGCATACCACATACATCAGCTTAGAGGTACTTTTATGTTGCATAAAGTAGTTGTAATGTGAACGGGACTCACCCCCACCCTGGAAGAACAGGTGCCTCAATTTAGGTATGGGGCTTACAAAAGCTGCAGGGAGAAGGAAAAAGTCTCATTCCAAAGAGAAAGCTCAGTACAGGCTATAGCAGCAGCCCTAACCTGCATCCCTTCCACTTCAAAGGGGAAAGAGAATTTGAAAAGCCTAGGGTATGCACATTCACAAGGGCTGGCAGGACTACCAAAGCAAGGCAGTGAGTAGGCACTAGCTGCCTGTCCCCAGAGCAAGGATGTGGGTGGAAGAAGAGAAACAACCTCTTCTGTGTTTACTAGGAGCACAATAACAGCTGAGCAAATATGGCTTATGAGGATAGCATAAATCTGTCCACACCTCCGTTAGTCATCAGTGCTGCTACCTGCTCCACCCTGTTCTGTCTGGGACTGTGGTCCTTGCAGAGTATTCTGGCTAATGAAAGGTAAAGAGAAAAAACAAACCTTACAGGTGCTCCCGCACTGTACCACTTGAGCAGTCCTTGCTTTACCTTAGTACTTACTCAATTTCATTCCTCAAGGATAGACTACAGAGGAAACAGAGGTTACTACATGTTCCAGTGCTGAACAAGTACAATGCAAAGTTTTAACAGGTGGCTTATAATTTTAAAACTGCTTTGTTCCAAGCGGCTCATTAAACTTAAATTATCCATGAACACATCCCTCCCCTGCCTTTTTCCTTCTGCTTGAAGTTAAAAGGCTGCACTGTAATCCCTATAGTGTAAAATGATTAGAAGCCAATACCTGGCCTCTAGCCTGAAATAGGGAGGAATGGCTGAAGGAGTGAAGTACAGTCCCAGAGATCACAGCAGACTTCCTGAAGGTAGAGGCTACCTTTTGATGCATGATCCACGGGCTCATTATGCAGAATCTATGCAGAATCTAATTAGGTGCTGCCCAATTAGAAAAGGGGTCTGCTCCTCACAATTTCCAAATTACACAGGAATAAATGTCCTCTCCTGCACATCTTGAAACCTGCTAGTTGGAAGCTAGATATCCCTGCCACTCTATACTGTCTTCCAGATAGGGCTGTGGCTCTTTCTACCATCCCATCTCTCAAGTAGTCAGTCACGCAATCCTTGGTCTTGCAGCCCTCCTACAGCTCTAGCTGGACTAGCTGAAGGATACCAGAAAGGAGGAGGTATTATCAGTACATCATTCTGGCAAAAGACAGTGCAAATATTTGCTTGATCATATACAATGCATTAGACAGAGCTCTGATTCAATTCTAGTTCCTTGGAGCACAATGACACGTGTCATTCTTATAACAAACCTAGAGAAACGTGGACTACGTACAATTTCTATGAGATGCCTACACCATAAGTTAGGAAAAACGGGGTCCCAGAGGCTAGGTCTCAATAGTTGTCTGTGAAATAGTTCTTCACTAGTGATGGGGGATCATTAGATGAGTCTTGTATCAAATTCTACTAAATGATCTATTTTGCTGGTGGAACACAGCATGCAATTTACACTGAAATCCGGGAAAGGTTTTAAAGTCACATGGATAAACATTTTGAAATCAGTATGATCACAATTTGCAAATTTAAGTAAGAAGTATAACAACCAGCAAAGAGAAATCCAGTGCATAGAGAGAAAGTTACTGGTGAGACAGTAATACTTGGAAAAAAAAACAAACATCAAACAAAAAAAGAAGGTAAATCAAGTTATGGCATGTACTGGCAAGAGCATCACACATCAGAAACTGGTACTAGCTTCTGATGAGCCTTTAAATCAGCCCTGTGTCCAGCTCTAGACACTGCACCATAAAGGAGAGGTGGACCATTTGGAAAGAGTGCAGAAGAGCGCAAAGGAAACATGCATAGGTCTAGAAAATTTGATCTATGAGAAAAGGCTGAAAGAAATCCATTTGTTTAGTCTAGGGATGACATTCGGTCTTCTGAGACATAAGAGCTGTTACATGAAAAAAACGGTCATAGATCACACTTGTTCTTCCCCAAGGGTAGTTCAAGCAGCAGTCAGCTTACTTGGAGAAAGGAGATTTAGGTTTGATACACAAAGCCCTGGTGATTAACTGTTCTCTAATTAGAAGAGGCAGTGGAATCTCTGTCACAACATTAGGAACAGGTTACACATCAGAGTCGCTACTAGCTGGATATGACTCTGACTTAAAGTGAAGAGGAAGAAACTATGAGACTTCTTCAGGTTTTTCGAGTCTCCTCACATAGACTGATAAGCTGCAGCAGATCCTAGGTGACTGAGGCAACCTTTCTGTAAATATAGCTTAAAATCATCAAGAAATTTGATCTAGTTTAAGTTTTCAGATCAGGGTATTTGATCTTCCTAATGACTGGTTTCCATGTAATGCATGACAGCTGTAGCTGAGCAGTACCTTCACAATGACAACAGTTTCCACATTCTAAACAGAGAAAATTTTGGTCCAAAATGCAACTTTGTTCAGCTGTTTATACCAGGACAGTTCCTCAGCAGTAGAAATACCTTCAATCTTGGACATTGTCCTTGTCATTTTGAGATGAAGCTGTGCAGAGTCTGTTCTTTTTCTGCTCCAACTCCTCTTTTTCCATTCCACATATTTTGAGCACTGTTAGCTTGTGACATACCTAGCTTTGAGATAAGCCACCTGTCTTTGAACCCATTCATTCATTTTCCCTATACATCTTTCAGACTGCACTCTTTCCACACTAAGGAATGCAATTCAATAAAATGAGAAACTATAGGTGTTTCCATTGGAGCCTTAGCATTATTGGGAAACTATTTTTCACTCCCACACCTGTTTTTAATAGTACTTGGAACACCTGTTGTAGCAATTGTTAGAGAATCTGCCTGCCTCTGCTGGATGGAAAACAGGAGCGTACAATTTTTACAGTATTTAAGGGTATAATTAGAAGGTCACAGAATTAATGGTCATAGAATCAGTAAGGTTGGAAGGGACCTCTGGAGATCATCTAGTCCAACCTCCCCGCATTACAAGCGACCAGATAGCAAACTTTTGAAAACTGACATAGGTAGGTAAGAAATATATTTCAAACTGGTCTAGCCAACTACAGTAACATCCCTTTTTTATGCTACTGCTGGTGAGTAATAGAAGGGGTCAGAATCAAGTTGGTAATGTGATTAAGTCTTTTCATTTAATGACAGATCAGCCTTTTCCTGTAGTGTTTAGCACTTTACGAGGAGGCAGAGGGAACTGCCTCTGACAGGACTGCTAACACTAACTCCTTGTCACTTAGCTTGAGCCAAGGTCTCTCTGAGCAAACTGTTCAGGCCTGGGAAGTTCCATTACCTAATGTACGAGATTCAGGCACCGACCACACGACAGAAAAACTGCTCCCTCTGCATCAGTGTCATGAGATGGAGATTGTCCTCTTCCACAAGAGGTCAAAAGGCAAGCGAAGGATTACAGGGTGGCACTATAGCTGAGGTTAGTGTCCTTCTGAGTAGGTTTTCTCTGAATTGCAGCCTTATATAGGCAACAGTCCCTCCAGTTCTGGGATACCATGCATCAGCTGTAGCAGAGGGGTAGATCTAGATAGAAGCTGCAACTTTGTGCTATCAGTGCCAGAGATGATCATATGAACCAGTTCAGTGTGCCTAAGGCGAGGTGCAAGACAGATGACCCCAAAAGGACCTCCCCGCATTTTAACTGGTGAAAATGGAGAGATGCCATCCTGCTTACTCACTGTGACCAGCCACCCATTCAACACATCTCCCTTCCTCATGTGCTCCAGGAGACTGAGGGCTGCCTTGCTTTTTAAAAACATATTCCTCTCTCTGCCTGGCTCTGAAGGTTCACTGACAAACCTTGATTTGTGACTGTCCAGAGGCAACCCTTGGGACATTCTGCCAAGAGATTTTTCTAGCTACTTCCATGACACTACAATAGCCTGAAAAACAAGCAATTAAGCCACCTCTGAACTGTACCACAAAACATCTGCATGTATTTGCTGTTCCCCATATACCACTTCCTCATCTTTGTGGTCTGACAAAATACCAAAAAAAAAAGACCACAAAAAGAAAAGGAACATGAGGATGGTAGTTTTTACTCATTGGTCCCCAAACAGAAATATACATAGGAATCTTACAACACAAATCTTAGGTCTGTTGTCTTAAGACTGTTTGAAAGCAGCAGATATTTACCTCAGAAGTCCCATGCTGCTCCTCCACAAGCCCTACTGATATTCCTGTAGGGTCTTGCACATTTCCCTTCATCTACTCAATCCATCTCCAAGGCCCACAAAAGTATAGACTCTCTCCCTCACCCTAAGCCTAGTGCAAGGAGGAGGAAGCTTTCATGGGAAGGGTAGGGTTTTCCAGTAGTTCTCAAATGTAGTTCTGCTCCTTCATAGCCTTGTGCTCTGCCAGGCAACATCTATGGTCTGCTTGAACAAAACCATGGGCAGCAGATGCTCTTGTAAATACCCTGTTTTGTTTACCACTCAACCTATTCTTTTTATTCAGTAGTTTCCTCACAAATCACATTCTCAGTTCTGCAATCCCAAACCCCACTGGGGGCTTCTGGTTTTAGGATAGGTATCCAGACCCACCCCTTTTCAGGGAGAATCTAGGAGCACAGGTCTGGTCATTATATTTAACCAGCTTCTCCTTATTTGTGGCACCTTAGAAATGCTATAATCTTTCTCTTAAAGTTGACAGAAATATTCTGAGAGAGGTAGAAAGGTGAGTCAAAATACGACATGTTGTCTATTTGCTGGCATCAGCATTTGCTCAGATGGATGTTTGAAGCACAGATCCACACAGAAACCTGTGCTGAATGCTGCTGGTACATACAGTGAGGAGCACTTCACTGATAAGGAATTACTTCAGCAAATCAATGTAACCCTTTCAGTATGAACTAGTCTGTACTAAAAGCAAAACGAACTGCACAAATGTAGCCTCTCCTCTTCTCTTTTGTCCCTATAGGCTCAAGAAAGGTCTGGTTCTGGATGCTATTTCCTTTCCCTTTCCTCTCCAGATCCTTAGTGGTTTTGGTTTTAACCTTAAATGTAAGGAGGTTTCTTCTAACACAGCCTATACGCTGTATCCTAATATTTTTGATGCCCATTGCCCCCCCTCTCACTACCCCCCGTCCACTCTCCTTAACTGGCAACTGCTGAGTACCAGTTATGACTCCATGTCTGGAGTAATTTGTTTTCTTTCTTTGGGGGATGAGGGGGGAGTGACTGAATTCTTTGGGAATGATTTATCACGCAGCACTCAAGGAGAGCTTCATTTATTTGCCTAGCTGCAGATGGTTTAGCACCTATGGTTGCATACTGATATTATACGATGTTATTTTTCTCACTTGTATACTTTGCACCTTTTCATAGAGCAGATTAACTAGTCCCCAGTGGCATGGTATTTATGACTTTCTTTTGCCGGCTGTCTGGGAAGGGTCCTGGTCCTAGACTCTTCTATTATCCCTGCTTCTGCTCTCCCCCTGCATACTCCCTTCTTGACCACACCTGTCACACTGAAACTGTGGGAGAATCACACTTGGGTATGATATATCACATCATCCCAGAATTTCCAAGAGGGAGGAAGAGACAGAGTCCTCCCAAGCACCAGTCAAGAGACAAAGAAGTGAATGAACCACAGATGGAGCAGGAAGAAAGGGAGAGACGAAAAGAAAGGGTGAAGAAGTTTCACCACACATCTGGCTTCCAAGAAAGCAGAAATTCAGCAGGGAAGAGCAAAGAGATTTGGAATGAAAATAAAATGGCCTTTGTGAGTTTTCATATCATATTCAGCAGGAGTTTCACCTGAGATTGCTTCATTTGTTACCAACTCAGAACCAAAATTAAAATGAATTCAAACTCAAAACTAATAATCCTTCACAAAGAGGAGTGGTGGGAATACTACAAAAGTCTAAAAGCTAAATAGCTCTGATAGGTGGGAAAATGAAGTGACAGTTTTTACCCCAATACTTCTGATATGTCAAAGAACCATTACATTGAGAGGCACTGACTCAAGATGCAGGACAACAGCAAAGGAAGATACATGACTAGAGGACAGCAGAAAAGGCAAAAGCTTTCTGACCCATTGGTTCCCTTCCCTTTCTGTGAGTTCTTGTATTTGACATCATCATTCACACTTCTCTTTTTCCTCTGCTGCCATAGGGAGGTTCAAAAGCCGCTGCTCTCAGGTGTTCTGCCCAGAGAGAGGGAAGTGCTGAAATGTTCAGCAAAGAGGACTGCTGTCAGCATTAGCATGTCATCCCCATACATCAAAACTCTTCACTTCCAATGTCACTATAATATCTTATTCAAGTGTCACTAAATCACATTTATGTCTGGCTACCTCCTCTTCTCAACATGCTTTCCTGCTGATGTGAAATTGACTTTGCCTCCACCAATTTCATCCAGTTGGTGGCCTGATTTGCACTAAAGCCACAGATTTTGGGGAAGAGCCTACAGCCCGTAAGAATTATTTGGATGGTAAAATTAACACAGTTGGCACAGGAAGACAACAATAAAATTTGGAACTAATGCAGTCAGTCTAGTAGCAACAGAAAGCATGATAAAAGTAGCAGGAGATGCAGGAACTCATGGTCTCGTATATGTTTAAACAGTGATTTGGGCAGTGGTGTGTCCTGTGAGTAGGACAGGACGCCTAAAGAATGAGGCTGAGAAGACAAGAAGGAATAAAGAGAGGTGAGAAATGGCACCCACTGAAAATGTACTTCGCTTTCTGAGACTCATCTGAGTCCAACACAGGTTCCCTGCTCTCTGCAGTCTTCCAAGTTTCCAGGGCAGAAGGGAATTTGTTCAAACTCCAAATAACACTACTTTCAACATAAATGGGAGCAATGCCTCCCCATCCTAGAAAACAGTATAAAAGTCCAAGCTCCTTGGAATTAATCATTACTGACAAAAAACACCCTATCCTCCCAAAAAAGATGTGCCCTCTCCCACCTCTTCAAAAACAACCAATCATCCTAATAACCAAAACAAACTGTTGTCTAACCTTGACTATTTTTGATGTATCCCACCAATACTGCCATTTTCCTCTTTAAGGACAAATCATTGGGGTCTGTTCTGTTATATATTGGCTGTCATTACCTGACAACCTTACTCAGGAGGTACCACGGTGATTCTCAAAGTAGATGGCTGAAAAGTGGACTTCTTGATGATGTCAGGGGCCCTACAAAAACTCTCTATGGCTAAGGCAATACATACATACATATTCCTATTAGGAGTAATCACTGTCTCCAATCTTTAAGGCATGCATGCAGCAAAATGGCATGACTTCCTAGATGGGTACTAAACATATAAAGCTATTTTGGACTGTCATGCTGGTTTTCTTGCACTTTTTTTCTTTTCTTTTTTTTTTTTTTAATAAATATGAAAAAAAATCCTTTATATCCATAAGGAAAACAGGAAAATAGACAAACCAGAGAATCCAGGTTCTGGCAATATCCTTGATATAATCACATCCTGTCTCACTGTGGGGTTCTTTGGATACTAACTGCAATGTCATGCTGCACCTCATTGTACTCAGATTCCCTTAGGGACAGAATGGGAGCGCTTCCACTCTCTTAAAGAAATATACACATACGTGCTGTTTTCAAGCTGCTTCTCCCTTTGAGAAGCCTTAAAGTTTTGGCCCCACGTGAACTAAATTACATAAATGTGAACACCACCATTCCTGTTTTCAGAGCTCATTTACAGCTCTGTGCAATAGAGGCTTCAGAGAACAGAAAGTTCTGTCATTGGAAAGCTGTCACATGAGATGCATATATGGTGTTTGGGTATCAGAGCTGAACAGAATAGCCCACATAGAGCTGGTCCCCATTCACCGTGCAGGAATTTGAAATAAACAGCTACTTAAAAAAAAAAAATAGGCACACACAAGCCTCTCTTCAGCTGCTAACCTTAATATATTACTCATTCTTTCTTTTAAATAACGTCATGTTCAAAACCCCAGTGACTGTAGAATATTCACTTGAGGCTGCTACTGCTGGTTTCTCTAGAGCTGTTTATTTTTCCATGCATGAGCTCATTACATCACTCTGTGGTTTTCTTAAAGCTTGTCAGGGAAAGCTGGATACAAGCTGGAATCTCTTACTAAACAAAATCAAATCACTTAGTAGCACAAATGGATCTGGAGATAGCCCAAATCCGGAAATGAGGAACAACCTCAGATTCCTCAGTGCAGATAGGCAGCCCCAAACAGGCAGCTGTTAAATTTATTTTCTTGGAAGCAGGATGTGTTATCAAGTGTTTCCCTACAGTAAGAACTGTAAAAGAATAGTGACTTGGACTGTTCCAGGCTGGAATGTGTTGCAGGGGAAAGAGGAGAAGAGAATTCCCAACCATGCCAATTAGAGACTGGCCACTGCAAAGGTCACTTCTATATGTCCTCCTGCTTTGGTAGTGTTAAAAAGTGACACATTTCAGAGGGCAGCACTAAACAACAGGCTTAGTTTGGTGTGTGTTTAGGTAAGGTCAAAATCAATTCAAAACAAACTAACATAATCCAACATTTTTGTCATCTAGCCACAGCAAACAAAATATTTTGTTTTGACCTAGGTCTTTCACTTGTCAACATTTCTTTTTGTGACTTCTGGGCTCTTGTAAGATTCACAAAAAAGCGAACAACTTAGTTTGTAAGTGTAGAAAAATACCTACTCTTTTGCTACTCAACAGTCTAGATTGCAGCATATTTACATGTTTGATTCCTGCCTCTGCCTGAGAGGATTTGAACCTGCATTTTACCCCACCGGTAAAGTGATCTAATCATCATTCTGCAAGGTGGACTAGCATAACAACACCTCCAGCTCCTCCTAGCAATGTTATTTTACTTGGCATATAAAGAATCATTGACAAAATGGCTGGGGGCATATGGATTCGCAGCCAATTCAGCTCTAATCACCAGGATAGAGTCGTTCTGATTTTCCTGATCCCTAGCTTAATTAACATTTACACAGGCCAAGCAACATGTAAATGCTCCACAAGAGAGGACTGTTTCAGGATAACCTCTTTACTGCGTGTCAGTGCTAACTGGAATATGGGACGCAGATTTCAAATGCAGGTGAGACATAGGCTGCATAAACAACGGGATATTTTCATCAGGAGGACACAGGGATATCACCAGCTCTGCAGTGCTCACCTATCCGCAGGCCGGTTCACTCCGATGGGATATAGAAAATTTTTGACTGAGATCACTTTCAGCTTTGGTCTCCCAGTTAGAGAGTAGGGGTCCTATTCATCAGTCTTCCACCTAAGAAGAGGCAACTAATTGTTCAAATCTTCCCTTGACTTCCCTACTCCCTTCAGATACATTGCCAAACAAGTGCTGGCTGTTAACGGATACAACACTCAGACACGGAACAAGGCTTGGAGCCTTGTTGCGAAGAGTCATTAATCACCTTGGAAGCACTGTGACTTTGCTTGCTCTTCTTTGGGAGAGTTGAAGGTTTGAAGTGAACATTCCCAGTTTCTCAGCTCCTTTCTCTTGCTCCTTTTTCTTCAGGGAATACGTACTCAATAACACACCACAAGCTCTAGCTAAAGGCAGTTAAAAAAACCTCCCTGTAATGGATTGTTACAGGATAACTTACTCGAAGGTTATTCTAGAAGCTTCCACTAAAGCACAACATTAGCCAGATAGAGGATAACAGGAAATTACAGAGCCTATTTGTCTCGTCTGTTATAGCAATTCTTACATTCTCCACATGGTTGATAGAGCGATGGTGCTGGCTTTCCAAGATGTCTAATGGCAATGCAGACTATAGAGTAGCACATACATCCTCTGACAGTAGTACCTACTGGACTTCTATTTACTGCAAAGGATAGGGTTATATAACTATCACAGGGAGGAGAGAGGGCAGCATTAAGTGACTCAAAATACAGACTCCAAGGCAACAACTTCAATAGGCAGGCTTTCAAGAATACAAGGAGACAGAATGCAGGAATACTGAAAAAGAACAGAAATAATAATAAAAAAAGAGCTAGACTGGATATTACCAAAAAACATCATGAGAATGATTTCAATCAGAGAGCAGAACAGCTTCCTGTGCGGAGAAGTGAAATCTTTATTGCCTAAAGCGTTTAAGCTACACTAGAAAATAACTGCACTTTGTAGGAAACAAACATTCACTAGCCCTGAGGTAGTAGATTAGATGACCTAAGAGAAGGTCTTTCTCACCTCTAATTTCAGTGATCCGTTAAACTGCTGCAAGAAAATAGCAAGTTGTATTTGCTTCAAGACCATAGCTTCAAGCTCAGTAAAGCAACACAACTGAGTGAATGAGTGAATGCCAAAAACAAAAACCAACTCTGAGCTAGTAAAACTTAGCTTAACTCTTTAAAAATAAATGAAAAATCAGAAACATGCTAAGCTTTCAAACTGCTAAGGGCCAAACAATTAAAACTATTCCCTAATTTTGCATGCCCATCTCATGACAGCTGTTTCAGCATCTTCAACCAAAACACAAAAGCACTTCAGACTTTCAAACATTTGAAAAAATCTGTTACTAAATGATAATTCTTCTCCCAAGCTCTTGGTTATTCAGTCTCATCTACCCTACATTGCCTTTTAACATATGCCTGGACCTGGAAGGGAATGTACTAACAAGGGGACTAGGCTTAGCTGGTTGAAAGAAATAGACTAAAACAGCCCACACCTCACATGCTACCTCATCGAAATGAGGAATCTCATTTCTTGATATCAATAATTCATCATAATAAATAAATGGCTACATATTTGTATGGTGCAAATTTTCATATTCATATTTCACTCACCTAAAATTGGCAACCTTGTCTCTTAATCAGGTACTACAGTAAGTAAGTATCTATCAGGGCAATCAGTAAGGCTGAGCCAGCTGAAGCAAACAACTCATTTTAGCTCAATGTAGAAATCATCTCTTATGAAACTCTTGAATTTTCCAGAAGACTATTTACTTTGGGTTTGTCTTGTTTCATTAACAGAAAAGACATCATAACTAATTGAAAAAAAAAGTGGACAAAAGTAATCTCACAAAAGGAAGTCTTCCACAGAGCTCCTGCTTACATCAGGCAGCTTCCTGATGAAAGGCTTGAACAAAAGGCAAAGTTGCCTTTACAGCATGAAAGTCCCCCTGCCTTGACTCTGTCAGGCCAGGGAAGGCTGGGAGACAGGTTTTTAAGTTAAAGTCTCTCCCACTCTCAAGTCTCTTCATAGTCTTCCAGAATCCAAATCTGAGAACTCTTACTTCTTCCATTGCAGCTACCTTGTTTGCTGCATAGTTGATCTCAGAGACACGCAGGGCCAAAATTACAGAATTTTAATATGAAAATCTCACCTTCAATTGCACTGTGAGTAAGCCAGTTGCCCCTGCAGTTTACAAAACACAAGTTGCATTTTCTCTGTGTGAAAAAGGTTCCTAATAAAGAATACTGATACTTCTACACCATCTGAAGCTTCTGGTTGATCCCCTGGCAGTTCCTACACAGACCACACTGCTGCAAAAACAGTCATGAGGCAAGGCATTATAGGCAGTGGCTAATCCAGGAATAAGACCAGGTACTTCATGCCATCACAGTTTACCTGTTATGGAGGCTAGCTGGAACAGTCAGTTATTCCAGGCATATATTGCTTCATAAAATACATGTGATAGTACAGCTCCTATTCAAACCTTAAAGTAAATCCACGACACCTTCAGGCAATTTCCTCCTAACAGACTTTTTTCCTTCTTGCTTTCTTCCACTATAGTTAAAATACAGTATGTGGAAAACATCCTTATCCTTATTCCTCTCTTTTGTCTTCAAACCCTTCCAGTTTCTTGTGATTTCAGTGGCTGCACATAATTTCACCCTTGTCTCTAATCTCTAGTTTTACATTCTAACTTCACATCCTGTGGTTCCCTTTCTTTCTGCCACTCACATTATGTGCTTTTCTATACTCAGGTTTTCCCTTGCCCATTCTATTACCCACAAGAATTCAATTCTCAATGTTCAACTAGCTCCAGAAATAAGTACTTTCTCTTGTGAAATAATCTAGTCTTTTCTGTATCAAAAATATCCTCTGCACCAAAGAACCTTGAAGCTGCTAGAAAAGAAGCCCCTCTCTACATTTGCTCATCTGTTTAGACCAAGACCTGAGAGCCAAATGCAGTGCACTGAAGTTATTCTCAGAAGGGCATCAGTTTGCATGTCCATGAAATGCAGCTGAACAGTAGACAGAATAAAGATGAAGTATCAAGTGAATAATTTAGAGATTCCCCAATTCTGGTTTGGGGAGACAGAAATCCTGCTCATTACACATCTACTGTGATGTGATGTTCTGTGCACAAAGAAGGAGACTAGCTAAAATTGTTCTATGCCCTGCATCTCAAGTTCTTCAAAACTGTTAAAAAAAAAAAAGAAAAGAAAAAAGAAAAAAAGAAGAAAAAACATGACAGCTACAATGATGAAAAATGAAACAAAAAACAGTGTGTGACCACAGCCTAATGAAAAAAAAAAAAATTTCTCTTCTAGATGGTGAATTACCTGAATTCCTTATATTGGAGCTGTTTAGTTTGGAATCTTTGATGACCAAGTGCTTAATCCAAAGGGTGGGTGCTGTGATTTCTGAAAGACAAAAACCAAATGCCTTAGAGAAACTAACGCATCTAGTGAATATATATGGCTGCTACTTGTGAGGACAAGGCACGTTTGCCACATCGTGCATTAACTGATGCATTGTCTTTATAGATACCATTGCTCACCCCCCAGTGACACCTTCCATCTCTTATGAGTCACATTGTCCATCTGTCACAAGGTTATTTCATCAGTCTCCTTTCTAAAAAGTACCTCTCTACTGGCAAAACATTTTTATTCCCCCCTCACCCTTCCATTTCCTTGCTAAATTTTTAAGTCTTTCCCCTCAAGACTTGAAGAATCCAAAGATTATGTTGTGTGCTATATGATTTCCACCAAAGGACATATGAAATCCAGATAAAAAAAGTCTATTCAGTCCTTAAACATTGCCTTAACAGCCCAAAAAGAGCTGACCACAGCTTTGTCAGTTTCCTAAAACAAGCAACAAAATCCAAAATAAATAGGAAGAGAAATTAGGATATTATTGGAAACACTTAAAAGGAAGCGCGTTAAAGAAACAAACTGTGGTTAAAACAAAATCCTGTCTAATGCACTACAATGAAGATATCTAAACATAAACGTCAAAGAAGTGCTTAAAGCTCCTACTCTGAAGTGTTACAATCAACTTCAAAACACAGCAGAACGTCTTAAGCAACTTCTTAAGGAAATGACACATCATCATCATTTAAATAGAAACTGGGCCAAGTGGTACTTGATAACCATGGGCTAGAACTCCTAATGGGACACTGTGAACATGGGTATTTTTAAACTGAAAAAATTCCAGTTTCCAGAAGCACATTTTAAATACTAGAACCTGGAGTTCATTTTAAGACGTTCTTCTAAAAGGTTTTCTGCTCCGTTGTTGACATTTACATGGATATGCTCAGCAAGGTAGAAGCTCGCTAACTACAAGAGACACTGGCTATATGTTATATTTTAAATGCACAAAGTAAAACTAAACGGGATTTTCCCCCTCCGAAAGGTTTTCAGCCACATTGATCCTGAGCATTACTGTAACCATATTCAGGACATTTAATGTCATTTACAAATATCAGTTTACTACTGCTAGTATATCAATGCTAAAAGGTTGCTTACTGATGATTGTCTTATCTGTAGGTTTCACTGCACTATTTATCATTACTTAATGATGACTTGTTCCCACAAATATATATACCTATATACTTTGTGCTTTTTCGGGGGGAAAGAACTAACCCTTTGAGATCTACCATAACAGTTTTGCTGGAATTTAGAGAAGTAATCTAAATTAATTGCTCCTCTGAACAGCAGATCTGTGGAAAGAACAGATTCTAGTACGTAGAGGTGAAGTTTACCAAAAAGAGCTATTTAAAGAAGCTATGGTCTTAGGAAATGAGTATGACTTGCACACTGAAACAAAATAGAGTGTAGATCCAAAGAAAACAGAGCCTAGAACTGCAGGAGGGAATAAAACTTTTTTTTCTTAATTATTTAAAACTGTAGAAAGGACTATTAATAAAATCATAGAATAGAATCATAGAATCTGTAAGGTTGGAAGGGACCTCTGGAGATCATCTAGTCCAACCTCCCTGCTCAGCAGGGTCACCTAGAGCATGGTAGACAGGGTTGCATCCAGGTGGGCCTTGAAGATCTCCAGAGAAGGAGACTCCACAACCTCTCTGGGCAACCTGGTCCAGGGCTCTGTCACTCTCACAGGGAAGAAATTCCCCCTCACGGTCAGGCAGAACTGCCTGTGCTTCCATTTCTGCCCATTGCCTCTTGTGCTGTCACATGGGACAACTGAAAAGAGTTTGTCCCCGTCCCCTTGACACCCTCCCTTCAGGTACTTGTACACATTGATAAGCTCCCCCCTCAGTCTTCTCTTCCCCAGGCTGAAGAGGCCCAGTTCTCGCAGCCGTTCCTCGTAGGGCAGGTGCTCCAGCCCTCTGATCATCTTTGTAGGCCTGCACTGGACTCTCTCCAGTAGCTCCATGTCTCTCTTGTACTGGGGAGCCCAGAACTGGACACAGTACTCAAGATGAGAATACTCTTCTTTAGGGAAGAACCTTACCCTAAGATGAGAATCACTATAAAGATTGAGATCTGCATTGTAATGAAAGGAAATAGTTCTTAAAGAAATGGCTGCTTTATGATTTAAGCCTTGGACAGAAGAGTTTAGATGATCTGATCTACACTACTTTTGGCTCTGCTCTGTTACGCCCTCAGGAAAGAGGGCTGGTGAAATGAGAGGGGAATGCCTGTCCAAAATATGGATTTCGTTTATCCTCTAGGTCTGTGAAAATACGAATTTTAGGGATGCTGATCTCCAACAGGTATCACACACCTGTTTGAAAAAAAAGTCAGTTCTTTGTACTCAAGTGAAGCATCCAAAAACAAAGCATGAAAAAAAAAGTTATTATCCATTCCTCTTGCTATCAGCTCCATCCTGATTGCTTGACTTTGAATACACAGATTTTTGAAGAGCCCATCATATACCTCAGACCCACTGAAACTGAATGAGATTTGGACATTAATTCCTTCAGACATCTGTGTTTAGTCCAGACCTGACAGGGGAATGGATAACTGTTTTACCTTTTTCTGTCATCTGATGTTTGTGTCAGATAGCAACTACAAGCCATGCCTCCCAAAGACCTACCCAAGAAGGCGAGAGAGTATTCTAGTGAAGTAGGACACGCTTGCTCAGCTAGGATCAAAAGATTATTCAGGAAGACCCCTTGAAGTCATCTAGTTTCACATCCAGCTCAAGGCAGGGTCAGCTATGAGATCAGACAAAGCTGCTCATGGCTTTATCCAGTGCAGTCAAAAAGGAAAGCGGTAGCACTACCTCTTTGGCCAGTTTGTTCCACTGTTTGACTGTCTTCATGGTGAAGAAATTTTCCTTATGTCTAGTTCAAACCTCTCATTTCAATTTATGCCTCTTATCTCTTGTCCTCCTATCATACACTACTGTGAAGAGCCTAGCTCCACGTTAATAACCTCCTTGTAGGTATTGGAAGGCTGTTATTACACCACTTAAGCCTTTTCTTCTCATCTAAACATTTCTTACACTATTTCTGATGTACTTGTTTTGAGCAACCATTGGAGCATACTGTAGGGGGTTACACAAACCTTTTGTCTGACCCCCAAAATGGATTATTTCTACAATACCTACTCCAATCTAGTTAGCCCTAATTTACTAACTGGAATGACAAAACTACAGAGTGACTGCCATATCAGAGGATATTCATCAATGTATAGGTTGATTACCCTTCCTGTCAGCCTCACGTTCTCTTCTCCCAGACACTGCTAATATAAGAGGAGGCTTTCAAATTAGTCATTCTCTCTAGAAGTCTAAGAGATAAAGTTTTGTATAATATACTGCAAGACTCATGGTGAGACACGGTCTTTCATCATACAGTCCAAGTTCCTTTATCAGATTTGGTTTCATCTATGTTTAAAGGCAAAATTTTGGGACTGACAGTGTTTTTCATTGAAGAGAGGATAAGATTTTTTTTTTAGACTCTCTCTGTCATAAATACCTGCTCACTACCGTATTTCTCAAGAACTTTGCCCAGTTCTGTTTGAATGATCAAAATGTTGAGTCTCTCCTGGAAGGAGCTTATGAATAGGCCTTATTAACCAGACCAGTACGTTCTTTCCTTTCAGTATCCATGCACACTATCTCAGAGGATATTTAAAGGCCAGAAGCATGCTCTGATTACAAGCAGCCATTTATTATAACATCAGCTTGCTGCTAGGAGGAACTTGCTTTTGATATAATCAAGAGACAGTCAACTAGGCTTTAGTCTCCTCTATTTATGTGGGAGTGCTGTTTGCTCCGAGGGCTTCGTTTTGTTTCCTAAAGCTCTTAAGATGACTCTTACAAACCTATAATCACTAAATGGCAGTGATAGGACTACAGCATCTTGCTTTTAAATTAGCTTATTTTAACAACAAAAAACTCACCCCATCACCTGTTTCTCCAACAAGGCTGGAGGTATCAAACAGCACTATCTACTCTTGCTTAGGAGCCTCCATTTCTGCCTTTGATGTAGTTTTTAAAAAAATGTTGAGTATAGCACTTCAGAATTAAAACACATAGGTTTTCCTCCACTCCCTTAAGGCTCATATTTCCAAGGAACCATAAAGTAGTCATACTACTGTACCTATATACATAGAGTCAACTTTAGTCTATATCTTGATTATAATGAAAGTGAGTTTAAACTTACAGAAAACCTGCAATACTTCTAAGCAGTATGCAAAATCTAGCCAATAGCTAATAGGCCTGTGAACTCTCACAAGACCAGTATTTCCACTGGTATACATCTATAAGTCTGCACATCAAAAAGGCTTGAAACCCTTTATGATTACAGCCTTTCTGTCCCGGTTTCAAAGCTTCCAATGGACTGAGTTACAATATTCCCTCTCCAAAAAAATATAATCACAAAATTAGCCATTTGAGAAGGAACTGCCTTAGTGGGTCTAGGACACTGACTTTATTTGCTTAAATAGTATGTGCATCAATGAAAATAATTGCTAAAGAAATGTAACGTAACTTTCTTTCAAGTCGACATTCACAAGGTGTAGTTTAGCACTTCCACCCCTTTGATGAAGCTGTTATGCACTGCAGAGGTAAGTCCCAACATCATTATAGGGAGGGCGAAAAGAATGAGGACAAATAAGAGGAAGCTGCCATCTCTGATTCAATGATTTTTTATTTTTTTTAAGACATCTTTTTCTCCAAGGTTATCAAGATCCTGTTCAGTTATTGGTGGTGTTGTATTCTAGAGTAGGGGGGAGGATGCAAAGGATTTGGGAAAATACCCGAGAACACTGTTAAATGTAGACAAGTTGAGATTCGCAGGCTTTCCTGCTTTGCTGGATAAAAATGTCTGAACCATAAATTTGCAAGGAAAAAAAGAGAGAGAAGTAATGTCCATGGGGGTGTTTTTTATTTGTTTTTAAAGGTATACTCTTACCTTCTCCGTCAAAAACAGGCTGGGTTTCCATGGTTGGTGTTGGCTTCGAACCATCATCTGAATTGAGAGTTAAAAAGAATCGAAAAGAAACTACCATTATTGAGGTAAATACTATCTACTCTCCAGTACTGTTGAATGATTGGGATTTGTACATGGCCCGGCCAAGTCCAGAAGAGAGAGAAGACAGACAGAACAAAAACAAATTATTCAGAATTTTCTCTGACAGCAATACAACATTTTACATAGCAAGCATGCACTGAGCACTATCTTTAGATTTAAAAGAAGCTTCCCTCCCCTTGCCTGCATCTAAACATTAGTATTAATCAGCTGGTAGTTTCCCCCCTTCCCCTGATTAGGCAATCATCTTCTTAGTTTCAGATGGGTACAATCCCACATAAGTTATTTCCCATGACAGCAGGCATCTGGAAAATGCTGGCCCACAGTGCTTCTCTCATTATTCTGTTTGTTGGAAAGAATAACTCTTCTTCTGAAACTTACCCATATGGAACCTGGCATCAGCGTTCACTGCAGAGCTGTTAGAAAGGGACGGTCAATAGGAAATCTTATTTCTTACAATATCTGCATCAAGCTGTTCTTTAATTGCAATATTGTGGCAATGTCTTCTAATTGCAAAATTATGGAAAAGGAACTTCTGTTAGATTAGACTTCTCATGTGCAAGTGTGCTCCATGTCTTTGGACCACAAGTTTCTAACAATTAAAAGCTTCAACTAAAAAGATTCTTCAGGAAAAATAAATCTCAATTTGGAGATGGACCACAAGGAAAAACGTTCCGATTATGCTCTGCTTGCGTCAGTATACCTATCCATCACATCTACAGGCCCAGTCTTGATTCAGGTTGGGCCTAATTTCCTCTAAGTTCAGAGATCTGGATTTCAAGCCCCAACTTACAGTCATCTTTACATAGCACTGGAAAAAGTGGTATAGCACTAAGAGAGACAAACCATTTGAGTCTGGGAAAACTAAGGAGGAATAAATTGTAGAGGAATTTCTTCTGTTATATTGCAAGGTGAGAATATAGAATACTGTTGGGATGTAAACTAAGTGAGAGGAGAGAAGCCCAGAGAAGGGGTTTTTTTCCCCCTTTTATGGAATACAGTGATTTTAAAAAGATTACAATTTGTTACAATAATGTCATCTTTGCATGTGTGCAAAAATAAAACATCAGCAAAGCAGGCAGTAACCTAAAATGGAAAGTTGCCAAGCACAGTGAAAATTAAAGAGGACTATGCCAGAAAAGCTGGGCTTGCCACTTTCTTCAAGACTGCATTAGATGTACCAGGCGTCAGCCATTTGGAGGAAAGGCAAATGGGACAGCCCCCCCTAGAAGCAGAAATAACTGTCCTCAGCCTTTTCCTTATATTAATTCTGATTACAACAAAGAATTAAAAAGCCTATTGAAAGGAGAGGGCAAGGGCAGAGATGGAAAACAGAGGCATGTAGATTATTTCCATCAATACCTGCATTTGCAGTTTTATAAAGTGAGCAAACGCCTCTTCCTAAGACCATTAACTTTATGCATTTCCACACAAGGGAAATAAAATTCACAGAAAGAAAAATGTGCTGGCAATTCCATTTCAACCTCAGAGTTACTGGGGTAATATCCCCATTACTGAAGTACCGAAGCACAGAAGTAATGGGGATGGACAAAAATGAGTAAGAGATTATTTAGGCATTTGCCCTCTTGATCAAGGTCTCTGTGCTTGACTGTAAGCATATCAAAAAACTATTTGGAAATAAAAATACTTACCATTCCTCAGTCAATACTTGTTCTCAGTTTTCCTGTTATCAGGTATTACCAATAATATGGATGAGGAATATTTTTCATTAAAAGCTTGAGCTAGTTATTTCCTGAAGAAATTTTCTAAATTTTGCTTAATTTACAGAAGGAAGATTTTGCCCTTCATTTCTATGTTGTTTTTGCCCTTTAAAAGAGTACTTTGGATAAAAGGAAACAATTAATCTTCACTTTTTCTCAGAATAGGCTGCTTATCTTCTACAAGATCCCAAAACCACAGCTATTGTTTTTTATTTGTTTAGGATAATACTTCACAGTCTAATGAACCAGTGAGCAATACATTATCAGCATGACTGGCTTTACAGATTGAGAAACCAAACCAAACCAAACCTGAAAAAGATATGTATAGAACAACTGGAAAGGTGAATAATTCATAAGTTATATAAAATAGCAAAAGATCTGGCATAATAAATTACCGTTACAATAATAAGTTTATTGCTACTGTTCCCATGAATGTTCCCACACCCAATAAATACAGAATTGCTTTTCAGATTTGAGCAGTAAGCCAGGAGCCAACACTGCAGAAAAATTAGAAGCAGTTTTGAGCCACAAAACTCTGTGTCCAGAACCCCTGTGTGAACTTTGGCAGAACTCAGGATGCTTCAGGTTCAGGGTTTTAAAGGCTCATCTCTTGGGGCAAGTTGTGGTGAAGAACAGAAACAGTACAGATTAGTACAATTTGAGAAATGTTTTCTCCTTAGAAAATGAGAATTTTGCAACTTTTTTGTATAAAGTTAGCTATTAAGCTATTGAAGAGTATAAGACCGTGACAGAATAAATGCAGCAAATGGACAAATATACCAAACTGACCTTTGGCCTGTGGCGGTTATTTTTACGATTATCTGATCAAAACAAATATATAAACCACACATTTTCCTCACTTAGTTACTAAGGCCAAATTGTCACTAAGTCCAACAGCAGTAGCCAATACAGCGTTAAGGTTTTCCAAAGAGAGGGAAGTATAATTGCTCCTCTGTTGTTCAAGCAAGTAGCCTTCTTTCATCCTACATACAAGAAAAAATGCAACAGACAACAGCCCTGTAACTAAGTCCACCATATTTCAAAAATCAAAAGCCAAGGTACTACTGATTATTTTTTAAGGGTCATGAAATAGTCACATAAAAGTCAAAAACTGCACTTTACTGAAAAACACAACACATGTTCCAGCTGCTGGTTTCTCACTCTGAAACTACCCAAGTCTCTTTCTTAAACCAGAGAATTCTTAGTAGGTCTCAATGTTTTAAATTAGTTTATGGCAAAAAGTTTCACAGCCATGCCCTTAGGGCAGAACAACTCTAATACCTGTCTACTCTCACTTGATTTTTCCTCTCCCTCAATACACTGTTCATCCAACTGAACATTTGTTCCAAAGCCTGAGTTTGCTCCTGGTAAACAGGGAGCAAGTTCTATTTTGCATATCTGCAAACAAACATTTTGTATTCCTTTAAGAAGCATTTTGACTGAGAATAGAAAAGCCAAGCTATTTCAAATACGCAGAATCTCCCATGATATTATACAAGACCTACAGGATATTATTACTTTGTGGCTAGGGGTCAAGAAATGTGTTCATCAGCTATGATCTATTCCTTTCTTCAAATAGCTATCAAATCCTATAGTTTCAAAAAAACGCGCGTAACTGCAATAGCTTCTCATGCAGATCGCATCACGGATGTCAAGTGAGTACTTCCTAATCCCTCTAGCTGGCAATGCTTCCTGATGAGGAATTCACTGCAGAACTGTCAAAGATAGTTTCCCTTAGTTGCAGAATATTCTCAGACCCTTGAACATTTCATTGGCATACTCTTCTTCCACATTCGGCAACCTAGTATGAATATGCACTTATTCCAAGAAAGCCACTAAATACAGACAGTATCATTCAACTGAATTAATGATATACCTGAGATGGGACATAGTTTTAAAGCCATACTCCTTTCCAGCTCCTTTCCAGCAACCCTCTTTCTTCCTGGGGTTGAATTAAAAGTTCTTTGGCTCACCTGCTATCAAGTTAGGGTAGTATTTTTATCTTACAGTACTTTGATCTTATCACTGGTAAGAGTAAAATAGGCAGCTTCAAATATCTCTCCCTCACCCATTTTATCATTAAGATATACGTCCGCAGTCCACTTACATGACTGTACTGTTAGGGAACAGTTTTCTTTGTGTTAACCTGACAATAACTGAAAACAGGGAGGAATAACCTCCATGTACAGATATATTGCAAGTGGTGGGCAGAGACTCTTTACGGTCTTACTAGGAAGAGATACTTCCCTCCCTTAAACTTGTTCTTGCAGACTGTCTGGCATGCATCCACATCTGGAATAATTGCATTGTACACTAGAGATGGGGCCAAAGAGATTCAGTTCCTGTGAAGGGAACACTGTTACAGTGATCTTTGTACTCTGAACTACAGGCACAGAGGCCACAAGTGACTCAAGCAACATCAGTAGAAGAATAAATTCTCTGACATAGAGAAGGCATAAATTATGAAATAAAAAATGAAGGAACTGTTTGCGGCTATGAATCACTGTTCTTGCCAGAAGAATCAGCTAATGGGAGAAAAGAGGGCAAAAGACAATTCATAGAATTAACCTCATATATCACATCTACCTTGGAAAAAATACCCACTGCAAAAGTCATCTCTGTTTGCATCGCTGCATTAAAGGACTAACATCTATATTCTTCGTAAGCAACCTCAACCTCCACTGTATCTCCTGTTTGTTCTCGCTGTAATCCACAACACATTCTGTGGACATTCTACCATTTTAAGGAGTGCTGGAGTGGTGGGATCAACGATCCTCTGTAAGTAGACAACTTGAACATCAAGGGTTCACAGACTTTGAGCCAATACTGCTGGAAGAGGATGAAAGTTTTTAGTGCATAGCTGTGCCCTGGAAAGAGTTAGCCCTCTTCCAGGATCATATGGTTCCTACACTATCATCATCCATATTGGGTGAGCCATTACAGAGCACAGCTAAGGCTAAGTAGGGAGTTAGAGCACAGATAGCCAGGACAACGAGTGAACTCCTACCACGCCCTGGCCCCAGGCAGCAAAGCCCATTTTTTTTTTTTTTTTTTTTTTTTTTTTTTTTTTTTTTTTTTTTTTGGGGGGGGGTCAAATTGACTGGAAGGGAGAAGAGCCTTCCTAGGCCTGAGGGCTTCCAAGGAAATTAAGTCATAAATACACCGCTGTGCGGCTTTAGTAACTCTGATCAGATCCAAAAAAGAACTGCCAGATCAACTTAAGCTCTCTGTATTTGGGCAATTCCTAACCTTGAAAATTTAGTTTTACAGATTACGTTTCTATGTATTACTGGGTTTGGGGGTGTTGGTTTAAATATTAAAAAACAAAAACAAAAAATATGTTAGACAGCACTCGATAGGGATCTTACACAAAATACATGTCCCTTCTAGATTCACAGGAGCAAACTGCTGTTTTATTCACAATCCTTCCCTACATTAAGTGAAGCCGTTCCAGCATGTCATAATTAATCTAATAGTCTATGCAACTTTTACACAGAGACATATATTGCCAGTATAAATGCAAAAAGCTAGTGTTCATGCCAAAAAAAAGTGAAATTCTTACAATCCAGCCAAATCAAGATAATTTCTCTCCAAGTAGCTGAGATAGAAATGCATCAGTGCAGATAAACTTCCCCGCCAGTTTTTCACACCCCTCCCCACCGCCATGTATAGAGATCACACAGCTGTTAAAAATGAAGATGATATAGAATGAAAACACATTTTTTCTAATTTGGTTTGATTTTTTTTTTTTTAAGAAGCAGCAACAATGTTCTGCCTTCAAGTGGAAGAACCAGCATCCGCTTGGACACAGACCAAAACATGGAAAATTTTGTTTATAAAGGTGAAAATGTGCTTAAGCTCTGAACATGAAAGGATCCTTTATGGCTTAAGGAGCTCTAACTATAAAGGCTGACATGCATGGCCACTACAGTGATCTGTTCATTTCCTACATCAACTATTTGGTATGTTGTACAAACATGTAGTGTTTACCGCAGCAGCGTGTTCCGGGAATCACCAGACAGAAAGAACAGCCTTGCATTGGGCCCTATGGAAGGCACTAGTCCCCCACTCCCTCCCCTTCCCTCCCTACAGCTCCCTTGCAGGTGCGTCAACATGAAAAAAACACTCAAACCCTGAGGACTTTGTGGTCCAGTGTAGTCAGTGCATTTGTATGACAGCACAATTCTTCCTCCTGCAAGAAAGCCTGTCCCACGCACAGACAGCTGGAAGTAACTCTGACCCCTGATGCCACAATTCAAAGCCTCCTCTGTTTGCCTTTTTGATTCCTGATTGACACATTCACTGCCAGGCGGAGATGAATGCTGCTGAGAAGACAATGTTGATCTGCCTCGACTATTCTTGTGAAGGACTTTTTCAGAATAATAAACAAAAAACATTGGTGTGCTTAAGTGTCTGAATAGAACTTGAGATAGAAAGCGAATGGACTGCTTTAGAGAAGCTGGCAAGTCGATTGAAGAGTTAATTGTCTGGGTGTACAATGAGTTTATTCTGACTGCAAACAAAGAGCTCTCTCTTCCTGGTCCTGGTCCTTCAAAAGGAAATGTGTCAAAAGGGCCTGCAGCAGCACTCTGTACTAATAGCAACGCTCTAGTCTCTGGGATTCAGTGGCTTTAAAATTGTTGAATCCTGAGATTCAAACAGTATCTCTCTAAAATCCATAGCCCTCATTTACTGGGCGAGTTCTCAAGCTACTTCTAGAGTAATTAGCCAAAATAAACCTGCCCTCTAGCTTCTTCTCATTCTTTGTGGCTTTCAGTAAACTCCTTCTTTAGATATTTTTCTAAAGACGGAGTGCCTTTATTTTAAGGCACAGCTAGATATTACCCTGAGAGACAATGCTGCATACACCTTTGCCCAAATTGGATGCTGTTTTACATTATTTCAATTACATATCATTTAAAAGGAGTCAATTTAAACAAAACAAGTGGCTCTCAATGTCTCATACTTGGGAAGATTCAGAGTCCCAGTCCACATCTGGATCTGCATTTCAGAGCTTGTACTATAATAGGTCAAACCAACACAATGTCCAAACATACCCCCTGCCTCTGGGAAAGTTCAGATCCAGATTCAGATTTGAACTTTGCAGGTCGAACCAAGCCCTATGGTAATTACCACTTAAATATCTGACTCACTTGTGTAAGCTACGCAAACCCTTTTGGGAAAAAGAAAAAAAAAACTTCCTAGTACAGCTGCATGGTAAACAATGTAGCTGAAAACTCAGCCATTATATTTTACTATTCTGATGACAAAACCCATGTGGATTTTGGTGCCAATGCAGATGCAGAGACAAAAAGTTACTCCAGCAATAGGCAACACTCAAAAAGGTTCAGAGGATCAGTCTGAGCTGGCTGTGAACTTTCTGGTGAAGAAAGTTTGATTCAGCACTTGTGAAAAGTTGTTGTGTTAAACTACTCACAGAAATGTATCATTTCAAATAGTATTTATCCTCAGGTAAAAGGGGACACTTCCGAGCAAAAGACAGAAAGCAAGAACCTTAAGATAATTCAGGCTAGCATTTAGAACATTCACCTAATTTAAACTAGAGACCTACACGTTGTGCTCTCCTTTCCCAAGGAAAGATTTCAAACACAATGCTATAACTAATTTGGGAGGATAGCAGGGATCCTCAATTTTAAACAATCTCCATTTTTTTCCAGTGATAAATGACGATTTCAAAACACTGGAACCTAGGAAATAAGATTTCCAGTTTTTCAGCCAGTTTCCCTTTACACTGTGAAATGTAAACTCCAGTCTCAACCAATTTTGCAGTTTTAAGTAAGCAGCAGCAGTATTTCTTAAGTAGCCTGAATACAGAAGTAATTCAAAACATGGAATTTGCACCTCTCCCTTCACCCCCACATTCTGCCATTTTGAGCTTAACTAAGAGTTACAGTTCACTTTTGGGTCAAAATCTAGCACTGAAATCTTTTTCTGTCAAATAGATTTGCCCATACAAGATGGGCCCAAAAGCTAATGATCAGATTTCAGCTTGGCTATTACAGCATTTCTGAGATCAAATGCAAGGAAGAATTTAGGCTTACTAACAGCTCCTGAGCTGTATTCGAGGCCTAGGTGGGAAAGATCTTCCACTGTGCTTGGGCTTATCTTAGGCAGTTTTACCATTTTCAGATTCCACAGTCAAATTCTTACCAGAAATGTAAAATAAGCCTCTTTGAGGTTTTGAAAGTAATGGGAAAATAAATCCCCAGTTTGACTTTGATTTGAATCTTATGTGCTAAAAAGGAAAAACAAGTAATAAAGGTCAGAGCAGTTTGGGATCATCTCCAGTTTAGAGTGTTGCACAAAAAGCTTTGTTTTGATTAAGGTGGAGCCACACTCGCTGTTCATCTACAGACACTCATTAGTCCAATCCTCCCCCAAGACCCCCTGCAGCAGTTTCGTTTGTGATGCCAGACAGAAATCACCTGGTGTAAGATGATTTAGAAATACACCTTGTTGTCCTTAGCCCGGACCTACCTCAAGCCTTAACTCCATCAGTTATGTCCCTGCCACAAAGAGAACAATAACCAGTTTGGTAATGTTTTAATTGTCTTGATTTATTACGTTAGAACCTTCAGTTCACTTCCAAAGTGTCTCAGACCACCAGAAAAGCTTTAGAAGAGTCTGCTTATCATTCACTCAAAGGCTCTTGAAGAAGCTGCTAAGATACCAGTCACACACATATATAATATATGTGCTTATTTGTTAATCTGCCATTTCCACTATGTTGGGTTTGGCTACTTCTCTCTTTGAGCACAGCCCCTCGCTTCCCTCATAGCTGAAGTGCCATAACTCTTTGGAAAAAGGTAACATTTTCCTGCCTCTTATCTTGTCCTTCCGCTGTTCCTGCCACTCAGCTGAAATAGTAAGCAAAGACTATGTAAACAATGCACTATTCTTACCTTGAAAAATGAGCACATTCTCAATCCCATACATGCTGTCAAAGTTCATCCTCCTTTTATTTTTCATATACCTGATGAAATCAACTAGATAGCAACAGGGAAAATATTAAAATCACTCTTTAGCCTAAAGTCTATTGGCCCCACTGCGCAGTCTGACTAGAAATGTTATACATAAATGCTGTATACCACCTCTACATCTAACTTCCATTTCACAGCAGATAATTTAAGAAGATAAAATATTGCAGCATGCAAGCTGCGAGCCCATCTTCACCAGTCAGGCAAGCATGGTTAAAGAATGTTAATTTAATCACTTATCAGGGAATCAGAAGTGAAACAAAGCTCAGACCCTCAACACATTTCCAGGCTCTGTAGATCTGCTTCTGTCATATCGTAAGTGTTCAGATACAATTGCAGCTTGTTGTAGCGCAGTCCTGGTTTCACAGCTTCTAGCAATGTTCTGGATAACCAAAGCCAGGAGAACCTACAACCACCACTAAACATGAAAATTTTCTTTATTTACCAGTACTAGTTTCAGTGGTGTAATTTCAGCTACGGTGACAGGCATGGAAGACATCAGAATATCTTCAAAACAAAAGAACTAGTGTATGCTTTAGAAGCAGGCTCCCTATGGAAGCAAAGAATTTTTTTATTCAGCTGCACACTTATCTGTCCTTCAAAAGTCTAAGCCACCTCGCTACTGACACAAATCTAAGAAGAAACAGAAGGATAGTTAAAAGAAGCAAGGAGACTAGATGGCTTTCGGAACTGGTCATAATACACTGCACCAAAAGTTAGCTGCTACTGAAAATCAAGACTACATGATGCTTGCTGAAGAGTCGCATCATCTGCTTATGGGAGTTGGCCGGGGAGACAGCATTCAAAGTTTCCAAATCTGAGGTCTCCACACTTATTTTGGTCAGCCGATAGCCTTCACTTGTCAGATGGCATTAAGAAAACATCACTGCGGTGAATGCAACACAGCGATTAAATGGCTGTAAATCCAGGACTTTCCCTTTGCTCCAATACCTCCCTCCAAAAGAACATTTTTCTGTGGAAAATAGCATCAATGTAATGAAAAGGAGAGGAAGAACAGGCATGACTAAGGAAAACAAACAACTGAAAGTAAATAAAGTAGTTATAATAAAAAGCAAATAAAAGCGGTTTAAGCTCTGTGTTTGTGTAATAGAAGTTGTACCTATGTGCATGTCAATACAGACCGAGATCAAATATTTGTAAAAGGTCATGCCAATCCACAGAGGGGATGTTAGACCATCTTGCCTTAGGAAGGAGCACTGACCACAGTAACAAAGAGAGAAAAAAGAGTTAAGTCAGAATAGTATGGT
Source organism: Rhea pennata (assembly GCF_028389875.1). Classification (NCBI taxonomy): domain Eukaryota; kingdom Metazoa; phylum Chordata; class Aves; order Rheiformes; family Rheidae; genus Rhea; species Rhea pennata. The sequence goes on along the minus strand of NC_084667.1, from coordinate 13,162,181 downwards.
ACATGTCTGTTCCAGACTGTCCGTGCATTAAACTGCAAGAGAAAAGTGAAGTGGGCAGGCAGAACACAGAAGAACAGAATAGCAATATTACAAGGGCTGGATAAACCAAAGTTCCCCAAAGTGCTAGCATTACTTGTACTGCGGAGTGAGTGATGAGGTCTAGGAATCGGCAAAACCCAGCGTTCTCTAAATGGGCAAACCGATGAGAAAGTTTAACAATAGATCGAGGGAAATGAAGAGGAGGAAGAGATGACTTTTTTTTTTTTTTTTTTTTTTACATATAGCTTCCTATTTGGTATGAAAATATCTCACCCTGCAAGCCCTACTACTAAGTGATAGATGCCACCGGATTCTAAACTGCAGAATCTCAACTTTGATATATCTTCCTGCTTCTGTTCTGAGTGAAATTTGAACAAAAATAGGGAGCAAAAGATTCTGCACAAAGAAACATTTAACTTAAGACACTATGTCTCTTAGCAAAGTTTTAGCACTTGACATTGCCCCAGACTTGGAGAGAAGCTCACACAAAGCTCTGTAGCATTGTTGACAGCTGCCTGATCACTGTGAGGCAAAAGCAACAACAACCCATATTATTGCTGAGTTTAGTCTCTCTAGTTATATTAAATCTATAAGGCATGAGATGGTTTCTTTCACGAGCCTCAGCTTTAACGGTGTCTTCTGATTCCCTTTAACTCTGTCTACTGTCTCCCAAAAGGCTGCTCAGAAAGTCCACAAGCAATACCAGCTTGCCACTTCTGCATTATATGGCAGGGCAGATACCTGCAACTGTGGAAAGAGAGGCACATTGTCTGAAAAGCAGGGAAGGAAGAATATTGTGATACTGCTCCGAGATTGCTCTGATGAGATAAACAACATTACATGAGCTTCTTATGAGTAAGGATCAGACCCATTGCTTTAGGAATGTTTTAGTAGCTACCTGAAATATACGGTGGCCTTGGGCCAGAGGGTGACAGGGGTGATGAGAATCTTACCCTGCCTCTCCTCCCCCAGCATCACACATGATCCCCTTTCAAACCTCTCTTCCCAGCTCTGTTCTCTTCAAGGTAAAGGCTCTATAAATTCCCTCATATCTTCAAGGAGTAGGGCCTGTAAGTGGGCGGTGGAGACAGCAGTAAGTTCCCAGATCAATGGCCATTTGAAATTCAGACATATGGCTGAAGCCCTACAGCTGCATGTGTTAATTACCACACGTGTCCCCTGTAAAGCAGTCTGTTAAACACAAAGAAAACAGAAGAGAAAAAAGCCATTCCAAAGGATTAAGTAAATAGTCTAAATTTTTGACCCTGCTCCCCCAGACACATGCCTGCGTATAAGAACGCAAGCTCCCTTCCTTTCCCCTGACACCTGCAGGCTGAGGAAGCAGAACACCCCTTGCATCTCTAGCCATGTGCACTGAACCTATCTCAAAGTGTACTTTCACCCTTCCAGCCCCTTTTCCTCCCCCAGCCTCTTCTCTCGCCAGCCTCTCTCCCTTTCTCCTTTAGAGGACTAATTCCTGGCTGACAACCAGACTAGACTTGGGCTTACAATACGCCTTTTCATTTCCTCACAGGCAAGAGAATGGATACCTCATCGCTACGTCTGTATCGCATGTGTGCAAATGAAAGGGAACGGGAAAGGGAAAAAAGCTGACTTTTTTTCACTACTTCTTGTGCATTTTTTTCCCTCCAAGACTATAAAGAGTAGAATTCAGAGCTTTAGGGAGTGAGTACGATGCTACTCTAACTGTATTGCCCCAGGTAGTTCATTCCCAGGTCTCAACTTAGTCTAAGGAAGTTTTCACATTTGACTATGAAAATGAAGGAGTAGTTTTTCCTGCATGAGGGAAGGTGGGGGGTGGGGACACAAATGGAAGGAGACAAGCAGAGTAACTGAGAAGTGATGGCAGGATCTCCAAAGCTTCTAACATGCTTCAGAAGGAAATCTGTATGTATAGAATAAAATATGGCTCACAAAAATTCAGCGATTAGAGTGCAAGTGACACGTCATTCCTGAACACAATCTTTGCATTTTAAGAGGAGGAAGGTCACTTCACTAACTTAGACTGCCAGTCATCTGTACGTTGACTTTTCAAAACTTGCCCAAGACAACAGAGTGCAAGAACCAACATTATCCAAAGGCTTTTCTGTGATCAGCAGAGCAGGTCATATTAAACCTGTTGAATCCTTACAGTTAAGGGTTGTTTTGCTGCTACATTGTAAGGTCCTGTCAGGATCTGAGCACTGAGATTAGCACAATAACATGTAATAAAATGTTATTTTATTACATTCCCAGCCCAGGGAAATTCAGGCTAGCAGGAAGACCACCTCTCCCTTCCCTAACTTCTATTCAAGCATCTTGCAATATAGCTGCCAATATAAAACAAAGATTGAGATGACCACATAGAGAGAAATTATTATTCCAACTATATCTGTTCTAAAGATGATTTAATTCCCTTAAGGGCCATCTCTAAAACTTGAATAAGCATTCTAGTTGCCTCTCCAGCCTTCTTGTACCTTAATTTACAGGCATACTTGCTCTGCATGCATTCAGGTTCTCCCATCACAATTTTGTGATTTATTGCCCTTACAAAGAAACCTTGACAAAGATCATGGAGTGAAGGAACTGAAAGGAACTGCTTCTCCAGTCACATCCAACTGAATCCCTGCACCTGCAAGACTTAAAATCCCTTTCCCATTGCATTATGCTGATTTGAAAAAAAAATAGCATAAACATTTAGATGTCCAGATTCTTCTGCAGGACACATACTTAAGCAGTACAAGGTCAAGTTATGTTTGCACAAGAAAACAAGTCCTAGCTTTAGTTATCTGCAAACCCACCACCAGTTCCTCCAACTTATTCTCTGATTTATTTTTAAGAAACAGAAGCTACAAAAACCAAAAACTCTAGTACTATTAATTTCAAAGTTACAATGATACTGGGTTTTGCAATGCGTCTATGTAGAATAGTATAGTATCTTGTCATGCTCATCCAGACACTAAAAGAGCATGGAAGGAATTTAACAGCTCTTTAAAGAGGAGAAGGTGTTAAGGCCAGGTATCTATGAAGACAAAAACAACCCACAATCCCTAGAACTGTTCTATTTCTCTACCATCTGTAACTGGTCAGACACCAGAAATCTGGGTATAGCACATAAATAGTTAATAATACCTTGTCTAATCAATTGTTACTCTGCTTATTAGAGCTACTCAGTAGGCTGCTCAATACCATGGCCTAATCATTTTAAAACCCTTACAGTTGTTCTTAAGACATTACAGACATGAGAAGTCTGTAGATTACTATAACAACCCTTGTAAACTACAATTTTAATAAGTCATATTATATAGACTAACCTGGAAATAGAATTCTAGTGTTATAAATGAAAGCATAATTCTTGCATTCTATCAAACAAAATATACTTAAAAAATTCCCTTCTGCTTAAACTTACATGTGAAACTCTCTTCATCCTCAAATTTGATACACATGTTCTGAGGCCCATAAAAAATGTCTTGATGAAAACTAAATAATTCAGATGAATCACTGATGTGAGGACCCAAGAGGACTGTTTATAATTCTACTGTTCATGTAACTAATTTGAAGTTAAATTTTTTGTCTAGATTTTAGCATCTCATAAATCAAACACTTAAAATACTGTTCTATTCTAGAAAGCATTCCATGATGCATGAAATTGTAAGATTACATTCCTCTGTTCTCACAAAAATCAATTGGGAGCCTCACTTAAAAGCTGGGTTCTCTCTCTATTACAGATATTTTGTAAGATAAACTACAATCTACTATACCCGTGAAATTCACTTGCTTTCTACAGTTTTATTTATCTGGAATTTAATCAACAATTTTGTAGATAGGTACAATACAGGGACATCAATAAGATGAATATCTATCAACAGGCAGAACTGATTAAAGTAATAGAATTTTACAGAACTATTTTTATAATGGAGTAGTCAAACTTCAATTCTACCCCTAAGGTTGCTTGGAAATACAATTATGAACTAATCAAAATCTTATGTGCTACAAAACCATCAAGACTTACAGATCAGGATCTAGATGTTATCTATTTAAAAATAACTGAATAATACAAGCAGTCTAGATGAATTGTGTGACAGAATTGCAAATTTGGTATCTGCTAATGTTTTGCAAGAACTTCACTGTAAGGTGCGTCCACCAGTTAGAACCATCACTTGACTTCATACTGAACCAGTAAACCTGAATTTCTTTCTCCTTGCTGTTGTGGGCCATAAGATATTTGTCTATGTTTCTTGGAACTACTGTAAGCCATTAAAGACTTGCAGAGAATTTTGTCATTATTTATCAGGTCAGAGAGGCAGGAATAATTGAGCATTTGCAGCTTGGTTTTTGCAATAGCATAGTTCTGTTTCAGCTTCGATCACTACCTTGTTGAATCCAGGAAGGACAGGAAAAGGCAAGGACCAAAGTCTCAGGTTCAAGTTTTGGTCACATTTCTACTTGATAGCCCTGCCTATGGACTGGGATGCTTTTGTTCCTGTCAAGATATTATATGTCAGTACTTTTGAGACACACTAACCACCATGGAGGCAGAGCACTACTGTGAGCAGAGAGCAGGTGAATTAGTGGCAGCTACCTGCCTTCTTACCACCAGCAGACAAAGCTTCCAAGTCTCCATGTACAAACAGTTCCATTATTTACATTAGCACAAGCTGTCCTCCACTTCAGTTTGCCTGAGGAGAGCACTCACCTTTTATTGCTCAGTCTAATCACTGACTCGGACAAATGGCTCATTACTGTTCAAATTGCTCGATCTACCGACTGCAAAACCATCTATTAACATTTTCTAGAGGTAAGACTCTTGGAAACCAGCAGGGAAAGAGCCACAGAATGGGCCTACTTGCCCATGAGTGCAGCTAAGATTTTCCCCACTTTCAAGTTCTCCTTTAAGCCCATTTCATAACATTAAATCCACAAAAAGGAACCCAATTTGAGATGTTTAATTAAGAGGAATTTTATATTATTCATCTTAGGTTCCTCAAATTGCCTCAGTATTTTCTTGTAGACTGCAAACTTACTGGCCAAAGCCTTTCATAACTCTGTACAAGAACCTAAGTACTGAATTCAATATCTGCACATAGAATAGTAAGCATAAAATGATTTCATCCCCAGCTTTGCCCTCACTGGGGCCACAGCATATATTCCACTAACCTCACCGTATCTGCCCCAGGTTCAGGGAACTGCAAGTACTATTGCCAGCTATTCCAATAGGGAAACAAGGTTAGTCAAAATAGGTCTGGAACATTATACTGTGGTGAGAGAATTTATGAAAGAAAAAGGGAGTTTGTACTATTCAAGACTCTCTGTATTGACTGTCAGTTCACATTGACCGACACTGACAATCTAGCCAGTCCTTTTGCTACATTATTCTTTTAATCACAGATTATAGAATTAGGCCTCCTTTCCTGCTTCCTTCACTCGATTGATTTCAAATGGTCTAAACACCTGTTGCACAAAGTCCGGAACAGTTAACAACCACTAAGAAACCATCATCCCTGCTTAGATTAACATCTTCACTCATCCCTCCTCTAATCCCTCTCCCCACTTCTAATTCACTCAGTTTCCAGTTTTAAGCAAGATGACTGAGTGGTTTTAAGGAGATCATCAATGACATGACTGCTTTTTACATCTTTCTCCTGCCCAGCCTATTTTTAAAACCTATTTGGTGACTATGAAAGATGCTGCTAAGGGTTGCAATATGCCAAATCTTTGGCTCTCAAGCTCTTAGGAGCTTTGAGCTTCTAAAGCCCCAACATTCCATAGAAAAAGAAAACAAAGTTTTATTTTGTTTCATGTTTACTTGTTTTGTTTCAAATCTGTGGCAGAGTTTCCCTTTGGCTGAAAAGCAGCATTCTGCATTCTTTAGACAGGCAAGAAATCCAGTCACATTGGCTCCAAAGATGCCTTTCAGTGCTTCTTTAAACATTAACAACTTCTCAGTGGGAAAGGGGGGAGACCCAGCACTCTAAGGGATAGTGTGCATCTTCCAAGTCTCTCAGGCCTTTCAAACTAGGCAGCAGCTGGAGTAAATTAGCACAAGCAGCTCCTTATGAGACAGGCTTGTATAAGGCACACGCAGGAATAAGGAACAAATAGCAACAGAAATCTGCAGGTTATGGACATCCTAATCCCACACAACAATAACTATATTCTCTGAAAAAGTCCTGGGAACCTGTTCTGCACCAGCCTGGAGGAGCAGTGTGTGTCAGCCTGGCTGTGCTACATTATCTCCTACAGAAGGAGTGCTCTTCCTCGTTTTCACTTAAAGGATTACCCAGTCCTCCTTGAAGGGGAAACCAATCAATTTAACAGAAAGGGTTTAGAGTACATTAATGAACTATAGTGAACAAGTAAAGTCACTTGTTCAGTGTTTCACCGTTCTCATGTAGCATAAAAATCAGCAGAGCGGCCCACCTGCATCATGAGGCTAGCTGCACAGAACATAATCGGTATGAAGGGCCGCTCAGCTGCCAGCCGGACATTGCCTCCTGACTGGCTATTCAGCGTCAGCCGTTGTTCCCGGGCCACTGTGCTCCCAAGCTGGGCAGCACTCTTTTGGTAAGAATGCCAGGACATACGGTGCTGGGGAAAGGCAGGATGCTGAGCAGTGTAGGTCCAAGCACAGCTAGCAGCATTAAGGTGGTTTGGAGCCTCACAGGCATACTACAAAGACTTCCACCTCCCCTTCTATCCCACCCCCTCATCAAGTTACCACACAAAGCCAGCACCTGCTGTGAGCAGGTCCTCCTCCTGAAGCTTGCAGAGCAGGAAAAAGCCTGCATGCTGATACATTCGCTCCGAGCCTCCGCCTACCTAGCAATAGTGATGGACGGTACCTGCCAATTTCAAGGGCAGTCCAACAGGACTTAATGCTTGGAAGGCAGGAGGGGAAAACAGGCAATAACCCCTCAGGTAAAGAGCAGAAGGTCCAAAGGATTTTGAATCAGCTTTTACCAGTGGAAAAAAAAGTGATGATGAAAATTTAATAATTAGCTTATCAGCTAGGTTTTTTTTGGCTCTGCCTGCATAGGGCAAAATTTCAAATATACCTGTCAGCACTAGCAGCTTTCTTGGTATAGTCGCATTTTTCCACACTTGTCTGCCCTACTCCCCCAAGCCTAATAGAAAACGGGCAAGAGGGACCAACCTGCAAGCAAGTTTACATAAACTTTAATCAGACTGAGTTCAGCATAAGAGGAACAGTGGTAAATTTCTGAACTACACGTTCATGCACCAAGTCTATAATGGACAACCTGGGCTTCCATTCTACCACATAAGAACGTACCCCTCCTTCCAGGCACAGGTCTGCTCTGCATTCCAACAATAAAGCACTTCTCATGCACAGAATAAATTAATAGTTGCTATTTTCAAGCTTAAGTTTGGTGCCAATTTGATTTGATTTAAATTTTCCTTACAGGGCAAATTGTATGAGTAGCTGGCATTGCATCTTACTGTAATAGCAGCACAGCTCTGGACAATCCAAGCACGGGATTTAAAAATAAAAAGGATTTCTTGCCAGCACTCCTGCCTGTTCTCTGCAGAAGGTTTCACAGAGCCACTTCTGGAACTACATGCCTAGACACGTGACCAAAAAAGTCATTTCGTTTTCATCAGTAGTGAGAAAGCCTATGAAAGGGAAGTGCGTGTTACTTCACACCATCTAGTGACCATAACCATTGACCTCCAGAAACTAGGCCTACACAGGATGGAAAAGAGGCCAAACATTTGGAGAAAGGTAGTTGTTACTGACAACCAGCCCTCTTCTCCTTCCAACATTAATTTGTCACTGCTGTAGGAGATAAATTAGTAAAATCTTCCCTTTCATTTCTTGTATAATAGCTTAAGCCTACCCATCTGTACTGCTTCCTAGGTGCAACAGCCTCTGTCCAAAAAGCTGTTTTGCCCTGAAGACTTGAAAGGTACCAACATCACACAAAGTGCATTAGCTCCCTATTTTATATTCCTGTATGAATGGACAAAGGAAATCATTTTTGACAGTCTTAGCTATTTCTTTTCCTCCTGAGAGAGCCTGTTCTTTGCCAGATAATGCTACTTGTCCCAGAGATGCTCATCCAGAGGTAGAAGAGGAGTCTACTGTGCAGGGAAAAGTCCAAAAGTTCCCAAGTCATACGGCAGCTGTCTAAAGTGATATCAGAAGTTTCCAAAATACACCCCTACAACAAAAAGATCACCACTGACCCAGTTCCTACTGGATCTCTCCTCTTCCCACCTTTTTTTCATCTTTTCACAAAGCACAATCTTTGTAGAAAGAGCCTGTACACTCAGCTAGAATGGACAGTCACATCCTTGCTGTCTAACCATCAGCCTGTGTAGAAGCCAGACCTCCAGAAAAAACTTCAGAGAAGCCAGGCTGGCTGACACAATACAGGAGTTTTGAATCAAGGGAATGTAAGTCAGAAGAAGCATTGGTAAAGGAAGTCAAATCCATTTTTAGATTAGATATTCATCAGCAATTGAAGAAGTAGTGTTAAATTCCTCAAATTTTAAACTGATTTTTATTTCAGCTTCTAAAAACAATCCCTATTTTAAAAGGTATTTAGACCAGTTTGGACTATTTAAAAATCACTCACACAGATTTTTTCCAACATGATGGAGAAAGGCTGAAATGGCTTGTGTGGAGGCTTCCAACAGACAGGAACAGAGGCAGAATTGGAAAGGACGGAAAGTTTACATGATTTGCTTGAAGCATGCTAGCGCAAAGGGAAATATTTTCCTTTTCCTGACAGCTACTGCATAGGATGTTTCTGTGGCCATGTGGCCAAGCACACTGTTCTCAAAACAGGATGCCAGAGGCAACACCAAGGAGTGTCAGTTTATATTATAAGTTTTAGACTAATTTCATCCATTTACAGTTCTCTTTTTCTGTATATACCAACCTCTTGTTAATAAAAGAGTGAAATGGAAAGACTAAGCTCATAAACTCTACCCTTTTCTCCTGTTTCATCTGCAATCCAGTGTCAGCTGCTTTTCATTCTAGCAGAATAGACCAGGATAACTCAAGTAGGAAGCCTGCGAACAATCTCTACTCAAAACTAATGCAGGCTGCAAGAACTACATCATTTACCTGTACTTTAGGCTAGACTAGCAAGGATTGCATTAATAGAATGATAATGATGATTCAGGTGCCAATTATACAGGTTGTCAGGTTTAACACATAATTACAGGTTTACAGAGACATGTCCTTATCTAAAAAAAGAAACAGGTTTCAGTATTCAGTCTTAAGTATTTTTCCTTGCATCTGTCTTCTCCCTATCTTTTCCTAAGCTACCACACATGAAAAATTGGCTGGAGAGTAGACATGGAAATATGCTCAAAATATAGCACTACTCTGAACTCAACAATCTACAACTCCTTTTAAGTGTTCTCAGGACTTGATTGACAGCCCAGTATGGAATATGTTTTTCAAACTAAGTTTAGACATCAAAGTAAGCATTTTCATGCATTCTGAAGCACCAAAAGCACATGAAATGCTAGGAGTTTTAGAGAAAAAACAGTAAAAATCCTACTTCAGATACCAAAACAGGAACTTCTTTCAGGAAAAACTCACTAGCAAGAATAAGGATGCACTCAAGATAATTCTCCCACAGTACAGAGACAAACTGAAAAGTTGACACTGCAGGGGAAGAAGGGGGAGGACATGGTGGAAATTAGGGTGTGGAGCAGGCCTAGAGACAAATTTGGCTCCTCAATGTATACTGCAGTAGTCATCTTTCCCAAGCCTTCAATGAATGCAGATCAGAGGACAAAGGGAAGGGCTACACATACATAGCGGAAAAGGGGAGTAACACATCTAGTGCCTTGCTCAAGAAAGGCAAGGACGAAAGAAGAGAGCAAAAGATGAAGGAGGACCAACGCCTAATGCACAAAGAGTGAGAGTTTTTGAAGCACGCAGAGTTTAATTTGACTCTGCTCCAGCAGGCCAAAGGGTTTTATGTAACACACACATACACAAAATCCTTCAATGCATGGCCACAGCCATGACATCGGCACTCTTAACTCCCAGTAACGTACTCGTCATACTGCTGGTCTCTCTGTTCTCTTGAGATTTTACTGAGCAATGCTCAGTAGTTAATACCAAGGTCAACAAGCAAAGGTGTATCAGCCATTCCTTTGGGAGGCTCTGCTTTCATATTCTGCATCTCAGCTGTCAACCACAGAGCAGAGCACATAGTTTTCTACTCCACAGGGTGATGCATAAACAGACTGCCATCTTCTTTCTTCTGCTGATGGGAGAGATCTAGAGGCACATAAGCCTCCCACACAGAGTTGTTTAAAAACTGAAGTTCTAAGTTATCTCAAGGGACTTGGCAGGGCAACTGCTACTACAAAACAACTTGTTGGAGCACAGGACTCCACTCACCTTTCCTTCCTGAGTTACCCTGGCTTGACGGTTTATCAGTTACAGAACCTAAAGGAAAAAAAAAAGAAATCTTTTAAGTTCCTGCATGATCATACAAGATACGCAATCATATGAACACAATCAAAATTTCAACACACAAAGTGTCCATTTTACTTGACAGCAACTCATTTTAGGATTCAGAGATCCGTAGCTTCAACCAACTAGAACAGCATAAGGACATTTTTGCATTATGGATAGGGTCAGAGCAAACAAGAAATCTTTAGTAGCTGGATCCAGTGATTTGAAAGAGCTCAGAGCAGTGCATAAGTAAGAAACATGGAATGAATTCAAGAGCAAGAAGGAATGATAAAAAAGAGTCATTTCTTCCATTTGCAAATGTCAGGAAGAACAAATCAAAACCAGGTGGGGAGAGTTTGTGCAGATCATGCAAGGGGCAGAATTCTAAAGGAAAGGGATTAAGTGGGATACAGTTTCCAGAAAATGAATTTCAATCAATTCCTGAACATCTCCAGCTGTTTGAAAAGGAATATAGGATAAGATCCAGCAGATACTTGAATAGGACATATCTCCTGTTTCTTAATATACACATAAATCTTCATACAACCTATAACAGTGTGCATTTGTTTCTGCAGTTTGCTTCAGGGCTTCATCAAGCACTTTTCCATTAAAAGCAGAACAGATAATAAAGGCTATTTGAACAAATCCGTTATGGAAGTGTGAAAATTTATGACAAGCTTTTTTTTTTCTTTTAATAGATTTATGCCCCAGAAACTGATTCTTTCTTGCACCCTTACTAAGCCATGCTAGTGAAGTACAATGACTGATCCATCAGGATATGTGGATCAAGTCAGTTCTAAAGGAGAAAGCTTTGAAAGGCTTAATAGTCTGGTCCAGCCAAACCCTATCATAGAACTCTATTTCCTAGGCTCTTTCACTTGCAGATTAGTTGATCACAGATCTACAGTTGAATTAAAAATTGGAAGCCTGTAAGCACATACACAATTTCAGTATGTCATAGTCCTAACATCCGTGCATCCTACAAAACAAACAAACAAACCAACCACTGTGGTTTCCTAGTAACACAGGCTTATAAAAAGCTCAAAAATTAAATGAACATATCAGGAAAATATACTCTAAAACATGCCCTATCAAGAAAAGTCATATTCTAAGGCTTAAGCCAAATTAATGCAACATTTTGCCTTGTGGAAAAACAGGATATTAGTTTTAGGTTTCCTTCCATGTACCACTGAAGCATCTAGTGCCCCCTGAAGCTACTGTCCTTGACAGCTTTCCAGCTCAACTCATGAACCACTCTTCAAGCCGCTATTTTTGCTTATTATCATGAATACAGCCTAGAGCTCTCCAAATAAGGCAAGGCGGAGTAAAGAAAGAAAAGAAAATAAGAGTTAGATTGCTGCCACACTCCCATCTAAAGGACAAATGCTGCAAAGTGAGAGGAGAAATGCATTAAGTACCCTGGGGTGTACATTGCAAGCATGAAGCCAGAGGCGGTGACAGTCCCTACGTGGCATAACTGAATGTGTTTGAGATACACTCCTATGCCTCTCTTCCTCTCTCTCTCTCTCTCTTTTTTTTTTTTTTTTTTTTCCCCACTCTGGGGGCACAAAATGTCCGTGCTGCACCTGAGTTCTGCCAAACATCACAAAACAGGTTCCCATCCTTCGTTGTGCCTAGTATGCTACTGCCAAAGCAGTAGTGCTCTGAGCAGCTCATAGAGCTAAAAGCTACACTAGGAAATAGGGCCATATAGAAAATTTAGAGCTTGCACTGCCCCTCCCAACCTCATCCCATTTGGGCCCTGGGCTGCCATGGTGAACAGGCAAGGAGTAAGAAAAAGAAAAAGGATGAATTTGGAATACCTGCAGTACCTGCTGACAGTTGAGTAAACCACATAGCTATAGAAAACAGTGTCAGACTGGGACCACTGAGGCATTTTCCATTACAAAAATCAATGACCTAAGAGGCTCAGTAGCCTTCCTGCCCTGCCTCTTCCCCTCCATCGTGAGGGCTTTGGTACAATTCCAGTGCTGTCCAGCCCCATGACACAAACAGGGGAATCCTGGAACTGAACAGCGTAATTAGAAGAGTCAAATCCATTATAACAGCAGGGCCCCAAATTTGGGGGCTAGCAGTTAACAACTTCCAGTTTCTCAGGGAACAGTCTTATCAAAGTTTCAACTGGAATCACTAAGCAAGGCACCACGATTTCATGGTCCGCTTGATACAGCTCATGGAAAAGGATTAAAGTTACCCCATCTTTTACAGGAATCTCTTGATTTATATAAATTACAATACTGCTATTCTGGCTTAGCTACCATAAGCTGTGGTTTCACTTTGTTTTCTTAGCGATCTTTTTCCCAGTGAGCCTTGGAGGACTGTCTGTCCCCTAACTGCAGGATGCAAAGCCACAGGGGACACAGCTCAAGCTTCCTTGCGGGGTTCAAATGGAGGCAAGCAAACAGAGAAGTACAAGCACAACTGCAATTTTAAACTGGGTAAACTGCTAGGTCACCTGAAAAGATAAAGCCCTCAGAACAGGACACACTCTCCCCAATCCCTTCCATTACCAAATAAGTGGTTGTTGAAGCCACTCGCACAGTACCTGAACAGGTAGGAGTTTTGTTCTGTACAGAAGAGCCACTAATAGGCTTCCCATCAGGTGTCACACACCAACAGTATCCAGTGTAGGTATGGCACTGCACCTGTTTGGTAAAACAAAGAGCCAGGCATTTCATTTTTCACTCTATAATCCAGTACTGCTATTATAACCGAGCATCTTAGTGGAAATCCCTACTCAGAAGCATCACAAACATATGCTTCAGAGTGAGAAGGTCATGCAAAAGAGCATCTTTGACTTTGGAAGATGTGGTTTTGCAGACTTTCCCCCTACCACTACCAACCACCCCTGAGAAAGGTTATTTCTTCTACTCCAGCCCCATTAGCTGCTTTCTAACTCGGGATACAAAAGTAGTTACAGACAATCAGCTGACAACACTTCAGTTTTAGTATGCAGCAGCTGTGTTTCATCTTTTTGCACCATCTTCTAGATCATGTTTACCATTCACCATTAAATAATTTCTCTTTAGATTCCCAATGCATCCCAGCTGAACTGAGGAAAGGTCACCCCAGCCTGATTCCACAGTCAGCATTTGAGAACAGCACTCTATGGACATTTTGAGAACATTTTGTTCAGTGAACACGGCAGAAAAATATGGAACACTGCCTTATTAAGATAACATACCTTCTGCAGATAGATTTGAGTTCTCCCAATCCAATGTCAACTCAGGCAGCAGGAGCAACAGCCAACATGCTTGCTCTTCACATATTGACAAGGATTTAAGAACATTTAAGGAAGGCCATAAGAAGCCAAAAATGCACAGCGTAAGATTTATCTTGCTTAACTTTAAAGCTCTGCATCTGAACAAGAGGTCTAGAATTGCCCAGTTCTTTCCATCACCATGAAGGCAAACCAGAATGAGTAGCTCAGTTGTGGACCTCTAAAGTAAAAAAAGATTAATCTTCACCTAGTAGACTCTTCTTAGTTATGTCCTTGCAGATACTATTTCAGTGACACTATAGTTCCGTTTAGTTTAATAAATCCTCTATGGCCTTTGTCTCATCTTTCACAAAGTGATCAGCACTTGGATGAAATTCAGGATGCTTTTTGACTTCCCTTAAGACAAAAGTAAGCAATCATCCTGCAAGTATGTGTATAAATACTAACAGTTTCAGAAACACTTTCCAGCAAACAAACCTTCAGCTGTGACCAAGTCCACACATGAGGACTTCCAGGATCTTGAAACAGTATAGAAATACCTGCATTACTAAAAACTAGAGCTGGCTCCATCAACTCAGTTCTCAAAAAAGCCATAAAGCAAGATCATTTCAGAAACTACCTTTTTATTTTGCTTTCAAACTGGATTCTGCCCATTCTCTATTTTTTTTTTTTTTTGAGCAAGTTCACTGAAGCTGACTTCTCATTCCAGTCTTTTCTACACAGAAGTGTCACAAAGTGTTTGTCCCATTCCCTCCATTAGGGATCCTTCAGAGCTAGATCAGTTTTTCCGCCTTGCTGACAGCTGGCTCCAATTCCCAAAGGCAGCAGAGTTTGTTCAGAGAATTTACGACGGTCTTTTTAAAGGCTTTGAATATCACATAAAACATGATCTAAGAGCGATTATAATATAGCACCACGTGTTTATCTTGGGTTTTACTAACCTGCAAAGCAATCATTTTGCCTTGAGCCAAATTCACATATAGTGGCCAAAACCAACAACAATCTCATGTACTTATGTTTCTACAGTCACTGTCACTCTTATCCAAACACTTTCACTTTTATTCTCCCAATATACCAAAAATTTGATTGCAAGTTACTCAAAAGCACTATGAATGTAATTAGAGATTAATCAAGTTGCAAAATATTTCTATTGCTCAGTTTAATCAATGGCACATTCAAAACAAGTGTGATGGAATTGTTTGGGTTTCTGTGTTAAGTGTTTATTTTTGCTGACCACATGCACATTGTTGCATACTCAAGAGCACAAGAAGTTGTCTTCACATTCAAAACATCAGTTGTAAAAATCTTACCCCAGTTAAATCAAATTCTAGGACAGGAATATCAATTCATAGGGTAAGACTATTCCATGTTACATTACAGAAGAAAAGTATTTGTATTTTGCACCAGTTTTTCAGACAAAGCCATTATACATCCCAGTATTTGGACACAAATATTTTACAAAAAGAAACAAAGTACACTTGTTTTATGACATATTTCTACTCTTTCTATGCAGTAATATGTAAAAACATACATGCATCACCTGTTTTGGAACACCTGACATACCTAGGCCTTTAGGATAGCCCTTTAGCCAAACCTTCCAAAAACACCAAAGTACAAATTTCATGACAGAGGGCTCCAAGAAATGTACTGACATAAATTTAAGATAGATGTATCAGCCAAGAGCAAGTTATGCAGCTCATCCTAAGGGAGAGCTGCCAATTACATATCATTCAATTACATAACCCAAGCATATTATACTCATAAAAATTAAGTAACTTTGTGAGCAACAAAACTAAAGTAGTCTGGTCTTCCCACAGACAGGTATTCCATGGTCCCTTCTCCCCTCTTCACCCCATCATAAAAAACAAGCAATAAATCTCAGACTGACAGCACTTTCATATCAATCAAGTGTTCTACCTCAGCACAAAAGGACTTTTCCTACCGTAGATAGCAGCAGCTGATGGGGACTCAGCCCTTATCCTTTCATTCCTAAAGACTAGGTATACACAAAGAACAGATACTTTAGAAACCTCAAAAATCATTGCAGTGGACTTTACTGAATGTCTTCATATTGGGAGATGCTTACAATCTAGAGAATGTGCAGCTTTAAGCCTGAAAAAAAAGATTTGGTGTATTTTTTTAATCAATTCTATAACTCTGCTATGGCTTGTAAAAAGTTGAAGATACCAGCTGATCTAGTACCATTTCTAAAACTACACATAGAGTATTTACAGTGTCAATTATTCCTCAGACACTAACATCTTCCACAGCTCCTGTAGCAAGGAATCTTGAAAATTCACCACTTTTGTACTACTTCCAGTGAGCTTCGGTTTAGGTTTTATTATTCTAAATCTCCGTTTAAATCTTCTGCCTGAGATTCAACCTCTTTCTTATCCTACTCCCAGAGTGGCAAAATTTTTAAAAACTTCTATAGTTAGAAGAGGGATCATGTAAACATGACAATTTACTGTGCAGATCTAACTCTCAGCTATTCAGTTTCTTATTTGGGATTTTCCAAAATACATTTTTTTTAATAAGTGAGTTTGGATCTTTTTTTTTTTTCCATTCATTAGCCTCACAAAAATAAGCTTTGTGTTTTCAGCTACAGAACCCTTGCTACTGGTGGGAAGGCATACCACAAACATAGCTCAACATCTCAAATTAACATATGGCCGTAAAACATTTTAAATTATAACACTGGAGAGAAATAAAACTCACAAAGCACTGGGTTCTTTCAATTGATTCCCCATTAACAGCTACGCTTTCAAAAATCGAAGTGTAGTTTAAAGTCCTGTAGCACCTGAATCAGTGATTATGCAGGAAGACACAATTTCTACTTTCTAGGAGTAAGGGATTTGTCCTCTCAGTTAGGCTCAACTGAAGGATGAAAGCATGAGACATCCAACAAAAATTGCTCTGTCACTATAGCCCAAATTAATTAAGAGTGAGACAGCTGCTCCTCTGTTCCCTGCATTACAACATGTGAAACCAAACAGTGGCTAACATACTCGCAACTGAATGAATCCCTTTCCTCATCACATTCATTAAAATATGAAAACATTAAAACTATAGTCACTGGCAGGCTTCTCTGCCTCTTAATTCTTGAGAAAAGAGGCCACCACTGTTGGGATTTCTTCAATACCTCACTACAATGCCAGAATCAGATTCCACAGCAATCCAAAACTTCTCAACAAGCTAGCGGATCATCCCTTCACAGTCACTTGACAAAGAGCTTGTTTCCAAAAAATAAACTGGAAATAGGAGAACAGTTGTATGAACATGTATGAAGGAGATAGCAGCGGTAAAACAGTAATTCTATGATGGCTGAAATCAGTCTCTATGGTTATACAAAGCTGGAATTTGCTGCAAGAGGCTTGATAGGGTCTTGGACAAGCACTGTGCTGAACACAACAACAACAATATTCAGACTATTCTGTAAATGCTTTGTCTTCAGACAAAGAGTTTGATGAAGAATTCCTATCCAATGGCAGCTCAGACAAAAACAAATGTTTCCTGGCTTCTTTAATAATGGAGGGTGGAGAGGAGAAGGGAAGAAGAAAAACATTCCTTCTGCATTCAAAACACTATTTCAGAGAAGAAAAAAAACATTTTCAGTTTTGGAAGGCCACTGCTGAGGGTGAGGGCAAACAGCTGAGCCACTGCCTGCACTCACAGGGTGTGCGGCAGGCACCAGAGCCTGGCTGCATCCGGTTTCTACTTGTAAATACTGTAAAAACAGATTTAAAAAAAATTATTAAAAACTAGTAGGTTATCTGGCCTGACTCAGACAGCAGGAGCAACAGATTCACACAAGAACTCTTTAATCATGCCTTTTATTTTTCAAGTTACTGAGGCTCATCTAGAACGTCCCCTAGTCCCAGATTAGTGGCATAGAATCTGCACACGGCCTGATGGCTACTTATCCGCACTCTAAGCAAGCCTCTCTTCTAGTTTGAATGTCCTGCGGTACCACACAGACCCTGGATCTTGTTGTATTCTTTCTTCTATATCAAAAGTTAGCTAACTATCATCAGAAGCCTGTCTTTCCTCTGTAGATGATTTTAGGGAACATCAATCAGTCTACATCTTAAGTTTGAGCTCCTTCAGAATTGCTTTTAAAACCTTAAATCTTTCTTGACACTTTTTTTTTTATGTTCTCTGCTCACATTTAATTTTTCCCAAATAACATTGTACAGACACAAATATTCCTATGAGGGCTTTACACAGCAGCCACCTTCCTCACACCTACGCACCAGTCAAGAAATACTTGCTCCACAGAAATTTTCCACTATTACTATAAACACGGACAGAAGTGATATGTGGTGAAAGAATCCTAGCCACATTCTAGGGCACTTCCAGTACAAACATTTTGGCACAGATACCATTTTTAATTCCGAAGAGGGATTCTCAAACTAAACGCACGTGGGACCTCTGTTTCAGGTACAGAAAATGACCCTTAAAATTAGGAACGAATGATCGTACCCTGTCCCATTCCATAAAGAATGCCCACTCTTGTTTTAAGAGTCTCTTCCTTTGCTCTCTTGACTGATACTTCCTTGAAAAAATATCATATATAATTTGGGATACCACCTCCTGACCATGGCTTATCTTTAGCTCAAAGTACAGAGGCTTGGGAAAATGAAATCTTGAGGAGGAAAGGGAGTTCTTTCTGAACTGGTATTCACAAAGAGCCCCAGTTATTGTCTTTTATAGAAGGGCTGTCTTCCTTTAATCAAAAAAGCCAGAACTGTCTACTGATTGAAGTCCAGATTCATTATGAAGAAAGAGTTTTAACTGAGCAAGAGAGAGAGTGCTCCTCCCTTCTAAAAGGAGAGGTAAATCCCTGAGAGTTTAATATTGCTAGAATACAAGCACTGAATAATGGAATAATATACAGCTTCCAGGGAATGTGGGACATGTCTATACAATGCCACGCAGCACTCCGCTGCATTAAGGAATGAGAATGTAAGTCTGTTTAGCATCGTGCTATGCTAACCTATGCAGACACACAAACTTAGGTTGTGAGGCAGCACTGAATCCTAACAGAGTGTCTCCCACTTTTGCAGGAAGTTATCTGTTTGTGGGGCTTAAGAAAAAGTGTCATGTATAAGATTAGTGCAGCACAGAATGAAACTATTGCGATGGGCCATGATACACATTACTCTCTCCAATAATACTTATATTGTCAGATGTCAGTGTTATGGAAGCTGTCCGATTTCCATCTGATGATGGAAAACAGCTACTGACCTCAACATCAGAAGACAAGTGTGGCTGTTGCACTTCAAGAGAAATCTCAGTGCTGCCTAACAACTGCATCAGCAGCTGCAGTTCTCAGAGCCCTAAACTCAAAGAAACTCACGAAGCAGAATATTGCTTTCAGTCACTTGCATGCAAACTTGCAGTGAAAAGAAAAGGCTAGACAAGTGGAAGGAGCTGGCAAAAAGCAAGAAACACACCACAAAAAGCCACACAAGACTACATTGCCAAAGCAGGGTTGAGATTATCCGTGTTCATAATCATCTGTCTGAAACTGATCCTGTTTAAAACCTCAACCACCTTTTCTAAAAAATTCCTTGGGGGAAAACTGTGAAGAATGCAAGTCTCTCTCAGCCCATGGCAACAAGCCCAATGGCACTAGGCAGCAAAAGAAAGTGTGCAGATTACCCAGTACAGCCTGTTGTTTATGAAGAACAGATCACAGCAGGTTAAGTGCAGCATGGAAAGAGAATGGCATTTATGCAAAACACAGCATAATAACAAAAAGGAGAGAGTGAGTCTTGGAAACAAACTAGTTTTAGTGATGTACAATTCTGCACAACACTATGCGATCTCAGTTGCACACAATTAATCAAATTACATCAAACAAACATTCTTATGTTGTGAATAATTCACATTTTATCTGCATAGCTACATATTGCATATTGTGGGCTAAGTGCAGACAGCCTTTGTGATATGAAGTTGTATTCCCCACATAGGACTGAAATGCAATGAAATAGCCCTCCTCCATCTCCAAAGCAGTTCACCAAGTCTGCTCTCATTTACTGTTTTCCTACCATGTCTGCCATGCCACCACCCCTTCCATGCTGCAAATCCATGCTACATTTTTAGATGTGTAAGCAGTACCAGAAGGGGATTTGAATAGATCTCTGCAATACACAAACTCCTAGAAGAGAGCAAGCAGCTGATGTGGTGCATAAAAACAGCAATGGAAACCACTGATTTGATAGGCGCCTGTTCTTCTGGATGCAGTACACAAAACCCATTCTGACTAGCCCCGCCTTGGAAAACTGGCAACCAAGTAACAGAGTCAGTGGCAACACTTTTTTTGTTCTAGATTTGTGGACTATGAAAAGAGAGATTGTATGAGTGCTCAAGACATACACGATATCTCTAATGCAGAGTTTAATTACAAACCAAACTAAGGTCTTTGTTCTCAGGCTGTCCTCCCTTTTACCATTGTCAACACATCTGTCTGGTCTCAGAGTTGGTTTTACTGCAGAGAAGCAGGAGAAAATAAGGCAACTGTGGTCTCTCCTCATTTGCCATCCCCAGTGCAGTACATGTCACTGAACAGCAGAGTGGCTTTGTTGTGTTCACAAGCCATCAGTCCCCTCCAGTCTGTGACAGATTCAACCCACAAACTCATGCAGTTTTGTACTGCATGCAATTCCAAGAGGTGGTAAGAACAGACTTGAATATCTTAGAGAAACAGCCTCACTTAGTGCTTATGTACCTGTGATTGCAGTTGAGAGGATGATGACAAAACAAAATCAACAGTTCAATCCAGTCAAGATCAACTGGATTCTGTGAAGAGACTGTTAAACTACCAAATGCCGTTTTCTAAAATGGCATTGTTCATGCTTTTTCCATGAACAAAATTCAAGAATTTCCAACAACTATGAGACAAAACCCCAGACCTTTTGAAGTCTGATGCCAAGGAAGATGATTTGGGCCCTTTAACCCACTGTGTACATGTCTACAACAGAGGCTTAGCTTTAGACCCAGCTCAGCTCAAGGTAAGTCATCCACATTCTAAGTTAGTGCTGTAACAATTTAGATATTTGATACGCTGTGTTTTGCATACATCTTTCTCTTTCTCCTCTGATCAGAATTTTTCTTTTACCCAAAAGACTTTGCCAAAATAAAATTTGCTCAGAATGTTTCTATAAATCTGCATGGGGGTGGAGAGGAAGCAATGAGTTGTTGAAAAAACATCCTCTAGCCAACTCTGAGTACAGGGTATATTCTAAAATGGGTGAGTCTGCTTAGATTTTTGCTGAGATGGGGACTCAAGGTTGAAGAGCACGGTGGGTAGTCCCCCTAGAAACTTTGTCCAGAGGTGTTGCTCTGTTCTGGACTTCCCAACTGAGATTTTAGAGTCTGCATGGAGCTAATCTTCAGGTATTGAACCAGAACAAAATGGTAACAGTATAGAGCTGTCTTCAGCAGGGCCTCAGGCATTTCATAAAACTGGTCTAGGTGGCTTCGCTGCAGAAGAGAACCTGGAGGTGCCAATTAACAGAACAGTTGAGGCTGGAAGGGACCTCTGGAGATCATCTAATCCAATCCCCTGCTCAAGCAGGATCACCTAGAATACGTTGTCCAGGATTGTGTCCAGACAGCTTTTGAATATATCCAAGGAAGAAGACTCATAACCTCTCTGAGTAACCTGTTCAGTCACCCTCACAGTAAATAAGTTTTTCTTCAAGCTCCAACAAATTCTCTGGACAGGAGATGCAGCATCCAAATGACCCCCACTAGACCAGATCAGAGTTGCTGGAAACAAAACTAGTTTAGACTGTTCACCAACACTCTGCTTTTTAATCATCCTTTTTAATTAAAGTTAAATTAATTTGGAACAGAAGCTGAAAGAAACACTTGTCTCAAACACAGGCAGAAACCTGTTATCTTCCTCAGCCACTGTTTTCCATTCACATCTTACGTGGGGACAGTGACCTTAAACGCTGCAATACAAACGATGAAACTGTTTCCTGAGGAATGTGGAACACAATACACTATTATTCAAGGAATGATATGAACTTCAGTTAATACCAGCTACAAAGGAATCAGAGGCTTCTTTCCTTATGCCAGGTAAAACAAAAGCATTTTAGTGTTCATAGATCTGTTTTTAAAAGGACTAAACGAAATATCGCTTGGCTTCCAGCTCAGAACACACAAGTTTTGTAAGCACTTTCATGCTGCTCCTTCACTGAAAACACTGGTAACCCATATCAAGCCAGGGAATGTGCAGAAAAGCAGCCCATCAACTGCTCAACAATCCAGACACTAGTATCAACCTACCAAATAAAGCTTTCTTTCAGACAGTTTTATCAGCTGCATTCTCATTCCAGCTATTAGTATAAAAATTTCACTTGCACCCTCTACTTTATCCTCTGATATGTGATGGACTGCTGACAAGAGACATACTGAAGCATCAGATTTCCTTCTCCTTTTCTTCTTGAACTATAAAGCTCAATACAGAACAGGTACCTTCTCTCTTACCCCCCACCTTTCCAAAATGGCAAGATGGTCCACACTGTACACAGATAGGATGCTGTTCCAAAGAAGTACGCAAATAAGTTCCAAAGAAGTATGCAAATAAGTTGGCAGGACAAATAAAAATTTTCCCACCTCAGTATAAAAAACAAAAACAAAACACTCCTACACACCACATGATAATGGGAGTGTAAATCTGAGGGGAATCAACATTTTTGGTGGGTTATCACAAAAAAATTTTTCCTTTCCTCTTCCCCCAGGCATCACAAAGTATTTGAACAAGTCCAAAAGTTTCTCAATTTTTTGAAGCAATATTGATTATATTTTGAATTTTCTTAAAAACCTTCCAAAGGATTTGCAAACAACTAACAAACCCACAAATTTCTTTGAGGCACAAGATCTCTAGAACAGTGTTAGATATATGGAAACCTATGGAAGCTAAAGCCAAGAGGTTACATGATTTACCCAAGTTAACAAATCAGAGGTTACAGGAGATGCCAGGTTCTGGCTTTCAAGACTTATGCCAATTGATCAGACAACATACCTCTCTTACCTGCTAGGCAACTGCACATGTGCCACTTGACACCACTCAGTATGTTTGTAGTAAAACAGCCAAATATCAACATTCATTTCTACCCTATCTTGACAAACTACTCTTCTCCCCAAATCTCCTTCATGATTGCTTTCCTTTTGCCACTGCTTAAACTTCTTTGGAAGTCTGTAGGACTGCTCCCAACTCAACCATTCATAAAGGCTACTCAGTGGCCATGACAGACTCTTAATTTTTCAAAAATCTTAAAGGCCAACAAACCATGAGAGGCATATATGCCTCCTCTGCTATCCCTGCCTGAAGTAACTGATTCTCAGGAGAAGCATCATCATGAAACAGTCTACAATCCCAGCATATTATTTAGTTCTAGCAAGCGAATACTATAAAAATCCAAACAAAATCTCATGACCAGTCTCATCACTTCTATTTCAGGTTCCCAAAGTATAACAGGAAATAGCGCAGGAAGCAAGAGTCTGTCACAAACAAGGGCTGTGCAGAGGTAAGAGGCTCAAAAAACAGCTCTAGAGAGAAGCTCTCTTTTGCTAAGACAGAAGCAGCACAGGTAGCAACAGTAGAAGCTAGTCTGTTCTGTGAGAGCTACAATTCTGTTTGCAGCTCATCTCCAGAGAATACTTTGGCCTCCTCTGCAACTTCTAGCAAAGATGACACTTTCTATGCTATACTGGAGGTGGATGCCAATATACACGCATGTCTCTCTTAAGGTACATATTATGACTGAATCAAAATTTCCACTTGATTAAAGAGTCCTTGGCTTCTAACACCTTCATCTCAGTAAGAGAACCTGAGTGTGCACCTGCACTGCTATCCTCACTTGGCTTACCCCTTAATAGCAAATCTCTTGCAGTCACTGAGAACCTGGCTGATAGAGGCCAACAGACATTTTACCTGTGTGAATGATCCATCTTCATTGCATTCTGGGATGAAGACTGCTTCCTGAGGCTTCTTTGCCTGTTCCAGTGCTTGAGCTCTCTCTAATCGACACTTGCTTTGGCCAGCATCTACGAAAAGAGAAGCATCTGTGAAAAGAGATGCTCAGATTGCAAATAGCATTTGGCCTCTTCAAAAGCTGCCAGCTACACTGTGCAGCTGGGGGAAAAAAAACCCAACAGCAAATGCAAAGTATCAAGGACCATTACCTGCACATTAAGAAGGCAGCTGTGAGTTAGCACTGACAATCCCCAAAACAAATGTGAACCTAGGCAATCAAGCTATGAGCTAGTTCAATGAAGAGTTGGTTAATTTCCCAGGTCATCCAAAGACTCTGGAGGATTCTTCCAGCAAGTGTAGGAGCACAATCTTCAAACAGTGAGAGGTCTTCCTGGAGGGAGTTACGTTAGCGCTAGGTATTAATGGTCTGAAACCCAATGGCTGAGCATCAGCCTGCTAATTCAGGCCCAGAAGTGAGCAATATGGAAGCAGAGGTCCCTCAGAAAAACTTCTTCCCTGAAGAAGTCTCCCAGTAAGATGCTAAAATAAAGAGTCATCCCCCCAAACTTCCACCCTCACATGTTCAGACAGGGTACATGTGACACTGTCTGAGAGTCATCTTTCCTGAAACCCAGCTCCCACATCTAGCCCCGATGGATAGGGCCAGGCATACATTACACTTCCTTATATCAGTTACTCACTTTGCTGACAAGGAAAAATATTAGCTCTGCGAGCAGACCTTGAAGGAGTTAAGATCTCAGCTCTGCATCCATTTCAGATGATGCTAGCACCTAACCTGACCTTAAATCCCTTCCAGGTCCAGCTCATTGTTACAGAGCATAGACCCAGATAAGCCTTACGCTGATTACCTATGGGTCAAAAGGAGAGTTCTGTTCTACGAAGATACAGCATACACTCAGTGTTTACATTTAAAAACACAGTGCCTGAGAGTATTGCTGTTCAGTCTGGAAAAAGTAGAAAAAAACAAGAAGCATCTGTTTCTATAGGATTCTGACACCTAAACTAACAACCCTCCTCCTTTTCCCATGAACCCACTCCATTGACTGTGGAAGATTTCCAGTGTAGAAACTGTAAAATCTGATCATCAGATCCTTCAGCAGCACCATAAAGAATAATTAAGGTTGAATACCCGTTCCGCCAGGTGCTCCATCACATTGGTTATCAAACAGTTCTCAACTGGATTGCTGAAGATCTCATATTCTGCTTCATATATCACTTGAACTTCAACAACAGAATCATTAATATTAGCACTGAATTAGAAAGTTGACCTGGATTCTCAGATCAACTGAATTTGCACTGCATAGCATGAGAACTGATTTCCATCTATGCATAACTAGATGCAGAAACAAACAACAATGCTGTAAACAGTCAGTTTTGGTAAAGATACTCAATTCAAGCTTTCAAGCCAAGTACTTTTATTTATGCAACTGATGACTTAAAAGACCAAGTTTCAGGTATGCTAACACTGACTACATGGATTCATTTTAAATACACCATATTAATGTACTCTCTAAGCAGTAATTCACAAGTCTTCTGAAATTATGTAAATCAATCCCTTTTCTGTATGAAAAAAAAGTGATTATTAACAGCAACACTCAGCACAGATGTGGATCACTTTGGAACTGGGTTATAAAGCCAGAGTGCCTATACCGATTCTGCCATTGACCCACTTCAGTGTGACTGAGTCATTTATCTAACCTCTCCATGGCCTTATGCCCCTTCTGATCCTATGTTACTCTCATATTTAGACTCTAAGTTGTTTGTGGGGTACATGTTTAGCATACGGGGCTTTGATCTCAGATGGGCCTACCATGGGCTCAGTAGAGAGATTGTTACTCATAGAGCAAAAAGACTTTCATGAATTAAACTTGCACTAAATTTAAAGAAGTGTTATTTTTTCTTCTGATTAAGCTAGCCTTGATATAACCTATATGACGGATTTTTTTTTTTTTTTTTTTTACTTGTGTAAGTGACCATATTATCAGACTTGTTTGCACATAGCTACTAATGATAGTTCTGCTAGCAGCACTGTCCATTTAAACACATCCTAGTTCTTTGTTATGAAAAAGCAGCACTAGCAATATTGCTAACTGGAATACCTAACTATCACCCGCAGATCTGTTCAAGCTTAAGAGTTTAAGCTTGCTTGGCATGAGATGGGACATTACTACAAAACCAGACAGTGTGGCTGCAGCTTCTGTTTTATAGCTGTCTGACTAAAACACTGGCTTTCAAGTTCTACTTCACAGGAGAAAACTAAGAGGCAAAAACCTGCTTAGATCATACAGATCTGCAAGTATAAAGGGAGAGGAAGAAAACAGTGGCAAGTCTCTCATGTGACAATCAAAGCAGATTCACACGTGGTTTCTAGTCTTCAGGTCACAGGACTGCAGACAAGGATGTCTAGTTAAAACTGCATTATTCAAATGCAGTATTTTCTCCTCTCTGCTGAATATAAAGCAGAAGTACAAAGCATTTCCGCAGAGGGCCTGCTTCAGTGCTAGCACACTCACAACATTCATACGCAGCAGCATGTACGTGACTGAGGCTGGATGCTTCACTACACAGTTGCTAGGAACTAACATTTTGTAGTATCACCTGCAGCACAGAGATGTTTGGAGTCCAGCCAGAAGGGAGTCTAACTCAGATCTTTGTCCAATTTGTCTAATGAGCATGCAAATATGCACATAAATCAAGGTCTCAGCAGAAGGAGAAGACAATATAAACATTGTATTGCTAAGGTGACAGTGATCCTTCTGGTAATTTTAATTGCCCTCTATGGACCAAGCTAACTACTAGCACTCAGTAGACTATACTGTAGTGTACTATCACTATCCTACAAAGTTTAAGAGCTCATTTTTCTTACAACATCTTCTCTCTCATTTCAACCCCTGGCTTAAGCAGTACCATTTCAGAAATTGCTGCTGAAGTATAGAGAAGAAATCCTTTTTTTTTTTCCTATTCCTGAACACTCAGCACTAATTATTTCCCCCATCCTCCATCATTCATCTACAAAGGTCATGTCAGTCCTTTTGCAGTCTTGACTTGGAACAGCCATCTATACCGCACTGGCAGGAGGGGTGTATGCATACTGTTATCTTTTTTGTCTGTAGTTTCACAAATCAGCTCAAATCAGCTCCAGTAAAAACAGTGCCTTTAATATCAACATTTACCAGTTTGTTTTTAAAAGAACTGTCAAATTCCTTCTCCTCCCCACTCCACAGACTGGTATTTTTATAGTGTTTGCATCAACATGTGATTTCAGTGAGATGACTTCACCTTACTATTTTTGCTTTGTTAATTAGAAAATGTAAAATATGACATAAGTGCCAAGGATTAAAAAGTAGCTGCCAAATAGCTCACCTCAAGTTTAAGATGCATTATAAACTTCACAAAAGAGGTGAAGAGGTAGAATCACATACCTTATTCTGCGTTTTGACTATTTCACCAAGTGTTTCAACACTTTTCCTTCCCTTTTCTTAAAAATGTTTACTGAACTAGCAAACAAAAACAGAATGGCATTAATGCATTACAATTTCATTGTCCAGACTGACTCTAGGTAAGACCTTCTCCTCTTGCACAAAGTGAAAAAAAAACACATGACTTTTCTAAAGTTCCATTAGTTAATAATTTGACTTTAAACACCTTGAAACTTAGGACAAAGTTACTGTTGCTCAGAAAACTGCCTTTTAAAGAAAATGTGTTGTTCTAAAGTTGGTTTCTGGCAACTAGGAGATTGAGTTGTGTTCTCAATGTATGGGACCTAATCTGCAAAATTCTAGTATACATAATTTTGGATTTTGCAATGAAATCAGCATGATTAATCTTTTCCAAGAACAGCCACCAAGTTTATTCAAATGAGACCACCATGTCCCCCATAATATATATAGTGCACCTAAGAATAGGCTCTAGGAATTTCAGCATACTCTCTTTGCCAGGTAGTGGCAGTTTGACACCACACAATATCCTGGTGTAAAGATACAAATTATCCTAATACAAGCAAAATATCTCCAGGCAGCTACATAATGCCAGCAGCAAGCTTATATTACGTAACCACAAAAATCTAGCTATTTAGTTTTAATTCTACTTTGTTTTTACCAAAAGCTCAAAGGGCAAAAATTGATCCAAACAGCTTTTGAACTATTTATAGTTACATTAGGTAACTGTCTCACATACAGGCCAGATCCCAATCAGGTCTGAAGCAGTCTGGCCACACTGAAGTCAGTGGATTCATATCCGCATGCTCTAGCCAATGATCTGCGGCCTTTGCATAAAACAGGCAAAAATATAAGCTGAGCAAACTACAAAAACGTGCCCGTCTGTCCCACAGGGTCTATCAATCATTCTCCACTCTCCCCTTTGTTTTCCACTTCACTTCTGAGAAGTCCCACACCAGTGATCTCCAACTTTCTTCTTTTCATGACACGCTTTGCTCCCTCTTTGATACCGAGACACCATTACTATTACAGAGCTCTAACCAACTTGGAGCATATCTAAAAGCACACCTAAACTTGCAAGGTAATTGAGGGCTTCATTTCAGATTTTATTGCCCAGTATGCTGCCAATGAGGGACCCATTTTCCTTTCCCTTGACTAGCAACAGGAAAAGTTTAAAGAGAAAACACATGGATCTAGCAAGCAGACTGAGAAAGTGATTTCAGTATCTTGTCTCCCAACAAGAACAGAAGATAGAGGAGAAAGATTACCTTCCAACAAACCCATCATTAGTCAGAATATGACTTTCTCTCCCAGTACATCAGCCAAATCTTGTGCCCATCAGGTGTCTCAGAAGCATGGGCTGAAGACTCCTGTTACAATTTCCAGCAGTAACTTACAGATAGGTTCATTCTACATATGTGACTTGCGATCTAAGAACAAATTTTGTAACCAAGTTCCAAACCTATTTATTATAAATCTGTTTGGGCAACCTTCAAAACACCTCCCATCTCTCCCCCCTCCTTTTTTAAAGGCCAAGCATGTTTCTAGAAACCCAACAGTTAACACAGAATTTAAGTGTGTTTTAATCCATAGACATCCAATACACTCTTACAACCACTGCATAATCATGAGTTTGCCAAGTTTCGTTTAACAAGTATTTGTCCTTCATAACTGCAAAGTTCTGAGGCAGAATTCTGTTATTTAACATAAGATCATATCTACTGACAAAAGATCCAGGTTTGAGTGCTTGGGTGTGTATTTTTTGCACAGCTATGCCATCTGGAACTATTCTCTGAAATCTCATCAGTGAGGCTCCATTTGTCACGGATGCCCTAAGTTTGATTGTTTTAAGCTACTCCTGACTTTTAACCCTTTGAGGGGTGGAGGGGGAAGGTTTAGAAGGGAGATAAATAACTTAGTGCTGGAACAATTTCATTGAAAAGTACCAAAGGAAGCTAGCAAGGAGCAAGAGCTAAGTAAGAGTTATAGTTCCCAAGAGGCTGGCAAGATTTCATTTTTAAAGGTCCTTAACTTCATGAAAGAGAGCAGAGAGCTAAACTGAATCAAAAGGTTCTGTTGTCACTATGGAAACCATCCTGCTTGTCTTGATACAATTCTGAGTTATCAATAAATGAAATTGAAAAACTGTGGTAGCCTGGGGTACAGAACTATGCCTTGGTGCCCACAATATGCATCTTCTTCTCCTTATTTTAATTACCCAGCTTTTTTTGTTCCTCAGAGAGAAGAACACAAGCCAGAATTGCTTATTTTACAGAAGTTAATGGGTAGCGTGTCTATCACAATTATTGCTGACAGTGCTCGATGGCCCACAGGATCCCCTCCAGCTCTATGGGACATCCCCTGCAGAATGCCTTTGTCATGCAGAAAGAATGAAGGCTGCTCCGCGTGAACCAGGTGCCCTACTGCCTTGGTATAAGGTGCTTGAAAACTGCTGGTGATACCTTGCTTTCTGAGTGTATAAGACACAGATAAATCTGGCCGACTACCTGTAGTCATACACACCTGTCCTGCAGCTGTCTGTATTTGCCAAAAGCAGTGATCTTTATGCACTAGAGGCCATATTTCTAATGCAACTGCAAAAACAAAGTACTTTTCCATAGCAGCACACATGGAAGTTACTAGCAAAGTTAAATTTGAATGTGGAGGTTAAAAGTCGATGCATTACTCAGATGCAGGAATTATTTGGAGCGTTAGACAGTGGGTTAAGAGTAGGACTTGCAGCTGTCAAACACTCCCAGGTTATTAGGTGCTGTACAGTAACACAGAGTAAAGGGAAAAGGGAAAGCAGAATGTGAGTGGTTTCAGCTAAATATTTCAGCTGTAATTGAGAAAGTTGAAAGGAAAAATACATTTCACCTGTGTTTAAGAAAAAGGTTAGTTACTTCTTTGAGACTTTGCAATCAACAAGAGCCTGTGCACCTTCACAATCAACATCATCTCTACTTCCAGAAGCAGACTCTTGTGTAGGACTCATGTTTTAAGTGACTGAAGAGTGCCAGTTCCTGTGCCAATATCAGTCATGGTGTTTCTTAGCTAAGCCACTGTGCTGAAGTGATGATAGCAAAGACAGAACTCCCACCCTACAGTAGTGGTACTTACAGTGATACTCAGAAGTGTTTCAGTTATATGAACAGACACACTAACCCTGCGGTTCCTGGGAGCAAGATTCTGGGCTTCCAGTATTCAGAAAGCAGCATAATTCAAAGGCCCTTTCCTATGCTATATGGGAAAAGTTGCCATCCAGCAGTGGTGAGAAAAATCATACAAGTAAGCTTCCTTCCAATGAGGAACCATTTAAAAGATGGCAATATTTGAGGTCATGCTTATATTTCACCTAAACTATAAAGCTTTTTTCTACATTCAAATGGAATCTCTGTTTTAGACCAAGCAATTCTGACAAAGATTTAAAAATGTATTTTTACAACAGTAAAAACCTTTTTTAAAAAAAGTAGTCAAGTTTAAACATATGTCTATTTATCCTTCCATAGGGATTTTAACAAGTTTCTCCTGTCACTTTAACCAATTGCCAAGAACATCTGCGCCATCTGCCCTCTGAGCCAACCGTGCTCTCAGGAAATGCACTCAACTTGATTTTTCACTTCATTGCAGAAGCAAATCATTTCTGTGACAAAAAACGAACATTCCTAAGAAGAGTTGCAACTTCATCTTCAGCCTATGTTGAAGAAAAGCTGAGATGAAAAGGAAACAGTATTCTTATTTCTAAGTGCAGCCGCAACAGTGGACAGGCGAAAAAAGAAAAGAAAAAAAGAGAAGCCATATAAAGACTTGCAAGCATTCTGTCTTCTTAATTAGCTCAGCATAAAAAGGCTTTCTAGTCCTTTCCCGGGGTATATATCTTGTATGCACACACTTTCTTCCCTTCTCCACATTCCTACCGTTCACAGGTATCTCCAAGTTAGACGCTGGAGAAGGTAACAAGAAAGATGTCTTCTTTCAGGATTTGATTTTGCATTTCCATGCAGCCAACTCCTTTTGATCCATAGACAAATTTCAGCCCATTTTCAGGGATTCCGCCTCTTTGGTCTTTTTCCATTGTAATTCAGTCAGTTCTTACTCCTGCCTTCTAAATCCCAGACTCAGATCCCATTCTCATATAAATGAACAATTTTAACTGGATTATTCACAGAGCATGGCACTAAACTCAAGGGTCTGCGAATCCAGTCTGTTACTATGTAGCACTCCCACTCCTCCCCACCAAAGCATTTGAAATCCACGTACCTTTGCACCGGCCACGATGTGTCACGCTCAGATTTGATTCCCGGCACTTAGCTCTCTGGTAGTCACACATCGACTCGTATGTTCTGCCATCGGAGGCACAGAGAGGCTTGGACTGGGACCTGGAGCAGTGCAGGTTGCACTGAGGGTCTCTATCACGGTCACTTATTAAAAACTGAAGAAAGTGAAAAAGGGAGGGAGGGAAGACAAAAAAAAAACCACTAGTTTCATTTGGTTTCTCAAAGCAAAGCACAGTGTATTTTGCTTTTATGACAATAACAATATGGTCTGTTACATTGTTTAAGCTGACTACCAAAAATGCCTTTGCCTGAAGGGAACTTCAAATGAAACATGTATGTCTTTAAAAAAAATTAAGTGTCTTTGCCATTCCATTTTCTTTAATGGAACGGAAACATTACTCACTCTGCTTCACCTTTGAAAACACAAGATGTGCGAAGCCAAACACAACTCATTTGGGAAGGGCAATATTGAGTCACATCAACCTAGCTTGCCCAGTGCTCTGCCACAAACAGTATCCAGTACCAGGCACTTTAGTCAGTGGTGCAAGAAACTTATCATTGAGGCTGGAGGAACCCAAACAACCTATCAAGACTGGCCTGGTAGTTGAAGTACAGATGCAGCTTTGTATTCCCAGATGCTTGTTTTTAAAGCATTCCCTATATCATCTGTGGCTACCACTTGCTTCAGCATACCTGCACCCTTCCAAAGTCGCATTTTGTTCCCTCCTGATGGCATCCTGCTGAGCTGAGAGTTGCATTCTAAACATCCCACAGTCCAACACTATGTGAAAAACTATTTTCTTCCGTAAGTTTTGAATCTGCCATCTTTGAATGTCTCCTCTTCCTCCATATTCAATTCAGATGTGGCTCATTATTTTGTATACACATACCCTGTCCTTTATCAGTCTCTCAGAGCAAACAATCCCAATCTTTCCATTCTTCCCTCAGAAGATATCCTCTACGCCACTCTCACTGCCGTTTCCATTCCCTGAAGTCAGCAAGGCTTCTGCCTTAGCTTTTGGAGATGGGGCAACCAACACTGCACAAGTGAGTCACTCAGTTTTGATAGTCTCCTTTTTCTGTCAGCTTGTTCCCTGCAAATGCCAACATCTCATGATGGCTTACTGTTAAACAGTCAGTTGTACTCTGAGCTGCCCACAAGGATACCTGGATCTCTAAGTACATACTCTTTTTCCAGGAACCCTGACTACTAATCCCTCCAACATAACCAACGGATTAGAGCTTCAGTAGGACATTATAGCAGCAGCCCCTTTCACTTTTGCACTCAATCCCCATTCTACCTTGCTTAGTGGTTAGATAGGTCTTTAATTACTACTCAAATCTAATCACCTGTTCAATGGAAGATTTCAGGGAACTCTTGAAATGAGACCCATGAGGATTAAGCAAGGAAAAGGAGGGAAGTTAAACCATCTTACACTTCCCCTTCCCAAGCTCCTGTCTCTTAAGCCCCTCTTGAGCCTGAGGGAATCAGAGTTCCTCTCTAACACACCAACATCCCAGCTTGCTGCCAGAGCACTTATGAGCTCAGCAGTTCGGAGCTAGCTGGCAAGTGGGCACTGACTGACACTGTTTGCATGCAAAAAGCCACAGCTCTCCAAGTGTGTTGATAGCTGGATGCCTTACAGGGAAGTGTGAGTCACAGCCATAATCACCTTGGTGTTACGGTTGCCTACAAAGCTGTCTGTTCTATGCTTTGAGGTTAAAGCTGTTGAAAAAACATTGCCTGAAGCCTAGTTTGGGTTAGTTTTTAACCACTCCAAAAACATGCATCCCTGAAATTTGTTATTTGACATAAAGAAAAGTCTTCATCCCCTTTTCCTCCTCAATTAAGTGAGATGAAAAACAATTGGGAAGTTCAGTATTTTCATATAAAAACATATTAACTTGGTACTACTGGATCTTTTGAGGACTAAAAACCCATGAAAACTGGGAAAAGTAAGCAAAGTTTGCACTTGTTTTAGTTTGGGTGGGGCAAAACTTTTTTTTTTCCTAAATCTCATCTGTCAGAAACTTGCCAAAATTTGCAACAGCACAGAGAGGTGGTTTTTTAATGTTTTTGTTCCTTTTCTGCTACACTCACTATAATCTGGCAACACCTGTTTGAAATGGGAAATTGGAAAATTTAAACCTGAAGGCAATTTTATATGTTTTACAGAGACCTGGATAGGATTGTAAAAACACTGTAAAGTTGGACCTGATTTTTGCCCAGCTCTTGTCAAGGATCAGGCAATCACAAGTTTGCTTGCAATTGCTCTAGATACAGTAATGCCTTTTTTAGCATCCAAGGTGCAAAGCTCACCAGTGACTGTAAATATATACTAAGAAGGAACAGCTGGAAGATGCTGAAGACTCTTCCCAATATGTGATATCAGAGAAGACCCGAAAGACTCGTAAGGCTTTTCAACTGTCTATACAAACTCTCTTTAAAAGCAGAACTGCCTGATAATAAAGGCTATTGTACCTATAGATTAAACATTCAGGTAAATGTTTCCTTTTAGAAGGAATGGTTGCATTTACTATTTATCAAAACTTTAAGGGCTTGAGCTACCAGCATGAAATTGTTTTTGCAAATTCCTTCTGTTAGAAGCTCAGTTCTACCTACCAGATACATCCAGAAGACCACCTAAAAAGCTAGAATATTGGTTTCCAGCATCAGACCATACTATGAACTTATTGATAACTTAGCTTGAATCATGCAAACTCACCCTAGCCTTCTGTGGCCTACACCAAAATACTGTGTAGAAATGGAGGACCTTAAGGGGCAAGAAAGCCCCTCCTCATAGAAAGAGAATACATGAAGAACAGAAAGCCTCTCTCAGGCAGCTGATATGAAAGAGCTAAAACGAATGGAGCAGCTTCCTTTAGGTGCCTCCTCACAGAGGGATAGGGAGGAACAGCTTGACATTGATTAATTATGAGGGCCTGAGGAAACATGCAGAGTGCCCCAATGCAGTCTGTGAAGTTGTTGCCTACCCAAATTAAGCCAAGAACCACTTTATAAGAAAAAAAAAATCAAAGCCTTTTTAGTATTTGTAGTTTGGATTACAGCAGTGAGCCCACACAGCATGTCAGGTGTTTTCCAGGCACTGAAGATGCCACATCTGCCTTGCCAACGGCAGATGATGCACAAGATGGTGCTTGTTTTGTTCAACTCTAATTGTAAAAGTGTGCATTAATTTCCAGAAGAATCCAGGATCATGTCTGTCTAATCAAGGTTCTTTTCATGTGACCAGACAGCTCTGCCAGAAAGACTGGATCTCCTGGAGATATTACTGAATATTCTTTACAGGATATACGCTCCACCAAGGTCCAGAGTTCTCATCTTTGCTTGGCAGCTCTGACAGCTTTAGATAATAAAACGGTCATTCTTTATCCATTTTCTAGCTGATAAATGTTCACACTACAGAAGCAATCATCAACACAGACCATCCTCAGGTATTTAACACACTAGCCATCTTAAGCATCTACACACTCCTGCCCAGCACAGAAAGTTCTCTTGCTAGCAGTTTGCCTCTCCAGGAGTGCAACAACGGTTCTCCTTTGCTAGTAGCCTCAACAATGTAAAGAGTAAATGCACTAAATGAATGCTCAACTGTAATCCTGCTCATCTGGGGAAAGAAACAAGTCAGAGAGGGATAAGCGCAACTGAATCCATCCTTGTAACAGCCAGGACTACAATTCAAGAGTTACGTGTTCCCAGTTCTTCATTTCAATCTCTAACAACCGGGCACTCCTTTTCCAAGCAGAAGCATAATCCTGTTCTGAATAGTACCTCAGTGGTTGCAGGAGTCACTGCTGGCCCAGGCAGACAGCTGTAAGTGATGTGCACATGGTGCCCTGAAGCCTGGCTACCAACCTTCATGCCAAGGCAGTAATACGATTCCCTTGTCCCTTTAATAACTAGGTGGAAGAGAAGCATGAGAAAATACTTTGTCTCCAACACAGAAAGCCTTATAATGATGATCCTTGAAGCTTGAAATCCTTAAAGCCTCAAGACTCACACACAGACTGCGCTAACAACAAAATAAAAAGAGAAGTGCTTGGTGCTGTACAAGCTAATAACTATATGACAGTTCTGGACTCGGGGGAAAAGTAATCCTGCCAGCATGTAGGTAGCAGCAGCAAGTTTCCAAGCTTCATCTGGAAAGGAGAAATCATTTTCTTAGCTCTGAGATATCTTGAAGTCTCTTCTTGATACCTCTACTCTCACTTTCTTCAGAGCAGATTGCATCTAAAGCGGCGATCTAAAGCGACGCTCGCTTATCAGTCCTTTTCTCCTCTTCTTTACTCTCTAAGGGAGAACTGTTAAAAGCAGAACTATTAAAAAAAATCCACAAAAACTGTCGAAGATGCCAGAACCAGTTTTTCAGGGAAACGTTAAAATTGACCAAATCTCAAACAGTATCTGTTAAACAGACCAAATACTAAAATGAGTTTAACACAAGTATTAGAGACTATTTGTATTACAGCAGAATTTGTGTTATAGTAGAAGGTATATTAAGGCACCCTGCACAGCTCCTATACCAATCAGTTCAAGTGTCTCTGTCCTAGAGAGCATCCAGTCTAATGCAGTGCTCAGAGCATCCCTTCATGTCAAACTCTGTATCTGTACAATAACATAAGCCCTCTCGGATAGTAAATACATTTACACAGGTGCTTGTAGTACCCACTTCCCAAACTACTTTTTTTGTCTTCAGACTTGAAAAGAAAAAGGAAAGATAAGAGGTCAGAATAAAGTTAACTTTGCCAACAAAGCATATCTGTTCTTTTTCTCCACACCTCAACACCACTGCTGACAAACAACAAACACTGATTAAAGGGTTTTTAATGCCTGTGAAGGAAAGCAGACTCCCTGCAGCTGCACAGCAGCTGGGAACACTTGTGTTACTTAGCAGAGAAAGGTCTGACCCCACAAGTGAAAATGAGCTTGGTGGTCATTCATTCTATTCACCATCTGGGTACATTATAGGCACAAACAGAAGAGCACAGCTCTTTTTGATGGAGGCAACAAGAAATAGCAAAGGCATTGCAGTTCCAAAGTGCTTTGATAAGACTTCAGGGGAAAAAGGGAGTGAGGGACACAAATGACACAAATGTGAGAAACTGGGAGAAGTCTATTAAGAAACAAAACTAAAAGACAGAGGTCCACCACAGATCACAACAGAGGTGCCTCAGCTATTTTACAGCTTCACTTCAGATTAGTATTACAAGCTGCTGCCTAACAAAACCAGGGAGGGAACAGCATGCACAATACCTCATTCCAATATTACAGCCTTTGAATTTAAAGACTCTTAGAATACATCTTTTTTAAAAAGTGATAAACCTATGTATGTTTACATTGCACAGTTCATCCACTCACCTAAGCATTCAGACCAGCCTGAGTACCAATATTTTCACGAGGAAAGCTGTACCGTTTTATACGTTAGAAGAGACTATGAACTTCTGGATGTTCTCATTGCTGTTGGAAAGTAACATTTCACATTTCCTAGTTTTAATCTTACTGACTTCTGCTTCTTTCAGACTCCAAATGGGTGCAACTAGCCACACTGGAGGTTCCAGCTGCCCTGCCTTGCTCATCTGGAGCTGAGCCCCAGTTTAATCATGGCTAGACTCACAGCCCCATGCCAAGGAGCCTACAAAGCCCCACAACTTCAGCCTCAGCCATGGGTTCAGGACTGCAGCCAAGTTTCCTGCCATGGAATCAGAAGCACAGCAGTTCTCAGAGGTGTCAAAGATATTGCTTTTAGCCAAAGACCTGAAATGTTAGGCTTCTGTAAATGCAGAAATAAGTCTGAAAACCTCAGAAA
Organism: Rhea pennata; assembly: GCF_028389875.1. NCBI lineage: Eukaryota > Metazoa > Chordata > Aves > Rheiformes > Rheidae > Rhea > Rhea pennata. Next base: position 13,124,900 of record NC_084667.1, on the reverse strand, counting down.
CTCTGGCAGAGATGGGTCTACTAGAGTTTGCAGTCTCTCAACATGCAGATAGATACCAGCCTGCCAGCCAGCACCACTCCCACTACTTGATCAGTATCTCTGGTCTGAGTCCCAAAGGTGTCCATGCGGCCTCAGAACCCATTTAGGGGAGAAAAACCACAAATTCACAGCTAGCTTTCTAGAAAGCACATTGGGGTGCAGGGGCAAGGGGAAGGATGATTTATTTCAGTATTCCATTTTAGGAAACTAAGTTTATATTTCATTCATACTTGGCCATGAAGCAGTTTTAAAGTGAACTTACTCAAAGGCCCGCATCTTAGCTAGTTCCAGTCCTTGCTTAGGTGTTCTCTAGCATCTTACAGTTTTATACCTAGACTTAAGGTTTTCTGAACAAATTTTAGAAGGGCTCATCTCTGTTCCCAGATTGGAGGGATACTGCAATACTTTTACTCTTCGAGTCATCACACCTGCAAAGTGAAGGCTCCTGCTTAAGTTAGAGCACCACTCATGTTTCAGCTCCAGGCCCCCAGCTGTGCAAACAAGAAAGGCTTCAAAGCACACAGGAGGAGGCTGGGCAAACATATGGGATCATACCACAATGCAAGCAAATCATATTTATGTATTATGAGTTCAATTCAAGACAAGTTTCTCCCCTTACAGGCTAGAAACCTTATTTTTCTGTGGTGACTCTCCTTCCCTTCCTGCTCTCCCTCAGTCTCTACTTTATATAAACCATTCTGAGGGAGAAGAGTGCACAGCTATTGTGCTTTATCTGCTAGCTACAAAGTAAATGTGTTTTTCTTCACAAACTGATCCTCAGATATGATGGAAGAGCTGTACTCTGGTTTTAGAGAATGAAGTACTAGATCCCACCAAAGTTGCTCAAGAACCTATTTGAGGAGCCCACCTGAACTCCTCAGGTGGTTCAGGAAAAATTCTGAGAATTTAAACTAGTCTTAGAGAAGCTCTGCTGGTTTTCTTCAGAACAAGAAAAAAGCCATTACAGTGAGTGAATAAGCCTGTGAAATGATCTCTCTACTGCTTTTAGGATGTAAGTTTACACAACAGGTACAACTGTTTAACTAGCTGACTTGTAAGAAAAATGCCAAACTCTGAGACAAGAACATAAAGTTTATTTTTTTAAAAAACAATCCCTTCCTCTTTCAGAGGATTTTAACTAATTTAACTAATATCACCTTTATAAATGTTACTTCAAGTTTATAACATACATCATATAAATATACAGCATCATATAAACTGTACTACATAGAGATCATTATGCTGATCAACTGAACCATGGAAAAAATTAAAGTTTTAAACACAGAATAGAAGTCTCAGCTAAAGTTGTATTTCTAACAAATCTTCTAAACTGCTCTAGTAAGTTTGGCAATATTGAAGTGGAGACTGATTTAATTCCTTTGAAATAACATTACTTCAGTTTCTGTCAAAACTCATTTTCCTGGTCAAAAGATTATTTTTGCAGCCAGGATGACATGTAAGCCTAGAACAAATTGAGATTAAATTTAGTTTGTCAAACACGTTGACAAGAGAAAGTGTGTTTAACTTGGACTATTTCTTCTCATTAGCTTTGCTACTATACATGTTGAACCAGATAGAAAATACAGATGTTTGCATAGTCAGGCAGTGAATTCTTCATCCCAGAGGAAACCACAGCAAAACTTCCATTGCCATAAAGGTAGAATCTTGTCTCTAAGAAGCTGTACTGTTTAATAAGCTGATCCAGTCTTTCTGGTTTAGAGAGTCCTCTGCTTATTCAGCATAACTCAGAACAGAGTTCAAAATATCATCCTGTATAACTTGTGCCAAATTAGTCTCCTCTGGGTAATCATATTCCTTACTTTAGTTTTTCATAATGATAGTTGAGGCTGTTCTTTTCTAGCAACTGTAGAGGGATCACACTTCATGTTGTCACTAGAGAATGAAAAGTCAGCTATCCTACTATAACGGGATATATTCTCTTAAAAAAAAGCTCTGAAAAAAACAACAGAGTTGCAATATTGTCAGATGTATACTTTACCAAGGGCAAATATCTCCAGCAAGATTTCTGGGGAAGTGTTTCCCATCTCTACACAAAGGTTCTCACGTTCATGAGTGCTTTACATCATTGCATATATTCTTCACAATCTGGAGCAAGTCTGCTTGCCCTGACTCCCTTGAAACATGGTAGAGATTTAAAAACCTTTCTTACCTTCCACTGCATAAATAACTAAATGCCAACTCCAGGCTCTGCAGTTAAGTGCATTCACATGCAAAGTTTAGCCACTTACAGAAAGTGGCTATAAAAGAACATTTTCTTGGGCTCCTTTTACCCTCTAATGTTAACTTTAGGATTGGCTATAAGGTCAGCCTCTGTAAGCCTCTTCCATATTTATAAGGGGTTGGAGTACTGCAGATGTAATAGGCAAGTTGAGGGGCCTCAGTTCTAGGTTCCTGAAGTGAAAGAAGATGGAAGTTCACTTAGATCCAGCTGTGTGATCTACAATCATCTTCTCTTCCTCCTGTGTTTACTTCCTACCAGTTTTAGGGGAATTACTATTGTTGCTCAACAGCAACAGTTTAAGACCCTTCCCTAAATATGTCTCACAGCTTCTATTAATAGGAAGTTGCCAACATTACACTAATATTTTTACCATGCTCTACCAAACAGCATGACATCTCTTCTTTCAAAGGACAGAAGGAGCTTTTATTTAGAACAAAGTTCTTGAGTCTTTGTTATACAATGTGAAGCTACATGTTGACTACAAGCATGTCTGATTACAAACAAGCTTGGTTAAAGCATTCTTTAAAGAATGGCCTGTTGTATAAAGTACAAGTTCTCGGTTAAATTTCCATTTTCCAGCCTACCTGAAGTCAGTAGCCTAACAGCTATAAGAAACTCTACTTCTAAATGCAAGAGTACTTAAAATGTCAGGTGATAAAGTCAATCTTAAAAAAAAATTAAAAAAAAAAAAAAAAAAAAACACTCTGCAGGAGCCCTTTCTCTTAAACACCTTCTCAGGCTGTCCTTCTTTCAAAAACCTCAAAGTACTTTGCTTTTCCCTTTCATGATTTTTCCACTCTCTAGCCTTTCCCCATTGTCTAGGGTATCACTTCAGCTACTGGCCACAGGTACGAGATGCTATCACCGTGAACATGGCAGATATATCGAGATAACTACCATCTCTGCTAGCAGATCATTACACAAGGAGAGGTAGAGATTGAACAAGTAACTTACAACCACGGTTAAGGGGCCAAGTTGTCTTCAGAGTCAAGCTCCTATAGAAATATAGCTAGCTAAAGCACACTCTTGCTTATACAGAGCTCAAATATTCTGAGATTGTAGATCTTCTAGGTTGAAAAATGCCACTCATTAAAACTCTGTAACCCTACAAGTTCAGTGCTTCTTTAATCAATTCTTCTGAAAAGCTGAAAGAGGCATTCAAATTGAAGCTGGCACCTAGCCTTCATTATGGTTGTTGCTGATGCTGCCAACAGCAGAACCAAGTAGATACTAGAAATAACTGAGCTCATTATTTCAAAACCAAACAAGGGCTGGCTGCCCATCAGTAGAGCTACACTAATAGAATGCCAAGATTAGAATTCCATTGCACCGAAGGGATATTGAAAAAGGAGAGTACTATGAACATTAAAGAGTTCATCTTTCTTGACTGTATGCTTACCCTCACATGATCTTTAACCAAAGATAATTCTGGGTGAAAGGTGGCTGCTCCGACTAGACGAGTATTTTCTGCATTCTATTTTACTTCATATACACTGTCTTTAACACTTCAGTTTCTTAAAGCTTCTGAAAATCTATTACTATTTCTATCTGGGCGGTATTAACCATCTTGATATACCTCCTATTAAAAAAGTCTGCCTTGGCATTTCTAGAGAGCCACTCAGAGTTGGGTCCTGGCCCCCATCATCTAAACAGAATAACAAAAGATGTTTCCCTCATTTACAGCTATTCCTCTAAAATGTCAAAAACAGTGAAATTGAACAAAAAGGCAGGAAGTTCACCTCATTTATTCAGAATATCATGCTCCCATGTTAAACAGGGAATTGCTGATCTGGCCACTATTGTGATAACAGTAGGTTTCTCACATTTAAGGCCAGCCTTATTTCAGAGCTCTTAAAAGAAAGGTTCTTTCTTAGATTCTTTTCTAAGATCTTAGAGGCTGTCTTATCACCCCTGGACTTCTAGCCTGTGGATTAAGAGGCAACAATAAACGTGTTCTCATTAGCAACAGTAGTAGATGCTCTGAAGATAGCTCTGAAGTCCTCTTCCCTGCCCCATGAAACACTTCAGCAGTGATGTCCACAGTCCAATCACACATGCATGTACGATTGGACACAAAGTTACCAATGTCCAGTTTGCAGATAGGTGGTTTCAGAGACTCAGCTTTGTTAGAAGTCAAAAGACAATACTCAAAGACATGCCATTTAGAAGTGTTTAACTCCTGCTTCTGCAAGCAAGGCAGAGAGGCTTCAAAAATCATGCTCCAGTAGACTGATTTTTTGCAAAGATCTCAGGTTGACTTCTTAACACTCACTGCTTCATGTTCCAAACCCACTTCAGTGGATTCTGCAGTGACCCCAAAAATGTCTTTCTTGGCACAGGAAAGGTTTAAACAGAAGAAAAAAAAACAGCTTTGTAACCATGGAAAGAAATAAGCTAGCGAGGAATTCAGAGCAAGAGAAGGAACTGGGAAAGCATATGTAAAACAGAACTGAAGCTCCTGTCAAAAGTCAGAAAAAGCAAACTTCCCCCCTCTAATTCCCCAAGGGAGGGAGTCTGTTTTATTGCTTTGTTCTGCCATTGCTGGCCTTGTATTTTACAGTGTTTACAGTATTTCTCTCCACTTAAGCCAAATGCTTCCCTCAGTTTTGTACTGGTAGCCACCTGCAGAGTTCAGTCCTTTGTATGAATTAAGTGCTGGACAATGCTTATTTGGACTGTTGGGCAGTCAAAGCTTTCTTGCGGGACAGTACAGGCAATAGCAGAAGAGATTTCTTCACAACTGAGGTCTTTTTGGACCACGGCTGCAGGAACCTGCTGTGTGCAGAAGCCTCAGGATATACTCTTAAGTTCTGCCCGTATGAAGCCTTACTACCTGCATCCCACTCCCACCTCAAAAAGCAAATCACATATTAATGTGATCTAAACAAACAGCTTTCCGTGACAGACAAGATGTATGCACTAGCTGCTTCAGGAGTAGCAAGAGCTTTATAGAGACAGTTCTAAGATCAAATGTTTGTGTGAGGTAAGAATGAAGGATCCTTCAGGCTCCAAAGGCTCCCAGCTTAGCTTTAATTCTATCATCTGCTCTCAGCAACAGACAACATTCAGAAGAGTGCTACTGATAAATATATACATATTGAAGAGTAAATACATTTTTCCATCTCTGCAGACAGGATTCCTTTACAGTTACTTGCACCTTATCAAACTTTCAGCAGTAACGTAGCTGCTGATCACCAAACTTGAAAGGGGAGGGTGGGGGGAAAGTCAAGCATTTCTACAGCTACAGCAGTGCCATTTACTACAGATTCAAACTAGGCAACACCACTTCAAAACAGCAAATTGTTAATGTGCAAGGTTTCCTAGCTTCAAGTAGAATTCCCCTATGTTTTGATGGTTTGGGAGTAAGATGTTGTATCTAATCACTATCTGCTGACTATTACTATTACATTAACATGATGTTTTTTACAGTAGTCAAAAGTATTTTCAGTAGTGAAGAGACAGGCATGTTTATATGCTGTTCCTGTCAAAATCTGTCCTGGTAAGACACTATGAGGAACACTGCTGAGCTGGCAGGATCACTGTTAGAAGACTATAGAAGTTTTCTGTTTTTAATATACAGAAGGGAAACCCAGGAGAAGTGCCTTCAAAGGAGAAATGCCTTAAAGATACCTTGATGCTGTCCCAGGTCTTTGGTATGAGTTTCCCCAGGAAGATACAGAATTCCTTTCCCATCATATTGCTTCCCATCCCCCAATACACTATATTATACATGCACTGAATCCCCACATCCCAGCAGAAAGATGACTGATCTCTATATAGGCTGTTTACTCTGGTTGAGAGCTTTTTCACAACATTTTGTACTATAGAACTGTTTGTTTTAGTGTCTGTTTACTTTCAGTTTCCAGGAGAGGCTGATCCCAGCTCCACTGAACTATTTTTCACACTTCTGGTGAGGAGCTGCTGAAGGCTTACGCTGATTCTTTGTTGCTAGAGACAGACATTATGATTTTCTTCCTCTTTGTGGAATTAAGCTTTCGAGCATTTCTAGCAGTACAGTATTTCACCTTAAACACAAGTTTACCTTCATTATCACCAAGAGCCTAGTAGTTGCAGGCTCTCCAAGCCTCCATGCATGAGCTGCCCTGTCCAGGGCTGTTAACTCCTTTCACATTATTAGCTACCTCTACCCCAAATTCACACCGAAATCTCATGCTGACTTTCCTCCAATTGCACATACTAGGGTTCTGTAAGTGCTAACTTAGCGCTACCGCTTGTATTCATATCTCCAGTGGCAGCTAAAAAAAAGTCTAACACATACCAGTCTGTTTTGCAGTCTGCCTCCCAGAAGGGGGCAGAGTATCAGTTTGTTAATACAAGCAAATGCAAGACCTTTGTAAGTCTCGTAAGTCTTTGACGTAGATAACTGGCAAAATTATTGCCCTCTCTCATCTTTTTTTCGAGGCATGTTATTGAGAAAGCTGTGACAGAACAGTTGTGGTTTTATCTGGATTCCTCAGATTTTCTGAATCTCTTTCAGTCTGGTCTAAGATCTGGCCTCAGTACAAACACATCCTCAAGTCTCACTGGTCAGATTTCTCACAGTAGACAAAAATCAAAACATACATTCTCAGTTGACAGACTTAAAACAGTCTTTGATACCAGCTCATGGGTACAGGTTTTTGTGGCTCCTTTAGGTTACGAAATGCAAGCAGTGCACATATCACCACACCTGGAAGGGTACAGCGATCATCACCTGCACAGGGTTAAGCAGCTCCCATTCTTAACACCCTCCACCGTGTAAGAGACTGCTGGGTCTGATTTCATCTGAGCAAAATAATCAAGGTGGTTCTTCTCAAAGAAGAACCTCTACTTTTTCAGCAGCCTGAACTAAGGCCTATATGAAGATGAGCCCAGAAAGAATAAAATGGCACCTGCAGGAAGATGAGGTAAACAGGGCTTGATTTTTACTGAGCAGCACAACAGAAGGGCAGGCTACTTACCCTCAAGTGGTGTGCTATCACAAAAGCAATATAGCAGGCAAGCTAATACATGGGCAGGGAATAAGAGGCATGAAGAATCTTCTCCCCTGTCTGCCATAGCCACCATGCAGGAATTACAGTATGACCTTCTCTCCACCTAAACAAGAAGCAAGACACTAGCACATCACGCTCCCTCAGCCGGCTCAAACAAGTCTCAGGAGAACTCTTTCCATACTCAGAATAGCCAAAGTGCTACAACCCTCCACATTGTTAAAAATCTAGAGAGAGCAACAAGGAAGGCCTAGTCTGAGGTCATTCCCTCCATCCCCTCCCCCTCAATAAAAAAGGGCCCCGTACTACTGAAACAGTGGCAAGACAAACCTGAAAGTCAGAAGCAGCGAGGGCCACAGCCTCTCAGTCAGCTTCCAGTTGAAGAGCAGCATATTCTACATTAAAAGACCTTCCCCCCAACCCCACCCTGAGATCAGCAACCTCTTCAAGTTGGAGAAGAGGCATCACAGACAATAGCAGTCTCAAACACTGAGAAGTCCAACTTTCATCAAAAACAAACAGAAAAACAAAACCATCCCTACACCTTGAAGTGATGAATCACAGATCATCCCACTTCTGATGAGCTTTTTGGTCCATATCTAGAAGCAAGAGATAACTGGACAGACAATCAAGTTTAAGAGCAATCCAGCTATGCAAATAGGAAGAGAGGAGTTATTAAAAAATAATTTTATGTTGCTTGATAGGATTCTGGGAAGATACTGAGTTGATTTAGGTCACCTGAGACCCCATATAAAATCTGTGTTGGTTTAAAAAACTGGGCTGGAAGTTGCATTAAAAACTAGATCTGTGGATTCACCAGAAATGGTTCTGTAACTGGCAAATTTGTAAGCATTTTACTGACCCTTAAAAATTAAAAACTTTGGTTACCTGCAAAGATTCCACTTTGATTCTCTGAATCAGTTTATGCCTGCCCATCCTGATTTTGTCCAACTCCTGCCATGACTAGCTATTCCAGATGTTTCACCACTCAAATCTTTTTGGATCCAGACACTCCCAGTTCCTCACACTTGCTCACTCTTTTTGCCTTTGCATTCTTCCGATTCCAATCCTCTTATGATTCAGGGAGGTCCAACACATTTAACCACCTCTCCTCCTATACCTACCAGGAAAATACAAAATCCTTTGAGAAAAATATTAAAAGCAGAAAAATCTCTGCTCCTCCCAGCAGAACAGTTTTGCCAGCTCTTGTGCACAGAAAAACTACTCCTATAATCCATTTTTGAAGATTCTGGTATTTCTTTAGGAGGTATTTTAGCATCTTATAAAGATGTCATCAGTTCACGCACCAGTCTTCCTCCCAGATTTATTCACATGCTAGCCTGCTGGTTCATTCCCAGCCCTTACTGTTCCTTCTCCTTCCCCCACTATTCTCAACTTGCCTCGCTCCCTACACTTTTTTCTTTCATCCCAATGCAGTTACAAACCTATACAGGCTGATTAGCCAGTTTCTCATTTAGAGTTCAAGTAGGGAGGAAGTTAACTAGACTCAAAAACCCTAATTGCTTTCAATAATCCAGCTTCATTGCTGGACAATGCCCCAGTCTTCTTTTAGAGATTACAGCTCAAGTACCAATATATTCCTTTGTTTTTTTACAGGACTTTTGAATACAGACTACAGAGAAGTCAGTTTAATGTTGCCCTGTTTTGATCCATCAGGCCAGATGACAAATTTTAAGTCTCAAAACCAGATGTTATTCCCATTACTTTTCAGTGATATAGCAAGGTAAGTGTGGGGTTTTTTTTTCCTAACAAGGAAAAAGCAACAAGGCCCTGGATGTCAGACAGTTGTAAACCACTTGCCAAGGAGGCAGTGGCTTCATTTCTTGCAGAGATCTTTGGAAATCAGACAATAGTTACATCTCCATATTGAGAGCACCAAGAGAACATTAGCATTACCCAAAATAAAAGAGTGGAAAAAGCAAGAAAAAGAGTCAAGTTATACTGAAAAAAATATGAAATACTTGAAAATAGTAAGTTTCCTTGTGAAGAATCCATCTCTGGACTCAGCTACCTTCCCCTCAGAGCCTAAGAGCACAGCTAGGTTAGGACTCACAAAGGACTAGGACTCACTGCAGTTCCCAGGTCCAGCTGTGAAGTCTCTGCCAAGAAGCTTCTTTCCCCCCCTTCCCTCCCCCCCTCCTCCCCCCCCCCCCCCCCCCCCCCGCAACCAGAATTTCCTCATTTGTAGAGCCCAACACAACCTTCTTAGAGAAGTTTGGAGAGTAATTTACTCATCATTAATCTCTATGTAAAAGGGAGGGAAAGTTTCAATAGGTAAAGCCAGAGCCGAATTTTGAACACCTGTGAGCAAAGTTGAAGGGAGGGATGGTCTAGAACTTGCATGCAAAGACGCTGACAGCAATATCTGGCTTCAAGATGCAGATTTATATCCCTTATTTCATCATTCTCCATGTTCATAACCAAACTTGGATTCTGTTACAGAATGAGGACTGCCTATCTTTCAGAGCTCTCCAGCCGAGCACTGGTTTTAAAATGGAGTCACTTAAAATCTTCTAAATTAGATGAATCCCAGATTTGCAATTAGCAAATAGACTTGAACTTACATGAGAAACCCTTGGACCAGAAGCTGTATATTATTCCATATGGAAGAAACTTTCTTTCAAAGTGTCAAAGTGTTAGTATGGATCATTAAAAACCTGTTACTGAATGAATAGCTAAAAAGCATGAAACAAAGTTGGAGGAGAGCGTTTCCCGGAATCAGATCCCCATGTACTAGTGACACTTACCTCAAACATTTTTATCTAAGTTACCTTCAAAGCCTGCAACTTCACAAAGCTATGCAATGCTTTGGGTGGTTAAGTCCTTAAAAAAAAAAAAAAAAAAAAAAAAAAAAAAGCCTGGTTTGAACTGGGAAGAGACTGACCCAAGAAGTGAAACAACCATCACCACAGAAACTCATTATTCTTAGTGTAAAACCAACCACAGATAAGTTTTTTTTCCACTGATGTCTTTTGATAATTGATTTAACCTGAACATTCCATGTAATTATGGCAGCTCTGATTAAGACTTCTAGGCAGAAAGAAGCTCTTGATCAGTACTTGTGTCAAATCAGAGCTAGTAACAGGGTTCCTTCTCCAGAACTGCACCTGCAAGGCAAAGAACTTGAGATTGCCCTCTAGCTCAAGAATTAGAAAGTTGTTTTTATAAGAGGAAGTATAAATCAATATCCAATCTTTGCAACATTTTACAGGCTAAACCATATTGCTCAATAGCTAGGAATTCACTCAAATTCATTGGGTACATAGGTTGAAAAAAGAATGAAGAAACCATTCTAACCACTTAATCCTATTTTCCCTTCATCTTATTTTTACTTAGGCAGAAAAATACTTTAAGAACGTACAAAATTAAAGCCAAATATTACTTGCAGACAAAAGCAGAGTGATCAATATCCCATTCTTCCCACATAGTGCTAAACAGTTTTGGCAGGAAGATACCCATAAAGTTTGGGGTAGCCCTACTCCTGCTGTTGGTATCATGCGATAGATTCAGGATTAGGAGTGATACTGGAACTCCTTATCTTCATCTCAGTGGTTGTTAGCCAGGACCCCAATAAAATGGATATTTATAGCAACTGTTATCCCAAAAGCAGTTGTACCAGGATGGATCAATGCAGGCAATGCATAGCTAGGCACCTGCCTAACAGGCTGCCTTTCGCTAGGCCACAACTTCTAGGAGCTGTCTCTGGGCATCTCACTACTCTCTAGCCATAGTCCTTTCTCCAGTTATGCCTATTTCCTGATAGAGTTTGCCACTCAGGCTAACACTGGCTTTCTTTCTCCCTAAAAACACCAGAAATAAGGGATGCCCCCATGCCTTCCATCGGGACCTGCCCACTGAAAGCAGTGACACTGTTGAACACACTGCTTTTCCCATTGTAATAGTCTAGTTTCCCTAACCAGAATACAGGATGAGCGTGCCACAAGTCATTTATCCCAACACAACTCCATAGACTATTTGCATTGCAGAGGTATGAGAGGGCTATTTGAAAGACTTAACAGTTGGTCATAAGCTCCTGGCAACATATTCTTTTCACAAATGTACTGACCAGAGCACCATGTATTCATATTACTCTAATAGTGTCTATATGGAAAGCAATCCCCACAAGAGTTATGCAACAGGGAAAGTCACACATGTATCAACATCTGAGGTTTTTCCAACAGATTGACTGGAAGAATAAGTCCTCCCACAAGCATCATTAGCAGATCTGTTTATCAAGCTCTAGACTCATCCTCTTCCCCAAATACTTTGCAACTTAAAACTCTGTCTACATCGAAGTCAAGTAGTGGAAGAGCAACTTTCAGAGAAAACTGAGATTCTAAAGTCCACAGAACTCTTAGGCTTACCAAGCATCACACCTGTGCATAAAAACTTGCATTAAAGAAACTGAGCATCAGGAAAGATACTGACAGCTTTAAACAGCTGACAGCAGGGAGAACAGTAAAGGAAAAGGTAGAAGGTCAAGTGAAGGTCTAGCACAAGAGTCATGGGGAACATTTAAGACCTGTGGAGGTCTTTCCTAAGACTAGAAAAAACTTTTGAAATAATACTCATCACAAAGGTTTTTTTAATTACTCTCATCTTTAATCAACCTAAATATGGTTTACCAGGAGTCATCTCTATCAGTTTGAATCTTTCAGTCTACTTGAGTCTCAGTTTGAAAGTCTCATCCATGATCTTCTGTAAGATTTAGCTCCTTGCACTTGGCAGAGAGGAGACAGCGCCAAGAATGACCTTTTCCCTTCTGAGATGTTTTAGAAGCAGCTAGTGCCAAGGCAGCTCACAGATGGCATCATTCTTCTACCTCTTATGTGGTAAGCATATGCTTCTGCAACAAAGCAATACAGTAATTATCATGAATTCCATTTCAGACATTTAATGCCTATAAATAAGCAGCTCAAAATGAACTAAAAATTAGAGAAAACAGCAAGAGACTACTGCCATCTCATGCACTAATAGATAGCTTCTGTCTTCAGCTAGTAGCCTGCAGACTACATCCAGCCTCCAAGACTGAGGGATCTCTTGCCACTCAGCAAACCTACCTTTTTCACTGGAGCTTTGGGGTGCAGAAGCAGTGTTGATGGAAAGGGCAAGTTCTACTACCATATTAGCTTGTCTTTCAAGTAGTCATCTTTTTTCCATTACTTCAGTATATAGAAATGTTCTTTCATTCAGCGTTTCCAGTACCAAGAGGAAAGGGGGACACATCTATGTTCCCATCTCAGGGCACTGCTACTTCAGAGGCTGCAAATCACCCTCAAGGGACCAGAGCAGGACTGTTTGCAGGCAATCATTAACATGCCTTATGCACCAGCTATTCTCCCCTTCCTGTTTCCCATACCCCCAAGCCCTTCTCCATTTCCAAATGGAGAGTGGGTTTACTAGATCCTATTCCCCTATTTCAGTCCCAGACCCTAGCCTTCACCCTCCTGCCATGCATTTCCAACTTGTCAAATTCAAAATCCTAGTTTGCTCTTTTAATTACAGGTGAAGAACCATGCTTATATCAACATCTTGATCAAGTTTCTTGAACAAAAAGCTCAACTTTAATCCTACACGAAATGGGCCTGACAATGCAGGGGATTTATTACAAAGCATCAAATAAACATTTAAAACAGCAGGAATTATTTAGAAGAACATTTTTTCCCCTATTGAACACATTCCTGCTCAGGTTTAAGCAAGGACATACCAGACTCTAATATAGCTTAGTCAAGGTTTTACCGGACTGCAGGAATGATATTAGAGTTTCTTCTCTGCTGATCCCAAGCTGTAATACAAAAACAGAACACCCCAGGCATTCTCCACTCTTGTTTGAACTTTAACACAGGGATTCTCTTAGGTGCTGTGCAACATTTAAACAGGACCCTAAATTATTTTTGTTTAAGAACAATGGCCAAGTTCCCATCAAATGCAACAGAATACATATTTGGTTGCCTCCTATGAAATAAAGGATACTTATTAAAAATATCAATTTAAAACATCATCTGTTCTCTTGGCAGGACCTAAAAACATCCCTCATTAACTAGAAATTGTATTAGACATTGCCAAACAGCTGTTTAATGGGGATATATATTATAATAGCATGCTGTGCAGCTTCAGAGGTTTTGTACTTCTAAGACTTCTTTTATCTATGGACTATAGAATATTTATTAGGAAAAAGGCTCCACCACATACCTGTAAGGCAGGCATTATCCCACTCTAGGTGTAAAGCTTTAGAGACAGTAACTCACCCAAGTTCATGGAACAAGCCAACAGAAGAGATGAAAAGTAAGTCAAGTACCACCATTTCCCAGGCACTTAATGCCTGAAAATCTATTTTCCCCAGGCTTCTGGTCAGGTTCATGGCACACCCAAGAAAAGGGTGCAATAATGCACCTCTGGTGAGACCCAGTACTTGGTTAACCCCCTATGCCTCAGTTTTCTTCTTATTTCTGAGCAATTGCAGCTGTGAAGGAAGCAAAAGTTTCAGTCACAAGCAGTGGTTTAACTATAAGGAAGTGCTTGCTGATGCAGCACAGCTACCTGTCATAGGGGATGGATGAACAACATTGGACAGAACTGAATAAAGTGGTGCTAGCATTTTAACCTAAGCAACGCAGTGAATGCCATTCAATAGGAAACAGAGTTAGGCAAGAACCTATCACTGATCTAATGCACTGGGGACAAGACAGACAATTCATTGTAGTGTCATGAGGTCTTGCACCTGTCAAGGGAAAAATTAATTAAAAAGATACATAAGACATATTATAAAAAATAAAAGTCAATCCACTTAAGTGAATACTTAAGTTTACTTGCTGACTTGTTTGGGCTTTTAGAGAAACTGTATATAAAGTCAAGGCCAAGAATCAAGTGGAGGTTGAGACTCAGACTCATGCAGTTGTAAGAGCAACATCCCACGTCTTTTTTTGAGAGGAAAAAAAAAATAACCTCATTAGTAGATTGCCCAAAGCAATAAGACACTAACCCTCAGTAGTAGAGGGACAAGTTATTCCATTATTAGCTTGCAAGGGCCTGCTCCCTCTCCTACAACAGCTGGTACATTCCCCTCAAATGGGCAGGGACAAGATGGAGTAGAAATTCAACATTAACTTGATATTCCAAGTTTGATAGAGTCTTAGATTCTCCTTATAAGACTCTGGAGCTTTCCATCACATTTGACATGTTTACTAGTTGTTTGAAAGGCTTGAAAATCCTCTTAACTTGCTACAGGATGTGATCAGTTAACTTAAAGGTGCTTGACATTCCTCCCTTCCGTTTCCCCACTTTTGGGGCAAGCTAGAAGGGTAAACATGGCACAAATTCAAGTGCAGCAGAGCCAAGTACCATTTGGGATCTGAAAAGAGTACCATGTGCCCTGAGAGAGGTTAGCACAGAAGACAAGCATTCCAGGCACTGACTCTTCCAGTCACCTAACTCATGTGCAAGACAAAGCATTAGGAGAAGCAGAGTGAAGGACAAATTGGTTCTCCATTCCTGTACTAGCACTTTCTCTAAGCTAGAAATAGAAACATATGGAAGCTCCTTTGGAAAAAAATATCACTCATCTGTCTAATTAGGAATGGAAAAGGGTAAGGCACCACACAGCAAGCAATGGAGTAGCATATGCAAAAAGATAGACAGCCCATCCATATTCTTAATTTAAAATAGGCAGAAAAGAAAGGAGTCAGAGATAAGTAACCAGTCAACCTGATGTGGCATTTAATTTTCAAGAAGACTCATGGCTTTGTGGATGCTTCCTGAAAACTTTCATGGTAATTCCTTTGCACTGTTATTGCCAAGGTGCTGACAACCAAGTTTAACATATTTGTGTTATGCTAAGAAAGATCAAGTGAGACTGCTGTTAATCCAGTTTCCCTTCCTCAGAGGGCTTCATTCAGCATCAAATAAGCCAAGAGTTAAAAGTATGAGGTCAAATGTGCCATAGGCTTTGCTGGACACATCAAATTGCTGGAAGAAGCTACAGAAGTTAACATGCCAGCTTCAGCAACTGTTTTGCCATCTCAGTTCTGCTTCTCCCTGCCCAGCTCTAGAACTTTCACTAAGTTCAGTAACAAACAGGGTTAATAGGATAAACTCAGCAACATAACTGCAATCAAGCATAGTATCCAGGATAAAAAGCTCAAGGTGAAGAGTCCAATTCAATGCTTAACCATCAGGTCAGAACAGACCTGCTGAAACAGTGGCTGAGAGCCTTCAAGGCTTTCTTACATGCCAAATAATGATTTAGTTTCTAGACTTGAGCAGAAGCTTGACAAGCCTCCAGCTTTACCTCTTTTGTATTTAGACAACTCAGCACTCAAAATGAAGCAGTGGCCAACATCTGCTTAATCCCTCAAAGATTTAGCCATTTGTGCATAGAAGTATTACATGGCAACATCACTGTAGATGCTTTAAAACTATGAAGTAACAGTAAGTATGGGGGAAAGAGACACTGCATTGAATTTCAGGTTTGTTCTGTTGCCACTTAAGTAAATAAACCACTGGACTGAGAAAAGCAGGATTAGGCAAGTATTATGGCAGCTGTACATCTGCTAATTAGTATAGAACAAGGTATCCTTAAAAGAGTTCCTACCAAGCCTGCAGCTTACTTCATGGAAGAGCTACTCAAGATCCTAAGCTGAGTGAAATGAAATCCTTCCAGATTCCTGGGACAAAGCCTTACAATATACTGTTTTCTTTGCAGTGAATCTCCCTCAGTCTAAAAAGAAGGATCATTTCAGGGTCACTTTTGACAATGCTGAAGCTACTTAGGAGTTCTCTAACTTGACACACAACCTGAGAAACCAGAGGTCTACCAAAATCATACCAAATCAAAGCTTGATTTCAAATATGCTTTGATAGTATACTAAGCAGGTGAGAAAGCCATCTTCGACACACCTTATCAGCATGCTACACTGCATACCAATGCATTCATCTCCAAATAGCACAAGCAGTTAATTGATTATATCATTGGTCAAAGACTATTTAAGTGAAATTAAAGCATCTAATTAACTTCCCTAACAACATCTGAATAAAATCTAAACTGCTACAGCATTATTAGAAACCACCAAATTTAGAAGTCCTGTTTAAAGTTAGGAGTCTTGCAAGCAGTTTTGATCTTGGATATTCCTGAAGGCCAGTCCTTCCTTCTGGTAGTACAGAAGTGCAGACAGCCAACTGAACTATTTAACATCTTTTTGCCTTCCACAGCCACACACTGCACATCTCAGATTTTACTCCTTAAAAGAACATGGAAGTGTCAGACAGTACACAGAGGTCAAGCAGTTGCTTAAAGAAGCTCAGAGTACGAGTTCATATATGCAGCTTATTTGCCAATATAGACCTCCAACTACTGTGAGCCCCCACTCCCAAGCTAGTACAGTCTTCCATTGCTCTTGCACTGTGGATATGAAAAACTTTACATCACCAAACCATTAGATTCTACTTCATGCATCTGATGTACTGTTCAGCATCATGCAATTCTGAACATCTGCTTGGCTAACTTCCCATTTTATTCTCAATGTCTGATGCTTTTCCTTAAAGCCCAGACTTTCATGGAAGGGAATGCTGACACTCTTCAGCAATGAAAAGCAGTTTAGGCTTTTTCCTCAGAAAAGCCTAAAAAGGCAAAAGTGCCCCCAAATCTCACTTCTGGAATGCCTGGAATTCTGTAATACTTAAATAATTCGAGCTTGGAAGCATCGCCTCAATATTTTCTATTGTTTATACTGCTACAACATAGCTCTGTCATCAGAATGCACACTTCCAGCTATCTTTCTGCTAAGCAAAACCTCCTTGATTTAGTGTTCTAGATAAGCTAGCCATTTCTTGTGCAATTAAAGCCACTAGAGGGCATTGAAATTTACTCTGAAAATAAGATTCAGTGTAAGATTGACTTCCCTAGAAGTATAGGACAAGGCCTAAAGCTTTGATACTACTATAAATCCTTTTTCCACAGGGATAACATCACCACTCAAATGCTTGAGCTTAGAACCACATGAGACATTCCCTAGCTGCGACAACAGCAAATGCCACGCTGTCCGCCCCTAAAAAGGTCTACTGCTGCATTACTGCCTCAGTGCAAGATTTGAGCCTTTAGCATAAATCAGTAATTTTACTTCATCAAGCCACAAACCATGTCAACCCATGTCTTCCCACCTTGGCATCCCATTGTGTACATTGGTCAAGTTCATGCTACCTCATTTCAATTTTTTGATTAATTTGGAAGGCAGGAAGGATTTCTGGGCTTCTCTGCTCCATTAGCAAACAACAATACCGTTTGCTTCCCTTCTAGACTAAGATCAACATCTCTACACGTTCCAGACCTACTTTCCTCATTCCCTGCAAGTGCCTTGATAACAGTTGTAGAGAGAATGTTTTGACATACTGTGTTTACATACACCTATGACAGATTTTCACTTTTATGTACTGCAAACCTAAACAAGGAACACTGAAGTCTGACAACCCTGTGCTCATATATAACAAGCAACAAATGAGCAGAAAAGACTTGCATTTAGCTGGATCATCTCATTGTTCCATTTCAAGCAAGTATTTACACATTTGACCATGGAGAGTCAAAGGCTGCTGTCAAGGGCCCTGCACGGGTTGGTCATGGGATTTAATAAAAAAGAATATGATGTTAAAAAAAAAGAAAAAAAAAAAAAACAATGTTCCCTAGCTAGGTTAAATCAAGCCTATCACTTTGACAGCTCAGGCAGCCTTCTCTCTCCCGTTGAGATAGGGACAGAGGCTATTTTCAGAGTGTACAGGGCCAAGCCCATCCCCCCAAGCTTTTTGAAAATTCAGTTTCTAGTGTACTGCTGATATTTTTGCTGGGTTCTGAGAAGCCTCATCATCCCCTCAAGTGCTGTTCCACCTCCAGTTTGAAACCAGCTGGCCCCAGACATCACACAGTAGTGTCATAACTAGTGTGATCAGCCTTGTTAGTGATAAAACTGCAGTATTTGGGGAGATGTGTCTGCTCCTCTGCAATGCATTAAGTGAGGATACAACATGACAAAGCATGAGAGTTCAGGTTGTTTTTCAGTAGTCCACCTAGCTCTGTGGTCCATGAAGTGCTCTTAACAGCCCCAACATGGCATGCCTTCTATAGTTACCTGCACAAAGAGGGGCAACCTTGTAGAGTTAAAAATAAATAAATAAATAAATAAAACAAGTTAGATCTACCCTCAACCCTGGCATGGAGGGAAAGCTACCAGGCAAGCAGCAGGACAAAACTAACGTTGAGACATACAGGTTACTCAAGACCTCTGGAGAGATGCATAGTTTCATCTTTTAACAGGTAAGTTCTTGTAGAGATCTGATAGGAGTGTTTAAACCCACCAGTTAGTTAGTTAGCCACCAACTAACTCCAACCTTCAGCTATACCTACACTAGCAAAGCTCTATGAGTGCAGGGCACGAGCAAAGTGCATCTGTGTTAAGAGAAGAGGGATTTGCCTTTGTCTGGAATAGGTCTAGACTTTTAGTTGTTCTCATTGAACTGGTCTGTCTTGCTTCACACTAGAGAAGAAATAATCTACCACTGCTTTGAGGCATATACTCTAACCAAATGAATCCTGCCTATTTAGCAAACTTCCACACAGAGCCTTAGCCTGCCCTAAAAAGTAGGAGAGGCAGAATTAGTTTTATCCTTTCCTTGTAAGAAAAAGTTATTTTTTGTGCACATAAAGCTGCTCTTCTATTTGCCTGGAACAACGTACCAAAACACCGCAACTCTAAGCACAGCTGTAAACTAATTAGTCTGTTAGTAATTGTGGCCTCCTTGTGAAGCCCAATATCAGCCCAGTATGAAAGCCTTCTGCTCTCAGACAGTTCTACTCTGTATGCTCTGTCAACATCACTTTCTTTAGTGTCCTCGTCTCCTGTAATGGAGACTAGACTTAGTTTTATCACATAGGTCAACTTTCATCCTTTGAGACCTGATTACAGCAGAGCTGCTCCAACAGTGCTCAAGCATTTTTTTACTGTTTAGTTCTAAGCTTTACTATATCATATTCTGCTGTAAATTCTTGTTAGAGAACTGAGTCTAAAACTCCTAGGTCTGTTTAACTGCATAAAAATCACTGGATGCTTCCAAGTTAACCAGCATTATGAGAGAATTAGAACAAGTTCAAGATTTTCCAGACCCACTCTCAAGCCAAATTAGATGCAGCCACTACCAAAAGACTTTGGAAGCCCAGAACTATGCCCTTTCCCCAGGAAGATGATGGAAAGGGACGTGGCTCTTATTCAATCCCAGAGAAAAGTCAGTATTTCCTTCTAAAGCCAGATCAGGATAACATAGTCCACCTCTGCTAGCTGAAGCATTAGCTGATGACTAAGCAACAGGTCACTCTATAGAGAGAGAAGGGCAACAAAATACAGTTTTCATCTTCCTTTAGAAGTAAAATCTGAGTGGAGCATGGGTTTATTTTGACTTCTAGTAGCAGTTAGCATTTGCTCCTATTCACTGCCACCACAAGGCTTTGAGAATTCAGGGTAGATAAGTGCAGGCAAGCTCCCTTTCTGCCAAGAGAGGCAACATGAAAAGCTTTCATGAGCAGGGGGATGGGGGAAGAAGTCTTCCAGTTTTCTGTAGAGGGTGGAAAGAAGCACAACTAATCAGAAAGCTTACTAACATCTCTCCTGTGTTCTGCATCTTCTCTCATGCCCATGTGTAGAACCCATTTAAAACTGGAAAACAGATTCAGTGTTTTATATCACCTGGACTCCATCTCAAACCCATCTGAAAAGTAGCAGTTTAAGTTGCACAGATTCCAGGATCAGTCCAGCTGGTGACAGAAGCTGTGCAAGTCAAGATGTGGCTTTCCTTCCAAGGACAGTTTCTATCACACTGGTTTATCAGTCAACCTGGACATGGGACACAGGGAATAAATACTTTCAGAAGTAAGTGGAGTTCCTGACATGTAATCTGCTGCAACAAATTTATACCTAATCTCAAATCAAACAAGAGGTTTAGCCTCTTGCTTACACTGAGTCTACTGAAGGTACTTAGGTTTACAGTACCTGATTCTTGGGCAGTTTCCTTCCAACTGCTTGATTTCAGAATGCATTACACCACACACCTGAAGGGAATATGCCAATGGGCATTATCTAATCCAGACCAATACTCATTCTGAATTAAAAGGAAAAAGCTCAGGGTACAGAATAGAAGCACTCTCCTTTCCCTGCTGGGCCAATTTTAAGGAAAGTGGGATAATACAATAGCCAGTTGCAAATTCTTGACTAGTTTAATACTACATTAATATTACAATTCTTATGGCAAAAGACTGAGACAGGAAGAGAAGTGTCTATAGGAGCAATTTTATTCCTTTGTATCTAGAAGTCACATGTATGACTCAGGGACAATATACAAAGAGTTCTCTTAATATCATGCCATGTTAATACTTTACTTGAAAAGACTTCAGTAATATTGGAAGTATATAGTGTGGTTCAGTCTTGTTTCGAATCTGATGCAATTCAGGCACATACAGGCCAGACTGGGACATTCACAGTTAATAACTGGCCATCAAACCATCTCCTTTGCTTTTTTTTAAGCAAAAGTTTAAGCAAAGGTGTTATTGCTAGAAATACTGGGTAGGGATGCACTCCTGTCTTAGAAAGTTGAACTAAAAGTTAAAATACCTCTAAAGCAGTGTGCTTTAAAAATACAGGTTTCTTTTCCTGTGGAGTTTAACTTATAGCAGAGGCAAAGCTTTAACAATCTTCTCAAACAGGAGATATATCTACCATCAGTGTAAGTTTGTTTAGTGAGCCTCCATAAGGGAACAGCTGCAAGCAGCAATGGATTGTTGCACTGGTATGTTTTTAGAAGCTGTTTCATAAATTAATCTTAAATTCGTTAGTATGTTGCATGAATGAAACTGAAGTGCTTCCAAGTGTTTTGACTGCCTGATAACCAGGAAGCACAAGCACTAGAAATAGAAAAGGCCCATTTTCAGCACGGTCCACCCCTATATCCAGCGCAGGCTAGCTACAATTGCAGTATCACAGCAATTAGAGTTCTTGGGGTCTAAAGGTTGCTTAACTTCCAAGATACGCTAGACTGCCTTTGGTAGCTGGATTTCATCCAGGCCATACTGCTAAGACAAGTTGCTAAACCCCCTCCCATCCATACTATTGGCAGGCGAAGTTTAGGTGTCAGTACTGCCACAGGAGCGAGTTTTCTGCCTGGAGCTTTGGCCTGCTCTGAACCAGGGCCAGGCAACAAGTTCAACACATAGCAGGGAATCAGAAAACATGCTCAGACATGAGCTTGGAGACCAAAACCAACAATGCAGATGCAGCAAGTGATTGCTTTACAGGTTGAAGAACAGACTGGAAACAAAGAGACTGTTACAGCTCAGGAATGCTCAGCTAAGCACATTATCAGGAGCCATTAAAGGCTAAAATTTTTAGCTCATGTATTGGTGTTTCTACAGGCTAGAACAGACCATTATTTTTCCACAAATAGCTTTGTTTTTCTTAAAGCCTCAGAATCCTGCCAAAAGGCAACCAGCATTTTATTGCTGCTTTAAAGGGCAAGGTCAGTAAGTTCTTGTGAATTACTGCAGTGGCATAGCCTTCATGAGGCTTCAGGAGAGGGTTAGAGAAGTTAGCCGATTCTGGAAAATACTTACATGGTTTACTTCTGTCCTATTCCAAAACTGCTTGTGACTAAAGTCACTAACCTCTTATGGTCACAGGGAAGTAATTAAAAAAAAATGGAGAAAACTTTAGCCTCAAGTAACTGTAGAAACCTCACAATGAGAAAAGAACTGAAGTTTCACTTTTTGACGTACAAGATATTTAAGCAGACAATCTAAGCATTCGGACAGTAGCTTTTCTATCAAGTAATGTAACACTTGCTCTGAAGCCTGTCTGCCCACTAACAAGCATAGAGCACTGACAATACTACAAGCAAAGTTTCAGCACTTGCAACTTGCTGAGCTCCTGACAGGAGAAAACTGTTCACAAATTAGAACTAATCTAGCATCTTAAAAGAAAGCTATGCCCTACTGTGCACTGCATCACAGCACCAACTTCACTAAACTTCTTCCTGACAAGAGCCAAACATTTCCATCATGAAAACAAAGCAGGGAGGCTCATCCACACCCAAGGACGCAGAACATCAGAACCAGAAGTTGTATAGATGCTCCTGTTAAGTTAGCCCAGGTTGAAGTTGTCACCAATTAACACATCTGGCATTCTCCTTTCCAAATATTCAGCAGCAGAACAAGAAAAAGTACTTCTTCCCCTTCCAAAAGGGGAGGTTGAAAAGCCAGTCTCTGTTCAGGCTTGGCTGCATGAGAGCCTAGATTTCATGCCAAGGCTGCTAGAGGCCCCTCAAGGAGTTAAGAAGCTGCACTTCCAGAAACCGTAAGCATTGAGGTGTTTGAATTCTTGTGAGGTTCTGCACTTGCACCCAGCAGTCATCCAACTCTCTGCCAAAAAAAAAAAAAAAAAAAAGAAAGAGAGAGAAGGGAAAAAAAAAAGACTTACTTCAGGACACAGTAGCATTGCTTATCCACACTGGAGGCTAACTGCATAGAGTTTGTTCTGAGAAAACAGACTCTTCCTCTTTGCTGACTCTAAGCTCCATCCTCACACTTTAGTAAAGAATAGCAATACCATTTCTTCCAGGGGTAACTTAGTACCATCTTGCCTGTTGGTAACAACTGGAATGTGAGAGACAAACAGGTATAGTTTGAAACCTAGAAAGGAAGCTTTTCCTTGTATAAGTGAATAGCCTAGCAAATAAATACAGCAAGGAAGGGGGCAATGCAAGTGATTAATTACATTGCAGTTTAATCTTGTCATGTTGACTGACATCAAGTCAGAGGTTCTGAGTCCTCCCTTCTTTCCAGGGGAACTATTGACCTTTCAGACTGATAAAGAAACATCTGCCTTTTGTTTTTCTAGTCTTAGAGCTTTGCAATTAACAGAGTAGATTCCACGCTTCAGCTAAGACACTTGCCAGTTACTTTTTCAGCCCTCTGTAATTGCCTCTTAGTAGCATGCAGTGTTTGTTGAATCACTGCCATTGAGGTTGAGGAGGGAGGGAGATGGCTTTTATAATCCGTTGGTTCTTATAAAGACTTCTCCCAAAAGAGAAATCACATTTAACAGGAAAGCTTCCTACAAAGTCAAGGCACTAAGCTTGCTGCCTGCAAGCAGTAGATCCAAGAGAAACAGTTCAAGCTGAACACAGCACTGCACATAGCACTAGATTTAAGATCGATGCTGCGCTGTTGCACATCTTGAACTTCTGCCAAGAGTCAGCTATACATTTTAGCCATCAACCGTCTTATCCTCTGAGAGCATGACAACACTGGGTGCCGTCAGCTTCCTCCCCGGAAATACTAAGGCAGGGGCACATCCCTCTCAGAATCTTCCTTGTGCTTTCCTACACTTCAGAGATCTGGAGCTCCAAGCTAAGTGCTCAAGAGAAGTGAGAAGTAAGGCAGCAGCTAAATGAAAGTTTCACTTGAAGAGTTGGTACTGCAACCCAGCAACTGCTTTGTCAGCGGGAAAAGGACAGAGAAGCAAAGTACTCTTTACTTTTTGGGAAAGAAAAATTCCTCCTCAAACCTTGTCTCCTACCCATTTTAAGATATTTTTCCTATTCACAACTATCAAATCATGAACACAGTTTAGCAACTAGCTAGACAAGCCTTAGTATCAGCACTGATAAATGCTGTCTTCAGTTAGTACATTGCTGTTGTATCTAGTAGGGACTTAATTCCAATACCTTTGGGTAAACAATGCCTAGCATTGGTTTCAATCATTTCAGAACAATGCAGATTGAGAGAATTTTGTTTTTACATCAGCATCTGCTAGTGAAACAAATGCCACTAGCAAGTCCCATAGTTATCTAGAATTGTTTTAGTGGTTCTTCCCATCTGCACATTGGCATGAGTCAACAAAACGCTCTTCTCACTTGATCCTAGTTGTTTGCCTTAGGAAGGGCATGATATGATTATATTAATCATATTAATATAATTAATCTTCCATATGGTACCAACTGAAGTTCTTGGGTTAGGTTTTTGGTCACTTAAGTTTGCCTTCTAATAAGTACTAACTTAAGAGGCAAGCCAAAGATAACATCCTATTAAATTTCAGGTGAGGACAAGGGAAGACTCCTTCCATGAAAGTAACCTTCATCTTTTGCTCCTACATACTGCACTTAAGTGCACTTTTCAGTGCAGTGGTTTCTACACTGAAAAGTAGAATTTCTACACTTTTGAGAAGCATTATTCCACCTGACAATTTGCTGAGCTTTGCAAGTCTAGGCAGCCATTTTACTCTATATACTCGCTGCAGTGATATCCAGAAAAGAGCACTAATTCTTGAAGTTGGACTTGCCCTCGCCAGGAGGAAGACTTCAGGCAGGGTTCAGCAAAAGCTACCAAGTTCAGAACCTGTCTCCCACTCTTTGCCACATCCAAGCAGGGCCTCCCCCATCAAAAGGGAGTTGCATGTACAGAGTATGCATCTTGGAGGGCATGCAGCAGAGTCTGGCAAAAAGCTGACCAGAAGCTTTTCTTTCATATATAGCTACTCTTAAGACAGGACACTAGCAGTGAGGAGATAACTTGGAAGTAGTTATGATACAGCCCCTGGGGAGGCTCCTCACTTAAGGTTACATGCAGACCTTTTCTGAACAAAAGAAGCAATAATGGGCTAAGAGTTGCACGGGACCCCTGAGAAGATAAAGTTCTGCAGGAGAAAACTATGTAAAGTACACCTAACTTCCTCTTTAACATGAGGGAAAAAAATCTGCCTCCTGGAATGTAATATTCTCAGCTACAAGGGGGAAAGTGCTGCCAGCTTAAGCTAAATTTTCCATTTAGGACTGTCATTCATGCCACAGCAAAAGTGTTTGTTTTTTTTTAAAAAGTTTCAAGCAAATCATTCTTCTTTGCAAGTTACATGGGATTTTCCTACTGAACTCTTTCCATCTATTCTGGAACCTCTGTGGGAAGTCCCTGGGATATGTGAAACAATTGTGGGAGCTTTTTTTAGTTTGTTTTGATGCCAGCAGTACTAGAAGCAAATCTTGGAGTCATTTAGGTAGATTCTTAGAGTTCTACCAGGAAAGTTCAAGAAAAACTTAGTTTATTCCTGACACTCACCAACTATTCCTTGCTAGATCACTGTCTCAAATCTTTGGGCTGAAAATGTGCTTCTCATGTAAATGGGTCAATTCCAGAGATCCTACAGTGCAGGTTTCAAGAACATTCATGCAAACTTGTTCAAGTATGGCAGATTTTTCCTCTCACTCAGCTCCAATTTCAGCACCAAAAAAATAGCTTGAGAAAACATGGCAAGTTTTTCCTGAAATTAACTCACACAAATCAATTTAGAGGTTATGATTTTTATTATTATTTTCATCAAGAAACACAGAACAGTTTCATCCTCCTAAGGTTAGCAGATAACTACACTACAGCTGCTATAAAACTGATAGATGTTACAGGACAGAGCAGATGTGTTAGGGTGTTTTATCCCATGGTTGCTTTTACATCCACACTAGAAGTCTGTCAGTCATACACTGCAGTAGGCTGATGAGCAACAGCTAGCTTCAGTTTCAGTACTGCAGCCAAAATGCTGCAGGTAATAAATGTCTTAGTGAAGAAAAGCTTGATTTCTTTCAGTTCAAGCCAGCTAGTCTTGAATTCCTTCACATATCTATAGCTTGCATTAAAAAAAAAAATCTAAAATTGAGATAGTCTTTGTCCTTATAGTTGTCATGAAAACAAGAACAATAGCAGCCATAGTTTCACATCCATTGCTTCTTGCTCCACATCCTATTCACCTCTTTCCTAAAGGATCAGTATTACCAAAAGTTTAACTTCAGTGATTTGGAGCTCCACTAGCCACCTTAAGAATAAGCCTGACTTTCAGGGTGTGTAATAACTGATAGCTGAACTGTAACAGTCAGAAATTCTAAAGTTATTGAAACCTAACTGTAGAAGTTTTAGATTAGTAGCTTAGGTGACAGTTCAAGTCTAGTAGAATTTAACTTTTTCATGTCATTTCACCTTTGATTTCAGGTGCAGCAGAGGAGAAGACAAAACCTGGCAGCCATGGAAGACTTCCAGGTCTTCAGCAGCCACAGTCAGTAGTATCCAGGCTGCTTTAGAGCCAGCTGGCCTGCCCCAACAGTTTTGCACATAAAGAATAAAATTAGGGAGGAGGGAGAAACAGGTACCAAGTTGGACAACAAAGAAGTTTGAGTTCTGTGAAGAGAATAGTCAGCTCCCTGGAAGTCTCCTGAAGATGAGC
Source organism: Rhea pennata (assembly GCF_028389875.1). Taxonomy (NCBI): domain Eukaryota; kingdom Metazoa; phylum Chordata; class Aves; order Rheiformes; family Rheidae; genus Rhea; species Rhea pennata. The sequence goes on along the minus strand of NC_084667.1, from coordinate 13,098,324 downwards.
ATCCAGAAATAAGCTTGGTTTGCATGGTTTGGAACGCTTCTAATATGCTTACTAACTATCAAGGCAGGTTTATTTCCACGTTGTTAATGCCTGAGGAAACTGTAGCTACTACTCCCTCTTTCTTGTTTAAGCTTGAAATGTGGAAGAATAAAGTGAGTGTAAGACCAGTTACTGCCATTGAGAGAACATCCTGCCTCCAAGTAGGCAAATAAGAACATCTCTTGCTTTGTAGAGCACCTAACAAGCTGAGGCCTTCAGAGAACAGCTTTAACTTCTAAACCTGCACTCAAGGATGTAACTTCCGCTCCTAAAAATATTAGCCATACCTGCGTAATAGCAAAGATAGAAAGATCCATTACAGACATCAGCAAAGGCAGAAGCAACAACTGTAGCAACACTAATACAAGTTATAGCAAATTCCTTTGACATTTACCCTTTCATCATAGAAAGGACAAGTCACACTGACTGGCACAGCTACCAGGCACCACTGAAATACCTCCTTCCACTAATAGATTCCTACCTATTCTTATTAGCAGTATCCACATAGTCACTTTAGATTTGACCAACAGAGCTGCAGGACAGCATTTCTAGGATAACCTGAGGCTTTCTATGTACAGCAAGCAGGAGCACCAGTCTTACAGCCAAGAAGTAGATCAATGGACTTGAGTACATGTACAGTACACTTAAGTATACCCTATTCCATAGTAGTAGCTTTCAGAAGTTGAACTAAATCATCACTGCCTTCTCTTAGCTGGAAGGATGTTTCTCCACATCTAGCATCATTCTCAGGTGTATTGCTGGTATCGAGGTCAAATAATTCCAACAGCAGGAGCACAGAGAATCCAATTGGCTACAGTTTACTACAACACCAGGAAGAGATAGTGACATTGTGCTGCAACGCTGTCTTGCACTAGATCCCTTATCTGACAATCTCAAGATCTTGATGTAGATATTAGGATTGCTATCAAAGGAAAAGGATGGAACAAGTTCTTCTAGACTTGCACATATTTCAAGGTTAGAATGCAGAAAGGTAAAAAGAAAAGGGAAAGTTAGTCTCCATGACTGTGCAACAAAAAGGCATGTACACTGTGCATGACAGGAATAGCTCTGTATCTTCCACATATCAGTCTTTTACATAAGTATTTTGCTTTCACTAAGTCTGAGAATTGTGCACATTAATCTGTCCTTCCCGTAGAACATTGAAGCAGTGTTTCAGATACAAAAGTAGATTTTAAAACGGGTATGTACGTAGCAACTCTTGCTTGCTCACTAAGAACAGATGGGTAAGCCAAATGCAAAACTCCAGGCAAAAGCCAACTAGAGTTACCATCATTTGCCAGTATGGTAACTAGATTCAAATCTAGCTACTTAGCTCAGACAGGAACCCCTTTACTAGGCCAGTATCTACAAACTCCAAATCACTTTATATCTTCCACCCAAAAATTGAACCCAAGAGCTTTCACCTTTTAGTTGTTGACTTACACCTCATTCCACTGAATATTTGTTTAAACTTAAGTATAAGCTATACATAAATCACTTTAAAACATTTCCTTTCTGATTTCTTTTTAACTAGAATAGGCTCTTTAGTCTTCCTGCTACTTAAGGAAATTATGTTACAGAAGGCCATCATTCCATCTGCTTTTGACTAGTATGCATCTGGTACACACAGAAGCAAGATCTAGGGATAACATAAATAAAAAAGCCAGGCAGATGTATGCATCTCCATGATAACATGAAGATGTACTTTTACCTATCCAATTCCTGCCTCAATCCACTTCAATCCCAGGTGGAGCCACATTGCTGCTTCTGCTACTGCTTCCAGACTCAAGGAGCAGACACAAGCCCACTCAGTTTCATGCCTGCTGCCTACAGCACAAATTTAACTACCACAGCAGAACATAAGATGCTGTAGAATCTAAGTTAACTTTACATTAAGGCTGTTTGGAGTGGTTTTAATTTGTTAGAGTGTCAAATCCTGAAGTATTAGAACTGCAACTGAAGTAATGGATGATCTCACATTCCAAGTTTTCTTCATAACCAAAATTCTCAACCCAGTATTATGAAACTCCAAAGTATAAACCAAGAACTATTCCATGTATCATAACATGCATAATAATTATAGCGGCCAAGCTGAAAGTCTGTAAAAGGGACTTCTGTCATCTGAAAGCAGATGATTCCCTGAGCAATTTAAGGATGGATCTCAGTCATGGATATAGAAGAACACAGAGATGGATAACATTTCCCACGTTCCTTCCAGTTAGTGACCCAGCTAATGGCAGCTGAGTACTGGTAGCCAAAAGAAACTCTGAAACAGAATCTGCCCACTAAGTGTTTGGAACCTCTCCTCCCTATCTGAATATAGGCACTTCCTCTGGATACAGTTCCAGCTATCATTAACCGGACCAGTGGCCAAGAAAAACCTCAGGAAAGCAAGTTTTCATCTGCCATATTTCTCATCTTCCTTCTCATTCCTGTTCATCTTCCTTTCCTCTTCCTGTGAGGCTTTCACCCAAAAGCTCATCCTGGAAGCAGCCCTCATTTGTGTTCTTCTCCCTCCCTAGCTCCTTCCTCTTTGGAGTCAGTGAATCACATCCTTTCACTTTGCCATAGGACCAATAGGAAAAGCTTGTTTGGCTAGTGCTCTTCTAGCAGTGGAATAAGTTTGATCTTTAGACTGAAAGTGTTGCCATGTCGCCTAGTGAGATAATTCAGTCAGACCCAGGCACATATTAAGGCTCCCTTAGAAGCACCATGCAGGCCTGAATGAAGCCCTTCATAAACTAAAGCTTCTTCCATCACCTCTCCCCGGAGAGGAGACTGTGCTTCTAGCATGCAAGCCTTTAGCTGAGATAGCAGAGGCTTCTATGAGAAGAACTGCTGAAGGAGAGCACAACAGCCATCATTTCCCTCCCCAGCCTCACAAACTAATTTGTGAGCGGACAGGCTCTCTGTAGAAGGTGATGCTTTCCCCAAACACAGGATTCTTCTCTAATGTTCATGAACAGAGCCAACACCATCTATAGTTTTACTGCAGCATCCCAGAGGAATCCAAGTCCTACCAGGTTCTCACTGTGATAAGCAAAAAGCTTAAGACATGTGCCATCAGCTTAATTTCAAGGTAAGGCCTAGTTAAGGCCTAGTCCTCAGGGAGCTGACTTAAGTCTGCTACTCTCAGACTGAAGAGCTGCCAGTAGCCTACATAAGATCACATACAGAACTCCTTTGTATGGTAAGTGGATATTTTCACTGCTTAAAGTGCAAGCTTTACATTTAGTGACTAGCTTATTTTTCCTACAGTTACTCTCATAGCTACCAGGCCTCCCAGAAAGAAGACCTGAATTCTCACAGGGTCATCACCAGGTGGGCTCCAGTGTCAAAATATTCCCTGCTACTGGCCAGGGAAAGCCACCACATACAGAAAGCTTCACAGTAATCAGTGAGCCAGAAGACAACTGTATACTGCATTCATCACATCCCAGTAAGTTCTCTGTGTAAGCAAACATTTTGCACTGGCATCACATGTTACCCAGAAAGTTCTACTATAGAAGCAATTCACTTGCTGTGATGGCAGCCTCCTAGTGTTTGGGCGAAAGACTAGAAAAGAGACTAACTCAGACAAGCAAAGAAAGCTTAGAAGTGAATCCTACTGTGTCAATTACAGTAGTTAAACTTGTAATCTAACAAAAAAAGGGACACTCATAGTTCAAGTCGCAAGTTAAAGTTCAGGCAGAGCAGCAAGTTACTTGAACAAAGTATTAAACTACCACCACTGCACCTCAAGCTTGACTCGAGTTGTACTGTGCTGCACAGGTCCCTAGATGTTGCATCAGCACCGCAGCGTCGTGTAGGAGCACCACTGAAAGCCGTCATGCTGTCACACAGCAGGCTAAATGCTGCAGTCAGTGCAGCAGTCTCACACCTTGTGGATTAACTTCAGTTTCACCTGTATTGCCTCAGCACTGAGTTTTTTAATGTCAACATAAAGTTTATTGTGCAGCACTAAACTGCACTGTGAGAGACAGCCTCAGAAACTGGAGATTCACCAGGCAAGTAGAAGACAAATTGTTTTTTGTTTGTTTTTTTCTTTTTTTTTTTTTTTGACAAAAGTGATGTCGCAATTAGTTTGAGATGGCAGGATAAGAACATCTAAGATATTAAAACAGCAGGATTACTATTTCAGAGATACTATACCACTGAAATGAGGTTTACAGTCATCTTACCAATTGCTTCAGGCCATCTAGAAATAAAAGCAGCCAAGAGAGCATCTGCTCTGTACAGATGGCAGTGAAGATTACCTTAGCACCTGACTAGTGTTAGAAACTTGAAAACCAGCCCAAGAGGTTATCACGGTAGGTGTTCCACAGAGCTTGCTGCCATCACCAGCAGAAACAAGTAGCTTCTTTTTCTGGCCAGCAAAATATCTGATACTGAAGTCTTTCATTAGAAGCAGAGATCATTTACCTGAGTGAAGTGTTCTTGAAGCTAATTCAGAAATCCAAGCAGTTAAAACACACCAACTGTTGAACTACACAGAACCAGTTACATCCCTCAGTGTCTTCCTGTTTAGAATAGCATCCAAGTTTCCGTGCAAGAATTACTCCTACTCCTCAACACTATTGCATAATTTAAAGTCAGATGGGCTACTTTGGTACAGGACAAGGAATTCAGTTGTGTTAACAGTAAGAGTCCAAATAGGAATAAAGAAAATTATTGCAGTTTCATATAGAGTTATAGTCCCTACATAGGCAAGAACACTTCTAGCCAACTAAAAATGGAATATTTGAGAGCAAAAGCTATGTGCCATACAGCAGTAAGTCATTCCTGTTAGGAGATGCTTTTCTAGAGACCTCTCCTTAAGTCCCTCCCACAGCAAGGAAATCTGAAACTTTAAAATGCTTCAGTCATTACTTATCAGCTTATATCCTTGCAATGTAGGATGATCTAAGCTCAAACCAAACACTGAAATTCAGTCACTGTAAACTAATAAGTTTCACTCTCTATTTGTAGATCTTCTCCATATGCAGCTCTTTGTACTTTTTATTGTATACCCCTTTCCAGTTTCTTCCTACCATGAAACTTCCTAGTTTTAGCAGAGCACATCTAAAGTGGAACCCTACTAGAGGTGTTGCAGAGAGAACAAATAGAGCACAGGCTCCTTGACACACATTACAATGCTGCTAACTCTTCCAGATGTTGTCTGCCCTTTCCAGAGGCAAGAGCAAACCTGCAAGAGCCTTTTCAGCACTTTTTACTAAGGCTCTCAGTAGTGGTCCTAACTTGTAACCAGCTCCAGGAGAGAATTCACATTGCTCTGCGGTACTCCATGTTATGCTTTGGAAACCACAGGTATCTTCATACTTTTACCAGCAGCTCTCTAGATGGTTTTTCCACTACCTTCCCATTTACAATAGCACTGACCTGGAAGTCAACATCTAACCAACATCCCTTTTAAAGAAAGGATTTTGGTTATGTTTCCATGCATTATACCAAGAAGAAAATTGCAGCAACTACCCTTCTCAGTTTTCTAGGGTCAGCAGGGAGGGTTCAGTCTCCCAGAGATGCAAAAATCCAAGCCTGTTCCTTGAACAGCTTAGCTGCTGCAGTCACACCAAAAGCACCGGCTGTTTTCCAGTGCTATTTCTCATTACTGCCACCAACAGTTCTGTGGCATAAGTGGAGCAAGTTCATAATGGTCAGGAGCTGACCTCAAAACATACAGGAGATAGAGCTATCTTTTCCTGAACTAGAAGGACAAAGGTCCCAATTTATTTACAGATAGGGAAAACAGAGCTTAGTGGTACAATCTAACTTGTTATGAGAGAGCATTGTTCAAATGCATCACACAGGAGATGAAGGGGCCAGTTCAGTCAGGCTCCCCATCTATCACGTGGGGAGCAAGAAGGAAAGCAGCAAGAACTGGCTTGTCACAATTCCAGACCATCTTACACCAGCAAGGAGAGAGGCGCAAGCAGGCAAAGAAAAGCAGAGCCTAATTAACTTTTTCCAGAAGGCAATATTCCTCAGACAGACATTCCAAGAACTTTCCATATAGTCAATCACTTGCACTGTGCTCTCTACATCTACCAGAGAAGTGACTATGCAACTGCATGATAGAGCAAAAAAAACATTCTAGAGTCTAAGCAAGGAAACAAGCCACATAACAGCCTTGGGCTTCCAAGTTATTTCTAGGGCACCCAAGACTTCCTACAGGGGCTCACTTGAGATAGTTAATTATTAACTGTCAGTTGGCCACAGTAGATCAGCAGATGTACAAAAGCCAAACGTTTTCTACAAGTCATTGACACTTACCAAGTCTGAAATTCATGTCTGTATCCATAGCTTTATTATAACACAAAATAGTAAGCTTTGTACAGCTTTGAGCACCAGAAGTACATCAGCAGTCCAGCAGAGATTAGCTGCACTTGTAGTTTACTATATATATTCAAGCAATACTGAAAGTTTAGTACAGTATTGGCACAGAAAATGCAGATTTATTCACTTCTCTATGCTGCCTTTCATTGACTTTACCATTTTCTGCAAACGGTAGCAAGTCATACTCCTCTGTCTACATATTCAATGACAATGCTCATTGTCAAACTTCGGAGCAACATTGTTAAGTACTAACAGGGAAGTGCATGAAAAACATCAGATGGAGAACTTGCTTTCAAGCATTATTGCTGCTCATTTAAATTCACTGAGAAGAAATGGATTAATAATTGCTGCTTACCTTTAAAAGCACTTGAGCCTGCAGAAGTTGTAGCTTAGTGTACAGAACAGAAACAGCTTGTAAGGCTAAGTATTACACCTAGCAACTGAGCGACTACAGAATCAGACTCTAGAACTGCAACCCTGACCCCACAAATCAGAAGGGGTTCTTGAAGGGAATGCACTCTTGATTAAAAGTCAGTATGAAAAGCTGAGTGGTATGACTTGGTAATCATCATTTAAAAACACACAGTTAAAGATTTTTCTAATGTAAATGGGAATCTAAAGCACTGTATCTTTCTACTAAGGATCGCTTTATTGGTAGTGTCTACTCATTAGAGGAGATCATATCTATAAGCTCCTGAGCATCACAGTGGTAGTGAACAAGCAGACCAAATTCCCCACTTTCACACACACCTAAGCAAGCCACTTAGAAGGCTGAAAAGAGGCTCTATCAGCTAGACATCCTTGAAGTTACTGTTTCAGTTTTTCACTAAAAAGTCCGTAAGTTTTAAGGTAGATCCTTCTATAGAGCTGTAGACATTGATGCCCATGTAAGCCAAGTTTCTCCACCCAGCTTAAGGAGAGAGAAGTATCAGAGTCAGATCTTATTTCAGGCAATAAGCAAATCAGTAGTCCTCTGTATTTGGTTTTCCATTCTCCTGAAGTAGCTCTCATCCCAAAGATGACACAGCACAGTGAGCAATGAAACTGTCTTGTAAAGTGCAGTATATAAAAGTGGCCTACGTGGAAACCGTTTGATAGACAAGCTTATTGTGCAGTTATGCTCTGTCATCAGAGCTGTTCATTTTGCTTTGTTTCAAATGCTCAACTGCTCCTCATTAAAACATTTAGATACTATTGCTGATGAAAGGCCCTAGTCATAAAGACAGACTGTTACTTATCACCTCAAAGCTCCTCTCAATAGGGCACCACTCCAGTTTTGAGGTTTATGCTTGGTATCAGGTTAAAAAAAAAGAGATACATACATAAGCACCTGAATGTTTTCCCTTCAAAATGGGTCTCCAAGGGTTTGAGGTGCACACTAGATCTGATCTGCCAGATTCTAACAGTTTCCATTACACATCTGGCCATAAAAGGGGCTACACAGTACAGCTGAACACAAGGACACCAGGGCAGCCAGTACACTTTTTCCACAGTTCTGAAGTGCTCAGTAGCCACAGCAGTCAAACATAAGTCTTGACTACTAGAAAAGTCACAAGTACTGCACTGAAGTCCCTTATTGTTATATTCCGGCTGAGCAGGGATTGTAGACACTCCTGATCCTGCCTGACCACAGCGTAAGTACTACATTTCATAACATTTCAGGCTGATGGGTCAAGAATGCATATGGTCAACACATCCAACATGCCTGCCCAGAGATCAAGTTTTTCCACTTAGCCAGAACTATGTTTTTCCTGCAACATTGGCTAAAGAACAGCTACTGTTTCACAGCTTTGTAATTGAAAGCTCTCATACTACTCCAGAGCAGTGCTGCAGGGGTAATGCTAACTCACCCGGAGGACCATATTTAGAAAAGATGTTGGGTTCTCCCCCAGAGCAATGTAAGAGCTTGGGAAGTGAAATTAAGAGCCCCAATCAACAAACATCATCAGATTAAAAGAAAAAAGAGAAAGCACATGCTAGACTCCAACAGGGAGAATTCTAGGCTGAAAGCATCTAGCTTTATTGCAGGGATTCGTTTAATCCCTACCTGGGAGCATAGAAAGAGAGCCTTCAAGCCACACTCTGGGGACAGGGGCTACGCTAAACTCACGACGAGCAGTGCAGGAACCCGCCGGCTGGTGCCCCCTCCTCCCCGACGGGCCGGCACTCCCGCACGCCACAGCTCGCGGGGCAGCCCGCAGCCCCCGCGGGCGCCGCGGCCCGGCGAGGGGGGCTTCACCTGCGGCGCCGCGGCCGCCGCCTCACTTACCCGCGGCCCCGCGGCTCTGTGGCCGCCGCCCTGGGGCAGATGCAGCAGCAGCAGCAGCGCCAGCAGCAACGGGCGAGTCCCCGCACCGCGCCAGGCCCGCGGCAGCATCGTCCCGCGGGGGCGGCGGGGCAGGGCGGGGCGGGACCGGACGGGACCGGACCGGACGGGACGGGACGGGACAGGCGGCGCGGGGCGCCCCGGCCGCCTCAGGAGGCTCGGGCGGGCGGGCGGGCGGCCGCCCGGCGGCGGCGGCGGCGACGGCGCGTCCGTTGGCGGGCGGCGCGCGCGGTGCCCGCAGCCGGCGCTACCCCCTCCCGCCGCGGCAGGTTACCCGCCCCGGCCATGGGGATGCCCGTTATAAAGCCCCCGGCGGGGCGGGGCCGGGCGGGACTGACTGCGGCGCGCGCCTATGGCAGCGCAGCCTCCGCGGGGTCAGAGCCAATGGGAGGGCTGCAGGGGCTCCCCCGCCCCTCCTCTCCCCCTCCCGCCGCCGCCGCCGCCGCCGCCGCCGCCGCCGCTGCTCCCCGGGGCGCTGAGGCGGGCGGCGCAGGTTGGCCCGGGGGAGCGGCGCGGCGCGGGCTGAGCCCGGGGGGAGCGGCAGCCCCGAGCCGGGAGCCGCGTCCGGCCCCGTCCCGCCGCGGCAGCGTCCCGGGCTCGCACCGTCCCGCAGCGCCGCGGCACCTGGAGAGGTCGCCGGGCCCCCGCTACACCCGGGGCGGCCCGGCAGCCGCGCCGCTTGGGGCCGCGGAGGCTCCCCAGGGGCCCGGGGGCCTCAGACACACACGGGCTCGCCGTGCTCCTGGGAGGGTTTGACGGGAGCGGGGAGAAACCCCCAGCTGGTTCCTGTAAGCGAGCAAGTGAATTTGGCGTGCAGAGTTATCTCATGGTCCACATACTATTTTCCGTTGGTTCAGCGCTCTTGATCCAAACCTGCTGTAGAAAAATCCTTGGCAGAGTTCCTGCCTCGGGGAGCGTAGATCCTTCTGTCACCCGCGCGCCAGCAGCAGCGAGAGCAGGGTTTGTAGCTGACCCGCAGACACAAACTTGCCGCTGGAGATCGACCACTGCTCCCTGACCGGCAGAAGTGGTCCCGTAGCCCATTGCTCTGCACCGCCCAGGAAGGCCTGGGGATATTTTTTGTTCATTTTGTTTGGTTTGTGCCTTTGATAATATCTACCTTTCCTTTGGAAGACCATCCCAAGATCAAACTTGATATCTCTTCAGACAACAAGCGCCTCTAGGCTGCGTGTAGGTCCCAATATATCTAGATGTAACCAGGAACATAGTAGTGGGAAGCATGGGTAGAAAGCAAGTGTCATGTGTCAATAGGCATCTGGGTGTAGCTCTAGAGCAGAAGCAGGGGGAAATGGAGATGGATCTGTCCCCAGGATCCAGTCTGAACAGGCGCATGTCAGATGCAAAAGAGTGAGTCAGTACTGTGGCAGTGTAATGAAAATAAGCTGTACTCGGAGACCCCTGGCAGTGGTGGAGAACAGTGTTAAGCCTCTGCCTGATGACCGACAGAGATGTCCTGTGAACTGGCCGTATTTGCATTGGCTTCCAGTCCTTCATTTTTAAATTATCAGTGTGAATTTAACTGTAGGCATGGCAGCGCAGAGAACCAGCGTTTTACAAAGTAATATGCGTGGGAGGTCCCCTGGTCATTGCCATGTGAATAATAGTGATAATAACCTTTTTGTGGAATAGTTTTCTGGTTATCATACATAAGACGCGTGCAGTTCCTTCATGCAAAATGATTAGCTATCTTTAGTCAATGACCTTGCAAGAGCCAATATTCACACTTGCAAGAATTCCCTCGAGTGTATCTGCTAGGTATGGGGAGAGGCTGCTACACCCACACAAGAGAACCTTGTTACACATCAGAAGTCATATAATTCTGGCATCTTATCAGAGCAAAGTATAGTGGTTGCTTTAATCTTTTTCTTTTTTTTCCCCCTTAAAAAAATATTTTAAAAAATGCCTAACATTTTGTCATTAGCCTAGGCAGGATAAGCTGTTCGTTACTCACACAGAGCTCTGCCAGTATTCATTATTCTTGGCTTGCACATCTCTCTGGAGCTCCAAACCCAGCGTCCCATACAAGCCAACTGATGCACCTTAGTCCTAACCCTCACCAGTCTATGCTATCCTGGTCCTAAACTTTATTGGATCTCCTTCAATGTGACCTGCAATATCCTCTAATTTTCCATTTCAAAGTTTCTCTGATCCACACCTGAACTTGACTCTGACTGCTGACTCTGAGACTTGACTCTGCTGGCTCTGACACCAGCAGTATTTTAAAACACCAAGTAAAAATTTCACAGAAAAATTCCAATTCTCAGTAGCCAAACAGTGCAACTTCTTTATGGTCAAAACTGTTTATAACCTTACAGTGTGCACCACTTTACCCTTGATCAGTATTCTCATGACCTGTTGTTCCTCCACAAGGATGTATGTCTTCTCTGCAGAAGATAACTCCTTAGTGCAATAACTAGACCAAGAAAGACCCTATAGCCTGGTCTGTATATCACAGCCATTACCTTTCACTCAGCTGTACCGAGCCTAAAAACCTTATCAAAGTACCACCTAGGAGGATACCAGCCTCAGGTTAAAGACACCAGCAGAGAGAGAATGCTTGTGTTTGTTCCAGTGAGGCACACTTCATCACAAAAAATGCATGCCCAGCTCTTTGGCTTACTGGGCCTGGCGCTGCAGTTGATATAGATGTACTTTACCAATGTGTTATCTCTAAGGAAAAACTTAAGTAAATAAAAGAAACTGCCACTGATATTTGTCCATTAATTTTCTCCAGAATCCTAGCAAGTAGGCAGTGCCTGCCTGGCACATCAGTGGCATTGCAGAGATGCTAGTGAGCCAAGAGGAGTTTAGTGTCCAAATGCAAGAGGAACTGGGTGCATACTCTCCTCCTTCATCCCTTTGAAAATCCCAGCCATCACTCTGATGGTCTGAGTGCCAGATGCTGCACTGGCACAGTGCCACTTCAGTCAGTGGTGTCTCACCAGCAAAGAACTTGCCCAGGGTGTTAAACTGAAAACTACAAAGAAAGAGGGGCACAGAACTAGAACAGGAGTTGTTCTTCATGTCCAGGCATTCATACACCAGGCCCAATGTTCTGATGCTTCTGAGGAAGATGTAAGCCCAGTCATCAGGAATTGAACTATGCAATGCTGCTGGAGGTAGTACTGAAACTGGTACCGTTTGGGCTTGTTGTGAACCAGATGCAGCCTACAACTTGCACCTCGGAAGATTCACGCCAGCATGTGCCTATATATGTTGATGATTAATATCTTGTTGCCGTGGTGCATGCGCAAACCTGCGGCACAAGACGTATATATTGGTGGTCTTGACAACTGTTTGGGGAGAACTATTTGATTGCTATGATTATTGCCTGTGCTTCTACTTGCCTTGTCCTAGAACAAGTTTCAGAAGATTGCTATCCTGTTTTGAACAGTACTGGCATCCCCTGCAGAACCATCATGGGATTTGTCTACCATAGCTTTTGTTAGGGAACATAGCCCTTCCTGCTCATGTTTAGCAGAAATGATTACTCACACTTTCAGTAAAGAATAATTTACTGCCTCCCAGTATGAGCTATTACTTTTATGGACCAAAGTAATATCAGTGGTTCTTTTTTAAGTCAGTGGATGTTACAACCTCACTCCTCCAAAAGGGCTGGATTTAGTTCATTTTTTGTGGGACAAGGAGTAGAGAAGAAAATGCTGTATTTGCTGTAAGACTGATTTATTGTAAGTTGTAACTTGATGCAGGGTTAAAAGTTATCTTTTTGCACATGGTGAATTTTGAATAGTCTCGGTAATTGTAATCAGAGAATGATCGAGTGCTGCCAGGCCTTGATTGCTGAGAGGCTGCAGCAGTGAGAGAGCCTTTTCTGCTATACTGGCACCCTCAGATCTCTGTCCAAAGGTGAATTCAGGGCAATCTGGGGACAGCCCTGGATGAAGGCTGAAAAGCCACATTTGGGCACACTCACCACCCTTTGCAGGTTGGAATAGCAGCCACAAGATGAGAAAATCTATGCAGCCACCCTAAACCAAAGTGAAATATCATTTCCTCAGCTTCCAGACAGAAGTTGGATATGGGGATATTGACGATGAGAGAACTTAACCCACAGTGATTATGAGGCTAGAAGGCAAAAAAGCACTGAATCTGAAAGGACTGAAATCATAGTATATGACAATGTTACAGTGCTATCCCATCTGTCAGCACAGTTGCTGCTGTGGGCTGCTTCAAGTATTCATGCTCATCTAAGATGTAGAAGTACATTGCTATTAGCAAGTCCTAGGGGGTATTTGCTGGATTATGTCAACAAAGAGGATTCTCACACCTTTTTTTTAAGTTAATTTTATTTAGTTAATAATATAAAATATATATTTAGTTAATAAAGTTAATTATCTCTCTTCCTGAATGAAGCAGAAACCCTGTTAGTAACAATAAATGTACCATCGGGCTTTTCATTTTTGAAGCTCTTTGCAAAATGTTCATTTATACTTGAAAAAAAAAAGCTTGTTAACAATGTGAACAATGTGACAAGATTGCAAGTTCTCTTCCACTAAATCTGTCTAGAATCCACCACTTCATTCATTATATTTGATTTAGAAATTCTCTATAAAGCTTTTCCCTAGAAAGTGTAATAAAATGTGTGGGTCCTGGCTACGCTTCTTTTGTTGGCCAATGAATTGCTGGTAGTTCTGGTCAGTTCCCCAGTACTGCCTAACCCTCACCATTTATTAGTGTTTGTGCAACTGATTCTATTGCTCAGTCATACTTTCATGCCCTTGTGTTATTCCATCACAGAAACAGGCTTTTGGTCATATATATCATTATTATTTTGATTTCTTTTTTTTTTTTTTTTTTTTTAGGAATGCAGGAAAGTGTAAGGTGAAGTAAAGAGGCAGTAAATTCCATTTGAGTTTCAGTTTGATTGTTCATCGTGGAGCCCACGTCTATTTTTAAGTGTGGAACCCCTACAGTGACCTGGTTGCTGTTGATTCAAAATCTGCCAACTTCTTGAAAACAAGGATTTTCTCCCTTTTTGCCCTTTTACTCTTGCTTATATTTTGCAAATTCTAGGGTATAATGTTGAGAATCAGTATGAAGCCTGGTGTGGTGATGAATGATGGAAATTTTTGTGACACTAGAAAATTAAATGACTTTCAATTTCCAATCCTCAGATTTCTAATGTTCAGTGTGCATTTTTTTTTAATTTTGTGAAGTATATAAAATATCACTCCAGGCTCTAAAAAGAATGCCAATCAACCATATCTTTAACCTTTAAAATCTTTAAAAGTACTTAGGAACTTGCCAATTTTTTTTTTTTTTTTTTTTTGAGTCAGCCACAAGATTGAAGTTGGGTTGGCCTCCATATGGACTCCAGAAGAGAGGAGCTCTGTTCCAACCTCATTTATCAATCTTATCAAGGCAAGGATTCTTTCTGCTCATCCTTTCTACCTGGGTGGGATAGATGGAAAATAGCTGGGGAAAGAAATGCCTCCACAATGAAAATCTGAGGACTGGGTACTCTGGGCTACAAAATCCAAAGAGAGCAGGTGATGAACGTCCCGTACACGAGAACTCTCTGCCAGCACAGGGTGGGCTCAACAGTGAAATTGCAAAAGAAGTTGCGTGTGTGGCAGGGGACACATATCAGGGCACACTGAAGGCAGATTCTATTGCATGACCCTCCGCTCTATCTGATCCTCCACTGGCAAAAACAACAGCAAAAGGAAAGAGGAAGTAGCTGAGGATCTGGTTCTGTGAGTTCAACAAATATCAGTCATGACTTTAGGATTAATTTCTGTCACTTGAGTCCATTTACCTCAGCCCATTACGGAGATATTTAGATGAATGCATTGAAGTATTTTGTGCCACAAGTTGGCACCCGCTCCCCTGTCTTCGTCTATCAACAGACCTGATCCTCATTAAACTCAGAATCAGAATCATGCCTTAAATGGCATGAAAGCATCTCAGAAACATATTCCAGCAGAGAAGCCTTGGCATCATCTTAGACACCTTTTGTCTTCTGGGGCAGGGAGGGGACATGGTGACAAAACAGCCAGATGCAAATTCTAAGATGCCTTGGTCCTACATTTTTTCAGCAAGGCCAAGAGTAATGCACATTATCAGACAAGCAAAGTTTGTTTTTTCTTCCCTATGAGCTTCTTAGCACTGATTTAGGCTTCACACTGACACCAACAAAACTGCACTTAAATCACAGCCCTGAGAACCAGCTACACATATCCAAAGCTGAGCAGAGTTCAAACCTCAGCCCTGCGCTGATACAGAGTCTTTTCTGTTTTAAATTGCCCACCCACTCACTATTCCCAGCTGCTGAGCCACATAACATTCAAAGACCACACACAAGGTGCAAGAGCAATAAGGGCCTGTTGAAAATTAAAGTGCAGCAGCTCAGTCAAGAGGATAGACTCCAGCATTGCTGCCTAAAAATGGGAGCAAGGAATGAGGATGGAACGGCAGACAGAGATTGTGAGAGATCCATACAGAAAGCGATGGGAATCTGTAACAGAGCATGTTTTACAGAAATCCTCCTACCCTCAGCTCACAGGTCATCAGAGACACAGAGCTTCCTCATAAAAACACAGGCAAGAAGTAGCTCAGAAAAGGAGATGGTGCTTTCCAAAGGCCACAGGCGGTACCAGGTACCACAAATCCAGGTACAGTTTGGCTGTTGGCTTGCTAAAGGACCCGGAGCCAGTCGTACAACCTCTGTGTGCCTTATTTCCCTCTCTTGAGTGTATGTCAAGAACTTTACAATCCTCACGTGAGTATTGTGTAATGCAAGTGCCAGGTATTAGGAGGAAAGTCATCTCCTATGGCCTCTGACAGAAAGTAAACCTGTCAGAGTGAAAGAACGCTTGTTCCTTATTGTTCTCACCAGTGCTACTGCTCTGAAAAGCATGCATCTGGATGCTGTGTAGTAGTGTCACCCATTCCTCTTCATTCCATTGTGAGAGTACATTACTGTTGAAAAATGGGAAGTACTGTGGTCCTGCTCTGTGATGGCACTAAGACAGAAACAGGACAGCACTGTCATGCACCACAGTGCACCACTCTGCTGAGTTTTAGGCTAGAATTCACAGGGTCTGGGAGAGACTGGTGAAAAGCAACTTACGCTGAACATATCAGCTCAGATGGCCAACTTTAATATGATTTTGCACTGAACCAGGCTGTTCACTTCCAAGTGTTTTAAAAACATTAAGTTTTGTTCCGTTGCTTCTATACATAAAGAATGTGTGTTTATATGTTTATACATCAAGATTTTGTGCTTAGTTGCTAACCAAGGCTAAATACTTAAAGGTTGAGTCAGGCTGTACTATAAATATGGGCTATTTTACCCATCACTAAATGGAACTGCTTCACTGCTGAGACAAGGCAATGTTGTAATGGCATACGGCACAACCCAGCAGTTCGGAACAAGAAACAACGAAGGTGGTTTCTAACAGAAAGTGCTCAGGGTGTTTAAAGAGGCAGACTGCCAGGACTTTACGGGTATCATCCTACTCCCTAGTCCTCAGCTGGGACATCAGTTCAGGAGAGATGAAAAGAGAAAATATGAAACATAGCATGCCATGAACTTTCTAAATGTAACCTTGATTGCTGCTAGCAAAAGTAAGAAACCCAGTGAGACACTGGAGGGAAAGACTTGCTCAAGCACATGGCACCAAATACTCAGAGACTGGTTTGAACCCAGAGCCATACATTGTAGCTAGCATCTGTGCCTGTTATGTTCTAAGCCAGAACTACAGATACAAAAGTGCTTGCCCTATTTTCAGGCTTTTACATTTGATCCCACATTTGGGCTTCAGAACACGTTCAGCAATAAACAGAGGAAAAGATACTCAGCCTGGAATTTCAGTAGTTAATGCTGTCACCCTTTTAATTTTGCAACATTAAAAAAAAGTTATATGTTTAAAAAATATAGGTATACATGCATCCTGCTTCCTTCTTCTGACCTGTCAGAAACTCTTTGCAGAGAGAAACCATTCAACATGCAATTGCTTGCAACCAACCATTTGCAATATCCTGCTCTGATACATATCAACCTTTTTTGTTTGAACGATAGACTTTGCTAGGGAAACACAGCAGAACAGATGTGTGTGTACTAGTGCCATCAAATGAATTTTAACACTCTTTCTCCCCCTCCTACCCATAGGCTTATAACATTATTCTGGAAGACATGTGAATCCAAAATAAAGGGGGAGGGGAGACTGGGGATTAAGGGACGGCTGAAGAAAGTAGTATAAAATTGCACTGAAAGCAAAAATCCTCCCACCATAACCTACCCCTGTCCACCCCTGTGTCAACAAATATGCAACCAATTAATGTAATTGCGGAGTTATTTATGGCGCACAGGAAAGTGTAGTCAGGGACCCTGAGAAACAAGGTTGTAGGGATAGGAACGCCTGTTTTTGTTCTCCCCCCTCCTTTGCAGATGTTTAAGTTGACTTGTGGTGTCCATGTGTCTCATAACCAGGAGCCTGTCTACTTTGCAGGTGTTGCCTGCTTGCATGGGGGTGGGTAAAGGGATGAAAGGAGGCCTGGAAAGAGTGGGGGTCTACTGATTTCAAACTGTGACCAAAAGATATTGATTGTTTTTAGATATTCTGCCCTTTGCAGCCTACAAAAGCCCCGTGCTTAATCCCTTCAGATGACCCTTCCGACAGCAGCAACAACATTTGAACACAAGAGGAAAAAAAATTTCTTAACTCCATGATTTGATTGTTCAGGGTGACAGTTTTGTTACTGTTCAGTGCCCTGCACAAGAGAGGTTTTAATTAGAGCTATTGAGTGGTCTGAATTGGCACAATTAGGGTCAGCATTAATGATTGCTGCATGTGTTCTTTTGAACAGTAAGGGCTTTTTTTTGCCCACAGACAGGAGGGGGTAGCAGCTAATGAACTGGGAGAGTGCAAATTATCTCTGCAAAACTGGGACAAGTGTAATACACACTGAGGCTAGAGCAGAGCAGGAAGAGAGATCACAACTTGTGGGGTTGATCCAGAAGACTTTCCAGCAGAGGGCTGAGCACCACCAGTTCCGCCTGCCTACAGTTTGCTTCCCTGGGTGCTGAGACTGTTCAAAGCATTGACAGAGATGTGCCTCTCACATTACAAGGGAAGGTTTTGGAGTGGCAAAGCATATGCAGTGGTTTTCATACTGAAAAATATAAAAGGAGATGGTAAAAAGCCTATAGTCTGCTGAGGACAGTAGTCTGCTTTAAAAGCAGGGGCCTGCTCGTGCAAATTGGTACTCTTATGAGTAGGCTTGTAGGCTTTACCTAGGTCCCAATCAGTTCAGTGGGACTGCTGGATCACTTCAAAGGAACACAACTGCATACAATATACGTTTGCATATAGGAGCCCCTCCCATGTATGCGTGGAAACTCCTCCCAGATATACAGATGTGCCTTAACTCTACTGAAGGTGGATACAAGAGCCCCATGCATATGGCAGCTCTGCCCAAAGGCTGCCCCCCCCCCTGCTGAGAAGACAAGAATTCTTGCAGCACCTACAACTCCACTTAAAAAGGCCTTCTGGGGGAACATCTCAGACTCCTCAGGGCTTGCAGGTGTCATGAAACATGTCTGCAACACAGCCTCTTCCCAGCCCACATGGTCCATGAAGTAGGGGCAGGTTTGCAGAAATGCTCCTGGGTTGCAGAAGCAATACACTCCAACGCTGCTCCAGCATCGGAGAAGCCTCTTTTCCACCTAGCTGCTTGCTGGAAAAAGAGTAAGTAGGTGATAATGAGCCAACTATGTGGGTTCAGAGACAAAGTGACTGCACAGAACCTGTCCTGCTCCCATGAAGTGCCTCCACTGCCTCTGGGTCAGACAGGTTCTCCCCAAAACATGAGACATTTAAGCAAGCCTGTTTACTTTGGGCCTGGAGCAAAGCTTTCTGAATTCTGTCCATGGAATAAGACAAACTTTTGGTCAGGCAATGTATTAGAGCCACAGACCTCTCTATACCTTTGAGCCACAAAAAGAGTTTGTTCGTACACCAGCTCCACAGTTTCTCACTGCCCTCCACGTTGAGTGGCAAGAGACAGTCATTTCCATTTACTTGTACAACATACTCTATTTTACTAACCTGATGGCTGAATCAGGTGTCAGGAGTCATTTTTATCTGCCCCCTCAAAATACAGATAGGGCATCAGTGGTAGGAAGGTACATAAGCCTATCTCAGGTCTGGCAGCACTTGTTGAGTCAGGTGCTAGCACTGGCTGCTGTTGGTCTGATCCCTGAATATCTGGGTAAGTCAGCTGGCTCTTTGTAAAACGTCATCTCTAAGTATCTGCAGAAGTAGTAGTAGTAGTAATGTTCAGTATTCCTGAACATAACATGAAGATGGAGATATGCTGGAGACACACACCATGAATGGAAGAAAAAGTTGATTCTCCAGAAAGCCAAGCTAGTTGGTAGAGCAGAAAAGAACAATGTCAGGGACTGATCCTTGCATCTTTTTCACAAAATGTTTTCAGCCAAAATTTCGTACAGCCATTTCAGAATGTGGTCACCAACAATTAACCACCCATATTTTTGAAAATAAGCATTAGCCCCAGCCAGTGCTGTATATCCCATCAGCACCTTTGTTTGCAAAGCTATGTCCACAACTGAGTGTGAAGGCTTGGTAAAATCCTGGGTGCATAGTATCAGTTGGGTATTAGCCAAATACTTCACCTCATGTATACGTGAAAGGAGGCAAAAGCCCTCCAAAGATGGAGAAAATAGGACTCTTTGATGTGGCTAAACAGAAGTTGCTGTGCATTTCTGTTACTAGGTGTTTTCAGATATTTGAATGTGTGTGTCTCTCTCTCTAAAAATGATATCCATCTCTAAAGAAATCCTGTGTTTCTGTCCCTTTTTTTATATGTAAGTGATGCAAGTTATATTATTTCTATTTAGGATACAGAATATCCTGACACACAGGAGAAACAATCATAGGCCAAGATCTTGTGCAAACAGAGGACGAACAGATGGTTTGTGGCCAAAGAAGTCATATTCTGTAGGCCTATAGCAGCTGAAGTTTTAGCTTCAACAAAGTTTAACTAATAATGCTGTTGCAATACAGTAGGAACCTATGGAAGGCTAAAAATCCAGCTGTCACTCACATCTAGCAGATAGTCTTGCTTAGTTTTCGTGGTAGAAAAACATAGCTTGAAGCAGACTCCTTCATCTCACATATGGGTTACCTATTATTTGTCACATCTGTGGCTTTACCACAAGTCATTTAATTTAGTACAAATTTTGTGATGCTCTTGCCCACACTCCATGACAGTCAATCTCCCACTGTAAGGGATCTGTTTTCCCAGCTGATAGCACTATGATGTGCCAGCCTCCAGGACACAAATACAAAAAGTCCTCAGCAACGTCAGGCAAAAGACTGCTCATGCCAACGGGAGCTGAAAGTCAGCAGGTGGATTGCAGGAAGGAGGAAGCCAGGCTGTCACTACTGCTGGACCACTGCAGCGGCCTGGGGCAGAGATGTGCTGCTGGCAATGCTCCATCCCCAAGCAGCAATGTGGCCCTGATAGGAGTGAGCAGCATGGCTGCAGGTGGCTTTGTGGCAACCAGCTCCCCAGATGGGAGCAGACATCTCCAGCTGGGCAGGAGGAAACAGTTCTACCAAGACTCAGCAGAGAAGGGTAATTTGAGTGCCAAGGGAAGGGCAGGGACACAGCAAACATGAGTGCTTTGCCCTTTCGCCATTGGCTGCTTTCACCTCCTCTATTCCAAGTCTCCCTCATAAGGACTTCAACTGTTCCCACGTCCAGCATTTTGGTTTGGGCAAACATCCAGCATTGCTTAGCAGATCCAAAATGACACCTCACACATTCTTGAAGGTGTGAAAGAGACAACCAAGCTGAATATTTTCACCACCCTCTGGGTACTAGAGGTGATACCATAGACCTGCCAAGGAACTTGCAAGAACATCCACAAACATTTCATGACCATCTTCTTTGAGTCTGCTTTGTTATTAAATAGCGACAGCTTTTGGCATTAGCTGGAAAGCTGAAAATGAACTACTCAGAGGTGACCTTTGCCTTGACTTTCTTACTATATGTCTTCAGAAAGGCAGGCCCTGAGATACTTTTCAGTGAACTCTTAGATCTATGCTGTCAAATGAATGTATTAATAGTCTTCATACAGATCATTTACAAGCAAATAGAAATGCAGCAGCCTGGAGGACAAGGATGGTGTTAGGACTGCAGGCCAATCACTGGGCTGTCAGCTAGGCCCTGGCCTGAGATTAGACTAACTGAAGAAGGTGCGGAAAACTACTGGACATGAGAAACTGCTGGATGTGATAGAGAACAGCATGAGAAGCTGGCAAAAGTTACTGATAGCACTATGATGGCTGGCTGGATTTCACAGGTGGATAAGGAAGACGTGTGAGAAACAGTTGAACTGCATAGGTAATGGGAGGGGAGCATTGGGGACCTCCTGGGGAGTAGGAGCTTGCCAGGCTAGCGGTGCATGGGTTATTGTATCAGTAATGAGAGCACTGAACTAACAGTATCAGAAGTACCAAATTTGGGTACAGATGTAGCAAAACTGGGAGTAAAGTGGAAAAAATAGTTAGGGCAGATTGTTTACTTGGGTTGGGACTGCTGCAGAGAATGAGACGTGTAAGGCTGGCAAAAAGGAGGGTTGAGAAACACAAAAAGGGATAATAAACTATGCAATTCGTGTTACTGGGGCTGTCTGGGGGCACTTGTCAAGCAGCCCTGCACTCGTTCACCGCAGCTAGAGCGGTGACAGCAGCAAACCTGCTGTTGTGATTATACCATAAGGGTCAAACTTACTTCCACCCTGAACCAAGGGGGGGGGGGGGAGAGAGAGAGAGAGAGAGAGAGAGCGCATGTGTGTGTGTGTATCTTTGCTCTCCCTGGCCAGCAAGCCCACACCTGGACAGGGTGGAGCATCCTGGCAGGATCAAGGCGGTACTTGTTCCAGGCCTGACAGCACTGGATATTGCCCATTGCTTCATAACAGATGGCATTTAGGCTTTGTTTGTTGTTTAGTTAATACAGATAAGCTCTTGAGACTAAATAAAGTGCCTCATGGCACTCATGGTCCAAACCCAGAAAGTGTCTTCCAGGAAAAGAATTTGCAGTGAGAAATTAGTATGGCTCCTCCTCTGCTTTAATGCAGGTACGAGTGGCAAATACCACAGCTGGAGTCATTCTGAGCAGAAAGCATGCAAATTAAGTACATCACAACCAAATTTTCTGAACTTGAGCTGTCCAAAATAGTTCTTCTGCTGCCTGGTATCTCTTCTAACCCCAGGATGATCAGGTGCTGGAGGTGCAGTAGATTCGCAGCAGTGCTGCACTTTGTCTAGGTATGGAAGTTACTTTGGTACTAGAGCTGTGCTTGTTTGCTGTTTATGCTCTCTCTCCCTCTCTTTCCTTCTCCTCTACCTATATACATAGCATGAAAATGCTAATAAAATATCCAAAAAAGCAACAGCAATGGAATTTTCAGTCATTATTAGGCAGTGGAATTGCCATTGTGCACTAACGACATCACTATTTCAGCACTTATTCTAATATTCTCGCATCCTGAGAATAAGGAATGCATTTGAAGCAGCCACACCAGACATGAGCATCCTCCCAGGCCTTGCTTTCACAAGGAAATTCCTTCCTCCTCTTAGCAGGTGAGCTTATTCTGCCACCAAAGTGGCAGAAGCTAACACAAGCTTCTAGTTTAGACATGGATGAGAGTCACAATATGAGATACAAACAACAATATTAATATGCAGGCTTTCTTCACGTTTCTCCAGTTCTAGATAAATTCTAAGGAGCAGACATAAACTAGCCCTAGAACAGCAGAATACCACAGAAACATGGAGAGTAGATGTATAAAGTCACTCAGGAAAATCGAAGCTAAGCACTCATACAATTTAGAATTACTAAAAACAAGAGGTACTGATAAGAGCCTGAGGCTTGATGGGACAGATCAGTTCATGAATTATCAAAGGGACTCTTTCAGCTTTGCCTGTTACTTCATAGTCCAAGCTGTGTGACAGACCTGCATGATCACCTTACTTGTGCAGATTTTGAGTCACACTGCTGTGATGCACACCTCCTGCACTTCGGGCTGAACTAACTGTTGTGTGATAGGCCTTGGAAGAGAAGGGTCAAAGAAATCCAAGATAAGACTTAATAGCAATGAATTAATATCCAATCTGTCTCCGAAGTGATACTTAGCAGTTCTGCAAGCACTCCCACCAGAAGGTGTAAATGCAGACTTCAAAAATATTTCAGTAACAGGAAGTTACTCAAAATTTACTTAATCATGGCTTTGGTTGAAGTTTTGATACAATCTTATTTTACTGGAATTAGTCAATGTGTCTTCAACTTAAGAGAAATACATTTTCACTTTGAGCTCCACAGCATTTCAGTCCCTCAGTCACCTACAAACCAGCAGACACTCAATATTTCATAATTCCTCTACACTGGTTTCTGCCATACCACTACATTTCTGCGCTGCAGCCAGATCACCACAACTTGCTAGCTCATCGGCTAAGCTACAGTGATGAATGACCCCCTGGAGACTAAGCTGGGAGACATCTCTCCTTTGCCTGAATGCTGAACAGTGAATTTCTCCTCACAGCCTTTCCTCATACTCCTAGGGCTCCTTCCACTGGCAGGTCCAGAATTCGTCTTAGCTTAGGTTTTCAATAGGGAAGGCCAGTAGCCTTCAGGATTCAGAGTTTCAGCTCTACTTTCCTAGGACAGACTGCTCCTTGTCACTCCAGAGTTCCTGTTGCCCAGCCTTCTGCTGTAATCTCTTCTGAAAGAAGCTTTTCCTCCTGTCTTACCACACGGAAAATAAGTTACTCAAATTCTGTGTCTCAAAGTACTGTGGAAAAAAACAGTGTTGCAGAGACACTGGGCAGGGGCCTGAAAGAAACCAAGTATTTTGTTGCATGCTTTCTTGAGGAATAGAAGCATCTACAAAGCTCAACACTGTCCCATCAAGTTAATCAGAAATGATTACTTACGTCCACTGCAGAAGTGCTCATAAGAGAGCAGAGAAAGCTGAGGAGCTTTAGCACAACTGGCCAAGGATACCACTGTGAAGAATTCTCAACAATTAAAAATTAAAATTGCTTGTCTAGCTCTCCTTCTTATTTAATTGTAAGCAACATCCCTTTTGGCTATCCATTTTTCTCTGCTATTAAGGAGATTGTTCAATATTGTTGCCTTAGTTTGGAGGAAGGGTAAGTTTATCTCTCCTCTTGCCTTGTCAAGCTCCCTTCTCACAATTCCACAAAATATGAAGTGGGGGGTGTCTGATAGAGAGACAAGTTCATTTTTAATGAGGTTTACACACTGAGTTTACAGAACAGAGATATTCTCCTAGTTAACCACTGGCACAGATCTGAAGCTATGTCTCAGGTAGTGTGTGGGTTAGGCTGAATCAACAAACTGCGAGACCTAGAAAAGGGCAGCTGATCTTAAGAAAAAGCAGTGAGAAGAAGAGCAACACAAACTGCATAGTTATTCAGGAATACCATATTTTCTTTCTGATATAAGCTGCTTAGATTTCTGTGGGTAAATCTGTCACTCGATCCACAGCCAAAACAACAAGCTCATATGCAAGAGTTTCTGAGTCACAGGAGTGCAGGGAATCTTCCTACCTGAACCACAGCCTGATCAGCACCAGTGCAAAGCTCTTGGCTCTCAATGGCTCAGCCTTTTTGCCACCACCCAGGCCAGGGTAGGCTCTGATCCCATATTAGGTGCCACATACAATAGCAGAGCTAGTCAGGAAGGAGGTACAACCCTGTGCAACTTCTGAGCTTCCCAGAGTCCCTCCTTGTACTGATTTCTCAGCAAGCCTGAGAACCTCTACATTTGTTGGAGACTCTGCAAGAAAAAGGTTTGTCCCCAAAGGAATGTATTTCATATGCAAAATCAGTTTAAAGAGATCTTTTAAAAGTGCTTAAAATAAGAGTTCTGTAAAAACTCAGGCTAGAACAGTGTTCTTATGTTTAACACAACTGATTGGGGAGCTACATTCTTGCCTTCCTCAGCTATCCCATTTGTTTGCCTTGCACTGCCAGCAAGATATTTACCATCCCTGAGCCCTGATCTCCTCAGCTTTAAAACTAAAGCAATTCAAGCTTTTCTTAGTGCTATGGCAGCAAACAGTTGTACAGCAGACCCCACACAAAACAAAAATGAAGGAAGTTATGATGAATTGGCATTTTACCTCAATTCTTAGCTGGCAAACGTCAGCAGGACTGTTGCTGGTAGAGTGGCACCATGTATCTCAGCCAGTACCCAGTTCTAGGAGCTGCAAGCCAGGGCAGTCCTGCTGTTCCAGGGTAGCTCTGAACCAGATTGTCTGAGGGTTTCAGCACCTTTACAATAAAGTTGCCTCAAAGAAAGTTTCCCACAGAAAGTAGTTATGGCAGAAGCACAGATAGATAGATAATGTAGGAGCTTAAACATAGCATTAGCAAAAATCCATGGATCCAACTGTAAGTACAAATGAAGAGCATCTGTTGAGTCTTCTAACTGACTGAGTTTACAGCCTTTCCAAGGAACCAGTCCTTGTTGGTAAATCAGTTAAAGTCCAGCTCATACCCGAGGATATACAGAGCATGCCAGAACATAGTCCCATTTTGGTTGCAGTGGGAAAAAACTAGCATCTCTCTTAACTAGTGAGATTTCTAGAACATTACTCTCCTTCAATAAAGACCAAAACTGGCAATATGAGTGGATGCTTCTCAAAATAATGACTTCATGAACTGATGACAAGGTGGGACTGCTGTGCCCCACAAATGCATGTGGGCTTTAAAAGCACGAGAAGGCATGGGCGTGGGCACAGGCACCACCACATGGAAGTCAGAAGCTTCCTAACAGCAATATTGCAGTAAATGTAACACCCTTTCCTTGAAGCAGCAGAAAGTCAATATCCTGTTTGGAATCTGTCTGAGGAAACAAGGTTAATTCACTTTTGTGAAAAATGTCATAGTGTCCTCATTGAGCAAGCCATTACAAAGTTTTACTGTTGCACCAGCCATTCAACTGAGCTATACAAGTGGTAACATGTATAGAAAAGTCATACCAGGTCATGTCAGTGGTTGTGGAGTACCTTTCACACGTGACTATCTCTGTGATTTACCAAGGAAATCATCTACCCTTACCCCCATCAGAAATAAAGGTAAAACTTTCGTTGTCTGAGCAAGATAATTCCCTATGTGAGTTCAGCCTCACAACACCTCTTATATGTAGTGACATCAACCAACAAAATTTTCACAAAAGGATGCATAAACTCAACTCCCACATCTATGACTGTTACTAAGCAAAATAAATCATTTAATTTTCAATGGTTATTAACAAGGTTCAACCTTGGGCCAAGACTTCTCCTGGGTATACTGGCCTTCATGATTTTTGACTGACATTTCATGCCCTCTCCTCTCCACCTGCTTGATCTCACAAAGCCAGAAGAGCCACAAGCAACTGGATCCTACTCTGTTTCCTGCATCACTCTCATGACTGTCAAAACAGTGCTGGCGGCAATATCGTTAATTCTTCGCTAGGATCAATAAGCCAGCAGGAATTCAGCTTGACCTTCAGATCTATGTGTGTTTATGGTTAGAATAACTTGCATTGTGTTATTTCTTTGGGCCCGAGCCTGTCGGCTGCAGCACTCTAAGTAGAACAAGGTTGGGAAACCCAGCTGGTGCCTGTGCAGAGCTGTCCGCCCATGGGGCTGCTCAGCACCCCGGTCGTGCTGCCCAAACCATGAGGTGGGGACAGGAGTTTCTAGCAAGGGAAAAAGAGCGTAATAGAGTTCAGCAGAGGCAGGGATATTCTTGGTAGTCCTCATCATGTTCTGTTTTTCCCCTTGCATCATTCCCCTGAGCAGAAAAAAAAAAAAGAAAATCAAAAAAACCCAGTAAATTCGTCTGCTCTCTCCACTTGAATCCTCCACTGGCACCAGGAGACATAATTTAAGAGTCTCTTGCCTTGTGCTTGGTAAATTGGGCCCATTATACAACTCTCTGTCTGTATGTATCACCTTACATATAGAGTACATATTGATGAAGGGGGATTTTTGCACGCTGAATAACATCCATATGTTACCCAGGAGATATTTCCTGTTCTCAGTGCTGCTGTGTCATTAATTTTCCTGCTTGTTTTGCCTGTTTATCTCTCAGGCTGAAGTGTCTAGAACTATGAAAGCCACAGCCAAGAAAACGTCAGTAATATAAACATCATCAATATTTATGACGGACACCAGGAGAAAATATTCCACGATGCAATGCCTTGGTTTCCACGTAGCTCGGTTATGGCTAGGATGCCTCAGAGAGCTATTCTGCTTCGTCTCGCTTCCATTTTCCTCCCAGCAGCAAGGGCACCTTGGAGCAACATGGATTTTCTGGCCTTTTAATGATCCCCTTGTCCGCCAGACTTCCTCCTTTCATAGCCCCCATGTGCTCCCTCCCCTCTCCCCCAGGGCTAGTTAATATGTGCCAAATCCTGACACCCTGAATGGTTTCCCAACGCCGACACTAATCACGTTTTTGGGAGCAGGTCAGCAGTGAAGGAGCTGAAATTCGTGTGAAAAAGTCCCCGGGATGGCCCCGGTGCCTCACACCTGCATGCCCTATTCATCTGCACTGTTTACACATTGTCATCCACAATTAATTCTTTCCAGGGACGCTCCACTGCCTGCCCTCCCGTTGCACAGGGACCCCATTCTGAGCTGTTGTGTCTGTTAAATTGAGCATGGGGTGCTGTGATTAAATTAAGTTTTGTGGCTTTCTCTCCCTCCCCTTCTCCTTTCTCTCTGTTAATAACGATGCCTGATGGAAGATTGCTGGCACTGGAGTAAAGAGGTAATTACAGGCACTAAAAGTAGGGGGAAAAAAGTTTATATTTGGAAGTGTGAATGGGGACATCTTTTCTGGCTAGCCAGTTGTGCCATCAGTGTGAGGTGGGAACCACAGCACCATGCAAAGCCCAGGGTATGAGGAGGAGAAGAGGGCACTGTGCAGGACGGTTTCCAATAGGACTGAGCGAAACAGCAGGCTTCAGATGTGAGAGAGCCTGTACCTTCTGGCCTGAACATGGATTTTCTTCAGCAAGTGGCATTCCCACCTTCTGCCATAGTACAGGAGGAGTGCATTCCCCACACAGCTGAGTTGGTACCTGTATGTGGTATGCACCAACAAAATGGCACTTTTGCCAAGACACTCTACCCCAGACCTCGTGAGAAGGAGAAGCTGGACTGGTGAAATACAGCTTTGTCCAGACCACTACCTCAATACCAGGGGCTTTTGCCAGAAAAGCTATTCATTTCAGTTACAAGTCTTGCTGCATGCCAGACAAATACAGGTAGGCCAGTCAGCGCTCAGCTTCAAATAATCCACAGGATACAATAGCACAAAAGCACCAGAGGCCCAAAGTATGCATTTTAGATGGTGGCCAAACGCATCAGGAGACTTCCCTGAGCTAAAGGACTATCAAATCATGTCCCCAACACTGACACACTGCTGCATTGTGGAGTAAAACACAGAGTAAGAGAGGCTCACTGGAGATGAGGAGGATGAAAACAAGGGAAAGGAACAGGAATTTGATCGAGTTCTGCAGCCTTCAAGTTTGTGAAACATCCATGAAATAGCCACAATTTTTTGCTAAGTGTTTTGCTTGTGCATGAAGCTGACAACTGTTTTTTATTACTGGGATGCTTGTGAAATCAAAAGAGCCATTTTTGCTCTGAAAAGAAACGTGCAACTCTCTGGGCAGGCAGAGTTGGGTGGATTTGGCTTTATGCCTTGAGTTCAGCCATTCACAGGACTCACTACCACAGTTCGGCTGCAGCCCGCTGGCACAGCACACTGAATGTCGGTACAGCAAGAAGAACAGAACTCAGACCCTTCTAGTCAGCCTGTGGACTAAAGCTAAGCTAAAGAGCCATATCTATTTGCTGTTTGCACTATGAGCTCATTTCACACACATAAAAAGGCCTGAGAATTGCCTTATCTCCTGAGGTCCCAATATTCTATTCATATATTAAAATAACAAAGTTTACTGGCTACAAGCACAGTCTTCTAAAGCTTGGAAAAGAGTCACCTCTCAAATTTATCCTATACAAAAATATCCCCCTTGCAAGAGAAAAATCTTCGTGTAAGCAATTAAAAAAACAGTCTCCTTATAAATACTGCTGTAAAATATTGTTGTATACACATATGAAATGTGCTGGAAAGCACATGCTACATCCCCCTCTAGTGCTGAACCACTACAGAATAACAACTTAATACAGCTAGTGATTTCTTCAGCTGAAGCATTGTTGTTTCTGCAGTCAGTAATCCATGATTAAGCCCCGTAAATGAGCCAAAAAGGTGGCTGCCATGCATGGAGACATCTTTACTGGATCTACAATTGACAGATTCACAGGCATAGATAGAAGCTTACAATAGTTAAGATTTTAACACTTCCTAAATACCAATGTGAATCCAGGACAATTTTGTTTTGTTTTGCAAGTCTATTCATTCCTGTACTGCCTCTGAAAACTAAGAAGCTGTGCACATCATACACCTGATCTACACTCATCCTGTAGCATCAAAGTCCTTCTATGCTTTGTATAGAGCAGTATCCCAGGAGATTAGTCACTCCATGAGCACCAGTTACAGTTATTACTGTCCTGATCATCTTCCATCACAGCAGTAACAGTCCTGCAGACCTTACGCAGAGAAGCAGCCCATCAGCTTCCCGTAAGTTGCCTGTCTTGAGTCAGGCCAACCGGAGCAGCTTTCAGGGTATCCTGTTACATGAGCCCTTCTCAATGCCTGCGCCTATAGAAATAGACAGGTTCAACACTGAGGTGGTACACAACCAGCCCACGCTGCATGAGCCACCATCTGGGTCTCCAAGAAACCTGGCACCTCGGACAATGGTGCCAAACAATTCGGACCGTGTCTGTCATTTTTCAAGCATGCATGACCATATTGTATATCCCAGCCTCTCCTACACTCTAAAGAAGATCTCTTTGGGGGCTCAATCTCCACTTACCTTGAGTCCAGGTTATGAGCAGCAGAGGGAGGAAGCAGGACACAGAGAGTCAGGGAAAAGGATTGTTGGACCAGTGCTGGCTGAAACCATGTCCTCAGTTTACAGTGTCCAGAGAAGTAGCAGTGCTAGGAACACAGGCAGGAAGATTTCAGCGTGGCACCTGATCAGGCTAGACAGACATCAAGATTTACAGTCTACACGGTCAATAGACGTGGGCCTAACTAGTGGCCTAAACTGGATGTAGGAGCAGGGCAGCAACCAGAAGACTGGCATTGTTCTCCTGTTCCCAGACTTCCCCCCGCATAAATAACATCTCAGCCTGCCTGTACGTTTCTTCCAAAGCATACAAATTCTAGTAATAACCTTACACCTTTTCTTCCAGGTGATTAAAATCTATTTGAGTGTAGGACAGTGGAGCACAGGTCTTTATAATGGAAGTGTCCAGGCAGGGGAACAACCCTGCCTACAAAAATTTGAAGGGAAGGCTTATATTTAAATTCTTTTCCTGAACTAGAACTACTAGTACTACCAATAATATAATCATGACAAATCCTGCAAGCTGCATAATACCCTCTTCTCTCATTGAGACCAATGGGAGTGGGGGATGTTCAGCAAATTATACCACTTGCCCTGTTAATAAACAATTTGCAGAAGGATGCACATTTTTGAAGTGCTCTATGAACATGTATTAATCAATCATTAAATAATTAAGGTAATTCTCTGCTCTTCTTCTTCTCTAGCACTCCCAAGTTGATAGATGTTCCTATAGCAACCGAGCAGCACGACTGACAGCAGTGAGAATGCATTGCTTGGCAAGGCGACGCAAGTGAAGCATCTTTGCTCTGCAACCCTCCAAAAGTCATGCAGGGCAAGCGGAAGGGGGCTGCGAGAGGTGACGTGCAGGATGACAGTCTATGCAAATAGGTAAATGAAAGAGGAAGAAAAATAGAAACAAACGAGGTGGGGGGGGAAGGGGAAGAGAAATTAACCATGGTTCAGATTTCAAAGCCAGGCAAGAATAATTTTTGTAGCTAAGAATAGTTGCAATCCACCTTGGTCGCAGCCTTGCATAGTCCTTGCACACAGAGTCTGAAACTGCAGTTGGATGGGGGAGGGAGGCCAGCATTCACCATCCAGGAAATGCTGTTATCCAGGCCTCAGCTCCATCACCTTTATGGTCCCTTTGTGTCACCAGAAGCAAGTATTTAACAAAGGACTGGGCCCTCTGCTTTCACAGGACCCTTGCAGTTGTTTTGCAAATGAGATTGCTTGATCGGTGAGCAAAATCAGAGATCTTTTGAAGCCCTTCCACAGAAAAGGGGGAAGGGGTGTTTCAATTATCAATCTCAGTAAACAGCAGGACCTGCTTGGTCTCTTTAAGAGCTGGTTAGAATGAACCAAATCAACTTTTGGATCTACTTTTGTGTAAAAATTCTTCAAAAATTCCCAGGAAGATCCATCAGATGTTTCCAGAAAAGAACAGGGTCTGCTGATGTCCTAACTGAAACTCCTCTCCTTCTTTGTTCTTACTCTTGAGGTTTTTCTCCCTAATTCCCACCCTGGGACAGCAGAGTCAGAGGCTGCCTTCACTTTATCCAGCCACTTGAGCAGGTGGACAGGGGTCTTTAGTGTGTCACATAGATATGTGCTTTGGGGGAATCTACCTGACTAACATTAGAGAGCAACATTAACACTAAGTCCAGGAAAACAGTCTAGAGTCCTTGGGAGGCTTGCTGATGCAGATCATGTCAACACCTTTTCTTTTTTTTTTTTTTTTTGGGGGGGGGGAGGTGGTCAGAAAATATACCTTCTACAAAACCAAAAGTGCCTGTGGGAAAGTGATAATACTACTAAAAAGAAATTATGTTTTGCTGGAGGCAAATGGGAACAAAGTGCTTTGATTAAACTGCCCTCAAAATTTTATTTTAGTTGAGTTCAGCATTGAAATGAGCTTTCCCAAAAAGGCCTCTATTTTTTTCCTGTGTATGTGGCCTTGTGGCTGAGCTACATTCACTAAGAACAGCGTGGACTTTGCCCAAGCCTTATGGGAGCTGGGCAAAGCTCCCAGGGAGCACAGCCCAGAAGAGAGAGAGGGACCCAAACCCAGGAAATGCACTGCCTACTTTAATGTTAAGCAGACTTGAAACAAAACCTTTCATGTCAGTTCAACAAATTGAAACAAAACATTCCTACCTCAGAAATGTCAAAATGCTTCACTTTGATCCAAAAAAATGTCAAAACAAAACGTGTAGACCTTTCTGAATACAACTGCCTTAATTCCAGGAAACATTTTTTCTCCTATTTTTGTCCCAATTTGTTCTGTTCTGGAAAACAGAAGCCGAAGTTCGAAATTTCACTTAGCTCCACTTAGAACCATTTATCACGGGAGGGACCAATGTTCCTTACATATGTATGTGTGTGAGAGCTCTTGGTCTCTCTGAACTGGATTCACCATCCATGTAGATGCCAGACCTCCACGCCCATGACTAGAGGACACTCTTCATCAGTCCACAGGAGATCCCAAGTGTCTGGGCATACCCAGGGCAAGTGTGCTGTCAAACACAGCTGGTGGCTGCCCCCAAGGCAACCCTCAAACAGGATGTTTAGAGACGGCACAGACATCATTACTGTCACCACAGGTGTCGCACACAAACCAATTCCATTTAGAGCCCTCTTGCTTCAGTCAAGACAGATATGGGTTTTGATCTGAACTGTTTCAGGCCTAATAGTTTAGTGTTGACGTGAATGGCAAGGAACTAGTCTGAGTAATCCCCTGCTTTAGTGAGCAATGCTAAAAACTGCTGGTTGGAAAATAAGATGTTTGTGCATGGGAATCTCAGAAACAACTTTTGTACTTTTTTGACCAACGTTCTTAAAGTTGTAGCTGAAGATTGTAGATCCTGTCCCCTGAGTGCAGTTAAGAGCATGCTGATGCGGCTACTAGACAAAGGTGACACACTTCCAAATGTGCACTGCATGCTGAAGATGGATGCACAGGTCTATTTTTTGCATCAGTATGTGTAACCCTGCCACTGCATCTACTAACAGTTTGACTGTTTTGCATAAACCTGATTTACAGTGTTCTTGCCCTCCAGCTGAAGGCTGCAAGCACTACTATTTGTGTCACAGAAGCCTTGAAGCAAGTGCTCCTCCTCTGCCAATCCAACAGCTAAACCAGGGAGCAAAGTCCTTCGTGCACCTCCATTACCTTTTAGATTTTCCGTGTTTCCCATATACACAAGATAGCCCTCTGTTTCCCATAAGCCAAAAGACATCCTAAATCACCTTTGTGTGTTTGTTTCACATAGTCTTTCAGGGTTGATTTCCTCTCTATTATAGATCCTCCACACAAAGTTGCATGATGCAGGGTCCTATCCTGTGTGCACAGGGTGTGGTGTCAGCATCGGGTGCACTATCGCTCTTTGACACCGATGGGACAGTAACACACCCAGAATTTAGCCACCTCAACTTCAGTCCTCTGGATGAGACTGGCCAGGACATCTCCCGGGGGCTTTGTCCTTTTCTCCTGCCAGACTCTTGGCATTTATCATCTAGATTCTTTATTGCAACCCAGTCCTCCCCCAGTGCCTTTGCTAGGGAGAAGCTCTCCACATCCTGGCCTCTTCCTTATTGGGGGAAAAAAACTTGCAAATATTTCCCAATAGGCATTACTGCAAAAGGAGCAATTTCCAGCAGTCCTGGAGATATACTGTAGCACCAAGAGATAAATTTCTCTCATTTTGTATAAATAACCCCTAATAATTCATTCTGTAATCCTCTGATTCTGTCTAACTTTTTCAAACTCATACACTCTCCAAGCATGTAAAAATAAACTGCAGGAACAATTTGTATTGCATCTACAGCTAAACAAACTCTCTTGGGCTCCACTGTTACCCAAATAGTGCCCTCCAAGATTCATTCCCAGTGGGCTGGCGATAGATCAGCACTTACAGGCTCTCTCAGAGATTTGGATTTGATGCAGAATCAGTCTTACAGCTGAATCCTTGCAGTGTCTTCACAGGCCTCCTGCTAAAGCCTAAAAGCACATCCAGAAGGCCTTATCTATCATTAGGCTGTCCCGTGCTGGAAGACAAAGCTGATCTAAGATGGGCCTGCTTCCAGGTAGTGATTATTCCCACCTCCTAAAAACAGTTTGCAACAGTCTTGCCAATTGCTGGGATATATCCCTAAATACAAGAAGGTTTTCAGGCTTCAAAATAGGATGCAGTTGATTAAGAGATTTTCCTTTTAGGGATAAAAGTATAGTGATATTTCGTGGAAGCACTATATCACCTTTCAGAACCAAGGCATGTATTGTTTCAAAAATAAAGAATAACTGTAGAAACAGAGGAAATCAGCATGTAGGTTATGTTCCAAAAGTTTCCCCAGTGAAGCTTCAGGTCTAAGACGTGCTCTGTTGCCATCATTCCCCTTGAAGACTATTTCAAGGCTGTACTAATATGTTGCTCTTGAGTGTGGCTGTTACCATGGGCACATACATAAGCAAATAGGTCTTAATTATGTATATTACCCAATTTGGCACTTTGAGAGTGCTTCAGTGATGATTCTTCTGCTTGTCTGACAAATAACATGATTATTCAGTAAGCTGAATATGTTAAAATGCTGCATTTTGGTTCCGCGATAAGCAATTGTCTAGCTAACTGAAAGTGCTTATCATTTACAAAGACATAGCTAATATTAGCAACCAGATTCAATTTATTATACTTAATAAGCTAATAAATATGTTAAAGACTCTTTGTGTTATACTCAGTCAACGTTAAAAAGTACTTTATCATTAGCCACTGAAAATGAAATGGTCTCTTTTTTCTCTGGGATGAGAGCACTTTTAAAACTTCAGCTTATGATTATAAATTACAATGTGATTCACTTTAAAAATAGATTTTAAATTTGAGACATCTTTAGCTTTAAGCCTGAAAGCAAATTCTTTGTATATACCTAGGATTTACAGGGGAAGCAAAGACTTTTTCAGGAATATGACAAAAATAAGTTGGTGACGCTTGTGTGCAATACCTTCTGACAGTCTGATGCCCTCAATGCTTAAAAAAACGTAAAATTGCTCTTTCTACCTCTCTGGTACGATGCTCCCAGACACAGGCTAACCTAAGACTTCAAGCAGAAAACAAGACTTTCCCTGATGACACCCACTGAAAGAAGGAGATTGCCAGCAGAAAGATGGTGCGTAAGTAGCAACAGAGGCTGCAGAGGTGAACCTTGCTTTTGTCCATCTGTAGTAACAAGCTGGGATACTGCCAGACTTCTGTCAGTGTAAATTAAGTTTTCAGGGATGTCGATGATCCTACCTGTACTGCCTACAGCTTCTCACACACTGAATGTCTGCCATGGAGAGGGCATGCGAATTGATACTCTCTCTGCCTCTAAGCCACTCCTAAAGCTGCCTGGTTTGAGGATAGATGAAGGTCTCTCCATGCAGTTCATTCAGATCAAACTTTATCACTGTAAAAATCCAAGAATGATGATGAGACTAGCTCCTAAGGTCAAGGTGTTGATGCTTACGGACAGAAGGAGCTGACAACGCCTGACACAGGGTGGGGAAAGGAGGAATGTAGCAGCCACTTCTGACAGGCCTTAGGTGCCTGTCATTTATTGCACTTTTCTCCTCTGTCTTTCTTTAATCACATACTTTTCTCCTAAGCATATTTGAGGAAAGAACAAAGAAAGGTACCCTTGGAATTTTCCCCCATGCCATATTATTTTACCTTCTATCTCCATCTCACCCACACAGCCACCAGGAGAAGGCCACGCAGTATTCAGGAGAACCTGCCAATTTGAGCAGTCTCTTTTTTCTCCTATACTATGCACTCAATGGATAATGCAACAGAGCATCAGACGGTCAAAAGCACATCCTCTTCTGTGCTTTTCTTCCCCTGACACTTGAAGTCTGCAAGAGACAAATTGTGCCAAGTGTGGATTTAAGGTCATTGGTACAGGAACAGAGCTACTGCTGAACTGCAAAGGAACTGGTATAACAGAATAGGAAATTACCTAAGCTGTAAGGTAGCTAGTTAAAACTAACAGTAGAAATCCGGGTCTACCAGAGGCTGGTGACAACTGGATAAGATCATGGCAAGATAATTGAGGAAGTATCCAAGTGATGCCCAGAGGAGGGATCACCAATATAGGTACAAGTCATGGCAGATTGCATTCAGGGAAATTCCTCCAAAAACCCTGGAGAAGACTCATCGGTGGACCCAAATGCTGATTGGAAAGAAGATGAGGACCCTCAGTCTTTTCTGCCACAGTCTGGATGGCTGAAAGTGCCATAAGTCAATACTAGCTGACCACTGTCATCAGCAGAGATATCCTGCCCCACCACCAGTCAGGCAGTCTGCAAGAGCATGACTTCTCTGGTGTGACTCTGCTGGGTCACTGATGAGTGGAGGGGTGGTGAGCAGGCTCCAATGGGTCACTTTGTGGATGAGCCAGTATGATTTGTGTTTGTATGGCTGTATATACTACTGCTATAAGGGTTAGGTTGGATATTGTTTGTGCAATCAAATTAAATTGTTAATGCAATTAAAGCATTAGTAGTAGAACAGACAATTCTAGCTAGAATATTGTTTTATGTAATAAAGGATGGTATCATTCAATATTTGCCATGTGGGTTATCATCCAGTTCAACCATTGGTCTCTGCAAGCAGATCTTTAAGTTCCCAGGCTTTAGTTGCCATGGGACACTGGGCACCACAACACTAAGTATGGCCTTCCTCTACCTCCCCTAACTCCCATATCATTAAAAATATTTAAACTCTTGTCCCATGGTGCCCAGGTATTGGAAGGCACCTGGTAAGTCTCACCTTTAACTACCCAGTCTGCTGTGCTGGAACAGCAGCACTACAGATCCTGTCTGTGGGCTGCTGCCTGCTCCCACTGAGCTGAATCTCTAGGTGTTTTGCAAGGGGGACAGGCTAGCCAGGAGTGGCCTGTCCAAATCCCTCAGCTCTGCTGAAATTTCCAGGGGCACAGTAGGGAGCCACAAGCTAATCAGCAGTGCCCTGCCATAGGTCAGCACACTGAGCTATCTGTATTTACCCTTTTTTGTCATTTTCCATCAGCCTTCATTTTCTTCCAGATCTCTTTGGTGTACCAATTAATCCAGAGGGTTTTCATTTACTCAGGCTATCCAAAGCAGCAATACACTAATACCCCCCACAATCACTGCCAACAGCTCATAATACATTTTAACTGCTCCTTTGGCCTTTGATGTGTTGGCCTTCTGGGCAACGTTATCATTACCCTTTATATACCTCCGTAGGTGAATGCAGTGTTGTACAATGGTTTGCATATGCTAAGTGCAAGCCAGTGTTCATTTGTGTCTGCAATAAAGTGCATTGTCCTAAGAATCAGGCAAGAATTGTGCCCACCTTGCTAATAAAACTTTGAACATGCTGCTGACCCAGAATGAACAACAACAACATCCTGGGCACTGGAGATCTTATTTTCAAAATGGATGAGTAAATATAATAAGGAACAGGACAAAAGAAAAGCAGCACTTACCTGGGGAGAAATGCTGTGATAGGAAACATTAATGTTTCCTGAAAGTGTGGACTCCCTGTTAATGTAATTAGTGCCTTGCACACATGAATAAGATATAAATAAAAACATTGTTCTAGCTGAAGCATTGGGTAGAGCTAAATTTAGGAAACTATAATGGATTCAACTATAGCAATTTTAGAGAACTGGGGTGGGTAGAGTCCTGGGATGGGGCATCCTTCACAACATTTGAGTCACTTTGTTTTTTTCAGAACTGCCTTGATGGAAATAGTTATAATTCTGCTTTTCACAGAACATGAACCTACACATAGTGTCGAGTTGTCAATATGCAAGGACGCTCAGCCCAACTAGGAAACTATGAAAACATTCAAAGGCCTGAAAGCTTAGTCTGAGATCATACAAGTTAGTCCAGGTTGTTTTACAATGGCCATGTGGTTTACAGGCATTTACAGTAGGTGGGAAAGTGCAGAAATAAGCTCCCTATAATAAGATATTTTTGTAGAAAAATGATAGAGTACATTAACAGGGGTGTGTGGAACAGTGATAGATGAAGACATTTCTATATAGAGTTGTCAGAGTCAGCATGAGAAAGACATCTGCCTCTGGCAGTGTATCACGGAGCCCTCCCAGCAAGGGAAGAGACCCTGGTGAGGCTCTAGTCTCTAATCTTTTGGTCTTATATCCTCTGAGGAAAGGTGATAAATAACAGCCCCAATCTGCATGGTCATCCAATACCTGCATAACAAAATCATTGCCCAGCATCTACCCAGTGGGTTTATTTTTTATTTTATAATTCAGCCCTTCCTAGGGCTACTTTGGAGAGTTTGATCAAAACTATAATTTTGAATGAAGAGGAGCAGCCAAAGCATAATTTCCCTATTGCAGGCATCATTCTGCAAAGGAAGAACATTGTGCTGGGCTATGCCCACAAACCTAAGAGAAAGGTTTAGTGAGCATGGCCAGCCTCCAAAACTTACAACTCTGGAAGGGGCTGACACTGGCCGGGACTACCCCAAAAAATTTGGGGAGGGCAAAAGGGAAAGGGACTACTTATAGTATGTTGCTGCATCAGTCTATAACTGAGGAATGATTTGTTCCTTGCTCACACTTAAAGCATTAGGAGAAAGAGCACAAAAAGGAGTTATTACAACCAGTCCCAGGGGAGGCTGAAGCAATCTAGCGCTGTTGAAATGGTAGCCTTAGGGACAGAAAATGGAAGCGAGTCTCAGAGAATGAAATGAAAAAAAGGCAAACATCCCTCATCAAGTTATGGCAAAGTCAAACAGTGGGCTTGGCCTGTACCCACAGAGGCAGATTCAGGAAGACCTACAGCTTTATGTAAATGGAAGAGATTTCTGAGTCACCCCTTCACATCCTGACTTCTTACCCTGTGAGCCAGGCAACAGTTCCAGCCACATTGCCTTAGGAGAGAGTCTATATTTTATGATGGCTCTTCCTTATCCTTTTCCTACTCAACACAGAGTTGAGAAATATAGTTCTTCTGCCAGGTGCCAACAGCAGCAATAAATATTCAGCTTAAAGCTGCGTAAGAGATTCTTAGTAAAATAAATTGAAGGATCATGTCCCAACCCAGGGCTCTTTCCTACTTCTCACATTGACAAACTGAAATATAACTACTCTAATCACCTTCTTAGTGATTCATCCTATGTGGCTCTTCTTCACTTGCATTTAAATCAGGAGTCCACAGAAGACAGATAATACCCGTTCTTTGGGGGAAGGGAAGGAAGAAGAGGACTGGGGGGGGGGGGGAAGGGTATGTGTTGCTCAGCCAAGAAGAGCTTTCCCTGTCTCAGCACTCCAAGTTCTCCTTGCCTAACTCATGTTCAGGCATTGCCACTCTGCCCACCTTTCTGAAAATGACCCGTGGGGACATGCCTTGCCTGTCATCCTGCTCTCGTATGGGGAGAGCCAAAGGCAATGCTGCTGTGGCAATGCTGTGAGCCACCACTGGAGCTGCAGGAAGGTGAGTGGACCCCCACAAGCAAAGGCTTTCTGGCTTCATCACCCTGGCCAGGAGCAAGGCCCCACTTAATTAAGTCTAAGTGCCAGTCCCAAACCAGGACCTAAGCCAGCTAGCCATGGGGTCTCCTTCCCTCTGGGGCATCTCACATCTTTCTTACCTTCCTCCAAGGATATTGTCACAGTAACAAGCTATTCTCCAGCACCTCCTTGCAGGGAGACGATTTCCAAGTAAGACGAGCACCTGGAAGGTCTCCCTGCATGGGCCAAGGGCAGCCTCACTCCCAGGGAGGGAGCACGAGCTTTCAGCCTGGTGGCTTTGGGCCATTATTTCAAGCAGTATTTTGGACACACAACCTGAACAATAGACAGCCACGATGAAGCAGCTAGAGACCTCGGTGCTTTTGACAACGTGGCAGAAAATACTGTCGCAGAGTACAACCCTTGCTCACAAAATAACAGACCCCAGAGAGTTCATTGTGAAGTAGCTGCTGACATGCAAAGCTAGCACTGAAAAATATAAAGCAAGCTTTCTAAAAATATAAAAGAGCACTGCCTGCGGGAGAGCAGCTCAGGGCAGGAGAAGCAGAGCAAAGAGCCTGGCTTTGTCACCACATCTCTGTATGATTTTCAAGAAGTCACTTTGCCTTTTGGTGCCTCAGTTTCCCTGCCCCTCAGAAAGCAGTGTTACCCAATGGGTGAGGTGGCCCAGCTCAGAGAAATACTTTGGGATCCTGGGACTCCTAAGAGGCTAAAACCTGACTTCAGGCTGTGACCATGCCATGCAAATAAGCCTCAGAAAGGAAGAGCCACTTCTCCTAATTAGCCCTCAGGGGAAATCACATCCTTCTAGCAAATTTTGCAAGTAGAAGATAATTCTCCAAGCAAAGCCACAGGTTTCCAAAGTAAGAGCCACACAGCTTGACTACATTTCAGTCAAGGAGAACTAGGGTTGCTGTCCCTGATAAATTCCCCAGGCTCTTCCCTCAAGGGACTTTAAGACCTTGGGGAAGATGCTGCTAAATCAAGACCTTAGGAGGGCTGAAGCTTGCAGCCAGATGCACCTGCATTTAACGGCCTTGCAGGACAGCATTCAGCCTTCTAGGCAGACACTGCCACGGCTGCCTCCAGCTGCCCTGCCCAAATACTCAGCGATCAGAACTCGAGTGAGTTCCCCTGCCATGGCTGGCTGCAGAAAAGATCAGCCAAAAAGAGGGGCAGGCCAGGCCCAGACCCCACCTGCAATCACCAGGCTCTTGCTTTCAAACTCAGCAGCAGCCAGGGTCCCTTGGCTGGTCAGGTGCTCAGAGAGCCTTTTTCCCTCCCCTTTGGACCCTTTGCTTCACTGTGCTGCACAAAGAAATAAATCCCACCACAGAGAGCAGCTTCATGTCCAGCTCTGATGGAGGCTTGTGCACGGGAGAGAAGCTGGGTCCCTGCAAGCTTTTCAGCAGGAAGACCATGGATCAATCCTGCCATCGCTCTCCCAAGGCAGGAAAGAAATAACGCTGCACCCAGAAATCCACTCCAAAAATCTTCTCACAGGTCCCCCAAGCAGGTGCAGATAACTCAGTTTGCATCGGGCCCAGGGCCCTGCCATCTGGAAATGCTGCTGGTGGGTTCTGTGCAGGGAGGCACAACGCAGAAAGACCATTCAGTCTGCAGCACAGGAAGGGTTAAAGTAACTGGTAGGCGTAGTTCTCAGCAGAAAAGCATGATCTGGGCAAAGAAAAGCATCCTTTCCAGCACTGCCAACCCCACATACTCAAAAATTAAGTGTCAGGCTCCAGAGAATCGTGGCTTAAAAATCACAAGGGTTTTTGTTCTGGTTTTAAAAGAAAATTATAAATGTTTGTGCTTTTCCTAATTGCACTCTGGTTTCTTGAACTTTATGATGCACTTAGATTGCATTTTCAAACTTTTCTCCAAATCCCTGAAGGCTACAAACTTTTACATTTTTATTGTAAAATAAAGTTGAGAACCTCACCTAATGCCTAGAGCTTTGGGGCAAATAGCAAAGATCAAAAGACTTATGCTAAAAAGCAAGAAAATAGGAAACATTAGAGATCTCAAGAATGAGAAACCTGCAATATATATGTTTCTTACCACTTTTTCCCCTAGTGTTATGCAAAAAATCTTTTAGAAGTTATTTTGCTGTTTAAAAAACATCTAATTGCTTAAGTGAATTTTTGACAACTTTAAGAGCAGATCTTCAATAAGATTCTGCTTCAGAGACCAAAGTTGCTTGCAGTCATGGGGCACAAAAAACTAAAACTGAGGCTGTTGTCCCAGGCTAAGGGATAGAGAAGCCCAGTGTTTCCAAGAGCATGTTGTGAGCTCTGGATCGCTGTTTATGGAGCAGAGAAACTTGGGAAATATTATCCAAGGTCAAATCCAGACTTGACCTCCAGTCTTTAGCTTGATCCACGCTGCCTTTGGAGAACAGAAACTTATTGCCAAAAAGGGGCAGCTGAGTGCCATCCAACTAACTTTGTTCATTTCCCAAACTGCTGAGAGAGCTGCCATACATCTTTCTGGGGATTCCTATCTTACAGGTGCAGACGAAGTGTGATAAATGTACCAGTCTGTAAAGCACTCAGCGATCCTCCAAGATTAAAGGCCAGTCTGAGTGTAGACTCACTATCAAG
This sequence comes from Rhea pennata, assembly GCF_028389875.1. Lineage (NCBI taxonomy): Eukaryota > Metazoa > Chordata > Aves > Rheiformes > Rheidae > Rhea > Rhea pennata. The sequence continues at coordinate 13,056,423 of NC_084667.1, read as the reverse complement.
CCTCTTGAAAGGCTCTGGCTTGTTACAATCTGGTTATTGATTACTGCCTGTAAAAGGATGTGCTATGCTCTTTTGCACTGATCTCTTTAGGTATATTTACCAAAAAACTTCCTGAAGCAGCCTCCTGTAGAGACAGTGACTTCCTTTGTTTGCTGTCAGAATGAACAAATGGAAATGAAAGTACGTTCCTAATAACTGTGCCCTTCTACTGTAATTAAAGCTAGACAAAAGCATTGCATTAGTGGATTTGGCTCACTGTTGCCTGGGTCCTTGGACAAGACCTAGCACAGCGGGGTCATGGCAGGAGCAGCAGTAACAAAAAGATAACAGCACCTGGTTCATCTGTGGAACTCAAAGCCACCAGATTTCCTTCAGCCCAGAAATGCAGCAGAACATATGGGAGGACAAGGAATCCATTTGAATAATCAGAGGATCCAACAGGGTTTGATAGGCACCAGCATATAACCTACATGTCTATTAACGGGAGCAGGAAGAAGTTTCTTCCACCAGCAGATTATTCCATAACTGTTGGCTAAGGATTCACTTTCCTCAGTTTTCAAAATAATTCACTATGGCCAGTTTCAGAGACAGGAAAGAGGATGGATATGTCTTATGGCTTTAATATAGTAGAGCAATTGCTAAATGAGTGATAAAAATGCATGTGATAAAGCAGGCCCAAGTTCATCCAGCTTTTGAACTCACCAGCAAGTAAGCAGAAGTGGGGTTGGCAGCCACAGGAATGCAGGTTTCCTGGCACACAAACTGTGAACCAGCCACCCATAAGCGCTGTCTCAGGGGAAGTTCAGCTCAAGTGGGCCTAGAGAGCTGGAAAAGGTGAAGATGGATGGTAATGGGCAAAGGTAAGCAAATTTTTTTCAACAGTCCACATGCAGTTGTCATGGTCCATCTGCAGAAAGGCCAACAACTCAGTTCAGGCAGAGATGTTAGCAGGATGGTGCATACCAGCTCCCAGGATGCTGGGGACCCTGAGACCTCTTGGACTGAAGGACACCCCCAGAGCCGGTCACACTGTGCTCCTAGCTTTCCCATCACTGCTTCAAGGCACAGCAAAGCTTAGTATCAGATGCTTCCTGTCCTCCAGGGTCTTTATCCTCACCACGCCACCAGGAAGCAAAATGTGCCTTTAGTGCCTGCCTATAGAGCTGGGACAGAGGCAGAAATTCGCATGTCTGTGTCCTGCACCAAGGGCAAAACAAGGAAACGGGTCCCATTCAGTAAATGAGCACCATAACCCCCTGTATGTCCTGCCCCTTCAGTTTGAGCTAGAATCCTATCATAATGTGTATCAGTTCAAGAAAAACAGAACAGATGTAGGGAAAAAAGAGCAAATGTCCTCCAAAATCTAAAATAAGAAGCAGTGACATAACCATGTCACTGAACACTCAAAAAGTTTGTACTGTACACAAACAAGTGAGGGTATCCAAGTATTTCTTTACACCTAGTGTTTATTTATTATTACTCCACTGATTGATTGCTGTTCGTGTGACAGCTTGGCCAATAGCCCAGGACTGACCCAGGAATGGCCAGACTTCAAACATGCCTTAGGATATGGTTTCAGATTGCAGGTTTCAGCTGCCGGGCTGCTTGCAAAGGCATTGCTGTCTCCTGTGCCCCCTCCCGGCACTGCTCCAGGCTGGCACAGCTCCGTGTGCTGCACCAGGAGCTGGGCTGGCACACCGGCCTTTCTGCAGCTGCCACAAAAGTGGAAGCTTTTTTTTTTTTTTTTTTTTTTTATGTTTTTGTAGGGGAGAACGCTTCAGGCAGTCTTGTGGCTGAATGCCGCTTTCTGACGGCCTGGCCTTAAGGTGTGCTGAAGAGCAGCAGCTTCCTAGCTGGGAGAGCAAAGCCCTGGCAGTGGGGGAGCCTTGTGAAAAGAAGGTGCCAGGGTGCTGGTGGGGGTTTGCAGGGCACTGGGGCAGGAAGCCTTGCACTACGGCTATGTAAGACTCTTTGGATTTCAGCCTGTTCTTGTTTCAGCATGACAATCAGAACTGTGCACAGCAAAAATGTGGGGCAGAGCTTACGGAGTCCCACCATAATAACAGGAAAGACCCAAACTTCGTTTCTGCTGTGGCCACTCCTCCAATTCTGGGCACGTTTGGATATGCACTTTTTGCCTCGTATTGCCACAGCTGATCCTAGTTTATATTACTGCATCTCTCTCTCCCTCTAACCCTGCAATATCACGTCATTCGCTTACCTATTTCAACTCTCGTGGTGATTCTGCTGCCACCTCAGCGGCCTGGCAGACCAGCCACAGTGTGTTTGTGGCATGCAGGGAAGCAGTGCCGCTTTCATCCGTCAGAAAGAAGTGATAAGCACACACCCCACTCTCTCGAGGCAGCATCCCTAGAGTCTGCTCTGCCCCTGGAGCCCCACATTTCTGATGGGGGCAGAGAAAGCATATGAAATTGTTGGTGCAGGAGAAAGGCTTTCTCAGGGGTCAGTTGTTGCAAGCATTGCTGACCTTCCTCTCTATTAAGCCTAGAAGAGATTGAGTGTATAAAGCTTTCTGTTATGGGTTAGCATAAAGAAGTCAAAGGTGGGGCTCAGAGAGCTGTGGTGGGGGTGTCCCAGCAGGACAAGGAGAAAGCATGGCTTTGTACAAACAAGCACTGGAGAGCATCTTCTTGGAAGAAACAGCACATCTCCAGCTTTAGTGGGCCTAGAGAGCTGGAAGACAGATGGTCTATCAACTAGTTTTAGCCTGTCTCTGAGACAATAGGCCAGCCAAACTGTTGTTCTTCCTATCAGACAAAATACAGTGTGGCAAATGTCCTGTGATCTGTTTGGCAGAGTTACAAAGGGTCCTCACCAGCTTTCCCAGAGCTCTTCGGAGTATTGTGGCCTGTCACAGTATACCACTGGGGACAGCTAGAACCATCAAAGACTTGCTGCTAAAACTAGGTGTGCTGGAGGGCTCAGCTTTTGTAACCAGGACACCCAATATATTTTTCTTAGTCCTTTGCTATCTTTTTTTTTCCCTAGTCTCAAGGAAGCTGCAAGATGAAGAAATACGAAGTGGAAGACAAAAACACTCTATCTGACATTCAGCAGGAGTCGGGGCGCTCTATGTAGCCTGATGTGCTGGGAAAGATGGTGGCTGAGGACATCACAGCGGTCCACAGAGTAGTGGAGTAGAGCATCCACAGAGACCTGTTAGCACCAGGCTTTGCTGGCAACCCGTGTAGGAGGAGTGTGGGCTACTCTCCCACAGTGCTGCGTGCAAGCTGCATGGGAAAACTCCCCAGCTGTCCCACTGACCCTTCACATGAAGGCACTGAGTTGGAGAGGCAAGGCCAACCCTACTGCGCTGCTGTTGGAGCACATCACTTCAGAGTAAATCTCCTCTACACAGTCAGGCTCTTACACGCCTTTCAGGAGTTTCCCACACAGCCACTGGGAACTTATTGCTAAGATTAAACCTTGGCAGTCTGCATGTAGTTACCATGCCTTCCCCTTGACATGGAGATTTCTCTCTCTTATCAAGGCAATTTCGCTCCCCTTCAGATGAGTACTTGAGGGGCAGTGGGAGGGGAAAAGAGTGAGCGATGAGTCTGCCTTTTCAGAGGCATCCTTGTTCTCCCCTGGGGTTTGAGTAAGAGCCATAGATTCTTTCATTAATCCTTGTCTACTCTTGATTACCTTGTTTCTTACTTCCTGTTTTCCTAGCTGTCTCCTTTATTAAATCTGTATATTCATCAAGGAGAAAGAAGGACTAATTCATGTCACTGAGCAGTTTAAAGCTACAGAGCTAGAATTTAAACACAATCTACCCCAATAAAATCGTTACAATATGAACTTCATATGGATTAAACTCACTTACCTCACAAGCTTAAGGGCTCCATCACTGGAAGCTGGGCAAGGGATTAGGAAACCTTCTGCCACCCCGATCGAATGTCCTGAGCTTGTACCATAAAGATTTGCCATCTAATCCAGAGAAAATGCAACATTTCCTTTACAGATCACAACCCTCCATAGGTCAGAAAAACAGCAGGCAGGGTTTGCTTCTCATGTAAAATTAAGAGCAAAAATCAGAGCTATATGGATCGCATATAGACGTAAGGAAGCTCCTGGTCTGCCAACAGCATTCTACCAAACTTCCAAGGCAGCTTAAACTGTCAAATATTTATGAAGCTGTCTTTTACATCTGGTGCCTGAGGAAACCAAAGTCAAGATTAAGTAGATTACTAACTATGGAGTTAACAAGTGACTGCAACAGATGATAAACAGTATCTCTTTTCCCATTGGGAAAAATAAATATCACTAAAACGAATATCCTTCCTACACCCTGCTTCTTTGAAATTCCCTCCCACCCATGCATCTGCACTTTAAGTCAACCCACTTCAGCAACATGCAGACACCCTTCCCACGGGTATGGGTGGCAAAGCTGGAATCTCCTCTCAAAGCTGGTAACTCAGTGCTGCCCCACACAGTGTGGCTCCTCTTGCCACACACATCACCAGTCAGCAAGGAGCTTTCTGCCCCAGACTGCACACTGGTTCCAGCCAAGGAAAAATAGAGCCTTTGCCACTTACCAGCGTGCCGCACTAGCTGCTGCTGACCCTCCAGAGAAAAGTGAGCTGCTATTTCAGCGGTCAGAAATACTCTGCAGCCCGCATTTACTGACTGCAAAAATTGCCCTTCTGCAGAATCAGAACAATGTAAAATTCCTTAGAGTAGTAACATCACAGGAAGGATGGGAAGGGGCCCTTCTCCATGAGTCAGCACGCTGGAAGCAAGGCCTTTCATCACCTCATAATACCGAAGGGAAGACTCATTATAGAAATTAGGAGGAAGAGGTAACATTGAAATTTGAGGATATTTTATCACCATTTTCGTCTCAATGCCTATAGTATGCCTCAGTCTGTGGAGTGGCTTTTTTATTTCTTCACAGTTCCCGTTATTGCTTGAGGCATAAGCAAAGCCCACCTGACCAGCAAGCTCAAATTTAAAATGATTTCCCTAAAATGGAAAAGAGGCATAGGCGTAAGTTCATTTTTCACTGCTAACCAACTGAAACATGCTCAGGCTAACACTTCCAAGTGTTCTGTGGGCCGCCGTTTAAAATTAAGCCATCAGTAAAATCACAGGGGGATGTATTGTACCCTCCTCTGAGTGTTTAAAAGAAGTGTCACTAAACCAGACAGATGCTGGCGCTGTGTCTCAGCAGGCACTAATTTAGCCCATACGGAGTGCTCTTACATCATTTGTTCTGGGCAGAACTTAATTGCAGAATTAATTATTTTCCTATCAAACAAAATGGTAGAAGAGGGTAGTCATGGAATTTTAAGCCTGATGGATGCTAAATGGGATCTGAATAAATATAAACAACTTTGGCTTCTCACTGCACTCAGAACTGCTAAGAGACTTGTATTGCCAAGGCAGAGAGCCCACAAATGCCCAGCGGTGGAAGACTAGGGCACAGCCATGGCAAAGCCAGCCACCGGGAAAGCATCGGCACACGATCCTGGCCGCCCCACCGCAGAGCCACGGCAATTGGGTGATCCATTCTGGGGATGCCACACAGCAAACAGCTGGTTAGTGAATCACGTGTTGCACCATCATCCATCTCTGGCACGTCAGGGCACCTGCAAGAGGCTACAGCGGCATTGTGCCGACGCAGGAGGCGGTGGCAGCCAAGGGCATCACCATCCCGGCCACCAGCCAGGGCTGCACCCAGGACTCAGTCCTGCCCTGTCTTTCTTTCACTGTCTCTGTGCCTGTGATAGGAAGACAAGTGAATCATTCTGCAAGCTGATTTTTATAAACTGATGCTGCTGTTCTGCACAGTGTGCAGCAATCCCTCTTCACACAGGCACAGCTGAGCTGGGGAAACAGGGGCAGAGGCACGTAAGCATCTGAAGCCCCTTATTCCTGCTCCCCTGCTGCAGTCTCAGGGGTTCAGCTGCTCCCATGGTAGCACCAGAGGAGCTTTTGACCCTGCTGCAGGCTTCCAGCAAGAGCTGCTGAAATGACGAGGGCTGGAGGTTGCTTTCCAGCCACCCCTCATCCTGCAGGTCTGTCCTGCTCCAAGGACTTGCTGCAGACCTGTCCTTTCCCTGTGACAGTCCATGTGGCCACCCTCCAGCACAGAGCTGGCTCAACACAGCACTCAACGCAGAGGCATGGCCACACAGCAGGACCCAACATGGGGGAAAGGAGAGGAGAGGGCTGCCCTCACCCTGGCATCGGACCGCAACTGCCCTGACCCACTGTACATTGCAGTCCATCTGAACTACTTCAAGCCAAGTGGTGACTAGTTTGCCTGTCAAGACAAGTCTGTTCCATTTGTTCTCATTTCCTTCCATCTATCAGAATGGTATCAGACGTAAACAAATCTAAATGCCACCCTAAACACACAATTTTCCTTCGGACAAGCCAGACCAAACCACAGGCAACAGCTGCTAGTCACACAGCTTGGAAACCTACCCCCATACATTGAAATATAAACCCAGGGTAACCACTGCATTCAGAGCTCAAAAGGCTAAAGGGGAGGCACAAAACCAGGTTAGATTCTGCTTTAGTTATGACAGGGGTCACTGGACAAGAATTATGGCTCTGTTTTGAAGACCTAAGTGTACCAGGAGTTCAGTGGTGAGGCCAGATAGGTTGCATCCTCCGATGATGACAGAGATGGAAAACACAGATAGGAGAAAAACTGGCCTCAGGGAGCCACAATGGGAGCAAGCCCTGATGAAGAGCAGTTGTCCCTGTGGAAGCGTCCCTCTTGAAGCCGCCGAGAGCCACCTCAGCACAGTGCCAGCCACCTGGGCCTGGCTGCAGTGGTAACCCTGCCTCAGGGTAGCTTTTACACCCCTGGCTTCATCTAAGTAAGATGGGTACTGACCTGCTACCAGGATCCTCATGAGCAGTCAGACAATGCTGAACAACTAGGGGGAGAAAAAAAGAAGATAGAAGAATATAAACAAGGCTAGGGAGGACATTTCTGTTATCATCCAGGACAGCGCAAAGCAAAAATGAAGAGAAAGCACAGGCAGATTTCCTGCTGTGGGAGGAAAAGAAACATGTGTGTCGGTACCCAGGACAGAGTGTGCCAGTAAAGGCACACCACGACCACCGCATCGCAGCTGCAGCCAGGCCTGCGGGTAAGACCAATCTGCTGAAATAGGAGGAAAAGCATCTTCCACTGCACACCAGGGAAAGGGGCAGGAGAGGCAAGCACGAGAGAGCCAGTTGCCTCAAAAACACACAAGCAAAAGGAGCAAATTGATTGTTCCAGCATAACTGTGCAGCGAGAAAACCTTACCTGAGTGAAACATGGGCACCAGATGTCAAGGTCTTGTTTTGGATTGTGTGTCAACTTAGCATGAAATCTGGCACACATCAAGTCACTGCCAGTTGTGCTGGGTATGTCTGCTAAAGTATGGCCTTCAGGCAACAACTAGGGTGAGCTCCGTTGTGTTAAATTCCATAAAAACACAAAAGAAATTACAGTCCTAGCTGCAAACTGAAAACTCAGCTCCCCACTGTTAAAGTAGGCACATGAACCACTTCATGTTTATCTAGTAAATTTATGAAGTTGTATTTTGACTGACTCTTTTGGTGTCTTTAAAAATAAAGACCACAACACTTTTGAGCACTAACAAGAAGTTTGCAGACTTATACCAAATTATTTTCAATCCCTCCTTTAATGCTTTGGGCTTATTAAGCATCCTGTGATACACACTATGTTAGACAGTGTCTTTGAATTTGGGAGCATCCGAGTTTATAAAAAAGATCTAAGAGATTGCCCCTACAGGAAGACCTACTATTTTATGAAGTCTTTTAGCCTCGGTCTGGCCCTTGGCATGCAACCACTGCCCTCCAGTGGTGGAGCTGTGCAGGACCTCTCGCCAAGTTCCGTAGCGTTATAGAGCGTAAGGACACGGACCTTCGCGCAAGGCGGGGAAAGCTGCTTGGGTATATTTGAACTAAAAGCGAAAAAAAGGGAAAACGTTTAGGGAACAGTCAGAAACTTACCTTTTAAAGATGGAGTCCAAGAAATGGTCAAAGTAAAGAAGAAGCCTATATTGTCTCAGGATGAAGCTAGCCAGGTGTCCTCAGCCCTCTGCAGAAGAGCCGTCCTGCTTCCCTAGGGAGGAGGAGCAGAGTGGTGGCCCAGGCAGCGCCTGCCCTCAGCCCTGCCACCCCTCAGCATCACGGCTGTCCCCACGGGGCAAGCTGCCCGCAGACAGCTCCCAGGCAGCCCCAGGTCCGCAGCCGGCAGGTTCCTCCAGCCACGATCCTCAGCCCGACCCAGCTCCGGCCTCCACGAGCAGCTCTTTCAGAGCTGAGACGTTTGGCCATGTCTGAACACAGACACTCAGCCCTAGTACCTGTATAAAATGACTGGACATCCCCAGCATAAATCGGGGAAAAACAGGGATCATAATTTATTCCATTTCTCCCAGGGATTCTCTCTCTTGGTTCCTCTAGCATGTCCTGTTTTAGCTACTGGGACCTAGCAGGAACTTCTAAAGAGCATAAAATTGGCAGGCTTTTTTTTTTTTTTTTTTTTTTTTTTTTTTAATTATGAGGAACTTGAAACATTCTTCTGTAGTCCTGCAAAGACAAATGAGCAAATGAGGAGAGACAATAATATTGCCTTTGTAAAATCCTGCACGGTACTGACCTTTCTGGGGGAATTCCGTGGGCTGTAGAGGCAGACATTTTATAAGCAAATTAATTGTTGGACTTGACTCTTCTTGCATCTTCTGACAAAAATCAGTGTGTGGTTAAAAGGCATAGTCAAACACAGTGGAAACAAACATTTCCTTAGAAAGTTTGAGGCTCTTTTGGAATAAAACTGAAAGGAGGGAGAAAAATGCAGAAGGAATTGCCACAGACTTTGCTCATGCATTTTTTTTTTTTCACCAATTCTTATGGGCTTTGACCATGTGCTACTCTAATGGCATTTATTTGTGCCTCGAAATCTTGTATTTGCCTAAAGAAAAATAAAATACTTGCTGGACTTCAGGGCACCTCTTCCCACTTGCTTAGGCAGGACTCCAGAAATGAGGCTACACATTATCATCTGTCTCAAAACATTGCCTGCATATTATGGGGAGAGTGCATCTCTCCCAGCATGAGCAGCACGGTCCAAACAAACAGTGGAGCATTCAAAGGGTACATGAGAAACTGGCAGGCACAGACATGGAGACAAATGCAGAATTCTTGGTGTAGTTCTGTCCTGCTGCCTTTGCCTCCCTCCCACGGGGCTCTGGGCCCCGCTCCTCCCCAGCCCAATTGGGGATGCATGTGCTGGGCTCAAGAGCTGCTGTTGCTGCTTTTCCTGCGTGGCATCCAGCCTAGAAGACAAAGTTCCCAACTAAACAAGAGCAAGCAAGGACCAGGAAGAAAAGCTCCGACAATCCTGCCTGTATCCACTAATGCTTCGAGAGCAGCTGGGCTGGAAGGGTTGCTGCCCGCTGAGCTCTGACATGAATAGAAATGATGAATACATTACTGAAACAAGCAGAACAGAATTATAATGCTCTTTAGCAAAGGATTAAAGTCTAGCCATACTGCAGCAACTCCCCCCCTCCTCTAGTTAAAATCCTTTCCTAATTCTGTGCCAGAAGGAAAAAGTTAGCAGCCCTACAACAACACATACTCAGAGAATTTCACTGTCTAAAAGACTCTTCTAGACATAGGCTTATGTTCTGCAAGCAGAGGACAAAATTTTGCCAAGGGAAAAAGATCTTCTTGAATCAGGAGGACTGAAGAGTATTACTGCTCACCAATTTCAACTAGGAATGGATAGAGCAGCAAGTAATCTTACTGAAACCTCCTAAAGCTGTATTCACAGGCCTTTAAGGTAACAGTACTTTTTTCACTCTAGTTTAATGTGTCTGGGTTTGGGTGCTTCCGTAGAGCTCCACATCTGACCCTGGTGGTGGGCTCCAGTCAAATTGTTCTCTAAATGAATGCAAAGCCTGTAGAGGAGTCAGGGAGCACAGCATCTGTGGATGGGGCAGGCAGCATGCTGTTCCCTAGCATAGTGCATGCAGTGAAGCATGTCCTGCTGTACAGCCAGGTGACAGGAAGCAGCAAGGGGGAGCAGAAAGGGTCTCTTCAGCTTCTGCAGCTGTTGGATGAACGATCTTTGATAGCCACCTCTTTGGTCCCTCTTCCTGCCTCCATGCAAGTTGCCCCTCTTCTATTTCCTTGCTCACCAGAGACCTTCAGCCACGCTGTGACACGAAACTTTGCATTGAAAGCAGAAGGTAAGTACCAGTTGGGGCAGAGAGATGGCTAAAACCATCTGCTTGACCTTGCTCGGAGAGCTTGGGCCATGCCTGCACTGCTCACTGGATGACGGTGCAAGGTACCTCAGGCTGCACCATGCAGCCTTTGCACGTGCACTGTGCACAGTATGCAGCGAGCATTGCTTTGCACTGTAGGAGCTGTGCGGGGGCTCCTCCCACGCAGAACCTCGCCTCGACACCAAGGCAGGAATAATATTTTGAACATTGGTGAAGCTTAGAGAATACATTCTTGTGCAACCAAAAAATTGCTAGGCAGTGTCAAACAGTGCGTGTCTCTGTCCATATCCTGGCTTTGATAAGGATACTTACTGCGTCAGTAAGAGAGACATGAAAGCCCCTAACAGTTTAGCAGAGAAACTACTTGGCCATAGATGTAGTTTCTTCCTAGCCTTCCTGTTGAGAGATTGACTTATGGCCAGGAGCATAAGGATTTTCTAAGTCTTCTTAAAAAGAAAGTACCTGGGATGTATAATATTTTTAAACATTGCCTGTAGAGATATTTCATGGCCAAGAGTTCTGGTTCACTTTGCCTTGTATGAAGTGTCTCTCTCCATTGATTTTAAATGAGCCTCCCTCTCATTTTCACTGGCTATGCCCTTGTTCACACATGGTGAGAAGAGACCCTGAAGAGGCAAGAGACCAGAGTGGAAGTATAGGCAAGCTACACGAAGTATTACTAAAGTGAGCAGGGTTCATGTTTCATTGTTATGAAATTCAGATAGAAACTGGGCTTTGTGACGTTCTGTTGATCGACAATGTGAGTAGCAGAGATAGTTTGTTGTGATTCTATATACAAGGAGAATGCTTCAATATCCTAGGCAAGGAGTTTCCAAAAAGCATAAACAATAATCAACACAATCCCTCAAAACAGACTTCAGCTTCAACAGCTGCTAAATAAGAGTGGTAGCCTGAAGAAGGGAAGATGCAGACCACAGGCAGGAAAAGAGCTCATGTTTTGCTTGTATTTACTGAATTTTATTTGGATTTCTGAATCAATTCCTTCCTTACCTTGCCAGCCACTTACGGAAGAAGGGACCTCTAAACTCTTCAGCAGGATGAATAAGACCAAGGGAGACTTTGAGAGCCCAGAGCCTTGGAGTCCAGGTTGCAATCAGAGCACTTCTTTGACCAGCGCTGCACCACCATTTGCATTTGGCCAGCAGGCCTCAGACAAAGCCCTGAATGCGATCCTTATTGTGGTCCTCTTCATCATCATGGTATCTCTGGGGTGCACGATGGAGATAACCAAGATCACAACTCACCTCAGGAAACCCAAAGGGGTAGCAATTGCTGTAATGGCTCAATATGGTGTAATGCCTTTGACAGCATTTCTTTTGGCCAAGCTCTTCCAGCTAGGTACTATAGAATCCCTGGCCATCCTCATCTGTGGCTGTTGTCCGGGTGGAAACCTCTCAAACATCTTTAGCCTGGCACTGAAAGGAGATATGAACCTCAGGTAAGGAAAATTGAGCACATATACATTGTCCAGGCCAGTATAGCTGTATGATCAGTTCAGAAGCTAGTTTAATCAACATTAGCAGTCCTCAAGAAGCTAAACAAAGACTGAAATGTTAAGTCTAGAATATTTTTAAAGCACATATTGCTCAAACCAATTTGTCCCTGCTTTACATTAAAATGGAATTTATAGCTTTCTATGAAGTATGCAAGGTAAGTCACTCTTGACGAGATGGGTACTGGAGCACTTTTTCCACCTCTATACAGTAGTATATATGCCTAATGTCACCTCATTTCTCCACCATGCCAGTTACTGATATAGTTGGAGATTAGCTGCCATTGCACATAGACTGAGAGTGTTGTCTGAAGAAGCTGCATCCATGAGAAATGTAGAACTAGAAGTGGCTCTCATTCCAATAAACCATAGTGATATCCAGGCAGAAGTACTAACAGCTTTGGCATTTCTGAATTTCTGAAATACAAAATACCTGAAATTTCTGAAATACCTGTAACAAAGTTCCTTTCTGAGCTTATATTAGAACTTCTCTTCCTCCATCTCTATTCATATTAAATCCTTCTACAACCTGAGAGTAATGTTGAGAAAAGGTCAGTGACAGACTGGAAGGAGCAAGGTAAAGTTTTAGATTAAAATCATGTATCCAGGTTAGTAAGAAAATGAGCATATTCCACAAAAGTTGTTATTCTTTTACTGAAAGGTTCTTTCTTCTGCTCAGCATTGTAATGACCACATGTTCAACAGTCCTGGCAATTGGACTAATGCCTCTGCTTCTGTACCTTTATTCTGGAGGACTATATGAGGGTGATCTGGAGGGCAAGGTGCCATACAAAGGAATAATCACCTCCCTGGTCCTTATGCTAATTCCCTGTGCCATTGGCATCATCTTGAATGAGAAGAAACCACAGTACACTGGCTTTGTCATCAAGGTAAGAAGTATCCTGTGCCAGTCACCTTTCAGCCAAGGCTCTCAAGGAAGCTCACAAAACTAGAGGTATAGAGAAATTAACCTGTTTAAGGCATGCCACAAACCAATGAGAAGGCCGAGCACAGTACTCAAAACCATCACTTTAGTCCTTAAACAGTATTTGCCGATAGAGAGGTCCTCAACCTCTACTGGATGGGCAGCGTTTTGTCAGCAACCTCCTGCTTTGTTCTCTTCTGTTAACTTCAGTTTTAACTTTATTTTCTACTGCTACAAGCAGCACTAAAAACTGTAACCAAGCAGACCTAAGATACAAAAAAATCTCCCTGCTGCTGTCAGAGCTCTAACACTAGGCAAAAGACAAACTGCCAAAGCTTCTACTTAGAGTAATGAGATACCTATCCAGCCAAATCCACTAGATCACTAAACACCTGTTTAAGCCTGCAATCATCTCCCTACACTCTTTCTACATCTAGCATTTAAACAGCAAAAGGGAAATCTGGAGAACCAGGTAAACACTGCCTAACTCAACAGCTTCAACAGCAGTACCCAGGGAGCTGCTAACAACTTTGCAAACCTGTTTTTCATAGCTTTTCATTAAGCCTCCATGTCATCAGAAAAAACGGCACAAACCTTTGGGTGCCAGGACCCATACACCTGATAAAATGGTTTTAGAAGTAGCCAAACTCTAAGAAGCATGGGAACCCAGGACTGAGCCTAGAGCAGTTGTAGAAGGACCATAGCTCTTCATAGGTTCCTTTACTAAGCATATGGAAGTGATGACCAGATTTCTAAAAGAGGTATTCAGCAAGAAGGCAACCTATACTGTCCCAGCTGACTGTTGGCTCTTTTTCCTTTCTGCTAACACCATCTTTGTATTTCTCTTCTCCAGAAGAGGGAAGGGGTACAGTTGCTATAAATAAACAGCCAGAGAACTCCGTCTAAACTGGACTCCAAGTGGAGGGAGAGGCACGAGAGTTAGGTATTCTGCCTCCCAAAATTACCTAGGTACTTCATCTGCTGATGGTCTGAACTACATGACCTGAAAACACAGTTACCACATTGCATGCCTGCTGTAGGCAGGTTCTACCTGTCAATAACAGTTTCCTCCCCAACTACCTTAGGTGAAAGCTATGTCATACTCAACCAACAGAGACCTGGGCAGAGTGACATATAGTCATTCTGCCTGAGAAACAAGTGGCTGGTGGAGCAAACATCAAAAAATACTGGTCAGGCTTTTGCATGTGTCATCTTGGGATGTGCCAAAAAGATTGTTATTTAAGGTCTCTCTAGGTAACACCTCAAGATTGCTAAGGAAGCTGAAACGTCTAACAGCATTAGTCTCTTCTTGATTACTTGCTAACATTTAAGTCCATAAAAGGCACCTATGCACCACAGTGGATCTCTCACTATATACTTACGTATGTGATAGGTGGAAGGGGACATAGCTGCTTCCAACAGTTGAGACTCTTTTTGATGAGGATTTTTGTTTTGTCCATGTCTTGAACACTTTCATTTTAGACAGGGATCGCTGCGCTTCTGCTATCATCTGTTGCAATAATCGTTCTGTCTGTCAACAATGTTGGAAGCAGTATCACGGCCACTTTCTCACCAGCGCTCCTGGTATCTTCTGCCTTGATGCCTTTTATTGGATTCCTGCTGGGCTACATTCTCTCTGCAGTCTTCAAGCTTAATGATCGGTATGTTCTTCCACTCCCCTCCTTGCCAGAATAAATATAGAATAACGGGAGCTCTGGTATACAGAGCAATATTGAATACATCGATTTCAGCAAGGAGGTGCTTTCATAAAATGAACACTGACTGTAGTCTCCCAGAACGAGCTCTGTAAGTATGAGCAGATACACTGCAAACTGCAATACTCTTACACTGTGAATGAGGAGAGAAATGAATTCAATCTCTGCTTCCTGCTTGGCTCAGCAAAGAGTGGGGAGGAAACATTTCTCTAGAGCATGTACCTGATCACCACAAGAGGGGTGGAAGTCCATTATGCAAGCTCACTGGACAAGGTGAGGATGGTTTGACTTAAGGTCACTAGCCACCCATAAAGTATATATTACCAGCCTCGGTTTTCAGCAGTGAATTAGGAGAAAGAGGAGAATGAACTGTGCCAAACAAAAAGTAGGGGAAAAAAGAATTAGGTAATGCCAACAGAGACTGAACCTCAAGGGACAAAATTATTCCTCTGATGATAATTACATCAAATTAATCAGTGCATTCAGCTGAAGCCCCAGGAACTCAAAACAGAAACCCTTAGCCCTGCATATAAAACTCACTCCTTCCCTTTCTCACCCTGCCTAATCCAGATAAGCCCCCTAGCCCTCACTATTTTCTATTCACTTTTTGTCATCACATCTTAGACTCCTCTTTTTACCCCAGAACCAGGTTCCTTCCCTGAGTCTCCCAGAGGAGCACAATACAAGGCCTCCAAAACATTGTTAAGCAGGAAGTCCACATTTATAGTGCTGCCTCCGCACATAACCGAGGAAGCACAAAGTGAATCTCCTTTCTAGGGCTCCCAGTATTTCTTCTTGATAAAGCAGCTTTTACCACAAGCAAATGCATGAAGTATTGAAACAGCAAGGTGGGCAGTGTTAATTTTAAGTTGCTTAGAAATAGATCAAATCTTTAATACATGTCTAGGTTTACCTCTTCCTCCCTCAGGTGCAGGCGGACAGTGTGCATGGAAACTGGCTGCCAGAACGTACAACTTTGCTCTACTCTACTCAAGGTCACCTTTGCCCCAGAAGTCATTGGTCACCTGTACTTCTTCCCACTTCTCTACTTGATATTCCAGCTTGGAGAGGGCCTTCTGCTCATTCTGGTCTTCAGGATCCATGATAGAATAACAAAACCAAATGGCAAGTGCACTTTTATTCCTGTATTTCCAAAGTTTTCCATTCCCAACCATATATACTTATAAACAATTGCCAATGAACCATTGCTTTCTAGAGGCAGAATTCAGTTGCCCTTTCAGTCAAAGTTACCATATACAATATACAGGCTAAACAAATCACCAGCAAAAAATCAGAGGTAACTGAAGACATTAGAAATTGCTTCTTATATCAATAGTGTTTTGTAATACAATACATTACCTATGCTATCAACGCTCACAGGTTTTCAGAGTCCTGTGCTTGAACCACAGCACATTCAAAAAGCTATGATTTGTACTGAACGCATGCAAAGGATAGTCACACATTTATCTAAAACTCCAAGAGAACATTAGATACTCTCTGATGCAGCAAATCCTGGCTTCACTGCTAGCTGAAGAGGATTCACTGAGGGCATCACTTTTGAAAGTGGAAGGAGGAGGAAATAAACAGAACTTCTACCAAATACTATAGCTAGAAGGAGGAGGCATTTAGATCTGCTGCTGCTAGAGGTACACAAACAAACTCAGCTTAATTAAAAATATTATATATATATACATCTATATATATAATCAGTACAGATGTGAGGCAGACGCTTCTACTGCTTCAACAAGTTCATAACATCAAAGTCCAGCTGAGTCTTTGTAAAGATGGCTGGAAAATGAACTGCTGAATCAGATCCTCTGCCAGCTACCCTAGCCTTGCCTCTAGCCACCATCTCCAGTCACCTGGGATGCAGAGAAGCAGCTGAGCAGCATCACGGGCTGTTATAAGAACATTTTGCTCTATTTTACAACTATAGGTGAATGATCACAAGTGCTTCATATTATGCATTAAAAAAACACTCAATTTTGATCCTCAGGCACATCTTCAGTGCAAAGTAGATGATATTGGGAACAACCACGGAGGAGACTCATAAGCCTGCTGCAAAAAGGGTAGCTTCCCAGGTAGATTCATGAAATGACAGGAAACAAAATGGCTGAAGAATTTGGATAAGACATCAGGTTCCTTTTATCACCTAGCAACAACAAATGTTAGCTGTGCTACAGCTGTGCTTTCCACTACCTGAGTTCAGAACTGTTCATTCTCATTAGAATTTTTTTCCTGTAGATGCAGCAAAAATGACCTGCACAGCTATCACTGAAGACACAGACATCGCCCAGGAAATAAAACCAGTATCAAGATCTTGCAGAAATAGTAGGAAACTAAGAAAACAGTATAGAAATATTGTGCAACATTTGCTACCACAAACCTCTCAAGCTCTACCTTCCGCAGAAGGTTTACAGGTCTCCCACAGTTGCGTGTAAAACCTGTACTATATGCTCATTTTAAACCAGAGAAAGGGATCTCCTGTAGAGCTATCCTCACCCCCTACCCTCCTTACCTTCTCCCCACCGTCACCATAAGGGAGACTTCCAGGCTCAGATATGGATTCATCCATGACAACCTACAGATAGCCCTTTTCATTTGAGATGGTTTAGTGGTCTCTGCCACATTCCCAAGTAATTGCTCCCACCTTTGCCTATATGAATCATTATATGAAAAATCATTTCCAGCATCAATTCCTTTTCCTAAGTTCATTTTTTTATAATTCTCTTACTGGCAAACATTGGAGGCCACTCCTAAAGACATCCCTGAAACTCAATATAATTTCTCTAGTAGAGACCAAAAATGAAGTGTGAAACTTTCTCAGTGCCGCATCCACAAACTGAGATCGATGTCCCATTTAGAGAACCCATGGACTGCTGGTCATTTCCATTTTCCAAGAACTCAAGTATTGTACCGTGTATCGTGTCTACACAGCAGAGACCGCAAAAACTCACAACACAGCCATGTAACCTGCATTAGTGTGCAGAGTTTGGGCCCAGCAAGCTCTACGCAAGCCCTGAACATATCTTCCTTTATATGAGCCAGTCGACTAACTACACCATATTTTAATGACATCGTCTTGCTATTTATGTAACACTACAGAGATGACTATGTTGGAGGACAGGCATTAGGACTTTAAATGTGCTAAGTACACATTGTAACCTGAGGTAATGCAGCTTAAAGAATAAATAGGACTGTAATGAGAATCTACACTTAATAAAGCTTCTGTCGTAACTGCTGTAACCTGATGCGCAAATATAGGTACCACAGTATCATCTGTAGAATCATTTTTGACAAGCCAACATAAACCTCAGTAACACAAAGCCTAGCAATGCGTTCTAAGATTACAGCCCACCCAGAAGTCAAGCATCACGGCAGCTAGCCCACAAATGCAAAAATCTATTCAGGCTGCCTGTGATGAGTTGTTTTAGAAACAGGATTCACAAGAGCTGCTTCTGGAGCAGAAAACAACTCAGAATTATTCTTGTTTTGCTAAATACAAGGGAGTGATATGTCTGAAATACCACCCCTTTCCAGTGATAAGGTGCCTTCACTCATCTGGATTGTACCTGGAGCCATAGTTGAGGTTTGAAGGGACCTCTGGAGATCATCTAGTCCAACCCTCATGCTCATCAAGCAGAGTCACCTGGAGCACATTGGACAGGACCGCATCCAGGTGGGTTTTGAGTATCTCCAGAGCAGGAGACTCCACAACCTCTCTGGGCAACCTGGTCCAGCACTCTGTCATTCTCACAGTAAAGAAGTTCTTCCTCGTATTCAGGTTTCAGTTTCTGCCCATTGACTCTTGTCCTGTCATATGGCACTACCAAAAAGAGCCCAACCCCATCCCCTTGACATCCTCCCTTCAGGTACTTGTACACATTGATAAGATCCCCCGTCTTCTCTTCCCCAGGCTAAACAGGCCCAGTTCTCGCAGCCGTTCCTCGTAGGGCAGGTGCTGCAGCCCTCTGATCATCTTTGTAGCCCTGCGCTGGACTCCCTCCAGTAGCTCCATGTCTCTCTTGTACTGGGGAGCCCAGAACTGGATGCAGTACTCAAGATGACGCCTCAGCGGGGCTGAGTAGAGGGGCAGGATCACCTCCCTCGACCTGCTGGCAACACTCTTCCTAATGCACCCCTGGAGACCATCAGCCTTCTTGGCCACAAGGGCACACTGCTGGCTCATGGTCAATCTGTCATCCACCAGCACTCCCAGGTCCTTCTCTGCAGAGCTGCTTTCCAGCAGGTCAGTCCCACTTGCACGGCCCATAATCATTCAAGCAAGCCAGAAAGGATCAAATAATTGAGATAGAGCAGGTAACCTGACATTCTGGGCAAGTTTCAATGCCTTCTTTAGAGCTAAAAACCTCCTCTTCCACGTTTCCTGAGATGATGACCAACCATCTGACCTACTAGCCTGA
This sequence comes from Rhea pennata, assembly GCF_028389875.1. Classification (NCBI taxonomy): domain Eukaryota; kingdom Metazoa; phylum Chordata; class Aves; order Rheiformes; family Rheidae; genus Rhea; species Rhea pennata. The sequence continues at coordinate 13,037,557 of NC_084667.1, read as the reverse complement.
GAGCAACTGCCTACTTACCAAGGCTGACTAAAAATAATCCAGACTAACTGCACATCAACCTGAATAGCTCTCCTCAGTACTCTTGCTTGCAGGTACATCCTCTAGCTTAATACAGCGCCACATCAACACACAGATTCATCACAAGCCCCCAAATTTTTCTGGTCATTACGATAGAAGCTAGTAAGAAAGCAGCAGCTCTGAAACAGCAGAGAAAAAAAGCCGACAGGGCCTGTTGGGGCGGGGGACACCCACAAGACAACAGCCAGCTCTGAGCTGAACTACCTCTTTCCCTTGCTAAAAATCTGATCCAAGGTCCATCCTAGGTTCCAAGGATCTTCTTAAACATTTCACTGAATTACTGAATTAGATTTGTAAACAAAAGCACATTTGTTACTTCAGTTTTAGATTAAATTCTAAGGACCTCCCTTGTGACCCATATGAGGATTTGAGAAACACTTGGCTTGTAAAGGTTTGCTGCAAGGCATAAACATGCGAGACACCAGAATATGGAAATGCAGGACAACATTGCTACAGTACTCCCATTCCCTAACTCAAAAATCCCTTCTCCCCCACCAAAATGGGAACTAATGCCTATAAAATCATTGTATCTACACCTGCTTTCACTTTTTAGAATTAGTTTGAACTGGAACTAAGACTTGGAGGGGAATAAACCCTTTTCCTGTATCTTGCTGGTAAGTATTCAGTGGTGTTGAGAGAATTGTCTCAAACTTGAGACTATTTTATTCTAGCAAAGCTAGGGAGAATACAGAATTATATTACACAGCTACACAGGCACAGTTGCAATTAACAGATCTTACTGTCACAGTATTCTAGTAAAAAACCTAAAACCAAAGGTGGTTTTGGTGCAGAACGCATCTCCTCCGACAAATTACTGAAACTCAGCATTTCTTCCTTCAGAACACAGTGAAAATCACCTCCTGCTACTCCTCAGAAGTTTGCCTCAAGAAAGTGGAATGCCATCATTCAAAATTCCCTTAAGTCAATGGTAGCATGGAAGTCTTCCAAGATGCTCACTTGTCAGATTCTTCTGTTATACTTGGAAACAGTGTTCATATCTGCCAAGTCTAATAAACCATCTCAGTAGCAACGAACACAAAGCAAACTCCAGCCTCCTATGTTGTGTGTTCAAAATGAGTTAATTCAAGTATGAAATAATTTAAATATGCCCTTCACTACATACAAACTCCACATTTGTTCTGGGAAAAAGAGTAAGATCTTACTAAGCCAAAAACTTCTGGAGTCTTCTGTAAGCAGGTAGTGCAGCGATCTCACAAAGTCTCCTTTTCAAGTCCTACTGCCCTTTTGGGGAACACAGCCATTATCTGGACTGTCTAGACACAGCTGTAAGCTTACAACTTGTTTAAATACCTGGAAAACAGTAGAGGGCAGCAGCTGGAGCTCAGGAGATGCTATGAGAATTACAAGTAGTGACTCTACATTGAAGTTGGAGGGAAGAACAAAAGGTGAGCTTAGATCTCAAGAGGCAACAGTAATCAGAAAGCACTGCACTGGTTTGTAAGTGCAGGCACACTATGACAACTGCATTCATCTCTGACATTACAGGCTTATTCTCTGAGCAGTAACTAAAGCATATGTGATTCATCTTTTCTACCATCAACTATCACAGTAAGGGGAACCCTGCTATCAGGTTTCTTATTTCCAAACATAAATGTCCATTAAGATAAGAGCTAAGGACAGCCATACTGCGACTATACCAAAGTAGTCTCACCCAGGCAGCTTCCTGAACAAGCTAACTGCTCAGTTCTCTGAAGACAGTAAAATTCAAGTTTTTAGTATGATGTATTTAATGGGAAGGTCTTCACCCCAACCACCACCGCCACCCACAATACTCCACAATTTTACTATCACTTTATCTTTAAGAGACCTTCTACCACCATTTAACTGCATGAGGCAGTTATAAACGCTTTATTAACAGTAAGAACACACCAGATTCAGAGACAGGTTTCTTCTTTGTATTTTATTTGAGCTATTTAATTCTAGAGTATCAAGAAGTAGGGTGCTTTATAGAATACTATTACCACAGGGCAGTGAAACGGGCGTTTTCTCAGTGTAGTGCAAGTCATATTAAATGAAAAGCTTTCAAAATAAAGTTTTATTACCAATATTGACCAGCACTTAATCTGCTGACCTGTAACTGAAACAATGGTTCAAAAGCACAAAAAAATACCCTCTGAAATAAAGCTTTATGTACAGCACATGTAGAGCTCTTAGATGCCTAAAGCCATTAGTTTAATTTGAGATATTAAACTAATATCCTGAATTGCTATTCACAGTTGAATATACTGGGAATTAAAGTGTTTAAGTAACTTCTTTTTTGAGTACAAAAAAAAAAAAGTTATCTGCTTTAGTTATAAAGAGCTCTGCCAATATACACAAACTATACACTTCAGACATTCACAAAAATGTGACCAAGAAAAGGGTTATCAAAAAACATTTAATACAATTAGTCAATAACCCTCCCTCCCCATGGTCCACATCTACAAAGTTCCCCCTCCCCCCTCCCTGTCCAAACCCTTCCCCACAGAAAGTCACATACTTACCACAAGTTTTAGCAAGTATGGTTTAAAAAAGGGCCCCCAGGGCAAGTTACTTATAGTTCAGTTGCCACTATCAACAGATCTGGACCTCGATCTAGACCTCTGCCGATCCACAGATGCTGGGGATTTAGATCTACTGGAAGAGCCACGTTTCTGGCTCTTCTCTGGCATTGGAGATCTACTAACTGATCGAGACTTGCTACGGCTCCTACTCCTTGACCTGCTGTAAGACTTGCGGCTTCGGGAACGGGAACGGCTACGAGAACCGGATGAACTTCTGCTACGGGATCGTGACCTGCTTCTGGACCTACTGAGGAAATAATAAGCATCACTGTTAGCAACAAAACATCACAGACCACTACAATAACCAGACAATTCACTAGTCTCCAGTGAGCTTTTTCTTGTCACTGACTTCAAAGCTTTCTGAGTATTTTAGCATTATTTCACAGATTAGAAATACATACCTGTGTCTTTTGCTGCCTTCAATTAGTTTTATTTTCCTTCCATTAATTTCTTTACCAGAAAGCTTTTCAATAGCATTCTTTAAATCACTGTAAGAGGCGAACTCAACCACCCTAGAGAAATTAAACACAAAAAAAAAAAAAAAAAAAAAAAAAAACAGCTGTTACAAACAACAGTTTGATGACATGGCAAAACAGACCCTGAGGGAACAAAATACAAAACCACCACCACCCACTAGGCATGCACACCACTCTCTGATACAGTCATCCCACATCATAAACACAATCACAAGTTGCAGGATTTCCTTCCCCAAATGGGAGAGGACATACTTTCAGAACATAGCTAAATTAAACCATCTAGTAACTGCTGAGAACTAAATGAGACAAATTCTTCAAATATTTATGTAATATCTGCAAATACTACTCTACGGTTTTTGAGAGAGCGTTTTAGATGCTTACCCTTCATTTAGCTTAGGTCTGTGTGCATCTGCAAAGGTTACTTCCCCAGCTTGTCTCATGAAGTCTTTGAGATCCTAACACAAGACCAGTTATGTTATACAAAGAAGTGAAATTAATATTTATATATTTACACAATTTTTTTAAAACTAAATAAAATTATGACTACTGAAAAAGAAGATGTTAGATAAATTACAAACATGGCAATTGCCATACTTGTATTCTATCAAAATTGAATTATCTGTATCAGGGCACGAAATAAATGAAAAAAAGCAAATTGCTTTAAGCAAAATGCCAATAAAGTCTCATTTAACATTACAGAAAATATTAGTCTATAAAGATTATATTTAATATATATAAAATACATTCATATAGATATATATACTGGACTGAGTGCAAAATACTACCCACACATTTTTGTACTATATCAGTCTTCATTTACATTACAAGGTTTATATATTATGTTATATATATGTATATATAGGTATAGATACAGAATTACATTTACATAACACCAATTATTTTGTGCCCCATATGTCATTAAAAATATAGTTTACTTTACCTTTATTAACATTTCCCTAGGCTAGCCAAGCAGCAAACTGCATTAAGCGACCGGAGATACCGTCATGATTTATGCCCGACTGGCTCTTCGCCACCCACTTGACGAACACTACCCAGTCGATGGAAGCCATTAATCGCACTGCCCTCCCTATTAGGAGACTATTGACGGATCCAGACATTTTCTATGCTTGAAGTTACCAAGGACCACTTTACTGCGATCAGGATTCCAACGACCACCTAATTTCGTATCTTTCAACTCTTTTCGACCAGGATCTCTTATTCGGAAGCGTTACAGGAAGAACAGCTCTCAACTTAGGAATCAGATCTCGTTAACGCTCTGGGATCGCTGCAATGTGGCACCTTAAGGAGTGCATCGATTACGTCTAGACCGGCAAACACAGATCTAGAGGTGGCCAACTGACACTGTAGCAGCTGACTGGAAAGTCAACCAGGCCCAACCAAGAGTGACCAAGACAGAACGATTAGGATAACCCACAGGCACTCCTCGTCATAAGGCCAACGACACAGATAGGCTGGCAAATAAAGGGTTTAATATGTGGTTAAAATTGATTTAAAAAACAAGAAAAAAAATAAATATATTTCCTCATATATATATATATATACATTTATTATAATAAATTAAATTTAAAACTAGTTTTTCATTAAAAATATTTAAATTATATTATTTAACATTACATTAATTACATAAACATTTTAATAAATTAAGTTTAATTTTAATTAAATAATTTACAAAATTATTACATTACATACCCATTAAATGAAGTCAAAATAGTTAATCGTGTGTTAACAAACCTGCCAGCTGACTCGGGAAGATAAATTTTCTACTATGAGGCGATTTTCTGTTCTTACAGGTGGGGCATTTCTGTTCAGGAATAAACAAGTATGACTTTTAGTAGTAATTAAAACGTAACTGCATTTCAGTATCAACAGAAACAGTACCAATAACTGGCATCAGCATTACAGATCAACTACATAATACCTTCAGTAATGTAGGATAGGCATTAAGTAATTGGGAGGGGGGATTAAAAAAACCTACTGTAGTTAAGACAGTTTCCTTTACATTGGTTTAACTAAGGGGAAAAAAAAAATCACGCAAAGATAGAAGAGGCTAACATATCTAAGCAGCTTCACAATTCTCACTATCCTATCTTACTGTCACATCAAATGACTCAAAAAAAAGCATATAGTTCCTTTTGGCATTTCATTCGAGTTCTTCAATCACATGAAACCATTTTCCCCCACGTCAGTTCTGTTATACATACCTCCTGTCACTACGTGGACGTCGGCTACTAAAACGGTCAGAGTACCTTCCTCTGCCTCTACCCCTAGAGCGTGCCCTTGCATGCTCAATTGTAACCCTAGAGAGGAAAAAAGAGAAACAAAACTATGCATCTTTTAACACTCCCCAATAGCCATTTAGAAATATGCCTATTGTGGAGTTTTAGCACTGCTGATAACAAAATGTAACTTAAATACGTAAAATAAGAAAGCCAATTTTAAGTAACACGTAGAATAGGTTAGCTTACCTCTCACTGCAAAGCTCTTTTCCATCGAGCTCATAGACAGCATCATCTGCATCCCTTGGATCCTCGAATTCCTGCAACATCACCACAGCAAAAAAGAAACAGACCTTTAAAATACTGATGCATAAGCATCAAGGAATTGTCGAACTGACTTGCTACATGCTATTCTAATGCAAAAACATTAAGAGCATTCTTTTAAAGCGTATTTTCTCCTACATCACATGCTGAGATCTTAGTGACCGGACAGAAGCCCTGAGGCCCTACAGAGGGGCGCACTCACCACAAACCCAAACCCCCTCTTCAAATCGATGTCCCGGATGCGGCCGTATCCCTTGAAGAACCTCTCCACATCCTTCTCCCTGGCGGCTGGGTTCAGCCTCCCGATGAAGACACGGCAGCCGCTCATGGTCGCGGACGCGGAGCTCGCTGCGGGAGACACCTGTGAGCCCCGCGGCCCGCCGCCTGCCCCCAGCCCGGTGACTCAGCACGCCCCCGTCCCGCGCAGCCGCGCGCCCTGCCGCAGTCCGCAGCACGCCCGCGGCCCCGCCTCGCCTCGCCCCCGGCTCCACGCCAATGGGAACGGGACAGGTGGTGCCCGCCCTACTCTGCGCCAATGGGAACCGGGCGCTGCTGCCGTAGTCCCGCCCCTCACGCGCAGCCGCCCAGCTCCGCCCACCCCGCCGCTGGCAGCCGGCTGCGCATGCGCCGAGCCCTCCAACAACCAGGGGAAGAAAAGCGAACGCCATTGCGCTGCCACAAAATGGCGGCCCGAGCCGCGCCCAACAGCGACGCCAATGGCGCCCACTACTTCAACACGATCAGCCGGTGAAACCGACCGCCGCCCAGGCGAGCCGGGCGGAGGCTGGCGCGCTGCAGAGCCGCGGTGCTCCAGGCCCCAGCGAGCCCTCAGCCCACGGCTCCCCGGACCCTGCTCCCCCGCCGCTGCCGCACAGGGAGGTCCCCGGGCTCGGCCGCGCAGCGCGAGGGCCAGCGGCCCGCCACGAACCTGGGCTGCGGCGGTCTCGGTGCGGGCCGAGCCGGGCGGGCGCGCGGCGAAGTCTGTGCTCGGCGAGCGGGCAGCCTCCTCCTCCTCCTCCTCCCTCTGTGGCGGCGGCGGCTCGCTCCCGACTGCCGAGCTCACCTCCGTGCCGCGGCGCAAAATGGAGGTGGCGCGGCACGTCATCGGGGCCCCACGTGACGCCGGCGCGGCGCGGCGATTGGCCGAGCGGCTGCCCGGCCCATTCCCCCCGGAGAATCTAGGTCAGCGCGGGGAGGCGGCGCCCGGCGCGGCCTCGGCGCCGGCGGCGCCTGCTCGGCCCGGGGCGCCGTCACCGGCCCCCAGCCGAGCCCACTTACAGCTGGCGCCGTGGCCCGGACCGCTGCTGTGCTACAGCAGGGCCCGGCCGCGCCTCGGACTGGCAGGAAGCCTGCGGGGTGCTGTCGGGCCCGGCCGGGCCCTCGCCGCGCTTCATCGGCGCAAGAGGCTCTTGGCATTTCCCAGCCTGTGGAGGAGGCCGGGGGTGAGGCGGGCTGGACCCCAGCCCCGTTGCTGCCGCCCACCCTGCAGCCAGGCCTTTCCTCACCCAGGAAGAGCAAGACCCCAGCTCATGTATGCGCCTGGGCTGCCGAGACGTCCGTCAGAGGCTAGCTGGCGGATACGTGTACGCTGAAGCCACTGGTCTGCGAGGAAGATGGGCAATGGCGTCACTACTAGTGCGGAATGTTAAAATTCAATTGAGCTCCTTCATCTGGAAGCTATTTTGCAAATGCAATAAAAGCACAAACAAACCTGTGTTCTCACGATGTTACATTGCACAAGGCTGTAATTAAAGCTCAGATGATGTGCGAGACACAACCATCATGCTCCTCATTTTATATAATGCGTAACAAATGAAAAACTGCATTGCATTTGTGTTCCAAGCAGGCACAGGAGCAAGCTGAGTCTTGCAGGAAGAGGCATTTCTCTCTCACCCCTGAAGAGCAGGGAATAAGAGGAAAAAATTACACAAGCAGCACCTGATCTATTTGTTTTCTCATTTGGAGTCAAGTGCATAATGAGCTGAGTAAAGAGCTGAGCCTAGTTTCTGTTTTGCTGTAGACTTCTGTCACAGCTTGGTTTCAGGATGATACAGTAAAGGCAATAGATTGTTCCAACAAGAAATCTGGAACTTGAAGATACATCTGATAAATTTCTAATACAGACTGAGGTTGCAGTTTGTGCACTGCTGCATCACTTGGCTTAACACACAAGTGTTAGCTTACAATTATGGTTATGTCAAGTTAGCCAAGGACAGCATGATTCTTTTGCTGCCATTATCCTGAAATATTACCTGCAATCCCATGCAGCTTTGAGTCCTGCCTTCCACTTGTTCCTCTTACAGATTGTAAGACGCTGTTGCTGTTACACTGTGTGTCTGTTAGCAAGCATTTCCATGGGGATGGCCTTCTGCTTTTCATGCTTAGTCACTGATGTGAAATACATTTTCCTGGAATAATACTACACAGGATGCCCCCAACTTCATAACATTATATGAGCACCTCTCTCCCCTATCTGTTCCTCAGACTGCAACAGTATGCAGCATATCAGAACTAGGAGTGTTATTTCTGCTATGTGCAAAGTCAGTGATGACAACAATGTGTAGCTAGAGGTATATAGCACGGACAGCTAGCAGTATCACTAACTTGATTAGTGACTAACTAACTTTGATTACGAAAAATGAATACTTGCACTTTGTATGACATCTGTCTCTGTGAAAAAAAAAGCAAAGATGATTCACACACAGCAGAATGTAGTAGAAGAATTTTGGCAATAAAGGACAACACTTGTGATAATTTACGTGGATCATAACCCTCATCTGCTAAGAAAGGCAGATTAAGGTGCACCATTTCTAAAATGCAGCATCAATGATTTTGCCATGAGCTGCACCGTTCTAACAGGTAACACTGGAACAGTCAGTCCTGTTCCTGCCAACACTGCATCTCCTGACTGTACAATGAGCAAGTTCATTGAGCTAAACTAGCAAAAACCTGCCCTGGAAAAGGCAGCAAGCAGATTTGATGGTTTAACTCCCTGAAAATCAGCTTGCAGTGGGATCAAAACAGGTGCTGGCACAGAGAGGAGAGGAAGGAGCAGGAGCAGCCCATTAAGAAACAGCTGTTAGTTCATTTTTAGCAGTATGAAACTGCATCCTAAGAGCATTGCCTTTGTTAATGCAAGCCAGTAATCTTTTTTCATCCATTTTCAGACCTCTGAGAGCAGGGAAGTGAAAGTCAGGACAGAATCCAGGAGGCAATGATCACTTTTCGAAAGGTTTCTATGTTGGCGAGAGGTGTTACCACAAAGTTCTAGCACTCTTTTACTCGTGAGGGGTTCCCACACACAAGGGCTATTAACAGACTTCTCTGTTTCTACCCAAATTCTCCATGTTCTGTGTTAACATGAAGGAATATTTCTCTTTTGGGGGCTTGCAGGCCATTTTCTGACCTCTTGGGACTTTTCACCACTCTTACTGCTGGCCAGTAAGGTGCAGAACACCTACGTTTCTCCACACAAACAGGCTGAAATCTGTCTAGTTGAATTCATCAAGGCTACTGGTGAAATACCATCATTGCTGTTTGTCAAATCAGCCTAATCTGTGATGACCCTAGTCCATAAAGTTGTTCACAGTCTCAATCTACGCCATCAAACATCTGTTAAATGGCTAGGGAATATACATATGGCTACCTGAAATAAAGATGTCATGTCCTCTATGGTAAGCTCAAGGCTGACCATTGCTTCCTTACTAGAGGCCTGTTTATATGCTCTACCATACATGACTGTTTGATAGCAAAAAGGGGGATGAGGCAGCAGGAGACCAAGTGAAAGGCAGAATAAAATCCCAACTTGTTCACTTGCTCCTGGGAACTAGAGGGCCAAGGTAGAGGGGATGTTTGGGTTGCACAGTTCTTGACTGCTGCTGGCTGGGCTGTAACGTTATTGTTGTTCTTGAAGCAGTAGGCTATAAATACATATCCTTGAATGGGGAGTGGGGGCAGATTTGAAGAGGATCTACAAAGTCATGAAAGGCATGAAGATAGGGGTTACCTGTTCAATGACTCTTCCAGTACAAGAATTAAAAGACATCAAATGAAGCTGGTAAGATGCAGGTTCAAACCACACAAAGGAGGTGGTTCTTTACCAACTGGTAGCAGACGTCTGAAAGCTAGAGGAAGCTCTGGGTATACAGTTTCACCTTACAGACAGCTATAAACCAGGGGAAAAGAGGGAACATTAAAAAAAAGGGAGAGAGATGAAAAAAAAGGGGGCTGCAAACACTCAGACACTCTAACCTCAGTTGATGAAGATCATCTGCAAAAGTTACTGCCGCTCAGATCCCATAAGCCAAATAACCAAAGACATACTCAGCATGTGCCCAGCTTCCACAATGGTTCTGTGAAACGAAGCAGAAGTGCTTGTTAGCACCCTCTTCCGCTATCAGTGAGCGTGTTCATTACTACTTTTACTAAGTTACTCCCCTCCCACCTTTCTTTACTTTCTGCTCTCCCATGTGCTTATTTGTCTATTCATTCCCTATCCTTTTTTTCCCTAAAACTCTAATTTAAAACATTTTTGTTACTGACAGATCAAGTGTACCTCTCTTAGTGGTAGCAGCAACAAAGGCACTACAACTACTTTGTACAAGTCTCAGACAGATGGCATAAAACTAAACACAGAGAAATTCACATTTAAGCAACAAATGCTTTTTTTTCAAAATCTTTGAAGAAATAAAATGAAAATTGAGGTAGAAAAGAATAACAGACATATATAAATAAAATTTTCACTGAGTTGTTCCATTTTTCTTTGTACACACTCTTCAGGAAAGCTATACCCTTCGGGTTGCTCCTCACTAAATAGATGTTAGTGTCATGCTAAGAGTCCTTATCCACTAACCATAAATGTATTTAGCTGTAGCACACATTTTCCACTGAGATGAACTCAGTAAACTCTAATTCAGTGAGCAAATTACTGCCACAGGCCTGTGTTATTCAGCAGTCATTTGGAGTTAGAGAGCCTGATTAAGGATTGCTCTACTACAATTCAAATTGATTCTCACTATTTAACCTACCTAGTTGCTGCTGGCTTATACTAAAATCCCTTAGATGCGGTTCCTCACACCTATCTTTCCTAGCCAAACATGATAATTAACATCCTATTAATTATAGCTCTGCAACAGGATTCAACTAGTCCCTGAGGTAACTTATGCCAACACATTAATCTGTAGCTCATCACTAAGTTGCCAACCTGCTGCTTGTAGCTGGTGCGAGTCTGTTATTTAGGACTAGGCTAACGGCTGTGGCTTGGGGAAAAAGCAGCTGAGTCAGGAACCTACCACATCCTCTTCGGTAGGAGCTGGAGAAGGCAGCACCTTTCTCTGTGGGGTTTGCCATTGTATGAGGCAATTAAGGCTCATTAGCAGCACAATTGTGCATTATCACCTCGTATAGCAATAGAGATTTAATGCCAACATGACATTACACACCATCCCATTTTTGATGTTATCTAGTGCATGTGGTAGGGTTTAGGTTAGCTTTATGTTTTTATGCTGAATTTACGGCAACTGCAAAGGGACACATGATATCTGGGCCAACATGATGCTTGAAAGTACAAAATAAAAGATTTTTTTTCCCCTGCCTGGGTTAACATTTGAATCATCAGAACAAGTTTACACTGGATCAGTATGTTTAGTTCTAGACAGTGAATGAGAAGTCATGAGGAAGTATCATGACCCTGTGAAAGCAAGTTGTGCACCACTACCAAAACACTTTGCTGGGTTGAAGCTGTTTGTAAACTTTCAGAGGGCATTGGGAGACCTCCCGCAGGATCATACGTTCTTCTTCAGCTAGCCCTCACTCATTTCCTGAAGGCCTCCTGAGCTCCCTTCTGTATTAACCCAACACTAAATGTACTCCCAAGTGCAGACTGTGACATTGCTGCTGCTCGTGACCATGCTCTGCTATTACAGTTCCAAACAACTCTGTTCGTTCCACATCTTTGTTTTGGCAAACCACCTCTTCCTTTGTTTACACAACTTCAGTGACTAATACTGGCAAGAATTTTTGTTTTTAGCAGAGGGAAGATTGCAAAGACTGGATATGTCATGTCATCTTCACCTTTTCCTTAAGTGAGGCCCAGTATTCATTTCAAGAAGAGTGTGAAGAGTGTAGCCCATAGCAGAAAAAGAATAAAATAAAGTTTACCTGTACTCAGGTAGACAGCACTTGCAATATCCTTAGGAGACTCATTCAGAGTAGTTCATTGACAAACTTGGAAACAATTCCTTTGTGAAATCAGGGATATCTTCTTAGCTTGCCTGCGTGAATAATTTGTTTAGTAGAATAGAGCGTACCATATTAAAACATGAAGATGAATCAGCCTCGGAAGAGTGTCAAATACTCAGAAGACCAGAACAGAATTCAAAGTGAGCCTGACACAAATGGAAGCAATGGTTCAACAAGATGAAATTCTGCATGAACAAGGGAAAACTCTGTTTAGGAAGGGGAAGTCTAATCTACCAGTACAAAATTGGAAATACCTGTTCAGGAAGTAGTAATATGTGTAATGGCTGGGAGCTAAAATGGATCACCATCTAGAAATAGGTAAACAAGTACTCTGCTGTTGCAGAAATAGGAAAAACCTATTCTGGGAATGTGACAACAGGAAGCATAGTGTTTAAGGGACAAGAAATTATCTGCTTCATGATATAATCATAGCAAGGACTGATGCCTCACAAAGCACTACCCTCTGATGCAAAGCTTTAACAAGGACCTCTGTTTCCTTGTGGCACAGTAACTGCTCAAACACACATCTGGCTGCCACATAGTTCACTGAGTTATTATCTAAAAAACCAGAACAACAACAGCAAACCCAGAAAAGCAAAACCCCACACAAAGCTGTGGATTTGCAGGTAGCCTGCAGGTAGGGCAAGCTGGGGTATATGTTGTTTTGTTACATATTTAAGAAATAGTGGTCAAACCCTTGCAGAAGGCTGGGGTGTATTATCAATGCTGCAAAAGTCTTTTCATCTTTATACCACCTACACTGCTTTTCTCTTAGCTTTCACATGCTTTTCTTGACCAGGGAAGATGGTGCCTGTCCTATCACTAAAGACAGTTTTAGTTTCTTATTTTGATAAATGTTATACTAAGCAAATACAACATTAAAACAACAGACTTGCATAAACCAGATAAACTATCATTAAGAATTAATCACAACAGCCCATTTAAATTAGCTGTACTAATGCTGTCATGTTACATATGTAAACACAAAGTGGAAAGAATAAAACTTGTTATATATACATATATGTTTTTATATATATGTGTGTGTGTGTGTGTATGTGTACACACACATATATGACACCCTGTTTCCTCTAACCTTCTGATAGATCTTGCTGGAAAACAACACAAGCTCCGATTTTATATACTCTTTAACCATCCAGGAATTATGCCTAGAACATACAGAATTTTTATGCCACTATATTCATAGCAATTCAAGCATTATAATTCTTTGGAATTATACCAATAAAGAATCTTTTTCTTCATATTGATTAAAGATATAGAAATACATGGTACTGCTATAAATATGACTTGATATGACAGTCAATTCAGTGGAAGACTCAGCTCAGCTGGTTTCCACTCCCTGCTTCTCACACTCCCTATTCTCCCTCCTTCCATTTTATTAACTCAATGTTCAAGGTGCCTTAATACCATTTTTTATGTTTTCTGAACAAAATCTAATCCTCCTCCCCCATTCTTCACATGTGGAAAGACATGTTTAGATAAACAGAGTCATTCTTAGTGATTCACTGGGGAGTGAAGTCACATGAACAGCTGATTTACCCAGTTTAGAGGGCAGTAAACTCCAGGAGGCAGACAAAAACAAGTAGCAGAGCATGAAAGACCAGGAGCTCCTTGAGATGGCCCTGCTGTCCCAGGTCTTGTAACTAGAACCACATCTCACTGGTACCCACACTAGAGAATCCAAAACAGCTCATTTAACCCCCACGTGCTATGGGGTCAAGACACTTTCCCTGCTAAGCTCCATGTTACCACATGACACTGGACCAGTGTAATCAGGGAGGACACTGTAATGCACACTCCCCCAAGCCCATAGCAATAGCCATCTAGAAGATAATAACTCATATTGATGTTTCCCTTGCAGCTACAAACACTGGAAATGTTGTTTAAATGAAAGGTAAGATTCAGCAGGATGAGGTCATCATATCATCAGGCAGCAGCTCTTTCTCCAAGATGTGCTCAATCAGAGCACCTGGTATTTGATGCTACCAGGCACCCTCACTTACAGCAACCAGGAAATAACTTGCATGAGCAAATACACCAGTTGAAGTGGTATAGCCTACAGGGTCCAACTGCAGGCCTCCATTTGCCTCCTGGTCTGGTGACAGGGTCAGAGGAAGATTTTACATGTATCTCCTGAGCATCCAGCTTTGACTGAGCAGTGCTACCCTCTGCATAGACTTCAAAGGCCTCTGTTAGGGCGCACAGGTCAGCTCATATGAAGTTTAAACTCAGAGCCATGACATCAGTGTGCAGTGAGCTGCTGTGTGTGTGCCAGGCTCCAAAATAGCAGTAACCCAATGTCACAAGTGTCTCCAGTATTGCCCCCTTCCTGCCCCACCTAAACGGGCCACTGAGGAAACAGTTGTCACAGAGCTGGGTTCAGGGGGAGCATGGGCAGTACGTCTATCTGGATCTGGTATTTTTAGTTAATTACTCACCATCTTGTCAATCTGGTGCCAGAAGTTAGTAAACTTCTAGCCTCACAGATGGAGGTTCCTCATGCTCTGAACTAGGGCATAAGGACCATTACGAGGAAACAGCAGGGCTGTTGCCTAAATTGTCCGCTCTAGAAAGAAAGGCAGTTCAATTCACTAACACCTGTACTGCCCTGGGCTTGCAAGCACCGTACGTCGGGCCTGACAGAGAGGTGGCTGCTGCTTGCAGTGCCAGAAAGGCGCAGAGTTTTCCTGTTCCATCTTGGAAAACAACTGCAGTCGGGAATCCTGCGATTGCCAGGAAGCTGCAGAGCACAAGGCCAGAAGTGCTGGTTTCTAGTTTCTGCCAGTAAATTATTAGCTGTTCTCATTATCTTTGCTCCTTCCACCATTCTTGCTCCAAAACACCTCTTTGCTTGGTGCGGGAATTGGTGTCATCTCCCATGGGGAAATTTCTACATGTTTAAGATATGACATCATGACGGCACAGCTGCCTTCCCAAGTTCTGCATTCAAATCAATAATTCTGCTACTTTTTTCAGCACCAAATTGAGAATGTCCCTTTGGGGAAAAATAAATTTTTGATCAGATACTTTTTGATTTTTGCTCATGAACTCAGTGGTCAGAAAACCTAGTGTTCACATTACATTAGGAAGATAGAGTAGTTTTGGGAAAGATATTTTCTCCTTGTTCTTCACCCCAGACCATTCACAAGCGTATATTACATCCATTGCTCTAGAGTTAAGTGTTCAGTCACCACAACTGATGTTGTAGACTGTGCATCTGCCAGCAACAAAAGACATGATGATGCAGATCTGCTTTCTCTTTGGCATCATTTCTGCTGCCCTGAAAAGACCAAGGCGTCTCTCATACAAATCCCCCAAGATGGCCAGTGCAGTGCATAACGCATTAAATCAAGCTGCATCATTACGTATCGTTATCAGCTTTGCCAGGGATCTGATTCTGCTGCATGGCCCTCCCACGTCCTCAGCTGCTAATTCCCGGCACATACATACATCCCACCCGGCAGAGGAGTTTCCTTCTGTTACCGTTGTCAGACTTGAACACAAAACAGCATTTAGGATTACTGGCCCGTGCAGGTCGTTTTTCCCACATTCTCTCTGGGAAATGGAAACAGGAGGACGAGAAGCTGGTGGGCCAGACCACTGCTCAGTTTTTTCCTAGTCTCCCCACCATCTCCCTTGCCTTTTTTAAAGCGCAGCCCTTTCCCTCCCTTGACACACAGCCAAGTCCGGAGCCCGGGCTTCCCTCGCTCCCTGTGGGAAGTCACTTTAGTTTAACAGACATCGTCACGAGGAGAGCTTTTTCTGTTTAACCCGTATTTGCCTTTCAAAATTCCTTGTGTTACACTGAGTTACAGCCCCTTGAACTAGCTTAAAGACTCCAGTTTTGTCCCAGGGGGCTGCTCCCTTTGGATGGTTACATAAACCTTAGTTGTCCCTGCTTAGCCAAGATATACATATTCAGCTCTTTTAATCTTTTCTTGCAAGTCCTTCCAGCCTCTGATAGTTTCATCACTCTCGTGTAGGCATTCCTCCATTTTTCTGGATCTCAAACTTAGGTGCAATATTGCTGATTAAAAAAACAAGTCAATACTGCTGATCAAAAAATAAATACCACTCTTCTTGGCTTGACACAGCTGCTTCCCACTCTTCCTACCATCTGTTTGTTGGAGTAAACCTCCTGCAAGTCTGGGGAGTTTCTCTTCAGGCAGAGCTGAATTCACGTTAGAGGGTAGATCTGACAAACCTCGACCGCTCTGTACAGGGCTGCTGAGGGAGGGATGAAAGCAGACTCCCTATCCAGCGAAAAAAGGTATTCGTGACCCCAGCTCAGCCATCCGACTGAGATAAAAATACGCACGTCGTGCCACTAGCTCTGGCAGACGGCTTCATGGTGGAGGAGAGTAGTTACCCAGGGAAAATACTGCCAGTTCTGCGCTCAGTATGTAATGCACTGCGGCCAAACAGCACAGGCAGGAGAATTCAGAGCTTTCTGGACAACTGCACTGGGTTTTTATGTGTCATCTTTTTTCTTTTCTTTTTTTTTCTTTGAGGGTGGAGACAAGGGGGATGTCTCTTTTAAAGGCTAGCTGTAAAAAAAAAAGAACAACTGTAATGAACTTTTATATTTTACCTTATTATTTTCACTTCCAGGAAGAAAAGGGTGGGTGGGTGGCTAAATCATCATTGTAAAGATAAAAGCATTCACGACCATGTAATATCCGAGTACTTCATATTCTAGTAAATAGGAAGCTACACAAAAAAGAAATTCAGGCAAGATCTACCTCATGTGACCAGGAAGTGTTAGCAACAAGACAACATCATGTAAATACTGAAAAAAAGGAAAAAGGATCCTTACCAATGGGCTACATTTGATTTTTGTTAAAAATGCTTTTAACTTCAACAGCTAAGTAACATATTGGCTCACAGATGCTGTAGTTAAAATTTCATTGATCTTACCCAGTTAGGAGCTTATAATGAATACCAGACCCCCAGCCCTAATATTTTCTAAGAAGACAGGCAGAAGAAAAATATTTAAAACAAGGCTTTCTTTAAGAAGCAGGGGAGGGAGGGAAGCATTACCTCCCCATGTTCCCCCCTAGACTGAAAAGGGAGACTCATACAACTTTTAAATAACTTTTTAAGTTATGGATCCCAATAAAAGAGGGGGAAATATTTGGTGATTTGGAAGTTAAGAAAATAAAGAACTTACTTATTTGGGATTTTTGAAAACTTCAGAAGAAACTGCAACAGTTGTCCAGAAGGGCTTCATGTCTAGAGAATTTGTTTCTTCTTCTGTTAGAAAATGACTTTGCATTGCCTTGCAAAAAAAGCAGAGGGAAAGAAGCTAGCTCTGCTAAATGCAGGGAATAGATGATCACCCAGAGAATTTACAGATATTTATTTTCCCAGTGGCTCCCTAGGTGCATTACTAGAGTTCAGTCACACAAATTAGGCACCTCACACTGGCGAAACCAACAGCTTTTTGCTGGACAAAGCAAAGAAACCCATTCCACCATCCTGAGTCTTCTGCTAAGAAATCTGTGTCCAACCTAGCTGAGTATGTTTTAGACTTGAGAATGGACTCATAACCCTACACAGGCTCAAATGCCAAGTTAAAACTAAAGGAGGGAGGTGGCCTCCCAGCTCATTTTCCCTAGATATTTTTCTCAGGGAGCTTTGGTGATGTTGCCCCTGTGACGGTGCCATTTGCAATAGCAGTGGAGCATATGCTAGTTTAGACTAAAGCCAACAGGATTTCAATTTGTGTTATCTTGAGAGTCTGTTCCAGCTTAGATGTTGCAGCAGTTAAATTTACCATCTCCTGTTCAACTCGGTCACTTTTGCTGGTACTGTTAAACCATCCAGGAGTGATAAGGGAGAACATTTTTAGTAAGAAGAAAGTCCAGTTCAGAAGCAAGGCCCCGTTCCTGGGCAAGTGTCCAACATTTCATTAACTGATCAAACTACATCTTAAAACCCATCAGCTTCCTGGCTTCCACCAACCCCGCCAGAAGGCTGCTCTATTATCTAACTTCTTGGTGGTTATCCTAATTTCTGGCCTAATTTCTTTCATGACTACTCTATACCCATTTGTCTTTGTGCCAGCACTGTTCTCAAGCTGCTAAAGTAGATTTGCTGTAGGTTCTCCCCCCCTTTCAAAAAGAAAAGGATCAGTTATTTTGATCTTAAGCACAAATAATCTCTTCTTCATTATTTCCCAAAATCCTGCCCTTGGTTAGAGGAACATTACCCAGTTTTATTTTTAACTCATAACTGGTGTTTAGTTACCAGACGATGGATGTTCAAGAAAGCGCTAGGAAGAGATATTTATCCTTAGAAACCTGAATTTAGCCCTTCTGCCCCATCCTTAATGAGACCTTAATGACCTCAATGAGAGGGAGAGTTATGAAGCCACGTAAACGTTGGCTAATGCTGCTGCCTTGCCCACAGACTGTAAGTGCAGATGTACAGGCTTGCTGCAGTTTCCAGTGTATTTTTAGAAGCAAAGACGCAGTAAAACACATGATTATCGTGGCCATCATCTAGACCCACTGTCTTGGTTACATTTTTCCCTGTTTCCTCTGACATCCAACATCCCACACCAGGACGGCACAGCTCTGGCTGTGAGGGCAGCAGCTCTTCACCATTCCTGCCTCCGGCTGCTCAGATGGGGAATTTGCCTGGATTGGGAAACCGAGCCAACTAAAAAGAAGCACTTGCCTCAAGCCCCAGTGTTTCTGTCAGGTCACTCTCCTAGCAGAAAGGTTCCCCGCGCAGCCATGGGCACGTGTACAGTGCCCTCTCCATCTCGTCGGCACAGGGCGCTGGATGGGGGGGTCACAGAGAGCTGCTCAAGCCACGCTGCTGCTGCTCATCTGACGGCACCCTCGAGGCAAGGCTGCTCTGTCCCTGTTTCGCTGCGGTCTTGATTTTGCCCCTGGCTGGGTGAAGGCAGCCAAGCCGCTTCAGAAAATCATGTGAGTGCATGTGCAGAGCTCCCCTACTTGTCTCTTAGTGCTGAGAACCGGGGGTGCAGCAGATTTCCTGCAGCCTGGCTTGTGGCAGAGGGATACGTGCAATTTGGCCTGCATTGCGAAGCAAGTATTTCCCCACGTTGCCCTCCTCCCCCTGCAGCAGGCGGGTTCGTTTGCCACACCAGCAGCCAGCACCCACGCTGGATGCAAACCAGCGAGTGGAAACCTGCAGCACCCGTTTGCCTGAGATTGCTGCTCGTGATCTCCCTTTCTGTCCACACCAAGTCACCTATGGAGCTATCTGCAGCCATTCCTGATCTCCTTTGCATCCAGACAAGGCTCCAAATTGCAATGTTTGGTTTTAGGCAGCTGCTCGCGGTTGCAGGCTGGGACCTGCTGCCTTGAGCACCCCGCTGGGAAGCGGGCTGGGAGCTGCCCGTGCCGGCCGGGCCGGGTGCGCGGCGCTCCCGGGCCAGGGCTCGCCGCGGGCTGCAGAGCCGCCTCCTCCCAGGGCGCTAGTGCAGCGCGTTTGCTGCCTGCCTCCCCGCGCTTTTCTCCGCCGTTGAACGCTAGATGGTGGCGTTTCACCACCAGATGCTCGTGGGCAGAAGCTTTGCTGTTCATAACCAGAGCTACATAGGAGCAGCAGTACAAGCACTTACTAACATCACTAGGGCTGCTTGGAAGAGTCTCTCGTTAGCTCCAGTGTCCTGATTAGCGCAGCAATAAATGAGAGTCATTAAGCCACGCTTAAATAAATTCCTTCTGGTAAAGCACCTGTCGCAAACAGCTTGCAGCTTGCCCTGCCCAGCTTGCCGTGATTTCTAAGTACGGCACTTTTAGTAAAGGATTGCTCCACCACCAGTTCTACCCCCAGGTTCCTCGCGAGCCTGGAGATGCTTCCACCTTCCTGATTGCATAGGACGGGGCCTTGCTCCGCGTAACGACAGCGCACCCCATTTGTTACTCACCTGGCGGACCCCTGCCCAGACACTGGTCCCAGGCGCTGCGGGAGCAGGGTGCCTTCCCGGCGTGAGGGCAGCGTTTCAGCAGCAGCAGAGAGGTGCAAAGCTCCAAGCTGCAGCTCAGCACCCCGCCTCGCTCAGCCTGCGCCTGCCAAGCCTGGCATATGCCAATGGGCAGGTGAGGTTTGTGCATGTCTGCTGAGAGACCACCATCGGTTGCCAGCCCCAGAGAGCAAACTGACTTGCACCTTACTGATTTGGCTAATAAGATCTGACCAGGTTGAGGATGATGTCAGGGAAATCAGAGACTATCCCAGGCAGGTGCTGAACTCGCCTTAGAAACACAAACTAAAGAGATCCTCATCACATTAGGTTAGGGTAAATTAGTGCTTCAGACCCTGGGGATGGCACAGCAGCCCCCCCAACCCCAAAGTGCCATGTCTGCATTGCTGGAGGGGCACTCTTTTCCCTCTCTCTCTTTTACATCCCTTCCTGGCCACCTTGACTTGGGTGGGTGTTGATAAGACATTGTTGGATGGGAGTTTTTTTCCTCCAGGAGGAAAGGTCAAGATGCAACAGTACTTTGCATCCTCAAAAATAGACAAAAACATCCCCAGTATGAAATGTTTAAGATGGCCTTGTACAGATGTAGACCCAGGAGATTTGGGCCATTCATAATTGTCTCTGCCAATTGCAGTGAGAAGCTACGAGGCTTTAACCCTTGGTCTCCTTGATGCAGGGACCAGGACTAGGTTGGTAATTGATAAAGCAGCTGAAGCAGCAGTACCTTTGTTCCCTCTTGCATTAGCAAGCAGGAAAAATTCATTCCAGTGTCTTGGAGGTATCCCAGCACCACACATCTTTGCCTCTAGACCCTCCCTTGGTCCATTCTACAGCATTTTTACTACTTCATGCAATTTCTAATTTTGCTACCAAAATGCAGCAAATAGAAATACTAAACTTCTATATGACTCTCTAAGAGTCCCCACTGAGATGTCTTGGTTTGGAAAAGAAGGACATCTATTTGATCCCCCAAGGCACCTCAGGCTCGTTAGCCACAGGCAGGATAGCAAGAGAGTAATTATGTAGCAGGTGCTGCCCTTGTTATTATGCTTCCACTAAGAGGAGAATCAGTATTTCCAAATTGCCATTTAAGTCAGTCATTTTGAGCTCAGCCTGTGCTGAAATAAAAGGGTCATCCTCTGTGCATGACTGCTGGATCATTATCTGCATAAGAAACATGATCCTACTGTTAAAGCGTAGGTCTGGAATGAAGGAAACAGGTTATTAAGATTTATTTTTTTTTTTCTTTCCCTGCCTGCAACATAGCCTTCCTCTATGACCTGGAGAAGGTCATTGCAGTTTTCCATGTCTGGTTTTCCCACCTGTGAGTGGGGACAGCATGAACCTTCCCACCCACTGAGATGCTGTGAAGACAAATTCACAGTTATCTGTAAGGCTTTTGAAAATGCACCAGAGAAGCACAAGAGAGATACTGAACAGCTCTAGCAACATTTCTTTTTGTTTAAAGCTTCCTAGAGGAAGCAATTATTTGGAGCCAGGTTGCATTTAAGAATAAAGATATAGATTTTAGGATGTTAACCAATTTGTCTTCAGATTTTAAGCTGGGTTTGCAAGTCTCCTGGCACAGCTGTTACAGTGCCATTTCTACCATCCTGGGCAGACACCTCATGGAAACAGAGGAAAGCCTTAGGTGCAAGACTGCTGACCTGTCCAACTCACAGGGAAACCTGCATCGTCCCGCAGTGCCCAGTCCCAGGGACAGGGCAGCGCCTGGAGAGCTGAACGAGAATGCAGCCTGTCCCCTCCGGTACCTCCCATATGCAAGGATCGAGCTTCTGTCTCACATCAGGCTTGTTCAAGAGGGCATCACAACCTGAGTTTTCCTCTGCAGGCTCTGCTGTTTCCAAACCTGGCTTCTGGTCTTTTCGACATGGCTCCTTGAGTTTAAAAGCCAGCATTATCTGCCTTCAAAATATGGGCAAGCTGGACCTCTCTAAGAAAGGGCTTGCTTCAGGGGCACAGCATGTCCAGAAGCCGTACAGTGCCAGCAAAGCCAGCTGTGGGCAGCAGCCCTGCTGAGCCAAGCTCTGGCTGTGCAAACACCGTCCTCAGTGGCCACTTACCTGTAAGGAGGGATGCGCGCCGCAGCCAGCTCTGTCCTCCCATCCATGCCCCAGCCACACACTCTGTGCCTGAACACCCAAGTATTGCCATCAGTCCGTATCCTCTTGCCGCAAGGCCTTCATCTTGTCACGGATGTAGCATCAGAAGCCTGAGCTCTGCCTCGCACAAAGCCTGAGCTCTGCGTGGGCCAGGTGACAGCGCTGTCAGAGGACTACCTCCTTACCTCTCCCTCTTGAAGCAGAGGCGTGCTAAAGGCATCCTTGGGGCTCCTGGGCCCTACTGTGTCCCAGCCCCTCCAGCCAAGGTCTCTCTGTAGTTTATTAGTGTCAGGAATTTACTGGTGAACTTCATCCTCCCACAAAAGAAACAAAATCTGCAAGTCTGTTATGTGAATTTGTCCTTTTCCTGCACCTCCGGATGTCAGCACAGGTCCAAGAGAGACTGTTAGCAGTTTTACCAAGTACTGAGCTGGGCTGGGTGCAGGCAGGGCGCCCGGTTGGAGCCTGCTCTGTTCTCCAGGGATAGTGCTCGTAGGGGTCCCTCTGCACAGCCCTGGTGGGTGAGGAATAGCATGCCAAGAGCTCAGCACGGGGCTCACTAGCATGCAGCCACCCTGCTGGCAGGAGGGAAACCCCACACTTTGTGACAGCCTCCAAAAGAGGTCAGAGCCTGGAAAAATTGCAAATGCAGGAGAGATTTCCAGCAGTGGCAAAATAGTGACCCACCAAGGAACAACTTAACAGTATAATCCCTCCGCAAAGCCATCCGATGGTGGGGTTGTGGCATGCAGCAGGCAAGGGTGGCGAGGAAAGGTTCCAGATGCGTTTAATCCTGTTAAAGAGTTAAAGCACATGGCTACAGTCAGGTTGGTGTGTCAATGGTCTTGTGTTCCTGGAAAATCCACACGCACCAGCACGTCCTGTTTGGGATTCAAGTAACACAGGGCAATGACTGGCAGAATGCCTGCTAAGGGAAAGAGCCTGTCTGTCTCCTGTTCCGAGCCAGTTTCCTCAAAACACTTCTGTGGCAGGATCAATTTCTTTGTGGCTTGGCTGCTTTTCTGGAAAACAAGGTGTCCTCTGCCTGCCCTAGCCTTTCCTCCTTTAGCCAAAGCGCCAGCTGCTAAGGAAGATTTTGCAGACCACCCACTCCAGGCATGGGACTTCACTGAGGCTTTCCCCCAGGCATAGATGTTTCTTGCTACAGGTGTCACCTTGCAAACCCAAGGTAACACATCATTTCCAATATTTCTAACAGATAAAAGCTGCAAAACAACAAAAAAAAAAATTTGTCTACTCCTGGCTGCCAGAGGTGCTGCAGCAGGAGATCACAGACCCATCCAAAAAAAAAAAAAAAGAACTATACGAATAGTGGTTTAAAAGCAATTCCTGAAGCAATCAACTCTCACATGCTACCTGTCTGCTGTAGTAATGCCCACACAGGCCATAGAGCTTTTTTCACAGTGGCAAAACTATAGCAAGATTAATGAGCTGTGTGGGAAAGATTTAAAGAATAAATGGAAGATGCCATATGACAAGGAAGGCAGACATCACTTCTTCCCTTTTGTTTAACTTGCCGCTTCCTGCGCAAAGAAAACGAAAAAAAAAAATCCATGAAGGCATACAAAATTCTTGTAACGTTTTTCAGGACTTTACTTTGGACAAGTTGGCCAAAGTGATCGCCTCTCTCCTTCCCTCTTACGCTATTGATACATTCCCTTAAAGGAAACTCCCTCTCACAGGTGTACTTGCCTCGAAGAGCAACATTATCTTAGGTCTCCAAGTGGCACAAGTAATAGAAGGGCTCTGCATGGCCTTTGAGCACTAGCAGGACAAGTAGGTCTCCGTTCCTCTGCGCTTTCCAACTCTACCATCCTCCCAGTGCAAGAAAAGGGACTCCAATGCTAAGCATTGCTGAAAGATCACAGCCCTTAGATTTTCTTCGTTCCTGCAGGAGAACTGAGGAATCCTAAAACTTACTGGAACAGAGGCCCAGGCTTCATACAGAGAGCAAGCAGCAGAGACATCTGTGTTAAGGAAATAACAGGGACCTGCAATCAGGTCAGCTGGCTGGAGCAGCCTGGAGATTTTAGGGAATTCAGACAAGGACCTATATGACCAGGAAAACATGCCTCCTGCCACTTTTTTTTTTGTGATAGTCACTGTTTTGTTTAGCCGGCTGCACGTTAAGTATCTTCTACAGAAAAGGAATTTCGAATGTTAAGAAAGGAAGAGCTGCAACAAAAGGCCAATCTGCAGGGAGCCATGCACTTCTGCCTTCTTTAGGTGGACAGATGACTTTCCATCCACACACTGTAGAGGTGTGACCCAAGCCCAAATGCTTTTCAGCTACAACTCCCATAGCTCCAAAACGCAGCTGAGAAACTCTTTCTAGCCCTTTATTCTCTGTCACCAAAACTTTCTTCCAAAATTCCCCACTACCCTTTCCCCAGCCACCGACGAAGGTTTTCACACGAGCATCCCTTTCCTCCCCATCCCTCGCAGTCCCTGCCCGCAGGAGCGCCGCGGCGGCACAGGGAGCGCCGAGCCTACGCGTGCCTTGCGGCGACAGCCCGCACGGTGAAATGGGACGGTCTGTACCCAGCCCGGACTCTGAACTCAGACTGGCACGATCCATATCCACATCCCTGAAAGATCTCTCCAATGCTTCCTATGCTATCCTGCTGCCTGATCTGATACTATACTGATCCTCCTTGGATCACTATTTGGACAATGAGAACTCTCTCTCCTCTTAAAAATACCACCCTCTTCATATATACGCTTTCTTCATTATTTAGCTTCAGATTAATTAGCCATTTATTATATTAAACCCTTCTTCCTTGCAAAAGTCCTCTCTCAGTGTGAATCACCTCTCTAAAAGCCTTCTTCCCGCTCCCCTTTCTCGCTGTTAACAACTTGGCCCATCTTCCCTGGCATACTGTTCTTAAAGCTTACACCGATCGATGGAAATACTGCAGCAACTATCAGCTGTTCCAGCCGTAGCAGTTAATGCAGGTTCCACATCCAGCAAACAGGACCATAAGAGAAGTACCCGCAAGCACTTCAGGCACGCTCCTCGCACGCAACTTCTCTTCTTGCATCAAATTCAGACCCAGCCTCTTCCCCCCTCCCCTCGGAGCCCTCCCAGCTCACTTCTTGCACCACGTTCAGCCCCTCCGCCTGCGCGGCTGGCGCCTTGCTCCCCGCGCCCGCCTCCCCCGCCTGCTCCTGCTGCTGCTGGAGAGCCAGGCGACGGGCTGCCCCCCCGTCCCACCTCCCACCCTTCCGCCGTCGCTGACCGATGAGAGCTGCTAGCTCTGAAGTGACGCAGCCCACACGGGCGGCGCTTGATCCGGGGCAGCAGGGGAGGGCCCAGAGCGCTCGTGGGGTCTCCCCCCTCCGCACTGCTAAGTTGCTGCGCATCCCTAGTGCTATAGAAATTAGAGGCAAACAAAGCCCTCGCCCAGCCTCACGAAGCGAGTCTGCACATCAGACCGGGGCACTGCCCAGGCAGGCCAAGGAGCACCTGCGAAAAAGCTGCCGCCGCCAGTGCCATCCAAGAGGTGGAGCAGGAAACGGGCCCGGGGGGCGCGCAGGCGACCACAGCCCTCGGGACGGCCGGCAGCCAGCAGCGGCGGCCTCACCCGACGCCTTCGCGATTATACACAGGCACGCGAAGAGCGGCCTTGGATTTCCGAGTGCAGTGTATTTGGGGAAACAAAACACTCCTCCTGAGACTGCGCAACCTCTGCCCCCCTCTGCCCCCCAATCCCCACCGAGGCATTCGAACCTCATGCTGATCTCCGCGTGGAAGGCGCTGCACTTGTGCAACGTGGGCACTAAAGAGCTGCTACATCTCCACTCCGTAAAGCCCAAGCAGTTAAATACACAAGAGTTCATAGCTTCACTTCAAAAGATTTTTTTTTTTAATTTAGAAATGCAGTTATATACATAGAACAATTAAATTAAACTTTGTACAAATATTAAAATACTATCTTCACACCCACTGCAATGTACAGGATACCAGAAAATATATATAAAATAAAGCAAAATAAAACTGATTGAGTGACATCCTGCACAGCATCAATTATGGTTTTGTTTTTTAAACCCACATATATATGGAGTACCATTCTGCAAATAATTCCATAGTGGTGCAATTCAGGTTAAAACAAAACAAAACAAAAAACACAACCAAACAGGAAAAAAAGATTAATGCACTGAAGGCAACCAAGCTCCCCTTGCATTTGCATCAGCAACTACTGGCAGTCTACCCACCGCATCACAGGACACCCGCTCCACGGACAGCTCAGTGTTTTCATCTTTCTGAATTAAGTGAAGTTGAAAATCAGAACTAAAACATCTTCCTGTACTACTCAGTTGCTTCTGTCCTGGGGTGAGCAAGGACAGAAGCAAAAGCACAGCTTACGCAAAGCATATGCAGAGCATCAGCAGAATCCACTCCAGTGGGTGCACATTTTTACAGATATATATAATCTCCGCACGTAATCTGCAGAAGGCCAAGTTCAGAAGCGGTGCTGGACTCTGAGCCCGGAAGAGAAGTGTGGGAAATTGCATGCTTCCCGCCCCGTGGGGGGGCAGGAGGAGGGGCCGGATACTCAGGACAGTAACTCTTGCGTTGGTATGAACACTGTTCTGAGTACGGCTGGAAGAGGGTTTATTTCCTGTATAAAAATACTCCTTAAAACAAGCCTGCTCTAAGAAACTTCTCTGCACTTGCAAAGCCTCTCATACAGAATAAATGTTCTCAAAGTTCCTCTGCACTCAAAGCTTCTCACACAGAACAAACCGAACCTGCCGCTCGCTCCAAGTTCCGCAGGGGCTGGGCTGAGGAAGGATGCGGGGCGCGTGGAAAACGGATGGGATGCGTTGCATTTATTTACAGGAACCAGAAAGTGAAATAGCTTAGGTATCTGGATGGAGTAAAAGGGCAGATTTTTTTTTTTTTTTTTTTTTTTTTTTTAAACAGTTGCCATCAGAACAGTAAAAGCAGGTTTGGCAAATACGCTCTAGAAAGGTCAGCAAGGAAATCTCAGTATGTCCAACTAGTTGCATGTTATCATTTTTCATACAGCAAGCCTGCTGGTGCCTGCGAGATTATCTAGGCAAAGAGCAGCTTCCTTACAGCTAGCTATGGATGCACTGGCTCCATTAAGCACAGAGGTACGTTGCAGGCTAATCCTAGCTCTTCCTCGCTCCCCTTTCTTCTTGTGTTCCTTCTTCTGTACTGCGAATGATTTACTCACCTTCCTAGGTTATTTCCAATGGCTGGGGCTGTTGCTCTTCCCTCACCCCACTCCTCAATACAACCCAAATCATCTACTCTGGGAGTAGTATGTTCCCTCCCCCAACAACTGGAGTATGTTTATTCCTCACACAGTTGACTTCTATATGTGCTGAAATACCAAATAAATGCACTAAGCTCTACTCCTTTCCAAATTCATGGAGTTTTAACTCAGTAACAATTCCATAGGCTCCCATACTGCAAAACGTCCCTCCTTCTGGCTTCATTTTTTAACCACTTCTACACTTAATGCTGGGGAGATGCAAGCTATTAAAAACAAACAAACTAACCAACCAACCAGGTCACAAAACCATTTCTCTTGCCAAAGCTGCTGACCCCTTCCGAGGTGACTGAAGGCACTGACACAATCCAAGCTGGCTCATCACTTGATCTGAGCCTCATGACGCAGACCCCGACAGGAGACTGCTCCATTCCTCATGGGTTACTTTCAGCTTCACTTTCTGGTTCTCTTAGACTGGTCCAGTTCTGTAACGCTTGGGTTGTAAACATTGCAGTAGTTTGTATTTTGTTCCAAAAACCCACGTAACTCAAAGCAAGCAAGGAGGTTTTTCTATTGCACATAGTATTTTGTGAATTTCTGAAATGCTCTTTTAATTTTCTAACCTATCTGATTCTTAAACAAACCCATGAAAAACAAACAAAATCTTTAAATAAGTGTTATTTTGAATTTTCCAATGTAACTAAATCATTTTAATGTTGTTGTTAAACATCTCAGAGTCCAGCAAGTATGACAGAATGAGATGATTATGGAGGGAGTGTTAAATAAGAAAAAATGCCTCCCTTTGAGTTCTGTTGCCAGGCACAGGTGGGAAAAGAGGTAAGGAAGTGGTGGCCCCATCAATAAGGAAAAAAAAAAAAAAGAAAGAAAAACAAAACCCCAACCCATCCACTATGTTGCCTCTTACAAAGCTGACCCCTGCCGTACATTGAGATCCAGGCTGCATCTACCTATGACTACTATCAGAGAGGACACACTCTTTGCTTAGAGGTAATGAACGCTCCTGAGATAGAACAGAGCTCACGACTGAGGATCTTGAAGTCTCAGTCCTTGCTCCAGTGAATAAAGACAGGAGTGTGCGGTTTAGTTCGTCTTTCTGAATCTCTGCCCGAAGACTTCTCAATCCTTTGGCCTCCACAGAATTAAAACAAGTACTAGTGATTAACAATCACTGGATAATCAATAAATAAGATGAAATCGGCCTCCCTTCCCTTTCCTTTCAAAAGGATTATCAAGAAAAAATAACTCTTGAGGTTCCACTCTCAACGACTCTACCTTATTTTACATGACAATAAACTCCAAAGCTGAGGACTTGGGAAAGAGAAATGTGGTAATTCACAAGCTGTATATTCACGTTGTGGCTTGCACAGGTCCTAAAGGCCCATTTCCACATGGCACTGTTGCTGCAGCGGTCAAGGCCACCAGGAGAGCCAGCCGGGGTTGCAAGCCAGCACAGCAGGGACACCAGCTTAAGCCACAAGCAGCACGTTTTTACCCTCTTAGCAAGCCAAGAGATGTTGACTGTTTAGGCCTGATCACAAGGTCTACGCCTACACTTATGTTTCCCTCCACCTACATTTTTTTCTTTTTTTGGAAAACCATTTCCCACAATTTCTATAAATGAAACCAAAGTATAGCACGTCTTCTTTGCAGCTTCCTTCTCCTCCCCACCCAAATTGAAATTTTTCTCCCAAACTGGTGGCTGATCACCTTACAACAGCAGCGTAAGGAGGCACGGCCACTCGGTAGATGCTCGTTGCTAGTTGAGTGTGCGATCACTTCTTCCACCAACCCAGCACTACACTGAGTTCAGGACTGTACCTTGCACGAAGACGGCATGCACCTGGCTTCTGCACCTCTGCTGTTGGGGCAGCTAAGTCTAAGTAGATAGGTCCTTAAACTATGTAAAGAGCAATTCCTCCTACTCCGTTCTCACTACGAAGCAGGAACAAGGTCATATATTCTTCCCTTCCCACTATACACTCTCTCACTCCCTCCAGGTGCTTTGATAAAACCAGTGAATGAGAAACTGCTCAAAATTACATCATTTCTTAAGGCAGGAATTAAAAACTAAGAACATTCCCATACTGTTATTTTCTAAACTTTTAACACCAGATGGGTAAATAACATTTACCCTCTACACTGCTTAAAGTTGAAACGTTAAAGCCCTATGTAAAATGACATGGAGTTTTCATCATCCAAACTGAACAAAAAACCCAAACTCAAACAAACTGAATTTATCAAAATCTTGTGTTAGCCTAAGATATGAGCAGCAGGGAAGGAAGTTACAATACTGAATTTTTAATTTAATAATGTCCTTCTAAAACAAGGATAGGGAAAATAGCACTCTTCCATCCACAGGTATGTGCTGTCCCAGCTGTCCTAAGAATTAACACTAACTAGAGCAGGAGCAGCAGGCAGATGGCTGGATACCATGGCCAATCCATATTTCCAGGAACTGGATCAAAGCCACAGTCTTAACGCCTAAAAAAACCCCAGAAGTGTCATGTCACTTTTACCAAGTGCTGTGACAGTCTGTTCCCAGAGCAACAAGGATGAGCACTGAGTATCATAAAACAGAAGCCCTGTTCACCTGTATATTACCACGTAACGTGTAAGGCCACGACATTTTGTTCCTTCAACACAATGAGAATTTAGCAGCTTCTCACAGGGCATGCGCTGCCTTGGTTGCCTCAAAGCAGTTTTGAGGAGGTACACACATCTTTCTAAGCAGCTTAATCTTCTGCTGAAACCAGTTCCAAGGCATACTGTTTCCAGACCACCCCACTGAACCCTGCAACTACCACAGTGTTTTTTGTTTGGCTCACCCATCCCACAGCGATCAGGACACACTGATCTGCCATAGGTAACTGTGGGGTAAGGACATATACATACCTTAAAACAATCTTTAATACCTTAAAACAATCTTTCATATTTTTGTTCTGAAATAAATTGTGATATCTTCTGACACCACTGACCAAATGTAGCCAACCTTCCTTCACAGCGACGGGCAACCATGCAATATTTAGGAGAGACTTTACAAAGCCCTTTGATCCCCAGCCACAAGGAAGAAACTGTTCTGTGTAGGCCCACTAAAGGTTAAAACTGCAGAGACTGACTATATGAAGCTAGGAAAACACACTAGCCATTTGGATGGTAGTTATCCAGGATTCAAGTACTCAGGTACCTAGTATGGCAATGTAATTTGGGATTGCACCCAAACTTACTACACACAGGCATTTTTCTCCTGACAGTTTCAAACACAAGAACTTCTACCAGGTTACATCCGAAAAGCATTACTTCTGCCTGAAGACCTGCACAAGGGGAACCCAAGCAATAGCGCAGAACAACCTTAGTAACTGGAAAAGCTTTTTAAGACACACAACATATTCAGAAGAAAAGGGCCACAAATCAGGTTCCAGTCCTGATGTCTAAGTGAATGCAACTAACTCACAATTAACGTAGGCTTGGTTAACTGGAAGTCAAATCCTCCTGTCTTGTTTATAAATGTGTTCCTTTCTGGACCCTGCTGACCAGTGGCCACCATGGCTCTCCCACAATCTACCATCAGGAGCTGCTCCAGCACCAGACCAAAGCCAAAAGCGTTGTCTTGTCTGCAGGACAGTCACAGTCCCAGCTTCCAGCACAGCTGAGTGGACTGCACTGGTACTGAAGGAAGAAGAGTGAGATTTTCAAGAGTGGACTCTTGTAGAGATGCAATTGCTCTGCTATACCAGAAGGTATTGAGAGAGGCAGAGGGCTTTCCCAAACACTGGACTTCTCTGCCTTCAGAGCTCTAGCAAATCTCAAGGAATTGTTATTGCACAGCTAAGTTATCACACAGCCCATCTCATTCCAGGCACTTCTAGACATCACAAGTTGCCTTGTAACTGGAATCTCTCCTAAGCCCAGATTCAGTCCCATTTGTCCTGCCCTATCAAAGAGGATTCTAGAAAAAGAGCCTATATAATATACATATGTATATATAAACTGTGTCTGCACCCAATGAGCAAGCAGGCTTAGCCCTGCTCTCTGGGCAGCAGAAGGGCTAGAGAGGCTGAGAAGAAGCTGCGACAAGCCGGTGTGAGGAAGAGAAAGGCACAAGAAAAGAGCAGCTCTCCAGAGACTGCTGTCAAACATCTGGCTGGGGAAGAGCAGAGGAGAGCTCAAATCCACTATGTTCCTTGAGCCCCAGATGCAGATGGAATGGGGAAGCCAGCACTGCACCAACCCCACTGGTGCATCCAGGAGGCAACCTGGCAACATCCTTTGGATCTTCAGCTGAGGGGGTCTCTGCTTGGAGGTATCCAGAGCATAGCTTGCGAGGACAGGGAAGGCTGCACAGAGTGCTTCTGTCTTGAGGGGAGGAGAAAAGAGAAATCCATGAAGGCTGGATGAATGCAGCAAGCCTCATGCTTCCTTCAATAACGGAATATCTGGAAAAGGAGAAAAAAAAATGTCAAACTTTATGCAGTTCAACATACACAAGAAAAACTATTACTGAAAGCAAGACAGGCTCCCATGTCTTGCTACTCAGGATATCACTGCATGACCATACAGTGTTCTTCCTCTCATCCTAACACAGTAAAAGGGACCTCTGGAGGGCACTGGTCCAACCTGCCCCTGTGAGCAGGACTAATGCCAGTTCCAGGCTTGAAATTCTCCAAGGAATGAGATTCTACCACCTCTCTTGATGCCTCTTTGGTCATGTCCTACCCCCTAGCAGAATATAGTTTCCTAATGTCCAAACTGAATCTGTCAAGGTGAAACTTGTGGCCATTGCTCCATGTTGCATCATTTAGCATGACTGAGAAGAGTTTGGCTCCACCGACTTTCTAAGCCCCTGCCTAATAATTGTAGTTGGCTATTGGATTGCCCCTCAGCATCATCTTTACCAGATTAAAGAAGCCCAGCTTTCTCAGCCTCTACTCAGGCCCCTGATCATTCTGGCAGCCCTCTACCAAAACTAGTCCATCTCCACGTCCCTCTAGAACTAGGAGTTCTACAACAACGCATAGTATTCCCAGTGCATCCTCACCAGTGCTGTGTAGAGGAGGGTAGCAACTCTCTCCCCGACCACCCCCCCCCCCCAAAAAAAAAATCCACCTTTACCATGACCTTTCTAACCATTTAGTTTCTCAAAATGTCCAAGACAAGAAGTTTCTTGCTATGACAGGCATTATAGGGAACACTGATCACACCTGCTCTCATCTAACTTGAAAAAAACACAATCTCCTGCACAGATGGAGATCCGGTAGCTGCAGCTTCATCATCTTTGCACCAAAAGCACAAACCTCATCGTTTCTGCCGTAACAGGTGATCTGCTCCTATACAACAAGCATTAGAGCCAGTACAGGTTTCTGGGCATTGATAAAAGCAATGCAGTGCAGAAGTAACATCCTCCAGTTTCTGCACTGCAGACATTTTTTGGTAATGCCCACTTTCGGATTCTTGTTTTACAAACTTCACGTTTAACATCCATCTCAGGACTGCTATTGCTGCCCTTCAGTAGAAATCCTGTTTGATTGTTCCTACTGCAAGGGTTCAGAATGGCATCACTAAAGCTGTAGGGCTTGACACTATGGAAAGGAGAAGTTCTGCCCTGACACAGCAGGCTCTGCAAAAGCAACCTTAAGCTGCACCTTCACGACAGCTCTTGCATTCTAATGCTATTCCTTCAGGGTGGAATAGAGAAGCCAGAAGAGTGCAAGATAGACTGAATGTTAAACAACAGACTTGCACCTCTGCCCTATACGATCAGAAGTTCAAGCATATCTCTTTCAGGTCTCCTCATGTGCCAGGGTTGCAGCATTGTACACACTGTGGCAGTAAGCTGCTTATTAAAACAGACCAAAAGTGCAGAAGTCTAAACATCACAAAGGGCTTGTACCCCAACATATCTCCAACTCTAACCCAGCTATAACAGACTAACTTCCATAAATACAGGTGTTTACTACATCTGCACTGTGATGCTGAAGACTGGCATTTCTCTGCTTTGCTAAGACAACGCAAGTGAAGAATTCCATCAAGCTTTCCATACTGTCCTGGGTCCCAGTCCATCAGAAGATATTAGGTCCTTCATGCACATCTACATTGTGTAACATCAAGCCATGGAGACTGGGATACCTCTTTTCAAATGTCCCCCTTGGTACTTGACATCATATGTATGTACATTCTTTACCATTTTCATCCTAGCTGGTCACACTGCAGAAGAACTTACTCTTAACAAGTGTCTCATTCAGCACTCCTCACCCAGGTCACGTACCATCTGTGTATTCCTCAGAGGAAGTGAGTGATAAAAGGCTCTGTATGTCACTGCTTTCTGAGTCTTGGACCTCTTTCTGCATAGGTCTACTACTAGACATGCCAGCTACCCAGGAAGAGGTAGCAGCCTGATGCACAAGAACAGTTTCAGAGCGCTGGGAACCGCTGGCTTCACACAGTCCAGAATGTCCGGGGGCTTCTTCCTCTCTATCAAAGCTATTGCAAGCCCCCTGGTCCTGCTGCTGCATCTCTCTGGCTCCGTTCTGCCCAGCTCCCTCTGACAGCACGATCTGCACCCGGGAATCCGATGGTGGAATGCAGTTTCCTGCGCTGCCATACACTGCTTCTTCGTAGGATGGCAGGGCCACCTGGACACCATCCACCATGATAGAGACCTGATCCCCGGACACACCTTGGTCGCGCCTCAGAAAGAGAAAAAGAAAAATGTTCAGTGTGACTTTTCTCTTCTTATCTATAAAATATATATACACACTGTGAATCCCAGTAACTACCCACTTCTGCCACAGCAGCACTCTAACACTCAGCAATGACTCATCTATAGGAGAACAGGAGAAACCTGGCTGGTGTTTTTCCAAGCTCTTATTATAAGCACGGCCTTGAAGTTCTGCTGTGAATTGCCATAAACACGAGCAAGGGGTGTAATTCAAGGGCCTGATGGATTTTATCTGTAAGAGCTCTGATAAAGAGCCATCTCACCTCACCTGCCTCTATAGCTAAATCTGACAATGATCATGATTCAGACCTCTCTGATGTCACAGCATGCAAAGGAAGAGAACTCAGATAACCACTGATTTCAGTTTGATACACTGCTATATTTTGCAACACCCAGCACTGCCTGTTCCACCACCTTTGCTGCTGGGGAGATAACCTCTGGCAGAGGTGGGGCAGACAGCTCTTAAATCATCCCACTGTGGATCAACCAGGCTTATGAGTCACAGCCTTAAGTTGAGCTTTTCTTGTCCATAATGGTTTGGACTTCTGCAGAAAAGGGCAGATTCCAGGTTCCCCTCTTTCAAGCCTCCTGGCTGCTGGAGAGCCATGCTATCCCTCTTTTTTGGGCAGTCCACAGTGACATTGCTCACTTTGTATGGCAAATGTTACAGCCAGGTCCTTCCTCTCCTCCACAAACCCAGGCCAAGAGAACTTTTCCCCATAGTGGGGAACTATGGCAGATTTGTACATCTAATTAACAAAACTGGCAGAATTCACGATCACAGGATCTGACAGAGTGGGAGAAATACATAAATACCTGGACACTTTGGTAGGGATCATAACCTTCTACATTTGAGGCTAAGGTGAAAAAGAAAACCACTCATTAAATGAGAGGTTAGAATGGTAACCATAGCAGGGCACTACAGACCACAATCCCAGACCACTGCTAGACTGCAGTGGAGAGGTGCCACTGAGGTGTGTAATGTGGCAGTGCTGGGCAGGATGTTCATGCACACAGGTGCTGTATGTCTAGGAAGTCAGAAGGGAGGTGGTGTGGCCAGACCACCTGTGAAACCTAAAGAGCTCTCTGCTTTGTAATTGGAAATGCACAGAAACCAGAAGTTCAAAGCGTCAGGTAAAAAGACAGATGTTATCATAGCCATGTAGCTCTGGGGTTTGTCAGGTCTGATGGCTGAAATAGGAGACAGGAACATTCTGCCTCCTCTTCCCCCTTTCACATCCCTGAAAGGGGAACTGTACTGTCCTCAACCTCTCTCACCATCCTGTCCTTTATAATCTAAATGTAGATTCTATCTCAGTTGATAAAGCTTTTGGCCTGCTGACTATTACAAAAATAGTCTGTTGTAGGAATCAGCCCTTACCTCACTGACCTATGGGGCTGTTCTGGAGATAGGAAGATATAGCAACCAAAAGCAGAGCTTGGCTTACCACGATATAAGAACACACGATAGATCTCTGAGGAAGCTGCAAAGCCCCACAAGGCTACACAGCTTGAAGAAAAATAGTGATGGTGATGAAAGCAGAAGCAGAGAAGCAAGGAGAAAAACTGCTCCAAAATGAAGGCCTAAACCAAATACCTCACTGGTTTTCTGCTGCAAGGAAATAGGATACCTCTGAACCCCTTCAAACCCCAGTTACACTCACCTGCTGTGATGGAATGACTTCAGCTTTGGCTGCAGCAAAACAAAAAGTACGACTAAGAGAAGAATCAGGGCAACGGAGCTTGCTGTGGAGGCCACTATGGAGAGTGTAGGTACTCCAATTGTTGGGGGAGAGTCCTTTTCTACAAATGAAGAGGAATATAAGTTAGAAGGACCCACTCCCTTAAATCACTTCCATAGGGAAGGAGAAAAATTCTTGCCTGCTCTCATGACTTATACTTGGGTGCATGTGTGAGGAGTCCAAGTTTCCTATACAACCAAGGCACAGAGGTAATCTCCTCCAGAGGACAGTTTGGAGCTTCATCTTACTCCTTTCCATCAGCCATACAGAGAAACTAAAATAGACAAAGCTTCTTTGGAAAAAAACACAGAGAAAGCACAAAGAAAGGCAATGCAAGCAAGCCATGGAGGCTGACAGAGGGGAGAAGGTGATAAGGGTCACATTATATATAAATCTTGCTGAGCAACAGTTAAAAAGTGTCCTGATGTCTTCAGCAAGGCACAATAAGCAGGATATTTTAGGCCAAACAATAGGAAAAGTGTCCATATAACAGGTTTTCTTGGCTAAGGCGCAGTCTTGCAAAGAAAGGGGTGGAAATCACCTGGCTTGGTGTATTCAGGGTGCAACAAGCATTCAGTTGTCACAAACATATAACCCAGGGAATAGCGAGGGAAGCCAAGATGTTATTTCAGGATGCTAAGTTTTCAGTATTAGATATATGTGCCCTGCCCACATTACTCCTTCCTACCCTTCCTCTGCAGTCTGCTATCCCTCAGCTGTGTGGTGCAACTGTGTTAAAACCCATTTGGCTTTTAAAGGTCCCTGCAGAACAGGAATAAATTGGGAGTGGACAGAGAACAGCCTGAAGCTTGTACCACTGAGCACTGCATATCATGTCTAGGATGCTATTCCAGTCCTTTCACTCC
The DNA here is from genome assembly GCF_028389875.1 of Rhea pennata. Taxonomy (NCBI): domain Eukaryota; kingdom Metazoa; phylum Chordata; class Aves; order Rheiformes; family Rheidae; genus Rhea; species Rhea pennata. Next base: position 13,000,926 of record NC_084667.1, on the reverse strand, counting down.
ACTAGAGTACAAAATTGCCTGTATATGTACAGTCTCTGTCCCAGTTTGTGTCTTTGGTAGAGATTTCTCAACAATATATCAGCGTATACTAGCATGTTTCACATTCAGGACATTCCCATGCATGAACTCCTTAATTCCTTTTTGTTACATTCATCACATCCTTCAGGAGCACAGTTCTCAAACTGCAGTGGGATGCAGGGCACATCTGCAGGTGGGGATGAAGGGAAGAAGGGCACTCAAATGGAAGAAAACAAAACCAGAGGACCACTGCTTTTAAGCCTGCAGCCAGAAGTCTATATGCAAAATAGACACCTAAGCTTGCATTTTCCACATCCTGCTTTGCAGTTAAACCTGCTAGGCTGGCTGTCTTGTCCTTATTTTCCTGGAATTTTTCAGAAGTAGCCAGACTATTCCCCAGGAAAGGCAGTCTAGTACATTTTTTCCCTATGGCAAATAAGGCTGAATAAGGATTCTCATTCTCAAGATAATCCAGGGCACTTTGAATAGACTAACGGGGAATAGGGTAGGGTAAAGGACATTCCATTTTGAGTCAATATGCAATGGTGTAAAGCAGTTCATCATGTGGGGTACACTCCAGCATATTCACCAACTCAGCTTCCAGCATGATGCTTACTAGCCGATACAAGAAGCCCTCAGGGGCTGGAGACTGAGCTGGGGTGGGGGAGGACAGGGACTGAGCTACATAAAACATCTCTGACATCTTCTAGGGATTTAATTTACATTGTATGGAGTAGGTGGGAGTCTTAATCATTACCAATAACTAAAACATGATCTCTTTCCCTCTTCAGCCTCCCTCTTCCATCCTTTCCTATATAGAAGGGGCCTACTTGCTAAGCCTCAGCTGTCTCTGATCCCCATCAGTTGCCCCAAAGCCTGTACTATGATTGTACAGGCTACTGCACAGAAATGCCATCTAGGGAGCACTACTTGTCACAGCACAGTTTTCTTCTGCAGTCTGGGAGCAAGCAAGAGGTGTGTGTGTGGGGGGGGGGAAATCACAGGAGAGAGGAAGCTTATGCTAAATTTGAACATCCTCTTCAGGGTCTAACTTCTTCCAGGTAAACTCCTAGCTTCTGTCCCTGTGCATCTGTCATAGCAGGATCTATTAGAATGACCTGGCAGGGACACCGAGAAGAGACTGTCTTTGGAGCAGAACAGGATGTTCCAGTGGTCACAGATCTGCAGTGAACTCCAAAAAGGACTTCAGGAGGGTTCTTTTCCGTTTCCTTCTGATTAAACGTATTTTGCGTTTTGGTTTACAAGACTTAATCCCAGCATGCACATCTTGCTGACTCTGAATGACTGAGCAGATCACTATACCAGCAGGTCAAACAAAGACAGAAGGTGCAGGCATTCTCTCCTTATCCAGTGCACATGCTTTTAAAACCCGAAGAGTCATGGGTAATTAAGAGCTGTATGAGAAACATTTTCCCCTCAAATTTTTTCTTACTCACTTGTCTTGATAGAGGAATTCCTGTTCAGCTGGGAGAAACCCACAAAACAAAAGCTATCCACTCCCATTTAGAAAAAAGCAGAAGTCATTTGTCAGCAACATCTTTTTCTGCCAGTCCACTGAAAAGCAGACACACTGAGCTCTGTGCCACAGCAGGCCAGTTTGTTAACCTGTTTGCAAGCAAGGAGATCAGCTCCATATCCTCGCTCACACCTGCACACGTCAACAAAAGGGAACACCACTGAGGGTACTATCCAAGCCCAAAGGAAGCAAAAAAGGACAGCATGGAAAATGCTTATGTTAGGGCCTCCCCCATTTCTGAAGCCAGAGCTGCTAAAAGGAAAGGATCCAAAAAATTTAAATCGTCTCCTTTGTACTCCTTTCCATGGGTTCTCTTCCAGCATCTAGGGCAATGGGCTTGCATCTGATGGACCGTTACAGAAGCAGCATTTTCAATAAAAAACTCTGTCATTAAACAGCTGGAGCAACGGGATACAGGGCAACAGAGGTAGCCTGTCTGGTGTAACTCAGCATAATACTGATTCAGTGTTTGTGGAGAGTCTGAAAGGCAGATAAAGGTAATTCTGACAGCCCCACTGGCATCACTGTACTCACCCGGGCTGAGTCTGCAGCTAACTTCCATGGCTGGGTTCCACTGTCCATTCTTGCAGGTCAGGTATTTATAATCTCCCTTCAGCATGTAGCCTTCAACACACAGATACTCTATGACACTGCCTGAAGTTAGAGGGTCATTGCAGGGACTAGGGTGGCATTTATAGCCTCCATTCTCAGGCTGTGGTGGTTGTGGACAATCTGGAAAAAAGAAGAAAGTAACATGGATGATGTCTCAGAGGAAGATATCTGTTGCACAACTATTGTTTTGAAGATACAGCACACAGCTAGACTTCTACCTACCAATAGTCACTAAATTGAGAAGAAACTACGATAAACAAGATGACTATTACACAGTAGAGAAGGTTGCTCAGTTTCATCTCTGATACGGCTTTTGTGATGCTTGTTATCCCAGAAGCACAGTCTATTCAGCAGGCATCAAAATGGCTATGTTCTGGAATGTGCAAGTTTGTTACAACAGAGATTCTGCACAAAAGAGGCCCAGAAAATCCTTAGTACTATCTTTTCCGCACAGCTGTTTTGCTAGACTGGAGGAAGTCTAACAGTTCTTGATTAGCCTTCCAGGTCTGATATGGAAAAAGGATGGGATCTTCTCCTACTGGAATGAAGGATGCAAAAACCCCAATGTACTATGGGTGTCAAGGTACAGAACTGCCCCATAACATACCCTAGACACCCATAAGATCACTAATTTCAGCTATTTTATACAGATACTCCACAACAGTATGGAAAATAGTTTTGCTGCAGTACAACACAGTATTCTGGCCTTTCTACTTTAAAAAGGAATTAGCTATGTTAAAAAGACATTCCTAAAATCACCTTTGTTTTTCTATGTTTAGTTTGAAGTGTCAAAGGCCTTATTTACATTCCTCCTTGCACCTTCCTTATCCTGACAAACGGACATAGTATACCAATTCATCTAGTCAACCTCTTCAGCAGGCACTTAGTGTTGCGATACCCACCTTAAAGAATCTTGCAAATGGTTCAACCAGGGGTTCCATTTTTTCTTTCCCCCTCCCCAAACATAATTGATGACATTTTTAACATAGTCGCATTTTTTGATAGTTATTTTTTAAAAAAAAACTTTAAGAGAAGGTTGTCTTTAGGAGACCAAGGTAGCCAGGTTATAGGGAAGACAAATTTCTTACAGAACTTTCAAAAATCATTCAGTTAAAAACAACAAGCCACAAATGAGGAAACTGCACTGAAACCAGCACATTCGTATTGCTTAGAATGTCGTCTCTTCTGGCAGCTCATGGTGACTCTGAAGAACAGCCCGACTGATACGCACCCTGCTGGTGCCACATACCTACCCGACTGAAAGATAGAGAAATTCAGACTTTTTTCCCCACTTTGAATCCAGACCAGCTTCTTAAGCATCACAGGGGAGGGAAAAAAAAAAAAAAAAAAAAAAAAAAAGGCAAACCTCCCTCCACAGAGGGCCTGGAAGACAAACCAACTAACCCAATCTACTAAATCACAGCAGGCTCATTCAGGTTCTTTCTTTTATCTTTGAGGTACCTGTTTCGAGGCTTGTGTCCCACTTACTGTGTAACAAACAGTGAGAAACTCAATTGGGCAAAGATCAGTTAATTGGATTTGGTAAAGAATCTAAGAATAAGAATGCTTATAAGACTCACTACACTATGGAAAAAATTGTTACACTGCTGCAGGGCAAGCAACCCTCGAACCTAATCATCTCTGAATGCATTCTAGGTAGACCCTTGTAAAAATCAGCACACTCCAAGACAAAATGCCAAAACCTTATGGTACAAGTTCTGCCAACTTCATAACTGCGATTCAATCTACTTCTTGACAGAAAAGGTTAACAATGGTCTAAGCATCAGCTCTTCAAGATCACTTTGTTCTCAGACATTCAGTCCAAATAGGGTTCAGACAAACCACCGTCCCGTCTCTTGTGAGCACTAACTGCTGCCTTCTCTGAGTTCCTTTATTTTTTCCTTTCTGCAATCATTTCCAATTTTGTAACCCAGGGTTTTGCCTCATAAGGTAAAGAGTTAAATTGTGCTTTCATTTTAAGCCTCTTCTACACTTAAGATCAGCTGAAGTGACAGATTCACGACACGTTTTATATTGAGGTGCTTAGGGTCTGCAACCCAGGAAAGAGATGTTTCTTACGAAACTGCAAGGACCAGGTTGAGTGTTGGAAATATTCTCAGCAAGTATTCCTCTAGGCAATGGTAGAAGGTAGAGGCCTGTGGGGGAAAACAACCCTCCCATTTTCACAGGATCCGCTGAAACCCAGAAACAGTTGGGGCAATTTCCTTACATCTTCTATACCACAGGAGGCATCTGGAATCACTTAGCAGCCATCTAAGCAGTTGCTCCCAGACCCTTCACACTACACTACTCCAACAAGAATTTTCCCACACTTGCACACAAGCTTCCAATTTCCGGAGAAGCCCAATCAGACTGGCCCCTCTGCATTTAAGGTCTTCATTAGTCAGAGAAGATTTAGAGACATGGCTCACAGGGCCCTGTTTCAGCAGACTCAGCCCTTTGGGGACCATAGAAGGTCATGCTCAGAGCAATATCCTCTGACAAGGTCCCTAATTGAAGCTTTCGTTGACAGGGTCAGAGATCCACTATTCAAATGGACTGCTTAGAACCAACCAGCTCAGCTCGACCCCTGATGTGGGGAGCATGCTATTTCTAACCAGCTTTCACAGAGTTCCTCTGCTAACTAATCAAAACTAACAGAGCTCCCTCTGTTCCCTGTTTTTCTGCACTGCACCCACGCATGGCTTTTGCATCAGAAGCCCTTTGGGGCAGGGCAGCAGCTCCTTGTTCTGTTCTGTTTTATCGTAAAGCACCACCTACACCAACGAGGATTCTCGATTATGTACAAAAATCAGCTAGCAAACAAAAAAAATTCAAACACTCATTTCCAGTGCTGGAGAGCTCTCAGAGTTGGAAATACCATCAAATAAGTTACCTACAGAGCCCTCATTTGTCCTTTTGGTGTAAAGCTCTAGGACAAGATCCACAGCCATGCAACTACAGATGAGCTTCTTTCCCACCACCACAGGCCACTCAGCACAAAAGGGAGGAAGCAGCAGCTAAATGTGTGTCAAGCAAGTTGTCCCTGGCTTGTCCTCTTCTGCACAGAAGTGATTGCAGAGTTAGTAACCTACTAATTTGTTTGAGGATTTTACTTTTTTTTTTTCTCCTTAGAGCATTTGTCACTACTACATCCAAGAGCCTCACACACATTAAAAAAAAAAATCACTATTATTGAGGTAGAATACTGTTTATGCATTGGAGAAACGGGTAAAGAGACAGATCAGGGAAACAATCTCAACCCCCTCCCCATACTCAACCTGACTGAGCATCTCTGGGCAACCTCATCTCCCCTGGAAGACCACCCAAACCATCTTTGCGAGGCAGCCTCTTACACCCCTGATCAGGGGAACTGAACTCAGGGCCTGCAGCTTTGGAGAAGGCTACTAGACAGTGCCTCTGCTCACTCCCGGACCAGTTCCCTTTCCCTGGCATCTTCCCAAGACCTGCCTGCCACTAGAAGCTCAGAGCTCAGCATCTCTGCAAACTGGGGCCCAGCCTAGTGTAACACAGGCCCTCAGAAAGCTTGGAATTGGCAACTGAGCTTTCCACTGAAGTGACCTCTTACTAAGTTTTCCCTAGTTTTTACATGCTACATCTATTAAGGGTTCTTTGAACAGTCTCTGTACGTGTGGTCTAAACTAAGGCTTTCAAACAAGGAGGGGGGGAGTCTGATTCTGTACAACCCTCTCATTCACAAAACACACACAAAAGCTTATGCCCTGAACCTTCAGTACTGCTATATCCATGACAGTACAGAATCAGCGGGATTAGATTATTTACCACTTTGATAGAAAACCTGCCGACATGCAAGGGGCAAAAGAGGCTGGGTGCCAACTGCTGCCAGACCCTATGTCCTTGATGGCAGTCTCCTGGCTATGTTTTATAGCTAGACGATGTAGATCAATGGGAACAGCTGCCTGCATGAGGTTTTTTTTAGCATTTCAGAGTGCGGTGAGTCATGGAGGTTCAGTACTGGGTTTGGGAATAGAGAGCTAGCACCTGCAGCCTGGTGCACCTCTTCTGCCAGATCGTGCTACCTGAACGGGACGGTTGGTTTCAACCTTTAGTGGTGCTTGTGTGCTGCCCTGTGGCCAAACCACAAGTTAGAACATTGCTGTTCAGATATTACTTTGGCACACTGCCCAGTGCTTTTCTACAGTACATGCACTAAATGATGAAAGTGAAGGGTTTTTTTTTTGTTTTTTGTTTCTTTTTTTTTTTAATTTCAGCCCTCAAAAAATCTGAGCAGATTTCAAGAAACACAGCAAAACACTTCTGTGGCCCTGGGATTTACTCCGTGCAAGTTTCAAAGGCCTGTCGCTCCCAGTGGATATAGCCATGCTTCTCCAAAGGTTGCATTCTTTTCATCAAAAAAGTGTCCTACAACTTAGGTACACGTATCACAACCATCTGTTCCTTCCCCAACAGAGTCAGCTTAGTACTTCAAATATAATCAAATGCCACTGAGAATCTAAGAAACATGCTGGAATTTCATCAACTTCTTCCTCGAAACACATGTTCTTGGGAGTATTGCAGAGCTTATGAGACATTCTAAAGCAAACTTTCATGCCAGGCAATAAAAAGAAGTAGAGCCAAGAAACAGAAGTTATCAACTTCTAAGAAAATAACCGACATCCTAGGTTTGCAAAGCTGTTCCCAGCATCTTGATTCATCATGCTTTAAGGATGCACAGAAACAGTGGTTTTCAACATTGCAGCCTTGTGTGCAAGGGGATCAGAGGTCTATTCCCAAAGGCCCAGTTTCCAAGAGATACTGAGGTTTAAGACATCTCTCCAGAAAGCTTGTTCTCTGCTGACGTACACTGCTGAAAAACAGGAAGGAGGTAACAACTGACGAGAAATCTAAACATTTTGAGTGTTGTTGAACTCTATTCTGAAATAAAGAAACTGTCATTTCCAGATTGACAGGCAGAAATTAAATTATGTATTGGAGTTTCTGCAAATGCCACTCCAAAATACTAGGCATTTAGTATACCATCAATCAAAATGCAAGACTTTTTTTTTTTAATTTAAAAGAAACGAAAAAAATTAAGCATGCACCTACAACCAGCTTCCTTCCAAGTCATCAATAAGCAACAGTTTTCTGTGCCTAGATCATATATCAGAAAACTTTGTCCACCTTCAAAGAGGGTTAAATGCTCTTACATTCTTTGAATTACTGTTAACAACCTGACAGTAAGCAACACAACACTGTAAAGAACCTCTTATAACGATAAGTAAGATTATTGCACTAGTACCATCATGGTCTCCCCTTCTCTCTTACATGGCTCTGCTAGTCCCCACATGCTTTCTTTTCTACCAAACTTGCAAACAGCCATAAGGGACTGAAACATGGCTTACTTTGGAGATAAAAGATGCTGTTGGCCAACTTGATTTACTTAATTGCCAAAGGATGAGATGGATCTTCCCTGCCTCAGCTGAGCTGAAGCTGAGCCGTGGTCATGAACTGTGACCTGATACAAAGCTACAAAGAGATTTTAACAAAAATGGAAAAACATACACAAAACCAAACTGTGATCACAAAGACATCAGATGGAAGAAAAGCTTGTAAAGACAGAAAGGTGAGAGTTTTATGCACTTCAAACTTAAAGCACAGAAGATACAGCCTTGATCTCTGAGTGAGAGTCTTCACAAGCAACAGCAGGACAATTCTCTGCTGGGGCAAGGAACAAGTGCAATATGGTATGCTTCCAGTAAGAAGTTGCTGCTGTGGTGGCTGGAAGAGGACTCCCCAACCTTTGGGTTCACGTGCCTCAGTTACCACCTCCTCGACACCAACAATCCTACAGCCTCAGTGTCCCTGGCTACCAGGGGGCAGAAGAAAACTCCGGTTGGATTCCCTGAACACGTGCCCTGGTTGGCTGTGTTAACACTTCCTAGTCTTTCAGATATACCACAACTTTTGTGGGATATGAGGACTTGGAAGTGGAAGGTCCTAAGCCCTGCTATTCTTTCTTCTAATCTACAATAATTACTACTTAAGTAATGTTGTTGAGACTCACAGAGGAAAAACATCCTAAAAATAAAACCAATCCTCCTGATCAAACAAGATAAATTTTCTCCTGGATAGGCTGGTTAAACCAGTCACATTTGTCTCAAACCAGCACCAGCGTGTCCAGTCTGACAAGAAAACATCCTTGTGAAGAACAACAGGGAAGAACCCTGTTCTAGAGAGCACACGACTTCCTGCTGGGATTAGCTCTCTTGAAAGACTCCACCTAACTTTTTTGTGCTGTCTTGACTCGCCTACAACAGAATTTCACAGAATAGCTTAAAGGTTCTCATCCCCTGAAGCATAGTGTTTAATCTCTTTGGATATCATCTGACACACAAAATGGTTTCCTCTGGGTCTCGGTCACTGCTCTTTGCCCATTTACTCTCCTTAAAGTTTCTTCCCCAGCACGTTCTGCAGCTGCAAGGAGCACTTCCCTGGTTCTGTGAAACACAGTCACCTTCATTTTCTCAGCTAGAACTTGCCACTAGCAATAAAAACACAGCACATCTAGAAGGGCATAAAAAACAACACACACACAAAGCAAGGACACCTCCTAACTACCTGTCCCTGCAACAGAGGCCTCTGATTTTCAACTTGGACAACTCATGCATTTGTATCACCAATAAGACAGAGGGAACTGCAAAAGCATTACTGACCTCTGGCAAAGGTCTTCAAAAGCCTCCAAGTCTAAGGCACTCTTGAGAGTATTTCTCCTTCTCTACTCTATTTTTCCTCTGAGTTCTGCCACACTTAAACTGATATTTACTGATCATCAGCTGAAACATCAGGTACATCCAAAGTCTTCTGCAGAGACTCTGCATTTTTCAGCCTCTCAGACCTAAGGTTCAGGTCTAATGAACACAGCCAGATAACTGCATCCCTTCAGTTAGTCTCTTAAATCAGCTTGCACACGCTAGTTAGGTTTTTAATTAAAAATATTTGTTTGTAAATTCATGCACAAGCCTTCGTCTTTTTACACAGTGCTTCTTACAATAAAACTCTGATGGCCTGACAATCAGCCACAGGGCTAGAAGCGTGAGCCAGGCACCAGCAAAAATGCTCATTTCAGCTTCCAGAAGGTCTGGCAGTTCTAACAGGGCTGTCCACAGCTCCTACTCAGCCGTGATGCTCTAAACATTAGTTTCGCCTTAGGAAGCAACTGAATGAATTTGCTAACAAGAATGCTGGATGTATTTGCTAATAGGAGAAGAGGCGTTGTTTTCTCTCCTTTGCAGAGTTTCAATTACTGCCAGCAGGGCACTGCATGACCTCTCCACTAATCTCCTGGTTGTTTGGTAAGCCAATAAAGGAAACAATTTACCCCTCCCTTAGCCCGCTTCTCGGATCTATTTATTGGATATACTCACAACCTCTGTCTCTGGTACTCAGAGGAACACGAATGTGACCTAACCAGCTAATAGTGTCACCACTGTGCTCAGCCACAACAGCAGGGTAACCTACCAGAGTTGCCAACCTCACTTAGCTGCTTCTTGAGCAACAAATGCTACACATCAGCCTTTCAGATTTTGCAGACAGACTACAGTGCCTCAGCTTACACCTAACACAACACTTAAGTCTTCAAGCAAGTAAGAATCTCTTTCCCATTTTTTAAATTTAGCTTTTTCTCCTACAAAAATGCTACTCCTCCCCCAAATTTGCTAGGGAGGGATCTCTATCCACTACATAGCTACCAAGGCAAAAACTAGAAAAGTGATGCTAAAACTAAAAATGAATGCATACAATGTCATTTTCGAGTGACAGCTATTTTCTAAACTCTTCCTAGCCAGCAAATAGGAAAAATCGCTGCCCAATTCAGCTCCCTTTCTCACAAGAACTTTAGCTCAAACTCTTCAGCAGACAGGAGGTATCAGCAGTTTGCTGACTTGAGGACAAAATAAAATAAAAGATATACCTGTTTGATTCCAAGAGCATATAGCTATCTATGAGGCTCCTCTAACCAAAGCCTCCTGCTATGCCACGCTGGGAATGGACTGAGGGGGAAAGCCAGCACTCTGCAGTCACTGTGTCCGCCACACTGCAGCAACAAAAAACACCTAGGAGTTCCTCTTTGGTACAGGATCTTTCCTCTTAAAACAGGGCTGTCAGTCACAAACACACCTCCTTCTGCAGGACTAGTGCTTTGTTTCAGGACTTTTGCACAGAGAGAGATGATGGGGAAGAGGACCAGCCAGTTTTGTTTTCAGTACAAAATCAAGGCAATATCCTTGTTTTTCTCTACTGTTGTCTGCGCATACCAGCCTATAAACAGCAGAAGCCAAGATTTTGAAGTCCACTTCCTCAGCAGCACTTTGGCTTTGAGTAAACAAGTCTGTATTATTTCATACCTGTTTTATACCAGTTGTGCCAAATAAACACCATCTTCTACAAAGCAAAACCACTTCCCAGGCAGCTGGCCTACAGAGAAAAAGCACGTACGTAGGCTCTGATCACAGTACTACCTCTTCCCCACCCACACCTTCCTTCCTGTTGAGGAAGCAATGTCAAGGGCATGCCTTAGGAAGGCACGAGACGATAGATGCAGAAACAGTCACCTCCACCCACATGATCCAGCAAGTCACTAAGTGCTAGCCCCATTTTTAATTGCTATATAGCTTCAGGTTTTCCAGTCAGGGAGGTCTGCCTGGATGCACTTGAAACCTCTCGGCACAGCAGCCTCCCGCTACGCCCCCTCTCCTCCTGCATTGTTCTCCCTAGTCCGAGTCGCTGGATTCGCACCAATATTGAGCTAGGAAATGGCATATCGAGTTCATCATTCCAAAGATGAACGTCATTGCCTGTAACAGCAGGTGTGTGCAGAACACAAAGAGCCACGTGCTTTAGACTAGACTTTCCCCTGTCTGGCTGGCTCCAAGAAGCACAGCAACAGCCTGTCCTGTGGTTGCACTTTTGGAAACTGTATTCAAGATTCTGCCTTCTCCTCACATACAGCATTTTGGGGACATTTTGATGCCCACGCAGTTAAGTGGAGACAGATGTCTCCTGTAGTCATTAGAAAGCCTGTTCCCTAAGAGCAAAGAGGTCTTCCAAACAGAGGTGAAGCATATTCTGCTCAGCAACCCTTCTCCCCTGACAAAGCATTAAAGCACCTGGAAAAAACAGACTATATATTGTCTACTACCCTTTCAGGCAGCTCAGTGTTTTTGATTATTGCCCACAAGAGTGTTAACCTGCATGTTTTAACTACCCAAATATAGTAGCTGCAGATGCAATGTCTGAAAAGAGACCCAGACTGAAGCTATTCTTTGTCAGCTGGAAATAGTCGCCAACTCTGAGTGCTCCTAGCTGCATTCACACCGTAACAGAGAGATTATCAGATGCCTGTATTTTCCACTGGTCTATAATTTTTGGCATGGAGAGGGAAAAGAGATGGGGATTAGAACAAGGACAAGAGAAATTGAGCCTCCTCCTCTTCGGCACTCTCTCTCTCTAGCACATGAGCAGATGGGTCATTTCCCAGAGGGACAAACGCGAGACAGCAGCTGCTGCCAAGACCCAGTCACAACAGCTGGGGCTAACAAACCTCTTTATAGTTTACTTATAGAGAAGGTAAAAGTCAATAGAAGGCCTCTATTGTGAGTGCACACATTTCTGGTCGACCCTGCCCCTTAAATATTTTAAGCCTTTCCAAAAACATACTGCAAAACATAACCCTCTTTTGGGCTCAGTGTTTTGAGCAGAGGCCAAAGACCGCTGAAAAAGAAACTCTGTCTTCACTGGCTCCAGATGCTGCTTACTCTTGCAGTCAATGTCAGAATTGCAAACTGAGCAGGACTGAGACCTTTATTGGGAAATTACAGTTTCCACAGCAAGGACATACTCTGAAGAGGAGGCTTATTTTTCTTGATGTTGTAATGTGGCTAAATGAGAAGAAACCAAAGCAAAGATTTGTATATATAATCATATAGCTGTGCATTTTTATAATTAGTCACAAGTACTTACACTGTGTACAGTAAGAGGCACCCCTCACACAGCCATCCCATACATACGAAAGCTTCCCCTCCTCCCCCCCTTTTTTTTTTCTTTCTTTTTTTTTTTTTGTAGAGGGGTGAAAAGGGAAGAAATAAGAGACTAATTGCAGTCTTCCACCAATGCAGTCACCATCTGGTAAATCAAGAGACACATGGAGCTGAATTATCTTAATTAACATGTTACAACAGTATTTTTTTTAAAAAAAAATCTGCATGCTTATTAACACTCAGCCATGATTAACCAACCATGGAGGAAGCCAGCTAGCGCCACATTAATTATGGGTCTTATCTTCCTTCCTATTAGAAATATAATTTTTTCCAGTGGCTTATCTCTGTCCTGAAAAAAAAAGCAGCTCACTGGCATCAAATCTTGCTCTTAAACACAAGTTCTATTTACATTATACAAGAGTCAAAATGTTTAAGCTGTATGCAGCTGCTACTGATGATTCAAGAGCACTAGGGTCTGCCTCCACCTACAACATATTTTTCCTCCCTTGCCCCTTAGAAAGCTTTACTTCAGTTAGACAACTCCCTTTCTCATTAAAATTTTAGCAGAAAAAAATGAATTATTTTATGCCTTTCACCTTCCACTCTCCTTCCAAAACTGGGATAGACAGAATTTGTTGTGTGCTGCGCAGTGCAGAAACTAAAGCACAAAATCCAGGGATGACAGAAAAAAATGTATTTGCAAAAGAAAGGTCTCTAGGGTGGAAAATGGCAACTGACACACAACTGCACTCCAGCAGCATGTGCCTTTATAAATGGAAACTACTCACTACTACAACAGTATTATCTCACCACTGCGGGCCCACCTGCAATGTGCTCCCCTCTGATACAGTCCCAAATGACTTGGGCTGACGAGCTCCAAGACAAATACTGCCAAGTTTTCAGACGTGGCTTTGTGGTCTGAGGCTCACTACAACAGAGCTCTTGTCTAGACTGGGCATCCTGGACATCAGGATAACATCAAGTCATAAGATAAAAACCTGAAGTTTTTAAACAAAGACAGGATTGATAAATCCATTCCAGACACATTAATGAGGAGGCAAAAAACAGGGAGCAACTGCAGAAGTGCTTTTAAGATCTTCTGATACAGTAGTATTTTTGATGGACAAAAGCATCACCGTTACTGACACACGTGGAAACTCATACAGCTCGCTCAGGTCTGGTGAGTGGTAAGACCTGTCAACCAGTACTTTCCAGTGTCCTATACTGCCAAGATAGTTTAAAACTGTTTATATCCAGGCTGTACTGGGATCCAGTGGTGCAGCTAATCCAGAGCACTCTTAATACAGAAATCTATTTTCTCCCCAGCATATACTATGGAGCTTTCCAAGTGGCATATGTTTCATCTTCATTTGTTTTCCAAGGCCACCTCCAGTCTCCACGTGCCTTCTTCCAAACACCCTATAATTACTTCCATATGTTATGAGAAGGAAATTAAATGCTTTAACAACACTTCATGTTATTTAATCTGCAGAATTCAGGATCCTGCTTTCGAAACCCAAACCCTCACACTGTCATAAGTAGCACCTTGGCAGTTTTGACTACGAGGGAACCCCTAAGAAATTTCCATGGTATTAAGTTTCAAATTCTGATTAATGGTAAACAGTCCCCCAAAAAATGTTTGCCACACCAGGTAGAGGCAGCTAACACTCATCAGGGGCCTCCTTTTCTCTACATAACAGCCCATCCAATACATTTTAAATCTTACTTTATATCACAACAAGGAGGAGATTATTTAAAAGGATAACAAAACTGTCAAAATAATACAATATTCTTTCAAAAAAATGAACAGCCATGTGCCCAGGAACTCACAATACCTATTATGTGGTGGCAGTCTAGTAGAAAAGGTATTAGCATGGTTTGAACTCAAATAACATCCACTGTCCTCAATTACTAGGGCTAGTTTTAAACTTCATGCTTAGATCTTCACACAGCTTCCATTTTTTATCTTGGTTCTGCTCACCTCTCTCCAGAGACCTACAAAACTAAAAGCTAGAAATAACCTGCACATTTACCCTGCAGTGTCCTTGGCTTTTCCTAGGAGGGGTTTGCATCTTGGGTATAGTAATAGCACACTGCCATCTTTTAAGTAATAAGGGCCTGACATACACTATGGGCTCTGATCTCAGGAAGACCATCTACCTCTCCAGTGAGAACAGTGAGAGCTGATAACCCAGAAAAAAAACCCACAGAACTCAGGTGTCCATGCTGGATATCAACAGATCTCGATATGACAGAGATGACACATTGTGCTGACTGGTCTGTAAATCCTGGTTGAAATACAGTCCCTCTAGTGATACTTAGAGAAGATGATCTTTTTAGGGGAAGGTACTTTCCCAACACAGCAAGGCAAAACTCATCTTTACCAGCAAGTGACAAGAGGCCTGCAATTCAGCAGTGCCTCAGGAGGTATAACATGCTCATAGATTTCTGTATGACTAGAAGACACTTCCAATACCCACACTTCCATCTACTCTAGTACCCAAGTCTGTTTGTAGTAAGGCCTTAAAAGTTCTTGCTATGCTATTTTCCAAATCGTGTCCCCATCATGAGCTCCACCGTGGCCATTTAGGCTCTGGATGACACATCACCTGGCTGGTAACATGAGCAGCAGAAGGAACGCATTTGCTTCCTTTCACTGCAAGGCTGAATTCAGGTGGTCACTTGTTAACCTATAATACATGACACTGGGTCCCTCTTATCCAAGAGGTCCATTTATGCCTGCCTTCTGATCCCAGTTCTGCTATGGTTTATTCTGTGATTGGCACAGATTTATGACCACAATCAAAAAGTGGCCCTAATGTCAGATGGGACACGGGAATCTCTGAATTAAGGATTTCAGAGTTTAGAAAGGAGTCCAGTCTTTGCACGTAAGCACGGAAAGATCCCTTTACTTGCCAAGTTGCTTTAAGCTCTCTCCTGGTAGGCCTCTCTTGTTCACAAATAAGCCTTTTCCAGCTGATTCATTTTCCATCCTTTCAGCAGCAGTAGCAGCTGTTGCCTGTGACTCAGCCTGTCCAGAAAGTACTAATTTGGACGTTTGGCCAAGGCAGACCTAGTAATGGCATGTACACAGGGATTGCTTTGTGCTCAAGGGTCATTCTACTTTCATCTGTGTTGAAACATAGTTGGAAAAGTCAAAGCCCTAAGTTACTGAAGTTCCTCTTTGCAACAGGTCTACAAAGAGCTTTTCTAGGGAAAGTAAAAAGAATGTCAGCAGAGCAATCTTGAAACCTCAATCTGATATATCAGTGAACACCAGAGAACACATTTTTGTGCTGCCATGTTGTTTCCCTTCTGACTTTGGGCTCTGTTCAGGAACATTGCACATTTCACAATTTAGCAGACTCATCTCCAACATAGGGCTAGTCAGAACAAGCACTCAAAATCATTTACCACTGGCCTGGTAGAACTGTAAAGGGTTACTAGTCTTGTCTTGCTGGAAAGCCTCTCAAGCAAGCAAACACTCTCATAATGCCTTATTATCAGGTTGCTTCTGCTCCTTTCCTGGTGCTTTTGGAATATGGCTGGTCCGACATGCTGAAGAGCTCTGGAGACGCGGAACTCCGGCTATCCGCTGCCACAAAGCCAGCTAAAGTGGCCAAAATGCATCTTACTGCTGATTTAGAGGTTATGGTCCGTTATGCTGGAGGCTAAATAGTGAAGTGGGAGGCACTGCAGCTTAGTAGATGGAACTAGGGCCTGAGTACAACAGACCCAGGCTTCAATACAGGCTGCACTGCTGGGTAACCTGGGGCTTCACCTCTAAGTCTCAACTTCCCTTTTCACAGAGCTTTCCTGGCAGCCTGTGTGAAGATGTATCTCAAGCTAGGGTGAAGAGCCTAATGCAAGGCATTAAGGGCTCTTGTCACCAGTGCAATGAATTTCAATTAGAGACTTATATGAATTTGACTGCTTTAATATTCAGGTCTTCTTTTTCTATAAGAAAGCCAAGCCAGATGCAGAATTTTGCACCTTGGTAGTTCTACACAGGTTTCTCTGGCAAGGAATTTACTTCAGCCTTTATTGCCATAAACAGACCTAACACATGGGCAGGGACACACATGCTGCACTGCCATCTCGCAGTGTTGCCATCTGGTTCTAACTTGAGAAGGCTCCCTTTGTACCAGCGTGTTTATTTGTAACGTTTCATTAAGTTTCACTTATTGCTTTGATGCAGTGTTATTTCCTTAGCTCTCTCAAGTGACTTCCTTCATCTACATCTTATATATACAGCATCATCAGTCATGTCAGAGTAGTTCCTACTAAAACAGCAAGAGCATTACTCAGGGCAACAACTGAGCTAACAGGGTAACAGCAATGTGGAGATGCTCGATGAAGTTTTGGTTATATGAAGTATTCAGGATCACATCTCATTGCATTGTTTGCATTATATTTGGATTGGCCTCGATTTTGACAGGTCAAGCCTGCACGATATTGTTACCATTTCTCGTTAGCCAGACCTGGGGGTCTGAGACATTGCCTCGTTGAAAAGAGGAGTCTATTGGAGGCTAGGTTCTTCTTTAAGGCAACTCCGTTGATTCGCAGATGCTGCTACAAAATCTCGTTTCCTTGAATGCCACAAGAATCAAAACAGTAAGAGACCATTTTCTTTGTGTCTTGCCCTATGTACTTTCCAGACATTACTCACAGCACCAGTCTGGAATTATTTTAAGTCCCTGCTCAGCTTCCTGTAGTTTTGCCTATCACTTCTTAAGTGCTCCTGCGCCTCCTCACAGCCATCTCTTCCCTCATATTTCCACAGCTGGACCCGGATGCCTGAATAAATTTGTTTCAGCTATTTAGATCCATAAAAAAGATGGTGTGAGGATTGTTGTTGTTGTTGTTGTTTTAAACTGCAAGGTAAGATTTTTCACCTTTCCAGTTTCAAATGATGCTTTACTCAAAATGTGAGCAGATGCTAGCAACCCCTACCACGATACTGCCTGCTCCATCTTAAACTGTCAGCCCAGCGGTACAACACTTCCAGTTCAGTTCCAAGTGGCGCAGAACCATCTTACTTCTGCTGGGAGAGACAGGAGACTTCTCAGAAAAAAAGGTTAAGTTTACATTTTAAAATGTCATTATAATAGCCCAATTCTAAGATATTCTGAGAAACAGGATAAGGCAAGAGGGTCAAATTATTCCAAGAGAGAGGTATCATCATTTAAAGAAAGAATTTTTTTGGTGGTTCCTAATTCCCTAGAACTTTACAACCTTTTCTGTTGCTCTGGTGAACACAAAATGCATCTTGTATCTACAGACACTGATTTTCAATTTCGTAGCAAACACCACATTTGACAACTACCTTCTGACTCAGGCTTTGAAAGCAAAACATTAAGCAAGAGAGAGTAGGAGAACTTACAGTCCTTCAGCTGGAGGAGGCAGGAAAAAAAAAGTCTTCACAAAACTATGCTAGAACAAAGCAATTTCAAGAAGTTCCTCACACACAAATGGAGCTTTTCAGATGGTCCCCAGGGAAAAATACAGTAGAGGAAACTGTCTCTTGCAGCATGCCTGAATGCCACAGGAAGTGCTCCACTGAGTGCAAACTGGGAAAGATTGGTGAGAGTTCCCAGCTTCTGCAGAGCTGAGGTTAAAGCCTGGGAAATGCTATCAACACCCTGGGCCTTCAGACACACACAGCTGGACCCAGATCTGCCTCCCACCTCATCAAGTGACAGGAATCTAATTCATGTGGTAGGAAGCAGGTATCCAAGTCCTAGATTTTCATTAGCATCAGTGCTCCTAATACCTTCTCAACCAAACTACAAAAACCACAGCATCTGTTTCTTTCAAGAGTGCTCATGCTATCAAAGCCTTAAAACAGGGGATGACAGAGGTTACACTATTTTTCTACGTTCTCTCACCATAGTCCTCACTGTAACAGCCAGGGTAAAGTTTCTATAGCTAGATTTCTATCCCACTACAGAAACAACTGCTGAACCTGCCTTACATCTTTCCAGGGCTCACAGTGCTTCTGTCCATCAAGCCTGGCTCCAACCAGTCTCATATAGGGCCTTCACACAGACTCAACAAACCTCATGTCGGTGATGAGGCAGCTCACAAGCCAATCACCTGGCACCTCGTATCATACAGGCCGGCCTCAAACACGTCATATGTCCCCAGGCCATTTTTTCAGGGCGCTGAAGTAAGCATTTTTTTTTGTATAGGGATTTCCAGATAGGGGGCTCAATTCAGTTGTTTCAGGTTCGGCGTCTGGTGTCTTCCGAGACATTCTGCTATCAGATATCCGTAGAGGGCTGGCAGATACAGCACAGGACTTATGAAGGAGACCCATGACTCTACAGAAAGGCAGCTGGAAGGCACACCAGATATGCAAAGGCATCTTATATGTCAAGAAACACCCACATGCAGGCCACTGACTCCAATCCAGTTCCACTGCATCTGTGTGCTTCCTGTGCTAACTAATGTAACACCCCTACTGCCATTTCTAGACAGTTGTTCAGTCTTACTTCCATGTCCCCTAGGGAATTCAGGGGCTCTTCCCTCCATGAATTCCCTGAACTGCCAAGTATCTCCTCCCTGCTTAAATAGATGATTCACAGAAGAATGCATTTTTAGCTTCTCCCTGAACTAGAAGTCTGAATCTCTCCCATAACATCCCCTGGGTTATAATTTGGAAAGGACACAAATCAAACATAATGGCCAAATGGAATTTACTCATTGACACAAATGAAGTCCCCAGAAGCAGAGAGCCTAAGCAAGCAGCCTACTGCCAGTAGCTCCTACCCCCCAACCAAAACCGATGGTTTTCAAGATCTCCACACCATGCTGTAACATGTCTCTTCAGCTGCTCTGGACAGCCCAGCCCAAAGGGTTTGGGGAAAATGCCCAGATAGCACTTATAGCTTTCTTGGTGGTGGAGTGAAAGCTTCCCATTTACCCTCAAAATCTGCTTACTGCATGGCTCAGGCTCCTGACAGTTAGTGAAGTTTCTCTGCCAAAGCAAATGGAAGGCCCAGAGACATCAAGCTAAGAATAGCAGAAATGCTGCTCCCTAAGGAGATGCACTTGGGAATTCCCCCTACCACACATGCAGACTTCTTAAAAACATTTAAATAAACTCGATGGATACAATATGCCTGAGACCTAGCAGGAAAAACTACCAAGGAAGGAAGTTATTATGATACTGATAGATTAGCATCCAGACAGTAAAACAGAGTTCCAGAGAAAACCTGGGAGTTCATTTACCGAACCTATCAGTTACCTTCCTGTAATGGATCTTTTTCACACCAATAAAGAGAATTTCTGAGAACAGCACATGCATTTAATCAGGAATAACAAGGGTTACAGGAGTTGCAGTGTAAACTGAATCAGAAAGCTGCAAGTTAATTTTTAGGTCAGGTTTGCCAGGAATGCACGGTGTCTCAAACATACACCACCTAAGCAGCCTAGAGATCAACAGCAGATATTACAAAGCCATTCTGATACTTGAGACGTAGTATGCCCTTTTCCCAGGAGTCTCCTAGTTCTCCTCCACATGACTGGGGAGGAGAAAAAAAAAAAAAAAAAAAAATTAAGGTGTATGGGGAAAAAAGAAAGAAAGAAAGAAAACCCCACATCTGCTACTCTTGAGACAATACGCACTGCAGAGCCTTGTTTAGCAGGATAGCAAACTAGTATCAGGACAGGAGCCATTATAATGATTCCACTACCACTTCTTTCAAACTTCTTACGATTTCCATAGTTTCCAACCTCCTCTACTCTGGCACAATTTGCCCAGCACCTGAGAGTTATTCCCACTCACCAGATACATCCCATCAAGCACAGAAACCGCAAGAACTTTCTGCCTGTTGCCAACACACTTACCATCAGACTGTCCAAAGGCTGTTACATTCGTTTCATAGTGCCCAGCGCTAACCATGTTAGATAGCCTGTAATGACTTTTTTTATTCTGTCCCTTGCCCACTCCTGCTCTTCCTATTCACTTTAGAAAAGGCTACTTTACCAATAGTTAGGATCCAGGATGCTTCTCATAGGCAAAGTTGTTTTCTAGCAAATGACATCCAGAACAGAGGACTATACTTCTAGGAGATAACTCAGTCTCAGCTCTGGTGGAAAGCAGTTTGAGTTCAGGATGGAAGGGAAAAGTGTTAAACATCTATTTCCCACCTGGACTTCCTCATAATAATTTGCATCTCTCATCAGGGTATTAACAAAACACTAAATAGCCTAATCTAAACTCAGCAGAATTCCCACTGTGCCCCCCCCCAACAGATCACTGCTTACTGATTAGAGCACTCAACCAGAGTTTGACCACACATCCTCAAGCTAACATCACGTTCCCTCTGCACATACATGCAACAGGCTTTTAAAGCCTCACATGAGGATCCTATGTGACAAAGTACAAGAAAGACTCTTTGCCAAAACCCCTAGATCTTTTCACTAAGTACCTGGGGATTAAAGTTATTTTTTCTAGAATACATGTTCAAGACCTAGCACCATCAAGAAACAAATGGATTTACATTCTCCCAAACAGTCTGTGACAAACCTTGTAACAGCTTCTCAGTTCTTAAATCAGTGCTATAACCGTGCAAAAGGCCATTTTATGGCTAAACATATTGTTGTACTATATCACCTTCCCATAGAAGTAAACATGACTTCTTAAGAAGTAGAAACAGAATTTAACATCTGAAAGACTCATTAAAAAAAAAGAAAGAAAAAATGGGAAGGGATGATATCAGTTATTATTGAATTCAAGCCAGTAGCTGCAGGGAGGAAAAAAAGCTCAGTTCACTGACAACGCAGTATTTCTTTAAAGGACAGGTAAGAAAACCAAAGCAAGAATTAACACATGTGCTGCATCCTCTCAGAAGCAACTTTGGGTCTTAACTACTAAAACATGGGATGGGACATCCCTGCCAGGTCCCTCAGATAAAATTAGACCTTATATCACAACTTCAAATCTCACCTAGTGAGCTCTACAGCACCTCACCAACTAATTTTCTATTGTCATATTATCCGGGACATGAGAGGTCCAGGGAAAATGGGTGAAGTCTGTCCTTTCACTCAACTGATCCAGAAAGCAGTATGCAGTTTAATCAAATGAATTTTCTCCTTTCCTTCTCCCCCAACCTATTTAGTCATCACAGGAAAACAATCCATATTTAAGCATTTAACCAAATCCACAGGCAAACCTATCTATTCCTCAAAACAAAAAAACAAAACAAAAAAAAGAGAGAGAGAGAGAGAGAGAGAGAAAGAAAAAAAAATAGACCCACAGCTCTCCTCTCTATCCCCTCTTTGTCAGTATCTTGCCTTAGTATGAAGAGGGCAAAGCCCTCCCAAGCACTGGGAACTGTCACTTGGATTATGACACTGGACTCTTATTTTCTCCTTTTTTTTTTTTTTTTCCCCAGTCAGTATTGCTGAATAGAAAACAAATTCTTCATTCAAGAGATGGGTCGAAGTGTCTGTCTTATATTAAATGCTAGGAACTGCTTTCACACCTCCCCCCACATACACAGCAGCATAACTTAAAGCCTTGAACGCAGATCACTGCAACCTAGTTGCTGCACAGAGCTGACACTGTCACTCTTATTTCTCAGTGTGGAAGAATGTCAGAGAGTACATGTTTACTATTTAGCACTTAAATAAAAACCAAGTAACAGTATCTCCTTCTCTGCTCCAGAAAAACATTCCAAACACTCCCCTGCAAAAGCCCTACTGCCAGGCCTAGTGTCCATCCTCCAGAGCAAAGAGTGAGCAACCCCACTATACTTCTGCTCTTTCTCTTTATAGCTGTATTTTTTGAAGTTATATTTTTCTCCTCCTCAAACTCCTAACCAAAAGGCCCCACGCACCCCACTAGCACACACTGGAATAACAGCATTCCTCCATAATGGAGAATGAGTTTCTGATCACATCTTCTTGTCTTCTCCTTGGTGGGCACAACTCTTATCTCCTCTTTTGTGAGCTATATTAAACTCCTGCTAATTACAAGAATGGCTTGCACTGCAAAGCAAAAGCATATTTAAAGCTCTATTTTAATACAATTAAAACAGTTTAAAAGTAAGAAGCTGTTATCACATGGCAGCCAGGACTACAGGGACTATTAAGTGTTTTGAAGACCACAACTTGGAAACTTCTAATCATAGTCTACCATGGTTGCTGGGAATAGATTTACAATCCAGGCTCTGGGAAAAATATTAAGTTTTTCAAAATGCTCCATTCTGAGAGGATGTCACATAATTGCAGGTAACCCAGACAATGCTAATTATCAGCAGTAACGGTTTATCAGCAGCGCAAGAGTTTCAGGTTCCGGAAGCATGTGCAATTCTGTGACGAGAGCAGACAGGCTGCCAGAGCTGGCTGGGGCACTGAATGCTGACGGAGGGAAGCTTAATTCTCTGGGTGCAATTTTAGCTGGAGCAGAAGATGCTTCTATGTTTCTAGTTTGCCCAGGAGCAACGGGCCTCTTCTACTACCTTCAGCTTTAACTGTTCATTTGAATTGGCAACTTCTGCTTTGGTGATTTTGGAGAGGAATTAACTAGCAGGATGCTAACTTCCTCTTTCAGATTATTAGACCCTAGGCAAAATTTTCAGTAGTGTTTGCACAACTTGAGACACCCTTGCCTTACTGATTTTCAGTGAGACAAAGCACTTTAGAAAATTTCACTTGATGTTAAGTGAATCTGATGTCATAACCACGCTGCTAGACATCTTCCTGAATTCAGAATCATAGAATCAGTAAGGTTGGAAGGGACCTCTGGAGATCTTCTAGTCCAACCTCCCTGCTCAAGCAGGGTCACCTAAAGCATGTTAGACAGGGTTGCATCCAGGCAGGCCTTGAATATCTCTTTTTATTTACTTAGCTACCACATCACTTTACAAAAAAACAATGTATATTGATAAAAGACCAAACAATTTAGTGGAAATTATACTATCAAGAAGCAGGAACCTTCAACAGAAGCTTTACCATGCAAAGATCTTAGTTTCAGAATTCTGCACTCCCTACTCTCTCCCATGCCATTCACTCTTACTACTTATTACATGGAATCCAATTACTCTGTTCAGCGATTTCCTTTCTATATTTCTCCTAATTTTTATGGTGCTGACAGGGGAACTAAAATAAAGAGTAACTTTATTACCAGGATTGATCTGAAAGTTGGTATCTCAGTTGCTTTCCTGTACTTAGAATTTCAGTCTTACTGCTCTGGTTCTCCTCACCCCTTCCCAGTACATCAGAGTCATTAAGTTCTCTTAACATCTATGGATACAAAGAACTAGCAATAGGGGATACAGCAGTTAAGTTCTTACTCACATCTTCAGTTATTTTTACTGAACTGAGTCTTTTTTCAAACTCGCAATCTCATTAAAAAAACCTGCAAGCTTGCTACCAGCTATTTCCAAGTAATTAAATTCATTAACCTAAACAAGGAGCATGGGAAATAATTTTATTTTCTTTCATGCTTTTTTTCCCCCTCTTCTCCATAATAATTATAGATACCCCTATTTCACTAACCGTTATGACCAACACTTACTCACTTTTTTTTTTTTTTTTTTTTTTTTTTGGTGCTCTTATCTTTCTCTTGTAAGCCTTAAAACAGTAATTGCCCCAAAACTGAACAGGAAGTCACAGAAGCAGTCGGGGTTTGTTTTATTTTTGAATATAAACCTAAAATTTGATCAGTTCCTCAAGAAGCCAAACTGTTATTTCTTGCATTCTTTAGTTCCTAGTACATCAGTTCACAGCAGCTCAGTTTTAGCCTTTCCCCAGTCTGCTTCTGCCACAACACTATTTCTTTGATTTTACCATTGCTACCAAAAAAAGCATATGTGCGTGCGTGCGTGTGTGTGTGTGTGTGTGTGTGTGTGTTTGGGAAAGAGGACTGAGAACCTTACATGAATACCTCAATGAAGCCACCTAAAGACATGCAACTAAGTTTCACTGCAAATTTAAGAGCCTATTTCTGAGTTGGCTACACAGTCACTATCTCAGTGACTCACTTCCCAGCAAGAGAGCAGCCAGACTTATAGCTGTGTCTGCTGGCACACTTGCAGAAAAAGAAAAAGAAGGGGACAAGACAACGTGAGCACAGTGGCTTGCAGCTCTGCTACCCTGTACTTTCTGCTTAGCTCACCTAGAACAGAGGACACAAAAGCTCCCTCTTTGCTCAGTGCAGTTCAAATGAGCATCCAATGCTTTAAGGCACTCCAGCCCCGTTAAAGATTAGATAGATCCATGCTCTACAGAAATAAGGAGACTAAAAACGGCGTGGGGATTGGTAGAGTTAAAAATATGCTGAATAAGCACACTTGTCAACAGCTACCACACTCCTGCAGCAGAGCCCGTCACAGTTCCTGTTTTCACATAGTAAAGCTAAATGCTTTCCTTCCTCAGCACACCAAGTACCTTGTGCTGTGTTTACAGAGGAAACTACTTCTGCTTCCCCTTGGTGTGCTGAGGGGCAGCTTATCCCAGTCCCAGGCCCTGCCATCCCACTCAGGAAGCGCTACGCAGTTCTTCCACTCCAGCACCCAGCTGTTTGTCCCCGGGTTTGCAGTGGGTCCTAGCAGCAAGGCTCAACTCCGCGCAATGGGCAGCCGTGACTCAAGCCAGTAGTGCTGGCTTGACTGCAAAGTCAACCCTAAGTGAAAATACTTGGTAAGAAAACTCCTTATGGATATGAGGTATGATTAAGACCCACAGATATTTCAGCCTACGTGTATGATACGACACTCCTACTTGAAACAAACCTTTTCTTCCCTATTCATTAGTTCAATATCCACGGTACTAGCAATACTGCTGAGGACAAGGCTCCAGGCAACCACTAGCATCTCCTATGTACCAATCAGCTGTGCTCACACACAGTCAAAGAGATTCCTTGGACACCGTTCATCAGCTACTGATTTTAGGGCCCATACTTCATTTAAGATGCACAAAGTACTCCTGCCTCTCTCTGTGGTATGCATACAAGGCAATTCCCTTTGCTCCCTTGCCACAGAGACAGATGACCAATCTGCCTGATCATTATTTCTACCACTGATGGAACCAGGAGATAGCAACCGTGAGGATTTTCCACTAGAGTCCAGTGTATGCAGGGCTTCATGTATTTATTATGCATGTACCATGAAACTTGCATTACAAGTTTCAAATGCAAACATCAGACAGGAAAGTTGAACTTTATAAAATAAACTAAGACCAGTTGAACATTGATCCAAAGTAAGAATAATGCAACAGAGTCAGGAAATGCAAGAGTGAGGAAATAGATTTCACCAGAAAAATTCTTACCTTTCAACAAGAAATTGTTGAAAAACAAATAGAATCACTTTCCCAAGGAACTGCCCCGAAATCCCTTATCTGAGCAAAAAATGCTATTTCAATATCCCAAGAGCCCCGAAAGGCACACTATGAATAGGATGCATGCACTGTGTTTCCATTGTTTGAAATGCAAGAGCTAAACCAGTGCAATTACTTTACATTCTTCTTGTAAGCACAACTTAAGAATGTTTCCCTAGAATACAGTTGTGATACCAACACAGGCTCTTTAATTTAACTTTTTCACTAGGAAATTCTCAACCAGTCACTCTAAATTACCAAGAAAGAAGGCAAACAGCAACAACAAACAGCAACAACAAACAGACATCTAACAGTTCACACTTAGACCAATAAATAACCAGCTTCCTCACAACAGCAACATTCCACTTTTAACATGCTGTGGCCACCTTCACCAACCCTTCAGGGGAAGGGAAAAAAGAAAAAAAAAAAAAAAAAAAGATGGCCACAAAGCAGCTTTTCAATTAACAGCCAAAATATCCCTCAGAACCTGGGGGCTGCGGTAATCCCCTTTTTGAAATGCTAATGTCATTACAACCATAGCACCAGAAGACAAGTGGTGTGGCCTGGGTGACAGAGCGTCTGCTGTGCCCTTACACAGATGATTTAAGCTGGGCCTTTTGTAATTCGCCTCACCAAAGCTCTCTGCCCAGCATCATGCTTGACAGGAGCTGCAGCTGCTGTCCGACTCTCCTGACAAGTGGGGGTGAAAGAGCAAGATGATGAATTCATGGGTGTGGGGCGAGGGGCTGGGGCGCAGCAGCAGCACACCACGGCATTGTGCTCTCTAAACGTGTACTCAACTCTAAAGATAGCTTGGGGAGCACTTGAAAAAGGGCAAAGCAAAAGGTTCCCCGGTTGCTCTTTCACTGCTACACAATTACATGACATTAAAAATCATTACAGCTGGTCTTTACAGTCACTACAACAGGTATCTGGTATAGCTCAAAAACTTATCAAAATAAGCATGTGTGTCATCACATCTCCCGAAATCAGCCTAGATTCAGGGAGAGGAAGAATGCCACCCATGGAGAAAGCTACCCCACAAGGATGGAGAGCTGTCAACTTCCATGGTAAAGCACCTGGGACTAGTTGCTATGGGGAGATCAAAGAGAGACCAGGGCAGGCACCAACAATTTGATCCTGCCACCTTGCAATACATATCAACTGACACCAAGCAATTACCAGAGGGCTTTTTGGTTTTGTCTTCAATTTATTGTTGAGCTTTTGTCCCTCTGATTCCACTGAGGGAATCATCAGTGAATACCAATGTAATGTAATGATTCAAATACTACAGGATTTGCTGGGGGAGGGAGAGGGGAGATCCTAAAGATTATCATTTTCTATTGCATCCATAAGAGCCTCCCACAAAAGGGGGAAAAAAAGGAGAAAAGGGAGACAATCAACACAATAGCTGAGAAGTCAGTCAAGTTAAGGTTTTGCACCAAGTGAAATACAGATTAACTGAAAGAACAAGTTAAAAACTGAAACATTTGCCATTTGCAAATGCCACTATTTACAGCAGTTCCCACTCCACTATGAGATTAAGAGAAGCTGGTCTAATACTCCAGAAACAGAAGCCCCAAACCCCACTGCCAAAAAGGAACTGCATCTATCCCACTACGAAAGAGCCGTCATCCTGCTGCCGCTTAAGGTTTTTGAATGCCTACCTGCAGAGCAGCAACTTTGTACATTGCAATGAAGAGGCCAACCTCTACTGCCTCCGAAAGAGGAAAGGTGACAGGCTCCTCTGGAAAGGGAGATGTGCTTGGTATAGTCCACACAGGCTGCACACCAGCAAGCAGCTCTGAAATGCTGCCACTAAGCTCAAATCATTTCTAAACGAAGAATACAAAAATTTCAGTTCTTCAGGTACCCTCCCTTAGCACTGTGCACTAACCAATGTCAGGAGAGAAATCTTCTCCATTTAAAATACCTAATTTAATTAAGAGTTTAGTGGAGGAAACAGATGTAGTGATAGATGCTTCCCTGCTGTCAGAGGATGCAGAACAGACATCCATTTTCATCCTCTTAAATTGCTCTGCAGCGCTTGACCCAGTCAACCATGAAATACTCCTGACCTGCCTCAGACAGTGGCAGGTAGCCAAAGGTATGCAGTAAAATAGCTTTTAAGTCTTTGCTCACCCTGACTGTAGTCAGAGAACAAACCTCCCCTAAACTCTCTAAATTAGCAGCTTTTGCTAAGCTGTCTTGCTTTTAATGACACTGGGGATCAAGGATGCTAATGCCAGACCCGCTCGTGTACCAGATGATATGCTGCTACACCACCTTCCTCTCAACGCAGTCACACACCTGCCCCCGACGTGCTCAGTTCTCACACTGCATCAGCTCATAACTAGAAAAGAGCTTGTTAAAACAGAATGAAACCAGAAGCAATGCTGATGGGAAAAACAGCGCTCTGAAAAGGTGCTCCATCCCTGAGCGGTGTCTGCAGCTGGAGGCATACGCCAACAGGCAGGCAGTTCTCCGGAGAGCTCGGAGGAGGTAGAAGTTCTCGCAGGGACTAGCCTCTTCCAGTGGAACACCCACACAGCACTTCGTGTTCGTTCAGAGGTACTGCCTTGTGCCAGCAGACAGTGGTCTGGACACCATGACACACACCTCCTCCTCACACAGCAGAAATCCGCCACCAGAACCGGCTGCCATCAGCTCTCAGTTCGCACAGAGCACAGCCATATGGGCCTCTGAACATACCAGATTTGCCCCTTACTTTCTACATAGCTTTTCTGGATGTCAAAAAGTCAAACTCAGGAGCTCTAGCCACTTTTTCAGTATCCTGGGTGCAAGCTATTGAGAAAACTGAAAAATACATGAAGTTTGAGGAAGGACGAGCCTACGGTCAACAGCTCTGCCCTTCCACTCTACAGCAGCTTTCCTCCATAAAAGGCCACTCAGTTCTGGGAACACACGTGCCTCCGTCACATGCCCCTTCCTCCCTGCTCTCAGTCAAAAGAAACATCCCAGTCTGCTCTCTAACGCACCCTGCACAGTCTGGATTATTAAAGAGTGAAACAGCATGCACCAGGCAACTCCACATGAGAGAGGGACAAAGACGCACTAAAGAACACGTGTCATGCAGTTGAAGAGTGCTCAGAGACATGAGGAGGATGGCCTCCAAAACTACCAGTCAAGTTACAATATTCAGAGTTGGAATCTATTTTTTAATTAGTTCCTCTCACAGAGAGGAAATAGTGTAAGATGGGATGCTAACAAAACACACAATAATCAGACTCCCAGGATCTGAGAAACCTGTGGAAGAAAGGAAGAAGAAACAGCGGTAGTGATAGTCATCTCAGAAAAACGTGACATAGGATCAAGGCCCCCTTATGGAGAGCACCAGTTCAGCACTTCCTCTTCAAAATGAGAAATTCCTTATGACTTGAGTACTGACTCTGCAAACAAACCTACCCATGGAAGAATCTCTAGAGAGACCATTTTTACCTTCATCTCTTCACACTCAGGCTTAAGCTACAAGAGCAACACCAAGCGTGTGGGGAGGGGAAAAAGAACAGCAGTATGAAAAGGAGAGCTTCTTTCATCACATAGAAATAGCAACATTTCACCTGATTCAGCCTCTGCCCAAATAGGAAACTTACTTCCCTACTACAGGAATGACAACTCTTCACTGTTACAGGTCACTTAACAGCACCTCACACAACGTGCCAAAGCCCTATATGGATACTATTCAGAGATAACTAAGTCTAACCTCCTAAAGAGGTGCAATCTATACAATAAAGCAGCTTCTCAGGAACTTGTCAGCAGTCAAAATAGTGCAGGAGAGAGCTTACTTCTTCATACAGAGTTAAAAGCAGTGACACAAGGAAAAAAAAAAAAAGAAGAAGAGTGAAGGGATGGCTATCATAGTGCTGCTGAGAGATTCCCAAGTCCTGTGCTCTGCTTCAGATCAAACTTATTGACTACTTGTTTCACTACAATTGAATGGCACAGAACTCAACAAGAATCCTGGACAAAGAGCTCAGCTCTCCCACTGCTGGACACCAACTTTTCCAAAAGTGGAATCTACCTTGCTAAATGCCATAGAGGAAAGAATCAACAATAAAGCACAGAATTGTCAACCTAAAAGTGATGCCTGAGTATTTGAGAAGTAAATGCAAATAAAGAGATCCAAAGCGGGAAGACTTGAATGCTAACATTATGCTAGCTCATGGGTATCACATTTCTACATCACAGGAAGTTTTAGTACCGCTTTGGGCTATGGGCAATAACATCTGCGATAAGACTAACTTCTTCAGAAAGTTGAAGTGGATGACTAAATAATACAACTGAAAAACAGAAGCTTGCTGTCTTCATGATTGCACCGAAGCACTTGCACTCAAAGGCAAACTCATGGTAGCTTATGACTACATCAAAGTTTTTCAGTTTATGTATTAACACTTTCCTTTTCCTCAGTTGAGGAAAAAGTGACAGTAGACTAGAAACAGTGACAGTAGACTAGAAACACAATAATAAAACTTATCTGTTATTATTTCTTACAGTCTAAATCTATTAAAAGCCCGTGAAAAAGTTCACAGTAAAACCTGAAGGTTGCTCTAAAGCAGCATTTCAAAGCAACTTTGCTAAGGAAGCTAAAAAAGTGACAGAAGGGAAGATGTACTATCTGTGATAAAACCAAGCATTGGTTATAGTTCTTTGCTTGCTCTAAAAAGAAGCAAGTTGTGCTGCAATCTAACGTGTGGCTTCATACAGCTCTTTATCAGTCCTTCTCAGGAAGCTGGTAAGTGAGTCTAAAACCTGAACTACTGAAGGATTCTTCTGGGGGTGGGTGGGTGTGGAAGACAGAAACATCCCAGCCTTCCTCCTCCACCAAGGATGAATCAACAACTGTTTTTGATATGACATGTCCAAAGCAAGGCCTCTGCAGCACCAGGAGGAAACCTGGTCAGACGCTCTGATGATGCTGGTGGTCCAGAACAGAGAGGCAGCCCCAGCAGTCCCTTCCTAATCAGTTCAAATATAACTTCCTCTGTTCTGTGATACTTGGCCTGGACGAGGGTTCAAGGGCTAGCAGCTATAACAGGTTTGACTTGTTTACAGTAAGGTTTCCTTTACAGTGGGTATAACACACAAAAATACACAATAAGGCAGATGAGCAATGCAAATCTTAACAGTAAAACTGGTACAACTCAGCTAAGAAAAGCCATCAGCTAAGAAAAGCAGAACTTTCTCAGAAAGTCAAGGACATTTCTCTAAACATGGCAGCAACTTCTACTTGAAATTCCTCTCTGTTTCTTGATTAACACACAGTTGCTATCTCGTCTTCCACAGTTTCTCTCTCCACCAGATTCCCAGCTATCTCAGAGCACTTGTGGGCAGACAGTCACTGCTCTAGTCACCATCTTCACCCTGCTCTGCTCCTGCCTTGAGGAGGTTCCCATCTTATAGCTTCAATCTCTGGAGGGTATGCATACTTTGTGACCTGAGGCCCTTGCCTCAAGTTCTTAAAATATTCTGTCAGAGTCTGATTAGTCAATGTTGTTGCACATATAAAAGCCTCACAAGCCTGACACTGTATCTTGCATCCTTCTGCATTAAGACACTCTTACCTAATCATTAAAAAGAAAAAAAAAAGAAAAAAAAAAAAAGACCACATGCGTAATTTGTGCTAGAGTTCTTCCTCCCAAGGCCATACTATTCTCAATCATTCTAATCTGCTTGCGTAACTAAAATGCCACCTTTTTAAGGACATACACTACTTAACCAATAAGCCACTAATTGGCCTTTAAACCACTAGGATCTTTTTCACAACTCCACCTGTGCAAACCTTCACCTTCCTGCATTCCCTTCTGCCCCTCTTCTCCACCCTAGAATCTTATTTTCCCCAGATGCCTCATTTACTTCAGTCTACTCTATTACTTTCCTAAAAAATCTCAATCTGTTTCTAGTCCTTTTGTTTGCTTGAAGAGTCTCTAGATAGCTCTGCTCTATTTCCTTCAACATATTCTATCTCTATCTAAAGCAGGAAAGCTTCACCTGTTATTTGAGTGACAGGCACTTCTCTGTGGAAGTGGAAGCAGAGCAAAATGCAAAGTTGCTTAAATAGTAATATTTTTAAAATCATAAAACAATTTAATTTTTTCTGGTGCATAGTTTTGAGTGCCTAAGGGTGTCTCTGACACGACATGTGTGACAATTTCCTCATGACATGGAAAATGTTTCTCCAATTTTTATTATTATTTTTTTAAAAAAAGCAGCAGCCACCGCTTCTGGCTGTCTAGTTGTGGTTTTCTCCATGTATGTCAGCCCTATCATGTTTCTTTCCTGTTCTCAGATTCAAAACTCAAGACATTCTCCAGAGGTGCTTATCTCGCTTTGCAGAAAGGCAATATTTTTCAAACTAGCAATGTTTCTCTTTTTTTTTTTTTTTAAAAAAGGAAAATATATGTATCAAAAGCAGCAGCAACGTATGTTCCTGCTTTCAAATAGGAAACAGACCTTCCCTACTGAACTAGGATGACTGGTTAGACATAGGACGCTAAACCTACAGGATTTAAAGAAGCTCTTTTGCTCAGTTCTGTTCAATTCTTTGGGTTCTGCTCCCCCCGCTCCGGAATGCTTCTCCTATCACGCTAAACAGATAAATGCTTCTCTCCTTGCATTCATGGCATTGGCCCCATGGAGAAGAAAGCCACACAAACACAGAAGCATCTCCGTCTAGCACCAGGCAGGTCAAGGGATGCAAGCCACAAGTGAACACTTTCACAACCTCTTAAAGTTGAGCAGTCTTTCGTCAGCACTGGACTCCCCAGTTCCCTTGCCCCTTCCCTCATAAAAGCATCACTGTACTAGGCAGAACTAACAAGCTCATTTTATTCTTCAACAGTTCAGTAACAAATGCTGCTAACTCAATCCACCTAGCACATCCTACAATTCATCTAGGTAGCCCCATACGTAGGGGGGTATTTCAAGTCCCTTCGAAGACTTCAGACCTGGAAGCGAGCAATTCACAAGTCCTCCAGCTCCAACAGAACACACTGCAAAAGCAGAGACTTGCTTACCTTAGAGCAATCCCTGCTTAGAGACAAAGAGAAACACTCTTCAGAAGTTTTGATCATCAAAAAGAAAAGGGTTTTTAGATGCAGATTTTCACACACAGTGAAAATAGCGCCGCAATCCCGTCACTGGGTTCCAACAACTCTAATGAAGATACGAGCACTTCTAAACTTGCTGCTCAAGTGCCTACCCTCATTCTTGACTATTAGCACCCTTTGTATCAGCAGTGTTTTCAGCAACCCTCACCTAGACACAGAGTGCTAGTTGTGACAGCAGGGAACACCACAGATTCAGCCACAAAAGCTGAAGACTTGACTGACTGCTTACAGTACCCACCTTGCCCTAGTCCTAATTTCCCCCGTATCACCCATGTAAGCACGCTGAGGAGGTTTATCTGTTCTTCAACTTTATATACTGCACAGCACCTATTCCAGTGGTATTGCAGTAACAGGCCACGGTTAAATTTCAGCTCAGGAGCAAATAAACTTCTTGTTCTGCAGGGTCAGTAAAAGCTGGCAGCACGAACAGAAGGTGATGATTACTTGTGCTGCCACAGTTAAATGTAACAGCCTGGCGAAGCAATCAGGTGAACGACTACACAGATGAAGGGGCATAGATCCAACAAGTCGGGGAAAACAAAGCAAATATTCAATGTATCCTAAAAATGTGATTTAGGACTCAGAAGTGAATAGAAGTAGGGAGGGAATCATCAAATGGTACAAGGTAATAACATAGCAAGCTTTCCTCTCCCATGAGAGCAGAGACAAATCCAAACTTTGAAAGCCTCCCCAAATAATGGGCTTAAGCAGAGAAAGGACTCAGAGACAGGAATAAGCTGCATAAGAAGTAAAGACAGACAAGTCTATCTTCAATCTAGCATACAGCAGTTATCAAGGGAAGCCAATAAGGTGATGTGTCAGAACCTGAACTGAGGTGTGCAAATACCTTCTTTAAAGAGGACTGAACTGTGCCATTTGCTACCCTCTTGCTTTTTTTGTACAGTGAAACTCCCACTAGTTTCCATCTTTCATATTCCAGTCCAACAGGCTAGCTGGACCACTGAACTGTTGAGCAGCATATTTTTCTGCTAGCAACTGTAGCCAAGAATTGAAGGTATTTTAATACTTGGTATAGCTGAGTGATTAAAATCTCACCAAGAGCAAAATTAGACAAATTCATGAATCACAGGATTCCATCAGGTCTTTTCATCTCCCACTCTCTGTAAACCAGAACTTGGTAGACAGTAAGATTTTTGCCCTACATACTTTCAAACTCTACATTAAAATCCACTCTCATCAGCCTCTGTTCCTGTTCCTCTCCTCCACAAAAAGAGAAGAAAAGTTCAGATTAAGCAGGTCAGATTTCAGTGTTCCATAGAGATCTTAAAAAAATTTTTTTAATCAATATAGAACAGATACAGAGAGCCAAATAAGCTTCCCAATTCCTCACAAAATTTCATACCTCCAGAACACACATACAGGAAAGGCTTAATTTTTTTTTTGCTCACAGAAAATGAAAAGCAGAGTATCCAAAACAATTCCAACACAATATATCCAGTCATGCTACTTAATACAGCACACTCCTCTGATGAGATGTTTGCCTTTGATTAAAGGAAACAAGTGGATTTTTTTGGTTTTTTTGTTTGTTTGTTTGTTTTTCCTTGCCCTCACTGTCTTCCCAATCCTCTCAGGTAGCCTCTCAAAACACTCAAGAATATTTCTTTCTCTTTCTGTTTTAACGTAGTATTTAATCTGCTTGTTTTCCTTGAGTCATTCAGAAGGTAAGCACTACAGGAGGTTAAAAAAAAAAATCCCTTCAAAAGCACAGTGAAACAAATGAATTTGATCTTCCTCTCCCTCAAATGGAGGAGGGACACATCTTCCCCCAAATACAGGGGATGAAATGAGAGAGATGCAGCACAGATGTATCTTAGCCCATCCAACACAGCCAAAGTAGAACTGGGAATCCTGGTTCATAGTCACTTATATTAATCAGTAACCCCTCCCACTCATTTCTCACAGTACTGCAGTGAAGATGAATCTACTCACATGTAGGTCCTTTGGATTTGCTGAGCCAACCTAAAAGGACAAACAAAAGGTAAATTTAGGATTACTGTTAGGCATGTTTTAATTCCTCCCTTCCTTTCCATTAAAACTAGTTAAAATTAAACTAGTTGTGTGTCTAGCTAAGACTTCTATTATTTTCTTTAAACCAGCTGCTTAAACAGTGCTGCCTGGAACAGTGGTAACAGTACATTTGTTATTTGAGCATACTTCCTAGCCAGTTTTGCTGTCTGGCCATTATTTTGTTGCTCCTGCTCTCCACCATGCTCCTCTGTACCACCTGGCTTTTACTAAACTCTCCAACGGGACTGGAAAGAGGAATTTGACCCCAAACCGCCTCTTTATTTCCATAGAGAACTACGTACTTCCTTGGACCGACTTGCTAATTTCTTTAAACCCAGACTTATATGAAACAAGCAGGTTATGATCAAGATCATCTGCTCACGCGTGACACCTGCCCGCACTTCTGCCTGGCCTGCTGTCCTTGGTTTCACAGAATTCACCCCTAGCTGTACAAACTCCTTCCTTTAAACCACAAAGAAAACGTCTGCTTTGCACAGCTTCCCAAAGAACAGCAAGTCTGAATCCGCGCTCTTACAAGCTGTTCTGTGTAATGCAACCAAACAGCAGCAGTATCCAAGAGCTTCTGTGCAGAATAACCTTGGTACAAAAAAGACCTTAGAACAGCAAGAAGCAGATTGATTACATTTGTGTCAGAGCACACATGGCAATGAAGTTGTTTCAGTTTATTCAAACTCAATTTATCACTTTAATGGCAATCCTAGAAATTAAAGAGCTAGCTTCATAGCATTTCACATGTGATCAGTCAACAAAAAGCAGCTTGTACCTGAATCAATGTGGACATGGATTCATCAGGTCTGCATTATTAGTCTTCAAGTTTAAATAAATTTTGCTTTATGGATATTGATGTTTGCTTATTTTTGCTTCAAAATGTTTAAAAGACTACTTTTACTAACACTTTTCACTTTCATTATTGATAATACTATCATCTGATCTTAGGAAATGCAAGGCTTAACCTACCTTTTCATAGGTTTCCAATAGAGCTGGATAAACTTATGAATGTTTATGAATGCAAGAGATCGCACCATTTAGAACACACTTGATAGGAAGCTTTCAAGTATTTTGGAGACTACACCTTAAATTTTAAGAAGAACAAAAAAAAATTCTGATGCACTGCCACCCTTCTCAAAATAGCCTGGCCAGACAAGATGACTACAGTGAATGAGAGAAACAGAGGGCTTTTGAGAGTCTGGGAATAATCCTAAGGCCAAAGGCAGGAGGGGGGGGAGGGAGAAATCACAGCAACAAGAAGAGATAGAAGTGTTATGTATAGAAAAAGCAGACAAAATGGTTGTTACTCCTACTCTCCAACCCTTCAACAAGTCCCCACCACTATCCACACTGCATCCCAGCTCTAACTACATTCCAGATGAATCCGCAAAGGAAACACAGGAGATGGAACAAGAACTAAGCCACAGTATTTCAGATCCTTGTTTTTCAATTCTTCTTTCCTGCTCATTCTTCCATTATTTCCCTTAGCTAACCTTGGGGCACTTTCTAGAGGAAAAGGCACACAGTGATGATGAGCAATGAACAGCAGTGAAGTCTCCCTAAATCCTCCTCTTCCAACATTGCTTCAACATGCTCCTCCAAATTCACTGTTTGCCCATCACCCAATACCGCATTCGTTTTGTGTTAAAATACGTGCGCCAGTTGTTTTTATTTTCATCAAAATCCACCTGTGAAGACAGAGCAGTCCTCCCTAAACTCTGTAGCATGTTTAGTGACTAAGCAACTTACTACATTCCTCTCATACAACTCCAGGATTTTTGGAGAGATATCTGAGACAAAGTGCTAAAGACTTTTTTTAAAAACCCACGCATAAATAAAATCCATTTAAAACCAAAGCAGAGATGAGATGCTTGCTGACTGGAAGGGAGCCTGCCTTGTGCATTTACCCCGTGGTAAGGAGAGCATGTTCCTGCCCAGACCAAACATGTATCTAAACCTGTGGGAACTGAGGCAACAGCATTTCTAAATAGCAAAATGAATGCAATACAATATATATTGTATGGTTTTAACATATGAATCACAAGCTCTGCTTTCTCACTCTAAGCAGGGCCAACCTACTGTTTCCATGCTTGTCTGTCTTTTTATGAGAACATTCTTTAGCTTTTGTAGCAATTGTGAACGTGTCACATTGGCCATGCATTCAACATAAGCATTACCATCAGGAGGTTTAATATAATCTCTTCCTTCATGTTAACATCTCTTTGTCCTGCCTCCTCTGAATGCTTTTGCTATGTAAACTAATAAAGTGAGGATGGTGGGGCAATGGGGGAAAAAGATGAGGGAAAGATGATTTTCCAAGCGCCTTGCTAGTACTCTTTGTTTATCCATCTGGCTCTGACTTGCTCATTAGTGTTACTCACAGCTGGCGTGCTGCTGCAGGTGCAGCTCTCTGGGCCCATGACACATCACCGAGCACCCCCATCCTTCCCAACAATTGGCAGCTCCTACCTCCCATACTCAAAGAACACATACAAGGAAGTGCTCCTCACCCAGTTCCCCCCCCACCTCGGATTTTCCCTCCCGTATGTCTTGCAGTCTGCTATGATCTTCGGTTCCCCTCGACATACACTCACTTCCTCTGCAGGAAATATTTCATGCCTAGCCACTGTAATCCTATTTAGCTGATGATCTGCTTTGATCAGTTTACCACAGCTGGTTTCAGGTCCTGGAGCAACACAGAAAGGGAAACAATGCAGAGCCACTTTGGGGTCTTCTGATAAGCTTAACTAGTGCTTTTGTTAATGTGACTGGATGTCTCAAAAATAATACTAGAAAGGCTTGCCAGCACTGTGGCTGCCTATCCACAGCCAGCAGCCCCGCGCAGCTCAAGGCATTTGCATACAGATTAGTCTCCAGTGAAGGTGCTGCAGTGTATGTATTGGAGTTCCAGTGATGGTGCCTTTGCAGACCCAGACTGCAAGGCGTATCTGACAGATCTGTATCTGAAGTGATGACGTAGCATTACCACCTTTGACAGCAACGCTGGAAAAAACAAGGGTAGACCAAATTCTAAAGGGACTTTGTCCTTTTCCTACTCTTACTATCTGTTCATGCCAATCTCACCTCTTCTTGTCTCCCCACCCCTTCATTAACTTGCAATGCCAAAGTCAGGCCAGCAAGACACGCATGTCCAGGATATCTGATTTCAGGAGTCTCTCCCTTTCAGCTCAAAGAATCAGAAATACTAAAGGAGACCCAAGTCCTCCAGCAGCTTCCAGCACGAGCAGACTTTTTGATACAAGATCACCTCTGCTTTAAGCAGTGTTCATCTGGCAACTGACATTTACACTACTCTACCATACAGAGGCCAATTCAAGCTTCACTGAAGCAGAGGAGTGCTGGTCACTTCACATTTTCAGGTGCCAGCACACTTCAGATAAATAGGGCTTTTTAAAGCCATGTTGAAAGTGGAAGTTTTGTTTTCAAAGGGAAGCTATTGCTTTACACCGCCACAATTGCTGAAGTCAAACTTATGTACCTCTTTAGTATTAACCTCCTTTATAGCACTATGCTAGAGCGTGCATTTAAAGTACACATACAAAATATTCCCTTCATCCTGGTACCACTTATGGTCATGCATCTCTGCAGACACAAGAACTACATCATGGCAAGTCTGAGAGGGAAAAAAAAAAAAAAAAAAAAACAGCATACCCTGGGTAAACATGCACACACTTATGTAACGAGCTCCCTTGTGACTATCTAGTCTATTTTATTCTTCTATTCATTTCTAGCAGGCAGACCTCCTCAGCTCTACTGTTACTTAACATTTTATACATCATCCCCTTGTATTATTTACATTACTAACATGCTTGTCCACTAACGGGAAGAAAAATACCTGCCTACAAGAAATTGGAGAGAGAAAGAGGAAAATCCAAGCTGCAAAGGGGATTCAAGAGAGGAGTGCAGTTAGTACCCACCTCAGCAGGTGCTGAGGTGTCAGAAGGTAACACACAAGGAAATACTGAACTGACTCATCAGCTGTGCAGAGAGCTGAAGACAGCTGGTGCTTCTAACAATACTTCTTCACATGAGCAATTGCTACAGGGCATACAGACAAAAGCGTCTACATGAGAATCTCACTCAACCAAAATACGGTCCATATTCTTGAGACAGTCCAAATGCCCCCAGCTGCAGTGAAGAGGTAAGAAGGGATTGGGAGGGAATATAAAAAGGGTGGGGGAATCGAAATAGCAGAGTAGAGAACAAGCGTTTTATATTGCTGGTGTAAAGAATAGTTTAGTTCAGACACCACCCTTTACTAAGCAAGACACCACCCTTTACTAAGCAGTAGCAGTGGAATTTTTCTTGTGGATAGTGAAGGACGTGTACAAATACATCAGCATCTCCATTTTCCCCATAGAAACATAGGGCCACCTCCACACTTACACACCTCCCCCTCCTTGCAGCATAGGCAAAGATTTCACTTACCTGTGGCCTGTGCTTCCACGATAAAGGTACCAAAGATAACTAGCAGAAGAAATAACCCATGGCCAGTCAAGGCAAGAGACGATCCTGTGTTGCTCTTTGGTGCTACCATTCCATGGCACATCTTTTACCCACAAAAGTTTCTTTTAAAAAAATCCCCGAAAGATCTGGTTGATTAGGAGCACCTCAATCTAAAAAAGACATAAAAGGAAACAGTAAGTGTTAAGTCATACATCTACCATATCCAGAGGAAGGAAAGGAGAAATTCAGAAACAAAAACCAGTGTTTTATCTGTTCTAGAATTTAGGAATCTTTGGAATCTTACTAAGCAAGTACTTACAGTTTACAAAAAAAATAGCAAAAAAGGCAATCTTCTGCACAGCAAATCTTGAAAGTGACCAGAACTTTTCTCTTGCTCTCTAATATTTCAGGTCTGAAGACTGTAGCTTACAATTAATTTATATCTTCCTTTCAGACAATCCCAGAGAACATAGCATCTGGAGAATTTGTTTCAAAAATAATTCCAAGAGAGCCAGTCTTCCTACTCACCCATCACCTTTCAGAAAGTCTCCAAGACACAGAAGACTACTAGACAGCTATGATAAATAAATCAAACACTTCCTCAGCCATCTGGAGAGGCACAGAAAATCTGACAGCCAGCTGGCAGCAGGCAAACGCAGGCTTAAGAGCAAGAACGTAAACCAGCTTGCAAACCTCAGGTATAATGTTCTGACAGTACAGAGCATAGCAATTAAAATTGCAGGATGTGACACTACTCATACCTGAGGATGGAGAGAATTAGCCATAGCTTATCAGACATTGTCACACTGAAAACATAAGTACACAAACACAGCTCCAGCAGCAAAGGGCTCCTGGGAGATTATGAAAGCACAAGTTGAACCCCTATTTTTAATGAAGAAAAAGACCGGACAAAGTACAAGTCCCACTGACTTTGTATGGTTTTAACCTGCAAATGCTATAGTGGTGAATTTGGATCTGGATGAATTATAACATCATGCACAAGTTCAACACTCCTGAAAGAAAGTCAGAACTAAGGATCTGTGTGTACCTGTCTTACAAAGGAAGAAAACAGGTAAAAGGATAACTGTTCAGCAATACAGTCAAAAAAAATTTATACATATATATATAATATATAGATATTTTTTATATATATATATATATACACACACACACACACACATATATATATAACGTGGAGAGGTATTTCAACACTCCTATCGTGCTGTTCCTAACACAAACACAAAGTTTTCAGAAAAAAAAAAAGAATTAAATTGGGGAAAAATAATGCTTTCTTACACTTGTCCAAGGAATACTTTCAAACTCGCGGAATGCCATTCAGCCTATTTCTTCAGTTAAATAGGTATTTATACTAGAGCAGAATTGTTTGGTCAGATTTCCTAGGGAAATTCAAACTGGTGGACAATTTCAAAACAATTTGAGATGTAGAGGCAAGTATAACACTTTTTCCACGTGCTGAGAACAGATAAGAGACCTGGATTAATGGCCCTACAAGGAAAGGCAGTATGATTCAGACACTTAGCCGCTCTTGAGACGAAGTCGGCACACCAGCTCTGAGCAGACAAACATACAACTCACGCTGCCAACTGCTTAGGCAAAAAAAGAAAGATAGATAAAAAGTATCCGCATTATAGGAGAAGATTGGTGAATTTGTCAGTAAAGCCAGAAGTCTTCCTACGTAAACAAAGATTTCCTTAGTTCCATGTTAGCATTTTGCTCACATTCAACTCAAAAGAGGGCTGATCTTTAAAATGTGGATCTTCCAAGTCAATTAGTCTCTATCAAGGAATCATCCTTCTGTGCGCGCATGTGTGTGACAGACACCCACACCAGTAACTCAGTTTGTGGCCCGCAACGTCTGTTAAATTACAGTGTACTCAAAAATAAATAAATAAATAAATAAATAAATCCACAGGAAACCCTGCTAGGAACTGAATGAATTAAAGATGCTGCCACCTACCTGCCACAATTCCTTCAGCAACGATTAAAACAATTAGAAGGAACAAAAAAAAAAAGTATTTCTCTTTGAATAAAACAGAGATATAAAGAGCCATCTAGTCTGTACACTCGCTCCCTCCACTCAAGTCAGATCTCCTGCATGGGTTTCAAGTTCACATTCATTTGGAAAAGGTCAGCATCTCCCAGCCAACAGCTGGCCTCTTCCTTCTAGGAGTCGCTGCTCTAAGCTGAATTACAGGTCTCAGAAGGCAACGCACTGTCTTAAGCAAATGACCCTTCTGATTGCATAAAGACAGGTTTGCCCTCCAGATCCCAATTTAATGAGCCTTATTAGCATAACAAACTCTGCAAGTCTTGCAAATGTATATTTTAGAGGACAGTCCTGCCTTGAGAACAGTGTCTGCTGGATGACTTAGTGGACAGAAGAAGTAGGGAAGATGACACGAGTATCACAGAATTTGCTGTGACATCTGAGGTGTGCTATGTAGCCCTCAAGGCATTTTCCTCTCCCAAAAGTTGCATGTGGAAGTTAGTAGTCTAATTGTGGTATCTGAACTACAGCCAGGTCACAGACACCTAAAACAAGGATATCCTATGGGGGAAATCAATTACTGCCTATTCTTGGTTCATTACTGGATTGCTTCAAAGCACAGTGCTGTTTTCCTTTCTTCCAAGCTCAGGCATGGCTTCCTCATTGCTTTTCTGCCAGCAAGCCCCAGGTTATCAGGAATCTTGTCTGTCAAGAGATGCATAGTTGCCCTGCAAGGAATGCTGCAAGCTGAAGCTGCTACACCTACGGTAACACCCCATCAAGCTGATTTGGTTCACTGTGGGATTTGAAAGGGACAAATGCAGCAAAACAGTTTTGTCAAAGATAGCACTGAGAAACCCGTCAAAACTGTTAAAGCACATTGTTTTGTCAAAGATAGCACTGAGAAACCCGTCAAAACTGTTAAAGCACACTGGGCGCAGGTACTGCCCACTGCCCGCAAGCAGCCTCCCTCAGGCTTCAGCCAAGTTACCAAACTAGTTCCCAGCCTTGTCTTTTCATTGGCAAAATTAGGAGATCAAAGAGATCTTGGCTAGATAAAAGAAGGTATCCTTTCTTCCCAGAAGGGAGCTGGTGGTTGGGAAGCTATTTAGACAGACGTTCAATTCTCTGAAAGCTGACTGTTGTTTTAACACATTCCTTATACCTACAGCTCAGGGAGAAACAGCTTTCATAACAACATTTCAGCCTCTGCCTCCAGAGAACGACTGGCAATGCTCAGAGTTGGACGGGGATCTGTAGCACTGCAGGGTAGCCATTTCCTCCTGACAACTGCAGCAACCCACCTTCATGCAGACATGGTTGCCCTCAACTACCCACTGCACCCTAGAAAATTGTCCCCTTTCTTGCCTCTGTCACCTGTCCCAGTGCATCTGAACCACAGCCTGGAGGCAGTCTTGCTATCTGGTCTCACCACTGCCATGAAAACACAGAACGAAAGCTTGCTAGACTGACAAGCCTTATCTCAGGACAGAGCTTGGTGTGTTTTAGAGAGAAAATAAAAAAGCTAGTAAGGAGGAAAAACGTGGTTTGCCTGTTTTAGCTTTGCCGGCATACACTGTAGAGCATACGCATCTATCAACGCAGACACGCTCGCAGGGAGATAACTGAATAAATCATAGACTCACGTAAATCAAAGCGATTTCCCTGCCTGTACGCAGCAGCACTAAGGAACAGGCTGGTTTCTTTAATGGAGCCTAGCAACTGCAAGGCAGAAGCCTGCCGTAGCTCGAGTGGTCTGAAGTCTTCTAACCCCATACAATTTCACACGCCACAGCCCAGGCTAAGGGGTTATGGGAGAAGGAAGTTTAAAAAGAGTTGTTTTCAGAGATAATATTCTGCACAGTCTGTGGTTCCCATAAATACAGCAGGGAGAAGAAAGGCAGTTACAGTGCTTCAACCAATGGAGTGTTTTTTTTTTTTTTTAAATATACACTGAGAAACACCTACTAAAAATGGAACTAAAAATGGACAAGAAAAATAAACTGTCCTTTGTGGTCACAAAGTCAACAGCTACACATCCCCTTCAAGACGACTATGAACAAGGGAAAAAATACCCATCGCTTCCTGGTTACAACCATCATGGGCTCTTCCGCACCTCATTGACCTAATACTGGAATAAATTTTGACTCGAGGCAGCCTCCCCAGTGACACTTCAGCATGAGACCCTCTCGCTGCATCGCCAGCCCAACTCGCACAAAGAGCCAGCTGTTCTGACAAAGCAGTAGTTCACTTCTACATGAACTCCCCGGAGAAGGCATTAACTACCACAAAAATCATGCAGGCCAGATTTCCTGCTCTCAAAACTATAATCAGCCCTTTCAAATGAAGATGACGCATATCCATATGACAGAAGCTTTTCTAAACTAAGTTGTTTAGGGACCTCTTCTCTTCTAGACCTTTAGGAGCTGCCAATTTCTACTCCTCACTCCAAAATGGTAGTCGTCTTTGGTAAGAAAGTATGCATTTTCCTAGGACTACGATTAACTTTCTGATCTTGTTTCACCACAGCAGCAGTGCTAGGTGCCTATGGAAAAGTGTTCCTTGAAAGGTCATATGCTCAGGACTCGTGGAAAGAACCAGATCTGGGTAATTTTGGTGCACCAAGGACACGGGATATGAGGGGAGACAATCTGAGGCACTCTAGTTGCTTGAGATGCCTGTCAAGGACATGTCCTGTGTCACTGATGCTGAAAAAAAAAAGAAAGAAAAAAAGAAAAAAAAGTCTTTAACCTGGGTTCTTCCACATTTGTTTAGGGAAGTATTTAATATGTCTGGAATGCTACCAGCTCGCTTTTAAATACCACACTAGAAACTTGCCAGAGAAAATGACTTATCCACAAGCACATGCTAAAATCTCTATTTTAACCACTTAGCTCCCCCTTCATGGAATAATATTTAGAAATTGATTGGTTCTCTCTTGAATACACACTGCAAAGACTGTGTCAGCAGGGTAAATTCTGGGTGCGCACAACATACCCTTCAAAAGGCTAAGTACACAGCAGGGAGAGCCTAATGTGAACAGCAGCATGCTCACAGAATTTAACTTTTACCCACAGTTATTTTTGTGTTTTAAAGCTTGACTACTCATTGAAAGCAGGCAAAAAAATGATTTAATGGCAATAGGTATCACTCTCATTCACAAGAAAAGTCCCAGTGCCAGCAAAGAAATCCCTGATTCTACTTAGATTCTGTAATTAAAAAGATAACGGAAATCTTTTGGAAATAGAACATTTTTTTAAATTTTGTGATATGCTACCTGTTTCTCTGAACTAGTTACTAGTTCAAAGTTACCTGAAGACAAAGTTTAAAAAGTATCCTATCTTAATGGCCTGATTTCTCAGTACAGCCAACTCTCAATTATCCAGGATACAGAAGATGAAAAGAGGAAAGGGAAGGACCAAATAACCTATATAACCT
The DNA here is from genome assembly GCF_028389875.1 of Rhea pennata. Classification (NCBI taxonomy): domain Eukaryota; kingdom Metazoa; phylum Chordata; class Aves; order Rheiformes; family Rheidae; genus Rhea; species Rhea pennata. Next base: position 12,956,340 of record NC_084667.1, on the reverse strand, counting down.
GCTCTCCCCATCCCAAAGCAGACCATATAGAACACGTGCGGTTGGTAGCTTAGTTTCATACCTTCACCTTTGAATTACAAAAAGGCAGATTTCTGCACAGAATAAGCAGAGGGTTGAATTGCACATACCCCCAGCTGCAGTAGGGAATCGTGAGGGCAGAGCTGCTTATTCCACAGACGGGAATCTGCCCACATCCCTGGCAGCTCAGGACTTGATTGCAGGCTGTAGTAGGACCTGAATTGTTGCACTTCCCCCTTCATTCCTAAATAGTGCCACAGGGCCTGGCTCACAGCCTGCCAACTCAGTCATTTGTTTTATGTGCATGTCTCATCTTTGAAAGGTGATGGAACAGCTCATTTGAGCCTTCACCTCCTCTCTCCCCCACCATGGTTTCTGAAATATCACCACAATTTTGATACTATAGATTGTAGATTTTGATTTTCAAAATGAGACATTAGCAAGCTTCTTTCTGAACAAACTCTAGACAGAAAACTCAGAAATTCCATTTCATATCTGATAAAAGGTACGCATCTACCCACAGCCCCATTAAGGCACAAGTAAGCCCTAGCCAGGAAACTGGATTTCTCACTGTTGGATAACCAGTCTCTTACAGTTGGGAAATTTACCCCAATACTCCTGTGCAAAGAGATCAAACTTGCAAGATCCACCAGTCTGTGCAGCTCATACCCGAACCTCCTCCTCTTCTCTCCTATCACAGTTCAAAGTCCTGTTTGCAGTAGGTCAAGCTTTTACACCACTCCCTCGCTTGCCTCCTTATCTCACTCAGGACGTTCCCCTAGAAGGCATCCTGAGGTTAGCCCAACATACTCCCTTTCGTGGGCTAAAGGCAGGGACTGCTTCCTTCCTCCATCGATCTTCCTCCCTTGCACCAGTTGGTCCAAGCCTTTGTTTATGAGGCTTCTTCCCTTCGAAGCCCAGGGAGGGCACACCAGGCTCAGAGATTCCCGAGTGGTTTAAACATGCCACAAAGCTATACAAAGTCACTGTAACTGCAACTGTCCCTTCAGAGGGAAGCACCCAAGAAGTGGCAGTATTTTCACAATAATGCGTGCAGGGCTGGGCACAGGGTGGGATGCAGTACTCTTCACTGCCTGTTGCACAACGCAAATTGTGACGTTAGTCATGGATTAACCCCAAATGGTTTAACATTCCTCAGCCAGCATGAGGCACAGGGGAATTAAAGTATAACAAGCCCAACACGCTGCTACTGCTCAGGGCACCTTGCCCGTCCGCTTCCTCTGTTTCAAGTTATCCAGTCAACAAAAGTGAACAAAAAAAAGGAGGCCTGGGGCCTCTTCAAGAAACACTTGTGCACATCCAAACAGCAGCAGCGAGACACACCTCAGGTGCCAAGAGACACCAAGCAGGAGGCCTCCAGTCCTTCAAGAAAAGCAAGAGAAAGTGTATTCTCACTGCACACTCTGAAGTCCATTGCTACGCTGCTGTCAGTTGTACTTCACAGATATGCATCTCGTACAGTTCAAATTGCTACTTCATTCCTTTTGCATGTTATACCAAAGATTTAAGAACTAACCAATGAGGCACACCACCCTGAAATTGTAAATAAATCTGTATGCTGCTGCAGCAAATTCCACCTTCCCCCAAAACATCAAAGCAGGCTGCAGAAAAAGCATACCCTGCTTCAAAGACTGAATGCATCAGATATCACAGTGCAGAGGACACATTCTTAGCAAGGTGCTCTGACACTGACAGCACACAGTAATTGAAGCAGCTTAGTTTTTTTAAGCAATAAAATGTTTCCCATTTAATTGGCTCACTTTCCCATCCTGGGACACAGTAAGGGGAACAATGCTGAAGGGCTTGCTTCGGGATATGGTTTTTGTTCTTGATAACAGTATCACTCTCATGGCTTTAGAAACATAGTCAGAGACAACCTGTTAGAAATCGTCTTAGTCTTATGGAGACTCTCCCCATTTGCAAGGGCTGTGGTTGTCATGCCTAGGCCTGTCAAAGTCACAGAAGATTGAGTTTTGACTGAAGAATACTAGCTGGTTTTCCTTACCTTGATAAGTTTGGGAGGAAGTCCTAAGCACCATTATCTCCTCAAATTTTAAGAGGTTTCCCTGAAAGTCACAAAATACTATTTTTTTTTTTTTTTTTTTAACTTAGGAGCAGGTAAAGAAGACGGCCAAAATCTGATCATCCTTCCAAACAAGAAAGGAGAACCTAGTAACAGCCAACTTCTAGGCCTCAATAGAAAGGAACAGCAGTGTCATGGATGGGTAGGAGCAGAAAATTAGACAAGTTCATATACTCAGCATTTCCAATGCACAACAGATGTCAGTGCTATTATAGAAATGCTCATAGTGATCAGACTACTTAATCAATGAATGATCAGGTTACTTAACCAATGAATGAAGAAAAGCCAACAATTAAGGAAAGAATATGGGATCTGCTTTACTGGATTTTTTTTTTTTAAGCACACTGGTATCTACACAAGTCAGAAAAGCAAATGTGGACATGGGTTAAACTAGACACTGGGGAGTAACAGAGAATATGATTTCTTTTTTAATATGCTTTTATTTGGAAGAGTACTCCCTTTGGAAACTATTGTTTCAGCAATTTTTTTCCTGCTGCACTGCAGAGAGGCTAGATTTCATACTTTCAGCTTTAATCAGTACAACAGCACATTTACAGAGGACCATATGCACAAAATGTTCCAGAACAGTTTCCAAAAATAATAAATCCTAAAAAAGAAAACTCACAGTAAATCAAAATGGCTTCAGGGAAGTGGAATAATGAAAAGCAGCGTAAAGGCAAAACATCTTGAAATTACTTATCAATTTGAAATGACGCTTCTAGTGAGAACAGAATTCTCAAAGCAGCATTGGGTTGGCAGCATCACTTACATCTAGGATGCTTTTTTATTTTTTACAGCTGTGTTGTTCTGCTTCAAGGAACATACCACAAGGCCCATATACAGTAAAGGCTTATATTCCCTCACTACTAGAATGTGCTTTTCCCCATCCTTACCACTTGTTGGGCTGCCGTTTAAACTGATGTGGCTAAAACCATCAGTCTGCTGTACACACAGCTGCAACACCACTGAGCAGAACAGCCACTTGAGGAGAACACCCAGTCAGGAGCTCTTTTTCCTATCAAAGCCTTCCATACAACTCTCAGTGAATTGGTCTGCCACTCAAATAAGGAATCAAACTAGAAGATGAAGACACTCTCTTACATTTATTTCTAAAGCTACAGCTGTAAGACACTGCTCACAAGGAGGTTTCAAACTGCTGTTTATTGCCAGATACGAAAATATCCACTTACCTACTTCTAAGAGGTGATGACACTTCTGTGTAATGTTTAACATCTCTATCACAGCTCATATAGAAAGTTCTCCACAGCAGACACAGTCTAATATGAGGCCTTCCCAGGCTAACAAACGCTTGGTATTTGGATGTCAGTGCAAAGTTTTTTCCAAAGATTAAAAATAAACAAACCACTGAGAAATAAGACAATAGCTTCAGTATTCAAAACAGCACCTTCCAATTCAGTACTACCGGCTAAACTGAGAAAGTTGGAGTTTCAAACCCTGATTTTAAAGTCTGCATTTAGGACTTTAACAGAGAACTGTTTCAATACATCTTAATGAGGAAAGAGGCAGGCCTCCAAAGGTCTGAGCTCAATTTTGTATCCGTTAGTTCACTCCGTCTCTTTAATGCTTTTGCTCTTAGTACTATAAAAAAGTTTCCTATTTTTCCTATGTAGGATGTATTGTTCTAATGTCACAGACAGACACGAAATCACTATCACTATAGGAAATCACTATAAACTCTCACTGTGACAGAGGCAGATTGTAACAATATTGGATACATTTTACTTTGCAGAAGCCAACCAAGTTACTGTTCTGTCAGCAATTTAAAACAGAAAATTCAATTTTGCATTGTTATTCAAACCACTTGTAACTAAGACTCTAAGAATATTAGCATAACATTTACATACAGCGCCCCTCCAGCGAGGCAACAGTCAACGGTGGCCGTGGAGTGGAAGTTCGCCCAGGCAGGTGCGGGGTCAGGCGGTCTCAAGTAGGCTCCTCAGCTAAGCACCCTTCACCGGGAACAGGCCAAGAGGCGTCAATCTAAACATCCAACCTGAGGCTTTCAGACTCTAGGCAAGGTGCCATCAGTCAGTCTCAAGAGTTAATGCTCACAGGCTGTGGGAAGAGGGGGCAGGAAACAAGAGTCTCGAGCCCTAACAGCTTCCTTTGTTTGAAATCACATTCTCACAATGATCATCTCACAAAGAACATATTTATCATTATATGCGAGACCCTACAGCCTTTTTTCTCTTTTTAGCTGGTTTTCTCCAGGAAGCTATACTTAATTTGGTTTTCTAACATGGGATCAGTTTCAAGTATATTATGACCTGGGTAGCAAAAAGCATCAAACCAGGCAGTCTAGGAACTGCTGCTAACCACTGCTTATGATTGAGCACATGCACACAGTCAAGAAGCTAAACACTCGAAGAAAAACACCCAATATAGGTCACTTTCTGATAAGGTGTCAGACTGACTTCTTGTGACCTAGAGCTGGGATGCAGCAGTTGCATACTGAAGAATTCCACCATTAAATTGAGGCTGGAGCCCAGAAGCATGCCAGAAGGAAGAGCAGAGGAGTAAGAGTTCACAAGGTAAAGTCTATCATAAACCCTGTAATTTGCATTCAATGGGAGCTCAGTTTGCTGCTCAAACTTCTTCACCTGATTAAAGATATTTATAAAGCAGGAATATAAGAAAAAAAGTATATAAATCAGTATGGACAGTAGTTTTTGGAAACATGACAGCTTGGTTCAGAGAAGGCCTGAGGTGGGACCCAGGATGCTCTGAACTGCAACACAAAGCAAGGGGGAGCACGCGCAGGGCCTCCGGCGCCCATCCTGCAGCACCATACTGCAAGTGTCACAGGGAGCAACTCCTCACCTCCCCAAGGGCCTTTGCATAGCTGCTATGCAACAAAAACCCAAAGCAAAACATCAAGCAAAGGTTTTCTGAGGCACTGGAGGAAGATTGTCTGGCAGTATTTGTAAACTCAGCAGCTCTTAACTCTCTTTTTATACAGCAGCATTGGTCCCACAGCCTTTACTGATCCGTCCCTCATACCGCTGCTGCCCTTTTGAGTTGGTAGATGACGCTCCCTCTGGCCATTTGAGCATCAGACTTGCACTGCTACTGCTTTCATCCTGGTGCCTAGACCAGTTTTACAGCTGCATCCCAACGCTGCAGTTCCTACCCCCACTTGCTAGCTAGCCACCCCCCTCCAAGATGCTGCTGATTCAACTATTTGCCAGCTTTTTAAGGAACCTGAATCCTTGCACTGGCCCAGTTCTGGAGTTGGTACAAGTAGCAGGAGAAAGGTGAGAAGCTCCCACCCCAGGTTTGCTGCTGAAATCTGTGGTGTGTGGAACTACTCCCTGACTTCAAATAGTCTGCACTGCCTGCTCGTCAGGTAATTGCACAGGCTTCCTGCTCCTAAAATCAGCTATGTCTTCAATCTACATTAAAGTGCAGCAGAAATAATTTACTATGTGTAGAACTGCTCTATAACTAAGCCCTCCCCCTAAACCAGGGCTCTGAGCAGCCTGGTTTCCATGAAGATTTAAAGAGGCTGGGTAGGAGTGCTCTGCTACAGTCACAGGCAACACAGGCTTGCCTAGTTAGAGGAGAGAAGAGGGAAAAGTTATGCAAAGCAGAATGCCAAGAGACAGCAGCTTGCTCCAGCAGTACACCTTACAGTTCTGTGCAACAGTGAGAAAGACTACAAAGCACTGAATGCAAGCAAGAATCATATACACACCAGTTCCCGGTCAGAAAGAGATATACCCCAGAGCTGGAGGGTACAGGTTTTTTAACCTCCTGCCTCACAGCTTTGCTTTTGCACTAGACCACCCAGGACTGCAAAAGCACTGTTGGGATCTGCCCAGTCTGTCTCCAAACTCCAGGCAAAACCCGCCCAAAGATCAGATTCCCTCTCCAATGCTCACACATGCAAAGAAACCCCAAATAAAACAGCAGGCAATGCCTCTCTCACACTGGTAACAGAAGCTAGAGGTGGAGCTTCCCATCACCCACGGTTCTTGGGCAGCTGGCTCATCATCCTTCAGCAAAACATGCTGCTCCCACGTGCTGCCTCCTTCATGGTGCCATATTCCTCCATTACCTGTATGCGCCAGCTACCAGGCTAATGTCCCCATAACTCTGCAGGCACACGATATTTGAAACGGAAACAAGGGCAGGGAGAAAATATAGCAACTTCACCTGATTTCTGTATTTTGTTACTCCTCCAGAGTGCTTATATTCAGTGTCAACAGAACAGACACATAAACCATACCACTACACTGCCCTGGACCCCTCTTCCCCATGCTACACACATACACATAAACAGAGCTGAAAAGTTGCAAAACCTGCCTCAACCCCCCTTCAAAAAACTGTAGCTTGCAGCAAGCACATTTAACTCTCAGCTATCAGCAGGGTGGGAAACCCTGCCAGCCCACCAGCAACTAAGTCAACCTCTGCTTTGCCTGGGATTTATTTGATGAGTCTCCAAGCACCCTGGGCAAGTACACCCAAGCCATCCATCTATTTGTCACAAAACTCTGGCACAGAATTCGCAGCCAGCTCTACTCAGCTTAATGGAAAAGTGCAGCAACTCCAACTCCCTTTAAAGGAAGACAGAAATAAAGCAGGATTTTTGCAGATAAATATGGAGGCCCTATCACAGCCAATAATCCTCAAGCAATTTCCTGTCTCTGGAGTCAAAGTTCCCTCAGACTGAACAGACTAAATGAAAGTTATTAAAATTAGTGTACAGCAAACTAGTTTAAAAGTAACCTCCTTCATGTTTTTGCCTGTAACACTGTGCTCCTGGCTGGAACACTAAGATCAGCTACAGAAGCCTACAGGATAGCAAAATTAATATGCAAAATCTACAAAACTGGAAACAAATTTAAAAATGTGTTTCAACAGCAAATGATCTTCATGTTCATTTACTCTATTTTAAAGTGAGTTTCTCAAAGGGAATTTGTCCAATCCCTTTATTATTGTACTCTTAAGAACAAGTTTGTTCTCCCTGTTCTACGAATCTGATACACAATTTAGGTTTTAGAGTCTCTCACCAAAACAGTTTTTGCCCTCACAATCTAAGCCTCTGCCGCAAAAGAACAAGTTAAAACCTCTTTCTCCATCTTTCAGTGTTATTAATTTCCAATTCTTCTAAGGCCAAACATTTTAAATTGAATCCAGATGGAGAGAAAATTATTAGTTCCTGCAAACCCTAGGCATGTATGGTGGCGGAGAGGGCTCAGTCTGATAACAGTATGTTAAACTTACTCAGTAATACTAAATTCTTAGGCATCTCTTGGAAAGCAGACTCTAACAACTACCTGATGCAGGGAGGAACAATAAAAGCAAAAGCTTTGGAGCAACAGTTCAAGAGAAACAGCAGCCACCTAAACGCTTCTTTCACACACAAATACCCTGCATCTTGCAGAAAGGTCTAAGCATCCATAATTTGGCGCCTATCTCAAATGCACAGACTAATTCAACTTCTTATTCTTTTCCATAAGAAGAAATGAAATTATGCAGAGTTTTCAGAAAGGGTCCCTGTACAGGAACTGTTAAAACAACTTCCTGGTTTAGCTAACCTCATCTCTCTTCACTAAATGCAGAGAAGGAAGCATTGAGAAACAACCATTACCTGTAGCTCTAGCTATAATAATAATAATCTAGCTCATTTGGAAAGATCGCACTCTGAATGTCATCTACTGCAGCAACAGTCAAAGGAGTTGGTCTACCATTTGCAACTGTCCAGGCTTTCAACAGAAGCCTTCAACATCCTTTAAAAGGCAACTTAGCAAGCTCCACTTTGTCAAATTGCAAAAATATGCATCCTAGCTTTCCTAAAATTGCTTTTCTGTCTGAGCTAAACATGAGTATTTAACATAGGTACAACATAGTTGCCTCTGGACAGCAAGCCATCTTACTGGGCTCTCTCTGCTCTTTAGGGTCTACTTTCCTCCTGAAGCACAGTCACTGTTTCACATGCTGGGTTTCACTACAAGGGGGAGACAAAAAGAAGCTCCATAAATAAATGGCTCTAATAATTAAGCTACACAGGATGCTATAAAGTACATTTTGAAGAAGTCATACTCCTTAGCACATTACAGAGCACAATAGCTACCAGAAGCCCTCCTTCACTTTTTTTTTTTTTTTTTTAATTTCTGTAACTTTAACTTCTGAAATTCTCTATTCTCTGACCCATTATCACTGGCATCACGCATTTGCGGACTGTGGCTCCTACAGTTTTCACAGCACTAACTACATACTGGACTAAAACTTATTCAGGAACATAGCTCCTGCAAATCACCCCAAAAACTGCTTCACACAATGCCTGCATGCGGAAAGAGATCCTGGTGGAACACCGTTACCGGCCCTGGCAAAGCACTATCACCTGCCTAGGAGGGCAAAGCCCAACAGCTCTGCATCACATGGCATAAAAAGTTACTCTTCCCAACAGGTAAAGGCTCTCAGGATAAAGGCCTCCCTAGAATCAAAACCCTCAATATAAGTAGTCCTCTTAATAACACTATCACCTAGATAAGACTAAACTATTCCCTGGAAATGCTGTGGGTACTTTAACCTCTAAGGAGCAAAGCGGAGCACGTGCAGGTCTGCAGTGTCAGCAACTGCAAGATGCCCAGTCTTGAAGATTTCCATAAAGTTAACCATTGGGCTTCCCAACTGCATATGGCCTAGAGACACAGGAAGGGATACTGGAAGAAGTCTTACTGCAATGAGAATGAAGAAACACGGGCAAGAGTAAAGCATCAGCCTTGCGAGGGCCGTATCATTCCAGAGCACGGTAATGCTTAATCCTCATAACACATTCCCACAGAAAGTTCACAGATCTCACCTACAAACCACTCTTCAAATGCTGACAACACACAGGCTGAACAAACCCAGCTCACCTCTGCGAGCGTTCATTCAGGCCTACACATAAAATGCAAAAGATCTGAGACTAGTGAGTTAAGAACAGTTCTAGCAACATGAAGAACACTGCTACAAGGGAACTATGCACAATGCACAAGAATATCAGACCCTGCAGAAGTCTAAGAAAGCTGAGGAGGAGATTGGAAAGGGGAGCATGCACGTTATTGCCTTAATAGTACCAGTGTTGAGAGGGGCCTCCTTCATGAAATTAGCCAATGCTAAGGATTGACATTATTTTTAGATATTGTTGAAGATTAACTTAAGGTTGGCAAACACCTATTTCAAAGGGCAAAAAGGAGTAGTCTGCTTATTTAGATAAGAAACATCTAAATCCTCACTTCCTAGACAGAAATTTTTCTCCTTCCACTGTTGGCCAGGAACCAACAGGAGGGGGAAAGGGTACCAGAGTGATCAGCTAGTCTTGAACAACTTCAGGAAAGTGATTAATATAATGAAGTTTTCTTTCTAAAACTACATCTGTACCACATGATGTTACGTCTAGGTGAATTGCATAAGAAATCATTTGTCACAAGAGTCAGAACAGAGTATTAGAAGTCTTCTGAAAACATCTCAAGCCTTCAGCTGGGTAGTACAACTTGAACTGATAAATGTCAGGCCTATCCCAGCAATGCTCAGCATGCTCATCACCTATAAGCAGCCATCAGACTTTAGGCAAGCCTGGTATGTCACTAGAATCAAGCTAGAGAAGATTTGTCTTTAGATAGCACAAATGTTGGCAATAAAGGTTGTAGCTATCACAGGTCTATCAAGTCTGTTTTCCTATGTTTGAATACAGAGAGATTCATTTAAAGAAAAATGACACCCACATGCTTTCTTAAAGCAGGACTTCCTTCTTCACACTGCATGGACCACGCTCATTGTAAGACACACTGGCTGCCAAACATCGGGGGGGGGGAAAAGGTTAAGGCGGCATTTTGGCTGCAAGACCTTTTCATGCTGTGCAATAAAAACCACACAGATCTCTCACACTGCCTTTTCTTCCTTCGCATGTACACCCCCTCCAACTCCCCCTCGACAAAAGCCTTTTGGCTGAAATGTCATTTCTGATCCCAATCTCTTTGGCACATGCATTTTCATATCCTTTTTGATACATTACAGCTAATCGTTCTGACTCACTATGGAAGCCTGTGCAATGGAAGAGATGCACACAAGCAGCCTGGGGCATATGCCAGAGCATAAACTTTTCCATCAGAAAAACATGTGCCTAGGCAAACAGAACCCTCACAAACACTTCTTGCTTCGTTAGTGCTTGCAGGGCCACAGGAGGTAGAAGGCTGAGCCTAGGGACAGACCACGCTGCGCTAGGTGCTCTATGACCACAGAGCAAAATAGACCACCGCTACAGAGACATTATAAAGTAGCGCAATGCAAAGAGACAGACTGGGAGAAATCGCCTCTAACCTGAGCCATGACTGGTTCCCTGGGATCTCATTCACAGCAGGTTCTTGCAGTTTTCACACCCAGTGAAATCCAAAGCTATTTGATCAACCACAAGCATGCAATAAAGATCTGCACCATACCTGTTTTTAATGCTTTGTTCACTGCAGTGGAATTGGAGAATTGAAAAGGCAGTTAAAAGGTCACTGAGATGTGAGCTATTTCTGTCACAGAACATGCCAATAATTTGGCAGAGAAGCAAGAATCAGAGCTAAACTACTGGGGAACAGGTCAAGGAAAACACTTTCCTCAAATCCTTATCAGTAAATTTTTAACTCCATTCTTATTTTTGTAAATGACAAATGCTGACATTGACTTGATACTTGTTAATTTATATATTAAAAAAACAGATTTATGAAAGTGGTACAGACTAAGACTGCATTTTCATTACTTCCCTTGCCACTTGCTCTCCCTCATTCCAGTTCCCAGCTCTTCTCCCCCATCTTCAAGGCTTAACACAGCCTAACCTCTGCTTTCATTTCTCTTGCGCTCCTTCTCAAGGATCTGCTACCAGACCTCCTTACCCTCTCTGCACGAACCCCAGTTCACGCTTCACACACAACGAACCTTCCCTCTCCTGCAGTGCCTTGTGCCATTTCCTCAGCTGAACCTATTAACAACGTCTCCAAGACCTCCCATGACTGAAACGCCCCAGGGCGCATAGAAATGAGTTAGTAAGGTTTTGAGGGCAGTTACTCTGTGCGTTTTGCGCAATTTCTGTATGGCTGCTGCATTACCAAGTTATATCTTGTAAGATTTGTGCACGCACATCTCCCTTTCAACAGGGGCCAATTTGTGCTCTCACCTTTTGAGGCACAATGCAGAGATAAACCGCATACTTTGAACGAAGGCTGCATTCCTTCATGCAAGGGATTATCGCCATCGTATAAATATCTGCATGAGGTTTTCCAAAACAACCATAACTAGGAACACAAGAATCTCCTGCTTCACGGCAGAAGGAGCCAGCTGACTCCTCTCCAATGCTTTCAGAAAGCTTTCTCTTTTTTAAAGACAAACAAACAAAAAACAACTATTCTCCAATTTAGGCAAAACTTATCCACAAGCCTACATCCTCCTCCTTGGCCGGGAACTGTGAAGAGCTGCTGCTGAACGTATCTTTCAAGGCTTGATATTAACCCAAAGCCCGTGCAGCATGGGCAGCGCGGTATTGCAATTACAGTGTCAAGCAAGCTACTGAGAGCAACTAGACAGAGCAGGTTCACTGCATAACAGCTCCAGTCATCTTGGACGTGGTTCTCATCCATCACATCCATTCACAGTTTACACTGTTTTGGGAAAGAGTTTTGGCCCACATACATTTTGACAGCACCTCAAAGGCTATGGAAACTTTTGTAATACAAACAAGAACATTAAGAGGAGACCTGGGTATCTCTTCTTGATCTTTTAATATTTCTCTGGCCTCCACTTGCATTTCACCACCCCCAGCATGCATCTTTCTCTTCGGATTAAGCACAAGGATGAAATGCTACTTCCTTGCATTTTTGTAACTGGTCCCAGGGGAATTATCTGGACAATCTGAGTCTGCTCCAAAATGCAGCTATCAGCAGGTTTCATTGTGCGGTAAAAGGAGAGTATTAAAATTTTAGCGCAATCTAAGATAACTGAATGGCTCTATACTGTCAATCCTGATGTCCCCAGATGCATCCCTCTTCCCTTTGGTGAGTAGTCTAAGTTTCAGTCTCCTACATGACCACATACTTAAAATATTGTAGCCCCTTGCCTACTGTGCCAAGTGGCTTGACCAAGGAGCCACACTAAGTTTGGACTTAACTTCAAAATCCTATAACATGCAGGTAAGTGGCATGCAAGACTGCCTAGTCTCAATAAGGTAGAGCTTAAAAGCACTTAACTATTTAGCATGTTTGTACAGTGTCTAAAGGGAAGCCAGGGGCAGCTTATGGTCATGCAGAAAATTGCTAGTCACCTAGTCCCAAAGTACCCAAAAGCTACTTTTTCCACAATGGACTATTGCTTTTTGAGCACAGAGGGGAAGGGCAGTTCTGTACTACATCTTTCTTCAGAAGGTGGTCTGAGGAAAATCCCTCGGGGTCCGAGAATATCAACTACTTCCTGCCTCTATTTCCTTCACCGAAGGACAGAAAGACTGCCCCCTTCTAGAAGTCCATGGTTTCCCCATCAGGGAAATTAAACCATGCCTTTGCCATAAGCCTTCAAAAGTACAGCATCTTTCACACCAGTAGCCTGGTCAAAAAGACTCTCCTAGTCTAGTACATTTTCTGTGCATGACATTAAAAAATGAGCACAAACACCCTATTTCCCTCTTGAACTGCTGTACAATCATTCATCTGAAAAAAGCCAGTACCTACATTCTTTCAAAAATGAAAACCTCAAAATGACTTATTTAATATTCCTATTAAAGGAATCCTTAAAGGATCCTACCACCCTACCCCTCACAGAACCACGGGAAAGCTTTTTCTTGTCAAGCCACAGCACCTTCTTTGATATTAAGAGCACCCCACACACACACACACCCAATTCCAAGAACTTTTTTTAAAAAAAAAAACACCCTATCATACCATTCGTCTTTGCCTGACACTTCCCCCCTCTACCCCAGCAAATACATCAACAGTGGCAATCATTTATCTTCACACACAGAAGACTAGCAGGCATCATTCCTGGAAAGGGGAAAGAAAAGTTTTGATCAAGGCTAGATTTGTAGGAAAAAGGGAAGGAGCTGTTTTACCCATGCCCAGACAACAAGCCCTCAGAAGCACACAGAGATCATAACCCTGGCCCGCTGGGGCTGCATGTGCAGTAGAGGACACAGGTCAGCAGGGCAGTGCAGGCTCAGGGAGAACCTCTCACTCTGGGTGCAGGCTCAGGGAGAACCTCTCACGCTGCCCTAGGGCAGCGGCTCTCCGGTGGCTAAGGAATGCCCCCCCTCCACCCGAGGACTCCTAAGGAATACCTGAAATTTGACTTAGGAAGAGCCAAGTCATTCTCACCAGTAAGCACTAAAGTTTCTCCTACCGCTGCGTCAAATGCTTTAAACAAACCAAACCCCCACGCAAACAAAGGCACAACAGAGAACAACTCTATGGGCGGGAGCATCTATTTCCTGCATACCAGACTGGGGGATGCTGCAGTCTATCCGGCACTCAGCTGTCTGTCTGTCTACTGCAGCCCACCACTACAGGCCTACACTCCCTTATTGAACTGGAACAGCGGCTCATGTGTACACAAAAGAACAATTACACTGGCAGGGAGAATATTAAAAACAAACAAAAAAAAAATCCCACACGCTCACATGCAAAAATATCTTCATTCTTTCACTAAAACACTGCCACTCTGGAATACAAAGCGACACAGCCTTGCAAAGAAATTGCATTCACCAGCAAAACCAACACAAAACAAACTGCAACGAAGGTGGAGCAGAACATTCCGTTTCATGTGGAAGAATAAAGATCAGAGGCCAGAAGTAATCACGAAACAGAAGGAGAAACTATTCAACTGAGCGTACTGACCCAGAATGAAAAGTTCAGTTACCACCTATACACACCCGGGCTTCAGTCTCATAATCCAAGCAGCACTTCATCCAGCCTTCTTTTTTTAAAAAAAAATCAGTTTCAGGGCAATAATCTGATATACTGGAGCTGTAGCCCTACAGCCCATTGCAAGCAGGCTAGAAAGGAGAGAATAAGTGCAACGAGCAAAACAGAGCAAGAGATGAACATCTGCTACTTTCACCAGGAATGCCATATGGTCTGTATCTGAGGTACAAAGAATGAGTTCATTCATTTTTAAAAGCAAAAGTAATAGGGCATTCCTTCCAAGACAAGAAGGAAAAACGCCTATCCCTCTTCCCCTTCCACTAATATTCCCAATTCAAATTTGGTTTTATGATGAATTGGTTGCCAATGTTACCAGCACTCTGGACTTGGCCAGTCAAGCTCAGTGCACTTTTCATGACAGGATGCCAGAATGAGGAGGACAAAAACACTCCTTTAGCATTTTTGTTTAGCTCTAACACAAGCCTGTTTTATCCACAGCACAGCCAGAGTTTCAGCACTGAAAGACTAGTTTTGTCACTAGCAGATTACAGCAATACTCTGGAGCTGTAAGGCATTTGGCAACAGCAGCAGGGATGGTTAGCACAGTCCTAACTGCTACCCTGAGCCCATCTTCAATTCCTAAAAGCATTGCCCAGGATTGTAACCAACACAGTTGGTCCAGAGCTGAGCAAAATACACATCCTGCTACCAAAAAGGTGAGGCCGGACATATGGCAGCAGTGTTCTCCAATACCCTGCAGAACACTGCTACATCAGCTGAGAGTGTTTCTACTTCATTTGTGCTATCCAGTACAGGCCTGCCACCCAGCGAAGTTCAAGTACAGGACCCAGAGGTCAAACAAAACAATCTCAGTGCATTCTCATTCCCTCTTAGAAACAGCGCAGGTCTTCTTTCATTTGAGCACCTGTCAGTAGGTATCATTTGGTTATGCAAGTCATTTGCGAGGCAGTAAGGCCCTTGGTACTAGCAGAGTCCTTCAACAGCTGTCAAGATATACCACGCAAGTTATTTCACCTACTGTAAGACTCCTTCAGCTCTAATAAAGTCCTGTCATATTTGCCAGTTCTTTATTTTTCCTAAATCTGAATCTCCAATTGCTCTCTGAAATTCAAGCGTTCAGTTTGTCAATTGAGATTTCATTGCAGGAGACGGATGGCAGAAAGGGTTAGTAGTATTTTGCAGCAGTGCTCAGCAGCCTGAGCCACGAAGAGAACACCGTACGAGAGCCTGCTCTGACAATCGAGCACCAAGAGCAAATAAAATGGAAAATGACAGGCCAGATTAACCAGTGCCAGCATCAGTTCCCAGATCCAGCTAGGTCACAACACATCCCAGTCTCCCCTTCCTAGCCCTTTAACACACTCCAGTCTAAGTCCACATATATTCTTTCACCACGCTGTTGATCCAGTGCAGACTGTCTTTTCTTTCAGCACAGAGTTGCAGAAAGGCATCCCTCACCCACACATCTAGCCTGGTGCTAGCTCTCTACCCGTGGAAGAGCTCAGATGAGAAATTTTGAGATGGGTTTCATTTAACTTTCAGCTCTTGCCAAGCAAAGTATTTACTTAGAAAGGTGGGCATCCATCTCATCTTAAGATCAGAAGCCCCATCTTTATGCTTAAAAAAAGTCAGCTTCTGAAAATGTTTTAGCATTAAGTGTCATTTTCTTCTGTTTCCTCCCCTCTCCCACATGTGTCATATTCCATTTACCGATGATCTCGCTAAAAATGAACACACATTTCACCTGAGAGCACCAGAAACAATGCACTTGGGTGATGGCAGTAACTTGCTATGAAGGCTGCAAACTAGATGCAGATTTCTGACTCTAAGGCCTTCCCCAACTCAGCATTCACACAGAGCTTAAGTTTTCCTTATATAAGGCTTTCCATGGCACCAGAGGATACTCAAACTCAATTTCCTGTAAGATCCTCTACCTAGATTTTTTCCATACGGAGAGGAATACGTATGCTGGCAAGAGCATCGCAATTAAATGCCTTTTCAATTCCTAGGGAGACAAAGATTGATAGCCTTTCTGATAGGTTATAGCTCAGCTTTAAGCAAAAGCCACTGGGAAAGATTAGAGAATTCCACAACAAGTTTTTCTACAATCTCTCTTCTGTCTAGCATCATTAACTCTGCTTGTGGCGAACAGTGATCCAAACCACAGCAACCTTGTTATTTTTCCTCAGAGAAAGAGGATTTTGTGGAGCAAGTAAACACAAAATCTATTTTTAAACTATGGGGAACTTGGGACATCCTACCCTTTTCAGTATTAACGGAATCCAGTCCTGCACAGGGAGTCATCTCACTCCTGTGCAGCATCGGAAGCCTCAAAACAAAAAGGTCAGAGTGAACTGGCACTTGTACGAGTGACATTTTACATACGTGCACAGGACTGCAGGAAGCAGCAGGGGCCAAAACGATTCTGCACGTGACACTTGTCCCCTGGCACAGGTAAGGAGCCTGAAAGGGAAAGGCCTTGTCTTTCACAGGGGAGGTGAAAAATGAGCCTTAAACTTCTTTTCCCCCAAGCCTGCTTTCTCAGCTCTGCAGCCCCAACATTAAACTTCATTAGCAAGGACAGCCACAGTCACTTCCTGCTTAAAAGCAGTTAAGCTTTGCTTCAGAGTCTCACTTGAATCCTCATTTCTGTCACCTATCCAGTAAATAGTTAAGGATTTTTTTCCCCCTATAGATAAAGGAGAGCTTCAGGTATTACAGACGCAGTCAAGCTGCTCTGCTACAGTCTGAATTCAGACTCACAGTAGCTCTGTTACTCACCTACATCATGCAGCACGAAGAGGAGAAACAGAAGCACAGCCAAGCCTCCATGCCTAAGGAGTGGACTTGTTCTGCGGAACAGCAATGTACCCATGTCGACGGGTACACTAGGAACTGAAAAGAGAAAGTAGCATTCTACCCTCCAAACTTTTCATAAGCTTACACTAACAGATGTGGAGAAGTTTTTCAGCCAAAGGTAGTATTTCCCAGTTGAGCAAGTTCCTTTAAGCAGTCACTCCTCTCAGGCATTCAGAAATCTAAGCGCAAAGAGCTTTTTTATTCTCTGAACACCAGGTATTTTCAGCTCTGAAATACTGCCTGATAAAGCTGTTCTGTCTGATGCTAAAAGGACTAGGTCTAACTCAGTGTTATTATAGGAACAGACCCCTAAAATTACCTTCCTCCAACACAAAGACAAGTACATCCTCAGGCAGCTCGTATCTCAAGCAAAAAAATAGAAATTATCTTGTGATCTTGGTCAATAGAGACTCATGTAAGTCCTCCTCTAGAATAGCTACCACTGCCTGTTGCAACCCAGATAAATCCAGTGCTGTACTTAACTCCAGTCGCAGTAAAACACGCACCTCCAGTCTGCAACACCACCAAAAGCAAAGTCCTCCAGCAGCCATCACTGGCTGAGCAGCAGCAGTAGGGACTTCTCCCTGCTTCCTTCTACCTGAACACTTTCCAGTTGAGAGCAGCATTTCCACATTAAGCATATTTTTCTTTCCAAGTCAGGTAGCAGCTCTACATTCCTGGGTTTGGCACCTATCTGAGACTAGATGACTAAATGAATAGAGCTCTGTGTCCACTTACACTAATGTCAATGTCTGCTACCCCCCTAGCCTCCCACGTACCCATATTCCATAAACTCTCATCCTCCCTGTGGCCTTCTCTGCCCTACACGTGTACAAGGTCATAGGTTCCCATGTGCCACTCAGTCTGCAAGGAGTGGCTCGTGCAATCCTACATAAACAGCTGAAAACTTGGCAGCCTTACAACCCATACTGGAGAAACCACAATGTTAACTGAGCTGCACACCACAGTGTAAGGCATGCTGCAGCCACATATTACACTTCATTATGCTAGAAATGGTCTTTAATAGAAGTAAATATGTACATATAGATGAGTTTTAGCTTCTGTATTTCAGCTGTTTTTATTCCAGAAGACAGAAAATCTCATCCCACGCTACAAAAGCGCTACCTATAAAATTCAGCTAAGTTACCCAAGTGGAAATCTCACCATAGTAATGCCTCCTGCACAGAAAAACTATGGGTGGGGGAATATGGATTTAAGCTTTTTTCCAATTGTAATAAAATTAAACATGGTTAAACTCTTACAATTTCTTTTGCTGAACACATCCTAAAGACAAAAACCTACAGCCAAACGGTAGTCCTACTTCCCCATCAGGTTTTAGTTGAAAGGATGCAGTGGTGTTTGAAAACATCACATGCATATGAATGGAAATGTTCTACTGCTGAAAGGCATGTATATCCTGAAATACATGCTTTTTACCTCAAAACATGTGGATTCAAGTAGAGGAGTCACTCCAGTCCTGCTAGGCTTCTGCTGTTCTCTGGCCAATAGCAATGATATGGCTAGTTGGGAACCAAACCTGGCATTTCTCCTGAGGGGACACTCACTCCTAAGAGGCACTCACCTCTTATAAGTACTCAAACCTTTGCACAGGACACCCACATCCACCTCTTGTACTAAGATTAACAGAACCTGAGTACTTGCTCTGAGCAGAAGGTTGGGTCAAGAGAACCTCCAGAGGCCCCTTCCAACCTGAATTATTCTGACTTTTCACAACTAAAACTACTTCCTCTCTCATTCCTTCTCTTGAGAGCTACGTCAAACTCCACCAGCAGTGACACTCTGAATTTTTAGCATGATAATGCACTTTTTAAAAAGAAAAAGAAAGAGTGAAGAATGGAGGGAAAAATAGTTCTTTGCAGTTCACCTAAGTCACTGAGGGCATAACAATACAAGTGTGAAACAACTTCAAATTCACAGTCTTATCCCAGCACAACTAACGAATTAAGCCAGCTTCAAAATGCCTACTTAAATATCTTTCTGGCTCCTCCTCAGCCTCACCTATCTGCTGAGAAAAGTTACTTCAACTTGAAGGACACTTGGAGCAAATTCCACCACCATCCTGTACATCATCTTTGGCTCCATATCCAAAGAGGAGACAGAACTCAAAGACAGACAAGAAAGTTGAAGATAATCCCAAGTCCTAGAGAAAATGTTCTAGATGAAATTTAATGATTTTACAGTTAATATTGATCTGCATGCAAAAAACCCTCATTACAGCATCTATTCTGGTAAATTCACCACCCGTGGAAATTAAACACAGCACCCAGTGTGAGGTGGTGAAAGTGAAGAAAGTGATGCTTTGAGCTTCTTCAAGCAGCTAAAGTGTGCCCAGCTACACCTGCCTAAAATTCAGTAGACACATATGCTCTTGTTAAGACACAGGACTGCATTGCTTAAGCTGAATAACTAGCCTCATGTGTTGCCCCACAACAGCTCAAACTACTATAAAAAAAGAAAAAGAGTGTAAACATCCTCCATGTATTTCAAACTCATTAAACAGCTGGCATAGAAAAAGAAAATCAGTATAGACTTGAGTTACGCAGCAGTCAAATGCAGAGTGCAGGAGGGACCATAAAATACCAGCTTGCTGTAATGAGTAGGGTTACTTGTCATCAAGTACCTCACAGAACGTGAGGCATTACTGTCACTAGGTACCTCAGAGAACATGGTATGCGAACCATCACATATCTCAAGCTCAGCAAAGCTTGTCAGGAACAACACTTGGAGAGGTTGCAGCACATGCATCACACTAAGCAGCAGTATTTCTGGTCCAAGTCTCCATATCCAGTTGCCGCTTACCCAGTACATTAGCACAGCACTGGAGAGGAAGACTGGGCACAGCTACAGGAAACAACATGCAAACACTAAGGGAATTGAGAGTGGCTTACACGCGGCAACCAGGCCCGTTCTTAAAAATGTTCTCGTGTGCATTGCCAGAGCCCAGGCAGGTATCATTCCTATCTATTTATCATCCATGGCTCAAAAATTTTTTTTTTCTTAACTCCATTGCATCCAGGCCCCTTCAAAAGTCTTGCCAGTTCAAAATCTCAAGTTCTTCTGGAGAACCTAGCATTTTCCTACAAATCACTTGAAACAAGAATAGAGGCACTGAGAGATTTCAACCTATTCTGCAACAAGTTTATCTTCAGGTGACATACCTCTCAAGGAAGGGATTTACAAAAACAGATTTCTGGAGCAAATAGTTTTTTTTCAGATGTGTATTTTATGCTGATGAGTTCATCCCTGAATCACACTGCCATAAGCATGTCATTCTACCAACACAGAACGGAGTCCCTGCCCCTACAAGCTCTAATTATACAACAAAAGCTACTCTGCCAATAAACAAGTAGCTGTCTTTTCTTGGGACTCTTAGGACAGCTTTGCTGAACTGGAGGCTGCAGGAAGCCAAAGTCTGCTTTCTATCATGTACTGCAGAGCCATCCTCATTGGAAAGGCAGAGAAGCAAGGATGCAAGCGAGATAAGCGAAAGGTAGGCTAGCCATATCGGTAATTTCCTTGAACAGACACAGTGAGGATATTTGCAACATCCATTTTCCTAGGCATGCCTTCATATTTGTCTGAAGGATGCACTCTTGTAAAGGAGAAGAAAGTCAGTCTGTGTGTCTCATTTGAACCCTGGTCACCTCACTGCAACTCCCATTCAAGGGGCACAGAGTTGGAAGCCTGACACCCTACTGAGAGCTGACTTTCGACTACAGTCAGAGGGGAAATAGCACCTTCAGGCAGCGCTGAATTCCAACCCGCAACCCAAAGGTTAGGTGAGATACGCGATTACTACCTACCTTTACCCAAGCACTCCCCAGGACACCAAGCTTTACAAAAAACACAACTGGCTTTTACAGAGCAGAGCCGGGGGTACCGGCCAAGGAACAAAAGGCGATCGAGGAACAAAAAACAACGGCATTGAGGGATTCTTCTTTCCTAGCCTTACACGTAGCACATTATGCGTCACAGGAAAAGTGAAACAGCGTTCTTCCAATAGTCTATTAGTTCATTGAATCAGTAAGGTTGGAAGGGACTTCTGGAGATCATCCAGTCCAACCTCCCTGCTCAGCAGGGTCACCTAGAGCATGTTGGACAGCGTTGCATCCAGGCAATTAAGCAATATTAATTTGAAACTCCAGCACAATAAGGGATTAAATAAAACCGAAAAACTAAGATGAGTCCATTCCACAAAATGAGGAGTGGAAAGGGAGAAGAGAAATGATCATAGTTTAAATGAAACAGTATGCTCTATCCAGGATACGGCCGCCACCAAAATCCCATCTTCCTTCCTCTCTATCAGAGCCTAAATTAGCGTGTCAGTCATTAGCCAGTCTTCATATTACCTTAAAATTAAAAAAAAAAAAAAAAAAAAAAAAAAAGAAACCCAAGCCAATCCCATCTGAAATCCAAACCCTTAGTTTGTGCACAAACAGGCAGAGAAGTCTCCTCTGGCCTCTGATCAGGGGAACACAAAAAAAAAAGATACTTGGAGAGAAAAACAGATCAATTTTGAACATTGTGTATTGGTTTCTTTGTTTTTTAATAACAAAGACACATGCCCTGGAGTTCCATGCTCTAGTACAAAATTTTAAAATGAAAGACAACTATGACAAAAAAATTACATCAAAACACACACAGAGAATCCCAGGTATCTATGAAGAGACATAGTGAACACTGGCCCACACCAGAGCAGAAACCAGTATCACAGGCACTCAGGTATTAAGGCTTCCACATTCCAAACTGTTCAAGCAGACAAGTGGAAACAGATATAAATATTTATGGATGAAGGCACAGTTCAGAGAGCATTCAAGGGCTTATGGGAAACTTTCAACAGAATCTGTTCAGAAATGCTTCTGCAGTCCTGTTCTCGCTCCTTTTTACTCCCAGGATAAGACTAATGGAGGAGAATCATCCCATTTTCTGCAACTTCTTCAGGTTGTCCCTCTCATACACAGATGTAACATTTTAGGATAATTGTTTCAAATAACAGAAGATGAACAGAGTGCTGAGAAGTGACAGTATTCGAATACCTCTAAGTGCAGGGCATTCATTCTCTGGAAACGCCCCACAAGTGCCAATGAGAGTATAAAAAATGAGAAGAAAATCCAAGAACACATTCACCTTCCAGTTAATTTTCAGGTCAAAAACAATCTTGAAAAATCCCAGGAAATGCTCATTAACAACTGTGGAGTTAATGGTGCTAAGCAAAGGCAGTTATACCCAGTCCATCATTTAACCCCCATAAAACATTTATACTGAGGTCCCTTCAGAATAAGGTTAACAGAATCAGGGAAGCAACTACGAAAAAGCTGCTTGTTTAGATCAAGCTCCCTTCCCACAGCTTGTGCTTCCGTGCAGGTTCACATCAGAAAGCCATGCTGGATTGCCTTTGTAAGCCTAGTTGTGTTATATGATCACTAGCAGAAAAATAATTTTCAGGTCTGGACCTCTTACCCCAAACACTTTAAGATCAGTCTCCTCCAATGGGGACCATCTGACAGCCTCTCTCTCTCCCTTCCACAATACCTTTTTACAAGCTTTTCTGAGCTCAGCTGATTTAGACTTCATGTTTGCATAGACAAAATTTGTGCCATTTAAAAAAAAAAAGTTCTGATATTGCCGCTTTAAGCTTTTGCGATTTGCGTTAAGAAAAAAAAAACTCACATACTATCCATCAAAATGAAACATTAGGAGAGCATCACACTGATACGCAGAAGCCAGCTGAGTGGATGCACTCAATCTCTGTCTTTTAGGGAAGCTCTTCAGCTTGTTTAAATCCTTCCTGTCCCTCCATTCAATACAGGGACTAAAGAGGGTCAAGTCACCCTGCAGACTCCCGTACAAGTTCATGAGAAGGCCAGCTCAGCCTAGCTCAGGACAGATTATCCGCCGAGAACTGCCATGAACTCACAGCCAGAAAGCCCACTATCACAAACTGAACAGCTATTTTAGGAGACTTGTTCTTAGAAGCACGGATGGGCTTTTCAGCCGCTCCACATTGCCAAGGAAAGGCCAAAGAGGCTAGCTCTGCACATTCCAACCCTTCCTTTCTTCATTTTACCTCCAAGATACTTTCTAACAGCTTTATCTGACACGATCATTTCACACCAGACTCATCCTGTATCTTCACTCCCCTTCCCCCTCTTCCCTTCAGTCACAAATAGGATTTAGTGAAGAGACATACAGAAAAAATAGTCCAGTAAGAAAGTATTATTTTACATGCAAAGTCATATTCTACTACACGCTTAGGCTTCAAGCTCCTTTTCTCCACTGCTATACAGCTGATCTTTAGACTGAGAGGAGATCATTGGCATAAACTAGAGCAATATATAGCTTGTATATACATTCATCCCAGAAGACCTTTAGAACTCTTAAGAGTAGTGATCAGACCAGAGGGTATTTAAAAACATTTGAAAATCAGTACTTTTGCTTGTTCTGGCCAAGGAAGGGGGCAAGGGAGAGACAGAAGGAAAAATACTTCTACACGCCAAACTGCATTTCTTCCAGTTACTTGCCCAAGCATATAGCAAGAGATGCCACTGTACTGAAGTCCAATCTTTCTTGAATCAAAAGTTATTCCTTTACTTAATTATACGAAAAGTACATATACACACATCCACTGAAGTATCTATTCAACTGAAGCATACGGATCAGGTACATTTGAAAAAAAAAACTCAAAACAGTTAAGTGACAACTTCTCATGATAGACCTCAAAACTCAAGCTAAGTTTCTGCACTTTAACAGCAGTTGCAGGAAACACAGACAACAGGCCAGCACAGTAAGATGAGCAGCAGCAAGAAGCTTAAAGACCCCGTTACTGCTAGAAAGAGGATGAAAAGGGGGGTAGAGAGAGGAATCATCTCCGTTACGATTATCATCACATCCAACACTCACACCAGTTCCACCAGCAGCAGGACTCCCCTAGAGTACTAGATAATGATAACCTTGTTGAAAGCATTAGAGGGACACGTTTCTATTCTACATCCCTCCACTACAGGAGCGGAAAAAAGTGAGGTCCAAAAAATAGTTTGATACTTTGTTCTTTGAAAGATGTTTCAAAGTGGTTTCTTGCTACAGAAGCACAAATTATACAAGACAGACCCTTCTGCGATTAGTTTTCAAAGGTAATATTTGGGAGCAGAAAGGGGAAAGAAAAACATTCTCTGTTCAGGAATAAAGAACAGACAGTACAGGAGGTTTATCAGGTAAGCTCAACTTTGGAAGGTAGAGGAATTCTAACAGTTTCTATAATAAATGCAGAAGTAGCACGAGTATGAAGCAAAAAAAAAGAAAAATAAAAAAAAAGCTTGTGTTACCTAAATACCACAAAAAATAGGTTACAGTTACCAGGAAAAAAGGCAGAGGCATGGTAATAAAGCAGTCGGAATCTAAGTTAAAGATTTTAAAATAATACGTTTTGATACAGGAAGGACTGCTAACAGTCACTGTTGATCCTGTTAATGAAGAAGAACAAGGAAAGCAGCACATCCTGACTTTAGTCTACAGGAAAGTCACTGGCATCCAGACAAAATACTTGTTTAAAAAGCAAAGAATCAGGAAAAATAAGATCACTAAGTTAGCTTTTATCTTACCTGATGTTAACAATACAAGCTGGCACACAAAAGTTTTCAAGTAAGATGAAAGTGATGATTCAGTGATGATAGGTTGATTCACACACCTGGGGATGTACAAAAAAGTAAGTATCAGCTGTGAATACACAAGCGATAAGAAATGCACTCTGTTATATATAAGAGCCATAAGGTTAAAGCTAGAAGCTGCTCTATTTTGTTTTTAGGACACAAGCATACAGATACAGTTCAGGTGCAGGCCCTACTTGCAGAATTCCTATCTGCGTTCAAGACACACTGCACAAGTTATTCACAAAGAGTGTTCCAAACTACTCTCACAGATCCCATTTAAAAATCTCAAGTACAAGAAAGAACTGCAGTGTCAACTATTACTGAGATAAAGTTTTTCAGTAGTATTCAAGCTCTGAGTTTTTTTTTTTTTTTTCTCTGATGGGACTGACAAACTTCTGAAAAAGATACCTGCAATATACAACAGAATTGCATCGACACACACACACTTCTACAAATTAAAAAAAATCTAGGGGCCATAAATATTGTATGCTTTTCAAACAAGCACAGGAGGATGGCACATTTGTTTTGGTTGTAACTGAAAAACAGAGACATGTTTTACTCCCCCTTCCCCTATCTCCCCCTCCCCACTTTATTCAGCAGTAATACTAAAAGTCAAAGAGTAGAAAAGAAAAGATGTCTGCTAATATGGTAGCGTTCTTTTTGGCAAGAAAGGCAAGCAACAAAGCACCAGGCAAACTGAGATAACCCAAAAGTGAAAGTAAAAGCTGTGCAGCTGAAAGAAAGAATTTTTGTTTTACCTACTTAAAGGTCTCCCTGCTGCTAAATTTTTCAGTGTCATATTTAAATTTCAATCTTTCAGACTCAAAAGCATGCAAGCCTTGCAAATCCATCACCCAGCAAAAGCAAACTTGAGATGGAGGTTTTCACAATTAATGAAACTAAAAATAACGCTAGCACGCCCTTCTTAGCGTGTCCCATTCAAAATAAGCAGTCATGTGCTTACCAAAACACACAACCCCTGAGCACACAACCTTGCTCCTCATACCCATGAAGAGGCTTTTAATGGATCTCTTATGAGGCTTGTATGGTTCTACAGCTTCCACTAAGAAAGCCAGGGCAAAGCCTATGATGAGTCTCCAGAATATTTTGATTGCATATTGCATAAATCAGTTTGCAGCATGTCAGGTTCACACAGCTCTTTGCAATGCTGCTCTGGTATTAAAGTACCACCACTGGATTTTCCTAAGAGAAAGGCAGGAGCTTCCATCTCCTGGAGCAAGCAGCATGTCCCTTCTGCACTTTCAAAAGGAGCGAGGGGCCCTTTGAGAGGAGCTGGGTTTAAACCTTTCGCAACGACCCACTGGGTCATCAACGGCATACGCAGCAGCAGCGGGAAGGGTTTATATGCTCAGAGCAACGTCCGGGAATCCCGACACTTCTCCCGAAGAGCAGGGCCATCGATCACCCTGCCGGGGCCGTGCGGCAGGGATTCTCCTCAGCTCTTGTTACTAACGCTCAGGAATAAGCTATTCAGGGGCAGTTTCTGTCTTAGCTTGAAACCTCACAGTCTTTTTCCACTGCAAATCAATTATCGTTTGCATTTCTGAGCATCATTAGAAGCCGCATATACCCAATATACTTTCCCCCCCCCCTTATCTGAAGGGATTTTGATCAACATTAGTGCACCTTCCTAGGTCAGAAAAATAAAATGCCTTTTGAGAATGACTGCCACAAGTGGGCTCCAAAATACAAAGGAGATCTTACATTATAATTGTATTAGTGCAAGCTGTTCCAATATCTATACCTTGAAAACTTTTCTGAAATTGTTTAGGATGCTTATTTTTTTTTTCCTTACAGGTAAAGAGAGACATTCAAGCACTGAATTATTATTTAGAGCTTTAAATACAAATTACAGCTCCTTTCAAGGTAAGCTGCCATAACATATACTGCTAAAAAATCACAGGTAAGTGGTAAATTTAAGCAATGAAAGGTCTGTTTTTACATAGCCTAAGAACATCTCTCACCTCTCATATACATAAATCAGTGCAATTTTTTTTTTAAAAAAAGACTCATCAATAGGATTTCCCTCTTAAAACTTACTCTCCTTCAGAGTCCTGCAGAAAGAGAGCCAATACTCCAGTTTAACTTTCTTTATTCAGCTATCTTTGTCCCCAAACAAGCAAGAGGAAAGCTTAGTTGTGATCAGAGGTATCTTCACTTTGTTTTGTTACAGAACTCCGTTAAACCAATGCAGGAGAAAACCAGGAACAGCAGAACCACACTGACATTTAGCATTCAAGAGCAAAACGAGTTGAGAGAAAGCACTTATAAAATTTTCAAAACATTTTCTGGAGCTTCTGAAGCGTAAATTGGGACGGAGACACAGAAGAGTAGAACTGGTTCACTTCCGAGGAGGAGGTTAAAATGGTTCATATTTCACTCCAGCAAGTTCAAGCACCAACAACAAATCAAAGTCACTCCTGTAGAGAGCGAGTTTACATTGCCAGACTGAGAGCTCTCCTAGGAGCAGAGCACACAGGACAAAGACGATACAGCATTTGGTTTTCCACACACAAGTGCTTCCAGGAGCTTCTTGCACTTTACCATGCTCTGCCAGCTCGAAGAGCTGCATTCTGCCTCATCTGCAACGTTAGGCCATGGAGATGACGACCATCCCATTCCACTTTAACTAGGTTTTACCGGGGAAGCAAATTTACTGCTGGGTGGGCTGGTTGCCAAGAGAGCAGTTCCCCTTGGGGAGCTACCAGAGTGACATGAAACACATCGATCCTTTCCGCCGTGGAGAAGGCTCTGAGATCGTGCTCTGCTTTCAGAGCCTGCCATTTTCAACACGCGGGCAGAGAAAGCCACAAGCTGGGGGAAGGGGACAACTGAAGCAGAGGGGAGGAGGCGGGAGTTCTCCATCTCTAGCTTCTGCTCCTGCACCTCTTCAGTAGTGTGATCCTCTTCACTAAACAGTCCAGAATTATCACGCACAAATACCAACAGTTAAAAAGACAAGCAAAACAACAGCAGCAAACAGGGCAGGCTTCCACTGGTCTCTGAGCAGAGAAAATAAGGTGCTTTCAAGAAAAAAAAAGAAAAAAAAACACACACATGCATGGGTCAACCTGGAAGTCACAAGTCCCCAAAGAATGCTTGGTGCATTACTACAAGAGAAATTCCCTTTATTAGCATCATTAAGCACAGTCTGAAAATACTGTTTGCAGACTGCATCAAAAAGTAAGCCCACAGGAGTACACCAGGCTTCCTGTGAGAGAACACTGGCTTCTGCTATTCAGTACTAAAACCAACAGCATCCAAGTGCTGGGTGAAAATATTTCTTACTGCCTATGAAAGCTCACTTCCTAAAGTTCACAAACATTTTTGTCTTTTTAAGAACCGAAAAACGAAACCTGGTGATCTACACAAAAGGGCTCAAAGATGCACAGCATTTCAAAGTCAGCTACCTGTCCCTAACTAGTTCTCCTGTGTTGAGGGTTAAATCAAAATACCTGGAGTAATTCTGTCTATACCCAGAATAGCTTTGTAACTGAGATTAAGATGTATGATGTCTTTCGAAAGACACAGCACTTGCGAAGATGACTGGATAAACATGATTACAGACTACTGTACTTCTAGCAAGAAAAAGTCCGTTCTGTAACTGGTATCACGTTATGAGCAAACGACTTTGCTACACACGGGTTAAGTTTTCCCTTTTCCTGTTCTGGGAAACGCCTGCATGTCACTATTTACGTACTCCTAAAATAGGATGCAATCCCTGCTGCCTCCCTGGTCTTTAAAGAGAGTGAGCCCAGCCGTGCTAGTGAAAGATCATCTCCCTTCCAGCTAAGCCTGATCAGCTGGGATCAGCTGGTTACAACAGCCTACGGGTGGCTCAGCGGGCAGGGGAGCTACAGGCAGTCCTCGTGCCAGGCAGGGTGAGCTACAGGAAGAGACTGGCAAACACTAGAGCAGCGTTTCCAAGTATCCAGCCTTTCACACACACACCTGCGGGTAACAGGCTTCTCTCGGAGGATCTCAAATTAGCAGGAAGACAAACAACTTTTGAAAAGGGGAAAAAAAAAAAAACTATTTTCTCATGACAGCATGCCAACTGAGAAATGTATTTGGGTGGTAGTAGGGCAGGAGGTAGCAGTGGCGTGAACGCTGATAAAAAGAAGTGATGCAACAGGAACAGAGACACCCAAGTCTGCAGCTAAGAGGCTGCACAGCTCAGGACCTGAGGTTTTCAAGACTGCTGCATATTGCTCTGAGGGCTAAAGCATCTCCCCAGACAGGAATAAAACAGCTGAAAACGAGCACAAATCACAAGACAGAGCTAATCCAGTCAAAGCCACCACAGGCAGGACAAATATTTAGAGACTTCAGTAACTATTGCTTGCCAGCTCCTCAAGCAGCTCATGTGAGCTGAAGTAGCCATTTCAGTCCACCTTCACATGCTGCACTAAATATAAACTCTGCCGATAGCTGCCTGGAAATTGTTTCAGCAGAGACACAGCACACTGAACAGCTCAAGGACACTGGGCCCTCCTCGAAGACCACAGGTGGCCAATTTGCATCACAAGCCTGTGCTATCGTCATACAGCGGTTGGGAAACCTCAACTTCCCAGTTCAGTACTTTCCCAGACCCGGACTTCACTGAAGCATCTGCGTACAGAAATACTTCTTTTGAAAGTAGGAGCATGAGGGTACTTGGGTTTCGACAGTGACTTTTCTAATAGCAGGTTATGGCTTCCTTATCACGTGCTACTTTGCTCTACAATGAGGCGCAATACCATAAAGTGATAACAGTCACCTGCAACTTTAAAAGCGAGTTAGATTACACTGCAGGCCTTTCAGGTATACTTCCCTCACTTCAGTTCTGCTGTAAAGAAACATAACCTTCCTACGTTCAAATGGCAGCCTCTTCTCTATTGATACATTTAACACTGATTTAGATCACAAGATAAGTTGATTTAAGAGGGCAAGTAAATCTCCAAGCCAGAAATAAGTTATTTTTTCTTTAAATTTCTGTTTATGCAATCATTACCAGCAACAATATGCAAGTTGTAAAAAGACAGAAGTGTGATCAGTAAGACTTCAAGTGTCACAGCTAGCCAGCAGACTATGATACCATAGAGAAGGTTTAACTCCATACAGAAATACACAGAGGAACGGACACGGAAAGAAATAGAAGAAAAGGAGGCAGATATGCAAACAGATTTAAGATAGACACCTGAAAGGAAAGGGGGGAATGAATCAACCATAAACCACAGACACAAAACCATTGACCCTAGAGCACTAGTGTTTAACATGCAAATCATTTTTTGCTTAGGTATTTTACCTCCCTTTGACGTATACAGACAAGTCCTAGCTAGAGGTGCAGACTGGGGAGAGTCCCTTTTCCTTACTATCTCTAGTTTCTGAGCAACTGTTAAGCAGTCTGAAAAAATAACTATTTCACTTCTGCTTTTATTCAAAGGGAAAAAAAAAGAGAAGTATAAAAACTGTTATTAAACGAGAGGCAACATGATGCCAGATACAAGCAGCAAGCTGGTGTCTGTATCTATAGCACAGCCCAGTAGGAAAAGAAAGGGCTGAACAGGGAACAGTAAAGATACTTTGGAAGGGATTCCGATGCTTTGCGCTTAGTCCTACTACACAGTCCTACTACATAAAAAAAATCAGAGGGGTTAAAACCTCCTAAGGACTTTTCTTCCCCTTTTCTCACCGTGGCTCTCCTGCACAAACCGCGTCTCTCCAGAAGCCTCGGGAGCTGCTGTGACAAGAGAGGCTCCTGCCAAGAGAAGCACCGTTACATAACAGCGTTTATGGGAACACGCATGAAACGCCACCAGGAAGCGCAACCGGACAAGTGCAAATCCTCTCCGTCTGCCAGCTCCATCCACCTCTCCACGATTCCAAAGACAACTTGAGGATATTTTTAATTTGCACGTTCACCTCCGCTCACGTCCTTCTACCATCAAGCAAAACTCACGCTCCAGCAACTACTAAAACCCAGGCCGTTTGCGAGAATAACGCAACCCCCCTGAGAATCAGCCGAGTCAGAACTACTGCGTTTGCATTAATCTGCTTTAAAAGAACACTATCAGTTTTTCAGAAAGCGTCGCCACCCGCATTAAGCAAGCCAGCAGAGGCGTGACCTCAGCGCCACGGCCCCCCCCGCTCCGCCTCGGGCGGGCTTACCGCGCCTTTCGCTTTTCGGCGCTCCGCAGCAGCAGCAGCGCGGCCGCACCGGCGCGCCCGGCTCGCCGGCGGAGCCTCCTCGGGGCACTCGCGCCCGCGCCGCGCCGAGCCGAGCCGAGCCGCGCCGAGCCGAGCGGCGCGCGGCACCCCGCGGCGGCGCCCCTCCGCCGGGGGCGCGGGCAGAGCGCCGGCCGCCCCCCGCCCGCTGCCCCGGAGCTGCGGCCGCTGGCGGGGCCGCGGCGGCCGCCGTTACGTAACGGGGCCGGGCGGGGAGCCCGGCACGGCACGGCCCCCCCGCCGGCGCCGCACGGGCGCGTTCCCACCGCCTCCGGCTCCCTCCGCGCAGCGCCGGGAAGCTCCCGCGGGGCGAGGCGGCCTTGGCACCGCGTCCCCCCGGCCGGGCAGGGCCGGCGGCCGCGGCGAGCCCGAGCCCGAGCCCCCCCCCCGCCCGCGGCGGCCTCCTCAGCGCTGCCGCCGGCGGCCAGGGCGGAACGAGCCCGGACACGCGCCCCGGCCGCTCCCAGCCGGCGCCGCGCACCCTCCCCCCGCCAGCGGCTCACCGGCGGCTCGTCGCAGGGCGACGCCGGCGCCTGGCCTCCTCGCCGGGCGGGCGGGCGCGGCCCGCGGTGCCGGGCCGGGCTGGGGCCGCTCTGCCGCAGCGCTCGGCGCTCACACGTCGCCGGCGCGCGCCCCGGCTGCCCCAGCGTCTCGCCAGCCCCGCGCCACGCCCACGCCGCCGCGCCACGCCCCCCGCCCCCGCCGCGCCACGCCCCCCGCCGCCGCCACGCCCCCCGCCCACGCCGCGCCACGCCCTCCCACGCCGCGCACGCGGAGCGAGGGGCGGGGCGGGCCTTAAAGGAGCCTCGCGGCGGCGGCGGCGGCGGTTGTGGCGCGGCTGCCTCGCGGCGGCGGCGGCCGTTGGGCCCCTTCGTGCCCCGCGCCGCCCCGCGCCGCCTTCCTTCCCAGGGGCTCTGATTTGCGTGGGGCTGGGGCAGGTTTCGCCGGTTTCTTCGGCCCCGCTGGGGCGACGCGAAGCGGGGGAGGAACGGGGAGGGAGGGAGACGGGGGCGAGGAAGAGCTGAGCGGGCGGCTGAGGGGCGGGGAGACGGCGGGCGTCACGGCGCGGGCGGCGGGGCGGGCAAACTGCGGGCGGTGCCGGAGCAGATGAGGCGGCCGCGGAGGGGCGGAGCGGAGCGGGGAGCACAGCCGGGCGGGGGCGCGGGCGGGTCCCTCAGAAACGGCGGCTTCGGGCTCACCAGCCTCAGCTAGGCCGTGGAAACCGCCTGCAGACCGCGACCGAAGCTGTGCAGGGCCTGCGGGAAGGTGCGGGCCTCCTCCCCGCCGGGAAGCGTGCACGGGGCGCTTGGCCCTGTGTGCTCAATGACAGGGTCCCTAAGCACGGGTGGAGCCTTCCCGAGACCTCCTGTTCCCTGGGAAGCAGGAACGTCTCTTCAGCAGCAGAAGAGAACGCCTGCTCTTCCTTTTCTTCTTTTTTTTCCCCCTCCTCCAAAGTCCTTGTTGCCAGGCTGGATGCGTTAGCTGGAGGCCGGCGCCTGCTGTGGCTGCGGGTCGTATCGGCGCTCGGGCTGGGGCAGGCTCTGCAAATCCTGCGTCGCGGTGAATATACCGCGGGGCCGTAAAAGCTGCGCTCAGCCCCTTCAGCAGCTGCCGCCGCGGAAGGTGCCCATCTGCCGGCCCGTTCCTTGTCCTGTCTCTTCCACTTAGCTGCTGACAGCCCCTTCAGCTTCTCTCCAGCCAAGCTCCTGCTGGTGGCGGGCCTCTGGAAACGCACGCTGCACGCAGCTCCCTTCCGCGGTGCAGCGCCCGCCGGACAGACTGGGTCCTCGGCTGGAAGACCCGAGGCTGAGCCACTGAACAGGAGGAGAAGAGCGTGCTAGCGGGGTTTGGTGTGTGCGTTTGTGGAGGGCAGTTTTACACTTTCCTCCCTCTCCAGCTGTCATCTGTGGCCCTTTGCCTCTCCAAGGCAGTGCTTCTTCATCCAACAGTACACGCAGGGAAGCAAGACAAATCTCTTTTCCCTGTTTTCCCCTCTTTTCCTTGGAGTAAAACTCGTCTACTCTAAATCTGCTAAATCATATTTTGCCATGTAGAATGAGCTCTGCTCCCTCTTACGTGGAGGGGAAAGTATAAGTAGCCTTGCTGGAGGGCAGTTACTTTACCTTCTGTTTTGCTGTAATAGTACACTAATCATGCCTAGTAAAAGCCCATAATAGGCTATAGAAATAGCTTCCCATCACTGGATCTGAGGTACGACTGTAAATATTACTCCCCTTGTAAGTGCTTTAAAACCAAAAAAGCAGGAAAAAGCTCTGTGGTTGTCCGGAAAAGACGTCTTAAGGCAGGAAAGAAGAATGTGGGAGCTGGAGGTGCACAAAAAACTGTGTATTTACACAGCTGCTCTGTTGTGAAATCTTATGTAAGTTATTTTTTACTGTGGCCCCTGTACGTTTGCATTTTGCTCTGTTTTGACTCATTGGTGCAGCTCCCCTGCATCAGGAGGAAAAGGTCAGAAAACTACACACCGCTGAAAAGAACTGCAAGAAGATTACCACTTTGCTCCTTGTGCTCAGAGTGTTAATGTACCTTAAAAGGTACATTTCCTGTCAAATCCTCCCACTAGGGAGCCTCAGATGGCCTCCCACCATTCTATTTTACATTCTCAGGTTCAACTAGTTAACATTTTTAAATATTTGGAGATGCTTTGTCATTGCTATGCTATATTTTGTTTTCTTAAATCTCAGTAATACATACTTCTTTCTTTAAGCATGTAAAGCTGTAGTAAAAACCACAGCACTCTTCCTTTGGGGTCTCAAGCACATTTATATGACTGTACTTCTTGTTTATCATGAAGTAATAGGAGTCCACATTTATGGACTACTCCGTATGTTCAAAGTACCACAGAGACATCAACTGAGCCTTTTACATAGGATTTGCTGTATAACACTGGACCATCAATCTCTGTAACCCAATATCCTATTTCTAGCATTAGCCAACAGTTCATGCTTCAGAGGAAGTAAATACAACCAACCATTCCCACAGCAGTCTCAGCCCCTTGTTCCTGACCTTTGAGGAGGATTGGGTACCTACCTGGCAGTTTGTTTACATCCACAGTTTGGTATCTGAGTATCATCATCTTCTGTCCCACATAGCCAAGTTACTATCAGGTACCCCCAGAGTCCCAGTCTGTCACCCGGCAGTCTCTGAAACACAACGTGCAGAAGATGCCAAAACCAATACTTCCCTCCTTTGCAGCCCAGTGCCTGTGACCTGCTGGTCCCCTCTTCTTCCGCAGGCTCCAGGTTCTGAACAGGGAGGTAAAATATGTTCCCTCTATAACAAAGTGTGGCAATAATGTAAGGTCTGGAGCTGCCCTGAATAATTGTGGCTGTTCTTTGCTGAAGCATATTCTTTCACAAGGCTGTTTTGTAAAGACAGTGAATTTATGAGGAGCAGGAAGGAAAGTAGGGAACGAGAAAAACTCTCTGTTTCCACCTCTCAGGACATAGGACAAAGACAAGGACATGCTCTGCTTAGTAGAGCATCAGAATCTCTCTCCCAAAACCAAAAGGTTTTTTGTTTCAACACAGATAATTTGGCACAATTTTCCTTTTTGCAGTATGTGACGATGTTCAAAACCTTGTAGGTTGCTCAAATTCAAAAGAGAACAGATCATTGAAATGTGTCATTTTGAGTAGCTGAAACTTCAAATCAAAAGCAGCCAAACATCACTGGAAGGTCAAAGCACATTTATTTTGTGCAATCCCACCTAATTAAACTATTAATTTCTAATCCAGTGGTTATGGATTTTGCTTTTATTCCACAGAAGTATTAATATTTCTCCAGCCCTAGTCTGTCAATATTCTGCTTCCTGGCAGAGATTTCTGCAGGATTATCTCAAGCTCTGATCCGCTGGCAGAGGCGGAGGGGAGAGTGCAGCCTGCACAAGCACAGCTGCCGGGCCATGGGCTGTTACCAAGCCGGGCGCATCGCCGGGCACTTTGAGCTGCCGATGAGCCAAAGGCAGCCCCTTTTCCCAGGGAGCCTGGCTCTGCTGCCCTGCAGCGGGAAAGGTGGCCTGGAGCTGCCCGGCTTTACCAGGCTCCCACCAGGCACCTCCAATGCCTCACGTGCACTCTCCCTGCAGCATCAATTACACTAGCTGGGAGAAGTCCTGGGAGCAATGAGAACCTAGCAACACCTGGCATCCCCCACCACCACCTCCAGGCTGTCCTGCAGATGCTGCAACACCTTTTTTTTTGGTGGGGAGGAAGCTTCAGGGGTGCCTGAAAAGCTCCAGCAGAGATAAGTCACATTGAAGTGTGACTGTCACAGCCAAGTCTCTCTCGACATCAGACTGCACAGAAGGTTCTGTGGCAGTGGGAAAGGCAGGCATTTTCCTTGTGTGAAGGCTTGGGGCTTGTCTAGAGCCCAGAGCAAGAGGACTGCTGCCGCTGGGGGAAGCCCCGTTTCAGCAGTGCAAACTGCCTTTCCCAACACAGCAAATTCAATGCAGCACCCTCCGTTCCACACGCAGCAATAAGCCCCACGGGGAGAGCTGCTGCCTTCCAGACCCAGATCTGCTGTTGGACCATTCAAAGAAAAAAATCTTCTTTATGGAAGTCATAGAATTCTTATACTCTCCTTAAAACTGCTCAAAGCCTTTCACATCCTTGTGAGTGACATGTTTCACCCTCACACACCCGGCTGCCCAGCCCTTCCATCCCAAGATGGACTGCACAGGTTATCAATGTCTGCCCAGGCTCCGTACGTCTAACATGACCCCAATTTCAAGTTAATCTCCCTCCTGAGAAAGAAGTAATTGATCAAATATGAGTCCTGAAGGTAGTGCTCAGTTGGAAAAGGTGTCATGACAGTTTAAGCACAATCAGAAAAGAAAGAAAAGAAAAACCCTAAGAGATAATGTTACCTCACACTGTGATACAAACCCATCTTTGCCCTTGAGTCCCTGATAATGTTACTGTCCTGTGTTACAGGAGTTCCTCAGAGCCAACAGCATGCCAAGGATGACTAGCAAACAGCATCTCCCACTCAGGTATACACGAAAGCCATGCACACTCTTGCTGCATTGCCTCCTTGTGGATAACACCTATGTGATGTATTCCCTGGCAACTTGTTTGAAATGTATTCATGCAGCAGTTGTGATTCAAGCCCCAAATATGCTACTGTAAGTCAGCTTCTTAAGTGCTCCCAAAAACCTAAAAGTCACCACTTGATTTTTTTGTAAGCAAGAGACAAGGACTTGACACTGCTACGTGACACTAGGACCCTCGCAACACTGCCCACCTCCATAGCACTCTGTCTCAGTTTTTTGGAGAGCTTTATGTAGGGTAGCAATGACCCACAGCCAGCAGAACCAAGAGTGCTCTAGTAGTCGTGCAAAGCCAGACAAGTAGCTGGCCTTCAGTCAAATCTGGATCATTCATCTCCCTGCATAGACTCTCAGTGCCCAGCCCAGAGGAACCCAGCCCACCCGGAGCCTGGGCAGCGTATCAGCTCCCACGTATCAGGGGCTTTATTGCAACCTTCAGTGAGACCTTTCTGCAGTAAGAAAGATTTTTACCATAGCCTTCACTGAGCATATCAGTGTTTCTAACTTGGCTTGATTCCCTGGCAGCAAATTGACCATTTCATTTGTGCATTCAATGCTGTTCCCTGTTAACACTGTTGTACCTGCCCCCTGGGAGTCGCTAGAGTTGAGGCATAGTCACTATGTCCAACAGCCAAACTTATACGCTCCAACAGCACAACAAAACTCAATCTTGTATGCCAGCCTCCTAAAAGCCCAGGGAACTTACTGGAAGTTAGGTGTAGCAGTGCCCTTCTGTCTTCAGGCAGATGCCTGTCAGAGTCCCTTGGCTCTAATGTTTTTGATAGTATTCCTACACCCTAACCATCTCCTACAAGCCAAGGAGGCCACCTTCTTTACTTTGCCTTCCATGACTATGCAGAGTCTTCTGTTCCCATAAGCCATATGTACAATTTCCCTCTCCTGTTTTGCTTTATTTTCTCTCATTATTTTCTGCACACATCTCTGGTCCTCTCAGCCCTCTGTTACACTCCCAGGATTATTATTTGGAATCAATAGATGTTTTTCATTTTTAGCAAGCTATTACTCACTAATTAATATTCAGGGCAAGTCGATATAGAAGAACTCATCTCCTAAAGGACTGATGAAGCAATGTGGAAAAACAACAGCAAAACAAAAACTTGGCACACTTGCCCTCTTCTTACCTTACTGGGCACTCCAGAAGCAGAGGAGGCAATAGTCAGCCCCTCTTCTCCTCTTCCTTCTAGCTGTCTCTCTGCACAGTTCCTGCCATGACATTTTGCTCTCAGACTACATGAGTATTCATTGCACTTAAATAATTTCCCCTTCTGTGGTTCAAAATGCAGCACAGAGTTGTGGAGCAGCCACAGGGACTGTCACACTGCTGCAGCCGCCAAAGGGCCCAGCTCACAGCCTGGGAGCTGACAGGAATTTGGGCCTTGAAGCTGTACAACATTCGTTCTGTACAGATAGGCCTGCACCAAAGGAGCTCAAAGAAAAATTCACCATCTCCTGGAAACTACCCAGAGCTTCTCTCTCTGCGGGAAACAAACGAGGCCTTAATTAATTTTCTCTCAAATACAGCAAATTGACTTCTGCTCCAGTTGTGCTAGATTCAAGCCACACAGCATAGTGGTATTAATTCAACCTCACTTCAGTGCTAAATGTTCAGAGCAAGCAAAGGGGGTGGGGGATTCGTGTAGATCTTACTCATGTTGAAGTCAGCAACCAAGCCACTGCCAGTTTTCACAGGAGCAGCTTCTTCAGTGCCTGCGTTTCTGAGGTTGTTGGTGACATGCTTCTGGGTTAGCACAGCAAGATGCAGGACACATTAAAGGCGTTGGCTGAGTAAATTGTCTGTTCCCTTATATATTTTTAGAAATCTACCACATCCTGCCTCAGCTTCCATTTTTACAGGCTCAAAAATCCAAGCTCTTTTAGTGTCCTGTCCTAAAATCACCTTTCTGGTTCTCTGATCATCCTAACTAGCTCTGCTGTCTCAAACTTGATTTAATCTTTCCTAACACTAGATTTAACCACGCACAGCATTCTGGATAGAGTCTCATCACTACCTAGCAAAATGGTGTTTGTACTGCCTCCTCTCTGCCTCCTCTCTGCCAGAAGTACTTTGCTCAATAAACCACAAGATGACATTGTCCTTCTTAGCATTTGCATCACATGGATAGCTCAGAGTCACCATGCCATACATTGCTGTGCTCAGGCCTTCTTCCACCTCACCCATTTCCAAGGGAGGTGCTCCCAGATCTAAGCAGAAAGTTTCGCTGGCATAACCCCACTGAAAAGCAGCCACTCTGCACTGGTATCTTGGCCTGGTATTCTGCAGAGCCATGGACTTGTATCAGCTTGTTCAGCACCTCCTCATGAATCTGTGCTAAAACACGGTGCTAAAAAATATAGAAGTTGAAGGAAAAAAGGTACAACAAACCCCAAATTACTGAGTCCAGTGAAATTCAGTGTAGGTGGAGAAACTACGGAATCAGTCTCATGTACACAACTCTATGCAATACCAGTTCTACAGAACTGTAATTGGAAAATAGCCATGCCTGTTCTACCATCTATTCTACAACGCTTGTGTTTCCAGCAAGAGGATTTCTAGCTTTGTCACTATCTATGTGCTAGAATAAAGACGTAGAGATAACCCCACTTTTGCTTGTCTGAGGGACTCTTTGAAAGTAGTTGAAGGACAAAATGTCCTTCATTGTAAACTCCTGTGATTAATTTAAATTACCTTCCAACCTTCTTGAGGTCCTCCTGCTGCCAAATTTATCTATTATACTTGATACATGGCCTCATTATCACGTTGGCTAAGCACCTCTTAGGGAAGAGCTATTAGTCCTATTTACAGGTGGAGATGGGCCAGCTGCCCATAGATACTCAGTCATAGCATTTATTTAGGTAAACAAAGTGACAAAGCAGAGAACTGAACCTGTTTCTGTCTAACACCCACTGTCTTAACCCATTCTTTCCTTCCAACGAGAATTTCATGTTCCTGGTTCTTCTGTAATGAACAGTCCGATTTACTCTCGGTTTCTCCTTTGATTATCAATTTTGAAAATTAAATTAAAAAAGTCAGGCATCTGACCTACTCATCTTCAAAATGAAGGACAGCCATAAAAATCTTTCTATGACACAGTGGGTTTTTGTTATGGGACATTCACTAATTTCTTGGATTTCCTTCTATTCTTTCCAGATGATGCTGGATTACTTGGCTACATGTAGTGATTCTGTACACCGCAAGGAAGCCGTAAATCTTGTTTTTCTTTCCTTTCAATAAAAACTCAACACTTTGCAAGCTGCCTATTAAAACAATTGTCCACCAACTTTCATATCTGGCATAAACACTGATTCCAAGTATGATCAGAATTAGGAAGATTTCCTGCCAACCGTCTTCTCTCTGGCTTTATTCCCAGGTATCAGTGCAAAAGAATAGAAATATCTATTTGGCACTGTTTCCAGCTGTGCACTTTCACCACTGAGGCAGAACAGTTTCCCTTTCCTGAGAGGTCTGGGTGACACGAGGGGTGGCAGAACCCGAATGGCGCTGGGGCTGGTACTGCCTCCAGAGCTCAGGATGGATGGGCTGTGATGTCCAAAGAACTAGGGAGCCAGTTCTTGCTGCAGATGAAAAGCAGAGTTCATCCCCTCCAAAGTCTACATACACAGGTATAAATTTAATTTTCAGGAAATAAATGCATCCTTAAATGGAGTTTAAACTCATTTAAAATGGATAATATAACAAGGCTTTTAAAACGAATGTCATCCGTTTTCCTTCCCCCCAACCTTTGCTCTGCTACTCATACTCCAATCTTCCCAACACCTACAATTGAAAACTCATCTGCTTCATGATCCTCCAGGGACCAGCATTATGATATGCCAATTCCAGCAGCAGTCTTTGGGAATTTAAATGTAATCCTATCCTTATGGGTAGTAGGCTCCACTTCCAAACATTAGTCTGTAATTAAGCAGAATTATTCATAATGGCATTTGTTCCTGAATGTTGTTCTGACTGTATCAAGGCAGAGCTGGTAGCTCAGGACACTGTTAGACAGTGTTAAGCACCCTGGGCGACCACGCAGCCAGGCATAATGTGGGTGCGTGATGCGACTCTGCCGGCGTGCGGTCGCTCTGCCCACGTGCACGTGGTGTTTTCCTTCCCATTCTCCCGAATTCAGGCGGCAGGCGTCACGGGAGCAATGCTGCTCTCTCTGCCTGAACACAGCTGCCATAAACACCTCCATGCAGACTGAGTGCAAAACTCCCGTGTACCTCTTCCACGCTCCCCACGCGTGGCTATACGCTAACAACGCGAGGAAGAGCCCAGCTCCCTCCTGCCGACCCTGCAGAGCACCCTCAGCTGCGCTGTGCTCCCAGAGGAGAGCAGCAGTGAACAGCTAATCGCTTCCTTCTGCCCGTGCCTCCCTGCTCAGTGCCACTGGGCAAGAACGATTGCAATCCGGGACTACAAAAGCAGCTCATAGTTAGACTGGAACATCAGATATTCTACCCTGGAAAACTACATTTTGGTGCAGCTTCTGATAGGGAAAAGGAAGATTGGGAGATTTTTGCAATTCCTCTACAAATACTAGTGCGGTATAGCTAGCTGATAATATCCATGCCATGGTCACGTTAGGAATCATATAGGAAGAGAACGAATTCGTTCCTATTCTGTTAATAAACTGTTCTGCCTAAAACTAAAATAGTTTAAAATCTCTAGTCTTAATGTGACGGTTTATTCTGTTTGATTACATTTTGCATTTTACTCACCCTGAAGAGTGTTACCAGCAATGTCATTTTTTCCCCACTGTTCTTCAACAGCCCTGTTGTGATTTCCTGGCTGCCCTGGAATAAAGAGCACAGCTTGCAAACTGGAAGTGGCACGGAAGACCGATCGTTTGCTCAAAACCAACAGTTTCAATTAAATGAATTGAACTTAAATACATTTCGGCTTCAGCTTGAAAATGTAACCTTCTTATCAAGTTTCCACTCAATAGTCCTTGTTTATATGGAAGATTTGGGGTCAACATTTTACTGTTATTGCTAATCTTAATAATAATCAGGGGGAGATAGTGGCTGAGGCCCTGATCAGGAATCAGAAACCTACTGTGCTAGGTGCTGAACACAGCTGCCATGAAGGCATTCCCTGCCTAAAACCATCAGACTATGGCCCTGTCCACATTAAGGACATTTCTGCACAACGAGGTCTGTCCAAACTGCGTTTTGGTGAGCATTGCAAATAATAAAAAGTGTCTTTACGCAACAGAATTTTTTTTTTTTTGATGAAGAAAACAAACAAAAGTATTTCTGTATGGATATGCTGTTCATGCAAACTGTAGTTTGTAATCCAAAATTACAAAGTCTGGAAAGACCACTCCAATGGTGCAGTCTGACCTCTCTTTGTTGTAAAGATTTCCTCATACTAATTTCTGGCTGGCTCATGTATTTGCTTATCTCATATCTTAACTCTAAGTTTGCCTTATAACCCAGGGGCCATACTTGTCCTCTGTGGTTCACCACATCCAGGGCTCCATAATGCCCTCACGGGCCCATGAGCTCTCTGTAATTAGCCAAGCGTGACCAGTAGAACTGATGCGCTGAATGCAAGAGGTTCAGCAGCAACATTTCTGATTTGGTTTGGGCCAAAATTTGTTAGTATTCTAATTTCTCCAAGAAATAACCACTAGCAACAGAGTATCTTCCAAAGCAAATAAACCTTACGCTCACACCTACATTTGTTTCCACGGAAACATGCAATACCAAGGGTTTTTTTCCTTTGTTTTCAAAATTTTCTCTGCCATCTCATCGCATTTTTCAGCCAAACCTGGTAACTGCATATTAGCTTTTACCCAAACACAAAGATTACTGCGGACGTGCTAGACTTGCACAAAGCAGAGCGGACAGCTCTGCAATGTGACCCAAAGAAAGCATCAGTGCAGCATCAGTAGTGGTAGTCCTCAATGCAGCCAGAGCCAATGGTCTAGTGAGCCTTTCAGTCAGGGACCAGAAAAACCCTTATCTTTACTGCGGACCAAATGCTTGCACGCACCACGTGCTTGCACGCACCACGGGGTGACCTAATAAGGTGAACAGTAACGACAGCTCACTGTCAGCACAGCTCATGTGAACTGAAGTCGCTGCCCTATCTGGCCTTAAACTCCTGTTCTACATTAGAGATCAGGATGTAGCATTTGTAGTGCGAGTCTGTCCCCAGCGGCTGCCTCGTGTCTTGCTTCTGGCAGTAGCTCTCTACATTGTCTCTCGCCATATGTCGCTGTCCCCGGCTAACTCCTCCACTTCCCTGCCCTCTGCATCTGCCACCACGGAAACCTCCCGGAGCAGGACCTTGGCTTTTGTCAAGCGGTTACACCGACCTGGCGGCGTGTTGGGTTTCAGCCCTTGGCTGCTGGACAAGCCCTGCCTGTAGAGCCTCATGGGATTTGTGATCAGCATTAGCTCAGTGCAGCTTGGCTATACCACCGCTCAGGTGGACAGGCTGCAGACAAAGGATTATGGCATGCGGCAAGAGCCTGTCCAGAGGGAAGGGACCACAGGTGTCCTGGGGATCCATATGACCTTACACTCAGCGCCTCATTAGTTTTAAACTAATACTTAGACCTTGCCGCTGAGAGAGGAGGGCAGTGCTGGAGGTTCTGGTGAGTCCTGGTGTGGTGCAGGCTGCCTCTGCCTGCAAAGGATATGCCCACCCCTGCCCTGGGGAGGCCACTGGGTGCCTGGGCCCAATGGGCAGGCAGAAGGAGAAGGACTCTATGCCTGGGAGATGCCAGCAGTCTTGCAGTCAGGAAAGTATGGCAGAGAGCTGCTTGCAGTCTTTCTCACCAGGGCTATCACTGTCCCCCTAACCTCTAGGAGCAGGAATACACTGGGGCAAAGCTAGAAAAGAAGAACATAGGATGAGAGCTAGAGTAGGTGCATAAGAGCCTGAGGTCCTCCCTGCAGCAGTGTAAATACCGCATGAGAAAGAGAGTGGAAATTACAAACTAAGGAGAACAAAAGCCATTTACCAAGGAGGAAATAATCCATTAGCTAATACTCCTAGGGTGGAAGGGCAACAGTCCTGGTAGCAAAGTAGAGAAGCTGGGAGGAGACAGGAGAGAGGATGGCATCCTACCGGCAGCAGGACAGCGTAGGCGGCTCTCGTGCCACGCGGCAGCTCGGCAGCGGCTCAGCAGCAGCGTGCATGGAGCCCGCTGCTCATGCAGCCTGTAGCTACCGGGGGAGACCGGCACGCTCGAAGGCATTTGGGGGAGAGCCAGTACCAGGTTGTGCAGCTACAGGGAACTGATTTATAACGATGACATGTTTTAACTTGGCTCTGAGAGGGTACAGGAAAAGTTCATAAACATTTGTAAGGCACAAACCCAAGCAGGAGGGAGGTATTTAGCAAAAAAGAGGGAGGATAACTTCTTAGAGAAGATAAAACTGAAGCTGAATATAACTAATAATGTTTTACCAATGAGGTCTAGTAGGTTGTGAAATAGCTCTTACAAGAAGAGTGGAGGAAAACCCAGAAATGGGCCGTTTCAAAGCCAGATTGGAAAAGATTAATTAACACACGTACAATTAAGAGCAGGCAGATGAATTTGTTGACATGATGCAAATACTTCCACCACCGTAACGTGTAACTCCGATTCTCCCCCGGCCTGCATCTCTTGCTATCACTGACAGCAATGCAAAGTTTTGTATTGGAAATTGTTTGTTAAAGCAGGAGTGTAACCTTGGAGCACTGCTCTGCGCGAGTGTGTACGTTTCCAGACAAGGTATGTACTAACAGAGAACTAGGTTTTACAATCATGTGAGGGAAAGTGACTCCATGATGGAAACGATCCTCTTCAGCTCCTCCAGAGACCTTCTCTCCTACCCCCACCCCAAATCTCCTTTAGTTTTTCAAAAAGATAGGGATATGACTCCTTGTATTTTAATGACCGCTAAAAACATATCCAGCTGCTCTGGAAATCTCCTGGTAAATCCCCTTTCATCTGCAGCTGGGAGACCTTATTGGAGTCCTAAAGATCCACAAGGAACTCTGGAAGATCCAGGTCCACACACAGCCCCATTGCAGGCTGAAACCCCAGCTTGCCAAGTGGCCGCAGCAGCCCACACCTTACCTGGCGCACATAGTCGCTGCCTTAACATTTTCCACGAGGCAGGAATATGACCACGGTGAGCCAGTGCTGCATCCGGCACCCACGGGGGTTAGCGCTCAGCCAGCGAGCCGGGCTCTTCCGACAGCAGAAAGCTGTTGCCTGGCCCGAGGGTTTGTCACGTACCTGATTACCGAGCTTTATAACGGTCCCCTACAGACTCTGATGAACAAACGAGACTGGGTAAGTCAATGTGGTTATAGCGGTGGCGTTTGCCCACTCGCTGCGGATGCTGCGCGCCTCCATCAGCGCAGGGGCGAGCTCAGTTCAGAGGCTTTGACTGCGCGACGTGCAACCACCACCGGCCTGCAGCCCTCGGCTTTCCCCTCGCCCTCCCCAGGCCGGTGTTCCTCTGTAGCTCTCTGTCCTTGTCCTGGGGCAGCCTGGAAGTCCTTTGGCAAGTGCTACATCCTCATTAAAGCAGATTAGACTGTGTCTGTAGTGGTTACATGACAAATTGCTAAAAAATACTACAGGAAAGGCAAAGTGCATGGAGAGATGTGTACGCAGAGGCACATGTGCATGGAAAGTATGCCTGGAAGGAGACGTGCATGGAAGGACATGGTCATGGAAGGTGCATCCGTGGAGGGACACACGCCCGGAAGGGCGTGCC
Organism: Rhea pennata; assembly: GCF_028389875.1. Classification (NCBI taxonomy): domain Eukaryota; kingdom Metazoa; phylum Chordata; class Aves; order Rheiformes; family Rheidae; genus Rhea; species Rhea pennata. The sequence continues at coordinate 12,911,721 of NC_084667.1, read as the reverse complement.
CGGAGAGACGTGGGGATGTGTGCTCTGAAGGGCACGCACAGAGGAACGAACGCACAGAAGGTCGCGTGCATGGGGAGAAGCGCGCGTGGAAGGAGGTTTGTGTGAAGGGACCCGTGCGCAGAAATAGACGTGCGTGGAGGGGCGCAGGTATGGAAGGAGGCACGCGTGGAGGGAGGCACGCGTGGAGGGAGGCACGCGTGGGGGGAGGCACGCGTGGGGGAGGCACGCGTGGGGGAGGCACGCGTGTCCCGCCCCGCCCCGCCGGGGCGGCCGCTCGGGCCCCGCCCCCGCCCCGCCCCGCCCCGCCCGCAGCGGGCAGCGCGGGGCGCCGCAGCCTCCCGGCGGCCGCGGTGCTGCCGCCGCCGCCGCCGCCGCCGCGGGGGCCCGGGCAGCCATGGAGGAGCCGCCGCCGCCCGCCTGATCCCGCGGCTGCCGCCACCGGAGACGAAGCGCGGCCCCGTCCGCCGCGCCCGGCCCCCGGCCCGGTGAGTGTCCGCCCGCCGCCGCCGCGGGTCTGCGCGGCCGGCCCCGGACCCGCCCCTGCACCCCCGCCCCGGCACAGCCCCTGCAGCCCCCACCCCCAAACACAGCCCCTGCACCCCGCAGCCCCCACCCCCAAACAAAGCCTCTGCATGCTGCACCCCCCAGCCCTAAACAAAGCCCCTGCACCTCCGGCCCCAAACAGAACCCCTGCACTCTGCAACCCCTCAACTGCAGACAGCGCCCTTGCACCCTGCATCCCCCCACCCCAAACAGAGCCCCGGCACCCCCGGCCCAAACAGAGCCCCTGCACCCTGCACCCACCCCAAACAGAGCCCCTGCACCCTGCACGCCCGGCCCAAACAGAGCCCCTGCACCCTGCATCCTCCCAGCCCCAAACAGAGCCCCTGCACCCTGCACGCCCGGCCCAAACAGAGCCCGTGAACCCCGCAGCCCCCACCCCCAAACAAAGCCCCTGCACACTGCACCCCCCAGCCCCAAACAGAGCCCCTGCACCCTCCCACCCCCAAACAAAGCCCCTGCACACTGCACCCCCCAGCCCCAAACAGAGCCCCTGCACCCCCGGCCCAAACAGAGCCCCTGCACCCCCCAACTTCAGACAGAGCCCCTGCACACCCTGCCCCAAACAGTCCCTGCACCCTGCATCCCCCCAAACACAGTCCCTGTGCCCCTCACCCCAAACACAGCTCCTGCACACCTCCCTCCCCAAATGGAGCCCCTGCACCCCCCAAGCCCACCCTTTGGCCCCCAAAGAGCCCCCTCTGTCACCCAGACACCCCTCCCCTCCAACACAAACATCACCCCTCTCCCATCACCTCCGCCCCCCCCCCGCAGACGTGGGGGGCACCGCAAATGCTCCCCTCCGTAACTGAGCCACCCCCACGGCAGCCCGAAGGCACTGCAGGCACCTGCACACCCCAAAGGCTCCGCCGCCCCACAAGCACACCCCAAAGCCTCCCCTCCCCGCAGCCCCAACGCACCTTGTGTGCCCCAGGCACCCCCATCGATTGCCCAAACGCCCCCCCGAGAGCCCCCAACGGGCCCAAATGCCCCCCCCATCCCGTGCAACCCGAGTGCCTGCCGCCCTACGCACCTCCCCTGCGCCCAGGTCGCCCCCCGCCCCGGGGCCTGCCCCACGCAGACCCCCACGGCTCGGCAGCTTCCCGGGCGGACGCGTCGGGCGCCCCGCTCACCCCGCCGCCGCTCTCTCCCTTGCAGGCCGAGCCATGGTGGAGCCGGCATCGGAGCCGCCGCCGCCGCCCTGCCCGGCGCCCGGTGGGGTGGGGGCCGCGGCGGCGGCGGCGGCAGCGGGGGAGCCGGCGCGGCCCGGCGAGCAGTCGCCGCTGCTGCACCTGGACCTGTACAACTTCGACTGCGCGGAGGCGGAGGGCAGCCGGTACGTGCTGACCAGCCCGCGGTCGCTGGAGGCCTGCGCCCGCTGCGCCGTGCGGCCCGTGGAGCTGCTGCCGCGGGCCCTGGCGGAGCTGCTGCGGGAGGCCCCCGGGCGCTCCATGCGCGTGGCCGCCGGCCTCTACGAGGCCTACGAGCGGGAGCGGCGGCGCAAGCTGCAGCAGTGCCGGGAGGAGCGGGACAGGATCATCCGGGAGGAGAAGAGGAGGATCCTGGCGCCCCTGGGCAGCCTGCCGCCCTCGCCCGCCGCCCGCCTGGCCCCCAGGGCCGCCCCCGCTGCCGCGGGGCCCCGGCCCGGCGGGGAGGCCAGGGCCTCGGCGGGCGCCAAGACCAAGAGCCACTCCCTGGACTCGCTGCAGAAGCGGCGGGAGGCCGCCTGGGGCAAGACCTCCTCGGAGTCGGGGGCCTCGTCCTCCTACAGCGGGGAGAGCCTGCGGGAGCGCGGGGGCAAGGGGCGCCCCCGGGAGCGGGCGGGGGCCGCTGCCGGCTCCCTGCTGGGGCGCAGCTTCAGCCTGGGCGACCTCAGCCACTCGCCGCAGACCGCCCAGCGGGTGGAGAGGATCGTCAGGGAGGTGAAGAGGAAGAAGGGCCTCAAGGAGGTGCCCGAGAGGGACAAGAAGATCGCGGCCCTGATGATCGCCAAGCACCAGGAGGCCAGCCTCCTCCGGGAGCAGCGGCAGGCGGCCCACCTGCAGTGGGACAGCCAGCGGCGCCTGGCGGAGCAGCGGAAGGAGCAGGAGGAGAAGGAGAAGCAGAGGGCTCTCGTGCAGGGCCAGCGGATGTGGGAGTGCCAAGTGGAGAGGCGGCGAGGGAGGCTGAGCCAGGAGCAGCAGGAGGCCGCCCTGCTGAAGCAGAAGCAGCGCCTGATGAGCGAGGAGAGGTGGCGGGAGCAAGCGGAGAAGCAAGAGCGGCTGCGGAGGGAGAAGCTGGAGAGGGCTATCCAGGAGGACAAGCAGAAGAAACTCCATCAAGAGCACAACTTGAAGGCAAAGGAAGATGTCAAGAAGGAGCATCGAGAACGAGAGGAGCAGCTTCTGCAAGAGAAGCTGTCCACAGCTGCACAGAAGAGGCTGAGAAAGGAGGTGCAGCTGCAGAAGGAGAAGAAACTGCTCAACCAAGCAGAGAAGCTGAAGCACGAGGCCTTGCTCAAGGAACTGGCCAAGCAAGAGGCAGAAGAGAAGCAGATGCTGAAGGCCTCTCTGGAGATGAGTTTAACAAAGGCTCAGGAGAACTACGAGCAGCTAATGGAGAAGAGGAACCAGGAGCTGAGGGAAAAGGCCAGGCGGGAGGAGATGCAGATTCAGAGAGCCAAACTGGCAGCAGAAAGGAAGGAAAGAGAGCAAAAGGAGCACTTGGAGGCCCTGGCTAAAGAGACAGAGAGAAAGCTCCAGCACGCTGCCCAAGTGGCTGAAGAGGTGGTCCAGGAGAAAGCCCGCAAGGTGGTCATGAGCCGACTGGAGAAGGAGAAGGTGCAAAAACTCAACAAGCAAAAGGTAGAGCAGTACGAGGACTTACGGCGCAGGGAGATCCTCCTCTCTATAGAGAGGAAGTTGGAGAGAAGTGAGCAGATCTTCAAGGAAAAGAAGACTGTCTTAGAAAACGCCAGATCTGTTGCTCGGGCATCCTTCCACGTCCGGGAAAAGGTACGGGAGGAGACGAACATGCGCACCTTTGACAAGATGGCCTTGGAAGCAGAACTGCATGCCAACCTGGATAAGAAATGAAAGGGCTTTTCATGGATGAGTGGGGATACGTCACTTAAGGTTGTTCATCATGATGCATCAGAAAGCTCCTCTACATTAGGACATTTAACAACAAACAACACCCACCCTTATTTATTATTTTGGCAGGGGGAGCAGTGTACCGCACAAAAAGCGTGGCAGCTATTTCATGTACTTTTTAAAATATGCTTTTGTTTTGGGGCATGTTTTAAGGACTGACCTCAGTCATCTTTACAGAGAAGTGAGCTTTTTTTTGTCCTCCACCCCACAAGCACACACATTTTCTCAGAGAGGGCTGCAGAAGAAGTTTGCTCAAAACCTATGAGTTACCAGTTGTTTGCCTGAAGCGGAGCTGACTGCAGCCGCACTCTTCTTTAGTGTGGAAATGCAGGCAGTAGAGAAGACAGGCCTAAAAAAGAACTGACACCGACTCATCTCATTCTGGTTTGAGTGCAGTTCAGCTTGGTTTAAATGACAGGGTTGCATTCTCAAAGCTATTGTCTCTTCCATGATAGAGGTGAGGATGGCTGTATTAGGGAATTCTGTATGCCTGGCCCTTGGGTGTGCCTTCCCACTGCTGGTATCAGATGTGGGAGGAGAAAAAGCACAGAGCGAGATTGCGTAACACCGTGTGAGTAGATATTATGATCAGAGCTGGGCAGAAGCTGTTAAAATTGTTCACAAAAACTGCAACTTCACTTACACTATTTGTAACCGTTTCCCCTCCCTGATACCCTCTCTACTCTTCCTCCTTTTCATGTTTGTTACAAAAGTCCGCAAAATTCTTTCCTTTTGGAGAAGGGAAAGCAGAAGCTTGTGAGCAGTCCACAAAATGAAAGGCACCTACGTGATCCATTTGTTCAGTAAGTTATGAAAATGAATTTGTGGAAGCTGGCCTTTGTCACAGACTTGCAGCTTATTTGCCCCCTTAGAGGGTCTGTGGAGCCTCCACACTTGGAAGTACTCAGAATTTGACTGGACGAGGCCCTGAACAGCCCAGTTCTGCTCTGAGCAGGAGACTCCCCTCCCAACCTAAATTATTCTGTGATTCTATGAATTGCTTGCAATAACAAGTTCACCCAGCTCTTATCAGTATCTACCGAGCAGGACAGCATTTATCTGTCCACTGGTGCTAACAGTTGTATTCTCACTTTAGGGCACAAGAAAGAGTAGATGCACAAAATAAGCTATGTTATAGATCCTCTAATGAGGATCACAGCATTTTTATAACTCTAATTCAATACTGTATAGAGGGAAATGAGTCCTTCTGCCGATAATACACTGGAAATGTGAAAATGCCTGCCTACACCTTGTGGAAAGCATTTAAATAAGACAGTGTTCTGCTCCAGTTTTCCACATTTGCTGTCTGCTGGGTTACAGTAATGAACACACATCTGAAAGCAGGCACTTTCTGCTGTTTTTCTCCAACCGGGGGCTGTACCAGCTGTGCGTTTGACCATGCGTGACACCATGTGGGGTTGCTGTGGTGATGGTGTCGACCTGGCGCACGGGAGAGAAGCAGCAGCCAAGATCCTGTTTTCTTGCAGATGTCTCTAATGTACAACATGGAAGAGAAAAATAGAAGACTGGCACAGAACATGGGCACACAGGATTTTCTGTGTAGACTGCTTACCAAAGTTTCACAGGAGGTAACAGCAGGTTTAAAACTTCTTAGAAGGTTTTAAAGAAGGTTCCTTACATTAACAGTGATGCTAATTGTAGACCAAAGTACGTTCTGGTACCATGGAAGCCTGAAAACGTTATAAAAATCAGTGTTGGAAATGAAGAAATGGGTTTTTTGTTTTGATGGAGCATAATCCCTTTGAATTAGAGAACAATTAACGCTATAGAGAACAACCAGCAAGAAAGTAGGAATTAGGGCACTTGAGTTACATTTTCACTGTCTCTCATTGGCTCGCTGTGTGACGCCAGGTAAGTCCTTGAGGGCTGGGCCTGCTCCCATTGATATAAAAGGAAGCAGAGTCAGGCTCCTGGGATTGCTGTGACTCCCAGGAAATAAAAACACCCAATTTGGTAAAATGCTTCAATGACTTTGGACAAAAGAGGCTAGCAGAGTGTGAGGTACTATTTTGTATTTATTTATTTGAGTGAGTGGTTATTAAAATAAAATGTATCTGTTGGAGAAAAGCACCAGTTAACATCAGAATCTAAAAACATTCATAACTGGGAAGGACAGTTGAGTTACTGCTCCCAGCTAGGAGTCTGTCCCCTCACCCTTGTCAATCAGTTTGAACAGCGATACCAAGGTTAGTTTCAGTCCTGCTGTCCGTGTTAGACTGTGTGCCCTTGTAGCTGCAAAGACCTAGAAAAGAGATGCCCGGTGGCCCAAATCCAGCCTGCACAAAGCTTCCCTTGCTCCCTGGCAACACTGGAGTTGGGGTAAACCTTGCGCTGACATCCGCATAGCCAAGATTTCATCTAACCTCTAGCCTTCGAGGCTGCAGAGCAAGCTTGGCAGCATTGATGCGAGGGTATCAGTGGGTCACTTGTGAAAGCTCTTGCTTCCCTGCTCCGTTGCGTTGTGGCTGAAGTTCACAGTGTGATCGATTCAGCAGAGAGCAAATGGAAAAGAGCTGAGAAGCAGCGTAAGGAATGCAAAATGTGATGGGCAATTGAACATACATGGTCACTAACTGAAACAGTAGCTCTTCCCTAAGGGTCCACTGAGTTTTACTTGAAGGCTTTGTCAAAATCTGCCTTTACAGGGCATTTGCAGTGTAGACTGAGGACTACACTCAGCCCAGAAATAATGTGGCCACTGACTAGTTAAACCTGGAGTCCATCTCTTGCCACTGACCAAGTTTGACACCTTGGGACTACAGCCAAACTAATCAAAAGGCACCTATGTGGTGATAATTGGATTGGCTAAGTGCTGTTCCTGTACTGTGCAGTGTGCAGCTCTCAAGTTTTGAATGTGTGATCTAAGAAAAAAATATTTTTTTTTTCAAAATGCATAACTGTGTGTGGATTTTTTTTTTCATTCTGTAGTTATTTCAATCCAAAGCTTGGGAGGGTCAGTAGAGCTTTATAACTTATTTAAACTTGTGGCACAGAAAAACCAAGTCAGCAAGTTGGGTAGAAGCATGAGAGAGATTTCTTGCATCTGCTTATGCTTCTGTTTACTGGAGAAGTTTTACTGCTGGATTTTGGTGGAAGCAGAACTTAAACCATAGGACACATGTAAAAAGTATTGTCTTTTTAGATGAGGCTTATTTCGTATTTTGGCTGCCAAGGTGCAGGGCAGAGAGAGCTAAGAGTCAGAGTTAGCAACCTGCTATCTAACTGCTCAGAACTAGAACACATCTTCTATAGAGCACAGGAACAGCTGCTGACACTTTGGTCAGGTCCTGCAGACTTCTGTTGGTCCTCTCCCAAGATTAGAAAACATTTTAGGCTATTGTCCAGTTATAATCTTAGGGTTATAATAAAGACTCTGCTTCTAGGTCACTTTGATGCTGCAGAATGATTACCTGAAGCTGAAATAAGTGCATTTTAAAGGCAACAACCACCAAAGAATAATTACCAGGAAGCTTCTGTGCCCAATGGCACGTCTTAGATATTGCTGGAATCAAATTCCCAGTTTTTACTTCCTAAACACTTGGAAAGCCTAGCTCCAAATTTCACACTGGATCTATAGAGCTAATGGGACAACCCAAAATCTTAATCAAAATTCAAAGCCAAACACCCTGATGTGGGGACACACCGTGAACTCCCACTTGAAAAGCACTTTACTAATTACTACTGCCAGTTGACTAGAACTGCTCCTGCCTTGAGACAACAGGATCAAGCACATAATAACAAGAAAGAAGAAACACTTGTACTGTTGGCTGTAACAAACCAAGTAATTTCAGAGCCCCCAGACCTATGAAGCCTGATTTCCTTGGGCTGATGCCCTGTGACTCTTACTGCAGTGAAGCTAAGACTGCAAGACGACTGCATCTTGTATTAGACATCAATCAGAGAATTCACATGTCAGGGAGAACCACTGACTAAAGAGCAGTTTCTTTGGCATGAACTTTGGATGAAGCTTTTGCACATTTTAGGCATTCATAGATTATCTCATTTATGAGGGTTCTCTGTTTTTTTTAGAATGGCTAAGCTCAAGATGGAGCCTTTCGGCACCAGTTACAGTGCCAATAATTTGCCTCTTCTGCACCCTGCCTCTTCACACAAAATTCATCGCTGAGCCATGATCTCTCTGTCAAGGTTGAATTTGACTGACATGTTCAAAAACTATTAGGAAGAACAGCTGTACTACCACTAGTTAATATTTTACAAGGTATTTTTAACCCAGTTTATCATAAATACTTGCATTGCATGGATGAGAGAGATGCAAGGATTACATTTCTCTCCATAGTTGCCTACAGTGGTTCTTGTGTGGTGTTTATGGAGCTTTCTACTCATGCTGTGAGAAAATTTCTCCTGAAGCCAGGGGAATCTTATTCACCAGGAGCAGATTTTTTCAGTGTGCATGGGAGGACTGGGAGGATACTTTTTCAGAAGACCCTCTGGAAAACTAGTGGCCGACAGACTGTGTATTGTAAAGTTTGTATTCCCCAAGCCTCCCTATCCAGGCTAACTTTAAGTAAAGACATATACACTGAAAAAGTATCCTCCCAGTCCTCCCAAGTTCCCAGAGATGCCCCACTAGCTGTCATCAGGGAAGTGACAACTTCAGAGAAGTGACATTTTTTCCTCCCCTGCTGACCTCAGGCAGAGCTAGGCTGATCACATCCCTACCTGAGGAGGGCTCTTCTCATCACCGCCAGTTGTTACACCAACATAAGAGCTTTGCTTTCAGCCTTGAGTGTTCTTGCTCCTGTTGGTTAAGACAAAACATAATTGGTAGAATGCCATTTTGCTGTAGTCTTGTTTTCTTTTTTTTTTTTTTTTTTTTTTTTTTTCCTTAAGACAGATGTAAGGAGGTGCAAGGACAACACAAAAAAACTGTTAGATGCAGCACGCTGGCGGACGACTGCAACTCTCCTTGCACACAGTCCTGCTTTGCAGTCTCGGGGCTGGTGCTGTTCTCCAGCAGAGCAGCTGCCATGTCTAGGAGAGCAGAGGTGTCCTGGGATGGATCTGCCTGCTCTCCAATCATACAGCCTCCCTTCAAAGCACACAAGTTTAAGCTCATATAATGCTTTGCTGAGTCAAGATCTTAGGGAATTAAGTTTGTAGAAATGGACTTAGCTGTGGCAGTATTGTAAGAGAAGATGGTCATAGGCAAAGGATGGGAAGACACTGGCTTATCTCGATCCCTCTGGCAATGAGCCCCATGACATTTACTTTGTCATATAGTTCAGGTACATTTTAATGTGAGCTGATAGAGCCCTAATACGACGCCGTGTGGGAGTGCAGCCCCACAAACCCTTTGCAAGCAAGTACCACGCACTATAAAGAGCCAAAGCTGGAGCACGGTGAGAAAATCAAAGTGCTTCTGCTACTACTGAGGCAAGAAACAGCTCTGCCGCTCTTGGGTAGGGCAGTGTTAGTAGATGGTGCTCTGAAGGGAAGGCACACTGGGAAGAGGGAAAAATGTGAAGCTTTTCTGCAAGATGCTTAGAAATGGATTTTGCATTTACACACAGCAACCTGTTTGGAGCCTTTGTAACGGGATAAGCCCCACATTGCAAATGCCTCTTAAGGCTAGGGCATAAAAAAACGCAGTTCTAGATCTGATTTCTTAGTCCTGAGCCCCTTCCTTTGAGCATAGCTTTTTGCTGTGAAAATTGGCTATGTTATTGTAAGACTCCAGTCCAAAAGGACCCAAATCTTAATGTAATTTTGCACTCATCTCCCGCCTCTCTGCCATTCTAAGTAAGAAGTATCCTGTGTTACGAAATCACACCAGCAGTGCTGTTTGGTTCCTCTGTGCTTTGCACAGCTCCCTACATCCAATCTCAGGACCTGACTGTGAGGTGAACTAGTTATCGCCCCTAGCTTTAGTACAAGAAAACTGAAGCAGAAAGAACTAATGTGACTTGCCCTGGGCCATGCTAGACTCGGCGGTATAGCTGGAGCTCACTCACGTCCTCCCTGTTCCCAGAGCACTGCTCTAATTAATCTCTCCTGACTATAGAGAAAGAACATCTCTGCACCCCTGCTGTGGTAGCTCCTCTGACTCCTGCTCTCCTGCTGGTTTTTCCTGGAGAATGAAGCTGCCCGCTTCCACTTCTCTATATTGACCCCAAACCTTGAAGCATTTGAAGGACTTCTAAAATTTCTTTTTAGGCTTCCAAGTAGTGCGGACCACTGATAAGGCAGCATGGGGAATCTAGGGGCAGGACAGGGCAGGAGGAAGGTGCATTAGCAGAACTGGGCAGTGGCCACAGGTGGAAATGATGAAGAATAGAGCAGGTGTGAACCAAGACTCTTTAAACCACCCTGGTGGGCTAACAGCAGTTATATCTGTATATATAACAGCATGCAGTAACACCATTCTTTTGTTCAGCACAGCAAAGTTACAGTGCATGGTTCACCCCTTTAGATGCCACACTGGAGCCAGCAGAGTTGCTCCAGGAATGAATACAGCCTAGGTACATTGGCCTTATTATTACTGCTGTAAATCACAGTAGCTTAGGACAGGATGTATTTCCAAGAGCCTGGTGGAAATTTCCCCCTGCTTGGTCTGTGCCCGGGCAAAGGGATGACAGAGTCACATATCCATTGGTATTTTTAGGCACAGTGATGAGTTTGTCAATACCCTGTGCTGCACACTGTGCTCCTGGGTGTTTGCAGAAAGCAAACAGTGTCTGCCTGAACAGCTTGGCACAGCTGAGGGGAAGATGGCTGGCACGGAGGCACCTTGTCAGACAGCAAGCTAAACAGTGGGGGATAAAAGGTTTGGCTTTATGTCTGTCAGATGTTACAGGATATGTTTTCGTTTGTAAGAAGGTAATGGGATAATTTCTCCTCATTTTTAATCACCTCCCAAATAAGCTCTGCTATTTTTTGCTTTTATTTAATGACTTGTGAGAGGTGGGAAAATACGAGGAAGGTAGTTCAGAACACAGATGTGCAAGTAAAGCAGAAAGACGTTACCCTTTTCCTGCTAAAGAAATTCTGAACGTCATGCCAGCAGTTGAGAGTTTTGTTACCTGCCAGGTTGCATGCACTTTGTCAGACCCTAGAAGGGAGGTCCACTCTGGTCACAGGCTTTGCTACCTGTGCACTCTGAATGCTTCACCTTTACCACCCAGAACCAGCCATCTCTGCAGACTTCATGGAAAAAGTCAGACTAAAGAAACACAAGATGAGAACCATGGATATATCAAGGCAAAATTCTCACTGTAGAGGGAAAACAACTGTGCCAGGCTAACTCACCCCGTATCTGCCACAAGGGCTGGCCAGTCCAGCAGACCAGCAGCTCTGTGCTCTCTCCAGGAGATTTCCATGGCCCTCACCAGATGCTATCCAGGAGTCTCTGCACCGTTTTCAGCTCCCAGCACATTCAAGCTGCCCTTGTTTCCTAGCCCCTTCAGTGCCAAGGCTCCCCCCCCCCCACCGTCATCTTCACCCCGCAGCTCGGTACCTGGGGGGGGGCCCTGAACCAGACACAGGGCAGCCACTTTTCTGCAAGGGCTTCCACCCGACCAATTTGCTCTGCTCTTCCTTAAACTGAAACATGCCTGTGAAGGAGCAATTCCAAGAAGCGCCTGAAGCAGAGCTTTGGCCCTTTGCCTGAAATAGAGCGAGAACTGACAAAAGAATTAGGATGGTGCAGAGCAGCAAAACGATGTTACTGTTCAGTTTTTAAGTAGCAGCACCACCGCTAATTTTATTCCCTTGCGTTAACTGCTTTCCCAGACAGCATATCATAAATGGGGAGAAAACTAGCAGCACCAGAAACCATTCCCTAAAACGCAAAACCGGGAATCTGTGGTGCTAAAACCAGTAGGAGGGTGAGTCTTGCAAGTGGAACAGCCTCTCAGAGTGTGCTGGTCTTGGGCCGGGGGGGGGGGGGGGACCACCAAAAAGCCCATTCAAGTCAATAGGAGTTTTTCCCTTGTGACAGTCAGCGAGCTCAGAAATAGCCCTCAGGATATGATGGCTGGGATATGCGTATGCACTTGTTTTATCCTTTTGGGAAGCTGTAGGTCCCTGCCCTTGTGCCCCAGACCACAGGAGCTGGGAACATAGCTGAACTACTGGCACTAGGCAAGCCAGAGATGACATGAGATGGGGGACTTTGCTCTCTTTGCTTTGTTGTGTGCACCTTTAGAAGGGGAACTACAGCAGAAGGACTGATATGAAAAAAAAAAAAAAAAAAAAAAAAAAAAAAAGAGGTCCTGCAGGATGCAAATGGCTCTGGTCATGAAGTCACTAGGTTTTTCCCTCTGTGCTTAGACCAGTGCCTGACACGGGAGGTAGTGCCCCTTCTTGCACAAGAGAGAAGGTTACCTTCCTGCAGTCATCAGTGTTGCCTGTGCGGGGGCAGAGGGTGAGGGGTGCCTAATATACATCCACCCTGTCATCACTGCAGTGACTACCAGTAAGATGTGAATACATCCAGCTCAGTCATAAACACAGTAGCTCAGTCATCACTAGCAGTTTAACTGCAGCAGTGCAGAGCCTAGGATTGACTTTCTCCAATATTCACCAGCTTCTCTTTACAGGCTTTGCAACCCATCCTGGGCTCTATACTTAGCTCATATAGGTCTATGTGACCTGCCATGACAGACTGGAGTTTTAGACATCTCTTAAGAGCTCTGAGCACTGACATTGCCTTTTCTGCTGGTACACTGCAGTGTTTCAAGCACAGGTTCCTGCTGCTGCATAGGAGGAAGTGAAGCCAGGAAGAATTGTTTCACAAAAATCAGAGCTGACCTGTCTGCTTTCAGAAAATGCTAGGCAGACGGTCAGAGGAAGAACTTTCAGCACTTTGTGCAACACTAGCTAGAGGACTGAGATCTCAGGTTTGCTGTGGATACACTCCACATCTCTATATGCATGGTAGCTGCCACTTCAGCTCACATCTCTTGCCTGCTGCAAGTCCTATTAATTTCTAGGCAGAAGGGACTGTCTTGTAACAGAAGTTTTCTGTGATTCCTGCAACATCTCAGACAACCTGCACATCCCTCTTTGCTCAGGGCAGATATTCCAATGCATTTTCTCTATGGTTCCAGTAAAAAAAATTGTGGAAGCAGAGATTCCTGAAGGCAACAATTTTTGCACACAGAGCTGCCTCTACTCTGGGTGCTCTACAGATTTCTTGTGGTTCTTGCAGTCTCTGGGAACCTGCAGCTCCTTCCCCACAAAGACACGGTGCTATGATGCAGATGCCACATGATCCAAACACAATCTGCAAGGGCTCAGCTGCACAGATATTTTACTGTAATGCAGCTGCCAGGGGATTTTCTGCAGAATCTCCTGAAATCCACAGGGCCTGCTTCCGTTCACCCTAGTACTAGCGTTCTGTAAACTTGCACGTAGTACAATATCTGCTGATGTAGAAATACTTTTTGAATCCTCTCTATGACAACACACTGCAATGTCCTCAGGTACAGAAAAGCATCCTGTAAGCAGGGCAGGCTCTCCAGGGAGTCAACGTCAAGTGTACAGCGTATAATTAATTTTTGTATAAGCCACTTCTATGGGAGGAATTGGAGGTGCAAATGTAAAGGGACAAAATGTTTCCCAGGAGGAAGGAAGAGAACTGCTGAGCACTGGGGAGATGAAAGAAACTGAAGAGTAAGAGATTTAAACAGCCTTCAGATCATAGGGGATGCAGTTTGTAGGTCTGCTCTTGCAGTAGCAGAGCAATATGTCCACTGTAGCTCCCCAGCCTGGTGCCTGGGACTTGCTGTGCATCAGGCCTGCTCCAGCGGGGTCTGCAGCCAGCAGAAGGCATCCAGGCAGGAGGGGTCTGAACTAACCACGGCCCCTCAGGCTCTAGGACAGCAGCAGGGGTGCCCAGGGGGCTCCTGCGAAGCAGAGGCTGATGAGGGGTGGTTCTCTTATTAGTTTTTATGAGCTGGTACTACAAGGATTAGCCTGTGTGTCAGAGCTAGACTCAGCAGGATGAGCTGTGGGGAGGGTACCTAGCTCAAGAGGACAGGGTGAGGAAGCATGTTTCTGCAGAGGCTTGTTTGAATTACACTTTTTCAGATTTTTTTCTTATGGACCAAACTTAACATCAAACTACCACGGGGTGTCAGAAATCCATGACATGCCCTCAGCACAGATGTTGTTAGAAAAGCTGGGTGATGCTTGGGAGTTCCTCACACAACTTGATTTGCAAGCAGTTGTTTGGATTCAGGCACCAGACCTCAGAGCTGGGGTTACTCCCGGCAAGGTCAGTCACCCAAAAGTGAGCACATGGTGACAACTGACACATTTCCGTGATGGAGCAGAGGGGACACCGCAGCCAGAGCGATCCTGAAGCTGGGGCTATCTCCAAGGAGAGCAGGGCTCTTCTAAGAGGGAAAAGACAAATCCAAGGGGTCTCATAATCCTCAAATGTGCAGTGACAGCATGGGAAGAGGATGCTGCTCAGAAAATAGAGCTCTCTTCAGGAAAGATACGGTATCACCCCTGGCTAGCTGGATGTGGGCTCAGGCTCCCATCGCCTCCTTCTCTGGTGGGGAAAGGAAACTCTCTCAACAGACAGCAGAAACGGACAGCTGGCTGGGGGGGCTGAAACATCCTAAAGCAGAGCTTGCCAGTCAAAGCTCTCGCATTGATTTCACTCGCAAGCAGGACCCTAAATATTACTGGGGTATAGGGTTTGGTCCCTAGATGCCTTGTGTGAACTGAGACCTGGTTGTGCATCCAACCCTAATGCATTTGCTGCACTTACTTGGACATTAACTCAGGCTTCTGTGGCTTTTAAACATCCCAGCTGGATGCTTCAGAGCCACGTCCCAGCCACAGCCTTGAAAGAGCAGAAAAGGCTGCTTTTCCAGGCTTGCAAGCTGTTGGCAGGCAAAGAAGTAAAGAGATGGGGACTGCAATAGAGAAAGTGCAGGACAAAAGGAGGGGGGGAAGAGTAAAGAAAGGAGCTTTTTATGGGCTGGAGGTTCTCATATGCATGATAATACGCAGTCTGCAAAGGGCCTGTGGAAGTGGGGAATTGTGCTGGGCTTCTGTGACAGGAGGCCAGACCCCAAGTCAGGCGACAGGCTCAGGCACGGGGTGGGATCCGCGCAGCGACGGGGCCGCCCCGTGCACGCAGCGCGGCCTCGGCGCGGGGACGTTGAGTCGGAGAGCCCTGCGCGATGTTTGGTGGGGAAGGAGCACCGCCCGAGAGCTTCTGGTATGAACAGCACCTCCGGATTCGGGCTCGGGAGGAGCAGCCTTCTTTCACCCCGCAGCCATTCAGCTCGAGTCAGCAAGATTAATTATTCAGGAGTCCCTTCCCCCATCAGCAGGGGAGAAGGAAAATAATCGTAAACTTTCTTTTTATATATGCCCGCTAGCAGACACGGGCAACGCACAAAGGGACTGCCTGATTTCTGACATGTCTAAGCCCTCAGATGACCCTATTTTTTCCACCATATGGCTACATCACTTGATAAAATACTGCCCTAGATATGCTGGTTGTTTTCTAGTCTGCCACCAAATTAACTGGGGAGGATGGGCACACGCAACCTCAGTTTCTGCACCGTTACCACAGCTTCTGAGGCCTCCAGACCTATTGCAGACCGCTGTATTTTTGTGACCCTCCCAGAGGAAGCAGCTACCAAAGGGTGTGTTATCCAGTGCAGCGACTTAATCTCTAAGCAAAGCGCTCATCCCCTGACCGCAAGGTCGAGGAATTATCTACCCGCCAGATAATGCAGCCAGTGCTTGGCATGCAAAGGAAAGGCCGGACTGTCATTGCCAGCCCACGGGCGACGGGTTTATTGCCGGGAGCATAATGCCGCTAAGGTGCCCTGGAAGCACGCTGTGACTTTCCCCATCTGCCCTCAGATGCCTCTTGATGGCAAGGGAAGATAAACACAGAAGGAAAAAAAAATAAAAAAAACAGACTTCTATAGACATGCCCCCTCCCACAAAGCCTCTCTCGTGCCAAATCTGTCCCTCTAAGAGTAAGAGGCTTTGATAGCTGTATGTGTTTGGCTCTGCGTACTGAAGAGAGGACATAATGTAGGAAGAGTTGTTAACAGACTGCAAAAACCTAGCCAAGCACTAAATCTGGGCCAGAGAAGAAATGATACCCAATGACCTAAGGGGAAACACGTACTTCTAGAAACATGGTTTCTAGCACAGCACAGCACAGCAAAGGTGCTGTGCATTAACCTCAGCAGAAGGTGTGAATTCATGTTCCCACTAACCTGCCGGGACAGAGCTCCAGGGCTGCCAGCCTCAGAGGTCAGAGTGCACCAGGGAAGACGTGCTGGGCTCCTAGAGGGAGATCGGAGATGAAACCCTTCCTTAGAGATTTTGGTGTAAAGAGGTCAGATCTGCAGCTGCCACCAGAAAAGAGTGAGGAGCAGTTGTAACTCAGAGTAGCAAAGAAACCAAGGTCTTACTAAGAAATAACGTGGGGCATCATCTGCAGCTTTGCTCTGAGAGTCTCAGGGCCTTACACACACTCACAGGCAGGTTATATCATATTCCTCTCCACAATAGCTGTCTGAAATCAGCCCCATTTTGTAAATGAGGGAAATGTAAGCTTGCATTACAGAAAAAGCCCGAGAAGATATGTTCTGCAGCCTAAGTTGGGTGATACAAATAGCTCCCTGTTCCCCAAGTGACTTTTTCAAGGTCACATATGTAACGGCAGATAAGGAATCCCCCATCTCTCCACATCAGCCAAGAGCCCAGGCTCCTAAGACTCCTTGGTTGAAATTATACACGTTGTTAATCCTCATTATATCTGTCAAAGCAGAGGCACAATGTTGAGACTTTTCAGTCCAGCTGCTCCCCAAAGTGTATTGCTAGTATCATTTGTCTGTGAAATTCCCACACCGTGCAACATCCAGGTGCCCTACCTGTGAGTGGTGAGGGTGACTCTGCAGCCAGAGGCGCCAGTCTCCACATCAGGGTGATGCTTCCACCTCTCAGCACTGGCGCTGGATGCAAGAGAAGCAGCTCCCGTGTCAAGGTACAAGCTTTACACAGAACTCACTTGGCAAATTCTGCCTTCTTTTAGCTTTAAATGAAAATAAAAGTGTTTTTGTTACTTCCAACTCAGAAACACAAAGGATCAGATTATCTTTAAGATCTCTGCCAAGTTAGATTTGGGAAACCAAGGTAGGTTTCCTTAGAAAACCAAAAATCCCCAGGGAAGCAGCAGAACTGGCCTCTGTGGCTACAGCAATCTTCTACATGGGCTGGAACAAGCCCCTTTCCTCACTGTCAGGGTAGTACGCGAAGCCAGGTGGGCACCGAGTGGAGGTCCCCTCACCTGGAGGCACGGACCCCCCTCGCCTCCTGCCCTGCATCCAGGCCAGGGAGCAAAGCCTTCCTGCCCCCGTCTCCTACGTGCACACCACTCCTCTCTCGCTCCCTGCACCCAGAAAAATCTAACGGGGTCCTTTCAAAATCAGTTTATACTCATGTGGTGGTTAACAGTTTTACTTATAAATCCTTGGCAATTTCACTTCAGGCTCCAAGAGTCAGATCCATCAACTTGAGATAGCCTTATTTGGGGAAAGGTTTGCGTCCTCTTTTAAGGACACGGACATTTAGCTATACCTTAAGGGATTTTTACCAGAGGCCTCCATCCCAAACTCCTTCTGTGGTCCTATGAGAGCACATTAGTGGGAGAAGAGAGAGGGAAATGTGATCCCTTAAATGAAACTTTCTTTTGATGTTTCCCTGAGATAAGGTTTAACTATAGATATCATTAAGTACACATCTGCCTTTTGGTGTTTTGTTTCATTCTCAGACCTCCCTGCTTCAGTTGATGGGACTTGTGGAGATGTCTCTGAACACAGCAGGGTGTTTATCCTGTCTTCAGGCTACCACTGCTTCCCAAAATGCTCCAGCAGATACCTTCTGGCTGTAACAACTGCACACTCCTTTTCTGTGGGTGCACCAGCACAGCCTTCATCAGCCATCACAGATAGACAACAGGTAGGCTCCATGGCATACTCAGGGAGGAAGGGAAAAGGTATTGGTCTTGTGGAAAGCTGTGGAGCAAAGACAACATACATGCAAGAATAAAAGCCCCTTGCCCAGGGGAATATCTGAGTTGGAGGAAAGACAGGTTGGTAAACTGCAACTTTGGGGGCTGGCAATATTGTGTCCAAAGAGCACATCATCCCTCAAACAGGGGCTCAGTGAGGTTATCTGAGTGGGCAAAAAAAGTCAGGATCCTTTCCACACATCCCAACAACTATGGTCCAACAACTAAGGTACAGCAAGGAGATGAAGGTATTTAAACAAATTACAGGCAGCACTGATGGACAGAACAAGTAAGCTGCCTACCCTTCAAGTGGCATGGATGAGCAAGCCACAAATAAAAGTCCTTTCTCCACTCTCTTATCTCAAGCAAAGACGACAAAACCCTACAGTGCTCTATGTGGAAAATAGAGCACTAATAAATCTTCAGATTTTCCACTTGGCTGCTCCTTCTCAGCTCCCCTCCCTGTCCCACCTGCATTTCTCTGTGCCTTTGGGGAAATCTGACATAACATATATTTCTATATTGTTCTTAATTAAGAAAAAAGATCCCTCTCTCCGTTTGGTGAATCTCAAGAGCAGAGATGGGGGGGGGGGATCTTGCATTCAAGAGCTGCCTGCCTTGTAGCTTGTTGGAGTCCTTGACTCATCGCCACCCTGCTGGCTGCTGCCTCTGCAGCCCAGGATCTTTAGCCACCACAACCCAAGCCTCAGCGTTACTTTGGCCATACTAGAAAGCTGGAAAAACCCTTTGCAAAACTGTGTGTTGGCTCTAAAGCACAAGTTTAAACATATGTGCAAAGGACCACTTTCACCACGTGGAAACCAAGCGCTGCTTTACCTTTCCTTCGTATACTTCCTGTGCAGGGATGCAGCTGGCAAGCTGCTGGTGGTTATATACCCTGGAGCTAGCTCTAGCTGAGTGAGAAAAGAGCCCTTTCTCAGGAGGGACAGAAGCCACCAGGCCGGGTGGGTGATGGTGTGAGCTCCTTCTTCCCTCACAAAGCTCCAGCCTGGTTCTTCCACATTAACTAGTTTTCTCATTTCATTGACGACCACCTCTTTTCTGCAGGCAGATTTTACTCATGGCTTCTCAATGCCTCTGCCCTGCTCCAAATGACAGCAGAGCCACTATGAACCGCTTCCTTACGATTGTCTCTTTCAGTGGCTTCATCATCCACTTGGCCTCAGAAAGTTACAGCAACTGATCTGGATAACAACAGATCTTCCCTAAAGAAAACGGTGCATATATATTCAGATATAAATAGCCCTTGGCAAATGTGTGTAATAACATACAACTCTTCCAGCAGTGAGTGTGAAGAGCCTGGACCAGTCTGCCTTTTGCTCCACTGCTGTCGCCAACTCCACAAAAACTGCTATGGCCCAAAGATCTTTCCTGCTATATCAAATGGGCTCCTGCATCCAGCACCACAATTTCTTTCCTTCCCATTGCTCTGATGACTCAGTTTGCAAGGTTTCCCAGCAGGGACTATGCCTCACAGCCTGTCCATACACAACCAGCCCTCCATGGCTGCCCAGCCCACATGTTCCCCAGCCCATTGCTGTTCCTGCACACCTCCTGAGGGGTCCATGTCATAAATGAGAACAACACTAAAATTCACAGAGGGGTAAGTAGGTGAACTGTGCTGGTCTGTGGCAGGCAGGCAGATCAGATTGGAGGCCACTGTGGTCTTTCCTAACCTTAAGCTTTTTCCTAAGTCTCTGAAGATTAATAAGAGAAGTAATTCCATAAAATCATGTCTGTTTTTTTTTTTTTTTTTTTTTTTTCTTTTTTTTTTTTTTTTTTTTAGATCTGCTGTCTCTAAAGAGATAAATGGCCTTTTCGCCTACACCCTGCTTCTGCATAACTCATGTTTCAGGTGAATCAGATGAGAGAAAGTGCTAATTACCACTGTAATTAGCATCTATAATGTGGCAGGCTGTTTTACTATGACTGTAGGGTTGGCAAATACCGATCTACTTCTTAGAAAGGAGGCAGGATTCATTTGATATTACCTTGGGAACTCTCAGTCTACTGAGGCGAACATCACCTGGACAGGCAGTCCTGTCGCCTCCTGACCCCACGCAGCACGTCCTTCTGCCTCCATAATTGATGCCTCCTGCTGCAGAAGCAGCCACAGCTTCTGCTCCACTCACTATCCCATTATGGCAGTAACGGGCACGAGCTACTTATATTTCAAAACAGTTCAAATCTACTCAGTGTCTTAGATCAGGAAGTCTCTCTTTACAACACTGCCTCTTCCTCTCTGCATTGCTGCTGCAGGAACTCAGCAGTTAGCCCTGCCTTCACCAGCACCGCGGGGTTGTGGCCACCACTGTCCCTCCACGATGGGAAAGACACTCAGCTGTGTATTTTAAGCAGGTCACTGAAAGACTAGAAAAAAAAATGAGGGCACCGCTGAGCTGGCCAGCCAGAAACTGCTTCAAAGAAGAGGAGTAGAGAGGATCTTATAAGCAGAATTAATTGGCTGTTGCCATTGCCAGGGCTGCTTGCCTGGGCTCTGCTCGCTTACAGGGCCAGACCTTTTATTTGTCACAACAGGAGCAAGAGCTGCAAAACAGCTACTGCCCCCAGCATGACCTTCAGTGACAAATCACACCGCGCTTCACCTGGGGCTGATGCTCTCCAGTCTGGGCTCTGCCTGAGAGGAAGGCATTTGGGGGAAAAAAAAAACACAAAAAAAACAGAAATTTTTAAGCCATTCTTAGGGTGGAAAAATAAAAGCAAGACAAAATAGTGAAGAGTATATAAATTCATGATGAGCTATTTCCCCTGATAGATGATATATATTTGCTATGTATATCAAACACATTAAATACACATCATCCCTTTACATATTCATATCTTCCTTTCTCTCTCTATCTCTCTCTCTATATATGTATATATACACACACACACATATATATGGTGCAGGGGGAGGGAGAGATGAGTCAGATTCAGTGCTAGTTAGCAGTCTGAAAGTGCACGATGAAGCCTGCTGACTCACTAAGTACAGTTCATTTTGAGTTTCTGATCAAAGACTTAGACTGGTTTAATTCTGGTTCTTTAGACCGGTGACCTATGAGACATGCTCAGACCGGACCCATCATGCAGACCCCACCGAGGGCCCAAGCTGAGCGGTGCGGCAGCACAGCAGCTCCCAGCCCCTTATCACCAGCAAGGCTCGACCAAGGCCATGCATGAGATGAGCTACAAAGTAATTAACAAAGGTGCCTGGTTAACACCCCAGAACATTCCCTAGGCATTTCTGTGCATTTTCTGCATGAAACACTCAAAGCGGGAAGACTTTGTGAGTTGAGTGAAGAATATTTTCCAGGCAGAAATCCACTGTCATGAAAAAATGCATGAGCAGCTATACACAATTTTCTATAGGCTGTGCTTTACCTCCTTTGCACCTCACAAGCTGAGCAGTTCTTAAACTCTGCAGAAGATGGATGGGCTTCCCCCTCCTGCCTAGAAGTAGCTCTGTGCTCTCATGCCCATTACAATTTCCTATATGCAGCAAAACATGCCAAGGTGACATTAATTTCAACCTCAGGGAGATATTCACAAGTAGCAAAGGAAGAACCAATACAAAGTTGAGGGAGAGGGCTGGGGGAAAGGCAGAGAGCAGTTGACTTGTGCTTTGCAACCTCTCTCTGCACCAGGGAGGGTGGGAAAGGGTGAAGAGAGAGGCTGAGCTGACTTCTCCCAGGACACAGGGCAGCTGGGCTAGCTTTGGGCACAGGGACCCACCCAGGGCTGCGCAGACAACTGATCTGGGCTGATCTAACAACACAGCAGGCAAAAAAAGCAAGCTCAACATCTGCCATTGTCACCAGGAGAAGGGAAACCAGGAAGAATTTACCCCAAATCACCACCAAGGCACAGCCTCACTCTCCAGCCCCTCTCCTCAGCCCAGGCAGGGACAAATCCTCTGCTCCACAAACAGGTTTTGTGGGATGTTCAACCTGCCGCAGGTGCTTCCTCTGATGGGCAAGACCTTCATACCTGCGAGTCCCAGCACAGCAGTGACTGTTCACAAAGTGATTGCAGCTGTTAGGATTTTGCTTGCAGCGTGGGAATAGTAATTAAGTTAATCGCAGACAGAAATCAGTGCAATGTCCTCCAGAGCCTAAAGAGACAGGCTGAGAGAGCATGGCACGGCAGAAGCGACACGCTGAAAGAAGGAAATCATGATGCAGTCGCCGTGCGAACATACTCCTCTGGGATTGCCATGTGTCACTGGACTGTCTGCAAAACAGCCTTGGCTGAAGGGGAGCAGCGATTAATTCGAATGGCTCCAAAAATAGGCAAGAAAAAAACCATCTTTGTTTCGGTAATAGTGACCGGAAAGAGTTCTGGATGCTGACAGCTGGACAATCCTGTATCCTGCTGTGGATGGTGTACCCGCTCCCGTTATTTGTTCCCCATTTCAGATCTGGGGAACTTGCTCTGCCCTTTCCCCAGGAGCAGGGAGAATGCTAAAAAGCCAAGTATGCTGGCAATGCGGCCAAAAAACCTGAAGAGTCTGAAACCATCAGCCCCACCAGGGACCGGTGTCCCCGTTCCCATGGCAGGGCAGCCCGGCTGCCTCGCGCCAGCGGAGGCGCGGAGCAAACACGGCTGAAACAGCGCTGAGCTGGAAACGTGCATGTTCACAGGCAGGGCAGTGGGGAGAGACACCGCCAGCCTTGACCCGAAGGGAAATAACAGATCTAAACGGGGCTGTGTGGGAGGGAGCGAAGATGACGGAGGAGGAGGAAGGGGAGCGTATGAATGACGAGATGTATTGGAGCTGGAGTGTGCAGGGCCTGGGGAGGGAAAGGGAGGGCTCTTGTACCTCAGTCCAGCCGGAGCAGCCATTCCCTGAATCATCAGCGTTACCACTCACGGAGCGGGAGAGGGAACCCACCCCGTGCTTATTAGACGGCATTGGCAGCTCTTCCATCATCCACCCCCTCCAGCTGAAAAGTGCCCTCTCCTTTCTATGCAGAGATGAGTGTGTGCTTAAGTGGGTAAGAAAATAAACACAGGCTCTCAAGTTGCTATTCAAAAAGCATCTGCAGCACCTGACATTCCCAAGAAAACAACACTTTTCACAGTCCTCATCTGCTTGCAAGAAAGACTCCCCATAGCAGTATGTGTGAGGGACATGGGCTGCTAGGATTCACATGCAGCCATAAGAACAAACATGCAGTATCTTCTCCTCTCAGCTCCTCAGCAGCTCTTCCCTTTGCAAATATTTGGTGTGTTGCCTCAGAGAATAAATCCACTGTAGCTCCTCCTTCACACACGCTGCCGCAGCCTTTGAGGAACCAGGCCTGAAAGCTGGTGCAAGTATCACTGAATATATATACTGGCGCTGAACATGAATAGCTGCAAAAGACCTCCCACCTTAGCGCTTTCTGATCTTTAAAACTGGAATTAAAACTTTTGCTCCTTCCTGATGCTCATACAGAGGTCCTGAAGGCTCAAGAGCTGCTGGGGCCGGCTGCTCTCCCCAGCCGGTTGCTCTCCCCTGCTCCCTGGGAGAGACTCAGCTGCCAAAGACGTGAAGGACAGCTCATCTAGGGGGCTTACAAATACATGAAGCATGTTCCTCTATGTCTCTTTGGTGGAAGAAGTTTCTTAAAAACAGCCCCTCCTCTCTCTCACTTGTTTTCATTAAGTAAGCAGACACAGAGAAAATATTCCTCATCTTACAGATGCTTGTACTTACTAGTTCTCCGTGTATTTTTTTTTGCTAGCTTTGGACCCCTCTTCTGGTGTAGATGGGACCAAAACATCCAGTACAGGGAATACACCAGAACCACAGCCCAGAAACATCTTTCAGAGCTCTTGTCTCCCACCTGGGCAAGAAAAAGATCATCAGGACGCTTTACTCCTTTGTAGAACACTTTAATCCACAAAAGTTATTTACTTCTCGGTTGGGTTGGTTTTTTCATTCCAGTTCACCAACTGTTCTCCCTTCCTTTTCTCTCCTGTCCGAGCCTGGGTGTGAAGCAGAGCCCACGTGAAACTCCCCCAAGGCTCCTTTTACAACCAGCCTCTGCTTCCTCCCTGCTTTGCCCCTAGGAGCCGAACGGCTTGCCTGGGGCTCTCCGCTCCCGCGTGCCAGCACGGAGGCATGAGCCGGTCTCGTGCCCGGCTGCAAGGGAAAGCCGAAGGCTGCGGCGTTCCCTGGGCCCCAGGGGATTACTGCCGGCAGAAAGACTGGGAAGAGTGTTGTGCATGTCCTTTGCTGGCTGCACACCCATCTGAGGCTGTTCCCTGGACCACGACCACTGCTGCCGCTTGGAACAAGGCTGCTACTTAGCAGCAGAAATCACAGCTGCTGAGGCTGTAGCGGGCAGCCCCCAAACCTAACCCCTTGGTGCCATCAGGAGCTAGCCGCAAGTTAAAATGAGAACATGGACTTGGTGGGCATGTTTGTTTCTACCTCCTTCAGCTTCAAAGCGATGGACTGAAATGGCTCCTTCTCTAGACAGAATTGTTTTCGTTTACTGCAGCCTGGCTTCAAAATGTGAATGCGGTGTATCCTGCTACTCCTCCTCATCCAAGCTTGGCACATGCGATGACTATACTTATTTTACCCGTCTATGGTACCTTTGAAGGGCTGGGAATTTTCTGTTCTCTGTTTGGAGCCCACGTCACCCCTACACAGGGAACAAAGCCAGCTCTGCTTGCACAGGGAGCCTATGGTGTTCCTCTCAATCTCAAATAAATTCCATGTTAAACTACACCTGCTCTGTATATGTGTGTGTGGGGGGGAACGATGACAAGAGAGAATTTTGGGAGCAGAAGCAGAGGGGAGAGCAGGAACCTGAGGATAAGTGTCACTGCTTTTTTGCCTGCAAGCACTGAGGCCTCAGATGGGCCAGAGAAGCTGGCTTGTCTCAGTGGTGCGGGGAGGGCCAGATTTGAAGAGCCTGTGCTGGAAGCAAGAGCGTTATGCAAGTGTGCCGGTGTCTGAGAGCGCTCCAAAGTCAGCAGTAGGAGAGGAGAGAAGAGGCAGGAGGGAAATCGAGTCCTTGGCTTCATTGCTATTCCCCTCACCTCCTCCTGGGTCAAAGCAAGTCTAACTACTGCACACTTGATCAGGGAGGGATCTGGAGTGCTGCTGCCCCAGGCCAGAGGACTTTCTGGAGATTCAAATCCATTGAGAACTGCAGGAGTTTCCAGCTTCTAAAAGTCATGGTGTAGGTACACATCAGTCTTTCCAGCACCAAAAAGCTCACTCCCACCTTCCTGAGCAGTCACTGCAGAAGCACAGCCACCTCTAAGGAGGAACATCAGAAAGCCACATTCCCACATGACCCAGCCAGGCCCTACCAGTGCAAGCTCAGTTGTGTTTTCTCCATGAGGTACTGCCCTGGAGCAGTAGATGGGGGAGCAGGAAACACTCTGGTACCTGCCAGGCTTCATCTTACTGTTTGCTGAAAGCACACTACCTGAGAAATAGGACAGCTGTCTTTTGGTTGTTGAGGTACACATGCCATAGCCCAGGTGTCTTTTTACACATACGCTAATCCACATCAAGCATCAGGGTGCTTGAGCTTGTAGGCACTTCTGCTGCACTCCTACGTTTCAATCCTGCTCCTGGTGAAGCCTCCTCCTTGCCTCCTCCCACTTGCAGTAAGAAGGAGGGTTGTGCCTCTAGTGGAATCAAGAACGGAAAGGAGAAACGAAAGCAGCAGCTTTTCCCAAGGGAGGTACAGTCTCTTCTCTCAGGCGACCTTTGCAATAAGCCTGCTCCTGTATCTTGCTGCAAGAGCCACAGCATCCCCACCTGCTTGCTGTGTGGTTTGGACCCCCCACGCTGCCTCACGTGCTGCTGAGAGATGAGCGCATCTAGCTAACAGTGCAACCTGCCTCGGTCACGCAGCGCCCTCGCGTACTCGCGAACCTCGCCGAAGACGGAGCTTTGCTCTACGGGGTCCAGCACAACCCGATGGCTCTGCTGCCACGTTAATGCTGTCTTTGGCCTGCTCATGGCTCAGCGGCAACTTCAGCACAAGCCTCCCACCTGTACTTCCATGAAAGCTTACAGAGCCAAATACTGGGGTTTTTTTTGCACTGGGCCTAATCTCTTTGCAATAAGCCAGTTTTCTCAAATCCACCAGAATCAGTTTGTTTCCAAGCCCTCATGTTAAAGTGGAAATGTTAAAACCGTTTATTCCTGTTTTGCAGAGCTTAAAACAAAACAAAGAAGAGAACCTGATTTCCTCATGCCAGAAGAGCAGGGGCTGGCATCTCCTGGAGGCAGCAGCAGATGCACGGAGAAAAGAAGAGCTTTCTCCTGATCTACAGGATTAATAGCATAGAAACCACCAGCAGCAATAGATCTAGGAAAGGGCCTGCTCCTTGGGTGTTTTATGTGGAGAGATTTGAGGCAGGGATACAGTCAGGAAGAACTCAAGGCAAGCAGAGTTTACTTTATCATTTTAGGCATTTTGAACTTCGCACTTCTTACAATACAGCAGAAAACACTTGATCCTGATGTGCTATTTATTGCAACACTTCTGACTTAGCAAAAGGTGCCTTTGCTACTCCCACAAAGTGTTTTGTGATGTTCCACTTCATATTTTTTCTCCCTCCAAAGTGCCATAACTGCTATTACTGAAATAGAAATGTCAGTTCTAACACCACCACTAAGTCTCGTATTTCCTACCGAAGGCAAAAAGAGCAGATGGGATTCACAGACCTGACTGAACCCTCAGCTGGGCCTTTCCTTGTTTTGTCTTTGGAATTAAACTTAAAGTTAGAATTAAATGAGTTGCTTAATACAGAAGAGGAGCTGTTACCTCAGTGGGCAGAAAACCACTGCAGGTTGTTCAGCAAACATCTAGCCAGGAGAGCCTTGAACTGCAAGAGGTTGGTATTTGGCAGAATACTGCATGGAAATATCCCATGTGGTTGCTGAGCTTTCAGCCTTGCCTGGCCCAGCTCGTGGTCCTATCACACCTCCAGGCTCAACCCAGCATTGCTGCTCTTGGGTGACTGACTACAGCCGATTCCTCTAGCTCAGTCCTTTCTCCCGTTCCTAGGCCACGCTCGTAGATAACAAGTCTTGTGCGGAGTAGGTGCAACACTACAGAATTATCCTTGTGTCAAGTATATCAGCTAAAAATTGCTAAAAATAATAGCATCCTTAGCTGTTACATTGGCAGAACAGGGTATGGATTTTCCACGAAAGCTGTAGTACCTGCCTGAGGCAGAGCTCAGTCACCTTCCTAGGAACAAACTTCTCCCTGCTGGAAACAACATGAGCCATCATCTGTCCCGCCGGGAACCACAGCAAGCAACTGCACGAGAAAACATTTAAAACAGACTGTTTCTGTGAAAAACTATCATCTTATCTAACATTGAAGACTGACACGCTAACGTCCTAAGCTGAAAGCCGGATGGCCTACCACCTTGAGCTAGAAACAGCTGTGCTCTGGAGCTGAAAATTGCTACCAGCCTGTGTTGTGTCATGCACAGCAACACGTAACAACGCACACCAGTGATTTACCCTTTATCATTGACTTCTGCCCCTGAGGGCAGTTTCCATTTCTTCACTTCCTCTGCTTTAGAAGCAGCAGCTGGGGTGGTGCTGCCTGCTTTTCTCTGTCATTTACTTCCGTGCAACAGCAAAGCCTTGGGGGAGCCAGCACCAGGGCTGCCAAACCCCAGCCACGGAGCAGGAACCGCTCTTCTACACCAGGGAGGGAAACAGCCCAGAGGCTTCACACGTCTTATGCTGAGACCAGAATTAACCCTTGAAATAAACCTTAGGCGGAGCCACTGTTCACACTGTGGGAAAGCTGGCAAGAAAATAGAAGAGAATCAGCAGGCTGCACATTTGGCAGCATTTGTAGATGAAACAACGTTTTAAGGCATCTCTGAGGAGGACAACCGGGAAAGTCTCCAGAGAGCCAAAAGGCTCCTAGCTAACAGCCAGCAGGTTCAGATAGTGGAAGCAGGGCCACAGGCTTTTCAGAGCCAGTCTAGCTCTTGTGCAGTTTCTAAGGAGAAATCTCTCATAGGTGCAAACCATCCTAGATCATCTGCTCTCCTTGGACATAAGGGAACAATTCAGGCAATTCTCCTCAAGGCACAGAGCTCTCATTCCCTTGCAAGTATGCTCAGTAGAAGAAAATGATCTGACCCAGGATTACAAACAGAGCGCATCTGAGCAGACGTGGGCTGCTCGCTCAGCCGTCTTCCCGTTACAGTACGGCATTCAAAACACACGGGTCAACGTAACACTGAAATCAACACTTCCCTGTCTTTTGGGGCAGAATAAGGAGAGCGCCACAGCATGAAGATGCTACAGTGCATAGGTCCAGCTCTGTGCTGACTCTGCCGGGGAGCTGTCTGGGCCAGCAGAACCCTTTACAGGACCCATATCTGCAGTAAGAAAGGACTGGGGGCCCTTGCACTGCCGCATACAGCTTAGGGTATGGCTTGGAGATAGCTCACTGGCTCCTGGTAAGCAAGGGACGGATGATTTCTTTACATTTAATACATCCTGGCTTTACCTTTATAAGCATTTTAAAAGAGGAAATAGGCTTGCTGTAGTAAATAAAGTGAGTGGAAGCGGGTGGCAAGAGTGATAGCATTTTACATACAGTCCTTTCAGAGGTGACGTTCAGCATGTAACACAACAACCACCGAGCGAAGCTGAACAAGCGCACAGGCAGCAAATGAGCTTGTCACAATTTCTCTTAACTACTGCAGGGGCAATTCAATACCAGTTCAGGAACAGTGTATCAAAAACACAGGAATTCATTCTAGTGTTAGTGTAACTTTTATTTATTTATTGCTATCTATATGCACAGTAAAGGAAGAGCTGATATGGCTGTCTCCTGAGTACAATACCTCTATAAATCTGATATTGTGGCTTTTGATGGTAACAGATCAAAAGTGCTGCATACACAGGTCAGATGGTGATTTTCTTAACTGCCTGAATTACAGATGTGTTCCCAGGCTGTACTTACTTTCTGTCCCTTCCAGCATTTCATAATAAAGATCTTGTAACTGGAAAATAACCAGAGATGTTAATAGAGAGGGAAAACCAGGCTCTGGGTGGGTTTTTAATAGCTATTTAGCCCTGTAGGAGCAGGAATTTGCTTGTGGCATTCTAGCAGGCAAGCACGAGTGAAAAAACACAAAAGGATCAGGAGTGCTAAGGAGAGATGCAAATTTTCCTTTTCCTTTTCTGCTGCATCCTTTGTCATTACAAAATGTCAGCCTTCAGCGCTGGACCTTTTGGTTGCTTAAAACACACCGCGGCCCGGCAGAAGGATGCCGGCCAGTGAGTAGATGGAAGTGAACAGCAACACACAGGCCATGCCTTCAGTGCTCCTCCTCTGGTCCCATGCGCCCGCCTGGGGCCCTCGGCTCGCTCTTCAGGGCAGCATGCCGTCCCCAAATGCTCTTCCACCTCTCCCCTGCCTGGTAACTCAAGGCTCCCTTCCCAGCCTCGCCCGCAATTCCTCCCCAGAAACAGCACTGGAGCGGTAGGAAGCGACATAGATGGCAAGAAGCCAAAGCCAGAGGCTGGGCAGGGTCACAGGCTGCACGGGCAGCTAAGCAGCCACCCCAGTGTCACTTGGCACAGAGGGGATATGTAATCCCCAGGGCTGCCCCTCTGAACCAGCTGTGCCCAGCGCCCCTCCTGCTCCAGCCTGACTAGCGCCTGACTCGCCACTGGTCCAAGTCTGGTCGAGGTAGCCTAGGACTGGTAGAGAGCAGCACAAAGCCTTGGACAGGGGCTATTTCCTGCAGCACGCAGAGGTGGCTTCCCACGCCTGCACAGCTGTACTGCCTCACAGCTTGCTGCGGACAATGTTTAACTCTCCAGGTAGCAGTGGGTTTCACTGCTGGGCACTCCTCACCCACTTGTCCTAAAGCTGGCTTTCCAGAGGAGATGAAGAAGCCATGCTGTTGCATCAGGAGGCTGTCCTGTGTTTGACATCATTGCCCGTGCTTGGGAGGCTGGGATTGCTGCAGTCTTCAGGAAATATGCTCCTTCAAAGTGCTGATAACTGGAGCTGTGCAGCATGCCATTCCTTGGAGGGGATCAGGCAGAACAGGTAAGCTGTGTCTGATGGGGATGGTTACACTACCTGGACCACAGGCTAATAAAGTTTCTCAACAGCACTTGTGTTTGGCAGACAAACTAGACAGGAAAGAAAGGAAGAGGCACTTTCTACGCTAAGGACTGTAGTTCACTTTAATACTGACTGCGGTATCTTGGCAAAACATAGCCTAACTTAAGCAGCTGAAGCAAATGGGTGTGATCCAAAGTGAATGGCAAAGCAGAGCTGCCAGGCTACAGGGAGAGTTCGACCTAAAGCAAAGCCACTGTCTACTGAGGGAGTTGCCTACACACAACTTTCTCCTGCTTTCCTCACCAAATGGCAAATCTTCTTTCTGACCCTAGTGCCAAATGACTTAACTTTTGCAGAGCTGAATGGCAAGCTGAGACCAGAAGCTCCCTCCCAACAGTTGTCACATTTCATCCCCTGAGGCAGAATCTTTTTGCGACCTCATGATTTGATAGAGAGTTTCCCGAAAGTGCTGGTCCTGGCTCAGTCTTTTGGCTGCTTCCTTCAGCTCCTGAATGCTATCAGCTTCTGCCTGGGAAAAGATGAAGGACTGGGACTGCTTCACTGAAACGAGAGCAGCACAGAAAGGTCAATGTTCTGAAGCAGAGAGACATACTCAAACTCAAGATAAAATTTCAGAGCATCTGAACCATGCAATCATCATGTCTGAGGGCTTGGCAAGGGACAGGTTAACCGTTGCTCTCAAACAGCTTCACATGACTGTTTTTGGAGGAGGAAAAGGCTGACAGCATGGAAATACATCTTTCTTCTTTATAGTTCTGAGGTAAGGCTTCTTGTAAAACCTGATTTTACCTTGAAACCTGCCTGCTTTGAGAATTACATTGGACGACATAATGTCCAGATGTTCCTTCCAACCAAAATCAGTCTATGATTAAGCATTAAGATGAAATCAACTTTTAGCATACATTTAGGCTAGGGCGCAACGACATCGCAGGAGTTAATGCATACCTTTCCGCATACGTGAAGAGAGAACAACTATGCACTCAGTGCCTGCTCTCTGGACAGAGAAGCAACAAGTTTTTTCTTTCTATAGCTCTGTGGTACTGCTAAGGAATAAAAATGTAAACCATTTGCAGACCTTACTGCTCTTTCAGCCCCATCTGCACATCTCTGCTCCTGCTGGATATAAAGGAAGAAGCTGCCCAACACCTACAGTCATTCCATGAAGCACTAGCTCTCCGGCGGTGGAGGCGGCAGCTCTTTATGCGTCGAGTGGCGGCTTTGTGGAGGTACACAGAGTTCTTCATGATCACGGGCATCTTGGCCTCCAACTCAGCATTGCGGATGCACTCTTCAAAGAACTCTGAGGAGAGGACAACACTGTGAGTGATAACAGGAGAGATGCTTCGAACAAGGAACCAGACACCAGGGGCTGCGCTTGCTGATGGGCTGAGCCAGTAAATGCCATCTGACACTTTCCTACAACTTCTTCACAAATAGCAACCCACAAAGCTCCAGAATATTAGCAAAATGATCGAGTTCAGAATCACAGAAACCTCCAGTTCCAAACGCACAGCTGCATACTCAAATTATGGAAAGAACAGCAGTCATCCATCCCCCTCAGCCACAATTGATTCAATAGACAAAGCCAAGTTACGCTCCTCTTGATATTAGAATAAGTCTTCTCTTCAGCTCTCTTAAAAAAAAAAAAAAAAAAAAAAAAAAGAATACTCTGAAGCCTTCTTTGGTGTGCTTTCTTTCAAGGAACACTGAAGTCAATCAAGCCTAGACCTATGGAAAGGGAGGGATTAGCAACACTGGCATGCACAAGAACATCTAGGTTTCTTCATACCCATAGCACATACACAATAACATGCTCTATTCAAAGCCCCATGTCCAAACTCTGATAACAATATTCTATCCCAATCTGCCACACAAGCTCCTTTCTCTGGCCCTGGCCCACTTCCCTCCTATAGTCTACCCAACGTATCTTCTGCCTTTCCTGTCTTGCTTTCCTTCCAGATCCCTGCCTGTACCTGGTCTTTTGCCGTTTAGAGGGCTGACACATGACTGTGCCTCGGCTCTGGAGTGAAAGCACAGCGTAGAGCTTCAGCAATCACTTGGAAGGGCTGGGCTGTGTGGAAGATACTGTGCTGGGGCTGATGTTAAACATCTTTCACTTTCTCCAGTGTTTTGCTCATCAGCACATCTTCAATCTTTGCAATAAAACATCCCCAAAAAATCTATGACTGGAAATGAGTGTCAGGAGATACTCTGTGCCGGAAGTTACCTGCTCTACTTCTGTGTGGGTCACTCAGCCCTGGCAGAGCACTGAGCTCAATGAGCCCATTTTAACTCTATTTCTTTAGCCTGGCTCTGAGCCAGTGTGAGGAAGTTCAGTATCATGCCCTTGGCCACAGTTTAGGAATCTGATGTAGAAACCACTGAATAATGATTATTTTGAGTGTGAATGTATATCTGTGCGTGTGTGTGAGTGCTTCAGAATCCCACAGGACACTAGTTTTTCTATAATGGCTAAAGATAGCCACCTTTCACTGAAATGAAGCCCTAACTGTGTAGATACAGCATCTAACAGCTTCCACCTACACTGTACTTGAAGACAGCAAAAGAGCAAAATTTCATCTAAAGCTGCAAATATGAGTTCCAAAACCTGACTTAAGCCAGATTCTGGAGTAATGCCTCACCTTTAAAAAGAGCAGAATCTCAGGAATACTCCATGTGAAACCTCGGGTTCACATCTCACCTGCAGACTGCAGTTGTCTTACCATGGCAATGCTAGACCGATGCAGTGCTTCAGCTCTGAGTCAGAGTCCAAGTTTCACCTGCTCCATCACCTACCAACATGTTGCTACAGCAACCACAGTATTCCTTCAACCACCGATGTTTCAGTGATGAAGGCTGAGAAAAAAGATAGTCTTGAGGAGAATCAAAGGATTCTCACAACTCAGACCTATTCAGTCTTCGCTGCTCTGCCACAGCTTTCCTCTGAATTTTTGGAGAGCATTTACTCATATGTGCCTCTAGTTCTGTTTTTCTTCAAGCGGGCAAGGCTGGAATAATAATGATCTTTCTCAAAGGAGTGCAAAACACCACGTGCCTGTGTAGCACATCTGGACCCCTCAAAAGGAAGGTGTGGTAGAGGTAAAGTGTGGGAGAGCACACTAGGTGCAGCCTTGATGGTTTAGAAACTCCCTTTTGTGTCTGGGAAGATTAGTAGAACTGATTCTTCTCACAGGACTTGTTCATCAATAGAGAAGATGGATGACTGACTTACTTCTCAAGTTGCTGACATCTGCTTTCATTTTCTCCTCCTTCTCCTGGTTGCGATCCAGAGAATTTAAGCCTTGCTCCAGGCTCTGCAGTGCTTCCTCAGCTTCCCTCAGCCTCTTCTCCAGATCCATGCGCACTTTCACCTCAGCCTGAGGAAGAGAAAAATAATAAGTATTCCTGAAAAACAACTTGTGAATCAGCAGGACGCTTATGTTATACAAAGTCTGCAAGGGACCTAACAAAACAGATAATGTGGAAAGACAATAATAAAGGAAAACAACAGGAAAGAAAACATACGAAAACACAAAAGTTGTTCCTTATGTTTTCAGACAGAATCTAAACTTGACTGACTTGTTTTAGTAATTCGCTTTGACTCTGACTTCCAGTTTCAATGCTGCCCTTCATTGTATGACCCATGCGGAATCAGAGATGGTATTTCAACACATGAATTTGTGCTTACACAAGTATTTGTAGCTGAGCAAGAAAAGCAGGACATCATTCTGGCTGAGGCAGACTTGAAATAAAAGGCAGTGAATTCCCATATAGGGTTGCACAGTACTTAGAATCAGATAGTTTAGGAAACAGTATACAATAGCAGTTAAATAGAAAACAGTAGTATGAGTGGTAGCTTAGCCTATATGATTAACTAGTACAGCTTAGGTTATCTATTGTCAGTTGGAAGGTTACAGGATAAGAAAATCTTGGGAGGTGCAGAAAGAAAAAAGAATTGCTGTTGTTTGGACCAAAAAAAATTGAGCATCAAACAACGAATAATAAGCATAATTTTACTTTGTTTGGATTAAAATAAAATAGCATGACTAAGTCCAATTACTTTTGCATTTTTGTTGTATACATACATTATGTATGTACAATGTACATACATACATCCTGTGACCCACACACACTGGTATTTTCCATTATTGGAATAATGAAAGAAATGATTGGCACTCTACCTATGTTCTTCTGCTTTTGAACCCAAGGTTACGCAGAAGTTTTCATCTACAGATACCCAAACTGAGATGTTCAGATTGACTCATTGAACATAAGTGAGATAGGGAAAATTTCTGCCCCAGTTTGTAATTTCCATATTAATTTTTCGTTGAAATAATCTATATTCTTGATTGCCCCTACCTCTTCTTTTTACTTCCCCCCTACCCCCCCATCTTGAGCTGATGCTTTCACAGTAACAAATGGAAAGAATCTTACGGAAAAAGTTAATCAGCCATTAGAATAAGAAAATAAATAATAGTGAATAGTGCAACATAGGTATGACATGATAACCTCATGTTTTACCATGATATGAAATACAGTAGAAGACTGGTGACCACAGGATAAAACAAAACAAAACCAAACCAAACCCCAAAAGACCAAGTCTCTCCGCCTTGACAGCAGATGAACTGGAAGGGAAAGGGAGGTAAGTCAGGGCCTATAGACAGTGATTTCTGACATATGTGGGTGATACCTTGAGGTCTCTCTCTGTCTGCTGCTTTTCTGCAGTCAGCTCTGAGAGCGAGTTCTGCAGTGCTTGTGACTGGGAAGAATAAAACTCCCGCTCCTGCTCCAGGGCTCGGGACCGCTCCTCGTTCTCCTTCATCCTAGAGCACAGCACAGCAAAGGAAGATCATCATTCCCATCCTAGCGCAACTCACAGGAAGGAAAGGGCTCGATATCTTCATGGACTGTGCTTAACTACCTGGTTGGTCTCAGCAAAGAGTCACTAAGGGGACAGTTTCCTCAGTACCATCTGTGTTTCACAGCAGTAACACAGGCATTGCTGGAGAAAGAGCCAGGTGGACAATTCTTGAAAGGGATATTCTCAACCCCCCAGAACAGGTCCACGAGCACCAAACACTTCCTGTGGACAAGTCCATGACTGCCAGATAGATTCTTGTGTCTCAGTCTGGATGTGCAGGAGCAGGCCCAAGTGCCCCCAGGTTCAGCTGCCCTGCCTCCCTCTGCCCATCTTCTCTGAAGTGTTTGTAACTTGAACTCCTGCCAGAGGAACCAGATAGGCCTCCAGATTTGTTCTGTGTTGGCAGCCAAAAGAACAAGATGGCCACGTCATTTGTCACAACAGGGCCAGACCAGGATAACATAAGCCTCTTCCTTTTATCACACCCATTAATGAAAACTATGAAGGATCTCATGGGTGCTGGTCTCAGATAAACGGGTGAAAGCTTGGAAGTAATTCTAGTTCTAAGACTGGAAACATCTATCCATGCCCCTTACGATTGTTTTTCATCTGCAAGGGAGGGAGGGATGATTTCTTTTCCTATAACCCCTTTCCCACTGTATGGCATCCTGTTTTGTGCCCCTGACCCTGGCACTAGTTTAAGAGCTCCTGCCTCACTTCACCTCTTTTCTGCCAGGAGTTTCTCCTCCAGAAGTTGCTGCATCTTCTCTTCAATCTGTTGAAGGCTGCAATGCAGCCCCCAGTTGGGGCTTTGCTCTTTGCTGGGGCTGGTTGGAGGTGGGAGCTGGCTCTCATTCTCTTCCAACATCTCCAATGTTCGCTGCTTTTCCACTGAGAGCTCCTTAAGAAAAGCAAACAAAGACTGTGAGTACCAGCCAGGTCTAAAATTTCTGCTCCTGTTCCTGTCTAATTCTTCCCTACTGTGTCCCTCCATCCTTAAATCCATATTCCTCACTCAAGTTAAAAACAATAGTAGCTAAATCTAGCTTTTCCTCCCCACCTGCCTCTCTGAGAGTAAACTTCCACCACAGCCTTTGCTTATGCAAGTGAGTGGGCATTTTGAGGCTCTGTCTTTAGAGTGATGCCAGGGAAAGAAAAGGTTTAACATGCCAGCACTCTGCTTCCTGAATTCCAGCAATGTACCTGATTTTCTGGGAAATATATTCGGTTCTGTGAACAAAGAATGCCTCCCTGCTGCTCTAACTTCCACCATGGCAATAGCTTAGGGAGCTGCAGCTCAAAAATATCAGAAAGCTAACACAGCATCACAGCCACGCCGGCTGGAAAGAGTATCTGGAAGCCTCTAGCCCAGCCTTCTGTCCATAGTAGGTTCATCATCATCATCATCATCATCATCATCAACAAAGATGAGTTCAGGTGTGGCTTTGTATAATTGAATCTTGCATATGTTTAAGGATGAAGATTCTGCAGTTTCTCCCAGTGCCCATTTGACTTGCCCTGTCTGGTGAAAATTTTTTCCCTGACATTCAGCCTGAGCTTCCCAAGCTGCAACTTATAGTTATTATCCCACATTATATCCTCTGGCACCACTGAGAAGAGTTTAGCTCTGCTGAACTCCTCGACACCTCTAGGCCTTTTCTGAAGGGAATTTTGCCCTTCATATCTGCTACTGAATGAACCAGTTAATCTGCACAGACTTTAACTCTGATGATAGTAGATTTGAGATTCATTCCATATGACAGCGTTGCTTTCAGCCCTGCTCACTTCTCAGGGATTCTTCCCAAAGTGCTGTCACCCAGAGGAGAGAAGAGGTCACTCACCTCCAGGGTTTTCTGTAAAGACTGTGTTAGGCTTCGCAGCTCTTTCTTTTCTTCCTCCACTCCTTTAAGGGAGTGGGCTGTGAGCTCTAGCTCCCTAAAGAAGCAAAAACAGTGATAGCTGTTGGAGGGGCCCCCACAAACTGCACTCAGCCTGCACAGGCTGTGGATTTTGAACGCAGGACCTGCTAGCAATAGGCAACAGGGCAGACTTCTGTAAGTAGGTGTATTTCTACCAGAACAGCAGCAGTTTGCAAACCCTACCAAGTTTTCTGAGATGTCATTTAGGGAAAAAAGGAAAAAAAAAAAAAAAAAAAAAAGGACAATGGCAAAACATGGCCTTTTAACATTTAGGGCAAAACATTCGGCTCTTTCCCTTTCTGAATACATTTGTTGTTTGCAGTTTGGATAGTAAAACTCTTAAAAAGACAAAATGATTCTCAGGGAGGCAACTTTCACATCCACCCAGTGTCACTCAGCTGATTCCCAAGCAATTGAGGAAAACCACATTCAGGTGTCTGGAGCCCACATGGCTGGTCAGAAGAGTAAGGAAGCTGCCCCTCTGAAATACTCTTTTTAGCACTTGTCTGTTGTCATGCTACCTAAACTGGGGCCTGCTCATGTCCCAGTCCCCTTGAAAAGAAGATTGCTGGAGATCGCTTAAATACAGAATGAAGCTAAGTTTTATTCTATTGGCCACACAACTGATAGCAAATGTATGTAAACAGATCTCAGCCACTTCTGTTTTGGCCAGTATTGCATTTATCCCCTTCCTGCATATACAAAACATGCGTGTTTACCCACTTTTTTGGTTCACAGCCACACCACCATTCAGTGTGGCAGCTCCTGTCCTTTTCTTGCCCTGCCCGGTGTCCTTCCTTACCGTCTGATTTGTTCCTGTTCCACCCGCAGCTCCCGTACCACCTCTTCAAACCGGTGCTTCTCAGCTTCCAGTACCTGGTTTAGACGCTCAAGTTCCTGGAGACAAGGAGGAGAGGAATGTACCCTGCCAATGCGTTTAAAGTTGGAGTGGCTTCCCTTATGATAATGCCCGTGACTTTGAATCTGCACTAGGCAGACCACCATGTCTGATTTCTCTGGGCAGTTAGAAGGGATAGAAGGTTGGCTAAGGATTTATAGACGTTGAGTATTCCCAGTCAATCTATCAGGCATCTGGGAATCCCAGACATGATCCCTCCACAGATCAGCTGTGCAGCACATGTACAAAATGCCCGAAGTCTCCTGGGAAAGTTGGACTCAAAGTGCACATACCATCTCAGGCATCCACTCGTGCAGACACAGAAAGCCTGGACAGATGTGTGACAGCCCCAACACTGCTGCTCCTGAAGGGCAGCAGCTTTACTAGTCAACCTCACTTCTCATCCCACCTGGATGAGGAAACGCAAACTGCACAATTAGATTTGCACAGTTACACCAGCCAACATGCCCTATCACTGTCTTTGTGCTAACACAGCTACCAGCCAGCTTGATGCAGTAAAAGGGTCTTTTCTCCTAGTGTAGGAGCAGCAGTTGTACCCAGATCAAACAGGGGCATTTTGCTAGCCTGTCAAGTCCCTGGGGACAAAGCACAGCAAGAGTCCCACTCCCAGCCAGATCCCCTGCAGCCATGCAGCCTTAGCCACCATGCAGAACTCCTGCTGCAGGCCCAAGCAGGTCCCTGAACAGCACTGACACCAGGTGAATTCATAATAAGAGTGCTATTCCATGGTGCAGACTCGCAGTTTAAACAAAGTGCTTTCCCAGCACACTGCTCTGAAGTCCTTCAGACCCGTGGCAGGTCAGACCATCACATTTCAGTGAAGTATATGCTCATTCCTTCACTGGTAACAAACCCTGCAAGCTGGCCTGGCCCAATCTGTTCTTTGTGGGCAAAGACGACACTGTGACCAAGCTTTGTAAGAGCAGAGATTTGTCCCAGGGTCTTTGGACAAGAATACTTGCTCCCTGTGTTTGTGGGAGCAAGTTGTGAAGCAGCCTACATCACCAGCATGGGATGTCTCACCATAAGGAGAGAAGTAGGTTAGCCCTAAAGAAGTGGCCTGGCCATCTTTGGACTTCAGCTCTGCAGAAAAGTAAACAGGAAAAACGTAAGCCTGAGAGGCCTCGATAAGCACTGCCGTCTTTTGCCGACCAGGGGTGACAGTCACTGTGGATTAACTGAAGAAGAGAGTATGTGGCAGTCCGCAAGACTGTAACGGGGTGTTCTACATCTGCGCAGTTTTTCCCACTGTATAATAGGATATCCTGTCTGCAAAGTTATGTTGCAATAATATTATAAGGCTGATAAAAAAACTAGTAAAGATTTGGCTCCAATATATGTGAGAATGAGCTAGATTTACAATATTAAGCAAATATAATACAGCTTGGAAAACAGCAATAAGCTTGATAAAACAGGTATGACAGTCACATCTAAGGGGGCACTTCCTTGGGGATTTCCCTAGCTCAATGTTTGTTTTAAGAACCAGCCACGCTGGTTTGTTGCTTCTTGTTTGTCACGATGGGATTTCTACACTAGATCGTGGTTGGTTCTGGGTTGGTTTGTTCGTTGGTTGGTCTGTTCTTTTTGTTTTGTTTCGTTTTACTGTTTATGCAGACAACTTTGTTGCCACAGTCTTTTTGCATCTACCAGATCAAAAGCTTTACATTCATCCCAGTGAATGTGAGCTTAATCTGATCTGCTTTCCCCGGCCTCCTGGAGACATAATCAGTTAAAGGGTGCGAATAGCATGCTCCAACGAAAGTGCCTGGATAGGTGAGCAGGGACACACCTCCAGGGCCCACCCCATGGCATGGCTTTTATTTCTCTGTTCATCCATGGGGAACCCAGAGAGCGGCTGAAGACTCTCCCTCTGCTCCCCAAGCTCCCCCTCCCAAATCCCAGCGTACCCTCAAACCAACAGCTCCTGACTCCCAGCCCCAACACTTGGAAGTTGAAGGGAATTGGTTTATAACACTCACCTCCTTTTGCTCTCTTTGCAGACACAGCTCTTCTGTTTCTTCCATCAGCTTGTCTGCAAACACACACACACGCAAAATGCGAAGAAAAGCAATTTATATCCTGGGAATGTTTATGAGCACGAAGCACTGACTGTTTGAACACACAGCATTCCCTACTGCTCTGTGTGTATCTGTCTGGGAGGCTACAAAGGCTGAAACCACACTAATGGGATAGTCTGTAATCTCTCTCCTGCAAAATAATCAAATAAAGAAAACAATTGCATTACTGTGTACTCTGTCTAAGGTTTCCCCGCAAGGCTTTTAAAGTGTGTTAACAAACTAACTTTCGCCTTCTTCCAGCTGAGCTAGGAAAACATCCTTATCCCCGCTTCACACGTGAGGAAGCGAAGGCGCAGAAAGGTTAAGTGGGTGCACAAGGTGGCACGCTGCTTAGCGGCACCTCATGCAGTTTGGTGCCCCGTCCTTCCCTCCCTGCACGTCAGGCGTCACACGCTCTCCTCCAGCCCCTTGGGACATCACTGCCAGCTCTCTGGCGCTACATTAAGACATCCCAGACACATCCAGCCCTCGCTGCCCCTCAGTGCTCCCTCGTGAGCAGGGATCTCTCACTGCTAGGGCACTAGGGCTGCCAATTTCCCTCCAGAGTCCATGGAAGCCTCCAAAGCATCTCCAAAGCATGCTGAAACTCTGCTGAATGCGTGGGGAGCTGTTGCCCATAGGAACAGAGATCTCACTTTACTAAAACTCACTAGATTTGTTAGATCTTTACTAAATCTTGCTTTAATAAAATCAGTAAGAGAAGAGCTTTGTCTGGAAAGGCAAAAGCTGCTATGGTCCTTGAAGAAACATATGCAGTAGACTGACATATGAGTGATTTACTTTTGATAAGGGAGGTATCTGGGATTTTTATGAAGTTATATGGTAAAAAGCATTGTAATCTGTTAGAGGAAATACGCTTTGAAGCAACAGAAAAAGAGTAGTTTTAACAGAACTAAGGTGTCCTGACCATATGCAGTGTAGTGTTAAGTAAAGACAAAGTTATAATTACATTGTTATTGGGCTATAAATATAAGGGAAGTTATGCTAAGGCAATAGAAGATGGTACTGTCAGTTTATTATGGGGCCACAGATCCCATGAATGGACAAACAGCTTATGGTTTGGAGATTAAAAAAAGGTGTTAAATAATAATTCTTGGGAGCTCTTCCCCACAGTGATGTCTTGAATGCTGTTGCTCTTCTTGTTTCCATTACACTGGTGTTATGAGCAGAGCTTGCTTGTTAAAATTGACTTTGATTTTAGTCATAAAGATGGATAGCTTATATTTGTATTTTTTACCATGCAAACACAAGCTCCTATAATAGCTTTGTGCATGACTATAGAGGAGGATGAACCTGATATATTTAAACAAAACTGACTACAAATACATTAGGTATAGCTACAGAGCCTGAAGAAATCCACCCCCTAAACTTGCTGCCTACCTTGTAGCTGCAGCCAGGACCTGTCACAGGCAGTTGCTCACTTCCATGGAAGACACCTGCCCACCGGCGCCTCCGTTCTAGTGCTTACTCTGTGACCCGACACACCTCCTCTGCGCTGCACGCTAACCCTAAACTGCAACGCTCTGCAGTCCTGGTGCCTGCCCCCACGGCTTGCTCCCTTTAGCAATGTTTCTGTGTTGGAAGCTTCAAAGGAAACCATGTAAGTAATCAAATTTTATGCTATTATCTCTTCCTAAGAGGTTTCCCAGAGTTACGGGCGGCCCCTGAGGAGCACCAGGGTAGGGAAATAGACTGGGACAAGTTCCTCACAGTTCAGCCTAGGGTTTAACTCTCAGTTCTGCCACCTGGCCACCAAGCAAGCACAGACAGACAGGTCACCATAGCGCCTTATGAAGTTGCCTTGCCCATGCTAGATCGGGAGGATGCTGACCTCAAAACTTAACTACAAGAGGGACACAGATCACTGAATATGAGGCTAATAATAAGGGAGAAGCCTCAGAAGTTACAAGGGAATAGACAATAGCTGTCACAGGAAAGTAACCAACTGTGACAATTCACCAGCTATGAATATTCTTGTCACGGACCAAGAACACAGTGAAATATATAATATATATATAGCTCCTATTTGCCATGGAAGGTGCACTCCTCTATTCCTCCATCAGTATGAATTTATCAGACTGTGTCCCTGAGCTCTGCAGTTTGCTCCGTCAGTTGCATAAGAAATGTTTTGGCAAAACTTTCCTATTTGTAATCTTTTCACCCACCTCTCCCGGCCCTCCACTTAGCACTTCTTGTCTCCTTGTAAACTATGGACCATTCCTCCCCACCTCAAATGCAAGCTGATGTATCAGCTCACATGTGTGAATGGCACTGAGATCATTGGTCTGAGCATGCCTCGATACTTAATTATGATCACTGTTAAAAGCGATACTGTATATTGAGGTCACCCTTGATCAGCATAGATGCAGAAATGCAAAAGGCTCTTCAAGATTCCTCCCATGGCCTGATGATTAAGAGTAGGTACCAGGAGCCACTGCTTAAGGTGTCATCAATTGGAAACACCCAAAGGTACTGCTAGTTGGTTTAAAGTAGACGACAGTCCATGCAAAATCACTGTGCTCATCCATGCACCCATCCACCCGTGGGCAAGAAGGATTGTTAGGCAGAGTAATCCCCAAGTTGGGCATAATTTAGGGGACATCGGGATTAAAGAGGCTGCTCTCCCTTGGCTCTTGCAAT
Source organism: Rhea pennata (assembly GCF_028389875.1). NCBI lineage: Eukaryota > Metazoa > Chordata > Aves > Rheiformes > Rheidae > Rhea > Rhea pennata. Next base: position 12,869,455 of record NC_084667.1, on the reverse strand, counting down.
AGGCAGTGTGGGGAGAGACAGCAGGAGCTCCCAAGGCCACCCAAGGTACTGCTATCCAGAGGCTGGCTGTCGAGTAGGCAGCTGGACTAGATGGCCACCTGAGTTTACTTCCAACCTAAATTATTCTGCAACTGTCTGGAGCAACTGTCCTCTCTCCATTTCCCATAGAAAGAGTAGTGGGAAATCAGCCATTTCTGCCAGACACCTCAAATGAGCCAGTATAAATGCTCCTACTTTCAACACAGGCAGCGTGGGCAAATGCAGACAAAGACCAGGCAGAGTAAGATGAAAAACCCAGGGAAGGAAAATCCACATACAAATAGCTGTGATGAGCCTAAGAAATACCAGTCCTGGGCGATTCAGAGTCATACAGGTACCAGCTGTTTGCTTGGCAGGCAGCTGCCTGGGAACTAAAAGCTGAAATATGCACATTCAAATTTCCCAAATGCAACCTTTGTGCCTCCATCAGGAGCTACAGGATTACAACACACTGGCTGAGAGACATACTTTCTTTCATACTCCACACTGATGTCCATCCAAATCCTACCCCGTAACATTCACTCATGTTTTGACTCTCTTTAAAACCTGATTTTCAACTGTTGGCTATTCAAAGCCTTCACCCAGTAAAAATCATCAGCAAAAACTTGTATTTGCTTGGCTTGACCACACCAGCAATTCCAGAAAAGTAAATGGTCATTCTGAGTTTTATGGCTTTTGGAAATAAGATGGTTTCTTACCTAAATACTCCTGTTTCTCCTTGGCCAGCTGAAGTCCTTGGGCTTCCAGGCTCTCTATCATTGCTTCTCCCAGTTGAGCATTCTTCCAGGTCCTAGGCAGAGTGGACACAAAGCAGGCAATAAAAGAAAGCTAAAACTCCTGTAGAAAGAGACAGGGGGACTCGGCCTAAAAATCTACCAAATAATACAAGCACAAAGACTCTCTGTGGGTCCAATGAGTCTCTAAATCTCTCCCCCCCCCCCCCAAAACACACACACAACAAAGAAATTTCCCTGACGCTCAGGAAGGAGATTTTCCAGGAGTGGCACGTCAACACAGGACAGCTATTCAAATATTTCTCCAGTGTTTTAGAGACTGCTGTATTGAGTCTTACAGGTTCTCCAGGCCAGCTCAGCACTCGCGCAGTCACCGGCTGCAACAGGATGTACCTGGAACCTGTTAAATGGGTCCTGACAGACAATTAAAAACCAGATTTTAGGTTTTAACTTGGCCAGCTTCCCATGATGCTTGCCATCTGCCAGCAGCATCTCCCTTCTCCAGCCTTTCCAATATTTTGCTCCATTACAGCCACCCTTACCCTTTAAACATTAACCCTTTGCTGACTTCTTTCCAGAATCTTGCATCTTCAGCTTTCTGATATCCATTATCCATCTACCCTGGAACCAGCTAGGAATCACGTCCCGGCAGAACTAATAAGGCACTAGGATTTGGTGTCTTGCCCTTCACTGTCTGGTAAGTGCATTTCCCTGCCTAAACAATGACAAATCATAGATAAAAGCCAAATGAGTTGCTGGCAAGGAGCGTGCTAAAAAGAGTACCTTGCATGATTGTAGCACCATCAGCCAGAAGATCTCAAAGTCCCTTCCAAACATTATGAAATTAAGCTGCAAAAGTGTTCTGTGGGGTAAATGTCTAATACTGGTCAAGTTGATGGGCAGGACAAGCTTTAATATGAGATTAAATAACCAAGGACAAGGACATCCAAAACAAAAACAGAACCAGAAACAAAGCTTGCTGCTCACCTCTATTCTCGATCCATTAGAAAACAGTCTCTATGCCCATAAAATACAGAAAATGCATACAGGAAGTGCATCCCAGTCTATTTATACAGATGCATATAGGGGAACAGCAATTGCTGCCCAGAATTTTGCCACCTTTGTTTAATCATACAGATCTTTAGGGAGCTTATGAATATTAAATACATGTAAACCTTCCTGTATCAGGCCTTTTTGTGAGCCCCCATATTGTAGTTTTTCATAAAGAACAGTTTAAACTGTAAGCTGACAACCTCCTACAAAACAAATTCAAGGCAGCCCGTACTTTCTCTCTTAAAAACCAGCCAAATACATTAACACAAATTACCCCAAGGACCAGACAGCTCACAATTCCAGCAGCCAAAGCACAGCCTTATGTTCTTTGCAAGCAGATGGGTTTCTTTTCAACTAATGAGAGTCTAGGATATTTCTAAAATGCAGAGAAAATTAGAACTAATTAAAAAGGTGGTGTTTTGCCTGCAGGTAGACATCTTCAACCTGAGTGAGAATGTGTGGGTGTGAGTGTGTGTTTTTCTTGCAATGTGCTCTGCTACAGGATTAATTTAATCCCAGAGAAGCCAAAAGCAAACAGCACAAGTGGGTGTCTTGAACACCAGGGCTGGAAAATTGGAGGAAGGACTGGAAAAGGGCTGGCTCTGTGAAACAGGCAGCCACCCAGGGCTTGCTTCTGAGAACCTTCCCAGGCTGTGCAGCCACCCTCGAGAGATAGATCAACACCCAGGGCAAGAATTTGAGGGACCAAACTTGACACTGATGTAAGCAAGTGCAGCCCTGTGCTGTCCAAGGAAAACCTCGGAATTACTCTTGGGCCCTTCGCTTCTGCAGAGGCCAAGACTGATGGGTGACAGAGCCCTGCCTCGGGCTGTGTTTTCTTGCACTTCATCCTGCAAAACCTGTGCAGCCCCTCACCACAGCACGGGGGTGTGTGTGGGGGGGGTCTAACCCCCTGCTCGCCTTCCCATGAAGCTTCATTTGTCAGCTCTGGGCTGCAGCCCGTATCGCACGATGGAGATAACGGAGTTTGCTCCAGTGCCAGAACCAGGCTCACTGCAAGCAGCGCAGAGATTGGCCTGGGCTGGTTTCCCATGCCCACGATCCTCAGTCTCTACTGCTAGCCCTTCATTCTCCATTGGCCAGCCCTGCACTTAGCTGTTACAAAACAGCGTAGTTACAAGCCACAATTTATCTTCGCACTCTTGCTGCAGCTGGCACAAGTTGAGCTGACCACAGGGACAATATATTCAATCTGCCTGTCCAAGCAAAAGAGCAGGACTGGAGGCATCTCCTTCCCTCTTGGCCAAGTTCAGGATGCGAGAGGCAAGGTAGGGAGGGAGAGAAGCCCCTGACATGGACCTACATGACAAAGGACCCCCCATAACACCCTGTTCCTCATTAATTATAAATGAACATTTCCAGCTTCAGCTGGAATTATCTGAGATAACTCTTTTACCATGCATACATGGGTACCCGTGCTGGTATTACAAGCTAAGATTGCCTGAAAGAGCGAGTTTCTTCTCTACAGTCACAGGAGATAAGATATACTGCAATGTAGCTGAGAAGGGGAGGCCAAAGAGGTTAATGCTTTTAAGTCTTATAGCTGAATACAAGGCCCTACCAACTCTGGAAGTTTCTGCCTAGCTAGGGAAAGTCAAATCCCATTTCTATCTTACCTCTCCCTACATCTGCAGAGACTCAGGAAAAGCCTGCTCTAGTTTTGCATTGACTGTCAGGCTCTTGAAGGCTGAGACACTGTAGGGCTGATGACCTATGAACTGCAATTCTCTCACCCCTCTTCAATAAGCTCGAAATGCTGTGCTACCACTCCTTTGCCTGAGATTTAGCCTGCCTCCTCATTTAGCACTGGAACAGGCTGCCCAGAGAGATTGTGGAGTCTCCTTCTCTGGAGATATCCAAACCCCCCTGGATGCAACCCTGTCTAACATGCTCTAGGTGACCCTGCTTGAGCATGGGGTTGGACTAGATGATCTCCAGAGGTCCCTTCCAGCCTCAATCATTCTGTGATTTCAGGATCAAACTGTCTCAGCAGGCAAATTCTGCTGCTCACACGTGGCCCAAGTGCCCGGGGATCTGGGGAAAAGCAGTCACACCCCATGGGCACATGGCCACCCCAGCACTTGCAGACCACAGCCAAGAGTCATTAGCCATGTGATGAAAAGCCAGTCCAATAGAGGACACTTCATGCCAGTTTTACAGTGTTCAGGTTTAATGGAAGGACAGATCCAAGGGCAAGGAAGGGTCTCACTAGTCTCAGGAAGCCTCTCTGCTTCCCCATAGACCTCCTCGTCACACTTCGTCTTCTTTATTCCTCATACATCTACAGAGCAAATAAAAGGACGTGGGGTCGGCAGCAGGGGAGGAAGGTGCTTACACTTTTCCAGACTCCTGCAGCATCTCCAGCCACTGAGCCTGCTCAAACTCCGATTCAGCTGCTAGAACAATGTTACCCTGGGGAGGGGGAACAAAACAAAACAAAAAACAGGTGAGAGAGGCTGGTGTCTATACATGTTTATTTGTATACAGGATGCAAACTGGACACAGCCATCGGAGCTGGGGCAGGAGGAAAGCCTGCCACAGATTTCCACCTCCCACAGAGGCATCATGTGGGAGAAAATACGACTGAGCCCTACCACACATGACTGCTTGGAGGGAGATTCACACAGAAAATGGCCATGGCAGGAATAAAATGATAGAAAGGGAATCAGTCAGGGCCTGGAAAGAGTTGAGGAGGGTTCTCAAACATCTCTCTGCTAGTCTGCAAATATCGTAAGTCCTGCTGTCAGAAAGAGCTAGTTTCCTTGTTGGTCAAAGCAGGACCAGTAACAAAGCCCTGAGAGGACTGGGGATACCAAACTGCCATTCCTCAGGATGGTCTGCTCAGAGAGGTTTGGTAACAGGATTATCAACAGTGATAAATGTCTTTTTTTTTTTTAATTGAGAAGAAGAAAAGAGTCTACCTACATGAAAGTCTTCATGGGAGATCTTCATGGCATAAGGCATACTGGGTTCTTCTTTGGGTTCCACGATGCAGCCTCCCAGAGGTATGACACCCTGGGGACAAACCAGGGCATATCAGTCAGCAAAACTTACCAAGTGTCACCAGTAGTACCAGATCAGGAACTGAACCTTCACCCTTAGACAGTTCTAGGTCCCTATGGAAATCCCAGGAAGGCTGGGAATTTTACACAGCTCCTGAAAAGCAGAGGCACTCTGCCATCAGGAGACCTTGCTGCAGTATCTGAGAGGGGATAAAGGTAGCTCTCCTCCATTCGGCTTGGAGAGAAGGCTGCTAGCTGGGACATGGAAATGGGAGCTCTTTTATCAAGAAGGAGGTGATCTCCCTATGGGTGCTGACATGGCATCAGCCAGGCAGATTTACGCATGTTAATGAGCAAGTCAATGCCCCACATGCCCAGTGTTGATAGAGGGGCAGCCGGCTGCCCCTAACCAGGCTGGATGAAATTAAAACCTTTGGAAGCACATATGCTTCATCAGCCTCTAGGGACTGCAGGCTACGGAGGGTAAAAGCAGACTCGGAGCAAAGTTATCCTGCAGGAGCTCAAAGGCTACGGAGGCTGCTTCTCGGTGCCGAGCGCGCGCGGATTAGCAGGCAGCGGCTGCACTTGCCTATGAACACAGATAGTTAGGAACAACCAGCGGTCGTCAAAGCAGGAAGCACTGCCACCGGCTTTGGCACCAGCTAGTCTCATAGCCACAACATCAGCCAGAAAGAGAACAACCCTCCCCTCCAGACACTGCTCACCTTGGGGTGGATATTGAAGTATTTATTGCTTTCAAAATTCTTTTTCTCACTCTCAGCATAGTAGAGCAGGAAACTTTCCTTAATGATGAAGAACCTTTAAGAGGGAGACAAGAAATAAAATCCTGCCAGAACAGAGCTCTTGGTTCATCACAGCACAAGAAAATCTCCACCTAACCACAGCTGCTGGCTGAGCAGGAGGGTTTATTATTCCCCTCTACCTCTAAGGAGAGGTGCCTCGCTCATGTTCAAAGTGAAGAGCCAAGTACTTAACGCTGACTACTAAGCTCAAGCACTTTGTGCTTCCAGTTTACCGCAGCACGCCTGCACCACTGTTGAAGACGAGCCATAGTAGCATTTACTCACAGGGGAACTGCACAGTGATCTGTGTCCAAGACAGCATCACAGCCCCAGGGTTTTGGCACCTTGACCTGTTGGTGCTCAGCCTGGACTGCACTGGATTCGACCTATGGGAAAGAGAGCTGCTCCCGTTCTTAAGGGTCTTTTTCATATGGGTTAAAAACAACTAAAATGTTTTTCCAATCCATTCGCTGCCACTCTTTCTTCTCACCCTTTGCCAGCACACAGCCAAAAGACAAGCGTTCCCTCTGCACGCTGAATCATACGACAGGGAGGGTCACAGGATAGCATCTCCGAGTGGCTCTCGAGGCAAAAGATTTGGCATGGTAGCACTCAGGAGCAAAAATAAATTTCAGAGATATTTTTAAGCGAGCTCCTGGCAAAGTTTCCTCTCATTGACCTCTGGAAATACAAAGGAAATTGAATTTTTTGCGATATGCATCACATTAACAGTGTGCCTTGTTCTGCTCAGTTAACCTTAGCTATGCTCTGATGAACACTGTACAGTAGCCACAAAATACCATAACTGCTGTAAACCAAACCTCTAATTTACTGGAGCATGTCCTCAAAATTGTGAGTAAAGGAGCATGCTTTGGATGCTCAGAAGACCCCCAGGTGAATTTTTTTTTGCTTAGAAAATTAAGGTTGTATTTACCCTGTAGGCACTGGAACAGGGGAAAAATATCTGACTCAGCTGAAATTAGGTCTAAATATCAGTAGTACTAAAAAATACCAAAGAGTAGCTTAAAGATGAGGACTAGTCCAGTGGGGAGGTTTCAGAAGAGTGAACGACAGAAAATAGTTTGCACCGTTCTGTACATCTTCTCTGACGTAAGAGAGATTTGGGGAAAAAACTGAAAGGCAATATGGGGAAAGTTTAGAAAGCGTGCCTCTCTACACTGCTGGGTGAGTCACTGTCACGTGGTCCCTTTTACCCAGGACAGATCCTGGAGAGGATACGGCATTTCAGTGAATGATGAGAGCTTCCCCAGGCAGCCCTCCTGCTTCAGGGCAGAGTATCCACCGAGAGCCTTCAGACAAAACTTCTCCAAGCAGCACTTTCCAGCTGCACAGTCTGGGATTTCCTGCACCCTCCTCTGAAGTCTCTGATGTTGCTGCTGTCAGAGATGGGATATGGGCCTAAAGGCCTGATCCAGGTGGGGCAACTCCCATACAAAATCTTTAAGTGGCAGCCATTGAACATTTGCATTTTCACATCTGGAAATCTTCAGAATGTGAAAAAAACACAGCAGCAATTCATCTGGCTAAAGTTTTCCACTTCTGTGCCCATTCATCTATACCTGTCCCTGCTGACTGAGATGGGGAGTAGAAACCAGTTTGCTGTCTCAGCAGGACATTTTCCTCTTGCTTCATACTCCGAGAACATCGTGGTTGGCTGCCCACCTCACTGCTTGTTCCTGAGCGGTCTTGCAAAATCTCTCCGGACAGAACAGCATGGCTCAGTGCAAAAAAAAAAATCAACGTTTAGTGCTGAGCTTATTTAGTTAATAGAGGGTCTGAAGTGAAGCCTGCTCAGTAAGTTATCTGAGCAGGAACACTTGCTACTCACCTTTCACCTACGGGACCCATGTTCCCTTCAGCCGTGGTTAGTGTCCCAGTGCGCTTCCCAGAGGGACCACAGCAACCGCTCCCTCAGCTGGCCTCTCCAGCAGCTGCTGCCCATGCTCCTTCGTGCCTTCACCAGTGCGATGGTGTGCTGATCTCAGCATGTCTGGTGGCTTCAGGACACAGCGTTCAATGTTGTGTCCTGACCAGCCAAAGGAGAGTGAACCAGAATTGCCTGGCACCCACAGCAGAGCCGTGCCCAGTAGATATGCTCACTACACATTTGGGGAGACAGGAGAGCTGCACAAAACTTGCAGTGGTGATGACGTACTGGAAGGCAAAAACACAGCTTCATGCAGTGGAGGCTGTGGGGCAAGCAAAGAAGCTGGCTAATTCATTCCAGATGTCATCCATTTGGTCCAGAAATATCACTGAGATGCAGCAAGGTAGAAGTCCCCTCTTTCAGTGTACTATTTCTAGATCTATTTTTATATCCTTCCATTGATATTACACTCAATTAGAACTGAAGTTAAAAGTCTTAACTGGCCCCAACATGCTGGCATGGCCTGCGACCCCAAGCACAGGATGACTACTCTTTCCATGCTACTGTGAAAAGTAGCACAAACAGGCAGTTGGACCGTCCCTGTGGCACAATATGCTCTCCCTGCGGTGGCAACCACCATCTCAAACCTCTTACTAGGGTCACAGGCTGAGACCAGAACAGCTGCCTCATGACAGTGGGCAGGGAAGCCAAGGAGCATCCCAGAGAAGGTGCAGGGCTGAACTGTTCCCACAGCTTTAAGACACCGTCAGACAAAGCCCACTTAGCACATCGGACAACCCTGTGGTGCACACAGGGCGGATCCATGTAGGTTCTACCCCGTGTAAGACAAGAGTTGGTATTTTCCAGTATATCTGCATTAATAGAAAATGCAGCCACATCTCCTGTGGCAGCCTCAGAGCTGGTCCCACGGGAGTCACTCAGTCTCCATAAACTGGTGTCACTTAACATCTGTTCAAGGCATCAGAGAGATCCCCAAAGAGCAGACAGGGCTTGTTCCCAACCCCTCCTGTCCACTCTGTTTCTGTGAATGGTGCCTTCTTGTTTCATTTCTTCTCCCATCTCTTGTCATTAATTCAACAGTAAAGTCTTCACATGAGCAGTTGTGCCTTCACTATGTTTCTAGCACCTAGTTCAACACAGATGAGGACTTGACTTCTTACTGGAAACTCATAGCTCATCTGCCTGATAAGCATAAAAACAACATCTTTAATCAACAGATCCTCCTTTTCCCATAGACTGTGCGGGGACCAGTAGGTCAGCCAGTGAACCAGACACTCAGCAGAAATAAGAAACTGAGGAATACAAAAAATGACACACAAACTGCAGAAAGTCTGTTATTGATTTCAACAGTCCTTTCAGCCAGAACAACCTCAGAAACATTTGCAAGACAAGTAAACATTCTGATCTTTGAATAGATATGATTGTTAATCTAAATGAACAACTTTAAATCCAGGCTCTGCAGTTTATTTACTTTCTGGCTGGTCAGTGCTCCTGAAAATCCCCACGCTTTAGATTATGTTCCAGTGAAAAAGCAAGAGAGAAACAAGAAGAAAAGATAGTACTGATCTCTGAGAATTGTTGTGCTTCTGGTAGATTAATGAAATTTTGTATCTCTGACCTCACAGACATGGAGAGAATCTGTAGGCATTTGGAATGGAAATATACAAAATAGAGTGAAAATAATAAATAATAAGAAAAAAAACTTCTGCAATCAAATAATGAAGGAATAACACTGAAAATCTGGTTAGTTGTTGGGTGTGTCCTTGTATTTACACTCATACCATATTCCCTCGTCTGTCCTTACCTAAGGGGCTACACTTAAGCAATAAGATTACCACTTTATAACTTCAACTTTTGGGATGAAATCTCCCTATAACGATTCAAGAACAATCAAAGCAGCACAACATGTAGAGAGATGAAGGGAGGAGAGCAGAAGAAACCACAAGACTCGAGAGCAAGCTGGTGAGGAACCTGGAGTAATGCCCAGGTCAGCAGGAGCAGGAAAGGCTAAGAGGAGGAACAAGGAGAGAGACCCAAGGAAGATTTGGGACTGAAATGCTGGAAACAAGGAGCACGTGTGAGAATTAGGCATAGGCATGCCAGGAAAAGAAGAGGTAATGCTGGAAACAAGAGAGGGGAAAAATTTGAATAGCAAAGCAAGCAATTCAGGAAGAAAAAAAAAGGGGGGGGGGGGAGAGAGAGAAAAACAGAGCAGCACTTAAAAAGCCAGGAGAGCACTAGTATGGTGAGAAAGGAGGGAAGATACTGGCAGAGCTCAGCACACTTTGAGCAAGCAGCACAACGGATACAAGAGCTATTTGTGCATGGCCCACCCCGCTGGGCTATCCATCCCATCATTAGACCCCATGCTGCACGTATCCAACAAACCTGTTTCTTAAATCCACACCACAGCTCAAGGTTGGGGGGGGGGTGATGCTTATACCCACGCTACCCACATTTTTATTGCCTATTTTCCTCATTTTACAGCCCTGTCATTGAAGTCACCACAAACAGGCCAGCTTTACTGTTGAAGAACAACAAGCCTGAAATGAACTCAGAAGCAAATGCCTGTTACGGCACACAACCAGCGCTGGGCTTACGCTGACACCAGAGCTGCTGCATAACCCCAGATCCAGCTGAGGGAGGACTCCAGCCTGGAGCTGCTGCGGCTGACCCAGCCACACAGCCACTCTACCCTGTGTCTGGCCACTCAAGGAACCACTCTCTGCTCCCTGGGGGCTTCCCAGAGCTTCTCCTTCCCCATCTCAGCTCCCTAGAGAGCTCATCCATCTTGATTTATGTCTCTACTACATGACAATCGTGGCACTTCATAGCATCAGGTAGGTTGGTCCTTCATGCTGCAGCTGTTCTTAAGAAACCACTAAAACCACATTGGAATTAAACAGAATAGAGGAACAGTAACAGTGACATGATACTAAGCCAGAGATGTGATCTGCCAGGATTAGACACAGCAGCTTCATATTGGACAAGTGGAGATACCTGTTCTTTGGGGATAAAGTGCTTTATTTCTGTCACAGATAGCTAACGAGATTAATTAGCTAATCTTTGTAAAACTTTTTGAAGCGACAATGGCCCATGTTGAGTGTTTACATTGTACAACTGCAGCATTCCCACTGGTCCTTCAGTCTAACGGTGATTTTCTGGGCACCACTCCAGGAGCACGCACAGCAAATCCCAGCCGCTAGATCAGCCCAGTTCTCTCACCCTAGGGACAGCTCAGGAAAACTATGAGAAAAATGAGCTTTATCAGCAGATCTGCTCAGAGACTGCAGTATCTGTCACCCTCTGATGCCAGTTTCAAGCTTTCCTGACCATCTTCTGTCCTGGCACCTTGCAGCTGGAGAAGCTCACAGCATGAGCTGGAACCAGAAAGCAGTGGATGCTGCCTGGCCACAACAAGCCAAATGGGGAGCCTACAAGGGAGGGAGGGAAGCAACACAGTCTGTTTGCCTGAGAGTGGGGCATAGCTTTGGGGTGAGGGCAGGACCATATTCAAGGACAGAGAATGCAGCTTTCCAAAGCTGCTCCAGCAGTAACCCAAGCTTAGACTGCACTGGTCTTGCACCATTTTTTGAAAGATGGTTGTCTCTCTCTTCAAAGGATATTACTTCATATAGAAAGAAGAATTTATTAAATGAAGGAAGAGAACTTCTCTTGGAAAGACAGGGTCCTGCTAATGGCATTTCTAAATAACGCTCCAAAATGCAGCATGTTCAGATATCAGTCTTGAGAGAAACGCAGCCATCTCCGTCCAGTGCCAGAAACACCCACCACACTCTTGGTCAGTGCCTGAGGCAGCCCACAAAAGCTTAGTTGGCAGAACAGATCATTTTGTGAGCAAGGGAAAGGACTGAAAGTGCTCCAAACACAACTGCTTCACCTCAAGTGTTGTGGTCCTCATAGATGCCATCACACCCCAGCCTGTCTAAAACCAAGCCGGTTAAATAGGACCAGGCCAGTAAGGATGATGCGTCTCTAACAGCCACGCAGACTCGTCCACGTGACTGATGTGATCGATCCTCCTGTTATGTGCTCTCGTCTCTCCCTTAGCTTGGGCAGACTTTTCTTAGGGCAGGGAGTGCTTCTATTTTCTAAGTTCTTCCTCGTTTAAGATGCTACTCCTAAATACTAAAGATGCAAAAAGTAGTAATCCAAGATTAGGACAAAACCTACATTGCTTGGGAGATCAGATCCTTACTTGTACCTAAGAATAGTCATTTTTTGCTTAATTTACCTGGAGTGGGAAATATCTCTTCTACTTTCCATAAAATAATGCATTTGACCAGCTGTGTCATGCTTGGCATGGGAGTGGGGGGTGGCGAAAGGATGGATTGCTCCTTATCCACCCCATAATGACTGATCTATAATAATATGCAAAATTTTTGATATTACAGCAAATCCTTTCTGCCTCATCCCTTCCCTCCACTCCCCCCAACAAATCACTGGTTTCAGAGGGAACTGATGAGTTTCAGCAAATACTCGAGAGCTTCCTCCTTCAGCAGCAGTCAGAAGCACAAGAGCCAAACACCCACTACGTGTCCTAAGACGTAACGTGTCAGAAAAGCAGCACCCTGCAGTCAGCACCAATGTGCACAGACACAGATGCAGTCTGGCAAGACCTAGAGGCCACCGTGTCTACCAGTCTGTTGGCTTTCAAGAGCCCAGAGGGTTCAGGGCTAAAAGCTGAAGTTGCAGAACAGCCTATAAATACATAATTTATATACAGACACACGCGTGTGTATTTGTGCATGTATATATACATATATGTATGTATACACACATGCACACACACATATAGATATGTGCAGTGACACCCCGATGTAGCTTAAGGCCTTCTCCAGCCTCTCACAACAGTAAGTCCAGAGGGTGCTGTCGCTCGTGCACACTGCCAGTCCCATGTTCATGCCTCCACTCACTTTACTGACAGAATCAACCCATTTTTGCCTTGGCACCAGCTGTCCCTCTCCTCTTTGTTTCTCCTCTTCCCCAGTCGTCTTAATCCTGAAACCCCTTCCTTCCCAGCCCTACATTTTCCCCATACCTATCTCCCACTTTCCCCATTCCCCTGGGCTCTCCTTTGCTTTGGTTGCAGCTATGTTCATCTCTGCCCCACGGTCACCTCCCCCACCTCTTTCCACTAAAATATTTACAACTTGCTGAAGACAGGGGTGACTTCTAGGAATAGAACAGCACTAAATAAATAATAACATAGAAAGAGCAGAGCTGGGCCATTTGCCTGTAAGACATTTTGATGAGGAAGAAGAGAGCCTTTTAAGAATGCAATTTCCACGGAGGACACCTTCCCCTCTGTTATTCTGTCCACTTTTTTTCAGTAACATAGTCATACTAGTTTCCAGACATAATTTATTTAAACATGAGTGCTTCTGAGCTGAGTAGGGAACATCAGCACAAATTCTCTTCTTGGGGGGAGGTGGGGGAAGGCCACCATTAACAGGAAAAAAAAAAAAAAAAAAAAAAAAGGAACAGTACAGAATACAACCTGCAAACAGGTCAAAGATGGCAACAAAACCACTTCCCAAGCAGCATCTAACTGTTTTCCAGGCTACACTAACTCCATCGATTTAGATGGAAAGCACTGTGGTTGCTACGCAGAGCTGGCTTGGGAAAGCTGGATTCACAGCTGGGTTTGATTCCTCATGGCTACACTGCAGACAGCAGCTTAAAGGTACCCACGAAAGAGGCAACAGCACATTGTTCACGTGCAGGTTGCTTTAGTCTTCTGAAAAGCCTTGAGATAGGCTTTCTTACAATGGCTATACTACTTCCCAGCTCCAGAGCTAGCTCAGGCTTCCTATACTGAGTTATTTTAATTACTCATCTGTGCCTTTTCCCAGTGGAAATGTTGGAAAAAAAGAAACAACATTGCTTTGCTTTTTTTGGTGTGTTTTTTCATCTGCAGATATCAATACCAGCAAAGGCAGGTTAGCACCACTTCCATAGTAAATGTTGGCTCACAAAATCTCTCTCTGACAGTGGCAGAGTGAAAATACAAGTCCTGAGGCTGAATCATTTGTCAGTGACATCTGTCAGCAGTGACACTTCTCTGCCTCCCAAGGAGGCCGGAAGGCTTAACCCCATCACAAACCCCAACCGAGCGATGAGAAAGAGCCGTAACACGCTTCCGTGAAAGCACCCGTGTCCCATCGTTTGGCAATCATGGAAAAACTTTTCTGAGACATTCAGTGAACCTCATACAGAAATTACACTAACTTGAAATCTCAAAGCAGCCTGTTACTTTAGTCTTACAGAACATACTTCTGCCCTTGATGTTATGGTAGCAAATGGTTTTAACCCTCAAGCTTCCCTGCTGCAGTTATGCAACGTGTTGGCAGTTTACAACTTCCTGGCACAAGATGGGAGCAAATTCAGAGCAGCCTTCACCCCAGGGAAGGGACTCTGCCTTGGCTGTGCACAGTTCACCCCGATGCCACGCAGCGAGGGCGAACCGAAGCTGCTCCGCAAACTGCTGCAGACTGTACACACGCGCACACACGCTCTCCCACGCGCGCAGTCGGTTCAACCTAACCATCTCACAGTCAAAAAAACTCAAAGAACTTTAACATGCTTTAACAAACAGAGTCAAGCAATTTAGGAGCAAAATTATAGAGCTGATGCTCCTTCTTCCGCGCAACAGTTGCAGGGTGATTATCCAGGGGAGGCAGCTAGTCTCTGTTCCCACCCTGAAGTGGGCAAAGCGCAGGGACCAGGTGGATACAGAAGAAAGTAAACTGGGCAGCAATGTGTATAAAGCAGATGCAGACCAGCAGGGAAGCTATGCCCAAAGCTTCACGCCACATCTCTGCCTGGCTAGTTGCACTCAGAAAGAGTCTGAATGCTCATAACGCACCCCAGCATCCCTTATCAACTGCAACTTACCTCTTGGACCATTTGGCTGACTGCCTCCCAAAGGGTCTCTTCCAGAGCACTCCGTAGAGCTGCACTTTGGTGCTGATGTCCAGAGCATCTGAATCTGCCTGTTCCATGGATGGAGAAGGGGATACAGAGTTGGATTTTGAAGCAAACATTATAGCCGGATTTGGTCCTAATTCTCCCCCTCTGCTTGGCGGCTCAGGGAATCCGATTAAACGCAATGAACCAGGAGGTTGTAACCAGCCACTCCGAACGGCAGACAGAGAGACTGGGCTATGATTTGAATCAATAACTTGGCTGCTCAGCACTCGGTCAATAATTCTCTCCCTGATGCACAGACGAGAGTTTCCTCATTGCGTATTACTTCCTGATGCATTAAAGACAGAACACATCCCAGCCCAGGAGAGAGAGGACTGATGAGAGCCAGAGATCAGGAATACAGAAAGACAGAGAGAGCTCACTGGAGAGAGCTCTCAGCAATAACAAAGTAAGCCAAAATACCTCTGCACCAGAGTGAGCTTGGAAGGTTACTTCACTCGACATTGCAGCACCCCAGATAGAAGTCAGTGTGCGATGGTCTTTTTGCTGTCAAGCATCTCTAACTGCAACACAAAACCCAAAATCTTCTGCTTGGAGACAGGTTCTTCTCATAGATCCCAAGGGAAGGGGGAGTAGAGCGAGTGGGAGCCAGTGAATTCGATCAGATTGCCTCTGCCATCAGGAGGATTTTTCTATGCCAATCTGGCACTGCCCAGCTCAGGCAGAGTTCACGTGGCTGCTGGGTCTGCACTGGGCAGTGTCCACACCACATGTCTTGCTCATCCTTAAAGGGCTATTGCTGATCACAGAGTCAGCTAATAAAAATTCTGCCTCTGTGCCTTTCTGCATCTTGGAGCTGTGGCAAGGGCAGCCCCTGCACTGCCTCTTAGGTATCAGCTTTTTCTTGGCCACAAAAGAGGGGCATGCAAATGCCACACGGCTCAGGTGAGCCTCCAGTCATCTCCTGTTCATGCAACAAGCTTTTTGTTCTGGTTCCCAAACTCTCTGCCCCTCTCCTGAAACCCTCCCTCCCTTCAGATACACACAGTCCTCCAGAAAAACTCCTGTCTTTTGTAACACTCCCAGGAAAGCAGATTATCATCATATTGTTCCTTCCTGCATCCTGCCTTTCCTGTAGCTGCCTCTAATATTAGAACTTGTGGAAGAACTGCCTGCATCGTATCTGGTATGGCATTGGGGATTTGGGGTATCATATATAAACGCAAGTACATGCATGCTGTGAGGCATCTGCTCCTGTTCTGGCCTGTGCCATCCTCTTCGTATTCACGTTGATACTGTAATTGCTAAATACGGCAGCCTTTCCCAAGGCAGTTCATCCAGATATTCAGGAACGACACCTTGCAGATCAGCAGTCCTTTCTCATTCCCAGAGGTTAAAACCCGGGACGTGCCATAGGATAAATCCTAACACTGGACACAGGCCCAGTTAGCTTTGCATAGTCGCAGGCAACGGAAGCATCTTAACAGAGGAAGAGCAGTCTGTCTGCCTCAATCTCACAGGCTGTATTTGATGTTAGAGACACAGATATGGGTTCATGATAAAAAAAAAAGTCACTGTTGATTGCTAGGTAAGTGTCAGCAAACTCAATGTTTTGTTACTTCATCTCACCCTGGGTTTGACTGGCGTTTTGGTCCCAGAGAGGACATGCCTTGAGTAGCACTGAGGACCATCTCAGAATGACATTAAGGGATAAAGTGGAGAAGAGGGGAGAGCAGGAGGTACTGCCTCCATCTCGCCTGGACCCCAGCTCTTGAATGCACCACTGTCTTGCAGTAGAGAAGTATAAATGTTGTAGTGACTGCCACAGACTTTGCACTGGAAGGGGAAAAGAAAAAAAAAAAAAAAAAAAAAAAAGTAGCGCTCAACCAGGGTTACAGGAGAGCAAAAAATTTCCCTGGTATCATATTGCTCAAAGGATAAAAAGAAGATTCTGGACCCCGAAGTATCATGTTAATTTATAAATGCACAGTGAAAAGGCGTAAAACTCCCGCGTAAGGATTATCCCCATTGTACTGCACTGCTGACGGCAAGAGTTGATAGCCGTGACCCACAGCGAGGAAAAGCAGGTTTTCATCCTTTTCTTCTTTATTTTAGACTATTATTTTTATCTTAAGATGACTAAGAGAAAAAGACATCTCTGGCTTAGAGCACTGGAACACAGGTATGGTCTCTTCTGGAGATCTTCAGGACACGGAGGGAAAGGAAGAGGAACAGTAAATTCTTTACAATAAGCAGTGTACAGGGAGAGGGAAAAAAAGCAACTTGCTTTTGTCGAGTGTTTGAAAGAGTTAAAGTGGGCACGAGCTAACAATTCTGGGGCAAATTCTGTAAGTGCTGGTGTCTGGGGCATAGTAATAACAGTGGGATATTGGCATTTCCATTATGCACATATATGATTATACTGAGGGGCTGCTTGAAGAAAAAAGCAGGAAAACACTAGATCTACGAAATTTTTCTCTCTCACTCACAGAAGAACACCAAATAAGTACCAGCTTAGAGGTTCCTCAGTGTTGTTTCTGTCAGATATAAAGCCTATTTCTACTGGCCAGGAGCTTCAAGATTGAAAGAGTAACATTATAAAACACTTTCAAGAGAAAAGGGTCAGCCATAAGGTGAGAGAAGGGTCCTGCAGAAGTGCCTTTTCTCCAGTTCCTGGAGACAGAAATTCCTAAGGAAGCACAGACAAACCAGTAGACTACTTTTTTTTTTTTTTTTTTTTTTTTTTTTTTTTTTTTTTGGCACTGTAAGATCTTGGCAAAACCTGTCAGCCTACAGGCACAGAGACCTGTATTTAGAGATTAATCTGGATTCAAAGAGGGAATTCATCATTTAATAGGAGGGAAGATGGGAGATCTGAGTGTATAGCATTTAGCAAGATAACTATCTGATGCAAGTGAAAAAAAAAAAGGCAAACATAGTCATGGTCTGCACTGGAGGCAGGGGAAGATGTAAACCACTGCACCAGGCCCACAGGAGATCCCATCTATACAGCTCTGGCTGCATATGTCCAAGAAAAACTTAGCCTTGAAGAGGTACAAAGGAGAATACGAAGGATGATCATAGGCATAGTTAACCTACAGTATGACTAGGCTAGAAGGAGGTGGTTTAAGCCTGATAAAGTGAAAGCTGAGAGAAAAACTTCCCCCCCCACAAGAGTTTCCCCCCCCCCGAATTGGTGAAGCGTAATTCTTGCAACAACCCACATGGTCCTAACCTGACCATGAATAGAGGAGAACAGCATAACCATCACAGTGGGAGAAGCAGAGGCAAAAAGTCATTTCTTCTGATATGTGGTCAGATCTGTTACACCACACAGCAGCTTGAGGGGGCTGCACCTTCCAGGCCTACCAGTTAAGCTTAACCCTCTTTCCCCAGAGCACTTTTGTTCTAGAATCATTTCACATTTCTAGGTGGATGTTTCAGTCCTGATGGCTCCTTATGGGAGGGCAGAGCAGCAGGTCCCAGTGGAAAAAAAAAAAAAAAAAAAATCACTGGAGCTCTACTCCAAAAACCTCCCTGTTGAGACAGGTCATACTGCTATGAGAATTACTTTGCTAGTATGTTGTCCCTTTTTTTTGCTACACATGATGCAGCCTTGCTCAAACAGCTCTGATGCAAACACCAGTGCAAGCTGACACAGAAGCACTGTCATAGGCCACCCTTCTGCTGGAGATGCTTTTCAGCTTAAGGATAAGCACACTGGAGAACTGGAACCAATAAAGATGCCAATAGGCTTCACTGCTGTTTTCAACCAGAGAACCTTTAGCAATCATGGGACTTATTTGCAGGTACTTGGAGCAACGCTGAGTAGTAGTAAAAAATAGCCTAGGTAAACTTTCATTTATGACATATCATTCTAGCAAAGATTAAAATGTCACATGTATCAAAATGACGCTTCATCTTTCCACATATAGTTGTGTGCAAAGGCTATTCTAAACAGAGCAAAAGCGACTACCGCCTATTCACATCTAATGTGACGCATTGATTGACTCTGATTCTTCTGTACAACTAAAATTATGTCAGATAGGCAGAATCTCAGAGCTGTCCTGCAGAGCTCAAAGAAAAGAGTTATCCAGCAAGTGGCCATTAGAGTAAAGAGACTTCCGTAGATTTATAACCTCCTTTGACACCATCCCTTAGTCAAAAAATCAGAGTCTCAGCAGCATGGTCCAGACAAAGCCCTCCACAAATCCCTCCCACCCAAACCAATACAGATCCATCCTCACCAGCCCATAATTTACCTTAATTCAACTATCAGATATTTCTTTCCCGTGGACAGAGCATCATTTCAAGAGACTTACAGGAAGTCAGAAAATAAGATGTCAATTTATTGCTTACTTAAGTAAAGGGATTTGATAGAAAGTAGCCAGCCAACTGCTTCCTGGGCAGACAGGACTCCCAGCCTGGCTTTTTGGAGGTGACTTGCTCAGGGATTAGCCCCAAGGTCAATGGTCATGTTTCACAGCCTCTACAGAGATCGCTTCTTTTTTTGGATCCTAGTAAAAGGCTTCTTCCAGAGATGACTTATTCACTCCAGTAAATACTAAAAACTGAACAAAATTAAAAAAAATAGAAAAAAAAGCATTTCCAGTAAACAATTTTTTTAAGGGCCATAGCACTCCTGCAATACACCAGATTTTCTCCATTAAGCCTGAACACCGTAAGTTTATCACATGGCCATTATAAAGAGAAAACGCTACTAAAACAGCTAATTTATGGTGGTTCCAACCAGCACCTTGTCCAACAGCAATAAACAAACATAGCCTGGTTGGCTTGTTTTATTTTTGTTTGCTCGCTTTGTTTTTCTTAAATCATCATCCGAGCAGCACACACTCCCTTGCCCTCTTCCCTGGGGAAGGACAGTGCCGCATGGTGTGCGAGGCGGCTTCTGCAGAAACTGTTCCACTTCTCAGGCAGCTCTGCCCACGCTCTCCACGCGCGAGGCCGAGAGGTGCGCTACGAAGCACGAACAAGCCTTCCCCAGCAGGTCCAAAGCAGGGTTCAAAGCTGTTCTGCCTGGTGTTCATACCACCTGCATTTCTAGTTTCTCTTTCCTGGGCCATTCCATCTTACCCGTGTTTTAGCCACTTGTGACTAATACCATCCAATTCAATCCCGGTATTACAGTAGCAACGGTAAAAAATTAAAGAGGAAATGCTTTGAAGACGTTACACAGCTCAATAGTGATCGTTTAGCAAGCTCTGCTGGAAGTTTTCTGCAGAGAAAATATACAAGTCACACCAATGACATTTACATGTGTATGTATATGCTACATAAGTAGCATGGGGTACATAAAGCCCAGCAATTTTTAGAGGTTTTCATGACCATTGTGCTCTCTGAACAGAAACAAGCTAGATATTCAGAGCAGTTATTCTCAGGGACAGCACAGTTTTGAAGGCATAACCACTTATTTAACCAGTTAATTTTCAGCACCAAAAAAACCCCAGAAAAACAAAAACAAAAAAACAAACAAAAAAAACCCCTTGCCTTCATGATGAGGGCACCAAAGCAGGGTTTGGCACATCTGGACAGTGTTTCCATCCATGCCAGAATCTCCCTATCTGATTCGAGCCATGTAACTTGATTTCTCTCTGCCGTAGTTCCTCCCCTATGGAAATGGTGCTAACATCCAGAACAGCACAAGAACACACATACCACATCCAGTACGCTAGCTCGGATATGACAGCCAAAAAATCCTGCAAGTGAGGGTTTTGTTAGAATTTGTTTGGCAAGTGAATGTTTAATCACTATATATTATTGCAGGGAGACAACCAAAGCAGCATCAACATTTTTAAGATCTGACAAAACAGCCCAACAGCCAGCTGGACGCATTGAGATTCAGAGCCGACGGCTGCCCACTCTGAGCGAGTACTTTCTTCAGCTGTTCCAACACAAGTCAAGAGATCAGAACCCTCCCTCCAAGTTTCTAAAACAGGGTTAGCTTCAGGGCTACTTTATACAAGGCATTTCTCCACTGGAAAAATTTAGACATTGACTGCAATTCACTAATTTTCCACCTATGTTGTTCCATCCAGTCTAGTATTCCACAGAGGGAAAGAAGTCATAGGGTTAACTTTTATATAAAATAAATAGATATCTAGAAAACAAGATTGACTAAACCATGTTTTTATTTAATCTAAATACCATAGAAATGTCCTACACACACACACAAAAAAAAATCCATAATTGCTCTTACATACACATTCAACATTCACTTACCTGCACCATTGGTATTGCCATTGAAGCCAAGGCCTTAGAAAGCTAGGGATGCTCTGAGTTAGGACTTCATCCAGAACTGGAAATGGCAAGGACCAAAATGCTTACGTTCTTCATATCCTCCACTAACACATCCTACTACGTGCTCCAGGCCCAACGCGCTGCAGCCTCCGCTTCTTTCGTAAATGTGTAAACGCTCTCTGCTTGCTGGCTTTCTTCACAGCTAGTCAGTGCAAGCTCAGTGCTTGTGCTGCACGTGCACATAGCACAGAAACAAGATCACACTTCTTGCCACCCTTTCTACGTTCTCAAGTGGGGATCCGACCACAGAGGAAGGAGGGCTACCAGCACGAGACACGACAAGACTGTTGCAAACTATGTGCTAAGGAGAACCCTCAGCCAGCTGAAAGTCTAAATCACCTGGCAGGAAGGACCCTCTGCAGTGAGACATACTGACAAACAGTGTTTGGAGATAAGGCCTCGCTGTTACCGCAGTCCCGCATACAGCTTTCGCAGAAGGGGAAAAAAGAAAAGTCTGACTGAGGAGCAGGAATTTGTTGCAGCGCACACGACTGCAGGGATAAGCAAGGCAAATTTCCCAGGTTTAGCATTCCATGCGCACATGAAACATCTACACAGAGTAGATGCCAGAAAGCACAGTTTTGCTCAAAATCAGCTGTTCCTCAGTTTTTCCGTCAAAAAGCAAAAGTGAAGCACGGGAAATCCACTCTAGTCCTAAAATGGGACTCTGCTCATAGCCTAACCATCTGGAGGCAAAGTTCACCTAAGAGGTGCTACGCGAAAGGTCATTCAAGTTAGCATTTTATTCAAATTAGCATTCTAATTAGCAAAGAGGTTTTTAGCAGCACTCTTCAGTCCTGAGTGCAGACACTCAGCTAGCACCCAGTATAACAAGAGAGCACCTCCTTTAAGGTATTTCTTCAGGCAGCAGAAGCATATTAATTCCCACAGATTCCAACACAAGCTATAATTGTATACTCTAAAGTAATCGCCACTCGAGACACTGACTGGCCATACATACAGAGCAAGTACAGAATGAGCATCTTCTCCCTTTTAATAGTTTCATCTTGGCTTTCAGATTTCCTAAATACTGCAGGGGCTTGGTGTCATTAATCATAACACAGCTTACTTTTCATTAGCTCTATTTTCTGAATGAGGCTTTTTTCCTATCCCACCATCCACTGTAATGGCTAGTTAACCTCTAGACGTTTTAGATAACAGAGGAAAAAATGCTATGATAAAAAGGGTTGAAATGTTCTGCAATTCTGCCTGGAGCGATGCTGGGATAAGCCTTGCACATATCAGTAGAAGAATGGTTTAATTTGTAAGCTGGAACAATAGATGACAGCTCCTCCTAGTCTTGCTGCTGTCCTCATCCCCAGCAGGGAGTCTCTGATAAAAATGCTGATGAGAAACCTTTTTTCTTTTTCTTTTTTTTTTTTTTTTTCCCTTTTCTTTCTGAATACAGGCACACTCACCATCATCGAGACACCTGCAACAGCACAGCTGCTTAGTGTTTAAGCTTTCAAAAGTAACTCTTGTAACAGAAATGCACCCAAAGGCACCTCTTCCTTCCTCACGTCTCTGCAAGGGTTTACACCAGACTGCAGTGGTTGTCTCCAATTACCCAGACAACAATTTTATTAAACACATTAAGAGTACATTAAAAACTCCATGATGTTTCATAATCTTTAAAGTTGAACTGTAGTTGCCAAAAAGAAGAGCCTATCCGGCAAAGCACTAGCTTCTTATTTCTATTGCCTTATATTTGTTTCCACCAGCTACATTAGCAACATTTTGCCATTCATTTTGGTTCTCCCACAGACTTGTATAAATTAATCAGTCTCCTGTAATTAAGCCAGCATAAAGTGATGGCACTTCTTCCTAACCACATATGGTTAACCACATGAGGTATGGGGGGCGGGGGAGGGGGTGTCAGCAACCATAAACAAATTAGCTGAGAAGACTGCTTATTGCTTGAGGGAAACAGTTAAAATATGGTAACTGTTGAAATTACATGATCTTAAGTAAGTCTTGATTTAGCAGCTGGAGCAGAAAAATCCTTTTGTTACTGGGTTTCTCAGAAGAGATACCCTTGATGGAGGTGATTTAACAGGGGGCACTGAAGATACTCTGCTTGGGGAATGCATACAGAGAGCCCTACTCTGCCCCTGCTCCACAGCATCATTCCACTTTGTTTTTATGATATTCTACAGCTAGAACCCAATCCTGTTTATAGGGCAGCTGGAGGGTATGGGGAGCAAAAGGAGGTACAAAACCCAAGATCAGCCAACACCTTACTTACCAGTTCTTAAAGACTGGCTACAATCAGTGACAGCTATTTAATTAGTGCCTTCCCAAACTGGGCTGAAGAATTTGGGGCAAATCAGGTGCTGTTCATATTATTTGGGAGGTGCAGATGAGTCCTTAATCTCTGCAAGCTACTTAAGGCATTGCCTCACTCTAGCTTGCTTTAAACCATTAATGTTTCCTGGAGTGGTCTAGCTGACAGTTTCTGGAATTTTATCAGAGTGATACACTTTCTTGTGAAACCTACTTCACCAGGGGCTCTATTCTGAAAAGCATATGCAGTTGTCACTTTAGGGACCATCATGTGACCATCCTGTTTTGTAGTTAATGCAAGGATCCTGACTCAGATTTGCATCCTTGCACTAAATCCTGGCAGCAGTCATGGGATACTGCAGAGTTGTAAAAATTAAATCTTTTCTTACAGCCCACAGAAGTATACACACATCAGGACACAAGCTAGGACTAGCATCCACTTCAGTGAAAGGCCAACACTGGCTTTTACGTAGTATTTACTCATTAAAATTATTCAGTAATGTGTGCCCTTCATATATGTTTTGAAATGTTAACTTTAAGTTTGCTAAATTAAGATTTCAGCAGTGGTTAAAGTTACATTTTTTTTTCCAAATAAAGCATAAAAGTATCAGAAATACAGATATTGCCTTCTTCAAAAAAAAAAAAAAAAAAATCACAGCACACTGTGTGACTGAAATTTCTAACAATCTTTGCATAAAATCTGAAAACCCTAAAAAATGTGCTCTGAAGTGTCCTGTAGGAAAAGTTACTGTCCTGTAAGTTTTTGCTTAAAGACAACAGAACCCATTTTCAAAGTTTTGCCTATATTCCCTGCCTGAGGGCCTCTCTGATAAAGACCACTTCTGAAGTTAAACATAATTGTTAAATATATATGTAACTGTTCTTTGCAGCTCAAAATGATGCCAGAAGCAAGTAAAACCCTCCCAAAAACTATTCGGGAGATCAAGGAGACAACTTCTTTCTTCACAGCAAGAAAACCTGCTCTCAGCTATGACAGCCACCACTACTAGCATTAAAGAGGAAGCTTACATAGCCATGGCTTAACAAAGGCCTTAACTTCATTGAACACTGCAGGAAGAAGAGCAGGCTGCTTTCAAGGAAAAAAAAATGTGTCAGTAGCAAAGATTAAGAGCAATATTGGAGAACTGTGAACATGTAAGCAGTCAGATCACCTGGCTATCACAAGGAAAACTGAGTTGTGACAAGCTTGCTCCAAAGCAGAGAAGCTCACACTGTTATGGTTAGAGTTAACTTTTAATATGTGCACACAGGCACACAAAAGGTTTTGTTACAAAGGCTCCAAAATAACGAAGTGACTTAGTATTTGCACCTTGCAAAGAGTAAGGATTTACCTTGGGGCAGTTTTCACTCCTTCCCAGTCTCTCTATTTCCTTTTGCCCTAACACATTCTCCAGCCTTTTAACAGCGCAATCTTGAACCAAAGAGCTCCTAATGGCTCTCTAAAGAGGTCTCTGCCTTGTAAGCAAAGGTTACCTTTCCATCTGCCAGGAGAAACTGCCCCAAGGCAATGCCAACTATTAAATAGTGTAGGACAGAATTGCCAAATACTTCTCAAGCAGAGCTGTCAAGTCCCTTTTTATACCTCCAAATCATTCGTATTTATGTCCAAACCGACTTTCCCAACAGTTTCATTCTTCAGGTTTCCAAGGGATGCTCAAACACTATGAAGAGAAGCAGTACAAACACCTGTAGAAAAATAACATGTACTGCCTGCATCTCATTTAAAATTGCCACTTCTTTTTATAGGAGCTGTCAAAACCCCATGCAGTAAATGAGAAGCCAACTCTGAAGCACTGCACCTAGTAAAAATTTAATATAATAAAACAAATCAAAACCTGCAACATTATTTTAACCATTCACAATTAAAGTGGAAAAATTATAAGGCAGCCATTCATGGAATGATTTTGTGTACAAATGGTTTGGAAAAAGAAGATATTAAAATTACAGTTCCATACATGGAGTTAAGTAAACAGCAATGACCATATAACATGTAATGTTTTCCCTGGAAAGCCAAGGCTGCTGACATGTAATGAAAAGAAAATAAAAAACTTTAAATTAACAGTTAAAAATTTTTTAAGGAGTTTGAGGTGAACAGGAATCTGAAATTCATCATAACCTTTTCCAACCTACCACAACCACTCCACCTGCCCCCAGAAGAATACACTTCTTCCCAGGTCCCATGCAGCAAAGCAGCACAGAATAAGGGAGCAGCAGCAACACTGATTCCACAGCGCCTCCCTGTTACTCTGAACAAAGCTGATACCGCAGACACATCAGCTGCTGCCAAAAGCTCTCTGAAGACAAACACCAGGCTCTGAACTCTGAATAAACTTCTTGTGTCTCTAACATCACTCTTTTACACAATCCACATAGGAACAGTTCTTTGAAATTCAGAAGTCAGCAGTGGGTTTCTGTGTTTACCACCTGGCCATCTGACATTACAAGGAACAATTATCAAAAATTCCTACGCTGGTGTGGCAGTTCTGCCTTCCTCACACAAGTTAATGTCAGTTCAGCTCCTGTACCTGTCATCAGGTGCTGAAAAAGAAATATTTCCCTTTTTTATTAAAAAAAAACAATAAGGAAATTAGAATAGTAAGTAAAGTAGCTGAACACACTGGAATCAAGAGAAACACAGCCTTAGCCCAATTCCTACTGCCAATTAAGAAATCAGGAAATGAAAATCCAGCTGAGGCAATTACAGATTTCCTACTACAGGGATTTAGAGGAGAGAGGGAAAAAAAAAAAAGCCTGGCACTTAGTTAATGTGCTACCTGCTAGACCTACTGCCACCTACCTCACAGTAAAAAAGACAGGCAGAAATGGCTATTACAGAGAGAAAGAATTTTTTTGCACCAAGGTCCCCTGAGGAGTAGAAAACGACACCAGATGGCCCTGACTACATGCAGTGCTTGGATTTACTGTGACAGATGGGGAATAGATAAAAAGGGAATATGATAAAATGAAATATTTTAACTCCTTAAAACTCCATCCTTGAAGAAAATCCTCCATGCGGAACTAATAATTTGGAAAGGTTTAGTCATTGGAAATTTTTTATTCCCTTATCACGTTATCAAGATCTTCCTTAATCAGTGTCATTGTAGCTAAATAATAGAAAATATTGTTGCTGCTTCTAAATGGACAGGGGGAAAAAAAATCCACAGAAGCCTATCACTTAACTGGGTGCCAGAATGAAAGCTACAGGTTACTGGACTTTTTCTGTGCCAACTTTAAGCCATCACTGTTTTCATTTAAAACCCTTTGCCTGCTGTTGTAACTTGGCCTCTCAAGCTCATAAATAATTAAATCAAGTATTAGCACTTCTGGTAGTTGTCCCAGAAACTGGAAATATGATCTGAGGGATAGGAGGAACGGAAGATGGCAAAACCTCTCAGCAAAGGAACCTGTTGTGATTAACATGCCAGAGGTTAAGTCAGCAGCAAATAGGTTGGCCTTCGCATCTTCAAACAACACACACACACCCCTAGAAAAAGGTACCATTCAGATACACAGGAGCCACACTTACTAAATGGAACCTTATCTACATGCCTCCCTAAGTATTACAATTGTTAAACATAAAATGAGCATGAAGCCCTGATGCTAGCTTAACTAGAGGAGTGTTGGGGGGGAGTGGTGCACGTGCAAAGGATGGATGATGGTTTAAAAAAGAAAGAAAAAGGAACTGAACAATCTTTCCTTACTGGCATTTTCATCATCTAGCTGAGGCTCCAGATCAAGTGTGCTCTACTTATAGACTACTGGACTAGTAGTTATGAGAGAAGCCTAAGGTTCCTCTAGAAAAACAAAAATTAAAGCAGATTCTCTACAGGCTGGTGCAAGTCAGCATCATCCATCATGATCAAATGGTGCTCGGCAACACTCAGGTATCTTCATCTTTGCCTTGGTTTTCAAGGAAAAAAACCCCTCACCTTGCAATGTAAATTGTTTCAGGTGTAGTGGGAGAAAAAGGAAAATGACTTGACTTGTATAGTTGAGCAGATAACCTACTTTTCTTTAAAAACTAACTGCTCCACAAGATGTAAGCATCTGCTGCTGCACTGAGATGCTTCTGCAGCGGACCTTGCAATTCCTATGAGCAATACAGTGAGATTATGAAGGGAGAACATCATTAGGGGGAATCAGGAAGAACACTGGGAGCTCTGCAATCCGTATCACTCAGCTTTTCAACAGGGAGCTTAAGAGTTGTATGTGTACGCTGTAAAAGCAAATATAATGTGCAGGAGAGGACCTTATCTGTGTTGCTATTTATGCAGCGGCTTTTCAGACCAGGATTAGTGTTTGAAGGCTAGTGTCAAAAATGCTTGTTTAGATCTCAAACACTAATTCTAATCAAAAATAGCATCTTGTGGGAGGATACCATTTCGTGGTAAAATGCACAAGTGAACAAGCAATCCTAAGGATTACCACCAAGTTCAATCTTGGGGTACATCTGTGTTGTTACAAAGCAAACAGAGTACTCACTACTCCAGAAGCCAGGCCAAGACCTATTGTTGAACTAGCAGACAAACAGAACAGTGACAGAAATGTAAAGTTAAGAGGCACAATGGCCTATGTAATATAAGCAATAAATGGTATTAAAAAAAAGACACATTCAAGTGGAAACAATAAGCGCTTCAGGAAACAAGCTATTCAAGCTTTGAAGCTCCATTTCAAACAACAAAAATTAAGAACAGAAGAATATTTGGCAACATTAAGAAGTGCAAAGTATAGCTTAAAATGGGCAAAGAATTAAAAAGCTTTGTTTCCCCCCCCACAAAGCAAGGATGTGTTGAGTCTGCGCACATCAAGCATTTGGCTTTTTAAATGCACTACAATTACTAGAGCATAATATATTTTGAATGAGAGAAAAAAATGCCTGACAAGCAAAGGCTGTGCCTTGGAAAGGAAAAGATGTTTTATCACCCATCTACAGTGAGAGGCATCAGCAGCTGGCAGTAAGTCCTCAAGTAGATTCATCAAAACTAATGATCACCAGTTAGAGGTGAATGCAGGATTCCCAAAGGAAAATTGAAATGCCTATCAGGTCCCCTGGAAACCCAAGAGAATTTGTCCTGTTTAGAACTGCTTTAGATGCACTTTGTACTTTATCTGCAGTATAATTATTTAACCAAAGATCTTGTTTTGTTGGCCTTGATACTTTTTATTTAATGAAAAAACCCACATACCCCACGGATTTCTGTGGTTCAAACTTTCAAAGATGAGCTAGTAAAGTTCTCTGATCCCTCAACAGCTGTTTCCATCAGATTTCTACTCCTCAGAGCACAGAACAGCTTGATTTCAAAAGACATTGTGGATTTCTTTCTCAAGCGTAGCAGCAGTATAATCACAGTATCAAATATCTAATTCCTGCTAACGTTTTTGGTGCCTACACTCTATCGACTTAGTTTGTGGAAGATAATCTTCCAAGACATTCTGCTTTTTTTTTTTTTAAGTTATTAACAATTGTATAAACAATCAAAATAATATTCTCCTCACTTCTATCCTTTGTCTTAAATAATGGAATACACTGCAAAACACATTTGCACTTCCTTAACCAGCTGAATTCTTATTTCCTATATTAACCATATAAATTGTTCAGAGAATTTTATCCTAACAACGATGCTTCTGTCACAACAGCAGCATCGTTCAGGGTGTAGGTCACTTCTACAATACTGTTTGTGACAAACATAACAAAATTCAATCACATTGTCAGGACAACATAAAACCAATGGGGGAGAGCCCCCTACTTCACTAGTAATAAGATTTTAACCTCCTAAAAGGCAGCCATCCTTTGTTTTTGTTCTCAGCTGTGAAAGCTGAATTGCAGGATACTTTGGTGAATGCAATTTCATGATGAGTCACTAAGTTCTTCCCCACTCACCTTTCTTAAACTCCGAATTCCATCTTCCCTGAGAATAGGGCCAGAAGTAACAATTAAAATAGAACAGTAACAAATTCTTCAAAAAAGAAAGTTACACAGAATTAATGTCCGGCTGCCAAAGCACATTTTGCTACACTAAAAACTTTCCCAGTATTCCTCATTTTGCAATCAAGCTTCCCTCTGAACTCCATAAAAGTAGATGGGATGGATGATGGTAAGACAGACAATAATAAAGGGAGCAGTCAACAGTTACTGCTCAGGTCAGATCGAGGAGAACGGTGAACTTTGAGCATTTAGTGATGGTGTCCAATGGACAAAACTAGAGGAATAAGGCATCCTAAGACTAGGGCTGCCACCTCCAGACGGCTGAGTCCTTTTCCTCCAGTTGATTCAGGTTTGTGGCTGTGAGCAATTCCTCCCACTTCTGGGAGGACATGAACTGTTGCAACATAAAGAAAAGTCCCAGCAGAAAAAAGCATAGCAACTCCGGTGGCATTGACTTCCGAAAGGGCTTCTTTACTGCTCTGAGAAATGAAAAAAAAAAAAAAAAAAAGAGTAAAAATGAGGCTATGCAGAGCTTCTTCAACCAATAATAAAAGTTCTGTAAAAACCCCCACACAGTAGAATTTCCATTAACTCTCATTCTCTCACAGTAACAATTTAAAATGTTGTTTAATGTCTTGCACCTTGCAAGCAGCAATTGACATTATAAAGTTGATTTGGGGGAGGTGGGTAAATGAACTAATTATGGAAAGGTGTCTTTATTTTACACTTCTAGGAACCCTTATATTAGAGTTTATGTAGAAATGTTCGTTTTGACTATCTCATAGCAACAGATAAACCAAGATGTGTTTTTAAAAACAAAAAGGTTAGATTTCAAAACCACAAAATTTAGAAAGGACTCTCAGGACTGATGGGTTTTCACTTTTTAAATAGAAGTTAAAATAAGCTATTAGCCTTTAAAGATGTAGTCCCCTGGAGGTCAATGCAAATTTTTCTAAATTTAAGCCCCAAATATCATACTTTGTATTTCATTTGGATATATAGGCAAACATTCCATAAGTTCCCAGATTTCCATGCAAACTTATTTTTGAAAAGATAGGCATTTTCCAAATCAAAAATTTGAGCACCTCTTCACTTTCATACTAGGATTAAGATCATACTACTCAAGACTACAGTGTAATGAAATGCAAAACTGTTCATATATCAGTTACAAAAACCTTCTTAAATCTCCTACCCAAGTGTGATTTTACTTCCTTGGTATACTCTTCACTTATATTTCCAGAGACATATCCTCTACCCTAGAACTATATAACCACTATGGCAGCCTTTATGTGTTACCAATTCTGTTCTTTCTGAAGCACAAAACGCAAGAAGAACTCAGCCAGCCTATATCAAGCAAATGCTCAAACACCATTCTGATTTCTATTTAGAAACCCGACTCTTTCTGCCATCTCCTATGCTACAGTATTAGGCGTAAAATCCTTTCGATCAAGTAATTATTCTAAATTATTTACTTTATTTGTCTCTTCCTGCATTAAGTTTCATGACAAACTTTCAATTCCTTACACACAGCTTCATAGTGTGGTCACCAGCAAAACCTATAGCAGTTATAACTACAGAAGTGTCACAGAAAACGCAACAAAAGGCAGAAACATTTAATTTGGAGAGATAACACATGTCCAGTCGCTCATTTCACAGGCCACTGATTGTGCAAGGTCAAGCCAAAACTACAATGGAAACGGAATATGGGAGGGAAAAAGGCTGCTCTAACCTCTAGCATAGAGGATTCAACCTCTGACACAGGGTGAAAGAGCCTCTGAAGATAAGACAATCAAATCTGAGATGGTGGAGAAAGCTGGCAAAGATGATTTTTCATCTCCATGTTAAACAGTGTATGCAGCAACAGTGAAAGTGACTCAAGTATCTGGTCATATTTATACCGTATGTACCACATGACATTTGATGTGATCTGTAACACACTTGTCCTACATATACCACATTATATCTGATGTAAAGTTCTCAGGGGAAGAAGTAAAAAGGAGAAGAGAGAAATCAGTCTTCTAAAGTTATACATAACCCTACAGAAGGGCTATATTATTGGTTCTGACGGAAGGCAAGGGCCATTTTTCATGTTTCATACATACATATTGCTACCATTTTTTAAATCTACTTTTTTTTTTAAGGAAAAAAAACCAGCTCCTTTCTGCTATATTTTTAAAACAGTTTCAAATAGTGTTTAGTAAATCTCGTAAGATATTTGTTTCCCCAAATCCCACTGCTAAGCTACATTTTGAGCATAACTAAATCACAGACCTACCTTGCTTAGCCCCAAGTATGTCACCATGGACATAACAGGTGCTGCCAATGCAAAGACCAGCAAGTGTTTTCTGATTCGATTACGTTCCAGCCCAGCATGCATCAGGAAGGAAACGAGGCCAAAGGCAGCTGGTGCCTGTGGAAAAAAAAATATTCACTAACAAAACAAACCCTTCTAAAATTCCCAGCACTAAATTGGAAGAGATTAAAGTAAAGCACCAATAAGCTGCAATGCTGCATTTAATGTAAATCAACAGAAATCTGCAGAATGCCCTGCCTTAAAACTACATAAAAGAAACCCTGTTCCGGTTGTCAGAGTACAGGTATCTGTATAGTCGCTATAAACATTCAATTGTTCATTCCGGCTTGAATTGTTCCTATAGTTCCTAAGTGTTCATTAACTAATTTATCTTTTTCTTTTTTCATGCTGACATTATGCATCATTAGACAGCTAATCACTTCATCCAAGGCAGAAAAATTCCACAATTAACATGGGGGGAAAAATATTCTAACATGAAAAAGGACAGTTGTCAATCTCCAAGTGAACAAAAAACTTAGAATCTCTTATGATTAATTTTTTTCCTCTTTCAGATCTATTTGTGTTTCTCCTGGGAATAACCAAACACTTCCTTCTTATCCCTATGCTAGCATCCAACTCCTTATCCACAAGGCATTGCTGTCTTCTAGTCATGGAACTTACTATATTTTTGCTTGCACTGAGACAGTAGCAGTCTAGCCCTGACATTTTTTTTTTTTGAGATAAAATGTAAATCAAAATATATTAGAACTGTTTTCACACACAGAATGTTTTATTCCTAGAGGAAGGAAAGCATGAGTGTGTGGAAAAAAAAAAGATGAAGACAAAATTAACGAGGATCAAAATGTGAAAAGTATCTAAAAAGCAACAGGATACGAAAAAATGAATTTCTTGATAATTCTTCACAGAAAAAAAATTATTGCTTTTAAAAATTGTACAATTTCAGAAGGCAGCTAGAGGAATATTAAGAATAATAAAAGCCAGTTTCTTCACTTGACAATAGCCATAAGTTAATCTTCATAGCGAAATGTGCGGTTGACATTGCAGTCTTCGAAGAAGGTTGCATTAAGCATTCTTTATTGTATGAGCAGTTAAAAAATAGGAAATCCAGATCTAGTAAGTCCTAACATTCTGGACATGCAATTACATTAGCAAGATTTTAGATGAATGTATGACTACTTTAATAGGTGCGTGTGCTGCCGTAAGTCAAATATATAGCCACTCACAAAGTATTTAGGAACTATAGCTAACACACATACATGCACAAACATTTTAAGGAAAAAAATCCAACACTTTTCAACTTCAAGAGTCAGTGTTTGCTTGTTATCATCAGAAAAACATTTAAAAGCTTTTCTGCTGAAGTGGCATATAATTGATATGAAGCTACTACTGATTTTTTTTTTAGTAATCTGATATAATGAGGATTCAAAAGATTAACCCTTTAAACAATAGAACGCATCTTCCCCATTCTCTTGGGAATATCACACAGAGGCAAGAACTGTCATCACCAGCATAAAGCTGCTTCTTCTGCTTGAATAAATACATCAGGGTAAGCTCCCATGGTTTGCCCTGCAGAACTCCACACAAACTTCTTCAAATATAGCTCCTGGAACAGTGAGAATCAATCGGTCTTTTATTTGATTAGTTTCACAAAAAGCCAACATGAAACTGCCACATTTCTTATTAAACTGTTCTTCCAAGGTATGCTGTAAGAAGATCTTCTCATTCTCATCTCATTCAGACTTCGCATCTTCCACTTGATATCCAGTCACACATCCTACCAGTGACCTTTGGTCCTTCAAATGGTACTACTGTTCATTTCAATGACATAACACACTTCCATATTACATCACTAAGGAAACTTAATTCTTAAGAATTTCTATGTGCTTTAAGAGGCCTTTAAAGAACAGACTTTTGGATCATGACTTACCTTGTGCAACATAATCGCAACAAACACTATTAATTGGACACTTGTCTGCGAAGTAGAAGCTGCTGCACCCAATGCAACGCCATCAGCTGAAAAAGGAGTGCAAGTTCACTGATTATTTATCCACATAACTTTCAGGTTTTTTTTTCAATGGCTGACAGTACCAAGCATGCTGATTTGAAAAGTCTTGTTACTCAAAAAGCCATTAATACTGTGAGCCCAATACACTGCTCACTCCCCTTTGCTTCTGAAGCCACAATAACCTCAGAATTTCAGATAACCCTCAGCAGAAGCCATCTCATTTTCCATAAGAATGGAAAGGCAGAACTGAGAATCTATTCAGTATTGACACATCTTGACAAGAGAATTATTAGTAATTTTGGTCTTCTTTATAGAAGTCGCTTCCTACCTAAATTCAAAAAAGCTGTTTCAGATTCTCAACATCAGAGTTAAAATTATAACC
The DNA here is from genome assembly GCF_028389875.1 of Rhea pennata. Classification (NCBI taxonomy): domain Eukaryota; kingdom Metazoa; phylum Chordata; class Aves; order Rheiformes; family Rheidae; genus Rhea; species Rhea pennata. Next base: position 12,835,694 of record NC_084667.1, on the reverse strand, counting down.
TTTTTAGAATAAACACCTAAAACAATATTCTTGTATCATTTAACAAAAAAGTATCTACTTCATATCTATGAAATAGAAAATGGGTTCTATTAGTCCTTTACATATAAACACTGTATTATTGAAACAATGTCTTTTGACCAAAACCTTACATCCTATACAATAACTTCCAGCAGGGGAGATTAAAAGCATCATGCTTGTATTATAAATACATAATGAAGAATTGCAAAATGAATTTGTGTTGAATGCAATACATGGAAGAACTGACACAGTTGCAAAGCTTCAGTCAGATGTTTGCACTGCACCCCACAAATCTCCTTTGGAGTAGGATGTTCCTTAAAAAAGGAAAAACTCCACCTCAACTGAGCAAATCATGAGCCAAAGGGGTTTCACACTACTATCAAACACGCATTTTCACATCTTGAAATGCAGTAGCTAAAGGAACCAGCAAAAGAACAGGAGAGGGAGATAGCAAGCATCACACATCAACTTTTCAGAGAGGAAAAATACAGGAGGGAAAACATTGCACCCAAATAAGACTTCCATGGAAAATTCTGAGCACTGGAATATGTTTTCCTAATAAGGCTCGAGGGTGAATCTTTTTTTCCTCCCTCCTTTCTCTTTTGCTTTGTTATAGAACAAAAGCCAACAACTTTCAAAACCACCTCTGCATAACTCTTAATTTATCAGTTAAACGATAAAGTCACTCTCTATGCTCCCAAAGCTGTTCAAACCTACAGCTATACTATTAAAGAAGTAATTCAAGGTTAGTAGAGATGTGCAATGTAGTATATTTTAACATTAAACACTCCTCAAGGCTCTTTTCATGTGTTAATGATAACACAATTTAAAATGCATGTGCTTCTATAGGCTAAAGACAAGTCACATAGCAACAGAAGTCCTTCCCAAGTTTTAGCAATAGTTCCCACGTTACCTGCAGCATGAACCACTAATCCCAACGTTGTGGTGATTTTGGAATTGCCCGATCTTGCAGCTTCTGGATCTGAAATGATCATTAGGAAATTAAGGATTAAAGAGCAAATACAAATTTTGTTCCAGTATAATTTGTGTAAGACGTCAAACTGTATGTGTTCTCTAGGTGTGATAAGCAGCTTACTCAGTTATGTAAGAATTCCAAAATAACTCATCTTTTGCATTTCTGCATTAGGTTTACTATAAAATCGCTCAGCACTTAACAATACCAACTCACCTTACGTTCCTTCAGCAAAAAGCCGCAGTATCATTCTTTGCAATTTACTTGGTCATTGACATAGGCAGCTACAGTTCTTAACTTCCTAAAAGCAAATTTTGAAGTTCTGTGCTACCAAGGGGAGCATCACCAGAACACAGAGCTGTTTCCAAGGGCCAGGATTATCTTGCCCACACAACCTGACATTGGTCTCTTCCTTCACAAGACAATCTTGGGCAGCCTCTGTTACACTGGTTCTCTGGCAATTCATAGTAAGCTACAAACTTTACTTGTTGCCTTGAGGACAGTTCAGAGATTTCCCTCCAACATTATACACCACAGAAAAAAGAAATGCAGCCAGTGCTCCTTTAGATCCAGTATCTTGTCCACAACTGGTTGATAACTCTTCTGACCACATTTGCAAATTAACTCATTACACAATACAACAGGATATCATCCACTGCTATGCAATCAACAGCGAAATAGCTGCAGAGAATCACCACAATGAGACAGATAAGACTTGCACAAGAACAGAAACATCCAATTCTTCAACTGATTAACTCCAAACAGTTTACCATCTATTATTTAATTATACTAGTGTTTAGAAAGCTGACTGTAAGCACACTGACAAAGCTTCTTTAATCAAACAAATCTTCACTGCTGCCAGAAAGTCCTGTTCCTTTCCCCTTGTCCTCCTCCAGTTGCAGCTAGTAGCTCTTTCAGCTACTGGCTTCCCTGCTCAGGCACCCACATAATCACACAGTTCATCAGATCCGGAAAGCGACCTAGCTAAACACTGATGTTTTCTTTTCAGTCAGAGAGGTCCTCTCAACCAGAGGAAGCCTATTTAAGTAACTGCAAAGGCTCCTGTTGGATGATTGTGACTGTGTAACCATGTCGAACAGGAGATCATTCACAAGGAATGTTTTTTCAAGTTCTTCTCCTGCATTTCCTTTAAGTTAGATTGCCCAGAACTAGACAAACTCAAAAAGACAGTCTCATCCAACTTCATATCTCCTTTCTAGTCTACATAATTTTTCTAATTTAGAGAAAGTTAAATCTAACCACTTGAAGATAATAAAACTACCAGACATTGGTTCACACAAGGAAACAACATTTCTTAAATCTACCTAATAAAAATTAGAAAAACGTCAGTGCATTTCCTGTGTCAGAATTACAGACCAGACAAAGTTGTACTTAATATCCTATTTTATAGTGTGTACCTCTAACAGTTCAACCAAAAGTCAATTTTCTGCTATTTGCTCTGATCAGAGACATTGGAAATGGTCGAGAATCTGTGTACAGATTCTCATAAAAGTTGGTCATCTGAGAGCCCTGCACCCTGCCTGCCAAGGTTTTCTTTGAAAAAGCTAGGAAAATGAATTAGCCAAGGCCATGGCTCTACCTACTCTTCTCCAGCAGCATGAGCATGAACAGCCCTTGCACTGGCCTCTCACCCTTCCCACCACACTGACCCCATACAAGCATTTGCACAGCTGCACAGTGAACTGCCAAGGATCTAACACACACTTATCTCCCCTCTTCTTCCATTTTACTTCTCCATCTACATCAGTTCCACAGTTTTGGGGGGCCAAATTCCATCAGAGAAGACTGCATGAGAGACTACAAGTAGTCAGAGGCAATAACTACCTCTTTTGGTGACAGTGCCTCTTAAATGCATGTCAAACTAGTCTGAAAGTGAAGCTACAAGCAAAGGCAGGAAACAAAAGGCAACTGGGGCATTTCAAGAAACATGCAATGGAGTTGAGTAACCTGTGCACTCTACATGAAGCAGTGAGTCTGTAGCCCAGTGTGGGGCCTAGCTGTGCAGTTACAGCAAAAGATCAGAGTTTACGCTTAGCTATTGATTCAATTTTTGTATCTTTCTTAAGACAACTTTTTGTTCTTTGCTAATTTTACCTCAATGTTGTAACAATAAAGTAGGAAAAAAAATAAAAGAAGATAAGGAGCTTTTAACCTGAAGTTTTTTTTGGAAAGCCAAAGAAATCCCCTATGGGTGATGCTGTAAAACAGACAACAACAAGCATCAAGTCACCCTCCATCCCCACACTGTGTATGCTCTAATATTTCATATTAGCAAAGCAAACTCTCAAATTCTGCTGGATTCCAGGACAGATATTCCAGCACAAGCATTTCATGTGGACCCTGCTTCATGCTTGTGCAGCACCTACTGAAACTCAGCTCCTCTCTTAACAGAAACTCTCAACGTGACTGGTCAAATTAAATCCCAGTAGCATTCAGAAAAATTGCACCTTGTTAATAAAGACAAAGTAAATAATCAGCACGTATAATTAAAGTGAATCTTTACTTACCATCTGTAGAGTGCACATGAGAGCTGCCTATCTGGTCCACCAGCAGCATGAAGACAAAGCCAAGGACAAGGGAAACACCAATGTAGGCATGCAACCTGGAATGGTCATGGCCATACTCATGCACAACCGGGATTTCTGCCTTCTCAGACTCCATCACATGCTGCACCTCACTCGCTGGGTGATGTTTCCCTGTGGCAAGCAAACACACAAATTAGGAAGTAGGGGCCTATATACAGCATGCTTGCTTTTCTTTGTCCTTTGCCAGAAGTGTCCCTCATTCACTCCTGGTCAACATGCAGAAGTCATCATGTACAGTCTTTCTTAGCTCAGTTTCTTAGGGCAGCATGCATTTGCTTGGTTGACCTCCTTTTGTCCTCCCTTCCCACACATCTTCAGCAAACAAAATTTCTTTTCAAGTATTTCATAGGTTAGTAATACTGACAAATGTCTCTACCTAAATGACTTTCAGAAAGTAGAGATGTAATGTAATTTTACTAACTTTTACAGGTTATCAGTTGCCCTAGTGTGATCTTTATACCTTTAGTCATGAACCATCAGAAGGAAAATGCTCACTGTGTAAAATTTCCAATTTCAATGCTCATTCATGAGTGTTTATGAGTTTAAAGAGGAAGAGGAATGGTGTATTTAACATTCCTGGTCGTCTTCCACCTAATGGCTCCGAAGCAGCATCTTCAAAATCCTCCAGACTTGCTCATGATCATGGGAAACTACTGCTTCTGCAATCCAGTCTGACACACAGGGCAAACAACGTCTACAAGAACACAGCTTTTTCAGTACTGGTCAAAGACTGGGCAGAGCTGCCTTAGTATATTCGTGTGAAAGATTTGAAAAAAAATAGCAAAGTTGGGGTAGTTTCCAGCTGATACAAGAATCTTATCTAAGCTTTTATTCTGCCAGCAAGATAGAGAAACACACTTTGAGAAGGACTTGTGTGAGGCACTAGCACAGATCAGGCATAAGGAGCTTTGAATTAAGTCTGTAACCACCACTTAGCACACAGTGCACATTCTGCATCATAGTTTCACACACTGTGCTCACCTGAATCTTATGCTCTTCCTATTCTGTTAGAGCCCTGACAGAGACAAGAACTTAGGCTAGACAGTCCTTTGGCTGATTCAGAGGAGATATTTTTATGCTCCTCAGCATACTATACAAATATAACTGCTATAATAAGAAGTAACAGTTGTACTTCCGTGGCAGCTAAGGCCCTTTATACAGGATAAGTATTATTTAAGTGTTATCAACGGGAAAACACACACAGTCCATTTATTTCTTTATGTGATACTCCAAGCTAAATCAGATGTATACTGAGATGCATACTGCACTGAGGCCCTGAATTATGACCTGGCTGAGGGGACAGAGTGCCTCCTCACCAAGTTTGCTGATGATATCACGCTGGGAGGAGCGGCTGACACACCTGAGGGCTGTGCTGACCTTCAGAGACATCTGGACAGGCTGGAGAGTTGGGCGGAGAGGAACCTCCTGAGGTTCAACAAGGGCAAGTGCCGAGTCCTGCACTCTAGGGAAAAATAACCCTAGGCATCAGGACAAGCTGGGGGCTAACCTGCTGGAGAGCAGCTCTGCAGAGAAGCCAATGGTATCCTCGGCTGCATTAGGAAGAGTGTTGCCAGCAGGTCGAGGGAGGTGATCCTGCTCCTCTACTCAGCCCTGGGGAGGCCTCATCTCGAGTACTGTGTCCAGTTCTGGGCTCCCCAGTACAAGACAGACATGGAGCTACTGCAGAGAATCCAGCACAGGGCTGTGAGGATGCTCAGAGGGCTGGAGCACCTGCCCTGTGAGGAACAGCTGCGAGAGCTGGGCCTCTTCAGCCTGGGGAAGAGAAGACTGAGGGGGGATCTGATCAGTGTGTACAAGTACCTGAAGGGAGGGTGTCAAGGGGACAGGGACAAACTCTTTTCAGTTGTCCCATGTGACAGGACAAGAGGCAACGGGCAGGAAGTTCCACCTGAAAGTGAGGGGGAATTTCTTCCCCGTGAGAGTGACAGAGCACTGGACCAGGTTGCCCAGAGAGGTTGTGGAGTCTCCTTCTCTGGAGATCTTCAAGGCCTGCCTGGATGCAACCCTGTCTACCATGCTGTAGGTGACCCTGCTGAGCGGGGAGATTGGACTAGATGATCCCCAGAGGTCCCTTCCAACCTTACTGATTCTATGAACTACCATTCAGTGCAAGTTGCCTCCATTCCAGAACAGGGACGACGCTTACAATATATGTTCGGTAGGTTCTATACATAAATCTCTTTAAAGCCCTAAGAAAAAAAGGTTCTGTTTTTTTTTTTTTTTTTTTTTTTTTTTTTTTTTTTCTGCTAGACCAAATCACAGTCTTTAATTATAATTATTTTGGTAAAGTCTCCTGTCTTTCCTCTACACTTAGAGAATATGGTAGGTCACAGAAGCAACCCTTTTGCATCTCCATGGAAACTCTTAAAAAAATGGTTTAAAATAAGAAATCAAAAATGGGGATGGCATTTTGCAAAGCTCCAATGCCCTGCAGAATACTGACATCTCAGTCCATTATAAGAAAGCAGCTGCCACATTAGTTTCTACCTCCCTCACAAAATACCATTTAGCAGCGTAATATGATCTGTAAACACAGAAGACTGTTGTTCAAATGCTCAAAAACTACTTTCTCTGTTCTTAAAATCTGACTGGACTAAATATGAACAGCCCCTTGAGATCAGTGATCTCCACAAAAGTCATCTGGACATCCCTAGCAAGACACAGATGCCTCAACATTTCTCTTACTTGAACAGATCTTTCAACAAGTCACTCGTGGAAGGAGAGAGAGACCACACTATGCATATGCGTTCAGTCATGCCTCATGCAGAATTTGTTTGTTTGTTTTAAGAGAAAGCCACTCAGTTTACTGGCATTTTTCATCTCATCCAACACTTTCCTCTCTGCTACCTTTAATCAGACCACATAATCTTAGCACTTCTTACGTATTAATCATTTGTTCCTATCTATCCCTTTTATACTCTTAAGTTTGAAGCAGTATCCTTGCTTGATCATATCTACCAACTGAACTGATCGTTTTTTAAAATCTTTTTTAGAAAACACTTCTTCAAAAGGACTTGAAACAATAACTCACACAAATCCTTGCTTCATTTATCTTTGTATTTCTTACTATTTTACAAACAGCAATACTTCAATTACAGTACTATATGGAACAGCATTGATTACCATTGAAAATTCTTGAGGCAATCTTTTTGTTAGTAAATACCTAGTTCATCCATTAAAGCAAAGTAGTGAAGTCACCAAGGAAGTCTACTTTGGTTTATGGTCAAAAAATAATCATTGCCTCAAAGGTCATCTTCTAATCACTTAGACGAAAATCAAGGACTCTCCTGCCACAGTGCTCTTGCTTTTCCAAAAACTGAAGGTGCAGAACTTCCAATAAATTTTTTTCTGCTCTGCTTTGGTAAATAAGACTTTTGGAAAGCAAGCAGTGATTGTGTTTTAATGTTTTACCTATATCTTAAAATAAATCAAAACCTTGTTAACGCAGACTTTACAAAGACAAGATGAAGTCATTCCAAAGTATGCAGTACTGTAGCAACATCCCCTTATAATCGGTCATTTTAGCAAACTACCATAGGATAGCAAAGGTAAGATATAGAAGTAATAGTAAATGACATTTTTTTAAATCAGTGACAAACCTGTTTTTATTACAAGCAACCAACCTCAGAACAAAATCATGCTTAGAACTGGAAAAAAAACAGGACCTCTGTGTGTGTGTGTACAAAAGAATAATTGTATTCAAGCTTAAACCTCAATGTCTCCTTAGAGAACTTTCTAGATTTAATTTACATGAATGTGTGAAGTTGCAAACATACCAAAAGCTGTGAAGTTCGGAGCCCTAAGCTTAACTTTGGAGATTTAACTACAAAAATTACTTAAATGTCTTTCTTGCAGAAAGAAAGTATTCAATAACTGAATTTCATCTCTCTGCAATGCAAGAAGTCTAGTTCTCTCTTGTCTTCAGAGGAAGACAACAACTCAGGATTTGATTTGCAAATGCAATGTACTACAGGAAATTAAACTTCAGGTAGGACATCAGGTAAGGCATCAGAAAGCAATTACCTGAAAGAGATCGTTTCAATATTACTTAAACCTTTGTTTATAGACAGACCAGCTTTAGTCAAGAGACTTATGAAATGAGTCTGAAGCTGCTCTCAGGACAAATGAGGTTTTCCTAGGTATTTATATCTGACTTTACTACTGCACTAATGGGAAATACCTTTTTTCTCCAAATATAAATGCTATATAAATTATCGTTTAATAGTTCTTAATCTGGATGTAGACACAACACATGAACAATATACCACATTTAGTAAGAAAATACAGTTTTCAGTAATTGTATTTACTGCTAGCCATATCATTAGAAGAAAATTTAGTCTACTTAGAATTAAAATGGAATAAAGAGCAAACCCACAACTACAGCTCATTAGAGAGATCCTACATTACAGTGCACAAATTACAATACAGTATAAAAGCATAATCATAGATTCTTTCACTTCTTAATCATGGATGACTTAATATATTATCTTCTGTTTACTTTAAATGAAACTAGAACAATATAAAATTAGTAGAAAGTACAGCAGGCTAAAAGACTGCTACCATTGGAGACAGGAGATTGGAAAGACAGGAGACTTTACCAAAAGGCTACTACTAAAAAGAAACTGTATTTCTTTCTGGAAATAAAAAAAAAAATTATATAAAAAGATGTAGAAAGAAAAAAAAACAGCCAAATAACTTAGAGGATTATGACTTTTTAATTAAAGATTAGAAAAACGGTACATCAGACACATTTGCAAGTTCTCTACAGCCTCAACTTTATAGGTCTTTCCCCTGAGACTAAGTTGTTGCAGTTTACTTGCAGATAAATTTCTGAATAAATTTTCAGCATGCTGAAAAATCTTACACATGTAATGGTAACGTAACAGCACAAACACTCCAAGCTCAAGCAAAAATTAAAGTGCACTCCAGCAAAGAGAGGTAATGAGCCCTAGGCTATTAAAAGTAAGGGTGTAATCTCAAACTGAGGTTTTTTCAAGATTTCTAGGTATAAGATGTGTTTCATGCTGATGCCCCTACAGAACATCTTATCATCTCCATTAGCTTTAAGCTATTTGGTAGAGGTGAAGTTACCTGAAAGACTGGAGCAGCAGACTAGAACTGGATAGATGAAACTGGCACCTCACACATACTGCTGGCATCTACTTAAGATGGAAGCTGCCACTCAAAACAGGAACGCCTCCTACTTGGTGAATTAGCCCTACGTAACCACAGTTTTCAGCCAAGTGTATTAACGGAACTTAATTATAACGTCAGTCCATTTTAAACTGAGATTCAACGGCTGCCTAATGTCACCGGACTACTAGTTGCTGCAGTTTCACCTTTCCGACTTAACATCAGTCATACGTTCCTACCCCTTTTTTTGTATCAACACTCATCAGTCTTGTCATTGAGCTATTTCAATATATTAACTAGTAGAAAAACTAAAGCCGAGAAGTAAGAACTTGGACTGCTACGGAACCGCTTGAATAGCTGAGAACTGGTGTTTCAAGTGATTCAGGAAGACATCAAACATTTCTGCCTTGGGCCAGCAAGGTCCATCAGAAAAGCCAACAGATTGCAGTCGGCAGCAAGGGCATCAGTCATTCAGTGTTCATTCTCTAGGGCTCTAAGAAACTAACCATGCTTCAACAAGTGCTTCAGTTTCAAAGGAAGGCTCTCTTACAAGTACACATAGATCTACAGAACACTTCCATGATTACTCAGTTGTTGCTTTGATCAGAAGTGACCTAAACCACAGAAAGCAACAGCAAATAATCCACAAGATCATTCTCTCCCAAAGGCATCTTTATGCCTCTTGTTTGAGGTTCCAGTGAGTTAACCTTTAACTCTCCTCAGAATATGGAGCACTACACCACAGGGCATAAAAGGCCATGAAAAGAACAGTACACAGGACCTGCAAATGACTGGATCACTGAGGAAGAGCAAGATGATCGACAGCCTGACCACATTTCTTTGTCATATCACCATTAACACACAGTATTGTGCTTACAAAAATTTTGTGATTTTATGTTGGCTTTCCATCATGCTGCTGTGATCCTCCACTTCCCCATCTCATGCTAAATGACCCAGAAACATGGTCTAGCATATCATCACACCACAATCTAAGTTATCTTGAACAAGAGCATCTATGGATATGGTTTTGGTTCTTACCCTCCAAAATGTCTTCATAAAGTGCATGTACTCCTTCTGGCACAATGACAGCCAAGGCAGTTCCACACAGCAGCCCAGCGCCCAAAACAGTCACCAACTTTAACCTCTCCTGCAAGCAAGCATAAAATAAGCATAATATTTAGGAATGAAAAATCCTCCTCTACTCTCCCTCATTACTAGACCTTAAATAAAAGGGGGGGGCAATATCTCTGCATAGTTTTTATTCAGGAGCTCCATTTTCATAGTCCTTTAATTCTAATGATTAAATTTCTAATGTGAACATGTCCACAGTATCTGATGCAATCAAAGTTGAAAATGAAAATGACTTGTTGATTGTTATCATCAGATAAGAAACGATACATGGCATATGTGAAAACAACAAGGATTATAATACTTGCGATTACTGAGTTTTGGGTAGCACTCCAACTGCAATGCCTACAGAAATGAAGAAAGATTGAGAGCATCTGAATTTTGTAGCATGTTTTTAATTCTATATTTGGTTTTCCTTCCAGGTTTGTGATCAAATATATCCTTCCTACTAGAAATTATACATAAACATGCCAGTTTCCTAAAACTTCTGCTAGGCATGACAGAGCACAAGAGAAATCGCCTGCTCCCCCAAAATTCCAGTCTATATATCCAAGGAATATACAAGAAAGATAAATCAAAGGAAATACAGAAAGATAAGAGAACCAATAATAAAAATGCACCTATAATACATTGGTTGAGCACAAGCTTAAACTGCTAAGTCAGCTATACTTATTTAATATAGGGAAAGGCTAAGAAAGAAGCTGTAGGACTACAGGAACAAAGAAAAGATTCCATAAGAAAAAATGCAAGACGAATGCTGCCTTCACCTAAAGACTTGGAGAGCCTTGAGAAATGATGTTAAACTATTAAGACTGTTACTGTCACATGACAGATGAAGTACCTCTCAGTTTCCATTGAATGTAGAACCTGTGTGCAGAAGCTTGCCCTCCAATCACATGGAATTTTATTTAATAGTGTAGAATGGAAGAACAGATTTTATTTCAAAATATAAAATTGCAAATCAAATAAACTTCAGAGCAACTTTACTTGAAAGTTCTGATAATGTATTCAATGTTTTCCATGTATTCAAAAACAACCAAATGCTTAAGTTGTCCACTGAATATGCAGAACTACAATACGCACTATAATAATTTCAAAGTGTCAGAAAGCTACAAGATACGACAGACAGACTTAATCCCAAAGATAGGTTCCAAACCAGAATTATACAAATCATTTAAAGGGCTTCTTTAAATGAGAGTTTGAATGAGAGAATGTATTGGCAGCATTATCATTTTGACTAATGTAGTTTATTTATGCAGTTAATGCATAACTTTATGGCAGTCTTCTTAATTTAAAGAGAGGCATGAATGCAGTATAGTGCTTATTGTCTTTACTAACACTTTTAAGCCTCCCAGAAGCATTTTTAAAGGAGTTAAAGACTATGCAAAAGTATCACATTTTAGGGCAATACAAGAAGATATTTTACTCTCTAAGTAGTTACAGATCATGGCACTCCCTTTTCCCCCCTGCAAAAATAGATTTTGTAAACGATAATCAGTTTTAGCAAATTGTTGCAAATTTGTAATTAAACAACTTCATATAAATCTAATATTTTTATAGTATAATAAAGAAAAATAGACTAATTCATATTCCTGGAAAATCAGGTTTCTGCCACAAGCTTAAACAAGCAACAACAAAAGCAGGTAAAGATTTTCTAAGCAATTGCTACTAATAATTAGGATTATTTTCTAGAAAGATTCTAATTTTGGACAAAAAGCCTACAGAGACATCACTACTCCCTCAACTGTAGTACCTCTTGACTGAATTCTATTTTTCCTACGTAAGGACAATCTACTATTAACTTTTGTTTGCTTATGACTACAATATTGATAGGCTAAAGCCAAAGCCATGCGCTGAAAATTCTATTACATAAACATCTAATGGCACCTAAAGTACAATGACTTGCTTTCTATGGCAAGTTTCTCTCCCTTCCAGAGACCCAACCCTGCAATAGCCCTTATCACACCACACCTCCTAACTACTGAAGTTCAGACTTTGATATCAACTGTGCATCACCTCCTTTGGGGCAGAAACATCATCTTGAATGCACAATGAGATGTCTGTGTGCTACCCAAACGCCAGCTTTAACTACCGAGGACCTGGAGACCAGAGTCTGAGTAACAGGAAAGCACTCGTAGCATATCCTTATCCTGACCCCCCTTCTCCTCCAATGCACTGTAATGATGCAAGTTGAATAAATCTCACCTAAATAGGTAAGAATTGCATAGAAGAAATACATGCTCTGGAGGGACTTGTAACTAGCTTTCTAAATGTATGCCAAACATGACATAAGGGAACGGTTAGAACTTGACTGGGGAAAATTCAAGTAGTAATATGCAGGAAATGAAAACATTTGTAAATTGTCTACCAACAGGCTCTGCATAGTCACATGTAGGACAACTACACTTCATAAATTGTTATACAGTGGGAATCTACATAAAGAGCTGATCTTCCACATCAACATTTTTTAAAGCAGTTTTGCCAAAATATGACATTTCAAAGGAACAATAAGATGGTATTTATGCTGCAGCACTATAATTCTATACTATATACATATATTATACACACGCAGACTGCCAAAAGCGTCACAAGTAGTACTGTTTTATTATGACTGAAAATATTGCTTGCTTTAATTTGGACATCTGTGATTTTTTTAAAAAGCACAAAAATAACACACACTAACAAATTACTATTTCAAGAAAAGTCAGTATGCTTAGAGATAATGAATACAGCAATCTAATAATTGCACTCTACCCAGATGGGCAAAAGTCATCTAGTTTGGTCCAAGAAATCGAATCTTTTCAAAATAAATCATTTAGTTCCCAAACACTTATGTGTCTCAAAAAGGAAAAAGAAAAAAGCAGAGTAAATAGTGTTAAAAACATCACAGGAAAGCAACTTAAATTTCTATTCCAAAAGAAAACCCAGACTCTCAAATTAGCAAGATGTTCAGTGGTGCCAGGAATTATGTCAGTTCCTTGCTTTAAATCTGCACAGCTTTAAACTCTGAAATCCATCAGGAGAAACTTTCACCTACTTTCAGCAGCAAATAGTCCCACTTCAGTCAACACTGTGTGTGTGTTTATTAGGCACTCAAAGGATCCAAACTACTATCTTTTTTTAATTAATTTTCAACTTTTCAGTTACAACTTAAGAGGCAGCCTCAAGAACTGGCATGGTCTGATTTCTGGCCCAAAACAGTACTAAATGCTAGCCCCTGAAAGAGTACTGCAAATTAGGACCAAGATGACTGGATTCATATCTGCGTACATAAAGTGAAGCTCTGCCCAGTCTGTACCTTCTTAGAATAGATACTTGGTTGTACTGGAGTTTCATACTTTCAAGAATATTCAAATCTAATTGAAAGGACAGAAAGTAAGACCAAAATCAGAACAAAAACAACAGGTTTCACTGCAAAAAGGTCTTCTGAAGAAATGCCTTAACATTAGTAAATAATTTTATTGTTCTCCAGCATTTGGGGTGCATCACATGAATCATTCATTTTTATTTCCTACTTGGACCCTTAAAAGCAATGCCTTTACAAGGCTTTTTTTTTCCCCCTCATTGAGGCTATAAGATGTTTTGCCAACAAGAGAATATGTAGACCAAACTATCATTTCAGTTTAAAATGATCCACATTGCAAATGCTTAGTCAATTATTTTAAACAAAATAATTCTAACTGCTAATTAGGTATTTCCAGAATTAGATAATATTTGCACAACAACCATATGTGGAGAGATTCAGCCCCTCTTTTAAATCAGCACAGCATATGGGTCCTTAGAAAATCTAATTTAAGTGCAAAACTGAATCAAGAAATTCTGAGAGTTTAAGATACTCCAATAAAGTTACTTTACAAACTCTATACACATTTACAAACATTGCAGAAGTAAGAGCAGGTTAATAAAATTTGATTACTGTTTATGCAGAGCACTATATTTTTGCTTCCACAAGATTTTTTATAATGGATTTGTATTCCTGAAGCAGTCCGGAGCTCCTAGTTACGCATGCATCCCCTGACCCAACTGTACAGATTTATATAAACCACATAAACACTTCAACACCACCTCCAAACAACTTACAACCAAATATAAAGGTGAATTTTAAAAAACTTTTCCTCATGATTATTTTTGAAAAAAAAAACACAACCACTTTGAGATAATATTAATTAATATGCTAGGTAGCGGTCTCAGCAAATTTGCAAAAAAAAGACCTTTTGAGGCATCAGGGCAAAAGCAAGTTTTAAAGAGAGAGAAAACAAACATAGCCTTGAACATATTTAAGGAAAGACCTATCAAAGCATCAGATGAAGCACTGGTAATACAGAACTGAACTAATTTTTACATAAAGATCTCACGATGTAATCTCATGTTTTGATTCATTCAGTTGAACTGTACTGTAACAAAAGGGAATTGCATTTCTTTCTGTGCTGTTCATAATGTACTGCTCCCAAAGCCTCCAGTACACCTGTTACGAGACTAAAGGACAGATTCAAGGTATGACGTGATGGGGATACAGGTCACATTTGTTTTCCATCACCTCCCCTTCCAAGAACAGTGTTGTATCCAGCACAAATGAGAAACGAGGCTCTTACTACTTTATAAGAACTAAACTTTCACAACACTACTACACATCTACTGCAACAATCAGTATTTCAAAAAAATAAAATAAAAGCACACAGGCCTCAGAGGACATCATGAGACTTCCAGAGACTGTGACAATTATAATGCCATCTCTTAGAAAAGCCCAAATATATTTGCTTCTCAATTCCCACACTGCTTGGGCCCACATTTGATTCATAAGTTTCCCTTTCTTTTAACAGTATCTTTTTTATCATAGATGTTTTTCAAAAAGACCACTTTCATTTGTCCAGAATATTAACACGACTTGAAGTTTTCTTGCAATCATCAAAGAGCTAATTGTTATCTTGTGGGTAGTATAAAGTGTGAGCAAAATAGTTAACCAAAACCATTTTTCTAAGAAGATTTTAAGAATTGGTTTAGAACCCCAGACTCAAAGAGTCTATGGACACATAATAAAAGTTATCTTCTAACTTCAGAAGCTTCTGACACAAACTTCCTACATAAATAACAGCCACCCTCTTGTTCTTCAACCACAGGCTGAGGCTTTGTTATACCTTCAGCTGAGAGACCTGGACAGATTTTGATATACTTTAGTGATTTTAGATACTTTTTTTTTTTTTTTTTTGAGCAAACATTATTTCAGGTAGTGATTTTCAGTGAAGGTTATCATCCACTTATGTTTTCCTTAGAAAGCTTTTTAAATTACAAGAGCGCCTACAACAGCATAGTCACAGCTGAAAGGGGACAGCACTGATATGCCTTGGTAGATTTTGCATCTACTTCCTGCTTTTCTTCCTTAGCAACCAACGAGCAGTTTGGTGAAGCTGTCTTACCTCTGAAAAATTAACTGCCAGAGGGATAATCCCTGCCACATAACAGGCAACCAGCATAGCCAGAGATAGCAGGCAGATGGAGCGGAAATCATCCATTTCGCTGCTTTCTGTCCAGTCCTTTAAAGTGAAATTCAACAGCAACTTTTCCACCTCGCCCCGCACGCCTTAACCCGTGCAGACACCGAGGTCCCAGGAGAGGCCTTCAGCCATGTCTGTCCTGCCCGGCAGCTCCGGCCGGCTCAGCCCCCAGCGGCGGCCCGCTCTGGGTCGGGTGTGCAGAAGCCGCGGCTCTGCCCGGCGCGGCCGGGGGAAGGCGGCGGTGGCCCAGCCCAGGGCGGGCTCAGCCCTCACCTGAGGCGGCTGGACCCTGCCCGCGGTACGGGGGGGAGAAGCGCTGGGCACCGCGGCCGCTCCGCACAGCGGGCCGGGACCGCGGGGAGGGCAGAGGCGAGGAGCCGCGCCACGCTGGGACGGGACGGGACGGGACGGGAGGCCGCGCCGGTCCGCGGGCTCCCTGCGGCCGCCAGCCCCCGCCGCTACCTCGGAGGCCAAATGCCACCTCCGCGGCACAGCACTTCCCCTTCCGGGGCGCGCCCACACGTCATCCCGCGCGCTTCCCGACCTCAAGATGGTGGGCGAGGCCGCGGACCCGGCGGCCCGCGCGAGCCGAGGCGGGAAGGCGGGCAGCTCTCCCCCACCAAAGATGGCGCCCCGCTCCCGCGGAGCCCCGCCCCGCCCAGCCCAGCATGGCGCGCGCGGGCGGGCGGGCGCGCGCTCCCGGCAGCCCCCGCGCCGTGCCGTGTGGCAGCGCGCTCGCGCGCGCCGTGCGCCTGCGCGGCGGCGTAGCCTCTCGTCGCCTATGGTCGGCCGTTAGCAAGGCGTTTCCGGCCGGCGCGGGGGCTTGTGGGGGAATCGTTGGGCGCCTCTTGGTCGCGGCGGAGCTGCGGAGCGGGAGCCGCCATGGTGAGCGCGCCGCGGGGAGGCCGCGCCGGGCCGGGCCGGGCCGCGCCGCGCCGGAGGGCAGCGCCGCGCCGAGCCGAGCCGAGCCGCGGAGGGGCGGCGCTGGGCGGGCGGGCGGCGGCGGCGCTGGGCGGGCGGGCGGGCGGCAGCACGTGCTGGCGGGCGGCGCGCACAAAGGGCGGGCGCGGCCCTTGGCGGGGCCCTGCGCCGCGCCGCGCTGCGGGAGGCGCCGCTCGCCCCGCTCGGGTCTCCCCCGCCGGCCGCTGCCCCGCGGCCGACAGGAGCGGGGGCGGCCGTGCGGAAGAGCCAGGCCCGCCGGTGGCGGGAGCTCGTCGCCGTCGCCTGGTGCAGCCGCGCGCGGTGGAGCGAGAGGCCGCGCAGGCCGTGGTGCAGAGTGCCTTCGGGGTGGCAGGAGAAGCCCGCGCCCGCCTGGGCAGCGCTCGCCCAGCTGGTTCCCGCTGGGACTGTCGGCCGCAAGCCCTGCCCTGTTGTCCGAAGTGAAAAGATGGAAGCTGCTTAAACTGCTACTTCTGGTCAGCAGCAATACCTGGAAGTCCTTCGGGTGTTCGTGGCATACGGCCTGTATTTCCTTTACATCTTTGTTTGTTCTCACAATGTTGCCTTTTCTTGCTTTTCCAGTTTTTGCTTTGTTGTTGAGTAGCCCCTACACTTACTAGAAACCCCTTTGGACAGATGTTGAGTAGCTCTTAGCCCTGTTGTTTGGCTGTCAGCGCTGCCTTAAGTGTTTTTTTTTAGGATTATGTCTTCATTAATGTACGTAAAGCACTTTCTAAAGAGCTCTCAAGAAGTTTAAAATTCGTAGTATAAACCACTGTGATATCTAGTCTACTGTCTCCCTGAACAGCAGGCAGCATGATTACACTTTAAAGGAAAGTGCAAGAAAACCTGCAGTATGCAGCAGAACAATAAGAGTCGTTATTGGGCTGTTCTTGATATCCTAGTCCTATTGCACAAGAATTTCTGTGTCATCCATTATTTTGTATTTTGTTTTTTTCCTAACAGGATTTATACCTACAGGAAAGCATAATAGTTCTTAAGCACATTTGGTTTTGGCCTCTGTCACTTAAGTGGGTGTTCAGGAGGGCAGCTTTACTCGGGCAGTTTTAGTAAACATCTCTTGAACTTCTGAGTTGGTTGTTCTTTGGCCCTTCTGTGGAGGGAGAGGAGGAGCAATTTTATTAAATCATTAAAAAGCTTTTTTTTTTAAGGTAAAATAGTGAGAAGTTCTTAAATGTTTGAGGTATAATGCATTAATTCTACAATACAGTTGATTCCAGTGAAATTAATTTTAGTTCACTTGGGAGCTTTGGTGGACAGCAAGATGACCACAAACCACCAATGTGCTGTTGTGGCCAAGAAGGCCAATGGTCTCCTGGGGTGCATTAGGAAGAGTGTTGCCAGCAGGTCGAGGGAGACGATCCTGCCCCTCTACCCAGCCCTGCTGAGGCCTCATCTCATCTGTGTCCAGTTCTGGGCTCCGCAGTACAAGAAAGACATGGAGCTGCTGGAGAGAGTCCAGTGTAGGGCTATGAAGATCAGAGGGCTGGAGCATCTGCCCTATGAGGAACGGCTGCGAGAGCTGGGCCTCTTCAGCCTGGGGAAGAGAAGCCTGAGGGGGGATCTTATCAATGTGTATAAATACCTTAAGGGAGGGTGGGGCTGGACTCTTTTCAGTGGTGCCCAGTGACAGCACAAGAGTTAAGTCAGCAGTAACAGAATCAAAAAATACCAGCAATAATTTAGGTTTGTTTCTTGATAGGTGTAATAGAATTATTGTTAGTGGCTTGCAGAAATTAGTCTTCAATATGTATTGCTATTTTACACTTAGAAAAGCTGAAAGATGTGCTTTTTTTAGAGCATGAATAATAATTTTTAGGTTAGTATCTGATACGGATATTGAAGAGTTTCTTAAATGATGAATGATTTAAAGTAAGAGGCCCAAATAATTTCTATTTTGCAGTTTTAAAAGAATAGGCTCAGATGTTTGGCTCACTGATACTTGTTTTTGCAATCTCATTATTAGAATAATGTCAGGTCATACACATTGATTTAATACTTAAGGAAAAGGAAGAATAGCCTGCGTATTTATATGCCAGACAGCATAAAGTTATTCCCCACGAAGAGACAGGATACATAACTCAGTCAATTATGATATCGTTCTTTAACTGTTAGCCAGTTGTGTTTTATCTGCACTCTTAGGTTTTGTCAAATAAACCCAACATATTTTTTAATTTTGAGTCTGGTCAGAAAAGACAGATACTCCAACTCTATCTCAATCAAACATTTCACAAGACATTCTGATGCTAAAATAGCTTTTTTTAGAGCACATTGCCTAAACTGGCTGATGCACCTCATTTATTACTGCTAATAGGGAATCCTTAGTGCTCAGATGCTCCCAGGATGTTAGAGTTGCAAGTCTTAGAACTAAGCCTTGTCATCAGTGACCAGCAAACAAATATGATTTTGCTGGTAAAAGTACTCGTTCAAAGTTGGGCAGAGTCGTTCAGACACCCTGGTGCCACAAGCCTGTTAAGTATGGTGGGCTTCGAAGCAGCCAGATTACTCCCCCCCTCCCCCCGTGAGGAATTCCATTCAAATTAAGTGTCCTGTGGCCTACATGAAAGTAAACTTAGATGGTCTAGTCCCTAGTCGGACTTTTTGTGTATAGCTCTGAATTCCACTTTTGTTCTGTTTCTAATTGGAGAGAAGCTTTGAGCTCTTCTGTTTCTTTGCATCACTTTTTTCTGTGCTCCTCTCAGTCTCTTTCTACCATGATATTTGAGACAGCACTTCAAGAACTGAAAACTAATTCCAGGAATGGGAATACTGTTAATAATCGTAGAGAAATCTTTACTGCTTTCTTGTATGTTCTTTTTAGATTGTAATAACTTATTTGCTTTTTTTTTTCTGCATTTGAGTACAGAACCTTTATCTTAACTGATCTGTCCAAAGCATGGATCAGGAGTTTTCTCTCAGCACTTAATCAATTTAAACCCAATAATATACTTTAGTATTTATATTTTCAGTGTACTTACTTCATAGTTGCCTACATGAATATTACATGCTATCAGCTCACTTCATTTATTAGCATTGAAAATGTTCGATTCAATTAACACTGATGGAAATGGTTTTTTTTCTAATGTGCTTACAAACTTTACATGATCTGTAACCTCTTCATTAGGTCACAGCTGTGTATACTTCAAAAATTTCACGTGTTACTTGTTCAAATTATTTTCTCTAACCCAGTGAAAAATTCTATAGAAGTAACGTACGCCATATAGCGTGCAACATCCTAAGCCTTTTCTGCAGAAGAACAAATTTGTAGGCTGTGACACTTGGAACAGTTATCTGTGTCATAATTACTGTTCAGTAGAGTCGCTGAAGTATTAAGATTCAGTGCATCTGTTTTCCAAAAATAGCCTTGAACACTAAATGCAGTTTTCGTGTGTAATTTGTGTTCCTTTGAAATTGAATGAATAACTCCACTTGTTGCATTAAGATCTTTGAGGTGAGACTGATGGTTAAGCTGGACTCTCTCTTTGATCCCTGCTGAGAGTATTTAAATCGTACTAACAGTTTGCATTTAAAATGAAATAAGTGAATATGCTAATTGGATAGCTATTATACATTGACTTTTATTGATTTAGTTTTGTGTTTCAGTAGAAAATACTATTTTCATGGTGTTTCTTCAACACAATAGGTGCTTTACTAGTGTTTTTACGCATTTTAAAAAACACTCTAAGGATCGATAGAACTGATTGGAAACAAAAATTGTTAACACAGCATATAGGAAAAGTAAGTGCCATTTGGAGAAAAAACTGTCTCATCAATCACTAGATCAGTGTTACAATACAATGATTGTTTTTAGAGTTAAGTAATAGCTGTGCAATACTTTGCCATCTTGGTCCTCGTATTTATCCTGTGTGCCAAAGTTCTGTGATAGGTGTCGTGAAGTAACACTGAGGACAGATACATTTAGTGCGACCCAGTTTGTCTAATGATCTGGTGGCAAAAAAAATCTGTAGCTTAATCTTTTCACACTTTATTCAAATATTTATAATTTTGGAAGCAACTCAGTGCTTTTTTTTTCCTCTTTCTTTTCAGTCTCACACAATTCTACTTGTTCAGCCCACCAAGAGGCCAGAAGGCAGAACATACGCTGATTATGAATCAGTGAATGAGTGCATGGAAGGTGGGTATCATTGCTTCTGTACTCAAGATAATGGGCAATTGTTGTTAAAACCTTGTTTCTGACATATTCCCAAAGCTTGCTTGGTAAGTAAACAAGTTGCTTTTTCCAAGAGAAGTCACAAAAATTACAAAAATGTCTCATTCTTTCAGTTCAGTAATGTTTTTGTACTCTAAAAATAGTTATCCTTAGTTTCTTGAACTTGGTTCAGTCTAAGTCAAAATGAGATTTTTAGTATAGAAAGCATGTCACTTCATGAGATTAGGTGATACCACCCTCTTGGTGGCCCTGCAGTAGATCTGTTCAAATGCATTTCATTGCAGGATTGGATCTTAACTTTCTCTCTTTTTTCCTTATTTTTTGGCTAGTCTTGTAAAGGAAAGATTGCTATTGGAAATAACATATAAATATACATAATTTACACTTATTTTACAAACTAAAAACAGGTGATCCAGACAAAAATTCTATGTGACCTTAAGACACAGATAATGAGCTTGGAAAGATGATAAACGTACTACAGCTATATGATTTAAATGTGGAAGTTCACCTAACATTAAAAATTCTACTTCCAAGATGTTTTGTGAGGCAAACAAAGTTGGAATAAAGACTACATAAAAATTCAGCACTCACATTAATATTTTATTCTTCTCAAGTGTATCAAATAAGTGTTAAACAAAACTAATCTGATTTCATATACAGACTTGTGCTGGCAGTATTAGCTTTTAGATAATCGGTTGCCCTGTTTGACCCTTTAATAAAGAATGACCCCTGTCATGAGAGGTGAGCAATAGCTTTGGTGCTAATTTTTCTCAGATGCTTATACAGTAGGAATATATGTTGCATCTTCTGTCTTTAAAACAGTTAGAAAGAATTTTAGATTTCTATTATCACTGTCTGCTTGGAAAGTTATACCTTTGAAGTGAAAACTAAAGCTTTTTCTACTAGATCATAACAATGCTTCTTTATATGCATCTTAACGAGTTTTGTAGTGTTTTGTTTCAGTTCAGATAACTAGTTCAAAAAGTGTTTCAATTCTGAAAAATCTGAATAAGTAATTCATATCTGTATTTTAATGGCAGTAATCTCTAAACTTTCCTGTCACCTCTGGTCTGATAATGTAATATTGAAACTTTATTTGCTGCAAATTACTTCAATCTTTTCTCTTTCTGTAGGAGTTTGTAAAATGTATGAAGAGCATCTGAAGAGAATGAATCCCAACAGTCCATCCATTACATACGATATCAGCCAGTTGTTTGACTTTATTGATGACTTGGCAGACCTCAGCTGTCTGGTGTAAGTTCAGCTGTGGGAGGAGAAAGACAAATTCTCTCTTTTCTAGATGGAGATTTTTTTTTTTGGGGGGGGGGGAGGTGTTAGGGTGCATAGTGTGTAGTGAGTATAATTTCACTGTATTATTTTCTAGCTTCAGGCTTGTACAGAATTCCTACATGATGTGCCTCAGACTTTTTAAAACTTCAGAATAGAGAAGATCACTAGTCTCCCTACTTCTGCCCATCAGAAGTCTTGCATATAAACTCTTAAATGTTTTATGTGGAATCTGGTAAAATTCTGTTTTTTCAGTAACTGTTTTAGTAAGGCAGCAGTACTGCAGCTGGCATGCCATATAATCCACCAATATAGACTGCATCAGAATGAAGTGTCTCTTAAGCTTAGAAACTAGCAATTCCATTTGAATTTTAATCATGTTGAGGCTCCTAACATTTCAAATATGGAAGTCCAACAGTTTAATGCAATTCCATATTTTAATTAAGACTGGCTAGAATCTATTTTAAAATCAGTGTTAGAGCTGCATCTGTGAAATTAGTCCAATTTTTTAAGGAGGCAAAAAGACTAACAAATTTTATGCAGCTTCATGACTGTACTAGCAATATGGTAGAGATCTGTAGAAGTACAGCACAGCCAACTGTTTACTTCTATCAAGACACAGCAAGATTTTATAAGTCCTAATTAAGTGATTGAGGAACATAGCAATCTTTCAGAGAGCGCTAGCTAATTATTTGGATGCTCTTGTGAATCGTTTCTGGTTCTCATCTGTGTAATAAAACTGTTGGCAAAGATGGTCTTGTATACTTTGTTCTGACTGCACTGCAAAATCGAATATTAAATTCTGGTACTTAATTTATAACTAACATTGTAATTAAATCACTTAGTCCAGATCATGCTAATTTTCATACCACAAATATGATTTGAGATGACATTAGTATGAAACTTCACAGAAGTTATGTAGGAATAAGGATGCAAATCTGATACTCAAATATCAGAAGAAACATTATTTGGCCTGCTGAGCTCATAAATTCCAGGATTTTCTTTCTTTCTTTCTTTTTTTTTTTTTTTTTAAGTCTGTGTGGATATTCCTGCTGTTGTACTGCTGTGTCTAAAATCCCAGTGCCAGTATTTGTGCAGCTGCACAGTGAACCACCGTTGCCTGTATGTAAATGCTAATTTACATATAGAACTTATTTACAACTTGCTACAAAGTCTGTTAACCAAAGTTGTCAATAGAGTAAATAAACCGTTATCACAGTTTCTGTAGGCTTACCTTTTGCTAGACATTCTGCCCTGTTTGATTGTCAAATGTCATAGCGCTGGCCTGATACAGTTAAGATGACTTTTCTTGTTTTAGTTTCTTATCTAACAGACTGTAGCTAAGTACTTGCTTTTTGAAGTAGCAACCGTTTTCTACTACGCTCTTGTGGCTTTCGTAATTAGGCTTATAAACTTAGTGTTGTGCCAAATTCTACCTCAGCTTATAGTTTTCCACCAGATGGCATACATAGTACATGGTATACTAGGGTCATGAAGATCCTAAAATACTTGTTCTCTGGTCTTGCAGTGTAACATTATAACTGGATTAACAAATGATTAACCATTCTGGAAAAAAATATTTCTTATACTGCAGTGAAACTACTGAAGTATTGATAGTAATGAAACCTTTTCTGTAGCCTTGAAACAACATACTGGATCTTAAATAATAAGGCCTCTGTTCTAGTTCAGGGCCATAGAAAGCATTTCACTATTATCAATACTTAAGCAGGTATTTTTGCTACCTTAGTAGTGCACTATGTTTAGTAGGGGGGTTTTATGTAATAACACTGTGAATTATTCTGGATTGAGTTAAACAACTTCAGATTTATACTTAGCTTCTTACCAATAACTACCACTCTCTTCATCTGGTTAGAAAAGTGTGTTCCAAGATTTAGAACCTGGATAGGCCTTCAGTAGCTTTTGAAGCACTCACCTAAAGTACTACCTTCATCAAAAAGTTCATCCAGCTTTAAGGACAAAAAGGGGAAGAAAGGGAATGAGTTTTAACAGATAACTTGATGCACTTGGCTTTCAATTTTCCATTTAAATCTACCTCAGTGTCTTGAATAGCTGAGTTTTCTGAGCCTGACATGAAATCTTGCTAGTGGACTAATTTGATCACCTATCCCTGGTTAGCGATGAGAATTAGGCTGTAGGGTCCTATAAAGATTCCAGACATAGGTGTAGCACTTCAAATGCTGAACACTTGCTTGAGTCAGTTAAACTGAGCGTTTGTCTCATTAAGACAAATTAGATGATGTTTCCTAATGGCACCCTTCTTAATTCTGAGCTCTAGAATATTAAAGGGCTCTGTTTGCTTTCTCTGTAAATAATTATTCATGAATTTAAATGCAAATACACTGTTTTACAGTCGCTTAATAGTCCTTACAGCATCAAGTTCTGTTTTGGGTTCTTACACTACAAGACTAATATTACATTAACTCTTTTCTTTTCCCTAGTTACCGTGCTGACACTCAGACATACCAGCCGTACAATAAAGACTGGATAAAGGAGAAGATCTACGTCCTCCTCCGCAGGCAGGCCCAGCAAGCAAGCAAATAATGGCTGCACCATCATTACATGGGTTTGGGGGAGGGCTTGGACAACAGGCGTGTACAGAGCGTAGTAGTGAAAGTTTTGTATTATAGTCGTCCTGTTGCCATCTTGTTAAATTCTTTAGCCAGGACTGAATGTATTGTTAGAGATGCAAGGATTTTGTTGGATTTGAAACTTTTCAGTGTAAATGGAGAAGAAGGTGCAACATCTTGGTTAGCTGATGATCCTACCTTATTCAAACCCCTGGGGCTGTTCACATTATTACTTCACATTCACTGTATGTGCCCTTCTGTGGAGTTTCCAATATTTAGTTATGTCCTTCAGATTGTCTTAATGGGGAATAAAAAAATATCCTTTAGTTAAACTTGTTTGATGAATTTTGTCTTTTTTGCCAAAGAATAAATTAAATCTTTCTTGCCGGTTTGCTGAAGAATGGGGCTTGGTGGGGTTGTGTGGATTGAATGGCAGTCCTTTGCTGTATTACAGGACAGCTCAAATTCTGTCCTACCAGGTTAACTTCTTTGGCCTGGTTTTGGCTACTGTCTTTACTGGGGATTCCTGGGAAACATAGCAACCCTCCTGCCCTTGCACTGTAAACTTGATCTTCTTGCAAGGCATTTCTGTTCAGGTAAGTGTCTATTCTCTGGGAAGATGCTGTCTATGAGCAGGCTGAATGCATCAGATCATTGCTGCCTCTAGATCACAACTTTCAAGCTTCTGCTGAGAATGGTAAGCAATGTGAATTATTTTGATAGGAACCTGCCCCAAACTGTGCCTTCTCTTTAGAAGGGATGAGGACGTACCTGCTTGCCTGCGCTGTAGAATGACACCTGCATCTGGATATATTAAACAGTGCTCCTTGCAAGTTGTCTTTACTGGAGGGAGGAAAAAAAAAAAAAAGCTTGAGGGAAAATACTAGACCAACAAAGCTGGTGAATAGAGGAGCAAAGTGGTTTGTGCCTTTGCCTTAGTCTGAAGTTTGTCTTCTGTAGATACAGGTCCGAGTCTTGGACTTCGCAGATATGCTTGACCAGAAGCAATTCTAGGAATAAAGGAGGAAAGTAGCTCTCTGAAAGCCATTAATTGTTTTTGATGAGCCTCACAGCAAATACATTGGCTTAGCAGAATCCAATTTCAAATTGGCAGTGCATATTAAAGCTTTAATGAAAATAGCTTCACTTAAGTGGTAAGTAATTTCTGCTAAAGACTTGGAATCAAATCATTGAAGAGATGGAAATTATTAGACATCTAAAATCAAAACAACGTTAGAATGTAACCCATCTACATACAATGTCCTGTTCTCAACTTCTAGCAGTTTCAATCTAGCAGTTTTAAGTAACTAGGAGTCATAGGGATAGGGATTAAGCTTTTCTTCAACATGAATATAAATTGGAGATTAGAGGTAGCAGTTCTGCAGTTACTGTGTCCAGGAATCAGTTTGATTCATTAACTTCAAAACATGTTAACTTGGTTTTGAGTAAATTATGATTTTCAAAATGTACTAGATCAGAAGTGTCTTGCTGTACTTAAGGTTACTTAAAATTGTAAATAATTCTGTATGGAAGTTTTATTTCTTACATCTGAATGCATCTTGGCACAAAGAGCATAACTTACTAAAATTCAATAACCATTGTCCTATGTGATGGCATTCAAATTTATCCTCTTGGATAGCAAGTAGTAAAATAGCACACGTTCTTTTCAAAAATATTTTTTTACTACTAGTAATTTTGTTGAAATTCCAGTATTCTCACGGTGAATCATTTAAGATGCTATGATGCAGTTTTGCAGTCTTAAAAATGAAGCTAAATAAACATCCCTTCTCATTTCCCAATGCGTTAAAAATAGTATTTTAGCATTTCCTTCATGTGAGCTTGTTCTAAATTTAAGAAAATGGTCGCAGAGTTCATTGATTATGAAAAAATGCAAGGGGCATGCTGGACCAATAGTGATCCTCAGATCATAGCACATCGCTTTCTTCAAAAGTAACACAAAATTTATTCTGATTAAAAAATTTCTCCTTGGCCTTGGCTCTGGTATAACTACAACCTTTAAGACTGGCAAACTGGTACAGAACATGAATTTCTCATGCCAGAGCAGAAGATGCTTTAAACAAGGTAGTAAGTAATAAGTAGTTCTTTGTAAAAGTCACATCATGATGGTGTGATGATTTTTTGAAATTGTAAGGTAAACAAGCTCTGACTTACCAAGGCTAGTTCACATGAACCTTTTTTTTAAACCCTAGGCTTCTGTGGTTATCTCAGCAATTAAAGTCTTAATGGAAGATACAAGTAAAAACTTCCATCCTGGAGCCAACGTCAGTGAACTGCTGATAGGGTTTTAAGAGAAAGGACTTGGGTCTTCTCTGTTCCCTCCCTCCAGGTACAATAGTCTTTTTTTTCCCCTGAAAATGAAATGCTATTTTAAACTCCGAAGTTCAGTTCTTGAGTTGCTGTGTTGCCTTTTACTCGATTAACTATTCATGAAGCAACAGATCTGTTGCTTAACTGAGCAGCTGACTGTGAATACACTTGAAAGAAAAAAGTATATATATGCTGTAGTATATCCTGATATGTAACAGGCAAGAAAGAATTAGCTGTCTCCAGCTAATCACTGCCTTCAAAACTACAGCAAAGACAGTTGTGAGCGTTTGGAAACATAAAACATCTTAGTATAAATTCTACTGGTACTTGAGAAATGTAGTCTGCTTTAAGAGGCCAAGTGAAAAGTTAGTCCTAGGTTTGCTTCATGACAGAAAAATCTGAGAGGCGAGTATTTTGTTAAAGCTTTACCTCCTTTCTTAAACCTCTCTTTTGCATTCTAATGCTGCCTGGACCTTACAGCATGGATCTCAAACAGCTAAAACACCGCCAGGCGGTACAGCACTGTCCCCAACAGCTGCACTACGCAGGACTTGTCCCATAACTGCCAGTACTACTGTGTTGGAGAGGTCTTTCAGCCAACCTATAAGTACTAGAATAACTCTTATGGTCAAAGCTTGAACTTCAGGGGTTTCTTTTCTTGGCCTTGAGCAATGGACTTCCGAGATCCGGAGATACTGGAAGTGCCCCCCCCCCTTTTTTTTTTACTAGCTCCTTTTCAGTGAAGGATGATAGTGTATTTAGAACTTTCTCAAGTTGCAGCACTTCCTGACGCTTCTTGTGCTTGCTTTAATAAAACCTCTGGTAAAGACCAAAATCTTGCAGAGAATTCAAGGAAAGAGGCCATACCTGAACTAGGATTAGACTGTGAGTTATATTTGACATCACAGCAATAACAGGATCACTTCCTTATGAAGGATTGCCACTCTCCAGCCTCCTTCAGTGTGCTGGAGCCAGTTAAGAGGGGCTTGTAAAAAAGCAAAATTGAGTTTGTATTTCTGTAGGCTAAATAGTTAAAATATTTCTGGGTGTATTACAGTCTCTTCGGATATCACATTCTTTTAAAATAGACTGAAATCATGACATCCACCACAGTACATCCTAAGCAGAGCAGGAAAGCAGCATTTCCATCATTATGCTGGTCTGTTCTCATGCTTAACACTGCTGACATGTACATTGAGAAAAAAAGAACAGTAGTGAAGATGACCTTGTTATATTTGTAATACCCATGCTTAAAAAAAAAACAACCAAACAAAAAAACCAGAACAGAATAACCCCCAAACTGCTAAGCCTCCTCTTAAAACTCCTCTTAAAAATATGACATTTTTTTTAGATTGGAAGAAGAATCAGATGTTCTACTTTTGCATTAAGAAGAGGTAAGGAAGTTTTCAGAGTTGCTGTTACGATCTCACTACCATGTGGTAAACAAATATGATAGTTTGTGATGCACTGAAAACATGGAAGCTTCTTGAGATGACTTACTCTAAGGAAGGAGGGAAATGGTCGGCTACTTTACTTTAGAATATATAAAGAGTAAAGTACATTCACAATTTACACTGAGTCATAACCTGATTGTACTGAAACCGAGCTACGTTGCAAAACATGCAATCAAACAACCATCAAGAACACTAATAAACAGTGAAAAATCAACAGTTGCTGGACTGCAAGTGTAAAGTAATCTCAGGCTCTTGTTTTTCAGCCACTGTGAAATTGTGCATCTGCTGGAACTTTGTGGCATCTGTTCACTGTGTCTGGCAAGCATGAAAATAAAAGGAAGTTATAAATTCTCAGTCTTCCTATTTTCATAAGTCTGCTGGGGAGGGGGAGGAAAGGGAACCGTAATAGCAATTCTTCAGCAAGAGCCAGGTGACGACTGAGGCTGGTCACTGAGCTGAGGATCTCAGCTTTGCTGAGTATTTGAACCACTGACTTCGGTGTTAGGCAAAACACAAGTTTGCAAGTGTTGTCTCAAAATAAAATGTTACGATATTTGTACTAGCTATATAATATAAATATGTATGTATGTATACACACTATAAGAGCAAATCAGTTGAAATAGAAAATTGACTGTTTCGGCAGAGCTTTAAAATAATTCTCCAACTTTTTTTCCATAGTGTCTTATATGCTATCATGCTATTTAAAGTTGACTGAATATAATGTTCTATTCACTGAAATACCAGAGGAATGTATTTGCCACTTAAATATACTGTTTGTTTGGGGTTTTTTATTATTACAAGATAGTTCTTTATTCCGACCCATTAATAAACACTTCATCTTCACTATGTCTGAAAAGCTCTGAAGTTAAAGAAAGGCCTGTCCAGACTTGTTACAGGAAAACATGGGATGCTAGCAACTAGTCGTCTCATTACTGTAACGTGAACTACGCCTGTACGGACAGGTTCTGGCTGAGTCTGGGCACAACTCCGATTTATAGGTTTTCTTCCTCCTATTCGTGCTTAGCTTGTACATGGCACATGCAAGTAAAACAAACCATGCTGCGTACACCAGCTCAGTGCTATCACTTGCGGCGTATTAGCAGGTGCTTTGCTAATAATTTTAGGTTTGTGCACGCGCTAGTCAATCTTGTGGTGCAGCCCCTGCCGTATCTCCATAGGCTTTCCGACTAAACCTGCTATTATGTACCACCGTCTTCACTTCAACAGGCAGTGACGAACACGCACAGCTTTTGTAACCGCGCAGCTGCTGTACGCCTTGTGCTCGCGCCACGTACGTCAGTAAAACCTAAAGAACTAGTAGTCTGTGTGCTTAGGGGCTGTGTTTCTGGATTCAGCCCACTAGCTAAGAAAGATATGTGGATGACCCAGGTCACTTAACGACATATCAGTGCTTCCATCTAGTGTATTTCCTATTCTGACAACTTCTGCATTGCTCCATTGGCTATGCGGGAAACAGGCTCCTAAATTTGAAGTATGAGCTTGTTAGCTACGTAGACTACGATATTATTTCCACACCCACAACATATATCTGTGACCCAGAGAAGCTGGGAAATCTACATCCTTGGAGATGCTCAAGACTTGACCGGACATGTCCCTAAGCAACCTGATTTGATTAGGCCTACTCTGAGCAGGGTTGGACTAGATGATTAGTTCTGGAGTTTCCTTCTAACCTAAATTCTCCTGAGTCTGTTAGGCTCATTACCGGAGCATCCCATATCCTGGAGTACAGGAAATTAAGCTTTGAATGTGCCCTCTGACCATTTTCAAGCAGGGAAATGCTGAGCTCAAATGCCTATCTCCTTAGGAAGGTGCTGCAAATGGCAGGCTGTTGAGTACTCAGGTGGGTTTGACTAACACAAACAAATGACAGTATTCACTGGACTAGAGAAAATACAACTAGAACTGAATGACAAAGATATGATACAGAACAATCAGATTTGGTTCTGCTTTGATGTTCTTGGAGTGAACAGGATTTGACCCAGAACGCTGGCAATAGAGCCTTGTCACAAAAGTTTGGCCTGGAGAGGTCATCAGAACTTCCACCCAGACCTCTGCCCTACACACACACAACCCAAGCCTTTCCAGCACTCAGCAAATTTAAAAATTTCTGTGTAAGAGAGAAAAGGCCTCAAAGAACTGTAGCATACCCAGAGGGGAAACTCAAGAACATTGCAAAATGCCAGGAGAAGGTAAGAAACACGTAACACACGTAACGGTAGAGAGAAGTAGCCATATCATCCTCCCTGCCAACAAATGCTTGTCTCATTGGGCGGCAAAGGCATCCTAACTCAGTATCCACTAACGCTGTACAAGCTAGGGGAGAAGAAAGTCAACATCGTTAGAGGCTAGATAGAAACCTTGCTCCACATACCATTTTTAGCTATGGCCACTCTCACGCACAGAGAAGGAAGGAAATAAAAGACGACAGGTATGTTAGAGTCTTCTCTCAATATATTAACATACTTTTTGAGGGATTTCTTAGTTCCTGTATCTGTTCCATGGTGACACTGGAACCCAGCAGAGGCAGAGAGATGCAACTAGAGGGAAGTAAGCAGAGCTGTCACTGTCTCTTAGAACAAGAAATGCACTTCTCAAATCCAATGTTGTTTCTGTTGCATCCCACATCCTCTCCAGAAGTTTAGCCAGTGCCAAACAACCAATGCAGCTTGCCTTCCCTGCCACTTGCTTTGTAAGGCTATTCCAGATCACACTTCTCAGCTCGTTAGCATCCTTCTAGTTTCTAGCCTGAGTTTATGACCATTTTTTACTGATTTCCTTTGTGCCAGTCACATCTTCTAGCCTCTTTCTCTTCACTAGATTAGCATATCATGACTGGTAGTTTCTTCTCAAACAATAGGTTGCTTTTCCTCCCATTCTTCCTAGTAGTTCTCTGCATCATCTCCTGTTTAAATTTGTGTTTGACTGAATGTAGTTATCATTCTCAGCATCTACAGCTCTGAATGGAGCTTACCAATCTTCCACACTGTGGTAATGATATCTCTTATGTCTACCAATAATAAATAATTTAATACCTCATAGAATTGTATATGTTATTTTCACATTTGCAACACACAACTTGCAACACACAACATTCAATGATAACTCAGTACAACCTGTATCCTTTTCCTCCATTATTGCCAATTAAAAGCTGCTGTTGTTCATCCACAAAGATGCAACTTCTGCCAGAAAGACTGAGAAAGAGCCATATGAGAATAACCAAGCAGTTAGTCCTAATTAGGACACTCACCTGGGACACGTCAGAGAGCTCAGGGCCTGTCTGAAATGAGCAGAACACAGACTGCATTAGCCACAAACCTCCCATGTGGCTCTGGTTCTTGTGAGAAAGGCACCCAAATTAGGTCAGCCCTAGTTTCAGGAAATGTTTCCCCTCTGAGAATCCTAAGAAAAAATAGGCACCTCCTTCCAGCTCATTAGTGGACTAATTAGCTCATTAGCATATTGCTTCGCCTAGGCAGCTCTTTGCTCAACATGCTGATTTCTGTCAATCTTATTCCTCAGACCCAATTCTCCCTAAGCACAGGAAGTTCAAGCATCACGTTTAGTTCCCTGGACTCATCCTACGGTGAGACAGTAGCTTGCAGAATTTTTATATAGCCCACATTATCTCAGATAAAACAAATCCAACACAACAAATCCAAATTCTCCATTTGAATTATTTCAGTGTAAACTTCATTGCTATATCTAGGCATGCTGTCATTAGAAGTTAGACACTATTTAAAACTACTTGCAGAGAAAATGAAGGTTCACCCTCAAGTGTATTTGCAACATAATTCAGATTTTAAAATCTACCTAAAAATGACTTGCCCAAGCTCTCTTCAGGCTTCTGCGGTAATATGAAAATTAAATCCAGGTCTCAGCTCAGTAACAGCTGAACCAGATTCACACTGGGTTTTGGGATCCAACTCCACCTTTCCCCTATTTCCCATATTCATGCATACATTGACCTAGCAGGTATCTCTTGCCCTAGCTTCCATCGAACACTGACATTCACCATAACTAGCAATAATTAGTGGTAATTAGTTAAAGTAAAAGATTCATTGAGGATAGAAACATGCCCCCTTTCCTATATACTTAGACAAGCCCATTGAAGAAAAATCTGTTAATGGTTATTAAATGCAGAGATGCCAGCCCTGGCTCAGTGTGTCCATGAACCAGAATTTACTGAGGGGCATGAAAGTATTCTGACAGCGTAACACTGTACAATTGCCCTGTTCTTACGTTTTTCCTAAGACACTTGCTTTTGATTACAGACAGAAATAGAGTAATGGCCTAGGCAGCTCTTTGGTCTGATGAGATGGATATACATGCCTATTCATACACTGTTTTTTCACTTGGCTGATATTTTTCACAGTTGTTTTGAAGGGAAGATGAAAGAAAATATGCATGCAGACTCAAGGTAGGTAAGGAGTTGTAATACATAGTGTCTTCCTCCACTGCATATTTTCCTCATGGCTTCCACTAGTTTGGGCTTGCAGGCACAGTGGCATGAGAATGAGACAACTGGAGATGATGTAACTTGATGCAGCTGCAGATTAAGAGTTGCTTGCTCGTGGGCTTTATGAAAATCTAGAAAGTACTCCTCTTAGAATGAGCGGTACCCAAATAATTTGAAATGTATACTTTATGGTACTGAGTGTTTTTTAAACTGACTGTTAAAATGATTTTTTTTGTAAGCTAAATGCAATTAATAACAGTGAATTAGCCATATCCACGTTCCTTTGAAGTTTAATATTTCAGTACTCTTGCAATCACATCCCTAAAGGAGTTCTGAAGGCCTTGGCAATTGCTTACTGCTGATATTTTAATTCTAAGTCTTAGGTATATAATAAACTCTTGTTATAGAAATTCCATATGAGCCCATTTAATGAGATACATGAATCAAAGCCCTGCAATAAAGCCCAATTAGAAATGGAGAGTACAGAGAATATTGATCCGCTTCTTAAAACCTTTTACAGATTTCTTAGCTTTCAGAGTCTCCTTGGTCAGTCATTGCTACAGAATCTTTCTTGCCATTTCCCTTCCATTAGACTGCTGAGAGTATGGTCAGATTGAATAGATCAGCTCGTGTGAACCCTGGGGTATGAGGGAAGCCCCCAGAATAACTGTTCTCACACATGCACATAGTCCTCTGGGACTGGTTTATTTCCAAAAGAGAGGAAATTTCCACAGAAGTATTTGCTTCTCCTCTGGGAACAGCTGAGTTCAACTCTGAGAGCAACTCCAAAGCCCATTGGGATTATATATTCCCTTTTACTGAAGAGCAAATGTTGTCTGAAAGTTCTGGGCTTCACAGAGTTACAGATGGTAGCATTACTATGCACACCACAGCACACGCATGAAATGGTCCTATGAACTCCACTGGCTCCAGAGCTGCAACCTGGTCACAGTACAAATGGCAGGATAAAGCCCCCTGTGGTAACGAAGGGCACATTATTCAAATGAGAGATTTGAATACGCCTTTGCCTTTTGAGACTTGTATGTTAAGATATACACAAGGGGTGTAGGGCATCCTATACAAAATGTAAGGCCTAAAGTCAGATAATTTGGACTCTTTCCCAAGATCTACCACAAATGTATGGAGTTCAGAAACCCAGATTCAAAGGATATAGGTGGGATTTGAATGCTTAGATCTCACTGGAATCTCAATGCATCTGTTCAGCTGTTTTTCAAAGCTGGATTCACCTAAATTCCATGTATCTCAGTTTTCACAGGTCAGGATCTGTTTTAACATAAGGCTGTAAGTGCCTCAGTCCCAACTGCATTAAGACCATCTCTGTGAATAAGCATTAAGGGAAACCATAAGCAAGTTGTTCCTCTGTTTCCCTTGATGTGGTAAGCCTTCTCAGAGGATATCTATCATGGCTCAATACAAAATATAAGAACAGTCACTATTTTCTTTTAAAAAACTGCTACAGTTGACTGCTAGTCCCCTCCAACCTTACCATTTGCCGAGTCACCTCAATGGATGTGGTGAAGCAGGCTGAATTCCTTTGTCATGGCAAAGGGATCTCTCTTCCCCGGAGAATGTCCTGTTTTACCAAGCTCTAGGCTTCTCTGGAACGAGCAGGAGGATTAGAGGGCAAAACACTGAACGTCTTGTTGTGAGGCAGGTTTGAAATATATTGTATGAAATATCTGAATATGACCTGAACTGGAGGGAAAGTAATTACAGTTTTCTAGCAGCAGCTGGTTTTTTTGCATGGCAGGAAGGTCCCAGATTCCAGGCACTGCTCCAAAGACTGTTTACGAATTCAAATTAAAATGTTATATAATAAAAATACTAAATAGATCGTGAAGTAAGCTTTGACTCCTTGCTCCAGAGACTGAAAGCTCTTGAAACAATAAGCTACACTCATACAACCTCTCTTTGTCCAAATTAAACTTTGTTATCACATGAGGGATGAAGTAAAAGAGCTTTAGCAGGTAGAGATAAGAACAGCTCCACCATGAGCAACTGGAGGTTCACAGAGGGCCTGTTCCTTCATTAAAACATTGCATTGGTACAAGAGTGGCACTGACTCCTGACGGCCACCCGAGATGCAATGAGTAGACTCCTGCCATGGATTTCCCTGGTTGCAGCCCCATGATGGTTGTAGCCCACAGCGTGCTAAAGATGCTCATGGGGGGAAAAGTCAGAGCACTGCTATGTGCTAAGTTCAAAACAAAGCTGGGGGGGGGATAAGATTTTCACAGAAATTCATATCCCTTTTCTCTGAGGACAAAGGATTTGTGCTCAAGAAGCTTTCCTAAGAGCTTCAGGAGTGGCTCAGCACTCGTAAACACCTGACAAACTTGTGCCAAGAAAGTTTAGAGTAAACAGAGGTGATGTGTGACACATTAAAATATTGCTAATGAACATCAGGTGTTTTCAGGGAGAAAATGGCTCCTCATCTTATGTATGGTAATTATTTTAAAGATCTATTTAGCATTTAGATTGCTTATGGGGAAAAGAGCTTCAAGCAGCTGATTGCCTTGAAAAATGCTCTGGCATTAAGTGGGGCTCCCTGAACATTGCCTTATTCTACTCAGATGATAGAAAACAGGGATGACACTTCAGCCTGGGATAATTAAAAGGACTTTGACATCTTTTGGTTCTAGTCAACAGCATTACAACATGCAGCCTTAGTTAAAAAAATATACACACAATGAAATTCACAGAATAGCATTTAAGATAGTTAAAAGTATGAAAGATTAAATATGCTGCACTGAAGCCTTGAGAGGAACCATAAAAGAACCAGACTGAACATTCACACTCTGTAATTTAACCCAAAGAATAAAACCCTTCGGCGTGTTTTTAGACACAGCTATGTTTGTCACATGTTTAATGCCCATTTTCATCAATAGATATTTATGGCTGCAATATCATCGGATCTCACAGGCTGAACTAAATTCTTGGATGCAAAGTCTCCCTTGAAAATCCCAGGTAGGGCAGGAGGTGAGACAGATTGCTCAGGAAGGGACTGAGATACTAAGGCACCTCAGCCTACAGTTAGCCTGCACTGTACTAACACGTGTTAGCAAGCCTGGTCTAGGAGATGGTTTAAAACTATTCAGTTCTGGACCAGAAGACAAAGCAGCCTGTAAGCGTCATACATGAAGCTGAGGAAGCCCAGGAAATGAGAATCAAGCCTCTGCTAAAATTTGATACTGTTCCTCAAAAATCCCAGAAATGACCTAGAGAGAAAAAACTCCTGCAAGTCAAAATGTGAGATTTAATCAAAGCAGGAGTAATAATAGCTTAGACTTGGTCAGTTTTCCGTATCTAAAAACTGTGCACACTCATGAGTAAAACCTTCCGCAAAAGAAGGGCAAATGCAGCAGCGAGGAGGGAAAATGAAGCAGCGAAGACTAATCTCACCATCAATTTCCACTACAAAAATGATCTCCCTTTTGCACTTCTCCACCTATAAAGTCTGCCTTAAGAAGAGAGGGGAGAAAGCGAGGTGTAAGTGAAGGTGATGGCAAAACACCCACAGACTAAACTGGAGCAAGGATTTTGTGCTTAATACTCCTGCCTGGCTGGGAAGGCAAGGTAGTATGTGTAGATGCCCACAGCAGCTGCAGGCTAGTCACTGCTGTATTCACAGCTGCAGGGAGATCAGGCAAACTACCCCAGCATTTGCACAGTGTCTCAGGCAGCTTTTGCACCCCAACCTGCTCTCCTGGCAACTATGACTGAACCGCTACTGGCAGCAAAACCAGGTTCCTCGGTGAGAGCGTGTGTGGCTCCACACGGCGTTGCAATTGCAGCAAGCTCGGAAAGATTCTGAGTCTCCATTTTGTCGGGTTCAGGCAAATAAATTTGAGCACTCCCTAGGTGCTGGTCAGCCCATCGTTAGCTCCCCACTGCTGTTATTATTACCAAGCACAGCTCTGCTGCAGGCAGCAGTAAACAAAATTGCTGTACTAGTCTCCATGGAAATGGAAATCAGAACAGCTGAATTCCTCTAAAATCACATTAAAACACAACTTTGACCCAAGGGGATTATTT
The DNA here is from genome assembly GCF_028389875.1 of Rhea pennata. Classification (NCBI taxonomy): domain Eukaryota; kingdom Metazoa; phylum Chordata; class Aves; order Rheiformes; family Rheidae; genus Rhea; species Rhea pennata. The sequence goes on along the minus strand of NC_084667.1, from coordinate 12,799,002 downwards.
TGTTAGCTTTTCTTTCACCTTTTTGGACCACACAGTCTGGCTGTGCGTTAAGTAAGTCAGCTTAACAGCTCAGATACGTTAAGCATAGGTTTCACAGAGACGTCAGGGAGAGCCACAATTTCAGATGGAATGTCCCTGACTCAAGAACAGGCAGATCTGAACAGTCCATCAATCAGATCAATCCCCCAGTGCGATTTCCAATGCAGAGGGAAGACAATCTTGTTCTGGCCTGTTTACGTCACCAGGGAGATTTAGCCAGCAGTTCTCAAACAGACGGAGATCAGCCAGAAAAGCAAAAGCTGGTTCACATCTCCTCAGTACCCAGCCTCCCACCACCGAGGTCCTCTGCTGCGGGCGGACACTCTGCCTCCGCCCCGAGTCCCTGCCCCTGCTCCCACTCTCCACTACTCATCTGCCCCCAGGGAAATGCAACTTGGGTTGACGGCAAAGTATGGACAACTTCTTTTTTTGATTTCTTCTGCTGAAGGCACAACCAGGGTCATGAAAACACAGCTTCATTTAATTTCCTCTAGTGGAGGCACAAGCAGGACAGAGGCTTCCTGAGCGTACAGGCTTTATTACATAAAACTACAGCAGGAGGTGAGGCATTGCCTTAAAACACTCCAAGGTCCCCAAAGGGCAGCTGCTGCTTCGTTTTCACTGCGGAGTTTACAGGTGCGTAGCTCAGACAAGCTCCAGCAGCTGACTGACTTTAACTATGTTGACCTGACATAGTAAGAACGACGGTATTTCAGGCTGATAATTTACAATACCATCACTTGCCATGACCCTTGCATTGAAGGGTAGGCATTTTGGTGGTAAAAGTCGAGGTCCATCACGGTGCTGCATCTGACAAAATGCAACAACAACAAAAATGCGCTAGAGAAAACCAGAAATCTCATTCAGCACGTCCTGATGAAATCTGCATCCTTTCAAAATCTTGAAATATCGTATTGTCCCACATGTGATACCATGTTTCTTCTCTCCTTCCACCCTGATGACTTCAGCTTTTCCTTTCAGAGATGCCACAGCCTTTCCTGATCAAATGTCTGTGCTGTCCTCCAGAAATCCTGTCTTCACTGTGACTCCATCACCCTTCCCAACATACCAGAGTACTGCCAGAACCACTGATGCCTGCTCAGAAGTACCCCAGCCTTTCCCCTCTAAAATACTCTCTCTGTCCCCTCTGCGGTTCCTCTCTCTGTCCACCACCTCAAAATGGTGTTGCTGTCTTCCCTGAAGTACCTCAGGCTTTGCCCTCCAAAGTGCTTGCTGTGTCCTATGTCACCCCAGCTTTTCCCTCCCAAATCTGCACCCTCAACGTGACCTCAGTATATTCATTCAACATACCTGCCCTGACGCCCCAACTTACCTCAGTTCTTCTCCCTATAATCTCCACCCTGCCCCATCTAAGCTGCTTTAGCTTTTCCTTCCAAAAGTGGTCGCCCTGTCCTCTCCAGTAACCTCAGCTTTCCTTCCAAAAGGGTCACCCTGTCCCCTCTAAGCTTCCTCCACATTTCTCTCCAAAACTCTGGCTCTGTCTCCCCTGAGGTAGTTCATCCTTCCCTCCCAAACTTTGGTATTTTCTGCTCTGAGGTACCTCAGGCTTTTCTGCCAAAGTCTCCTGCTTCGTACCACTCGCAGGTTCTTCAGTGTTTCGCACCAAAACCCCCTTGTGGTCACTCCTGGTGTATGGTAGCATCTTCCAGAAAAACCTGCTTCCTCCTTCTGTCTGGCACAGCCCCTCAGGGATACTCTTGGCATCCACAGTCCCCAGTGACACGTGGGGCACCCTTAACCTCTGAGGACACCTGCAGCCCCACAGCCCCTCCGAGCCCCCTGACCTTTGGTATCCACAGAGCGTCCTTTCCTTTCCTTTCCTTTCCTTTCCTTTCCGTTCCTTTCCGTTCCTTTTCCTTTCCTTTTTTCTTTTGTGGTGAGGAGGCGATTCCATGCTTTGCTGGATTTCCACAAATCCTGCTTCTTACAGCACCAGTTAAGCCACAAAAGAGGTACATGGCTGTCTCTGAATGTGCTTTTAGCAGGCTGACAGCAACACAGAGCACTAAGGAAGAGTTATCTATATTAATGTCATTTATACTTAGTAGAAGACAGTGAATTGGTGCTATAGGCTAAAAGGTGCCAACACTGCATGCAACATGAGTTACAAAAGCTAGGAGAACCTAACACACGTGCTATGGCCATCTGCTGGTAGCATGCCCTGCTCTAAAGTCATAGATGCCTTGATTATGTAAATAGGGGAGATTATTCCATCCCTAAGACTCCAGCAAGCTAATTACCAAAGAGTAAATCACCACAACTCAAGATTACACAAACGAATTTTGAGCATTATCACCATAATTGCAATTGTATCACTGTTATTATCTGAGCAGGATAAAGTACATCAGGCCCCAGAGATTACTCCCTACTGGTTGTGATTAAAATTAGAATTGTTTGGCATTACTTTTCCTGTTGGGAGGCTGCAAAGAAGTGGAGTTTGTTTTCTGAAGTTTCATTCAGCTTCTCTACAGGTATGATTTCCACTTGTTTGACATTGATTTCTGGTTGATTCAACCATTCTGAAGGCCTGATCCAAAGTGTACTGGAGTGAACAGCAACCTTTTCATTTATATCAGTTGAACAGAGATCAAATACTAAACCTCCTGTTTGCTAAAATTACCATAATCAGCGCTGAAAAACCCTTATAGCCCCTCTTGCCTAAACGTAGTTTGAAGAACACCTTTAGCTGGCCACAGGCTGCAAGGTCCTCAGCATGGCTCAGAAGAACATGGCAGCACATGCTCAACTCATTCATAAATGAGACCTCAGATCAATCCCCCATGCAAATGCCAGAGAAGTATCAGTTTTTCTTGGGGTGGCCTTTCAAAGGAGGTCCTTATAACACCCAAGAGCATAACAGAAGGTAAACTCAAATACAGTCTCCCATTTAAGTGGAGCACAGCTGCTACAGGAGCTCAGAAGGAGAGGGAAAAAAATCTTGGGGCATACTTCATTCTAAGGCTACAGCACTGCCTTTTCTGGCTATTTCAGGCTGCTTTTTATTGGCAACATCCATATTCCAAGTAATAGGGGAGCCAGACCTGGAGCTTCCTGAAACTGTGCTGCAGTAGAAGTTTTTTGCTGGGTTATGATACAGGTGCCTATAGCATTTCAATGAATTAGATGATGTTTCACCAGAGATTAATTTCAATTCAAACATAATTAATTATGGGGATCCAGGACAGACCAATAGGTAATATATATTGTGAGTTTAGGTGAAAGAGGATGGGACCTTTTATAAATACATTTATAACGGAGGAAAATGTCTCATTCTTTGGAAAATTTAGAGATATTGAAAGAAGTATTTGACATCTATATTATCTCAAAACCCCAAATGGGTTGGGCTTGTTTATACTGCTTTAGTCTTATTACAAGGCGAATTCTACTCCCTCTCTTGCTGAACAGTCATATAGCCTTAAATTAGAGTTAAAATTCTCATGGTTTAAAGCAAATTACATCACATAAAATAATTCTTTCCCTAACTGCAAAGAGAATTCAGGCAGTTTGTGAATCTCATTTCTGAAGAAGAGTTAGCAGAGCACCCTGTAGGTGAGATACAGCAAAACACAGAGTTTTCAAAGAATTTGAAAAGATCTTTGTGCTTTAAAGAAAGGATGAGTAAGCTCAGTTTCTTACTGGTATACATCTGAGTACAAAGCATATAGGCAGGGAACAGGTTCCCGCTAAGCCAGTCTATTAATTAAACAGATTGACTATTAATTTGAAAATATCAAGCCAAAAGTCCTTTCCTTTAAAACAAGGTGTTTTAGCACCAATTAATGTTAATCCTCATGATTACCACAGATTGTATACACTTACCACTGCTGAGGGGAAACTGCTAAACAGCTATGATGAGGAAATAAGTGGCAACAGTTCGAGGTTACCCAGGATACAGGGGAATATTATTTATGTCTGATCTAGTAGCAATATGCAGAGCACTCAGAGAATGCCAGAAATGCTCTTTGAAGCTGGCATTCACCGTGAGCAACAGGAAGCTGCCAGTATCATCAGCTGAATTTGTTGTGGCGAGCTGAAAACTTTGATTAATTCAAGGCTTTATGGTCTTTGAGATCCATCCTATTAGAAACAGACCGTGGCCTCCTGTGGGTGTCCACGGTCGGAGGCTCTGCTAACGCAGCAGAAAGGCTGCTGCGTCGTGAAAATGCCCTTCCGACCATTCGCAACCTCCTCACTTCCATGTTTCCTGAAGTGCATCTTCCACTCCTTGCTGAGCGTCTTGCTGGTTCTACATACTAGATTCACCAACTAAACCCCCCCGGTTCCTAGCGCTATGGCACTGGACTATTGCTTGGCTTACACAGCGCCATGTGCTAGCCCAGCACCACATCCTTCCACTTCTGCCAGGAGCTGAAAAGAGGGCCTGACCTGATCTTTATACGGAGGGTTCTTCTGGGGGACCAGCTGAGATTGCCCATCTCCTGCCACGAACCACTCGCAGCCACAGAGGCAGGAGTCACTCTCCTTTGCTCGGTGGCAAACAGTGCCAGCAGCAGGAGTCTGGCATCGGGCTGTGGGGACTTTGAGAGGAGCAAAATATTTAGACTTTAGACTTCTCACTCTGAGGTGTGCCCATTCGTGCTCCCAGGCAGCAGTGGTATGCGAGCCAGAGGCACCCAGCAGCCGTGTCAGTGTGGGGACAGGTGCATGACACAGCAATCACAATTAATCTTAATTACATGTCTCCACCAGTTGCTAAGATTTGGAGAAATAATGAGGAGGTGGAGGAAGAAAAAGAAAAAAGGAAAGGAAGAAAAGAGGCTCTTGAAGTCCAGGTAAATTTTTCCAAACTGATTGCCAACACAAGTTCCCCAGGGCCTTTGTTAGCAGAGGAAAAAGCAGCAAAGACAGGGAGAGATGAAGAAAAGCTCTTCTCTTTATCTCTTTTAAAATAACCTAGTCAGCATTCGAAATCTGGGACATTTATACATGTGTTCTGCATATGTCTCCAAGTACATGTGTGCCATCAAAGCTTAACATATCTCTGCTTGGCTGACATGACAGAGCTCTGACAGCACCTGGCCAACCCCATCTACAGTGAAATATTTACATACATTATTTTCTTAACGTTAACCAGAATTCATAAACTGCACTTAAACAGGTTCATCATAGTGCTGTCCTTATCTATCACAAAAAATTCTACATTCAGTGAGACAAGTATCCAGCACAAAAGGCACTAACTGCTGAAAAGTAATGGCATCACCAAGAAATCTTTATCCTATTTAGCAGAACATTTTTATAGGTATCCACAAGAAGGAAATTAATTCCCTTTTTGGCTTCCAAACAGCCATCCTGAGAGATAAGAAATATGTGCTCAACAACTCCAAGAATTTCAATATGCATATTTCAACCCTTCATTCAATTACAAATTATTATCAACACTCTGCTTCCGATTCCAGTCTGGACTTGCTCACTAGAGACCTAAAACAAATGTTTTTAAAATAGCTACAGCAATTTTTATTTTATTTGAATGTACACTGAGAGCATTTCCACAGTCCGAAATCCTGTGGGAATTGAAGAGACCACTCTGGAGAACAAAAGCAACTACAGGAAATAATAGTAGCTGGGCATGTGAGATGCTAATTAGTGTGTAAGCCCCAATCCCATGGTAATCCAGACATTTTATCCTAGTTTTAGGCTAAGGCAGGGAAAAGAAAAGAAACTTGTCCAGTGCCCTACAGCAAAATATTGGCAGAGGCAAGTCAGAGTTCCCTTTTCTCAACCCCTTCTCTAATATCAGAACTTTCTGATGCATTGCTTTTGAAAAAAATATTTTGAATTCAATATTGACTCTTCATTCAAGGGAGAAACTAGCATTCTCTTAGCCCATCTGTGGAAAAGATGTAAGAAGATGAAAATTCGTCATTTCCCATCCAGAAATGTCTCAACATCATTCTCTGTTGCTGAAGAAATTTCAGGTTAAAAGAGTATTAATTACTTATACTTGGAGTAAACTGATTCAGTCATTTTCTGTGTTCTTGTCTAGACTGGATCTTTGCTCATATGCACTGAGAATGCAACCATATCACTTTGAGGAACACAGTAATGGTGTGCCAACATGACATACACAGCTGCCTATTTCAGACAGGCTCCAACACCAGCAGACACCAAAGCACAGCATGTGGTAGTACCTCCTTTTAGAGACTATCAGGGATTCAAAGGCAGTTCCCTAATCTGGTAAGACACAATTCACTGGCGTTTTTAGCAAAGAAAGTATAAGCCATGCCCATCAATGCATTGCATTTAATGAGCTGTTAGGGTGCTAAGTAGCAGTAACAAAGTATTGTCATAGTTTTGTGTCACAGTAAAAACTGTCTTTATATGCCAATACATTCTGGTAAACTATAGTAAAAAGGAAATACACACACACACACACACACACACACAAAAAAAAAAAAAAAAAAAAAAAAAAAAAAGACTTTATAAAGCATCAGGGTCAACCCTCAGACGTGTCAGGTGAGGTAGTTTTGATGCAACCCATCATTTTTACAGTTACCAATAGCTCACTCTTTCTGATGAAAGTACAGCACATCTGATAGGACCCTTCCCATGGGATTATGACTCCATGTGGCTTGTTGAAACAACATCTACAGCTATGTCAAGAGCTTGACTCTCCCAGACATAGACTTAATACCATTCAATTAAGGGTGAGCTTGTAACAAGCAGTGGTACTATCTCTGGCAGGAGTAGGTTTCATGCAATGGTGCTACAAAGCTACAGAGCTAGAATTTACCAGAAGCTCTTTCTGTCCCTAATAATTCCATGTGCGTCTTCTACTGATGAAAACAAAGACTCCCTTTGCCCTAGACATCAGATATAAGTTAAAAGTCTGGTAATGTTACTCTTTTTTACCAAAATGCAAAGCATTCAAGTTCACAAGCCTCATTATGACTGACCTGCCTTCCTGAACTTCCAGTCTTTTACTCAGAAATCAGATACAAGGCTGTCTTAGGAGAAAGCAGCTTCTGCAATGAATGCTAATATGTTATTCTAATTATTTATAATAAAGGTAGCAAAACTTCCAGCCAAATGACATTGCAATAGTATACTGTGAAGAAGGACTGGGCAAATAATGAGAAAGTGGAGAAAGTTCTACCAGCTTCCATTCAGTTTTGCACGTGGATCCTTCTTGACCTTTCTGCAGATAGTCTATATGCTAGCTGGTGCTGGTAAAGAGGTTAAGAAAGGGTCACAGTCTGGACTGCTATTCAGGAATACAAGGGGGAATAGAATTGGCATTTTAGCTCTTGACTGGAGTTTCAGCTGTTGAAGCTAGAATGTAATATTGGCTGCTGGGGCTGCAGGTGTCACAGAACAAGGAGATGCTGGGGTTGGATAGCTGGGCTTGTAGTTGTGGTTCTCTACTTTTCCTCCTAAGCTGCATAGCATTTGGCTTTGAGGGACCAGCATTGCAGGAGCCTGCAGGACCAGGGTTTTGTTCCAGTTGCTTAGCACCTCCTGCGAGCTAGCAAGCACCTCACTCACACACTGTAACCAGGGGGAGTTCTGTGGTATTCCGAGTTCTTTCTCATGCAGCACTTGCACTTCCCTTGTTGTAAACAATTCTTGGTAACACATGCATATTAATATGCCTGTATAGCCACTAACCTGCAGGGAAGTCTTCCTGTGAGGGTGATGGGTTCTTACTTAGATGGTTGGATGGTGGGTGGCATCCCCGGAGGTAACTGTAGTGCTCAAACATCAATATGCCTTTGCGTTGTTCTTTGTATAGTCCAATTTCAAGGAAAAAGACTCCTAACTCTCTAAACCAATTTTATCCAGCTGTATGTGCGACATAACAGCTAATATGCTGTTCTGAGAGGTGGCCTGAACTTTGCAGCAGTTTTGCAGCCTACTCACATAGCATGTTTTAACTAATCTCCTAATTAATTTAGAGTCAGCAGGAGAGGCATATTGCCTCTAAGACATTCACAACAAGGGATGCTGCTGGCGAAGGTCAGATCAGGGAAATTTCCTTTGACTGATGCCTTAATATTCCTCCAATATAACTGATAAGCTGCTGTGTTATAAAAATCACTTCATACTCTGAGCTGCTGTGGTGCTTGCAAAAGCCAGTTCTGCTCAATGTGAAAAGGTGTGCCAGAGTCCTACCGAGCTGCAAGTAAGCTATTCTGCTAAAGTTACATAAAGCAAATGCAAATGGGAGCAAAATGGAGATTGGAGATAATCATCAAGCATGTTTTGATATATAAAGAGATTCAATCTCTAATTCCTTCCAATCCTAATTATTGCATATAGTTTTTCTTCTAATAATAATTTTCTGCCAATCTACACAGAAAATATTCTTCAGGGTTGGGACAATCTCTGTGAAGTAATGTGTAAATGACAAGCCTGCAATTCTGCATTATACGCTGGAACATGGGCATGAACCCGTCATGGAAAATCCCTGTGAGGAGATAGATAGGAGAGTATTCAGCACAACTGAAACAAGAAACTCTTCTCTGACAAGGCCAAAATAGCCTGGGAAGTCTTTTGAGTTCAAACAGATGGGCATTTTCAACTGTTAGCCATGGTGCAATTTCAGCCAAAACTGACTAAGACTGGACTATATGGGAGACTATAGGTTTGTTGATGAACTTGGGAAAAAATCAACAGACAGGCAGAGGAGCAGGCAGCCCAGCTCTCTGCTGTTGTTGGCATAAAACTGTAAGAGGTTTAACAAGAGGAATGGAGAGTTACCAACCTTAGAACACCCTGCAGCCCAGCAACAGAGGATTTTTGAGAATGAAGAAATACTTGTGCAAGGCCTCTGTCTCTGTATCAAGCAAGTCCCTTTTAATAGGCCATGGGAAAAAGAAGATGTAGCATCTAACCTCCCTAATGAACTCAAGCTGGAGAACATCTCTGTTTCAAATAAAATCTTTTGTTTCCTGAGTGCTAAACTGGACATTTTAGAGAGCCTTGATTTGCTTTTAAAGACAAAGCATTTACTGAATTTGGCCTGTGTGATCACTATAGGTGTGGTCCTTCCATATTTTTAACTATGTGAAAAAAAATCCTCTATGATTTCCCCCTACACCTTGTTTGACCTTCCCCATGATGCAACTGTTTCTATCCCAAACCGTTCTCCACCCCATTTATATGTTAGATCACTGCATGCGTGACCCTCCCCTCCTCAGAGAGGATGGTCTCCTCTCTCATTCTTCTCCTTCCTCACCTATTCGGCCCTTCAGAGGACCAATATTTCATTTTCCTAGACTGGCCCAGTTAAACTCTTCCAGCCATTATTAAAGACTGAGGATCTCCTGGTTTCTAGGGTACTACAGAGGTTGTCACTTAGGACATACACAGCAAGACTTCAAGGAAAAAGCTTCACAGATATCCTGCTACAGAAGCAGGACAAAGAGAGAAAAACCCAGCTCTCTTCCTTTTTATCAAGTCCCCATAGCACTCAAACACCTGGCATGCTACAAGGCAGGACAGGGAAATGCTGATCTCCCATGTATCAGCTGACTTCTGCTGAACCATCCTCTGCTAGAGAAACACTCCAACACAGCTGCTTTCTGCAGAGGCAGACCTAGCAGCCCCTAGTTTAAAAAAGCCTCTGTGGGTGACATAGCAGGCATTTAAGTCCTAATTTTAAACTCAGATCCTCCAAAGTGTCATAGCTGGTTGGGCTTTATACATGGTCACAGTAGATGAAGCTCAGCAGCATGCTTGCTAGCAGGTATTCACTGCTGGTGATGCTCCCCTGCCCTCAAGCTAGAGGCAGAAGGGAGGCCTCTGGGAGGTTTAGTGAGGAATGCACAGACTGAGAGCTGGAAGAAAAGATCAAGGAGAAGATTATATAAAAAAAAATATTTCCTTCTCCCTCCTGCCCCCCAGCTATATCTTTCAGCATACAAAAAACAGATTATTAACTGTTTTCTCAACTTTTGCCAGAAAGGATACCTTCCTTCCCAGTCTGCTGAGGAGAGCTTCTTCAGGCATTTGCAACTGATAGGCCACTGCATGCTATAAATCTCTGTGACAACTCCTGCAGTGTCCTTCTTGAAGTGCAAAGATATGTCTGGGGATATAAACTGAGCTGGAGACAGAGCAAGGGACCAGGGGAGCAAGGATGGAGGCTCTTTTCCAACTGGAAGTAAAAAGGAAAAAGAACAGGCTGAAACACTTGTTTCAAATTAGATTTTATTCCAGGCATTAAACAGAGTCTGGCACATGCTTTCTTCAAGAAAAGGGAAAACAAATCTGGGTTCCACATAAATTACATCTGGCAAAGTACAATTTACAACAGAGTGGGGAAAATAAACCCTTTGAGATTGATTTCTGTACAACAGTAATTTTGGTTCCTCTTCAATAACCTCCCCATCAGTCCCCACATAGCACATGAAATTATAGTGGATGTTCTGCTATAGTAACAGCTTTCTTAATGGACATTACCAATGTGAATGCTCTGTCTTCACAGTCTAGGAGTCCATTTAAAGTAAGGAAAACAAGAATGAGCAGCTGTTCGTTCTGAATGTTAAAGAAAAAAAGCTTTGGGCCAAATTTGAAGGCTCAGGTAGTTCTATTTCAAGGAAAACTTGAAAGAGTTTTCTTTCTGGAGCCCTCTACAAAACAGTTTAGTTTGCCCATACTTGAAAGCAGCCTTTTGTAATGCCTCTTGTTTTCAGCAGTCACTAAAACCCTGAGGAAACCAATGGCCTCTATATGAAGGTGTGTGGAAAGGTCTGCACTGGACCTGCAGGAAGGTCTGGTGAGGAGTAGAGTACAGCAGGGGGGAAGTCCCTCAGGATCACATGTTCAGAGCTGGGTAGATTTATGGCTCCGCTAGCTCTTAACTGGAAGGGGCAGTTTAAATTACTGACTTCTAGCATCTGCCCTCCTTTACCCTTCTCTCCCCAGACTATGGCACCTGAACAAGGAGGGTGTCCAATCTTCAGCTGCCCTAGCTCACAGCTCCAGACAGATGCCAGGTGGTGAACAGTGCTGACAGAGGCACAAATACACAAATGTTAGTCTAGGTGCCTCTGCTCTGGGAGCAGTCAGTAACCTCCCACATAGGAGCCAAGCACAAAGCCAAGGGCAGTAGCCAGCCCTTTGACCCAGGGCTGACTCAGAGCTTGGAGACTGTACATAAGCAGGGTTCCTGTTATCTACAGCAGTCAAGAAATATGTTTGTAGAGGAGTTGGGTCCTGGTCCCATTATGATTATGGAGGAGGAACAGCAAGAAAGCTGGACATACACAGTGGGAGCAAGAAGGAAGGAAGCAGTACCTGGCGAAGGAGGGAACAGGCTGTTAGCTGCAACCCTTGGCCTGCTGGGAAGTGAAACAGGGGAAGCTTAGGTAGTCCCCCTGGATGCGTTTTGATGAAAATATGTAATCCTTAAGCATTTTATTGTCTGCAGAGATTATATACAGAACCTACTCACTGGTCTTTTGTCTGTATTTTCTTCAAATTTTTTCTAGCCAGGTATGTAAGAATTTGACTTAATGAGCATCTCCTGCATCTTCTTGTCTAAAAAAAGCTATTACTGATAAGATGGCATCTCTCTCTCCCTGAGGGGGCTGTCTGCCCTACTCTCTTCCCTTTCCTAGGCTATTTTCTTTCTCTTGTCTTTCTCATTTCTCTAAGCTGCGATGTCAGCTGTTGAAGCTTCTCTAAGCATCTCTGCAGGGAAAGAGGAGAAGTCTCTGCAGGGTCAGTGCCCTTCCTCCCACACACAAGTATAGCTGCTCCATGCAGCTGTAAGCATGGGGATGAAGGGAATTGCCTCCTGAGTTTTCACTGGGCTGGCCTGTTGTTCATTTGGTTAATCAGAGCGTTAAGATGGTGAGCCGCTGTCAAAGTGAAGGGGGAAACAGGAAATGAGCTCCTGCCACCTAACTGGATAAAAGACCAATTTCTTTAAAATAAGAAAGAGCCAACAACAAATCCTCCAGTTCTCACACAACCACTCCTGAGCATATACAAATGTGCATACGAAGAACAGTATCTGTTCTTTTGTCAGCTGTTTGGGCTAATAACAAGTTGGGAGGAAGAATTAAGCAGTGATACAAACATGATCAAAAGCAGCCAGTTGTTCAGAATCCAAATGAGCATCCTCTGTCTCTCTTACACCAGAGTAGAAGGGACCCAGGCAAGTAATAGTCTGCTGAAGGTAGCCAAACCGCATGGTCCTCTGCCAAGCTCTTGAGGAGAGGTGTTGGTTCACAAACCTAGCTCCAATAGGAAAGTTCAACAGATCTAGTAGGAGAAGCTAACATTGTGGGGATTTTTTCTTTCTTTGAATAGGTAAACTTCCCCTGACATGTCTAAAAACCCAAACTCAGTTACAGCTAGCTGGTCACTGGAAGCAGAAATGGCATGTTAGCTAGACATATCAGTCACCCTCGACATCCCCAGAACACAAAGGAGACATCACACCTTGGCAGTATTCGTGCAGTGTACAAATATTCATCTCCAGGAGAGGCAAACAGCAGTTTCAACTTCACCAACTAACTTTCTCAAGCTGACCCCAGGGAGAAGAGTGAAGCTTCACAAGTGGAGCAGCCCCAGGCCTTTTAGCCTCCTTTCTCAGGTTGGGGAAAGCAACTAAGCAGAAGGATCAGGTGGCTTGTCACGCTGGCCAGGTTCACACACACTCAGACGTGGAGCAGTGACAGGGCTGTGCTTCAGCCTGGCCAGTAGCGAGAACCCTGTGATGACACAGGGGTTGCCCTTGTTTTCCTCCCTGTCTTCCTCCGAGCAAGGGGGAAGTTATACGTGCTCCTTCCTCAGGCCAGTGCCTCAGGCAGGGTCCAGCGGGGCTCACCGAGGTAGCACTGGCCTCCTACCCATAGAAAACAGGGAATAGCAACTCAGTAGGGAGTAGCCCCCCCCACCCCAAACAAACTCTGGCTGTGCTGCTAGAACAGATCATCCCTTTCCCAGTCGTTTTGTCAGATTTGGGCCCCATTTCCCAGTCTTGGCCCATTAGGTTGCAGAGCAGCTTCTGCAGGGAGAGGAACGAACAGGCCTACCACAAAGAAATTACAGTCCTGCCTCAAGGGTCTGCTAATCCCCTCCTAGCCCCTTCACTAACCGTGATGACTCTTCTGCTGGTCAGTCCTTACTGCAACACACCAGCACATACACGCATAAATGATGCATGATGGTGGAGCAAAAACTAGAGAAGCTAAAGAGCTACCAAATACTTGCACAATTATCATCTAAGTTGTTGGACTGAAGGTCATGGGCTCAGTATGTAGAGAAAGGAATGGATAAGGAGAGCTACAAGGCAGTTCACGTCACTCTCAGTGTTGTATTGGGTCCTTTCCTCACTCTGTATGCTGTTGTGCACAAACATCAGTTACAGAGAACTGAAATCAGGTGGGCTGATTTCAACAACACTCCTCACCCTCTCTTACCCCCAGCTTCTTCTTTGAAAAGCTCAAAAACACGAAGTGCTCAGCTGAAATGGTGGCTCGCTGATGGGCATGATGAAAACATTTAGGGTTAGACATACTAATCCTCCCTTCCTAATCACCTTCCATTCCCAAAGTCTCATGCACAAAGAAACAAGGATGTCTCTGTGATACCATCATGTGGCTTGTAGCAACTCCCACTGTTGGCCAGCTACATCTGCTTGGCAAGGGTTGGTCACCACTCTTCCAGCTTGGTTTTCCAGGCAGAGACCACTGACAAAGTGTTGAATGAAACCACCTTTCATCTTCCACTTCTGTAAGAAGGGAGATAAGAAACAGGCTGTTACTTCCATTTCACCAGGGAACAGTGACTCCAAGCTGGAGAAAGGTTGACAATAAATCACAAGGAAACCACAGCCACTAGGGAAATTGAAAATAAGAGTATGAGCAGCATCTCCAAAGTACTGGCTTCCTGTATTAGTGATAACTGGGGTTTGAGCTTAGCTGGACTGTAGGGCTGGACATTTAGAACACAAAATCAGCAGTGGAATTTTCAAAAGCATTTTATGTTCATGACCTCCCTGCCATTCTTTGCCCTGCATCTCTAGGCACCCAGATACCTCTCAAAACCTGAAACTCTTCCACAGTTTCTCTCCAATCCACAGAAAGCACTGTAGTTAAAAAAAAAAAAAATCACATTCCTTGCTGCTTGACTAGATCACATCTCTCTCTCTCTTCCCTACCCCCTCATCTCTCTTCTCATCAGATTCAAGATTTTTATCAGCACTATACTGAAAGCTCTTTATATCTCTGCACCCTTCACAACTGGCTCTTCTTGATGATCTTATCTGCTCTGCTGACATTTCAATTTATAAGTGTCCTTTTGACAGCTTCTCAGTAAACATCTCTCTGCTTTCTACAGTGCTGTCCTCTGGGGCAGCTCCCTCAGCACATATTCACAGGGCTCCACATGCAACTCTTCCCTGAAGGTCCACTTTGGTTGTGCAGCTTTCTAGGAAGCAAAACATATGTCCTAATCTTGAACTGTAAATTCTTCTAGAAAAGGGCTGTACCTTCCACCCCTGATGGGAAGAACAGGGCCCATTCTGACTGTTAGCATAGAGATAAAAGTAGAAATAAGTCTGTGGACTTAGGATCTCCCTGGTGAGGCTGCGCTGTTTCCCTCCAGTCAGGCACAGCTGAGCAATCCAATAACTCAAGTTATTGGATTGCACACACAAGGATCCTGGGATTTTCCCATCGCTCATTTCTGTCACACAGCTGAATCAGTTAGAATTTGTGTCTAAGTGCCCATTTGGTCAACAGCCTGGGTATTATGAGGGATATTATGAGGATATTTCACCCAGGCCATGGGACTGATGAGGAAAAGGAGACAGCCTGACAGCACTGATGGACCTCAAAGCTACTGTAGAAATGGTATGCAAAGTGAAAAATTTCTACACTATCAAGACTTAACGTCAAAATCTATTGACACTATAATTCTTGAGTAAGTAATGCAGCAAATAGCTCATGTTCCTGTATGCCATGTTTCAAGCACCCTGTTATGCTCACATATTGCTGACGGCTGTCTTCCAAATCTGGGAGCTAGTTATACTTCCTGGATGGTAGGCTCATTGCAAAGCCCAGAACAATCTGTCCCTTCTGCATCACATAGTCTTTCAAGACAAAATACCAGGAGGACATTCACCTTGCCATGGCTGCTAGCCCTGGCTGAAGGGTTGCTTCTAAAGGAGGGCCATTTTTTGCAAATGATTTTAATAGGCAAGGGGGCAGAGGAACATAGTGATGTTGGGAAGGACGATACCAGGAAATTCCCAGGCAGTAATACTCTGTGCTTATCTGGTGTAGTACGACCTCTGCACAACGGCCTCCCCATCAGTGTTTCCCAGGATCATGAACACCTCAGTGAAGAGACTCTTGCCCTTTCGCAACTTGCCCTTTCCCTGCTTCACAGCACACCTACCATGCCAAGAGGAAACTCTTCCTTGCCCTCCACCATTGCCCCTGCTGCCATAGTTGCCAGTTCGCAGCCTCCTCCTTTGCCTTCCCTTGTGTGTGTGTGCTAGGGAGCACCTGCCAGCCCTCCCTCTTACATATCCCATAGCTCATCAGAAGACCCTGCTGTGAAGAAGAATGCTGTTGTAATACTAGAGATGGAGGACAAGGGCAATTACTAAGAGACACTTGCTTATTTCTCTGAGTTATTCAGGAGAAACCTGGCACCACTGGGAGATTCTCTGTCATATTCCTCTAGATTAGAGATCCACTGATGTGTGATCTCTCCATGCCGAGTAGGCACCCACTACACTGCCTGTAGGAAAAGTCTATGGCAACATAAAGAGCAGGACACCAGCAAACACTCACAACATCACATTTTCTGCAGCTAACAGACTACACCAAACCAATGAACTCCTCAGTCAATCACACAACTGGAAAGCCTGCGGTTTCAGAAGCACCTCAGGGTTTTTCTGTTCAACAGAAAGTAGGGTGTGGATAATGATGAGGAAGAGGAAGGAGGTATGCTGAGAACATGATGAAGAATTGGATATAAGCCTCATCTGGGCTGCAGGAAGGTGCTACACAGGGAGTTTCTGACCAGGAACTGTAGTTTGCTGTTCTCTGCAGGATACCAGAAGAAGTTCACTCAGCTTCACCTGAACCTTTTGTAAGACCCTCCTTCTTGACTGTCAGACCACAGAATTGCCAAGGACAGCCTAATACCTAATCATGCAGGGACACACTATATCTCAGACTCCTAAAGAGGATGGGCAGCATGAGTAGGTGGAAACTGGAGATACAGTGTTTTTCTCCTAGCTTCAACCATCTCTGAGTTGGTCACCTTAGTCTACAGTAATCACATAGTGATGTGCTGAAGTAGCATCACCCTCCGGAGGGGCCTAGCTTTGTCCACAGACTGCACAGGGAGCTTGAACAGCTAATTTTTAAAGGGTAGTGATGATCCTCACCTCACCATTTTCCTGGCCAAAAATGCCATAGCAGGCACCACCTGCACACACAGAGGAAGGCTACAGGGAGTCTGCTCATGTCCTATGCCCAGATTATTATGACTGGTCAGCATCTGAAAGGGAAGCTTTTGGAAGATCTAAGCATTGTCAAAGTTCAGAAAGTTTTGGCTTGAAAATCTGCCTCAGTCTCCCTTTCTTGTGCAGATGGAGATAATGCAGTTTACTGGTCCCATCAGGTTTAGCATGGGAATAGAAAAAAAATCAGTAATTTCATCGAAATATTGTCTCTTTCTCCCCCCAAATATCAACCAAAAATTTCCCCATATTTCTGTAAAGCTCTCGCTCCATCTTTGTTACCTATCTTTGTAAAGTACCTTGAGATGGTTAGATATAAGCATTCCAAGTGCAATTGCTGAAAGAAAAGTCAGAAATAGTCAATCATCCTGTACCAGTGAAATATTCCAATATATACAAGAGCTGAAAGTGTTTACATGAGTAACTCCTCGGGGTAATCAAAACTTTGTTTTTAATCTCAGCAATTCAATCAGTCCAGAGTTTGTTTCAAGTTCCTGATAAGATCCTTGTAAGCTTGGAAATGTAGCGGAGCCAGCCAAACTCAGGAAACACAGCCAGGAAGAACAGATGTTGTTGATTGGGATTGAGACACCTTGGACAGAGTTGAATGGAGAACTGATAACTGGAATAGCCTAGGGTGTTGCAGATTGTAATTGAATGTATTTGCACAGCCATGGGCAACCTGAAGCTGGTGTTGAAGATGATGCCCAGAAAATTTTAAATACATGAGCAGAGAGCGTATAATGGAAAAGCTCACACCAACATCCAGCAACTGCTGTCTCTCTTTGAGCTCCGCATTTGTAAAACTAGGAATCAGAGCTGAGAAACACTCTCGTCTCACGAAAATTTCTTTCAAGCAGTGGCATAATGCAAGGACCATTTTACCACCCTACTACTATGAAGATGTTAATTTAGGTGCTTCCAGAACATACATGTTTTCACTCTGTCTCTTTTCTGATAGTTTGTTTAAAGTTGAAGTTGTCTACTTTTCAGGTAATATGAGACACTGAGAAGCAAGGTGAGGAAAATTTTCCAATCGTATGTTCAAAGGCATATAAGATTTCAAATATTGTTTGTTTCAAGAGAAAACCTGCTGTCCTCCTTTTCAGACTAAAGTTACATTCCTTCAGCAGATTTTAATGAAATATGGTTGTTTAATAGGATTTCTCAGCATGCTCCTGTTCTGTTGGGAAATGCTGTGCCAATGTTTCTCATTTTTATGCTTTATTTTAGTGTCTGACTCTCACTTTGCCTTCTATTTGTCCTCACTATAACACAAATTAAAGTGCCACTCCCATCGTCAGTCAGAGTCAAAACCAGAACTAAAGGCAATAATTTATTATGCATTCAAGTAAAAATGCTATTATTCAAATAACTTTATGGATAACATCCATCTGGTTTCAAGTCTAGTTCTAATTATGCAGAATAGCTCTTGGCTATTTTTTCTGCTAGTGGTTCCGGCTGTTGCTGATGAACAGGATCACGGTGCCAAACACGCTTTGTTCCTGGTTCTTTTCAGCTTGAGAGAGAATAGCCTAATGGAGCCAAAACTCATCTGGATTGGGACCATTCTCTAGTATCCTCCCGTTTGCAGGGATCTAGACTTATTTTGAGGTAATATTCTAGATACAGTTCATAATGCTATAAAGCCTCCTCTAGAATATTAAATCATGTCAGATAGACACAAAGTTGCTGTTAGCACTCAGAATCGACAGTAAAAATCCCCCGCTCTGTGGAGAGGCTTAATGCACAACAGCTATGTATCATGGGCACCAGTTCAGTACGTTTGAAGGCAGAAAGCAAGTTCAAGCGCTGTATGGAGCCATTGTAAGGATGTAACAAGTCTACTGCAATGGGACTATAAAATGAAGCTATCACTTGCCCCATTTTCTGCCAGAAATCTTGCCTTTGCATTACTCAGCCATAGACATGAAAATCAAATCTAGGAAACTCCAAATATCTTCCACCCCATTCACCACAGACCTGATGTCAGCGGCAGCAGAGAAGATGCTCAAAGCAGGGATTTCATCATATCATCTTTTCCTTGGACATTATACGTGTAGTGCACATTGTCCCTTCTGCTTATACTGCCCACTCAGACCTTTCCCTCACCACATCCACCTCTCTGAGGTAGCTCAGATCTCCTTCTTTCACTCCCTTTCAGCCTCTCTGAATTTCCTCCTCAGTAAAAATTTTCATAGCTTTCTGAGAAGTTCACTTGAACCAAGGAGTGGCTACTTCCATGTGCAGTTTCAAAACACTGCTCTCTTTTTCTGACAGACCAGCTCTGGGCTGTGAGTACCATGAGGAGACAGGCACGCTGTAAAGCAATACAGGAAATTTGTTATCTCATGCTTTACTCCTTCATTTAGCTTTTTCGAAGCTTTCACAGCAATGGCTAACACCTGGAAACTCAGCTTTTTAAAAACTGGGAGGTGGGCTAAGGTGACATCCCAGGCAAGAAGTTCTGCAAGCTGACAACCCAGGAAGAACTAGACTCTTTCTTGTCTTTTCTTTTCCAGAAGTTTGCCTTGTTAGCCCAGACATACGCTCCCAGATGACACCCATAAAAGCTGCTAGCTTCAGCTCCCACTTTAGCTAGGAGCTGGCAGAGAAAGTGTCAGTTCCTAAAGTGAATAGAAGATACTGCCTTAGATGCAGGTGGCTCCTCCAGAAGAGGAAAAGATGAGAGAGAATGGGGCAGTTCGTAAAGATAACTGATTTCTAGCTAGTTAAAAAACAATGTCTGCATTAACAACAAATACTGATCTGTTTACAGAAGGAAAAGATCTGAAAAACATTCACCAGAAAGACGACAAATTTGGGTATTGCAAGTGGAAGTTGCTTCGTATGTAGAAATCTGGAATAGGAGTTTGGGATCCCCACAGAAATTCTCAAAATTTCAGAGCATTTCAACTCAAGCTAGATTAAAAACTCAAATGCACTTCTACCTCACCTCCCCAAAATACAGGGATTAATGTCTTCTAGCTAATAGACCCTGCAAACCACCCTCATTCAGGAGACCTTTATCCTTCTATGACAGGGAAGGAGGGGAAAGACAGCTAATTTTGGCAGCTGCCAGAGTTCTCTTTGCTGCCATGAAGGAAAATAGTGCAAACCATCTAGGGGGAAGCTAAGTGACCTAACTGGACAGCAACAGGGTAAGTGATTACCAACAAGGAAAAGTAACAGGCAAGCACAGCCCATGTGGGATATCCTTGCAAGGCTAATCTGAACTAAGAGTTTTTCCAGTATATTCATGGTGATAGCTTTTCAAGATACTTCTGCATTAATTAGCCCTCCAGAGAAAGATCTACATAGGCTTTCCATAAACGGACAAGACTGGATTTCAGTGCTTTTTTAAAGTGCTTTCTTTCAGGAAGAACAAAATTCAGAGATACATATGGCATTAAAAAGCACTGGCAAAAGTGGACACTGTTGAGGACCGGTAGCAGGCTGAGCAGTCTCCTGCCTATGGGCAATCAAAACAATAGATGCATTGGAAAACATGACAACATAGCTCTAGATAAAACAAAGTTTGTTCTCTCTTGGTGTAGAGGGAAGAACAAGAGGCAAGGATGAAACAAGCCCAATCCATTTGCTGTCTGTCAATACTGGCTTGTCACATTATGTTTTGGTCAGTTCTGATAAAAAGGCATATCACGTACCTGTAAGGGAACCCTGGCTATCTGAGAGGCCAACTGTTACCTCCTACTGTAAGACAAAATGACCTGGGTGTCCTCACAGGTCAGGGATGCGTGTCTTAAAAGCGGGATGAGAGTCACAGAGCTGCATTTGGTTGGGAATATTGCAGCGCCAGTACTGCTGCTGTGTATTTTTACTCAGCGAGAATTGGGTGGAACATATGATGCTTTATGACAGTCGATATTTCTCAAATGAATTGCATGCACTCAGTTTTAAAGATCTGTTCACATGCCCAAAGATAGTACAAAGAACACAGCTCTACTACTTCTAAATAAATAAACAAATGATGGCACATACAGCACTTCCCTAGGGTATTTCAACGTATTTGCTGCTTATTTACCTAGTCACATGCCCTGCTCCCTTCCTGCACAGTCTTGGTTGAGCATAAACATACCCAAGAAACTAGGCTGGGGTAGCAGAGGGCTGCAGCTAACCACTCTGATGAAGGCATAGGCAGAGCAGGTACCCACACAGCTGTGTGGGCAATCTCATTAACCCAAGCTTATGAAACACCTTAGAGAGGGAGATGCAGAAGATGGAAGGAACTTGTATACACCTTGATAGTGCTGGGTTTTTTCCCTGCAGGCTGCACTAACACAGGAATGCCAGCACATGGTAATGAAGGGATTAAGAAATGCACACAGGTTACCTGTCTGCCGTCCTTCTGATTGCAGGCTTCCAGTGTGATTTGAGAGCCAGTGGAGAAGGAGGTAATGGAAAGACACTTGTCTTGCTGTCTAATTAGCGGGTCACTGAATATCCACTCCTTTGACATAAGAAAAAGAAATGTTCCGTTATGATGATAATGGTGATAAATGGAGAAGGTAAAAGCTTTTTCTATCAGGTATCTCCAAACTCTAGATCCCTTGTTTGACTCTTATCAAAGGCTCCCTGGGAAGGCTGTGGCAGCAGACTTTACCTAATCCGAGGTTTATGCTCAGGCTTGGTGCATTATGACTATTTCAAAACACGCAGCAGAGCCTCCTGACCATTTGAGCTACATAATTACCCTGGGATCCCACACAGCTCCTTGCTCTGCAGTTTTACAGGATTAGGCCTACATAATAGGGAGGACACTGACCCACGATTTACATGTTGTGCAATTGCTTCTGTATACTTTACACAACAGACATGTTCTGCAACAGGTAATGGGGTCCTACAGATCCCCAGGGGAAGCAAAACACATGCAACCATATCCACGAGCTAACAAATATCATTAACATACACAAAGCACAAGCCATTTCATTTTCTCCTCTTCACATTAGATGGACACCCAACCCAAACAAATATTATTATACTTTCTCCAAGAAAGAAACACAAAGTGCAATAAGTTTCAGAGATTTCAAATTGTAATGACATGGAACAATGAGTCAGATTAAACAGCATGTTGAATGCTGGCTGCAAACCTTTTTCCAACAATTAACAGATGTGAATATGTATTTTCTGGCATAAAATAGCTTACTATGACACTCAACTTTTGAAGCTACCTCCCTGCTGCATTGTGGCTACCAGAAGAGGAGACTGGGTGCAGATCCTCAACCAGTATAAACCAGTACAGCTCCACTGCAATTAGGAAAGCTGTGACAAATTACTGCAGCTGGGGTCTTGGCTCAAGCCATCTGCAGCTACAGCCAAACTGGTAGACCAAGGAATATATCTGACCCTGTGGGAATCTTCTGCCTGCATGCTGAGGTACAAGCCAAGCACACCCTGGACTGGTTTTAATGGGAAAGAGTCATAGCCCCATCAGAGATGAAGCCAAGCAAAGGTCCAAATGGAACAGTTATGTGCCTCAAACGCTGATCATGCACTTGCTGCACAGACTAGTCGCACCTTTGAGAATTCAAGTATTATCTATTGCCTTTGAGTGATGAAGATCTTCCCAACCTATGTCTGACTGTTGGGTCTGTTGAGCTGACAGAGCTTTGAGAGTGGTATAGCTTCCCTTTTCTGCTTGGTATTAAAATGACTAATAGGATCAAATTCTTCCCTCATTCACCTGTGTACAAACCCACCAATATCAGAGATGGGTCTTCTCAGTGACTGGTAGTAAAAAAGGGCAGAAGCAAGAGCAAAGAACCAAACTGAAGGCCACCTACCTGAGTGACAGGTGGATTGTGCACCGTCCCTTTACAGTTTCCCATGTCAGCCAACATGTTCCCTGTCGTATCCTGTGCCTGAGACTCCAGGCAATTTCCCCCTTGTTTAATTATCCCTGGAATCAGCTCCTTTTCAGGAACCCTTGAAGTAAAAAACAGTTGCATGGCATTTCATATCCCAAAATGTACCAAAGCACTTACACATTTATGAGGGCAAAACTGGCCGCTGACTGAAATGCAGTGGCCTTTGTTTTGACAGAAAATGAAAGAAATGCTATCCACTACAAACATCTGAGGGAGGCAAAAGCCCACCTGCTCAGAGGGATGATATCCTTTTGTTTCAGAAGGTATTACGGGATCCTCAGATACGCCTTAAGCAGGCAAGGCTTCAGTGCGATGTCACCTCTAAAAGAGGTCTCTGCCAGTAGAAAGCAATATCCACACTGATCTATCCTGCCCCTGCCTCCCCCTTTTCTAGACTCTTCTCCCTGGTGCTAGTACACATTCACTGTCACTTTGGTAGCAACACAGCAAGGATCTGTCAAGCCCAGCCTCCAATAAGATGTTTTAGCCTTAACCCATGTCAGCTGTAGGCTTTGTTGACTGGGAGTTAGGATGCGTTGCCAGGGTTTGTTACGTACCAAGTGCTAACAACACAGCTCTGGTTTGGCCCAGCCTACCTGTCAGGAGGGCAAATCCACAATACTGCCTTGTCTTGACCAAGGGAAGAGGAAGCCTTGGACAAAGCTGTTTCTGGCATTCTCTGGGGCTTTCTGCTTGCAAGACTGCTTGCACCTCTGCTCTGAGGCAGTCTAGCTCCACTCAGGTCAACTGCCTCCAGAGAGCGTATCCAGCAGACAGAGCCAAGCCTTAATTAGGAGGGATATAATGCTCCTGGCTTGTCTACACACTCATGCTTGTCCTAAAACACCACTGTTGCACATCTTTGAGGGACAGCTCTATAGGGTAGAACGGATGGCTCCCAGAAGGACGAGTAACAGGTCTTGCACAGTGATGTTGTTATCAAACAAGCCAAGCAACGATGGAAGGTTTCTCATCAAAAGAAAGAAAAAAAAAAGAAAAAAAGAAAACTTTTTCCAGGCATGAGCCACTCCTTTGCCTGCTGCCAGGAAGACTCAGCTTCTTGTTATTATCCACTTCCCACATTCATCAGAGATTTCTACAAGCTGAGAACTGACTCACTTGAGCTCTGGGTAGACGTTCTCCAGATACCACTGGAAGGATTTACAGTTCAGTTTGCGGCGCTGCTCCACTCGCTCTGCAATGCTAGAAAAACATGCATGTTGTTCAGGATAAAATAGTGAACAGGAGGGAGGGGAGCAATGAAGAGTGGCCAGCAGGTTAGAGGGAGATTATATGAAATTTCACCTTTACTCATTCTCCCACCTAGTTGTTCCTAGGATCAGAACAACATCACTGATTTGAGCTGAAAAAGAGGAGAGGTAAATGGCAGGAAATGGAAAGGAAGAAGAGGCACCTTCAGAGATAAATTCTTGCCTTTCTTTCAGCTGAGAGAGATAGTAGGGTCCAAGACATATACGATTAAATAATGCAGAGTAGTAAAGGTATTGGAGCACCAAGAAGGCATTTCTACTTCTTTGTGCCCCTGTAGAGCCTTTCCATGAAAATTGCACAACTATCAGCTCCTGTAAACGCCTAGGAAGTGTCAGTGCTCAGGTATATACAGGTGGTTAAACTGCATGTGCTGAAGGTGAGGGAGATACAAAAGCAGCCCTAGGCTCAGATTGGGCTGAGGACCTAAAAAGCACAATGACTTGTCTTTAAGCAGTTCAAGGAGAAGAGGGAAGTAGGATGGGAAATTTACTCAGCACTCAGTGAGTGTCAGCTGCAGCAGTCCTCTCACTGCTGATTTAGTTGGCTTTAGCTGGCAAAAGAAGAGGATTTCCTTCAAACAGTCCTACTGAACAGTGACACAAGGGACTTTGCTCTTCAAAATTTGCCCCCTTGTCTTTCCCTGTGTTGGGAAAGACTTTCGGCTGTACCCACGCCCTCTGCCATCCTCAGCCATCCAGAGACCACTGATGTACCCATAGCTCAGGATAAAGTGCCTAGACCCTATATTCACATAAAACCGTAGGGAAGGAAGTTCCATTTTTGGCCCAGCTGACTGTGATGGTGTGAGAAGCACTTGCATTCTAAACTTAAATTTAATGCAGGTTCACAGGTCCATTACTACCATTGAAAAAACTGCCTGAAATCAAATCCTACAGCTCTGTTCCAGCTCTTATTCAGACAAAGCTGCCAGTAAAACCCCTAGGAAGTCTGCATGAACAAGACTGCAGAGTTTGTCCCTAAAACACATTAGCAGTATATTCATGTCCAATATGCAAGAGTCAGGTTTCCTTCACAGTCTGTCTACCTGCTATTTGGCCCAGGCTCAGCTGCTGTAGTCATCTCATATAGGTAGCTATATGTATAAAAACAGTTAGTGCATCAGGACAATAAAGTAGGATGTACAACAAAGAGCACGTGGGAGTCCGACCAAACCTGCTCATCACCACACAAACAGGAGATGCACTATTTTCCAGTGCACATAGGTACACATTTGAGACACAATCATGTTTGGCAGGTCCTTCAGCTAGTACAGCAATATTTTTTCTTATTCACAGACAGGTATAGCCCATGGACAGACCACACTTTTAGGGCTTTTTATATTTGGGGGGGGGATCATAGAGACTTGCTAGCACAGAGAGCAACCCCTCCCCTTGTCCCATGCAGTCTGGAGACAGCTTTAGCAAAACCACCATAAGGAGCACAGCTCTGCACAGAAGTGCAGCAGCTCCTGGAGACCAGTCACTACAGGACTGTGTTTCAGCATATCTCGCTCTCTCCCCTACCCTACATATAAGGTTTACCTACCAAGTAAAAGCCACCCCATTCATCCATCAGGAGTGAGGAGAGTACACTAGGTGAGAACCAGTCCCACGTACCAGCTAGCCTCACTTAGCCCCAGACTCTGCATCCACATAAGAACTCTGAATTAAGAGCTGGTAACCATACAACTCAAACTTCTGAAACAGTTACATGCTTCATTAGAAAAAATTCTCATCTATCCACTTAAAATGAATGGCCTTTTAATTTCATTATAGATCCCGTCAGTCTTCCGTTAACAAATGATTCATGTGGGGTTACCGGGGGAAAAATAAGTGAATTAGAAGCAAACCTTGTTAGCCAGCTACTCAAGCTGCAAATTTCAGGGCAATCAATTCAGAGCATCTTTTCTTTGGTTTCCCACACTTATTCCCAGAGAAGATCCAAAAGCCATTTCTAGCTAACAAGCTGATTATCAGAGGCCTCCTGTTGAGGTTCAGGGGCAGCTTACCTTCCAAATGACTTGCCAATGGCAGATGGCCTAGCCTCATAATAGTACTGCTTGTATTCATCCATCCACACCTCCGCTGTGCGCTTGGTATTCCTGCATGGGGATGAAGAGATGCTTTGCTGCGTGCTATTGCAGAACCTGCCCTCTTGCCAAGCAGGCTCTGGGTGGGCAGATCCAAGGCCTGCCTGCCAGGAGGGAGCAAAGGACAGGCCATGAAACACAGTGGACAGTACAGCAGGTTTCCAAGTGAATGTGTTAAGTGTATAAACCTTGTTAGGATGCTCCAGCTCAGAAGTTAGAAGACAGCCATAGTTCACCATGATTCCTTTCACGCACACACTCTCTGCAGAGATGGCTGTACTGATCATCACAGACTGTTAACTGACTGTCCCAACTATCATCCTACTTTTCAGTCTCCCCTTCCTCTAACTGCAGAGGTTCCCGAGCTTAGAATATTGTCATATTTCAAGTTGGAAGGGACTTTAGATATCACCTAGTCCGACCTCCTGCTCGAAGCACAGCTAGCTTCAAATTAGGTAATATTGCACAGGGCCTTGTCCTGTTCAGTTCTCAGTCTCCAAGGATTGATTTCATACCTTCTCTGGGGCCCTGTGCCAGTGCTTAAGCACTCCCATAGTAAAGCATCTTCTCCTAACTTTCTCTTCCCCTCTGTCCTGTGGTGGAGATTGTCCTCACGGCTCCTCTCAGAGCACATGCGGCTCAGCAGGTTCTCTGGACACAAAAACAACTCAGAGACTCCAAAGATGAATAAGGACTACTGATACCCAGGCATATCTCATAGGCAGTTCCCACAAATGGCCAGAGGCTCTCCCTAGAGCACTATTCCCCTCCTCTGTAGCAGACAGAAGAGACACAGTGGAACAAACAACAGAGAAGGGGACAGGCTTTGTGCACAGACATCAGCAGCTCATTCTTCCCTTGCAGAATGAATCTTCAGCCACAGTTCATTCTCCATGGCAACCACGCAGAAAGATAACGAAGAATTCAGGCTTATTTAGGCATGCTCAACATTGAGGTGATCTGGCTGCTAACCAGGAACTCCTCAACACTTACTTGATATAAGTTAATGCATTGCCCTCAGGAAAGTCATAGGGATGGCGCTTCCTGAACACATGTCCCACTCGACTGCAGGGAACGATCTCCAAGCTGCCACCACACATCCATACTCGGAAAGAGAGCTCTGGAAGAGACACCAGGGTCACATAGCTGCAGCCAGACCAGCAATGTTTCCAAGAACAACTTTCAGCAGTGCACCTGAAATCTTTGTCCCCATGCTCTGGATGTATTTCCAACAGTAAAACCAGGAAAAGTGACATTCCTGTGGGAGTGAAAAACTCTTCCCTTTATTAAAATGGAGGAAACGCCTGTGTCTCAAGACTTTCTAACCTTCTCCATCCCCTCTCCTCTCTCTGGGTCCCCTAAGTTTTTCTGAGACACCTTCTCATTTGATGTGATCATTGTGGCTGCTGTCAGACCTTCAGGACAGCATCTGGCAAGAGACTAAAATTACCCCATACCCATCTTGTTTTAAAGATTTCTTTAACTCTCTATTCCTGCATATGGGAGGAAGGAAGGAAGAACTCACTGTGAAAAGCAAATCATGTGAGGAAGAGAGGGAGTTTAGGAGACACAGAGAAAGAAGAGCAGAAGATTCAGGTATAGGAAGTGAACTGATGTTCTCTCTCCCATACCTCCAGCCATATTATCTGGGATACCACTTGAAAGCAGAGCATCCTGAACATTGATCAAATGTGACCTGCAGTTGCTCTCTCCATATTGTGCAGGGTGATTATAGCACAGCGGATAAGATGGACGTATGTGCAGGCAAACGCATCCCCCTACCTGGGACCCAGAGCACTCCCTGCAGAGTGAGTACCACAGGCACATGGAGTCCCTCTGCTCCTGCTGTGGGCCTTTCCCAAGTCCCCAGCAATTGCACTAAACCCTGTATTAATATGTTATCCACTCTGCAGTATCCCACTGCTATCACTCGTAATCCTCTTGGCTCCATTCAAAGAAAAAAGAGTGTGACAGGGTTATATTTTGTCACCAGTTGACAAATCTGGGAGTTGCTGAGAATAGAATTCAGTCTAATGTGGATGAGTGAAAAAAAAAATGAGAAAAACCTATTACTTGAAGAAACCCAGCTGGTCCTGAAGCTAAATTCAGCATTTTGTTAAAGGATTAGAAGAACATGGATCTTTGATGTACAGAAGCTTATTTGCATCACAGAAGAGACATGACCTTGTTCAGGCTTATGAGTCTGTCCTAGAGAGTTTAATCATTACCCCACTGGAAGGGTTTTCCACTTGCTTTTCATGTGGCAGGGAAAAGAGGAGAAGAGGAAAAATGAAAATTAGCTGGGTACTTGGTTAGGATTTCTGATCAAGTCCTTACCAAAGGGTTTCAGATTGTGTAGACTGATTACTTCAAAAACTTTACTCGCTTGGGATCTGCCTCCAGTAATGCCTGAATTAGGGGACTCTGATGTTTAGAAATTAAAAAGAAACGATGTAACTAGATCTAATGGCTGTTTCAAAGCAGGTACACATACTAATACCCTCTCACTCTTCTTTCTCTGTAGTTTTCCTCTTCAGCTCTTAGGAAAGGTTGTTTCAACGGTATGGTTTTCAGCAGGAAAGAGTTTATTTTTAATCCACCTTCTGCCTCTTAGTAGAAGATTTAATAGATTATATTCTGTGGCATTTTTTATTGCCTCCAGACTCTCCTCAATTCTTTCTGACAGCTCATTATTTTCAGTCTGTTTTCAACAAGGACTTCCAGCTTTGAAGAGAGGAATGGCTTTGAAAATAGAAAAAAAACATGTATACTTTTTTGTTTTCAAATACAAGCTGGTTTCTAACCCACTGCTGTGTAACAGCAACATGCATGGTGTTGAAGCCACTGATTGAGTCATTGCTTTATATTATGCAGAAGAGCTGAAAAAACTTTCAAAAATAAAAGTACTGTGTTTTCTTTTAAAAATATTTTCCTACTGCCATCACCCTTCTGATGTTGTGGCAACGTGGCTCATGGACAAGCCCCATTGCACAGTGCATTGTGCACTTAGTCTTGCCCTGTTAAATGAAGAGCCAAGGTTCAGAATAAGGGGTAAGTGATGGGAGACAACACACCTCACAACAAGGCAAAATTGGCAATTTCAGTATGCCTGGCCCAGTTCCACAGAGCCTGGTCCAGCCACTGTTACTAACACTGCAGATCTCTTGAAAGGAGAGTTGTAGTAGGCAGTGAAGACTCAGAAGTGTTTCTGCATCAGTGTGTCATTCCTCTGAAACACATAAAACTTACCAAAATTCTCTCCTCCCCAGATGTCCATCTGAGTATCATATTTTCCCAGGTGGTTAAACCAAGACTTGTCGATCACAAAGATGCCTCCTGCTATGACAGGGGTTCTGGAAAAGAAAACCTAAATAACCACATGTATCTCTGCATATGCAGCACCGCCATCACAACTGCCTCCTTTTCAGAGGGGGTAACTTGTCCAGGACTGACAAATCATATCTCATGAACTTGCAAGCAGGATTTCATGGTCTTCCTCACTAAAACATCCTCCTTCCTTTGTTAGATGGTGCTGCAAGCACTACATGAGTAAAACCGTCTTTTGTGTTTACAGAAGTGTGCCCTGTGTAAAGCAGTAACAGGGGCACTGTCTGATGACTGTGTTCACCGACTAAACACAGCGTGAGACACCTTGCTGGCTTCTCTGCTGCTGGCAAGCTGGTTGCATCTGAAGTACAAAACGGGGCCTCACAAATTATGTAGAGGAACTGAATGACTCTTTTTTACGTTACAAATAAGAAACTGCCTATGCAGACAAGCGTTGTGCTATTTTATATGTATTTTATCACATTCTATGTCTCAGAGCTGTTTACACAGAAGTGAGGTAGGCAATAACGGTTTGAGCCACCAGAGTCTGTTTCGTATGTAGACACACACATTTAGGAGAGGAGCACAGTTCTGTGCCCAAATTACTAGTCAAGATTCAGTTCCCACATGTGCTTTACACTTCCTGGGTGACTTAATGCAAACTATACAGCTTCTTCATTTTTAGTTTTTTATATGGAAGATAGGTGTAATTCCCTTTCCCCACCCTTAAAGGGATTTCTGAGGCATTCAGGGAGTTGAGTGAGGAAAGCCACAGAAATGAAAATATACAAGTGGCTTGTAGAGTTTGCATGTCTAGAAGTCTACAACAGCATATAGCTGCTATTTCTTCCTATATTCAGGGAGTAATACGCTCAGAAAACACAGATCTCAATGCATTGCAAGATTTCTTCACAGATAACATGAAGAATTTGTCTTCATCAAGAGAACACTTTGGCATTTTGTCCTCAGCGAGACAATCCCTATAAAGGCCTTGCCATACAGGTGAAGGCTTAGTAAAGGCATTCAGAAGGCTGCATACAGTTCATCACAGACAACTACCTTATAGACTGAGTTGGGTCTGTTCTGGACATCTTCTGCTCTATAGGAATCTGCTCCCACTTAAAGTGAAGGCTCCAGTCAAATCCTGAGAAGGAAAAAAAAAAGCCATCTCAGATAGGTTTTGTTCTTGTTTTTGTACTAGCTTTGATGATAGTCCCCACCTTTTATCACAGGCTACCCCTTCTTTCCTTTTCTAACCTCCCTCATTGCCTACCCAGAAATGGCAGGAGTCTATCCTAATGCAGCCAAAAGGCTGCTAGTTTTCTCTCTTGGCATTGTCATCCCTTAGCAGTACAGGTTTCTGCTCCATTACATTCCACATCTTCAGGAGGGGGTTATCAGTCCAAGACGTAATAGTAAGCATTGCTGCATTTTGGCCAATCTGTCTTACACTTCGTAGTCTGCCAAAGTTATGGGGCTTTAATTAAGATACTCTTTAGAATGCAATGTATTTGGGGGGGGGGGCGGGGAGGACTATAGCTCACTGTAGCCATCCCCCCTCCAAGCCTATTACTTATTTAGAGTTAGCTTGCGATGGAGACTTGAGCACAAGGCAATCATGAGGGTTGCACCACTGTGAAAGGTGGTCACAGAGTGAGTAGCCTTTGGAGGTCAAGGAGAGTAGCAGTGAATCTCAGATATCTGCAACTTCTTTTGCCACAGAGGAAGGAGAACAGCACTAGACACTGCAGGAGATCATAGGAACAGCCACAGTAGAGTTCAGCTGCCAGCAGAGACATGAAAATGCGTTTCAAAAGATATCATGGGAGGGCCTGGTATATAGGAGTAGGAATTGGAAGTGCCTCCAGTTGGGCAGGGTATCGATATACCTGCAGTATAGTGAGTGTTTGCAAACCAGACTCACACAAGACAAGAGGTTTACCTCTGGGCTCTCAGCATGAAGTGGTCCTTGTCTGGGAAAGCTGATGGAGAAGTATACTGGGTGGAGGCATAGATTTTGCTGATGAGTGCTAAGCAGCAGGTAGGTGCTACCTGAATTACTATCATCAGATGAATCACGCTCAGGAGTGCAAATGTGATAATGCTCTGGCTTATGTGCCATGAACATGCATGTGAAGGTCCAGATCCAGACCCCCTGAATGATCATCTGCAGTGGCATGTGGGTGCAGGAGACTTCTCAGGGAATGCTTTTAAGCATTCTTGGAGGGTCATGCTCAGGCACTACTCCAAAACATGCAGTCCATGTGAAGCTGCAGAACCACATTTGTAATCCTTTAACAGCACATGAAGGGACAGAGAGCCTGGACATTCTGTGTGCCCACACAGTTTCACCTCCTCTGCTGTAGGGTGTCTTTCCCAAGGAGCAAACCTCATCATACAGAAACACCAGCTGATGCTGGAAGGACCAGATGGAGCACAGGAAGAGTGAAGAGTTTCTAGGGGTGGCCTTTCCCCATCCTCCTTTCTTATCACCTTCATTCCCTTGCTGGAAACTATAAAGAGAGGTCTGTCTGGATTATGAGCAAGAAAACTGCGAGCACACACGGGGCACTTTTCAGGTCTGGCAGTTTGGCATGAGAGTGGCAGCCCAGAAATCCTGCTATTCACCTATAGTTAGAAGGTGTAAAGTGGCCAGTTGACATGTGATATGTATATTCACTTAAATAAGATCTGGATTTGCAAAGCCCCATGACACTGATGCAAGCTCACGCATAACTCAATGTAGGGTTTTTTTGTTTTTGTTTTTTTAACTCTACAAAAAATCTGACCTTGCCAATTGCAGGAGAAAGAGGACAGAGAACCCATCAGGAAAGAGCATCACTCTGCTTTCTTGAATAGCTGAAGTGAACAACAATTATTTTTCGTGCACCATCCCTCTGGTCTAACTCACACAAGTCATTCATTGTACCCACCTCCCCTCAGATCTGCTGATGCTGCCAGGTACGCAAAATTATCCAGGCTGATAACATCAATGATCGGACTCACCACTCGGGTATAGTCCTGAAGGAGAGAGATAAAAAGGGAAAGAAGTAATCAGGCTTTTCCGGAGCGACTGGCAAAGCTGCCTGAGATCAGAAAATATGAAGCTGGACATGTAACATTTAAATTTTTGCCTGGCTTCTCCAGTACGGTTCTGAGATATGAGCGAGAAATCCATGGCCCCTACGTCCAAACATAGACATAGTGGCTATTAAACAAACTGCACACTAAGCATACAGAGAATGAAGCCTGAGGCCCTGACACCCAGAAATGCTGCTGAGATACAACTCTATTTCCTGCTCAGGTCCCAGGACATGAATCACTTCCAAAGGTTTTGTGTTCGTTTTTGCTGACAGCATAGTTACTGCTCAGCCCTTCTTGAATTAACTCATTGTCACCAGCCCAGAAACAATCAATGCACTAATAAATCATTTTCCTAACAAATTTTATCGAGACCCTTACTTCAAAAAACAACATAAAATGAAAAAATCAAGGAATTGGGAATACTCTATTTGCACTAAGGGTAATATATATTTTACAGTTTCTCTTTGCAATGGCTTTATTAAGTGGAAGTTGAGATTGTAACTATTTTTCAATGTCAAAAAACAGCACTACAGAGAGTCTTGTGATAACGGCAGCCTACGATAAAACTGAGAGAGCTAGCAATGTTGTAAACAGCACCCTGTTATTAGACACCTGCCAGCCTCCACTGTTGCAGCTCCTCCGGGCCTCTCCTATTGCACCTCCATTTCGTGCCTTGCAATAGCTCTGGTGCTCTTTGGCCAGGGTGGCACATCCCAGGCTAAAGCGTGTTCTTCATTCGTATTCCCGCTGGCTGTGTGCTGCAGATGGCTACACAGAGGGTGCATGCCTGCACAGTCTGTGCTCTGTCAGCACTCACCTTGGAGTCTGGTGGCAACTGTTCCAACCATCTAGTGACAGGATTGTCCAGGTCAAGACTGAAATTTGAACCAGGACCTACACTGGAAATGTGAGAGGTAGGCCTGCAATAAGCTTACCTGAAATCTACTCACTAAATGGAGCTGTAGTCAGCATCATAGGTTTTGCAGCTTAGATATTTCACTGAAAAAAAAAATAGTTAGGTCCTTTCTGCTTAGGAATCTTATGCTGCTGCCAGTAGCTTGACATTAAGAGCGGGAATATGGCAAACATTTATGGTTGTCCATGATGAGCAGACATGAATACAAGGCACCTTCTCCTCGGCCCCACTACTCCATGAGATCCTTTCATAGAAGGGGATTGATCCCAGCCACTCATACTCTCCTGTTTGCTCTTACAGCAGGGCCACGTGTCCTTCTCTTCAGCCCTGCCATGCAGACAGGGTGACAGCTGCTGATGTTGATATCTCTTATTCACTTTCTAGTCTCACATCAGTTCTTTCCCAAGTAAGCCAGCAAAGGGATATCCATGCACACACAGGCAGCACCTCTATGCGGGAAGCCACCTGTGGTGTTTGCTGGCGGCTTGGTGGAACCATTAAGGGAAGGAAGATTTTGCCAGTAGCAATGCAGAGGTGAGGGTCCAGCAGCCAGAAGGAAGATGGAAATCATGTAAAGTTGCCTGGTGTGTGTTGGGAAAGTGTCTACACTATGTACAGAAATATGAAGTGCAGCATCTCCAGGAGAGCTGAAGTAGGAGTCATGGTTTAAGGATTATGCATTGTGCCCCATCCTTCAGCATCTCTTGCCCCACCAATAAGAGACTGCAGAAGCTTGTCAAGAAGCATCTCATGCCTGACTAGCTCAGGCTGCACCTTCCTCTGTGACAGCCTTTCTGAGAAGGAGGGTGCTGGGAAAGGTTCTGTCGTCATTGGCACTGCTCATGGCATGCAAGGACAGAGGAGCCACCAGGACAAGACAGGCCATCCTTGTACATCCCAGGGAGGGGGACAGTGCTCACCTCTTTCACTCTCTGAAGCATCGGCTGCAGCCACTCGCTGTTGACTTCACAGTGACTGTCCAAGAAGGTGAGAATGTCGGCAGTGGCTATGTCAGCTCCTCGCACCCGAGAGCGAATCAGCCCTAGGATGAAGAAAGGACAGCAGAGGAACAGGAAGGTTAGGAAGGTAGATTCAGAAAATAAGACACTTTACATGGCCGCTATGTGAGAAGAGTAAAGGGCTCTTCTACATCACATCTGTCAGAAGTGGAGAGCAGCTAGAGCAGGGCAGCTTCTCTGGAGGACCTGAGCTCTCCCAGCTTACAAGGAATGGCCTCAGGTGTTTCACTTTTTTCCACACCACTGAACTTTCATCTGGTTCCTGTCTTGATGACAGATCCCTTTCCCTCCAGCCCTCCTGACAGGTACACTGCTGCTGCCTTGGCTTCATCTGCTCAGTGTCTTTCTCATCACAATACTCCTCTGGCTCTCTCAGAACTTCTAGTAGACCAAACGCTGCTCCTCGCTTGCAGTCTTTCTCACTAATTTATTTACATTTGTCCTTTATTCTGCCCTATGTTCAGAGATGTTAACTTCGCTCTCAAATGTCTCATTACTTTCTTACACGCCATCCTACTGCCTAGGGTGCCCTTCCCAAACTGAGCAGTCACTACTGTCTCCCCCTCCAGATCCTCCCTCCGGGCCTGCTGTGCCCTGACAGCTTTAGAAATATGCCAGCACATGCGTGTCAGATTATAAAGCAGCTTGGGAAAGTCAGTGTTATCACTTATGTATACAGGAGATATATAAACATAATTTTCCTTAATTGCATTGATATACATTGATACATGTTTTTTTTTTCCCCTTTCCCACATCTACTAGATGGCTTATTTCTTTATACTGTGAGTTTAACAGAACAGGACTCGCATCTGCATTTATACTCAAAAACATTTTAACAAAATGTAGTTCTTGTTCTAGCCAGGGCATCTGGACATCACTTCTCATTATTTAAAGTATTAATGAGACCACTAAAGACTGAGAATTCATAAGCTAGGTTCTCCCTCCACAGAACCTCCAACTAGGAAACCAAACCCTTGTGTTGAAAGTATGAACTGTAACCACACAAAACAATTTGTAGGTAGCTGGCAAGCAGACAGGGCCATATGGGAAAATCAACAAAATCCAAAATCTTTGTACCTACAAAGTTTTCCACACTCACCTTCTCGCCGAGTGTTGCGTAGACACTTGACTTTGGGGATCTTGGTAAGGAGTTGGCAGTCCTCAGCTTAGATAAGGCAAAAAACATTTGGCACAAATGCATGAATGAGTTGGCTTCAACAGAGAGCTCCAGTTAACCATTCTCCTGCATATCCATGGGAGGGGAAATTCTGCTTTCACTCAATATCACATTAATCAGCCTGGCAGCCTTAATCCTGTTGCCTGAAAGGTACATAAAAGAGCACTGCCTAACTGTCCTCCTTGGACAGCTGCATTTCCTGGCGCTCAGAGGGACTAGGTCTTCATCCTTCTGTGGTCAGAGTTTCACAAAAACAAGGGGGCAAGAGCTGGCCACGTGGCACAGAGTGCTGACGAGATGTAGGGACCACAGGGTGCCAGGGCTTTAAATTGCCAAAGTGCCAAGTAAAAGAGAGTCCTGTCATATTAAGTGATCTCATCCATTCTCTTTGCCCTTAGCTCCTCAGCGGGGCATTTCCCATCGTTTGTTCTCAGGGCAGTTTCTGCTTGATTTTATTTAGTATCAGGAACAGGGATTTGACCCACTACCTCAGGGACGCTACTACATTAATACATGGATGCCTAACTGAGGTCTTCATTGCAGCTTGCCAGAAGCCTGTTGCATCCCTAATTTACATTTACCAGGAAAGATGATGGAGAACAACGGCTACCAGATCCAGCCCAGTTGTACCAATGACCATCAGGTCACACAGCTTTGCAAGGCTGCACACTCACACGTGGTTTGCTTACAAAACGCACTTTCTCTGTTCCACTAGGCCCTCCCGTCTCCTCTGTGTTTATCCCACCTTTCTTTTTGCATCTCCCACAGTCCCTTCTGTCATCCTCCCACAGACTCTGCGCTCTGGAGAGAGTGCAAAGGCCATCAGCCAAAATGCATGTCTTTGCACGCTTCTGCAGAAGCATTTCCTTTTTCAAAGATTCAGGCAAACGAAGTGGCAGGTGCTCTTGGTTAAAAACTACTAAGATTTTGCTGGACATCTGCTACAAAGGGAGACAATACTCTTATTTTGACCAAGTTACAATGTTAGGTAAATACAGAAATCCACATCAAGTCATTCACCCTCCAGGAATGGAGCACATCATTCTGACTGTAACTAACTGCCAGTGCTGACTCAGATCCTCTCTATCTTTGGTGTAAAACAAGGCAGATTTTAAAAGGAAAGTGTCGGACCTCAAACATGTATCAAAGAGCTCCATGACGCCCTGCGTGTGTGCCTGAGTGAAGCGGTTGTAAGACCAAAAAGGTTCAGCATGCCACTACTGCCTGTGAGAAAAATGGTAGTTGTCATGGGATAGGTGGTCTTTTTATTGGGAAAAAAAAAAAAAAAAAACACTACTGACTTAGGAGCCTGAATGAATTTTTAGCTGAGCCCTGTGCAGTGCTTGTCCCAGACATCCATTAGTGTCTATCTGGAATACTTCGCCATTAAGGCTGGATTTGAACTTTCAGGTACCAAATGTGGGACATTTAGGACTGTTTGTTGGAGATGTTCAGCCTCACAAAACTAGCAAGTTTATCCACATCACATCCTGAGATCCTCAGAAACTTAAGTGCCCAATCTCAAGATCAATCTTCAAGAATTTTTGAGGAGCCAAGCTAATTAAGTAAGTACCTGCAAAATCAAAAGAGCAATATTTCCTTACCTCAGCAGACCAAGGTGGGCATTCACAGCTATCTGCAAAGTGTTCTGAAGGAGTAATTATCAATTATTACAAGCAACATACAACTAGATTTGGATCTAGTGCACATCACAGGAGAAGCAGGAAGTCTTCTGCCCTGATACCTCATCACTACGGCACAACAGCCAGGAGCAAGAGCAACTGTAAGGACAAAAGTGGGTCCCCAGCCTCCAGTCTATGGCTCTGGAGGGACTGGAGAAGGCATGGTGCTATCTGAAGCAACAACCCCCATATGTTGCTTCGGATAGCACCATGCTATCCATATGGCCTCCCACAAGGATGCCTGGGATCTGTGACATCCCAAGACAGGCAAACAGCCCCAGCCCTGGCTTGCCTGCAGGACACCAGGCAGCAGTTTTCAGTGGGCTTCATGACATCCTCTCAGTTTTTAACTATCCACAGCCGCTCATGTATACTATAATCTGTGTACATATCTGCACTAAACAGTTCATGAAACTGTATTTAACAAGACTAGATGGAGCTCTCTGGCAACCAGGCCAAAACTGCCAAGGTAACAGAAAAACAGGAGTGGAAAGAGGAGAAAGCGCTGCCTCTGCCATGTGCAGAAGCTAAACTGGACCCAGAAAAGCCTCTTCTCTTTTTCTTTCTCTTGCACACAGACAAGAGAGTAACTCTGCGAGGGAGCAGGACTGAACAGAGCAAACAAAGGGGGAAAAGAGAAGGCAAGAAACAAGTGCAAGAGTAACAGATCCACACTTACGATCTGAGCTGAAGTCGTCTACCAAAATGATCTCCTGGATGAGACCGGGAGGGGTGCGGTTCAGGACGCTGCAGTGACCCAGGGAGGAAAAAGATGACCTTGTGAGCTGCTGTAATAACAACAACAGTGGGCTGACAAAAGCCTGCTGTGCTATGTATTACAGCAGGAATACCAAACTCCAACAATGTGGAAGAAATAACCTTGCCCTTGTACCAGGGTCTGAGTATCAGTAGGAACAGGGCCTCTGGTTACTACCTGAGTGTTTATTGCCAGATGGTTTGCAGCCAGTGCACCTGATGTACTCCTTGCTTATATCAAAGGTCAGAAAGACTTTCCCTAATTTTCAGCTGTCTGACTAGGGATCACAAAGGCTGAATTCTTCTTGCATTCTAGCAGCATTTGTAATGTCACACAACCAAGTGTTGGCTGGTGCCCTTGTCTTTTGAGGCACTGGAGATTCAACACCCATACACAAAGGTGAAGGCTCAGGTCATAGCTGTCCTGTTAGAAGAGGCATGAGACTGAGTCCTTACTGCAGATTGACAGAACCCCATTATGAAGGGAGTTGAATATTTCAGGATGTTCTTCAAGAGGACATCTTGACATCTTTAACCCTAGAGTCCTATCTTTCAGCAAAACACATTTGAATGTGCCAGACTGAGTTATTGCTGTGAGAATAATTGTTGCAGAATTCACCTACACAGTCAGTGCACCAACCATTTATTTTACAACCAATTATTTTACATCACTTTGGGATATGTCAAGTATAAAAGAGACAGGACTGTTCTGTTCTGCTCAGTTTATGGCCTAGTTGTGAGTCTGCAGAGGACCACAGTGATATTAAACAACAGGAGGCATAAAATTGCATTCCCTGCTACCCTGCTGACTAGTCAGGTTTCTAGGCTGTCATTATTTCTACATCTATAACAGTCTCTTTAAGCTAGAGAGAGTAGGATAAATTTGAGTTAACTATTTGAGATGCATTTGGTGAAAGTTAAATAGAATGCCACTGTTACTATGGGCCTTTTCCCAAATTTAGTGAGCACAATTATACCATGGGTATACTATAAGAGACAGTGGAAGTGAAAGAGGACAACTGATGAAAATTAGCAGCAGTGAAGGCAAAATTTTCTGTAGCTGACAATTTTTTCAAAGGCCCAGTCTTCAGAGGTTAGCAGAGTATGTGCTGCCAGATGAAGTTGTGATGCCTGAGACCTTTGCAAGATTGGTTGGTAAGTGCCTGAATTTGGGCACTCCAAAATCAGCTGCAAAACTGTGGGAAAGTCTAGGAAAAAAAGACATGAAGAGAATGCTGTCACTGAACTCAGCTTGAACTAAAACAAGAGGGAGTCCAAATCTGCTTCCCACAGCTAGATACTATCTCCCCATGTTGTTCGGATGACTCTGCAGAGAAACCCAACTGAGTGGCAATACTGGTAGGAAAAGGTCTTGGGAAGAGACCTGAGGATGAGGCTCCCACATTATGGTTTGTTTCATGTTGGTCTAATCTTGGCAGCTGTTGGGCCTAGATCCTGATTTGAAGACACTTCCTGCTAACCAAATGTGTATGTGTGCACACACACCCTTTCACACGTGCACCCCTGGCAGCAGCTTCTGCACTCTTCCTTCTGCCGTGAGAACTCTGCTGCTGAAGCTGGGTAGGAAAAATGGGGGTGATGCACTGTTGTTGCCACTTGGGAGTGGGAGAAGCATTTGGGTATGGGAGGGAGGGGAGTGACTGTGGGGAGGAATAACTTTCCTCCAGTACCTGTCAGTCATCCCTCTTGGTCTCTGGAGGCAGCTTGGTCTCTGCTCCCTTCTATGGGCTCCAACTGCTTTCCTTCTCCACCAAAGGAAGAGGCAGCTGACTGGACCTGCTGCACAGAGCAGACTAGCATGTGAGCCCCTATGGGGACCACACCAGCTCATGAACAAGCTGTGCTGCCTCAAATGCTGTTGATCTGATACAGGGAGTCCTTTAGACAAACTTTACTGATTTGTTTTCAGTGTAAAGGAAAAGATCCAAAAGGAGACTAAGGAGGGGAATGTAGGGGAAAAAATATGAAACAGGCTATCCACCAACAACTGTGAGCGTGCCATTTCAAATGGCTCATTACTAGCATCTTCTGTTCTGCAGAAGATGTCTGTCAGTCAGAAGCTACTTGTCTACTTGATGTTGCTTCCTGTGAAGGACACAGTTGCCCCTCTGAATTGGGATGGCTTGGCATCCTGTACTCACTCAGAAACAACCGTCACTCAAAAGCCATTTTATGTGATTGCTACATCTGCTTGATTAGTCGTTAAACAATAACATCAATTCTGCTGAAGGGAAAATCAACTGCTTTACTGGCGTGTTCCTTTCTTTCTCTTTGATTTCAGTCAGTATTATGGGTACTGTTTGTGTCTCAGTGAAAATGTAAGGGTGAATGGTTAGATTTCAAGTCAACAGACTTGAACAGTTGTCAGTGGTTCAGTGCCTAGGCAGAGAGCCTCTATATATTCTGCTAGAAAGGATAATGTTAAAATGCTAGAGCATTTGGTACAGCAATTCACTACAAAACTTTACAGAATGACTTTGACAGTCTAAGAAATGGCAAAACAGGAGACAATTTCAGAGCAAAGGAGAAAAACGATGCTGCACTGCTAACACCTGGAATAAGGAAGAGCATCTGTGAGCTAACAAGAAGCGGACAGATCAGCAGAGGAGATAATCTTTCCACCAATAATCTTTCTGTGAATTGCTCAAAATCAGAAGAGCAGGTGCCAATGAAATGAGGGGAGGAAATGCCAAGGAGGAAATGTCAGGTTGACAGGAAATGTCAGCCATCTGCAGTGGAGCGTACTGGGTCCCTCACAAGTGCACTCCTTCAATGGCAGCAGTACTGAAAGGACCAGCTTGAACAGATGGGTCATTCCTCTTTCAAGGGCTCTGTTGAGAGGTCTAGATTGCAGAAAAACCTCAGAGACCAGCTGAGATCACATCTGAAGCTGGTGAGGCCACATCTGGAGTACTGTGTCCAGTTCTGGACTCCACAGTACAAGAAATAAATGGACATATTGGATCAGGTTCAGCAAAGGATCACTAAGATAACTGAAGCACTTGACATAAGAGGAGAAGTTAAGGGGGCTAGGACTCTGGAGGAGACAAGTTTTGAAGTCTCCATCCTTGCATATATTCAAAACTCAATTGAATATGGCCCTGATCAACCTGCTCTAGCTGACTTTGCTTGAGCAGGGGGCTGGACTGGACTATCTCCAGAGGTCCCTTCCAACCTCAACTATTCTGTGCAATTCTGAGAGCACGGTGTTTGTTTAGTTCTAACACACCAGCAAGTTTGGCCTGTTAATGCATTAGCAACCCTTACCTGCTAATTAATACCCACCACCTCCATAGCATTTGAATATTAGTTTTCCCCTCTACAGGTTACTGTTGCTCTAAATGTCATCTTCTCAACATTTTAACAACTGTGGCATCTGGCTATTTAACCAGCTGCCTTGAGATTTTCCTAAAGTTCCTACTGTCATGCTTTCTGAGCACCAAATCATTTACTGTATGACCTATGATGTAATCAGAAGAAATCTCCTGCCATTGCCCTAGCAGCACCATGGCTGCAAACAAATCTGCTCATTTTCTAACAGTGGCTCTGTAGAACTCATTTGATAGTTCAAACGAAAAGGAGAGGTAAAAAGGCAAACTGTGTTAATGCAGTACATACAGGTTCCTGGAAACAATGTGACACCAAGCCTGGCAGACAGAAAACCAGCCTTCCAGCTATGAGGCTAACTTGAAAAAGCCTATTATTTATTCACAAAGCATATTTCTGTAAGTCCACAAGACCTGACAGGGGAAGAACTAGTGATGATGAATAATACATTCTGGCTAGCAGTACTATCAGCTCAACCTTTCACCTGAGCAATTTGCTCTTCCTTCAGCCTCCACAGGCTGTTCCTGGACCTGCTTGCAAGCTTCAGGGATTCTTTGAGCAACTATTTGAAAAGTCAGAGAGGGCAGAGGGCATGTTTTCGTAAAAACTGAAAGAACCTCCCCAGGCTCCGCAAGGGTGACAAGGAGGGGAAGGTGCAGCTAGAACACTACCTGGTGGTGCAGGTAACTGCATATTCCCATCTGCTTGGGGATGCTGTCAGGCCCTATGCCACATTTACCTGGTTAGCTGTGGCACTACTGATACTCAGGCATGAGGAGCCACAAATACAAGGTAGCAAAGGTCCTGTAGGTTTGGTAGGATCTGTGCATAAAGCTCTAGAAAGGATTTAGTGGGCCGGTAGGTTCACTGGCTCTTTACCAGCATGTGACTAAGCATCTACTCAGACCACAAAGGTTCTCTCTCCTCCATACTCTGAGACCATCACCTTCTGCTTGAAAGTACTTACAGACTTACAGGCCATGTTCCGGTTGCCACTGAGTTGGCCCCAGCTATTGTTGGGGGCCACCTCTTCCTGTAACACATGCCCTTGCAGGGAGCTAGCTGCAAGTTCCTGCCTGGGAAGCGAGGTTCCTCCTAACCCCCTTCCCTCCATTGCTGCTAGTAGCCCAGTGTCCCCTCTCGTTCCCTCTCTCTCCCAAGCCATAATCAGACTGTTTCTGTCTATGGATGAAGGCCCAACAGTCTCTTTCCTGCTGTTAATTATCCCTCCGCAGGTCTCTCTAGCTGCTCCTTGCAGATATGCTCTATCCTTGAAGATATGTGCATCCCACTGATCCAGGTCCTGACCTGTCCTTGTGGGCCAGCTGAAGAACAGATCACAAGCACATGGGGGAATGCAGTCACTTTTCTTGCTTAGCCTCTAGAAAATGTCTAATCCCCTCACTAGTGCCCTTTTGGGTACCATCATACAGGCTCTGCTCCCTTCACCGATCTCACCTTTTCACCGTGCGTAGCAGGGTGGAGCGAGCCTCATTGTGGAAGGTGATGATGAGGCTCGTAGCTGGCAAGTCTGTGTCGTAGCGTACAGAGGCACACCTGCAACATGGGAGAGGAAAAGCATAAGCCAAACACCTCCTCACAACAGCCACTGGTGTAACGTGCCTAGAATTTCTAAAGCAGGAGAAAATAATGTGCCAAAAACAGCGCAGTGGAGCTGAAGCAAAGGAGGCTTTGGCAACTCCTGCACCAAGATCAGTGGAGTTAAATAAAACAATGAAATGAAAGACTAGTGCCTGTTCAAAGGCAAAATTTGGCAGCCCTGACACCTAAACTCAATGCAGCATGCTGAGGACAACACATAGTTTTCATGGAGGACAAATATTCAACATTATGGATTCTAGTCCCTGGATTTGCCAGTGATTCATGCAAAAATCA
The DNA here is from genome assembly GCF_028389875.1 of Rhea pennata. Classification (NCBI taxonomy): domain Eukaryota; kingdom Metazoa; phylum Chordata; class Aves; order Rheiformes; family Rheidae; genus Rhea; species Rhea pennata. The sequence continues at coordinate 12,756,035 of NC_084667.1, read as the reverse complement.
GCTCTTCATGCAGAGGACATGCTCACACTAAGGATGGATGGAGCTTGTAGATTCTGGCATTGCTATATAAAGGCTTTTACAGGAGAGGAAAATGCTGTCTAGTACTGTGACCTGCATTAGAGAACTGCTCAGGCTCTGTGGCTTCTCTTCTGAACACTAATACCTCTGCTGGCAATAAAAATGTTTCCTTTCACCTGACTTTGTAACGTTAGGTACGTCTATTCATTCATGCACTCATAACCATGGATTAACTCAGGATCAGCCCGCATCAGGGCTTCTTTTGGCCTTGTGGAGAACAACGATTCTTGGAGGAGAATGATTCATAGACTTGCATCCTGGATTCAGTTCAGGTAAATATTAGGAATGGCAGATTTGGGCTGATGTGATCCTCCAGATTTTGCCTTCTTCCTAGCTTTCAGCCAGTGACAAATAGCAATCAGTCTGCACTCATTCCCTGCCTGATCAAGAACTCATCCTTGGAATTGGGGCCCAGTGTTTTTTATCTGCTCAAGGCCACACTTGGACTGAATCATCTCCAGAAGGGAATACAATTCATTTCTCATGACTTTATAACCACTGTTTTACTTCCACATTTACTTACTATTTTTATGACTATTACTAAACTGTTACTATTTTTTTTTATAACCACATTCAATCCTACTGCTTTATGACTATTCTAAACTATTAATATTTTTCATTGCAATATTTTATTAAAGGGAAAGCAGCTTATTACTTATAAGAACTTAAAACCTATTAAGGCAACAGGAAGGAGAAAATTAGAAGAAATTGGTGTATGCATTATTTGGGGAAGAGATCCCAAGATCTCAACATTTCTGCAGCATCATGGAGGAGAAGAAAGAAATTTGTGCTTGAAAGTTGGGCCTCTTTCTTTTGAATCAAAGAGCACCTATAAGATGTGCCAAAAGAAGCTTGTAAGACATGGACTCAGATATGCCCAAGCTCTGTCTGTGTGCTGGAGAAGAGTGATGTTAGTGACGTATTGACCCTCCCAGTCCTTAAACTCAGGACCAGATCGTTTCATGACACAAGCAAGGGCTTTCTCAAACCACATTTAACTGGTACCAGCTCTCTGAGTCATCCTAGCATCCATTCCAAGATTGCTACAGGACAAGGTATTCAAACACAGTTCTCCCACTCCCACACTGCTACCCTGCAAAGGGGAGGAACATGGGAATGGGTTTATCTGCCCTGATTATCTGCTCAGAGCCTCCCCGTTGCTAAAAGGAATCCTTGCAAAGTTAGGGGCTGTAATGGCTGTTCCTTTCCAGGAAATCCCATACATATTCTTCTTCAGACTAAGGCTCTGTACTGCGGTGTGAGTACAGAGATGGGGCTTCTCACAAGAAGTGTGCTCTGCATGCTGCTGCAGATCACAGATCAAAATAAGTAATAATTCACCTTTGGAAGGAGAGGTTTTTAGGCCAGAACATGACATCAGATTAACAGAAAACAGCAATTCTGCAGGGCAGGGAGTGTTGCCAGTAACATAGGACATGGCACTGCTGCTTCTGAGTCGCTAGTGAGCCAGTCCCAAGTGCTCTGCTGGGGAACAGGAGCACAAGACTTTCATCTCACAACCAAAGTCACAACTGCTTGCGTTCACTAAGTACCCTGATGGCTGTCAGTGCTGGCAGGCTCACAAAGCTTCATTTCTCCCGACATCCCTTCACAGATCCAATCAAGTGAGATGACAGGTTTCCCATTTCCAGCAGCTGTGAGGCATTACTGCACAATGCCAGGTACGGTCTATGTTCCAGCCCAGACAGATCACCATTTCAGACATGGTTAGTGTGCTTCTGTATCTTCTCCATTTAAGTAGGCTGTTTTACACCATACTATCGCCATGAAACCTACAGTTTTCAAGATACAGTGTTATCCTTCCAGATGAGGTGTGCTATAGAAATTACAAGATAATTACATAAGCACTACTAGAAATTTAAGGATAAATTTAGTCAGCAGAATAAATTCACCCCAGTGAAACAAGGACAGAGCAATGAGCACTTCGCAAGCCATGAAATATTCATTGCATGAATATTAAAATGATATTAGTTTCATCTCCACCTCAGCAGCACTCAGCCCAACTGCAATGCTCAGGACAGAAAAAAAATGCACCATACAAGCTGCAGACAGCCCAGGCTGCTGGTGAGAAACACAGAAGCTAAAGCAAGGCTGCAACAACTGTGCAAATTGCAGGCCAGGACAGAGGACACTGAAAAACCATGAACAAGAGAGGAGTTATGTAAAAAAAACAGCTACCAGTCAAGCAATCTGAGCTGCAATGGAGCAAATGTGCTGCAACTCAAAAGCTAAAATAACAAGCCATTGCTCAGCTAGGAGGAGAGGTTCTAGAAAAGCAACAAGCTAGGGCTGAATTAGTCAGAGATCTCTTTGCACATTTGAGACCCTTCCGGATTAACGGTGAAACACAGTGAAGCAATGGACTGAGCCTGCCAAAGAAAAGCCCAAACTGCCCCTTGTTGACATTGCAGAACAGCATAGGAGGCCACTGAACCCTTCGCCGAACAGCGGCTGGGGCTTGGACCAAGCAAGGCCTGCATGGTACCTGTAATGCCTGGTGTCCCGAATGGGCCGATCGCTGCTGAGTTTGTCGCTCTCTAGCTGATTAAAAGCATGTTGGCGGTAGGGGTCTTCTCCGGCCTTCAGCAGCTTTGAAGACAAGTACGCCTTTTCGTCAAAACCCCTCCAGCTGCTCTTCTCTCCTGGGGGAGCCCTTGTCATCTAGAGCAGAGACAAGCATCAGGGAGAGCAGCTGACTTACGTTTAGACACTCGTAATAAGCTCAGACACGTGTATCCTAAACGCAGGCCATTTGCCACAAGTCTGGAAGAGACTCAGGTAGTGGAGGAAGGCAAGACAGGCAGGGATTTGGAAAGCAGAGCAGGAAAACCTCTCAGAAGTAACATTATAATTACCCTCTCCCAGGAAAATTACAGACCTTGCTCTCCCCACCAACTCAGCATGTGATGAAAACTGTTTTGCTGATAGCACAGACGGAGCCAGATTCTCTTTAGCACTTACTATACACAACATGTTAGACTGCAGGCATTTGGAAACCCTTCCAGGCAACGTGGGTTTGAAAGTAGCCTCCAGCCAGTATACTGAAATACAGTATTTTGAGCAAGAACAGTTTCAGCCTTTCATTAATAACTATCACATACTAACACAGGCCCGGCTGATTTTACAGGTCCCAGCTGTGCCTTACCCAGCTTTAGCTAGTCTCACACAAGAAATCCATGATAGAGTTGAAAACTGTATGTGACTGTCCTCAATCCCAGGCAAGAGTTTAAACAACTGGCCCATCCTCTCACTTCTCCCTAAAGGTTTCTTGATCATCCTCCTTCTGTGTATTTTCCGTGTTTCTTCAGCTTTCTTTCAAAGGCTACAGAGTCAGTGCAACATAAACACTCAAAAAACATTGATTAGAGCCCCTGGGAGGAAGGAAAGTCACATTTTCAGCCCCACTGAATTCTATTAGAATTGAGATTTGGTTGGAAACAACCTAAAATCAGTAAAACACTTGCTATAAAACAATTGGGATTATTTTTACAATATAAGTGGTTCAACAACCAGAACAAATCATACATGTGTGGTAGCAGTTTGCCAGACTAAATCATGCAAGAGCCATAAAATGCTCTCAGCCCTGTATGAAAGAGTCCAGGAGTTCTCTAAAAGTGCTGGCACATTATACCTCAGGCCAAAGCACGAGACAATCCCCCAACCTGGAGAGCCTTCTGTGTAAAATAGTTAAGATTCCCTCTTAGACGGAATCCTAATCTACTAGGCTTGATCATGTTCCTCTCTCCACTATAATGCTCCTTTTAGGAATTCTGGAGGACAAGAGACCACAGACTGGCCCCCACTGACACACAGGGGTTGTTTGAGCTGAATTGCTATTTTAATGGGGTGTGAAACAACTCAGAGCCCCAGTGCCATAGCAAATTCCTGAAGAAGGAGAATATTTAGAAGAATGTCTCCGCATCTTTCCCTGAGAAGTGCTACTCGATAGTTCAGACAGCTCTAAGAGAGTTAGACAGTTGGGTAAGGTGATGGCAAATGAAATTCAGCGTAGACAAGTGCAAGGTAATGAACATTAGAAGAAATAGATTGAACTACTCATGCACAGTGATGGATTCTAAATTAACTGTGACCACTCAGGTTAAGGATGTGAGCGTCACTGTGGACAGCTCAATGAAACCCCACGCTCAGTCCACAGAGATGGAAAATATAGCAAATAGAGAGCACTGAGAAGAGGACAGAGAAAATTGAAACTATTATAAATGCTATTATACGAAATCAATGATAACTCAGCAGTCATAGTCAGAGTGCAAGTTTTGTCAAACCAATCTCTGGAAGGATCCAGCACAAAGAGAAAAGGTACAGAAGTTACTGAGAGATAAAGAGAAAATTAAAGGTTTATAACTAGTTAATTTAGAGAGAAAAAGAATGGAGAGAGGAAAAAATGAGAGAGGCAGAGAAAATTGTGCTTCTATAGCCAAAGTCAGCCTGATGCTCAAATTTCCCTTTCTTATAACACAAGAAAGGGGAAATGTCTTTTCATAGGAAGGGAAATGTTTTTTCATAGGAAAAAAACTCCACACCATTTTCAGCACAAAGAAAATTATTCAAACAAGCGTAATAAAACTGCTGCACTTGGATTCACCCTAGTTTGAGATTCACATAAATATATTTTAAGCAAATATTTTACCTTTTTCTTTCTTTCCAAACAGAGAGCCATGCTGTATTTCAGTGGAGGATGGAGTCCTGCTTCCTTCCACTTGCAATAACTGCTGCCACAGGACTGAATTTTCTCTTCAGTTAGCTGGATTAAGACAACTACTCCATATCTGTATGGCGGGTTTCACAACCTGCTTCGTAAACTCTCCCTTGAGATTGTGTTTTCAATAGCAGCAGGAACCTTTTTAGTATCTCTAAAAACTAAAATGTTTCTCTTCTCTTTAAATTTATATTTAAAAATTCATCAAACTTAAGCTACCATTTCTCTTTCTTCTCCTGCCCCAGGAAACAACACTGTTCTGTTGCAAAAGCGCAGCTCATTCTGTGACTTCAAATATTTTGCAGTCACTCACTTGTGCTTTACTTGAGCTATTCCATCTTCCACAGTCCCAGACAACTACCGGTTTCTTGTGGTTTAGATTGCCACGAACATTGTGCAGAGTGCTGAAAGCAGCATCCAACCTTTACAAACCATTTTGTCAGTACCCGCATGGATCAGGAGCTCCCCATCCCACACAGCCAGGGCAATTCCCATTGCTTCAAGGGAGCAGGGCAGCCGGGGGCAGCCCGGGGGGCAGGGTCCAGGCAAGGGCAGGCTTGGGGAAGCCCAGGAGTGGGCTTGGAGGCTGGAAGCACCCTCAGGGCCTGGATGTTTTTCAGCTTAAACTACTATACCTGATTCATCTAGATAGTACGGCTCTCACATTATCACTTTTAAAAACTGAGTTATAAGTAAACACGACCAGGATTTAATTTTCACTAAAGAACACTTCTCATTTTTGTCTCAATCAATATCTCTTCATGCTCCCTGTAAATGAGGGAAAAAGGAGGATTTGAGGATTTATAGTTCAGACAGCCTAACTTCAATTCCCAGAAAGACACTCTAACAGATAATCAAAGAAACTATCTGTGAGCACCTAGACAATAACAAAGTAATAAATAAAAACCAACTAAGATTTGTTAAGAGACCAACCTAATTTTCTTCCTTGTCAAGACAACCAGTCTTAAGGATGTGAAAACCAGTAAATATGACACATTATGACTTTGGTAAGGCTTTTAAGACAGTCTCATAAGACATTCTCATCAGCAAGCAAGAGAAAAAGTAATCTAGATGAAACCACTGTAGAGCAGGTTGGAAACTTCAGATTTCCAACTGGAAAACTGGTCGGAAAGCCATAGTCAGAGCAGAGCTACCAAGTGTTCACTATCAGAAGAGAGAGTCTATGATGAATGCAGGTCTTGAAGGTTTTTTCTGGATCTAGAAATGCCAGCACTATTTGGTATTTTCATAAATGGTTTCGATGTTGAGATAGAGAGCGTTTATTAAACGCACAGGAAATCCAGGAAGAACATCAGACACATTGGAGAATGGAATTAGAATTCAAAATTATTTCAACACAAAAATTGTCTGAAAACAATAAACACACATCAATAAAGGCACCACAAACTATTGTAGTTCAGCAGGACTGCACTGATCTAAACCATGGAAAAAACAATGAAGTAGCAGCTCTGCATTAAAACCCTAGGTGTTACAGCTCATGAAACAGTGCAACAGGAAAGCCCAGAACTGAGAGGACAGCAAATATCACAGACAGCGGAGCCCAGACTGCTACAGATAAGCTTGGTAGAGTAAACATGAAAAAATATTTAAGGACAGACTTCTTGTACCAGACTCCTTCCTGGAATTTCAATGCTTGACTATAGGACATTTATCACTTAATTCAGAACGCGCTTGCCAGCAGCTGCACGGGTTCTCCGTGAAACAGTAGCTAGCTCCCTGCTAAATCCACCGCAGAGCGCTGCGGGCTGACTTGCAGCCCTCCTTCCCCTCCCTTCACATTAACACCTCTCACTTCAGGGAGGAGTCAGTATACGCACATATGAGCTTTGGATACGTTTAAGGCTCAGTATGTCCAGCTGAGTGCGAAGGGGTAAGACTTTCACCAAATCACTAGGACATCTTATACCCTACAGCTCTCTATGTAGCTGCACAACCTATATCCCCATGCTTCAGCCTGGAACTAATAGTGGGACTTACGGGAGCAGAAGTGCCCAGTTCCTTCTGACTGATGCTCTGTGATAGATCAAAGAAATTTACTACATAAAAGCTGAAGTAAAGATGAATAGGCACTGGAAATTTGAGTGTCTAGACAAGGGATTAGCAAAGCCGTTTGCATAAACTAAAGTTTGACCCAAATGTTGCTGATAGCTCCAACAAAATTCACATACCAACATTTCAAGAAATACTGTAAATGTTTTTCTAATCTCATTTCACCATTTCTCATCTTCACATACACATTATTTTCACCTTTCAGTGAGAAGACTGAGTTGCTCTCCTGATGGTGAAAGCATGTACTTATTTGCATGTTGACATGGTTCAAGACATCATCAACTATTTAAGTTGTTAAATTAATATCATAAAAAAGGATTAAGGGAAAAGAATTAATACTATGCACGTTTGTGGAAATTCGAGAGGCTCATTTCTCAGTTACAACACAGATGCTCCTCTAGGCTTGATCACTAGGCTACAATATAGACGGTGCCGTTCACTTCAGCGCACTGTCAGCGTCTGTCAACAGACACAGGCATGCCAGCTCCAACCATGAGAAAACAGCCACTAAAATCAGAGCAGTTCAGGAACCCGGGCTCCCAAGATTTTTTTGTAGCAGCAAACTGGTGAAGATCAAAAAGGATAACCATACTTCAAGGGCTATGAGATATCATTAGTTAACATGAATAAGGCGTGCAACAAATGCAAGTACAATTCATAATTTTTAAAGTTAGTGGAAGATTAATCCAGCAGCATTTTTACATGATAGGATGTATACTTTGCAGATCTTACATATCTTTATTATGGGTGTTTGTACAACTGAATAAATGGAGCAGGGGCTTCCATACTTCTCCTTTTTGTTTTAGGCTCATTTTCTTGATTGCACCAACTCTGTTGAATCCCAGTGCAGAAAAGCATCAATCACACACCTACTCCAATAACTGTCTTTTCAAGGAAGAATAGGACTGGTGAAATTGTAGTCATTTATATGGGAAAAGAATATCAAGCACCAACAAAGCTGGGGAGTAACACTTCCACCAAACCTCCCTCCTCAAAAAACCTTCCTTTTGACTTATTCCACCACCCTGCAGTGGCAGACAGGCCAGCCTCACACACCAGCCATCACTGTGCATGTGCATGGGGATGCTACGGAGACACTTGCTGCCTGCTGCCACCCTGCACTGCATTGGTTGCCCATCTGCCTTCCCCAGCTTCAAGAAAGCCAGGCAATTAAAACCTACAGTTGTAGCCCTCTGTTGTGCCCCAAGGTCTTGTTCACCCCTTCAGGAGCTTTGTCAGCATTGCTGCAAAAGAATCAGGAGAGGCTCAACATGCTATTTCTTCCCTTTGGTCTCTGTAAACTATATCCTGGCACATGTATGGACTTCGAACAGCACACAGCACAGACAGGTCAGGACTGAGAGCTGCAGCAGCTCCCAAGAAAGACCCCAGAGCTCCTTCTTCCCCTGGGAGCAAGCTCCAGATGAGCCGAACCTGCAAGATGTCTTGAACATCTGTTGCTGAGAACAATTGTTTTGGAGGATGCGTTGTAATCCCAGTACAGTTTATGAATCCCAATATGCATGTGGCTCTTGTTAATGTCTCCTGAAAAAATCCATATACTTTTCCGAAAAATTATACTTTAGGAGCAGAGGCCGTGCTTGACAGCACGGGGCCTATTTTATTCATGCTTTGTTAAACTGTGTAAAGCATTTTAAATGTGGTTTGGGAACCCTGCTCTTATAGAATTGCTGTTACGAAATGTTAATAAAAATTGCCACAGTTAAATACAACCATCTCTGTTCTCAGATAAGTGCAAGTACTGACAAAGGGGCTCAAAGATTGATTCAAATGTTTTGTTTGTAGGTTGCACAAATTGAAAGTAACACAATGGAAGCAGTAACGCAATTTGAATTGATTAGGTCACGTGCCAGCTGATCGATCATGCTAGGTTTTTTACTTACATCAGCTCTGGACTATCTTGGGGCCTGCTGCCAGGCTCAGGGCTGGAGTGATCAGTGGTGGGCCACCAGTGGAGGTTATTTTCAGTGCCCCCTAGGAAGGGGCTCTGGCTGGCAAGCTGCTGTTGCCAGCTCATGAGATGTCACCAGAGCCTGTGGTGAACAGAGCTGTAGCTGCTCAATACTCTGTCCCAAGTAAAGTGGAAGTGAGAAGCAGGGAAAGTCTGCTGGGGCTTGCTATCCAGCATCGCCGCTTGCCCAGGGTGCCTCTTCACCTCCCTGTTCTTTTCTGCTGTCTCCTGGCTTACTGCCTTTTGCGCTTGCAAAGACCCTTCTCTGCTGCTGTGCAAAACTGCATCTCCATTCTCTTCTGTTTTAGCCCAAGAAATCCTTTGCTCTCCTACAGGTCCCAGTGTGATGGCCAGGAAGCCACAGGATTCCATCAAGAATTTCCTATTTTGTTTTACTCTTCTTCCCTTATAGTTTTGTCAGACATTGACCTGTTGACAAGAAAAATGTCCTCAAGCATCTGGCCCTGAGCAGGTGGAAATCCTTCCTGAAGCAAGGAAAGAGAAGCAGTTATTTTTCTCTGTTTGGTTTCCATAGCAATGTTCTCCCCACACCCATCAATTTTTGGATCCTGTTCTTGGAGCCTGCTGCAAGAACTGAGACATAGAAGATGGCATGGCATTTTCCATGCTATTGCCTACAGTCTGGATGCAGTGAAAGTCATGTTCTCCTATGCGGCTCATCACAAGCAGCCAGCTCTCATTGATTACTGGTGTGAAGGACTTCAAGATGGGATGTTACTGACTTACTGGTCACATTGGGGGTTGATAGACAAGGTTTGGCAACTGCCTTTCAAGTAACCTTGCCACGGTTTGGCAAGTTGGTCTTTTGAGCAGTTTGGGGAAAATTTAGAGAGGAAGCAGCTAAAGAGAAAAAAAAGAAAAGAATAAAAAAGAATATGCAAGGATAATTAAATAACTTCCACTGCTGACAGCCTTAAAATAATGGAAGGAGCAAACAGATGTGCCTCATCAGGAAGCAAAGAAAGAAAGTACTTGTATAAGAAGGTTAAGAAGGAGCAAGAAAACATTCTATGCTATTCTCCACAACGGTCCGACCACATGATATTCACAACTTCTCTGCTTTATAACTTTTTAGCAATGATAGAACATTTCTGCTCTCTGAATCCTGTGGCTAACACTAAAATAAGTAGTGAGGTTGTGAGTGATAAAGATGCCTTGGATACTTTTACACAGCTGGAATGCTATATTTTCTACCTGGAAAAGGTTTCACATGATACCCTGTTATATAACAGCATGAAACTTACTCCATAAAATGCTTCATACTTGTTTTGGACAGCTCTCAAGCACTTGCCTCCTTGTGCAAGAACATCTACTGAGCCAGAAAGGGGAATATAAGAAGGGGCACACAGCAAGGAGAAGGGATGAAAAGGGAGAGGGGATGGGAGAACAGTAACTGAGCTAGAAGGAATTATTTGATTCCAACATTTGTTAGGAGTACATTATTTTGGACCAGGACACCACTGTGATCTTTCTTTTGAAACTGTAAGAATTTAGAAGCAGAATCAAACACGGAATACTAGGAAATAGGGATTGTTTTGTGATTTGCTCAGCAGCAGTTTACCTAGCCAAGATGAGAGAACCTTTAAAGTGTGCACAGCAAGTCTGGGATTAAGGGATTCACCTGCTTTCCTCTTTGAGCATATGGTGTAGGTGCTAACAGACCAGGAAAACTACTGGCTCATGGATTCTAAATATGGCAGTACCCAGTGCATACCAAGAGATAAAAAACATGGGTGATCCGGCAAAATATGTAATTCATATTTATAATGAAAATGAATATAGTAAGTTGAGAGATAAATGCTCACCAGCTGATATGTCCTCTGTAGGATCCCAAGAACCCTCATCTGAGGGGTTGGTCAGCCAGAGGAAGAATAGGTTGGCCAATGACAGATCAATTTTTTAGAAGAGAATGTTGCATTTTTAGTGCCTTTTTTGCTATGGTGCATGCATTTGGACATGCACTTGAAGATATTTAGTCGTTTAGATACCAAAGAATGACATTCACAGGACAGAGCTCTTGGTTTTCAGCCATTTCTGCTTCCACGAGTACATTCAGCCACAAGGTACCTCTCAGAGAGCTATCACAAATGGCAGCTCTCAAATAGCTTCACAAAGCACCACCCTCACCCAGCTTCTCAGAATATGGAGAGATTGTGTCTGTCCTACCACAGACAACTACTTGCTTTCATATCTAAAAACTTACAATCTAGCTTCTAGGGAGGTCTTGCAGCATCTAATGATCTTACTTGTCCAACTCTTCAGTGAGATGTAGAGAAACATTCTTAAGAAACTCCTGATCTTACATGTCCTTGTCTACAGGGGGGAAGAGAAACAATTCTGGATCACTTTGTTCAGGTCCCCAAGGCAAAGTGCTTCGCTGTGAATGCTGACATTGAGCACTTCAAAGCCTACTGACATTCACAAGAGGATAGTGACATGTGGTCACCACAACCCCAAGCAATGGAGGAGGCACTCATTCCTGAAGGTATGCAAAGCAGTATGGGATGACAGCCAGAGATCTACCAAAAGTACAGGAGCACCAGCACAAAAGCACACATCAGCAGGCATCACTTAGCAGATACAGTTCAAAGGAGTGTGGGGCACTTGCTGCCATGCCACTTACTAGAGCTCAGCAAAACACTACATGCAAGCAAGTCACTTCCTCACAGAGTGACTGACCTCAGCAGGAACTAACCCTCCCCTAAACCCATGTAGATTAACAGTCTATGCAAAAAATCATGCCAACTTAGATTCCCCTCTGGACATGGTTCACACTTTACATTTGTCCTGATGTATACTCATTATAGAATGATGCTCTCTGAAGTAGGAATTTGTTATATACCCTCACATGTGACAGCTACATTTTAATATCTGTATCATACTTTACTGCCGGGCAAGACAGGCTTTCACCTCCATATAATGGGAGGCAACTTCTGCAAAGTATGTCTGTCTTTGACACACTGAGACCTTCAAACATGCCTCGAGAAGTTACCAGGGGCTCGATCCTGCAAGGCTGTCTGATCCAGTTGCTCAGAAGCAGGAAGACATCGTCCATAACTGGAGGAAGTACGACAGTCAGTGCCCTGAGACATCCTTTTAGCCTTTTGTTTTTAGGAGTGTTGAATAAAGCGAAGCAGTGGAAGTCAGAAGAGCTTCAGAAGAGCTTCCAGGATATTTGCCTGAGGGTATTCCAACCAAACAGTTCAGAGGAAATAAAGCTGCTCAGAACTATGGAAATACAGGCCCCAGATGAGGTAAAGCAATTGCCAGGGCCTGTTTGCTCCCTGGGTTTGAATTCTAATGCACCCAGATGTCCATTATGCAAAGCTGGAAATGTATAATACAACTTTTTAAATATATTTACATGACATTCTCATATATTGCTTTTATATAAAACGCACATGTCCAGACACACACACATCTGGCTATATTCGTTTGACCTTTATCCCATTCCTTGGAATAGAACCATTTTTCCCCCTATTTGATAAATTCTTGTCATAAAGTGAAGGTTGCCATTTCTGCTGATAGAAACCTTTGTGCTTCTGTATTTCTCTCTAGGGGAAAATAATGTGAAGAAAATGCTGAATCATACAGTGAGGGAAAGTCTTCAGAATTATTGAGTAACAGCATGAAAGAAAAAGAAAAAAAAAGTCAGGCTTGTAGGGTTGTTTTTGCCTGAAACAGCATTAATTTTCCAAGCATAACTTTCCCTATCCATACATAACCATCACAACACCTGGTTGCAGGGAGAGAAGATTGACAGAAAAGTAAACTCCTGGGATGACTAAGGGAGTAGGCAGTACCCCCACCAAAATGACAGCAGTGTCAGGAGAAGAACCCAAGGGGAATGAGCAGAGTTCCTTCAGAAAGTAAACATCTTGGACAGGGAAGCGATGCTCACATGGACAGGAAGCTGTCTGCTTCAGACATCTGTTCTGTATCACACAGCAAACCTCCTTAGCAAAAGTCATCTAGGTTACTTAATGTATATAAGAGTATATATGTATAACCTTTAGTAGAGAAGTAATTTGGAAAAAGAGCATTATGCAGTTCTTCAGAGTAAAAGAAATGCTATAGAATGCAGCATTTTTTCCCTCTGGAAAAATGTCCTAGTCTTTATTAACATGTAAATATATAAAATACACCCCTAGTGTTCCAGTGATTTTGAAGAAGGTAGTTTCTTTCAAATTAAGATATAGAAAAAAGAATTAGAAGAATGTTTTGTTATTTGTTTTCTAAGTGTTAGTTGTTCAGTGGCCATTTAGGCATTACCCGAACCCTGATTTATGGCATCTCATCCTACCTCAGGATTTAGATGACATGCTCTTGATTACCTCGTAACACATACGAAGCCAATGAGACAGTTCAAATGAGTGGGCTAGGTCTTCATTACAAACATCAGTCACCTAAATTGTTTTTCTCTATACCCATTCCCCCACCTACTCTGTCCACACAGACACAGCATGTAAATGAGCCTCTTATGCCAGTATACTAATCTATTCCCTTTGAACTCAAGTGACCTACATTCAGCCTTTTCCTTCCAGTGAATCGCAGCTGTCTAGAGTGACAGATGCATCCACCGCTATTTTCACAGGGGAGAAAGCAAGACCAGACCTTGATAAGCCGTGTAAGGGGCAGCTTAACAATATTCCCCAGGCCAACATAAGGTAGAAGTCAAGTGATGGGAAGAACACAAGGCACAGAAAAAGCAGTCAAATTTCCAAGGAAAACAAACATCTGAAGAAGTCAGGATGGGTTTTGCACATGTTGCACAGCTCAAGTCAAGAGGGGAGATGAAGCTACACTAGCCTTCAGCTTTCATAAAGAAAATACAGTGCAAAGCTTAAGAATAAAACCTATAGCTCTAATGTTGCAACTGTGCTGTCTAGAATTTAAACTACGCTATTAAATTTCCCTAGGACAGCAGTCACAAAGGAGTAGTACAGGTTTTATGTGGAAGAACCCTTGTGCATTCAGAATATCATTGCAGTTCTAGCACTGTTCCAAAAACTGTAACTAACACTTCCACACTACTTGTCTAGAAAACTCCATGAAGAAGTCTTCCCAATAGTAAAACCAAAGGATTAACTATTTACAAACAGAAAACCTCGAATGATTTTAAAAAAATTAAATAAAAATGTTGCTTTCCTGCAGCATCTCAGTCTGAACTCCCACAGTAGCTGGGTGCTTCTTCCTAATGTAATCAGCAAGAAACTAGTTACCTAAGAGATGAGCAGAGGTCAGCTAGCACTCAGGAGCCAGCACTGCTCACCCAAAGCACTACAATATTTAATTGTATTAAGCCTGGGACTCACTGTCTTAAAGACCATACTGTAAGGGCTGTTTGTTCAGGTTAGAGAAAACTCTGAAGGGTCAAGGCATTTTGCACCCTCACCAAGGACAAACTGAGGCCCATGGCAGTACACACAAATTTATCCCAGGCTCCAGCAGGGCAAGGATTTTTCCTTGCATTAATACTTTTTTTGAGAGAGAGTCTGGCTGCACGGTCCTACCTTTGCTCTGGCTGGGGTACCATGCTGTTTCTAGAGGCTTGCCCATAGCCCCAATCTGGTAACAGCCCACCAAGAGCTTGTCTTCCCAGGAAATAACACCTGGGCAGGACATAACCTCGAAGAGTCATGTAATTCACCGCAATGCTCCACAGAGCTCTTCCTCTCGTCAGCTTTTGAACATCACAGAGAATGGCCCTTGGCAGGACCCATTGGTTGGAAATTAGCCAGAGCAGATACTAAAATACAACTTGCCTGTAAACCAACAGCAAAATTTGTGTTTAAGAGAGGGAATTTTTATAAATCCTCAAGCCACCACTGAATTATGATCTGATTTCTTAGAGAAGTTCAGGAATGACCTTCATCCCAGAAGGCAAAGATTTGTATTTTGGAGGTTTGAAGCCATAAGGTCTAACCCTATGAGCTGTACTAGTGCTAATGCTGATGGTCCATATACAGTCCAGATTTATTACAAAAATGATTCCTTCTGCATAAAGTCTTGTTCACTCAGACATGTTCTCTGCCATGCACTTAGCTTTGAGGCATACAACATATTCCTCCTATGGAAAAAAACTCATTCTCTGCTTGTCAGTGAGCAGTTGAGAATATCAGGCCTTTGGCATTTTGTTTAGAAGTCAAATGAAATTCAATTGAATTGATTGAATTTTTCACTTACTGCATTGCTCCAATTCCAGGACTCAGCAATCAATTTGAACTGACAAGACCCTCGGAGCTGTGCTCTGCTCCTGCCTGGGTCTCCATTTGCAAAGGCATTAACTTCACCTCCTCTATAGCAAAATTAATCAAGGATGGTGCATACCAATAAAGAATCATGCAATGAGATCATATATGACTGTCCAAAAAAAAAAAAAAAAAAAAAAAAGAAAGAAAGAAAGAAAAAAAGTACTACATTGTGCAGGCCTCTGTCATTCTAGAGTTCAATCACATTAAGAAGCCTCCTCAGCAGCGTCTCTGCTCTGCCTGTTAATCACTGTCAGTTAGGAGAGAGTTGGGCATGTAAGAAAGAGCAGAACCACTGAGTCAGGCATCACAAAAAGCATATGTCAGTTGGAGCCTTGAAACATACTCCAGGCAGGTACAGCCAGAAACGCTCCTCACAGAATCACACAACTCGTTCAGCACGTAAAGTACTACGATCCTTCATGTGTCCACTTCTCTCATTCCGCAGATGCAAGCTGCAACAAAATAAACTAGATGACTGCAATGACCAGCATGGATCTTAAAAATCTGTTACTCTCAACACTCACCCAACACAAAAGCAGCCATAATCTCCTTCTACACATACAGTGCTCATAATTCTGCTTGGAGTCTCCTATTGTAAGATCATCTCAAAGCTGCAACTCCTAGGTTGTGTTATGAGAAATCACGCTTTCTTTTGACAAAAGAATGTGTTTTTTTGCCTTAATAGTCACAGAATAGGGAAAAACAAACACCAAGCAATTCAAAACCCAGAAGGCAGAAATAAAAGACATTCCTCAAATTGCACTAATCTTGTAAGGTTTGAATATTTGTGGTCAACAATAACACAGCTACAGAAACCTTGGGCTACAGCTGCTTTTGGCTTGGCTTACATCATGAATTTGGCCAGGCAAAGTTTGAGAATTCCCATTTTAGTGCACATTTAATAAAAGATATGCCTTCAGCATTCGGCAACTAGTGAGTTTTTGCACAGATCTAATTTTTGTTTGACAGCACAGCAGTCAAATTCCTCTCTCCTCAGCACAACACAGACTGCAGTCCCGACACTCTCACTTCACTACCGCTATCCGGCTCACAATCTATCACCAACTCAGTGCTTGGGCAGCAGTTTCCAACTGGCAAATAAGTTTTCAAACCAAAGATTCATGCATCTCAATAAAAATGTGGGTGCCTGCTTCGAGTATCTGGGGCTGCAACCTCAACCTATGGCCTCCCAAAACAAAGAGGTGCTGCAGGAGTGTAGCCAGTACTGCCACTGAACAGGGTTTTCCCCTTCTCCTTAGGCTCTGTCAGACACATTTTTTTCTTTAATTCTGTTGTTTCAAAATAGCGCATCTGAGGATTAACCCTAGAACTGCGTGAACTCCATTCACCTATTTGGGCAATGTAACACTCTAGCTATCACCCAATCCCTAGGAGCACCAAACAGGTGAATTTTTCACTGCTTTAATCTATTTCAGAGAGAATACAGCTCCAAAAAGCCGCCAGCGCTGTGCTAGTCACAGACCCTCACCTGGGCCTTCCTAAATACAAAGGAAAAATAAAAATAAGTTGTATTCAATCCTATCAGAGCTCCATGAAAATCATCTGGTTATTCATGAGGATGAGCTCTGCTGAGCAAAATCTGCTTTCTCCTCTCCTCAGAGTTACACAGAGCAACACAAAACACAGACACTTTGTCTGTATTCAGAAGAACATAACATAAAATCTAGATATGTTGCAAATTAATAGCAAAGTCCTGGCCCAGTGGCACAATTCCCAGTGACATCAGCGGGACAGGATTTGCAGCCCCTACAGAGTATATAAACAGAGAGAAACAAACACACCCTGTGCTAACCGGGGCCCCAGTTTTCCCACAGTCATTGACACTCAGATTTTACAACACGCAACTGTACAATCTATTGGAAATATCAAGCTACTTACCACATTAAGCGTTCTCTTTTTTCAAATCTTTATTTGCCCCGGAAAATGAATTGTGTTAAAAACCATTCTGATTAGGTTGTTAAATAGCCCTCATTACACAGAATACAAATAACGTATAAATTTCTAGCTGGTGGTGGTGAGCTAAAGGTTAGACGCAATGCAGCTCATTAAAGCCATTGAGTTTCTATCACAGCTCATTTCCCCCCAAACAGACAAAGCTGTAGGCATTTCTAGCCACTTTTTAGTACTGCTGGCACAAGAGGGGAACATGGAGGTGAACAAACACGAACAAAGGAAACATGCTGACAGGTTTGCTCAAAGTAGCTTAAAAAAAAATCATAAACAGCAGAGCTCTGATCACCAGCATGAGAACAAATTCTAAAAATATCACATAATAATATAATAATAATAATAAAAACACGGAAAATCAACCACCAAAACACTTTAAAGAACTGTTACGTAGGGAACAAGAGGGAGAGCTGTCCTTAAATGAGAAAAGGAGAGTGTGAAAAGGGCGTTTGCCTGTAACTGTGTGTTACACAGGATGGAACAAGCATTTCTTACTGTATCCAATTAGGTGCAAAAGACGATCTAAATAATGAATCCAAATCTGGCAGGACTATGGAACTGCACCACCCAGTCATCTATTTATCCTGCATATCCTATTTCAGGAAGCCTGTGCATATCATAGGCTGCAGGTGGTCTGCAAAGCAACAAGCCACACTTCAGTGAAGAGCAAACCTCTGTAGCCCAGCAGCATCTCCTACTGAATAAAATGGATTTAATAGTTCTAAGCAGCACGTGGAATTTTATATTTGATTAGCACAAAGGCAGCTGCCACTGAAATCTCTGCAGGCACAGGGTGTGAACCAGAGCGTGCGGAGCAACTCTCATGCCCACTGAATAACACACACAGCTCAGGATTCAGCCAGCTGCTGAAATGTGTTTTTCATTCTTTATCCCCAAATTAACAGAGGCTTAAGCAACATGAGTTATCCTGACTGTCTGAAGGCAGTGATGAGAGATGTCCTGAACTTCTACAGGAACACATTCTTCAGGATTTTGTCTTTCTTAGATGAAGGGAATTTCACTGTTTGTCAATATATAATTTACTTCACATAAATCTCTCCCCCACTCCCCTCCAAATCGATATTAGAAGGTGTATTTAGGTTGTAGAGCTGAATACTCAGCACTAAGGACAGTCCTGAATTACACGTGTCAGTGCAAGGCTAATTTTACCATGCACGTCTACTGCAAGCATTAAATGACATGACCGCATATAATTACATGCCAGCATGTGCCCTGATCCATGAGACTCAATTTCCTGGAGTCCAGTTATAATTTCTTCCCCTGCCTCTTCACAGCCATAAGCAAAGTAGAACAGAAACAAGCAGCATGCCAAATACATCCAAATAAAGTCCCCAGTGATACCTCACTTAGCTGCTTCAACTAATTCCAGGCTAGAAATGG
Source organism: Rhea pennata (assembly GCF_028389875.1). Lineage (NCBI taxonomy): Eukaryota > Metazoa > Chordata > Aves > Rheiformes > Rheidae > Rhea > Rhea pennata. Next base: position 12,737,533 of record NC_084667.1, on the reverse strand, counting down.
CAGTCAGGAAGGATCAGCCTGCCACTTGGTCCCTGAGGGGAGCTAGAGCAGAAGCAAGCCAGAGAAGCCTTTGCATTGAAAGAGGCAGCTTCCTTTTAGGATCATCCCCTGAGAGAGTGGTGCAGGGAAACAGGACTCTTCTAAGCAGCATTTGGATGAGGCACCAACTCTGGCAACTGCTAGTCTATTCCCTCCTCTTCTTCAAAGCCATGTCCTCTCACTATGTCCCAAACATCAGCCTTCGCAATTATTATGGGGCTTCTACCCAACTCTTTCACTGTCCTCGTGGAAGATTCTCTCTCTCTCCTCCTGTATTGCCCAGTCCTGCCACACTTTCCAGGAAATGCTTCTGAAACAGGAGAGGGCTATCTGAATTACCACGATACCCTACACATTATGAGCATTTTTGAAGATCTAGCTGCACATCAGCCAGAAACTTAAAGCATTGCCCTTAGGAGCTCCTCTCCTACTTCATGAGTTTTAAATAAACAGTGACATGCCCATGACAGAGTGAAAACAGACAGCTAGAATGAAAACAAAGTAAAAAGCAGAACCACACCACACACAACACAACACCAAGAGTAAAAAGCTGAGCTCCCTTTGCCTGTCTTCCTGGGCTTTTGTCCCAGGCCTACCACTGAATGTCTTGGAAGCTGCAAGACATACACCATGTGCAAATTGGATTTAAGTCTTCTCTAACTAATCAAAGCCCCCTAAAAAGCAGAACAAGTCCTGACAGAGATCAAAATACTCCAAAGCGTGAAATGTAGGCTATTCCAGCATCTATGCTGTAATCACCTGCTCAGCTTCAGCTCAGTGCTACAAAGTAGCACCTGGCCCCTCATCTCGCAGTGCCGGGGACAGCAGAGATCAGGCAACGGCAGACATTCGCCAACAGCCTGCAGCCCCTCCTAACCTGCATCGAGCAGGGGGAGCAGTAGTTATAAACCCACTACTATTTTCCTTTACAGCTTCATTTCTGTTTCTGATTTCATGTGCAACAACCGGGACGCAGGCTATTAAGCCCAAGTCTGCAACTGATGCAGAGATCTGTCTGCTTCCTCAGACGTTTGTTACCATAGCAATACCATAGTAATTTTTAGTTTGTTTTGTTGGGTTTTTTTTAAAGCTAGGTTCTCATCCAGTGCAAACAAAGCCACTTCCCAGTTATGTGAGAAGGAAATTAATACCCAGCATCTGCAGGCACTGCAGGGCCTGCTCACTGGGAAGAGGGGTGCTGCGAGAAGACTGCTGGCCCCTGCCCCAGGCCCTGATGCCACCACGGGGCTCTGCCCACCTCCTTCACTGGAGCCATTTTTGGCACCTGCACAGTGTCGTTACGGACCCTCTCTGATGAGGGCCAAGCTGCTGTTCCTCATCACTTCCACATGGGGTTCTTGTGATTGACTTTTCTTCATAATGAAGACAAAGATGTTTTGAGCTACTACATCCACTTCCAACTTTTCCCCTAAACATCTCAACCAAGGGGGTGGGGGGCTGCAAAATGGCAATAAACCACGTAAAGCCAGTTTTTCCTTCACTGCTCATGTGTACTTCAAGGGCCTTGTAATCTGCACAAGGATGCCACCCAGAACTGCTGTATCAACGTAATGGCTAACACCTTGGTTTTCAACATGTGCTTCATGGGCTGCTCCAAGGAATAAGTGAAAACAAGATGAAACAAGCCCAGAAATTCACCCCTCTAAGTAACTAACTGTGACCAGGTTCAGACTTAAGGGCACCCAAGAGAGAACCCTTTCAACAGCATAAATAAAGGTGTCCTTTTGCAATAATATTTTTAAAGAGCCAAACGCTTGGAACATTTAGGTAATTCTGAAAAGCCAAAGCTTTAGCAAGCAATTCCCCAGCTAAGTGGAACAGAAGAACAGCCTAGCAACACATTCTTCATTTGCAACTAGTAACTAAGAAACAATAGAAAATTGTTTCACAGGGTCAAATTTTTATAACATATATTCATCATAGAACAGAGCAACTTTTGCACACATATCCTTCTTTTTTGATTTGCTAGAATCACACGCTATCCACTTCTGTATGCCTGGTTCACTGAGGATAATTCTCTGGTTCCTGCAAATAAATAGTCTTTAAATGCAAGCAGTAGAGGTTTGTATTGCAATGCAAATTGCAATACAAGGCTTGCGGTTGAAATCCATCAGCCATGCAAAACAATAGAATAAGTAATTCTGTTAAACAAAAGTAGAAACCTTTCAAAAAGGTAGCTTTCAAAAGCCCACTGACCTTTAATTATAGATTAGGGAAGAAATCATGTTTCCCTTTGCAGAAAAGCAAACTTCTGCATGATGGACTACTCCAAAAACGGCTGCTTTCAGAGAGACAACTGACAGACTACACAATTCTTTGGAGAAGGCAATGTAACAATAATTTTTATCTCTGCATTAACCAGTTTTATGTAGTTCATATCCAACTATGTAAGGTCTCAAATGTGATGATAGATGTTGAGGGAAAAGAGCTACCTATCTCAGGCAGGTTATTGTTGTCTTGGGAACCTCAAAACTTCTAAGAGTCTCACAGGCTGAGGTACTACCGATTCCCTTAGCCATCTCTTACACCATAAATCACAAGCACATGCTCATTTATTGCAGTTTTAATCTATAGAGTTGAAAGCGCTCCAGAGTTTTTGCTGGTAGAGCCTCCCTGCTGAGGGAGGTCAGTGCTTGCAGCTCTGACCACTGAGGGACAGAGCAGCAGGGCCAGGCTCCAGGGGGCAGAAGTGGCAGGAGCTGTGCATGCTCCATGGCTCTGACAGATAGGTCCTGAACAGCTACAAAAGCTATGAAGCTTAGCTGGCAGCCAAACAGGAATCAAACCCAGCAGTTCCAATTCCTGCTACCCCCAGCTCAACCACGAGAGGGCTTTTCCAGCTCCATTTCTCATGTCCTAAGGAGGTAGCATTCAAATGGCCAGGCAATCACATTGCAGCATGCCAGATAGTTTAGACACTTAACATTTCTGATCTAGTTTCAGATTTGTCTGCATATGATTTGTCTGTAGGTTTGTATCAAACAATTAATTTGAGGACAAGCACGAGAGGTGACAGAACAAAACCACTTTTCCTCAGGGATCGCAGCCAGGATCTGGTAGAGACCAACCGGGACTTTGTTCCTCTTGGTCCCCTCCTCTCCTGCTTCCAAAAACTCCTCACTCCTCTCACATCTCTCAGTCTCTTCTCAAGCCAGTTATCAGAAGATGCCCCCACCATGGACCACTCAAAAGCTAGCAGAACCCCCATTTCCTGCCCATAGTGCACTGTCCTGGCCCAGCCCCTGCCTCTCTTGCAGCCCAAAAGGGAGGTGGTACCCAGAGGCAAGGAGATAGGAACATCCTGTGTGCACAGATGAAGTGGATGTCCCACAAGACAGCTGCGAAGGCTGATTTCTCCTGCATTTCCTGGCCTCCTAGTTGCTATTCCCCATTGGTAACTCTCAAAATCTGGAGGCACAGTTCTTCATAGTAACCTGCAGAGCAAAATATAGAGAACAGCACCTTCACAGAGCAAGAGGAGCAGTCAAGAAGCACCTTTAGGCTTTTAAAAATCAAATATTCTTGCTTCTTTCAGCAAACTACCAGAATTCTTCCAGCTGCATGGCCTCAGCAAGATCTTTGAAGAACACAATCAAGGATGTTCACAAGGCTACAGTAATTTCTTGCAGAGCACTGGAGAAGTAATTAACACTTCTTTTCCATCTCAGCTCAAAGGAAGAACTGCAAAGCAAGAAACAGCTTCATAAAACACCTACCTCGAAATTACCCAAGTCCTTCATCTTAGAGACCCTGCAAAGCTCAGATCCAAAGTGTTTATTTTAATTAACTGCTTCCATTCACCATTAGGATATAAAGGACTTGGAGTCACCAGATTAATACAATGAAAAAAAAAATAAAGGAAAAAGTTGTCCTATAATTAAAAGCAGGTAACAGTGCTCTCTGCCTGGCAACAGCCATTTTGAGCTCCTATTTTTATCCTGTTTAGAGCCAGTGAGGCAATTTTTCATTACTCACATCTTAAAGAATAAACTTTTCTAGTTAGAGTTTAATCAATTAATCCTCAGTGCTGTACATGAGATTTCACATAGAGTAAATCCAGTAAGCTATGGATTGTCAGTAAATTCTTATCTATTTTTTTTTAATCTATGTTTGGGCCCTCAAATTGCAAGCTAGACATTTAGAAAACTCTGCACAGAAATTATCCCATAGGCTTTCCTGGATAAAGAAGGCACTCAGCCCACAGGTCAGCATTTCTTCCAGCATCTTAAAAACTTCACAACAGTCTGTCTTCTGAGATGCCAATTATAGGCAGTGCACAGTTGCAAACAAAGACAGGTATTTCTTCAGCTCTTTAAATTCCAACTAAACTTGAAAAACTTCACACAAATAAATAAATCTCCCAGGCAAGACCTTCTATCAGGTCATACTTGGCAGCGGAGGCACTTGCATCCTAACTCACAACAAGGGAGCAAAGAAGAGAAGGGAAGAAGAAAATTTCTTAACCCTTTACACCAAAGGAGAAGTGAAATTGTGCAGAGGGAACCTCACTGAAAAGCAGATCTTAAACTCTTGGGCAGTAATCTTCTCTAATAACATCACAGATGATCTAGCTTTTGAGTTAGAGGCCAGACAGAGCAGACAAGCACAGCTTTTAACTACAGTGAAGGCCCCAGTGAGATTTGGCCCCCTGCCCTACAGGTATACCCAGCTCCCACAAAGATGATCTCCTCAGAGCACATCTCCTCTTCTCTCCTGTAAGCCATCTGCATGGCAATCCCTTTCCGCCTCTGCCTTCCACACTGGCATTGCTCCACAGGACTTCTGGGATGAGACTGAAGTCTTTGTCAAGTTAAAAAAGGGGCTTAAAACTTGTTTGCATGAGAGCTTGCATGTGTTAAATTCCTTTCTGGGGCAAGGGGAGGAGGCAATTCTTAACTACTGGCTTACAACCTGGTATCTATCTAGGGAGGAAGGAAGAAGTCAAAGCAGCTGAAATAATTTTTCACCAAGAATCCAGAAGGAAATTATTGGTAAAAAAGAAAGAAAGAAAGAAAAAAAAAAAAAGCCACTCTCTAGTAGCCTAACTGTTCCCACTAGCTTCAGAGGAGAACCCTGCTGCACCCCACTGGCAAGCATTTGAAATCCATATTTATGCACTGAAATCCATATTTATGCACATTAGATCCAGTGAGACATTTTTATATTATTATCTGTAAAAACAGACCCTTCAGAGTCCAAGTGCAAGCAATCAATCTTTGGTGTTGGGAAATAAGTTTCACAAAGAGACCCAATAAGCAATTTTAATCTCTGATTTTTTGAGTTCTGCACAGCAAATGGACTTTCTGAACTCTCTCTTCTTAGGTCAATGTCAACGTGGTACCCCTTGGGCAGCTGAACTGAAGGAGATACAGGAGGATGGAGGGGCAAGGAGGCTGCAAGACCTATTTACACTCTGAACTAAGGTGTAAATTTTGAAGTTGTCATAGCAAGTCACCTGCACTCTATCCTTTCCTCCACCAGTGGCAGCACAAGAGGAAAACAAAGATGTTTAAGAGAGGCGCTATTAAAAATTTAAACACGTCATGATTTCCCCCCTCTATCACTGCAACTCCAGAATATTACAAATATGGAAGTTTTAAGTGTGCCCTGATAAGCAGAGAGCAAGTCTTGTGGAGCTACACCTCAACTCAGTCAGCAGTTCATTGAATAATTAAAAACATAATGTCAGCACAAAAATATCATATGGAATCTCATCCCTCTCTGGAGACACTAAGGACTGACACATTTCATATGAACACTAAAAACAACAGACACATTTCCACTGATACAATTCATATCTATCCCCTTGCCATGTTAAAGAGAAAGATGAATGTGTTTATGATAAGCTCTTCTAATTATAAGCCCTGTGCAAATGGCTTGTGTTTCACCTGGGGAATTTCACTTTTACCAGGAGTCTGATTCAGGAATAAAATCCAGTTGTATGTCTAGGTAAGCACAAATCACAGCGACACTTTTTCTTCTGCTGAGCAGGAAACAACGAACCATACCTGGCACAGCTCGATACTGTTTTCCCACTCGAGCCACTTGTTCCAAGGGCCTTCACTTTGCAGCTCTCCACGATGCCACGCTTGCAGACAGACTTGAGCGTTCTGCGTTGCATCCCAAAGCCATTCCAGGAGAAGCGCCATCCTTGAGGTGCAAAGCACCCTGGCACTGTGCATCAGTGGAGTACGGCCACCCTGCCTTTCCTTAATCCACCTCCCCTCTCCACAAAAGAGCTATGACTATTCAAGCATGCACTGAAGCTCGAGGGAAAGATGTCAATTAAATGCCTGGCATCAAAGACTTCCAAAGAGAAGTTAACAGAGCCTGAGCAATCAGCATGAATCAGGACTTTAACGTTTCTCTGCCTCAGATTCTTGATCTGTAAAAGTGATGCTCTAACACTTATCACATTTCTGAAGCATCAAGTGCTCCAGCCAGATGCATCGATGCAAAAATCTGTTTGTTAATAAAAGTAACAACTGAAGCATCTCAATGTCATTGTCTCTGAACTGTTTCCCCGTAAAGAAAACATTGGGCAGAACAGATATCAGTACAGATTTGTTTACTGTAGAAATAATTCAGTTTCAGCCTGTATTTCTTTAGCTACTTAGATCCTTGGCTTGGTGCAGTATCTTAGCCCCAACTAATTTGATATTAGAAAATAACTGATAAATATATAAGCTAGAATCTCTCTTTTGGGTACTCAGTACAGCACTTCCTGCTTATTGATCAGCAAGGACAAATCTGACTGTCCAGCAGCTGAATCAGGCAGGAGCAGCCCGTTCCTCACACAGCAAAGGAGATGTTCCAGGAAAATCACTGCTCTCCACAGTAACACCATTAGGCCATGACATACATTAAATGACCAGCAAATCTGGTTGTAATAAAAAGAATCCTAGTGGTAGCATTTTGCTCTCCTGAAGGGGAAGTAGTCCATTAAACTAGCACTGGAGGAGCAGGCGGCTTCTGTAAGAACAGTCCTCTCAGCTCTCACATCTCCAAATGAGGGGATATGGCAGAGCTCCTTCCTCAGGCAAGGAATAGCCAGTTCCTGCCAAGTGCTGAAGCCTGTGACATGGTCATAGAATCATAGAATGGTAAGGTTGGAAGGGACCTCTGCAGATCATCTAGTCCAACCTCAGCATAGCCCCATATAGGGATTGAACCCACGACCTTAGCATTAGCAGCACCACGCTCTAACCAACTGAGCTAAACCTGCCCCCATGGAGTCTAGTTGGAGGCCTGTGGCTAGTGGTGTTCCTCAGGGCTCAGTACTGGGTCCCACCTATGTAGTTCAACTTTTTCATCAATGACCTGGCTGAGGGGACAGAGTGCCTCCTCACCAAGTTTGCTGATGATACCACGCTGGGAGGAGTGGCTGATACACCTGAGGGCTGTGCTGCCATTCACAGAGACCTGGACAGGCTGAAGAGCTGGGCAGAGAGGAACCTCCTGAGGTTCAACAAGGGCAAGTGCCGAGTCCTGCACTCTAGGGAAAAATAACCCTAGGCATCAGGACAAGCTGGGGGCTAACCTGCTGGAGAGCAGCTCTGCAGAGAAGGACCTGGGAGTGCTGGTGGATGACAAGTTGACCATAAGCCAGCAATGTGCCCTCGTGGCCAAGAAGGCTGATGGTCTCCAGGAGCGCATTAGGAAGAGTATTGCCAGCAGGTCAAGGGAGGTGATCCTGCCCCTCTACTCAGCCCTGCTGAGGCCTCATCTCGAGTACTGTGTCCAGTTCTGGGCTCCCCAGTACAAGACAGACATGGAGCTACTGGAGAGAGTCCAGCGAGGGCTACAAAGATGATCAGAGGGCTGGAGCACCTGCCCTATGAGGAACGGCTGCGAGAGCTGGGCCTCTTCAGCCTGGGGAACAGAAGACTGAGGGGGGATCTTATCAATGTGTATAAGTATCCGAAGGGAGGGTGTCAAGGGGATGGGGACCAACTCTTTTCAGTTGTTCCGTGTGACAGGACAAGAGGCAACGGGCAGAAACTGAAGCACAGGAAGTTCGGCCTGAGCGTGAGGGGGAATTTCTTCCCTGTGAGAGTGACGGAGCACTGGACCAGGTTGCCCAGAGAGGTTGTGGGGTCTCCTTCTCTGGAGATCTTCAAAGCCCGTCTGGATGCAACCCTGTCTAACATGCTGTAGGTGACCCTGCTGAGCAGGGAGGTTGGACTAGATGATCTCCAGAGGTCCCTTCCAACCTTACTGATTCTATGATTCTATGACAGTGACAGGCAACCTGGCACTATGCAGACCAAAACCACAGAGCTGAGGCTGTTGTGCATCCTGCATACTATATTGTCAATCTATTTAACGGGACAGTGGGGAGGGAAGAAGAGATATCAGATGGCTTTACTTCCCCAGACAAGCGAGAAGCTCCAAGAGATAGCAAGTGGGTCATTACTGTAGGAGGCAGTCTGCATCTGCAGGGAGACTGCCTGCAGAATACAGTATTTAACTCCTCCACATTCTGTGATTCATGCAAACAAGGACACGTGTGTAAAGAGGAAATATGAAAAAACACCTCTTTTTCCTAACAAGCTGAAATTACCATACTGGCAAATTAAGAAAGACACTATTAAGACTCTACATTTTCAGCAATCATTCAAATGTTTTAAATGTATTTCAATACTTCCAGGTGAGTCCTACATAATAAGCATATAACAAATAAAAATGTCTTTGCACTCCACACTTAATGCTTCTCATTCATGGGGAGCATCAGGGAAATCCGTCCGTGTTTACATTACCCAGTCCAGCTAACCAAGGAGCATATTGCTCTTCACCTTCACGTTCTCAGAAATGCACCACCTCAATTTAGTTAAAAGCTAAGAGATTTTTTTTCAACTATCAGTTTGAGAACTATAGTTTTTAGGTCAATAATGAGAACTTACCAAAGCACAGTATAAATGCCTTTCTCTCTACCAGATTCAGTGCATGTCCAGAGGACATAGCTGAACTGTTCTCTAAATGACATCCAAGACATCCTGCCACAGCTATTTTTTGCCATGTACTTTGGGAGTGCTGGAGGTACCAAACCAGCAGAGAAATTGCAGATAGTCCTTCTGGAACCACTTGAGCTTGAACACCCCCAAACAACAGTAAAGAATTTTCAACTCACCTTTCCCAGGAGCAAAGTTATTTAGCTAATGAGCAGCTTCAAAAAGAAAGAAACTTCCTTTGGATCATCAGGGTTTCCAGTCTTATGGCCATTTTTTCCTCAAGTAACTCAACACATTTCTGCTTACAGTGAAGAACCATTCTGAAGCCTGAATTCTGTCCCAATCCCACACAGATACAAGGGAATGTTCAAGAAGAACTAACAAATATATGGCAAACAGGACAGGTTCCTCTGGAGGCTTAGAGTTACCTGTGACTTCTGGGAGCCTTCTTGAGGTAGCATATTGCTGCTGCCTGAGAAACAGAAAAGGCATTTTCCTCCTCACCTGTCTGAGCAAGAGAGCATGTCTCTAGATTGTCTTGCAGCACGGGTACAAGTTATAATCTGTACTCAGGTACAGATTGCAACTCAAAGCCTCCATGCTTTATAAGTGAGTTTGCCCTACTTACATTACAGATTTATTAACAACAAACGTACCAGTACAGTGGGGATAAAGGCCCATTCATCCATTTGTACCTTTGGATCATCCAGCAAATTTTGTCCCTATTGCTACAGCATAAATTAAGTCACTACTTCTTGGCACAAAAAAAATGGGGGTGCAATACCCAGATTTGGATGTACTACATTCAGACTCTTATTCCAAGTGACGCTGTATATGAATACCTGAATTCATCCTTGTAAAATTCTACTTCTATCAAAGTAAATGTTCCTCTGTGTGTTTGCATTTGGCCATTAAACTCGTGGCAAAAAAGCCATAAGCCCAATGAGATGGCATTGCCCTTTATAACTTGTGCCATCTGTCACCGGACAGGAATACAGGTGTTCAAGCATGCAGGCACTTACATTGCCGTTATCTATCTGGTTGGAGAACTTGGCAGCAAGGCAACAAACAAGTACATACTACAAAGGCCAGGAGCGTATGCTCAGATAAAAACATTCTCTCTTCTTTCCCTGCAGAGAGTAATCTTTAGACTGTCTTCAATGTACTTTCCCCCCCAACACAGGCTATTGGTCTGAGCACAGGACTAGAACCCAAGCATTGGTTATGGATGCCACTTTACATTAAAAACAACTTAACATGGGAAACCTCACTTTACCATGATAAAGTCAAGAAAGACTTTAACCCACAGAGACTAGAGTTAAGATTGAAGAAGCAGCATCCCTACAGAGCCACACAGACACGCTAGTCACGACCACAACCAGCTACCAGGCATTTAAGGACCATTCAGTATTAGGCCTAAGGTGGAAGAGATTGAAATCCAATTCCCAACTCACAGAATTCATGTGTGAACTCAGGGAACAGCCTGGGATTTATTTCCATTCAGTACAGAGGGCCGCTTGACTTAGTAAAAAGTAGGGCTATTAAGTGGTAACTGGTTTTACTGATTAACATTTTCACATACAGGACTCATTTATAAGCTTTCCTATCCTGTCTCATATACAGCCTGCAGCAGCTTGTTCTTAAACACTACATTTCTTCCCCAAAATTATTGGGATGGGGGAGAGGAAGCATGCACTAAAACCTGAGCCAGCACTAGGTATACATGAAGGGGTAGAAAATTCTTGACCCCCCCCCACCCACAGCCACTAGCAGAATTTATTCCCCCCCACCCCCCCAAGTCATTTAGGTGATGCTAAAGGCCAAATTAGGTTTTAGGTGGTCAGCGTATAGCCAACCACATAGAAATTCTTTGGTGGGGGCAGGGTGGGGGAGTCCAAAGCAATTACCAAGACAAAATGCAAAACCCTAATGGAATGAAGTAAAGCCAGTTAAAATAGTAACTTTGATAGCACAGACTGGATTTTAATGATCTCTGGGCAGCAGCTTGAAATCAGTGCTAAGTTCTTTGAATTCACATTAGCACACAGTTAATATCTAGGCTGTCTTGACTTTATTGGCATTTTAATCAGAGTTAATTACCAGAGGTTAGTAGATCTGAATAACAAACATACTTTTTTTCTCCTTTTGGCGAAGATTTAGACTTAATCTCTGCTCTACATCAGGAATATAGGAATGCTTTCTTTCTCCAACCCTTTGTTTGACTCCTCTATGGAGATTATAAACTCCCTGGGACAGACACTGTCTCTTAGGTTCACATTTGACATTGCACAGAACAGCCCCCAGCCTGGACACCAGAACATCCCTGTGAGGAGAGAGCTGCAGACTATGAAGGAGGGGACCGAGCAATGCAGGCTGTACGCGAGGTCTATCTACAAGGAAGACACACAGGAGACCTTAGGCTAACTTTGATGTGCAAATCACTCAGAAAAAGATAGCAAGGTGACTAAAAACTCCAGGCAGGCTTGCAGCAGCCCCTAACGATTTATTATTCAACAAGTTTTCCTGCTTCATTCTCCTGTCATACATGAGGTCTTTGGTCCCAGAACAGACAACCTGCAGGCAAGGAGGAACCTGCCACCAGGATGCACTACACAGCTGTGAGCCAGGCTGCAGACCTCCTGGGGCATGCAGGGAGGCACAGCCACCACGAGGAAGAGGCTGGCAGCCTCAGGACCTGCTAGCTTCTCTCCACGTCTTGCCTTTGACGGCTGAAATCCTGATGCACTTTAGAGACCACTCAACCCTGTCAAGCAGTCTCAGGTAACCGGCTTGTGCCACCTCAATCCCTACTTTGTACAGATTGTAGGGGGACCGAGTCTACCACAGGATAACCAACATCTGACAACTCAAAGGGCCAACCACTAACTGACACATGATGACCAAAATCAGCCTAAATTTACCCACATCACATGTTCCCATTGACATCAATATGGAAATTTACCTTGGAAATAAAAATACTGAACTACTGATAACTTAAATTCTGATCTAGATAAAAACATTTTCCACTAAGATGCAATTCTCCTACTCAAGACTGAAAAGATATGAATTCCTTTTTATGCTTCAAAATGACCTTCTGGCAACATCCCTCATGGCTGTCCTTGCCACACAGAATGGTAAGACCACACTTAAAGCTTCACACAAAGCTGGCAAGTTAAATATAGCAGGGAGAGACATATTTCTAGTGGAATTATAAAAGCATTAACAGAAAGCTAGACTAGAAAATTGATGATATAATGTGGATCCTCAAAACTTAATTGATCTTAATGAATCTGTCGTAGTTTAGCATATTCCTGGACATCTAATTAATGCTGTATGCTGTGGCATTATTTCCCAATTCCTCAGTTTCACTGCTATATAAATCGAGAAACTCAAATGGTCATTTTGCACTTCTGCTTTATAACACTTCTAAGGTTTCTTCCAAGGTGAGTATCACCCCCAAAAATCAGAACATTTCACACTAAATATAGATGCCACACTTAAATTCTGCTGAAGTACAACTGCAGGCACTGGGTAGATCTGCGTGTTATGTTTTCTGAGAACATTAAGTTCCTTTTGTGCACTCCTGAGCTGGGGAACCAGAATATCACCCTAGAGAACTTCTAACTTAGAGCGGGCACAGAAGAATAGGTGGGGGATGCCTTCATACACCCAGCTGCATCTGAGCACCCTCCTTTCCTGCCGCTGCTCTGCCCACCAGCACCGGCAGGATCCTGCCCTGACCAACTACTACGAGTCCCCCCTCCTGCGTGTCACTCAAGCAGGGTACAAACTAGCACAACTGTGTCAGGGAGGTGCCACAGCCTAGCAGGTCACAAAGCAGCCCGTGCAGATCCTGCAAGAAGAATTCAGAGATAAGAAAGGTGAGGGAGAATTTTCTCACCTCTTCTTTAGCACTTGCAGTGATGCTAATACCTATTTATCCATTCCTACCCCTTCTTTATGATGTCTCTTAGAAGACATTGGGGAAAGCAGAAGAACGATATAGAGCACTCTGATCCCCTTTAAGCTCAATGTGACAATTATAATCCTCTAACTAAAAAGAAAGAAGAGGGAAAAATAAGATGGGCTATGACAGGTTGGAAGGACTAAATCCCTCTTAACTAGGACACTGAGATTTAAAAGGCTCAGCTCTGCACACATTATACGCCTCAAACAAGGTCTGCTCAATATCTACTGTCCCTGCAAATTCTTCAATGAGTGGGCACAAGCAAGAGCTCATAAGACCTACTGCCCTGAAGACGCTGGCAAAGAGCAAGAAGACTAAATAGCCACAGCACTGGCAAATGGAAGCTAATGAGTTTAAAAACGGAGCCACAGGAGCACTTGAGTAGCCCCACTGACTCACAGAAAACAAGGTACAGCAAAGGTCAGAGCGCTGCTAAACACACAGGCCAGGGCTGCAAAATTCAAGGGTGAAAAGGTAAAGACAATAAAAATAGAGACATGTATTTTTATATTGTGTATATATATACACATAACATACACACACACACACATTTATACACACACACACACACACACACATATATAAAGTTGTTTATATATAGCCCTGCCAAGGACAATCATTTTTACCTTCCCACCATGTTTCCCTTTAACTCATAATACAGCTTACTAGAAGTTGAGACTTTGGGCCCAATAAAATTAATGAAAAAATAATCTACTGAATAATAATAATTTTTAGTAATCTTGTAAGCTTAAAGGATGTAAGTGGACCAGTAGATTTTCCCTGATACCTGATGTTACTCAGTCTGTTCTGCACTATAAGGACAGCGTCACTTGCTTTAACTTTTAACCACCTCCTCCTGGCTTGCTTAGTATTGTTGCATGCAGTCTGTGTTTAAGAACGTGACCACAGCTAGCAGTCCAGTCTTCGATTTAAATCACTTTCATGCTTGGCCAAAGGAAACTTGTGGGAACCACAGGGAACTGGTAAGATACCTGGTAAGAGTCAGACTGCAAGGAAATTGGGGCTTTTCCCCACTCTAGAGGATGCTGACATGAGCTGTGGCATCTCGTTAAATATTAGGCCCTCTAATATGTCCTAAATGTTAGGACAGCAAGACAGGAACTAAACCTGCACTTCGTGAGTCTGACGTGATGCCAGTGCAGGGAACCCGTGCTCTTTCTCCTGTTGTTGTTCTATTTCATGTACTCAGGGTCCACCTCCATTCCCAGAGTTGCATCCCCGAGGCTGACAAGACCTGCCTCCAGGCAGGTGCACATCCCGAGGGAGCCCTGGGGGATAGAAGTTCCCCCAAACTGAGATCACGTATTGATCCATAAAAGCTGCAGCTCATCCCAGTTGAGTGAAATACCATCCTCTGAAAGCTGCAGATAGGGCAAAAGTGATGAAGGGTTGGGAATTAAACTGTTCGATGAGACGGACGAATGGTACCGTGGCAAATACAGGCATGGCTAAGGTTGCTCGCCTGGTTACTCAGAGAAGCAAGTAAAATCCAGCCACTGCTAGTCTTCTGACTAAACAAGGAAAAAACAAGCAAACAAAAACAAATGATCCAGATCTTTCCTCCTCGATTCACCTACATCTAGAGGAATCTAGCACATCCCAGCATATCCCTGAAGAGTCTCCTACTAGTTGTCTCATCAGAGGCAGGTGATGCTCAGCTCAGTAATGTTTGCAGAGCATTTAGAAATCCTTCAGTACAGGGGAACCTTCTATGAGGGATCTTATCTCTTCGGTGTTCAAGTGACTGAACACAGAGATAGCAAGCATCAGCAAAAGCTGAAACAAGGAAATGTAGAACGAGGAAATGTAGTCGATATTACAATGTAGGATCTTTCAGCTGCCAGATAGTCTATAGGGATCACGGAGATGCTGCATCAGTCTCAAAAGCTGGTCAGACAATGGTAACAGGCAAGATGATACCTGCTATAAACTACAGTCAGGCACCAGGCTAACAAGATTTAGTGTTCAGCTAACAATTCTCTTCCATCTCCCCTTCCCATTAATATTGCTTTCATACCACCCTAAAAACACCAGCAACCTGGAGAAGCCCTCAGGCAGCCCCACATCCAGCTTTGGACTGGGAAATGGGAGCAAATACCTGCATCTTCAGCACAAACACTGCCAGCCAACAGCAAAATTCCTCTTTCAAAATTACATACCAGCTACCATTCTGACTAACAAGCTTTCACCGTGCGACAGCATTGGCCTTGATCTCTTCAATTGGACATAATATACTGGGCACGTTTCCCACTCTGCAATCTTTTGAGGGGGAAGGACAGAGTCCTATCCATCAGCTCTGTGGAGAAGCAGAAAAGCAGCAAGTGGCAAATAAATAAACATTTGTACATCACATGGAAATGATGCCAAAGTCCCTCTGGAGATGCATTTTACACATTCTGCCTCAGAAAAACTTCCAAGAAGCAAAAGGCATTTTCTGCCAGGGAGGGAGAAGAGAAAGCACAGGAGGAAGTCCATCCTTCAGAAATGCCCAACAAGGCTCTAGGGGAAGATACATGACCAGACTGCCAGTAGTCCTTGGACAATTCTTAATTTATATGAAGTTGTAGCGCTTAAGAGAAAAAAAAATGCTTCCTAGAACTGTGATATTTCCATCTTCCTTAGAAGATCAAACAGGAAGTGCCCACAGGCTCAGTTCACCAGCGGTTCACCGACAGGCAGGAGCTGGCACCACCGCCCTCCAGCCAAGAAGGGCCGTGGGCAAACAGCTTCACTACTGCTTACCATAGCTGAACTGCGCGGTACGCTAACTTCATTTCTGGGAGAGAGGGAGAAATAAATCCTGACTTGATAGGATTCACTGGTAAGGTTGATCATGAAGAGGCCAGATTTCTACATTTCTGGATATAAAACAGGAGTCCAGAGAGTCACCGTTACTACATTGACTTCAGACATCGGTGTTCCAGAAAGAGCCCTTGACACCTTCCTCCCCCCACTTCAGACATTCAGAGCCTGCAAGGGAAATCTTTGTGAGAGTCAGACAACCAGATTTTAAGTTTATACTTTTGCAGGCAAATATGAGGTCAATCAACAAACTGGCTTAATATTAAGACTTTCAATCCACTAGAGCTTTTAAATTGAAGTGATTTTTATTCTTCACATCAAGAGAGAATTAAGTAAGAAAACCACAGCTCAATTCAAGCCTAAAAAGCATTTCAATTTTTAAAAACTGTGCAAGTCACCTTAATTTTCCCAGGATTTGAAATATGATAGCCTAGATGCAAGAGCAGAACTCTTTGACTCACTCACTCAAGAGACAAGACTTCCCCCCCCCCCGACAGAAAAGCAACCAATTTTAAAAAAAAGAAAAGATACTTCTCCAGAGAATCATAAGTCAAATGAGTCACCCTTATTTGCAGATGAGCCCAAACCTAAACTCCAAGATCATCAGTCATACAGAGCAGAGGAAACCAAAGCTAGATCAAAATGTGCATTTTGCCTTAGAGGCTCTGCAGAAAGCCAAGGGACTCGAGAGCATCCAGAGCGCATACATGCCAGCTCTTACACAATGCTTCCATTAGCTATCAAGTCAAGTAATTAAACTTCTCAAGTAACGAAACGGGGCTGAAGGCTGTGCACAGTCAAAGGACAGCCATTCCTCTAGGTTACTCCTGTCTCCAGCGGGGCAGCTGAAATGGCACATTTCGATGCTGGATGGGGAGAGGGAGGCAGGCAGCAGGTGAAACTACGGAGCCTGCAACAGCGACTGCTCCAGCCCCAGGCTAGCTTCCAGCCCTGCTCGGGGTGCTCGGGGAGTGCTGTCCCCAGCGCCTCCACTACCTCCCCAGCTCCTCACGCACTTCTTGGCCCCACGCTCATTCTGCAGTCACTCCTCTGCTCCCACGCAGGCGGACAGCCACGGTCGGGACAACTTGTTATTCGCGTCCCATCGCAGCAAAGGCTGCCGTGCTCTCTCCTCGGATGGATAGCAATGCCGCTGCCTATGGTTTCAGCAGCCACTACTGCAGAGAGGAAAGGGGAGGCAAAGGATGATTATTTTTCTCTGCTAATGAATTTAGGGCATGGGCCAAAACTGGAATGTTTCACAGCATTCAGTGAGTGGGATCAGATTTAGCGCAGCAGCTCTACAGCGCTGTAGCTTATAATGACAGGTTTTGTGGCTAGCTGCAAGTGCATGCTGCTCCCCCCCAAACAGCATCAATATAACAACGCTCGGCACTTCCACAGCATCCTCCTCCTGAGGATTTTAAGGTGCTTAACAGACATGGATTCACGAAACCTCACAACTCCTCTGAGAGGGAACAAAGTAAATCCTATAAAGAAAAGAATCAGAAAAGATAAGCAGGGGAACGGAGAAATAAAGCCACCAGAGCAGTGCGTTCAAGACAACTCAAGAAATCAGGGGCTCAGTGGCAGCTTTCCCTTTGCTAAGGTGGAAACCAACAGACAAGTGCTCCAAATCCTCGCTTTGCTCAACTTCGCCCAAAGAGCACAAGAACTTCCCCCGACATGCCCAGGAGGACCTGTGTGAGTACCAGCACTTGTTCAGAGCTCCTGGCCTTGGAGGCATTATAGTCATTTCCACAATCCTGCTCTGGGGAGGGTCTCGCAGCAGACCAGTCCCAACTGTCACCAGCCCACAGGCCATAATGAGCAGCAAGTAACGTCCTTGCTCTCCCTGAGAGCCTTGGTTTAGATTTTGACTTTTTTTGCAGCTGCAAGTGATGCCCAAGGAACTGAGCAGGATTTTCACCATGCTGCCAGGGCTCAGGCTGCTCTAACAGCTTTTTCCAAACCTTCAGTGCTTCCTGAACCCCTCTCCCACCCTGACTTTACAGGCGAAGAAAATGGAGACTCAGGCTAAAAATCACAGCTCCAACTTGGGAGGGAAGTGGAGAGCCCCAGCGCCTGGCCCCTGCTCCAACTCTGGCCAGGCTGCTGCTTTTGTTCACTTCCATCTGTGTGCAGCCAGCTGATAAATGGATTTGCAGCCAAACACAAACAGTGACACACAGTGCAATTCCCCGACTGCTTGCACTGGGTCTCTCCTGCGAATGGCCTTGCTGGGTCACTTTAACCCCAGGGGCTGGTTTATTTTTTAATTAAGTTATTGCCTAGAGTAGGGGAGCTTTATTGTTCCTATTACCTTGCAGGATGAAGGAGGCAAATGTTCTCCACCAACAGAGCAAAACAGTTCCAGTCATCCTCCTTAAGTCAGGAGCTTGATTTTATCACCATATCAAGCCCACAGATAACCCAGGGTGTGCAGGGCTTTGAAAACAAATTGCAAACAGACAACATGCAGGGAGTACTGCTAACATTGCTGAGGCCAGCGGGGAGCTCCCGAGGCTTCCCCCTGCCTCCCCATCTCCCACGCTGCCCAAACCCAAGCCTCAGCCTCACTTGCCCTCTCCAGCTTCAGAGAGCCAAAACGCGGGAGCTCAGCCCTGGTTACCTCTTCAGGAGCAAAGCAGAGGGAGAAGACGTAGAGGCCAGTAACTAGGCACACAGTCGCCCTGCAACAAGTGCTGCTTGCATCTCCCCCCACCCAGTCCCGGTTCACAGAGCCAGCAAGTGGGAGCGAGGGTTTGTGAGAGGACGCAGCTCCTTCTGGTCTTGCCAAGAAAAAAATTGTGCATTATCATACACACACACGTGTGTGTATACATACAAATATACATATATATACATGCACCTCTTGTACAAACCAAAAACCTTCCGGCTGTTTCATCCGCCCTTTTTCTCAGCCAAGGGCAGCCTGCTCTCAGCCAGAGAAGCAGAGCCTGGGCAAGCCAGCAGAGACAACTTGCAAATACTTTACACACAGCATTACTCTATTCCCTTGAGATCTGCCGATCCTGCTCCCCAGTTGTAACCGCTGCCATGGTTACAAGCAAAAATGCTAAAATAAATACAAAGAAATCTAAATGCAGATTAACTCCTCCTCTCTCCGTTTCCCTCTCTCCCCCTTCACCCCATTCATTCATCAACCCCCCACCCCAATCTCCCGACAAACTAGGATTAATGTTCCCACAAGCATCTCTCCCTGCGACGGCACCGACAGCAGCAACAACAAGTGAGCCCCGGTTCCCGAAACAACGATTGCGGAGGAATTAAACCATAACATGCTCTGCGGTCACGTCTCACTCACAACGAGGGGGATGGTCCTGTCTTCCCGGTGGATCTCCAGCCTCCCGGCTGGTCTTTGCCCGTTCCTGGTGCTGCTGCTGCTGGGGGATCTGCTGGATGCTGCTGAATGAGGCTTGTTGTCCTGCCATAAGTAATAGAAAGTGCCCAGGATCCAGGCGACGGTCAGGATCGCGATGGCATTAGCCCTGATCCTCCTCATCCCGAGAGCCCCAGCGGCGCCGGGGAGCCCTGGCTCAGCTGGCAGCGGAGGTTTCCCGGGGAGGCGAGCGCAGGAAGGAGGGGAGAGGAGGCGACGGAGGAGTGGTGAGAGGATTCTCCCCCTCGCTCTCGCAGACACAGCTGTTCGCGTTAGCTCTTGCCTCGGCTCAGTCCTGCGGAGCAGGGAAGCAGCGACCGAGCTGCAGGGTCCTAACGCCTCGCGCGCCCGCCAGGCGCCCATCTGCTCCGGGCGCGCAGGCCCCGGCTCTCGCGGCCTGCCGGGACCGCGGCCCTGCGCCGCTGGAGGGATGAAAGGGCTTTTGCACCTCCACCGTGACAGATCCCCTCCTGGTGCACTTGGAAAAAGGGGGGAGGAGGGGACCCTTTGGCTTTGGTTTAACTGTGGAGTTTCAGGGGCACAGAAGCCCGGGGTTAGTTAAAACCAAAAACCAGGGTACAAGGCAGCAGGCTGCACGCATGGGCACCAGCGAGTGCCCAACACGCGTCTAAGGGAGGAGCCTGAATGGAGACAGGCTCCATCTCTGATATCGAGGAGTTTTCACTGCAAACGAAGGGTTTGGTAATGCAGCAGACACTCCTCCCCGGGCAGCTGGTCTAGCTGAAGCGAAGGAAGAGGTGATGAACCTAGTGTGATGAACCTAGAGGAAACAGGTTTCCTCAGTGCCCTGGCATGGGCCACTGGTTACCTCCAGCAGCAACTGGGTAACCACAGGCTCAGCTCCCCACAAGGCAGGGGTGTCCCAATGGGTGTCCTGGACACAGGCAACGAGATGGCTGGCCCTGCTGCCCATGCCTATTGCCCCTGGAGTTACATGGGACTTTTCTCCTGAGGAGGCATCAAGGGTGGCAGCACAGAGAGGAGAGCCTGGAGCCAGCCAGGCACCCACTCTGCACGGGATTCAGGCAATAGCTTTGTGGAGGCGGAGAGCATGGTCAGAAGCTGTGAAAATTCACAGAAGCAAGTCTCTTCAATGACTGTGGACCTGCCAACCACCCTCTCAAGTCACTGCCACTCAACAGCCTGCAGTCAGAAACAGCTATACACACCGGGGACATTCTGGGCGAGTGCTGTAGCCACGGGCTCGAACACTGGGGGAGAAGCAGGGACGAGGGCTGGACAGTGACGATGCAATTCTGCATTCCTGTGTTCTACCAAAACTGTAGCTATGAAAAAAGCTCACCAAATCCAGCCCTGTAGGCACCTCAGGCAACAGATCATCTAGCTCATGGCTACAAATTGCATGGCACAGATTATCCAAGAGCACAAGCAAAGTGACCCACTCAAGGAACTTGATACAGGAAAGATTTAACTTATTTGAGCAACTAAGACTTAAGAATTTGTGAGTACAGAAACGTAGGTACCTAAAAATCTTTGACAGTGGGAAGTTATACACCTGCAGAATGTGAACATCTCCAAGGCACACAAGGAAAGGATCAGAACATTTGAATTAAAATGTGTAAAACAGCAGCTGGGCCTCTAACCCCCTTTTTGCCTGCCTACCTCCTGGCACAGTACCAGATTCCTCTATCAGACAGCTACTGTGCTACAGCTTGGGGCAGAAAGCTACTGCAGAAAGCTACAGAAAGCTACTGCTGGGGCATGCGTCTGCAGAGGACCACCACTTCCAGGGCTGCTGCAGGCACACTTACTGGTACCCAGCATGGCCTCCACAACATTGCTAGCATCCTTGCAAAGCATGCTGCACTTGCAATGCAGAAAAGTGTTATAGAGCACCTTAACCTGTGCTAGGCGCTCTTCCAGGTAGTAGATCAATCACCCACAACCTCACAGGCTAGCTGATCAGAGCCAGTGGGAAGGGAACTCTCTTGTGACACACAAAGAAAACATCTATTGGGGACTAAACAAATATCTAACTACTCCATATGCATGGTACATGTCTCTGTCCAAGTAGTTTGAGTGAAACGTGAAAGCTGTATTCCCATCACCTCCAGCCCTTACCTCTTTCACAGTCCCACAGAAAAAAGTGATGCTTTCCTACCACGCAGGTTCCAACTGGGCAGCTCTTCAGCACAAATTGCAGAAGGAAATGGAGATAAACAAGTAGAAGAGCTTTTCATCCAGAAAAGAAAAAAATGCGAGAGAAGATTGTGCTCGTGTCCTGTGACAGTACGGCCAGCTCATATACTGTCTCCCTTTCGCTGCTGTGCAGATACCAGACACTGCTCAATTCCTTCTTGGTCCCTTCTCACCACCTTGTGTGATTCACTACAGAAAAGCAGGTCACTCAAACCCCAATAGATGCGTGTTTGAAACAGCAGAATTCCCTCTGACCCAACACAACTAACCAGATCACTTTCTGTGGCATTTTCTCTGGTATTTGCACAGCAGACATTCATTTACTTCCTCAGTTGCCCACCCTACTAACTCACTCTCCATGCTGCTTCCCTCTCTCAATTGCCTCCACACATTTCATCACTTTCAGTTCTCCTGCTGATGAATCCCACCCCCCAACTACCTTTCAGCCAGACATCTAACAGCTGAGAAATTCTCTATTAGGTCATGCCAGCATCTGCCCTTATCGCTCAGAAGAAACCCAGTTCCCTGACTCATCAGAGTCTTCAGAGATAGCATCATTTTAATTACTCTTCCTCTTTTAGATGGAATACCACCTTTTGGGCACATATGCCTGGCACTTTATTCCCTCTGCAGGACAAGGACCATAGAAGCCCTGCACTTTTGCCACTTACATTTTGTGAGAACAGCCTAATGTTTGCTGTCTGCTGTTAAAGCTCAGCATCTGGTTCATTATTTCAGTACAGGCTCACTTACTCTGCACTGGACCCAATTCTCTCCATGCCTAGAGCAGCCATTTGCACCTATGAAAAGCAAGTGCAAAGTGCTGCCAGGTGAGCGAGCAGAGCCCTCTGATCCCATTCTGGTAAACAGCAGAAATTGCTACCATGGGAACACGTCAGCAGAGTTCAGACTATGTTGAGAGTTAATACCTGTGCACACATGCACAGGGCAGTACAGACAGCACTGCCTTCAGCAGGGTTCAACAAGCAGCTAGCTACTCCCAGGTAGGACTTATTCTCATCTCTTGAAGCGGTTGCACCTTACAAAAACAGCCTTAAAAGCTGAGTGCCCGCTAGTGTGTGCTTTCAGTTATTAGTGAGCTTGCGCTCCTGAAGAGGAGACTCTCTCGAGCTCCAAGCAGAAGTCTTCATGCCTGCAAGACGCACTGCCGAGCCCTCTTTGTTATTCTCCCCTGATCGCATCCGGTTATTCCCAGAGCATTTCCAACACAGTCCTTCTCAGAAAATAGCACAGAAAAAAAACCTAATAATTCACTTTATTTGCACTACCCGGGCTACATAGTCTGCTGAAAATATATAAAAATGATAGGAATTGTCCTGTGCAAAATCACTGCTCCCCTTCATTAAATCAGTTCATTAATTACAAAAAACAAACAACTCACATAAACTAGTATTTTCATTTGAAGATCTCAAACCTCTTTCATTGAACAGCCTGTAAGCAAATGTAAGGAGTAAGCAGAGCACTCCATAGGTAAACCTCAGCAGAGCCCTGAACAGAAGTCAGCTCTGATACAGCAATGACTGTACAGGCTGAAGTTGAAAGCCTTTTCTCCTATAAGAAAGTCATTTTCACTCACCTCTCTCTCTCCATGACCAGCATCAATCAGCCCTGTAATGCACTGACTGTACCCATCAGCCAGACCCCATATGGTACCACTAGAGTCCTGCTCTAGCCCTGACTCCAGCAAAGGGTAAAAGCACAGAGTTATGCACCTTTACAGCTGCTGGTTTTGCTGCTCTCAGTTGTTCTCGGGTATCCATTTCAGCACGGATAAGTCAAGCTTGCAGAGACCTATCATTTACATTGTTTTATCTGTGGGGTCCATTCAGTCCAAGGAGGCTTAGGGAGTGCTGGAAGGAGCACTTAAGCTGGCAGACCTGGAAGATGCAAGGTAGGTAGGATAGGATACATTTCCATAGGTAGGACAAGATGCATATCCAGGTAGGATACAAGATCTCCCCAGCATAGCTGCTGCAGAGAAGGCATGTGCCTCTGCAGCGCTGAGCTGCTGCATGCTTCAAAAGCATCTCAACAGTGATGTTTCATCTTCAGGGCCCAAAAACCTCCCAGCAGGATTACTAGCTCTCAGGTCTAAGCTAGTCATACTCAAGGTCCTACACTCCGTAGCTACAAATTAGCATTGATTTCACTTCTGGCTGCAGAGCTTTGCTCCTAAATATCATCTTGCATTTAAATGATAGTATATTTCTAATTATATGCTTGTACAGGGCTCCCTGAAATTGTAAATTGTTCAATATTGTAAGCTGCAACATTACATGTAGATATTAGAGCAAGCCCTATCAGAGCTAACAGGCATATCAGAAGCGGTCTACCACAGAGCTCTCTACTCAATACAGCCTGTGATGTAGACATACTATGAATGTTAATAATAATAAATCATTGCCGATCTTTGCAAAAGCATTAGCTAATTCAATAAATATCTTATTACTTGATAAATGTAACTTAAGAAAGGTACTATGATAAACTAAGCAACAAATCAAGATTATACAACCCTCACAGCAGAATTATGCAGTCTTAGCATCACACTTGTTCTTTTTCTAGTTCCTCTTTAGCTGATCCTTCTGTGTAATTGACAGTTTACTAAAGAAAAGACACTAAATCTTTTCTTATTTTGTGACAAGCCTACAACAGTTGTGCATACTGGAATAATATAAGGGACCCCTTGAGAATCCAAGTGGTTAATTCCTTAGCACAAGCTCAGCCTAAGTATTTGGTAAGTAGTCCAGGTACAGAAAGGGGAAGGAGGAGTACAACCAGCTACACAGAAGAAAATTACATAGAGGGGTTTAGGAACCTTATTTTCTCTATAATAAGAGGTCTTAATCAGCATCATCTTTTCTGGTAAGAGATCTCCTAAAATTGTGAATATTAACGAGTGGATTTCAGAAGCTGAATTTGTCTCCTTGCCTGACAATATCGATAACACCTAGGAGAGCAGATCCAGTGCCCCAGACAACCCAGACAGAATTAAGAACTTTGTTGTAGGGGAAGAAAAGAAAAGCATCCTATGGATTTGTTCTCAGAAAGATGAAATGTGGCTGCTTTGTAGTTAGGGAGAGACATGGTGTTTTTGCAGTAATCTGGCAGTAAAGAAAAAACAGCTGAGCTTTCAACTGCAAAACATCTGGAGAATTCCAAAAGGTTTTTCTTAGCACAACTCTGATCTGAGAAATTAGGATGCATTGTATTTGTGGCCTCCAGGCATGGAAATGCCATCCAAAACATGAATATAAGGGCTATCTAGACTCTGGAAGCAGTTTGAGCAGAGTCATCCACAGCTTAGTTAATAATATTTAAAGAAAATTGTCATTAGGGTTCAGGAACTGAAGCAGATCTTATGTCCACGAGATGTACAGTTGAACCCTTGCCAGACAGGAGGGTTTTTCTTTTTATTTTTTTTTATTTATTTTTGTTTGGAGGGGGAAGGGGGGGAAGGGGGGATAAAGGAGGTGACAGGAGACACTTCCCTGCCTGGAGGCATCAATCAGCAGCTACCTGAGCAATGAAATGGGAGAAAGAAGAGCAACACGCTATCCTGCTTGAATCAGAGGCCTTTGCCCATGGAGATGCTGCTCTATTTGCCTTCAGCCAGGGCCGAGGCAGGTCTGGGGAGGTGGCTGCCCACTCTGGCAGCTGGAAGCTTAGCTTCACCTTGCACAGAAATATCTGCACCAAGCTGGTCCCTGCCTGCTCACTGCAATACTACCCACTGCAGGCTCAGAAAGTCACGCATTTTGAAGCCCCAAGAGACAAAGGCACCAGCATGGCTTGCCTTTCTAAATCACTCCAGGCACAGGATTTCCTTCTTCTAATTCCCACTTCAAAGCCAATCCATACATACAGCTCTGACAACGTAAGTAATATTAGCCAGAAACTATGGCAGAGGCTTATCTAAGTTACAAAAGGGAAGAGCAGCCTCAGTTCAGGGATATTTTTCCCCCAAAGGGGGAAAAAAATCCTCCTCATAGAGCTCCATCTCCTCCCCCAGAGCAGGGTAACTGAGAAGGTGAGACATCCCAGGATGGTTTTCACTGAGCTTGCTGCCATCAAGTGGCTCCTTCGTCCTCTTCTGGTCCTTCCTTCTGCTGGAGGAGCTCTTTCTTCCCAGAGAAGTTCCTGGTCTCTTCCCAAGCAGGATCAATGGTCTGTTTCCAGGTGCTGAAGTAGGGTGGGTGAGAGAAATGTAACCTCTTAAAGGGAGAAGACTCAGCACATGGCCCTGATTTCAGTTCAGGAAAATTGCCGCCTGGGGGCTTGGGGGAACAGAAAGGGAGGAGGGGAAGAGTTTATCCCAAAGAACCATGAAGTCCATTCTCCATAACAGGGGAAAAGCAGCTGAGCTCTTCATGCAGGTCTAAGTTACACCTCTGCAAACCTTTTAGACATGTTTACCTATGCTGTAATGCCAAGATAGCAAAGTATGTGCCACCATTCTCCACTGCACGGCTGTTTCAGGAAGAAAAAGAGAAATTTTATTTGCTTTACTGATCTAAACTGGTCACATTCCTGCACTGTCTGAAATACCCACAGCCTCTGACCATCATGACGGAGCTTTTTCAGACAAGGAGGGTATGTGTATGGGCTTCTGAAAAACCTATTCTAATGTGCACCAGGTCATCACCCACCACCTCCTTGTCAGTCACTACCAAGAAATAAGGTGCACCTGCAGCCTGCCTAGAGCTTGTTGATCCTGACCTGGCTAGGGCTAAACACTGTTCAGGCAGTCTCCAGCCATTCACGACCAACACCACAGCCATGGGCATTTTAGGAAGGCCAAATTGACAAATCACTCCCCCTGGAGTGGGCACATCCTTAATTTGTTCTGATGTCAAATAATTAGAAAAGGCACAGAGGATGGATGTCAATTATTTCTGCATATAATAGATAGAAGATGAAGTTCCCAGAATGATACTGACCAAGGCAGAAATATCTTCTGGTTTGTTGTTTCTGGCTGGCACGTGAATGATAAGGTGGCAGAGGGGAACAATTCAGGGGCAAGTTAAGGTGACTGATGTATTGTTAAATGGGAACTAGAATCCTAATTGCATTTTTAATTAAATTGTATTGTTAAATACTCTCTTAAGATTACAGCGACCTTAAATACCATTCATCTTATTTTTTCTGAAGGAAAATACAAAACAAATTTCCCAATAAGCTATAATTAACAGTTCCACACTGAACTTGTGCTCTTCAAGTATGAAGAGAAAAACACCTGCTGAAAGGCCAGCAGCGGCAAGATGAATTTCCTTTGACAGTTGTGAGGCATGACAAAAGGCTTCACAGAGGTGGCTGGCAGATATTCTAGACAACTCATCTCCTGCTTGGAAAACAGTGCCATTCCCCCTCTGTGGGCCAGGCAGCCCATCCATCTACCAAGGTGAAAAGTAAACAGCTGCAAGACTAGGTGCAGCGTTAGAGAAGATGCAGTGTTATCATCAGTCTTGTTACTCAGGGCCACCATTCTTCTCTTTTCCCGTCACTGAAGTTGAATTTTTCTAGCTCCTTCTTTAAAGACTGTGGTTTCGTGAAATGGGACTTCCTAGATCTGTGAGAGGTGTCAAAAGGATGAGGAGACAGAGATTCACAAGGGCGACAGCAGACGATGGAGCCTTTTGAACCCACGTTCTAAGTTCAGACTACGAGCAGCCTTGACGAGACAGTCAGTGCGAGTGGAAGCAGCCAGCGCTTGTTTCCTGCTTCACTTCGTGCTATGCCCGAGTAGCCTCTGGGGAAATAGCTCTAAAGCGAATTTTCCCTATGACAGACGTTCAATAGTCACCACATCTGGGGGCAGCTGAGCCTTTGCAGTCAGAATTGCACCTGGGGTCTGGAGTCTCCGGAGACAACTGACCCAGTCCTGGGTCAGCTGTGCAATGAACTCAACAAAGCAAGGATTAAGTGGAGTTGTGGCAGAACTGAGCAAGAAATTAGACAGTCTACAGCAGGAGTGATCAGCAGGACAGGAAAATGCTCAGGAAATCATACACTCATCATAAGATCTTTTAAAAATGTAGAAATGGAATAAAGTAAAAAAAAAAAGTAATAATTACATATGCATACAAATGATTAAGCTAGAAGATTCACTTATAATCAACCTGATTATGAACCTCGTGGAAATTTTCATTCTCTCTCCTATCATTTTTCTCATCTCCTTTACCTATCCCAAGTAATTTGGTTCTTTTACTTGCTGCATCTTTAACAAACCCTTCTAGGATAGAGATTCATTTCCCATCTTGATGGTAAAGCACATAGAACTTTTTCTGATGGTCAGAATTAATTAACAATAAAATCTTTTTATTACAATCTGATGACTATTTGCTCTCCTTTATTGGCAGCACATCACAACACTGACTACAGCCTGAACTACAATTTAATCCTCATATAAATTTTAAGCTTTTAATGCTGAATATAGCTACCAGCTCCACCACACTGGTGCTCTTAACAGATCTCTTTCCCACAAAACAGAAGCAGCTTGAAATGCTCATCTGGTAAAGTGATGAAACTTCAGTCTTCTACTACAGAGGAATTCCACACAAAAAGACTATAATTTGGAAAAATATCCTTATCCAGTTTCTCATGCATCCCATAAAAGCAGCTTGAACTGTACACAGTGAACTGCGTTTGAATCAAGTGCACTAAAAATACTTAACTTCCCTAAGAGTGAGAATAACTTACTTATTTTTGAAGCTCCATCACTGTAAGCAGCCTAGACAGTTAATGGAAACACTTTGCAGAAACATTCCAACTCTGGCCCTAGGCATGAGAAATCTGAGGCCGAGAGAATGCCTGAAATAGGGACTATGTCAGCTCCAGAGGCACCACACCGCTCCCGTAATGAGATGGATCGGGTAACCTTTTGCCTACCACGACCTCGATCCATCTCTAGGTGATAATCAGAGAGTACAGAAACCAAGAAAAATGTCAGAATCCAAAGAATGTCAGGCATCCCCATGGTACCAGGAACAAGAACCGTGTCAGGCTGAAGAAAAGCAGAGAAGCCCTGCGGGCTGGCACTCCTCAGCTTCCTGAGATCACAGGCAGGAGAGGCGTGTAACGCCTCCCACCTTGCAGACTTCCTCCACACTCCTTCCCCCCTCTCAAACTCCATTCAAGGGCAAAAGACTGTCACGGTCACTGCAGCGTGTTGTGCTTCAGCAGCAGAGCTGGAGGCTCCCTTCCAAAGGTCACAGTATTCAGTTTTTGGGTCTGCTACGTGTAGCTGGCAGCAGCATGATTGCACTCCAGTGCTTCCCCTCAGTGTTTTCACAAACACTGAACACTTATTTCCTGTTTACTGCATTCAGCCCCTATTCACGAGACAACCAGATCGAGACAGAACCAAAGATTTATTAATTTCTTCCTCTTCTGTTTGCATTATACGGGAACATCTTCAGTGCTGGGGGAGGTGGGAGAAGGGGTATTTCAAGGCTTACAAGGATATTTGTTGAAATTATAACCTCAATAGAACTACAACTACTAAAAACTGCTCACCCTGCCGAAGACCAGCAAGTAGCAAGTCGGTCTATAAGACACCACAGCAATCCACAGGGATTTCTGATTTAAGAATAAAGTACATTTTCTGGACCTGGCAGTATCCATTTTTATTGTGATCACTTTAAACGATGACCCAGGTATTCTTAATCTTCCATAAATGTGCCACTAACTTACTTGCAGCTCTTGCAGAATCCAAGTTGATATCCCCTCGTAACTCCATAGAAATCATTCAGCATAGAAACCTTTTACACTAGGATCATACAGACCCAGTCATTTTTATCAGAAACCTTCAGGAACAAGAGCTCCACCTGGTAAGACTTTGCAAACAAATCCCAATACAGCTCCAGCCCCTCAGCCTTTGCCATTACTGAGGTGCAACAGGCAATTCAGGAACCTGTATGTGAAACATCCACCACTCCATGCCCAGCCATGCTGACACCTTTTTCCATTCACTTTATCAAGATTTCAATATTAGTACCTCAGCATTCCTCTTATGTTGAGTGTTAAGCGCCAAGGTAGTGCAAGAGGACAAGAAAGACAGCTTGACCTGCTCATTAATTGTAGGTCATGATACTGAAGTGCAGAAAGCAAAGACAGCTAGGGTGGTAAGAAGCACTAGCAGCAACGCTCTCCCTCAAGGCAACTGCAATCTCATAGCAGGCACCTGTAATACTTTGGCAGCAGGCCTGATATATATTGATTGCGAGATGCCGAGCGTACTTGGCTCCAGCTGAAGGTGATGAGGCTTTGAGGGCTAAAAAAAGGTCACAGCAAGATCAAAAACAGGTGTGATCTCTAGCACGTTTTACTTGTGCATACAATTCCTCTACAAATCTTTCCTCTACGTGGAGAGAGGAAAAAAAAAGGCTGTGTGACAATTATAATCATATTGCTTAATGGAAATGATTGCAGGTTATTTTAGTGCAATAAAAACCATATAGGCTAAAATAATCACACTGATAGACCCCCCCCCACACACACACACAGTCCTAGCTTTAAATCTCCCCATACAGCTATTTGCAGTCTCAACTTCTGGAGAATTATGTTGTTATGCATCAGCGTAACGCAGGCTTTTTATGCTCTGTAGCCCAGGTCTCTCCTGCTTCAACAGGCTCGTTCAGCAATGCAGACTCTGCCACAGCTCAGCATGGGGCAATCTCAGGCCCCATAGGCTCAGTCCAGGTCCCACAGCACCCTGACCACACACTAGGCTCTCATGCCCCACATGCCTGCCCTGCACTGGACAGCAGGAGCAGCTGAGCCTGCACCCGCAGGGATGGCAAGGCAGGAGGCAGCTCTTTCCTGTCTGGCATCCCCAGCAATGGCACTGGGAGATGAAGAGCAGCACAAAGGGAAGCTACTAACACGCAGGAAGGGAACAGAGCCTCAACAGTGGGCAGACAGCAGCATCCATAGGGCAGGGGGAGCATCAGGTTTCTCTTTATCGCTGCATGCAAGGAGGAGCTTACAGGGGAGGGCAGCTGTGTCTCATAGGGCTGTTTGGTCACTCACTTCAATGGCTAGGAAACTCTCCAAGACTGGCTGAACAGCAGGCTTGTTTTGACAGGTTTCTATTCTCTAGCCCTCAGGGACTTCTGCAATCCCAGAGAGATCATTTAGGATAAATAAAGCACTTCTGCTCTGTGAACATTGCATTCTCAAATGCAGTAGGATTTGTCTCTAAAGGCTCTCATGCAAGTAGCCTCAGTGCACTTGGGGATTTGCTCTGCCCAGAGATGGGCCTCAGACCCCTACATCCTCCCTACGTGGTGATGGCTGTGTTCTCAGAGCTCTGGTCTGCCCACAGCCACTCTTGTCACATCCCTGAAAATAAACTTTGAAACCTAACTTTATTTCCCAAGTCCAGGCCTTACGGCAATCCCCCTCCATGTGTTTTCTCCAAGGGTGTTTATTTTTCTTCTATGTTCAGAGAGGGAGCAAAATTCAGATTTAACATGACTTGTTGTTCAAGAGCAAAGATCTGATTTCATTAAACTCCTCTCTGAAGAGTGGTGCTAAGGAGAAGAGCAACATTTCATACTTCCCAGCTGTGGCAGAAGGTGTTGCAGCTAATTATTTTCAAGTAATGACCTAGAATTAAGTCCATCTGGTATTCACAAGGGAAAACTTGTTTCTCATTCTTAGAGCAGTATAAATAATGATGTTGGTCAAAAGGGAAATATGGGAGAAGATGGAAGAAAAATGAAACACGGACATGTCCAGTGTCTGCAGATCTCATAAATAAGGAGAGGGGAGAAGAGTCATTCTGTTTTTCAGAAACTACCATTGTAAATTGTCATTTTTCATGTGCTAAAAAACAAAAGTATCAGTAAATCAGAAGGCTGGCTGCACTCCCCTCCTTTGCTAGCAATTCTTTTTCTTGTGGAAGAACTGTGCAAATACTCTAATGCTAGGCCTGTCAGACATAACTTTCTCAGAGCACTGTGTGGATTTGGATATGAGATTCTGTTTTTGCCCAATACAGAGGCAAGAGTCAAACATGAATGTAGGATGGAGGTTTCAAAGTCAAAACTTCTCTCCATATGCAGGACTGCAGGGCAGAGGTTGCTGTGATTCTGCTAAGCATGCTGCAGTCTGTTCATTTCTACAAACTTTGAGCCCAGAACTGAGTTAACCTGGGATGTGGAGAGATGCTTAAACCTGAGGTCTCAGCACCTGTGAGTCAGTCCAGTTTGGGAGTGCATTAATTTACTGAAAAAGAGAAGCATAGTTATGTTACATTTCATCCATAACTGGACCCATCCCTATTATTTTAGCTAGTCGTCACATCCCACGTGCTAGTTTATTGTGAACTCTATCCAGCATGGCTCTTTATATGTCCAAAGCCATGACAAGTGCCTTCACAATGACAAATTGGAGAAGGGCTATCCGTTACTGCAATACAGCATGCAAGAGCAAGCTTAAAATATAAGGCCTTATCCCCTCCCAGCCTCAGTCTCCTTGCTCTCTCCTGCTGAGATCTACCCTTGAATAGGCAAACCTTCTCTTTAAAAATACATTAAAAAACC
Organism: Rhea pennata; assembly: GCF_028389875.1. NCBI lineage: Eukaryota > Metazoa > Chordata > Aves > Rheiformes > Rheidae > Rhea > Rhea pennata. The sequence continues at coordinate 12,705,583 of NC_084667.1, read as the reverse complement.
TAAAAGGTGTCTGGCTGAGATGCTGCCAGCTATGCAGAGATTCAAGCTATTTTATTAATCCAGGAAGGCCCTCACAGCAGCTTGTGGGGCCCCCATCACTGCCCCATTCCTCTCTGTTGGGAGAAGTCCCTGTGAGCTCAGGTCTCTTCCCGAGATCCAGGGAGCCAGGCAGGGCTGCTGGAGAGCCCACTGTGCAGCCCATGCTGGCACGACACAAGGGCCCAGCTGCTAATCACGGCCCCCAGATATTGTTATTTAGCTAACGAAGTCCTGGAATATTGTATTTGACACAGTGGTGAAAATTGCTCATTTGCCAGCGGGAAGGAAGCAGGGAGGAAGAGAAAGGGCAACGGATTTTCCCCTATTCAAAACTGCATGCTGCTGAAATAACACTCCAAGGGCTTTGCACACAGCGTCAGGACTCCCCAGCCACCAGCAGCAGTTCCAGGTGGGACCCTTGCCTCCAGTGAAAGGCAGATTAGAAGCCACGCAGAGCTGGGAGGCAGAGGGCTGTTTCTGCCAAGGGCACCAGGTAACAAAGCACGTACTGGTCCTCCCGAGTACCACTGTTCATACTGCTCAGCCTGGACAAAAGTTTGCTTGGAAGAAAATGGGCAGCAGTTCTCAACCTGACCTGTGCCAGGATCCCTTTTCAGGACCTAGCCAGATCCTCTGTCAGAAGCATCCTAAAATCTCTTTTTTCTGTTCCAGTAGCACTGCAGGAGATGGACCCAGAATGGTACACTGGGAACTGCGCTAGTTTTAGCTGGCTTTCTCTGAGGAAACACAGTTGCAAGCATCCAAACCAAGTGGAAAACCAGAGCTCGACAGACTGCATGGGCAAGCTTGTAACTGCTGCAGGATGCTCCCTTACACTGCCAGTGACCTTCTCCAGTGTGGCTGTTACTGGTGCTTTCTTCCCTTCAGCTCTGCTGGTCACACATTTAAAATAACGAATTAAACGTAGTCACAAGTCCCAGCAAAGCTGCACGCCAAACGCTCGCTCTCTAGAGCGGGACATTATTGTCCTTGCCAGAGTACCATCTTCAAGGCCTTACACCAGCCATTTAAATCATCCTCAAAGGCCATCCAGTATGGCTCCCACTGTGACCCTCCAGTCCCCCAAAACAGCTTCTATAGGGTTGACTCAGTTCCTCTCTATCTGGGATGAATGTCATTTTTACCCTAGCTTAAAGGATTAATTGAGTTCAAGCCTCTCGCTTTGAGCTATGTCTTAAATTGATCTGAGAGCATCACACTAAACCAGCTTAAAGGTTGCCCCATTACTGAAATCAGTTTGTGTGGTGATGATCTTACTATTGCCCTTAAATCGTTAGAATTTGCCTGAAACTGGAGGTGGCCTTAGCAGAACCATGACTAGCCCACACAGTGATGAAATGATAAATGATACAATGGCTACGGGACAAATACACGTTGTGCATCCTCCTACTCCCTACAAAGTAAATATGAAATGCTATCAGAAACACAAAGGTTTACTTCAGCATGTCGTATGTGCAGCAGACACAGGAGAGCAAAGAACAAGAAAATGAAACATAACAAGAGAAGACAAACCGAGTTAAAAAGGAACAGATGGAAAAGGACAGAGGCTTGCAGAACAAGCTGGGGGAAAGTTACCACACTCAGGAAAGTAAAAACTCCAATCCTTAATGGGCAGAGAGAAGTAAATGCTCCAGTTTTTCCCATCTCCCTCCTTTTGTTTTCTTCTATACTTCAGGTTCTTGTACCTGGATCTAGAAAAGAGCTAGAAAAGCTAAGCAGCAGCAGTGCAAGAGCGCAATCAACAGCAAAGGAAGAGAACAGTTTTCTGCTAGCTAGCAGAGAACCAGTCCTATCACTAAGTAACAAAAGTTTGAAAGTCATTTATGATGTGAGGAAGTAGAAAATGAAAGGTCTGAGTCAGTAAGGCTGGGAATGACAAACGAGAATCACAATGAAAAATGTCCACCAGATCTAGAAAATAAACTCCAGCCTCCTGGAAGCTCAGTGGAAGCTGCAGTGAGAGACCACTAGCAAGAAGAGCAATTTTGAGCATGAGAGGAATGCCAGGAATTCCTCAGGCTGAGGCATCACAAGGAGAAGCAAAGCACCACTCTTCATATCAGCATACTCAGCACTGCCCTGTTCACTTCGGGACTAGTAACCAGAACTGCTGGAAAAGAGCACAATTACTGCAGTGAGTGAACTTCGGGTGTATAGTAAGGGGGAAGAGAGAGAACAGAGGTGGGTTACTCATACAGGAGATAGGGCAGGACTAAACGGAGGGTTAGCAACTCGGGGGTACAATAGGAGAGAATTCAGAATGATGGAAGATCTGGCTCTTATCTGGGGTGCAGAGCTGCCTCATATAGTGCAAATAATGAGGAAGAATGTTCTGCAGTGTATGAAAGCAATTAAGATAACACAAATATTCTGAGGCAGAGCATACCACTGTCAAAAGAAATATTTAATTGTAGCAGAGCCACTACAGAGTCCAGTGAGATTCATCATCCTCTAGCTGAGGGAGAAAGGCCTGAGTTGGCTCTGTGTTAACATCATATCCTTCTAAATTTGAATTTGTTTTAAATCTGCAGAAAAAAAATGATTTGCTATGGTATCAGACCATTAGGTCAATAACGATTCATCATAAACTGAGGCTCACTCAAATTTCCATTCATAGTTAGGCCACTGCAATATAAATAACAAGCCTGCAAGCTCATTTTTGGCTCAGATGCATTTTTTATAATAATAAAACACTGGAACAAGTGGCCTGGCACTGCCTTACATGGACTAAAATGAAGCTGCCCATTTTTTCCTCCTAAACTGAGCAGAAGTCAAGAAATGGCTATGGCCAGGGCATCTAGATTTAGAAGGGTTTCCATATACTTCTGATTTTGCACCTCCAATGATTTTGTCATTTCTTGACTTCAGTCCATGTGCCATGCTTTCTTGTGGATTTATTGAAGTCACAAGCTCACAGTTTCAAGTAAGATTCGGAAGACAGTTTATGGACACCACAGAAGTCAGAAAATGAAGAAGCAGGACAGACACTCCTGGAGAGGAAAGCACTTTGATCCCTTCTCTGAAGAGTGTTTGGCTATAGTTCTAAAAACAATGTTCAGCAGTTTGTTCTCATTCAGATGTTCAAATTTTATTTATTTATTTATTGTATTTTTTCCTCATAGAACTATGTTGCTGTATTTGGGAACCTTTTTTTCTATCACTATTATATTGTTCCCAGTTGGACTATACTTCAAATGCAATGGCCTACCACGACCCCACCTGCTGAAGTACAGCTGAAGTTTAGCTACTAGGGCACAAGCAGCCTTTTCATGGAATTTGTGGTTTAAGAAAGAGGGAGTTTGAGCCTTGGAACACCCGTCAATAACACAATTCTTCACAAGAGCCATCTGAAGAAGCAGTGACATGTTTATGTTCACTGTATGTGGTTTGGTACCCCTTGATGTGAAAAGCAACGGGGAGCAGCAACCAAGGGAGAAATCATGAAGGTCAGGAAAGAAAGGCAGAAACCAAGGAACTCAGTTCCCCAGAAATGCTCTTGTAGTCCTTTATCCCTGAGGCAAAGTGCCAGATTCTTCTGCAGGCTCCTTTGTACAAGTTTGCTGTGTTATACGAGAGGCCCGGTCCACCACCAGTTTATAACTGCATTACTGTCAGACTTAACTAGCAGCCTGAGGCTGGGACACAGATCTAACACCTTTATTTTCTATTGTCAGAAGTTTTGCTAAAAAAAAACCCTATCATTTACTTGCTACATGTTTTCATTGTTAAAAGACAGAGGAGTTTGTTCATACAAAAGCAATACTGCTTTAATACACTGATAGCATTAAACCAGTACCACTCCCCCAGGATGGAGATAGAATTAAGGCATTTCTAGCACTACATTGCCAGGGGAATAAACTATAACCACACAGCAGACATTTGCACCTCCATTAATAGCATCAAATCCTTTTGGTTAAACAAACAGATCACCCTCAATCAAAATAACAACTCACAGCATGTAAGCAAGCTCTAAGGTTCCAACTAGCATGAAAGACAAAGATGCATTCAGAGGTTCCTCTTCAGACAGTGTGTAGTAGCTTAGAGAATGAGTCACTTTATGCATCACAGTGGGCATTAGTAAGTATAACTAATGAGGATCATTCACATTTAAGTCTTTCACTGCTGAAGTCTTGGTGTCCCTCAAGCCTGAACAGATGATAGCTGCTCATCTGTCTCCTTGCAACTACTGTCCATCTCCCAAAACAGATGATCAAGTCACCTTACAGTTGTACATGTGTAGCGTAGATGTTGATAGGCAGGCGTGGTTTCAGTAGAGGCAGAAAGGATCACAAAAAGCACAGCAACCTGAATTCCTTCTTGGTCCCCTTCACGTCATGTCGACAGGGCAGCAGAGCTAGTATATATATGTAGGGAGCATCTTCTATTCCTTTACCATACCTTGTAATCGAGAACAGTTAAGACTGTGCATCTCTAATGCCATTCCCCAGCATCCATATTCCCAACATCTGTTAATGTCACTATGCTCACAGTCTAGTGTAAAATGTAGGAAGGAGACTAGAGAAGCTTTTTTTTTTTCTTTGCATTATCAAACCAACACATCCAGAGCATTAAAGTCTTGGGAGTTAAGATGTGCGGTTCTGAATAGACTGTCTAGCTTACCACCAAATCTGTCTAAAAACCTGTACTTTATTCCACAGATGCCCTTACTACTTTTACCATTACTCCTTGTATTCTCCATTTGTAAAATGGAAAGAAGAGCCAGCTAGAGAGTAGAATATTTCAAAGATCAACCTATACGAAAACTTTCATTTTTTTCCTTAGAAAAAATGCTCTGTTAACTGACTTACAGTCTTTCTGCAGAGTAGTCTTGTCTTTTGGCTACGCAAAATAGTGAGGATAGCACTATTTTATCCAGGGTTTTATCTATCACGGTCTTTTTCCCTCTCTTTAAAATCTAAATGCAGTTCAGGAATTCATGTTGGTAGAAACACATACAGTCATTTTAGCTTCCATTTTTGAAATAGCCAACTCATTAACAGTCTACATATTACATAGTATTTAGAGAGGGCAGGGTGATATTAAATCCTTCCTGGTATCCAGCTCCTCTCCAGCAAGGTAATTACACATTGCTGCTGAACATGCCCTAATGACAACTCCCAGAGGAGGCTCTGGCTGTGTCTGTAAGGCCACAGCGTGCAGCAGCTGGACAAAACTTTCCTCACTGCTACTGGCCAGTGACCCCTCACTCCTCCATCTCTGAGGCTCCCCACTAGCCACATTGCCCTGCTGCTTCTTGCACCCTTCCTATCTCTAGGGGCTTGGAAAATAGAAATAGATATGGCCATTGATAAGTACACAGACAAAGCTATGAAAAGTTTGCTTTTTTTGGAAATGAAAGTTGAACTGAAACCATTCTCATCTTGGGTCACATTGAAATGAATGTTCTTTTTTATTTATTTATTTTATTTGGCACAAAAGATTCTGTGTCCAGACAAGGTAGGAAAAGGAGTGGTTCTAAAACTCCTCAGTGAGCTCAGGGCCTGGGTCACTCCTGAGCAGTGGGAAACCCTTTCCATCCCCTGCTATTGCTTCAGACAAGGTGCTGAACATAGGACCCACACACACTGCAGGTAAGTATCCCACACTCCTGCACTCTGGAGAGGAATAGCAGGCTTCTGATTTAAAAATAGTAGGTTTGCCTTAGAAAACACCAAAATGGGATTATTGAAGTTACAGGCACACCTTTTTTGCCGACAACTGTTCATCTCAAATTCTCCAAGGGTTTGGCTATCACATTTCTTGGTGATAAGAGACTTGCTAGAAAAAGTCTGCCTAACTCTCCTCAAACTATCATAAAAACATCATTGAATTTCACAGGCAACTCTGAAAATATGAAGTGTGAAAAACAAACTGTCTCAAGAGAACCAAGCTCACACTACGCATCTCTATGGTCAGAGAAATTATCCTGAATTAACTAAGCTTTGGCTTCTGTCCAGCACATCAACTCCTACATTCACGTTCTTGCCCTGTCAGATTACATGTGGGGTACTTTGTTCAGTAGGTCCCCTTTAATGCCTTTTAACTCAGAGTTGACGGTGTTTCCTAGGCTTCCCCCTTCCTCTTTGCTTGTGATGCAGATATAGTCCCATAAGGATAAAAGTGAGAAAATAATGCTGGTTTTACTGGCATGTATTTCACATCTTGATTCCAGCTCAATTTGTTCCCCAGCAGTTTATTTAACTTCCTAGAAAAATAAAACTAAACCAAACCAAAAAACAAAAAACAAACAAACAAAAAACAGACGATACAGGCATTTATAGAAAAACAGGGCTGGAGAGGTTACTGACTCCATCCCCTCTCCCAGTTTAAGCTCTGAGATTTAAAAATGAGTCTTTATTTAGCAAGAGAAAGTTTGTTCATGTCTAGGGGTTTGTTTTTGTATTTCTTCTCTAGGAAGAAGGAATTTTTGGAAAGCTAGAAGTTTCATTTGTAAAAAAGAAAAAAAAATCACTTGGCTCGTGTGTCTTTTGGAAGCACTTGGGTGGGAAAGCAAAGCACAGTGCTAAAATATACTGAGAAGAGGTAAGAAGAGAGAACATGTGCCAAGGTCACCTCCTCAGTGGTAGCAATAGCCAGCTGCACAGCAGTGAAATAAAACCTCTCTCTGATAGAGGATACCACTCACGGCCACATTTTTAAGAGCTATAAAAATCCAGAACAGGCACATATTTATTAAAGCAGCTCACGAGAAGAGCTGCGTGCCAGTCTTGGCAGTGAGGGACTGAAGGGCAAGTAGTGAGCGTGACAGCAAAATGCCGATGTACAGAGTTAGTTAACACATTTTAGCTTCAATTACCACCAAGTCTGTAAGAGGGCAGTACAGATGGTTTGCAGCCAGGGAGCTGGTCAACACCCTTGTAAGGGAGCAGTGCAGCCTGTATCAAGAAGCAATAAGTACCTTAAGGAAGCTTTTCCTCATGACTAGCCCAAATCTCCTTTGTTGACATTTAAGTCCATCATTTCCCATCCTTGCTACAGTAGGCTAGAAAACTGACCATGACAATCCCCCTACTTTTTGCCACAATTTTACATATTTATCTCCTTGTCCCTCAGGCCTTTGTTTCTGCTAAACTGGACAAATAGGGTTCTTTCAGGCTTTCCTCAAGAGCCACATTTCCCAGTTAGTGTCCCCTGAGAGCACAATACTCACCCTTCCAGACCAGCAGTTCCCAGGGAGAAGACATCATCAGAAGGATAAGGACTCTTTAAGGCTTCCCTCAGCTGCTTTCCCTCCAAGGTTATGGTAAGGTAGATTTAGAGACGGTTGAGCTTTTTATCCAAGCGCAAGCCTGCCGGCTTTGGAAACTTAAATCTTGTTCCTTGTCCACTGCTGTACACCATCCTGTGAAATTAATTCTTTCCATAAACCCACAGACTAGCCACAGCTAGCAGTAAAATACCTCCAATCAAAAGGAGCTGGGTAGGGATAAGTCTATTTTCAATTGGTGATCATTCCACCCAAGTGAAATAAAGACAATCTACTTTTTAAGAGCATAATGGGAGATGAAAGCTCTTACACCCATCCGTACTCACCCCACCTTCTGCCCTCTTTGTCCAAAGCTGCCACACTGCTGGTAGGAAGCAGCCTTTAGTATTTCACTACAAAGTGGAAACCTCAGAAGCAGTGGAGCACAATTAGGGTGTATGCTGTTAACAGGGTCAAAGCCCAGGGGCATGAAAAATCTTAATTCCTATTTACAGAGCGGGGTGAGGGGGAAGAAGATACCCGGGTATTTTTGAGGGTCTGATACTCAGCACCATCTAGCGGTCATCACCTATGGCTACCACTGCTTGCACAGACTCCCTTTATTGTATGGAAAAAAAAAATAGTAGTATTGTAGTATTGTTGTTACCCATTTATCACAGGAAGATTAGAGAGGAAAAGTGTAAAACATTATCCAAATAGCAAAAATCTGACAACACTATGCACATAAACTTACAGCTAAAATTTGGGCTCTCCGTAGCCATTGCTAGAAAAGAAGGGATAAGAATTTTTATTTACAGTACACTTGAAGGAGAATGTCCTACTCATGTTTTCACAACTTGCCACCAGCAAAGTCCCTCTGCTCTTGTATACGGCTAAATGTCTTGAGAGTCAGCGCACAGAAAACAAAAGGGAAAAGCAATTAACAGAGCTCAGGTAATGCAAAGCACTGTTTGGCATTTTTCAAAGGACTTTCAATTGGAAAGGAATCCTGTTAATAAATGGGAAAGAGTTACATGTCAGATCCCTACAGAGCACACTACAGTGACAAACAGCTTCTTAGAGGAACAGTTTTCTGCAGAGGGGGCTTGGCCGCGTACTTCTTCTGTTAAGCCAGCATTTCTGACAGCATTTCTGACAGCTGCATCTTGTTCCCAGATACATCACATTTCCACTGAGAAATATAAATGCCTTATCTCTTTTGCTTCTTAACCACTGAACAACCTTTCCATTCTTTAAGTAAAAAAGATAGAAGCCATATTTTATATCCTCTATAGCTGAAGCTAGAGTTTTTCTTGTGCAAGGAGATAGTTTCTTGTTACCTAGAGATGACATCTCTACTTTACAGTAAAAGCCTTAGTACAGTGCTCTTTCTCCTCCATCTCAGAAGCTCTACTTATCCAAGAGCTTGCAAAGAAAAACAGTACGACATTTTTGCTCTGCTTTCCATCAGCCAGCATCACTGAAACCACAGGAAGAAACACTGACTAATTCAGAGGAGAAACAAGTACAGTGACAGTTAAGCAGGAACTGAGGGTGCAGTGCTAACCTTGGTGCAGCAAATCCTTGCCATAGCTGCTTCTGTTCATGGTGGAATTCACAGTGCAAGGGGAGCCCATTTTGAACACACAAGGAATTGTGTTCCACGCATTTTTATTTGTCTTTTGGGGTTTTTTTTCCTTACTAAAAACTTGACCATGTTTGCTCCCCTGCATTACTCTCTCTACCTGTGCTTTGGTGCTGGGCTAATACAAGAGGGCATGCAGTGGATCCCTTAAGAACTCAGAGAGGAAGCTGTATGTTGTCTCTGCACTCTGCCTTTCCCCTTCTGCAGGACAGCATACCCCTGAGGGTGGCGAAGAGCCCTTATGTCACTAACACAATACATAAATGGAAGCCAGGGTTTTTAAAAGGCCCTGATCCCCAAAGAACTAGAGGGCATCAAGGCGATGAGAGTTTTATCAGATCATAGGAATGAGGAAAGCAATAAGGAATAGATCTGGACTACTGTGGCGTTTTCTCAGGCTTGTTCATCTTGATCAGCTCCAGAATAATGTCATATTTATCCTGGCTGTTGTTTTCCCATAGGGGGGTTTGCTGTTTGGTGCCTGGAGGTCTGAAGGGAAGAGCAGATCAAGGAGCAGTGATGGGAACTGACCTATGAGACCAGACAAGAGGTACATCTAAATCATTATAGAAAATGGCACACTGGTGAGGGCCACTGGTGTCTTCATTCTCCCTGAGACAGCGAGCGACAGTGAGCGACAGCATCTGTGTCTGTCCGTCCCAGTTCCTCAAAGGCATTTAGGCATGAGACCAGGACAGTAAGGGTAACAACCCTTCTGAAGGGTAGAAGCTTTTTTCTTTTTCTGTAGGGGTGGGGGGGGGGGAGAAAAAAAGAAAGAAAGAAAGAGTTATTGACAGTGTGAAGTTCCCTAGGGAGTCAAAGCAATAGAAATGCAACAGGTTACCCATCGCTGGCATTAATGACTACCAAACATGGGAAACTGCAAGAAGCTCACAGGGATGCATCATCTTCAGTTCTGTCAGTCACAGATGTGACAGCTGAGACCTTTAACGATTGTCAAAGGAAGGAAATCAAGGCACTCCAAATGCCAAGTCTGTCGGCAGCATAATTAACCTGTCAAGCGCGATCTGTTCAGAAATGCAGCACTTACTGCATCTCCAGCTGCCAGACTACTGAAAATGCTGCACACTTGGTACTTCCTGCACCATGCAGTAGTGTGTGTTACTGCATGGTTACTGCCACAAAAAAAGGCAAACTGTAACGTTTGGAAAGACAAATCAGTTTCTATGCCGTGTGGGAAGGCAAGCCAGCATACCACAATCTGTACTCCAGCTCTGGAAATATGAACCTGATCATATTCCTAGAAAACCGCAGAGCAAGCCACAACAGCTAGTGCAGCAGGAAAGTTACCTCAAGATTTCCCAGCAGCATTACAAATAATGAATTTTACCACAACAGAGAACAATGACAGAGTAACTTCAAATTACCCCCTTCTTGGGCGACTGCATCTCCACACAGTCTCTTCGCCTAGTGGCGAAGACAAGGGAAGAAGGACCGCAGGCTGACCGTCCTCTCCCTCATCACCCTCTTTCCTCGCAGCACAGTCCCCTGCGGGCTTAACTGAGCCAGTTACAGCTCATGCTTGAACCTAGGAAATTTGCACCTAAAACTGATGAAAGAGATCCTGGAGCAAGAACATTTTGACATCATTTTGGCATTGTCATTTGTCACCCCCTACAACCAATTCTACATTGACAGCAGCATTTTGTACAGTGGCAACTTGCATGGTACCTGCTCAGCTTCAAACATGGTTGAAATGGCTGCAGGGGCCTAGACTCTGGAGCACAGCAGCCTGATTCTGCTTCGGACAGGCAGCCACGCAGTCTCGTGGAGATCCTACCTGTAAGCAGGGAGGAAAAAAATAGCTGACAACATATCTTAGTATTTTAATTGAATTTTACAATTTACTCTTTGCTTTATCAGAATAAAATCTGCCTTTCAAGCTTCCATCAGGCCTCATATAGACCAGAGGGAATCTGACAGGCACTGAAACATTGGTTTCACAACAGTTCTTCAGGGAATGGAAATAGTGGAGGCAAGTTCTACAGGGAATTCATAAGCCGAGACAGGTTTGGAGATCCCAGCAGAGGGAGCATGCTCCCCAATAACCTGTAAGGCTTAGTTTGAGGCAAGTAGCATCAAGTGCCATATAAAAGGGCAAAATTCTCTTCTCCATCTCTGGCAGCGCTTCTTGGGCAAACTTACAAACAATAAAACGACAAGTGACTGCAAGAAAAATCCCATGTTGTCAAAGCCAACTCACACAGAGGCATGGCAATTCCCTCCCTGCAGAGAAAGAATGGATGTACCCTGTTTAATGTAGGTAGGTCTCATTATATAGGCAACATACCTGGGGCAACCTAGATAAAATACTCAAGCCATGCAGAATCTAGGCCTTTACTTAAGAAGAGGTAGGTGTATGGCCATCATGATTGGCCAGCATAATCAGGTGAAGGATAGTACCTGAATCCACAGCCACCCTCAGTACTACGATTCAAATATTCCTGAACAGACTTGCTACAGCATTGCTTGGAAGTACAGCATTATGGTCAGGAAGGGTTCTTCCATGGCTGATCACTGCCAGACAGACAAGGGGAGGCACAGGAAGAAGTTCAGAAGGTGAAGTCCAAAGGTTACTGTGAAAAAAAAATGAGGGAATCACAAGAAGAGGATCAGAGAAAAAGAAAGAAGAGAAAAGCAGGCATGCAGAAAAGAGAAACAGTGGTAAATCTGTTAAAAGAGCAGATTTTTCACTCATTGTAACAATTAGGGACAAAGACATACGCACAAGTTTAATCTATAGACCAGCTTTTTTCCTCCGCAGACCTCTGTATATGCCTGTGTCCAATTAACTCTAATGGGAGGAACGATACTAGTATATTCTGACAATAATGTGAATAACCAGTTTATGCTGACTCTCACAGTAGAACTGCTACTCTCTACCAGATTAGCACAGCAAATGTTCTTGTTATTCATATGCACAACCTATTGAACAGTAAAAACAAGGATGTTCTATTAAAAGACAGAAAATTAAAAAAACAATTAAATATCTATTCTACAACAACACATAGTCAACCTGAAAGAGGAGTGAGGCTGTATAAAAATGATGCAAGTTAAAGATAATTGACAAAGAGTAACACAGAATCTTGGCTAAGAAAATATTTATGAAGGATATATTCCTTGAAAACTCCTATTTCTGCACAGGTTATTTGAAAAAAAAAATAAAAGTTCTTCGATCATACCATTGACTCCTTATATTCAGAGGAATTGCAGTTAGATTCTTGTCTCAACATCGTTTTCTTGTTTCAACAAACAGAAAACAACAGCTCAGTGGTCAGCCTGTAGGTTACATTAAACCACAACAGCTTTATCAGGAGTTCAAGCATCAGAGCAAAAGGAAGAAAAACAAAGTGGAACAAAAAAAACGAGATGGACAATTCGTACTCTTTATTGTTAGAATGGAGTTTGAGCTGCACAAAGAGCTCTCACCGCCTTGATCTGATGGCAAAGACAGGAGATAGCACTATCTGAATATATCCTAAAAACACTTTGGATAGAAATACTTGTATCCAAGCTGCTGCTGTAGACAGGAGGTTCTTGCTGAGATTACAATCAGCTGCATGAGTAAACACACAGACACATTTAGCTAGATCAGTTTTCATTAAAACCTGTTGTTAGTACAGAGAAGGCAAAAAAAATGGCCTTATAATGCAAATGGTTTCATTTGCAGCTCTGTAGCAAGTTGCATTTATGATGAATCTTTGATTTCTTGTATGCTGGCTGCTACTGCAGCTCCTCCCTCTGGGATGGTGATCTGTATCCCCATGGCTCCTACTTACCTCAAACAGGCTCTGCTACAAACAAGTTCTCAGCCCCTGGCCTGTGCAACTTCTTGAATTATCAGACAGTGAAGAGTTTAAGCCACAATCATGGGAAGACCAGGATTCTGGCCAAGTGTTATTACAAAATACATACCAATTGCACTGTCCATGCCAGTAGGATAGAAGAAGGATAAAGACTTTACTGAAACGTCTTTAAAAAACCTTTACAGCTCAAGTATAGCTTCATCATTCAGGGGAAACAGTCATCTAACACAATTAATGTCATCAAAATTAGTTTCACAGAAAAGGCTATTTATTTTTAAAAAGTTATATTTAGCTGAAGTCTAGCACCAGGCAAAAAGCATAAATATTTAAGAGACATGAGGCAGGAGCACATTTAGAAAACAGTAATAATTAGCACATACTAGCCTATATTCTCAAAGTATTTTACAAAAACACGAATTAATTAGTCCTCACAACACCCTTGTGAGGTAGGTAAGTATTATTAGTCCCACTTTAGAGACTGGGAAACAGGCATGGAAAAAGTATGTCCTGCTTACCACCAAACTAGTCAGTATCAGGAACAGAGCACTAGAATCCCAGCTTCCTGCCACATGTGCTCTGTCCTCTTAAAAGATGCTGGTCTTCAAGTAAAATTTTATTTCCTCTCAACCTTTTTAAGACATCTGACCCTATTTCACTCTGATGTGAAAAGGTACCTGCCACAAACTATTCACCATAAACAAGTAGAATTGGGAAGTAACATTTTTAGAAATCGTGTGATGCTGAAACAAGTTTAAAAGAGACTTGATATGGGTGCTGCTACACTGCCAGAATCAAACAATGTCACTTCTTATCAGGCAGCCTCTATCAGGAAAACTCAGCAGCCTATCCATAATGCTGATACTTATCAGAATCTGGGGAAAAAAAAAATAGGTTCTTTGCCACTTCCAAACAAGGAATCTCTCTTTCCAGCAAGAATTCTTTTCCAAGAACTCATATAAATACAACTGTACCAAAAACAAAGAAAGGAGATTTAATCAGGAGACCTCAGGAGACTCTCCTGGTACAGCCAAGGGATCCTTGGAAAACCTAGAAAGGTTCACGTACTGTGTTAAAAGGAGATGGTCTGGAAGCATCTGACATCACAGGAGGGTAGAAAGCAACTCTCCACAGTCACTTTGAGAAGAAAAGTCACCTTAGTATTACACCCTTGCACTGAAATAGTCAGTGGCAGAGGTGTGTCTGTCTGAATACAGGCTCCTGTTGACCCCATCCACACAGAAAAGTTGCAGCAAGTCACACGTCCAGTCTAGGATTAAAAATCCAAACCAATTTATAAAATTCAATTCAAAGGATTTAACTCTATAAATGCTAAACCTGGTGGAGCCACTGCACAAACCCAGGCCAGATGTTAGTGGAGAAACAGAAATAAAAATAGTCCTTCCACCTTCTGTTACATGTGTCCATTAGACATCATCTAGAGTCTCTCCAGGAAACTGGTCTCATGACAGCTCAATCTGAAGATCCTCCCCATACTTCCGAATCAGCTTCCCGTGATTATGGTCCACTGACCACTGCTCTGGGAGATATTTGGGCTGCATGCTGTCCAAGAAATGCTGCCGCCAGCGTCTTTCCAACTGCATGAGGGAGCGCAGGCCTCCTTTAGCAAAACACTGCACCACCTTCAGCCCATGTGGCATAAAGTTCTCATTGCAAATCCTGCCAGAACACAAGCAGAGTTTAGTACACAAGCCCACAGTCAGACCCTAGACCTATCTGGAAGGAACAAGATACTGAACTTACTTCAGGTGGCAGGACTTGCTTAATTACAGCTGCACAGTGAGCTAACTAGAAGGGGACCTGAGAGGGAGAGTTTTATGCTTTGTTTCAATGTCAGGCTGCTTTCTGTAACACAAATGCACTGGAAAGGTGGATTCCTCAAAATGAGAAAGTTTTATCCTTTTACAGTAATACTAAAGAAAACTCTCAAGGCACACTGCAAGCTTCTCAGGAGACAGACTGCAAGTTTCTCACAGCAAGAACCTTAGGTTTTCCAGAGCTCTGATCCTGCCACCGAACTGCCTGTCTGAATAGGTACAGAGATATAACATGATATAACTAGTATGCAACAAACAGCAGCGAGCATAACAAGGAGAAAATGCTGTCTTCATGAAAACAGCAAAACCTGATACTAGTTAAGATAAAATTTTTGGTGTGGCTTTAGGAAAGAGGAAGAGAGAAGACTTCTGGTGCACTTGGTGTGTGATTGTCTTTCAGTCTGCCTCCCTGATCTGCCTTTCAAAAAAACCGTACAGAATAGTGATGGGGGCAAGGTGGGGGAGCAAGAAGAGGAAGAGATTGTCGTAGAGAAAGGGGAAAAGTGGGAAGATGGAAAATAACAGCTGCATTTCATGGTCCACAGGGCAGGAGCAAACAAAAGCAAAGTAGGAAATCTATGATCTGCTTATTTGCTTACAGTCTTTGGATACAGCACAAGCAACTGCTTTGCTTCTCTCCTTGCCTTCTAGTTAAATGCATCAGAGTACTGTAAATTCAGGCTCTGCACACTAATACGAGGGATGAAGTATCTTTTCAGAGATTCATTTTCACTGTGTCAATCAACTCCTACTAGTCACAAACTCAGACACATCTTAGCCCAACATCATTAGTTTAGGGAAGGTCACTGATATCACAAGGAGACTAGGAACAGATTTTGTTTTACTTTAATTAAAAAGCTTAGGGAAGAAAAGTCAGCATGTGTGATCCTCACTCTGCAAATGCTGCTGGATTTATTTTTCTTGCTGCATTAATATTTACCAAAGGATTCTTGTGTAGACATCCTTCTGTAGAACTTACATGCCTGAAATAAATGACTAAAATGTTATATCTACCAGCTAGGTTGTTATACCTGGTTTCCAGACCAGCTGCTTCTTGGAGCATCTCTGGGGTCACTGCCTCTGTGTTAAAGTAGTCCTTAATGCCTTGCAGAAGTTCTGCCCTTCGGGGGTCAGGTAGGCTGTCTGCATTCAGCAAGGCTCGGGCCCCTGAGCGCACCTGCCTGCGCAGGGGATCCTCCAGCAGACGCACCCCTTCCTCGGAGCCAATGGGGGCACTGAACTCCTCAGCTAGCTGCTGCTTGAGATGGTTGTCATAGTAATTGGAGATGGCATGGCATGATGTGCAGAGCAAGAGCACATCATGGGAGTTGTGGTCCTTCATCTGGATGGGAAAGTGTCTCCGGTATTCGTGAGGAACAATGTTCTTCCTGGAGAAGACAAATGAGCCATTGCATTAGCTTTGGTTGGAGCTGCTGTCCCCCTAAATTCCTCCTCCAGGCACACAGAGACAACTACTCTTGAGGAACCTACTATGAGGAACATAAAAATCACCAGGATCAGGGCTCTGAGTGCACCAAAATGTTCTGCTTCTATTTATTTGAAATCCATTACTTTCAATTAAAAAAAAGTGATTCATACTGTAGAAATATAAAACAATATGCTATAAGAAATATACCTCTCAGCTAAACAGCAGCAGCAGTAAAAACAAAAATCTCATTCTTTCTGTCCTCACAGATGCTAGGCTCACCTAAGCCTTTCAAAATTGTAAGGAATAAGTGCCAGAAGAATAGTAGTTATCCTCAGAAGAGGATCTCATCAGAGCAGTGTATGTCTGCATACCGCTGTTCCCTATAATTCAAACTGCAACACATACATATTTCATACACTTTGTTCTCCACGGACTGATTCCACCATCCTCTTTAAGAAGAGGCAATGCTGGCCTGCTCAGTGTCAAACTTACCCAGGTATGTTCGATCACATGGCATTCAAATAGTGACAGCCCATCCAGAACTTAAATAAGCATGACATTTCAGGCCCCTAACAGCATTTCTGGATGCTGAATGAGATGCAGACTTCAGTCTTGATCTACAAGATGCATTTTCTCTTACCCCACTAAACAACTCACCGGATGTAGGACTCTCGCTTGCCGCACACAACACACAGGTTCTCCTTGACAGTCAGATAATAATCAACTTGAGACTCGGGACGTCCTGAAGGCTCAAACTGCAGCTTCACAACAAATGGGTCTGTGCTAACCAACTCTGAAAGGATAAAGTGAAATAAATATTCAAAAAAATGCATTTGAAAGCTAGAATATGAATGCTAAAAGGAAGGAGATTTCCTGATAAATTCCCAAAAACATTTCCAAAAGAAGAGATACCAGAAGTCCATGTCCAGTTATCTAAGAAATATGGCAAAATAGCTCTTTCAATACCAACAGGAAGAATGGTACACTCACCTCCAATCCCCTTGTCCAGATACCACTGAGCCTTCTTGCGATCACAGGTGCAGAGAGGCTGTCCATCTGGTGCATGCAGGAAACAGTTGTCATACAGCGGAGATTTTCTGTGCAACAGGGACAACACTGCAGCAAATAAAACCGCTTGCCAAAAAAACAAAGCTCTCTACAGCTATGTATTCTACACTGCAATTCACCCAGTCTCCTCTGAATCACAGGATGCCTCTAAATATATACTTTATTCAGCAATGTAACGTACAGGCTGCTGCTAAGGGAAGCAGAACATTCAAAAAAAGCTACATCACATTTGGCTGTGAGGTATCTCTGTAACTCTATTGCCCATAGAATTGGCAACTCTGAACCCTATTTTTCAAAAGAAGCTAGCAATGATAACAGAAATTTAAAAAAAATCATTAGAGGAAAAAAAAAGCTAGTTAGGAACAAAGATGAGCTAAAAGTGTATGTTAGCCTATGGACAAGGTAGTTTCAAGATCAGCTACGCTAAGCTCATATATTAATGTCTTATTAAGAAGCATTTTCTAAAACTGAGTTTGAATAGCAATGTTTTCATCAATCCAAGAGAAATGATACAAAAAGCCTCTTAGCACACTGAGAACCCAAACACAGGACAGCACGGAAACAACAAAGCAGAGCTGCAGAGACATGGCTCCACTCCTAGTGCATGTAAAATACAGGCACCTAACCTCAGTCAGCAGAGAAAACTTCTGTTTGTGTATTCTCTGGGATATGTGGCATTTTAAGAAAGGATTCTGTTCTCAAAAAAATCCATTTCTTTACTTTGTCAAACAAAACTGAATAGTGAAGGAGGCTGGGCTGGTGGAGCACCTGGAATGAATTGACCAGCGATACATGCTGTGGAAAAGCTTCTTTTCTTTCTTCTCTCCAGCAGGATCACATGAATAAGCATTCCATCAGCAGAGTCCTACCAGCTAAAAAGGCTGGCTTACAGGCAAAATAATCTGTCAAAGAGGATTTCTTCAGATATCCATGGGGACAGGGGAACAAAGAAACCCAATAAAGATACTGGAGGCCTGCTTCTACTGAGTATCAGCAGTTCAGCTCAAACATCATCACAATTTGAGTAGTTCCTGACTCTAAATAAACATTCAAACTAGGCATGCCTACAGAAGAAGAGCAGAAAAGAACTTTTGAAATCATTTTCAGACTGCTACAAATACTGCATGAAACCGTGAGTCTAAACTAGCTTTAGAGATCACTCATGAAATGAAGCTTGGTTAAAAAAAACAAACAAACATAGCAAGATCTCAATTTAGCATGGAATGCACTTTTGTTCAAGATTTTACTCCTCCCATGAGGTACAGTCTTTGTTTTGTATGACACAGTCTCCCAGTAAAAAAATACGACAGGATCTTATTGCCTACAACATAACATTGTTAATGACTGCTAATGAATCAACATTATTGACTCCATTAAAATGTCTCCTCTCCATTGCCAAACCAACAATCTTGAATAGGAGAAAACAAATATTGAAATGTCAATTTTTCTTTCCAAACAATGACAATTACAGCCAATTAGACTTCCTACATCTACGTGATTAAATTATGTTAGATTGTATCAAATATAAAAGCAAAGATACCAGATCTCCACGTCTTCCACTGCAGTGGGCTTAAAGAGACCTCTCCAAGTTTTAATTTAAAAACAATAGCAACTTAAGTCTCAATAGGAAAATGTCGTAAGAATTTAGGATTTGCCCCACAGAACAGCCCACTAGTCAGAGATCGACTTCTGCCCTGGTGAAGCCAAGGTAGTACTGACCTCTCCCATTTGTCCCTGGTCAACAGAGAAGTGCTATGCTTTGATGTCACAGCAGACTGGTGCTTCCTGTGCCCTCTGCCACCTCACATCATCTCTCTCAGCCCCTCTTTCAGGTCATCTCAGTACTTTGACATATCTGTGACCACAGTGATCTGGAGCAGCGTGGTATAAATAGCAGCCTGCAAGGCAGAACCTGCTCACAGGACAAGTTCTGCCCAGTTTGCCACCTTCTCCCTGGAAGAGACAGGGCATAGCTATCTGGACTGTAAAAGCCACCCTAACATTCAAATATCTCCTGCCAGACCTCTGTTCTCCAACTGATGTCTCCATGTGAGAAGAAAGGGCAAAAGCTGGAGACACCCCCTCAACCTATTCATGACCTAGTATAGACCTGAGCACTGCTGCCACTGTTACCATTATCTTGAGGTAAACAGGAAAAACAAAATAGGTTCTCACTCTCATGACTGTTGGGTCCTGTGTTTCCTTTTCCTGGCTCACATTATCTGCCTTGTTTAACAAGTAGACTATGAGACTCACAGACTTACCTTGCAGAATATCCTACACCTAGAGGCTTTCGCTTCTGCCTCCGAGGATCCCTCGCTTGCTGACTGCCAGAAGGCTGGCTGTTCGCGGTAGATTTCCGATTCTTCATTTTCTGTGGGGAGCCTACCTCTCCACTCTTCTCTTCTCCTGCGCTGCCGCTCCTTCTTCCTCTAAATGGGATATCCACCAAGCCCTGGCACCTATGCAGTGCTTCTTCCCAAGCAGCAACAGATTTTTCACCTTCAGATGTAGCAGGCAGGAAGGCAAGTCCCAATAAATGGAGGAACAGAGCCACTGAGACCTGGGCATCCTTAGCAGCATAGAGGACCTGGAGAAAGAAGTAAAGATATTGTGATACTGGCAGAGAGCAAATACTCCCAAACATTATCAGTCTTTAACACTAGATAGAATAAAACCAAAAGCTGGTTTTATTGCATTCCAAAGTTCACAAAAACTCTTGCAGTTGAATTCCACTTTCATGTCACCACAAATCATGTATTTTTAGAGTCAGTCAGATTTGAAATACTCACAAGCATTCACTTGAACACATCAAGGCATGGAAAATTTTCCGGGTAAATCAGGCCTGAAATGCTCAGCAGGATTCAAGGGCACCCACTGGAAACTTCTCAGGTCAGCCAGGCCTCCAACACCCACCAACCCCACTGAGCCCTCCCAAGCTGTAAAGAAAGACCTTCTACTAATCTTCAGTGTGATCATTTATCCTGTCACTCCCTCTACTGGTCACTAATTTTGTAGACATCTGCAGCACGGTTGTTAAAAAATAATGAGCAATTAGGGGAACAAAGACAGTCTAAAGACTGTGAAAAAAAGTTTGCAGGGAGAGGTCTTTCTCTTTTACTGCACTGACATAGATTGGAAGAAATAAAACAATAAAAAGGTGGTGTTTGGAGCACAAACACTTCAAGGGTGCTCCAAAGGATTTTATCTGTCTGCCTGGATTAAAGGGAAAGAAGGCTCAAGAATCCAAAGACGATGACAAAAAAAAAAAAAACACCTTCACAGAAAGAGAGGGAAACAGCCACTGCCACTACAAACTGAAATTAACTTTATATCAGTCACATGCACCAGGCTTTGAGGCAGAACTGGGAGAAGCCTCAGGTCTATCACAATGCATCTCCTTTAATGACAAGGTTGTTCTTCCTCCCAAAACACTAAGTTGAAACAGAAGACACACCTGATCTTGTGTCAGTTCTTCTGCCTCCCAGTTGCTGCAACGCACGTGAGAAGACTTGTCAAGTGGGTAGTTCAGGACTTTTTCAGCTAAAGACTTAAGGCTAAGGCAGTTGTGAAGCAGATCCTTCCTTAACAAAGAAAGTGAAGCAAACACATTAAAGACAAAACTAAACACGCATGCAAATTCTTTTCTTCAGAAAGATTTGTACATCCTGATCCTGTCAGGACGTGAGCTGCTGCATATGATGCGTAACTCCCACTCAAATAGCGTACAGCTGCCTGACAGCTTTACAGGCCCTCTCCCTCATCTCCACAAAAACTTCCTTTCTAGATTTAGTAATGATCTAATGTCTGCAATATGCAAAGCATGCAAGTATGGGAGCTGGCAATGCTTAAGGTTGAAGTGTTTGGCTCTAAACTATCCGCTTCTTAAATAAAGAGGTCTACAAGGACCATGAGCTCCATGGATTCATAGCCACTTAATCAAAGAGCCAGGACTGGGGACACTTTCTGAGGAATGAGAGATGTAGGAACGACTCTCAGCAATCCTGCCTGCTCAAATGCCCAGCAAGCACCAACGGAAAAGAAACCCACACTTGGTGCTAAAGAGGCACCACCAGGCCAGCAGCTCTGTGCTCCAGATCACTAATAGCACACCCCAGTACATGTATTATATATGCGAAGAATACTCCCAAGTAAAACATATTATTTTAATATGAATGAATGATGAGAAAAATAATATTGCAACTGTAACATTTTAATAGAAACTTTGGTATTAGAAAAGAAAGTTAGAACTGTTCTATTTTTGTAAATTTTCAAGGAATCCTGTAATCCAACAGTTCTATTCATGTGGTACTGTCACTCATTACTTTCAATAAGTTATATCTGATTACAGAGTGATCACTCTGACTGCAGTGTGTCACCGTAGCTGGCTTCTAGCAGGCTGAAGCATGGTATCCAGAAGAGTCTATATGGGCAATACATGAGGAGACTTACGGGCACAATTAACAAGCATGAAGACTTAATTTCCACTAAGAACAAAAATGAGAAGCATGATGTGTTCTTTAGCTACTGCTGTCACTGCCTGTCTCAGGAATGCACATCCTGAGCATTCCTACCTGCATGGCATTGTTCAGCATACACAAACTATGTCTTAAATACTTTCATTTCAAATAAGGCATGGCCACTGCCACTAGAAACTCACTGTTGTCTCATGGCTAAATTTCGTAGATCCACACTCCCTTTGACCGGAAAGCCGTAATCCTGAAGTAACTTGCAAGCATCTTCCCAGCATCCTACCCCAACTTTCAAAACAGTACTATCTGCCATGATGTCCAAGAGAGTCTTTGGGATAGGCTGTCCACCGGCAACAAGCCTGGGCAACCGAACAAGAATGCAAAGACCGCTGGAAGAAGCCATCTGTAGCAGGGACACAGGATTTGCTTTTCCTTCCACAGATACCTGAAACAAAAACAAAAACCAGAGTTCAAGTTACAGTATTATTAGCAGCACCAAGGCTGGAACAAACTGCAATAAAAGAGGCCACAAAAGACAGGAAAAACTTACCAGACCATATAGCCAAATGTTGTTAGATGACTCAAACTTTTTACTAAAAATTTATGGTCTGTTTCACAATACTACTGCCCCACAGCTACTTCTTACCATGCTTCTACTAGAGAAATTTCCCCCTCTTCACTCTTCTTTTCCCTTACCTGTTCAGCTGGTAGAAGATATGCTTTTTAATCCACATTAGCACAAAGCAGTCCCCTATATAACTTTTTATGGCAAATACGTGAATGCAAGGTGAATAAATTTCCAGCCAAACTCTTGGCAAAGGCAAGCTTTATAAATGGTTCAAAGTCTGTTTTGAAAGTTCATATAGGCAAAGGAAGAAGGGGAAGAGGAACATTGCTTTCTGGTAGGACCAGTATTTTCTATCTACATATCAGCACTATCTTCTGTGGTTATTGTTTAAAAATAGATACATTTCTTGAATACAGAGGTAGATTAAAAATAGTCTAAACTCAAACAACTTTTTAATAAATCACCTTGAAAGAGATATTATACAAAACATACAATGGCATATAGCCAAATGGCTATCACTGCACGTTTAGCGTATCTGATTCATCCCAGAAGTTCAGCAAATGAATACAACCAGAGAATTAAAAAGATATAGTGAGCAGACGTAAATGGAAGAACAATCAAAATCAGTAGCTACTTCACTGGTTTTGTGAAAGACAACAGGCAGTGTCAACAGCTGGTCCTGCACTCAAGGAAAGGGATCACTCCTCCCTAGACGAATGCAGCTAAAAGCCCAGAGTCTATTCCCTTCCCTTCCCCTTTTGCAGCCTAAAGCAGAGGTGTTTCTTGATCACTCACCCACTCACAATCAATTCCCAGCACTGGCCACTTCTCCAGCTCTTTCTTCAGCAATGGTTCAACACGATCCCACTGCTCCTGCTCTGAAACTATCACTACGTCGGCACCAAGGATCCTCTCTACCCAGGAAAAGGTGGGAGACGCGAAGAAGGCGAGCGCCTCCTTATCCTCCACCTCAACCAGCTTCTCCTCTCCCGAGTTTCTCGCTCCTGCTCCTCGCTGACCGCTACCGCATGCTGTCCCCCTGCGACGCCGAGCGGCTCTCCACGCCACCAGGCCCCCCACGGCAACACCCAGCAGGGTCGCCACGGTGATGGTCACCGCCGCCCGCCTGGGCATTTTCAGGCACCCCCCCTTGCTTCACCCACTCCAAACGGCACCGTAGGGCTGTATCATGGCCTGCAACGAGAAAGGAGAGAGGCGGGTGTTAAACGCAGCCCAACGAAACGTGCCCGGCGGCACCGCACGGGCCTGCTGCTACGGAGCGCCGGCCCCGGCACAGCGCGCAGCCCCGAGGGACGCGCACGGGCCCGCGACGCGGCCGCTCCGCTCCGCCCCGACCCCCGGCGCGGCCGGTGCGCGCCCGCGCAGCCTCCCCCGCGCCATGCTGCCGGTCCGCCCACGCCGCCCGGCCCTCGGCCCGGGCGTGCCGCGGCCCGCCGCCGCCCTGACCGGCTCCCCGCCACAGCCCGGCCCGGCCCGCCCTGCGCCACCGACCCCTCCTCTGCTGGCCCCGGCCGCGGCGCCCACCCGGCAGCTGCGCCTCCGCGGAACGGCTGCGAGCGGCAGCAGGAAGCCCCCGAGGGATAGTCGCCGCGCACACCGGGACGCTTATACTGCCGGACGCTTCCTCTCTGCCATGGCGGCCATGGCGGCGGGCGGGCGCGGGCGCCGCCATGTTGTACGGCGCGCCGGCGGGGGCTGAGGCGGCGCGGCCCCGCCGCCGCCTCCGCGCCAGCTTGCAGAGGGCAGCGCCCTGCCACAAGGGTTATCGTGATGACGGTCAAGTCCTTAGGACTTCAAAGAGTAAACACGTTTCCAGTCCAGATTTCATCGAGACTCAAAAGGGATCCGATCACCCACTTCCTTCAAATTTCTCTGCAATTCACAGTCTGAATTTCCCATTTTTTGTGCTGTTGGAATCCCAAATAAGTTGCATTTGTCTACTGGAGATACTGAAACCACAGGAAATACTGCCCCACCCTTTTTTTCTTTTTCTACTTGTGATGTAATCGGCACTGATGATGGGAACATCTATTTTACAGCAGAAACTCAGTATTTAGCAGACATGTCCAAAGGGTGCAACAAAGCAGCTGAGCGACATCACTGGAGAAAAATCTGTATAGAGCCACTATTTTTTTTCTACCAGTAGGGGAATAATGACGTTGCTTTTACACAGGAATGAAGCAAGGGACCAGTTTACAGGAAACATGGAAACAAGGAACAGAGTTTTAGGAGAATGCTTCTCTGAGCGAAAAAGGCCATTTCGTTATCAGAAATAAGATGATCAGGCCCCAAAAGCTTAAACGCCAGCTTGTTCTAACGACCTGGTCCAAGCCCAGGATGGTGAGGTCGTATTTGATTTTCTTTGACTTGTGTCTGCATTTTGAACACACAAATGCTTTTAACAGAGGCTTTTGTATAGCAAGTCTTTTCCAAAGACCTTGGATCTTGCTTTGCTTTATCTGAATTTATAGTTACCATTGGGGGCTGCAGAGCAGTGACATCTCACACACTGTACCAACGCACACACCTTGCTTCTGGTCCACTCTCCTCTACAAGGAAGGGCTGTATCTCCCTTACCCTCCCAGCTGGGCCATGGCCTCTCTTCCCATCCCCTAGGATCCAGTGTACCAGACGCAGCCGACCAGTCGAAATGGAGGTCACGGAGCAGGGGAGAGGGCTACACCGAAGCTCATCGCATGATTCAGTGCTCGGGAGAAACAACCGGAGCAGTCCGCCTGCAATGCAGGATTCCCACGATCAGATGGGCACATTCTCCTTCCCACCCTTCCTCTGCCCCCAAACGTTATCGCTTTGGTTTATGTGGTCACCATGATCTACTACGCACCTCGGCCACCAGCAGGCAGGACAGTCCCAGGTTTCCCATTAAACCTGACTGATCACACCCTGCTTCCTTGCTCGAGCATTTGTGTCATCACTGCATTAGAGGATCAGGTAACGATCCAGCTGTAAATTAGCCTCGGGGAAAAAAGTTAATACCTGGCAACACTACGGACTTACTTCAGAGACCATGTAATCGAGGCCTAAATACCTGAAAGGAGACCCAAGAGGCCTGTGTGGCTGGGCTGCAGAAGCTAGCTGCCCTGTTAGGGAGTCAGACGAGGCATCTGTAAGACAACTTTGTCAGAGACTCAAAGAGCTCAGAATAGTGATCCAATTCTGAACAAATTTGCAAAGTTTAAGTCACAGCTGGACCCGCTTGTAATAAACTAGCATCCACCCAGAAATCAGGATTAGGCTTTTTTTTTTAGTTTCTAAGGTAATAGGAGTTTTGTTTAAAGAAATAAAAAAGAAAAACAATACCCTAGCATTTATTAGACAGTGAAAGTCTCACACAAAAGATACGATACAGTAGAAACTCTGATTCTGCCTTCTTGACCATACCAGCATCATATCCTTGGCTGAATTTAAAGCTTTTATTTTTCATGATATCCCTGACAAAAACATTGTCCTGTAAATCACAGGTCTTTCTAACTGCTTGTCTTACTACCTACATAGCTATTTATTGAAGTATAAAGGTTCAATTAAAAATAATGAAAGTAACTGATTCATGAGTGCACTTTGTCAAAAACCAAGTTCCTGAAGTCTGATGGGGACATTGCCGAAGATGAGAAGGAACCAAGCGAGTAAACACCAACTGCTGCCTTAGTCTTCTAAATGAGAAGAAATCTGCTGCAACAGTTCACTAGAAATCTTTACATGACAAACAGCAGGACTGCCTCGCTAAAAGAAACTCTTTTTCCTCTCTCTGTAGCCTGATCTGAGATCTCTGCAAAGAGATCTCAGTCAAAAGGTCCATTTTTAGCCTGATTTCCTACAGAAAGAAGGCTTATGCAATTACACTGTCTGTCAGTGTTTGTGGATCCCCTTTCTTCTCTCCTTTCCTTGCCAAAAAAGTATGTTTAAGCCATTGCCCAATTCCATCTAAATTTTTACAAAGAGATAGAGGTTTCAAAGGTAATTTCTATGAAATACAAAGTCAAGTCAATGAAAAACACTAATAATGCTGTCACTGATAAAATATGTGGACACACTGCGTAATATACATCAGAGAATCCACACAGGAGGGGTGCCACATCAGGACAAGTCCACGGAAAACCAGGCTTCACTTGTTCTGCTGATCACAAAAAAAATGTATTTTTTTAGTCACATTAGCTCATCCCTTAACAGGGAGAAGACTACAGTAAATGACTCGACATTCAAAGGAAAATCAATGATAGTGGAATATCAAAGGGAAGAGGCTCCAGACAAGACTTAAATTGCTGTTAGCAGACAATGAGCAGAGAGCTGCATGTAGTCTCCAATAGCTCATTAATAATACTCTATTTGGGGCCCCATCCCAAGCTAGATAAAAAAGTCAAAATCACATTTTAAAGTCATTTTCACTCCTAATGTGTTTTTTCTTCCTCGTGTCAGTGCTAGCAAGTCTATAGCTACATATTCAAACAAGTCATTTTGGGTAGGATTTGTTTTAACAGGGTTGATATCAGGGAGGCAGTAGGACCACTTCCTTTATCAAAAGCTCAGAACAAGACTGGTTTAAATCAATTGCCAAGCCACATCCTACATGTGGAGTTTCACACTGCAATAGCATGGATGGAAGGTTTACCTCCTATTGAAAAGGCAATCCCACTTCCCTCTTCTGCCTGTAGGCATTCTTCTACTGCCTCACTTCTGCAAATATTAGTGTCACTTTGATTACAGGAATAAAGCAAGCAGAAGGCTAAAATAGCAGAAAAAGAAGAGAGCTTTCTTCTGGTTTAGCTCCTTCAACCGGCTCACAACAGAGCCAGATCTCAGTGAAACTACATCCTAAGCCAAAAGATGAATCAGCTGTAACTCACTGCAGTGATCTGCTAGAATTTGCAGGTTTTGTAAATAATCTGAAACAACAGCTCTTAGAGGTGTGAACTGCCAGATTGATCCCATGAGTATGAGTGGTATTAACATTCATCATCATATTTCTTCATTAATTACCTAACTGTGTCATTGCATAGTAAGAGTAGAAAGGAATTTCACAATTCCATTTCTTGAATTGCTGCTCAACTTACCTCAATAGTTCAGTTCAAGGCAACACAGTAAAATGGCCTTACAATTCATGGCTGCTGAAAGAAGGGGACATTCTCCATCTTCCAAAACTCTGTTCCCAGCTGTGCACTCCTGATTAGCGTATGCTGATTTTGGCACTCGTTGGACTGCTCTGTGAGCCAACTGAATTCAGTAAAATGGTGGAGAAACAGGTCTAATGAGTAGCAGGGTCATTACAAAGAAAGGGACAGGAATGCATAGCCAGGAAGAATAAAGCTTCCTTCTTTCAGCAACCACATGTCATTAGATTGGTTCAGCTGCATGTTAAAACTACAGCTTTAGCTGAACATCGCCAAAGGGGTGACATCTGAGAGAACACTGCTTTTTCTTCCCACCTCTCTGTTCTGTGAAATAAGTACAAGGAGTAAAGTCCAGAAGCCATCTAATTTCCACTACGGGGAATCTACTCCACAAGCAAAATTAATTAAAAGATATAACTAAAATATGACGTCATCTTCTTGGCTCACCTTCCTATCACTTTTGACTATTTCTCCTCAAAAATCAAATATGTAAAAAAAAAGTGTAGACAGACTTGACCCAACCCTGCTTTCCTCTCCAATGACTGTCCTCTATTTCACCTCTAGACTCACTGCATAAGCACCTTACTACCAGCATCTAAACTTCTGCTCCATTTCCACTTTGCCTGTATCAAAGCCATTTAAAGGGTCAACAGAGCTCAGAATGTATTTAAAACTCGTTGTCTTTAACCAGACACAATCAACCATGTTTCACTTAAAATCTTCTCACATATTTGAGCCTTCCTTTGAATGTTCTTTGCCAGATTGTCCTCATGCTCTCTCACAGAGCTGTATCCTTGGCCTTCTCCTTCTATCCTCCCACATCTAATCTCTTAGTTACCTCATCTGAAATACAAATGCAACTATCATCTCTACAGATGATTCAGAGGTCTGCTCCTTTCCCTAGAGCTATCTCCGTCTATCCAAAAAAAAATTTATAGCCTCTCTCTCTCTCTTTTGTGGATGATTAGCAGGAAGCTAAAGCTCAACAGAGCTAGACCATGGCTCTTTCTCTTCCCTCAAAGTCTTACTGTATTTTTTGCTGATACCTGTGGATAACATCGCCACTTTATGTGAACTGTCATCTCTATCCAGGACCTCTCTGTAGATCCTAGCATCCAGGATAGAAGAAATCTGAAAGATTTAGACATATGTGACATCTCTAAGCCAAAGTCCCTTTTATCCGTCTTTACAAATAAGGACTTTTTTTCAGGTCTTTTGTTTCCATACCTGGATTGCTGCAACACCTTTCCCTCCAGCATTAGCTGATGCAGGTTGTAACACAACAGCCATTAACTGCTGTAAATGCCATGATTTGACAATACAGTGAACCTGGCTGTAGGGCTCCTATTAGTGATCAAATATACCACAGCCACCAGATGCAAACCACTGCAGTGTTATAATAATGCAGTATTAATTCACTCTGCCAATTCAAATTTGTTCAGAAAAAATGTTGATGGGATAACTTTGGACCAGCAGACATTAATGCCTAATCAGGTATTGTCAGTCTTTCCAGAGTCAGAACAGGAACTCAGTAGCATAAGCACAAGCTGATGTGAGAGCAATGTGAGACCATGGCCATACCGGATCCAGTTCAGTTTAGTAGTGCTGGGAGATCTGACTATGCACAAACCTGGAATTACTGATTGTTAAACTACAGCCCAAGACTGTTTACCTAGATCATTACTCTAACCACATCACTTCTTTCTGTAGCTTTCTGCTAGTTCCCTCATGTGCATTGCATCAAACATAACTTACTCATCTTTCCAAGAATCTCTGAAGGCTCACCTCCCTATCCACTATCTTTCATTTTCTTTTCAGATGTTGAATCCTCCCTTCTATTGCCCACTTGTTGGATTTTTTTTGATCAAAACATCTTTGCCCTTTATTCCATGCTGCTTTTGAGGTGTGGGAGGGAACTATAAATGTCCTACAGAATTAAGTTACTTGAGTAGTGGATACAAACAGACCCAAACTCACTCTGCCTGGTCTCCAATCTGCCAGACCCAATCTAATTTGGGCTGTGACAGTCAAGCAGTCTCAGCACAGCAGCTTGTGTGCTAATATATCCAACAAAATATTAACATGATGAAGTTCAGTGGGGTTTGACTAAGTTCTGTCCATACCTCAGCTCCCCTCCAAGTTGTGGCAGTCTCTGTTAAAGTAGAAAATGCTTCACTGATGCTACTCCAGCATGACTCAGACCTACAGCCTATCTGTTCTGATGAGTCTAGAGCGCTCAGGCATTAATACAGCAAAATGTTATTTTCAAAAGAAATGTTACCAGTATAGGTCATGATAATTTTCTTGTGTGTTATATATTTTCAAAATTAATTCAAACAAAGGAATCAGAAAAAAAAAGAATACTTACCAACATATTTTAATTACATGGTCATACTACAGAACATTCTATTTAGCAGAACGGTCTACAGTCTACTATTACTTTTCCTTCAAATTATGATGGTATGGTATCTTCTTTCTGATTGCTTACAAGTTTGATTTTCTGTTCCAAACAAAACAAAACAAACCAAAAAAAAGTATCTTTTTTCCTGAAAATTTCGGCACTTCAGGTTGAGAAAATTATTTTCTTTATCCCTCTTTGTCCATATAGATATACAGATTTCCTTGATACTGGACCCTGACACGGAGAAAAAGTACCAGTGCCAGAGATTTATGTTGCATTTCAAATGAAAGGTTCCTACACCTATTTATTGTGACACTGAAACCAAAAATACACAACCCAAACAATACTTTTGGAATGAGGAGAAAAAGAACTACATGTGACAGAAGTGACAGACACGTTACACAATGTATTTCTGGAAGGCCTTCAGATCATACAGTGATGCAAGCTATATGAAAACTTACAGAAGAAGGAATGGAATTCAAACTTATGGTGTCAGTTTGGAGTCTACAGGTAGAAAAATGTAATGTCACTTCTCTATTCTGGGAATTGTAAAAGTGAGTGACAGTTTCTGATGTAATTGCAAGGGTGCCGAATTTCATGGCATGCAAGCACAAGAGCTATAAAGTATGATTTGTACCAGTGCAATTTACCAGCATCTGAAGCTAAGGTAATAAACACAAATCAAGACTGATAGGAGCTTTGCCTTTCTATATTGAGGCTTTATAGAAGTGTTATACAGCAATGGTGGCCATGGATAGCTGTAACCAGAGCAAATTTCTTATATAGCTCAGATGCAGGAAAGATTAAATGCTCTTGGTTTTCTTTTTAATATTAACACTGTTAATTATCATTCAAATAAAAACAGTTAGTTAATGGACTGTGCCTGGATAGTCTTCTCAAATTACTCTTATATCTCTAATTAACTTTTAAGTTCTGACATTTGCACATTGATATCACACAAAAAAAGAGCCTATAAAAAAAGTCCTATAAAAAGGTGAATTACAAATAATGTTGAATTTCAGATTTTTTAAATTCTGATTAATACTGAAGAGGTCACTTTTTGCTATATATTAAAAGTAATGCTATAGTGTTGCAAACTGGCAAGCATCATTTATAGGATTTTGTAGTCTTTCTATAAGCTTTAGCCAAGAAAAATCCCACAGCACTTAACTGCCTTTCTATAATGAGATCATTTCAGCGTCTACTGAAAAGCCGTCAGGGCAACACGGCAACAGTTTAACAGTACCCAGTAACGCTGCCACACCACCGTTTACATCAGGAAGTTTAAAAAGAAGAGCCCGCACTGGGCGTTTTGGCACTTGCAGCCCTCGGCAGATGCGGTCCCACATAAGGAAGGCCCGGACCGTCGGACTAATTCCTCACCTCCGGCGGCTCGTTTAGGCCGTAGCTTCCCTAGGGGCGATTCGGGGGGAAGCCGCCAGGCGAGGGCCCAGCACTGCTCACCGCGCAGCACGGGACACCGGCTTGCTGCCCGCTCCTCGCTGCCATTGCTTGAGGTGCTCCTGTCCCGGGGTCTCCCGCGAGGTCGCACGTTGCACCGTCCTGTCAGAGATAAATGCTTTCTCCGGGAAGCACCCGAGTCACCGTGTCCTAAGATAGCAAAGTAGGACCCATGCGAGTTGCGTCTGTTTAACTGGGCTGCCTTTGGGGGATATTTGGGGGCAGGAGGACACTTGGCTTTTGGATGGTCTTTTGGGGATAAATCCAGAGAGATCTAATTGCTGTAAAGGGGTAGCGCTGCTGTGCTAAGGGTCTTTGGGAGGAGAGAGCAAGCATAAAAAAAAAAAAAAAAAAAAAAAAGAAAAAAAAGGAGAGAGAGAGCCTTGTAGAAATTGTCTTAATGAAAAATCAGGAAAATTTCTAGAGATGTAACACCTGGCAGTCTCACGGGAATTGCTCAGCAGTTCTGCAGGGCACAATCCCAGCGAGCGCTACACGCTTGGGATATTTTCTTTTTCCTCCTCTTTCCAGTTCCCAGCGGGCCGCTGCCGACCTCCCTTCCCGTCTACACGTGTCCGTGCGGCTTCCCGGTAAATAAATAAATAAGGAAGGAAGCGGACAGGAGGGAGAGGGGGGAGCCGCGCCGGGAGCAGGCCGGCGGCCGCCGCCCGCTGGCGGCAGCACCTGCCGCGCCGCTGCCGCCCCGCCGCGGGCCGATGGCGGCGCGGGGCCCGGCCGCGCCGGGCAGGCCGGGGCGCCCCGAGGGGCGGCGGCGGGCCCGGGGCGGGCGGCGGCGGGGCCCTGCCGAAGTTGGGCTGGCGAGCGCGGCCGCCCGCCGGCGCCCTGCCCGCGTCGTTATAAGGGGGAGCCGCGCGGCAGCAGCCGCCCGCCCGCCGTGGAGCCCGGCCGGAGCGGCGGCGGGGAGGCGCGGGCTGCAGCTGCGGATCAGCTGCTGAGGGGAGAAGGGGAGGAGTTAGCGGGGATCAGGAAGCGGCGGAGTGTCTAACACCTCTCTGCCATGGCTGGCTAAAGAAAAATCATCATAACCATAACAAGGGGGGAAGCGGGGGAGGGGAGGCGGCGGCGGCGGCGGGGGAAGGGGCGGCGGGGAGCGGCGGCGCGGCGCGGGCGGCGGCGGCAGCATGAGGCGGCGCGGCGGCCGCGGGGGCAGCATGCGCTCCGTGGTGGGGTTCCTGTCCCGGCGGGGCCTGGAGGGCGACCCGCTGCTCACGCAGGACTTCCAGCGGCGGCGCCTGCGGGGCTGCAGGAACCTCTACAAGAAGGACCTCCTGGGCCACTTCGGCTGTGTCAATGCCATCGAGTTCTCCAACAATGGAGGCCAGTGGCTGGTCTCAGGTAACGCCGCCCTTCCCCGGCCCCCGCCGGCGTCCCCCCCTCCCCGCCAGAGCATCTCCCTCGCGGCCCGGGGGGGCGGCGGGAGGGAGCCCGGGGGGCCGCCGGCGCCGTGCTCCGGACCGACCATTGCGGAGAAGCCGTGTTTCCCAAGCAGAGAGCTAAAATGGTTGACAGGTTTTAAATTCTGTTCCCCCCCCCCCCCCCCCCCGGAGAGGGAGCCGACCCTGGACAAAGTTTTTCTTTTTTTTTCTCTTTCTTGCTTTCTTTTTTAGGAGAGTGTTTGCAGGACGCTGGGGGTGTCCTTTTTCCTCATCGATTGCTTGCTTTGCCCCTTAAAAAGGGGGGTTGGGGGGTTTTGTTTGTTTTAATTTTAGGTGGACGGACGGGAAACAAAACTGAGTTTCAGTCGCGGGGGCCGAGTGACATTCGCCAGGGATAACCCGAGCCGAGAGCCGGGGCCGTGAACTAGGTCACGGAGTGGTCACGGGGGCAGCAGCCGCTGCCCCTCGGGCGTGGGGGTGGTCACGCGTGGGGCTGCGCGTGGCCGGTCGCGGTGCCGGCGCGGCGGCGGGGTGGGGGATGGCAGCTGGCCTGCGGGTGGGGAGGCGGGTCGGTGTGTTTTAGGGACTGGTGACTTTTTTTGGCGCCCCCTCCCCTTATGTCCTCGTCGGGCCGGGGAGCAGGGTTTTGCGGCGGCGGTGCAGTTCCACCTCCTCCCTGCCCTCTCCCCCTGTTCCCCGGCAGGGTGAGTTTGGGCAGCCGCGGCGGGGGTGGGGGGTGCCGATGCCTTTCTGGCTTCTGCACCCGCAGCGCTGCCCGCCCGGCGCCGGGGGCAGCCCCGGAGCGGGGCGCTGTCAAGTGCGGGGGCGGCAGGGGCTCGACCCCAGCCGCGCCGCCCAGGACCGGGGGGGCTCCGCGCCGGGCGGGGCGGCAGCCGGCGGCCTCCCGCCCCCCGCAGCGGCTGGCGCAGGTGCCGCCTGCGGGCCCGCGGCGGCGGGGGAAGGAGGCAACTTCAGGCCGGGGCTCGGCCGGGCGCTGCAGGCCGCGCTCTCCCGGGCGGCTCTTAGCGACAGGCCGGCGAATCGAGGGCCGATGCGGCCCGCGGCGGCGGCATCGCGCCGGGGCCCGGGCCCGGCCTTGCGGGCAGCGGGCTCCGCACCCGCCCCGGGGCGGGCAGCGGGGTGCGAGGCCCTGGTTACCGGCCGGGGTGGGGGGCGGTTCTGCCTCCCCGCCGCAGGCAGCGCCGAGCGGGGTGTGCGCGGGCAGAGCGGGGCAGAGGCAGCCCCGGAACAGCGCGGGGACTCGCAGAAAAGTTCGTTTTGTCTGTTTGCTTAATTTTTGAAGACTGGAGAATAAACTCTGTCCCAGCCGTGGTCTTCCGCTCTGCATTCAGAAGCCGCTGCCCGGAGACCTTCTTAAATTTTAAGTCTCTTTTCTGAGGAAACTTCTAAGCATAAATCCAGTGACTTCTGGAATAAGTGTCCATGCAGGATCCTAGTACTGTCCGGGGGGGGGGGGGGAGGGGGTTGTAGCCATTTACACACTACAATTTTTAACATACGCAGCCATTCTTGTATGTATATATATATATGCACATATGTGCATGTGTGCGTTGGGGGAAGTGCTGATTCATCTGAAGTTCTGAGCAGTGCTGGAGGCAGCTCGCTGGTTGGTACTGGTCCCTCTCCAGTAGTAGGTAGAGCTGTGTTTCAACTTAAAACAAAGGGCTCAAGTGCATTTGTTGCTGCTTTTCTATTTTCCATAATACAGGATGGAAAGACCATCCATGGTTTCGTTCTGTTTGCTCGAGAAAGCCTTGAGAGACCCTTCAAGTCATGTTGTATCACTCAGGCACTTATCTATGTTGACGCCCATTCTTTAGGTAGAAATAAAAAAAAAAAAAAAAAAAAAAAAAAAAAAGAGGACTGGAAGGGACTCTGAGAAGTCACTTTGTCCAAACTGCCTGAATCAAGGTAGGTTCAGCCAGAGGCCAGAGTATGGAGGCAGGTGGTCATCAAATAGAGATCTGAAGAAGCATAGGTAAAAAAGGAAGGCTTTCCAACCATGTCCAGTTTTCAATTTCCTAACTTCTTTAAACCACATAAAATGTTTGCAGCGGGTAAGCTTTTTCTCAGTGTGTAAGCAATAATATGGTACAAGAGTTGTAGTCCTAAATTTTAGGAGAGAATTAAAACATCTATTTGATTCTTAGTTTAAAAAAGTGGCAGGATGAATGTTTAAGTTAAATGAGTTAGCGGTGCACAAATTTGGGATAATTAAAAACAGATTACCTTAAGTCTGATCTTGTATTGATGCCCTGAGAACATGAAGAGCTCTAATTAGGGTAACTGTTTTTAGGAAAGTTTTACTTTATCTGTGACCATAAAATCTAGAATGCTTTATGTCCCATAGCAACAGCAGGCAGGTGTTCTCTTAATTCAAGAATAAGAAGCTTAAAGGGCAAAAAGTTTATGGATACTCTATTAAATTTCCTATAACATTACACTCTAAACACTCCCTTTTTTAAGGTCATACTTAATCTTGAAACTCTGAGAAACAGCAAAAGCAGGAAAACAAAACAGCGAGGAGTAAAACTCAGATGAAAGCTAAAGGAGGGGTATAAGCTGCTTGTGAAGCAGCTATATCAGAAAATTTCAGAAGACTTCCAAATGTAGATAAAGCCTTAGAATAGATGGTATGTGGGTCTCTCCGCCCTCAAAATAGTCAGTGTGCTGAGGTAAGGATGAGATGTTAGATGCTTCCATCTGCGCTGGTAGCAGCTGAGAGGGCTGACGTGGGGATTGGAGTGTGCGAACAGGGAGAACGCTAGCAGTCCTTTCAGTTGTTCAGTTTTAAGTCCTGCATACGTTCTTGACATACAGAAGTCTGTCTCAGCTAATTGACTTGTTAACAACTTCATTAGGACTGTTCTAAGTGCAACTGATACAGCGCATTCATACTGTCTATGCTGATTGTACTTAAATGCTAGCCTGCATCCAAATTAGTGCTGTTCTCATCTGTATTAGCAGGAATGCTTTTTTGGGTACATAGCCCACAATTTTTTTTGATGTATCTCCCAGAAGCAAATCTTAGAGTCTGTAAGGCTAATGATTACTGTTTCAGTAAACACTTCGAACTGCTTAAACAGGGCTTACATCACAGTTCCAGATATTTTTCCTGTTAGGATTTTGGAGAGAACCTCAGTGCTGACAAGCCTCAGCAGGCCTTTTGAAAGCATATTTAAAACTACTTTGTATCTTAACCTCACTAAATCTTGTATTAGAAATCACACATTTAATAGTAATTTTATTCTTGAGTTTGGTTTTGAGTACTTTCTAGTTGATCACTTCGAAGTTAATTTGATAATTTAGGTTGGGAGTCCATCTGTAAGCTTTTGCTGTGCCTCTAAGGAACTTTACAGTGTCCCTTTAGAGAGGAGGAGAGAAGCACTAATGTGTTGGAGTAGAAGTGCTGGAAGAAGCGACAGGCATAAGAAGATGAAATAAAGAAAATTAAGAGAATAAGTGAAAGGAGGAAATGGATACTCGGAAGATGCAATGTGACAGGTAGGAAAGACACAGCTGTAGAATGACCCAAGGGAAGAGGAAAGCTTAACACACAACTAATTTCAGAGCCACTTACACATTTCTTAAAACTAGCTACTGGATGTATTTCAAAGATTTCATTGGACAAAGTGTCTCTTTGCAGCTTTTTATAGCGTATGTGGTGGTCTGTTTCTGTTAACAGTTTAGGAGAAACACATGACTGTCAGTGCCTGCAAATTAAATTCACCATGCAATGATATGCAATGATATGCAACTGACTTCTTCCTTCAGATACTCTAGGCATCTCTATGTAATTTAACTTCTTAAAAGTGATCTCTTCTTAGCCTGTCTTGTAGTCTTACTTTCCCCCACTGTCAAGTTTGGTGTTTATCTGGCTGCCATTTTTCATGCTTGCTATCTCTTATGAACATAAGTATCTGTTTATCAGAAACTCCTACTTTTTCCTGCTTTAAACTGCACTTCTAAGATAACTTCTGGGAAATGCTATAATCTGAGGCTGACTTAATCCATGCATGTGTTCTTTAACTCTCTCTGCTGCTTTCCCCCTCACTAGATAATGCAAAAATTAATTGCACTCCTATGATTGTAAATTTGTAGGGATGGGAAAAAAGTGCTGGTAATTTGCCTGTCATTCTGTTAGCTATTTCTTCAGATCTGCCTGCTAAAACAGTGGAATGAGGTGACCTGAGCAACAATAGTGGAGTATTACATTCTGAGTTAATGGAATTGCATATCAAGTGTATTTTAAAGAAGGCTGGTCCTGATCTTAGCCTTTTTGTAGCAAGTAGAATTTTGGAGGAGGAGGGATCTTAGGTCTAGTTACTACTTGGTATTTTCATTGATGGCTAAGAAATTATTAAATTTAAAGGTGATACAAGGCAAGACAATCATTTTAGAGGACAGGATTTGAATTTAAACTATTTAGAAAAATAACCTGGAGAAAAATTGGAGTGCAGTTTGATAAGAACACATGCAAACTATAGTGCTAAAATAAAGTCAGCTGTGCAAGTACACTATGGAGACTAGGCAGTAGTCTTGTAGAAGATGCAAATCTTCGGATAAATTATTGCAGAAAGTTGTAAACTGTTCTTTGCCCACTGGGTACAGAACAAAGAAGTGATCTTAAATTGTAGCAAAGAAGACTTTAGGATGCAGTTTGATCTTAGGCCTGATGTGCTATAACTAGGATCTGCTCCTAGGAGGTGCAGGCCCCCCCCAACCCGGGCCTTCATCAGGTTGTTCATTCCCTTTCTTTCTTTCATTTCCCTCTGCCTTGTGTGCCATGTGGCATACGTCCGTATGGCTTAAAGTCGGAAGCCAATACAAGGGAAGTGTTTAAGGGGGGAGGGATTGGGAGATGTTGTTTGTCAAGGGTTAAATTGCTATCAGGTCAGCTTCTTGAACCTGCTCACCCTTTGGCTGCATCAGCACTGGATTCAGTGCAAGGGAATAGCAGGAGCGCGTGGCAAGGGGGAGTGGAATTATGTGTAAAGTCAAACTGCACCCTCAGGCTAGATATTAGGATAATCTGCCTAATGGCAAGGATAATAAAGCACTGAAATAGGTTCCCTAAGGAGGGTGTGAAATCTACCTCGGTGGAGGTTTAAGAGCAGACTAGGCACACATCTACTAAGAATAATTCAGACACAGTCTATCCTTTGGCCCAAAGCCGGGATCAACTAAGTAACTTCTTGAAATACTTTCCAATCCCACTTTCTATAATTTGTGCAACTTATTTAGTAGATGTAAGCAATAAATTTATCTTCAGTGCTGTGATTTAGAAGTGTTGCCCACTTGCAGTACAGGTTCTTTAGTGACTGGGTCTGGAACATACGGGAGGCAAGGAAATTTAGTGGTCTTGGACTTTGTCCACAGCAGGTAAGGCTGGTGAACTTAAAAACTTCGTTGTCCTGACTGGTATGATTTTTGGAATGCTTCTGTCTGCACGCAGGAGCTTCAGAGTGGTTCAGTAGTTGTGCAGATACTGTTTAGACTAGACTTGCTTTCAGCAAGAGTAGGTACTGGTTCCTTTTGAACCATTTTAGGGCTAACAAGGACAGTGCTGGATCTCTTCAGATAGACCACTGTTAACTGTGAGGCAGAGACTCCTCTTCCAGAGTTAGCTGTACTAAAGTTTACTGGCTACCTGTTCAGATGATGCAGCACAGGAAACATTTTAGGGAAGAACTAGCTCAAGAGTGAGGCAAAACTGGAATGTTTTGGTTTAGGAACTGTGGCAGCAGCAAACTGTTTGTGCTTAAATATATGCCATGCTAATTCAGGTGGGACCTGTTTAGCCATTCAGAATGGGTGTATTCTGCCTGTTGTGTTTGTCTATGCTGCTTTAAAAGAAAAACAAGCCTTCTTCATGGTCTTCATCCTCCACCCTTCTTTTTTTAAAGTTCTTGGGGAAAGCAATATGCAAAAACTATTCTGAAGTAGACAAACAGTGAGGAAAACAGGGTTCCTTTGTGTTGATAGAAGATTGTCGAGGGTAGATGCGTAGCGGACCTCGTAGCACAGCTATAAGCACCTTGTCGTCTTCACGATGCATCTGTTTCAGGACAACTATCCCAAGATTTAAAAACGAAGCTATTTTCATTTATGTTGTAATGCATGGTCTGAGTAGAATTCTTTATTCTCACCAACATTAGTCAGATGGGCCTAAGAATTAGCAACATATTCCAGTGACTTGAGGCAGGGGAAGAAGCATGTGTGTTTATGTATTTTTATTCATGGGTACATGTAAGAATTAGGATACCATATTTCTGTATCAACAGCAATATGGAAAGGTGATAAAATTCCAGGCCTCTGTAACCACAAATATTTCTTTAGCCTGACTTCTCTTCCTATGTGACTTCTGCTTTGCAAGTTGAGGCAGGTTTGACCTATAATGAACACTAAAATACTCGACTAATTAAAGCTTTTGAAATATGGTTCCTCTCTGAAAAGCAACTGTAGAATGGCATTGTGTGATTCCAAGCTGGGTCACACAAACTTTAATTTTTCAAATTGTCAGTCACGCAGACAGACATAAACAGAATCAATGAAAAAAGATAGAATTGAAGCTTCTGCCACATTATTTTGTAGGGGTCAAAGCTATTCCTTCTGGCACCTTTGCAATTCCGTTGTCCCAGGTGGTTTTCACATTTTAAATCAGTTGAGATTTTAAGGAGCAGATCTGTAGTCCAGTGCAAAGGAGGTTCTGGATTGCTGTCATTGTTTTGGATTGGAAGTGCTAAAGGATCCAAATCCTCATAAATGTTCTCATGCTTTTATTTCATCAGGAAATTTTTACATTTGTTCAAACATTATGAATGGTGTCATAACTGAAGAAAGCAGTGCTGGAGTATACTTGAAAGTGATTGCAGCTATCATTGTAAATTTATAGATAAGTTATATTTGAACTCTGTAATGTAGATTTTTTTTAACTTGTTCTTGAAAACTGATCTTATGTTTTCTAGATACCTCTTGCATCTCCGCATGGCTTTCTTTGCAGAAGTCTGAAATGCTTACTTGTACTCTTTAAAACTTTCAAAAAATATATATTCTCAGATTCTGTGACATCATGAGATTGAAAATTATAAATTCAAGACTTTTTGTGGGACTTTAGTTTGTAGAAGGTTCCCTTGTAGAGCCCTGGTAGCTAAGGTATTTTCGTGAAGGAGATCATACATCCAGGTTTCCCAGGTGTGTACTAAACCTATTGCTGCTGGTATGTGCCCTGCATTATGTAGCCGTGGACAGTCAGTCTCTTTCAGGGGAGCACTGGGCTTAGTGTACAGAGTTAAAATGCATTTATGCAGTAGGCCCAGTGCTTTTTGAAAGTGTTGAATGGCTTCAGCTTTGTGGGTTACAGAATTGCACATTAAGTGTACTGTACTTTGAAAGAATATTAATTAATCTTTGTTCACTGATCAGCAGTACAGAACAAATGCTGTAGGGCCAGAGTTTCGAATACTGTTCAGATTTGCAATGCACATGCACTTTGTTCCTGATGAATCATAGTTCACATCTACTGAGTGTAAAAGATCTGTATCTTCACATTTCCTTTACTTTCTCCCAACATACCTGTCCATCCAGCTGTGTGCCTACTTGCTCCCCTCCCTTATTCCAGCTGCTAAGGCTCAAACTTTGGTGACCGAGATTGTTTGCTGAGCTGCACCACTTCTGATTTCATTTGCCAAAGACTTGCCTTTTATGAGCATCCTTGCCTGTGACTTTACAGTTCTGTCCCTTGTATGATAACATGAAGGCCAGTAAAATGTTCTTTTCAGCCACAAAAGTGGCAGAAGTGTTCTTTTCTGCCTGTGCTTGGATACGTTGATGAGGATTTTTCTTACTGATGGAACTGACCTTAATTCAGAAGTATTTCTGGACTAGATGAATGGGAGGTAGAAGGGAGCATGCTTCCAACCCAGTTAACATTGTCATGTTAATAAACTTTACTGTCTCAGTGGGGCATGGCGGGGGGGGGGGGGGGGGGGGGGAATAAAACTGAGTCAAGAGAGAGGAGTTTAGAAGTTCTGGAAGACAAGTATGTGTAATACAATAATACATTGATGGAGAAGGGACAGAATAGTGTTCCTTCAAGGGAGGGGAGGATTTAAGCTCCTGAGCTGTGGAACATGTGCCATTTCAAAGGCAAACAGTGCTCAGCCTGTTGTAGCATTGGATACTCAGTAATGTAGCCTCTTGTATCAAACTCCTGTGGAGGTCTAGGGGGCTGAGAGGAAAGATGTGTTTGGATTTAGTAGGGATTGTTGTTTCTATCCTGGAGGCAGAGGAAACGATCATTCACATGTAGCAAATATAGAGGAGATTACAGTGGCAATTTAGCACTGCCAAACACTTTTTTGCACAGCTTGCAATTTCTGTCTCTCCTACCATACTGTATGTGTGCTGAAGTGTGCAGCCAGGGAACCACAGCAATGCTTGTTGGCTCTGCTGATCTTCATTGTTTCTTTTTATACGAGGACTAGGTGAGTAGTGGAAATGAATAGCAACTTGCTGGTGTGGTGAGGCTCCTAGATAGCAATGGTTGTTATGCTTCTCAGGTAGAAGGATACGTAGACTTATTGCAGTGCTTTTGCAAATTGCTTTGCTGTGAAAACAGTTAACAAGAGCATGTTGTTATGCTTTGCTTTGAGATATCTTATAGAAGTTTTGAAATATGAAAGGTATAGTAAGTAATATTGGTGTTCACCAGCCTTAAATGTTATCTAAATTGTTTACCGTCTAGTTTGATAACTTCAAGACCTGGCTGCTGGCAGCTTCAGAAAGTAACAGCTTCAAGGATAACAATCACTTTCAGATTTTAGCGTGACTAAAATGGTCATATATTTCTGCATTCACCTGTTTATGTCCCCTTGCTACTAACTCATTTGAAATCACTAGGGTGAGAGTACAAACATTCTCTGTTAGAAACGTCTGTGTTCCTAGCTGGAAAGGAATCTAAGCTCCCACTAGTGTATTTAACCATAAATTATCTTAAGTTTTCTGAACCCATCGTATTTGACTCTTAGTCCTGGTAATTATCAGATGCATCACAAGTCTTTTTTTTATCATGTATTGCCTACCTGTTTGCTCTGTGAAGTACAAAATTGGAAAAAGGAACTACACTGTAATTTCTTGGGGCACTGATAAGCATAACACACAGCTGTACTGTCTGTCAAAGTGATTGTCATAAAATCTGTTAAGAGACTTAAAGGCTGGGAGACTATTAACTTAAAAGATGTTTGACATAACTCAGTTTCATGGGAAAAATTCCTAATACCACCATAGGATGTGAGAAGCTTTAAGAAATGTGATTAATCATGAATTTTATTTATGCATTTACCTCTTCTTGAAGCAAAATGCAGACCAATTAATTCCAGTTTCCTTTTGTCTCCATTTCATGCCTTTTTTTCCTGCTAGGTAGGAGCTCTGAAGGCACTGAGCTTATGTTTTTGATTGTGCAAAGATGCAGTAAATGTTTTAACTGAAATCAGCATGTTTCTAGGGGCACTTCTAATGCCATTTTCTTTCCGTTGTGATTAAGGACAGATACCAAAAATATTTTGAGTGTGACTTGAAAAAGCTTTATCCAGATTTTTGCAGACATCCAGAACTGATACTGAGAGTGCTATCAAATACAGAAGTATCTTAAGTTTATTAGGATTTTTTTTTTAAAGTCATGTTTAATGTAATTAAAGTACAAACATTGGTTAACACTTCTTTTCTTTCTAAGAGATTATCAGACAGTAAAAGGAGACACTTGAATAATGTGTGTATATACTGTGAATTTTGAACTGAGAATTACAACAGGCAAACAATTAGAAAAAGTATACTAAGTTGTAAAGCAAGAGAGTTTAACTTCCTTGCCTCAGTTATCATCTTTGTCAGGAGCTCACCTCAAATGTCTTTGTTACCCTTTACAGGTCCAGAAGTGTGCCATTACTGAGCAGGCTCAAGTTTTATGAACGCTTCAGTAAAATCTTTAATGGTCACATGGTAGTCCCGTAGCCAACCTATGTTGTGGAGGCTTTGCAAAGACTGCTAATGGATATACTGATGTCAATGAGAGGGGGAAAAAATTACTGGTATATTTAAGCTGTTTTCATGAATAACATAAGCAATGCTGGCAACTAGGAATTGGTGTGAAAGCATTTTGCCAACATGTGTATGTTAGTCTGGAGTGTTTGGCATCTATAACTTGCTCCCTAACAGTAAAATCCCAAGGGTCCTGGTAACTAGTTTGTCAGTATGTATTGGCAGAGTGGTAGCTTTTTGTTCCAGACTTTCCATGCTGCTTTCTTGGTTTTCATTAATTCAATATTTGATTACGTGGTACTTAATGTAAATGCTCTTCAATGTATCCAAACCGTTGCAGTGGTTAAAAGTTTTGTGCTAATTAAGGTTTCAGCAAAGCCTTTTATGAATAGCAGCAGAATTAATAACTTGTTTGTCATCAGTTTACACATGGCTCAGGCAGTAATGGAGTTTTTTTTTTTTTTTTTTTTTTTTTTTTTTTTTTTTTTTTTTTTTTTGTAGGAGGGGATGACCGCCGGGTCCTACTTTGGCATATGGAGGAAGCCATCCATTCAAGAGTCAAACCAGTTCAGCTGAAAGGGGAGCATCACTCTAACATTTTTTGCCTAGCTTTCAACAGTGGGAATACAAAAGTATTCTCTGGAGGTAAGGAAGTTCAAGAGCCCTGATTTGAGGAGTCTGCGTTATGAGTGTCTTAGAGTGAAAGCCATGAGTGAGATCCTGCCCCACATGAAAGATCTTTACTGTAATCCCCTAAAGATCTGAAAGTTGTCCTTAATCAACAGCTGAAGGTTGTCTGGGAACAGGAAATTCTTTGGCTGGATTTGAGCTAGTACAACATTTTTGATTTGGTCATGCTTCTCCTTTTCCCAAATCTTAAGAGCATTGTGTCTCAAGCTATCATGAGAATCCTGGATCCAGATCTGTCCAGTCTTGTGCAATAGACTGTGAAAAGTCATCTTTATCATTCCCTCCTAGCTGTGCTGAGAGCAGACCCTGCATCTGGTCTGGCACTCAGGCTGATATTTAAAAAACCCTGCTGCTTGTAGCTAGTTTTAATGCACCCCTAGATTGGTAATGAAGGGCTATTGCCATCTGTTGGTGGGTCAC
This sequence comes from Rhea pennata, assembly GCF_028389875.1. Classification (NCBI taxonomy): domain Eukaryota; kingdom Metazoa; phylum Chordata; class Aves; order Rheiformes; family Rheidae; genus Rhea; species Rhea pennata. The sequence continues at coordinate 12,661,900 of NC_084667.1, read as the reverse complement.
TTTTTCTCAGATCTCATTTCAGTTCTTGCCAGATAAGCATCTGCCTTTTAAAACTATTGGCACATTAGGTTGTAATTGGCCTTACTATTCTTTGTCATCTTCTTGGACATAAATCCAATTTTTAGCAGAAAGTTTATTTCTTCCTTAAACCAATGTAAGGAGAGACATGTGGTAGAAGCAGACATATACTTGTTCTGGGGTAATAACCCTAGAACTTAGGTAAATTTATATTTCCCCTCACTACTTGTTTTCAAAGCATTAAGTTGGGGAGGAAAAGTTGAGTGAGAGGAAAAAGAAAAGGAGCCTCATTTAAATATTTACTCACTAAAGACTGTCCAAATGCAGTCAATGTACTTTTCTGCTGTACTTCATTTCTCTATCTGATGTGATTATGGAAGGGATACAAATGTGTATCCTTCATCAGCATCTCCATTAACATATAGATAGGCTTATTTTAGGATATTGTTAGACAGCTGTCATTAGGTCAGAGCCCCCTTTTTTTAATCTTTCTCCATAGAGATTTGGAAACTGTACGTCAGTGCTATAAACGGATTCTAAGCACACATGAGTATTGGAAACTTACCATTCTTTAATGCTTTAATGCTGTGCTGAAACCAAATCATCTCAAAAAAAAAAAAAAAAAAAAAAAAAAAAACTTGACAAGCTTTAAGATAGTGTCAGATTGTCAAATCTCAAGGGCATAGTGATACAGATGTACTACACATTGAGATGGAAAAAACCCAAAACTGTAGATATTGATACCTGTCTTGATTCTTGGGGCTGGTTTTAGTTTTGTGAGAGAGACAGCAGTCCACACTGTTTTCAAATTAATGTATTTGCATGAGGAACCTGTAGTGGTTCCAATGAAATTTGGGGTTGCAGTCTCTTTAACTTTAGTTTGAATTTAGACAAATGCAACCATACATGAATATTCAAGCAATGCGCTGACAGATAACCTGTGCTGAGTCTTGCTGGAGCTTCTGTAATGGTTCTTTCCCAATTTCAGCTCAACCTTCTGTCCGTTGTGCCATGCTGTCAGAGTATACTGTTGCCACAGTAAGGGCAGCAGAATGGTTTGTCTGTGCCTTGCCACTACAGTTAACACTGCAGTTGATTTATATCACTGATTATGATAGATTTTTGCTATGATGCCAGATTAGATGAGCTGTGACAGCTGATGCACAGCTAAACTGGCCGTTCTCATCTTTCTTTCTCCTCCTCTTGTCCACATATACACACTGTGCCTCTGCCAGAAATTATTTCCAATGGAGGAGTCAGAAACTCTTCAGCTGCTCCACCAAGATTCACAGAGCTCATCTGCCAGGACTGTGAGTCTGACTCTTGGATCCTTTGGAAAGAGTCATTTTGCCACATGGCCTAGATCTACCATCTGTTTTATCTTCAGTTGTAAAATGGGGTTAACTGTATTTATTCATCCAGCAATGTTCTCTGAGATCATTAAAAGGCCTGATAGAAGTGCAGATCCTAAGAACTGTTTTTGCCCCTATGAAATATTGAAGTTGGAGTTGAATTCAAAGCATGGAATTCAAATAATTCAGTAAACTAGAAGAATAAGAGCATGGAAGCTAGTGCAGGGGGCACAGAATTAATTCATTCTGCAGAGAACTGCCCACAACTAATGACTTAAAGATCTGAGGACCTTTTTTTAAAGCAGCTCTTGATAGCAGAGGAGAAAGGATTTCCCACTTAAGTGTAAATTGAATTGCATCCAAAAAATTTCAAAGCTTCTTGTGAAGCATGAACCATATGTAGCCATTTCTAAAATGGAGGCAGGAGTTGAGTGAATAGTGTTCTGCACATAATCTCTGGAGGAAAAAAATGCTCAAGGTGCCAAAGAAGTCCCTGTCCTTGAAAAGTACTGCATGCCCTTCTCTGTCTACCAAAATAGAGAACAGAGCAGCATTTCAAGTAGTGAAATCTAAAAGAAACCCTCTTAGTAAACTCTGAAATTTTTTTTCCCCTTTTGATCTTAGGTGTATGAAAAACTGAAATTAACATTCAGAGAACTGATTTTGTTTCTCCAGAGCCCTTCTGTGACAGATCTGGGGCTTTGGCCATCTAAACTGTGCTGTGCACTATTTCATCCTCATAGGTGTAATTGAAGGGAATGGCAGATGCTGGTTATCTTTTTGATCATAACTGCAGTTATCAAAAGAAGAGACATTATAAGTAGAAGAGTTGTGTATACAATTCTAACTCAGTTATTCTCTATGAAGAGTGAAGTCTTGCTCTGTTTGATATTGAAGTAAAACTCTAGGCTGAACAGTAGTGACATTTTCTTCAGGGATGAGTCCTTACCACAAGAAACGATTAGGGGGTGCCATCTAAACCATGCAGGTTAGACTTTGTCACCACCTTCTCCTTCTACACACAAAACAATGTGGCTATTTCCCTCCCTCCCTGTCTCTTCCCCCCTGCCCCTTCTCTTTCATATTTTGGAGCTTGTGATGTATGGGGAAAGCTGATCCCATGATGACTAGGGGCTTGAAGCCAGGCAACTAGAATGATTCTCCTGTTCATATTCTAGGGAGGGTGGGGAGCAGGGATCACTAGGGGAAAATTTAATCTCTGGGAAAAACTTGGCAACATCTTTCATTGGTGAAATACATAGGCACTAGTGTAGTTTTACTAGGTATGAACTTTGCCTGTAGTGTATAATGGACAGTTTCCATTGCAATTAATGATCAAAAGACACTTACACATAAGTGGCTTGTTCACCCTATCATGGAAAAGATGAGCTACTATAGCAGTCTAAGGCTGCACAATTTAACTAGGAGCCTGTGCAAAGAGCAAGTGGATGTAGAAAAATCTTACACCTCATTAATTCAAGAGAAATGTTCCCATATTTTTTTCTGTTGGGACAAACAGAGAAATGTGTATGGAATACACCAAAACTGAGTCAACTGAACACTTAAGACACATAACAGATGAAGTTTTGCTCCCTCTAAACTTCTGTGTTTTGTTTACAAGACCTTCACAACTTGGCATCAGAACTACAAAGCCATACTAATCATAAAGATACTGCTTTTTTTTTCATGAATGAATGGAAGAAATGTAAGTGTACCTCTAGATAAATATTTCTGAAGGGGAGATGCCAAGTCTAGGTAAGTTAGTGTTTAGTGCAGAGACTGAAAATATACTATCACTGTAGCTGGAGATGCATGTGAGTCTATGGGATTATTTTGAAGCTGTGACCCTCTCAGTCTGCATGCATGTGGTTAGTTTCCATTGTATTCAATGGATACGATTAAAGAAGAGTGACATGGTTACTTGACTTGGTTTTTGTTAATATTAAAATAATTACACTGACTATAATGTTCAAGCCTTTTCAATGGTTGCAAAACCCTGAACACTGGTGGATTGACAGCATTTGCGCCCTAAGCCCAATGCATTTTGCCTAAAACCATTACGGCGTCTCTTTTCACCCTCCATTATTTTCTTAGGTAGCATATTCTGAGCAGGAAGAAAGATGTATTCACATTAGAGTTAAGTTTTTTCCTGTTGCTTATTACTTTCTTCCCTTTCCTGCACATGCCTCAAAACTCAAGATCAAACTGAACAAAGAATCATCAGTAATATACTTAAGCAGAAATGCTTGTTGAGTATTAGAAGACAGAATGATTCAGTTTATTTGATTAAGACTGGAAGTGTTCTGTGGAGCCTTTCACATAGCTGGGTGGAGGGCAGATCACTTAGCAACTTAACTCATCTTCTCTCTGCTTCAGTTTCATCCTCAAAATAAAAAATGAAAAAAATGATTATTGGTTTTTATTTTTTTTCACTATGGCACTTTTAACCACCAGAACATGATGTTAAGTGTTTATTTTTCTCTTTATAGGCAATGATGAGCAAGTTATACTCCATGATGTTGAAAGGTAAATACACAGTTCCTGTTTCCACTGCTTCATCAGCTCCCGTAATGTTAAGTCACTGGAGGCAATTTTTTGTTTTAAATTAATGGTCTGGGAGAAGAGTAAAGACTGCTATAATTCCAAAAAGTGCCTTTTCTTAGTCCAAATTCATAGCTGGCATGAAGTGTTCCCCTTCCTCCCCCCATTTTTAAGCAGTTGGGTTCTGTGTCATTTTGAACTTGGGAAAGACAGAAGAAGAGAATGACTGTTAAATACAGGTGCTCTACTGAAGTCAGCATAGATGTTCTGAGTAGATTCAGAGCTAGATTTTTTCAGGTATTCTGGCACATAAAGTTTTTGTTTTGTTTTTCAAAACACTTACCTAACTTGTATTTAGGTTAGCTAGTGCTTAGACACTTAATTACATTTTAAAACTTTGGCTGCAGCTGGTTGACTTTCCACATTAATGTGAAATATTTTTGTTTTCATGTTTATTTTTACCAAAACTGTGAAGCCATTGTGGATTAGGCTTTGGTGTGGTACACCCAGGTTAAGTGGTTGGTTAAAATGTAATTAATACAGTAGTGGTGATGTATTAGATTGGAATTCTGAAGATAACATACCCTGCCTTTTGAGCTCTCTACCTGTGAAGTACAAATTTCATAAGCAAAAGTCTATCCTCATAACTCCTACAGATTTCAGCAATGTTAAATAACTTGACTTAGAGAATATCAAACAAAAAGAAAAAAGCAAGAAGAGATAAATGTAAGAACAGAGAAATATAAAACCTTAAATCTTTTGTGTGGCCTGAATTCTGATTAGCATAATTTGGAAATATTTCTTGCTTGGTTTGTTCAAAGCTTTTTGTGTTGAATTGCTCCAAGTGTATATCTGCCTTTCATCATATATTATATCTCTTTTTTATATAAATCTTAACTGAGAGTTGAGCGGAGGTAGCTTTGTTTTGCTCTTCAAATGTTCTCGGGAATATTGTGTTTTGTTTACCTGTTTATTAGTGGATTTTTTTAATTTAAAGCTGGAAATATCGAAACTTCGGAAGACTGTGTTCATCATTTGTTCTGACTTTTCAAGCTTTTGCAAGAGCCTTGTTCTTGGCAACTTTCTGTAGAAAGTGCTTGTTCCTACTGTCTTGCTTAATGTCTTAACCAGACTTTTTAATTTATGTGTATTTTTTAATGCACTTTGGTTATCAGACTTCTATTTAGCTACATTACATCCTCTTGTAATGCATATGGAATTCATTTCTCTAGTGCTGTTTGAATGACTTTCTGAAAGGAAACTAATTAGTCTGATAGATAGAATTCTGACTGAATTCTCTACAAAGTTACACTGCCTTCTTGAAGGGTAACAGCGTATACACTTGGTCTATCAACTGCTTTCTCATTTTCTTAAATGGTCCTTTCTGTTGCTGCTTGTTTGGCCTCTTCGTTAGTCTTCTGTGACTAAGACTTTAGACTAAGACTTATGGGCAAGACACTGGTCTTACACAGAATCTCTTGGTGGAGTTTCTACCAGTTACAATGATTGTATACAAAGGGTGGTGGGTTTTGGTTTTGTTTTGTTTTAAAGAAATAAGTGGGTTTTTTTTTTTTTTTTTAAGAAATAGAATAAGCCCAGAATCTTCCATCTTGGTATTTCAGCTTTTGGTCTCTCTTTTCATGCCACTACTTCAGCATTCCTCCTTTTCAAGATGATCTGAAAGTTTGGGAGAAGAGTGGAGAATGGGCTTTTACTTTTCTTATTGTGATAGACAACTGAAAGCTAGACACTTGAGGGGACCTACATTTATTTTGTTCTGTTTTGATGATTTTTTACGTGGGGGAAAAATAGGTCTGATCTATCCTGGAGAACCAAGAAAACTTCAAAAGAGCTAGCTGGAAAGTTACTCTTGTGAGATATGTTTGTTTTTTTTATTTATTTATTTTGATGAGAGAGAGCCTGTGTTTAAGAATTTACTTTTATCTTGGTTTCCTTTTCAGATTACATAGTAAAAACATGTCTGCAAGTTCCCAGATCCCATTTACTGTTACCTTCTCCTAAGCTTAATCTGATAAAACATAATTTCCATATGGACTCTAAAGGTTTTAGTATGTGGCTTTCCTTGTGTGGCTTTTGGTCTGAGGGTTTTTTCCTCATAATATATCTTGGTCACTGTATATATTTTTTCTAACTTCATAACAAGAGCCTTGTGTCTAGTTGGAGTAGCACTAACCTTGTCACTAAGTATTACCAAATAAATTAAAATGTAAATACTATTTGCTTTTTAAAACAACTGCTGTTAGAGTGGAGTAAAAGAATGATATTGTTTGTCTGTTTTCCAGCACTGAGACGTTGGATGTGTTTGCCCATGAAGATGCAGTGTATGGTCTTTCAGTGAGCCCAGTAAATGATAACATCTTTGCCAGTTCATCAGATGATGGCCGGGTTCTTATTTGGGACATCCGAGAGTCTTCCCACGGAGGTGAGAGCTGTAGATGGAAATGATTTTGATTTAGGAAAAACAGGGATTTGATTTGGGAAGGCAGGGAAGGCAAAAGCTATGTTTATCTGGGAGGACTGAGACAAGGAGCACTGAGGAATCATTGTAATTCTTGTGGCCGGTGATAGCTGTCTCCTGGTCTTCATAGTCCACTGTTACTGTTTTAAATGATTTTATAAAGTAGCTGCCTGTATGGTGCACTATCATAAAAGTTGTTACGAACAGGTTTTAACTTGAGTTAAAGAAGCAACGGAGGATGTGTTCCTTCAATAAAAACATCTTGCTAAACTTAAGCCACAGTCCTAACTGTTTTCATAAATTTGTCTTAAAACACTATTTCTGTATATAGCCTTGGATTAAGAAAAAAATTGGAAATATACAAAACCATTATTTTGATTTGAAAAATTTTCTAAATCTATTTCTGTACTTTCCTGGGACATTGAGAGCTGTTCATGTGCATGACACTTCCCAGTTCTCTTGTGAACTGTGGAGTTAACTTGATGGAACAAAATCACTTTATCTATTGCTTGGTAAAAAAAGAAAAAAAAAATTCTATTTCTGTGGAAACTTGGAGACCTAATGTGATAATGCAAAATAAGCTGAATTACAACTTCATCTTTGTTTTCAAAAACTGAGCTGAATACTGCAGCTTCTCAAAATGCTACAGTCTGTGTTGCGCTTCTGAACTGTGCTTAGATAAGTTGAGAGAGGACTACTACAGCAAGTGAAATTGTGTGTATACCCCATTCTAAAGACCATAGAGCTGAGAGTGGAAACCTGAGTGATCTGTAGAATTAGAGTCTGGTTTCTTTCCCTCAAAGCTAAAATAAAATTGCATCTTTTTTTGTAAACTGATAAAATGCTTGAATTTTTAGCCTCTACTGTTCATAAGGGAAAATTGTTTATGGCACTGAAATCTTCTGATTTCCAGCTTATATGTATTTATATATATTTGAAAGCTGAAACAAGATGTACTTCCTTGTGTTGCAGCAGTCTTCTAGAGATATTAGTGTCATAAGGGCTTTGTTGAATATGATTAACCAGAGCTAGGTCTGTCTTGATAATTCCCCATCCAGAATACTCTGTCCTAGAGTAGGCTTCCTGCTGATGCCGTCTTACCTCAGGCATATTGCCCTCATAGGAATAAAATGAAATATAGTAATATGGCATTCAGTCTACAGTACTGTCTGTTCCTGTGAATTCTGATTCTCTTGTACAATTGTGATACCCCTTATCTCTGTCCCATCTGGGAATTTTACAGAAGCACTCTGAAAAATAGTGCATACACTCTGTGTATATATGTATGTTACAGGTTTTAATAAAAATATCCACATGGTCTCTTCCCTGGAACACTATTGGAGAGACTTATCAGTAACTTCCCTCTTGCTCAGAAGTCCCCCACTAGCACAGTGCACTGTTGTCCCCCCTGCAGCCACTTTCTTACCCACCATGCAGCTCCCTTTGCTAATCCTCATTGCCTGCAGCTCAACTCAGTACTGTACCTCATGGGAAATTAGATTTACCATATTTCCCCCGAATAAAAGGTCAGTTACTTTATCAAAGAAAGCGATCAAGTTAGTCTGATATGACTGTTTTACCTTTGGAAAGTCCAAGTTTCATTTCATCCCTGTTTTTGTATTTTCATAACATCCAAATGGTTAGAGCAGACATTGAATAAAGCTTCCAAATTAAAAATGGCAAAGTGCTCCTTTATTGCATTCTCCTTAACGCTGCACCGTAAACATCTGCCTCTGGTAGGAGAACTACCTGTTGCTGATGGTCGATGTTAACGACTGGTGGAGCTGGACACTGTTTAAATGCATCTGTATGGTTGAAAGTGTTCGATATCATGGGCTGAACTCTATTCCAAATTTTATGAAATTAGAATCCTCTTTCTTTGTTCGCAATTAAATCGTGTTAATCATTGCTACTGCTTTACTGTTGCTGAGACTTTGAATGAGAAGGCTGCACCAGTGAAAACAGTGAAGAAGAGTTGGTTTGGTTGATTTGAAGTTCTTTTTTGGGGTAGCTTCTTTACTTCTCTGAATTTCAAGTAAGGGGGCTTTGCATGCTTTTATGCGAGTCCTGAGTCAGAGTTTATATGTAAGCCCTGCCAGTGTTTACTACAAAATACAATGCTTGTCCCTGAGGTAATCCCTTGTCTACAATGGTATAGTCATGGGAATTGGCACTGTGCCTGCCACTATGGGTGTTGCTTCTGACTGTCCAACTCATTAAAATCTCACAAATAACCTCCTGGTATTAAAAAAAGCTGAGAAAGTAATTCCAGTCCCCTTCTGCTTCTCCTTGTCTTCGGCTGCTGAGTGACTTGCATAGTGTTGTTATAAATTCTCTTCCAGTTCTCATTAGAGATGATGTTGAGCTCCTCCCTTGAGAAACATTTTCATACTCCAGTGTATGAGAGCTGCAATTGTGAAATAAGTATAAAGAACAATAACAAAACTAAATCCCTTATTTTTCATTAATGTGACTTAGCGCCTCATTAGTTTGGATATTGTAATCTCTGTTTAATTGGACAGGCTGAAAGGCGACTTCTGATACCTTGGAAGAACACTGCGGTACCAGGTCGGGCTATTCCTAATCAAGGTGCAAAGGAAAACACAAGTAATTAGTGACAGTGACTTGACTAACTGAATGTGCACAAACTAAAAATGTTTATTTTAAAATAGTAAAGACAACTCTTTCATTTGGCAATTTGATGTTGTTTCAATTTCTCCACTCAGCTAATGCAAGCCAGTGCTTCTCGGTGGGGGCTGCCATTTTAATAGTACAGCATCATATGTCCCAGCAGGAGTCCGATTTGATGATGCAAATATAGAAGGTCAATTTTGCTCTTAAACCTTATTTGGAACTGCTGGCAGATGAACACCTAGTCCTTAAAGCTTTTGAGTGGCTGGCAGAACAAAAGTTTGCTCCTGTCCTTTGCTTTCCCTCTACTTCCTCTAATAACTAGCTGATGCTGGGAGCTTCAGCTGCAGCCAGAGACTGCTAACTGAATGCTAAATGAGAAAGTCTCTGCCCCTGAAAGCTTGTAATAGAGCATAAGAGGAGGGCACAGGACAAGCAAGCACTAATTTTGTCTCATCTGCATGATGGGCAGTGAGTATTGGGAATCTGGGAGGATGGTCTGTGTAAACCTGTTTCGTATGCCTTAATGAGGGATATGAAGAAAGAAAATAATGCACCTTTGTAGGTGCTTGTGAGGCTATAGGTGCCTGCACACAATGACGCAAACAGTAACAAGGTCTCCCAAGCACGAAGGAGTTGCATCAAAGCAAACAGTGAATGGAAAATGGCATCATCCCTGGCTCAAAAGAGACATTGATTCTTTTTTAGTTGAGTGAAAGAATGGTAGTATGCTACAAAAGACACAGATATCAAAGAGAATTAGGCTATGCTCAAAGCAGTAAAGCTAGCAGAAGCGACAGGATAACATGGTCAGCTTTTTCCTAGTCTGCTCTTCTTGGAGGTAGTATTTTGATATAATGAGTGGGGCAGAGCAGCAGGCCAAAGAGTTTGTTATACTACTCAAAACAAAAGGAAGAGAACTTGGATGAGTTTTGGGTTTTTGTTTGTTTGTTTGTTTTTTTAATGTGTGAACAGAAAAGGCTAACTGTTGAAATTGTTAGATGGTAAGAACCCCCTTCTTATAAAGTTGTGCAACCGCTGAATAATGCCTAAAGACATAATAGGCCTATTCTCCCCAGAGCTGGCCATTCTCTTAGAGATGACTTTCTATACAAACTTACCTTTTTTTTTTTTTGTAATGCTTTTCCATATAAGCCGTTGCTACTACAGTTAGTTTGGCTGATCATGAGTGGCTTCAGTTGTACATGGTCTTTGCTAGAAAGCTTTCAGAAGTCTTCCATATAGTCCTTATTAGATGACTGTGTCATCGTGAGCCTTAAGAAGATTCAAATGCTTGATCTTTGTAAGTGGCCAATTTTAAATTCTGGTAACCTTCTGTAAGCAAAATGGTGTCTTGAAATCCAATATACATTCTTATCCATACTTGGACAAAGTTAATGCATATGTGGGTGGATTTTAAAACCTCAGTTTTTATATTGCTGTGGATGTGTCAGCTTTAGAAACGGTTTGAACATGTCTCTGTATCTTCAGATCTTGTTATGCTATTTCTATATTAAGCTGCCAAACTCATTACATCAAACAGTCATATGCATTGTTTGTTCTTATGTCTGAAATCTCAACTTTTTCAACAGAGCCCTTCTGCTTGGCACACTACCCATCAGCCTTTCATAGTGTGATGTTTAATCCAGTAGAACCCAGACTACTGGCTACTGCCAACTCTAAGGAAGGTGTGGGACTCTGGGACATTCGTAAACCTCAGAGGTAAGAGCTGGCTGTCCTGGTCTTGTGCTGTGCTACCATCTCCCTTGGGAGATTATGCCATTCCGTGCCTTTTTAAGTCAAAACACAAAATGTAAGAGAAAATACATAAAGTTACCAGCGATATTAGTAATACCAAATTCTGTAATTTTGCATAATTAACATTCTTTTTCATACATATGATCTAACTTGATACAAAGTAGGGCTAGATCTTTCTCATTAAGGTAAGTGACTTTCTGGAAGCATGTCTGGCTTCACTATTGCAGAGTTAACTCGGGCTGTTGTGTCAAGTTCTCACTATTACAGATAAAACATTGGCTAGCTAATATTGGCAGAAGCCACGGTGGCCACTGCCTGGGTTGCAGTTTGTTTTTCTACCCAACTCAGTTCTTAATGGCTGAGACTGGGAATTGCTGTCAAGTTAGCTTTTTACTGATTGAGTATCGTATATCTTTCTAGACACCTAGATAATCGGTTTGGCAGCATGATATGCCCCCAGACTTCTGTAGGATTTTGAACAAATTTTCAACCAAAAGTAAGAGGCTAAGTTTGTAGTGTGATGTGTGGTTAGACTGGGTTGTAAAGTACGCGTACAATGTCTGATACTGGAGTTTGGCATGCGGGAGTGATTAAGCTTCTGTTGAAGCCTTTTTTTAAACTTTCAGGTTTTAAATGCAATTTTGCTTTTTGATCTTAATATCAGAAAAATTTTGAGCAGCTCAAGTAAACATGTATTCACCCCACCTTTTTCTCAGCCTTTATGTTTTCATATTTTCAATTGCAAATGTCAGCATAGGAAGAGTAATTACAGAGAAGTGAAAGGAGGAGGAGATAGGTGGCAGTGTGTTTACAAGACAGTAGCCTCAGCTATTAAAATTTTCTATACTGCACACACAAAGACTATATGAACAATAACGCTGGTACAGTGGCATAAATTCTACTAATAAAAATTCCATGTGGATGCAAAGTCCAGATGAAGTCTTTAACTTGGACAGCTACATGAAAAGGGGTCATCCAGTATAGCTGGACAGGTTATACAGGGCTAACAGGAATAAAAAGAGGAATCAGCTATCACTAAAAATACCAGAACTGACTCTAATAAATGCAAGAGTAGATCACTTGAGTAAGGAATTCTTCTCTTACAAATCCAGTTGCTTTCTGGAACTGAAAATAGAGCTTTTTCTTGTTTTGTTTTGTTATTTTTAGCTCTTCTTCTTAAGACTTTGATCTCCAGAAGTTTCTTGGTTTAGATACTGATGAGCTGTTGTTTGGGGAGCAGCAGCAATCAGGACATAGAATACCCTGAAGATCCTCAAGCTAGATGCCATCCTGCCTTCTCCCTCAGCCTTAATAAATGCAGGGCTTTGGTGTGAGCTTGTTGGGGGCTTGTGTATGCGTGGTGTAATAGTCTGTGTTCACACATCTAAGAACATAACGTTTTATGTGTATCGTGATTTTGTTCTTTTTGATTGTTATCCTCTAATTGGTAATACGTCTTGGCAAGTACTTTAATTTCTACTGGTTTAGCATCAGTGTGAAAGACGACCTTTGACAAACACTAATTCTGTAATCTTTTTTGAATGGTGAAAGGGAAGGTGTAAGGGGTGCCTTATATAATCATGTCAGGATCATCCCCAAGGCTTTGTCTAAATTCAGTTAGTGGAAGCTTGTATGCTTTTATCTTGTGTACAAGAACAACTCCTTTCTGATCTCAATCTGATCAGGTAAATTTTCCCCATTAACAAGCTAAAAGGTGATGATTAAGCAGATAAGAACAACAGATCTTGTAAATACAATGCTGAGCTTCCTAGGTGCATAGGTCACACAGCTTCTTCCATGCTTAGGGGAATGCTGTTCGTACAGCTCCCCCTTACAGCTGGGCATGCACTGTGCACGCCATACAGCTGATCCCTGCAGAGCTGAATTTTACAGCATTTGCAGCTAGTAAGTTAGTGTGGTGCCTTGTGTAGGAGAGGCATGTGCTTCCTGCCTCCACAGTGCTCAGAAGAAGTCAGGTAGTAAGGAGCAGGCTGTAATCAGATTAAATGCTGTAGACAGATATTTAGAGACTCAGGCTGAGCAAGCTGTAACCTAAAGAAATGCAGGTGATAAAATCCTGCCTTTAGCTGCTGTTCTTCTGGGATAACTATCAACTTTCCTCCTTTATATGACCGGAGATGTGCCTGTAGCATGGTGAGAAATATATCATTGGCTGTGAGAAAGAAAATGGTATAAAGCAGTCTGGTGCCACTACAGTTTGTTCCCAAGAAACTCTTAGGAAAAAGGACTTTTCAGTGAGTTGTGTGGATCTGGCTGGTGGGCTGCCAAAACGTGAGTTTCTCATGTTTAACTAAAGCAGACTAGATTTTGAGGGCTTTTTAAATTTTATTTTTAAAAGAACAGAGCATTTGCCAAAACTCCCACTTATCTCTGCAGATCTTGTTCACTAATCTAGAAATGTGAATTTTTAATTTTTTTAAAAGCGTCTGGGGGCAATTTACTTTGACTTATGAGGAAACAAGTTTATTAATTTGTAGATCAGTTCAGATGTAATCCTAGCTTCAAACACAATGGCAAAGGGAAGCCAGAATTTAGATTTTTTTTCTTCTATGGGTTATAGTTTGTTATAGTATCTTCTGGGAAAAGTATACTGTGAACTTAATTATTCAAAAAAAAAAAAGTCTTCAGGATGAAGTAATCCACACAGTGCTGTAAGTACTTGTGATGGACATTACGTAGCATAGAATTTAAGTAAGTTTATGTACATTTCTCCATTCTTATTCATATGAAAAGATAAAAAAAAAAAATGTAACACCAGGTACCAACTGTACCAGAAGCCATTTGGCTAATAGGAAATTTAATAGGGAGATGGGCTTAAGCAGGCTTAAATTCTCCATAACATAGGGATAAACAGGAAGCTGCCTGTGTAATTTCATGCCAGAGCACTAGTACAGCAGAGAATGGCTACTGCATCAACTGCTCTTCTCATTGGCAATGAAGCCTGTGAATGGTGGAAATCTTTGCTTTTCTGCAGGTTTGTCTCTGTTTTATACTGTCATTGATATCCAAGAGGATGTGATACTGCTTGAGGTGTGGGGAAAGATGGGTGGAACTGAGGTTTTTAGGTGGGATGGTGTGGAAGTATTAACTTGTTGGAATTGTTGAACAGAGCAGTACGTAGGGACAGTATAAAATAGCTAGACCTGCTTATCCCTTCTCCAAGCCTATCTTTTTCTTTCCACTGCTAGGCATGAAGCTCACTTCTAAGAGGCTGTATTTAATGCCCTCAGCAGTGGAGAGATTCCCCCCCCCCCCCCCCCCGCCTTCAATATTGATGTAATCTCACAGAATCCTGTGGTGATCATGGGAGTTCTTCAGCCATATCATTCCAGCTGTGGCGCTAGTAGAAATGGCAGGTCAGATAAACTTTAGATATGTTGTCACTGGTCACTGTGGTGGTGAGGTTATGACCAGGGTTTGAATGTACGGAAGGAATGGGAAGAAGTGTAGATACTTAGATCTTTGCTTTGGATTACCAAAATAGAAACTTCTAGTAAGTTACACGGATTGACAGCACTCCTTTTGCTTTACTCCAGAAAAAGTGAAATCGCTATCAGCGGTTAATAAGTCGGGGCTAGTAAACACTTCATGTAAACTGTTGATGCAGCTCTGACTTCCCAACTGCTGCTCTGTTCTCTGTCAATTCTCAGATGAAAGAAGACTATAATTGGTGATGGCCCTACTTAGTTTTTTTCCATAACTGCATACTGGTCCTGGAAAACCTTCTGCTGCTCCCCCACAAAATCCAGAAACCAAATGGAAGTCTGGAATTCTGAAGAATAGCTGCTTGGAGCCAATCGTAATACCGTAGGAAGCAATACTACCTCATAACACACATTACAACCAATAATGCTGCCAGAGTAATGCTTTTTGCAGGTGTAGGTGAAGTTTGATGAGCCTGCAGGATTCAACTGGCACACATGGTTTGAAAGGGATAAGGTTTAATGTTAAATTTTTTGCTTTTAATCAAGCAGAGGCTCCTCATCTGAGATACAGAGTGTGTGGGGTTTTTTTTTTTTTTTTTTTGATGTTTTCTTTTTTATTTTTTTAGCTTTTTTAGCTTGGTATGATGCACTGTTGGACAAAGGATGATTTACCATAAGCGTAAGTTATACAATATTCAGTAGAATATGGCTATCTTATTACATGCAACTTTAAACCACTAGCTCTAAATTTTCAGGGGTATTTACTGACCTAATTGTTTTCAAAGGTCACCATTTTGGGATGCTCAGTTTGATCAAAACATTTCAATAACTCAAACCATGGCTAATTGTCACTTATGAAAATTCAGATTGAGTATCTTAAAGGTAGACACTTAGAAATATTACTTTCTATTTTTCTGTTGTTTTTGTCTTCAATCTGGAGAAGTCAAAGTGCTTTTAAAGAACTTTCAGCTCAATTCCTGTAATTTACTGAACCAAGCATCCATACTGGTCAGATCACTTAAGTGAATAGTGACTATATAACCTCATATTTATAACCTCTTGCAAGTCCATGGGTCTGGGAGTGAGGGGAGGCAGAAGAGCTTCTCTTCTCTTGCAGAAACCAGAAATAAAATGACATCCACAAATGACATCTTGATGCCACAGGGATAGGATTGCAGTATAGCTATTTAGCAATATTATGGCAATGGATGGGGATGCCACCTTGAAAATCCTGTCACCCCAAAACCTTCTTGTTTGTGTTCCTCCTTCTGTCTTCTAAATGAGCATGAATGCAAGAGCAGCCACAGTTCAGTGCAGAATGGATGCAACTGTTACATCCAAGGATATTTAATTCCTTTGTCTGTTCCTTATTAGGCAGGGTGACAGTGTTAGGCCAACTTGGCAAGTTGGTAATGTTTTGGGTAGTATTAAAGTCTTGAATGGAGTCTTGATACCCTAGTATGTTAGGGCATTAAGAATGTTTTAGTCCAAAATACACCACTCTTCTCTGTTTGGGTTATAAAAGAGTTTCTCCTTGCCTGCTGTTAGAAGCCTCCAGCCAGGAGAGCCAGTGTACCCACATCTAATCAAGTAACACTAAACACCTCTTCTAATTACAAGGAAATATTTTTAGGGCTAGAAAAGGGTCCAGATTATGAGCAGAATTTATTCATCTACTCTGATACTGGTTAATTTTCTGATGGGAAGCTGGGAGTGCTTTATACTCAACTACTATAGTGGAAGAAGGTATTGAAAAGTCAGCTGTCAGCTTTCCTTGACACATGTAAGGAAATTGGTGGACATTTGCACAAATCTGAATTCTGAAAAATTGTTCTCATTTCAAATAGTCTTAATTTGATTAGTTTTGCTAACTGAGTCAGGATACCCATCCAGATTTAATTAATGCGTTCATCTTCGTTTGTTTTGCTTTTTTTCTGAAGCTCATACCCAGCTTGATATCCCTTCTGGCTCAGAATCAGTGCAGCAAGTGAGTCTCCCTCCCTTTCCTGCCTTTGTACTAATAGGATCTGGATGTGATGTGCTGGCTTCTCGAAGATAACACATGAAGCACTGTTAAAATAGAACTAATTTAAGTCCAGCATGATTATGAGTTGACTAGTGATGCTAGAACTCCTGTTTTTTCTACTTTATAATGTGTTAGTATTGCTGATCTTTTTTTTTTTCCTTTGGGTAGATTTTAAACTGAAATCAGTTGCATTGCTTGTTCTTTAAAAAAGATGCCTTGAAATCTTAAATGTGTTCCTGATTAATGAGGCTGTTGTGAGGCCCTTATGCCACTAGATGGGGTCTGAAATCCATGCTTTTTTGTCTTTTTTGCAGGTTTGCATATCTGAAACTGTCTTTACAATAAAACACTAATATGTATTGTTAGAGAATTGTTGAGGGCAACTCTTCATGTCATTGTCACATAAATATTCAAAGCAGTAACTGTTTTCACTAACAGGTGTTTTTTAGGTACTTTTATATTCCCCATTTTTGCTTTTCCTCACAACTTGATGCCCATCTCTTTCCTTTTCCTGGAATAAAAAGATTGCTTTTTCCCCTAAGAAAATATGGTAATTATATCCATAGTTTGTTCTTTTTCTATTTGAACTTTTTTCTTTTCTTTCTTTCTTTTTTTCCCCTCTCCTATCTCCCTATCTCAGCTAATCTGGAAGCTTTTGAGATCAAAATAGTTACTGGCTTGTGTTATAAATGATGGCCGCATATATTTTAACCAGTTTTCATACTGAAAATGGCTGTTCACAGTAGTGATTTTGTGTTGTGTTCGTGATAGGAATGTTGAACCTGTACTTTTTACACAATGCGATTCATTTGTGTGTCCAGTTCAAAGGTAAAAATGTTAAGTCTTGAGTCAAGATCAGGAATAAGCGTTGCTGTGCTTTTTTTTTTGAGACTGGAAGGGCCTATCTCAGAGTTCCCAGGTCCCTCTTCCTGCTGTGTCCGTTGTGCTAGTTCTGTCATTGACCTGTTTTGAGCTGGCTTGTCATGCTCGCCTACTAGAAAACCAGCATGGCAGAAGCTGGGTAGCTTTCTTATGGACTAACAAGCTGAACTGGGTTTCAGAAGAGCCCTGTGATTAGCAAAGGTGATGCCAGAGGAAAAAAAGGGGGCTCTTTAAGGCTGAGAACAGGAGAAACCGATGGAAGCAAGACACATTGAATGAATATTTGTGTCTCAAGAAGTACGTTATTTATTGAGGAAACAAATCCTCAACCTGAGGCTAAGGAATACCTTATGTTAGTTATCAGTGAATCATCTAATGATTGGCTCATTAGATGCTAACAGGTGAAAAGTTATTCCCTGTACAGTATAATTAGACTCAGGGACCTAGTGGGAGAGCTCTTCACCTTAACTTACTGCAGAATGTCAGGTTTTGTTGATCACATCAATATGTAGGGAAGACTTTGAAGGATGTGTGGCCAAACAACTGGTTTACAACCGACCACATTCTCTCTGCTGGTCTCCCTTCATCTTGAATAGAATATTTTTGGCAAGTGCTAACTGCTAGATGTCATTAGTCATTGTACAGCGACGAAAAACAATCGAACTAGTAAATTAGGGTATTGAATGCATAACTTCTGGTTCAAATCTGTTGGAAATCACAGGTACTCAGTACACCTGAAAATCCAGCTCTTCACTCCTAATTACCTTTCTTTATAGTTTCACTTGTTTCCATTAGTTGGCAGCCTATTAAAGACCTACTGAATTATTACTTTTCTTGTTTCTGGATCTAGTGTAATGGTCTCTGCCATGTCACATAGTACAGCATTTTCTTCCTACCATCAGTGGTGGTACTTCTTGAACCACAGGAGTCATATAAGTGGGATGTAGAAAACAGTTGTGATTTGTTTGACGCTAGTCTGCACAGACTGTTTTCATAGCTTTAAAATTGATGGAGTGTTATTTATTAATAGAATCCTCTGCAATAATTTTTTCACCCTTTGAAATGTATAAGGCTCTATTGTGAAAAAGGTACTATCGTACAGCTGTTAAGTCTTGCAGCTGAGTATAAACAAACTTAAACAGATATCATATATATTCAAAATTTTTATTTCCACAAAGAATAGAGTATACAAGACTTCTCTGTGTGGTGAAGGAGTATAGAATCTCTCTCTGTAGTCATGGTAATCTAAGGACACAGGCAGAAGTCTGTAGGTGGTTTACATGAGATGGACATGCTGACATGTAGTTGGAGAAACTAGATGAACTTACGGGTTCACAAGTTCTTTGTCAGGTTTGAAATAGAACCACTAGCTGTGAGACCTGGGGGCCATTTGAGAAGGTTTTTCCAGAGTTTAGTTAGATGCGTGTCAAATAGACCCTCTTGGTGGCAGAGGGGTAGTTAATCCCTCTGGAACAGGGGGATGGCTTGTGGTGTTGTGTGGTGGTTTTTGTTTGCTTGCTTGCTTTTCCTTCTAGTCAGGTGGGAGTGGAAGTGGAGGAGAGGGAGGTGAGGAGTATTTGCAGCTGTGTGTCTGTTCCACAGGTGATATTCATAGACTGTGGATCAAAGGACTTTGGAGAATGTGTGATAGAGGGGGAAAATGACACAAAGTCATAAAACCAGAATCTCAGCTGAATCCATAAATTCAGATATCTGACAATTGTCAAGTTTAATTTCTAGGCTCGTGTCTGGAAAGTATTTGATCCTTAAGGATCAGATCAGAAGAATTCAGACAGCAATTATTTTGTGAGGCATGTTCATGCACTGACAGCTGAGTGTTATTCTTTCTAGCCTGCCTCTCTGAGCTCATTCTTATGCATAGCTGTTGTCTGGTTTATTTAGGTATTACCAAAAAGGTGCCTGGAGTGTTGGCTGAAGCATATTGAGCTTCTGGAAATGCAAGTGTGGGATCTACTATTGTTAATGGCTTTGTTCTAGGGGGTATTTAACAATTTAAATCCATTTCTTGTATTTTGTACCACAGTCGTCTTCTGACGATGAGTTCAGTAAGTTTTGGGGCTGTTCAGAGGCTAGTGTTGGTGGATTGAGAAATTTGCTTTCAAAATAGCATCTTCAGTTGTAATTGTTTAATGATTTTTCCACTCTTGTTTCCGATAGGATGATTCATGATCACTGCAAGAGTGGGGTGGCAGGAATAAAATGTGGCGGTTCAAGTTTTCTGCTTATTTTTTCCATTTTGAATTTTCGTATAAGGGAAGCAAATACTTACCACTTCTAATGCACATGCTTTGGAATTGCCAAAGCCCCTGGAGATGGGCAAGAAAGAGCCCTCTCTCACTGAATCGGCAAATGCCTCTTTAATTATTTCAGTGCAATAAAAAAATTGCTGGGTGTTTTCTGTTTTTTTGAGACCTTTGCCAGTCCTGCTCTGAGCAGAGCACTGTACTGGTGCGTGCGGGAAAAATGTATGTATCTTGGCAACCAATTTTCATTGTCAAGTTTATCAGTTCACTCCTTTCCATTTCCAGCTGAGCCATTTGTTGTGAATTCTGACTATTTTTATGCTACTTAAACTAACTGTCATTCAGCTAAATTAAAATCTGACAAATTGTAAGTGCTGTTTAAGCACCCAGTATGGGTCAACCACACCGCCTTAAATAGCTCAAATAACTATTTATCCTCTCAGTTCAGGAAATATACCTCACCTCACACTTGTAACATCCTCATCTGTTCCGGTTCCGTGCTACTGGGGCACATCAACTGACTTGCATGTCTTAACCTAGAATTTGATGCTTCTGACCGCATCTAATTTGGTACAGGTACCCCACATGACAGAAGCTAAACTAAGATATTTTTCCCTCTATTTCTTTTCTGGGATTTTTTCAAAGTCTTTTTTTTTTTAAACGTTATGAAAAATAAGTTGATAGCTGAAGTTGGACACTGAATGGAGATTGAATTGTTCATTTATGGAAACCTTCGAGATGTGTTGAAGGAACTTTGAATGGTGGTAGTATCTAGGTGTGTTGTTCTTTTAGGGTTATCTTTTTTGGATTGATTTTCCTTTGCATGGAACTATAATTAAGTTTCCAAACTGTTCTCTTCAGTTTTTAGCCAAAATCAAAGGATGACTTTGGTGATGGAAACATCAAAGATAGTCTCTTCTGTCTCTCAAGTAGGGGCTACTGAAGATAGGGAGTACTTTTGAATAAACCTTTCTGACTTTGGGCAAAGACAGAGCATTACAATCATTTGGGCTTTAGTCAGCATCTTAACTGATGCTGATGCTTAACTGCTATTTCTGCTGAACAGAGCTTTTATATATTTTTTTTTCATGTCTACTTGTGGTTGCCACTTTAAACCAGTTGATGCTGCTTTTTCTATTAGACAAAAGTGCTGCCTTAAAGTTGTAAAAGATGTATATCATTGAATTTATTGACAAGTATTTTTTCTCTGAAGCAAGCCATCTTTTCTGGTACCAATGTGGGCACCAACTAATAGGTAAACTGGAGATACTTGGAAAAAATGTGCAAGTCTGCTGGATATTGCCTCTTACTGAAGTACTTGAACTAGATGCTGTAGTCTCTCTTCTCCACCTTCATGGTTTGTCAGTACTGTAGAGTTAACTAGTAGAGCACCATAAAAAGAGCCCCCTTACTTGACTTCTGTTTTAGATGTACATGTTCTTTATCTCATTTGAGTCCTGCTTTATGCCTGACCTTGTTAGCCCCTCTTGGGATAGAGAGTTTAGCTTAGCTTTTTTTATGTTTAGGCTGGTACGCTTTCTGGAGTAGAGTGGATTCAGATTAGTCCACTGATGAGCAAATTGGGAGTCTTTGAAGATTTTTCTGAGGAAAAAATGAAAGATGCTGATTCTGTCATCTCCAGACTTGGTGATCAGACTCACAACTGGGTTTTGGAGTACAGAGTTTCAAATTGTATAATGAAAATGTTTAATCGTAGGTAGTTTCGTTTCTGTTCTCAGATGGGGTTGTTGTGACTTCTGCACAGCTTTTTCTGTCTTAGTTTAATAGAGTTTTGTTAAACTTTAATTAAATAAAATCATAGCATCCTTTGCGGAGTTAGTCAACCCTCCATTCAATGTTTGTGGATTTTCTGACTTGAAGATCAAACTATTCCACGCGTACCAGCATCCCCACGGTAACATTTGGTTTTAGCAAAACACATTAGGCTAAGCACTGTGCCTTTGCTCTCCAGCCTGGACCCAAAAGCAGTAGTGGTATTCAGATTTATAATTCTAAAGAGTAAATGTAGCTTCATGCAGCAAATGAAGTCAGGAAACTTTCATTTTGTTTCGCAATATTTGGTAGGGTCTTTTCACCTCACTTGCACTCAGTTTTCCTTTATCAAGGAGTGAGTATACTGCCTACTTAAACATCACAATGTTTAGTACTTTTTGCTAGTTTTGAGATTTCTCCGATCTACAGATCTTTCCAAGGCAAGAATTTAAAGTGCAAAGTGCTAGCACTGTAATCCAGATTTTAAAATAAAAAAGATAAAATGGTAATCTGTTATTAAAATGACTTTGTTTTTTTTTTCCTTAAGGAAATAGGGCTATGGTCATATAAGTTTTGTTCTGCTGACTTTTGCACTTCATTTCAATGAATGAGAGAATAGAAAGGAATTACAAAAGATACCATTTTTTTGTAAGAAATAGGTGACTGGATACAGGGGAGAGATCCTCTTAGTTCTCTTTACAAGGAGAAGTCTAAAACATTAGTTCATCCCTTATACTAGACATGGGGAAATAGTCTTTGAAACCTAAGTCCGAGAGGAACCAGTGAACTCAATTTGACATTTTTTTTTTGTGGAATCACATTTAGTTGCCTTTATGTGGCAGTTTGCATTCCATCCTGTTAAAAGCCAAAAATTTTACTGTTTTGAGACCAGAATGCGCTTTTACAGGAAACATCTTAGATCTCTCTGCTTTTCATTTCAGAAGAAAGGCTAACTTTATTGTTGCTGCTCTGTTAAATTTCATTAAAGCTAGCAGTTTGTATAGCTTTGGTAAATAAAAATACAAGAAGCTTTGGTAGAGAAAAGAAGGTATGTGTTTCTTGCTTGAGTGAGAGAATGACGCTGTTGTTCAGCTTTCCTGATGCAACACAAGAGCACATGTACAATAGGTGCTTCACAGGACTGCAGCATTGCTTCATCACTGCTCTTGCACAGACACCTTAGTGTGAGAATGGAGTTTACGCTTGGTGAAGAATCATCAACTGCTGCACTGAGATTATCTTTTGAGGTGGCGTTTTCTGGCAGCTATGTATCTTTGTTATACTGGCTTGTGTGTGTGCTTCGTTTTGGAAACAGCTACTGATTCTTCCTTTGGTCTAAAGGTCATCTTCCCATGCCATTTGTTGTGAATTCTGTATTTGGGAACTGGTCTGTACTGTATACTATACATGCAAATGATAGGGTTGTTTTGGTCATCGTCTGTTAGTCTTTAGCTGATATAATGGCAGAGATAAGCTTTAAGTACTAAAAAGATAAAAGTAATACAGATGTAGGGGAGAGGTGTTTATTACTTTCTAGTACTCTAATTTTCCTCCTCAAAATAGTGAAATATTTGTGGTTGATGTATCTGGTGATGCTTGACATTCTTTAGGTTCCGGATTCTGAAATAAGTTATCAGATGAAAAACTCTATTTAAAAAAAATAAATAAATTATTGCTCTACTGGTTGGGAGAGAAGGGTGAAGCTTCTGTTCACCTTAGAGCTTCCTAACCAAGAAAGTCTAATAAGGATGGGTATTCCTTTTTTTTTTTTTTTTTTTTTTTTTTTTTTTTTTTTTTTTTATATATATTATTTTCCTTGCTTCTAAGCCTAATGGTAGGGAGCAGAAGAAAGGAATGCTGTATTTTTGCTTGTATGGATTCCTCATTGTAGGTTCCCTATTTCTTCTGGTCTTGATAGATGGCAGTTTATTACACCTGTGTGCTTCTCTTTGAAGGAAGGGAAGGTGTTGAATTTTGCTAACGGTAAAGACCCTTTATTTTATTTGGTTATTTTTAAAGTCAAAAAAATATAGCATTGAGAAATAATAAAATCTTGGGTATGGTTATTGTGGGTTTTTTTGTTTGTTTGTTTTATCTTAAGACAATGATGGACTTCCTTCATGTTTGCTTGTGCCTTTGAATATTTATGGAGGAAACTCCAAGCACTTTGACATGAGTGATCTGCTTTTCGAAAAAAATGTCTTGAAAATTGTGGAAGGATTTTAATCTACCCTTACAATGTAAGACATACATGTTTGCTACTGTGTTTGCTTTCCTATTGCTGATTAATTTTGCTCTGTCTAAGCGTTTGCTCTAGACTACAGAACGATTGTATATGTTCTTACACAAAGCAATTCTCTTTCAAAAAAAAAAAAAAAAAAAAACTCACCCTTTCTGTAGAGTTTTCCAGGCTGTGTTCCTATTTGCCAAGTTTCATTCCAATTCTTTTTGCACAGTTAGAAGTTCCTGAATTTAGTGGTTACAGAAATGCTGACAAACACAATTGCATGCAATGATATGTATTAGTTACAAGCATTCACTTCATTTTTTTTCCTTTTAAGGTCATTCTTTCATTAAGTTAGTTTCACACACTGCTGTTTATGATGGCCACACTTTTTCCCTTCCTTCCTTCCTTCCCCCTCTTAAATGACTCTCATTTCCCCAGGATAGTGACTGTACTGAATTCACTGTCAGATTTGTAGCTTATCAAGAGTCACTGTTTAATGGTTCAATTTAATGCTGTCATGCACACAGCTTTATTTTACTTCTACCAAGGCACTATGATCTTCTTTTAGTTTTAATGGCCACTGTATGTTGCCAAGCTAATGTTTGAATAGCCTGGGTTAAGCTTCTGTTACTAATCAGGCAGTCAGCTTTTCCAAAAAGGATGAAACACCTCCTTTGTTTTAAGGAGGAGGAGAGGGGAAATGGGGGGAAAAGCTTGCTTCAGGTATAGACTTTTCCTGCAGAGGAAGCATTCAAGTAGTGCAAACTCTTTACTGCTGTGAGACTCCTTCTTCCCCCACCCCACTAGCTGCCAGTAGGAGCAGAACGGATTTATTTACATTAGTGGTGCTACTCTTGGATTGAAAGCCTCCCATTGTTTGGCTGAACTGGTATTTAGTTAACACTTGAGTGCTGCCTCTATGCAGCATATCCAACTACGGAAATGACCATATTGCACATAACTGTCCATTCGCTCCCTCCTCAGCCTCCCTCCAGCTTCAACATGTGTGTTTGGATTTTAATGTTCCATCTGTGGACTAAATATTTCTCTTAATCATACAAAATGACTTAAAAAAAAAAAAAAAAAAAAAAAAACTTCAGATGTGTATGTCTCTCTGTATTGCCTCCAGAGCTGGTGGGCAACATCAGCATTCCACTGCTGCCTCAGCGAGCCAGATTTGGAAGCAGACTAAATCCTAGAGAAGTCTGGGTCTGGATGTGTAAAGATAATGCTTGTGGTAGAAAATGGGTGCTACCTATCACGATCAGACATGCTCTTTTAGGAATGTCTTCAGATTTCTCACTAGCTGTCATGGTTTGGGTCTTTGAAATGGGAATACTAAGTCTGATGCATTAATAAATTTTTCAGAAGTACAAAAAATGCCTCTGAAATTCCTTGCAGGGGAAGGCTGGAGTGTGAAGTAAGGAGCAGGCAGGAGTGGCAGTTCTAACAAGATCAACATATCCAAGCTTGTCTGCACTGCCCCAGATATTCCTGCTTTAAATAAATAAATCCAAAGCTAGTACTAGCTGAAGGAAGAGAGCAGCACCGTGATGTGATCTGAAAAGTAGAAATAGGCACTTTAACACGTAAATACTTAAACACAGCTTTCCCCTTCCTACCTTCCAAGCCTCCTTTCCCCTCCTGTCTTCCCCTCCCCCTCCAAAAAAGTGGAAACTCTAGTTCTGTAGTTTTGAGGCTACCTTGGCTCTAAAACCATGGGAGGAGGAGCAGATTAGTCTGCTCTACTGCATGGTATAGGTGGACTTGAAGCTTTTAGAGCTTCTTGATTCAGACATCCTCTTCAGCATTACTGAAACATTATTAATGGTTTAATACTGTCAATTTCCTGCAGTTTTGATGGAGATGAAATGATCTAGCAGTTGTCTTAGACAAATTTTTTTTTTTTCTAAAGCCAATTTCATTGTTTTGTGATCAGCTAAGACAGGATTTGTTAATGCAATATGCTGAGGAATTGAGGTTCCTCAGTACTAGGTACTGCTACTATGTGTACAGCCTCCACTAAGAGGCAGAGAGACTTCTCAAATCTCTTTTTGCAAGTTGGGATCCTAGTCTTCCAGCACTGTGGACCCATAAGCTACCTGCTCCGATGTCATACTTATAATCACCTCTCATGCATTTTCTTCTAGGAACAGAGAAAGAGAGAGAACAAGTCTTTCTCTTTTCTGTGTTGATTAGAAAATAGGTATCTTCTAAATATCAGCTCCTTCTCTCAGTAGCTCGTTCAAGAGGAACACAGTGAAGGTAACCTTCAGGCAGAGTTCGGTAAATTAAGTTTGCAGGAGACAGAGTGAAGCAAGCAGGACACAGCAAGGTGGGAAAACACAAAACAGTGTCTAGTGCTTCGTACAGCAAAATGCTGAACTTGGGGCTACGGAGTCTGATCCTGGAGGCAGAATTGAAGCAAATGAGGAAGGTCAACAACATGTTGCTCTTGTGTATGAGTGGTAAGCAGGTATTTTAGCACTTCTTTCCCTTTGAGCCAAACTTAGCTCACTGCACCTATTTTATTTTTGTTTTTTTCCTCCCAAGTTTGAGCCAAACATTGTGGTCAAGGAACAGCACAAGCTGTGTTTCCATTGCAAGTCTGGCTGAATTGTATGGAGTTGAGGGTATGAGATAGGCAAAACTGTGGGGTTTTGAGAAGTCTTAAATATGTAGCTCTTTTGTTCTAGACCTCTTAAATGCATATATGATCACGATCACCAAAGTTCTAGTCTTTCAGTAATTTCTGAAGTAAAATACTCTTGTAGAGCTTGTTTACTTAAAGTTGCTGAAATGCAATATGGAATTCAACTCCAAAAAGTGTTTTGTTTGATAGCTTTGACTGCTATAAGAGCCTAATAAAAACATCTGCAAAGTAGAATGGAAACTGGCTTAATATTATACTACTATTACTATAAAATGTAATTTCAAAATACTTCAGGCAGGGCCAAATAACATTAACCATGGAAACTTTGCTTGAAGGTTGGAAAGGTTGGGGCATTTGGAAGGCTTCCTCATTTTGAGACAGGAGAAAATTCTGGGTTGCATTAACATTGTGGAAGAGAATTTGTAATGAGGAAAGGGGAGGGGGGGGTCAGTTTTGGTGCAGAGATGACACACATCTTAAAATTAAGAATAGAAATAGAGGAAAAGAGAAAATGCAATTAAGTGACAAAGGCAGATGATTTCAGGAGAGAATACTAGAAAGGACTGGGAAGATGAGATGACTTACATAAGCATTAATGCCATGAGAAAAAGAATCTAAACAGTTAATTTTATAAATTTAAAATAAATCTGTGAAATACTTCTGAAAAACTTTTAGCTAAAAGTTCTGGACAATATATTAGGTCTGGTTGGTGTCTGTGTGTAAACAGATGTTCTCATGGAGAATTCTTATGTTTTTGTAGAAAAGATCTTTCTTTGCCAAAAATATATGTGTTTGTTTCTTGTGTGTGTGTGTATGTATATGTACACACATATACACACACGTGTGTGTGTGTATATATATTTATATATACACACATAAACATTTTTTTTAAGGAAGTGGAAACTTCCACGGGAAACTCTTCCACTCTGCACAAACCTATCAGTAGAGGAGGTGGTGGTTTTGTTGTTTTGTTTTATTTGTTTGTTTAATGCTTGACTGAGTATTTTGAGTTGGCTGAGGACTTTATTGACCTCTTTGACAAAAAGAAACCAGGGATGGTAGGAGGCAGAGAGGAGCTTATAAAACTCTGTTTCCAAAGTTAGTTTCCAGTAGTAAATTTTGTCATGTTTTTATTAAAAACTATAAGGCACTATTAAAGGAAGCTCCGTGGCTTTGCCTAAGAGGAGGGGAATGTACTCCCTATGCCAACAGATATGAGATGATGGGACTATTCATGCTGATGTAGACATTTAGCATTCCTAGTTCCTCTTGAAAAATACTAGTTCCACATCTTATTCCTAAATATCAAAGCTAGATGCCTTTCACTCTATAGCCCTTTTATGAAACTAAGATGTAACTGGCTCTTGCAGCAGTTAATCTAAAAATTGAGAGCTTTTTTCAGTTTCTGTATATGATGGTAACTGTTTTGGGATACTGTGTCAAAATTGTCAGCTTAATCAAAATCTGCTGCCACCAGCTCAGCATTTTCAGTTCCACACTTGTGAACAGTGCAGAAGGCTTATCTACCTTGTTCTTCCTCTTATGTCCTTAGGATTAATTTGGCCAGGTTACTGCTAGTGCTACATGAGAGGGGACAGGATCTAGGGGCAGAGAAGGAGGCAGCAGAACCGTGCAGCCTGCTGGGGAGCGTGTGCCTTGTTAGCTCGCAGTTCTGGGGGCGCTTCCCTGGCGTTGCTGCCCACGTCCTCCGTGCTCCCCTGGCTCGTTGTGCCTTCCTTTGTACGACTCCTCCGTTGCAGCAATGCAAGCCTCTGTGTGATGAGCAGGAAAGGGGAAGTGACTGGGGTCAAAACTTAACTGTCTTTATTTCTTTGCATGGTTACTTTTTACCTAGATTAGTTCCTTGCTGTGGTTTGCTGCAGAAGCACTTGCGGGTAGCAGGAGAAGGAGGTGGCAAAGTTGTCATCATCTGTTCTGGTGGCTGTAAGCTGACTTTTGCTGACTTAAAGTGATGATGAAACAGCAGGTGAAACTACACAGCTGATTTGATCTGATCTGTCACCACTGTCATTGAGAGAGAGAGTGGTGGTTTCTTTTTTTTTTTTTTTTTTTTTTCCTGCTCCTGGACAGGTGGTTTTGTGCCTTCCCTTAAACCTGCTCTGGCACTCATTGGACCTTTCAGTGAGCCAGCACAAGTTGCTTGCCTGGCAGAAAAACTGCCCACTCTTTTTTCCTCAGCTCTGCAAGTGTGCTGAATTGGCTCATGCAGATGTCCATGGAGAGGCACAAGATAAGCAGCGGAAACAAATGACTGTTAATAGGGGGCTAGAGGAAGGAGATGAAACAGTCTAACAGAATAGCACAGCTACTTTATATAACGTTATTCTACAGTATTATTTTGTTGGATTTCCATGTAGCTGAAATCTAGATTCATCAAGAGTTAAGAAGCATATGCATAGCTGTTCAAAAAAACCCAGCAAAATGTGTTAAGAATTATTGGTGTCCAACTTGAAATTATTACTAATTAGCTTTGAAAACCTGACTTCTGATGCCTTTGTGGCACTCTAGCTTTGAGAGTTTGGTTCGAAGTGTGTTGAGGGGAGAACAGTCTATTTCTAGTGCATTAAATCATTATGTGGAGTCTTCCGTTTTGTTTTTTTCTGTTTTTCTTTAACTCTGGTTTAGGAACAATAGTTCCTTTTAACTATCTCATGTAACAATGCATGCTTCAACCTGTGAAGAATGTGGCTTTCCATCCATGCAGAGTGACTCACTTATCACAAATGCAGAGAGCTACATCTGAAAGTATGGTGCATTAAAACCTATGAATAAACTTTCTTCTAGAATCTCCAGCTTCTGTGCTGGCATTCCTGTCTGGTCCGGAGGATGCACAAAAGTCGCAGCTCTTAACACGAGGTTGGAGGGAGATTGCGCAAAACTTGTTAACAAAATGTGGCTCCCATACTGCCTAAGGAGGTTTTAACAACCTCTGAACAAAAAAGGAATAAAAATGTCTTCCTTCTGTGTCTCCCTTGCCATGCACGTATTCATTTAAAGCACAGTGATTGAATAAGTCTCTGAAGAGCCCAGAAGTCTCATACAGTGCTAGCTGAATTTCAGGTATGCTTTGTTTATCTTCAGGCTCCTGGATGAGACAAATTCCACGTTCTGTTACTATTTTAAAAGAGAGAGCAGGAAACAAATAGCCCTTTGTTTTGTTGTCTTTTATGTGTCAATAAGAACTGATTAAAAAATACTCTAGCTTTGATCATACAACCTTATATGGGGCAAGAAAATTAGGTATTTCAACCATGTAAGAATTTTAGGTAATAAGCATCATGTGTTAGCATAATTGTCTTGCCTACTTGGCAATATTTGTAGATGAAGCAAGTCTTAAGATTAGCTAAGTGTCTTATTTTAGCATTTCTTGCAATAACTTGTTAGTAAAATGGCCTCTTAAAACAGCTGGAGCTGATTGCAGAGTCCAAATATCCTATGATGCCCTGATATAAATAGAAGCAGGAGTGAGATAATGGTCTAAGCATCTACAACCGGAGAAAGTACCATACCACATGCTGGTGGCAGGAGAGAAGGTTGGCTTGACTGGATTAGGGCACTAACTGAACAAAAAGAACTGAGTGCTGGTAGGGTCAGTCTAAATACAGACATCCCAGAACTTCAAGAAATACAAGAATAGCCCTTTTAAGGCTTGAGATTATGCTCTGAGACTTTGTTCCCATGCAGGAATTATATTTATTGTTAACAAAACTACTCCCATAAAGACAGGAAAATTAACTTTAGTCTTCTGAAACTTTATAGTCTTAGCATTCAGATAGTTTGTCATCCAACCTTTGAATCAAGTTTGTTCAGGAGTTAATTGCTGCTTTGAAAAAAAAATAAACAGGATTACAATTTACTGTGTCTTCTTTGCTTGAAATTGCTCAGTGAAAGTAAAGAGAGAATTCTGTCTTTAACTCGGTTCTCATGAGTGGCCCATCTCACTTCTTCCTTCTTTCTTTTCACAGTTCGCTGCTTCGCTATGGTGGAAACCTGTCCCTTCAGAGTGCCATGAGTGTCCGATTCAACAGCAATGGAACACAGCTTCTGGCGCTGCGTCGCCGCCTCCCACCGGTCCTTTACGACATCCACTGCCGACTGCCTGTTTTCCAGTTTGACAACCAGGGGTACTTTAACTCATGTACCATGAAGAGCTGCTGTTTTGCAGGCGATCGTGATCAGGTAATAAACAAGTGATACTGTCCCGAGTCTCCAGAGCTTCCATGAGTATTTGAAGACACCTCTATAATTTTTTTTTTCTGATTCAAGAAGTGAAACAGGAGGCATGACTGTAGTTTTACCTCAGTTTTACTTCAGAACTGTTTTGCAACATAGACTTTGATAGAAGAAAAAAAGCTACTAAAGCACACAATGTATTTTACCTCTTCGTGAATGTAGTCTAATACTTGGAAGCTGGTATTCACAAGAAAAGTATTTACAGAGGTTTTAAAGCCCATTTAATATGATAGATTCATGAATTATACAGTATTGTCCAGGTATGATAAGGAAATGTCTTCCTTTCATTTCCATATTACTTTTAAAAGCGATATAGGCAATCCCACAAAACCTGAATATCGTGAATTTATAAGGTTCTTAATTCTTGTTTCAAATTTTAATATTTATTAATGATAAACTACTGGATCAGATAAGCTTTTATGGTTTAGTGTCCTGTCAGTGAGGATGGCCAGTGGTTAGGGAGGAGTAGTTTGCTGCCCCACTGGGGTTAAGTCTCGATCCCTACTGCCAATCACAAAGAAATAGGCCACTCATAAAGTGACTAACAGCCATTTGCGTGTTTCTGGAGCTGAACATTGTCTTTAGACAGCTATATTTAATAACCAGTAAGCATGGTTAAGGACAAAAAATGTATTTTCAAGCTGCAACCCTATAAAACTTAAGATCTGAAAATTTCTCTGCTATCATCAATAAGGGTTCTGCAATAAGAATTTGTCCATTAATTCTGTTGCTGCTGCAGGAGGCAGAGTTGAGCTTCTTTCGGATTATAAAAAGAAAATACATTTGCGTCACTGAACTGAGCAATGTGACTAATAAGCATGGGGGGAGGTAGGTGTGCTGCATGTTGCTTTTGAGTTTTACATAGTTTTTTGGCAGAAAGAAAATATACTGAAACAATCCTTCAAAAAAAAATCAACGGAATTTACAATGGGAAACACTTCTATTTAGGGAAAAAATTGCTGCTGATCTGATGTGCGTTGTGTAGTCAGCCTAAAGATCACAATGTTTTTTCTCCTCTGGAGTTAAAAGTAGACTTATGTACACTCTGAGAGTAGTGTAGCTTCTCATCTAACACATAAGATCTAGAAAAAAAAAGCCTTAGTGTCTGTTGTTGCACTTTTGCAGCCATTTTCTGGTGAGTCAAGTGGTATTTTAATGGAAAGAATGTGGTCATACTGCATCAGGTTGATGCTGTGTTTCAGAACCATGACTTTTTTTTCCTCTCTAAATCTGATAGTCTTTCACCTTGATGGGCTTTTTGGTCCGCTAAGTAGCAGCACATGATGCTACTAACTAACTGGAAATTAGAGCAAAAGGAGCTCTTTCCCCTTGTGAATGCTATAAAAAGCTAGGAGGGAAGATGTGGTTTAACATGCAGTAACTAGGAGATACAGACTTCGACTTATAGGTTGGTGCTTATACTTGTAAAGCAGTTTTCCTACTGGAGGAAAAAAAAATCATATGAAACCACAGGAACTGCAAAGGTGTAGGCTAACTGTGCATGTCCCAAAGTGTCCAGTAATGCCAGACCCAACTGATTTAGACTGCCAACAATCCAGGTAGTCCTTAGGGACTGTCTTTTACAGAGAGCCCAATTCTAGTGGCAGATGGGTCTAGAAAACAAGGTTAGAATTGGAACCTATTGCAAGATACACAAGATGAGAGAGAAACTTATGGAATGTTTTTTGATATTTACCCTGTTACAAAACTAGTGTGCCTCTTTTTTTGGTAAGTTTGTGAATATAAAACAATGCATCTCTTTCCAAAATCAGAAATCACCCGTAAAAAGCACAAAAGGAAAGGTTCCAACTTTTGCTTCATTTATAGAGAGCATTTGAAGAGATTTAGGCGTAATAGAGTTGTGTTCAAATTGTAAGTGTCATTTCTGGTAGGAAGGTTTCTTCAGAGACTTTATCTTACTGCAACTCTGATTTGATCCTTCTTTGGTTTTTCTTTTCATGCATGTTAAACTGATGATTCAATCTTTTCTCTCTTTAAGCTTTCTTATAGTTAGTTTTTAATGCTTCATACAGAGCTTAGTAATTTCTTAAAAAGCCAGTATTCAAAAAGTATTATGTATTGTCTGCACATTTAGTTCATCTGATAAAGTTGCATTTAGATTCTGTATTTTAACCCTAACAAGAAAAGACATATCCCTAACTCCTCAATGCTTAGAGTGCAGTAGCATAGAGAAAAGTGAACTTCTGAAACAAGGAGGCCTTTCTTGTCCAGCAGAGGCATACAAGATCCAAGATACTGCATTGAGCTGGTTCAACTTCCTAACCTGGAAACTTCTTTTTGGGGGTTAATGACTTAAATTGATTCTCAGAGGTGTCTGGCAAGTGTTTGAATGTGATATAAGGAAGGAGTCGG
The DNA here is from genome assembly GCF_028389875.1 of Rhea pennata. Taxonomy (NCBI): domain Eukaryota; kingdom Metazoa; phylum Chordata; class Aves; order Rheiformes; family Rheidae; genus Rhea; species Rhea pennata. The sequence goes on along the minus strand of NC_084667.1, from coordinate 12,629,223 downwards.
AGGGTGGGTGAGAAATCTTTCAGAGCTGGGAGGTTCAGCTGCTCACAAAACTACAGCCCTAGTTAATCTGTCCCTGAAGTTTGGACATGGGAAGCAATTTAGGGAGGTTTGCCTGTGATCATGATCATCAAGGTTTAAAAACCCTCAAATTTTAGTCTGAAGTACTCAGTGTCTGTCTCCGGAATTTCACTGTAACACAGTGATGCTGTAAGACAGTGATCTACAGAGAAGGTAGATGAATTCTAAGAGAACTTGCAAAGCTCTATTTTAAACCTGAAGTTATCTACTACAGCTTTCAGACTGTAGTATGACAAAAATTAACATATCCCTAACAGCAAGCACACAACTTGCAAGTTCTCTTAGAATTCACCTTTATGCTTTAAGAGATTCAATACTTAAGTTCCCATAATGGTCAGGTGTGTTATTTTGCTGTGACAACTGGTGTGTATGTGCGTGCATGCATGTTTGTCTTTAAGTTCAACTAATACAATTTCTTTGCACAAATTAAACGCAGACTGCTAGTTGGGGGAGAATTTGGTTGCTTTGCATGCTTAATGGCATTTATATATATATTTATATACATATATATTCTATACTAGTCTATTAATGTTCTCTCTTTAGTCGCCTATAGATTCTGACAGCTACTCAAGAGAAGCTGGATCCAAAACTCTTGACTTTCATCACCTAAGAGGGGAACTTAAACTTAACCTAAAGCACTTAGGCTACAAGTAGATTTAAACCTGCTAATAAAGAATTCAGTACCATTAATGTTTCAGGGAACAAAAATTGCAGTTTCATCCGTTAATCTTGGTGAAATTTTTAGTTTTAAGATAATACAAAGTAAAGCGGTTAGACTGTTTCAGGTTCTTGCAGCTCTTCGGAGATTGTGGGTTGTGGCAAGAGCGAAGTGACAGGGATATTTGAGGATAAGAGCTTTTCTTCTTTGTGTCCTTGCAAACAGACAGAGCATTATTACCCTTGTCCTTGTGAACCTGATTTGAAAATCTGCAAACAATATATGCAAACACTTTTCCTAGAAATGCCACAGTGAGACTTTCCTTGTTTCTTATAGCTACCAAAGCCTGACAAAATGTTTAGCTGAGTGCTTCATTTGTACCCATTTATAATTGCCTTTATTTACTCCTCTCAGAATTCTGCCTTCTGTCTATGTCATGGATGTAATGACCTCATTCACTTGCCACCTATTTTTCCCTTCTTTGTACTTTCCCTGCTTTGATGTTGGCAGAGGAGTGAGCTCAGAACTGTAAGCCCTTTGCATTGTCCAGGAGCCCGCTTGAGTCATGCAGCTGTAGGAGGTAGGAAGGACAAGACGGACTGGATGGGTCAGGCGTGACCTCCGGCTACCCGCTCCCTCCGTTTGCTGTAGCGGTTTGCGTGAGAGCATTATCTATTCATCTTTCTGATACAGGCATCCGGGCTCCAATTCTCAAAGGCAGTTTATTTATGCACCTGACTCTGATTTTTTACCCTAGTGTGCACGTTTATTTTTTTATATACAAACTATAAAATGTGTGAGAACCTCAAGTTGTGTGAAGTTACAGGAGGGAGTTTCCATTTTTCTCATCTGTGTTAGAATTTGGGAAATGTTGTTTCAGACACTAGGGTTTGTTTAGTTGCTGGTTGACTGTACAGACTAGTATGGAAAATATCTTGGGCCTCAGGGCAGGGGGAGTATTAAAGGACTTTAGTTGCCTAAATTCCTTTTTAAGTGTGTGAGCCTTGGGGATCATGACGATGGGCAGCAGGAAGAAAAAAGAAAAAGAAAAAAAAGCCCCAAAACTAAAATAGACCAAAAGCTTTCTTGCTCAAGAGTTCTTGTCTGTGTCACAACAGTGAGTGCTATCAACTTGTTCTTTTTTTACTGTGTAGATAATTTGAAGCTCTAATGCTTGTTAGCTGTAAAATTGACTGGTTATTGCCTGCTTTAAAAAAAAAAAGCAGGGGTGGGGAGAAGTAACTTGTACCCTGTGAATCAAACAAAAAGTGTCTTGACTCTGGCATGCCCTCAGACATTACATCACCACTCAGCCTTTTCTGTTGACATTACAGTGCTATAGGAGAGTTTCAGGAATGCACCACTCGTGGTACTGCAAGCTGCTCCAACTCCCTATAAAGTTACAGCCTTCATTATATTGAAGTCCATGTGCTGAATAGCCCTGGTTAGGGACAACAGAGGTTTTTAGCAGGACAGAATTATTATATAAATGTAACCAGGACAGGATTAATTGTACAGCTCCCAGAGGTCTTATATGGTTCTATATTGCTTTTGTACAGAAATACCACTCTTTTTGTGTTCTTTTTGTCATCTAATTTATGGGCCATTAGGATGCGGTACTTATCAACGTCTAGCTTTAAAAACTAAAAATAAGAAAGAGAAATCCTCCTTTCCAAGGAGTACATTGCATGTTTCCTATGCAGAGAAGACTTCTTAATGAATAGTAATTTACTGCAGTCAGTATTTTTTTAAAAAATGTTAAGTGGGCTTGATGTGCAAATATTCTTGTCATGCTTGCCTTAAAAAAAAAAAAAAAAAAAAAAAAAAAAAAAAAAAAAAGTGTCTTGCTATGTCTTGAACTGGATTCTTCCAGGACTTGTCAATGAGGTTGGGTTTTATTTCTTACTTTCTCTAAAAGACAGTTTAAATCCCAGTTACATGCATAATCATATATAAAATACATATTTGAGTGCTTCATCAGGCTGCAAAATTTGTAGGTTTTTTGTTTGTTTTTTTAAATTTCCTTCTTCCCTGTGACTTTTGGTAATTGGCATTGGGAATGTCATACTGAAAATGACTCTTTAAAGTCTGGGTCTTGCCAGAGGAGGCTGGGAGCTTCCTTTAACCCTTCTGATCCTGTTTACTGCTTTCCCTGTTTCCCGGGGCATCCTGCCAGCCCCGCTTCCTGTCTCCCTTCTCTTCTGAATTCCTGTAAACCCTTGGTGAAGGACTTCAGACCTTTGACTAATAACATGTTAACCCCAAAGGATCCATACTATCCATACTGAAGTTAAATTCTGTGGAATGGAGCCCTGCACTTTCTGAGGGAGACTTTGAGGTTTGCAGGCTTTGCGTTCCTTGTAGGCACATCACGGCACACCTGCGGTTTAGTAGCATTTCTTGCTGGATTGGGGGGACAGGAAGGAATGACAAGGACCAGCAGTGACTGCTGCACTGACAGTGCTGCTTCTTGAGCTGTTAAAACTAGACCTTTTCTAGATAGTGAAAAGAAGGCTATGAAGTCTGTATGTTCTTAACCAACAAAAATTTTATTAAGTGCACATTTGAAAAAGTAACAAATGGCTGAAGAAAGCCAAAGAAAACAATTAGGGTGCACGCAGTTTCAGCCATGTACAGAAGAGTCCCCTTCATACACTTGGAGAAACTTGTTGCTTTCTTTGGAGCATAACAGAAATATTTTCCCTGCCACAGAAATCAACAATAATGGTTTCTAAATTACTTTTGTACATGATTAAAAATTACTGTTATGGTCTTTCTGCATAGCAAAAAGGCAGCTGTAAAAATGTTGATGGATCATTCCTGTTGATGCTTCTGTAAGCATTTAAAATTGCCCCACGCATAGTCATAAGATTAGGGTTTTAGAGAGTGGGAATAAAAATGTTTGGCTTTTGAATTTTAAGCAGTAGAAGCAGTCTGTGTTTTCTGGTCAGTTAGGTCATAGCTTTTCCTTTTCCAGTCACTGTAGTTCATGAGATAGGCTTGCTTCTTGCTGAGGAACGGTGTTACTGTTGGAAAAAGCCTTTGGGGATACCTGTTTGATTCTCAGGCCACAAGGGAAATCTTTTAAGTTCAGTTTCTGCTGCCTTCTTTGAACCCTCTTGAAAAACAAAATCTCCTGGCTGCTATGGAAAAAAGCAACTGTTCTCAAAGTAAATGTGGTTTTCAGTAGATGTTAGATGCTGCAAAATGTGATATGGATCAAGTCTCTAGATTACTCACGAAGCAGAAAATGAGGGAACATACAGATACCGTTTCTAGTTGGTCAATGGTAGGTATGCTCCCACCCTGGTAAATATGCTCCCAAGGAGGTCAGCAGATGATCATTAGAGCAGGTTAACAGGCTTTCCAAACTGGTTGCAGCAGCAACTCTATACTGACAGCCTAGATTCATCAGCATGCAAATAAATAACCAGGCAGAAATATCAGGCGTTGAAAAGGGATGGAAATCCTTGGTCTATTGGCTGTTGTTTATTTCTGGATCCCTTAAAGAAAGAGGAAGACTATGCATCTACTCTACAGGAGAGTTTTTCTTCCTCTGGAATTATCTTGCCGATTTTCACTTGTTTGTTTGTTGTTGCTTTTTGCATAGGAAAAGACCTGGTCATCTTTCATGGATTTGTCCTTATTCTTGTATCTACTCTGGTCAGTGGGTACTCTTAACAATAAAAAGACGATTTGAAAACAAATCTCTGGGTATTTTGCCTACAGGACAATGCAGACTTAACACCGAATTTCTAGTCAAATTGTAAGCATCAGTCATGGAAAAAAAAATATAAATAGTGGGAAAGTCTCACTTACAAGAAAGATGAGTAGAGCAGTCTTAGCATCACAGAAGGCCAAGAAGCAGCTGTAAAACTTTTTTGTGTTTGTCCTCTTCTTTCAAACACTTCGTGAAAAATGTTTAATGTATAGTGAGAAGTGCACTTACGGTTGAGACATTTTTATGTGTGTATATATGTATATGTACACACACAAGCACACACACATACAAATATGTATGTATATATGAGGTGACCTTTCTTACTCTCTGCTTTTATTTATTTAAGGTTTATTTTCTTATCCCCTTGAAACAGGTAGCTGCAAGAGCAGTAGAGCATTGGGATTTTGTTTGTTTCAGGGATGAGTTCCCATCCGCATTTCCTGATGCTTAGTAAGGAGTATGGTTATGGTGTCTGTCAGCAGTTGTTTACAGGGTGTCTCTTTCTTTTCTCTGTGTGGCTATCTGTTTGTAAAAACACTCCTAGGAACCTAATAATTCTGGAACCCTCTGGTCCTCTGTCAAATTTGAAAGTCGCTCTTAGGCTTAAAAATCCTTAGACTTAGATGTCTCAAATAGGAAAACAGTATAAATTCTGTTTCCTTAGGAAATTTTCCCGTGGGGAAAATACACAGTTCTGTGTTCTTCATGTGGATTCTCTCTCCAAAATAATGATCGCTTTGAACTTTAATATGTATTGGACAGATAATTAACGTTTTTCAGACTTCAGTGATGCTTCAGGCCAAACTGACTTCTGTGCATATCCAATCAGAGAGACGTGCAGTTAAGACTAGGCATCCCTAGCACACTACAACCATCCAGGTGCTCGTTTGTTGTCTTAGACTCAGCAAAAGCATATACTCAGCCTATGAGCTGTGTTATGTTACAGGCAGTATATGGAGGATGTACATCTTGCCTCTTACGGGAGCTGTTTAAAGCACCAGCAGAACTGTTACAATATTGAGTGTCTCTATGCATCTTTAACTGGTGTGTGGATAGTGGATTACTTCAAGAAGCTAAGGGGCATCTCTTTGAAAGCATGAGAAAAATCCTGTCTAGCCTGATCTTTCCTACCTCGAGCTTCTTTTGCCCATTTAAGGAATGGACAGACGTGCTTGAGTGAGTGGGAATCAAGATTTAAGTATAGTCTTTCAGAGCTGACTTGGTAGTAGAGCTGCAGTCAGCAGCATGGAATTTGACAGTCTAACTTCTTATTGTCTTTAGGATGAATACCCCTAATTTAGGCATCTGCAGACATGTTCAGGGTTCTTCAGTTTGGCATTTTCCATTGGCAACTTAAGCAGTAGTGACTTTGTATGTGGTTATCATTTCTGTACCCATTGTTTTATTCATCTCTATGTAATCATATGGTGATGATGTGTTTTCCTTTGTGTTTTTAAGATAAGTTGTTCTACGCTGTTCTTATTCTCCCCTGTGTTAGCAGGGTCATTCCAAAGACTGGCTAATATGTTTGGAAAAGATAGACTATGCCTTCTGTTTCCTTGTTTAGGGCCACAGATGTAAAGATCTCTCTGATCCAGGTCAAAAATAACTTATATTCATAGGAAAAAAGGAAATGTATGTATTGTAAATTATAAAATAAGGTTTGACTTGGATTTAATTTTATTTAAATATTCCATATTCAGTAGCACCTGAGGAAATGTAGACAGTTGGATTCTGAAAGCTTTCAAGCTGGTAATGGTAAAAAGAAAAATAAATTCCCAAGAGTAGCAGTATTGCAAAATGCAATGCTAATGCTACTGTTACAAGACTGTAGCAGCAACAGATTAGATCTCCACTTATTTATATCAACTGCTCTAATGTCCTTGGGGAGACAGGAAACAAGAAGAGCTCCATTGGAATGAGTGGGGAGCGCTAGTCCAAAGTCATTCTGCCAGATTCCTGATGATTGTTCGCTCTAAGTGTTTTATGTGTGCTTGAAGCTCAGACTGAATCTGTGTGTTCTCCAGCAGCAGACTCTAGCCACGCCTGAGAGTTTTCTTCCTTCTAAGGCAAACTTCTGAATCAGCAGCTTGTAGTCATCTGGAAGCCTTTTCCTGTCATTGTTGCTAACAGCTAGATGTAGAGGCTGATTCTTCCCTTATATATAAACTGCTTTTCTGGCTAATTTCGTGTTCATCTGAATATTTTGAATGTTCATTTCTGAGGTCCTGATCAGATACAGCAGGAAAAACACAGACAATGGAACAGGTGTTCTTAATATTGGTGTCTTCTCCCAGACATCTGAGCATCTGAACTCTTTACTCAGCGTCTGGTCTGATTCAGAATTCACCACTGCACTAGTTCTCTAGGTTATTCTCTAGTTGGGATTTGCCTTTTGGGAGTAGGGACAAGTTGGGGGAGAGTGCATGCTGTCTTAGCCGTTTACTTTTCTTTATGTAAGCCACATGTTTATGCCTCTCAGTTGCCCCTATGGTTATCTGGGCTTCTGCTCTTGAAGTAGGTTGGTAGAAGGTGCTTTGCTAGGAATTAGTTTTTGCACATCTGCTCCCTCCCTTAAAAGTTTACTCTGTTCCCTCAAGGATTTCAGCTGTGATGGCTTGGTGCACTTCATAGCAATTGTTCCTTTGAATTCTTTAGAAGTATGGACTTACTATTTCATTTTCTCTATCCTTACCTCCAGCACTCAACTAGTTTGGGAGGCTATTGGCCTACTGTCACATTAATAATGAATACGTTAAAACAGCTTCCCCCTCCCCCCCCCCGCCACAGAACGATCATGTAAATGTCAATCCTGTAAATGTCCTGGTAAGGTCAATCCAACTGTGCTCTCTATTAGCCTTGGTTCCCATCGTCTTACGCGGACAGTGCTAATTGGAATTTTGTTTATTTTTCAAATGTCAGGGAAGACGAGAGTTACTGGCTGCAACAGCTTGGTTGTCCGCTCTTTAAGCTTCAACTGATACAGTGTTCTTTAAGTAGCTGCATTCATGAATTTATGCTTCTGGACGTCTCTTGATCTCCAGCCAAAAAGCTGCGCTCTGTTATTCAGACCCCTATCAACTGATCTCACAGCATAGGACAAAAAGAACTCATTTGGGAATTTACTTCTATATTGTGAGAACAGCTGGAGACCATTTAGCCTAGAGATAACCTAACAGGTCAGGGAAGTGAAAAATAAAGCTGGCTGCTAAAACGGGTGCAGCAGAATGGCAGAGAATGGCACCAAATAGTTGGATATTCTATGGAATGTGGTATATTTTTAATAATCACTGGTGGAGCTAATTGTTGAAATATAAGTTTGAATTTACATAAGCTCATGACTCATAGCCCGTTGTTTAGAACATCAGGCTTGTGTAGATAACTCCTCAGTTAATGCTTTTGACATTTCTTGATGGCAGTCTCAATTGCAAGATTAGACCCATAACTTCCTCTTCAAAATCACAGCTGAGATCCTGAGCTGCGCTTTATTCTGTTACTAGACATAAATTGCAAAGGAGACACTTTATTCATTCTTACTCATTGGCCACAGTGTTCCAGAGAGAGTTAAGAGGCAAATTTATTTGGCTGGTGCAAATGTCATTGTAGGCAAGAGGAAGGTAACAAAATGAGGAACTTCCACAGTGCTTTTCAGTAGGTAGGAACTACTTTAAGTTACTCTTCCAATTTCTTGCCATTAAGCTGCTTTAAATAGACTTCCAAAATTGCAGGTAGCTGAATTTATGCAACCCTGTGTGCTGAACCAGTGCTGAACCACTGTTTATGCTTCTATATATGTGGCCTAAGTTTGTTTTCTCATTATAGTTTTTATGAAGCCATGATGTGTGATGTATTGGAAAGGTTTCAGATGGATTTTTTGTGACCCTTTCTCTCCCTTCGTGCCTCCTCCCCATTCCCCCAAGACGACTCTATTTTTTTTCTCTCTCTTTTTACTTTGGTAATCATAGAAAAAAAATAAATCAGAAGAGATCTCTGGAGGTATTTGGCCTGACTTCCTGCTCAGAGCAGGGCATTTTTAAGTCAGATCAGGTTGTTCAGGGAATTGTCCAGTTAAATTTTGGATTTCCAAGGGTGGAGATGCCTTGCCATCTCTGGGCACTCACTGCAGTACTTGTTACAGTGAACATTTTCTTCCTTTATGCTCAGTTGGAGTTTCCAACTTGTGAAAGTTGGAAACAAGTCAGAGTTGGTCACTCTGACTTGTGACCATTGCTTCTTGACCATTCACTGCATGCCTTTGAGAAGAGTCTGTCTCTGAACTTCCCCGTACTGCTTTAGGCAATGGAAGGCTGCAAATAGGGTCCATTCTGCCCGTTTGCTTTTTCTTCTCTAGGCTAAATGAAGCCTGTTCCCTTAGCCTTTCCTCACAGGTCATGTTGCTTCAGCCTTAGGGGTCCTCCTCCCGACTCTGTCCAGTTTATCAGTGTTTCTCTTTTGTTGGAGGGTCCCAAACTGGGCACAGTACTCCAGATGTGGCCTCACAAGTGCCTGATAGAGGGGAATAATCACTTGCCTTGCCCCTCTGCTTACGTTCTTGCTGCTGCAGTCCAGTTGTCTTTATTCTGCATTGCTGCTTTCTCCAAAGGCTGAGTATACTCTAGTCAGCAGCCTTTGCAGGTAGTACGTTCGTGCTCAATGAGCAGTGATATGCCAGACTTCCCAGACGGCTGGCTGCAGAGTCTTGTAGGATCTACAGTGTGTTCATGTGCAAATCAGTTTTTTAGCACTCTGAAGACTCTCAGAAACAGTTCCCTGCAGAGATGTAGTATGTTTTTTCCCTGTGGGTGTATGTGTAGATCTGGTGCAAGATTCCTCAAACCTGTCACTTCTGCGCTTATCATTGGTAGATTTGCTTGATTTATTACATCAAGTGGTAAAGTACTCTGTTATCAAGGGGTTGTTAGAACTTGTTTGTTTTAAAAGATGAATTATGGCCATAAATTTGAGATGCTGAACTTTTAAGCTGTTTTAAAAGTCTTCATTTATTTCCCCACCCCCATGTCTTAGGCAAACCAATTTCTTGTTCAACAACAAGCTTTGGTAATAAATGCCAATAATTGGCAATATTTTGATAACTTCAAGCAAGACTTTTTTTTTCCAAGTAACATTTTCTTGTATATCAAAACATGTTAGAGCTGCTTGCTTTCCTGTTGCTGAGAGGCTGCCTATATGAGCCCTAATTCGTGTAGGTTTGGCACAGATACTGAGCCTGCTGTGGGCTAACATTTACAAGCAGTCAAATGAAAGGGAAGCATATATTCCTGGCACCAGTCAGTCACTTTTGCTTTCTGGCTTGGGAAGGTGGGCTGTACAAGTGATGCAGAGCTAGTGTGCACAGCTTTTTAAAGGAACTGATGTTTGATCAGTGCTGCTTACCTGTCAGTAAATGAGCAGAATTGAATTTGTAACTGCTTACTCACATTCTACATCCTTAAAAATGAGATCTATACAGAGAAAAGAACGGGTGAATTGGGATAGTAGGGGAGCAGAGCAGAGAAGAGATTTTAGCAGTTGGTTAGCATATTTTTGTGGCTGGAAACATGCAAACCATGTAAGAATGTAATTAGCATAATGAACAGAATATATGCAAATTTATAGAAGCTTTCTCCATGCTGGTATATACTTTGTTTGTTTGTTTCTCAGTCTTGTGTTATTCCAGGATTTGTCTTTTCACTGCTTGATTTTACTTTACCTGATGAGTTAAAGTATCTCTGGAGAGTGAAAGACAAACTCCTTAAATTTGAGCCAGACAAAACAGAACTTATCTCCTTTCAAAGATTAAAAAAGGGACATACTTTTTCTCCTTTTCTTTTTTTCCCTCTCTTCTCTCTACCCTAAAATAAGAACAAAACAGTACTCTGACTACATTGATTGATTAGGCAGAAGCATTAAGTCAGTTGAAGATTGTATATTTACTCTGTTTACACCAGCTAACTGGAAGTAGAATCTGCCCTTGGTTCCACTAGTGTCGTATCATCTCTAATTCTGGGCGAGAAAGAAATGACGTGGAGTTCAATTTATTGGAGAAGAGAGACTCGGGACAAGGCACAGTTTGTGTCCTCTTGTAAATGAACAGTGTAAACTTTTTACCTTGTCAAATGTCACCTGTCATTCCAAAGCATGTCTGCAGTATATTAAGTAAGGCTACTTCAAATTGTGTTCTGCCTGAGCGGTTGTACAACAAAGAGCTTGTTTGTCCTTCATCCGCTGTTGGGAAAGGGCAGCTCTCCATCTTTCCAGAGTAACCGTAAGCAGGAAAAAAAACGAACAGTGTGATAAAACTGGTGTTTGGAACAGTTCCTGAGACTTGCTGGCACAGTATATTTAACTTTGGTTTTATTCAAGATTATCCTTTAAGAGTGACAGACTTTTAATGGTCTTCAGGAGACTGCTGTGAGCTATAGATGATGTACTTATGTGTTAGGGATATGCCAGCTCCCTCATTAGTTACATGTTTTAAGAAGTTTCCCTTGGTAGTCCAGGAGGAGAGAAAAAGGCCAGAGTTCCTGGCAGCTAGATCTGAGTTTGATCTGGACTCATATGCATTAAAGCCAGTTATACGCTGCAGCCTTATTCAGCAAACAAAACATATACTGTAGGCAGTAGGCGTTAGCTATATGAAGCATACTTTTGAACTCTGGTCATCTTACGTACTGGCAGCATGTTTTTGCTGGTACTTTGTTCCTATTTAAGGATAAGTTGATTAGTGAGGTGCATAGAAACAGCTGAATTACCTTGTTTCTCTTTTTTGTTTGGAGGAAGTAGCTCAACAACAAAACAAAATTCAGGTGGTACCTTGTGGTAACCTGTTTTTATTTTTATTTCTAACAGTACATCCTTTCGGGCTCTGATGACTTCAATTTGTATATGTGGAGAATTCCTCCAGATCCAGAAGCAGGTAAGTTTGTTTTTTTAATTTAGAGTCTGAAAAATACTAGTTTGTGTGTAGTTTTTTAAAGAAATGGCTGTGCTCGCTCAGTGTTATGATGAAAGCTGGATGGGGAGAGTTCACAAATGCTTGATCCAGTCTCTGGATAGCAATGAAGAATGCTTTTAAAATTTTTCATTGTGACTTTATTTTTTTTTTCTCTTATAATGACCATTTAAAACTTCTAGCCTTCAGTGTAAAGGCTTGTTTTCTGCAGTACAGCCCTCTTCCTTTCTTCCTATCCCCAAACCCTCCTAGACGGAGCAGCTTTGCTCTTGCGCTTCCTGCACACTATCAGCTGGTGGGCAGGACCTCTTTTGACTCACTTCTCACCCTTCCTCGTGCTGGAGCCGAGAATCTATGCAAGTCACATTAGCTCAACTCTGTGTGGAAGCTTAGGAGAAGGAGATTAGAGTAAAGAAAAGCAGCAGTGTGGTTTGTAAGAGTAGAGTTGCAGTAGGCACAATTGGTCGGTGCCTGAATTGGTATTTTCTAATACCTTATAGGGGCTGGCAATACTGCAACTTTCACTGCTACTCCTGTAACCTTAGCATGTCTCTTCTGTGAAACAAATCATCAGCACGTGTCTTCTGTTGAAACAAATCACTGTGTTGCTTTGGAAGGGTGTTGAATCTTCATCAAAGTACTTAAGATTTTATGAAAATCTACTATTGTTGCAATTAGTAATGATTCTCCTAGATTAAACTGTATGTTTTAGTGGTATTAAATACAATTAGGGATCTGCAATGGTCTCAGATGCTCTAGCAGTACTGAGAGCAGGTTACAAGCTGCGTTAAAGGTAAAGTGAAAAGTTCTTCTTTTATTTTGAAACTTTTTAATCACAATGTGTCACTATAATCCACAGCTAAGAGGGTGAGTAGTTCATAAAAGAGCTGGTTAGCTGAAGAATTTTGAGGGAAGTGTCACTCCAATTTTGATTTCATTATTTAAGGAACATTTGATGTTGCACTCAAGTAACCTTGATATGCCAGTAGCTTGGCCTTCTGGAGGGTGGTGGTGGTGTTGGGGGAGGAGGGGATTACAGAGGCTCTGCTTCCACCTTTTCTTTTAATTTGTATGAATTCCTTTGTCATCTGACATTGTTTTATTACTTACATGTTTTCCTTTTATTTAAAATAACTTTTTCAAACATTTGTAACCTTTATTTACCTGTAAAATTTTGTTTGTGGACTGTGGATTTACGTTTTATATGTTACTATACTTCTCTTGACTCCATTTGTAAACTATGCATTTGAGCATTGGTGTTTTTTGTGGTTGTGATGCTCTTGAGAACTAAGAGCTACCACCTCTCTGTTCAGTTGTGCCTTTATTCTAGGCAGCTGCGGATGTCAAACGTTTATCTGAGACTTTTGCATAAAGAGTGATAAATGGAATTACCGTAAAACAATGACCTGTGCATTTTGGTCCGCTTGCTTTGTTTCTGCCTCTTGTAACTCAAGGAAGTGTGTCAGCAAACTTGCAACATTTCTGTTGCAAAATTAATTACTTAATATCAATTGCTATCTTTAGTTGCTTAAGGGATCAGAAGATCTTGAAGTAGGAACAGTTTATGTCTTAGTCTTTTGTAACTTGAGCAGTTCTCTTACTCAAAGATCTTAGTAAAGCTCAGAGCTTTGTCTGCTACACTGCTGTTCTGGCTTCTGTGTCAAATAACTTATCAGCCATTCAAATCACCTGCGATTGGTTTACTGAAACTACTCTTCTTCATTCAACTCTTCTTTCCCCCAGAAGGGATAGGCTTGTTTTGAATGTGATAAAACATCCTGTCTTAAATCTGATCCTGTGGTTCAGAACAATTGTTTGGCTAGAGTGTTTGCTGTGCTTAATTTGTGGAGAGAGACTCTTGCTGTTGGGATATGGAGAGCTTTGAAACCTCTTGCTTTTATGGAAAACTCTTTATCCTCATGTTCTCGCTTAAAATAGGAGTGTCTTTGGGTCTGTGATCTGAGGGTGTGGAATGTGATCTTTCATTTAAATATTGTACAAACTAAAGTTAGACAGGATGATGTAATGTCCTGTACTGTTGGTTGGTATTTTAAATAAAAATATGACTCTAGCTGATTTCTATCTTTCTAGTTGAATTGAGACATTGTGTTGCTATAAATATTTATGGTACAACTCCCTTAAATTATATTAGTTGTTTGTAAATAGCATTTTTTTTTTTTTTTTGCAAGTATAAAGCTCTTTTACAGAACTGCATCCTTAAAGACAGCTCTGAACAGATTCATTTGATTGTGTCCAGGTACAGCAAGAAGTAGCTATATAATTGTTAAAAACATTACTACATGAAAGAGAAAGAAAAGCAGTGAAGAGCACACACCAGTCAGACAACTGCAAATGAGTTTCATGTGGGAGGAATGTAGTTGATGTTTTGCCAGGAAAATTGAACAAATTCTGCTTGTTTTCTTTCTTTTTCTTGCCCCCCCCTTTCGTTCTTTCTTTCTTTCTTTCAAATAATCATAGTTTAGAGGTGTCTTCCTGGCAGGTTGCATTGAGTCATTCCCTCTCTGCTGGAAACTCCTCTAGTGGTTTTGTTCAGCCCAGTTAGTGTGTGAGATGTACTGAGGTGGGGAAAAAGAAAGAAAAAAGTATTTTTTAGGGAGCTATTCTACTGAAGAGTCTTACTGACAAGTTTGGATTGTTCTGAATCGAGCAGACTTCTTGTGCTGGGAAGGAGGTTGAAACAACTGTGTGAGGGTGTTGAAACAACTTTTTTCCTTTCTTGAGGATAGAATAATTTGCTCATTTTTTCCCCTTTATCTCCCTCCAAGTACTACCCATTTTTCCACTATTCTTCAGAAGTAATTGCCAATTGATGGTGAATTTGTTAGCCAATTTCTTCTTTAAAGCACATATTCCAGTTCTGTTCAGAGACAGTTTGTAGTAAAACTAACACATTATTTTGGTAGATGAAAACCAGCCCCAAGTTTCCACAGCTCTCATCATACTCCAAGGCAAGTTAAAAGTGAGAAGAGACATAAGCCCTATGTGACCTGCCCAGTTAGGCTGTTAAATACTGGCTCAAGTGCTTCTGCTGTTTAAACCTAACTCCTATAAACATGGTTTCTTAGCTAGTAAAGAATTCTAGTTCAAGACAGAACCTGACAGGTCTTGTGGAGTAATAGAGGGCTTAATAGACCAAATGTTTTGCAAAGTGGAGTTTACATTCCTCACCCACAACTCTGACTCATCTTTGCAGCTCAGAGCTTGTCTTTTTTGCTTTTTAAGTATTGCTCAAAGATACCATGTGAGGGGCAAGATATTTATTTGTGACTGAGAAGACAGTTGGAGATGCTTCAGTTTAGTTGTGCAGGCTGTCACCAGACTTCTGGAAACTTGAGTAAATCAAAACAGCAAGCTACATTTCAAAACCTCTTTTTAATTCTGTCTCTGACTAACTACTGGCCAGAAAGGGCCTGTCATTGTGGTCCAGTTACTAAACCAATTGCATAAATTTTCAGCAGAACAACTGTATGTAATTTTTCTTTCCTTTTTTCCTTTGGCCATTGTAAATGCAGAACATCTCTTTTGGCTGAAGAATTGAGCAGCAAAGTTTTTAACCCTATTCAAATGTTATGATCTCATTGAAGACAGCTTGTGGCTTAAGCTCTCAAAGTTCCAGGCTGATGAGTAAAGCTGAATAATAGATAATTAGGTGCTTCTTAATGTCTTTGGTTTGTTTGTTTATATATATTATATATACACACACGTGTATAGAAATAAAAATGAGCTTTTAGGGGGTAAACCATGTAGCTCAGTGACTTCATTTTCCTGAGGAAATTACTAAATTATTTTACTTTCAGGATGGTAGCTTCTCTTCAGGTCAGTGTTAACCACAATGTGCTGTTGGACAGTTATTGAACAATTATGACAAGTAAGTGGTGGGACAGTGTGGAAGGGGTTCTTGTATCCAGTGGAATTTAGACTGATATGTGCCATGTGAACTTTAGCAGCAGAAATGTGTGGAGTGCTGTGGAAATGTCCTGGTTAGAGGGCATCTACCAAAAGGGGACAGTGGTAAGGTGAACATTTAGTATTGCCATAGACAAGTGGAAGATTCAGCACCCATGGGTGTTTCTCTCACCCACCTTAACATCTTTAATGTCTTCTAACAGTACTGGAAAGCAGAAGATAGCAGTAGGCACTGGGAGAAGCTGGAGAAACTTCAGTCTCTTCTACTGCCCTTCTAATTGCACCAAATTTTCTCTCCTTCTACTATTTTGAAGATGTTGACACCTGACAATACAAACTTATATTATGCCCATTGCTGTAAATGTGCAGGCAAGCAGTTTTCACACATCTAAATTGAAAAAACAGCCAGTAATTGTGTGATAATTTCACATATTTTATTCCTTTGACATTCAGAAAGCGTATTTGTCATTGGTAGGTTGCATGGTTCCAGTAACGTTGTCTATACCATGGAGAACTATGCAGTTAAAATACCAGAGAAGTCACTTGCCTCCAACCAGAAGAGAAGACAGAGTGGAAAGGGTGTGTCAAAATTTTATTTCTGTAGTAACTTTGTCCTAGCTTTCCTGGAGTTGTTTAGCTCTATGAGTGATAACACAGTGAGAGGGTTAATATAGATAGGGCAAAGATACATAATGCAGGTGTTTAGCAACAACAAAAGAAGGGAGAAAATATATACAGAAATGGATGCTGGCCATTATCCAAGCAAAGCAGATTTTTAGGATACGTTTGCTTGAGTGTAAATGTTTTTGTATCATTTGTAATACAGGCTTTGTTCTCTTTTGCTACATGGTTACAGTAGATTGGAAGTGTGCATTCATTTGGTTAACCTAACCTGAGAGGTGGTAACGTCCTCAGGTGTGTTCTTTTGTATCTTGAGACCTCTGTACCTAGTCTAGTCTTACAGGAGCTTCCATGGTCTTGCTTGACAAGTGAGGGGAGATTAATAAGACGATACTATAAGACAGATAGTACGGGAATCAGATCCAGTGGTGCTGAATGAGCTTCCTTCGTAGCATAACTGCTTTCGCAGAGGTCGCCTTTCCCTAGAGGCTAGGAAGTGATTCTCTTAAGTGTTGCCTCAGTGGAGGCTTAAACTGTGGAAACACTCTGATTACCTTAATAAAGAGTGCTAAACTAGTTCACTTATAATAGAGCTTGCTTAAAACGCCTCAAAAGGGAGAAGCAAAAATTTTTGTCAGCCAATTACTCAGTGTAGCTATTCGGTTGTGTTAATCTAATATCTTTTGACAAGCATGTTAATGTTGCTTACTGTGAATATGCTCGGTCATGGAGTTACTGACCATGTTTGGTGGATTGATTTTTATCCTTTACAATGCCAGATACATACAGCACTATCTTCCTTAAAAGATGTTCAGATGTGACACCATGTAACGTACTTTTGTGGCCAAACTGAAGAGTCTTGAGACTCTGATACTGATGTCAGCATTGTGTAACATTTGTGGGCTATTGTGGAAAAATAGTTGGCTACTGCAGATGTCGTTGGGGAACAGTTTTGACTTTCATCTGGCAAGACTACAGTAAAGCATTTCTTGGTGATATTTTGCTCCTATGGGAGAACTGGGGAGTGGCTTTACCAAAAACTGACAACTTTCTGCATACTCCTTAAAAGTTTTAATCCAGAATTTTTCCTTTGACTCTTGGAATCTGTCCAGAGCTACAAGACCACTCCATGCACAGGCTAGTCAAAGCAGGTGATTGCCTACAAGAGCAGGTTGGCTGAGGCAGGTGCTGACACCAGTCTCCAGCCCAGTGTTCCCTGTGTTTATGCTAAAGCTCTGCAGGGCCAGGCTGATCCCTGCTGCTGGCATGGGAGGCGGTGGGTGGGTTGGAAGATGGCAAAGGAGATACTCTGCAGCTAGAATAGGAGCTAATTTCTGGAGAGGGACATCCTCCATTCTATTTTGCCAGAAGTGGCAGAAATACCAAACCTGGCTTTCCTGGTGCCTACTCCAGGTCTAAATGTGACCTGGATTATTATTCATGAAAACTAAACGAATTTTAAATTAACTTTCTACTATAGTGCCAAGTGCTGTAGTCAAATGGTGTGCTGTGGCACACTGGCAGCAGCTGTGAACATCTGGTTCTTCTCAGGAGTTTTCAGCACTTTGAGTAAATCACAAGGCTTGTATGAAGTTAAGCATCAGTCTGTGGAATGTCTTTCTACCTTATATGAGCAACCAGTGGGACTTCTTTTTCAGAGTCCTAGATAGAAAAAAAAATTTTTTTTTATGAGGTCATTTAATTCCTTTGTTATGGAGCCAGTGGAGGATTATTCCTTACCACAGTAAGTTCTCTAGTGCTTTGACAATTTTTAAATGTTTTGAGTAATGTGGCTTCTGTTACTTTAGAGACTGTCCAAGATTCTTATAGGTTTTCTGCATGAGAGTAGTTTTCCTAATAATCTATCACTTTTCTTCCCTCACCAAATAATTCATTCTTTTTTAAACAGCATTGCTGCATATTGTGGGTGGGTATTACATATTCTACATGGGTAGTCAGATAGCTTTGGGTCCAAGTATATCACTCGCCTTCCTTGTGTTTTAATAGCCTTTTTTAATGTGTTGGTGTGTGCCTTCAGGTATGTTCTCAGTATGTGAATGATCAGTCTCTTTGCAGAAATATTTGCAAACCTGCATAATGAAAGTGGATTTTATTAGCATAATATTTAAAACAAAATAATAACACAAGCCAAAGTGTATTCGCTCTGGCAATTTACTAGACTTCTATTACTTCAAAGCATTGTAATATCACTTCCTTCTATCTGTATCAAAGCTGGTAGATATGTCCTGTGTTGCCATGGTATTCTTGCCAAACATTGTGTGCCTGTAGAGGAAATATCTTCTTTTTAAAAAGAACACTTAAGATTTAGTCTTTGGTATGGTTTTCATTCCAGCTGGTCAAATATTGTAGCAGGGTATTATTTTGAAAATTTTTTAAAACTCTATTACTCTTCTTCAGAGCATTTAGTTGTAGGGAGTAGAAAAAGAGGTATTTTCCTGACATTTCACTTCATGTATCAAATACAAGTGGACCAAAAAACATTAACCAGAACAGCCAGAACACTATTACTGTTACTCAGAACTGACTTTAAGCTAGCAATATTTGGAAAACATTGCAAAATTCAGCTAGTTTATTTCCGTTACCTCCTTCTGCTGCTTAGTGGTTAGAAAGTTAGAAACCTTTTAAAATCTCCCTAATCAGCTGCTTAAGATGGTTTGTTTTGATTTTGTTTTCCTTTTTTTTAATAGTAAGCTATATGTAAACTAAGTCCTTGGCCTCTGCATAAGGAGTGCTTTTACGTACATATCGAGCTATTCAAGGCTATAAAACCTGTCATCCTAAGCCAGTTGCCGGAGTTGTCATGCCACTAAACTAAAGAGCAAACAAATGCCTACTCCCCCACCACCACCACCAAAAAGCAAAATTGGAGTTTTGTTGGGATAGCAAAGGTCATTCTGGCAAAACAATACAAATAAATATCGCAGTTTAAGTGAAGGGAAAAAAAACATAGAATGAGAGATGGTATCAGGAATTCAAGCTATTGATTGCCAGACTTCAGCTTAATATAGATACACTTTTTTATTTTTTTTGCCAGCAGACAAGAGCAAGCTCAAGTCATACTATGAGATGGCTAGAAGCTATATGGCTACAGTTAAGCCACTACTGAGCCTGGCCTGCTGAGGCCTACTGAGAGACTTGAGGGGTTCCAGACACATCTGGACACAAACATCTGCCTGGCATGTAGATACTCACATAATACAAGATACCAACTTTGCTGGGCTGCTATGAAGTGAAAGATGGAAGGATAAGGATGTAGAAGAAAACTCTTCATTAAATGTAGATTTAGAGGCGTCGCTTAGCTCATAGGAGTTGACATGGAGTCCTCTAGAAATGAGGTTCTGGGGCAGTCTCTTAATTCTGACATAGAGGTTAATAGGGTAGTGTTGGAGTTGACACTTCTTATATTTAAAAGCTTAAAACCTCACATACTTCTAGAAAAAGCTGTCTGTTAAGCCTTGTGATTGCAGTAATTCCTTTGTAGGGGATGACTTCTGTAATTGGTCATTTGGCTGTTTTAGAAGGCTTGATGGGGAAGGTCACCTTCACTCTAAAAGCAGTAGTTAACAGCTTAAAAGAAGCTTTAATTTAGGAAATTTAGTATTAAAGCAGAAATCTTCGGAGTTCCTATACACTGTCTGAATTTGAATACGGCCTAAGTAGAGTTGTTCTGTAGATGTGGTGTGATGTGTACGCCACTGTTTTATCCGGTGTTCTTAATATGTTTATGAAACATACAAAGTTTCAGGAAAAAAGTTTTGGCAAGTAACTACTGTCACTGTTTCATGAGGGAAATAATCATGGATTAATTCACATTGCTTACAGTCCCGCAAGAAGCCAGGGACTGACTTGGAAGCTCAATCTAAGTTACTAGTGTCCTAGGCTTGTATTTCATCTGCATTAGAATGTTTCTTTGCTCATTGTCTCCAACTTCTGACTCTATGAGTGTTTTGTAGTGCATATCTCTTGTGTTATACTGAAATTGGGCAGCTAGAGTCTATGGATAGTTAAAACTCGGTTTTAGGCATTACTTACAGCCTTGGAAACACTTCTTAAGTAAATTGTCTCTTCACTCCTGAGGCCGTTTTCCTGGAATGTTTGTCTGCTTCGCCAAGATAAGTGCTTTGAGAACTGGACTTGATGTAACCATCTACAGTTGGCTAGATGCGTGGAACTAGACTGACAACTGTGATTTGGCTGGAAGGAATGCTGTGGGAGTAGGGCAGCTTGCCATGAGCCACAAATGTGGTCATGATTGTCTAGCAGGGTGAGCAGAATGATAAGGCATGAGGAATCCCATAAAATGGGAAAGAAAATCTGAAGGTCTCAATTTGACATTTCATGAACTTGCTCTCCAGTCAGTTACTTCTCAGTCAACTTTGCTTACACAAGTAAAATCTTGCTGGAATGGCTGAACACTGAACTTGCCTCCTAACCTTTCCAGAAAATACAGATGTGCCCAAATAAGAGAACTGTGCCAAGTAGCTCAGCCTCAGTGCAGTTTTTAATGATCACATTACCAGATGCAATATGTAGCTCTTTCTGTCCCAAAGTGCCATAAAGACTGCATTTGTGGTCGGCAAACACTTATCTCTGCAAACAGAACTCTTCTGAGAAGCTGTAGAGATCTGTTCGTAGATAGGTATGGGCTTTATAGGGAAGGGTTATCAGTTAGATATTTAGAGTGTAAATACGATGAATAGAAGGGGTGGAATATTTCCTCTAAGAGAAGTGAACGTAGGCTACAGTTCTTTGCTGTTTGTTTAACCTAACAAATAGAAGATGATGTAGAGTTATAGGGGAACTATATGACTTTCTGTTTTAGAAGATGGATTTTTCAACATTGAGTTTAGGTTCAGCCTGCAGCTATTTTAGCAGGAAAAAAACTGTGGAGGACAAAGAAGGATAGCAAACATTTTCTGCGGGAAGAAGTAATTACAAAGCTTTACGTATACATATAACTTTACATATACATAAAGTCTATTTGTTTATTGTTAACATGACCATAAGCACAGAGGTTAATGAAATGATGTTACCTTTCTATAAGATGTAACCTTTGTGGTTGTAAATGTAAAGACTGTTCTCCTTTAAAGCTATTTTCAGTTTATACTTCCCTTTTTTTAAAAGAGGTCTTGGCTTCTTTCACTTGCAATGTTAATCCTAGCACATTCATTAACTCTTGTTTATTCAGATAATCAAGTGTGCCTTCCAACAAATTCATCATTTTATTTGTGTGAATAATACAGTATACGTTTACTGTGTGACAATTTCTTGCCATTTATATAACTTGACAAACAGAAGGTGGTTTAGGCAAGTAGAGGTGTATAGACCTAAGGGGTTTGAGTTTTTTGTTGTTGTTGTTGGTTTAAAAAAAAAAAAAAAAAGTCAGTGACCAAGCAGAGTTCTTCTCTGGTTTCTGAGTTTTACAGTTACCACCAAAGCAATCCACTTCAACTAATTCTCTACTGTATGAAGAATGATAAAACTACTGATCAGTTGTGTTATTTCAGGGCCCTCTTTACATCTGATCTACAGAAATGCAGGTTGTTAGAAATGCAAGTTGTTGGCCTAGAGAAAGCTGCCATAAGTCTGGCTGTAATATAGTAGCTCAGACTAGTAGCTCTGAAGATCAGCTCCCTTAGATTCCTACCATAGGATCAATTGTGACAGTAAAGGAATGCTGATAACAGAGGGTATAAAAATTTGACCTCTATATTTAGCTTTGCTTCAAATTTGCAAACTGTAACTGGTGTTACGCCTTAAGCCTTCTGGTTTCAATTGTGCTTCCATTAAAGGTTTATGTTGTTGTTATTCATATACTTGTCATATTGAGTCAAAAGCCTTGTTTGTTTAGATAGTTGAACTAGAGCTTGCCTCCAAGTCCTAATTTGCAGGAAGGATGCTCTTCATCAGACTTGCAGCTTTTCAAAGGACTTTGCTCATAAAATCAGAATTCTGCAGCCAACACGGGCCTTTGAAATATTGCAGAAAAAAGTTGAAGTGCATTGTCAAATATGACTTTAAATTATGATTAATGACAGGCATATGAAAATTTAATTATTCATTTGTGTGTACTTTCTTTTTATTTTCTAGGTGGCATTGGCAGGGTTGTCAACGGTGCTTTTATGGTATTGAAAGGTCATCGGTCAATTGTAAACCAAGTCCGATTTAATCCTCATACTTATATGATCTGTTCTTCTGGCGTTGAAAAGATTATAAAGGTAAGATTAATTATAAGAAAATGTATTATTTCAGTATTTAAGGAAGAAGCACTTTCTTTTGCTCTGGATTGTTCTTTTTCATGCCCATCCTTTCAGCTCATTTTATTTTCTTGTAATCTCGTAAGACTTCTGATACTTCGGGCTAAAATGTAATAAAATTCTCTTTGAACAGTATATTTGAGCATTAGCCTATCCTGACCTAGCTGAATTTGACCCCAAAATTGCTTCATGTGCCTTTGTATAATTTTTACTTCTAAGTACACACTTCTGCTTTGGAACAGTTTAACATAACTTTCTGCGGCTTCCAAAGGAAAGAGGACTCCTACTGCTTTCCATTGTCTGTCTTTCTGAATCCTATGCTAATTTACACTATTTTTAGAAAGTTTGGGCCTCCTTATGTGTATTGCAAAGAGAAGACAAATTTTGTTAGATTCTTAAACTTCCTTTCCTTATGGAAAGACAGTTTTGTGGGAGTGAGACAAACTTTTTTGTTTCTAACAGAGAGAGAACAGAGGGACAGGGGAGTCTGTGTGCTATGCTAATGCATTTTTGCATTGCTGTAGAAATTTTGCTATAATTTAGGTCCAATAACAAGAGAAAAGAAAATAGAACAATTTTATTTTTAAGTAAGAGGAAGAGAACTGATGCTGCTTCTAACCATTTATTGAATGGCTTTGTAAGAGTCTTGCCTGCAAATGGCCATAATTAGGGTCATTTGAGTATAGGTAAATAGGCTTTTAGTCAACTTCAAGTTGACTGAATGAACTTTTCCTGCCAAGGAATATTTTAATAGACTGTAACTTAGGGACAAGAACTGGCCCAAATTCCTCGGACCATGGCCCAATGCCTAACTGCATCATTTGCGTTACAGCTACTCACAGCTTTTGGGATCTGATCCTGCTTCAACTTTCCTTCTACGCTCTCTTCCACTAGTACTGCAATTTGTTTTTCCACTTTTTCCTTCATCTGTGTCCCTCTGACAGGTTTTATACAAATAGTTTGGTCACAAAATCTATTAAATACAGGCCTTGAACAAAAGTGCGTTGAGTAGTCTTAGCAGCTCATTGATTTCTGAATTTTAAATTAGTCAGTCTGCCCCTGTTTAAAAGCAGTTTTGCTAGAGGAATTTCTTTTGCTTTGGGACCTTAATTCATGCAGTCTGAAGTCTCACTTTTGGATTTTGGATCTGCTGACCCTTCACCCTGCGAGTCCCTCCTGCATGAGTGTGCTTTGACTGTTGGATTAGCATTGGTATAAACATTCCCTGTGCTGCTTTTGTGTACTTCCCCCCCCCAAGTGATTAAAAGGCTAGTTTGATTAAGCGTCGAGTCACAGGTTGTGTAACTCTTTCAAAGACAGCTGTGCTTGAATGCGTCTTTAAGAGAGAGCCTGTTGTTTCACGGTATGTGCAGGGAACTGGCTTAGCTGCTTTGAAGCAACTGATTTCCCCAAACACTGCAAGCTGGAAGCAAATCAAGGGAAGTGTTCTACGTATGAAGTTTATTAGCAAGACAGAACTTCTTACTCTTTGGTTGTGTGTCAGTCTTGCTCAGCTTGTAATGCGCCTTGTTTGGGGATCAGGTTGTCTTAAAAGTTCAAGTATCATATCTAGTCTGGTTTGTGTGATTCTTTTAGTGAATGGCAGTTTCTAGGTGACCATGTGGTGATGGTTTCTTTTTCAATCCAGCTATTTCTACAGATATCTTTGCAAAAAGATAGGCTGGAGGCTAGCAACAGCCAGTAGCAGTAAGGGAAAAACGGAAGGAAACAACCCAACAGTTCTGAGAGCCTCTGGAACGTACCTAATGCAAAGAGGAAAGAACAGCCTGAGGAGAGCGTCTTGAACAAGCAGAGGAAAATGTGCCCAGATTGAAGAGCTAAGGAGACCATTAGAGTGGTAAACATAGGGATAAAGACAGTGGTGGCTGGCAGGAAAGCCTAGGCAGGGGAGTGGCAGATAGAACAGATGGGAGAGAAAGCTTGAAAACCAGCAGGAAGATGGCTATTTACTGCATTTAAAATAGCTCAGAACACAAGTTCTTCCTGGCTGTCTTTCATGTCAAGCATGTTTGATATGCTTGCCTGGAGAAGTTCAGCTGAAAATCCTTACAGCCATAAATAAAAACTATAGTTGGTTTTTTTTTAATTGGATCCTTAAGCCTCCTTCCTTCCACTGTCCTTCAAGTATCTTCTTAAAAAAAAAGTTATGAAATTAAATCATAAAAGATAAATTCATAGTGGTTGGTTGATATTCCATTCCCTCAGTTGTAGAAAAACTGTGATGAATTAAAAATGTGGATGCAAGCAGTTTTTTCTGAGCTCTCATTTTTAGTCTAGCTGGCCTAAATTTAGTACTTGTAAAAGCGAGGAACTGATAGCACTAGCATCTAGGCATGATACAGACAAGCCAATCAAGAATCCCACGTGCTTCTGCTGACACACTTGCTATTTTAATGCTGATTCCAAATGAGATAAAAATTCATTTTAGGCCTAACTCTGCTGAAATAAGCAGCGCTCACAAGGATGACTTTGACCTTTGTGGCTTTTTTTCTTTTATTTTGTTTTAAGGAATCTGAAAGAATATAACTCAATAACTCAGTGGTTTATGCTTCAATTTCTATGAGTTACAATGGTGAAACTACAATGATTAAGTTGTTGAGGGTTGGATTTCTTTGGGGGGTTAATATTTAAGTGAGAGGCTTCAGAAAACCAAAATAAGACTTAACAAGCTCATTAATACAACATACGTGAAGCCTCTACTCCAGACAGTGTGAATGCACATGAATTGCTCATTGCTCTCCATTTCAGAAACCTGAACCTCAGAAGGGTCATATTGAAAAGTACAGCTGTGAACTAAAATTACCACTTTGCAGCAAACGCTCACCACTAGGGCTAAGCAAAATAAAATAGAAAAATACCCCTTTCTTCTCAGTTAAGTGTGTAAGACATTAGGGTGTGCTGTCAAGAAAAGGGAATTGCATTGCAAAAGAAGCAAATGAGGCTTTCCTTCTAATGCGTGGGACTCAAAGGAGGGCCACAGGGAATTACACAGTTAGATAGTTTCAGAAAAGGTGAACTGGAGCCGAGCACATAAAGATTTTTAGAATGAAGACTCCTTTGTACTGGACTGGATCTTAAGGCAAAGATAATACTTTTTGTTTGGTTGGTTTGGGTTTTTTTTGTTTGGTTTGGTTTTCCTTTTTTTTTTTTTTTCTTTTTTTTTGAGGATGGCTGTTGTAGGACCTGTTTGAAAATCATCAGTGTATCAAAGAGAGCAAAGTCTATTTGCCCTTGTTGCTATGGTGACAGATTAATGTTGTAGCTAGTTGCCTCTGCCTTAACAGATAATCTAATACAGCTGGTTCCAGTTACTGCTACACTAAAGGCATGACTACTTTTTTGGTTTACATTTTGAAGTTTTGATACCATGTAGTACAAGCAATTCAGCAATGCCCTTTGCTGAAGTGGATAGAGAAGCATTTTGTACTCTTCCTTTCCATTGTTCTATTTTTATATGCAAACTTGGGGCATCAGTGACTAATATCCAGTTCCTTAGTCCTCTGACGGAGAAAACTTCTTATTATCCTTCAATAGGATGATCTGCCAGCTTATTTTCTCCATTTTGCTCACATTCTTTCCTGACATAGCATCAGTCAGATGACCAAAAAAAAAAGGGGAAAGAAAGAAAGAAAAGAAAAGGCAGTCCGTTTAGGAAGAAAGCCATTTCAGATGTCACAGAAACGATTCTGGCCTAATTGCTACTAGTTTAAAGACTTTCCAGTTTTGCCAAGGAAAAGATTCTTGGTCTGATTTCCTCCCCCTGCTCTGGGGCCCTGGTGTGCCTTCACACTCCCCAGCAAAAAGTAGAGATATTGATCTCCAGTGCCATCTGATCCTGTACAAACAGGTGTTCATGGGAATAAATCCTTAAGTTCCCCTGGTTCACCTTTTTATTTACTCCTTGTCTATGAGCAAATGCATCTTGGTGGAAGAGTCCCGCTGTGAACTCTTTTCAGTTATCTCTTGAATATTTCGCACTAGTTAATTTTTTTGAGGTGCTTGCAGGGTAAGCAAAAAAGCTTTGGGTAGAAATAGCAGCAAGGATGCAGAATCTCTCAGCACTTACTTAATATACTTCTTTAGATGACTTCTTCATAAATAAACCTTTTCCAAAGTGACTTCAGAGCAACCTCCTTCTCCTGAACTTATGCTAGTTCATACTAAGTCTAAATGTGTTCTAATTTTCTTGAAAAAGTCTTAGCAAAATCCAGGAGCTAACTTGCAATGATGCTACATGTCTGAGAATACTTGAAACTTGTTCTCCTCTTAAAAGTAAATACTGCCTAGGCAACGTTGCACCTGAAAGAAATTCAGGAATCTGTCTTTGAAATGAAGACAAGAGAAACATAAGAAAGGTGTTACCACAAGTAGAAGGCAAAAACAGCAAGTTACCATGATGAGAAAGCTTTCTGTGCAGTCTGGAAACCAACAGTACTTGTTAGGAAAACTCTACACTCAAGATGCAAAAATATATAGATGGCAAAACATGTTCAGAGCAACAGTTTAATTAAAATCTAATGAGCAGGCAAATGCTACTAGAATCTAACTACCTAAGGAAGGGGCATGAAAGCATGCTTGTCCAAGCAAACAGCCTAGTTCCTGTGACATACACTAAGCATGAAGCATATCCAAGAAGGTATATGCTTGCCAAATGCAAGGAGGTCTACTTGCTGAAATACTCAATAGTGTGACAAAGCAGGGAAAAGATCTGATAAAACCACTGATAAATCCACATACACAGAGAGGAGACTCTTTCCTACCTTGTCTTTGGGAAAGTGGATCATGGGATCATTAGAGGATGAAGTGATGCTCTTTTTGTTCTCTTGAACAGTTCAAAAAATATGCCAAGTGTGGTTGATGGAAGTCTAAGCATACTGAGCTTAGCAACACCTGCTCTCGGGCTGCAGTCTTTTTATCCAAGCCTGGTATTTCTCCCCTGAACTACGTTTCTAGTAAGTGCAATGCTTGAGTCAAGCAATGGAGATTGGTTTCAAGTATTATATTAATGAATTGTACTGGAAGAGAATTTGTTTCAGTACTGCAAACAATAAAACTTGCAATTAGAAAAAGCAGATACACCTTGAAATTGAAGCAGTTCTTAGAAACAGGCTAATGAAATGCAATAAAAAATTGCTTTGCTATTTGCTTAAAGACAGTTTGATGATTTCTGTAGCAAAAAAAAGGTATATTTGCAAACCACTTCAGTTTTGAGATAGATTTTTTTCTTACTTGCATGGCCAGATCATATGTGGTTTTCTTACCTGCATGGCCAGATCATATGTGGAAGCTACATTAACTGTAAATTACATTGAGGATGCAAAACAAAAGCCTTCAGGCTTAAGGGAATTGCAGGAAAAAATTACTTGTTCAGCTTAAATTTGACTCTGTGAAAAAGAAGCAGCAAAATAATTTTGTGGGTTTTTTTTCCCCTAGGTATTAAAAGTGTAACGTCTAAGATCTTGCTGAACACTGTTGAAATTCTCTAATACAGAATTACTAGCATCCATTGGCTTTTTTTATAGTGCTTGTCATGATAGTATCAGATTATGTTGCGTATGTTAACTATACGTCTGTGAGATGAGCTACTATCCCATTTGTTAACAATTTTGTCTACTTTACTAATTTCTTATGGGAAATGAGTTTAAGGTTTTTTGCAAAGTCTTTTCCAGAAGGCCAACCTATTATAGACAGCTGGCATAGAAAATTTTGCCCTGAGCTTGTTAGCCTGGTAAAACAAAAGCATGGCTGAAAGCAGATCTTTTCACAGAATCACAGAATGGTTGAGGTTGGAAGGGACCTCTGGAGATCATCTAGGCCAACCTCCCCCTACTCAAGCAAGGTTACCTAGAGCACATTGCACAGGATCATATCCAAGCAGGTTTTAAACATCTCCAGCAATGGAGACTCCACAGCCCCTGTGGACAACCTGCTCCAGTGCTCAGTAACTCCCAAACATTTTATAAACAGAATGTTAACACAGTGTTGTGGATAGGCTGTGTATGGGCTCTGACTGTAGTAAGCGTCATGCACCAGATTAGCATCAGTCTAGAGCACAGTGGTAGTGGCTCGCATCCAAATGAGTGCCTTAAACATATTACCCCTGAATCTGTGAGCAAAAGTGAGAGAAGTGAAGGAGATCCAACTGTTATATTTGCTGCGTATTGCCAGATTCTCAGGAATATTCTTGAGTTTTTTGGTCTTGAGGGGTTTGGGGGGTTCTTTTTTTCATCCGCACCAGGGAAAACTAAAGGAGGGTTAGGGTGGCAGCACGGTCAAGGCTGTTGATAGTGATGAAATAATTTAGTTTTACAGTGGTATTATCTCTCTCCACTTGAAAAAATAGCTTTCACTAAAACTCTTCTCCTTTACCTTTTCCCTCTAACTAAAACAGCTGCAGCTGCTTGAGAGTGTTGAGGGGGAAATTTTTGTTTTATTTCCTTCAGAACTGTTCACTAAAAAGAGTAGTGAGGGCCTGCTTTTCACTTCCATGAATTCAGCTCCCTGACTGCTGATCAGGTGTGATTCTGCAGCTGGATGAAATGTTACTCTATATCACTGGCACAATAACTCTAGTTTCCTGGGAAACAAGTGCCTTCATTAGTGCTAAGACTATATTGTAGGCAACAAACTATTCTTACCCTTAGTGAGTAAGCATCCCCTATTACATAACGATAGAGCCCTGCAATTTGGGAGAAATTATTACATACTGAAACATTGCAGCGATGGAGAATTTGTGGTGTGAGATCTTTACATTCTGGATGGATGAAGCAGATATAGGAAAACACATTTATAAAGGGGAAAAGAAACATCTCCTTGGAATACATGAAAGTTTTGGACTAGAGAGTAAGCAACTATATTAATAAAAACAATCCGCAGCTTGCAGTATTTCTTAATATTTGCTGTATTCTATTTCAAATGTTCAACACTTTCAGTTCAAAGCAACGTGTATTTTTTTTCTATTGCAGATCTGGAGTCCTTATAAACAACCTGACTGCACAGGAGATCTGGATGGTAGAATTGAGGATGATTCTCGTTGCCTCTACACTCATGAAGAGTACATTAGTCTTGTGTTGAACAGCGGTAGCGGTCTGTCCCATGACTATGCCAACCAATCAGTCCAGGAAGATCCGCGAATGATGGCCTTTTTTGACTCCCTGGTGCGCCGGGAGATCGAAGGCTGGAGTTCTGACTCGGACAGTGACCTCAGTGAGAGCACCATCCTGCAGCTCCATGCAGGAGTAAGTGAACGCTCTGCTTACAGTGAGTCAGAGTCTTCTGCCTCTTTGCATCATTCCCCACCACATGTGGCAGAAGAATCTGATGAAACTGCCTATAATTTAAGGGCCTTAAGATCATCTGAATCTCCCTCAGCCAGAGAAGACGTGGCATCCCGTCAGCAGAGACTCTCTGCACTGAGAAAGTATCAGGATAAACGTCTCTTGGCCCTTTCCAATGAGTCTGATTCTGATGAAAATACCTGTGAGGCAGAGCTAGACACAGATCTCTTTCCACGGCCACGGTCCCCAAGTCCTGAGGAGAATGAATCCAGCAGTTCCAGCAGCAGCAGTAGCACTGAGGATGAAGAGGAACTGAACGAACGACGCACGTCTATGAGGCAACGCAATGCACTGAGGCACCGACAAAAGGTGCAAAAAGAAGAGAGGACTAGCACTAACACAGAGAATGTGACCCCCTACATAGGTGAGGACATCTATGATTACCCCCAGATCAAAGTAGATGATCTTTCTTCTTCTCCAGCTTCTTCACCTGAAAGGAGTTCAGCCAACAAGGAAGTTCTCAAAGAAAGGACCTCTCCTTGTTCAGACAGCGAGTCAGTGGAGAGAAAAATTTACAAAGCATACAAATGGCTTCATTATTCTTACATATCATATTCAGCTGGTAAAGATGGTGAATCTTCCCATGGAGATGGGGAAAATGATGAAGGGAAACCAGGAACTAGTGGAAGACATGGTACAGCACACTTATTAATTAAGGAAGATGCTAGGAACTTGAGTTCAGTAGTTCTTCAAGGTTCCTCAGCTCTTCCTGCTGAAAGCCACAATAAAGAAACTTTAAAAGAACGTGGTTTGATAGAAAATTCTAGTAATAGTCAAACTTATGAATGTGACAATCAGCGGCAGATGGAGGGTCGAGAAAACGCATCTGAAGACACTAGCAGTGGAAGTATAGAACATTCTTTTGAGACTAAAAAGCTCAATGGAAAAGCTAACTGCAAAGGGCTGACTAGTTGTGCTGAAGAGCCTTGCATTCAGACAGCAGGACTTCTGGAACAGAAAAATAGTCAGAACTGTCAGCCAGCATCTAGCCATAACTCACTGGTCCCTCCATTCTCCACTGTTGCCATCTGTAGCCTGTCTGGTCATTGCTCCAGAAACCAGACTGCTGATGGTGAGGAGAGGAGCCTTGACACTTCCTGCGTTAACCACAATAACGGCCACTTGCATCTTCGCCCTTCATGCTTTAATAATGGACAGAGTTTTGGAGAGCAGGAGACTGTGATTCAAGGACTACGCTCAAATGCTGATAATGGCAACCTTGTACAGATGGGTGTGACCTTGCACAAAGACCGTTGCTTGTCTGAAATGGACTCTAACAGCTACAGTGTGAGCACAAGAGAGGATACTGCTGACTTGCATCCCACAGGCAGTGAGAGCACTCAGTCTCTCGGAGGACTGAAAAGGCACAGAGTGGAGTTGGAAGACGCCGATTCAGAGAATTCATCCTTAGAAAAGAAGTTAAAAACATGATAAATGCAAATGTCTGTCGTAGTGTACACTCTCTAAAAAGGAAAAGGAAAAAAAAAAGTATTAAAGGCACATAGAGCTTGGGTCTGAAACATTGAGTTTGATTCTCCATTCCATTCTTCAGTGGGTCTGTTTTAGATTGCCAATGGTTCATGCTGTATACAAATCCAACTTACTCCTTAATGAGACTGAGTCTAGTGTACCCATACAAGGTTCTGTTTAAAGTAAATCCTTATTAAGACGGTTGACTGAATTATTCTTGTGTGAACATGTGTCGTTTATTCAGCCAACCAACTAGGATGACTGCTTTGTAGGTTTTAATTGTCCTTCTGAAAAGGAAAAATCCATGGTGACACTTACAACATATTACAGACTGAGGAACGATTGAATTAGATCACACTGGTGGTAGTTTGGGGTATGTTTCTTTGTGAGGAAAATAAAGAAGAAACCTTTCTGGTCACTTAATTCTATTTCAGAAATTAAAGAAATGCAATCATGAAGGAGGGGATATTTTCAGAACTTACTTGGATCTGTAGAGATGATATTTCATAAAGCACTTGCTTTTGGTATAGTTCAGTGACGTTATTTTTATGCCAACAAAAAAAGCTGTAGGAAATGAGCCTCTTTCAGAAATCAACTTTAGACTGTTCCCATGGTGATGTTCAGCTTTGTGGGTTTTTATAGAAAAGTACTGAATAACACAGTATCATCATTATACTAAAATGTGATTGCTTGGCATGAGGAAGGTATAATGCTATAGGCCTCACTCTATCCAAGGGCTATTAAAAATCAGGCATTGTAGTATGCCGTTTTATAAGCTTAACACACACATTCAATACTACTAGGATAGGCTCTGACTGCTGGGATGCATCTTGACTGTGCTCCCCCTTAGTACTTACCTCTGGGAGGCAGGAGGCAAAGAGAATACTGGAAAATGGATAATCTGATGCGTGTTAACAGCAACACTTGGTAAAGCCTGAAAAATTATGCTAAAATTTTCTTAGCTCATTTTGAGCTTAGAAACTAATGCAAACAGCTTGACATTGGAGGTCAGGAATGGTTTTCCACCACTGTGCTGCAGCTAGTTTAAAATGCTAGATGAGTATATGGATTCCATGTGAGCAAGGAGCGTGTGTGTATGAGAGTTTCAGAGAAATGGCCCCGCACAGTGCCATGAGGATAGCAGAGCTCTGAGTGGGGCAATCTGAGTTTGTGCAAGGGAGTAGCTTTTGCCAGCTGGATGTCGTGAACTTGGTGTGCTGATCAAGGGAGTTGAGTCTGTTGTTGTCTGGACTCTGTTTTTAATGGAATATGCAGTGAATCCTCTTAGTTCTGGGATGCTGTGAATTGGAGGAACTGCACTTGCTTCCCTAGCAGCAAGGTAAGAGAAATTGGTATGTGAAGGGAAAAGAAACCAACATACAAAGGACATAAAACACATTTGGGCCTTGCAGTGCCCAAGAAAAGAAGATGCTTCTTTTGACCCTGGCACAGTTACCAGTGGTAGCTGCCAGTGGCTTTCAAGCCTGGTATTCCTGAAGAGCTAGGTTATTTTGAGGAATGGGGGATTTTGCTTTGGATATGACTTGGTGCATTGCTTCTGAGCGCTGATCTCAGCACAGATATTATTTCACATACACAACTACCTTGTATCTGGAGAACAGGTAAGATGCCCTTTTAAAAAATGGTAAGGGAAAAGGAAAGCCTCAGACACTGGGAGGGAAAGGTAAGGGATGGAGGAAAGAGGTGAAAAACACTCAGGAGAGCTGAAGAAGTTTACATTACAGAGATTGTGTGCCATAGGCTGTTCTCCTAGTCTCGATCAGCTCTGCTAAGTGAGAATAATGCAGTATTTAACAAGCATGCGAGAAGGCTGAAAGGGATGTTTTCAAACACCAGTGAAAGTGGCAATAAGAACAAGTTTGTATTTCACTACCTTATTGAAAAAATTATTCTGTACCAGTAATTTATTAATCATTGTAATCAAGATGGCTATAGGAGTGTTTTTCTTGAATGTATAAGCACTTATTTTAAATTCTGTTAACCAAAGTCTTAAGGTTGCCAAGTCAAAACTTTTTTTTTTTACCCTTTCAAATTGGAAACGTTTCTTCCACTCTACCCAGAAGAATGCCTGGACTGTCGATGAATGAGGAGTTCAACTTGCCTTTGATGCGGTCTTTTCTCAAATGCCCAGTGTTCTCACTTCCTGCTTGTTTCCTAAGCAGCGTAAAAGCTTCTCAGGTTGGTGTTAACCTTCTTCTACAGGCTCTAGGCATAGAGGTTTGCTGTGGCTTCCCAAAGATGTCTTCCCGTGTTATCAGCACGCTTGTTACTTTTAGTTCCTGTAAAACAGGAGAAGAAAGGTAGGCTATGATCTTAACCTTCGGTTCACAGGAGATTAAACAATTTCATGCAAGAATTGTACCTTCCGAAACAGTGGGTTCACCTCAGGTGAATAAATGTTATCAGCATTGCTACTACTACTAGGCAGCTACATTATATGGAAAAGATGGGGAAAAAATACGGTACGTCTGCTGCAGTTAGACAACAAGAAAAAGAACTGCTTCTTGCAGATCGCTTTGCTCTGTGTTTGAGCTTATGCATCTGCTCTATCCCTCCCCTATACTGAGTTGTTAACTGGTATGTGTCAGTAGTTTCATTCCTGCTGCATTTGAGTATTGCTGGATATTTGGCATGGTCAAGTTTATGGGGGGGGAAAGGTGAACTTTTTCAATAGAGAATCTTATGAGTTGATGTCTGAAGATATTCCACCTTTTCTAATCATCTGTACTGTGTACTTGGGGACCAATAGGATTATGCAATACTGAACTACCAGGTTAGGCACTCCTTACTCTTCATGCAACTTGTTATAGGGAAATTTGCTAGGCTAGATTAAACAGTTCATCTCTGGAAAACCTTGCCAGTGGAAAAAGAAAATTCTCTTTTGTGTCTCTTCATAGCATTTTGGACAGAGAAAGATTGATCTTTAAAGAAGTCTTTTTTTTGATACACATAAGCTCGCAAGCTGCATGGTTGCCTATTCTAGCTTTCTCTGTTTAAAGCACTGATGTCAACCCAACCTATTTGGGACCTTAAGTAAGAGACATAAAATTGACTTTTTCTCTGAAGTAGACGAGAATGAGGCTTTTCTGGACTACAGTCTTACCCTCTTGCATCTTTTGAAGTGGTTATGAGGTTTATTGAGCACAGGCCTAGGATGGCTTTTTCAGCTCTCAAGTGATCCTCTTACCAAAGCTGGAGAATCCTGTCCAAGGTGAGTGACCAATGGAAATCACTTCTTGCTATGAAGAAGTGGCTATGTCCTTCCTACAGGCAAGGCAAATACAGAATCATAGAATCAGTAAGGTTGGAAGGGACCTCTGGAGATCATCTAGTCCAACCTCCCCGCTCAGCAGGGTCACCTAGAGCGTGTTAGACAAGGTTGCATCCAAAGATACAGCTGCCTTGAGATGGAAAGAGCGCAGGGTTTTGATCATGGGCGTATGAGTCAGTAACAGTGTGTTGAGAAATTCAGCCTGTCTGACCTGGAGTAATTGGGAATGACAACCCATTTCAAAATCTTTTTCTCTAAAATTTGTGGTGTAAAGAACATAGATTTTTTTTTCTAAATTTCATAATAGAACTGCACTCTAATTTCTTGAAACCTGGCTCTAATCCCTATTTATAAGCTGCATCACTTGGTAGCTGGAAAATTGCTCTTCATAAAATCTTTCAAGGAATTAAATCCATGTAGGTCTACTACTGAGGTTTTGTAGTTAGTGCTATTACATCCATGCAACTCTTGATATTTTACAGTACTAAAAATTTATCTCTTCACTGTCAAATCCTAGTTAATACATAGACGTCTCTTGCTCACTGTGGCCCTCAGAAGCTGATGTGGCTTAATGTTACCAAGGTCTTGGGGTGCTTTCATTTGTATTTCTGATTTATTTTGCTCTCTATTTGTGCTCAAGAGCAAGATGATACTTTTATTATTTCTTTACTGAGTTAAAATGTTCCAAGTTGGTGGGATTTCATCTATTTTTACAGCCTATACCATCAGAGAGAGGGAGGTATCTTTTATATCCACTGCTTTCTTTGATTTCATTCACTCTGCTTCTCAGGATGTTTCTGCCAGACCTGTGGAGCTGTGAACTGCTGCAGAGCAGAGAGGCATGTGTATAGCTGCAAGGGCTGAATTACTACATGCATATGCTGAACCTCTTGAGGGTTTCTTTAATAAGCCAATTCCAATGCATGTATAACTTGCAAAATGCATTACTGCACTCCTGCTGCTGTGCCTGGGTGCACTAATTATCCCAGCTAGCACTATACCAATATGCCCAAGACTTCTGTGTTTCGAACCTACACCAGTAAAATAGCAATTCTTTATATTTAAAAAAAATGTTTATGGCAGGTGCTAGATTTGCAAAAGTATTCCTCAGTGGCTGTACAGTTTAAAAGCAGTGAAAGCTCAAGCGGAAAGAGATTACGATTGCAGTGTAGTCAGTGCTCTGACACCGGGGTCTTGTCACAGGAGATAGGAAATCTGAACTTGCTGCCTGGACCCTGCTTGGTTTAAGTCAGGGACTAGAACTTACCTCTCCTGCCTTACAGGTGAGTGTCCTAATCATCAGCCTATCGCATTTTTCAGGGGTGGAGTTTTTCCTTCTTTTTTCCTGAAATAGAAAAATGGAATGGAAATGGAAACTCTTCCAGAAATGCTGGAGTAGAGCCTTAAGCCCATCTCTGTTGGTTTATAGCCCACTGAGAAAACGTCAGAGGATCCTCTGTTCTCTGCTTTGTATGATGTTCCCTGGGAGAGAGACGAGGACTATCCAGCCTCGCATACGTAACGATTGCGTTGAATGTGGGAGAACTGCCTTTTCCAAAAGGGCAGAATGGATATGATTTTTCTTATAATTATTTTCTTGTAAACACACAATGCCTACCTCCAAAACGAGTGCCAAAGCCACTGTACTGTTTGTTCTAGGACGTGGCTTGCAGCCTCAGCGTTTCTGCCCCATGAATTTTTCAGAATTTTCTCAGTTTGGTCCTAGCCTCAAGCAGAGGCCAACATCTACCCAGAGCTGCAATTGCTGCACAGACGTAGACTGCTTCGAAATCACATCTGAGTTTCCCCTTTGCTCCAGCTGCCTTTTGCACACTCCCTATTTGGAAGTAGGTGTTGTGAACGATTAAAAAAAAAAAAAAAAAAAAAATTTTGTGTTCCTATAAATAGGCACCGCCTCAGATCAAACTTTTGGTCAGCAAATAAAACTTTTGATGAGCTCTTAGGCCCTTCATAGCCAGATCATTCCTCTGGCTGGATGCCTCGCACTTTTTTGTTTAGATACTACTGGAGTTGCCTGTTTCTGGGTAGAATCTACCCGTGGGACCTCACTGCTATGAACTAGTGGTCTGCAGGATTTTCCTTTACAAGCTGTGGGTGCTTACAGCAGCATTAACAGCTGAAACCAACTGGCTCCTACGTGTTTATATGCTTTCCTTTCTGGTAACTTAAAAATGGTCAAACCATATGTTCTTTGGGAAAAAAGTTTTTGTGTTAAGTGTCTGTCTGCTTCCAGAACAAAGACTAAAAGGGTCAAGATTTGAACCAAATCTGGCTTCAGGGAATGCTTGATGCTTATTTTGACAGAGCTTTGGTTTAAGCTCAGCATTTAAGTTTGAGCACGAAGGAGGTGAATTTTGAACTCCTTAGATGCACAGCATCATCAGCTTCAGAACTGATCCTAACAGGGAAAGGAAAGAGTTGAAATGTGTTATTTGGAAAAAAAAATCCTGAATTCCAGTTAAGTTCTGAATAGAAGTGCATCTGCTGGCTCTAAATCTGGCTGTTAAAAGCTTGTGCAATATATTAACAGAAATGATTTATCATGCTCAATACTATCCCTCGGTGGCGGCTAGCTGTGTCCTGAATTTGCGTAGCTGAAGACAACTTCATCTGCAGAAAACAGAAGTCTCTGCCCTGTCTAGCAATGAGCTATGTCCAGGTGGTAGGTGGCCCAGAGGTATATTATCCAGCTGGGAATACCCACTAAATCAGCAGCCTGTGGGGATCTGAACAAATAGTTGCCAGCAACAAGAAGCACTTGAGAGAGGTTTCTCCTGACTTTGACCAGCTCTGCCTCACTCTTTCCCCCTCTTCCCATGTCAGCTGGAGGAACCTTGCACCTTTTGGTTTCCCTCTGTGCGAGAATCCAGCGGCTTGCAGCTTTTGGGTGACTAGAAGGCAGAATGAACACAGGTCAGTCAAGGCTTTGCACTGTTCTCTGCTTTGGTGCAGTTTCCTGTATATTACAGCCAGATCTGGAATTTCGGGATTCTTGAACAGGGTTTTCTCCAAAGCATGAGAAAAGTCTGTTTCCTGCCTATCTATCCTTTGGAGAGAGAGAAGAAAGATGCTCTAGCCTCTGACAGTCATCAGATAGAGGGAAATGCTTGCTCCAAGTTGTTCATGGTGCCTCTTTAAATTCTCAGAATCATGAAGGGTTGCCTTTCATGAGAGCTGACCCTTCTGTGTTACTTACTGAGATGTATACAGGGCTAGAGAACAGTGGCAGTCCTATATTTCCTTTTAATTTAATGAGAGAATTGAGAATTGATTCTGTATGCCCCACAGGGCAGACCTCCACTCTTTCCATAATGAGCTTTTTTTTAGCTCTTACATATTTCTGATAATGTACCAGACTTATTTTTAAGCTGGGAAAGTCTGTTGCAATGTTTTGAATTCCTAAGTCACTGACTGACTGGGATGATCTATCTGAGAACTGTGGAAGCAATTAAAGCCTTACATGGAGATTTTTATTTACTTGCACATATTTTTAAAATCAAAACTTTTGCAGTTTGCCACCTAACACAAGCTCTTCAGCTTTCATCTACTTTACGTTTCACCAGGAAGGACATGCTTTTTTGTTCACTTCACTAACAATACGGATGCAAAAGATGTACTTTTTTTTTTTTTTTTTTTTTTTTTTTTTGTGGCTCAACTTTCTGGCAGGTAACCAGCATGCTGGGACAGTAGATCACCTTCCTAGAGACAAAGAAATTGCAGGAGACAGCAGGAGTAGGGGCTCATTAATCAAATGATTAATCTATAATATTTAGTTGAAAATCTGCACAAGCATGGGCAGACTTCAGTTTGAGTGACACAGCTTGAGGTCTCATACCGCTGGTCCTGAAACATCTTTGATGTTTCTACGATTTTGTGCTGTATTTTCCAAAGTTGGTGTTTGTTTCTAGCCCAAGGGCAATTTTACTTTAGTCTTACTCTCATCAGATGAAAATTACTATAGGGCTTAAAGTTAGTGTACTGCTTAGCTGGTTACATTTGTGAAGTGTAAACCAAATGAAATCCTCAGCTATTCATTCTATAAAAAAAAATACTGTTCTTAAAGGAAGAGTTACATCTGCGTACAGCTGGGAAGAACAGTTTAAACAGAAAAATCTGAATAAGAATGAGGCTGACGGTTTCGTTAGCAGCTGAGGTCTATTAGCACGATACTGCTGCAAAGAGGAAAACGCTTCTGCCCGCAGGCACGCAGTCCCGCTGCTGGCCTTTCCCAAGGAGGCAGCTCAGCGCGCTAAGCTGGTGGAAAGCCGGATAGGTTTCTCCTGGATTCTTGTGTTCCTTCACTCAGAAAAAGCCCCCTCAGGGGCAGCAGGAGTGCTGGTGGGAGCTGCGTTGGGCGGGGGCTCTGCCCTTTGCCTTCCCCTCCCGAAAACGTTGCCCTGTTCAGGAGTGATTTGCCGGGAGGAGTAAGTGGGGAACCGCTACGCCTCTCCTTCCTTCTCCCACCGGCACTTGGCATCGCCTGCCAGCAGCAGGGTATAACGTAGGCAGTAGCGTCAGGGCAGCAGTGTCCTCTCCGCCTTCCAGCCCTAACTTGGGCCCAGTTTTAGGATGTTTTCCTAGAAGATCTATCTAAAAATTGCCCTAAGAAAGATGAGTGCTGCTGGTCTACAAATAAGCCTGGGTTCAGGGGCAGTAAATGCACTAGTAATATACATATTTATAATCAATAAACAGCAAAAGGGGAAGTTCACAGCAATAAGCATGAACTAGAAGCAAGGAAATGTGGAAGAGCGGTGAGCGAAACAACGATCCTGAGGCAGAAACAGAATAAACGGTAAGAAGGGAGGAGAGCTCGGTCGAACGCGGAGCAGAAGGAAGCGGCTGTCTGCCCGGCGCTACCTGAACGTGGCAGGTTTCTCCGCAGTAACGCAGGGCGGGCAACAGCGCGCCTCTGCGGAGTCCTAGTTTAGAAACCATGGATGAGATATCTGCACTGCTGAAGAGACGAGACCTTCCTTCCCCCAGCAAGTAGGAAAGAAGCAGTGGCTGCTGTCTGGTATCTTTAAATCAGCAGGAGCAGATAATTTGCACCTGGGAGTTTTCAGCTAACCACATGGAGAGCTCTCTGAACCATTAATATAGCAGGGGGTTATTAATAAGCCTTGGAGCACAGGGATGCGCTGGGGGGCTCGGAAGCAGCTATGGAAGATGGAGTGACCTAATTCTGGGTCTGTCAGCCTGCGTTCGGCGCTGGCAGAACGATGGAAGGTTTGACATGGGACGAAAACTGAAGAGAAACGAGAAGGTAATATAATTGTGGCTAACAAATAGTGCAAGTGAACGGCTTAGACTGTGTTGAGCTAAGCATATTTTATGAGACTTCAGGTTTGGCACATACAAAAGTTACAAGAATGCTTGGGCTTCTGGAGGGGTTTTTGGTGTTGAAAGGTCCACACATTTTCTATTAAACCAGAATAACTCAGGATGGCATGTGGTATGTTCAGCGGGTTCAGCATTGGCTCGGGGGTAGGTATCCAATGTAACTCCAATAGGGAACAGTTAGAGACTGGGAATGCTTCCCGTGGATTCTGCTACAGCAGAGTCTGAAATAGATTCCGATATTTTTACTAATGTTCTTAGTAACTGGGACAGCACACACAAGCGCAGCTGTGTCCTTTGCAACCTGTGTCGTGTGCGGGAACGGTAAGAAGCGAAAGGCCGTGTCCTTGAGGCCTGTTGCCCCAGGCAGCTCTAGCCAGAGCCGGGTTCTGTTGTGGGGGGCACCAGGGGCCGCCTGGGCTCCCCCAAACTGATACGTGAACCGAGCAAAAGGCTTAGGCACGTCTATGTAGCGCTTCGATAGAGGTGTTTAACTGCCCAAGAGCATCGGGCAAAACCTGGGGTTTGAGCAGAGCGGGGAAAGCGGCACGGGGCAGCGGAGCAAGGCTCGGCTCCCCGAGGCGCTCCCGGGACGGGCAGCTGGTTTCAGTCTCGCAAACGTTTGATCTCATTAGGCCTGATCCCGCTTTGGCAGGCAGCTGCGGTCCGTGGGAGATGCTAAGCAGTGACGCAAACACTATCTGCTAATTCTGGGTTATCCCAAAAGGCTGCTCGAACGTGTCCTCTGGCAATCACCTTTCTGGCTAGGGTTTATTCCCTAGCTCTGCTGTTTCGGCAGCCTGAACTGGGGGGTGTTTACTGCCGGGGTGCTCAGCACTGGATGCAGGCGACCTGCTGGAGCGACTGGTCGTGCTGGAGGCTGTACGCAATGAAATGTGTATTTGCTGCAGCCAACGGGACAAAACCTCATTTGAGGAGCTTTTATGCAGAACAGGTCTGAACAGTCCATGGAGAAGACAAAAGTGAAGCTGGGAAATGCTTCGTATGTTCAGCTGACTCAGGTTGTTTTCATTTTACTGTGTAGATAGATATTCTTTGAAAGCATATACCTGTACTTTTGTGCACACACATGCCACTGTATTTAAGCAAGCTTGCTGTGGCAGTGTCACTTAAAACCCTAAGTTGATGCCTGCTTACAAAAATGAGAGCAGAGCTGTTCTCACACACTGAGCTGAAGCATATGGAAAAGCTTTACTACTCTATTTACAGACTCTCTTGCAGAGTGCAGGAACCCACATCTTTTACATCCCGGGCATGATTAAAGGATCCAGTATTTGGAAGACTTGGCCTGTTTAAGATTACATAGCAGATCTATGCAATGTTGCAGTGACTCTCCAGGCAGCTCAAATGAGGTGTCTTTCAGTGGATCCGGAGCACTGATGCCCACAAAAACAGAAGCATCTCTGATCCTGAAGAACCTGGATGTTGCCTGTTACTGTAGACCAAGCAAGGACAACATTTAAACCAAACCTGGGCCTATTTTTTGAGGAAAAAGACTCACTTTTAGTAAAAAGGTAAATTATAAGGCTTTTTTGCTTCATGGCAACCTATCAATTTTGCTGGCTTCATAAAAGGCTTGTGAGCTGGAAGTAGTGCTGGAATTGCTCTTACTCACATATTACCATCAGTTTTCACACCTAAATCATATGAATCTGCTGTGAAAGAATATTTAACCTTATATGTGAGGTCTCACTAGAGCAGGCTGAGTTGGTTCAGTTTAGTTTTTAACCAGAGGGAGATAGTTTCGAAAAAGCCAAGTTTAAGTGGTGAGGGCACCACAGGGCTACAGTGGTGCCCTTCCTTCAAGGAGGAGAACAGAAGATGCTGAAGGAAATCCACTTGTTGCATAGAGTTTTCTGCTCTGAAAAGATCCAGAGAGACCAGGTTGCATCCTTCCAGTCCTGAAAGCATCTGCCTTTCAGTTACCTTGCTCACCTTGCCCTATGAACCTGGGAAGGCCCTGTCTGTAATCTTTTACTCTTCCACCAACAAATCATGCCCCAGCCATAAGAATATTATGCTTTACACATTGTTTTTATTGTCTTGGGTTGTTTTTTAACAAGCGAGACACTCATGGGAAGCACCAAGGCCTAGTGGAGCATCCTTGACTTTGCCAGGTGAAAGCAATGACGGAAGCACCACCACGCGCGGCGCGTAGCCGACGTTTGCTCCCTTGTCCGCACTCCACCGCTGCGGTGCAGGGAGAGGAAATGTGCAAGTCCCAAGATGGCCCCAACTACAGGGAAGCGGTTATGTTAACACGAGGCCTTGTTTTACCCCATCTTCCAAGTTTTGGGGAAAGCTTTGCCCGGCGTTGGTGGGCTGACAAGCCCCAGGTATTTGCTTCCCACGTCTGCAGCCAATTCCGTGCCTTGGCCTAGAGCTGTCCGGGGCACAGACCATGCTGCGGTCAGCAAGGATCTGTGCAGGGAGCTCGTAAGCAAGAGGAGCCGTGAAGCAGGAATCTCGTGTGATCGTTGGGCTAAGTACTGTAATGGGAAACATAGCCCCTGAGGACTCCAATAGGTGAGGGAGATAGCAGGAAAAGCAGGGATTTGTAAGTTGAGGGGTATAAAATAGTCAACCCCAAGTGCTGAAAAGCAATAAATACTAGAGATGCCATTTCCTTTCTCCCAGAGCTTTCCACCTCTCTGCTGAAACTTTAGCACTATTTCTGAGCACTTTGCAGAGGAAGGCTGTTTCAAGTCTGTGGAGAACATAACACTACTAATTCTCAGCATTTTGGGTGAAGGCGTTTCTCAGGCACGCAGTGTGCAGCCTACAGGTCAGAGAAGGCCTCTGGGGCTGGTGCTTCTGCAAGGGGGCAGATGATCCAGCTGGTTATCAGAGGTGGCCTTAGGTCTCAAACTTGGCCTTCTAAACCAGCTTTCTCTCTCAAAGAAAAAGGTAATCCTTTTTCTGACATCTTTTAGGAAAATAAAATGAAAACAGACTCCAAGCAGTTCTAATAATTTGTACATTTAATTGCAGTACTCTCAATCATCTTGTCTGCTTCAGCACAAATCAAACCTGCAGGTTTTTCAGAGAGAGAAAAGTGCAAACATCTTTCTGCCAGGAGGAAGTGTGCGTGCAACTCTGCGCATGGGTGGCTGAGTAATGCTGACTCCTCTACTGGGCATAACACAGAGACATTAGCAATGTTGACACCCATCCCTGCAAATCTTGTATCAAATGGCCTAATTTCCTGCTGAAACTCAATGGTGCGATGAAGAGTACTGTGAAGAGATGTGCTTATGCCAGGCTGAGGTACTGGCAAGGCAAGTGGGGAGAGAAAGGGCTTAAAAAAAATCAAAATGTCACTTAGTAAACTAATTCACTAAATAATCACCATGAAGTTCACTGAGTTTATTATACATTTTGATAACTGTTTGTCTCAGAAAACTAGCAGCTTCAGGATTTTTCCCGAAAGGTTTGTTTAAGGTGCTTTCTCACTGCCTTCAGCAAACTTGGACTGAGTTCCCTTCTCATGAAAAGTATGATAGGGGAGCTG
Organism: Rhea pennata; assembly: GCF_028389875.1. Lineage (NCBI taxonomy): Eukaryota > Metazoa > Chordata > Aves > Rheiformes > Rheidae > Rhea > Rhea pennata. The sequence goes on along the minus strand of NC_084667.1, from coordinate 12,585,975 downwards.
ATTTAATCAGGCAGAGAATTCATCATTGCATAAACAGAGGAAGAGGCTGAATTAGTATTAGTGAGAGATCTATGAATGTTCCTGGAGAAATTTTATTACTTTAACACAAAGAGCAGGCTCTGGGGCTTGGCTTTTTCTCCTTAGCTCTGTAATAGTTCCCAGTGGAGAGATCTGTGATGAATAATACCTCAGTTGTTCTTCTCTTCTTAAATAAATCTAATTATTTTTTTCCATGCAGGAAATGGAATCAAATTATAGGTATCACTCATTCATCCTTTTATAACTCACATAATATTAACAAGACAATGTCCTGCTGGCGGAGAGAGCAGTGTGCTTAGCCCTTGGCATTAGAAGTGTTTGAATTTCTCAGGTTCCCGAAGAAATCATTTTTAGCTGGTGATGACAATTACCAACGCTTTATCTTGTTCTATCCTGGCTGTTTCTAGCAATGTCAGACCGCTAAGGAAAATCAAAACGGTAGAGGCGTGATGCTGGACTGAGGAATATGCCTGGCGCTGACCGCGAGGATGCCACAGAGACAGCGGGCAGGGATGCCTGTCAAAGTAAGCACTTGGTAATCTCGTAGGTATCTTGGATTCTTATACAGGGCTTTAAAGCGTGTCACTGCATACATCTTGAATTATATATGAATAGCTGATGGGGCATAGTGTATCTGTATAACCACGACGTTACGCGTCTGCCCAAGTGCTGTCAGCTCTGCCAGATGGGAAACGTCTGCTCTGCTACTGCACAGGCCATCTGCAGTCTAATGTTGCAGCCGTTTGCTCCCAGTTCCTAGCCCAAGATCCCTAGATACATCCAAACTCACCAGCATGGTCCTTGCTGGATGGGGTGACTTCCAAGCCAGCAAAGGAGCTGGTTCTGCTTGAAAGAGTAAAGCTCTCCTTATCAACCTGCCCCAGTCTTCTAGCTTCTTGCCCAGCTTCTGACTTTGCAGAAATGCCTCAATTCTGCACTAGAGGGACCAGCTGCAGGGAAGAAAATTCAGCTTCCAGAGCCCTGCTGATCCCCTGGCTCTTCTGTGGCAGCGAGGAGCAGAGATGGGGCTGACCTCTGCCCCATGCGGAAGGCAGCGGGTACCAACATCCTGAGATGCCAACAGCATTCTTGCTCTCTCCACGTTGGAAAATACGTTGGGATTCCTTCCCTTGAGCACATGGGCAGCTGCCAGGAGCTCGGGGATTCCTGCTCTCCCCACATCTGTGTTAACAGATGCTGGCCCTTATTTATGTAGCACTCTCCATCCAGAGCAGCACCAGGTGCCCACCACAGGCAGGGACGATAGTAACTGCTTAGTAAGTAACAACACTTTTCCACGTGATGTGAAGGATTTTGTATTCAGGTCAGAGTGTACTGAGTCTTTTGAGTAAATAAAACATAACTGGCCAAAGATCAAGCCTCAGGACCTTAAAAGTGGGTTTGTGGTGAAACAAGGCAGGGAATAGTTCTTACCTCCTGAAGCTGGGACCCCCCGTGCACTCAACATGAGTGCAGTCTGAGTTGCTCTCTTCACCTGCCTGCACTGGGGGGAGAGATATTAAAAAAGGAGAGATATTCTCTACCCTTACTCCTCTAGCAGATCTATAACGTGCATGTGCAGGCCTGGGGCTTCTGGCTTACCCCAACTCCAGCAGAGCGTGCTGCCAATAGGCTGCCTCAGCACCTTCCTCCCAAGCAGCGTCTTTCTCCTTTTCTAGTCACCAAATAGGAGGAACCAACCAAGTCTGACCCCAGTCCTTCATTTATTTAAAAATGTATAGCTGTAAAAGATTTCCTACACGATGATCTAGACATGCTTAAACACCAGTGATGCACAGTAAAATTCCACTAGCGCTAAGCAATGTTTCAAAGAGGAACCAAACTTTCTGTCTACATTCAGAAGCTCTTCACTGTTGTGGGAGCAGCTCTTCCCAAAACTTCTCAAATATTTTTTGTCTCATGTCCAGTAAATTACGTAATTTGGACTTTTTTAACCTAGAGAAGAGTGAATGCCACAGCCCTCATCTCTCTTGCAGGAAACCTTTCCTGTATAGCCAGGAGCAGCCAAGCTCTGAAGTTCAGCGAGCTGCAGCTGAGGTGGTGTGGGGCAGGCAGCGACAGCCTCTCCGCCAGGCCGGTGGCACTCTTTTTAAGAGGACATGAGCAAAACTTTGACCTCTGTCCTTCAGTTGTGTTGCATGTCCCCAGCAAACTGCTGCAAACCGGGAGCTGTTCCCCACGCAGCAGTGTCCACGGCAGAGTGGGTGACAGGCGCAGCCTCTGCGTGTGGTACACCACTGCGGGGTGGGGGTAACTGAGCTGTTTTGGATAGGACAGATGGTGTCTGAGTGTCATGGACAGGCTAGAAACAGTGCACACAAGTGCTTCCCCTGTGTTCGCTTGAAAGCGTGGCAGAAGTCCTCCAGGCACCAGGCAACCAATTGGAAGAGGAGCAAAGTTGTTATCTCACCCTGAGACAAAACGTCAAGGCCCCTCCTGGATGCCCAGCTGCAGTTCATACACTGTCTGTTCACCTGCTGGTCAGCTTGGGCTGTCTCCAGAGAGCATGTCCCAGTGCCCTCGTGGGAAAAGGCATTTGATGAGCAAAAGGAAAGCAACAATACAGTCAGTTATCTTCATGAAGAGATTTTATGCGGCAGGGTAATGAACTCCAAGTCACTCTGTGCTTCTTCACTGTCTCTGTGAAATGCTGACAGTCCTTCCCTTGTTTACGCATAGGTCTCCTGCAGCAAGCGCAGGCTGGTCGGCTCCCTCTCTCTCTCTGTCTCCCCACATGGGGCTAAATCCCCAACTCATGTCCTCTGGCAGCTCTGGAAAGGCTGGGTAGCAGTGATGAAGGCAAAGCGTTGAGGGCTTTTGAGTGAGGACATGATGGGAAACCTGTTAAAAGCAGCTTTGCTAAGGAAGAGGGGGGAATGGGTCTCAGGTCTTCAGGAGGCAGCTCCTGCCGCTGTTACTATTGCTGTCTGGTTTTGTAGGTGATTTGGTGTCTCACCTCAGTTTCTGCTGGACAAATGTCCAAAGTGTTGGGTTAAGGAGGATTTTCCTTTCTATGCAGAGGGAAAGACTGAAAAGATTGGGGCTATTAACTTAGCAAGAACGTTATATACAACATACATCATGGCAGCTCGAGCTTCAGTGTTTATGAGATTCAGGAAATCTCATAAAAGCCCAAGACAGACTTAAGGCATGGGATGAGTCATCTTCTGTCTGCCTAACCGCAGAGCTCACCACTGCCCTCTGAGCCACCCTGTCGGGGCTGCCGGCAGACAGCACGCCAGGTGAGGTGGACCCGGGTTCGAATCCGTAGGGCAATTCCCTTGCCCCTTCCGTTGATTGTCCCCCGCTACGCTCCGACCTGCCTGGCCGTCAGAAAGGTCAGGCTGAAGAAGTCACAAGGAGAGCGTCCCACTCCCCTGTGCTCCCCTCCCCGCTCTCTGCTACTGCAGCTCCTCAGTGAGCTGACATGAACGAAGTCTGAACTCCGCCTGTTTCTAGCTGAAGGGAAAATGTCATTCCCCACAACCCGCTCTGACATCTCTTGCCAGCAGCGATTTCAAGTTCACCAGATAATAAAAGAAAAAAAAAATCATGCCTGAACCGCAGCCCTGTTTAATGTGGTCTAATGCAGGGACAAGTCCCTTGAGACGGATCTGAGGCAGGAGGAGGACAGTGTTTGGCCCCAGGGCTGCTGGGTGCATCACTGCTGTTCTGGCTCCTCCTGCATCCTCCTTCTCGCGGAAGCTCGGGCAGAAGCCTCCCCACTGCAGTGCCCGTGTCCAGCACCGGTGAGCTGCCAGTTGATTCCTAATCTACCTCTGTGGGGATAGAGGGATGAAACTTCAGAGCTTTTGGTGACCTTTGCCTGAAATCTCTTTCCCTGTCTGACCTTGCCTCCTAGCAGGAGTTGGCTGCCAACACCAGTGAGTGCGCATGCGGCACAAGCATTTTTAAATGGATGTTAAAAATTCTTGTGTGGACAATTTCCAGCCAGCTTATTGCTCCAGGTGGGAGAAGCCTGGACAAAAGCCACACGCATGAAACAGTCTAGACATGTTTGATTTCTTTTTGGAATTAAAGAACAGAAGTCCCATAATACCCTTTCTTTCAGGATTCATACAAGTAGCCAATATAAACAATTCCCTCACTGCCCTGAAATTTGGAGTCGCTCACAGGATGAAGCCGTGACCTACTGAACCTCTGGGAGAGTAACGCTGGCCTCCTCCTCCTTTGGTGCCTTACTGACTTGGGTCTGATCATTACAGTCCAGGTGCCCTGAGAACGGGCAGCAGAAACTGTGACGCGGTGTGTCACTGGTGTGCTTGTGGCCTTGCTGTTCTCCCAAAAGAAGAGGACATCACTGAAGTTAAGTGCACACACGCTCATTTAGACACCTAACAAACCATCCATTTCTCAGATGCGGCAAGTTGCTCAGCTCCATCCCAGTTCACCTTGAGCCTGTGGCTCTTGTGGACTTATAGAGGACTGTAGAGGTCTGTGGCTGATGTTAGTTCCTGTGAAAGTGTTGACCATAGAAGACGTTTTCCATTATGGCCAAGAGCTGCTCCTCAGGATGGATTTCAGCATGTATGTTGAATGTTTGTTATATGTCTGTTTGTATGTCTGTTATATGGATACTTTAATTACAGCAGTCTTCCAGGCTAACTCACAGGTAGTTGGCTGCTGCCTAAACAAAAATCACTTCTGAGGACCTCAGCGCCCTCACTGGAGACTTGCTTTCATGCAGCTGGAATGGAGCTTCTTGTCAAGAAATGAAGTATTAGGGTAGTGTCAGGGAGGCCAGATAAGTAATACACTTCCTCTCAAATGAGGACAGTGGCTGCTGGTTCCTCTCACATCTGGCTGCTCCTGACGGCTTCACTAAGCTTTCTTGCCACCCTATTGGTGCCTGCAGTCCTACTGCTCTCACTTCTCCAGCTGGGTTTTTGCAATTGGATTTTTCTCTTACAAATTTTCTCTAACTTTAGTTCTGCTTGCATATTTGATGATAGCTGAAATCACATCTAAGAGGCACCTGACAAAGAATGACGTGAAGCAGCTGTGTGTCTGTCTTGCTTGGCTTCAAGTGCAGTGGAGAAGATGAAAGCTGCCTCAGTTGTACCGTTGAGTATGGAAACGGCTTGCAAAAAGCTGAAGGCATATTGAATGAACAGATCTGTTCATGATTCATCATTTTTGACAGCTTAGGGAGGAAGGTAGGTGCTGATAGATTAGTGATGGCTGTTTAAGCAATTGCAACAGTCATGTATGGGGTGTCCATAGCTTCCCGTTAGCGGTAGGATGAGTGTGGGGGATGTAAAGAACTTCTAAGTTGTGTGGAGAGATTATTGCCCTTCAGCTAAGCTCTTGTCCTTGCCTCTATAGGATTTTTAAGATAAAGAACAGGCCTTTGGATCTAATCAGGACTTAGAGGACCATCCAGGCTGATAACATACTTCAAGGTTTTCAAGTCCTCTGGATTTATTCTGGTCTAATCTCTGTGCAGTTAATTTCCAAAACATTTTTGCATCTTCTATTGCAAGCTGTGTTCTTCCTCACCCCACCTCAAGTGTATAGAGCATTAGTGTGTATTCCTACCTATCTGCTGCGTCCTATCACGAGTGCCTGTTTGCACTCAAAGGCCTGGGAAGGTGGCTTGGGATCCCCTGGGCCCAGAGGTGCAACCTCGATATAAGCAGTTAATACTGTTACCATTGCTGAAAATTCCTCTAGTATCTCTCACTGAACTTCATTTCCTGCCTCTCTCTGGCAAGGTTCCCTGTTTCTATAGTGATGATTTATTCCTTTAAATAGTTCTCATTCAAGAACAATATCATGGTTCCTTCTCTGTTGTTGGTTTAATTAAAAATAACCTACTCGTCTTCTGGCATCAATCTTGGATGATGCTTTTACAGTTGGACATCAGCCTCCAACCTCTCTAATTTGCTCTTGCTTCCATCCAGAGCCAAAACCTCCTTCCTCCCTGTTGCTCAGTGTAAACATCAAGGTCTGGCCTTGGCCTTTCTTGATTTGTGGGTGCCTACAAACCTCTCCCAGGTGAGCCACAAGGTCCCAGGTGAACTCAGGGCTTGCTTTTGGCAGCACATGCCCGCAGTGGTGGCCATGTCCCCAGTGGCACAGCGATCCTCACAACTAGCTCCACTGTCGGTGGCCGTTCCTTTCAGCTGCTCCCTCGGGGACTCACCAGTGAGCCTTCCTCCAAGGGGCAGGTGTCAGACAGATGTGTTACCAGTACCGTCTCCTGCAGAGACTTGGTGGCCTGGGCATGTGGCTGTACAGGGTGGGACGGGTGAAAGCCAGGGCAGGTGGTGTGTGGTGGTGGGTACCAGATTCCAGACACCAAACTGTACGCCATGCACCATCCGGGAAGGCACAGCTTCACCCTTCTCTCCAAACTTGGTGCCTCATGACGTGTTCCCAAATTCCTTGAATGTCTTTCTGCAGAGGAAAATAGTTGTCTTTTCAATGACTTCTTTCTTCATCTGGCTTGTATTTCTTAAGGGATTCTTAAAGATATCCCTCAGGATTTAGCTGTGACATGTCCTTTCAGAGATTTTCAGCCTTTTAGTGAATTGACGCTTTTTCATATGTGCAACTGATGGAAAAGATGAAAGATATTGTCTGGAGTAGGTTAATTATTTGCATAATTCACAAGAGAGGCTTCATTTGCAGAAACCCTTTCTATGGCTGCTCTGCGTGCTGAAAAGGCACGATGTATTACCGTGCACTCGCAAACAGCTGCCAGGCTTCTCCCAGAGGAGATCAGGCTATGTAATTTCTTTACCTTCAGTGTTTACATCGACAATGTTTCTTTGTGCTAACCTGAGGTCTCACAACCTACGTGGCTTCTGTGCAGTTATTTCAGCTGGATCCTATCCGTTACCTTCACTGGGCTCAGAATCACTCTTTCAGATGGGATTTGCAATGAAAGAGTGTTAACAAGTATCTGGCTAGTCTGATTACCATGGCTGGGCTGATGTCACCTGCGCTGGTGAGGGTGGCTGCACCGTGTCTCTGCCAGCCCCGTGAGCAGCAGCAGCAGGCACATGGTGGGCGCAAGTCCCACCTCGCTGGGTTACCCCTCAGCTCGCTCTCACTGGTGGTAAGACGTGAAAAAAATGTCCTAGTCTGGGACAGAAATCGTTGACCGTAGCAGGCCCAAAGCCGAGAGCTGGGATGAAGGAGCGAGTAACCCGCAGGGCTGAAAGGTGGCTGCGGAGAGGAGGAGAGCTGGGGATGGACGAGGGGGGCTGAGGTCTTGCAGACCACACGTGCAGCCCGGCTTCGGCACAGCAGTGCCGGGGTCTGGCCCTGAGCCCTCTGCGCCGGGAGCGGGCAGCGATGAGGGGGTGTCGTGCCCTGCTCGCCCTCACAGCCTCAGTGCTCAAATACGCTGCCCGAAAGGATGTCCTTCGCCCATCCTCCCCAGTCCTTCATTTTCAAAACACTTTTTTTTCTATGAGTGGAACGAGGATTTGCTGTCTAAGCTGAAAGCAAGAACAAACAAAAATAAAAGAAAGAAAATGAAAAGGTTGCCCCAATGAATTGTGTATTCGGTATATTTTACAGTGTCCGTTTTACTGCATGAAAGTCTAAACGCACAGCCTGGCCTCTATACAACATGGTCCATGCACCAGTGTCTTTAGACACTTACTTCTTGCCCTGGGTGATTTAACTGCACATCTTACATAAAGAGGAATGCAGAATATCTGATTTCCTTGGTTCATTTTAACTGCCAATGGTTACTTTGTTGATACATTTTCATTCAAATTTTCCTCACATGTATTAAAAAAAAATTTCTTCTCTAGATACAAGTACATTAGCTTAGTTGTTTTACACCAGCAGTACCAGACACTCAGATCACTCAAACATCAAAGAGGAACATAAACTTTGGGAAAAGTAAAAATCTCACCTATACAGCTTCTGAACTGCTGCAGAAATTTTCTTCAGGGCTATATTAATTGGAGGGTAGCACGGACTTAAGCTAGAAGAAGGACAGAAAATTTGTCTACAAAAATAAAAGGTGTTGTTTTTGTTTCAAACTTCCTAAACGTATAGTTTTGCTGAAGCATACAAAAAGGAATGGTAAGTTCCCAGCTAATTCAGAATGGCAGGTACCGGATACATTTCCTTCAGCATTGCATAGGCTAAGTAATCCTTTAAAGTGATTGCAGTGCCTTTTGGATGAGTAATGGCACTCGTCCTTATAAGGTGGAAAAACTCCTTGTTCTCCTGTTAGAAGACTGGAATGTGCACGGCAAAGATTGCTCCATATAAGCCTCTTATCTGAAAGATGTGTGATAAAACTGAAGAATTTCACGTGATACAAGAAGAATTTCTCTCTTATCTAAAGGAAGCCAGAGATGTGCAAGTAAGAGGTATAACATGCAGGATGAATTATGAGAAGGAAATGATGTAAACAGGCCAGACTGTTTGGAAAACTGCCTGCTTGCTAGAGTGTGTCCTATTTTGTGCTTTGGAGAATTTTATTGTCATCAACACAACATCCATTTTAAACACACTTGACTGGAAACTTGAATCTGCAAACTGCAGGGCAAAACAACAACATCCAGAGTCTTTAGAGACCATTGAATTGTGCTGCTGTCCCTATTTTTGACCTCTCTTTGACTTTGAATTGGATGAGAGCAAGGGAAGATTTTGAAATATGCCTTTCAGTCCATCAGTTGTTTGTAATTTCCCTCAGACAAATTTTCCTGAAAGTGGCAGCCTCTATACCTCTTAAAATACAGTGGGGGGAATATGCTGCAATATTAGAATGGCTTATTTGTGTCTTAGCAGGCACCCACAAAGTTTGCCCAGAAGTAACTCTTCTATTATTTAAATCTTTGTTTTAAGATAACTTGTTTCCCTCACAAGCAAAGGAAAAATGCTATTTCTTAGTACAAAACATATGCACGCCAAGTTTTACATTCCAGCTGTTTCCTCTGCACCCTTTTCAAAGCCTGGCTAGAAATTTCTCGTACAATTGCAAGAGCCTGTGTGGTCCTCAGATTCTCTCAACACATCACTTTAGACGGCGTCTCCCCAAGTGCCCATCAAAACCCTCCCGCTTCCTTCCCTCACTCCCTGGATCATCTTGCTGCATATTTCCCGTGCTTTCCTACCTCCTGCTTTTGCCTCCTCGCCCTGGGTGCAGGCAGGGGAGCAGGAGGCCCCACCCGCTGCTAGCCCCCCTTTTCCTGCTGAGCCCCTCGTGCTGCGTGGCCACCACGTTCCAGGGCTGCCGTGGGCCGCTTGGGCCTTACCACCAACCTCTCACCAGTTGGCGAAGCAGGCCACATCTCAGGCATTATGGGGAGAGAACCAGGTTCTACTTACGACATTGAGAGCTAAAAGCTTTTCTTTTTTCCCAAGGGGGGAAAGATTTTTTACCGAGTCACAAATTTCCATTGAGAAGGCTGGACCTGATTCATAAAAACAGCCAGACACAAACACCGTTAGGTTTCCATAGGAAGGTGTGACCTTGGTATGTCTTTCTTCCTTCCCTTTCTCTGGTTATTTTCAGCCTCTCCTTCTCCACAGGTTGCCTTTTACCTGGTCTCAGTGCCCAACCAAGATGCTGCTGACCCTACCCCGCGCTGCATGATGAAAAGCCAAACACCACATCTTCCCTTGCCTGGTCCACAGCCTTCAGTGAGAGCAGTTGCAAAGCACAAGCAATTTCAGCAAAGCCAGAGAGCTGACGGGTGAGGACCACAAGCTCACCTGATCTCAGGACAACATGGATCAGGCTTGCTCTCTATTTGCCCTGGAGATCTCCAAGGCAGAACCCAGGAACCGCAAGAGAAGCTTATGAGTGCTATTTTAATTGTGGAGTTATGGGACTCTGCTGTGCAGACACCATCTCCCAGACATGATTTATTTATCAAAAGACCTTGTCCTTTGTGAGGGGTTCAGGGCATGTTTTTTAAAGAACAGCCCTAGATTATTTTTATCAGCAACAGTGGAGCCACTAGATGTAACATAATGGGGTTCAGAGTGGTTGATTATGTCCAGAACAATGGGCATTGTTCTAGCGTAGCTGAGGACAGTTTGGTTCTTATAAATTCTAATTTTTATATAAGAGGGAAAAAAAGTAGAACCTGACCCCTCAGCTGGGCAGAGTTGCAGTGCTTTTGGCATTGCTAATGTGACTAAAATATGGTTAAAAAAAACACAAACCAAGCTCTCCTGCCAGCAGATAGGATGATTAAGAAGGTGTTAATGGAATCACACTTTTTTGGACTGAGAAACCTGATCAAAATTGGCCCTGCTCTGAGCAGGCAGTTGGACCAGATGTCCTGCAGAGGTCCTTTCCAACCTAAACTATTCTATGATACTAAAGAATGAGAGATTCCCATTAGAGTACAGGAAGAAATGTCTCAAATTTTCATAAAAATTAAAACAGATTTAAATGCAAGTTCTTAAAGCCTTTTCACATTACAAACCAAAGACTTGATGTGGGCCTTTTTTTTTTTTTTTTTTTTAGCAAACCAAGTAGAAGCAGCCAGAGCCTCCGGGCAGAGCTCCCCACCAGCACTCCCCACCAGCAAACTCCCAGCTCTGCTGCTCAGCCAGTTCCTCCACCCCAGCAACCTATGCATGTGTGTGTCCTCTCCAACAGCAACACCCTGCAGTGCTAGCTCTTTCCAAGCCTTCCCTTTGCTGCTGGAAGAAGCAAGAGATTTGTCTATAGCTGGAGTAATAAGACTTGAATTTTTCGTAGTAAGGCAGAGTATAGCGTGAAGGCTGCTTCTGCTCTTCCAGGAGAAGTGGAAGGCACAGGCTGGTCCTGTTCCTTCTCTAGGGCATCCATCCCAGGCTTATCTGAAAATAGAGCCCCCCCCCCCCCCCCCCCAGCTGGCATCAAGTTGGTCTGGATTCCTGCTTGTGTCTAATAAAAGGGACAGTGCAAATGTAAGAAGAAGGTTGCTAGCACACACAATGTGGACTGTCTTCAAAGGATATTGATCGTCTTTCTTCAAAATGTCTATATTAGCAGTGGCCACGGCGGGCTGAGGCGGGTGGGCTGTGGGCTGCCTATCAGAGCAAGGAAAACAGATCTGTCGTCAGGAGAGATGAGTTTACTACACAGAGCTTCATAATTCTGCTGAACCGGGCTGGAGAATGGTGGCAGGAATCCTTCAGCAGCGAGCACACATCTCTAATTTTCTCCCACCAACACTCTGGCAGAGTTGAAGCCTGTTGATGTTTAAGAAGCTCTTGGAGCCAATTGCTGCTTGCAGGGTATTCCAGATGCATACAGTATGCTGTGAATACACTCCCTGAAACCTGTTGGATAGGCTGCATTTTGTAAATATAAATGCTAAGTCAGAGAAAAATGAACAAAGTAGATAAGCAGGTAGAGGAGAGACCGCTGCTATAAACCCAAGGTGTGCCCTTTTTGTAGCTTTATTCGGGAATCAGGAAGATGCCAACTAAGGCAACATCAGTTTTGCTACTGAGCGCACACAATTTGGACCAGGACCAGACACTCATTTTTTCTCTCTTTCTCTCTCTCTTTCACTTTCTTTTTTTAATTGCTCTTTCCATAATTACCACTACAGGTTTTTTCCCTTGTGAAAGTTTTCATTTGTTGAGTGCAACAGCTATGATGCAACTGGGAGTCACTCCCAGAGAGCGCCCAAGGGCTGGGGCGCAACTGCGCTGAGATGAGTCCTGCTGCAAAATAAGGAGGATCAGGAGACTCATTCCAGACCAGCTGGCAGCGACAAAGCCCGTTGTGCCAGCGCTGTGGTGCAAAAGGAGCGTGCATACTGGCAGCGTGACCGCCAGCCCTGGTCATGGCCCCAGGGGAGGCTGCACAGTTGAGCCAGGATGTGCCTCTTCTCTGTGGTGGTCATACATGAGGGATTGGAGTTTCTCTCCCCGGAGCTATTTGAAAGGCCTGGCCAAACAAGGAAACTGGCCCTTGAGAGGAAACTCAGCAATTGCATAGTGCTGACAGATGTCCAGAGAAAACAAACCATGAAAGCATGAAGAAAACGGGAAGCCTTGTGCTCTCCACTTTATTTTTCATTTGGAGGGATCTCAGGTGTCATGCACAACAAGACCAGATGCAAAGTCTGCAGATGACGCTGTGAAGTTTGCATTTTATTTTTTGGTTAAATATAACTTGTGGGTAATTTGCTGTTTTAAGAAAATAGGGGGGGGGGGAGGCTCGGGGATGGTTATTTATATTTTTCAGAAAGACTCATGCAGCCTATTCCAACAGCTTAACGGCCTCAGCCTAAGCCCCTGGATGGAGGGGATGTGCATCTTGATGCCACAAAAGGCAGCTGCACTAGGCTCTGCTAACTATCAGCAGATGCTACTTGAGCGTTTTACAAAGTGATATTCCAAAAACCTTCAGCTCATATATTCTTCCCTTGCCTCTCACTCGAGCTAGGGTGTTAAACTGAACTCAGTGTAAGGGAGACTGGGGGACCTTTCAAGACTCAAACTGGAGCCTTGAATCAATTGTAGAAAAGTATTTAGATTTATTTTCTGCCATACTAATTGTGTACTTTTTGCATTGCCTGTCATTCAAAGAACTGAGACTTAGGAGTTCAGGGGATAGGGAGTGCTTTTTTTTTTTTTTTTTTTTTTTTTTTTTGCTTTATCAGAAAATCATCCTTGTATAAAGTCTGAGTCTGGAAACATAGTTAATCTTGAAGGTGAATGTTTCAGAAGCTGTGAGTACATGGAACAGAGTACATGCACAGAGTTATGATGGAAATTGTTTCACAGCCTTGTCTGCTAGGAATGCAAGAAACGCAGGGCACCCCAGAGAGGTACTGTTAGGTCAGAACTTAACCAGAACTTCCCAGAAAAAACTCTTCGTCAGCCAGGTACGTATTTGTACTAGGGCTGATTCTGGCATTGTTTTGGCAGCGGTTTGTAAATGGGTAATTTACATGTAAGTTCTCCTAGGTTCTTAGCCAAATACCCAGATGTTATTGTTTTTTGTTTCCATTATTTTTTGGGATACTAGGCACACGTGGAGCTGAAAGAAACAGAGAGGGGGATTAAGATATGCTTCATAGGGTCTAAGTGGAGGTGTGCCAGAGGAGAACGAGAATCATTTCTCTGAGAGCAGATTTCTGGCTCTATACCAGAGATGGTCACGAGAATTAAGAAACATGAAGTTTTGCATATTAGTAGTTGTAATTATTTGCTTTGTTCAGAGCTGCAGTAGAAAAGAACATGTATCACAATATTTTACAAATATTGTCAATCTGCTTTACACAGCTGGCAGCCCTTTTAGTTTTTTCATGTTTCTCCTTTCAGATACTACTTACCTTTCAGAAAGGAAGTAACTTCCTTTATAAATAGACAGGCAGACCACACAACAACATTTTTTGTTTTGTGGAAGTGTTGCTGCAGAGAATGCTGTAGGGGATGAGCTGTTGCCCATGTGGTAGCTTGAGAACCATCTATGTTCATCTGTGGCAGCTGTGCATCTGGAACGGCATCTCAAAAGACATGATCAGGACATTTCACAGAATCCCAGTATCCTGACATTTCCAATTCCTCTCTGCCAGATTGCATCACCGGAGAACAGAGGCATCCCAGAGATGTGGGGCATCTGAGAAGCATCCAGGTTAACAGAATGGTGCCAGAACTCAGGTTAACCCCAGAATTTCCGAGTCTTACAATAAGATCAGGTTACTTACTTCTTCTTCCCAGGCTTCCTTTTTTTGATTGGAGCTTTCCAAATTCCTGGCTAATGCAGTATGCAAAAGATGCTCTTTCTAGCCCATCTAGAAACCTTATGAGGAAGAGTAGAAAGAGCCCTCTCAGCTCAGAGCCACAGGGTCAAAGCCATGTGTGGCTCTTTACTACAATGGTACTACCAACCTCTCTGAGGCTCATGCTTTGTTAGCTCAGTTTTCCAGTCATAATACTCTGAATTCAATGTACATAACACGTACAATAACTGTTGCAAGAGGAAAATCCTGGATGTCATCCTCTGCCCTGTGGCCTATGAATTGCCTTCAACTATGAGAGACTTTCTTGTGGCCCCACCTGTAACTTGGTTTCCAAACACCTGGAAGCCCAGTTATCACAGGAATCAGTAGAGTGAAAATACCTTGTGAGATTAGCATTTCTCTTTTTTTTAAGCTATAGATGGGTGATAAAAGAAGCCAGCCCACTGACCTGGTGGCACGTTCTTGTCCTCTCTCTTTTTTCCAGGATGGGGTTGTTTTCACCTTTTGTCTAATGACTTTGAAGTAGTGGTTCCTGCTTGGAGCCAGCTTCCCCAGGCTGTGAACCAAAAGCAAGATGTGCCAGGATGCACACCACCAAAATCCTGAGATGGAAAAGGAGACCAAGGTAACAAGCTTCCTGGCTTGAGAACTGACCTCAGCTGAGCAGAAAAATACTGTGGTCAGGCATCAGGATACACAACAGGCAGGACACCCTTTCTGGACCACTTCTGCACACAAGGCTGGCTCTCTTCTTTTACAGAGTGGGAAGCAACCATCAGGAGAATGAGGGAAAAGCTCACCTGGCTCTCACACATGCGTACACTCTTCCCTGTGGCAAAATCACTTCTCCCTGCTCCTGCTTGCAGCTGCCGTGGGCTAGAGGAAAAGGAGAGGAAGCGAAGAGCTGTTCATGTTGCTTCCACCTGAGAAGCAGGACAGAATCATACTGGCTTCTAGCAGAGAAATATGCATCAACACAGCAAGCCAAAGGGGCAGGTTATGCACACAAGTCAGCTAGCCCTGAGGTCACCACACTCATCCATCCTTTCTTTTTGGAAACAAGGGGATCATGAATTGGCTGCAACCAATAAGCATAGCCATCAGGATGGGAAATCTCCCTGTGAAACCCATGGCCTACTGCTCAGCACCCCTCTCAAGGGCTGCTCTGGCAGGGAGGCAGCATCTGCGGGGACCAGGAAGCAAGCTGCAGAGGGAGGCTGGCTCTAACATGGCATTCACATGTGTCCAAACATCACCTCCCTGCAGGGCACAAAACGCTGCCATAGGGCTCACCCTTGTGCGCTTGCAAACTTGCTCCCTCCTTGACCAGCAGGAGCAAACGAAGGCCTTCTAGCCGAGTCTGTGCCTCCTGGGTTTATTTCAGGTGTAGCAAGGTTTTATGCACATTTTATAGTGCCCTGGAGTGGGCTGTTCCAGAGTGTCTGCGGGGAGACCTTTGCATAGCCCCTGAGCAGCTGTGAGATGAAGATGGTCTGCTTGTGAGACTGAGCACCCCGCACCCTTGGAGGGCCCATCAGCTGCAGGGAAGGGAGGGCCAAAGCAGTGCAAGAAGTACCTATCCCAAACCAAAAGGCTTCATCTTCTCTGCCTGCCCAGGGGATGATACCCCAGACACTGAAAACAAGTGTAGGCCTTCCCAGTAAAGTAATGTCCTGCTTACTCTTGGTTGTGTTGACTGGGACTGGAGGTCAGCAGTGCACAAGCATCAGCCAAGAAGCACCAGCTGGTGTCTCACTGGGTACCATCACTGTCCCCAGGACAAGATGCAGCACAACCACCAGGCAGTACTGTGGCTGAAGGGTGCAGCAGTGGTGGGAAAGCCCACCAGGCAGTCTGGAGCCAGCCTGGATCCCAGTGAATTGAAAGTGCAAGTTCTTAACCCCTATCACTTTTTTCCTGGGAGGAGGGTGGGGAAGGGATGTTTGGAGAATTTTTGCTGGGCTAAAGGAAAGATAGATCTCCTTTTTTGGCAGGGGAACACCCAGGGGAGATGTAAGGGCAGTTCTCACTTTCCAGAGATGAAAATACCCACCTCTTTTTGCTTATATGCTTGAGGGCTATATAAAGATCTGCATCTTTATATAGACAATTATTTAAATAGCACAGATATCTGGAGCAGTGAGCCCAACACAAAACTCCCTGTGCAGTATTTCTTCTCGCCCCAGGGTTGCATTTAGTCCTCCATTTTCTAACTTCAGTCCTCCTGCTGCTCTCACCCCTGTCAAACTCACTGGCTGGAGAAGCGAGGCTGAGGCTGTCCTGAGCCTGGGGCTGGGCTGCAGGCAAGCCGCAGGTAGGAAGCAGCCCGGCTCTGCCGGTGCCAGGGCGCCGCAGCCCCCGGCACGGCCACGCTCCGGCCAGCGTTCCCCAAGCAGACGCTGAGCCGGGTGTTTCGTGCTGGAGGGCGAGAGGGGAGCCCCGGGGAGCCAGCGCCAAGCAGGCAGGGGGCCTTCCCGGGACGCCCAGCCCCTCCTCAGCCAGCCGGACGGCGTCACTCGCCAGCAGCAGATCAGCCGGGTTTGTCCATAAAAGGCAGGAAGGTTTCCACCTTTCCTTCACCCACGGCCGAGCAGCGGGGGGGTGAGCCGGCTTGCAAGGAGCCAGCCTTACCTTAGATGGCTACAAAAACCTCCGGGCTCTTGGTGAAGCACCCTGGGACCAGGCACAGCCCTAGCGGCAGCGGGTGGCCGTGGCCGTGCTCCTCTGGCTCTGCAGAGGTGCAGGAAAACCCAGGGGTTGGGCAGGCAGCGCCAGTCCAGGCAGGCACCGTGGCAGCACGGGGAGCCCCTTCCTGGCACCCTGGTGAGGGACGGCATTTACAGCACACTCCAGGGCCAAACTAGATGTGGGGGATCAAATCCAGCCCTGAAGATAGGTAAGGGGGTGCTAAGGGTCGATAGACAGGCACAGCCCTTCGCACTGGTCCTTGCTACCTGTTCACTCACCTGCATCCTGCGTCTCTTGCCCTGCACCTCTGCACTCAGCCAGGGCCCTGCAGCAATCCCTGCCCAGCACTCATCCCCCCCCCCAGCTGCGGAGGGCTCCAGCCAGGACGGACAGCCCTCGGTTTCAGCCTTTTTGCACCACAGCTATATTACGTTTGGCCCATGCGCTGTGCTGAATCCCCTCCTGCCACGGGAAGGCAATGCACCCCGTGCACACATTTGTTCATGGGCTTCCAGGGCTTCTTTGCATCCATGAAGTCTCAGCAGTTGGCTGTGCCTTTGGCAGTACCGTATTTCTAGTGCGTGCTTCACTGCCGTGGTGCTACAGGACGCTCTCCTTGGGCTCCTCATGAGCTGGAGCTAAGCAGAAGCAGGACCCAGACCACGAGTCCTGGCAGCCAGGCACCACCAAGGGACAAGGAGAGCCGCGAGCCAAAGCCTGCCAGGCTCTGCTGCTGCGCGTGGGATTTCCACCCTCCTCACTCACACCAGGTCCCAGCCCCTGACTGAAGCAGGCTGCAAGAGCAAGATGACTGTGAGCCAGTTTCACAAGTCCTGTGTTCATCTGGTATGATGTGCAGTGTTCATCCAGAGGGCCCCGTTTAGGTCACAGGTTGCACTGCGTTGGACAGAAATTGTGTTAGACTCCTATTCAAAGCTTCTAAGGAGGTAGTTTTTATTCCCAGTTATCCCCCATGGAAATGCGGTTGTCTTTCCCATAATGGGAGCCACTCTGCCGCAAGCAGCAGGGAATGAGAAGGCCTCTGCTTGACACCTGTCCTGCCAACAAGCAAAAGCAGCATTTTCTAGATTCCTTGCTAATCTCCAGAAGGTCAGAAAAGGTACATGTACTCACATAGGAGAGAGGTTAGGTCCAACAAAACACATCAGGGAGGATGTCTTGATAGGTGGACTTCAGGTTTAGTGTGGAGTCTGCACCATCTCTTCATATTATTTATTGTTCCTCAACCCATTCATTTTCATCTCCGCTATTGAGGAAATAGCTGAGGCTTTCTCATCAAAAACAAAATTTAAAAAGCAGAATACATAAATGGAGAGCAGGATTCACTGGAAGGAGATTTGAGGATGGAGTAGGAGCTGTTGATGGGACAAACTCATAAATGGAGAGCAGGATTCACTGGAAGGAGCTTTGAGGATGGAGTAGGAGCTGTTGATGGGACAAACTCTCCAAAAAGTGGGGACAGCTTCTGAGCACCTGGCCCTGGCTGCTGGACTGTGACCTTGGAAAGCACAGATGGGGATTGCATACCCAGCCTGCAGCCCAGACTGAAAACGCTGGTGGGAGGCTGCCCTGAGAGACTCCTTTGCTTGATCTGACAGCACCACTGTTTATGTTTCTTGTATCCCTCTTCGCTTACTATTTCAAAGTAACTTTTATGGTATACTTGGAGGGAATACATGAGCCAGTAAGCATTGCTCAGAAAAACCCACAAAGGGGAAGTACTCCGGGAAGCCCAGGAGCTGCACTGTTGGTTTGAAGCCTGCCTGCTACCAGCAAAATCACAGGTGTACATCATGCGAGAAGATGGAGAGCAGAGGAACTAGAGAAGAGATTAAAGGAAGCTGGGGAGGGCAGCTTGTCTGGTTTGCTTGCTGACCCTGCTGAGTGCTATTGGTGTTGCCCGCCAGAGCTTCCTCACTTGTGCATTTTCTCCAAACTCCATTTTACAGTGTTGGGCATGTTGCTCCATAAATGTTGTCTTCCTTGTGGCAGACCTACTGCAAATGTGAGGCTATAGTGTTTACTATAGTGTTTACTGCTGATTCCCAAACAAGACATTTCCTGATGCATGTGGTAACTTTGCACTGCATAGTTTGAATTAGGGTAGCTGTGCACAGTTGCTCTCACTGTATAGAAAAGAAGCAACAGGAAAAAGCTAGGTAGGAGGAAAGTAAATTTTAAGGCTGATTTTCTGTGAGAAAGCACGTATAACCCATAGCTGCTGCTATATGGCAGTTCTCACATGGGGAATGGAGAGTCTGAACCTGCTCTATGGAGGCAGGTAGGCTGCCTGCTTCTGGGGGCTCCCCGTGCTGGCTAGAGAGGTGGAAAGGCCTTCTTTAAGTGAAGCTGTGCCTCCTTATAAGATGGAGAGCTTTGGGCTCCAGCAAGCATCTTCCAGGAAAGGCAAGTTAATGAAGGACAGTGGCTCTAGGCCCAGCCTGTGGGTTTTACTCCACTTCTGAGAGAAGTCTCAGTTTAGATTCTAGCTTTACTGATCCAATGTCATATTCTCCCCTCACTGCTGGGCTACTCTGCTCAGAAAAAAAAAAGATGGCATGCCTGAAAGGCTCCTGGTCTGCTTTCCAGCTGTTCCAACTACTTTTCTGAAAAGAGTGAGCTCTTCCTCCATGCCACGCTGTGCCAAGCAATGCCACCTCTGCTCCTGATGGACGCATGCAGCTTGGCTGGGTACAGAAGACAGAAAAAAACCTGCACTAGGGCTGCATCTGCCTGTGTCCAAGGGCAGCAATATTGCAAGAAGCAAAGCTTCAGCTAGTGTCCTAAAGACTACAGCTGTCAGGTAAGAATTAACTCCCTAGTTTTAAGACCACTCATGTTCTGCAGGTGTTGTGAAGATGAGGGTCAGCCTCCCTTCAGCCATATGGATCTATATTTCTCAGCTTTGTGTGAACTCTGGCCTCGTATCCAAGTACTGATTGTAGGTGTATCTTGCAGCCACTAGTCAGATGTCACCATGACCTGTCTAATTACTGAAATAAATGATTTATGTTAAAAGCGTCAGGAGGAGGAGAGATTGAGAGGTGCATTTAAAATTCAAAGCTAGGAGTTAAGCATCTCAGCATTAGGACTAAAGATGGTGAATTTTGCTGTTGGCTGTAGCACAAAACTGCATCTTCCTTTATATTAACAAGTGTATTTAAAGCAGTTCTTGTCCACATAAATGTCCCCCCCCCCAAAAAAAAGAAAAAAATGGTTATCATTCCTCCCACAGGGCCTATTTCCTTAGTCACTTCTATCAGCTGAGTCAAGTTCCTGCTGCAATTATATTGCCAAAATTGGTGTGTGTGTTGTTTCTTAAAAAACACATAGGGATCTCATTTGACTGTTTAGGTCTAATATTATATTCTAAATTCCTACATTTTCCTTACAGCTATTTATGTTTTTTCTCTGTGATTAGTATCTCTTAACGAGCATGTCATATTGCTTTGTGTTGTTAAGAAGCTGCTGTCTTACATCCTGAAGCACACTGCATTGCAGGGCTACCAAACAGAGCTTGAGAGGAAAGATGGCATGGAGTATAACCTCCAGGCCCCTGGCAGAATGAGTTGTCCCTCAAGTTTAGCCATTCCTTACAACTGGCTGTTTTGCTTGTGCTGTAAAGCCTCCAGCAGTGGGGATTCAGCAGCTTCCTTTCATGGAGTGCTTCACTGTCCTGACCATCTGCAGGTTCTTCAGGAGATATGGCAAACGGTTTACTGTCTCCACTGTTCAGTAAACTTTTACATATTTGAGGTCTGCTACTATGTCTTGCTTCAGTCTTTTCCTCCCTAGACTAAACAAACTCAGTTCTTTCAGACTCCACTCATAAGTCAGGTTTTTAGACCTCTGAGTATTCTTGTTACTTTTCCTTTGGACTCCCTCCAGATGGTCTGCGTCTTTCTTAAAAATCGGCACCCAAAGCTGGACAGAGCATTCAGCTGAGGCCTTACAGTTGCTGAGGGAATGGAAGATTTAGTTCACGTGTCCTACAAATGAGACCTTCTGGGCAGAGACTTTCTTGTGAGGCCTGTGAGAACTGTAGCTCAGGTGAGACATTGGCCTGCCTACCTTCCTGTGCTCTGCATTGCACAGCCTTCACTTGCCATTCGCAGTGAGGCAGGCTCCTAACCTGTTCTCTTGCGCTTGTTCTGCACATAACTAACACAGCCTTAAAAGCAATGCAGTGCAAAGTTAACACTATCTCACACCACAAACTCTTCCACCTAGAACCAAAGATTTCAGTAACAGCCTGGTCTGCTTGCATTAGATTTCTGCCATCCATCTCCCTCCTCAGTTCCTTCTATAGGATCACCATGAGTCTGCATCATGTAAAGAGCAAAACTGTGAGCCAAAGAACCATGTGCAAAACCAGATCTTACACCAGCTCTCAGCAGCTGTTGTGTAAAAGGCCTGTCAGTGGTGGAAGGAGACAGAGCTCTCCAGTAACTGCTTTTTGAAACATTATCCTTTGCAGGCCCACGGCTGTTTCAACACACCTTGCAGATCCTCCCTGAGAAACTAAGGATCAGTGGTGCTTCTCTCATGCAAACCTGTGCCTTGGAACACGACTGGGATCTCCACCATCGTACAGACTACTAAGAGGATGTGAAAGTTGGGCAAGCATTCCCCAAATGCCTTGCTGTAAGCATACCTGAGTGTAATGGTGGTTTTGGTCAAGCATGGATTGCTGACAAACTATAACATGGTATTGCATGCCCTAACTGTACTAGCTGTAACTGTAAATTGACCCAGGATGTCTGAGACTGGTGATACATGGCATAGAAATGACTTTAGTGTTGCTATGGCTAATGTTAGATTCACAGGTTAGAGGCAGAGCCACAAGGGGAGGAAGCCAGTGCAGCAGACTGTACCTGAAGTATGAGAAAGCAGCTGCCCTTCTCAAAAGAAATGAAACATTTAGTATCTCTCTGTACAGTCATTCCAAACTATGGCTGGAAAGAGGTTCTGCTTCGAAATAGCCTGAGGGCACCACTGTACAGGTGATATCTGGAGACGAGAGAGGTCTAGCTTTCTAAGCTTTGTGCTAGGAAAGGGAAGACCTGCAATTACAGATAACATCGAATTTAAGGGAAGGGATTTTAAGCCGCTTTTAAGCTGGGGTTAAATAATGACAGGTCTGAGAGTTCAGCGATTCTCTCATGAGAAAAGATTTTCTGCAGAGGAAAGGGCAGAGCCAGAAAGACTAATTCTTGTGTTTGCCCTACTGCTACTGTCTTGCTGCTCTTCTCTTTGCAGGAGTTCAACAGTTGCCTCCAAAACCTGTCATGCTTGCTCCTCAGCCAGTTAAGAGTACAGGAAGTGAGAGGGACAGTGAATTCACCTCTCACATATCTACAAGACATAGACATGTCCTTTAACAATCTCTGCTTAGTTAGAGAAAGAGAACAAGAAACTCAAACTTGAGTCTCCAACTTGTTGGTACCAGGAATGAGCCATCCTGGATTTAATCTGCAGTTTTCAGAAGCAAGCAGGCTCTCCTACTTTCCCTCTCCCTTCTCTGGACTGGGAACAGGCTGTGTAAAAGGCACAGTTTAGCTTTGCCTTTCAAGACTCTGCCTGTGGAGGGGTGAAGAGAGGAAGCAAAGGGAAGGGTAAGAGCAACATTTTTTAAAGTACTCATTTCATTTTGCAGGATGAAAGTAGTTATAGTAGGTACATGGTAAGAGTGAAATGAGACTGGTAATATTATTCTTGATCTTGTTGTTCAGGTGACACTGTGAAAGCAAAGGGAACAACCTAGGTTATATTCTGCTAAAAAAAGTAAAATCATCATTTTCACACAATTACACTCTCTAATATTAGTAGAAGCGCTAATGTTTGCTGTCTTAAGACAATTCTGTAAGTCACTTTGACCTTAAAGCTTATGCTCTGAACAAGCAAGGCTGGACCTCCAGCAGCAGGAAGAGGAGATCGCACAGGTACCTGGGGCAGGGGATTTCCTAGTAGCTGTATTAGCTCCTGGGGTGCGGGCTGGGGGGGTCAAATTTAGCTGGAGTAAGTTGAGCTAAATGGGAAAACAAGTAAATGGAAAGGGGGCATAGTCACAATGGTGAGGCCAGGGCAGGGTAGGAGAGGAATACAACTGGGGTGAAGAGTCCTTGAAGGGAAGACAAGATGTTTTGTACTGAAACTTTATTCAGGCCCCTTCTCCTCTTCTCCTAGCACAGTATCCCTGCCTTAGTTGTTCCTCTTCATGGCTAGCTTTCAGCTATCGCTGACTAGATGACCAGAGTAGGCACTGTTATTGCTTCACACTTAAAAAGCATAGATTTTACCCAACACCTGGGCATGTGACACTCTTTTCCCTAGTCTGCCATGAAGCATGCAATACTCCACTAAGTTCCACCAAAGAGATGACTGCACTCGGAGGTGCTGAGTTTCCATTGGTAAAGTGCCTTGGACAGGGGAGGAAATGATGCAAACATGTCTAACTGGTTAAATTCTTCACTGCAAGAGCCCAACGTGCAGTTTAAATTTAAGCACCAGTTCCTGAAGCTGCGAAGCTTTTGCATGCCTGCAGAACATAAGCACTGAAACTTGGCTGTGACAGTTGCCAAAACAAAAGTCAAGGGCTACTTCAATGCAGCTTTGGGAGCTGCTCTACAGTGACCATGCTTGCCTGCCAGGCCTCATTACAGAAGCTTATGAATGTTCCTGGCAAGCAAACAGGTATCTCTCCTCAGCAAAGCTCACAACCTGTGGCTAATATGCTAAGCACAAATATGCAGCAAGCAGTAAACAGAAATACTCAAATGCCCTTGGGCTCCTTTTCCTTTTCATCTGTTGCAGATTGAAGAAGCAGGAGGTACTTCCAACCATTCCCGCAGTGACTCTACCCATTGCCCTGGAAAAAAAAAAAACACTCTTCTTTCACTGGGTCAGAAAGACCTTGCTGGAGTCCCTGTTTGTCCGGGGAGGCTTGAATAATGCCCAAGGAAATCAACAGCAATCTTGTACAGGGCAGAAGAAAACTCCAGGAGACAAAATATGGAAAACCAGAGTAGTCCTGTGGTTACATGAACATTTTTCTCACTAAGAGCACTGGCTTCTGTAGCTGCTGTTGCTGTTGTGCGTTGTTCTCCCACTGTGAGCTGTGCCACTGCCCTTTGTCATACTGATACAGCTCTTCTCACGGGCCACGTGGTTGAGTGGATCAAAGAACTAATCCAAGTTTAGAAACCTCTTTTTTTTTAACTAGTGCCTGTAAATTCAAGAACATCTGGCCAATAACAATCTCTCACTCTTCTTAAGTAGTCCTTGAAGTCAATAATTAGTATGGGGTTAGGAGAGAAAAAAAGGTATTTTTCAGGAAACCAGAGGAAAATTTTATTTTCAGAAGCAAGAATCATGAAGTTAAAAATGTAAGTGGGAGGGAGAATTAGGGAAGAATCTATTCCTCAGCTTGTGAATATACTGGAAACTTCACAATTCTTCTGGATTTCAGTTATGCTTCATTGCATTGATTTTGTATATTAAATCATTTAATCCATTGCCTGCCTAGTGCAAGAAGTGATTGGTAAATGAATGGGATCAGTGACATTGGTAATTAATAACATTGTTCTGTTTATAGTATTACAAGCGTCTGTGGGAAGCATCACTGAGTGTATTTTACACAGGTAAGCAGAACCAGATAACGCAGATAACATAAGACTATGGAAATAGGTTCTTTACAAGGATCCAAACAGACAGCGCCTGGATGATTCAGAGTCACAGAAACCCACTGCAAGTGTTAGGACTCAGATTTCCACAGTGCTGAGCATTTCCCGGAAAATGTTGAAAATCCTCATTCTTTGAATGGCAGCTGAGGGCTTCCAGCACATTTGGTGAGGTGTGAAAAGACGCTTTTATTAACGGGCCCTTAAACTACAAGGGTGGGAAAGGTAATACGATAGGACCTCCCTGCCACACACACCTTAAATACAGAGCTAAGGAGTTATCTCAAGGAATGTGTTTGCTCTCCTCCTCCTTTTGTTTCCCCAGATCTTGCTGATTACCAGATTTTTCCAGAATCCTCAGCTGGAAGTGTCCTGATCAGTAAGAAGAAAACTGTAAGGAAGGACTACTTTCAAATGCTGTCTTCACTGTCTCTAATCCCTCATGTGACCACAACGGTTATAGCACTGTTACCGAGGGTTTATAACAATTTTGTTCCTGGGTGTTCATCAGAAAAGAAATAAGAAAGGCCTTTTCTCTTCAAACGCTGACAATTTCCATAATTCCCCAAAGTAAATTACTCCACTCTGCTTCTCAGAAACTATCCATCACCCGCACCTGCCTGCAGGGAAGACAGAGCAGGGGAACTTCCCATTAAGTCCATTAGCATCTCTCTAGAGTGATACATGTGTTTTGCATTTTGCAAAACTTTTCATCCTCACGCGCGTTCAGGAGGACTTCCTCAGTCCTGGACTCCTCAGATCCTGCCCCTTCCTGCTCGGATGCCTCCAGCAGCCTGGTTTCCCAGATTGTCTCAAGACAGGCCACGATTGCTTTTGAAAATCATAATTATTTTTATGATATTCAGAAGCGTACGCAAGTATCGTGTGACAGACAGAAGACGAAACGGGACAAGGGCTCGCTCTCGGCTGCCTCAGGCGGTGTCGTGGTGAGAGGTGCCGTCCTGCTCCACGGTGTCGTCTAACCCGGGGAAACCTGCGCTGCGGCCCGCTCTCCCCCGCCCTGCCGGTCTCACCGTCGCAGGCCGCCGCCGGGCGCTGGAGCCCGCCCGGGGGAGACACGCCGCTGACTGACGGTGCCCGGCTGCCCCGGCCCGCGCCCGGGCTCCCCCGAGGGCCGCGGGCCCCGCGCCTCCCTTCAGAAAAGGGCTTTTCCGCCGTCCCCGTCCCACGCGGCTCCGCGAGGAGCAGCCCCGCCCGCGCGCCGAGAGCCACCGCGGCCCGGCGGCGCCCGGCTGCGAGGTAACGACACGAGCGGCCGCGGCGGGGCGCAGCGCCCCGGGCCCGCCGCCCGCGCCGCGCGCCGGGGCCGGCTTCGCGCACCGACCTAGCGCCAAATGACTTTTGTTTTTCTTTTTTTTTTTAGGAATTAAAGACTCCCCGAGGCCCAGGCGGCACCGCGGGGCCTCGCCAGGCCGAGGGGGCCGCGCCGCCGCCGCCGCGGGGGACGAGCCGGCCCCGGCGCAAGGAGCGGCGGCCGCCGGCGGGGAGGCGGGGCGGCCGCATCCCGCCAATGGCGGCGGCGGGCCGGCGTGACGGACGCGCGGGGGCGGCAATGAGCGGGGCGCCGGCGCCGGGAGCGGGCCAATGAGAGCCGCGGGGGGGCGGGGCGCGGGTGCGCCGCCCGCCCCTCGCGGCGGGGCTGCGCGCGGCGGGGCGGCGCGGAGAGCTGGGCAGCGGGCGCCGCCGCCGCCTGCTCGGGTGCGCGGCCGCGGGGCCGGGCGCAGCGGGGCGAGCGGGCAGCGCGGCGAGCGGGCAGCGCGACGGGGCCGCCGCCGCCATGGATCACTACGAGCCGCAGCAGACCAACGACTACATGCAGCCGGAGGAGGACTGGGACCGCGACCTGCTGCTGGACCCCGCCTGGGAGAAGCAGCAGAGGAAGGTGGGCGCCGCCCCGCGCTCTCCGCCCCCGGGGGCCGCGCGGGCCGCGGGGCCGCGGCGCGGGCAGGTGGCGGCGCCGGCTCCGCGGCGGGACGTGCCGCCGCCCCGGCCCGGCCCGGCTCGGCTCGGCCCGGCCCGCCGCGCCCGCGCGGCGCCGCTGTCACCGCGGCCGCAGGTGGGAGCGGGACGCGCGTGGGGCCCCGCGCGGCGTGGGCGCCTCCGCGGCGCGGCCCTGCCCTGCCCGCCGCGCCGCGCCGGCCGTTCCGCGGCGGCGGATACCTCACTTCTCATTTGAATGGGGTGGTTTAGGGCCGGGCTTGTGCAGAGCTCATGTCCAAAAATGGTAACATTCATCCCTTTTTTTTAAACTTAGAGGGTGGCGGTGGGGAGGGGAGTGCAGGAGGAGTTGGAGCTGCTCCTTTTCGTTTTCTTTCTTCCTTTCTCGTTTTCTCCTTGAAACCGAAAAGCAGCGTGTGTTAGAGCACCCTGCAGTCCGCATCCCCGGAATATTTCCGTCTCGGTCGCTGCGCCAGGCAGCAGTAACGCAGGATTTAAACCAGCGATAACGCTAATGTGGCTGGGGCGCCCAGCGCGGCGGGAGGCCCGGCCCCCGCGTGAATCGCTCCCGGCGCTGTCGTGAGCCTGCCTGAGCTGCAGGCGGGCAGGGGGCACCAGGGGCGAAGCGTGTCTAAACGCACGTGTATTTATGTAGGTGAATGTGTGTACGCATGCATGCATGTATAGCGTCTGCAAGGCTGTTCTCAGCCCCTTACAGGAAGCCTGACAGCAGATGGAAAGCAGGGAGCGTGAGTGAGAAGACTCCTCTTCCTCTTTAGCCCCTTTCTTCCCCCTACTCCCCTTTCACAGGAGGGGGCTCGGGGTCCTCCTGCTCTGTAGCTCTCTGAAATGGCGCATTTGGGGAGCGTTTCCCCTGGAGTCTGATGAGTTAATTGAAGGTGATGGCTATGGAGCTTCTGTCAGCAGTTTCCTCGCTTGGAGAGACTTTCGTGCTGAGGGTAGACAGCATGAGAATTAAAGCATACAAACAAGGGCATTTAATTGAGAAAGATGTCGTGGTGTGTGAGCTTACATTTCAACGGAGGAGAAAAGAGGAATGTAATCTCAGCTTGCGGTGTGAGTGCCAGATCGCTTATCTGAAGGCTAGGCTCCAGTCCTTTGAGGAAGGAGGTTTGTTCTCTTTCAGAAGAACTGTGTGGCTGCGATCCCTATCTTCAGTTGCACGCCTCTGTTTGGCTAATACAGCTGGGATTAACCTGTGGGGCCTCCTGGGGTCCAGAGCAAGAAGGACAGTATTGCTCAAAGGTTGAGGGGAAACATTTCGTCACACTGCTTGTGCTTTACTGGGACGGAGAGTATTTTGTGTGTGGTGGGATGAATTGTCAGAAGCAGGAATTGAACCTTTAAAAGTTCTTTAAAAAGTCCCAGAACACAAGTTCTGGCATGTTCCCTGAAAGGTCAGAGTCTTTTCTTTTTTCCTTAATACTATCTTCTTCCAGGAGCTCTTAAGTCATCTTGGTCCTATCACAAGAGGGGGACAGAGAGCTACTCTGTAAACTTGGGTTACATGACCAGAGGAGGGGAGAAAGAGAGTTTTAGAGAATTAATGCATCTACTTCAAAATCATTCAAAACAATTTGTTTTGCTAGCAGACTGCTGCTAGTGAACTTGGTGTACAGGGTGTCATTCTCCAGCTCCCTGAAGGAAGGGGCTCTGTATGGTTAGGTGTCCTTCTCTGTGGTGGCAGAGTCACTTTATTGTTTCTTCTCCTGCGGTTGCACAGTTGAAACCATTTTCTTCTGCAGTGGATGCAAGATAATAGTTTAACTGTGACCCACCTCTCTAGTTTTTGTATGTGGAAAGACCAGCCTTGGGAGGGACAGTTTTTCCCAGCTTCTGCCCACCAGGCTAACCCCTCTCAGGGGAACTGCTGAACTTGGCTCCTAGCCAGGGCAAGCTGTGCAGATGCTGAAGGATGGTCTTGTGCCCTTCTCAGCTCTGGAAGTGATGGAGAGCCCTGCTGGGATCTTGGGGCTTGCCTTCTTCAGAGGGTGGGAAAGACAGTGGTACCCACCAAGCACAGGCCTGAGATTCATAGTAAACTTCTGCAGTCTCCTTTTCTTCCTACCCTCCACCCCCTCTTTTCTTATCTGGGAAGTGAAATAATGACTATAGTTAAATGTTCAACACCATACCAAGACGAATAGGACAGTTTCACGTATGCCAAAGCTATTCATGTAGGTTCTCTTCAGGATCATTCTTGATTCTTTACTGTTGGCTCTTTTTTTTTAAGGTTTTTCTTCTGAGTAGTACCTAGAGAGCTTGTCTGTCTGAAATAAGAGCACTGAGATTCTGGAAGAACAGTAACAGTGCATGGGAAGTGTCCTGGGATGGCTGAAATTTGCTGTTTATGAATCCTGAGTGCACATGTTACTTTTCCACACACATAAATGAGTGTTTGGACAATCAGTTCTTAGAAATCTCTGTGCCTGTTTCAGTGTTGCTGTTTAGTTAGGGGTGCTGCATTTATCGATGGGAGAATGCTGCTATTTCACTGTCTGCAAGCAGCAGGCCCAGGGGTCGCATACGAATGAGGAAATCTGCTTGAGTTTTTGAAAACAGTAGACCCCAAACCTTCCAAGCTGTTATGGAGGAGAGGTGCGAGGAAGTGTGCCTGTATGGGGGTTTAAGTACTACCAAATTACTGTTATAGTACTCACGACAACCAGTGAGGCAGATTTGAAGCCTTCCTGCCTGGCTTCTCTCTGGGAGCAGGGGCAGTGTCCCAGCAAGCAAATGTGTCTTTGAGAAGCATCTGCGCTTTGCTGGCCGTTCCCGTGCCGGCCCCGACGTCCCGGCTCGGTCAGGCCCCGCGGGCCACGCCGGGCATCGGGGGAGAGCTACACCACGGCGCTGTCCTGCGTGGCTCTGCGCAGCTGGGACTAATTGAGACTTGGGAAGCAGACAGTCCTGTGGATGTTTCTCGAAGGTGCATTGAGTCCGGTTCCTGTTCTCGCGGCTCTGCAGAGCTAACGCCGGGCATGAGAAGCGGGAAGAGTGGCTGATTTCACTGACCGGAGCAGGAGGCCTGTTGAGTCAAGGAGGAGGTGCAGTCGCCGAGTTGTCAGGAGTTGGACCACAGATTTCCTACCAGTGCAGGGTGGTGGGTACAACAACCTTCCCTGTCTGGGAAAATGCTGGAAATAGGATCTCATGAACTGCTTTGAAATGGGTAAATGGATGAGCTGCAGAGTGAGTTTTCAGTCTGGAGAGTGAAGCTAGGCCTCTTTAACGTGATGCAGAGAAGAGCCTGTGGTCCCGCATCTTTTCCCATCTGCCCTTTCCAGACCAAGTGCAGTAACTGGAATCCTGTGATTTGAGGACAAGGGGTTACTGGATTAAAACATAGCCAGAAAGTGACAATTCTTGGGAGTGAAACAGCTTTCCTCAAGATGTTTCTCCCCCCCCCCCCCCCCGATGAGCCTCTAGAAGGCTTCAAAGAGCTTGTGGCATAAGGAGCAAAAAGCAAATTCTCAAAAATCTAACTTTATATAAGGCCTGCAGAGCCCTTTTCACAGAAGCAAAGGGTTTCTCTGTTGGGAGTGAAAACACTTTCTGCTTTGGACTGTTGGACTCCTAGTAACTTCTTCTAGCAACCAAAATTTCTTTTCCTTTCTTTCCTCTCCAGATTCAGGCCTCAGAAAGTAGCACTAGCTAAGGCATAACAAGACTGATCCCGCTCCTTTCCAGCGTTACAAAGCAGAACTTGCTAAAGGCTGTTGCCAGAAAACCACACCTGAAATGTAGCTGTCAGAGTAGACAAGCTTCCCTTGTAAAAAGTTTGCATGTGGGCATTTACTGCCTGAGGGATTGCCACGTGATTAAATTGATCCTCTTGATGAGAAAAGGCCAGCGCCCATGTTTGAACTTTGCTTGGGTCGTGCAGGGGCTTTTGCTGAAGGAGCTGGATTAGGCAGTGAGCGGCTGGATGAGCCGCTTGGTGCTCAGCAGCCCTGGCTGGCTGTCTTTGCCCGCGAGGAGAAGAGCCTCCTGCTACCATCTCCCAAATATCCCGCAGGTTTTTAGAAACGATATTTTGGTGAAGCTGTTGCTGTCAGGGTGCCGCAGCTGAGGTGTGTTTTGGGTCGGGGCCAGCCCCTGACCCTTTGCTCTGCAGGCTCTCGAGGTTTTGTGCTGGTCACAGTCATTTCATGAACTGGTTACTTACAGTTCACGTATTTAAAATCTGGCCTCAAGTGACTTGCCCAAACTGCAGAGCTGGGGGAAGAAGCTTTAAACTGCTGTCTGACCTGACAGCTGCTATCTTGATACAAGCAGGAAGCGGTGATCGTTTGCAGCACGAAGAGGAAAGCCACATGCAGCTTCAGCTCTGTAGGGGATGATAGTAATGCTTTTATTTTAAAATACTGGCGAAATGGCTACAAATGTAGCCATTTCATCAATAAATGTGCCTCCTCTTTCTCCAGCGCTGCTCTGCCAGGTTGGTGTTTCTGCGGTGATGTGGCAGTAAATGATATCTCTGGCTGAGAGAACTGAACCATTCAGATTTATGGTGCTACTGAAGCAATGACAGTACATAAATTTTTGGAGCACCTTTTCTGCCTTAAAGAAATATTTATCAAGTACAGTTATTTATGGAAATTACTGAATTCCCTGTTAAAAATTGCAGCCTCCCAGAAGCTTTCTCACCACTCTGTGTACCACACGCTACGTGTGAAGGTACACGTGGAGACAAGGGTGGCCGTGTAGCTCACCAAGCCATGCATCTCTCACCCTTGCTGTGTCTGCATCAGACAGGTCTTGCAGCCCTTGTGCTCAGCAAAACAGAAGTCAAATCATGACAACCTCTTCTGAGGTGTTTTGAGGTGAAGTTGTTAATAATAAAAACTGCCCGTTAAGCATAGCTGAGGTCCCTTGTGGAAGTGTCCGGCTTCTAAGCCTAATGGAATACACTCGTACCGAGTGGCGTGAGTCTAACTATTATCTGTGACAGAATTTAAAGTTGCAATCACAGCTTCCTTTTCCTTTGATTTTTAACATTATCCCTTTCAGGCAGTTTCTATGTTGGAACCAGGATCTAGATTTTCAGAAAGCTACAACTGTGGTAACTGCTGTGGACCAGCTAAGTGTGATACCACATTTCTTGGTCTCCGTAGTTCGCTAAAATTCCTTACAGTTCCACCCTTGTTTTCTTCAGTGAGATTAATTTCTGTGGCTTACTGTCTCCTTTTGCACCTCCTGTAAGGGAAACTGCATAATCATCAGTTGATCATAGCAAGGAATGGTCCTTGCTTGGTCTTAGCAGTGTGGATGTGCGTTAGAAAAAATGGCGCTGATGCACGTAAAAATCCCGTTCCTTATTTCACGCTGAGTGATGCCCGTACTGAAACAGAATGGTGAAATTCATAGAGTTACTTGCTCAGCTGCTGTCTTACAGCCGCATAGACAGGCAATATAGGTCACTAGATACCTTACTCTTTCCCTTCAGGTCAAACTTTTGTTGTTTAACATAGGTAGCTTATCACCAGTTACTCGCTCTTTAAAACACTTAAGTTGCTGTAAGGGGCCCTGGAAATGTCTTTCTTTGCAAATCAGTTATTTGTTCTTGAGCGTGGGAGCTGGCTCATGCTTTCTGTGATCAGGTTTCGCCAGGACATGTGTTTGTGGGTTTTTCTTGAGGAAAAAAAAATGTTATTCATTGTAACCTCTTGGTTATGATGAATGAGGCATGTGGGCTTTGCAGTGACTTACCCTCCCGTACAGCATCCTGTTTTTTAAAGGAAGAACCACGGAGAAGGAAGACACGGATTAAAAAGGAGACTGCACATTTTTTGGGAGGCCCCTGTAACAGATCCCAAGGAGCAACCCATGAGAACACAGTGCTTGCGAAACTGGATTGAACTGTTCATCCTCCTAATCCTCCAGGAAAGGGTGAAACACTTCAAAGGCATCCAGCTACCAGCACGGTGATGTGAAATGTGTCTGACTGGGGAATTTCTTACTGACTGCTTCAGGCAACCAGTTTAAATTCTTGTGCATGCGATTCGGTGATGACGCTTTTACCATGCATCACTGTAAGAGCTAAAGATGATAACGCTGTTTGCTTTCCTGGCTGCTCATAGTGCGCTCTGGCAAGCTTGGAGCGTCTGGTGTGCTAGCCTGCCATCGAGGCCATCTTTAAGCAGAAGCTGTTTGGAAACATTTATTGGCTGTCTGGTAAAAAATGATCCCCTTAAAAGGAAATGGATGCTTTTGTATGTAGTAGTGTTGTTCTGCTGTGAAAGTCAAACATAGCTAGGCTGTGGGCAGTGAGAGTGTGGGTCAGGAAAGCTGTTCAGTAAAAGCGTTTGGCCTTCGTGAACGCTTAGCCCTGCCCATTACGGTGGGGACCAAGTGAACGCTGCCTGCTCTCTGCAACTCTGGAACGACCTCCAAGAATCGTAGTAATGTGCTCCCCAGCTGCTCCTCTTGTAGGCGCTTTGCTCTTCTCGCATGTGCTGCACGTGAGACTCAGTCCCACGACCTAATGTGCCTCATGTTGTTAACTGGAGGAGGAGCAGGGTTTAGTCAGCCTCCCCGACCAGGTTACGAGCCTGTGCCTGGCCTCACTGGGATCCGCCTAAAGACTTGGCTTGGAGTTCTTAAGGATGGCACAAGCAGTAGTGACAGGGATGGTGCAAGCCAACATGGCCCTGCTGGAGAAGGATGGTGAGCTTTTTCCAGCTGCTTGTGGATTGTCACTGGTGTATCTGACGCTTAGGCCGTTCTCCCGAGGGTAGTTAGGCTGGTTGGAGATGGCTTTGCTCTTTCTGCAGATGAGGTGCAGGGAGCAGCCTCTGTAGAAAAGAGGCTGGAGCTCTGTCTGTGGAAGCTTTGGGAAGCTGCTAAAATACCACAGATGGAGCGGGCCTGCCTCACCTCGGTGTTGTCTGTCCCAGGGGCCCGCGGGATGTATTGCTGGGATTCTTGAGGTATTTTGTACAGTCTAGGCAATGATGATTGAGAAAGAGGATAGAGAACAGTTTACTCTTAATTATCTAAGAACATAAAACGGATGTCTTGCCATGTGTGACTATTAGAAACATAAAGATTACCGTAAGTCAGTGTCTGTGTGTGTTGGGAGAACATGTGTGTGGTGTGCTTGGCAGCTGCTAGGTGGAAAAAAAATGTGATCATAGTGAGAAAGGCAGAGTCCTGTACTTTCCTTAGTCAAGCATAGGATTTGCTCCCCTTGGGATTTTGGGGGTCAAAGCATGTTATGTAGAGTTTGGAGTTATTGCAATGAGTTAATGTAGAGTGGTCAGATACACTTGTCAACATGGGACCTTCTGCCTGGCACTAGTCATACTGGAAAAATCTGTTTTTATTTCAGTCTCTGAAGCCATCTGCCACTGCGTTTTTGGCCTCTCCAAATGAGACTGACTTACAGGTTCTAAAATGAATCACCCATACTCCTGAGACTGAGAACTGGGAAATTCTTGGGGCAACCAAAAAAAAAAAAAAAAAAAGTTAAAGTGAGTAAAACCACTGGCATTAGTATGATTAGCAAAAAAGCTGACTTCCTGTTCCCTGACTGTTGTCTTCCCTGCTCTTGTTCCCCCACCGCGTTACAGCAGAACTTGGCCATAGGACGTTTGTGGTGTGGCCTAGTGCCAGTTTAACCTCTTAACTCCCTATTAGGCAGTAAAGCAGAACCCTTTTTTCCCATGTTGGTTTCCTGTCGTTGTGTCTCTCCTGCTCAGCTGGCAATGCATGTATCCTATTGCTAAGGGCTGGGTCAGACATCTGCAAGCCAAGCCTTGTCGTACCAGTATTGCAGCTGGCTGACCTCAGGCCTTTACCTGTAGTTTTCTTCTCTCCTCCTTCCAAATCCATTGCTGCCTTGAAGCACTAGGACATGAGCAAGGCTCTGCAGGGACTTTCTCAGTCTTCTGTGCACTGGAACAGCTCCAGTTGATAGGGTTGGGATACACATGAATAAATAGAGAGGATTTTGGTTGCTCATCTGAGTCTTTGATTTGTCGTTCTGTCTATTCGGCCTTCTGGAAATGTGTTCATCTCTGTGGTGTGGGAAATGACAGCAAAACTGCCTTTCTGTTGTGTTGGAGCCAAGGCACTACTCTGAATGGGAAGTGCTGGCAGGTGAAAAGGCCATGTCTTGGCTATTAACACTCACTACAGTGGACACCACTGATGTGAGGCTCCATTTATCACCTATCTGTCTGCTCAGAGTAGAGTGGTTTCCCGTAAGCCCCTAAATGGCAGCAATCCAGTACTTCTGAGCGATTTTACAGAAATATTCCAGTTTGGATACTTGAGAGACTAGTAGGCTGCAGGGGAAACTTATTCACAGCACACACCATTGCAGGCACCTTCCTTGGTCAGTGGGAAGGCAAGGATGACTTGATG
Source organism: Rhea pennata (assembly GCF_028389875.1). Taxonomy (NCBI): domain Eukaryota; kingdom Metazoa; phylum Chordata; class Aves; order Rheiformes; family Rheidae; genus Rhea; species Rhea pennata. The sequence goes on along the minus strand of NC_084667.1, from coordinate 12,551,483 downwards.
TACCAGCTCATTGCTGCTTTGGCCGTTGCTTGACTTGCAGTGATTGCCTCATTACTACGCTGATGATTGCTTAACATCTTTGACTTAAACTTCTATAAGAAAAAATTAGGGCAGGATTTGCACCTCTTTCTGCAGTGCTATATAGGCAGCTCTGTCCTGAGCAGTATTGCTGGCTGTGGCAGGGATCAGTAGCAGCTCAAGCAACAGTGGTAGAAACTGGCTTAAAAACATAATATCAGCCCTTGTAGCTGACTGCATTTGGTCATCAAGCAGGAGGGACTGGCTGCAAGAAAGAGGGCTTGTCCTTCAGAATAGCACAGCTGGGCTCTGCTTTTGCATCTTACAGGCCCACGTTTTCAGAGGCACCCTTGCAAAATCTTCTGTCTCTGTGCCAAGCAGCACATAGCGTATGGGTAGCCCCTTTGCTCTGTTCCTCCTGTGAGCGTCATATCGGATTGCTGCTGTGCTAGATAAGTTTCACGCAGAATATCCATGCTGTCTTTTACAGTGTTGAGGACAGCTCCCCCATCCTACAGAGGTGTTGATCCAAGGCCTGTTGGCAGCAATGGAAGGACTCCTGCTTTCTGTGGGCTGGCTTTGGATCAGGCACTCAGGGGTCTTGCTAGTTCTTGCTGCAGTATGCAATGCTAAGTACTTCAGCTTCACTGCTGCTGTAAATGGATGTTGAGCTGTTGTATCTTTGCTCCAGGAGCTAGCCTGTAAAGGCTTCCATGAGAGGAAGAGAGAAGAGATCCTTGTATGGTCTCTGCATCCCAGCTGAATGCTCTTTTCTTCATCATAGAAAGTGATATGTACATCCCAGAGTTTGTTTCTTGGCCAAATTTCTTGGCTTGATAGCAGCAGAGTTTCTTTCACTCTCCACTGTGCTTACCTGTGATCCTCTTAGTTTATTTATATGTACGCCTTGGTAAGTGATGAGTTAGTTCTACTGTTTAAATATATTATCCTCAAGAAAACTTCAAAATTTGGTACAGCAAAGGAAAGGCAAGTACACAATTGTCAATCGCTAAATGGTGCCAGAGACAGGACATTTGTTTAAAACTGTTTAGACCATGTCTATGCCAGGGCTTATCACAATGGAAAATACTTAATTTCCTGAGGAAAACTCTTGATTGAAGCCAAGAGCAGTTCTAACTTTTTAACACCTATGTATGCTTCCGGGTAAATTTCCTACATGTTCTATCTGGTTTGGGAGATCTGGAGATCTTGTAGAGGAAAGGGTGGTAGCTCAGAGGCAAAGGGGTGGTGGAAAGAAGGGTGTGTGAGTGCATTTGTTTAAGCCTCTGGCTTCTCTACCTACACTCAGGGTTGCTTGTAGAAGTAGCATATGCAGAGGAAGCTTCTTGTTTTGGCCATAGCTGGCTCTGCACACAAAGCAAGAACTTGCATCTCTTTAGTGTTTGCTCATCAAACACCTTTTGCCAGCAGCACTTTCAGGCAGCCGAGCTGTGAGGAGACTGGGTGAGGGCAGCGGAGGAGTCACTCTATTTCGAAATGGCTAACGTGTGGAAACTTGCTGTTTCCTGAGGGTTTTGTTAGGCTGTTAGGGAGCTCTGGCCGGGGATGAGACTATTTACAGCTGTGGGGAGCCAAGTGTGAATTCACTCTGGGCAATATGCCCAACTCCACGGGCTTTTCCCTGCCAGAAACCTTCCTCTCCACCCCAGCCAGTGATACCAAATTCAATTTTTACTAGTCCTCAGCTGAAGCCCTTAGCAGGGAAGCAGCACAAGTGGCAACTGAGTGGAGCAAGGTGTTGCTCAGGATGGGGATGAGGGAAAGGACTGAAGAGCTTGAGCACTGCTGACCTTGATGGGGACCTGCATTGACTTGCACCAACCCATGACAGAGGAAGCAGTAGAGGATAGTCCCCACCAAGGACTGTGGCTGTGTGGGTAGGGGTTGGCAGACAATGTAGTCTCCTAGGGTGCTTGGAGATGGGAAGGTGTTGGTAAGGAAGCAGTTGGTTGGTTTTGCTTGGTTAGGCTGAGCTATCCAGCCTACAGGGAGATACTGGCTGGTAGTGCCAGGGTAGACTTCTGGGAATTAGAGTGCATTCTGCCTTCGTTGTGATTGTAGCAAGCTTCTGTTAAATAGGAGACCACTTTCCTCTTGAGGAAGGTGCTGTGGGGCAGGAGGTATCCTTCAAGGGGGAAGCTGTGTGACTAGGATCTCTTGCCCTCCATAAAAAAAAGGTATGGCTGTGCAAAACTTCCAGCTACATCTTCCAGAGCTGCTAGCCTTGCTCTTTGCAGTCGCTGCGGTAGGATAGGACTTCCTGCAGTGGTACACTGGTCTGGCTGCTTTTCTACTAAGACAGCAATCAGAAAGATGCTGCTGAAGATCAAAGAGGGTGGTGTGAAAGCCAAATATGTGGGGATGCTTCACCACATGTTCCTTCTATGTGTTTTTGACAATAACTAGAGGGACTAAGACTGATAAATGAGGTCCTTCTGGCGGTAGCAAAAGTTGCTAGTGAGAGGAAATTTCTAGCCGCTGTTTCTGCTGAATGCCTCAGCTCCTGATACCGTGGGTGTTTGTATCCGGCTGTTCAGTTGGAGCCAGCAGGCCTCTTCTTTTAGAAGTGTTTCCAAAATGCCTGTAGTCACAACCCATTGCATGCTGCAACAAAGCATCATAAATATGACACTGTGTGAGTAACTTAGCATGCACACACCTGTCTGCAGCCTGTCTTCTGGTCTGGTCACGTAGAGGCGTTGGAGCTGATAGGGCTGGCATATGAACAGGAGTCCTTCTGTTCCTGCGAACACACCTACTCCAGCACTGTTAACTTTCATGTGCCAGCGTATCGTGTACTGATGCATTACGCTCCACTCCATGCTGTTGCGGGCCCTGCAAATGCGCTGACCCAGCCAGCTACTGACAGCTTCCTAAGGGGTAGTCCACTGAAATCTGAAAGAGGTTTCAATCCTAGACCCAAAGGGATATTTCCCTCCCCCTCCTGTAATAGTTTGTTTCATTAAAGCTGTTAACTGGCTGTAATCCAATCATTACTACTGTAATTAGTGAACTGCTTACAGTAACTAAAACACTCAAAGCCTAATACCTTCTGTGTTTCCATGGCTTGGAACAACTCCCGGCTGAGGTCCTGTGAGAGACAATTATAGCTGAGAGCCCAGGAGTGGGTGCAGAGGGCTCGGAGCAAGCCTGACGCGGGCCCTCCTGCTGCCTCCTGCACAGAGCCCTGGCCGGGGACGCATGGGCTTCCTGCCGCAGGTAGATCTTTGAGGCCCAGCACGGGTGAGCTGGCATGCCTGGGCCTCAGCCTTGGAGGTTGCGGCTGGAGCTGGGAGTGTGTGCGTCAAGGGCTGCTGCCCCAAGGGTGCTTGTTCAGCGCCAGCTCGGGTCCTTGCTTTGCCTGAAGCGGTACAGCAAAGCACGAGGCGACTTTTGTCACATTGAAGGAATCTCTGCTCCACCGCCAGCACATCTCAGTGCTGCAAGCTGTGCGTGGCCATCTCTTGCGGCCCTTTCGTCTGGAAGGAGCCTCCTCTCTGCCAGTAGAGATGAAGGACACAGGGACTAGGAAGAACTGAGAGGCAGCTGGTGGCACTGAACATGTAATATTTAACGTTTGTTTTTTACATGGTAATTTTTTTTGCCATGTTGCAGTTTTGGTAGGCTCAATGTCTACTCTTTTTGTCAGAAAACCCTCTTATCCCTACTTAAGTGTCTGGGTTACTACTTTGTGCTGCCTCCCCCCCCCCAAAAAAAAAAAAAAAAAAAAAAAAAAGGAAAAAAAATGTTTGCAAGCTTCCTAGACAAGGCCAGGTGACCTCAGCTCAGCTCCCCTCTCTGCTGATTCATTCTTCTCTCCAGGACTCGGGGTTTCCAAAAAGGCATATGCCCTTGCTGTGTTCTTTGGCCACCTCTCCTTTTAGGTGCCGTGGCTTCCCTGAAGCCACCTTCTGCCCTTCCCTTCCTACCTTGACATGAGGGCAGTGCCAGTGTACTGCCTCCAGCCTTTACCCTGCTGCTTTTTCTTTCTTTTTTTTCTCTTTTTTTTATCTTAGCTCAAGCCTGTTGTAACTTGAGATCTTTTTCCTTGGGGAGGAGGGGGCCTATGAGGAGGAAAAATGGATGTGGCAGCTTTTAAAGTCGAGGGCCCTACAGGATGAGATGAGGGGAGAGGGGGGAGCGCACAACTGCAGCAAGCAAAAGGGCTGTCATGTTAAAATCCCAATTTTAATTGCACATGGCTGTCCCCATGGATGTGCTGGGACCACTGTCTGTTGTGTCCTCCCTGTTCCCTTGTGCTCAGCCTTCTCAGTCTGTGTCTTCCTGCAGGCTATGAGCATCACAAGATACTGGAAGGTGTGAAGGGGACTGCTGCCCTGCGTTCATACAGAACTCTTGTCCATGAGCATGATTCCCAGATGCTGCAAGGCCATAAGCACTGAAGAGATTACTAATTTTAAATGGACTCTGAGAATTTACTTTTAGATGCTTTTTAAAAATTCATTATGGCAAATAGAAGCTACTTCCTTGCTTGTGGGAAGAGCCCCTGTTTGTGTTGCTTACCATCAACTTGATTCAAAAGAAAAAAATATTTGTTAATTCCTTATTCTCCTGCACTAGTGCCATGCATTTGACTTTCCGTCTGTTTTAGGTGCTGTCTTGGCCACTGTCTGCACTTGAGTGCATCTCAGTCTCTCTTCAGCCTGAGGTTTAGTAATTCAGCCGTGCTTTTGTATGTGCCATCTTTAGCTCCAGATGTCTGCTTGCAGTTTTGTAGTGACATACTGCAAACATAGATGTCCCTCTCCACACCTTCCCAGCCCTGCTGCTATTGTACAGCAATGTTCCTTACTGAGTCGGATATTTCTGACATGGGCATAGAGAACAAAATTACCAGCGTACCAGCTCATGTTAAATTTTACTTTAAATTTAAACCTCAGACAGTTCTCCTTTATTTCTTTTTCCATCTGTATTTTTCCTATTTCAAACTCTCTCTCTCTCTCTCTTCTGTTCCTTGCCTTTCCCCAGCCTCGTGAACAGGAGCTGGGAAGGGAAGTCTACATTCCCAACCTATTCTGCCATTGTATTCCGCATGCTCTTACACTTTGGGTTGAAGAGTGCTCTTCTGCTAAAATGGCTTGCTGGCTCTCATGGTTTGGTACATTAACAAAATAACGCAGTACTGCAAAGAGCTTTTGAAACAGTCTTCTGTTAATACGTTTTTAATAACTGTCTTCAGCTCTTTCTTGTAGAGAGTATTTCAATGGTGTCTCTTTTCTTAAGAGCTTATTTTGAAGGCTCTGACCTGAGCAAGCCTAGTTCTGGTCCTGAGCAGGCCAGGAACAGATAGCCTTGAAGTGGGGGAGCTTGTGCACTGTGCATGTTCAGGCTGTGGGAGTCTGAGGTGGGAGTGCAATTTGCATGGTGCAGTCCAACGAAACAGTTCTTCAAATAGCAAAACTCCCCATGTGTAATGGGGTACAGTACACAGCAAGAGATGTCCTTTGGATGAATGTGCTTCTGAGGGTAAGAGAGTTGTCCTGGTACTGCAGCAAAGAACTAGACACTGAAAGAACCTAGTTCTGTTCCTGTTCCTCTCTGATTTTATGTGATGGGTTGGTAAGTCGCATCCTTCTATGACTTCCCATGTGAACAGGCTTTTGTAAGGGTGCTCATTTGTCACAAAATTGAAGTGCATGGGGCAACTATCCTCCTAATCTTAATGGAAGATCATAGAAGCATTAGGTAAACATGCTTGCATTTATCCACCTCAGAAGCTTACTAGGTCTTAATTTGCCACCCATTTGCGCCTTGCCTTGCCTTTCCAAGAGAGCCTAAGTGGGCTAAATGTTTTACATATGTATATTGGGGTGGCATGTTTTGGAGCTCTTAAAGCAGTTTATGCAGCACTTATCTGCTGTTTGAGCACTGAAATCTAGTACTTCTGTAACCTTGCAAAAAGGGATGAATAAATGTATTGTGTAATTGCAGTCTGTAAAAAGTGTATTCTGGATGGTTTGTCAGAAGGTGACATAAGATATCTTCAAGCTGGCAATCCCTGACGATTCCAAAGACCTGGCAGAAATCTCTTATATTTTTCTTATAGTTTGTTTACCTTTTCTGTATTCAAATATTGAATATTCTGCCTCCGTTTTGTGGGGGCAGGGTTTACTTCAGGTGCAGTTTCACAGTTCTTAGTCTTACCTGACTGTGGGCTTTCTTGTCCCTCCTCTCTTTCTCAGTTGTGTACTCTCACGATCAGTACTTCTGAGCCTATGTCTGCAGGCTAAGTCTACAGGCACACAGTGGGTTTTCAGCCAGATCGGAGAGTTGATCCTGCTGAGCCTAAGGTTAAGAGGGAGGTGACAGGTTGGAACAAGTAAGGGAAAGTGAAGGATGCAACTCCCCATTTTCATGGCAACTTGATGATAAAGTGGGCAAAGCCAACTATGAAATCATGTTCTTAGCAATATGGTATCTGGAGGAGCTACAGCAAGTGCAGACAGGACCTGTCTGTGGCAGTAAGGGAGCTTGAGGTTTGTTCTTTGTTCCAGGTTTCTGAATAGCTTTTATTAGGCTAGAAAACAAAGCAGTCCATTCTCACTCTCTAAGCCCTGCCCAAATTCCTTGAATTTTTGCAACTGGGACCAGGTGATAGTTCTAGTCTGCATGTGAAAAGAATAAACTACTGGCCTGCTCTCCATAGATAGGAATGCAGCTTAAACTACCTCTGGCTATGCAAAATACTGACATGTATAGGGGAAGGGTATTGGGATAAGGGAATGGGAATCTGCCTGACACAGGTAATGTTGGAAGGAGCAGAACTACACTATGTTTGATGCAACAAGGGGGCTGCACTTGCCATAGCTTCCTGAGAAATACCTCTCCCAGGTGCTCTTTCCTGTCCTGTGCAAAGCACAGCCTTTGAATTGCTCCAACATAATGGCTTATGGACATGAACTCTGAGCTGGATCACAGAACATAGTGTTAATTTGCCCCCCAAAAAGAGGGAGAGGGTTGAATCCGGATAGTTCCCCATAAAGGATGGAGCAGCAAGTAAATGAGAAAGAGATTAAGCGGGTATAAGAGTCTTTCAGCTCGTTTGGCTGTGGGAAGAAGTGTCATTGGATCAGTGACAATCTCTGCCTCATTCCCCAAGCCCTAGCCCCAGCCTAGAAGGACTGGGGTTTGGCATCTGTTGTCTTCTGAAGTCTTGATGCCTGATGGAATGCCTGAAGGCAGTCCCCTGCCTTCTGGAAGCAAGTGCTCAAGTAGCCATTCAAAGAAATGCTGAGCAGCAGCTGCTGAGCAGGGAAAGGTGCTGCCTGTGTTGCCTCTGCAGGGATATTAGCCTTCTCTTGGTCAGCCCTGCAGGCAGATATCTGAGCTCAGAGTGGTTCCAGGGTTGCTGAAGCTCTGAAGAAATAGCACCTATCAAGCATGATCTTTAGCTCCGCAAGTCTGAAGGCTCCAAACCTGAAGATTTTACCGTGCTTCTTTGCAGGATGTCGGTGTTCTTCTGAGAACAGGTGCCAGTAGTCTGCTGCCCATCTTTGAAGAATAGCAAGTAGGGACTGCAGGGAGCAAAGAGCAGTGCTGGGGACTGTCTCCTCCTCCTGCCTGGGAGCTGGCACTTCCCTGTTGGGATAATGGCAGGCTGGCTGTTCCCACACCGAGTTGGGTGTGAATCCCCCTGTCAGCAAGGAGATGCTGTGCTGCAGCTGTCCCACTGGTGGATGCCTGGCTCTTTATTTTAGCAGATTCCTTAGCAAATGCACAGTGCTCTGATCTGGTCTGCTTTTGCTACCCAGTGACTGCTCGTAGATCTATCTGGCCTGCCAACTATTGCCTCAGTGTAGCTCAGTCTGCAACACAAACATGTCAAGTCAGGGCTCTATGGTGAATCTTCCTGGGTAGAACTCAGCCTAGAGCAGTCCTAAGTATGGAGGAACCGTGCAGAGAGCTGGAGGCAGGCTCTAAATTAGAAGGGTTGGTTTCCTAGCACTTTTTTTCTGACTTCCTGATGTCTAAAGAGTAGCCTGCTAAGCAAAGCAAGAGGCTTAACAGTTCTGGCAACAGAGAAGGGAAGGAATAAATTCTAAATCACTTAACAATACCTTACCTGTGTACAGAAATGGGCTGGCTGGCTCATGGCATGGGAGACAGTCTAGTGTGGAAATGACTAACTTCCTTTTAGCCGTTGCCAGTACAGCACGTAGGGTGTAGGAGGTCCTAATTAGCTTGGGTAACTAGTAAGTGCAGTTAAACTTGCTAAGTACTGAACTTAATGCTGTGAAGGTGCCACTTTCTGGGGTGAACTGCCAGATTTGTGTGGGAAGACAGTATTTCCCTTCCATGCACAATGCTGTATGGCTATCCAACTGCTTCGCAGGAAGGAAGAGTCCCGCAAAAAGTAGACTCTATGCGCATTAATGACAGGCCATGTGATGCCATGGGAGGGAAGAGCAGGGTTTGAAATTCATTGATTACCTGGCTTCCAGCCTGCTGGTTCCTTTCCCAAGCTGTGGTGGGTGCATAGTTGCAGCTGCAGAACACGCATGGTCTTTGCCTGCAGCAGTTAAGAGGGTGGAAGTACTGCACTGGATTGTTTGTATGGCAGACATGGTGCCGTGGGGCAATAACCAATACCTCTGTAATGCATAGCAGTTGCTTGATGAAGAAAAGGCCATGACAATTGTGCCTCTGCTCTTCAAGCCCACCCGCTGGTTATCCGGATGTTGGGAGTGGGAATATTTCTTCCTGGCCCATACACAAGATTAACTTGAGCCTCCCACTGTGGGATCTTAATTACCCATACCCTTTCCCTGTAAAGCTGCACATAGACTAGCGTTGTTCTTTGACATGGTTGTGGCTGCTGCCCAGCCATAGCCTTGGGCCAGAATGGGATAGACCACAGAATAAAACAGACTTCCTGGGGACTGGTTGTGGTGAAAATCTGCATTCATTTTTCTGTAGCCTTCTGTTGTGTGAACGTTTTTTTTTTTTCCAAATGAGACAGTGCTTGTGCTAAGGATAAAAGACCAACCAGTCCGTGAAGCGGTGTTTTGCTGTTCCCATTGCAACCTGGTACTGACATGCAGCTGCTGGCAGGAAGAGGGTTAAACACACATATCACACAGCAAGGTTTTGTTTACTGCATACTTCTCTCATAATCAGGGCTGGCATCCAAATCCGGAAGAAGATTAGCACTTAACCAGAGACCCTGAAACAATGTTCTTCATGTTGGTATTCCTGTGAAGCTATACAGTCTGCTATCACCTCTCTTGCAGAGATCTCCTCCCTGCAGCCCTCAGAGGGAGTTATGGGGAGAGCAGAAAATGGATGATTTTAGGAACAAAGATTGGACTGGTCTGTATTCATCATTGATGTTAGCTTGAAGCCAGAGGAGTTTTGCCAGGAGTTAACTTATTCCATAATATCTCTTCCAAGGAGGTTATATGAGTTTCTGGCTGGGACTGTGTGCTGAGACAAGTGCCTAAAGCTCTACAAGCTCAGCAGTGATTCCGTTTTGGGGGGAAATGGGACCACGCCTCTTGGCATAAGGGTTCAGATGGGTGGCACTGGATCTTTGCTTGGTGATTTGGCCAGTACTGAATACAAGCAGTTATGGTGATGGAGAATGACCAACTGCAAAATGGAAGTTAGTTTTTGAGGTGTGATTTTTGGACAAGAGGTCTTGGAAGGGAAGATGTAATTTTGCAGGAAACCTATAGCTTGCTCTTGCTATCAGGATGGGCAAAGCTATAGTGGACTTCCCTGGGGCCCAAGGCAGAATGCAGTTTCCCATCCTACTCCTTCTCCAGCAAGAAGGAGATCCCTCCATTTCATCCGTTCTCCTGCCAACCTCATCTCAGCCTTTTTATACACACATACAGCATGGAGCTTTGTGTTTCTTCCGTTTAATACCATTTCTCTTACAAAGACCCACCTTGTCTGACATAAGGACTGGGGCTCCAGCCCATGGGAATATCTAGCATTGCTGGTGATTTCCAAAGCCATTTCTGAAGGTTTTTTGCCTCTCCAGTTCAAGCCCTGTGAGGGAGTGAGCTTAGCACAGGGTCTGGTTCTCTCTGCAGTGTGGTGATGTTTTTTCTGCTCCCCTGTTGGAATCCCTGTTGCTTCTTAGGAATTCCTAATGTTCTCCATTTCCCACAATGCTTCCAGAGGTCTTTTCCCATTCTCCTCCTGTCTTACTTGAGAAGTCTGATCATCATCATCCATGGATGAGGTAAATGCAAATTTGACATGGAAAAGGAAGGCTAGAGAAGATTCCACCACCACAACTCTTCTTTTCCTTCTGTGCTGAAACCTAAACTAATGGAAAAGGAACTTGTCTCTCAACCATCCTGTTTGTTAGTGGGGTCTGCCTGCTTAGCAAGCTCTTGGGCTGAAGGGGTGTGGGAGAGAGCTCTTGGGCTAAGCACGAGTTTGAAATATACCTGTCTGTGTGTCTGTCAGTACTGTCAGATGGAGCATCTTTCTTCCCTTGCCTCCTGCCCTCTTTGCCTGGCCAGGGTTACCTTCTGTTTAACCACTCTTCTGTACTGCAGCAGAAAAGATGATGAGTCCTGGGTTCCTATTCTGTTGATTACTAGATTGATAACACATGATACAGTTTCTTAGCCACAAATAAATATAACAGTTTGTAAGTCTGTCTTGAGTGAACTTTACTGTATTGGTCTTGCACCAAACTAGATTATTATAGGAGAAACAGATAACCACTTGGTTATTTGGATAACCATCTGCAAATCCCAAATACCTCTAATTAACAGACTCGTGATAGTATCTTGGGGTACTAGCGAGATACCTATTTTCAGCCATTATTGTCAGATGTGTGAGATGATCTATATCACTGGAATGAGCTTTTGGGTCTTCTGAAACAAGTGGAACTAAAAGTTTCTAGACTTCTTGCACCAGGGTGTAATTTGACTTCCAGGTGGTAACTAACACTCTGCTATCTGTCATCTGAATGTCACTTTGCTGCATACATTTTGCCTCATTTGGATGATTCCTTAGTCGGGAAAACAGATGACAAACATCATGGCAAGGATAATTTATAGTTTACTCATAATCTGCATGCCTGCCATTTGTGTTATCTTTTTCTTGTCAGTGCTATTTTTGTCGTGTAATATGGAACAGGATCTAAGTTCTGCTAGTTTTGTTATTCCTACTGTATCTATATATTAGCAATAGAAATGATTTAGTTCCTTAGATAAGGAATTAAAAAATCCTGAGTGTCACAGATCTGGGGGAAAAAAACAACAAAAAAAACGAGGGTAGGTCAAACAGGGAGAAGGACTCAACAGCCGTGTGTTTTTACCGTGTAACCGCTGGGAACAATCCCCATGTATCAGTTGTGATAGTAAACTGAATCGCAAATGTTTTGCGTAGCAACTGTTGCCAAGGAAAATTGTCAGGCAACTGCAAAATTGGGGACGGCGAGTAGGGAAGGCGCTCCTTTTCAGAGATGAGCTGTGCTCTGACGTACCGCCCGTGATTAAACGATTTGGCATTTTCTTGCACCAACATGTAAGAGTATGCACATTTCTGAATATACATCAGAGAAAGTGTGATGCAGTGCCCCGGCTAGATGAACGTTTCTGCAGGCTCTGTGTGTTGTAGATGCCCTCGGCCGCTTCCCAGCGGCCCTGCAGGGTAGAGGCATGTCGGGCAGCGGCAAGCTCTGTGGCTGCTCACTGGGCAGCGCTGGGGAGTTTGGATGGACGTCCAGGCACAGTAAATGAAGGATGGGGGTCGGTTTAGTCGCTCCCCACTGAGAAGCCGTTCCCTATTCCCTGAAACAAGTCATATACTCGAGAGGGCTGTGCCCGATATGGCTTGCCTCTTCTGGAAGTGCATGAAGGATCACGATAGTGTGGGTATAGCAAGACAGGGCGAAGTGGTGGGCAGCGTGCTACACCATCGTAGCGGTGTGCGAACACCAAGCGCCTGGGCAGGGGCGAGTCGGCAGTGAGCAAGGCTTTAACTCTACCACAGTCCGGTTTAAAAGACTCTTTGAAGGGGGCTATTCCGGGCGTCTTGAGGCCTAATAATCTGAAATAGGAAATTGGCACTAAGCTGAACAGCTGCTTTAGACACTCCTGGCAGGAAACGTCTGCTTCCGCGCACACCTCCTGCCCTTGCTGCAAGGGGCTGTCTTAGGAGAGGCATATGAGTAGTAGCTAGGTATCGGAATACAAATACTGCCCAGGTAAGAGCACTTTCATTTGCCGTTACTTATTTATGGGAGACACGATTAAAGGCAAAGGAAACTTACCTTGAACTGACACGCGGGGGACGTGCCTCTCCTCAGGCTGCGCAGGGAGCCCTGGCAGCTGGGTTGTCTGCGAGGGGGTTGCTTGGCATGTGGCTTACGGACTTTTTCTTAATCAATTATGAAATTCAATGCAAAAAATAGCTTGAAGAACTGAAGTTATGTAAGGGAGAGTCACGGTATAGCTGTGTAGCAGCCTGCCCACACCGCTTGCCTAGTCTTGGAGTGAAGGTTTTGGTTTTCTTTTTCCAGAATCCTGGTGTTACAGTAGGGTTTTATAGTGCTCTCACTGCCCTTCAAGACAAGGGATCAGCTGTAACCACGATGTGTCCTGAGTACTTGCCTTTTCTTCCTTGCCTGTCCCTGCTGTAGGAAATGGGTTGCTAGGGTGAGAACGTTCTCCTGTGAGCCATGAGGGCCTGGCAGGAAAACACTTTCAGCAAGGCCTCGTCTTTTCTGAAATTTTCTTCCCACCTGAGTCCGAGATATTTCTTCAAGGCCTGTCTCTTGCAGTGGAAGAATGGTGATGATGAAGAGGACGTTACTCACGGACGTGTTGTGGCAGTTTGCATATGAGCATTCACGCTACTTGCTGTGCTTTGGACTCAGTTGTGTCATTCTGCTGGTCTGCGTGATTTTTTTTTTCTCTTTCAAAGGAATCCTGCTTATTGCAAGTCATAGTAGCTCCCAAATAAAGGTAGTCCCCGCTAACCTCGTCTATGCTCAGATGAAATGTTCTTACGTAAATCACTTGCCTTCCCTAGGCAGGAGCCTTATTTTTTTTTTTCTTTACTTCAGGAATGAGAGCCTCTCTAGTCTCACTGTGCCACTGAACTTGTCGGGCAGCAGAAATAGTGAGGGATGTGTCTGTAGCTCCGTTAGAGATGTAGTGCTGTATTTGCTATGCTCGCTCTCTTATGTCCTCTGCCTTTATCCCTATGTTGACAGCATGAAACAAGATCCTGGGATCTTCCACAGCTACTGGAGGAGGCAGATGGTGCTAGCGGTTACTGGGGAAGCCTGTGCTGTGGTTACTAACTTGCTCCTTCCTGCATTAAAAAAAAAAAGAAAAGAAAAAAGAAAAAACAACAACAGAACCCTTCCTGAACGCACATGCTTTTCTGAAGGCTGTTCAACAGTGTGAACTGGAGGCTGTTTCAGGAGAAGTGGGTGGGAGGATAGGAGGGCGAAGCACTGGCCCTGCAGGTACACTGGCCTGCTAATGGGCCTGTTAGAGAGCATGTGATTGCCAGGATGCTCAGAGAGTGTGACCTACGCTATCTGTCTCCTGGAAACCAGCTGTGGTGCGGTTGGTTCTTGCTGTGGCTTGTGCCTCCTTGGCACTCGCCACCTCTGTTTATTCCAGCTCTGGCCTCGGCGCTTGGCAGAGCGATCTGCCAGCCTAGCTCATGGTGCCCCTCTCCTTCTGCGCAAGGTTTGGTGCGCTGTTGCTAAATCTGTGCGGCTGCTGAGGCTGCATCCCATGTGCTCGCAGCTCTGCTGCCTCCTACTTCAGCAGCAGTGACTCATCTCTGCCAGTCTCTCTGTGATCATGTGCGCTACGTGCTGTGCTTGGTTTCGCCGCTCTCGCAGGGCGGTGCTGGATGCTCTTCTGTGGGAAGAGAGAGGGGATTGCCACCCCGCCACTTTCCCAGTTAGAGCGGGGATCCTCCACCCTGCAAGGGAGCCGTCTGCGTCTGCACCTGGCTATATAGTCTCAGTACAGCTTTTGTCCCTATTTACTGAGCTTCAGCGATGTATCTGCCAACACAAGAAACCGGTTTACTTGTGTCAGGAGGCATGGGTGAGAGTTTAGAGGGCAGCTCTAGCAGCAGAGGCCGCTGAGCGAGCATCCATCTGTACGTGCCTCCGGGTTTTGCTGATTGGGCCTAGCCAAAAGAGCCCGACAGAAACAGGGATGATGGCTGAGAGTTTGGATTTCCGAAACACAGCATCGTGGTGCTTGCACATCTTATCACACCAGCGAACTACACTCTCTGGGTCCTCAAAGTGGTTTTTCAGGAACTGAAAAAAAAATCCCCCCCTTTTTTTTGTGTGTGTGTGAGTGTTGGGGGGGGGGATTTTCTCCTCCCCCCTCCAAATTAAGGCACTGGTGATGGACTTTAAAGCCTGTGGGACAGTGATAGAAACCTAGGAGGGTACCCTAGTCCTGCGGGAGCTCCTGTCCTATTGCTGGTCGTAGGAGGCATCTCAATAGGGACCAGTGAGAAGATGAATTCAGTTTTTTTGCCAGCACATTGCTTAGATCAGTACATTTTTTTGGAATTGTCACAAAAGAAAGCTCATAATTTTGCCTGGAGTTTTATCATCCTGCTGGATTGAAGAAAACTGGTTTTACTTACAAAAGAAACTAAACTTCTTGGAGAAATGCTATATTCCGGAATTAAAATGTCCATCTCTAATGATTGCATAGGACTAGAGCTTTTCCTTCTTCCTGAGGAAGAAGGTGCCATTCTGCTGTGCCAGACTCCCTGGGTGACAAACTTCTCAGCAATAGTTTGGGGCCACAATTATAAGGGTACCTTTGCATTTCTTAATGGATGCCCCCTTTTTTAAAAAAAATTAAGGTTTCTTTCTCTAAGGTTTCTTTGCAATTAATTTGTGAACAGAGTTCAGGCACTTGTGTTTCAGGCATCACAAAAACCAAGATGAGCCCACATCCTTGAGATTTTCTAGGTAAAATGAGTATTAATGGTTCTAGCTACCCATGTACAGGTATAAAGCAGCGGGCATCCTTGTGCTTTGTTCTTCCTGACAGCCTAGACCACAGATTGCTTCCTGTGGTCAGGAGCCACATCTGGGAGTTTCAAGAGCAATGTAGGTAGGTTGGAGACCTTCTAGCTAAATAACATACACTTTAGATGAGATTAGAATTTACTAGAAAGAAAAAAAAAAAAAAAAGCTAAGGAAGGATATGGGTTAGAGAGATGATTACATGGTTACTCAGTTTAGGCAAATTATGTGTCGTGATGATTTGGTGTTTTGAATACCTGACTTTATAAGGGGTGCTGGAGCACTGTGATTTTAAAAGCAGCACAGTTCTGTTACCTGCCCAAAATGACCCTGTTACCTGCCCAAAATGACCCTGTTACCTGCCCAAAATGACTGCATCTTTGTAAGAACAGTTGAGGACTTGCAATGCTCAGGTAAAAGGTACTCCTTCCTCTGAGTGGTTTTATTTGAGTATGAGAGAGAGGCATTTTTCCCCACTGTCCTCAAAGCTGCTGTTGTTGGTGGCAGTTCTCACTGGTAGTTAATATGCAACCTGAATGTCCACAGAAGGTCTAGGTTTCGATAACCATTGCTGTACCTTGACAATGTCTTTTTTAAAAGTGGCAAGGGAGGGGCAGGAAAGGGCAGATTTACTTTACATTGCCTTAAAAAAGCTAAACAAGCTGACTGTAAGCCACTTAATGTAGCTCTGACCTTCATCCAAGTCAAACTCTACATAAAATCTGCCATAGGTACCTGGAACAATTGCTGCATAATTATATTCTGCTCTTTCCTACTGAGCTGTAAAGCAGAAGTAAAGCGAACGCTGCAGATGATTTAAAGAGTTTGCTTACAGTAATGTTTTGTCCCTGCTCCTCCGTCGTTAAAGTTCAGAACCGTGCAGCTTTCCTCGGGAAGGCACAGCATGGGTAGTGTGCTGTTACTGTAATGGCAGTAATTATTTTATATGGCATTCCTTACTTTTACTTGTAGTACCTCTTTTCAGGTATTACTGTGCGTTAAGCAGATGAATCGGTGAGCTGTCCAGGGCTCTTGCTTATTTTGTCCCAATTAATTTAGAATTAATTTAGGATCCAGTAAGATATTTAAATAGTTGTTATACAAGTAAATCCTTGGGAATTTATCACCAGTAACTTTTATGCTGTTGTGTTGCCTGCTCAGCTACCTTTGATTAAATCTAGTTCTTTGCAGCTAGTTAGGCTTTATAAACCTGAATGTTTTTTCACCTTACTGATCAGTTCATTTTTCTCTATCATGAATAATTATATTAAGTGGTATTTGTTCTTATCTGAAACAGTGGATCTAACCCCTTGCATAGCTCTTGCCATGATGAAGTCACTTTATCTTTCATTTTCTATCTTTCATCCAGTTTATAGTCCAGGAGAGAACAGTCCTTTTTCCCTATGACTGTTTGTCTTTGAAGTGTCAATGATTTTAAGATACAATGAAGTTAGGGAAAATAAGTAACGAAGGAGAAGGATGCAAAACATATACTTGTTTCTGGAGGTGTGGCAGGATGGGAAAAGGGAAATAGGTTTGCTCATTATTAGGCATCAGAGAATGCACACCAGAGCAGCATAGGAGGCCAAACTTCATTAGTTCTGCTGCTTACTCAGTGGTTTCTTATCAAAGAGTAAATAGGTTAATATTTGACTTTGGAGGTGAGGTATTAATTTTCAAGAAGGGCTGGAATCAAGTAGAAATTTAATACTGTACATGGACGTGTACTGTGTTGCATGAAAAAGTGTGCACCAACATTATTGCATCTTTCAAGAATGGCATGTTCGCTGCGACGCTATTAGTGATGTGTGTATGAATTGACAAGGACAGCCAGTGCTTAATGGTGCTAGGAGGGTAAGGCAACATCCTGGAAAAAAATAAGCTGCTGATAACCAAAGTAGCTGTAGTCTTTGACAGCCCAGTAAAGGTGGGGAGTAGCTTGACTGACGTACAAGTTTGATGCCCTTTTAATGGTTAGCCACAATCAGTGGCAGATAGTGCTTAAGGCCTTGAGTGGGCAGAGGTTGACTTAATGCCAGTGGCAGGTGCAGTCAGTTCAGCTGTATTATACAGCTGACCCATGCGAGTGTGATGGTGGTAATGCAGCTGGATCCCGTCTCCTGAAGGGGTATCAGATGCTACTGCCCTTTGCTGTGGGACCTCTCCCCAGTGGTCTGTGGATTTCCAGTGCTCTGCTTGTGAAACAGAGTTTGTGATGGGGTACTAGTTTCGGTCACCTCTGGTCCTTTTCTCTGGGAATGCTGCTGAATTACTCTAGACATCATAGTTGAATTATTTTCACAGTGAAAGTAAAATGAGGTGTATCCTACTCCACCTCTTTATCAAGTAGGGGGGAACTCTCCTAAGGCTTACGCTCGGTTTGAACAAATACTTTGGACTGAGAACTGGAGTAGCAGAGGTTCGGTTGCACACTCCTGCCGCACCTCTCAGCAGAGCAGCAGGGAAGTGCAGTATTGTCTTAAAAGGCAGCAGAGTCTGTCGGAGCCTAGCCCCTCTCGTTAAAGCTGGGGAAGTTTGGGGGGTACAGAGTTACCCAGTGTGTGATGCTGCTGCTTGTATGCTTCTGCATACAAGTCGTGTGCAATGTGTGTGTCCTGCTCTCTGCTGTTTAACAGCCCATCACGTGTCAGACTGCTGCTTAACTCTTTTGACCTTAATTAAAGGGGATGTGCCAGGCGGGAGCCTGGGAATCTTCAATTCGGATGCGGTCGCTGCATAACTCTGAGATGTGCGGGTGTTGTTCTGTTTATTAAGTAGGTAGTTTGTGCAGAGACCCCCCCGCACATTCTGCTAAGTGCATCTGGCATGTCACCTCTCCCTTCCTTCCTCCTCCAGTTTGGAAAAACTTGAGTGAACAGATGGCACTGGGTTAAGCCACTAGCGTTTATGTGGTTGGAGCAATGAGCAGAGCTTTCGTGTTAGGACTTCGCCTGCAAGGCTTCTTGACGCCCGAGCGAATGTGCCGAAGAGCCCGGCGGGCTCTTTGCTCTGAGCGGTGGTTAGAAGGCCTGGGTCTCAGCCTTCCAGACTCGCAACGAGCACGTGCTTCCCGGGGTGGTCGCAGTTATATTCGGCCAAGTGGGATGGAGTGGAGAGATGAGGAGTGTGTATAGGCCCTTTAAGAAGGAATTGGCAGAAGAAGAGCTCAGTATTTAAATTTAGTGCAGACGAAGAGGGAAAAAATTCCCTCCAGCATCTGTTTTATATTACTGCTCTCAGCTTCAGTAGAGGGAGTGTTTACAGTGAAGCTCTCCAGGGCGTAGCAAGGGGGGTGCTCGAGCTCTTTGCTTCTGGAGGCCTCTGAGCTTGCAGTCAGCCTTGCAGCCCTCCCTTTGGGTTCCTTAAATAACCCCGTGTCGGCCGTCCGGCAGAGCGGAGGGGGGCCCTGTCGGGTCTGAGATGCCTGAACGCTGCAAGCGCGCCGTCTCCCAGGGCGCTCCGGCTGCGCTCACTGTCCTGGCAGCTTCCCGTTTCACGGAGCTCAGAAATGGAAGGCAGATATTCCCTTGCTTGTGGAGCGTGTTTGGCCATCCCACCAGCAGCTACCTACAAAGACTATAAAGCTGCTGATGCAACTGTGTCCTGGCTGCTTTCGTGTTTTGAGCGCAGCTGGTCATTTCTGACTTGTTCCGAGCGCAAGGTTCGGGATCAGAGCGGGAGGCGGAGCGAGCACAATGGCTGGGCTTTAGCTCTGGTGGAGTTTCTCTTCTCTGTGTGCATGTGTGTTTTCTTCATTAAAGTGTGGTTTGTGGTCTCTTGAGTAGTTTTAACAAAGCCAAGCTCTGAAAGGAAACCTGAATATAGTAGTATTAGTTGAACGAGCTACTTGTAAGAAAGTAAGTCGGTCATGCTTTGCACAGGACGGTGGTAACCCACGTAAACGCTCCCTTCTGCTGGTATCTTGTGCATCCTGCAGTGCATTCCCTTGGGAATGACTGCACCTTTAGTCATACAGGCTGTGAAGCACAGTTGTCGGAGACAGCAGTGAGCTCCCGTGCTCCATTTGGCAGGCGGGGAGGTAATAAATAAATAAAAACAGAAAGACACCCCCCCCCCAAAAAAAAAAAAAAAAGAAAAAAAAAGAAAAGAAATAAGCCTAGAGCAGGGAAAAATAATTTGTAGTCTTCAGGGCTAGCAATAATTCCAGTGTCTAGTGTCTGCTATTTGAAATTCTTGGGAATAGATGCCATGTGCCTCCAGGCAGGAGAAAGAAGGAAGAGGAATGGAGAATTCTGGATTTGTGTTCATGTAGAATACATTTTTTTTTTTTTTTTTAATATGGTCATTCTCTCCAGTAGCTGCTGGACCAAAGCCTGTTGCCACCACTGCCAGCTGAGTTTAAAGCTCATAACACAAACTTCCCCCAACTATTTTTGCAATTTCCCTCATCCAAGGAAAGATTAGTCCCCACCTCCCTCTTTTTCTCCTCTTCCCATCCCAGGACGAATCAGAAGCAGTTCTCATCTTGCAGTTTTCATCATGCCTTCTCTTTAAACAGCAGCAAAAGCAAATGATAATTAATCCCTGTCCGACCCCATTAAAATCAGTACCCCCTCCGCAACCACCAGTCGTCTTTCATAACTAAATGTATCTTGCTACAGATGAATCATAGTTAAACTCTACCCTTGTCTCTGTGCCATGTTCTCCTAACTGCTGTCTTTTGAACTGCCGTGTTTATCTGAATAACTGCTCCTAGGGCTAGTTTGCTACCAGGGAGGAGAAAATACCCTTTCTGCATTCATGGTAAGCCGCCTGAACAGCAGTACCTGGGGGTGGTTTCTGTCCCCTCTGATTTGAGGCATCGATCACTTGGATCCCTGTGTAATTACGACAAAGGGCTGGTTCTTTTCAAGCTGTTAGAATTGTTCCTTGACCAAAAATGCATATATTTTTAACTGCAGGATTACAAGTTTTTAACGAAAAATGTGCTTTCCATAGGAGAAAAGTGATATTTGTTTTTTTTCCAGCAAAAAGCCAGATACTGAAAACCCCAAATATGTTGGCCAGTTTCCTTTACCCTTTGCAAAATGCATTTGGGTGTGCAGCTCATACAGCTGGTTCAATCTTATCTGTGGAGTGGTTTCCCAGGGGAGCTGCATCTCTCCTGGTTTGTACCTGACAGATTCCTCTAATATGCCATCCATCTTGGTAGTTCATCGTGGAAGATGCCATTGAACAAGAGTACCTGCACTATACAAGGAAATGGAAGCATGAGGCATCCAAACTGTGGCTCCCAGAAGATACCATAAGACTATCTCCAAAGCAAAATGTTGCAACTTGTGACAAAATATTTCTTCTGTATGTGCCCTCGCTGAAAATAGACCTTTTTCTGTAGAGGAGGAAGAAAAAATCTCACTGATTCACTCTAGCCGATATCTCAGATTGTCAGAGCTGTGCTGGAACTGATGATCTTTGCTGTGGAAGGGTGAAATTGCAGCTATCAAATGGGATCACTCACTAGTTAGCGAGAACATAGCTGGTAGTGGCGTTAGGGTTGAAATGGAGCTGCAGAAAGGACAGGTAAATCCAAATAACTTAAACTGTTAAGTAATGTAGAAACATCTAACAATTCTAATTTATATTTCTGAGTGGGATTTTATTGACAGTCACCCACACTTCTCACCTTCCCCTGTCCTCTCTTTTTCCCCCAGGTATTTGCATCAATGCACAGCATCCTGGGAGGCTCAGCATAGCAAATAGAAATTGTTCCCACCCCCCTTTTCTTTAGGCCAAAAACTGGATAAAAAGAGCTGAGATCTAGCTGTTTTTATTGGAATTAGCTAAGACACCATTAACTTAGAGACTTATTCATTTTTCTTAGTGAAAATCTCTGATTTTCCTCAGGGAGTCTCTTTTCGAGCCCCTTCCAGAAAGCTCTTCCTCAGAAGGATGAAATGTTTGTTGTTGTTGTGGTGGGTTTTTTTCCAGTCATCCTTTAACTGGGAGTGATGAGCTCTGGAAATTGTGCTAACGTATTTATACCCACCTCCGGCCTGCTGAAGAATGCACCTTTTATACCAATGGCCTTTCCTATAAATGGAAAGGCTCTGGGTATGTTCAGAGTACACTGAAGAAAAATTAGTGCTGGCATTCAGCATCCAGTTTACATCATCCACCCTTTCTTGTGGTGAGCTCTTTGACCTCATCTCCTAGAAATGAGAAAATGCAAGAATGCGAATGTGTCTGTGGCTAGGGCTTAAATCACACTCTGTCCCCAGCACTGTATAGCTGCTGTAGCTCCAGCTCATATCTTTGCTTTCCTGACTGGCTTGTGTGCTAAGTTAATTTCTCCAGCTGGATACAGTAATGGGGTGTTTCCAGTCTAGGTACGGTTAGGGCTTGTCACATCCTTCTTGAGGAAGGAGCAATTGAGAAACTGTGTGGCTTTTATAGAAGATGGGGATCCTGGGCTGGGGACACCCAAGTCCTCATGAACAAATGGGAACTTCAGTTTGCCCAGGGCAGCAGTACTGGACTGTCCTCCTTTGCCTCCCTGCCCTCCCCTTGTGCTTTGTTGCATGGAGAACATTGCATGAGGCCTCCAGCACTTTTGAGCGGAAAAGTAGAAATAGCAAACATTTCCGGATGGGCTGAACTGGCCTGTAGTGGTATTTTCCTTCCAATTCTTTCTGCAGTATGTTTTTTCCCTATGTTCACATAGGTTTTCCTGTCATTAGGACAGTGAAAATCTTGTTGCTAGATTAAAAAAGAGTCATCAAATTCTTACTGGTAGTGTTTGGCAAAATGTTGTGCGTATCTGCTTTGAAATAACACAGCAGAGGCTCCTTTTGGCTTCTTGGGACTCGGAGCCATCAGACTGCTGTTCTGCCATTGTCCTTCGCAGGTAGAGCCTGATTCAAAACCCACTGAAGTCAACAGAAATGTTTTTAATGACCTTGGTAGCCTTTGGATCAAGTCCAGAAACTTTGTCTGTGTTTCCTACTCTTTACCTAGGACAGCTGTTCTAACAGACTTGAAATCCACCCAAAATGTTGCAGATCCTAGGACGGGTGTCTTTAAGTGTCACTTCCTTCTTTTCTTTTCATATAAGCTTTGAAAAATTAGACTGTAACTATCATGCAAGCTTTCTAAAGAATAAACAGTACCAATAGTGTCTCATTTTCTACTAGCTTAGTGCTACTGAATTCTTGTTGAATAAAACATCCCAAAAAAAAAATGCTTGAAGGTTTCTCCTTCCCTGTCAATCATTGGTTTATGTTCCGCATCTAACATCTTTTAGTGAGAATTTCTTGCTTTCATGAACTACATAAACAGTTTCAAGAAAAACAAGGTAATCAAAGTGAAGATTGATGAAAATCAAGTGAGGTTTTGTTCATTAGGTCAAGAACGGTACATCCCCTTATAGTTAGGTCATCTTTCACTTAGATCCCCAGTTGGGAGTCTTGGTGGTCATGAGGAAGTCAAAGGAGCATGGGGTCAGAGTAAAGAAGGAAGACTAGTGAAGAAAGAGGACAAATGCTGTGCTCTCCTCAGGTGTTTGGTGGGATGAGCTAGCATCACCTGTCCCCCCCCCCCCCCCCCCAGCTAAGCAGCCACTTCTGTCTCGAACGTTGAACCACAGCAGTCTGGAACAACACTGCTGCTGTAATTATCCGCTATCATAACTTCTTATCTTTCACTGCCTTTTTTCTTACTTTAAGATTTCCCTCCTGATTTGAGCATGCATGCTAGGAAGAAGACCTGGCCTGACTTCCCATGTTCCTTTGCCCCACCTCAGCATTGCGCCTTGGTTTCTATGCCTGCAGCATGCTCATTTCTGCTGGGGAGGCCTGGCTGTGCCCCATATTCACAGTACGGCTCTTGCATCACGCGGCCCTTGCTGAGCTTTGCTTTCTCACTGCTGCCCTTTCTGCTGCCGTTGCTCAGATGCCTCTGTGCAGGGTTTCACCATACCGTCTAGGTGTGCCCATAGAGACTTGCCACAGACCACTCAAAGCACAGCTCAGTACCAGGCAGGGTTATGTGTGCTGGGTGAAGAGACGAGATCCCATAATTTGCAGGGTGGGGAGTGGGGGAGAGGTGATGCTATAAACTTGCCCTGGCGTGCGGAAGCCTTAGGGCCCACAAAGATGCTAGTTAATTAAGGCTGTTCCTTGCCCAAAAATGCACACTAAGGAATAGCTTGCTACTCAGTGCTAGGTAGATGGCTTAAATCCTCCTTTAGCTTAGTTCTTAGATGACACATTCATGCCTCAACAGCGAATGTCTTGAGATCCCATAAAAGACCATCTTTATAATCTCACCACCCACAGTAGCTTTAGTGCTTTTGCTATCCAATTAAAAATGGTCACGATGCAGTTCAGTTATAAATATGACCATTACCTTAATAAATAACCCTTTCCACAGTCACAGGACACACAGACACTCACGTATATGAATTTCTCATTTTCTTCACTATTGGATGTGTAGGATATTTAAACTACAAATGAAAACACTCTGCAAACTAACTGCAAACATGAGCACCTGCTTGAGAGTTACAGCCTTGGAGGAGAAATACCTGTTGCCAGATAGAATTTTCAGTAGGTCACCGAGGCGCTGATCATCCTGGTGCTGCTTGTCTGTGTGCTGCTGAAGGTCTGCAGGTTCAGTGAGACGCATTGTGGACTCACTGGCAGGTTGTGCACAGTAAAGACCCACTTCTCTTCATGCAGCAGAAGGTACAGAGCTCACACTTCCTAGGTTATATGTGTTGCCTTCATGGAGGTAACAGCAGTGAAAAGTGGTAACGCCTGCTGCTCTGTGTATGTGAATGAAGGGAGCACAGCTACCCATGGGATACACAGAGGAGCAATTCCATCTTTTCATGGTGTCTCTTTTCATGTTAAAATTGTACCTTTTTCTGTTTTTCATTTGTAGGAGGTGGGAGGGATTGGGGGAGCTGGGTGATTCCAGAGTCAGAACTCCTTAGGCTTCAATTTTATATTTTATTTTTTAAAAGACATTTTAGTGCTCACAAGGTAGAAGTGGGACTTTTTTCACAGGGTCTTTATGTAAATATTTAAAATCTTGCCTCTACTCAGATCAGTTAAATCCTTTCATCTAATAATAGACATGGCATTCCCTGATCTAACCTGATATGTCATTTCCCTCCAGAATGGTTGCTGGATCTCCCCTAAGACTTCCACCTGGGCTTTGGACTATCTTGTGTCTCAGTAACCACAGCATCACTTTTTTCTGACCTTAGTAAAGCAATCCAGCTGTGTGCATTCACCCAAACAGCTGCAGCACATGGCATTTTCCTAAAGCATCACTTACACACGTGCCCTGCAGTTCACATCTTGCTGGTGACTCCCCTTTCTTCATCTCATTATGCATCAGGTACCTGTCTTTGTTTTCAAGGCACTTCATGGTCTCGCTCCCTCTCCTTATCGTTTCTTTGCTGTGAGATGTGAGCTCTCACCCCTGTCAGCCCCTGACGCCAGCTATCATAGCTTGCTCACTACATTTTGTAACAAATGCTGTCTAGCTCGTTTGCGCTGCCTCTCTCA
This sequence comes from Rhea pennata, assembly GCF_028389875.1. Lineage (NCBI taxonomy): Eukaryota > Metazoa > Chordata > Aves > Rheiformes > Rheidae > Rhea > Rhea pennata. The sequence continues at coordinate 12,526,904 of NC_084667.1, read as the reverse complement.
CTCAGGAGGAGCCTGCTATCAACAGCCGCAATTCCCCTTGTCCTCTCCCCTATATTTAGGCTGTCAACAATAACTGTATGGACCAAGTTAAAATAAATTGTACAGCAGTAGCAGGATGTAGCTTTGGAGAGCAAGGTGAAAACATCAAAATATAACTTTGGTAATATGAAGAAATTGGTCCTGTGGTCTTGCAAAGGAGGTTGCTGACTGAATGCAATGATGTTGCTTTTAGGGACTGTGTAAATTGTGGCTTTCTTCAGATAGGGACAGCTGGAAATGCTGTAGTTTATCTCACCATTTTGGGGGGTTAAATCTCTCTTTTACTGTGACCTCTGCAAAGAACTTGACAGGAGATAGATTGTGGGTATGCAGAGGCCACTGTCAAGCACCTTGGCTGAGAGGACCTCAGTGTTTTGAGATCCAGCGTATCTATTTTGTTACCTCTGTCTTACCTGGAAAGTGCTTTGGGGCAGGGAGCAGCTTTTCATCCTGTGTCTGTGTAGTCCCTAGCACCATAAAGTCCCTGTCCATCTCCAAGGATGCTTCTTTGGTAGTATGCGTGTCACAGTCATCTTGACCCGGGAGCTACTTTGTTAGTTCTGGAAGATCACATTTCAAGTGTAGGATATTAATAATTACAGGCCTGGTTGGCAAGCAGAAAACTCTGGAGCTCAGGTGGCACATTTCACAGATGTGAATGAACATGAGAGCTCTGCATGTTGAGGGACCCGGGTTCAGGATATGGTCAGCCTGCTCTGCTGTCTGATGCATATGTGGCTGGTGTTGGCTACATCCAAAGACAGGCTGCCATGCTGGAGCCTGAGGAACTGCAATTTAAGGAAGCAATAGAATATTGAGCTAGGAAGAGAGATGATGACCAAAAGAACCATTTGAAGCCAAACCAGTGACATCTTCACGGCAATAGCAGTGCTGAAAAAATTTTGGGCCTTATGCTGTCTTCTCAAGCAAACAAGGCCTGAACCAGATCCACATGTCTTGATTTGTGTTACAGGGCCCAGGTATTCACTGTCTTCACTCCCAGCCTTTTCCTATGGCTCAGTGAGTACTTTCCTTCAAATTCCCTCCTGGGCCTGAGTAAACAGTCTCAGAAACTTTGTCTGGTGAGATTTAAAATGCAGACCTGCCTTCAGTGGCATGACGCTTTATGAAGGCTTTCATCATGGTGTCCTGGCCCAGTTCTGTGCTGGATAGTTGAGTTCAGCATCTCTGAACTGAATAGCTTATTTTCATCCTTGTTTGCAGTGGTTTGCTGCCACTTTTCATTCCATAAATGGTTGCATCCTAGTACTCAGTAAAATGGTTTCTTTGAACGTCTCTTCAAATGCTATAAAGCATTTGGGACGCTCTGGATATAAAGCGCAGAGACTAGCTCTGTTTAACTTTTGTTATGAGAGAGCTTTAAAGGCATTGACGTTTATGAGCTGATTTCATAGGCTAGGGAAATGCCTAACGATGTCTTGCTAGTCTGACCTTCACAATAAACTATAAAACCAGTTCTTACCCGGTCGATCTCATTGTTCAATTTTATGCATTGTTTTTGCGTGTCCTGTAGCTTCCTAGCTATTAGTACTCCCTGGTAACTCTGGAGGAAAGACTGCTTGTACTTTGTTGGTCTGAAATGCCACCGACTCTTTGATTTAATGGTCAGTAGCTTTCCAATGCCAGAAGCAGATTCTTCTTGAAATGGTGCAGCTCTGTATCAGTAATAGAGATAAAGGTGCCAGAGGTACAAACGTGGAGAAGAACAAATATTTATCCAGCGTTGGAAGGGAAGTGCGCTGCATTGAGATTTCTGCTCTCGCTGTTTCAGCCTGTCGTTAGCTAATAAAGGGATGGTTCTGGCTCCGGAGCGGTTAACACCACTCCAGGGAAAACAAGCGTGGCAGGGATTCCAGCTTGGTTTTCTCCTGCCCTCCAGGGGAGAAGAATTAAAAATTGTGCAACACAGTAACTGTCTTCCACTGAGCAAAAACAAAAAACTGCTACACTGAATTTACTTGCTTATTGTGTTTCCACTATCCAAAAGGATGAATTTGTTGTCAGGAGGGATATATTTTCCCTATACTTCGTTTCCTAGCTGTTCTGGGCAGGGAGGGACTCTGGTGGCAAATGCTATGTTCCCTGTGGGATCCAGTCTAGCTTTTGCAAGTGCAGTTAGGACTGCTGACTTAGCGTTGTTTTCATTGCGAGCTGCAGAGCTGCTTTGGGGAGGTCACTGAAGCCAGGTGTGCTGAGGGCACTAACCCTACTGGAAAGCAGAATTCTTCATTGCACGTTGGTCTCATTGGCCATTGCACCTGTAATTCCTTAGATGTCAGTAAGTGATAGCATAACTCTTCAACACAGATCAGGCTGTTTGAACCTCTCCAGCATCCTGGGACATGGGCTCTGAAACTGAAGTGGTTTTAAATACAAAGCACTGTGCAGTGAGTCGAAGCTGGATTTCAGGTTAGAAGAAACTAGACGATGGGGTAAATGATAGTTGATCTCTTAATTCAGGTTCAAACAAAAAGTGCTTTGAGGAGCTCCCTGGAGCTGTGACAAGGTCTGTGTAGGGGGGTTCCCCTAAACCCAGGAGCTCCTCTGCAGGATGAGGACAGCTGCCTGTGAGTGTTTGTGGGCATTGTAGTAGAGCTCTGAATATGCCAAAGAGAATAAACTAAGGGGCATAGTATACAGAAATGAGAGCTGTAGGACTGCACTTCCTCTGTCCCAGCTGAAAACAAGTAATATGCACATGCATAAAGCTTCTGTCACTTGAAGGTCGTGGGTACAGAAACTATTTGGTTGGGCCAGGAGACTCTCTGGGCTTATTTGATCACAGTTGTAGTTCATGAAAGCCCCTTTTGATGCCAGGCTTTCTTCACTAGGGTTGTTAGCGTGATCTGCCATGTCCAGCCATGGCCTTTTCTCTGCCAAGGAGCCAACAGGATCCAGGATTATTTTATAACTACTCAAAGCAACTGAGCACCTCCTTGTCAGCTTATGCTACAGCCTTGGGCAGGAAACAAAGCTGCGACCGAGCCTGTCTTCTAAGCTTGTGTTAAGTTTAGGGAGGGAGTGGGTGACAAGTAGCCAAGGGGACAGATGATCCAGCAGTTCTTCCAAATGCCCTAAGGTGTGAAATGGGGGCAGGAGAAAGGATTGCTAGAAAAATGGTCAGAGAGCACCAGAATAGCACTAGGCTGGGGAAAATCACATGAGACTCTGGAGGTTAATGCTAATAATGACTTGTGCTGAGTGCAGGGAAACTTGGACCGGATAGTCAAGAGACATTTCATGGCCTCAGTCTTTTAGCCCATAAGTTTCTGATTAATAAGGTAATGATGTCCTAGTCTACATGTTCAAGTGGAAGGAGAGAGAGGTTTGTGGAGTCTGTGGGTTAGGATCCTTCTTTCTTGATACAGTATATTCAGCTCCCAGGTTACCAAAGGGGAAAGGATCCAATTTTGGGGCAGCTGGAACTGCTTTATTAGTAATTTTATTGCTTAAAAAAGCCTTGTGTGCAGCAGTTTTCTGCCTGTTCTTAAGAAACTATTAGTTGTTTCTGGGTGAGTGCCTCAATCGTTCTGAATAATTTCATTTAAATAAAATTCTTTGCAGTATGGAATTGGCTGTAGAATTTGCTTTCAAGAATTAGTGGAATTGTCTAGGCAATCCTGCAATGTATGGAATTGTGCTAAGCAGGCACTGAAAAGTGCTTTCAAACCAGGCAGCAAATGTGGGCTGTGAATGCACATTCAGAAACACAGGTGCGCTCGTCTGAGCACAGGACTCTCCAAAGAGAAGTGCTTGCAGCTGGGTAAATCTGTTTTATTTTCCAGCTGTGCATGAAGTGTCATTTGAATATACATCCACAACTTTTCTCATGGTTGAGAAGGAAGTCTTCCTGTCAATCTACCCACAACACCAGAAGAACACCTGGATCTGTAGTTTACAATTTGTTCAAGACCTCACTTGGCAGAGTACATGTACAGACAGTGTAAAACATTGCCACTGGGTTTGTATGCCAGCAATTCTGTCCCTTTCTTAATAGAAGCCAAACCTCTGTGGATGCATCTCAACAGAAGAACTGTGTGCAAATACCTAATCAAACTTCATCCTCCAGCATAGGCACAAGGAAGAGGATGTCTTTATGGCTGTGAACACTGCCTCCCTTTGAGCATGGTAGTGGTGTGCAGGTGAAGCTGTGCTCCAGTGAATTCTTTCTTTGACTGCTTACTCCAGACTTCTTTCTCCTGTTAGACAGGAGGCAAACAGGACTGCTCTGGCTCAATTACAATTTCCATTTTGTAAATACGGCAGTGTCCTTGCTGTCCCAGCAAGTTTCTGCTCTCCCATGAAAAAGCAGGGCTGCGTTGAAGAGTGATTTAGGAAGGAGTGAAGAAGAGAGCATCTGGAAAGGTCAGATAAAGTTGGAATGTCATGTCACAGCCACAAAGAGATAAAATTGCCCATTTATTTTAATATCTGTCATTCGTGTCGTTGTGATGACTTTGACATTTGCATTGCTAAAACTGCTCAAAGGCTGAAGTGCCTTATTTTCTCACTGCAAAGAGCCCAACTTACTGTTGCTTTCCAAGCAGAAGCATTCTCTGAACTTGAAAAGATTAACTTACTGTCCTGTTTCTCTGGATCTCAGGAACATTATGAGAGCCAATTTGATGCAAGAAGGGTACAGAGTCTAGAAAAGAAAATGCAAAGAGAAAAGGTCCAGATTACTGACTTCCAGGAATGGAAGCAAAAGTTTGGAGAGTGTGAAGAGTGCCAAAATGTGTGTGAGCGTGTGTGTGTACTTTTAATACAGGAATAACCAAAAGTAACTTTACAGTTGGCAGGAAAGACAGATACTTGGAAGGAGCTAGCGGAAGATGGTATTTCAGAGCTTTGGTTGCAGGACCTCCAGCAATCACCTGGCTATTGTTTCTAGGTATCTCATGTACTCTGAAGAAGCAGAGATTTCCCATATAGTGTCACGAGAAGGGTGGGCATGCCTGTTAAAGTAGGTATGCAGGTAAGCTTGAGGAAGTTGCCTCAGCAGTAAACCTGTCTGATACGCTCAGGCAACAGAACGGTTAATCATATTTGCTTGCTTTTATTGAATTTTGTTACTCTTTATTATCTGGTAGGTTATATTGTGGTAGAATTTGAAGATCCTACTGTTTGTATGGCACTGAGTATGTGAATAGCAAGAGGTGATCTCCTTCTCAGAGATCTTGCTAAGAAAGCTGAGGTGTAAACAGAGCTGCAAGTCACAGCCACAGGAGGAGGCAGGGAGGATTCGTGATGAGTGCGCACATGCACACTCGCACGTGCTCCTTCGCTGGGCAGCGCGACAATGTGAACGCTGCAGCAGAGGAGGGAAGGCAGCAGGGAAGCACTTCTGTCGCTTCAGAGCAGCAGTTTGGGTTCAGGACTAAGGAGACGGGAGCTGCTGCTGTCCCTCCTGCAGTGCAGCCCGCCTGCTGTGACCCCGGCAGACACGGGTGCTTTTTTCATCTGGCCGCTCCCAGGGCCGGGCTTGTGCTGGACGTAAGGCTGGCTGCTCTCGGCAGCCCTTTCCTCTCTCAGAAGCCTGCCTGCTAGTGACAGCGAATACAGCGGGGTTTAACGGCTGCCAGGTGCCGATTGCCGCCACCACCACCACCACCACCACCACCACCACCACCACCGTTGGCTGTGGCTGAGCGCGTGGGGAGGAGCGGGTTTATTGCCCACAGGGCGGATGGGGCGAGTGGGTGGTTTCAGGAGGCTTCTCAGAATAACGGAAAGGATCCTGCGCTTAGGCGTGGGGCCAAGTCAGTAATAATGGCTCCAACCAAGACTGCCAGAATTGCAATGCCCAGTGGACAACAAAAATTTCTCTCTCTCTCCTTCTCCTCCTCCCTACGCGCACTGTTCTACCACATTTCTTCAGCCTTTGGCTTCTCTCATCTCCTCTGTCAAAACTCCTTCCAATTTGCTACTTTGTAATAAAGAGGAGTTGTATCCCTGTGCAATGTGTGCAGCAAATGTAACATAAAGCTCTTTTCTGCTTATTATGTTTTGACTGATGTTCCTTTGGGTTGGTCTGTGAGAACTGTGTGAATCCCTTTGCGATAGATGCCCATGCTTATTAAAAGCATTCATCATCCTGCTTTCTTGTGAAATGGCCTAATGCATCTGCACAGGGCTGTGGCTTGTTGCCATTCCCATATGCTGTTGTGCTTGTTACTGTACTTTGGAGTTACTGTAGGACCTGAAAGGTGCCCTGAGAAAACGTCGTGGCATCTGGGAGTCGCTATCTGGGAACTGCAGGTGCTCTATCTATTAACCCTGAGCAGTCCTCCTCCTTGAGGAGCTGAGATGTCAGCTTTGCCATTGATTATTAATGGCCATGCTTTGCAGAAGTGTCTGGCCCCAGCACGTCCAAGGGCACAGTGTGGTGGAAATGTCTCCATCAGAGACATTGGGGTGCTGGCTGTGGTGTGTCCTTTTCCATCAAGGCTTAGGTGACTCTTGCAGAAGCTGAATACAGTCACTGTAGTCTCACTGGTCTGGTTATTATGCCAGACTTTATAGTAATACACAGATTATAAGATTTGTGATTTGTTTTTAAATTCCTCTGTGTTGCTTGGCAATGTTGCCCTGTCATCCTCTAGCATTCTCAAAATGTACAAGGAGGTGCCCAGTTGAGCTGTGCTGGGATTATCCATTATCTAGAGCAGAGACTCCTGATCTGCTGATGGAAAACTGTGAAGTGCTTCAGGGAAGTTATAAAAGAAGTAAAAGTGCACTCTGGTGGCCTTGTGAGTTAGAGCTTGGGCTTCCTTCTCACATCAACACAGATTTGTAATGTGACCTAGAGCCAGGCACTAGCTCTAAGTGTCTTGCCTCCTCTGCAAGAGGGAGGTTAATGGACATCCACATCCTTCGCGTAACTTGCCATCATACTTTGATGTGTGATGATGATGTAGTATTTGAAAGCTTCTCTGTGCTGTCGTTTGTCCCTTTAGAAGAGTGAGAGCCTGACTGAAAAGGGCAGGTGAATAAATTTCTTCTCACATAATAAAGAGCAGGTGATAGAATAAGGGAAGTAGTGCCAAAAGGATCTACCTCAGGATACAGGATCCATTTTCAAATAAAGTCACTCTTATTTCTCAGGGGAATAACAAAAAGCAATAAAAGATGCTTAGTGATTTGTTCTTCTTTAAAACTTGCAAAACTAGAAGGAAATCAGGCCATCTTGAAAATAGAGATCCCAGGCTTTCATAATACATGTACCCCTCCAAAGGGCTATTGCCACGAAAGTATTTACAGCTGTGCTGCTATCCTGGTCCATCCCACAGTCCCTGCAGAGCACAAGGCCAGAACACAATAGAAAGCTCATCAGCTGTTAAGAAATGCCTTCTCCTGGGAAAGATTCTGCTATGCTATTTGTAGTCACTTAAGCACAAACACAAGTAAGTCAATAGTGGAAGCCCAGCATCCAGGCAAATAGGGAAAAAAAAGCCCTGAGGCAATCTTTCTTTTGACATCTTATGCATAGTGCAAGCAGTGGTGAAGCATTTCTAAATTTTTGGCGTGCCTTGTTCCATACCAGCTGTCTGCTTTTGCTGCAGTTCCTCAGTGGCCTAAGATGACTTGACTGCTGTGGTCTACCCTCCTGCTTGGCCCATGTATGCCCAATTTTCTTTTGTAGAGGCTCATTAGACTGCTGAGCTGTCTCCATGCACTAACTCAGCAGAAAACCAGCCTTACCAAAAAAAATGAATAGTTCTTTGCTAGGTCAGTGAGTTGAACTGGCTCTGGAAGCACATCTGACAGAGAGAGGGGGAGAAAGACCTCCTCCTTTCCCTGATAGCACTAAGCTGTTGGAGCAGCTCAGTTTTTGAGTAACCTCATCCTTCTGTTTAGAGAATGTTTGAGTGGTTGTCATTTGTACAAAAGAAAGGGTTTAGTTGGTGTCCTGTTCAATACCATGAAATGCGTTCATTAGCACTTGGGCAAACCTGTCAGCCGTGAAAGAGTTGCTGAGTTGCTCCCATTTGCTCCTCAAACTGTTCTTTTGTTTCAAGTAGTTTCTGGATTTTCGTTTGGATTCTTTTATTTGTCTAGTTAAGAACATGCCACACTTCAAATCTGAGGTATTTTTGTATTCACATCCTGTGTTTTGAGCTTCCAAAGACAGCACTTGCCTTTCTCTTGCAGAGCTGTTCACATGGCTTCTGTGATAATCTCTATTATCACATCTTGGAAGTTCAGACCATAGCTTGGGTCTTGCTCATAATGATGAGATGGGCTCTTCCCCCGTTAGTGCCCTGCGTGTCCATTGTTCAGAGCATGGGCTGAGAGAATGCAACCACGGAAAATGTGTATTGTCATCAGTTGTGGTGATATTCATTTCTCTCCTATGAGAGATCCTCTGTCCTAACCGCTTGAGGTCAGAATTACTATATTTAAGACCAGAAGGCATTTCCAAAAAGGGTGTTGTTTAGCCTTAATGCTGGTGCCTCTGTTGCAGTTTGGACCTTATCCCTCCTGCACTTCAGACTTACATAATTACTCCAGGGCTCCTGTGTAGTGTCATTTATTACAGAGTGGCTGCGATTTCTATCATTGCAGTGGCTGCAGTAATCCCTCTGCCAGAGGCTCTCAAACAGTGGGGGGTTTAGGAGTGTGCTAGATGGTCAATGGTGGTGTTAGGTAGTGCTTGCTTTTTTTTCTTTACGGCACCTGTAGTAGTACGGAGATGGCTGAAAGCATCGTTATTCAGAACACATTTACTCCTCCACGTGAGCAGCTGCTGCAGCTAGCAGGACAATGTGAAACAGTCACAGAGGTGGTCTGCTTAGCAGTGAGTTGGAGAGACTGTAAACAGCAGGACATACCCTACTGAGATGCAGTTTATGAGGTTCAGGTGCTCTGCACTCTGTCCCCTGGTGCCTGTCTAAGAGCTGCAGCATTTACTGATGATGGAGCACACTTGAAGCAGTTGGCAGTAAAAGAATAGTCAGTTTTGGGGGTGTTTTTTTTTTTTTTTTTTTTTTTTTCCAGTCACCTAGCTAGAGCCAAGGAGATCTGGTATACTGTTTCCCTTTCTCTCTCACACTGTGTTAACATGTGTTGCCTAACACCAGCTGGAGTCCTAGAAGCTTTGAGAGCTTAGCATGTCTTAAAATCAGTTTCTGGATATTTGAAACTGAACACAAAATTTAAGGGTCTCTCTACAAGATCAGACATGCCGAAGCCATGAAGTGGCTGTCTGTATCAAACTCCCACTCTGATGGAAGGACCTTGCAAATTCTTTGGATGTTTGGGTACTAGCACTTGTGCTCTACACCGACAGCAGATGGAAAGACAATAATCTAATTATCATTTGAATTTATATAGTGGTATCCTAGCACCACTGCTTTGGTTCTGAACTGTTGTTTGGCTTCTGGGAAGATTACTGACTACTATTTTTTTTTCTTCTTGTGTTTTAGACATTTACAGCGTGGTGTAATTCTCACCTCCGCAAGGCCGGGACACAGATTGAGAACATAGAGGAAGATTTCAGGGATGGTCTTAAACTCATGTTACTTCTGGAAGTCATTTCAGGTGAGAGAGGTTCTGTGTGGTGCTCTTAAGTGTTCTTTTGGCATTGCCAACCCAATTCTGAAATTCCTTCCCCTTTCCTACAAAATAGGGACAGCAAAGGCTGTGATGCTGTAGGTTTTGCTGGAATATAAGAACAGCTGTTTTCTGATTCAAATTTTCAGTATCTGATCTCCAGTAATGGCCATTAATGTGCTTTTGGAATGTGCTGCAAGCTTCACAGCCTGTACATGGTGCCCGTTGCATTTCTGCTCCTGCTTTTGGGCTTTCTTCACCCATAAAAATGTGCAGCCTCCTGTAAAGGCTCAGGCAACCTGTTACTGCTTTGCAGGGCTGACAAAGCTGCTCTGAGAAGCACGTGGGAATGCTGTACTGGCAAATCATACCACAGCCTCATGACAGTGGGAATGGCATAGAAGTTATTGAAGGAGAGGAGTCAAACCGGTAAATCTTTTGGTGTGGTTCAGCTTCAGTTGTGACTGACGTTTTTCTGGTGTAGTTTCCATCTGAGCTTAATGCTCAAGCCTTCAGGGGAAAAAGAAATCCCAAACAAAAAGCAGAATCCCAGCAAACACAATCTGAAATAAAAACAGTGGTGTGAATAAGTTTTTGGGTCAAATTTGCTTTGACTCCCTGTCATAAATGTCCCACTACTTGGCAGTGATCTCCCTGAACAGGGATTATTTCATGTAATAATCCCTATTCATGTCCTGATGAAATGAATGCCTTAATAAAGTGTTGTGAGAGACATCAGAGGAGTTAAGTCTGTATGTGTGAAACTGGGGCCTTGTGCTCACAGGCTTACTTTGGCATCTGAGCCTGTAATAACAATCCTTGACTTTTACCTTTGCACTTCTTGGTATGTTTTCCAATAAAATTGCCATGGTAGAGGCACTCAGACCACCTTCTCTTTGCACTTCCTCCAACCTTCCCTTCCTCCATCTCCTGCAAAGCTATTGTCAGTGTATGTGTTCTGGAGAATTTGTGGCGATGGGATAAAACCTCATGGTCTTTGCCCATCATGGTGGTTTGGAGGGATCAGAGTTCAAAATATTATCAGAGCTTTATGACATGTGTACTGCTTCTGCAGTGCCTGTAAGAAACTAGCTGATGGAGTCTTGTTAGTTTATGTTCTGCATTTATCTTGTTGCTGAACAGTTTGCTTGCAGAGGAGGATGGCAGCCTAGAGGCAGGGGCAGACAGGCCTTGATGGTTTAGTTTGATTGCTGAGCTGGAAGATAGGGAGAGGAGGACGTATGGAGGAGGGAGGATGAGTGTGGCAGGCTGGGTGCTAAAGCAGCAGGTCTCATGCCTCTCACCACTCACAGCTTAGTTTCCTTGCCCCCTTTCCCACCCTTCCTGTCTTGTTGTCCCTTCAATAGCCCACCAGCAGGACCTGTCGATCCCCACCTCAGTTTGGGGAGAAGCTAACAGCTCCCAAGCGCAGCAGTAATGAGGGCACAGCATTTTCTCATCCATCGCAGAGTGGCTCTGCGCCTGCAGCCTGCTACTAGATGACCAGCAAGCAAAGGCATGAAGAGGTGCTGTGGGCTTGCAGTCCTTGGGGGCTGCACTCCTTCACACACTAAGGATCAAGCATTCTTTCCTTAGAGCTGGCCAAAGGTAGAAGTACAGTTTTCCTAGCTGCAATGGCAAATGATGGTAAAAGAGGAGGAATTTAGCGCCATTGTTTCTTCCTGTGTCGTTTCCTTCACTGGTGGCTTGAGGTCCTGTTGTGAGCCCCGCTTCTCCTACCGAGTCTCTTTTTGACCGCTTAGCTTGGGAAGCAGTGACCCAGCGGTTCCTAGTGCAGCTCATGGGAAGGGAGTCTCCTACTGGTGCCTTCCGTGTTGGTGACTTGCCTTTATATTCCAGCCATAGTTTCTGCTGACCACCGGTCAAAAGGGTGAGTCTCTGGATGGCTTTTAGCCTGCCAGTTCCAGCTTCTGGCTTTTCCATTCAGCTCTTAGCTCTCTCCTAATCTCCTTTTCCCATATTTTGGGGAATTGCAGAACTCTACTGACTGGGCTCTGAAGTGGGCAAGGTCGCTCTGTGCAGGCTGATCTTTTCATCTAACTCAATTAAGCTGTGGATAGAGTGATGACAGCAAGACAGTCCAGCTGTGAGAGTACTGGTAATAACTGGCCAAGAGTTGTGTGAAGCTGAGTGCCTCCTCCACGTGGTAGTCTGCCCTAGATACTTGAGAAGGAGGGAACATTATCTCCCATCTGCCTCAGACTACAGTTGTGGCTGTGACTCTCATGGCTGTGGGGAGGAAGGGTGGAGACTGCAGCCAGGAAAGTGCCAGAGGCTGCAGGGTGAATGAGGGTGTTGCTAGGGCTGTGTGAGAGCTGATGTTTCAGTGCAGCCTGGCTTGATCTCCTGCATGTCCTTTGAGAGGCATCACTACAGTGCACCTTAGTCAGGTAGAAAACAGTGTTGCCATCCTATGACACTTCCCAAAGTGTTGGAAACAGTCATGTTCTGCAGGAAAACCAACAGCAGGTGTACTAAAGACCTCCACACCAGGACTGCCATGCATTTGCTGACTTGTAGAGTGTGGCCCTACCTGATATGCCTCCCTCCTTCTCCAAGAATGACACGTGCACACAGTGACAGGACAGTCACATAAAATGAGGAAATCAGAGTTCAAGTCCCTGCTCTACTTGAGTCTGTTCAGACAGATATTCCTCCAGCAAGAGGCCTCCCCTCACCACTTCACCACCACCTTGCCATGCCTTTTCATAACGACCGGATTTAAATTCCATGCTGGAATTTAGTTCTCATCAACACAAAGGTTTTTTTCTTCAAAATCTGTACGTTTTCACAGAAGAGCCTCAGTTTTACTGAGTTTGGTACTTTCTAATACATAACTGTACTGCTGAAAGATCCCCTTCCAGCTCAGCCAGAGCCCCCACCAGAGGCATCCCAAAACAGGATGTTGAGGGAGAAACTTCACAGGTGCTCCTGCGACTTCCTCATCAAAAGTCCTTCTCTGTTGGCTTTCATGGTGAGAAATAACAGTTTAGCCGCATAGAAATTGCCCCAAAGATACACTTTCATTATTTACTGCATGTATTTTCTTCTCCTGGCAAAGTCATTTAAAAAATATTGCTATCAGACTGAAAAGGGCTGAGCCCGCATGTACTGCTTTTAAAATAAAGTTATAAGACTTTTTTTCCCCAAACAGAAGGGTGACTAATTGAGATTTCTCCTAAACAAGCTCTGCTGTAAACAACTTTTATGCCAACATTTCCTTGCATTGTTTGGCTTCTGATCTCTGGCCTTGGGCTAGTACATGAGAATTGGAGAGTGGAAACGTACAGACCATTTTCATTGTCTCAGCTAGGAGGAAGACTGAGAAGTAAAGCAATGATGCAACTAGCTGAAAGTAGAATGTATTTCTAGCACACTTCCATTTTAGCAGTGTAAATCATTAATAATACGCGCTGCAGATCCAAATGAAGCTAAAACAAGTATTGCACAGAAAGGAAGACAGCAATTTTGCAATCACGATCAACTGCCGTAGGAGCGCGCTGCTTTCGGAAGGAGGCTCCCGCCCTCCCCAGCCCCGGGAAGAGCGGTGCAGACGCTCTCGCTTGTGTTGGCAATATGCATTATGCAGCCCCAAGGTGAGCTAGGTCACCTTGCTGTTCCGCTTGAAACTTTATCTCTCTTCTTTTTTTATTCTTCCTTTCTCTTTGTGCAAGGCCTAGTTTTCAGTCACATTAGCTGGAGAAAGTGGTTATTTTTAACTGGCTGAACCCCTTTTGGTGAGACTTGGCAGCGTAAGTCCACTTCGGTCTATTGTGAAACTATGTGTAAAAATGTCATAGTGGAACTGTCACAAAAAATGCTTCCGCTTCTGTTTACAATTACTAGTGTTATCCAAATGGATAAAGAAAGCAGCATACCATGACGTGTACTTCAGGCTCCATTAAAGCAAAAGAGATTTGCTTAATCCTAGGATGGAGCTAGTACCATAAATGCATCTTTTTACTTAAATTGTCAGAAATTGGTGTTTCACTTTCAAAGTGACTCTTTTTTTTGTCCTTAAGCCTGAGAGCTAACGACAGCAGCGTACTGTAATAACTGAAACGGCTTGGAAGGATTTTCATTTCCAGATTTTTTCTTTGGAGGGCATGGCTATGGTGATAATCTGTTTTTCTCCCTTTTAGCTTTTCTTCACTCTTTTGTTAGGAACCAAGCCATTGAGTTTTAAGATGAAAATGAGTTCTCTAAAAAGTGCTTTTCTTTCTCACCTTAAGCCTCAAGTAAAAGTTTTGAGTCAGCTCTCAGTGACTTAAATATTCAGGCTCAAGATACAGCAAGAGACTCTGGAACTGAATAAATCTGAGTGAGCAATTACTTGCCTAGACTTGCCATTTGATCTCTTTTTAGTTATTGCATAAATTCTTCTTCAAAGTGGAAAATCTTCTTGCATTTTGTTTGGATCCTTTTTGTATTCTGGAGCTTGTGATCTGAAACCCAGGCCAATTTTTTTTTTTAGTTTTTGGGTGCTGTGGGTTGTATACAGGTGGTTTCTAATGTCTGATCTGATTATGTTTCTGGTAAGGATTCCTTTGAAAAGTCCATGTGTTGTCTGTATAAGCTGTAATTTGCTTACTGTGAATATTGGGTTAGTGTTAGTAAAAGTAGGCTATGTGAGTAGTTACTGGCAGCCTATCAAGAAGAGCATAACTGTACTACAACTATACTTACTGTTTCAAATAAATAAGGTCGAGAAAACAGTTTTCAAAATTTTGTAGCACTATTCAAGTCAGAAGCTGGTGTTTGCTGTAAGGCTTGTTTCTGTCAGAGATTTACCTGCTCTTACCTCAGAGCTGGGCTACTTCTACCTGTCTGCCTCCTCATAAACATTTAAAATGCTTGCCATTGTGTTAAGAGACCATTTGACAGAGACAGAAATGTGTCAGACATTTATCGGAAAGGAATTGAGATGGCAGTCCTTACAGATTCAAAGCTGCTCACTGGAGAGGTGATTTTATTTCCTGGTATGTGCAGTCGCAATCATTCAGTGCAGAGGCTATGCACTGAGGAATGAGGTCTGCATCCTGTTTGAGGGGGAAGGAAAGATGATAGATGGACCGTAGAGAGGTCCCAGAGGGAAGAGGTTTGCTTTGTAAGTGCTGGAGATCACCTCCTCACCTGTCCCTGTGAGGAGGTGAGGTTTGTGCCATTTCAAAGCACTGTTACCTGTGATTAATGGTACAGAGTTTATTTCCACTGCAGTGCATCAGTTTTTAAATTGTCTAAGACACAACAAAAAGATAATTTTCTGTCTATTTCTTTCTGAGAATACTTCAGAGTGAGTGTGACCATCCTGCATTTACCATCAAGAAAAGATTCGGGGAAGTCTACCCTCTGCTTGGCAGTAGCAGCCACCAGACTGAGGAAAGTCCATCAGAAAAAGGTTCAGGATTATTTTCTAATACTTCTTTTTTTCTCTTTTCTCAGGTGAACGTTTGGCTAAGCCTGAAAGAGGCAAAATGCGAGTCCACAAAATCTCCAATGTGAACAAGGCCCTGGATTTCATTGCCAGCAAAGGAGTCAAACTAGTATCTATTGGAGCAGAAGGTAAAGAAACCAGCTGATTTGTCTGAGCCCAAGCTGCACTTAGCACTGCCTTCTCCTCACCTCTGCATACCAGTTCCCTTTGTCCTTTCATAGCTCTGCCACGTCCTTAAGCTGTGGAGAAAAAGAGAACACATTAGGTCTTTGCTAGGAATTTGAATCCCACCTTCACACTGGCCAAGCTTGATTCCTGGCTGGGCTTTATTGGTCAGATTCCTCCTGTTCTTTTTGTTTTCTTGACTCTCACGAGTTACAGACAATGTTTTGAAGTGATAGAAACAAGTTCATTGGAATCTTTCTTTCCTGAATAAGAAAAAATTCTCAATTGAAGTAGAGCAACTGCTTGCTTTCAGTGTGCTGCAGAGCCACTAGGAAAGATCCCCTGTTGCTGTAGAACACCCATGGGTTGGGGCTGAGAGTGGATTCTGGAGGTTCCAGATCTCAGGGCTTCCAGGCTTCTTGTCACACACCCCAGAAACCTGGGTGTTCTGGCTGGAAGCATGTGTACCCATGGATTTGTTGAGGGCTGCACCAGAGATACCCTCTAGACATACTAGCGGATTGTGCGGACAGCAGGGAGTTGGTGTCAGATTTTTGTTTTTCTGGAAAAGATGGTATTTTGCAGAGATGTCACCCAAGACCTAGAAGGGCTTGCAGGTTATTCTATTTGCTCTGACTTTTATAAACCTAAGCAACTTGTCATCTCACCTGGGTTACATTTTCCTGATAACTGTTTTCATGTGCTCTGAGCCTGTGTCCAAATCCTGCCTATGTAGTAATGTTGTCACTGTTGCTGGGGAGACACTCTGCTTCTCTGCTGTCTCTGGATTTGTCTTTATGGTGACTGTGGAAAATGAGGGAGGTTTATTATCTCCATCTTACAGATGGAAATACGTGGTTTCTCCATGGAAACTTGTGACAGAGTCAGGAAATCAGCCCATGATACTGTTCTGGATTAGCCTTCCTCTGGAAAGGCTGAGCCCTGCCTGTTCTTAGCCCAGGAAGTTAGAGCTGTTTGTACATGCTGTCTCCAAGTTTGGCATTTCCTACGCGCTCTTGGGAACGTCTCCAACACATGGGTCCATCTTGTGGTCCACTTGTTCTGTGTCAGACCAGGCAGGATACCTTAGCCTCTGCAGGCATTTGCATTCACTTTTCCTAGACCTTTATCTCAACTTAAAACTTTATCCTTATGGAGACTTTGGAACAATTTCAAGCTAGCACTGTTTATGAAGCACAAGTTATTGCACATGTAAGGTTCTTCTGTACCCTTACAGAAGGTCAGTATCCAGTTCAGTAGTCCACACCTTTATTGGGCCCTTTGAAATTGGAGGCTGGACCTGGAGCCAGAGGTCTCTTGCCTTAAGGCTTGACAGCTCCTGCTGTCATTTAGATCTTGGGTAGCATCCTTCCCTGGGTCTAGAGCATATGTAAAAGCCATTGTCTTCCATTGTCTGATCCCGTTTTTTCCCTGGTTCTAGTTTCCCTGCTACTAGGTTGCCTTTTCCACACCCCCTGCTGGATTCTTTTCTTTCATTCTGTGCCCATGAGTCAGCTGTGACTAAACCCTACAGCCCTTAAAAATAATTTGCAAGTAGAAGGGTCTGTTCCCAGTGGTCTCTATGGTCCAGTTATTTAGTTGTTACCAATTCATTGCAGTTAACTTGTTCTGAAATAGGCTGAGATTAAGTTTGCAGCAGGAACCATGCTTTAGATCAACCTAAACTGATCCTTACCTCCCCTGCCAAACATTCCTGACCCTCCTTTGTCCTGATGCCCATGCATCTACCTAGTGAGCCAGTTCTTGCAGATGATTGGGCTGGAAACTGAGCCTTCTTGCTTATTTGTTTGTTCATTTTTAATTAATTTTCCATCAAAGTAGCTCTCATTGCCTGGCCTCCAGGGTTGGTAGGAGTATATGGACAGAGATAGAGCTACAGCAGCCCTCATTAACAATGGTCTAAGCTGCTGTGGAACTGCACGTGAAATACCAGAACTGATTCCCACCATTAACAAAAATGCAATGATAGTCTGGTCTGTATAGAAAGGCATCAGTAATGTCTGTCCCTACAGATTTCCAGAGTACCAGTTTCAGTGTTCTTCCACAAGTTTTTCACAGACATATGCTTACAGCCCCCCGCCACTCATTCCCATCCCTGCACCACCCCCAAGATTGCACAGTACAACTGCTCTTGAGCTGAATCAGTGAACCATTTGGGAAATCTGAGCTCAGTAATCCCACAAGATTTTTTTTTTTAATTACAAGTTTCTGGGGGCAGATTTTGTTAGCTCTTGCATTCAGATCCCCTGAACTACCTGCTCCATTGCTTTGGCTGCAGACACATTCTTCTTCTACAGTCCTTTTTTCCAGAGAGATGTGTGCTGACAGCCACTTGCATTTGCAGCTCGAGACTAGACTATAACAGTCATTGATGCTATTGCCACCCCCAAACCAAAATGAGTTTATTTACACCACCAAGATCTGCATCTTAACAGATCAGGTGAATGGCTTTGTTTTCGATGGTCAAGAGAAATATTTCCTGGGAAACTCTGGAGATGTTTGATGCAGATGAAAACTGACTGACTGCTGCTGACAGGTAGCATAGGTGGAGAGCCCTGTGACTGGCAACTAGCAATTCCTTAGTGTGAAAGGGAGTAGGAGGCAAAGAGGCGTCTTTGGGACTGACAGTGTTAAGTTCTACTTTGGTCCGTATGTCCAAGTCTCGGATTTCAGAAGAGAAAGATAACGGAGCACCAGAAGTTCTGACCAACCTTAGCTCTGATTTTTATTCAGAGAATTCAAGCTGTGCTTTGATGTGTGCTCGGGGCACCTGGTGTGATCCCAAAACGGACATGAAATGTCCACTCTCATTCCACCCTCATGCCAGTACCTGCCTATGAACCGAGACTGAGCCCAGGCCACTGATTGTCAGCAGTAAACATGAGCTGTAGGGGCTTCTGCCCGCTCCATTGAAGTACTGGATGTATAGTACACCTAGCTTTAAAAATGGACCTCTACTTTGCATGGCGTGGCAGTAACTCTTTCTATTAAAGGGGTTATGAACCTTCCTGGAGCATGAATTTTAAGAGCTTTAAGTTTTTAAAAAAACATCACACAGCAGCAAAGTAGAAAATAAAAGCCAATGAAGCCATGAAAACATTGCCTCAAGAAAATGAGTGGTAAATGCCTCAGGCAGGTGGGACTGAGCTGGGAAGCTGTCCAACTTGCTTTTCTACGATAGGGAAACTACAGTCCAGTGACAACGCAGTGTTACTGGCCAGGGCAGTGCGCTGCTCACCTTGAGGTGGCCTGCTCTGTCCCAAGGCAGCTGCCAGGCAGCGGAGTCCTATACAAAAGATCTGCAGCCCAGCTGTATTTCTCTGTATGCATTAGATAATGTCATTGGCTATCAGTGTTCTCCTTTCTTTTTGTGGTTAAAATGAATAGTTTTCTACCTCTTCCTGACAAAGTAAGCTGCAGAAATAATCCCAAGGAGAGACTCAGGTCAGTTTAAGCCTTGTGAAAAATTCTGTTTAATCAGAGTTAAAATCAGCAGAAATGTTTCCATGGCATTTCTCTCACATTTCATCAAGTAAAGATCCCTCTTTGCTGTTTAGAAGACAGGCTTTACAACCTCGTCCCAGTGAATGAGAGCCAGAATTGAAGCAGGCATCCTACAGACAGCATGAGCGCAGGACATGGTCCATGTCCGTATTAAATGGAGCGTGAACTAAGCAAACAGAATAAGCAGTAAGAGCTGCCTTTTACAACTGTCTTTGACTGTTAATAACCTACAGCATTGCTCTTAACCTTTACAAATGATTTAGCCAGAGTCCATTGGATTGAAGCCATTGTGGCACAAAAAAGCTCTGTGTAAATCTCTATCAAGGAGGAGTCCAGCCTGTTGCAGCTTCAAATGGTTCTCCATCTACTTTTAAGTATCTCTCTCCTCTGACATCTCAGGAGCCTTCTTTTGAGATAATAGATTATGTACTAGTGTCAAACACTCCTGGGATTTAACATTTTGAGTAGGCCAGTATTTGACTTTAAGACTGTTTTATTTGCATCTCTAATCTGCATAGGAAGTTACCGTTTTCTTAGATGTGGCTCAATTCAGCATGAAGATACCTTTGCAGGAACTGAGCTGTATTTCAGATGTGCAAGTGAAAGGAGAAATAAAGCTTAGTGATTTCAACCATTGCAGAAGTCCCATCTGAGCAAAACACTCTGCGACCCACTAGGCAGGACAAGCATAAATCTCAAAGTGGCGAGTGGGGAAAATAAGATCTGTATGTGTCAGTGAGTGAAATATAACATTACATTTGTACCCATCTTCTGCCCACTCACAGTTAGGGAACTGGTACATGTAAACCCAATCATTGATGCCACCAATATGTCCTAGATCTGTCTGGACCATCAATAGCAATGGGCTTTCTCAAATCCTGGATTTGGGTGCTGATCTTGCTTTATTTGGCTTTTGTTAAGATAAACAAAATGCAGGACAGCTTTTATTTTTATCACCCTTGATGTCCTGTGTCTTGCTGAGTAAATGGTGGTGGGTGCTCTTTAGTTCTCAGGACATAACACTGTTCTGCCAGTTATTCATACCCTGCAGCTCCTTCTCTGCATGGAGTAAAGAGAGGGTGTGCCTTCATGGACAACTCAGAAATAGCAAGGATGGAAAACTGTTTATGTAGCATTGATTTTGCTTCTAACTACCTAGGCTGGAGGTGGAGAAGAAAACTTGGTCCTTTTTGCATTTTTCAAATCTTGAGTTATTAGTTATGAGTTATTGAGTTATTAGTATGTGCATTTGGAAAAGGTGATGGTATTTTGAAAGCCACGTCTATGTAGCAAGCCAGTCTTGCTCTTAAGGACTGGTTATTTGCTAGACCCTTAATTGGCTGTCAAACAAATGGATGAGAGTACTGTAATTTTTGCATATTTTGTTAGTGGTATTTCATACAATAATGAGAGTTGGGTAGAAGCATATTCAGTGGTGCAAAAAATTTCCTTCCAGTGGTTATCAAAAGCCTCATCAGCTTTAGCCTGCAATTGATCCACCCCCATGTTGAATGTAAATCACATTAATAACACGTGCTTGCTGCTGCTGCTCAGAACAACAGCCGCTGTTAGTCGGGGGAAGTGCAGCGAATGCTTGCAGAAGTCCTGCATAGGAAGAGCATTTAGGAAGCAGTCAGGCAGAAGACCCTGTCTGATTATTAGCCTTTTAATATCATGTGTGAGCTGTTCTCACATTACTGAGTGTTACTTTCATCAGCAGGGAACAAACACAGCCTCTTTAATTGAACAAGCATTAGATTGCTCTAGCTTGGTAGTGTTATGCTCAACCTATTTATGAAGGAGAAAGGAACTCCACAGAAATTGTAACCAGGAAGCACGAGGCATCATGCAAACTTTTACTTCACTTTTGCTCCTTGGCCATATTCCACTGTATTAGAAAGGATCCGACACTAGCTGAAGGACAGTGAAGGAATCCTAAAGTAAAAGGAGCTGGAGACTGGAGAATGTAAGGATGGAAAAGAAAATGAGTGAGGGCCAGAGAACTTACGGGCTTTCTGACCAAGCCAGTAGATTTTTGTAATCGAGTTGCCAGGGGAAATTTTTAGCTCTGGAAATGAAAATATACTTGCCTACTTCTAACAAAGAGCAACAGCTTTGTCAACTCCATTTGAGGGGGGGGGGGAAAAAGAAGAAGAAAAGACGTGAGGATGGTATCGTTGATTAAATCTGCCATCCTGGAATGGATCGTTCCCTAATCTCACTGACATCAGCGTCTGCTTGGTAGGTGGTGGGTTTTCCCTTTGTCAAGAAAAAATAAAGTGATTTGTAGAGATAAAGTGGTGGAAATCTTTTGGACTTCTTCCAGAGCAGCTTTGGTGCAGTGCCAAGGAAGGATCAGGCAAGGGAGCAGGGTGCACACATTTTTTTTTTAAATGAGTGATGTAATGAAGAGTGCTGAGGAAGAAGAAGAAATACTTTCCATCTTAACTCCACTGGGATAACTTGATAAAACTGGAATTTGAGAACATGACTGGAGCACAGTGCTAATGCCATATTAGCCACTTAACGCCATCTGGTTTTATGTAAATATCTTGACCTTTATTTCCAATTAAAATCCATGAAACAGTAATATTAATTACCTGTTTCAGCTCACTGATTGATTCATTAGTGTTCATAAAGTGCTTCCAGTATTAAAGTATTGCCATCAGATTTTAATCTAGTCCATTAAAATAAATTTGGTTCCAGATCTTAAATATACCCTGGGGTCCTCCTACCAACTGCTGTGGTTTTTACAAGCACTATTTATTGCTTTTTTGTCCTGGGTTATTTTAGGTCTTTGAAAATCCACACAAAGATTGATCGAATGAACAAAATAAACTGAAAACACTGATACTTTCTTTTATACTTAAGCTGTGATATCCTCAGGTATTTGTAACACTAATAAGGATTTCCTTTAAGTTGACTGTGGTGCTTTACTGTAAGGGTTGAGAATGCGAACAGTGCAGACTGAATATACTTGCGCTCACAACGTTTTTTCAAGTCAGCCCAGAAGACAACCTCCTATCCCCAAAACATTTCTAAAAATTAATTTGCAAGAAAACTGTCAACAAGCAAAAATAACTTTTTTTCATGCCAGAAATGTATCAGGCACTTGCAAACAATACCTATAATTATTTTGACCTGCGTTGAAGAGTACGATTTTTTTTAATTCTGAGCAAACTGATGTCCCCACCAAGAAGTGTAAGTACAGAAGGGCGGATGCAGGGGTTTGGTGAAGTTGAACAAGGTGGCATGTCTTGTTCTATATCTTTTAAATCTGCAAATCCCTCATGCAGATGTATGTCAAAGCAAAGCAGGGATTATCCTTCTAGTTTACATTGGAAGTTGCACCACATGTACTGCTAAATCTCCAGGAATTTAGGCTGCATGAACAGCGTTGCTGAAACAATGTAATTAGAGTGCATAAGGCTTCTCCAGTGGCTATGAAGATTCTAAAGTTCGTATTTTGGATATTTTTCCTATGTGAGCAAGCTTCTTTTAAAAGCTTTTAGAGAATATATTGTAAGAATCCAGAGAGATGGCAGTAGCCTATGGTGCAAATTTCTCCTCACCCCAGAGTGTGATGTGTTGCTGGGCTGGGCAGCTCTGTGGAGGCAGTGACACTGAGGTGTCTTTATGAGCACAAAAATGTTTTCTGGTAGCCTTGTTATCCTTTGAGCTATTCTAACCTGCAATAGTAGGTTAATTTTAATGCTTTTCTTACTGAAAATATCTTTGTAATTTGTCAGTTTGTGAAACATCCTTCCACAATGCAGGAAACTGCCACATAATGAGTTGGAGAAGATAAGTTGTTAATTTTGCTACCCAAAAAAATGAAGATTGTAAATATTATAATGTGTACATATAGCCTGTGCAGATTTTTTGTACATGCTGAGGGTCAGAGCTTGAGACCCAGATGCTGGCTAAGCCATTTTAAATGTTTGGCACCGATCTATACACAGTGAAAAGTCCTTTCTGGGCCAGCGTCCACCTAGTGTCTCCCCTCCAGGACCTTTTTCCCCTCATCCTAAACAGATCGTTCCTCACACAGGCAAGTGATTGCTTTCTAAATCCTCTGAGTTGTTGACCCATGCTGATTTATATCACAGAGTCCAGCGAGCAATAGAATCCAATCTGTTTGACATCTTAGTTTATGTTATGCTCTGTTTAGGCTGATCAGCCTGAGCTTTTGCTTCCTCTTCAAGCATGATGTATGTACTCTGAGGAATGCTCTTTTGTGTCTTTTGGCAATTATATGATTGAAGAGTCCTACCCGGGCAGCCTGGAGGTCTGTATTTAAGCTTGTTTGAAAATGAAATGTTGATATTTCTTGGTGGTATCTTTTTCACACCACAAAAAGAGCTGTCAAAGCTTATCTGCATTGGGAAGTCTCACTGGTTATACTACTGTAATTACACTGGGGCAGTTGTATTGGTGTGATGCAGAAAAGGCACATCAGAGTAAAGGCGGAAGGCCTTTCTTTTTCCCCATTTGACTGCTTCTAAAATGATAGGTATGGAACCTGAACAAAGTATTTTAGGCCCCTCTGGGGAATTAGGCTGACCTAAACTGATGCCTTATTCCTATTTGGATCGTCAATGTCTGTTTTACGCTCTGTAGTATATTGTGGGAAAATCATTGTGATTGTTCAGTGCTGCTGGTCAGGACTGTGCTGTGGCAGCAGAGCATTCAGGGCAGGCAGGGTGGAGCAATCTTTAGCCAGAATTCCAGTTCTCTCATCTGCCAAGGGGAAAGCTTCCCGACACCGCTTTTCTTGCAGGATTTGCACTTGTAACTTGATGCCTTCTATTTCTTCCTTCTCCCTCTTTCCCCTAGAAATCGTGGATGGTAATGTTAAGATGACTCTTGGAATGATATGGACCATCATCCTTCGTTTTGCCATTCAGGATATCTCAGTTGAAGGTAAATTTCTGTTCTTTCCAGCCATTGTTCAAGAATGAATGACTTCGGTAACCACATGGCTTTGCCACTTAAAAAGTGCAGGATGTACTGTTGGATGGTTCACTGAAAGATTCTAGGAAGCTAATCATTCCCAAGCTGCCCTCTGGTCTCATTGATGTTTCTAGCCAGTTTATGCTTAATTCGTATACACTAAGAAGAGTTTTTCACATCCTTTTCTTGGAAGAACATTTAAGAGCATCTAAAAAAGATGGATGAGCATGAAAGCCAACTTTGATGTTGGATTCTATTGCATTCCTTGCTGACTGAGCGACTAGCACTGAAAATGGACCTTTCTTTTACAAGTCCTGTGTAAAGCTTTCCTCTTTAATCCTGAAAAGGCCATCTGCTTATTACAGAATCTCATTAAGAAAATAACAGTAACAAAACTCTCCCAATTTAATCTTCCCAACAAGGAAGTTTCTGACAAAGGAAGTTAGTTAAGATGCAGTTCAGTGCTGTTCCTACTAAAGAAGAGTTGGTCATGTTTTCTAGCATATGCTTGGGAGACTCTTGATTTCTTAAAAAAGAAGAGAGAATTAATTGATATACATTCTTTATTTCTCTAGAGACATCTGCTAAAGAGGGACTTTTGTTATGGTGTCAGAGGAAGACAGCCCCCTACAAAAATGTAAACATCCAGAACTTCCATATCAGGTGAGTTACCGGCATGAAGGTAGCTTTACAGTCGTGTTATTTTCCTATGTCTCTTGGCATATTCAACAATGTGCCTGACAGATCTGCCAAGGAAATGGAGGTGGATGTTACACAGTAACAAAGTAGTCCAGCGAGACGCATAGAAATTAAAGGCAGAGCTTATAAGAGGATCCAAGTACCTACATTGCAATTACTCATTGTGGTTACAATTGCTGCTCTTGCAAGATTCTTCAGAGCATTAAGCCCTCTGAGAGTAGCATATGTGCTGCAAGCTAAGCAAGACTCTTTTTGCTCTTTGAAAACTCAGAACATTTCAGGACGCCTGAAATAAGGGCTGCACCAGGAACTTTGTAGTATAGCATTGCTGGGAAGAGATGAGAGTTTTTCTTGGTCTGGTTGATTGCTTTTTTAATTAATATTTCTAAACTAACAGATGTTCTAGTGTAGATTCAGCATAATGGAGCTTTTGCCAGCACATCTTGGAGAACTGTATGAACCATGTGAATGTAAAGCACTTTTTGAGAGCTTAAGTTGCATCCAAGCCAGCCAATCTTATAGTGGACCTAGCTATGGGCTTCGCTGAAGATTGAGGTATCTGCATCTGCATGAGTGCTGCTAAGCAAACCAAGAGCACCAGTGCTTCACATCCCCAATTAGGTTAATGAAGTCTTTAGATTCAGTAGATGGTAGGAAACAGTCCTACTGATCGGAATGAGGAATTCTGGTCTGCTTCTGCCCACAGGTCCAGAGCAGATAGGGAGGCAGAACAGTGGCTTGTATATTGCCCTCCTCCTCCATCGCCTTTCTTCTAAAGCCTACAGTTGTTCCTTCTTTGGGCATTTATCTGTATCTTTTTTTAGTTCTGAGCTCTGCACCTGTCCTTATGTGCTCCATACAATGGTAACAGTTCAGCACAGAGAACTGGTGTATAAGAGGTGGCAATGCAGAGATCAAGTCCTAATCATGATGGATTTTTCTGTGGCTTGATAGGGATTTTTGTTGGCATTTAATGCAGAGAAGACATGCCTTCTTCCCAAGACTTGAAGAGGCACTGTTGCTAAACCACAGTTAATCATTCCAATGTCTTGGTGCCCTCCTTCATACTCTTGCCCATTACTGTGCGTCTCCCTGGCTGAGCACTGTTCATTGTGCTGTTTTCTGTCTCTCTTACAGTTGGAAGGACGGCCTTGGTTTCTGCGCTTTGATTCACAGACACCGTCCAGAGCTCATTGACTATGGGAAGCTACGAAAGGTACAACGCAATTTATTTGTCAGACCAGATGCTTGGGATCCATTGAATGGGAGAAGGAGAAGAATTAGCTTGATAAACAGATAATTGGAGAACTTCAGCTCAAGCTGGCAGTTGGTGGGTTGGGGAAAAGGAAGGGGAGATGAATCAGTACATTTAGGATTCTTTAACCCTGAACTTAATGAGCTGCCTGCTTGCCTTTCCCTGCTTTCAGACTGCCTTGCTTTCTAGCTCACAAGAGGTGTCTGTGGTATGTGGATAATATGAACTGCATGTGCTCTAATCCTAGCAGATGAGCAAAAGCTGATAAATAAAGTATGAGGCTAACTATACTAATGTAATGGACTAGCCAGACAAATTGGAGTTAACATTTCTGTGGAAATGGATGTGAACACGTTACTAGTATTCAAGTGCGAAAACCAAGTGAGGTGGATGTATGGGCCCTCACTGAACGCTTTTCCAGTGCTTCCTGCTTAGCACTGAGCCATCTGCAGTACTGGCTTTTTCTTAGCATGTAGATATTAAGTGCCAGAAAAACATTTACCACAACACTTAGCTTTACCTTTAAAAATTGTCACTGGTAACATGTTACCTAGCTACTCCAGAAGACTGCTAAGCAGAGATGACCGGAGTAAATGTTTAGTTCTTTGTGTTGCATCCTGACCCAGCAGGGCCATGGTAGAGCGAGCCAGATTCTCGTCCAACTTGCA
Source organism: Rhea pennata (assembly GCF_028389875.1). Lineage (NCBI taxonomy): Eukaryota > Metazoa > Chordata > Aves > Rheiformes > Rheidae > Rhea > Rhea pennata. Next base: position 12,500,572 of record NC_084667.1, on the reverse strand, counting down.
TATTCTCCGTAGAACAGTCTGCTTAGATTTTGCTTCACTATATCTATGCACACCTGTAGAGTGAAATGTCACCAAGGGCATAATGCACAGATGTTATTTCTAATACATTTGAAGTTTGACCATCTGATTTCATAAGCTGGATATTACAAACGATGTGTAAGTGCTAGATCTTAGCTAGCGAAATAAATATAAAACTCCATCGCTAATAGATCTGGCCTCTTGGATCACTGCACAAATAGACAACCTGCACATGAGTTAATCAAATTACCATGCATCTTTGAGACAATTAATTGTACAATGCCTGATGCTCTTTTCAGTAACCTTTTAGATCTTTACTGTCTTGCAGAGCAGTTAAATATGTTATCTGATCAATTTTGGTATCTGGAGTGAGCACATGATGAATAAACAGTGGGAAGAGACTCTATCTGTTTAATAAACAGCAGCAACAAAAAAAGAATGGTCAGAAATAACTACATTTTCAGAGGCTACTCTTGGGAAAATAAAAGCAGCTAGGCAATGTTTGTCTGAAAAACACAGCTGGGAAAATTCTACAGTGCTCCCCTTTACAAACAAAGGCCTAAGCCAAACTCAAGCAAAAATGGGATGACGGGTAAAAAAAAGAAAGTTATCTGATCATTTTGCCTGCAAGCTTTTCAAGGCGAAAGAGAGGGTGATTATCCTATCAAAAATCAGCGTAGATGAGAAGGGATTTACCCACCTTGGAGTAAGGCTAAGGGAACTGTTCTGTGCTCCCCTGTCCGCCTACCTTTGATTGTAGCCTTCATCCTGCAGTCTGCCCTCCTGCAGCCTTCTGAGTCTTGCCTATATCCTTTTTATTGTTGTTCTGCCAAGTTTGCTCTAAAAATGTAAGATTAAGTGCACATTTGATATTCTACCACAGCTAAAGTACACTCTTTTGAGTCAGTAGCTGGGAAGAACTTACCTCAGAGCTTAGCCTTTATCTTTGGTAGTTGGTGTGTGCTGAAGGAAAATTGTCTTTGTTATGCTAGCTCTTTCAAACACATTGGTAGCATGTACAAGTCTGATTTGTTCCTGAACACAGTATTTGCCTGGACTATTTCTGTCACATGTTTCCTCCTTTATTCCTTCTTTCTTCGCCCTTGGCTCAACTCAGCTGGTCCTTGCCCTTCTCTTTGCAGCCTACTTCCCCTCTCCTCCTCCCCCTCAAAAAAAAATTTGTTTTTGATCTTTCCCTGGCTCTGCCAGAGAATTTTATCTTCCAGAGGAAGACATGAGGAAAGCTGCTGAGAAGCAGCCATCACAGCGGAAGGTAGATTAGATGGCCATATGCAGGTCTCTTTCAAATCTAGTGAGTGATTAATAGCATCTTAGTTTGTGTCTGAGCCTTTGGCAGAGTTGTCTGTCTGTATTTCTATGTGTACACACATGCAAATACGTAAGAGAGAGGTGTGAACATCAGCCAGTCTAAGCCATCAAGAGATCTTCATTGTAACTCCTATTTGAGCAGTATTTTTGTGCAGTCTTAGTGTATTTTATCACTTCACAGAGGCTATGTCTGTGCTGTCAACCCACTTTTGGCAGTGTATACTAGCAAAAGGTAGCCAGTGTAGCTCTGTGTCTTCCCCCCACAGGTAACAGATTCTTTTTGTTAGCACAGTTTTGTCTTCAGTTTTGCTCCTAGCTCTTTTCTCTCATCTAGTTTTGTTAGTGAAGAAAGCATAATTCTCTTTTCCCACACACAGTATCTAGCTGAATTTGCTATACCTGCCAACCTGCTTGTGTGGACCAGGCCCCAAAATAGAAGGTTCAAGTCAACTCAATCTGATATCAATAATTCCCTGACATTACAGCCACTTGTTCGGTGAGATGATTTCTATGCAGTACAGGTCTATCTGCTATTGTTCAGGTCACTGTAGGTAAGATTTTGACGTTTGGCCCAAGGTCTGCATGTGAAGGATGTGCAGAAGATGGGGCTTCCCTTCCTCCTCCTGTTCTTAGCTGAGCTGCAAACCGCATCTAAGATCTTTTCATCTAGCACAATAGTTGACTGATGGCTCAAACACCCCCTCATATAATGCGGTCCATACAGAAATGTGGTCCATGTGAGTTTTGTACTGCTGTGTTGGATGCATTTATTCCAGATGCTCCTGAAAACGTGGACTATACTAATTGGATTTAATTCCTAGAGTCTTTAGCTCTGCTAGATATAGTAACTGCTTTTTCTTTCCTCTCAACTTCCCTCCCCCTCCAACTCCTATCCTGATTGCTAGCTAATAGAAATTTTTTTTATGTGACACTGCAATAATTGCCATGGCAACATTATGTGCTGCAAGGATGTAGAGATAGCTGGAGGAGAGAAGTTTCCCCCATGCGAGTTAGAGTTGTGGTGAAAAAAGAGGAGCTGTGGTAGAGTCTTTAGTCAGCAAAAGCAGACTACATGCCAGATAGACATGTCTGTTTTGGTCAGATTTGCTCTCTGTCACCATTAAAACAATGTAATTCTTGCATGGGAAAACTACAGCTTTCCTCATGGTTGGCCCAGCCAGAGCCTGGGAAGTTATTGCTCCTCTTTGTGTATCTCCCACTTCTGTATTCACATGAGCAGTGGGGAATTGGGGCAACTCTGCAGAATCTCGTATCAGCCAGTGCTATTCTTGGATGTGCATGTAAATGTGGAAGTGAGGACAGGTGCTTTGGCTTCTGTTCTGCTTTGTTGCTTTTGGGTTCCCAAAGCATTCCCACAACTGTAGTGCTGGAGTGCTGCACTGCAAGCTTTGGGGCTGCCAGGCCGTTCTTAGCTTTTCTCCCTTTTCCATGGGGAGTCAATTGTAATTAGGGATTTAAAATAAGGATTAACAGGTGTGTGATGAGATGGAACTGAAAGCAGAGGGGTTTGGAGAAAGTACATAGGAGCTGAAACCTCGTTCTAGTCTTGGACAGGCCCCAGAGAAACCATCTTGTGCACAAAGAAGCTTCATTTTTATGATGAGCCACCTGTTGTGCATGACATGTGAAGCCGTTTCTACAACCTGAAGGTTCAGGCACTCTCTCATGTCTGCCAAGGCCAGAGTAAGTACCTTAAATAGAAGAAGTAGGCCTGAAAGCCTGGCAAGAGAAATTACAGAAACCAGCAGCATTTGGAGGACAGGCAGCTTGTCTCATGGGAGAGATGAGCTGTTGTGTCTTGTACTGCTTGTAGTTTTCTGAAGGATGCAATGGATAGATTGCATTGCTCCAAGTTTATATTACTGAGGTATGGACATAACCTACGAGGCTGGACTGCCTCCTCCTAGCTAACTAGGGTGGAATTGATGTTAGTCAGTGCTTTCCAGGAGTGCAGGTATGTTCCTGCTGCTCCTGCATCAACAGATTCCTTTTGAAAAGACTGCTCTTCCTGAAGCAGTTATTTCTGAAAGTAATTGTAGCCAGCGCCCTTCTCAGGTTTAGCTCTTTGGTCATCTGTTAGCTAGTCTTGGGCCTAGGTAGCTTGCTTGCAGTAGCACCACCTTCACCTTCATTCCCCTAGAGACCGCTTCACACATGTTTTTCTTACATAGAAAATAGAAGTCTGCTGCCTATGCCTAAATGACTCTTAATTTCCCATATACTGAGACTTCCAGCCCTTCCTTTAGGAGCGCCCAAGCCAGTAAATTTTCCACCAGGAAACCTCTCCCAACTTTCAACTTACAACTTTTTTGCTATAATGCTCCTGGCGGTGTTCCTTGTAAACTGGTAGGAAAGCTGTCTGCAGTGAATTTGCCCCTCCCTTTCCTCCAGGAGAGGCTGTTGGCTCTGACTGCCCTTCAGACAGCTCAATCAGGTGGATCTGTGCCAAGGAAGAGTCTGTGTTAATACTAAGCTATTGAGTGGTTGGTAATACCATGGTGTTCACTGTCAGCGTGAGCTGAGATTAAGTACATAGTGGTGGTGTTTCTACAGAAGTAAAAAATGGTGCATGGGCTAGGGGAGAGTTGACAAGGGAACTGCCACTTGGGATTTCTGGATGCTCCTGCACTTGTGCAACAGGTTGCTACTTTTCCTTCCTCTAAGTCTAAGTATCTGCTTGTATTGAACAAGCATGTTATATACCAGCTAATCTCAGCTTCTGAGGTGAGGCATTTAGTTACACTTTGGGATTTTTAAGAGTTTTCCCACAGCACACATAGGATAGTAGTAGGCTGAAGCTGAACTTGTGCCAGTCTCTGTAATTCCCTTGTATAGGGCAATTGTAAGATAGTTGAAATCCCCTGCACACTGCTAAGCTTTGAAGAGGTGGATCTAGAAATATCTCTTGCAGTAACCACTGGAAGGTGTACCATGCGGGGACAAAATATTATTTTGTGCTGAGCTAGGGGTCTGCTAGCAAGTGTGACAGCTGCCAGTTTCATTGTGCTGTGGTCCATGCAACATTTCCTCACTTAATATTGGCTTATTCCAGTGGACTAAATATGAATCACTGGTAGTGTCTTATTTTGGTGGCTTCCATGTGATTTATCTTGGTACGCAAAGTGTTGCTGTCCACTGGAGATGCTCATTTGAAGCAACATGATCTTGATAGAGGATGCCAGCTTAGTACATGTGTTCATTCCTGTGGAACTGCTGCAAGAAACTCAGAATAGCTGTTTCTTAGCTATGAGGGCTACATAATGACCACTGCCATAAAGGAACCTTTCTGCATGTCTACACCCTGTTTGCCTGAGCCCATGTAACTTCATCTGTCTTGCTGGATGGGTCCAAGGGAGATTGCCTATTGATTAAAGTCTGTGCAAAGCTAGATCTCCCAGGTCAATGCAGTAATCAAAGACACATGCTCTTAAATAGAAAAGAAACGGAACATGGATGCCAGTCTAAAAGAAGGTGGAACAATTTCACTCCATCTTCTAATTTTTAAGGCAGATCTAACCGTAGGTATCACAGATAAGAATATGGAGAGAGGGACACCATCCTTCCTCTCTTCTGAAAGCCTCTTAGCAAACACAGTGACTAAACACTAGCAGTTTGTGCACAGCCTCTCCTCCAACAGAAGCCAGCTGTCTCAGCAGTAGAAACTGGTAGTGCAAATGTCATTTGCTCAGTAAAATGGATTGATCCTACAGAATAACTAAGTATCATGGATATGCAGGAATATAGAATATTTTCATAAAGTAGCAATATCTTATTACTGTAGGTGCTCCAGTGAAGGTCTTGAACCTTTATTGAGTCAGTTGTATGAGGGCTCATACAGGTCACTGGTTGCTTACCATTATGTCTGAATGCTGTAAACAGTTTGCAGAAGACTTTCTTTTCTGCTGACATCTGCCTTTCAAATTCTCTTCTTTGACTCTTTAAAATCTGGTTACCCTTGTGATATGACTCACACTTGTTTTGCTTAGGATTTGATTACTGTGTATTGATGTCTGTATTTGAAGTGCATCCTGTCACAGCAGAAGGTTTATATATAAAGAAACAGAAACATACGAAGGAGATGGCAAGTCCTGTGCAGTGCCTAGGAGGAAAACCAATACTTAGACAAAATGGGAACTTTTATATATTTATTTTATAGAAATATGTTAAAACATTTCTCTTCCTCCCACGCAACTGGTGTTCAACAAACTGTACATTAGCTAAGGAAAGCAATCGTTCCAGATGTTGTTGCTATTTTAGTATTGCTTAGATGTACTAACAGATAGAATGCTCTGCAGTTCTTTGAAATGGAAGCTGCATACCTAATGTAAACCTAAGATATGAATGTGAGATACAGCTGTTTGCTATCAATCTGATGTGAAACTGATAGTACTGTTTTAAAGTAGGTTCAAAACAAAATGCATTATTCCTTCGTGATGCAAGCCCATAGATTATATATTGTTACCATCTCATGAGTCTCCAGGTGCTGCTTTTAGAAGGAAGTTAATTATTGCATCCTATTACATGGGATTTTTGTATAATTTTGTCAGGACAGCTAAGTTAACATGAGTCAAATCAGACAAAATTGCGCTGTTTTGAGAAAAATGCTATGTACCTTGTTGCACATTGATGCTGATGCTCTGGGTCTTTGTTTCTTTTTCAGGATGATCCTCTCACTAATCTAAACACAGCCTTTGATGTAGCTGAGAAATATCTGGATATCCCCAAAATGCTGGATGCAGAAGGTAAAGTAGAACCCAATGGCTTTTAACTTGCTTTTTCTCAAGAAATTTCCTACTTCTAGGTGCAGTTGTATTATACAGAATTCACTAACCTCTGAATGCTCCCTTCATCACCATGTACCAAATGTATAGGAAAAATGACAATGAAATAATCACATGTTCTGCTTCCCCCTTCCTTCTGTGTCCCTCAGTCTTCTAAGTCTGGTATGGAGATCTTAACCTGGGGCTGATGCACTAGGCAGAGGGGAGTAACACCTGGCTATATCCATTGCTGGCTAGAGTATTCCCCTTCAAGAACCAGGCTTAATACTGAGAAAATGTAGATTGTTGGACTGTGTTCACTTTGGTCCAGAATTTATATTTTAGGCTCTTTCTGGCACTGCTGGTGGCCTTCTGTTAGGGGATTTTATATATATATATATATATATATATATATATATATCTTTGAGAACGAGGCAGATGTGTAGAGCAGAGTCAGCAAGAACAGATCTCTTACTTTCTCTTAATTCTTATCGGCCATGCTTCCCCCATGCCTGATATTATAAATTGCTTCTTCTTGACTACTCAGAAGTATTGGGCACAAAGATCCCTCACTGACTGGATCTGACGACCAAGGCAGAAATCCATGTTTTTCAGAGATGCTTTTCCTGCTTAGTGTGACTGCTTCCCTGAGGCTACTGGGACAGCAAGAATTACATTTCAGTGGCTTGTGGGGACCAGCTTGACAGTGGGCTTAGTATCTCTAAGAGTGCAGCCTGAAATAGTTCACTGGTACAGTGGCTGCTTGCCCAAAGCCAGCTGGTTTCAGTGGTACAAGCTATATTTGAGGCTTGGTTTGTGCAGCAGAAGCAGTTAGAAGCGTTTGTTAAATAAAGAAGAGAGAGAAACAAGGGGGAAAGGTGGAGGTAGGACAGCTGAACTCTGTTAACCTGTGCTTAGGTAACTAGTATTTTCATGTTCATTCTTCTGAGGCAGGATTTTCTATCCCTCAGGATGAGTCTTGCTTTCCCTGCCTTCATCATGTCAAGGGCACAAAACATCATGAGGCTTCTGGAGTAGATTAAGTTTGAGTGTTTTCTGCTGTTCTGTAGAAAATAGAACCACCTCCAAAATAGCAGAGAGAGCTTCAGATCTCAGCCAAGCTAACAGTGATGAAGAGGATCCCTTGCAGGAGCTCCCATTTGTCTGTCCTAGTGGCTCTTCTCCCCAGCAGAGTGGAGATAATATGCAATCTTTCGATTCCACAATACCGATCTCAGGAGGTGTTGAGTTTCCCTTGAAACTGAGAGTGCATTTTGAAATTCAAGCCATCAGTGTGTTGAAGAGGTGGGGGGAAGGGAAGGGAGGAAGCATCTTCCCTGGAGAACTACATGGAGAAGTTGCAGCATGATACATCTATAAATACCATGTCAACCTGTTGTTAGTCTGGATTGATTCAGCCCGTCGTTCATAGGAACATAGTCAGGACAGAGTTGAGCTCTGACGGGATATGTGTGCTGACATATGGCCCCATTAGACTGGCCAGACTGTGGAAGCAATTTTATCATGAGGGAGGAGAGCCAGGAGGGTGATCCTGGCTTCTGAGACACATCTCGGGAAGGCTGGGAACCCCCTCAGAGTTGCTATAACAAGCAGATACACTGCAGCAGGCCTCCTGGACAGTTGTGGTTCGCCCTCTCCTTTACTTTCCTCCCATCAGTTGATTATGCTCTTAACGTGAGGTTTTTTTTGACAGACATTGTTGGAACTGCCCGTCCTGACGAGAAGGCCATCATGACCTATGTTTCTAGCTTCTACCACGCCTTCTCAGGAGCCCAGAAGGTATCGCAGGATCCAAAGATCCCTCCACAGAGCACACCTGGTGCCGTTGCTAATGTCCAAACCTTTTTTTCTTTTTCTCTCTCCTCTCTAGCTACGGGCATCTTTATTATGTTTTGGTAGAGTTGGCTGTTGGTTCAAAGTGGTGCCCCAAACATAATACATTGGGGCAAGGGAGCCAAGAGTCCTATTTGCCTCTAGTCAGTGTTACTTGTAGCAGCCCTTCTGTATGCCAGCTCCTTGGCACGCACACAGCTCCTGGGGAGCAGGGAGCTCTGCCTTCTGTTTGCTTTCCTGCCTGCTGCCTCGTCAGCCGAGGACCCGCACCCGCTCTTCCAGGGAGAGTAGCCTGGGAAGTCTGAGCTAGGATGCCTGGCATCACAGTGAGGGAGAGCACATGAGTTGTTCTGCTCAACAGACACTACAGCCTGTGCCCACTGGTGACGATGCCGTTATTTGTTTGCTTTTTTCCCCTCTTTTTCAAAGATGGAGGTCCAGAGTTGACTTCGGGCTTTTATGAAGGGTCCAATGAATACCCAAAGCTTTATCTTTTATCATACATGAACTGCAGGTTCCCGCACCTTTGCTTCAAGATCTAGAACTGTTGCTTTCTCAAGTTTTGCCAAAATTCAGCCCCAGTTCATCTGGGGCTTACAAAGTGTGTCTGGTGAGGCGCTTTGTGGTGGTTTTGCAGGCAGAGCATTACTTATCAGGGCTGAGATGCCTGGTTTTGTTTATTCATTTTTTTTCTTGTTTCTTCCCAGCCATGCCAGAGATTGGGCAGCTGAGTCCTTGCAGTGTTTGGTTTAGCAATTTTGCTCTTGGTAACGGAGTCACTTAAGGAAAACATTTTGTGGGCGAAACCTTGTAAACATCTCGTACCGAAACCGAACAGCCGGTCTGTACTCCGGTGCCGTAGGAACGCACAGTGCGTGTGGGAGCTGTGATCCCTGGCTCCCCGGCATACAGAAAGGCCTCAGGCGTGGACACGAACCCTTCAAACCGCCCGTGTCTGTCACTGGGCCGGGCCCTGAGACTGCGGCTGTGCAGGTGCCGAGCCCGGGTCCTCAGCTCGGGAACCCCCTGGATTTGGGGGGAGGGGGACGGGGTGCCCCTTTGAGCCACAGAGCCAACGCTGCTAGCCACCTTCTGATCCGAATTCCCAGCTCTCCGCATGGAAATCTGTTTGGCCTGTCCTGCAATGCATGATGGGAAGTTTCTCCCCCTCTCTCACGCCACCCGTGACTGTTTTGTTTTATTCTATGTGCTGCTTCTTACTTTATCCTTTCAACCTCTTTTCCTTCTCTGCACAGATATTGTAGGCACGCTAAGGCCGGATGAGAAGGCCATTATGACCTATGTTTCATGTTACTACCACGCCTTCTCAGGGGCGCAGAAGGTGAGACTTTACCGCTAACAACCCCCTCCCTGCTCCCTGCCCTGCCCACCAGTCGCCTCCGCCGAGAAACGCTCCAGGCCCTCCGTCCGCTGCAGGACGTTTGCAGGGAAGCCCAGCGCCGTGCTCCGGCTGAGCAGCCTCAGCTGCGCGGCGTCCAGCGAGGTCTGCAGGTGTGTGATCTGCAGCCTGGCTGAAGAAGTGATTTAATGAGGCTGAGAAGATCCTTTCAAACATACTTGAGCTGCTCCAGTTTCACACCCTGGTGGTGGAGAAAGGATTTAATGAAGCTAGCATAGAGAGAAAACTGAACGTCCGCTCTGTCAGAGTCAGTACCCTTTCAGGGACTAGTGTCTTGATGGCATCATGCTGGCCAGATGATGCATTTCCAGAAGCACCCTAATCAAATCAGCCTTATCCAAATAAAAGCCTGATTAAGACAGAAGCTTGCAGACCATCCTCCTAGAGCTGCCTTTCCCCCTTTCACACTGCTAGGTCAGTAGTCTCTTCTTCCTAGGCTGAATCATCTGTGAGCTGGTTTCATAGGGGTAGCCCTCAGCATCCTTTGTGGCACTTCTGTGCTCCAGCCACAAAGTCCATTCCTGTCAGGTCTTGAGTTTTTCCATACTCACCCACTTCTCCTTTCTTGCCTTCTCCCCAGTCATTCTCCTTCCTTTCACAAACCACCTATGTTTTCTTTCCCCTTCCCTTACTTTGCCCATTTCCATAACTTGAACTCTACTTTACCTGCTTCCTCCTTATTCAAAAGTCTCTTTGCCTAGCATCAGGACATTTGTCTTCAGAGAAACCAAACAGTCACTCACAGCTCCTTTGTGTGAACTTCCTCTAAAATGGCAATTCCCTTGCAACTCTTTGAATAGACAAAAAAATCCATACTCTCCACCCAGGCCCAAGCCTGGCTGAGCTACAGCCTTTCCAGAAGATCATTGCTGATTTCAGGGAATGGACTGGACTTTGGAGCAATAAAGTCTAAAGTTCAAGACTGCATTCTTCGTCTTAAGAACAGGATACAAAATCTCCCTGGTTCCCTTTGCCACAACTTCTTTGTCTCACCCCAGGCTTTTTCTGTTTGAGACACAGCCCACATGTGGCCCAGCTTGAGGGCCAGCTTGGCTCCAGAAAGACTTCATTGCTTTTGTACAAAACAATGCTGATGGTAGCAGCACTGGTGTAGATACCATGCTGATGTTGGCTTTCAGAGGGCAAATACAGGCAGCACATTCCAGGGAGCAGCTCTTTAGCTCAAGGTAGAATGCTGCATTTTGTTCCGAGTCCTGTTTCATATGAATTAGATGATGCTGTCTGGTTTCCAGGGAACTTAGAATATGTCCCACAGCAATGCAGCAGATCTCTCCATTTGGAATAGTTTGCATCATTGTGACTTGTCCAGTAGAGTACTGCTTTGTAAGTAGTTCAAAACACTTAAGACCAGGCTGCAAGCTTCAGTCAGCTGATACTTGCCTAGGAAGACTGCAGTCTCAGAACTCATGCCAACCCAGTGATAAGGCCTGCTGTTAGTGAGGTGCTCCTGTGAAACCTGAAGTTCTCCAGATTAAGGAAACAGCAAACCACAAATGTGAGCAGGGTTCTGGCTGTGCTGGAGGAGCAGCCTTGCCCTTGCCAGTCTGCTCCTCTTCTCTCTAGGCCCATTCCACCCTTTGCAAACCTGCTTAGCAGATCCCATGCTCTTGTCAACAGTTCAGGTGTATGCTAGGACTGCTAGGAAAACTGAAAGCAATTTTTTACTGCTTCAGGACCTAAACCAAGGAACTGGAGCAGAACCTAGATGCTGAGCTTCTTAGTTATTAAAGCTGCAATCCCATGTACTCTTAACTGGCTTATAGGGAGCATTAAAGATTTAATCATTTATTAGATTGTCAACAGGCCTGATGGGCCAGCAACTCACCTGTGATATGGAAGGAGGAGCACAGCTTCGTTGTGGAGCTGCCACAGCTCCTGCTGTACATTAGCCAGCTCTTGAGTGACATAGGTTTAAACCCCTGGGAAAATGCAGTGATTACTGAGGGCAGGCGCGAGCCCCAGCCCTGAATTTCTTGTGGCACTGCTGCCTTGTGCATGGTTAGGTAACTTACTATGATATCACTCCGTTTTTCATTCAGATTTTTCATTACTGCCACCAGCCCTGAAGGGGAGGTCCTATGAGCTGCTTTCTGCTTCTTTCACTGTCTTATACTGAGCCTTTGAAGGTACAGGGACCCTAGTCTGACATGATGTGTGTGTGGATGGCTGCTTTTCCTTTATGCTATTTTTATACATACATATATATATATATATATATTTGTAGGTATACTTGCTTTGGTTGGTTTGCTTGTTTTCTAACCGCTTCTGACTTTCACACTAAATGCATGATTGTTTACTACTGATTGCCTTAATATTTTGAAAACTTGATGTCGGGATGAAACTTTCTAATGTTTTACCATTTTATTAAAAGAAGTTCGGCATACAGTGTTCTGGGCTGGTGCTCTGAGGCCAGAGGGCAGCAACAGGCAGGCACCCCACTACACAGCGCACTATGGGAATACCTTCCTTTATCATCCTTCTCAGCAGAGAGACCTGGATCCATGAGCTACAGATACAATTCCCCTTCTGCTCTAGGCAGACCAAGTCAGGACTGAAAAGTATAGAAAAGGCAAATGGCAGAGAAACCAATGCTACTTTGGCTATTCACAGTTTCATTCTGAGACCACCAAATGGCATGTGCATGTCATGCAGCAGTGCTGTTGAGCAGAAAGCCTGAAAGCAGAACGGGCTCGCCCTCCCCATGCTGTCTCTGACTGCAAGTAGTATAATTTGTCAGTGCCATGCTGCAATGAAGCTTATCAGTTCATACTAGTGCTCTAAGAGTAGAGGAGGTATGCAGTGTCCAGGCCCCAGGATGGTACCTCTTCTCAGTGCTGCTCTGTGCCTTGTGAGCATCCTTGCAAGTTCGGAGCCAGCTTGAGCATCGTAAATGCATCATTGCCTTCGGCAGTGGGGGGGAAGCCTAAACGTTTTTTCCCAGTCTGTTGATGAAGGTGTATGGAGAGCTGCCTTGGCCTCATACAAATGTCTTAGAGTGCAACTCTTCTTTTGCCTGAAAGTGTTTCACTGAGGTTGCTGTCACCACAGGTCTGCTCATTAGTAGCAGTGTGGGAGGTATTCATGGAGGTCACCAAAAGCATTGGGATGCTTTTGTGCTACTCTGCTCTGAGCAAGTCGGTATAACATGTTGCTCATGACAATAGTGGCTCCGGTTCCATTTCTGCTGCTTTTGCAGCATAGAATTGCATACAGCAGTCTAGAGCAGGCAAGAGCAGTAGAGGAGCAAGTGGTGCTGTAGGAGAGAAAGAAGATTGACTTCTACATGACAATCATTAGGATAATACAAATAGTCATAATTGCTGCTATTCTGGAAGCTTTTGTATTTGGATAGATCTTAAAAACACATACACACACATTGAAAAACGTGTGCAGCTGGAGGAAATCTATCCTCAGATACATATAAATATACCCTTGTGAAATGGGGTCCCTACTGCTGCAGTGAGCTCCTGGGGAGTAAAAAGCGGAGAAAGTTAAGCATGTACATGGATCACCTGTTCAGTGAAGTCTGAGATACGTTTGGTATTACCAGTTCCCTGTAGCCACTAGACGCCTCATGATAGGGCTCTAGGAATGTTATTTTGACATACGGTTTGGTCCTATGTCCACAAAGCTTTCTGTGGATGTCAAAAAACAGTTTGCTGAAGTACAAATTTTTGTTAAAAACAGATCAGAGTACAAGCTCCCTTTGCACTTTCTATTTTTTTTTTTTTTTAGATTGAAATGGCACTTTCTCCTCTGCAGAGCCCTCTGATGTGTTTTTAGTTAGTTAATATCTGTGTATCTACGAGCTGGCCCATTTTAGCAAAGGGACAGGTGACTGAATTTTGGGAGTTTCTTACAAATGACTAAGATCACCACTTCCCCTGGGACCTTAGCAATCCATACGTCACTGTGGGGTCTATGATTTTATTGCTATTATTGCTGCCACGGATCAGCTGCAAAATCTAGAGGATTTTTCTCAAAGGCCTTGGAGATTGAATAAACAGATAATAAAAGGCCTCTTAAAAACGGTTGGAACTTGCCAGCTATAGGCTTATTAAAAAGGAAGTTCCACACAGCTGTAAAATTACATGCAAAACTTCTTTTGGTGTCAGTCCCATGACTGGCACCTACCATGATGATGATGATGGTAGGAGCTGTGCAGGTCCACAGAGAGAGCAGGCTAATCCCTGCACAGCAGGTGTCTTCCCCATGCCGAGCTCCTTCATGGCACTCTGGGGCAGACTGCTGCTGAGTTTGTAACTGGGTTTTTTCTAATCTTTGCTCTTTTCCAAATTTATATTTTAACACATCCAGCTCCCTGTTGACAGCCAGGTTTTGGTCCCACAATGGAGGGAAAAAAAGAAAAGGGGGGGGGGGGAAATCCTAAATAACAACAGGCCCTACCTTGTGAGATTTTATTTGGAAGAAAAAGCAGAAAGTTTACCCAGAAAACAAAAAAAAAAATCTTGTTCTCAGCTGGGCCAGGAAAAGCTAAATACATGGTAGGTATCACGCAGCAAGGTGTTAGAGGAGCTGGCCCCATGATGGGTGTCAGAAACACAGGGAATGTTGGAAGACAGATCTGCTGGGCAGATCTGAGGCAAAGAAAAGTATCTACCATTTTATCTTCAGAATGAAATCAGAAAGTAGCCAAAGTCCAGTATATGGATTAACTGCCTTTAGGAGCTTCCCTAGGGGTAAAAGCATGTAGAGAGTCTCATCAGTTTGACACCGCTCAGTTACTGGCATTTTAGCTCTTATCAGCGGTGAATGGGGTGGAAGCAATGGCAGAAACGCCTGTGTAAGAGGCAGCTGGGGTCCTTCTGGTGAGAAACAAATAATGGAGCTCTCTCTCGGGAACAGCTTCAGGAGAAGGCACGGAAATGTGGGTGTCTCACAGCAGCGAGGGCTGGGGTCAGTAAAGCTTGCAGTGTCGGAAGGAGGGTATTCACCTGAGAAGGGAAAAGTTATAGAAGGTCAGATAGAAAACAAACAGGGCAGGGCAGGCCTGCTGGAGCGGAGATGGGCTGCTAGAGCCAGGGTTAGGAGACTTTACCACAGGTATGTAGCAGGAGACTGAACCACGAGCTTTGGTTTATGTTTTTTTCATGCTTTCCCCCCATCCTGTTTTTCCTCTTTCGGCAGGCGGAGACAGCAGCAAATCGTATCTGCAAGGTGCTGGCAGTCAACCAAGAAAATGAACAGCTCATGGAAGACTATGAAAAACTGGCCAGTGATGTAGGTGTCCATGGTGCTGTCGGTTTCTGGGCAGTGTTATGTGGAAAGGAATTGCATTTAAACCCAGATCCTGATAGCTAATCCTGGGGAGTGTTATTGGCCCATGTTTCTCTGGAAAATTCCTTTTTTCCCCTTCTAGCTGGAGAAAAATGAATTATTGAATTATATCTGAAGGCAAATATAATCTGCTTTAAAACAAATCTCCTATGGAGCAGCTTTGAGTTTCTATAGTTTATTAAAAAGAGTTCCAGAAGTACTGAAATTAAAGGAAAAAGCAAGCTGTTTCAACTTGCTTTGCTGAGGACTATACAAATTCATAACATCTTTCCTACAAATTTTATACCAATACAATCGGTGAACAGGGGTCGGGGAGGAATGGAAGTTAGAAATAAATGAGGAAAGAAATATGCATAGGCCACTCATATCTAAAGCGCTCTCCCCCAAAAGCATGCAAGCTTTTCTTCACAAGCAGTGCTGTTGGCAGAATCTTGCTGACAGCTAGCGTAAAAGTAAATAGTCCCTAATAAGGTCAGAGCAACACTTGTACTTTTAACACAATTTCAATTCAAGGCTTCTTGTCATTGCTTTTTCCAGCTGCTGGAGTGGATCCGTCGCACCATCCCCTGGCTGGAGAACCGGGCTCCAGAGAACACCATGCAAGCCATGCAGCAGAAACTGGAGGACTTCCGGGACTACCGCCGCCTGCACAAGCCCCCAAAAGTCCAAGAGAAGTGCCAACTCGAGATCAATTTCAACACTTTGCAGACCAAACTGCGGCTCAGCAATAGGCCAGCCTTCATGCCTTCCGAAGGGAAAATGGTCTCGGTGAGTGGGGATGACTGAGCATATATCCCCCAACTGTGCCTAAAAAAAGCCCATAGGTGGGCAGAGCATGCCTACCTTCAATGTGAGCCACTCTGAAGGGAGAAACCCTACAGAATATAGTTCAGTAAGCCCAGAGGGCCTCCTGTATCTAAACTAGGTTCTGAGACTCTTCACAAGTTGCTTGCCTTTGCAAGGAGATGTTTGGGAACCTCTGATTCTTTTTCATTCAGAAATAGTTGAGTCTTGTCAGGTTTTGCATGGAGGAGTGTTCAAAGAGGCACTCCCGTGCAGACAGATGTATCTTGATACTGTTAGGCATGCCTGTCTTAAGACTGGGACTTTTTGTTTCTGACCAGTGTGCACAGCTCTGTGAGATCAAAGGCCCATACTAAATCTCTCCAAACAACTGGAAGCCACTGAGACAAATGCTGAAGAACACCTCTCCCCATCTTCTAACCTCCCTTTTCTTCTCATGCTGCTGTCTCTAGGACATAAACAATGCTTGGGGAGGCCTAGAGCAGGCTGAGAAGGGCTATGAGGAGTGGTTGTTGAACGAGATCCGGAGGCTAGAGAGGCTGGACCACCTGGCAGAGAAGTTTCGGCAGAAGGCATCTATTCACGAGTCCTGGACAGATGGTAAATGCCAATCTACGTGCTTCCTATTGCCCCAAAACCATGCTTTCTCTAGTCATTTATCTAGGGAGGAAGAGATTAATCATAAGTGGATCATTCTATCCAATTTTTCTCTCAAGAGTGCAAGGTTGAGTTTTTATTTTATTAGGAAAAAATGAAAATCAGCTTGATCTCTGTTCTGCTACCTCATCTTCAACATCGACATCTCCTAACTGGAGCAAAGCAAAAACTGCAAGGGTCGAAGAGAGCTACAGAGAGGAGGAAAGCAACTAGGATTGCTGCTGCCAGTGTTGGCTTCCTGTACAGTAAATACTGCAGGTGGCATTTACAGGACCAGCATAGCCCAGTTTGCAGATGCTGAGAGGAGTCCAGTATAGTCTGTGACAGCCCTGGCTTGAGCTGCACTATTTGCATGTCTCTGTTCTTACAGGCAGACAGTGATTTCAGAGTGAGGATTGTGCTGATGCTAGCATGCATCAGGGCAAGCCTCAGATGGGATGTTTGGAGCAGGGCAGTTGCCCTTTAGAAGATCTCTGGGATTGCCTCGGTCTGGGGGAACTGGCTCTGAGGTGCTTTGGCCTGTCCTTCATTCAACTGTCCTTTGGCTCCCTCCCCAGGTAAAGAAGCGATGTTGCAGCAGAAGGATTACGAAATTGCTACACTCTCAGAGATAAAGGCTCTGCTGAAGAAACACGAGGCCTTTGAGAGTGACCTGGCTGCGCACCAAGACCGTGTAGAACAGATTGCTGCTATTGCACAAGAGCTGAAGTATGGCACCCTAACGCGCATCCGATCCTCAGGGCTAGGGGGACTTAATCAGCTTTGCTTTCTACCCTCTGGAGAGCTGTAAATCCATCACCATGCAAAAATGTTGGGAAGTCCCTGTGTTTCCAAACAGTATCTAGGATACTGCTCTCCAGTGTCCAGGCACACCAGAAGAGCAGGCCAGAGTACGAGTGAATCGTGGGTGCTGACGAGGGGGAGGCAGAATTGTGTTCTCGAGCCAAGTTTCCATCTTCTTCCAGCTCACTGTGCTGCTGTGAATCCTTCTTAAAGAGTTTGACCCTGCTCTGGCCTCTGCTAGGTTTCAGAGTTGTGACACTGCCATACTTTTCCAGAAACAGGAGGAAACAGTGGAGGCAGGCACTCCAGAGGCCCCTAGTTCTTTTATAGAGCATGTCCTGCTTAATCTGGCAGTGAAAGTCTTCAGTGGTTTTAGTTCTCTGTGGCCTCTGCCACCATCTCAGGCCCTTTGTTGCAAGAGTCCTGCACCATCTGGACTCCGGTCAAGCGGAGGTCCAGGAGGTCCTCACAGTGAGTCTGTTCCCTCCCTTCTTCCTCCCATGGAAATCTGCACCCAGCTCCATTTCCAGGAGTGAGGAGTGATGCAGGGGTTAACAGCAGAAATGGAGTCTCTTCAGTGCGGGAGACTGGTTCCTAGGACTGGGAGGCAGGTAAAGGGCTGGCCACTACATCATGCAGAGAGAAATTTTGAAGCCATGCGTGTTACTTGGCAAAATCAGTCTGAACAACTTGGCTTTGACTATGTTTCCTGTTTTTAAAGAAAAAAAAAAATCATATTGGCCTATCTTAAGCCAGATACAGTGCCTGGATTAAAATCAGTACTCTTGGGCTGCAGGACTGTTTTTCATTTTAAAAATCAGGATTATTGGATCAAGATTATTATCTCCTTTACCAGCACAGATTTACAGAATTGTTCCCTTGTCCACTGGAGGATTGACCTTGGAACAGGAGGAGAGTTCAAGGTGATCCTCCATCTCAGTAAGATTAAAACCAAGGCTGGCTTGTCAGCAAGCATTAGCTGACCTGCCACTTTCTAGAGCACATGCCACAAGCTAGTCAAAACAGCTGCAGCTCTAATAGCAACAGGGAAGGCTAGGGGAGAGGTGATCTCTTTCAGGGTGGTGAGAACAGAAGGCTCTGCTGGGTTCCCGAAAGCCATCTTCTATCTCAGCAAAGAGGCTATGTCCTGAAAAGACAGGGCTGCTGAGCCTTTCTTTCCACCACAGATTCACTGCCAGGGAGATGACAAGGATCTGGAGGAAGCCGCTGGGGCTGCCCGTGCCAGGCATGTTCAGGGCTGGGTCCCTAGGGCCAGTGGTCCAACACAGGCACATTACAGGTTGTGCTTTCAAAAGCAGTTCTTTCAGCAGCAGTGCTGGCTCTGCAGCAGAGTATGTCAAGGAACTAATCTGGATTAAAAATCCAGCTAAGAAAAACTGGGTTTTTAGCCCAAATCATTTTTCTGACTAATTTACCACAAAATTCTACCAACAGTTGTGCCTACACACTTGAGGAGGGCAAAATAGTGGTGGGAAGAAATGTGACTGGGAGAGACAGGACAGAACTGTTTAAACCTGCACTACTGCTTAAAACAATGTTCATCAAATTGCTGAGAGTCACTCAGTAGCTCAGCAAGTTATTCCATCATCTCCTTCAGGGCTGACACCTTGAAGCCTGGCTTGTCTCTCTGCCTGCAGTCTTCTCCCTCTTTGACCATGTGCAGACCCAAGAGCACAAATACAAGACCCTTAGTTTAAATTTACCCCATGCACTTGCCGTGCCCATACTCTTACCAGTCCTTCTTTCACGAGTGCTGAGCCTTAGACAGCCCAGGCAAAGCACACTATCTGGGATACAGGAGAGAAACCTACACTGTAATTCCATGATAGGTCTAATAAATGAATGGATTGTGCACTTAGGCTGTTCCTTACCACCCAAAGGTTGCCACCTGTACTCTGCAACTCTTAGAACAATCTTAGCTGGTTTCTTTGCATTTATAATGAAACCCTTGCTGCTCGTTTTCCTGAGATGCAAGATTCGGGTAGTTAACCCGAGCGATGTTCTCAAGCAGAATACAGGAGCTTGTTGCTCTGCTCACAGTCTGCTGATTTCCAGTTTGAGCAGAAGTCTGTAGCCCTTCCCCAGTGCCCAACTATTCCCTTCAGGCAGCTAGCACAACTGTTTGTAGAGAGGCCTTGGGTGGTGGTTGTTTTTCTTCCTGTTCTATGTTGTCTGATGTGCTTTAACCTATGGTGTCCCCAAAGCTAGACTCTGTGGTTTTCCTGGTTCACGCTCAGAGATTGTGAGTGCTTTGTTTGCTTCTGTCCTCAAGGCTAATAAAAAATTCATACTTGATTTCTCTTTTTTCTACAGAAGGTCCTTATTTGACTTTTTGTTCTTTTTCCCCCCACCTATCATAGTGAGCTGGACTATTACGATTCACCAAGTGTCAATGCCAGGTGCCAGAAGATCTGTGATCAGTGGGATAATCTGGGTGCCTTAACCCAGAAACGCAGAGAAGCCTTGGAGGTGAGACATATTACTGGTTGGACCCTTAGGAGCACATTGGCAGGTCATTTGCAGGAAGCAAGCTGCACTAGGCAAGAACATCCAACTCTTTCATCGTAAACCAGGGCTATATTTCAGTATATTCTGCCTCTACCCTTCCAGCCTAGTTATGGTGACATTCCTTTGCTCAAACTATTGAATTTTTTCCACTTTTTTGTGTTTTGTAATTTTGTTCTGCATGAAAAGACTGTCCTTGTTTTACTTCATTTTAAAAGACCTCATATTTTTCCCTCTAAGAGAGGGAAATCCTGTGTGTAATCTCTTAATCACAGAGAGACTTTTACTGTAGTGCCCTTCTGGGAGCACAGGGGAGGTCTGACAGGAAAGAGCAGCTCAGACAACACACATATCTGTGTGATGACTCTACTCTAAATGTTTTTCTTGGTTTTTCTTTCTTTTTTTGGGCATGCCCAGAGGACAGAGAAGCTACTGGAAACAATTGATCAGTTGTACCTGGAATATGCCAAACGAGCTGCCCCTTTCAATAACTGGATGGAAGGGGCCATGGAGGATCTGCAGGACACGTTCATTGTTCACACCATTGAGGAGATCCAGGTACAGAGCAGTCCACACTGGGTAGGCTGGGGTAGAGAGAGGTCATCAGGGTGTTCTGGGTTCCTGGTGGTGCCAGGTTTGTAGGTCATGTGTTGGTCCTTCTGCTCTTGCAAGTGAGCCTTAGCAAGAGAAACAAAAGAAGTATGAGGTTTTTTTGTTGATTTCTTCCCAAAAAATCAATCTGAATAGAAGTGAGATGTGCTCAAACCATCCTAGCTGAAATAGAGAACTGAATGTGAATTTTTAATGTGACAGCAGTCTGACTCATGAGACCCTGAAAGCTGAGAGGATCTTTCAGAGTCTGAGACTTTTTAAATCCAAATGAGCAAGGCTTAATGCTGCTCTTGGATTCTGGAAGGCAGTTGTCCCATGCAACGTCATGTCCTGATAGTTTGCGATGTGCCATGAGGGCAGTCATTGAGCTGCCGACTGCGTTTCAATGCTGATCATGGAGAAATCAGGATTCTCTACTCTGCTGGTGGATTGCCATTTGAAGCCAAAGGCTTCCTCGCTCTCAACAGGTAAAAACTGAGACACTAATCTCAGTTTTCCTGCCTTTGAAAGGGTGTTACAAAAAGACTTTGAGATATCCACAGGTAATTTTCAAATCTTTGAGAGCATAGACTACCCTTTCCTGGATGCCAGTGGGGATTTCTATTTCTCCTGCTTGATGGGTTCATGAAAAGAATATAAGTATTCATTTGGATTCAGCTTGCTGAGATGAAGAACCAGGATCTTGTTCTTACCAGTTCCTGTACTATTGCCATAATTTCCTCCTGACATTGTGCTCTTTGAGGACTTCATCAGAGTTTGTCAATACCTGATCAGCTCTTTGCAGGAGTGGCAGAAAGCAGCACAGCCATCAATGAGGCAGTGAATGGGATACCAGCAGGGGACACAAGGCAGCCAAGGTGGATGAGAGGTGGTGAAATAGCTTTATCTCAGTATGAGCGGTTTGTGAGCTGCTACTTGCTACTTCCACCCTTTCTTCCTGGACAAAAGGGTTCATAAATTTTTTCATAACACAGACCAAATCTGAACATCACTTATAAACACTTGCATTATCTATTTGTGACTGTTTGCAGTATCTTTCCCAGCCTGCTAGACTTACGTTACGTCTCTATGGCCACTGCAGCAGCTGCAAAATAGTTAGTCACCATGTAAGGAACCAATTTTACAAAAGTAGTTAACAGCGTTTATGTCTTAGGAGAGTGGTCAATCATATGGTTTACTTTTATTCCCTCATTTGTCTACACTGTTCCCTCCTTTATCCCTGCACATGCCTTTCTGTCCCCCATTCCTTTTGCTGTCTTTTCCCCTGCGTTTGCTTCCCTAGTCTTTATCTTCCAGGCTTATGGGATTAAATACCTTAAAGGCCCTGTAGAAGCAGTGGGAAATGAGCCAGGACCAACTGGCTTGTCAGCTGTCCACAAACTACCAGCAACTGTGCCCTCACCATCAGTCCTTGGATCACAGTCCAGGCACCGCAGCAATAAGGGGAACAAAAAGGGCCAGTTGTGTTCAGGGAGAGGGAGCCGTTTTCAGCAGCAGGAGCACATGTTGCATATGTGAGTTTGCTGTAGGCTGGAAGACCTTCCCCTAATTCTAACTGCCTCTGACCAGACTAGATCTACAGACTCCTGTACTCAACTGGAATCATTTAGATGTAGAACTACTACATTCCTAGCAGGAGAAGAAAAACATGGTCCATTTAGACTAGTGAGATATAGCTGCTATAAAGTAATGTTAGTAACCAGATCTTCTTCCCAGAGGGGCTGACACACATTATTGTTGTTGAACAGTTTCTCTCACTGTTGGAGAATTAGCTCACCCTAATTTATGAGCAGGAATTGTTCCACCATGTTTGAGAGTATCATCTCTGTCACTGGTCAACATGGGACAGAAACAAAGATAGAATGAGACTTCACTTCATTTAACTACTTAAAACTGCCTGTGTAGAATGCTTGGGAGAACCTGAAAAGTATATTAGAATAGCCTGTTTTGTATCCTGAGAATATGTGAGCATTTGCAGTCACATCTATAGGGATATGTTTACTGAGGAGGCCCTTCAATGACTAATGCTCTTGTTACTCTGCCTTTGCTGCTGCCTTCCTTCTGCAGGGATTGACCACTGCCCATGAGCAGTTCAAAGCCACGTTGCCAGATGCCGACAAGGAGCGACAGGCCATCCTGGGAATTCACAATGAAGTCTCAAAGATTGTCCAGACATACCATGTCAACATGGCCGGAACAAATCCTTACACAACAATTACCCCACAAGAGATCAACGGCAAATGGGAACACGTGAGTTCTTTCCAGCCTTGCAGTTAGTGTGGGAGGAGGCTGCTGCTCAGTTGCTGGGACCCAGGAAGTGGATTGTTTTCTGTCAGTTGTCCTCTCATGCTTAATGCTGAGCTTTTGCATGCTTGTCATTTGTTTTCAGCTTGAATAATACCTGGTGCTTGGAAAGTGGAAGAGACCTTTAATATAAATGCCTGAGTGTCAGATCTCTTTTGCTTGCTATTTTCACTGTGAAAGATGCTAAATTAAAAGCTGTAGGATTTTCAGTCCTTAGTTGACCCAACAAGCAAATATGGCATGGGAATCAGTATCCTTGTCCACCGTTCCGCCCTTCAGATGTTTTATGTCTACAAGCCAGTAGACTTTCTTTGCTCTAATACTAAAAGCTCAACTAAACACTCCATACCAACTGTGCTGATGGTTCTTACCACCAAAACAAAGAGATATGAACACAGGCATTAATGTGAACCACCAAAAACCCAGCTAGTGGATGGCAGCTTCTTTTGGTGTTTCATGACCTGAGATGAGATTGCACCATTCATCCCTCAGCAGATGGGATCCACACTGCATGGGCCTTGCCACCAAGGCCAAAACCTTATGACAGCTTATGACAGTAAATACACTCACTCCTTTCTTCCATGCATCTATTTTTGTATTTATTATATATGTGCCTTTCTTTGTATAAAATGCACTGTTTCTTGCTTTTTGCTGTAGGTGCGGCAACTGGTTCCCCGAAGGGATCAGGCCTTGATGGAAGAACATGCTCGCCAGCAGCAAAACGAACGACTTCGTAAACAGTTTGGTGCACAGGCCAATGTCATTGGACCCTGGATCCAGACCAAGATGGAGGTAGTGTTTTGCTCATTTCAAAACATTCTGTTTTCCTTTGTGACCTTCATTGGTACTCTGGGCCTTTTTGACCACTATCGTGGTCATTTTTTCTTCAGCTTATAGCAAGAGAAACTTTCATAGAAAGTATGGAGAACCTTAAGATTGATACTGGTTACCCAAGTGCATGTGTTTTTCTCTCCCTAACTCTTTAGTACAGAGAGGGAAAAAAAATTTTAAATGGGGAGCACTGGTATTTGAATAAAGTGGTGTTTATATGCAGAAATTTAAAACACCACAACAGCAACATATTTTGTTGCTTTAATAGCAATAGTCTGGATATGCGTGACAAACAAGTATGACTAGCAGATTAAACATCAGCAGAAGAGAAACATTTTTAAGGGAGATCTTTTCTTTTTAGGTAAGGTTTGAATTAAAGGAACTGGAGTTGATGAGATGGGAAAATATGAAGCTATTATTGATGGCAGGAGCTGTAAAGGAGTGAGCAATTATGGAAATACATCTATATGTCAGACAGCACCAGGAAAAGGCATCAGGAAAAAGGGCCATAAGTCTAAATCTGTAATGATAAAATGCACAACATTAGTTGAACAGCAGCAGCCTTTTAAAGGAGACTTAATGGAAGATCTTTCTTTGCTAAGGAAGAGGGAAATGCTGGCCTGTTCCCTATTTGTCCTCCAAGCCCACTACTGCCTTAGCTATCCGGAGAGCATGTGGCCAGTCTTCGTCTTTTATCCCTCGGCTTCAGTAGGGGAGAAGGGATTGACATTTGTTCCACTCCTATGCTACATGTGATCCTGGCAAGACATGATCAAGTCAGTTTTGCCCCCACAATCCATTTTTGGAGTATGAAATTGCAGCACAGATGGGACATATGATCAGGGAAGATGTTTGTCGCCCAAGTAGGTTATTCCTCTGAGTTTATTGACAGTGCTCTGAATAGGTCTTTGCAAAGTTCTCACATCACTGGGCTCACACCTGGTTACTTCTGAAGGCAGGGGGGCAATTCTACTGGAC
The DNA here is from genome assembly GCF_028389875.1 of Rhea pennata. NCBI lineage: Eukaryota > Metazoa > Chordata > Aves > Rheiformes > Rheidae > Rhea > Rhea pennata. Next base: position 12,476,356 of record NC_084667.1, on the reverse strand, counting down.
CAGGTGTCTTGTGTCTGTATTTCCTGGTTAAAGACGGGAAAAGGTCACAGAGCAATAACCTTAGATGAGCTGAGCATTCAGCAAATATTTCAACGGAGCCCTGAACAGTCTCCAAATGGAATTTGGCACACGAGATGTGCCTAATATAAGGATGCAGAAGAAGGAAACTGCAGTCCATAGGCTAGTAATGTAGCAAGCCAAATCCTTAATTGCTAGAAAGGGATAGGGATTCACTGACTTACAGAGCTATATATTTCTGCACCATGTCATGTCATCCTGTGTGAGGGTGAAATAGCTGCAATTAGTGCCAGGCATGCTGACGCTTGTCCTTCTAATGGGGTCCAACACTTTGACTTTGCTGATGTAGGAGATCGGCCGTATTTCGATAGAGATGCATGGGACCCTGGAGGACCAGCTCAACCACTTGCGGCAGTATGAGAAAAGCATTGTGAATTACAAACCAAAGATCGACCAATTGGAGGGAGACCACCAGCAGATCCAGGAGGCACTTATCTTTGACAACAAGCACACCAACTACACTATGGAGGTAACTAGACATAATGACTAAGCTTGCAAAAACATGTCCCTGAATGTCTTTTCTGCCTTGCTGTACTTCTGGCCAACCTAGTCCCTTGTACTCCCAAATACAAATGATAGAAATTAACTAAATAAGATCAACAGTATTGCTTGAAAAATTGACTAGTCCCACTTCTGCCACTAGATTGTGGCAGCCTATCAGCTAGGATTAGAGAGACTAGGGGAGTGCTGGTGGTGTTGAACTGCTAAAGCCTGGCAAAAAAAAATACAACAAAAGATTTTTAAAATCAGAGTCTGGCTTTCTGTTGACAATGTGAGATTTCTTAGAAGTAATCTGAGTTCATCATGAGTCCAGCAGAACACAGACAGGCTTTGAAACCTGCCTTTTGGTTTTTGGCCAACTCTCCACTAAGCAACAGCAGAGGCAGTGGAGCAATGTGTCTGATGCAACAGTGTCTTCCAAGGACTGTGGGTTTTTTTCTTGGTTCTTGTAGGGAGAGTTTTCTGCCCAACTATGCGCTAGAAATGCTGGGTTTGATTTTCATTTGCATTAAAGGCCCCCAGTGTTCTGCTCTGACAAGGCAAAGGAGCTTTGCAGTAGAACCAAGACTTTCTTGCAGGCAGGAATTAGCATCCTAAATATTTTTTCAGTCAAAATCCAGATTTTGTACATCCTGTTGACTCACACTGCAGATGAGAAGGAAGCTTTTCTGAGCAAATGGACTTCTCCTGCCTTGGCTACCAGGATCATTTAATCTGCAGCAAGTAACACATTAGATCCAAGGGTGCCAGATGCAGAAGATCTATTTTTTAATTTAAAAATTGTCTTGTCCTCTTTTCCAGCATATTCGAGTTGGTTGGGAGCAGCTACTAACAACAATTGCTAGAACCATCAACGAAGTAGAAAACCAGATTCTGACCCGTGATGCCAAAGGAATCAGCCAGGAACAGATGAATGAGTTCCGGGCTTCTTTCAATCATTTTGACAGGGTAAGTTGGTGCTGACTGCAGTGTGGTAAGCTACAAGGGCTCCACAGTGCAGTAAAAAACAAACAGTAACTGTGATAAAACTGGATCAATAGAAGATGTTTCATTCTTAGAAGTGTCACTCCTGTGGAGCAGTTGTTTCTGTGGAGACTGCCAAGCAATCATTAGTCTGGGAGAGGAAGTGTAACTGAAGTGTGAAGCTTCCTGACTCAGCTGAAGTATGAGAAAGTTTGAAGGAAGTGAGTTTTTTGCCCCTGTTTTTTCAGAGAGCAGATTATTATTTTTATTTATAAAATCCTTTGGAGCACCTGTTGTCCATATCATCACATAAATCTGTACTGAAGAAGGGCCTGATGTAGCCTCAGATCCTGCAATAGTATAGATGCATAAGGTTCTCAGCAGGGGCAGAAACTAGCATTACTCTTATATGGAGCAAACAGGAGGATCCGTACACAGCACAGCATTGCATGATGTAGATAAGCTGTAAAGTAAAGCCTGCCTTGCTTCACTGCAGAAATACATACCACGGTGCTAACAAGTGCATAAAGAAAAGAATTCCTTAACGGAAATCTTCCTGCCCTCATTTGTCACTCTGCCTGCAGCTCTTCCTTCTACATTGAGAGGGCATCAGCTGGCATCCCTCTACCACACAAATCACAAGGATGTTATAAGGATGTCATGCTGGGAGTCAGAGATGGTCCCCCTAACCTGAAACCATCTCAGAACTGGTTCTCCAGACTCTTTTATGTTCAGTGTTGCCTGGAAATCCACCAGCAGCCTGTAGAGGTACCAAGTCAATGATGAAGATGTAGGTTGCTCCCACTACTTGCTGTACCAGCCACACTGTTAGAAAGGTCTCCAGAAAATATGGCTACAGCCTGCTCTCTCAGATATTGGTGACTCTTTCAGATTGTTGAACACTGGCCATTTCAGCCCTTCACAAGCTGCCCAAGGATAACGAAAGCCATGGCTTCTTAGCAGAGGGATCCTGAGAGTCCTGTCGATTTTCTGTTTTGACCTTCATGTCATTTGCCCCTTCCTCTACAATAATCCTAATGGTAATGCGGAGAGAAAATGACTTTTTCAACTTCAGCTGTGAATTTGAGTTATGAAGCTTTAACACTGGTTTTAGAAGCTGATTGTTTGAGGAAGGTCACTTGCAATTGGTCCCACGATCCTGTCTGTAGGTTCCTTTCTCTGGCCAGAGGTGGTAACTGCAGGTGGGGGTTCTGCAGTGCTTCCAGCTGATCCTGAGCTAAAATTCAGGGAAAATGAGGACTCTCAATTCCTGTGTGCGGTTTGTGATTATGGGCACATTCAAACATTGGGGGAAGGGGGATGAGCAGGGAAGGGAAGAGCAGCTGTGGAGCTGAGTTGTGCTGTGCTGTACAGCGATGCTGTTTTCAGAGCTGAACACTTCAAATAGCTTTGCCAGTCAAAGCTTTGCCTCATATACAAGTCTCATAAATACAGCGAGAGCACTGCTCCCCTGAGCTTCAGCTGTTTTTCCTTCTCTGTTCCTGGGATGCTCTGACAGCTAAGCTTCCTTGGGAGCATTGCCAGACAAATGCCCTAGCCTGCTCCTTTGGTGGGATCTTTGACTAGAAGAATAAGGCAATGCTTCCCACTGCCTCTGCCTGCTTTCTGCACTCTGGGTTACTAGTGAAACACAGGGCTTCTGCCACTATGGATAACGAGCAGTGACGCAATTAATTTACTTAGGAAATGGAGATTCTTGAGGCTTCCAAGCGTCAACTGTTTTTGTCATTCAAATGCTCTGAAGATATGATGAGCTCTCTAAAAAGCAACTGTTCCAAGAGCATTTTTAGCGCATCTTGAAATGTCATTGTGGTATCTAATGTTGTGCACTTTTTTATTTTTCTTCTCTGTCTTTCTATCTGCATGTCATTCCTCCTCTCCCTCCCTCTCCTTTCACCCACTGCATGGTGCACCTGTTTGTTGTCCTTCCACCGCCCTCCAATCTTCTCTGTGTCTCCCTTCCTTCTGCCCCACACCATCACCGCACTGGCACTGCATGTCCTGCTGCCTGGCACACCGCATAACCAGGACCACTCCGGCACACTTGGCCCTGAGGAATTCAAAGCCTGTCTCATCAGCTTGGGTTACGATATTGGAAACGATGCACAGGTACTGAATGCTAGTGGTGAACACAGCCAGATATTAAACTATGAAGAAATAACAGTTTTTTCCTTTCTTTTCTTGTTTGTCGTAATCCATTTGTCATTGCTGTTGTGTCTGACTGTATACATCACTTTTCTATACTCCTTTCTCTTTAAATGTGTTTTGGTATCTACTCCTCCTTAACTCCCTAATTGTTTGTCTTGGGAGAGAATTCCTTTTACGTCTTCAAACTATTCCATTTACTTCTGTGTCACGTAATGCTCCTTTTCTTGTCCATTGGTAAATCTGTCTTGGTTAATCTCTTAATTTCTCTTTTTTATCTTCAATATATTCCATGTGTGAAAACTATTCCATGTCCAAAAACATCTTTGCATCTTCATGGTTTCACGAACTACCTTTGTTGTATTGTTTTCCATTGTCCCGTTTATCCTTTCTTCCATCTCCTCCTCCCTCAAACTCATCCTTTGTAATGTCTCCTGTGGGTTCATGTCTCCCTGGACTGGTCTCCATTTTCTCTCTTGGCTTTTTCCATCTTTGCATCATTCCCTGTAGAAGAAGACTGGTATGATGGATTGTGAAGATTTCCGAGCCTGCCTTATCTCCATGGGTTACAATATGGTAATGTAGAGCCCTCTGTCGCTCCTGTTCAAAGTGATTCATGTAGTCTCCTTCAAAGGGGAAGGGAGAATGTGTAGTGAATCAAGGTAAATGCAGCCTTATTTTCCAGCATTATCAGAAGTTGAAGTTAAACCTAATGTTAGTTGTATATGTAAAATTCTTGTCTTGCAGCAGTAGCTGAAGGGAAAAAAAATGGGAAATCATTGTCTAATTCCTGTGTATTTGGAATAAGAATTATATTTATCAAACTGCATAACTGCAAGTGGAAAGAAAACAATAATCTTTTTCATATTGGTATGTGCACTCTGCACAGCAACACATAACTTCCCTAAGTATCAGTGGAATTCATCTGGAAGTATACAGAGCCTGATATCTGAATACACTCAAATGCTGCTCTTCTCATTCCTGCCATTTATTTCACATCACATCTCTCCTTCCTGTTCATGTAACTAGATTCAAGTTCCACTCGTCCTCCCCGCAGCTTTTCCCAGGCCAGAGTAACTGTGTGTTCAGAGCAGTAATACGGGGTTCCTCGAGAGGGACAGTAACTGTAATAAGAGCTTCACCCAGAGACTGAGGCTCATCGTAGGGCAGGACAAGAGCATGGTGTGAAGAGGTTCATTTGTACCCTTAGCACCGTTGCTCCTCATGTCAGGCAAAGCAGTATCCATCTGTATCCAGTTCATCAGCTCAGTATAGCGTGCCAGACCATACTAACATCTGATTAGAAATCCCAAGCTCTCATGCGCATATTGCTCTTGCAGCTATAGTGATATAGATCTATTGGAAGAGCCTGTTCTTAGGAGAAGGCTCAGCTCTGTTCTCCCCTCCACCTTCCACTGGGGAGGAAGAAATCCCACAGATGAGAACTAATGATCTTCTGTCTATATGGAGGGAGAGGAAACAAAAACAGAAAAATGCGCTGCAAGGTTTTGGCTTCTGTAGCAAGCTTCTCTGTAGGACCTTTCCTGTAAAGGCTTCTTCCCTGGCCCATTCCAAATATGTAAGTCCTTCTTTCCAAAGCCTATCTGGTAAAAATGAACTAGATATTATTGAAAGTCCTGGAGAGGTTCCTCCTGGTGGAATCTTTTTTGGCAGCTGAAAAGAACAGTAGAGTTCTCCTTTAGTAAACAGAAGTAAAAGGATTGAGGAATGCAGGTCTTCAAATGTTGCCACAGACATCTGGCATGACATGTATTATAGAGAAACTCACATCTCCTCCTGAATTTTGTATGATACTGTTCTCTGATAGAGCCATTATCCCAGAGCTAGATGGAGCTGTATGTTATCCTAGGGCACAGCTGAAAATACTTTTTTTCTGAGGGACAAATGAGTAGCAAGTATTTTTACAGAACAGCCAGCTTAAAAAAAAAAATCCTAATAAAAGATGAAAGATTGAAATAATTTCTATTTGGCTGTTTTTTCCTAGCTGTGAGGTATGCTGCTGAACCATTTCTCTCCACCCTTATAGCATTGCTGCCTAAGTGTCCAGGCTTACATGACTCTCTTGTTCTCCAGGGAGAGGCAGAGTTTGCCCGCATCATGAGCATCGTTGACCCTAATCGTATGGGAGTAGTGACGTTCCAGGCCTTCATTGACTTCATGTCCCGGGAAACAGCAGATACAGACACTGCTGATCAGGTTATGGCTTCCTTCAAGATCCTGGCCGGAGACAAGGTAAGCCTCTGCACCCACCTTTCTAACCTGCCCCGCTCCTGCTTCCCCTCTGCCCTTCTGTCTCAGAGGAAGGGCGTCAAGGAGAGCACTGGTGCATGGAGGGGTTTCACAGGAAAACTGAAGAAGTTGTAAGGCTAAAGTGTGGGTTAATTGTAGCCTGCCAAGGCACCTCAAAGTCCCATTCAGCTGTCAGTCAGGACTATGTTACCCACTCTTGCTTAAAATATTTAATTAAGAGCTTGGTTGTGATTGGTTATTTTAGAATGGGTTAGCAAATTCAACAGATGGTTCTTGATTAGTCTTGAAAAGCTATTAATTACTGACAGATGCAAACTTGAGATGAGCTTTCTCAGATGTATGTGTGTCTCTATCAGTGGTTGTACAATCAACACTAGGTTTTTGTTGAGGATATGCTATATCTGCTAATAATAATATGATTTTAAAGGAGCATCTTTTAGTCATAGAAATGGATCAAAAATAGGAAAACTACAGGATGAGGGTAAAATATTAATTTTTTCAATTTGCATCATCAGTGGAACTAGTTGATACTAAAATAGTCTTCTTTTTCGTATATAATAGCCACTGTTTTTTTAAGCAATTGAACAAATAATATGTGTATCTAATATTAAAATATTTCCATAGCTGGTAATGGTTTTATGCTTCTCACTTGAAATATGGGATATCATTTCTCAGCTTGTAATGAATTATCCTTAATTCCAGGACAGGTTTCTATGTTTCACTAATAATTTTATCATAATCTCTAATGTGGAAACCCCTGCTACCCACCTTTCATTTAGGCATTACATGTGACCGAAGTCAGTCCTATTGTCTTGCAAGAGTGGAAGATTCCAGATTATTGTGATAGGCTAAAAACATCGAAGAAATAAATGTTCTTTTGTTACCGTCTTATTTATTAACTTGTTTACTCTGTATAGTACATCTAATATGATTGTCAGTTTAACATGCTCTAGTGACTGTAGCATGAATCAGACAGTATTTCGTTATGAAGAAAAAATACCTCCTACTCATTCCAATCATGAAACTGAAAGACAAGAGTAAAAGAATAAAAAGTCAATGGAGAGAGAGAGATGCTCTGAAACCTGAACCTCTATTCAGAAGACTGCAAAAGCCCATGAGTCAGTTAGCTAAAGACAACATACTGGTTAGCAAACAGGCAACTACTGTTACCTATTGCATGAGGTGGAGAGGAGCCAAGCTAGCCTCTGCTCAGCTCATTCCATCTCCAAAAGCCAAATTTACATTGGTAATTTTATTTCCTTATTAAAAATATCTGCTGTGAAAGGCAAGGCTTGTTGGGAAAACTCTGGAATGAATCAAAAGTGTTCCCTTGTCTGCTGCCTGCACCAGTGCTTGTGGGAACAGCCTTTTCCTTGCTTTGAAGAGAGGGAATGGCAACTACCAAGCAGCAGGAACAGCTGTTACCTCCTGCTAGTGAGGCCTGGATCCAAATGGAAGTTCCTCCTTCCTCCTATTTGCCTTCAGCAAGATCTCTTTCATCAGGAAAGCACGGAGCCTTACGCTAACAACTCTCCTTATTTCCCACCAGGTCTTCTCTTCAGGTGTGCCAGCATCTCTCTTACTAAAACATTTCTCACTATTGTAAATACGCTTTCTTGGCCAAACTGTAGGGAGAGTAACTGTGTTTCCCCACCAGCTGTATGCCCAAAGTACTCCTTATGAGTGTGTGATACTAGACTAATCGGTCTAGTGGTCTGGCCCTGGTTGTTGCCTGCTGCCCTGGTTGAGCAGGGAGCGGTTTGTCCCCTGAGGAAGGCCAGTTTTGTGAAAATAACGATCACTTTATCTTGTGTCCTCTTTGCAGAACTACATCACTGTGGACGAATTACGGCGGGAACTGCCTCCAGATCAGGCTGAATATTGCATTGCCAGAATGGCACCATACCATGGCCATGATGCTGTACCCGGTGCCCTGGACTACATGTCCTTCTCCACAGCGCTCTATGGCGAAAGTGACCTTTAACTTTTTTCTGTCCCACCACACGCTCCCTCCCCTCTCCCCCGTCCAACACACCATTCTTTTCTCTTTGCAAAGCAGTCTCTGCTCCGCTCTTTTTTTGTGTTTTCCTGTTTTGCTTCAGATAACAAATCACCTTTTTAAGTGGGGAGGGGGGACATTAACATGACACCGCCTACCTTGCCCTTGAAATTACAGTTTACAAAATTATTTTCTGCAAAAAAATTAATTTTAAAAAGAACAGACATATTTTATTATTAAAAGGGTATTTTTCTCCACCAGATCGAAACTTAAAAAAGAAAATGTTAAAATATTGCACCAAATATTTTTTGTTGTGACATAGAAAGTCGAGCACAATGTTACATTCCATCCTTTCCAAAATGAACCAAACAAAAACAAAAAGCCACTTGTTCTGTTAACTTTTACATCTGCGTATGTCTCTATCACGTTTATCTTGGGAGGGGGGAAGGCACACAAGTGCATGTGTTTGCTGGTTCACTCATTTCATGAAAATATTTTATGATAAACTTTTGAAATTGCTGTGTTTTCTAGGGAAAAAATAATGTACACAGCTCATGTTTTCATATTTAATTAAAAAATACAATATGCCTCCTATGTTTATCAGTGCACAACTTTTTTTGTTGCTGAGAGTAGTCTGGTTTCAGAACATGAAGCTTGAGAGTTGATAACTTTGATATTGCTTGTCACAAACCATATTAAAAATTACTTGTGATAACAAATCTAGACTTTATTCATTTGTACAGTAAAATTGTTTAATACCATCTAGTCAAAACCTCAAACACAAGAGAATTCAAAATCAATATACTTACTTTTGTATTCAAGTTACAACACTTCAAATAGAAGCTTCCCTCCCCCTTAAGCTTTTCCTTCTTGTTGAGTGATGTTGGAATTTTCATAGCTTTCTGACCACTTCAGGTTAATGCCCTGTATCATTTTTAACCATCATACACTCATCTCTAGGAACAATATTATTGTTCTTAAAAATCCAGCACAGAGTTACTAAAGTTATGCCAACAGACAACCATCATATTTTGAACCACTTAAAAAATTCCTCCACTGTTCAGTGTTCAACATTAAATATCTTGCTTCTTTTGGTAGCATGTTTTCTGACATTATAAATTCTTCCAGCACATTCCAGATCATCTTTACACTGGACATTTAAAAGAAATTAGAAACTTTGGGGGCCTTTAAGTATATCATAAATTAACCACACACATGCATGCACACAAAAATCAGAAAAGGGAAGCAACTAATCCCTTCCCAGCCATCTCATGTTACTGATACATTTCTTGCTTTCGCATAACTTTTTCCAGAAGTATGGAATTTTGAAGCTGTCTCCAGTTTGGAGGGCAGTTGTTACTTTGAAGTAAGCAAGCTGCAGGAGCACATAGCTTGCAGAGTCACAAAGAACTCCTGCAGTTTTGAGTAGAATTGCCCTGAGTTTTCTAGGACAAACCTAAGTCCTGAGGCAGGAGTTTTACTTGCGTTCAGTGCAGCCTTCTGGTTTAGTCGGGTCCTTGAGAAAAGACAGGTAATAACAATCACAGCACTGTGTTGTGCTGTATCCCAACCTGACAGTGTCCGCACACCGTATTTGGGAGAAGGGTGCTGACGTCTACCACCGCACTTCTTCCAGCAGGCACTGAGCCTTCCTCTCTCCTCTTACAGCACCGGGTAACGTGTTACCAAAGCACAGGCAAATGAACGCCGGTCAGCTTCACATATATGCAAGACCAGCCACAGCTGGTCCTCAAAAGCTGAAGCAGAGGCATAACTTACTTACCTACAATGTTAATCTGCTGGAACTGAGTTGAAGCTAAATTTCCTCAGGTCCAAAGCTTTCTTGTAATCAATAATGGTGAAAACCTTGGAGAGGCCTATATGAAATGAGTCATCTAGGACTTGTATCTACATCAGTATTTAATCCACTGATAAGCTCTTCTATGGGCCCATTTTCAGCCAAGTCACTACTACATGCTGCTTCAAATGGGACTGTCCTCTTCCAGAGATGGAGAGCTGATCCCTTTACCATATTTTAGCACACATAACACATAGGCTGTTTTAAAAATAAAATATCAGAGGGGAAGGATAGAGGCATAAGCAGATGATCTGAAATGACATTTACCTCAGAGCACCCATTACCCTTGCTTTGATAACCCCCTTTCTTCTTCCCCAAAAGCTAGTCTGTCCTTGGTTTTGTGCAGCAGGACAAGGACATGTTTGCACTTTAAAACAAGTTGAGGTTCTCTGAGGAGTGGGTTATACATGTGAAGATGTAGATATGTAGATTTTTTTTTTTAATTAAAACACCAAGGGTTTGGGGGAGCAATCTCCAGCTGGGGTATTAAATGACCAGTCTCTGGAGGAAAGACCCATACTATTTTGAAATAGGGCTGGAGGAAGAGCAGAAGAAGAGAGTAAGTAAGTGCACTGTGGGCTATCACAGCTCCACACACCTCTCACTACACTGAGGATGGAGTCAGAGGTGTATTTGCAATGACCCTGCTGAAAGCACTGTGCAAGCCCCATGCTTACTCTGCAGGTAACAGAAGTCCTTTGCAAAAACCTATTACTGAGCTGTGGCAGTGCTGCACAAAACTCCAGCTGGGTAGAAGTATTCCTGTTTTTATGAGGCAGAAAGAAAGCAGGTGACTTCCCTGCTCACACCACAATGGTAGCAGTGTGGGGGCCACAACATTCCTCTAATAGCATCATAGCACTGCACCTTTGTGCAGTTCAGATGTTAACAGCATCAGAAAGGTCACACTGTGTTTTTCAATAGTTGAAAAGAGTTATAATTTAGCAATAGGCTTACCTAAAATTTTATGCACATTTCTGCTGCTTGGGTGACTGGTCTTTGACACTACCCCTGCCCCCAGGCTGCAGATACAGTCCCCCTTGGAGGAGGACTAGTATGATCCTGCAACACAGTACACCACCTCATGTGCAGCCCAAGACATATCTTGCAGTCACATGGCCTAACAGTTTCTGGCACTTAGTATGCTCAAATTTGAAAACAGCTTTTTGTGTTAGGATCGTGGTTTTCCAGCTAATGTGCTGTTCATTAGCCAAGTCTTGACATCAGCTGTGATTAAATTCATTGCTGGAAGCAGCTGTTTGCAGTTCAGTGACTGCCCCTTCCCCTGCCAAGGACAGAAAAAGCAGACAATGTGTTTCAAGTTCACCACATTTCCCATTCAGGGATGAACTGGTTGTTTTCTTAGTCTGCCATGTTCCCTATTTTCAGATGGGGAAACTGAAGTAATTCCTCAGAAATCCTCCCCATTTTAACTTCAGTGGTATTGACATCTTGGCTCCTGAGATCTTTGTACCTGCCCCTGCACGGCTGCCTCACAGTGCGGGGACAAAAGACACATACATAGTGCTCAGACAAAATGGATCTGTCTTGCCTGCCAGAATGCCAACCACATTTTCAAAAGCCTCTCAAATGTATCTTGTGACTGTTGCATGTCTTCAATGCTGCCAGCATCTGGATTTGAAGAAGAGGAGCAGAGCCAGGAGTCTCAGAAAACAATGAAAGGAAACTAGACTGCTACCTTGAATGAACTTAGAACTTAGTTCCAAAGAAGTATTCATGCATCAGCAGAGGCTCTATCCAGCTGAATCAGACTGGTTTTATCAGTGAAATAACAGGGTGAGGAATAGAGAGGATGACCGCAATGACTAGAAGAAACGGCTTGAACTCAAATTACTTTCTTAAGAAACCAGAATGCAGGAATGATTTTCAGACCATAACAAGAAAATTAGCTGTACAACATTACTTATACTACAAATACTGGGGTAGGACAGATTTGCTACCCCCCGTGGTAGCCAAATACAAAGAAAACTCAAACCTGCTGAATTAATCAAACTTCCTAGGTGATTCTTGGCTACCGAAAGAGCTGCTACTACGTAAAACCCATTGCATTAGCTCTAGACTGCCGAGAAAGTCTTAGCATAATAAACCTAGATTAATGAAGTACAGGACATATCCCAAGACAAGTAGGAAATTAGAACATTCCCCAGCATGCATTAAGAAAGCTTGTTCAATATTGTGGTTACTAAAAAGTCAGCCATAACAGGGGATAAAGTTGGATGATTAGCACTTGCAGAGGCGAGGAAGTTTTATAAGGCTATTTAGGTAGACTTGCATCTTACCAATTTAAAATCACAGGAAAAAAAAATAATCTTTTCTACATCATGAGAATGTACAGCCATTATAGAATACATAACTCTCCAGTCAAATATTAAAATAGATTCCTCTCCTTTCTTTGGAAACTACACTGCAGTCAGGAAATAGTTCCTTAATTTTGCTCTCACACGTATATTTCAATTTCTGGGACATGAACGTGTGAAAGTACTTCGGCAAAAACCGCACTACATGTCATCACTCTCTTACTCCTTTTCAGCAAGTCTGTTTACACCTTTCTGTTAATTCTAGTGACCATCTTATTAGTTTCTGCTAGAGCAAAGTCTCCAAGGGGAAATCTAGCTTTCATAATACCTCAATGACTCCTATCCTCACTATCTGAAAAAAAACATAACTTCTTACTACTTTTACGGGAAATTGAACTGGGATTATTTGCATTGTGCAGGTGAAGGCAAATGGAGGAAAAAGGACTGGACCTCAAGATATGGTAGAATTGAGGAGCCTGTTTTTAAAATTGCAATCCGAACTGTTTTCAGTTGCTGCCCAAACCCACACGTATTACTCACTAGGTCTTCCTTGTGGTACCTAAGCCGCCTCTGCATGCCCATGTCTGCTGCCAGGCAGACCTGGAATGGTCCAGTAAAAGCAAATCAACACCTAATTTCCCTTTGACTGTCCACACTAGGGCCCAACCATTCATCTGGTAAAGACCAAAAGTCACCCAGTATGAAGAGAGGTACAAAGCAGCAAGAAGGGCTGCTTTCTTTAAAGTCACCAGGTTAGTCCAGCACCCATTTGCTCCGCAAGAGCCTGCCTGCCCAAAAATACCTTCTTATACGGACAGTAACCCAAGGTCAACAGTTTATCCCTCCTGACATCTCAAAATGTCTTTTTGCACCTAATGAAAAGAATGAGCCCTAGTCAGTTCCTGATAGGAACAGATGGGGCATTTCTCTTTGCAACAGCTATGAGCTGTGAATCCTAAGTGAAACAAGGCTATGGTTTCACAGCTATAGACGGGTGTGTATGTACTGAACAAGGGCAGAACTTGAGGCCCACATCTCTCACTACTGTTCCAGAGCTGCTCCTCATTCAGCATGCAGGTATTTTCGGTCAGCAGATGCCCACCTTCCCCTACTTCCTGTGCAGGAAAGAGTAGAGACCTAACTCTAGGTCTTGGACTCCTTTTGGGTTGCTGGCATCTCTAATTTAGGTGCCACAGTGAAGACATCTAAGCTGATATTGTCTCCAACCATAAGTGACTTGCCTATGGTCTTCTGGGAAGTCTGTGGTGGATCAGAGAACTGAACTCAGCTCTGTCACATCCCAGTTTAAGTACCACAGTCATCCTACAAGTATTTCAACTCTTTTCCCAGACCATTCCCCCTAAGTCCTTAAGTTCTGTTACTGCTTTTTGTATGAACCCTGCGGCTTTTGTTGTATAGATCTCTCTAAAACCAAGATCTACTTAAAACTGTAATATAGAGATCTCATGAAAAATGTTAAGAAAGCATTTTATATCTTCTTTACTATTCAAATGACACCACCATCAGTTTAATAAAAAAATTCTCTCCTGCTGCATCTTAATTCAAGCAGGGGATAATCTTTAATCTGTCGTTCTGACTCAGAGTATCCTGGGTTTTGCCACAGAGAATAGAAAGTCCTCTTCAGGAAAGCAAGATAAATGTGTTTTCCTACCAATAAATAGATTATATATTTTAAATATTCTGATTCCAGCTGAGTATTTGTTTCATTTGTTGGTGTGCAGTCAGGGTGCTAATAGTTCCCAATAGGCTTTCAAAGAGTTCACTGAGACACCAATCTCTTTGTGCAACCAAAATAACTAGAATAAACTAGAAAACTAAAATACAGCTCTACTCTGAAAGTTGATTCTGCACACAATACTGACTAGAAACGCTACCCATACACTAGAGGAAACCTTAGTAGGCAACACTAGTGGCAGATTCTTTTAATTATATATTTCATGCTTTTTACCACTCGTGCAGAGTGTCCACAACTTAACACTGGGAAAGGGAAAGCCAAATTCCAGTCTGGCTCAGGCATCATCAAAGCATTTGGAATAGCGTTCCTAATGCGCAGCAACATTCTTTCTCACTTACACGATCCCAGTGACTCCAGAGACGCAGGGTAAAGTAAATAAAAGCTTTAATGGGGCTTCTTGCATGACTTATCTTCATTACTGCCAGTAACTCAAATTCTTAATGCTCTCATGCCATTCCAAGACTGCCACCTAAAGAGCTTTTTTCTACTTCTGAGCTTCTCACACAGCAATTCAAGCACACAGACACATGGAGACCCTGATGCTACCCCTGCAATATTCCAGTGCTACCAGCTACATAGAATTTATACAGAAAAAAGTCACAGCACCACATTCTGAGCGTCCTGGACAGGCAATCTTATCAAAGAAAAAAGAATTAAACTATCCTTACAACTGAAAGCGGCATTGAAAGTTGTAAGATATAGTTGCCCCAGCTGGTATTTTTCTTTTACTACATAATAGCTTTGTTAAGCTGCCAGATTACACCATTTTCTTACCAAAAAGAATTCACAGCAGTTGGTTATTATATAGATCAACTTCATATTTATCTCAAAACGTATACTACATTGTAAGGGATAATAATTGGAGGGCATGAAATCAGAATCTAACATGTGATGTCAAAAACACAGCTCAGATATTTACTCGAGTTAAACCAGAAAATCCAAATATGATGCTATCAGCAGATGAGGAGAAACACGGGCAGGATATACTATAGCTGTATTTTAAACCTCTGGGCCGTGAAGATTTAAGTGTTTCTTCGGTACAGTCTTCCTATATACACCGAAGAAACAGACGGCAATTTTCACCTTGGTGAATTTTCACCTTCACAGAGACACTCCCCGTCCCTCCGCGCCGTGCGGCGGGCAGCGCGGCGGCGCGCACCGTGCCGCGCCGCGCCCGGGGGCGCTCTCGCCGCCAAACGCGGCCCCGCGCCAGGCACCGGCCTGCGCGGCCTAGGCCGTGGCCGCCGCCACGACATCCTGCCCCGGCCCGCACGGCCCGCTCCAGCCCCCCACGCACACGGAGCCTCTCCCCCCGCCTCGCGCCTGCCCCAAACCCCGCGGCAGCGAGAGGGAACGGAGGAGCCCAGCGCTCCCCGCCCCACCCCCGCCGCCGCCGCCGCCGCCGCGCCTACAGCTCCCAGCATGCAGCAGCGGCCCCCCCGCGCGCGGGGCCGCCCGGGGCGCGGCGCGGGGCACGCTGGGAGTTGGAGTCGGGCGCCGGCGGTTGCGCAGCATCCGTTGGGGGAGCGCGGCGTTGTCGGTCTCTCGTAGGAACAAGGCAGCCATTACCGCGGCGGCTGGGAAGAGCGGCTTCCTCACGGCCAGCTGCAGTCAGCGCTCAGCGACGGTGGGTAACAGCCCCTCGCCTGCGCGCTCGGGGGCGGGAAGGCCCACGGAGGGCCCGGCGGCGGGCTGCGAGCGGGCTCTCGCAGCCGCGGCCTGGCGGCGGGGCGGGGACGGGCCCGGCCTTTCTTGCGGCGCCGCCGCGCCGAGGGGGAGGAAGCTGCGCGCGGAGGCCTCGCTGGCGCCGCGGCCGCTGGCGCTTTGGTAATCGAGGCGCGACGCCCGCAGGCCGCGGAGGCCGTCGCGCCGCGCCGCGGCCTCTGCGGCTCCTTCCGTCGGTGACCCGCGCCGCGCCGCGGCGGCCGCGCCTGCCCGTGTTTTCCTCGGGGCAGTGGCCGGAGCCATTGGGTTTGAAGGTGAGAGTGGAGCTGCTCGTGTGCGCCAGGAAGGAGCGGAAGGGTGGGCGCCCGCCATCGGGCCGCCGCCTTAGTTACGGTGAACTTGAGGAAAGGGTCTTTCCGCCTTGGGAGAGGCGAGTCTAGCGCTGTCCCGTCTCGTCTTCACAGAAGGACGAAGCAGATTATTTTCTGCTCCGGGCCTTTGATTCCCAAGTGCTTTTCCTTTGCTGTGCAGCACGTTGTGAGCCATCGGTAAACAAACTCAGATGCATTGTACTAGGAACAACGTGTTAAGCTCTGCAACTAGCAGATGCGATACAGAGCTCAAACTATTGTGATCCCTGATGTTTGAGTGAATAATGTGTTTTGCAGTTCTTAAGCTATATCTCTGATATTTTCTCAGATAGTCAGTTCCGTCTCTCCCTCATTTTGATCCCTGATTCTTTGCCCCTCCCCCTGTTGTTTTTCTAGAACTGAGAACTAAAAGTATTGAGCAGCAGTTACACAGTTGGTTTAACTTGACAAATCCACGTTGTTCCTAAAATGAGTTCCACTGTCGAAATAAGCATTCTTGCTGTATTTTAAATCACACAGCTACAGAAGTCTGCTACCTCTCTAAGGGTCTGTCTTTCCCTTAAAGGCTACTGGCCTTTCTTATCTCACACAACTATGGTAAGCTGGATCAGGGAGCCAGTCTGACTAAAGACTAGCTTCTCTCTAAAGGAGCTGGATCTGTTCTCTGGCCTGGCTTTTCATGTGGGCATAAAAATGAAATAGCCATCACAAAGGAGTCAGTGGTTACAAAGGGTGGAATAGCCCCTTTTAGGGGAAGCACAAACTTACTACCTGGCACTGATTAAATAGCTATCAGCCTCAGGCCATGCTTCCGTGAAAATTTAGGCTAGCCTAAGTGCTGTCACTGTTGCATCCCTCTCCCTTTAAGGTATCCTACAGCCTGCCATCATAAGTTCTGGTACTTCTCTCATGGCACACTGAACTGACAAGGAAGCTAATCAGTATAAACCTAGTCAGTGCTAACACAAAAGGTAAATAAAATCACACTAACCCCAAATAATTCCTCCAAATCTGAACTACAGTTTCATTGCTAACTTGATATGCTATCCATACTGTATTCTCTGTCTGCTTTACAGCCCATCCTTGTACTACAAGAGCACATTGTACTTTCACTCCTTAGGGCTTGGATTCTTTGTGTTTTGTATAATAACAAACTCAGTGATAGAGCAAAACAGTTAACATTTTCTGCTACCGTGTAAACTTAAAATGTATTTTTGTGCTGTTTAGTTAGCTTTTAACCCAATATTTGGATCAATAAGCCAATATTAAAATGAGAAATAATGAGGTCCTAAATTTCAGATACCTTTCCACTGAAAAAGTGGCATGCTTAAGGTAATGGAGCTTCCATAGAGTATCTCAAATTATGTATCTTGGATCAATAGGTTTTTTTTTGAGAATCTGAATCTCTGAAATGGTCTTTGGTTTTGCCGTGGCTGAAATCTCACAACAGCAAACTTTCCTTTGTTCATGATTTGATAGATTGTTGAGACATTTGATATTTAGTGCAGAATGAAATGATTTGATTTGCTGGTGTCCGAAAGATACATAGTATTAAACTTCTATTGCAGCTGGCCTCATAGGTGAAAATAAATATTTGAGAATGTTTTATATCTTTATCTCAATCATTAGCCTAACACTTCTTTTCAGTTTTGTATGCTTTTACTACCGTTAGCCCCATAAGTTCATCCTAGAGCTTATAGTATATTCATTGTATTCTGAGGTACAAAAGCCTCATTAGTCTAGCAGCTAATGAAAATGTCAATTCATTTTTTAGTCACGTAACTTTAATGCTTCTAGTAAGAGCAAAGTGGGAGTTCTCCATAAGTTCTGTTAAAGTTAGTGAGAACAGATTTTCTCATTTCTCTGGCTATAGAGAAGAATCAGATTTTTAGCATACATACCTGGAGACTAATAAAATTTGCTACCATTTAACAAAGATTTCTGAGATGTGAAAGTGATCTTAACCTATTTTATGTTTATTAATCTGATAAACAGTACTGTTTTTTTTCTTAGTATCATACTTAAGATGAGTGGTTGCCGTGTCTTTGTTGGACACTTAAGCTCACGTGCTCGGGAACGGGATGTGGAGAAGTTCTTCAAAGGATATGGACGCATACGGGAAATCCATCTAAAAAACGGCTTTGGATTTGTGGTAAGTAGCAGCTGGTTTTCTCGTCTCTTGCAGGTACTAGCCTGGCTAGACTGATATTAAGGAGGAAGAAATGCTTGAGAGAAAAATCAAATGGGAAACAGAAAATATTAATATATATGCTTCAGATTGCTTTTCAGGTGATACAGTTATAGTTTTCTCCTGCTGAGTTATCTATTTACCTGATTTTGGTCAGGATTCTCTCAAAATCTTGGTAGTATTCCGACTACATTAAATGCATGGTATTGTAAAACTTGATATCAAGTCTCATCCTCAAGAGATGGAGAAGCTTTACAGTCTCACTTCTGTTTCTCTCTTCCTTGTTTCAGTCTCCTGGACTGGGAGGTTATTTATCTAAATAATGGCCTAGCATAAAAGAGAAGTAGTTGACTGAGACATCAAGGGTAATAGGTGCTTGCAATCAGATTTGAGCAGTGCAGTCCAGCTGGTGTTTCTCTCTCATACAGCTAAAGCTAGGAATATCCACCATGAATGTAAGTTCGTAAGGCATCTGTGTCACTCAGACTATTCTCTGTTCATAAAGAGAACAGATAGTTCTTTTGGTCTTAGTTTTCTACTGTAGCTTTCCAGAGGTCTGTATCCGTTAACTGTTGTCCAAATCCTTGCAACTTCACAGGTTCCCAACCTTACGCTGTTTTTCCCTTGAGACCTGGGACTTGGAATTCAATGCTGCAGAATGGCTAACTGGAAAGACTTATATTGCCCATTATATCTGCACATTGTGGCAGACATTCTTTCTGCCAGAATCAATCCCTTGTTTGAAGCTACGGAAAAAAGTGCCTCTCTGCCTACTTCAGTTTCATATAAATATTACTTATTGACTCTTAAACATGCCGGTTCTTGATGGCCCTATACTATGAGCTACTTCTTGCTGACTGCCAGGCAGTGGGTAAATACCTGCCTCTTGAAGTCTGGATGTAAATGGCTAGTCTAGAGATGAAACTGAGTTTATTTAGCCCATCCTTTCCAGTTGCTGCTATTTCCTAATCACCTTTCCCTGAGCCTTCTCTTTTTTATTTTGGGCAGGGCTGTTGACTCATTCAGGAACAACCTCTGCCCAAATCTTTCACATGAGTCAGCCAAGCCTCCTTCCTCTCTTCTACCGTTCCTAGGTCATTTTCTCTTCAAAGCCAACCAAGTAATAGGCTTGAATAATTATTTTATGGCTGTGTCAAAAATGTTTAACTGTTCTCATGGTGAAGAATTTTTTTTTCCTATCCAGACAAAACTTCACTCAAAAGAGCTTGTGCCCTTTGCCTTTGTCCTGTCACTATGCATTCATGTGAAGAAAGTATCATCTCTATAGCTCTGTGTGAGGAAAGTCTATACCTATGTTTTAGATGTTAAAAGACTGACTAGATCCGCCTTAGAGCCTTTTCTTCACGAGGCTGCACAAACCCAATTCCTTCAGCTTTTCTTTACGTATCAAGTGTCCAACCCTTTGATCATCTCAGTGATCCTCCTCTGGTCAATGTCCAATTCTTCAATGCCTACCTTGAATGGGAGGACCCGAACTCAACAAAGTATTCCAGGTGTGGCGTGACAAGTGCCAAGTAGGGTGAAATAATCACATTCCTTGATCTACTGGTTGTATTCTTACTAATGCAGCCCAGGACATGGTTTGCCTTGATTGCTGCAAGGGGACACTGCTGACTCACCCTTAGCTTGCTGTCTGCCAGGATCCCCACATCTTTTTCAGCGCAGCAACAGTGTGGCTGTTCAGACCCCAGCCTGTACTGTCCCAGGTGCAGCACTTCACGTTTGTCTTTGTTAAACCTTGCAATTCTTTTTGCCTAACCTTCTAGCCTATCAGAGTCTCTCAGTATGTCCTTCTGGCATATTTACTTCTCCTCCCAGTTTGATGTCACCCACAAACTTGATGAGGATGCATTCAGTCCTGTCATCTAGATCATTTATAAAGATAACAAATAGTATTAGCCCCTGAGAAACTAAATTCCTGACCAGCTGTCAGTTTAACTTTGTTTTTATTGGTATAAAATTTGTATTTATAAAACGTTTTACAGAACCAAATGATTCTTACTGAACACTGCTTTAGTGTTGGTATAGCTAAAAGAAGAAAGCATATTTCTGTGTGCTTGGTCTGAATCATTGCTTAATCTTTGAAATGAATTGTATTTACTTGAATTATGTAGACTTCTGTGCAGAATGTTTTCAAACTTTAGTTCCCATAGCTAGATAGACTTTAGACATTCAGTGTGTTAAAAATTAACTGAAGTCAGTGAATTGTAGATGCTAATATTGATATTCTTAAATACTAAGCATAAATAAATTTCTCAAGATAATCTCTGCACGATACTGCAAGGATCTGTGATGGATGGTTGTGAAGCTAATTTAGTAGGGATGGGGGAAGATTTCTTAAGCCAACATTGCTTCTGAAAAGCTGTTCCTAGTTATGCAGACAATATCTTCAATTTGAGAAGCTCCTTCTCTGTTTCTCACTGCTCTCTTGCAGCAGTTCCATGATCTTTTTTTCACAAAGCTGTTGGTTTGAGCAGTCCCTATCCAGCTGCTTGCTCTCACGTCTGTCTGTCTTTCCCTTCTCCCCTTGCCACAGGTTCAGCCATATGATGAACCTACCTGGGAAGCTGATCTAGCTGAAAATAACACTGTCTTTTTCACCCTAGCCCGTGCACCCAGTACTCTTTTCATCTGGATAGGTTTCTTGACCTAGTTTCCTGCGGAGCTACACAGACAGCTTTGAAGAACCAGTAGGCTGGATAGGAGGCAGGGGCTACTGCAGCTGATTAAGCTAGTGCAGCTCCCAAAGGTGAAGTGGCAGATTCCATTGCAATAGAATATGGAATTGCGTATTATAGCTGATGCAGACCTAGAGCTTGCCAGTCTTGTCTGACTTACTCTTCTTACGCAGGCAGCTTTTGCCAGAGTAGGAAGCTGAATTAGCTCAGGGAAAAATCAAGGGATCTTTTGTTGTTGTGTTATTTTCCTGATTTACTTTTTGGGTACTTTTTTGGCTTTGTTTTTGTTTTGTTTTGCCAATTCATTAAACTAGCCAGCCTTGGAATTATATCAGCCCCAGAACTCCTACAAGCTGGTTTTTGGAGAGTGCAACTCTCCCCCTTTTGGTAGCAGCTGGATCAACTTGAGCTGTTGTATATAATTTCCCTATATACAGGGATGTGTTTCAAACTGTATGCCTTGAAATAATCCACGTGAACTCTCATCTAAAAGATATTTTAGCGATCTTTTTAATGAACCAGATCATTTCATTTATTTGTTTTACACAGATCTCACAAATAATTATACTGAAACAGCTATGGGGACATTTGCTGCAGAAATTGAAAATTTATAAAGAAGGCGTCTTTTCTAGCATTTAAAAACATTATGAGGGAAAATATTTGTTTATTTGCATTTCTTTCCTAGGAATTTGAAGACCACAGAGATGCTGATGATGCAATTTATGAACTAAATGGTAAAGAGTTGTGTGATGAAAGGTAAGCTTAGTAACATGTTTTTCCCTTAAGAACAACTAAAGCATTTTGCATCCAGATATGGTGCATTAGCTTGTGCTTTGATGCCTGTTTCCTGTGCCTCTGATGGGATACGCCTTCCATAACTTTATCTAAAGAGATCAGTCAGGATCCTGGCTTTAGTCTTATATAAAGAAAAAAAGAGTTCAGGGCTAGTGGGGGGATGGCTGGAGTAGGGCTGGTTGTTTTCTCCACCTGCACTCCTTTAACACGTATATTTCTGCTCTAAAAGTTTTCTCATGGTTTTGTCTCCAGAAATGTTAGTCAAAGTGAATTGAAGTTATTTTTCATCTGTCTACCTGTTGGCTTCAGAAAACAAATTGATGAGAACCTGTCTTTAGTGTTGCCCTTCAGCTTGCAACTATTTGAACTATAGTCATTGTACATTACAATAATTTTTACTTTGATTGTGGAAGTTGGGTTTAGGTCTTTAAGTTACTGTTGCATTCCAAATACTCATTTTGGTACCTTTTTCACTCTGTGATTACTCTTAGGCTCTGATTGAGCATATTTGATAGAAACAGTCTGTGTTACAGACCCATGATAATTCTCATGAAAGTCTGAGGGAGGCAGATGAGACAGAAAGATGCTGTTCTGGCTCTTTAAGAAATGTCAGCAATTCTAGTAAAAAGCTTTGCATGTAAGGGCAAGATACTTCTTGTTTGTGCACATGTGCTTCAGTTGTGAAAGATTTAAGCCAGTGTCAAATCCTTAAAAAGGAAGTCTTTTTGTTTTTTTTTGTTTTTTTCCCCACTACTATCCTAAGGGTTACAATTGAGCATGCTCGAGCCCGAAGAGGAAGGGGCAGATTCGCACAACGCTTCAGTTATTACCAGAGTGGATCTAGGTAGGTGGTTTTGACTCTGTTTTCTACAAATAGAATAACTGAAGAACTGTACTAAAACTATTTTCTTCCCATGATTAGAGGTAGGGAGACCCCTGTTTTGTTGTCTGTCATCATGGAAGAGGCCTTATGTTCTCAAACCTCAGCACTGCCTGAGCAGGAGAATGTGGACTTTGAAGAAGTTTAACTGGTTCAGAAAGACTAACAGACACATTTGAAATGCTCCCTCTCCATGTTCTATGCATTGCATTGGTCTTGCTCACTAATATAGTGTAATATAGTGTACATGATGTGAAGTAGTAGTATTACAGTTGAATTTTGCTTGATTTAGTTTTAAAAAGAGAGGAAAAAAGATTTAAATAAGAGAGATTTAAAGAAAAGAAAATTAAAGATCTCAACAACAATCTACAACAATTGGTTCAATGTAATTTATTTTCAACCAAATTCTTAGGAAGAAAACCAATTCATTCCAAATTCTTAGGAAGAAAATTAATCCAAAACTTCAGATTCAAAGTTTTTGGTCAACAAGGAGTGAAGTAAAACATGCTTCTTAACATCTGTTGTGCAGAATCTTTAGTAATTTAGATTTTGGATATACAGGTCTGTATTTTTTTTATTTCAAACGATGCTGGCAGGTGTATTAATTCCATAGTATAAACATTCAGAGATTTTCTGTTGAGGCTTCTTTCATAAACTTAAAGGCTGCGTAAAGTTACTGCAGAGCAGTAGTTCTCCAGGGTATTTACTATCTAATTAAGCTTTTACGTTTCCAGTTATATGGTTAACAAAATGCTTACTTCAGCACAACATACAAAATGAACTGCATTCAGTAAACACCAGGTATTACCGTGTGCAGAAGCATTTAGATACCAGGCAACAAAGGTTGCTGGCTGACTGGTGCCTTGCTGAAGGACAGTCTCTGTCCAAAAATGGAATCTGAAACGCAAGATACAGCTCATATCCAGAATACCTGTAGTGAACATCTAGTATTTGTGGAAGCATTTATTTTGAGTGATTTCAGTTGGTGGTGAATTTTATGCTGCTTTACAGTGAATTTTTTGAAAGTTCTGCAGATTTGCCTATATTACAACAAACAGCTACACTGTAGGTCTTTGTAGTTCATACCTACCTACCTGAGGTAAACATGCATGAAATTAATTTACTTTGTGGACAAAATTATAACCATGGCCTATGCAGAGTAGCTTTTGAAAGAAAGAGAAAGGCTTAACTGACATACACCTCTGCATTTGTTTCAAAGTCAGAATTGCTGCCAGTTACAAACCAGTGAGTGTCTGGAACATCTAATTTGCATATGCAAGTATGCTAAATAGATTATTTTTTCTTTAGTGGCAGTAACCTTGATGCGGTAGAATTGGTCCGAAGTCCAGGCTAAAAGTGGACTTTTAAAGTAGGAAGTGTGATTGGAGGTCGTGGGCATCTGACGTTGTAGTCAGGTTCATGACGTCAGACTCCCGATTCCTGATGCCAGACAGGAAGAGACTACGATTTGCAATAATGGAAAAATGAGACTCAGCCTGCCAATTTTGGGACTCTGGGACTTCTGTTTAAATGCTCTGAAGATCTGGATGTTCTGAAAAAAATTGGGACACTTTGAGGTATGCACTGAAATGAAATTGCCTATGCTTCAGTGTACAAATCAATATGCACAATTTAGGGTTATGTTTTTATAGGAGGAGAAGGCAAGAACAGTTTGCTCCAAGGTCACTGTTCTTGATTCCTCAGTGTTTTCATAGCAATACAAAGCTTTTAGAACCCTACATTATTTACCAAAAAGCTGGCATGTATTTTTCCAGAGTTCTCAAATCCCTTTGGGTTCAGAATAATTAGGATTAGGAACACAAACTACCTGCAAAGGCAGTATTTTTTCCAAACTTTCTCTTCTTGTTCTTTTCTTTGTCAGTACTTTAAGCCACAGTTTGCTTTTTTGAGAGGATCTTTGATTTTTTTCACTTAGAAAATTAACTTTCATCTAGGAACTGCCACTGTTTTTTCAAGACAAACAGTTAGCTAGATTCCTTTTTACTAAAATAAGAATGTTTCTTCCCAGAAGACTATCTAATATAGGTCATGTTGACATATACAAATATTAACCAAAGTGATTAGCAGTTTAGAATCATGAACTAAGATGCCTTTAAATTGTGCTTTCTGACTCCCTGACTTGGAGAAGCAGAATTTATCCTACTAACTACAGAAAAGAAAAAAGCCCTTTATATGAATAACTTCCAAAGCCATGTGTATGAGTGATGCATGTCAAGGACCTAAATTAAACTAAAGTTTAAATAATTTTCATTCCACTAGGCACTTACTTCAGTGTATCTAGAAAAATAGGAACTATATTGACTGCCTTGGTATAAAATTCTTCATCAAAATCCTTTCTATTCCACTCATTGCAGCTCTCTCTTAATGGATATGGACTCTTTATAAACTGTATGTTCTTGACTAGGGAGAATAAAATCTGCAGTCCATCAATTAGGAAAATATTTAACTTAGAACCCTCAACAAACTACGGAAAACATCAAGTTGTGCAAGTTTTGAATTCCTTACACTGGAGATGCGTTTTTTTCTTTCTTTCTTTTTTTTTCTCTGAATTCTTCTAGCCGATATGGACCTCCTGTTCGTACTGAACACAGAATCATAGTTGAAAATCTTTCTTCCCGTATCAGCTGGCAGGTGAGTTAGCCTCTTATCTTCTTTCTTCACTGTTACGATACTCTCATTCAGAACACCTTATTTTCCAGGTCTTTAAGTAGACTGTTTTCAGCCTAATTCTACGTTAAAGCCATCATAAATATGTAACCTGAATAACAATAAAGCAAAAAACCTTAGTGACTGCTAAAAATGAGTACTCAGATATTTAAAGAAGTCTGCAGTTTCACAGCTGTGCAAATAGTTTCATGACTTGATTTTTGTAGTCAGGAATCAATTCTTGCTTACTGCTAATGACCAACTGATAAAAATTAAAAAAGATTCTAGATTGTTTCTAAATTACTGAAGCATAACATACATTTCAAACCATCTTATCATTTTGTAATGTTGTACCTGTGAGTGCATGCCTTTGTTTTGAGTGAAATTTAAGGTCTTGTCTTATGTCTTACGGAGTATTCTTTGTTATATAATGCATGATGGAGAAGTCTGTTAATACATCACGAATAAATGAAATCTCAGGAAAACTACTTTATCAAGTGTGCTCATTATAACTACTAAAAAACCCCTCAGTAATTAGTTTTTGAAGCTTTCTTACCATCTTTCTGTTTTTTGCCAATCTTTCTAACATTTAGCTGTCTTATTAACATAATAACAACATGATTATTTAATTGTGTTCTCCTTACAGTCTGCGTAAATTTTCCTTTTGTTACGGACATAGCAACAGATATTTACAAAAGATGTAATGAGTAGTGGAGTTTATTTTTGCTCATTAATCTTTATATTCTTTGAATAAGGGGACTTAAATTAGTTCAATGAAAAATAGAGTAGAATACTCGGAATATTCAAAGCACTGGTCTTGCAGCTGAATACACATGAGGAGGCTGTTTTGCTTGCCTGAGGCTCCACTGATGTGTTTCATAAGAGCTTCGTTACGGTCCATGCAGACAAATGGCAGAACTACATTTGTTTGTCTTCTGCATGAAAGGCTCAGAAATTCCTAATTGTAAAGTTATGTGAATTATTGAATAACTGAAAAAACAACTTCTGAGTTGATGTGATGAGCAAGTGAACTTCATGTAAATCACTTCTGGGTATGCTGTGCAATTTTTGTATATGAAAGGATCGTTCTGAGGCACACAGTATTTGGAAAGGACAATAGGGATGACAGAAATAAGCTAGAATGAAGTGTTAATAAAGGTGACTCATAAATTGAACACTAAACAGCTTTATAACTTGAAAAAATTGACATTTCTGTAAATTTTCTTTTTACTGGTAAATATTTATAATGGCTTTATGTTTACTTACTCTTCTGGAGTAAAATCTATCCACTTAAGATTTTGTATTGATGAATCTCAATGTTTTTTCTTTAAATTTTATAATATTTTTAAATGTATTTTAAGTTACTGTAAAATACTTGATACTTGCCTAAATAGCAGAACTTACTTGAAGTTAAAATCTGTACGTAAACCTCATTTAGTTTATTTTAGCTTTTTAACTATGCTATTTGTACAACAGATTTGAATAGATAATGCATGAACAGTAATGGCATTATTCCTTTCTAATTCCTGAGATCCTAGGAAGCAGTGATCAATATGGAACCTCCTTGCTTTAAAACTCATGTGCATCTTTTCATCTTCAGTATGTGCAGGTCCCAAAGCTTTGAGAACTTCTGTCTGTTTTTGTGTTTGGATGTTTTTTTTTAAAAAAAAAAAAAAAAAAAAAAAAACTCAGACATTAAAAAAACAGATAAAATTTGTGTTCAGGTCAAATTCTTCAAATTTCATTGACTATATTAGCGATAGATAATGTAGTATTCCTATAGTAAAAAATGAAACTATCAGAGTTCTGCTTATTTTAACACACACGCACATTTCTGCATGTCCAGAGCTTTCCCACCACTCTTAATGGTTCTTAAGTTTCCTGTGAAGTTTCAGATTGGTCTGTAGCTGGGAAAACTAGATCTGAGTTGCATCCAGATTTTTAATACGTATTTTTTCCTATTTGCAGTCATTCTAAGCCTTGTTTTCCTTTGCTGCTAAGGATAACATGGGTATTTTTGTGCTGAGTAAGGTGAATCGGAACAGTAAACTCAGTGGGACAGTTAAATTTTATTCTAGTTTTTATTAAGTAAAACAAGGTAACTTCAAAACATTCCACTAATAGAAGCAAATATTTTGTTAATCTTTTATAAAATACATGCACAGTTCCTCTCTTTCTGAGTAATAATACACATTATATTTCATGATGGTATTTGTTAGGATTCAGAATTAAAATATTATGTAGCAACTGTATGGAAGCCTCAATTTTAAAGCGTAAAATTACTGACTTAGAAAACAATTATGTAGACTCACTTTTTCTAACTTTATTTTGATATATAAATTCTGGTCTAATTAGGCTCCCATTGAGTTGAGTAAAACTAAAATTTTTCTCTTTCTACTTGAAGTGCTGTAAACATACTTAGGCTGAAATATTTTTAATGATGCTATAGGGCCCATCTCTTATTTGCTATTAAGGTTTCTTTGTGTTAAGCATATGTGAAGCAAAGAAAATATCTGCTAGTTTGCATATGGCAGTTTTTAAAATTAAACTATTGAATTTTAATTAAAAGATTAGATAAAACTAAGCCTACTTATATTCTGTGGCAAATGTTCTAAAGTTTTAAAGTTTTTCTTGGCTTTTTGTTTTGTAGTCTTTTATTCCTCAAGCATATTTCTAACCAAGTGCATTTTGAACCTCTTCTAACAACCTTGATTTGGGTTAACCCTCATTTTTCTTGTGTGGAGGAGAAAGAACCAAAGATTTGGGGGTTTTCTAGTGGCTGAAATTCTAGGGTTTGGCCTGTTCTGAATTTTCCTTTTGGTTCCTATGACACTCCTGTTTTTTGGCGATCTAGATCTTGGTTTGCCTGGGTTTGATCTCGATTGGCTAGCACAGATCATCCTCGGGTTCTTTAGCCACTTCTGGAGACTATGTCCAGTGCTTTCAGGGCCTCTGGTACCTCCGTGAAGCATATTGCTATGAGCCATCACTCTGCCTTTCTCATGTAAGAGAGTTCCTCTTGGCGAGCTAGGTATTGGAGAAGCAACTCTTTGCTTAAGGTACCTTCTTATATCATCTGCCACTTGTGGCATGTTGCGGTAAGTAGTCTGGGACTATAAAATACCAGATACTGTTTGGCGAAAGTACTATTTTAACTTTCACAAATGTTTAGATTTTTAATGACCTTTTACACTGTTTGTACTTTATCCTATTGCTGAGCAAGTAAATTTATAATGTCTGTGTTTAGCCCTATTAAATTAAACACAATGGGTGTCTCTTGAAATGACACTGTAGTGTGACAGAATATTGAAATTAAATTTAACAAAGTTTTTCCTTTTGTAAAAGTATTTATTATACTTTTAATTAATTGCACCCATTTACATTTAATTTTGTTATGAAATTGGGGGAGGTGAGTCTATAGAATAAATTTGTCTAAATATATTGGATTTTCATTTAGCTGGGGTTAAGTTAGTCCTGATAAGTTAGTGCTTATAGTCAGTCATACAAATTTGAATTTAATACTATATTACTTTTCATCTGGTATAATTCTGACATTAATGCATATGTTGGTGTTTTAGTTACTGCATTATGTTTTCATAATAGCAATTTTCAGAATGTGGGATTATTTTAAAAA
Source organism: Rhea pennata (assembly GCF_028389875.1). NCBI lineage: Eukaryota > Metazoa > Chordata > Aves > Rheiformes > Rheidae > Rhea > Rhea pennata. Next base: position 12,447,547 of record NC_084667.1, on the reverse strand, counting down.
CAATATTTTATTCATTGTATTGTAATAAGAGTGAGCGATTCTTTCTATATGCAGCTGCTGTTATATAGACTGAGTTTCGGAAACTTTTTTCCAAATTATGTTTTTACATATATAAAAATATAAAAGCAATAAACAGTTTTAGTGGAGAAAATTTTGGGGGGTATTATTTACAGCTAGCTCATTCATGTGTGTACTGTTTGAGACTAAAATGTTAATTTTTACTGCAGGATTTGAAAGATGTCATGAGAAAGGCAGGAGAGGTAACCTATGTGGATGCACACAGAAACAACAGGAATGAAGGGTAAGTTCATATTTTTGTACAAATATATGTGATAACTCTAACTGTTAAAGACAAGATTACTGTAATATAAAAATAAGTGAAACATAGGTCTGTGTGTGGTTTAGATGCTACAATCTCTCCAATTAGAAAAAAAAATCAGTCAGTAAATGAGAGTTCAAAAGTGGTACTAAACTGTCTTTCCTCTTCACAATGGAAACAAAATCAATATAAGGGAAAGGAGAAACCCTTTTGACAGTTGAGTTATACTGTCCTTAACTTTCAGTCATTTATGTAGTTAGTCATTTATGATCTGACATTGATTCTTGAGGCCAAAATATCTCCTGTTGGAGATAGGCTAGGCTAGGTAAACTAGCCTAAACTAGGCTGCTTTGCTCTAGTTTATCATACTCCGTCATGGGAAACAGACATACCCAACCTCCCTAGGGAGTAGGTAGCTGTCTGTTCTCCAGACATTCTTCTTAACTTGTGCACGATGTAAAGGTCCTGCAATACAAAGTAGAAGAGAGGGAGATACGAGTGGAGCATGCATGCTGGCGAAAGAGTGCCTAAGAGCCACTCCAAGCAAATGCAACTTAGACATTTTTGAGAGGAAAACCTATCAAAAGAAAAATGAAAAGGGGATTTTTATTCATCATAAGGCTCTAAAGAAACACCCAGACTCTGCAAGTTTATTTTGCTAATTGGACAGCTTTAGAATGCACTTTAGTGAAGGATTGAAAGAAATGTCCTCAGCTGGTTTGTGTAGCTTCCTGGATTTGTTTATTTTACAGTTCATTTGAGAGTTTCAGGACTGTTTTAAGATGATGTGAAAGGTATGGATGGCTAAGACAGTTAATGTCATACTTTCCTTTTCATTGTCATTTTAACCAAGTTAAAAATTAGCTTTGAGAAGATAAAATACCAAGCTGTGAATCAGCAGATAGAAAAAGGCCCAACACTTTTATCCCTGCTTTTTCAGTATCTCTAACTTAATTTTTTTCTTTTTTGATTGCATATAGGGTTGTGGAATTTGCATCCTATAGTGATATGAAGAGTGCACTGGAAAAATTGGATGGCACTGAGCTGAATGGACGCAGAATTAAACTGATTGAAGATCACAGAAGGCACAGGTATGTCACCTGACCTAGTAAAATTCTACTGAGAATAGTATTGATGCCAAAGGTTTAATATCTAATTCTTTGGCCCCAGACTAAATATCACAGCACTGAACCACTCCCCAGCAGTGTAAACAAGTTTAGATAAGAGCTGACTTACTGAAAATAGGGTGAATAAAACACTTTTGGATGAGAGAAAGGAGAAGATTTGAAAAAAACTCAGATAAAATTTGATATTTAGATGAATGGATTAAAAAATATTACCTATAAATTTTGGTATTATAATCCTTTTAATTTAATGGAAGGTTGCTTCACAGTCCTTTGAAGTGCCTGTCACCCATATTCAGATAGTTGTGGAAACCAGCTTTTTGGTGAGAATAAAAGAAAAACAGCTAACTGACTTGCATTATTCCCCAAACAGTTCTGCCATTTAGTCATTTTTTAAAAACGCCGTGTTAGCTGTACCTATTTCAAAGGCTCTCTTAAAAATAATCCATTTCTTTACATGAGAAAAGAATGTATAACTAGAGAATGTGTTAAACTGTCAATCCTTAAGGAATGCTGGTGTTTTTTAGAGAGAATAGATATCCCAGGTGCAAACTTTCATTTCTGCTCTTGATAAATGGCTAAAGATTGTTTGTCTGCTCATGAAAAAAACAAAAAGACATCTTTTATGAGGCAGTTCTCATTTTGCCAAGGTAGCAGTAAATGCCAAGGCCAGCAGTTCCAGTCCCCAGGCAGCTCTTGGTCCAAGAAAATAATTGTTATGATAAAGCGTAACAGAAATTTAGCAGCACTCTGAAATAACTGAATGCTGTGCACAGTGCGTTCAGATGTGCAGATATAAATGCTGAGCATACACAAAGTATGCTCGAAGTATATACAAAGTGAAATTTGAAAATTTAAATTGATGTTGAGTATTTTAAATTTAGTAGCAACTGAAACTAAGGCTCTTTACTGTGCTTCTCTAGAAGCAGGTCTCGTTCAAGGAGTTACTCAAGATCTCGCAGCAGGTCCAAGTCTACAGGATCTTCCAGATCATACAGCCGGTCCAGGTCAAGGTCAAGGTCCAGGTCAAGGTCCAGGTCCAGGTCCAGGTCTCGTTCTCGGTCCCGGTCCCGCTCTCGCAGTCGTACACCTAAAAAGAGTTACTCCCAGAAGAGCCACCGCTCCAGCCTGCTAGCTTCTTCCCCATCTCCTTCTTCCTCTAAAAGGAAATCTCGTTCTAGGTCAAGTTCTGCTCATAGCCGTAGTTAACCTGCTCTTAGAGATGTATTAACGCGCTTAATTTGATTCAAGTTTCTTGAGACTTGAGACAAATTATACATGAGAACTGGGAGGGGAGAGTTAACATGATGAAAGGGTAACCTCCTTTTTCATTGCCAAAGTGCCTGTCATCAATTAGGCCATCTCTGTGAGGAAGGGCTGTCAGCTTTCTCCTTTCAGTGAAGTCTGGAGTGGGAAGTCTTTTGGGGTTTTTTTTTCTGCTATTAGTAAACATTTCTATCATAGATATATTATGTACACATAATGTTGAGGTAATGGGATGAGTCAGTACGCTGCTTTGTCCCTCCCCTGCCCCTCACTTTTCCCTCCACCTCCAAGGCCTTTGACTTCCAAAATATTACATTAGCTTTTTGTCCTTGGTATTGAATCCACAGAACAGGAAGTATAGATTTTATTCTTTAAGGTTCTGTGGCTACTTTTCTGTGTGAGAATGAATGGGCCAGCTGAATTTAGTTTAGAGTTCACTTTTTCCCCATTGCTTGGCTTAACAGGCTATTTAATTTCCAGCTTTAAATGACCTTGATAATATGCTTAATTTGCAACAGATTTTCAGGAATATGCATTGGCCAGTTAATATTGCTCATTTTGGTAATGAATCAATACAATGTTAACCAGTAATGAGAGCTGGAATTCCCTGTTAGAATGAGAGACACCATCCAGATAACAGGATTATTGGAAATCCATTATTCTTATGAAATTTCCAATAATTCAGTAGTTTGTGATCTTGTATGTAGAGGCCTTATTTGACAGGTGACTCCATAAAACTGCACAGAAATGTCAATATGCATGTCCATGTTTTTAATGTTTATAAAAAGTGACATAGCTTTCATACCCAAAAGTATGATATTGAATATTGTGTGTATGATTAGCAATAGTCTTCATGGAAAGGAAGGTTATTTTAGTGAATGTGAGCAGCAAAAATTCCCAGGAACAGTCTAGTCATTTGTGACAGGAAAATTTAATCATGTTAAGGGGTAAAGAGGGTAATTTCTTTAGAACTCCTGAATGCACAGTTGTTTCAAGTAATAGAAATTTCCACTGCAAATACTGTTTGTTCTTATAATTTGGGATTAATTTTTTTTTTTTAACTTCTGAGTCATTAAAGAAGGGAAGCGTTTTTTGGAAAAATACATGTAAATTAATCCCAAAGTCTTATGTGTGTTAAGTGTACCAATCCTAATAAAATAAAACCTTTTTCTGGCTTATCTTGTGGAGTTTTATTTAGTAATATTACTGTTGCCATTGTTCATTTCATGCAGTCTTACAAAGATTATCACAAGGAAATTTATTTTGAAGTGTGCTGTTGTGGAAGCAAACAAAAAGGAAATAAGGAGCACATGACACGTAAGTAACCAGATGCTATAGGATTTTACTGTCAGGGCCATCAGCTGCTCGGGAGCCTGTTTGAATCAGTTGATGGCAAATAGCAATCTTTCTGCATTTTCTTGCAGACAGGGTTCTATCTGACTTTCTTGTCCACCAATTTAACAGAAGAACCAACAATCAAATGTCCATAGTTACAGGTAAAGCCATTTTGGAAGATTTCAAATATGGTTGCAGGGAATCTTACATTGCTGAAACTGTGGCAACTGCCATGCACTGCTGTACATGTAAGATTTGGTGGCTGACACCTTTATTCGAGCAAGTTACTGCTAATCTTACACTTTTGTGTGTTTGGCTTGGTGTGAAGTGAATATGCTGGCATTTCAGAAAAGAACAAGAACACATATAAATTGTTTTGCAACAGAATTTTGCTAGATGCTATTCTGTTGGGAAAGCTGGATGGGATGGCTTCTGCCCTAATTTTGCTCAGCTGTGTTAAATGTGTTGCTTGCTTTGATACATTTCTGTCACTACTAAAAAACCTCCCAAAATGCTGGTGTGTTGACAGTGCTTCAGCTAATGGAAAATAAGCTTTCTTTGTGCATACTTAGCACAAATATCCACCACCTAGCTTGGTTACCTGTGAGATTGGCAAGTGCATAGTCAGACTTTGAGTGCCTCCGGCCACAGCATGCTTACCTTGAATTATTGATTCTTGATTCTTCATTTTACAGAGTCATTTCCCTTTGAGAATTTTCTGTTTCACTCTGTAGTACCAATAGAAAAATTGCTGACCAAAAAAATGCCAAAAGCTTAAGGTTATGTAATCTTGTGACTGCAACCACAAATGCATACAGTTTATTTCTCAACCTAAAGCCCAGTGTACCCAGAGGTCTATGCTGCTATAAATACTGGTTAGAACTAATATTTTTAATTACTTTTAAATTAATATGATTGAAATGATGGTGATACAGTGTAGATAGTGGTTTAATGTAGGAACTCATAAGACTTTCTTTTCTGTACTGGAATAGTAGTGGCTTAAACATCTTTACTCATACAGTTGTGTCAAAGTTAACTGTAGTACTACTTCCTAAATGTAGCAATAGATAACCAAGGGTGGCAGATTGTATGGTGCTGATACCAATGCAATGTGGTATGTCAAAAAAAATAGACTTTGCACTAATTTTACATGTTTTTAAAGGTGGCAAGCAGTGGCTCTTCTTTGTTCCCCCATGACCTACGAAGGACTTAAGAGTGTTTAAGTGGGGAAAAGGTGGGCTTTTGAAATGTTAAGAATATCAGATCTGATCTTTTCTCTGTTTGGGAGTGGTATGTTTGTTTATGGTAGATGTGAACTTGGTAGCTTAATCTTTATTTGAAGGGGAAGGATAGGAATCTTGAGCAGCTGTCTTTTCCTTAAAAAAAAAAATAAAAAGGGGGGGGGGGGAAGAAAAAAATCCTTTTTGACAAGGTTGCCAGGCTCAGTTGCTCAGCTCTTGGTTGTTTCTTCTGGTGCATTCATTAAAGTGGAGAAATAACAGAAGTTTAAGCCCAAGTTTCATTTCTTGTACACACAATTCTTTCTGGCCTATTCGGTGTCAAAAAGGTTTAAATCCCTATAATGTACTGGGCAGAGGGAAGGAAAGAGTGGTCTGATTACTCCCACACACATTTCCTACTGTGTTACCACTTTTTTTTTTTTAGAAGACTATTGGAATTTTGTTCCACGCACACACACACACACACCCTACACACCCTCTGGAGTATCGTATCAGGAAATCCTGACAGTTTTGAATAGGTTTCAGAGCAGCACAGCCTTGTTCCAGCACACAGTACTTACAGATATGAAAGCTACATTTTCCAGTGAGGTTTAAAGTTTAACACATTACCTTACATTTAAAATGAACTACAACTGTGTACTGTTAATTACTACTTTGATGAAGGATAACTCATGGTGCCACTGTAAGTCGATAGTGTGTGACCTCTTAACCTGGAGCAAGACCAATCTAGAATTTGTTGGTTTAGGGCATATATGTTGGTGGAGGGGGATAAAAAGACAGTTCTGTAGCCCAAATAAAATACCCTGAGGGGTGTTCAAACCCTTGCATAGAAAAGCTCTGGGAGGGAAGAGGAGGGACTAGGGCAGAAAGAAGCTGTGAACGAAAAAAAGGACCAAAAAAAGCTGTGAAGGTTTAAAAAAAAAAAAAAAAAAAAAAAAAAAAAAAAGGCAGTTTCACTGCCATAGACACTGGTATAGGAGGAGAAGAGGAGGAGATATGACTCCTATTGCTCTAAGAGAACAACCTTCATACTCAGGAAAACAGTTCAAATTTAGAGGCATCCTCCAGCCCATTTTCTTGAGATAAAGAAACTGGGAAACGTGTGTGTGTGTAATTAAAAAATATATATATATTTTGTGCTCTGCTGAAGAGCTAAAGGTCTAAAGGAAAACAAAGCAGTGTTGTGTTCCTGTGAGTGTCTGTGAGTCAGTTTAGCATCTTCACTGGTAGATGTAGACTGGCTTAGTAGACTCCTTTTAGGGAAACATGATAGTCTGAGACTTGGCTGAACTATTACTGTACTTCAGAAACTAGATTATTTTAAAAATAGAACATTTTTAGACTCCTTTAAAAACATTTTTAGACTCCTTTAAAAACATTTTTAGACTGCATTGAAATGAATTATTTATCCACAAATGGAGTCAGGTGTCTTAGTTCCAGCTTTACGGGACCCAGGAACATAAAACCCACTTTAATGTAACCTAAAGTAAATTTCTTTAATGTATTAAAACTCATATCTTCTACAGGCAGCATGTTAAAACATCTGATACTTTTTCTCCATGAGAAACCTGGAAATCACCCCTTCCACGTGGCAGAAAGTTTTGACTCTCAGCCCTGCGAAGCTTTGAAGTCATGATGCATCTGCAAATAAATCTCTCATTTCTCCTACCCTTATCTTGTTAGCCTGAGTCTTGAAGAACAGTGTTCACAAACTTCTCCTCAACAATAGAGATGATGTAAGCCAACATAAAAGTTAAATTTACATTAGATTTAAGGGTTCTCGTTACACCTTTGGGTTATAGTTGGACAACACAGCTAAGTGATTTAGCTGCTCACTGCTGGCAGGAGGAACTGTACCATTCGTTCTTCCCATGCTCCTGCTCTCTGTCTTGTGTCAGCTCTGGTGCTCATCTGATCCTCCATAAGCCAGTTCAATCACATCACAAAAAATGGGTATTTCAGATCTCTAGTACCGTTTTTTCCTGTTTTATTCCCTGAATCTGATGCATAGAGGAAGGAAGTAGAATCGTGACCTGGGGTACAACTCCAGTGTGATCCTTTTTTTCCCTCCTTCACAAGTATGCACATCCTCTTATTCCTAACCTTATCTACCCATTCTATTCTCTGAGCAGTGAGTTTCCAAACAGAACACCGTAACTGTCCTTCCATCTTGGATTTCTTGTGCTTCTCCTTCAAAGGACATTTTTCTCCCACTGAAAGCTTTATGCTGCAGTGTAACTGCCCTACTTGCAGCATAGGGCACTGCTGAAAGCAGAGCACGTGATTGCATTAGACGACTAGCTACATCCCACCCCAAAAATATGAGAGTTTTTTTCTCTGTGATATTTATGGCACTTCTGATTACTATCTTTCTCCATTTATTGCAGGACTTCTCACTCAGGGGTATCCAAGCAGTTTATGAAAATAAACTTTATTATACTTGGCCATAACATATCTCTGCTCTACAGCGGAGAAAAGCAAAGCAAGTGAAAAGGGGGGTGAATTCACCCGTACTTGTAAAGTAGGAGCGGTCAGGAGCAGGCTGGGAATGCAGAAAAGGCCAGGAATCATTGAACAGGTTCATCTCTGACTCATGCCATCTAGTGGCTGTACTTGCTGTCAGTGCTTATGGAGCCGTGAGAAGTGCTCAGAAGGGTTTTGGATCCTCTCAGTGGAGAAAAAGCGTCTCTCAAAAACAGGGTGAAACAACAGTGTCTTTCAGAGTAGGAAGAAGTGTGCAAAATAGGTCTGGACGTCTTCATTGTGCACTTAAGGATGTTTGCCCTTCCCTCATACCTCTTGAAGGTTATATCTTGTCCTTGCCTAAATCCTCCACTCCTTTTTGAGATGCTGCTCTTCACTCTCAGCAGCAGTTCTTATGCATGAGTTCCCAACTAGTTACTTGCAGCCCTAGGCACCTACTCAAAGCCGCACTTGGTTACCTAGCTAGAAGGGCGTTTAGGAGCAGGCAGTGGTGGCAATGGTAAATAGCGTAGCCCTAGCAAATACTACTGCTAGCTGCTGCACTGGGTGCAGACACCACTTTAACTTCCAGTCTCAACTCTTCAGCTCTGAGCCTTCTCTGGCAGAGCAGTTACTCCTCATTTTATAGGCAGGTATGCACAGGGACTCTAGGGCTGCATTTTTAAAAGGTGCAGGTGGCATCTATTTCACGGTGATTTCTACAAGACTTGCATCTATCCGTGATTTTCTTTAAAAAAGCTCTCCAGGTGTTCTAGCAAGCTCAAGAGGCTGCTAGTGTGCAAGCAGGATGAGTCTTCTGATGCACACAGGCTTTATACAGAAATCTGGAGAGCCAAGTGCTCCTTCTGCTTGATTGCAGCACACACCAGACTGTTGAGGGCAGCTGTCTTTGTGGGCTGAGATCTTTGAAAATGCAACCCTTGAGCTCTGGTACTCACTGCTTCTGCTACCCCTCAGATACTGTAACAGCCCTTTGGAACAACCGCTTTCAAAGTCAGAGCAGCTGACAGTCAGGCTAACTTGTGCCGAGGGACCAGTCTGTGCTTCAGAGCCAGGTGGCCTAGCAGCAGGCATTCCCCATGTATGCTGGGGAGCAGCCTCGATCTGGGAACTGTTTGGACTGGGGCTGGCACAGAGTTTCCTGTCTGAACATCCTTCTCGGAAAGCTTTTTGGTTGAAACAGGAACAGCCTATTTCCATGGTGCTGGGAGTCTGCACTCGAATGTGTCATGAAACTTTTATCATTTATCAGTCTCTGCCCTGCTGGTGGGGAGGAGCTGGGCGGAAGGGAGCCCTGGTGCAGACTGGGATCTGGACCCGCAGTGCTCTGCCATTGCCCTAGCAGAAAGGGTTAAGGGCTACGAGCTTTGGGGTGGGAAGTTCTCAGCTCTGCCTGCTTCTGCTGCTCCCCGGTCGTCTTAGAGCAGAGTGCTGTACATTTCCTAAGTGGCTTCAGCTTTTTTACAGGGCTTTTGGAAACATGTAATTTCCAGCCTGTTTCCTTCCCTCCCCCTACTGTTGTTTGCTGTGAGACTGAATACTCTGTGTACAGTACCTGAGGGCATATTTCCCATCTTACCAGCCCTGCAATCAGTCCCCCCTCCACCCTCTGTCTTTACAAACCTGCGAGAGAGTTGTTAGCCTTTCACCCAGGGGGTGATTTACGAGGACAATAACGCTGATTAGCTACAGTTATGCGGAGCAGAGGGCTACAGCAGGGGGAGCAGCATGAGCAGAGTGCCCTACGCCTGTCACCTTAAAGGAGGGGATGCAGCAAAAGCACTGAGTTCACACAAGGAATCCAGCATAGAGTCAGAGCACTGAAAGGGAAGTGCAAGGGTTAACAGGCTGGGGGCCTGGAGAGAAACAAGGCCAAATTATATGCTGCAGTGAAATACTGGGTAATGGCAACTCTGAATGTCTGGGTAGTCTCAAGATGTTCAAAGGACAATCACTGCTATTGATTTGCTGGGCTTAGGAGCATGAAGGAGTGATAAGGGAAGAGGGAGAAGAGAGAGTGTAAGGTGAAACCCGCTCTTCAGGATTAATGAAGGGCTTGAAATAAAAGGGTAAGAGTTTCACTGGAACTGAATGATACTTTTGTGTTGTGAACGACTGCTTCCTGTAAACAGGGTCGAATCTCTGGTCTCCTTCCCATCTCTTTTTTCATTCTAGAAAAACTGTGTCCGGTGTGGGAGTGTAGCAGTGACAGATCAATATGCCTAGAATAGATGTTTCAGTTCAGGCCAAGAATTGCTCTGTAGGTATGTCTGCATGTACATGTGATACAGCATCGGAGACCCTGAGATTAGGTTTAGCAAGACCTTGCATGCATGCTGAATTTTTTTGTCCAACAGCCAGCTCTCCAGAGTTCTAAGGCAACTGATTTCTCCTTGCATATGAGGGACTTCTGGATATTATTTTGGGGCTCATATAAGTGAGAGGTAGTAGACCATACTTTTAAAGGAAGTAAGCACTCACTGATCTAGCTGAAATAATTAAAATCTGCAAGTGTTCCTACTGTAGAGCCTTGAAAATAATGGTACCACAAACTGATGATAACAATTTGGGCCAGTTTTTTGTTTCTGAGAGACAATGAATCAGATGCTAGCATTGCAATCACAGGAAAAGGAAGTAAGGGAAAGAAGAGATGTACTGAGAAGGATAGAAGCGTGATGAAATTTTTGCATTTCATATCTACAGCTACCAGAATTACTCCTCAGACTAGGACTGTGGGTCTAGTCCCTGCTCAGCACTATGACTTTTGGCTGGGAGAGCAGGAGTTAAGGGCAGCAGCTTTCCAGTCCTTGGCCAGAGCTCCCAAAGCTTGCAGCAGACTGTGCCCACCTAGGCTACCAAGTTCCTATTACAATCTAACTTTTACTGCTTACTGAGCACCAGAAAAATCAGTACCTGGCCTCTCTAGACAGCCTAGTCCTTCCATGTCTCTGGCTAAAGATGGACTTCACAGAACAGAATTAAACACAACACCCAGAGTTTCATCTTATTGTTTTTAACTGTGCTTGGCATCATTCCTTCCTACGCTTTTTCGGATCATATCGACTGTTCAAGAAAAAGGATAAGGAAACAGCTCTGCTGTTTCTCTCAAACATGGCTATTGCCATGCTCCCTGCATCACTGCTGGTTCCTGTGAGAAGTGTTATATTTAAAACATACGTTTTTTTATATGTTTAGAAAGTTCCTCATTCTTTTCCTTCAAATTGTTGTAGCTGGTTTCTACCACTATAAAGGAACTACTGCTGATCATGTAGATGGGTTTCTGGGTTTGCCAAAATGCTTTTGCCTTCTTTTCTGCAAGTTTTCTGTCCACACCTGCCCTCCATCTGCTTCAATTTGTTTTACCCTTTCCTAATTCTGGCACTCAGATGGTCTAAAATGCAGGCATGGTCATTGTACAAACTTCCTTGAGCTTCTTCTACTGCAGTAGTTCATATCCCTTATCCTTGAACACCAGGAACTCACACTTTGCTGGATTCCTCAGTAAGAATGGATGATAATGAGTATTGCAAAACATGGATGAATTTACCTAGCTCAGCTAAGACATGGAAACTTGCACTATGCATTCTTCTACTCTGAGCTTGCCTATACTAGGTGACCAACAGCAACAGCTGTATGCAGAAAAAGAGTGTGGTGGGAGTGGTTTATGCCTGTGCTCAGGGTGAAGGAGAAGTTGTGGTCTGTGCAGCAGCTTGGACTGTTTTGGACTTGTGTCTAAAGCTTTTCCGTCACGCACACCTACAACATGACTGTGCAATTTACGTAACAGTGGGATTTCTCTAACATAATTAGATCTCAGGGCCACAATGTTGGCTGTAAGACAGTCCTAGAGAGAACCTTACCGTACCTTATCAAGATATATTATGGGAAGGAAACAACAACATTAATATGGAGTTGCAGACTGTAATGGGCTGGGGAAAGCAGTGGCTGCTGAAGGCAAATGTATCCTACGGGAGCTTCCAGACCACCCTGACAACATATGCAATCCTTGATGTGTTTCATATGCTAGTGTCAGGTAGAATGATAAAGGTTAAGGGAAGCTCTTCCGTATGGAAAGCTCTCCCCAGTTACAGGACAAGCATAGGATTATAAACCAAGGTACCTGCAATCCACTCCCAGTTCTCTTGTCACAAAGCTGCATAACCTCCAAACTGCAGCAGTTGTCCTCTATAAAAATACAGGATGGGTTCAGTGCTAAAGCAAGTAGGATGCTACAGGATGCCCTGACAATGCTAAGTACTTTAAACCCCTCTATTGTTCTGCTGACTTTCCAGCCTAAGCCTCCTTGCATCACTCCCTGAGCGCACCAGGTAGGCACTGCAGCCTGACTTGCTTGGCAAGCCCTGGCCATGCCAAGCACAAGGCCTGGGACAGTTCACAGCATAGCAGTAGGTTCTACTTTCAAAGGGCACACAGCTCCCCCAGAGCCCTTAGATGACAGTCAAGGACTGGTGAGCAAGGATGGTGGCTAAAGACCTCACCTCTGCTCCCACTAACTCACCCACTTGCAAGGGTAGGCAGGGCCCAGGCTGGCCCCCATCTCCTGCAGCGACTGTGTTTCTGAGCAGTTTCTGAGCGGAGTAACCGTGCACTGAGTGTAGAGCCCTCATCAGAGCAATTTGCAGAAATCAAAGCAGACCCTTCCCTGCCTGAGGTTGGTTGGGACCCCACCAGATGGTGCTGTAACACTGCCTCACTGAAATACCCTTGCTAGAACAAATTGCGAAACTCATCTTAAAATAGCCCTGGTGACCCAATCCTTTGCCTTTGTGGAAAAAAATAAAATAACAACCAATCAAAAAAACAATAACAACCCCCCTGACTAGAGAACTGGAAACTGTGTGTTCCTCCCCCCTGTGCGGTTTCCGGCACGCTCACCTGTCAGGGGAGCGGAAGGAAGAGGCAGGGGCACGGAGGCCTCAAAAATCAACCAAGGAGAGGAGGTGTGTGCAGCTCCTTTGAAGGTGCTGCTGGGAGCCACGTCTGTCCGTGCAGACATCCTGCATCCCCTCCCGTCCTGCCGGCCCGCTGGCACAGCCTCCTGCCCTTGGAAGTGGCCCACTCTGAGAACAGTCCCAAGGGGCCGCTGCACTGCTTTGCTAGCCCAGCTGCTGCCCCAGGGCAGCTCCCGGATGCACAGAGCAGCTTCTGAAGGACACAGAGGCACAGCTTCAGAGAGGCCCCCATGGCCTGCCCTTGTGACCACGAGTGGGGTGGGGAATGTAGTGTTTGCAGTCCCACAAGGGGATGGAGGGGGGTTGAATTAAGATCCAAGATACTAAATTACAACTGTAGAAACCACAAACCAACCACCCAGGAACCTTCACAGGCTATTCTTGAGGGGAGAGTGGTTAGCAAGACTTAGAAGTAGCAAGAGTTTACAAATGCTTCTTTTCTGACCTAGACTGAGAAAATAAGCTGCCTGCTGAAGAACCAAAGCCCCACCACCAACAGCTCGACAGCACCATCTTCTCACACATGTGTAACCCATAGGAACTACCCTGAACTGGGGCTGGCACCCCCTCCTGCCATGGCCCATTTCTAGTCAGTGTTAGTTAAACACTGAATGTTGCCATTCTCCTAAAGCGATTTGCTAAAAAAAGTTGCAACCTGGTCTTTTCAGAGAAAGGTTAAAATGGAAGTAGGAAAAAGCCCCATAAAAACATGAGACTGCTAGAAACTGCTAACCTGAAGGAAAACAAAGCCAGACCTCAGTCAGGGCCTCTATGGTGAAGGTTTGCCAACCCTCTAAGAGCAATGATGTTGAAGTGTAGGCACAGAAGAGGAGCTCTTAAGGTTAGGGAACTAGGCAATGCAGCCTCGGACAGGCAGGAAAAGCGCTAAATCCCTTAAAATCCAACCTCCAAGAGCAGAGCCAGCTCTGTGCGACTCCCAGGCTGCGTCCTGGCTGTACCATGAGAGATGGTGCCGAGGTGCAGCCAGTTCCCCAGCAGGGGAACTCATCCAGCTTTCCTGATTCCCCCGGCTAAGCGGGAAGAGTCGGGAGCTGTGAGGTGACTTTCTTTCAGGGTCAGAGCTCGAGGCCAGAGCAGCCAGATGACAAACTGCTGGAAGAGATCAGCTCCAAGACCGCCCAGACCCCTGCTCCCACAGCGGAGCAACTCTGTTAGCCCAGCTTTCCATGGACGTGACTTTTCCAGGATTTAGGGAACCTTGGGCCAACAGCACAGGCCCTTTTCAGCAGTCGCCGTCTGACCTGGGTTAATGTGCTTCACTGTTTTCTTCTCACCGCCCCAGGGCGACGGCGCTCCGCTGCTCCGCGCTCCCTCCCGACCTCCCCTCTCGCAGCCAGCGCTGGCAGACCTGGGCCCTGGGCCCTTGCTCTGGGTGTGCTACGCTGCGAAGGCACCTCCGCCACCGGCCAACATGGACGTCATCCCGGCCTGCTCCAGGGACAAGGGCGTCTCAGCCCGCAGCCTCAGAGCCCACCAGAGAGCTCCCGTTCGCACCACCACCACCCCTGACAGCGCGGGTTCGCTTGTTTTCTTTTTTTACTTCATAAAGCAGGTTGAGCCTATTTTCTGATCCTAATTCTCCAGGAATGAGTGCCAAAACCAGAAGTGCTTGAGCTTGACTCCAGACACTGCAGCCTTCCCGTGCCTGCAGCCCCACGCCACAGAGGCCTTTTGGAAGAGTTATCCCCGCGGTGCTCGAATACGTCCCCGCATTTCTTTCACGGAGAAAAACACCCTGGAAGACATTCCACCGTGGAAAACTTTTCTTGTCACCAGTATCTCTGAGATTTGTGTGTGTGTGTATGTGTGTGTCTCTTCTCAGGGCAAGACCTTCTCCGGGGAGCTGCCCTACTTCTCAGAGCTGCTTTGCAACCGAAGCACACCAAACCGGCGAAGACGGGAGGGGAAGTGGCCGCTTAGGCCGCAGCGCAGCGAGGGAGCTGCCTGCACTTCAAAGCTCCCGAGGCTCTCTGCAGACAGGAAGGGCTGCTCCATGACGCTGGGCCCAGAGGCGAGCCGACGGCGGGGCCGATGGGATGTGAAAGCTGCGCGCGTGTCAAAGGCAGGACGGAAGCGTTGTAGGGGGCAGCCCTATTTTTAGCCACCTCTTGCAGCACTTCGCTAATGCTTGCTGTAGTGAAATAGCTGTTTCCCCTTTCCTTGATGTAAGCAGAGCTGACTGCGTCTGTTTTTATTTAGCTACTCACACGGGAGTATTGAGTGAAAGGTCCCTTAAGCCTCTTGGACTCGAAAACACCCATGATCAGAGTCCTAGGTGAAGAAAACAGAAAGCGTCTGACTGCTTCCCTGTCTCCGTGCCCGTGAGAGGTAGAAACCGAAGCTGAGGCTGCAGAGCATGACTCTTAGTCACATCAGCATGGGGTTTTGCAATACAGTGGGTGCAGGGCACAGGGTGTTGCACACAGAGTGTGCAAGCGAATCTGAAGCACTTTGCTGGGGCGTTCGATTGGGGTTCTCTGTCTCCAAGACCTGAGGACCAGCATGCAACCCTCACCTTCCCGCTCCCCTTCAACCTGCCCAGCTGCTCTAGGTGTGTGGGAGGGCAGGAGGGTTTTAAACGCCTCAAATTAGCGTGGAGCGTTGTGGAGAGCAATAGGTTGCCATGGCTGTCCTGTACCTGGCTCCTTTCAACATCTGTCAGGATTAAATGGCTCCCACGCCTGTCATAGGGAAACACCTAGGGAGAGGCCACTCCTAAACCAGACCAGAGAGAACATTAGGTAGCAACGCAGAGGAGCGGTCGGGCGGAAAGTGCGTGTGAGATGCGATGCAATTGTTCTGTGCGGGGCTGTAAGCGCCAAGACGGGATCCGGACTGAGTCCAGCTACTGGGAGTTTGGGTAGTTCCTGGGAAGTAGGTGACTTGCAGTATTCAGTTCAGGGGCAGGTTGGGAAGCATGGTGGCCAGGCCTACATGATCAGAGCTCGCTGCTGCTCTGAGCAGACGTGGCCTCCCTGTCTGATGTCAGAGAGGAATGAGATTGCTGTAGGGAAGGGAGAAAAGAGCATTAGGAGCCAGAATTGATGCAGTTCTGGGACATTGCCAAAGCAAACTCTTTCCAAGATTGGCAGCAGTGGGGAGAAGCAATGAGATGAGCAGATGAAAATGATGCTCGCTCTGTGTCCAGAGAGCCTGATGTAACTGGGAAGCAACAGGAAGCCCTGTCCCATACTTCAGTCTCTCTGCTGTAACTCCACTAAAAAGACACACATTTCATAGCATTCCCAGAAGCCCAGAGCTCCTCAGGGCACCCACATGCCCCTACAGTGCTTTATACCTGATGCTTTATACTGTCCTTCATCCCAATATTGGATTCATTGATTAGCTACATAGCTCTTTCTTAAGCTGGATTGATTAAAGCAGGGTTTGCAAGTCTTGAATGAAAGATGTGGATGGAGAAGCGCTTTGCTCTATAACAATTATTAATTAGAAATGAGAAAGCCTTTATAAGGAGGTAACAAGAGAAGCAGGTTATTAACATGTCTTTCCTGTCCAAGGGAATTGCTGGAAAGTCACCTTGGCCTCTAGATGGCACCCCTATTATTCACTCATCAAAATGCTGAGAAGCAGAAAAACCCCTTCCTCTTAAAAACCGGACTTAAAGACAGGGCTTGCAGTTGGGTAGTTCAGAACAAAACCTACGGGCAGTCAAGCTTCCACTGAAAACAAACTGGATTTGTCTGTTTTTTTCCCCCACTTCTTGTTCAAAACGAGAAGTATAGCTCTGCTTCCCTCTTGATTACATACTTGCCTCTAATGGACCAGCAATTATATTACCTGGGAACTGATCCTGAAATCCCCAAAGCTGGATGCAAACCAAAGCAGAGATTTGGTAGTGTGTGTAGGGCTGAAGCCTGTACAGGTGCGGGTATGTGCTTCTCCTCATGCGTAGAGCAGAATAAGGGCCCCTCAGTGTGCAGGATGCTCACAGGCTTTGCTGCTATCTGGGGCCTTCAGGGCTACGGGGCTGTGAACTTCCAGAGAACCAAAGCCATACTGTGCCAAAGCTATTTGTACAGTAAATTGCTTTTTTGCTTCACTAAAAAATTGCAGCCAGGCATTTAGTGGCTCCCATCTGCAGCAACTGTATGAATTACTTTCTACTTTAAGGTTCTAATCCTTTTTTTTTTTTTTTTTTTTTTTTTTTTTTTTTTTTTTTTTTTTTTTAAGCATGAGGACAAAAAAGGAGCGTTAAAGTCTCTAATGTTGATGGATGTGTCTTCATGCTCTGTCTCTATTTTAAATGAGATAAACCGGGCTTTAGAGGGAGAAGGGTCATAAATATTTCCTTGTGTGAGTAGAGATGTGCTGGGAGTAGGAATCATGGGAGCCTACTAAAGCTGGCTATTAGCAGAAAGTGTTAATAGATTGTCTTTCTAATTGACTTAAAAGGTACTTAGTTGACCCCAATACTGTATTACCTGAGAGCTCATAATCTTTACTTCCTCCATCCTTGCATCACCCTGGGATGTACTGCCAAAGAGGGACTGACACACAGAGAGAATACGAATCAAATTTTATAGGTGCTTGGTGTCTACAGATAGGGTTCACATGTCCAACCTGACAGAAATCAAAAGGAGTCAAGGACCAGACCCCTTTTTGAAGTCCAGCTAGGCATTCTGCTGGCATCTTTAAGTGCCTTGATACCTGCAATACTCCTCCCTAGATGACAAGTGGGAAGCGTGTGTCCCAGCCTTGCATGAACACAGTGCACAGAGAAGGCAGATGACATCCACAGGGGACAGAAATGTGAAATTTTTAATTGCTAGTTTGGGGAACTGGTAATAAGACAGAAAGAATGTTCTTACGGTGTGTAATTTTTCCTTGATGCTGTTCTTCATGAACGATTAGCCTTTAAGTGGAACATTCCACTGAGGTCCCACGTGTTTCGTCAAGGCGCCTCAGAACAGGGCTGAATCAGTTGTTCTGCACTGCCAGCAAGGCCGTGGGGCTCAGGAATATACTTCTCAGGTTATGGGCAGTAGAGGTGTCATCAGAGGTGGAATATGCTGATCCTGGTGCCAGGAAGGAACAGAAAGGAGAATAAATGTATAAGAAAAAGGGAAAATAGCCTTTAAAATATTTTTTTAAACGTTTCTTCACTTTAATAGAACAAAATGCATAAGAAATGTATGGTCTGGGCTGAATCATACTGATGTTCATGGAGAGCTCTTCAGTGAGTGTAGAACCAGCCCCAAGAAAAGCACGTTATTATTCCCTTAACTTCTATTTATCCATAGCTGTGCCCTGCTGCATGCAATCTTGTTAGAACTTGCCAGTAGGTTTAATATGAGCCTCATCAGCAGTGGGCCTGGATAAGAAATTGAGATCAGCTGCCTCTTTACTCTGAGCCAGTCTGCCCTGAACAGTGCTAACAGTAAAATGCCTTGACTGCATGAGAGGTAGCTGCTGCCTGGACCAGAGCATCCTGGTAGGATCCCTTACAGTAAGACTTAACTAAGCAATGCATGACCTCCCTCTGTCTTCTCTTTTGTCTCCTCTGCCTACTGGGTGATTTTAGCCATAGCAAAACATAAGAGCTCAATAAAATGGTTTCTGCATGAACAGTTTAGTGAAAATGTCTATGTTTGGTTATGATCAAAAATGTAAATTAAAAGTCCTTTGGGATATATAAGGAATGGACCAGAAAATCACCTTGTGTTGCCAGGACCAGAACGAAGCCAGGTTACAATCTCTCCTCCAACCTGGGAGACTGGAGATGAGAGAAACCAGATTCCAGCCCTCACCCTGCCAAGGGTTTCTGGGTGCTCTCTTTAATGAGTCACTGCTGTATCTGTGCACCTGCCATAAAAGAAATCAATAAGAAAAGCTGACTCTTGTCTTAGGGAGGGTGTACTGCTTTGGGGGAGTTTTGTACCTGAATCTCTCTACATCTACAATGTCTTTGGTAAATGTGTTTGAGTTTGCAAAGCCAAGAGGCTTGAGCCTTGAGGTTTGACTACTTGTGCTGTATGTAAGGATATACCTTCAATATAGGCCAGGCTCCTGTCTGCTCTTTGGAGAGCAAGAGTGTTTATAGAAGTGGTAATGTAAAGAGTGAGTTTGGGTTCAAGGCTTACCTGAACCCTGAGTTATCAATATGTAAGTTTATCAACACTTGGAAATTCAGAATGAAGGTTTTATCTAAAATAAGCCCAAACACATTAAAAGGTTGGAAATATGATCTTGAGATAACCTGTCCCCTTTCCTTTCCCCGTCCTGCCTCTCTGCTGTGTAACTATGGCTAGGACATCCTAGGGTGTGTGGGTCTAGCCTAGATTAACTTTGTTCCTGAGAACATGCTATGTTTTTTGAGCTGTATGTTATGTTTTTTGGCTGTGACTGTTCTTGGTGAGCTGTGAGATAGGATTAGCCCACACATCCCACCAGTTGTCTGTCCTTCCGCAATGTTCGTTTGCTGTACAAGGTGCAGAGTGGGAGCATGTGATGGAAGAACACAGAGGTTTCTGCTGAGGTATCAGCAAAGGAGGCTTCTGGTGTGCCCCCCAAAAAGGGAACAGGAGCTGCACCTTCAATCCTCTTGGGTTAGGAACAATGACCACCTCTGGGGCCTCAGGAAGCTGAAAGCTGCTCCAGATCCACTCTCATATGAGAAGAAAACACCCCACACTTCTGTCTGTGTGAGGCTGCAAGTTCCTTGCCACAGCCTGAACCAGCTCTTCCTGACGTGTGGGCCTTGGGTGGTGTGACACCATGCTTCTTGGGAGCAGGGCTACCTGGGCTGGCATTACTGGGCAGGCTTCCTCACTTTGCCTGTGCCTTTACTGCTGTGCTGTCCCTATGAAACCGCTTCTTGCCAGCTGGAATTTCAGCATGGCTCTGTATCTTCTGAAATTAAAAATTCATTAAACGGTTTGATGAATTTAATTGTTACACAGCTCTGTTTTAAGCTTCCCACTATCTGCCTCAAACAGCTCATCGGAGCTGCTCCACCCATGCTAATCTCCATGATCTGGGGCATTCACACAGCATCGACTGGAACAGCACCTCCCCTCTGCTGCACCGTATTTGCCAGAACAGGCATAACTCCAGATATCCAGATTTGAAACAATTAGAGCAGGAAGCAGCAATAACTGGCCTGGAGGGAAGGCAGGGAGCTGCCCGTAGACAGTTTTTGAGAGGAGGTGCCCAACTTGTGATTATCTGATCTCTTTCCATCTCCTTTAGCCCAGGTACAAAGGCAGAACGTAAAGCTTGCAAGAACTCCCTTCCCTAGCTCTGAGTGCTTCAGTTTAGACGTGCGCTGCCCTTTTTTACTGCAGGGTTCAGTGCCTGGTGACACATGTGCACTGACCAATGTATGCGCACGATAAAGACTTCCAGAGCTGCATCGGGTTCGGACATAGTCCTGACATCATCGCTGCTGATACTACTTTTTCTGTAAGTGGGAGGAGACAAGGTGGTGGACATTAAAATGTTATTTTCTCTTCGGAGCACAGCAGCCTGAAGGCTGGTTCTGCTGCCTCGCCACAGGTGATGGGTCCCACGACTTGTACCCCACAATCTGCATACCGTGAACAAACCAGCCGCCCAGTCAGGACCTTCCTATTGCAGGGGTCAGAACAGGCCGAGGCAGGTCCTGGGCAAGCGCTCTTGCTGGTGAGTTGACAGCTTAGTCATCAGGTGCTCTCCACAGGACCATGTAAACATTACCCATGGTTTCCCGTATCAGCCCATGCCACAGGGCTCGGCTGGAGCCCTGTCCTTCTGCTCCCTGTGCCAAGGGTCATGAGCTGGGACCAACAGCCAGGTGCCAAATGCAGCCCGTAGCTTTGTGCAGCCAGTCTGCTAGAGGTCGTCACACGCCTCCTTAAGCAAACAGGGATCCACGCCAGTTGATAAATCATTTACGAGGAGAAGTCAGAAGCAAAGAACTAGATTAACCAGGTCACTGGGTGTCCTGAGGGAATGACGTGTCACTGGAGCTGAAACAGCAGATCCTACAGTTGCAATCTGTTGCCTTCTTCTGTCCTGACGGCAATTCATGGAAATCCCTGGAACTAGACACTAGAGATGGAAAAACCCATTAGCTCATCCAAGTCAGCTCACTAGTTAAAGCAGTCATTCCCATTGTACGTTTTTGGCAGAGTTAAAATGTCTCAAGAGAGGGGATTTCCACCAGTTTCTTCTCAAGGGGAAACTATTCCACCTATCAGGAAGATTGCCTTCAGTGGTGTTATTTTTGTAAACCAGAAGTAACTCCAAAACCAGAAGGAAAGAAAAGAAGCTCTGATGCAGAAATTTGGGTAGTCATGTTTTTCTGAATTAACAGAAATGCGCCATGCATGGCAGATCTCCAAATGGAAACTGTGCTTACGTGTGTGTGTGTGTATGTATTTATATTTATCTACCTAGGTGTGTGTATATGTGTATTTATATGTGTGTCTCTCTCCTCCCTCCAAAGAGTGGTGTGACTTTGTGACTTCATTACAATCTATGTGTTTTATTGTGAACTCTCGCTTGATTTAGAGTTATGTAATTCCACTGCCATCAAGAAAATGGCTTTAGGAGAGAACATACCCATGGGGAATAGGAGACATCAGCTGCTGCTGGTGCTCCTGTGCACACCTGCGTGAGCCGGGATGAGTACCTTTCACCTCCCTGGGCCTCAGCTCCCCTCAGCTGTGTAATGGGGAGAGCGGCCCATCCTCACCGCCACCCAGGGCTCTCAGGCTAAAAACATTAACTTTTGAAAGCGCTCAGGGCCTGCAATAACGGAGAAGACACCACAATGTGGAGCTGCATTGCAGAGGTGATTTTGGCTGCTAACTTTTCAGCACCTGGGAAGCACCTTGGGATACTGGGAAATAAATAAGCTGTGTGATGGCATTTAAATCCTTATCATTTGTTTCAGAGCTAATTCTGCATGTAGATGAATGGGCGTAGCATGCCACGCTGCGCTAGAACCTGTAGAGATAGTGAGCGTTACCCTCTGTTCCCGTTCAGAAAGCTTCCAGCCAGCAAAAATGTCACTCGCAGCACTGGTGGCTTAGCTCAGGCAGCGGAGATGCGTGGCTAAGGCAGGTACAACGGCAGCCCCAGCGGTTTACGAACGCTGCGTTACCCAGGGCCTGATCGCTAGTGCGGTGGGCTGTGCCTGTAGGTCTCTCGCAAGAAAAAGGTGCGACGTTGCCTGCGCGTTTGCCCTGAACTTGTGACTCCTTCTCCACAAGTTGTTTTGTTTGTCTTTCTGAATCTCACGGCTGGCACCGCTGTCTTCTGCACCTGGGATTCTTAAATTTAGGTGCTGTGTTTTGCAGCGTTTTAAGGACATAGACTTTCACTTACCAGTCAGTTTTCACTTACCAGTCAGTTAGGTTAAGCTAACCCCTGAGCAGCACGTGCACTGCTATGTCACTGTGAAATAGTTCACGAAGGCTGTGCAGCACATACATAGCTTTGATCTGGGCTTTCTCCTTTACAGGGATTTTATTTTGTTCTCTTTGGCAAAAAAGCACATTGAAGCATGAGCAAGGTCTATAAAAGAATGACATGAACAGTGGAAATGGATCTAACAGAAAAAGTATAGGTCAAATTCTGGGCCTTGACCGGGTTCCTTTAATTGCTGTCAGGAACTAGCCAGTTGACCTACTAAGCCCCTTGCCCCTTGCACTGTGGAAGGATAAGAGCAGGTAAAGCCCAGTAATATTTTAACCATGAGATTAACTCTCTGCCAGTTCAACAACACAGTTCAACAACAGAGGCTCTTCTGTTTCTTCAGATGAAAGGTGCTGACTCGAGGCTCTTCCACACACCACCCAAACACTCTCCTGCCACCAGCTGCGGTGCTGGCCTGCCCGGCCTGCCTCCACATCCTGCAATGTCTTTGAGAGACTCCAGTTCAACCCTCAGTATGGAAAAGAAACTTGAACCCCAGAGAGAAACGCAAAGAAAGCTGTTGTCATGATTCTCGAAGATTTCATACTACAGCCCAGGTCGCTGGCAGAATTTAGGTGGCCTTCCTCCCTAAAGGAAACCCAGAGGATGAGGAAGGAGTTATCTCCCTTTTAGATCTTCAAGACTCTTCTGCCTTTCCATTCCCCTATGACTATAAGGTGCCAGTGCTCCCCAGAACCGCAAGCCCTAGTAGGAAGAGATGTAGGGAGGCTTTTGAGCAGTCCAGTCACTCAAAGGTGTTCCCTTCTTCCCTCCAAGTACTTCTGAGACCCTGATCCTGCACGCTTTGAAATTAGTGGATGTTTTACCATTGCCTTCAACAGGAGCAATAACAAGCCCTGAGAGACTGGTCCATAGCCTATAAAAGCCAAGGAGGATCTTTGTGCAAACTTCATTGTGGCAACGGGAACGAGTTGTGCACGTGGCAAAGCACAAGGCAACAGAGCACAAGCTTAGTGAGGATGACTGTGATACGAAGATTACATTTAAAAGAGGAAAACACCAAATGGTTTATTTAAAAATGAAAGTTATGTGAACAGATTTGTACAGGGAAACCCAAGCTCCTCTCCAGGACTCTGAACCTGATTACAGCAGCATCCTGTCAGGGCCTGAGAACCAGACAGTCAGACAAGCCAGTGCCAGAAAGTGGAACTGACTAATCTGACTAGTCTGCGATGAGTTGAAGATGAGTGAAATCATGCCCCATGTAAATAGTGTGAAAAGCAAATGAAGGTGGTAAAGTGTGGGGTTTTATTGTTGTTGTTCTTGAGTCTCTGCGGAAGAGGATAACAATATTGGCGAGAATTTTAAATAGCAATGCAAATCCAAACAATAGCACCACATGGCTCTGAATTTTCAGCTGTGATTAGACTGTAAATGCTCAGTTTCCCGAGTGCTTGTATTGAGCCACCTTTAAAAGGCCTGATTTCCAATAAATGCTAAGAACCCAAAAATACCCGTTTGCCTTGAGAATTTGGGCCATGATCTTTATCTGCTGACCCGGCGCTTTGAGAGCCATTTCCTCTGGAGAAGCAAACATTTTCCTTCCATTGCCTCACCAAGCTATGTTTCCAATCTCGATCATTTGCACCAGGATATCTTTGTTCTATATAGGGCAGAAATTAATGCGGGATGAACAGAGATCAGAGGGGGTGGTGGGGAAGCCTGCACAGCGCACAGATCATCAGCAGATCCTCGCAGTGTGCTGAGACTACCCCACACGCTGGTACAGGTTGAGGTGGTTGAGGAGCACGCCATCACTGATTTTGAGCTGCCTACCTATGTTCTCAGAGCGTCCTTTGGTTTCCTAATAACATCCTGATATCATAATACTATATTATACTCTGACGACACCATCACACGGAGTAAGCCACAGCAATCTGATACCATCCTGCAAATGTTGAGAGGAACATTACTGCTTTGCAGGACAAGTGGGTGGTAGGTAGATGGGGCTGGCACTACCCATAGTGCTAGCTCGAGGTGGGAACGTGACCTGCTGGGTAAAATTAGGTGGCTGGGAGCTTAACACCTCAGTTTTAGATCTACCTCGGTTGCTGTGGGTGAGTCACTAACCTATCTGCATTCACTTCTTCCATCTGTGAAACGGTGACAATAATATTTCCTCGCCCGGGGAGGGGGAGGGGGGAGGGAGGGAGAATGTGCAAGAATGAGCAAATGTTTACAAAGCAGCTTGTGCAACGCGCGTGCTGACCGCGGCTGCGCCCGGGAGGAGCTCACACGGGCGCCCTGCGCGCCGCTTCCGTCGCTGGGGACTGCCGCGCGCTGTGCGCGCCCCGGGAGCCCCAGCCGTCTGGACACCCCCCGCCAAAGCCGGCAGCTTGAAATCAGGGTAAACGAGAAAAATCGTCAGGAGAGAAGCGGCGAGCGAAGGCTTAATACGTTCCCAGGCATTGCAACAAATTCCATCATGGGAAAAGCAAAGTTGCTTCTGAAAGACGAGAAAGAATAAAGTAGACAAAGAAATGGTCTGTGACCAAATCTTTTTTTTTTTTTTTTTTTTTTTTTTAGTGGCACCACGATCTGAGGTTTCACTTCCCAAATGGGAAACAGAACAGAGAAGTGAATCCCCTTGAAATAAAAGTGAAGTTAATAACGGGACGCCCCTAGCTGCTTGCCACATCCTGTGTACGCTGATCGCTCTGCCCGCGGCCGGCAGGAGCCCTTCTAGACGCCTCTCTGCCACGTTAACTCTTTGCTAAGCCCAAGGCAACTAGTTGCGTTATAATAAACATGGGAAGGAGTCGGGGAGGAATCCCACTCGTGGCAGCCCCGCTCGCGGCCCGGCCCCACGGCGCTGGTGGCCGAGCCGCTCGCTGCAGCGACGAGCGCTTGCTCACGCATGCGCATGCTGCATGCAACCTCTTGGGCCACCATGTGCACCCTCAGACCTGCGCGCTCTCCTGTGCCCAGTCCAGCCCAGGCGCTCGCAAGTGCACACGAACGCAGGCACACAGGAACACTTTTTTTTTTTTTTTTTTTTTTTGCATTTTCTGGTACTACAGACATGAAAACATGTATTTCACAAATAAAATATAAGCTCGCCATAACTGTATATAGCACAGATATGACTTAAACCTTAAACCACTCCATCGCACTGTCATTGCAACAGATCTCCTGGCTGGGGCGAGAAGTGCCCGGAGGGTTCAGCTGCTTCAGAAAATGCAGCTTTAATTAGCATAGTCTGTGACCTGCACAACTATTTCCATTGGCTTATTTATTTTGAATTTTCATCTTCTGGTGCGTTGCTGGCTCTTACTGCTGCTCCTCATCATGCTGCTCCTGCCGTCGGCACCCTCCCTGCGGCAACGGACTTGCTCTTCTGAACAGTTTCACCAGAGACGGTTCAGCCGTCCACCACCGCCCATCTGTTCCTCCGTGGGGTTTCACCATTTCAGCGGCACTTAGAAATTCCGGTTTGCATTTTGGACCAGCTGCATCTGCAACAGGCACGATCACATCCAGCGCAGCTTGAAGAGCTGAACATTTCCACCCCACATCCTGCCACTGCACCGGGGCAGGGGGGCAACCTACTCCAAATGTCATTAACAACCAGTGAGTGCAACCTCTCAGCTGAAAGGGCTCGATGTACATAAACTGAAGGGCAGTGGATTTTGGAATTAGAAGCCATCGATTTTTTTCTTTTAATATGGCTAACAGTGGAGAAATGTACTCGGTAGGCCTGAAGATAGAAACTGTCCATCCACAGACAAGCTGCAGCAATAAACAAAGCAGCACAGGTTGTGCGGGTGCTGTTACTGTTCGGGTGGTAGGAAGCGTCAGTTGGAAGGATGCTTTTAGGAAGAAATTCTATTTCCGGATAATTTCAGTCCTCTCTGCTGGGCTGGCAGGGAGAACGGTCACGGCAGAGACAAAGACACCAGTTACTGCAGTAATTAGGCTGTGGGGATACTTGTGCACTGAGAAATGACCGCACCGTTGCCTGAACTGTCCTTCACACAGGACACCAGGTAGCCGCGGAAGGGCAAGGGTTTCCCGTCGCCAGGAGTTAAGGCAGGAACTCCTCTCCAGCTGGGCTGGACGCACTCAGGAGAGCTGAAAGGGAAAGGCTGCTCTGCTTCTCTTTGTGACCTTGCAGAACAGGGTCCCAAACTTTTGATTTCGCTCTAGCTATTTGCCAAGTAACGCCTCGCCTGCAGAGCTGCGAGCTGGGATTTTGACACTTCCCAAGTGGCGCTAGACGGCCAACGGTCTCTCCTTTCCAGGAGAGCTAACCCCAAACATTTGAGAGTCAGGTTACCAACTGTAAACTGTAAACAAAATAGTGTCAGTCATCTAAAAAAGATCATTAAGATATATATATATTTATTTTTTAAAAGCAATAATGTTGGATTCTGTATGTTTTACCTTTTGACTCTTTTTAGTCTTTGGGCTCACACCCCAAGGTTTTCAAGTATTTTTTTCTGCAACAGCTAGCAGGAAAAATGTATTTTGCTGTACTTAAAACTGATTTTTTATAATCACCTGATCCATGGAACAAAGTCTTAAAGGAAAAAAAGAAGTAACAGCTAAGGGTGGTGGCCTCTGTCCTCTTCTCACACCACCTGTAATCAGTGTCTAACATTTATGCAATACGTCTCATCCCATCATACAAAGAAAAGGATTTGTACAGAGCAAGTGCCCTGCTGTTGACCTCTAAGACAGCCTGGGCTTGGTAACATCTAGGAACCTGTACTATGGAGCTGTGCGTCAACGCACCCTCTGTCCAGCCAATGCTACACTGCGAGGCTGCCCAGACACCAGGCCTGATGTCTCTCCTTTTGGGAGGAGCATGATTAGATCGTCTTTGATGCCAATTAATCGGGGCCTCGCTCTTGTTTCTCAGCCAAAAATCTTCTTCTCCAGTGACATAGTGCCCTGTGCAGCACTAGGGGTGCAGAAGGGTGAGAAAGCATCAGTCTCCTGGCTTCTCTTGAAAGGTCCAGCATATTGAACTTGTGGGAGCTTGTGAAATGTCAGGCCAACGTACATTCTTTTCCCATCTGATCTGCACTTCCTTTTGAGGAAATCACAGGTATAATCACTCTCTTATCAGCCCTCCTGTTACTCCTTCAGCTCACTGGTCTCCATTTTATCCTGTAGGTCTAGGTATTAGACTCACCTGGCAGCAACATGGAGTACAGAAAACATGCCTGCCACGAATAATAACCTAGGGTAGAGAAATCCTGCTTGAAACATTTGTCAGACAGACATTTCTCAGCAGACTGTCTCCTCATCTTGGTCCCTCCGTGGAGCTCCGAAGCCTTGGAAGCAGCCACAGGTAGCTGTGCAGCATTTCACCCTCTCTAGTTTCTCTGAAATGTTTAGTGTGTTCAGGAAAATTTGGCAAACCTGGAGCTACTGCTCCACTTCCAGCCAGGCTCCCTTCCCGGACGGAGAAGCTGGATGGATTCCTTTGCTCTTTGTCACCTCTCAGTGTTCAGTCACCAAACTTCAGCCTCTGAATTTGTATGGTTCTTTACTGACTTTATAAAAATACACAAAGGCCTGGTAGCATTTAGGTCACACTAGTAAATCATTTACTCCCTCCCTCCCACTTCTTACTGCGTGGGTCTGCCACGCGCTGCATCTGCCTCTCTGCGGCGCAGCTCCCGCTCCGACGGCCGGACACCAGCGCGCGAAGCAGGCTGGAAGCTCACGGCCTGGGTGCCCAGGGCCAGACGTCGCCTGCAGGGCAGCTGCGTCCAGCCACTGCAGAAGTGGGTCTCAGCCATCCAGCCCAAGCAGCGATACCGTTACGGGCGGATTGGCCCGCAGAGCCGGGGTCGGGCCGGGTATGAGCTTATCAGCAGATCAAATCCAGCGTGAAGCAGTATTGCAGGTGTTAAAGCACAAGCTTTCCTTGCAACTATTTGTAAAAGCGCCTTTACATCCTTATCTTCCCCTTGTATGGCACAGACAAAATGCAAGCATCAGCCAGTTGTTATTAAAGGGAATCATTATTTTGCAGCCCTCTGCTTCGCTGTTGCAAATGAAATAACATTATACTTCCCTATCTCCCTTCATATGAAAGGCCCCCTACCCAGCTCTGCCTTTGATCCTGTTTCTATTCTTCCGTGCTGCCTTCGCTGAACTTTTGATGTGACTCAGCATGGCCTTTCTTATGACGTTTCTTTGGGTCCTGCTGCTATGACCTTTCAAAGTGGGCAAGCTGATGGAGAGCGCCGTGCCTGACAGTGTCTTACCAGGCTGTATGATGACCTATTTTTCATGCTGATCCGGGGTCCGGATCTTTTACGAACAGTGCTTGAACAGTCCTTACCCGTGGCCGTTGCTGACCCCTGCAAGCTAGCTTCTAATTCAGAGCACATAGCTGTGCGCGGACGGCTCGTCCAGTTCCTTCCAACACGGCTTGCGCTGGCATTTGTGTGCGCTGGACTTTCTCCGTCATTGTGGTTTGGTCTCCTACTTTGGTTAGAAGCTTCTGGAGCGCCTCCCAGCCCTGCCTAGCTGCGCTTGCAGCTATAATAAATAATTGTATGTTGGCAGCAAGTGCCGTTGCCATGTTATCGCTCTTACCCCGCTTCTGGTTTTCGAAACGGTATTCGGAGGGCTGCTTTCATCTCCTCCGCACGCGGTCCCACCTCCCCCACCTCAGCAAGCTTCTCCTTCCCCGCTGGAACACTAGCCATTTACTTCTAATGGATATTTGCCCCCTCCTCTCAGCTCTGACCCACTTTTTAATCCATGACAGGACTTTCCTTTTCATCCCATTGTTGCCAAGTTTCTTTATTAGACTCTTGGAAAGGTCTTTATCAAACAGCTTTTGAAAGCGTGTATTTACTATAGTCCCTACTTTTTCCTAATCAGCTTTCTTTTTCGTTGCTCACTGAAGTCAACTGACTAGAGGGGCGTGATTTAGCTTTACAAAAAACTCTGCTCATTTTTTATTACCATAACCTTCTCATTTATTTTAGATGCGGCTTTTGCTCTGTAGCTTTGCTTTTTTTTTTTTTCTTCCCCCCCCCCCCCCCTAGTGCAGAGGTCAGACTTGGGGCAACACGATTTCTGGAATTTGCCTTCGCCGGCCCTGCCGCTCTCGGTTGTCGTATCCCGCAGCAGATCGGAGGCAGCGGCTCTGCACAGTCCCCTGTCGCTGCCGCCCCGCCGCAGTCCCCAGGAGTCCTCGCGCTGGCGGGGCCCGTACCAGTCCCCCCGCCAGGCGCTGGTCCGCGCGCGGGGCTGGCACAGCCTCCGTCGTCCAGGACGCCTCCTGCTCTGCCCGTGCTTTTGCAGACGCAGCGGTTGCAGCCGCCGGCGGGGAGCGCGGGGACCCCGGGGCTGCGCCGCCGCCTGCCGCGGTTTGCTGGGCCAGGCGCTGGGCGCAGGAGGGGAGGGCGAAGGAGAGCGCGTGGCTGGTGCCCGCGGCCGCGCTGCGTGCTCGGGGCATCGCGGCGGAAGCCGAGGGCGCCTGGACGGCGAGAGGCGACGCGGCCGGGGCCGAAGGGCCGCGCTTTGGCTCCGTCCCATGAAATAACTGGGGATAACGTCAGGAAAGGAGGAAGGAACAGGAGGACAGAAGTGGAGATGCTGAGGCACCGCCAGCGATGGCTGGGGTGATGGCATGACTCTGTCAGGTGCGAGGTCCAGGACATTTGGATCTGGGTCCTAATCCAGTGGTAGCTCAGTTTCCCACCTGTAAAATGTTGCAAAGGGCTCAGAAAGATGCTCAGCAACGCGCCACGGGAGCACAGTTGACTAGTAAACCTAAACAGGGGGGGTTTCTTACACCGTTTGGAGAAGGCCGCAACGGGATTTTCACCACAGACTTCCAGAGGAGCAGAGTTACATGAGTGCAAGATATAGGCAAACCCCCAAGTTCAAATTTACAAATTCACCGCAGCTAACATCCCCCTGAAATCCAAGCAGACTCAATTACCTTCGCTCTCCTTAATGAATCGGTAATTATACTGAAGAACACTGTTACTTGTTTGGCATGACCTATATAAACCTGAACTGCGGAGCGCATAGTTGGTGTGGAGCCAGTGCTCTGTGCCCTGTGTGTTATTACCTTATAAACATAACTATTGTTTGAATTTCAGATCAAAACAAACTGAGCCACATTGCTTGTCAGTTATTAGATATCTTTTTCCCAAATGCTCACCCAGACCATATTACAATAACAATAATTATTATTATATACTTCCTTATTATATGTTTGTGCAGAGGTAGCACATTTGCCTTTTTCCCACACGTTAGTAGCTTCTCCTGACTCTTATGATTCACTCGTGCTTATTTCTCAATGTCCCTGAGCTCTTTTTGCATTCCCAGCTGCATTTCATCAAGAGCTGCAGATTTGCACGGAGATTCACAATCCCGTATTGCAGGAGCCCGCAGAGGCTGCAATCAGTGCTGGGGCTTCTCCCCGGGAGGGAACGGGCAAACACAACGAAAGCCATGGACCCTGCCCCCAGGTGCTTTATAAATATTTAACTTGGCCTGATAATGTGATATGGACTGATAATGTGATTCGGATAGACTACTTGCCCCAACCCAGCCCTGCTCGGGAGGGCTGGAACCGGACCCTGGGAGGGGGAATGGGGTGTGGGGTGCCAGGCACGGTGGTGGTGCTCACTTCCCAGACCCACTGCCACAGCCAGGGTGAGGGGCTGGCATCCACCTTGCCTAACACGGCACATCCGAAAGTTAGCTATCAAGTCTGAAAAGTTGCTCGTCTGCCTTTACAGTCCAGAGTGAGTCAGCCCCTCTCGAGATAACCGTTCAAGATAGTTGAGATGAATCACACACCGGGGTTGCCTATTTCTCTCTATTCACTTGTGCAAGGAGCCCCTCTGCCTGATTAGATTTAGACACCTAACTTTTAAGCATCTAAAATCAGGTGAGAGGAATCCGTCCACGTTGACATCCTATGATACTACTCCAACAAAGGAGGCAGTGGGAAAGGCTCCCTGGAAGTCCCTCCAGATCTGGATCTGGCCAACCCCCCCGGTCCTCTGTGCCTGGGAACCTACCAAGCCTCGCCTCCGTGTCCTCCCCGCACAGCTCCTACGGGCATGGTGCGCTCTAGCAGCGCCCAGCGCGTTCCCTCCTGTGGTCTGAAAGAGGCAATGGTCTTGTGGGAAAAGACCTAGCAGTGGGACTGAAGACTGTATCACAACGTATTCACACAAGTCAGGGGGAACAAAAAAAAAAAAAAAAGAAAAAAGAAAAAAGAAAGGAAAAAAGAAAAGGAGACTTGACCTTGGCTTGCTGCCTGGCGCTAAAGTATGTTTTGATGGGATGGGATAGGCTGGAAAGCAAGCTGCCTCCCTGATGCAGATATCTCACGGAGCTGTGAGAAGTGTGCAGTGCAACCAGCACGTTCGGGAGGAAGGTTATGACAGTTCCACCAGGAAGGGGCAGACTGGCGTTTTGCAGAGATTATAGCTGGGCGTGGTGGAGGTGAATTGCCACCAGCATAAAACAGCACCTTTTTAAACCAGCTTTGCACGTCTGACAGATGTTAAGATCCTACAGGCTCTTGAGTAAAGTTTCTCCTATTAAAAAAGAAAAAAAAGGTGAAAACATTCAGTTCTCCCTAGCAAATTCTTTCAGGGGTGAAAAAAAAAATCATGGAAACATTCTACCAGTTGACGTCTGTCGAATAACTCAGCAGCCAGGGCCGCTCTAGCTGGAAACGGGCACATGCTAACAGAACTGTTTCACTGCACTGTCCCAGTGGTCTGCATGGGCTTGGGAGCATGGATGCAAGATTTGAAAGAAAATCTTGAATTTGTTTGCTCTTTTATTTATTTTTTTTTGTTGCTGTGTTTCTATGCCCTTCCATTTCCAGGATCACTTCTGTTTTACATGCTAACCACCCCACTGATACGAGAGCAATTGCTGGTTCAATCTGCGGCAGGCGACGGTTGCTTTTCTTCTGGAACTTGCTGACGGTCTCTCTGAAGTTCCTGCCGCTCCCCTTAATCTAAACAGCAGCTCGGTTAGACTGCAGGTTAGACTTGACGTCCCTCTGCCCCGGAAGGCGCAGCGCCCTTCAGATCGCGCTGGGTCTAAGCGGAGCTCTTTCAGGCTGTGCCTTTGCTCGGGGCCGCGGCCGGCTCCTCCGCGCTGGCGCGGGACCGGCGCGCGCGAGGACGCGGCACCGCGCCAGGGTCCGGCAACGGCAGGGCACGCCGGGCGGCCCTCTCGCTCCATCCCTTGCTCCATCCTGCTCTGCTTTCCCACCTCCTGCTGTGGCGCTGGCAGCGTTAACAGCCCTCCCGCAGCTCTGCGCGGTTGCGGTGCGCTCAGCAAAGAGAGCTTAGATGAGACTTGTCGCTTGCCCTAAAGGGTTTGCGACGGCGCCGAGAGCCAGCAAACCCAGATGAGCAGCGGGAGGGCGTCTCTGCGGGGTCTGGACGTGGCGTGGGAGCCCCAGGGCACGCTCGCCCAGCCCCGCCTCGTCGCCTTTTTTTCCAGCCCTCTGAAACCCAGCCCTTTTCCCGTGGGTTTGCGCTTCCGCCCCGCCGTCTCTCTCCCGCCCCCCGGCACCGGTTGCGCATGTCCAGGTGCAGCTGGACGGACCCCGGGATGTGGCCGGGACCAGACGCCGAGCAGTCGTGACGCACAGCTCAGTGCCAGCGTGGGCTCACAGTCCTGTTAGGTGGAAAAGTATTAATTGCATTAATATTTCCACTGGAAAATGTAACTTAGATCCATTAAGTTCAACCAATTTCCTTAGCCTACATCTGCTAAAAGGACACCTCTGCTTTTTCCACTGCAGTACCTTGTCAGTGCCCCCAGTGCTGAATTCGTGACAGGCTTGTCACATCCGTGTGACCCCTTCTCGAGAGGCGACACGCTGCCTGCCCCTCCTGTCCTCCCCTCCCCACCTCTCCCCGAAAGGTAGTCTGAATCTGAGCTACCGAGAACCAGAAAGCTCTCCTCGTGAACAACCGGATCGGATCCCAAACCCCATCACTAATTAATAGAGATGTCCTCTAATTTAGCTCACCCTGGATGGTCTTTAAGTCATTCACAGGTGTAAAGTCAGGAGGATTAAGGGCTCAGAATATTTATCTGGCTCTGTAGTTACCAATTCCAGCAAAAATAATGGAGCTAGCTCCTTGGGTTTCCTGCCACCACAAAGTACACACATGCACACACTCTCTATTTTATGAATGTTTACATACTCAAGCTGCCAGGAATCTCACGCCCGTTGCATCCCACCACCTTAACACACTTTCCTGAATCTCTGTGAATTGGTTTTCTCACCAAGCAGCTGGCAATATCCTTTTCTGCCTGGGACGAGGAGGAGCCCGGACTTCCCCGGGTGCCAGAAGAGCCTGGCAGAGGGCGTACCTACAAGCTGTGGTTTCCAGCTTGAGCCATTCACACCTCCCCGTGGCTACCCAGAGATGCTCTGAAGAAGGAGCGCCAAGGCCAAAATAAAAGGATTAAAAAGTTAGGGACAGGCAGGCAGAGAACAACCACGCTGACAACCGCCTACTCGCCCTTAAGGGCCACCGTGTCCGCGAAGGTGCCTGCAACGGAGGAAATTATCTACACCAACTTGCGGAGACTAGAAGAAAGGCGCTTCTACACCTCCACCTCCAGCAACACAGCCAACAAAAATAGCACCTGACCCAAAAGATATGAATAGCGCCTGCAGAAAGCTTCAGCTCATTTTACACCCACAGCAGAAGTAAAGACAGGAGGCTTGTCCTTCTGCCACCACTAGCCTCTGTGTATCAGAGCACTAGTGCAGAAAATACACTTCTGTTTACCTGCAGATTCCCAAGGGGGGGGGGAGTGAAATGTCTTACTCATCCTACACTCACAGGGGATTTTTTTTTCACATGATGGTAATATTTCTCTTTCCTAGTGTGAAACTTTGGAAACTGAAAATGGGCAAACAAACCAACCACCTCCCTTGTTTTCACAAATCAGACTTTTTCTGTGTTTGCGTTCTCTCAGACTCTAGCAACCAGATCTGCAAGTCCCAGGTGAAGAAAAGCAGAGGTATCTTCACACAGCAATACTCCGCTGCTGCTATGGGAGCTGTGACATCCCCGGTTGTATTTGTGGCCAAGCTGGTACTTTGATTCGGTTTATGCTTGGTGCTCAGAGTAACCTCCTGGTATACTGCCCAGGAGCTACGCTGGGTGAGGAGCACAGCCATCCCCGCGAGACTGCTACCTCGGCAGGAGCAAGGGATCAGATTATCCCAGATCAGCTTCTGAGGAGCTACTTGTGCTCTCCTGCGACGCTCCCTGCACAATCCACTCACAAAAGCAGTCTCTCTGGATTATATGGAGCATAAATCATAAGAATAGAACACAACTATGTAAAAATAACCATACTGAGTCAGATCAAAGGTCTATTTTGGCCTGCATCCAAGAGCAGCCAATAACACATACTTAGGGGGAAAAAGGGGGAATCACAGAGTGCTACTTTTTCCTGTGCATTGTCCAGCTACACGGAGTTGAGGTCTTCCTTTGGCTTTAGTAAATCTCCAGGCACTTGGCTTTCATAAATATGTCAAATTGCTTTTTTTTGACTCCATTCATAATTTGACCTCCACAGCATCATGTGACAATGAGCCCTCAGTTTTTTGTACACACTATTTGGAAAAGGACCTCCTATAGTTTTAAACCTCCTGGCTTTGCATTTCATTTGCTGTCCCCTTGCACATTCCCCATTCATCTTTGCAGCCCTCCTGGTCCATGCCACTTCTGGTTCGGGAAAGCAGGTCTTAATTGCTGTGTTAAATGTGTGCATGGATCCAATTACGAATCCTATTCCTGTGTACTTCAGATGAGTTTAGCATCTGCTAGCATCTGAATCAGGGAGCAAGAATGCTCCAGAAGCAGCTCCTGTGCTGAAAATGGACTCAGGAAGAGCTCAGAAAGTCCTGGCACTTTGCTACTGGTTTGTGGGTTCAGCTGGATTATCCCAACTGGAACATGCTGGGACTGTACTAGAAGGCCAGGGAGCATGGTATTGCATTCAAATAAGCCTGTTCTGCATTTATGTACCTTTTCAGCAATTATCTTTATTCATTTACCTATCTTTATTCATTTGCATTTGCTCCTTTTATTAAAGTTCTTGCAAAGCTCTGGTAGAAGGAGGAAGGATTAGATTTTTTGTTCTCTGGCTGGTGTGAATTCATGCCCACACAAATTCCCACTTTGGCCTAGAGGGCTCTGACTTTTAGCCACGAGGTGGGGTGAGCGGCTAAATTCCTGATCTGAGCATGTGCAAGCAAATGCAAAGCAGACCACCATGTAGTCAGGTTTTGACAAGCCAAATCACTGGAAAAAATTCCTTTTCAGCTTCAACATTTGGTACTCAATATGTAGAAATGTGCAACCTTAAACCCAAAGTTTCCAAAACAAATGCACACAGGGCATGTGAATAATGCAAAATACAGCAAATGCACGGCGCAGGGAAGCAGCTGTGCCCAGCAGCGTGAGCCGGAGCCTGAAGTTGCCCTGCCTGCGCGCCCCGCTCCCGCGCAGCCCCGGGGGGGTTGCACTGAGCACAGCGCGCAGCGGGGACGCAGGGCATTGCACAAACAGGCCTCTCACTTCAGACCTCTCCCTGCTCAGCCTTGCACGGTGTCCTGCCTTCGGGGAGGAACCGCAGAAAAAAAACAGGCTCAGACCATTTCAGTAGTGAAATAGTTACCTCGACTGGCTTCCTCAGTAACTCTTGGAAAGTCCCTGAAATGACGTTTCTAACCTAACAATTAAAACGGGTTTAATTATAGAGAGGTTCAGAGCCCTGGGAACAAGCACCATCTACAGAGTAAGTAAACAACTGCAGAAAATAATAGACTGGTCTTTCTGCTGGTTACTGCGCACTTCGGGCCAAACAAAAAAAAAGAAAAAAAAACTAGAAAGAGAAGGAAATTCGAGGAACCCGATTGCTCTCCTTAAATAAATAATAATAATAATAAAGTAATCTGGAATAGCTGGAGCCTGTGGGCGTTTCTCTGGGTTGGTTATTTTGGCTGTTCTTGAAGAGTGAAGGAGGGGAAAAAGATCAGCCGCCAGTTCAAAGTCCAGATCCTGAGACTCTAAAGCAAACAGAGGAGGAAGTGGACCATTTGTTTTAAGTTTTCGGTGCACTCGCCCTTCAAGGTTTTCACTCTGCAGCCCAAAGCACGGGTTTCGTTTCTGCCGTCCAAGTTGGAGCAAGGGGAGGAGGAAGAGTCTGCGGTGCTGTAGCAGAGCTGGGGAAGGGGCCCCTCCGGACCAGATGCCGTTGCGCGCCCTGAGACCCGCTAAAGTTAGGGCGAGCGTTGCTGGAGCGAGGGCTGGAGGCTCAGGCACAGATTTCACACTGAGGCACCCCGATACTGAAAAGCCTTGAAGCATTTTACATTTTCTACATAGATACTGCCCCCCCTGCCGTATCAGTATCACTGAATCGTACGTTGCCTACTAAAACCTGGAACAGATTACTTGCTCAGAAATGCTACTTTTTCAGTTTTACCATTTTGAGTTCTGGGGACTGGAAGAAGAGTAGATGGGGAGAAAAGGCAGAATGTATCAAGCACCCTTTTATGGGGCAAAAACATATTTTAATGATTTAAATTGAAGTGGATGTGAGTTATTTTCTCTTGCAGAGCCTGCCAGGTTTCAATAAAAATTGGAAAAAAGTAGTAAGGCTCAGGGGTGGCGATGTGAATCAACACGAAGACATTCAGCTTGCAAAAACGCAAGGACGGCAGCTGCGTTGAAAATGGATTCAATCAATTTAAATCAAAGTAGACAAATCCAAGCTAGCCTGAACTGGAAATAAGTCCTGAGAGTTGTGAAACACGATGCACAGCTCAGCTGCAGCCCTTGCTGCTCCAGCGGCTCGGGTGTAAACAGTTTGTATGTGCTCTGGGGTTTTATTTTACGGGGGTGAAATACAAATGCCTCTGAAAAACGTATCGGGGAGGTGAGAGACTTGCACGGATTCCTGCTCCGACCCCGGGCTTTCTACAGAAACGTGCTCGCAATTAGGTGACCTAATTATACGGCAGTGGAAAACGCAGGCAGCGCGCGCGGTTGCATAACAGGGCCGGCGCTGGGGGAAGGAACGCGCGCGGGCGCGGAGCGCGCGTGGAAACGCAACGCAACGCGGCGCAAACAAGCGGCTTTGTGCGCGCGGAGCGGCGCGGACACACACACACACACACACACACTCACTCACTCACTCACTCACTCACTCCTCCAGCCACGGGGGGCAGGGAAGAAAATACAGCGCAGCTCCGCGGGTGTTTTCAGAAGCGGCTGAGCTGGGTTTTTTATTTCTTCTTTTTCTTTTTCTTTTTCTTTTTCTTTTTCTTTTTCTTTTTTTTTTTTTCCTTTTTCCCCCTCTCTTTACCCCCCGCCCCTTCTTCCTCCTGAAAGTTTTTCTGGGCCTGCCCGCCCGGGTGATTCAGCCGCGGTGTCAATCACCCTGCCCTCCTCCTCCTCCTCCCCTTCCTCCCGCCGCCAGCTCCGCCTCCCGGGGCGTAAGTCCGAAACTTTATAAGTTGAGCTTTTAGCCCAAGTCTGCTGGAAAGAGGGGGAGCGGCGGGCGGGCGGGCGGGCGCGCTGGTGCCGCGGGGGAAGGACTCCGAGCCCGGGCGCTGGAGGCTGTGCCTTCCTTACACTGTGATTCATTTTATTTTTGTATTATTACCGCACCCGCTCTTCCCTCCCCCCCACCGCCACCCGTGCTCTCCGAAGATGTCCACAGCCCTGGTGTCGCCGACCATCTTCGACCTGAGCGAAGTTATATGCAAGGTAAACACGGCCACTGCGCTGCTCCCTCTCTTTTTTTCCCCCTCTTTCTTTTTTTTTCTTGGTGAAGTTGGGGCGCTGCGGGGTTGTTTCCTACCGGGCGAGCGCGGCGGCGGCGGCGAGCGGGGCCGGGCGCGCCCGCGCCCCACGCGGGACGCGGCGGCGGGACGCGGGCTGCAGCAGCGCTCTCCCACGGCCCCGCTCCGGCTTTCCGCGTTATTATCACTAACCCCCCCCACCCCGCGTGAGAGCGCTGCGTGCGCGGGCAGGGCCGGAGGCACCCGCGGCGCTGGGGCAGCGCGGAGCCGCCGCTGCGCTCGCCCCGGTGCCGGCACGCCGAGCCGAGCCGGGCCGGGCCGGGCTCGGCCTCCCGCCCCGGGAGGGGGCCGCTGGCGGGGGCGGCGGAGGTGGCGCCGCTGACGGCATCCTGCTTTCCTCCTGCAGAGCAACAAGATGTTGAATTACAGCCCCTCGGGGGTCGGAGGGTGCCTGCTGGACAGGAAGGCGGTGGGCACCCCGGCCGGCGGGGGCTTCCCTAGGCGGCACTCTGTCACCCTGCCCAACTCCAAGTTCCACCAGAACCAGCTCCTCAGCAGCCTCAAAGGGGAGCCCGCGCCCATGCTGGGCCCCCGCGAAAGCCGCTTCCGGGACCGCTCCTTCTCCGAGGGCGGCGAGCGCCTGCTGCAGCAGAAGCAGCCCGGCGGACAGGTCAACTCCAGCCGCTACAAGACGGAGCTGTGCCGCCCCTTCGAGGAGAACGGTGCCTGCAAGTACGGCGACAAGTGCCAGTTCGCCCACGGCATCCACGAGCTGCGCAGCCTCACCCGCCACCCCAAGTACAAGACCGAGCTCTGCCGCACTTTCCACACCATCGGCTTCTGCCCCTACGGGCCGCGCTGCCACTTCATCCACAACGCGGAGGAGCGCCGCGCCGTGGCGGGGGGCCGGGAGCCCGCCGTCCCCGACCGACCCCGTCTCCAGCACAGCTTCAGCTTCGCCGGCTTCCCCAGCACTGCTGCCAGCGGGCTGCTGGACAGCCCCACTTCCATCACCCCGCCGCCCATGCTGAGCGCCGACGACCTGCTGGGCTCCCCCACCTTGCCTGACTGCGCCAGCAACCCCTTCACCTTCTCCAGCCAGGAGCTGGTCAGTCTCTTCGCCCCCAGCATGGGGGTGCAGGTGCCCAGCGGGGGCTCGCCCACTGCGTTCTTGTTCAGGCCCATGTCCGAGTCCCCCAACATGTTTGACTCGCCGCCCAGTCCTCAGGACTCCCTCTCCGACCAGGAGGGCTATCTGAGCAGCTCCAGCAGCAGCCACAGCGGCTC
Organism: Rhea pennata; assembly: GCF_028389875.1. Classification (NCBI taxonomy): domain Eukaryota; kingdom Metazoa; phylum Chordata; class Aves; order Rheiformes; family Rheidae; genus Rhea; species Rhea pennata. The sequence continues at coordinate 12,408,257 of NC_084667.1, read as the reverse complement.
GGATTCGCCCGTCCTGGACACCTCAAGGCGTCTTCCCATCTTCAGCAGACTCTCCATCTCCGACGACTAATTTGGGGTTTCCTCCTGCTCCTCCCCACCTCTATTACAATGTTAAGCTGAACTCCCCCACCCCGCTCCCCAGTCCGAGCTGGATGTTAACCTGTCCACCTGCCTGTCGTAGACCCACTGGCTTAAACCTTAAGTGCCAAATTACGATGAAAAGCAATAACGTTTACAAAATTAGTGCCTTTAACGCTTTCACTGTGACTGTATTTACCTCTCCAGCTGCAGAGGGCACCAGCAGCTCTATGCACTTCCAGATGTGCAGGAAATGTCCGGATCCAGCTCCCTCCACTGGCCACGTACTGCATCGCCCTCTCCCAGTCCCTTCCCGACTGGCCAGTTTCCGCTAGGCTTCAGGCATGTGGACAACTGTTAACATCCAGTTCTCTCTCTCCCCCCACCCCTTAAAGACTAATCTTGCCTGGATCCGCTCAGGTCTGCAGGAAGAGAAACTGAGAACGGACAAAGATTGTAACATGAGTGGGACTTTGACTGGGAGGGGAAAAAAAAAAAGTGAAAACAAAAATCAGATGGACTATGAGAGACGTGATTTTGGTGCTAAAAGTTCCCCGTGTGTTCATGTGACATCTTAAAACAAATAAAGAAATAGAGGGGGTGGGGCCGACGGAAGTCATTCCACACACAAGTTCGTGTAAACAAAGTTCCAGTAGACATAGCTTTAATGGTTTTGCTCTAGAGTACTTTAGACCTATCTTAGAGCACTCACGCCAAGCTTTTTATTATTTTTTTTTTCTGGGTTTTTAATTTTGTATAACTTTTCAGAAATTGGAGAGCAAATTTTGCTTGTCACTGCACAACAATATAAAAAAAGCTTATTTAACTTATCAAAACGTATTTATTGCCGAAACCTATGCTTTTTTGTTAATTTTGTTCATATTTATCGGGATGATGAATCCATAGAATATATTCTTTTATGTTTAAATTATGATCTTCCATATTAATCTTAAGATTGTGAAGTGTCTTTTTTCCTTTTTTCCCCACAGTTTAATATATTATACTACAATGACATTTTTTGTAACTTTACACTTTTTGGTTATTTTATTTTAAAAAATGAAAAATTAATTTAAAAAAATGCAAAAACTGTGTTTGGATTATTTATTTTAGAATTCCCCCCCCCTTTTTTTTGTGTTGGACTGCAAATTGAGTTAATGTGCTTCTTTGCCTTTCCTCTTCTCCTCCTCTTCCCCCTCTCCCTGGGTCCTGCATACCTGGGCTTTAGAATGTAAATACCTGAGCTCTGTTGTGCGACAGTTTGGAAGGAAGACATTTTTACTTCCTCTTTTATATAAATTCTTCAAGGAGAAAAGCCTTTGGCTCAAAGTGCCTATCTGAAGACATTCCAAATACAGTTTGTCTTTGCATTTCTGTATTCCAAGTTTGGAGTTTTCCTTGCTGAGGTGAACGGGACTGGCACAAAGAGAATAATGAATGTAATTTTTTTTCCCCCCTGTTACTGTTCACTACATTGCTTTTTCTTCCTCTCTGTGTGAGTTTATTTAAAAGAGAATCTCTTTTGTAACGACTGTTTGCAGTTTAAAATCAATAAACCCCAAGTTTTTTCAAGAAACTGACAGTGAAGCTGGTTTTAATTGCGAAAATCGAGGTGCTGGTTTTAGATAACCACTCAAATGCAGGTGATCTCTTCCTTTTGACCCCTGAGATGCCCACTGAGTGCTCTGGCACCCACCATCCCTCCTCACTGATCCAGCCAGTTAGCTCCGTGTCATCCTGAGGTGACTTCCCACCATGGGCTCTAACCCTGTCTGTCTCTTACTGGAGTCTTCTGATCTCGAGTTGTTCCTGCGAGTTTCTGTCTGATCCTTATGGCCTGATTCTTAGTTTGGCTTTTGGTCCTGCTGTAGGGAACAGGCCCTTTCCCCTTGGGGGGAGCCTGTGCTGTACTTTGAGGGAGGCTCCTGTGGGCTGTTGAATTCGAGTGAATTTTCTAAATTTCAGGTCTGGCTTGTTAGTGATCCTGGTTGACTTTGTCAAAGTGGCTGTTCTGGTGTTTTACAAGGAAGAGAAATACGGACCTAAAGTCAAACCTCTAGGTATGCTTATCATCCTGCTATTGCAGTTGAGCCATCGTGCACCTTGATGTAACAGTGATCCCAGAAACTTCTGAAACCTGTGTTTTTGTTTAGGGATGCTTCTTTGCCAGTGCTGCTCATGCTGTAATTCTTGTGTTTTCCCCTTCGAGCTCTCTTCTGGAGACAGCCTGGCACTCTTCATCTGAACCTGCTCCAGCTCTCTTCCAGATCAGGGGGGGAATATTGCTGCTGAACCACTGATCATCCAGTTGCCTTGACATGCCTCTACATTAAGGAGAGACATTTCCTAATTTATACTGGAAAAGTTCCAGCCAAACAAAAGCTTCAGGATACCCCAGGGCTTACACCGATGTACCTTCTCTGCTGTTGGCTTTCTGCAACTTGCTTTCTTGCATGGTCTGGCATTAAAAGAGTTAGGTGGAGGAAAGATGCTGGACAGGAGTGTGGCTGGTTGAAGTTGGTTCCTGTAAGCGGTATAAAAGCTGCGTGTGGAGTTTGCTGGCAGATGCTCACGTAACTGGCACACAGGATGTTCTGCATGCTGGTGCCTGAGAGAAGAGCCTCAAGCACAGTCCTGGTCCTTCAAATACCTTCTGCTGACAGGAGCGCTGCCCCTGTGTTCAAAAGCGGTGAGGCCTTGCCTGTGAGAGAAGTTCCTACCTGGAAGACCTGCACCCAGCTGCAGAAAGTGCCCGAGCCTGTCTCCTCACCGCTTGCTGGAAGAGTAGCTGTCTAGCCCCTGAAGAGCGAGGCCTATCTGATCTGGAGAGGATCCCAAACCCATTGCAGGGGGTGTACATGGAGCTTGAAACTGTTTGCTTCCTCTTTGGACTTTCTGCACAGCTCTTCAAACAAATGTGCTTTGCCCAGTTAATAATTGATGAAGAAAATAGTTGTATTAGTTGCATGGTGCTATTGGTATGACAAACAACTGGGAAGCTGTGGTAAAAGCAGCTCGTCACTCACACTGCTTGTGTGCTTCTCTTGTCATTCTGGTGCACTAGCTCTGGGAGGCCAGCAGCATTCTTCTTCTGTGAGTTTATTAATGCTAAATACTCTATCACTGGGTATTTTGCTGTGTGAAACTAACCTTGAGCTAGGTCACACAGGGGCTAGAGAATACCAGAATAGGCAGCAACAGAAGTTTACTTTGTGAAACAACTTTAAAGACGGACAGAGAGAGACACAGAGAGAGCACACACAAGAGCCTCCAGCAATGTGGAGATTTACCTGATCTGATACCACTGACTTCCACTGTAGTTTGGATATATGGCAGAAGCTAGTCTAGTGGGGCTTCTGCTTCCTCCAAACTTCAGTGAATGAGTTGTCTGTGCTGTTGTTTGTAGCTTTATCGTCTGTCTTCCCTAGCAGCTGGCCAGGTGTTGTTAATATCCAAGCCAAGGCTCAGGAGAATAAACGGGCATTCCTGGAAGGACGGTTTTGAGGTACATGCTCCTGTGACTTAGGGGCTCTTCCATGCTCTGGCTCATTCTTGGGACTTTCAGAGTACTGAGGAAGAAAGAGCAGGCCTGTATGCTGGCACAGTTGCTCCTGATGTGCCCAGTGTCTCGGGGCAGAGTGAAGCACCTGCAGGGATGAGATACCTGTTGGACTGCAGAGCACGCCTCAGTGCACTTTTCAGGTTGCTGTTCTGGCTCTTACTGTGGGGCAGGGGACAGCTGCAGTGGCTCTTGCTGCTCCTCGTGTACTACTGGTTGCAGCGATGGTTGCTTGCCATGTCCTCCTCATAAGAAGGTTGGATCCATGCCTTCAGGCTGCAGGCATTAGATGTTACTTGCATTTTTGTCTTTGAAGTCAGAGGACTCTAGTGCTATCCACCTTCAACACTTCTAGCTGTCTATGGGAATTACAGCCAGTATGTCCAGCTGTCTATGCCAGTTGCCTCTCTGGAAAGACTAACGTAATGACATTGATCTGCAGAACTCCAAGTGGCTCAGATCCCACATTGGTATCTTCCTCATTCCTTTCTAATTTCTGCAAGAGTTGTAGGTGTCCAAGTGACTGTACCATCTACCGCCTTGGTACAGAGCAGGTGTGGCTTCTGTACTGAGGCATCTTTAGCACAGCACTGCTTTCTTGCCCTCTTGGGCAAGGCAGTTGGGGGCTGTGGGGAAAAATGGTCTCCTTATTTCCCAAACTTTTCTGTGGAAAAGACATGCAAAGTGAACTAGGGTTCTGTTGTTGTTTTTAAGGAAAATGAGAACAGACTGTCTTTATTTTTACTTTTACTTTAGTTTGGGCCAGCCTTTGCTTAAAGCCATATGGACATAGGCATGGTGTCCCAGAATTGCAAGTACCAAAAAAAAAAAAAAAAAAAAAAAAAAAAAAGGTAAAAAAATACTCAAGGTTCCTGGCCCTGACTCTATTTTGCCCTATCAGCATAGTCATGAGATTGGGAGGCTGAGAGAAAAAGAACTCAGGAGGTTTGAAAACAATAGCAATAAATCTGGAAGACAGGTAAAAGCTGGCCTCAATTTTCTCCCTTTGGTCTGGGAATGGGACTTGGAGCTGCTGTCGCGAATCACCTGGGGACACCAGGCTCTGCAGGGCCTTGCAAAGCAGAGAGGTCATGACAACACAACGGGAAGTGAAGAGGTCACTGTGAGGGAGATGGGGAGCAGGGGAAGAGGTGCAGTTAAGTCTCCACAGCATTCAGTTAGCAAGGGTGAGAGAGAAGTCAAGCTGCCTTGAGCCTGAAGACTTCTTAACTAATGGAAGTTGGATGCAAGAACTCTAATGAACTGCATCTCCCCAGTGTGGCTCAGGAGCAGCAGCGCTGGGAGCAGGTCTGGCTAATGTAGCCTGCTGGGTATTATCTGATGACTATGCTCAAGGATATGAGTATTACGATGCAGTAATACATGAGAAAACCACAGCATGCCCTTCACACCTGCTAATTGCTACAATTTGTGTGGCCAGTGCTGGGAAAATCTGGCATGGGCTTGAGTCTATAGAAAGAGGATTTGGGAGGCTGCAAAGGAAGAAGGTGCAATGGGCAGCGTATGAACAGAGGAGGCTTCTGACTCCAGTGCTACAGATGCGCTGCAGAAGATAGAGGTTGCAGATACGTGCAGAGATGGCACTGACTTGACAGCATGATGCTGATAACCATGGGGGAGGAATGTGGGCTGGTACTGCAGGGAGGCTCCTCATGCCCCTTGTAATGGGGGCTGTGGAAAGAAAAACATAAACACATATGGTTTTGTGTGCCACGATGCTGGGGGGTTAGTTACTGTGCAGGGAGGTGCTGAGATGTTTGGCCGAGTGCTCTGGTGATAGGCAAAAGTGCAGTGAGTGAAATGAAAATGGGTAAAAATAACTTACCTGGGCTCCAAAGAAGAGGGGTCGGGAAGAGCCCACACCAGAAGCAGGCTGAGTGGTAATAGCAGAGCCATGAACAGGAGGAAAACAGCAAAACTAGCACTAAATGGAAGCTTAACTGGGAGAAGGGGGTAGCACCAGACGCAGAGGGTCTCTTGAGGCTAGGAGATGGCAGGAGGCGCAGCCACCGTTCCCTGTTTCCTCCAGAGTTGGGACCGCAAGGAAGGACCACGGGACTGTGCTTGGCAGGGAGGCTGGTGGGAAATGGTGGAACTGCCCTCCGGGCTGGGGGCCAGCTCGGCCCAAAATATTAGAAGCTGATTCTGCCTGGTGATGTAAAATGTCCTTCGTCTGGAGACTCTCTGGCCCGTCAAGCAATGCCTGTTCCTCACAAAGCCCAAGCTTATTCCCTAGAATACTTCCAACGAAAAAAAGTTCCTCTAAGTCACCCTAAACCAATACCTGCTGTGACTAAGCCCTGTGGGCAGCTCGGCAGCTGATTTATATCCTCCCCCTCCAAACTGAAGGGGTTAGAGTGGAAACAGACGCCGCGTTAAACATAGCCGAGGGCACCGAGCAGCGCAGCTCTGCAATAAAGCGGGGAGGAAGCGGGGCTGTGGGGCGGCTGCTGCCAGGCATGACGCGGTTTCTTGTTTCCTCGTAGGCAGAACAGAACTCCTTTTGGCTGGTGCAGCTTTATGGGCTCGGCTGAGTTTATTATACTGCGAATGTTTTGAATTCCACATCTTAATTTCCAGAGAGGTTTTTCTTAACTTTTGCTTTTTTTTTTTTTTTTCCTGGTTTTGATTTTTTTTATTACCACTGCCTTAACCTCTCCTTTTCAGCTGGGTTTCAGTCAGAACTGCCATTTTTTTGAGCAAACAAGAGGACTGGAGTTCTCCCTGCCTGCGCGCCAGCTGCAAATTAATCCTTTTTCGTAGTTTCATTTTATGTCCACCCACCATCCCTGCCACATTAACTTAGTCGACACATGGAAGTGACATTTTTCCATGCAAGTTCCGCTGGGTTGTAAGGCTGTGTGTAACACGCGAGTGCCAACTCCAGGGTCGACTTGCACCTCTGGGTGGAAGGAAGTTTTCCCCGTCCCCCCACATACAGAGCAGTTGTCAGTGTTATGTGAAAAGCGCAACTGGAGCTGGTGGAAACATTTCAGCATTCATCGTTCCTGTGTTTAAAGTCCTGCCACACCGGTCTGGCAGAGGCAAAGCCATAGGTTTGGTATGTTCGGAGCGCCTCCGGGGCTATGAGGCCACCGTTTGGCAAAGGAGCCGGCTGGACGTTTTTCAGTGTAGTCATTCTGGCTTTCTGGGGTTTATCTCTTTCCTGGAGAGGCTGGGAAGTGCAAGAAATGAAGATGCTGACAAAGATAGGTAGAGCCTGTTTGGCCCATGTAGTAAATATGCTGGGTACTTCTGTGTGATTCCTTTCTTGTGCAGGTCTGGGAGGACTTTACAGATATTTTGGCCACTTGGCAAATACAGCCTTACCTATTCCATAGATTAGAAAAGCCCTGAGACACGCAGCTGTTTTAAGTGAAGGGACTCATCTGGGAGTGGCACAGTATCAGAGGAAGAGCTGCAAAAATAATTTAGGACTCCTGATACTTTTTCTCCCATCTTAGTCTCCAGGCAACAGCAAATATTTCTCCTGAATGCTCTGGATGAGCAGATGCCAATGTTGATTCACAGGAAAAGGATGTAGCCTCGCAGGCCATAGAAATGTTGTTTGGGATGGTAGCCGCAGCCCCTAAGGAGATATTAGGCTATATGGAACAAATGCCAGCAAAGCTATTTCTTGAAGCTCTTGCTGTGTTTGCTGAAAAGGGATTTCTCGAGCAGTCATATGTGGGAGCCACCACTGTTTACCTTGCTTATAGCTAAAGGGAGAGAACATACTGTGTTTCACAACTCTTGTTCTGATCCTGCAAGGACTTTAGAGCTGGGAAGGTCCTGGCTGTGCTGAGGCATTACAGTCACGAGAAATGGGAAAGGTCATGTCCAAGGCCAACATGGGAGTGTAAAAGGTGCACTTTTGCTTGGTAAAGGGACTATACTGAAAATGTCCAGAAAGGTTCCCTGCTCATTTTCCCTCAGCCTCAGATTTTGTATGCTAGGTTCACAAATAAATCCATTTCCCCATGATTAGACTTACAAATTTATCCTGGGATTGAAAAGCTAAGAACACATCTGATTCACCCTCTCTTGAGGGTGCATAGCCAAAAGATAATAGGGGAACTACAGAAAATTATTTTCCTCTAAATGTAATAATATGGCTTTGGATTCATAGACTGAATCTGCTGACCAAGACATTTTCCTTCTTTTGGCAGTTTTCTGACCAGAAAAACACTTTTTAATGTGGATGAAAATATAACTGGAAATGTTTTCAAATGATTTGAAATTTTGTTTCAAAAACAAACAGTTTGTAGGGGCTTGAAGGCAGGCAGCTGGAGGAAGCCGGCAGTCTTGTGACGGAGGCTGGAGGCAGAAGGCCTGTGGGGTTATCAGTGTATCGTCCAGGTTGGCAGGGATTTCTAGTGAGTCAGCTAGACCTTCCCTCCTAACCATGATAGGATTGATTTCATTATCCCCAAACCACCTCTCAGACACAGATAGTTGTCTAGCGTTAGCCTTGAATGTCTCCAGCGTTGGTGCTTCCACGGCGGTCCTTTGTCAGGGTGTTTCACTGCACAGCTATTCTAGCCTCTCCATATTTAGCCTAATATTTAACCTGAACATCTCCCGCAGAGGTTTAAGGCCAGTATCTTCTGGTCCTGTCGCCTTTGGCTAACCAGAGTGGAGCCACCTTCTAGATGAAGCCCCTGCAAAACAACAGTTTTATCTGTCGGGTTTCCAGCCAACTGCACTGTTCACCAGCCTTTTCCCAGGGCATCTTCTTTTCCAAAACTTTCCACTGCTTTCTTCTAAACCCACCCTGTAATTTCATTTTCAGCTGATTTTGCTCTCCCTGATTCTGTTCTGCCTGTGATTTTTGTGGAGGCAAAGCCAATCTTTCTGGCCTAATCTGTGATGAGAAAAGGAGAAAAGAACCATATCCAATTATATTAGTTCTTCTAGATATACTAGGGATGTGTGACCTTTTGTCACAGCATCGTACTGTGGACTATTTCCATCTCTTCCCTCCTCAGGGGTCTGACCCTTCTCTCAAGGCGCCTGCATTGCTGGCTCCCCTCACACGGCCTGGCTGTGATGGCTATTTCTTCAGAATTTACCCCTACTAGGTTGCATGCATGACTATCTAATCCTGATTTTAGTGCTGTGCTCCAGGGCACCTGGGACCCTGCCGAGCAGTTGCCCCACCGTCAGTCTGGGTGCTCCACTGGGGTGCCCACCAGCAAGTTCAGAGGAGGCCATGCTCCTGCCCTATCACACTCCTGAAGGAGAGACACTCGTTCTTGTCCTCAGGGACCATAAGCTTTGAAACACGCGTTGGTTTGGTTCCACTTATCATTATCTTGGGTTGCCTAAATTACAGCGCTTGAACAGTGGTCATAAAATTACCTGACTTTAAAAAAAAGTGGCTGCAGAATTTGGCCCTGTGACCTCACTGAGCAGCTCACTTCCAACGGGCAACCATATAGTACGTAAAGAAATGGTCTCTTTTGATTCATCACAAATATTTGTCTCCCTTTTATATCAGCAACTGTCTTGCTTAATTTCCTAGAGCTGGTCAGTATAGGAAAGTACAGAAAATCTTTCACTGTGTGCTTCACAGTTCTGCTTAACTCTGTCACGCCTTTGCATTTAAATCATCCAGCCTGCCTCACAACCTACCACCACTTCGCTAGCATTTCAAAGTGAAGTTCTGCCCTGAAAATTAGGCTCCTTAAAAAAGCAGTAGTGGTCCTTTTTCAGGGACATTGGATCACATCTGGGTGCGTTGCAAGTAAAATCGTTTTTCAAACATCTATCTTGTCTGGGAGTTGAAAGGCAGGCTAGCTATTTTTTGACGAATCAGTTTTGACCTGGCATTCAGCAACAAGAACCTGGCCTCAAATTGTGGTAAAGAAACAGGCCAAATTAGATGTCTAATTTATCCAAAGAGAGAAGCAATAAAAGCTTATTTTAGTCAGTAAAAATGGCTGCTATGAATCTAAATATCCATAATGAGCAGGTGAGCTGGATAATCCACAGTATCGAATAGACACTTTTCCAGCAGTGGTACCTACACTTTATTCTCATCATCAAGTTTGATCAGATTGTTTAGGCTCTTGTGTCCTTCTATTGCTGACTCTAAGAGGGAGCTGTAACCTGTAATTCTGTTTCCTATCATGTCACTGGTTCATTATCCATATGAACATTGCCCTTTGGCTGGCGTTATTTATTCCTTCTTTCAATTTTTATAAGAGGCCTTATCAAAATCGGTTTGAAAATATGGATGACCCACAGTATACTTATTAGGTCACCTTTATCTGTTCTTTCACTATTTTTTTCTAATTCAATGTGTGACTGTGTCGTCACATGTCACATGCAGCATGATTAGCAATTAAAACCACTTAGGCTGATAAAACTTTAACCCTGCATCCCACAAGCAATTAAGACTTGAACACCATAGGAAAACGCATGGAGGGAGTGAAGTGTAGGACAGAGGTGAGTGAAGTCAGAGGGCATGAGATGGGGTTGTCTGGTTCAGACACAAAGTGCATTTAATGCTTTCTCTGCAGCAGCACAGGCATGAGATGAGATGGGTTTCAAAAGGTGTGACTCATCCTGCTAGCAAACTCATCTAATTACAGACAGCAACCTGGTCTAACTGCTTTTCAGTAGAGCTTAACTCAGCAGGCACCTAACAGCATTATGTGCAGCTCTGCTGGGGTTTAAAGATCCCTCATTACCCCACTCCAGGCACCTCGGCCTGCTCAGAAATGTCTGTTTCGGGAGGATGGTTGCCTCTGTCTCACCTCAAGCTCAGCTGAGCCTCAGATTTAAACAGATTGCCAGTGTGCTCCTGATGAAGCCTGAGAAGTCATGAGTGCTCAGACTATTTCCTCTAAGGTCATCTTGTGGTTACGGGTATCACACACTGGTTTGTAAGAACGGTTAGATTACCTGTCCTGCAAAGGGGAGACCAAAGATCAGCCAGAAACTTGCACAGGCTCAGGAAGCTGTGGCACCTTCCCTGCCACAGTGTGCTCTCCTCCCTTGCTGAAACTCGGCTGCTCACATGGCCATATGGGGCACGAAGAGTCACCTGGCCAGATAGATAGCAGTCAAAGGGAGCAGCGCTGGTTTTTAATCTGTCTGTGGTCTGCTGGGAACTTGTGTGTACCGTAGGAGCTGGGTCCTGCCTGCTGCCCTCTGGGGCTTGCAGTTCTTGCATGGCCACCTGCGTGATGACCTACATACATCAGCTGCAAGTGCCTCTGAGAAAGTCCCTGAAGATAACTACTGGGTCTAGGAACTCTCCTGAAAGGTGGGGAAAGTGGCTCCTTGTCTCTTCAAGCCAGAGACTTTATAATCCAAGGTCTCCTATTTCTTTGGTTGGTGCTCCAACCTTTAGGCTGTCATGTCAAAAGACTCTATCTTCATTTTCCAAAGGACAGAGGCCCTGTTTCCAGACTTTCTTCCAAAATGGGTGAAGTGGCCTCAGGGAGCCTCTAGCCCTACTGTTTGACCTTCTTTTTCTTACAAAGTCAGTGGAGAAGCACTTGCTTACTTTCTACTGGTCTCGAAAGACAGCTGCAACACCTCGCTCTTCTGACTTCATAGGAGACTGAGGCATTTAGTTTAATGGGACTGGTTTGAGCTCTGGAACTGGGCAAGGCCGTTCCTGCAAGAGAAGAGCAGGGTCCCGTGCCAGCTCGCTGCCGAGCACGCTGCAGAGCCATCCAATTGGCAGGAAGTTGCTGGCTTCCTGTAGAGGAGAAAAGTCCCCTTCCCCCCCAGCCCTGTGCTCATCGTGAACCCCTGTGAGATGCTGAACGGAGGCAGCTCGCCTTAGTCATCCTACTACAGAGATTGTTTTCAGAAAGGAGGTTCGTGGGGGTGCAGCTGGGGCTGAGCAAACGGTGTCCCTGCTTTGAGGCTAATTTAAACCACTGTTGTTAACCGCAGAAGAAGCCACCCAGATCAGCCTGTGTGTGTGCCAGAGTCCAGGCATGTCTGCGCTGGATTTCCCGAGGAATAGCCTGCTCCACAGTGGCTGCGCAAGTGCAAGGCGGGAATGTTTCCCTGGGTGGCTTCCTGAGCTCCTGCAACACACGCCAGCATCTCTTCCTGGTAGCTTCCTCCTCCTCTGTCCAGCCCTGTTCTGCACTGCACTGAGCACCCATTCCCAGCCTCTGCAGGGCAAAAGTTGCTGTCAGCAGTGGTGGTATCAGTCATTTCCATTGGCAGCTCCCATTCCTGTGGGAAGATGGACACCTTCCCCGTTCAGCCTCAAGTGGCCTGTGTACAGCTCCCTGGTAGGTCTCTTCTTGACTCACCAGTTTGGTTCTCTGAATACACAAGATACTTGTCTCTTGGTATTGTAGCTCATCGGCTTTACTGAAAGTCAAAGACTGGCTGGAGCACTTGATGAGGCAAACTGGAAGCCCATCCAGCTCTTCCAGCCTGCTGAAATAAGGAGCTCTACTCCTGAATGATGTTTTCCTCTGGCTCTGCCTCCCCCATTCTTTGCATATCTAGGACCTCATATTCTTCATGTGCTAAAAAGCTTGTAATCAGTTACTTTCTAAAATGGTTGAAGAAGTTCAAAGGGCATCATGAGTTCATGTCCTTTGGGGGAAGGAAAAAAACAATGCTCTTGTATTGCTGCAAGTACTATCCAACCCCACTTCCTCTCCTTCTCACTGCTTTTCACAAGGCCTCACAAGAAGTTTAGCAGGTGGAGAGGGCTCTGGGCTTGTCGGTGTTTGAGAGACAGCACAAAAGATGGCTTTGTCAGGGCAGCATTTTGCTGCCACATTAACAGTTGCTCTTTTCACACAGGTGCTATACTTTCCTACTGGGTCCTAGAAGATTTATTTAGGAAGTGAAACGGACTGTTTATTCATTAGCATTTGTAGAAATGTTGTCAAATGAAACCATATTACTGAATGATAGACAATAGAGTTCAAGATGATAATTTGTATAATCAGAATTTTGAAAAATAACATTTTCCCCCTTTATTTCCAGTGGATAGAGATTAACTGTGAAAAGGCCAGAGCTGGCAGAAGCATGGATTACTTTTTGCTTTTTGCACATCTGTTCTGAGTGCCACTAGTCCCACTGCTAGGACTAGGACTGCCATTATTCTTCTCCACATCTGATGGTGAGGAGTGACCAGGGAGTCAAGTCTGTCTAGTTTCCCTGCTCAGTCTGAGTGAAATATAAAAAGTAAATAAGAAAGATGAATGCCAAAAAAGTAAAATCCAGTCCAGCTCCAGGTAAAGGCAATGTACAAACCTATTTTCAGTGCCCTCTAATTCAAAGAACTGGTCCTGAACTGTTATCATTCAGTCTGCCAGTAAATCAAACTCAGCCTTAAATATTCAATATGAAGTTGAGGAAGAGAAGAGCAAACTGCAGTGCAGAACTGAGCATCTGAAAAGAGTGGAGGACAGTGCTGGCGAAAGCTGGAGTCTTCAAAACCAGCCAAGGGCCTCTGGCTCTAGGACTGGGCTGTGTATTGAGTGACTTGTGTTAGCAGAAGATTTTAAGGGCCTCCCAATCACAGCATGGCAGGGCTAGAAGAGGGACCAGGGAAAAACCTAGTACAGAAATTGACTGTACTCTGTCTAGCTCTGAATAGCTGTTTCTCATCCTGCTTTTACCCGCTTCGTAAGCAGTTAAAAAAAAAAAAAAAAAAGAGTGAAATCAAGATCAGGAAAAGAATCAGAAAGTCCCAAACAAATATGTTTTTGATAGAGGAACTGGATTTTGAAACCCTTGCGATGTTGGGTGTTTCACCTTGTCAACAATCTGCTGTGTACTGAACATATGGGACAGTGGGGTGGAAATACTTATGAAGCAGAGACAGTTTTATCAAGGTATGGTACCAGGAAATGCACCGCTTTCTTGACTGCTTTATGCACGACACTATGGTTAAACCCAACAGCATGCCCCATCATAACATGTGCCTTATCAATCTCACTATCTGATGACAACAGCAACCCTCAGGAGACTAGACTGACATCATCCAAAACCTCAGTAGTTAAGGGCAGAGGCTGAAGTACGCAGCTCGGCTACGAGGAGCCGTGCTTTACTGTGTTGATCTGTTTGTACTGAACTTGCAGGCACTTTGCTAGAGGAGGAGGAATATAAAAACCTAGCTCAAATAGCTTTTTAAAAAAGTTTCTCATGGGGTATCATGCTGTTTATCAAATGTCTGCAGAAAGCAAAGGAGATTTTTTTGTCTTTAGCAAATAGCAAAGGTCTAATGCCAATTTTTTTGCAGGTTTTTTTTGGGGGGGTGGGGAGCAGGACTCAAATCAAAATATTTTCACAGCCTGGAGAAGGAGAGAAATGGTGCCACTAGTGATTTGGTATGAAGTCCCATTCCTGACTGACCCAGATTCAGGCATATTTGGCTCTGAGGTTTGGTTCAACCCATACGGGCGCTAGTTATCGATCTGAGTGGAGCTCTAAATTTCAAATTCCTAAGATTAGGGATGGGTGGTACGAGGTCACATTGCCAGTGTCTTTGGTTCCTGCCTGTTCACTGTGGCAAACCATGCTGGCTCTGGCCTCCTGGCCTCCTTTGTCTAGTTTAAGCTGAGGGAAATTTCTGCAGTCACAAATATGAGAAACGAATAAATAGAGCAAGCTTTTCTTGTGTAATATTCACCAGACTGCTCTGTTTTTAATTTGTTCTCCCTGTCCTGGGTTCTTCAAAACACCTTCTCTCATTTACGTCAGCATAGATTTACCACACCCCACTTATTCCAGACCTGGATAGCTCCATGGAAAAAGATTACCAGCCTTTCGGAGCTGCAGCTTTATGTCTCAAACAAAAGAAGATCATATGTGGCTGGATTCGTTTGTGAACTACCTCTGTATTTTATAGCACCTAGTACAAGTGAGCTTGGAGTTTGCTGTACTATTAAAATGCTCAAAAAACAGTAACTGCTTTTAGCTTTTTTTTTCTTTTTTTTTTTTTTTAATTGCAAGGCAAGCTTTCAGTGGGAGATGAAGCCAGATTTCGGTAATGAATGCATGCACTGCAGAGCAGCAAGAGGAGAGCCATTCAACACGTGGACGTTACCCAGCAGCTGAACCTGCTGGGCGCTCCCTCGGTTCAGCTCCAGCACCCACCTTCCCACGAGGCACCGCCGCTCTGGGCTGAGCCGCGCGGCGTGGTGGCCACAGCACCACCACGCACTGCCGTGCTGTGACACTGGCTGGGGGAGCACACCTTCCCCAGCTCTGCGCAGTGCTTGGGGGCCTTTTAGAGCCGTCCACGGTCGTTACGTGGATTCGGAGAACTGGAAAGCGTCCGTGGCAGTGGGGCTGGGGGAGGCACAGCTTCTGGCCACCTCCTCTCTCCCTTGCAGGGGATGGTTTCTGCAGCTGAGCTATGTGACACAGACTCTGGCCACTGTGACTGCACCATACCCCGTGGTCCTTCCTGCAAATCTGCCAGAACACAGTGAATCCACTGAGGAAATAGCTGAAAAGGCTGGTTCAAGCTGATGTCCTTGGTAATCACTGGTTTAATATTCTCCTTCTTTCCCCGCCAAATAGTTGCTCAGGACAAGAAGCACAGAGGGCTGGATTTCGTGTCACTTTTATGGCTGCATTCAGGCCACCATATGAGAGGACGCAGGAAAGTTGTCTGAGGCTCTCTGGCAAGAGAGGTGCCCTCCTTCCGTGACAATAATTCCATTCTCACTGTGCTGTCGCTGCAGTAATAAATAGCTGGTTTCTCATCATCCCATCAGCACTGCCTATCTGCCGCGGTGGTGTGGACAGTATGACTAACCAGCTGCTTCAGTGCTGTGTAAAGGTTTTGTTGTTGTCACAGTACGGCACATGCTAAGGGTACGTGCACAGGAACCTGACACGTCTGCTTTTTCCCTTCTCATGAATATAGATCTAACACAAAGACTAGCTGAAGTTTATCAAAAATTCCCACTATTTTCCCTCCAAATAAGGCTGAAACTTCAAGGAGAAGATGATCCGGATATTAACCATAGTTACCTTGGCCGGCTATAAATCTGTTCTGCTGCCAAAAGACGGGGTGGGGGGTTGAAAACTACCCCTAAAAATATACATATATATACTTGGTAAGTGAGAAAAATTGACTCAGTGAATGTTTGCCAAGGTAAGGGCAGGAATAAGACTGCCCCTTCAGGCAGACCATTAGAGAAATCCAGCTGTGTCACAGACCTGTGAAGGCCTCCTAGAGCAAGTGCAGGGTTTAAAGTATCTTTTGAGGCATACTGTTATTCTCTGTTTATTTGAACATATTTCTTGTTTTTTATGAATTCCAAGGAGCACTGAGAATACAATGTGTCAAAGGGGAAAAGCTTAGAGAAAAATTTGATTAGAAGATGGAATTAATTTTAAAAAGTCTGCACCTATAATACACTAAATTATTCCCCCTCTGAAGTGCACTTGGTTTTTTTCTCTGTCTGATGTATATATCTGTGACACATATCTAGCTCTGCTATATTGTTTGATTGCTAGTTTGGTTGATTTACTCACACTATTGCTAAAAATATTGTAAAAAAAAATAAATAATGATACAGTGGGAGGTGCTTGAGATAAGGATTTGGTAGGACACACAGATAGAGTTTTTCAGGTTTAGGGACAACTTCTGCTCTGCTTACCTGATGAGGAAAGGCCTTTGAATGGCTCTTGTGAAATATGTTGATGGTCTGAGTATCCACATCACAAGCTCCCCATGACAATTGCCACCAATTGACCACTTGTTGGCTGTCTCCACAGAGAAGCCTAGGAATGAATGAGTCATGGCAACTAATTCCCCTTTTAGCCTAGCTGCCTCTCCAGGTCATCTGAAGGAGAAGCACCAGCAACAGAAGAGGAAAGTTAGCACTGCTTTTTTTCACGCTGTGAAACACTGATCCAGCAAAGATCTTCCACTTCCATGAATGTCAAGGCAGCATTTTTCAAGAGCGTTACCTGAATAATGTTGTACTAAAAGGACAATCTCAAGTAAAGCGAGGCAACTTAGTTTGTGTGGATAATTGATTCTGTGCTATTTCAGGCCAAACAACAACAAAAGATGCATCACATTTGCAAATGGTTTTAGCAGAAACCACTCAAAAACATGGCCAGTGCAGTATTATCTAAATGCTGTTTTTCATTTTAAAATCATTTTAAGGCTGAGTTTGATTACATTTTAATCATTTCTAAATGAAACAAACCTCTTAGAAAAAAGAAAAGAAAAATCAGATTAAACACTTGGTGTTTTTCTGAATTCAGAATTACTGTTTCGGGGCAAGGGGAAGGTTACATTTGACGAGGAAATTGAATTCTTTTTATTTGAGGTCTGCCTGGAACAGTAATCAATTATTCACGCAGTTCTAATACTGCAGCTAAGATATAAATACCAATGAACCCAAGCAGGGGGGTATTCAGAATTTCCCTTGAGGTATTTTCAAGTGAAAAAAAAATAGAATTATGAGTTAAAAAAAGCTTAAAGGAGTTTCTTTCCTGACACTGGCAGCATACTTGCAGCAATAAGTGTAAGTCTTGTCTTAACCCTGCCCCTTTCATCTGAAAGCAGCTTTTCTGCTTTTGCTTTTGTTAGACCTGTACGCATAGCAAAGCAGGTACAGTCTTAAAGCAGCGCTTCTGGCACCGTCATACCGATAGGTCTGTGGGATTCGGACCAGGTGAATTCCTTGTGTTCACAGCACCTGTGTCCCTGTGTGTCATTCCCTGCCCACCATCTGCACACCTCCAAAAAGCCTGCTGCCTTGTGCCGCTCTCTCCTGAGGGACTTGCTGGGATGTTTCTTGTGAAATGTTGATAGAAGCTGGAGTTGCAGTGACATGGACGGACAAGGCTCAGGCTGTTGCATGAGATATTTCAGTGCTGAAGTTTGCCCCGGCTTTTATGGTGTGACAGAGCCTAGCTGTGCCAGAATTTGAAGTGCTGATTTACTATTGAGATGCTGTTTGTGACTCAGCACCAATTAGAGGTTTTTAGCTCACATGCCTGTGATGTGAGGTTGAATCGATGCACTTAAATTAAACAAAGGAGCATAGAAATGAAAGCTGTATTAGGAATTCTACCTTGTGCCTAGGGTCTCTGTGAAAGTAGTGATAGACAGAGATTACGGGGAACCTATGATATAGATACTCCCACCTCATCTTGTTCTGGTCCTTGCTTCTGCTTTTGAAACGGGGAAAAAATGTCATAGCCCCTGCCAGTTTTCTCTTGTGGGAAATGCATTCTTGACCTGCACGTTGGAGATCATTTTAGCTGCAGGCACTCAGCAAAGCGTCACTGTGGTTCCTTGCCTACGCCCATGTGTAATGTGAGAGACTGGTGACATCTGAGTAATTGTCCGACTTCTCCCTGGCTCAGGGTTTGGCGAGTTCAGCTGCTCCGTGCCTCAGGGGACAAAGAAATGCCTTTGCAGGATAAATCCCAGCTCAGTCTCACCCCTACAGATACAGGTGTCACAGATAACCGGGTTGTCGCAGGGTCCTCACCACCCTACCCCCAGCCTTGCCCACAGCACTGGCCACGTGGCTTCAGGAGCTACGAGAGCCCCAGGACACTGTGAGCAGAGGCAGGAAGGAAAAAGGGTGTACTGAGCCTTGCAGTGGTCCCCGTGGGCCCCGGGGTGGGAGGGAGGCTCGCCCGGAGAAGCTTGTTCTGCGTGTCAGCGACGATGCTCTTTACGTCAGTGCCAGGTGGGGCCTGGCAGCGTGGTGAAAAACGCTTGCTTGCTGCAGCACGCCCCGTTCCCACAGGTTAATCGCACCATCCTTCCCTTAGAGCGCTGCAGCACGAAGCCAGCGAGGCTGTCAAGAACTTGATGTCCCGGGTGTTTTTAACCACACTTCCTCTCATGGTTTATTTTGTTTCTGCGCTGGAGCTGAGGCTTCGGCTGCTGGGGCAGGGGGCGGGGAGGCGTTGTGGCACTGACGGGGACACCACATCTTTCGATAGGGCGAGAAGGTTTTGCTGGCTCAGCATTCACACACTCTCAGTCGTTATTTTCCATTTCAAGCTAATGATATTCAAGAGGAAAGCAGAGCTGCTGCCCCAGACAGAGCCACGGATGTACTGGATTAGCCCAACAGGCTGTCTAAGCTGGGAATCCTTGCCCAGCAGCGGCCAAGCCTGGGTGCTTCCCAAGAATGCTTTAAGCCTCTCTGGAGTTGTGCAACTTTATCACATGGAGAGTGCTGGGAAAACAATGATTTAACCTGGGAGAGTGCAAGGAACAGTGATGCAAAAGTCCAGTGAATGATGCTCTGGGAATCTTTCTGGTGGAAAGGACCATGTGATGCCACAGTTTTGCAACACTGCCTTTTGATAGGGCGTTATCCACGTTCCCAGAGCCAGCAGATTTAGACTGCTGCAATGCTCTTTCCTGAGGTTACGATTTGGAGATTGTAGCTACTCTGGAAACACAGCAGTGTATTTGATCAGAGTCATCTCCTTGGGAGCACATGATGTCCCCATCCCTCCAGGACTTACACTGATGGCTCATGGGTTCCCAGGTGGAGTTTAGGGTGTTGGATGTTTCCTATAAAAGTCTCAATGGCCCACAATTGGCCTTAAAGAGCATCTGACTCTGGTCTTGTTATCTCAACAGCTCTCAGCAGGAGTTTCTGCACCAGAGTACTTTGTTAGAAAAGAAGTCTCTGTAAGGGCACCAGGACTCTGGAAATCACTGCAACCACCAGGATTGATCCAAATTTACTGGCTTTCTAGGACAATTTCAAAGTCAACTCTTGGAGATACTAAAGTTTTATGGGGAAGTATAAGTCTGCTCCCCTGGACAAGGGAAGCACTGGAAGGGACTTCTGGAAGTGCCACCTCACTAGTTTCCCATTGAGCCCAGTGTTTTCTTATTGCAGAAATATAATGGATTTGTTTAATTGCATGTTGGGTAATCTAGAGTTTTGGACAGTTTTTCTCTACTCAAGCAAAAGTAAACAAACTTTTCAGTTTCTCTGAACCACTGACTAGCTAAGTAGAGTTGAGACAAACTCGTATGAATGGTACTGTGGACTAGGGGTTACAATAAGGAACATGAAATTAGAGCTGGGCTCTGCTCTTCGCTGCAGTGGGGAACACTGTCAAATGGAGTGAATGTTACCCAAAGCACATTGAAAGCATGTTGTGTTTTTGAACTGGTTTGCATCTCCCTGTGTAAACTGAGTTTACAGCTACATTTCAGAAACTAAGGGAGTATCTTTCACTGCTAAAAGGGAACCTTTTAGTAAGAAAAGGACTCAGACAGGTCAAATTCTTGTTTCATTCTAGGAATCAGAGAAATTATGGAAAAATAAAGAAAAAAGCCTGTCACAATACTTTACAAAATCCTAGAAGTACCAGAAAATACCCAAGAATATGCTAAGCAAAAAGCTTAGTTTTATTTCCAGGTAACTAGATAAGAATATCTTACCATAGCTATTAACTCCTCAGTAGATCTGTAACTCTGCTAACAGTAACCGCATTAATTCAATTTAGAGTAAATGCAGAGCACCAGACCAGAGCTCATGCACCACTTACACCCTACCTATGCTTTATTTCAATGCAAGTGGTACTTGAAGCGGTTTGGCCTTGGGCAGGCTTGACAGCAGGGGTGCAAATCTGCTTGCTTTGCATGTAGCAGTTAGGAGGGCACTGAAGCTGCTTACAGCTGTCTGGCCTGCATGTGTGTAAGCTGGGCATTTGATGAGAGCCCACATTTAGTTAAGACAGGCTAAAATTGAAAGTGCGTGGGGCAGATGAGCTTGAGAGGGTTCCCGGCAGCATTTGTTCTGCAGCGTGGCTGTTTGAATCAGCAGCTTGTGATGCTTAACACAAACACGCTTGCAAAATGGTCCTGAGATACGTCATTGCCTTGAGGATTGAACCAGACACCTCAGGTAGGAAGAAGTGCTGAAGAGCCTCTAACATCACACTGTCCCACCGAAGCAGCCCGGCACACGCCTGCCTGTCACAGCCTTAGCAGGGTGGCCAGGACGAAACAGGATCCGGCCTCTGCCACCGTCCCCGGGCTGCGCGGAGCATGCGTGCCACGCGGCCCCGCTCCGTCCTGCCCCGCGGCTTCTCCCGTGATGCTCGTCCTGAGCCCCTCGCCGTGACGCCGGGCGAGGGGCGCCCTGGGCTGCAGCGCCCGCCTTTGCCCGCGCCGCAGGCAGTGGGAACCGCTTCTGGCCCCGCCGCCCCCGGGGTCCCTGTCCTGGCTGACTCCCATTCAGAAACTGTTAATCACTCTGAACTACTTAACTGGTTTCCTGATCTCAAACAGGGCTTGAACTCAACTTTCTAGAGGTGAAAGCACAATGTCTTACTGTAACTCATTTTACCAACCAATCCTGTCCTGAACCTAACAATATTTTAATCACAAAATCCAACCTCAAAACCCACAGCGTTTTCAGTTACTGCATTTCATCACCACACGGCTGAAAACAACTTTTTTTTTTTTTCTTTTCAACCACCCTTGTTTTTTTAAAGTGAATCATAAACCATGGAACTTAACAGACGGAAAAGACTCAGAGACAAATTCTCTCTCACTAATGCCGGTGTATATCTGGAATAATATAATTAGGGGAAAAAGCATTTCTCTACGGTTACAGTGGTATAACAGAGTTACAGAATTCAGCCCTCCTCCTGTTAAACTAGTTAGGCCATTTTAAAGAATTAAAAAAGGATTGTTGCCTACAAAATATTATTTCATGGGGCGTATCAGCCTTTTTTTAATTAGCCTAAGGAATGGAGCCATTACCTTTTCCCCAGAAGGCAATTCTAGTCTAGCAGATTTTACCATTATGTTTTATTTCCTGGTAAGTGCTTGGTTGTTCACTTTGCTGCTATTCTTGGCTGTGCCCCCTTGAATCACACCGAGGAATAATTAACAATAATGCAACGCTGAATCTCCAAGGGGTTTGCCCACCATAAACCCGCTGAGCATCAGGACTGTTTTCTGCAGCACTCAAGAACACTGCTCAGCTATTCCCGGGAGCAGTGGTCGCTGTTGTTCACCCTGGCTTACTGGTGAGAAAACTGAGACACAGGAATTTAAACTGCCGTGCAAAGACTATAGGAGAGCGAAGAGAGAAAGCCTGATCCTCCGACTGTCACTCTTAAGCTGTAACCATCTTTCTTCCCATGCTGTTTACACTCTGGCAGGATCAATGGGCATTTCACAACCTGGCAATGTTTATGGTTCCCAGCATGGGAGAGTCTTGCTACATCTGTGCTGGGACAGCAGCTCGAGTTGGTGTTCGGCACTTGTGCTGGTTAAGGGGCTAGGAGGAAACCAAGCAGCCTGGGGGCCACACGCTGGTCTCACTGCCGCCAAAGCAGGTCTGGGTTACTCCAGGTGTAAAGTCACGTAAGCGACAGCAGAGCTGGGCCCTGAGAACCCGCTGACGCTGCTTAGATAAAGCGCCAGCGCAAACACGGACGTGTTAGACTGCTGTTAGAAACTAGGGCAGGAGAGCGTCCCAGCTCCGGAGGAGAGGCCGGGTTGGGCCGGTCCTCGTGTCGGGCACTGCCCTGGCCCGTCGGCGCCGGTGAGGCCACGGCAGCGCCGACGCGGGCTGCGGCGGTGGTGGTCCCCGTCCCCGCCGTGCCGCCGAGCCCGTGGCGCCCGCTGCCCACCCGGGGCCCTTCCCTGAGCATCCGCCAACGGGCTCCCCCGGCCCCCCGGGGCAGCGCACGTCTGGCCCGGGGCCTAGGTCTGCACGGAGCGACCAGGCTCCGAACGGGACTTGGTTGCCCTCGGCTGTGTCCGGAAGGGAGGCAGGGAGGCGTTTGCCTCTTGATCAACTTCACGCATCTTCCTATTCAGGGCGGGGAGGGGGTTGCAAAATTGGAGTTCATAAAAATCTCCCCCAGCCCCCTTCCCTGCAAGCTACACCCACATTTTTCTCATGGATGACTCACCGTTAAAACAAAATGTTTTTCCAGCTAGAGTTTTTCTATGCTATGTATTAGAAACAGCTGAACAACCGCCCGAGGATCAGGCCTCTCCGGGGGGAGTGTGAGCGCCTGCGTGCCTGTGTATGCCTGTACGTGTGTACATACGCTCTGTTTGTTTTTCATCTGAGTTTCTCTTTAGCCCTTTCCACTCTATTTCCTTTCAGTTTCTGGTGTTTGTTTTTCCTTTGTCCCTCTTGTCCTGTCTCCTCTGCGCGTGAAATGCAGATCTGCAAACGCTCGCGCTGAGGTCTGTCCTTCAAAACCACGGTACGAAGAGTAACTTCAAAATAATGTTAAATGACCTCATCCATTCCCTTGTGCATAAACAGAAAGAAGACACAAGACACAAGAGAGTTAAAACCAAGCTGGTTTAAATTAAACGCAGGAAAACATTTGATGGAATAACAGGAAAAGCATCCTCACGTTGTTAGACCAAGGAGTAATTAGTTTCTCCGGGGCAGTGACCGAGCCGGGCACTTCGCAGGTGCCTCCGCTGGGGCTTCAGCGCCGCTCTGGCCCCAGAGGGACGGAGGTCTTCATCACGTTGACGTGTGCAAGTCCAAAATCGGTGCTGCTGTAAACCGTGGGGACAGAGATGCCACAGATGGTGAGAGGTTACCTGAGGTGGTAGAAAAGCCACCTAGGAGGTTGTTGCAGAGGAAAATTTCAGCAAATGCATGCGATATTCGGAAGAAACGAGAGGGCTGTTGAGGTTAAGAGGAGTTCAAACGCAGAAAGTTGCTCACGTTTAGATTTCTGCGGGCTGGCGGCTCCCCTCGAGAGCGCAGGCATCTGCCCTCTTCAAAAATCATAACTCGGGGTTAAAATGACAGACACAGAAGTGGAAAAACACCTACGTTCAGGGAAGGGTCTTGCAAGGAGAGCCCGGTAGGCTGGGGAGGAGGAGACGGCGAGGTCTCCGGGGGCCGGGGGTGACCTCCTCCCGGCCCTGGCTGCGCGGCGAGCGGCTCAGCGGGCCGGCGGCGGGGCGAGCTCCCCTGGCGCTGCGCCACCCCCAGGGCTCGGGCCAGAGGCTCGACCGGCGCGCGAGCGGTCGGGGTGGCCCGTGAGCGCCGCACGGGAGGTTCAACGCGCGCCAGGGTGCAGCCTCAGCCGGCGGCGATGACGCCGCCTCGGGGCCGGCCCCGTCCAGCCTCCGTGGAGTCAAGGCAGGCATGGCCCTTCGCCTTCGGTGGGAAGAGGACGAGGTCCTTCCCGGCCGTCCAACGAGAGACCGGTCGCGTGGTGTAACGGTGCTTTTAACTGCCCGTTGGGGGTTAGCTCAGCTCTTTTGCGAGCAGGCGTTGTGGCACGGCCTGTAGTTACGTGATCACACGCTGCCTGTTCCGCCAGCCGCCTGCCTCACTCGGGGCGCGGGGCGGGCAGCGTGGCGGGCAGGGGCGAGGGCAGCGAGGCAAGGAAGGGTCTTGGGCAAGAAAGGACAGTTAACGTGTGCACAGCAGTGGTTGGATCAAGGTTGCACCAGCAACGCAAGCCCGGCGTTTTCTAAATATAGGAGCTTGGTTTTGCAATCTTCATGATCGCGGAGTCTAGCTTTATGTAACAGCAATGGTGGCTTTAGGTGTAGAGCGCCTGTATAGCCTATCGCACCCACGCTGCAGGAGGTACGAAAACCCCTTGCCTTGGCTGCCAAGGCGCAGTGGCACACCTATCTGCTGGCAGCAGCAGACCCCGGTATCAGCTAAAACAGAAGGTTTTATCTCCCTGATCTTACAACACACACTCCCTCTGCTTCTGGCCATCTCTCCAATCTCATATTCTGCTTTATTTAACATGGTCCAGAGACTCTTCTGGCCTGGCTTCCAGCATCCCGACTCCAAAAATAGGCACCTAAAAGGCTATCTGCAGATCCTTATGCCTCCTGACAAATGGGAGAGCAGAATGAAGGGAGAATATGAAAGGGAAACCCTTCAGCAGGGAAAAATGGAAGACTGGGGAACAGAAAAAGCTTAAAAGCTGGGAGAAATGGCGTATGTGACCTTGGTAATGGGAGGAAATATAGGGAGGAGTGGGGTGGAGGTAAAGAAACGAAAAAGGAT
This sequence comes from Rhea pennata, assembly GCF_028389875.1. NCBI lineage: Eukaryota > Metazoa > Chordata > Aves > Rheiformes > Rheidae > Rhea > Rhea pennata. The sequence goes on along the minus strand of NC_084667.1, from coordinate 12,383,618 downwards.
CTATAGGGTCAGAAGGAGAGTCATGTGAGCATAGAAAAAAAGGCTAAGGCCTGAGACTAAAACGGCAGGGAAAAAGATAAAGGAAACCAAAACAGAGAAAACAAAGAAAAGAATTTCATTAGGAAGCAAAAAAAAAAAAAAAAAAAAAAAAAAAAAAGAAAAGGCAATACAAAAGAATGCCAAGGCAAGAAAGACCTATAGACACATTCATGTAGATCAGTCCCTTGTGAGCTGTGCCGTTCTTCTTTTCTTGGCCCCAGACAGCCCCCCTGCCGACTCCAGTCTTGGCATTGCCCGTGGGGACAGAGCAGTCCCTGCAGTCCCGGGCACGGGCAGGCTGCCTGGGGCGTCCTGGCCCCTGGCCCCAGAGCTGCCCTGGTGCCTCCAGCACCTTCTCCTCAGTAAATCTCTTCTTTGGGCCTGAGTTTTATCTCATGCAAGGATGGGGTAATCCCACCAACATCACAGGATTCACACTAGTGTAAAATCAATGTGTGAGACTGGTGAAATAGGTTGTATTTGTGTACTCGGAGGCACAGCCACTGAGCTCAGTGATTAAAGGGAGATTTTTGCAGCTGTTTCCTCCTAGGAGCCCTGCAGAACTGCCCCGCTCTCGGTGGCGAGCTGGAGTTCGGCTGCGGGCACAGCTGGAGAGTCGGCGCCTGGCAGGGGCTGTCCTTCAGTGCATTCCCCCACTTGGACAAGCAGCTCCCACGGATCACCTCTTGGACTGAAAGATGCTGATTTTATTGACACTCCACATTTCCTGTTGGTAAAACCAAGATACAGCATGATATTCCTGGTTGTGTAGGGCTTGCTTCAAAATATTTTCTTGTTGTATGGAGCAGAGTCATCGAGGAGTCAGTGTGGTTGTAGCTGTGACCACTGATCAGCCACTTGATTTCACACCCTATTTTTTATGCTGAAGTGTAAGAGATCATTATTACTCTAATCCCATGTGGGTACTTGACATTTTAGAAAACTTTCCATTGGAAACGTGGAATGAAGTGTTGTCCTAGGAGCCATTTTAATGTCTAAAGCTGGGTTTGTCTTTTCATTACGTGCAGGATAATTTTGCACAGTCATTGTGCTTCTGGTGTCCAGCATATTGCTCTGGGATTTCTCAAGTCATACAAGCTGCTAATATACAACCCCTGTCTTTCCTACAGAGAGATGGATAGGACCCTTTCCTTCACAGAGCAGTGTCAGTGCAATCCACCCCACACCCATCACACCTAATCCCTTCTTGGAAGCCGGTATTGAAAGAGAAAAAAAACATGAAATGAGGAAGAAAAAAAAGTAACACCCAAGGAGCTTGGCTGAGGGCTCACATCCCCCATGTGAGGAACCAGGCAGCCGACTTCCAGCATCCCAGGTGAGGTAATGTTAGTTTAGCGGCTGTACACACCTCTGCCTCTGCGCGCTGATGAGCAGAGCAGGCAGGGGCAAGCAGGCACATAGGCCTCTCTGGAAGCCGCTAGCAAGAAATGCATCTCTGTGTATATATAAAGCAATAGCCACAGACTGTGCTTGTCTCTGATGCTGTACAGGAATGTCCTCCTTTTTGAACCAAAAACATTCCAGTTTGCCTGTGGGCTACAAGGAAATAAGAGAAGGTGGAAGCAAGAAGCAACTTGCTCGTCAAGGAAGAAAGCAATCTGAAGTTTGTAACTATCATATTACCTGTTACATCTCTTAAATGAGGTGGCCTGAGTGCTTGCAATGGCTGAAAATCAACTGTCTCTTCACAAGAGCAGGGTTATTAGTTAGCCTCGGAGTCCTACACCAGAAACCAGGGTTAGCAAATAGATTTTGTGCCTGTTCACTTGGGCAGGTTGATACGACGTCGTTCAGGTCTTGTCTGAAGTTCCATTTTTCAGTCTTGCAGGCTGCTGCGTTTCTCTCCGGAGGACTCTCCTTTTGCTAACGGATCAGGCTGCCTGTGGGAGTATTCCTGCTTGCACGTGTGTGTATCACAGCAATAGCAGCCACTTTTACTACAAATGCGATTAAGGGGAGGGGCTGTTACTTCTTTCTCTGATATTTTTCTGGGTAATGTTTTCCACATTTGGTCTCAGCCCACAGTCCTTTTTGAAAGGACTACAGTTATAGTAGAGTTATCTCAGATATGCGTGTGTGTGTATACTTACATGTGTGTTAAAAATACCCTGCTTAATTCAGATAGTATTAGGATATTCCATTAGCTGGGCATTAGTTTGGCTTACCTAAGTATTGCATATGCTGTCTGGAATCACTTTACTACTTTCGTCCAGCCCTTGCTGGCAGGTCCCAGTGGTCTGAGAGGAACGAACCTAATGAGTTTCCTCCAGAAACACTTCAGATGACTGGTGCTCTTGGCTGGTTTTCCCTCGCAGAGATGAGAGTGAGCGCTGAGCTCAATTTTCCTTCCAGGTGCATGGCTGCCGGCTGCGAGCTGAGAAGAGATTGACACGTAGTGAGTAGCAGGCTAAGACAGAGAGTGAACATTGTCTATCGATTACTGCTACTGCAGATAAATTTACATCTAAAAGCCAAGCATGGGAGATAAATAACAGATAAGCCTGCCCATTTTTCAGGTGCTGGAAAGTCTGACTGCCTTCTTTAGAGAAACAGAGGTTTAAATACTATTCACCTCTAGGGTGTGGATGAGTGGATGACTTTATCTTGGTTGGGAAGCCATGGAAATAACTTTTAACCCCTAGCACTGTAATAGATTGCCCAATGCATCTATATAAACATGATGCATATTTATAGTGTAATGATCCCCAGGGTTCATTAAATACCATAACAAGGACTTTCTGGAAAGCAGCCAGAAACCCTGCTCCTCCAAGCTATTTTAAGAAAGGCCAAACTGTTAAAACAAAATATTTTAAAGTTGTTTTTTTTTTTACTAGCCTTGAATTATTTAGTACATTCTCTAAGGGATTATTGTCTCATGTCCCTTCTCAGCGTTTGAGATCTGATGAGTTGGAACTTCCATGAAATAATCTCTGCAGCAAGTCACTTAAGCCTTTTCTATTTCTACTGGGAATCTATAACTCTGGAATTCTTCACAGACATCAGACCATTACAATTTGTAGCACTTTTCAAGCATAAGACTTCTCTGAATCATGATTCTGTACAAACACATAAGGCAAGGTATCACAAAATTTAAGAGGATGAAATCAACAGTGTGCCACACAAATTTAATTAAAGTCCATAGAGATTATTCTGGAAAACGGTAGACCTGGACAAAAAATTGCAAGCTTTATGAAGCTACAAAATTTTGTGTATGGCTTACTATGTGTTAGCAAAGTTAGGGCTGATAAGGTATATTGTAAAAAAAGAAAAATCAATTCTGGTGCTCAAGAAAGAGAAGATTCTGCAATTCATTATATGGATCATCTGTTTTGGTGCTGCAGGGCTAAAAGAAATAAAAAGCAATAAAATCTGACTTTGTCTCTAATACCAGCAGATCCAAGGCTTAATATGCAGAAGAAGCTGTTTTGTAAGATAGTACCATTTTTCCATAGTCTTTTTTTTTCAGAGAAAAAACACGTTTTCAGAGTGAGGTGCAGCATTTTAGTTTCCTTATTAGTGGTATTTTATTTCAGAAATGTTTTCAGTGTTGTTGACTGTGATATATTTGGGGAGGCTCATGTATCACTAACAGCAAGGTTGAGAAAGAGCTAATTAGTCATCTAATCCTTCCCCAAGTCAGTAACATGCTGTACCCTAGACGGTATTTTCTGGTTCCTGAAAAAGGAAGAGGAGCAATCTAGTGGGCCTGACAAAGACCTGGAATCAGCCTGCCTGCTGTATTGTCAAGCAAGTTGTTTGTGGCAATATCCAGATTACCTGCTCCAGACATCGCATGAGGGCAGAAGAAGGCCTTAAAAAAAACCCCAACCCTGGGCACGGAGGCTGCCGGGATGATTCAGAGCACACACGCCAGCAGCTGAGCTCCCTGTGCAGAGGCACAGACACCTCGTGACTCTCAGCTCCTGTATGTTGAGCACACCAGCACGTATCGTCGTCAGCTGGAGGGGCCGTGCCCCAGGCTGCATCTGCACCCGCGGACACCCGTGGATGCCTCCATCCCCTCTGGTAGATGCCTCCATTCCCTCTGGGCTCAGCGCACCAAACGATGGGAAGGCATCTGTGTGGGACGGGGCCTCTACAGCTGCTTTCTGAATGGTGGGCTGGCATTTACTGCAGTTGCCCAGGAAATAAAGGTCCTGGGCTCCAGACTCTCCTCCTCCAGAGAAGTAGCACACCATGGCACACCATGGATGTTACTTTCTGTGGAGGTGACTGATCTGTCACAGTTGTGCCACTTGATAGAAGAGCATGGAAAATTCACAGAGCAAAATGGAGAACAGACCAAACCCGGAGCCTAACTCTGTAGCCACTCCACAGCAGAGTGTTCCCAGCTTCCTCTTTCCTGATCTCCTCATGGATGCTCCAAAAGCAGTGCTACTGTCTGCATTCTGGCCTAACTTCAGTGTGGGGCATGAGGAAAGCCCCCTCCCAGCTGAATTATGAAGCTCATTTGAAGAACTTTCTGCCCTATTTGGATAAACCTCCAAGTTGGAACATTTCTAAAACATACTCAGTTTAGCTAAGCTTTTTGCACTAGCAAAATAGGCTGGAGAATTACAAGAAGTTGCTTTCTGTCAACATATCTGCTACTTCCTGATCAAGCCAGAAATATCACAAGTGCTTCTCTTGTGGAATTTCAGCAGTTTCACTTCCAGTTCCAGGTCAGATCAGAAAGTGCAGAAGCAGCAAGAACAAAAAGTAATAGTTAAAAAAAAAAGAGAGATGTCACAAGGATTTCAAAATTCAGAAAGGATTTACCAGCAAAGGCCAAGAGTGACCAAAAAAGGGACAAGATCTAATGGCAATTTGGTAAGAAAAGGAACTTGCAGTAACTAGGCCATCATTACCTAGTACGCTTGGTAAATGTCAATTCCAGAAATATGCCAGCGTTTGAATAGGCCAGAAGGACTACTTGTGTCTCATTACAAAATCCTGTGATCTAATGAGCTAAGGAAAATCCAGCTCTTCTCCCCATACTTGACTCTTGTATCTGCAGTAGATTTGCAGATCTGTCAGATCCAAGTTGTGATTTACTTTCTCACTCTGCTACCTCATGCTCTCCATGGGCAGCACCTGCATTTCACAACCTCGCAGCCTGGTGCTGCCACCATCCCATGTCCCACCATTTCAGAAGCCCATGTGCCAAACGCTGTCAGTTAGCAGACCAACTAATCGCCTGCTGGTGCCTGATGCTCTAGAGCAGTACAGCAGCACACAGACTGCTCTTTCCAGGGGACTGTGATGCCACAGGCCTGTCTGTGAAATGTAGCCTGGAGCATGCCCATGCCATGAGGCTGCATGTAGACGTGTGTCTGCTGAGGGACCAGCGCCTGAAGCAGTGGAGTCCCAACGATTTGAGACATCCAGATTTGAAACAGGGGCAGAGTGGTGGGATTTTGGTTATGTGTTTTCCTGTATCAGGCTTGACACTGGTCAGCCTTTTCCATCACCACAAGCTCTGCGTGTACACAAAATCTTATTAAAAAAAGTCGAGGTCAGAGTTTTGACACACATTACAGGGGAAAGAAATCTTCCTTTTGCTGAACTCCTTCATCTACCTCTAGTGCCTCCTGTGCCTGAAAGAAAGGGCCGTTCTCATTCATTTCTTTCACTGCAGTTAATTAGTAAGTCCTAGCCAGCACGTCCTCCAGAGCTGGCCGTTCCCTTAATCTCTCTGTTGCTAGGGCATGCCGACATGCTCCAGTGGTACTAGTTCCAGCATGATGTGGGGGATTGTGGAGAGAAAGGGGAAAGGGCTGATCAAACAGAGTCTGATCCAAAAAAAAAAAAAAAAAAAAAAAAAAAAAAAAAAAAAGGCTCTTTTTGATGAGGCTGAGAAGTTCACAATAGGGGAAAACACAGGGTGAATGATAAGGCCTAAAGGAGCTCATTAAATTGAGGCCAGCTGAGCTGAGTTATCTTATTTCACTCCCTTTCCCCTGCCACCCCCATGATGGAGAACTCTTTTATCAAAGTGGGGGACCAGCATCACTCCCTCACAAAATGTTTGATAGAAATAAGTGTATAATTGTTTTCCTGAGAGTTTTTTGTAAGTCAAAGCTTTAAACATTTTTAAAGCAAGCTGGAGCCTTGGCAAAGGGTGCTTCTTGACAGAAGTGTCAGCTGCAGGCCTTTATATAACCTGAGAAGAAGGGTCCCATAGCCCATTACCATTTCCTTCTCTCAGCACATCCAGTTTCCCAAGAGGTAACAAGGTAGAGTTAAGTAGGCCGCTTGGACCTCAGGGAAGGTGGAGATCAAATATAAATTCAAATACGAAATGTTTGCCTTGGAAGCAGTGTTTCTTATTTGATCTGCACCAGCCATTACAAATTCAGAGCGAGCACGTGATACAAAAAGGTTCTTGCATTTAAACAAGGTGCTGCCTAGCCCAGTTTCATACAGTTCTTTCCTTAGGACCGCTGGCAAGTGTCTTTCCTCTGGCAGTGGTCAGTGCTTGCTACCTTCGAAGAAGAAGGATCCCAGCATAACGTATCTCAGTACATGGAGATATTTTGAAGAGCTAGAGAATGCAAGCAGCTCCAATCTGATAGGGAAGCTTCTTAGAAATCCTGCGTTTAGCAGAAGAAACCAGGGTAGGACTTAATCCCTTGCTGGCAGCAACAGCAGCGACAGAGTGCAGTAATTGACAGTGTATTCTTTTTTTTTAATCTGAAAATTAGCCAGGTTGCTTATCAGAGCTGTGTTCTTAGAGTCCAGATGGATGGTGGATCACAAAACAGAAGTGAGCACCTGTCCCTCGCCTGCCCTTGCTCACAGGAGTCACGAGATGAGCCCTCGCTTTGCTGTGAGGCTCCTCTACCTGTGGGAAGGGAAAGGGGCAGCAGCACGGCCGCTGCGGTCCCACCAGCCAGCTCAGTGCCGGGCGCTGGGTGCAGGAGAGAGGCAGCAAGGGCATACGGCACATTCCCTGCAGAGCCCTGCCAGCCCCAGCTGGAAACTTCCCACAGGCTCTTGCTGATTACCCTGGTTCTTTACCTCTGCGGGCTCCAAGTTTATAGAAATGGAGGCTGTTTCTACAAAAGCCACCTCATAGCTCTTATTAAAAAGGAATCCATTATTGTAAATAATTAGGTTAACTTCTCTTGCCCAGAGGGCCTTCTCCCAACCTTAATACCTCCCTCTAGCCAAGAATTCCCCTCCTGCCATGCAGGGCATGAACAGCTGACTTACACTGGAAGGGGTAGAAGTCAGCTATTTCCAAAGATCAGGCCAGCGTTTAAATGCACAAATCCTTTTTATTAATCTTTTTTTCCTCCTTAAAGTATTTTCTCTTCTGTTCCAGCTACAGAACCAAACAGGGACCATGGTTGTATGAGGAGCACAGGATTTTCCACATGGCAGCTCCCCCTGAAAACAGCTTTACTGTTTTGATCTCTTTCAGGTATCCAACCATCCTTCTGCAGGTTGTTGTAAGCCAATCCTTTTTGGCTGAGAGAGTTCTTCTGAAGAGGGATCAGGTGTTCGGCATCTAGCACATCCCCCACCCTCATTACTCCTTCCTCAAGTCTTTCTATCATAGGTCAGATCTGCAGAACAAACGTGTGCCAGCAGGACTGTAGCCAGAGGTATGATGATATGTGTCAGTGGCGGGGAAAGATATGGGAGGGTTTCAAAATTGTCCCTTTGCCTAGATGAGCTGGAACAAGCCATGCTAGCAAACAGGAAGTTTTTGCTAATATAATTTGTATCTGCAAAAGGAGTATTTTACCAAATCAGCAAATGCATTCCTTTCTTTAGATAGCAGCACATATTGGTAGGGAGAAACTTAGTTTGCTAGGGACCTTTACTTAACGTTGCTCTTCATATATTTGTATGTGTGGGCATGCAAATGGTAGCAGGCTGCTTTTCATTCTCTCCACCCCTCTCCATTCATTCCAAGTCTCTTGCTGAGTAGGCAAATGGAAGTTCAGTGAGGTTTTGTTTGCTCAATGTGATACAAATTTGTAAAGAAGAGATGAAAAGATAGTCTATTGTGTTTTGTTGGCAGAAGAGGTCTCATCCATTACCCTACACCTGTACCTGATTTGATGTTGTTTTTTACTTGATTTGTACTTGGTATTAATAGTGGCATGGTGCACAGTACAGTGGTGATCTTGTCTGTTGTTCTGGGGGTTTAATGCCCCCGCCCCTTTGCCAGCACTGGCAGGTTGTTGCATCTTGGAAAGAAAAGAGAGAGATGATTTGGAAAGTAATATTTTTTTCCCCTTGTTTCTTCACAAGCAGTCTCTGATGATTCCTTATTAAAACAGGCAGCGTTTCTGTCATGCACACCTGCTTTTTAGCAGTTAGTACATAATGTGCCTTTTTGCTTCACTCTCTTGTTACTTGGGTCACACATGGTTTGTGAGTATTGACATAGGGAAGAAGTAAGACAAGAAAAAACAAAATCCAATGGCTAAAAGCAAGACAAATTCAGACCAGAAGGCACATCAAGAGTGGCTAAACAGAAGGCTACTTTGCTGTTGGTGCAATTTCTCCATACTGAGAAGGAGAGGTAATGTTTCTACTACTGGAAATCTTCATATCAAGACTGGATGTTTTTCTAAAAGAGAACTAAGAGTTTAACAGAAGTGATGGGTTTGGTATACAAATTGCTGTCTAATATTGTTGTCTAATATCTAATAACTGTCTGTTAGACTGTAGGCCATCACAACCATTAGTTTGCTCCTTCTAGTGTCGACCTCTAACAATCTATAAATTCTGTGCAAGTTTCCATATACTGCAGTTTATCAGTAAAGTGTTTGTTACTTGCTTTATTATCTAGATCACTTGTTTGTTTCGAACAGCAGTTAGCAGTCATGAACTTGTCTCACTCTAGAGCTTCACAGTAGGTGGCTGAATCTCAGGCCTCAGCTGCAACACCTGCAGCACTGTCATATCATCTGCGAGAACTGCCTGACGCTGCAAAACGTGCAGGAGCCCTGAAAACAAAAGCTGCAGAATGGGAAGGAAGGAGACTCATAGCTAGGCGAGGGGCCAGCTTTCTCTGCTCTTTCCTTTGAGCGGCCACTTCTGGAAGTCCCAGCCTGCATGTCCTTACTATCAACTGATATTTTAGCTGTTCATTTATGGTGAATCATAGCTAAAGGGAACCGAAGCACTATCTGAAATTCACTTCCTCTTGGACAACAGAACGACTGTCTGAACTCCTTCCCCTTTTGCCTGCTTATGCTGCTCTTTTGAAAGAACACCATTCTCGTATTATAGCACTGCTGTATTTACAGTGTTGCTGTTACAGCTACCACTTCCTCAAGAAGCAGCAAACTTTTGATCATCCTTATTGATGCAAAGAATACGCAATCAAGGAAGGTAAGCTAGGATTTCTGTGTAGGTATAAGTTTAGAATGATTATGTTACTTGTGAATCGAGTTTTTCCATACACATTAAAAAGCAAACAAACAAACAAAAAAAAAACAACAAAAAAAACCCTCCCCTTCTTGCTCTATCAACCTGGTCTCTTATGTCCTCCAGCTTGGAAGGCCAGCTGAGAGGGGAGCCAGCAATAAAATGTACCCAAATGAGAAAAGATGTTTTCCTAACTAGGAGTTAAGATGAATTTAAAGAATAGTTCTGGATGTAAATGTGTCTTAAGTTTGGGGCTCTCTTAAAATTCATATCTGGATTAGAAGATTGTGGTTTGCATGCATCAGTCACAGTAAAGACAGTGTGTTAAACAAAAACTGGCCAGCAGAGATTGAATGTTCCCTAGTGGAGCCCAACAACCAGTAAGAGGTAGAAACAAAGTTCTTGTTTCTGCTCTTTCCTAGGCCAAGCTAAACCAACAGTGATTCCATTAAAGTCACTTATTCAGTAATTAGAAGTATGTCATTTGGACTTTGTTTGAAATGTTTCAGTGACATAGAAAAACATCTTGGAGAGAACAGCAAAAAGCACAGGCTATCCAAAAACCACAAAAAAAAAAAAAATCATAGGAAATGTAATAGCGGATCAACCCGGATAAATCATGAGCTCTTCTTTGACCTTGGCCTCCAGGGGAAAAAAAAGCATGCAGAAGCTGGAGGTTAGATATGTGAAGATAGTCACAAAGGCCAAGCACTGAAATGAGATGATTTTAGGTTACAGCTCCATCACTATCTTAGCAGTAAGGGAAAGAGCCAGACAAGTGAAAATGTGCTGTCCAGCAGAGAAAAAAGGCTATCGACAGATCAGGGCTAGAACCCCAAATGGTTTCCTACTTCTCTTGCATCTGTTATCACTTCAGGTGTGTATTGCAATCAATGTCAGTGACAGAGGAGGAGAGATCACAAAACTAGAATAGAAACTAGGTTAGAAGATGCTTCAGTGACTTAGTTTTTCAAGCCCATTGGGCCTGATGAATTTCATTCTGGGTAATTACTGCAGCCAGTTATTTAACCTGAAAAGCTCTAGCCACAGCCTCACAGCTTCTGGGATGTTACAGAGCCCAGAGAATGCACTTGGAAAATTGCAGACGTAGTTCCTGCCTTTAAAAGAGAAAAGAGGAGGAGCTAGGGATTACAGATTATTCAGTTTAACTTCAATTCCCGGAAAAATACTGGAACAAACAATCAAACTTTTTGTAAGCACCTAAAATGAAACAAAGAGATGAATAATGGCCAACATAGATTTGTCAAAAACAAATTGTGTAAAACAGATCAAATTTCCGTTCATGAGAGTAATGAACCTTGATGATAAGGGAGAAACAGTAGTTGTCCTATATTTTGACTGTGGTGAGGCTTTTGACGCAGTGTAACATGATATTGCTAGGCAAGTCAAGGGAACCTGGGCTGGATGGAGCTACTCTAGAATGAGGCAATATTGACTGGAATATCGGAGAGAATGATTAATAATCACATTTTAAAAAGTGAAAGTTAGATTGAGAAGAGCTGCTTGGGAATCTATACTGGGTCAGTATGATTTCAGGTGATTACAAACAGCCTGAGCAATGGAATAGGGATTATCAAATTCTGAACTACCATGAAGCTTGAGGGAGTCTAGGAACATTCTGAAATATAAAATTACAATAAAAAAAAACCTTAGAGAAATGGATTTAAAAAATGGATTCATTTCAGTAAGGGCAGGTGCAAGTTTCTGCATATGGGCAAGAATAGTTAATTCTGTTTATGCAGCTGGGGGCACTGCACTGAAGAAAGAGTCCAGAGGAGAGCAATGGGAATAATCAGAGGTCTTGAAAAAACATACCTAGAAGAGAAGTATGAACAAGCTGGCTTCCTTTAGCCTAGGGAAGCCTGGAAGAGATCTGGTAATCACCTCCAAAAATGTGAAATGTGACTGGGAAGGGGAATAAATTGTTCTCCATGTCCATGATGGATAGGACAAGTAATGAGCTTAGATTAAAAAAAAATTGTTTTTGAGTTAGATGTTAGAAGAAATAAAGCAATCGGGAGTATTTGAGTACACACACAGGAGTATCTGTCCATGCATTTGTCCAGGATGACATAGGCATAATGATCCTGCCTGGGGCCTTGAGTCTGGACTAACTGAACTTTTGAGGTCCATTCCAGTCATAAAAATCTGTGATTCTATCCTAACAGCTGAAGGAAACTCAGCTTTAACTTGTGGAGCCCTTGTAATGCTCCCTTTTATGAGTGAGAGCCTTGAAGAACTCTCCTGCAGGAGCTATATACACTGCTTTCTGGTCTGGAGGAAAATGGTTTCAGCAGCAGGTTGAATCACAGAAGACTAAAATAAATCCTTTCTTTTTGAAAACACAGTGCTGCATGGTTTATTTTATATTTAAATCTCTCTGGTCCTTGCCATTGTGGTGATACATGATGCTGGCCTTGAAGACATTGCTTAGTATTAAATGGTTCATAACGCTGAAAGTCTGTTGCACTCATTCCTCAGGTCATGTGCTAGCCACAATCTCCTACAGAGCCAAGAAGAGCTGGTCCTCCAGATCTATGCAGTTCATGCCTCTGCTTGCTTCCATTTTGGTGGGAACTACCGGCTGGGTCAGCCCCGAGCCTTGACACGAGTCACGCAGGCTGGTACTCGCAGTGCTAAAGCCACCACAGGCTCCTTCGGGGCACTGGGGAATAGACACGTGAGCAACTGGTCTTTATCTGGAGCCCTCGTAGGCCATTAGGGATGGAGCTGGCTTGGTTTTTTTTTATTATTTATTTATTTTTATTCTGTAAGCATTTAAAGAAGTGCATGCTTCACCAGGATCATAAATGGAAAAGGGCACAAACAGAAGGACAGAAATACTCCTTTTATTTTCGTTGGTTTTTTTTTTTTTTTTTTTTTTTTTTTTTTTTTTTTTTTTCAGTTTCTAAAGACAGCTTTTGCAAACAACAGTATATAAATAAGACCTCTCCCAAAAAGCCCATTTCAAAGGGGTGGCTAAACCAATGTCCCCTGGAAAAAATAGTGGAGAGCAAACACTAAGGTCTGTTAACTCCATGTCGTAATTTATAGAGGGTTTGCAATTGTGAAATTTCTCAGAGATGTGGGACAGATGTTATGGTGAGGAAAATAAAACAAACAGACAACAGGATAGGAAATGCAGAGGAGATGAAATGACACCATGTTGTAATCCTTATGGGAAATCTCTGTACAGCTTTCCAAAATACTGTACTGGTGAGCAATTAGGAAGCTAGACAGGCTATATAAACAGAGCCACTAGAGGTCTGTAACCAGCCCTATGCAGTTTCCACAGCAAGCATGAGTCTCCAGGGCAGTTCTGGGGAGGGGAATATATCTGCCCACTGTCTTCTAAATGATCCCTTTAATATTCTGTCCAGAGCTATTTGCATAAGAAATGCACACAAATGGAGGTTTTCTAGTGCTTGCTCCTGTTCCTATGGCAGTAGATCAAAGGCAATAACAATACAGGAGTTAATTAATTCAGCAGAAGGAATTTCCACTTGCAGAGGTCTTAACCTAGCAGTGGAGGGAAAGTGTCAATCGTAAGGGCAGAGGTGCCAAAACTTTGGCATGGATTTCCCTCTTCCCCCCCACCTCCACTCCAGAGGTAAGGAAGAGAGTTAAACAGTAAATGTCACCTGAGCTTCAGGTGTCAGTTTTTGTATATAACCAACAGTTTTTAAGCGTTTATAAGCACTCCTGCAGCATCACGCTGCAGGAAACCTGGACAAAAACTGGGCCTACAACCTTGTAAAGATAAACGTCTCTGAGGGAATCACTCCATTTCCTGGTCCAGGTCAGCTTTGGAGAACATCCTTCGCAGCGTTACTGAGAACTCGCGTCCCAACGGCAGCAAAAACAGCCAAAGTGAAAGTTTGGGGGACTCTCATCTCCACCTGCAGCCTTTCAACTGCATGTAAACACAGGAGCAGAGGGAACAAACTGGTTGGGAAGAACCAAAAATGATTCAGGAGTGTGAAGAAGAGTATGGGCAAAATCCTTGTACAGAGCTAACGAGAAAAAATCAGCAAAGGCTTTTAGGGGGGCAGCTAGCACCAGTTAGAGCAAGGGGCTAGCCATCAAGGCACGGGGGATTTCTGGAATCCTTACAGAACGGAGGGAGAAGAAAAGGGAGGAAGTTTGTTGTTTTTATTGAGCTAGCAATTACATTGATGTGTATCAAGACCGAGATGTCTTTAAGAAGCCAGCAGATAATGGAAAAGTAGAAAAACAAACAACCATTTGCCTGTCAAAAATGTATTGTCCCTATGCGGGAACAGCACAGGAGAAAGACCACACGTGAAGCAAAATATTATGGGATTTTGCTGATTTTAAGTGAATTAATTTCTTCAGTTAATGTTTTCAAGAAGACGATTGTTCTCAAACAAAGGGTTTAAAATGGTGTTTCACTGATGTCAGTGGCAAAGCTCCTATTGACTTCTCCTTAAGCAACCTGAGAATATAAAAGCTGAAGATAGTTTAAGAATACATTATCCTTTTGCCCTTTTTGCCTTTAGTTTCCTTTTCATATGCAGCTCACCTAACTTGGCCTTAGTTTATTTCTCAACACGGGGGAAGTGACCCGCACGATCTTTTGTGCGGTCTCTGCAAGTATGCTTGTAGTAGCCAGCACTGAGTAAAAGGAGCTCTGCTGAAGCTGATTTTTTAGAAGACATGTTAAACCCTGTGGCCAGGATGTAGTTGGTGCAAGGTGCAAAACACTTGCAAGAGGGCTGAATCCGTTCACCTGAAACTGCAATAGAGACTGATTTAGAAATTGCTTCCTAACCTGCAGCCTGTCTCACGCTGACCCTGTACCAGCATCAGAAACATTCAGGCTCTAATATACCAGAAGGGATCTTTTCATCCTTTCATCTACTGCCAACCGTGTGGGTTTTACCTGGAATCACACGTACACTTCTCAACAGCACATGTGGTAAATGCTCTTACCTATGCAGACATCTCTGTGGTCCGTTCATTCAGGTACACCACCTGTGTCCGTATCTGGGTTCGTGCCCGCGTCGTTTCTCTTCGTATATGCTTTCACTGAAAGAAAAAAGTGAGGAGGAATGGACCTTACTTTATTTCTAGGAGGGCACCGAACCATAATGTTGTATATAGCTTTGGGAAAAGGAAGTAATGCTCTTTTGAGAAGAACTTGGGGGCTGTGAAGAGGATGGTCTCTTCATGCTGGCATATTCAGTTTCTCTATTTACTGGAACTTGTTTCATTAAACTGCTTGAAGCATGGCCAAAGACAGGCTACATAAGGCCTGATTGCATTCCCTTTTGAGTTCTGCCTCAGTGGCAAAACCCTTGACCCTTTCAGTCTTGTTATTTTGGGTTTATCATGCATTGTATGTTCCTGAATTTCCTTGGGAGTTGCATTTTTCATGGTGTCTGGCAAGAATTCAGCCCCTTTTCTAGCACTTAACTAGAGCTTTCTTATACTGGCCTTATACGAACAGCCATACTGGGCCAGACCCAAGAGCCGTTCAGTCCCATGTCCCCAAAACACTTTCTTTGGCTGCAGTGTTTGCCAAAAGACTTGGCAAGTGGCCAGCTCACACTGCAGTGAGCCCATTACATGGACCAGTATGCGTGGGGGACTCTGCAATCCAGCACAAGACCCAGATGCTGTAAGAGCAGAAGAATAGAGTAAGCATCGATCCAGAGGCACTGGTGAGGTGAGGTGGTGCTTGCTGTTGTCATTGGTTCTGAGACAGGAGATTTTAAAATTCATTGTTTAAAAAGTATTACTTTTTGGTATTTTATAAGTAGGAGATTCTTCTGTCACAGATACCCCTGCTGGTTACACTTCAGATATTATGGGAGTTTGCCACTAAAGTCCTAGGGATGATCTTCAGGCTATTTGCTTCATTGCTGGAGTTTTGAGCAAAAATACTTACTGTAACCTGAGCTTTAAATGTTTCGCATGTTATTAAAAAAGCAAGTTGAAGCCTGTCCTCCTCCCTTCCTCTTTTTTTTTTTTTTTTTTTTTTTAAAGGTGGCTGGAGTACTGGAAGATGACACGCAACAGACTACATTTTAACTGGTGTCATAAAAATGCAACTACTGTATGAAAAGAGTAAAAGACATTAAGTTACATGATAATGACACGAGTGAAGCTTAGGAGACTGTATGTATAGACAGATGATAGCTGTATGCCTAATGATGTTTAGATAGGAGGTTGTTGCATAATACTAGCGCACAAGCTTCTGATTTTCTATGCTGGCCATTAAGAATGAGGCTGAAGAGTATTTGTCTTGTGTGCGCCATGGGTCTTGTCAGGAATTTACTAAAAACACCCTTAGTGAAGGCTGTAGCTGGCCCAGTCCCTGGGTGAGTGAAACTAAGGTATTCTCCTTTTTGTGGTCACTGATAAGCTGGAACAGTTTGTCATGGATGACTAAGAGTGGTTAACCACTGATTTTTCTCAGGGACCTCATTTGGAAGGGCAGACTGGTACCTACAATGTGATTTTTCATAATTTAAAACATTTGAAGTGCTTTTGTATTTTCCTTAAAGTTGAGTTTTCTGCAGACAAAAAGAGCCTTGGTTTTATTTTATTTTAATGCATAAAGACATATTCAGGCAGTATTTTTACCTGTAAGATAGCAACTGATAATATGCTATCAGGTAGAACTTCAACTTAGAGTATATTTTCTTAAAATTACTGGTTCTTCTCTACCTTTATTATCCAACTCTGCAACTCAAGTTCCCAGAAAAGGAGGGTAATACATTCCTGAAGGCTGTTCTAAAATGATCGTCCACGAGCCCCTTTAAACAATCAGCCAACTCAACAGGGGATTATGTGAATAATACTCCATCACTTGTCCGTGTTCCAGATACTGGGCTGGCTGTGAAGCAGGCAAGTCTCCAAAGCTGGAACAGCATTCCTGATACAACTTTCCCATGCCAGCTGTCTGAAGGAGCTGTTACATGAGGTGGGAATCAGGTGTCTGGGGAGAACTTGCTCTCCTTCCTTCCTCTGACCATGCTCCTGGGATTTCTCACAACGGGGAAAATGATAATAGTCATTAGGTTCCTCCCGATGCTTCCATAACCTCCCCTTTCCTTGACTGGTGCTCCTGTGGCTTGCTGTGCTGGTTCCAAGGTCCCAGCGCACTGCGGTTATGGCTAAGTATGCAAAATAAAGGCAGGGAAACGAGTGGCTACGTAGCAAAAGCATATTCTGTTGTTTAGACATTTTGTTTCATAAGGCTGATGAGACAAGCTGAATCATTCTGCTCCCTCCCTCGCACAGAAATCCCCTCCTCTTCTGGTTATGCCTTGCATACCTAATAGCGTAACAAATAACATAAGGCAACTTCTTCGTGAAGCTGGGGAAAACCAAATATCCCGAGTAGTAGAGAGTGGCCAAACACGACTCTGTTCAGCAGCTGGGCCCCATACTGATGCCTTAGCTACCACTATCAG
The DNA here is from genome assembly GCF_028389875.1 of Rhea pennata. NCBI lineage: Eukaryota > Metazoa > Chordata > Aves > Rheiformes > Rheidae > Rhea > Rhea pennata. The sequence continues at coordinate 12,366,705 of NC_084667.1, read as the reverse complement.
CACTGTAATTATCATTATGAAAAGTGCCAGTGGAAAATGATTTGACGCAAAAAGTGCAGTTGCTTCTCCAGTAGATAGCCAAGAATAACTGCAAGGCCCTGCTAATATTTTGATTTCTCCACAGGCTTTCACGTGAATATTGCTGGGAGAGCAGCAGCAGCATAACAAAAGCAGAAGAGATCATGGGATCATTCAAATCAAATCGCTTCTCTTTCTAGGCTTATTTGAGCAGTTGGGACAGTGAATGGGGATGATGTCTATCTTCGTGCCTGAAGTTTGCCTCCATCTCAGTACGTGAACGAAGATTTTATGAACCAGCACAAAAGCTGGCAAGCTCAGCATCCCCGTGTCCTGCGCAGCCCGTCCAAGGCATACGAAGTGAGTGCTGTTTTGCTCACCGCCAGACTGAGCCTTCCCAGCGCCAGCATGTCACAGTCGCACGTGGAACCCAGCAGCATCACCGTTTTGGGAAAGAGGGCAGAAGGGAGTAGGACGGCTGCAGCTAAGACCGTGGTATCTGATGGGTAGCTGGTTGGCCAGGAGCTGCCTGGTGCTTGATCCGGACACTCCTGTGCATGTGTTGCAGTGTGCAGCAGAGGTTTGTGTGCTCAGCAGCACTGTGATGTGAGATAAAGAGGAAACTTTTGGCAGTAGATTGGAGCAATTCGGGCTGTGAGGAGATGAGAAGAGCTGTTTGGGGAAGATCTTTTGTGTGCAAAGCCACTACAGTGGGAAGTTGCAGCCCTTTCTCTCAGGTGGCTGGGCATGCAGAGGTTATGAGTACTGTTACTCAAGCTTATGGGATAACTCACTGAACTGAGTGTACTTGCACATGGCAAATTTAAGCCAGTAATTTCCAACTAGCTGTAACTGTACCCAAAACACTTCTACAGAACAAAAGATATATTTGTAAGAAGCTTCTTGAAGACAGGCAGGCAAGTTATGTTGCTGTGGCCATAGTCTTGGGTGCTGCCTGCAAGCACCAGTTTGGCTAGCGGTGTGGCAGGAGTGTGCCCAGGGTGGTGCCATGCTGCCAGCTTGGTCCTACACAAGCCCGATGAGAAGGAGAAACAGTGGGGACATTTGGATGGGTCTGTCCACGCTTTGCACATCTCGCTGAATCTCTGTGCCCCTCTGAAGGATGTTAACGTGTTGCTTGAGCTCATCTAGATAGTCTGAGCCTTGATGTTTCTTTTTGGGGATGGGGAGTAGGAGGGAAGGGGGGTTGGCATCTCAGCAAATCCTCTCCGGATAGGTTAGCCAAGCTGTATGCTCAGCTCTGTGAAAAGATCTCGATGGCTTCCACACCAACCCAAATCCTGTCTGTATCGTTACCTTGGCCACAGGCTTGTGGGGAGGATGGGGGCACATATTTAGCCTCTCATTTTCTTCCTCACCCTCTGGAGAGCCCAAGCCTTCCTTCCTCACACACTCAGCATCACTCTTCCCATCATCGCCACTTCCCCGCTTGCTTTCTTCACGTCTGTGCAGCGCCAGCCCCGCGGGGCATCGGCTCCGCTGCCCACCCGCTCTTGCCGTGGCTCAGACCGCCCCGTGGGCACCACCAGCCCGTGCAGGCATTCCCCTTGGAGGCCTCCGTTAATCCTCTCCGCCCTCTCGCCCCTCCGTTTACAGTATCGCAGCCGCTTCCAGCTTGCGATAGCGGCGTGGCCTCTGGGTGACCCGGGATTAGTGTAAATATTTTGCTTTCATTGGAAGGAAATGTGACATACATCGGGGATGGAAGTTATCCAGAGGCTGCGGGGCTTGGGAGCCAACCCCCTGGGACGTGCCCGCTGCGGTGGTCTCGCGGTGCCGTTTCGCCAAGCGCGCTGGAATCGCTCCGCTGGGGGGATCAAACCGCTTGGCCCACGGCGACCGAGCGGGGCAGCGCGGGGTCCTGCGCTGGGCGGGAGGTCCCCAGGCACAGCCGACCGCCTGGGCTGACCCCTGCTCGCGGAGAGCGAGAATCGGCGCAAAAACACCCCGTGGTAGAGGGAAGGAGAAAGAGATCGTCCACGGCGGGGTGAAAGACAGCTACGTGAGTTGGGAGCAAAGATGCCATTGGAAAAAAGACAGCTGAATGATTACTTGTGTTTTTTAAATCACACAGATGTATAGGAAGTCATTGATAAGCTAGCTGTCCCTGGCCTCCTGATATACGGGCTTAGCATTACGTGCACACAGGACTGTTGAAAACCTACGAGGATTTTAGAAACGTGATTCCAGCTCAGTGATGGTTTGCTGTTGATGACACCTGCAGTGATCTGCCTCAGTTCCCTTGGTTGTAATGTGTGTTTAAAAAAGAGTAATAGTACAATGCTTAAAGGCATGTATGAAGTAGCTAGTATTGCACTTTGCATCTGATAAATATTAATTAACAGTATTTCAAAGTACAAAAGGCTCTAGGTCTCCATGCATTGCCTGGACATAAATGTATCTCTCTATTTAGCCATAATTTTGCTGATTTATGCATTTAGTTTGGAGTGGCTCCTGGCCCCAGCGTGCTGTCTGCTTATTCGGCATTCCTCAGCCTCCCAAGGAGAGGTGCTGACTTCTCGCAGTAAAGCCCAGCAGCCTATCCTGGGAGTCCAAGAACCAAGCTGTCCAGATTGGGCAGGCTATACCAGTCAAAGACTTGGTTTTGGTATGTATCCAGAAATCTAGGCACTGACTTGTGGAGGTTTTAGGTCATGCCTAGGCCCCATCCTGATAAACTGCTGCTAGCTTAATCATCCACCTTTGTTTCTCCAGTCATATCTGTTATGGAAAAATGCACGCGTGTTGGATTCGCTTATGAAAGAGGCAACAGGAGATGATTTAAAATGAAATTACAGTGACACAGACTGTCCTTAAACCTAAAAAAGAAGATACCTGTTCCCAGGAGAAATCCTCTTCGTGCACTGAAACAAAAGCTGAGCAAGCGGCACAGTAATGCCCAGGCGGTCCATAAAAGTGTAGGGATGCACATTGGCTTTTTAGGAGACGCACAGTGAATGTTAAACAAACCCTGACGTTCCTAGTACTGTTGCCCAGAATCGGTGCTTCGTTCTTTATTACGTGCAGGGACATTTAAACACTTCTTGTGGCAGCCGCTGACACTGTAATACTGAATCCTGCCTGGAACACCTTCGAAATGAGTCACTGAGAAGAGAATTAACCCTCTGAATATACCTCTGGTGTGCTAAGCAGAAAAGTAATGGGAAGGAAGGGACTTGCCATGTTATGTCCATCTCAGGTCCTCACAGCTCATAATCTTTCAGGCTGTCTGACAGAGTGTTATTCCTTATGCCTTGGCTTACTTCAAACTTGCATAATTACATTTTGCGAAATTACGCTGCTCTGTGTTTCCTATAAGAATAATCTATAAACTCCTGTTACTGTTATTTTCCCAATGCCGTAGGCATTTCTGACGTGCCTGTTGTGACACCTAGGCTAGCATGTGTATGGACCACTCAGCATTTCCAGTTGATGTTCAGAGCCTCACTCAGTCATGGTGAGTACTGAAGCGATGGAGCACGTTTCCGTGCAAAGTCATGGAGGCCCTAAATCTCCGTCTGAACTATACTGTAAGAATAGGTCAGACTGGTCTTACATATGTATATTTAGACTTCTGTCTGAAAGTCATACTGAAGCTCTTCCTTCAGGACTCAAGCTGATCTCCTGACTATTTGAAATCAGGTGGGTGGCAGATTGCCTGATACTAATGCACCATGAGGGACTTTGGTGTTTATCTGAACGTCTTGCACAACTAAGCAACACGAGGAGATTTCTAGCACAGACAGCCTTCAGGAGCGCTCTGCTCTGGCAGCTGCCTTTTGGGAGCAGATGCAATTCTGGTCACAGAAACAGGGAAACCTATCTGTGCAGCCGAGAAGAAGTAAATGCCAGGGACAGCCAAGGTGTAAATCTATGAATTTGTTCTGGCTATGGATATGAAATGCTGGGAAACAGCAAAGGAACGGATACTAGTTACAGATGCACTTGGTTCTCTGCCTCACTGGTGAAAGACTTGTCTCCTGTCACAAACTGTGCTTAACAACAGATTAACTGAATTCTTTTGAGCTTTTCTTGTGCTGCAAGGACATTGCCTACTGCATCTGAAAGGACAAGCCACAGATCTAATGCTAGCAGCTCTTTTTGAGCTTCTTTTCCTTTGGCATTCCCTGGGGTATCCTCACCCCCCCTGCAATGTAAATTCATTCCTTTTTAACACAGTTGAGTTGGATTTGGGAGGAGGCTAAAGCGCCAGCCGTCTGAAAAAACAGCCAGATGAGTGGTGGTTTTGGCAATCTAAAAGACCAGCTGGAGGACTGGTAATTTTAACTGAAAAAGTGGTGCTGAGAGAAGTTTTATTTGTGGAGGGGTTGTCACACACAGAGCTTTGGACGCAAGTAGAGAGCGATATTTTAACTGAGCACAAAAACTGGAACTAGCTCTAGATAAGCTCTGCTGCTCTTCTTGCAATTTTCATCCAGTCTTGTTCCAGTCGGCAACAGGAACTGCCACCTGATACACTTCACAAATAAAAACGGACTAGCAGAGACTCGTCCAAGTATGTCTCTCTGTGTTTGCTTCTAATAGAGAAATAGCTCTCACCCAGAGTCCCACTCTACCATGCCCATTCGAAAGGTTGGCCTGGTGTTTACCCTATTCTAAGCGAGAGACGGGACAGCCATCAAACTGAGAACCACAATGAAACATCCCCCAGTTCAGGCATGTTCACAGCCGAGGCTTTGGCTCTGAAAATTATAGATGCAGAGTGACTCTGCAAACTGTGGCTCTGAATCCAGAGTTCAGTGGTCAGAGCCATTTCTGTATAAATACCTGTGATGAAGCTCATGATTAACTTCCTAAGCACAAAGCTCTCCCAGATTTATTTTTAAAGAAACGGAGAAGGAAAACATATATAGGCAAGATATGCTTCTGAGTTAGAAAACATAAAAAGTTTTGCACAGCAAGGAAATGCGCCATAGAGGCGAAACATTTGCCGAGAGGTGCCTGGAAGGGCTCTCCTTTTATTCGCTGTGTCTATCAACAGAATAGATGCTTGAACATTGCGCTGATCCTGAAACCCTCATTTTCTTTTGCAGAATAATAAGCAAATAGGTTTTAGCCTCTTGCCTGCAGGGAAATGGTTTTGTAATGGAAGGAGCACCCTGTGCTAAATCAACAAACAGGAGAATGGCTGTTTGTTTTTCCATGTGCTGGAGGTGAAGGTGCACCCACGCCAGGGTTTCTTTCACATCCTCTTCACTTGACAGCGAGAAGAGGACAGGCACAGACACACGCAGCGCTGTGTATGTACGTGGAGGGAGCATGTAACTGGAACCAAAAAAACTTTGGTCCTTGCCTTTGCTCTGCATGCACGATGCATAGGCTGAGTGGGAGATGCAGGACTCCCAGGCTCAGGCTGTGCTTTGCCAAACGCTTGCAGCCAGCACTTGCCACCAGCCAGTGCTTTCTTGTCATCTTCCTGCCCTCAACTACCTGTTTTCTCCTGGAGCTTGTTCCTGTGCAGTCCCAGCGAGGTGCGTTGGGAACAGCACTGGGTTGCCCTTAACCCAATGTCCATGCAGAGGAAGCTCTTTAAAGCTGGTGAGGAGAGCAGCAAGCAGACCTGTGATGATCAACCAGAAGCAGTGGTACTGGTAGAAGTATCTAGTCTACGTGCATTCATATACCCAAAGAAAAGCATTTTTGATTACTGTAGCTCATTTGACATAGGATGGATATTTTTACTTACAGATCCAAAGTACAGAGCTGCTGATATAGTTTTTGCCCATGCTATGTATGCTTGAGTTTGTATTGCTGAAGCAGTAAACTGTGCCTAGCACAGACATAGCCTGGAAAATGATTCGAAAAAAGAGAGTTATTTAGCCAGAGAGATTTTTTTCTTCCTCCTTTCAGTTGCATTCCAAAGACCATAAGTTATTTGAAAGTACCTGGCATGCTTAGCCAATATGCAGTGAGCATTTGCAGAGGTAAGGATATGAGCGAGTGTATGTCTTAACCTTGTCTTACATAGCTGTGTTCACCAAGTCCACTTATTTGTAATATTTGAACCAGTAGCTCAAACATAGGCCCAAGGCAAAAACGAATACTTTAAGAGAGCATGTGCTAGAGAGAGGGTAATCCACGTCTAAAGTACCTGCTGCACAGCTATATGCTTGTATGTGCTTCCTGTTGGCCCTCCTTGCTCAAAACAGACATAAGCAGACAGGTATTTGTGTGAGTGCATGTGTGTGAGAACACGTACTCCTGTGCTTATACAACTGCTTGTACACAAATGTAGATAAATGTGCACCCATGCATTACTAGTCTTGTTTACATCTCTATATATATGCATATCCTGCCATATAATCAACACACAACACAAGTTTGCTGCAACAAGCCATTTTTTTTTTCCTCTTGAATTGCCAAACGCTGAAACCCACGGGGTGGCTATTGTGGTTACCCTGATTCCCAGGTCCCTTCTGCACTGGGCTAGTAAGCAGCACTACAAGTTTCCTAACAACTGGGATGAAGTTTTTTGCAAATCACCTTCTAGGCATTAGACTTTTCCCAGCAAAAGAGGGGAGTGGATGCTTAGAGGAGGGAGAGCTGCTCTCTTTGATGTGGGGATTAGTTCACATGTCAACGTTATCCCCCTTTGTAAAAATATGCTGTGATTTATAGAAGGGCGGCTATGAGACCCAGCCAAGGGGACACCCACGTGGGACTCACTGACAAACACCACCTCCCAGAAGATATGTAGATATGTATATCTAAAGCAGTTGGCATCAATAGAAAGATTCTAATAATAATACAAAAAAATCTTAAAAAAAACTGTTTTGCCTAACAAATGTTTTCTTAAAATTAGGATGTGCTTTAATGCTTATGGAGCAGGAACCAGTTTTCCCAGAAGTAGATGGGGAAGTCTTTTTGCACATTCGTTACATGAAAATTATAACTGTTTCTTTTTCCTTTAAAAAAATGCCTGGTCTGTGTTTTCCCCTTAAAACACACATTACTAGTGAGCATGAATGCTGCTCCAAAAATCACTATGCTCACTTGAAACATATTCAGCAATGCGACTGCTCTGATCAGAGTTTTCAGGCTTGCCTACAAGCATCTTTTATCAGTGGCTTAGAAAAACTTCTCTTTTTTTGGCTATTACATAGTTGTTCTGCAACCTGGAAGCTTTCCTGATGCTCTTCATGGCAACTGGGTAACACTCTGAATTACTAGGCTAGACGCCGTGCTCGGAACAGCTTTGCAGAGCATACCTGAATTATTCAGGCGTATTGCCTTGTGCAGTGGGGGATGGAGGGGCTGGCAAATGAGACGGACAGATAGTGCTGAATGCAGTCAAAAAAAGTTTTAACTGTCCATTTTAGTACTTTTCTCAAAGTTCTTTTTAATTTTGCTGTTTCAATTCCTGTCTTTTTTATTTGCCCAGTTCTCTTTGAATGAAACTTCGAGACATTCTGGTAGAGTAGTAGAGCAAACTTTTTGCAAACTCCCCCCCCCCCCCAAAAAAAAGTTTTTATTTCCAGCCAGATCAGCTCTCTGAACTGACTCACTGCACAGTTGTACTGGTGTTAATGGGAGTAAGGGGAGACAGGACTGTGGCAGCCCAGGCTTAAGATACCCTGTTCTTCCTCTTAAGAGGGAAGAGGTAACGGTGCCAACCGCGGGAGGCCGTGCCAGCGGACACGCGCCGGGACACGCTGTGGGACGTGGACCCCCAGCAGGCCCTGCACCAGGGCGCGACGCGGGGCGGCCGCGCAGCGTGGCTTCTCTCACCCTCGTCAGGCCGCTCCGCGTGCTCCGAGCCGAACGCCGGTCGCCTTCCCTAAACCTGCGGTGGAAGCATCTCTCTTGGCAGCTTGAATCCCTCCAGAAGGGTTAAATAAAGTTTTCCTTTAAACAAACAGGGAGTCTGGGTGATTAAACCTCAGTGTATATGTACGTGTTTTGTTAATGCATCTCAGTGAGAAAAGTCATCCCTGTGTTATTCAGGTAGGAGCTCTTCTGTGACAAGCAGAATTTCTCAAGTGTCCTATCTGTATTGTTGGAAATGTCCAATTTAAGCAACTATGTTAAATGCTGTACATACTAAAGAGTTATGTTGGTAATGGTGGAGATAATAAGAACAATATAAACAGTCTGTAATTTAAACTTTGCCATGGCCTCTTCGCTTACAACCACACAAGCGTACGTACAGCCTGCAGCTGCCCCTCCTTCAAAAGAAAGACGACAAATGCTCTGTTTAATTATCCACCTACTTGGGCTGAAGGTGGAACCTGCATGTCTTTACGTGGACCATGTGAAACGCAGATGAACGGGGGGCCCTGGAAGCCAGACACAATTTCCATGCTTTCCAAAACAGAGCTGCAAGCCATGGCTCGTGTGTGGTCACCTGCGTGAAATCCTGTGGGGAAGCATCAGCTGGAGACCAACGCTTGCCAAAGGAGATACCTGCGCTCTTTCCCATTATCATGCCTATATATCAAATGGCTTCTGAACGTTTCTGATTTTCACCTGTGTTTAATTAAAAAAAAAAAAAAAAAAAAAAAAAGTCACTTCTGTTTGAGATTCTCCAAAAGCCTATGTAAATTCTCCGAGGTCTCCCAAATAGTAGAAGTGACCAGGAGGAAAATATTTTGTCATCTTCTGTTTGCGTGAGGTGTTAAATAACCTGCAGTACATCTAGAATTTGACAACTGCATGCTTTAAGGCAAGTACCATATTTTTGATTCCCTGGTATCAAACATGTTGGCAATGCCCAATGAATCTTTACGTTATACTGGACCATAGCCGTGTTCCCCATATAAAAGCGTGCTGAAGCAATTCTCCATTAGCACAGTGACCGACCTAGAGCAAGCAGAGCAATGTAAACGTGCACTTGGTTGGGACGCACTGGTCGCTTTCACCCTCGGGGCTAACCGGGAGCCTTGTCGGGCACTCACCTGGCTCCGCAGCAGCTCGTGTTTAGGGCTTAGGAGAGAGCTCATGGGCTCTGGAAACACTGGAGCTGAACAGCCACCTTCTTAGCACCCTGCTCCACGCAAAGCTTCCCTGGGACCCGATTAGGAAAACATTGCCGGGGATTCGAGGGATTGGTGGCTGGGGGAGGGGGTGGGCAGGAGAAAGCATTAAACCTTTGCACGTAGTTTTTCATGTGACCATGCACTGCGCTGGCAAGCGGTGGCTTGTGGAGAGCTCAGTGCCACCCGGGCCCGAGCGAGACCGCCAGCAAGGTGTGCGGGGGCGGCGGGGGGGGGGGAAGGAAACACGGCGCAGAGGGTGCATGAAGGAGTGGGCACGCAATTTGTGACCGACTGCTTCCCCTCTGCTGACCCTGCACTTCTGGTCGTTGTTGGTTTTCCCAGAGCACGCAGTGTGAAAGCCTGACACTAACGCCCCAGGCTAAGGGGGGTCCGCGCCGTCCAGCTCGGCCCCGGGGCCGGCTGCTCCCCAGCAGCCCCCACCCCACGTCACTCAGGCACTGCGCGGGGAAAATGCACGGTCCAGAGCAAAGACGCTCCTAACAGCAAGAGGGGGGAAAAAAAAAAAAGTGCAGTTTCAGCACACCGCGCGTGGAGCTGTTGGCTAAGCCGGCGCGGCAGAGCCATCTTGTATCATCCTTCGGGGCTGCGGCTGGAAACAAAACCCGCTTTCCTCTCGGGCCGGCGGCTGCTCGGGCGGCGCGCGCGGGCCGCTTCCTCCGTCGCGGCGGCTGCTGACAGCTCCTCGCGACAGGGCCCCGCTCGGGGGCCAGTCCTCCCGCCCGCCTCGGCCGCGGGCGCCGCACGGACACGCTCACTGCACGGCGGCGCGTCCCGCTCCGCAGCTTCGCCGGGTTCCTCTCCGCTCTCCTCGCGGCTCGGGCGGGCGCCGGTCATTTCCTCTTTCGGGCTCTAAGCCGGTTTGTTTATCATCGGGGCTGGATTTCCTGCTGCCCGTCCTCCGCTCTCGCCGGCTCCGTCTGTACGTCCGCGTTACCCCACTGACTTGGGTGCTCTCCCCAGTGTGGCCGGGGTCTGCTGAGGAACAGCTGACGGAAAGGGGGGGCTCACTCACCAGCGGCAATGTTTGCACGGCCCATGCGTGGGCACACCCCGACCCAAAGCGGACCCCCACACAGGCAGCCCTCACAAGCGCAGCACGGGCGCCGTCCGACAAGGGGCTGCCGCACCGACTACGCGTTCTTGGATGGTCAGAACATCTCCTGCCTTGATTGCGCAGACCACAACCAAAAGATCCTCCAGAGGAGGAAGTCAGCTCTTCGGGCTATCCACAGCCTGCAAGGCCGACAGTCCGAGGGGTTAAACGTTTATGGATTTTTTGTTTCATATTGTGAATCGCGTATTAGTAGAAATGCAGCGCAGACTTTCTACACGTGAGGTTTATGAATGACTTGACCTTTGGTGGACATTTATTATCCTCGTAGCAAACACAAAGATTGCTTATAGGGAAAGTGAGTTCATAAAGAGAAAACAAAAAATGTTTTTGCTGCTTCGAACATACTTTCTCTGCTAGAAGTAAGGAGGAGGCACCAGCTAGTAATGGTTATACTACCAGCAAGACGAGTTAGAGAAGTTCACTTGTATGCACCAGGCAGAAATGATGGCTCTAATTCTCTGTTATCCTATACTGATTCGGTACAATTTCAAGTTGCAGAGAACAAGGTTGAAGCAGCACCTAATGGTTATATTACCTTTCTCGCATTTCACACATGCGAGGCTGCCCTATTTTTCATTCTTTCTTTCTTTATATTCGGTGGGCTGAAAATTAGGTAGTGAAAGGCAAGTGAACACCAAGGCATGCAGGCAGCTGTGCGGTGTGAGCATTTTACTGCGACCGTAGCCCTGTCAGGATGTGATCCTTTCAGCTGCTGTAGTGGTGGGCAGTTGCTGGCTGGGAACCACTGCAGGTGCAGCGCCATCAGACACTTTTTCCTTTGTATCAAATGTTCAAGAGCTGCCCAGGAGCATTAAATAGGGAACAGTCTTCTGAGATCTTCCAGGTAAGATGGAAATGGGGGATGCTGACCATTTGAATTATGAAAGATCCCAGTGTGCTACCTGCAAGAGCCAGTGTTTTAGCCCTGGCATCCTGGCCAAATTCCAGCTCTGCTAATTACATCCTGCCTATGTGAAAATTCCCCTGCATTTGTATACAGCATTCTTCCCTGCTTGTTTTCAGCAGCTGTGTAGAGTTGCCAGGCACAGTTAAGTGGTTGCCATGTTCTACCTCAGACCTGGCTGCCTTTCAGTGAGGAATGAAATGATCACTGTGCAAAGAATTTGCAATGCAGTTGGCTCCTTTAGAGTGAAGCGTTCTACAGAAACACACACTGGGACCACTGTTGGGGCCTGGACGGGCATCATGAAAAGGCAACGCCGTGAACGGGTCAAAGGCACCAGTGCAGAGGTACAGCGCAGGGTCACAGAAAAGATAGGAGCAGGCTGCTGTGTTGTGGTCTGTTTTTTCTCCTGTTGTCTGTCATCTACAAGGACTGGAATAGCTGGTACACACTGATGTGGTTCCTGGAGCTGACTGGTGTCCTCTTTGTACAGCGTCAGAAGCTTTCAGTCTTGCTTAAGCCAGTCACCATCAATACATTTCCACTTTCTATTCTGCACATCTGGTTGTAGATCCATGTAGAAAAGGGAAACTCAAAGAAAAGAAACCATTCAAAGCCTTTCAGGTTGTAGAGTTGTTTCTTTCACTTAATGACTCCTGTCTACACTGTTTTTTGCTCAACCCTGTTAAGAACAAATCTCTTCAACTGATCATTAATCCCCCGGCAAAAAAAAAAAAAAAAAAAAAAAAAAAAAAAAAAATCTGACTCATACCACTAGGGAGGAACTGGCTGATGGATTTTCCCTATAGTCTGAAGAGGGGAAACAGGATGGCTGCAGCAGTACTTACAGGATTCTGAAAATAAGAAGTAGCAAGGAATGTATGATGTCAGATACTGAAGGAAAATGAAATCACAGGTATTTAACACCAGAAGGACTTAGTGGATCATCCAGACAAGTTTCTTGTCAGCAAAGATCTCTCTTTGATTATGGAATTTTTGCGACAGTTCTGCCTGAATATGATACGGAAGCATTGAAGAAAACAGGAGATGATTGCTCCTAGTGGTACACATAACCTGCATTAGCAGCAGTGGAGAGCAGAAAGTGTCTGCCCAGGGCAGACAGAGCAGTGATTCTACTTTTTTCATATCCCTCTCCAATCTTTTCAACAGCTTAATCCCAAGACACAGCAGCACTGAGCAGTCTCTGTGTTTCAAGTGAAAAAAAACCCAGGGTGACATCAAGGTGTGATGTCAACATGTTTCACTGTATCCCAGAGCTGGAAGTACAGCTGAGGCTTGAAAAAGTAGGGAATTTGTGTAGTCTGTGGCTAAGATAGAAAAATGGGAATCAGAGGCCCAAGCCTTCTTGCCACATTGCCTGTGTGATTTCAAGCAAAGCACTTTTACAACTTTATTCAACTCATTATCCCTGTCTTTAAACTGTATTTAGTACTTACTTCACAGAGCTGAGAAGAAGGGGATTAAGCTTTAATTCATTAATGTTTGTGAAACATTTTAGAACTTGGATGGAAATTTCCCAGGTTGTGGAGAGAGCATTAAAAAGCTTATCGCCCTCTCTGACTGCCAATGTTCCTGTAATACAACAGAAACAAGCTAAACACTGCTTGCATTTCAGTGTTTATAATAATAAAAAAAGCACTCTTTCCTCCATCTTCTCCTCCCTCCTTCCATTTTTTTTTTCTTTTTTTAAGAGAGAAGCAGCAATGAGAAATTTTAGTCTAAACAGAGGGCAGTTGCTCCCTGGAGACTTGAATGTGTCTCAGTGGAATTTTCCCTGCCTTCAGCCTTTTGTACTTCTGAAAGGTCCTGGAACCAGGCATGTGACTCTAAGAGCAAAATACACTTCTGTGTCTGAGTGCTCTACCAAATATTTACAAGATAGCCAGATAAAATGGCTACAAGTAAGTTCAGCAGAGTTTGCCTGAGTAGTGCAATGCTGTCAGGAAGAAAAGCTATCGCTTAGTTAACACAAAATTAAATTTAAATTTAGAAAAGATTTGTGCTTCAGAGCACAAATTTGGTAACTGTGGAACTAGAGAATTCCTCTTCCCCAAGGTGAAATTTATTAGCATTTCAAGGTAGCTTACTGAATCAGAGTATTTTGCTTGTGAGGGTAACTTTCTTGTTCCTCTCATGTGAACTCTTTTTCACAAGAGAGAACTCAAAAACCATGTGTGCAGACATGTAGGCAGATAGCAGCTGAGCAGGCTTCTCCAGGCCCTCTGGTTTGATGGCTGGGGGCGAAGGGGGATCCATTCGCACATCCCCTCAAATCCTCAGTCTCTCACACCATCACTGTAAGGGTAGGCAGTAATTTTTCAAGAGCAGCCATATGCCCCTGGGAACACACTCTTCCTTGCACCAGGACTGCCTAACAGACAGCAGATGGCAACCTGTTCTCCTCGCTACCACACACGGCCCCAGTGGACCTGCTCTCCTTGATAGGTTCACTAGATACTCAAGCATTATTTGTGACACCTCATATTTCTGTACAGGACTTTTTTTTTAAGGAGTTGCTGGTGGGGCTGTCACTGTGATTGTGGAGCACAGGATCAGTCTCTCGAGCTGATGGCAACCGTGCCTCAGCAGTCGGTACTAACAGAGGAGATGGTGGTCATCTATGTACATGAGGACAGAGCGTCGCGCACAACCACTCTGCTCACGGCATAGCCAGTGTGGCCTTCAGTGGCCTTCAGCAAGTCACTCGTTCTCCAAGTCTGTACGGTGAGTAAATAGTTCTGTGGTTTCGAGTCATGTTGTGAATACTTAAGTGCTTTGAAGAAGGAGGGAGCTAAGCAGCTGTAATACACACCAGTCTTCCCACCGTGTGGCTTACTACCTGTTCCCTTTAATTTTGCTTTGTCAGAGCCCTGCTTTTAGCAACTCTGTTACACCGAGGGCTCTGGTTATTTTAGAGAGAGTTACAGGAGTAAGAGCCTACTTGAACTGTTGCTTCTTCATTAAACTAATGCATGGATTTATTATTGCTCTTAAAAAGCAGACATGAATATTTCGCTATGTTATGGACCATGGACAGTTAGAGCTCTGTTCGTTTGACAGTATATTACAAGAAAGACACGGCCTTACTGGAGCGAGCCCAGGAAGGGCCACAAAGATGATGAAGAGACAGGAGCATCTCTCATATGAGGAGAGGCTGAGAGAGCTGTGACTGCTCAGCCTGGAGAAGAGAAGGCTCAGGGAGGTCTTACCAATGTGCCTAAATACCTGATGGCAGGCTGTAAAGAAGATGGGGCCAGACTCTTTTCAGTGATACCCAGTGACAGGACAGGGGGCAGTGGGCGCAAACTGAAACACAGGAAGTTCCCTCTGAACATAGGAAAACATTTCAGGTGATCAAACACAGCAGTAGGTTGCCTGGAGAGGTTGTGGATTCTCCATCCTTGGAGATATTCAAGAGCTATCTGGATATGGTCCTGGGCAACATGCTCTACTTGATCCTCCTAGAGCAGGATGGTTGCACTGGATGATTTCCAGAGGTCCCTTCCAACCCCTACTATTCTGTGATAGTCAGTTCCTCCATACAGGGGAGGTGACAGGACATGAATTAGGAACACACAAGTTGCCAATACTTCTCCTTTATGAACTTGTGTATCAGTTCAGAAGCTTTTATTAGTATGTCTCTTAAGTTAGCCTGAACACAATTCAGAGTTTTCATAAATCCTGAGTTGCGTATAGCCTCTCATGTACAGAGAACATAACTTACTTTCGAAGTAGCCTGTAATGAGACAAAAGAAGAAGAATGCCCATTAACTGCTTCACTGGATTTTTGAACAAACAATGTTGTCATTCATTCATTTCTTAGTGTAGGTTGCATTCGTCTTTCTATAGATTGGATGCACTGCTAGGAGTCTCATCAGTAGTTCTGGGTAAAGCAGCATCAGGTAAAAGATCTTTTAAGGCAGTGTTCCTCACTTTTATGCTCTGCAGGGCAGGATTGGTTCCCTCCCAGCTTAAATTTGTTTGGTCCTTTCCATCTGAAACACACAATAAAGATAGACATCTCAATGGCAATGCGTATGAATGAGATCACAAAGTCACCATTTCTTCTAGTGAACTGTCAGCTGGAAACCAGGTTAATCTATAAAGCAAATGAATCCACAAGCTAACTTCACAGACTAGCTGAAAATGGATCTAATTGTATGTAACAATCCTCCTTCTACTGCCTGCCTGACTGTCCTTGTTACAAGTGTCCAAATTCTCATTCATATTCACCTGGCTTTCAAAGTTTCAGATGCTACTCTCCTGCTCTGCACCCAAATCTTACAGTAATTCAGGCTCTTCTATTGTCCTTTGGCAGAGCTCTCCAAAAGCCAGTGTATCCTTGCTGAGGACCTTTGCATCACCCTTGGTTCCTAATTAAGCTGTTCTTTTGATAGTCAGTGCCCATGGATAAGAGAATGGGACTTGCAAGAGGAATGTCATTTTCTACGACAGCTTTTCTACAGTCGAAGCACACTTCCTGGAGTTAAACAGAGCACAGCTTATACCAATATACTTTCCAACTTTTAGCAAATTGCCTTGGATTCAGAGCAAATATTACTGCACCATCCTATATCCTTTCCTAATGCCGAGGCTGGGAGCAGAGTCTGTCTCCCAGCCACTAAGAGCTGTTCCACATTCTAATCTTAGTCCCATGTCAGTGCCAGGCTGAAAAGTCCTCCAAGATGAAGTTTATTGTGTAAATATAGGCAATTATATTACTATAATTAGACACATTATATAGCAAATGGACTGTTGCTTGTGAGAGGAGATATTAAAAAAAAGAATGAAAGTGTCCTTTTATGTCTTCCTGTTCTACCTGCAAGCTGATGGAAACAACACAAACTGAAGCAACACACACCAGTTATCAGGACCAAAATATGCAAGGTAATAGTCTGATCATGTCCTCCTGTTTGCCACTATTAACTCCATGCATGGTGCCACAGTGCTATTCAAATATGTACTTCTCCTCTTATGATTTCTACAGCTGGTCTACTGAGACAAGCTCCATTGTAGCAAGAAAGAGCACAGCGCTCTCAAGGACCCTGTAGATCAGCTGCTTCATCGCGGCGCCAATTCCTACTGTTCTGTATCAAAGCTTCGAAGCAAGTCAATAAAGCTGAAAGGAGAAGGGTGAAAAGCAAAGTATCCCACTGCAACAGGCCATGACATTATTAATATTAACAGAGTGGATATTGTAGCAGAGTCACGTGGATGTGTATCAGGCAAAGAAGGTTGTTTTCTTTATGGCTTACCCAGGTTGTCAAGGTAAGTTGTGTTTCAGTGTCCTCCTCTCTAGCTCTGTTTGTTAGCTCTGTAAGGACCAACTACACTAGAAAAGAATTGCTAGTATAGTCCGGGTCTAACTATAATGACAAAGACAATAGATTTAGTGGAAATAGAACAAAAACTACTTTTCCCAATACACCTTTGACAAATTCCTGAAGTGAAATATGCTATGCTGACCAAAGCAACTTTAAGACTATTTTAAATAACCTTGGTATTTACTACAGAACTTCTACAACATTGTTAAAAATTATACTCTTAAACACCTTCACTATAATTTTAACATAGAGCTGGCTTGCCCAGAAAATGTCCAGAAAATCCCATCTGTGAATTTACAGTGAGAGCCTAAGGAATGAATGCAGTTGTCTATATATTGTCTAGCTTTGGAAGAGGGCGGGCTGTAAATGTATCTGATTTTTTTTTTTTTTCAGCAAAAGGCTAAAAAGGGAGAAGGTGAGCAAACTGTTTTCAAAGCAAAAGCTCTTAGCTAGCCTTTGGGAGCTTTATATTCTTCTCCTATTAAAAAATAAAAAAAGCAGGTCAGAAACCCCCCAATATAAGAAAACAATGGGGAAAATAACATTTTTCTTACTTGCTAAACCCTCTCAGCAACTGCTTTTAGAATGATCATCTATTTGTAAAAAGAAAGGGAACAGAAAATACCATGTGTCTTGAAGAATATTTAGGCATTCAGCAACGATGATGTACTAGTCTTTCAAGTATGATCATTCTCTGTTAGTGGATTAAGGATGATTTAAAATTAGCCAACTACATACTGGGCCCAACATAATCCAGGAAAAATGCGTTTTTAATATGCTATCTCTTTTTTGTTCATTTGTTTCTTCCTGTTAAACCATGATGTTTAAAAAAATCACAGGAATCTTGGAAGCATGTTTAACAACACTGCTTTTTGAACATCATTGCTCAGGAATTCTGGGCCCAGTGGATTTCAGATCAGAAAGCAGCTGATCATAGGTTTCATCTGTAGGATACTATAGCTTTTTTCTGGACTTCACTAAGATCCATTTTTTCCCAAACAGGGTTTGTACAGGAAGCCTAGTTGCAAGTTGAGCTGAAGTACGATATGATCTGTTCATAATCACAAATTATAAAAAATCTTGATACAGCTTTTTAGCACTGGTTTTCTAGAATAGTTGCTAGTTAATAATAAGTATTAAACAACCCCTTGTTGATTTTATGTGGAATAGTATTACCTGACTGTATCCGTACATGAAATAGGCTGATGCTACATGAAACTGCCTGCATTTCTTTACAAGCTCTGATGCAATCCTTTTTATTTTCTCTGAGTGATTCAACTGGTGGGACTGGCCTAAATGATTATAGGCAAGCACACGTAGCCCTTAAATGGGGCTAGAAGCAATTGCAGAGTTATTTGTTGTGCATGTATGCCAAACAACTTCAGTTTAAGATAGTCTGGGAGAAGTTTGAGGGGGATTTCCCTGCTTTATGTAATCTGCTGTTGCCTCCTAGCTTCCTCTATTCACATGGCCAGGAGGTAAGCATGACACCACTGGTAATTTCTCAAACTCTGAAAGCAAAGACAATGATGTGCTCAGTGACCTACAGCAATATCGCAGTTTTCGGTAAATCCTCCAACTCCAGCTCAGTGATACCTGGAATAAAGGAGGCCTGAAGAAGTGGGGGAAATAACTGAAAAAGATAATGACTTAACTCACCAAATCGCATACTTCAAAGAGGCAGGCAGCCAGGAAGATCTATGAGCTGGCCTTCAGATATAAGTGTGGCCTGCCCAAATCCCTAATTTTATGTTTTTCACTCCATGCAGATTGCTGCATCTCACCAAGGATCAGTGCTGATCCCAGCGCTCCAGCTCCAAGACCCCCACACCAGACTGCCAGTCATGCTGCCTTATCAGCATTTCCCTGACATTCCCAAGCCCAGGTGAGGAAGAAAACTCTTCTTATTCATGTGCTAAATCAGATTAAGTCCCATTAAAGATACTCATTGAAATGGTAGGCTGGACAGGCATTTCACAGCTTTAGGGCATGTCCTCCTCAGGTAGGAGAACTGCTCTGGTTGTTGGCAGCTCATGAAGAGCTCTGTGCTGTGAAGACCAGGCTGCTTCTGACACCCAGGTGAGCTTGTTCAACGCGAGGCTGAGTATCTATCTCTACATAGTATATTGTGAACAAATTGCAATTTTTGTGTCCCAGATAGGAAGATTTATAATTCAGTAACTATCCAGATTCTGAGAAACAGGCTTACCAAAACCACAACTAAGGGAAATACAGCAGGTGAAGTAAGCATGGTGGCACTGATGAGGAAGGAAATCTCTCTGCAGTGTACTGATAAGAGCATGCTTGATATATACTGTTCACTTTGGACAATCTGCTACCAGGAAAACATAGACTAGCTAAAGGAAATTCAACCTGGAGGCCCTAGGGACTGAATCAGTCTGTTAAAATACTTTGTTGGTTTTATTTATCACTATTTAATTAGGGTGCTTAACCAGCATATTGGAAAGATGGTAACTTTGTTAAATATTCAACAGGCTGACCTCTCAGTTACAATATGACAATTCTGAATAAAGTTCAGGTAAAGCTTGTCCGAGGTGCTCCAACAAAGCCACAGAGAATTGGACTGGACAAAAAAAAAGGGCACTATTGAGGAAACCTAGTTAAAATTCCAGGTTTTGCCACTGGCTTGTTGAATGATCCTAGGCAAGTTGTTTCCTCTCCTGTGCTTCACTTTTCCCATCTGTAAAAAGAGTACGATGATATTGACCTTCTTTGTAAATCACTTTGAGATGAATAGATAGAAAAAACAGTAATACATTATTAATTATGATTATTTCCGAGGAAGAAAAAGCAAAGAGAAGAAGCTATGAATCTTTCAGGGTTTCTTGATCCTTACAGAAAATAAAAAAGCACCACATAGCATGAATGTTACACAAAGAAATTCTTCTCAAGTCACTTTTAAGAAGAAATAGGGAGAGCATAATTAAAAATAAGTTAAAAGCAGGCAGACACTCAGGAAAACACTCCAGATGGTGAAATGAGTTAGGCTGCAGAACAGACTCCCACAGGAAGCGGTGAAACCCCCATTGTTTGAAACATTTGAAACTGAATTCTTCAAAGCGTTAGTCCATATAATACAAGGAACCATCCCTGCGCTGCCTCAAAAAGGTAGCAGCTCTGCAACGATCTGGGAGAGCTACGCTATCGTTCTACAATTTTAAGAGAATTCTTGTTGCTCTGACTACAGGGAGCTGTAGACTCTCCTTTTACCAATATAATAGCTGAGGAACATCTATTGAGGAGCTAACAACATGGTGTTTTTGCAGGAGATGGACTCAGTAACCTTAATAGTTTTTTTCCATGCTTACTTCTCATATCCTAACTTTGTATGTCCAAGTGGGAAAATAAAGCCCCCTATTCTCTGCCTCATGATTCATACATGCATCCTTCAGACTATTTATTTCATATATTACAATCTAATGAAAAACTGGGTGGCTTGATTTTTACAAGCAGTGGTTTGCAAAAGAAATACCATGGTTTTAATGGGAACCAAATGAGAGATCATTACGTAAATGGCATTATGAGACACAGAACTGATGCTGAAATGTTAAATGCTCTAGGTCAAACTCACCAAAATGGGAACTGGCAGTTGCTTGCTGGAACGTTAGGGTTTCTCCGCTCTCAATACTACTGCAAACATTTCCTGCTGTTGCTAACGTTGGTTCAGCTCCTCTGGAGGTAGCTGTGGAGGGAGTCTGACTGCTTCTGTTGTTACTGGCACTTACAATCTTAAGACCTTCTCTGAGATCCAAATTCAGAGCTTTGGGCCAATTTTATTGATACAGTTTGGCTTACTGCTTGGAGCAGGTAGAGGGAAGAAAAATTTTTAAAAGGAGCTTGAAATTAAAGAGTTTTACTACCTTCATTTCCTCTTGGTCTCATACCTGCTGGTGTACTAAGAAAGAGGTGAGTTGATTCAGATGACATATGTGCACTAGTGACCCTGTCTTATTTAATGTTCTTTGGCTCTCTCTTCTTTCACAGGCTCCCTGCCATCAATACTTTCATTTTCATAGTGACCAGCAATAAAAAAGCCCAAAAATGTCAGATATCAAATCTTTCCTACCTGTAGGGTGAGAAGGGAGAAAGAAAGGGAGATAAAGAGACTCCCTGGGGGCAGGATGAGCTTGGAGTGCTCATGATTATCTTCTGCCTATTGAGGCAAGAATGCTGGCCTCAGCAAGACCTCCAGCTGCTGCGCTACACAGCGCTGCGCGCTTCACCTGCTACTTGTGCACGTGGAGGCTGGCACTGCCTGCACACTACAGCTGGCCCTGGCCAGAAATGCAGCAATTTCCTCAGGAATGAATCATAAGCAAAAAACCAAACCAGAGCTATTTAAGAAGTTTCTCCCTCCTCTTCAATGTCCTGTCCAGTATCATATTCCTGACAGTTTATTCTTCAGGAATTCAGTCATCTAAGGTTTCAATGACTCATGTGATGGAGCTTCTACCCATTTCCTGGAAAGAGTCCTGTGCAGTCCAACAGTTCTCACTACCATTTTCCCTGAGCTTCTCACTCTGTCTACGTTCTCATATATTTCAGTTTTTCTCCATTTTGAGGGCAGAGGGGGGAAGACAGAAAAATCATGAGTGCATCCAAATTTGCAACGTTACAGGAAACTGAAATGGTGAAAGAAACACCATGAAAACAAAGATGGGCACTGAATCACAGAGTCTCTTTTGGAAGTGACTGACTCTTGGAATGACAAGCTGGTTAGAAGAAAAGAGTCTGCTGTAGAAAGAACTGTGTGGTACAATAAGGTCATGAATTTACCAGGGCTGGATCCTATAAAACGAAGAGGAAAAGGATTGGAAGGCTCTCATACATCATTGCATGGGTGGGTGTGACTCAGTCTGGGCAAATGCCACTGATGACAAGTACCCTGTCACACACGATTGAATGAACTGGGCTGGATGGGAACCAAAGTAACCCTTTTACATACTTGGGCCAATCTGAAAGGCACTTCTGTGCACAAAACAACTACTTCCTTTCCTGATTAGAAAAAAACTTGAAATGCCACTCGCAGACAGCTTGAAGGACACTTTAGAAAACTCTGACCTAAGTAGGGCTGTGCAGTGCCTACAGCAGATGGCTGACTGGACATCAGTGATGTCCAGACCATATCTGCTAGTACACAGACATAGGCTACCTGTACATATTTATGGTATAATTAAAACAGGGCTCAGGCTTCATCCTAAAAACATTCAGAAACACATCCAAGTGCGAGCACCTCAACATAATTACAAAAGCATGAAACAACTCAGACACAATGACAGGGCATGCTCAGAGACCTATACCTTATACTGGTAAACAAGCAGATTAAGCTCCACTGGCTTGCAGTAGGTCTAGTTAAGGAATCTGTGCATCTATCATCTGGTGTAGACAGGACAAACATGCAGCATTCTTACAGGGTGATTTCAGTACTCAGTTACCTTTAAAACTGTCATATATACTGATACACACACATGTATATGTATGCCTATGTGTGTGCATAGATATATATATATATACACACACACAAGTTTGTGATGCATATTAGTATATATACAGACATGCAGCACAAGCCTGCTCCCTTTAAAGGGATATAGTGTCAGGTCAGAGCTAGCTCAACATTCTTCTTATTAAAAAAAAATAAACTTTTAGGAGCCCTGATTCCAACAGAAATGTTTCCATGATTTATTTTAAGAAGGGAACATTCTCCTGCAGTGCTCACCGCAACCCAAACATTGCAGTGCTGTGCAAGAGCATGAGAACCAGAGAGAAAACTGAAGAGTATATTTTCACTGTTCCGACACAGAAATAAAAAAGCAAGAAAACAGCAAAAGCTGTGGCAAATAAATTTGATTTTAGTGTTGATTGCACTGTTATCTGTAATACAGATAAGCAGAACAGACTTGAAGTATTCATACCTTTCCAGTGATTTCTGTAAGACATGACTAAGTGTGGGATGGGGACTCATGGGAGCCATTTACCCTATAAGAAAGGGATTTACTGCTCTTTGGTCATCTTTCCTGCTGCTCACACCTTGCCTTACACACTTCAGAATCTGAAGGGCAAACAAGAGGAAATCACCTCACCATTTTCAAAACTAGAAAATAATTGGAAGATGGAACAAGCCATCCTGGAAACGAATCTCCCATTTGTGGGAGGGTTTTCAAACTCTTTTCAAATGGGAAAATTTCAATGAAATGGGAAGATTCATTCTTCTAAACACCTGAAGCCTTCTATTCTACAGAAAGAGGAGTCTGCCTTCAGCTCTAGTGCTTGTTTCTTAGGTCAAGTTTGCAAAAAGAAGCAAGCATCAATAGAAGTAAAAAAAGACATATGGAGAGAGAAAGAATAAGCAAGGGAGCAAATACTTTTCCAACCTAACAACTGACTTCTGTTATGAATGACTATGACCGTGACAAATGCACACACATGTGCGTACACACACGCATATCTCCCCCCCCCACCCTGGTTTCTCAATCTATCACCTGAAGGATACATGTAGTGTACCGCAAGACAGATGATAAGTATATGGAGAGGAGGACAGAGAATGAAAAATATTAAGTGAAGTCTCTCTGAAAGAGATCATAAAGATTGGTCTACTGGCAGATTAGTGATTGCACCAGAAAGTTTTTGGAAGCAGTAAACAGGAAATGGTTAAGTAAAAGCAGGTGGAGCACGCTGACTGCAGGAACAAAGCAGGAAATAGCTGAGCGTCTGAATGGATGCAAAAAAATCACTCTCCTGGTCAGCCCTTGGGCAGCAGCAATATGCCCACTCCTCCTTCGCTCCCTCCTCTTCCACCACCCTTATCTCTCTAAGTCACAGAATCTTGCAAACACCTTTGGCTGGAGTAATCTGCTCTCCCTGAACTGCAGAAGCAGCCCTGGCAGAGCTGGAAGGTACTGCCTGGAAAGTAAAAGCAAAGGGGCACTCAACTACTGCACAGAGGATGAGTCAGAGGCACCCAGGGAGTGCCAGGGGCTTCACATGCAAGCAACCAGAACAGTCTCTGGATACTGCCCCAGGTGCTGTGGTCCCAAATGCATTTAGCATAATAATGAGTCAGAGAAACACATTTCTATGGCCCTTTTCATTCTAGGGGGCTCCCAAAGCAAAGTTAGCTGTAGGAATCATTCTCACTCACTACTCAAACACAGCCCCCTCTGGGGCAGAACACAGCAGCTGTTTAATAGCTCACAGCAACATCACACAAGCAGATGGAAAAGAAAGTGAAATCTGTAAGGAGAGTTCTTTCCACTTTCCTTCAAACCCTTCCTTTCCCTCCTCTTTGTCCACAGATCCTTGTGCCAATTCCAGATAATTCCAGATGTGTGCATTTCCCACCAGTATCTGAAGACCTTGGAGACTTGGCTCAGGAGACTGGGGATCTACTTGCCAAGGTAATGCCTCCTGGTGCTCTCAGGCCCAAGGGGCCGAGCTCTCACCCCTTGCTATGGTGCCAGATGTGCTGCTGGATGGAGGACAGAAGTGTTGGTAAGGAACAATTCTTGTTTCTTCCAGATGAGGATCAAGTACAGTACTAATGTAAAGTTGTTTAACATTGATAAGACACCCGCACCCTCCAAGAATGCTAAACAATCACATTAAAGCCCAGAGGAACATTAAGAAGGGAGCATATACATAAATTCAAATCATTTTGACTTTGTCTACATTTAAAGTATTAGATAGTAGAGCTGTGTTGGCAAACTCTACTCTTAGATACTTCTGTCCTCCTATCCTAGATTTAAACTTAAAAAAAAAATCTGTTTCTCCTTATACTTGTACACTGAGCAAAGGAACACTGCTGGCAGATAAGCTTTTATGGTGTTACAACTGCACAAACAAGAAGATTTGTTTTTCAGGTAGAGAATTCTTGCAAAGAAATCATGTTCTTTTTTGATGTTACTATTTTGGCATAACTTTGATGTATGTATTAGATGCTATTAGATACTCAAATTTACTCTGTCTTTTCTACATTCATCTCTTAAAACAGTTAACACACAGAGCCAAACACCTTTTCAGTTCAGACTCTTAAATCCTAGTCTGGACAAAGCCTTTGGGAGCAATCTCCAGTATTACATACTTCTCCTCAAGCTACACCTTCTCCAGGGGTTTCCTGAGACCAGCAGTCACCAGACTGCCAACCTGGCACCTTTCATTGCAGCTCCCCACGAGAGGAGGGAAAGGGGTACTGCTGGCGCAGGGGTCGGTGTGGCACCTTCTACAAGAACTGCCACGACCATTTAAGAAGCTGCGGAATATAAGTGTACTCAGAGGATGTGTCCCATCAACTTTATCTGGATGGCAGGACAGTTTCTGGGACTCAAACCTTGGCACTGAGCTTTGAGAAAAAGTATGTCGTGAACCATACAAATCCAGGAAACTGAGAGCAAGTAACTGAAATGAGCAGAACAGAGGTAAGCAGGGTGTCTCTTCCCTGCCCCTTTCAGTTTCTGCTTCCCTGCACCCTCGCCCACATTTTTTTTACACTTAAGTTGTTCAGAAAAATGACAGGAATGAGGTTCCCAGTATAATTACAGTTTGCTGAGAAAATCACAGCCCGCAGCAGTAATTCCTTTAGTGCTGGAGATGGATGCTGCTGAGGTCTAATCACAGTATTCCCACTAACTAGGCCCTGAGTCTAATCTGTCATCAGCTGAGAGGCCGCCGACTCCCGTGCGCGTGTGAAGCGGAGCTGCTCTGTTGGCTCCCCTCCCTCCCTCAGACCCCGGCAGTGCCCGGGGGGGTGGTGGGTTTCCATTCATTCCTTACCCTCAGCGACACCGCAGCTTCAAGGCATTGCTTATCTCTCCTCTCTGCCTGGTATCAGGGCCACTCAAAGCCTCCCTGGAAAGAGCTCAAGTGGTTGTTTTCAAGCTACAATGCTGTATAGAGTGACAGGGATGGCAGTTCAAAAATACAGTTTATGCTGAGATAAATTGAAGAAGAGGCTTAATGAGAACGGCTTTTAGCTAACTCCTCCTTCCAATACATACTACATTTTCTGCTTAGGAAGAGGACAAGGCTGCACTCAGTGACAGATAATATAATCTCTGCATGTAAACCACAGCAACAAAAAAATCAAAAGAATGAGAGGATGAGCACAGAAATAAAAATAAGGGGGAAAAACACAAATGGTTATAATGGAAATAAGAGCTGCGAGATGGCATTCATATATAGAGAGACTGAACAAAATTTCTCCTGTATGTTACATGTAGTTGCCATCAAATGTTTTGTATGTGACATTCAAAGACCATAGTGCCAGATCTCTGTACTTCACTGTGCTGGTGAAAGAAGCTCTAAAAATAGTGGACCTAGCCAGCTCAGGATTGCCCCTGGGCAAGCAGGAATCACCACAGTACAGAATTAAAATCTTTTAATAGGTTTCTGGTCGTAAAAGGAACCTGGCCTAAGTAGTCTATTTCAAACCCTTGTTGCTGTAGGACCAGTGAACCAGGAAGAACTCGAAAAGTCCTTAAGCTGGTACCCACCTTACATATCTGTGTCGTTAACGGGAGCCACAGAGCAGCAGGGGAGATGCTGCTCAGGAGGCACAAACTAGCCTGTTGTGTATAGCTGGAGTAGCTGGTACGAAAGGGATAAGGGAAGAGAGTCACACATCTGGTGTGAGGCAAAAACATATTAAAACAGCTGTCTTTCTGTAGCAGCCCGTGGCCAATTCAGCGTCTTAGTGTTCAGCTCTTTTTCTGGGCACACATGATGATACTCACCAGGTCTCTACGCTAAAGGGCTCTACGGTAGCTTCTCCGCCTCTACCAGACACAGGGCGAACAGAAAGCAGAGCACGATGTCTCAAAGAGGGGGAAGGAGTGACTCATACAGGAAGAAAAACAAAGCAAAGCTGAACTAGAGCATAAGAAAAGAGGTAGACTGTTGGCTGGAAATCAATTTTCTTGCACTCAGAAGAGTGGGTATTACAGTGAGAGGAGTTGTGCTTGACAGTAATGGAAGTCCAAGGAAGTTTGATTAAGATTAAATGTCAGTCAGAGGCCAATCCAGAAGAGGCTTTAAGGAGAAAATCAAAGACAGGAAGTGACCAAGTCGATCAGAAGTTGTGGGTAGTCAGCTAGATAGATTAAGTGGGACTTGGAACAACTAAGTTACCTCTGCTAATGACAAGTGATAACACTTATAATGTCACCAACTTGTAACAAATCTGACTCTGAAATCACCTTCAAGGCACTGATAGCAAATCAGAGATTGTTGAGTTCTAACACTATCCACATACGGGCAGATACTGTGCATGTTTTAACAAGAGATTGGTTTTACAGTCACTTTTTGACCCTGCCAAGTTTCCTGTAAATAGTATACTGTTTTGTCTGAACAGGATTTCTTTGTAAGGACCTAGGAAAAAAGAACTGACTAATAGAAACCTGTGAGACTCTGAGAAGGGCAGTTACTGCAGATTGAGGAGACAGATGCAAGGTAGAAACTCCTTTCCACTCCTAAATTCAATGAGGCTTTGATTCAACAGCTTGGTTCACATCCAGGACAGCCGGAAGAGAACAGTCACCTTGTATTTTTGTACCTGATGAGAAAACCCCAGATTGTATGTGTGCATTGGGACAGTTCAATGTGTGTCTATTCCAACTTCAAAGAGGCTTTCAACAGCCTTTCAGCTGTAGGGTTTGAGGAAGGGTGAGAACTGCTAAAGCTAGCCCCATCCTCATTAAATCTTTGCCCTCTCTGGAGCAAGCATGCAAGCGGAGAGAATAGAAGATATGCATGAGCAACTGAGCATCTGTGATCTCATGACCTTTGGCGGTTGTATTATGGGAAATGTATTCTTCGGTTGCTATGCTTTTCTAATTCATTTGTATTTTCCTTCAGTGACTCCCTTGTATTTTCTTTGGTGCTCCTGTGTAATGGTTTCAAGGAGCCGCAGCTATCGCCCAAGTTAAGCATGCATACAATAGCTTTAATTAAATGTTTGCAAGTATCCCTCAGTAATGCAAGGGAAAGGGAAAGCAAACAGTCCTGGACTCTCTTAGGCCTATCCCTTCTGAGCTCTGCCGTGAGCGGAGACACCGGCAGTGCTGCCCCTTAAATCCATTTCTAACCGACTCTGAGCTGAAGGCTGCTGGGGACCTGCTGCTTTGCATGTAAGCGCATCAGACACACCACTGCCAGTAAAAGGGCTACAGTTCACCTGTGGAAGGTCTGATGCTGAAATCTTTTAGGCTAGGATAAAACAAATAAAAAGTAAAAGTAGATTAGAGTGAGCATTTTCTTCTCCACTTAAAAAAATTAGAGAATAAAGACAAAAATATCCTTCCTCATTTCTTGAAATACAGCCAAAAGATGTTTGGGGTATTTGGGGGGGGGGGGCATAAAAGCAAAGGTTTTGATTTGCTTTTGTTTCTTTACCTAGTTTCTACTCATGATCTTGGAGTTAGTTTTTGACTTGTTTCCAGTCCATCCATAGTACTATACCATTATTCAAGGCCCCTCTGAACTCTTAAATTTTCTAATATGGTACTTTTATTCTCTTCAAAAGAATTTTTAAATTTTTATTCTCTCTTCCCTTTATTTCTCCTTCCTTCTTGTTATCTTTGACTACGATATTGTGAACCCTTTTCTAGACAGAGTTCTTGTTTCATTCCTCAAAGCATTAATGCATCTTCAGAATTCTGTTTCTACCTTTTAAAATTTCTACTTTTTGTTTATTACTCCTCATCTCAGTTTCAGGTTCAATATTCTGAATTTAATCTTTTGTGTTCTCTATGCCATTGGCATAATCTCAGTCTTGTTGTCACTCTTCCCCCACCCCCTGCTCCCTGTGATGAGTTGTCTATTTATTATTCTCTCAAATCAGGATCTTTACTTCCTTTGTAGGGAGTAGACTACATCATTCTATATATAAAGAAGAAAACTATAGAGGATTTTTGTTTTCATTTCAGGCATTCAACATAAATATATATACAGAAAGTGAAACGTGGAAGGGAAATTTTACCATACAAAGATGGAGGAGTGAAAAACAGGATGCAATGATCACCAGGCAGTTCTGTAAGACAAATATAAGACAACTCTACATTTATAGCACAGAAAGCAGCAGCTTGGCTTAGAGGAAGAAGCTTTCTCTATTTCATATGATATGGAAGATCTGATAGTATCTGCAAGAATACCAGTGAGGCCTAACACCAGTGCTTGCAACTAATACTTATAACTAGTATAAAGCACTTGAATTTTTCATTGACTGATAAAATTATTATTTCAAAGTTAAGACAAGTAAATTTGAAAGCACTTTGGCCTGGCTGTATGTGTTTTATTGCAAATCCATCCACCACTTCTCAATGATATCCAGAGATAACATATACCTGAAAAGATAACAGTGAATGTGAGACTGGAAGAAAAAAATAAACATCAGTTTGATGACAGAATAAAGAAACCATGCTTCTAACTTTGACCTTGGATATCTCCCTGCACTGAGATCAGAGGCATTGCTAATTTTTTGCAATCTGACATGCTGAATTTGGGAAGGGGTTGTGCAAAGTCCCAGCTTTGCTGGAGCTTGAGGTGCAGTGAGTTTTCAGGAGGGAAGAGAAAGCACTGGTTGTGACACTCGGTGTAACAGGGTATCAAGTGCAGCAGGGCAGTCTGAGAAGACTGAGAACTGCTAACACAACTTAGTAACAGGAACCAGCAGCTGCAAAGGAGAGTAGGAGTTGGATGGAAAGTAAAATCTTACAAAGTTAGGGAGGAAAGGAAAAGGCCAGAGAAGACCTAAAACCTGGAGCAGCTAGCAAATGCTGACAGAGTCTTCTCTTGTTTGATTTTCTGCAGGGTCCTGATCCAAAGAACAGTCAAGCCAACATAAAAATTCCTGTAAGGATTTTTGAGATACTTTTAATGAAGATTTCCACTCTTTGGTCCTCTACTTATCTGTGGTCTGCCTTTCCATTGTGTCTTCAAAATACGTTTCTTAAAAATACATCTGTTTTTGATGATGGCTGGGAGTTATAAGAAAGGTAATTCTCAGAGGTGTGTGAAAAAGTTTGGATCTATTTACAGACGGACTTCATCTTCCTTCTTCATCTACCTCCATCATGTCTGCTTGATGCCTCTGTTTGAACCCATCAGCAGAGACGGCTCACTGCAGCTCCTGTAGCAAGGATGCAGTGCAATGGTGCACACAGGATGCACAATGTGGAATAGTTTGGGATTCCTGCTGTGATTAGAGAGGGTGTTGATTTTCATTCTTTGGTTTTCTTAATTTTTTTGCTCAAGTTGCCTAAAGAGCTTTGCTTAATTTAAACAAGAGCAGGCATCTACTTGTGTTTATAAGCTCAACAGCTTAGACTTTTCTGTATGCTATTTATATAGCTTTGCATAGTACTGCTTATATCTCACCTATCAGTCTTCTAATTGAAAAACTGGCATATTGACCATCTTCACTGTTGCTTCTCTGTCTCCTCCTGAATAGTAATTGTGAAACTCTCGCATCAAATCCCAAGAGTTTTGCTTCCCATCCTATTAGATATTCCATGAACTATTTCCTTCTTTCTGATCTAGTAATGAAAGTTATTATCAGCAAAGTTAAGACCAGAGAAATCAATGCCCTGCTTTTTCCTAAGAGGATAAGATTTTATGATGGCAGTTGAATATTTTTTTTCACTATGCAGATACCAAAATCCATCTCCCTGCTACTCATTAAGGCTGACAAGTTTGACAATACAGTAAAATTAGGCCTGGGGCCACCGTAAGTACATTCAGACCTCTCCAGTTCTTCATGTTCTACTTCCTTTTACCACATCATGACACCTTCTGTTCTCCAAATGCATGAGAAACTTGAAGGTAAAGCTCAACGTTCAGAGCAATGCCTTAACTCCTGTGACCAAACTCAGTGTAATTTATTGAAAAATGTTCCCCCAAAATTTTCCTTTCCTTATGATCAGGAGAGGAAGGGAAAGAGGAGAAAACAGTGATTAGTGTTTTATTTACTTCTTTTAACTAGTTCTATAGCACTAGTAATTTTCTCTTTCCAAAAAAGGCCTATTTCCAACAGAAAAGGAGTTGCAAGTATAGTTGAGTTATCTGTGCATTGAGAGTGTACTGTTCATACTGTCTGACGGCCTACAGGTTCCACAAATAGACTAGGAAACATGAAGAAGGAAAAGTTGAAAAATGATAGTATGAATACTTTGCAGAGAGATAGGGAGAGCAAAGTCACAACGGCTGAAATGAGAATGTCAGAAGTTAATCCAGGGGTAATACAGTGGAGGCCAGATGCATGTTGTGAGAGGAGGTTCTTCATGTAGGATTTATGTGTTTTGTCTTCCCTCCGTGAACTTTAAGGTAGGCCTTCGCCAGTGAATGCTGCATTCTCCCTAAATGCCTAGCACAGCCCATTGTTGTCTTTCCAAGCTGCTTATTCAATAGTGCAGTTTTTTTCCCTTGTTTTTTAAATGCTTGCTGCAGTCTTAGACTAGGAGTTTTCAACCTAACAATAAAACACCTGCATTTTATTAAGACTTGAGAGTTGTGTTCCACCTCCCTCAGTTTTACTGAAGTGCTGCCATTAGTCAAGTTAACCCTTTCGGAGTCACTTTTTTTCTAAAAGTTAAGTTATATGTCTGGCACATGTAGCCCAACTCTACAGTCCTACACTGTGTTTGGAGGAAGGGAAAACCAGCTCTGAGACAGAGCCAGAGGACTCCACTTCAACTTCATCTGTTAATATAAAATAGCCTGGAGTAGCAGCCCCCACACCTAAGACTCTCCTTGCTCCTTCCCCTGCTCTATTCAGCAGTAAGGCTTTTGTATCTACGCAGTCCAGAAGCCTCTTCCACAGGCCTGGCCAGTGCTGATAAGCAAGGGGTGCGCAACCCCTAAATCACAACACCAATGTCCACGCTCTCCCTAGCACAACAGTCCTGCATCAACACGGGGTCTGGCAATACGGGACACAGAGCTGGAATTTCCTTACCAGCCACTCTTGTTTCAAGAGCGGTATTTCTCAGTTGCATCATAGAGACTTCAATCAACTAAACTTTAATTTAGCTTCTCAAAAAAGCAGTTATTTTTTAAGTCCCCCTCACACACAGCACAGCAGTACTACATTGTAAAAAGCAACAGCTGCTAGCTGTTGTACCAAACACGATCAGTTCATGGAAGACAGGAGAATTAATAGAATATACAGAGCCAGAGACTGAGGAGCTGTAAACTCTGAGTTCTGATTCTGTCTCTGCGCTATGTGCTTATGGGCACATAGCTTCATTTCTTTATGACTCAGCTTCCCATCTATACCATAGAGAGAGTAATTCTTTACAGCCAGCAGGTGAATCAAAAGGTCAGAGACTTCTAAGGTGATTCTGGATTAGTCATAATTCTTAGGACTTCAGTGGCACACCTATAAAGGGATAATTACACTAATCTACATCAGACCTGGGTGGAAAGAACAGACACATTAAAGGTTCGAAGACAGTCAGATACTGTGGTCACAGAGCTACGCAAAATCCTAAGATAAACAGGTAGGTAAATAGAGCAACATTGGTTACTATCAAAATACCAGCCTGAAAATTTGGAGCAAGGTGCATTTAATTCTGTAAGTGGTGATTTGTTACACTGTCTGATACTAGTGTGATTTACACTTCTATATCCTTGTAACACTAGGCAAGGGAAGGTACTCCTAAAAAGAAAGATACAAAGTTTATGTTGCTCTTTTAAAATATTTATTTCCATTCATTCATACATCCCAGTATAAACTTTCTAAACTGTGTAGATATCAATAATGTTTGGAAAAGGCCTTTATAAACTCCTCTCACAGCAAAGCTAGATTTGTGGTCATGAAAACTCTGGCTATTGCCCAGATGCTCTCAGATGATGTGGGGATCTGCTAGTCTAGGACATGCAGCAGTGAAAATCTTCTGGTGGGAGAAAAGAAGACAGCCCTGTGGCCCATGAGTGTACACATGTATGCCTGTACAGCTTACCTCTCCTGCCACTTGGAAAGAAAAAGGATGAAATACAGAAACATAACTTGGAGTGGAATTTTTGATATTTGGACCTTGATTTACAAGAGTCTTACTTGCCATTCAGTGTAAATATGCACAAATGTAAATTCTGAATCACTTTCCAAAATATACGTAAATAGCATTTCAAAGTATCTCTTAAATCAAATTGGAGTAAATCTCACATTTGTTTGAGTTTATACCCTTTAACTATCTTTAGAAAGCCATAATTTACATTCTGTATAATTCACGTTTGCTCATAAGCGGTGGTTTGAAAACATTACACATCTGTGGTATCAAATGTGTGCAAATTACAGAATTACATGACATTATCAGTAACTTACATGCAAAAGCAAACTCATTTTTTGTGCAAGTTTGAAGCCATGTTATTGTGTAGCATAAACTACAATCATATACTCTCTACTTATATGGCCATCCAAGCAGGATTTTTCCCTTTGCAATCATTTTCACATACCCATGTAGCCAGGTATCCCAGGAATATAAGCTACAAACTGTTATTTACCCTGAAGCACAGTCACGGTCATTCTTTATAGGTGGCCTGGTCATCATACTTATTACTTTGGAATAAATATAATGCAGGGTTTGTTATTATGAAGTGGTATTTTATTTGCAGCAATTTGGAAAACCGGATTTTTTTTTCAGCTTTATTTTCTTCATCTATCTGTAGCTTCTCTTTGAAGTTGGTACTAGACCAACTACAGCCAATATTTTTTAATCCCTGATCTGGAATTGGGGAAATTATATAGTTACTCAATCATCACCACTACAAAGGGGTTTGTTCTCTCTGACCGGTTTGCTGTGTTTTTCCTACCTCTGAGTGTCTCGTGAGAGAGTGTCAGCAAGTTTTTCCTTCTTCTATTTCATAATCTTATTCCTATTTTCACCTATTTTTCTATGAGTTCTTTTAAAATCTATTCATAAGAATCTTTGCTTTAAATTACAAGTTTATTTCTTTCCAGTGTTGACTACTTTCCTTTAGACAAATACTTCCACAAAGCTTTCACCAGAAGATCCCAGCATTATTTACAACTGGTCTTAATGAAACTTGACAAACCAATTATGCAGAAGCCATCTTTACTTTTCATATGGCCAAAATAAATTACAGATAAGTTAATACATGACTTGACCAAGGTTATACAGCAAATTAATGGTAGCACCTGGAAATGGAGCCCAGGAACTTTGACATTCACACTCCTGCTGAAATTATAAGCCCTGAAAACACTAAGACTGTCTCAGACTCACTTTGTACTATGCACATTCCTCTCATATGACTGAAGTGTTTTTTGGTTATGAAAATTAAAAGGAAAAATATGGTAAATCAACGTCTGTTTCTACATTGTTTTCCTCTCTGAGGCTAAAAGATTTTTTCTTTTTCTTGTTTTAATTTTTTTCTTACAGTAGATATTGGCAGGCTAAAAGCTGAAATAAAATAGGAAAAAATAACAAGCATATTTTGAGTGATTACTCAACTGGGGTCCTTTGTGACAGGAAATGCAGCTGCGTGACTAATAGGCCTGACTTTCTCTTGGCTTCCTTCCCCCTTCAAAGATCTTGTTTACTGCCCCAGCCAATTTTTTTTTTTTTTTTTTTTTTTTGAAATTGCTAGAAGCTAGCAATTTTCCAGGAAAAAAAGATCTTTGCAAGAGGCAAAGGCAGTAAATCTTAAAAAGATCAAGGGCTGCAAAGCTCTCCCCCATCTACTCCTTTTAGCCTTCCAGGCTCTTGAGTCACGTCATATCTTCCCCTGCTCTGCTCAGAACATGTGTCTAGCAGATCTTTCTGCTTTGCAGAGGGGAGGGAGTACGTGAATCACATTTACAGTGTTTAACCCTGGAATTCATGAAGGAAGGACTAATTCCATTAAGGAAACCAGGGGCCTCCTAAGCCTCTTACATTTTCTCTCTTTTTTTTTAATATTTTTTCTTGTTTGTTCTCTTCTAACAGCAGTTGTGCGCTCACACTCCATAATGACATTGCTGACAAGTGTGAGCTATTGCGATTTGACACAGCATAGTGCCATTAAAAAGGGGCCATGTAGCCTTAAAGGTTGTTTGCATTTGGTCTGCTTCATAAGCCTGCTTTGTTGAGCTTCCTAGGTAACCAAAGCAAGGCCAGGAACTGAACCTCTGCTGAACTTAGAGGGAAGATGAACCAAGCACCCAAGTTTCATGGCAGGCCCCTATCCCTCCAACGCAAGCTCCCTCTGCTTCAGTCCCACTGAAGGGCTGCAGCGGGGAGTCCGGGGAGAGGGTGCAGCGGGCTGCTGAAGGTGTCTGAAGTGTGCATGGGCAAATGCGGAAGCTGTTGGCTTGGCAGTGGGGACTGGTGCATGAGCATCAGTGGCACCTCGAAGGAAACAGGTAAAACTCCAGGCTAACAGTGGTGACTTTATTCCATAAAGGGTTTAGAAAATTAGTCAGATATAGGTAAAGAATAGACTCAAAAATATAGCACTTGTCACAGTGTCAGAGAAGCGGGTGCCGGTCTTCGGCCTTTTCAGGAGGTCTTTCTCTTCGGAAAGTCAGCGAATCCAGCCATTGAAGGAGGGTTTGAGGACTGCTCCACAATCTACAACCCTGGCATGGTTCCCCACACCCTGAAGCAGAGGCTAAATAAGGAGGTGAATAAATTTGTTATCAAAAACTACATCATCAGAACCATCAGAATGGATGTACTAAAAAAAAAAAAAAAAAAAAAGAAACCTTTGCTTATGAATAGACCTAAAAGAATTGAATACATGTGTACAGAGTGATCATTTTCCACTACCTACAAGAGGAAAAACCTCTGGGGAAGTGCCTGATGCCAAATATTTTCTTATGCTTGATGTGTCAGCAGGGTCTGGCAGAATCCCTTAAAAAACAGAGCACATATTTTGTGCAAATTGAGAATCACAGTTTCTGGTGTTTGGGGTCTGCTTCATCAAACCTGAGACATTTCTCCAGAAATACAACAGATGTTTGATGATGTACCCAGTTTTTAGCATTTACATAGATCAGATGATGTTAAGATCAGCAGAAAAAATAATAGAATAGCACAATAAAAAGCTTCAGAGCAGCCCTGAGCAGAAACAAAGCTGGACTGAACACACAAAAATGTTAATTTCTCACAACAGAAATAAAATGCTGAGGAGAGACATTATCATAGCAAGATATATGAGAAGGTTACAGAAGAGCTGAACTGAGCACAAAAGCAGGAGGCACAAGGATTTCTTGGAGTGGGAGCTCCAAAAAATGCGTGTGTGCCACCTGACGGTGTGACTTGTCAACCTTGGTGCACTACTACATGAAGACAGCCAATATACTTCAACTACGTATCTTAACAACCTCAAAAACTTGAAGAGTTTATTAACGAGGATGCAGTCCTGATGTATCTTAACAGTACACAGGAGAATAAGCTGTCCCCAGAAGAGAACGGGGATCATTCTCTTGCAGCTATATGGTCAGAACTGGAGGTCAATAATTTATGTGTAATATTTATGTGTAATGAACACTAACAAAAGCTGAGTGTCAGTGCATTCAAATAGAGAGCAAGGATATGGCATTTGTCCATGAATGCAAAAAAGTTTCCTTCTTTTTTTTTTTTTTTTTTTTTTTTTTTTTTTTTTTTTAATGAGAAGCCTGTGTTAGCTAAAACTGACCATAAACCACTTACTACAATTGCCAAAATGGCCTGGCAAACCCCCCTCTCCTCATGGATACGAAGATTTTTTTTTCAGTTACAAATTTATGATTTGCAGATTGGGAGGGATTTGGCAGGTTCAGGCTTAATCCCTAGAGCATTTGATGAAAATGCAGTGATGCAAAGTCCAGAGCTAGATTTTGTATGTGATGATTTGCTTAAAAATTTTGCTTATGATGGTAAGAAGTGTTGCTGGGGATGAGACCCCATAGAACGCATATGAGCCTATCGTTAAGAATAGAGTAACACAATCTCGTTATTGACTTCAGATAGAGTGTGAATAGAGTATCCAGGGTAGAAAAATTATGTAACCCCTCTTGATTATTATTTCTACTCTCCTGAGATAACCTCATGATGAAGTTCTACAACTAAACAAGTGACAGTGCATATCAAGCTTACTGTTGCTGCACTTATTCTACCTGCTGAGCTAAATAAGGTCAGACAGCATAGAAGAAATAAATTTAAGAAGTTTTCAGTAAAATACAGATTTAGCTCTACCACTCTAGTTCCTATTATTCCTAACCAAATGAGCTGGTAGGAAATAACATCAAAATAAGTTAATACTACTGAGACAAAGTGTGGAACTAGGCGGTGATCTAGTTTTAGCTCTCTTATATCAGTGGAAACCAGGAAGGAAGGATGTCAGGACTAGCACTTTGCTTGACAACAAAATCAAACAGAATTATTTTCACTCCTGCAGTCTTTCAATTCCCTGCCATTTTTAAAGGTGTCATCAAAGTCATGGAGGTCTTGGAGAAGAATAAAGAAACACAGAGTCCAGGGAAAACTCGGAACAAAATAACCTGCCGCCCCCTGACAACTGCAATACTGACGTTAGAGACGTAAGCAACAGGGCAAATGCTTCAAAATTCACTGAACATGCTTGACATGTGGTAGTTGTTAACTATTTGCAATCATGCAATAACATAACTTTTCTAAATTTTATCTTAGTAAAGTCAGTGATTGTAGGACATCTGGCTTTAACAACTGCCCTCTCCAGTCAGAGAATCTGAATCAAGTGCTGCAAAGCTTTTATTTTATTACGAACAGCCAGATGGAACCAGATGCATAATAAAGCAAATCTTCACAAGCAGCTTAAGCACTGGAGGCACATATAAGACAATTATATTTCAGCCCAGAGGTGGCTGCATTTGAGCCACGGGAAAGTAATCCATTTATATACATACTTCTCAAGCACTTTGGGATGAAAATACCATACTAAATCAGTTTAATATATTCTTGTTACGTGATAAACTCCCATTTCATGTTATTGTTTTCCTGGTTTTGCTACACCAATGGTACTGTAATTTCGTATGTTTTCATCCCGACTGTGTTGGAATGCAGCAGGCTGCTATGCTCAAAAAATCCAGCAGAATTAAAGAAACCCACAATGGAAATTGTTTCAGTGTGTACAGCCTGCCCATGCTCAGAAACTACTGATGTTCCTTTTCTTTTTGTGTAGTTAACAAGGGGCTGCCAGTATAACATTAAAACATTTTAACAGATAATATTAATATGGGTTGGAAGTCTGTGTGTATTTCCACTAATCCAGGAGTGTGTCCTAGCCCTGCCTTCAACTGCATGGCAGCCTCCTTGCATTCCGGCTCCAGGCTGCTTTCGTCTCTTACTCGGATGCTCTCCTGCCTCTAGAACATCTCACCTCATCAGCAGAAGCAACTTAAACTACATATCAACACTTTCAAATGCTCCAACTTGAGAAACCTTCTGGGAAAATTTGGTTATTTGCTCTCCCTTTTTGTTGAACTCCTCTCCAAACAGGACTAAAATGACTGTGTTACCTCATAGTTAAAGAAGGAGCTCAGAGGCACTGGACCACCTTTGGCCCTCAGCAGTACTGCCAAAACTAGACATCACATGAGCTCTGAATTAGGCATCTGCTGACTGGGTGAACCAGCTTCACCCCAAATCTAATGCCGCCGTGTTGCACAACGGCTACGTGGCCTCCTCTGCCTTTGTTTCTTCTTCTGCAATAAGCAGACAGCAGCACACAGCTGTCCAGAGGGGTGTACTGAGAGCTCACTGGCGTTTCTGAAGGCTTTTGAGATTCTTGGATGAAGAGTGCTGTATGAACAGAAAGTATTTGACATTTTTTTCTTCCTTTTTTAGTGATATCCCTCTGCTGTTGGTATT
The DNA here is from genome assembly GCF_028389875.1 of Rhea pennata. Taxonomy (NCBI): domain Eukaryota; kingdom Metazoa; phylum Chordata; class Aves; order Rheiformes; family Rheidae; genus Rhea; species Rhea pennata. The sequence continues at coordinate 12,328,450 of NC_084667.1, read as the reverse complement.
GGGTGCTCACATTCCTAAGCTAAGCTTGCTGGAGGGATTTTATTTTGCTTGAGCTTAAAATCTTTGTTTCCTTCCTCAGAGAGGATGCTGGAATGCACCTTTAAGCATAGTAAATCTCAAATGTTCAGAAACTTTGCACTCAAGGTCCCTGCAAATTGTCTCCACCTGACCTTCATCTTTCTTAATATGCTCAAAAAAGGAAGACTAAAACAGTTGTTTAATACACGCACGTTTTACACACACTGCAGCCCTATGCACGTTGAAGGCCAGACTGAGCATCTGCCACAGTAAATGATTTTCTATAGATTGAAGTTTTGGATTATAAAGAAACCCCTGCAATTAGATGGCCATGTGATTGCAGTTCTAAAACAAAAACCAGAACTTCTGTGTTCCTTAGATTGAGGCATAGTCCCAGATCTGAGTACAGATCCCTGCCCCAGGAACTGAGCTCTGTCTCCAAACCTTCTAGGAGCCTACAACCACCTCTTTATTTCTCCATCTGTAAAACTGAGATTGTAATATTCTCCTATAATAAAGGGATTTGAAGAAGTTCAGCTCCAGAAGTTTCTGCAAATGTTAAATCTTAGTTGCTTCAATTTTGTTCCATTACAGAGAAGTCCTTCCATCCTCTGCTGTTAAAAAGCATCTTCTCTTGCATCTTTATATCACTTTGTCAACTTGTACAGGCCAGTTTCATGAGCTGAACAAGCTTATGGCTTGTTGCAGTTACAGAGTGGAGGAGGATAGGGGTTTACAGAGCAAGTAATAGTTCTGCAAGTGAAAGCAAGGGAATTGATGACAAAGGCTTTCAGCTTATGTTTTCACATGTAACTCTCCCTGTCTATGTGTGCACTTGGAGCAGCTCTGTGCCTATGATTGCTTCTCTTTCACGTTGTGTCTGGAATAGTACAATCCCCACCCCAAAAATAAGAGCAGCACTTTTAAAGCACATCCATGCAAGTGTTAGGTACCCAAGCATACCCCCTGCCACTCTTGAGTTTCCTCCTCTTCAGCAAAGATTCCACTTGGTGATGGCATTGTAAATGATCAGTGGAAGAAAGACATTATCAGTAATGGCAGGTAATGTAAATAATGCTAACCTAATGATTCCTTGCATTAAGGTGGCAACAGTTGGGCCTGGTCCTTGGTTTTCCATATGGGTCTTTGTACTAGAGAATCTTGTGTGGGGAAACCCCCCGGTGAATGGGGAGCCAGGATTCAGGCACTGCACATCAGACAGGATTTGATACCCTCAAGGGCTGCAAGCGGCTGAGGAGCCCTCTGGAGCAGACTCTGCAGAGACCTCAGCATCCAGGAAAGGGCACTGCTGTCCCTCCCTTGGTCATGCTGAACTCCGGTGAGGAACGGGTTTGTCATTGGTCTCCTCCGAAGTCACGCTTGGCCTGCTCATCCTGGTTGTTCAGGGAGAGCAGTTCCCTTCAGCACACATTCATATGTAGCCACTGGAGCTGGCGTTATTACAGAAATTTGGAGAAAAGGGAAGTATGTATTGCCAGGCTGGACAAAACATAGGGTGCTGTCAGCCTGAGGTGGGCAGAGCTCCTGCCAGATGAGCACCTGCCCCTGGTCTGCCTGGAAAGCCACTGGGCAGAAAATTCTTTCTGGACTATTTCTGTTACCATCAGCATGGCAGTGGTTCGCCCGCACGTACTCAAACACCCAGGAGGCCAAGGCTCAGAGTTCCTCAAGGAGGTCAGTTTTTATATAGTAAAGCAAACAGTTTAGCTAATCAAGGATTTTTTTTTCCTTTTCTGAGGCTCTTGGCACCTAGCCCTGTTACTTGCAATCTTTAATTTGTACTGTGGCTTCCTTTTTCCCGCTGCCGTCTCACTCAGCCCAATTTTCCCACACACTTATTTCCTAATTCTACCTCTTACGGAGGTCTTCATTTATTTCAGACCCAAATTTACCTCAATCCCACACAAAACTGCTGTTACCTCACCATTTATTCCTGTAAGTGACTGTCATCACAAATGCATGGACTGGACAAGTTTATGAAAAAAAGTCAGTTTTATGTGTTGTGGAAAATAGTTGCTGATAATAGAGGTACTTATGAAGTAATTTTATTCATATGCGTTTGTAGAAATTAACTGTGGATCAACATGGACTTTCTCTTTGGTTATATACTTAGCTGAGTCTTGAAAGTGGATTTTCATTTGCTTTATTTTTTTTTTTTTTTTAAGGATCTCTTAATGTCTATGGTAGGAGTGGGCTGCAAGCTATACACACTACTCACAAGCTGGTGTCACGCAGCTTCCACAAAAAGGGAGCGGATTCTGAGGAAACTAAGTCACGGTTTGGTGGACTCCCTTCCACCCCCCTGCAGCTAAGAAAAAGCCAAAGAAGGAAGGGATAAAGGCACCTTCCCATTAGCACCACTACACACCGTAGCTACAGAGCATTTACTCTGTGTAATTTGTGTAGAGAAACTGAGGAAGGTAACACCTAAGTAAACATCTCAGCCAAAACTACAGCAAAACCCCAGTGCAAATATAGAGCAGTCGGGTTCTCACTTCTCTGCATCATGGAGATCGGCCTGCCCAAGGGTTAGTAATGAGCTGCACAGGAACACGGGGTTGGAAGGGACCTCCTGTATCATCAAGTTTGGTCTCACGAAATCACAAGCAGCCATTTAAATAGTTTTTGTCTGAAAAGCTGCCCACAGCCTGAAGTATTCCTCCAGTCTCCCGGCACTCTAGAAGCCACAAGACACTACCATGCTGTAACAAATGTACCGGCTCTATCTACCCAAGCTTATGCATGCACATCATTTAAGGTAAATAGTTCTCCTCCTTTCCTATAGTTATAACCAGACTCATTTCTGAAGAAACTCTCTGCCCCTGAAGGCAGCCCAGGTTGGCAGAGCAGCGCTTTTCAAGCCATGAGGCAAGCTGTGAACAGCTAACGATGGCTGAAACACATTCCACAAATTTTCACTATAGCTGCTCCTCACAGCCACTTACGTGCAGGCACAAAAGGGTTTAATGAAGTGAACTGAGGCAGGGGCTAAGGCTGCTGGGAGGCATTGAGCTAGCACACAGCGGACGGCCTCTGCGAAGGCAGGCCTTCCACAAGACGGCTGAGCACAGCCCAGTTTCCAGTGGCAGTCACTGGGCTTTGGCAGTCTGCAAAGAAGTGCCTGAGATTGAATAGAGGCACACATTAGAGGGCTTATACTGCCAAGACGTACCCTGGACCCGCTCCGGGAGGCAATCAGTCTGGTACTTTTCATTGATTTCAGAATCCACCGCTGAAGAAAATACAGCCCTTTATAAGGTGGGACATGCTTTAAAAGAAAAGTGGGGGCAGACTCAACTGGTATAAAGCTGCATAGCTCTATTAAATATCAGGGGGTGTTACTGATTTATACCAGCTGAGAAATTGGCTAAAATTCTTTTGGAGCCACTACCTCTCCGATTTCCAATTGTCAGCTGAAACACTGGGAAATGCAAGTAGAAATGAAAAATGGAGCACATTTATGTGAAAAAGCTTCAATGCAAAACAAATGTCTGCTTACTGCACATAAGCTGAAATAATACAGCCGTTATTGGACCCATGCTACAATAAAACAAACTGGATGAGTCAACCAGCAGTGCATCTAATCTCCACTGGCTGCCTTTCCGGTCCCCAAGCTCCTCATCTATTTTTATCTCTTCTTTTTTTAATACACTTTTTGGTTTACAAGCAATAAATCTACAGATCTCAGGTCCCCTGTGTGCACGCTTGCCAGCAGGCCGTTCGACATTCAGAATGTTACCCAGAATGTTATGGCTATTAGACCGCAGAATATGTAGGCTAGGACTCAGATCTGAGAAACAGCATGGCCTGGAGAACAGGGCAACGGCTGCAGATAGCGTGAGGCATGACAAAGTCTTCCAGACTGAAGGAAAGTAGGCAACAGCCAGGAGCAGCGTGGCACATTCTTCAGGTAGCCTGACAGTTAGCGTGGAAGTTAGCAGCGATTAGCTCCCGCAGCACAGCATTGCCTGACGAAATGTGGCCAGGGCTGCAGCTGCAAGACTACGGGATTTCTGAGGGAACCCAGGCTCATGGCATTTCAGTTTGTGGGAGTATAGCAAAACATGCTCTACTGGTAGATGCAAGGCAGTGCAGATGCCTGTGGAGCTTTGGGGATGAGCTTGCCTCCAAACTGAGAGGAATATCTGGTTTCTGCCCAGTGCTCCATCCAAGCTCCTTATTTATTATATTGACAAAGCTCTGCTGCTTCTACCTGCAGCATGGTGTAGTGTGAGCACATCCAGAGGGAATAACGTATGACATGCTCAATGGTCACGCAATGAATATTGGAACAGCTAACACTCAAATGGCATTGACAGTCAGTCTGCTGCTCTGCCTGTACAAAAGCAATGCCATCCCCCTTCTTCTTGAGTGGGGAGATTTTTAATTAACTTAAATGCATCCTGATTCATCCAGCATAGGATATACGTTACCCATTAGGGGGTAATATTCGCAAGTCAAGAAGGAGACAAATCCTGTCATCGGAATCATTGGGCAGGTGACAGAAACTTTTTTGGGGATGTGAAGTTTTACCATTGCTCACTGGTTGGGTACTGGAGCTCTCTCTTGAGAAATGTGTGCGTGAAATTATGCAATCACACTACCCCTGCTTCATTCTTCTGTTGTAATCAAATTAGGATCCCAGCAATGTAGCCACTATTTTTCAAATCTGTTCCCTTTAATGCTTTCATTATAAGCACATACAACTAGCCACCTTGAGTTCCTACATGCGGGAAACATCTGTTAATTGAATATTAAGATAGCGAGAGTGTTATAATGGACTGGAACTACTGGGATATGATGCCAGCATACAGCATTCCCTTTCATTCCAGGAGTACGTGCTGCAGGGAGCAAGGGAGAAGAGTATGTGAATTTAATTTCAGACATTCACTTTTTAGGTGCCCCCAAGGGACATACCCGTTTCCTATATAAGGTTCAGTCTGTTTGCAATTAAGCTCTATTCTTTGCATATTTCCAGAGAGATTAAAAATAGCAAAATCAGCTTATTTTTCAACTTCTGGAGACAAACAAATCCATTGCTTCCAGCAGTTTTAAAACACTGATCAGGCTTATAGATCTTAAAAGCAAAATTTGTTCATGAACTTTTTTTGTTGAATAAGCAATAATATAGCAGAAGATGTAACAAAATAAGGTAACAGAAAAGGTAGGAAGACACTTCTAGCACTGGAGACCTTTTAAAGGAACTAACTTACGCAGTTTTCACTTTTAAATAAAATTAACATCAATAAAAAGTTAAGTCAGATAGATACCCTTAAAAAAATGGACCAGTTCAAACCTTCTACTCCACTCTCACAGCCAATGGATCAGTTCCAAAGGTGAGACGCTCGCTGAGCACCCATTACAGTTCTTTTACTTTTTTTCTGTTGGGATTACCATTATCAATCTATTTAATCCAAAATATAAAGCTGTTTTTTGTGATGCAGCCATCCATTCTTGAGGAACTTGACAGTAACAACTCATTTACAATGGTGCCTAAATTGCCATCAGATGGGAATGATTCCCATGCATCTCTAGCAGACTGGATGTACAGCGGTGATCCACACCTCATTTCTCCCCTGCTGTTCGGGTCTCTATGCATTTGCAAAAATTACCTAGAACAGGTGCCATTTTCCAGGGGAGTGGCTGACCCCTGCATCACGAATTTAAGCTTCCTGAAAATGCTTTTGCTGTTTTTAATTATCTGTCTTTTGCAGACTCCTTAGATATCTGTGAACCCTGACACCTGTGCCTTTCCTTTGCCTGGAAAATAGAATGAAAACAGAATGAAAAGCACTGATACAGTGATTCTAATGTTATCTATTTGCACTCTCTTGCACTGAACACAGAATTAGGATTTAACCAAATCTAACCAAACTTTTAGAACACTGAACTCAAAAGTGGAAATAGCTACCACTGGCACCTTAGGCACTATGATAATTTTTTTCTGGATTTTAATTTTGCCAGTAGACTGGAATAAAGGTTTGAGCAAGAACTGAGAATACTTCTGAAATTTCAGTCACAGTATCTATATGTACCTCACATGCATGATTTCTAATTCAGGTTGTGTTTGAGATTCTGAATCCAAAAATCAAATAACCTGATTGTCTTGATTTTCCCCCTGCAATTGAATTTTGATGCACTTTCAGAGCTTTTTATGTGGAGAATAGACACGAGTAATGAACAGTGAAACAGTCTGTGGTTCCACAATATTTTAATCTGATGTAAACAGTGGCTGTATCAGCTCTGCCTTCTATAGCCCCTGATCATGAGTCCCCACCTCCTTTCTTGTGCTATTACCGGTGCTTATCTGGCCTTCTAATGAACTAGTACAGGGCATGGGGGAAACAAATCTTCTTAATTTGCAGCTGTTTTAGCTTCTGGAACTATGCCACTCCAAGGTCTGATATTCACTATTGCTTGTATTGGAGAAAGATCAGGAGCATGGCTGGGTGATTGCAGTCCTGGTTTAGGTTGTTTGGAATAGTTGTCGGGCTGTGCTCTAAATACAGCTGTCTATGGGAGACTGCTTGTTCAGATCACATGGGGAAGACTTACAAAAGGGTGCTTTCAGCTTGAATCCTTTAAAGATCTGATTTCCAGAGCTGAACTTCCAGGCCACTACTCAGAAGGTGTCACTGCGAAATTCGTAACAAATTTTAGATCCTCAGGTAAGGGGTTGACTGACGAAAGATTCATCAGCTTGGTTAAGTAAACTGCATGGAGATTTTGGAAGATTTGGGGGACTGGAAACAAGTATCAGATATCAGTAGATTCAGGAAAGAGCATAAACTGGGTAAACAGTTTGATTGAGTACAAGAATTGGAATAACAAGTAAACTACAAGTTGGGACTATGGTCGATTAACAGCACAGCTGAGAACCCAAGACAAGAGGACTGTGACTTGTTAGGTCTGAGATGATCTGGTGGAATTACACAGTGAATGCTGTATAGCCCTGTCCACACACCGCCTGGCTCTTACATAACTTTTAGACACTTGCTTTTGGAGTACTGAATTCCCCCACAAAACTGTAGAAGGATATTGAAACTGATGATTCAGGAAAAAGAAGATTACAGCACTACAATATCCACGCAAACAAGTGGACATATTTAGTGTTGGGTAGTACATTCCTTGGAAAATTTACATTGCCGTTAGTAGAGAGAAGGAAAAACAAGATACAAATGAGTGGCCTACACTACCAAGCTGTACCATTTTCCCCTTCCCTGTGCAAAGCAGAAGGATGCATCTGGAAAAACTGGTGACCCACTCCCTATTTCCTGTGAAGACTGGAGGATTCTTTCAGACCATGTTTGATTCCTAGAGGTATATAAGGAGCAAAACTCAGCACCATAATCCTATGGACACAAGCAAGCCTTGAAGAAATCATCAGGACTGTTCGGTAGAACTGTCTGTAAGAGCTGATGTTGCAAAACTAGCCGCTCATCTTGGTAGAAAGAAGCCCAGCATAGTAATGCCCTACTGCTCTAACAATACATACGCTACTTCTGAGGACCTAACAAAGACTCTGCTGTGTTGCACAGACAAGAGTCATGAATAGAACTTAGGAAATAATCAGGACTTTTGTAAAAGTAGAACAAAACGTGTGAAGGTCTTTTTAAACACTCTCGGAAATAAAAATGCTCTTGACCCTCTTTGGCTCTCAGAGTCCTTTCTGCCACCATGGACTCGAAAGAGTCAAATCTCTGAGCTCCAAAATGTGTTTCTGCACGTTTCCAGAACATTTGTTGAAAAAAATCCCAAACAACAGAATAACCTCCTGTCCATCAAGCAAGATTTCACAACAATTACAGTACCAGGCACAGAGAACTCTGCCTGGCCTACAGCCACAGCACGGGCGGCAAACTTTCTAGCTCTCACAAACTAATTAGATTCAGGTCAGGTATGTGACTGGGAGAACTCCAAGGAGGGTGGAGGGCAAAGCAGGAAGTGGTGTTGATGATTCAACCAGGAATCATCTTGAAAACATTCCTTAAACTGCTCCTTCAGAAACAAGTTTTGGAAATGAAAGGAAAGTGATCTTAGTACCAAGACTCCAAAAAGGGACAACTGTTAAAAAAAATAAATAAAAAAAAAAGGAAGGTGGGAAGGACACTTCATTTAGGAGGTAGAGAAACAATTGATTCATTTGTCACAAATTTTATGATGACAGTTAATAGTCTCTAGCAGTGGAGTTGGAAAGGTGAGAACAAGACGCCTTTCCTTCTAGTAAATACTAGAGCTGCAAAGGAAATCTTTAATCAATGTCTGCATATGTAATCAGAAGAATGTAAAAGATGAATTTCTGTTTTTGTATTAGATACTGCAAACCTTTAGTGGTACACATTTGCTGCTGTGTGCCATTCTGTACTGCAAGGTGTCGCTAAACTTTAACCCACCACCCCCAGCCATAAAATCCCCCAATCCTGGAAAGAGCTCCTCAGAAAAGCTGCTGCCAAGCTGAAGTAATGCAATGAGAAAGTGGCATACTCTCCATTTTCTGACATCTTCAAATTGCAACTTCTTAGGAATTCCCTTTGTCAACACAAGGCATGAGGCTTAAGGCAAAGTAACTAAAGAAAAGACTATGGTCTGTGTTATACAGGTCACTTAGTTCTATAGCAGGTCTTTTGAATAACGTTACTCTACAGTCAGTAGATACAAAAAAAAGTCCAACAGAACAAGCTACTGTTTAAATAGTGCTCATCAGCTTTCAGCTCTAGCTTTTAGTTTCCTGTGCCTCATCTCACGTCAATTATGTGACATGTAGCTGCACTGACTGTTGGAAGCACCAACTGAAGCAAAATGGCAGAACTGTTTCTGAGACAGAGATGTGAACTTCAGAGGATCAGGTATTTCTCATTCTACCTCTGAGTTTTTAGGATACGTCAGTATAACTGTGTAACTCAGATTAAGGATTACACTGAACAACAGAAACAACTTTTTCGCCAGGAGGGAGTAGTATAGCACTGGAATGAGTTACCCCTTTCTACCAGGGAGGCTCTTGAGTCTCTCCATCCTTGGACTTGTCATGACTTGGCCAGACAAAGTCACGGCTGACCTTCTCAAGTGCTGGCAACAGTTCTGCTTTGAGCAGGATGTTGGATCAGAGACCTCCAGAGATCCCTTCTAACCAACATTTCTATGATGCTTCGAGTGCATCATATATATTGTTGATCCCTGACAGGCAATGTTTCAGAAGCAACACAGGACAAAGGGCCATGGGCATCTACCAAGTCTGGAATGGCTGAAACGGTTTGTAGGGAGCAAATAAAGTTATGAGTGGAAGCCTCCCACACCTATGTGTAACATCTCCTCCCAAAGAGAGACTGAATGGCAGAAATATTGTGAAATACTGCTTACAAAGTTGTAATAGCTATGGAACAGTGATGCTGCTCAATTCCCTTATGCAATCAAGGCTTCAGCAAAGAAAAGATGTTAGTCTCCGGCAGTGCTCTTGTGGCACTGTTCTGTAGCAGCTCTGAGAGCAACAACACTATTGTGTGTTATCAGCATGCTGAGGCATCGCTCAGGCTTACGGCTGAATTACAGGCTGGCATTTACCTTAACTTCTTATTTCCTCATTTTAAGACAATTATAAGCTGCCTCTCACATTAAAGGGACCAGCAGAACCTGAGCTCTTGCTACTGTATAGTGAGACAGATCCCAGAGTGACCTGGCTGCAGGAAAAACGTTGGAGTCGTGCAAGAACTTAAGAGTTCAGTGAGGACACTTATATTCAAACTGACAGTCATAGTAGTCAGATGGATAGAACAGGCAAAATCCTTTCCAGAGAAATGTCCTTTGCACAGTTCAGCCTCACGTCATTCATCTATTACCCTTTGCTGGTTCACTCCTGGCACACTCATTTCTCCCCACTGTGCAGACCTAGCTTGCACTCTGCTGCAATATCCTCTTCTCTGCTGTTTCTTTAACCACCCTCCTATCTCCAACACCTTCTTTTCTTTCATAGAGAGGCTGGAGGATCTGAGATGCATGTATTAGTGAAACATAGGGAGACTAGAGGAGTGCCAGCCCCAGACGAGAACTCCTCCATTAACAGATGCAAGTAATGGGGAGATGTGAACATGTGTCTCTGGACAAATCGTGTTCTCGAAAAACTGACACTTGTATGGCTCAATCTCACAATGGGCAAATGCAGCACAATCTGATGACCGCAGCATATCTCCTGACGCTACCAATGTGCTAGAGAATATCTCTTCCTTCAACACAGCCCTAGTCACTGTGTGTGTTGGTGTAACATATACTGATACAGACTTCCAAATGACTCCAAATAACATTTCAGCTATTATTTTCTCTTGTTTACCAGCTTGAATAAATACTAAGTAGCTGAAAATGCTTTGGTGAGAGTCTGAATCTTAACATGAAACCTTACTTACAGAGACTCAGAAAAATATTCAAAGAATGAGAAAATTTGGGGAAATATTGTGATGTTTTCTATGGGAGATATTTCTCAGGAACTTTTTGCTGAAAAAAAAAAAGATATTTATACTGCTAATGCTTCCTGGGACCTCCTTGAAGCACGAACCAATTTAATGCTCTAAGTTGGCAAGAATGTTTGAGGGTACTTAGGATGGTAAGTCTTGAGCTCTGCTATACATATTCATTATATTTATCTAGAGTACTATATATGCTTGATAGCCATGAATATATTCATCTCCATTTTCTCCACAGAGAAGCTTAAATATATCTATTGGAAGCCAAAATAATGAAACTATGATGTCAGTTAAATCATAACAGCACAAAACTGCAGGATATACACTCAAAAGAAGGATTCTTCATGACAATTCAATAAAGAATAAAAGCTTCTCACACCCTACAAACAGAGATCTTTATCTACTTCCTAATAATGCTACAAGGATAAATTGTGTCAAGTATTGCATACATGTGTGCAAAGAAACTTCTCCCAGCAGAGCGCCTACGCAAGGGTCTAGCTGCAACTAGAGTCTCACGCTCTCCTGTTCTGCTTCCTTCAAAACTGTCCGTTCCATATCAATGCCTGGCTGCCAAGACATATTAATTCCATAGTTGTATCCCTGTCATAAGCCATTAGTTCCACACTCTTACTACACATAATACGTACATTCCACATTCTTTTCCTTAATATGCAAATCTTTCCAACCAGGGTCCTCTTTGTTTCAGTTCCTCTCAACCCGCCAGCGTATGCAGGCGGGCTTATGGATTGATCCTCTGGGATATATTCAAACACGACCAATATGTTCTTTGCGATTTGTGTGTGACAATGCTAGAGATTTTTAGATTCTCCCCCAAGCCATATATCGCTTAAGTACAACCCAGATTCTCGACGCCTTTCAGCTGCAGCAAGTGGTTTACTCTCATTCTTACAAGTTACCTTTCAAGGCTCCTAAACAAAAACTGACTTTGCTTACTGTAAAAACTTTTTCATTGGCCCAAAGTAGTAATCTGAGACAACACAGAGGCTTTGGAGAACAACCTCGGCACTGCCACTGTCCCCTGCTGTCAAAATCTCATCGGGACCTTATGGGACTTATCATTTTGCCTTGCATTAATCAAGAGCAACAGTCAGAAATACTTGCATTAGGAAGACACTCTCTTTCTTGTTGCATAATGTTTCAGTCCTAATGATTCCCGCTTTCCTCCCCTCCAAATTGTTTTCCTGCGCGAACTTCAGTTATCTGGACATTTTATTTTGTCCAAAAATACAGTATGAACAGAAGTGACATTGTGCCTCAATAAAATTTAGGACATTTCACTTGCTCCAGCAAATTCTCTTACACCATAAGGTTGTAGCACTCAGGATCCATACAGGTGAACAAAGCTGTCTCTGATTCATTCAAGAAACCTGTAGTCAACACGCCCTACAGAGCTGTCGGAGCCCATGGCAAAACTCTTTTAAGTGCTGGACTCCATCACAGTCTAATTTCAGCACAGGGGTGTGAACCTAGATTTTGCCATTTGGAAAGCATAATCTACAATGTATTTCTACCTGCAGTTCCTCCTATTCTCCCAACAGCAGCAGCCGGCACCATCTCTCTTTGATACAAACAAGAGCAGGAAAATGGCTGAAGAACAGCTGAGAACTTGGTCTTATCAGCCAGATTTGTCACTATTCTTAATTTGCACATATGTTACAGTGACGTGTGCATTACATATGCTTAGACTGCATGGCTGAACGCTCATGTTGTATCAAGCTCCTGACGATTTTACAGCTGGCTCTGCTCCTTGAGCAGTGGGAGCAGCTCTTGCGAATTACTGAAAGGCAGACTACAGCCGAGTGATTTGAGCTGTAACTCTCCAACACGATCTCTCCCGTCTCAACTACCTTGCCTCCCCCATGCACCGACATTCTTTGCGGCTTTGTTTATGCTGCAGAAAACATCTGTGAGGGTATATGGCCAAGGTGAAAGATTTTGGCAACGATTATTTTTCATAGCTCAGCTTAAAGGGAAAATATGAAGACTGCCCCTCCTCCTTCTGAGACAAGGGGAAGGGTGGAGAAGAGAAATTAGATCTGAATACAGCCCAGTCAAATAGCAGACTGGCTGTCCCACTAGCCCCTTTAAGGGAAAATGGAGTTGTTTTTTCAGTAGAATGAACCATGTTGCAGAACAACATAGGTTAAACGGAGAGAGGCTGGATTATTTTTTAAAAGAACCATTTAGATGATTACATCAGGAAAATCTTCTAGAAGTTAGGATGTATTAAGTTGAGCATAATATTTCAAGAGAACATGTAAATCGTGCTGCAGAAGTCATTTAAAACCAGGCTGATATAACAATAAAAATGTGTAATAGCGAACAACACTACACTAGTAGGAGATGGACTCGATTACACTGCAGGTCTTCTCCAGTGTTTAACTTCTATGACACTGGATAGAAACAGGGCCTTATAAGGGGAGGGGAAAGAAAAAACTTATTACTCTTCTTGATTAACAGATTGTCTTTCTCAAGCATTACAGTATTTTATAGGCATACAAAGTGTAGTCCGCAGGTAGGGAACTGCAGATTTCCCTGGCAAACCACAGTTTATTACTGCAGCTCCGTAGCAGAGCAGAGAGCCCGATGACAGCACGCAGCGCTCACAGCTGCACTTCTCAGATCAGCTCTGGGAGAAAGGGGAGGAGAGATGAAACTACTGCTGCTGCAAAGCCAAGGACCTGGGGGATGACAAGAAGATTTCAGATTTACTTCAAGGACCTAGGAATGGACAGGCGCCACTTCATTCCTCACGGAATTGCAGCCGCCTCTAGGTAAAACAGCAAAACTGCTTACAAAACACAAGGAAGTTTAGGATAGGAAGTGAGGAATGATATGCTTATTGTTTAACAGGGAATCTGAACAAAAAAGTCAGGAATCGCTCCAAAGCACTGTCCTGCTAAGACAAATCACAAGGCCAGCTCGGAACTGAAGTGCAGCTCGGTCCCCTGCAGCCATAAAGGCAGTCAGTGTCATGCGCAAGGAAGCTCCTCGACTGCCTGATACAGCCCACTGCCATGCAGCAACTCCGTAACTCTCAGGTTAGAGACAAACAAAGCTATTTTAAAGCTCGGAGCTGAAAGAAGACACTGGCTGAGTGCTTGGGATCCATCTAAGGGCTGCGACTAGCAGGTCCACTGCTAATCAGTGAGAGACGCGCACTGCTGGCAGGGGACACGTGGCGAGGCAAGTACCTTCTGCCTGCTTGACCCTCCTTTGCCTCTCTCTGTCTGCCCTCCTCCGGGATCCGGATGGGCTTCGAATTCATTTTGCACCCTCAACTGCTGCGAGCACGGTTGAATAATGAAAAGCTCATCTTGAGGGAAGACAAAAACCGGCTCCCCTCCCTATCTCACAGCTGTCCCCTCCTCCTCACCATGTGTTCCTGAAACCTGGGACTGTTCCAAACACTAAATGCAATGGAAAGTGTATCCTCGGGCCAGCTGCGATCCGATCGCGGCGCACTGGCTGCGGGTGAATCAGAAACGGACGGCGAGGCCCGGGAACAATGCGGCCCCTTGTTCGGCTCTGGGAATGGTCATCCTCTTGGCCCCCCTCCGCGCCCTCAAACCAGCCGTCAGGAGAGCAGGATGCCAGGAGGGCTTATGTAACATGCCCTGCGTGATCCCTTCCCGCCAACCCTGCGCTGAACTACAGCTATTTTCTGTTTTGAATGACACGCTCCTTGTGTTGTGAGAGACCTTGGGTGGGGGTTGCTGCAGCCGCTTTGGAAGCGGATGAATGGCAAGCGCAGCAAGCCAGGGCCTGATACCGGTATTTATTTACAAGCTGCTGTGGGACAGACATGGCAGCAGCACCTGGACCACTCTTACTTCTGGGATCCCGAAGGTCGGAAACCTCCCGAGAAGCTCGTTTTCATCAGCTCAGCAGAGCACTCGGCGCTTCGCACAAACCAGTCCTACAAACCAGATTTTATCTGGCCTCACAGCTTGCCTGATGCTTTATAGACTTTGTACATTCTGACATTAAGTAATTATTGAAATTAATCGTTGGCATACAGCCAGGGTCCTCTGTTGCTCCCCAGCAGTCTCCCAGCTAGCTGAGCTGTCCCAATTCCCAGGAGCAGCTACTGCAGGAAGGGGGTCAGTGGTGGAGCAGGGGTCAGTCTTCTCTGAGACAGCGCTCTGCGGGGCAAGAGTGCTGTCCTGAAGGAGAAGGGGCCATGGTCAATACAGATCTTGAGGCAGTTTACAAAAAGACTGCAAAGAAATTTAATCACAGTTCATTAACAAAGTCTCACAACCAGTAGTTGTTTGCATCTGTAGTACAGTAGCATGTCAAGATCCCCAGTTAGGATCCAGGACACAGAGCCCCACTGTGTTAGGCTGCACAGTCCCATCTTCAGGGAAAATTTGTCACGCCAATCAATTCCCACGGCAGTTTTAATTAGACGTAACATTTTCCTTGCTTCCCACCCTAAACAGCTGCCATGCTGCACCACAGCTGCATTTCAGTAGTGGATAAGGGATTCAAATACAGTGGTTCCATCAAATTCCAACACAAATATGTATCTTAAAATGGAATCCTTCCAATTAGAAAAATAATGCACTGGTGCAAGGCTCTATTAATTGCTGATAAAATCAAAACTACAGATTTGTTCTGTGCCTCTTGCACAAAAGTCCAAATAATCACTTTTCACAGTCCAAATCACTTTGTAAGTTAAGAATATTACATACCCTGTACACAAAATTATTTGATCATTTCCAAAACAGATACTTGCCTGGTGGCAGACCTGATGAAAATACCAATGCCAGTTCACAAAAGAAATAGAGTAGAATGTTAATTTTCCTGAAAATTAACATTGCTTTGGATAATTGCAGCAAGTTTCTTATCACTTTCACACTGAATCTGCAGCTGTGGATGAAACATGTATAAGCTTTTCCACTGTATGCAGAGTTTCACTGTGGAACTTCCATATTTTGAGTTGAAACATTTCTGAAGAAGGCCCAGACCTTCCAGTGTACTTTAGTTGCATTAGAAGTTAAATCTGCCTGGTTAGATCAGATGGCAATACCTGAGAGCTAAACAAATAAAAATCGTAGTGTAAAGATGAAATTTTTTATGAAATACGTAAGTCAACAAGAACCATGCATTGGGCCATTACAACAAATACAGGGTAGGGCAATTAAGTATCAAAGCCTATAAAACTATAACATAAGTTCAACTAAAACTTTATCTCCATTCTACAAAGAGAACTATCAATATTTTCTTGCAGCATTCAACTCAGTAAATAGCTGTATGTATGTGACAGAGAGAGAGAGAGAGAGAATTAGGCTGGAATGCTATAAGGATGTATGCCAAGCTCTAAGCATCTGGAAAGCAGAAATCAGAACTATATTTAGTGCACAATGACTTGCAATAATTTGCAAGGGGGAAAAAATGAAAGAACAAAAAAAGAGAAAGAAAAAAAGAACAAATCTGAAGTTGCCAGTGTGAGGCAATTAAACAAATTATAAAGAAAAAATAATAATGAGGCTGGGAGAAGGATAAATAAAACCCTGGGGTGTATGTTATTGTAAGAACTGCTAGAAGGAGAAATGCTGTATAGAGTTAGCCGACATATTTATAAACATGCTACAGATAATGCATACTTCAGTATAAATACCACCTCAGAAGAATGCACAAGGCATTTCTGGCACAGAACAGTTAGGGCACTGACCTCTGCTGTACATTCATTTCCTTCATGCGGCTGAAATGGCCTAAATATGTTCCTCAGTTAGACACAGGAAATTTTTTCCATAATATAACTGCATCTGCAAGGGTACTGCCTGGGAATATTACAGTATTACTCAGCTAAGAATGCGTTACAGATTCCTTGTAAAGTATGCCTAGGTTACGGTGCACTCTTCTGAGCCTACCTGCGAGTAGATGAACCACGCAGGAACAAACTGCCTTCTAGAGAGATGGTACATCCAAAATGGAAATGGTGTAATATTTTCCAAGTTCCTTAATTCCTTATCATTATTTTGAAAACAAGATATTGAACGATTAAGTTCCCCTTCTACCAGTCGCACACTTTTTGTTCTGTTGTTCACTTGATTTGAACATTTCAGCTCTTCAGTATCATTCTTACTTCCAGCCAGTTTCTCAGATCTGAGATGTGCAATCTTGGATCTTACATTTGCCATCTTCAACACTTAAAATGTAAATAGCAACCAAAAACTATTTTCATTGTAGCTGAGGCCCTGACTTTCAATCACACTAAAGCTGTTTAAAGGATACATAAAATGAAAGTAAACGATGTCACTGACAAAACTGTAGAAAGACCGTCATGCCTACAAACGCCAAAGCATTTTTCTGATGTTCAAATTAATCTAACTTTAAGCTTACAGGCATCAGTAAGCTGCCAAGATATTTGCAAAAGTGAGCATAAAATGTTACCTCTGCACAGGCATACAGTCAATAAACAAGTGGAAAGACAGAGGAGATCTGAGGCCTGCAAGTCCAGAGAAGTCTGTTTTTCTCTTCAGTGCCAGCAAAAGACAGCCTGCTGCCTATGAAGTACAGACCAGAATAGTAGCCAAAAAGAGCAGAAGCAGTGATTGCTTCTAAGGTTTGGCTGGTTTTGTCTACAGTCTTTGCTTGTATTTACAAATACTAGACAAAAAGAGGGGGCATTTTTCTGAAACAGGAGGTTGAGAAGAAGGCATTTTCCATCTGTCTTCAAGATCAGCCAACATTTGGTGGGACTTGTACATTCACTTATTTATATACTTCACGTTCTGGCTTTTATCGTTTTTGAATTACTGTTCCCATGTGTCTCCTGTGCAGGTAAAGGGTGCCAGCCTGACAGCATTTGAGATGCACTCTCTCTGGTGTTGCACATATTAGGTAGCTGCATTACTCATATAGCTATGCTCTGCCTTTCAGCCCCGTCCCTAAAAGTGAAAAGAGAGATCTTGTACATTAAATGCATAGGTTCCAGGCTGAGCCTGCCAGCTAACGCACTAGCATTTGTGATATACACATATATGAACTGGAGCAAGACCAAACCAACCCACAAAAGCTGCAGAACAGTAATTGAAGTACCTACTTTGCAGTGTGCTCACATGCTCTCCACCAGTAATACAAAAAACATGCATAACTTAAAATGGTGAACAATTTTTCAATGGAGAAAGAAGGACGAAGAAAGCAATGTATCTGTGTTTAGAGCTGTATCTATCCAGCAACAGAAGGACGGGGAGTGGGAACAAGGGTGCCTTCTCTATCCCTGCAGCAGTGAGGGACAACGTACAGGATCTGCAGGACAGGAGACAATGATGCCCAATAAAATAAGGCAGAAATTGTGATAATGTGTGCCCTGCAGTGTGCAAGAAGCAGCCATATAAATGTTAAGTTGCTACAAGGATCAAGGAAAAAAGGACACTTATTTGGCAATGCAGAGAGACTGGAGCAGAGGTCACCAGTGGAGTTTGACTTATCCCACCAGACAAGATTACAGCTCCTAAGACGAAAGACCAAAAGGCTGTGCTGCTTTCACTAAAGGTGACACAGAGCTCTTCCTTCCTAATGCTTCCCTCAAGCAAAGCGCTCATACATATCTTGTTTCCAAGGAAAAACATGCCAGTTTGAGATATTATACATTAAAATTGCTAGAGAAAATGGCTATTACAACTGAGTAGATTCTGATACTGAAGCTTTCATGTTTTACATTCTTTGGCCTCTGAGATCCTGTAGGAATCAGAACTGCTGTCTGCAAATACTCTGCTGAAGTCAGCAGAAGACGAGGATTTACTGTAATCACTACAGCACTGGGCAGTGAATTAGGCTCGTTCCTAAACTGTTTCCTAAGAGATGTTAACAGCCTCAGCTGGGTGCTCTTTGTAGTTCTGGCAGAGGTCAACTCTGTCTCTAAGCACAAATCAGAAAAGTAAATCTAGTCTAAACAATTCTCTGTTCTGTTCCAGAAGCAATTAAAAACACTTTGCTTTGTGTATTTACCCCAGGTGTGAGCAGACACTACCTACAGACGGTATGTGCACAGCATGGGCTGAAAAAGTATGAAGTCTTTGCAGAGGAAAAGGCTAAAAAACCCCAGTGCTTAAAGCACGTAAAACAGAACTGGCCAAAACACCGCAGGAACAGCTTCTCCAGGCACTGACTGTAACCTGTAGTCAGAAAAAAATGGAGGTAATATATCGCCACCTCAGCTCTTCTAACACCATCAATCCCTTTATTAGCAAGGCAGTGCCAAAATAAGATAACCACTTTTAGAGTCTTTATTATTTAGCTAGGAGTAAAACTGTAATGTGCTCCTTCAACACGTCACCTAAATTCATGAACAAGAGACTGGTAGGCAAGTTGCTAAAAGCACCCTGTGCAGCACCTTTGTAAGCCAGCAATGATGTGAAAAGGATAGAGAGAAGATTCATTTTAGAACAATTCTCTTAGGTAGAGAGCATTTGGTCTTTTTTCTTTTTTCTTTTTTTTGTTCAGAGTTCTCCAGTAATTGAATAATAAATACAATTACTTATATGTATATCTATAATATTAGCAACACTGCCACTGGTTTTGCTTCAAGCCAGCAACAGCAGTCCTGGGAATTCAACATATTGTGCATGAATCTCCAGCGTATTAGCTGTGGCACATTATTAGTCTTTAAAACCAGAAATCCACCTTTGCAACTAGCACTCGTGAGAGGGGGTGAAACATGAGTACTCTGAGCAATCAAGATTTTTTTTGTTCGTTCTTTTATGTGTTTTTGGAGGGCAGGGGCGATCAAAGTTGACATATTGATGTGCCTTTTGTGGATGCTTCTGACTAGCTTGGAGTGTTCTGTTTTCATTCAAACTCTGCAACTCTATCGTAAATGTGTGGAAAAAATGCTATATTTTGAATTTGCCAGCAATTTGCAGGGCTTTCAGAATTGGAAACGAATGCACA
The DNA here is from genome assembly GCF_028389875.1 of Rhea pennata. Classification (NCBI taxonomy): domain Eukaryota; kingdom Metazoa; phylum Chordata; class Aves; order Rheiformes; family Rheidae; genus Rhea; species Rhea pennata. Next base: position 12,309,035 of record NC_084667.1, on the reverse strand, counting down.
AGATGGCAGATGGCAATAAGTCAGGCCTTTCTTTGCACCATATGGGGACCTATACTAACCACTGCTGTTGTAGATAGGTTGTTTCTGAGGGAATTCCTGCCGTAATGTCTCCTCTCATTCGTGGTACACCTCCCCATCCGTGGTTTACCTGTAGAGCTGTGACATGAGCTGAAGCAAGGAAACAAATTGATCTAAAGACAGTGTTATTAGAAGAAAAATAACCAAAGTTCCTTGTTGTGGCTCACATCATAGTCACACCAATGTATGAGCACAGCTGACATGCAACATGCACAAGTCCAGGAATATGAAGGACAGCAATAACCTTCCACTATTGATAAAATATCCTGAAATATTGACCTTACTCTGTGACTACAAACCTTAACTTCTGCTTTTATTAATCTAGCACTTCCTAACTGCAAAATATTCCCCAAAATAATTAAACTGCCAAAGCACCTATCTATAGTATTGATAATGAGTGGCAGAAAAGCAGGCCTGGAGAACCCTTGCCTTGGCATAGCTGAGATTTGCACAGTAGGATGCATATCTGCTACTGTCATGAGATGCCAATAGTGTGTGCTGGCACCAAACACAATTTTGCTGCAGCCTTGCAGATTTCTGCATTTGTTTTTGGAGTACAGCTGAACACCACTTGTTCAAGTAGGCACTTGAATTGAAATGCTTTTCATCATTGGCTCATCTACATCCATTGCTACTGCCCACCAGCAGCAGCCAGCAATTTTCCTATAATGGAGAAGGTTTGGATGTATAAAAATGGCAATAATTTTACCCCTACAGAGACAAGACATTTTTGTACTGTAGTATGACTCAGCTAGTCACTACTGTAGAGTAGCTAGTGACCCTAAAGAGTGCTATTCCACAGAGGGAAGATCACAACCACCAGGAGAAAGAAGAAACATATTTACATAAGCTGCTACACTCGGCAGTTTGCGTGAATGACACTTGCTTCTTAGGAAAGTACCAAATATAAATCTTTTCACAGTGGTTTTGCATAGGAAGGAGCAAGATATGACTAAGGGCCTGGACTTGGTGAGGCTGCAGAGGAGCCTCCTATTGCTAGTTATATTTAGATTGCCAGAGAGATTAATCTTGACTGTTTTTAAAAAGCAAACTGAAACTTTCTTCCTCTATCTGTGACCCCTATGTAAACACCAGACACCTCCCACCTCCACTGTCAGAAGAGTTTATTTTTGCAAGTAGATTACCTTTATTTAGCATGGAAAACTCTTGAGTGCACATGTTTGACAATCTGCAAACGATCTGCTGTGAGCAATCTGGAACATGGAAATAAGGTGTCACCCTGAATGCTGTAAAAGGGATTTTCAGCAATTGGATCTATATAGTGACCAGATTCTCTAAAACATAATCCGTGCTATAGCCCAAATTCCTCCCTGGGGATTACACCAGCGAAGAAGCTGATTCCAACACTTTTATAATAGTGTAACTTCAGTTCAGGATCTTGGTGGAACTGTCATGAACACTGTGATAATGGAAATGATTCAACCATTTTTAATATTGTAAAATGGGCATGTTTCTCCATTCTCTCTGATAGTGGGTTGGAAGAGAAGTTAGCATCCAGGGATAGAAGCTAGTTGTAGATATTTGGCCCTGAGTTGCCCAGCTCTTGCTCATAGCAGAACTAGGCAAAACAAAGCTTTAATCTAGCAGGAGATAAAGTACATGCAGATTTATTTCAAACTGCTCCCTTCTACACAACTTACAGGCGAAGGAATGGGCAGCTGGTTGTTCTCATCGATGAAAAATCATCCTAACTAGGAGGAATTCTCTGCTTGATATCTAACTGCTCTAAGGCCATTTTATACTTTCATATGACTTAAATAGATCAGAGAATCAGACCTGTTGTTTTTTATTCAACTAACGAGTATTAAATATTCTGGTTTTGTTACCAGTATCCTTCTAAAGCTGTGAAGAGTCAATTAACAAGTGAGGCTCTACTTATGGATTCACTTCTGACCAAGAACCCAGGAGAAAGGAGTCAGAAGGGTCTCCCTAGCCTTTAGCTGCTTTCCTAAAATCACTACAGAACATTGTGTCATTAAGCTCTATTTGCTGTTTCATTTTAAGACAGATCCTGGCCTGGCCATTCTTGATTAAACTTGAGGTGGTTTGGCAGAGTTGTGTAGGATTACACACTAAAATCAGCAGAACATGTGCAAGCCAGGCTGGAGGTGTTCTGGTTGGGAGATCCAGGTGCAAGGAAGCAGGCAGGAGCTGCAGTTTTGGGGTGAAACAGCAGCAACAGAGCTGCAAGGAGGAAGTTTGCAGAATACCTGGGAGTGCTGTGGCTGCCTAGAGCCGGCACTCCCAGTCTTTCACTTTCCTGCCCACCAGACACGTCTAAATTATCTTGAGAAAAACAAGAAGCAAAACAATAGGTGACTGTAGTGTGAATAATAAAAGCCTGACTTCCCTCTTGGAACCTGACTGCTGCTCTTAAACTGCCCCAGCTGCGCTCTCACGGTTCAGGATGTCAGCAGAACCCGCCAGGGAATTAATGCCTTGTCTTCACTCCGGGGCCATCTACGGCACCCTTTTACATGCGGTATTGTAACCGTGGGGTGGGTTACTGAGTCAGAGGGTCAGCATTACCTCTGCACTCCAGAAATTATGGCATGCTGAAATAAAGACATCAAAAATAATGCTGTGCATGGGATGTACTGAGTTGCCAGCAGTATAGTCCTTCGCTCATACCAGGAACAGGTAAAATAGATGTTAGAAACACTCACTGGCAGATCCTGAAGGATCTGTTTCAGAGCAAAAAGTGTTCTATATATAGAATAGAAAGATACTGTGTGACTGTAAGAGCTGACTCGAAGGCAAAGACAAAATTAGTTCTGGTTGAAACGCCATGGATTTCAGGGGAACTCCTCTATGACAAATTTGTCTCTACAACAGACTGCAGTTATTCTTTCAAAACCAGGATCACTCACGTGCCTCTGTGCTAACATCAGGCTTAACTTACTGTACATTTTCATTCTTCAGCACTAATGAGAGAAGATTTAAAAACATGTCACATAGCCATCTTATGAACCTTTTCTTGTAGCTACAACCAACTTGTCAAAGGTTGGGGTGCCATTCCTCTGCCAAATACAAAAGCATAGTCTTTCTCTCTCTCCCATTGCCAGTGACAGAAGAGGAACCCATAAGTCACATCTGCCCCAGACTGCGCCTCAGTGAGTACCAGCCTTCTCAAAAGGCATGTCAACACCATCTGCATTCACACTGTTTCTACTCTTCTTGTTTCGGGAATAGAAGAATGAAATCTCTAGGGCTGTTAATCGAGTGCTTTTCATCAGGATCAAATCTACTTAAAAATGGAGACAAAAGGAAAATAAAATATACATTCCTTGCTGACTTCCCTATTAATACTGGAGAGCAGTTATATTACTGATATTTTGGTGAAGGATCAGACACCTCCATAGCCAAACAGCACCATCCAACATATGGCAGTAGATGAGGGTTGCCTTTTGCTAGTCACATGCACTCTGAATGCTTCTAAATCATCCTTGCCAGCATGATAGGATCCTAGAGGATCATTAACATTCTTTAGGAGAGCAAATCTCTTATGTAATAGGTTAGGTTATACCAGGCAGCAGGTATGAAAAGTTCCCTGGGGGAAGACACCTGCAGAGTCTGTTCCTTGACCTTCAGCTCTGCTATTCTTACAGATGGCTGATCTTTGACTCAGCACTCCATGAGCAATATACATTTAGAAGATATATCAGAAGAAAAGCATTAGCTCCTCTAGAAAACAGAGGTTTATACAGATTTGATTGTCAATTGATGCTACCTCCTACTTTTGTTCAAATGAAAAGCATTCTTGTTTAAAACAAGAAAATATAAATACATTTCCCCAATGACTCCTTTTCATGAATACGCACACCTCATAGAGCACAACATTTAAACAGAGATTGCTGGTGGAGGTGACATTCTGCAGCAGCTCCTGAAAACCGTAGAAACACATCAAGAATACTCAGCTAGCTGAAGCCCCATCTGTACAGCCTGAAGCACACTGTACTTCCTTGTCATTGGTAGTTTCCCACAGGTAAAACTCCATTTCTTCTGACTGGAGTAGGTAATCTAATTCAACGTATTTCAGCCACATGTACATGGAATCAACAGAAAACTTCCACCTTATATTGCTTAACCTAACATTCCCTTTGATTTCCCAAGCCAAGCACATAGTACTTCCCAAACAAACATGCACAGACAGACTTCCCAATAAGCATGAACATCCAGCCACATGAATTTGTCGCTGACTACTCAGTTTGAAACCCTCAGCCACTCTTAGCAGGTCTTCTTAATGCTGCAAGGATCACCTAAATCAGTGAAATCAAAATCAGAGTCACCCATGTCAGCGTTACTTCAATGTACAGATATGGGATTTTAGATGTTCTTTAAAGACCAGCAAAAAGGAGAAGGCAGATGAGGAAATTGTAGTATTTATCAGGTCAAATGTTTACATGCTACACAGAAAAAAGAAAGTATGCTATTGATCCTGATTTGGTAGTTTTCTTCACATCCTTCAAGGCTCATCTGCTCAGTGTATCAAGCACTCCTCTTATCCAGGGAGATACAGTGGCTGACTTGTCAACAAAGTGGAGAAAGGCCACTTGAAATCTTTTTCTTCCTCAGGGCAGTATGGTGATACTGTCAGAGAAAATGCATCTTCACACAACATGCCTCCCCAACACCATCTACATAATAGCAAGCACATATTTTACACTGGAAAGAAGGTAAGACTCTTCCCATTGTGCAGTGTCCAAAGAATTTTTCTTCAGTGGTTAACTTGATCTCTACTGGGATTGCACTAAGGTGCCCTTCCAATGCACAGACATATTGGGAGTTTTTGTTACATTTGTGCTTCTTCTAATCCACAGCTCAAATTTGGCAGTTTATAATAGATCTGCACACAACTGGTGTTTGGAGAAAGCATAAAAGAGAGGTTGGCTGTGCCCATGCTATGCAATGGTTGACTTATGTGGGAACTCACAAGATGATTGAAGGATTAGGCCCAAAGATTTGGTAGCTGACATAAAACCAAAGAAGTTAGGTGCCAGAAAGTTTGGAAGCTGAGGGGGGTAGTTAGAAGGGCATCTGTCCTCACGGTGAGGAAGGCTACAGAAACTGAAAGCAAAGAGGGAGGTTCTGGTTTGGAGTGAGGCAGATGACAGCAGATGAGCACTCCAGCAGGCGCTGATAGATATAGTTGTATTACAGGAGGATTACATCTTGTTGCAAACAGCAGCAAGAAGCTTTGTGCAGCCACAGTAGAATCAGGAGGCAACCTGCCTGAGAGAAAATGAGACCTGCATGCATGGATGTGGGACTTAGGAGTGCAGAGTCATCGCTAGCAGTAAAAGGACAACCGAACAGTTCAGGACTCCATCCTGTTTTAATCACCCTTGCCTGACCTGAATCACCTTGAATCAAGAATCTCAACTTTCCCAGTTGCTCTGGCTCTGCATTCATTGCAGAACTCCCTACTCTTGTGTTAAGCACCAGCATTATTTTGAAAGTGAAGAAACATGTTTAATTTCTCCCAAATGTCCCACCTCAAAGTAATGGCACAATATGTGGCTCGTTCTTTCAGCCCCACAAAATAATGACCGCCAGGAAACTGAGTTAGTTCTGTCATGCCTAAACAACATACAGTTAGTTTTCTAACACACTGCCTTCTTTTTACTTAGTCTAACTGATTTTTCTTGGAGCAGATCTTTGTGGACTCCCTTGGTTCATGCCAGCTGTAGTCTTCCCCCTGAGAACAACTTGCTTCTTAGGAGAAACAAGGAATTCTACATTTGGAGTATTTTACAGCTGGAGCATTTCCTGAGTCCTTCCTGTTCTGACCCTACCCTTTTTCCGTCCAGCCTACATGGAAGAACACAGGCACCCTGCCTCCAACATCAGGTAGTGGTCTTAGTGTTGTCTCTTGAAAACCTGATATTCTGGAATCCCAGGGAGTAACCCAAAGCTATGTTCTTCCGGTGAATGATACACTTGGAAGACTAAAATTCTGTCTTGCTGTGCTAAAATGGTCAAAACTGCCATGTAAATACACTGATAACAGACTTAGGAAAAAAAAAAAAAAGCAGTAAATAAGAGATCTTACCTTCCTGCCAGAAGCAGGTGCCCTTCTGCTAGAGCACACTACACAAACAGCTACATCAAAGTGGACGCTGGGTATACGCAATGGCTTTGAATCAGGAAGGTAAGAGGGAGCAGCTAGTGAAGTGCAAAGATGTGGAAAAGAGGGAGGAAAAGGAAAAGGTCTGGAAAGCCCTAAAAAAAAAAAAAAAAAAAAAAAGACTATGGTGCTAACAGGAAAGGATATCTCTAGTGATGGTCACTTTTGGAGCTCCTATTCATTCAGCTGTGGTCAAGTGACCAGCTGGATGGACACACACTCTGCCTCAGGGGCATCTCTGCTGGATGGCAGGGCTGGGACAGGGAGAAAAGCAGGATTCCCTTAAAAGGATCATGAAAAGGCTAATCAACTCACATTTGGGAAAACAGTAACCATTAAACCAGTTTCTGACCAATTCTGAGGGAGTATTAAAAATGTCCTATGGTATTTTCTTTTCTTTTTTCTTTTCTTAACATGGGCCTGCCCACTGTTTATCACCCTTGCCAGTGTTACAAAGCAAGGCACTCACCAGCTGATCACTATTCTCTGCCTAATGGGACAGGGTCTCATTTGTGAACTTTTCTGGGACTCTATATGTGATGAGTGGTACTACAAAAATTCAAAATAAGAACCAATGGTTTAACGAATAATGCATCGGACTGGAATGTATGACACATGGATTTGATTCCTAACTCTGGTACAGACTTCTCTATACCATTAAAAAAGTTCCTTCAACTCTTTTGCTATATCCCTTCCGAGTGAAATAACAACTCCTCCTCACTATATATTGATACTTTACCATAGACAAATTCACTACAATTTGTAAAGTGCTCAGTGAGACAAGAGTGACTGCACTTGCAGAGCCTAAGCAGCCCTTGCGAGTCCTTTTGAGGATTCTGATACACAATTAATTATACAGAGTGTGCACTGAATGGGACTATTTAAGCCAAAGAGCTTTAGTGGAGACTATGGCCTTGCACAATCTTCTACAGTGCTGTAAACCTTGCATTCAATGATTTTAGCTTTCATGGATTTTATTTAATGATTAAGCAAAAGCATTACAATTTACCTTCAAGTGGCCCTTAATAAATAGGTTTTGCTTTTAAAAGGGTTTCTTACTGAGTCTATCAAGAAATATTTGCATGTGAAATGAAGAAATTTGAATGAAAACAGGTTTGTTTATTTTAGAAGGCACTGCAACCACCTACTGCATGGCTGAGTTTCCAGCACAGCAGTGCTGAGTGCCAGGGAGCTTCAGAAAGGGAAACAAGAAACAGAATGGGAAACTGAGCAGCTTAGGTCCTTTTCAAGTTAATCACCCAAAGTGGGCGGCACTACTGAAATAAGATTGTATAAAATCTTCTCTTAACTCAGACACCTTATTGTTTATTTCCTACCCCAGTCTCTGAAAGATTGCAGGAAACAATATTAACTCTGTGTTTATCCAGAAAAATACAAGTACTCTTCATGAAGAGAGTTACTAGTTCTAGGACCAGGAAGAAGATACCATTTTCTTACTGTATCTCTTCATGTACATAAGAAACCTGTTCCTGGAATCCCAAAACATTTTTTGTGTGGAATGTAAGATCAATGTAGCAGTTATGGCAACACAAAGTGTCTTGTATAGAATGCTAGAACATCACCTTCCTAACTAAAATATAATTAGAAGTCATAGGAAAAAGCAAACACCCACTGGGATCCTTAATGAGTATGAGCAAAGGAGACCATGGTTTAACATTTCTTCTGACAGAGGAGCAGTTCTGTATTACTCTGTTAATATCTTTCCAAGGAAGCACTTCAGTTCCAAAGCAAAAAGGAACACCACCATCTCCTGAGTCATCGGCATCACTTCCTGCCTTCCTGTGTGCATGTTCATAGGAAATCTTTCATCTAATTTTTTTCAAAACGCAATCCCACTTAGCTAGCAAGCTCATGCAAGATCCAGCCAACTATGGTATAAGTGCAACAAGTTTCAACAAAAATAGCTGTTGCAAGAACACTCTTTGATTCATTTGCCCTTCCTCGGCTGAACCAAGACTACACCCATCCTGATGCACACTCGCAGAGTGTAGTTGCCATGTCAGGATCCAAGCTCAGTTTCTGCACTCGGAAGTTATTCCTTCTGGCTTTGAAATCTATCCAGGTGGCTGCACAAGGGGCTACAGAAATTACAGGGAGACGGCAGAGTTAGCGAGAGGACCTTCCTGAGAAGCAAAGAAAGGGGAGATACCCACACTCCACCAGCCCATCCCCATCCAATCGGCCCACAATGTGCTGTTGTACAGAGTTTGAAGTGAAGCTGGGGATTTGGCACTGACATGGTGTGGAATAGTCATCAGATATTTAAAACAGAGCTGAGAGAACAAAGAAGGGCTTTGTAGTGCAAGGCAGCACTGAAAACCCTGAGCCTCAGCCAGCCAGCTTGCATGGAGTGTTTGCTAATGTACACAGTGGAGTACATTCCTCTCATTTGATTACATGACAGTTTTATATACCAGGTATATGGAGAGGGTTTTGCTTAACCCTTTCACTTCTGCACCATTTACAAATCTTAAAGAGACACAAAGTGGTATCACTCCTGCCATCTCATACTTGCATGCAGCTTCTCCGTCCTGAAAGGATGAGCGTGTGCAGTCAGCAACAGTATTTGGACTTTGATATTAAAAATACTCTTATCTATGTTGCTGGAAACAACAGAACTAATTAAATATGTAACAATCACAAAACTGACTGAATCTTCAGTCACGCTGCCGCTTTCTGCATTTCCTTTGATTTAAGCAGTGATAATAAACAGGCTTATTTAAAGGATCATTATCATCCTCTCTCCATATTTTAAAATGAAGGATGCCGAGATCACTATCACAGCCCCCACTTGTCAGAGTGGGGAGAAGGGAGCCAGAAAACCCCTGCTGGTTTCCACTTTCCACCATTTGCTATATTACAGATCTGCAACTCTAAAATGGGGATAATAGTACTCGTGCCCTTCTTTGTGAAGTTCTTTGAGATCTATGATTAGAAAGCGCTCTCTGTAACCAGGTAATGCTTTATAGATTCAGACAAAATGACCACTCATTTGTATGAAGTGAAGTTTACAGATCCAGTGCAGAATCAGAGCCTGAAGTTGCAGGTTTTTGGATACTTTAACGTCAAGTAGTTGAGAAGGGCAAGGTATTCTGACTTTCCTCTTTTACTAATGCGTGAGGTAAATTTCTTAGCCATAATTGTAATGAGATAAAGTTATATTTTTGGGGTGATCTGCAATGGTGTCTTTCACAGACTGTAATCTGTAAAACTCTTAAGTTAACAAGTTAAAACTTTAATTTCTGTTAATTAAGTTAAAAGAATTAGAAAGACACTGAAACAGATGACTGGTTAAAATCCTCAGCACTAACACTGCTGCATGTACTTTGAATGTGGCTAACTCATAGACCAATATCTAATTAACTAGGAATTATTTTCTTGCTTAGCCACTCAGCAAAACAGTCTAGAGATGAAAGTTAAAGCACCTTCTCAACGTCCCTATGTCACAGGCAGGATTATAATTCAAGTGCTCTAGGTTCCTACTCAGAATACTTAACCAAGTAGAGCTTGCTTCATAGGTAGAGTAGTTTTGGGGTCTGTATCTGGAATCAGATGGACAGCGAGAAAGGCAGGTGGAGGAAGGGGGAGGTTAATGCAGCAGTAGGTAGGAGTGTATACGGGCAAAGAGGACTGGAGCAAGATCAGTGAGGAGTGGCCCAGAATAAAGACAAATAAAGCCAATGACCTACGCCTCTGCAAGTCTCTCAGGTGTTCTACCGTACAGAGGCTGGTATTGAAATAGATCCCAAAATGGATGGGAATAGATAACGTACTTAAGAGAGGAGAGATATGAGTAGTCAGATATTTTTGTGCATATGAGCAGGCAGACTCTTGCTGGAATATTTGTACATGCTGGAGTTTGCAAACAAGAAAGAGAATCATCCCCCAGACCAGAGACTGGATGATTAGATACTTCAAGCAAGTTAACCAAGAGATACAGACAAAAAGAAGTGGATGTTCTGTTTCCAAAGGCTGTTTTCAGTGAAGAATGACAGAAAAGAATTGATATATTGGCAGAACTATCTTACAAAAAAGAAAGCACTTTTCAAAGTTTCCCATTAAACACTGACAGCTCATTAAAACTACTAGCATCTGAGAAATCGTTCTTCAGACAGCAGAACAGTGTTCCATTTTTAATGTATAAAGGAATTGGTAGCATCATAGGGTTCGTATCAAAAAGTTAGATGTTTCATGAAATACACTGTAGATGATACATTCAGGCAAGTACCTGCTCCCTGTTTTGGAAATATGTACTATTTTTTATTTTTTTTATTTTTATTTATTTTTTATTTATTTATTTATTTATTTTTGCTGCTACACTGTGTAACTTGGCAATAATGTAACAGCTCTGAAAGATAAATATTTTCTATTATGGAAATTTATATCAATACCATGAGGAAAGGAGCATGATAGAGTACTTAGATTATAGGACTTCTCAACAGCCTTTAGCTCTTCTCATCATGAAATGCTGCTGTCTCAGCTGAACAATCTGCTGTAGGTGAACGCGAAAGAGCTAGATTCGTCTCACATTCCTTCTCGAGTCAATCTCAAAGAGTCACGATACACAGAAACACTTCTGCAATCACAGAGACCCACATGGCTCAGTTATCTTTCCCATACCATTAGACACGTAGAAATGTGTGAGACACAGCGCGCTTGGATGCCAGGAGAGCATTTACAACATCTAACTATACGCTGCCTTCACTTTACAAACTGCTAGCACTATTTCCCAGCCATCTGAATTCCTCAGCTCAAATAAAAGTTGGAGAAAGAACCTGCTGCTTAGTTAAACACAAGAAAGATAGAGGTGATGCTGGCAGAAGAGGGGAAATTTTAGACAAGCTAGCCAATATCATGCTGTATTGAAAGAATACACTCTTGCCACAGAACTTCAAGGTCTCTCTGCATTTATCCCTTACGTTGGTTATGTAAACAACTAGGACAGCCAAAAAAGCCGATCTAAACTGATACATGAGTGGCCAGGTGAGGACTTCAACATAGTGTGAGCTGCATCTTTACGACCTCAAGCTTTAATTTCTGCAATCACTGCACCTGGAAAGACATGAAGAGGCTTCAGCTGACCTTCCATGCAACACCTTGCTCACCAAATAACAAGCCACTCTCCGTAGCTCAACTGACTCTAAAGATACCTGGTTCGTTTAAGGCCTTCAGATCAATTCAGGGAGATGAATGTAAGAAATCTGAGAAGCGAAAGGGATGCAACTTCAGCATTCCCTCAGGAAAAGGGACAACAGCGGCCATAAATTTCAGAGTCTTCAAAAAGACTTTTTTGCATTCCTTTACAGTGCTTTCTAACCAACAGTTACTATGGAAAACACGGAGCTGTACACACTCCATTATCCCTAAGCAGAAAGCAGAACTCAGAATGTGAAATCAAGCTGATTATTAAAACTGTGCTTTATATCAAGGTGATGAGGAAAACAGTCAAAACAGAGAAAAATGACCCTTATTTAACATAATGTTACTTTATCAAGTTCACAGGCCTTTAATAAGGGACTATAATGATTCCTCAATCACATTTTGCTGGCAAATATGAATTCTGCACACCCATGCTGTGAATGGAGCTGAAATGAACCTATGCAGCAGTTTCCTTTAGCATCGTAAATGGCTTACACAACGGCTACGCCGGCCAAAACATCCCCGCTCTGTGCTTCAACAAAGCAATGAATGTGCAGCTCTGGGAATCGCGTTGGTTAAACTCTGGATGGGAAATCAGTAGAGGGAGCACCTAATGCTGTGGCTTTGAGATTTCTACAGAAAAAATGGAAATGGCATCTTCCCCCTCCGCCCCCCCCCCCCTTCATGGAATAATGGAACAGTAGAAAAACTTGCAAAATCACAGCTAAATATTTAGAACCCACAGGGGAAAAATCTTGTGAACGAATCAAGCTATTTCACTTACAGGCTGGGAAGGAAGAGAGAGAGAGAGAGCAACTGTTATTGTTATTTCTATTTTTAAATACATAGGAGATGCTCAGATACTGTGCTGATAGGGGCTACATAAGCACAAAAAGGAAGAGTGGTAGGAATTATTTTCCATGAGATTCTCATACCTTTATAGCGGTGGTCTGGCCTTCAACCTTTAGCAGCACCTTTTCAAATCAAGACATGTGGAAATGTCTCAAAACTGCTTCAAGAATCAGTGGAAATACTGCAGTATAAACTATGGTCTTCAGGCCATCTAAAGATATCTGGAAATCTGGAATTCCCAAGGACTTCCTCTAATATGGCTGTGGCACATCATTGTGTTCCTTGCCCACAATCACACAGTTAATGTTTTTCATTTAAGGAAAGCCTAAAGAAGTTTCTCTGACATTAAAGCATAAAATACAAGCTGACAAGGAAAGAATACTTAAAAGCTTTTAAATGTTTTGAAAATCATTAACTAAATATATTATTTAATACTCTGTACCTCAATCTTCCCACCTGTAAAAGATTTGATTGTTAAATCACATTTACTTACTACATGGACTACTATGTGGCTAAGAATTTTTTCTAAAATATTTGAAGAAGAATATTCTGTATAGGAAAATTGTGTTTTGAGACACCAATGAAAATAAAAAGGGAAATGGGAAATATAAGAGGAGGAATCTAAGATTATCTCCGTAAAAGAGGACATAGAGACTGGTAATATAGGATATATAGAAATCTTGGGTCTCCAGACTTCTTGTCCTATTCTTCATTCTGCTTTTAAATACTGTCCCCATCACAGACCTAGTGTACTCATCCTGAAAACGAGCCCTATACTTGTCCCATCAATTTCCTATTGACCAGATCAATTCCATAAGAAATTAGGAACAATCTCCCAAGAAAGCAGAAAACATGCTTCTCAGAGGTCCCACGAGCTAAAGCAGTGATCTAAATCACCATTAAGAAGCAAAAAAGTCCCTGAGAAAGAAGCAATGAGAAGTCAATTCAGATATAATCCAAAATAAATCTTCCCAGTTCAGAGAGTCTGAAAGCCTGACAGGATGTCTCCATTGGAGCATGCCTCAATCATCGCTCTGTTAACTACTGAATATAGACTGTTTTTTGCAGCTGAAAAATATTAAAATCTCTTGTAAGTATTAATTCATTACACTTCACAATCTATCAATACGACTTTACTTGATACATTCTCCCCACTGTGAAGTAAAAGTTGTAAAGCAGGTATGAGCCCTAGCTAAGAAGAAAACTCAGAATACCCTTTCTCAGGACTTCGCTTTTACCACCAGTTCAGGCCAGTCATGTTAGTTGCTTGTTAGCAGCGGGACTTAGGTTTAAAACACAACTTTATACACAAAAACACAAGGTGCTAAATTCTGGCTTTCTTCCTTCTCCATATGACTTTTTTTGTTGTTGTTGTTTAAAGCAAGCACCTTCTATCACTTCTTGACACAGCTATGAGCTATTCAGGAATCCGTGAGGACAGATTTGTCACCTCATGTGATAAACACGGAAGAATGACATCGAACCAGAAAACAAGAAGGAACTTGGATTAAGTATTCTGATATGTGTATTCAGAATGCAGCATGGCTAATGGAGATGATCAATGGACAAATTAAAGAGCATTTAAGGCATTTAACACCAGTTGCTAGAGGGCCACTAACATAATCGCCTAAGGACTAAAAGCGAACAACAGTAAGAATGCTGCAAGATTCTTAAAAACATTTTGCACACATTAATGAATAAAATCATTCACCCATGGTCACAGTGAGTCAACGCAAGCATAGTACAGATCCAGCCTCCTGGCACTTGAACTTCAGTTCCCAGTCTTATCCATGAAAATAAAAACCAGTAAAGTTTTTTCTCTTCATCCTCATGACATTTTAGTGATTCTGAAAAAATGTGGGTGTGGTGTGTGCTTTCTCTATTCTTTTTTGAGATGGTTTTACCTAGTAAGTCTCTTACTGCATATGTGAAGAGTGATAGACTCACACCTTCCTTAGCTCTAGGGGAAGAAAGATGAATGCCTCATCGAAAGATGAATAAATCTGTCTCCTCTTCTTGTTTTGGACCAATTATTCCATAATCAAGCAAACAAGGAAGCCAGCACTTCCAAAGTGGGTGCTCTGCTTACTCTGCAAATGAATGGAGTTTGCTCAGTCTGATACTTAACATACCTGACAGCAAAGGAATCAGCAAATCCATACGCAGCAATTCGAATGTAATTCTGTTCTTTCAGGCAGCTGTGTGGGACTTTAAGCTTCCCAAACAGTACCAGCTCATTTCTCAAAGATCCTTCTACTCTTGTATGAGGTAGAACTTGATGCTGCTTTTCAGATAGCTAAGAAATCCTGGAGCTCAAAATAAGTGATTTCAGATTCCATTTTCCTTGCTCTAAAGTGCAATGATAAGAGGTGAGAGGACTTGCATTGCTCGCTGCTACCTCCAGTCAAACACCTCACTACTAATCCCTCAATGATGAGGCAAAGCACCTTGAATTTGAAGCCTTTGGCAGTTTTGGACCCAACCTACTGTCTGGAATGTATGTTAAATTTCTGCAAAAGTTGAGGAACCAGAATCCAAAAAACAAAGCACATCTTTAAGGTACCTGCTGCTGCACCTTAAAGCACCTCTACCCCAAAATCAAGTCTGAGATAGTCTTATCATTTTGTTTATTTTAGTATCTTCCATCCATGGACCTTTCTACTCACATTAACTAGCTGAGCTTTTGAACAACATTCGGGAGTGTATCACTGATCCTCTTTTATGCCTGGACTTAAGAAAGTTAAGTGATTTTCAAGTTTTTACAAAATGTCAAAGAACAAAGCTAGGCTGGGGATTCAGGAGTCCCCACCTCCCACCCTGGCACTCCTACTTAAGCCGTTAGCCAACTGTCATTCAGTACTTCAGTGCTGGTTTAGCCTGTCTGACCCAGTAATAATGAAAGGGAGAAAGGATTTTTCATTAGGAATTTGGAGTATTTTCTCATTATACCCAACCAGTATGACCATAAAAAGAGCCCCAATGCATTCTGTGGGCCTAGTTTCTCACTCCCCCACCGGCTTGGACTGAAAATGCTGCAGGGTCCACAAGCTCAAGTTCTCAGGGAGAGGGAAGAAAGAATTTGCGAAACCAGATCATGTCCGTCAAGTCTGGTATTCTGCCTTCAGCATCGACCAGTGCTTCATGGGTCAGAGGAAAGCAAACAAACCCCCGTCCACAGACCCCCTCCACCGCCCCCACCTCCCGTGCTTGCGCCCTGCTCTGCAGTAACCGGGGAGGCAGCTCTCGCCGTTATTTACAGGACGAGGACGGCGCAGGGATAAACTCAGTGAGAATCCTACGTCCAGTCTTGCTCTCCAGGCTGAAAGTAGACAATAAGGCAGGACACGCTCCCTTAAGTATCTTAAGGAAGGAGAAGAGCTTCCCGTGCTGGAAAAGAGAGTGCAGGGAGGGATGAAGCAGACAAGCGTACCGGGTGGCTTCCCTTCAGGAGCAGACTGTTACCAGCAAGATGAGTCCCTGTTCCTCTGTTCAACGTCCTCCTCCTCCCTGCTAGATACCTTGTTTTCAGTCAGCTCTGCACTGCCGTTCAAATGAGGCAGCGAATGAGCTGTGGGCAGATGACGGAGGCTGGCAGCACGCAGAGGGTTAACAGGCTTTTCCCCCCCGCACTGCACTGCACTGCAGCCCGGTGCCCAGGGTATTGATTACCACCCCCAACAATAGCAAGTCATCACAGGCGGATTTTCTACTTTCCTCCCACCACTGCCCTCGACACCGAAGCGGCAGTCGAGGGGCCTTCTCTCGGAGAAGGCGCAGCAGGAATAATCCAGCAAGGTCAGGAGGGAAGGGCAGAGGCCAGAGGGCAGGGAAGGTCAGTGCTGGGCATGCAGGCCTTGGAGCTGGCGGAGCAGGCACAAGGTCTGTTTCTGGGTCCCGCAAGTCCTCTGGTTAGAAACTTAAGACGCACTTTGGGAGACCCAGGGAACTGGCTCAGGCTAACGTGGGGTAACGGCCAACGGACAGCATCTGTCCCAGGGATCCTGCGAGCGGGGGGAGGCGTGGGCTCTGTGCATTGTACCGACGAATTGGACTGGGTTTTATTCTATTTGTGACAGCAGAGCCTCAACATGCTTGTGGTTTCTTGTGCAACAAGAAGTTGCATTTAGATAAAGAAAGAAGAGATCCCAGCTGAAGCTGTGCAAAGGAAGTGAAAACATTTTCAAGCTTTTGCCTACTGCAATGCAAAAAAACATTTTTTCCAATACAAATAAAAATCAATGCAAAGCAACAGCACAAAATTTTGCCAGGCCCTCCAAACTTCTCAGTTCTATTCTCAGTACTGGCACAGTCTAATCCCTCTTTCATACACAAGCACAAGTCAGAACAAGTCTCCCAAAGTTCACAGAGTTATACCCCTTTAAAACAGTCATAAGAGAGAATCAGACCCAATGTGTGACTCCGAAGTCTCAGTCTCACTGTTCATATAATGCAGATAAAACCAAACACATATAGCCACTGCAGCTGAAGGCGCACTCCTATCACTCCTCCATCCAGGAGGGACACACTGTGAACCTGAAAAGGTGCTGTGGGAGCTAGAGGGGCCGAGGGAATCGGAACATCCCATGGTGTACATAGGCCATGGCCTCAGACAAATATCACCTACGTATTTCTTTCTTCTCTAGTCTGAGGCAAGATACATTTCCTTTTCTGTCACTGGCTTTTCTCTTCTCCTTTCTTTCCTTTTAAACACAAATTACATTCGAATTGAATTTTCACAGCTGTGATTAAGTGAGTTTGCACAGGTCAAATATGTAATAGATTCATTCTCGATTTCCCTTGCAATCTACTCATTCCATTTGGCCGTTTGTTTGGCCTTGTCATGCACCCTGTCATACAGTCCATTCTCTACAATTGCCTGAGACCCTGTTCATGGTGAGACACCAAGGCCTTCCTAACAGTTCTCATACAACCCAGTCATTGCTAATAATTGCACACAAGACAGAGAAAGCACTTCGACTATCATCAAAAAGTGATCTTCCCAGTAGAGGAGACCAGACAGAAGAGAAAATAGTACCTTTGCTGTACCAGATCATGCCAATATTCTGTTTCCAGCAAATGTCTACTCATTGAGAAGAAAGAGAATAGGTTAGTATACCTGGCCAGTTGTGAAATGGCTCTCTTTCTTCTCCTTCAACAGGGCAGCCAAAGATATGCTATTACATTGAGAACTTTTCTCCTGTAAATTTGAGCCTCTTTTCCTTCCCCAGCTGATCTCACTTATCTCATCATGGTTTCTGGCCAGTAGTGGGGAAACAAGAGTTTAATTTAGCTATGTTGTCTGGATCTGGAACCAAACTTTCTTAGAACATAGGTATGTTTGGTTTTGTGTGTGTTTTGATTTAACTCATCATGGTGATAAACAAATCCTATACAAAATCTGACTACACATCTGCCTATCCCCCAAATTAAGAGGTCTGGATCTGTTGTTTCATCTTTAGCAGAAAGAGAAACAGAAAAGGAACAAATACAACCAGAGGAAAACAAAAAAATGGAAATTTACAGAACATCTTCCGGGGGCAGTTGATAAATCTCACAAGAAACTGCAGTTTTGAAATACCATCTCTTAACTTCAGATGCAACAAGTTCTGGTTATAAAGTGTTGATTTCTAGGATGAGAAGCTGGGAAACAGAAACTTCATTCCCAAAATAGCCAAGAACACTGGGATTTCTCTTCATCATTTTTATCATCCAGAGAAAGAGAACTTCTCCGTTTTCCTCAGGCCTGAAGTTACCCTTTACCTCTGCAGAGGCAGCCCGAAGAAGCAAGCTGGCTGTTGCCTCTGGACTCAGAGGCTGCACAGGCTGAAAGAGGAAAATGCCTAGCACTAACTTTTCCTCCAAACGTGCACAGGCGTTGCTCATTTTGGGCATGAATGGCTTGGGATTTGAAGATATTTGCTGGCATGTTTTTAATCACCATGCTTTTTAATTACTTCTCTGCATGATGGATGAGTTTTTTGTTGAAATGAGGTCACAGTGTTTTACCTTTTCCTTCCCTGCTGAGACTATTTGCTGTGTCAATTTATGCAGCTTAGAAAAATACATGCACATCCTCTGAGCTGGGGCCTAGATTCATAAAGCATTACCGATTTTGGCTCCATCCACTTGGCAGTTACTGAGTTTCAAAAGCCGAAGGATGCTGCTATGGGAGACTGAGTGCCCTCTGCTGCGCCCAGGAGGAATCACTCCAGACATGCTCTCCTGGGCCTCAGGGGACACCGGGTAGAGTCACTCCTCAAAACTAAGGGGAAAACGAAGTGCCTCACCGTGACCCGCATCTCAGCTCTCTCAAAGGCATTAAGCCATTCCACAATAGTCATAACAGGGACCCTGGGCTCTTGTCTCCTGTGCAGCTTCACGGTCACAAAACCACTCTGGCCCTCAGCCTCAGGAAGTGCCACGATATAAGCATGCTATCCTTGTAATTTCTGTCATTCCAGCCACCCTCTTTGGAGTAGCTCTAGATGTGTGCTCAAAGGTGGACTGAACAACCTCCTCCTCCTCCTCCTCTCGTTCTCACCATCCTCTGCACAAATAACTCTGCTCTTTCAATAGCAGTTCAAGCAAAAAGAAGAATTTCAAGAGAGGGAGGACACTGCTGATATGCACACAGGCCAAAAAGTATCTGCCAAGCTATAGAGCCTTGAGCCAGCTGGCCTGGGCAGGGTGGAGAGGGAAGGAATGCTGTGTCAGTGCTCTGCCCAAATTGATCTGAGAGAAAAAAGTCTTCAACATGACAACACAGGGCACCATCTCCCGTTTCCACATAAACAACGTTTTTGACCAGCTTTGATCAGGGCACTGGCTGGAATGTGCAAGGTTCAGTGTATGCTTAGACTTTAGTTATTCAGTTTCTTAAGCTAGTCCTGAGAGAAAATAAAAATAAGACACATTCATTTGCCACCATACATTGCTCTCCATTGAGTCTCAACTTGACAACCATTTAAAGGGCTTCCCCAAACATGGGCTGCTCTCTTGTGCCTGACCTTGGCTGTAAACCCTAGTGTCACCTCAGTTGTTCTGAGCCTAGATTCTTGCCCTCTGAGCAAGAGGACTGGTTACAGGTGCCTCTAACACCACTGAGTGAGGGGTTTTGATTACATCCCAGAGACCCCACAGCTGATCATGCCCCTCAGAGCCAGGAGAAGAGATGGGAAATTGGCAGGACCACTGCAGTAACAACACTTCTTCAGGGGTTTGTTCAGACTCTAAACCTCTTTAACTCCAAAATAACAAGGTGAAGACATCTGATAAAAAAGTAGGACTTTGAAACCACCGGTAAATTAACTTACTTCCTTGCCAACCATTAATGAGAGACTCAGTCCCCTTGGAGGGCTCTCCCTGAAGTCTCTGATCATACCCCAACATGAAGACCATTCCATAGCTGGGAGTACTCTGCATCCATGCACCTATCCCTTCCTTTTCAAGAATGATAGCCTGGGGAGGTCAGGAGCTCCAACCACACCAAATGAAGCTGTGGCAGATAGTCCTAAATTCTTAATGATTTTAAATACTAAGTGCACTCTGGAATCAATTCAGCCTGCAGCACACAGGCAGTGCATCAACAAGGTCCCAAAGGGTTGCAGGAAAAGTCCTGCTAAGGACTATGAAGCAGTGATTCTGTTTGCACAGACATATTAGTCTGCCCCATTGACAAACAATCCTGACAGTCATGGATCCATGCGTTCGTGAGCGCATCCACCCTCTTCTTGCCTGTTTAGACACTCCCCATCTCTGTGAGAGACATAACTGTCCCAACTAAAAACTCCATTTTATTCACATCTAAGAAGGTGGTCTTGCAACCTGGAAGAAGACAGACACCCTTCTGTTACACAACAAGAGCATCATACCTCCACATCTGCAATCTGGCTTGAGTAAAGACTCTTAATTCTGTCACTGGAAACATTGCAATTCATTCATATATGCACAGCTTGATATTTATCTTTAACCGCCTCCCTTTAAAACTAACCTTACTGACAGCCTACTTCTGTAAGCTTCCATTTTGCTATCCATTTAGTTTTATCTCCTGTGACTGTGATGGCTCCCACCTCTGACTTCTCTGGCTACAGACCTCTAGTACAAATGGGCTCCAGATAACAATACTGACTGTGGCAGGCAGCCAGGGTCTGGATGCTCTGCTAAATATTTGTTGTTTTCATGCAGTTTTGAATTTTGTTTCAAGAGGAATTGATGCTGATTTTTGCTCCTGTTTCAGCATTTGGCAGAAGCTCGTAATTCTGCTTTTGTAGGAAACAGGAAGAAAGTTTTAACTCCAACTGCTTAGGACATACACGCACAAACACACACCCAGAGTGTGCATGCTACTCCTCCTGTTTATTTCCTTCACATCTCTTTTTTTTTTCTGTTCTCTTTCTCTTTTCTTTTCTGGGAATGCATCTCCTTCACTTCTGCTCATCTCTCTCCCACAGCCATAGGCATGCACTGATTTGTTATTGTTAGGTCGCTTGTGATTACAGGTCTGGATACACTAGTTTATTGCAGGGTTGTCCCTGGCTTGATAGGCTGTTTGCTGCTTTGTTATCACAGAGCTAAGCCTGGTTTGCTTATTCTTCCATCTCTCCCTCTCTCACACACATAAACCACCACAACCTACTTATTTTAAATTGGCAAGCACAAAATTTGACTTAGATTTTGCAAACAATTTGGAAGGGGATGGGGGAAAAGGGGTTATGGGCCCTGGAAATGGCAGCCTCTCTGTCCTCCCTGACTTCTCTGAGTGTTTGACATTTTTTCTACAGTCTTGGAGGAAAAAGCTTCGAGTGCCGTAAAAGCTGCATGTCCATTTTGCTTTGCTTGGCTGCAGAAGCCCAGGCACAGCATATTCACCTGGGAAGCTGTTAACTGGGGCTGGGGAAAACCACTGGTCCCTTTTGGCTGTACCGATATTGGCAATTGCTGTTACAAGTCAGATTTGGCCCCCTATGGCCATAGGCAACAGACACGAAGAATTGAAAACCTCTCAACATTATTATTGATGTATTTGCACTTACCAAATATAACAGCGAAAAAAATGTGTTTAGTGCCCCTTCCAAAAAGAGGGGGATTTCAAAAGCAAACCCACACCTATCCTCATAGCAGACAGAATTTCTAGTCTATTTTGAAAGTCCTATGTATCCCCTGACTGCAATCCTCCTCCTCCTCCTTCCCCTCCCCCTAAAAACTTAAGGCAAACTTCTGGGCATAGCTTAAAAGCCACAAAACTTCCTCCATGTGTGTACTCTCCAGCTCTACTGCAGATATTTGGAGTTACATAAAACCGGGCAGTTAGTGATTCTGGCAGCTGAAAAACTACAAAGTTCAGGGGCTGAGGTGGGTGTGGGCCAAGCTGGAGTTTTCCAGAGTGCCTTACCAGATGGGCTGAAGGAAAAATGCTTCTCTCTCAAGGCTCGGAAAGGCGGAGTTAGAAGGTTTCTGAACCTGAAATAAATTTCAGGGAATGTTCTCCATTCCCTATTCCCTCTGAAGACTGTTTGGCAAAGCTGGTTACCAATGATGGTTTGGACCTTAAAAAGCAATGAATAGGCCTTTCTACGCGTGGCAATGCAATGCTTTTACAGTGTCACCATGAGGACACCATGGTGACTGACATGCTCCAGTCACCTGCCATTAGCCAGCAGCAGTGCAAGCTTCTCCCTTAGGAGCCAGCATCATGTTTCCATTTCCACCTGGAAGGCTGATGCCGAAAGAGGAGATCAAAGCGCACCACGCGATAAATTGCCCCAGCTACCAAACGTGCTCCAAGTCAGCACATTCATAACAGAAGATGGTTTTGTGTTAGCACGTTTGTTTACCGGTGCGATGCTAAACATAACTATTACATTTAAAATTAAATCAGCAAACAGCTAACTCCTAAGATGTGAACTTAAAAACATTGAGGTAGGAAAGGCCGTCCTTCTTCTTACCTACTCTGAGTGCTCAGCAGTGTGTCAGTTAGCACACGTCCTAACACACTGGGATTCTTCAGTGTGAGTAGTCCCAGCTGGGTTTGAGAACAACCAGACTAGTCAGGCTTAATTTTCCAGCTGTGGACAGTGCTTTAAAACGTACTTACAAATGTGACTATCTTTGACCACTCTGAGGAGAAAATAGCGTGTAACTATGTCCTGGTTAATAAATACCGGAATTCTGTGTCCAGTTTTAAGCTTTACAGTACAAGAGAGATATTGACAAACTGGAGCAAAGTCCAGCGGAAGGCCCCGAAAATAGTTAAGGGCTGGAGCACATGACATATGAAGAGAGGCAGAAGAGAAGGCTGAGGTACAAGACTTCAGATAAGACGATAGGATGAGATGAGAATTTATCTTTTTTTAATGAAAATGTTGATAAATAAGCCAATTTTAAAGATTTTTACATCAGATAATTTGTCTGCTAGGATCTGGAATAACTCATTTCACGTAACCACAAACTAGCCATCTGATTTTTGATTACCATCACTAGCTGAAGCGGAAACTGGCCCAATAAACTGAAAAGGAGAAACCATATCTGTCACAGTACCAAATCCTAAAGCAACTGATGCATTTAGTATTAAGGATAGAAGTTTGTTTTAAAGACTGAATTTTCTGCACAGTGTCATCACTCCTCCATGAAATAGGCATGGGAAGGTCTGGTCTCTTTACCTGTTTATTTTCAACGCACAAAAGACTTAAACACCTTTAACTCAGTATGGAATCAGTCATTTAACTAAATAAAGTAACTACTTCTGTGCTATGTGGTCAATTATTCAAAAGCTTACCACTCGAGATTATGGTTCTAGGGCAGTCTAAATTAAACTATTGCCTTACGTGATCCTGCCCTGGCCAAGCATTCCCATTCCTCCCTTACACCCAACACATTGCTCATTAGACCATTCACCAAGCTGCTTCACTGAACTAAGTCAACAGAAAACTCACTTAACAAAAAGTAGATAACGCATCCTTTTGCACAGGCTGGGATCACAACAATAACTAGAGATTTTTATAAGGGGGTAATATTTTAGCATGTAACTCCCCCTTCCCATTTTATTTTAGCTACAAACTTCCTCTTTTTCCTTTTCTTTTTCTTTTTCTTTTTTTTTCTTTTCTTTTTTCTTTTTTTCTTTTTTTTTTGTAGAGGAAGGAGAAAGTTTTGGAAAATTCAGTAAAGTGCTCATTTTCACATATAAAACATAATTTGAACATGTTTTTTTTCCATTACTTTCAGGTTAATTTCCTTAGGAAAAAGTTGAAGAGAAAATTAATGACATTTAGTGAATGCTTGCTGGAAAATGTTTGCTTTATAATGAAAATACAGGCATGCCTTAACAATATTCAGAATGGGAAGGAGAAAGCATTTTGGACACTTTTTACATTTTACAGATTATTATGTAATTTGATTGTTATTTAGATCTCATTAAGTTTCATAAAAGATCAGATGTGCCAAATAAAAATTACAACACGCCCTGTTTTTTCTACAGCACGGCTTGTGGCATATAGGGTTGTGACCACTGTAAGACCCTCAGTCTGGCAAGCAGCTATGGCGCCTGGAAGCAGCAAGATTTGGTTGGACCAAAGCACACACTCTCTGTGCTGGAGACCTCTTGTAGACTCCACTGATCCGCACAATCCATTTTTTTCCCTCTGTCTGGGATCTGGTAATTACCTCCTGCAACCTACTGCTCTTCCAAGCAGTGTTTTCTCTGGGATCTGTGTTGGCCCGGCTAATGCTTTTAGCTGTAAGGAGATGAAAAGAAGGTAAGGGAAAATGAAGAAAAAGACCCTGCAGATGAAAGTCTGAGGCAGTGTTTTTCTTTCCAAAGTGCTGCTACATTCCCATAAGCTTGTGGTTTCCTGCATTCTGCTAGAGGGCTTTTTTTTTTAAATCCTTCTGGTGATATCTGAAGAGGGAAAATGTCCAGCACTAACAGGAGGCCTTTTGTTCTCTTCGTTTCTAAGTGGACTTTAACCCAGTTACTACAGACTGAGTCACTGTAGAAACAAATAAAATAAAAGCGCTCTGTTTTGTCCCTCTGGACAGGTCAGGGACATGTTAAGTTCTGTTCTCCCCCTCTTGCTTTCTGGAAGCACTACTAGACCTGGCATTACATTGCAATAATAAGGAACTTAGTTTACGGCTGTTCTTTTTTATATGTTCTGGCAACCCCCCCAGAGTCAATATTTCAATAGAGCAAGCATTTCATTAACAAAATAAATGCACCAGGGATGTATCATTGGGTAATAAGATGAAATTAAACCAAAGAAAGGCTTGATATCAGGGACCAGTAAGATCTAGGTGAGTATGACACATAAATAGGTGCCTGTCTGGGCTATTTTAGTACCTTCTCAGGTCTCAGATCTCTTAGTGACTCACAGCAAACTTCTGCTTGTCTCTGAACATGACTGTAAGTTTCCTTGCTATCAGGCTGAATTTTAAGCAGAGTCTGAGCGTTGAATTATGGCCATTCCTTGCAGTTCTGTTTGGTGTGACAAGTTATATCCTGTCACTATGCTCCCATTTTAGGATAAATCATTATCTATTTAGAACCCAAACATTTAAATTAAAATAGATCTTAAAAAATAAGCATGCTATATATGGCCCTGTCTTTCCCTAGGGCTTACTGATCTCTGGAGGCTCTGGAAGGCTTGTGCCTGATAGCACTCAGAATTGCTCCTCCCCCTTCCCCCTCTCCCACCACCCTCCCTTTCTGAAAAGTCTTTTTAACTCTTCAGTGTTCCCTTATCTCTGAACTCTCAGCACCAGAAAAACAGCTGCCTGCTGTAGCTGAGGAGTGCAGAAGTAAACTATAGGCTTGCCTTTGCCACTCTTTTGTACCCTCTTCAAGGGTTTGAACCTAGTAACTAGGTTGCTTATCTAAAGCCATTGTATTGTATTCCTGTCCTATTCCTGCTTGTTTTCCCTTACTTTTGAGTCAATAAGAGCTTCACATGTGGCTGGTTTTGTTCTGGGTGTGGGAGAGCTGAGAACTTGGAGCCAGGACTATACCAATCCCAGAGCTGGTGTGCAGAGGCAGGCCTGAGCTCAGCACGCTGCTGGGCCTTCTGCAGCTCCCCCTTCCCTCTCCCCTTGCCCAGCAAACCTGTCATCCTACAGCCATGGCACTCTGTGCTTGGCACAAGTGGCATATGCTCTGGCACCTACTTTGTGTTATGCCAAAAGACTTGTCCTAGCTGCTGAGGATTGCTGGGGAATAGAAGTACTTTGGTCATGCCTCCTTCTCCTGGTTCAAATTCTTGTGCTGATTGTGGGATTGCTCTACTCTGAGGCAGCCCAAAAATTTGCCGGTCAACCCCTTTCCCCTGCCAGAGTAGGGTAAGGACTTGCACAACAAATGAAAAGTGAATATGAACTATTAGTGCTCTTCATACTGTTAACATTGTGCACTCTGTCTGAAGGAGCCTGTCTACACAAGCTACAGTATGAAAAATCAAGTCTGCTGACAAACAAAGGTGGCTAAAATGCTCCATGATCCTGGGGCTACTCTGTATCATTACTCTTACCTAACTACCATTACTCTCTTTTCCTTTGGTATACTCTGTAACAGTCACAAGGGACCAAAAATACAGTCCAGGTTTACCATAGTATGGGCACGTAGCTGGCCGTATTTTTCTTTCCTTCCTGTGGTAGCAGGAAGGGACACATAGTATCTTCCCCTACCTTGCTTCTTGCTGCTGTAGGATTATGCTTCCACTGGGATGATCCTCACATCACTTGGGCCATTAGAAAAGATGCAAAAGAAATTCCATCCTATCTAGAGATCTGGATGGATTTCAGAAACTGTCAGAGCAAGTAAGGCAGCAAAATATTCTGAAGTTCAGATGGCAGATTCTTTCGGACAGTTTTCAAGCAAATTTATGTTCATTTCTTGGCTGCATCCAACTTAAAACAGAGATTAGAACACTGAACATGGGGAGAAATTTGTGACCAGTAAAAGCAAAACATCTGTGCTTTTGCTGGAGACAACTGAACTCCAGATGTCAACATCACAGAATTCTGGAAGTGCCAATCTCTTTGTGGGTTGCCCTGAGAAAGGTCATATCATTGAACTCTTGGTGACTGAATGGCTTGTACTGGAAAATCCTCTCGCAGATGTGCAGTGCATGCTGAAGAAAGAGAGTTCTTTAAATGAGTTTGATATAATTTGTTCTATTATCAGATTAGGCAGAGGGGAAAGCAAGATCACAAAGAGACGTCCTACTTCTTCAAAACACACTGGTCTCGCAGGTCTTGCATGAGTTCTGGTGCTCATTCCTCTTGATATCTGTGAACATGTTCCCTAATACAGGATGCTGCCTCAAGCTGCAGGTAAAGTAATCAAATATCTTTACATCGGTGTGGTGGGTTTACAGGAATGGTATTTGTTAATTTAGATATAGTTTATAGATCAGCAATCAGTGATGATATTGACTTAATGTTCCTCTGGGGGACATTTTGCTAGCGACAGAAGTACTAACCTCAGTTCACACTAAAGCCTGCCTTGTGCCAGCAAGCCACATAGGCAGAAGGAAAATATTTTAAGCTGTTTTCAGCACAGAGTTCTTTTTCAGTTTTGGGCCGTAACAACAGGACTCTTTGGTTCCAGCATCATTTCTTTTGCCCTTTAATTTTTGAGTCTCTGACACTGATACAATGCTGACCATCAATTTTAGAAGCATGATAATCCTCTTCTCACATGTCCTCTACTTCCCTCCTCTGTCTCACACGTAGAGCCTGCAGGCTGTGTTTGCGCATGTGACACAGCGAAGGGAAGTAGAGGACACATGATCTGAAGGTTATAAGGAGGCTACGTGCATCTCGTTTGGGAGGCAACGGTATCGCACAAATGAATGCAGTGTACGTTGGTATGACACGGAGGCACATGACTGCGTGTACCACTGGATAGCTCTATGAAAATGTCAGTGGAACTTAATTTATTTTGTAGAAAGCTATTCTCCCTGCCAGAAATGCACTTTTTTTTTTTGTCACAACTCTGCTACTACATTGGAACATTAAAAAATTCCGAGTGAAATCTGTTTTTTGACACCATATATACTATGAAGGCCTAAGCATTTTGTACACACTATCTGATATGGGGCCAAAATGTGCAGCAGTGAGATGCAGGGCACATTATACACTATGCTGATTACAAAATGGGTTTAAGCAATACACTACATAAGTTGCATCCATTTGCCATTCAATAAGGGATGCACAAAAGACTCTGTCACTTAATTCAGTAGGGTGTTCTGCGGGTCTGCCTGGGAACAGACTTATTTACAGACGGGCAGATCATGGCTTTAGAGCCACAATGAATGCAGCAGGCTTAAATATGAGTGTGTATATGAATTGTTCCATTTTATACCTTGTTAGTTGCTCCTTCTGGTACACTCCAACTTCCAGCGGCCTCTTGCTCAGAAATTAACCTAATCTGCACACCCACTGCACTTCCCTGCTTCATTGCTAACAGCTGTTTTCTGCCTATTTGCACCTAACGCACAACTTAAGATACCTTTTTATTTTTATAATTAGTGAAGTAAGTTCATGACGAACTGTACCAGCTGCTTACACCAGGCTGCACTGCCTAAATTTAGTACGTGGTATGCCCAGATAGGAAGTTTTAAAAGATTTTGCACCAGCAAACAAATCATAAATAATCTCGAAAACAATTTGAGCAGAGGAATGAATTTCTGCTAGGCCATTTGACAGTGGATTCATTGACTTCCAGCCGATCGGGCAGACTTTCAGCTCCTTGTTGGTTTTATTCTCACGTGATCAGAAGAGATTTGGCTAGTGCATTTTCAACTGATTGGTTGTTTTCTCAGTCTCTACAAAGGGGTCGGGACAAGGGGAGTTATCTTTCTTGCTAATGTTAGCTAGACAAAGGCAGCTTAACTGTAAAGCCCCCTAAAAGAGAATAAGCCTATTGTGCGCCCAGTGTGTTTCCCACATTTCAAAGGCCACTAAGTAGCACCAGCATCTTTGCCTCTGGGTTACTGAGAAGACAGACTCTTAGGCCTACTAAATGATGCCTTTCCCTAATGATTTGAAACAAAAAAGGCACGCACACACACACAAAGCCAGAGATGTGCGCGTTTAAGGCTTCTCCTGCCACAAGGTCAAACACATGAAAAGACACAACGGCAAGTCTGGCCCTGAGATACCCGGGTAGACCCATCTCCGCCACCCCAGCCCTCACCCCCTTTTCCACTGCCCGAGCCCCTGATTCCGGCTCAATTGAGCGCGGCTCCGACGGCATCTCCGCTGCCTCTCCTTCCACTCGGCTTCACTGCTGAGAAAGAAGCTCCTTCGGCGGGGAGGCGGGCGCCGCTGCCTGAATAGGCTCCGGGCATTCATTATCCGGCGCCTAATTACACGGCCGGCGTACTGCAGTGTTGTGGGAACACTGCGCCGCATTGATCAGCCAGGGGATGTGCCCCCATGAAAGGGTCCCCTTGTGTCTGCTCCCGGCGGCGGAAAATGGGCAGGAGGCTGGGGAGGGGGAAAGCAGGGTATTTACCACGTCCCAGCGGAGGGCAGGCCCAGCGGGGGCACCCAGGCCCAGCCCTCGGCCCCGGGTTCCCAGGCCGGCCCTCGGGGCGCCCCCGCAGCAAAGGCGCTTTCTGTCTCGGGGCGAGGAGGGCTTCGGAGCCGCCAGCCCTCGCGGCAGCACGGGCAGGGCCGCGGGCGGCCACGCTGCCACTGGGATTCACAGAAAGCAGCTGTCCCTCCTTGAAACACCCCCTTTCTGCTGGGTTAATTTTTTAATAATAACTGTGACTGGCTTCATGGGTCGAGGGCACCCAAGCTAGCACCCAGAAGGAAAAGCTTCATTTCTCAGCGCCTGCTGGCGAGAGCTCCCGTTCACCCGTGTAGCATAATTTTTAAATGGACTCTCGAAATCTGAGAAGAGATCTCATTTCCTCCTATCTCTGTCCCATTTGCAGGGCTTTTAGAAGGCTTTGTGCGGCTTTGCATAGATGCGCCTGTGTGTGTTGGGGCTGGGGGAGGGAGGGTCAAGGCATCTACACTGTGGCTATTTGGCACCCTGCAAAATACTGGGTCTGACTGGAATACCAAACAAGAGTCCTCGGCTGAGCTGTTTATTGCTATGAGATGCAACAGAAGTGCTCTAGGGAGAACATGGAAACCTAATAGAAAAATAAAGATACTACAAATGCAGTTCTTCCATTAGACTCTGCCATTCACTTTTGATTCATCCAGTTCAGCACAGCCCTCTAAAATCCTCCGAGGACTGGCACCAGTTCATGCTCAAGGCTCTTCTCCTGTTTCACATCCTGCAGGCCTTCTCTTCGCCACAGCTTTTCTACACTTCAACTGTGCATCAGGTTAACTTGAATTGCTTTGAATATAAGTGACTTGCCTTCAAATGCCACTGTTTCTGCAATGCATCTGGTTATTAAGGCAGGCTCTTGGAAGCAGGTAAGTTATCTGCCACAAAGTAGGTGTGAATGCCAGTTCCTCCTGCCGTGACTGTTGTCAAGTCCTCCCACCGGTATCCCACGCTATTTTGCTGACAATCGGGCTAGCCTGTTTTCCTGGGTGCCGCCTGTTGTGCCGGAGTCACCCTGACCCCGGGCCACCTTTCTGTTCAAATACTGTTGCTGAGCCAGGTGGTGTCCTTTGGATTTTAGCACACAAGAAGCATCACTTGGGTGGTACTGGACAGTCCTATGCTAAGAAACCTGACTTCATTGCCCTCTGGCAAGAGGAGTGCATACAACAGGGCCCATCAATGCATTTTGGGGGATCTGTACTCTAGATTACAACTGGCAACAAAACTGAAAAAGGGCAGATTTTTAGTTAATTTTCTCATACATAACATAAACCAAGGCTCTGGAGCAGAAGGGAGCATTTTATATAGCTCAGTTCAAGATATCATCTCTCCCTCTTGGGCTTTTAATCCCTACAAAGATGCTCTGGTTTGCCTCTGCTTCCTGATCTGTGGGAATAAGGAGAAAGGACATCCACTGTGTTATGTAGGATGTTCAAATTTAGCATGGGGACTGCATGATGAAGCAGCTCTCTGGGCACTGTCTACCGCACAATCCCTGGTTTGTTTTCCCTCTTGTTCCAGCGCTAGAGATCCATCCCAGCAAAGGGCATCTCAGCTCCACTACTGGATTTGCCATTTGCCTTTTGAGCAGAATCCTCTCTCTGTCTTTTGGGCAATGCACACCTTCCAAATAGGTAACTCCAAGAGGTGTATACACACTTGCTAGCTTCTCTCTGCTCCTCAGTCTTTGGCTACACTTAGCCCCTTGGTGCTTTATTAACCTTTCCCTCAAGCTGCCATGACAGAGATGCTCTAGCCATGTCCTTCCCACAGAGGCCCAGGAAGTATTCTGCCATGGTCAGGCTCACTAGAGGCTGGGAAAAGCCTATGGGAAAAGAATTCCAAATTGAGGCAAAGCATTGCGTTATCCCTGGTGGCATTAAGGTTACTATCTGTAACCTGAATCTGTAACCTGTAATTATAGAATCGGTAAGGTTGCAAGGGACCTCTGGAGATCATCTAGTCCAACCCCCCTGCTCAAGCAGGGTCACCTAGAGCATGTTAGACAGGGTTGCAGCAACAAGGACCCCCCTTGCTGAAGCCCGGGCTTGAACCAAGGACCTCTAGATCTTCAGTCTAACTCTCTCCTAGCTGAGCTACTTTGTATACTATGTATATATACATTTTTTTGGTCTCACTTTTCTCTAGAAAGAATGGGACACTTTGAACTGTGGTCACTGCAATAGATCCAGTTTAAACTACAGGAAAAAAAAGGAACTCTAGTCTCTATTTTACCAGCCAGATAAAGAGACAGGAGCACAAAGAAAAGGTCCTACAGCATGGCACAGGTGAGAAGACATCACAGAGATGTTTCAGATTTCATAATTACTGCTAATGAGGTTAAGCAGAGGTCAACTAATCCTGAGGGAGAACATGGTGGCTCCACGATCAAGGTCACCTCTGAAATATGGGCATGTTATGCAGCCCTCAGTCCCTGATGCTTCTCCCCTTCTAGGACATCCACTTCCCTCCAGCAGGACTCACAAATAATTCCTTTCCTCACCAGGCCACTCTAGCAACTGGCAATGGGGATTCGTACACCTGCATAGGAAGCCGTTTATCTCTTGGCAACCTGCACCCCAAAGCAAAGCCCTGATACTACTAGCTCCCAACTGCAGAGCAGAAACTTGCATGCACACTGCACTTTGTTTTGGAAAGTGGTTTTCAACTTGTGTTTTGGCAGCACTGCCAGTTATTCCAGGTCTGGAGCTCCATTTTGGCCCACGAGCCAGGGCTACTAGCAGGATCAAAAGCAGATCTGCCAAATGAAGAGCTTTAGGGGGACATTAGCGTAAAAACCTGTTTGGTTTCCATCTCCTGCTCTTTCTCATGTGTCCCTCTCACTCCCACACTAATGGCGGCAATGCAAGACACCCCTGCAGCAACCTTTGTGTATTAAGCGCTGTGCAAATCACAATGTTTGTTCCAGTATTTTGAGACGGCACTTTGAAATGGGTCAAGTGCACAGCAACCAGAAAGGTGACAGCACAAAACAATAGGGATCATGGGAATTTCTTGTTTGGCACAGAATTCCATTGTTTCTGAAGAGGAAAATCAACACTGCAAACATTCCCTCCTCCCAGGGGAGGGAAGGGGAACCAGGCAGCTTGGCTGCTCCACCCAAATCTCTCCAGCCCTGAAATGGAAGTATTTCCCTCCAAAGGTTTATGGGAAAGTCCTGCAGAGGCACATCTGCAAAGCTCGTAGCAACTGCCAAACACAGATAAGTTCTGTTTCACCATCTTATCCCGACCCTATGGGGCAGCTTTCTTTTAACATCTCACACTATTTCTTTCTCACCTGAAAACATCACCTCTGGCTTTTCTTTTTCATTGCAGTGGTGTCTGCTTTCTAAAGTACTGTTAACTGAGAACCTCGTTTTTCCCCCGGCTCTATACCTCTGTTTACTTTCTTCTGCATATTTTATTATTTAAAAAAAAAAAAGCTCCTACTGCATGAAAACTCCCTCTCACTAGTGCCAAAGGTGAGAGAAATTTTAGCAATTCAATAGATAGATAAGATAGGAGAGGTCATTCGATTCAGTATTTGGCTGTACCATGTTTCTGAAATGCAGTTTAGCTAAAATAATGTTACAGGTTATATATACTGTTTCATTACTTTTTCAATGGCTATGTGCTCATTCCAGGTGCAATTATATTTTCTAACACTTTACTGTAAATCACCCTTAAAAAAGAAGATTTCATCTTAACAGTTTGGCAGTGATTTTTAAGTTAGCAATTTGCCTCCCTCCACATCCACACACTAACACCAATGGCACTCACAAGGAAATCCCAACAGGCAGACTGTTATTCAGTCCATTTCTGCATTTCTAAGCCTCATCGACCTTTCTTTTGTCAGATAAAAGCTTCCCATCTCTTTAAGCCCTTCATTCTTGCAATAGTCCCACAGAAAAGTTGACATCCTTGGCAAGCAGAGTGAAAAGCAGCTTGTCCACCCTTCCCAATAGACCAGGCTGGGGTTGTTTTAGCCTGTTTAAATCTCTTCCCTATTTATATGCTAATGCTCTGGTATCAGCAGAAAGTATAAACAGTGTTGTTTACAGCTCCCTATAGTCTGCGAGCACCAAGCTGCTAGGAGAATACTGTGTACTGGGCAAAGAGATATATTTATTGACAATGAACACAGCCACTTCTAAGAATATGAGAAAGAAAAGTGAACTGTAAAAATGCAGTGTCTGCCAACAATATAACCATACTAAACAGGACTGGCAAAAAGCCATTAGCCAGGGGGTCAGCCACAGGCCCTGGGGAGCTGAGAGATTTCGTATTTAACAGATCTGGGGAGACCTTCAGCATAGAGACCTCTGAAAAGAGAGAGCATCAAGTTCTTTGCAAAGGCAGCTTACATGTTCCATTTGCTGTTATTGCAGATTTTTGTTAGTGGATAATGGCTCATAGCTTGGCATCTTCTCCTGGATCCTAAAGTGAATTAACCTCTCCTCAGAAAAACAGCACGGTCTAAAGCAGCAAGCACAGGAATTCTTGAGTTTTGCTCTTGGCTCTTTATTTTGCTATGTGACTCCTTTTACCAGTAGAATAATGGGTCTTAAAAATAACAATAACAGCAAAACCAGGAGGCAGTGAGGATGTATATTAAAGATGTTTGCGCAGTGTCAAGCTCTCTGAAGACACTAGGGTGCCGAGCTGCCCTCTCCTCTGCAGCAGTGGGCAAAATCTGCTAGCTGTTACGGCACTCCCTGCTCAGAACAGGGGGACACCTGTTCACATCAGCAGTGCCTTAAATCCCAGTAAATATAAACTTAAAAGCTTTAAAAAAAACCAGTCTGCTAGAGCATCTATTGCATCTACTTCTCTAATGAATACAACTACTAAGGAAAGATGCTATCCTTATGCTACTAAGGAAAGACTATCCTTATAGTATGGGTTTCCACTGAAAGACAGAAAAAGGCTATGATGATTAAAGTTTAACTCATATTCTTCTACTGTCTGTATGTTCCAGCTCTCTCCAGATAAGATCACCTAGTCTACTTCCAGGAGGGAAAAAACAGGGGTCTTCAATAGGCATTGAACCCACTCGCCAATTCAGTTCATTCAGAGCAGCTTGGCCGTACCGAATGCGTGCACTGACAATACCACGCTCTGCTTCGCCGCGGAGGGAGGCGCGGGCGGCCGGACGCCAGCGCAGCTTGCCCGGCGCGGGATGCCAGCCACGTGACGCCCATCAGCACCTCCGGCGCGCTCAGCCTCACGTAAGGCGCTAAGAAGGGACCGGCTCTTTTTCCAGCCCTCACAGTGGCCCCGCAAAAGCAGCGCAGAGGCACCTGGGGAGAAAATGCGAACGTGCTTGGCTGTTAGCAGAGACCTATACATATGCACAGACAAAAAGAAGACATCTACTCAGCAACTTCAAATCAGCACTAAATTCACGAAAGGGTACAAGGCCTGAAAGACCACTTGCACCGGCTGCGTTCGTTGTCAGAGCAGAGCCGCACCGTCACCAGCAGAGTCGGAGGCTGTGAGCGATGAGAGTGATGTATTGGCAAGGATGCGCTGTGCTCCCTCCGGGCGCTCAGGTGCTAAGTGCATCACAAGGATTTACAGCAACCTTTTGCTGCAGTAACTAGATATAGGCCTGCATGAAAATCCCACATTTGGCTGTGGCACATCGGCTACGACTAGCCCGTCTCCTTCCAGTAGTGAGTTCCCAAAACAGCTTATTCCTGCTACTACAGTTATGTCTGAAACTAGGTAATAGTTCTGGTGGTGCCATGCCAACTTTTTCAAAGCAGAAAGTTTTTCTCTCTCCTGAGTTAAAGTACTTTATTTCATGTTGTCTTATACATGTTTCTTACATCATCCTTAAAAAAAAAAAATCAGCCAATTTACAGCTTTAAAGTTTTTCTGTACAAGGGTTAAATCTACTCAGAATACACCAGTTGCCTTGTACACACTACATATTTTCTGGGATTACAAGCATTTATCAATAGTGCAAATAAACCAGTTCAGTGCATTTATGCCACTCAGGATAGTCTAAAACCGGTTCATTTCTAAAAATTGTCAGTTAAATCACTAAGTCAAGTGGGGATGATGTTTGTTGAAACTGTTTTGAGTTCTAACAGCAGTTTCTAAATCTTCTTCCATTACTTATTATTAACTACTGTTTGTTAAGCCCCAGTAGTGTCCTCAGTGCTCGGTAAAAAAAGAAATAAAGGCAGCCCCTGTGCCACGAGATTCACCTTTAAGCCCAAGGCATATCAAGGAAGATCACAGCACGAACAGCGGAGAGATGCTTCGAATCTAAAGCAGCAGCCAGGATTCTCGTGTCTGTATTTTGGGCATTTGTGTTTGTAAAAATACGAAAAAGCAAATATGCATTTTTAAGGGAAGATGGGGTCAGTGGGTGCACTGGTCAAGCAGAAAGCCGATGCGCCTAGAACTAGGAGAGAAAACTGTAGATGCACTTCTCGGAATACAGACAGAAATATTAATAAAGAAAAGGCTAGAACATAGTCTTACATAATTCATTGCTGCTGGGACAGAGAGAGACGGAAGAATGGAAAAAACAGTCCATAAAGATGCCAGTAGTTTCTAAGCAGAAACATCTGTTGAAGTCTTAAAAACAGTCAGGCCTGCAGCAAACTCAGCCACAGGAAAGCCTGTAGTCGATCACTCGTACCCTCCTCAGCCCCGCGAGCTCCCACCCCTGGGATGGAGGCAGAGCCTGGAAGATAACTGACACAATGAATCAAACCCAGCTTCTTTCCCAAAGGGGGAAGGGGAGGGAACGGAGAGCCAGGATGAGCGTCCAGGGAGACAAATGATCACTTGAAATGGAGGTATTCAGCAACAGTTACAAAAGAGTACGGGAATATGCAGAGGGAGACCTAGCGGCTTATCTGTTCTGTCCCCAAAGGCCACTGTGTTGGAATTTCCATTGCTGTCCAGTCTAATTTTAAATGTCTCGAGCAAAAGGATTTGCTCCCCTCAAAAGGCTATTGCAAAATCTCACAAATCATCTTTGCCGTTTACATGACTGCCTCTTCCTTTGTGATAGTTCACTTAATTTTCTTTGTTTTCTCTTGATATTCTACACTGCCCCTAGACATACCAGTTCCAAACAGTAATTTCTTCTCCCTGAAAGCATTTTTTTCTCCTCTGCTGTCTTTGCTCATGAAAGGAGTGATCTTAAAAAAAAAAAAGAAATGGAAGTTGTATTTTGTATATCTCTGCAGAATCTGCATCTGCATGCAGGATGGGAGCACGGTTCTGTTAGCTCTTACAAGGATCAATGAAATGGGGGCCTCAGCTGCTATATCAAAAGAGAAATACAAATTGGCAAAAATTCTTATAAAGAAGAGTTTGGAACCTTCCCTTCCTAATCTCAGATCATTCCAGATGCCAATTTTGGCTAATTGCTTACTAGGTCATCTTAAAGCTTCTTCTTTCTAAGTATATAAAACTTTATCTACCAGGGAATCCAAGCATCAATCAATGACAATTACAATTTTAACTACTAATCCTTGGGTGGAGATTCCATTTTTGTTTCAAATTCGAAATTCCAGCAGCTTGCATTATCCATGGGAGTGGGCAGCAACCTAGCAGTGAATTTTTGAGTTTACAAAGGATTTTACTTTAGAGTTAGCGGTGACTGAAATACCATGAGAACTATATTTTACTTCTCAAAAGGGGTCATATTTGAGTGCTTGGGATTTCAAAAGTATTTATTCTGTACTTTTGAAAATCTAAGCAAAATCCTTCCCCTCCCTTAAACTAATCACTAACATTTTCCTTGCAATAGTTTTTCTATATAAAGTGAGACTGAAGGGTCAACATATGGCTTAGATTGGAAGTCTTGCTGTGATATTACCCATGAAGTCCACAACAAGCGCCTCCATAACAAAAACAGAAGTGAGCAGAGCGGGAGCAAGCAGAGCAGTGGTTAAAGTGATCAGATGTTCAAAAACAAATGTAGTTTTCAGTATTCATCAGTTTTCAGATTTGGACCTGTTCTAGGTCTGCATTCCAAAATGTCACTTAGTGATTCATTTCCTGACCCAAACGCCCAGAATCCTCAGTGTGAACATTAAAGGAAGCTTGCTGCTTGAGCGGCTCTCTTCCAGCCTGCCTAGGTCCCCACTCCTCCCCACCTTTTGCGTTTTTCATCAGTTTAGCAGCTTTGAAAATGAACTGTGGCACTCTCTCAAGCCTTGAGAATTCATTTATCAATCTTTGTAAGATCTTCTCCACCTTGACACTTGCCTTCTGGTTATCTCTAGAAACTCTGTCGGGGAGGGTTTCTCAATAGTGAACTTGTGTTGCTGTTTGTGACATCTGCTACACATAATGTTGACTGTGGTACAAATAACATTACAAGAAGTAGCAGCACTAAACCCAGCTTCTTCATGTCATGCAGCTCAAAATGACAGACCAAAAGGCCTTATCAACAACTTGGTTTTCCTTTTAGGTGTGGAGCAAAGTTTTCACACTCCATGTGAATGACTTCAAAGAATAAGAAACACAAAAAGGCTTAGGAAGTTTCTTGTTTCCCCATTATTCCTCCTGCAGATTTCTAACCAGACTCAACCAGTTGCCTACATCCAATCTGGGCTCATGAAGCCCCGATTCCCTGCAGGTCTTCTGGCAGTGCACAAGAAGGGAATGGTCTCCAACAAGGCAGGAGTAAAGGGAACTTTTAACTTAGTGTTAAGCCTCTTAAAAAATGAGCTGAGGTTCTTCTGAGATTTAATAAAATCTGCCAGCCTGTGAAATACTGCCCACTGGATCAAAGATAAAATGCACCCTTTCTCAGTTTGTGTTGAGCTCTCCGTGGATCTCCAAAGGGCAGCAGGGCTACAGTGACTTGTTAGGTCAGTCATTAGATACAAGGAACCCTAAAATTCACAAGAGACCAACAGTCAGGGTGAGACTGTCCCTTCAGGACCATGACATCTGGCCCTTTTAATTCCTCTTCACTCCCCTCTCCCCTCAGTTCACTGTTGCTGATGTATAAAATCTTGCTGCAACTAGTAAAAAGGGCAGCTCCATGCTGGCATTGATCCTGCCTTCATCTCACTGCATTCATTGTCTACGAGAACACAGGCAGGATTAGAAGGGGGTTTAGAGTGCAACCAGGCAGTAAGATTAATAACTGCTCTTAGGTTCATTCATGATCAATTGAGTGTATGTGAATCTGCAGAAGACTTTCTTTAAACAGTCAGTAGGGATGGTAGTGGCAGTGGTAGAGCAGGAAATCCAGCAAAGCCAATTTCAGTTACACAGCATTTCTTGTAGGGAAAAATTAAATATCTTGCTATCTCTTGACCTGCAAATGTGGCTCTCCTTCCACAAATCTTAAAGTATTTATCCCCCAAATCCATTACATGCCCTACCTTACTACCCATAAAGCCCACTGTCTTCAGTAGGACCCCAATCAAGCTTTTCAAAAAGGAAAGCTTGCCATCTAGAATTCTGCAAGTTAAACACTTGACATGCATCACCTACCTTTTAAATAAATTGAACACCTTGAACACCTATAGGATATTGCCCGTATCACTAGATTTATAGCAACTTTATCTTCTGCAAATAAATGGAGATACTTCATACATTTTATCTAGACATGAAGTTACCATATTAAATCACCATAACGTGTCACTGCACTATCACATAACGACATAATGACAATTTTGTCCTGAAGTTCCAATGAGATGAAATGATAAGAGTAATTTTTATCTTATAGATGACAGCTACTGGCACTAGCCATATCCAAGCTCTAAATCAGTAACAGAGCTGCTAGGATCTCTCCCAAAATACCACACCATCCTCTTTCCTTTGCTAAAGAAGGTATAGTTCATCCAAAGACTGTATAATGTAGCTAAGGCATTATTAAAAGTATCCAATTAGTATGTGTGAATTACTAAGCACACATTCACAAATATAAATATCTAATGTCATTTTCTGCTTAACCTGTGTTTGCGAGGTTTAAAAGTGACAGATAAATCATATGATCTAGTTTCTTTTTCCTGAAGGGGTTAGCACTTCCTTTGTAAACTCTTGTGTATGTGAATACAAAATACAGCACACACAGAGGTCCCAGAGGTGGTTATAAAATGGGCTTCCTATTGCTTAAAATTCAGAAGTTGCTAGTGTAAAAATGAAAAACTCGGTTGCATGTGAATGAAAACTTTTGCCATGTTGTAAATTCATCATCTAAACCCAATAGCATCACAAAACAAAGTATTTTCTAGCACCAGTCACTTGCAAAGTACATACATACAGTACAAGGAGAGACCTAGGTGCACACGCCTAGAGAGGGCTTTCTGGACACCACTCTGGTAGGAGTAAAACCATGTGGGAGAGGCACAAGCTTGTTTTTGATTTAAGAATACACATCAGATAACGTTCATTTCCAGAGATGGCCCTATTTTATTTTGCACTTGTATATCACTTCTTATTCTAGACAATACCAAAGTAAACAACAAGCTACCGGTGAAATGTAGCTGGCATCAGCAGTTGCCCTCCCCTAAAAAAAGAAAAAAGAAAAAT
The DNA here is from genome assembly GCF_028389875.1 of Rhea pennata. Taxonomy (NCBI): domain Eukaryota; kingdom Metazoa; phylum Chordata; class Aves; order Rheiformes; family Rheidae; genus Rhea; species Rhea pennata. Next base: position 12,269,710 of record NC_084667.1, on the reverse strand, counting down.
AGGTTTCCCTATATGGCAGTGAGCAATGCCTCAGAGGCATTTCAGTGCAACCCTTGTAATGCCTAGAGCCAAGCATCAAAAATGTGCAGCCCTCCAGGCTTGTCTGACAAAGGACAGGAGGGACACAAGGAAGGGAGGGCACCATGCCAAGAAGCACATGTCAGTACGGCCAGGCAGCAAGGGCTTCCTCTCAGCAGAGACCAATATCCAAGCAAGGCCTAGGAGTCAGCTCAGGTCTTGCAGCATTAGCGCTGGCTGAAAGCGCTGATGGACTGCGTGGTTGGTTTGCATGTACTACACTCCCTAACATGCCCCCTAGGAGCAAAATTCTTACTAAATAACGGAGCGTTACCTGAATAGTCATCCCACAGTCTGCACACAGCAGCTGGCGGTATTCCCAAGCATTTAGAAGTTGGCCACCTCATTTAATTGAAACAGCAGGAGAATTTATGGAAGCAAAATTTAATTCCCCAAACTGATAATTGAAAGATTAACTTTTTGGGGGGAATGCCTGGAGAATTTTAATGACCACACATGATCAAGACCTTGGTTTAATATCTCCCATGTTTATCCATGCAGTATCAACTAAAACAATGCTGAGGGGAGAAAAAGGAAAAAAATTTAGAATATATAGGTCTGTGCCATCCAAAATGTTGTGCAAACAAGAGGTCACTGTAGCAGGCTCCACAGATTTTGTCTGCCTGAGCAATTTCTTACTGATTAGCAATCTATACTGGCATCAGAAAGAAAGAGTCCAGGAAAAACAGAGCTGCTACAGCATATTTTAAAGCAAAACAAAACAAAAAATCCCACAAAACCCCCAGATGGTCTTGTTTTCATTAAGCCAAGTGCCAGTGGCTTCTGCAGACCTCAACCAAGATTGTTAATGTTCCAACTTTGGACTACCTTTATGGGACCACCATATGAGACTCTGGTCCTCACCCTTTACAGTAATTTTAAATTCTGCTTCCAATTCCTGCTAACTTCTTACCTCCCCCATAGCATTCATAAAAAATGCACACAGGCATTAAAGAGAGAATTCAGCATTTCACATGTAACTTGTTACACCGGGGCAAGGGATGGATGAACCGAGCACCGGGCTGTGAAGCCACGCATTGCTTTTGTAGGTTGCCTTTTCGAACCCGGAGGTCCAGGGTAACAGAGTAACTTCAAAGTGCTGCTTTTGAATGGCAGGGCTAGATGACATGATCAGTTTATTTTGATGCAGACCTCGTCAAATGCTGCTGTAACACAAACCTCTTCAGCAGTTTTAGTCAAGAATGGACCATGAAAATATCCTTTTTTGCTGGTATGAAACTACTTTGCTTTAAGATTGAGACACACTAGCAGGGCAACGAGGGGAATACAGAGTAAGCAGCATACATCAATCTTCAAGGCTGTCAGACCAATGCTAAATTACCTTAAAAAAGCAATTGAAAGAGACAGATGGTAAGATATCTAAGAATGCTGATACTTCTGAGAAGGGGAGTGAGACATGGGTCATTTGTAAAAATAGCCGAAACCCCGTCTGTAACTTCAGCAACGTTCAATTTTGTATCTAAAAGGGTCCTCAGAGGCCGCAGCTTTCATGTGCGCACCCCAGCTTTCACCGGGAGCATGGGAAAATAAGCTCATTGTGTCGGAAGGCCTTGAAAGGGAAAGGAGGCTTGCTGGAGGACCGGGGCAGGGGAACAGCTCCAGCCCAGCTTGAAAACCCACGGAGCTAAACAGCAAACAAACCGTCTACCCCCAACACCCCGAGGCTTGCGCACATGCAAGCCCTTCAACATGACTGAACTCCGAAATCTGAGACCAACCTGGCTCGAGCAGCCACTGCTCACTTCTCTTCTTCTTGGTGTGGTTTTTTTTTTTTTAATTTGTTGTTTTGTTTTCAATTACCTCCTCTTTTGAAAGGAGAAAAAAAAAATCAACAGTCTGTGTGTGTGTGTGTGTGTGCACGTGTGTCACAGGCAGCTCAGGAAGAGAGAGCTGTCAAAAGCCCAGCCCAGTGTCTGGCTTTCTTGTTCCTAGTGAGGATTTTATAAATATTTGGGAGGTTGCGTGGGGCGGCCAGGGAGGGGGTGGTGGGCCTGCGGGAGGGAGGCAAGATAACTTTCGGGCCCACACAGCACAGAAGTTTTCAAAGCCTGCTTTTCATTAGCAGTGCCTAGCAACCAGCTCATCTGCTGCAAATCTCATCACGCCCCAGCAAAGCATCCACGGCATGCTAATCTTTTCATTTAATAGAAAAGCTGCTGTAATCTTTCTTCCTTTTCCTTTCTCAAAGAGCAGACGATAATAATAATAATGATAAAAAAAGAATCTAGTCCTGTTCGTCCTGCTGCCCTGCCCCCCCGCCAGGGCTTTCGCCGTTCCAGCGCCGCCGCCGCGTTCCCAGGGATGACCCATATGTGTGTGTTCTGGCTGATAAGTACCAGCTGCAAAGGGGAGCTTGGGTCGTTTTTTGCTTTTTGTGTCGTGCATGCTGGAAAGGGAGGTTGCAGAGGGGGAGTATCTTCTGGCTCTGTGCTGAGAAAGGAAGGAGGAAGGCACGGATACAGCACTCGGAGTCTGAAGGGCTTAAACTAAACCTCTGGCTTCAGATACTGTAACTGAGACTCCCCAGCAGACAGGAGGGAACTGGTTTTTTCTGGTGTGTGCGCATGCATGCGCACGCATGTTTCTGTGTGCATGCACAAGTCCAAACTCTGACTATATCCACAGGACAAGAATGAGTCTTGCTCTGTGGCTGATAAATTCCATGTCCAGCCAGCTGCAAAACAAGCTAGGCTCTGGAATCTCCCTGGGCTTTGCCTGTCCTTTCACTCTGAAAATATCACGCCTAAGGGTAGGGGAAGTGGTTTGGACAAAATAAGATTTGACCTGAGCATCTGCCCAGAACTGAAACGAAACGTCTGCGTCCCAGAATTTCTGACTTTTGATAAAGCTCAGATAATTTCTCTTGCCGCCTGCCCACCTTCAAGCACGTCTGCACTTCAAAGTTCCATGCCGAAGCATTAATCTGTCATGAAACAAGCCATGCATGCAGCTTCTGAGCAGGTAAGAAGTAGGAACCTGAAATCCTGCAGAAAGACCCGTTTTTAGGAGATTTTCAGCCACATTCTTAGATCAAACTTTCCAATAAACAAGGTATGTACCACAATGTCATTTGCTCTTTCCCCAGTCTCTTTCTCCTTTTCCCTGCTTCCATTATTTCTTCCACCTTTTACGTACTTCTAAGTGCACCTGATGTTCTCTTCTTCCCCACTCCAAAAAGAAAAAAGAAAAAAAACCTTGAAGTGCAATTACTGGGATAATTTCACATTCCGCTTAACACCCTATCCTATTTCCTGCTCCTTGAACCTGTGAACCCCGAACAGAATGCACCTCCTCAATGCTACCCACGCACGATGACTGAGAGTAGAATCCTTTACAAAGATGTTTCTTTTTCCCTACTCCAGCGTAACGCTGGAAGCATTCCCATTAGTGAGGTGCTATAAAGACGACTGCAAGATTATAATGCCCTAAAGCAAAGATTAAGTCACTTTAGACAATAACATTGTTATCATACCCAAAGAAATGACAGTGGGGTCATTGACACATCAGATAGAGATACTATGAAATTCCTACGAAATACAGACTAAAACTAGAGCACTATGATGCCTAGGAACCAGTAAATGCTATGTAAAGTTGGAAAGGATACTGAAATTGTGGAAGATGTTTCAGTCTCCAACTACGTTACATTCTTAGGCAACAGCAGGGCGGACAACCTCGTTCCATCCCTGCTCTGTGAGAGTCCTGACATACAGCGCCAATAACAGGACCTTTGAGAGCCCAGCTGAAAGGATGGCTGTAGGACTGGGGAAAAGGACTCTGAGGAAGTTCAACCAATCTCAGCTACATCCTCTGGCAACCACTTCAAAAGGCTTCATGGAGCAGAGTGCCCACAAGCAGAAGAAATGAGACCCTTCATGCACCATTTACTGTGCTTCACAGGGAAAAATTGCCAGGTTTTGGAAAACACCGCCACATCCTCTCTCTTCTCTTCTAAACAACTTCAGTGCTACCAGCTTCAGCACTCTTCATGCTGCAAACATTTTCAGAGTCATCAATCAGGTGAAAGCCCTTTTCCCTATGCACACATTGGGCTTGAAACCATTATGGGCTGGCTCTGCTCCTATAGCCAGCTGGAGACAGAGGTGCTTCAAATACATTCTACAGGAAAGGAAATACAAACCTAACCTTGGGTGGGTTTTAATTAAGAAAAAAATTCTCAAGCCTCATTGGTCCTCAGGAAGACACAGAGTTGGCTTATTTTTAAAGCGACAGTGTGGAAATAAAATTAATATTTTAAAAAATTGCTTTCCCTCCTTCAAAGCTCTAACAAAAGGACTGTTCACTGTAAAAATAAGACCTTCTGGTCACTGGAAGGGAGGTATTTTACTCTCTAAAGGAGAGTGAATTCAGTTATGAATCATCTCCTCTTGCTAGGAACTTGCACCTATCTTTTTACAGTCCTGCATTTTTCTGAAATCAATTCTGGGCCCTTCCAAGGACAGTCAGTTCTGCTTGGGTTGGATAAGAACTAGCAGATAGCAAAGCAACTGCACCAGATGGCAGAGAGCAGTGAGTGAGGAACTGAATACCACTTACCCAAATGGTAGATCATTTGCTGAGGACTATCCTCACTACAGAGGTAGAAAGGGATATATCCTTGTAGGTAGAAAATAAACTAGAATGGAGACAAGGTTTCATGGGTTGGGTGCAAACTGAGCTTACTGTAATTTTTCTTCAGCGTCTCAGTGACTAGGGAATGAAATATGTGAAAGTCGCTGTTTAGCCCTTGGTGAACTTATATGCAGGTCTCAAAAACACTGGCCTGCCTGGCATTCTTGCAAGCAGGCTGAGCTGAGAGGCCAAAGCTGCGTGGACATCCTTCAGGCCCTTGGAGGATGGGAAAGGACTTAAATCTCATTAAAAAAATACCTTTTCTTTCTTTCTTTTTTTTTTGTCGACGTAAAGGTAAGGAAATGTAACTGCAGGCTCCTCCTCTTACACTGAATTCAAGTATGGGGATATACTTTCCTGAAAGCTTCTACTGGAGAAAATCTTAATCAAAGAGCAGCATCAAATTACCTGTAATGATCCACACTTAGGAAAGACTCAGGAATAGGCAAACAAAATATTCCTATTAACGTGTGTGTATGTGTATATATATATATGTGTGTGTATATATATATATATGTGTGTGTATATATATATATATATATCTCAACTTTTTGTCACTTTGTCTTCCTTGCTACCTTTATTATTATTAGTAGTAGTAGTATCAGCTTCACTGTGAAATCTCTCCTGTTTGATGTTAGTAACATTGTTACAGGATTAGCACAACCACAGCTCCCATCGAACAGCGCACAGAAGACATTCGTGTCACCAGATAAGGCTGAGCAACACAAGCTTTCATGGTGTTCTGCAGCTGAAAGAGGGCAAAGTTTGTCACATTGGCAGAATATTAGCTGAGGGAAAGAAAATGCGTGAAGGCAGTTAAATAAGGTTACACAGGTGCTGCTACTTCAAACTGTGGAAAAAAATAAATGATCATACGTGTGAAAGAAAATAATCTCTCTAATGTTTAAGTCTTCTTACTGCAGGGATAAAACCACAAGCCTGCTTTAGGAGTGCTGCCCTCCTTTAACCAGCCAAACATCACACTGACATTCTTTAGTGACTTGTGGTTTGGAGAGACTGCCATATGCAAAACTGAGGTCTGCACAGTTCTTAGAACTAGAAACTATTTGTGTATGTTCTGGTAAACTTTTAGATGCAATCAAGCCAAAGAAAATTTTACATACTAATAGATCTATGTTTCATGATAAATTTCATAGTCTCCTAAGACCTAACAATTTTATCATTTTAAGCAACTCCTTACCCCTCACAAATGAAGAGACAGTTTCCAATTTTAGAGGGAAGATGAGGAGGGTTTAAAGGCTGCCAATATCAAAATAGAGCATTTCAGAATAGCTGGAGTTTGGAGCAAATAAATGTTCTATGATTGCTAGAAATAGGTCAAATTCCATTAGATGGAAAATCCTAAAGCCAAAATAACCCAGTTTGGGTCTTTCTTTGTCAATCATTTATTAACAATTAATGAAACAGCAAATTTAATTGTTGCCCTCCCTCTGGACATTCTAGCACCGAAAAACTGTGACATTTGTAGGGTTCAGACAGCGTTAGATATAAGATACACACTTTTACCTGCTTACACAAATAGGAGCCGAGGTGTTCTTTCTAAAGGCAAGAGGGGAATGAAATAAATGCCTTGTTAGCCAGTTGCTGGATAACAGCAGACTAGCAAGATCTAAAAACCTCAGTGTAAATTTAAAGCCTACAGATGAAGCCTTTTTAGCTGTATCTCCCTATGTGGTTCTCCTTCTTTTCCCATCCCAAATCTTAACCTCCTCATAGCTGCCACTTCTATACTGCTCTGCTTCGAAGGTTTCCTAGCTCATCACTGTCTGAGCTCTCCTCTTGCCTGCTTTGCATTCTTGCGCCTTCAAAATGCCCAAAGGAGTACTATGAATAGGGGGAGACAACTCAACTTCCTGCTCCCAAATACCACCTTCCAGTGACATAACATTTCTATAGGCTAGAAAAAGCAATTTTAGAAGAAGATGGCCTCAATCTTGTGCTAGAGCATGCAAGGCAGAATTTAGAGCATGCATTGAGTATCATTATCTGTGTATATTTTCATATGAAAATTAAAATCTTTCCTGTTTTTTTCTCTAACAGCCCATTAATCTACTAGTAATGTGCAATTCGCACACCAAAAATGGAGCCAACAGAGCTTCTTAAAATGAGTTGCTCTTAATCACTTGCCAGACGATATCTTTTTTCTGAACTCAATACTCAGAACTGTCAAACTTTTTGGAGAGAGAATTCATCCAAACCCACCCAGAAGCAGGTTCTCGATATGAACATTTTTGGCCCAAATGGTATGGCAAATTATAGCTGAAAACAATATTTTATAATGGAAGGCATGAGACAACTGTAAAAATCAAGGCACCTCTTTGCCTACGATAAACTGTCTTTTCATCAATGACATAGTGACAATAACAGCAAATGACAGAATGACCAAACAAGTCCACAAGAACTTTAAATTTCATATCAGACCAGATGTTCCCTGCTGCCTGGATAGCAGGAGAAGTCCATGCAAATATCTACAAGGCTCCTCACAAGTGTATTTACTTTAGAGACCACTGCCTGGGCTGTCATGTGTCTGCAACGCCTTCGTTGTAAACGTTCTCCAGCTTTGCAGGGATAAAGATACGTGCGGCGGTGCTTGCAGCCATAGCCTTCCACTCACTTCTCAGTGCTCGCCTTTTGCCAAGGATTACTCAATAGACCAAGAAAACAAAATAAAAACAAACTAGGATTGCTTGAGCAAACCCTTCTGATTCTGTTCTGCCTGAGAATTGGTCAAGTGTTGATGAAAAGGAAAAAGCTCTAACAGTACTGTAACTCTGCAACATGCGTTGTGGAAGAGCAGTTGCACAAGCTGCCCCGCTCTCCGTCATCGTCTGGCCACTGAATTGGACGGCGGAAGACTAGCGGCAGGACACGTATGCGGTCTCTGACTGTTCAGCCTGGGACTTCTCCGCGGACACCGATGGCAAGGGTGCCAGTCCTGACTGTGTAGTTCTCTAGAAGTGCAAGGTCTTGTCCTGGACATGTATGCTGCTATACAATCATGGATCTACTGTGATCCACTGTGTGGACCAAGGAGAGAAAGTATGCCCAAGCTTATACATCAAAATGCCTAATATTAATCTGCAGTCCCACTGAAAGTTAAGAAAAGAAAAGAAAAGAAAAGAAAAGAAAAGAAAAGAAAAGAAAAGAAAAGAAAAGAAAAGAAAAGAAAAGAAAAGAAAAGAAAAGAAAAGAAAAAAAAGAAAAGAAAAATTATCCCACTGAAGTCAAACTTTTTTGATGTTAAACAGTCCATATAGCAATTATCTTAGGACATGCTTTAACATGGTTTAAGACTGTATACTGCCTCCTCTTCATGGAGAATTACATTTATATATCAACTATGAAGCACAGGCCACTGAATATGGAAACTGCCCTGGAAACAGCACCAACCAGCGCTCCCTTATGTAATGGGAAAGCTCGCAGGAATCGATGAATGAGGATCTAAGGATGCAGATCCATGGCAACTTCAACCAGTCTTAGCCAAGCTGCCTACAAAAATCCCAGCGGATTGGTTTTCAGCCAGTTTAAGCCAGTTCATGGAGCTATTCAGGTCAGAAAAGAGCCAGTACAAGAGGAGAGGGAAACACATAGCTGGGAGCTGAATGATTTGTCTAAACTGCTATGGAACTGAATCCTGGGAAAATGCAGGAAACTCTTATTTGATCCACTTTGGAGACTGCTACTGAATCTAGCCCATGAGCTCCTACATGTTTGTTTTTAATGCTCAAGTTCTTTTTTTAGGTATTTATGAAAGATCTTTCCTTGTCACAACAGAGGTAGCTGGACCCTGCTCCACTTTTCCCACTGAAGGCAAATGAAGGAAATCACACTGCTTTTGGTCAGCAACGGCAAACAAGGCAAAAACAAATGACCAGTGAAGCTGAAAGAATTCATTGTGCCAAGATATCCCAGAATGAGAATTACGGACAGTGAACTACTGTGAAGAGAAATGGTGAACGGAATCACCTTGGGTATAGTACCGAAACCTGCTGACTACTCTGCACTAACCGGGAAACAGAAATAGATTTATAGCGAACGAATCTCCTGACATGTGACAACACTAAATATCGACAAAGCAGCGGATATAAGTTGTTTGCTCCTTGACTTGTAAATTAAATCAGCTTTGAATTCTTTAGGAATCATTAAAATGTGTATTAGCTGGTTGAAGGCAACCTCGCTTATATACGTTAGGCTGCGGACAGATGCTCAAGTTTGCAAACAGTTGTCTCAGGCTGAGATATTGCTGCCCTCCAGCTGCTTGTAACTGCCACCCTGCTGAAGACTCTGCCGTCTCCACGGCTGCGCCGGCCCAACAGTCGGTGCGCGCTCCCTAATCCACTCCAGGCAGGATTTGTCACATCAGTTCAGACGAGCGGTTTGAGCTAATGCAGCTTTTCTTTTCTTCCAGAAGCATACGGGGAGCCTACGCACGAACCCCTCCCGTGGCTGCGCGGCTGGGGGTGGCAGGCAGAGGGCAACGGGAAGTTGCTGGGCTCTGCAACACCCTCCAGCTGGGTGCAGAGGAAGGGGACTGCCCACGGCTTTTGACTAATTTCTTGTTTACATGTGAAAATTGCACTGGTTTAACTAAATGTACAGTTTTAATGCAATTTACTTAAACTACTGCAAACCTTTGTGTAAGCACTTCTCTTTTGGTTTAAGAGACGCTTACTGACTAGTCAACAGACTAAGAACGTGGGTGTGGTACCAGTTTAACTGAATCCGTTCAACTGATTTAGACTCAACTGCTGGGATTTCTGTGTAATAACAAGCCCTTTGCAACTCCAGGAAGGCAAATTCTTCTATTATACACCTATCACCCGGGAGCAAACAGGTATGCAGCAAGGCTAAATCACTCCAGAATCTGGCTCTGCACAAACCCCAGCTGAAGTTTTGAAGTGATGTAACTGATCCCATGTGCCAAATAACAACAACAAACCTTGTATTCCCTTGCTATTATTCCCAGGACAAACACATGAGCTCAAATGGGGGTAGCATGAAACTCCACGTCCTCACTATCTTTTACCTATTTTCTCCAGGCTCGGGAACAAGCTTTGCAAAGAAATGTGCAGGAACCGTGGTCTCCCAGCGCTTCAGAGGGTGGAAGGCTGGTAAATCGTGGTATCCTGCCTGCTCAAAATAATAGAGCAGAGCTATGGGTACGGGGGAGGAGAAAGGAAGTGCTTGTAGTCCTGAATACAACAGGCATATACAGTAAGTCTAGTTCTTGTCCTATCAGCCTTGACGCAACGTGTCCTTTTCCTTCAGCTACTTTAGATAAACAGGAAAGAAAAAAAATCAGTGCTGGAAAAAATACCAACCAATTAAGAAAGAAAATGTTATTGTCAAGTATTCTGTTGGTGATTTCCAACAATAGTGAGTACAGTACGTCATATGGAAAACAGGGCTATCACTGCTATAGTTGATCATACAAATCCTGGGAGACCTTTTTTTCTTAGTAAGTAACATTACAGTAAGATTAGCTAGTGATTTCAAAAACTGTATTAAGTCCCTGCAAACTGCTTATAAGCAACAAAGCCTACAAAGGGGTAATTTGCTTATGTCCATTTTTTGACAGGGAAGGTATTTCATAGAGGTTCAAGTGGTTTGCTGAGATCTGCAAAACAATTCTATAGTGTAGCTGAGCCACTGCCTAGCAAAGCCTTGAACAGCACTATCTTGCTCTGTCCATTTGACCATACCAAGAAGTATTCTTTCATTAATGCCTTAGTACACAAAGGACAGGTGAAAACTGGTTACACTGTAGGAGTAATCTGTTTTGGCACTCAACACTACTTCCAGAATCCAAGCCAACTTTCTGGTGGAAATATGGGAGAGTTAATACACTAAAAGGGACCATTCTACAGCTGAAAACTATAAAACATACCCTTTCACGATGACTTTTGTAATTCTGGTGCAGAAATCCCTCCTGGAAATACATATAGATTATGAGAGCAGGCCCTATCACTTTATAAACTTCGTATTTATCAATTTTTTTTTTATAAATACATTGGACAGAGTAAGCCAAATCGGTAATGAAGGACAGAGCTTCAATTAAATCAGTGCAACTCAGTGATAAGAAAATTTGGTTGAATTAGTTTAATCTTTTATAAGTAGGCTTTTATCATTTGTAGTACGGATGTGAGGAGGTTTGAAGAGACCAATCATTCATCTGTTTAGTTAATTTAACACAACGCAATATGATGCACTGTCACAAATAATTAGCAGTAAACTGGCATCTTCCAAACATTTTGCAAGTACTAATTACTCCACAACTTCTTCACAAAGGAGTTCAGTATTATTAACTACTAGTTGAAAGTGTTTACCCATGTTATCCACTGTCACTCCTTACTAAGGAGTTTCTAGTTTCCATCAACATCTTCCATTCATTAGATGCTGCTGTTCTCCTTCTAAAAGAGTTAATTATGATTAAGAATGGATGGTCATTCTGCATTCTGTTCAGTGAACTGTCTAGAATGAGCTTCCACTCCAATTCTTCATGAGTGGTTATCCATATCACAAAACCTGTAATTACAACTGCCATTAAATGAGTCTCCTGAAGTGTTAAGGATAGACTGGACCATACAGGTGGGACTCTCCTTTGACTCAAATCTAGTGCTCCCACGGGAAGGATGGTGGTACATTATCAAGGCAAAGAGAAGAAAGTTGCTCTGTGAGACTCCTGGAGGAACTAAAGGAGCATGGTGCCTGCATACATGCATTGCTGATGCAGAGGATGCCCCTCTGGTCAGATGATGCAGTACTAGCTACCCATCCATGCAGACCCTCCATTCCCAATGCTGTTGTACCTCCTCAAGCATGCCCTGCCACTGCCTGAGCTGTGATCGTTCTGGTTTTGTTTATTTGTTCAAGAGCCTAATTTCCAGGGATATTAAATCACTGCTTCCATTTTCCTCACCCTGCACAGGCAGCTGCACTTGCTGCCTCCTGCTGACATTCTTCCCTTGCACCTCTCAGCCTTCCCCTGCTTTCGTTTGCTTTCTTTCTTTAGACCCAGTTGACAGCACTACCTTTGTGGGCTGCACCCTTTTCGTCCCAGGGTAGCCAACCCTCTTCCCGAGAGGAGGCCTCACTCCCTAAAATCCAGGTTAAGTAAGTTAGCCCTTCTGTAAATTAAGTATTCTCTTAAAAAACATGGAGAGGAAAAAATAATTTGTTCTCTAAAGAACAAAATAACTGAAGAGTTTATAACTCCCAACAGAAACCATTTGATTGAACATAAAGCTGGGAATGTATTGGTATTGTCTATTCTGGCTCAGCACAGCCAGAAGCAAGAATATCAGCTTGGAGGCTCTTATTCAGGCTCCTCTTTCTGTTAGTGAAACAGGTTTTGCAAGAGAAGCGTTATCACATCATTAAAAACCAACAAAATACTTCCAGAAAAAGGTAGCATAGTCTTGTATTAAGCCAATCGCTTTTCTTCTCGCACAGTGGAGCATGACAACAGATTGCCACTCCACACTAAATATTGTCTGCCATTATAGATCAGTCAGAGGAAGCAGGAGTGACAAGCTGATTCTGTAACTGTTCTTTATTAATCACTTTAAGCTGAAATTATGCATTAAAATACTCACCACTGATTTTCTAAAAAAAACCCCTAAAAAATAAACCTGTGAATTTTGACTAATATGGGAATTTTTGCTTCTCCTCTCTTGAAAATAACATGACCCATGGCCCATTTTTCAAGCTAGATTTCAATCCCCTCCAGCCAGCTGTCAGGAAACCACAGAAGGTGCTTGAAAGAGCACAAGAAATGGCTGGTTCTAATCTCAAGGAAAAAAAAAAAAAAAGGTAAGGAACAAGGCAGCTACTTGTGGCAGAATGTTATTTTTTCTTCAGTCTCTGCCTGCATATTTTCACAACATGTGTACTCTGTTACCCCGTCACTTCCCTCTTTTCCTTGGGTAAATATCTCTGCTTTGGAATAAAAGACGGCCCAGGGGTGCTACTTGTAAAGGCTGCACTCGCCTTGATATGTTGTTTTTGAACTGAACACATACAATGGACACATTGCAGACTTGGACCTTTGCCATCATAGATGTTGCTTTTACTTTAACCTTCTCAGATGATTGCGGTTGAGGGGGGGCTGGAGGTAAGGAAGAGATTGTGAGTGGGGTCATACACTCTATCCTTCACCAGCTGTGGGATCTCCTGGGAGCCAGGCAGGACAACCCACACAAACCCCTCTAAGCACACAGCACGATGGAGAGAGTGGGGAATGCAAACTGGCTCCCTCCAGGTACTGGCTGACTGCTTGCAAAAATCAAACAAACTCCAGGAAGAAATGGATGACTAAGCCGTACCTTTGTCATCAAGTTTCTTAGATTAAAAAAAAGGGGGGGGGGGGAAATTAATACCTTAGTTTTTACAGAAACAGTTGTTTACAAAGTTATTTGGAAGGAAGGGGTTCAGCTCAAGGAATCCTTTTCCATTTTCTCCCTGTTAACTCCACGCACCATTAAATGCACTGCATAATAATATTCTTTTCATACATGCAATATAATCTACCATGTGCAACCCAACAGATGGACTGGACTAGATTAGACATCTGTTCTGTAAAAGGATTAGATACAGGATTGGGACCTCACAAATTCTGGATCAAATTGGCTCAAATACTAACCCACTTCAGGACACTGGGCAAGACACTTATCAACCTCATTCTCATGCATTAAATGGCAATGCAAGAATAGACAGGGGAAGGGCAAAATTAGGTAATGACGGGCTCACTCCATGAGGTTCTATCCCAAGCTACTTCCAGGTGGTACATAAATGAAGCCTGAACTCCTGAAAGCTGTTTCTGAGCAACTCAGAGCTAGGAACAGTCAGTGGTGGGGTTGATGGTAGTATCCAAGCAAATGAATTTGGGAACAAAACACAATATTGAGTGTACCTGAAAGATACTAAGCCAGGAAGAATTGCGAATGCTCTGCACTACACAATAATGAGTCCAGGCTTTGCAAAATATTATTGAACATCTATTTTATATGGACATACTCACTTAAATTGCCAATATATCTAACCTTATTTGATCTCAAATCCTGCACTAGATCACTCAAAGAGCCATGCATTTAACTTGTCTTTATTAACCAGCTCTTCTTCCCTGATCTCTCCAATTATCCATATCTGATCCTTCCTCTTCTTCCAGAAATAATACAGCTGCTAAGGTCTTTTATCTTTCCTGTTGTTACAGTCACATCACCCTGATGCCCCCTACTTATTAATTCTTCTGTCCTTGATCTCCCTTACACCCTTCACTAACCTGAACACTCATCTTTCTCCTTATTTACTCACTTAACCATGGGCCATCCTGTCCTCAGCTCTACAGCCCTGAGGACTAATTTGTACGCTCATACACGGCACAGAGAAATGCCAGAGCTCACAACTGAACACTCTTTCTGAGTTGACACATTGGTACCCCTCCTTTTCTTCTGGCAAATCGCATTGAAAAGATCTTTTCTACCTCAAAACCAGCAAGTAATTAGCTAACACACAATGAAAAAGATTGGGCAGATGATATTTAGTTATCTATTTACATCTTACAACTTGCTTCCATAAGTATTATATAGCAGTAACTCTGCTAAGCACTAAAGCTCCATGGAAACGATCTTTTCACACTGTGATTCTCACAACATAAATACATTTTACTCCCTTTCCAAACAGTGCACCCCATGTGGAGCATAAGAAGTGACACCTATTTGAGAGAGAAGGTGCTGTTACAGAACTGCTACAAATGGGCATATGCTACATCAACCTTTAGCATGTGTGACCTGTACAGAGTTTGATTCAGTCACTTGGATAGGCCCTTGAAAAGGGAAATTAAATCATCCTTATCATCTGCTCTTAGCACTGTAAAGGATGTGAAATTCTAAATTTTGGGGGTTTTGTATCAGCACAGAACTAGAGATAGAAAACCCTCTCAGTGGTTGGTTGGTTGAGAAAATATAACACGATCAGTATTTTTCTTGATGCTCTCTCAGAATAGGTAGAGAAATCAAAATAGCCCATTGTTGGGAACCTATCACGTTGTGAAAAGTTTTATACCTCAGAACTCTGGAAGTCCAAAATAGTCCTACAACAGACCGTGTTTTTCGGAAGCTGTAGATTTATTTATATACACTGATAAAAAGGTGCAATACTTGCCAAATCATAAAAGCTTATAACATGATGCTAGCAATGGTACGTATGCAAGAAAATACAGCAAGGTGAGAGATAGCTAAAAGGTGTCTTTTGCTGAAGTATCATGATACTTCAGATATGGGCGCTGCTGCTGCATGTCCTATGAAGAAAAAGGAGACTCATGTATGAGACTTTTCAGTACTCCTTTTATCTCTTTGTCAGTGTCTTGGCTGAGATTGAATAATGTAACCCTGTGAACTAGCAGAACTCCAGAGTCATCTAATGAACCCCTGAATCTACTGCTTCTTACCAGGGGTCAAAGATTTCAAGACATAAAAGGTAGCACAGTTCCCAGTAGGTCTCTTACAAATGTCCTAATGAGTCTGTATAGAGCAATGTTTGCACACTATTCCGTTCCTCTCTCCTTTGACTGGATAAAGAGCTAGAAGGAAAAAAAAAATACCTATGACAATACCGACGTCCAGGGAACCCTCATAAATTCACTTCCTGCCAGTTCAACAAATGGGAAATCCCCCTGGGAAGCTATGAGAAAGAAGCTTCTCACAACAGCGAGATTATCAAAAGTCAGATCTCTCATGAAATACTCTAAGCTCACAGGGCCAAGTATCATAATAATATGAAAGTATTGTAATAACTTGAGCACTGTAAATTACTTCTGTAACCTGGGACGTGTGGGGCAAGTTTCCGGTTGGTTCCTAGTGATGCTGTTTGCATGTCTGTATCACTTGAGAATTACCTTGAGTGTGCAGGCTTTTTGTGTTGTACAAATTCAATTTCAGAATACAAATATGATTCTCCAGACATCACATTTCAGGCAGTCATTGCATCCTTTGTAATTTTTGCAGGTTGGCTTTATCACTGCCCAAAGTCATCTCCCAGTCCCCTGAAATGTAATGCATGTTACCTCTTCTAGTCCTGCACAGTACTGCCAAAATCTTCTAGAAATAAGCTGCTCATCAGATTTTAGTCAGATTGTCACATCTACAGTGCTTCAGTACTGACGCATTTCTGTGAAATTCAAGATTTACTTATCACAGATCCATGTCTTAGACTTTTCTCATGTTTGCAGATTTCAGATACATACACATTTTGTAGCTATCCATGAGAGAAGACATCATACATAATCTGAGGTGGTATCTCCTGCTCATGTTTTGTGTTTTTACAGTCTCCCTAGAGTTTCCGGGGCAGCGCTTTTGCACAGAGCTAACATGATGTTCATCAATCTCCTAATCCAAAAAAAAGAAGCTGCACATAAAAACATTTTAAATTTCAGCTGTATCCTTAAAACCCCCAAACTCTGCAAAACCGGAATGAACTAGTGTAAATCAAACAGTGTTCTTGCCACTAGACGCGCCCTGCAACCCTTTCCAATCAGGGAATCTAAAATTACCATATTTACAGCATCTGCAGCAGAGCCAAGTACAAAACAAGATGAATAGCTGTGACGCACAAGGCAGTGTGTAGAAGTATGCAGCTGGGCCTGCAAACAATATAGGCACTCGGCACTAAAGTCCATCTAATGCTTTTCACAGACCAGAGTGACTAAAAGGGGAAGGGGGGGGAGGGAGGAGAAGAGAAATTCCAGGAAGATGAGTGAAAACACAGCAGAAATCCCAGGCTGCTTCACTAATGGGTAATTGAAATGACTCACAAAAGGTCTAGTAGGGAATTCAATTAATTAGGGACGTGACTGCACTGAGGGGAGGAGGGAAAGAGAAGAATGCTGGCGATATAAGAAAAATCACTCCTCTCCATTCACTTAAAAAAAAAAAAAAAAGAGCCTGGAAGAAAACCTCAAGGAAAGAAAAAGCCAAATTCTTCAAGGCAGGGCCTCTACCCCTTCAGAAATCTTTATGCAAAGGAAAAGGCCACAGTCAAACTGTCTTGGCTTCATGGGAGGAGAAAAGGACAAAGAAGTACATCTCTATTGCCCCCCCTCCTTTTCCTGGATTCCTAATGAAAAGGAAAGAAAAGAATAAAATCTGTTAAATTAATTAAGTTGCCATTAAGGCAATTGGTAATGAAAAAACTACAAGGACAAGCAAGAGGAATGATAAGGGATAGATTTAAACAATGCTCCTAATAGCATCTCTATCACCATAATACCACTGTGACAATGAGGAGATGGTGATAGGAAGCAGTGAGGAGAGGAATAAATGGAAAAAATCTGAGGGCAGATGAAGTAAAAAATGTAATGCAAGAAAGCCGACAGAAGTAGGAATGAGGACATGCAGGAGGACTGGAATTAATAAGAGTAAGGGAGAAAAAATAGAGAAGGAGTGGATGGAGAGAATAGAAAGGGAAATGGAGAAGTGAAGGAAAGAGCAAACTTACAAAGGAGGAGAAGAGCAGATGTGGGAAGGGTCAGAGAGCAAGAAGTTTCACAATCAGCAATCAGGACTCAGTGATGGGCACATGGGAACAGTAATGTTGATTCAACATTCATCTATTGACAAACATTGCTTCTAACTAAGCCTCAGAGGCTAAATTTACATTAGTACTGGTTTAGAAATCGCTAAGAATGCGCAATCTGAACTCCTAGACCCACAGCTGATAATTACTAGTGGAGGAAAAACTGGACTAGATATAATAATTGAGGGCAAACGTTCGCTCATGGTATTGAAAATGGGATCTGCAACCTTTCAGGATAAAGTTATCATAGCTTGAAATCTTGCTCTCTTTAATGCTGACTCCAAGCTTTTATCATCAGGCTGGCTTTATACAGAAGAAATTCATGGTCATTATTTATCCTAGTGAATCATGATGATATCAAACAAGAAGTACTTCTTAGGCCCTATTGGGTTCAGTACTGAATGCCCTCTGAAAGCGTAAATATGCTCTCACTCTCAAGGATCAAGATACAATCACTGTGAAAAGTTGGCAAAGTTTGCAGTATGTTGCATGTTTGGGCATTTATCTGAATATTTCTGTTCCCAGGGCAGTCACTCTGACATCTTTCATTAGGAAGAAAACATATAAATCAAACTATATTCTTCAGCCAGTGAACCGACCATTACTATCATCTCCACTGTCAAATGATTTTGAAAAGAGCAACAAATTTTTATAAGTTGTATTTACTGTAATGGAGCAAAGAAGACTGAAGCTATCCAAAGAAATAATTCTCATGTAGGCAAGACATACTGCATCAGAAGAAAACATACAATATTTAGGTAACTAGAACCAGGATGACTGAAATGCTTTTATTCTAGTCTGTAAATACACTAGTGTCCAGGCACAGAGATTGCAGTAACATAACTATATCCAGTCTTTCACGTTTTTTTAAGTTGGATTCACGCAAGAAAAGAGTGTGCGGAAATCCCTAGCTGATTCCGAATCGACATTCCAGCGTGACACTGAGGAGTGCTATGCTGCTGGAGGAATCATCTTTCAGAAGAGGCACAGAGCTGAGATCCAGATTTCTAGGGCTGGTCTAAGGAAATAACCCTTTGAATTTTGCAGAGACATTGTGTGTGGTGTTCTGGACGAATTCAAAGCTATTCTTGTTTCTACCAGATAGGCTGGTACTTTCTATGGAAAGGGGTAACACTCAGTACTTACTGAGTGCCTAGGTGCCCATGCAACAATACAATCATCATACAAAAATTGCAGTCCAGCTACAAAACGTCAGCGCAGTCAAGCAAGCCCAACAGCAAACCCGCGCTGCGCAGCCAGAGCTCGACTTGACACAATACTTCGTTTTCCTTCAAAGCTCCATTCTTTTCAAGTTCTCCCCCTAACATGTCCAATGAAACAGATGGTGCAATGGGCTCACAAGGTCATCAGTTTCAAACCAGAATGCCTCCAAAATTTAACAGGGCCCCGGATTCCATCACCAATATATTTTTTTCTTTTCACTGGGTCTTGATCAAGTGACACTCATAAGAACTGCAGGCTAGGTCAGCATATATCTCGAGGCTATCTGGATCCTTTTAAGCCAGGCTCAGGTTTTTGTTCAGACCTGCTTCTCTCACTGCTACAGAACACTCAACAGAAGAAGAAATTCTCTCTCTCTTCGCCAAAATTAAAATAATTAAAATGAGTTCCTTTTATCTCTCTAACTAAGTCCCATCTTTTATTTGGTCAGTTGGCAGCACCGAAGAATGATTTCTCTGTATTCCACAACGTCATCCTCCCTCTCTGGATCTATTCAAACCCTCTTGTACATATTTAATCACTTCTAGCCAGGCCTGGCTAATGAAATGCAGGGCCTTGCCCTGACCTGACCTCGCTATTTCTATTTTAGCTCAGTATATCCTCTACTAGTTGGTTAAAAAAAGAAAAAAATCAAGAAACAATCAAAAAATCAAGAACAAAATCAAGAACAATAGTTTTCCTCTCCTCTCTTGGACTTGAAGATCCTGTTACCAATGGGGTATGGTCAGGGATACTGCTGAAAACAGTAGGTACACTGTGAACACCACTTTACAAAACTACTGCAAGTCCCAAAAGATGCACAACAACTTAAGTGCAAAGTCTCTTTTTCATGTTTCTCTTTGGTCTGACACAGGCTCTTGGTCACTGCTCACCTACTGAGCATGGCATTCACATTTTTTGCAGCAGTTTTTCATAAAGCACTGGTATTCATTCTACAGTTTGGGGCACTTTCTGCAACTAAACATGTTTTTGGTTTTTCCCATCTGTCTTTACTGTTTGTCAATACACCAATTTAAAAATACATACATACTCACCTCTCTGGGAGCCCGTAAGAAGTGTGATCCCACTTATGACCACTTAAGAAACACTAGATTTTGGGTTAGCCCTTTTGTCACACGATGTTGGTTGTCAAAATTTATCAATGAGCAGTCAGTAGTCAGAAATATTTCCAGTGTACAACAGGACAACATTTATATGGTAATTCGTTTGGTCTAAGCTGAATTTGTTTTCAAATGGCTCACGATTTTTTTGCTCATGAGTTTTGGCGTCCAGTTTTACATACCATGATGCTGGATGAACCTTAAACTATTTGAAGCCAGCAAGGGCAAGGGCCTTTTTATTCTGTGCGTGTACACAAAGCCTTGCATTGTGGGGCTCTGGATAGCAAATAGGGGTCATAAGTGCTACCTCAGAACAAACAATATCAGTATAAGGATCCTGAGGTACTCAGACTGCCAGTGGCTCAATTCACCACTGTTCCTCCAATTATGTATCCATGGAAGCCTGCCAAAGAAAATGGTGGTGAGGAAGATTAAAGATGCCTTCAGCTGGCTGTCCAAAAATAACCTCCCACCATCCTGTGGAGCTCTGTGAAACTCAAAAGTGGTCTTGGGACCAGAGATACAGGTCACATTTCTAACAGCCAGAGTCAGTTTAACAGGTCCTTACTATCAGGTCTTCTGCATGAACTGGAACTGACACAAAAAGAGTTAGATCAGCATTTATGAGTCCAGTCTTTTGTCAGCTCAACTAAAATAAACAGATTCAAACTGCAACATTTTGTTGAATGGAAGCAGTAGGGCATTTAGACATTGCTTGAAGGAAGAAATGTTAAAATCATGTTTGCAATCACTAGAAGTCAAACAATGCAGTTGTGTCATTCTCCTAGCACTGTCTATAGGGAGCTTTTTTTATTTTTTTACGCAGATGAGACTTCTGCAATCACATTCTGTATCCCAGTGCGTAATCTTTTAAACCAGTGACTGCTCACAGCCAAGGGTGATAAAGGACAGGGTTCTCAAACACATGAGACGTCACAGAAATTCAGTGAAAATACATGATCAAGAAGAGAAGACATATCTTGTAAATGCCCCCGATCTCCTCTTAATAAGATGCCCCTTATTATTTACCCTAGCGAATCATGATGAGATCAAACTAAAAGTACTTCTTAGATCCTACTGGTTTCAGCACTAAATTTTTTACATTCCATAAAATCCACAAAGAGGACTTCTGAGAGCTTTGAAGAGCTTCCAAAAAACCCTGGAGCTGTCTGTTTCATAGAAAAAAGGGGGCACATTTAGCTTTTGTTAGAATTACGCTGCCGCTCTTTTGCCTCACTCTAACACCTGCAGCTGAAGATACACTTCCCTGATACCACAAGCTTTAGTCCCTTGTCCCACATGGTTTCTGTAGATCAGGTTTGGCATTGGAGCCAAACTGTTCTAACCATGAACATCTGGAAAAAGATGTGCTATCCTCCACTTCCCTTTCAGCCACAGTCTTGCTGCTTCCCTTCCACTAGTGCTCGCCTTACTCATCAACAAGGCAGTTCAGGGAGCTAACGTGGCTGAAAGCTAGCCCAGAAGTGTAAAGTGAATAGACGGCAGATGCATTAGCTCCCTTAGTCAGCTCACTATGGGGTTAGATGAGCACCAGAACCAATGCAGAGGTAGGTTGGCCTTCAATCAAGCAACTGCTGGTGACCATTAGTTGTAAATATAAGTATCACTAAAACCTGAAACCTAACTACTGTCTCACGAGGCCACAGTTAACACTTCTGTACCTTGGTGATCTTCATCTCGTACAACAGTTCCTTGAAAACACTGAACAGGCATTACAATTTAGGCCAAGTCCAAGCAATTAACAAACTGTTGTGAAACCAGACAAAGACAAAGTCGATATTCAGCCCCTTTCCCCCCCGTTTCCCCTCTGCCACATTGCCGAGCAGTTCTCTGATCCATCTCAGCACCTAGCCCCAATCCAGTTGTACAAAATGGATCCAAACACACACCACATTGTTGCAGAATAAACACACTCATACTAACTGTGTCCTTTTTGGTTTCTTTGTAGTATGTTTGTTGTAAGATTTTTTGGTGATTTTACGCTGCAGACATCAAGATTATCAAGTTGTCAATCTCCCTTCTTTAGGCCTTTCCTGATGTTTGGCAGAGCTGCAGAATGGTACCTGAAGGTGCTGCTTCCCTGTGAGCTCTGATGGGATGTTGCAGTTAAACCACATCCACACAGCTAAAACCACAGAATTTAAAAACAGCTCTTAAATCCAACTAGGTCTGGTCTGCCTTAGTGTTTGGCCTGCCTAGGTAGGGCCAAATTTTTTTGACTCAAAATAAAAACATGATTTAGCACAATTCACTAGACCAGGCAAAATCATTTTTGGAAGACTTTTTTCAACCTAATTGTAACAAACACATTTTGGCCACCACCACATGCCAGAAAAAATGTTTATCCTGCTTAGCCAAAATTGAGCAAAACAGATTTTTTTTGGCAGCATGGACAAACCTTTAAGCTTGACTGCCCTTTTAAGATCCCCTCCTAATTCCAGTTTTCCATTTCCCACCCTCGGGAGCTTCTCAGATGGTTCTCTCTCCCTGATGGCCTTTCAGTTTGGGTACTTCCATTTTAATTCTTTCTCCCCCACACTTCACTTCTTTCCTTTGGCCTTCTGCTTTTGCTTTCTATCCTGTCTCACGGAAACATTTTAAAAGACCTCCTGTCTCTAACATTCCTGCCTTTAGTTTCACAAACTACCCTCCCCTGAGCAAAGGCGCACCCCTCAACACACCTTGATTAACCTTCCTCTTAGTTTCTGATCCTGCCTCGCTTGACTGATACATCTAACTTGAAGCTATTCCATCCATCATGCCTAATATCCCCTCTGAAGTTTCATATGGAAATGACGGTTTTCCCTACAAAAGTACTTGCTATTGTTGCTAGTGGTGTGGAAAGGACACTTCAGCATGGTGGCTTCCTGAGTTCTCCTGCTTTGGTTAGAAAAACTCCTGTAAACACGAGGGTTCAGAGCCTCAGCAACTTCACTGATTTCAAAGAAGTGACACAGATTGCTCCAGCCACATTTGTATAGGATCGGACTGCTAAGGGATTAAACGATTGGCAGACAGGAATGTTAACAGTGGCCTGAGAGCACCGTTCCAAAAATGTGATGACATGTTTTATTTATATATATCTTAATGATACAGACGAATAAATATTTATATTTTAATAATCTGGCAATTTCCTCAAAAACTAGCACAGAAAAGATAACTGTAAGGAAGCATGGACTAAACAGGACTTTTGAGCAAGACGACTTCAGAAAGAAAGGAAAATAGGTACATTCAGCAGTTTAGCAAGGAAAACTGGATTCTACAATTTAGACAGCATGATACACTGGACTTCTTTCCGACACTAAAGGCCTCATATCTTTACCATATAATGGATCTCAAAACTCCTATTTATTTAGCATCCATAGCATGAACCTCTTTTATAAGATGGCTCACACTCCAAAAAAATGTGTGTATGTATACACACACACACACACACATATATATATATGTATGTATGTATGTATGTATGTATTTATATCAACAGGGAAGTTTCTTTCACCCTTCTGGCTAGAAATTTCTGGAACTCCTTTTGATTTTTTTTAAATACAGGAACTCAAAGTCAGATCGAGTCTCACACTGCACGCAGTAAGCACCACACAATTTGTATGCATACCCAAAACCAAACCTAAATAAAGGCCAGGGCAGTACTTATTTTCTGCTGAAATATTTTTCCTAAAACTGTCTCACCATCTACAAAGATTTTGTGTCACAGTGGTAGCCGGCTGCCTCAGGGATGGCAAGGAGCAATTCTGCACAAACAGTTGTTCAAAGAGAAACTCCCCAGTGAATTCTTCTAGAAGAGTTTGTATCTTCATGTTTTAGTAAGTAACTTCAACTATTGCCTCAGACTCACTTTTCCGAATATATGAACATTTGAAGTGAGTACACGATAAGCTTGTCAAGGACCCATTTTATCACAGATTGAAAGCAGGTCACTGAAAAAAAATCTGTCCATGTTCAGAACACAAAAACATTTGGGATGGGTATGACAAGTTGTTCAAGCAACACTGAGCGTTCAAATCATGCTTAAAAGCTTGTATACATAATGCTGCCCAAAAGAAGAGAAACTCTCTTTAGGCAGCCTCTATACATCAGACCCAGATTAGGACTGGCTCCAAACAAATACAAAATATGTGCATACATCACATTAGTAACTGATCAAAGGCTGTTGTTACTCATCACAGGCTCATAAAATGCCACAAAAAGCAAAATGGCATCTTAAAAAAATACCAACGCTCCTGTTCAATTTAGCAATAGCAGTGCATTGAAAAAGCATCTTTTCTATTAAGGAGTCCCACTGGAAGCTCTGAGGCCACCTTCAGCAACAGCATCACTATTGCTCTGACGTGTTTCTGGAGTAGCTTTCGGCACGCGCAGTCAATAAATGGAAAGGCTGGGATCACTTTCCAGCCATATATGTTGCTCTTAGATCCAAGTCCTTGCTGGGTCAGAAAGCACATGGTGTAATAAGAACTTAGGAATAATTTTGGATATATAAATTCCTGTTTAGGCCATAAAACAGTTAGAGTGAAACAGGCTACAGCAGAAAAGCTGATGAAACTGGGCCACAGAGTAATATAACTTCTTAGTTCAGGGAAAAAAAAAAGTGATAAATTTGCTAAAGCAAATTCCTTGTTTTTAGCATCCTGCAAACTAGATTATACCATTACCTTGTTTTTGGCAGCTGATAACAGATGACAACATTAGATATTTTCTTTTAGAGGAGAGTCCTTGCAGGGGTCCAGGCAACTTCAGGCAGGCTGGCAATTTCTAGGTTACAAGGCCAGGAATAATCTGCTGCGTTAGAGATAGGAATGAAATCAGCTCTCTTCACCTTGGTTGGCAGAGTCCCTTTTTCCCTTTTCTGATCTAGCCCAGATTTAAACATAAACTGACTATTAGGTGAGAACTCTGTTGCCTGTTACAGACTCCTGAAAACTTCAGTATGGTTTCATTTCTTTACTGCCAATACCAACTTTTTTCTACTAGAAAAAATAGTAGCAAAACCAAAAGTAATATCCAAGCCAAGCCCTAAACCTTCAGAAATTTCTGCACAACACACAGATGACACCCTATATTAGGGTAACACATTTAGTTAGACTTTAGATGAAAAGAGATTTCATATGGTACGTAGGGATGTTTATTAACATCAAATACATTCCAACTCTCTTATCTAATCTAATGAGCCATTTAACAGATGATATATCAGGTCAATTCTTTGAATCAGTTTTGTGCCATGAGAGTAAAAGATCGTTTTTAATATTTAACTGATCATCCTCTTGACAGCAATGAACTTGACCAGCAATAAAGATTGTTTCCAATCAATGATCTTCAAAAGGTCTCTTCTGCTTCTTTCCAGACCACTACGCAAAACATCACAGTATATAAAATACCTTGATATAATCTGCTGCCACTTGTTTTCTTCTTTGCCATCATTTCTTGAGCTTTACAAGGTACTTACATAATTGTTCTGGGCCTACAGAGGGCATGATCTTGCTTTCATATGTAAACTGTAAGCATTTAAAGCTTTCCACTGTCAGAACACACGCACACAAGCTGGCACATTCTTCTAATCACAAAAGTTAAAAAAAAATCATAGCTGCCATATTAATAGCATATATATATTCTGGTTCATGTCTGGTTACACTCTGGTAAACAGTGATAAGTCGTGTGTGAGGTTCTCACATGCAGTTCTACCATGGCAACACCAATCATGACGTGCCTCAGCCTCTTTATAACATTCTCCTACAACTCTATCACATACTTCAATCCTGAATAGATTCGTGCTATTCCACTCCTCTTAGTATTAATAATAATTACACATGATTTATTATAGCTAGCAGTGGCATTTAAAAAAAAAAGGTATATATATATATATACACACACACACAGGCTCTCATCTCCCCCCAGAATCTTGAAACTTCAGTACAGATAACCAACCATGCCAAATTTTGCAGTATCACTTCCTGCAAATGATAATGATAACTTTAGATGTCATTCCTGAATCTCTGCAAAATACATGATGAAAAAAATTATCCAAATAAACTACTTTGTGTGTCCTTCTAAAAAATGCACAAATCATTCAGCAATATAAATAAAAAATCAAATGAATGGATCATGTTAAACAAAATTGTCTATACTGTACAACTGTGTCACAAATTAAAGTGCTAGACTTTATACTTCATATGTTCATACTTTTACCATCACCAGCAAATTAGACAATCTCATAGTTAATGAGCTTTATAACCACTGCCTTGGCCCCATTAGGAAATACCATCACCCTCTGGTGTGAGAAACCAGGAAAAACTGTAGCAAGAGACCAGGAGGAAAACTTTGGGGTGGGGGAGGGCAGGAATGGGGACAACTGATCTGTATTGCATCTACAGCCTGAGGAATTTCCTATGGAAGCAGTATTTTTTCAAGCGCAGACTAAGATTAGACTTTAAAGCAAGCATGCTGAGACAAATCACACCTTCTTCCCTCCCACCAGCCCTAGTCCAGCAATTCTTTGCTAGTTGCCACACTCAGGTAGTGTTTATGGAAAATCATTGAGGAACCTGACCTAGTTAGCGTCTGGCCTACCTCTTGGCATTTGCCTCTAAGTGCCCAGTATTCCTAGTACATAATGAAATATTGGAGATTAGCACGCCACGGCATTTATAGCAGGGCTTTACAGCACACTCATTTATGGTATGATCAGCACAACAACATACCAAGAAGGAAACAGTTTAGCAAGAAATGCTGCAAGGGAAACAACTGTAAGAATTTTATAAGCAATTTTAAATGAAAAACAATTCTTTCAATGTGCCAGGTTCAAATCTAATGTGCAATCCCGTGAAGGTCTAGTCATTTCTGCTTTACTCCTCTTACCACTTTCAAAATCAGGTCTTCTGGACATCCACAAAGTAGCAGAAGAAATTCCCAGTGTTTCAGGAAATTTTTTAAATTGTTAAACCTGTTTTAAATGACATTATTACAATAGACACTATCATGAGTAATGATCAGTTTTAGTGAAAAAATTTGGCCTAAATGATCAATATCCTTTAATCTTTCAGAAACAGTGATGAAGATCGATGCCTCAAGATACCATCGTTGTACAGACCTGTTTTAACTTTCCCCTGCATTAGCCTCAGATTACTTAAGATAAAGAGTAATGGCCTAGGAGAGCTCTTTTCTGAAATCACATTCCTCTTCTACTGAAACTAGGCTGCACTATTGCCAAAAACTCAGTTTCTGCACTCATGCCTTACAAGAGAAATGTTCAAAAGCAACAAACACACAGCAGTGGGAAAGCTGTGCTACGTAACTCCTGATTTGTAAGTCAAATTGAAATAGATAGATAGAATTGCAAACACTCAGTACAGCGCTCCCCCCGCCCAACCCTAGGTTCTTTCTTCTTGTGGTACCAGATCAATGTCTTTAAGGAAAATAGCTGCCATTCCACATGCCCCTTTGGGCCAAAATAAGCCTGCCCCTCCAGATGTGAACAACCAGGCTCAAGCACACTGCCTCGGTCCCCAACCCCGTAACATGAGGCAAGTTAAAGGGAAACTGGGCACTACGCTAGATGTTGCACTTTAAAGGTCTGCCTCTCCTTCTGGCACAGAGAGGACTACTGTTCTTTTTAAAAAATCCCTGCTCTTAGTAACGTTTGTTTTTCTAACTGGTTCCCAGAAACCTCTTGGGGGTTCCAAACCCAGAAAGTAATTACTGCATTACTTTGGCCACAGACACAATATCAACCTTGTTAGACTTGGCCTGTGGAGACAGCCAAACACCTGCTGCTGCAGCATTTATTTGATAAGCTTCATGGTTCGCTAACATAAACCTGATCCTGCTGACCTGAAGGAGGATGAAAAGGAGAGGGGGGAAAGGGTGGAGCAGGTAGGCAAGCTCATGGCCCTCGGGCCCAGCAGCTTGGAGCTCCGGCTCCCAGCAAGCTCCCATTACTCTTTGCTTTCTTTTTTCCTGGTGAGAGCTTCAGAGAATTGGTTTTCCCCCTGCAGTTATGCAAGCAGATGTGGAAGGGGCTAGGATTCCCATGCCTTATGACAGATTAACTGACAAGCCCAGAATCAATACAGGAATTGTTCTAGCTCTGGCTGCATCTGTAGCTCTCCAAAGCAGACAGAATAGCTGCACACACTCTCGTTGGCATGGTGGTGTGCACTGAAAGGCTGGCTTCATACCAAAGTCCATTAGTTAACAGCAAGGGGGGAAGGAAGGGTGGCAAATCAGTCAATTCAACAGATAAAAAGATTGGGGAGGAAAGCGGATGTAGAAATACAAACTTAATTTTTATTCCTCTAATGATGTAGTTCTCTTGTCTAGTACAAAAAAGGAAAAAAAAAAAAAAAGAGAGGAAAAAGAGGAGCATAGCAGTAAGGTTCTGTCCCAAACAACACCTTCTCTTCCAAACGATATTGCCAAGCAATATGTGGGGAAAACTGGAAGGGCCAGAGGACTTAAGAGGAAGGAAAAAATAATCTTCCCAATTACGATGCTTGATACTAGGAAATAAACTTATTCTTCTAACAAACCAGCTTGCCTCAGCCTCACCCTTCTCTACGTAGAAGAAATTAAAAGCAGGCCACTTAGTAAACCAGAAAAGTATGTTTCCATGTGTCTGCTAGTTGGCACTTGTATGGAAAGAGTCTGACCTCAGGACAGTATGTTTTCTAGTGTAACTTGCTCTGTATGTTGATGGTGTGCCTTGGCAATATACAGTATGATTCACTCATCTGGGAGACAGCAAGAAGTGGATGAAT
Source organism: Rhea pennata (assembly GCF_028389875.1). Classification (NCBI taxonomy): domain Eukaryota; kingdom Metazoa; phylum Chordata; class Aves; order Rheiformes; family Rheidae; genus Rhea; species Rhea pennata. The sequence continues at coordinate 12,241,260 of NC_084667.1, read as the reverse complement.
CATTTGGGATGACATCAGAACCACCTCACACTTTTGTTTAAATCTTGGTGAAAATCTGAACACTACACCTCTGATAATGTGTGAAAATATCTACCTGACCACCTTCCATCTCATTTCACCTTCTTGTGCTGGCTCAGAACTTCAGGAACTTTATATTCTGATGGAGAAAAAATGTGAAAATTCAAGTAATATGCCAGAAGATATTTTCTGGATAGATCCAACCCAAATCAAAGCAAAAATCTCAAAAGAAAACTTATTTTGTGGAATCTCAAGCCCAGTTTTGCAGGAATGTGAAATTCAGATAACAAATGATAAGCATCTGAAGTTTTGGGCTAGAACCAACATTCTGCTTTTGTGTTCACCCTTCACTGTACAGGATCCAGAGCATCAAAGCAAAACATTAAGTACACTCAGAAAACCAGCATGACTGGATTCTCAGAGCTTTACTAACAGAGCCAACTGTTCCACAATTTCTCCTTTATTAACTAGCCCCTCTCTGAAAAGTATGAAATAGATTTTATATAAACAGTAACTAAGGAAGAGAAACAACGTGATAATATTAGCAGACTCTGATGGAAAATGCTGCAAGCAAGAACACATAAAGACTAAGTGAATTTGACCCATGCTAGGAAGGAGCTAGGAAGCCTATGTTGTTTGGAAGCAGGAGATCTTGAGTGACTGATGCATCCAACCTCTGGAAATGCGAGTGAACCATCTTAGTTTCCTTGAAATTGCTGATAGCTGAAGCTGATAACTTCTTTCTTCACCCACCATTTTGCTTGAGGCTCTACACCTGTGCCCATCAACAGGCTAGGAGCAAACAGAAATAACTCAGAATTCATTATTCCATACCCATTAGGTAGTAGTGATAAAGAAGAACCCAGTGATAGCAGTGATAAAGAAGGCCTGTTCTCCAGCAGCTGCTAGGAAGACCAACAGCAAAACTCTCAGGCTAAGGACAACTTCAGTGCTTACAGTCTTGTAAATAATAAAACCATCTCATTTTAAAAAGTATAAGAAATGTCATAGGTGAAGTATTGCAATGATTGTAAAGATCATCCTAACGGTACTTCTGTAAAAAGATCAGCATATTACAGGATGCTCTTCTGTATTACTCTGTTGTTCACAAAGCTAGTTTAAGACTGAGCAAATGTACACCTTCTACGGCAGCTTCTGCCCATAGTTTCTCCAAAGCACTGTGCATGCAGAAACCCACTGAAAAACATACATTTCAGGGTAAAATACTGGTATACTACTACACTAGCAGGAACGGTTTTATACAAAGTGGAATAGGTTTGGCAGCAGCCAGGGTGAACTAATGTTGGATATTATCTGAAAATCAACATCCAGGGAGCTTGATCTGAGAGACCACTAGAGCATTTTAAAATCACATTTAACTTTAGAGCACAACAAGGCAAATGAGAAACAATGTCTGCCGTGCAGCTACTTCAGAATATCCCCCAGAGAACAGCCATACGCTGACAACGAACGCTGCAGCCGAAAGGAACCAAAATTGTACAACAGATTCTTAAAATAAATCCTCCCAACAGGCCCTGCTTCCTGTTCTGCTAACAGCCACTAAACCAGGGGAGTGCAACTTACTCTCAGTCACGTAAATGCACATGTGCACAAGCGCATTAAGCTGCGTGTGTGTGTGTGACTGCACATACTCTTGCGCGGCTGTGAGAAGAATGTCAAAGCCGGATGTCTCTCTCGCTCTCCATTTTCTTCCTCTTTGCAAAAACCTTTGTGTAGGTGAACACTGGAGAATCATGAGCTTTTTCCTCTCTACGTGAGCAGATACGTGGCAGTGAACTCTGGGTAGCTACAGCTTAGCCTAGCGCAGGTACTCAGAGGTACCACAACATCTGCTGCGGCACCTACGAGAAACTCCAGCATCAAGACCTTACAGCTACCTCACTTCATATGATAGAGAAGGATCAAATGGGACTGGTTCAGAGCAGAACATTAAGATGAAACCTTTTTCATCGTAACTGGATATTTTCCTCTCAAATCTTTCTTTCCAGAAGCACATTTCTAGCTTTTCAGTTGCAAAGACAACTTCCACATTACAAACCAAGAGCAAGCAATTACAGGAACAGTTGCCTGAATTTGCAAACACACTAAAACAGGTACAAAATAACTTCCATATCCTACCTTGATGCCTTAAAATGACTGTCTGAACCCCTTCCTTTTCCCTATAAATTTTTGTTTGAACATATCTGCTTTCTTCAGGTTCGAATCAATGACAGAAAAAGGCCTTGGCTTTTTGATACAGGCTGCGTTGAACCCTACTGAAACTAGTGGAGCTAATACTACACTTCCCTTCAAGCTAAATACGGCAACAGTTAAATACTTCTTTGTTTAGTAATTGCTATAAACAAAAGATATTACTGCATAAAGTAGTCTGAGCACGGTCTGGACTTGGCAAGACAAAAGCAATGCATGGGAACTGACGCCCCAAATGTGGAGATTAGTGCAATGAATAGTGCAGTTCTGCTCTAAGATGAGCAACTTTAGGAATCCCAATCAATTGCCAAAAAGTTTTGAGGATCAATAAGGTATCCTAGTCAACATATGAAGCAGATCCTAATAGCGAGGCTTTTTGCAAGCCAATGTTAAGAACATAATTTCCACCACTTTCTACATTACTACTGTAATTATTTCATTGGTATTCAGTTGGTTGTCACTCAAAGTATGTGAAATACTAAAAACATAAAACTTTTTTTAAATTAAGAATAACATGAACAGGTTTCTTTATTACTTGGTAGCTTTTTAAAGGACGCTATGCAAAATGGGTTTACTCTCTAAAAATAGTGATAGGTCATTTTGACATTTAAAATATGTATCTGATACTCATTAAGCAGTTGAACAGGATTTCAGCTTCATCTTTCAACTAAACCATATTTCTTGGCTAATTACTAGATGGCTAATAACTTCCAGCTATTTCTGAACAAAAGTCTAACTACCTCTATTGGAGTCATCAGTATATAACATACACTGTGGAGAGAGGAAGTTATCTGTCTGGGCATTAGACAAATAATAGACTTTCTGACTGTTAGAATAAAATCAAGAGAACAAAACGAAGTAACTGAAAAGGACAGCAGTAGATCAATTTTCTTACATCAGTACTTCAGGAAGGCCTAGAATAAAGTGAGACACCTAACAGTATCCAAATGCCTTTTGGGTTATTTTATTTCAGCCATTTCATGCCCTAAGTTTTGTCAAGAATAAATACAGGCAAGAGCTACTAAAAAGACTTCTAGTCCTTCTTTCTCATAGCACTGGTACATCATACAAAACTTGATTTTTCCTTAAGAAACAGTCTAATCCATGAAAGATTTGCAGCACCTCTGACCTGTCTTCAGGCTGCACAGGAAGTGAATAGTGTACTGAGAAGAAGGCTCAGTACGTGGTCAGGAGGAGGAAGGACTATAAGAGAACCCCATGAGAAAACTATGTCCTGCTCAACCCAGCCTCCAACTGAGCTGTTATAAATGTAAGCAATAATTTAAGTCAAGCAAAATATAAGGGATTAGGTGTGTACTTAAATCTTTTCCTGAATTGATATGTAAACCAAGAAAACTATGAAAATGCAAAATTCACTTTGGAATGCTATGCCCAGATCAGGTTATAAAAGTCTTTCTGGATAATTGTACAGTACCTGGATTATCTGTGTATACGTTTATGGCCTTTTGACACTGTAGAAATGGGACATCCCACATATGTTGCTGAACATCCCAATAACTCTGGAATGTATAAAAGAAGATGGAAAATAGGACATAGCAAAATTCAGCTATCCAGAATTACAAAAAACTGTGAAGAATTAGCAGAGATCTTCCGATCTCAGTCTTAAAATCCTATTTCCTCTGATATTAGTCATTTGTAGGACACATTTAAAAGAGCAGTGAACAGCTGATGCTGATTGTTGTGGCTCATTAGCCAGTCAGCGATAGATGTATGTGCTGTATGTACTCATTTAGTGTAATAAATATTTGCACATGGGATTGAAGCACTGGAAAACCATACACCCACAGCTATTGTCCCAGTTAGCCCTCCCTTCGAAGGCCTGGTTCACTCCCTCCTCTCTCTTCATCCCCCTATTAAGCTCCCCATTTGCCTTTTCGCTTTGTTCAGATTACGAGTTATCATCACTATGTACACGAAAACTGGAACCAAAGACAGTCTGTGTCTAACATAACCACTCAAATCATTCTCAGCTAATGATTTACTGTTTGCTTCACTTCCCCACCCACTCTCTGGTTTTTTTAGGGCGAAGTCGTAATTTCTTGAATGTTGTTAGAGTGCACAGCACAGTGAGGCTAAGAATGCAATAAAAAAGATTTAACAACAAAGGGGACAAATAGAACAATCTAATATTTTCCCAGTAGCAAAAACACTATGTTTCCACTACAGTGGCACAGTGTCCTGTGCCCAGAACAAGCTAAGAACTGCCTTCTGCTAATGCCACACCAGTGGAAGCACTTTTAGCCGGAAATACCCAAGTCTCTGCTCATCTGATTCTTCAATGAAACTATTCATTGTCTGTTTCTGGGGAGAGAATGAATGAAGGAGTTGGATCAATTTATTTGAGAGTCTTCAGGATACAATCTGACAGATGATGAAAGAACTTTAATACATAATTGAAATACCCTGTACTGAAATATCCACGTTAAACCTCTGCCGATTACACACACTGAGCAATCTCAGACCTTCAAAACAGGAATTGAGTTGTTTATCAGTGAAAGCCAAACTTCCAAAAAGCTGGCTCCCCACTACAGAGCCTTTGTGTTGGTAAATTAGCTTCAGGAAGAGAATCAAAATGAATTAAAGCCACATGGAGATTCACTCTCTTTACCTCCCTTTTCCCCCTTCCTTTCTCTACATGTATCCCCTCACCAGGAGACAGAGGCTAGTTCAGTCTAATTTAATCCAGTGTTTTTGTTTCCTAAAGTCTCAGTCTTGGGTTGAATCCATTAATAGGCTGCAGCTGATTTTAATCTAGATGAATTCAAGACTTCTCTCTTCTTTAGTTTTAAAAAGATTACAAATTGTGTGTTATATAAATAGAGGGAAAGGGGGAAAAAAGAACCAGAACGAGCAAAAAATCTGCTCTCCATTAGCTGACCTGCGGAACAAGCCTGTGATTCAAATAAAGATGAGAAATGAGAGTTGTGGGGGAGAAAGCACACAACTAAAAGCTCCAGTGATGTTGCCCCTAGACACACTGGTAAAAGGAGATGCAGTAACGTCTAATAGCTGCCATTACCATCTTAACAATACAAAAGGGAAGATTTTCCACAAAATAACATAATAACGAGACTAAAAAAGTGGCAAATCAGATGACTCAAAGACTGCTCTGAGAGTTTGCAGCACGCATTCCCAGCCTGAGCTCTTAACATCTCATGTCTCTTTGCAAGCCAAGGTGAAATATGTTGCATTTAGGTTAGTTCCTCATCAATAGCTGGCAGTATAAAAGAATGCCATGGTACCCACGCTGACTGATTCTTTTGTAGGGTTTCATCATAGAAAAACACTATCCAAATGGGCTCTCTGAAAAGGGATGTTTTAACCAGAGAGAGTAGCCTTAGGTCTGTGCTGAGTACCTCGGTAGAACAAGCTATAAGGTTTGTGTATGTGTATCTTGTCCTCTGCAACAACCAGTTCTGGGTGTCTCAGGAAGTGAAAGAAGGAATGAAACCTCACACCAAATGCAACGCAAAATTAATATTCCTTCTGTCCAGGAAACCTAGTCTAGATTTGCTTCAAGTATCAAACAGAAGGTTAAATAGCCTGCTACAGAAGGCAAACAGGAGAAGTTATTTTTGGTATTATACAACAGCTAAGAGTCCTTAACAGTCTTTTCATCATAGTAAAGAATGACAGAAGAAAATCTGTCATTCTAGCGCTGTTCCTCACGACTGCAGTTATATATTACTGCCAACAAGCCTGTCAATCCCACTATACACAAGTACTAATATGATTACAGTCAAAACACTTTTGTATTACTGGTATAGAGATTTTCAGCCATTTCTTTTCCTCCTGTCACACAGAAGGAAGATACGGAGAGTTGAATGCTGTAATGCTCCTCCATCTTAACAGCTCCGGTTGCATCTTTCAAATTTCTGAACTACGTAGACTTACTCCTTTTCACTTCTCTGTACAGCATGTTTTTAATGTAGTTCACCCTGAATTAATTTTATGTGCTCTCACCTCCAGACCTCCCAGCACAAGTTTTCTTTAGTAATTTCCTTGAGTACTGATTTTTGAAATAACAGATTTAAACACTTAGAGATTGCTATCACATGATTCAGCTAATGATCTGAAAATTGAGAATGCCAGCTTGAATTCTCTGGCTGCTTTATGTCACTCTGGAACTGTCCATATAGTCCTAGGACACTGGACAGTTTAACTGGTTTTCCATCTGCTGAGTATTTCTATATGTTCATGAAGCAGCTTGAATTAGCTCCTGTATCCCCTTCTTTTATGTCTTCCCAGGGATATTCCCAAGGGGAATTCCTATCCCCATGAATATAAGCATGTACAAGTACTTACTCCTTTCCCTTTCCATATGCCTTCTCTTGCCCTTTTTCAACAATTCCACAGGTATCTCCATCCCTCCATTTCTCTACTTTCTTCATCTAGATAGATCCCTTTGAACACACTCCTCTGTCATAATTCATCTTTCATTTTCTGTCCTCTATATTTCCCTAAATAAACTCATCTTCATTTTCTCCTAATATACCCTACATTCATCTGCTACTAGTTTAACCCTTGCTCTCCTTTTTTTTTTTCAGAAGACTAGGTGAAAATAATGACTTTTAAAATAATTACAATACTAGAGCTTTGATTTTAATTTTTCATGATGTTCAGCACGGAAAGCTTCCCTTCAGAGGAATCTCCTGAAGAACTCAGGCGTGACTGCTCTATCTAAAAATGGCTACTGCTACACCGGAGCAAAGCCAAATGTGAAGGGATTGTGCAGAGAGTGTAAATACTCAAAGCCACCTGTAATCACAGTCCTGGGGGGAGAACAAACGGATGGCAGCTATTCTGAAAAAGGAGAGTTCTTTATAGAGCTGCCTGTAATATACTTTGATTCTTCAAGTCTGGCTGAAGAATATAGGCAAATAATTACTTTCAGTCCACACACACACACAAAAAGAGGTTTCTAATAATCTGTGAGCAAGATTTTTAGTGAGCTATACTTACAAACAGAACACCCCAAGAAACTGGAATCTTCAATTAATTATTACATTCTAAAGTCTCTAAATAATATTTGATAATAATCCATTTCAGAATTCCCAGAAGTGGTATGCTCTATTTGTTAATAAGTAACATACATCTGTTTTACAAAAACAGAGACAGTATATATCTGCATAAAGTAAAAATCTCTGCTTTGACATAGAAAGGAAATACAACAGATGTAGTAGAAGTGCTAGTAACCAAGAGTAAAACATGAGCTATACAGAGAAAGACATAGATTCCCATAAGAATTACACAGCCCTATCACCCTCACCTGAATATAGCCCCTTGTAATGAGTCTGGATGGAAAAGAGCAATTTTTCGTTATTTCTAACAGGGCAAATGTAACTTGGAAGGGGTCTATATGAAATGACTGCAGGTTTTATCTGCATAACTTCTCCGGATTTTGATTATGTCTACGACTATACTTGGTTGTCTGTGGGTGGCTGTGGGACGGGTGGTCAGCTGGGTGACAAACCTTGACAAAAGGAATCTCGTCCCATTTCCTGCCTGTGCCTCACTCACTAATGAGTACCGCTCAGGGTCAGTCTCAACATTTCTTTATCTGCTGCTGCCTCGTCTGTAAAAGGGGCATCCCAGCAGTGGGGCTGTTGTCAGCTTGTCTTGAGAGTTTATTCTGCTGCCTCTCACCCCTGCAGCTGTGTGGGATTTTATGTGCCTGGTGTAAACAACGCCATATTTCGTGTTTCTTTTTGGATGAGCTGAAGGCCAGTTTGGGGCCAGATGTGTTTGCTGGTGTAATCTGTTTCCCATTTCTTCTAATAAATGCATATCTCAACAACTAATAACAAAGTGAAATTAGGATTTATCTGTTGTCTTCTTCAATGTGATTTGTGTTGGAAAGATGATGTTAATAAACATAGTGAAGCTCTTCAGCCTCACTTTTCTTTTTGGCGTACTTTAAAGATTCAGTGAATGTATCCCTGCTAGTAAACAACTAGACTAGTGAATTTGATGCTACTAGACTTCTATAGCAAACAATATCACTCCGGCTAGCCTGTGGAAACAAAGCCATTTTGCTTCTTTATGAGGCACTGTTACACACAGCAACACCACTGATCCTTGTTTCTTTTGTCAGGTCAGTTCATTTGAATTTTTTTTTTCCCTGGTAACAGGTTTATTCTTTTTACTAGGATTCTGTTATAAAGGGCTTCTAGGTATGTACAGGTTGGTTTCTTCAGGATCCCCCAGCACAAATTATTCTGTTACCAAGCCCAGTCCCTTTTACTAGAATCCCAGTTAGAAGAGCCACATGAAGACTGGGTCTCTTTCTCCATATCCAGGAGAGTTCCTGGTGAGTTCCAGTAAGCCTCTGTCCAGAGAAAAGGAGAAAATCACCTCCCAATTCCATTACAGCAAAGAAATACTTATTAACTTGAATTTCAAAACGATGCTGAAGTAGCTTTCCCCTTCCAAACATGTACAAGGTGAGGCAGTGGGAAGAGGAATGCTGCAACTAAAAGCCAACCTGACACGTGCTACTGCAGTGCAACACAGAGCTGAGCACCCCTCTCCTTCCTTCCAATCAGGCCACAGCCACCTGCACCTCAACTCCACATATCTACTATACTATGACCCTCTCTCAGTTAAAACCTCTGATGAAGTCTGTCAGAGATACTCCACCAACAAAAAGGAAATAAAATAATCTAGCATTAGGCATGGCCTTGATACTAAACCTCTGGCAACTGCTACATGGGCTTTTACCTCTGTTAAAAGTTGAAATAATTATTACGTACACACATATATATTTATATGTAGTAGGTATATAAAAGTAATAAATAGTTTCTATAAAGAAAGTCCTAGGGTTATTTCCCCAAGAAGCTTTTCAGAGAAAGACCCTGAAGTTTCATCCCAAAGGAAGTTTTGCCTGGCCTCCCTGGGAGGGAGAAGAAAGTCCTTTCATAATGCAAGGCTGGTCTACTTGCAGATGTATCAAAAGAGCACTTTTGTTCAAGACAACTGTTCCCCAAGAGTATTCAGTTTATCTATTGCCTTTGGTTACACTAATGACTGTTCAACTCACTCAGCCTTGCTAGCTCTGTTGTGCAAAAAGCGCTATTAAAGAACTAAGTATATTCTACTACTTCTGTGCCTCTTCAGTTTTATTCTAATACCCAAGTACAAAACACTGTAACTGCACAGGTAAAACTCCATGAATTACATAAAGACATCAGCTATAGTGGGCCGGGAAGGCCCCATTTACTCCATCAAAACCGCTCCTGATGATATGTGAGAACAAAAGAAGTACTTTTAGCAGTTAGGAAACAAAGAATATTTCTAGGGTTAGCAATTAGAAATAACAAAACAAAACCAGAACTTCTTTATTTTTAAACTGAGCATTCTTGTTGTGCCTTGACTAAGATGTGCTATACGTAGAATCCCACAAAGTAACCCTGGATTTTCTCTTCAAAGAACCATCACACTTTAGGATGCTAGTAATGTAAAAAATACCTGAGCCTGGGCAGAGTCTTTATCCCACTGTTCCATTTGGGTTTTCAGCATTTTACCTAGCTTTCACATCAACTATGTGAAACAAAGACTAATTTGCTTCCAGAAGGCTACTTTGGCAGGTGTCCATTCTATTTTTTTAAATTTTTTTGCAGATCATTAAGAGTTTTCTTTCCATATTCTATGCCGAACTTAGTAGTTTTACATACTCGCAATACCAGTATCGTATGGGGGTACGTTTTATTTCTCACTGTATCCAGCATGGTTTTGCACACACACTGATAACCTCCAGAGTCATATGACCCATACAAGAAGCATACTGAATTTAAGCCTGAAATTAAGGCTCTAATTCTCCTTCTTTCATTATTTTTTTATTTAACTGATACACTCTGACCCCCTGAAAAATATTGCTTACACTTGACCCTCTTAGTAGTTTCATAGGATTCTCCTCATCATATTTCTGTTCTTATCAAAGGCTTCCACTTTGCCAGATCAGTATGTCCTCAGAACTTGGTATATTTGTTTGGACATCAACACTTATGTTAAATGAAACAAGATAGTACTTTTTCTAATCAAGATTTTTACTGGGTCTACTGTTCATCTGACTATAGTCATGTGGGTAGAGCTTATAATCCATGAAACCATTGTACTACAAAGGTTTGCAAGCAGTCTTCTGAAACTCATGAAAGTATCTTACGGGCTGGAGTGAGCAGATCCCTAAAGTGAATTAACCACTAGAATACAGCTGTGATCACAACAAGTTTCTGGAATTATGGAAATATGCATGAAAGTAGAATTTTGTATATCATGCACATGAGGGTAATCTGTGAATTAACAAGGAGTCAATTCAAGGGTGGACTTTGACTCTGAAAACAAAGAAGATAAATATTTGTGGGCTTCTTTCATTTTGTGTCCACAAATTGCAGGAAATAAACCCTTTATACGTTGTCAGAATAAGCACCCATTTTTTTCAAACACCCCAGCAGTAGAGCCTTGCATCTAGTGGGGTGTATACATGTTTCTCCAAGGTCCCTTGATACTTCTAGAGAGACTGCACATGAACTAGACAAAGCCACAGTAAGACTAATGAACAGGCAGGATTAGCAAGCTTTTATGATTCCAAGGAATATCTTGAAATCATAACCTGAGCTTAGCTGATGACACAGTCATCACCTGAGTCATCCGCAAATTTGAAGCAATTGCTCTCAGCATGGTAAACTTCCTCATTAATCTGACAATGTGTCATCCTCATGACATGAAGGAGGGAGAGAGCAAGGATTCTGCCACTTCAGCAGACAGCTCTACAGCTGGAACAGGACAGCATGGGAGGAGACAAGTATTGTAAGCCTGGCTCACAGTCTCCAGCAGACAGAGTCGTCATGCCAAAGCAACATTATTGAACTTCACATTCAGGACACCCAATGCCTGCCACTCTCAATAAGGGAACAGCATCCCTCACTGTTCCTGGTGGTGAGCCCCAATGCAGAGGAGGAGATAGGATAGCAAAGCAAAGGAACTGGAGTTTAAAATAGGGGTTTTAAAACCTCAGATTCTCATAACCTAAATAAAACACTAACACTGACATACCTGAATTGGGGCTCTCATGCAAGGGAAGCCTATTCTTTAGATAAATAGGGTGCCTGCCCTTAACCTGCTGACCTATCAATTTTTCCTGTCTAACACTGCCGAAAGGTTATGCTGCAGCACCCTGTGCTTCCTCACATTTAAAGTTAGGGTAGCCAAGGGCAACAAAGACTCCTTCCTCTCCAGCCTGATAGCAGAGTTCTTCCTTCCTTTTGTTCACATGAAGAACAAACACGGAGTTGAACAATAACACTGGATGCTTCATTGTGATGCTCTCCTGGGCACACAGCCCTGGTTAGTATTATCTTACCACTGGGTTGTGTTTTGAAGGAAATTGTGAATGGCCCTTTCAGTTGCTGGTGCTTCAAGATCAACATTACCCTCGCTTCCTGTATTTAAAGTCTCCTTATTTCACCAACAATATGTGGTACTATGAAAAAAATGACACAGAACCAATGGACTGAGAAAATTGCCAGGCTAAGGTGCAAGAAGTAACAAAAGACAGTTCAAACTAGCTTTCTCTAATTCTGAGCATTTGAAGGGAAAAAAAAAGCTTCAAAGAAACCAAAAAACCCTTAATCCTTAGCAAGTATTCAGGGGTGTGTGCACAAAGACTACAGTTTAGCCTTGGAATGTATTTTATTTGGAGATATTCAGGAATCTGATCACACATCCTAGATTCAACATTGGTAGTAGACTCCTTCCTACTGCAGCTACATTTCCTACTTTACAGACACAAAAAGCCTCCTGGTCATTCAGTAAAATCCATATCTTCAGATTCATAACAGACAGCTGGCCAATTTGTTTACCACAGACTTAGCATTTCTGCATACCTGTAGAATTTTACTCTTCTTGGACAAATAATTGTTTTGAACAAAATACTAAGTTATCACTCACTCTTCACATTGAAACATCTGGAATTTTCATCCAGTCCTCAATATATCACCTGTTATACATATTTTATAACAGTATTTGTTAGTGAAATGTCTGCCATTCTCTCCTAGACACTTCCCAAGCTGTTGTTGAAGTGTGCATTCACTTACACTAGGGATCAATTGCAGTTTCTGTAATAACATGCTGCAGATACCTGCAAGAGTGAAAGTGTTTAATTTTCTGCACTCAGACAGATATTATCAACATTTACTCACGGAGAGGTAAACTGAGGCACACAGTAATTAAGTAATTTACATAGATCACAGAGGAAACACTGAACTGTGTACAAAAAGATAGGTTTCTCAGGTTTCTTCTTGCCTTTAGCTCAGTCCAGGAGGCTAGTCCAAAGCACAACCCCCAGGCCAAGGCACTTCCAGGTGCAGCTGACACACAATGACCATGACGATCAGGGCAATGATAATAACGGCTTCCTTTCCTTTTCCTTATATTGTTTTAATTCAGATCTAGTTTAGACTTACCAAGGTTTGCTAGTTTTACAGTGTGTTTTCTGCTACTTCAGAGTGTCAATAAAAGCATATCCCAAGCAAGTAAAGCTTCACTGAAAACAGACCTAGGTAGAAACAGTTATTCCAGGAGTGGCTGGGAGTGGGAGCAAAGGGAGGCTCACAGCTCCATCCTCAGCTGAGTCTATTTTTTTTCTGCAAAGATTTGTCTACAAAAGACAGAATCTTGAACCAAATTCGAGGTAAGCTGGCCTCAATTAGCATCACACTGTTGGCTGCAGCCCTCATGTGGGTAAGCTCACTTAGTCCTTCTGCCAGAAAGGGACTGGAGTATGCAGATTCGGGCTGTATACTGAAGTTTCCTGTGTGTTTGGGTGATACAGCAGTAAGTGGTGTCTTTGCTGAGCCTAGACAGCTATGACCAGCTGGAGGGCTGCCTTTTTCCCCTCACATTCAGACCTGATGGTGGGTTCATTTTACACAGGAGAAATCTGGACCTGCTCTGACATCTGGAAACCTTTCCTTCCAGAGTGCCACAAATTCTTCAAAATGAAAATCAAACAGTGCCACAGGTTGCCACCAGTACTCTCCACTGCTATGGCAGACGGGAGCCTACAGGGCAGTTTTTTGACTGCTTATCTACTCACTACAGTCCAAAGAATGATCTAGAGAAAAAGGGGGAGCAAATCTGTTTCACAAGGAGAAGAAACTATTCTGGACGGTTAAAAAGGTAGTTCTGATAAATTCCAGTAGAGTCCTACTTAGCATTCTCAATTGGAAGGACTGCAGTCATGGAAGAAGGCTGCAAAGATGTGGGGAAGAGGAACTCAGAGAGTAAGAAGATATAGCTCTAGGTGTACAAAACATGATCCTATGCCTCTGTATCAAATATGAAGAAGGCTGGAGATCACATTACAGAACTATCAGAGTTATGCTTTAGCCATCCTAATTTATTTTTTATGGATTTTGCTGCCACATTAGAATACATTGGCTTGGTTTTCAAAGGTAACAAGCACCTACAGCTCCCACTGACTTCAGTGACAGCTGCAGCTCTCAAAGTCAAGTTAAGATAGTTTGCATATTGAGAAGAACCGAAGCAAAATAAAAGGCCTATTGTTTCAATACCAACAGTTTAAACACTCCTGATGGGTGGTATAAGAGTCCCTTCCCCTTTCAAATGAATTTAATTTCATGTTTTGTTTGGTTTTCCTGTTGATGCATCCTGCACCCTCCAGTGCTAAGCCAGTGGGATCCCACATACTTTTCCTGGCATGTGGAGTTTAAAATAAGAGACCTCAGCAATCGGATATCCTCAGCATTTCCAGCTATTGAGCGCAATCATGAGTACCATGATCCAATTGCAGAGCAGAAAAGAAAAGATATATAGGAATATTCTGTGCGTGCTGGTACTGGGCAGACAAAAGAAAACTAAACAAACAGGATGTTCTACTCTTCTGTGAACTTCACCAAACGACCAAGGCAGGCAGGATATGGTCTACAAATAAGCAGTTACAATATATGTGCATAGCTGACTGATAGCTTGTTCTGAGTAATTTACTCATAGCACAAATACAGAATGAGAAAAGTAAAAGTGAGGATATTTCTCATTGAAAATTAACTTGGTTGTAGTGCGAGGATCTACCCTGACACGCCTCAGGACTGAACTCCTTCATCAAATACATTCAGCCTAAAGGAGGAATGTGATGCTTTCTATACACCACTGAGCAGAAGAGTCTCTTCCTTAACACACTTGGAACCTCTTCAGGAGTGAGATACATGGTGTTCAGGGCTTAGGAAATCAGCCTACTTATTTTAAGCTTTCTCCTTCAGTTGTGCATGTCATGGCTGAGGTTTTAACAATGTCACCTAGCCCTCTGAGATATCATTCTTGTATTGCAGACTGCTTGATAGCACTCTAACTTGACTAGCCCAACATTTTCTAGAAATATCATCTCGTCATATCTTTGCTGCTGCTTTTGGGGAGGTACCTTCATACAGTCTTGGATTATTTGGGAGACTGTTCCTGCAATCAAAAAGCTAAGAATTTTAAACAAAAATGGAAAAAAGTTATAAGAATAAAATCCTTTCAGCAGTAACATCTCTTGGCAAGCACTTAGTTCTTCTAGCATCATCTGCCTGTGCTCCCTCTTCACCCATGCAGTTATGTGTGCACTGCCTTGCCTAAACTGAGTCTTAGAGCAGACCCTCTAGAGTTATTCAGATGGCAGAGCAAAGGCTGGCATGCTGTTAGAGCATTCAACGTGCTCTAAACAAAATACTGATTAAATCTGTTGCCTCTTTCATCTCTGCAACCCTTGGTTAATTTGATCCTGTTCTGAAATTTAATCTCAGAATTTTCAGGCAGCTTCACTGGACTGAATCATAAAGTGCCAGATTCTGATTTCACTACAACAGAAACAACATAGAGAAACATCAGATCAATCATTAGCACTACATAGCCTAGATTACATTCATACTTACTCTAAACTGAATTAATCTCTCAAATTCTGTAAGTATATAGTGGTTTATAGCTTGTTACAGTAGCTTCTTGCAAATATTTGTTATTCATGTCCAGTATATTTTAATAGGATGTTTATGTCCTGCAGTATATTTCTGTTTTTTAACTAGATATATAGAATACTTAGAAACAAGGTCCCATGGCACACAATTAATTAAGAGATGAAATTTTGCCTTTCACAAGGCAAATGGATATTTAGGATTATTTCAGCTGCTATACTACCTTTTATACATATCCTGCAAGAACACTGTAAGGCAGTGGAAAGGGGGCATGAACATACATTTGACAAATATTTGTTTAAACGTTCAAATGAATATGACAGAAGATACTTTGCAGTAACAACCCAACATTAGGCCTATTAGGGGGTGAGTGTAATGAAAAAAATCTTTTGAAGCACAAAGCTGTATGCTAGGCAGCAACATCTGAGGTAGGTCTAGGTGTGTTAAACTTGGAACCACAGAGAAAGCCCCAAAGAAAAACAGCACTCGTGCTGCGGAGGGCAGTGGGAGCCCTGTTTGCTAAGAGCCCTCCTCAGGCCTAAGTTCTCCAGTGCAGAAGTGGTGCAAATGTGGCTACACTGCTTCCAGGCCTAATATCCACACAGCAGTGTACTCTGGAAACTCATAGGTTTAGACTTATTATTTACTAAGCAGGGGAGAGTGGTGAAGAGATCCAAAGAGAACATAAAGCTTCCAGCATTTCTCTTTGCCACCTACGCCGTACTCTCAGAGGTTTTACAAGATTTCAACATACAGAATACATAAAGTCCTATAGCTAACGACATTTTGCAGCTGCTACAAAGGCCAAGTCATTTGGGTCACAGTCCGTTATTGCTAACAATCATTTTTCAGGATAAAATTAGAGCAGTGAGGGCTTCCCCAAACACGCTGGCCATACAAAATGCCAGGATGGACATAATCTTTGAGAAGAGCAAAGGAAATTCAGTTGTGTCTGTGAGAGAAAGGACTAAACCACAGTAAGTCTTAACTGCCTCTTACTTTCATGAGCTGCACACAAAAACATATGACTTTATTCTGGCTGGAAATCATTGTTTTTGGATAGACTGTTTCTTGGCTTCCTGCTCATGAATGTGTTCGCTTAAGAACATTAATTCCATTTAAAGTACTTCTGACATTATTCTAAAAATCTGTAGCTCGAAAGATGCAATATCTTCATGTTAAAACCAGGCAATCACTAGTGGAGTCTTGCTGGACTTCTACGACAAAATCCAGTTCTCAGAAAAATACACTGCCACACATCACAGATATTACCTCTATCAACACTCAACTTCATTCCTGACGTTAAAAGCCTTTTAGAAAAAGCCCATTTGCTTTAGCACTGTTCCAGAAACACAGGAGAGCAGCCCACTGATCAGGAACTCATTACTGAGAGACTAGTAAGGAAAAGATTGCTCTTAAGTGAGACCATTTCATCCCTAGAAGCCTGCAGTATATGTCAGTCTCGAACAGAAGAGACATCTTTGCAAATATAGACCCATACTCTTCAACTTATTGTTTAATCAACACTAGATTAAAAAAAAAGATTTGATTCACACCTGTAAAGGAGAACAGATTTGGCACACTGCTTGCACTAATACTTTCCATGTTACCTTTGGTAAAACTTAAGAAAAATTAAGCAGGAGCTTCAATACTTTGCTAAACTGGACTTTTCCAGTATAATATCTTTCCACAAGTCATGCTCACAGCGAAGGTTGAAAGCAGAAACTTAACCGATCTGCTGCCTATCTATTTTGGCCTTAGCAAGATTATGTTTGCATAGGGAAACATTTAATTTTATTGAAATGACAACGTTTATTTTGTTTCTATTGGATGTAAACCCAAGATGCCTCTTGTCTTTCTTCAGAATAAAAACACTTCTCCTCCACCTCTCTTCATCATTACCATTTTTAGCCAGTTTCACATCTGTGCTTCATTCCTCTGGATTCCTTCATTTGTCAGACATGGCAAAACCTCTCGAGAGTCGCCCAGCTCCACCACAGCTGCACAGCCGGAGAGCTGCTCCAGCAAAGCCACCTAGTGGAGATGCATCCAAGCCATGTCATTCGTTTGTCAGTTTTAGTTAAACCATTTGGGAAATGGTATGAACTAGCTGAGCAAAAAAGACATTTTTGTTGGTGTAAGCTGCATTTACATGAGTGATTTTACTGACAGAGTGGTGTTGGGAGTTTTCTGTTTCTCACACTCCTTTCTGTCAGGAAGCCTACAAACTCATAATGCTCTTTTGCTCTTATTATTGCAAATCTGTTACCAATAGCATCCACTTTTCAGCGCCCTATGGGGAATACAGCAAAAACTGTTCCACCCCACAGGGCTCCTCACAATGATTAGTCCATCTTTATCCCTCAAATAGGGCTGGAAATCACCAGTGGCACTGCAAAGCTGTTACCATCTCAATAGCAATGCACAACTTTATTCCCATTAATCTGTCTTCCACCCATTCATGCATCAAGTATAACCCTGCTTCGTTTTACAGATTATATCCATGTTGCTCCAGACAAAGGTCACTTTATAGTTACAGTTCTTCAATTGAATAAAAGCTTTTGATGCAGTAAATCATTGTGTCTCACTGTTCAAACTCACACAAAACAATACAAATAATGCTGCCCTTTCTTTCAGTATTCCCTTTCTATCTCACTACTCATTACCAATGCATTTCTTTACAACATAAAATGAGGAACTTTTCACATGCTTCAGCCATATAAATTAGATATAGCACTTTGGAGACTGTTCGCCACTCTGCACTACAAACTCAGATCCTATGTTATTTTGAGACCAAAATTAGTCTCTTCCTACTCGTTCATTAGAGACAAATCAGACATAATGTAACGAGGTTTTCCTGGCTCTAGCTGCTCCTACAACTCTTCCCTCTTAGTATTGCCAAGCTTAAAATCTACAATTCACTGTCTTCTGAGTGCCACATAGCTTTTGTTTCTACTTTATCAGAGTCATCTGCTTCAGTAAGACATCATGATGACACACTTAACTCTTCTAAGTTAAGTGCAGTTCAAAGTGAGCGCAGTTGTGCACACGCACACATATGTAGTGAAAAAGAGGGCAGAATAGTTGGATTAATCAAATTAACTAATCATCCAGTTCTCCTGGCACAAAAAAAAAAAAAAAAAAAAAAAAAAAAAAAAAAAAAACTTTGCCTTAAACAATACAGTGTATACTATCCTTTCTTCAGGCAGTGAGGGGAGCCAGTCAGCCTGAGACACAAAAGTTTTGAACTTAAATTTGCTAGCAATTATAACTTTCTTTAAAATGGAAGAATAAAACATAGTAAGATAAATCTTGATTTCAAGTACACTCATGCAAAACTGCAGCCATTTAAAGGCTCCTTTATTTAGCACGGAAGGTCATAACAAGAACTGAAGCCAAAAGCTGAGGGCAGACAAATTCTAATCTGAAATACAGAGCAAATATTTAACAGCAAGATAGTTAAACAGTGAAACAAAGTGTCAAGGCAAACCAGAAACTCCCATTTCTTGATGTCTTCAAATAAATGCAAATGCTTTTCTAGAAGAAATGCTTCAATGCAACACAAGCTATTGGGATTGGGGAGGTATCGGAAGGAAATGCCTATTGATATACAGGGGGCCAGTTTAGATGACCTGCTGACTTCTCCCATCTTTAAACCCTATGAAACTCAAAATAAGTGATTACTCAAAAGCAAGCCCTACCTCACTAATATTATTTATATTTTCAGTACTTCTGAGTTATTTCAGTGAATAGCAACGTTAATCACTTGGTAAAGCACTCAGTGAGAAGTCCCAATGGGCCTTCCCAGTTGGCAAGCAGCCACCATGTTTCCTGCCTTCTTTCGAAGTACCATCCTCTTGGTAACTAGGGGTATTTACTTGGAAGAGATGGAAAGAGACTTACTTTCATGTACAGCTGAGCTGCCAGTGCGAATAGGTAGGCTCTGTTACCAGTTTGCATTTATGCCACAGAATACTGTTTCTTCTTAAGTTAGAAGATTGCCCACAGAATACAATATAAAATCGACACCATCTTATTCAACCTATCTCTTTGTTTGGCATAAGTGCATGTGCACGGCTGAGTCACATCTTGTTTAGCTGACCTAACCCAGTACGTGCTATATTCAGTGTCACTGAAACGACAAATAGGCAAGAACAACCTAGAATTTGTTCTGACCGATACAGCACTAACAGGATTACCAGCTAATCATTAACAGCAGTCATTATTGCTAGTGAAGGAGTGTGAATCAGAAGGAAACCAACCGGGTTTTCGGATCCCAAATGGAATTTATATCACTGTCAATGAGAAAAAATAATCTGGTGACTTAAACCCTTAATCAAATAAATCTAGAGCTTTTGTTATTCTTCTTTCCAATGGAATCACTTCATTCACTTTAACTACTATACTGAATTTTGGAAGCAACAACAAGTCCTTAAACAGAATACACATGCAGACAGTAAAACTTCTAATATTTTGAAGTGTTTAGATCCAGGCTTCTGCCTCTCTGTTTAAGAAAAGTAGGTTTATAAAGTAGAGATCTCCTTTCAGACTGGATTTTGTAATCACAAATCAGGCTTATCACAGTCATGCTGTACAGCACGGCAGTATAATAATAATGTAATAACATGATACTGTACTGGAATGTAAAACCAACCAAGGTTTTGGGGTCCACCCTCTTCCCCCTCCACAGCACACACCATACTGAAGCAATGGAAAGAGGAGACATGAAAGCTGACTTTCCGTGCTAAATCTCTGACTGTCCACTCTTGTTTTCTAATCATCACGTTTCATTTCTCTAGACTGAAAGCAGGAATAAAGGAATGAGTGAATAATTGGATTCTTTTCATCCCTGAACACTTGAAGTTTACAAAAGCAGAGAGATTTGTCTCCGTGGCGCCTTTGGACAGCCTAGAGCTCTTCTCCAACAATGTAAGAGAAGCGGTTCTTGCTTCACCAGGGTCTCCTCCAAACACTTCTGTGCTTGCACTGCGGCCATGAGATGCAAAGATACCAGGGAAACAGAGCAGCGATTTACATTGACAAAGAGGATTTTGATACACTCCTCCAAATGGGGCAGCATTACCATCTTAATAGCCTTTTACTCTCAGCCCTCTTTTCCTGAGGACGCTGGAGATTTTTGCGAATGGAGAACAGTTCCGCTTCCCATTTTAACTGCAACAATAGCAGAAGGGCTCCTTAAACCGCATCAAATAGCAGCCGGTGAAATCCCTAACTAGCCGCACTGCCTCTCCTGCCGTTTTATTATCCTCTAGCCCATGGAACAAAAGAGGGGGGAGCTCCGCCTCGTTTTTTAGCCTATTCCACACATCCTAATCCCTCAGAGGTGGCAATGGAAATTGCTTGTGGAACTGTTAAATCACACTTTCACTTTGTCTTTCATTCCCTATTCACCCTCGCTAATCAAGGAGTTTCCAGGCACATTTTCCGATATCAATTTGTTTATGGCCTATTGGTTAATGGTCTCAGGATGGGACCCCCTGAGTAAGAAGAAAGAACTCTGGGCACTTCAGACAGCTGCTGCTTCTCGCCAGTTCCCACACCCATCCACTTGTTCCCACCAGGCGCCCCGAACGCGCTCACCTCCTGACACCGGCCCGCCGCAACAACAAAGACTGAATGCCAAAGCGGCCTTTGCAGCCACACTGGGGGACAGATTCCACTTGTTAGCACTATAAAGATACCCTCGGACAGCGACCCAGGGACGCTCCCCCACCAGCTAAACCACGGCCAGTTGCCTTAGTGACACGGAACCTCACATCCTGCTTCCCTTTGGAAGGAAGTACCAGCTTTGACTCCCATAAAAAAGTCCAGCCTCTCTTGCAGGAGCCTGGTGCCACTTTCTGTGTTCCTGAAGTTGCAACTCTTGTCAGCATCTTGTCTGGAACAGCCATTTCCAGGTGACTTGCTCACTTACAGAAACAATAATCATTGAACTATTCGGTATGAAAACAGAGTATTTGTTTCATACAGCTTAGTGGGGCTCTCACTTGTCTAAGCGCTTACAAGTCCCCGTAAGGATTCTAGCAGCAGGGCCTTAATGCTAAACCATGACTAGGCCAATACCAGCAAACTCAAACCAGAATTCAGAAGAACCAATGTGTAAAGCCATTGAAATGCTAATTACAACTTCCAATTAAACTCCATGGACTTTTAAGGTTCGGACACTGATGTCTGACTTCTGACTAGACGGTTACCTGCTATGTGTGCCTGGGCACACTACTGGGGAAATACACCCTTGCTTCCTACCCATCTTGAATAAAAAAAGCTAAAAGGGAAACAAATACTAGAAAATAATGGTGTAGTCAAAAATAAAGAAAAGGCTTATAGAAAGAGGAGTTTCAAACTGCTTTTTAAATGTACAAAAAATGCCAGATGGTGAGTGACAGTGCTTACTTAAATAAATCTGAACTGATACCTCACCCAATTTTAGGAAAATGTTGAATAATGATTTAAATTTGCACATCAGAAATATATGGATACAGGGAAAAGAGCAATACTCGTACTGCCACAACTAACATAATGCTATCAAACAGCCTTCTATCAGAGGGTCCTACTCCATCATCATTATGCATTACCAAGCCAATCTGTTCTTCAAAGGTAGGGTTCAGTCCTTAGAAAGCTATACTCCTGGCTCACAGAAAGTGAAACATAGATCCTCACCAAGCATTTCTGAAAGGGGAATCTCCCTTTCTCAAAGTCTCACTACAAAAGTGCCTGGGGTCAGAGCAGGAAATCAGTCTACTTTGTTTATAACAGTCAGAAACAACTCTGCAACTCAGAATACACTTGAGATGATAGAAAAGTAGCTTATCTTTCACTGTATGCTGGATTCAAATAATGCAAAATCTAGAGCAAATCCTGCAAGCCATCTCAGATTAAACTAATAAAAATTGTTTCTAGTTTCTATAGCCTGTTGAAAATTACTGGTACCAAACGAAGCAGACTGAACTCCCAGAATGCTATGTAAGCACACCCTGGGTAAAGTTTCCAAAGGTTTAGAAAACACCCCATGGACCCTTAAATCATCATCATACAGACACATTAAATGGAAGCAAAAATGCACACCTAAATGTTTCTGTTCCCTTTCTTTTGTTTTCCTACGTTATATATCACCACAGATCAAAGTATACCTAGTCATTAATAAATAAGTATGTCACTGGTCTAGTACAGCACGTCCGTAGGTGAGCAATGGACAGTCAGGTGGGGGAGAATTGTTTATGTACCTTAAAATTTTTGTAGTACTTTACAGGATCAGTGATTCTCAATCACTGGAATGTGAGAAAGAGAGACGTTAACTTATTTGTAATGCCAGGGCTGCATATCAGAGTGTGCCATCTGAAGAGCAAGTGGCAGGCACTGACTGGTCCTATCTAGCCTGCTGAACTGACGCAGCAGTCGGGTGCCAGGCTATATATTAGTAAGGGTCAACTTAGCGAAGTTGATCTATGGGTGTCTGTCAAAAAGTAAGTACACTAGAGGAAGATTTATTGGGATAGATGGGGAAAGAAGGGAAGACCTGCACCTCCCTCTTACTGTGAGTTGAAGAAATGTATTTTAGGGGATGGCCACAAGGAGCCCCAGTTCCCCGCCATCATGGTAGTAGTATCCAGCTTTGCAGTATACTACTCCATACCCTAGAGAATCTCAGGATTATTTAGGACCAGCTGGCATTCACATTAGAGTGATCAGAAAAATAGAGGACAGATATTAATTTCCTGTATTTTTATTGATGTCAAGCTATTGGCTAAAGAGGAATCATTTATTAGCACATGTTTTTAATGGTTTTTTTAAGACAGACATGTTTCTCCTGGAGAAATCCATCCCATAGGAGCAATGTTACCAGAATCACTCCATTTTACCTTGAACACAAACAGGGAGATTTGATTAATAACTTCAGGGCTCATTCTTAGATCCTTGGGAATATGCAACAACATAATTCAGTATAATTCAAGACATCACAGTGAAAGCAGCAGAAAGCTGGCCTTGTCAATCAGATTGTTTAAATGTGTGGGGTTTTTTAATTAGGTATAAACAGCACCATTTTCAACAACAGTTACTGTTAGCTGTCTCCAGCCTGCTTAAAATAGTAATTGTAAAGGCAAAATAATCAACACTCTAGTCTTACCTTGAAGAACAAAGCCCGATTTCTCAATGGTGTAGAAGAAAGTAGAGAATGGAGCAACAGGGGATTTAGCAACCAGGATCTACAAAGCAAACAAACAAATATGTAAACACATACCTATAATACACTGAACACAGTTCAGATCTGTGAAATAATTTCAGTGGATTTAACTTCCACAAATAGTAAAGAATACCATCAGGGAATAACATCGTAGTTATTGATCTAGTCCTTTCACTTCTGAGCAATGGAGATCTTCTCACAAGCATATACAGACCATGCTGCATTATTAAAAGGATTCATAGGCTCTAAAAAATGTACCATCGTGAAAGCAGTATGCTTTGCCTGTCTTATTGGCATTCTGTTAAGCCTAATCATTCCTGCTGGTTCACTGAATCACAGAAAGGTTGAGGTTGGAAGGGACCTCTGGAAATCATCCAGTCCAACCCCCCTGCTTGGGCAGGGTCACCTAGAGCACGTAGCACAGGATCATGTCCAGGTGGGTTTTGAATATCTCCAGAGAAGGAGACTCCACAGTCTCGCTGGGCAACCTGCTCCAGTGCTCTGTCACCATCACAGTAAAGAAGGTTTTCCTCATATTCAGGTGAAACTTCCTGTGTTCCAGTGTGTGCTTGTTGTCTCTTGTTCGATCTCAGCTGCTGCTGGGCAACACTGAGAAGAGTCTGGCCCTACCCTCTTTACACTCTCTCTTCAGATATTTTTATCTGTTGATAAACTCCCCCCTCAATCTTCTCCAGGTTAAACAGGCACAGCTCTCGTAGCCTTTCTTCATAGGAGAGATGCTCCAGTCCCCTAATCATCTTTGTAGCCCTACGCTGTTATCTCCAGTAGTGCCATGTCTCTCTTGCACTGGTGAGTCCACAACTGGACACACCATTCAAGATGTGGCCTCACCAGGGCTGAGTAGAGGGGGAAGATCACCTCCCTCAACCTGTTGATGACACTGTTCCTAATGCGCCCCAGGAGACCACTGGCCTCCTTGGCCACAAAGGCACATTGCTGCCTCATGGTTAACTTGTTGTCCACCAAAACTCCCAGGTCCTTCTCTGCAGAGCTGCTTTCCAGTAGGTCAGACCTCAACCTGCACTGGTGCATGGGGTTATTCTTCCCTAGGTGCAGGGCTCTGCACTTGCCTTCATTGAACTTCATGAGGTTCCTCTCTGCCCAGCTCTCCAGCCTGTCCAGGTCTCTCTGAACGGCAGCACAGCCCTCAGGTGTATCAGTCACTCCTCCCAGCTTGGTATCATCAGCAAATTTGCTGAGGATGCACTCCGTTCCTTCATCCAGGTCACTGATGAATAAGTTGAACAAAACAGGACCCACCACTGAGCCCTGGGGACACCACTAGTTATGGGCCTCCAACTAGACTCTGCACCACTGAGCACAACCCTCTGAGCTCTGCCTTTCAGCCAGCTCTCAATCCACCTCACTGTTCACTCCTCTAACCCACCCTTCCTGAGCTTACCTATGAGGATGTTACAGGAGACAGTGTCAAAAGCCTTGCTGAAGTCAAGGTAGACAATGTTCACTGCTCTCCCCTCATCTACCCAGCCATTCTACCAGAGAAGGCTGTCAGGTTGGTTAAGTATGATCTCCCCTTGGTGAATCCATGCTGATTACTCCTCACCACCTTCTTATCCTCCACATGCTTAGAGATGACATCCAGGATGAGCTGCTCAATCACCTTTCCAGGGATGGAGGTGTGCCTAAAGGATCTCTAACCCAATCCTCCTCAATCAAAGGACAGTCTTCCTTTCTCCAGACTTTCTCTCTGATCTCTAGGATCTGGGATTTCTGAGGGCTGGCCTTAGCAGTAAAGACTAAAGCAAAGAAGGCATTCACTAACTCTGCCTTCTCTACATCCTTCATCACCACGGCACCCACCCCATTCAGCAGTGGGCCCATATTTTCTCTAGTCTTCCTTTTGTAGCCAATACCTTTAAAGAAGCTCTTCTTGCACGGATGTGTCAGGCTTTACTGTCTGTCTGTTTGTTTTTACTGATCACTGAGGACCGTTCTCCCACAGCTTGTGTCAAAGTAACTCCTGCTCTATCACTTACATGAATGCAGCATTTTAATAATGAATGTTATAAGTCCTGCCTGGAGTGTGATCTGCACAAACACTGCTCTAATGATCCCCAGGTGGACCCTGCAGAAGACATTGACAGTAATAGCTGAAATTGAGACTGCTGCTACTCTTCCTCTAGAACAGATCTGCTGAAAAAAGCTGACACACATTTCCCTGCTCACCTCCACAACAGCTAAAAATGGCAGGAACTGAAAATAAGTCCTCCCAGCCACGCATTTCGGAGCAGCATTCCCATCCCTTCAGTGCCTGAGTGCACTGCCTGCCCAGGCTGCTCTCCCACAGCATGTGCTGATCCTTTCCAGCGCACTGCTCCAAACACAGTACTATCACAGAGCCCATGTCTTAACTGCTCAGGAAACATGCCTACTTCCTTTGTTTCAACGTATATGTTTCATCCAGCCCCAGCAGGAAAGCCTTCTTAGCAGCATATTTGAGAACCATCACACATCTGTGTTTAAATTTCCAAAGCCTTGTCAGATACCACAGCTCCTCAGCCCAGGCTACGGCGGCTCTCTCTCAGACACATTCAAATACAGACTGCTTAAAACCACAGACAGTAACAATCTTATTTTTAGGGATATATAGTGTGCCAAGAGATCCTGCTGATTTCAAATGGAGTTAAAAATACCCATTATTCCCAAAGGTCAGGCCCTAATTCAGCAAAACATTAAAGCATGCATCAGGGTTGTTACATATGAATTTTGGTCAGATATGTCCACTAAATGATTACTAGGAAAGAAGTTAACAGTTTTTATAAGAGTTATAAGAGTCAAAACTCTATACACAAAAATTAGGAAGTTCATGCTCATCACAACTATTCAGACTTCAGATAGACAATATTGAATCATTTCATACACATAGACACTTAGAACATTTATTCATAAGATGAAAAATATTAAGCAGTAGAAGTTTGAGTTCTGAAGTATACTTATGGAACAAGGTTTGGCAGCAAATTATAATCCACATGAACCCACAGCTAGCTATAAGTTTTGTGACTTTCAGAACAAACACCAGAATATAGTCTCCCTCCTTCTCTAGAGAGTGAAAAATAAAGTAAGGCACAAAAAGACCACAAATACAGCCAGAGAACATCAGTCTAGTCACAAATGTCAATGTTTTCTTTTCAGTCATGTGAAGCTGGCAAAATTGCCTCAGGATGTGATATAACCTTTGTGAACTACTCCACGTAGGAGAACTGCAGTGAAAGCACTTTTCCCTCTTGCACGTTAATCTTTGTTCTTACTGTAACCAACTGCTGCAGAAGGGAGAAGCACGCCACATCGCACGTCTGAGATGCACCCTGAGAAAACCAGAATTCCCTTTCCTGCAATTATCCCCAGACAGTTCAGCCCTTTTCACTTAAATGGTGGGAGAGAGAATCTGCAAGGAAGAAAGAAGAGTGCCTCCTTGTGCTTGGCTCGCTGGTGTTGCCTCGCAGTTGCTTAAGCCTGAGAACCGAGCTTATACATGAGGGAGTGGCCGGGGTGTAAAAACTGTGCAAATGCTCAGCTACAAAGTCTCCCAGAACAGCTGGATGTTTGCATCAGAAAGGCCTGAACTGAAACAGTTACAAATGTGAGGTCTATGGTCAAATTTTTGGCATTCTGTAGAGAACCGTGCACATCCATACTAACCGATGTATGCATGTGCACTAGGCACACAGTTGTACGTGCAAACGGATGGACATTCAAATAACCCTATGAACATTTTGTTACTGCATTTTTATGTAGTTGCAACATGTGTATAACTAAGAATAGCAATGAAAAAAATATAATAAATCACATCCTTTCAACAGCATATCACTGGGCCTCTCTGAAAGGCTGTTCCACAGTTACATCTGAGACTCAGAATTTTTTAGTGAAACAGTAGGTCATGATATTCAAAGGTATTGCTTTATTTCAAATGTTTTCTTACTGAGACAAATAACCTTTAAAGTATGATAGCAATATTTCAAATCAAGAAAGATTAAACAAGATTTTTTTTTACAGCACTACACTCTACATTAACATAAACCAGGAAAAAAACATGTATTTCAATTTGTGTTCCAAGCAAAGAGAGAAAACAGTGAAAGGTTGCTGCAAACCATCTTCTGGATGGAACAGCCAGTGTAGAGTAGGTTGTTATGCATACACCAGGAACTTAGAAAACACAACATGAAATACAGATCAAAAAAGGAAATAATGTTTTAGAGGTCAAAAAGTACAAGTATAAAACAAGGATTACCAAAAATCAAGTTAATTTTGACCTTGGAAAGAATATTAACAATAGCAAAAAGGAAATAAGAATTGGAGTTACAATGGAGTAAGACTGGGATAGTGATTAAACATACTCTAGATATGAGTGAAGAAATAATCAGTTTTCAACAAGCAGGAGGATGCTGGAAAAGAGAGGAAAAGCAAGGCAGATAAAGGGAACAAGCACATGGATATCAAAATAGCAACGGAAGTGGAAATAAAACTCCAAGAGTTTAGTGCATCCAGTAGAAAACAGATAGTCTCCATCCAAAAATGCTGAAGGAACCAGAATGTGAATTTAGGTCTGATAGCTAGGATTTGTCATACAGCTGCAAAACTAAAGAGAATGCAACATAGCTGAGGAATAGCAAGTGTAATACTCAAATGAAAGAGAAGAAAAAAGTAAACACGGATGTCATGCCATACTAACCTGATATTTTCTTTGACACATAATGAATTTTCTAGGAAAATGAAAGAAATTCAATCTCATCTATTTGGGTCTGTAGCTCTTTTGACACAGTGCTAAATGGGACTTGATAATGAAGAAAATGAGGAAAACACAGAAACTGTAAGATGAAAGGAGAAACAGGTCATTACTGAAAAGAAAACATCTCCCAGCTACCTCAGTAGCTCACAAGGTGACTAACCCACTGCAGGGCTCTATGCTGATCTGGAGAATGGAGTGCCTATCTGAGAGGCCACTAGAAAAAAATAGCTCAATGAATCTAGCAAAAGGAAGGCTGACTTGCACTCATGTGCAAGTGAGCAGAGCAGGCGGTACCAGAGAATGGAACGGGACAGAAAGAAAAGAGCTGCTCGAACTGAAAGACAACACTGACACAGGAAAAGACATGTAACTATGAACACATTTTAGCTGGACCATCATACAGTGAGATTCTGGGACAGCTTTCAACTCAAAGCAACAAGGCTGAAGAAGAAATCTCTAGAATTCATATTAAAGCCTTCTCATCTGTGTCCTCCAGCAAGGACGTATTTCTCTCCATAAAATTCCAAGCAACTGCCTAAGGACCTGGAGAACACAAAGAGGCTTCCAGGATGATGCAGAAGAAGACAGTTCTGATAGAGCAGACATTTCTAAAACTTACATATATTTAACTACATTTGTTGTTGCAATTTTAAATCAGTCCCAGCCAAAATCTAGAGAAAGAAGAGTACACAAAAGTTAATTATCTGAGCCTGAACTTGAATCTAAATTTTTTGTAAATAGGCTAGCTGTGTAACAAGCTGAAACAGAAACCTGCTTCCACAACCTTACCCTCTGAAGCTGAGATTAAGAACATAGACACAGTCTATGCAGTCCAGCATAAAGGAGGGATTTCCTTGGCTCATTTCTAGCTTTGTGAAGAGAAAAGAATATACAACTCCACTAATCTTCCCGACATACATAAAAGAATTTATTCCTTTTTTCCTATATAGGTAAGTGAAAAATCACACCTATGATGACAAGCATTATTCAGTCAAGGAATCAGAAACGAAATCCTGGCCTGAGCAGAAATTTTTCCAATTGACTTCAATGCAGTCAGAATTTCACCAGGAGGACTATACCTTCTCAGATGAGCAAATAGCAATGGTGAATAATAATCCAAGGATGATAACAGGCATTTAGATTAATGAAATGATTTTTTTTAATGGTGAGGTAACAGAAAAAAGACATAGAAAAATGATGGAGCATTACTGAGTCTTTCTGATTTGGACTATCCAGGAGCTTCTGGAATGGAACACAAAAAGTAGATGCAATTATTCTTACAGTACTGCCCTACTAAAGTGGGAATGACAGAGGGGGATGTGTAAAGTAAAAATCAAACCTATTTTAAGTTTTGCAAAGTCCTAACTCTACAAAATTGTCAAATCTTAGTTTCATTTCTTTCCCTTCTGATATCATGTTTCAGTGCTTCTTCAGGAAAGAGCTTTGTATAATTATTTATTATTTGACAGCAACATGGAATAAACATTAAACAACTGAAAAATGATTTCAGCCATGAGGCACTTTAAGTACATATAGGTACTATGGAAGAGAAAATATATCACCTTGATGAAAAGTGAATAGAAATTGGATAGAGGCCACTAGATTAGATAAAGCAAGATAAATGGCTGACAGACAGAACAGTTGAGAAACAAAAGCCTTAGAGACAATTGATGATGGCAGCAGAAAAATTGTATATTAGAGTTTGTTTTTTTAATTAGGGAAGGCATTTTTATTAATACAGTTTATTGTTATGGGCTTTGTGGAGGAGATGCATCACAGAAATTGATTGCAGAAGCCCAGCAGAAAATACTAATTATTGGGACAACATCCCATGTCAATAGCAAGGAACGTGATGAATTGTAAAATATATTGGATGAAGTTTCTAATGTAATTTGATCACCAGGAATCAAGCCAGCAGCCTGCCAAAAAAAGTAAAGATGATGAAGGGGACAGGTTCTTATATCAAATTAGTTATCAAAATGACAGCAAGATAAACTACCAAGAGGTGAAATAACTTAGATGATTTTGAGTGAGTTATGAGTTCTTAGCTAGCAAAGAACTAAGATTTCATAATGACAAACAGTGATTTTAACTGAAGTAATGGACTAAGATTTTGTAATGAAATGTTTGCTAAAAACAGCAGTATTAATGTTTAATATATTATTTCCATGTAGACTAAGAAGACAACCAGCTTTTACTCCTCCTCAGTATTGCAAGGAATCACGTGGCCAAGATTCTCACGATGGCTGAGGAGCACGAGCGGAGCATCTGACGCTACTTTTAAAGCATGTCAGCTTCTTTTCCTCAGTGAATAGATTGCTCTGCTTTTATTTCCTTCTGTTTTAATCTTTTCCTTAGATTTTCTTTTCTGCTAGACTTATCTTTTGTACTCTTGGAGAGTGGAAGGCTATGAAAATAACAGAATACATATATGTGCACTAAGGACAGCGATGGACAACAAAGCTACACCTACAGCCAAGGAATTATTTTGGAATTCAGCTCTAACTACCAAATACAGTAGATTTGTGAGAGGAATCCTTGGCTCTTACTACTACAGCTGCCCTTACTGAAATGATGTCGGCTTGCTGGGATTCTCTGCAAACCTTATATTGCTGTTCTGTTGTACCAAACAGTCATTGCTAACAGTAGGTAGGTTTCAGCAGAACTTTTCATTTTATACTATGTTAGCCTGGAAGAGCATAGCTAAGAAATTAGAGGGAAACCTACACAATCAACAGTGTCATTCAACAGGGAAAAGATTATCTCTAAAGGTTCAGTTAGCCTCACTTACTAATAAAATCAGTGCTAAGCTAAACAAATCTTTCCCCAATTGTGCCAAATGTCTGGGGTGGACAATCTTCATGCCAAAATTTCCTTTCTTATTGTAGATTAGAAAGGTTGTTTTTTCAGCTGCAGTAGAGCCCAGGAAAAAGCCAGTAAGAAAAACAACTAAGTTGATTTTGCATCAAATATCCCAGCAGACTTCGTAACTGTTTTTTCTCCCCTCCCTTCTGGTTCTTCTTGGGCCCTACCTGCTATTTTAAAACCAAATGTGCAGGAATTTGATATATTCTAGAAATGAAAGCAGCCGTTTTTACTTTGTAGATCATTTACTTCTGAGCGGGAATCATGATGCAGCTCCCAGGGCCTGCTCTCATACCCTGTTCTACAGGTTAGGCTGCCTCCAGCCCACCAGGAAGGTGCCTGGGGAGGTAGTCAGCAGCACCCCGATAGGTGCTAACTCTGCAGGAGCATCAAGGCCTCCCAGCAGCAATATACCAGCTGCTTCTTGCTCGCTCTTCACAGAAAAACAGGATGGCTTTCTACCAGGTGGGAGAAAAAAATGTGTCTTGTTTTCTGCCAGGTCTCACCAAACACTAGTGTCTCTTCAGGCTGTGGAGTGCTCTCAAAGACTTCAGTCTCACAGCAGATTCTGATTTACCTCAGGGGATATTTGTTCCTTAGCATGAGAACAAAAAACAACCCTAATTCTTCACCTCCAGTGTTCTGGTGAAATAAAGTAGCTTAGGTATCCTCTACCTACATCCTTAGCCTGCAGGAAATATCCATAAATAATTTACTGATCCTCCACTAAGAATGGCTCTTGGAATAATAGGATTTTGATTCAATACTTTATCTGGTACTTCATCTGTAGATTTTCAAAGGCTTTACAATAGTAGGGAAAAAATATCTCCGTTATGCATTTGGGTAAATTGAAGGTCAGAGATTAAATATCTTCCTAATGATTGTACAGCATACATCAGTACTAAAATCTGAATAAGACTTTATCGAATCACTTTGTCTTCCCAAGCAAATTATATAACAGTTTTGGATTGACTTTATCAGTGACTTGCATTTTCATATGGAGATGACTGCAAAGACTATCCCATGGCTCACATCCTCCTCCACGTACAGATTTTCCCTTTTTCAAGCTGAAGAAAGCAGCAGCACTGTCTGCACTCTATGCTATGCACCAAGTGGGGGCTTCTTCATGCTTTCTTTCATTGACATTAAAAAAGGCTGTGGACAGGGCAGGCTGTACGACGACTGGAAACGAAAGACGAAAAACAGATGGCTGAGAGAAAGCAAATGTATACAGTCCTCCTTCAGCCCACCTAATCATCTAGACCCTGTACATACATACTCCCTGGTAAAACAAACCTGCTGGATTGAGACTGGGTAAAGGTTAAGAAGTCTTGAGCAACTGGGAGCAAACAGTGAGAGATGGGGCTACAAATGCGCCACAGTACTGGGAACAGCTGTGGAGTCCCTACTACTTTCAAACGTGTAAAACAACAAGTCACAATTGGGATTGTTTTCTTAGAAAAAAATCATGCTTCATTTATGCCATGCACAGCACTTGAGAGATGTGGCTCCATAAAATCCAGTTCTTTGAAAAGTTTCGCATCGAGACCAGGGTTAATGGCCACAAGTCAATAAAACCCTTTATAGAGCAATTTAAACGGATTGGATCCCTCCTTCCCCCACAAGAAAATCCCATCCAGAGGAAACTGTTTAGGAATGAGTTTCCTCTCTACTATTTTATAGAAAAGCAACAATTGTAGCTAGCAGCACTTTATGAGAAGCATTCCATAAATCCAAACCAATTAGCAGAGAAAAGAAGGCAAGCAGCATTTGAGCGTGTATACCCATAAACATCCCTTTAGCACACACTTGGAAACAACAGCAAAATGAAAAGACTCAAAAGGCAGTGGACTATCCTGCTGTTGTCTCACCACCAGAAACCTAGCAGCATGTGTGTTTATTTTCCTTCAGTGCAATGCATGTAAACTATATTACACATGCAAATTCCACATATTAAAAAAACATTTTTTGCTAAGACTGCAAAGTTAAGTCGTCCCTGGCTCTCATCTTGAGAAAAATAAGGGGGGGGGGGTGGGAATGCAGATGCACAGTTTTTCAGGGGAAACGGCAATAGTGAACAAGAGTTTGAGTAAGAAAATTAATAAAGAGAAAGCCTGAGAGAAAACATGAGATGGATTCAGCATGGGACAAAGACGACAACCAAACCTCTTACATTAACAAAAGTAAAATATGCCTGGACAAATTCTGTCAGATTACCTTTGATTTTAAGATTCAGATGTTAGTGTTAACGGGAAGGAGAGATTCTGAAATATTTAAAATTATCTCTAGAAATCACGGACCTGTGCAATATAAGCCAAACTTCAGAAAAAATGCTTTTACTTGTTTTGTCCTAAAACTAACTTTTAGAGTAAGGGTATGTTCTTTTGGGTAACCCCAGGTTGATTGCTTATTTTGCCTCACTGTGCTGCACTGTGACCTCAGGAGTGGCTAATTTATATTGCTATATTTCTTACATGAAATCAATAAAGCTGCTTACATCTCTAAGTTCCAACTAATATTTATGTTAAGCATATGCTCCTCATCTAATGCTGAGCTTCTTGGCCTATCTGCACAATTTATACACAGTAAAAGCTTACAGAAATACCAGGAATTGCTTACATGAGCTTGAAAGATGGGAGATGGAGGTCTTGTCCACAATGATCGAGAAACGGGTGATGACTTGAGAATAAAAGCAAGGAGATAGCGCTCTTGATTGCTTATCCAGTGCCAGGAGAACACTGAATTACAAGGGAGAGAAAAGAATTTTTATACTACTTTTGAACTGCCTTTTCTGAAGCAGCCACTTCACCCCAGGCCTTGTTCGGAACACAGTGGTTTCTTGGTTGTACGCTTTATCACAAGAGGCCACAGCAATGCACAGTGACTATATCAGCTTTGTGCAACCAAAAATTCTTCCCTAAGCAGAAGCCAATTCAACTGCTCAGGTAATAGAGAGATAGACATATAACTCAAAATCTGACTCAGAGAGATAATGTGCCCAGCAGGCTGAAAGAAGATGAGATTCTGCTTTGGAACACCAGACACAACAGGACATTCAGGAGGTGGCATCAGAATC
This sequence comes from Rhea pennata, assembly GCF_028389875.1. Lineage (NCBI taxonomy): Eukaryota > Metazoa > Chordata > Aves > Rheiformes > Rheidae > Rhea > Rhea pennata. The sequence goes on along the minus strand of NC_084667.1, from coordinate 12,207,136 downwards.
CAAGCTCCAAACCCTTAACACATTAGATAACAATGGTAGTAAATACTTTCAAGAGCCATGTACAAACCAGGACTTTTTAGTACCAAAAAAAAGTTGTCGGAGCAGTTTGTTAGTGCAATTCTTCTTATAGTAATGAGTAACAGTCACAGGCAATGACTCCAATAAAAATAAACCATCATTGCACGCACATGTGGCTAGGCTTACTCCCAAAGGAGACATTCAATACTTGCAAAGGAAAGAAATGGAAGGAAAACAAACAAAAGAAGGAGATAGAAATGAAAACCAAGAATCTTTTAAGAATGGAGGAGAAGCAGGGGAGTGGGCAAAAGGAAAGAGGACACTTTCTGAATGTCATGTCCTGCTATACCTCGCTTTTTCAGCTCTTGCCTCTAAAGAGCAATACACGAATGAAGACTTTTTCTGGTTGTGTAATGCCAGGAGCTGGAAATTAGGATTCATGAGCTCTCTTCCTAGCTCTGCCACTGTCTCATTGAGTGATTACATGAAAATCACATGACATTCCCTTGCATTAGTCCAAACTCAGGCATGGAGACAGACATCTGTAGCAACCTCATTATGTTAATTTTCTGCCAGGTAGGCACAGCTCCAGAGGTACCCTGCTTTTCCCTACACAAAGGATCAAACAGTAGCTCTTTATCAGTTTCCCAAACATTCGGTGGGGTCAATTCTTTCCCCCCTCATAAAACCAGAACAAAAGCATGTGTTTTGGTTGTGATGTTGTCCTCTGCCTTCAAATGATTTCTTGCACTTACTGCCTATAAAGAGGAAGCTCTCAGCATACACTCACCTCCGGAGATTAACTACTCATGTTTTCTAGGTCCTGAATGTATTTTATCCAGATAATTGCTGGCAAACAGATGACCAATCTGCAAATTGCTCCGGTCTTTGTGGCATGTAAGTATTAGTCCAACACTGCATTTCCAGTGAGGGAGCTTAGCATAAAATATTTGCTGCCATCTGACACGGTTTTAGCCTCAAGCATTGTAATGAGGAGCTCTGAATATCCCTGGACTCGGTAACTGTAACTTCAATGGAAGGAAACCAGCAAAACCTCAAATGAAAACCAAAGACAATCACAGACAACCAAAATAAAGCTTTCCAAGGTAAACTGCCATGACATGCTCCAGAGGAATGACTGTCCTGAATGCAATAGGCCAAATCTAACAAAACAATTATTTTACTTAGCTGTCCTCTCCTAGATTGTGAACAGAGTCCTGAACTATCTTAGCCAGAATGACTTTTTCCTGCCTGATATATTTAAGGATTCACAATATGAACTGCTCATAGTAAGGGAACTGCTCATAGTATCAGATAAACATTGGGACATTTGAAGTTTTAACTGGAGAAAAAGAATCAAATCCAAAATGTTGATCCAAATTGTGTCGAACTGCAAAAAATCTGGCCTTGCAACTGTACAAAAGTAGGCTGCCTCCAGTATACCTCCACTTCAGCCAGAGAGACTAGGCTACTGGCCTCATCACGCCTTTATAATCCACATGCCAATCCCTTCTGGAGCCCCAGCGTAGGCCCAGCAGTAAGTTTTCCCTGTGTGAACTACAAGGTACGAGGAACCAATCAACTCCCGACTGTTTATGTAACACCAGCCCCTGTGAAATTCTTATTCCCAGAGTCACTTTCTGCCTCTCTGCCAAGTGCCTTATTCCCTACTTGGTAAACTGAATTTTGTCATCTTTTCTGTTTTCCAGTCTCTCCTAATTCTCCCACTGGAGAGTCCTCTAGAGGCCAGGAAACTTCACAAAAGCTTGGCCATGACAATTTCCTATGCTATAATACTTCTGAGGCCCAAAGGCCTGGTAATAGTCCAACTTGAAGGGTAATTCAGGAGAAAAAGCTAGTAGCATTTACCAAGCAGGAAAAAGCACAGACAGACAGCATGTCCTGATTACCACAATGAAATAGTACTTAGAAAAGGGATCTAGGAATGGTGCTGTGGCTGGGTGAAGTTGGGTAACACAAAGACAAACTCCTCGGGTAATGTTCCTGTGTGACAGTCTGTGGCTACTCATCAGACTTACAGCCCACTGTATTGAGAAGGACAGAAAACAAAGTTTATGCAGCTTTTCAGAGCTTTCTATACAGTTCAGTTTGAGTCTGGTTCTAGAAACAAGAAAAGGGCTGAAGGATACAATTCTTATTTACGACACATGGGAGCACTGCTTCATCCCCGGGATCACGCGTCCTGAAGCAGGAAGAGCTCCTAAGGGAGCGACAAGAATGGCATCAGAGCGGTTCTTCCATCAGGCCTGCCAGATTTGCCTGGAAGAGGTGGCAGCAGCTGCGAAAACGGTGGGGAAGCCCAGCAGCCACCCACTTTCTCCTCCACTGAGCCACATGCATAGATGGGGTGCCACTGGCTCCTCCGTCCTTGTGGCTGCAGAGGTGGGGATCCAAACAGCAACCAGCCCCTGTCACAGCACAGAGCAGAGCAGCTGGGTGTAATTCTCAACTACAGTAGAGCAAATAGACATTTTTAAAATATGTAAGTAACCACTGCCATCACAATTTATTGTTTTTATTGTTCTTCAATTCTCTATTAACCTTACTTAGAAGAGTTTCAGAACATACTGCTTATTTTACCTTCTACAGATTAAAAAGGTATCTGCTGCAAGTTCAATTCCTGATCCCTGTTCCTAATATGTCTCAAATCTTTATTCAACTAATCTCATTCCTTCTCACATAGGGCAGCATTTCACTTTCTTTTGGCTTTGCAAAGCTAAAAAAGCTCAACATCACTGTTCACAAATTGAAAGAAAACTAATTCAGTATAAAGGGCATCACAAGGCTGCTCTTCCTATCCCACATTCTTTGTTTTTAGACATCAGTAAAAACAATGTCCCTCATACTTTCTTGATGTGAAGTCACAATCTTAAGTTCCCAGACTTGGGCCAAGAAGAAATGAGATTCAACCAAGTTCCAGACCACAGTATAAATATTTTCACCCACACTGCTGGCTGTAAAAACCTTTTGACATGAAACAAAGCTAGCCACTTTCCAATTTCCTTTTTTTTTTTTTTTTTTTTTTTTTTTTTTTTTTTGTATGTTCACTTTGTTCTGTTCCTAAAAGTTAAGTCCTTGGAGACAACCTCACACAACAACACTGCTGAATTCACATGTGAGAGATAGGAATTTTATCTTATCTGAAGCCTCAGTAGAGGGGCATATATTCCATGGGGCATCACATAATAAAGACAAGAAAAAGGTGATATAGATCTGTGGGCTAATACAAAAGATGCAATGGGTGTACTTTTAGAGTACTGTTATATTTTTATAGAAGATGGGAAAAGGTCATAGGTTTAATTTAATATTTAATTTCAATCTTTCTAAAAGACTCAGATTTTCTGTAGCAAAAACATTACTGGGAGAAATTTTACCAAAGAAGTGGAAAACAATGTGTTAAAAAAAGTTTGATGGCCTTATAAAAGTAATCTGTATTACTGAAGGTACTACAGTTGAGTAACAGAGTACTGGAAAAACTTTTCTCTAATAACCAACAAACGTTTATGGAGACTTGGTTTAGGTTTTCAGTGGTTCACCACCAATTAATACATTTTTCTTCACTGACTTTATAATTTTGTTATGTAAGGTAAGGGCAAACACACTTTACTTCAGTACTTTAGGACCTGAAACTTTAAAACTGCTTTAAAACCCATCAGATCCGGAATGTGCCCCGAAGAAGAATCAGCCGGTCAGTAAGCTCTTCTACGTGGCAGGAGAAACCGAAGCAAGGGTCAGACATCACGGTCATTCTTTTCACAGAACTAATGGGAGTTACATTCACAGCTCATAACCTTCGATATTCTGTTGCATGGCAACTGCATTCTAGAAATTCAGATTGATCTATGCAAGGCACTAAGGATCCTAAATATTTGTACACGTTTGAAAACTAAATTTGTTATGCTCAAAGGACAAAAATGTGGACTTAGCAAAGAAAATGCCCAACTGTAGGATAAAAAATTAGTGAAAAAAAAAATCTTCCTACCTCTTTTTTTCCTGTAATGGCACCCAAAATGCAACTTTTATTTATTACATTTCTTAGAGTGATGATTTTCTTTTCTGTATTTAATAACAATAAATTTAGATGAGTGAGAAACTCCTTGAATTCCTTCATGCTAATATAGAACTCTATTTTCTCATTTAGTCTGCTCAGTTATTTCAAATGAAGACTGAGTTAGCCAATCTAAGATCATCAGTGAAAAGTAAGACAAAATATATGAAGAAAGGAAAACAAAATAGTTTCCTCTTATTTTTAATAAGAGTTGGACTAGATCCAGCAGGAAGCATAAAAAGAAGCTGAGAGGGGATTAAGCGGCTTTCTAATTCCATCTGCAGCTTGAGAGGAATATGGGTAGAGATTTCTGTATTATTATTAGATAAATAAATTCAAGCAGTAAGAGAGACTAACTTCTCTGACATATACTGGAGAACAAACACACAAGTCGGACCAGAAATATTAGCTTGCACAGTAAAATAGTAGTGCTGGCTCAGGCCTGATAAGGTTTTATTAGCTCAGACTCCACGCCAAATCTCCTGGACCGGAGATCGCTCTGTACAAGGCCAATTCAGGTGTCTGCATCCTAAACACCATAGCTTCCCGCTCAGCACTGTTGAACATGTAGATGCCCCAAACTGGATTCTGCAAAGTCATTGCAGACCAGAAAGCAGAGTGTTATCCACGTTTTTCCTTTATTTGGATTTATTGTAAACTTCCCTCACATTATCTGATTTTACAGTAAATCTGCCTTTTATCTTTCAGTCAATTATCTTTGAATATTTCCACTACATGGGCGTTAACATCCTTTCCATTTCTGACTGACCAGCTGTCTTTTACAATCATATCACATTTTTCCATCAGTTACAGCAATCAGTCCAGGGAAAGGTAATATTGTGAAAATTATACATTTCACATCTTCTTGATGCAGAATGAAAGGTAGAAGCAATGAAGAGCTAGTTGGCTAGGACATCAGAGACCACTGAAAACCTCTGATTTAGGGTGCTGTTCCTCTCAGGCAGTGGTATCTCAAAATTGCTTCTATTCCTTAAAGCTGGGCAGCAGCCTGTATTCAGTTTCTAAGCAACAGGAAGGGGTTTTTTTTTTTTTTTTTTTTTTTTTTTTTTTTTTGGTCTGTTTTTAGATCACAGCTAAAGGCACTGATACCAAAGGAACTGCGAACAGTGACCAAAGATCAGAAAGTCTAGGCAAAGCAAAGTCCTCTAGATTAACTGATCACAGCCCAGGTAGGTATACCATTAAGGCTGAGGAGATGAAAATATGCTATTTTCTATGCAGCCCATCTTGAAAATCCACTCACTGGCTATTATTCTCCAGGGCTGTCAATCTAGAAAGTTCAATCACATTAGATTCAAAACAACTAAGCATCAATTCAAGTTCAAAGTATAATATCCTAGACACACAAACTCCTTAAATACTCTCCTTTAATATGTTCAGAGCATTATGAAAGTTGTAATGCTTGAGCATGGGGATCATGTCTGATTTCTGCCTTTTCACAGAGGAAGCAATGCATTTTGCTTCCTCAAGTCAGTATGTCAAAGCTTGCTTTGTTTTAAAAGTTTATCTGAGGTATCTGATTTTTACCAATAATAGCTCAAACTTACTGCTACATCAATAAATATATTCTAGCACAGACCTTACCCAAGAAGGAAGGAAGAGGAAGAAAGTATTACTGAGGCAGGAAATCCTCAAAGCAGAAAAAAAAATAACCTTGCAATTACAAATGAGCATATGTGCACAAAAGGAGGACAAATAAGAAACTTCACTACTACTGTTTTATAGACTCCTTATTCTGACAGGAATACAAGACTGGAAGAGACTTCCTCTATTACTAAATCCTTCTCCTCCTCTTTAAAAGGAGATTTGTTGTTTCTACCTCCCACTGGAAAATTACTACGGTACCACAGTTGTATGTTTGCTCCAAGCCAGAAGGTGTGAGCCTTTCTCAGCTACAAGGCTTTGGCTTCTGGATCAGTGCAACATCCAGACCCTGCCAGTAAGATGAATGCTAATCAACTTTGCTGCAGTAGCCTAAGTCATCACCATCCTGAGCTCTCTGAGTGATCCATCTAATAAACCCACCTACAATGGAACCAGTGAAAGAAAATGTACACTCACACCTCAGGCACTTCTCTTAAAGTCCAACACATCAGCTTAAATTACAGACCAATCTGTGCTAACACATTTCCTCTGCAAGAAAGTGGCAAAGTTGCCTTTGGCTGATTCTGCTACAGGGACAGGAACTTGCAGCAGATGGATGGGCTTGATGCTGGTGATGGGAAGACACATTTGTGTCTGTTTCTTCAGAGCTCTTGGTTGTCTCTCAAAGCAGTATCTCTGTTCCCACGGTAATTCTATTATGCCTTCTTAGCACTTATTTTGAACATGTTCAAACCTTAAACCTTAAACACAAACGTCCAGGCTATATACAATACTGCAGATGAGAACTCCCCAGCATCTTTCTACAACAGTACTTTCCTTTTTTCCTTTGAAAATATCCTGCCTGACCTATTCTAGGATGGCACTCACTCTTCTCATGATTGGATTGCATTGCCCTGTTAATTTAGTTATTCTGTGATCAACTAAAATACTCAAGTGTTATCTTCACTTCCAACTTGTAAGCTCCTTATGTAAAGCAGAAACTCTTGTTTGTAATGTCCAATAGTATTTTATGAATTATGCTACATTATTATCAATTTCACATTCCACTATATTCTTAATACTTAAGTTTATTCAAGTTCTTCATAATGATATTCTGATCTTTTTCTATATTAAGAATGTCTTCAAACTTTAGGTGTACTACATTCCAGGATGGACTTAGTAGAACTTTTCTAAATAATAAACACTTATATGAAATTAGGAATTTTTGTCTGCTTGCTTTTAATTAAAAGGAAAAGAAATTAAAAAAGGATCTGGTAAAAGACAGGGGGCAGGCGGATTTGTGATGGTATTCCAAGGATAAACAACTTTGGTCACTGCCACTCTGATGTTAGGAGTAATGATCCTTCAGATATTGATGACAGAATCTGCCCTAGGTTAATTCCACTCTATTTTCAGGAGAAAGCTCTCACCAAAGTCCAATCAAAATCAGAAAAGCGATTCTACATAAACAGGATGGGAATTTGTGTTCATTCCCTCTCTCCAAATGGGCTTAAGCATACAAACTAAACATTTTTCAGACAGTTCAGACCAGAGCCTGAAAATCAAATCTGGTTCTTTCCCTCTCCCGTATTTTATACTGTTTTAGTGAGCTGTAAATATAATGTTTGTAAAAGGCATTGGATTAACAGCTTCACAGACTGAACTTCTCTGTTTATCTTCAGAACAGATTTTGTTATAAGTAATCTTACTCCTCCTATCCTGACCTCTAAGTGGCTCCCAGTAAAGAACAGGAGACACAGCCCCGATTTCTGAGAATTTTGCTATCTGATTTACACAAAGGTGCACAATTATGCAACTAGACGAAGGCAAAAGGCCACTTTCCCAGTTATAAAAGAGAGAAAACATAAAAATCAAAATAGTAGTGTCACTGTGACTACGTAGGTATCAAGGTAACAATTTTCCCTTCTGTGTTTTCCTTTTTTGGACAGAGGAGAAAAAAATATGGTGTTAATGATACTAGAAATTAAGATGTTGCATTAACCAACATGGAAGATAAGGGCCTGGACAAGCATTTTACTTAACTAAGAATATAAATGGTAGCTCTTCACTTTGTTGTGAAATACATAACAGCATGACTTGAAACCATTTTAACATCTGCAAATAGGAGAGAGGTAGGAATGAAAGGGCTCTTCTGGGCCCTGGGCCTAAGAGACAGAGAAAACACCTATAGAATCATCAGAAACGGGAAAACAAAGAAGTAGAGAGGGTTTTGCAAGAAAGCTCAGAACACAGTCTCAGCTCTGTTAAGCTTACATTAATGGTGAGCATTGACGAAGGAATGCTTACGGCATGCTAAGAAAAGAGATTCAGAAGATTAGAGAAGTCAGTGACATAGAGGACATAGGTGCACATAAAACCAGTGCAGAGGGTGAGTTAATTTAAAGAGAAAACTGGACAAAGAAGCAGGAGAGCCTTCACAACTAGGAACCACGTGCTATGAGGAGGTACAAATACTTCTTAAGTGCCTGAAAAATAGGCAGTAAAGTCTGTGGCTTAGTGGCACATAAATGGTAGTGAACAAATTCCAGTTCTATTGCCAGCTGCAAAGGCTTTACTCTGCCAAGTTATTTACTCATGACTCAGTTTCCTCAGTTATGAGCACCTGGCAGGGGTGCTGCAGAGATCAACCAGCGAATATTTGCACAGTAATTTGAAAACATAGTGTACCATGACAGGGTGAACTCATAACCAGTGCAGGTTGCTGGCAACCGAAGAGGAGAGCTGACTGGCCTGTGAAAAATAACTGAGATGCTGCAGTGCAGTCCCTAGTGGAAAGCACCCTCATCAGTTTATTCCTCTGCTACCAGTCTCAGTAGAAAGACTTGGTATAATTTAATGAATGATTTTATCTCTCTACCTCAGAGATGTTCCTGCTTCTTTGTTTAGGTTGCTTTGCATTACCGATCTCTCGAGTTTGAAGTCTGCACAGCTGCTCCTACCTTTTGTCAATCTGGTGTTAAAATAATCTTCATTAAGAAAAACTGCAAAGCTTATTAAAAAAGAGATGAAGAAAAATATGAACTGTTTAATGGCTTCCTTCTGTTCTTTTCCATTCTGTGAAGAGTCCTTTCATTTCTATATAGATTCTTAGATACCATATTGATTAGCATTGTATAAGCACATGAGTAAATGGGTTCTTGTTCAAGACTGATGGAAATACTTTTCTCTGAATAAAGTGTCCTGTTAACAGGAGAGGGCCATAAATCCAGCCCCATTTAATGCAGACAGGACTACAGTGATGTTTATATTGTATAACCATCCCCCACAAGTCCACCAGGAAGGAACCTTACTGCAAGCAGAGACATGAACAAACACACATGTCAGAAAAGTGGCCCAGCGATATTTTAGCTCTAGATATCAGTTACTGATCCTTTTCCTCTACTTTTTATGGCATCTTTTCATTTGACACTTTTGCTGTTTTAAGCCTGTATCACACTGTGTCGATAATCATCTGTTTATGCTACAATTGCACAGTGTGTCCAGATTCATCCTGTTCACACGCAGCTCACTAAGTTCATGTTGTTGCTTACATTTGTATAGATTTATGAATAAGTAAAGGACTTCTGTCATCAGGGTTATCAGTCTAGAGCCTTTTCAATCAGAAGAAGCTAATAAGCTACTTATTTATGTATTTTAAGGATGCAGTTTATACACATGCATGGAAATTTGAGCACATAACTTTTCATGTTGCCTTGATTGAAAAGATAGAAAGGGTGAGGTAGAAGTCTCTGGAATAGACTGTCCTACAAAAAAAAAATCTTTTTTCTTTTTTTTTAAATGCACGGGTTTGCATAATTCCAATCAGTGCTCCTTCAGTCTTCCTAGATCTGTTCTTTGACACTCAGCAGCCAAAGGAGTGTCCTGCCACATAAAAAGCAAGAAAAATGGACAGTCAGTTGACATGGAAAGTCATTCTACCAATCTTTTGCTAACAGGATCTTTGATTTTGGTAAGAGTCAGAAGATATCTATGTGCACATTAAAGCACATGGGAGAGACTCCTCAGCTAGACACAGTCAAGCTAGTCCAACAAGAGAAGCTGGAGAGCTACATCAGCATGAGGCTAGGTTCAGTCTTCCTAGTTCAGGGCACAGCGGTGAACTAGTGCAGCTGTGCTGCTTTCAGTATCCATTCCAGGACCAATACTGCGCTGGTTGACGTCCTGGTCAGGATGCTGAAAACTTGCCCTGACAATAAATTGAGTCAGTAATTCCAGTAAATAACAAGAGATTATTACTCACTTGCATAATCTCCTAAAGATACCATATGCATCCCACATTAGTAGATCTTCAGTTATAGTTTGTCTAACAGAGGACATTCCCAAAAGACACTGGTCATCACACTCATCCAAAAAGGCCATATATGCTGGAAACATTTCTTATGGAGTACACAGGGAAGTCAAAACAGCCATGTTCATCCACACCACAATATTTATGCCACTTGAAACAGCAGGAGGAAAGAGAGAACACAGAAAATAGCTTGATTCTCAAAGGGGTAAGAACTAAACAGATTAAGAAAAAATATTTCTTCCTTCTATATAGGTTTTAAGCAAGAATGCATTATTTTTTGTGACAAAGTAAGAGTGTTTCTTTTACATAGTTCTACAAAACCTGATAATTTGGTTAAAATAATCTCTTCTGAGGAACTCCAAAAATTGACACATAAAATGGGTTAATCATATTGTAAATCTGCTCAAACTATTCTGTCGCCTATGAATAAATTTGCATTACAGTATGGTGTCATTATTTAAAAGCAGTGTCCTCCACAATGCAGAACCACTAAAATTTAATCTTACCTTAACCCCCTCTACTTTCTTGCAACTAATCTATCTCCATACCATCACTCATCTTCTTTATTTTTCTTTTGTGTGTTTGTGTGTGAAATCTCCGCGTTTCCATAGAACTGATTTTCCATACAATAGCTACATTTTATAACTGGCTTAGAATAGATACACAGCTACGATAGGCAACACTGTTTATCACTTCCATTTTAATTTTGACTTTTAGAAAAATGGAGGTACTATTTGTTTCCCACACACAACTACCTGGAATAGTAACATCTCTTTTTTATCACTGCTTACTGGAGCTCGTTATCCCCTATCATCTGCAGATTTTCTCATACCTCAAGACCTGAAAAATAGGATTGTACTATGTACATAATTTGCCTTTTTGTACTAAGTACATGATTCATGTAGCATACACAGGCAGGTTTTTCTAATACAGACTGAAGCCATTGAATGGCACTTCATTTGTCCTAATAACTCTGATAAAAGCCCACACGTAGAGCTTTATTTTTTTCTTGGTTTGGTCTACTGAAATTTCCTTTTCTGAACTTACCCAAATATAGCTATGCAGAGGGCAGAATGGAAGCAAGACCTTCTGACTCATATCCAAACGTGTGCAACCTTCACGCATCTTCAGTCACCTTCTTTGCCCAAACATTCATTTCAGCGCTCAGTTCTCTACGGGCTTCCACTTGCTCCACCTTGACAAAGATTGAGAGCTAGCTTCTTCTCTATTCCCTCTAAAGCAAGTGAAAAGCTTTCTGTCTAACAATTCTCAATACTACTAGCCAGCCCTATCCTCATCTTTCCAATTTGACTCCAAAGCTATGTTTAAGACTATGGAAAGCATCTTTTTATTTTCATTACTTCTTCTTCTTAATCTTCATTCGCTTCATTAAGTCACTATAACTGTTACAAGTTAATAGAAGAAGGCCCAACTGTTTGTGTTTCATTTGTATTAGGCCTGATTCCCTCTATCTCACAGTGATTTCAGTGTTCTGCCGGGTTACATTTCATTGCCTCTTTTCTTTTCCCAAAAAATATTATTATCTCACCAAAATAATTAGAACTCTTTCTAATATGCAGCTACAATCTTCCATCATGTTTGAACACTAAAAAGTTTGTTCCAAACTGCTGTACTTGCTATCCTACTGATTATTAAGGCAAAATCTAGAAAGTGTTAACCCCACATAGTGCTTACTGTATTTATTCCTCATTCTAGTTGCCTTGTTTGTAATTGCTTTCTTTTCTGTGGTTTATTTTCTTCACTTCCTTCTGACTGACGAAAACCTCACCTCATGTTATCTTTAAAATGAGACCAGGTAGCTCATGATCCAAGAGCTATAGAGTCTATATGACGACTATTTGCAGTGTTGTAAAGGAATAGGTATATCTGGTTTCATTTACATTCTGAAACCATCATAAATGCAACAACTTACATTATTTCTATTTTTAATATATTTCTCAAACATCGGTAGAGTTATAGGCAAACATCTGTGCCATTTGGAAGACTTGCTTCACTAAAATTATAACAAATCCATATCCAAATAAAGAATCATAGCAGTAAGCCTTAGCAAGTCACATACACCTAAACTTCATCCTCACTCTCACCCACTCTCCCAGTCCTTCCCAGGGCTGGAAAGTACCACGGTTGCTTCACAATCACAATTTTGGAATGCTTATTCAGTGCTTATTCATATGATACTAAACAGAGCAGCAGAAAACAGCTGGTCTGTAACCAAGGACACAGCAAAAGTTATGTCTGGCACTGGTCTGCATGAGAGAAGCTCTGTAATCTTCTTCTTCTTTTTTTTTTTTTTTTTAATAATGAGTCACCATAGACTTATGGATTTGAAACACTTTACATGAAGCAGGAAAATTGCTATATAACAACTCACCTGGCAAGGCTGTGAAAGTTCAATGTCACATCTCAATCTTAAAGGCTCTTTTCTTTAAAATATCATAGGAAAACATTAATATTGTTATAAAATAACACTCTATGCTTCTATAGCAGTTTCCATCTGAGAATTTCAGAATGCATTACAGACCTTAACACAATATTGTGAGTCTCACAAATCCTTTGGGAAGTATAAAGTAAAACAGACCCATAGAAGTCACCATACCAGATCTGGCCAGTGTTTCACTTAATCCAGTACCCTGCTTCCAATAGACAAGAATAAAATGGTAAATATAGCATGTCAACTTATTAAACCCTACCATGTTGGCCCCCAAAGACAGCTGAGCACACATGAAAACAGTAATCTTGAAGCCTGCTGACTCCAATTCAGGAAAGAAGGGTAATTATAAGCATAGGGGTAACTGAGGAGTCTTAGTTTCTAGCGCAGCCCAGTTGTTTTTGGCCTGGGCTCAAAGGGCCTGCATGTTTATGTATGGATTTCAGGAGAACAGATGTCAAGGTTAATGACTTAAACAACTGCTTAGGGAAAGCCAAATATCAGTACCATATAGCAAAAAGATAGTGACAAATTCCCTTCACAAACTTGTGTGAAAAGATTACCTTTTCCACTTTCCCCAAGGTCTTATGTCACCGTCCTGCTTTGGAACTCATGCAGCTTCAATCACACCTCAGCAGTTGAAAGACTCCTACTTTGGTCCCCGCTTGTGTGTTTTGATGGTATAATTAATTTAAATGCAGACAGGAACCCCCTCCCTCCCCAGTGGCATTGCTTCTGTCCTGAAGGAAACACAAAACCAGAACGTTGACTTCTAGAAAGGAGCAAAAGAGGGAAGTTCATCTGTTCATTAAGAAACCGGTGGTTGTCCAATTGACAACGCAAACCTAATTGATTTTAGGGCAGGCAGGATTTCATCACTTTGCTGAATTGGCTGCTGTCTTATTAATGCTCACCAGACATATGGAGGGTGGGGTGGAGAAAGGGATAGCTGGCTGAAAAAATACTCACTGGACAAACAAAATGATGGAATGTTCTCCTCAATAAAAGACAAAAATAAACGGCGTAGAAATTGTATGCTTAATTTCCCCAGATTTTCCACATACTCTTTTTGCCACCTGCTGCCCTGGCATTCCCCGGAGTTTCAGGGCTCTGGACTACTGCAGAGTCCCACAACTTTCACAGAATGAAGACTGCGTGACTGAGGACAAGCACATAGCAACCTGGTGGCTTGTGCTGTCCAGAAGATTCTATGTTTCTGGAAAGCTTAATGACTATATGCTCACTTCACATTTGGAAGAGTCCCACCCTCAGCCCTCGTGGCCCAGTGCTGATTCCTCAGCATACAGGGAGCGATTTCCCAGTGAGGACTAGCACACGGGCCTCATTACCAGGGAAGTCCACAGTAATGAAAGATCCCTCAGCCTGTCACAACCGCACCCTGGCTGCTCAGGGAAAGAGGGATGGAAAGCAGAGCCAGGAAGACCTTCTTTGGGAGGTCAAGTGCCTGAAGAAGGAATTTTCTTGGTTTTGAAAGAAAGAATTGCACTTAACGTGCAAGTCAGAACAAAACATAGCTTCTTCTCTGAGTGTTGATTCTGCAGGGTTATGAGGTATAAAAAGCAGAGAAAATTTGATTTTGCACTACTTTTCACCCCAAATAAAACAATTCTCAGGAGGCAAACATCATTCTCCAGAACAACCATGTGACTTCAGTAACTACCTGGAGCAGAATTTCTTTTCAAAATCAAGGCAGGATAATTTTAACTACACAGATAATCACAGACATTTTAATTACAGTAATATAAGAATTTGTGAAAGTCATTGGTGATTTAAGAATTTCTGGACCTCCAAGCTAGGTTTTCTTAAAAAGTGCTGATTTTCAAAGGTTTGATATCCAATACTTCCTGACAGAGTCACCTTAAGATGACTGAAATGTCATCCTCAGAAATGAGGTACCTTTAATCACAATTGACTTCTGAAATTATAAAAGAAGATATTTGTATAAAATTATAGTAATTTAATCAATATAATACTGCTACAAGTGTGGTAATTCTAGAGGTCTTATTCTACTGGAAACCACATGTCCAGCTGAAAGATTTGTATGAATTAGAGAAGAGAAGAGAAGAGAAGAGAAGAGAAGAGAAGAGAAGAGAAGAGAAGAGAAGAGAGAAAGGAGACAGATATCAGTAACAGGAAAGTATTTACAGAATATCATCTACATAGCCTATTTTTTCATGGACATCATAGATAGTATAACTACTATTTATATCACACTTCTGTTTTAAATTACTTTGATTTTTATAATATATATTAAAGTTTATTTTAAGGTTGTTTTTCCTGACTACAGATTTGGTTTTTCTATTTAACTAAAATAGACTATGGCATCACATGCAAGCAAGGTGATGTACCTAACAAACTGAGTTGGAAGACTGATTAAAACTCTGTTTTTGTTACATATGATTTACACATGATTAAGACATGATGTTATAACTTCTTTATTATTATTATTATTAAGGAATGTAAAGGCTGAAAAAACACTTTATACCCTTGTGACCTACTAATTCTCAGACAAAATCAGGGAAAACTAGACTTGATATCAGAATATTCTTTAGGGAAACTGCTCCCTCTTTCCACCAACACAGGAATGTTCTTAATCCTTTTTAGTTGACTTGTGTATCAAAAAGTAGCATATAGCCCAGTTTCTGCCCTTCTCCCTTTTGCCAAATCCACCTCCCACGTACATCCAAAGTGATCCAGAAAATTTGTGGACAACTTTGCATTTTGCACACATATGTAGAAAGGCAGCACTCTTTACAGTCCAGATCAAGAAGTAGAACAGGGAGAACTTAAAAGAGCAGCAAAAGTGAGAGTGTGCTTCTATTTGAACGTGCTCTCTTGTTCAATGCAAGTCAAGAAAATCCTTTTTCTAACTACTTTTGACACACACAATCTGTTATCTGAGAATCCGGAGGAATACTTCTGCTTCACAATATACACTACACTCAGAATATAAGTGCCATGGGTATAATTTTACTTCTAATGAGCAAAATAAACCAGAATGGCTTCCTCTGCTCTGGCTCTAAGGTCTCTACAACCTTCTGAGAAACCTTGCTGTGCATCAGAAAAGCTAGGAGCTCTGTTGTGAAGGCATGTGGGTAGTAAAGCTGAGGAGTAAGATGGTGCAAGTTTTGCAACGTAATTTTTCTGACAGCACTCTACTTTAAGGGGCAGAAAAACAGTAACATTAATATTGAGGGTCAGAGCTTTTGGAAAGAGTTACATCAATACAAAAACAAAATAGACAAAGCCAAAAGAGTTTATAACCACAGATATCCCAAGAGACAAATGAAATCATGGGTTATGATGCTTTCAAAAACAAAAAAAGTTCTTTTCTTCAATCAAAACTCAAATATCCTGCCTCCTAATTTTTCACGATATTTTTTAAATTAAGAGGTGAGGATTGCAGGCAAAAATGCTACTAATTTCATCTAAAACATAGAGCCGCTCAGTGAAAAGGGTAAGCTCTCTCCTTCTTGCAGACACACTTCTGTAAAATTGTTACCATATTTACTGTTCAATGTCAAGCTTGCTGATGCAGGCACTTGCAAACAGCAGCTGCAGGAGACAGAGTGCTCCCTGTCCTAACAGTCATAGCAGAAATTTGGCACAGAAGTGTGGAAAAGATGACAGCAAAACAACCATGCCACAGAAAAGACTAGCCTCCCCCTCCTGCCCCTGAGATCAGTGAGCAGAAAAGCACTTTAAGGATTACCTGCATCTCCTTAGCATGAAATGCACCAAAAGCTCAAGAAAGTTGTGTCATCATGCCAATACATACCAGGTTCCCTTGCTCAGAGGAGCCCATAATGACACAAGGAGCCAAAACACGTAAGGATTGGCCATCCCTGAAAAGCAGAAGATGCTGACTGCCCCCCAACTTGAATAAGCAACTGGCCTGCAAGCTCCAGCCTTCTCAACACACACCACATAACCAGAACGCTTAAAGGACACAGCCCATCTGACAGAGTACTCTTTGTGCAGCTTAATTAAAATTCTGTTTGCTGTTAACTTCTCACCTGTCTTGTCGGCAAGTCGTGATATTGTAGTATGAGCCTGGTGTTGACACTGTGACTCCAGGTATTGCCAAGTGCTGCTGTCACACTACCAGATTCTCTCTTCCCACCTCCAGAGGCTCCTGAGGGTAGAAATAAAAGAAATCATGTCAGGGCTGCACCATAGACACGGGTTTGGCAGGGAACTTCTCATCAGTCATCTCGGATCATTCCTTACACCAGGTCATCATAGTTTGTATTTAATGAATGACACAACTGCATGAATTTCCTACCTTCCTGATTTACCTATATAATTATAGTGTGAGTCCTTCTCTGTCTCACTCTGATACACGGTTAAAATGCCAAGGATGAAAGATGTGCTACAAAGAAATACGTACCTTTTTGGAGAGATCAATGTATTTTCCTACATATCTGGAGGTGCACACCATACATGGGGAATGCTTCTCTTGCCCTTTTTAAACATACTCCTTCCATATAAATCAGCCTTCTGTGGGCCAAGGAATGGGAAGTACACCAGCAGATAGAGAGTGTTTAAAGAAATAATGAGAAAGGAAGTTACAGGAGCACAGTATGGTGCCATGATGCCATGATCTGAAAATTAAAATGCTGTTTCATGCAAGCCGACATCTCACACATTTTCCAAAATTTCTGAAGGGATAAAAACAGCCTTTTATGTATAAATACCAGCTTAGTGTCTTCTCAGTCATATGAACTTTATATAACCCTGATGGAAAACGCTCTGATCAGCAATGATAACATAAGAAGAGGTGTTTCCAGTAACACAGCATGATCAAGCTTGCTAAGCTGCTGTTTCACTTGATTTCTCTAGCAGCAGCACACACACACACATATATATACATATATATATATGTGTGCATGTATGACATATATGTGTATACATACAGACAGACAGGTGGAAGCTCAAGATCTTCATCTTTGCTTATACAACAAGTCCTGTGTAAGATGGACAGGCAGATGGTGAGTTGTTTTATTCCAAGAAACTCTTTAAGAACAGAGTAAGTCAGACAAATCAAAGAAATTTAGAAACAAAACCCAAACTGATCATGTGTAAGTTGAAAACTGAACTGTTTCAGACAGACAGTCCAAAATGTTAAAAAGCTATGAGAGTTGGCCTGAAATTGAATGACAGAAAGCTAAACTGAAAGTCAGGAAACTTCCTGTCATCTACCAGGCAACAGAATTGCTTCCCCAGGACAGTCATGAAATTCCTGTCAACTGAGTCAATTAAAATTGGATTTGACAAGATCCTGAAATAATACACTGGGAAAGAATACTAAAGAGGATAAAAGTAGATTACAATGAATGATAGCTCTTTCATTCTTTAACTTCTACCCTCTCATAAGCAAGCAGTCAAGACCTCCTTTGGAAAAGAGCAGCCAGCCACAGAACTGAAAGAACTATTTCACCTTGCTATGAGAAAGCTGATGTTTCAAGCCAACACAGGCTGGAAAAGATAAAAGGGTATCGCACTTACTCTGAAATACAAATTTCAGAGCATTCTTATATTTCTGACAAAAGGATCAGTGGTGCAACAGTTAATACTGATGCTTAAATTGTTAAGTACCACATTGTGGAAGCAATACCATACTTAGATGGCAAACTCATCTCATGCCTCAGCACAGCTATGGGGGGATGCAGGTTTATAGCCCTTCATTTGCAAGTTAGCGAGTTTTTTTTTTTTAATAACTGTTCAGAGGAGAAACAGTGATAAGGAAATTGTATTAGACTGCAAGAAACAAAGGAGAGCAGCAAACTTGAGAGAAGGGCCTGGAAATCATTCTGGTGCGCTAAAGGACTCGTGTGAAGACCCTGAAAAACCCCACCAAGTAATGTAATGCTCTCCTGATATCTACTGGATTTAGATGAAGTCTTTCATCGTAAAAGAAATTTATGAAGTATTTGGTTCAAGCTAACAGTTTAATAGGAGTCTTGTCTCAGTACTTGTCCGGATTAATTCTCACATCATGGCAACTCACCGTGATCTGCACAATACCCACTTTTCATGAACAGAATCTGTTCTAGGTTGAAGATAGTCTGCAACTGTGCTAAACAGCAAGGGCAGTTCTTTTCTTTGCTCAAAATGGAGGGATTAACATGTTGATACACATCAAACTTCCACCTGGATAACAAACTCCAGAAGCTGCAAACTGCAAGTTCCAGTATCAGGAATCCCATTCTGTTAACTAGTCTAACCAACCCGTACTGGGAATGCAGATGTGCTGACAACAACAGTTCTTTTCATCTGCCTTTGCAATTTAGCTTGCCACTTAGGGGAGAGATTGAGTTCAAGTGTTTCAAGTGTTAAAGCAGGGTGCTGGGAAGTCTGTACTTCATTCCCTGTTCTGTCACGTCCCTTACAATGACTTAAAACAAGTTACTTAAGTTCATTACATTCATTCTGGAAAAAGCTTACATGACCAAAGTAAAATGTTATTACTGTACAAACAGGCTGAGAGAGAATAACAGAAAGAGAAGCAGCTTATAAGTTTTGTGATCTTTGCTTCGTCATATGGAATAAACTCAAAGTTTCTCCCGTAGTCTATGCTGTCCTTTTTCCCACCTGCTAGAAACGGGTAGGAATCATGGAATTCAAGTGAGGCAGCTAAATGTGAGTTCTGGTGTGTGTGGAAGCGTTCACCTTGTAAGTTATATAGCCGCATTCATAATGGCAGTGGGAAGGCACCACTCCACACCACTTGGAAATGATTCGTCCACCAGTTTGGGGCCCTCTGACTACAGGCAAAAGCCCTGACATTTCGAAAGCAGCTTAGTGTTGACTTACAACAGCTGCAAAATTCATATCCAAACTTCCCTAAAACTCTCTTTCTCTGCTATTAGCTAACAGAGAGAGTAAGATTGTGCTGTTGCAATGCTCAGTGGGGCATTTAAGCGGTTAAATGTCTAGAGTCTGGTGATAAAAATGACATATCACTCCATAATAATTCCTAATTCTGCATTCCTTGCAGGCCTAAAACCTGTACCAAAGTGAACAGAAGCACTAGCGGCATAAGGCTTGTGGCAAAACATGCAAGCTAATTGCTGGAGATTTATTTTATTTTATTATAAAGGAGAAAGCCTACTGTACCATTCTGTGTCAGCCCGTCTGAAGAGGGCTGTTTGTGTGACCCACTTTCAGGCAAATCCTCTTCTATGAAGTTATTCAAATTTATGACTGTGGTGCAAAGTGGTTAGTAAGCCTGGAGCAAATTTGCAATGAAGACGTTTTACAGGGTAGAAAGGAATGCCTCACAGGAAAGGTTTCCATTTTATAAGGGATCCTCCTGCAATCTGATGCGTTAGGCAGACAGAGAAGTAAAGTAACTGGAACTGAAACGAACTAAGAGGGAAGGAGCACCAGCTTTGCAGAGAAGTTCAAGGACAGTGACAGCACGTGCTTCATTCCTTCTCCTCGCTCCAAACACAAAAAGATAGTAAATGTCTCAGGGGAAGAAAAGAGGAAGAAGGGAGGATACGTTAAAATGGATTTATGTTCAAATATGCCCTTTAAAAAAAAACAAACTAGCTCTTCTGTTATTTCAAATCCTACTTAGTTATTAGTTGAACTGGACAAAGGAAGGGGATAAATAGTACTGTTCAAAGCAGAGCAGTATTCTTCTGCATGCTCTGCCTCCTTCTTCCCATCTTCAGATTTGGGCATGGGCAAACTAGGAGCACAGGGAACAGGAGGAGGAAGAAACAGGGCTGACAGACAGATAGAGCAAAGGTGATGGACCCCAGTTTGTGCATGGATGTTGGAGGGGGCGTCAGTATGTGGAAAATGTGATGAAAGCAGAGGCACAGGGATGGGATCCTCATGGGGGGAGGTGAAGGCGCATGCTAGAAGTGCACGCGCTCCCAGTTCTAAACATGAAAATCTGAAGGTCAGAAGAAGGAGGCAAAACATGCAGAAAAATATCGCTCTGTTTTGAACAGTACTATTTATCCCATTCCTTTATCCAGTTCACTAATAACAAAGTACGATTTGAAATAACAGAAAAGCAAATTTGGGGTTTTTTAAGGGCATATTTGAACGTAAATCCATTTTAACATATCCTCCCTTCTTCCTCTTTTCTTCCCCTGAGACATTTACTATCTTTTTGTGTTTGGAGCAAGGAGAAAACCTCTAAACAACCCGTTGCCTTATTTATGACCCGGTGATTTTAATTCATTTGAACATCCTTTCCTTCCCCACACAAAGAGAATGAGCACTAAATTGATCATCAAAGGGCGCCTGCTGCCACGCAGGCAGGCTGAAGACCTGCTTCTCCTCGAAACCTGGGCTCTGCAGGGCAACAGTGGAGACCCTAGTAGAGCCCGTAGCTGTTGTGAAACACAGGCAGAAAGAAGGAACTGGCTGTTTCACTCTCGTTGAACAGCTGTCACAAGTGAAAATAAAGCTTCCTGTGGGCAAACTCCAAGTAAACGACTCTCTGCAACCAGGGGAAAAATAAATCAAGGAAGAAAGGGTGGTTCTTCAGCCGAGGTCTACAGCACTGCTGCTAAACACAAGGCACGCACAGGGCTCCTCTGCCCCGAAAAGAGGTGGCTGTGGAAGCAGCCGACAACACTTTGCCCTACTCATGCACAAGGCCCATTACACCTTTGATTTGTTTCCCCAGTCAGTGCAATTAAAATGAGCACTCCACAGGTAACCTTCCTTATATTAGCAGGATGGGGAAAGTGGCTTTATTCCACCACCCCTTTCCAGTGGAGGCAGCAGTAGGATTAAAGCCGTTCAGCTCCATACTGAGTTTATTCCATTACATTTGGCCCCAGAGAATTATAAGTACAGACATGGTCTTAAAGACTTTCTCTCCTTCTCCGCAGAAGGAGGTGCCATATTTGCCTTAAACATTACTCCCTCAGGTAACCAAGCCTCAACTGCTGCAAGTGTGATTGAGGAGGACTTTATATTCATAAAGAAACTTCTGATTCATTAGTGTCTCATCCTGTGTAAATGCGAGTAACTAGATACAGTGTCCTGAATCAAATACGCTAAGCTTCATAAAACATTCTTAAAAGCAAAGAGTCCTTGCAGGTAGGATGTGATTATATTCTTGATTTAAAAAAAGAAATCTGTTCCTTGTTGGTATAATTGCACAGAGCACTGAGTTCCTCCCTTTCCACATTTTCATATAGTTTTTTGTCTTTCTAGATAAGAGCGTGCTGGCCTGACAGGTTCATCCCCACCACTGGGCCCCTTTGCAATCTCCATCAATTCAGCAAGTCAAAAGTCTTTCAAATGTAAAAAGGGATTGATGCACAACATCACAGTGAAATAGCAAGAGAAGCTACTAGTCCCCAAATCTTTCAAATCTTAGCAACATCTAATCATCTTGAAAACAGTGTATTTATCAAAAAGGAGGAAAAAAATCCCTCCAAAAGTACAGAGAAAATATTTATAAACAATTAGGCTGGTGAGCTCAACAAAAATACTACACCATGCAGTAAGGAGGAAAGTACTTTTCCCTCTTGCTCTCAGGCTATGTAGTTTTCTTACACGGGAGTTCTGGTTCACTGGTAGAGCACATAAAAACCACTGCTTTTCACCTGCATTGCGCTCAGTGCAAATTTTTGGCACAGATCTCTAACAATGACACCAAAAAAAAAAAAAAAAAAAAGCAAACCCCAATCTATTTTTCCATCTTCACCTACTCAGAAAGTACAAGCCTAAATATAACTAATAGTGGAAAACCCCATCACAGTAAAAATCAACCCACAGGACACGCATCTATGAAGTAACTAACCACAGTACCCTTCAACTCCTGCTCACCCTCTTCCGACATTTCCAGCCCTTCTGTACAGCATGTTCTTCAGCCTACAGATAATTCTGATTTTCTTACCATACAGTGATGGCAGTTTCATTCTCTGTACTAGGCAGTCAAGGTACATCCCAAACTCCTTCTGTCATGTACTCTCTACCCTTGGCAGAAAACTAAGAGACACTGAGCGAGGATGACAAAAACGAAGTTCTTTAAAAGAAAGTCATGGCCCTAGCAGTAGACAGCTACTCAGACCACCATTCAGTATTGCCTGCCTAGGACAAAGCATAGGCCAGATCATCATAAAGCATCTCTACATACCTAAGTAATCACCAAACACAAATTACTTATTTATATGAACTGACACTAAAGCAAATGATGTTCCCCATTCCAACTGTACAGTTCTATTTCAGTTAATGTTTTATGCAGGCATGTCACCAGCAGAGATCAGTTCAGTTTAGGAGAAAAAAAAACTCGCTTGCTAGACTACAGTATTTCCTTCATACAGTCTTTTATTACTTAGGCCATGTGGCAGGAAAACCAACGGTTGCTGCAAGAAATCAAGCTTGGCCAGAAAAGCAGTTGTGTAAAAACTGTAACTTCTAAAAGGTTTACTCTCCTTGCTTTATTAACAGTGGGAATCTGACAAGTTTACTCCCAAATATCCCCTCATTATGAATCTGTGTAAAAACAAATTATTCCACATTACTTCAAGTTTTAATTAAAAAAAAAGTAAAAATATCGTATCTGGAAACTGAAATTGTTTAGTTATTGATGGTGAGTAATTTGGTTTTCCTTTTTCCTTTACAGTATAGTCACCAGTACACACTTAGCAAACAACACAATTCAGTATAACCCCGTATTTTCAGTTAAAAATTAGTTTCAATGAAAAGGTTTTGAGCAACCCTAGTTAAGAGGTATGCTACTCCTGCAGAAATAATGCCTAATGGAGATTACACTGAAGAGACTATTCTGATTCATTCATCATCAAGAGACAGAAAATTGCCACTTAGACTCCAGCTGCGAAGTTCTTACGGAGAGAAAGCAGTGTATGTGACAGAACGAACCCACTTCTAACTCTGGACATCACAGCTTATCTGCCTCATATTCCCCAAATAGGCGAGTTTTCACACTTTTTTTGTTTATCATTGTATTTCCGCACATCTGGGTTCACATCCTGGACAATTGTTACAGTGTTCATCTATTACACCCAGAGTAAGGTCCTTTCTGCAAGCTTTTTACAGCCATTCATTAATTATAGTGTGACCACTACCCGGAGTTCTCGACTGCAATATGCAAAACACCGTGTACACTCCGAACAACAACTATTAACCTGACCCAAAGGCCCTCTTCTCCTGAGAACCGTGTTTTAAGTCTTTTACCTTCTGCTGATTTCTCCCCACCCACAAGGAATCTTCCATAAGGGAAGAGGGGAAACTGATCAAAATAAGGACAGATCTGCAAAACCGGTTATAAATAAGGTTTATCAGTATTCTCCATGAAACATTAAAAGCTTTTTCAAATGAACAGTGTTAACCATTATTCTATCCTGAAAAATCAGCCAGGACTTCTATCCAGGTGAAGACCTAGGAAGGGTCCTCCGAAGAACTGAACAGATAATTTTTTTCTTTTTAATCTCATACTTGGTGCTGATCAGCACACCCACTCTTATCAGTATGTTTTGCATTAGAGGATCTCATTCCCCAGCACTGGTGGAATCATGTTGATTCTGTTTTATTTTGAGAGTTATCAGAGAGACAAGCACATACATAGTAGTACTCAGACTCCTGTCTGCTGACCTAAAAAAGAAATAGACATTAAGAAATGAGAAAATCCAGCTGGTCTGATTTCTTGCCAGACAATCTACCAGCCATGAACAAAATGGTCACGTCTCAGGAGATTTGTGGAGGTGGGAAGACAGCTGGTGGTTTACAGCACCTGAAACAGGGCCCAAATCAGGGAATTGTGGAGTCGAGATCCTTGGGAACTGATACTTTCTTTTTACCAGCATAAATCTTTTGCTCCTGTGGTCTGGCAATAAACCCTAAACTGAGCAGTTTCCAGCACTCTAGTGTTCCTGCATTTCTAATGGAAGTGACTGTAATCACGGGTGCTTCAGTGGGAGGGATGAGGAAGACCAAGCACAAGACAGTGATTTTCCTTCCAGTAACCAAGGATAAACTCTTCATCCTAAAGCTCACTTTCCTTCCTTTTCTAATGGCAGATTTTGAGAAATTCTTTTTCTAAAATCCAAAATTGTGCAAATTTATTCTCTTCTCAGAACCCACCGCTGTGCCCCACACTGCTCACCACTAAAACCTAAACTAACTTATTCCCTCTTACCCCTCCTATGCAGTCATTTCTTCCTGTCTCTCCAAGACTAGGAAATAAAATCCCAAAGCACTGACCTAAAGCAAAAAGAACAGAGATGGAATTCTGCCTTGCCTGCACATATAAAGGATGCATAGGTTGAAAAACAAAGCTTGCCCAGTCATGGCATCTGGTACTGCTAGGGTCCTGTGAACCAGAAAATGCTTTTAATTAGCACCTCACCAATCATGCTACAAGTTATTGCTGTATTTTTTTCATTAAGGTCCTTCAGGGAATTAAACAGATCATGATATTAATCAGAATGCATGTAGGAGGGAGGAGGCAGAGTGCTAGAATTACATGTGTGTAGGTCCCATAAGGCTTGAATAAAGAAGTGAAATTTAGTATCGTGCTGTCAAAGCAACTGAAGCCTTGCGTGCTGCAAGCCTCGGCCCTCTGACCTACACAGCCTCAGCATTATAGTATCTGATTTTCCCAGGATGGCTAATCTCAGCTGCTAACCTTCATCAGTCTCTGCTAGTGTTTACCCATCATCTGGATTTGCCACTTCCGAACTTTCGAGGCTAGAACCAAATGAGCCAGCTGTTACACTCCTCCCTGACAAGGACGAAAAAACACAGCAGTCTGCAGTCTGGAAGGCTAAATGGCTATCATCCCAGAAAGGCAGAACAAACCCCATACATCTGCGGGGACGAGAGGGAGGCGTAATCTGGAAACTGCAGCAAGTTTCAGAGTGCAGCTCGCTGCTCCGTGGCCGTGTTTGGATGCTGTGGTCTGAGACACACTATATTCCCATATTCTATAATTTCTCATGAAATACGTTCTGGTAAAGAAACAACGTCTTGGCAGCTTAGCTCTCTTACCACAGAAGTGACACAGTGCAGACAAAATCAGCAGTAGCGCAGGCGAGGTAGGAGCCAGTCTGCAAATGAACCTTAAATTACATTTGAGAGTCAGGGCAGGGAAGGGTGAAAGGAGGCGCAGAGGAGAGAGTCAAGTTTCTATCGCACATTGAGTTCTCCATCAAAGTGGCCAATAAAAGGACCAATTAGTGCTAACATACCGAGGGTGTTTCTGACATGGCTGTCCGTTTCCTGGGGAGTAGGCTGATGGTATGTCTACAAGCAGATGGGAAAGGACAGTAGATGTATGCAAGTTAGTTTCAAACGAGCACTAAGCTCTGCCTGAGCAAATATGCCCCGTTAAGAAGCCACAGAGAACTCTGCTGCTGCAGCCAGCTCACTGCTAGTTCTCGCATTAGCTCAACTAACGCTAGCACTAGCATTGCCTTTCAGCCCACGCTGCAGTGAACCTTTCCTCAATTTACACAGCATAGGCTAAAAATCATTAACAAATAACATTTTTCGATCACAGTCTAGTTTCCTGGTTTCAAACTGGTGAATTAAGTTATCCATCCTTTTCATTCCTAACTACAAGAGTATTTCTATACTAGTCCTCTTTCAAAACTATTTTCAAATCTCAGTGAGTGACTATTTTTTGATACAGAGGTTTGAAAAACTAAAGTATTATGACTTGGGAGTGGTACTGGCAACAAGGGCTATGTTTAACAGGCAGTCTTAAATTTTGCTTGCAAGTTGAGATGTTTTGTGTGAAAACTACACAAACTGTTTTAATTTGCATTATGACCTTAGTCATTTCTTTGAAAACTTAGCCCTCAGTGTTCTTCACACTGTTCACATAGCTAACAGTTACAGCAATTCCCTCTAGGTATAAATAAAAACAACAACCATAGAATTGTAATGTTTGGATCACGAGCCAAAGTTTTCAAAAATAAATTCCAGGATGAAACAATTTTCTTTCAGCCTGCGACATGGAAACAGAGGTCAGCCAAACATTTTGGGGCTAGAAATGACTGTTTGCAAGTTACAGTTGTTCGCATCTGGAGTACAGATTTGGCAAAACTCTTAATACTACCCATCACAAAAACTAAACTGAAAGAATGTTTTGGATGCCTGATTAGGAACACAAAAGTTAGGAAACATTAAATGTAAAACGGCGTGTGTGACTTTATCTCACAAATGCAGAATGAGGGACTTAATTATTGCGCACGAACAGTAACATCACTGTTAACTGTGGCATTCCTTAACGCGTGAGTATTTAACCACAAGTCCGTAATTTCCAACATAGCTCTTATTTGCCGCATCCAGGTCTCAGCGCAGAGCGGCCGGTAAAGCAAACCGAAGGCCGAGACCGCGGCGCATCCGCTCTGCTTCTGCTTTCCTGGCCCGGCCCAGGGGACGTTCGACACGTGAACCTAGCAGACACTGCCAAGGGCTTCAAGTACCTTCAGGACATGTGCTAACACTGCCCTTTCACGGCTGTAATTGCACAGCAGATTTACTCATATATAAAATGCCTTTCCTCTCAATATAAGATAAATGACAAAATATTTTAATACCTGCACACACCACAGCGGCTCACTGTTCAGAAATGACTCATTTGCAAAGCTGAAATTGCATGTATGTGTATGTACGTATACACAGAGCATATAACATGGAAGACGTTAAATGGACAAGGACTAAAGGGGTCTGGATTCACCGTCTGCCTCTGACACAGACTTTCCAGGAGATTCTGAGCAAGTCGATTAATCTCTGTGTCACTGTTCCCCCGTCCTGGGCCTGAGGCAGTATATTCTTTTTTCCTCATCTCATTCTCAAAAAGGAATGACTCACTTTATCTCAAACTAACTAAATAAATTCAACTTTGGACAACAACCAAGACTGGAAAATTTCATCCTGATAAGCTTCTCTGACTGAACACAGAGGCTTAGAATGGAAACATTTATACATTCTTAACTATAGAGGTTCCTTCCGTTCCTGCTATAATGTAAAATATTACAAGATGTGCCAAGTTTTCGCTGTAGTCTGCATCAGGCACCAACAGGACACAGAAGTGCTCTATGGAGAATAATGCATAAATCCAAAATGATCTTCTGACTGCAGAGACTCCTCTCTCCTGAGATGTATTACATTTTTTAAAAAGTCAGTGAAAAATAAAAAATTGCAAAATACCACTTTTAATCCTTGGACTACAAAATGGTTGAATCCCCTAGAGGCTAGCAAGGGCCAGAAACAAGGTTCCCCCCCACACACCCACCCGTTTTCCCAGATAGAAAGTGGGGGGAGGAAAAGCAAGGGGAAGGGGAGAGAGCAAAGAGTGGTTGGTTTCAAATAGCAACATTGTCCAAAAGGGTGAAAGGGAACAGATGGCCGTGGAGAATGCAGCCTCAAAGCTCTAAAGAAAAGGGCTATTTTGACAGATCTTGCTGTTTCCTATTCAAGCATGAACACTCTGGCATGGAGAGTTAAGACGATACAAGGAACAACCTCTGTTCCCAGCAACTGACTATGGGCAACTGGCCTCTGAAGCTCTCTGAGAAAAACAACATGAGACAGACAGACAAACAGATATGGCAGCAAGCCCAGATCTCAGCCACCAGGAAAGGGGGGGAAAGAAAGGGAGGGGGCTCAGAAAGGCTAGAAACAGCTGCCTTTTCCTGGCTCCAGTGCAGAGCATTAGAAAGAGCCTGTCCAGCCTTTCTCATCTTCCTTTTCAGTGCAACTTCTTGAAGGGGTCACCCTCAAGCTGTTGGTCTTTGCCCTGAGGGGAGGTGAAAAAGAGGACAGATCAGAACTTGTCTAGCTCAATGAAACCTGTTTCCTTTAATCACAAAAGGCCTCCCTCCAGCTAAGAGGAACTTTCAATGTTTTTTTTTTAAAAAAACATAATTAATTCTAGATTTTTGCATGCTAAAAGGTTGAGAAACTTAAAGTTGTGGCTCCCACAGTATGTGTAATTTGTTTGCATAATACGCAGCAGCGAGCCATTATATATGAGGGCAGGGAGAATTGTACTCGCTGTGGGAAACACAGCTAATATATGTCCTGACTTTTCTATCATTCTTAATCAAGAGAATACATCAACAGTTGTTTTATTCACTGATTCTGTGCATGTAGTATCAGATACAGATTTTGGTTTTCAAGGTCAGCTTCACATCCATACATAAAATTTAGAGTCACCTAAGCCATCAGTTTTAACCTGACTTCACTATTTCCAAAGTCTAAAATGAGAAGGTAAATCTGAGTTGCCTTCTAATTCATATAACATCTTCATTTTTTAAAGCAGACTATGAGACTGTTTCCCAGCCTACACTTGCCTATAGGCAAAAACACGGAGCAATTCTGTTGCATTTTAACCTGGACCACAGCAATGGTCATTCCACATGATGCTTGGAGTGAGGAAAAAAAGAGGGCAACCAGTAGAAATATTAACTAACATCTTCACAGTTCTTCCCCGAGGCAGGGAAGTAGCTAGCATCCTGATCTTAATATCCTCCTCTTTAAAAATCATTGAAGGAAGGAGATGATAAAGAACGGTGGGTCCTCACATGCCAGAACTCAGAATGAAGGAATGCAAATGCTACATACTGATGCTATCGGTGCCTTTGTTCCCTCAGCTGTGAAACAGCGTTCGTAATGCTTAGTCAGTAAAGGGTAAACATGTAGAAAAACAGACACCAGCAGCAAATCACCTCAAAATCCCCAGGCTTTAAGGGAATTCAAATCGTTATTAAAATCTTGATTTTCTACAACATGCAAATTGGTTTTTGTTGTTGTTGTTGTTGCAAAGGATAGTCAATATAGTCATTATTAATTGTAATGGCTAATTTGTAACATTTGTAACTAAATAGATATGATCTGGCTATTAGAAGCAGTCCAACAATAAATGAAATACCTTATTTAGGCTAAATCAGATAAAATCCATTTCTTTCTTTCCTTCTTAATTGTGAGCTTCCTGAGAATGAAAAACTGCTTCAGGCTGTACTTATTACGGGAATCTCAAATGTGGATTATTGGGTACGTATTAATGAGCATTTAACCTGTTGATTTGCCTTTCTTCCCTACATTTCCTTGAGTAATGTAAACCTTGTATAATTATCCAGCAGTTTTCATTCCACTTTACGTTTATTGTACGCGTCCTTCTGTTCTCTGGTGCTGTCAGTGTAATGAACAGTGTTCACAAATTGACTCCGTCTTTCACACTTCAGGACAGGTGGTTCCCCAGGATATTCCCACACATTCCAAATATTTCTAAGTGTTCTACATCTGTTGTCTAAAACATTTTTAGTTCTCTGCAAGAACAGTAGGAGACAAAAACAAGAAGTTACACATAATAAATAACTGAAATGACAGGAGCCCTCTGTCATTTCAACAGGATGATAAATTTCAGAAAAAAGCATAACTTTTATTTGGTATATTATATAGCTACTAAACATTCTTGAAGAGGAGATAACATGAGAATTAACTTACAAGAGTTTTAATAGCCTAGATGATAAACCTGTGCAGGCTTTTTTTGTTTTGTTTTTTTACAGTATCTGCTGATCTGTGGGAAATTTTAGAAATGTAAATACTAAGGTGAGCTATATATTTTCTTCTGGCCATAGAAATCACTGTATCTGTTAAAAACAAATAAACAAACAAATCAAAAAAACACCTCCAGTGTAGACATACACAATCTGAGCGTGATTTTTAAAAGTTCTCTGCTTTGGCCTACAGCAGCTAGGGGAACACTGAATACTTTCAAATTTTTTTTTATTCCTAGAAAATTGAATCAGATCGGATATACTTTAAAAACCTATGACTACAAGTAATTCTTTTGACCAATGAAACCGAGCCACTGTTCAGGATCTGAGACCAGGAAATTAAAAGTACTAAGCGCATTTCAACTACCAGGAGACTCTTTGGAGGCCGAGCACGGCTGGCCGAGCCGCAGCGGGTATGCGGTGAGGCTCAACACTGCTGCTCTCGTTCAAAGGTTCTGAGATGACAGCAGCTACCAGCAGTTGGGAGCTTGGTTTGCATCTCCCTAAAGAAGCCTGCATGTCTGCAGCACTTTGAGCACTGGGGCACCAGCACGTTTTGGACTGTGACAGGAGACTGTCCCCTACCGCATGACCAACGTCATTTCCAACGACACAGTGGAATTCCTTCAAGTACGTAGCCAGCATGACAATACACGTAAGCTGTGAGAGCTGGCATCTACTCACACTAGAGAAGAGCCATACAAATGTGTTCTCCATAGCTATGCAATAAAAACAACTACGCTTTTTTTTTTAATAATGTAAAAGAAACTTTCTCCTATGAGCTACATAGAAATGTTATACAAGACCTCTGGGAGACAGATCCAAGTCTACGGCTTTGGGAAACTGATGCTTCTGTGCGACTGTGCTCAAACAAATTGTGGTGTACTTCCCACAATGCCAGGACTGAGAGAAAGAAACTTAAGCATTTTTAAAAAACTCAGCTGAATTAATTTTGAAGACAGCTATCTCAGCCCAGCCCTAAAACAACGCTGACTGCAACAGCATCTCATCACTGCACAATACAACATGATGCTAGATATCAACACACATGTAGACATCTCGACCGAAAACAGAATTGGATATTCCACAGAAAGTGGAATGGACCAAGAGAGAGAAGGTTTTTAGCTTTTTTTTCAATAGAGAAAAACTTGTTCCTCTTATGATAAATTCTAAGAGGCCTCTGAGAACCTATTACCATAGTAAGAAGTGGAAAGACTAGAGAGGAAATAGTGACAAACATGCTTAGATGCTTCAGTGAGTACAACCACGTGAGCCTGAGATGAGATTTGTGTGAGTCTTACTTGACTTGCAAATTCTAAGTTTCTAAAAATAATTTTGATGCATAGATGTTCATCTGCTCAACTCTGAAACATGAAGCTGAAAATGTCACTGAAGAGTTAGAATAAAATTTTCTGTAACTATGGATGAGGATTCCTTTTTCATATTTTGTTCTGAAAAAAATTTAACAGAATAATT
The DNA here is from genome assembly GCF_028389875.1 of Rhea pennata. Classification (NCBI taxonomy): domain Eukaryota; kingdom Metazoa; phylum Chordata; class Aves; order Rheiformes; family Rheidae; genus Rhea; species Rhea pennata. The sequence goes on along the minus strand of NC_084667.1, from coordinate 12,175,679 downwards.
TTAAAAGAAAAGTCAACATCTTCAAGGAACTCATACAGAGGATTTCAATGAAATTCCTGCTAGCAATACATTATACTTGTGAATAAACTTTCTAAACTTTTGAACGATACTGAATTCTTCCAAAGAAAAAAAAAACCAAGTAAAGGTTAATACATTTTCAGTAGTATTACAGGAGAGAAATGATCCTTTTGGCTCTTATTCTTTCCAGAACCCAGAAAGGCTTATAGAACGTTCCACTTTGCACATACAACATAAACGTATCAATCAAAACAGAAAAGCTTCAGAAGAATATGTTAGCCTTTCAAATCACCCTATTTTCTCTGAAGCCCACACAGAAACTTACTTTTTGGAATTTCTTCAGACTGCAAATGTTTCAGACAGTCTGTCTAATGAACACTTGGGCAAAAAGCACTTGTATGCAATTACGTGACTACTGTAAACAAAGGGTATTCTATAATGAAGAGAGTAGTGCTGCACAGGTGACCTCAAGTTGGCTTCATAGCAGGGTGACTTAGCCTAGCAGAAAGCTGTCTAACATGGATAAATCATTTTCGATTCCAGATAGATCAGTCGGGTAGCCTCTGAAAGTCAGACCTTCTGTCTAGGGCTTCATTAGCTCTTGCTTGTTTAACTAGTTATGTTTTCACTTCCATGGCAAACAGACAAAAACCCCAGTGGTGCAGAGAACGGGGGTGGTGACTAACTAACTTACATTCTTTCCTCAGAAAAACCAGGGTTGATCCAGTTTCTTTGCATGATGCTGCCACAGTGGTGTTATTTCATAAGACATAGTCACTGACTACCCCACAGCAACATCCAGAGTGTTGAACTGGAATTTGAACTGTGGGCGCAGATGGAGAAGGAATCAGGCAGGGTCCACCTCGCAGATCTACTCTGCAGTCCTGGGCAATCTCCAGAGAGTATGCTGAAAATATCCAAGCTGTACAAATATAGATCAAAACACTACACATGCTCCTTACTCAACTTCAAATTTTGCAATATTTGGTGGAGTTTTCTAAACTTCAATTTCTGGAGTCAAGTGATTCTGAAAAAATCCATGGCTTCCTATTCAGCGTCCTCCCCTCCCTTGCACCCAGCATATACATTTCTCTGTCATAAAAAGTTTGTGTGTGACTTGAAAATATAGTTCTCATTGCACTCCAGAAGTTTAGGAGTCCAGAAGCAAATAAAAAGATCTCCCCAAAATATGTGTATTTCAAATCTCAATTTTCTGGGCCTGGTATGTTAGGCCTAATATTTAGGGCTGGGAATACTGATGTAGCTGTAGCAACTTTAGGTACTAGATTTGTTAAACTTGTTCTGCTATTTCCATTTAAAATGCTTGACATGAGCGTTGCATCTATTTTCATTTGACAAACTGCAACTAGTCATCTGAGCTTGCTATGCATTTTCTATCTGCCCAGCTGCAGTGCAGTAACTGTGCACAAACTCCCCTTATCTGCAATGAATTCCTGTAAATCCTGTAAATTTTTTGTATGCTTTAGCATAGATAGATAATTCAAACAGATACTGCAACAGATAACTCTAGCCAGAGCATTCCGTTATATTTGCGTTTTATTTTCCATGCTAGACATGCAGAGAATGTGTTTTTTTTTTTTTTTTTTTTTTTTTTAGGTATTCCTGTATAATAAATGAAAATAAACAATTGTAAAAATAACCAAATTATCTATTTTTAAACCTTCCGCAACTCTCGGATCAGCAGCCAAAGCTCTTATAACTTTCATTTCTAGTTCTATAACCACGCTTTACATAACTGAAGACAACTGTTAGATCTCTCCTTAAGTCTTCTCTTTTCCAGACTGAAGAAAACATAGCTCTCCCAGCCTTTCCTCATACATCATGTGCTCCAGCCCCCAACCATCTTAGTGGCCATCAGCTCGACTTGCTCTATTTTGCCAGTACCTTGCAATGAGGAGCCCAAATGGGACACAGTTCTCTAGATGCCGTCTCACAAGTGCCAAATAAAGTGGAATAGTTGCTTCCCTCAAACTCCTGGCTACAGTCTTACTAACGCAGACCAGTATGGGGTTAGCTTTCCTCCCTCCCTGCAAGGGTGCACTGCTGAGCCCAGGCTCACCTTGCTCACCCCTTCTGCAAAGCTGCTCCACAGGCCTGTGCTGCTGCCTGGGGTTACTCCCTGCCAGATGCAAGACTTGCCACTTGTCTTTGCTGAATTTCAAGAGGTTTCTGTCCATCCATTCCTCCCTCAGATCAGTCGTCCTGTCCTCCAGCATCTTGACCACTCCACCAATGTGGTGGCATCCATGATCTCTGGCCCTTCATTCACATCATTAACGAAAACGATAAGCAGTATGGCCCAAATGATGACCACTGAGGAAGGCCACCAGCTGCAAACTGGAATCTGAATAACTGACTGCTGCTCTTTAAGCTCAGTGGGCCAGCTACTTTTTCACCACCTTTAGTCCACCCATCCAGTCTACTTCTTCCCAATTTCACTATAAGGATGCTATAGGAGACCACATCAAAAGACTTGCTAAACTGAAGATAAACCATACTAACCTCTCTCCCCTCATCCACCAAGCCTCATCTCATCACAGAGGCCTGGTCAGGCATGCCTTGCCCTTGGTAAATCAAGGCTGGCTGTTTCCAATCACTTTATCTTCATGCATCTGGAAACCTTAGATAAGAGTACTTATCCTAGTATTTATCCTTAAAGAAATCTATGGCTTTGATAGCTGATCACAGAATAAAATAAAAAACCCTATAGTTCAAATAAGCTTAATATCAGTTTAAAATGTTACTAGGTTTGATAGGTACTTAAATAAATTGCATGTTTTGTCAAGTCTCATCTGCCTTTCAAGCACAAAATGGTAATATTTGTAAGCAAAACAGCAAGTTGTAGACATAGGAAAAATGTAAAGAAACAAGAAGGAAAATAACAGCTTGCTATGAAAAAGGTTTACTCCAAAAGAGAGAATACCATGAATCTAGGGTGTTTAGGATGACTGGGGTGATAAAGATTAGTGGATTCAACTCACTAGTCATACAGTTCAATTAACAGTCACAGAAGAAAAACACATGCTTGCTCTCCATTAGCAGTCTTCCTGATGTATCGTCCACAGTTTCACCATGGCAAATCCCTATGCATATCCCTATTTATCCCATTCCCAGTGAATACTGAACCTTTTCTTCTTCTTTTTTTCTCTCACGCTCTCTTTTTTTTATTATTTGGGAGACACAGAAGATGGAGAAGGTTGATCAGGTGTGTGATCTTCTGTACTCTCATGTGCCAGATAATTGGCTCTACTGAGACACTAAGTACTTTTTATACACAAGTCCAGATGTTAGGCAGACAGTTCTGATGCAGGTTTCCTTCTGCTCATCCTGCCAAAGATTTTGTTATTTCTGACCTGAGACACATTCAGGAGCTCTGATGGAATTGAGTTTCCGTGCTTAGGTCAGTTCCTGGCACTGGCAGATGTGACAAATGAGGTGACAAGCTGCATGTGATGTTTTGGTGAGGATTTAGACTTTCAGCTTAAAAAGAATTAGATGGTCTGCAATGCTCAAAACCTACATTTCACTAGAGGCCTCTCCTGTTAAAAAAGAAAAAGAGCTTTAACAGGAGAGTCACAGAAGCCTAAAGCTGTAGCAATTATTTTGCATTTTCCAACCCCACATTAAAAGAGGACACTGTAAACAGTGAACAGAAGAATTAAGTCTTCACACTATCATTCAGAATAACGCTGAGGAGAATGGCTTTTTCTAATAAAAGGACAGTTTTCTCCATGGTTTGACTCATACTTTATGGGCTTAACCAGTGCGTTCTACAGTTTCATTGGCATTCTCATAGCTCACTTACACTCTTACCATGTCTAAGGGGCAGCAGCAGAGATCTTGACTTTGGAGAAGCAGGGGCAGAAGTCAGAAGACAATGAGTCCTGCCATTTATAGAGCATGTTCCTCAATATGAATGTTACTGCCAGTGCTCCACTGGCATAATAAAGGCAAAATAAAGCTCATAATACACGGCTAGCACAAAAATGAGGCTCTGTAACTGTTTCACTGTGCACTTCCAAAGTTGCACAGCCAAAAAAAAATCAAGTGACAATGGAAAAGCAGAGCAGAATTTGTTAAGAGCTTAAGAAATTCATCCTCACAGCTCAGTTAAACACAATTTGTTGTTAAAGTGACAGCTTCATGCCCCAAAAGCCAGAAAATAAAACCACTTCCTTGTACTTCAAATTTTTTAGTGGGATATTTGGATTAAACTATCTTGTTCATTGTAAACTTGTAATAAACTTCTAATTTTCAGCCGCAGATATATACATGTGCCCAGCTGTTACAGCAGGCAATAGGATTTGGAAGGACATGTTTGGTGGTAGGTTTGCATCCTGTTGTTCAAACAGTTTAATATCAGTAGTTTCTAGCCATTTCTGCAGAACTAAAATAGTTCAACATCTGGCAGTCATGGCGAACGTATAATCCTACTCACTGAACCAAATGAGTAACTTCACTCCAACACTGGCTATTGCTGATACACTTCTCAACCAGAGCCAGTCAAAAAATACACCTGATAAGCAATCTGTTAAGGACTAAATGTTTTGTGAAAATATGTACGTGCCAGTAAATCTTCTGACAGAGCACAGGCCACATTCATACCTGCCAAGCAGATTTCGAGCAGAACTCTGCTGCTTTCCAACGTATTCCTTGGCAGCCTAACCAAAGGATGGTTTGGGAGTGAGGAATCCAGGACTTCTAAGGTAACAGTTTAGGACATGTAAGACAAGAAGAGGACATCCAAGTTCACATGTTTTCAACAATATGTTGCAACTGTCGGTAAACAATTTTTTGTCTTTCCATTCCAATTAGAAAGAACTTCTCAAAACTCAGGAATTATTGCACAACAAAAGTATAATTTACTAGCCACTCCTATTACAAAGAGCCACAGGCTTAATCCTTTACTGGAAAGCTAATCAGCCTCCTCTCTACTGCACTTTCTTTTTCTTCCGTCTCTCTCCTGCTGTCTTATTGAAATTCTCATTTTCACCTGGAATTGTGCTGTAACTTTTAGTTTGGGAAACTACCACATAGCTCTCTTCTAGGTCATCCAACCAGTCTCCCTACTCTAAAAGCTGATCATCACTGGTTGGCACAGTGCACAAAGGCCTCTAAGACCGTAACCAAATGATTTTCAAGAAGGGAGAGGCAATTCACAAGACAAATTTACAAGAGGTCCAACAAAAGTTGGGCAACAAAAGTATTGCATCCCTGAGACTGTCAGTCCAGCTTATATACAGACATAACTCATCTCTAAAGTACCTCAGAAAGAACTGGCACCTAATAATATTTCCACGGTACCTGACCCTGACCCTGTACATGCAATATGTGCACAGTTATGGCTCACACACATTAACTGCCATTCAAAGGACATCGTGAGAAAGACTATCGTGCCAAAGAAGAGCTGCCCAAATTCTGTAGGGATACTAACAAACTTTATCCCATAAAACTTCTATTACTACCTAGCCAGGCAAGGTTAATACAATCCTAATTTTAAAAGGAAGCACTGCCAAAGAAAGGAAAAATAAATTACTTGACCAGTGCTAAAATAAAGGCGGTGCTTGTATGATTAGGATCTGAATGAAGGATACATCTCAACACTGTCCAAACCTACTAACTCCTGTTACTGCCCAGGCTGCTGAGCAGCTACTGCACTGAGCACTTGTGCTACGCCGCAGCATAGCAGCTGCATTCAGACAGCAAGAAGCAAGCCTAGGACTGCTTGGTGCCATTAGTAGCAGCAACATGCTCTTCAAGTATGGATGATTTGGTGGCTTTACTGATGTAAGGAAACATACAGCAGAATATACCATCTATGCATATATCCTAGTTGAGATTCAGCCAATGTCAATCAGAACTCAAAAATAAAACTAGAAACAAATTTCTTGGTGATTTTTGCCAAATGTCTAGAAAAGACTGAGAATGACAGCATACCAGTAAGCACATATTCTACTCGTGATAGCAGCAAACTTTGGAATGCACTCATATTTCTATTAAAATTAGCATGTCAGTACAATGTTCAGTAAAGATCCCTTATGTAACACTGTTTTAGTCTATAAGGCTCACAAAGAACTTTACTGACAAAAAATCACTCCACTGACCAATCAACTCTAAACATATTTGGGGATAAAAGGGATGATGCCAAAAAGAGAAAAGGCAGAAAAATATTATGAAAAATGAAAGTTAAGGAGGAATTAAGAGAGTGACACCAATGTGAATTTAGCCAGGATGTATATTATACCCTGTTCTCTTGTGCCGTAGGACTTCCAATGAGTTCAAATGGTGGAAAGAACAGATTTGTGCTTGGGACAAATTTCAACAAATACAGTGCCTCTTTCTGTCATTCCCAGCTACTGCCTCAGTAGTAACCTAGTGGGAAATAAGATGCTTACCAAATCACGAATATTATTCTGTGTCAAACAAAAATTTATTGTGATGGTTTCAGCCCAAACCTACTTAATTCACAAGATATGATTCAGAAGATTACAGCCAGAGGCACTACGGCTGTTTGTCAATTAATACCCACAGTTAAGTATAGCATATTCCTGTAAAATTGCCATAACTCATTTTACACTGGCTTCTCTAACTTTCTCCCTTTAGGTGTAGCTACTTATTTAACTAAGAACCATTGCAACTTTGATGAGATTGCAAATGTTTACAGAAATAGTTTTTGAATGATAGCAATACGTTTAATTGTGTTAGTGTGGTCTCCAAATGAGTCATGAGGTAGTTAACCTACAATGAGAGCATGTTTTGCTTAAAGTTTATAGCTCACTCAGTGCACAGTCACTGCTAGATTCTTGTTTACAAAATGGAGACTACTATCTAGGCCATAAGCAATATTCATCTGCATCTCATACATCCTAGTGTAAAAGCTGCTGCAGCCTTATACATAGACAATGCCAATAATTCATGCGTATCATATGCAAAGCAAAATATATGTAGCATAATAATAATTTTGGAATATCATATTTGAAACTAAGATATGTCCTGGCTGCAAAAGAGTTTAACTTCCATTATTCTAGCTATTAAATAGATGACTGTTCTGTTTTCTTCTCGGAGAGAAGAAATCTAGGGAAATAGGATGGGAAAAGAATAGCCAGAGCCATTCCAGCAGAACCTCAGTGAGCTCAGGCATGTTGTTTCATTGTCCATAGCTTTGACCTCACCACCTTCAGGAGCAGGGAGAAATATGAGTTTATTTACAGCATAGATTTCTACAATCAAATACACACACAAGCTTGCTCATTCTCTTGTAAAAATGAGCACTTTTGGGGCTAAACCCAACCTAGCAGCATATCAAAGTCAAAATATATCAAATAACTAGTGTTAATATTTACATTAATGTGGATGATGACTTCAAAATGAAAAAATCAGTTCCTTCCCATCCTGAATTTGGTGACTGCCTCAATACTATATATATAAACAAGACACATCAAAGAATTTAATCTTGTTTTCTCCCACAACATAACTGGTATTAAAATCAGTCTACTTGAATCTTAGTAATTATTTTCTATCAACTATCAACTAAGACTCTTTGTAACTAAGTTAATGTTTTAACGCTTTACATTTTATGGAATACAGTATTTTCTTAATATTGCTGTTTTATAGCTCTATCTTTAATCTCAACCATAAGCAGATAAGTATTTTAGGTTTATTTTAGTTTATTTGTAAAACAAGAGTGACGAACATAAGGAAAAACTGAAATCACCTGCTGTAACACTGTTCATCCGTAAAAGTCTTTCTACTCTGTATATAGGATACAATTCACTGATCAGTGTAGCTTTAGGCTGAGATGCAATACTTGCTTAGCAGTTCCACAACTGGATTATTTAGCACCTTGGGAAGTGAACCATGCTATTTAAAACAACTGATATTGTATGTAGTAGAAAAAATGATAATATACATACGCAGAGCAACCCAATGCACTCTGTCCCAAGGGTCACTTGTTACAGAGTACCTGTCCTAAAAAACAGCAAATCCTTGGTTTATAGCAAGACACAACAATACAGTGCGTTTTTTAGTCATTTGTTGTAACAGTCAGAAGCTTTATTTTTTTTTTTAAAGTGGGTCACTACTATGCAAGCATTTTTCCTACTTTCCTGCTGTTTCTAGATTTACCTTTCAAAGTTACAGATGCAAAAACACTCTGAAAATCTTAAACCACAGTCCAGCTGAAAAACACTGAGTTTCATCCAAACAGAATCATAACCAAATAAAGCCATAAATCCAGAAGCTGCTCTAAGTACACTGTAGTGAGCCCTTAGATAAACCAAGTTTGCAATGAATTCTAAGACAAATAAATCCTGTGCGCCTTTTGGGTTTTTTTTGGAAAACATGTCATACTGCCTTGGTAGTTACTCTTTTTGGAGTTTTGCCCCATTAGTGGAACTAACATGTTTTTTTTTTTTTTTTTTCAGTATCGCGAGCTCTCAAATGATTCTAAAGGGCCTGGTATCTCAATTTCACTTTCACGTTAAAACTGGCGTATCTAGCAGCAGTTGCTCATTATGGAGGACATGCACAATTTCAGCATTGGCTCAGAAGAATGAGTGTTGCTCAGGGATACACAAGTTCTCCATTCGAGCAAACCATTCACTAAATATAACTGAAATAAGTATTTATCAACTCAACTACAACCATTTCCCTTTCATACTGGACAGAGCTAGACAACAGATTATAAGAAACGTTAGTGACTTGACTGTTCAGTCTTTTTACATGCCTCATTTAGTTGATTCATGTCACATCAAATACACACATGTGGGACATGTAAGTCCCACCAGCTCCAGTACAATGGTGAAAGTTGTTGCTTGTGTTTGTTTTTCTGGTATAAACCTACATCACACTCTCTCACCAAGGTAAAGAGCTAGGTTTCCTTCAGATAGGACAACAGAGGTTCTTCTGTAGCTCGTTCTCAGAGGTAAAGGAACAGCTACTTCAAGGAAACTAAAATGTGTCTCTGAATTTTCAGACATTTGTAGTAGTATTTTGACATTTCTTTTGAAGGTCTCCCATCCACACACCAGCCAAGATACCTACTTTGTGCTAGCTTCAGTGAGATTCCATCCCAGCACTTCCCAGCATCTGCTGCACCTGCTGCCTCACACAAAATAGCTTTTGATGAATCGACTGGGTTCTGCTTTACCATTATCCTACTGCAAAATTTCTCCATTACTTCCAGTAACATGGTGGATATTCCCCTGAAAAGATTTTATTGGTGATGTAATTTCCTAGTACAAAACTGCTTCACGCAGCCAGGAGGACAGGGGGAGGGAGACGATGAATTGTCTGAGATCAGCACTGAATCTTGCCTCATCTCCCAGGGGTGATGAATCATGCACCCTGCTTAGAACAAACATGTCCTGAGTAAAGGGGATTGCTGGATGGATTAGATGGAAAACACCCTAACTAGAAGATTTTATTTGTCTATAGCTGCCAGCCCAATGCATAAAGAGGGAAAAAAGAATGTAAGTAGCTGCTCTGCAGTCAAGTTGCTGTCCTAAGTACAAGCCAACCTGTCTCACCAACAACAGGTTCAGTTTTTCCCCTTTGGAATCCAGCTTTTAAAGTATTCTGATTTCATTTATCTTTGCACTGTAAACGTCTCACATTTCATAACCAATAACTACTTAGAAATGTGTATTTTGCACAAAGATCCACTTGCTTTATTTTTGGAAGGATTAAAGGAAGAAGATACGCCAGTGGCAAGGGAGGGGATGAGAGAGAAAGTGCATGGAAAATGTTACGATTAGAGAGGGAAGCCAAGAATTAAATAGAGTCAGTGGCAGGAAGCGGAATGGGGTGGGGAATCGCTGCCTGACGCCTGCAGCTGGAGAGCTGAATGCCGCGATAGAAGGCGAAACCTGCAAACAGGTTGCAGCTAACAAAGTGTCACGAGAAGGTGGCAGGAAAGCCTGAAGTGGTGCACACTCTGGGTCATGTGAAGAAGCCACAGAATGGACTTGGAAGCACCATTAAAAAAACCACCACAACAGCATGTTTTAAATATTTGAAAATCGGACTGTGATAGAAGAGTAATACTGCAAAAATGAACTTAGCACTGATCCACAAGTCATCACATCTCTTATTTCTCAACTGCTAAGAGAAAAGTCCAAAGGTCTCACAGGTGAGACTGCAATATTTGTAGACTGTCCTAAACAACTTCTAAGATTTTTTTCTGGGGAAAATATGCTAATATGCCAACTGAAAGCACAACAGCTAATGACTCCTCGAAACTCTGTAAAGCAAAGCAGAGTTACCTGTTTATGTACTGCACCTGCTTTCTATGAACTACACTAGTTTTTAATTCATTTCTGATCATTTTTTTATTAAACTGTGTTGATCATATCCTGTGAAATCCTCTATAAAAGTTTTTGTAGTCCTCCTCTATAGTTTCTTTGGGTCTGAATCCTGGACATATATCTTTTTGTGCTTTAACTGGGCTGCAGAGATCAACTGGAAACCTTAGTATTTAGTCCCTAAATACTGCTAAAAAAAATAAGCATTCTCACAGAAGAGCCTCCAGTTTAAAAACTACTTCTTCACTTCATCAAACAGAGTGAACAATAACCTGTCTTGTCAGAAGGAATGCTTATTCTGGTAAAAATGACAAAAAAACCTTTCCATAAGCCTTCTTCACCTAACACATAATAAAGCACTCAAGGGAATTTGAAGACAAAATACAGTTGATCTTTCCTCAGTTCTTTATGTTATGAATTGGTAATTCACAGAAGCACCTCTCACTCTCACAATACAGAGTTCAACCTTATAGCAGAGCTTTCAAACCGGACACTGGAGAACGCCAATGAATCTAACAAACAGTTCTGCATACAGGCTATAAAGCATGAGCACTTCAACACTCACAAGAAACCTATTTTTGTCCTAAAGCTCCTGCGAGTAAAATGTTGCAGTTGAAGGCTGTCTGAGGTTCATTTACACTCTGATTTTATTAATCATCTTCTTACATATTTTTAATAAGCCACAGAACACTGAAAATGACGATTTAATTACCCAACCCAGAGAACTGCCCTTTTAAACAAGTTCCTAACTATAAAACGCTGTTCTACCAGTGACTACCATTCACACAAGGTCAATGAAGAGGTAAGTATCTGCCAAGACCAAGAGGAGATCCATTTAGATTCTCACTTAATGGCAGCAAGGTAAGAAACTTCTGAGAATACAGTCGAGGTGTGAGGCAACAAATGAGTTATTTATTTGCTGAATCTAAAACTGATTATTACTGGAATTTTGTTTTGATACTAGATCATATTTCAGAGGTGATGCTGTATCTATTCATGTGTTCCTTATATTTCGCAAACATACACATAGGACTTGCCAATATGCTGACGAACTCTGTAAAAGTAGTCTGTGCTTAGCCCAAAAAACACTTGCTGGATCTTCGCATTGGAAGAAGGATGGTATAGCCCTAGCAATCTAAAACCCTATTAGCTGAGCTCTGCAACCCAGGTTACCGCAGGCTTTAAAAAGCACAATAAATTCCAATTCCTTTTTTATTTTTTTTCTTTCGATTACAGAGGTACACACTTCAAGTTCACAAGCAGTTTAACTGTGAAGATAACTAGGGAACCTGCTGTGGCAGTATTACTTAATGAACCTCCTGTTTTTCATCATTGGAAAAATGGAAATTTGATGTTCTGCTGCTTGGGGGGGAGGGCAAAAGGGTGAAGTGATATATTCCATGAGTCACTACTTGCTGCAAGAAGTTATGCAGCAGCTTTTGAGTAGAAGAGAGGAACATATTTACAGATATCATAGTGAAACTAGAGAACAAGATACAATCCAATTACTGTAGCATCTTACTTACAAGCCCAAAGAAGCTGAAATTATAAATGTTCAAAGAGCTCAGAATAATTCCATTTGTCTTAAAGATACTCCCTGCTCCAGCTCAAAAACATTCAGCTGTTACACACTTTCTCTTGCCCCACACCCACTAAAACACAGATCTGCACACACAGGCACCTTCTTATCCTTCTGTATTCCACCTTCCTCAACCCATCAGTCACTGTTCTGTACCTGTTTGAATGTAACTAATGACTGACCACAATTTTCTGAGATGGCAGGAAGATACTCCTTCTCCCTTTTTTGTCTTTCAGTGAAGCTTAAGATTTTTTTTTCCCCTAACATTCTCAGTCTCTCATGGACCAAAGTGCGTGTCACTGTGGAGTGCCTGCCAGTTGCCAAAGCAATGCATTGGCCGATAAAATGAACCATTGCTCTGAAGGCAATTTAATAATTGCTTGTTCTATCTGGTATTTTTGGAAGCTCCAGAAAAGTGGTTCCTTCCCACCTGGGTAATGCTAGAAAGTGGATTTTTATACTGGCCCTTCTGTTGGCCAGCTTATAAATGCCAAGAAAACTCAAACTGATCAGTTGCATTGCCTGGATTCATCTGACTGACTGCTCAGATTCTTTGACAATCTTCTGCTGTACAGAAAATGGTTTCCTTATTTTGCTCTGAATTACTCAGAGACAGTTTCAGCAAAATGCCAATTACAATACAACACTACAAGTTTCCCTTATTGTAAAGCAAGTAAAACCTGCTATATGTTAAAAAACACACTTTAGAGTAGAGCTGAAAATGAGGACTGTAAATTTTGTGTAATCATTTCTTAATGTTCATTAACACCTTTTACCAGGCTGTGGCATGTTAAAAAGATAATCTGTGCAAGCTAAGGAACACTGGGCCAAGTTTCAAGGTTAAGCAGAATGTTCATTCTAGGACCATTACAATTTGCCAGAGATGCTTGAATAGAAAATGAGGTTTACCATGCTAAATAGCCAACAGCCAACAGCTAGGAGCAACAGTCATCCACAAAAGTGAAAAGATGGGTTTTGCAAAGACGGATTTTCCTGCTCTTGCTGAAGTAATACTGTTTTTGAAAGGAAACTGAATATAGTATTGCAGGAGAAAAACATAAAGCATTAGTGGGCCTGCACTACCAAGACTGTTTACTAAGATAAGTAGCTCAAGGGTCCCTCCCTGTGTGCACAGTGAGCAATCAGCTGTAGCAGAGCAATCAAAGTTAACCATGGGCTTTAGAAGGGGGCAGAGAATAGGAATAATTTCATGACCAAAATTAACCTGTGTTGTTACTCTGAGTCTATCAAGACAGGAGAGAGACAGTTTCATATCTCAGAGCATAAACTCACTGCTGCAAAGAGGATAGCTAAATATTTCCCATTTCACAAAGGAAAGCTCTCCAGATCTACAAGATTGATCAAGGAGAACTTCGAAGGATGAGGCAGATGATACTGATAAAAGCAGTGTACTAGACTAGAAAGACCACTGATCCAAACTCCTGCACCTTAAAATTTCATCCTACTGTTTATTCTCCTTCCCTCTCTCCGTTTAACAACACAGAATAAAAGCCAATTTAAAGAACTTCTGTTAACACATGCACACACTCCTTCACTATAGCAGGGTACTGAAGAAGAAAAATAAATTTTTGAAATTGCACTTCCATTGGCAAACCCTGTGACAGGGCAGTCAGTTGCTTTGCCAGGTCAGTGTTTCCCCAGAGCTCTGAAATACAGTATCTCCACAGTCACCTGGGGAGGATGAAGGAGAGAGAAAGGAAAGTCAGCAGCGAGATAGGGTGGTTGAACAGGCAATGGCACAATAGTGGACGAGTGAAATACTGAAGTAGCTGGGTGAGGATACAGAAGTCCGGTTAAGTGGAGAAAGAATGCAAGAGTGAGGAGTTACGCCTGTAACGAAAACAGAACACGTGTCAGAAGGATGCTAAAGCTATCTATGCCTTGATGTTCAACTGATACTAAGGCGGACTGAGTGTCCCAGTCAGCAAGCACAGTCTGATGTGAATTCAGGGTAGAATCCAACTTTCTTTTTTTTCTTTTTTTTTCCTAAATCTTCTCCATCTCTGTCAAATGCCTCAACAATTTGATTTGCAGGCTCCTAAGAGCAGCTACAGAATTTTAGTTCCATGTTCTCAGGCTTGGTAGATGCCACCTCCATTAGCTTTTCTTACTTGATTTCACAAATAGATGTCACTTCCCATCGGGTTGCAGGGGTGGTGAATTCACCACCTTGTCCTCCCCCAGACAAGCTCAGATAGCAAACGCTGCCAGTCAGAGCAACAGCAGGAGTCTGGCTTGGCACAGGGGAGCTGGAGACAGTGGCCTCCCTCCTCCCTTGGCCTTCTGAGTTCAGTCTTTCTGCTGATGTTGACACGGGCCCCATATTTTAACTGCTCTGTGAAAAGGAGAAGAGATGTCTCCTGCTATGCGTGAGCTGAACAAAAAACCCACCTCAGGCTAGAAAATGCCAGGAGCTGCCCCTTCGAAAGCCAAAACGAAAAAGCTAGCTGCTTTACACCAGCTTCACGCGCCCACAGCAGGCGCCCAGCGTGAGCGAAGGGGCGCACTGGAGATGGAAGACGGCCTCGCACCGCCCGTTGCAAGGACCACTGTGCCCCTTTCTGCTCCTGCGGCCTGTGAAGCTGTGGGAAACGCGCGACCTCCGGGCCGCGGAGGCAGAAGAAAAGGAAGGGGGAGGAGAAGCGGTTTCGTGGGAGGGCCAGCGTCCTCGCTGCCCTGTCTTCCAGCGCTGTCCGCAGCGCGCCGTCCCCGCGCGTTCACGTGCCTCTGCGCGCTCACCGCTGCAGCCCCGGCGGCAGCAGTTACCACGTCAGGCGAGGGAGCGGGACCCCCGTCTCTGCCGGGGCCAAGGGCCTTCCCACCCGGCTGCCCTGCCGGCTGAAGACCTCCCGTCTTCGATCTGCATTCTTCCTGACATCAATAAGGAAAAAAAAATGTCGTTTATGATTAATAAGGGTAGAGGGGGGTCAGACAACAGAGAAAGAAGCAAGAAGTAAATGACACACTGGGGAAAAGGGAGAGAAAGGAGGAGTCGCATAGCCCACAACGGAGAAAGTAGCCATAACCGACGCTAATCCTATGTCCGTTAGGGAGTTTCTGGTCCTGTGAGATGCAGGGAGCAGCAAAGGTGAGTTAAGCTGAACCCAAGCACATGTGCTCCCCAAAGGCTGTTGAACTACGGATACAAACCACACTCATTTATTCTTCCCAGTCTTCTCATCCTCTTTGCTTGCTCCTCACAACCTGCTTTCCTGTCATTTGATCATTCTTCACTTGGCCTTTTTCACCTAAACAGAAGACTGTGGCCTGTTGTACTCAACATTGTTCTGCAGAGCAAGACTAGTATTTGTGACCTCCAGGCAAAATTACCAATTCTACCAAGAAGTGAATTCTAGCAATTTTGTAAAGTACATCAGTTTGGCAACAGAAATTTTTCTTAACTCACCAACACAACAATCTGCTTTCTGAACAGCTTCTGGTTCAAGATTTCTGCCTCAATTTCTGCAGATCAGTCAACACCGCAGGAGTAATCATTTCCCCTCACCGCACCTACAGTCAGTCACCACAGTGCCAGATCAGTGAGGTTGTCCACGGAAAAGGGGGCGCCCCGGACTGCGCCAGGAAGCGAAACTACACTCAAAGTTGCAGTCAACATTCAGCTTAACCTTCCCTGAATTTCCTCAAAACCTCCAACCATGACACCAGAAACTTCAGGCAGCAAACAACCTTTGAGCTAATTATCTTCTTTACAGGCTGAAAAGGAAGAGAGTACGATTGCTGCCATCATTTCTGTACTTAAATACTTAGCAGATGCCCAGACACTTTGGCAGTACATGGAGCTAATTGCATATGCTGATTGGGGGGCGGGTCCCTTAGACAACTCTAAAATAGAAAATATTTTTAATTAAAAGTATATAGCTGTGTTACTAATAAGACCACAATCGTAACATGAATTTTCAAAATTTAATATACTTTCCCCTTTTAAATTTTCTTTGGTTATTTTGTTTAATACAACTCAAGTTGGAGGCAGGCCTTTAAGTCCAGCACTACGTTGCTGGACTTGCAAGCTTATTCAGGAAATACTCAGAGCTAAACAAAAACTGTTCTCAATTATTTTAAGTTCATAAAAAAATCTTGGTATAAGGTTCTGAATCCCTTTTTAGTTAATAAAAAATACTCCTTACAGCTGGAACCCAAAATACAGCTCTAACTACCTCTCTTTCCAAAGTCGACAAAATGTTCCGCTTCTGTCACAAGATTTTGGCAGTTGTTGCAACATCAACGAATCAAGGCTTGTGGTCTCTCTGTGAATGATGCATGATCAGTCCCAGTGCACACAAAAGGGGAATCAGCAGAGACAGGGTAGTTTCTACCCACAGGTTACATGGCAAAGTTAAACGCAGATGGGGAGAGAAGCACTCCCCTCACTATATAGCTGGTCAAGAGATACACACTTTGAAGTAAACAAGACTTGGAGGAAAAATAATAAAATGCTTCCCTGGACACAGAGCCAAGTGGCAAGGAAGGTGGAAAGCTGGCAAAACCTTCACTAGTCCTAGCTCTTGCACTCCATGAGGGAGAGCAGAATGCACAGTGCAGCACAGACTTGTACAGGTATTTGTTGTCCTCCAGAACAGGATTGTGTACTGCCCAATGTAGCTGTGTAAAAAAAGTTTCTCAGGTTCCAGCTTTGCATAAGTCCTTCAGGAAGTTTATGGTAAAGCAAAATACAGAAGCCAGGTCTCCAGATGCCTAGTGTTATAATTTTAAATACTTCTGAAAAGACTCGTATGCATATGTAAGCGATATCTATGCATAATAAATGCATAACTGTGATTATATACATGGAGTGTATCTGCAACATTGGGAATGCAAACCTAGCAAAGAGGTCTGAGCTAGCATCTGAGAAACAGTTAAACTTCTATAATAAAACTTGACTTTACATACTGCCTTTCATCCGTCTTGTTCTTTGCAAACAGCAGTTACACAGCTGGTTTTCACTGTTCACTTACAGTGAAATAAAAAACAAACCAGAAAGTAAACAGGATTCTTCACAGACTTTAAATTCTCATAATATGTAAGAAATGTCTGATGTTTTCTGTTCTTGTTGATGGTCCTTTAAATTACACCCTGATAAAAGTTCATTAAAATGAGTGCACAATCTATGAAACAGTATTTTCTAACAGATAGACAATAGTTATCCAGGGGCATGGGAAAGGCAGTCCATACCTTTCAGAACACCTAGTTGTAAAGAACAATAAAACAGATTAAATGTAAACATTGAAACCCACGGGACCACATTCCTGAGTGCAGTAACACCTGCTCTGAGTATTGCTGGTATACTCTAGTTCCATGCGTAGCACATTATGATCACAAAATCAGCAAAATTCATCCAAGAAGTATTACTTTAGTGCGGTAAAACTAGCATCAGGTCTTCAGTAGTATCTCTGCTGGCTAAGCACAAAAAAGGTCATTGCCAAATGGAGAACAGGCAGTGTTGACTAATCCTGTAAGAGTCTTCCTTTTGGTTGCACTTTCAAGTCCATGTAAAAATTAGTATCTGAAAAAGCAAAGTGACTTTTGATTGCCTTTAAAAATAATCAGGGCAGAATGAAGCTCAGCTAAATACTCACACATTTTATTCTGTATTTTATTAACATCCATCTCAACAATTTTCCTAAAGAAAATATTCCCAGACAGCAAGTTGTTTAAAACTTCTCTATATTGCAGCAGAAGTACCAGCCTGGCTCTCATTTTGTGCGGTTTCGGAAAGCAGCTGTTTGTGTTTACAGTCACCATTAAACAATTCAGCTTTTTAATCAAACAAGAGCTGCTTGGGTGCCTTTGCCCATGGCTATGGGAACCAAATCACTCTGAAAAACAGACCTTTTACAGCAACACTAAGAGGCCCTCAGCGGATGGAGGGGATTAGAGAGAGGTATGTTTTCTGAGAAACCAGGTTTATAGTCTGTAGCTTTCTCTGTCCTGGGCCAATATACCAGGTTCAGTAGCGAATCTAAAGCTCTCAAAAAAGTCTGGATCAGTTTTCTTTCTTCTCCTTCTCTCTCTCATGTTCTTTCTGCCTCCCCCACCTATGTCCCCTTTCTTTTTTTCCCCAGTACATGTGCAGAAAAGCAATAAAATGTTAATTCAGATCCACTCTAAAACAAAGTCAGGCAATCCAAGACAGGATGATGTTTTCCTTCTACAAATAGAGCACCTTACTTAAGAACACTTATATGACAGCGCTTGCTTAGAAGTCAAATGGATTGTGTAAGCTTCTCTTCATATTCCAGCTTAGCTCTGTAGAGGCCTTTTTCCACTGTTGGCCTGTTTGGAGCTGTTACTGAGAATAACAAGGTGTGTAAGGTATAATAATATAGGCAAACGTTCATTTGTGGCAAAAAACAAAACCACAATAAATTAATCCAGTTGCTCAATCTCTAGAAGTGAATTAAACACTGAAATATCAATGGTGATTCATGAGAAATACAACGGAAGGGCGAAGATGTACTGTTCAACAAGTTTGTGGGCTTGCACTGATTTCGGGATCAGCCAGCAAAGGAGTAGGTGAGCTTAAACACTGCCCCTCTAGTCTTTAAAGAGTTTGGCCTCTTCAAAGGGCAAAAAGGTGCATCTCAGTGCAAAGCAACAGCCTATTTCCTTCTCCTCCTGATCACAGCCTAGCAATGGCTATAGTCTTACCTGCTATACTTTGAAATACTGAACTTGGCACCATTCCTTTGCAACTTTTTGGAAAGAAGCATTTACAATATACTTTGCAGTCTTTGGCATTCTAGGCTATAAAACTTCCATCAAAAATGCCTATGTGAGGCACTAAAAAGAGGACGCTACCAGGACTTTTTTTCTTTTCTAGAAGAGAAACGATTGGAGTTTAAAAGAGCTAATACACTAACAAAATCCACTAGAAGTGGCTCAGCAGCAGGCACAGGAAATTTCAACATAACGAGAAAGGTGCACAATCCCTTTTTTTGCAGCTAGAGTATAACATCAGTCAATTTTGTTAAAGGCATCTTTGGGTTTCCATCAGAAATTCTAGGGTAAGTTTGAAGACTTACAACATCAGAAATTTCAGTTACTCTTGCAGATACTTCATGGAAGAAATAAAAAGCTGACGATAGCCACAGAGGGAATATAAACATTCACTTGAGGTGGTCTACAGACTGATGGAGGAGGACATCAACCCAGGCAACATTAAAAAATAATAAATAAATAAAATACTGTATCCATCTGGCACCCTCACCAGCTGGGTGCCAGACTCAGAGTCACTATGATTGTCCCACTAAAAGCAACTCCGATTCTCCATGTTTGGGCAATGTGAGCAGTGCTACAGACATTAAGACCACTAAAAACTTGTTTTCCCACAAGGTTACTTCAAGTAGATCACTCCTGAAACACTCAGCCAGGGGCAATCTAGAAATACTGTGTTTTAATTTTATTCAGTATCTGCTTCCATTGCGATCCCTGTCCAAGGCAGCATATAATCCTCTTCAATAAAGCAATGCTGTTACAGCAACTCCCAAGCCAACAGCTAAAGGAAAAAAATAATAATCCTTACCAAAGAATAAACAAACAACTATCTACAAGCTAAAAGAGAATCCACTTAGATGCAAACTAAACAGGAAGCTGAAGTGTCCTGAGTTTAAATCAGGAGAAGCTGCAGACGAGTTCTGCCTCTGTAAGAGGATGAAACCATTTCAGCCTTATGGTCACTGCCAACATAGATCTTTTTTTATTCTGTTTCCTCAAAACCTGAAGTCTTAATATCTATCCAGTGAATATAAGAGAAGATTAACTCCCTCTCAATTAAATTCTTTAGTCTTTCACCTTGCATGCCAGTTTAAAATTCCACACAGCCTCCTTAAATAAAAAGCAATTCCTGGGCTTCCAAGTCCAGGTTAGCCTGCCTTGGTAAATGGAGTCTATTACACAGAAGAAGGCCAAAAGTTACGTGTGTAAGTTCATGCAGACACACCACACTACCTGTGTAAGACTGTTTAGAAAAACAACAAATGACAACAATGACTCTGAAGGAAAGAATCTAAGGACAGAGCACTCTTTATGCATTTGTAATGTTTTTATTCCTAAAAAGACAAACTTTCAGGAGTTGTAACTCCTGAAATATGTAACCGTTCTCAAAACTCACAAATGACCAGTAATGAGCAAGACAATTAAACTAAATATTCCTTTCCATCTGAACATTATGGAAAATTTCCATCAAATTTTAAATCCGGCCCTTTCCTGAGTTTTTGAAATTTCTTTTAGAGGCAAATGTTGCAGTTGATACTGATTTCTATATTTCATATACTCCAACTCAGGTTTAAAATACAAATGTCAAAACAATTTTAAAACTCTGTCTCTGCTTAAGTGAATGTTGCTAGTGTTACTCACGTACTTGAGGACGCATGGCACATCTTTTTGACTGGACCTTGGTGGATGCAACATTGGTGGATACAAATGTGATTTCACCTACTCACACCAAATTTTTGTGATCGACAGCTCAGGAAGCACCTGAATTTCTGCTTCCTTGTCTTCTTCGTGCTCATGCTCACTGTGAAGCCCTGGAGCTGCCCAGCTGTAGTCACATTCATGTCCTGAGCAGCTCTCTAGTTCTCTTGTGGACATTCCAGTGGAGGCTAGGACAAACTTGCCGGAGGTGAGAGAGCACCTCAGAGCAAGTAGTATACAAAACACATAGCACAAATACTATTTAGTAAAGAATCAACAGCTACACCTAGCAGAAATTAAAACAAATATAAATAAATAAATCAGTTCTCAGTACCAGTGGCAATCCCAGGATTAGTACTAAATGGAAATTGTCAGATTCGTTTTTCCCCATCTCTCTGATTACAAGCCTGTTATGCAGATGAAACTACTTCTCCCTTCTTCCACTCTACTGTATTTCATGCTCTGTATATTTCTGAAATTGCAAAAATAAAGGCCAAACTTTACATGCTTTACTTGCAGGCAGTCAAGATAATACCAGTGAGGCTGTCTGTGAATAAGCAGTCAAGATAATACCAGTGAGGCACTCTGTGAATAAGCCAAGCAATGCCTGACCTCTGTTTTGGTAAGCTGGAATCAGAAGTCCTTAAAAAAACAATGCACACTTCTAAAACTTAAATAAAATAGCCTTCATAGTGATTGTTATTTTTTTTTTTTTTTTAGTCCTGGTTATTCATAATGAATTAAAACATTCAAGGTCCCTTAGGGCAGTCAGAAATCCGGTGATGCAAAATCATTAAGAAAACTAGGGTATGCGTATGATGAGGAAGTTTTAAGCAAGACAGATTTTATGCTCTCTGTGAATTATAACATTGTTCTGTTCTTTTTCACCTTTATGCAACTGCACAGTTGGAGTCATCTGGGACATACCAAAGGAGTGATTTGTTTTTCCATCTCCCAGTCAAAGAAAGCAAAAAGAAATGCTGAAGAATTTATCCAGAAAACAAGTTATTGTGATGTTCAAGCCCAATGTTTTAGATAAGCAACTGAAATAACCTTCCACTTATAGAACCATTCATCTGCAAAAAATCTATACACCTTCCGAATGTATCCTGTAATTATAAATGACAGAAATTGGTATCTGAATTTATCAGTCTTAATAAGAACACTGCTAAAGTTAGCTAGGAATATGCACTCACAAATAGGAATGAACGGCTTTCAAACAGGGCCCTGGGTCTTGGATCATAGCATAAGTGAGGCCAGTCAGGCTTACCACTCCAATAGAAGCTGTTGGTTAGAGAGTGATTGAGGAGGAGGTAAAGATGAATGGGTTGGTTCTTGGCTCCCAGCTGTACTATTCATTAAAGTATTATCTGAAGCTATGAAGGAATGGTAATTTATAGCTAAAATAAGCCAACATTACATTGTTACATCATCATTCTCCTGCCAAAGCATGGAAGAAGAAAGAACTTCAGCTTCATGATGTGCCTCCAACTTTCAATGCCATCTGTGGCTGCTCCTGAAGCACAGCTTACAACTTGCCTTCTGCTCAGGGCTGTGCTTGAACTCATAACCTAGCTCTTTTAGACAAAATAAGGTTATGCTACATCTGGAATTATAGAAAGCCAGTCCACATTTTCTCAAAGGTTGTCCAGCAGGAGGTTCTAACCTATAAACCTAAATTTAAATTGGCTATTATCAGACTTGACCGTTAAAAAAAATCAGTCATCTTAAAGTGAAGTCAGATGCACATCTGTGATTATCAGCACAACCCTACGTTGGTTAGAATATAAAATGACCGCAGTGCTGGCTACAATATGTACCATAGTTCCTTATTCTGGTAATATCAGCATGCAATTTATTGGACAGATTCTATAATCCACAGATGAAGGTAGTTGTAGGGCTTGAGTTTATCCAGCATTAACAACCCCTAATAGCCTAGTTCAGCTCAGACATAACAAATGGAAATGGCTTTAAATTATCCTTCCCTCGAGACATGATTTCATAAGAGAACAAACTCTATATGCGCAAAGAGAGATTTCCAATGTAAACATGTGGTGGAAGCTGAAAGCTGCAGTCAGATTTAGGGCATGGATATGCCAATGGCAAAGCAAGGGATACAATTTCAAAGCCACTTATTTCTTTCCAACTCACAATAATATTCTTTTCTGCTGACTTTTCTGCTCTTCAAGCTTAGAAGACTATGTATATTTCAGTAGTGACTTTCTATCTTTTATTATTTTAATGAGTTTCATCTCTTTTTTCCCCTTGCACAACAAATTTGGCTAGGATGCAGAATCTCCAGTCATTATGGGTTAATCACAAGCAGCACCAGAATCATTACTAGCATCTGGCTGTCGGCATTTGAAATTATCCTTTAAGGTTTCAGAAGGCAGACATATTTTGTTTCATAAGTTTAACTATTCTGTTATCTAATATGAAATTCTTAACTGTGAGGAGAAAAAGAAAACAATACTATAAACATATAATAACCTCAATATGAAGGAGGTTTTGCTTTTTTGCTTTCTCAGGATTAATGTAAAATCAGGCCTGATTTTATATTTGACAAGATGCCAAGCATAGCCAGCGAGATAAGCATTTTGAAGAAAGAAATTCAATGCCACTGCTGTCAAAACCTGCATTCATAAATTCTAATGTTTTTACTCTCTGACTTCCTGGAACTCTGAAAAAATATATCTATTAAGACATTATTTTGCAATGCTTATTATTTAAAGGTTTGACCTCATCTGTTCTCACAGAAATACAAATTTCCAGCAATTTTACACAATATATTGAGACCTATTCCAAAACTGAAGTTTAGACCGCTAAAGTTTAGTCACTTCTGTTGTTTTGACTTTTTTCGCACAGAAGCTGTGTTTCAACATCACTAACATTCAGTGTTGAATCAGTGCCCTGAAAAAAATGATTAATTTTCTATTTGAAGATGATATCGTGCATATTGTGATTAGATGCATTGAGTGGTTCTTTCAGGTATAGAAAAAATTGGTCTCTACTGTTCAGGACTACAGTTTCAGACCTTGTGTTTAAACAGAAACAACCAGAAATCCTGACGAAAGGGGGAGAAGTATACGAGCAAACATTTGTATATAAATATTAGACAATGCAACTGGTAGAAGAGCTATCATTAGCAACATTTATAAACCAACGAAACAAAGCAACAGTCTGTATGTACAAAGGATTAATTCTGCTATAATTGTGATTTTTTGAATATTATGCAGCTTTATGTCTGCTACTCTAAAAGCTGTACACTGGTGTTATACTAGCTTTGTTGCTAGTTCTGATACTACACTAATCCTACTAATAAAAACGGACTTAATCATATTAGAAAATTCCTTTTTGGGGACCTTATTTTGATTGGTCTATCCTACAAGATTATTTCCCTTTTAACAGTTCACCACCAGGCCTCACACGATACAGGGAACCATCCCTTGTTCTCATAGCCTTCAGGATATGCAAGTCCCTCCTTCAGGAGCAGATAATTACGACGGATAACTTACCACTTCTCCCAGCACACCCTGATCTGTTACCGTGCTGTGCTTTAGAAGGATGCTGTCATTTAGACCAGAAACAAAGTCATCAAATGACACGCTCTGCAGAGAGCACGACACAGGACTCCCTGGCCCAGTGAGCTGTTTCTAGTCCTATCCCCCTACAAATGTATGAATCGCTCTTTTTGGATTATTTCACCTGTGTGTTCTTCTGCCACCTCTCTCACAAGACATAAGCTCTATAAAGGGCTCATGAAATCCCTCCATCTCTTGAATTCACAGGAAAACTCTCTTGATTTAGCACCTTCTCATAACTGTACTATGAGTAGTTAGTCTTTACTGACTTTAGTCAGTAAAAAAGACTTCTGACAGTCATTTTGATGGGGAGTCTTCCAATCACTTTCAATGAATCATCTTCTACAAAAATTGAAAAGTTTATTGCAATTCACAGGTATTTAGTTTTCAGAAGTGTCTTCAAAGAGATGGGTCAGAGGAGTGGAAATAGGATGCAGATGTAAATAGCCACTTTAATTAAAAAACAATTTTAAAGAAAAAAAATTTTATGAGCTTTCATTCCGGTGAGGGGAAGGGGAATAAAAAAATACTTAAATTGCCTTGCTGTGAGAGTTAGAGTTACTTCTGAAAGTATTATAGGTGATGGCTTGTGTGTAGGCTTTTCTGTAGCAGTATCACAGAGAAAGAATTGGGCAACTGAACAAGAGACATTCAGCAAAGATTTAAGCGTTAACATCACCAGCCTATTAAAAGATAGTTAGTATTTTAATGTTCAGATTGCAAATATTACAACAGACAAGATGTGAACTGGCCAAGATGTTTAGCTGAAGAAAGTACGACCAACCAGTAACACTCAAAATTTCCACACTGCTAATATTTACATATCCAAAATTCTGTACTGTATTATCTTATAACCATGAGTAGTGTCTCCAGCTACGAATTCTACCCTAATCAAATACTCTAAAGCTATAGGTACCCACCTTTTTACGTTAAAGATCAACATTATTTTAAATCAATACTTTTTATGAATATTGACCTAAGTCTAGTCTGTGATTTCTCAAAAGTAAATATTTCACTAGTAGATGAAAAAAGACCTGAAAATCTAAACTCCAGAAAAAAAGAGAAAGAGAATGATCATTCATTCATCTGCCCTGATATATGAATTTTTAAAGACTTCTTTGATTGTGGCTATCAATAAATCCAGCTACACGTATACACATACACAGACATATATATCTTCTATTATATACTGAATTCTTTCTGTGTTTATGCATAAGAGATATATGGAATATGAAAGTTACAGCTGTTTCAGATCTTCAGCTCCAGGAGAGTATTTCTTCTGAAACGAAACTGTGGGTTAGAATTAGATACTGTCTTTTGAAGAAATTTGATTTAGGCAAGTATGGAAATGAAATTCAAAATCTTCTTAGACCAACCAAAGCAACTAAGTAAAACAGCTAAGTTTACAAATGATAGCTGGGAGGTTGCTTTAATTTTTCTAAACAATTTCCTTTAAAAATTTTTCATTCATCCACAGTCCAGGACAAGAAAGTTCTCTATCCAGGAAACCTATCCACACCAAGCATGAATTCTGGAGGAATTAGAAAGTTTCTCATCTCTGTCAAGCTGCCATTTTGGATATGCACTCCTCCACTTTCTGCTGTCTCTTTCATTGCTGATTGGGATGAAACTACTACCTGGAGTTACTCTTCTATTTGAAGGAATGCAGCTAGCACCCACCAAAATAAATAAGACAGAGAAAACAGGAGGAAACCTTGAATCATGAAATTTCCTGGGAAATGTTTTTGGAACTTATACCAATAAAAAGGATTGCCAAGGATTTAGCATCTGAATCTGCCAATTGACTTGGGCAGATTCACCCACTCGCAACAGCAAAGCAAGCCTTTCCCTCAGGCATGGTCTGGAGGGAGCAGATCAAGTGGTGGGAAGAACTAGCTATTTTCCTACAGTTATGAGAAGGTGCTAAATCAAGAGAGAGTCTTTTTAACATCAACTTAAGCTTTGGCTGTAATAAATGGCTGACTGGTTCAAACTTGTCCACTGAAAATCACACATTTATCTGCACTTATTTATTTATTTTTATTTATCTGCATTTCTCTTGCATCCACCTCAGTACATGACTGTTAGTTTCATCTGCTCATCTGATAGCCAATCATACAATGTATCTTGAGTCTTCTTCCATCTTCTAACGTGTGGCACAGGCTCCATTATCTCTCCCAAGTCTCTACGTGTGTTGTTCTCTAATTAGACTCTCTCTGATAGCATAATAGAAGACTATAAAGATGAGGAGGAAGAGCAGCAACCAAAAAGAAAAGAAAGATCTATTACCCTTTAAGTTGGAACTCAGTTAAAGGGAAGTTGAAACTACCACTTCACCCTGAGATATTCTTTGGAGAGAGAGTTATTTCTAGAGGAACTGAAGTTACATAAGTGAGTTTTCACAGATAACAGGAAAACAAATCCAAAAATGAGATGCCAACTTATAGTACGGCACATGTGACAGCCACCATTTGCAGATACTCTTTGTCCTCTAACCAAATGCAGCAAGATCGTGCCATTTGCAGGACAGGCAACTTCTTCCTTTTGAAGGAAGCCAAATTACAGAGAAAGGTTACTTCTGATCTGTTTTTACTTGGCTTTTCATTTTCCAATTTCTACTTCCCTTAGTGTAGAACCGTGGCGGTTTCATAGTACATACAGCAAGAAGAGTTTCCTGTGAGCATCTGCCGTGGCTTCTAGCAAACATAAGCTACAGTTCTTACTCTCTTCTTTCCCCTATTCTCCAAGACCCTGGGTTAAAGATTGTTTCTACACAAATGTTTTGTGTGGTCTTAAACATTTCAAGCAATAGTTAGTATACTAGCTTCCTAGATGGGCTGCCCCAAAGTTTAGTCACCCATACTGCTAAGAAACTACATCTTTTAAGGCTGAATCTAACACTACTTTCAGAAGTCACTGAACATTCTTATACCTTTCCCTGCACAACTGACAAAAAATGAATTGCTATATACTAATTCCAAGCATAAAGACCTATGCATTCTCAACAAATTGAATAGGTTGAACTCTTGAAGCCTCTCATTGAAAGGCTTTTCTACAACATGGATCATTTCTTGTGGACCTCTTCTGAACTCTTTACAGTATTTTCATATCCTCCTCAAAGTCTGAGGATCAGATGAACACAAATTCCAATAGACATTAACCAGTTTGGGGTACAATAATAAACAGCATTCCTTATTTCTATTTGGCAATCTCATGCTAAACCATATCAGGTCACATTAAAAGGCTCTCTGCCAGAGCTGATTTGCAACAACAGCTTCTGCTGAGGAAGCTTCAACTACTTTCCCACTGCAGAATAATCTCGGAATCACTGCTTAAGACAGTTTCTTATGTTGTATGTACAAACTTGCATTCTTTCTTCTCACTTACATTGCCTTTATTTGGTTGTAGTAGAGCTATACAGAAGTATGGGCAATCTTTAAACAGGAGCTAAAAACTAGACAGGGAGATAAATGGAATAACCTTTTAAGCCATGAATATGTCCCATAAAATTTGTGTGCAAGTATGCTGTTGAGTCAAGAACAGGAAAGCCTCCACTACCATTGCCCGTATTGGGAATTACCTGGGAAACCATCACATAGATAGAGTTGATCTGGCACCATTCCATGGTATTAAATTCACAGATGAAAATTAATCTTCAAAAAAAGTTACTAATTGCTGCTTCCATTTAGAAGGTATCCTTTCATCATGGCATCCCATCATTCTTTTACCTTACTTGCAGACCCCTAAAAACTATTTTTTAAATAGTTAAATTAATTCTGACACTTTAGGCAATATACACACCATTTCATTAATTGTTTTTTCTGATAAAAGCATTTATAGACATTTTCAGTATAGTTTAGAATTAAACCGTACATTACATTATCTTTTATTTGTTTCCTTTGTAACTTTGATTGCACAAGTGTAAGAGTGTAAACAGCATGATTCTCGCTTATCAGTAATCTGTCTCCTCCAAGATGTATTCAGAGATGCCAGAATCAGGTTCACCTGCATCATCACTGACTAACTTCACAGACGCTGAATTACCCTATCAGTGAGACTCCTGGGAGACTAGTCTGGAGAGACAGCAAAAGTCACTGTTTACATGCACATTCCCTCTTAACTGGCCAGGAAATAACTAAAAATAATATAAGTAACAAAAAAAGCTTAGTATAAACACACGCACAAACATATATGCACATATTGTGTATAGGGTCTTAAGTCCAGAACTACAGGAAATCTGCAAGTGAGATCTATCTATAAAAGACAAAAAATTAGGCCTATCTGTCAGTTTTTGGCTGCAGTTTTTTCAAGCATTTTTTGTCTGCATGTATTAAAGGATAAGAAAAATCTAGGTCTTTAGACGGTCTACTCAGAGTCTCTGACTCAGTCTTTGGCTTATAGGATATGCAATAAGACACAGAGTTTTCACTGCTGTCACTAACTGAAAACTAACCCAAGTCAAGAGACTGACTGGCTCTAGGAGAAAGCATGTTTCACCTTCAGGTCACTGGTTTGGATCCAGTACAGGCCAGTAGTAGCCAAATTGTCATTCCCATCAGACAGTAGTTTAATGTTCAACGCAAAATGGATTTGCCAACTCAGTGCACTAAGTAACAGGCCAGGTATCTACATCACTAATGACCCTCACAACAGCTTTAGGAATTCAGTAAAAGACTAAACGGCAGCCTGAAATTCTATTCTGGTCAGTCAGATTGAAGCTGAAATACAATGATAAGCCAATAGAACAGCTTTGCTACCACCACTTGTGTTGGGCAGTCCACGGACAAGAGGAAAAAGACTACGGTTTGCATAGCTCTCAGCTTGGTGCCTTACAGTAATGCTAAAAGCTATGAAGAAGTACTGCCTTTTTTTTTTAGGCAAATATTTTTTTAACTCCAGATGTAAGTAGAAGGCATAGCTGTTTGTGTCAATATCGTGAAATTACCAAAATACTTTTCATCTAGCCTATATTAGGTGTTAGGAAAATGCTAATATTGACCATGAGGTGGAATTTAAAACATTTTTTTTAAATACACCTTGGTTACATCTGGTTAGTTACAGTAAGATCACCACCAACGTCATTCCCAGTTACTTTTTCAAGGAATGTCAACATTTGTGGGCTATCACTTACTGGTAGTTTAATGTTATCCTGGGATTAATATGAGAGGGGAAAACTGGGCTGTGAGTTATGAAGGGATGTGTACTGCAAGACATTTGGCAGTTCAGGGGTCTCATTAAGCCAAAACTTTGGGATGTCTTAGATCTGTATGTATGCCATTAATTACTAGTTGAGGCATACCAATATAAGTATTTTCCATTAAAAAAATTGCTCATTTCACAATGAACAGTTATTAATATCCGTGAAGTTTGGATTTGGGGAAAAAGCTGAACTCTTTCAGTTCTGTTCAAAACAATCTCATAACAGCCAGAAGGCTCCAGGAGAGAAAATATTTTTCTCCTTCTGCCTTCAGGTAGGACTGCTTGTTCTTAAAATGTATCAAGCATTTACTAACCTGAGTTGACAGAAAAGATAATCTTCCCTAAACCATCTGTACATATAAGAGCAATAAAGTAGGTGAATTTATAATTAGGGAATTACAGATTAAGAGAATAAGAGCTCTGTCTTTCATAACAGCCCACAGTTAATAGATAACATCCATATTAGAGATTCATCAAAATGTGCAACCTTGTGTATATGTTAATAATTAGATGTAATAAATGTGTGCACAACGAAGCAGAGGATATATGGAAGAAGATGGTAAGAAAGGGCAAGAACAAAATACAGGGGAAAAAAAGAGGGGGATTAGAGGATAATTCAAGTTGAGAGTGATGTCAAGAAGTCTCTAGTCCACCTTCAGCTGAAAGCAGGGACAACTATGAGGTCAGACCAGTTGCTCAGGGTTCCAGTCAGGTTTTGAAAACCTCCAATGATGGAGACTGCACAGCCTCTCTGGGCAATCTGTAGTGCTGAAGATGTAGAAGAAAAAGAAAAATGGGGAGATGGGCAAACATAGAAAGAAATGTAAAAGAATTTGGAAGTGGTATTAATGACAGTCCTAGGACAAACTGGAAAAGATAAAAAGAAGGTAAAGTTCTTTTCAAAAGCATAAAAGTACTACAGGAAAACATTTTTTAGCATATCAATTTTATCTGTGAGCTTAATGTGAAGGGTCTGATTCTCAGAGGCCTCATTTTGTGAAAGAAAATACGATCAAAAACTGAAACAAAACAGATGCCTTCAAGACATCTCAAGTCTCCAGAATCTGAGGTAACCAAAATCACCAACTTCTTTCAAACATGTAGGCTGCAGCCAGACTAGGTGAGCAGTGTTTGGTATCTCTCTGCTAAAATTTTGAGGATGAACAATGAATCACACCATTTTGTATACTGATCGGCTCTGTAGGTCCATCAAACATGAAGCCGACTGAGAGCCCTCCAAGTAAACATCTCTCCCATATGGCTGTTTTACTTCTTTCTTTTGCAGGGATTTTGGAGGTGGCAGATGGCAGGAAAGCGTGGCATGGGCATTTTTTAGTGGCTAATGGGTTTAGTGGCTAATGGATTAAAAGATTCAGATAAACATTTTTAAGCTTTGTTTGATGGTCCTGGTATAACCATACTGATTCCCAAACCTGCCAATATAAGCCATCTCTAAGAATATAATCAGAAACTGAGCAGAGGGATGATGTTATACTAATGTTTGTTCCCACTACATGGTCAAGTGATTCAAAATAAGATAAACAAAATGGATGACCACAACAATCATCACTTGCTTTATTAGCTGAACAGTAACAGTAAGGCTAGGGCTATATAAAAAGCTAAGAAAGGGATGGTTCAAGTCCCTGGCCTAAGGAGTTTGCACTGAACACTACCAGTCAGGGCACTGGAAGACTCCAGAAGACTAAGAAGTAAAAGGATTTCTCCTTTCAGGACCTGCTGCCTTTTTTTATTGATGTGAGTTAGTATCTCTAGGCCTTCCATTTGCTTTATGAAGGGCTGGAATGTCAACAAATGCATGATTGCTTCAATAATTCAATCAATATGGAATTGAGACCTTGGAGAAAAGACTGGAAAGGCAGCAGAAGTAGTAAAGGAGACAAATAAGTAGCTTTCTTCTGACTTTAACTATCTACAATAGCAATGAGGGGACTATCTAATCCTTTGATCATCCTTGTGCTCACTCCATAACAGGCAGCAAGCAGGGGTAGTGTTAAAAAGATCATGTACAGATGTAAAGTTTAAGACAAAGAACAATATCAAAGTCAGCAAGATCATCTTAGTATTCAAAGTAAGTAATCAGGTGATCACAGGAAGTCAACCCTGAGTGCCAGAACTTAGAAAGCCCCATAGAGCTTGAAGGGCCAATGACATAGTCTTTTCCAATTGAGTGCAAATAGGGCATGTAATCTTATCAACACTCAGGACCCACAACATTGTGAGGGTGCCAAAGAAGGAAACCACATTGCAAAGGGGAAGCAACAAATTCAGTTTAAAAAAGGTTGCAGGTTTAATCCAACTTTATCATAACCAGAAACAGTTATTAAGTTTTGAAGCAGTAACACATCAGTAGCAATTAAATTGCAGAAATCAGGCAGTAAGCTCTCTAAGGTTTTTAACAGCACTATTGAGTTTAGTGATTGCTCATCACTATATACAAGACTGTCACTGGCAGGCAATTGTTAATCAGAAGAATTGGAATATTGTTCTCCATTATCACAGGTATCTGTGTAAAATACAAGACAGGCACCACATAATTTCAGATGCAGCTAGGAACTGGGGCTGCCTGGAAAACAATTTTATTTTCATATTGGGTTTTCAAGGTTGCAGCAAAGGCAAGACTTTACAAAACAATACTCTTTGGGCGGGGGGGCATGAAAGAGAGAGAAAAAGAAACACTCAGACAATAATCCAGAAGCTATTTTGCATGGAATATCTTTTTTTTCCAATCAAGAGCCTCAGCCCTGTTTACTCTCTTGTCTTGAAGCTATTTATTTTATCAGATCAAATACATCTTCACAAAACACTTTACTTTTTTAACCCTTGTTAAAAATATTTCAGCACAATCAAGTAAGAAATATTTTATCATGTTAAAGCCTGTTGAAAATCCACAGCTTTACAGATGTTACAAGTTGCATTTATTTATTTTTTAAAACTCATCTGATTTAATACTCCACTACATCAAAGTGTACATGAATTTCTGCCACCTTGAATACAATATAAAAAAAAAACCAACAATAAAATCCCGGGCTGAAGCTGCAGCAATCTCACAGTTGCTCTAAATCACATGGGCTGCCCTACTGTGGGCCGTTTGTTTTGCTCAAGATTACTATTCACCCTTCTGGACCCAAATACTTCTTTCTAACATTTGGGAAAGACATCCCCAAGATATCCCAACCAGTGGGAAAGCCACAATTAGCTCATTAAAGTAAGTTTTCCATCTCCTTTACACTGACAGAATGGCACAAAAGCAATAGCGCCTCCTCTCACCCATAGGATTTTCCCATCTAGACAAAAGACATCTCATTTTAAACAGCAGGCAGGATCATCTCAGGATGCATAGTAAGTTCTAGGACAAGTAGCCTGTGCTGACCTCTCTGCCTCTGTGACTCAACTGCCGCTGGAGCCCTCTGGATCCAACTACCTCATTTCATGCTAGGAGCCATGACTGTAACACATCGTTGTCACAGCAGTGACTAAAAAGCAGATGTACTCTCAGGAAAAGGAGAGCTGAGCAGCTGTTGACCATAAGCCAAGACAGTGAACTCTAAAAACCTCAGGCACTTGCCACATTGATCTCATGTTGTTTGGAGTTACCTCATGCTAACCTGGAGGAAAAGAACTTGACCAAAGACATCACTAGTTTGTTATTCTGGTTGAGTAGTCAATAAAGCAAACTAGAGACTCTGAAGATCATGAGGTCCTGAATCCACTCAGAATTCTTCCTCCTGAAATGCAGATCAGGTCACAGAAGAGCCCTATATAGTTTGAAGGCATTGAATTTTATCTTAAAGTTCACCTTCAATTGTGTTTTTCATTCCTACTGAACTCCAACAAGAGCAGGTTTTACTGACTTCTAAAGATCCAAAAATTTGCAGGCCTATCTTCTTAGTCACTTGTCTTTCAACAGTCAATAGTTTCTAACAGTAATTTTAAAATGTTAATTAACTCTTAAACATGACAGCCACTGCCTCAACTCATAAAAGAAAGCACCAACATTGTCAGTTTAAAGTTGAAAAGCCAGAGGGAACAGAGAGATAAAAGGAAGTTGGGTGAGACTTCTGAAAGATCATCCAGTAGTAGATGTTGAGGATTGGATGCCAGAATCCTATACTCAGGGCCTATGTTCTCTGCTGCTGCAAGATGTGAACTATAGACCAAGGGCAGGCACAATGTCGTATTTAGTATCAAAAACAGAAACAGCAAAAGACATGGCAGCTCAGGATTCAGCACAGACTAGCTTCTCAAATGCACACTTACGATTTCAGTTGTTCCTCTGCTAATGCTAATATGATTCTAAAATTCATCTTGTCATCTCATCTCTTCAAGCATCACCTGAGCTTGGTAACTGCAAGTTCCCACAGGCAGGCAATGCACATTTCAGCTTATTGCTAATATTTCCTACTGACCTCTCAAAGTGGTCTGTATTGCCTGACTTATCTTACATAATTACATATATGGAAAAGCATTTCACATTTGTTTAATAAGCAAGTCTACGTCAGCGAGTAATTTGGCACAACAGGAAAGGATCAGAAGACCGAAACAGTTGGTGTTAACACCCCTACTGCTACACTGTATGTGCATCAGCTGTTCTATTTCAGAGGAGATTTGGTCTGGTTTGGTGGGGACAAGAATGTCCCCACCGCAGCTAGGGCTGGAAATGTCCTAGAGGACCAGTCACTGGCTTAGACCCTTCTGCCTCCATGATGATTTTAAGCACATCTGGTTAGCATGGAGTGCAGCTTGTGTTTAACTTCCTATAAAAGATCTGTAGTGGGGCACACCAAAACCACTCTATACAATGAACAAACATTCAGTAAGTGAAGACAACTGAGGACCTTCTTCAAAACCACACTATTGATCTGAATGAAAATACTAACACAGATGCAGCCTAAGTGATAATTAATTAAGGTTCTGAATGAATCTTACTGAAGGGACCTTGTAGAATATGGGAGCATACATACCTCTACTCCCAATGTACTTGAGAAAACAGCAAACTCCTTTATAGTATATATTCTCAGTGTATCCCATAGCCAGAAGTTTCAATCATTTAAAACATAATTCTAGATTCATGCTGGTTATCATGAATTTTAATCAAGAACTATCCTGCATCATTTACAGTTCTTCTTTAGACTCAGCTGACAAATCCAGCCAACTGATTTGCAAAGTAAAGCCAGCAACCAATAAGGTTTGGTAAAAAGTTGGAAGCCTAATATGCAAAAAGGAATTAAAAGATAAGCAAGGAGAGAAAAAAAAGAGAGAAAATCAAATATTATTTTAAGATGAACACAAGAATGTATTTTGTGTACACAATATCAAATGTATTAGATTTTTTTTTTCTTCAAAGCTACGGAGGCTTGGCTGTGGAAGCTTGAAATTGTTGTTCCATAACCTTTTGCTTTTAAATTAAACAAATGATCTCAGTTTTTGGAGCAGTTTTTGACTCCAGGGAAACTACGCCATTAAGAGAGTGCCAGAAACATATTTAATTGATGCATGTCCCAAAAACTGCTCCAAAGAGTGCAGACGTACTACATATAGATCTGAGGGAAATTACTGAAAGGCCACAAAGCTGCAACAGAATGCGACATATGAAACAAAGCATACAAAAGACTCAGTATCAAAAGGATGAATTGAGTTTGAGAGATATTAACCTGCTTACCTAAGAGGTACTATGAATTAGATATGGCTCTATTGTGCACATTATCCAACCTGGACAGAGGCAGGCAACTTTGTGCTCCATTTTCTGACTTATAATTGATACATCATCATGGTACAACATGGTACAATCAATTTACAGATACAAAGTTTCAAAAAATAAAGAAATTTCATTTGGGAGGGGTGAGTACAGTAACCAGCCTGTAAGACAAGACTTTCTGACTATTTGCTTGAGCATCACTGGGAATCTGGGGATTACACACACAACTTGTTTCTTATTTTCAACTGAATGCTCTCTCTGCATCTGTCTGATTATATATAAAAACAAAAAACACAGTCCAGCAACAAGTCTAAACAAAGGACTCCGTAAAGCGCTTCGAAACTCAGACTTGCACAGAATAAATTCAAGTTAATTTATGCAATTTTTTTTATTCACATGATAAGTAATTGTCACGTTTTCCTGCGCCATCTCTCCTTCCTGCCCTTACAGGCACTTTCCAGGATCCATTCACAAAAAAAAAAAGTAAAATGAATTATCCTTTCCAGACAGGCTCCTCCCCTTGCCAGATTCATGCCATGATGCTACAGTCCAATGTTCCTCTTCCATGACTCTAAATTACAAACTCACTGGTCTTGGATTATCAAGTCAGTTAGCTATTAAAATGTTACTATTTTATCTTTAAATATTTTGCTAGTAGTGAATACTTTTCAAAGATAGATTCTGAAATTTGTTGACATCAACATCTGAAATAGATGTTGAAATCTGTTTCTAAATTGGATTTAACATTGCAATAGAATAAAGCACAAAAAGCAGATCTCTAGTTAGGGTATCTTGAAGTTGGCCTTTTATATGATAAAGGCTGTTTACGTGGCTTTATCTGGCTTCAGAGAGAATAATTTTGCAGACTACAGCAACAGCCACACAAGGCACCTTGTATTTATTTCTCCAACAGCATCGCACATCTGTAAATTTGTGCTCACATCTATAGGTACAGAATTACAATTTTATAAAACAGAGGGAAGGATCTAGCCCAGCTCCACAAACACTGCCCTGTATAACTTCTAATTACCTCAAACAGAACCTTTAACCACTCGAGCACAGACAACCACGGTCCTCAGTCGCTGAACGAAGACATGGAGTATTCAGGGTGAACTGTTTTGGAAAGGGAGACTTAGGAAAAGCAGCAAGACAGGAGGCAACGGGGCAGAAGTGCCCGCGGCAGCTGGGTCGCGCTCAGCCGCGGCGGCCGAGTCGCCGGCGGCACGGGAGCGGGGCGGACGGCCAGCCGACCGGCGGCGAGGCCGGACAAAGAGGCGACTCCTCGAAGAAAGGCTGAAGCAGCGTGGGAGGACTACGACCTTTTGATCTCCGAGATGTCCCTGATGTACCAAAGTGACATGTCAGATCTAATAGGCTACATTTCCCAACTGGTGGTGGCAGGGGCCTACAAATTACTGTGGGATATGAAGGCATTTGTTGTGATGATCCCGGCCGAGATGGGGCATATCACCACTTCCCCGGCAGGACTATCTGACAGGCTAACCCAGCGACCCCCAAACCGGGGGTCACAACCTCCAGCAGGGTCACAGCGGCACCGAGGAGGGTCACGGGCCTGACAGAGCTTCAATTGTTTATGTTGGTGTTCAGGATCACAAGCTCGGCTGGAGCGCGTTCACCAGCAGGAACAGGCACAAACAGAAACAATTTGGGAACAGCTGGTCTAACAGATTTCATGCTCAGGAACTTCTTGATGTTCAGCTTACATGAGCTCATACTCTTCCATTACGTATCGGTGTGCGCATCTGAAACAACAGCTCCCCTGTCAGGTACCAAAATAGCTCAAAATACTCCCAAAGAATCACGGCTGCTTAGTGTCTGCTTTGGTTTCTTTCCTGACAAATTTTCCAGTATTACTAGCAGAATATCCATACTTGAGCCACTACTTTTCCTAGCCTTCCTTTGACGAGATAATGTTCACCTCGTTAAGCACCAGCTCTTGCAGGAGTCCTCTGTAGACTGCACTTGCCTATGAGACTAGTGCAATAGTACAAAATTTTAGGAGAGTAGAAACTAGTATAAACAAAGTCTTCCTCTAGGCTAGCACCAGGCATTTCTTCTTTCTACCATTTCTTCATCCATCTTCTATATAGCACTATGATCATTTGGGTTGTTCTTCTCTGACTGCTTGCTCCTCTTCCCCCCCCTCCTTTTTTTTGTATATTGGTATTATGAAAAGACAAACAGAATTAGATGAATTTTGTCCATGCATGCAAAATCTGCTCAGACTCAAGCTTGCCTTTTTTCGCTAAATTAAGAGATCATATGCTACACTCTGTGTTTTTACTATCATGTTATGTTTGGGTTTGAATCTAACCTTTTAAGAGCAGACTGTCACTGGGAAGAAGTTCATTCACATGCAAGAACACCCAGCTTCAACCTCCAAAAAAAAGCTAATGGATTGTAAAACTTGCATCATTTAAGACAATAAATCATTACTACAATAATAAAGCAGGAAATACACACAAATTAAGCAGAAACACCACTATGCTCTTTTTACGATTAAGGGGAGTCATCAATCACAGAGGCTGCCTGAGATTAACAAGGAGCCACTTTTTCAAACATCCTGCAGTAAATCCAGAGGAAATCCAGCTGGAACTGAAACTAGAACTTCAGCATCAGACTTTGAAATCATTCTCCACTCTTTCTTCCTGGCCTCTCCTTCTGCTAACACCTCCACCTAGGGCCACTCTTAAAAGGTTCAAGTTCTGAAACTGAGCCATATGTTTCATGTAATGCCACAAGGCAAACACAGTTCCTCCACAGTGATGCTTTCCCATGTATATGAATCATTCCAACCCTCCCAGTCCCACCAGAAGAGAGGTCCACTGCTCATACTATAAAACTCCACAAGATATGGGATTGAATGTTACTGAATAATGAGGATTCAATTTTATTTTTGTTTTTCTTAGCCTCCATTTATCCGTGATTTAAGGATAAGTCAATATGTTAAGAACAGCAGACAGAATTTGATTAGTCACTGTGCCCAGGGACGAATGATGTTTAGTTGCATCCTACCCTTGAACTCATTTCCACAGTGTAATTTGAAAGATCAAGCTAGTATAGAGCAGATTCGCCAATAACCGGAGTACAGAATAGGGCTGCAAAACATACCTAGGGCCAGATCATGTCTTCTGTTTCTGAAGCAGGCCACTGATTTGCAGGACTACAGTTAAAATGTAGTTCAACCACATTTATTCTGCACAGGATGAGCGGTGAGCAGGAAGGGAAAAGAGGAGGAGGAGAAGGGATTACTGCCATTAAATAACTAGGTCTCTTAACGATACTTGTATGGCATAAACAAAAGCCTGAATTCCAATCTATATTAGAACATAGTTCCTATATTCAGCCACAGTGAAATATGAGTTAGTTTATTTTATTTTAAAACATTTTTAGGGTGTAAAGAGACGACCAGTTGCAGTCATATTACAATGCTTTACAGCTATGCCCCATCAACTGAAACTCAGTGACTGACCCTGGCATGCTCTCAATTTATCGCAGCTCAAAGGAAAAGAGGAATAAACTGGTGTGGGTAGCAGTGATTTATGCAAACCCATTTTATTTTGCATTGGAAAGTGCAACGTGCACGTGAGTCTCACTCTGTCTCAGCAGCGGTAAGTTACTTAGCAGCAGAGAGGTGGTAACTCCTGAGCACTGAACTATGACTGCAAGCATTCCTGTTATCATGCCTCCGATTATACAGATGAGTGATTCCCAGCACCTGTACCTGAAGGGTTTTTGGATTACAAATTCTTGATTAATGATTATAAGTCATGTCACATCTTCAAAAAGAAACCACAACAAAGCAGTAAAACTTGGTATTCTATCTTCATAGCAATTAGCAAATGAGGTATGGAGATTCTCTTAAACTGATATATAGAGGCCTTTGAATGCTCCTGCTGACAGTTTTCTACCCTTCCTTAGTCTAGATCAAACGATCGTGCACATGTCATTCAGCTTGAAACTACTGTATACATGTCCCGTCTCTGTAATACTGTTATACTGAGATCTATCTTTTGATTAAAAAGCCGTTAAAATTTGGCTGAATGTTACATGTCACTACTTCCCACTTGCTGAAATATAGTATCAAAATTAGTACAGGCTGACATGACCTCTATTATCATGAAATCTAACTGCTCCATACACCACCGCAGCCCTGCATCTGGTAGACACAATCACAATATCATTTCCTCTAATGGTTATATCATTTATTCCAGACCCTCTAATGATGCTGCACTTCCTTGATGCATTCTCAACAGCTAGAAGGGTTTTCTTCCTTCCACTTAAACATTCAGGGGCAGACCGCACTATTGCTAGGAATACAGAGTTACAAGTACAGACTGTGGACAAGCATGGAACCCTACTATTTTGAGTAGGCTCACTTTTCTCTCCAACACAAATTAAAGAGTTTTATCAAGGTCTCATCTTTTTTTGGTGTCTATCAGTTAGCTATCCTGAAGTGTATGTTCTACATATTATCCTCACTCCTGTAGGGCCAAGGAAGATTAGCTCCTTCCTCAGCTTTCAGTATACACAGGCCCTACAATCTTTTCCATTAAGAGTTTGAAGCTGGAGAAGTAACTCAGAAAGACAGAGAACAGACTGAAGGAACAAAAGGCTTCCGCAGCATTGTTCAGATGACTGGTAAAGGGGATCAGAGAGTGCATGTTGGGGGAGTCTAAAAGATTGCTGAAACAAGAAGTCCAGCAGCAAAATAAAGCATTATAAAGAAGCCACTCGAGCTGTTCCACGGAACTCGCATGAACTGGAACCAAGGTGAGTAATGCGCTGGGTAACTCTAGCAAACTCCTACACTGAAGTCATAGATTCCAGGGCCTCAGACTTGCAGGCATAAATAACCCTGTTGGCTTATGGACTCACTGAGCTCCACTACCCCAGCATCAGAAGGTTACTGGTATTGGGTCTGAGTGGCAATCTGTCAGGTGGCAAGTGGCAATTCACATTGCGGAGTAAAAATAGATGCAGTCTCACTAAGATTAATCATGTCATCATGACAGGAGAGGGCAAAGATATATTTGAACATTTCACTACCAAATTAAGCTATAATATAAACAGAGAACTCCATTACCTTTTCAGGGATCTGCTTTAGGCTTCAGTGTTCACACATGCACCTCAAGTTAAGTTCAGTAATTTCCCCTTCAGTATGCACAGACATAGCTTAATTGCTGGAACTCACTTCCCAAATAATCCAGCAGCAGCATTAGCGTTATTTGCACGCATTCCCATTTTGCACAATTAAAATTCACTAACCTTTACAGGCTCTCACAAAGGAACACAGTGCAATGACCTTTTTCCCAAATTGAAGACTATCCTAGTTTTATAAATAGGCCTAATGCTCTCCACATAGGTTATTCCATGATGACGATAAAAAAAGATTTCTAGTTACTATTTCCAAGTATGCGGGCCTTAGAAAATCAGAGTGGATTCCTATTAAAAAGATAGCATATTAATTTATGAATTGTTTCATTTTAAAAACTACTGTAATTAAATAACATTAGTGTTTCCCTGATCTAGGACTATCTCCTCTATGAAGCAAAACTGTGCAAACCAGCTGGTAAAAGGTTTTACAGAGCATGCAGCTAAAATACCAAAGGCCTAAAGCCTGTCAAAATGTTATGATTCTTTCTAATACATTTAAATTCTTAACATGCTGGAACACTGTTAGGATAAGTGTTATTCTGCACTGGCTGCAAAACTACAAACAGGAAGTGTTTTAGAAACTTGTTTAATAGCTGCTCTGTTCGTAAGTTTGTAATTCATGCAAAACAGGTATATCTGTATTTTTATAGACTCTTCTTTTTGATTTTTAAGTCACCTGCAGGGCCAACCTTAAATATGAGTGGATGGATAGATAGATAGATGCAAATCTAAAACAATCAACAGGCTCTAATTTTTCCAGGGCCCCTAGGTGCTTTTATAATTCCTTCAGTCATTTCTCTCAATTCAGCATCAGGACTGGGAAAAAGAAAAAAAAAAAATGATTTGAGTAGGGAAAGGTAATTAACTACAGAACTGATCTTACTCTGGGGCTGACAGCAGGTCAGAACATTACTCTCCGCATAGGAATATCTTCAAATATAGAACAGTAGTTGTGAAGAACAAATATATCTCCACATTAGAAACAGGGAAACTGAGGCTTGAAAAGTAAAGTGGCTGGATCACATTCTGACAGAAAACCAAAGGCAAAGCAAAGAATAGAAGCCAAGGATCCCAGCTCCAAATATTCCACCTTATTCCATAGACTAAAACCCCTAGTTTAAAAGTAAAAAAATTCAGCTGTGGGAGACATTATGGTAGCTTAGTTTTCTTCAGTCTTCTCAATACAAAAGCCTACTTCTGCTCAACAGCTTAAAAGAACTTAAGATCAGAGCAACAAAGATGAAAAGGTCAGACTACACTCATTGCTCACACCATGCATCAAAAATACACAATACTATGACAAACTTTGATGAATACAGATGGCAGAAGATTGAACGCTGGACTCCCCAGAGCTAGCAGAAGTTTACAGACAACATTAAACAAAGCAATTCTGACTTTTCCAAACAAATATTTGAAAGTGTTAGCTAAGACTGATGAAGCTTGAGACAGAATTTTCTTGCCTCATACTTTGTGCCTGCTGGGAGGAGTATTCTGCTCTTGTTCGTAACATCACGATCCTAACCTTTTTCCAAAAAAGATGGGGTTTGTCTTTGACATCTGCAAGAGGAAGTTTGAGCTTGTAGCTGGGAGATACATTAATATGATAGATGCTGGTGGACTAGAAGGGATCTTAAGTGGGCCACACTGTCCCAACTTAATTTTAATGCTTAATTTTTAATGCTTAATTTTGCTTAACCTGCAGTTTCCAAGACTAACACTTAGGAAACACAAATTTCACTTTCCAGCTAACACTCAGCCACACTAGCCTAGAATTCACTTCTAGATCCTTTCTGTTTAGGCAAAATCTAATCATTTGAACTTTGCAAAAATAACAAAAACAGAGCCACAGATGTTTTAAAACTATCAATTAACAATCACACAAAATATTTTGTTGTGGATGTTAGCACTCTTTTTCTACTGTTTGCTTAGCCTAAGTTGTTTAAATTTATTTCTTTAATTATTACAGAGATTATTTTCACTGGGGTGAGGAGTACTTGTGAAACAAGTACCAGTTCAAAGTGAACTTAGACCATGCTTCAGTCTATCCTCTATGATGACAGGGCTCGCAAAAAGGCTATATAAGAACAGCATGTTCTTTTATAATAATCTCACATCACAGATGGATTTACTACACAAATTTTAAGCATTGGCATTTTAAGCGAGCTAATTTAGAGGACTAGTTTTACACCAGATATGCAAAACAAACTAGATAAGAACTGGCTCATGTTATTTCTAACTAAAGGAGCTCTTTACTAAGATCCAGTATGGTCTTCACTAAGACTCTTGTATCAATAGATCAAAAAAATCAACAGAGCAAGTAAAAATTAAATTGACCTTAGTTCTTAGTAGTGTGCCCAAGAGTTTTAGAGTTGCAGAAAAACATTAGTCTTATTCAACTCCTTCAGACAATAGTACCAGCAAGAACTTAAAGGCTGAATGAATGCAAGGACCTCAACCCATAGTTACAGCACCTGCTGTACTCACTGCTATAATTTGCAGCAGACTACACATTGGTATTTTCCTGTCTGTCCTGAAGCAGAAATACGCACAGATATGGAAATTTAGTGGCCATATTAAAAAAGTGCAAACTACCAGTTCTTCCATCGCAGCATAGCTAGTGGGGTATCAGTGCTGTTTTTATAAAGTCTATTATATTCTCATAAAAATCTAACATGTTTATAGGATGCAAGTTTTTGTGTACTAGATTATAAATTTGCAGAAGACAAACTTCGAGCCTGAAACAGCTTGACGATGTCCTTTCAGCTTGTTCGTAAGATTAATTCACTGTCACACACCAAATGAAC
This sequence comes from Rhea pennata, assembly GCF_028389875.1. Lineage (NCBI taxonomy): Eukaryota > Metazoa > Chordata > Aves > Rheiformes > Rheidae > Rhea > Rhea pennata. The sequence continues at coordinate 12,132,831 of NC_084667.1, read as the reverse complement.
AGCTTTCTTGGTTTCCTGTCTCATCTAACACATAACCTAAGAAATTCCCTTCAAAAACACAATCAGAAACAAGACTTAAAAGCCACTGTAACATTCCATTTCTTTCTAATAACACATTCAGTCTGAAAATATCATTTGTGTCTCTGCCTAAAGAAAGATTATCCTTTTAGCAAACCATTTACAGTGACGAGACTGATTTCAGATATGATTAAAACAACATATTAGACATACACAAACCAAGAGATCTAAGTTGCTTATAGGACTAATAATGTGTTATGGGTCCTTTCACATCTAGGTCACTGTTCAAATTCAGCTTAAATGGGTGAAGAGTGAAAAGGAAGAGTGAGGTAAGAACCCAGTCATGAATCTGGCTTCTATTCCTAACGCTGGAACATACTTATTTTGTGCACTTCCCTATAGATTCCATATTTGTAAAATAGGAGTAAATATGTTGAGTAGCACACTAACGCTGGAAGACTAGTTCATGAAGGATTCTTAAAGTAACCCAAGATACTCAGAAGATAAAAGATCACTATGTTCAGACTGATCAATAGCTAATATTAACTCTTTTAGGGGTGATTTTCTCAGGAGAGGTCAACATCCCCCATGTAGAACACTGGTGTGTGTGTGTGTGACACTGGTCACACTTTCTATTTTCTGATAGCAACATAAACAGGGAAATCAAATATTGACTTGGTCTGAAATTCCTCTTTTTGTCAGAGGTGGACAACTCAGCACTGGCAGAGCACCTTGAGGGCCCTCCACGAGGTACCAGGAAGAAGCACCAGAGTCCAGCCTTTGTGGGGTGAGAGTCAGTTGGAGTGGTGGAAGATGTGAAGAGCAGATGTGGGGCTGTGCTGATGAATCAGAATGGAAGGAGGATTGGGATGTGACTGAAATAATAAGAGACAGATGCGGGGAAATGAGGGAGGGAGAAAATAAATAGCAGAATCAGGGAATGAGGTTAACCTTTAGAAAGAAGACACACAGGTCCAGGTGATGAAGAGAAACGCAAACACATCCAGAGTGTGTGAATCTTGAATTAATTCCTAGTGGTCACACTCATCTGCCCTTGAGAATAAGATAAGTGACTAGTTGCTGGGCTACTGACTTCCAGCAGCCCTTTGCAGGGCAAAGGCCTTTGCAATCTAAAGGCTTAGCACAGAAAAAGTACAACATCCCCTGGGCAGAGACAGTATGATGAGCAGTGGAAAGCCAGGTTGAAGTACAGTGTGGAAAGCTGAAAAAGATGATGCCCTGTGGGCTCGGGACCCCAATTCCTCACCTTGCCTTTCAATTCAGTGATGGCCCTTCCCAGAGAATGGACAATGATGGGAAGCCGTCATGGGGCAGAAGCGAATCTATGATGTCCTTCAGCAGGGCTTTCATCCAATAAAGCCACATTGAATGAGATGGTAAAGGGGAAGTGTTACCCTGTGTACCTATTTAAACACAACACAAAACATAATCCTAATCTTGTAATCAGTGAAGCCTTAACCAAGGACCCCCAGGCACAGCCCATAGAAAATGTCATCAGAGAACAATTTTTGTGAAGCATGGTTCTTCCTTTCAGACACCATTGCAGACTGATTCTAGCTCTGCTTTATAAGCTTTGTCTCTTTCTTAATACTAACCATAAGACTAAATGTTGCCTTCAGGTTGAGCATGAAAAAAGAACATACATCCATGGAGGAAAGGAAAAAGTTGTCAGAAGACAAATTTCCATGCATCCTATGACTTCTTCGAAGTGGAGCTGTGACGGGCTTACCATTTGTATCTCAAGGCTTTGTTTCTCTCCCTAATGGTAGCCCTTCTCCTATAATTCAACACTGGTTGTTCCTTCCATGATCAAGAGTAAAAGATTGTCAGAAGACAACAGTTTTTGCAGCCCAACATTTCCCTTGGAAGACCATTTCAGTCACACTCCAACCACAGCTCTGCACTTTGTCACTCTGAAATCTAACCCTACCCCCACCCCAGTTAGAGCTGCCTCTAGGCAAAAACACCCATGCACGGCCCAGTGAGGAACCAGCTCAGAGAATGCTTCCTTCTACAGTCCAGAACTTTCCTTAGTTGCCCTGCACTTGCTGGACCTTGATGCACTGTCTGTCTTCCAAAACCTACACGTAACCCTGCCGAAAACCTTATCCTTTACCCTAACCCTCAAAACTGGTTTTGGCTGCGCCATCACCCCAAGACTTCCCATGCGTGAGCCCAGAGGAATAAGGTGATAGAGGAGAATCCTGCAGGCATCCTAGGCCTGCTTTTGGCAGCCTTTTTGTAGCCCCACTCCCACTGCATCTCTAGAAAAAGTCTCTTTCCTTACCCTAACCCTCAGCCAAGGACACCCATGCATGGTCCAGTGTAAAGGTTGTCAGAGGACAATTGTTTTTGCAGTATACCACTTTCCTTGGCTTCTTGTCATAACTAAGACTTTAGCATGGTTTTGTTTTGGCTAGGGCTTTCAGCAGTGGAGTCTCCTCCGTGTGGTTGGTAGCGAGTGGTGTTCCAGAGTTGGGGGGTGTGATGCAGCAGCTTCAGGACAGGCTGCTAGCAAAGCGACTGTCCAGGTATTCTGGTAGCAGGGCTGTCCTTAGTCCATACATTATATAGCAGCTCAAGACATTTCCCCAACACTGTCAATCTCTGATATGGGCTCTCTGTGATCCTCCCAGCACAGATTAAAACTGAAGCAAACTATAAATCCAGTATAGTAGTTGTGTTATGGATGTGAAAAACAGGAGGAGAAAACCAAATAGAGTGGAGATCCATTCTGTTCTCCCAGTATATGATGCAGCATGCAAATGCCACGTCTATCAGTATTAGTGAACAGAAGAGGGAAGGAAGGGAGAGAAGGAAAGTTTATCATCCCTGCAATCCTTTACTAAATCTGCCCTTAAATTACTGGAGGAGCTTGCATTGCTGCTATTTGTGCTGCACTTGCTCTGAAGCTGAACAAAGGCTTCCATTTTCAACAGGTGTCATTCTGGCACACTTTACCACTTCAGAGCTTTAATTTAAAACAAAGAATGAGAGAAAGATGCTTCTCATCATACATTTGGGCCTATGCATGAATTGAACTCATTATAACAAGCTTCTCAGTGAGAGTACTCTGACTATTCTTTGCAACTGGGAAAGCTGAAATTACTATGTTGCATTGCAAAACTTGATTCAGAATTAATGTTTTTTTTCTTAGCAACGTTAGTCTTTATTTTACTGCCAAAATATGTAACACTTGTCTCTAATTCTGCACAAAAATCATTACCCTGAGACCAGTACAGAAGCAGATGAAGAAACACGAAGATGTAAAGCAGTACATAGCATCACACAAAAGCTCATGTTACAATTCATGCAGTACTGAAAGCTGCAGATTGAGGCACTGTACATGAAAACTGAGCGGCCCAATGCAAGGGACAGGAGTGAACATTTGCCCTCTTTCATTTGTGGCCAGTTGCTTGCTTCTCTGTGGCATTACTGATAATTATCAGATCACATTAAACCTGTGGCCTAGCCTGTGCATTAACTTGAGCAGTAGCTCCAGGAGACGGATAAAAAAATAATGTTCTAAATGCATGTGAATGAAAGAACAATACTGAGGAACTTATTACAGAACTGAACTTGGCTTGAAGATCCATTCCTAGCCCTTAGGAAGTATCAGTACCTTTCAGTTAACGCAGTCTCTCTCTCTTTTTTTTAATAGATTTTCAAATAAATTGATAAATCACTTTGTTCTCTGGCTATGTTTTACATTAGGCTTGATAACCCAACTCTCAGAGGCCCCCATATATCATCAGAAGACCACAGGTTACAATGTGGATTTGTGTCAGTATAGAGTTTCAGTTCTGACAGAAGGGATCTCTTACCTTCAGACAGGGACAAATCATCAGCTGGAGACACCAGGTCTGCCTGGATCGCAAGGCCGTTGCTCAACCACGTGGTAATTTGATTCGTCAAGATAACCTGCAAACAGACAGGGAGAGCTGGAGGGGAAATGAATTTTTACAGCTACCGGAGGGTAGGCAGCAGCTCAGATGAAGACTGGTGCACAGGCAAACACCCACCCTAACGTTCAGCAAATTCAACACAGAAAATTCTGAATTACCCACAGTAACGAAAAGAAATATTGCAAATACTGTAAAAAAGAGGATATTGTTAGAAAGATGAAATATAAAACAACACGCAGACAAATACAATTGCCCACAACAAAACTACCCTTTTGAAGAATTTCATTCTTAGGTGACCAATTTGATGCTCCTTAAAAAGCACCATTTTCTTCACAGTACTAGAATAACATTTTGAGCATTGCCTCATTACTTAATCAGTCAAGGGACCGATTTTAAGTAAAGTGAAAATTTTAGAATTTTCAAGGCATATAGGAAATCTGTTCTCCTAGTTATTTCCATGTAGCTTATATTCTTCCTTCCTTCAACTCAAACACAGTGCCATGAAGGACGGTGCTGTGGTGATATATCCCCGCTGATCTAAAGCACAGAGTGCTAAATTTCACAGGACTATCTGTACACAGGAGGCTTTTTCTATGTTTTTCAGAATCAGGAAATTCTGAGGAACAGCAGCAGAATGTAGTACCCATACAGAGCTATTAAAATATTTATGTCTTCTCTGATGGCATGAACTATTAGCAGTCTCTCGCATCTTTGATTATACACTTTTTTTCTAATAACAGAAAGCACTAAGGCAAACATAGCCAACTCCATAGGGAGAAGACTGTAAGCATAAATACAATTGTAAGGCTTAGGATCTGCAAGCTGTTGCAGTTTCTGCAATTACAATTGCTCTCTTAAAGAGACTGTAAAGAGTTTTAGGGTTTTTTTTCCTTTTCTTTTAAAGAATCAACATCACCCTAATTCTTGCATGGAGAAGAGACTCCACTCTGTACATATTCTCTTTGAAATTAATGGCTTGTTCTCAGCTGTACCTTACACAGCAGAGGAAGGGTGAAGGGAATCTTATCTGCTGCTCCATGGATGTGGTTTCATGCTGCTGCTGGGACAAATTAAAAACTTGCCACCTCCAAAACGAAGGGGAATTTCCCACTTCTTTCCTCCACTGCTCCTCCCTCCAACTATAGCTTCTTGCTTTCTACCACTAACTTGTATGACATGACATACTCTCCATTTTGTTTTTCTAATTCAAGATCCCACATAACCCTACCAGATCGTGGAAACAACTGCAATGGTGGTGCTGCAGGGCCAGTAGGTCCTCTCGAGGCAGCATGACATAAGCTAACAATAGTGTGTTGCAATCTGTGGTGTTTACCAAGACCACCACTCTTCCTCCCCACTCATGTCAGTCTACATATCTGTTTGTAAACTGGCACAGTGGTCCACCATGGCTCAGAACCATGCCTGATGGCTTTATGGACTGTATCAATCAGAACTAATTTAAAAAGCCTGTAAATCAAATCTTCATCTACTCCACAGGAGTTCAAGTTCCTCAGAGTCCTGACAATGATGCTCTTCTGTTACAGACTGCAAGCTCTAGGCAAACTTCAGCTAGTTTTAACACCGTCTGGCCCAGGTTAACCACAGGGTTGTGCCTTTGGGACTGGGTATTTATGACCACCACAACAAAGAAGGATGGCAGATAGCATAACCTTGTTTAGCCTTACTCCTAGGCTATGGTGCTTAAAATACCACTTGCAATACCCCCAACAGCAAACACACAAGAAACGTATCACACATCTTCCTCCAGAGCTGCTCAATGTACCTATCAACACCCAAAACCATTCAGGGAAAGGCCTGACACCCACTATCCTTTGCAGCCACTGCTGGCTCTCTTGCTCATCAGATTTGCAAGGTATGAAAAGTCATCTAGTAACAATGAAAAAAAATGTCACTTTTTTTCCTCCCTCTTGCCAGGTTATCTTCCAATTTAGTGAGTTGAACTGTCTTACCTTGTGATAGGATGAATGTCAGAATTAGTTCAAGGCAAACAAAAGGAATGGGCAGACAAAGATGGGGAGGGATAAGCAAAGGGAAGCGAGACCTTTCCTCTTCAGCAACTCCTACTTATTAGCTAGTTTGCACTATGTCACAAAACCAACAGCCTCATTTTTCCTCAGAGGCTATCCAGGCATAAGGTAAAACAGCAATCTGGCCACAACACTGACACTCTCCCTCGAGCTGTGCCGAAACAGAACAGACTCACACACCTACACACACAGACACACACTCTGGTGGGGTATGGAGTTTCCATTGGCACAAATTTGCAATGATCACATTATTCACAAGTGTCAAAAGCTCTGTAGGTAACGCAGTCACCCCAAAGCTGTGCCAAGAAAAGCTTTGTACTGTGCCATCACGCATTTTGTTTATGCCCTATATTTTAAAGAAAAGCTACTGTATTTAAGGGTCTTTTTTAGAAAAGACAAAAGACCTAAACTCACTGAATTTCATATTGCTCACCTTTCAAAGCAAACTAATTCTACAGGCTTCAAAAATCAAAAGAAAAAGGAGCAACAAGAATATGACAACTAACTTTTTATCTTCCGTATTTTTTGGCTCCTCTTTAACTGGGAACTCCATGGCACTGTTAGCTGTAGGACTGTAAATGTTCTTCACCTTTGACATTAAACTTAAGCAATGCCTCAGAATTTAGATTTCAGTTTCTGATGAGCCCTTCAGGAATCATTCAGTATTAACAATATCCTAGACACCTTGTTACACTGTTTAAAAAGTGACTGTAAAAAGGCACAATCTAACCTAGCAAGTTCTCCTCTCTGGCTCTTTCCAAGGATGGGAATTAAGTGTATCTTTAGTTCCACAACTTCGGTGTTAGTTAAACACTTAACATGTTGCTTAAAACATGTTTAAATACTATCTTCAAACAGTACACTTCCTCTGAAGAGAGGCCACATGTATGTACAGAGTGCTTATTTTGGGATAAACTGAAAATTATTCTTTATTTCTGCAAGTCTGCAGAGCCAGAGAGATTTAGTAAAAATCAAGAGCTGGTTAGCTAAGAACTAATTGTGGTGTAAAATCCCCTGTCACACTTCTGCAGTCTCATTTACAGCAGAACTCTTCCATCAGGTACAGGTAGACGTTCCTGTTGTCATCAATTGATATTAATTTTGTTGTGAACCTACCATCAGACAGTTTGAATCTCACTCTGAAAGTGCGTAGAGTACTCTGAACTCTCACTGCGTCAAACTGAAGCTATGTGTTGCCAACAAAAGGGAAAAAAAGCAATCCCTTCCTCAATTCCTGCTCCAAAGAAAAAAAGTCAGGCACACATATTTAGAAAACTCCCTTGAATACATACATCTTCAAAAAAAGGCCCAAAACTCCAGTCATATACCCTTACTAGAAATAGCTAAGATTTCTTCTATTTTTCAAGAGTAAAACTCCGGACAAGATCATTTTGATGGTAAAGAGAAGCATTCAAACAAGGCCCTAGTTTTCAGCAGCCCCCCACAACAGACATTCATTCTGATCCCCCTTGATTCCAGTGTCACAGCTACAGAATGTGTTAACTTTTCCCTAAAGTCTCTTTCACTAAACTGAATGATGTACTCGGCTCTACTCCTTTACCCTTTGAAACAGTTCAACATGTTCACAGAGTTGCAAGTAGAGGTGCGAGAGAATTGTTAAGTCCAGGGCGACAGGGAAACAATACGCAGGTAGACAAAGGAGACGTGGAGCAAAACAGCTGCGTGGCCTTCTGACGAGTAATCACATCTGGGCATGCAGAGAAGCAGCTGAGTCTCACACTTTGCTTCAGACGTGCACGCAGAATCTAATGCCAGTTCTGATCTTAACAGTGTGATAGCTTACAGATCACCAACGTCATGAAAAAGGTTGGGATATTCCCCTGGTAGATGCCACACTTGAAAGAAAATACCTCTCGCTGCTAACTACTGCCTGGAAACAGGCGGGGGTCACAAGTCCAAGCAGATTTAATAGAAAGATTGCCTTGCACTGAATCAGCAACAGCACTTCCTCAACTTTTCCCGGGAGATCTGCCACTAAAGTGTGGATCGGATTTATTGTGTCTTGTACATGAGACACGCCAAGTTCACAGACTGAGTAGGTAAGGAGAAGTTGTCTCTACAGGGATTGCTTTTGACAGATACTGGACATCAGTACGAGTCAAGTGTAGCTTCCACTTAAGATGAGCAATACAAACCGTGAGTTTATTATCTTCCAGTAGAACATTCAATAGTGAGAATTTTGCTACATGATATTTTAATGTTATCATATTAAAGCACATAGTATTTTAATGGAGGCTGCTCTTTCCCGCATCAACTTATCAAACAAAATATTTCTGTTACCAGAGGCACCGCTATGGTGCTAAAAATCACAGAGAAACTGTGTGTGGATGTGTGCAACAGGTAAGGAGTTTGTTACTGCTTTCTGTTTCTACCTTGCGGTAAACACCGAATGTAGGGCTGCCACAGCCAATGACCGTGCGTGAATGGAAAACACCCTCTACTGCTAAAAAACAAAGATGAAAAGGTCAGCTAGACAGCTCAGTAACACCGGGAACTTGCCTCACTCGCTCTCCTATGGAGTTCCTTGGAGCGGTTCCTATGGAGCGAACCACTGCCTTTAATCTTTCAGCCTATTCGCTTGTAACTAGTACATCTAACTATCCATCAAGTGAAAATTTACAGTCCTCTGTCTACAAATCTGACTGAATAACAAAAACCGTAAAACCTCACTCGCATTCAAATTTCAAAACCATTTCTGGGAAAAAGTCTATTACTTAAAATACCTTACAATAGACTAAAGTATCTAATTTCCCAATGTTATGAAGATTCTTACTATCCTAATATTTAGATAGTAAACTAACCTCTTTAAGTATTACAGTATTACAATAGCAAGAAGAATCCCTTTTATTACTGTTAGAAAACCTGGAAAGAAACACAACAAGAGTGAGAACAATATTTTCAAGCTCTTAATTTTAGGCACCTTAAAATAACGTCTACTGTTCCAAACATTTCCCTCATTTTTATAGGTGCTGATACCTGAAAACAAGAAATTCTCAAACAAAAAGGGGGCCCATTTAGGACATGTTGTTGTTACTTCTAAGATTTACCCAGAAGACAGCATTACTTTTTTCATTCTCTTTATACATTTTCATGCCAACAGAACCTCATTCAACTGATCTGACTTCAGCAGATGCCAGTTTTCTGGTAGCACATTTGGAAAATAAAAATACTTACTAAGGTACCTAAATCCTGGCACCCAAGTTTGTTGGGAATAGCACGGTTTCTACATACGCTGAAAGCTTCTGCAGATCCTGGGAGAGAGCCAGGAACTGAAATATGACTGCTTTATACAGAAGAATAAGCAAACTATTTTTTGTTTGGTTATTTATACAGTACAATTTTTCAAGTACTCCTCTTGCCCTTCCTAGGACCACACTGAAACTACTAAATCTGGTTTTGTCATTCCTGTAAATCCAGTTGAGTAAATAAGTCATTTTCTGTAAACTTGTGGTCTCGGCCTCCTTGTTGGTTTATTGCAAAATTAAAGGGAGTTCAGCACTGAACCATCAATCAGTAACCAGCATAGGTATAGAGTCTCCTGGAATGTACCAAGAGGGGGAAAAAAAACCCTCTCATGAAATGGCTGTTTGTTCAGAGAACAGAGTAGAATTCCCCAGTTCACATGCAATGCTATTTAGGAAAACTCTTATTAAAGGTTTCCTAGTGAGCTGGGAGAGCAAGCACAAAAACACTCACAATAATCCAAAGTTACCCTGCCCTCATTAGTGCGTGTTTTTGGTGGTTTCCACTGCGCTCGAGCAGTATCGCTGAAGAGCATGAAGCAGAGTGGCAGCTGTAGGGCTGGGATGCTGATTCAGCCTCCTGGAGGAAAAAAAGGAAGTTTTACTGATCCCCAGTTCCTTCATGCCAGTCCCTAAGTGGGCACCTCTCCCTTCGCCTGAAGCAGAGGGCGTTTAACGAGAGGCTCTCAAGTGGTCGATGCGGGGGTGAAACAACGGTGACCACCGTCTGGGCACTGGCAAAAGGGACGCACGCCAAGCAGCACCGCGGGGCCAGATGGGGCAGGCAGTAATCCTAGACACAGAAAAAGGGAACCGTGACAAAACTGGGGCGAAGCAGCCCGCTTCTAACAGCCGTGTGAACCGCAGCCTTCTCCTTGGGAAGCTCTTCTCCTGTTACAGCTCCTTGAGACGGGCATCAGTCTGTCCCCAGAGGAAAAAACAACAGTTATCTCAGTCTGTCCTAGCAACAGGGTAATTGCGATCTTTGGCTGGGCTACTCACAAAATAAGTTGTAGCTGTACTTTAGCTGTTTCTTCAGAGATTTTCTTCAGAATTAGTAGCCACTTGCCACAAAAGCAGTTAAAAGTTGTCAGTGAGGTCAGCAGGACTCATACCTAACATTCCCAAGAAAAGCAAGTTTCAAAATACTGAGCATTTTCAGTGAAATCAGGGACTTGGAGACAGAAACAGGGAAAAGCCTGAACTGCAGTGCTGAGAGCTTCTGAACAAAATGAGGATTTTAAAGAGAGAATTTCAAGTGCCCACAGCTACTGGGCAGTACAAGTCAGCCACCGCAATGATACAAAGGAGGGGCTGATCACGCAGGACTGTAGGCTTCTCTGATGAAAAGCCTCTACATTACTGAGACATTTCTAAACTGCAAGAACAAACAAAACATGTTTATACCACAACTATGACTGTAATACAAGATTAAATATACACACACATCTTCATCCCTCATTCTTAGAAAATATAAACTCTTTTGGCTCACATAGACTAAATGCAAAAAGAGAAAACACAGAAGTTTATCTTCTCAAATCCAATCCAATCACCACACCAACCCAATACTCTTCTCAGTAGGTGCTCTCTACTCCCAGGCTGAGCTGGCCACCAGCCCCAGCAACATCTCAGGTTTCTGTGGGGAAGAATGAAAACAATATGTCAAGCACCCTACTGAGTCCACCCACCACAGGGAAAAAGCCTTATAGTAAATGGAATTCATATGTTCAAATTCAAACACCACGTCTTTTGCTTAATCAAGCCCTAACTAAGATATTTATTCAAAAGTAATTTGTTGTTCTGAAATGGTCACAGTTAACAGAAAGAAGGCACAAGGTTCCTTTGCTCCAGGCGTAAGCAATATACAAGTGCCCACATTTAGCAATTTTTGCTACATCCAAACCAGTGGAGAGGAAAGGCACACATTACAGTCAGCTTGTTTATGCATGATGTTGGCAAGGATTGTAATGGTGATGCTCACGTTAGAGAAGTAAGTGGATGTTTTCAGACACAGAGACATAGCAACTACCCTGACTAAAGACAAAGAGGAGCCCTCTGTACTGAGAGCTGTTAAAATTCAACTTCTTATCTTACCAGAATTTGGCATAATTCCCTGAATAACAGACACATATACACACGCCAACCACTGCAAGCCTATTCAGAAACACTTCCTAACCTGATGAGCAATCTAGCAACAAGTGTTGGTCTTGTCTTAGTGGAATTTCATCTCTACCTATTTTCAGCTCTATCACATCCAGGAAGAAAAAGCTAATAAAACAATCTAAGAGCATGAAAACAAAAATTAATGATTCTCTAGAAGGCACCATTTAAAAGAGAGCTGAAACAGTACTGCTATATTAAAGAGATGCTGCTCAGGACACATTGCCACTAGCTGCAATCTTATTAGGGCTCTTAGGACAGTAGTTCCAACACTTCCTTTGCCACCATATCTGTACCCAAGCTCCTTTCTCACTCAGTAGGGCAATTCACAGCAGCAGAGGTCACTTAATAGTCACTGGATTTCATTGGCTATAAATAGGAGTTGGAAGAGACTAAGAAATCTTTCAGAAACTGGACACTACTTACATCCAATTTATTCTGCTTTGCATAGGAAAAGTACAAAGTTATGCAATTCTATTCCATAAGCCTTCAGGAGAAGCAAAGACTGTATTCACATCTCTGCCAAATGCTTAAAAATAATCACAATAAATGAATAAAACCTCCACCAGAAGGAAAAAAAGAAACAAAACAAAACAAAAAGCATGTTGTTCTCAGGCAGCTACATGTCTTCAAATTGGAATAGCTACCACCCAGAGATAGCCTGAGGTCTTTATCCTTTCCTCCTCTGTGAACAAGGAACGCAGCCAATGCAAATGTAGCCTTCAAAATCTAGACAGCAGCACCCTCGCACTGTGCTCCTCAACGAAAAAGACTTGTGAGCCTGGAAGGCCTTCACATCCAGTACTGTGTGCCTCTGCAGCCTGTGCAGACCTGTTTGCAGAGACATGCACAAGTCATCCCCCAACAGGGATCGCCGCCCTTCTTTGTATCCTGCCAGTCCCCCAGAGCTCCGGGTTCGTTTCAGCAGGCCTTCCCTTTTCTCCACCCTTCCCTGAAGTCTTTGTATAATGACAGCTTTCCGAGCTGAGCTTATTCCTTCACATCATTAAAAGAGTATCAAGGTGAAAGATTCTGGCCTGATACTGACTGAGCCACAGTGGAGTACCTCGCACACAGGCGCTGGAGTCTACAGACAACTTCTCTAGCAAAGACCCACCTCACTCTTAAAGCAGCAAAGAATACAGCTTACAATGGAGTTTTCTGATGAATGCCAAATTGCCTTGTAAAAAAATCTAATAAATTATGAATTCACAGTTCATTCTTCGATCACCCTCTGTTCTCAGCAACAAGACTTTTGGTTGGCTTATTTTGTTTGTTTTGAAGAAACTGGATTGTCCAGAACATCAGCAAGAGTGTAGAACTGAAGTTCTGCACTACATCAGCCCCAGTAAGTTTCAAGTTGACAGATTTGTTTCCCACTTTTTAACAAATTTTCAAGAAAGTCAAAACTTATGCTTTTTTTTCCCCCAATTAAAAATATACTTAGCTTACTCATACTTGTTAACTTTCATCAGCAGAGCGAAATGCTGAGTGAAGGTTCCTTCCTTTCACAAGCTGAATGAATTCAGATCTTCTACTAGGCATTTATCCTATTTAAACCAGTACTTTGAATTTACTCAGTCCTACACAAATTTGAAGACATTAAAGCTCATTACATCCTCATGGAATAAATGTATTATCACCCTTATTTGCTGATGAAGTGACAGATGTTCAGACCAGGTGAACTGACTAAAGTTATCACAAATCATTACTACTACTCCTAAATGCCTTCTTCGCCAATTGGATTAGAAGGGCTCATTCTCAGTCTGAAACTGAACACCCTAGGACACCTCAGAACAACCTAGTATCTATTCAGTAAATTACACCCTAACTACATCTATGTTTTTTTCCCAACAACTAAATGGGAATTTGAACTAAAGTAGTTAAATATTCCTACAAAGACCAATTATAAGTTCATGGCCTAGCTCAAACAGATAATTAGGGTACAAAAATTTTTATTTGATTTTGGGTTGGGTTTTGATGAGTCCATCAGGAAGACTCTTCATAGTACTATGCACATGCAGGTCTGGAGGAGTGTAGCACAAAGGGTGCAATTCAATCGAAACACCATTAAGTCCATTAATTCCTTAGATTCTTTCCAATTAATCCCTTCAAGACAGCGGGTCACAAGACACTCACTGAGTCTTGGATCTAAACTGGAACAGCCCAATGGGCTACTATAATTTACAGCTTTTCTGAACTGTTTTTAAACCACTCCCTAACTCCACCTTACTCCACACTGTGACTCTGTGCCAACATTTGTGAGGGAGGACAGCACCAGCTCAGCCTGCTCCTGAGTGCAGAAGCAGCAGAAAGCAGTTTCAGGATGCGTCAGAATTCCCATCGACACTTCGCTGTTTAATTCCTCTACAAGCCATATTTCTTTGTCCTGCAGCACTGGAGCCTTTCTGAATACATTTTAGGCTGGAAAGAGAGGACTACAGGAGTGTTTCCACTTTAAGAGGCAGAGAGCTACTAAAACCATCACAAGACCGCGCATCACATGTTTATGTTATTTAATACTTAACATGTTCTATCAGCTTCACAGCAGCAGAGTAATTCTTTCCTAAACCACAGCCATGTTAGAGATCACAGCATCCTTTATACACTGCTCACTTCTTTTCTTGCCACGTTATGGTAGCTGCTGCCTTTCACTGAATGCATTTCAGACGTGGACAGTGGATTTCTGCATTTATCTGTAATGGCTATCCTTAGATAACCAAGTAGCTTTATTTCAGTATATATAATGGTCAATAGATTTTGAATTCAGGGTTACAGGGAATTTGGATATACACCCCCAGCCCCCAGTTTGTCCAAGGTAAATTAAAAGGTCTGGAGTAACAGTGTAGTGTAATTACAGTAAGAATAAGTGTACTCACTACAGTAATTGGAGTAATAACTGGTATTGCACAGAAGTCTGATGATCAAACCAATACACTAATAATACTTACAAAATGAGGAGAATACAAGAATAAATGAGAATGAATAGTTGTCAATTATATGTATTACATGCTGTGGGTATACATTAACAATATATTGTGGAGATTTTCACATACTGAATTGCATTTGTTGTGCACCCTTGTTAGCCTAACCTGCAATTTGGCCATTAATCTATTTCTTCCAGAAACATTTCCAATATTCCAAAACCACCAGGAGTTTCAGTGTCTATTAAAACACACCTCCTTACAAAACAGACCATGTACCACCAAGTACACTAATTGGAACCCTAGGTGATATTTTTCTCCTGTACAATGACTGTTTTAACATTCAACATCTTGTAATCCACTTGGACTGAAAGTTATGCCTCCTAGCTTTTGAGAAGTATAATATATCAACACAGCTCTAATAAAGTTACAATATTTTTCTGCAAAGGAAAATTGCTTGGGTTTATTTCCTCTGTCTTCTAAACACATGAAGTTAGATGGTAAGAGCTTTAAACTTGAACATCAGACACACACAGAGTCCATGAGTTACAGGTAAACAGTGCATAATAAAACAGAAAAAAATACATTACTGTACATGATTGTTTTCCAAACATGTCTGATCTGAGAATAACCAGAGAGAAGAAGAGGGGAGATGACATAAATCAGCCCAGTTTCTTTGCTGTCCAGTATTTGGGGAAAAAAATCTTGTGGCTCAAGGTATTCTGGAATTTCTATGGCACTGTCTTAGCCTCTGCATCCTATTTCCAATCTTTTGCTAGAAAATACAGTTAGTCAGTATTTCCCCCCATTAAAACTGGAACTTATGTCACATTTTAAAATGACAGATTTCTATTTACTTACCTAACTCACTTAAATTGGAGTGTACTTTCTTTGGAAATATAAATCATTACAAATCTCTTTGAAAATTAGGACTCAGGATGGAAAATGAATTGAGAAAAATGCAAGGAGTCATTTTTATGCTAAGAGAACAGCACGACACATCCGCCTTTGGCTTTCTCTTTGGCTAATACAGAAATTATAGCTGCATTTTAGCTAATTTCTCACCTTTAGGGGTAACACCTCACTCCTGGCAGAGTGCACAAGGAGTGCAAATATGTGAACATAATTCTACAGTGTTGTCTTGTGATCTTCTGTGTTACAGGAAGGACCAATCCTGTAGGGCTGTTTTGGCAAATATTTTGCCAGCACTACAGCAACTCAAACTAAGATATTGCTAAGAGTGAAATTCCTGAAAGAGAAAAGTCCAGTCAAACCCAGAGCAGTACTTTTCTTTTTTTCTTTTTTTTTTATTTATTTTGATTTTGATTTGATCAGGAGGTTGCTGGTCAGAGAAAGTTTCATTGGTTCCACCAGAAATAAGTTTGCATCTACCCGCACTACTACTCTCTTTTGCTGGTACCTTAGTTTTTACATTAACGTTTGAATAGATCAAAAATCTCAAGAGCTTTTATTCAGTTATTTGGATTCACCATTATAATTGTTACTAGATCTACAGTAATGTTAGCATTTTGATCATAGGTGGGGAAAAATAAAAGAGGCTGTGGCACCCTCAGGGATACTAAACCTTAGGAAAACCTTTGTAATGGTACAGGATTTCAGGTATTTCACAATTTCAAAGCATTTGCACTCTTTGAGAATTAAACTTACAGAGCTAAATCATTTTTGCATCTCATTCAATTTGACCCAAATGAACACAACCAAGAAAACCGATATTTTGAGATCTTCCATCCTACAAACTGCATATTCAGGCAGCAGTGGAAAAACAGGTGATGTCTTCTGGAGAACCAGCTGGAATTTTGCAGGAACTCTAGATTAATTGCTTGCTGCAACCAGTAGCTTTTTACATCATCTCCTACACATACTATTAAAATTCACAGGACCATGTGTTTTCCTTGGTCTCCGCCATAACCACTTATTCTAAAGTCTTTCTCAAGAGCCCACAACACAGTCTCCACTGTGGAGTTCAAGATTAAACTGCAAAGATACTAATATTAGGAAGGGATTTCACTGATTTAATTTTTTAAAAAATAAAAGAGAAGCAAATTATGCTTTACTTGAGAGAAAAGATACCCACAGGTATCTTTATATGGATACCTACGTAGGTATTTTTATACAGATACCTATATATCTACATAGATGCCCATAAGTATCAATACCCATAGGATTTCTACAGCCCCATGACTAGAATAGTTCATTGTTCTCTCCACGAGGAGTGAAATACATGGGGAAATGCATGGGAAACCAGGCCTGAGACAGAAAATTGTGCTTCAGGTCATGATTGAGGCATATTAGCAAACACTGTGCGAAATCAGAAGCGAAACAGCAACAGCTGGTTCAGGTCAAGCTGCAAGTGCATTTTCAGATCTAGGCATGGGGCAGGAGGCTTGGAGCCGTCTGTTGCTACATGCTGGGATTGAAGTGCAGTGGATGGAACAGTGGATTTCTCAGGGAAGGACTGGGATGTATTTCTAGAGTTCCTAGGCCAAAGACAAAAGTAGTTCAGAGCAAGATGCTTAGAGGTCAAAGCAAGGTGCAGTAGCAGAACAGTGTATGTGACAGGTTGAAGAGCAGCTCCCCAATCACATCCAAATCCAGATAAAACTAGTTCATGTTTAGGTATATACTAACATGCAAAATGCCTTCTGCGGTATGGAGACGTACAGCTTCTGCAGGCATAATGGCAATTACGGTAAATGCCTCTAGTTACGTGGTCTGATTCTTGGAATCATCAAAACATGTATCAACTAGAAAAGTTTCTTCAGTAATGGTGCTATTAATTCAATAAAATTCTTTTGCCATTGACTACTCTTTGGGTCTATTAAGGACAACTGACTATGGCTTGCTTTACAATAACTTGTTCCTCCAAATTGTTAAAACTTTGAACTAGCTTGATCTGCTAAGCAAACCTCACAACTGTGCATGAAATGTGTATCATGCAATGGACTTACTATACAGCAGCTCCTTCTTAGACATACCCCCTCCATCTCAGGGAACATTAAATATCCAAATCAGTGTAGAATTCAACCTGACAAGGTAAGTTCATATTTGAATTTGTATTGAAACAACTCAGTTTTTGTTCCAGAGGGAGACAGATTTAATGCAAGTCTGATTTTATTGACCCAACAGGAGTTTTACTACAGCAAAATGTGATCAACTGGTCTCTTTCTAACTCCAACCTTTTACCCCTAAATATATTTGCAATGGTTCAAAGTATTGGTTCAAAGTTCTCTTACAACTGACTCTTCAGTTCTTCTTCAAGAGGAAACAGGAGAGTGTGGAAGTCCAGTCTCATGCTCTCTAATCCTGGTTCTGACACTACGCAGCTGTAACTTCTTACTGATGTAATAAATTTTTTGTATACCATTTTCCAAAGTAGGCACAATGCCTTCCCCCAAGGGGTGTTGTTAGGATCAGTATTTTGCTCTCCTAAAGCTTTGAACTCTTTGTATGAAGGGTATATTAATTTATTTTATGAACTGGACAACTCAGATCTTTTCTCACATTGATGAAAGGCAATTGAGGCTAGCTATCCTTCAAGGTGTTGCAAGACCAGCGAATTCAGAGGTCATTCTATTTTAAAATAGGTCAATAAGGAGCCAGATAGATGGTATAAGCAGCTTGGGAAAATATTCAACCCTCCTCCGCAGAAGGACAGGGTGTGAGACAAAAATAAATAAATAAAGCAGGTGAGTACAAACTGAATTAAGAAGCTCAGTCTCAGATGTAAAAGCTGACCTTTTGGACAGGCTGCACCACATATCAGAAAATGTCTAGATTTCAGGCCAAATTCTATGTCATCAGCTCTTTAGAATTACGAGCAACAAAGAAATAATTACTGAGGAAATTGAGCCTTGTAATGATTTCACCAAAAGATGATTCGGCCCTGGAACTGTAAGCAGACAGGGAAACAGGCACGATTAACTGCGGAGAAGGTATGCTTTATGAATAACTAACACGAAGAATGCACAAACCGCTTTGAATACCAACAACAAATCTAAATGGGAGCAACAGAATCAGCACTTCTGGGACATGGTGAGTCACTGAGCCCTGAAAATGGCGCTGCTTTGGAGGCAAAGAAAGTGCTTGAAGTTTCAGAGACTCTCCAACCTCATTATATACTGCTAGTAAAAAGCAGTAAACAGAAGATTTGTTCTCACTGTGCAAGAAGCCATGTCCCCCAGCAGTATAAACTGTTAAATTTGATGAAAATCCTTCTCAATGAAAATCACCAAAAAGATGCAGCATTCATTTTGTAGTAACTTCTACTTTGGGTCTGTACCAATGGCAAAAGCCAGCCTCTAGAACAAATGCAAACTCACTCCAAGCCACACATCTAAATGCCTCTGATTTTGAGAAAAGGCTGGATCTAAACTTTAAGGTTCAACCCTGTCTACCCAGCATTATCTAAAGAGGCCACAGTGGCCCAAATTCCAAAGATATTATTAAACTAAAAGTTTTCAAGCAACAGGTTTCTGATGTTCTGTGGGCAGGTCATTTGGGTTCAGGAGATAAGAAGTTAATCTAGATACAGATAGCTACTATGCAGCTGTGCATTATCATTTTGGGAACCAGGAAAAAAAAAAGATTTTTTAGGTGAATGAGCAAGGCCAAATGACAGCCATACCTCTTTCTCCTTAAACCACAGCATTGTGAGGATACAAAAAAGGATTAAAAAGGCATTAGAAAGACTATACCTTATCTGTTTTCTGTTTTGTGTTATAAGCATTCTGATTCTCTCCAATCTTGGAAATTAAATTTCTTTTTTTTAATCAATACTTGAGATATTCTAACATCAAAACAATTCCAGGAGCAGAAGTACATTAAATCCTCCAACAACTGACACTGTAAGATTCATAGTAAAATAGTTATAACACAAAGTAGGAAGAAGTTAACTAACAATGATGGGGCCATTTGAACTACAAATTCAATTTACCAAGAGGTCTAACATGACACAGTTCAGTTTCAAAGCCTATGACCATAATTTTATACATATACATACATACACACACATGGTAAGCATAGATACAAAAACATCCTATCCTCAGATCCCTGCTAAACTACAGGCAGGGGATTGGAGTTCTCTGCAATGAGTTAATAAACACTACTTCTCAATTAGTCAGAAATGCATTATTTAATAAGATAAAATTTTACTTTTGGTTTTAGAATATAACTAAAATATCCCAGTAGTTCTCTTAATGCCCACTAAGCCAGAGAAGCAGACAAAAGACCTGCACAAAGGCCTTCTACATGGCACAACGGCGCATCACCCAAGGAGTCAGTGACGACAAGGAAAAGATGAATTTTTTTGTGACTCAGTCTACACGCAAGATACCAACTGCAAAATTTTAAGTTTAGAAAATACATCCAAGACCTCTCCTCAGGACTGTGTGAGACCTTAACTCACTGCGCAGCTAACATATCACAGAGTAATAACTCTCAACACCCAAGACGGAGGCAAAGAATTCTTCCTAGCTTCCAGACAAGAACTTCAGATTCAACTCAGAGCCTGTAAACAGTGCTGGAAAAATTTAGCTAAAGATCTGCAGGTTGGATGGGCTCAGTGGTCTTTGCCAGAGAGATGGATCATGTCGTGTACAAACACTCAGATCCCGAACCTCAAAGAAAGTAGAAAACTGAGACGAATTTAGAAGACCTGGGTAACATTACCGGGCATCAGTATCCAACAGGCCTATATAAACAGCAACAAAAAGGCAGCAAATCTGAAGATCTTAAGAATGGTTAAAGGGAACAACAACAACAGTGGGGATAAACTGTCTGATACTGATAGGGAATTTGCTGGGATTTGAAAGACCTAATAGATCCCCTCCTCACTTCTCCAAAGCTTAGAAGTGCAACACAGAAGCACATCATCCCAAAGAGATGTAGCAAAGCAAAGTGTTAAAGTGTTTGGAGGAACTGCATACATGAATCCAAAATCACGTGAAAATCTGGTCTCAGCACAGAGCAAGGCAAAACCTCTTAGCTTTGGCTAGGCTTTCCACTAAGCTTTTTAGTTTTATTTGAATGTGGAACTCAAATCAAATCCAGAGGATGCAAAGCAGTAAGGATGGAAACAAAGAGTTTATACAGTTTCCTGTGATCCAAAATACCTGAGGTTTATAAAACACAAAGCACAGATATGCTGTCACCTTCTCTCTTTTCTATAAAGACAAGAAGAAACTGGACAACAGCCTGCAAAAGTGGACAACAAGCTTAAGGAAGGCCTTTAGGCTGATCCCTGGAAAATCAAGGGAAGAAAATTTTAAAAGAAAAGCTTTCAGAGTCAGAGCGATCAAAATTGTTCAGGCTGTTTGTCTAACAACGTCAAATTCAGGACTGTGTGGCTATGCTGGAAAAGAAGTGCTTCTGGAGAGGAATGCATTCGTTTACCAAAATGACTTGGGAAATGAGAAGTAAGCAGAACATAGTTTCATCTTATTTTAAACCTGAAAAAAAAAAAACCCACCTTTTTCAGTGAGTGTTTTCATATAACAAAATGAAAAATAAAAAGATGTCTGACTAAAGAATGACATTTGCTTTTTTCCCATTTCACTTCTACATCACTCAAGGATGATGGATTATAGAGATTTTTTTAAACTGAGTAATCTCTGAAATAATTCTTTATTACAGGCCATGTGACAATGCTCAGTGTCAAACAGCTTTTCAACAGCAATTGCAGGCTGACAAAAACTAACAGGGTATTTATACTGTTACAGACTATATAGAATTTACACATAAAGATACATGGAATCAGCTTTCGTTGTTCGTAAATATTGCAAATAAAGGAACATTGAGAGACAATTCATGTTACACAATTGGCTAATAAATTGGGTATTAATGCCATGGAAAGACCTTTCAGATACCTCTTCAAATTAGGGTAGTACAAACCTACTTTAACACTTTCAGCTGTTCAAGGAAAACAGCGGATGAGGGCTTAACATTTCAGAACAGAGAGGAAGCATACTACCAAAGGCAGAAAGTGGACCCCAAAAGATCTTTAACAGGCCAGGGGTATGAATATGTGCTGGGCAGCATATAAACAGCAAATCTGACACGTCCAGGACACTGAGCATGCACCCTAAGTCAATCTGCAAATATGCAGGGACCATTTATTTGGGAGTTGGGCAGCTAAGAAATCCTACTCATTCCAGTTCCTCTCTGCCTCTGTGGTCAAGGTTTCAAGTCAGAGAAAGAAGGTTTTTCCCAACATGCCCAGATAAATCATCTCTCTGCAGAAACGCTGAACAACTGCACTCCCAGCTGTGCTTCACCTGCCTTAAATTCAAAACTGAAGGTATTGGAGTAAGCTAGTAGGCACCCAGAAATTTATTCTAACTTTCAGTAGTATCGTTGGATCAAATCAAGTTTAAGTTAAACAATGTTAGGACTACCGCTCATCAGGGAACAGAAATAGATGCTCCAAGAAGCATATTCCAAAGGGGGAATATCTTCCTTCCTTCCTTTCCTTCTCCTCCTCCTGTTAAACATCATGGTTTCAAAGCACATATTTGCTGCACTGTCATTTTGGCTCTTAAACTTATGAAGTTTGCTTTTAAACAATAATTCTTCTGACTACATCTACTTTCAGAAACATTACTGAAACAAATACAAAGCACTCCAGAATACGCAACCAGGACTCGAAACATTCTTTTACTGTAGGTTTAATTACAGCTGGCAAACCAGTCAATTATTCACCTATCACTGAAAACAAAAACCAGACGCAGCCTACCTCCCTTCAGAAACACCACATCCGAGAGAATCTTTCAGGTTTAAATAAGAAAGTCACGTTGTTCTCCAAAAGTAGCAGAAGATTTAAGGAAAGTATTTAATAACTAAATCTTTAAAATTTCTTCCTCTTTCATTGGAGATAGTCAAAAATGTCAGGCCTAGAACAAGTTAATAGTATGGAGTACACACACCTTTGTGGAAAACAAAACATCAGAAGGAAGAGAGACAAAACCAAATAATAATCTGAAAAAGTATTCTTACTTAGGGCAGCACTTAAGCTGGATTTTAAGTGCATACTTAAAATGTTAATTAAAATATATTTAAGTGCTTTCCTGAATTGAGGCCAAAGAATTCAATCAGATGTTAATAGAAGCTTTTTGGCAGTATTCATGGAGTTCTGCTTAATATTGCAATAGAAAAGGGATCAGCAAAAGACAAAATGCTCTGTGGGGCAGAGACTGCATATTCTCATAAATTTAAGTTGCAATGAGCATTGCAATAGCACTACTGAGTTGCACACAGTCATAGAAAGAAGTACTTCAAGGGAAAACATTATATCTGAACCAGAATACGGACAGGTTGAGATCACAGCAGCAATGCATTTTCGGCTGAAATTGGAAGTGAACAGATATTTCGATATGCATATTTTCAAAAATAAATATATGCATTTTATACCAATATTAAGAGCTTAAAGGAAAACAAAAAAGTCAAACTAGAGGAGGTAGCCACAGAAAAGGATTTAGGAAAACTAGATATGCTAAAAAAGACTATAGAACAAAAATCAGAATCTAGCCACAGAGGAGGGAATGACTAAGTTCCAGCTAAATCGAAGTAATGTTCTATTAAAAGAGTAGCAGAGAATATATCACACTATAAAATCTTCTTGAATACAAACCCAAGCTATTAGAATACAACCAAGCTACAAGCAGAGCTGTACTTCCCTTCTATAGCTCAGCAAAAGACATAAAGCATACAAAGTTAAGAATAATGAAGATAATTAAGTGTACTAAGATGATTATTCTGAATTGTTTCATTTACCAGCTGTAATCAAGAATCAGGATCAAATGTTTTAGAGATACCTAGGGAAACAATTTCTCAACACTGTAACATGACTGCCTTCTGGTATAGCTACTGAGTATCATGAACATATATCTATTAGATGCTAGTTGCCATAGGTTGAAAACTTCAGAAGCTAGCTTAGTGATGCTAAAAGTAAGAAACGGGAATTTAGAAGACAGATGTAGTTAAAAGCATTCCAATTCAATAGTATATTTAAAAGCCTAGAGTTTTTGCAGAAGGCCTATAATAATACTAATCTCTGGAAGCACAGATAGCCCTAATAATAAAGTGAAAGGACAATAGATAAGGTTTAAATATGACTTCAATATACAAGTACATTTTAGAAAATGAACATTCAAACTAATGCAGTGACAGAGAGGAAAATAAACTACAGCAGTCAATATCTAAGAACAAAGTCTAGAGAACTATGATGGAATTGGAAAGGCAAATAAACAAGACAAAAACAAAGAAGAAATTCCTGAAGCATGTCTAAAGCAAGTAAACAAAGAATCTGCTGGGAAGAAAAAGAGAAAGGGGTACGGACCACTTAGAGAAACAGTATGACTGTGTTACGTAAGTCTTCACTGAAAAAACATTAGACAAATACTTATCCTGATCCCACTGCTATTCTCAAATAATGAAGAGGAGGCAATGCCAGGAACTAAGGCATTAAAAAGATACTGAAGGGGCAAGCAAAAGAGAAATCAGTCAACAGAACAGGATAGAAGACACCTTACAGTTCTGGCAAAGCTTACTTTACAAGCAAGTGGGTGAACCAAAAAAAATTCCACTGTAAATACCTGCATTACAACATGATCAAAAAATCATACCCAAGGTCCTTTTCTCATTCCATTTAGAGGCTGAATTTTTGCCCACATGTAGAAGTACTCTCTACCATCACTGTTTTTCACAGCATAAAATAAAATTCTCTCATATGTGTTGACCTAATACACCCATCTGCAACTCCTCTGTCTGCAGGTTTTGCTAGAACTTCACAGTCTGACACACCAACGCGTAGCGTGATGCAACGCTCCACACTGCTGAGCTGGAAGAACATCACGGCACAACCACGCTGAAACGCCAGAGAACAAATCAAGCACATCTGCTGCCTGCCCCTGCTTCAGACCTAGATACCAGATCCCAGATACCGGGGAGTTGTTTTCCTTCGCCTTCACTTTGTTGATTTGTATAATGTTTTGTTATGTGTGAACATTTTATATTTGAATACATGCTCTATATTATAAAGATTATCTGTATAAGTTCAAAATAGCTCTCTTACACAAATGGCAAAAAACCTCAAAGGTTATGTAGGCCATTTCCAGCTACCACAGATAATACCACGTGCCACCTGAATAGCAAGTCATTTTTCAAAAAGGTCGTCTTAGGCATGCTTCAGAAATCAAGAAAACCTACTATTAGCACTGCTGTTCTTATGTTCCCTTGAGACCATCTTTACAGGAATCCAATACAGAAAAATAAACCTAGGTAATCTTCAAAATTAGTTTTAATATCTTTTCTCTACAAAACAATTACAATATGAGGCTGTAGTTTCACATGTGTTTTAAATGCTCTAAGCCAACACTGCAACAAGAAGAAGCCATCCTGCCCTCTCCTGTCTCTCATCCTCATCCCTGAGCTGTTCTCTGCACCACGCTGGAGCATGTTTGTGTGGTCAGGAAGTGAGCTGGACTAAGGAACTGATCCGGATTAAAACCGGCCATTTCCTTGTGTAATCTGAGTCCAGGTCAGGTCCACAGTCTGAATGGACGGAGGGTGGGATGACTCCATGCAGAAGCCATACCGCATTACTGCCAGGGAGGGTAAAATGTTGCTGATTTACGGGATAAATAAGTAAGGCCCTAACATGCAGGTCCTGTCAAGATGAAAATTAACAGCAAAATATCCCACCACCACGATCTTGGACCTCTAAAGGAGAACTGAAATTCCAATTGCACTCACTTTAGGCTCTTTTCCATTGCAGCAATGATGGAAAATAAGATTAAATTACATCCTCCTTTCTAGTTTCAGCAGTTCTCAAAATCTTAGCTCAGCCAGTCATGACTGAAGAACTGGATATAGCCCAATGTATACCCCTGTCATACTTTTTGAGAGAGGTGAAGGAAGCAATTACCTAATGGGTTGTCTATTTGTTCAGTTCGCTCAAATGGCATCGTTTGGAGGTGCTCATGGTTTTGGAATGTTAGAGCTATTCCCAGGCGAACGCAGAGAAGAAAGCCAAGAGGCTGGTAAACAGCACGTGATATATCAAACGCAATCCACAGCTGCACCCCCTGGCACCCTGCTGAAGGTACCTCATTCCCTGGTTCTTTACTGCTTGACTATTAAAGAACTCAACTCCCAATTTACTAGCACGTTTCCCAGGGAGCTTATTTCTTCATCAAAGACTACAGCAAAACTGCTCTGCATGAAAACATGTTTATACAAATACTTGTTCTCTAAAAGGAAATGATTATATGTATGTACTATTCACATAGACACACATTTCCTAAAAATATCATTTACTATATTTCAGCTGGTGACTTACAAATGTGCATGTTCTGCAGTAGTAAGCCACAAATACATACTCTCCTCAAAAAAATTCTCAATAAACACTTTTTTTAAATAGAACTAACAAGCAAACAATCATTTTAAAAACTAAAGCAAAGCTTGTAGCATATGCTTTGGAATTGCCTGATATAGGCTCTGTTTAGACAACTGTCTAGAGTAACAGTTGGTCATACCTCATAGAGATGCATCTGTTTTTCTCTCTGAGTTCATTGAAAAAAAGTTGAGTGTACTGAGAAATTGATTTCCAATGAAGTTATTCTGCCACCTACTGTTGCTTTTACGGATATATTGGACATTTTAATATAAATCTTTCCCATTTAAAAAAATCCTAATTAAAACAAATTAAAGAGATTTTTGTTTTACTTTCTTACTAGGAAAAGTATGCTTATTAACTATAAACTGCTAATACACTAAAAATCTTTCTCCTCTTCTTGACTCCTCAAGTGCAATACCTCAAAAGATGCTTATTGCCAAGATGTCTAGAAGCAGGACTAACAGCTTAGGGAATTGCACTAGTAAAGAGAAGACCCTGGCTGTTTAAAAAAGCATTACAAACCTCAAAGTATTTTCATGAATCTTCTAAAACACATATGAGAAAAATTGTCTAAAAACTGTTTTAAACTGGAAAATTAGCACTCCAAACACTGCTGGTTAACCATATCAAAATAACAACCTGTTCTTGTTTTTAAGAAGAGAGACTGACAAATCTAAATTCACTGTCTGAGCTGGATGAAGAGAAAACGTATCCAGCAGTATTATAAAGGTAAATCCTCTTGGTTCTTCAGTTTTAGCAGCAATACCGCCAAGGACTTATCACATTAGACAAAGTCCCTTTACAACAAGCCAGTGACCATAAGGTAGGAAACTCGCTCAGCCTTAGTGCTGCAGCCCACATTGGCCAGTAGCAAATGCTGCTTATTTTTTCAGAAGAGCGATGAAAAAAGCCACCCCTTCATCTAACACCACAGCCCAAGCAGCAGCTGCTGCAAGGACCATGGCCAGGGCAGCTACGTCATACGGCATCCTTAAGTTCTTCATTGCTTTGCACGCTTTTTAAGGCTCATCTCTAGTATGGGCAAATAGCAGTAGTAATAATAGTTTAGGGGAAAGACCAAAAAAGAACACGACTCTCATTGCAAACTGCAGAGGGAAACTGGGGGCACAACAGTGACGAGGTGAGAGATTGTATATCCATATGGAAAATGTTATCAGTTTTTCAACTACAGTAATTCACAAAAATACCATCCTACACGTTCTGCAAAATACAGTACAAAAAATTTTGTCCAGGAGAAGGGAATACTGATTCCAGGGAAAAAAAAAAAAAAAAAAAAAAAAAGCGCCTATGCAGCAACTCACTCCCTTCCCTATCATATCCTACAAATGTTTCTTCAAATTAATGGGCCAAGAGAGCCATGGGTGGCCTCTCATCCAAACAGCATGGGACTAAACCTGCTTAGCTCATGTGACCTGAGGGGTTCACAACCCAAGACAGTATGATTAACCACTTTTTATATTAAACAGACATATCTGGTCTACTCTTCATTTAAAATGCTACTAAAGGCTTGTTATACCTTGTTAGTTTTGGCAGCTGTCCACTGCTGTCTATG
The DNA here is from genome assembly GCF_028389875.1 of Rhea pennata. Taxonomy (NCBI): domain Eukaryota; kingdom Metazoa; phylum Chordata; class Aves; order Rheiformes; family Rheidae; genus Rhea; species Rhea pennata. The sequence goes on along the minus strand of NC_084667.1, from coordinate 12,105,509 downwards.
ATAAACATTCACTCATTCCTTCAGGCTCTTTAGGCCTTTGATATCCTATTGCCTGTTGCACATTAGACAAGCTAACACTCTCTTTTTTTTCTTCTTCTTCTTCCCTAAAGCAGTACACTCATTCAGATGAGGCCTTTTAGCTTTTTTTTTTTTTTTTTTTTTTTTTTTTTTGGGGGGGGGGGGGGGGTCGTCAAGTATACCGATTAGACAGCACCTCTGTTTCCCACCTCCCATGCTTCCCTGAGAAGAAGACAGCGAGGATGAAAATGCCAAAGGAGAATCTCACCAGCTGTTGAGAACACCATGTACCATCTCTGGTACAGCAGCAAAGTGGGGAAACACTTGCTGGCTGACTTACATGAGCTCATCAACATTATTGTCTTTTGTTTCCTTGATTTATAGTAGATTTGTCTCATTACTGAGCTCAGTGACCAGACCTGCAATGTTAATTACAGCTTCTTGTTTCAAAAGGACAAGTTATTGCTAATTTGCAATCCATGGCAATGAGATTTAAATTAGACCTTGAGGCATTTATGTGTACCCGTCAACTTCAGCCTCCACCTTTAACAAAAAATATATTCTTCATATTTCTATGTAGTGTTATTAGACCTACATTTTGAGGTGGAATATCAAAAATCATTAAAAGAACAGGAAAAAAAATCTCCAGAAGAGCTAAATCCTAATTCAGATCTCCTCAGGCTGCCTTACTTTATTATCAATATTAAACCTGCAAAATACAGCATGTAGGCTTAAAATTCAATTTTAAAGAAAGATATATTTTTACGTTTCAGTCTTCTGTCCTAAAATGAAGAGACATCCTGTCAAACTCAGCACTTCTTCTGTTTCTAAATTTTGCTATCCTTTGGAGCATATGTAAATGCAGTTGTTTCTCTAAGAATTCAAGCAGATGTTCTAGTTTCTACAGTAAGCTTATTTCCTAGTCTGTGTCACAGATGGAAACCAACTAGCTTTTCTTTCAGCCTATCCTGCTGAATTCTAACGTGATGATTTGGCTATTTTTCCCCCCCTCATAAGGTATTTTCCCATAGGAATTCCCCTAAGGAATGCTACTTTCTTACAGTATCCTGTTCCTGTAATTCTTGCTCTTTTCAACAGGACAGATAATTGGATACTTTTCTTCTAAAGCCAGGTCATCTACTGGCAAGGCTAATGCATTACCAAGGAATATTTAGGCTGGCCGCACCCTATGATTTGATTAATTTGTTCTCCGACCTGTTTTGAATCATGCTTGGGACTTCAGCTTGGAAAGGCAACACACCTAGAGCGCTGGGTTTTTTTCTTTTTTTTAAGGAAAAAAAAAAAGAAAAGAAAAGAAAAAAAAAGGAGGCAGGGGGCAGGCAGAGCTGTACCATGGCAGGACCACCTCCAGGAAGGCAGAGCATTAACTGTCCTGGATGTGCAAGCGGCAGAAGTTACACACCGCGGATTCCTATCATATAAGAGCAAAGGCACTTTTGGCACGGCTCTCATTTCAACAGTTTTAACAAAAGACTGCCAGAAGGAAGACTAAAGATAATGCAGTCCCACTCTCAATTTTAGAGTCCAGCAAAATAAACTGCAACACAGCCACATCAGGAAGCAAATCAAGATTTTCTTCTCTCTCTCCGCTCCCTGCGGCCAACTTCCCTTGATTTGGCTGTGCTGAAGCTATCCATTAGCTTCCAAATCCAGAAGAAACTTGTTCAAGATCTCTCACCTGTTCAGATATTCACTTTTGTATGTATATGCTAAGAGATCTTAATGAAGTATCAGAAGTGCTAATGTATGTGCATTCAAATCAACTGAAGATAGTATTAAAAGTATTGTATAATTTGTTATATACTGAAAAACTGCACTGTATCATATAAACTGTTGCATACCGAGCAGAGATTGCTGATACCACCACTAAACTGCAGTCACCACTGTGACTGAGCATCACAGTTTTTAAACAGAAACAGCCATACAGTGCAATAGTTATGAAGGGGAAGAGAGAAGTCCTTCAGACAACTCAAATTTGAAGACTATTTCAGAGGAAAAAATTATCGTTTTGGAATTTATGTGAAACATTTAGATCTTTGTACAAAAAATAAGGAATATTTTAGTGATCACAAGATACTGGAACCATGGTTTTGTAGCTCTTTGATCACATATCCTTTCCAGCATTACAGTAACGGGTTATTCTGGGACAGCGGCTCAGAGCTGACTCGGAGGGAAGAATGCCCCAACCCAACTGCCACCAACAGCTCCTGAAGCGCACGGTTGTTACGCTGGCCGTGCGCCCCTTAGGAGAGGTGCCCAACCACTTACGGACGAGGCCCAGCCTCACTTGACATGCGAGTTGTGGCAAAAATCACAGCCTGAAGTGGTGCAGCTGTGTAACTTGCACATTATACACCTTTCTTTAAGTGGAGTCATTAAAGAAAGAGTAAATGAAGGAACCTATTAATGAATGCATCTTGCAGGGCCTGAGAAATGTGAAAACAAACATTTCATAATACATATAAAAAGGCTTTTTAATTAACATCCTGTTTTGAATACATGACTGATCCACAGCAGCCCCTGGCAACAGCCTGCCAGTATCTCGGCACAGCATGCTTAGACACTTCTGGCAGTGCTTCCATTTCTCTATACATCAACAACAAGTCTATTTATTATCCAGTTTGCCTGATCCATACTACAATGCAGCCAGAACCTGAAGCTATTTCCTTAAGGGTGAATGAGCCAGGACATGTAAATGATTAATCAACGTGAAGAGGTTTAAAAGCTGCAGGAAAACTGCTCTGCGTAAAACCTCTATAAAACAAGGATTGCAACATTTGGAAAGTCGGGACTTTCCACAGGCTAAGAGTGCTGGGATGTTTTGTTATTTATCTCTCAACATTGTGATAACAGCGGTAGGCAGACTGTGGCTATTTGTCGTTGATACTACACTCAGTTTGAGATACCTAGGGTACAGCTATATGACCTTTTGAAAGCAAACACAACCTTGCTATGCCTGTGGTCCAGGCTGCATGGAAACCACGTTAGCACAGTGCCAAAACCAAGCTAGTGCACCATGCGTCTTGTGAGAGTTCAGAGCAGAAGCAAGGTAAGCTCACATGTGCCTGCAAAAGTCTGTTAAGGCAGACCTGGTATGGAGCAAAAGAGTGTGTACATGTAGTAAATGGCACAGATTTACTCTTGTGGCAACAAGCAGGCACCTTGCACCAGCCTCCATTGCCCATGTAACAACCTAGGGAAGGTGCTGACACCTTACTCCTGTGTCTTCTGGAAGTCCAAATAAAAGCATAGACTTAGCAATAACAGAAAACAAGTATGTCAGACCCGATCTAGCACCCATTTGTGCAAATCACAAAGCCGTATTATTAGCATTAATGTTTTAAAAGAGGCATGGCACTGAAATGGCCGTAAGTTTTACAGTTAGTTTCTCCGTCTTAAACAGCAGAGGCGTTACAGAGTATTTAAAGGGAAAAGAAAGAGGCAAAGTTGATAGGTCTCAGGGTCGGCATTTAGCGACTCCCTCTACCAGGAAAACATGGATAAAATAGAAAGCATAATACTTTGGCATAAGTAAATACAGCTGCAAATCATCTGCTGTCCTGCAATTGAAAAAAAACAAAATTAAACCTTTTCCTTTGCTACAATACGTCTACAGTGGTGAGAGCTCTTTCTTACAATCCTTCTCATTTTATTTATTGTATATTTATCTATTTTATAATATGCATGTGCATGTTAAAATACATTTAAGTATGTATGCACACATATATATCTAATATATGGTATTCCTTCCTGGTTTTTAAGTGGATGTATTGTTTCCAAATGTTGCCATTGTTACAGCCTTAGATAATAAAAGCTTCACTACAGAGATCAATTACAAGCTGGGGCATGGCAAAACAATCTTTTCCATGTTGCCTTATCAAAGAGCAGCTAAATTACCCCTGGCTGAGTTCACCTTCCATAAACATTAGGTCTGTGAGTCCTGAATATATAAAGATGTTTGTATCTTTTGCCAGGCTAGTAAGGTCTGAGATGGCCAAAACATTTCACATGAATGAGCAACTACATGACAGTAATTTCTGGGCACCAGTAACCTGGCAGTAACCAGTGACTTAGAGGAGTATAGTTCACTGGGTTTTGGCTGGGGGAAGTAAACAGTCATTTACGAGATTAGACTCTTGATTTAAACTATCTTAGGAAAACAAAATATTTTCCTTGCCATCTCTTTCATTGTTTCTTCTTTGTGTCCTTCACATTAGCTAAATTGAGCTACAGTAGTTCTATTTATTCAGCAATTCCCTTTACAATTACATTTGAAACTGTCAGTGAGCATTGTCATCTTCAACAGATTTAAATAATGCCTCCTACGGACTTTGCAGTCTCTGTTCTTGTAATTGGCAAAAGGTGGAGAAATCAGACTCAGAAGTAGACTGGGAATATCAGTGTGGGGTTTTTTTTGTTTGGTTTTTGTGTTTTTTTTTTTTTATTTATTTGTTTGTTTAAAAAAGAGAATGCAACCTACTATCCATAACACTGGTCACTGCGGTCAGTCCTAAAGAAAGCTATACCCAACGGTCATGACTTTTATTAAGCCATCCCACTGGAAAAAATTGCTAACAAACCAGCGGTGATGATTTGGCTTAACCTGGGCCTACATCCTCCTCTTTAACAACCAACCTTGATGAAAGAGTCTCCTTAGAGACTTTAAGGAAGGCTGAATTTATAATGCCAGAGCTCCTTGCAGTTTTCCTCACCTCTAATTACAAAGTGCTTTCAATTAGTACAGAGGAGCTGGAATCTGTGGATTCTCAACTATTTTATTGGCTCCCACATCCCTCACCGGCAGCTCACACAGAATCACAGTGAACAAATTCTCTTCTTACAAGATGACCTTCAGTCTAGCAAGGCACAGTGCCATCTCTTCACCCCATTAGTGCCTGTAGCCAAGTACATATACGTACGACCTATATCCTGTATTTGGGAGAGCAGCGTTATTTGAATCCGTTCAATCCCTTCTAGACTTACTTTCTATCAATGCTTGAAAGACTCACCAAAGTGGAGAAGTTGCAAGGTGTCCTGGATGCCTTGCATCTTCTGTTCAGTATCACTTAATACTGCCAGACACAAACGAGCTTGAATTGGACGATCTTAAACAAAGACAAGACTTACAGGAAGAAACAGCTAGCCAAAAAGCAAATTTCAATTTTCATTGGGGGTTTCTTCCCTCAAATAAATGTAATGTGATTTCCAAGCTTGGCTAATTTCAACACCAATTTCAGGTTTATCAATTGCAAAAGTACTCTCAACTGCTTAAAGGCAATTTTTACTTTAATTACTGAGGCAAAGATGTTCCATGTTTTAAACAGCTCCAGAGGATACCACTGAAGTTCACTGTTATTTAGAAGTGAAGGTGAAACTCATATAGTAACTATAGTTATAAAATAGCCTGTTTATAAGGTAAGAAAGACTAGTAGAAACTCACCACACAAGTGTGCCACATGCTCCACTTGCTGCTCTTTAGAGCACTGCAAAGTTTTGCTTTCAAATCTATAATACACGATCACTGAGACAGAGGCATCTGCATAGTATTACAAATGAAAAAAACCTGCAATTCAGGCAAGGAAAAAGGACACAGCATTCCTTATCGAGGGCCTCTGGATATCGAACTTGGGTCAGCATGAGCCTATGACGTACAGCGCACAGCACAAGGCCAACCTTTTCACAAACGCAACTGAATTAAAAGCACAAGGCCCCCAGCATCAGTACTGTAGTGTACTAAAAAAATTGCTTATCCAGTCTATTGCAGTTTCCAGTTTAACTTAGTTTTCTGACTTACATTAGGCATTTCGTTCAGCTTGGAAAATAGCATAACGAATGGTTGCACTTTGGTTAATCTGTATTTGTTTCTAGTCAGTTTAACTTACAGTATACTCACTAATAAAGAAACATTTGTGTGGCAAATTCTCTATGTGTATTACTTAATACAGCAACAGTTTTTATAGAGCAACAGGAATATTTCTGCTGGCTTGTGTCTGCAAACGTTGGAGAAGAGGGAGCTGCATTTTGTTTTTGTTTTTTTCTAGAACTCAGTTTGGGACAAAATTGTAACACAATGTTCCTTTAGGAAAAGAGCTGGCTAACTGTAACCAAAACCAATACCATATTTATGCAAACTCAGATAAGGACAATGAAATCTTATACTTCAGAATATAAACAGTTGCCACAGTCATCATGGGAGCATTTCCCCACTCACCACTTGATTGCAAGGATATGGCAAATAAGAAAAGAAAGGAGGTGGTGCCTTATGCTGAGATAAACAAATGCAGAAGACAGACAGACTGAGCTGGTAGAGTAAACCTTATGTTCCTTAGTCTTTGCCATCTGGCAACTGATCTGTGGCTCATGTGAAATGAGTGGGTGGTCATGGTCCAGTTCATAATAGACATTTCTCAGGATCACCAAAAAAAAAAAAAAAAAAACATTGCAGTTGGCACCAACTACTGCTCTTGTTAGCAACTTTGAACAGACCAAGGTCTGAACAAAACTGAAGACTCTATCCTTTTCACTCATACAGAACTGGTCACAATTTCGAAGTGAGATATAAGCAAGCTAGTACAAGAGTGGTACAGTTTGCAATGCTACTGCTCTGCCATTCTGCTTGCAATGAAGGGTTTGCAACCCTAAGGAAACCAATCGCGTACACCTTCCCAGTCCAATAATTCACTGGACTACAAATATCCACTTTGGAGCCATGAAAGGCATGTGAGATTTGGAGCTCTGTTCTCCTTCTATTGGTAGACAGGATCCTGAAAATCATATTTGGACATAACGTAAGATTTATCATCTGTAGAAGTTTATAATTCTTGTCTTAGCACAACAGGCTCGACCCACGGATGGTACAACTACACGCATGACAAGCTGTGGCACTGATGCCAGGCTTAAATTTGTTTTAATAAAAGCTGTGGAAAGTGAAATCTCTTTTACAAAATTTTATTTATAGATGAACAACAATGCTTAACAGCAGGTTTTCTACATTAGGGAATTATGTTTCAAAGGTTATCCTTCTGAAAGAGAGCCAAATACTACAGCAGTTAAGTTCAGTTTCAAATTTAATACAATGCAGACTTGTCAAGCACAAATATCTTTAAAGAAAACCATATGGTAAAGGCAGACTTGCTCCCTCCTTAACGACCTGGAATGCTTTCATTCTGAACTTAAAATTAAAAAAGGTTCAGGACTGGATATGTAGAACATTCTTGCTATTTCAAAGAAGATGCATTTAGCATGTGACTATAGTAAGAAGTGGCATCATGAGATGGTTTAAATTTGATATATCAACTCACAGAGTAACTTTAAAATAATGCTTTAGCAGTGGTTTAATGACAAAAGCAAACGCTAACTGCTGTTTGTTCAAATAGCATGAAAGCAGCTACAGAAGGGCAAGCTGGACTGTACCATCTCCAGCATCAGCGAACGTATACAGAAATAACGGGGGGAGGCTTTTTTTTTTTTTTTCAACTGTGTATTTTTTTCCACAGATCAATGCCTAAGTGGAACCTTGTCTAACTAGCCAGACAAAAATATTAAGCTGACTAATCATATAAGGTTAATAAAAGACAGAAAATATTTTTTCTCTAATTTCTTTAATATTTTAATCTTAGAGTTTATTTGCAACTACTGTGGGATAAACATTTTCAGATCAAAGCTAGGATTTTGTTTGTGTTCCCCCTCCACTTCCCCATTTTTCAAGGATACACCTGGCTTCTCAGGATCCCAAGGGGAGCTTGTAATACCAGTAGGAAGAAAAAGCATTTTCAGACTTGCTGACTACACATATTTTACATAAAAGGTCACATAGTAAATGCATATGGGAGCTCATGATCCTTGTGATCACTTTTCAGTATATAACCACAAACTTGAAATCATCACAGTTAACCTGCACTGAAAATTCAGTGTAGTATAAGAAAGAAAAAAGTCAGTAACCTACCAATACAGTTGCACAGCAATCTACACAGAAATGTAACATACCAATCACACTTGACAGTATCCTTAACAGAAAAATTAAGGCAGGCAAGGATGTTAAGGTCAGATTATGGTGGCATGCAACGCTTGCTTTTGCTTGCGCGTGGCAGTATACAGTCTTGCCTCAACAGATAGGTAGAAGAGGTTTCCTGATGCTATATATCAATGACAAGGTTTTTCAGAGAACCTGTCATATTCTAGGTGCTTAAAATATGTAGATTATACATTTTAACAATTTATCTACTTAATCTATGCTGGTCTCACAGCAGCAGACAACTAGAATCCTTGGCAAAGCTGATCTGAGCCTGTCTAGGCCTGATCAGCAGCAAGACGACTCTAACTTACTTTCCTCCCCAGGCCAGTCCTCTCTCAGAAATGACCTTCCCAAACAAATACAAGGAATACCAAATTCAACGGGAATACATCTTTAAATATACTCTAAAGCTGCATCTTCACCAAAGTTGGACAACCGCAGCGCAAGTGGCCGTACTGGTGCTACCATTAACCTCCCAGCAGCCAAGAGGTCAGAGCAGCAGAGGCTCGAGGGCACGCTGCTCAGGCTTGCTGGGAACACCGGGTACTTGCTGGGGGTGCTGGTTCAGGTGTGCCTACACGTGCTGCAGTTATGCCAGAAGCACTACTGTAGGCATACCATAACCGCACTAATCAGAAAAGCAAACTGTTATGGTCACGTATTTCCAAAGCAGTAGTTTTTCCTTTGAAACTAATAATTCCAAAGAAGAGATGGAATTAGAGGGTCAGCAAAAAATATATTACTAATCTCCTGAAAGATAATATATAATCTGATTTCAATAAAGCAAAAAACAGCATTCACATTTGAATGTGGAATTTTTTCCCTACTAACAGTAGTTTCTCCAAATCTTTTTGGTCAAGATTAGAAGATTCCATGACTGACTGGTCAACTGTCAGCCAATACGTTCCTTAAAATAAACAACATTTATAATGGGGTGCTAAAAGGCTTAATTTGTTATGGCATACGTAGCTTTTTTGAGGTCATCAGACGAAGTTGGTATAGAATTTTTAATAAGTGGGTAAAGCAGGAGAAAAAGAAAAAGCAGTACAATTATCACAGAACTTGATCAGGTTTTGAGGAATAGGAAAAACAAAAAACCCCGCCAACACTGTTGAACCTCTTTCTACCACATATATCCAACAGCGCTCAGTGAAAAAAGGGTGAGGGAAGGTCACTGAAACTGTTCTCCATCGCCTATCCTGTCCTATGCAGGCCTGCTCTTCCCCTCAGGCAGACGTGGTATTTGTGAAGCATGGGTACTCCTCACCTTCAACAAACCAGTCATGCTAGTTGTGTTCCAACTGGGGCTCTTCTAAACCCCACGAAAGTCAACAGTGATCATTTTGAGCAGCTAGAGAGAAAGTTAGCACTTTTTAAAACTATTTTCATTTTAATATCTAAAGTCACTCAAGGAAAGAGCACACCAAGAGCTGTTATACAAATACCTTAATTTTACAGACCTTTCACCCCAAAATACAAAACTCTACATATCTAGTTCCATAGTCTTCCTGTAAGTTGTATTTCCACTAACATTCTACACCAGTGTAAGGTGGCACTGAGGCCAAAAGGAAGACTTCCATTTTAATCTGTATTTGATCGCCAGTGCTCTTCCCCTTATGTGCATGCAATTACTTATGCCAGCATACACTAAAAAAGAGAGTATGGTACATTAGCAGCTTGTGGAAAGAGAACGGCACTGATTTTTCAGTAACACTGTCCACTTAAAGATATTATGGAATTACAGCCTCAAAGTGTTCAAAATAAACAGACATTTAAGTGTTTTTAACATCTGGATGTTATAGGATGAACCCTGTATGTAAATGTAAGTTCTCCACTGTCTTTTAAGTGTAGCCACATCTGGAGTCACAAGAAAGTCACTTTTCAACAGCATACATGTTGCCCAGCTGTTTATCACAGAAAGCTAAAATCTATCAATTATATAGCAAGGACAGTATAGGAAAGAGAAATTCAGTAATGTACCAATTCAGTGATCAACAGATTGTGTGAAAGTTTCAAAGAAATACTTTCATTACAACTAGTCTGAGTCCTGGCTTGATATTCCTTAATAAAAGGCGCCTTTAAGCCTTTCAGGAGTCTCCAAAACCATATCCTGAAATCTACTGTCGCACTACTGCGATGCCCTAAACTATCAAGTGTTTCTGTGGAGACTGCTCTTTCAAACACTGTCCCAGCCCAGTTCACACTATCTTAGGAGATTTGGCAAATTCAGAGCAAAAACACATTTGCTTTTAAAATTGGCAACTCGCCACATTGCATTGTACTCAGTTCTCACAAAGTAGTGACTGGAGAAAGGCCCAAAGAGGAGAAAAATAATCAGTTTAAATAAGAGATTGATTAAAGAAAATTTTGAAGAGGTTACCCCGCAGAGCTTCTGTAAATAACTTAAAGCACAGGAAGAGGGACATTAGTGAGTAAGCATACAAATACCAAGACAACTGTCAAATTATTTGCTCTTCTACAAAGAACTGTACTCTGCAGAGACACTATTTCATTGTTTATATTTACCTCAGAAAAATTTGTTTAAAAATAAGATGCATTCTGCTTGCTAGAGCAGAGTTATTTAGATAACTTGTTTTTTCAGATCATAGTAATGGAGCATCAAGGTGAAAAAAGCATTGAAGAAAAATAAACAGTGCAGGAAGACAAGCTCAGCTGTTCAGACCACTGCAGCACTCAGACCTCCTGTGCAAGGATGGAGGGTTAAACTAACCCTGCCAGGATTTGAGCTTGTGAATCTAGAAAAAAAAGTGTATTTAAAATGTAACGTATAGGCCAAAAAACATTCTTTCTCTACCACACTATATTGGACATGCTAACATACCCTCTTAACAGTAAACTCAAAAAAAATTTTTGACTGCAATCTTGGAAGCTAATAAGAAAATAAACATTTACTAGCAGCTAGAAGGTTTTCCTTGTCACTTTTTAATTCCACCTTCTGTATGGGCACTGATGGAAAAATATTGATAGCTGTTCACACATCTTTCCATTTTGAACAAAGAACATCTCCTTAGCATCTAGCTCATATGATTTTACAAAATGTGCTTTGCAAGTTCTTGTAAATTATGACACTCATTATGCTGAAGATATTGTCGCAGTTCAACATCAACAGTAAGGAAGGCCTATTGCTCAGAAGTGACTGGTATCAAGTACAAAGCTTTTTTCGAATACAGCTAATGAACATTAAAACCAACTGCTATCAAAACCATCAAATCTGCACAATCAATGATGCCTTCAGGAAAACTTTGGAAACATCATGTATTTAGCAATACTTCAGTTAATATCTGTAGTTGCATCATAATACAATATATAATTTAATCCCAGTTTTTAAAAAACTGCTTGTATAATTCACAAATGTAGCAACAATATTGTGACCAAGTCTAATATGAGTCTCCATTCCTATCCAGAATGAGGCAGCAGTTAGCAGAGCAGCGTTCAGGCTGCTGCTAAGCACTTGCAGATCTCAGGCAAATAATCCAGATTCACAAGTGGGTACCAATCCTCATGCACAGCCCAGAAGGCAGATGTCTGTCCCTAAAGCTGATTCCAAGGACTCGTTTGCACTAGGAGGAGTCACACTCACAGCTCTCACTTCAAAAAGAGAATGTCCTCCTAGCCAAACTATGAGCTAGGCTGAAACCCAGCCTCTTTATGCTTTTCTATTCACGTTTTGCACCCGCAGAGGGGAGGGAAAAAAAAAAAAAAAAGAAAAAAGAAAAGAAAACTCACCATGCAACATTCTTAGTGCAAAACACACACATCTGCATTTTCGTACCAAGCCCCTTATTCATCCATTTTGGACACACACATGTTGTGATAATAAGGAACTACATAAATGCCTCCCAGCCTAGTAAGTAACCAACCATCCATTCCTGTAGAGTAGTAAAACATTACTACCCCCTTGTAGATGGGAACCACAATATAGGAAGGGTAAGGCTCAGATTCACCTCACTTCACTAAGCAGTTGAGTGAAGGGTTTAGGTCTGGGATCCTTCCCACCTCAGGTTTACCTCTAAAGCTAGGGGGAAGCAGTTGTAAGGGAGCATTATGTCTCGGCAGAGGAGCAGAGAACTCAGACTAATGCGTATGTGCTGTGCAGTGCATGTAAAGTTTTACACAAAGAAGAATGACCTACAAAGATCTCAAGATGGCAGGTAAACCAGCCACAGATCAACTGACTCTCAGTGTGTGCTGCCTCTGGGCTGTAGGTACAGACTCAGTGCCCTGCTCTGACCTCCAGTCAGATAAAAGAAAGGGTCTAACATTGCTCCAGCACTTCTCTAAAGGCTTGCATAAAGTTAAACATTTACTGATTAACTTCACCTAGGATACACAACCATCCTCAGTGCCCAGCTCAGCTGTATTTGAAATGGTAACCTACAAGTGAAGACCGCATACTACCAACATAATATCCTCATTCACCTAGGCTGCCTTTTCTCTGGTCTTGACAAACACATCAGAGATTACAACCAGTTAATATTTATGCTGTTCAAAGCCTCAGTGACATGGTTTATTTTCTTAGGCTCACTCACAATAACAGTAAATATCAGTTTCATGTACAAGGGAAGTGCCACAAAAGAAATAATTAAAAACAACTAAAAGATGATTACTACTTTCTGAGTCCTACCTGAAAGCCTGAAACTGGAGTAGTACCCATTTTACTTTCTTTAATGAATTCCTCTGTTTCTGTCATGCAGCTAATTCAACACACTTCCTCCTGCTCTGATTATTAAAAAGGAAAAACAGCTAACATAAACATCAAAGAGCTGGTATAATTGTCTTCTGTGACACCAGGATATTTTCCAAAGCTGCAGGTAAAAACTACCAGGGAACTTTCTGATCCCTTACCAAGAAGAAATACAGGTCATATCTACCCACAACTAAATTTAGAGAGCTAGGACCTAGAGATACAGCACTGCAACAAAGGCAGGAAGTACCAAAGATCCAAACCACTCTTCATGGCAGCACAGCTCTGGCCCCATTCACCTGCTGAAAACTCAACACAGAATACTTATTTTCATCTTTGAAAAGTCATGGAGAATGGGAGGGGTGCCAGACGACTAGAAGAAAGCCAATATCACTCTAGTCTTCAAAAAGGGCAAGGAGGATGACACAGAAAACTACAGGCCATCAGCCTCCCCTCCATCCCTGGAAAGATGATGGAACAACTCATCCTGGAGGTCATCTCTAAGCAGGTGGAAGAAACGAATGTGATCAGGAGTAGTCAGCATGGACTCACCCAGTGGAAATCCTGCTTAACCAATCTGATAGCCTTCTCTGGTGGAGTGACTGGCTGAGTGGATGAGGGGAGAGCAGGGGATGTTGTCTGCCTTGACTTCAGCAAGGCTTTTGACACTGTCTCCCATAACATCCTCATAGGTAAGCTCAGGAAGTGTAGGTTAGAGGAGTGGACAGTGAGGTGGATTGAGAACTGGCTGAAAGGCAGAGCTCAGAGGGTCGTCATCAGTGGTGTGGAGTCTAGCTGGAGGCCGGTAGCTAGCGGTGTCCCCCAGGGCTCAGAAGTGGGTCCTGTCTTGTTCGACTTATTCATGAGTGACCTGGATGAAGGAACGGAGTGCACCCTCAGCAAGGTGCACTCTAATTTATTCAATTTCAGCTCATGCTATCTGAAATAATAAAAAAGATGTTCAAGTCACTGCTTATTTCCAGTCCGGCACAAATAACTGCTATGAGACCTACTGTTTCTCACCAGCTTTGAGTAAAGAATCACAAAATAGGTAAGGTTGGAAGGGAACCGGTCCTGTATTACATGAGTTTGAAAAATCCAGAAATACTTCCTTAAACAGATATTCATTCTTTCAAAAATTCTTCAGAAATACCAAACTAGGATGAGACTTCAAGCCTTAGCTGTTGTATTGGAAAAATTTGCCTAGGTCAGCACAACAGAAATCAGTATATGACTCCCACTGATTCCGATGGTCAACAGACCAGACCTGGAATTCTTTTCCTTCCAGAACACTTATGTTCATGCTGTTAAACAAAAGAAAGTAGCTTGAACTACAGGATATGCTTCCTAGAAGATTTAATTGGATTAAATCAATTTCTACATTCTCAAAATTTGTAGACTTGTATTGGCCATTTCTGGGGGGGGGGGGCTCTCCAAAAAAGAAACGGCTTCGGACATGGACAAAAGCACAGGCACAGGAAGCCTTGCTGAAAACACCACGTACGTGTATGCACAGGCTGCTGGAATAGGCTCCTCAGCAAACTCCCACATTGAGGGTCTTAAACAAAGCTCAAACAGCCCACACGTCTCAGATACGCTACTCTGACTAGGCACAGCTGTATCCATCTGCATGCATACCCTCAATCATTTTCACAAGCCTGACCCAAAGCCCTCTCCTTTCTGCAGACTCTAGGTCAGGCCAGGTCAGGTCTAGGTCCTTTAGCTGCTGGATGGCACCTCAGCCATAACTGTTCCAGAAAGATGTTCCAGAAACTCATGTTGGAGACTAGCTGGGTAAGAATCTGCAGCTGGAAGAATTTAACAGCCATAACCCTGCAGTGTAGTATTTCAAAACAACTTTGTTGTATACTGTGTACTTGCACTGGCACTCTGCTGACTTGGGCAATAAGCACAGTTTTGCCCAATTGATGACTGACCTAAGTAAAAGGCATTTCAGTTGAAATTTAACTTCTGTACACAGAGCATGTCATACTGCTGGAAAACCAGTGATGTTGCAAGTATGAGAAGGCCCCATGCCATTGGCCTATGCTAAAGTGGGTCTTACAATCCACAACCTAGAAACAACAACACTATCTAGCCAACAGCAAACGGCAGTCATATATTGCTCAAGTGTTCTCAAGGCTGCAGAGCCAAGACTGCAGTTACACAATCAAGATAACTTTTCTACTCCACCCTACTGGGCAAATGACTGTAAGTTTTCATCTGGGAAAAAAAAAACACATACACACACATACACAAAGTTATTATTTTCTTAACTACACCCTTGAAGTCTCGCTCTGCACTTAGTAAGGGAAACTAAACAAGGAAATGTTGATTGTCATTTTCATTGGCGTAAGAGTTAAGGTTTCAGTCATTCTGTAGGTTACATCCAATAAAACCTGGAAAAAGGAGGTGAACTAAAATAACGATCATTCAGAATTTCATTGGCTGTGCACAGAAAGGCCTATAGGAACATCCAGCCTATTTTCCTACTAATAAAGCACTCTTCTCTGCAACGTATTTTCCAGTGTATCATCTAGTCTGCTTTTAAAAGTTCCAAATATAGGAACATTTGCCAGCTCCAAGAAAAATTTACCACATCCTTTCACTGGTACTCAGCAATTCAGCCAGTTATGGTCACATGCACAGAACTAAGCCAAAAAGCTTTATGCTACTTATGTTTCATCCAATACGAATTATACCTAGATCTAATGCCATAATGTCATTTGAAAACTGTAAGTTAAAAGGGAATGCATATTCAAGGAACACAATCTGATGTACACCTTCCTAAGGAATTTCTAAGCCCATTTCTAAGTCCCCATTCACCAACGTGAAGGTACACTGACCATTTTCATTTCTTAAGGTTAGACAGAAGATGTAGAGCTAAGTCAGGAAAAGGGCTAAACTTGCATAGTTCCCTTAGCTACAGATTGGACTGGATTTTCAAGCCCAAATGCGGCAAACAGGTTTCAAGGAGCCATGACCATCTTTTATTTATGATATATCAAGTAGAAACCGAAAGTATATTGTCATATTAACAAAAAGGACCACCATACGGAAAAATCTGAGATGTCCATTCTATTAAATTATATCTGGAAAATAAATTTCCCATTAAGATCAGGTGAATCATGGTCTATTTAAGCAAAAAATAGGCTACAAAAACAGTGTGTGGGTACTGTTTTCATACTTGGAAATGCTTCTCAAAAAAAGGAATTTTTGTCCCCGGTCCTTCCCCGCCGCCTCCTTGCTTGGCAGAAGCGTCTTGAAGAGGAAAATGACAAGTAGGCACAGAAGTCTGTACAGAAGTGAAGTGTCTGCCCTTCTCCGTGCTGTCACCAGTTTTAAAAAAAATGTAAGAAGAACATTGCAGATTTATCTTTCAGAAGTCTCCGTCTATGAAGTCTTTTGTATCAACACAGCTTGCATCTATGTAGAATGAATTATGCTTTTCAACCAACAAAAAGTACCAGGAATCACCTTTTGTGCCCCAATTTAGCCCTTAACTTGTGAATATCCTGCTTTTCCTCTATGATTAAGCAGTATTATGCTTTCAAAAACTGAAGTTTTGTCTTTCTTAAAAGTCATTTTGCTTTTCCCCTTTGAAAGGGCTGATGTACAATTATGATACTACTCCTTCCCACCCAGTAGTCAGGGATGCAATGGAAGTCAGAACACGTCTTCAAGGACAGAATTTGGTCTCAAAGTTCTCAGTCTTAGCCACAAGTATTTTACCAGATCTAGCTACAGTGAAAACAACTCAATAGATATAAATATCACCATGTATTTTCAGACACCAGCCAGAAACAACAAATCTTTCTTTCTGGATAGCAGCCAGTGGGAGTTTCAGAGACTGTAAAGCTTTGCAAAAGGAAGCAATTCAGCCTCTATAACAAATGTGCTGTCCCTAAAGAATATTATCATGGAAATCAGAACACATAGGAACAGAATTTAAAAAAACTGCATGCTGCAGTGCTAACCAGCATTCCAAAGCAACCCTTTAAAAGGAATTTTATACTGGCTAGATATTAAACGGGTAAAATTACAATGTATCCTTGCTTCACACCTTTAAGTAAGTAGGTGTGCTTCTTGAAATTTAAAAGTTACTTCTTGGGAAAGATAACTAATTCTTCCCTTCTTGAACATAGTTGTACCTTAAAGACGCTGATTTTCTTGATAATTCCAGCCTTACACAGTCAGTTTACAAATCAGCGTGGGCAGCGGGCCTTTCTAAATACAATCAGCTTACAAATCTACATAGATTCCTGTCTCTGACATCACACCAGTAATAAAACAATCTTTCAATCTGAACTTAAAGATTAATTACGAGACAGAATGTAGTCTAGCTTTGTCGTCTTCTTATAGTTGCAAGAGTTTTCCTCAATCAACATATGAGAAAATGTACTTATGTGAGTAAAAAGAAGATATCCAATTTCCAAAACAATATGTGAACTAAGATCAGCTTTAATTAATTTTCTGACCAAACCAACACTTAAAACCCATTGCTTCCAGAAAAAAAGGACTGATCTTGTTATTTGAGAAAGAAGAGTATTAAGTGTTTCTGATTAAGTATCTAGCCACACATTGTACCCATATGCATAAGTTAAACATTTGCTCATCTATTTCCACATAATCATCAGCATAATTCCATCTAAAGAGGTTCAGCTCTGGCATATATATGCTATACTCAAAAAACAACTCAAAGGAGCATTCAGAGCAATTTACAGTGACCTTCCTTCTGCCAGAGAAAAAAAAAATTACCATCTATGTATTCTCATCATTGTTATTAGCAGACAAGCAAATACACCAAATCCATTTGCTAGATAAACATGCTCATCCATGGCTGAGTATTACTTACAGTGTTACAAAGAAATTCAACTAAACTCCTCCATTCATTGACAACCTCAAGCACTACTACAGTCATCCTTGAAAGAGTGACAGTGAGATGGACTGAGAAAGAAATGAAAGAAAAATATACAGGCAGAAGCTTGTGGTCTGTATCCTACCTCTTTTATAACATCCAAGGATCCCATTTTACAAATCTGAATAGTATTTTGCATGTTGAATAGTTTCATTGTGTATAAATAGGATTGCTTATGGAAAGTAGCCATTGTTGGGTTTACCACTTGAACAGGGCACTATGGAAGTAGCAGAATTAGACCCCAAAGAAGCTATAAATTACTAGGTGAAGAGGAAGAAATTCATCTCTTGGGCATGCCCATTTAGATGGGCAGGTTTGCAACAGGGCTTAAACTGATCCTCTAGATAAAGAGGATAAAAATAATAAATAAATAAATAAATAAATAGAATAGCCTACAAATATTGTTCTAACGTTACCCTCTGTAACAGGAACACCTGCTTTCAGTCAGGTTCAGATCTTCATTCATAAACTGTATGTACGAAGAGGGTATTTGTGTCTTGAGCAAACAAGAGCACTGAAATCAAACAAAATAATAACCTCCAAAATTACAGAAAAGATTATATTCCCCATACGAAGGCAAAGAGTCCTCTCCAGCTAACTCTACACATGCATCGTAATACTAAATTGCAAAATAATAGTTCTCTGGAAGTGATTACTCGCCCCAGCATGAAAACTCTACTTCAAGCCAAGCAAGGCTGAACACATGGACTTCATTAGAAATCTGCTATTTGAGAACCAAAACAGACAGAATTTCACCTATAGGCCTCTTCTAGTCCCTCCTTTCCCAATACTCTTATTATTTAACAGGCTAAACGCACAGTATAAAGTTCCTGAAGTGTTAATCACAACAATTACTTCCCCAAATCACAAGATGAAGCCAGGTCTTTCATTTATACACATAATGCTTTTATCTTTGCTACCTCTGACACTGAACGCTGTGTCTGATTTGATTTGCTTACAGGAAAGGCAATGAAAACTTCTCAGACTCCACAGTATTGCACTTCAATGCAGACTCCCCCTCCGGAAATACCCACTTCACACAGCAAACACATCACGCCATCAGACTGGGTCAGAGGATGCCAGGACCTCCCGCGCCAGTGCGCAGGTGCCATAACTGCCTGCCTGCCTCGCACTGTTTGCTCTCAGGCCCTGCCAAGCAAAAGGTATGTTTGTATCCTGACACCTTTTAGCCTGATGTCTGAAGATGAGACACGAGACAGAAGAGAGCAACATTATGGTCACAGCTTTTGTGGAAATGCATTCTGCAGTTGCAGGCTAAGGAACGCCTTATGCTCAGACACGTCCATGAAGCATCTCCTAGACATCACCCAGCACAAACGCTAGTGAGAGTCTATTGGAAATAGATCTATGGCATAAACTGGAAAAAACATAAGGAAGAGTAAACTATATGAAACAGGTGTAAGTAACATCATTTAATGCCTTGCTGACTTAAACATCATTTAATGCTCAGACATGACACGGCTGAAAATAGCACAAAGAACTATATGAAGCAGAAAAGCAAAAAATGTAATTCTATATGATGGACTAAGCTTATGGAGCAGCTCTAATGGCAAGTGCCCCTTTATTTAACCCCAACGTAGTTTCCTAAATTTAAGGCTTCTTGTTTATTTTTCCAGAGTAAAAGCAGGATGTAACCACAGTTTCTATTGCCTTACCTAACATAGCACTGAGCTACTTGATTAGTACGTTCATGTCATGCAAAAACATACTCCTTCAGCAGAGCTTGTCGCTGCTGGCAGGACTAGAGTTTAGAGGTCCTGGATCCATTTTAGACTGAGGCAGTATGGTGGGTGAAAGCACAGAGGGAGGGAGAGCAGAGCAAAGTCCCATTACAAGATACTATAAGCTCAAGAAAACAATCTAGGGAAAACAAAACCTGTTTAAGTAACTGTGCTCTTCCCTTTCAAAGGTACGATCAAACCTTCGGCTACAGTATCACAGAATGGTAGAATTATAGAATGGTAAGGTTGGAAAGGACCTCTGGAGATCATCTAGTCCAACCCTCAACATAGCCCATACAGGGACTGAACCCACGACCTTGGCATTACAGCACCACACTCTAACCAACCAAGCTAAACCTTCCCCCCAAAGAAAATAAAAAGCTGAAAGCTACTAAGAAAGTATGAATGCATTTCTGAAGAATGTTCTCTACCTTTGCTGCCAAAACAGAAGACAAAAACCAGTAGGACTCCGAATGCCCACACGTTGCACAGTCAAAATGGAAATGTAGGTCACTAGCGTATCAGTTGAGAGAAGAGCTCTCATTTCTGCCTTTAAAAGAAAGGCTACTCTCATTCACATATTAACAGGGAGGTACTAAGAGCAGGTGTTAAAAACTTTTTCATTAGTAAGTTTTGTAATTGTGCAAGTTATAGTTTTGATCACAAATGCAAGGCTACAATAATCAGGAAAGAATTTCTTTGCTTCCAGACTCTATTCTCCCTCTGAAGTATTAATTCGACTACTGCCAAAACTGCGTGTTGGATTGTCAGACTGACTACATCGAGTATTTTGTTACTTTCAGTTCACGGAATTTAGGGCAGTAGGAAAAGTACTGCTCTCAAATGTTTTTACCTTCTTACTTTAATAACTTTGTAACTCAAATGTATTGTTTTGCGTGTTTCACATAAATGCAGTCTAACTTTGCCAGCATAACATTTTATGTGATACTGAAATTCTTTGAAATACTGCTTGGTCTGCACCTACTACTCTAAAAACAGCTTCACAATTAAAACCACGGTCAAGCACTGCCTACGTGCCACGGAAGAAAAGCAACATGGCCACCAGATCAAGATTGCAAAGATCACACACAGTAAACGGGCGTAGCTGTGCCCTTTCTAACAATGTCAAGGTTGTATTCATTTAGCCATCCAAGACGCAAGAAAAGACAAACAATTTCTGGCACTGTAACTTACCTCAGCCTATTTAGAGCACGTGGGTATCTCAGCAATGATTCAGAGAGCAGGAGAAGCAGCAGAAGGCTGAGGTCACTCCTTGGCCAGACATGACAACTTAAGACAAAAATATTTTAACTCCCTGTGGGTGGTGAGTTTGGAGGGGGGGAGACGTTGTTTGTTTGGGGGTTTTTTGGTTTTTTAGTGGTGACTCTGGCAGCCAGAAAGCATAATCTCATAGAGAAGAATTTGATCTCTAACCTTAGTAGACCTTCCTCTACAACACACAATTTTTGAGAACAAATTCATAGCACAACTGATTTAACTAGACCTGTAACAGCAATAAAGGAATCCGCTGGAAGCACAGCTTCTGGTGGATTAAGTTACTTTTAATCACTTTTTTAATTAAAGGAGATCAACATATCCATAGATGCCTCTAAAAAATTTTCTGGATAAAGGGATCCTGGTTTCCACCTTTATTCCCAAAGAGGTATGTACAACATAAAAAACTGCTAAGGAAGCTCCCATACTCACCCCCCACCATGTGCTAATTTGGAGAAGAAGCTGATGTAGGAGTAGAAAGCAATGGAAAAGGCAGTACAATCTGCATAATCCTGTTAAATATCCTCCAAAGCTTTATTAACATCGAATAAACATTTCTTCATAAAGCCCTACAAGTATATACTAGGCATTGCAAGTTGAAATACAGAAATTTGGTGATATTCATAATTTATAATTACATAGGTTGAATGCACTGATTCAAGAATCAGACACACAAACAATAATATGATACTGAAGACACTCAAAAAAAGCAATGCTGAAACGTTATCAGCAGTTCACACAGTTCTGATGCATAGCTTCAGCCTCTTCTAATACCAATATTTTTAATTTTTACCAAGATCTGTATTCAGGGATATGAATAGCTCTTTTGCTATTAAAAAGCAACTTTTCTCACTATTGCATTTCTGCCTTATTGTTTGTTTTTATCTGGGACTGTTAGTGAACATTGTGTGCACTACTTAACAGCTGTATTTCGTACGTCAGCGATTCATGAGAGAAAAAAAAATGTTCTCAAAGTATGTTTTGGTTTCTTCAAGATGTAATAGCCTACAGGCATGCAAATTATTAATAATATTCAGATTAGTATGCTGAGTAAATTGTGATTGCTTTAAACAGAAATACATAAAAACAGTCATACAACAAAGCTGAAACTAATGCAATGTACTTTTACAGTCATGAACACCACAAAACTGTTTTGGGCAGAAATCAAGAATGCCTCAGTCATTTGAAACGCCAAGAAAACACAGCAGGCAATATGCACTGAAATGGGGATAATGACAATTAACACTCATTCTCATGGAAAATGTTACTTTTACTGAGAGCAGAATTTGGACACAGGATAATTACAATATTTAAAGGAAATACAATCCCCCCCCCCCAAAAAAAACCCAGCAATCATCAAGTATGAAAGAAGAACTTTAAGTCAAAATGTGTAGTTTTCAAACCTGACAACTGAAGTGCTTGAATTTCTCACTACGCATGTATCGACTGTCTTTTATAATCTGCAAAGTTCACTGCTCATTTTCATATGCCCAATATCGAAAGGGGATGTAGAACATTACAGTCTCTGCTGCACATTACAGATTAACAGGTGGTTGGTGAGATACCCTTTGCCACATCACCTTGTTTAAAGATTCTTAAGTACCTAACTTATGCTATATTCCCAACTGTTTTAAGCAAAACTAGGTATACAGAGCATTTTGGCTGCCAGAAAATCTTATTTTGTACTGCATGTAGTTAGTGGCAGACATACAGTGAAGTCTCCCAGTTTTTTACACGTTTGTAATATTTAGAAGTCTTAACATATGCTTCCAGCAATTTAGGATCTTCTCACCTATCAAACATACATCCAGGCAGCTCAGGCAGCACTTCCACAGGTGCTTCTCCGTGCAGCAGTGACCACCCGAGCAGCTTACATCTCTACTGTTTTCTGGAGGGCCACACATGTCCAGCAAGAGCAGGGAATTGATCAGTTTAAAATAACCCAATCCTTTCTTGTTTTTCTATAGTTCTGCTTTCGGTTCAGGTAAGTTTCTGGAACCAGTTCACAAGTAGCCTTGGAAAGAGCTGTACCAACCCATCTGAACACAAAAAGGGAGAACTACATCACTGAAGTGGCCTTTTACGGGAGACCAGTAAGTGCTGTACAAACCTGCCACAGCGACTGCCACAGCCTTTTCTGCACTGACCATGGATGCAAATGGTCATAGTAGGGGTAGTTACATGACACTTCAGTTTCAGCAGCACAGCAGCCTTTAAGAAGCATCAGCCTTGCTTCCTTCAGCTATTACTGTTTCCTCATGCCACTTTTTTAATCTCCCAAATCTCCTGTGATAACATAAATAAGGAGAAAGTGTAACATAAAACATGAAATGTTTTTTTCAGAAAGTTAGGTATTACTCACTTTGTCATTTGATGGTTATTTTAAGAATTCTACTGTATATACTGTACTGACAAACATTCTGGTCTTAATATCTAACACCATCTAATACCTAGCACCACCTAAGAATGTGATTCTTCAATTACATTTAGGATTTAAGGAACTCCAAAAACAAAATAACTCATAATGTTAGAGAAAATAAGCTAAACAAACAGTAAAAATTATGTGAAAGGTTACAATTATGAAGTATTACTAAGACAAGTACAGAGACAGTAAGTGGTATCTAGGTGAACTCAGATAACATCAATGCTATCTTTTCTTAAGTAAGGTTAGGTAGATAAGTTAGATTTATTCATCTTGTAGGTTACTGCTCCAAGTCATCCAAATTCTCTGTCAGTATTTGTTTGAAAAATCATTAGTGATAACAAAATAAAAATAGTATAATGTCTGGAATGAGATATCATCTGGAATAAAATGTACTTCAAACCAGAACAAGACTGTTAAGATGTGGAATGCAGAATTTAATGCAAAAAGAATGAATTTAATCTGTACTAGAATTTGAATCTCATGCAAAAAGACCAGTCTGTCTTATTTAGCCTTCCAAATTGAAGTATTCACAATACTTCCAGGGAGTAAGCTCAGAAGAGAGAAATGTAAATGACTACATTGGCACAAATATACCATACACAGAAAAATGCTCATTCATTATATTCCTGAAGGTACAAACTACACATTTTTTAAAAAAGCAGATTAGAAAGCAGCAAAAAGCTTGCAGTCATCAAAGAATTAGGATTCTAAAACAGCTTCCCCGAAAGAGAAACATGAGCAAGAAACCTAACCAGTTTTGAGACAGAGCTTGCAAAAAGGGGACATTTATCATGGTTGCCTGTAGAATCAGGATAACAGTTTCAGTAACTCAACTAAGATCACACAGAAAATGAAATTTCGAAATAGCGTATTTGAAAGCAGCATCAACAGGCACACCAGGAATCAAATCCAACCTCCAAGGCACTCTAAGCACTGGACATCTTGGTCCCATGATCGCTAGTCAAGTGTTTCTACTTACACATATTAGCTTCACTGTTCACTGGATCCCACACTGAGCTATTTCAGCGTGCTAAGCCTGCAGAAAAGTATCCACTTTTTTGTTGCACATACTTTCTGCTGGACTAGTGCATATAACGGATCGGCAGAGGACGAGATGAGCACAGAAGCCTGTGCAAGGGGAGAAGATTAGAAAGCAGTCCAGGCTTTTTTTTTCTGGGTATAGTGAACACAGAAACTAGAGTAAGCTTTACAACAGCAACAAAAAGGTAGGTGAAAGGACTACTAAATCAGGTCATTTCATTCCTTGAATTCACAGCCTAAGTACACCTGAGTTCTCTTGACATGTTTTTATGGGAAATTAGAGAAACAAATCTCTGCTCAAGTGCACATCGTTTATTATCATGCACATTCAGCAGTAGATAAGGAGAACTTGATTGTATGGGAAAGTCAGTTTGAAGTGTTTCAACAGGGAACCAAGTCTGGCCTCTGATATAACCCTAAGGCAAAATAGACAAAAAAAAAAAAAAAAAAAAAAAAAAAAAAAAAAAAGAATCTAGCTAGATATAACAGTCTGCTTAGAACTTCTCACTACCAACCTTCCCCTTGCCCCAAACAAATGAAACCCACACCTGTACACTAAAAGAATTATTCCTCAGCAATTGTGAATTAGTCCTTTCTGTTATTTGGCAAGCAACACTTTGCTAGGTAGGCATCCGTGTTTTGCAAAGCATTGTGTGGGTACAGAAAAGATCTTCAAACCCAGAGGCCTGAGTTCAAAAGACTCCTTGGAAAAGGCCGTTAAAGTCCTCTTTAACGAGGACTGAGGTAACTGAAAGGCTTTATGCATTCAAAATCATCACTTTCAATATTTTCTACCAATAAGTACAACGGCTCAATACCCAAACTCTTTGTTTTAGTGGTTATTTGCCCTGAAGTGTCCAGATTCCTGTCATCTTTTCACAGGGCTCAGCACTGGTTACACAAACAGCACAGCAGGACAATTCACCCAAGTCCTTCTCACCTAGCTGAGGACAAGAAGGTTAGCAGTCTGGAATATATGATTAGAGGTTTTCTAAGCAAACTTTCCACAAGAAATACCATGAGAAACCTGTTTATTATTTTTCCACTTCGCTGCCATTGCCACCGAACTCCACCCACCCTTGATACATGTTTATACAGGTGACTTGCCAAAGAAAGCAACCCTCTTCTCCATGGTTTAATTCTTCACTTACTCAGATTCACAAAAACTGATAAAACACCAAAAAGAATTTCCTCAGAAGTGAGCAAACAAACTACAATAAAAGCATGACAAAGAGATAGCAAACAAGGCTATAGAAGTTAATTATTACCAAGCTTAAGTGTCTAATTTCTCTTTCACAATACAGGTTTGATGACCTACGAACACACCCGAGTGAGCTTAAAGAACCAAACACTACTGGAAGGAAGTGACACAGGCAGGCAAGAATCCCAGAGGCACTCACAAGATCCCAGACCTCTCGGAGGTTTGCCCTACAAAAGGGTGGGTATGAACGCGCGTGCTTTCGCTCACTCTCTCCTCCTCTTCCATCTTTTTTGAGGACATGCAACGAGGAATACAAGGAATAAGAGACGCGAAGCCAGCCAGCCCTGCTGCCCTTCTGTAAGACGGCAGGCACTGCCTAGAAAAGGCCGAGAACGCAAGGGGCAGAGCTGCAGGGAGGAAACAGCTTCTCATATTAGATTCTGAAATGAAGGTCTAGATGCAAAAGAGTCCTTCGGGGCATTCTGTGATGGCACGGAGAGAGAGGACCATCTTGGACACTTTCACTGGCTTTATATTCAAGTTCACTCCAAATGAGAATGACTGGCACAAGCGTTTTAGAAACCTCCTTAAGCTTGGAGAAACAGATCAGCTCACTGGCATATAGGCAAGTCACTCATCACATGACACAGTCTTACAGCTGTCAGATTCCCAAGAGAGTGGTAGAATACATGTCAGCAGACTAGCTGGGAGCTTATACAGCTGGCTACCTTTAACACTTGGCGATCTCTCTCTAGATCAAATGCCTTGAAGACTGAATTTGCTTTATTTCCGTATTCCAGATTTAGTCTCATCACCTTTCTATTATCGTTTTTCCAACCACTTTCTATAGCACTGATTCCCAAACCACAGCCTAAAAACTGTAAGCAGTTTGCAATCTAGAAATCTAACCAGAGGAACATAAGAAACTGCTCACAGTGATTAAATTATATTCTCCCTTTTAGAGAGCTGTTAGTGACCTGAGATGAGATTGGTACAGGTTATCTAGGTCTTCCACATTTATTCAGTGATTAGTTTGAAACTGCTATACAGACTTTCTAACAGCATCATTAGAAATGCGTCATGATCTCTAACTGCCTGCCAGTCAACATAGTCAGTCTTCAGTCTCTCCAATATCAAATTCATCTGCTATAGGTATTGAAGTTGTGGCCAGCTAGGACAACTCATCCAGCAAGAAGCCTCCTTCCTCCAACCACCCTATAATGGGGGTTAAATACAGGGAGTAAATTGTATGAATTATTTCAGCATTTTAGTCCCAGCTACTGCATTGTCATGGAGCAGCACAATGAAAACACATGGACTTGCCTCTGGGTATGTTCCAATCGGTACATGTGCAGCAAGTCTCACACATTGGAAAGCACCACATCTCTTGCAAATGCACATGACAGTCCTTCTGCACACCTGCAGTAATCCAGAAGCTCCAGAAAGTGCAAATTCACACTAAGATCAGCTATGGGGCACATGTGCAACAGCTGCACCCACTCTTCTATCTTACAAGACGACCTCAGAGGCTCTCCTGTCTGGAAAGGATGGGTAACACCAAATTAAAGCTATGAGAAACTTTCCCAAGCATCAGTAGGGTTCATTAGTTCATTCAGCCTTCAGCTATCTAAA
Organism: Rhea pennata; assembly: GCF_028389875.1. NCBI lineage: Eukaryota > Metazoa > Chordata > Aves > Rheiformes > Rheidae > Rhea > Rhea pennata. The sequence continues at coordinate 12,078,517 of NC_084667.1, read as the reverse complement.
GTCAAACAAGTGCTAAAATCAACAATATATAAAACAGTAATCTGCTGAATCTCCCAAACCTGAAAAACTCTTCCTGAACTGCCTCTTAAATTACTCATCCCAAATTAATATATAATGTACACAGTCTAGTCCACACTCTTTAGTCATAGGGAAGTTAGGTTTGAGAAACCAAAAAAAATTTGCAGGGGAATGTGAGCAGTGCAAGAATTCAGGGCTGAAGAACAAGGTCTGGTGTTAAACGCTTAGTTTACAATACTGTAAACCAACAAAAATCAGAGAGCCAATACAAGTTCAGTCAGCACTGCCGAAGGCCAGGAAGGAAACACACTAAAAGCATGCCTTGAACCAGTACCCCAATAGCAAGGGGCTTAACACAGCAAAACAGAGTGAGAGGCACTGGCAGCAAACAACCCAGGACTGAAATATAAGGGGGGGCATTGCAGATCCAAGCTCAGATACACTGTCACAATTCAATGGCAAAGGCTGGCCTCGTGAGAACCAAATTCATTGAGCAAAATGCTCCATACTAATTGTTTGTTGATATAAGATTGCCTTTTTTGCTTTAATTAAACCAACACGGAAAAGTATAAAAAATAAAAGACTACTCAAGTGGGTGCGACTCACCCCAACAAATCCTTTCTAAAAATTCTTAAGACAATTAAAATTATGGCTCCTTTTATTACGTGTCTGTTGAAAAGCCTGGTTTAGAGTGGGTAAAGAAAAGGCATACAGCACTAAGCGATAATAGATTTAGCCCACACTATTCTAGTTACAGCTTAATATTTGGATGATGTGATAAGATATTGAAAATGAACATTGTTTAATGTAAATTCCTTGGCAAGTATGTAATAATGTTCCATTCAGTAACCAGCAAACAATTTAGAAAAGGGATCTCAGATTACTACCTATGAAATATATTTGTTCTGTCTTTTAAAGATTAAAAAAAAATCATTAAAAGCTGTTGCCTTGCATCAATCAAATTCCAGCTTCCAAATTACATACTGAAGACAGTCCAAATGACCAGGAAGTTGAACAAAAACAGATATATACTAAAATGTTGAATTCCATATTTTGCTTTCATAACCGACTAATATTCTTTCATGACCCTCAGCTCAGCTGAAACAGGATAAGCCAGACCACTGACCACCTAAAGTTATGATCTTGCTTCCAACAGTGTCCAATTCCTGAACCTTCAGAGGAAGGACAGCAAGTTTGCAGTGGCCTAAGGCTTCTTATGCACTGCTGTATGCACAGATGAGTTTGGCAGTCCTGTCAAATGAGAAAGTCCTTGTCCCTCCCCCAGTCAGCAAAACACATTCTCATTTAAACCACTCTGCTATAGGTAGCCTGTGTAAATCAGGCATTTTCAGCAGAGGTTGCCTCCATTTAATTCCTTAGTTACAAAGTGTAAAAACGTTTTGGTCATAGTCTTTCAGAAGACAATACTGGTAGAAATTTTAAGTGCAGTTCTTCTGACTGCTTTTAAGATTTAAAGCATAATATACCCTTTGAACACCATGGTAACAATTTAATCCTATTTATTCTTGTGTTCCTAGGACTACCCAATACTCTTCAGATAAAACAGCACTCAAGACATTTAAGACAGATAGAAAAGAATTCGTTTATTCTAAATTCAAAGAATATTATCTTGTAGAACTTTTCATATCAAGTCTGAAGCAATTTTATACCATTTATTTAGTTTCATGAGAGGCACTGAAGCAACGGTTCTGCCTGTAGTCAGTCATGTTTGGAACAGCAGTTAATACCCTGGCTGCCAGTAAACCAAACTTATAAGTAGCCGCTGGAGTAAATGGGCAGAACACCACATCTACTGGAAGTTATTGTGCATGCACAGTAATTCAAATGACAACACAAGTACGTGTATCAATCTTACCTGGCCTGTCACATAACACTACCAGCGCAAACCTGCCATGTGAGGTGTGTAAACCAGGTTTCCAGATAGGACACTTTGACCTTTCTGTGACCTAACATAAATTTTAAAGAAACATCTCAGCGATAAACATCAAAGACTTGGCAAGACTATGCTGAAGGCACCTGCACAAGTCAGTAGCAGTCGGATGGAATGAGGTGGGGTGTGGTCTTTCTTTGCAACTTGCATTGCAACAGCATGAACGTGCACGCGCGCACACACGCGCACACACACTCAGGCATGCTGGGGCAGAGCATGGGACAGTACAGCCATCTGGAGTATCAGTTTCCTCAGTGTCTTGGACTACAGCAGATCTGCTTTATAACTGCTGACTTCCAATTAGTAGCGTACATAGTGTTGAGGGAAGAGGATATTCAACGCTTCCTTCTAAGAGCAGATGTGCTATTTTGGATAATAAACCTGGGAAGCAGTGAAAACTACTTTTTAAAAGTATTTTTAACACATACATTGAATAATATGGACAACCACGGGAGCTATAGGTTCTCTAACATTTTTTGTTTGCTTGCTGAATTACATATAGAACCTTATGAACTGCAATATCCCTAAAGTCCTCAGTCAGAAATACCATTCAGAGCCTCACTTAAAGTAGATGATGTGCAAGAGAGGCTTGTTTAACTTAGAGGGTTCCTTTGGTTAAAGAAGGAAGCTTTCTATGTCCATAAGAAGTTGTTCTGTAATTAGCCTGAGAGCGTGTAAGAATATTAAAAGAATGACATACAAATTCTTACTTCGTTACAGATGTTAACTTTGATGCTTCTCTGCCTCACAGGTATATTTATAGTGACCAGTGTAGCAGAAGTCTCCAGCTGCTCAGGAATTTCGGATTGCCATAAACATTATCAGCAGGAATGAAGACACAGTAGCAATTTTCTTTGCCGCATCTCATGGCGATCCCAATGTTTACAAAGCCAGCTTTGCCTTTTGAGGCAGACTTGGAAATGCCTCCGAGCTGCAAACCACCCTGAAAACCACTGCTTGCTCTTCCTCACCATGCTGGTAGGCCAAGGCAAATCTTTCAGTTATAAGCAAGAGTGTTCTTCACAAAACTCACTATAGTGTTTTTCTGTCCAGAAACAATCCCAGTTTGACCAGTGTTTTCCATAAATTGCTGTAGTTTGCACTCCTGATATACACAGCCTATTTCCTACAAGATAAGAGAGGTACACTCAGTCTTGGCAAAAGCTAAGACTGCAGAGATATTTTCATAGTTGCTCACCCAGTGGTGGTCTCTACAGCACTAGCTATGGTAAAAGTGCCAAAAAGAGAAAAAATTTCAATTACATTTTAAAATCTCAATTGATGGACACACATACACAATCTCTAAATGCTACTACTTCTTTCCAAACAATCATTTCGCTCCAAATACCAATCATAAGTCAAGTGGCTACCCAAAATCTGGAAGAATTTGAGAAGCATCCTAAGTTAACAAATAGGAGTCTACTTTCTAGAAACATTCAGTTTTTACAGTATTAATTGAAATGTCAAAAGATAACAGTTAACCACTATGTTTACAAAGTTGACTACTAGTGCTGTTTGCGTTGTCTGATTTGGCTAAGAGAGATACATTAGGTATCTTGAAGTATTTTATCTGGTCTGGGTAAAGAAATCTAAAGGAGAGATCTATTTTATTTATTGGCAATATATAAACAGCCATAATTCTAACAAACACACACAAGATCTTTAGTCACTGCTCACCAATAACAAAATCAGCACTGGCTGAAAGATACTAGTCAGATACCGTGCAAACAGTTAACAACCACCTCAGATAACTTATTAAAAATAGTACTGGAAACCCATCTCAGACTGCTAGTGTCACCTTGAGATTGCCATCAGGATGCTATCTGGATTTTGAAACATACATTCAAAGATGCATTCTGGGTATAGGACCATGAGCCTGCCAAATCGTTAGATGTTTGAAATCTGCATCTGATGCATAATCTTGCGGTTCATCTTACCATTCATTTTATACTGGCTCGCTGGCTAAGAGATGGTGCAAGGTCCAATTATTTTCTATGTTAAAAGTATGTCGTGTCAAAAGTGTTCAGATCATTGACTGCTGATAAACTCAGTATCACCACCACAACAGCTAATATCAATTCTTCAATTCTATCTTCCATCACTTAAGGCTTACTGTTCCTTAAGACATTCATTGTTTTAATGGGTGTTTCATTGATTTGCAAGGAAAACGCTAGAGGGCTGCCCAGTTGTTTTGCCTCTGTAGGCCATGCTTGTTGAATATCCTAGAAGCTTCTTGTATCCTGCCACACCTCTAGTCTTCTGTGCATTACATTTACTTACAGTTATTGATACATATGATTTTTATCACCACAATATCAAGGACTTGTGTTCATGCTCCAGAATACCACTGTGTTAAGGGCTACACAAGAACAGTGCTTGATTTCTCAAAAGGAGAAGACAAGAGACCACACAGGGAGGTGCAGAGACACAGTCCAAATACACGACCTGTCTATACATGGACTGTACTATGCAGTTAGTAGGTGTCATGACAAAGAAGAAGATCTTTAACCAAGAGGTTTTTCCTTAGGAGGTAGGGAGAGTGGAAGAGAAGATACTCTGAAGATGTTAAAGAGTATTTCTCAAATATGAGTGGTAGCACTTTTGGAGAAAGCATAAACCTATCTGTCTGAAAAGCTAAACAACTCGTCAATGGAGACGGATAATGTGGGCTAATCAAAAGCAGATGCCAGCCTCCCCTAGAGCTGTAAGTCAGTACAGCGAAGATAGTCTATGAAAATAAAAACAAGAAGTTCCCACTTAATACAACACAACGCAAAGACAGTTAAAGCAAGGATAAGAAAATGATCTTTGAACACCGCTTGGATTTTGTCAGAGGTGGAAGACTACATTTGTCAAAGCCAGAGAAAAGGAAGTTGCAGGTTTGAAATGTGAGATGGCAGAAAACAGCCGGAGAGTTTTGAAAAAACAAGCTAAGTCTTACAATTAATTATGTAGGAAAAAAGTAACTGAAAAAATTTAGGAATGCTCAGGACATGAGAATCTAGGAAAAAGCCTGAGTAACAAAGGTACAGACTTAAACAATAAAAAACAATGGTTTTTCAGTTATATATATAGCAGCTAAGAAAAGGGGGGGGGAATGACTGAAGATGGAGAAGATAAGGGGTCTGTTTTGAACTCTTTAATCCGGAGATAACTGCTAATAGCCTGCAAAATGTCAGCAAGACAGGCTGAGCCTTTATTCTGGACAAAGAGGATAGCGCTTAATAAAAGTAGAAGAGCTTCCTGTTTTCTGCATAGAACAGAAATTTTAGAATGAGATTATCCAGAAACTTCCCTTGAAGGGAATGAAGGGTCAAGCTATGAGGGATTCTCACAAAATGCTAAAGAAAGCAAAGATAAAAATACTCCAAGTAACATGCTAAAAGAAAATATAAAAAGGTTAATGGAGAATTACCCCAGAGGTTAGAAATACAAGAACCCAGAGAGGACAAGACTTCAAAAAGTGCAGTCATTTAGGCTGAAAGCAACCATCATTTCGGAAAATTAAAATAGAGTCCTGACTGAGATTTTCACAACTAAATTGCAGATAAGAGTAAGGGGACAAAAATGGCAGGCAAAGGGCCTGCACTGGAATGAGAAAAGCACTACTTCAGGCAGCAAGTGGTTTGCAATGATTGCATATCCACTGCCAGAAATCCAAGTTCAAATTCTGCAGAAGTACAATTCCCTCATGGGTACCTTCAGCCAGAAGAAGTCAGGAGAGAAACAGCAAGGGATAATTTACACACATATCAAATTGTACTGCTAGAATGAGACACTAGAATGATAGAGCCGATCTAGACTCAGTAAATGGCAGTGCTATTCAAAAGAGAAATCCATTAGGAACTTTTGCACATTATGGGAAATAAAAATCAATATAGTCTATATATATATGCATAATCTAGTGGTATTCAAATGCAACTCAAAAATTAAAAGAATAACTGATAAAATTTTAATGACAATCAACACAGTATTATACTCAAATTTATGATACAGACCCCCCCCCCAATAACCTAAGCTTTCATTTATATCAGATATTTCATAATATTCAAAGAAATTGATGTCATACCAAAGCTTCCAAGCGGTGCTTAGTACTTCCCCCTCCCTCTGCATACTTGTAGCACACTAGACTTTGAAGGTAATAACCAACGGGGATAAAACTATGATTAACTATATATGCATGCATGTTTTATATTGAGATATATATATAAGTTTCATCTGAGGTATCAAATCAAACAGGATATAAAACTCATTCCACAGAGACCTTCACTCTTTTTTGCATCATACAGTGCCCATTTCATGCAACTTAAAAAGCATGTCCCACAAACATATACGCAGTACCCTTTCGGTGTTATTCTCTTTATCCAGAGAAGGGAAGGGAAATACTGTTAAAAAAAAAAAAAAGGAAAAAAAAAGAAAGAAAGAAAAAGGAAGGGACATACAAGAACTACCATTTTACCTTTGAGTAAGTTCCCCAACTCTTCATCAGCTAGTAAAACAGCTCATAATTTCTGCTATGTTAATAAAAACAGCAGTTGTGAGCAAATTTTTTGCTCCTGGAAGTAAATCTAAAGAATGTTCCAGGTGTGGAAATAGCTCCCTTTGTCCTTTATAACTACGTCAAGCCACCATGACCCCCAAACACCCTGTCTCTTGGGTCTGGCTTTATTATTTATTAGGAAAGAGTGCATTAGCTGAGATAATCTTGAAAAACAGTAGCAAATGTGCAACAATTTGACTATCATATCTGAATATATTTTAAAATACAGACCGTAGTAGATCTAAGTTTATCTTAATTATCTAATCCTTCAATAGAGCACTTTGGTCTTCGCTGGGATGTCAATACATTAACAAACCAGTATTTGTTAAAACTTTCCCTGCCTCTTTATGTAGTCATTTATAGCCTGAGATCTTGTGTTGACTATAATTTAAATTTGAAGCTCTGATTTTCAAGAGTCCAGACAGTGAGTCCATGCAGCAAAAAGCAACAGCTAACAGAATTTTAACAGGAATTTTTTGTTTAATTTGTGTACTTCAAACACTGTGAGTGGGGGAAAAAAAGTCATAAAGAACTCTGAAAGGAGTGGTGAAAAATGACATTTGGAAAAAGTAAGAAAGCTAAATATTTATTAGAAAATATTAACAAGGTATAGTCATATATAAACACCTGTAAGCAACTGCAGCATGGTGATGTCAAGAAAAGAAATCATTTTGCTTGGTACCCATCTTGCCAGTTCTTCTAATCTTATTCTGAACTTCTGATGTTTGGCAGTTTTCTTGATGTTTCAGTTCTGTGAATTACCTTATAACACAAGGACTGTCGTTTTATGCGTTGACCTCCAAAGCACAAATAAAAGATGGAAGACATGAATATCTAAAAACTCAAAAAAGGTGGCAAAGAGCCTCAATATAGAGATTTCAAATTATTTAAACAATTAATACATTCTAAGGCAGCTAGTTCAACTTCTGAATGCTTAAGGCTTGCAATGTTGTGCTACTCAAAAATATAGCAAAGACCTTGGAGATGAAGGATAATGTAAATGTAATACCAGGAGAATACCAGGAGAAAATCCACAACTGTAGGACTATTAAACCACGAAAAGCCATGTATGGAGGGAGCCCATTATTTCTCTTATTTAATACCAGAGAAAGCACTGGAAGTCATATACTAAGATAGAGCCCTGCATTATCCTTCCAAGGTGGCTCTAGTAAATCTTTTACATAACTTCTCTGAAGTGCTTAAATAAGGGAAACTTTTACACGTGTGTGACCAACAGGCCTTGTTTTAAGCTATTACATCAAGGATACAACAGCTGACTTTCCATAAAGTACAAGATATTATCCTGAGCATAGTGATAACCAGGGATGTTCCCAATTTTGAGAGAAAACATTTGATCTACAGGAAGCAACTGACTGCAATTTTAATATGATTGATTGATGAGAGTTATTTTCAGTATTAAGGACATATCAGTTTCAAAAACCCACAGCTATTTAATATCCTTAAGGAGTACACTTTATTGGGTGAGAAAAAAAAGAAAAGGAAAGCATAAACTGCTCGAACTTTTGACTCACTCCAGTTTATTTTGCCTCTGGATACTGTACGTCTGAAATACATCTCAATCTTCGTCACCAGAAGTCTCACAGCTCTTCACAAAAGGATAAAAGCAAATTTTATACATTTGGCAGAATTAGGAGAGACATGTACGTGTGACATTCTCGCAAGGCTTCTGCCATAATGAAGTTCCGCACCACAGACAAATTTAAGTCTTTTGAAACATATTTTTGAGCCAGCTCAACTTTAGTTAGGCTCCACACTCCTAACGGTGAAAAAAGACATGTTGACAACAGTTTTTTGTTTTTTTTTTGTTTTTTTTTTTTGTTTTTTTTTTGGGGGGGGAGGGGGGCTAAGGTGATGAGGGAATTGTCTTGAAAGACAAATTGGAGTTCACAGTCCTTCTAGATTTGGCTATGCAAATCTTTTTAGTGCCCTTTAAAATGTGCCCTGCATTAGGAGCAGATGCTGGAGAGATTCCACACAGGGGAGTCACTAACTGGTCAGAGAAGACAGCTCATGGGAAACAGGACCCCAGCAGAACACAAGCCTGGCACACGAGCACGGCATTAAGGGCCAAACCCTAATTGCACCAAGCATAAATATGGCCTTTTTAGTCATGAGAAGATACAAGGCTTTTTTTGTTTGTTTTTGTTTTTGGTTTTTTTTCCTTTTCAGCAAACTATGGGATTCCTGAGAACTCAGGTGTTAAATCATCCACCCTCTAAGCAGCAGACAGAGACCTGCCCTGCATCACACATCTCACAAGACAAGGGCGGGGGGAGAGGAGGGTTATATATCTTTTAGAGATGGACACTTTTCCACAAAACCCTTAGCTTGTTAATCAATCTCTGTTATTTGTGAGGTTTTGCCTTGCCCAAAAGAGAGCTGCTATCTTCAAATTTCTTTTAGAGATACAAATCAACAAGAGGCAGCAACTGGATAATATATATGTGTAAGACACCAAGTCTCATGCACTTTGCCAATGATCTTTCAGAAGAAATAAGTCACAATTATATTCTTCTTTATTCTACTTCACTGAAGTTTGAAAATTTTGATGCCACCAAGCAAATGACAGATAGTTATAAATCTGCTTTTTCCTTCACACTTCACCACATTACAACTTGTTCTCTAAAATAATTATGCAGTATATGATCTTCAGCAAACATAACTCAAGGGTCACACAGGCAAGGGAAAACTAGACAGTATATTACTTTTAACATGACACGACAGTACAGTTTTATCAAAATACTGACTCCTTAAATTATTTGGGTATAATTTAGTTTTTATGTGTATACAGAAAGCAGTAGCTGTGTTCAGAATTTGTCTACGAACATAATAACGATCACCAAGGAACACTGAAAAATTTCCTAAGCAGCATAAACTCAAGTCTACTGGCAGCAATCCTCTCTGTGCACCCAGCACTTCTATGAAAAACCTACTACCCTCCCCTCCAACTCTTTAAGGTATACTCACTTTGAAACTTGTTGCTCACAACTACAGCCTTCCCTATCCAAATCCCCTTTCTTCTCTTCTCATCAGCACTTACACTTGGTTTGTAGCTGAAATGAGCGGCTGCCCTCTACTTTCCCCTTCACCTTCTACCATAAAGAGGTGCAGCCTTAGCAGCAACACCTGCACTCCCTCTGCGTGGACTGCAGAGAAGGCATGCTGCATCTATCGAAGCCTTTTCTGGGGGAAGCCCAGGGAAGAGCAATACTCATCATCTACACCAATCTATAGAGATTCCATGAAAAGAAGACAGTAAAAATTGAAAATGTTGGTTACTTTTTAAAGGGGGTCCCCAAAAGTGCAAGTGTATTCAGCAGCAGGCCCTTACGTGTCTCATGGACAGAGATCTTAAAGTGGGGAAGCGCTGCAAACAAAGCAACAGGGATACGAATCAAGACTTTCAAAGGACACAGAACGTAGCCTGACCACGTCTTGAGTGCATCCTCCAGTTTTGGACAACTCCATCCAGCCTCAGCTTTCTGACAGTCTCTTGAAATTAATCCTGACCTAAGGTATATGCTAGGCCAGAACTAAAAAGCTGTGCTCCTCGCTGCTGTGACGAAAAGGCCCTGGAAGGAATTCCTTCCTCAGTGCTCTCTCCTAAGGAACAGGCTATGAGAAACATTGTTCCAAAATGATGCAAACTAAAGCTCTATAAGCTCTATAAGACACGGAATTTTCTTTCATTAATTTCTGGCATTTCTGAAGCTAGAAACGTCCACAAAATATATTGTTAAGTGATTCTTCACTTCTAACATCTGAATGTGCAACTTTAAGGTGAAAGAAGTCTGCACCTTTGAACGCTGAAAGAGCAAACACGAGATTTCAAGAAAAGAATTTAGGTGCGTAGATTGGTACAGTCTTTAAGACACTCTGCTTAAAACAGCTCAAAGGGCTACAACCATGCTTTGAAGACATCCAGAAATAATGAGGTTGGTGAAATCTGTATTTTGCAGTCTCACTGAAAGACAGTAGCACAGTCTTCTCTCAGCCACACAACCAAGAATTATTCTATTGCGATACAAACAGAAAGAAAGAAAATTCCAAAGGGAACATCCCTTCAGCTTCTCCTGGGCCACTGCAATAGGATGAAATCTCAAGACCTTGGCTACAAAAATCTGGTGACAAGAAACTATCAGGAGGAAGGGGGAAGAGAATGACCCACTCCCAAGGACAGGAGTCTCACAGAAGCAGGGCTGAGGTGCAGAACCCTTGAAGCAAACTTTACCTTTCAAACTGGAGGAATAACCAGCAATCCCCCTATCCTTATTTTTTCTTGTTTTATAGGTATTAAAAAGCAGAGTCTTCCACAAAAAAATATTTTTGGTGCTTTCTTAGCCATATCTGTTGAAAATTAGAAAGTCATCATGAAAAGAAATGAGTACTCTTGACAAAACACTGTTATTAATAGTATATTACTTCTTGCATTGGAGGCTGAAGGCTTCTATTTTACAATCTGATACTGCAGACTGTAAATTTACTCAAATGAGAAATTTCAATGCGTCTATTCAGTTGAGGAAAGATACACACTGATGTGTTTAGGAATTACATCCTTAAGGATTTTTTGGAGCACAGTTTAGTACGGAGTATCCAATGGTTAATCACTTCTCCATTGCAAAGCATTTTCTGTACTTCCTTTCAAACATTTGCTGGTTTAGTCCTTTTTTTAATTAAAAACTTTCCTCCTTAATTAGTCTGGAATTAAATAATTTTAGAGAAGTGGGATTTAATGTACTCATATTCCTAAAGTTTTTTAAAAAATAAACCTGTAATACTAGTTGCAAAATAAAGTCCAACATATGTAACAAAAAAATCCAAGCCAATACTAACAGATTCTGTTTACATAAAAATTCCCTGATAATCAAAACTACCAAGACAAAAAGCAATTAAAGCAAAAAGTACAATTGCTTTTATATACATATACATATATATATATATACACACACACACACATATATATATAATTTGTCATCATACCATTTAATGTTCCTGAATTGATGGTTTGGCTTTTAAAATGTTCAGTTTGCATCTCCATGTTTACATGCAATTGCTAAACAAGCTGAAAATCAGAACTCAGATCAAGGGGCACTTTAAAGTAGTTTCTATGGTATGTTCAAGTATCAAAAGCCTCCAGATCGACTCACAGAGAAAAATGAGTGGAGAATTACCAAAACCCAGATAAAAATGGCAAAAAAAAAAAAAAAAAAAAAAAAAAAAAACAAAAATCTCAGCCCTAAAATGTGAGTTTAATTCACCTTTTTCTGTCATATGGAAATAAAAATCCAACAAACACTATTTATACCTCTGAACTTTGTCTTGATCAGTTCTGTTAAGCAGCTGGGAGGCTATTTCTTCACAATTAATTTAACATTGGGCAAATTCATGTGTCAAGTACCCAAGGAAACCCCTCCCAACAAACAAAATTCCAATTAAGTCATTAAGAAAACGATGAAACGGTGCATTGGCATTTCTGTCACCCTTCCTTCTTTGCAAATATCGTTCTGTTCATAACAGTAGTTTTACATCTTCAGCTAAAATAGGCCAGGTGGCTGTTCCCCTTCCTCACTCCAATTTTTCCTCAACTACGCAGAAACAAAGAACACTCAAATACAAATATTACCTAGTGTATATAGGTTTCTGCAAGATCCGGTGAGGAGATCTGAAGCATTTATTTTCACTGGCACCCTTAACACCGCTGTTCACGTAGCAGTCATTTTCAAACCTTTCACAGCTGAGAGAAGTGCCTTTGGTACAACAATTGATAACCACTGATGATCAATTTAAGTACTACATTGACGAATGCGGACACAGTACTTTACTGGTACTTAGGGAAGCAAAAATGGTAGCATACAAAACCCAGAAAGTCCCACAGTGAACATGAAAAGTGTTGGAATTAAAAAAAAAAAAAAAAAAAAAAAAAAAAAAAAAACTTTCATTTGCCCTAATATTCCACAGACACAATGAAATCCTATGTACAGTGGCTGTACATTTTCCAAATGTTTCCACTGCATTTTTTTTTTTAACTTCCTGTTCCTACTCCTACTCTAAGGTCAAATTTGCTTCAGTTGTTTTAGGGAACCTCAGGTTTGCGGCACATTGAGTTTCTGAAGTATGCAGTACTTACTTGCTCCTATACCACTGTTACTGCCCAGAATGTGGGGTTTTTTTAGGTCCTCATCCAAACCTAAGGAAAGTATAGCTTAAGTAGAGCCCTGTAAAAAAGCAAAGCTCTGCTCTACCAGAAATATCTTTAAATGTTGATAATACTATAAACAGGTACGCTCCCTTTAGCAGTGCAGAGCAACTGACCAGCACCCCAAGAGCTAAGCCAAAGAAAATGGAATGTGAACTTCCAACTCCCTCAACAAATGTGTTCTAGAAACTATACTGGTTCTCCCAAAAAGACAACGTATTGGCATATTTTGGACTATCCAGCAGTCTCCTATTTGCTACTGTTTGCTTAGAGAGGAAAGCAAAGCTTCATATTGCAAGGTCAAAGTAGTGTTGTTTTCACAGATGTGGTACTTCTGCATTTCTAACAAGACAGAAGAAAACAAAACAATACAAACTGCATAAGACGAATGAATGCCCTTTGATAAGGAACCTCTATATATAGTCTTGGAAGCTATGAGTAACCTTTCAAAACCAAAATAGCATGCACAGCTTGAGGCCGAGAACAGAGTTTACAAAGAGCAAAAACAAAAGATGAATTGTACAGTTCTACATTTCTGCATCATTCTAGAGGAATAAACCAGTTCACTTATTTGATTAGAATGAAAACATACTTTGGAAAGAGGTTATGTGGAAAGAGGTTATGTTTTTCAAATTATGAGAATTACAGTGTTATTTCCCTTGTAACTAACATACCACCACTAACTTCTAATGTGAAAGACCATGAAAATTTTAGGTGATGGAAAAAACAGTAAATTCTAGCTATTTGAAGATGTAAATAGAACTATTTTACTTTTATTAGGCATATCAAAATCATGGCTAAACCTCAACAGCAAGCTGGTGTTTTTAGAAAAACTATAGTTAAATCAGTACAAGTTTGTGATTCTTGGCAGACAAGCACCATCCTGTTAAGTCTCTCTAAAATCCAATATCTTAGTGGAGGTAACATTTATTGTTTACTATAGTTCTGGTTGCTAGTGGTTACGGTGACGGTCCTGTTTTTCCATGACATCAGCAGCATTCCAACAGAAATGTGTGCCCAGGAGTTTTAGTAACGACCACAGTCTCCAAATACTGAAACATGGGCTAAAATCCCCCACACCTGCAGACCAGCTGAGTCAAAGAACAACCAAGCACAGAGACAGTTTAACTGGAATTTCTGACTTGCTTCCTAGCAGGTATTATTTCTGTTCCTTAATTCTTTTGAAATTTGGAATTATCAAAACACAGTTAAGTTTTCTAAGGATATAGATCTGTGCAGCATTAGTCTATGTTATGGAACACCTCAATGACTCATAAGATTATATTTAATTTCAAAGGTATTACTTAAGATTCAGCACTGATGTATGCATCCCCCCTCCAAGAGGGATTATGACTTTAATTCTTAAATAAATGCCCTAAAACTTTTTTTTTTCTTTTGGTAGTATTTGGAAATATTAGACACCACAACAACATTCCATCTATTAAGGTTAGAATCAGGTTGGGAAATGCCAGGATTAAGCTCATCTGTGCAGTTCTGACTCTGTCCCACATGCATATGTGCATTATGCTTCTCTGTCTTCCTCCTCCTCCACCCTCTCCCCAAATGGCTCTTGCCTCCACTAGTTCACAGATTTAGGCGTGCTCTAGCGGTCAATGGAGAAAATTGTTTTCTGTGAGACCCTCTTTCCTATTAAGTGGAAGGCATGCATTAAATGAGCATAAATACAGCACTGAAGAAAACAACAGATGCTTTCATGTTGTAAGCAGTTAAATGCTGCTCTAGAAGCAGAACTACCCCTGCTTTTTCCACAACGTTCTTTGCAATGCTAATCAAGCTGTTTGGACCAAACTTTGAGCATCTCTTAATTGTTGCTCTTCATCTACTAATTGCTTGGCTTGAGACCCTGCAGCTCAATTTGTCAGAAGTGCAACAAACTCCAGGCAAAGGTCAAAGGTATCGGAAAACAGGTACACAAATATTTCAAAATCTGTGTCTGATCTGCCTTTCATCTCTCTCTAACTCTTCTCCTAAAATATTGATGAAAATATTTCATTCTAATTGAGACATTGAAAATCAACTACTTGTGAAACATTCAGAGCCTACAAGCTTGAATAAAATCCCATAAAGACATGAAAAATCTCAGCATAGGCTTCACACAGTTTATATGAAATAGATGTATGGAGCTACATCATGAACACAGAGGAAAAGCCAAAAATTGTAGCAGTGCTTACCCTGTACGTGGACAACATCAAATAACGTCCAAAAAACTATTTAGCAAAGTGTATTTACCGACTGAAGAAAAATATCAGAAGAGGTTTGGACTCTGTTCCAAATTTTGTGCACACTACTAATCTTAATAATTCTAATTACTAAGTGCTTTTAGTAAGTAGCACTTAAAATTCACAAACACGTTAGGCACTTGACCAGTGGAGTATCTTTCAGTCCTTGACCACTTGTTCTATATGAAAAATAAGGGTTGCATATACCATTTCATTAATGTCTGTTCCTTTATTTGTTGGGCAGTAATGATAAATTATGCCTTATAATAACAAAGACATTAGCTCTGTAGGAGTCCCTCACACACCTCCACAAACAGAAGAGAATAGCGACCGCTTTGTAACAATGCTTACAAGAAAACCAAGTGTTCCCTCTGCATGCTGCTATGCTGCGGTCAATCCCAACGCCTGCATCTTGTCTAGGCAGTAGCTTACAATTGTGTGTAAATATCTGGCCAGCACTAACATCTATACAATAGCCCACACAAACCCATTACACGACTAGCACTATCCAAACCAGCTCATTTGAACCTGACATCCAAAATACAGAACATCACAATATTCTGGGCTGAAGACTGCAAACAAGAAAGGATTCAGACTCAACATACGAAAGAAAAAAGTCTGCTTGTTTCTTTATTAATGCTGGACATCACATTTTCACGAACACAATGTTATCACATTACTAGGGCAGGTAATTCCTACAGCAAAGAAAAATTATCAACATCAGATGAAAAAAACGCAGGAATGTTTGCACTATGATGCAAAAATTCCTGTTACTACTCTATATAAGGCCACTTCTGGCTCTTATTGAAAAGCACCACAAAGGAGAAATTTTTCTTACAAGATGGCTCAATACAGATAAATATTTTGTCAGCAATGGAGAAAGACTCTGAATCAGCCAACCCAGCTCTGTACGCACAGGAACATACATACAGTTACAGAGAGGATCACTGTGCCAAATAATTTAAAATAGCATCCTTTACTAATTTCTTTCCTGTGCTGATAAAAAGCCTGCTACAACTAGTAACAGGCAGAGCAGACAGAAAACCTTGCCAGGACCTGTCCTGTACTTTCTATACAGCAGAAGATTAATATTTTAGAAAAAATTTAGAAAAGCCTTATTACCAAAAGGACTTACAACAGACACATTTTGGAATTGAGCTGGCAAATGCTAGGTGCTTGTTCATATAAATCACTATTTTCTGGTAAGATAGAATTCTTTCACTGGCAACATATTCACCCGTTGGCATCTTTCTCTGACTTTGGTTTTCTACAAGCCTATGCTCTAAACAAATAGCATAGACATACGCTCTGTCTCAACTTCCATAACTGTAACAACGGGTGAGGAATACGACAAACATTTTTGCTATAGTTATCAAACACTTGCTTTTATTCAACCTCTACTTTTGCAACCAGCACCTGGTAGTAACAGATAACTTAGTTCTGCAGCTCTGGTGGGAGGCAAGCGAAGAGTGTAGGACCTGAAACAAGACAGGCATTGAGAGCTGCTGTTTCAGCTCAGTTGGGCAAAACTAGCATATTCTGCTTTAACTGCATGACACACGATCTTAACAGAACTTACCCTGTGACATCAGGTAGAATCTTTTTTTTTTCCTTAAGAGGAAGTCCAGTCTTTACCACTAAAAATAGCAGTCATCTGTATTTTATATTTTTGTGTACACTCATGTCTCCAGAATCTTAGCAGGAGCAACACTTGTTTCCTAAAGGAAGCGTGCTCACTCCAACCAAAACACTATGAATGTGGAAACTGTGAATGGTTCTGACCTTGCCAACTCGCACACATGAAACAGAAGAACAACTACGTTCAACAGCTATCATTTTGCATTACGTGCTTACAGTCCATCAAACTTGTGTTAACAGAAAGCAAGCTGTACTCAAGCAGTTAAGGAAAAAAAAGAGATTACTACAGATCATTAGGGTAGCAGAGGAACGTTTTTTCCACCAGAACTACTTTAACTAATAAGAGTTGTTTTACCTTCAGAAGCCTTCAGAAAACAGAGGGTTTAGAGGTATTAATAAACCATTCTCTTTTGGGCAGTTCTGCAGTTGCATCCCTTAATTAAGCTTAGCTTGAGCAGCCTGGAGCTCCGAAGGGCAGGTGCCACCATGCGAATGCAATGCGCAAACCTCCTCCGCAGAAGGGGGTTGCAGGTTCCCACAGCACCCAGGGCGCAAAGCTCTGATCACCTCTCATCACCGCAGCACAATGCTACCTGTAGCCAGGAGCCTTCAGTAAATGTATAAGAGAGAAAAGGAAAAAAACGCATCACTGTGGTAAAAAGACTTTCAGGAACTTCTAGCAAGAACAGCAATCTTGTCACAGGCTGTCAACTTCCAGGAATATTTGACCATAACTTATCTAAAACTCTTGTGAAGCTTTCACTTCACATATAGGGATATTTGATGGCAGACATCCTACAGGGCTTTGCAGTGTTGCTCTGCTGTCTTAAACAGCTGCTGCACTGCATCCTGCAACCGGCTGCATTTCAGTGGCAACAAAAATCAACCTCACTGCTGCATTTGCTGTGATGAGATGGCCCCAAACTTTTACACTGTAATGCACATTTCTACCTATAAACCAAAGAAATATTAGTAAAGGCCTGAATATCTACATAATTCTGTACAAGATACAAGCTTAAATAAGACATTTACAAAGACTAATAACTAACAAAATGTGTATGTTAGGTTTGAGATTCAAGGTCAATATTAAATTTGATACTTTTAACTTTTTGTACATTTTTTGTTGTATTTCAGGACACCTCAATAAAATTAGATGTAAATCCACTTAAAGTTCTTTAGTGCTGCTTATTTTGCAAGTGAATTACATAATTATATAACTTGCATGTATTTCAGCTTCCAGAGGCATCTTCATAAATCAGCCCACTAGGAACACTGCAGAATAAATCTCTAGTACTGAAAAACAGTAAGAAAACAGAAGTAGCCTCATGCCTCCTGTATGTATATCAGCCTCTTCTACTCAGACTAAACGTATAGCATATAACTAAGGTTATATGAATTGGTAGTTTCCTCATTTGTAAGTGGTATTTCTTGCAGTTTACAGAAGATACCTTCCCAAGGCACTGTCTGATTATTTGAAAACACCACTGTGACCACCTGGCAGGAATATCAGTATTTTCAGTACAACAGAGTTTATTATATGCAATGCTATTGAATATATCAGTACTAATGCTTTGCTACACTCACTTGAATTTATTCTTTGCTCCAGATCATGGTAGTATTGCTTTTTGGTACATGAAAAAATTAAAAAGCTTTTGCCACACATCTGCAGGTCAATGACCAAGTGCTTCAAGACCAAGGCACTTAGCACTACAGCTGGCTTCTTATTCACTCAAGGCTGAGGCTTGATGTATAAAAAACAACACAGTGAAATTAGTTTATGTACATAAAGTAGGAGAGCAGAATAACACCTTAATTACAGGATGAGACAGAAACAGAATAAATATGGAGAAAAACTAGTATTTGAGGCTTTCTGAACAATTCATTCTAGAATCTAAAAAGGATCAATTTAACGGAACTGGCATTAATAATACCCAGTTGTAGGTCCCATTCAGAAAGCACATACAGTGCTTCACAGTGACCTTAACTCAGGGACCTCTTTATACATAAGTGAAACCTTTCTGGAAGAAAAAATAACCATCATGTATGCATATCTATTAAAAGGATTAAAGGAGCTAAGCTGACTTTGCACAGGTAACTTTATCACTACCAGTAATTTTTAACATCATATCAAAGACATGCTGTCTTAGGTTTTTAATTAAACATGAAAAATTGTGGTGTACAATAACAGCATGCCAATATTAAGATCTCATGCTTGCACCTCTTAGACACTACTGAAGTACACACAAAGAAGCAAGAGACTACTGTATGATCCATAAAATGCAATTTAGAGGCCCTTTCTTCTGCTTATTAACACACAGATACACAGAGACCAGCAACTCTGAGCTACCTGAAACACAGCCCTACCTAAGAAAGCCAGCTCTTAAAGATAGGATATATCATAAAACGAATGAATTCCTATTTTTCTACTGTTCCTAACACTAACAGTTTTTCTAGTTTGATAAAAGAGATGTATCAAAAGCACAAACCTTTAGATCTGGAAAAAAAACCAAACATGACTGTCATCATCTACTGAGACTCTAGTGACAATGGGATACTCGATTTTTATTTCTTTCAGAAATACATATTCAGTACAGTACTGAAGACCATATGATACCAAAGCTCAAATATTGTAAAATTTCTGTAACCACAATTTTGATAATCTATTGTTGTTCTTTGCAGTATGTTCAGAAAATATTGGAACGATTCACATTATATCAACTTGTTTTTTACACTAGATATTTAGAGAGGTGTGAATTTATTTTAAATTCTTTGTGTATACTTGTGATCTGCTACATCCTTCTACCAAGTGACTAAATGTGGACAGTGATTAAAGAATCCTATCCTTTGTCCGAAACCAGAGGAGAGTGAGAGGAAACTGGAAGAAACATACTGGTGAATACCTGAAGTCCTGCCTGCAGCACTATTCACTACTGGCTTTGATGCCTCAGTTACCAGAACAGTCAAACTGAAAATATTTATCTGAAAACAAGTAACCACTTCAGTATCTTTTAAACATTATTGTACACAGTTCTGTTATGTTGCCTAGAATATGGAAATGAAAAGAAACATGAATTTCTGGCCTTCAATGAGCACACAGCAGAATGGACTGATATATAGTAGAAGAGAAAAGCTTTCTTCATCAGCCAGTTTTCCACTGAAGTTTTCTAGTCCCTTACATATAGCTATGACTAACTCATCAGAAAAATCAAGGGAATATTCTTCTGTGCACAGATATCACTTAAATTAAACAATCAGAAATTTACTCAGTTACTGAGGATAGCAATTTTTTCTTCATGAGGCATGAAGGGAAATGCAAATACTTAATAAAGCAGGTCTTTAAAAAAAAATTACCTTTATTTGCAGGCCATCTCAACACAGCTTAAGCAGTCTGGAACACAGGGTGGATATTAGTATTAATTATTACTATTTTGCTATAGCAGTGTATGATGTAGTAAGTGATGGACATAAACCAGAATGTGAAAGTTAGTTTCCCAGTATTTAGGTGTGTTTCTAATTTCAGATTTGAAATTTTTTTCAACATTACAACATCAGTCTCTCCTTCTTCTAAAAGTCCAAGCCCGTTCTCTTGAAAGGGAATCCTAGATCAGTATCTCCCCCATAGCTTGAGGAAATTCAAATCTGGGACAGATTCCAGATCCAACTTTGCCAATTCGGACCCTATAGATGAAATAACATTCAAGAAATGCGACTTCACCATTGTGATCTCCTCCTTCCCGTTTCTCCTTTCTTCTCTTCCCCAGATATGCACTAGTTGGCTCCAGCCTAGCAGCTTCTTTAAGGATGGGGTTAAAAATCAGTCAGACACTTAGAACTTCCTGGATCACATCAAATAAGTACATTATTACTTTTACAGCCATATAAACTAAAGGTTGGTTTGTGTTAATTTTCTAGATGTACTTCATTGTATAACACAGTCTGAAGATCTGAATTAGATTTAAACAAAATAAGCACACTAATATGAGGATCTGGGAAAGGGGAGAGAGAAATCTAAGCTAGACTAAAGCCCTGCTAGAGCACTCTGTGCATTAAGACAGAAGTTTATGTCCAGCTGAACAAACAACTAACAGACAAATTCCGAATAGCGGCAGCAGTTAAAAAGCTTATTTTAAAATATAACACATTCATTTCAATCCCTATGGAAAAGGTAATCACCAATTGGCTTGGAACAGCATCAGGACTAGTTCAGCAGAACCATTTCCTTAAATAAATACATTGCTTGCTCTCAAGCACAGAAGGATAGAATGGCATACAGTTCATTTGCTATTGCCCTGCTCTCTCCCACCTTGAAATATTTGTGTTTGGATAATGTTGACCAGTGGGACATATGTTCCTGTGCCTCAGTTCTGAGGAGGTCAAACTGTTTTCTTAACTTGCTCTACTTCCCTAAAGAGAAATTAATTATACAGAGAGTGAAAGCAACAAAAGCAACTTTCGTTTCTGCCATGCCTTTCATGTCTAATGATCCGAAAACACTTCACATGCTGAAATTCCTCTGGATCTGGGGTGCAACACAGAAGCTCTTCTGCAGCTTGTGGTAACAGTGCACAGCAGTCTGGGTACAAGGCGGGAAAGAATATAGTAGTATACAACTTCTTACTCTATCCTATGTCTGGCTCTTCCCCCCCCCCCCCCACATTTCTACAGTCCCTGACAGAGACCTTAGGAAAATCAAAATCTTAAATCCTGCCAAAATTCATAAATCGCAGAGTTGGAGCAATCCAAGCTTTGCTGTGGTTTAAAATGATACTAAGCAGAAATGGGTAGTAGTAACAAGTAAAATAAAGTAGAATTAAGCAAAATAAGGAGTGAAGGAAGTGGATTGAGAATGGGCCTAGTAAAACATGAGTTACTAATGTATGTACATAAAATATCTGCTTGAAAGTACAACTTTTCAAATGAAAACATCTGGAACCAGAAGAGAGACGTGTAAGACAGTAACAGCCTTAATGCAAAGTTCTACCAACTGAATCCTAGATATAAAATTGCTGAGAGCTAAGATCACACACTACTTAACTACAGTTACAGCCTGAAAATTTCACTGAAAAGTGTCATATACGTGTATTCCATAATATAAACAATCGTATTACTTGACAGGAAAAAACTATCAGGATGCTCTGTTATTAAAAGTGAAAATTATAAAATAATCATCCAAAGGGAAGGCTTCTGGAAAAAGAATAAGTGAAGCCTAGACAAAGCCAGCAAGCAATTATTATGCCAAATTTTCCTTGTTTCATGAAAGACACACACACACACAAAGAAACAACACTTTCCAAAGGCTACCGTACGGAAAACTGCAAATGAATAATTTTCTCAAATGTAAGTTGATGCACTGTTGCAGTGAAACAAGGCAAAAAGCATGTGCTTCTCCAGGAGCAACACAGAACAGTAAGCATAGGTCTGAAAGGTGTTTTATGTTAGAACGTTTTTCAGAAAAATAAGTTCATGGTTGGGAGTAAAACAGTCCCCCAGGAGTTAAATATATATTGACTTTCATATGGAAAAGAGGGACTAAAGACATTCAAGAGCAACAGCACATTCAAAAGCAGTGTTCCCCAGACACATTCATTACGGTAGCTCTGCAGCCTTGGACTTCTGATCAAAAATGGCCAACATTAACACTTTTGTAGCTATTTTGTCTCCCAGATTCAGTTAGGCTTCTTGGAGATGCCACAGCAGCACAGCTGTAATGTTTGGAAGAAGCCAAGTCTGGACTCACACATCAGAGTTCATTCGCCAGCTGAGAACCACAGACAGACTTTCCCTCAAATCCCATCTCCCCAAAGGTGTCAGATCTTCACTGCCTTCCACTCAGGAGTTGGTGAAAAAAGCGACAAGGATTTCAACACCGCACTGAGTCTGAGCTGTGGTACAATGTCCAGCAGAGCTTCAGATTCAAGACTAAATATCACATGTAGGACCTAAAAGCTGTCAGCCTTGGGACAGCAGTTAAATTCCAAGGGGCAAAATGTCACAGGACAACAAAACTGAGAGTGGAAAAGGCAGAGCCTTGAGGGACACAAGTATACAATACAGAAGGTAGAACCAAAGATAACTCCCTCAAGAAAAATGTCAGAAATAGAATAGGTTCTCCTATTTCAAGCACTGTGCTACAAAACATGGCAATCAAACAGTGAATGGAGGACCTTTTTAACAAGTACTAATGAGGCAGATGGAAAAAAGCTCTTGGAATGAGCTCTGCAGCAGGTGTTATGGGGATAGTCCATGCAGCCCACGGTGCAACGATGGTGCCCGTGCTGCTGAACAATCAGTCCCAGTGTCTTTTCAATAAATGGAAGGAAGTATATATAAGTTAATGCAGAGTTAAGTTTGAGTGGGCTCCAAATACCTCGTTGTAGCTTCCTTGTATTGTAAACTCTGCCAGAGAGCATTTTGGGTTTTTGTTTTGTTTTGTAAAAAAACAGCAAATGTTTTCCATTGAATCCTTGCCTCCAGATGAAATGGAAATTTTGCAAGCCATTTATCATCAGCTGGCTTCTAAACTGGGCTTTCAGTATCAGAAAGGATAGCAAGAAAAATGACCAAAAGGCACCAAAAAGGAAAAAGTAATATGCTTTAGTATCACTGAACCACTGCTAGGCATACAACTGTGAAGTTAATTTGAATTATTTATATATAATTTTATTTACATTTTGAACTTCAGAAAAAGTTGTGAACAGGAAAAAAAAATAAAAAGACTGCTACCAAACTACACAGTAACATGTAGTCTCATCACTAATTTGACAGGGTAACATTACCACATGATGCAAAGAACAAGATATGTGGCAATAAAAAAAAATAATCCTTTCACTTCCCTAAGGCTGTCAGATCAGTCCTTTAAATGGGATACAAGACATTGTGTGAGCACTCCAAGCACAGTAGCACGTCTGTGAATGGTAATCACTAATGTTACCTACCACAGTAAAGCTTGTCCCAAGCGATAAGCTGAGCTCACTTCAGCCTCCTCTTACAAAATCCCAGGAAATCTTTGATTATGTATCCAAATCCTTGCAAAGGAAGATCACAGTTCAACTTCAGCTATAAAAGTAGCATCTTTCTTCAAGATACCTAAAAACACATGAACTATGACTTTTAAACACTAGTGATCGATCAAAACACTGTAATTAAAAATGTAACATAGTGTTCAATACTTGAGATGAACTCTTATCTGTGAATTATTTCAACACCATTTCATTAAATCCCAGTTGTCCAAAAACAGTGAAAAATTCTTCTCCTTTACAAGAAGTATGCACTTCAGTAGGGTACAGGGAATTGAATGACAGCAAAATTGGCTCTCACTGCCCTACTTTACCCTCCATCGCAACACAGAAAGAGCTGAGGAAACACAGGTCAGGGTTAGCTTAGGACAAAGACAAGTCCTGCCTTTTGGGAACAGGAAAGCAGTTTAACCTCTTTCAGCGGTTACTGTGCCTCTCTAGATGCCTCAGCAGATGAGGTGAGGTAAGTGCTCTGCATCTGCTTCAGTGAAGAATCAGATGTATTAGCCAACCCAGCTGACGTTCTGATGAATGGTCCAAAGGGTATTTATGTGATCTGTTTGCCAGCTTAGCGATAGTAACAAACTTCTTGCACTGTTTCAGTTAAACATGAAGCAATAGTCTGCCTATGTCCTCGGTATCCCACAGGAGCAAACGGGAGATAAGAGAACTGCAGTGACTGAGGAAAGCCAAAATGCTTCGTAGGATGAGCTCTGCGTAACAGCAACTCATACGCAATCCTTTGAGATAGTACTTTCAAAAAGAATAAACGGAGGAGAGCTAGAGTCCCTTAGGACTCAACCTTTCAGAAGGAAAGGCAAGCAGAGAACTATTCATGGCTTACTTGAAGGAACAGCAGCCAGAGGGCCACTGATGCTCTGAATCTTCTCAAGGAAGTGGAGCTAGACTACTACCCTGGCCATATAAGAATCTCAACTATGAGATCCTTTTAATGTTTTTTGTATTTAGTCCATAAGGTTTTATTATCCACTGTCGTACTGTGCCAAGTGCTTTAAAGTAAAAAGACTACCACAGATTTTCTAGTGCAATTATGCCAGTTTTCCCCTCAGTACTTTTCAGTCTGTCAAAAAGTTGTGTTGACATTGTGCAACATTTGCAATGTGAGCAAATCTGAATGCTACATGATAAAACTACCTTTTTCCCAGTTTGGTATGGGGAGCAAGAAGGGAGGGTATCAGGTTCCTCCCACAAGAACAGTATTACTGTAGATTAAGCAAAGCAACACTCAAAGAAAGCTTGGCTTCCTTACTTATATATCCACTGCTCTCATAAATTTTCAAGATTTAATAATGTATTATGGTAAATTTACAAGGCAATTCATTTTATCTCATCTGCTACCCAAAGTATTCACAATTCTATTTTCAATTCCTATGAAAACGGAGACTTTAAAAACACATTAAGGAACCCTGTGAAAATGTTGCCTTAAATGAAAACTTTCTGAATTCTCCACTAGGTATTTGACATCCTGCAGCTTAAAGCAGCCTTTTAGAAAAGAATCTTTCCTTTCAATCACTATGAATCTTTCGCACATAAAGAAAAATCACTGCTGTTTCTAGGATACTATGTCATCTACCTTGATAGCACAGGATGGAAAAAGCACTCAACAAGTTAAGTATCCGTTTTGGGTGTTGTTTTGTTTTGAACATATTTAAGATATGAAAGTCTATGGCAGACAGGGAAGTACAGAGAACCGTTTCCCTTCTCCTTCCCCCTTTTCTCTTAGCTCTGTCTGGTCTCAAGAATCCCTCTTCCAAAGTAAGTGCCCCCCAAAAAAATACCCACATGCAGATCTATATCCTAGCTTGCTCTTTGTGTTCCAGCTTCAAGCATTTGCTAGGCTCATCTCTGTTTTTAAACCAAGTCACAGATCGTCTCTTACTACAGCCCTGTGTCCATATACACATTTTCTCCAGCAAAGCATCCAACATGCTGGTTCAGCATGGTAGCCTGAAACATCCCCTAATTCTAGTCCTAGTCTTTGCAGAACCACATCAAAACCATTCCAACCACCAATAGCTCTCTGAACAGCTTTGGAATTCAGGCTATACCAATATAAAAAAAAAAATCCCAACATTGCCAACACCAAATAGTCTCCATTAGCTATCAGCGTCCACTCACCCACACATAAATATTTTAACTCTCTTTTAAACTGAATCGGAGTTGAACCAAAGAATTAAGCTGCAAAAATAGACAACTTACACATCTTAACCCTCCAACAATAGCACCGACATCAGCTATATCCTGGGAACAACTCCAGTGTGACAAGGTCTTTTTGAGCGAAAGCAGCTGCTCTAAATATATTAGACTGTTATGCAGTACATGGTGCTTTGCTATCTTTCCACCTTGCCTAGCTTGACTGCTCTAAAATAACATGTTATTTTGTGGTGGGTGCTCATTCATTCCAAATGCACCCAGTGGAAAAAGTCACAATCTTCAGGTTTCTAGGCACTTCCATAAGACAAATAATAGCAGCATATCATCAAGTGATAACAAGGAACTGTCCTTTAGGAACTGGCCACCTAGCTGCCCTCTTGACTTCTGAAACTTGCATGATCCGTTCCATTTGTTAGCATGGACTGACAACAAAGAATCGTTTTGGAAGGCCTGGGTCATGTTGACACAAAAGAGTATTTTGTATTGGAATTTACGTCATTTGAAATGCAGAATTTAATTTTTACATTACACATGGATGAAAAGATCTGACAAGATCTCTTTATGCTGTGTATATTTTTAAACATCTGCACATAAACAAGGAGTCATTCACAATGAGTTTATAGTCTAGTTAAAAATGAAATACAATGAATGACTGTAACAGACAATAGGTAGCAAGACAAGAAAATCAGAGGAAGTATGTTCAGACTACACAGATAGTTCCTTAGATAGTACATAAAGGATTTCACCACAGATGTTTTGCTGCTCCTGATGAGTAGAAAACTATTGCCAACACTTGTGTTGGCTTGCTTGATCATCATGCATTTTCACCGCAGTCACAGTGATTTTGCTCAAATCACGACAGCTTTGGAGACAAAGCCATCAGAAACCAACTGTATCTTTCTGTGCCACAAGAGCTGCCACAGCTGCCCTGGTACATCAGGGCACAAATTTAAGGAATTTTCCACCTTTGGGTTGCAAATGTTTCTTGCAGTTGTTGTAATTGTACTGGAATTGTTTCTACTAAGCTTCCACTCGCTGTTTGCTTACCCACATCGTATCAAAGCACATAGTTATTTGGTTTAAAAAATACACTGCCTTCTTCATGAAAACTTAAAAGAGACTGACCATTTTCCTCTCAAGGATAATAGTTGGAGAATACTCTAAAATATATTAATGAAAACCTGTAAACAAGATGATGTTGTTCTTTCAGGCCAGACAGGCTGCTCCTGTTTTTCAGCCAGCCCATCAGGAAATGGTCATACAGACCCACAAAAAGGAGAAACCATCACAGAAGACAAATGTTTTAAAGCAGTGAAGCATCAAGTATGAACTTTAGTCTGATGTTTGAGGGATGTACTGTAACTTCAGTATTACTGTGTCACTAAACACGTTTCTAGAACGGATACCACCAGGGAGGTCAGATTATACACTTCACAGACTTACTCTGAGTTGCCAGGCTTTTCAGGACAAATTTTCTTGAGGTTACAGACAGACATTGTTCTACTCAGCAATACAAGGACATCAGTGACTGATGAGTCCAGCTCTCATTTCTAAAAATAGTTCAGATATTGCATTTGCAACATCTGCCTGACTTGAAGAGATTTGGGGTTCCAGACCTGACTCACTCTTGAAAACGACAACCAGGCTTTGCTGTCAGAAAAGAGAGCATCAGGTTACCTTTAAAAATCATAAGCTGCACCTTTTTGCGTTTTCCCATAGCACGTAGGGATTCACCAACTTCTCCTATGAATTTTTGGCCCATTCAAGTATGCATTTAGCCCCTGCCCAACTGCAGTGACTGTAGCGGCCTCTAACCTTTCAGCTACAGCCGCTCTGTTGTGTCTCTTCTGAAATTTATCTTTTGTTGAAATTTTTCCATAATGACTGAAATCTGGAATGGATTTCCCTTACAATCTGTGTAAATGTCTGATCATTATTTTAGTTTGCAGCACACTTTTGGGACTAATCTTTAACTGCCTGGAACAGGAGAGGGGAAAGGATGAATTAAATGACCTCATAGCCTTTTTCCATCTCTAGAATCTGTGTTTTTACATGTTTTTAATGTAAGTACAAACTTTACCACGCTGATATATACACTCTGCACAGAAAGTCACGTGTGAGTGCTCTTTAATTCTTCAGCTTGAAGGGCACAATCCTCTCCACTGATTTTTCTAATCATTAACTATTTGCCCTCTGGGTGGCATTCAAAAGACAGTTTATAGAGAAGAGGAGGCACAGCTCTGCTCCCAGACACAAAACAACACTCTGCTCTTGCGGCAAAAGAGCTGTTACTGGAAGAAAAAAAAAGTAAAATATTTACTAACACACAGCTAAATCTCAGTTTCTGTTTTAATAAATAGAGTTCAGCACAGTGTAGTCTATAACAAGTTAATCAGTATTTTAGGCAGGAAATAACAAGCATGAGAAAGGCAAATAGGCCAACTGAATCTAGTCTAAGAACTGAGAAGCTGGAATCACCCCAATGCTTCTTTTGCTTGAGACTAAAGAGGTTGTTCAGAAAACTATAGCAATGACTTAAATATGAAATATGCCACAGAGGAACTCTAGGATTTGCATAAAAAAGCCCACGCTAAGAGTGTCTTTAAGATTCATCTGTAAATGGAAGAAGGTTGTTCCCCTTTAATTTGGGGTAAAAATTATGATTTGAAGCCTACAGAAAACAGATGCAAGAATTTTCAGAAAAGGGGATCTATGCTAGGGTTTCATGCACTGTGGAACAAGACAGTTTAAATTCTATAAAAAATGTCTCTGGTTTAATGGATTATTTTATCATTAAACCATACAAGTTTCAAAGGTGCCATATTTTGCTATGCCAACAGCAACGAGTCAGGAGTGCTAAAAAGGCAAGATTAAAGAAGTAACCCAGGCTATACCACTTCTTTCCGTTCAGTCAAGATCCGCCCCCCCGGCTTGGTGTTGTACATACTACTTGTGGACATTATTCAACCACCTCATTCAACGTGAAAGTCACTCAAAAGTGGCCACCAAATACTTCCTATCAATGTGGCTCACTTGTTTCCTAATCCAAAAGCACATATTCATAGCATTGCACTTGTATTTCAGCAACAGCATTTCTTTAAAATCCTGTGTCCACATAGTGCTGCATTACATCAATTACACACAGCATTAGAAGAATTGATTCCAGCCTCACAATATTCTGGTCAGTTTTGAAGATGAACTACAGGATACCAAGAAGAAAAAAGGAGACACACCATCGTCCACCCAACTGCTGCGCTTCTGAACTGAGCCACAATGTTCCTACTTCTTCTGGACTGCTCTCTACTACATGAGAGCAGTCCAAAGGTATTCCTAGTTATTTTCACTAGAAAATAGATTCTTTTGCATTGGAAAATCTGGAGAGAAAAATGGAGAAAAAGCAACTCTGTAATACCAATAAGAACTTCAACTCATGACTCCAAAAATAAATACCTGATTCTTCTCCCTCAGATACTCAAACCACAAACTCTTTATCCAGTTATCAAAGGACCAGAGATTTCAACTACACCATGTTCGTGTATTCAGATTTCAGTGATGAATTGAGAGAGCATGACCACGTTTTTCCACATTCAGTTAAAAATACACAAATATATGCTGACAGATCTTTAAGGGGCCTAATGAAAATTTAGCAACCAAACTAGAGAACATTAGAAAGCTCTGCATCAAAATTATTAGAGTTTAAAGGCAATGCCTTATCATCAGTGGGATTTTAGCTCCTGAATCAGTTGGCAGCTTTTGAAAACATTATCCCTATGATGACCAAATACTTCCAAATGGAAGAAAAAGTTAAATCTTTACATAGGAAGCCCAAATTGTTCATCAGTGTGTCTTGGCTCTGATCTGCAGAACTTGTGCTTTCTGCATTTCTATAGAAGAAACAGTCCTACTCCAGCTTTTAGAAGCACTTCTACTTTTTACAGGAACTATTTCTCTCAGGACTTTGTATTAAGGGTAAAAATAATGTAAACTTGCAGTCATGTGTATTAAACAGATATAAATGAACTTCATGGAATAGGGTATTTAGCCTTAGCAATTAATGACCTAACTGATATTATCCTTTTGGAATAATCACAACCTAGTAAAAGTTTTACATCTCTTTTCAAAATACCAGATACATGACAGCTTTTAGTAAGACACGACAGGGAGGTCACTGAATATACCTTTAACTTTACAGTTTATTTGAGGAAAGTCACCTTTCTAATAACTGATCCATGCTACTAAAAAGTCTAGCAGGAATTATTAGATGATCATTCATATATTGAGTATAACCAAATATAAATCCATGTGGTCATGTGCACAGCCTACTACTTAAAATCTTTCCATCTATGTACTGAATCTTCTTTTCCTAATTTATTTAGGCTCCAGAGTCACATGGCAAACATTTCATAGGGCATCCAGATAAGACAACTGCAGTGAGCTCAGCAATGACAGAAAATAACTGCAAAGCTGCTGCCTCTCCAGTTTATTTTTTAATGGAGTGCAGCTGAAATGCAGCTGGAACACAGCTGTCAGCTTTTATTTCCCAAATCTACACTAAAATAACAACACTAAAATAACAACTACAGCTTGATCACATGATAATTACCTCTGAATTAGAGTCCTGGGTTTGAGACATTACACACAATTAAAAATTAGCCAAGAGCCTGAGGATGACAATAAACACAAGGCTGAAAAGCTTGTTTTTCTGGATTCATTCCTCTTAAACTTTTGTTAATTCAATACACTCTTCCATGAGTTAAACATCTCAGTAACAACACGAACACTTTGCTCTTCCTCAGTGCTTTTCAAACATTGCCCTCCAAGAAAACTTTGCAAATACCAAAACACTTGAACGCAAAATAGGTATATTGACAAAAAGTAATGATCTGAAGCTGAAGGGAGCCTTAGGGTTGATTTTGAAAGCTAACAAAATTCAACCTTTAACGGCTTCTCATTTTATCTTTAGAAACTACAGGTTTTTGAAGTAATTAACAAACAAAAAGCAGTCCCAATTTTGCCACCCAGTAAAAACATTTTCTTGATGCAAAACACAGAAAATATGTTGACATGGAAAAGTATAAAGATCAACTTTAAGGTAATTCAGGAAAAACAAAAAAAAAAAAGAAGCAAAAGAAGCAGAGTTTTGTTCATCAACCAGATCCAGGCAATCAAATTAAACTTCTTATAATCCATTTATCTTAGTGAAATGTTTCACAAGAGATGAATTTGGTCAATAAGACTATAGCAAAAATATATCCGCATCTATCTCAAAAGGAAGAAGTGAGATCCAGAAATCATTCTGTGAGCTGAACACCTCTTCACATTCATCATAATCTTTCTACTTATCTCATCTAGCATTACTTACTACAACTTTAGGACCTATAAGCATCAATAAAATCCCCAAAATCAAGACAGGAAAAAAAATCCACTCTACACTGACCCATTCTGACCATGAAATCCATTAAACATCCCCAGCAAGTAATTTTTAAATACTCTCTCACAAGCAAGCAGAGCAGAAATGAGGTGACAATGACGAATTCTACATGTGTTAATATAAACCATCACTTTATAGAATAAAATCATTTAGAAAAAATATTTCAAGATGAAACACATTTTTGGCAGATTTAAGATCTGAGCAGG
Source organism: Rhea pennata (assembly GCF_028389875.1). NCBI lineage: Eukaryota > Metazoa > Chordata > Aves > Rheiformes > Rheidae > Rhea > Rhea pennata. The sequence goes on along the minus strand of NC_084667.1, from coordinate 12,047,085 downwards.
ATGAGCTTCACATTGATATGCTAAAGAACAGAAAAAGCTTCATGACCACATAGCAAATGCGCTATCAAATTACAGAGTACATTTAGCTAACAGCTATTTAACAACATAGCTTTTGAAAGAGGAAGATGAGGTTCCATTTTTACCACGACAAAAACTGAGGCTCCGATAACCTGTTTTGCTCATGGTTCCCGGCTTGTAAAAGCACACAAGCAAAAAAACCCACAAAACAAGCTTGCCCTGTTGAAAGAAGCAACACTCTCCCCAGACCTTAAACTCCTACTCCTCAAGCTTAAGCTCTAAGATCTCAACTACTGCAACTTTGACTTGAAGTCATTAACCAAACAATAAAGATGTGGATATACTTTTTTTTAAAATTCCAAGATACTTGAAAGTTCACTATTAGCTTGGAATGTTCATTCTTCTAAAATAGGTGGAGATACAAAGCCAGAGGAGAAAATCTATTTTAAAGTTCGGGGTTTTTTTTAATTTAAGAAATTGTTTCTCTTCAGCATAAGAAACTCAAATGCAGTAGGATGTAGGATTCCGTTAGTTTCAATGACTTTGGTATTAACTTTCAATTTTATTATTTTTCAATATAAGAACTTATCTTAAGATGTCTACACTTAATTTACAGTTTCTCTTTACAATTCTTATCCACTGATGTTATTCTGCAACAGGCTTCTTGACTAAACATCACACTTGTTGCCACCAGCATAACATCCAAGCTTTTAAAAAGCAACCTTTAGCCAGCTCTTTTCAAGAAACTGCACGGCATTTTACTGTTACATAACCTTCTAAAACATTTCAAGTTCTCCATGTGAATGACCAAATAACTAATTTTCTCTGGCTTTAGAGATACAGGCAAGATTTAATACAAACACATACTGCAACGTTCAAGCAATTCAACTTCAGCCTGAAACCTGCCTGCTTTTTCCACAATAATCTCCCAAAGGAAAAATGAAAAACCAAAATGCTAGTTTAAAAAGCAGAGGTAATTTAGAGCACCATTATAAAACAACAGTGAAGAAAGAAAATGAAGGAAGAAAAACATATTGAAGCTGTGGTTCTGGCAAAATTGGCAGGAATTACTATAACGCCTGTAAAGGCTTGAGTCGAGAATGTAAACGGTACCCACAATAACAAACGTTTTTGTGAAATAGCAGCTAAAGAAATAAACAAATTCTGACTCTTGCTAAACGACTGAGCTAAATAACGCATTTTTTTAAACCCGCAGTTTAAAAGGTCCCAGTCGAATTAATTGTAGGCCAAATTATTTGGAGTAAAAACTGATAACTGGGCCTAAGATCAAATACTGTAAATATCCAGTAGTTTGCAGTACTGAGGAAGAACAATGCCTAAAAATTAAAACATACCATACCAAAGCCAAAACACCAGAACGTAAGAACACAAGGCAAGAGGAACGTTTTCACAATGCAGAAAGTGTCTACAAGCAATTAGTACAGTAAAAACAAAATCACTACCCTAACACATTTGCACATATTCCAAGAAATAGAAAAGCAGAGCGCATTCATAGATGTACATTTGGACTGCAAAGCTCTGACTGAAGAAAATCAGGACTCTTTGCAAGGTTTTTCCATGCACTTATAAAACTAAGCTCTCCAGTGGATTGGTTTGTGACTTGGAAAACTTGTAAACAAGTATCTTAAGCAAAATCATGAAACTCGGTGCAAAAGCAGCATGAGCAAGAGTACAATGAAAGACAGATGACATAAGAGATAAAAATGAGATAAGGCTCCTGAATTTGCTTCCTATGGTTGGATATAAACAAGTCCAAGCTGCAAAACCATACCCTCGTAAAAAGAAATCAATAGAACAGGAAGTTCAAGGTGTGCTTGAGTTAAAAGAGTGACAATTCAGATCAAATAAAAGTGCTTGTAAAGCAGAATATAAGAAAAACACATTAACAGAATTTGTTAATATTTCAAAAAACTGGAAGGCCTCAGAACCTAAAATTATTCACCTAAAGCTCTCTAACGTGTATACTCTTACGCTCCTAGGACGCGGCAGGTTAGGTGCCAGCAGCAGAGCCGGCTGAAGTGACTCACACTCCTTGTCCCTCCCTTCTCAACTCTGAATGTGCAGCAACAGCGGAGCTAAGGTGGACGGAGCAGCACGCCAACCACCTGCATTACTTTTACCACTCCAAGTCCACGACTGAAATTTGCACTCAGAAAAGGAGAAGCAGATCTGGAGTGTGAATCTACAGAAATCAAGAGACCTCTATTTCTCTGAGTGGCCTGTGTATATCCCCTGTTCTTTAGACTCCAATACTGCTCCCTGAAGGTAATGGGATAAAGATAGCAAATAGTCATAACACTACTTATTGAATAAGAAACAAGTCTTACTCTTAGGGAATGAATGACTGTGAAACTGAGCTGGGCTCTCAGTGGCACTTGTACAGGCTGAGAGCTAGGACAGGCCAGGGGAGCAGCCCACGTTCCCCAAGAGAAACGCAACGCTCTCCAGAATCCCAAGACTAGTGTCCTGGAAAAAGAGGGGGTCAGAAGTTGCTACCGGATACCTTCCTATGCCTAAGTACTGAAGTAAAGGTATTCTGGCACAGGTAAGAATGAAGGTATATGTTTTGTAGTTTCAGGCCGCACAAAATGAGTAGAGAATAGAAATAAAAATCAGTCATTGGTCAATGCTGTTCTGGGTCATGGTGCTGCTTTTGCCATTAACAACTGGAGAAAAACAAGAAAAGAGCGGACAGGGGAAATGAATACGCCCAATAGACTTCTAGTTCCTGGCAGCACAAAAAAAGACAACCATTTTCCTCTTAAATTGCTGTTTGAAGATGAACTTCTAACTTAAAAATTTGATCTTTTCCACCAGTGGTTAAGTGTACCATAAAAAAAGGAATTTAGCATTTCATCTGCCAAAACGTTATACATTATTCTGCAAAGAGGACAGCGTAACAAATTAAGTGAAAAACAGCACTTTCTCACAGTAAGGCAACGATCCTTTCCTTCACAGGATCCTCACTCTAAGATTTCAGAGTATTAGAAGTGATTTATATCAACAACAGTAGAACAAAAGCTTTTATTCTCCACTACATGAACTCCAGGTTTTTACCCTAACTGTGGTACATGCTTCTTGCTCGCATGAGAACATAACCGAAGTGTATCTTATGCTCTACTAATCTGATGTAAAAAACACAGCTCAGAATGTATGCTTTGTACAGGCATACAAAGTTCCTTTCATATGGTTTATATATAAACTATAGCTATTTATTAGGCAAAAAAATTAAAAGCAAGCAGTGCAAGGATCATTAACAATGATTAGGGACAGTTTGAGAGTGCTGCCTGGTGGCTCAGAAGGAGCAGCTGGAGTTTACATCTGTTCAAGGGCACACCTTGTACTTCTTTTGGCCTGAGCCTTTGGATATATTCGTATGATACCTACATTTATGTAACAGCAAGCCTCAAAAACACAGACTGAAACTGAACTTCACATCTCTGGACACTTGTAATGTCTCATGTCCAGTTGCAGCTCTTACCTTCCAGCCCAGATGGGCATCACGGGACTCGGCTTCTTGTTCATTACCATGAAAATGACAGTTCCCTGGGTTTACACAGTTGGTCAATTTATAGTGCAGATCTTGAAATGTGAACACTACTCTGAAATTTTCTTTGTTTTTGTGTTCTTATTAAATATTTTTCTGCATGCATCGAAAACCATGGCTAAAAATCGCAGCCATTTTCTTAACAAACACACTCAAGAGCTATTGCTTCCCACTTCACAAGGCCAAGAGAAGGACGTTCAGTCCCATTACAAGCACCCTATAGAAACACATAAATCACTCATAAAAAATGTTTTTCTGTTAATATGGCAAGGAGATACAAAATAAGTAATACCCTACACAAAAATTATCACAATATTACTAGAGTTTATTCAACCTGCAAGAATGTTATCAAATCTTAAATCATGTCCCTCTTCCTTTTCCCTCCCCACATGCATCAATGGACTCTTGTGTTTCAGTCTGCAAATATTTAAAGTGGTATGTCAAGCTGGCTGCAGAAGCCTGATGGTCATGCCATGCTATGAGTAACAGCCTGAAAGCAGGGAAAACAGTTCCTAAATCAAATTTGGGCTCTCAGGAATAAACACATTTCCAAATGATGTAATTATAACAATATGTCACACACTGCTGAAGAACTAATATAACATTAAAATAAAGAATGAGTAGGTAGGAAATATAAGCAAAGGATGACATAACAGTGCTCCATGCCAGTTCCTGCCTGTTTTCAATCAGGCTGGACGTCACAGAGTGACTTTGGGGGGAGGAGGGAATCTCACTAACAGCCAAGGGAATTCCTGTGCGAGTCAGAGGCCTGTGCACCAAGATCATATTTGACCTTGTAATATAAATAAAGTAACCCTAATGAAGTGCGTACAGAGTCTGGGAAAGACAAGCAGAGGGCACACCAAATTCCAAATAAACACACCAATATGACTTAGGATATGCTTGGAGAAAAGTTTATTATTTTATATTTCCCCCCTATATATTCAGTGCCAATAAAAACTGCTGAATTGTGAGCTCTTAATTTAGTCCCTTTTAGACACAAGAGGACCTTGGATGGTTGATCTAAATGTGCCTACACTACATAATTGATAAATGAACTGATGAAAACCACACATCTCAAACAGTTAAATGCTTTGTAAGCACAAGTAAAGCAAGTTGTACCTAGCTCAGACCCGAATCTTCAGTACGGTAGTAAATCTCATTATCAGCCTACAAAATGAAGTCACTTGACTCTAGTAAAATTGAATAAGTTCCATTGTGGCTTTGCCATAATCCACTTATGAGAACTATGCGCATCATTATTTACCCAACTGTTATGTGGGTGGAAACTTGAGACACATTCACCTCTGGCAAAAATGTGTGCAACTTTCAAGTCAGTGTAGCTGCACCTGCTTACACCAGTGGAGCTTGCCTGTGATGTCAACAGTGATATTACCGAGAGATAAAACAGTTCCTGTTTTGTCTGAAAAATAAAGTACTTCAAAATATACCAAGTCACTTGCAAATCCTTCCCATAAAGAAAAGTGGAAAGCCTTTATAGCAATTGTTTGTGTAAAGCAGGTAGCTTCTGGGGCCAGAAATGCTGAAGAAAACCAAGGTCCTCTCCACTCTCGTCCTCCTAGGAATCTTCCATGACAGCTTTGGAGCATGCCAAACCCTGTTTCTTGCCCAGACAACAGCTGAGTCCCTTATTTGGAGGCCAGAAAAGTTCATTGCTAAGGAGACTGCCAGGTAAAAAGTAGGAGGCTTTCTGCCTACTTGTAGGCATCTTTCCAAGTGCTTTGAGTGATCAAGGAGATAGAAGGAAGAGGAAAAGGGAGGGAAAAAAAGATGAAAAACAAACCAAGTACACTTCCACTGCCAGCCCTCATTACAGAATCAACCATCTGCACTGTCCACTTGCCACAAATTCCCTTCTTTGGCTGCATCACAGTGCTAGCTGTTCTTACATCATTTAAAACTACTTTTTCTTTTGTCATTACTTCTTAGATTTTTTCCCAATCCTATCCCTGACACACACACACAAACTCCAACCAAAAGAATCATAAAACTAGCTTCACCTCACGTAGTTACCTACTGATCAGAGTTTTGTTGTTGTTATTTTGTTTTGGCTATCATACTCACTGCATAATTGTATTTTCCCTTCCCTTCACATATCTGAGTTCTTCATAATGAGCTCCTCAAAACAATTAGCATGTTTGGGATACCACCACCATATAATTATCTGTATTGAAGATGAGCACAATTAGGATTATGAAGAAGCTATAAAACCAAATTTGTCAGGTAAAATTCCCTTCTTCCAAGCAGGGTATCAACGAGAGACTTCCCGGCCCAAAGGCCCCATTGGCTATTATTTAACACACTGCTAATCTGCTGGAACTTCCACCTATACAAAAATAGAAGCTGCCCTTTAAATTGGACCTGGCAATAAAAACTGAAACTGTTGTACTTTTTTACTTCAGAAATACCAAATACAGATTTCATGGACTTCTCAGCTGATGTCATCAGCTTGCATTTCTGGGACTTCTCTCAGTTTTAATGGAGCACTTGTCCAATGAGGTTGTGGTGGGTTAGGTAGTGTAGAAGCTTGCCTGGTTCATTCTGTTTTGGTAGAGCTTGGGCAAGGAATCCATTCTGTAGAGTTTATGGCAAAAAAATAACACATGGTGAAATCTGTTTTAGAAATACATTATAATTTGTTGAATATTGGCCACAAGCAGAAACCACTTCCTCTTTGCAAGACACTATCCACAGACAAATAAAGCTACTGCCTTGATAAACTTATAGTTGGATTAAAGGCACAAAACAACACTGGGTACAACAAAGCACTCAAAAGTATGTCATATTTTCAGCCATTTTTGGAGAGCTAAATTGATTTGTATTCCCCCTGCTCTGATTAAAAAAGCAGCAAAGTGTTACAAAACAAATAACTAATTTGATAAACCTACTCCTTCAGAAAACTACTGAAAAAAAAAACCTGATCAAAAACAGAGCACAGACATTTCACAGCAGATACACCTTATAGAAGATAGGGAAGATACTTAACATACATGATGCCAAGGATGAACCACCATTAGCTAAACAGAAAAAACAAGTTGCATTTGTAGGATTTCACAACAGAAACATCTACCATTCACAGCTAAGGAACAAGATATTGAACTAGATAATCCACTGCTCTGTACTTAGTGTAGTAGTTGGATGAGGAATTGTGTTTATTTTTAAAGTGACAGCTGTTGCTGGATTCATTTGTCTGTATATAAAGACAGATTATCCTTTTAGTATGTGTCATTACATCCTACTGACTTTTAGTCTTCATGCTGAAGCACATAATATAATTTCATAATTTAATAACATGAAAAGAAACTGTTTATTTCAAGTTGACAGACATTAAGGAATCTAAGCTTTCAAAACAGATTTTGAAATACAGTGACTGCTGCTGACAAGTCAGTCAAACTTAGAGACACCCAAATTTTAGAATTTATGTGAGATTTATGAATCTCACTTTAAGGAATCACACGTTTCCTGAGCATGTGAATTTAGGATTTTTCTGTCACTTGTCAGGTGACATATAGCAATTAAGATATTAAAATTCCCCTCAGAAAATGTACATTTCCTCCTGGTTTCTAAATGTGTCTTTTTTTTTTCCTCCTCTACTTCTATAGAATTGACCATATCTACACATTGTCTTTTCATCAGTGCAATTTTCAGCCCTGGATATCCAGGAAAAACTTGCTGTTACTCAGACTTTTAAGATAAGAAACCCACCAATGCTAAAATAACAACAATGTGGTTGCTGTCCACCACCAGCCAAGACAGTCCATACACCAATATGCCATTCAGGAACACAGCGGAAGAAAAGTACAGAGTAGTGGTTGTTTAATTAGCTGCTGATGTTGGAGCACCGATATTTGGAGACAATCATAGACATAACAGAAATGGTCGTGTTTGTCCTTCATCTCCCATCACTGAATATGAATTCACCAAATCCCACGAAATTAAAAAGCATGAGCACTGAAATCAAACTAGAAACTTAAAATCAATTCCATGTTAGAGCAACACAGTAAGAATTGTAAATTAAATCTTGTTGCTGTACTAAAAGCACTCTCACCCCAAGATGCACAGGACTTCCTGAAGATTAATGACTGACTGGGAGGACCCAATTAACTCCATCTGCATCTTAATCCTCGGGAAATTTGCTACAGCAAAGTGGCTGCTGCTATAAAATAATCAATTTAGAATAAATCTATATATTTTAGATTATATAGTGAGGGATTATTGTCTATTTGTTTTGTTAGATTTCTTTCTACATTAGGTCTAGTTAGTATACAGGACAAAACAGCAAAACTTACTTTTAGCTGTATTCAACATTAATCAAGCACTTGTTTAACAGTTGAAGCCAAACAAAGCTACCATTGGTTCTGCAGCATTTTTCATGCCAATGCATCCCAAAGCTCTTGTAAATAGGAATTACTTCATTCACCACTGAATGGTGCCTAGCAACTCCACTCTGTATGTTAGGGGATGAGATTTCAAGTAAAGATAGTTTCATCTAATTAAACTGAAAAGGATTTTGAAGAGCTAAAATTGGTACAAAGCACCAAGATTAACTCTGCTGATTTTGCATCTGGGTTTTTCCTGGGTTTTTCATTTCCTTTAAATTCTGAATCTCTCACATTTGCCAGAGAAGTAAACAGAAACACTTCTGGAAATTGCAGGTGCTTAATTTAAACTGAATGTACTTAACTTTACACAACCATAGTGAGTCTTCAAAACCTACAGGATGGTCTATGTGAATTTCTACCACCTAGGTGACATAACTTTTTTTTTTTTTTTTTTTTTTTTGCAGTTTTCATCAGCAGTTTTCATTCTGTTTTGCTTTAAGTTCTTACTTCAAAAATTAAATTCAACTAACATTACTGAATGACAGAAGTCAAGCTAATACATCTAACAAAATTTGGGGAGCAACAGTATACCTGTTGACAAACCTGGTCTACTTCCAAAATGCATTAAAAAAATAAGCAAATTTTCAATACAGGCAAACTTTCCATAGAAAGCTCACAGAGAGCGAGCAAAACAACTTATTTTTCTATATAAGCAATTTAATCATCCATGAAATGTATGATACCATAACAGCAGTGCTTGTAAAACCAGCACAATGTCTTTGGTTAAGCATTCACTGGCCAAAAATTCGAGGCAGCTTAATACACTGTCATCTAAGAATCGTGCCCTTTCTACTGCTGAAGGTTATAGACCTTAAAACAGCAGGAGGGGCTGTGAACACAGATAATGGATAGCACCACTTGAAGAAGCAGCAAAACATTCCCTTCTGCTGCCTCTTAATTGCAGCAGCAGGATGGAGGCATTTCAACTGCCCCTGCTAGATATCCAGGATGCATCTGTTAAAGGTCTAAGATTAGCAGAGACAAAACCCAATAGAAATAGTAGCCATACTATTAACAGTATTTTGTACAGTAATTTTTGTGTAAAGAAGGAATTCAGAAAAATAGCATTCTCCCAAATTACCCTTTCCTTGCAGTATTAGCAGTAATAATCTCCAACGAAAGGAAACACATTTATAGCTATGTCCTTTTTTTGTGATACAATACATTACTTGTTTGTAACAATATTATTTTACACTATCTAGCTTTGTCTTCAGTTCAAGGTCTTCACGTAATTTTCTTCTCACTGGAAATTTCTACAAAGACTTAAAAGGCCTTAAGTTGCAAAATCCAAATTTAAAAAAAGCAGTGCAATGTCAAGACATTCTGATCACTGAAATCAATGGAAGCCACTAATTCCTTTGATTGGGGGAAGCGGGGGAGCGAATTAAGCCATGCACTTTTCTGCCCGGATTGCTGCTACTATCTACCTGTAGACACTAGAAAGCATTCATTTTTACGAAAAAATGACAGAGGCATGAAGTTTTGTAGTTATGAGAGAGTAAAAGATCCAGTAAAAATGAATAATGAGAAGAAAGATCTGAGTAGAATAGAACTTCTTTTGAATTCTCTAAAATACAACTGATTTGAAATGTTGTGTTGTCTCACTCTCTAAGCTCATATTTTAAAGGATTACATGTATTTATGTTCTAAGGGGTTCTGTATATGTACATAAAGAAAAATCAACTCACTCAACAGGAATGTTTCCCACTTGTGACATACAAACCAGAAACCTCCCCTGCAAAGGATGGAATTTATTTACATTTCACTGAGATGCTTGTCAAGTAAGCTGTCACATTCAGATTAAATCAGTTCTTCCCATTCACTTGGCAGCCACTAATACAAGAAACTGAAAACTCTTGCAGTCGATTGAGTTTCCTCAATAGGAGGACTGGCGCTTCCTCACACAACTCCATTTAAGTGGAACAATAACAATATCAGGTTCCCTTCTAACAATACCTCCAGTGTTATTTGGCATTGCTGTCAAATATCTCAAGATGAAGACAAATTTGAGAATTTACAGAGATTTCCCAAGAACATTTTCTTCTTCAGAAGAAGATCCAAAAATAATAATACAATGCTCTTTTAAAATGTCTGGAATTTCTAAGAGATGAGAGATCCTTACAAACCCTCCTATCTTCAGCATTACTACTTTACTACTACTACCACACACTTAAGAATTCAGTCTGTGTTACCATTATTGCCATTTTATGGCAGAGGATACAGAGACTAGAAGAGGATAAATATTTCAGGCAAGTTGGAATAATAACTAAACTACAAAGCAAAACTCAGTAATTTCAGTTTTCAGATCCTTGCTACTGCATCATTATACTAGAAATAAATCACAAATCACTCCAAGAACTTGGTCTGATTTCAGCTACTCTGGATTGGATACACTACAATATGCGAGCAACCCTGGAACATTTAATATTTCATGGAAATTTTTCTTATGCACCTATTACGGTGGAAATACTGAAATAAAGCAGCCTTGTGGTCACTAACAGTATTTGGTACAGGAAGTATACAGTCAGCCTTCAAACAGCTGCCAGGAAAGAATGGAGATTCTCCAAGTGGTTTCTCTCCTGAAAAAAGCTCATAAAAGCTAGTTCTAATACAATGGGTGTCACAGTGGATAAATATCTTTATAGGTAACAAGGTATAACTGTGGTTCTACAAGTTTCACCTTCAACCAGGACGGCACAACGCAAACTCCTAAAACACCGCTGAGTATGCATGCCCACTCCGTCAGGATCTTCAGTCCCGTTCCTTTCCCGGCCTTCCACTGAACAGACTAACCACAGAGCGCTTCTCAAAGCTTCTCGGTAGTGGATACAAATTCATCCTCAAATTCTCAAAGAGCCACATGAGTCTTTTATATGTCAATTCAGGGCATGTTCTCAAGCTCTGGAAAACAGAAAATTAACTGAAGCAATTTTAAAAGCCTCAAGAGCTTAAACAAGGAATTAATGACTAATATATTTAAAGAATAAATTAAAAGGCTTATTAGCAAAGTAGGATGTAAATAGGTAGCAATCCTAGAAGAACTGTTGACATATACCTATAATAAAATCTTAAAGCATGGCATCTTTCTTCCCTCCCCAACAAAGACAAATCTCAGCTTTATAATTACTGAGAGAAAAGTGTGGTGACAACCATTATCCAAATTACAGGAAGCAAGCATTCTTCCATTCTAGAGCTTATTTTTGTTTGTGTGTTTGTTTGTTTGTTTTCTAAGATTTTTATTTATAATGAAACCTTATATACTTAGTTTTAGCACAGCAATTTTTTTTTTAAAACAACTTCACTTAGCTTTATTTAAATAGGCTCATTCTGACTAACACAATTCAGAAAACATTCTTTTTCTACCTTGGAATGATAGCTTTATCAGTGCCTTTTCTTTCTTGCCCTGCGCATTCCTCAAAAATAGCATTAAATAAGTATGAATTAACAGCATCTGCTCTCTATATTTCCTATTTAAGAAAAGCCTAGCAAGTGTGATTGAAGACTTGAAGGGGTTTCTGGGGGGACAGGGTTCATTTTTCTGGTCCACAGTTGTTCCATGCCTAAGTCATAATTAAGGGAGTACTGCTCCCCAGTCCTACAATAGCACATATACTCAAACAACCACGTAAAGTTTTGTTAGAGGAAATACATGCCACAAAATATTTCAAGAACACTCTCAGGAATAAAAAGACAGCTGAAAGGCATCTTCCCTATGAATCCTTCTCCTCCTCTGAACGTAGCTCTTTCTGATTATAGGATCTGGAATTTGGTGGAAAACTGGAATGTTACCTTATGTTAAATGATAGCTATTCATGATGGATGTTAATGAATAGTGATTTTTCAGTGGTTCTTCAAAACTACTGAATGAGGCACAGACTACATTATTCAGCTTTGGCCCACAAGCCCAAATATTTATATTTGTCTCTCATGACTAAAAATTTTGTGCTAATTTATTAGTCAGAGACTTCTTATTCCCAAACAGGTCAATCACTGCAATTGCATAAATTGGAATCTCCAGAGTACCACTCACCTTTTACGATATTTAAAAGTGTGATGTAGCATTTGCATAGTATTTCTATTGATATTGGCATTGCTGCTGTTTTTAAAAAGACAGCATGTTTTCTACATGTTGTTATTCTTTTCCTTTTAAAAGCTGAAGTGGATACTTACAATACTACCTCTCTCTTGCAGATCTTTTGTTGTCTAAAACAAACACATTACAAAAAAATAAGATCCCAAACCTCAGCAGTTCCTCATCAGCGTTGTTCCTTTTCCTTTAAGTACATTGTAATGATTTATACTAACATACCAACAGAGGAGGTGGAAAAAATAACTATAAACAGAGTTGTTAGAAACTAGATGGAAAACTATTTATCTGACATTGACTTACTACTGCCCACATTTGTGAAAGCAGCCCAGCCAAGACCTAGGAGTGCTTGTTCAGATCAATAAGCATCCCAGAAACAACTGACTGATGACAGGCTGCTTATGCCTAGAGTTAGTTGCTCTTCATGTACCTGCATGTTTCACAAATGTTGAAGAACAGAATCTCTCTTTAGGCCAAATGGCATAGTTTGAGGTTGAGGAACATCACCAAAAGTCTGTTTTTTAAGAAAAGATTAGCAACACAGCTTGTTGTAAAAACATTAAACCACTGTGGCTCAGATACAACTCTCCAGACACATGACTTCTAATAAAGTACGTTACTCATGCATAGCTAGACAGCGAATGTTTCAAATAGTTGTCATTTGAACCAGAAAAATGGCATTGATGCATGTTTGTTATTCAATACCCCTACCAAGGTACCACAAGTTATAATGTGAATCTCCAAAAAGGAACAAGCCCTGGGATATTTTTCATATTTACACAATTGTTAATGTCTGTTACTCCAGACAGGTAATTTATCAAAAGAACCCAAAGAAAGTGGAAAAAACGACGCACAAAAGGCAAACTTAGAGATACTTAGCAAGGCCAATAATTTAATAACACCGTAGAGGTACCTGGACACACTTGTTCCCTCACAAGGCCATCTGAAGCCTTGTTAATTTCTGTATCTTTTAATCACATCGTATCAGGTGTTTAAGTCTTCAAGGCTCCACAGGAAGCCTGGTCAAGAGAGGTAGCAGCACCCATAGCAAAGTGCCAGCCTTCAACCTGGGCAATTAATAAACATGCAGTACTAAAATGAAACACATGAAAAGGCTAAAAGGGGATCCACCTCCTCCCTCCATCCTCCCCTTAGCCTAACAGGAGCAACCTCCTCCATCAGTAAGGACTAATGAGTCATAAAAGATGAGACAGAAACAATGCAGTATGTTAAGTATTCCAACAGACATCCAACATACAACCAACACTTCTGTTTTGAACATTACTTTATTTGCTGTCTTCACTTCCTAACAGACACATGGAGTAAAGAGTACAAAGCATGGTGGCACCGAATAAAAACAGGTTGGGTTGGAAAGTCAGTAAAAGCCAAACCAAGAAATATTTCAATAAAAAGAAACCTGCATGCTTCAAAAATCTCAAAGTCAACAATAAAAGGTTGTGCAGGATCAGAGGCCCCTATGGAACAGAAGCTTAAAGAGCAAAACAACATGACACTAACATATTCTACCCATCTTCACGTTTTAATTAGGAACAGCAGAGTCATGTGCTGTTGGGCAAGGGGTTCATGATTCTAATTGTTCCCATGGCTTCTACTGCTACATATGCAAAGCAGCCAAGCTGAGCCCTGAAGAAATTAAAGCTTATCATAAGCAGAAAATAACATTTATGAGGTAAACAAAAAAGTGCTGGCATGCAAACCATTGATTGGTGTCACTGAGAGGCAGAGGCAGCAACATGAGAATGCTTCCAAACATGTGAGGAAGCAGCAAAGAACTTGAAGCTTTGGGTGATAAAGTCATTCTCCAGCTGCAGCACTTGAGATCCAAAGGGGTCTGAGACAATAAAACAGGTAATCATTTTCCTTCACCCCCAAAAGGCATAGTTCAAATAAAATGCGGACAGAGCTAAAGGAGCCCCCAACACTTTGCACTAATTTACAACCTCTCTTTACAGATGTCAGCAAATGTAGGCTGCTGTTAAGCAATTGGGTATAATCCACATTTTACAGCACAGGCAGCCTGTGGCTTGTCTATGTTTAGTACTATGTCTAGGATAAAGACAGGAACAAGATTAAGACTTCATGATTTCTACTCCTAGATCTTCACCACAAGCCCACCCCTACTTACTGTAAACATAGCTATTACTTGTGAAATTCCTGAAAGGGTCTGTTCTTCAGAGATGATAGCTAAATTTAACTTTACCTTTATAGATGGGTCTGTAATCAAAGATTCAATGAACCAAGAAAAACTTCATACAGAGAAGAAAATTAATTGTTTGTAGGACATGTGTACGCAGGAAACATCAGAAGTATCACAGACTTACAGACAGTTCAGCAAACTATAATCCATAGAAACATAGAATCAGTAAGGTTGGAAGGGACCTCTGGAGATCATCTACTCCAACCTCCCTGCTCAGTAGGGTCACCTACACCATATCAGACAGGGCTGCATCCAGGCAGGCTTTGAATATCTCCACAGAAGGAGACTCCACAACCTCTGGGCAACCTGTTCCAGTGCTCCGTCACTCTCACAGAGAAGAAATTTCCCCTCAAGTTCAGACGGAACTTCAACTTCCTGCCTGTCCACAGACTATTAGAGGGTCAGTGAAAGGCAAACTCTTTTGATTCTCTCAGATTCTACCTTGGAGTAAGACAAAACTAATCCCTAGCAGCATGATCTCAACACTCTTCTGGCATGCTGGAAAGGCAATCAACAGCACTGAGAACTCCTGTTACTCAGATGCACTAAAGAACAGCAAGCTTATGAGGCTCTGCATTTTCTACTTCCACCTCCAGAGCTCTAGAGTACACCGATAGTATATTTTAAATCGTTCTAACCATCTCTATCTTTTCTAAAAGCACAAACAGCTCATGTTTACTGATTATGAAGAATTTTGAATTGTCTAAGGAAACAGACTTTGCATCTTTCTTTGGTACAGCTACAACACATACAGCAGCAGACTGCAACATGAATGGCTCTGTAATGGCCAGTGCCCTGGCATATGTACTGTTTTTGTGATATAAAATGATGTCCACAATACTTTTGACTGAAACTACTGAATTTTATAGAATAGCAGAATATCTGCAAATGATAAACGTAGGTTTTGAAAAGTAATACATTTCTCTTGATTACAAACATGTCTTCTTTCAAAAAGTCAAAGTCATCCACCCCACAAGCAGAAAATCAATTATTCCAGGTTGGAAGAGTAATTTATAGTTGGTAGCACTGAATGATCTTCTAGTCATTAGTCTTCTCAGGATGCCCAACTGCCTAGTTTGGACACAAAGAATATCTGACAGACTGACATTTTGAAAACTAGGCCAATTTAAAGCAGTCAGTTGCTAAGGTGCAGTAAGATGAACTCAGCTGAATTAATCTAACAGTTCTAGCTGTTGCCCAAAACAGAGAGGTCCCATACTCCCTTCTCCTCCTAGCATTCTCCTTTCCAGTGAGGCACTCCTAACACTTTCCTTGTATCAGCTCTGATACTCAAGTCATCTCTTGTTGAGTCAATTCTCTAAAGGAAAGATAATCTATCCAAAAAGAGTCTTCTGCAAGACAGTAAACCTCAGTCATCTCAACAAGGAATCAAATAAATACCAGAACAAGGAAGGGAGGAAAAAGAAGCAGGACTACTCACCTCAGCAGAAACAAGCTGCTAATTTGGCTTGGCTCTCTCATCTTTAGTTTCTTAGTCTTTCATGAACATCAGAGGGCAGAATGCAGCTTTCGTAATAAGTTACAAAGTAACATTTTAAAAAGCAAAACAGCGTTCACACTACTCAAAATAGCATGGATCTGGTATCTGAATCCAAAAGTATGCAGTTTGTCAACTTTATGTATGAGTAAAATGAAGAAGCAATCCACACTGAAATTTGCTGAACTATGTATTGTCTGTGAGATTCTGATAATTAAAGGTTGCTTCATATTAATCATTGAAGTACACAGTTTTACAACTACACAAAGGTGGTACTAAAATTAAAACATGTTCTATTTCGTCATTACTGAGCTAAAAAGCTCTCCTTCTTCCTCATGGGACATTTCAAATAGCAGTCTCAGGATTTCAGGACTTGGTATCTTGTTGGCATATCTCACAAGACAAAGGAAAAGACCATTGCCGAACAAGTCAAGTATCAAAATTACATTGTCAGAATTTGCCTAAACACTAATTTAGGCAGAGAGCTAGCATTAAAGTGAAAATCAAGAAGGGTTTTCTTCCTGTTTTATTTTTTCTCCCCCTCTCACCAAAGCACGTTTGTTCATTTCACAATAAAAATTGATAGTACTATAAAGTAGAAATCAGTGAAAGTGAAGTAAAATCAGAATCTTAAGAAGTTACCATAGTCTTAATTTTTCTGCAACTGTGTTAGCCTTGTAAATGTAAGATAAAGCAGCATATTCCATATTTCCATTTTTAAAATAAGAACCTAATCCATATAATCCTTACTGATGATAAGTAGTAATTCTGCAAGTAGTACCAGAAAAATCAGTTGAACTAGTTTCAAAACTTGACATCATTTTATTAAAAAAAAAAAAAAAGGTAGAATGTGGTCTTCTATAGCAAAGTATGGATTTAGTGATCATATTTCTCTAATACACTGATGTTTAGACTTCTCTATGTAAGCGTCTCCATATAGAGAATGTACAGAAGGCAGGACTGCTTATTAACTGGTAGCTATTTTAGGTGTCATTTTTCCTACAATGTCTATAACTCAAAACTATCATCCTGGGCAAAAATTTTTTGCTTTAAGCCTTTAAAACGTTCATTTCAAATACAAGCAAAAAGCACTCACAGTAACATACACTGCTTTTGAGAGTTACAATGCACGACAGTTTACCAATAAGTTTCGTACAGTCAGTAGCGTGCTCTGAAGCAAGAGCTACAGGCACTCTAATCTTTAGCCATAAAGCACATGAGCCCTTGTTAGCTCCAAAATTACTTCCAAAGAGGTAGGTCACTCTTTACTAGAGACAGCAGAAACAACAGGTTAGCAAGATGATCAATACTCCAGGAAAAATAGCTTAGACTGAAGTTTATAAGACAACATTCAGTCCCCTACAAAGTTAAAAAAGTACCAATAAAAAGAGTATAATCTACTTACAAAATACTATTTACTCTTGCCAACCTATTATTTCACCAAGAAATAGAAATTATATTATAAACATCGTCAGGAAGAATAAATGCTAAAGATTTCAGAACCAATGTAATCCTCAGTTTTAAGGAAAGTAACATTCAAGAATATGTAGTGTGTGAACTAAAGCAATCCACTGAGTCAGAGGAACCTAGAACTACTGATTATTTAACCAGAGACTATTCTCAAAGCAGGACTCAGAGTTGAAGCTTCTGGGTGTTACAGGACTATATAGGCATTCTCCATATTTTTTCCAAAGCCTGCTTTTTAAAATAAGCATTACTTCATTCAGCAAAGCAGCAGCTCTGCTGTTATTCTGCAGCTTTGAAAGAACTCTATGAAATAGCGTACATGAAGTACAAGATGCAGTAGAGATCTGAAAATTTAAGCACTACACCTTCTCATGGTCTTGTGCAAATGCATCTTATTTAGATGTAACACTGGGAGCTACAGATTGAGCGCTTATGGCATGGTATTTCAAGCCAGGACTCCCAGGTTTCATTTAAGGCTGCTTTTGATTTGCTGTGGGATACTGAGTAAGTCACTTCCCATTATTTATTTATAAATTACATACAATTATCTAAAAGACCTAATTAGTTCATCTGGAAAGTGATCTGAAATACACAGATGAACTCAACTCCTTGTCATGTGTGCCAATAAAATATTTATTTCCCAACAATTAGATCTAATTGCATTTTTGATAGCTGCTGCCTTATCCCTAGAAATTCCAGCTCTCAAAGTCACAAATAAAAAGACTCATCAGGACACAATGTTAATGAAGTGGTATGAGAAACATTTATAGATATAGTTATTCTGAAGGCCTTTTTGCAGTCACTCAGCGTTTAGTCAAACTTTTTCCCAGTTTGGCTTACACTCAAATGGGAACTTAGAAATTTGTTTTTAAACTGTCTCCAGTCTCTATCATAGTCTATGTGTTTCCAGCATTGCTTTAGATTTGTCTGAAAAAAAATTGGCCCAAGAAACTAAATCTAATCTTAGATTTACCAAAATATTCTAGAAGGCTTTAGAAATCATCTTTTACTATATGCCCATGCATACTTTCTCAAAATATCTTTTAGGAAAGTATTTATATTTTTGTGCATTTGATTCAGTTAGTCTATGCTATCTGGCAGAGCTATTGTTCAATGTATAACATAATTTGAAAACAAACAAGAACAGACTGGGAAATACAAAATCTAGCATGAATCTGTACTCTGCTGACAGCATTCCTAACACATGAATCCTAAAGAACATTTCTTCTGACTAGATGAAATGAAAGGAAGCAACAGATTAGCCTTGAACTTATCTAAAGTTAAGACTGCCTTAAAATCACTTTGAATTTAGACCATAAGAAATCAGTCATTGGCTATGTTGCTTTTAAAAGAAGCCAAAATAAAAAGTCAAAAAACTTGGTAAGTCTCAAAAAAGTTACATTTATTTCTTCTACAAAGGATATAGCAATAATCTTTCATGAACAAGCACAGAAGATACCTGTATTCCTGACAAGGACAATCTCCAGTTACAGCTTTGGAACAGCAACACTCCCTTATACTATCCAAATTTTTACTTTGTCACTATCGTTTGCCACAGTGGAAACTCATTTTTCACCTGCAAATGACCCACGGGTCCTTTTTCTCTCAGGTCTGATAGGAAGAGGAGCAATTCATAACCATCAAGCTGAGCAGCCTGCACATTTTAGTGCTATTGCTTTCACTTTATAAATTCCTATAAACAAACATTTCCAATACAATAACAGAGGAGAGGGAAAAAGAGAAAAATGAAATATGAACTCATATGACACATACTAGAAGCATAGTTTTAAAAAACAATTAAAATGTAGGGTATGAAATGGTAAATAAAAGTGATATTCATGATTTGATTTGCAAAATACGTATTTTTTAACATTCGTAAAGCTTAGTTATAGACTTTCTATGTTATATTTTACATAATAAATAAAAGTTTACAATGTACTAAGACATTCTGGTAACAACACCATATTTAAAGCTGAGTTCTATTAAAAGTTTGGGGTTTTTTTAAACTTCCATTTCATTATTCAGAAACCATTCTTTTGAACTAACAACAAATCTGGAAATTTTTTCTTCTGAGAGTTTCCAGTAGAGAGGATTACTTCCAAAAGAAACAACTACAGGAAAATAAAATATTGCTCACATAGCTAGTTTTCATGACCAGCTCTAAAGTAAATTAGTATGGAAAAAAAACTAAAAAACTTTAAAAAAGACCATTTTTTTGAAGTCTTATCCTTATGTAGCAGATTTTGAGAATGAATAGGCAGGTTTTGAGGGTAAAGGTACATTAAATTACATTAAAAGTCACAGCGCAGTAATAGTACTTAACCAGACTTATCCAGACACTGTGACAAAGCTTACAAAACTTACTAGGACAGATCTATCGCATTTAGTTCTCTCTCCATTTGACAAAGCCAAACAAGTCTGAACCCACACTCACAGCTGCTCCATTCACCAGGCTTATAAGCAAAGCCAGCGCTATCATATTTAGGCTAAAATCTGTCAATTACATAGAAGAACCAAGTATAAGGGGGAAAAAAAAGGCAAGCTTTTTACTCAATGACATCTCAGAAGTTGTTGAAATCAGTGGTATGACGGTGGCAGCAGCGCACAGCAAGCACAGCATTAGAAGAGGAATTTGGAAAAGAGTAGTGTCTAATTTAGGACTGAAAGGAAAGCAGCAAAACAGGTTTATTAAAAAAACAACAAAAAAAGCAAGACCACCACTGAAAACGAACTCTGGCCAATTTAAACCAGGGTTTAAAGTAGGAAGTGTCTCTTAGGAGTCCACAGTTCATGCCTAGAATTCACATAGCATTATATTTGCTTTCTGCGTATCTGTAAGATATTTATAAGGTCCTTGGAAGAGACAAAGATTGACCTGGAGGCAAGGGTTGGGCTGGATGGACTGAAGTAAAACGAAGAATGAGAGCACAGAGACTGAAGCGCTACGGGGATTACGCATCCCACTCGAAGTTAAGAGCCAACCCAGAGGACAGATTTCAACACAACACAAATAGGAGAAGAGTCTTCTTACTACACCAAACCAAAACTACACCATTCAACCTAGTCTAGCATTCTGGATGCTAGAATGGCTGCAACTCTTAGCACAGTATGGCCCAAACCATCTCTTGCTTTGTGCACAGCTACTATACAAACAGTAACTTAATGGATTTGCAGCATTAGTCTCATTCTACCAAGCTGCATTCTGCATACACTTGGAATTAAAAAAATTAAAAATATTTTTAAAAATAAGTACAATCAGCCTATTGGCATGAATTACTTTTTTTTTAAAGTCAAATTATTTTCAAATAGATATGCATCATTTTAAAGAACACAAATTCACAGTAAGAAAGACTTTTATGCTTTTCACTTACAAGTTGCATCGTATGCGTTGCTATGTCTGAATCCCTACATGCAGTAAAAAAAAAAAAACAGAAAAATAACACAATAAGAAATATGAATGGGTTGTAAATGTTTCTGCATTATTTCCCTCATGCTAATAGCACTCTTTTTGCCTGAAGGCCATACACCAAGGAGCTTATCATTCTTCACAACTACAGAAGCAGAAAGCATATTCCTCTGGCCCGCATTTTTAATTATAAGCTCAACTGGGAACAAACCAATCGCATGATAATTACAAAAAAGAAAGGTTAAATATTTACACATACTTTTGCATTTTTTGTAAACTTAAAACTTTTTAAACAAGTTTCTCCTCCCTTTCTCACAGTACAGTGTAATTACTTTAAAAAATAAT
This sequence comes from Rhea pennata, assembly GCF_028389875.1. NCBI lineage: Eukaryota > Metazoa > Chordata > Aves > Rheiformes > Rheidae > Rhea > Rhea pennata. The sequence goes on along the minus strand of NC_084667.1, from coordinate 12,026,075 downwards.
CTTTTCTGCAATATGGATATATGGAAACCAATTGTGTGAAGATTGATGTGAAAACAGACAATTACAGTGTGTATCATCTGCCAAGCACTTCGCTGACATCTCTGGTATATTTTAGTTATTATTTCAGTAATTCACCATTAGCTACAGGTACAACAGGAAGAACTCTGCTCCAGCCAGCTGGCAGAGTTGGGACAGGTTGTGGGGGAGAAGCTATTGATTATTGCGTTTTCTAAGTGATTCTGCAACAGCTTAGTACTTCCACTGCGCTGTCAAGCTATCTAATAGGTATTACTGTTGCTGAAAAATTCTCAGATCAGGAAGATCTTGTACGACAGCGGACCCTTGTCTGCTCCTTCACTCACCATCACATCTCCACAGTGTAACACAGAGTGGCAAAAACAGCCTGATTCCTCACAGCTGCTAAAATAATTCCGCAGAGCAAATGTAAGCTTGTTCAACTGAGCCCTCCGACTGCTTTGAAGCAACTCAGTGAAGACCAAGGAAGCACAGGAGGAGCTGAAAGCCACCACCGCACACAGCCCCAGTAAGCTGAGCTGAGTGCTGCTCAGCTGTAGGAAAACGCTTGTTAAGGCTGCAGGAGCAAGGTGAACCCATGACAAATTATCTAAAAGCGCAGAGAACTAACGCTATGTCAGAATTCAACGCTACAGCACCACATTCCTGAAGTTTCTTCGGTATTTATGGAATATTGACATAAAATTAATGCACAAGTAGGAAACAAATATAGGAACAACTAGATGGAGTGTTCTCAAAAGAGCAAGTCTCATCTGCTATCACAGCAACAATAAAATACAGTTCTTCCCTCAGGATGACGAAAGCCCATTAACAAACTGTTCGAGTTTCTTGACCTCTTTACTCTCCTGCAGTTTATTCCCCCCTACGCTGATATCTGGTTACATACCTAATTATAATTTCCCCAGTAAGTATAAATCACTTAAATTTAGCTGTTATTTTTTGTACTAAAATAGCACTTCGGTTTGCACTTCACCGCTCCTGCCCAGGTCAGCCCCTCCACTACTATCCCTTCCTACCTTTAACTTGGCACAGCAAACAAGCAGCAGTCTTTCAGTGTCTTCTGATGAGAGGCTCCCCGTGCTCCTGACAACAGTTGTAGCTCTTTAAAGTTCTTCCTGCTTAATAACTTTTTTTTTAAACACTGGTGATTTTCCACAGAATTCCAGATAAAGTCTCAATGGTGCCTTATAGGGTGGCATTAATACTTCCTTTAATCTATCAGCAGTATCTCTTCTAAAATCACATTTTCCTTTTTCACACTGGTATCTCAGTCCTCTCCAAGAGACTAACTCTCACAGCATTATTTTCCCTGCTTCTAACTGATGAACTATCATCACTTTATAAAACGAACTTTTGTTAATAGTATCTAAGCACACGACTTTGCACTTATTACTATTCTGTTAAACCATATTTTTTATTAAGTCAGTCTTCAAGGGCATCTGATTGTTCTTTTAGCACATTTCAATTTTCCTCTGTATTTATGTCAGACGACACAAAACGAAGAACTTCCACACTACTCAAATTCTCAGGCACTCCAAGCCCAATGTGTACAGAATTCCATTTTTATGACATATCTAAAATTTCTTCATTTTATTTTGCAGTAGGTAAGAAGGTGGATTTTGTTCGATATTTATAAGAAAATCATCAGAAAGATATCTAGCATAATTTTCCATGGAATTTTTTTAAAATCTATACTTTCAGAGTATAAAGCCCAAGACAAGCTTGAAAAATGTCTGGTATTTTTACCTTTCTTAGATTTAAAAAGGCAAGGCTCCTAATTGTTAGGTTCCCCTTCCTACAAGTATTTATTCAGTACTTATCTTGAAGCATGTGAGTAGTACAGGAATTAAAACACCTGCAGAAGTGATTGCTGGATCTAAAGCCTAAAGCAGAGAACTGGGATTTAAGATTCCTGGGGTTTTACTCCTGGCCCATATTAAGAACTCCCTATGAGATTTTTTGCACTGGATTTGGCTGTATTTCTCCCATCTGTAAATGAGGAATAAAATGAACTTATAACAGAAAGGCATTTTAAAGCTTAATTAGATGTTATTAAAGTGCTTTGAAATCTTCAGATGAAAAGTGCTATAGAAGAGTGTAGTAGTAGTAGTATTGTTATTTTCCTTCTCTAGCAGATTTTTACTAGTATTTTTTTACCATCATGCCCTGTATATACTATAGATCTGTCACAGCAAAAAACATATATAGCTACAGCTCTTGCTTAAGAAAGGCTGCCAGTGCAGACATAGGCTTCACTGTTACGGACATTTTTTAAAACACTGCTATTAACAGATGAGCTAACCCAGAGCAACATACAACACGCTTAGTTTCTCACAGAATAGGTGAGGTTGGAAGGGACCTCTGGACATCATCTAGTCCAACCTCCCACTCAAGCAGGGTCACCTAAAGCACACTGCACACCATCCTATCCAGACAGCTTTTGAATAAGGATGGAGACTCTATAACCTCTCCAGGAACCTGCTCCACTGCTCTGTCACCCTCACACTAGAAATATATAAATATATATATGTTTTCTTATGTTCAGATGGGATTTCCTGTGTTTCAGTGCCTCTCATTCTGTCACTGGGTACAGCTAAAAAGAACCTAGCTCCATTCTCTCTATATCTTCCTTTCAGGTATTTATATACATTGATAAAATATCTTGAGCTAAACAAAATCCTCCAGGCTAAATAGTTCTAGCTCTCTCAGCCTCTCCTCCTATGAGAGATGTGCCTGTCCCTTCATCATCTTTGTGGTGCTTCCCTGGACTTACTCCAGTATATCCATGTTTTTCTTGTACTGGGGAGCCCAGAACTGGACGTAGTGCTCCAGATGTGGTGCTGAACAGAGGGAAAGAATCACCTCCCTCAACCTGCTGGCAAACACTTTTCCTAATGGAGCCCAGGATACTGTTGACCTTCTTTGCCACAAGGGTGCACTGCTGGCCCATGGTCAACTTGTTGGTGCCCACGAGGACACCTCTGCAGAGCTGCTTTCCAGTAGGTTCTCCCCCCCCCCCCCAGCACGTACTGATGCATGGGGTTATTCCTCCCCAGGTGCACAGCTTCGAACTTCTTTTTATTGAACTTCATGAGGTTCCTCTCTGTCTGTTTCTCCAGCCTGTCAAAGTCCCCCTGAATGGCATCTCAACCCTTCGGTATATCTTGTGCACACTGCTAAGCCATGGTATTCAGAATGCTTTGGGAAGACTTGCAGGTATAAAGAGATTAAATTCACTGCTCAGATTATAATTCACAAAACAATCATTCAGGAGGAGGCTGTATGCATTTCAAAGTGTTATCCACTGGCTGACCTACTCAAGTACACTCACGGACACCACAGAAAATTCATTTCAGGCTTTTGGTCATGAGAATCATGTCAAAATACGAGTCATTTTCCAAAGCTCATGTCCCCATCAGTATGGGTGTGATTAAACATTTACAGAACACTACCTGCCACTCAGGGTGGATCTGCGATATCAGCCAGTCATTCTTCTCATTCACAGAGATTAAAGTACTGCTGCAGATTGAGAACTTAGCTTTTCTCACAGTAACAAACATAATCAAAATACTAGAGCAGTTAATCCTGGGAAGGCCTTCTGACCACATTCCTTGACATGTTTGATAAATACAGAAACAGTGAAAACATTCTGACTTGTTGAACTCTATCTTTTTAATACATTTATTGGCCTCAGCATGCACAGACTGCTGACTTGGCATGCCCAGAGGACCTTTGCTTACCTTTCTCAGCAGACATGTTGATAAGCCCGAGTTTCCCCCAGAGCAGAACAAAGTCTTGCTTCTTAAAATGTTTACTCAAATTTACGAAGTCATGCTCTCTCATGAAAATGGATATGTCAGGGCAAGAGCAGAATCTGCACAGGCACGCGTATACAACCACAGAAGATAAGAGAAATCAAACTAGAATCTGAACTCTCATTCTCCAAAACAAGTCAAGACTAAAACGTTGTGTTTCGCAACACTAACGTCAAAGGTACATCACCTACCTATAAGCTGATGAAAAATATTAGGTTAACAGGAAGGAGGCAACTGTATTAAATTTAGCTCAATGTTACCACTTTTACTCATTTATGTGTTTCACTAGCCACAGGTTCATATGACACTACGGTAAACAAAACATGCGGTCAACAGCTTATAATGTTACATATACGCTGCTTTTAAATATATCTATATATTTACTCACTTTCAGAATACCATAGTATGCATGAGCTCTTCAGTATCATTTTACCTTGCCACACCTAATTTACCTTTTACACGCAGCACAAGAAAATAGATTGCTTCAGCAACAGGAATAAGAGATAGTACTAGAAAAGATGAGGGAGAGAAAATTCTAAATACTGCTGACTACCAATATTTCGAAAAGAACATATGTGAATGGAAGTTCTGCAAACTAACCTGTTTTTCACAGGACAGGTCAAGATGGTTGGTTGTATCAGCCTACATTTCAGCTATCTTATTTGAAAAAGACTATACTTTTGTCATTCATAGATTGTGTGCTTTTAAGAGGTACGTGACACAATTACAGCTCTTCAAAATAGAAAGTTGTTTCTGTAAAACACAATCATTCTAGTTAAAGGATAACAGGCAATTTTGTCACTTCTCCAGTCAGTGAAGTCTGAAAAATAAATTCAGTTTATTACAAACACAGTTGTATAAACAATTTTTTATTCTCATTTATGTATTGAAAAAAAACTTTATAATCCATTCTGCACATTACCCTGGAATCTACACTTCTCTCAATTACCAGAATTCAAATTGTAAATATAGGTTATAATATTATGTTATGTTGCAAATTATAAATATATCCAATTTTGTCCTTACGCTAGGAGAAAGGGGAGCATTTGAAAACAATCTTTACTTTAGCCAGCTCCTCAAAATAACCAAAATTTATCCTAACATTCAGCCTTGCTTTCTCAAAAGGTATATAAATTATTACCATAAAATTTAAATTTACTTTAGCAGCTTTCGATTAAAAAAAGGAAAAATACAAAACAAAGAGGTTATAACCTTTAGCATTAGCACAGATATGCCAACTATTAACTATATAATACTGACATATTTTTATATAAAAACTGTATTTTGTATAAAGAGATATATTCCCAACATGGACATCAAAGATAAGCATTTTTTCAAATGCTCCACACTATTCTTGCACAATATTTGTTTCTAAATATAAAATTTTCAGGAATAAAGGAAAAGTACAGAACTACAAATATGTATGATTAAGCATAACAGAAGAAGCAAATCAAAATTAAAACTTAGAGATTATTCTTTGTATTTAAAATTCAGGATGCTCTTTGAAACAGGCATAACAAATACAAACTTCAGAAACTCAGCCTATAACTATTCCTATGGCAACCATTTATATAACATTATATCACCAGAATAGAATGTTTTCTGAAAGAATGATGTAATGAGAATGTCTTATTTTCATCTAAATATTTTATAAGAAAAATAAAAATATAAAATATCTAAATAAGTATTTCTTAAGATCATCCTTTCCCTATGAAAAGGCACATAGAATAAAAAGCTGAGACATTCATACATTCAAATATGAATGAAGTCAAACTCTATGCCAGGATGATAAAGTTCAAAGCAGGTAAGAAGAAGCATAAACAAAACTTAACTTTTCTGTTTTCAGTCTATTGCTCACTCTCATTAGCTTTCTGCAATTATGAGCGAAAGTAGAGAGAGAACTTTTAGTTCTCTCCCTTTCAGAATATTGTTTTACTGCAGTAACACAATTTATACTGCAAATATATTAGGGACACAATCTCTGATGGTGTCTTAGTAATGACTGTAGTAACAATGTTATAAAGTGTCACAACTGCTAAAACCTATTTCACATCCTGGCAGGACGGACTGCCTATTTCAAAGGATGGAAACTAGGTCTGCTCTTCTGTTTTACTGCTGTAGTTTGCACTATTTATGAAAAAATTGCTAAATTTCATTAAAAGCAAAGAACTGTGAGCAAATGAAGATTAGCTTTATATTACTCCTGTGTCTTCCTGATATATTTTTGTATTTATTTACTCTATACTTCTACCACTTATGACATATCAGATCCAATGCTAGGATTACATAAACAAGATCATGTAAAGTTTTCACATAAATGTTATTTTCAGTAAGAGATAATTTAGTTGCCTGACATCTCTGGAAATAAATTTCTACATACAAAGGATCTGATAGACCAGGGACAATTTTAATTAAAGCTATCCAACATTGCCCTCCCTCTTCATCCCCAGTCTGCCTGAGAAGACTACCTTTGCAGTGTAGAAGTAACAAAAAAAAGCATGGATTACATCATACACTTTCATCTGTTTTCTAGTCTCCAGAAGCTATCAATAGAGGTCACAATAAAGTGTGGTATAAACTTGACAGACATCCACATGCCATAAAGAAACATAGAGATAAGAGTACCTGCTGCAAAGAAGAAAAAGAACACGGTTGGCACAGATTACAAAACAATCAATGTTGTATTTACATAATTTTGCATCTTTGCCGATACAGATTTTAGGACAGCTTAAGTAACTACCAAAACATATACAGCATGAGAAAGCAAGCCACATATTACAAATAAATCCAGGAGAGCAACTATCTGATTGCAAGTAGCTGATAAAAGCACTAGCTGTCTACAAATGGGGGAAAAAGTAAAAGAAAGGCAGACATTGTGAAGCTTGTCCAATGGCAATAAATAAATCCGACAGTTCAATTTGGAAAAATTTCAAGCAGCAATTTCCACTACATAGACTGCACAGGGACAAGCAGAATCAGGGTAAATAGAAGATTTGCCCTGTAGCTGGTAATAGATGGTGTAACGTAAGTGTAATGCATTGCACACTGCTGGTGAGAAAAGAGTGTGAAAGCTTAGAATTAACAATGGAAAACTTAGTTACTATTACAATCCTAAGTAGTATATTCTAAATATGAAACCATATTCTAATGAATCTGATTATATTAGTAACTTGAATATTAATGAAACAATACATGAACAAGTATTCAGCAATGCACATGATACGCTTAGAAAAGTATTCACATGCCAACAGCGGGATATAAGGAAACACAAATACAAACAAAAACCCCAGGGAACAGAATATACACAGCAAAACAGCATAATTAACTATGTATAAACATGGAGGGAATGAAGAGGCAAAGCTTAGAAAGCCAAACAAAATAATGAAAAGGCAAACCAAGGGGCATACCCCACAATGTAAAACCTATACAAATACAGAAACATCTGGAATTCAGGCAAAGATATAGGCGCTATAAAACACAAAATATTTTAAATGTATACTACAAAAAGCAGAAGAAACATTATCAATGCAGATGTACATATTCCATTCACCAAAGGGAAAGGAGAAACTCTCTTCATGAATACACTGAAAGATGATACACTTAAACCATTAGTACAAAGTATTCTGGAATGGTCTACAGGCAAACACAAAATAAGCACACATCTCAGTGAACAAGAGAAACAAAAACAGTACAGTGTAAGGAAAATAAAGCAAGGATGAGAACAAAAACTTCCAGACCATTTTGGGGCTACGCTATACAGGCAGCACAACAGATCAAAAACTTTTGCTGACAGCAAAGCGAAAGCCCTGGTCAATCAATTTACACATACTGCAATCCTCCCCACAAGCAGGCAGACGCAGCCTGGTACTGAACGATTCACTGCCTTCTGTCAGATGTGTTTCTTGAGGATGGAGACAAGGTATCCACAGGAGGACAGGCTCCCTCCATGGTCTTCCTAAAATATGCCAGACCATTTGTAAGAACTGAGGAAAATCAAAGACACAGGGGGTGGAAGGGGCCTGCAGTAGTATAAATCTCCACATTATGTTCTCTCAGAATTTTGCCTGCAACTTCAGAGCCAACTGCACAAGTGAAACATCTCACCGTAGAGCAACCTGTGGAAGGATGAAGGAGGAGCATGGAGCACATACAAAAAATGCTGATAGACAAAGGCTGTACTGCCGTGAAGGGTGCTCACGTTCACCCATTAACGGAGGCCATAGTTTCCATACACGCTTCAAATAGGGTATCAAAAGCTGTGCTGATGTAAACTTATGAGACTGAACTGCAATCTGAAACGCTTGCTAGAAGAGCTCTTAGAATGGCAGAAAAAGCATATGCATAAATCAAAAAATACACTTGAGGCTCTAAATGCCACAGTAATTCTTTCTTCCTTAATTTCCTCTATGATTGTAACTTAAAGGGTAAAATAGGTCCCTAAGCACCACCACACCTGTCAGGAGTACATCTGCCAAAGTCAAAACCACACAGTTTGGTGGATGGCATAGAGTACAACTATATGATCTGCGTTTATATCACAAATATTGGTTGGTCTGGAAAGAGCGCCAGTTCAAAAGATACTATGTTGTATTTTATTGTAAGGTTACAGTGGCTTCATGACTGCCAGCAGAACTACAATAAAGAAGTAAAATGTTGGAAAGCACTCATGAATGGTATATTAAAATGATTAAGTAAAATCTAAAGAAATGCTGTTCTGACCAAAAAAGTAATATACCAAGTGAAAACAGTCATACCAGTAGGAAGACCAGAGCAGCACATGGACAAATTACAATTCTGTGAAGGTAAAGTTAGAACTGAGTACCAATTGATCACAAATTTATTTTCACAGCTCTCCAGATCTAGCGTTTTAAAATAATACGATCACTTTGTCTGATCAGAAATAGGTTTTAAATGTATCGCATAATCTCACAGGACAACAAATTAATGAGTCAGTCACCAATAACAGAAAAGAGATCTTCTATCGAGGGACTAACAAAAGTTCTATCTCTTTCAATTTAGAATCTTATGCAATGTGAAATTTTTCAATGCCATGACTCCCTAAAATAACAAAAAAAATCAAAAGATCCACAGATCACATCTTAATTGCCCAATCCTGTTACCCAAAGGATCTTAATAAATAATACACCCAGTAATTGAAATTCAGTAAACAAAGCAATTGTAGTTCCCTTTTGTAACTCGATAACCTGAGAATCAGTTATATTTTAAGACCACAAAGAAGTAGAACAAACATGTACAAGGAAGAAAAATACACAACTTCAGCATCCGTGGTGATCCAGAACATCGCATTTTTCTTTCTTCTTTGAGAAAAACCTGATCTTCCATTGGTTGAGAGCACACTTCTCAACTAGAACAGCAAAGAGGCAGGGGAGCGAGGCCAAGGTATGAGGAAAACGGGAAGAAAACAGAAAAGTGCTTTGATAAGTGACCTCACGGTAAATGAATGGCTAAGAAAAAGCAATAGAGTAGATGAATTGCAGATTACTCCACAAAACAGAGTCAGAGCCACAGGATGAGAATGAACTGTTTAAGCAGCTACTTAAGACTGCTGGACAGAAGGCAGCACTTCCCAGCACCTGCAGTCTCAGGCGGCCTCCACTCCAAGTCGCTAGCACTTCTACGGTGGTTAAATGTGTGAATCGATTTATCCCAGTAATACTACTCTACGCACTCATAGGGAAGGAAGAACAAGAATATAGACTGTGTACGATTCCACATCCTGTGACACTGATTGGTTTTATTGTAAAGTCTATTTATACAGCTCATTATGAAATCCTAGTACACTTTGATCACTGCCATAGCAGCTGCGCTACTTGCTACTGCTACTTGCAGTACTTAACTGCATCCTTGATTAGTGAGTGGTGTATAAATGTGAAACAAGTACAGGAAAACTAAACAAAAGTAATGATTTCCTCTGATTTCTATAAGGAGGAGGACCACCACATTACAGTTAACCTGCCAACACAAGACCAGTTAGTCTCCAACCTGTAGCATCTGGGAGTAGCCAGATTCCAGATGGCCCTAAAAAGCTGTTTTTGTACAGCTTTCCTCTCATTGGTATCAATCTGAAAAATGAAAACAAGCTCTTTGGGCAGCTCCATGACAGAAGACACCTCTGAAAACAGCAAATTTCCAGTCATTCAGCATTTGCATGATGTGCTCCCACCATTCAGCGTACGACCCTGTTTCAGCTCTATCAGTGCATCATTATTATTGAAACTTGAATCTACTTTCTCTAGACCAAAATGTACACACAGAGTCTGCACGCTACTGGTATCTCCCCAGGCTGAAGAGCTGGGCCTCTACAGCCTGGGGAAAGAGAAGACTGAGGGGGGATCTTATCAATGTGTACAAGTACCTGAAGGGAGGGTGTCAAGGGAACAGGGACAAACTCTTTTCAGTTGTCCCATGTGACAGGACAAGAGGCAACGGGCAGAAATGGAAGCACAGGCAGTTCTGCCTGACTGTGAGGGGGAATTTCTTCCCTGTGAGAGTGACAGAGCACTGGACCAGGTTGCCCACAGAGGTTGTGGAGTCTCCTTCTGTGGAGATCTTCAAGGCCCGCCTGGACGCAACCCTGTCTGCCATGCTCTAGGTGGCCCTGCTGAGCAGGGAGGTTGGACTAATGATCTCCAGAGGTCCCTTCCAACCTTACCGATTCTATGACTATGATCTCAAGATAATAAAGTGAGGATTCAAGTCATTGTTCTGAGCTGAATCCACAACTTATGATGCTAAGCAGAATAGGCACACGTCCCATTCAAAATATTTTTATTTGCAGACTTCACAAGTTCTAGATAAGGCTCAGGATGGGCAGGATTGTTGTTCTCTATTATATGGCAAAACACATCACAGAACAATTCAGTGCTACAGATTTGAGTTATTCTCCCAGAAATCCTATTGCCAAACCTAAAGTAAGCACATTAGCCAAGTTGGCCTTGGCTAATACAGATAGCAATATACACAGTGAAGGACAGATCAGGATGAATTTAGGATAGATCATAAGATGCAGACAAATTTATTCATAAATTTAGCATTACAGCATTTAAGTGTTATGTCTGTCTAGATGCATCCACATAGTTTAATAGAAGTGCTAACTCTACTTACAAGCCTGATCCTGACAGTAACAGCTACTGCAAAATACACTAACTTACACTTGACACAACTGCAGGCTGTCAAACGAGGAAACAGTCCTAAACACTTTCTTTTGGATACAATTCATTAGAATTATATGGGCAAAATTTTCAGAAAGGGGGACACAAACTTTTCAATCCTTATTTTGAAACCTAAGCCAGATGCCAGAATTACAGGACTGTTTCGTGTCAACACTTCAATTTAGGAAAATAAGGTTTAAGCAGAAACACTTAGTAGGACCCTATATGGGGAGGTACATATGGGGTTGTTACCCCCTTCACTATTTCATACTTCCCATTATAAGATGCATTTTCAATCCCTTAAAGTATCCCTAAACTTTAACTATTCTGGTTTATTTTTCCAAAATCCAGCTTAAAAGGCGGTATAGAACAACTCATAACACATACCAAAAGGGAAAAATTAAGGTTGCACAGAAGTGCTAAACCTCCCATTCTCTAAGTCTTCACTGCCTGTCATACGATGCTCAGTAATGCTTTGACATTTTTAAACACAATTTTGAATCTGCTTGCAGTTGGGTTCTTCTAAGACTATGAAGCATTATTCCATTATTCTGTTTCATTTGAACACATGGTGGAGGTATGAAGAGTGGTCTTTCATGTGAAAGGTTCCGTGAACAATGACGGAAGACAGCTGTAACTTGGGGTATGGTGGAAGTGCTGCTGTTGTGTTTAAGTAAACCTGTGTTCTGTAACACTTCTTTCCAGTGACAATAAAGTCCTTTCAGACTTCTTCTCATACTTTATCTATGGTGATCACTATATTTGATCTGTTAATCAACAAATGATTTGTACCAGTCAGACTGTTCTCCTAAATGATCTTTCTTAAAAAAAACCTCTTCAGTTATTTAATGTTATTATCTTAGAACAAAAAAAAAAAAAGATACATATACATCTGCAGCAGCAAGATGTTAGCCAAGAACATAAGCAAAAATGGAAATAACTTGTTTCTGATGAAGCACATTTGTTTCAACTGTAATACTGGAATGCATTCCTTTTCTGAAGCATCCAAACAATAGAAATTCCACCTGTAATTTACATTAAGAATGTTCATGGAACTACATTTGTTTCACATTTCACTCAAAATTGTATTACCTTGGCAACAAAATAGCCTTGTTCTTTATATGTATGGACATAATTATTTTAATTAATACCAAATAGTTCATTAGATGAACTATTCATTAGTTCATACTTAAGAGTATGGATTTTTTTTTTAATCTCTGCATGTTTAATTACACCTTGACATTAAAAATTTCAGCCTGTAAAGATATTTGTTTCTATTCCTACCAGTGTACTTCTAAAACAGATTGCACCTGCAGGCTGGTTTGTGAGTCCACAGCAGGAATGCAGGAGCTGAACCAGTCACTTACCAGCACACATGCTATAGCAGATTACCAAGCTCCTAAAAGCAGTTCAAGAGTGCGTATGTATGTGGGCTTGATCCAAAAAATGAATAATGACAGATGAGCATGGACCTTTATGTATGATCAGAAAAGTTGATCTTATTTCAAACATGACAAATTTGACACCAATCAATCCATACAGCATTGTTCTCACCACTGACAGGGGTTTCAAACCTTCTGACATTCTGGACTATTTCATTAACGTTGGGTCTGCCACTGACTCACTTAGAGATCTTGGAAGTAGTCATTTATCCTCTTCATGCTTTAGTTACCCCGCATAAGATTATTTCTATCAAAAGGATTTTTAGAGGAATGTTTGCCATGTACTTTAAGACTCTAAAATAAACTATCCTAGGCTTTCAGTATGTTTCAAGTATTCCTTGACAAGGTCAGGATTCATATGGTCTTCCTGTCCAAATAAGCTGCAAATATCATTATCCCAAAATTCACCAAATACTGTAACAAACAAAAACTAGGTCACGATGTCCTGTAACTTCCACTACCTTGTGATGCCTCTCAGCAGATAACACAACATACTTTGCTATGGCCATGTGGAGAACTGAATGCCTGCTTTAAAAGAATACAGTCTTCAAGAGCTAAGAGCCTCTCCAGGTGTCTGCACAGATGCATGTGTTTGTTTACTGAGGTTCAAGACAACCCACACTGACTGATAAAACACTGAGCATTTTGAACTCCCAGCGTCAACACGTTGCAAGAAACTCTGTATTATTCTTGGCAAGAAACTGTGGAAAATGGCAAGAAACGGTCAGGATACCTCCATATGTCAGTGACCTGGAATTTTTCACAGAACAGTTTTCCTTGTAAATTTGTCTGCACCTAGTTTAATCAACAGAATTTGCAGCTGTTAACAGTTGTGCCTCTATATGCTACCCCATATAAATACATTTCTTAATCAAGACAGAAGCTGGATTAGAGTCCAATTGTTTTAACTGGACTTGGTACAAAAAAATGCATAAATAATGAAGTTTAGCATCAAATGAAGTACAATCCAGTGCAGGTTGCAGGAAAACTGCCTTCCTCTGGCTTCAAGCTGTGCAAGTACAAGGACACACTGAGAGGGTCTTCCTCGGCTTTGCTCACATACACAGCTGCAGCTTAGGCTTCCTAATCTCAGGAGAAATCCCTTCCCCTCATTTAGGGCCAGCTGATTGAGGGTTGGGAGGCAGAGGGGTTGAGCACAGTTAAGAGACTTACAACAGAACTTGAAGTAATTACCATAACCTTACTGGAATACACTGTGAAGTACAAAACATCCTTAGAAAGGACGTTATTTGAGCAAATTAGCTTTCGACTGTTCATGAGGCTTCATTTTCTCTTACTCACATTTCTCATTTCCTGTAATCTCCCTCTACCCCCCTTCTAAAAAAGGGAGGAAAGTAGAACTTGCCTGTAAAAATTACTTCACTTTCTAGGAAGGTACTTTTGCTTGAGGACTGTTTCATTTGTCCAGTTGATTCTACTTGGTCTGCTCCAATTAATTAAAATAGGGGGATGCTTGTTTTATTTTTCAGAGATTTGATTTCTTTTCGTGTTTTTTTTTGTATTCATTCATTATTTCCCATCAACTAAAAAGATGCTGGTGCAAAAATACTGAAATTTGAAATTTAGCAGTCTGGCATTAGAAACAGAAACTTACAGGATTTACAGGGAAAAATGCTTTCAAGGCTTTTTTTCTTCAGATTTGTGAATAAACCCATACTAAAGGGCATTGTTTGATTAGCATGAACTTTTAAATTTTTTTAAAGGGAATTTAAAAGGTTTCTGATTGATGCAGGCATCATGAAGCTCTCTGCTGGTACTAAGCATCTTACTGAAACTGACCCTGAGTATTACTCAAAGGCTGTAAAAGCACAGGATATTCTTAGGAACAAGAATCTCCAACATTATGGAAAAATTTGTATTAAACAGTTTACTTTTTACTAACAATGCATATTTCAGCAGCACAAAGAAGCCCAAGAAAATCTTAGACCTACTGTTTTCTTCATCAGTGCCCGGCAAAGTAAAAGCAACCATCCTTCCAGCTATCTCCAATGTTGACTTTAAGTAGACAGAAGAGCCAAAGGAGGGGGTAATGCCAGAGGTGGAATGACACCTCTGAAGTGTCAGGTCATCTACTATATCCTCTAACATCAGAGCAGACCAGTGGCCTGATGCATTACATGTGCACTCTCAATAATTACTCACATTTAAATAAGTACTATTAGTTGAACAACGGAAGTAACTTTTGTTTAATACTTTGAGAGTTTATTTACAGTTGTCCCTGTAAAATACACTAGAGGGATGTGAATTATCGGGAGCCCTGCAGTATATTCTTGTAGATCATTTTCACTTTTGGCCTAGTTCAATGGTGCAGCCTTTTCAAATATGCTTTCCTGTCTTTAGCTTCCTCCTCCCACTTCTCCCCATGGTGTATGCCCATAGCTCCTCCTTACACCCCAAACAGTTTTCTCAGTCCCTATTAAATGTGCATTGCTAGAGTTCATACTCTCCCTATTTTATGTTTGTTTCAGTTTTCCCAAAGCATTTGTCAGCTCCTTGAGAAAGGTGCTCCTGTAAGAAGCACTCATACTCTCATACTCTGCACCACCAGGAGACAAACCTTTGCTCCAGAACAGCATATTTATGACACTCATTAAATGAAGTTTCCCAATTTCTTACAAGAGCAAGAACAACCTTAACTTCTTAGCAGGGTGCAAGCTTCTTGAAACTTGGCAGACAGTCAATCATTATGAACATTAAAAGACACATGATCTCAAGACACTTCCTGAGGAATACACAGCACTCGCTCTCTCTCACATACGCCCTCTCTCTCCTTCCATATATTTAAGGCCAGGAGCCTTAGAACGAAGAGCTCTTCTGTACTTCTATTTCTGTGAATCCTTAAAAATTCCAAGTTTCATGAAAAACACGTACAAAGCTGTTGCTGTCAGACAGCTGCAAGGACACTTTCTTTGAACCTGCTGTACTCTTTCCATATTATGAGCTGATTTGGTTGTATGAGACTGGTTACTTGTCACACCACATCACTGCAGTGTTATGTCAGCCATTGTTTTATTTTTTTTTATATATACACACACACACACACACACACACATATATATATATATATATAAAGAAGAAAAAGTACATGTCCCAGCAAGATTTCTGATGTGGCCCTCCTATCATATGTGGCAGGCCGGTTTACAAACCCAATTTGACTAGGATAATCAGAAGGAAACAACTACATCACAATTTTCTACGGAAAGCAGATCACTGTGAAAGATTGAGTGGCAGAATTTATACAGGTCCCCAAAACATCAAAGAGATTCATTGCTGACACAGGAACAAGGTAGCTATGTTCAGTAAAACAACAACATCTGGTAGGACATAAAGGAAATCTGGAGCAGAGGGTCTTGTGAGGTATTCTGTATGTTAAAATACTCTTGACACACATCCAAATTTTGAATGAATTCCGAGTCTAGATGCATGTTTAGTCTGGCTATGATACAACATTTTTCTATTGTCTAACTATTCAACTATTATCAACATTTTACCTTTCCAAGTTAATTTTAGGATTTAGCATGAAAATATTAATTTCTTCTTTTATTTATTGTGAATAAGCTATAAGGATAAACAAGGCTCTGTATATATAGCCAGGCTGCAGGTTGGCTTGTTTCTTTCCAAATAATAAAAATAATAAAAAAAATCATTACTTCAAACATTCTTCCGCTCAGTCCAGCTAGCAGAGTTTTTGCTTTACATTTTCTGTTGGCAGGTACAGGACTTAGACAGGGACACATACCCATTAATTTTCTGCAAATATAGAATTTGATACTAGAGAATCTGAAACGGCCAGATTATGCTTCAAAAGGGGGAGGGAATGAAGTGAAAGAGCAAAGAAACCAAAAACAAAGAATCATCTCACAATGTCAAAACACACATTAAATGTAGATGAGGCCTGGAAGTTTTTAGGGGTTTAAACATGCAAGTACAAAAAAGTATTAACATGAATGGTTCCAAGATCTCCTATGCATCAAAAAGAGAGCCTTTTTTTTTTTTTTTTTTTTAATCATCTATGTGTACAGGAAGTAAGCATTATATTACTGCTCATCCCTGGATCACTCTCCTTCACATTTTTTGGACCAGAAATTAGATACCTTCAATCACTTTGCTTTGGCATGTGCATCATTATTTGTAACAGACTATCTTACTCAGACTATCTTTCAGGTGGCCCATGAAACTGTACATTCAAACTGGATAGTTTAGCTTTGGAGTCCTTGGATCTTAAGACCTTCTTAATCATTTTAATTCCTGCTAGCATTTTCCCTCAGAGCTTTTCATGCATGCAACACTCTTGCATGCATGCAATACTAATGCAGAAGTCCAAAAGACGGAATTTTTTCCCACACACGTTCCATCTTCTTCACTTAAGTTTTCAAAAAGCATTACAAAAGCCTCTTTCAGGATCAGGGTTTTTTTATTATTTTTGCTCACAAATTTCTGTTCTTTTTTAAAACTGAAGCTGAACAAGTATTTTTGTAGCATATTAAAATATTCATGTATTACCATAACCTACATTTTCATGTTATTTTCATGTACAGCCTGAGCAAATGCTGTAGACCATAATAATTTAATGTTACTTTTTTTTTTTTTTTTTTTTAAGTCAGCTCTTTGTTATTCAACATATTCAGCCTTCAATTGTCCAGCCTTTAATGATTTCACACATTGGCTGTACAAGTTCTCCCTTTGAGCTTTATCTTCCTCAGGCTTACTGACACTTCCATAGTTTTTTGTTTCATAACAGATGTAAGATATACTCCAATATAAGAAACAAAGTTCTAATCTAAACTCTTACAAATGCTTTCAAAACAAATTATGGCCACATACACGTCTCAGATAATGAAAACTTCAAAACCAGGGAAAGGGGAGAAATAAAACTGGAAAAGCCATCAAGTTCATTTACTTGCAGAAGAACAGCTAGGATGCTTTGGGGGCTTTACAGCGTACACATATCTACACCAATGCTTCAAGTCTTCAAAGCATACAGATTCTCCTTGAAGCTAAGTCTAAACCCACAGTAAGAGTTTGGCTATCATCAGAATTATAACTAAATCTAGTAATCTCCAGTTCAGATTTTGCAAGATGGCATGTTTCTAACTAGGATAACAGAAAAAGTGAAAAGCAGTGAAGACATGCTTTTATCTCTAAAATCAGCAAAAAAACATTAGAAGTCTCATGGCCTTTCCCAATCAGGAAGTCAGCAACTCAAACACCACCAATTCCAGTAATGTAACACCCACAAGAGTAGCTGCATTCTACATTTTGCCCATTTTTGGTTGACACAACTCTTAACAGGAGGAACAAACTTTGATATCAAATGGTTGGAAGCAGCTATGCCAAAAGCCTGGTCAAAGCAAGGTCAAAAACAAAACCTCAGTTGGCTTGAATAGATATGTGGCACAAGCCACAGAAATCTCAAGTCCTCCTATGATGCAACAAAAACTCACCCTCAAGAACAGGTGGAAGGAAAACCAAGGAACAAACAATCACCAGCGCAAATCAAAAGAAATAAGGAACACAAACACTGCCTAGGTGAGAAAAGTCTCCAAGCTCAAACTGTTGATGAACAGGTTTACTCAAAACCGGACAACCTAAAGAATTTATAAATTTACAAAGAGCAGCAAGACAGTTACTAGCACACTAATAATATGCCAGGAAAGGAATCAGTAGTTAAAAAGCCTGCTTAGAATGCACGAGGTCATTCTCTAAATATAGCCAATGCTTATAGACTAATTTCATCAGCAGGTAAGTCACTCTGACTCAATCTTTTTTTAAGAAAAGATAGTAGTAAAACTTCTATCATCTAGAGACATCAAACAAAACTGTTCAACATCAGTGGCATCCTTCATGTTTAAACATTTCTTAAAGAACTGTCAGGAAGCACAACACAATGGTCTATCAGCTCGACTTGCATGGAAGAAGTTAAAATAGTTTTCATCAGAAGAATAACATCTTGGGTAGAGGGATAGTGTAGTGGTCATCACATCTGCTTTACATGCTGAAGGTCCTGGGTTCAAGCCACAGTGGAACCAGCACCAGGAAATCTTTGGGAGGTTGGACTAGATGATCTCCAGAGGTCCCTCTCAACCTTACTGATTCTGTGATTCTAGCATTTCTCTTTGGGGGCAGGTTTAGCCCAGTTGGTTAGAGCGTGATGCTGCTAATGCCAATGCTGTGGGTTCAATCCCCATACAGGGCTATGCTGAGGGTTGGACTAGATGATCTCCAGAGGTCCCTTCCAACCTTACCATTCTATGATTTGATCTGATACGCTGTTTTTCTCTTCTTCCAACTCAAGCAGTAAAAATTATACACAGCTTTTCCTGCTAAAAACTACAGATTACTAGCCAAATACATTTTCCTCTTATTTCAGAATTATCTCATTTACTGCCATACACATGACAACATTCAATAACAATAATACTATCATAAAAATGTGGAGTACGTAATTCTGAAATGGGTATTCAGGTAAGTGTCTGAATCTTTAGAGTTGATGAGCTTCTACTGAGACAAGCAAGACTTTCTGTCACACAGAACTCCTGACATTATTTTTAGGACCATATGGCTGCTGTTCTAGGGGCAATCAAGTTTGAAAACGTTAAGATAATCTTGCCTATGGAGAGTCAGTTGTTAAAGGTTATTATCAGACAGGTTTCCAGACTAAATCCTCTAATAAATGTCCTCTGTTCTCAAGTGTTCTCCTTACAGAAAACTTTTGCTTTTCATTCACTCCCTTACATTTTTGGCTTTTTCGTCCCATCCTTTCTACACAGGTTTACAAGCCCACTGACAATTCCAGCACTTGTGGTGATTCAATTACATGGAGACAAAAAAAAGTGGAGGAAGGAAAATGTGTTTTCCTCATTCTTCCTGCTGAATCATTCTGGAAAAAGTACTGCTGCTTTACAGTGTTTAGGAGGAAGGCAGGCCTTTATATGACAGTATTGCATTTAGCAAATGCTTTACCAAAGCCATTCTCTACCTTGGTCACGCATATACTCATTGAGCTAAAAGGACTTTTAAAAATCCATTTAGCTGAAGAACAATTCTAGGTGCCTGTGAAAAGCAGGTCATTGCTTAGTCTCCTTCTTGTATCAAAGACAGTTTAAGATAGCTGAGGTTTTCTTGACATTACATGAACAGGATGTAATGCAATTTGTGCTTGCTGATGCACATACAACTTCTAATACCCCAATGCTAAGAGCTTCCAAACCACCGATGTAAAAGTATGCAAAAGTGTAATAACTACAAAATTTCCTTAGAGAAGTGAGGCACTATACAGAAACCAACTCATGAAATTATATTCATGTACATCTCTTGTGCAAATTAAGTATGAATCTCTACCATAGTGCCTGCACTTCCCATTATTTCTTCAAACACCAGACAGGTAGGCGCTCAGAGCAGTATGAGCACTCTTTTCACAAGTTTCCTTTGATGGAATAGGCCAGTTACCTAAAAACTCCAGAAGTTTATTATTATTAATGTCTCTAGGGCACAGTAAGAACAACAAGCACAGCAACAGATGTTTGTCTCCTACTTACCACTTTAAAGGGCATCACAGATGTGCTGAGTTTATTCAGACCTATGAGGTCAGCAATTCTGAAGCAATATTGTAACTATCAGACACAGAAGGGTTGCCCCATTAGGAGTTCCAACCAAAAAAAAAGATACATTAAACACAAAACTAAAAAGAACAGACCTTCATGCTGATTTTGAGTCCAACAGTGAGGGAGAAAAGAGTTTTAATAAAAAAAGTGGGCAATCACAAACTTGTCAATACAAAGATGTTAACAGTTGAGTTGGTGACAGCTTAACACTAAAACCCAGGCCTCTCTGACACCATTCACTTAATTATTTTCTTTATTGTAAATCTTTAGACTTTAAAATAGCTTGAACTTGGGAGAGCTCCTGTTTTCTGTCATTTGACAACTCATAACCTGAAAGGCTGTTTCATTTAGAATAAAATGTTAGAAAAGTGATCAACAGTAAATCACTGCAGTGTGCACTTAAAAATCTCATAAAATGAAGAGTTGGAAAGCAGAGACCATTCGCGTAAAAAGAGGGGAGGAGATGATTTGCTGCTTGCGGCACAGGACTGTAAGTTAATACATCTGGATTCCATTCTACACAATAAATGAGAATACCACCATGTACTTCAGAGAGGTGAAAGAAGGTTTTATTTATCAGCATTTGTATAACACTGAGATCTCAGGATAAAATATTTTAGCAAAACAGAAATTACTACTAGAGCACTACTTTACTATGCCAAATATTTCAGGGAGCAAAGCAACAGTTTAACAGAAGTACAGCACCTGATTCCCTTTAAGTCTCTATGAAGACTGATTGGTATTTCCATGTTAAAAGCCAAGTCAAGTCAAAAAATAGGAGTGGATACCTAAATATCAGCATTTGGTTTTCTGAGGAGAGAACACAACCCTCAAGTGGTACAGGCACTCAGTTTCTTAATTCAACAATCAAACTTATGTATTTAGATTTGAAAATGCTAATCTTAAAGTGCATACAAATTCAAGACTGACTCTCCCTAGGAATTAGTGAACATCAGGCAAATTCAAGACACTTACTTCACATAGGTGTCTCACTAATGTTCCTCAGAAGAAACTTAAAACACCCAAAGGAAGTTAACCTTGCTTCAAGCAATTAGTAAGCTTTTCCCCTAATGCAAGATGAGAAATTACTCTGTAGTGTGAATGCTAATCGAAATGTCTGAAACACACACAGAATATTGTAATGACTCAACACTCAAACAAGAAAACACATTCATCTTTCTATCTATCCGATCAGCTTTTAAACTAATGGCCCACAAGTCAATCCCTCTCCATTTCACCATTTCTACGTTGGCAGTTGAGTCCTTTCCTGTTACTCTTCTTCTAAAGCTCCCTAGAGAGGTAAACTAAAATCTTGACAGTAGTAACAGTAAAACATATTTCTCCCAATAGCCCATTAAGATGATCCTGACCTTTTTGTCAAATAATTCCATCGCATGCTTTAGAATGCAATTAGTAAAAGACAAAAAACATGTTTTGTTGGTACATCATTGTTGATACCCCATTTTGCCTTTAACTGATTTTACAGACTAAGAAATAAGTCTTTCCTCTGAATCTGAGGACACTGAATAGTGATTACTATATAAAAACAGACTACTTACTCCCCTGACTGCACTGTTACTGAGCTTGACCCAAAGCTGTTTCAAGTATCAATGAATTTTGAACAGAATCACAGAATGGCTGAGGTTGGAAGGGACCTCTGGAGATCATCTAGGCCAACCCCCTCGCTCAAGCACAGTCACCTAGAGCATGTTAAAGACAGGATCGCATCCAGGTGGGTTTTGGGCATCTCCAGAGAAGGAGACTTCACAGTCTCTCTGGACAACCTGTTCCAGCGCTCTGTCACCATCACAGTAAACAAAGTTTTCCTCATATCCAGGTGGAACTTACTGTGTTTCAGTTTGTGCCCATTGTCTCGTGTCCTATTGCTGGCCACCACTGAAAAGAGTCCGGTTCCATCCCATTGACATCCTCCCTTAAGGTATTTGTAGATATTGATAAGATCCCCTCTCAGTCTTCTCTTCTCTAGGCTAAACAGGCACAGCTCTCACAGCCGTTCCTCATAGGAAAGATGCTCCAGACCTCTTACCATCTTTGTAGCCCTACAGCGTAAGTAGAACCAACAGGTTCTGCACAACGGAAAACGAAGTCCCATGACATGCAGAGAAAACTGGTGTTTTGAGTTGCTTACTAATGTCCAAAAAAGGTTCCATTTTACAAAGCTTAAATCTGCTTACATTCTTTTAAATAAAGTTTTTATAACACTTTTCCTGTCTTCTCAGAGAACTAACAAAGTAGAACATAAATTGGGAAGAATATCAATATCAAAAGGGCCACAACTTACAGGTGTATTTCAATTGTAAGTTTTTCCTGAAATAGCAGTCTAAAACCTATTCATTTTTGTAATTATTCAAGATAAGAAAAATTCGGCTTCCCACAGGGTATTTTCAGTAAATTGATGAAGATCTGTAATTTCTGCCTGCAAATCACCCTATTACAAAGGTATTCTTTTAAGCGCTGCAATTGCAGTTCACTGATCTTTGGAAGAGTCACATGGACACTATTCCATTTTTCCCATCAGTAAGAATCCCTTTTCATCTGCTTTCTAAAGGCAGATTATTACCAGGGAGGTGAAGGGCAAAGGAATAAAGTTGTTTATTCAGAGTCTGTAGCGCTGTTTTGGAAGAAAAATATATCTTTCAGCTTAAGTGGATATGTCTTATGCCAAAATCACCAAAAATTGTGGAATGTTTGCTTCGTTGCAATCAATTACTCAAATGTCATTCAAGTTTCAGGTTATATTCTGTACTTAAGCTATTTTAAAGAAACTCTAAAACTAATTTCAGGCTTATAATCACTGCTCAAGACTAAAGATACAGAAGAATCTAGAAAAGAATTCAAACTATGTGCTGATTATTGTTTTGAATAGATGCATCTGTGGATTCCTATGGAAGAGAAACAGCAGATAAAAATAGATGGAAGAAAAGTTCCAGACATAGTTTGAAACTGCAACAGAAAGAATCTTTAGTCCAAGTATTGATTGAAGGTGGATATTTTTGAACTATTAACAAAGAAAATCTTTTTGACTCTGCTAGCACCCACACAAGGAAAACTTGATAGACAATTCATAAATAAGCAAGTAAGCATCAAATGACATGTCTCCATCAGTCTCTCCTCATACATACAATCTGCAAAAATTCACTTTTTTTGGCTAAAATATAATTTTACAAGTAAAAATTAATTTTGTAGCCAAAAATGTGAATTATAATTTGTTATAATAGAATTATGTTATATAATAAAATTAAATATAATTTAACAAGTAAGAATTAATTTTGAAACAAAATTTGGATGCTTCTAATTCACTGTTTTAGAAGAATTTAATTTTCTCTCAAAGTCAGGCAGTACTACCTATCTGCAACCTGAAACAGCACTTCAACACATCAGTGTTTGAAACAGACTTTGACAACTACTCAGTACAAAGAAACAAGATTTAATACTCACTCCAGAACACTAGTATAATTACTGGGTTTAAGAAGGTAAAATAA
Source organism: Rhea pennata (assembly GCF_028389875.1). Taxonomy (NCBI): domain Eukaryota; kingdom Metazoa; phylum Chordata; class Aves; order Rheiformes; family Rheidae; genus Rhea; species Rhea pennata. The sequence continues at coordinate 12,002,482 of NC_084667.1, read as the reverse complement.
AGGATAAGGAGTTACAATCCATTGTCCAACAACAACCCTCCTGCAGAAATTTCAAGGAAATTTTGAATGAAAGAAAATCAAAGTTTTTAATTTTATATGTATTTTCTACAGCCTCACGAATGCTAAATATTTATTTATTCTGGATACTGTTTGCAAACCATCATGTTCTGCACGTGTTCTTATTAATGAAACAGGTAATTCTGAAATAAAGAATAAGTCTACTATAATACCTTGCTCTTTGTATATTACAACTATTTTACATTGAGATTTTTAGGTAATCCACAAAGGCTGCTGATAAATGAATTTAACATACTGTTTCTATCCAGACTTCAGTAGGTTAGAAAAGTAAACAAAACCCAGATCCTCTGCCTCTGTATTAACAAGTGCACCAAGTCCACCATCCTACACTTTCACAGAGTTAAGGGTTCTTCCTTATTTTTCTAGTACACTTTGATTTTTGCACTGCACTAAGAGTTAACTTTCCAACATTCCCAGATGACCACTAGTGTTTTGCTAATAATCTCATTTACCTCCATCACTTAGCTCCATCTGTCATCAGAAGTCACTCTAGGATTTCTTCGATTTTAATAAGGACTGATTGAAGCCATCTTCTCCGTTCTCCCCCCCCCCCCCCCAGTTGGTTTTCTTAGGGAACACTTGAGAAATAGAGAGAACGTAGGATCCTAAGGGAGAAGACATGGGTGCATTTCAGGAATAAGAACCACAACATACCACGATAGACCAAGACCCTGCTTTCGAGCAAAGTGCCCCCAAACCAGTTTTCAAATCCCTTAGACTGGACCAGCATCCAGTGGGTAATATATGCACAAAATAATCAGCTTCCTAGGGAAAGAATATTTTCTTTGAGTCCTTTCAGACTACCTCACAAGTAACAACTACTATTTTTGGTTATATAACTGGGCAAAGATCATATTTAGCTAAGAAGCCAAAACATCTCCTTTCCTGAGTACAAGGTGGTATTTTAAAAGACCTCTCATACTTTTTCCTCTTTATTAAGACATAGCTTAAACTACATTTAACTGATGTTTAGGCTGTATAAGTTTCCTGGACAGTTGTCAGTTTATTAAAGTTTAAAGGAAGACGCATCATCCTCAGTCAACAGTTTTAGGAGGACTTTATTTTTCTTTCCAGTCACAGCAAGAATTAGGGGGTGTGACTGACTCTTTTCTCAGCTTGGTTTACATCTATTAAAAAAAAAAAGCATAAAAGCATGCAACTGGAAATAATCTACAAAAAATTAAAAGTAGCTAAAAAGACAGAGGGAAACATTAAAGCAAATTGTATTGTATCATTCAAAAGAGCAAGACCAGAGCTCTGCTGACAGGTGTTTTCAACTGAGCAGATAACACACTTCAATACATACTGAATGCTGACTCCAACAGGTAATGCCATTCGTCACTTTAGGTATTCTCAGTAAAATTTACTGTTGATTAAAAGGTCTCCTTTTTCTTTTGATTAAGAAACTCATCTCAGAGCCATTCACAAATGGACAATTTATTCAAAGGAGTGCCTGGATCTGTGTTTGGACCAAGATATCCAAACAACATGCATATGTCTAGTCTGTCTTTATAACAAACCAGAAAACACAAGTTCCTGCTCAATTACTAGCCTTCTGGACAGAGTCACACAGTAAAAATGGATTAGATCTAAGCCTGGATATAAGGGACTAACTCAAAAAACACCAACAACTGAGAAATGTATTGTTTTCTTCAAGTGATTGCCCATAACACACACATTCCTGTAAGAAACCCTAAAGAAGCAATCATTTATTTCATTTGGAATTAGACATAAAAGGCCTCAAAAGAATAAAGTGAAAGCATTTTCTCCAGGTCCCAGAAACTGTATAATGTCATCTTGGGAGGATGCAAGGAGTTTCAAAACAGCAGTGCTACAAATTTTCGAGATATTGCCAGTGTTTGAACTGTGTCAGGGAAGGGCAGAAGGACACATGCACCTTAAAAATAGCATGTGCATGCAACATAGTAGTAAAACATAGCTATGCTTTAGTTCACTCTCAGACCATCATAGATGGTTCAGATAGCCTTTTATGAAAGATCATCAGAGCCTTCCCTCCATCCAGTGCACCTGTGACAAGCCAAGACAGTGATATAAATTATTTAGCCATTTACAGAGAGAATATAACATGCCTTACACAACGTGTGACACCTAGATGAACAAAGTTTGGTTAAGATGAGAAGTTTTGTTATTCAGAAATTCCATTTTCTGTATTTGACGGACACTTATTGCTTATCAACAACATACTCTTGAGGTGGAAAATGCATAGGGAAGGTCTGTTCTCAGAGCTTGTATCTTTCCCACCCTCAACATCTTAAGTGATATTAATGGATAAGGCCACACCTGCTGATGACTGCAATAGGTAACATGCAATGACATTGGCTGAAGATAGCCACAATAAATACAAGGCTATAAGACTCCGGGCAGAATTACTCAAAACCGTAAAGATCAGAAGAGCAAAATACAGTAGAATTCGCACAGGAACTCCTTAAAGAGAAGTCTTTCCCCCAGACTGTCTTCCTGGCTTTTACCGAGAACAGCATTTTATTCCATGATTTTGTTGGCACTAAATGTTTGAAAGAATGAGCTCACTTTCTCACTTTTGGGAAATGAGGAAATGCATTAAGCATCGTTCTTTACGCATTTCATGGATTAAGGAGTTGCAAGCAAACCATCTTCCTGGGACTTTAAGTTATCCAAGGTAGAAGAGGATCCAAGACTCCTCATTTCCTGAAACGGTCTTAGCACATATGAGGTAATATTTGAATGCCAGGAAATTTGAGACACCATTTTAGGGCAAGGAATATTTTTCAGGCAGGCTGCTAACATGCAACAGCATTAAGTAAGCTGTACTGAACTGAAACAATGTATGACTATGAAGTCTTGCAAGGCAGGTGACAACAAACCGTGCCCTTAAGCAGAATGGATCTCCATAACCCAAGATCAGAAAACAGTATCAAGTCAAAGTTAACATGTCCTCCTCACTAAAATATCTAAAAGATAGACGCATCAAAAGCACTTGTAGCTTCTTGAAAGTATCCAGTTTTATTTCCTTACAGCTCTATTAGGGTGCATTTTTTTTGACAAAGAACCAAGTTGCTAAATCTTTCCTATAACCATAAATACTTAATGTCTTACTTGAATGACCTTCTTCTAATAATTATCATTATCCAATCACAAGACCAAAAGAAAAACAGTAAGCAATCGCAACAAAATACAGCCTATATGCTAAACTCTGAATATTAACTCTTCTCATGAATAGAGTATGTAAACCAGTTTGTAAAACATTGCACCTGCAGTGTTATAAAACATTACAACTACATCGCGTTGTCATATATATGCAAATAATAAACACATGCACAGAGATTTAGGACTGAATTTGCATACTGAGAAGCACAAAATCTGATTGCCAACTCACAGACTCTATAGAAGACTACTGTTTAAAATTGTTTCTTTGGTACTTGTATTTTAGGGCTCAACTATGGGATTCATAAAATAATTACTTAAATTGCTGAACCTATCTTTCTATTGTCTATTCTCTTGTATCACAGAATGGCTGAGGTTGGAAGGGACCTCTGGAGATCATCTAGGCCAACCCCCTCGCTCAAGCAGAGTCACCTAGAGCATGTTAAAGACAGGATCGCATCCAGGTGGGTTTTGAGCATCTCCAGAGAAGGAGACTTCACAGTCTCTCTGGACAACCTGTTCCAGCGCTCTGTCACCATCACAGTAAACAAAGTTTACTTACTGTGGAACTTACTGTGTTTCAGTTTGTGCCCATTGTCTCGTATCCTATTGCTGGCCACCACTGAAAAGAGTCCGGTTCCATCCCATTGACATCCTCCCTTAAGGTATTTGTAGATATTGATAAGATCCCCTCTCAGTCTTCTCTTCTCCAGGCTAAACAGGCACAGCTCTCACAGCCGTTCCTCATAGGAGAGATGCTCCAGTCCCCTAATCATCTTTGTAGCCCTACACTGAACTCGCTCCAGTAGCTCCATGTCTCTCTCAGATTGGGGAGGCCACAACTGAACACAATACTCCAGATGTGGCCTCACCAGGGCTGAGTAGAGGGGGAAGATCACCTCCCTCAACCTGCTGATTACACTTTTCCTAATGCACCCCAGGATACCCATGGCCTCCTTGGCCACAAGGGCACATTGCTGGCTCATGGTTAACTTGTTGTCCACCAAAACTCCCAGGTCCTTCTCTGCAGAGCTGCTCTCCAGTAGGTCAGACTCCAACCTGCACTGGTGCATGGGGTTATTCCTCCCTAGGTGCAGGGCTCTGCACTTGCCTTCATTGAACTTCATGAGGTTCCTCTCTGCCCAGCTCTCCAGCCTGTCCAGGTCTCTCTGAATGGCAGCACAGCCCTCAGGTGTCTCAGTCACTCCTGCCAGCTTGGTATCCTTGGTATCATCAGCAAATTTGCTGAGGATGCACTCTGTCCCTTCAACCAGGTCACTCATGAATAAGTCGAACAAGACAGGACCCACTTCTGAGCCCTGGGGGACACCGCTAGCTACGGGCCTCCAGTTAGACTCCACGCCACTGATGACGACACTCTGAGCTCTGCCTTTCAGCCAGTTCTCAATCCACCTCACTGACCACTCCTCTAATCTACACTTCCTGAGCTTACCTATGAGGATATTATGGGACACAGTGTCAAAAGCCTTGCTGAAGTCAAGGCAGACAACATCCCCTGCTCTCCCCTCATCCACTTAGCCAGTCACTCCACCAGAGAAGGCTATCAGATCGGTTAAGCAGGATTTCCACTGGGTGAATCCATGCTGGCTACTCCTGATCACATTCTTTTCTTCCACCTGCTTAGAGGTGACATCCAGGATGAGCTGTTCCATCATCTTTCCGGGGATGGAGGGGAGGCTGACTGGCCTGTAGTTGCCTGGGTCCTGCTTCTTGTACTTTTTGAAGACAAGACTGGAGTGACATTGACTTCTTCCCAGTTCTCAGATACATCTCCAGTTCTCCATGACCTTTCAAAGATGGAGAACAGCATGGCAATAACATCTCTCAGCTTCCTCAGTACTCATGGGTACATCCCATCAGAGGCCGTGGATTTGTGGATGTCACATTTGCCTAAATGATCTCTAACCAGATTCTCCTTGACCAAGGGAGAGTCTTCCTTTCTCCAAACTTTTTGTCTCCAGGGCCTATGATTTCTGAGAGCTGGCCTTAGCAGTAAAGGCTAAAGCAAAGGAGGCATTCAGTAATCCTGCCTTCTCTGTATCCTTCATCACTAGGGCACTCACCTCCTCCAGCAGCATGCCCACATTTTCCCTACTCTGTATTTAGCCTCTAAAGTTCCATTTCAATGGAAAATGATTGGGAGTTTTTTTGGTATGCAGTGCCTTGTGGTTTTGATTAAAGAAACTAGTATTCATTGTGAATTAACATTAAATATTTGCATTGACTCATTAATTATCCTCTGAATTTAAGGAAAGTTGCACATAAAGATTCATTACTTAATATTTCATGTCACTGAAGTGTCTGTTGTGGTGTTACGAGGTTTTTCCCTCTTTTATCACTGGAAGAAAATTAAAAATTAGCGCATGTATCAATAATGCTTCATCAATGATAAGGAGAAATAAGACAAAATACTGAATAGGACGTACATGTCAAGAAACAGACAATAGAACTGTAAAAAAACCATAAAAGATTTTGCTGAAAATTCTAATTTCGAACTTGCTTTTATTTTTAGACAACGGAAGCCACCACGTAAAGTATTATAATAGTACCTACAGAAACATTTGACCAGATGGTAAGGAAAGCATCATTTTTTAAAGACTGGAAGTTGTGCAAACAGTGTAACACTGTCTAAAGTAACTTCTACATCAGGATACTTCCTCTGCTGCACAGCTGAAGCAAATCCCAGATACTTTATCTCTAAATAAGTAAGTACAAGTGGGCATAAAAGGAGTTCTGAGACTGCTCTAAAATACTTTAAAAAGTCTCAAGCAAGGCTGTTGGGGAGGATCTGTTGTTGCTGGAGAGTTGTTTACAGGATCAGCAGTAATGCTGTACAGCCATTTTACTTTACCATCTTGTGTCCCTGCCTAACGTGTTTGACAACTCAGCCAGATTTGAGAACAATCATGATATTTATCTTGACAGCATCTCCTTAAGAAAAGAGCTGCTAAACAGCATTTAATTTTGAAAAAAATAGCTCCTGATGGTAAAAGTAACAGAACGTATTTTAAATTATATTATGATAGAAGCGTAGTTATTGGCAAGTGACACCTGAGGTAAGTACGGACCACAAAGTCAGACACTTTTCAGTTCAAGACTTCAAGTTTTAAATACATCAAATAACCAGGCAAGAAGCTCCAAGGCCATCACTTTCACACTAAAAAAGTGTTTTCTTGTGTCAAGTGGAATTTCCTCTGTTACAATTTGTGCCCGTTGCCTCCCATTCCAAACTTAGGCAGTAAGTAACAAGTACTTAGGTAATACCACTCATTACATAAATAAAGTGACTGAAGATTACATCAAAACCAAAACAACTCCAAGTTGTTAGTACAGCAGAAATCATAACCTCATTATATTTTTTAAGGAATAAATTCTGCTTAGTATCATTTACTGATGAATAATATAAAATTCTGTAACTGTAGTCAGTCAAAACAGTGAGCTAAGAGAACCCTAAAATGAAATTTATACCTCTGTTCATTTCCGAAATGACAGTTCATTACAACAGCATTTGTCATTTTAACACTGTTAAACATTAAACCACTCAAAGGTATGAGGTCTGCTAAATGTCGTATCTCATATACCTCATATGCCTAAAATATCAGCCTTAACTCCATGGCACAGTGAGGATCACATCATATGAACTGTTCATTATTTAATACCTGTACTGCTGTGGGATCCTCTGACACTTTCTGCTTTGATAGTTAAAGGCTTAAAGCCAGTGCTGCAAACTTGCCAGAGGGAACATTTCTGGAATAAATCATTTCATATGGCATTACTCCTCATTAGGACAATGAAACACAGCTCCCAGATGTCCCCTGGGGACTAAGTTCATCCTTATTTGTGACTGTGGAGAAAGTACACATCTGTAAGAGTTCAACACTACTTACACTGCATTTGCCAGAGGACTTTTTAACAACAGTGGTTTTAAATGCTTTGTCTACTGTTTTATGAGTGCATTTACTGTATACCATTAATTTTCATCCTGCTAATTTATTGCAAGACATTTTCCAACTTATTTTAGTCCTCATGTCTATGGGCATTGTACAGAGAAAAGCCAAAATCAAAGTTCCTTGTCAGACAACATCTCGACAGCAACGCTACAAATCCGCTGAAGTATTTTTAACATTGTATGCCTGTTCTTATCTGAATAAAATGGGACAATAACAGTCTACTGAGGATGAAACTAGGAATCAAACTCATATTTCATAAAGAAATTTTAGCTTCTCCAATGAAAATTACAGTAACTACTTTGCATATTTATAGTATTTCGCATGGAATTTCAGTAGTCCAACTGAGTCTGACATGACTTAACTATCACAAACTTCAATAAACTATGCGCAGAGCATATGGTCACAGCAGGATGAAAGCAGATACAGCCATCACATAGCCATGCTTCAGTGAAGATTAAAACGAGGAATGGTATCCAAACCGGCAAAACTTAGCACAAACTGGGTCAACCACCGTCCAAAACCATATCATAATGGATTGGTTCTCTATGATATTGCTATTCCAGTTGAGAGGCTGACATTTTTAGAAAGAAAAAAGAAATATTTTGAAAAAGATTCATTGGCACAACTGTAATACTTTCCACAAATGGATAAGAAATCAGTAACATTTGGAGTTTACTCAAGACATACTGTCAGGGCTTGAATCTAAGGTGCTGAGAGGTCAATATGTTATCTTTGTAATCTTAAAGCTGATTTACACCTTGTAATCAAGTGACCCACATTAGATTTAAGAGTTTAAAAATAGCTTTCCTTTACTGCAGCATTTGTAAAATAAATTGAAATTATTGAAAATATACTTATTGCTATAAATAAAACCCTCAAATGATTATGATCAAGTAAGTATTTCAGCATAAAGCACAGTCACTACAACCTGAGCATCAGTATCACATTACCAGGTGATACTATTTGAGCTAAGGAAGAGCAATCTTTTTCAGCAAGCAAACTATACACTAAAGGATCTATTACCACCTACAGCAAAGCTTCATGTGTCTTGCTCTTTTGCTTTACTGCTAAAGGGTGCAAGTTGCACCCAGAGCTGAAGAGAAGCTATACTGACTTGGAACTTTAGTGCAGGTCACAATACTTAAAGCCCTCCTCTGGTCTATCTCCCTCCTATCTTTACAAAGAGTAAAACACAAACATTTGTCTTGAACATACATTTTTCAATTCCTACTGCCTATTCCTACAAACTATTTTGTATTAAAATTATGTAGACTATCTCCTTGGTCGATACTCTTAAACAGAGCACTAACTTAAGGAACCTGAATACTGATGCTAAGCATCTAAACACCCATTTAATATTAAAAGACTTGATCTTCTTACATGATGAGCACCTACAACCTTTTCATAATTTCTATAATTAACTGAACAAGAGAAAGTGATGTTAAAGAATCTCAGTGGACAGATCACTGTTTCACTCACTGTTATTCTCTATGAAATCCATCCTGCTATTTCAAATTCTTAAACTTACAACACCCATTACTCAAACATAGCAAAGTACCACTTAAACATTCAGAAAACCAGTGCTGTTTACTTTGAGGTTCACCTTCAAATGAATAAAGAATCCATACACTATTTATTCTGGTTATCTTTGTTATGAAACATTCTCACAGTTTAACCCACTGGGCATGTTGAAACCATAAATCATCTTCAGCTACACAAAAACAAACCTCATGCCTAGATTCAAATGCCTACAGGGAAAATAACATCGACTCAAAGCAGTATAACTTTTTATACATTCCTTTTAGTTTTTATCCTTGGCCAGTTCTGTTTTTTTTTTAGTATCTGTAAATTCCACATCTTTGACAAGTAAACACACACCCCTTTCGTTCCCCACCCCTTTATCTATTCTACCTAAACTTTCAAAAAAAAAGTCAGCAAATTTGTAAAGGCTCAGGACACTTGACAAAATACTGAAAGATCTGCTTTGTAGGGAGGGAGAGGGGAAGACAGAGAGAAAGAGTATTGTGCTTTTCTATTATTACTTTTAAACCTCCCTTCAATATTCACATTTCAAAACAAAGAGTATATAATACTTCTATATGAAAACACTTCCATTGTCTTTCATTCCTTCTCCATTTACTAGCTGATATTTAATTAGATTTAAAAGCAAAATGCTGTCATTTCATTAAATGCTACAGGGAATGACTTGGTCTCTCTGCCTCAGGTTTCAAATACCGAGACTCTCTGGAACCACAGCTTCAATCAGCAGCAGGGTGCAGATGAAAGTAGAGTTTCATTCAATTTACCATCTGAGGATCTTTCAGAAGAGACCTTAAAAACTTAAGCCTCCACCACACTGATTGGATAACAACCACCTTATGGCACTCTGAGACCAGAGACATGGCCAAATTATTCATCGTATCTTTGTGCACACTATTCAACTGTGGTCTCATCTTACAGATGTGACTGCACTACCATGACTGTATATCAGTAGACTCATGTACGTGTACCTAGGAACACAAAGGTGAAGAAAATTCACTTCTTTTTGCCAATTAACTTGATCAGGTTAATACTATTTGTAATCTAGTGAAGACAAACACTTAGCCAATAGTATCTTTCATAATAGAAAAGTTCTTCCTTTATGACACTTATTGGAGGTACTCATGCTAGGCTTGATAAAGTCACCAGTGTCAGAAATGAAGTGTGATCTATTTGTTACAACCAGCATTTCTACTGTGGTAGTACAAAGCAAATTTACTCAAAGACGTAATGCACTTATTAAAGGAAAAAACAAGAGTCCCTTTCCCTAAATACTAAGGTTCTAAACAGTCACATAAACAACTAGTTCCCCACCAATACAGCTTCACTAATGATAGATGCCCTTTTATTAAGGAAAGGTATATTACAGAATCTAAGCTAATAAACTTTGTTGAATAGCAAGAGTCACTCCAGAGCACCCACAGCCAGCAAAAGCAAAGGACAGGGGAAAGTGTGCTACTGGAACTGAGTATCAAAGAGAACTAAGCCTAGGAAAAAATTCAAGAAAGAGGAACAGTGAGGTTTTGCTACCACAAAAAGAGAATATTGGGCAGCTCTCATTTCTTCACACCAACTCTGCAACATTTCCACTAAAGAGACTCATTTCCATTCAGTCAGTCTTGGAGTGATTCAGCTCAAGTGGGTTTAAAACTCAGTTTAAGATTTTGCTCTTCTTCCCAATCATGAGTAATATACTTTCCCACCCCAAATCTACTGCTGTGTCTTCTACTAATTAAACAAACTTTGAATTAATTTGCTGGAATCAAAAAGAAGCTAGGAAAGCTAAACTAAGAAAGCCAGCAGTTCCAAAATAAGATGCTCTAAAAGCCATTGATCTCATATGAGAACTAGTACATTGGTACTGTTTCCAGTGAGAAAAGTTCTGACTCACTGGGAACAGTAAAAGTTCTGTCTTAAAATGGCAGTAACATTATTTGCTTTGCTAATACAGTATTTAGATGACCATGCTATGTCTTTAAGTTGCTTTTTTCCATCTTACATAATCTTACAGTGCAGCATATTCATGAAACAAGCTAACAGCTCTCTAAGACCAGAGCAAGATTACTGGGGAAAGCAATTAAGCAATTTATTTACATGAACTTATTTCCTTCTAATTTATTCCACGATGGACCCAACAGAGAAATCCCAGAAACCTGCATACACTATGCACGACAGTGATTGGTTTGATCACTTTATCCAAACAATCTGAAGATGCCCAAACAATCTGAAGATCCCCTGTATTTTGCATCCTAAATATCCATAATCACTCACAATTTAGTTAGATTTTATATTCAAGTAATTTCAAAGCAAAAAACAAATCAAAAATAAAAAAAAATCAAAAAACAATATAACTGCTCCCTATCATTGATGTTTTCAAAACCTAGAATGAAACTAGTATGCTCTGTGTTGCAAAACTATGAACTTTCATGTAAAGGTTATTTTCTAGAAGAATATTATCCTGCATTTCTTGGAAAAATTAAGCAATCAATATATTAATGAGACTTTCACAATGCAATACATCAACCACTTCTGCAGATATAAAATAGCAGGAATCTTTCTTGGCTTCTCCATTTCCAGCATCTTGGGATAGTTCTTTTTATTCACAGGATCATGGTTTTTTATCTTGCCTTAAATGCTTAGTATGTGAAACTGTGTATAAGATAAAGACCTTAGAGAAAATCAAGTAGTCAAAATGACCTCTGTCATCTTGTCATTTCATTTCATCGTGAAAACAATTAGCTCTTCAGTCATTCTTCTCCTAGAACTGAAAGCCTTTGCTAAGGGTACAGAAGAAAAAAAAGTCCAAAAATAGTAAGACTGAAACTGATTCCTCTATACACAGAAGCAATATGCAGCAAGTTTTTAGATGTTTCTGACTGCAGCTCAACTAAATTGCTCTTTATCTAAATAAACTTTGATTGGATATGTATAATGATAAATATTATACTATAGCACATATTGCAAACTATTTGACTATAAGCAGATATAAAATCCATTGTATTTTATCTTTTACTTGTTTTTAAGGGCTACAAGAACTTGAAGTTTCCATCATTTTACATACTGTTATTTCTTGAAATCACATAAAACTAGACCTAAATCAGACTCCATATTGTAATTATCAAACCTGAGATACATAAAATCAGAGTAAGCACCAATCATGAAAGTTAGATTCCACTAGACTCTAGAAAAACTCATACGCAATCCCTCCCTATTAAATCATAATGATAAAAATGTAACTAGGTAATCAAACTACACTAAAGAAACCCACAGAAGTAGCTTTAATCTTGTAACACTCCCCTTAAAATAAACAGTAGCAGCCTAGAATTCACAAATAAGGCAAAGAATAAGAGGAGATCTTCCAGCCACCATCTAGCAAGTGCGCTGCCTCAAGGGTGGCTGCACTGTTGATTCTCAGGGACTGTAACAAAGCAGGAAACACAAAATGGTATTTTTGAAAGCTAGCAGGAGTACACAGATCGCATTAGAAAGACAAAAAAGACAATAAGCAGCTATGTCATTTATCAGGGAAATTATCAGAGAAAATCTGTAGCAAAGTCTCATTCACTAAAAAATAATTTGGCTAATTACTAAAAGAAATCACAATCAATTACAGCATTTTTGTGCACTGAACTCTATCAGATACTCCAAATATTTTCTGCTTGTTTATAAAATATAAAAGGGCACATATCTACTCAGAGATAATCAAAAATTCATAGCAACATAACTTATATTAATGCTAAAATTTCCAGCTCCTAGAAACAAAGTTCAAATCTCAGTAATGTCAATATTAAGTTTTATTTTTCCAAAGCAGATAGACCAGGATCCTATGCTATTTACCACATTTGCCCAGCAGCTTTTGGAAGGAAATTTTTTTGGATAAGACTTCAAAAACTGAAGTTGTATTTGTTTTACGTTGATATTAATGTTTTCATGACTTTTCTTCAAGAAATCATAGTTGGCCTGATGCCCTTGACAAACTGCCATGCTCCTCCTTCACACCAGCTAATGCGAAGGATGTTGGCCAGCTTCCTTCCATCATAAGAGGACATGCACAGCAAGAGTAGGCTATACTTACCAAAATCTCCTAGAAAAACATAATACTCTTTACTGATACCATCAAGATAGGCAAACTTCAGCATCTATGTTACAGAATTACCATAAGGGTATTTTACTTATTTTTACATACACTACATCACAAAAGCAACACAGTGATAAACCTGGACAATAAACAAACTTCTGCAGTAAAGGGGAATTTGATGTCTAGAAACAAACAAATAAAAGAAACAAGAGTGAGTGACGCAAGAGCACATGACACAAGAGCAAGTGAGATTTCCAAATAAGAGCTAAAAATACAGTTCACCAGCAAGGCAGAGAAGCGCTGGAAGCCTACTCCGAACGGCAACAGCTGCAAAGACGACAGTTCTTCCAATAAATGAGAGGTCATAGGGGAGAACAAGGAATGGGAATTGATTCAGAGTGAACAAAACAATCTACAAAGATGCCTAAGACATTTCCAAGAGTTAAAATTGTCAACCAGACCCTGGAGTGAATGAGAAATTGATGGAGATGTCTGCAGATAGAGAATGTAGATCTGTAATGGAGCGGAGCAAGATTTAGCTGGAAGGAATCTCAAAAATATGTGAAGCAGGAGAGATAGGCAACACCTTCCCTCAACACAATAAAAAACAAAGCATAAGCAAGAATATACATCTCTACAGGCTCAGGAGTGGAGTTAAGCAATATACTGTGGCAGGTTGTTGATTCAGATTTTAAAATCTAAATTGAGAGATTAGATCAAAGGAAGACTAATTAAAAAAAGTACAGGGCGTGCAATTCCTCTCCTTAATTACTCCAACTGGAATTACAGTAAACCCCAGGGCTTCACTAAGTACTTCACTTTCAAAATTCTAGATTAGCTCACTTTTTCCACAGCTGAACTGTTCCGAAGGCAGCAGTAAAGAGATGGTTGCGTGGAATTAAAATGAAATGCCTGTGATTTCCAAGATAGTCTCTCTAAATGGATGTGGGCTTTTTCCAACTGGCAAAGCAAAAAGGTACCGCCTGCTGCGGAGCCTTAATCAAAGAGCAAAAAGCTGGCCTTTCAGAAGGAAAAAATATTAACAAAATTGACTAGTTGCTAAGAGGATTTAATTACTCTCTAACTTGAAGGAAGCATCTTGAATTAGGATGCAACTACAACATCAAGGGATTTGTCTTGATCATAGGATGAATGGTGCCCATGCTAGTAGGAAGATATAATCATTTAAGCCCTCAGATACAGTTCTTGTCACTTTTCTTTTGGTATTTACTTTTCTTTTCAGTAACCTACAGTAAAATCAGAATCAACCAGAAAAAGTTTTATTGAGAGATGAAACTCACCAGCAAATACTAAAGTCATAAAACAAACAGTTTTGTAGTTCCCTGCAAAGTCACATTGATCAAAATCAGTGACAAGTAACACCTGTTTAACATGCCACATTTCTCCAAATGATGTAGTTACAATTACATAAACATCAGTGAATCATAAGTATCTCTACCTGTTTTACAAACATTGGTCAAACAAACTGGAAAATACACAGCCAGAACACTGTCCTCTAATAAATAAGGGTGGGAGGGTTGTTTGTTTAGTTTTTTTTTTTTTTTTAAAAAAAAAAAAACCTTTAAACACCTTAAATATTTTTGTGAACTCTAAAACTAAGCATTGGTAGAGCAGTAAAATGACATACAAAGAAGAATATAAATGAAGTTAGTCCCAGTTTGAGTCCAGTTGTGTCTGTATTAAAAGAAGTTAAATATTATAAGAACCTAGCAGAAAGGCCAAACAATGAATCTCTAGCTGAGTCTGACTATACCTTCGCAACTCAGCAATACAGATTAGTGCTGAATCACAGTGACAGAATTATTATTGGGGAAGTCTTCAGCTTTCAGGACTGTCTACTACCTGCTAATACTGAAAACTAGGTTTTTGAGAATAAACAAACGACCAAATAGGGGACAGGGTACAGGGTACCTGTCCAAAGGTACAGCATTGAACGTAGCATCAGAAAACTACTTTGGAATATCCTCAATCTCATGGTTATATACTGATTAGCAAAACTACTGGCATACTCTTAGCTGAAGTGGTCAGGGACAGCTATAGTAAGAAATGTAGCATTCTAACTGTTCTGAGAATAAGAGGACATAGTTAGAGATTCACTTTGTTCGCAGATTTTACCCTCCAACTACCAGGAGGGTAGTATGATTTGCCAGGAGTCAAATCATAAATGATTAGATGAGGTAAGCAAGACTAAAAAGAAATAAACAAACAGTATTAGAGAATATGCTGTAAAGAATAGATTACAAAACCAAAAGGAACGTTGTCAACATGTTTGAAGAGGATCTGTCACTTCATATTTATGATGCAGGATGATCATGTCTTGCCCATTAGTCTTTTTAAAGATTTAACAAACCCAAAGACTCAGAGAGGACATGTTTGCACTGAAAAAAAAATGTGGATGTTTAACTATCTTCTAGGACTATCTTACTAAAAGAAAAGCTTTGAAATTGCTCTTCCAATAGAACGTGCCTATTTTTAAAAACAGCTAACTTCATAACCAAGTTTGGCTTTCTTTCCCACATCATAAAATCAATGACTAAAGTGCCATCTACTGTGTCTGTACCTAAGTGCAGTACTTTTACAGATAACAAATGAAAGCTAGTGCTAGAAACATCCTGTGAAAATAATTTATCTGCATTATATCATACCTTCAGCTCTCTCCACCATGCAGATTAAAACAAACACTATGTTGAGCAGATGAGATTGTCACCTTTGAGATCTAGAATCCAAGTTAATATAGTGATCTAAAGCAGGGCTTCAGATTTTCAATCAAACTAACAGGAAAAAAAATTAGAAGTATTCCCCACTTCACTTCTCATGGAGATGATCAAATTAATCTACTACTGTGAAAAATGGCTTTAGCCTGTAGTTCTCTGATCTTGTGTATGTTCTTATCATAACATGCTGTTTTCTCTCAAAAGATCAGGTAAATCAGATATGGAAGAGACTTAGAGCAAGATTAGAAGAGCAGTGTTTGCCAAAAGCCAGTAGATAACTGTTACAGTAATAACACTGCATTCTGCTACACAGAGTATGTGGTATCTCCAAAAATTCCCAGATAAGTAAATCCTGTCTTTCAATTGCATTGCTTTATTAAGGGAGAACACCACTTCTCTTGAAAGGAACTTTCTTATAGGGGAAGAATTCAAGTAGAATATGACAGGAAAAAGTACAGTTTGGAGTTAGTCATATAACACACCCATTACTGCATTTCATACAGTACCTGTTAATTCATGACATACAGAACTACACATCAAAACTGCTTAGCTTCAGTAGTCAAAATAATGATGAGAAAAGTGTCCTTGCAATGCCATATTAAAGTCTGCTAGTGGATTCCTTTCACCTATTACATTTTTTTCCATCACATTTTATTAAAGAGGACTCACGGAAACTCACCCTCCTTCTTTCCTCCAGGCTCCTCAATACTCAGAGCAAGATAAGAGTTGGAGTCAGAATACCACTACATGTTATTAGCTGCACACCCAGGGAGAGTTCTGTTGGGAGCCTTGGGTTGGTGCTTCTTTTAGGGGGCAGAGGGAGAGGGGAACACAGGTGTAGCTGATCAGCTTCTACTACTTGCTTATTCTGCTGTAGACATAGATACATGGAAGCAAATGAAATGAGACCAGGGCCACAGAACTACAACCTTCTGCAAACGCAGCTCCCTCCATTTGCAATAGACACAAGAAGCAAACAGAGAAAGCAAAGCCTCTCTTCCAGTGTGAACATAGCTCCTTCCAAAACAGCTCCCTCTCCACCTCCACTGGCATGCAGAGAGCAACGATACACAATCTTCTACAAAACAAAACAGCTACTCTGTCACTATTGCCACAACTACCCAAAGATTTTTGATTTCCAATAGAATTCAAACAGAGTGGAAAAGAGGCTGTATCCAAATGCCATCCATGTTTCAGCATTCCTCTGAATATTGATCTTTTCGTTCAAACATGTACATGGTTATCAAGTAACAGGGAGACTTCATCCAGCCTAATAAAATATAAAATGTTGCCTCCTACTTGTGGGTTCCAAAATAAACACCACAATCAGCATGTGAGATTAAATTAAACTTCACTTCCAAGCTAAACACTGTGTCATGCACACAATGCAGGGTTTAAAATACCACAAATATTCTGCAGGGGTCACAAGGTACATACAGGCAAACATAAGACCAATTTATAGCAGGAAATTTGGCAGAGAGCTATGGAAGAGATCGAGGCTTGCTATTTTAGAGGAAAACTAGTACAATATGGTGCACACCTGGTTCTCCTTCAACACTGCCTGTGACTGCATCTGAAAGTGCACACAGCTAGGAGGGGCTTCCTGTACAAGTCTCAGAACCAAGTTACTCTGGTGTACTTTAATGCCTGTTTGTAAAAGCACCAAGCTATGAATACTCAATATTGGTCTGAGCTGACAACCCTTTCACCTATCAGCTGTGTTTTGGATTTCATGCTCATTGCCAGAGGGTTCACAGATGGAAATTACATGCAGGTCATGTGAAAAACTCTTCCTTTAAATACTTCTGTTCTCAGTCTTACTCAGAGGGTAATATTTCAAACAGCTTTCTAAGTGCCTCATCTTCAGCTAAATTCAACTTACACAGATAAACTATAATGCAACTAAAACAGAAACGTCAGTGTGATGCCAGCTCCCCCCCACACACATGCTGGCCTAAGGCACTTCTCACTCCTCCATTTTCAGGATCTTGCCTAGTTCCACCAACATGGCTCAAGCCTGCTCTGTAACAGCTGTTGCAGTTCTAGGTCTGATTTCACAAGATGCTCCAGCCCCAGCCTGCACAAATTTGCTATTCCAATGCCAATTTTTTCATTAGTCTGCCAACATAGTTCAATTTTAATTTACAAATCACCATCCTTTTCTACTAGTCCTGAACCTCTAAGCATCACAATCTCCCATGAAAGTTGTAAGAATAGAGAATGACAGCATTCACGTATATTCAAAGAGAAAAGGATCAAAAGAGTCACCTCGGCATCTGCACTTCTTATTTCTGTCAAGCAACAGGCCAAAAGCCAACACGAACTTCCCCCTTTGAATGATGAAAAGGCACCACCTCGTGGCTGTCTGCACTAAAGAAAAAGTTTCACCAACCAGCAGGAATGATTTTAGTACAGCCAATTCCCAAGTGTGTCAATGAGAACAAAGGTTTGCAAAATCACTAATTAACAGGTATCAACACACACTTCAGCTAAAAAGGCATTCTGCACAACAAACACGGATAGTTAAGGCTTTACTATATTTAATCTCAAACTATGTCAAACCTTAACAAAGGAGGGAATTTAACCTGTAACATGCAATATCGGGCTCCGCCGTTAGCCCACCTATATTCATCATTTCACCAGCAAGCACTGATGAGACATAATTGTTGCAAGGATCTAAACTAATTCATAATTACTCAGCTTGTACTCAAAACTTCCTTCATTTTTCAATGAGCAATAGAAAAATAGTTACAGTCATCTCCAGTTTAATCAGGCACTGTGCAAACATACAGCCCACTGCCTTCATCTGAAATAAAATATCTGAAGTTACCACAGAACAGTATGCTGGAAATTAGAATAATACAGTACATATTTCAGTTAATGAGCAAATAACATTTCATCACAACTAGAATTTTTCATCTGCAGACCTTACCACTAGCTTCTTTTTCCTATGCAAGTTAAACTTGGGCCAGAGGAGATACCAGACAGAGCTAAGAACATAATCCAAGTGACTTCTGGTTTAGTCTCTAGCTACCAGAAAATACATCATCTTATCAGAAGATTGTAAACACTTTCAAGAATTTATGGATGGCATATAAAATGAGTAACAGAATATATTTCAGAAAATCTATATCCTTGGTACTTAAGAAGTACTGAAAGTAGAAAATGCCTGTGATTTCTCTTTCAGAAGAGTCGATTTATTTCTTATCTCCATATTCCACCAACATTGGCAGTGTTTACACAATTTATACTGAACAAGCAACAAAAAAGGCCCACAAGAACATAAAATCCATTTGCAGTTCTTGAAAACATTTCTATAACATCATTTTTGTGTAAATGCTAACTTTTCAATGTCAAATACTGTGAAGAACTGGATTGTAATGACTTATACCATAGGGAATTAATTCTGTCTTCAAGTTCTGATGACTCAAAAATCAATTCCTGTAGTTTTAGTGTAATCAGAAATCCTGGAAGAAATGACTGCCTTGTAAATCACCTGACATCCCTATTTTTCATTGTATTCATTCAGAAAATACATCTGAAAAAATCTAGTTCACATTTCCCCATACAGCTGAAAAACGTCTGTTGCCCAGTTAATGCATTCTAGTGAGAGGGACAGATAAACCACATAAATGTTCAGCAGCAGGACGATTCAGACAGGCTCAAACAACACTGCCTCCTTCTCCTAAGCAGTCTCAACTGTTTGCTCCCACCATAGCAGAATCCTCTGTGCTACTCCAGTAAAATACTTGTGCATCACCAACAAACTGAAGGAACTGAATGTGACAGGATAGGATTAGCCTTGAAGAAGGTCTCAAAAGACTGGAGAAATATCTGGAAAAAAAAAGGCAGGGGATGCAATTTAAGAAAGGATAAGCACAAGTCATGACAACAACCACCACATGAAAAAATTGAGAACAATTAGCAACACAGGAGTTCTACACAAAAATTTGAGGGACTATGGCAGAACACAAGGGAACAAGTCAATATGCAAAATATTGTGTTCAGGTGAAATTTTTTTCAAGAAAATAAATTGAAAGATCACTTTTTAGTTGGATCAGCTCCCCACTTCACTATATGGCTGCACAAACAATTGTAGAAAGACAGAAAAAGTTCACAACATATATAAAACACAGCAGTGTCAAAGAGTTACCAGTGAAATTTTACCTTCACTCACAAATATAAAACATTAGCGAGTCTGAGTATGTTGAGCCCAGGTTGAACTTCTCAGCCACCCACATTCTCATGCCAGCTGACCAACAGCACATGGTTGTGTTTGCTTCAGAAAACATACAAAACATAAGAAATTCAGCAGTGACTTAAAAGGCATTGTAAGTTGAATAATCAGACAACAGTTGTAAAAAATACAGGTAACATATCTCTTTGGCCTTCAACAGACAAACTGAAGAACATACAAAGGGGGGAGGGAAGGAAAGTAGTAATTAACATGAAGCAGTTAAATTTATACTGTCATTTACTTCACCATTTCCAACAACAACTCTGCCCTGGATATTGGAAGTAGATTTAATACTGTGACTGGTGTTAGCACTCAGAACATCTTAAACTGATTTCTTATCACCTCTTTAGAGCAGAGCAGAGCAAGAAAGAAACCAGTGAAAGAAGAAAGAACAACCTCTCCCCAAAGCAAGACTCAGAATCTCTCTGAAACTGCTCTAGTGGGGCATATTGAAACACAGGAAGAAAATCTTTAAAAGACAGACTGATTTCTCAATTGTTTCATACAACAGATGAAAAACCAAGGATACATTACAACCACAGTGAAGTCTGTACAAAATATCAGAGAGCTTTGAACAGTGCCAGTTTTTACTTCCTATTGCTTTAAAGTTTGGTGCAGGAAGGGGGAGGAGTGTCAACTTTCTGTTTCCATTTTAGTATCACCAAGATAAACTATCAGCTGCCCACTTTACAGAATGTCTTACAAATATTTCCATTTAACCCCAAAAAAAAATCAGTTGTCTTTATTTTTCTGGTAGATCTTGCATGAACCTACCCTAGGACAGATCCCAAAGAAAACTAGGTTAATGCTAAATAATTATCCCATTGGTGCCATGGACGCTCCTGTACCATCATATGTGCAAAGGGATGCAAGTGACCACAAGCATTCAGTGTCTTACAATATATTACATAATTATCATTTAAACATAAAAGAAACAGGCAGGTAAGTGACTGTTCTAGTCATTCAAGAAACTAGGAAAGCTTAATGTCTCTGTATACATACTTTAAACTAGATGAGGTAAAGTTTGCAGGGAGAAATTACATCTTTTATTGGACCAACTGACACACAGGCTTTCACAAGCCTTCTTTAGGTTGTCAGTGATAAATTCTTCTTTTTCCTGACTGTATCAGCCGAGGTAGTAAAAAACTACTACCGCTCCCTACCAATCTTTCTTCACTTTATCCTTAGCACATCACAGCTACAACTCCAAACTAGAAAGCAGACCAAAAAAACTCTGGTAATTAAAATATTCTGAGGTTCCAGATTGTGTCAGTACATGGGTTAATGAAAAACTCAGTCATTTATCTAATATTGTAACTCCATCTATAGCTGCTCACAGAAGCATATGGCAGGAATTGAGTTGATGTGTATTTTTAGAGCTCAAGAACATAACCTATATGATAATTTTCATCACTCATACCACATCATCATTAACTAGGCATCTTTCCATGGTATCAAAGTTTATTTTACTTGAGGCTTTCTCTTCACATACAAACTAATGGATCAAAAAAGTAACAAAGTACTAGTAACAGGATAGAGACAGGAATTGAAACCAAATCTGAATCATATTTTGCCTAAAAACACTTTTGCTTTGGTAAGATTGTTACTTAAGAAATCCTAAGTCAGGTATTCAGTTACCAGAAAGACGACAATATGCTACACAAAGACAGTCAAGAGTTGTCCATCCTTCGCAGATGAACTGAGTAACATAATTACTTGTTCTTAATTATCTAGTATTTCTTTGAATATTCTCAGTATCTGAGGAACACTACAAATACAAAAACCCCAACTTACATAAACATGAATTATATTCAACAGAATAGATAAGGCAGTGTCTATGACACGCACATGCTTCAGATCTCGTTACAAGTTCTCAGGCTTTTGCTCAAAGCTCCAGGAAGTTCTCCAACTTTACTAGCGCCAGGTCCCCATTTTTTTCAGAAGCACTTACCACTCAGGCTGCATTGTTAACTCCAAACAAGCTGGTGAAATCTACAGACATTATACTCCAGTAACTGTGAACAAAGATGGAATTGCTATAAAAACTCTCATTTTCTGGTCAGTCACAAGTCTACCCTGTCTAATGTCTCCTTATATTTGGAAGGACCTGTGAAAAAAGCAATGATTAAGCCTTTCAGAAGCAGCAAGGACCAATTACAGTGACCAAAAAGAAACATTACAGGCTTCTGCACAAAATGTTTGCCCTTGAGAGAAGAAATACACCACTATTATTGCTAGTGAATTATTCCTTCAGAAATAACTGCAGAGCCAGCTTCAAATGATATTAAAAATAGCAGTATTTAATGGCATTTTATAAAAAGCAGATGAAGTAAAAATGGGTATTACAAAACTGACCAGAAGATGGATATTCTTTTAAGCTAATCCCATTGAGGAACACCTCAACATTAGAAGAACAAACAAACAAGACATTATTTAAGGCAACTGAACTATAAGTCTAGTTACAGACTGGTCTACTACCCCTCTATAATAACATCTGGTAGTAGTTGGCTTTAGGCAGGAAAACAACAAACCATAGCCTCTGGGACTGAATGGCAACGTAACTTGTTGGTATGTATCTCAGCAGCCACTGTATTAAGCTGATGATGGGGGTTGAATGCAAGTGGTCTAGCCAGAGATGAATGACAGGCCAGGACACAGGTGGGCCAGGCAAGTATACAAAATGCAATTTATTCACTAGCTCTGCGTTTTAAAAGATGGCAAAGATTTCATTATATACTACTAGCTTAAGTAATGTTATTCTAGGATATGGAACCTTGTACATATACATGGCTGTTTCCCATTTAGAAGTTTCATATTGATATTAACAGATTTTATAAAATTTATAAAATTGGGAGAAAAAGCAAGTATCTGTCTTGAGTTACAAACTGTGGCTATTGGTATTTGAAGGTACTGAAATTAAAAAAGCAAAGCAAAATACTCCCATAAAAATCACAATAGCACTGGAACACTAGTGAATACTTCTAGAAATTTGTCTCACCATGTAATTAACCTGAACTACACCAGTTCAGCAATAATCTGAATTATTATTCTCCAATAACTCTTCAGTGTCATGTACAAAGCTGTTTCATAGAATCATAGACTAAGTAAGGTTGGAAGGGACCTCTGGAGATCATCTAGTCCAGCCTCCCTGCTCAGTAGGGTCACCTACAGCATGGTAGACAGGGTTGCATCCAGGCAGGCCTTGAAGATCTCCAGAGAAGGAGACACCACAACCTCTGTGGGCAACCTGGTCCAGTGCTCCGTCACTCTCACAGGGAAGAAATTCCCCCTCAGGGTCAGGCAGAACTTCCTGTGCTTCAGTTTCTGCCCATTGCCTCTTGTCCTGTCACAGGGGACAACTGAAAAGAGTTTGTCCCTGTCCCCTTGACACCCTCCCTTCAGGTACTTCTACACATTGACAAGATCCCCCCTCAGTCTTCTCTTCTTGGGCATCCTAGTCACCTTCCACACAGACACCTCACCTGCAAACAGAATACATCTTCGAATGCATTTTAACAGAGGGAGTCAAAAAGCATGTATCATCTGCAGACCCACTCCTCTGAAAGCAGACCTCTTCAGGGGCCCTGCCAAGACAGTAACTGGAATTTGCACAAAATATTCTTAAAATAACAGAACTACAAAAAATAAAAAACTACAACTATGTGCAGAATTTCTAATGAAATTAAGCAAACCACTAATACTTTAAGCAACTGTTGTAACTAATGTAGTTCAAACAAAAGAAACAGGAAAATACCACAGGCCAAGTAACTTAAATCAAGATCATAGAATAGTCACCTAGAACTGAACTTATAGTCTTGGACAATTTAGTAAGTTCTCTGTAAAACTTCCTCTTACCAGTAGACAAAAAACAGGAGCTGGAGATAACCACATTCTACAGACTTGTGTAGCAGCAGCTGCAAAAACTTGGCTAATGGCTTAGCCAGAGCATGCTGACAGATGGATATAAAACTATTAATAATGAAGGAATGCAAGCATGTTATGAACTGTACCAGCTATTTTATGGATGGTTATACATTTCATTCTGAATTTTAACATAGGAAGAAATACCACGGTTTGAAAATCTACTATTCAGCATAGTTTCTGACCTCAACTATAATCCATTATGCATGGATATATTACAACTCCAAGTGCAGCGTACTATGACGCATTTTAAAACCAAAACATGCAGACTAAAACCAGGATACTGACCTAAGGGTGCAAAAAACCCTTAGCAATGCAAGAATAGGCTATAGCCCGGGATTTTACCACCTTTAGACAAAGTACAAAGCAGTGTAATAATGGTGCATAACAAAACCTTCACAGAGCTGTTAAAATTTTGAGAGGATGTTCCAGCACCTAACATGTTCCTTTAATGTTCTGAGTAAAATATCCTGACTAGCATTTTTACTCAGATCTAGCCTTTCTACTGAAGGTGCAATTTTACATTCAAATTCATGCGGCTGCCAGAAACCACACATTCCAGCTTCTCCTTTCTGCCAACACCAGCACCAGTTCAGCTGCACAACTGTCTACTACAGTAATTTCCCCCACACACACTCTCCACCTCGAGTTACTTTTCAACTGGATTACAGCCTTGATCTGGCTCATCAGCATGTATCAATCAGTTGCAGACTGCATCCTGCAATGAACTATGGGGCAGAGAACAAGAGGTAAAACACGTATCATTTTCTTGTCACTGTTGATCTCTGACACTGCTCGACCACCTCTTGATTTTGGACTAACTCCACTTTCTGTATTGCAAGTGTGATTAACCTGCTACTCATGTGCCAATTGTGATTTGCATAGATAATTTACTCTGCTGCAGCCTGTGTCTGGCAGCCTTCTTTACTGTAGGCAACTTCAGAACGATCAGTGGATTTTCCAGGCAGCAGCTTCATCATGCTGCCAGCTGCTCTCTTCTATGGTCCCCTTACGCTAGCTGAAAAGGCAGGCACAGCAATCAGCATTGCTGCCAACCACAAAACAATAATCTCTAGCCAACAACGATCCCCTTTTCTATTGCCAACTTGCTCCCTGAAAGCAAGACAAGCAGGAGCAGGCTTCACAAACTGTTTTTCAGCAGCATCTACCCGCTGCCGGTAGGACTGTCTAGAGTATTCTCATACACTACATGTCATTCTTGTGCATATGATCTGTATTAAGGCCTTCCAAAAAAAAAAAAAAACCCTGTGCTTACTGCCCAGGTCTGCCCAGGCATGACTGCTCCCACCACAATGCCAGGAAGGATCATGACAGAGCTCCTCCATGCAACCACAGGAAGTTAGGCTAGTAAAACACATGCCAGCCTCAGGTAGCTGATATATATACACCCCAAGAAATTCTAAGATAGTGCTTATTCAAAGTATTTTTGAGCTAAGGATTTTCCAACAAACAACTGTTGACACAAGCAAACCTTGAATATTATATCAGTCAATTCCCTCTTCTAAACGAGATCTTCATCTAGAGTTAAAACAATGTATCTGTGCCTTATGAACGTATCGTCTTTGAGACTCTAATATCAAGCAATTTTGCTCTGTTTTGTATTAATAAATGCATTCCAGCAAGTTTAAGGCTAAAGTATCTTTAAAAAGGTGATTACCTCCTAATCCACTTTCAAACTGTGTACAGACCAAACTCATAAAGTTTATTACCCACATAATCTCTTTCCTGGAATAACTTCTCCCCAAGAAAAGATGCTTGGGGAAGGGGGAAGGTTTTTTGTTTTATTTAATAAGTCAAGGCAACTCTCTGCCAAGCTTCTGGACTTATCTATGCTCTTCTCACTCTTACTTCTCTGTTCTCCTATGCTTCTCTAGCCAAAATTTGGTACCAAAGAAAACCTCATTAAAGTCAAATCACTAATATTTCCTTAGAAAAATCTTTTAGTAGAGAAATTCTCTAGAAAGGTGCATGTAGAGGAATACTCTAGAATGTTTGAGTCCTGACTCCAAACAAAACTATGATTGTTGTTTGAAATCAAAATCCAATCCAATGACACTATCAACAGAAAAGTAAAAGAACTTATCACTTGAAGTCTTTTTTAAAAAAAAGACTGAGAAATTTTGCTAAAATATGCGGAAATAGTTCTTGGATATTCTTCCAAAAGCTCTCTATGCAGATTTGAGTTTGTAAGATACTGCCTTACTGAAATTCAGATGTAGTCTCACCAACAAAAAATAGTATCTCTTTCCATTCACATTCATCTCATTTATTCCCATTCTAATTAAAACATTACACACCACCACTGCTCAATATTTAATAAAAAGTTCTAAATCTATTTTTGTCTAAGATATTACAACATAAGTTCTATATTCTCAAATGAGATACAGCTATGCATTTAAGTGAAAGGCAACATGAAAGTTTTGATAAGGTTACTAAAACCATACAGATTCTTACTGAGATATGTACATTTGGAATGACTCCCTCTGATTACACTGAACTTTTGCCAAATAAATTAAAATGTTCACTGAAGTTGCAGTTATCTGAGTATGTGGATTTATTCTCCCCACTTTTCTATTTAAAGAAGGAAACCCATCATTTTAACAGCAAGTGATTATACAAAACATACATATTCTCAATAGAGAAGATCAAGCTTTCCTGTAGAAAAGTAGAAATTACTCAGGAGACACTAAGTTATCGCTCCGATTCCAATTTATAAACCCATCAGAAGACTGAGGACAGGAAGCAGAGCAAGAGCCACAGCTCTTCTGAAGTACATAACCCCCAAAAGCAAAAGTGCAGACTATCTTCAAGACAGCATAGTATTATCTCCCATCTCGCTGCAATAGTTTGGTCTGGTTGTCTGTTATTACCACCAAATCCTCAGTGTGTGGAAAGTAAGGAAATCTTGCTAATGCTGAAAAAGACAGATTCTCTGGTTAACAGCACCAAGTAGACTGTTAGACACGAAGCTTCTAGGACATACTTTATGAAAAGTAGCTCCAGCAGCACACCCAAGTCCATACAAACACAATCTTCTCACTACGCTTTCCTGCACACTCAAAAAAGGGAAAGGATAAAATACTCTCTTCTACTATCAGTCTCCAAGCTAAGAAAATTTTACTCTTGATGTCTGGCACATTGACCGCACTGCTTCGTCTCCCTCTCCCCTGTTATTTCCATCCCTCTTCAACTCAGTGGCCTGGTACAATATTAATTAAAAGCAACACCTGCAGAACAGGCTCTATTTATTCCCTGAAGCCCTGGGGCTAACTAACCTTAAAGCAAACAAACTCCGGAGAATCTGGAAACCAAAACACTAACTAATCTATACTGAACTCATACAGGGAAGTTTTTCCCAACAACTTCTAATCTGGTCAATTACTACTTGTATTGCTATCACGTCTAGAAACTAAAATCCCTCTTGTACATTATACAAATACATAAAGGCTCCTTGAGAATCTTCACCAGACTCAGGAAACATGCAGAAAGAATGGAAAAATATACCTACTTTGCTGAAGCCACAAAAATATTATTGGTTTAAAAGTTCTGGCAATCTTTCAGACAGTCAAAATAGCACAGCTTGCCAAATCCTGAACTCTGAATAAAGGGCACAGAAGCCCTCTAAATACAATTTTTGTGGTTTTCTATAGCACCGACTATATTCTGACTTCAGTAATACACCATCACGTGTAACTACCTTAAAACTACAGAAATACAGCCTTGATGAAACTATCACAGCATAGATGCAAAGTTTATTGGAAAACCATACACAGCAGCTACCAGTAAAATCTGCACTATTATGTTCAGTAAGGGTTTCCTTGAGGTCTAGTTCTATCCAATAGTTAAACAAACAAGCTGGAGTAGAGAGAATGATTAGTTTCCTTGCAAAAAGAGGAGAGCAACAAGGAGGCAGCAAGCACACCAGAGTATAAGATTAGAATTCAGAAACATCTCAACAAATCAGAAAAGCTGTGAGGAAAAAACAACAGATGAGGGAGCAGCAACTAGCTAAGGAACAACTTGGCAGACTCAACACAGGGTTTGACTGAATGGCAAGTAAACAACACCAGGCTGTTTCACAGGAAGCAAACAGTGTATCATGATGAATAAACAAAAGCATGCCCTGCAAGGCATGAGAAGTGATCCTTCTCCACCTGTATAATGGTGTCCAGTTTGGGGAACTTCACTTTCAAGAAGATGTAAACGAGCTGAAGGGAACTCAAAGTGTAACAAAAATGAGGGTTAAAAGACATAAGAAACTGCTAATTTTATTTTGAATCAAGTCTTTCACAAATTCAAATTAAGGCAGACATCAGGGAAGGACTGTGACCTCCATTGTCCCAAATAATATAGTAGATAAAAAACAAATCTGGAAATAAAACCTCAATTCCCTCAACTCCTTCTCCTATACCTTACTACTGGCACCTTCCTTCTATATGATTTCATATGTGCAGTTGGGCAGAATGGAACTTTTTGGCAAGGTCGCTTACATAGTAAAATGGAAAAAGCAATGGAGGGGATACTTTAAAAACCAAAAGAAAATGAAATTCCAGTATCATATAACTTTAAACTACCTCCTTTTCTATACTTCACCACCACATGAAAACAGGAAACACTACTCTAGCATTTTTCATTTCTTTTTCTCAACGATATTAAACATTTTATGAGTACAGATAGTCCAAAAGGAACGCTGTGGCAGGCCATAAACTGTAGAAATGCATATCCTCCAGACACACATAAAAGTAGTATACAGATGGCAGCAGTACTGAAGCAATTTATAACTATATTTTAAACAGTCATTTTCAACTGAAAGAGTTATATCTTCTGAGAATAATTTTTAACAGCCATGAAAAAGAAAATCATCTCACTTTGCCATTGTAACAACACTTAGCAGTTACACTAATTCCCTTTTACTTTACTTTTTAGCTCAACATCATGGAGTATAGGGATAATTTAAACATAAACAATCTGCCAACAACAAAAACTGTCTTTATGAAGTCTTAGTTAGGAAACAACTCCACTCTATAATTTCAACTGTTTTGTTTTCCTGATTAAACAATAATTCAAATTAAAATTCATGCCAAAATGCTCTTCACAAACAGCAGCGATCATGTATACATGAGATTCTGGCACTTTAAGTAGGCCTTTGTAATAAAACAAAGGGTAATACTAGAAAATTTGATAAAAGAATAAAGCAATAGCGTCTGTTACATGCATGAAAATACTGCTAAGTGGTAGAATATGGAAGAAAAGATTATTAATAAAAATGTTTTACTAGTTTCATAATCTATTTGTTATTCAAACTGAACAAGCACACTGAATAAGGTTAGGTATTCTGCTTTACACTAAAAAAAAAAAAATATATATTTCAAACCAATGATTAAAAAAATACCAATACACCTAAGTATTCAATATACCTAAGTATGAACACAATTTTCTAATGTTTCTCAGTTCACTATTTAATGAGGACACTACCAGTTCACACTGGAAGCATAGAGTTGAATTTTGGAGCAACAAGAGTGAGGTGTCTTAAAGATAACAACAGGAATTATTTTTACTAGAATATTACTTTTGATAATAATTTTGCTGATTTAGAAAACAAATAAAAGACTATTTTACATGGGTCCAAACAAAGTTAGGACTATTAAATGTCTCCTTAGTTCATACAGAATAATAAAAGTCAGCAAATTCTGCAAAATCTACATTAATAAAATCATTTATGCCTTGAAAGATAAATTTCAAAATATGGTGAGTCTAAAGCACTGACATCTTTTCATTCTCCTGAGTTCATGGAAGGACAACTCCAGTTAGCCTCTTCAAGAAGCAGATGAATTCTATTAAAAAATTCTGCAGTTTCAGAAACACTATTCTGGCTCTTCTAAGGAAATAATCACAAACTGCTTTAACTTTCATGCTGTACTCTTATGTGAGGCTTAAGAAAATAATTTTTTTTTGAAAAAACAAAAAAAATTGAAGCTATTCACATGAAAATTTAAAGAAAGAAATAAGCCATAAAATGCCCCACATTGCAAGGAGGATTACATGGTCAGGTAAACCTCTTGCACAGCAATCAGGTGGCTGCTAACGACCATTGCAGCAGATTCAGTACGACTCAGCAGAAGAAATAAAAATGTTGTTCTACTACCAGCTGGGGAGGGGTATTCGAATTCACATATGTACATAAACAGAAGACATACTAGAAAGTTCAGTGACAAGACACCTTCCATAAGTTTCAGCAGCTCACCAGAAAAGGGTTCCTGCTTCCCACTGAATTCTCACCAATGGAAACTGGCTTAAACATGGGTAGTAAAATTCTGATACTTCCGTTCCAGAAAAATGTTTTCTCCCAGTAAGGTGAGCTCCTCATTAAACAAATACATGTTTCTACATGACGTATTCTACAAGAAATTTCTCATTTTAGAAAACTTCAAAATTAAATCAGTATTCGAAGTTTTGGAAGCAAAGAAAAAGTTTCTCTTATTCTAGGTTTTAAAAACTTGCAAAAATAATTCTAATGACAATTTCTATAAAAACAAAGTTTGCATAACAGCAGATGACAGACCAAAAACTGACAAATGGCCAAATGAATCTAAGTCTAATGCAGCTCCACAGTTTTGGAAAATCAACACACAGTGATCAGTAACTGTAACAGCAAACCAACTATCTAATTTCCCCCAAACTTTCTACACATTTGTTAACAGTTCCAAGGTAAATGGCACTGAAATAGCTTTTCTTCAGAAATATTCCACTTTGGAATTTGTTTATATCTCCAGACACTCATATTTTCAGGTATGAGAATTGAGAAAACGAAGACGCAGAGGAACTGACAACCACCCACCTATTTGGAAACACAATAAAGCAGAACCAAAGATGAGACCAAATGAAAATACTTGCTTATAAAGCAAGAACAAATTATTGGAGTCCAGTTTGAAGACACTCTCTTGGCCAACAGAAACACTTCAACCTTTTGAGACACATTACTGCAGGAAGTTGAGATGATACAATTAGGTATACTTTACCAAAAATAGCAGAAGAGGCACTGCAGATGTCAAGCAATTATTGCATGTAAATTGCTTTTGAGAAGAAAAGGTTATTAAGTCTAAAAATATGAATCAAGCTAAACACTTGGCTTTTCAAAGAATATGAAAACCAGCATTTAGGTACAAGGTTGATAGGGTAGAATGCTTCAGTGTGAAGCACTGAGGTGAGAAATGTGAGAACTGAGAGTGAGAAAGGAAATCTGACTAGATGACTTTAACTGCAAATCAACACAAAGTGAATTTTTAGTTTTTAAATAGAACACTTGGAATCAAAGGAAAAAACCTATCTGTGGAAATTGTGAGCTTCTGGATCATCATTAACTTTTAGAGCACAACAAATAAAAGCATTAGAAAATAGTCCAAGTTTCTCTTTCATTTGCACTACAAATCACAAATGAGAGGAAGAAACCTTCTCTCCTCCTAAGGTATTTAATATTCTGGAAAAGAGCAATTGAAAAAAAAAATATAACAGTATATTTGACAGTAGCAATGATAGCCAGGTTGCTTATCATAAATAACAAAAGTTCTCTTCACAGATCTAAGGACACAACCCAGATAATAGCATAATGGACAGACAGCCAGTGCTGTAATTTGATTAACATCAGGTATTTACAAAGTTTCATCTTTGGTATCAATTTGATATGTAAAAGAATGTTTCACTGCAGTTTGTTTTTGCAACTGCCACTTTTAAAGTGCTTTCCTAAGGGGGAGGTCTAGCCAGTTTCAAGCATATTATGAGCCGGTTGTAACTAGAAGACCAAAATCTATAAATATTAATTTTTATTAGTTACATCTCAAAAACACTATTAGCGATACTGGTTTTATTTTATTCTATATTCAATTTTAGTTTTAGCTCTTCACAGAGACATTATTTCTCTTTCAATTAATGTGAAAACTACTTTAGTCTATTTTAGTCTAAAAAGATTATTTTAGTCTGTTTTAACTGAATACTACTCACTGAACAAAAACAAATTATTATTAATATGGCAAAGAAGAATGAAAATTCAAAAGGTATTTTGTTTTCTATTCCTTTCAAGAATACTAATTATGTCAGGAAACTAGACACATAGGACTGATTATTGCTGCTTAAAGATGTAGAAGCAGTCTATCAACACATATTGTAACAGAGAACATTCAGATCCAAATGCTCTCAAGTACAGCTTACTCAAAAATCTATTAATGTAATGTAAGCTTTTCATATAGCTTTGCATCTTCACTGAATTTCAAAAATAATGGGCTTGTGTTTGATTTGTACTCAAACTGCTGTCTGTTTCAGCTTCCAATGAAAATATAGTTGGATTTCCATTGAATAAACAGATATAAAACCTAATCAACAGGCGCTTTAAAAATATATAAGTTTTCAATCTGTATATTTACAAATATTTACACAGCTTTTTAAAGACTTTATTCAAGAGTTAAGGTATTTCTTGGATCAAAAAGACAGAGCAGAGCTGCAGCCCCAAACAAATTCTTGGCCAAAAGTCCAAAACTCCTTAACCAAGTGTTTACAATAGGAAACAAGCAGAAACAGCACGTAAGGTACCACGAATGCCTCAGAGGGAACACATTAGCTTTAACATAATGGAAGCATTTAAATGCTCTTGCTTTGTTTTTGTTCTTATATAGATGAATTAGGATTGTAAGCTTATGCTACTTGCCTCTGTCCAACTTTAAGAGCTTTGTAATATCAACACTGTTCCTGTGACTGCAAGCAGGGCAGCAGCCTGGACTGTCAGAGTCTCCAAATCAGCTCAGTTTCATCATTTTAATGAAGGCAGGGTGGAGGGAAACAGGGGTGGAAGAAAGAGAGAAGAAGAAAATAATATCTTCAAATAAAAAGCTCTCTGTTTCCAGAGAGCAACATCAGATTTTCTCAAAATATCAGTGCCAGTGCATCTACTTTCTTGCAAACAGTTTTCCTGGCTTGTTTTTTTTGCCCTATAAATACTACTAGGTACACTAATTTAGGACACTATTTTATACCTGAACTTTAAAGGTACTTTTGCAGGGTTTATTTTCCTCCAAAGATCCTAACATATTACACAGTAGAAAGAAATCCATTCCTCTTAAACTCAGTTCTACACCTCTGCTATGTCTTTCTGGCATGACAGCTACTGCAACCTCTGAAGAGACAGAGGAAAGACCTCACCAGTCCAACTCAAGTTCTTGCCACAGTTTCTCTTATACTGCAGTGATAAGTATCTTACCTATACTACAAAATATTTCCAACACTTGAGTCTCAATGACATCTTTTGACTTCTGTTTCTGATTCCTTGATGATTGTATCATGAAGGAAGCTATTCCACCTCCCCATCTAGTTTTATGGAGCTTACATCTTGTAATAACCTTTTTTCCTTTTCACTTGGTCCCTGGACTTAGGGGGATATAGTCTGTGATATAATAGATTCTTCCTTCATATTTTATAGGCAAATCCAAAGACAAGGATTTGGTGAGCTTCTTTTCCACATTAGCTGGCATACATTATCAGTCACAAAAGAATGTAGATTCCTACAGAGCATAAGGC
Source organism: Rhea pennata (assembly GCF_028389875.1). NCBI lineage: Eukaryota > Metazoa > Chordata > Aves > Rheiformes > Rheidae > Rhea > Rhea pennata. The sequence continues at coordinate 11,969,194 of NC_084667.1, read as the reverse complement.
CTGTTCAGACTCTATAGATTCAAATAAAAGTGACAGAGGCTGAAAGAGATCTTCACCTAGGCAGAGTAGGGAAAGGATTGAAGCACTGCATTAGAAAGAACCATCAGGGTAGACTACATTAAATTGTGGCAACACCACAAAAATGAGATTTAAGAGAAAAATAAATAAGAGCACTGAAAAACAGCTGTATAAAGAATCTTGTAAATTCTTCTTTGAGGTCAAAAATAAATATTTAAGAAAAAAAACAATAAAAATGACCAGAGCTGTTACAGTTCCTTCACTCCCAACACATTTTCCAGCTCATACCTGCTTGAAAAGCCCTGCTAGGAGCTTCATCTGTTTTTCATCATCTTCATATTTTCATTCTTCTCTCAATTTATTACCCAATATTGTAAGTCAGAAACTTAAAAAAAGGAGGAAGAACTTACTGGTATTGAGAACTCCTCTGCCAAATACTTCAACAGTGATGCTCCTCTAGTCAAAAAGTTACTCCTCTCTGTCAGGTTGCCTTGGAGTTTTGTATCAAACTCCTTTCTGACAACTGAAGCAACAGAGTCGATCACAATGAGTTTAACCTTCTTTGAAATAATTTCTTCTTCCAAAGACTTAATCCTATAAAAAAGTAACGTTAGTCACACATTGTGTTTTACAATCCTGAATTTGTTTAAATAAAAGGTATATTTTAATAAGCAAGTCACTCCCCCCCTCCCCCCAATACCACTCTGACAACATCTGAATGCTTTAAAGAGATCTGGAAAGGAATCTCAGATTGCAAACGGCCACATAACCCAGGGCAGGACCCCTCTGAAAGAAGGGTTTGGAAGCATCTGCAGTTAACAATATGCTGTACAGCCCCTGAATGGCACAGAGAGGAAGTTAAGTAGACAAACTGTGCTTTTTTGCTCACAGTAGCAGCATCCCATTGCCAACAGCAGAATCTTTGGCATCTATATATGCAGAAAGTCAAGTATCTTTCTACATATTTCAAACACAGTATGTCAAACCTAATCTGTTGATAACATCCTAATAGCTCTTCTTTTCTGATAAAATTGAAAAGGAGGAGGAACTGGTATCCTGTTACAAGTATAGAATGCTCAAAGATGCTTACATATAAATTAATTTGCATGTCAATGTGTATTCACAAATTAACATAAAGTAGCAACACAATCATATAAGGCTGCCAGCAACAGTCTTCAGACTTATGAGTGCAGAACAGTTCCTCCCTCCCACTGCTGGAGAAGTTTCATCTTCCTGCTCTGGAGGAGCAGTAACTCCTTTCCATTTCATGGTAAATTTAATTCTTATACTGTAGTGTCTCCACAGAAATCAAGACAGATCAGGTCAAGCTCCTGTCAGATGAACACTCCTTTTTTAAAGGCCTACAAAAGTCAGATCATATGGAAGTTGTCTATCAGAAATTGTTTATTATAAAACATGAAGTGCATGGGTCACACACAATGAAATGAAAAATCAGTTCATAAACAAATAAAGCACAATGTCAGTCTTTTCGTACCAATTTTACTTTGTCAATATCAACATGAAAAAGCCTCAAAGAAATTAATTATTCTTCATAAAACTTTGGAATTGAGCCAATATTGTTATAGATGACAGTCAAAATGGTCTCTCTTTTTGAACTCTAGAAGAATACCTTTTCAGTACACTGTCACAGGTCAGCTCTCGATACAGGTAAATGCTACGGGTCATGGAAAAAAGCTTTTCATCTGAGTCAAAATAAGCAGGGAATCTGTTTCCTGCTATCTCAACCAACCTATCAAAAAACAAAAGACAAAACACTAAAAAAGAAACAGGCATGTAGGGTAATAATAAGGCATCAAGGATTCACAACACAAAGTAAAGTAAAACTCCGAAGGATAAGTAGACATCAAGTAATAATGGAAATCTTTTTCAAAGGTGAAGGTCAGACCAAAATAATGTAAGTTAGAACATTTAGGTTCTCTTCCCAGTGATGCTAGAATCAATGATAAACTTGAAAGATGTAATATGCCATATGTACAAAGAAACAGCACTTCTCTAGTAGAAGGAAGCCGCAAGGTTTACAGTTACTGAATGCAAAGTTCTTTTAGAGTTTTGCACGAGAGGTTTTACACAATTGCCAATTATTCTAATTATAATATTTAACTAATTCTTTCATTTACACAAACATACTTTCTAACCTAAATCATCTTCCCTTCTACCTTTATCTTGCTTTGAGATCATAAAGTAGGCTTTATGTCACCAGAGAATTTTGAAAACAAACTGCTAACAAACCTCTGTGACGAGATCCAGCCAACATGGAAGCAGGACTGCAAAGAAGAGAGTCCAATTCAATTGTAAATACTTATAAAAGTAGGCATGGAAAAAACATTTACCAAGGTGAAAATCTTTTCACAGATGTCTCCTCAAAAACAAAAGCAAAATCATTTAGATGGGAGATGTTTGCACTGAGACTATTTTCATTGTACGAGTTCTCTCTCTGTAAAAAGGATTTAGAGAAATCTTAAGAAAATGGTTTTTGGAACATAGAAAGTCTCAAAAAGCAACTAAGGCTACCTAAGGCTAGCTGCCAGGTGGCTATGAGAGACCATCCATTCCATCAGATAGGAGAGGTACAATTGATGTGATTAATGATATAACTAGACAGTTCAAGTGGCAGCTTTACTGATAGATTTGAGTAAGTGATTTCTCGCCTGAATATCCTCCATTATCTTATTAGCAAATTCATGATCCTTCAAAATCTTGAGTTAAAACTGTTAAACATATCACTGTTTATTACCACTGTAGAGTAACTCTATCAAACAACTGGTGATTAACACCAAAAAGAGTCAAAGGAGGTTGGATATCTATCCTTTATTGTCACCTATTCTTATATTCAGAAAATAGTCTTTGGAAAAAAAAAACTACTCAAGCAGAGGTAAGACTTAATTTACTGATAAGAGGCCAGTATTTTCAATGAACCTGTGTATATAAAATCACTGAGGACACTAAATGACACGCATCTTACTGACTGCCTGCAAATTCTCCTGAAGTCAGTGGAAAGGAGTTCCACACCTCTGAACAGAGGGCAATATTTTTTCTAGGTCAGTAAATACAAATCCAAGAATTTAACTTCAGAAACTTATACATTAAAACTTCAGCACAGTAAATATTTTTCATAATATAGATTTTATTTTTAGGAACAGAAATAGAAAATACTTTTATTTTAAGCATCTTAAAGCATCCCATAATCATCAGCTTGGGAAGAGTGACTTCTAGTGGATGGTATCTGCATACTCAACTTAGTGGTGATCTTAATCCTTTTTATTTAAGCCCTTTTATTAAAACCAAAAACATGAATCACTTTTCTTTGGTTTAAAAATAGAAACACCAAGCTTGAATGTTCATATGCCTATCCCAAATAAGATATTTCATTATAACAGCCTCTATCTCATTCCTTAGCATATACTATTCATTACATCCAAACTTGCCCTGAAGAAATTGCAGGGTCAGAATCTTGGCTCTGCCTTTGCATAATAAACGATGCAGCCCATTTTGGATTCTGCATGTGGTAAGTAATCTAAGTTATTCGGTTGTCTGCATGAAATGCAATTTCAATATGCTTCCAATGAGCATATCAAAGAACTCCATTACATAAATTGGCTTAAAATGACCTGATTACTGAAACCTTGCTAAGATTCCAGCACTATTTGCATAGCGCCATGCAGGTTCAGAGTTCTTTAAGATCTAAATCCTACTTGTCATGAGGAACCCAAGTACTGCACAGAACTTAAGTGATGTCCTCTGTAATCAGGACAGAGGCCGCGAGGTGAAAAATCCCTTAATGTTCTCAGCACTGGTTTACGGAATTTTATATCCAGTGCTTTTCAGAAGCAATAAAAACAGCTAAAAAGCAGACAAAATTACTTTCAGACTTTCTGAACAGGTTTGATATGTTTTCAGTTAACAGCTGGCTAGATCTGAATAGAACTGCTACAAAACCAATGACAATATTTTGATTCCCAGGATTATCATCCATAGTCTATCTACCTGTTCTGGTGTCCACAAGCTGAGGAAGCTGAACAGTTGATACCCTCTGCACTGTTACAGCTCTTCTACTGTGTATCAGAAAAATATATACAATATATAGCAAACAGTGGCATAGCTTAGGAGATCAGCCTCAATTCTAAACCCTCTTCTCAGCATTGCTATTAGACTGAACTAAAATGTCGTGTTAGAGAATAAGTAACAAGAGTATCAAAGCTTGTAGAAACAAAAAGCTCCCTGCCCTGAACTAAGCCTATCTAGGCAAAATAACAAAAAGGGAAACATCTGCGATCAAAAGAAGAAATTAGTCAGGTTTATGCAGTATCTTTTTTGACATAGCACTGCATTACATACTAGATGACAATTACAATTAAGCATGCATTTCTCTCAGCCCTAAGACTATAGGGAGATTCTTAACTTTCTATCAGAAAGCCCAGGAATATTTGTCTTAAAAACAGAAGAAAAATGTCTTTTAACTGCAAACTATCAGTAACATAGGACTATAGAATCACAGGAAAAGTCAGATTAGAAGGGAGCTCAGGAGATCTAACACCCTGCTTAATGCAGGGTAAGTTATGCGTTCTGACCAGATTACTTAGGGCTTTATCTAGTCAGCTTCTGAATACCTCCGGTGATGGGAGGTAGCACAATCTTTCTGAGCAATCTGCTCCAGCACTTGATTGTCCTTATGTGAAAAATCTTCTCTTTATAGCCATTTGGAACCACTCACTTCAATTTATGCCCGTTGTCAACCTGCTATGTACTACTGTGATGTCTTTTTGATGACCTCCTCCTGTCATTATGACCCCCCAAAGCTGTGTCTTCTCCAGGCAGAACAAGCCCAAATTCCTCAGCCTCTCCTCATGGGGCAAGTGCTCTAGCCTCCAACCACCTTGGTGGCCCTTCACTTAACTCACTCCAGTTTGTCATGTCTTCCTCATACTGGAGGCCCAAAATTAGACACAGCATCTAGATGTCTAATGAGTAGCAAGTAGAGGGGGATAATCACTTCTCTCACTCTGCTAGCTCTGCTCCTGTGAACTTGGCCCAGGAAGCTGTTGGCCTTTGCTGCCAGGACATACTGCTAGCTCATGTACAGCTTGATGCCTGTCAAAACCCACAAATCCTTTCCAGCAGAGCTCCTCCTCAGTCAGTCATCCCAGCACCTGTTGTTGCAAGAGGTTCTTCCTTTCCATGTGCAGGAATCTGCATTTTTTCTTGTTGAATGTTACAAAGTTTCTGTTGGCATGTTCCTCCAATCTGTCCAAATCCCTCTGAATGGCATCGCTGCCCTCAAGCCTATGGACAGTTCCCCCCTACAATTTGATATCAACTGAAAAATTACTAACAATGCACTACATCTCCCTTCAGGCCATTGATAAAGATGTGAAACAGGACAGGTCCCAGAACAGACTCCCCCCAGGTACCCTACTTGTAACTTCAGGTAGAGTATGACTCACTAACCACTACTCTCTGAGCCCAACCAAGTTTTCCCCTATCTAGCTGTCTACCCACATCACCCTAACCTGGATACTGTGGGAGACTGTGTTGAAAGCCTTGCTAAAGTCAAGGCAAGTGAAATCCCCCCACTGACAAACCTAGTCATTTTATCATAGAAGGCAAAGAAGTTGGTTAGGCATGATTCACCCTTGGTAAATCCAGGATGATGGCTCCCAATCACTTTCTTCTTCTTCGCATGCCTTTTCACCCTGTTTTATCACTTCTAAAGTTTCTTGTTCCTGTCACCCCATAACCTTTGCTTCCAAATCCTGTCCACTGCTACCTCCTCTGCAATTCCTAGTTTAAAACTCTCCTTATTAGGCTGACTGATCTGTTGGCAAAGATGTTCTCACTCTGCTTTGTCACGTGAACAAGTCCTCAAAGTGAATCTCACCAGCTGCACAACCATGTATCAATCCACAGGATTTATCAGCTTTCCCCAAGTCTTTCTCAACAGTATCTAGGAGATCATCACCTGGGCCACTGGGCCTGACTTTCATCCCTAGAACCCTGCAGTCACTCTTGCTACACTCAGTGGTAACCAACATGCATACATCTGTACTCTCAACCAAATTTAGCACATACTGTCTCCTGTCTATTCAATGGTTAGAAGACATAGTAAGTGCACAGATGAGCAACTCCTGTTATGCGGGCAAAGCAAGAGATATTAGATGAAGCAGAAATATTAGAGGGAATGGAATATTATGCTGCAGGGCCTCCAACAATGTAGAAGGGCAATGAGGTTATTGCAGAAGGAAATCAGAGGTGCAGAGGAAAGGGAGGGGGCACCCAAAAGGTGTAATACAGCAATCTGAGGAAAACAGGCTATGTTAGTCCTACTGATTAGAGAACAATTTGCATTTCCTTTGTACCCAAAATGTTACACCTTCACATCCTCAAAAACATCCTTGCTAATTTCACAAACTAAAGTACAAAGATAGAGTTTAGGTACAGGACTGTTAAGACTATTTATAAATTAGAGTGTTATCCAGCTGTCATATCATAACTGGAATCTGCAGTATCATACAGATCCTTCTACTCGGTGAGTTTTACCATATATGGAATAACTGCATATATCAGTAGAATGCTTAAAAACTACCATAGGTAACTATTTTGGAAAAGCTTAATTAATGCTCAAAATATATTTGAAGGCTCCAAGACAAAGGGTGCTACAGAAGTTGAAAGCATGTATTTTAGAATTATGCATCTTACCTTTCAGCACTGAATGCAGACTCTGTGTCAATGTATATAACAGCCCCATCCAGTCCTCCCATGCTTACAGGTAATGTAGCCAGAACGCTCATCATAATACAAAATTGAGTTTTGCCACAACCTGGTGGACTAGTTATCTAGAAAAAGAAATTACTAGCGTAAGGAATGTCACATTCATTTCACCCTTGTAGTCAAATTCTTCACTGCTGAAAAATAATTCCTCTTCAGAAGCAGCACTACGCTTGTACTTCATATTTCTTTCTTCACCATCCTCCTTCCTCCACTTCCTTATATCTCATCTTTGAGGTGCTCTATTCCCCTCCCCATTTACAAGATCTTCCCTAGAGCCACACTCCAACGATTCTGTCTCCTTCCTTGTGCTACCTTATAAACTACAGAAGAACTAAAACGTTTACAGGTGATATTCACTTTATATCAATGGCCATTAGAGATGGTATCTCCTTGAAACTAGTCAAAAGCTAATAGCTTAACAGAGCTAAATCAATGATGAGGTATCATTACTGCCTTGGTTACAATCAGCTCCCACTTGGAAATCACAAGTATAAATGCTTATGTCCTGTGAAGTCTGAATCTGTAATCTGAATAATCAGATTTTATCTGCCTCAGATAAAACTTCTTTAATACTCTTGCTATAAAGTAACAGGAGATGGTAGATATTAGCTTGTAATACTTCACTGAAATCATTCTCTATGCAATATGTGTTTCGTCATTGATGTTAACTCCCTATTGCCATATTTCAACAAACACACACCATTTAACAAGCCAGGTAAGCACACCAATTTTCAGCTTTCACCCGCACTTACTCAAAGCCTCCTGTGGCTAGGCAGTATTCAAATAGAATGCACTCAACTTGCGTGAAATGGTTCCAGTATGATTTTGATCCATGAGCAAAACCACAATGATCAAAAAAACCACACAGTCTGATGAGATCCCTAGCCTCTGAGTACAAGATCCATCTACTGGAGACAGCAGTAGACCATTCTTAATCTACAGTAGACCTTACAGAGATTGCAAATGTTGGACTCTGTTCAAATAACCACACATCCATTGGTACTACCCCTTTTTTTTTTTTTTAATACAATATCACACTGTCACTGCTTCTGGGAAGGGAGATGAGGACATACTTTTAACAGTAAGAGGGCTGAAAAACAGAGTGAATACAGAGCTGAAATGACTTAATGCACTAATTGCAGAGAGCTATTGATCCATTTTGACCCTAGCAGCGACTAAATAATAATGCAACATAAATGAAAGCTTGTCCAGGAAAATTACACTACAAAGAAAAACCAGCTCCTCAAAATGCCACGCACTGTCAAAGCAGAATTAAATTCAGAGCTAAATTCATTGAAATTTAAAAAAAAAACACTAACAAATGGCAGACAGCCAAAAATCAAACTGATTTTTGAGCCAGAGTGTACGATAGTTTGGTTCTAAGTTCAAACATTGCTTCACCTCAAGAAACTACAATACCGGTATGCTGTCATTTTAAGCAGCAGCATGATTAAAACACAAAGCTTACAGAGGAACATTGTGGGACAGCATTAGCTACTGCTACACTCCCCAGTTAGAAATCCCACTAATCACTTTTGTTTTTAAAAAAGGCCAAAAACCCAAGCCGTATCAGCCAACTCACTTGAAGCTTTGATATAAGGGACATATGTGATGGTTTTTGTTTAGAAGCACATGCTAGATTTAGTGAACTTGAACTACCGACCAGGAATTAGCCATATTTATGCAAGTATCCCATCTGTTGTATCTAGTTTATAAAATATCTCATGAACAACAGCTGACACATCTTCATGTGAGCACAAAACATACATTAAAATTGCAGAGACAATACGTATTTTTGAGACTGTGATAGCCAATGAATCTCACCAGCTGTTTCTGCTTAACAGGTCAACTTGAAATGAATGAGGGGAGGTCATCAATCCAGTTGTTAAATTGAAGTGTTTGGACAACTGTGAAGAAACCTCATAAAAACCTTTGAGGTTTGAGCACTGCCTGGGAGGTGCATTGAAAATCAGCAACATTTATTTCAGTGGTTGATGATTTAATTCATGAGTTAATTCAGTAGAGGTGCCATAAACATGTCTAGGGAGATCTGCATCATATCAGAGAGAGACAGAATCTTGCAATAATAGCTAGTACAAGAAAGTAATCTAATGAAGTAGGAGAAAACTTCCCTTCCCAAAGACAACAATATCTCACTTTTTATCAGCATTCATTTAAGAGATATTAAAATGGCATTAGAAATAATCCACAGTGAACAATTTTAGAAAAAGGTATCATCTTATTATGGCTACTGCGAGTTCAGCAAAAATTTTGAACATAAACTTAGATGGAAAAAAAGGTTGAAGTGCCTCTAATGTAATATAAACTCAATGTCTGCAAAAAGTTTGCTGAGTTTGTCTTGCTCTAAATTTGCTTTTAAAATCAAGAGTCCACAGACAGAAATGTCAGGACTACAACAGTTTTTAATTTATCTCTGCCTAATAAAATATACTTTTATTTTTCAATAAGCTATATATTATTTTTCCTGGCACATCTGTAGAGTTTGGATAAAGTCACAAGGAACTAATTCTTCTTCAGCTACCCAAAGGATTAATCTCTTCAATATTCACAAACTCATTACTTTAGCTTTCGCTCAGAGGAGTTGGCCAGAAGTTCTGACATCTGACCACAAAATTTCAGCTGATTTAATTTCCAACCTAAACCCTAACAGTGGTTTGGGAAAAAATGGTCTGAGACAGTATAAGGCAAATCAAATTCCCCTGGCACTCAAAAAGCAAGCAGATTTGGCTGTAGAAGATACCATCAGAACTCTTTACCCTGTGGTTCATGTATTTGAATTCCAAGTTTCCAACCACCTTCACTGCTGGGTAAAGTAACAGGAAGGAGATGATTTAGCCACATCAGTCAGGAAATAAATGCTCCAAACAACATAGTTTTGAAGAGAATTTCTCACAGACTTGGAATATCTGCCTAATAACAAAAATACCAAAGGACAATCTGTTGGTCAGCTGTGCTCCAGTAAGTTATAAAGGAGCAATTTAGAATGATTTTAAGTTCCAGAATCACTTGAATCCAAAAAAGAACAGAATCTGAGAGTGTTTGCAAGCTACAATGCAGCCTCAAAGCAGCAGCAACAGACACTTGATAGCTTTTCACTAAAATTTCATCAACAATCACACTGAAGAACACTTGCATTGCTGCCAACTTTTGAGACTACTTCAGATCTCATGACTCTTGCAAAAGTCCTCTTAATCACATCACTCCAGAACAAGGCTTTAAATAGGAAAATCACTTTCTGCATAGTTAATTGTTCTCTGCCCTTACACTTGTTGAGGAACTCAGATACATGGCCTAATCTCTTTCCAGATTCAACACCTAAAAGGTAAATCAAAAGCAACATTTACTTTTCTTAGCTGCTATCTCTAATTTAGTCTTCTATTTTCTGGAGTCTACATAGTTATCTTTAAAATATTTCTGACTGACAATACTGATGCATAATGCAATTTCAACTGGTATGACAGTGCAACCAAGACCAAGCTACTTGTGGAAGGACTAAAACTTGCAGTTCTAGCCTGATCCACTAGATGTCTCGTACAGACTTCAATATTTCAATCTTTTAGTGCATCAAGCATTTAAGAAACCTACATTGGGCAAGCCTCTGCATTTCTAATCAAAAAAATGTTAAAATAAAAAATTTAAAAGATTTTTCAGAGAAAGACTTAAAGTCCAAAGACTATCATAACTGAGAGCTCTCCATTTACAATCAAGTAAAAGTTGAACTGATTTCAAATATATTAATTTCCCTCAATTAGTTTTAAATACATTGATATATATGGAACATGATCATTCTTAAAACAGACTTTAGTTATAGTCTCCCACATATTCTGATATCTAAAAAGACCAGTAAAAATTAAAAAGAATAAGTATTGTGATGATTAACAAAGCTAAGAAGGAAGCAAAATACATAGCACTGGAAAATTAAACATTTTACTTATTCATTGATAAGCATTAAGCTGTACCATCTGAGGAAAAATGTCTGACATCCATGTTTTGAGACCAACTGTTTGCAGACATTCCTCTCAATAAAAAAACTTTAAAGTCAATGTTTAGCTAACTCCAGTAAAACCCCCAGCATGCCATTTTTTGTCAGATCTCACACCACAACAAGGCCATGAGCACAATAATCAGCAAACTTAAAATCTTTCCATGTCCCAGAGCCATTCCACCTGGTATTCAGGCAAGAACATGCCAAGGAGTCTGCATTGATAGCTGAATAATAGCTATCCTTAGGATTCAGTCAAAAGAGGGGTAATAACCCCTCATTACGTAAGAGATAGGCATCACAGGGACTATTACAGTTTAAACTCCGTGTCATTTAAATACTAACCTGTTTTAAGTCACTATTGTATTTCACAGATTATTTCTTTGAGATCAAAAACAATATATTTTGACCATAGGGAGGAGAAAAAAATATTTTCTTCGTAGTAAGGTTTTTGTAACTTCTCAGTTATTCCCCTCTACCATGGAAAGTTGACAAAAAGCACTTGGTGACAGCTGTTAAAGTGTTCAAGGAAAAATGGTTCTGAATTTAGACAAATTGAAACATGAGACATAATATGTATTTTTCCACTCATTTCAAGTGCATAGCTGAGTTTAGAAGAACTTTACTATAAAAATGTATGTATGACTATAGTGCATAAAACCAATGTCCGCCTCGCTCAGGATTCTGTATCTAATGTAGGCTTACAACACAGCACTAGGGAATGAAATAAGAAAAGAGCACACATACTCCCTCCAAAATATGCTTCTCCACCTCCAGCAGTTTGTGGCTCAGCAACTTCCTAAGCCAGAGGCTGCATCTTCATATTTTTGTAATACTCAATGACTCCTCTGAACATTTAGCTAAATCTTCTTTCCAGGTTTTAGAAACTGCACAAGTTACTATCAATTTCTGTGAAGTCAGAGTTGTCAAATACTAGAAGATAAAGTGCTCTCTTGTTTTAAAAGGAAAATCCCAGGCAAAAAAGTAACATTGCATCCAAAAGCCAGAGAGCAAAAGACTGAGTTCTACTTGCAATTTGTAGTGTTGTAATAAATTATAACCTAAGCATTAATTACATATCATTATTTAAAATAATACTTACAGAATTATTGTCTAAATTATTTACATAAAAACTGAAAATTATGTACCATCATTTTTGTGCCTATGTGCGCCATGTCCTGATCGTACCTCTATGAAAATTAATGGCTTGATAGAGTCAGAGTGACTCAGAGTCAGAACACGGACAGACTCCTGATTCAGCACCTTCTGCTCTGACCACTAAACCACATTGTAGACATTTTACACTTCTATATTCCTCACTGTAAAATTCAGAAAACAGCATGTTCTCAAGTGAAACAAGTGTGTGACATTTACTATTTCAGTTTCTGGCAGAATTTTCATTTTTCTGAAGGAAAATGTGGTCACCAAATTTCTTAATTCCTTCATTTTCTCACTTACATGCCACACCGCAGAAACATACAAAAATGCAGCTTCTACTAATTAAAAAAACACTTCTCATCCAACACTTTTTTCTATTTTAAAAAAACTGGGCACAATGGAGTCCAATCTGGCTGTGATATGCAAGTTCTAGGTGTGATGTGTGACTGCCATAAAATACACCGAGTAAGTTACCTCTGTGAGGGATCCACAGGGCACTCCACCATGCAAGACTTTATCCAAACCATGCAAGCTGGTGGATAAGAAGGCTGAGGAGGGGTTGACAGCCCTCCTCACTTTCATTTCATAAGCCTACAAAAGGGGGGAGAAAAATCAAGTCAGAAAGGAGGAGATTCTTATTAAACACCTCGAAATAGTGAACTTCTCGCATTTAGTTTCCTTCTCCTGGAACGACATAGCACTTGCCAATAAGCATACAGTTCCGATCTTCAGCAACATTCCTTTCTTTACCCATCACCCTTCCTCACGTTTACATCCCATTTACAGCTCAGAGTAAATTTAAGTTTGTTGTATCCATATCAAAATTTTATACTCCTATCTTTGGAATTCTTCTGCGCCACAATATTAAATGAAAATAAGCATTTTACAATGATGTTTCAAAGGTTTTCTCTGTTTCCACTCAGCACAGCTTGCTTTTAACCCATAGAACTACAATCGTAAAACGAGGAAATACTATATACGTAGTTAGTATGCAAAACATTCACAGTGAAACATAAAACCAAGAAGTACCTCGTCAATGTTTATTAGCAATTCAAAACTATCTAGGTTCAAGAAAAGGTTTGTTAAAGATTCCCAAGTCTTTGAACAAGATCTGGGAAAATCCTGTAGCAATTCAGAATTTTTTATTTTTGTGAGGAAGGCTGGTTAAGGACACAGGTACAGAACCAACGGAAGAGTTAAATTCCAAGTTCCTCTACTGACTAGAACTGTCCCAAGATCAGCATTCTAGTTCACAGGAGTTATTTAATTTGGGGGATCAATCTAAACCAAAGAAGAAATAAAATGGAAACACTGATCCAGAAACATCAAAACATGATGTTTTCAAAAGAAACTATCTTCCTTGGACCTTGCAAACACTCGCTAAAATCAACACACTCCTTAAATTAACCGCTGAACATGAGAAGTTTGATTTAAAAAAAAATAATCTAAGATCTAAAGGTTGTTGCTCCCATTACAGCTGAAAATTTCCTAGAAGCTTCAGACTCCTAGCCCAACAACACAGAGCCTCAAAACCCTGGTATAACGTACTGCCATAGCCTGACATGACTGACTGTTCCTGGAAGCCTGATTTCCCCATCCCTGAAAATACGTATGTCAGATTTATCCCAATGCATTCCCCAGCCTTAAGACAGTCCACTGTGAATACAGTGTACTGTGGAATTACGTCCAATGGACTTGTCAAAACAAAAATCTGCTAATCTTAGATGTTTTAGTCTATACATTGTGGGGCCAACACCTGAGCTTTTTTCAATGAAGTTTATCAGACAAACTTCCAGCCAGTTCTACCAGCAGGCTAAGATAGTTGGCAGAACTATCTTAAAAAAAAGCATACTCCTTTTTTATGCCACAGTTTTCCCCTATGTTATAGAGGGTACTCTGTTAGAGTAATATTCAAAAACCATTCAGATCTCTTTTCTTCAGTTCAATATTACGGAGAAATATACAAAAAATAGCTTTCAGAGCAAAAAAACAGGCCAAAACAAAACCAATGAATTTTACTTTGCTCAAAGGTGATCTGAGTTCAGGCTGAGATTCATTTGAAGAATGAATATATATAGTGATGAAGATAGATTTGTAACATTTTTCATTTTAACAATTTTTGTTTAACCTATGACAGAACTTAATCCCTGTACCCTGTAAAAAGACAACCATCTAGTTCTGCTTTTCTGCATAACACATGCTCTAAAATTTTACCCTGTGTTTTCAGTATTTAATCCACAATATTATGATTGAATCAGAGGATTTTTCAAGGAGGGGAAAAAAAAAAGTCAATCTTTAAATCAGGAATCCAAGAGAGTGAATATTTACCACATCCCTAGGAAGTCTTTTCCCACGGAAAATCATACTAGCTCCTACAGAATTTCTTATAATTTCCCATTTCAAGGAATTAAAAAAAAATATTATTATTATTATTATTTAAGTTCTAGCTATTGGGTTTTGTTAGCTTTTTGCTCAGCTAGGTCCTAGAGAGCTCTAATACCAAATTTCCTGTTCTACTCCATGTACTGATACAGGTCAAAACCTTCTATCTCCTCTGTTCTAACAGGATATTAAAACAAAATTCAGCCATTTACATTGCAGCTAACATCTGTTTTCTTCCTCAATTAGACTAGCTACATCCTAAGCCACGTTACACGCTCATTTACGTGGATGAAAAAATTCCAAACAAAATACAGTATTTTCAGGATCACTTCACTTTTATCACCAATTCTGTGTCTAAAAGCCAATTTATATTGAAATTCTCCTTCTTTGCTTGTAGCAATCAACTGTTCTTTTAGTTGCAGGGTTCAGAAGAGAAGTAATTCTTATATATGCTGAACTGCAAAACACAATGCCGTACTTCCCTATGGTGCTCCTAACCAATTCTGCAAGCCTAAAAAACCTCTTTAGGTTCTAACACCTCATAAAAGTCATTGCATAAAAATATTGTGCAAATCAAACTGAGATGTAACAAATGTGCCATTTTCCCCAAGGTAAAAAGAAAGTCACATTATTTAGCTTTCTCTCAGCCACTGCATTAAAAACAGAATCAATACAAGCTTACTTACTGTCTGCATTTTGGGAGCACAAGCTAGGCTGACTTTACAGAGAAGCTTCCGCACATTACTGTAGCTCTGCCCTGTCACTTTCATTAGGTCCAAGAGTGAAAGACATAAGAAGTCCTGAAAGATAATAAAACAGATCAGACAACTCAACCTAGACATCAAGGCCGAGGACTAACATGATGCAATTTGCACACAACTACCATATGTTACATATACCAGATTTACAACTGTGCCATGTTATTCAATGCTATGATATACCCCTCCTGCCTTTCTCTGATATCAGTAAGGTTAAAGTAAAAGCAGTTTTATTCATATTTTAAAAAACATGGAAGTCAAGGGATCAAACATTTAAGAACTGCCTGAGATAACAGCAATGAGACAACACCTCTTTGCCCTCAAAAGTCTCTACCCACCTGAAAAACATTCAGATTACACTGTATCTTCTAGGCAGCAAACTCAGGGCTAGATCCTTTATTTAGTATGCATACTACTGAACAACACAGAGCCTCTTGGATCTCCTTAGGCAAGAGTTCATGAAAAAGATTTCGGAATTTATTCCTCATCAACCCACAACAGACAGAACACCCCACACTCAGAACTCTGACCTGAGCCCAGAAAATAAGAAAGCACCAATGCCACTTCTAACAATTATGTTCTTCATACACTGGACAAGTAACATAGATATATTTTTGTGGGGTGCTTATAAATGAATGTCCTACTCCATAAAAGTAGCAACTGCAGGCCTCTGCTAAAATAAGGCACTTTAAGATTTAGTAGAAGAAAAGGTAGTACACACATTTAAATGCTTTAGTCAGGCATCTATTGCTTTAAAATTCTGTTTTTAGAAGGCAGCAGGCCAGAAAGAGCCTGAAGTGCCCCTTACTTTCTATAAAATAAAGCTCCATGTACATTATATTTAAAAGCAAAGTAAATAGTACATGAAACAAAACATAAAACCACCCTTTCACCTGACAGGTAGTGATCTGATGGCGACTCAGCCTTTCACACAGCTCCTGAGACAACCTTGCTCTTCTCAGTTTCTTAGCAGCCATATTCCCCTATCTGTGGGGCAAACAAAAGCAGTTTGAAAGAGGCTTGAAACACTACTATACAGTTACACTCGTCCCTTGCTAAAGAACAGGGAAGATGGTACATATAGGAAGTCTGTCACATTAAATTGTATTACAGCTCATAAAGCAGTTATGTTAAATTGTATCACCTCATACTTGACCATGTATGAGATTACACTGATAAGAACAGAAGTAGTCAGCAATATTTATAGGATGGAGGTTTCTACCCTAGGAAACGAGAAAGCTGGAAATTACTTAGTGATGAGCTGAACAGGAACTCCTCGTGCTGTATGGCACTGGAAAGAAAGCAAGTTATCTTTCGATGCCTAAATAAGGAAAGCAGAGTATTCACAGTAAGCATTTAGCCCTAGAACATCTACTGCTAAAACACAATGCTCAGTTCTGGTGGCCACCTATTTAGGACAGGTGTTAAAAGAACAGGAAGGACTCAAAGCAGGCACCAGAAAGACTGAAGGGCTGGAAATACACCTTAGCATGCAAGACTCAAGATGGTCTAACTAGCCGACCCCACTTAATCTCCTGCGTAACTATTCAGAAGTACTTACATATACATTTTAAAAAGCACAGTAAAAGAATAAAAAGCATGCTCATAATATAGAGCTCTTTAATTTAGCCAATAGCGTAGAAGAATGTAGAGGCCAAAGCTAAGCATATGAAGACCAGAGCTATGGTCCGATGAGAACTAGGGTGTAAATATTATTTTATTCTAAAAACGTACAAAAAAATCACATGGGAACAAGGTAGCAAGTGTTGTGGCAAATTCAAAGTTACTAAAGCATATTTTATTCATTGTTTTGAGATTCCCACTTAAAGAATATCCAATTAATTCATAGAAGCCCTGGAACTATTTTATGTACCAAACAGTAACCTGATATACTATGACAGTGATTCCTCTCTCCTTAAAAATAACATAAACTCCAATATTTGTATTTGTCCACTTTTTCCTGTCATTCCATTTCAGTGACCAAAACCATAGCAGATATTATTCAGTTCTGTATTTGGCTACTCAAACATAACAGAACAACCTGAAGTACATGTGTTTTCTTAAATTATATATGTTAAAATACTTATGTATAGTTTCACACAAAGCATTAGGGACTAGTCCTAGTATTTATTTAGTCAGAATTAAAGGCCAAACAAAAAAGGAGAAATTTAAAGAGTATGGAATCGATAAAACTTTCAGAGACACAAGAACTGCCCCCTCTACAATACTCTCTTCAGACAGGGGAGGAAGCCCAGATTCTTGAAGAGTTTAGTGTCCTTCAAAACATTAGCTACACTGATAAGCATTTATTGCATGATAATCACGTACTCGGGCTCTAGTGGTAACTGGCTCTGCACACGCCTCACGTACGACTCCAGCAGAGCAAAAAGTCCTGGAAATCGATTTTGTCACTGAAGGGACTGAAATGGATGACCATGGAGCCCCCCTGGTGCCCAGTCCGCATCTGAAGCACACCACCACCCAAGGACAGGCAGGTGAATAAGGAAGGAAAAAAAAAAAAAAAAAGTCACTAAGGACCTACAGAAACCGCTGTCGGCCCTGCAGGACAAACTGCAGCGGCCCCCGGACCCGGACTGGGAGAGCTCGCTTCTCGCCTCCGCCACTCCAGCGCTAAGGGAGGCTGCGGAGCAGACGCGACAGAGGCGCTTCTCAACCGGCACGTTCCGAGTTCACTCAAGTACCAGCCGGGTTCACCGGCGCCCATCACCGCCACCCTCCCCGCCCACGCGGGACCCTGGCCACCGCCCGGCCCGGCCCCAACCGGCAGCGGCTCCGGGCCCGGCCCGGCCCGCGCAGCTCCCTCCCCCCCCGGGCCACGCTCGGCAAGGCCAGCGGGCGCCCCGGCAGCCCCCGGGCGCGCCGCCCTCGCCTGCCCCGGCCCCCTGGCGGCGGCTGCCGGGGCGCCGGCCCGGCCCGGCCCGGCCCCACGCGCCGCTGACCTGGGAACTTTTCAAAGCCTCCCACAACCGCGGGGCGCGGGGGGGGGGGTGGGGCCGCGCGCAACGCCCGGGCGCGCGATTGGCTCCTCTCCCACCAGTCGCTTGCTCCGACGCGGCCCTGTGGCGCCCGAGGCATGCCGGGAGCGGTGGTCCCTGCGCCGGGCGGGCGGGAAAGCGGGGGCGGGAAAGCGGGGGCGGGGCGGGGAAAGCGGGGGGGGCGGGGCGGGGCGCGTCCCCGGCGGCGGCGGCGGCGGGAGGGGCGGGCGCCTCGCCTCAGTGCGTGTCTGAGGAAGCTGCGAGGCCGCGCAGGGGCGTGAGGGGAATGCAGGATGAGCCAGACGAGTTACGACCCCGGAGCAAGGGCCCCGCCGCTGCCTCCGCCGAGGAAGGAGCGAGGGGTGGCAGAGCTGCAGCGGGGCCCGCGTGAGAGGAGTTGGTGCTGGGAGGAGGGGTCACTCCCGGCAAGACATACCAGGCGCTGAGGGGCGCAGCGCCCTCTGCTCGGGGCACTTAGTGTGGAGTAGGCCGAGCACATCCCCCAGGACATCCCCGCTGCAGTCCGCCACGGCGACCCCCGTCTGTTCACTGCCCTTGGAAGCTCGGTTACCAAACTAGCCCTTGTTTTCTCCCTTTTAAATATTCGGCCACTGATCGTTTGATTGCTTCGGTGCTTTACCCTAGAAATGTTTGCAGTCCGTAGATGAGTACACATAACCTCTGTATATAACAAAAACTTGAAGGTCTCCAGCATAAGTAGTGCTAAATGTATATTAATTTGTCAGTAAAGAACATTCAGGTACTGATTCTCATCTTCAAATATTGGGCTCACAGATTTCTGGCCTGCTGCCAGCTCTGTCAGTAACTCCTCCTGACCTTGATGAAGCTGTAGTTCAGTAACAGTGTAACAGAATTAGACACCAAACATGAGGTTTATATGACTTCATTGATGTCTAGTGTGAATTTTCTGACTTACTCTTTTGCTAGAAAGCGTGGAAGAAATTGATATGATTTTTCATCTGCATAATCTTTACAGTCTTAGAAATTAACCTAGCAGGAAAAAAAAATGCACCATTATCTGGGGTATTTAATTAAGGTTTTCCTAGTGTGAACTGTACAGCTCATTTTTTTTATCTACATTCAAAAAAAAAAAAAACTACAGTGAAGCTAAAGAACAGAAAAACGCTAGCCATTTTTTCCAAACTAGCAAACATGAGAAGGATAGCAAGAAACACTGAACAGCAAGAAGTTTATTATCATGAAAAAAAAACAATAACTATACTATCAAAATGACTCACTGGTATTAGTGCTTCGTTTGTACACTGAAAGGAGCTTAGCATCTCAAAGAAGTGCAGAGGATTTAAGGAATGGGACCTGGAGGAAGCAGCTGAGACAAAAATCAACTGAGCTTTAGAAAACAGCTGGGTGAACAAGGAGAGAGGAGATTAAATGGAGAAAGAGCTCCTCCTAGTGTAGTTTGCCTTTAAAAGTTGACTTGAATAATGTAAGTCCCGCTGAGAAAAGCTGGCTAAGTTCGGAAGGTAAAGGGTGCGTCACTGGGGGTTAGTTTGAATGGAAACAGGAGGGCATAGGTATACCAGAACTATATTATGGCCTAATCCTATTCTTGCTTGGTACAGGAGTAGTGGAAGCTCTACCTGCCCACCAGAGGTGCAGGAGCAAGTAACATTGCCTTGATGATTTTTTTTTCCTCACAAATGCAGCAGAGCTTCCCCTACACCTCTGGATCAATAGGCTTCCTTCTCATCTTCAACAAACAAAGAATACCTGTAATTAGACAAGAGAACTGTTTTGGGACATTGAGTGGGTCAAGCAAATCTTACTAACCAGATGGCATAGAACATTTGTAAACAAAATCGATAACCCGTTGTCTCTCCAGCAAGTTGATTTTATCTCATTTCTCAGTGGAGTTATGAGTGTTCCCCTCTTTACTTCTCAGATATTCAGATACACCTTTAAACCTTCTAGTAAATAATCATGCATCATGTTCAAGCTAAGTTCAGTGTCTGAATGGCAGACTGCTTCACAGCTTCTGTATGTTTGACTAGGATACTGGACACTAGGGAATCAGGATACTCTGCCAACAGTTACGCCTGTACTCTGTGACCTTGGGCAAGTTCCTTAATTACAGGGTGTCTGTTCTCCTTCTCATTTTTGGTTTTACCCATTCAGACTGTAGACATAGAAAGAGTGCCTGCCAAATAGAATTGTGTGTCGGGCATGACACAGCAGGGCTCTGTTCTAGTCTAAGGGATTCATAAAGTTAAGAGATGATTACTTTCTAAGACCACATTAATTCACATTCATTTAAGAAGCTCCTTTAAATGGCAACACTGGAGCAAGACTGTTAAAGAAAGACAAAGCACAACAGCAGCAACAAAAGCAATCTCACAAAGCAGAGTGCTCTACCATCAAACACACCAATTACAATCAAGAATAAAATGATGATTAGCTTGCTAAGGGGCCAACCAATAGGAACAGAATCTGATTTGAAGGGCACAAGGTGGAATACTTACCAGTTTATACCCGAGTAAGTGCTCATCAGTTAGTTAAGTCTGTGAGACTCCAGAATTTAAATAATAGCAAAATACTTCATTTCTGGAAAGGAATCCACAAAATGAGTTCTTCCTCTAACCCAAGACAGACTTTTGTGATCACCTTCAGACAGCAGCTTAGTAGTTTTACATTCTAGAACATTTCAGACCATTCACTTAATTACTTGAGGTTGACTATAGTTGATACTACCCTCCTCAGGCAGATTACTTTTTTTCTCTGCCTTAAAAATAGCAGTGTTTTTCCTACCCCTGTTGAAGGAAGGTGTCTCCCCAAGAGAGTTCACTGCACAAGAGCACATCAATAACTGACTCAAGAGAGTAATTCAGATGTTCAGAACAATGCAGAAGCAGGCAAACATAGGCAAAACATCAATGTTCAGTCACAAAAATGCACAGAACCACCCAAAGGTGGGGCCATTCCCCACCTTAAGTTTACTGTCTATAGTCTAATTAGTCTAATATAACCTAATTCCTTGGAGAGGTCTACTTGATGCCTAACACATTCCAAAAAAGCATGTGCTCTTGAGGCTGGAAAGCAGGCCAGCTTAGGCTTTCCTGGGACTGATGTCCCAAAAGGTTACTCAGTAACAACATAGAAGGGACCTCCAGTGAAGTAGCCTCTCCATTATTACCCTCCCATTTCCAAAAGGGAACTTAAAAGAACTCACAAGGAGGCCTGCACTCTGGGCAAAAATGCCCCCCCCCCCCCTTTTTTTTTTTTTTTTTCCAGATTGTCCCTGCACAGCTATAGCAAAGCCACCCAACTTGAGACTTTCCCAGCTGCATCTGTTCCAGGAATGGGGGGTAGGGAAAGGAAACTAACTTTCTGTTGTTTCTACATGCCACTTTTAGCACAATCTAACCCTTATCATTGGCTGTAATAAGCAGATCAAGAACAACAGCCTTGGAAAAGATTAGCCCATCTTCTCATTCTGCCTGATCCCGCTATTCCTCTAAACCATCTGTGGACAACCAAATGCTTGTCACCGGGCAGCTAACATTTCTCCTCCTTCACAGGAAGGATTAAATTCAATTATAACAAATTCTTCTCAGGTATTAGTAAGGACCTGTGTGGCTACACGTTTACACTAAGGAAAAAGAAGCTTTTCTCTCAGGACAGTCAGAAGGCATTTCTCCTTTTTCTGTCTCTTCACACATGCTGCTGTGAGGCTGATGGATAATCCTTATCCAGTATTATCCATCAGCCTCAAAACCACTTCAGAAATATTCAGCAGCAATGTAGTGTTTTTGAAAGAAATCTGAACCTCCTACGCTTTGTACAGTAAAGCAGAATAGCTGCCTTGACTAGCTGCCTCACTGCCTAGCTATTGCAGGCAGAGAGACAGAGCCACCTGCATATTACAAGTTTGAAAAACAGAAATGCATTTGCTTTCTACCCAAAATACAGCAAACAAAATGTGAGACCTTAGGGATTATTCCACTTTCAGCCTCTACTCCTCTAAGCAGATTGCCCTCCAAGATCAGCTTCCCACTTCATTTAGTTCCTAGTTCATTTACCTATTTCATTTAAAGGGACAGCAGGAGTCATTCAAGTCTGTGGGCTTTTTATAGCTCCTTGTTATCTTTCTGTTAGATGAGAAGGCCATGAACTGGCAAAGCGACAGTACAGTCATCAATGTAGAGTTGTTGTTACCAGAAGCAGATCTTTACTAGTATGTGCTAAAACCAATTTATCCTGCAACCCTGACCTCATCCTGCCTTTCACAAGTGCCTGCCTTTCACAAGAGTTTCTGCTTACTGAGGTGCAGGAGCTGTTCCAGTAGTGATGCCTGTATTTACCAGGCCTTGCCACTCTCACACAAGATTTCCTGCAGCTTTCCCTGGGATGCTGAGGTAGACCATGAAATGGCAAATTTTACAGCAGCAGAACTGGTAGGCCTTTAGTAGCATTGCACAAAACAGTATCTGACCAGTGTGATCCTTTGGTCCCCATTGCAGCATTTTCCTGCTAAAATATGGCAAAAGTGCAACATAACTCTCTTCATCACAAACCTGAGCTGTATTTAGACATAACCTGTGAAGCAGATTTGTTTAACATTGACCAGCTATGGAAACAGATTCTGTAGTTCAGTGGTTCCCCTTTGATTAGCCCCGTTCTCTGTGGCTATGCACATCCAGCAAATCTCCCTGTGATCCTTCACAGCCATTAGCCTCTGTTGAGAAGGAGCAATTAGACTAAAATAATCCAAGCACCTCACGGTGATCATTAGAAAAAGTACACTGTGCACCCCCTTGTAATCACTCACAGAGTAAGACTCCAGTTAAATTAGTACCTGTGGTGCACCTATGGACTTGTTTTTAATGGCTACATTAGGACATCTGCTCCTTTCAGGTGCAGCCCATCTACAGAGTTCTACAGAGACAACAGGAGCAGGTAGATGCTACAGGAAGGTGAGCTTTTTTTCTTGGACAATACCAGCAGAGAAGGGTAAATCCCAGATACTCATTTCTGTGCAATTGCTAAAAAAGATGTTGCCCTAGAAAAAGAGACAAAATCATTCATCTACAATGCCAAAAAATCAAAATGTGAATATTTTTATTCAGTGCGCAGCCCAAGAAGCATGTTCCAAATCAGCAGTGCCTTGGTTTTTGGAGCGGAGTCCTCCACTTTTTGATGTTACAGATTAATCACTCTGATTGCCCAGCAGCTGAACTGAGCCCAGTAACTCTCATTTCAAACAACAAACACAAAAACCAGCAAGCAAACAAACCCTGGAACATTTCATTCTATGAATTATTTCAGTCTGGGACCTTTGGCTCCTGCATGCTTCTCATGCTACTTTTATTTTTTAAAACAATGAATAAGATCTCTATTGCTGAGACTACAAAGGAAACCATTCCAGATGTTCTCACAGTCCTAACTCCACTATCCTTCCCAAAAGATATTGCTGAACTGTTTCCAAAAGTGCCTGAGTGGCATGAAGGTGAGCAGAAACCATCAAACCTGGGCAGAGGAAGCAGAGAGAAGTCTCCAGTTCAGAGTCTTTGTGCTTTACAAATTTCTGCTCTGCCCTGAAAGAGTAACCTGTCTTCATGTCCTGCAACTGAACGGTGCTCACTCTCCCACTCTACCTACAAGGAGTTTGGCAGTTACAAAAATGAGACTAAGGGCCCAATATCCTGTGTCTTAATGGTGTTGAGAAACAGATGCAAGAGATCAGTGGATAATTATAGAACAATTTACCCATAGAAGAAAGAAGACATCGGATTAGTTGTGTGGACCCTTGGTGATTTTTTTTACCTTGCAACATGGCAGTTCTAAAGCATTTTACTGGGATGAACACACAGGAATAGGGTATTCAAGCATCACCCCAGTACTCCACTACCATAAACTCAATTACTATAGAGAGTATCCAGGCAAGATTGTCTGCCATTCACTGTTTGGGCATGATGCCATGGCTATGATCACATTATCCTGGCCCTACATTGACTGCTTATGACAAATTAATTTTACAGTGTTGCAGCTATTTTTTAAAATCACTGCAGCGTATTATATTAAATGAACTATGAAGCAAATTAAGCATATGCTTAATTGAAGTAAATAGGACATTTGTACAGCATGAAGCTGGATGCATGATTAGCTGTTCTGCTGAATTGAGGCCCTATTAATTGTCAGATAACTGAGCTTTAGTTGCAGTAGTCTTTAAGATATGGACTTAGAAATCTGCAGCAAGCATCGCAGTCCAGTCCAATCTACTCCAGTCTTTGATACATTGTTTTCCCAAATCTTGGGGCTTTTCATGCCCAATAGCAAAGGGGCATTAAATAGAAAAACTCCTAGCCTTACAAACTAAACTGCACTGTAAGGAAAGGTGCCTTTCAACTCAGAAGGTGAAGCCATCTTGCATTTGTGACTACCTTTCATTACTGCTGTGCTGCTACAGCATGTGCAAAGACAGGTGTATCCAGGGCTGTGGGATTCAGTGGCTCGTGTCACCAAAGGTTTTCATTTGATTGGCTCTCATTTACCTTCCTCTGAGAGCTAAATGTATCATCACCTCTCAGTAGGGAGTCACCAATCCAGATACTTAAGCCGAATGATTTCAAAAATCCCCTGATTTGAGCTGGCTTCATTTTATGGGCTTCCAGTTTGAAACACTTTTCAACCTCTGGATGCATAGCTGCCATGCCTTCATCTGGAGCCATATGAAAATCAGGACAGAGACGTCTCAAACTGGTAAAACTGAGTGACTCAAAATCTATGGTCACTTTTCAAGTATCTAGACTTGAATGATAAGCTCAGGAATGTATACAACTCAGCAGGGCTGGGAAGTGGGCAGATGAGCATGAGACTTGTTTATCTTAACTCTTAATGTTGTGTTTTAAATAAATACTCTTTAAATATATCACCCGACTTCCCTTTTACATTGGTGCAGATCCAGAATAAGGTCAGTGACATGAATAAAGTTACTCGGGGATAAAGCAAGACTAAGAGAACAAAATCAGGTTTTGGGGGTATTAGAAATATGGATTATAAACATAGGTTTTTGCTGTTTCTTCCCCCTCCCTTTAAATTGTCAGTGAAAGAAAAGAAGCTGGGAGGGCAAATGAGTATCAGATGTGAAGAAAATCTTTGGGCTTTCAATTTCCTGTAAGCCAGGACTAGAACAGTTAAAAAGCAGCAGAAGTCAGGAATGAGATACAGTTAAAAAAAAAAAGGAAAGAGAGAAAAAAAAAAAAGCAGCATACACTATTTTATTCCAGGGATAATAGACTCAATCTGCTGTGTATGAGACCAGTTGCTGGGAGAGAAAGGCTAGAAATAGCAAAAGGTTTTGCAGGGCAACAGAAGGATGCTATTATTGTACTAGATCTCCATAATGGTTCATTCTGAAGTTTTGAAGTTGTGCTTTTGAGAGCTTGGCATCTCCTACCCCATGCCACAGTCTCTTACCTAAACCATAGAGCGAACACACATGCCCTGCTTTGCAATGAGGGAAGAGTTAGGGATGGAAGAACAGTTCTGGAGCCACTCCAGAAGCCAAAGCCTCTGTCTCCATCTCAGAGCGCCTGAGGAGGGCAGATGTTCGGTTTCTGTTGGATTAATCTTTTGGATGGGGATTAAGCTTTGTTATGGGTTAGCTGCTGATCTTAACTGGGTAGTTTTCCTACATTTCTGCCAAAAATGCCTAGAGTAACAAACAGGCACTTTTTCATACAATCTGTCAAAAGTCTACACATAACAAAATTACATATTTTAAAAGAAATGGAAAAATCAGTTGCAATGGACACAAATTCTCTCTTATTCTCTTTTTCCCATTGCTGACCTTGCTTGTTTACCAGTGCCTCAGTTTTTCTTTCTGCCTATACAAAAAGAGGAGGGAAAAAAGAAATTGCTGCCACCACCTCTAGCCATAAAACTGTGGTTATTGATGGAGTCCAACAAGAACAACATTGCTTATATACACGAAGGTGGGTGGACTGATGACATGAGTAAAATAAAATTTATTATCACATCATTTCTGAATAGCTTTGTCCCTGGCATACCCCTCAGAAACTTCCCACTCCCAAGCCTGAAAAAGGTTAGATCTAGATCCGATATCATGCCCAAGTGCGTTTTTTTCTGTCCACTCTGATGCCTGGGAAAGCACAGTGAGTTACTGCAGACCCCATGTTCCTCTAGGAGATGTCATGGGGGTGTCCTTCCTCTCCTCTGTCCAGAGGCTAGTTGCTGCAGTGCTGCTGAAAGCTAACAAGAGTGTGGGTTGGGTGCCAGGAAAGCACATTCTGACAGACATCCTGTACCATCCTTTATTCATTGCTAAATTTATTCTCTTACAAGACACTGAGGCTGTAACACATGGCAGCTGTTGCAGGATAAAGAGAGAAAACAGGGCTATTGGTGTCGTCTATTTAAGGGCTTTTTAATGTATACACAGCTTCTATTATGCTTACTGCTTTATCAAATGATACTTTCTACATTCCAATGCACAAACACTTGCTGACATTTACCCATTTCTGGCACCAGTAAAGTCTGCATGTGGGAGTTGGGGGGAGATCATGGGACATTCCATGTTTGAAGCCCAGCTGCAGTGCAATCAGCTAAACTGATGCCCCAAAGGGCTATACCAGCTTTGGAAGGCACCTGCTGAAACCATCTCTTTTTTCTGGTGCAGATCTCAACATTTGAGGTAAAGCCTAATTTCCTTGGTTAATGTTTGTTCCCCCCCTTAGGAAAAACCCTCCGTTAAATTAGAAGTACCTAGCTAGGATTTAGTAATAACTGAGGCCCATGTTCCCCATGGTTCTCATCCAGTGTTGTTATTTATTTCAGTATACAATGGGAGTAAATCTTCCCCTTTGTAATTTCCTAGCAGTTTACACATAGTCAGCAGAGCTGTAAATGACTATGCCAGAAGCAGAGCAATGGAGAGATTAATCTGGACGAAGGAGTCTACTTTTTCTTTTTTTTTTTTTCAGAAGCAGGCATGGAAAGGCCTTATCTATGCTGGTGTATGTTCTTTCCCTTAAAAGCAGGTCATCTGCATGGACACTACCTATTGGAACAGTCCAGTCTAGCTACTAGCCTGAGCTTGGGAAAACATCACTTGAACTGGGCAGGACTGGTGCCAGAGGATGCTCTAATGGCTTCTGAGCACCACAGATGTGTGCTGATGCCTTGGAATGCCTGTGACCGTACTTGATTTTACTAATATGCTCAGGACTGGAGTATTTCTGAGGGTCAAGGTTTAGATTCCTAAGACTGTGGAATCTGAAATTCCTATTCTAGTAGGACTCAGTTCATCTTAACCTTTCAATATCTAAAGCGGATATATTAACTGGTATGCAGAATTGAGAGTAGAAAGAGGCAGGTTCTTTTACTCTTTAAGAGTAAAATCTCTTAAAAAATTAGATCATCTTTGGTCTGTCAATGTGCGTAGTGAGGCTCCCATGAGGACTTTTGGTGAAGCATCCTTGGATATAATTCACTTCCTTGCAAGATCTTCTGTGCTGGACAGCTGATGATTGCCATGAGCAAGATACCAGCATTCAAAAAATTATAAAGGACCCAATTCTGCTTGCCTTTACAGATGGAGACAGTCATCTGAGCAAGATCAGGCTGGATACTCAGGCTACAAGATATAGTACTGTGGGATATTTGATCAACTGCTATTATTATAATAAAAGTTATCCCTGACAAAGTTGTAGGTAAAATCTCTCTTGGGAGCAGCGTTTCCTGCTGACTCCATATACAAGGCTTGGCAGAACGCCCTGTGCTTTACACGGATTTTTGCTGGAAACAGAAGAATCCTCCTCTGGGGCCATAAAGCCAGACCCCTAAAGCCCTTTACCCTGAATGTGTCATCTCCCTGGAGACCCAATGTACATGAACAAACATAATCTTGAAGTGTCCGCTGTCTGCATTGTGTTAAAATATGACTGGAACTCAACCAACGAATCTCCAGGTCACTCGGGACAGAATCCTATAAAGGTTTGCTGAGATTTTAAAGCAAAAAAAAAAAAAAACACAAATTGAAAGAAACTCTTAGACACAGAAAGATATTTTTCTATTGCTTTAAGTGGAGTTATTTTACTGGTGTTTTGGCCTGAGCGGGTTCTGTTGTGCCCAACAGACTTTTCATCTGCTTGAGTCCTGGGAAAGTAATAGCTCACAACAGATGGGAAACAGAGATGAGTTTTGAGAGGTCACTGTAATAACATCACATGCAAATCCTTTGCCCATCGGGAACTGCATAGTGCCGGAGCTCTGCTGGGGAAATCAGGAGGAGATTTCCTACTCACACACAAGTAGAAAGATGAGAGCCTTTGGGAAGAAGTCCTGAGGGGGGTTACCTCAGAAAATGGATCAGTCTGACAGATCAGCTTTCCCACTACAGTGACAGGGAAGGAAAAGTGTCTATTATCTCTCTATTATCACCCTCTGTTAGCACAAGAGGAAAGGGATTTCTGCCGTTTTCTTTTTCTTTGTACAGTTTTGAGATAGCTGGAGAACTCAGTCTCTGCTCTGAAGACAAAGGCAGGTGCAGGGAGCAGTAAAGGCAATAGATTAAATGCTGACTTAGCAAGGAGAAAACATCAGTGTGGCTTTTGATTTGCTGCTGTTTCAGTTTTCTGCATTTTTTTCAGCTCTGTGAATTCCCCTCCTTGACATCTGCCCAGCCATCGCAGTCTGTCTCCACTTCCCCCACTTCTCCCTTTAATGTTAGTGTCCTCATTTCCCCTGTTGTACATATGACCCTTTCACTATGCAGGGATTAGTATCTCATTTATAAATATGTGAAATAGATACACAGATGATTTAATTTGCTGGGTTTTGTTGGGCTAGCAAGACAGACTGAAATGAGGAGAAGGGTATGTTCTGGCAGATCAACTGAAGAAAAATGACATATGTACAGAATGAGTAACATGAAACAGGCACACAGGACATCAGTATTAGCACAATGGAGAGACCTCAGAGGACAGAGACAAGATAGTAAGACATAAAGGCCAGTCAAATAAAGAAGAGCAGATCTGGTGATCATAAAGAGCTTGAACTTAATATGGAAGAACAGGGAGCAGTGATGGGCACTGCAGGGGTGTGGGGGAGCTGATATAGTGAGAAAAAGATGATAGGAAGAGACATACAGCCCTCTCCAGGTAACTGCAATCCTGCGCCCAGTCAATAGGGATAATATTAGGCACCGCTGAAAGCTTCTGAGAAGCTATTCAAAATGATTTGGGAAGCTATTAAACTGAGTCACTTAGGCTATGAAACATAGGCAAAAGTCAGGCTTGTGAGTATAGCCCTTCATGGCTATGCACTGTGTATGGACAGTGCTGCAGTAATGGAGGTGTCATGAAAAACAGACGGTAAGAGGCTGAAATCATCACAGTAAGGAATATTAAGATCATGCCTATGAGTTATGGATAAGTGACACAGACAGAGGAATAGAGATCAAATTGTAGGGCTGATTTGCAGTGTGGAGTTAATTGTATGTTACTGCTTGCTCACATCCCATCGAAGCTTTTAACTCAATCATCATGGGATTTTTAAATTGAGCTGTCTAGTCAGGGAAGTACCTGGGACACAACTACGACAAGTCTATCTTGGCAGCTGCTAAAAGAGCTACACTGTAGTGTGGTGGAAGTCTACTGTCATGCAAGTATCACTAGTCAGTGGTACTCCAATGTCTCCTTTCAGTTCTGCTCATCCACATGTAAAGGACAGACAAATCCTCCCAGATTTGCCAGGAGTGACTTCAGTGAGCAATTCACCCCACTGGAGCACATGAGCCATGGGGTGGCCATCAGACTCCTCAAGGCCACACACACAGAGCACGTAGGGAAACAAAAACCTGGTCTGTCTTCATTCAGGCCTACTTTAATGAATTGAATGAAGATCATCTCATGCACATGTGAAAAAAAAGGAGAAGAGAAGGCTGATGATGTCTTGGCATCCCCTATATATCTGCTGGGAGAAAGTATGGGAGAGATTGACTGAGCATGTGAGAAGCAAAAGGGAAGCAGAGGTTTGATCTTCCTACACTCAGTTTAAGTTCTTTCTAACACATCCAGGAAGAGATGCTAGAGAAGCTGAGCAAAATTCAGTTTTTTGGATAGACAGTAGCAAGCTCAGAAGAAGGCAGAGATTTGAGACATGAGGAAGACAGGGCAGTAAAAGCTGTGCAACTGTATGAAGACATTCAGGAGAGGGACAGAGCTGAGTTAAGGAACAATGTTATAGCAAAGGGATTCAATGATAATTGCTAACTTGCTGCTATACTTGTACCAGAGGGCAAGTGTGTATAATGTTTTCTGCTCTGATCATCCAAAGCACTGACAAGCCGGAGCTGTTGTGGACTTTAATGGAAGCTATAGCTCATCAGCCCATCTGTGTAAATTGCTAAAGATGGGATTTAGAGAGGAAGCTCAGGGTACCTGTGATTGCAGTATGGACCTGAGGTAAATATGAAGCACAGAAAGGGACAGCTTGCCAAAAGAGCTGACAGAGAAGCAGAATCAATAGGAAGAGCTACAGCAGCAGCAAAGTGATTTGACAACAGAAGCAGCGATGTAGATAAGCACTTCTGTAACTGCAACAATGTGAGCTGATAGAGCAGATGGTCACCTCAGTTTAGCCTCTAACATGGCTGGTTGCCCCTAGCAATATTTACCTAAAAATACTCTACTGATGAAGATGGGATTTAGGCAGCAAACAGAGGGAAATCAGTCCTATTTTGAACAACATAAACCATACTACATATTGGCTCTAACCGTCTGTTCATGCGCCAGTTTGGTACTTGGGCAAACTGCATACAGCTGGCTGCTGATATCCTTGCTCTGATGAAGAGCTGAGGGACTAGGGTTTCAGTTACAAGTTGTGGTAACTGCCCCGGGCTGCTGGGTAACTGGCTGCTTCCAGGAAACTGCCACACATGGGATAGTGCTGGAAACAGAAACATACTCAGCCACCAATGGCAGAGGTGCAGTGTTTGACACATGGAGGCTTTGAAATGGGAAAGGTAGGACAGGAGTTGCTGTGGATGAGCGAAGGTGCTGACTGAAAATCAGGAAAGGCCATTTTGAAGGCAGACTGCTGAGTTTACCGAAAGTCTCATTTATGGATCAATAAAGAACTCATAACAGCCTTTTGAAGGCAGAAGGGAAGACTCTCTACTCCAGGCTAGCAGAAGAAACACATCTTATCAAACCACTCTCCCTTACCTAGTGCAGTAGGCCAATTCCTGAGCCCCAGCCAACTAGCTCATCACTGTCCCTGTATAGCAAGGCTTTCTGTCCCCAGGCTTCCTGTCAGCACTGTGGCATAACCCTGAGCTTCATCTAACTTGTCAAGTCAGACTCTGTCTAGCAAAATGCACTTGAAACAAGACCTTGGGAAGCAGCTGTGCCTGTATTTGATGACGAATGGGACAGCACAATGAGTCACAAAGAGACCCCTAGACACTTCTGTAAAACACTAAGTAGTGGCAAATGGAAATAATTTATGAGATGATATCACCAAAAAAAAAAAAAAAAAAAAAAAAAAAAAAAACCTCAGAGTCAGCTCGGCACATGGCAATGCAAAGCTGTGTAACTCCACAGCATCAGGGAAACATCAGCACCCTTGATCTACTAGGCACAACAACAACGTGCTTAACCAAAAGATCCCTTCTCTGGGATCCAGGAGCTGGGCAGAATAGGAAATGTAAATATAAACTAGATGTTAAGATATGTGTTCAGTCCTATATGAAGACAAATATTAGATAACTGAAGAGACAAATATTGTGGTGAGTTCTGCCCCACAGCATTCTGTGTGGCTATCACACAGTTCAAGCATGGCTCCCTTGTTGGGCTATGACAGCAGTGGGGTTGTGCTGGTACAAGATTGCTGGATAATCCAGACCCCAGGCTCTGGAGAAAATATCTCAACAACAGGTAGCAGAGGCTGGCCTCAGCATGGTGCCCAGGGAGGCAGGTGTACGCCCAGCCCAGCTGAGTTCAGCCCGACCCAGTCCTGCAACAGTGTGTGGAAACCTTTGAAGAGCCAGCGCCATCTCCTGTCCCAGAGCTCCCTGCCTTGGGTTCCCCAAGTGCCCATCACCTCTCTGGCGACTCAGGAGCAAGCAGGTCTTGACATGCAGCTTGTGAGTCTGAAAGGTGGTGGATGGCTATGCTGAAGCTGCTCAGGGAAGGGAAGCAGCATGCTGCTGCACAAATCATTCCTAGGACAGCTTCAGTTGGTGGAAATCGGGCAGCTTTTCCCCAGTTTCCCCATTTTTTTGAACCTTCTTCACTCCTCAGACCTGGAAATTTTTGGAGAATGGGCAAAATGTTCAACTCCTTTTCCCAGGTCTGAAAAGACCACCTGGGAGCTGTCAGGACATTGCCATCAGCTCTCCATCGATGTTATTTGGGGCTAATCCCAACCTAATCAAAGGTATGATGTAAGAATTATTTCACTGGTGTGGGAAAAGCACTTTCAGATCCTTCAAGGGAATCTAATAAAAGAAGGGCAAGTACTATCATTCCCACCTCCCCCAAAATATTAGGTAAAGTACCACACAGAGATAGTAGTGCAGACATCTTGCAGAAGGCGTTAACCTCAAAGGAGAGAGAACTTCTACATTGAAAAGTGTGTCCCATGTTTGAAAATCCTGAAATCTGCCAAGTGTTATGCCTGTCTCAACTCACATATTTAATGAATACTGATTGTCTCATCTGCATATGTTTACTAATTTTTATTAAAGAGCAAGTTGCTTGCATTTCCTTCTCCTTCTTCTTCATTATAGCATCAACACTCAGTGACCAGGACAGCATGCCACACAATGGTATAACCAGTGTTACCTGATACTTAGGGGTCTTTTAGTCCTAAATTGACTGCAGCATACATGCAAACTGATAACAAGCATTTGGAATTACCATTTAAAGCTGGTATTTTCTGAGAACTAAGGAAGGCTATTTACAGCAGAAAATCCAGTGGCTACAAAGGGAGGAATGAACAGCTCAAACTCCAGAATAAAGAGCCAAGTAAAGGTCTGATTCTGTCAGAATAAAAATACTGCCAGACTGCTTTAGACGTCAGAGAAGTTGCAAACACAGAGACCATAACAGAGCTGGTTCTGTCAGAAGGTATCACAGTCTTGGGATCAGGGAGGCTCTTTAACCAATCTATCCAGCTCCTGAAGATTTAGACTCACCACCAGTCTTTGCTCTGTAATCATTACATCAACACTCATAACATCTCTACTCACCACAGTCCTCGAATGGCAGAAGCTCTCCCTGGCTGTGCACAGGAATTGTACAGCACACTATGTACGATACCGCCTGCACTTACATGATGATACAGTGACCTGCTCCAAGGCTGTGACAAGTCACCTTCCTGCATTTGGTCTCTAGAGTCTCAATTAAGTAGCTCAAAATCTCAAGATCATAAGCAGTAATAGAGTTCAAGTAGTATTTCACTTTTTCTCTCTCATTTAACCTCCAGCTTTCCCATGAAAAACATTTCCATTGGAATCCAAGGAATTAAGGGTGTATTTCATAAGGACCTACCTGAGTAGGTCCTTGTGCTAACTCAGGTGCTGAAAGTAGTTTAGCCACATTGCAGCACTCTCTGTGGGCCAATTTATTCTGCTTCTTATCATGATTAATTTACCAGGAAGGCACACAGTGCTATATGGCTTTAGTGCCCATACTAGCTTAGGGGGCACTAGCTTGCATGTCTATAGATGATGTTATTTTTCCACAAAGATGCAACTCAGGAATCTCCTAGAGATAAAGACAACAGGAGATTCTGAATATCTCTTCTACTTCAGAGTAAGTTCAGGCAATCACATACTTTGGGGACAGCAGATAATTTCTGCATTGCATCTAGTGAAGACCCCACCAGGAAAGGGCAGCTTTGTCTTTGAAGAAGTGATACCCTTAGACACTAATTAACCAGCACATTCCCAGGCCCTGTCTAGGCTTACTTCAAGACAGCACTTCTTCCTTTGACATCTGCACTAGCTGCCTGGGGGCCAAAAGAAGAGCAGGCACTGTGTGCTCTACCTGCTCTGTAACTTCTCTCTGGTGGTGTGGTCAGAAGACAGCGTAGAGGGTGGCCAGACCCTACATGGAGGAAACCCTTGCCATTCTCAAAAAAGCCATTCCAGGTGTGCAAATACACTATCACACCTCTAGATGGCTTGTTATTAATGAGACTGAAGCCCAGAGTCTTAGATCTTAAAAATTAGTGTTCCCCTGCCCAAGCTGAGCTGACCTTTGTTCATTTAAAACTTTGTTGGAGCAGCGCCGAACCCCTGGCTAGCACTAGAACTCATCGTTGCCTAGGGTGGGAGGAAGGGAAGGTCTCCTCCCAAGGGGCTGCTCATGACACAGGAATGGGATGCAAGTGGAGGCCATTTGCCAAACAGGGACAAAACTCCCGAGATCTCACTGCAAGCCTGCCTAGAAAAGGAGGTGCCAAAGGACCTGGGAGAAGGAGACACACGCTGTGTTGGGAACGGCTTCTGATTTGGAATAGGTTGCACCAAAAGAGGGCCGTTTTCTTCTGCAACAGGGGATGGATCACAGAGGGATGTGGTAGCAGCAGATGAGCAGGAAGGAAGGGGAAAAGAGTCATTTCCTCGTCAGGTGGTTCAGGCACAGTTTGCAGGCAGGAAGAACTGAAGCAGAGAGAACTCTGTATTCAAGAAGCAGGCTTGCAAACCAGGGACATGTATGAATTCAGGGCTCAGGATGAACTAAAACAGAAAAATGTTTGGTTTCAGTACACATCTTACTGGTGACTCATATTTTATTCATAGTACAGAAAGGCCAGAAGTTCACACTAGCAAAGAAATTCCCTCTCCTTCTGTGCAGGCTTCAAAAATTGGTCACAGCAGAAAAATGCTGTTGAACTCAGGAGGTCTGGGGTTACCAGCTTCCCAATTCTCTAAACAATTAAAGCCTTTTGGTCACTTTTCACCTTTTATATTCATAGGACTAATCAAGCAAAATCTTGATTGGATTATTCTGCTTTAATTACAAAATTCACTCAGACCAAAGGCTTAACAGCACCAGGTACATATGTACACATTTCTCTCAATTGTAACACCAAAGAGCAATGCAGTCTAGTCCTACTTTAAATCAATTATTTCCCACTGGCAAGATCTTTGGAGTACAAACAGACATCACAGTAATGCTTGAACTGACTCTTGCACACAGGGCACCAGACTATCTTATCGTGTACTTTATGCTTAAGGTGGACGGTAAAAGTAAAAAGCACGACAAGGGAGGCAAAATAGAACCCAAAGGTAATTTGAGCCCATATCCCACCGTACCAAAAAATGCAGCAATAGGCAACTTCCTCCTTGTTGCTGCAGAGTAAGGACAAAGTGGATAAATCACAATTTTTTTATTGCTGGTGAACTCAAAACAGGCAACTTTAATCTACTGAGGAAGATACATGTACAAATGTTAGGCCTTTGTGCGTTTTTTTCGTTTTAATTCAGTCCAACTCCTTTGCCCTTGCTGAGCGGCCAGTGAGACCCTTGGTGTCTCACCAGACTCTGGGCACTCCTCCTGTAAGACGGTATAAGAAGCATCACATGTGTTAAAAAAGGGAGATTTCTCAGAAAAGACAAAGCTCTGACTGTAACCACATTGCTCAGAAAAGAGAAGTCTTGCTAATCCTGCTGCATTAGGTACATGGTATTACAGAAGCCCCTGTGACAGCACGAGTTGTGCAGGGGATTCTTTGAATTGATTTAAGTATTTGTTGGGTTCCATTCTGTTCCTGGTGTGCAAGCTGCAAGTAAAGTGCACTTCTGGGTGTAAATTACAACTCTGTGAAGATGCAGTATCTGGGTGGTATTTGTCAGACATCAGCAGAAAACAGACTACAATAGTGTTACAATGGCAATAAGGATAATGGAGTAAGATACTGGATGCCACCTGGGAACCCTTCCATGGCTTGAGCACCTGGGTATCATATAACTGTGCAACCAGTTGCACCAGGTTACCACAGCAAGCAGCACTCCCCTGGTCCCATACACAACTGCCATGGCATCACCAAACAATGCTCTAAAAAGTTAGAAGGAGATAACAGCTAAGGACAAAACAAGGATTCAAAGGATGTTTCTTTGAAGCTGAGGGTTTCACAGGGTTGTGGGGAAGGCAACATTACACCAAAGTCAAGCTATGCCATGAAAGGACAGCCTAGTTTCAGCCACTGCATTTAGTCACCTTGACAGAATTGCTTCACTTGCACCAGAGCCAGAATGGAGAGATCCCAACCCTTTCCTGCACCTTGAAACTATTGTTTTGTTTCAGTAGAGGTGATTTACATTATCCCATATACAAATCTCTTTTCCCACCCTTCATGTACAATGACAGGTGACTATTTTGCCTGGGTCTAAACCCCTGAGACCATCAAGGTTCACAAACAACATACTATTTCTCTGATTTCATAATACTGGCATCACAGCATGGAAAAAAAAACAAAAGAAAAAAAAATCTGTTCAGTGTTTGTTCTCTTTTAATTTAATGAGCTATAAAAAAGGAACTCTAAATACCCACCTAAGTATTCTGGGTGCTTCAGAAGACATTGCATACCCCAGGGCAGATTTGATTAACTCCTTGACGCCAGAGTTTTCACGTGTCCATTGCCAGCAACGGATGTTATGTGGGAAGGGGAAAGGAGGAATAAAATAATTGCACTCTATGATACAAAAAGGATTAACACTGCCCTTGTAAGAGCAGAACCAACCAACAGTTCCCCTCATACAGCCAGAAGTACTTTTTCTCTCTGGAATGATGCTCCAGGGCAAGAAGTAGGTTCACAGCTGAGTGCACCCCACTGGAAGTAGAGGACCAACATGGACAAACACATTTCTGACGCAAGAATGGAATTCTACAATCATGCAAACAGATTTGCATTGCAAGCCAAATTCACCTCTGTTGACTTTGGTGAAAGAACCCCTAAAATTTATCTGGTCCTAGAGGGCAATTACAGCAAACCTCCTCATAAAACCTGTTAGGAGTGAGATATGTCCGACAGCTGGATACTCCATGTTTGTTGCTAACTCCAACAGCCAAGATTTCCCAAAGCAAATAATTAATCTGCGGCTGCCAGTATCAAGCCCTTATTCGCCATTACAGCTTACTCTGTGTTCCGAGAGTGTTCCCAAATGGATTAAATTTCAAACTGTCCCCAGCACAGATCTCTCTAAAATGCAGCCACAGCATTTCCTCACCCTCGAGCTACTGGCTGCATTCACACCCTAACCGCAGCCTCAGCCAGAGAGAGCATGAAGAAGTGCTCTTTAGAAACTTTCTTTTACAATGTGCCTCCCTGTATCAGGTGGTGTGACATAACCCTTGCTGCCTCCAATCAGCGTTATGACAAAGGCTTGCTGTAGTTACATAAAATAGAATTTGAGAAGGAAAAAATAAAACCCTGCTCTGGATACTCTGAGAAGAACACTGGGCAGAAGTGGGCTAAGACCTGCTGATGCTAAAGGAAGCTGACACTCAATCCCAGAGGGCTCCGAATCCTGGATACTGCCTTAGCCACACAAAGATTTTTGACCTTTGGTCAAGTACAAGGGGTTACAGCCAGACTAAGTCAGCAATGTCACCAGAAACAGAGGAATCCCTGGGAAGAAAGGCAGAAAACCCTTGTGGTGGGCACAGTCTCTATAGATTTTGCACAGTTGGGATGGGAGCCAGAATCTGGAGCAGCCCTTCAGGCAAGTTCTGCTTTGAGGGGATACAGGTGATGGGAAGACATATGCTATTCCTTGTTCCTTTTGCCAAGATTGAGATTGCAGAGATTATGGTAAAATTCACTCGGCAAAAAAGGCCTTTATTGGAAAAAAAAAAAAAAAAAAAAAAAAAAAAAAAGTTCTGTAGTGAGTATCAGGACTGATACTTCAAAAAGTACAAGATTTGTATAAATTCATCAAGATGTCCAGCACCAGAATATATTGTGGTGCAATAAAGAACCTGGGGGGGAGGCCAAGGGGACCTCAAAAGGGGAACACCATCTACCTCCCCAGCAGACTGCCAGTCTTAGGTTCTTCTCAACAGCAGATGGACTTTCCTTGTTCCTGCAGCATCTCAGGTCCCATGGGAGGTATTGGTTGCAAGCAAGCACCTGAATATTGCCTAATGGAGTAAGCCAATCACTAACTTAGGTGGCGTGTCCATGTTCATCAACTAACTGTTTTTTCTCTTTTTGTATGCATTTCCACTGTAGTATTTTTTTCTTCTTTCTCCACATAAGTGTAAGCAAAAGAACTGCTTTCATCAGTAATAAGTTAAAATCAGAAATGACCTAACTAACAAGTAGCTGACATTGGTCCTTGGAGCCCAAAGAGTAAAATCCATAGAAAAATCTATTGGTTCCATTTTTTTTTTCTGGTATATCCCATGCACACCCCCATTAGAAAAAAGGGGGTTTATGAATCTTATCATACAGGAAAGAGCAGTACCTCAAAGCCAGAGCTGACAGTCTGTAGCAGAGGTCTAGGCTCTCTCAGATTGCTAAGAGCGGCTCTGAGTCACTACTCAATCAGTCTTCACATGGCCGTTGGCCAAGGCAACAGGGACAGTTGGGGCCCCTGGCTCAGCAGTCTCATCAAATCGTAAGCGCAGGGTGTTTCTGATCACCAGCTGCTCCATGATGAAAGAAGCACAAAACCATGGGATGGCATACTCCAGGGTGATCAGGCCCATGAAGTCAAAATCAAACTGGGAATAGTCCCATGGGCAGGCATTGAACTGGCGTAGAATGAGGCCAGTGGTGAACTCCCAGAGGTATGTCCAAAGAGTGTAAATGAGGCAGCGCACTAAAATGTTACACTTGTCCTTGAGATACAGATACATCTTCTCCACAATGAGGATGGAGGTGCCATAAATGAAGAGTGCCCACACACTGGTAACACCTGGGAACTTCCAGTTAAAGTTGACCACAAACTCCCAGGCAGCTGTGAACATCACCTCACAGAAATAACCATGAATGGCATAGAGGTACCACCGTGAGAAAGCGGTCAGTGGTTCTGCCGCAGCCATTCTTCTGCAAGCACCCCAGCAGGCACTCTGAAATGAAAACAAAGACAGGAGTCAATAAGGATGTCGCAAATCCTCATCACCCAGATGGCAACACACAGAAATTCATAACACCAGCAAAGGACCCGAGAAACAAAGTGAGTTTTAAATTATCTCATTTTTCCTACAGTCTGGGGGAAAGGTGTCACCTTACTAGCCTCCAATGCTCAGAATGGGCCTGGACAACTTATCCTGCTCTGCCAGAGGGACTGGATGCAGCTGGGATTGGTGATGAAAGGAACAGGGGCTCTGCCAGTAGTGGGGCAACCAAAGAACTTACCAGAAGCAATTGCCAGTAGAAAAATCAAGCATCCCAAAAGGAGCACACATCATCTTCTTGCTCCTTTGAAGAACAGCACTTTGCTGAGTCCAATATGAATTAGATGAGATGAACTGAGCACTGAAAACCTTAGCCGCTTCAGGTGCCACCTACGTCCCAGAAAGTTTAGTGTAGTGAAAGACTATGCTTTGATCGGCGCTACAGAAAGGAAACTAGAAGAGAAAGTTTCCGAGGTTTTACGCTTTCAGATACCACATCTTGTGCCCAGTAACTGAACCGTTATTTCTTCTGTTAGAGAACTCACATGCATCACACACACAGTTAAGATTTGGAGAACAATTCATTATGGTATCAGACCTCCTGATCTGAAGTCAAAAAGTGCAAGAGCACCACTAAAATCCATTCAGGTTTGGGTTCAGGACTGCAAAGCACAAAGGATGAGAAAAGAACAGCTGAGCACAGAGAGAGGTGGTTAGTCATGGTAAGTAGGAAATGAGAACAAACTAATTGTCTCAGCAGGAAGAGACTTGCTGAATAGGCTTTGAAAGCACATAATTTCCTTATCAGTGAACAATCTCAACACAATTAGTTTTTACACTTTCAAATTTTTGTAGAGATTTTTCAGGTCCTAAGCACTGCCTTGCCATGCTGTAACTCATTAGCCCAAGTTCATTTCTGGCATAATTTTACTGAAGCCTTACAGATTTACAACACAGGGTGAATACAACCTCTTACATTCTCTAAATATATGCTTTCAAGTTGGGTTTCTCTTGGCCCCTGATTAGGCACTACATAACTTCTTTGCTCTGCACTTGCCAACTCTGTGGTACAAGGTGCTAAGAAAGGACTACAGTAATGTCATGTGCAGTCATACCAATGCCATCTGGAAATAAATTATTCCTGCCCTGCTCTGTAAACACTGCGCCTCTCTGAAGAAAACATTAATATGCAGCAGTGCACTGAAAGGAGATTCTGATAGTAGATAGTAAAGAGAAAGATTCATTAAAAAAAAGAGAGTTAGAATAATGAACAGGTGAACAAAATATTCACTGGAAAAATGCACACAGGAGGAGGGATGAACTGTAATACATTTCTGAGGAATGAGAAGAACTGGGGAATATTGAAAGCGGAAAGGACAGAGCTGTACTCCTAATCCATTCACTCCTCTCTTAGGTTGACATCCAAATGGCACAGTTCACGTTACGTAGGCCACTGAACTGTCTTCACACGCTACAGATCTGGATCAATAGCAAATTGTGAGCTTGTGGGTGAAAGACTAAGGCGTCACTAGAAATTCCCTCATGTCTCCTAATAGTTCAGTCACAAGAGATGC
Source organism: Rhea pennata (assembly GCF_028389875.1). Lineage (NCBI taxonomy): Eukaryota > Metazoa > Chordata > Aves > Rheiformes > Rheidae > Rhea > Rhea pennata. The sequence goes on along the minus strand of NC_084667.1, from coordinate 11,928,388 downwards.
TCCAAGACAACTGTGGAGGTGTCACATAAACGTGCATGGGGCATATCTTCCCACAGTCTACAAGTGGCTGGTGCATAAGGGCAAACTTCCTCTCTGATGAGAATGACAGTTTAGGAACATAATGTTGGTTAATTTTCAAGCACAGCCAATAAGCTTAGAAGGATCTTACCTTGAATCTTCATATCATTTCCCCATTTTCACACATTTTCAAGAGCAAACCAGTAGTCAGAGCTGCAGGAGAATGGGAAAACGGTAAGGAGGAAGTGGGCTGTGCCTGTCTTTTGTCAGAATGAGGATATACAACAGCAGCAGGAAGGGAGAAACTTCTTGTATCTGAGGATACAGGCACCGAAAGAAGCAGAGCCTTTCTGGTCCTATCTAACAGATAGGAGGTCCTGTCTGTTACTAGGTAGGGTGCAAAGGAGACACAGAACTGTCATTCTCTGCAGAAGAGAATGTTTTCACTAAACTGCCAATGGTTGTATGTTTTTCCTCTCGTTTCAGTCAGTCTTTCTAAGCTTTTTCACTGGTGTTCCTATCTCCTTGCCCTTCCCTCTATGTCTTTACAGAAAATGTGTTTAAATTTCACTAGTTGGGAGCATGCACAGCATGCAGTACTGTCTATCAAGTTTTCCTTATAATTTTGGAAATCTGTTTTCAAAGCTAAACCTTTAACAAAATAGGTTGTCCAAGTGTGCAAAGGTCCTTTCCTCTCAATCTCTCCCTTCTTCCCCCAGTGATCTCTTTACTAGTTATTTCCGTTACCTTATGCCTGCCCACCAAAGCCAAAGACTCCAGCAAATGTATCCAACAAGTCATGGCCAGTTCTGCACCACATAAGTTTCTCTGTGCAGTGAAGATCTCTCTCTTTCCTGGTACTGTACACCAATGCTTAATATTTACCCAGTTATTCTCCGCTTTTCTTACATTTTGCAAAACAGATATCTAGCCCCTACACTGGAAGTCTATGACTAATATCTGGATGTAGACTTGGGACAGCCTCTGCAATCGAGATTAATCCCTTATGAAGACTGTCCTTTGAATCCTGACCCTTTCGCCATGACTGCAGGGAGACAAGCACCAATGTGCTGATAAAGTCTCAGCACTTCTCTTCTACTGTCTCAATCAACCTGAGCTTGCATGGGAACTTCCTTCTTATGATATGCTTCAAAGAGTCGTCACTGGCTTCCTGTCCATTAAAAGCATCCTGAAACAGAGCAGATGAACTGTGGCAGCCCAAACACGAATTGGTTCCAATGTGCCAGGCACTAAGCAAACCCATAACTCAACACAGCTCCTGGTGCAAAATACTTCATTTGAAGTAAGACAGAAAGTATACAGTAGGAAATGGAAGGGAACAGAGGATACTGAGGCTGAAATACAACGAGCTATATTACATCACTGCACAAGTTGGAGACTACACAAGTTAATGGCTACAAGAGCATTTACAAAGTAATTAAAATTGCAGCTGTCCCAAATGTCTCATTTCTAAGCCATATCAAATTGGCTTGTCACTGTTAAACAATAATGCAAGCAAAGTCCTTAAAGACAGATATGCAGAAGGACAGAAGTGTCATTTTATTTGGCAGCAATGCATGCATAAGACCATGATGAGAAGTAGTTACAGAATATTTGCGAGAAAAGGATCTAAACAGAAGGCCAAGACTGGATTCAGTAAGAGATGCAGATTTGTGAAGAGCCTAAAAGAGATAATTAAACTTGGTGATACAAGACTTCTAATGGAGTGACAGTAACATAGATCAAAAAGCTTGAACACATGACAGCTATTTAGTCCCTCAAGGAAAACAAGTGCTGTGTATCAGTGAGGCAGTTACACTGGGATGGACATTGACTTCCCAAAAACCAGAAACGCTGCTGCCAGCTATGCAGTTGCCTCAGCAGAGAGGAAACAAGTCATGGAGATCGAGCTCCTCACCAATCCTCTGCACGAGAATGCCAGTACTTGTAATGCTGCTGCTCACATTGTGCTACTTTGTGGAAAACAGGGAGCCTCCAAGTTCAAAGCTATGAAATTAATACTTTTCATCAACAACAAATTATATTTCAAGCAACTGAAGAAACAGTTCCTCAAAACAGTACGTGATTAGCAAAACTGAGCTAAGCCAGCACTGAAGTTTTCTGTCTTTCTCCAGTAAGACCTTCTTTCCAACCTGCTGATAGAATTAGAAGGAAAAAGGCGAGTATATTGAAATTACACATCAGCCAAGAAACATGCAGTCCGAGAACTTCTCCTGGCACTGCCTGTGTGGGCAACACTCCTGACAGTGCAGGAACCCCAAACTTCTCCATCTGCTACACTCACAGCAAAAAAAAAGGCATTTTCAAATCACAGGCCTGACAGACGGACAGTACAAACAACCGTGTTTCTCTACAGAGGTCTCGTTCTGAAGATCAGGGCAGGACGCTCTGGTCTAGGGCTGCGAGGAAAAGGGACGCTGTAACAACACTGAGATTATACTTCTAAATTTTAGAATACCAACTCCTTATTGAATATTAACCATCCCCTGGACTGAGGTAAGATACAGATAAACCTGATACACAAGGCAAAGCAAGGAGAAAGGAGATAAATCCCCAGCTGCTCTAAGGACTGCTTTCCAACATGTCAGACATTTTGTGCTAAAAGGAGCACTAACACATTCGGTTTTGCAGCTGACGTAGCCCAGGCAAGCAAAAGGCAAGTGATGGACTGGACGACTGAAGAAATAATGGCAGATTTGTCACGCACGAGCACTGCGGGGGCGGGGGGGGAATATCAGTGCCTCAGGTTGTCTCCGGGTCTTACTTAAGCCCTAGTTAAGATACTCTGAATTATTCCTGAAGTGTTAATAAACAAAAAACACAAATAAAAGCCACACAAGACATTTCCTCTGACGAGCCAGGGCCTCAGGCTGCAAATTCTGTCGGCTCCTTGTTCCACCACAGGTGGAACTCTGAAATGCATGGTACCTGCCACTCCTCGAACTTCAGCTCTGCTGCTTCTGATATTCCCCTTCCCTGTCCCTTTTTCAAACAGTACTTATAGAATTGTTTTTCATGACTTTTTAGATATTTTTCATTGATATATCTTTGTATCCACTCTTGTTTAAGAGCTGGAGAATCAGTCATGTATCTGGGGCTTTTTTGCTTTAACAAAGAAGAGCAAACACAAGGATGTGTCAATGAAAATCAACATGTGTTTTGGGGTAATACTTTTTAAAATGTAATTTTTCTTCTCCTTAATTTTGCATCTTCCCTGCAAGTAGCGCTACCAAATGAGTGTGCCTTTGCAACCAACCAATTCAATTAATGTGCTGCAAATCTAGCTTCAATATTTTCATATAAACACTACACAAACCATTAGAAATAAAGATTTACAGAACACCAGTGCTGGATTTGGCCCCAAGACATTAGTTCATTAGCGTTTAAATATTTATGCACTAAAATCTCAGCAGTACTTATGTGCTGAAGTCATAACTCTGAGGAGATATTCATCTTTCAGGTAACTGAGAGCCTCAATTAACTGTGGCTTAGAAAATAGAATTTCGACTGTACTGAAGTGTGGAATAGTTCCAGCAAATAGATTAATCAAGCTTTGCAATGAATGCTAAAAGTGCATCACAGACCACTGTCTCTGAATGCAGACTTGATGTACCTTCCTTACTCCTAGTACTTTCACAGGGGTCCTGGAGCCCTGGGATTTTGGTCAGTTCTGGATGTATTAATCTGTCTTTGCTGCTTCTCTCTCTGGACTCTAATTCCATTAGGGTCTAAGTTCTTTCCCTTCCTCAGAGTTCAACCAATGCACAGTGTATTGTGAGTGAGCATAGACCATTTTTAACCTGTATTTTCCCCTCATTTATGCTCTTGGCAAGGGGCATGATTTCCCAGCCACTCCTGGTTCCTTTGCCCAGTTCATTCTGCACCTACTGGCAGCCTCTGATCTCTGCCTATCCTTCAAATCCATCCCAAAGAGAATTGGGATACAGTAAAACAGAATGACGACAAAAGAAGATTAAATTAATCCAATTACCAAACTAAGCCAAAGGGATGAGGAAGTGTAGTTCTTATCAGGAATGTCTCTGCAGGGGGCTGCCCAGAAGGCACCATTCACAGTGAGGAGGAGAAAGGCAGGATTTTCTCGGGAGGGGAGTGGTAGGGAGTGCACTGGGCGAAGCGTTTCAGAGAACAAAGAGAAAACATGAATACACTGTTCACATAAAAAATGTTTTTTTCTGACTAATGCGCTCTCCTGAATGGCAGTGGAAATGCAGAAAGCTGAGACTTCCCATTCCCTGCCCACACATTTCCTTGCTTACTAGAACGGGCCTTAGCCCACCGTGACCGCTCTAACCTGAGTGGCAAACCTGAGGCAAATCAAGACAGGAGCTCCGCACTTACAGTGACCGAGACAGATCCTTCCTATGTGCCTGGTTAAGAGCTCTCAAGAGTCAAGCAAGCAGCAGATTCACATGACAAACCTGTGAAAAATGGTTGAGTTTAAACTTGACATCTTAAAAAAAAAGTATTGCATTTGAAGTGTTATCACAGAATCTCCCCAACATCTTTTTCTGGCAAGGTCACATCCTCCCCAAAACCTATTGCTAGACCACCTCTGTGCCTTAGCTACTGTCCTCCCTTCTTTGGAAAAGCTGTTCTGAGTCCCCAGCACCACCTGATACTACGGCTCCAGAACAAGCAAGTGTCCAGCAAGGGTCCAAGTGCCTCTGAAGCAGCCCCAGCAAGAAGCAGAGGCTCTGAAGCCGGGAACCCACTGTAGGAGCAGGCAGGGCTTTAACAGCACAGAGCTGGAGGCTAGTGCTAAGGATGGTCTGTCCCCAGGCCGACCACACGCTAGAAGGGGGCAGAGTTCACCTTGAGTATCTGTATCAGCTTTACTCCCGTTTGAGGTTTCAGTTGCTGGACTCACTTTCATCTTAAAATAAACCTTTAGCATCAGTCCAGGTTACCTTAATTCTCTACAGTAAGAACAGAATTGAGCTTTAAGAGCTTTTGAAAAGCTGCCAGAAATTTACAGTCCGTAACTTAAGGCCTAGGTCTGAGTGTTCAAACTTTCCTGCTGGGGAACGGTGCGCTCCAGAGTGAGTTCCTGACGGTTGGCCCGTTCAAACTGCACGTTCGAGTACAGTGACCATCAAAGTGCATGGCTGTTTTTGAAAGCTTGAGCTTACATGCTGTATCAGCTGATTGCATCAAACCTGACATTCAAAGAACATACTGTACATCACGGCTTACTAGTAAAAAAGCAACCCAAAACAGAGTGATCAACAGAGAGAGACAGAATTCATCCTGAGAACATGCTGCGACTTTACAACATCTTGCCATAATCAATATTTTTCCACTGTCACTAGAGAGCCAGCAGACTTAAAGAAGACACAACATTAAGGAGAGAACATTATCAGCATCACCTACCCTACATGATTTCGTAATGGAAATTGGAAATTCAGACAGTTCTTTTGTGAAAAGGTTTCCTTTTCTTAGCAAATGCCCACAATCCTCTTTCTGAACCACATGAAAAGCAATTAGCAAGAGTCCACTCTTGACGAACAACCCTAAAATAATAAATTGATTTGGACAACTTAGAGGTCAGTATCAGTTCTACAATAACAAATAAATACACTTAGCCCAGCTCTTCTGAACAATTTGCAGTACCACGCCAGAATCAGCAAGCAAAGGAGGAAAGCCAGGCTTGGCAATAGGAGCAACAAAAAATCCAAACACATTTCACATTGAAAATGAAGCTTGGCACAAAAGCGCCTTGTGAGCAAAGCACTGAAGTAGGAATATAGAAATTCCTAGCCCTGCTAATACTGTGGCACAATCCAAGTCGCTTAAATCTATGAAGAAGAGCAGTGCATGTAAAAAGACGAAAAAAAAAAAAAAAAGAACTGTTGACAGATCCAAGACACCCTCTCCTAGTTTGCTAAAGGTAAAGTAGAAGTGGCTAACTTTGGGGGTTTTATTTACTGGAGAATAAAACATCAGTTCCTAAAAGTTCCTGGTATAGGCACAGCCATAGAGAACTCTTTCCTTCTCCTTGTATTAATATCCCAAGTACACAAGCCTTTATAAAGTGAGTGAATTTTATTCTCTCTCACTCAGGTTTATTTCCATTTAGAAAGACCAACGAGCAGCCTATAACTGCTATTGCTCAGGTGTATCTGTCTTCATAGAATACTCATATTTTTCTGTCCAGAGTAATTTGCCAAAAACTTAGGTCTTAGAGCCTATTTCCTGCACAGCAGGCACGCTCCTCTGTTGTGTTGGGCACTTTGCATCTTTGCAAAAGGCAGCTTACGTTTTTAGTGCTTTATTTCCTCAAGGTACCAGGAAGCCTGCGATTTGGGTTACAACTACATACACATCACCTTCATTTTTATGCATGCCCCACGTTGTTCTCTCTCGTAAACCTGAAGCATCAGATCCACAATAAACCTCTAACATATAGTGGTTTATGATTCCCCTCAAATCAGATTTATTCACCTGTTTATGTGCTTTCTTTCCCAGGAAGGCAGCACCAGAGAGCTCTCCCACAAGGAAAATCAATTGAAATCAGACCTCTCAAAGGTGGACTGACCACTTACACCCTCTTTTAAATAAAAGAATAATTCAACATTTGTGCTCCCTGTGGAACTGGTATTGGCCAGTCTATCTCTACCCATCCATCATTTCTGGAAGTCATGTTTTCTTTATTCACCCTTCCTTCCCCTCTAGGGGAAGCAACTTTGTCCGTATTTTTTTCCTCTGACTATACTCATTCTTATGCTGAAGTCATCTTTCACAAACTTTACTACTGCATTCAGGATTCCTACCTGCAGCCTGCCAATCATTTAGCATGGCTTCACAGCGCACGCTTAGCCTGAACCTTTACACAACCCTGCTGAACGTGGTTCCATTTGATACTAGTTTATATCTTTCTTCCATGCACCTACACAAATAGGCAATCTTGCATAGAACAGTCTTGCAGCTCTACCACCTTTACCATTGAGTTTGGGACCTACATTTCCTTTTGTGGCTGCAGTATGTTCAAATAAGGTTAGACTCTATTGAACAGTCTCCCTGATAAAACCAGCAAACAGATTTATTACACTGACACAGAATAGCATTTTCAAAACTAGCCTATTCTTATCAGTCAACATAAATAAAAGATGTTAGGTTTCCTAACACAGGACAGAAAAATCTACATGTATGTGCATGGGGTAACATCAGCTGCTTCTGAATGCCTAGAGTCCAGGGATTAATTTTTTATAGGATAGGGCTGCCCAGTTCATGAAATAAAGCAGTACCACAGCTTCTGACTACTTTGCAGATCCAATAGTATGTGGCTATGGTACTTGCTGAGACTTTGTTCTTATTCATCCCCTATACCAGACCTGATGTACACATTTAGGCTTCTGAAAAATTCTAAACGATCTTTTGTGATTAGCACCCAACAAATTCCACCAGTCCTGAAGGAGAAGTAACTGCATCATGTTAATACCAGCTACTTGCAAAACACCTGAAAAGGCAATTAAGTTTCCACTTCAAAAGGAAAAATCCTTGAGAACTGCTAACTCTAATCCTAACCTCAGTAAGGAGGTAAAAATACTACTCACCTCCTCATTCCTGTCATTAATCCACACAGAAGATGGAAGGATGGAGCAGTCACAAAAGATCAATGTACAGTCACAAAGGAGACTTGAATTTGACCCCACATATATAGTTGCCTCGATGGAAAGAGGAGAGATTCTCCTGCAATTAAAATTGCTCTCAGTTGTGTGTTGGCTCCTCTAGGAGGAGGGAACAGAAGCACTGAAAGGGAGAAAAGCTAAAGATAACTGATTTTGAGAAAACTTTGCAAGATAAGAACAGAAGATAGATCTAAAAGGAGTAGGATGGACAGATTCTGACTTGTGCAGTAAAGGGAAATGTGGAATAATGCACAGGCAGAAGTAAAATTGTAAGTACATTAGTAGCAGAAGCTTTCAGGTGGCAGACGTCAGTGAGGTAACCTCATCACAGTTTCCTCATCCCTAGCGTCACCTAAGCAGATAATAATGAAGATCCAGAGCTCCCTGCAGCTACTACAGTGACAAGATAAAATGTGGCTACGTGTTCCACCCCACTTCTGGCTGCCAGCCCCAAGTTAACAGAGACCTCCAAACCAGCCTGCCTGGGAACCCCAACAGGGCATGAAAAACAGCCTGGAAAAGAGAGGCAATTTTCTCTCATTGCTGAATTGCTGAGCAATTGCTAAGATGCAACATTCAGGTATGGACAAGGCATCTAAATCAGAGGAGATGGGGCAGGCCAAGGAGGACAACAGAGACCAGACAGACTTGTGGGAGGTACACTGGAGCAGTTTAGCTATGAAAATCAGAAGACAGCTGGGTATTCCAAAAGGACATTTGCCATATCATCTTTCTGCACCAGTGCTTGATGAACCTGTACAGCTGGAGTAAAGAAACAAGAGTTTTGCTCAATGGCAGAGTTAGCACGGCAATACAGAACAACGCTGTGCTTCGGAGAGATTTGCTCTTTGCAAATCTTGCTTGGAAACAGAGTTGCTGGAATACAAAAGAATGGGTGGGAGGAAAGCAGGAGAAGGTGGGATATGGACAAAAATGCTGATCTGTTATGAAAAATAATCTCCTGAGAGCACTAAGAGAAAAATAAAAGATGCTTATCTTTGACTGCAAACACTGTCAGACAGCTGACAAAATCCTTATGGTAAAAGGTGCCAAGGTAAGTCAAGACTGTTTCTCTATCAATCTCCTCTCAGATGACTCTGCCCAGACGGCTACATTGGTAACAGCTTTCCCTGATATAAGACATAATTCTAGTTCAAAAGAAAGAAAGTTCTACTCTGCTCCACAGGCAGGGGTTTACTCTGTGCTTCTGTATTTCAGCACTCCCTCCTGTCCGAAGTGAAGCAGCCTCTGAAAGCAGACAGAAGAGAAAATGACTGAAGTGAGCAAGACCATCTACACTGACCTGTTTTGCCCTTACAGAAAGAGAAAACAACTATTTTAAAACCCATGTCCACTAACGTGGCACTGCTGTGGGGCATGGCTTTCATTTCACTAGCACCCTGATGGAAGTCTCACTAGCAGGCAAAGGACTCCTATGCGCCGTCTCCAGCCATCTCAGCTATAGGCTAGCAGCACACGTAGCTGTGGAGGCTCAAAAATGATAGATCTTGCCCTCGTGTCCATCTGTCCCAAACACTAACATTATTCGTGAAATAGGAGGGAAAAAAAGATTTTTCTAAAGAAATTTGCTAAAACAATTGAATCCCTTGCACCCTGCAATGACAAACAAATTTATCCTCTTAATCTAACCACAGGCACTATTTAGCCCAAAACCTTGGCCACTGTGGAAGAGAGGCCAGGCACTAGTTGCCTCTGGATTCTCTCCCTTGTCTCTAGAAGTTGCTCCTTCTGGACCAGATCACTTATGTTCATGCATAACACAGAAAACTCATGTTGTCACTGTCAGAACTTTGTTCATTTAAGAAAAGCACAGCTGCCTTTGGACAGTCATTCCACCAACCACAAAAATATTTGTGAAGGCCACACAGCGGCCTCCAGAACACATGGGCACACGGGCACAGAAGGAGAAGTTGGTGGCCCAGTGTCTCTGTCTGTCTGGTAGCTGGGATTGCGATGTTCACAGCCTCTCCCCAGTGCTAGGCTCCATAAGCAAAATGCTTGTGCCAGGGACAGCCACTGCAGACCCAGACTGTATTCACAGTATCTTTGACCTTATTACTTTGGTCAGATTAGAGACTGAAACTTGATGCTCAATTTTAAACAGCTTCGAGCCCAAAGACAGCCTGAGCATCTGAAATACACTGGTTCCTCCTTCCCCCACCAGCAATATCAGTTGACCCAGCAATACATACTGCCTCTCCTTACAAACCACATCGCCCTTGATCTTTGACGAGAAGGCAGCACTGAGCTGTAACACACCTCGCTTGGTTCCCATGAGAGGCTTATTTCTGAAGCCTCACGGCAGCCTAGTGGCTAAATCCTACAACATGCTCTCAGCTGTAAAATTGGAAGAGATGCTATCTATCAGCTTCGGTGCTACAGAGCCCTTATACCACACAGGAATTTATTGCAGGAAGTAGTAAGAAAACTACTTCCCCGCCATGAAGTGCTGTTCTTTCCTAACACCTCCTGTTGCTCGTGTCTCTTTCTTTCAAGCACCAAACTGCCCACTAACTTCTGCGGACTTGTCAGAGGAACTTACTGCCCTCAGCATTTGGTAGGAAGGACTCAGTTTCCCCATGGGGCCTGGCAAGCACAACCAGAGGAAGAATCAGAGACAAAACACCACGCTCTGCAGTGGGACAAAGCCACCACAACAGTGAGCCTGCCCCTTCGGCTGCTCATGCAGCTGTCGAGGCCTTTTAGCTGAACAGCAACTCACTCGACCTCTTCCTATTGAACTGTAAATTTAATGCTTTACCCAGTTACCATGCAACTGCCCTATTTTATTTAGGCAGAATGGTCTTGGACAGGGATGGCAGAAGTATCCTGCCCATTTAATGACTTGTCAATTTAAGGACTTGCCACCTAGCTCTTTACTAGTTGTGGTGCCCTTAGCTTCTGACTTAGGTTTTCATTTCTTATTTTGCTAGCTCCTGAGATAAAAGCCCAAGATATTCTCTAAACAACCATTTGTTATCTCAGGAGACAGAGCTAGTTGTTAGTTCAGCAGGAGAGGCTGATCCTTCCTTTGCGCAGGTGCAGAGCTCTCATGAATACGGACTGAATTGCCTCTAACAGAGACGTGTTCATTGAGATTCAGCCTCCAGGAAGGCCGCCTTATGCTGTTACTGCGGCATGGCACCGTTGTAACAAACAGGTCATTTGTATGACACAGTTTTAACAGCTTTTGAATTTCATATGAACTTTTCTCCCACCCTATACACAAGCCCAAATTAATTTATGAACTTCAGGCACTTAATGGAGGTACCCGAGTTACAAGCTGCGTCTTCTCAGGCTCCCTTGGTAGTTAACAGCTAGAGAAGATTTATTTTCCTTTATCTTGTTTTTCATCCAGGCAACAGTAGGCACCTCATATCTCTGGGTGAAGCGGCAGCTGAACAAAGATGCCAGTTCTTTTCTGTGTGTTGGGAATGATCTTGTGATAAGACTAGAATAGAATCCTTTAGTTTTAAATGAAACAGTTTGATCCTGCTCACACTGGCCACCAAAATCTGCCAACAAAAATTAACCCAAATTCTCATTAAACCATCTTTAAAATCTGCTCAACAAATAGAGCATCAGGTGACCCACAGCAAATGGAGAGGCAGCATATGTTGTCCCTGCTTACATAAAATGCCTAAGAGCTGTCATCTTTGTCCCTAAATCATGTATCTCTTATTGACAGTCCTGGAGTGGCACATTCTGGGCATTTTGCCCATTCTTTTCTAGAGGTACACGTATCTGCAACATGTAAGGACTTTTATGACAATCAACGGGTACCAAATATGATGGGAAGGCAATGCAATGTGCTGCCTATTTTCAGCAATGTACTGTCAGTAGGACAAGTAAGAATATTTTAGCTCCTACCAAGGCTAAAACAGGAAAAATACTGATAAAATTAACAAGTATCAGCCTGAGCCTGCATAGAGTAACTAGTCTTGATACATACAGCAATGAACTCATGACATTACACATATACCAAACAACCCCATTTCCACTGCCTTGCACAACAATTTATCCCAATGCGAAGGTGTCCCAAGTAGTTACTTAGACTTTTTTCAAATACGTTCTTTGTGCTTCTGCCTGTACTAACTTAGGACCTGCATATATGCTGCAGCTAAACAACCTGCTTCGCTGTCTCTTCACTGTCTCCCAGCATTCCTTCAGCTGTAATGATGTGCAAAGTTAACTTAAATGCTGCATATGCAAAATGAATTTTTAAATCAATGTGCCTCAGCCAAGGCTGTAGCAGATATGTGGAGCACAGACAGGTTGTTTAGCAATACCCATCTGTTCTTGAAAACACTTAAGAACTGGAGGGTGACCTCTGCTATTCCATGGTGAAAATAATTTTCCCTGGTACTTCTCACTTTATGCCTTAAATCACTCTCATGGTCACGCAATGTAGACACCTGAATAGCACAGTATGATCTTTTGCACTGGAGCGTGAGATTGACACAGATCTTCACTCCTCTGACTGGGTCTCTGACCACTGTATGAGCACAGGCAGCTCCTTCTGATCCCTGGAAGTGGCCACCGCTCAGCAGCCTTCCTTCATCGCTCTCCCTGGCAGAGTTAAGGTGTGTGGTGTGTGCTGACATCCAGGACTCTGACTATGAGCACAGCAGAAATCTGGCAAAAGATGCTTTATGGAACTAGGACGAAGTCTTAGGTCTTGGACTGGGCTACAAAATTGGGCTGCCGTAGAAAAGGTGAAGCTCCTTCCCAGAGAAGCGGGGGATTCTGGAGATCCACTCTAATACTTCTCATTCTGGGATTACCGCAACTAGAATACCATCTAGAGCAGCGGCTCTCTCATGACAGATGTAAAAGGCATTGAGGTTTCTACAATTAAGGGTGAAAAACAGAGAGAAGCAATAAACCAGCCAAAGCAAGTCTTGCAGTCAACTACGTTGGCCCTAAGGCTTCCCCCCAAAATAAGAGGGGCTAAATTGTGCACTGCACTAACATAACACTCATGTTTTATTAAGACATCGGTTTTATTACCAGGTTTGCCAGTGATCTGCAGCATGACCTTGGACTAGTCACTCCACCTCTCTGTGCCTCTGGCTGCCATCTGGCTAATTAGACTAAACCATGTGATGAGAGAGCTAGGTCTAACTACGGATTAGTTTGGCAGGTAGCACAATTGGTCACTGATACTGCTGAAAGCCATCAGGCATTACTGAAATAAAGAGCAACTGCAGTCACTCACTTCCAAAAGAACTGAATTCACGCAAAGAGGCTGCATGACTAGGTGGCTCCAGCACCAGTCTCAGTTGCGTCTCATGGATTACCGGATTTACCAAAGCATTTCTTTCAAGGAGCCTGAAGGTACATCTCTGAGGCAGATGCAAGCGTTTGTATTTAACAGCATGTTCAATAAACTGTTCTACACAGCACTTAAGAGTGAGTAATTAAAGGAAATATTACTGCAGTACAGCTTCTCATTAGCAACCTAATTAGCCTTCAGAAAATAATTAACATTTCCTTCTATAAAGAGAAATGACCCATTACATCCATCAGACAAGCAAAACAAATGTCCAAGGTAAGGGAGTTTTATTTGGTGAGACAGCAAGAGAAGCATCCAGCAGCAGTACCAGTAAAGGGCAGGGAGGAAAGAAGGTGTGTGTGTGACCAAGGGAGGCCTTTGGTCTTCACACCAAATGATTTTAAAATGGGCACAGATGCCTGTGAATTGGAACAGAAAGACTGGATTATGTACATGGGTGGTAGGACTGGTGTATGTACAATTGTCTGAAGAGTGTGCATGTGCAGGTGTACATCTGACATTTGCACTTGTGCATGCTCTCTCCCTCCACTTCCATGATCCACTGATAATCCATTAGCTGCAATGATGAAAAACTCTGCATGCCAGCTTCTTGTGAAAGCCAGATTTAAATGTTCTCAAATGCAACTGTTTACAGTCACAACTAGGTTTCTCTGTATGTAAAAATGCCCCAAAGGTCAGATATTTTGACTGTTAAAACCCTCCAGAAATCTCCACTAAAATAAATTATGATTCAGTGACACATGCAGCCCATCTTTTTGTGGCATAGCATGAAGTACACTAGTCCAAATTTCACTGGGTGGTGCTCTGATCAGTTAGTGTGTCCTGAAAGAGATAGGTATACGCTTTGTGATCACTGCGTATTTGAAACCAGTGTGGGTGAGCAGAGACTCTTCTCTGCTCACTCTTCCCATGATAGGCATCAGTGGTGTGGGATGCGTATGTATATAGGGAAGAGAAGAAAGCAACAAAAACAGGTCAATATATCACTCACTGGTAGCAAGAACTGCGGTATTACCAACAGATGAAGAAGAAACAAGCTATGATGGGGCCAAGCTTCCCAACATTGCGTGTTCAGGGAATGCAACAGATATAATAAATCACAAATATGCAGTTGCATTTTCAGGCATTTCTGTGTTCAATGTATATTTACATTTCCCCAGCATGACAGCTGAATACTTATAGCTATGAACTGCAGCATGGCAAAGCCCAGCAGTACAACAGCTTCCACAGTTACATCACTATGGAAACCACAAATCCACAACCTGCTCCGTTTCCCTGTCTACTTTTTTCACTGGTAAGTGCCATATTCTTCTAATCTATCCTCTTCTCCCTCTTTTCCAGACCACAGGAGCACCCACAAACACATTTTACCCGGTTCAGGACCAAACCTCTCCTTTTTCAGGGACCTCTGTGAAACCTGCCCTAACCTTTCAATCAGGCTGGGCAGCCTTCTGGGATGTTTCTACTGCATCTTTCAGTGGGGACTGTTCCAAATCTGTCTCATAAGTTGACAAGAGAGGGATTTCAGCTTTATCTGCCATCCAAGGTTTCCCTCAGCTTCTGGACTAAGACAAATCCAAAGGAGGCTCACGCTAGAGCAATTCAGCTAGTTTACTTAAATCAGAAGCCAAAAGCTCTTCTGGATATAAGTTATAGTGACTTCTCTTGACCAAAAAATCATTCAGCTCCTTTCCTCCGATTTTTTTTTTTTTTTTTTTTGAATAGGAACATTTAAAGTACTTTGAAAATGGGAGAGGACATCACAAGACAGCTGTAAATGCAAAGGTTAAACTTTCATTTTAAGAACTCTGTCATTTCTGCAGCAGCTGCTAATTACAGGTGGTTTTTCCCACACAAAAAAATCTGAATGTCTCTCAGTAAAAGCCTAATAGCCAAAAGTAACCCTGGAAGATGCTGAAGGAAGATGGGGAAAATGCTCAGAAGTCTGCAGTATGGCATATATGCTGCAACCTGGGTATGTGAAATGCCTGAAGGAATCTTCATATTGACCACCAAGAGGGAAAGAGCAAAATAGGAATAAAAAAAAAAAAGCCCTGCCACTAAACACGTGTGTTTGCTGAATGAATCTTCAGCAAAGCCTTCTCTCACTCTGAACTCCCAGTGCACCTCTCGCCTGACCTCAGAGTAGTTCACTGGAGACTCACAGGAGAACTCGGGCTCTGTAGCCCTGAAGTCCTCAGCGCCTCTCAGCTTCCGCTGCCAGCAGGACAAGAAGCAACAGGCACAAACTGAAACACAGGAAGTTCTGCCTGAATATGAGGAAGAACTTTACTGGAGGTGACAGAGCACTGGAACAGGTTGCCCAGAGAGCTTGCGGGGTCTCCTTCTCTGGAGATATTTTAAACCTGCCTGGACGTGATCCTGTCTACCATGCTCTAGGTGATCCTGCTGAGCAGGGAGGTTGGACTAGATGATCTCCAGAGGTCCCTTCCAACCTCAACCATTCTGTGATAAAGGTTTCCAACCATTTGTCTGGTTACTAATCAGACAAATGCCCACTAGCAAGTAAGTTTCAAAAAACTACATATTTCCAGTCATTTAAACACTTTCTTTTTCCCCACTAAATCACTCTGCAGAGAGAGAAAAATCCTTACTGTACTCAGGGAACTTTTAGCAGAGGAAACCTGGACTTCTCGGTTAAGACGGAGCCAGGAGCAGTCTGATACGGTATGAATTCTCTTACAAGAGCAAACCACTACAACACAAAAGAGTCAGCCCCTTTTGCAAAAAGGGACAGAGTAGTCAGTGTTTCCAGTCTCGGTCCTAGCTTGTTTCTCTTACCTCACAGCCAATTCCAGGCTGACATTACTGGACACATCTCAATTTTGTTGGTGTTACAAGAGTTCCAACCAACAGCCCATAGGATGATGTTACTTCTGTGACCTAAAGGATGTGACAACAACAGTGCAGGAGTCACAGCTTCATGGAGAATAGCCTGAGCAGAGCGGTGAACACAGTCAGCAGGGTTGTGCCCCCACTGGTTTGGAAGCAGATCTGTCTGCCTCTCCGGCAGACACCATCCTGAACAGCCTAAGCGGACGGAGCACAGAGGAGGCATCGGAGGAACGAATTATTCATATCTTTTTCTGCTGCCAGTGGAGCTATGTTTTCTAGTGCCCATATGGCGCTCGGTTTTTGTTTTAGCAGTAATAGGAGACGTCTATGCTTCCTTTGATGGTTCTTGAGGGCATGTGATAAGCAGCATTTGCTCTACTCACAGCAATAGTACCATATACCAAAGCGCCTGCCAAACATCGCTTTCTTCAGAAGTACTCATGGCTGCATCGTTGACAAAGCGGTTGGGCGCGTTCCAAGAGCTCAGTCCAGCAGCAGAGGCCTTCCCAGGAAGCTGCTGTACTTGCTTTGTCATAACCTTGCAGCCCTGGGCTGAACTTCACTGTTCAGTAGATGACACTTTTTGACCAGCTGAGGCCCTGTTTTCAGCTACACAACAGGCAGCAAGGTGACACTCAGAGTTCAAGGCAGCAGCTGATCCTGTTTATTCATGTTGTTAGCATCACCACAATTATGCCTGTTGCTTTCCTTCAGCAGCTGCCTGGGTCTGATCCCTAGTCTCAGAGAGGAACAGGTGGATATTGGAGCAAGACTTCCTGCAAGAGTGGGACCACAGAATGCCCTGGGCATTGTCCAAGTGGATTTCTTAGGCAGTACCACAAGAAGTGGGTCGTGAGACCCCCTGAGACAAGGCATAGGCTGACGGAAGAAAGGTGTTACATGAATCTGAATTTTATATACATAGTACCCACATACTCAAAGCGAGTTCCCAGTCCCAAAAGGATTAATGTATTGTGCACGACCTACTCATGAAATCTTATCTACAATACTGAAAACAATATTGTAGCTTGAACTCTTGCAAAGCTGCATTAGAGCACCTGCACTTAGCCTCCTGCCAGGGCATCCCACCACGTACGCAGATACACAGAGCACTCTCTGAAAATGCTGCAGGGGCTGGGGATTGTTGTTCTGTCCCACAGTGCCCAGGTCCTTCTGGCAGGATCAAATCCGAAGCTTCACACTAGCATATAAATGATATCGAATTTGCATTTTACATCCACTCCATGCAAGTGTAACAGACTGCAGCAGACAGGACAGTGGCAAGATAAGCCAAAAAAGATAAGTGGAGTAACACCCTGGTGAATCAGGTACAGAGATGAAACAGCTTGGTAGAGCCAGGAATAGATTCCACATCATCTGACTCACACCTGTGCTTTCACTCTTTACCTACTGCTCTTGTTTAGTTTAGAGATACTGTTCCACTGTCCTGATTGTTTTAATTGCCTAAAGGTATCTGCATATGAGGTTTTAAAGAACCAATAACGCTGGGATAAGTTTGGCCGTCTAAATTCTGAGGGATCAGAACAATATGACACAAAAGCAGAGAGGAATCAAGAGTGATATGTGCACACTGCGACCTTATTTACACTTCCAGACACCAACAGCAGTTTGAACCGGTATACGTAACTCCACCTCTTGACTAGCCCTATCCACCCGACACATCTAAATTTCCGATGTCCCATGTACAATGCACTCAGCTTTGTACTCAGGGAACTGCTCTAGTTTTCTGGTCTGTGAGTACATTCCCACTGTTTTTAGCCTCCAGCCCTTACCTTTTCTGGGGAGGAATCCCGGAGTTCTCCCACTCTTTGGTCAGCTCCCAGTTTACAGCATCCGTGGATCGACCAGGTTGACTCCAGCAGGTCCAAGCAGCTTCAGATGCCTGCTGTTTTCAGGCCAGATGCGTGTGACCAACAGCTAATACGCTGACCAGACAGCCTTCCTAAACCAAAGTAGTACAGTTTAATCTTAATGAAGCACAATGTAGGAGACTTTAAACAATGAAAGAGTTTTGTTTATGAATAGTTTAGCTCCAGTTTATTAGGCCCTGGAAGGCCTGGCTTCTTCGGATCCCCAGGCAGGTGCCTCTAGCTGCTCCTCATCCAAGGGCAGCTTTCTGGCAACTGCCTCTCCTCTAAGTAGAGTCTTTCTATTCTTTACTGTCCTTTAGATCTTTTGGATCCCAGCCATGACAAACACACTGAGTAACTTCAGTGGAGCCAATGGCTAAAGGTTCTTCACTGCTACTATCTCAGCAAAGGTCTCGTTTAACCCTTAGAAGGTCTACCAGAAAGTGCTTCAACTCTAGTTTTCCTGCTGATTTCCCATTTTTGAAGCAAGCCTCATCACTGGCTCCTTTTCATCCTAATCCTCCCGCTCCTCACACTGCCTCCCCATGTTCCCCACCTTCTTCTCCTCACTTCTCCAGACTTCTCCTGTCTTCCTTCCCTACTCCGGGGCACAATGTGGCCTCCTTGGACCTCAAACCTTGCTGCTGCCTCCTGCCCACCCACAATCCCAACCTGTTCCTGGAGGCGCTGCCACTGCCTCCTCTCCTCTGCTCCAGCTGAGCGACTTCTTTCCACCTCTGCATTGCAGCCTTGGGCAGCACAGCTGCACAGCCCAGGAGCTCGGGCTGTCCTTCTCCTTCTCTTCAAGTGCTGGCATTTAGCATGCCATGCTACTGATTTTCACAGAAGTCACGCCTCAAGGTGCAAGCTCCGATACACACACAGTTAACATCTGACCAGCTTTGCCCTCTTGGATCTTATACTCTGAGGGTTCATCTACACACAGCATTTTTCTGGATTAGTTACATACAAAGGGGTTGCAGAGCATTTGTATGTCAGACTGCCTATCAGCTGAGATCTTCAAATCATTGTAATGGATTTAGGTGTTCAAAACCTGAGATCCAACAGAAACTCAAGATAAAAAAAAAAAAAGTCTGTTTCTATTTAGATAACACTGAACTACAAAAACAATCCAATTAAAAATGTAGATTAAATAACTAATCCTCCCCCTACAAAACCCTCCTACCAAGATTAACACAATGATGAATAAGAATAAAACCAATAATTAAAATCAATGTAACATGGGTATTATAAAGACAGATTTAGCACCTTCTGCGTATGAGCTAAGGCTTGCATCTACTTTGTAGTCTCTCTTCCCATGAGAAATAGTTGCTATTTTAACATTTTTATATCACATTGGGAAAGAGCTTTTTGTTATAACTGAGCTGGCTCTGGATTTACATCATTCCAAAACTGTCTCTCTTAAAAATTATTTGCACATATGTTATTTTTACTATATGCATTTTGTCACAGCTGAGTATAGGTTTCTACTGAACTATTTAACTTTATCAGACACATGCAAAGAAAAATTTAAAAAGCATTTTCCCCAGACTAACAGGAACATTGAGAACTCTTTTCACACAGTCATATCTGTTTGACTATAATTTGGTTTGTAAAGGACCGAGGAACAAATCCGTATGAAAAAAGCAACTGCAGTGCATTTGTGCCTTTCAGTGCACACATCTGAGCCTTAGACAGGAAAATGCACTACTGCGCTTAAACCAACAGCTACGCCTCCAGGTCACCCATTTCGCTTCTCTGCTCAGACAAGAAGCCAAGTCCAAGGTGTCTCAGTTTGGACCTAGCTACCACAAGGCTTTACCGGCACCCAGCAAGAAAAGGTTCCTTTCTGCAAAAATCTTCATTTCTATGCTCAAAGAGCTTGCGAAACCATAGCTTTAGTTATGTATTTATCTACAATAAAAAACAATCAGGCAAGAAACTTTTCATTAGCAAAGACTACGTTGTAACACACGAGCAGAGAGGTAGAGCTTAGCACACACGTTCAATCTTAGTTATACAATACCACATTTAGGCTGTTCAGGCATGGGGATTTTTCTTTGCCTTTTGCATATAAACGAACATCCTGTCCTGAAATACTAACAATTAAAAAGGTGAAATGTCTGTAGTCGGGCTAAAAGCAGCGGTATGGCCATTCGACTGCACAGAAAGACTTAAAACGCCCTATAGAGGCCAGGCTCAGGCTTTTCTGTCACTGTGCTGTAAAACAGTTACCCCGGTAGTTGCCCAGGCACTGCCGATTACTCTAACAAAGCCACCGACATTCCTGGCGTCAGCAGACTGGGGACCGCGCATCAGTACAAATAAGTAGCAGCACTCATCAAACGAGAATGCAGATAACGCGCAAACAGAAAAGGGAAAGCAGATTCTTGACTGGGAAGTTGTTACTTGTGTGTTCCTTCTGTCTATTTTGGTATTTATACTTTTGCACGATTTCCAAAGCGGTCAAGATTCCCAAACTGTTCGACGGGCAGAGAAACTGCGTCGCAACAACACTGTTCAGCGACTTATCTGGGATTCTCCAGGGACGGGAGTGCCACATTTGGACAGAGAAAGCAGACATTCATCTTTTCAGAAATTCACCCCGCTCTAGTGCAACGTATATGGAGGAGGTTGCAGGTGTCCCTGTGCACTGCCTTCCCAACGCACCCTCCCTTGCTGCCCCTGGGCTTTCAGGCACCAGCTGGTCAGGTGGGCCGCTTTGAACATCTCTGCGCCTAGACTGGCGGGCAGAACGCACAACGTGGCAGTCGTGGCTGAATGTCCTTCCCCCAAAGCACCAAATGACGTTAGAGAGATACCTTAGGCATGCTACTGCCACACAGTCTCCTCCTCCTAAAGGAAATGTCTCTCTTCTGAAAAATAAATAAATGAATAGACAGATAAAAAAATCACAGAACCAAGTCTGCAAAGCAACAACTTTCAGCTACCCAAAGAAGCCAAGCATGGATGGTTTGGCACATCCTTCTCCAAGCGTGTCTGGGTCAGTCCACCAGCTCTACTGAAAGCTTCTGACAAAGCCTCGAGAATCACATTTTCAGACCTCCAAAGCTTCTGATTTCTTTTAAAAGCCTCGCTGCCACCCAACAGCTGAAGGATCTCGGGCAGATGCCTGCACCCCCACAGAACTACAGTATCTGCAAATGATCTGTGATCATTTGTTGTCAAAAGGAGAAATGCAGTTAGAATAATTGCCAAGAGCTTCATTTTTTGTTGTTGTTATCCTGCAGTCTGTCTTAAAAAAATGAAAAAAGAAAAAAAATCAGTTTCAAACAAACACACAAACTCCCTCGTGCTGCTAGAACTGTCTTATGCTATTAGAACCTCACTGACTTTTTCTCTGTGTACATTCTGCATTGCTAACGCTTTTTTGTTTCTTATCCTGCTAAGACAATAAAATGAAACAGCTGGTTCAGGTTCTCATGCATCACCACAGCTCCCGACATCTTCAGGCTGACCGGCCACTGTGAAACTTTCAGATTTCTCCCAGGTTGCCACAGATCCCTGCCACCTACCTTCTACCCTAAAAAATCTCAGCCCTTCTCTTGCTTGTCCCATTCCCAAGGATAAGCTATAGGCTGCTCTCCACAGCCCCGTGGGCCAAAGAGCCACGGACCAAAGCACAGAGGCGCTGCACTAGCACAGCAGTGTTCGTGGGCCGGAACGGTTATTTACTTCAATTCAAAACACTTCGTTGTTTTTAAGAACTCCTCTAGCATTTTGCTGTTGATTTCAAGTTCTGGGAACCCTTTTCTCTAAATCTAGGCTCAAACCTGATCTCACAATATGCCAGTTAAGCAGGAGCTGAGTTAAAAAGGAGCAAACCTCGCAGAACTCCACCTACACTTGCTTTCTCAAGGAGTACAAAACACATGTTAAGTCATGAAAGCAAACTCACTGGCTTTAGGGTAATTGAAGGCAGGGTACTGTTGCCTAGCAACTTATCTGATTACCATTTTTTCCCAAGTATCACATGCATACTTCGTTATGTTGCATAATAGTATCTCACTTTTTTGGTTTTTAATTGGGTCAAGAAACATAAAACTATTGCAATTAATGCCTTTAGTCTCCTTTCTTGCAACACAAAGTACAAGATAGCAGCTCAAGAATAGGTCAAAACATTAGTATTCCTCAATTTTATTCTTGACTTTTCCTGGCTCACTGAATGTGCTTATACAAGCAATTTATTTTATCTACTTGTCTGCAGAATGACACTAATAATACCCACCTCAGAGAGACATAGTGAGAATTCATTAAGAATAGAGAGATTCTCAGTCGAAAGATGCTGGGGAAGTGCTGGTGTTAGCATTTACAGCCTTTTAGTACTCCAAATGTTGCTAAGCCCTAGTGGAAAGCGTAGCAAATTCTAACCGTTGTCAGGACATCGCCCAGTCCTTGTCTTCCAGAAAAAAAATCTAAGATCATGAAAATTACGTTTCTCCCATCA
This sequence comes from Rhea pennata, assembly GCF_028389875.1. Lineage (NCBI taxonomy): Eukaryota > Metazoa > Chordata > Aves > Rheiformes > Rheidae > Rhea > Rhea pennata. The sequence goes on along the minus strand of NC_084667.1, from coordinate 11,906,188 downwards.
GAATATGACACCTTCCTGTCTTCTATGCTGATAGCTGCTGGGGGGAGCCTACAACAAGAAATAGCATAGCCCAACTTTTGCAGCTCTTACTATGAAAATCAAGTGGGAATCGGAACAAGTGCACGTGCATACATGACATTTGTAGAAATCAGCATTGTTCTACTTATTGATCCAATCTTTGAAAAACTAATTATACTCCAGCTAATCTATGAAAGAACTATGCTTTTAGATGCCTTTATGGTGAGCAATAATATCTCATTAATACAAACATCAACCTGAGGTATCACTTCCAAAAGGACGTAATTCACTAACACAAGGACTCGCATTCTAGAAGTTGATTTTTTGCATATCCACAAGTTATAAGCCAATATAATGTAATAAACTGGCTTTTTTATACAGGCGCCTCCATCTCCAACTGCGCAGAACATGAACTCAGGTGCCTGGAGCGCTCCTGACGCTGGTCTCTGACAGCTCAAGCGACTGAAGCTGCTGCTTCGGAAACACCATATCTCATCTCCATGGGAAAGTATTAAGCAGCAATGGAAAACCCAAAGCACCAAGAGTGAAGTCCCATATTGCTGAGGAATTGTTACATTACCTTTAGCAGCTCCACTCTTTCTGGTGGATATTAGAGCATCTTATAAACTGTGCCCTATATCCTGCAGCTCTTGTGCAAGTGCCTTTCCAATTAAAGGCTTAACTGGGAGATCTGCCTTGGAAAGAACTGCTGGATCAAAATAAACCCAATCACACGGTATCCATCATGCCACTAGGGAAAATTCTATACGCATTTTGAATGCCACAAATGACCAAACAAAGAAATAATTCTTCCTCTCGAACTTAACTGAAACATCCTTATCATAAACCTTGCCTGATAAAAAAAATAAATAAAAAGAAAAAAAAAGAGTATCCTGTAGGTTATGCAAGCCTGGCTTTCAGCAGAGGAGGGAACTGCAAAGTACACAGTGCTACAGGCACACGCTCCCGTAAGCGGGTAGAAACGACACCGTCTAGAGCTCTCCATAGCCGCAACCCCCTGGCCGAGATTTCTCGGCCGGGATGAAATGGGCAGAGCTGAACGAGCCTCACCCTTTTCTGCATGTGTATTCTGGGTGAAAAACAAAACAAAACAGAGTCCCCATCCCCGGAGGGCCCTTCGCGGTACACGCAGCACTGTGTCACAGCCGTTCACGCTCGAGAGAGCTTCTCCCTTCGCCAACGCCTCGCGCTCCTCGCGAGCCGCCGAACGGGGCCGAGCGGCGCTTCCCAGTCTCCTTCACGGAGGGTACCTTCAACACACGCCGCGCTTGGGAGCGGAGGTCCGGCAAGGAAGGAGTCAAGCAACAGCTCTGCCTGTTTATGCTACCGATGCTTATCTAATGCCTACTACAGCCCTGATCTTACGCAACGAAAGCAAGACAGCACGCAGAAGATTGTCTCTGTGGTGTAATCCAGCTTTGACAGAAGTCTGTGGGGGCGGGGGAGTCTTGAAATAAGGTGGTGGTAAACTCTTAGGCACTGACACTGCTAAAATCTAGCACAAAAGCAAGGATACCATAAAATGTTTTTCTCTTATACAAGCTATAGTTGGGTATCTCTCAATTAGCAGTAGGTAGGTATTCTCATTCAGCTATTCCTGCAAACACAAATTCCTAATGCAGCCTAGCTTTTCTGTAGCCTATTAGGACACATTAAAATGCAGTGCACACCTCAATATAAGTTTCTCCTATGCTTGTTTTAGCTGGACAGTGAGGTGCACAGGAGCTGGCTTGTAATAAGCATTATTGGACGTATCAGTTCCAACAGGAATGCAGCACTACAGCTAACCAGAAAGAGCACGTTGTCCCGAACTGGCACAGATGCCGGTAATTTGTTCCTGCGGAGCCAAAGCCTTTGCCCGATCTGGCTCTCCGTCAGGACTCTTTCTGGTTGCTTGCACAAGCACTTTTACCTAAGAGCTCGGAAACCATCTGGATACTCCTGCCTCATGTATCATCCTATAAATGTTTAAAAAAAATAAATAAATAAAATAAAAGAAAAAAACTAATTTATTTCTGATGTACAAGGCAAATTGGCCCTCTGCTCCCCTATCCAGTCTGTACGGAGTCTGCAGAGCTAATACATGCGCAGGCACTAGAGCCACCAGAGAACACTAAAACACATACAGGAAGCAGATGTGAGAAATAGCATGGGATGATTTACAAACCCACACTAATCACAGCCACAACCAGTTAATACCTTTATATAGGACAACACTAGCTCCTCAGATGATGAAGCTTCTTTTGAAAGAAGTAAGGAAAAATACCGTACTCCACGCATAGGTTTTCTTCCAAAAGTGCAACTCCTGCTCACATCACTCAACTTCATTTCGTTTGCCTCGGGTCCAGCCCAGGAGCACCTCTGTAGGACACCAGGACAGGACGGCGGGGACCACTGTTGTGTTTGGCCGGGTGGTGTTCCCCCATCCGCGAGGGACGGCTTAGGCATCCGGAAGCCGTCAAGGTACCGCGGGCACCTGCGGGAGCGGGCAGTACTGTCCCCGACAGGAAGGTGAAGAGTGGGAGCAGAAGCTTTCCCTGCCTCCTGCTGGCAAACCATTTCTCAGAGTAACTGACCCATTTTCCACTGAATAATTAGCCCAAGGGGAACGGAGGGCTGCTGCACTTTAATTAGCCGTGCTCTTACCTCCCTTGTCTCACCATGTAACAGCAGTCAGCCCAAGACTGAGAAAGAAAACTTAATTTCACTTCCTTCAACCTGACATTTTTTAAAGGCAATCTAGAAACATAGGAAGTCCTAATACGCAAATGGTAACAGCAGAATTTCCTTTTACATCTACGGTTTCAGCGTCAGAACAAGCAGGTCGCCTTCGTGCAACTACCCTTTAAACCGCCTCACAAAAAATAGGCTTTTCTCTTGCAGGTATTTTTTCAGGATACCTTCTCCTTCACCTTCCATGAGGAAAAATTGCTTTCCCACTGTCAAAAAGTTTGAGAAAAGACTCTTCCCCTAACCTAGCCAGATCTCCTGCATATCACAGTTTATCGAATTTCATGCAGTTTCCCTGCAACTGAGCTCAGTAACTTGGATAAAGACAGAAATCCTTTAGTTTAAGGAGATCAGATTTACATACCGTGAACAAAGAGCACAAGAAACCAAACCACCCCCAAAACAGCAGCTACAAAACCAGCAAAGAACTGTTTAAATGAGTCTCAGAGAGCCAACCCTTAGCAGATGATCCATGTCCTACGCTGCAGAGGAAGGTGAAAACCCACAAAGCCTGTGGCCTTCCCAGCCCCAAACTCAGTAATATGATTCTGAGGATACATAAGAGACTTACCATCAAGACATCTAACCTCAGGAAAAAGCTCTTTGTTTTCCCCCACGAGGAGAGCGCACCACCTCTTCTCCCTCTCCCCAGCCCTCCTCCTTCCTGTTGTGCTCTGTCCCTGATGGTGGCTAATTTCTAATGCTTCAGAGGAAGGCAAAAACTAAATGCATCTGGCTAATTATGCAATAAAAGGAAATGTCCTTCCCGCACACAGTGCAGCGGCTTGCTGCAGCCTGAAGCCTGAGAAGCAAGTACAGTCAACGTCCTAATCCAATATGCAGGTACTACAAGCACACTCAGGACAGCACAGAACTTCTCTCCACAGCTCCTGAGGTGAGCAAACTAATAAGCGGATTCATAAACTAGGAGCCCGAGGGATCCCTGCAGCTGCATCTCTTAGAACTTCTCCAAGATGCTGAATTAAAGAACAGATGGTAGAAAGGGATCCCAATTTAAAGACTCCAAAGAGTGTCGAGCCCACCACCTCAGCCAAAAAACGCTTCCTATGTTTAGCTACGCTCAAAATCTGAAGCTTGCATCTTATTTCAGGGTTAAGCATGTTTTCCACTGTCAGGTAGTTATGTTAGGACATTACCAGCAAAACGGCCAAGTCCCCACTATCAGGTATTGTTTCCATAGGTACATGGCAATACAGCTTACTCTCACCCCACACGCCAAGAAGCTACCCAGAAGTCCCTTAAATCTTGTTTTCTAGCTCCCTTGACCATTTCTGTAGCCTGTCACAGGACTTCACAACAGGAAGGGCAAAGCCTGAACTCTCGTGACAGAGCTGCTCATGTGATCAGCCCTTTTACAAAATAGAGGTTTTCTAATTTCACTCAGGCTCTCTTTTGGGAGGAGGAACAGGGCACAAGTGGCTGTTATCCAGCCTCCTGCGGGTCCATTCCTATGCACCACCCACTTCTGAGGTGCGAAGAAGGCACCTGAAGCTTGGGATTTCTAGATGCCACTCTGGCATTCAGCACGGCCTCAGCACTACTACACCAGCCTGGAGCAAGCTGCTCATTTTCCACCTGCCTCCGTTTTCACCCAGCACTAGAGCAAGCACAGCAACACTGTCCACAGTTACGGACATGTTGCCAGATCCGTAGCACGATGTTATGCAATCACTTCTAGCAAGTTGTGACTTGGACACAGAACAACTATAAAATCTGCCAGACGTATGCACAAAGCCATTCAGGGAAGAAATACCTACTTTCAACTTGAAGTGAACAGTCTTAATCTATCCACTGTAGTGAGCTGTTGTCAACACAAACAGAGGAACTGGCACTATCCGCATTCCTGTGGGGAGTAGGTAATACCACCTCCCTCAGACCAGACACTATGATTCGGAGAAGACCTCAAGGATAAGTCACACGTAGCAGTATCTGAAGCGCAAACTTAACATCCTGGGCTTTGCTCAGTTCTGGCCAAAGGTGGCTACTGGCATTAACAATTCTTTCCAACAAGTCTTTCTTTTCAATTTCGTAAAAATTTTACGAATATTTTTCTTTTGGGATTTCATACTTATCCTAAAATAGTGGTTAGCCCTGCACCTAACCATTGCAATATATATATTAATGCGTTTGCATTTCTGGAAACCACAGAACACTGCTCTGAGCAACCTTTCGGCAATTCACGCTTGCAAATTCCTGACGTATGTGGTTCTGGCAGCAACAGAATTGTTACCACCCTACCTGCAAAAAATTTCAGCTCCTGCTGGGACTGATTTTCCTTCAGAATTAAGAGAGAAACAGAACAATCTTGTCAATAAAGGGAAGAGCATGAAATATTTCTTCTGACAGAGTTTTATTGCTCCTGTTAAGTAATTAGGAGCCTTACCAGGAAGTTTGTACTTCCCTCGTAGTTTTAGGCCAGCAATGCCAAAAGATCTCTAGGAAGCCCCAGGGTACCACTGCAGCTCAGAATGATGAGGAAGAACTAACTGCCTAGCATCCCAGCAACAAAAAAAATTCGAGACGAGTTTCAAAATCCTATGCAAAGGGTCTGAGATGGAAAGAATCAGACTTTCCATTTCTCAAGAATTCAAGAACTCAGTTATTCTAAATATTTCTCCATACCAAAAATGGAACAAGAACAAACATCTTGAGACTAATTAAAAAAAAAAAAAAAAAAAAAAAAAAAAAAGCTCATTTTCAGCTGATCAGTATATTTGGGTTTCTGACCTCTTAGAAGCAAAACATACGTGAGTAATGCACAGGGTTGCAGAAGGTCATATTGAAATGATGACAGTCCAACCCCCACCCCAGTACTGCTCTGCAGCCACTGAGCTGTCTGATACTTATTTTCCTCTCCTGGAAGAAGACTTCCTGGATGAAGGCAGCCTCACTGAAACGGATATATTAAAAAAATGTTTCAAAATACTTAAAAATAATTAAATAAAAAGCACTTTTCAGCGGACGCCAGCTCCAGCTTTCAATGAAAACTCCCCAGCGCCGCTGCACCACAAACCCCGCAGCATCTCCCGGGCCCGGGCCCGGGCCCCGCCCCGCCCGCGGGGGCTCCGGGGCTCGGCGGCGGCGGGGCCGGGCCGGGCCCCGCGCGTGGGGGGAGGCGCCGCCGCGCTCCCGGGGCGGCCACCGGCCCGCGCGGCCCGGCACCGCCGCGCTGCGCGGAGCGCGGCCCGGCCGCGGAGGGCGCCCAGAGGCCGCCGCTGCCGCCCCGCGGCCGCCGCCGCCTTTGTTTCACCGCGCCGAGGAGCCGCCGCCGCCGCCCGCCCCGCGCCGCGCAGCGCCGCGCCCGCCCCGCGCAGCGCCTTCCCCGCGCCGCGCAGCGCCGCGCCCGCCCCGCGCAGCGCCTTCCCCGCGCCGCGCAGCGCCGCGCCCGCCCCGCGCAGCGCCTTCCCCGCGCCGCGCAGCGCCGGCGGCCGCCAGAAAGCGAAAGGCGCCGCGGCGGCCGCCGGCTCCTTCCTTCCGCCCCGGGCAGCGCATCCCGGCGGGCGGGCGGGCGCTGCGGGGCAGGTGCCGCTGCCGCTGCCGGTGCCGCGGCTGCGCCCCGGCGCTCCCGGCCGCGCCGCGGCTCATCGCCTCACCGGGGTCCATCGGTGCCCTGCGGGCTGGCGGCGGCGGCGGCGGCGGGAGCTGCAGCGTGCCGGGGACGGTGCCCCGTAGCAGGGATGCGGTGCGCTCTGCACATGCTCGCTCCCGACGGCCGGCCTTCCCCGCCACCTTCCTTAACCCTTTCCCGCCTGCCCGCGCCCCGGGCGCCGCCGCGGGCTCGCCGCCAGCCCGCCGCCCTCCGGCGAGTCCGCCCCGGCCGCGGCGGCCTGCGCGGGGCCGGGGGCGGCGGGGCGCCGCCGCCCGCAGCAGCTCCCGGCGCGGGGCGGGGGGGACGCGCGCTCGGCGGGGACGAGGCGCGGCACTGCTCCCCGGGCGGTGAGCTTAGCGTACAGGTCCTGCCTATTTACTTTTCTGAAGAAAGCCACGACAAAAAGAAACAAAAAGAAAAGAAATAACCCAAGCAGCTAAGGAATATAACCCTCGTGCGCTCGCTGTTGAATCTGGACAGTGTCCGGACATCCCTGCAGTGCTGGCAATCAAACGCAGCTATCAAGAGAAGTATTTGTCTGTAGCTGTGCTGCTAAAATACTGAAACACGATCTCTGCAAGAAGTGTTTTTCCACCCAGAAAGTTCTCTTCAGTTTCAGAAAATTGCCCAAGGAAGAGAAGAAATAAAATACATTTAAAGCATAAATAATTAATTTAAAATCCTTTCTCTTCGTTCATTTTTTCTTCTGCAGCATAAGACCACCAGAAAAATGCCCTTTTCTAGGATTAGAAATCGGGAGATTGCAGAGTTCACAAGCAAACAAGCGGTCCCTCTGTCCCTCTGGAAACAGAGGTAACAAATAGCTTTCTCACTTAGCACATGTTGCCGGAGCGAGGATTAACTAGTTAATACCTGTGAAGTGCCTTCTGGTCTTCAGAGGGGAGTGAAGGAGATTTTTGCATTTGTTATTTTAGAGAGAGAGAGAGAGAAATCAAAGTACTGCCGAGTGAAGTGACAACCTCGAGTGCACAAAGTCACAAGAGGCAACTGATTCTGAGTGCCGAGTCTGGGGCTTAAGCAAAGTTTTCCCTTTCCAAATTAGCCACAGACTTTGTGGCTCTTCTCCGGTCTGTCCAGGCTTCTGGTGCAGTCCACATTTTCACAGGCACCAGGTTTCCTGGCCTCTCCTGCCTTCTGTAGTACCAGAAATGATGAGCTAATGTTTCTAGCAGAATAAGAATGTTTTTATAACCTCCGTTTTATGACTCAACAATTTTGATATCAATAATATATGATCACAGTGATGAGGCACCATCAGCTGTGTGCAGGCCAGAGGCAATTATAATGAAGGACTCAAGATGTCTGGCCACAAAGACCCTCCAAGGCAGGTATCTCTTGAGGGAGGGCTCCTTCAGCCCCGAAACTGCCAGGCCAGCAGATGCTCCACGCTAAAAAAATCTAGCAGAGGTTTTGCATAGCTTTGCGTAACCGAGGAGTGCCGGGGTTACCAGCTGGCATTCCCCGCGAGCGTTTGTTCGGGAGCTCCGTGTACAAAGCGCTCTGGCTCCTCCGAGGATGCCACAATGCAGCAAACCAGCCTGTCACCGAGTCACCTGATCACACAATCTCGCTGCAAGAGCTGGAGTATCAGAAAGATGGAGCATTTTAAAGGGGAAATGGAGAATAATGCATAGCGAGCCCTATCTCAGCAACAGAGCTGTGCAAGCCAGGACATGGCTGCATGTGCTGGGGACCTCAAGCTTGACTAAAAAAACAAAATTGCTTTACATATATTTCAACAGAGCTGAAAAGGAAAATGCTAAGATAGCTAACACATCTTTGATATTCTAAGAAGCACCTTGAAAATACAGCATCTGATAGATACAGAGAACAGCAGTCTGATGCAGTGCTTATGTATTTATTGTGAAATAGCATCTTTTAGAAAGTACTGAGGACAATGCTAGAGAGACCGTGAGAGAGATGATTTCACACTGAGACAGCATGAGCACCGCATGAGAGGAGAGAATGCATTACAAGGAGCAGAGGAAAGGTCAGAGAAAGGAAGAAGAGAGCTAAGAGATACTCACCTACAGGAAGGAGAAATCAACAGCCAAGAAGGACCGAAGTAAATGAAAAACACGTGTAGGGAATACTTAAGTCTGTATTCCCCTATATAGTCACAGCCACCAGAGAAAGGGAGGAGGAGGTGAGGAGAAAGGAGAGGAAGGAGGAGGCAGTGAGGCAGGGTGAGGCAAATGAAGATGAACGCTATACTGAGGGGACAGGCAAGAAGGAGAAATGTCAGAGATAGCACCTGGTGGTGGTGCTGTACACCTGAAAGCTTGTTCCACTCTCTCCAACCATATTAGCTGTCTAAAAAAATATATTATTTCTGCATCCGGCTTTTTTCTCTTAGTCTGAGGTAGTAGCAGAAGAGAAAAAGCTAATGGAGTTGAGGTTATAATATGGTGAAAGCAGGAGTAGGATGAGCCTTGAGGACAAAATGGAGGAGATACCTAGATCTGCCCTTTAGACCTGAGTTCACTGGGAAGCCAAGGCTCTCCCAGGCCTTGATGCTCTGCAGAGAGCAGTGCAAGACTTGGGTGCAGGAAGCTGGCTCCAAAATGAACAGTTTGCAGTGAGCCAGGTATGCTCTAGTCCCCCCTGCAGCCACTTGCAGGCAGGCACAGGAGAGGCAGATGATCCCATTAATAACGATCTCATAATCCTGTCACACATGCCTTGGCTTTATGAGGAAAACCAGAGACCGTCTACAGCTCCTGATCTGGTTCCTCCATGTGCGCGCTCAGAGCTAGCTCAGATGTCTCCGCTCCTGATGTCCTGTCTCATTCTGGGAGGATTTATTCATATGGGAGCAGCAGCACTTGACTGTATGGAAACACCTTGGAAAGCAGCATAGTCATATGTGCTTGGTGCTACACTCTTGTGACTGGGTGCACTAAAGAGTGCTGCACAGAAAAACCCAAGCTGGTTCCTCACTCAACCACCTTGGGTCTGGCAAGGTTTATTCCCTCACTGTTACTTGTGTTTAATTTATGGTACAACTGTTACACTGAAGGAAGAATGACTTATTTCTTCAGGAACTCCTTAATGCATTCGTTACATTGGTATCTGAGTGCACCACAAATACTGCTGCATGCACAGTCATTCCCAGGGTGATAAGATCTCTCTTTGCAGACTGGTGCTTGAAGCTCAGATATGCCACAGTCAAAGGGAAACATTAATTTGAGATTTGTAGCATCTTTTTATCCTGGAGGATTTAGTTTTTATGATTCCTTATACTTACATTCTAACTATGGATGCTCATCCCTGCTGTAAATCAAGGTCCAGTCTAGAAAAAAGAGCACCTGGAAAATGAAGAACCTGCATTGGTATTACTAGTTCAGTCTACGTGACTTGCCTGGCATTGCTTAGGGACTAATGGAGGACCCAGGAATAGGATCCAGCTCTCCAGAGCAGGGTTTAAGGGTTTAACTCACAAAAATCACCCTTACCCTAATCTCCTGCCTCACTCACTACATGCTAACAAATGAAACCAGAATCTCACCTGAGAGCACTCCTCTTCTCTCCTCAGCCCTGGTTCAGCCTGACTCCAACCAGCCACTGCACTGGAGAAGACACCTATTGTGGAAAACCTCAACACAATCCTTTAAAACTTAGTGAGTCTCTAAGCAGCTGAAATAAGGGTTTTTTACTCCTTGAGGAGTATTGGCCTTTTCTCTCCCGTTTGCCTGAGGAGGTCCCGGATCACAGAGCTAATCAGGAATTCCAAATCTCTGAGTAAATGGAAGAGAGAAAAGATAATCTATGTTTATTTAATAAACCTCTCACATATGCACATCCAAAACACAGACTTCTTTGTCAGGAATCTCAGGAGCAAAGAACAATCTTGAAGCTTGCAAAGTAAAGAGACTCACTTCTTTCTGAGAGGCCCCCAATTACTGTGGTGACAAATGTTCTGCAAGTCCTTGAAGTAGAAAGTACATTTTGAAGAACAGCAAAATCACGTGCTAAAACTCAGTCCAGACTAACCTTTGTTATGACGTAGCTTGCATGGATCTTCACGTGTCAGCATGAAAATCACTTCCTGTAGCTCACTTCTGGTGGTGAACAAACACAAGGCATAGCTTTTCACTGCCTTCGCTGTTTTGGTTTATTGAAATCAGGAAGGAAATTTTCAAACACAATCCCTTTCTAGATGGAGGAGACTTCCTGGTCAGAGAGTTTTTCTTCTTTCTTTTGCCTGTAGTATGGGCTTTTTCTGTCCTCTAGGCTTTTTTAAAATACATTTATCTTCTTCTTATGGCTTCAGGCACTAGTGACATATTCATCACTCCTGACCAAGTAAGTGCGGGATTCACAAAGGGATGAGGGCAGGATTTAGGTCTCCACAGCTCCATTACTTATCTATGACTAGAATTTAACCTCTGCAAACACCTATCCATGTAGCTGTGCATGTACCTGTCTGTGCCAGTAAGGTGCTGTCTTATTGGCTTCAAAATGTTTAAAGCTGGGCAGAAAGCCCCAAGGAACACAGAGCTATTTTTGAAAAACCTGGCCTTACTCTCTGGGACTGTAGAAGTCATTCCCTTACTCAGACCATATTATTTCCTCTAGAAACAAATTTTAATAAAGTTTGCATGAGTATTTTACTTTGAGCCATCTGCTTCTCTTCAAGACATTTTTCTCTGATAGATACTTGCCACGTCTTATGGCTTACTGAGAGCTTGGCTCTGGAACAAGGCATGGTGGTTAGGAAACTTCTGCTAAGAGATTTTACTGAAGTGCCCAGCAGCAAAGATTCCTCCCACGAGGGCGGCCTGGCTCGGGGTGTTCCCAGGGTCCTGCACCACATTCTCACTCACACAAGGTTAAAAATCATTCACAATATGCATGGGAAGAAATGTCCCAGCACGACATTTTCACAGAGACTGTCAAAGCTTTTGAGTTTCCTCAGGAACATTGTTCAGGGATTGTCGCTTTGGACTGACAGAAAAAGCGCTCAGCAGATCACTAGTATCTGCCAGTACCTCCTGCCAGCTTTACCCGCGTGTGGCTTGGGTACCAGGCTGGCCCTTCAGAAGAGGACAGCCCCTGCTTGAAGAGGGTGCTTCTTGTGGAACAAGTAGCAGGCAAGATTTGCAAGCGGCGTGACTGATGTCCGACAAAGTAAGCCTGTATTTGTGTTTTTAATCAAAATAAATAAAAGAATCCCTCATTGTTTCTATTCTGTATTCATTGCTGGACAGAAGAAAAGCAAAGACCATATATGGAAACCACAGATGCTGAAGGGTTTGGAGGCTTTTGCCAGGTTTACCAAAATACTAACACTATGTTCAGGAAGGGCAAGCTGCTATACAAAAATGCACATGTGTAGTCCAAGTCAATCCAATGATCTATTTTGAGAAAAAGTCTAGCCCAGTATAAATGGCAGGAGACTGGAGCCCAGGAGACCTGGGTTCTGTTCACAAACATGCTTCAGGCCTTCTCAGTGCCTTCAGATTCACCTCTGTGTCTTTGCCTTCCCATCTGTAAAACAGGCAACATATTTCCTTTGCTAGATTACCTTGGGATATGCCAACAGAAAGCAGAATGAGCAAAGAGGAGTTAATGTTCAAAGGTTTCGCTAATACCAAACAACCTAATGCTAACATTTCACTGACACATTTTGTAACTCTGAGCTAGCTAATAAATTAACACAGAGAATAGAGAAGGCAAATGATCTACCCAAAATGCTTTTGAATGTCAGTACCAGAGATGGGATAATTATAATAAATAATTCTGTTTCATATAGTGTCTTTTATACATATTTTACTGCAAAATGGTTGGGAGACTAAATATTTCCAAAGCTGTGGTTTTTGTTTATACAACACGACATGTATGCAAAGTGCTCTGCACAACAATAAAATGACAAGTGTCTGCTCCAAGTCATTTATAATACTTTTCTAAAATTAGTCAAGCAATGATAATAAACCATGGAGAGGAGGGAATGAATGGGGAAAAATGATGGAAAAGACAGGGGTTATAATATAAAAAGAAATAAATGAAGAAGGTTGAGAGCAATTAAGTAGTATGAATGAAATTGAAAAAGTGTTCCACTGAGATTTCAAATGATGTGGAAAGTGGATGAGTCAAGGGAATACATAAAAGCAATTCAGAGCTAAAAATCATGGTTTGACTCTTTACTTTCATGTATCAAATATTCACAATGAACTGCTCGAGATCATTCCACTGGCCGAGGGCATTTCAGATAACAAAAACATCTCAGATGAATGAAAGCTGTTCACAAACAGTGCTGAAGCAGCAAGAGAAGCTAAATCTGTCAGATAAACTATCTGCTATAAATACGACTTATCTACAGTGCCCGTCTCCATTCTGCTTCCCTGAATTTTCTCCAGAGTTCATTGGTGACGAGATTCATCGTTTTCTCTCTTAAACTATTATTTTGAATGGCTACATGCTATTAGTAGCACCCATGCATTGCCCTAGAGGCATGAAGTGCTCCCAGGTGCTTTGGGACTGCACAGCATGAAAGTTCTCATGGGCCCAAGTCTCGAAAAACATCAAGCATCATTTTTGCAGGTGATGTTCCCTTACTCAAGCTTCTACATAACTTTACAGGCATGGCCTCCTATGGCTGTGGGATTTTTTTTTTTCCTACCCAGAATCTCAACTTTAATTTGTCTTCCAAAAATACTTTGGCTGGTTGTCTTAACGTGATGTGCACATGAGGTCAGGTTACTTACCATAGATGCATGTCACAGCCAAAGAGAGAAATTTCTAGGCAGAGGAACAAGAATAGGAGAGGAAAAGTCACCCAGCAACTACTATTTCATATAAATTCCAGCAATTAACTGGTGAAGTGACCATCTGCTGGAAGATCTAAATAAGGAGAGAAAAATCATTCTTGGACTTTTATAATCCTCCATTTCGTTCATTAGTTATCTTGGCAAGCTTAATTCATCTTGTTATCATTAAATGGCAGCACTTATAGGGCAGAACACAGGGAAAGTTGCACGTTTAGCTACAGCTCATTGACATAATCATAATAATAAATATATTGCTCTCCTATGGCATGATACTATGGATCTTGAAGATCACTATTGCTTAGAATGACTTCTTAGGTCTCAAAGATTATTAATTTTCACAGAGATATTCCAGTGTGTACTGCTATAACTCATGCCTGACAATTTTTATTTGGCTGTAGGCCAATAGGAAAAAAATGTCCAATCTTGATATGAAGGTATAAAGAAATGAAGAATTCACCACATTATCTCACTGTAGTGGTTAATCATCTTGCATGTCTCATTTCTCATTTGAATTTACCTGGCTTCATATTCCTGCCCTGAGCCCTTGGTGTGACTTACTCTACTCCTTTACTGCTAGTGTTTTACTCCTCCAACAGTTCCAGTTCATTAATCAAGCCATTAATTAAGTCAACTCCTTTTCAGTAAGCTAAACAGGTCTTTTACAATAAGACATTTTCTTTAGATCCTGAATGATTATACCACTTCTTTTGCACCTTCCCCAGCTTTTCAACAACCTTTGAAAATAATATCCTGCATGTGATTAATCTCTATAATACCACAAAGGGAAGTAAAGCACCTTCCTACTTATACTCGCTATTCCCTTGTTTATGCATTCAAGGATTGATTTCATCCTTTTTGCCACAGTATCACACTGGAGTGAAATTGCTCCATGCTCTGACTGCCCTGATCCTTTTCAGAGCCCTTTTTTTCCAGGGTAGAGTTTCTGATTATGCATCTCCTAACCTCTTATCTGGTTCCCGCTTTGCATTTGGCTGTAGTAAAAGGCTTGTTACTTTAACAGATCTGATCTGCTTGTTCTGTATAAATGTTTTCCCCTCATCACTGTCATTCCAGCAGGCTTCATAATATCTGCATATTTTATCAGCAGTGAATTTATACTTACTTCCAGGGCAATGGTGAAAATGTTGAATAGCACCAAATTTAATATTCATCCTAATACCATCTCCATGGCTTTTTTTTAAAGAGCTGTTAACACATAATGGCTGTATCCTCTATGTCCAGTAACAAACTTAGCTGGACTGTTTTCCCTATGCTTCAACCATCCTGTTTTCCTACATTCCTCAGTGATGGGGCACCATCCAGGTACAAAGATCCACCATTGCCCCTGATCTGAAAGCCATATGCAAAGAAGCATTCAATGAGAAAACAATTTAAGAAATAGAATCAGCCAGAACTCATACCTTGTACATACATACATTCATTCCTATTCAGCAAGGATTCTCTGTTAGTGGTATTTTAAGTCTGTCAATTAGCTTAATCTATATTTACATAACGTAGATTTTGTGGCTCCAATATATAATATTTCTTCATGGAGTCACAGAGGATAGGACTAGAAAGTACTTTAACAGCTCTTCTAGTCATCTTCCTGCTCATGGCTGGAGTGACAGTACTTAAATTATTCTTGACAGTTATTTGTCAAGATTATTTTGATGATGGAAACCACATCCCTACATTTTCTCATTCTTTGTCCAAGGATTTTCATATCAATTAATGTTTTCACCCTGACCTGCTGTTAGGTTTCCTAGCGCACTTCTATTAGGATTACTGAACTTGCCATTTTTAGTATTGCTACAGTACAGACACTCATCTAGTATTCTGATATTTCCTTGCTATTCTAGGATCTATTAAATATCAGTACTAGCAGGCTAGAGATCAGTTAAATAAGCTCTATTAGTATTCCTGCATAAGCTATTCAGACCTGCAGATTTTAAAATATTTACCCCTAGTACATACTTTATATTCCTCCTAGTCACTAATGGAGTGGGGTTTTTTTCATTAGCCCACGTGATATAAGTGCATCACCTTTTTTCTTTCCAAATGCAGAACAGAAACATTTATTGAACGCTTCTGTGTTTTTGCAACTTTACCATTTTACCATCTCCATCAAGCTACAGCATGTACCCTTGTAAAAATTTCTTTTGTTATTAATATACTCCTAACTCATCTTATTGTCTTAAGCCCTGCTGCTGACCAAGGAATTTCCTGTTGTCTCTCTCTCTCTCTCTCTTTTTTATTTATTTTTTTTTTTTTTGGTCAATTTTTATACATTATATAACATCTAATTTATATTGATTGCTATGTATTTCCCTTTTTGTCTATTTGCTACGGTGGTTTTTATTTCAAACTATGCCTTCTCTTCACACATTGATTCAGGATGGATTTTTAAACAACATTGTTCTCTTATGATTATGAAACCAAGGTGCTTTTTCCTCATCTAGTAAATCGTCTGAAACAGCTTCCAGTTATCTTTCATATTTTTCTGTCTGAGCCTTTCTTCCTCAGCTTTGGGGTATTTATAGAGTACCTCATCCTGTTCTCTAATTTGATTCAGTGGTCTGTGAGAGACTTCTCTTCCCTAATGGTACTTTATACTTTGTTACTATTTAGTACATTGAGCTATAACGTATTCAGGAGCTTGTGGTTCTAAGTTATTAATAATTACAGATTACACAATGGTGCCCTTAACAGAGAGCATTTTTCCTTTCTTTTCCTTTTGGATTTTGACGCTGTCCCAGTAGCAGTCCCACAACAAACACATGATCAAAACAAATGCCAAGGGGTCAGGTATGGGTAGTTGCCAAATGGGTC
Source organism: Rhea pennata (assembly GCF_028389875.1). Classification (NCBI taxonomy): domain Eukaryota; kingdom Metazoa; phylum Chordata; class Aves; order Rheiformes; family Rheidae; genus Rhea; species Rhea pennata. Next base: position 11,890,189 of record NC_084667.1, on the reverse strand, counting down.
CTCAGAATTTTTTCTATGGCTAAGCAGATTTGTATTAGAAAGACTGCCTGTCTCTACAGATATACCGAATAAATAACTACTTCATCAAATATTCATATATATCTTATACAGCAAAACTCCACATCAGTAGGCATCACTCCAGCGAGGACTGCAAAGACTTTGGGACGGTCATGATATCTTCTGAAGAAGAAGTTTTCTTTTCAGAAAGTTTCTAAATAGGCTTTTTATGAAGAATTTAATGACATAGCCCTGAAGAATGTTTAGTTCGTGACATTTTCAAAAGAAATATTAAAATAAGACTTTCTGTCATATTGTAATGTGTAATTATCAGATACTTCTACACAGACTACAAATGCCAGCTCAACAATGTCCAGCCCAATGAACTTTAAAACCATAATTTCTAAGACTTTCTATTCTGAGAGAGACCAAAAATGATTCTCCAGATACTGAATAATCCCAGTAATCCTATCAAAACTTTCAGTTACAGCTATTATAATAGATAATGGTAATGAGAAGCTAACTTCAGAAATTTAAGGACAAAAAAATGTATCAAGTGAGCTGCAGTTTAAGCAAAGGCCCCATCTACAAATGTTTTCTACACTTTTTTTGTGTGATTCTTCATGTACAGACTGATTCAGCTCTTAGAAGTGCTGCAGACAGGGAGGTTTGTTCCATTTTCTCATGACAGATGCACTTCTATAACTACATTTTGGTATTAGCTGTTCTCTGTCTACAAAAATATCTTAATTCTTTATCTTCTACCACCATTAATTCCCTGTTTACTCATTTGTGAGATCTAGACCCCTCTGGGTGGTGATTCACTCCATCCTGAAAAGGTGGAATGAGTTCCCCTGTCTCCACTGGTGATGTTAGATGGATAGTTTAGACCAGTTGTGTGATTTTTGGGGAGCTAAAGTTGGGTGAGATAATCCTACTCTGATGGTCAGACTAGGTACATTCTGCTACATAACAGAAACGTGTGTTATGACCAATTATGTGAGACAGGTCCTAAAGAAGTCAAATGAGAGTCAGAAAGAAGCCCAAATTAGGCTCTGGTGTATAAGTAAATCTTGCTTCTTTCATAATTTGAAATGACACCTATGCCACCAAAAGCTTTCAGAGGTTTCTGCATAGTTGTCTTTATAAATGGGAACTAAATTCCCTCTTTTATATCCTTCCAAAGGAACAACAAAGTTGATAGAAGTGTAATTTGGGAGTAAAAGTACCACCTCTGAATTTTGCTTCTTCAGAAGAAAAGCTATAGTTGCTTTTATGATTCAAAGATGTTTGACATTTTGTTGCAACATCAGGCATGCTATTACGGAGAAATACTCTAACATAGTTTAACACAGCCAGAGATGATTTCAGCATATAAAATACTTCTGGAGTCAGCTACATTTCCAGCAGCTTTTTTTTTCTTAAGGTATATCTATACAAATACAAGCAATTAAGGGTGCTCAATTAACCAGTTTGGAATGTATAGGCTTAATCATTGATTGATGTTTTTCTCAAATCCCTAATAAGATCAGAGGGCAAATAAATTGCAGACCTGCCCCAGAAAAGCTGTTTCTCTAGCATGAACCCAGGCTAGAACCTCTACTACTAACTGCACTGACTTGGGAACATTTATGCATTTACAATTCTTTGAGCATATAGCTGTTACTTCACTACAAACATCACCGCAGCATAAACATAACACACACAAACTAGGAATTCACAAGCCTTATTTCCATGGTCAGACTGTGTTGTCCCTCTCTTCTCCCTCATGCTGCAGCAGGTCCATTATCTCTCTCATATTCTCTGTCTCTCAATTTTTAAGTTCCCTATATTCTCAGTGGTCCTTGCCCCATTAATGGGATAAGGAAAAATGACCAAAGTTCATTACCAGATGGGCAGCTTAGCAGTCAAGGTGGCACCTTCTGGCAGAGCTCCTCCACTTGACTTGAGCGAATAATTAATCTTTTCTCAGGGCATTTTCAGCATACCAGAACAACCTTTTCTGGAGGATGTCCTGAGAACTTATGTGTACAGAAATAACCTTAGAAATGTCTAAAACTGATGGGGAAGAAACTAGTGAAAAGAAACTAGATGAGGAAGTATATCTGTGTTGCCCTCACTGCTGACAGCAGTCCAGTAAGCCCACCTGGGTGATAGGAGAGAAAAAAAACTCTGTAAAAAGCTCTTCTCACAGCATTAGAGCAGCTTCTTCTGCCACTTCTGTCCTTGCTGACATCTGGGTATCCAACTGTGGTAAATCAGGTTACCAGCCTGAGCAACAATGCAACTCTGTCACTCAAAGGAGCTAATACAGTTTTCTCTGTGACATTTGATAGTTCTCACCAGTCTTATCAGGAAAGAACCTCAGCCAGCTAGCCAGTATTCAGACCCTAGTCCTTTAGCTCTGTCATCTGAGGCTAACATAACAGCTCTACAGGGCTGTCTGTCATCCGCATCCCGTAGCAGGTCAATCAATTCACTGACCTATGTTGCATACCTGCATCCAGCATCCCATTGACTTCGAAAGACCAAAATGTGGTAGAACTATATCACCAAATTTCAGTTCCTGCCTCCAGGGCTTTACGGAGGGAGAGATCTGAAAAATAAAGCTTTGCTGATAAGCATTCCAAGACCAAGACCATGCCACTTTACAGTGGCTTCAACATCCATTCAAACTTACTTAACCTTAATTTTACCCTAGCGAAGCTTTTTCAGCAAGTTTTTTCAAGTTGCCTTATAATTGTGTGCAGTGACTGGAATGTAAGTCATATGATAACAGAGTTTTTCTTTTAAAATAGGAAGCAAACCCATTTCAAGAAGGGGGTTTTTTTTGTTTACTAGAGAAGATTAAAAGCCTTCTCGAGCATATGTGAGCATGTTGCTTGCATAACTTCATGATGAACAGAAAATGACAGGGAATTCTATATAACCACAAAACATTATGACTCAAAGCAAGTAAATATACTTGGGGGTCATCATACGATATTCATTATCATGAATAATATTGTCTAAGGGGAGTGGATTTGTGGGAAGGAAATTAGGTCAAAGTTTCAGGGGTAATAAGTGATAGTATTATAAAGAGTTTTCTTGAAGGGATGAAAAGAAAAGTAGCCTGGCCTTGTCACTTTATATATTTTCAGATGGCTTCAGATTGGAGAATTTCCTGGAAACCAGATACCTTCCTGGAAGATGAAGGAAATATATATAGCAGCATAGAAAGAGACCAAATGCAAAACCGCATGTGTGAGTGATCATTGTTAGCCATTGGCACTTATAGTGGGTAGATCCTCATATGTAATAGCTTTTATTCTACGGAGGTACATCACTTTTGATGTCTCCTGCAAGTGACTCTCAAGGCTTCCATTAAAAAAAAAAATCCCTACAGATGGTCACACTGTTATGCCCATGATTTTAAGGCATCAGCAAAAGGACTCTTACTACTTTTTCTTCTGTGTTTGTATCTATGTTCATGAATACTTCCTACCAATGGGTCAAAGAAGCAATCCCATAACTGATGGTGGAAGTTTTATCATCTGAAAGTACACCAGTGTTGTGATGAGACATGAAACAGTGCCTCTATTTGAAGTGCAGGGTCAAGTATGCTAAGACCTTACTTCCTTTTGAAAAGCTGATAGTCTAGAAAAGATCTGCTTTCGGTATCAAAAGTGTTGAGAGGTGTTGAAAGTGTTGGTGCAAATGCAGGCCTGAGCTTATCTATACGTGTAAGAGTTGCTCTGTTTTGTAGGGGCATACCTTCTCCCCCATGAGTAAACAATGCACATTTTTCTTTCCATCTGAATGCCAAGTTGGAACAAATTATACCACCTGACCACTTATACACAGGTTTATGACTAGCATGCACTATATATGTCAAATATGTAAGATACCACTGTATTTTCCAGAACTTCTTATGATAGTTTTCTGTGCTTACCCTGGACTGCGTTTGGTTAATGTTTTTTTATTTCTTGAGTGTGACTTTCAGTTTGATACAGAGTGGTTTAGGTTTACCGTAACTGACTACTCTACACTTCAAAGTAGAAAAATTCATTTCACAGAGAGAGTCTTGAACTGCATTGGGCTTGAAATGAAATGTTCCCCTTCTTTGAGCCCCAGAATAGGAGTCTGGCATTCTGAGAGCAGTACAAAGTGGTATTGTTAAACAGAGGCTAATTAGGATGGGATTTCATGTTGCCAAGAGCTAAGTCTTTGGTATGCAAGAGAGCCAAACAGCAAGGGCAAAGTGTAACTATTTCAGACTAAAGTTTGCTCTTTAAAGGAAAGTGTTAACACTGGTCCAAACTTTTAGCTGTAGTCAGGATAGTTGTTTCTGTATCAGTGACGAGATGATGGGCTGTCACGATTCTGCTCAGTGATTCCAGATCAAATGTGCTCAGGATATAAGCCAACAGATTATTTTTCCAGGCTGCCAGCATCAAAAGCACCATCTGTGATCGATTTTGTGATAATGGAGCAAACAGCTACTGGAAATTCAGAAGAATTCTCAGAGACTATGATCTCTGGGAGGAATAAATAAGAGCTTGCAAGAGGAGCATGGCTGCTTCAACACCATATTAAATGTATTCAACACCATATTAAATGTACTCCTTCCCACCCAAAACCTGCTGTCTGTCTCTCCTATAGGGGAGGAAAGACATGACCCACTCACAAATTCATGAAAGTATACCCTCTTGCAAGCAGAGATGATTTTGCTTGATCTTTTGCAAGAAGATGGGTACAAGATGTCCTAAATCTTCTTTCCTTCGTACCTACTGCACAAGTACCATTCACAGAGTACTTTTAACGACAGCAGGGTCACTTTTAAGATAAATCTAGTAAATTTAAGCCCAGATTGCAAACCATAGGCCCAGGTTTCAGGCAAAGGCTATAGAAATCTAGTTATAGAATTCTACTTTTCTATATGGCCACCCAGTGCTTTGCAGAGCAATTGCAAAGCTAGCAGCCTAGGCTCAAAGACTTCCCTAAACTTAAAAGCAACAGCTATGCTTTCTTACACTAATGGTGTCAATGCTATTACTCAGTAGAATCACATTATAGTTTTGAACCAGCAGAAAAATATTTTGTTAAAGTTCTTTTTTTTTCCACAGGTATAATCTAATGTTTTGATTTCTACGATGTCTTCTGAGAAGCCCAATTACCATTTACATTGGCCCAAAGGTTATGACATTAATGTTAATTAGTCATTACAAAAAAAAGGCAAGGCTGAGAGATAAAAGTATCTTGTACAAGAACATCAGTCCTGAATTTTAACCTCTTGTAAGGGGAGGAGGGGTCATGTCTAGCTTTAGCAAAAGTTAGAAACAAGTCTCAAGATGTTCCATGGACTTGCACCAAAGACCAAACTGAGCCTTTGATTTCCTACTCCCTTGCACAGTCCCATATGTTCTTCTGGTAAAGCATTACCATATTTGTTTGCTCCTAAGGCAGAAGTGCCCAGGTGCCCCTTGACTCAAGGTTATATGGTGTCTAATGCATCCAGTGTCTCATACAGTATCCTGACATGGCTTAGGCTGAGTTTTAGCATACCTCCAACAAAGGGCTCGTAATAAACTTATGGCCATTTACAGTCCTGTCCTCCTGTGACTCCTCTATAGTGTGCAACCTGGACAACAGCGCTCACTGAGAGCAGCAGAAGCATAGCTCATATTTCCTAGCTCCAAGGTTTCTATTTATTTCAGCTAAAGAAAAATCTCTATCAGCTGTAATTAGCAGAGGGCCTCTAACAGGCAGATGCACAGCCCTGTTTATGCTTGTTAGAGGGCAATGATTGACATTCCCACTCGGGAGTTCCTTACCCAGATGAGACAGAACTTGCCAAACTGAAGAGACAAATTGAGAGTGGCTCCACATTCTGGGCTAGTGGAGGAGCACAATGCAAAGTAAGAACAATGAATCACCCGCTCATTGTTCCCTTAATAGGCCGGCTCAGGTTTCGTGCTTTATAAAGGCACTTCATGCTATCCAATTAAATGTTGTGTAACTTTTCTATTTACAATGAGGACTCCACACAGCTTTGTGCTGTAAAATCTTTTCTAAGATGTAACCAAAGAAATCTTTTATGCTTGTAGGGATTTGAAAACCAGTTTAGAAGAGCATGAGTTAGTGACAATGCCATGTTTCATAAGGCTCTCGAGGGCTTTACAGACGCAGGTAGTGCAACCACCCTGCCAGAAGATGTGATTCTGCTCGCTCTGCACCCAAGGGAAGACAAAAAAAGTTAAAAGTAGGAAAACAGCATCACTCATTTTGAGGACTCCTATTTTGGGGGGTTGATGTACCAAAAGCCTCAAAAAACAACCTCAAAAAAAAAAGGCCCCCGAAGCAAGGCAGAGGTTGCGCTCTGCAACCCTTTTCCGCCGCCGCGGCGCGGACCCCGCGGCCACCAGGTGGCGCCACAGCACAGCGGCGCCGCCGCCGGGGCCGCGCGTGGGGCCGCGCGTGGGGCCGCGCTCGGCGCCCGGGGGCTGCGCTCGGCCCCGCCCGCGCGCTGCTCCGCGCAGGCTTCACGTATCGAGGTGCTTTAGCCTTTTTGGCAATGAAGAATATCAGAATGGATTTGTGAGTGTGTGTGTGTGTGAGTGTGTGTGTTTCCCCCCCCAAATTAAGTAAATGTTAAGTATATGTTTACATATAAAGTTATATAATACATTGCATTATACATATACATGATATAGTATACTTCTACAATATTTAATGGCATGTTTTTATACAATTATCTAACTTAAAATGAATATAAAGACACTCTGACCCACCCACCCCCAGAAAAAACAGAAGGATTGACTCAAACCTCTCTCTCCCCCCCACCCCAGTCTAAATACCCAGGGCAAGCCGGTGCCCGCTCTCCCTGCGGCTGCCTTGCACCTCAGCAGCCTGACACAGATGCTGAAGGCTCTCCCGCACCGAGGGGGGCTCCTGTGTGCCCCACCATGCCTCAGCTATCCCCCTGGCCTCGCTTTCCATTCCCCTCACCTTCCCCCTCCCTCTGCTCCAGGGACCTCCAAGAGTTTCCCTCACCTGCCACCAGCATGGTTACAGCTGAATGCAAACTGCCTCCACTGCTAGCTGTCGACACTAGGTTTCCACAGGGGTAGGAGAAGTTGTATTTCCTGGCCAACTCAGCATTTTCAGGCTGTGCTCTGGCCTCCTGCTGCATGCAATTAACACTAATTAAGCAATTAAATAAGTAAATTAAAACACTACTGCATGATGTCATTTGTAAAAGGTCTTGACTCAGTATTGTGCTGGAGCTGCTTGGGCTGCTTTAATTAACTGCCCATTTAGCACTGCTTCCCTGCCCTATGTGGGTTTCCGAGTCTGCTCGTGGATCAGCCGTGGCACGTGCTGGGACACTGCTGGAGGAAGAGCCTGTGCAGAGATCTGATTTCCAGATGCTCTTTTATCTTGGGCTTAGGCCATCCTGGACAAGGGATCACTTGTAAGGGACCGCTCAGCTGGAATGGAGTCCAAGCTGCTGAAACCTATGGCCAAAATTATGGATTCTGTCTCTTACAAGGATTTTCACTTTAAGCATTGAGTGGAGTGGAAGACAAGTTCTAGATCTAGTACATAATCAAAAAAAAGGGGGAGAGGCTGAAATTTTCAAAATTGGCACCCTTTCCTGGTCACCTTGTTGAAGACATGCTGAGACCTGTTTTCAGAGATGCACAACTCTTTAATTTCCCAGCACCTTTGAAACTGAGCCAAGCACATTTCACTCAGAGGTGGAGATGTTCAAAATTAGGTTTGCTTATTGGCTGTGTTTGAAAGCCATCTTATCCTTTATCAAATTTACCCCTCCTCTTCTCTAGAATTTTCTGGAAATCCTAAACTGCATCACAAAAATTACGTAGACCAGAAAAGCTACCCCTCCACCCATCCCCTCCATGGCACTTCATCCTGGAGGGTGGGCTGTTTGGTAACTGTTGCTGCATGCAAGGGGATGGGTGGGCATCAGGCCACTCCCAGACTGTACCAGAATGTGGTTCCTGCTGCTTTTGTAACAGAGAGGAGGGTAGGGTGAGACCTTTACAGCAGTGAGTGAAGTCTCAAAGAAATGGATACTGTGGTGGAAAGACTGGATTTGTCCCTTGCACATGAATATTTTCACTCTGTGACCAAGATGAAGAGTCAGAGATTTTGCCCATGTGCTTTCAGATGTGACAGAAGAGAAGACAGCAGCATGTTCTTTCTGTATGTTGTACCTGTGTGTGTACTTGCATGCCGGGGCAAGTGGTGGCCCATGCTGGGGTCACCATTAGTGCTTCCTACTAACTCCATCCATTCAAAGAACTGCCGGACACTGCCTGCCTAAGCTACCTGCTGACATCATTTGCCAGTGCTGCCAGTTAAAACCAATTAGCAATATCATTTGAACATACTCATGGCAGCTAGGAACACTGATAAGCATGATTTACTGCTTTTAGCTGCTATTAGCCCTTTGGGAACAGTACAACAAAGCTTTCCTTTTCAACTTGGGGTGCAATGTTCAGCCCTGTGGCTGACTCTAGGACTCAGTTATCAGCATAGTAGTGGGATCCTCCCCTCCTCCCCAGCCACGGGCATTATCACATCCCATTATTTGTCTTCCAAAAAAAAAGAATCCATTCTTTTATGCTCTTTTTATGGGTTACCATGGAAACTGGCAAGTTCAGCATCATGCCAGGGAGGCCCTGGAACTGCTGCTCTGACAGCATTTTGGAGATCTTGCCCAGGGAAAGTCAGAGCCCTCATCAAGGTTGTTCACCTGTAAGTGACCCCTCCTGGGAGAAGCAGGTGGGGGGATCTCCATGGGGGCTTTTAGCATATCTACTCCCCATGCTGAAGTGAGATAATGCTGCCCTTCACGCAATGCCTTGACAAGCCTGAAAGATGCCAGAGCAGGGATCCCAAACATCTGGGAGTTGTGTGCCTGGCTCCGGTGTGAGACTAGGAAAGGAGCCAAAAATCTCTCCAGCTAACCTACCCTCCCTCCTGCACTCCCATCTAAGACACACCACCCTGCTGATTCCAGCAAAGGAGATTGCAGGTAGGAGTCCTATGGCAGGGAATCATGTTCCTCTCCACACCCCATCATGACATCTGCCAGCTGTATGCCTGACTTCAGTGAAGTCCAAAACCCTTCCCACAGACTAGCTCCATCTCTTACTAGAGTGTCTTCTCTTTCCCCCATTGCCAGCCAGTGCAGACTGTCCTACTGGTTGCAGATAGACAGGCCTCTCTAGATGAGGCTCATCCATCAGAGGTCAGTGTTTCTGGCGGCCCCTTTGGCTCTGAACACAGAGCTTCCCCAGGTGCTCATGTTGAAGTTTTCAGATCAGAAACCATAGAGAGAGCAAGCCAGGACCTACTTTTGTCTTCCTTGAAAGTATTGGTTTAACAGCTCCAGAAATGGAATTTCCCCCAGCTCTGCTGTAGAGCTAAGGCAGGGACAAGGACACCCCTTTTCCTAGCCTACCCAAACCTCTCCCATCCAGCAGCAACTTTCTTCACAGCTCCAGTAGGATCGAGAGATGAGTTCACTCCCCAGGATCCCTTCTCCTCTGAGGATTTTTGCTGAGAAGCTGTTTGCAGGGATGGGTAGCTGTAACAGAGGCCTACAAGCACCCCTCACCATTGATGTGCAGGACACATTACAGCCTCCTCAGTGCCCACTCCAAGTATATGCATCCCTCAGAAAGCTGATGTTTAAGAATGGGGCTGAGATGACCAGTCTATCTACACAGCTTTCCTGTTGCTGCTTGGGAGAAGGAAGCATTTTTTTATTTCCATCACTTGGCCTGAATTCATATCAGTAATCTATAATCTGTAACTTGCTCCCCTCACAGTTGGAGTCTCTTTTCCTGTTGCAGCTTTTCATACTGTGCTTCCAGAACAAGGTCTGTAAATAGGCATTTGTCTGGCATTTCCCAAGAAACCTGGGAAAGCAAAGTGACCATGGCCTGTTGCCTACTTTGCCAAGGCTACACTCTTGTAAAGCCAGGCCTGCTGCTGCTGTTCAAGAAGGGGTCAAGGGATACTGAAAAGTGGCAACTGCAGAGGAAGCATCTCTCTTTGCAGCAGCAGAACTGTGGCCATCCTCACATCACTGGGGCTGCAAATAGGTCCAACTCTCCAGGGTTTTCCCTACCTCCTCCCAGCACCTTGTCTGTCCCAACTCCATCCCCCCTCTTTCTATACCTACTTTTCCTTGGCAGGAGCAGCCATGCTCCTCATCTTTGGAGCAGCAACATTTGGTTTTGCAAGTCCAGTTGAGCCATCTGTGTCTGCATAGTTGCAGCATCTGGGCTTGATACATTTTTCATGTGAAACACATCACACATGGCCTCACTTGCACAGCATTTACCTCTACTCTGTGGACTCAGAAAAAGAGTCAAGGAGCACTGTGGTATGTGAGAACCTTATGTGCTGCATACCAGCCAATACCAGACACAGAAAGACCACGCAAAACAAATATGCTTGCAAGGACTGTTTTCCTCCTCCTCAGCCTGAAGACTCCCACATGCTGTCCTCCTTTCTTCACTTCCCTGCAACAGGAGTTTGACATGCGCACACAGGCATGCTGATAACAACCCGCACTTACTTTTTAAGTTTCAGTCATCTAATCTATGGTCTAGATAAGCCTATGAGAAAGATACAAGCATTAGAAATCATGTATTGTGAGAAATATTCAATCTGTGCATTTAATACAAAGGAAAGTTAAGTTTTGTCACAAAATACTTAAACGATAGTTGATGGCTTCTTAATCCAGCAGAAAAAAAGACCTAATGAGAGCTCGTACTTGGAGGCTGAAACCTGAGAATTTCAGAGATGAAGCACGGGCATGAACTGTTAATACTGAGAATAACACTGGAGATGGGGTAATCCATCCAAATAGGATGTCTCCCTCAAGACAGTGGGAATTCTCCACTGTTTTGCAGTCTACCAATCAGACTGTGCACGCAAAATGTGAGCTTTTGCTCAAGTGGAAGTTTTTGCTTGAATAGTACACAAGATTATCTATACGTCCTGTGTGTGAAGTGTGACTAGATGACAATGACATAATCAAAACCAGTTGTCATAGCCAGCTGCTGCTGATAGAGCACTGGAGAGCAATGGCTTCCTGACCCTCCCACTGGGTCCTCCCATGAGCAACACTGTTTATGCAACACAGTGATCCACAGCTGCCAATCTCTGTTTTCTGCTGCATGAACTTGTCATTGCTGATTAGAAGAGGAGGAGGACAGGGCTTTACAGGTCTGGGTTTTTTCTATCAGCACACTGGAAGCCCACGAGAAACAGAGCAAGGGAACAAGCACAAAGGCTATTTTCAACTTATTTAACACAAGTGGAATTCAGAGGACTATGATTTGGAGCCTAAGTTCCCTATGGAGAGAGACAAGTTCCTCAAACTGCTGTTTCAAGGCACTGTCTTGTTTCTGCACAAGCTTTTTCCCACATAGGAGGACTGAGTCTCCAGCAGGACTCTAATACATGGATTTGGTCTGGCTGGTGTCTTCACCCCTTTGGTAAGCTTTCAGAAGTGCTGTGTCTGGACAGTTATCTGTGACAGCTTTGTTTACTAAAGACAATTTCTTCTGCTGTCATCTTCCAACACCTTGTTCTCTTGTATCTTTTTGTCCTTCTAATTAGTTATCTTGGATGTGGTGTTCTAAACAAAGCACACTGTGCTTGTGTTGTGATAATGACAGACTAACAACACCAAGCGAGGTCTCCTGAATCTGCTATAGTTTGTTTTGTCAATAAGTTATTTGCTGTTTATAGTAAATTTTATTTTTTGCTGAATGATTTGTCTGCAAATTGCAAAGGCCTGACATGGAGTGCTTGAGTAGACATATTAAAGATAACTGCCAAGGGAAGAAACTTGGGAATTGTGAGATACAGGCTGTTCTTACAGCTTCCTCTCTCTGAAGTCAAAAATATTTTTCTATTTGCATTATTTAATAGAAGCCATGTTTTTAATTAATAATTTTTAAATAATAGTTTTGTTGAATAGTTTAACAGGAGTGACAGTGGGCATAGAATATCTGCATTAGAGAAACGGCAGCAGAGAGTTCTGTAAGTGCTCATGCGGTTCTGGGACTCCAGGGGTTAAAGCAAGGTGTGTGCAGGCAATTCTTGGGGAGGTACTTTGTATAAAGTTCAGTGGCTGAGGAATGTCCTGGCAGTCAAGCTTCACTGCCTGGGAAAAACACAAGACCAGACTGACATTTCAGTTTAGTGATACAATCCTGTTGGCTTTGCTGGTGCAAATGAGAGAACTTGACCAGTGGCTTTAAAGGAAGAATAAAAACACCTCATAAAATTCAGATTTAGGAACACTGTGGTTGCATGCTGGGGTTGAAAGGAGTCGGGAATAGGATGCAGACCATGAAGAGAATAGCTCCTTTTCCTGTTTTGTCTGTGGCCAGCCTCAAGTTAGGAGGGGACTTTGTAAAGCATGGAGCTCCCTTTTGTCCTGCTCTATATAGGGCACCCGAAACCATGTTGGTGCTGGTTATTTATTACAATTCCTTGATTATTTGAAGTAACAATTAATACAGACACATACACAACATGCAGAATGCAAGCAATTGGAGTCCCTTCTATTAGGAACTGCTGGAGAAATCTCTTTGAGTGACAGCCCGCTCCATCCCTGCCTGTATTCCTGTCTGCCCCTGCTCAGATGGCCAAATGGGAGAGGTCCTTGCCAACACTTGTTTCTTTTCAAATCTTTGTCTGTCTCTGCTTGGATCCTTGGCTATCTCTGTTCAGTGCTACCCTGCTTTCTGCCTGAACCAGCTCAGTAATGCATGCTTTGTCTTTTAGCTAGAAAAGAACAAGCAGCTTCGTTCAGCCAAAATCACATGAAACTGGAAACGGATGAGAAATCTAAAGCTAAACATCCTTTAGGGAACTGCAAGGTCCAATGAATCTTTGGAAATCTGACAATTTATTTGGATAAAGAGGTATAGATTTGAGAGTCTGCTTTAGTCACTCCAATGTCAAAATCTTGAGCTCATGTTTTTAGTTATATTTCCATATTTCACCCAATCACATCAATCTTTTTATTCATGCATAGAAAGTGATTTGCAACCCATTGTTTCTCTGCTGAGACGCCAGTGAAAGCACACTATCAATTTGCAGAAAGCTTTTACAGCAAAAGTTTAATAAATAGCAGAACTTGGACCAGGTGATAACTGTGAGGCAGCTAACCACATTTAAGACCTTGTTTAACTGTGATCAGTGGATAGTGTTGCTTATAGTACTTAGAGATAATTTCGGTTTGTTCTTCTGCTGGATTATTCCACAGATTGTTGCAAACTGTTTAATTCAGACTGCCCTGTTGTGTGTAGGTAGTCTCAACAATACCCAAAGCACAGCTTCATAGCATCTGCGGATGTCTCATAATCACTCACAGCGTCTTTTTGATGCAGCCCTTACCCAACAAGCCATATCCATTTTCTAGGGGAGATGAAGACCAGACTTCACCCAGTGGCTGCAAAGCAGGCCGTGCCAGAGGCTCATGCAGGTCAGCCGGTGTGATACATGTCAGCATGACTGCAGTTATCCCCATGAAGGAGAACATTATAGAGCAATTTTTGAAGTGTTCCTGATGGAAGTAATACTGTGCCAGGTGACGGAATAAGTAGCTACAGGCTGCTAAATGGGAATCAGAATTAATTGCCTTTTGCTTTGCAGCATGTAGGTCTAAGGCACAAAGTCCGGGGGGTGCTTGTTTCTGGAGCCCTGGTTTGGCCCAGGCCCATTTCGCTTCCATGTGCTGCTCAGTATTAATAAATAAAAGCGCGGGCTCAGTCATCCTGAGGGCCCAGGGAGGGTGGCAGTGAATTGCCAGCAGCAGAGGGTGGCAGCAGGCAGCGCAAGGCTGCTTGCACGCGCCCGGGCTCCGCTGGACACCACCGCCACTAGATACTCATGTATGTCTGTAGATATTCACAGAAGAGCGTGCCACCCCCGAAGCAGTTCAGCGAGCGGCGGCCCCATCCCCGAATACAAGGCCGACGGCGCTGGCAGGGCTCCCGCGGGGGACACTCGCCCCGCCGCAGCTGCGTGCTGGGCCATCTCGTGTGCGAGGCGGCCCAAGCTGGCAGGAAGCAGAGGAGCGCTGAGAGGCCTCCTGGCGTGGCGTGGCGGCCGCCCGCGCCTCACTCCTCCTCAGCCGAGAGGGCCGCCGCGCCTCGGGGCTGGGGTCGCTTCGGGAAGGGCGGCTCGGAGGGCCGAGAGATGGCTGCGACGCTGCCCAGGCGAGGAGGAGCCGCCGCCGCGCTGGGCGGCCTCCGGCAGCGCAAAATGGCGGCCGGGCGCCAGGGGCAGCGGCGGCCCCGGTGCGACGAGGGGGCAGCGACGGCGGGGAGGCGCCGGGGGCAGCGCCCCGAGGGGGCGGCGGCGGCGGCCGCTTTCCTGGCCGCCAAGCGCGGCAGAGCGGGAGGCAGAGCGGGAGGCAGAGCGGGAGGCAGAGCGGGAGGCAGATCCCGGCTCCGCTCCTCGCCCCGGGCCGCCCCACCTGCCTGGCCGCCGAGCGGCAGAAGGGGTTAAAAGCCCGGGGCGGCTGATGTCAGTTCCTGCGCCTCTCGGCGGGGCCGGCTCTGATATGTGAGCCGCGCTCCGCCGCTCGAAGGAAAACGGAGCGAGAGCGGCCAAGTGCTGAATGGGACAGAAACCGCGCGGGGCACCTGCCTGGCCGCCGCCGCCCCGCGGCGCCGGGCCGAGGTGAGGGCGCGGCGCGGCCGTTTGGCGCCTCAGACCGCGGGGTCGGAGCAGCCGCGGCGGGCGGCCGCCCCGGCGCAACCGCGCGGCTTCTCCTGCGCCTCGGGTGAGCGCTGACACCTGCGGCGGGCTGAGCGGCCGCGCCGGGAGGCTCCTCCCGGCACCTCCCCCGCCACGGGCCCGCGTGGAGAGGGGAAATGTGTATATATTTTTTAAATTTATTTATTTTCCTTCCCGGCTCTCTCCAAGTCTTTCCCCGTGTGCAGCCTGCCCTCCCCGCCGTCGGTCGTGGTGTTTTTTCACCTTGCTCCGCGCATCGCTTGCCGCGCTCGCAGATAGGAGATGCCCCCGCGGCTGAGCTGTTCCGCGGCCAGAGGGGCAAAAAGCCGGGGTGAAAGTGGCGGCGGAGTGGGAAGCGGGGGGACGGGGACGGGGGCTGGCGGAGGGGCCCCGCGCCGAGCACGAGCGTCTCCCGCAGGCGGCGGGGCTGCGGCAGCAGCGCGGGGGGAGACCGCGCCGGCTTCATGCGTGGCACTTGTCACATCTCCACCGACCCCCCCGCCTTTTTTAGTTGTGGTTTTTTTTTTTTTTTTTTTTTTGAAAGTTTTTACTAGATGGTAGCAGAAAGAGCAGGATCAGTTCCCGTTTTCCAGCAGGGCCTGGTGCGTTTTGCTGGCAGGTGCTAAGGACCGTGCTCCTCCTCCGCTGAGCAGATCCCCTGCAACAGGGGCATCCGCCTTGGAAAGGCAGAAATATTGCTTCGCTTGCCCACGCTTTTTTACACTGCAGCAACACAACTGCAAACATTTGACACACATACATGTCTATTCCTGAAAGCCCTCATGTTTTATTGTTTAATTGTTTTGTTATTGTTTAATTTGTTTGTATTGTTTAATTACTTTTCATTCTTGGAAGGCTTTTCAGGTGAAATTTAGAGTTTTTGAAATGTTCTGAGTTTTACTGTGGGTCTATTGATATCTGGGACATCTGCTGATTCTGGTCTAAAGACATGCCATAGCCATGGCATTCTGGTGTAGATTTTGACTTAATCAGAATTAATTACAGTCAGGTACAAGTGCTCCAAGTAAAGATATTCTTTTTTTTTTTTCGTATGTAACATTTGTTGTCAGAATTGTCTCCAGTGTTAATTAAAACTTACAGGTATAATCAAATCTAGGAGTCTTATGTCTGTGTTTAGCAGCTGGTTGAGTCATTTGTGCTCCCCAAGTTCGGAGTGCTCAGCAGCTGCCACGATCTTCACTGGAAGCTGTTTGATGCTTAAGGCGCTGAAAATCAAGCTGCTCTTTAAGAGGCTTCAGTATACATTTAAGAATCAAACTTTGAAAATCTAACTTTTCCTGTGGCTGCTTTCTATTTTCCAAGTTCCTAATGCAAAAATACTGTCCCTGAAAGTATCTGATTCCCAACTTCCTCATATGCCAAAGGAAAACAACAACAAAAAAGAACTGTTGTACCATATAACCATAGAAATTCTTCATGTGAAAAGCACCATACCTGAGGAAAACAAAAATCAAATAACTTAGTGGATTAGGATGGTTAAGAATTAAGGGGGGAAAAAAATGTCGTATGAAATGGCAAGTCTAGAAGCAAGGATTTAAAGTCAGTCCGACAAATTAAAGTTGATATTGTAATTCATAAAGCACAGGTCTAGGAGAGCAGGGAGTGGGGGAGAAGGAATGCTGCATTTAACAGCAGATGAAAAATTAGAATACATTTGAAAAAAAGCTGTTATTTAAGATACGAAGTTAAATGTGAAATAGGGGAGACTTTCAAAACTGGTGCAATATTGTCCTCTGATAAGGTTTTGCTAGATAAACGAAAAGCTGTAAATCTAATCTCTGGCCTACAGAGACCATTTGCTATGATGACATGTGGGAAAATTATTAGCTTAGCTGGAGAAGAGGGGATTAATAAACAAACTATAAAGTGGACACAGAGATGACAAAAGGGTATGTAACAACATTTTGCTGAAGGGGGGGCTGTTCAAAGCTCCATAAATCCCTGTCCTGTAGATGGACTTAATAGTTTTGTTAATAACGTGGGTACAAAAGATAGGAGTTTGCTGATAGGATAAACTCTGTCATCACAAAGTAACAGATAATGCACATTAGTACTAGTAACAAAATGTACATGTAACATGGGAGATCACTGTTTAGAAACAGCGGAGAAGGAAAAGATCTGAATATACTAATCAATCATAGACTAGAATAAGCGTAGGCCTGTTAAATTTTGCAGTGGACTGTACTGCAGATATCTGTGTTGGATCGTTGTGGAGATCTGGCACAGAGCTGTCCTTGATGAAGCTGTTCCTGTATCACTGTAGTGGCCCCCTGCACTCCAAGGTTTGGCATTTTTAAGGGGGAAACCAGCACAGATTCCTCTGCTCCGACAGGGTTGGTTCCTCTCCAAATGTTGACCACCAGGGTGATGTGGCCATAAAAAGGGCAAATGCAATTAGATGAGATCTTCCCTAGGGGAGAAGAGTGTACTAATGCCTTTACACCAGGTGCTGGTGAGACTGGCTGCACACTGCTTTCCAGATGCAGCTGCGGTCACTGATGTCTATGCAGGGGAGTAAGAGAGAAACCACAACTCTCATGCTGTGGGCACTGACATTGGAACAAGTGCAGAAGGAGAATGTCAAGCTAAAAGTCGCTTTTCTTTTGCCTTGCAAAATAAGATCTTTAAGCAAAGCTTTTGACTTCTATAAATATATCAAGGGGTAAATGTGTGGGAGAGGAAAAATCTAGTTAAGTTGAAGGGCAGTGTTTTACAGGCGTGAACAGATAGAAGCTAGTTATATTTCTGCTGGTAATTAGAAGAGGGCTCATTAGAAGGGTGAGGTTCTAGAGCAACAGGAATAGTAGGAGGAAAAATGCCTGCACAGTTCAAAGGAAGGGCTGCATTCGTTATGAAAGGGATTATATGATGCAATAGTCTACAGCGAAAGGGAACTTAGACTTAATGATCCAGGACACTTATTCCAGTCTTAACTTCTTACTCAGAACTTGATATTTTCATTCAACCAAAAGTCATGGACTGTCTGAATAAATTGCTATTGTTCTGGCATAAGCTGTGTGGAAAATCATATTCATCGATAGTATGTTCTCTTTGGGCTTAAAAATCTATGAATAAGGACTGAAATATCTTTAGGACTATTTAAAGAGAACAAAATTTCATTTGAGAGCTGAAGTAGCATGTTCAAAACAGTTGGCTGTAAACATGGTGTTGCAGGATCCTTTCATGACTACTGTGCTTCTCTTGGTTTGACAGTGCCTGATATCACTGTCTTAAGGCAAAACTTAGAGTTGGTATTATAAACTTGTTTGTGAGTGACCAAAAACTTCTGAAGTTGATTACTAGCAACTTTGTTTTATACATGTTTTACATCTCTTAAAATTAGCATAAAGTGTCTGGAACTTCTGACCAGTTCCTGAGTAAGAGAATAACTAGGTCAAAAAGCACAGCTTTTCCCACTTTGCCACTTTGCTGTGACTTTTGAGTAGTTGTGTCTCTCTTGAAATGTGAACAAGGACTTCACTAAACCTATATGCCTGCTTTAGCCCTAGCTTGTTCCTAGCTGGAATCTCTTTGTGCTAAAATAGAGTGATTGTTCAGATACTCTCCCAGTGTCCGTGGTCCTCCATCGTGACGTTCCTGAAAAGTGGTCTTGGAATCTGGTGCCTGGGGGAAACTGCAGTAAAATGTCAAATCTTTAAACTGCAGTAGAAGTGAAACTCGGAGTGTGGAGAGAGGCTTTGTAGCTCTCTCTGCCTGTATTGCATTACAAGAAGATAGGCCATTGGGAGGAAACAAAGTGTGCTGTGTGTGCGTTTCAGTCTGTTTGAAGACACTAGGTTGACAAGTCCTCTCTTCGTGGCATGTGTGGAGCAGGTAGGGTACAGGTGGTGCTTGCCATGCTCTGACTCTTAACTTAAAGAGCTGCGCAACCCAGTCTCCGTTCCTGTTCGTTGCAGCTCCTGCCGAGAGGCTGCTGCTGAGGCACTTACACCATACCAACCACACAGGTTGCACATACAATATGGCAGGAGGGAAGCAAGCAAATAGTAGCAGCCAGTTCATCCAGAATGTCTAAGATATATATATTTTTTTTAATCGTTGTCCTTGTTGCAGGTTGGGAAAGATGAAACCTGGAGAAGTAAGAATATAATGTAAGTCAGCAATAAGATTGACTGACAGAGAATGCAGGTCCTCTGATTCCTACTGCAATGTCATTTCCACGAGGAATGACTGGGACAGTCTCTGGACATGGACTAGTATTAGGCCTAGGTGGTGGGCCATGAGCTGCCTATTTTGCCTCCTCTGAGGAGACAGAGACCAGCTGTTCCAGCAGCAGTGTAGGGCCTGAATGCTCAGTTCCTGCCTGCTGCTGCTGACAAAGCAGGGGGAAAGGAGTGAACAGAGCCCCATGCCCTCAAGCCACACTGGTGCTTTCCCACTTGAATCCCTGAAATCCCCATCACATCCTTTCCCCTTCCTCTGTTTCCCTGCAGACCTCATGGTCCCATTGCAGCCATTCACTCTGGCACCCTCACATTTCCCATCCCTACTTCTATTCTTGTATTACCAAAAAACTGAATTTTCTCTTCCTCAGGGATTTTTGCGTTGAAACTCTGTGGAAGGAAGGTGAAAAGTGTAACCTTTTCATCCTGCTCTATATGCATGTAGGTTACCTTAGGTAACCTTAAGTGGAATTTCTTTAAAAAAGTGGGATATCTCTTCTTGGTAGCCTGTACATGAAGTAGCAAGCAGCCTTCCACTCCGTGGATTCTCTGTGTGTGTTTCTTTGTGCAACAGCTTTTCAAGAAGCCTTTTTTATTCAGCAGTCTGCCTTTCTATTCTTCAGGAAGCACCTTCCTAGTCAACAGCTATAAAATAAGGTCTTGTAGTGTTTTTTGCTTTCTAGTTAGGTCTTTTTATTGTATAAGAAGGTCTCTTGGTATTATTTTAGAGTCTGGCTGGGAAGCACACAATACTTCTGATTTCTAATGTGAGTTCAGAGTTCACTTTCTGCAAATTCCATACTATGTACTTAACATTCATAGTTTTCAGATTCTTTCCTGCTGGCAAAGTTGTTCCAGAAATGTTCTTAGCAGAAAGGAACACAAAAGGACTGCAAATATTGGGGGGGGAACAAATTCAAGATTCTTCATTGCGGTTAACTTTGAAATATTTGCCCCAGCTCCACCCCATGGGTTCCTTCCATCTCTGCTTTCTGTGATCCAGCATTAAATGTGTTCTGGGGTGTGAAATAGGAACACTATAATGTGCAAGCAGAGGAATAACCTTAGTTGAATATGTCTGAGTACAGGTCTCCCAGTGAAAAAGGCTTTCTCTCTGCTATTATCTGCAGCACTTGAATATCTCCGAGGCAAAGTGGATTGAGCTAGTGTGGCTGCTGTCATGCAGGACGCTTGGCCCATCATGCGTTCTACCCGCTTCGGTTACCTCGTGACCTCTTAATGAAACATGCTATCTGCTTGTAATACTAGTCAAGAGACAAATCTGTTCTCTCATGCCTGCTTTCCCCTCCCTCCCCCAAGTTGCTTTCACGTAGCAGCAGGTTTTATGCTTTGATGCATGTCAGCAGGCTGCCAGACAACGCTTTTGGAAAGGATTAGGTGGTCGGTGCAACCAGACTAGGGAAAAGGATTTCCCTGCTGCACAGAACGTGTTGCAGAGGTGTTACTTCAAACCCGAATGTCAGAATCAAATAGTCTTTGCTTGAATGAGAAAAAGTACGACACATCAGGATTCAGGTCACATAGCTTTATTTTCTTCTGATTTCTCTTTATCCCTGTCTGTAGGCAGAGCCTATCCCAGCAGCCTCAGATAGGCAGAAATGGTGGAGAAACTCTGTGCACAGAATCCTGCCCAGATTCAGGGCTGATTAGGGCTAGAAGGGGCCAGCAAGTGGAACAAGCTCTTATCTTGCGATATGACAAACCAGAACGCTGCCTGCCTGCCTGGCTAGGAGAGCACAGATCCTCTTGCCACCAGAGAGCTTCAGAGGGGGCTGTATCTCATGAACCTTAGAGCCCCTCATGCTCCTGCTGAGGTGTTCAGTCCCAATCTTCTGCCAGCGCTGAACAGCATGGGCATCACCCTGCATTCCCCCTAAAATTAGGGCATTGAGAAGCCAGTCTGAAACTTACAGTTAATAGGAAGAGGGCTGGCTGGCTTTCAGATGTAGAGGAGAATTCGTGATTCTTGATTATAAGCAAGGATCAGATGCCACGTGTTGTGGACCGACTGTGGCAAGTAGTTAGTGACTGAGAAAACTATTACTTCATACATCCTGTTTACACAGCCTGTAGGAGACAAGGCATTGGTATCTTTAGTTAATAATGATTGTGTGACCTGAAACATATTTCAGAGTAGTGTTTTGGAGAGTTTGCAGCCATGTTGGCACAAAGAACGCGGGAGTAAAAATATTTTTAGTCTGTAGATAGAGGCTGAGAAGGTCTGTAAGGATGGCAGAGAAAGGCTGTTTGTGGAATATAGTGTAATGCATTAGTAAATTATTTACTCAGACTCTAAAGGTAGAAGTTTATTTGAATATTTATCTGTTATCCATTAACTGCTTACTTTCATATGTTTAAATGCTTGAGTATGCTCATCCATAACATCCTTGGCTTTAAATGGAGTGCCAGTGGTAAATTACCGTTATTGCCTGGCAAAAACTTCCTAGATTTCCCTGTGGGGAGCCAATTCTACTGGAATTTTGTAGCATAGCTGTAGGGGACACACAGTAGCTGCATGGCAGCAGTGCTGCTCATTTTGGATGAGCATCCGCTTCAAAATGTAGCTGTATCAGTGAAAGATGTCACTATCCCCTGGACTTTTTCCCTGTTCATCAGCTAGAGTTAACCATTCATTCAGTCCACTGGGAGAGCTAAATGGCCAAGCACTCTTTAACTCACATAATCACCCATACCCCAGCCATTTGCAAGGTCAGCTTATGTGCCTGACTTGGTACCAGAGCCAATCAGGAAGTCATCATATGATCCATTTATCTAGGACAGCAGTGAAAATAGTAACCTCTGGCAGAGGGCAATGTAAATAACTTGGGATAGTACCATTTCATTTGGCACATCTGCTTGCAAAATAAACTGTGTCACTGTTTCCATAGACTGGACTTGGGGAGTCTGTGGACACAAAGAATGAAAAATTTGCCAGTCTAAAATGATTTTTTTTTCCTTTCTTCTCTAGGATTTTTAGAGTATCGCAGAAGGCGTCCCAAGCTGATGAATTGATTTCACAATGGCTGAACTTGCAGTGGAGAATGGCAGCTGTATGGACTGGCAAAAACGGTGCCTTGCATTGGAGTCCCAGCTCTTCAAATTCCGCTTGCAGGCAAGCAAGATCCGAGAGCTGTTAGCTGAGAAGGTGAGACAGTGGTTGCTTCTGTTTTACACTGAGTTATGGGATGAAAGCAAAAATCCCTAAACACTGAGCCATCCTGCAAAACTGTTAGCTGCAGTAGGGATCTCTTCCTCATTTACAACATGTCATTTCACTCTGCTCAGCACTTAAGATATAGGGATGTGCCTGCCAGAGTGGTTTAAAGTGGCCTTAGTGAAAAAGAATTTGGCCTTATTTACTGGAAAATCACCAGGTATTCTGACACCACTGGAAAACATTATCCTAGCAAGATTCTGGATACCTCAAATGACAGGCAGATACAGAGCAAGGATGGATGTTTTAGATAAGAATAGCGGGGTCTAAACTGGGCTGGCAGTAGAAAAGCTTACAGGAGTGCAAATTATGCTATAATGTTAAAAGAGCAGATAGGGGTACAAATAATGCTGCAACTTTAAAATAATACTGTCTACTCAGTCAAAACATTCTGGGGATACTGGAGAGAGCACTGAGATAATGTAGGAGATCTGGATCTGAGAAGTTTGCATGGCATCTATTTTAGAGGCTTCTCCTACTCATCTCTGTCTTTCAAGAGCACTAGATGAACTCTCTTGACATTCTAGGGGAGAGGGATGGCAAAGATCTGAAGTTCTGGTGTAGATTTTTATGGGGGTTTTATGGTATTTGGTTTCCCTCATGGAGAGGATTTTTGTTGTTACTGTGTTTCTTAAAATGGGTTATTTTTCAGTTTGAATTATTGCCTTTTCATTAAGCTCTTATTTGTGTTCAATCAAAGTTTGTCGTTTGTTTTGGAGTTCCTTGTTTGAAAAATGTGGCTTACAATATCCCAGTACAATTTAAGATTGCTCAGCCATTCAATTACTATTGGAAAGTGAGGACAGCTTCTTTCAGTCACAGTTTGCTAATGAAGCTGTAATCTCTGCAATTGACTCAAAATGCTCTTAAGTTGTACCTGATGATAGATACGTTCTAACTCACTTGTGCTCCATTTTGTATTATGAAACTTTAATGTATATATTCTTGTTTGTTAGCTTTGGGTTTTTTTTTAATGACACCTACTTCAGAGAGTGAAGCAATTTTTGCCCTTACTTTCACTGTAATTATACTTCCACTAACGCTGTATGTCGCATGTGAGGCCTGTTCGTTCCACTCCTTGTATTGTTCTAACAAATGATGCACCCCCTTTATCTTTCCACAGTAGCTTCTGAGATGGACTTCAGTGCTTACATTAATGTTAAGAATGGTTGAAAAGCCCTATTAAATAAAGGGGCTTAAATCATTTATAGTCATAGTGTACATCTAGTAAGGACTCTGATATTCAGGATTCTACATTTGCTGCATTATAGCATCTATGGTCATATGTTTTCTTAACTCTTACTGTGAGAAACTTTCTGACTATCCAACAAAACAGAAACCCACCAATTAAAACTTATTTTTGGAAAACAGACTCTCCAGAGATTTGGTGGACTCTCCCTGTAAGGACTTCTGTGGGCCAAGGCAGAGAATAAAATCATCATCTGCTTCAGGGGACTGGAGACCTGACTGTGGTTAATTCAGCCCTTCAGTCAAAGCGATGTTCCCTTCTTTAAGATTAGGTAGCAGCTTGGTTCAGTGATTAGGTTACTCTGTAACTACTTGTTTAGCACTGTCATATGCTCAGCTGAAGGGTCAAAGAGCTAGCAAGTTTGCAACTGTATGTTCTTAATGTCTTTCGGGAAGGGGAGAGAGCTCAGGTAATGTGTGACAGCTCTGGGCAGGCTCTGCTGACTGACACGAGGTCCCAGCACAGTCGCTCAGCATATGATGCTCATGCTGAAAACTGCTGCTGGTGAAGTCTCCTGTGCCTCAGGTTCCTGAGCACTCTGCAGTGAACTGCTCAGAGACCCTTCTTCCCACCCCAAACTACAGGGCTTTCCAGCAGTCACAGCAACCAGGGCTCTTGTCCATGCTGTATCCTCCACTCACTCAGATAGATGGGCAGTGACAAAAAACTGAAGAAAGTGGAGGAGGAGGAAGATGCATGCTCTCATGCTCTACATGCAGTGATGTTAACCCCAGTGATTTTTATCATGTATTTTATAGCAATTGTGATTTTGTTTTTTTTTTTCTTACAGACCCACCTGTGAAAATGAAGAGATTCAGACTTTTTTGAAATAGTTCTGTGCTCTTAAAAAAATTTTGAGGGGGAAATCTTGAAAAATGTGAAGTGGGCACAGTCAAGCTATGTTGCCAACCTGTGGTGAGCATTGCCCCTGAGACTTTTTGAATATGGGTCACAGCAGCAGGAAATTAAAAAAGAAAAAAGGTTGAAAGTGTCTTTGCCAGGGAAAGCAAAGAACAATGTTAGCAGTGGTGTGATACTTGCTCACTAGTGTAGCTAGGGAGCTACCTGAATCTAGCAGTCTGGAAGCTACTGATTGAAAGGCTTAGAAACCTGACCTTCACTTTAAATCAGTCTTTTTAAACCAACTGTATGATTTTAAGAATATTTTATTATTTTAATTAAAAAAAAATCCTTGCTCATGCCTGGCGTTGGCAGTACTATGCACACTAACACTTTAAATATTTGAGATTTTTAAAATCCGCTTAGATTGGATAATCTAGAGTGCTTTTCAGAACATGAGGAATTTAAAACCCAGCAGTTTAACTACCAGTGCCCTGGTTCACACAGTGTGAGCTCTCATTTTGATAGCCTGATTTGCAAATATGCAGTTGTACCAGTCAAGTTAGCTCCAGACAAGATGCGCAGAGCTAGGCTCTGGGTCGGCATAGCAGAGGCACCTAGCACCTTGCCTTCAGGAAGAAGGGTGGTTGTCTTTTCAGACCCCCTTGGGGGCATGAGACCCCTGGATCCCAGCTTGGTGCAGACATTAGCAGGGATCAGGGCTCTTTGGAAAAAAGCACTTATTTCCACTCTGAGTTTCTCATACGCACAAAGAAAGGGATACTCATCTGTTGGTGAGTGGCATAGCAGGCCTTTGCCTTGGCAGCAACATGACCTGGTTGCAAGGGACCTCTTGGAAAGGATAGAAAGAAAAATGAGGCTGACAGGCATGAACTTTTTTTGCTCAATTTTATTTTGTGTGTTTTGAGTGGACAGAAGTGGGGAGGCCTGGGTGAATGGTTGAGAGGAGAATTTTTGCAGCTTTTAGAAGGACCATTTGGGTAGCTTTTAACCTGTTTTTCTTGGTTCAATAAATAATGAACGTTTGGAAAAAAAACGTTTGTCACGTGCAAGCATGACCATATAACTGGACCTGCTGCTGTCTCTGCATACAACTACCTGGGCTAATGCTTGGGAGAGGAGTTTCTTGAATTTGGCTCTGCCACTAATTTGTTATGTGACCTGGGTTACTTAGTAGCATTTGTCAAATTATAAAGCATTTTGAATGAAAGGGCCCATGTAAATGCCAAGTATTATTATTAATTCATTGAGGGATTTGAGAGAGCCTTACAAACATGGGCATACTAAATGTGAATGTGTCCCAGTGAGGCTGCTGACACCAGAGATGGGTGAGATAATCATTTTGTGTATATGAGAAACACAGCAGTTATTTTACAGTTCATAGCAGGACAACCCAACAATGTAGTACAGGAAGTAAAGAAAAGGAGTTCATTTGGGGCTACGGGGGAATTAGAGTGACAGAATGTAATTGATTTGCCTGGAGTTTAGCCAGGTTATCCTGCTTGCACAAGAAGCTTCCATAACTCTTAAGTGATCAGGAATAGTCATGACATACATTTTCTGTCCTGATCAGGAATCAGGACTGCTAGCACCAGAAACCAAACTGTCATGAGGCTGGAATAACAGCGAATTTCAGGCAAGAACAGTGCCTTCTTCTTAACATAACCTGAGCCTTTCAGAAAGATCTCCTCACCTTTTGGAGGATCAAATTATTAGGATAAGATGCTAGCCTTTGAGGAAAAGCCCAGAGGTTTGTCTAAAATCAGTGCTGTGAATATAGCCTCTGTCAATGGATCAGAAAACTAGCAGATTTTGACTCCAAAACTGTCAGAAACAGCCTTCCCCCCCCCCCCAAAAAAAAAAACATGTTATGTCTCCAGCTAGTATCAGTCTTTCATCAGCAGATCTGACTGCTACCTGTTTGTGGTGAGGACTATCCAGTTACTAACAGGGAAATGCATGGCTAGGTCACTGACCCTGAAGGATACAGGCTCTGTCACAACCCAGATCACTGCTGTCAATGTTAGATTTCCTTGGGCTTGGTCTCTACCAAGATTCTCAAACTGGGTCTTCAGTCAGATAAACTATGGCTTTGACAGTCTATACAATCTTCTACAACATCTCTTGTTCCTCTGCCAAAAAATGTCCTTGATGGTTTGGAGATTAAGCTTCATAGAGTGTGATGTCCTTGGCCTATCTCCTAGGGGAAAAAAAAACACACGAAAAAACAGCAACAAAGAGAGGTATTTCATTGAATGTGGTACTTGCTGAAAATATTTGTTATGATGTGATACGTATTTTAGTTATATGGTCACTGATTTGTCTACATATATTTGTGAGAAGTTGTCTTTTGACAACTCATGCCTGCTCATATGATCACAGTGCACTTACAAGAAAGTGTATTGTTTCCAGCTAAAGAATAGGAAGTGGAAACACAGGAATGCTGACATCTCTATTCAGGGTGATCAACCTAAGATGCATAAGCCCCATTTTCAGAAGTATTGACTTGGTCCTGGAGTGTCCAACTTGGATACTTGGCTCTAGTGATTCATCCAGAAGCATGAAGTGTGTTAGAGAAAAAGAGTTCAGTTCCCTTTGCAACTTGTTCTCTGCCTGAAGCACAATTCTTTTAATCTTCTGGAACTGCTTCTAGTAATTCCTTCATCAGTAAAACACTAGGAAAGTTCTGGAAACTCTGTGAAGCATCCTTTAAATTCTGCAGATGAATAGTTGAAATTTAGTGGCACTGAGTTGACATTGTTGTGCTAATATCTGAGACCCATCAAAGCAGGGCAGGTGCTGGAACAAGATCTTGCAAGTGCAAATAAGATCCTAAGTTGCCATCAAAAAGGCTTTAGCAAAAAGTTGCTAGAGGAAGAGAAGTGAAGTCTGGTCTTTATTTAACAATTTGTAGCATAATTCAATCATGGAATATAGGTTTCAATAAAAGAGACATGAAATGTTATGTTTTCTAAATGGACTTCTGAGCCCATGTTATGAAATGGTGACTTTGTTTCACCCCAGATACACCTGCCTCTCGCTGAGAATTAAGTGGTTTTTTTGTACATTTTGGATCAAATTTTCTGCAGTTGTCCTTTGACTTCAATAGAAATGATGCTCAGATTAAGGATCACAGAACTGGTTATTTGTAAAGCTCTTTAAAATGAGAAGAAGCATTAGGAAAATTAA
The DNA here is from genome assembly GCF_028389875.1 of Rhea pennata. Lineage (NCBI taxonomy): Eukaryota > Metazoa > Chordata > Aves > Rheiformes > Rheidae > Rhea > Rhea pennata. Next base: position 11,862,669 of record NC_084667.1, on the reverse strand, counting down.
GGTCGTTATTCTCTTGTCAATTATGAACCTATCATATTTTGGAAGCCAAAGCAAACTATTGACTATAAAGAACAAGCTTACCAAGATGTATTCAGTTTTGTTTACTGTCATGAATGAACCCTAGCTGGAATGAACACAGGAGAGAACGGAGTGCTGTAGACAGGCTACTTGCAGGGACAACCCACAATGTGTAAATCACAGAGGGTGGTCTGTGATTTGGACTATGGGAGTATTCCCTTGACCCTTGTAATGAATGATGAAGCTCACTAATATAGAAACAGTTCTGTCAAATTCAAAGTGAAGCAGAAGAAAAGACTGGAAGAGGTAAAGGCTCTTTTTCTTGGTCAGAGCTGTCCAGTTAATGCAAAAAAAAAAAATGCCAAAGATTTGTAGTCCTGCACAAGGAAATGAGACTCCTGAGCCAAATGGGTGAAATGCTAAGTAATGTTTACTTTTTTTCCCTTCTCTTTCCCCTCTCTGCCTCCCACCTCCTTTATTTTCTTTTGAATCTAAAGATGCAGGAATTGGAACAGAGAGTGATAGAAGCAGAGCAAAGGGCTGAGGATGCAGAGAAACAGGTAAGAAATTTTGCCACACTTGCTCTGATACAAACCCAGCAGGAACTTATTCTAAACTCCCTACATTCTAGCATACAGACAACACTGCAGTGTTGTGCCCTACTAGAGAAGCACTGATTTATAGTCATGAAGTGATTTTTCTGTTTGAGGTTCCCAGTCTTTGAGCCTGAGCTATGAGCAGGTTTCTGAATAGGTTTAACCCTATATGAAAGCCAGCACGTTGTATCTGCCTCTCAGCTTCATAGCCTTTTCCTCCTCATTTACAATAGAGAAGCAAATGAACTGTGAAGTGGTGACACAGTTGATTGTCGAAAAGGAAGAGGATGTTGTACCTCAGAATTAAAGTACAGAGAGCTGCCTACTGGGTCCTCAGAAAACAAACAAGAAAGAGTACTGGTGAGGACTTGCCTACAAGTAGGGTAGGTTCTGTAAAACAGGTAGGGTGTGTCTGCAAAATCCATTAGCTGTTTTGGAGCAGATGCTTGGACAGAGCATGGACAGAGCATGGACAATGACGAGCTTGGCTGGGGAGATGTGCGAGGGATGCCCTTACAGAAATAAAGGTTATTCTGAAGGTTGCATGCACTCACCTGCAGCTAGCAGTTCTGCAGCCATGCTGTTGGCAATTTCTGGAGACAAGATCAGCCCTCAAAGCTGCAGCATCTCTGCCTTTCTTGCAGTCTTATCCACATCCAGAAAAAAAAGTGTTGCTAAAGAAATGCTTCATTTCTGTCTGGCAGTCTGAAGAAGTGACAGCATAAGGAGCAGGGGCATCTCCTTCAGTAAACAGGTTTGTTCAGCATGAATGAGAAGCGGCTGACAAATGAAAGGGCTCCATATTGAGTATAAAATCCCTTATCTTTCACTCCAGGAGACTTGGGGTTTGGATTGCTAATTCAATGGGCTCCCTGCAGCTGCCAACCTCAATTAAAGAAATCACATGTTTGCAGTCCCCACTGTGAGCCTCCAGCACAGAGTCAGCGTTTGGGCATCAGACAGAAAGGAGGGGCTATTTCTTTTTACTATAATCACCCTAAACTCTAATGAAAACACATCCGACTCAGCAGGCTTAATGTTCTGGCTTGGATGTTGGGTGTCTGCCTTTCTGATTCAGTATGAGGAAGAGGCAGTTTGCCTCTCTGTCTAATGCAGACAGACAGGAAGACAAAACACAGCTCCTGTAAGTGAGGTGTAGGCCGCCCAACTGAGCGTGAACAACTTTCTCACGCAGAGTCTCTGCAGGTCATTGCCTGCATTCTGCCTTCTGGCTCCATGCTCATGCCAAGCTAATGGCATCTGGAATTGGTCTCAGAATTCTTTGCAGAATCAGTCACTTTGGGATGTGCTGGAACTGGGTATTTATCCATCATCAAATGCTGCAATTAGTGCATTGGAGTTAAGCTGGAGGAAATTTAGTCACCTTTAGAGGTGAAGTCTTGTAACACATTGCAATAGGATGAGGTAATGGTAAAGCAGAGAAACTGGGGTATTGGGACACACTGATTTGGGAGAAAGTGAAGAAGTTCTCAGTATTCACTTAAAAACTTGTTAGACTTCATAAACAGCTAGATTTTAGAGCACTGAAACCTTGTCTTTAGAGAAGGAACACTTAGGATGGCGTTTTCCTGTTGATATGAGCTACTGTTGGCGCTGGCAGGAGCTCCAAGATGGGCAAAGCTTTCAGAATATATAACATGTTATCTCTAGACCCGCTAATAAGTTACCATTTATCAGAAAACCAGAAGCAGCCAAAACATTGTTAAAGCTGAGGATCGTAAGAGGACGGAGTTGTTCAATACATTTCCCTATAGTACTCTTGACATGAAACAAATAGCCAGGATTTTGTGGTGTATAGCCTGATACTGAGTGGGGTAAAAAGCGGACCATGGTATTGCAAAGGAGGAAAATGTGTTGTACTGTATCCATATATTTATATAGACTATGGTACTTAAATTGTCTCCTTTACCAGTAATGGATAAATATTTTACACTCCACTGTGTTTCAGTTCACAGTTCAGTTTGTATCCTTTACTGCCTCAGCATTGCAAGTTAATGTTATTTTCAGTATATGAAAGTTACATTATTTTCACGTATATGAAAATTAAAACTGTGACTTAATTTTTTTTCCCTTCCTTTCCTGATTTAACAAATATAGAACCTAGAAATGTTCTCAGTCAGTCAGGGTCTTGCACTAAACAAGCAGCTCCTGAATTTGCATTGTTTTGGTTTTGATCTCCCTCTGATTATCCTTACAGATCAGAGTTATGGAAGAGAAGATGAAACTAGCCAACATGAAAACCAGTGAATCGGAGGGTACTCTGTACAGGAAATACCAGGAGCTGATGGGCACAGTGCAGGGGAAGGAAGTCCTGATCAACAGATTGGAGACACAGTTGGCAAAACAGGTAAAGACATCTTCTATGGGGAGAACTGCAGTTTCATGAGCCAGAGGGACTCTGTAATGTACGGTTCAAAGATACAGCTTAGGTCTGCATTGTTATGTATTACCATCTGAGTTGTCTCCAGATCAGCTGTAAAATGATGCCGTGGTTGACAGAAGATGCTCTCTTTCCTTTCTTCTTCAAGACAAAAGCCTCTATTCAGCCTCTTGTCTTCCTAGCAGTATGTCTGCAAAGTCATTCCATGGCCCACTTTGACTCACCATATGCTGCTTCTCAGCAAGGGATCTCTCCCCGTCTTTAGCAATTCTTTAGCAAGCCAGATGTGTTAATTATAAAATATCTGCTATTTTTCCATATGGCTAGTTCTTAGTTGCTTGCATTCTCACTTGGAGGAAGAAAAGAGCCATACCTGCGCCAGGCCTTATATTTCAGCTTAGGTGAAGGTCTTCTGCTGTGGCCTTGTGTATAACATAAGGACTCAGTTAACGTTACACATTACTAAGTAAATAATTTCCATTAAAAAGAAAGTAGCTCATCAGAATTTTACATAAGAAATTACTTTATTGTTTGAATTGCACTTTACATTTAACTAATTTACACCTGCTTAAAGGGCAAGCTAGAATGATGTCTGAACTTCTTGAGGCCAGGTACAGTGTGGAGGCCAGGCATCGCTCTCTCTAATAGTCTGGGTTTCAGAGCACTTCCTGGGGCCGACTTGTTCCGGCATAATGTAGACAGAGTCTGTGCATTGTTTCTGCATATTGGAAGAGAAAGACGGGGTTCGAAAGGAGCTACACTAATGATCAAGGTCTGGAAGCAGCTTTTTCGATCAAAGACAGAAGAAATTCTCATTTACTCAGAAGTGATGTGTGATATGATTAAAATCAAGAAACAGATGAGAAAAAGATGTTTCTGGTAGAAATGTCATTATTCTATCAGCAGGGGGCAAAAAGAGATTCTAGAGGTGGAAGTGGAAGCTTGACAATTTCAGGCAAGAAACAATTCATCCCAAAGTCACCAGTTTAATTTCAGAATGGAAAGGGAGAGTGGGAATTCAAGCTGATCTTTAAGAGCTGCTTCAATATTGGCACCATGTCTACTTCCAGTGTGTTGTGGAGAACTGTAGAGTTCAGGACATTAATAAGAGGACCCTGAGGTCATGTCTGCACCACACAATAACATGGGATACAAAGAATCCCTAACTGCTTCTGGACTTCAGAGCACAATAACTGCATCTACAGTGTTGTGCCTGAGTGAACTGGTTCTGCTGAGAGGCAGAGCTTATAAGGCCCTGTGACAACACTGTGATAATGTGGCTCTTCTACTTCAGGACCCTGAATGAAATCTTGGCATTGCTCTGCACTGTGTGGCGTAACAATATTCTGAATCTTTTACCACTAGGTCCCTAATCTGCCCAAGTCATTGGAGATTCAAAGACATTACCATGTGACAGTTATTCAGAGAACTATGATAAACCCACTACATTTGCCAGATCATTTCAGCCCAGTGGTCTGTCAAGTCTGATATTCTGATTCCAGCAAAGGCTAGTTGGTACCTGATCATTAGCAGCACACAGCCATATCCAATGAGGAAAAACTAAATAAATTCTTCTCATGAAGCATGAGATCTGATTACTTTTATTTCATTATGCTCAACTACAAATGTTACTGCTGGCCGTAATGTTGCCAAGGTCTATTTTAAAGTCAGCAAGTATATTTGAATAAGAACTTTTAAATGTACAGTTGTGATGATGAATAGCATGTGATGATTAAAAGTGATGTGTGGGGAATTTACTGCAATCTACTCTGTATTTGTATGTCATTCTTTAAGTGAACTTGTGCCCTTTGGTATAAGGGGGGAAAAAAGGTGTTGTTGTTGTTGTTATTATTATTATCTTAATTGGAAATATATGTTCACATCAGCAAAACCAGTATGGCAGAGAAAACAACCAAGCAACTATTATGTTTGTTGTCCATTTAATTAGAGAAATCAAAGACTAAATGTGGCATACAGAATATATTCCCCTCTTTCCCTTGCTTCTAGAACTGACTTATCCTTGTAGTTGTTTAAATCACTTTGTAGGCAGATGACCTTTCAGTGACATTCCTTCTCCTGAATCCACACAGGAGATGAACAGAAGGCTTCAAGTGATCACGGAATCAATCTATCTAGTGTCTTTTGAAGGAAATGCACAGAAAAGAAGAAAATACAGCTGAGAAAACACAGCTGCAAAAAATGATGTAGCAACATTGCCTAAGCAGATACTTAGGGAAAAATGTTGATTGTGCAAATCAACAGTATTTCCATAAAGCCTTTGTGTAGACTAAAACCTGTTTTAAAGGATATGTAAACATACAGCCACTTACACCTTCTAAAACCTGCTAGTGGGCCCTGTGGTCTTTCATGGTCAAGTTTGGAATTTTGGTGCTTTCTTTTGTTTTTTTTTTTTCCTTTTTTCTTTTTTTTTTCCCTCCTGAGTCTGCTAACTTAGATTTTTTTTTTAAAAAAAATTACTTTCTCAGTGAGAATATTGTGTGTGTTACAAATATAATGTTGGCATTAGTTTCCAAACTCATGCCCTTTAATATCTGCCCTCAACACCTGAGCTGCAGCTATTGAATCCCTTTTGTCTGGAAGCATTAGAAGGTTTTATAAATCACATATAGGTGCCACTTAATTCTTTATTAACTTCAGCCAGCAAAGAGTCAGGGGGATGGGACACTGCAACTGCTCGACAGCAAGCAGCAACACTGCAAAACCATCTAGAACAGGAAAAGTTAGAGACCATATATAAATGAAACTCTGGGAGGGGAGTAGTAGGTAGTCATCACCCAGGCTGGATTTTGCCATTCCACAATAAACTCTTGAAACAATCTTCTAAAAGTAACTCCAGGGACCATGTAAGACAAATTAAATAGCTTAATTTTCAGAGGACAGGTGGGCAGCCGTATCCAAAAAAGCAACCTTAAATCTTAGGCCTGGAATGGAAGCTTCAGTGTATAAGTCACTCCTGATGCAGTAGCTTACTGAAAACACTGTTAACTGTACTATCCTAATGCATTTAATCTTTTTTTGGCACAGAAACAGTTGAGGACTGAGGAAGCAAAACTTGTTCAAGAGAAAGCTGCCAAGATCAAAGAGTGGGTAACTTTTAAACTGAGAGAGGTGAGTCTTCAGCCTCCTGCCAGGTTTCAAGGCATTTTAGGTAGGTGCAGTGGCTGCGCTGCTGGTGGCCTCCTGCCTAGAGACAACAGTCTGAGGGCAGAAAGTCAGTCTGCCACAGAGGCCTTCAGCCTGCTTGGCACTGCACACACTCAACTGTAGGGTTAGAGTTGTCTCTGTGACTGAGACCTATTGATTGCTTTGGGCAAAATACAAATGACTGCTAAGTTGCTAATGCCAAAAGCAGTCTCTGAAGAAGGTTACTGTCTCATTTACCAAGCAGAGGTGATTTTCCCCCAATTTTTCTTTGCCTCTACCTTTTTCTCTGGGTGCAGTTTCTGTCCCTCTTTCTGTGAAAGCAGCTGTGACACAACTGCTTTTTCCTTTGCTCTTCCTTAATTTGCCATCCTTGACCAATGCTGTTTTCCTCCTACACAGCATTCTGTCATGTGTAGCCTCTTCCTTTTTATCTCTCCTATGGACCTATGCGTCTGTCCAGGCCCAATTCAATACCTTCTAGAGTAGCTGAGAGATAGCACTGGGTCAACACCCGGTTTTAAAGATGCCGTAGTATCCCAGATCTGTGAGTGGGACTGTCCAGTCTTTCTCTCTTTTCCAAGTCAAGCCATAGATTTCCCAGTTTATATCAGAAAGGGGATTTGCTGGGGGATCAGCAAAGAGAAGTAGTCTTTGTGGGCATTTATTGTTTGGAGATGTAATTTTTTAATCTCCTTAGATTGCCTAGACATTGAATTATTGACTGGTGCAGCACAAAGAAGGAAGGATGGGGTTTGACTTAGTGTGACCTTCTGTGGATCCAGGACCATAAATCCACATTGTGTCTTTTACTGGCAATGAAGCACATGGCAGATGCTGATTTTAGGTGCACACCATGCACAGGTAGAGCACTGGTAGCTGAAGGACTTCACATCCACATTGCAAATAGATAGGTTGCTCTAGATAGCACCACAGGTGCAGTTGCAACCTTAGTTCAATTAGGAAGGGAATATCTTTGGATGCACCATTGCTATGTTTAAGAGTGGGCGCCAAAAAGGTCAAAGCAAAGGCATAAGGCAAAGTTGCAAAGAATCACTCTTGTGCACTAATTGCTGATTTAGATGCACCCTTACTATTTTTATATTTGCTCTGGATAAAGGGGATCCTCTCTTACCACACATGAGGTGAAGGGAAAAATGCTGCTCCTGGCTTATAGTTATTTGATTGCCTTTTTCATAACAGTTATTTCTGAAATGGTAATGATAAACATTTTGTAAATAATAAACAGTAGTAGAGAAGAAAGTTAAAAGTAGTAGAGAAGTAAATTAAAAGACTTGTGTTAGGAGTATGAATAATGTTTACAGAGGCTGTTTGAGATAGTGTGGCAAAGTGTAGGTCAGTGTTCCAGTGGAGCTGCGGAGGAGGAGAATTCCAGGGCTTCGGGTAAACTTCATCCATTCTTTTTCCTTTCCTATTCTGACATGTGAATGTGAGTAAAGAAAAAGACCTGTTCTGAAGAGTCGAACACATACCCTTTTTACGTTATTTTTCAGTTTTTATTATTGTTGTTTCATAGCTTGAGCTAGAAAATTACCATCTGAGAAACTGTAATCAGAGGCTGACGGAGCAAATTGAAGCCCTTCAGGATACATTGCAAGGTAAACGCGTTCACCTGGCATTGTAGTCTTCACCACAAGAATGGAAGTCAGGATTCTGGGGTTGTAATCTTAACTGTGCTGCAGCTTAGCACTTGCAACAGTGAGCAAACAGCAGAATTGCTCCATTCCTCAGGGGTGCATTTTAAAGACGGGAATATTATTGCTTACCTATCTGAAAAGCTCTTAGTTGATATCCATCAGGGATTGTGCACAGACCCCTTTTTTGAGAGTCTGTTCTTGCCACTAAAATAAAACACTTAGCTCCTGAACTAAAAGCATTTACTGAAATCCATAGCAAAAATCTCCACTGACATCAGTGGTGCAGGATACAAGTCCCTGAGGAATTTCACTCTACCTCCACATGCAAAGTGTCCTCATTCTCAAAGAATTGTCATCTCTGCTGGCATTTGAGCTGAGTAACTACAGACTAAATAGGCCAAAGCAGCAGCTGTCTGTTCTGCCTTTAGAAGGTGGGTTCTTCTGTACTACCAGGTTGGGGTAGAGAAAGCAGTTTATGGCTTTTGTGCTTTTGCAGTTGTTGTTTGGTAGATAGATGGAGGACTTTGGTCTCCAGGACCTGCAATCAGCACCTTTCATCACAACTCATTTTTAAGAGGAAATTCTCTCTTTACCATTTCTTCTTCCTTTTTTTTAATGAGCTAGGTTTAGTCATGCAATGTGAGCTAGTTTCCCAGAACTTCACTGGACATGCAGGCAGGGGGCAATTCTCCCTGCAGACGCTTAGTTCTGGCATTCCCTTCCTTCCACAACAAGGCAATAGGGCAAAATTCCTTCTAAATCCCACCATGTTTCTAACTAAATGCTTTGCGAGTGGGTTTTTTCTTATCCCCTCTGGCTCTGGCTGCTTACAGAAAGAGAATGGCTGGTAAGCTGCGTTAATAATCTGGTATTAAGTGTTCCCAGAGTCCCAACTCCCTGGGTAGTAAACAGCTCTGCCCTGTCCACTTATCCCTCACTAGTCTCGATGTGCCAGGCTAAATTCAGAGGCCCCTGCAAAGTGACAAATCTCCTTTTGCTTGCCATGCTAATAGTAACAGCTTCATCTGCTTTGTTTCCCGTCACATCTAGGAAGCTGCAAGCATAGCAGTAATATTTAAAATTAATTCCAGTAATGTTTAAAATGAATGGCCTTTTTCTTGGTCTGTGCTAATGATTTACCTCGGGGAGAGGGAAGAATGTGTGCCAGGATTCGGTGCTAGGAATAATTTTGTTAACATTCAGTTCCTTGTGCCTTGAGAGCCAAGGTCAGGCACTGATGGTTGTCTTTTCCTCCTGTTTTCCTCAGCTATATTTCTAAAAGTGGTTTTCGTGCTCTCTACAATCAACAGTGATTGATGCTTGTGTTTGGCCTTCCCTCTATTGCTTTGCATCTTCAATTTGCTTTTACGTCTTTGTAAAGCTGTTATAGAGTGGTTAAGCAATGCCTGTAGAGCTGGATATTCAGGCAGCGTTTTCAGTGACAGCCATATAGAATCACAATCACCCATGTTTATGCAATTTCCAAAGTGTCTAAAGACTTGATTCTCTTCAGTAAGACAATTTATAAAAGCCAAGATCAGTTAAACTACCTGAAATGATTGATGATCATATCCTGCAGGAGACGATACGCATCTAGAATTTCAAGATTTTGCTATACATCTAGAAAAGAATGTCTGAGAAGATTAGACATGAAGAAATAGAATGGAGGGTTTTTTACAATAGAAAATTAAAATGACAAGAGTTCTAGATTATTTTGGGGGCCTGCATTAACAGAAAGGGTGAAGCCCTGGTGTGCCTGGCCTAGAGAGAGTTAGGGAGCTTTGCTTCTGAATCTTCTTTGGCAGTCTTGCAGGAGCTCTGACACAGGTGCACCGTGCTATTTGGATGAGACTGAAGGCATGGCCACTCCCTAAGGTTTTCTTTTTTTTTTCATTTTTTTTCCTTTTTTTGGCTCTATTCCAATTCCACAAAAGTAAGGTTGGCATTAGGCTAATTGTACCTTCTTGCCTAAACTTAATACTGGGAAGAAGAAGGCCTGAGTTTTGTTCCGAAGAAGGACTTTTACATGACCGAAATAAACCAGCTCAACCTGTCTGTGCTTACTGTCTTCAGGAAGAACTTGTGGTATTCATTTGTCTGAAAAGCTCCGTGTACACAAAGAATATTTATTACCAAAAATATTCCTTTATAATGTAAAAACAAATTCTGTACCATCTTCTGGGGAAATGTCTCAATTTACTGGTTACAAGGATACCACAGGAACTTGCCGTAGGGCAAGAGGCACAGAGGAGGCACGTGGCTTCAGCATTGATGTCTCTGATAAATAGCTTTCTCTGCTACTCCAACATGTTTTATCCACACTTCTCCATACTTGAATGTTACTATTCAGCAGAATCTGTAGAGCTGATACATTTTTTTAAATCTAGTCATTAGGGAAAAGGAAAAAAGAGAACAGAGTATAGGTACTGTATGGGCACAAAACAGTAGTCAAGACAGGCCCTTCATCTTATCTTCTAATATACCAACTGAAGGGATAGAGAGAAAATAAACAGAAAAGAAAGGTTTTACAACAAAAACGTATAACTAACTGTTATAAAACTTGCGGAGAAAGTCATATAGCACCAAATGGTTGCACAAAGCTCCAGGGATATTCTTTAAAGGAGAGTAAACTCTGTGGTCAGTTTGATGGTTAGAAAGTTTTCCATACGTATACTGGGAGCCTTATCTAACCCCTTGGATTGGGAGGAACCATACCAGTTCATTTACTGGTTTAAATCAGTTTAGGTCCATTGAAGTCAAAGGAACCATGCCAAGCAGTGGCCAGGTAGACTGTTTTTGATGAAGTATTGCATAGCTGTATGCACTTCCTTCCAATGGCTGTCTTAAGTAATGTGATCATGGATGGATATAAAAATAAAACCACTGCTGTATACGGTTAGACTGAAAGTTTGCCTAGTCCAGTATCCTGTGCTCTGTTTGGGTGTGGATGTTTTGAGAAAGTGTGTGGAAAATAGTGCTAGTAGAGCTATCCCTCTCTCTATGTACTTGTCTAGCTTCTGCAGTGAGTTTGTTGGGAACTTCCTAAGCCTGAATGTCTGTGTGGAGTGTTAATTTTAGCTGCTGATAAATCAGCTTTTTCTAGCCTGTTTTTTGACCATCATAGCATTGTATTTCTATAGTTTCTGTAGAAAAAAATACTTCTGTGGAGGAAAAAAAAAAAAAAAAAACTTTCTTCTGAAGATTTTAAACATAATGCTTGATCATTTCATTAAGCATCCCTTAGTTCCACTTTTGTAAGAAATAATGATTGTTTCCTTTTCATCTTGTCTGTACCATTCCCAATAATATACACTTTTGTTATAGCTGTTCCTAGTCATCTCTTTTCCGTGCTGTGGAATCCTAACCTGGCAGGGGTCTCTCCACTGGCTGTACCAATATGGTTGTTATTGAAATAAAACCAGCATGAACAATTTATTCCAGCAAGTAACATTTTAGACAGTAAAGCATTTGAATGCCCTAACCATATGTTTTCCTCCGCTGTAGATATGACCAGCATTCCTCACTTTGAATCTCTCTGGAGCTATAATTCTGTGGAGCCCAGAATACCACAGGCTTCTTTCCCTGAGAAAACAGAGCAGAAATCTATGCTCCTTGCACCTGGTTTCAAACAAGCATGTCAGACAGGATCTACAAAATGTGTCCTCTCTGCAGCAAACTTAGTCCTTGCTAATGACACCTTTACTGAGGATGGAGAGGATAAATCTCTGCTTTCCCACAGCACGCTGAGACTCATGACTGACCCATCAAGCTGGAGTCTCTCCACAGAGAAAGACATATTCCCTGTCATAAGCTCCAAGTATAGTTTAGGGTGCTCTGATCCCACGTCACTGGACCCTCCAGCCGAGCCCACAAGAATCCTTGAGGCTTTGACTTTCCAGACTTCCTTGGAGGGAAATCATAGCTCTGTGAGCACGTTGAAACAAGTGGCTTTGGATAGAGCCTGCTCCTCTGATGAACTGAGTGCCAGGTTCCGGTCCCACCGGCTGGACTCCACTTCCTCAAGAGAAATAATGAGCAGCCTTGAGAGCCATCTCCAAACTGCTGAGCCATCCCTGATAGTATCAACATCATCTGTTTCAGCACATCCTATCTGTCCAGGGAAGGAATGTGGCCTTGGCAATAGTATGACCCTTCCGAAAACACGGGCTACCAGTACACCAAGAGACAGTATCCAACTAGCCAAGAGACATTACAGCCAGCCACAGCCAGGAGCTGGTTCTTCCCATTGCATAATGAGCTTAGAGACTGGCACCTTCCAGCCCATAACAGCTTCTCCAGTCTGCCATGGGCAAGTGGAGGAGACAGACATTGATGATGATGGGGTGCGGGAGGAGATGGAGACAGAAGGTGGCCAGGTGCGGGAAGAAGCTGGAACATATGAGGATGTCAAACACTCATCTGCAGGGCAAAATGAAGCTGTGAGTTCTGAGGCTGATGTATTCAATCCAGGAGGCAAACCTCCCACACCACCACTGCACAGATTCCCATCATGGGTAAGAAATGCAAGGGTGACGGTAAGAGAGGGGATGTCCATCGTTTAGTATTGTTCAGTAGCTAGGCTTGAACTCTCCTTTGTTTCAGCTGATTGTTTCCTGGTGATATAAGTCACGTTACCGAACCAGTTAGTCTACTAGTCCCAGATCATGGGGCATGCTAGTTCCAATGAGAATTCTTTTGTTTTGTTTTGTTTTTTTATAAGAAAAGAAAAAAATCCGTGAAAGAGAGTAGTACTCAAAAACATAGTGAGAAATAAAAATGAAAGTCAAGAGGTGCTGCATTATGGTTAAAAGTTCATCCTTAGTTCAACTGAAAACATGTGTCATAAGTGCATGTGAAAGGCCTGGACCAAGTCATCTCAAGGTCAGAAGAAGCTGTGAACGGTAGCATACATATATGGACTAGATCTCAGCATTCCTATCTCTTGGTATTTGTCTTCTATCGGGAAAATACGTAAAACCCACAGGTGAAGTTTGTGTACATGTCCTTCCGTTGCTTGTTTCTTGTGAGAAACCACAGTCTATTCTTATCACCCTCAATTACTTGTTAGTTCGAATGGTTGGGTTGTTTGCTAGCATGTTATCCAACTGATGAACTCTACAGAAATCAGTATAATGTCACAGGAGGCAGTTCAGTTATTTTCAATGTTCGTTTTTAAAGGCATGGACAAACAGGTGGTTTATTGAAGGTGCAAATCAATTACTCAGTGTTAATCTTCGTGTTTTCTAATGTTTTTCTATGAAAAATTAATTTTATCTGTGATCTTTGCACGTATCCTTTGTGATGCAGATTTTAATCCTTTTTCAAATGAATCCTGCTTCATTGAGCATGTTATGGAATTCTTGTGGAGGTGAAGCTGGATAGTGTAATAAAAGGGAATACTGTTTTCAAGATCTCTGTTTTATTTGTTGCAGAAGTCAGAAAGGTGTCATGAGCAATGGACTCATTTGGAAGAAAGGAATTGCACCTTAGATTGTTTGCTATCCCTTTCTCTGATCTAGAGTTCCTGTGTAAGGTTTTACCAGTCCCTTAAGCTGGGCTAACTCACAGGTGGTCATCATCTCCACACACATGCTTTCTGAATGTCCAACTTGAGTTAAGCAAGTAGATTTGATTAGAGAGGTGCTGAGCACTTGACTGCTATTCAGTTGTGTTTCCTCACAAACAATGTTACATGATGCTATGTTTTCTGAAAAGTCAGGTCTTGCACATCTCAAAATAAGTACTCTTAAGATAGTGGATACTTTAAAGAATCTAGGTCTGAGTTTCTCTTCTGGAAAATGGAGATCGCACCCATCCATGTTCCTTCCGGAGATTAATGTTTACAAAGCTTTGCAATACTATCGTCAGGAACACCACATGAAAGCTCATGAGAAAATCTATTATTTTATCTTCAGACTAGAGTCGTATATCTAAGTAGCGCATATTTAAATGTATCAGACAATCAAGGACAAGTAGAAAATTAAATAGCAGATTACTCAGTAAGAAATGTCCATTATGAGCCCTGAATAGGAAGTTTCTGTGGAAAAAACTGTGCGTAATATTTCATTACAGACTGAGTCCTAATGCATACATGTTCAGAAAATACCAGTTCTGTCATATCTTGTGTTGGTGTGCTTAATTTTTACGATCTGCTGGTAATTTCATGTGTATGTTTTATACCTGTTATCTGATAGTGCTTGACTGCTTTTAGTATGTTTTAAGAAGCAGCAAGAGGATTCAGATATCTAGCTTTGATTTTTATCCATTTTAGACTGGTTGATTTCTTGGTCATAACACTGTATTAGTTACAGGTTGAAGTCTCCCCCTCCCTGTGAATTTTTATCATTTGTGAAGCATTTGGAGATCCTTTGAACTGAAAGCCCCATATGTCGTTATCACTGAGGCCCAGGCTTACTCGAATCATTCCAGGAATTGCTTCCCTTTACTTACCAGAGCATGGGATATTGGTGATTCTGTAGACTGTTTATAGGCTGCCCTTACTTAAGGCTTTTTGATTCATTTTAATGCTTTGTTTGTAAAAGAGAAAAGGCAACTTTTCTAAGCTGTGATGCTGTCACTTACTGACACAGATGTCCAGTCTGTGGATATCATCTCTATAGCACCTGTAAGCCAATTCTGTTGTGATTCAGGGAATCACACACAGACAAACTTCCCTGCTGTTGATCATTCACCCAACATCTGGTGGAATGAATCAGTTTTTCTTGAAGGGTCCTTCCTTCCTGTCCAAAGTATTATGAGATTCTGTGACACGAGTGTTATTTTTGCAGGGATGGTGTTTCTGTCTGACCATTGCTGTTAACGGTCTTATTGTTTCAGGAGAGTCGAATCTATGCGGTGGCCAAGTCTGGCATGAGGTTTTCTGAAGTGGCCACAGTGAATGATGCTTCCAGCTGCTGTAAGTTCTAGACCATCCTTAGAGGGGATTTACAGTGGAACTGTGTGACCTGAGCTTCTGGCTGTTCACATTTCTTCCTTTTGTTGCTTGTTTTCAAAGCCAATTTGATCTTGCAGATAGCAATGATAAGGAGGGAAGTGAGGAAGATGTATTTGGACTCAGGGATGATGATTGCTGGGCTGGGTGAGCTCCTACATTCAGTAACATCTTTAAGGGGACTTCTTTATCTCCTTCCTCACTTTTGCTGAAACTATTCTGCCACCTACATGTCTGTGACCTGCTTTTAGTCTTGCTATTCCACCATCACTTTCCCCTTTTTGTGAACTCCAGCAATTTACCAACCTAGGAGTGGAAAATAACCATGAAACAATTCACAGTGAAGGAAGGAACAGATTTTCCACTATTGCTTTCACCTGTTTGGATATGATGGTCTGGAGGGTATGAAACAGGAAGAGGAAAGCTGTTGCTAAATCATTTGGATAACTCTAAGGCTGTCTCGGGTGGCCCGTGTTTACACTGGTAGCCAGGCAAATAGTTTCCTCCTGTTTCAGTTAGCTGGGATTGCTCATGCTTTTTCCCATCAGCATATCAAAATGACTTCAGCCATAGTCCTTCCTGTGAGGTTCACTGAACTGCTGTCATACTATAGGGAGCAGAGAATGAGTACAGTGTCTTACAGGCTGAATGAAGGAAATGTTGCAGCTGTCTCCAGGAGTTGTGGTAATTAATAACACCACCTCTAGCCTTTGAGGCCAAACTGTCCAGAAAGGCAGTCGTCTGTTATCTGAGGCTCCAAGAGGCTACATTGGTTCTTACACAAATGCAGTTATCTCTCCATTAAAACCTGCTTCTTTTCACCAGTTTGTATTATTTACTCTCTTGATCTTTCTCTGAATTTTCCCAGTTTCAAATTTCTCACGTGCAGCTTCTGGGCCATTTACCTGTCTCATCTACAGAAATGTCACAGTGCCAGTCTACACGACGCTGAAGGGGGTAAGGAGTTACTTCACTTCTCCTGTTATGAAAAGAATAGGCCAGGGCTGCCACTGATCTGAGAGGGGATGAGACAATGCTGTGTAGAGAAGGAAAGAAAATTACGATATGCTAGGAAGGACTGGAGACCAAAAGAACGCAGAAGAAGCAACAAATGATAAAAGCATCTGAGAAGGCAGAACATTGCAGCAAGTTTTGGTCCAGGAGGTTGCAGTGTGCACTGTGAGGCTGCGGGAACCTAGACGTGACAGTGGTTGTAGCCTAGAGAATGAAGTGGAAGAGGGGTCTTGACAGCTCAAGGGGGAGCACTAAGCTTGTGGAACAGTAGGAGGGTGTAACCAGGGAAGACCTCCAAAATGGGACTGAACAGCTCTGCCTGGAAGTTCTGGAATTAGAAAGGGAGAATAGGAAATGAGGAGCCCTGGGACAGTAGTGGGCAAGATAGTGTGAAAAGCAAGGGCCTGCTTTGATTGCTCTTTCTCCTTATGAGCACGAGAAAATCCTGCAAAGACTCTTTTACCTCACATGCTGACCACACAGGTCTGTTTTCCAGAAAGCCACACAGATCAGCAACGTGCCTTTCTTAGATGAGTCTTCAGGCTCTGATGATGACTGTAGTTCCCATGCCAGCTTCAGAGCTTCTAATGCTGGATCCGAAAACAGGAAAACTAGCATGCCAGGCAGCCCTCGTGCAGTGAAAAGAGGTAAAGTAGGAGTGTTGCCGCGGAGCAGCAGGAATGTTCTTCCTACAAATGAAGCAAGATATTCTGAACAGTGTCACCACTAATGATGCTAACGAGGACTTCTAGCATGCAGGCAAACAGCTACTCAGTAAAAACCTGTCCTCTTGGTTTTTGTCATTGATAGCTTTCCATCCAGATAATTGCTAAGCTAAGATCATGGGAAAGATTGATCTCCCACATTCATCACACACCTACTAGAGCATCCATACCTTTTTTGTGAATTCTGATCAAAGGCAAGCTAGTACCAACACATTAGGGAAACTGTTGTTCTTTCTATTACTAGCTGAGAATCTTGACCAGTAACCAAAGTTTTCCTGCCTTCAGGAGTCACGAAGTAATTTGCATCTTGGCTAGGACAAGTTATCCTTGAGTGCTGGAAAGGTTAAATTGGATCTCAGAGTATAATATTCATTGGAATTGTCAGTCAATAAAATATAATCTCACTGTATGTAATCTTAACTTGCCTTTTGATGTGATGCATTGGCTGATGTGTCTCTGCAGTGCCACAGACCAGTGGTAGAAGGTTCGAAGAAAGTAAAGCCCCATTGCTGGTGATAGAGCTTTTCCTTTAGTTAGAATGGGAGAGGCTTGAGGTTTTCTAATGGATGTTGCTGGGCTGAAAACATCATGCCTGTGCTTTAGATAGCAAATCTATTATTTTAATCTCTGTTTATTTGGCAGCAGATTTCTTTCCCTGTCAGTGGCCAAACCCGGCCTCTAACTCCTCAGCAAAAGAAAAAAAAAAGAAAAGAAAAAGGCTAGAGCAGGGGGTCAAAAGCTTGATTTGAGGCTCTTAAGTATCTGTGGTTTGGAATACATTTGATTTGTTTCTCTTGAGTGAAGAAGCTTAAATGGTGAACTCAAAAACCTTTCCGCAGTGTGCAGTATCAGGTGCAAATTACACCTATGCTTGCTTCTGTCTACCCATGATTGCCATTCTTCCCTTTATTTTGAACAGGTGTTTCTATATCCTCGCTGAGCTCTGAGGGTGACTATGCCATTCCTCCTGATGCCTACTCTTTGGATGGTGACTATTCAGAGCCAGAGCATAAGCTACAGCGGACATCTTCCTATTCCACTGATGGTGGAATCTGCACTGTAAGTCTTGCTACCTCACAGTTCCAAGGGGTGCAGACAGAGACTGACCTTGAAATAAAAAACGCAGAAGTACAATATATTATTTACTGCAGAGTAATGCTATACTTGACTGCATTGTTGGTCCAGCTGGTTTGTAGCAGAAAGGGGTTGTATTATGTACTGCTCAATAAGCATGAGGAATTCTTCCTGATCACCTGTACAGTTTTCCTGTAGCAACGTTCTCCTTTGATGATGGCCTTACACATTTGTGACAGAACAAAACCTTCCAATGTTTGGAAATCTGGAGGATGGAGGGAGAAAGGATGGAATATTTTGTTCTAGAAAAAGCCCTCAAACACAGGCAGTACTAACTTACATTTCTAAATTGTGTACTCCTGAATGTAAGAGATCAAGCAGACAAGGAGTAGGAGTCTAACCAGTGTTTAGAGCCAGACATCATTTTTATTTGGGAAGTCACTGCTGTGGTAGGGAGAAAAACAATAGTTTTCAGTGTATAAACCAATCAGTGAAACGATCTCTGATATGCCTTCTTTACTAACACATCACTTTGTGGTGTTTGTAGCACACAGGCAGTCTAGGAGCCTCTCTGAGTGCAGTGTTTCTGCCCAACACCCAGCTGGCTGTTAATCTCATTTGGTGGTGTAGAGAGGCCTGAGCTTGGTTTCAGCAACTCATTTGTAGTTGTTTTGAGAGGTGCAAGATAAACCTCCTTGCTTTTTGTCCTCCAGGAACCCATGGAGAAGTCCGGTTACTTGCTGAAAATGGGCAACCAGGTGAAGATGTGGAAGAGACGATGGTTTGTTCTGAGAAACAGGCAAATCATGTACTACAAGTCTCCGGTGAGTTGATGGGATACACTTGTCCCTTTGCTGAGCCATGGAGAGAAGGGTCTTTGTAGAACTGGTTCAGTTTGGAATGAGAGGTTGGAGGCTGATAGCACTGGCAGAGGCTGCATGGGTATTTGTGGGCAAGGTTCCCCAAAAACTTCCTGCCGAAAAGCCGTATGCTTGACCCACAGGTACTGTTACGGCTTCTTTGCTCAGACAGAAAAGCTCTTTGTGGTGGCAGTTTCTGGAAGATGAAAGCTGTTTCACAAGGACAGGGACTTCACATCTACTAGTTAACTTTGTGCAGGTGACTGAAAGTAGAAAGCATGCCATGGCACAGTTTTGGTCAGGTTTAAGATGAAAACAAAGGAAAAATAACTGACAGTGCCAGGAAGGCTTAGATTTGCACTCATAAGTCAGAATGAGGGGCTTCAGGGAAAACTGCAATTTTGAGGGGGAAGAAAGCTAGGTTTTTTTCATTTCCCACCTCACACACTGACATGGAAGTATTACAAAATGGGTAAAATTGAAAATAACCTTTCATATGAAATGTTTTCTCTCACCATGATCAATACAAAAATATTGAGAGAGCATGTTTGTGCAATTAAGCCTTTCCAAGTACTTTTTATTACTTATAACTATTTTAAATAAAGTTACTTTATTTCAAAACTTCCAGTACTATATACTCAAAAATATACATATATGGTAGGACACATTTATTGTTGGTCTTTATTATTCTTCATATTAGCTGGATTACAGAGAATATATTTAGGGAGATTCACTTTCCATACTTTTTTGCTCTGGACACGGCAATTTCCTCCATTTCTACATTATAACATAGTATTTCTGTGGATATGCACTTCTTTGTTTACAAGTCAAAAGTATTAAGAAGATTCATTTTCAGTTTTTTAATTTTTTCTCTTTTTCATCATCTACTGACAAGACAAAAATACACCTTAATGTGCAATGCATCTTTACTTCTGATACGAGGTATAGGTCCAGTTCAAACTTCCCAAGACATAATTTGTGGCCATTACTCTTGTTATATTATCTGACACGATGGAGATTTTGTTTCATCGCTGCAATGAGATCACACTGCTGTCTCGTATTCAACCTGGCAACCTTCTACCTCTGTCCTTTTCAGCTCGTGAATGACTTCCACCTGGACATGCAAATTATGCTGTACTTAAGTGCTCTGAGATCCACATACATTTTCTCCTACTGAAAAAGTTGTTTTGCCTTTCTTTCTCTAGAGTGATGTTATCCGCAAGCCACAAGGGCAGATGGAGCTGAATTCCTCCTGCCAAATTGTCCGAGGTGAAGGGTCCCAAACATTCCAGGTAAATGTTGCCTTTTCATCTCACAGATGACCACGTGCTCAATAGCTAGGTGAGAGAGACCTTATTTCAGAATAAATGGTACTTTGCACCTCAGCTTAGAGGAGCTAACTTTACCTGGCTCCTGTATTTTGGTTTCTGACATGAGCCAAGCAGTTGGTTTTGTAAATAATGGGGAAGGAGCTAAACTGTAACACAAACACTGCTGTTTGATGTTGAAAGAGTTTCTGCTTTTGTTCTTTGATTTATTTATTTATGTGTTTATCAACACTAGCCTTTCTTTATTGTAGTTATGACTGAAAGCTTGAAGCTGTATGAGGAAAAGTGATTCTTGTAACAACTAAAGGCAGTTTGTACTTAGGATCTCCTCTGAGAGTCTCCTCTCGCAAGATCTTCAGCCTGACTTTACATGTCTGAAGGATCTGAAGCAACATATAAAGTGTTGGATTCCCATTAGAATTCAGTTTCCAAACATTAGAAGTTAGTCCATCTACTGGGTTCAGTTTTGAGTCATAAATGTCAAAGGACTTCACTCTAATGGATGTTAGTAAAGTTTCTCTCGCATTCTGAGTGAAAGGCACATGGTCTGGCCCAGGGGTCCCTTCTGCCCTTGTGAAACTGAACTTGCAAAGGCTTAACACTGTTAAATTCATAGTGTCTGTCTTCTCCAAGAATCACAAGCTGTTGAGAGCAGAAGACAATACAAAGTGAAGACACTGAAAACAATTAAGCAGCCACCTTTAAAGTGAAAAATTAACAGCAGCACCAAGTAACAAGACTGGACAAAAGAAAAGACAAAGAAAGCCACAATATCCAACTGAAACAGCAAAGGCAGTTCATGGGAATTTTTCATCTATCTGCGTTTCAGTTCTTTCAGTTCAGCCATGAGGGTAGCAGCCTTTTTCTTACCAAGAATCTCCGCTACCACCAAAAAAAAAAAAAAAAAAAGGCGGGGGGGGGGGGAATGAAACTCAGTAACTGGAGAAAAGATAAAAGATCATAGGTGTGTAGATTACACTTCCTCACTCCTTTTCCTTCAAGCTCATGACAGAAAAAAGAACCTACTTCCTGACAGCAGACTCTCCCAACATCCTGGAGGAATGGATTCACGTCCTACAGAGCATCCTCAGAGTGCGTGTAACCAGTCCTGTTGGTGTTCCTCGTAGTGATGCTAAACCTATTGTGAAAGGTTGGTTAACCAAGGTAAGATACTATTTTCGACTTTATTCAGGTAAGTTCAGTATTGACAAAGTACCAATTTCTTGGTTAGCACAGTAAATGCCTTCAAGAAATTAGTATCTTAATGTTTCATTAAAGAGTGGGGAGATAGAGAAAAGTGGAGGTAGATTTTTGTATTTGAAAGAGAGGAATTTTTATGTAAATGATAAGGAATGGGACAAATGAGGCTATTGGGATATACTGACTTTATCAAATAGTAAATAAAAACAAACATCTAACTTATGAATGTTTTTCTTCAACAGAACTCGCAGCACTTTAGAGTAATAAGACAACCAGTAAGAAATGCTGTTAAATGTCATATTTAACTGATCTGGACTTGGTGCTATAGGAAAATATCAAAGAAATGCCTTGCATTGTTCTACTAGAGCATTTATTTTCATAATCAAAGACTGTAGGCCTATCAGTAGTGGCTGGAAATTCTTAAGCTTTTTATACCACGTCCATAAACCAGTTTTGCATAACAAGTTGCTATGAAATTTTTTTTAAAAAATTTGGCCAGTGTCTGAAAGGTGGCTAAACCTGCATCTGAAGCTTGTCCATCTACAATAGGAAACAGCTCTCTGGACTATATGTTGGCTGGTCTTTTCCTGCTGTGATACACTGAATCCTTTCCATTATCTGAAAAGGTTATTCTGAACACTGTATTTCAGGATACATTAATGATGGGTTGCTGTGAATAAAATAAATATTTCACAAAATCTTAGATGTGTTTTTGAAAGCCTCTATGTCCCATCCAGTTAGGCCGGATGTACCTACTGACTTTTGGAGTTGTGCCCTGTATGTTTTGAGAGGAGCTGGTAGTAACATAGAACAAATAATATACAAAACATTCCAACAGAGATTTGAATGGAGAGTGCAAATCCTAGAAAGTTATTTCAGAAACATTGATGTTAAAATACTTGTGTTTCTTTGTCGTCCTTCTAGGTCAAGCATGGCCATTCTAAGCTGGTTTGGTGTGCACTGATTGGGAAAACATTTTACTACTATCGAAATCATGAGGATAAGGTAATTTCTTTTCCTTTTTTCCTTGCACCCTCCTTTCTCATTTCATATGAATCTTTCACTCCTTTTACCACTTCTCTCTCTCATCCATCAAACTTTTCCTACCCTGTATTTCTCCCCTTCTAATAGCCTTTGCTCCTATGAAAGGAATCAATAACTTATCTCTGAAATTAAAAAAAAAAAATACTAAAATGAAAAAGATTTAGGAAGTGACTGCTCTTTCTCAGATCGCTATGTGTATCTTCTTTCTCACTTTCTCAATTTGGTCTTATGAAGCTTTTAGAGCAGACTGTTTTATCCAACAGCTGATGTATTCTTCATACTGTCATAAAAGTAAGTAGCAACTAGAAGACACTTCTTGAAGCTTGGCCCAGAGCTCTATTATTTTATCTTGGTGATGTTAAAGCCCAGGTTTTGTAGTATTTTCACTCATAGTTGAGATTCATCTCCAGACCTGACAAAGCGAATGTCCTTTTTTTGTCTGAATCTACCTATTTGTCATTTGAAGAGTCATGTTATGACATGTTATGTCAATGACGGTTATGTCATGACAATGACAATCATGTCATTTATTTCTCAATAGCAAGCAGAAAGTCTAATGAGAATAAGAACCCAGTAATTCCAGATACGTAGCAACTAACCATTAGAAAACACAGCCTGCCTTGCAGAACCAATGGTATATACTATAGATTAGAAACTCTGCAGTGTAGGATATACCTTTTAATAGACTTTGTAAATACCAATTGCAACTGATAAGTACAACAGGAGGAGGGAAACAGTAAATTTGTGGGAAAGGCCATATTTTCATTTACTTGTTCTTGTTCTGATCTGTAGTTGCTTTCTCCAGGTAAATAATAAAAATAGTAATGATAACAGCACAAACCTAGGACCACAGTTTGCAAGTACTTTAGCTGATGAAGGAGAAGAAGTTCTCTGGAAATGCAAGATGGTACAAGTACATGAGACCCCTTGGTTAAACATTGAATTATAGTTTATTCCTTACATTTTACAGAATTGCCAACATGCTGAACTAGATTTTCTTTCTTAATGTTCCCTGTGCGTAGTAGGAGATTAGCTATGATTACCTCACTTGCTTCCTTCTCTTAGTGTCCCCTAGGGCATCTGTCTATGCGTGAATCCAAAGTGAAAGAGGTAGACCGTTCCTGTGACTCCGATGAAGATTATGAAGCCACTGGTGGAGGCCTTCTGTCATCCCACTGTACGTTGGTGATTCACCCACAGGACCAGAGTCCCACCTACTTACTCATTCGCACCAAACAAGAGAAGGTATGAAGGCAGTCTTTCCAGAGAGAAGTACACATGAGGCTGGTATCAGCTTGCATTAGCAAGTGGGGCATACAGAAGGAACCTGTCTGCGGAAGACAGGATTTAGTAAAACCCATACTGTTCCCATCTGTATCCCTAGAATACCTGGTTGTACCATCTGACAGTAGCAGCTGGTAGCAGTAATGCCAGTGTGGGCACACCATACGAACAACTCATTGGAAAACTACTGGATGCGGAGGGAGACCCTAGTAAGTGGAAATCAAAAACTCTTTTCTGTGGTAGCAAACATAAGGAAGAGTTATTTCAATCCCTAATTTTAATTCAGCAAAAGGTGAGGAAAGCAGATGTTTCAGCAGAACAGCAGTGTAACATAGTGCCCTTCAATCCTAGTCCCACAGTAACATGTCTGGAGAGAATACAGGCACGTAGTGAAACAGGGCAAATCTGTCATGTCACTATCAAACATCTGAAAATTCTGTAACATTATTTCAGGTTTAAGGTGAAGAACTGGAGCTTTAGTTTTTCCTGCAATTGTTGGTCCAAATTTTCTTTCCTGGGAATCTTGACTGTACACTTGTATGCTCCCTCTCCTAAACACACACACTCACACGTGTTCACATAGGCATCCGTTCTTCTGTCCACAGGTATAACACTCACAAGGTGCACTCATGTTCATCTGTTCCACCTTACTAGGTACTCACCCATTCAGGTCTTTATGTACTGTGTTCTCAAATGATAGTTAATGTATGCATTCATACTGAATACCCTTTCCTGCACACGCACATATTCCCACGCCTATCTGTAAACATTGCTTTGTGTGGAACAGTAATTTGCACTAATAAAGGTCCCCGCAGCATGTGTCTGCCTGGCATAGTTTGTATCTCTTGCTTGAATACCCAGATGAGCAATTTCTCTCTAGAATCCAGCTGATGAGAAGTTCTCACGCAGCAGGGTTGTGGATGGCCGTGCTGCTTTCTGCTGGTGCCTGATGCTGCTGGCAAGCAGCCTCTTGTTTGTGGCAGGCTTTGCCGAAATCAATGAAACATCATCAAAGATGGATGTGGCCTAGTGCAGCACAGCTTTCCGGGATGCTCTGCCATGTCAGTAAGGTTCTTTTTCAGTGTGGAGTCTGTATTTATCTTCCGTTTCTGACATTGAGTGTTTTTGCCTATCTGCGATCTCAGATTCTCCTCTGTGGAAACATCCTGTGTTGTGCTACAGTAAAGATGGGTTGCATACATCCCTCACCACTCTGCCATCAGAGGCTCTGCAAACTGAAGCTCTGAAACTTTTCAAGGTATTTGAAGGGACATTACATGGTTTTCAGTCATTATGCTCAGCTGTTGGGGCCGAATGATTTCTGGTCACAATGTTCACTGTCACCGTTCGTTGGTTTAGATAGGCCTGCTGGCTTAATTACAATAGGAAGTTGGTTTATGAAGTGTCATTAATTCCCTCAGGAATTAACTTTTCCTTGTAGGGAACCTGGAGGTAGAATCAGCATCCCACATGGGGAGTGCACTTCAAAGCTTATCTTTGTTCTCCAATATTTGGATTAAAGGAAAAAAACAATTTACTGACAAACTCTGTTGGGCCTTCCAGCAGTAAAGCCAATGGTAGGGCAACTGCAGATTTGACTTTTGCATTCTACAAAATCAGCACTAAGCCTGGGCAGTCCTAGCAAGGTAAAGTACAGGCCTGGAAGGCAGGAAGCCTTTTCCTCTTGATTCTCTTGCTGACTTGTGAGTTCCTCAGGCTGAGGGAGATTTAGTATATTTTTCCAGTTCACTTCCAGAGGTCGGGATAAGAATTTAGTATTTATTTCACCTTTCAGGGTTGTTTAGAGAAATTAAGCAATTGTCTGTAACATGTTTGGGAAACCTGACCTGGAAAGTACCAGAGAAGTGTCTCTGTGTGAATGGCATTGGATAACTTCCCCCTTTTACAGTCCTGTCAGCTGTTCATCAACGTCCCTGTGGAGGCACCTTCTATTGATTACCACGTGTCACTTGCCCAGACAGCGCTGCAGGTCTGCCTGACGCATACTGAGCTGCAGAATGAAATTTACTGTCAGCTTGTTAAACAGACCAGCTGCCGACAGCCCCAGAACCACTCAGTCATCCAGGTAAGCCCCTCTTTGTCACTTGCATTTTGCAAGTACTTTTTATTTAATTCCATATTTTTAATAATTAGTAATGAGACTGGTTCTCAAAATTCTGCAAATGCTAAAAGTTTGCTAGAGGAAAGAGAACATCAAAGCTGATATGCAGAGAAAAAACATTGAGAATGTAACCATTTACAAAACATATTTTAGTTTGAATTTAACCATTTACTAGTTGCAAATGGTCTACTCTGACTATATTCACAATTAAAATTCATAGCTCATGTTGTGTTGTCTATCTACAGTAGTCACCTGGTATTAATTTTGTCTTCAGTTTTATTTAATCAACAGCACACGAATCTTTGAATATTACAACCAAGCATGAAATTTGATTTTTGCATTATAATTGTTGGGTAAATCGGATTTATGAGTCACAACATGAATGTTGATGCTTATTATATTTCCAGTTCAAATGAGCTACAGAGAAAATAAAATCTGGTTGGAGAAGTATGTGAGTATTTTGAAACAAAATTCCCCAATGTATTCTTTGTTACGATTTGCAGTTATAAAAAAGGAAAAAAAGTATTGATTGATTTAGGTGTTAATTATTCACTTAGCTCTGATTACACTAGTCAAATTTTTCAAAAACAACCATCACTTAGAAAGCCTCTTCTCAGAGTCCAGGTTGAGATACTGAGAACAGCTTGTCTTAACATCATTTGCCTTTAAAGCATCTTGAACTGTCTATCTAAAAATGGTCACTCTCAAAAGCACTAGTCATCGTCCAACATTTTGATTACAGTATTCTGTTAA
The DNA here is from genome assembly GCF_028389875.1 of Rhea pennata. Lineage (NCBI taxonomy): Eukaryota > Metazoa > Chordata > Aves > Rheiformes > Rheidae > Rhea > Rhea pennata. The sequence continues at coordinate 11,836,478 of NC_084667.1, read as the reverse complement.
AGCCAACAGGCAAAAAAATACAGAACAAGAATGATGTCCGGTTTTATGTTCACAGTGCTGGCAGCTCCTGGCTTTATGTGCTCCTCTATTCCTGCCTCAACATCACTTCCTCTGGTACATCAAACAGCACTTGCTGCGGCATGCAGATCCCAGGTAAAGACTAAAACAGGATTTTCTTTTGTTAAGCTCATTGCCTTTCACATCTGCTACAGAAACAGGCAGAAGCAATTTTAGAACTCACACCTGCAGAAATAAGTTGAGGAGGGGGAGAGAAGGTTCTCCACTGTGTCGGTCTGCCCCCCTTCAGTCATTCACACTCATGGTTTCAATGGTGTCACTTAAGCTAGTTTGCAAAACTCAGTGAACCATAGTAGCAAAAAACCTTTACTGTAGGTGTGACTGGAACTACCTGAGGGTTTTTTCTGGCACAACAACTTTCTTTAATTGATAGAATTTAAGTATAGACTGAAGTAGTTGTTTAAAATCATTCTCAGGTGTTTACCTTTTGCTGTCAGATTAGCAGGCCTCCTGAGAGAACAAAAGTGAGGCAAAGAACAACTTAAGTCAGGAAAAACTAACAAACCCTAAATACATTCTGTTTTGTTTCTATTATCTCTTTAGTGTGTGATACCGGGTAGCACTTTCCCCAATAAGAAAATAGCACAGGATCTACTGTAATGGCACTAAGCTGTTCTCTGGTGTGCGTGCTTTGCTATTTATGTGTTTCCATGGTGATCTGCTCTTCAGTATGTCTCACTGTATCCTTGTGGGGGTCATGGCTAAAGAGCTGTCTAGTTGACTGTTGCAACAATATGTGCTGAATGTGAAGGCCAGACATAGCTAAAAGTCTGGTTTCATTTCAAGCAAATATTCAAATACAGGAGCTCCTCAGTGTTCAGGCTCTCCACTATCTAGCAATATTAGGGATATTCTGGCAAGGACTAGGAGACATCTGGTCAGCACTGCATTGCCAGCTCCCAAACTGATCCATACAACTCATTAGAGGAGCTGCTCTGCTACCCCTAAGTAGGGAGGTGCTGGGCCCTGTGACACATCAGTTTCAAGCATTATTATGCCGATAGTCTGCCAGGTTCTTAACCCCAAACTGTATTTATCAACAAATAAACTTCAAGTATAAGCTATAAGGGAATATATTTATACAATCAAACACACAATTACTAGGGCTAGAAACAAATATACAGAAATTAAAGCAAATTATGCTTCTATCCACCTCTAATTTAGATTAGATGTAGAATAGTTGCTAAATGAGATTTAGATTAGTGCCTCCTGCCTAGCTTTAGGAATACTCATGTCTCTTTGGATGGAGCAAATATGGCTGTTTCCTGACTAGTTAGACACAGATTCTTTCTGTCTCATGCAGCTAACAAGGCACTTGAATGTTTACACTGTGTCAAGCTTACAATCTAGGTTTGCACAAAACCATCATCCTAGGTATTGTTTTTCATGAAAGGTCACCTAGAAGAAGTATATACCCAATGTTTTAGGCAAGAAAGAAGAAAAGTGGGGTACAGTTCTCGGTCAGTACAAGCAGGGCTCACCGCCATCTGAGAGGATTTGGGATCAATAGCTTCTCATTGAAGCAAAGTTCTCCCTCTGTGAAAATTGCTCATTGATTGATCACAGTTCAGTCACGTTGTCAGGGAGATGAGCAATTGCTTGCTACTGTGAAAAGCAAGAGCTCCTGACCTGCATGTTGCTTTCAGGGATTTAACTGGAAATTTAATCACCTACTAAGCTCCTGAAGGCATTTTGAATGGAATTGGTCCCCCCTACAAAGTAATAGTACAGTTATAAATCCTTATAAATCCTTGAGTTGCATTCAGTTTCAGAATTTATTCACTATATACATTCTTAAGATTTTTTCCTAAAGGCATAATTGACTGTTCCTGCCCAGCTTTAGAAACACTTGCATCCTTTTGGTCCTGATTAGTGAAGCTATCTCTTCACTAGATAGTAAACAGATCAAATTAGTAACTCTACCTGCACAGTCTTTAACCATCAACAAATCCTTAGCCTACTTAGAATGAAAACGTCTCTGCTGATTTGCAGATAGGGTTCATACATGGAAACATGTAATTTATAGAGCTGTATAAATAGATAAACACACCTTATATAATCCCGTAACAGAGACTTAACGTATTACAGTTTGTTATTAGTTCTTATTAAGACTTTGCATGATAGTAATTCTTCTGGCATGACGGTGAACCACCTAGTCTTGGTTTGATGGATACTGTGACAGCAACAGGGTACTGAAGAGGGTATTCTTATACTGTCTAGTCCAGCTAGGAGCGGGGAATGCTCTTGTTCTTCGCAGCAAGTCCACTGTCTAGCTGAATTTCACAGATTTGTTGTGGCTTGTGTTGAAGCTTTTACAGATTTCATTTCAGCTCATAGTCTGTTGAGATGAACTAGGATTATCTGCATAGAGGTGCATCTCTGCTTGAGCAAAAGCTCAAGGAGCAATGCTTTTTCATGGCATGGAAAGGGAAGAGGACAAGGCGTATCTAAAGCATGTATTTGTGGCTCATCCCTGGCTCTTTGTCTAGGAGTGAAATAGGAAAGTATGCCATCTACTGCCAGAGATCAGTGGACCGCACTGTGCAGGCTGGTGAGCGGGAAGCCAAGCCTTCCCGGATGGAGATTGTGTCCATCCTTCTAAGGAACCCCTACCACCACTCGCTCCCTTTCAGCATCCCTGTGCACTTCATGAACGGAACCTACCAGGTGAGCCACCATGGGTGCGTTTCTTCTGGGCACTAGAGGACTGTGCTGTAATCTGCCTCCCTCCTGCGGGTGACACGATGGTGTTACATGTATCAGACTTTTGGAGACAGACACTGTTTCCCCTCCTTGCTGTTTTTAGCCATATTTTGTAAGAAAACAAAAGAAGTGGCACTCTCTAAGTCTTGTGAAGAAAAGGTACCTGGGGACATGAGAGAGCTGTTGTAAGCATCTCAGTGAGAGAAAGAATGCAGTGTGAAGGGAGACAATACACATCTGTGGTCATGGGGGAAAGCTTCAGCTGGAGATGGCAGTCACTCATGAGACACCAATCTGTAGGAAACAAGACTTCACTAGTTCTGATAATCATCAGTGTTATGTTTTTTGAAAGTTTTGTTCAATTAGCTCCTATTTCATTTCAGGTTGTAGGTTTTGATGGTTCCTCAACAGTTGACGAATTCATCCAGCGGCTGAACCAGGAGACAGGAATGAGGAAGCCATCCCACATGGGATTTTCTCTCTTCACAGATGATCCTTCTGGCAGGGATTTGGAGCACTGTCTGCAGGGCAACATGAAGGTAATTTTTTTTCATCTGTTACATGCAGCATACATCTTGGAAGAGCTGCTGAATGGATGCTAAATTTTTTTAATGCATCAAGATCAAGTGAACTCAGGTGTTGCTATCTGGATTAGTATTCAGAGATGAGATGGTAATTAGCTGAGTCTTAATCTGAGACACTAGTTAAAACATTCTATTTTAGTAAGTGATAAATTGGTAAATTAAAGAAAAAGAAAAGAGGCTTTAACTCATTGGATGACTGCCTTAAGTGAGTGAGTTAGTGGCTGTGAATGACAAACAACAGGTTTTGGTACTAACATGGGGGAGTAATTTGTCATATAGACACTGATGGAGGAATAGTGGCAGTGGCAACTTTGAAGAGATCTTGATATCTGTAAAGAACATAAATGTTCACTTTCACATGGTGTAAAATTTTACACTGGGTAATACAAGGAGAAAATGCCAGTGACTGACTCAGATGTCATGAGGAGGAAACTACCACACAGACTGCCAAATAAAATGCTTTGCTTTTGTGGCCTGATACAGATTGGATGGTATGGAGCTTTGCTGCTAATTGAACTACCATTTGGAGATATGAGATACTGGAGTAAATTGTGGCATTTGAGACAATCGAAGCCATCACTTCCACTGGTTAAACCACTGGCTAAGACAACCTCAGTAGCTTCCTAAGAGAGGATTAGGATGTCTATGTATTTCATGTGGCCTTTTAAGTTCATATTCCCTTTATTGATATGCTATCAAAAGAAAACTGGGGACCTTTTATTAGAACATTTGTGGAAGGACTGGAATAACCTGGAGAAGTGAAATGTAACTGAGGTTAACCCTGTTTTTGCTAAAAACAGATCTGAGGTACAAAGTTGGGTTCTGGGTTCAAATGTTCCCGAAGTTTGGACAGTCAGATCCAGGGAGTTTGGTTTAGCCAGGAATACAGACAGCCGCTCTTTAGAGGATGCACCCACATTAGTGCGTGCGTTTGGCTCAGGAGCAAACCTCCCAGTCATTCCCACTAACCATGCTTAGGTTCACACTGTGGAGCAATCTTAGAGAGCAGGAACTGGATTTCTTTCACAGGAAGCATAAACTAGAAGATGTTATCCAACACACTAGGCTTTTAGGCCATGTGACCAGACTAAAGTTAATCCAAAAGAAAACCCTTCAAAACACATATTGTGCAGCAGAGGGTCTTAGGAACAACTGTTTCACTGTGTAGATCTGCACTTCATGGGCTGCATTACTTGCTAATATAGACATAGCCATAGAGTTGGTACTAGACTGGAATTCACATACAGATTTAGAAGTAGAATTTTCTATTGAAACTCTTTTGTTTTTACATACTGTGTAATAGAAAAAGGAATTGGTTTGTCACTTTTGGCAACATTTATGCTGAGCCATTATATTTCATCTGTGTTCCGCAGCACCTTTTCCCCTGTCTTTCCCCACAAGCCTTGACTATACATTTCACTTCAGCTTGTCTCTCCTCTCTCAGATTGTTATTTATTTATTTGTTTATTTAAGATTTGTGATGTCATTTCTAAATGGGAACAAGCCTTAAAAGAATTGCATCCTGGAAAATATGAAGGTGGTACAAGGATAGTAAAACTGACATATAAGAACAGGTACTGTGCTTTGTTTGTTGATTAATTATTGGTAGACTGCATGTATCTCTGTAGAGGGCCAATAATTTTATAGTGCCAAAACTGTTTCAGCTAATATGCAGTCAGGTCCTACATGAGATGCAATAACTTCTGTATGTGTATGGTACATGTGTGAAAGAAGGTATATGATCTGGAAATAAAAGCTATACAATAAAACATACTTGGCACAATTTCATTGGCCTAGATCCTAAAACATAATTAAATAATGTGTGTTAGATTAGAGGAAGAGATACCTGAGGGGAAAATCACTAGCGAAAAAGAATAAGCTGAAACTTGCAATCAAGTGAAGAATCATGAAGATGAAAAAGATGCAGTAACAATTCTCTAAATGGCAAGACCTATAGAGGAGCCATATAATAGCAGTACTCAGACTGTATAGAGAAAGATAGAAATGCTAATGTTAGATGAAGGGAGATAGTAGAGAAGAAAAGTATGAGACAAAGATCTGCAACAAAAACTGGAACAAGTTCATCATTTATAATAAAGACAGGAATTCTCAATTAAAGATTATGCTATGTATGAGAACAAGGCAACTGTCTTCTGCGTGTGAATTCCATATGATGGGGGAAGCAAAGGCCACCCAAAAACAAAAGCAGCAGCAAAGTTTGTATTGACTCTGTGAAGATTTTTGATCATAATAGTGAAAATAAAGTTATGGGAACTTTGCTAGTTGAAATAACAAGAACAGAAGCAAAAGTGATTACTTTTGACACAGAAGGCAGTATTTATTTTAGCAGTGAAACCTTGCAGTATGTTAGTCTGTTGGACTGGAATGTGCCTAGAGTGGACAGGAAGGATGTTTTGATAAGGTCTTTCCAAGGCTGGGCTGTTCTAACACCAAGGACTCTGAGAAGGCAGGGAAAGGTCACTGTGGTCCTAGTGGCGATGTTAATCTTGAATTGACATAGACCAACTGATCTTTAACCACTGGAATGAAGTATCTTGTGTGCTGTTGTAGAATGTATGGTCATAGATGTAGCTTTAAATTAATGTTTGAATTAGATGGTGTGAGCTGTAAATAGGCATGCATAAGGAATTGTTCTGGGAAGCACTCCCCAAACTGGTATCTTTAATCCTCATTAGTCATCTTGTACTGCTAGGTATTGTACTACTAGGTCACACTCACTACTAGTGAGTGTAAAGCAAATGAAAACCATGAGGAAGCTTTGATTTGCAAGAATGATTCTTTAATTTTAACAATAAAAGCTGCTAATTAGGTCTTTTATTTTCTGCTGAAGCAGAAGACCTTTTTAAATAATGATTTTACTGTAACTGGTCAGAAAAAAACAAGAAGTGCTAACTGGGCTCCTATTGGATCTTAGCTGTATTTGACAATCTTTTGTGACGGAGGGTTGTAATGAATATAAGAATGGCCAGGATGCCATACAGAAGCTTGCAAAACACTTGCCATGTCTCAGAGCAGAGGCAGCTCTATATTCTGTAAAAAGCAGAGAAGTTAAAGCCCATGTCTTAAATATTGTCCGTTTGTGGTGGGGAGGGGGGACATGAAGTTTCTGCGTTTCTTCCCGCTTTGCTGTCTTGAAGTGGCTGGCTTACAGAATTCAAGTGCCTTCCAGAGCTATACAGGATGCTTTGAGCCTCCTTGTCCAAATCTTGTTCATGAAGGAAACAGCTCAGTTTTTGAATCTCTGTCCAGGTCCCTCCTAATGCACAAAGGTCACTCGGGGCGGCAGAGGGGGGAGGGCAGGGAAGAGAACTTCTGTTTTTACCTATCTTGATTAAAATTTCCACCTCTATTCTCAGTTAGTTCACAACAAATTTTTTCTTTTGCAATTCTCTCTTCTTTTTAGACTGTATTTTCGGAGCCAGGCTAAAGGCGAGACAGACCGGGAACGGCTGCTGCTGGCCTTCCAAGTCAGCAGTGAAATAGCCAGTGGAAGGTTTCCTGTTAATAAGGAATTAGCGCTGGAAATGGTGGCTCTGATGGCTCAGGTGAGCATGGCTTTGGGCAGAAATCCTCCCTTTTGTTCTCCAGGGAGTTCAGCTGCATACTGAATATCTCTGACTAAGCAGCTATCTTTTCCATCAAAAGTGGTATTTCTCATGAAACTGAGAGGTCCCGTGACAAACACATTATACCAGCATACAAAGAAGAGAAGACGTGTTGTTAGCACACCTTTTGCTGTAGGAAAATTTGCCATAGGATTGTATCTCCTTTCCTTCTGAAGAAAAAATTTGCACTAAGAGATTTAGCTAGGCTAGAATATCCCAGAATTGCTCCAATTAGTGCCTCAGTGGAGACTGGAAAATAATATCACTGCTGGAAGAGTAAATGATCTTGTAGGATCCTCCATTAGACCTCCAGGCTTGCATTTAGCGTTTTACCACATAAAATACAAGTATAGGTTGTGGGTATGAAAAACGGGATAATCATTTCTTGCTGGCCTGAAACTTATTGCTGCATTTGTTAAAGCAATGTAAACTGAGATTAAGCGGCTGGGAACATTGTCCACGCTCTTTACAATTAGTGCTTTTTTTTCTATTGGCCAATTGAAAACAAAATCCCAAAGCTTGGCTGGCTTAGGTCTTGTTACTGGGCCAGCTTTCTTAGATGAGTAAAGAATTTCTTGGGCAGTCATATCCCCAGTAGTTGCTCTGTTGTATTTTTACTGTAGTAAATACTGCAGATAAAATTCTGTAAATAGACACAAATAGTGTCATTTTGTGTTACTTTAATAAACATGGTAGATATCAGTATGGAAATTAATGGAATGTTTGGTTGCACTGTAACTTCCAAACCTTATAACATCATCTTAGGTGGAATATGGGGATTTGGACCGACCAGTATCTTCAAGTCCTGGGGGAACATCACAATCCAAAATGCAGCATCTTCTCCACCAAGTCTTAGATAAATTCTATCCCAAACGCTATAAGCAAAGCATTACTCCTGAGCAGCTCAGGTACGACTAAATTTGTTCTCTTATACTTTGCACTGAAAACAATGTATTATACTTGCAAATTTCTCTCTACATACTTCAAAAGTTTCAAGGAGCCCTGTGAATAGAATTTTAATGCAGTTTAGAAAAAACACAGGTCTTAGGAGAAGGTTCCTTTGCAGGGAAAGAGCAGTTAACCAATAGAAAATCAGCCAAATCAGCCAACTAACTTTCCTCTAGACCAGAAGCATGTCTTTCATTTTCAAATTACACAATTCGGTTCCAGCAAACTCTAAAAACTCTAACCTGTCTAAACCTAAGATTAATTTTGTTTCTGAATTTTTGTTTTACCCTTCCCTCAAGTCTTAACGAAATCTAGATGCCTGACACTTGCATCAGACTATGAAGACAGCATATATAGGCTGCTACAGGCCGTGCAGTAATTCTGATAAGACATATTTTAGCAGGGCTTTCTGATGTTCTGACTTTGAAATTCTTGCATACTATACACAGACCTGAATTGCTCATGAACAGAATTCAGACACTGCCATGGATCTCGACTGTTTTACCCAGAGAGAAAGGTAATCTTCCAGGTCCCAAGTTATTCAGGGATGCAGTGGTAGAACTGACACAGTTCCCTCTGGGAAGCAAACGGCTTCCATGTGCATGTGGCAGAGTAACTCCCAAGCAAAGTATCCCTAGCAAGCTAAATCAAGAGAGGGTTAATATGTATTGCTGCTCCACATAGGTCACTCTACAGACTTGTTAAGGTGAAGGTGAGAGTGTAACTCAATCTGAAGACAAGCTGTGCAGGATTTTTCTGCAACAGCTGTTAGAATGCAGTTACAGCTGTTTAATGTATACACCATTAAGCAACTGGTATATGACTGGGATTCCTGGGCATTACAGTGTAAGTAATAGTAAAATATTTGTGGATGTATAGAAACTGCTAAAATAACTAAAATAAATGCAGGTTGTACAGCCTTCCTAATTCACAGTGCTACCAGCCCTGTCCATAGTGCTGTGTAGAACAGCCCTTTGGAATTAAAGGTACATTTATGATCTGATATAATTTTACTTACCTTGAAAGTCATTAGTAAGTGGTGCCGTCTTGTGTCTTGGATTCTGAAAGGCAAGTGGCCGACAGGTTGGCGACAAAGTGGATGATGCTGCAGGGATGCTCTCCACCAGAATGTGTTCGAATTTATTTGACGGTGGCCCGGAAATGGCCTCTCTTTGGAACCAAAATATTTGCTGCTAAGGTAACTAGAACACACTTTTTTCCTTTCTTGAGAGTAGACTCTCCCAGCAGAGCTACATCTGTGATTTCTGGTAGTGCAGGTTGAAAATGCTCCTACTTCAGGAAGGGGAAAAACTGAACAATACTGCTCTGGACCAGCTCTGTTTGGTTACCACACTGGTTTAGAAAGAAGAGGAATATGTTGTAGACACTAGGGGCTGCTAATGTTCTGTTATAAACGCTGAAACTTCTTCCTTGGCTGCATCGGTTCATCATAATACAAGATACTACTTCTCCCTACTACACCTTTCCAGAGCTTTTACAGGCAGGTATTTCCTGGTCACCAAGGCTGCAATGATAGCTTTAAAAATACTGATATAGCACTGGGAGGAAAAGGGAAGAGTCGTGCCCTGCAGCTAATGTTAGCTAAAAGGAGAATGTGTTTTTCAGTCCTGTTCTCTGCTTGGCACAGAACTGGCTCTTTTCCCTGCTATATGAGAGAGGCAAGTGCTGCTGCTGTCCTGATGCACAAACAGAAAATTTGAGGCACAGATGGGGTAAGCTGCCAGCCTGTTATAGTTATGGAATAAAGCCTAAGGATAAAAGGGATGTCTTGAGTAAATATACAAGAAGTTTTCAAAAAGTCTTGGCAGCACAGTGATTTCCCCTGAACTTTGTGGCTATCAGCAGTAAAAGCAGAAGAGGTTACTGGTATTTGAGGTCACTGACACTGAAGAATCAGAATACAGAACAGTTTCATCCAGAGTTGAAATAACACTGATATTTCTTATGATTAACATATTTTGTAGCTTTTCAGTAGTTAAACAGCAAAAGCTATGGCATTAGCCACTTAACAGCAGATTGCCAGGAGAGATTCATGTCATTAGCCACAGCAACACAACACATCTTTAATAGATGACTGATGCACAGTTGCCAAAATCTACAAGACAGAAAATTGCACTGATGAGGTGTATGATGCATGGGTACTATCAAAACCGACAGGCTTGACTGCCTGAGTGAAGGGGTAGTACAAGAACTAGAACCAGAACAGAGCAGGATTGCCATTCTGCTGCTTTCTCCCAGCATTACCTTCAGTTTTAATGACACCGATGCAATTTAACTAATCTCAGAAATATTTGTTGCATCTCTGTATAAATCTATTTATTTTTTTGAAGTCATTCTATATTTTGAAAGGTGCCCTCTTCTTAACAATCAAATTAGGCCAAACCAGTGAACCTATAGGTTCTCTCTCATCTCCACTTTATCCTTAAAACCCAAGACTTATATCAGAAGCCTCTTCTCTGTGGCATTCAAGAAATGTCTAAATTAATATATTTATATTTTTATTTCCTCAGCCTGTTTTGCCTTCTTCCTTGGAAGATTGTCCAGTCTGGATAGCTGTGAATGAAGATGGTATCAGCATACTGGATTATAACAGTATGGTGAGAAACGGTGTTTAAGAAAAAGAACGTATCTCCCACAAAAACACATTTCTCTGAGTCCTCTCAAAGTCAGTAGAAGTTTGCCTTTAACTTCAGATGGAGCCAGAAGTTAATCTGTAGAGGTCAGAGATGAAGGAAGTGAGGGCTGTGTTTGAACACTGCATAAACACAGGAAAATTTCAGCTGTGCTGAAAGGCAAGGTTTCATGAGACAGCTAACTTTGATGGGCAGCAAACAAGCTCAGACATCTTGTAGAATGTCAGTGATAGATGGACTTTGTTACCTCCATCAGAGATACAACAGAGTTTGGGCTGCTGCTCTGAAGTAATGAGGCCTTGAGCAAGATGGGAAAATCTTAGAAATGCACTTCTCACTTGAGATTTCTCTGACAGCTGCTAACTATACAGTCAAGCCCTTCACAGCGGCAGGAGTGGCTATTACTGTTGCAGATCTGGTGTTCTTGTAGTAAATAGCAAATACATAATTTTGATGTGGATATTGTATAGAAGTATAACTCTTTCCAACTCTTTGTCTGCAGCACTTGAAGCTCTCTTATTCATACTCTTCTGTGCTGACCTTTGGAGGCTGTCGAGATGACTTCATGATTGTAGTCAGTCAGATGAAAGAAAGGAGTTCTGGAAAACACAGCACTGAAAAACTCCTTTTCACAATGGCAGTTCCAAAGGTAATTACAAACAGTTTCTTTCCATCTAGCAGTATCACAGCTGGGCATTTTGTATAAGCGCTGGCAAATGGTACTTCTGACTGCTGCACTTGTATATTCTTGAATACACATTCAAGAAATCCCTTGTAAGGTGCAACTTTTAACTGAGTAACTTACTCTACCTGTCTGAAAGACAGGCCTTAAGTTTAAAAACTTCATGTGAGACATGGTTGTCTGCAAAAGTTTTGCAGCCAAGTAGTGACTTTCTCCTCAAGGGCACTTTCTCCTCTAACTGACTTACAGTTAGACTACAGTTAATCATTTTCTTTTTTTCCCTAGATTGTTGAAGCAACACTTCTTATTGCCAGCTATATTAACTACCGTTCAACAACCTCGCTCCCATCCGCTATACAACACTCACAAAGCACACCACCTGCTAACAAGCTGTGGGAGACTGAAAGTCAGTGCTTTTTCCCTTCCATGCCCCGAAGCACTAAGGGTCCCACCCTGCTCTGAGGGCTCTTTCCAACTGACTTTGTTTCTTTTTTTGCACTGCTTTGTACTGAATTAGACTGCTGTGATTTTGCTGGTTACCTATCTTGTTTTAATACAGGCTCTAACTCTTTCTCCATAATAATACATGAAGTTCCTTAGTGTGGGTAAAGGCAGTGTCCTTTCTTTTCAAACACTTGATTTTGGAACTCCGCAGGAGTTTCCTTTCCATGCCACACTCCATCCAAAACACCACGGCTCAGCCGACTTCACTGCACAGTGCTCCAGCCACATTACATCCCCTACATCTCTTCTACCTGTTTTTCTTCCATCTCCTCATCTTACTGCTTTTCTTTCAAGCACGTATGTTTTTTTTTGATCCCTCCATTTCACAGCTTTGCACCTGCCTTTAGACCACTGCGCACCCCCTATGTCTGGAACCTCAGTCTAGGTCTGAAACTCACAGTGGCCTCTTCCTCATCACAGCCCCTTTCAGTTATTCTCATTATTTCTAAGAATTTTCTATTTGCATCAATCACTAACTTGCCTGTTCTTTACCTGAATTAAACTGAAAACTCTGCAGGGCTTTTATATATATATATATATATATATATATATATATATATATATAGGCTTATACTTGACTGCAGCAAGCTGAATACATAGTCCTGCAAAAACTAAAAACAGGTGGTAGTGGATATACTGTGGTATGTAGCATGAACTCTGTGCAAGGATGCATCAAGACAATAATGCCTGTGTGAGGAGCTGCATATCACTGGATCACAAACTAGATACATACTGAAAAAGGCAATTACCACAGCGTAAAGATTAACATGGCATAGTTTGATTAGATAGTTTAGGCATAACTTCAAATTTAGACTCTGGTTGTGAACAGCCATCGTATTAACGTTTTCAGCAGTGTATAGATTCACTGCTGGCACTCCCAAAATAAAGACAGTCTTTTTACAGACACCTACAATAATTGTGTATATTTATACAACAGCTCAGCACAACCAAGACTACAATTTTAAATTTCCTTAGAGCTATGACTCCTCCCTCAAATTCAAAGACACAGAAACCTTCCTAGTCCCTGCTGCAGACATGAAAGAAAGGAAGAACAGACTGTCCTGAGAGAAGAGGAACTAAACTGACAAGAAGAAGCCTGGTGTGGGTCAGGGATTGTTTTTATACCTGAAACAGGGAGTTTGAAACAAGAGTTTAGTGGTACTTGTAAATAATTTCAACCTTAATTAACTAAAGGTGGAAAAGTGGCTTTTTTGTATGTTGAGGATTCTGGGCAACTGGGACTGGAACAGTGTCAGATGATGCCCTAGCTCCTGCAGGACCGATGTATTACAGGAGTCGACGCTATTCTGTGTTATGGATGAAGACTAGATCTCTGCTGCAGGGCTGAATGTGTCACATGCCCAGCATCAGACAAGCACTTTCAGAGACTCTTTCTGTTAATCACTGTTATGTTTCGGGATGTGTTTGAAACTGCACGTGATCTCAGACAAAGGAAGGCAAGGCAAGCAAATTTTGTATTTCTTGTCTTTCAGCAACTAGCACAGATCCCCCCCCCCCCCCCCCCCCCGAAAAAAACGAATCAGCTCTGCCATTCTGGCTTCACAGAAGTTGTTCCTTTCAAACTCCTGCTTCCTTCATGCTACCAAAACAAGGAGGAGGTAGTCAGAAAATATATATCCAAGTACTGTCCTTCATCTAAGTAATGTTTTATATATATATAACAGTTTCAAGGGGACTTTGTCTCTCTGAAGGAAGTCTAAAGCATTTTAAACAAATAAAAAGAAAACAGCCGTTCTTTTTGAACATCTACATCTTACCTGGCTTGAGTTTTACTATTTTCATAAGCCTTAAAAAAAATCTAAGTACTTTAGAAAAGGGTAATTATTCTTCCTATGTGGAGCTTCAAAATACTTGTGCATTCATGGGCAACTTTCCCAAATTAAAACAGTGTGAATCCAACCATTAAAAAGAATTCAGCAATAGCAAACTACAGCCATTCAGAAATGAACAAACTAACCATACCAGTGTGTTTACTTCCTAGTACCTGCCACCAACCCTGAAATATCCAATCACTGCTGATCATTCAAAAAGTTTCTGTTTAAGGTTACAGTGGGTGCATAGCCATAAATTAAGAGAGAAGAGCATGGGACAGACACAAGCATTTTGTATAATTCTAAACAATCCCTTGCTAGTTTCTTTATAACATTCCCCCCCCCCAAAAAAAAAACAAAATGATGGTGGGTTATAGAAAACAACATAGATGCCATAAATCAGGAAAAGAATATATAGAGACCTAGTTTGCACATACATTCCACTCGTCATGAATTTAAGGACCATTCCTTCAAGCAATTGCAAAGGGCAGGTGATTTCTGAGCCAAAAAAAAAATCATTTTGAGAAGGCATTGTTTTAGTCTTTTTTTTTCCTGTATACCGTCGAACGACTAAGTATCACAATATCGTGGGCAGTAGTATGTATTTGCTCTCTCATGCACATACATACATTCTCTCTCTTGGTGACCTTAGGACAGCTATGTGATAAATTTGAATAAAGAGAACATTATTCCTCCTCATACAGTCACCTGCAGCAAACAATTCCTCTGGAACCTGTAGGGGTACTTGGCAGTCTGCCTCTTGTAACCCTGCATTCACAGAGCTGCTTCAGAATAAGCTGCCATCTGCGCTGAGGATGCTCACTACAGATAAGTCTCCAGTTGACTGTTTGGAGGCTGTACTTACCTTACAGCACTAACACTAATGTTCTTAGATACTTGTGTCGGGGCCAAACAGGAAGAAGACATGTTGAATGAGCAGGGGCTGTGATGAAGTTTATTATTTTCTGACATAACGGCACTTTAAATTCATGAGCGTGGCATATGAATTCTTTCCACCTCTTTATTTCTTAAAGATATTCACCAATACTTGAGTATTTCAGGGACCAACCTACTTTGATGGATGCACATATACCTCCTGTTTATAGCCTACCTGACTTCAGAAAAGCCTGTGTAGATACCTATTTTGTATGATTGGTAGAGAAAATGTTTATTTTAATCACTGGTTTTGCCAATGACTGGACTGTTTCTAGAGTATAGACTGTGATGACAAACGCCTTTGTTTTCCTAACTGCTGTGTGTATGTAAAAGGCTGCCTGGGTGATAACATGAGATTTCTGTTTCTTTGTTCTTAATAAAATGCAGTTGTCATGAGTAAGTTGCATTTATTCTCAGAGTGAAACAAACTATTATTTTAAAGGCCAAAACAGCCCTGAGGTAAACCGATGTGTACAAAGATGAGGTTTGGTATCCAGGCACATCCCTGGGGCAAACTTGCCCTAGTCCGACTCCTTGTTTCTCTCTGCTGATCTTCCTATTCTCAGCTTTAGCGCATCACTAGGATGACATATGCACCTCCATGAGCACAGGATGGTCAGGCCCTCAAATGCTGGCTAAAACAATCTTCTGGACTTTCTTCTGTGACACAGTAACAACTCCTTCATTCCCACAATGTGCATGCTCAAGACCTCAAAGCATAATCAGTGTTCCCACCACACTCAGGCCCAGGACTCTGCTCTGCTGAGACATAATTTCCTTCTGAAACATTCTCCCCTCTTCTCTGCAAATCTTCCTGCTGTTATGCTTTGTCTAGGTTACTGTCTCCTCAAGACCCCTCACCATTTCTCTGACCCTTGAAGGAACAAAAGCTGCCTGAACCTCACCACTGAGCCATGAGCAACTGCTTACACAACTCTGGTGCACCACATGGTTCTTGAGTCAAAGGACCTCCACAATTATTTACACAGTCACACTCCCAGGGCCTGGGGCTGTTGTTAATGGCCAACTCAACCTCCCTACCCCCAACACCCATCCTCCCCAGATCTGCCTGAACTTGCAGACAAACACAGTTGGCATCAGAGTGCAGCTTCACTAATTTCAGAGAGACCCTTCAACCTACATTAGAGCAGAACAGGCCCCCAACTCTATCACTAAAAGCATTTGTGAGAAATTAAAGAAGAAGAAATTATGTAACCTAGACAAGATCTCACAAAAACAAGTGGCACATCCCAAAGCTTCTGCCTTTTGGACAACTAGAATACACTTCTTCCTGTGACATGAAATAACCCGTGTCTTTAAAACTTCATGACACAATCAAAAATCACCTTATCTCTACAGTATTGCGTGATGATACACAAACTGTTTCATTCTAGATTATGTTAGACAGCTGTAATAGGGCATTGTATGCAAATTAAATATAACCTTCAGGCTCCTGCCAGCTTGCTGGTTTAGCTCTTGTTCTGAAGGCATTTTGAATTGCCTCAGTTGTATTACTACAATGTCACAGAAAAAGAGGAGAGGAAAATGCTACTTGAAGTTATCATAACTTTTAGATTATCAGTAAGGAAGATTTTTTCCAACATTAAGTTACTCTCTAGAACATAAATCAATATAGCTTTATTCATATAGTCATTTTCACCATCTTCAACAACATATTCCAACGTATTCCCAGGCCCATTGATATGGCCCTTTTTACGAATAGTAGACATTTTAGCAAATGCAATTGAATGCTACAGTATGTTTTAATTTTCTATTGTTTTCTTTCTGAAATCCCCCTGTGAATCAGAGGAAGTTACCGTCCTAGTCCATCCATCAGGTTTCGTCTTCTAGAGTGGTGTACCATTTTTTCAAAGAAAAGGTTAAGAAGAAATTCATAAAAAGTGCACATTTTTGGCAGTCTGGCCAAGGTTACATTGTGTGGTTATCACAATTTTCAGATCCTTAAAAGAATACACATTCAATGCTTTTTTTTTTTTTTTTTTTTTTTTTGATCTCTCCTTGTCATATTTCCCCTCAATTCTTTCCTGGAGAGGCCTGGAGAAACCTTTTCTGTCCAATTCTTTAAAAAGTTCTACTCACTTGTCTTCACGGCAATCGATTTCATGACAGCCCCCTAGCAAGGGTCAGTTGTGTTCCTGAGCTGACATTTTCTGTAACAGCTCTGTGAGTGTGGCCTTCAGCCTTAACACCTTTCTACTGCTGTACCACATTCTACTCATCTAATTAAAAAAAATGCGGTCAGTTTTGCTTGCTTTTCTATATATGTCTCCAAATCCTGCTGCAAGTTTTCTGTCTTGTATTATTTTATTCCACATGACTGTGGAACTGTCTTCCTCTGCTCCAGGATTTCTTGACAACTTTTGTACACTTCTATCAAGCAGTCCAGACGTGGCTTGGAGCTCTAGAATTGAAATCAAGCAACAGAGAATCAGGCTCTGCACCAGTTGTAAAAGAGCTGGAAAGCTTTAACTTCCCACCCAGTGAGATTTGTCAGGCAGACAAAGCTGTCAAAAGAATGCACGTAGAAGGAATGCAAGAGCAAGTTATCTGTACTTGATTAGCTTTATTATCTCACCTTAAGTCAGAGAATAGATTTTTCTTTTACACATTCACTGAGAAGTAGTCCAACAAACTCCAGGAGATGTTTGATGTAGCCTGGAGGTGAAGGCAAAGCCACTGCACAAGCTATACCTGCTCTGTGATGAAAAATGCTAGTCCGTAAAGCTTTTGGGTCAGACCACACAGCACCATTCTGCAGTTAGCCTGAGTCACTCACCAAATGAGAAATCCTTCCCTTTCTCTACTCACAGTGCACAGTAAGATCTTGGAAAAAAAAAAACTCACATCTTCCAACCACTTAACCTATGATTAAATTATATTACCTCTATTTACCTACAAAACAGCAGATTTCCATACATGAATGCACCATCCTAACAGACTTCCACCCTCAAAAATCTACCTTTAGAACAAGGATTTTAGGTTCCTGGCCCTAGCCTCTGCTAGTACTGTCAACAAGAGGAAAACAAAAGATTAACTGAAAGATTATTAATTCATTTCACACAAACAGGTAACAGTGGTCAAAGTATAATGACTTTCCATCATTTCTGACCTGGACCAGATTAAAGTCAGCAAAGAGGTGAAAGTTTCCCCACCCCACATCTGACCTCTTCAGTCACTCAGTCCCTACGGTCCCATGACTTTTGAGCTCCCAAAACAAAATTGCCGTATAAAGTCCATCAAATGCCTTTCCTTGCAAATGTTGCTTAAGAGAACAATAGGTCAATTCAGTGCAGAAGCACAGAAGTGTTCCTGGGCTCAGTGACATGGTAAATGGTATTTTTGAAGACTAACATAACTTAGAGGAACAAAGACCCAATGAATGAGTTCCAACAGAGTTACTAATTACTGCTCCCTCAAAACTAAGTTACATACCAACTTGCACTTTAAAAGTAAGAATTACTGGCAGGTAATGAATTTAAAACTGACGTAGCTCTTTCTGTACCTCCTTTGCTGGTAGAGTCAAATCTACCAAAATCAAGGTATTTCCATGAAGGAAGTAACATTGTTCAGAGCTGAGCTAGAAGAATCCATAAAAATGCTAGGCAGCCCCTTTGAAGCTGCAAAGGAGCATGTATAATTAAAAACAGGTTCCTGAGTGCAGCTCTCTGGTTGTAGTCTTCCAACAAAACTGTTTTTCTCCCTTAATTACGTGTGAAATACTTCATTTATATTACTGTTAGTAAATGCCTTTGGGATTGTGGGACTGAGTCAGCAGCAAGTATCAATGGATCAGTGAATTTGTACCTGAAAGTGTTTAGTTGAGGACTAACTGTATCTGGTCATAAACTGGATGCAGACTTCAAGCTAATATTCATCATCAGCAAGTGAATTTAGAAGGACAGAGAAGGCTGTGAAAATGGTATCAGCAATCTAAGATGTGAAGTACCACCGCTTGCTTACCACCACTCAATGATCAAGCTCAGGCAGAAAGAAATCCCATCCCAAAGACTGGGATTATGAACAGTCAGAACAGGTTAGCAGAAGACAAGAAGGGGAAAGAGGGTAACAAAGCAAACACGTTATTATGCCTTAAGCAAATTGTTCATAGCTTATAGTGTGATCTTTGTCAATGGTGAGAAAGAGGAACTCACTCTAACGCCAAGGAGTTTTTTATGAGAACTTTTGGCTCACAGACCTGGGACAAAAATCAAATACAGCACAGTGCTGTAGTTCTGGTGGTAGCACAGAACGTGAAATTATAAACAGAAAGCTCTATGAGTTCTCATTATCCTAAGTGAGCCAAAGACTTAGTTCATGCAAGCTTTTGATTGGGTTCAAATTGACACAGCTCCCTATTCTTTGAATGCAGGACAGATGAGAAAGCATCCTCAGCACTTAGTTCTGTGAGAGCTGTAGTCTGTGATGCCATAACTTCTGATCCCTCCTGCTGCAAAGCACTGTATGAGCCAACCTGAAGGCTCAGCCAGGGGGAAAAAACAGTTGTAACTGGGCTACTTGTAACACAACAAAAATACATCAAGACATCTGGTACACACACAAACTGAAAATTTGGATTTCTCCACAATTCAGTCAGACTCACCTGAAAGAGTGGCACAACCTCAGACACTCCTTGAGGATCCTGAGGGTCCTGGAGAAGGATGCACAGATAATAGATAACTTTTTGCTACAAGACAAACAGACAAAATCAGCAAAATTTGAGAATGCTGTCAGAGTGCGTGGAATTACTGTAGGAAGAGGATCTGTTTTAATGCATTGGCCTGAAGGAAGTGTTTGACACTATCTAAAGATAAACTAGCAGAAACAACAGTGTTTTAATAGGGTAAATAGGGTAGATGATACTTTTGCTACAAAATTATGCATAAAGAAGCTTGAAATCAGTTTCTTCCTCTCCCATTTCCTGTTTGTGTTCAGCCTTGAAGATATGAGAAACATTTTGTCCTGTGAACTCTTCCTTCTCAGTAGGAAGGGTGGCAGTGTGATTTTCAGAAAAAGTGATCCCTTCTCCAAAAGCATCCTTCTTGCAAAAAATCTATTTGAATCACTGCAGTGCAAGATATTACAAAACATAAGAACAAATACATATAGATAGATAGATACACAGGAAAGAACCCAGGATATAAACATTACTGCTAACGATGCTTTTCTCTTATGTTCTTTTGAGAATACAGTTCTTTTGAGACGTTCATTCCCTTTTGCTAGTTCCCTGTTGTGCCATGATGCACTCATTGAAGTGCTCACGGAAGACTGTGGGGAATGAATAAGAATAAGAATTTGTTTTCATCTACAATGACATTAATTATACTAGTGACTGCATCTGTGAACTCAGTTCTTTATCACTGTGTTTGAACAATTTGCAGGAGACCTCTAGATCGCTTCTGGCATCTATCGCATGTCACAGAAAGTTGATCAGTATATGGATTTTATGGAAGATGTGCATATCTGAAAGTGACTTTTTCTTTTAACAAGCTTTATTGATGTATAGCACACAAAACCTGAGGCAATATATACTGCATCAAAAGGCAAATATCTTAACAGTTTTAAGAGCTGCATAAACTGAAGATGTAGAAGTCCATTTACATACCACAGTCATACTGGTAAGAGAGTTAGGGAAACACTCCCTGGATGTGAAATATCAGCCAGAGGAAAAATTTCAGAATAGTAACCACATCCAATAAGGATCTAACAAGAAAAAGTGGCTGTGAAAATACATCTTCCATTCTGCAAGTTCAGTACACTTCTCTTCCTTATCTAGCTGTGGTATGCAATATATTGCTAAGAAAGCAAAACAGTTCTCAAGATAGAGCCTATTCTAAAATTCACTTTCAGCTGAAGAAATTTGCTATCAGAAAGAGACCAATTAATTTTATCTGCAATCAAAATGTGTTAATGTACAAGATGGGCCTTTACCTCACAGATTGGTTGATGCCTGAAATTAACTTTAGAGAGGTTTTTTTAGTAAAATACATTTCTTCCAAATAAGGCTACGAGAATATGACTCCAGGCTCTGAAGGATTAGCTCTGGTGGATTTATGGATGCCATTGTAAAATGTTATCTCTCTCAGCTATCTGCTTCAGCCTTTCTGCTGGAAGTTACTGAGCCTCCTTCCCCCAGCAGAAACAGCTGAATACAATGTATATGCCATGTCCCAATCACCCCAGGCCACAGTCAAATATATAAATTTATACTGTACCTTTTCACTCTTCACCCAGCAAGAAAATAATTTTATTTGTCTATTTTTAACCTGAAAAGGACACAAATATGCTGTCTGCTTTCCCATAGAAGCATAGCAAAAAAACTCCAGAGACTGAAAAAAAATAATCTCTTTCGTTGTCATCTATCTTCTTATCATTTCTGGAATAGTCATGGAGGTTGGCATCAGAATTTATAAGAATAGCGTAACAGGAAGAACTAAAGACCACTAGCTCAGTGCATTATCTAAGGGATGGATTTGACTTTTTGAAGATATTTTCTTTGTTCAAGTTTTCCTTTAAAGGTAAGAAAACAGATGGTAGAATAAAGAGAAATCTGGAACAAAGCACCTGAGGTCAGCAAAGCTATGGATGGATGTTGCTATGTTTAATTGCCCTGGTAAACCATTCTCATGAAAATATACTAGATGCAAGTGTGCCTACAGATACACATGAAGAAAGACTGTATACAGTTACCATGTGGATGGCTTCATTGATAACCACATCCTTCACTTGACTCATCTCAATGAAGGTTGTGCTCTCCTTCCCTGAAGCATAGGATGAAGTCACCTGAATGCCGAGTGAGCCGATGATTAACAGAGATTCCTGGTCAATTTTCACAAAGTGCAGATACACAATCAGGCCAAACAGTGTGATGAATATAGCAGCAGAAAGCACCATACTATTCTGTAACACAAGCCAAGCAAAGACAGAGCTCCAGTCTTACATTTGATTGAACACTGCTTTATACAAAGTAATATTGCAGAGTAAACCGCAATATTAAGTCTACAGTTAATGGCACTTTTAATTAGGTGCAGTCCCCTATGCATGCAGGGCGTTCACTGGGCTGGCTGATATATGGTAATGAGGTTCAAATTACCAAACACAAGTCTCTGCAGCATGATCTGAAAGAATTGGGAGCTGAAACTGAAATGAGCAACAGAACTTCATCCACTTCTAAATCAGTGTGAGAAACTCAATCCAGAACAGGGAGGAACATCAGAGAAGACAGCAGGTCATATAAATATCTGTAGAGGAAAGGTCAATCTAACAGAGAAGTTTTGTTAAATGTTTACTAGAGTTCAAGGTGAGTCTCAAGAGTGGAAGGAAGATCTTTTAGCAAAAGCACTAGACTAGGAGATTTAAGTTTTCTTATAAACTGTAAGTCTAAACTTGTTCAAACTTAATTTCTCTTGCTTTTCTCCTGCATTTTGCCTGAAAACAAACGGTCTTTTGCGTGCTCCAACTTGAGATTGCTCGCTGTTACGTAAAATAATACACAACTCATGAAACTATAGGCAACAGTAAGTCAGCAACTGTAACTTGAAGACCTGGTAATACATTCCCAATGTTCTCAACCTACAGCCTGAGGCTTGTTTTAGAGAGCCAGAGGCCACACACTCGTGAATCAAAGTTCCTAAAGGACACTTCCTAAAGGACCAGAGCTGCATGGCACTCCCATTCAACCAGTGACAGTATCACTATATGAGGTAAAGAAACCATGCCTGCCTTCAAAAAGAAAGGCTACTGGACTCCTCCCAAAGTTTGTCATCACTGTGAAATCAGTGGAGAATTACAGCACTGAAATCCACAAAGAGGCTGAAGACATTCAGATCTGGTTTCCTGGCAGAAAGGGAGGATTGTAGTCAAGTAACATACAGGCTGCATGCACACACTTAAAATCAAGCGGGAAGATGGTTGGCGGTAACTGGGGACTGGGATATATGCTTTTGTAAAGAAAAAAAACTGGACCACAACTCCCCTTCCAACCAAAGGACGGTGAGCCACCTTTTCACATCAGAAACGTTGCCAACTCGCGTCTCTCAGTCCCTGTCTCCACTTTTTGGAAAGACTACTGAGAAGCTGGAGTGTGACAGCCACAGCGATCAGCCTTTTCAGTCAAGCCAAACCCCTGGCTTTAATCTCAGGGTAACAGGATGGGTCCAGGTCTGGAAGATGGTCCTTCTCTGTGAGCATGGATCAAAGATCAGATATCCAAGCCAATACTTCTAGATTTTTCAGCTGCTTTTGAAACCCGTGCTGCCTGAGGTCTTGTTCCCTCCGCTACGCCATACGAGCGAGCAGATGACACCTGCAGCGCAGCGCTCTCTGCGCCTCGCACAAAAATCCCGGGTGGGCTTTCCGAGGAAGCGCCCACCGTCTTCAAGGGACCCTTCACAGCAGCAGCTCGCCCCTCCGAGCAAGCTCAGCGGGCCGCGCCAGGCACCGCTCACCGCCGCTCCGCGAACCCGCCGCGCCCGGAAGGCCCAGGCCAGCCGGGGCCGCGCGGCGCCGCCACCGCCCTCTCCCCGGCAGCTCGTCCCGCCCCGCCCCGCCGCCGCGGCAGGGGGCGCCTAGCGCCCGCTCCGACCCGCTGCGCCGCGCTCCCGCCCCCCGCTCCCAGGCCCCGGCGCGGCGGGCGCGGGGCCGCGGCGGCCGTACCTCGCTGAGCGCGAAGAGCCCGTAGGCCGCCAGCCACACCGCGGAGGTGACGGCGCTGAGCGAGCGGAGCTGCAGGCGGGGGCCGCGCACCGCCAGCTCCCGGCAGGAGGCGCTGTGCTGGCGGCGCCGCAGCGCGATGGGCGCCCCCGACACCGCCCGGTACCGCCGCTCCTCCATGCCGCCCGGAACAACCGCCATGAGGCCTAGAGCGTCCCGGCTGGCGCTCGTCTCGACGGTGCGGCTCCCCTCACTTCCGGGTGTTCGCTCTCCGCGGGCGGGGCGGGGCGGGGCGGGGCGGGGCTGCCGCCGCGCGCGTGCGGTGAGGACGCAGGCGGCGCGCGCGCCGGCGAGGCGGCGGGAGGTGCGCGGCGGCGCCCTGCCGGCGCTGGAGGGGCGGCGGCGTGGCTCGGCCGGCTTTAGTCTTGGTCAACAACCGCTGCGATTCGCAAATGTGGTAGTTCAGTGCTTGCTCCCTCTGGGGTCTTGACCGCAAGCAGGGTTGCGCAGCGCCTCGCGCATGCCTCTTAGAACGATGAAGAGGGACGCTCTTACCGTTCATCTGCCAGTTTCTAGCATATAAAAAACTCTGCCCCTTCTTGTGTGCGCCATTCTTAACTACAGACTGTTAATTGAGAGAAAGCAATCTTGTATTTTTGCAAGATTTAAAGCAGTGTTTTCTGGTTCTTTGCCATCTAAGAGCATGATGTTATCAAAAACTGTAAAAATTGGAGACATGGCTTTGTATTCAAATAATGGTTCTTTTGTGTTTCTTTTCGTATTTTTTAGTTATTACTTAATATAACTTCCCTGGCACTGACATAAAACTACTCCATTTGCTCTTCTTGTTTCCCGTTCCAGTCCATGAGTGTATCAGCTAGCTTTAATTGCAGATACCATCTCTCTGTGGGCAATTTATTTCATTTATGGTATCATCCAAGCTCTTGAGTGGTTACTGTATATAAACCTATTAGCTTGTTCTTGTAAGGATAGTAAAGTAATCTGTCAAGGAAAAAGGAACAAAGAGGGCTTGAAGCATCGCTACCGTGATCTTTGTTTAGGCTAGGCAAGTCGATGAACACTGGCACTAGGGAAAGACTTGCGCAGTATGTCCTACTGTAACACAAGAACTGGGATGAGGCGTGGGCTGTAGCTCTGAAGAGTAAGAGCAAAGTAGCTTGGAGAGAACAAAAACTGGCAGATGAAAAAACTGCAGAAACGGGAGGAATGTGGGAGCTGAAAATAGAGTTAGTAAAGCTTTATAGGTAGGATGAAAGTAAAACAAATTGCAGCCAGTTACAGATTTTTTAAAAAAGAGAAGTGTTTGTATTGATGGGTGAGGAAGGCTGAAGTGAATAAACAGGAGCTTTGGTATGAGAGCCCAGGAAATGGGGACAGAGAGAAGAAGAAGAAGAAGAAGAAGAAAAAAGGAAGTAGGGAGTGGAGGAGTAAAAAGCAATGTGGATGGAAAAGGACAGTGACAGGAGGAAGAGGAGGTGGGTTCTACTGGGAGAGCAGTGTTGGCCAGGAACACATTAGCAAGAAATGCAAAGCTACTGGGTCCGAGAGAAGGGAGGAGAGGACTTGGAGATTTTAAAGGAAGAGGAAAAAGCAAAAATATGAGTATAGATTTTGTTTTCATGTTATTGATAAGTCCTGGTTTAACCCTGGGTTTGCTTCTTGTCATCTCTGTTCTCAGCTCGTTAACATTGCCAGCCTTTCTTTCAAACATGTATTTGCACATTTGGGAGCAAGAATTGTGTTACCTTGCTACAGAAGAGTAAGGTGGGGTGAATTACTTGCTTTTCAGTATTTATTGAATTTGTTATATATAAGATATATTGCAAATGGGAAGAGTCTGAGAGCTTTCAGAATTTGCGAATTGTCTCAAAGCAAGACACTAGGAGTGATTATTTGAAGTGGGTGAAGAGGTGACTTTTTTAATGCTTTATCAAGGTTGTCAGAGCGGGAGCATAGCCCCCGTGGCGATGCTTCTTCAGTAAAACCTGGAAGGAGCGTTACTGTGAGACGGCACTCAGCGGGCGCTCACCGGCTGCAAGTGGCCAGCCAGGGAGCCGCGTTAGGGAACACGGGTGAGGCGATGTTCGGATGTCGCTGCGTCGCACCGTCATGCTCCTCCGCGATGGCCCGCCAGCACGGGTTACAGGAACGGCTCGGCGGTGTCACACCACGGCCCAGCTCGCCAGGACCCGGTCGCTCGCAGCGGCCCCTCACGGCTGTTCGGGGACAAGGGTGAGGTAAGGGATATCGCCCCAAAGCCTCTCCCCGCTTTGGGTGCCCCGCGGCTGGTGTACGCTGCGCCGCTGCCCTTTGCCGAAAGCCCGGCTGATGCTCCCCGCCTGCCCTCCCAGCAGGGGAAGGAGAACGGGCGCGGCGCTCGCCCTGGGTTGCGCCGCGGAGGAGGCCGCGAAGGGCTGCGACGCCTGCGGGAGGGCGCAGAGCGCGGGGCGCCCCGGCTGCCCGCACCGTTAACGGCAGCTGGCGACGGCCGCCAGTGGAAAAACCCCGGCGAGGGGAAGCGCGCGCGGCTGGGGGAGGCCGCGGCGGCGGCGGGGGCGGGCGCGCGCCGCCGCGCAGCCGTTGGCCGCCCCGCGCAGCCGTTGGGGCCGCGTGCGCCGTGGGGGCGGGACACACCTCCGGGCGCGCGCGCTGCCGTTGGCCCGGCGGCCCGGGGGTGTGCGAGGGGGAGGGGCGGGGCGGCACCGCCTCCCTCCCCCCCCGCCGCCGCCGCCCCCGCCGCGGCTCCGGCGCCGCGCTGGAGCTCGTGAAAAGGAGCGGCGCGGCGGCGGCGGCCGGCATCGCCCGGCGGCTCCGCGGCTCCTGCGCCATGTCCCTGCGCAGCAGCTTCGCCCGGCTCCTCCGCAAGCAGGCGGACGCGGCGCTCCAGCTCCCGAAGCCGGCGCACTCCGTGGCGCTGGTGGGAGCCCCCTTCTCCCGCGGGCAGGTGGGCTCCGCGGCGGAGGGAGGGAGGGAGAGGCGGCGGCGGCGGCGGCCCTCGCCCCGCGGGGCTCGGCGCTGCCCGCGGCGGTGACCCTCTTTCTCCCCCTTCCCCTTTCTTTGTCTCGCAGAAGCGGCGAGGCGTGGATCACGGCCCCGCTGCTCTCCGCGCCGCGGGGCTCGTGGAGCGGCTGGCCGGGCTCGGTGAGGCGCGGCGCGGGGGTGGGGGAGGGTGGGTTTGGGGGGGCTCCGTTCCCCCTCCCCCCGGGCCGGGCTTCCCTTTCGCAGCTCGTCTCGGCGGAGCGTGACTCGGCCGCGCGCTCGCCCCGCGCCGCGAGCCGCGGCCGCCGCGCTCTGCGGTCCGCCCGGGACCGCGAAGCCCCGCGCGTCCCGTCCCCGCACTGCGGCGCCGCAGAGCGCGGCGCGGGGAGCGGGACACGGCCGCGCTGGCGGGCTCCGCGGGCTGCGCGCCTCCCGCCCCCGGGAGCCGGCGTGTGCTCTGTGCTGGCGTATCGGGGGCTTTGCTGCCTGCCCTTCCCGCGCCGGCTGAAGACAAGCCTGAAGAACGGGATGCCGTTCAAAACATGCTGTGTGCTGAGCGTACCCGCTCCAGTATTACCCTGAATTTCTCAAATCCTGTGCTCTGTTTTTCCATGTTTGTTACTCCAGTAAGTAGGAGCTATTTAACTTCTTAAAATATTCACATACTTTCAAATCCAGACCTTTCTGGAGAAAACATCAGGCTGGTGTATGAGGCTTTTGTCTGAAACTTTGCTTTGAGAGAGCACTTGGAAATAACACTGTCTGAATGGAAAGACTGTGATCTTTTAACTGTTACCATTACTGTTATTTAAGCAAATCGGTGGGCTTGGTTGTGTTTCAGTTTCTTACATTTTTTTCCCTTCAATTTTCAGCTTGTAGAAGCAATAGATGTCTGACAATTATTAAGACCAGAACATGAGAGATACAAACTTGTAAAGCTGAATTCTTGCTTGGAGCATCTTTAACTTACAAAGCTTTACCTAGAACTGTGTAATGGGAATCAGCTGCAGAGGGGTACTACAGGAAGAGAACCTGTGTTATCTGCTCTGTGTGTGATTAGTGTGGATGGAATTTAGGGGCATGTGGAGGAAAGATAATTGTTCATAACCCCTAGCAAATTTATGCTGAATTTTAATACCACTTTAAAACAGAAGGTATTGTTCTGGAAAGCCCTATAGGCTTATCCTGCATGTCTCCTTATGGTTCACCAGCTGAAAGGGGCCAATTTGCAACCACTCTAATGGAAACTTGGGGAAGGTGGGAAAAGAGGATACAAGCCTCCTCTGGATTCTAGTAACAAATGGTTGTGAGGATAGAAATGAAGCAAGGTAAGCTCAAAAACAAGTGGAGGGTGAAAATCCTTTAATTATTTAGTTGCTTATGGCTTGTTTGTTAATTCATCAGTAAGGTACATGGAGATTTTTACAGTTTTATAAGGACAGCAAGAAAATGTTTAGAATTTCTTTCTCCTGCAGGTTTGTTTCCCATTACATTCTTCTACTTAGGCAGAGTTTTTTATAAGTCTGAGTTGGTGTAAGTTCATCTTAAGTCTCTGCAGCTCTCTTATGAAGAGGTTCAGATGGCACATGAATTGTAACAGTTTCTGATGTGAGAACCAATCTTGAAATAATGTCTTCAGCACACACGGAAGAACTCTTTATTCTGCGAAGATGGTTGGGTAGTAGATTGAGGAGGGAACTACCATGTAGTCTTTTGTTGTGCACATCTGTTGTTAATGGAAACACAACCAACAATTGTTCTTGCTTAGGGGCTGTTTATTTTCCTTTCCAGCAGGATTGCTATCCCTAGCAAGATAGCTTTGCCTCTAATGTGGTAGTAATTCCATTGCCTGGTGTCCTGTGGTGCACTGGATTTGCAGTAGAAATTCAGCTGCTTTCTTCTTTGTTTTCATCTTTCTAATGCTATGAGTTTTATTTCTCTTGCACTGAAGATGGAAATACAGCAACAGTACTGTTCTACTTATTATTGTTATTTGAATCTTATATTTATCTCTTATGCTAAAATTAATTTTTGCACTGTTTGGCCTTGTCATTACAAGCTTGTATCTGGGCACAAGGCCAGCCACGAAGGTGGTGCTTTCCTGCAGAAGACTGAGGGTGGATTCTGTCTGTGTACTATAAGAAACACTAGCTTCTTTTCCCATCTATACTTCCTTACAAACTGAAAATATGTATTAACAGTAACTCTTATGGAAAAAATTGCACTTAGCTGTTTCAAGCAGAAGAAATTTCTGGTGATTAGAATCCACTGTTTGCCTGACATCATATTTTTTTTTCCATTATAGTTTCAAATTTGGTTTGACTTGTATAAAAATGAAGATGCTCTAAAGGCCAAACTACAGTGTTTCAGATGCTGAGATGAATGCATTGCATTCCCATTTTCTGGTTTTGGCCATAAGCACATGTACTGTTTCTCTGAGTATTAAGAAACCACATGGCTTTTGTATGTTCATATGCCTAATTTAATGACTTAAGATGCTAGTTACTACCTACATTAAAGAGAATAGTAGACCTCTAGTTTCTTCTTTTTTGCACCATCTTGCATCTTACTTTCACTGACTTGTATCTTTAGGAGGGAGTTTTCTGTTCCTTTCACATCTTTATGGCTGTTCTTTGTAGTCCTACTGCAGGGTCCTGGGCTGCTACTCCTTTCCCCCTTTCTGGTTATTCTCCTAAGAGAAATTAAACTGTTAATATTTTAAAGGGACTCCTCCATCCTGACAAAGAAGTAAGAATGTTGTATAAAAACAGATTCATAGCTCCCTGGCTGGGGGAGAACAGGATACAAAGCTTTGCAGGGCTGCATATTGTCCTGACAGAAAGGAGAAAAGGAGGAATAGATGCAGTATGTGGAGGCATTTGGACTTCAGTGGGTAGGAAGGACTGGGAAGATAGGTGGAAGATGAACTTTGCATAATCTATAGATTTGAGGTATGTAGTTCTGTAAAGTAGGAATTTCTTGGGCCTCTCCAGTTTGTTGTGGATTAAGCAGCGAATTTGATCAAACTTAAAACCATAATGTTTTCTAGTCCCCTTAGCTGAAGGAGAAAAGCAGCATTCTCAGATCTATAATAGGTAGCTGTTGTGTTAATTAATACAATGCTTCTAGTAACTTAGAGCACCTCTGCTGTCTCTAATATGAAAACAATTCTAGTATAAAGTTGCTGCCCAAGTTTCATTCTTGTTTTTTGGCTATTGATTTTTTTTTTTAAGTGTTCATTTAGAGCTGGATGTGCTGGGTTCCTGAGTTTGGCCAGGTTTGGGGGTCAGATTGCTCTAGAACAGATTAACAAAGTTTGGATCTAAATTGCACCTTTGACTGGTTTGATAAGCTAGTGGCCTGCAGAGATATGTGGCCTACAGACCTAAGCAGAAGTAGACTTGTCAAGGAGAATGTCTGTCTGGTATGACTTGATATGGCCATAGTCTTAGAATTTACCAGAAAAATACCAACAGTGAAAGTATGTGGAGCTGAGACATTCCTCACAGTAGGTCAGCTCTGACTTTCTTCCTTTTCCTATACTGACTGAAAACACTGTCTGCTTGTTTTTTAATTCAGAATTAAACATTTGGAGATCAGCTAATTTGATGGGATTTTTTTTCCCCACTTGTCCAGTACATATTCTGTGTTGCACAATTTGCAGTGAAATTGGCTTTAAAATAAACTTATTTAAGTGTAAAGCACAGAAGGTACTCCACTTGTAACTGCTCATTATAACAGTTTAGTGACTTTTTTCTTTCCTTTTTGGATGAATTTAAACTGATCAGGGAATCTGAACTTGTTATTTCTTCCTGACCTTTCCGTCAGAAAAGATGAGATTCAAGGAAGAACAAAGCTTTTGGGGGGTTTTGTATTTCTTTTGTTTTTACTGGTGATAATATTCATTCTTGTCTGTATTAAAATCAATTTTAATACATGACTCTATATTTGCTGATAGCACAAAATTCAGCCATCTCTGAATTGGAATAAGTTTGTGTCACGCGCTGTTTTCTTTCCTTCTGTAAGTGATGTTGAAGAGAGGAGTTAGGGGGAAGAGCATAGAGGGGAAACTTAGAAAACAAACTCAGTTGTTGAACTGCTTTACAGTGCTTGGCATCTTCATCATTTTCTTGTTCAAAACTTTTGCTCTGTATTATTGTAGACTCATAAGCCCAAGATACCTATGGCAGGTATGTGCTAATGTGAATGTAACAGAAAGGATAGAAGGTACAAGTTTCAGTTGTAAAACTATATTGTGAAAAGCTGGAATATAGGTACTTGAGTCAAATATCAAAAATTCAGATTTGTCATTTTGATGTGAAGAAATGAGTTTCTTTCAGTGAATAAGAGGAAGGGAAAGAACTTCAGGAAGCTCTGATTATATTGTGATTACCCTTCTTCCCAAGTATTACCTGCCTGGGAAAACTAATGCAGCAACTATTTGCTTGTGTAATGTTAAAGCATGAGGTGCTTGTTGTTGAAGAGAACTATTCTAGTATGACTTGGTATGTCCATAAGTTTCTACTTATATTTTTGCTGTCAGAAACATGCTGTTTTGGGGTTAAGCTTATTTAAAGGGAATTGGAACTGTAAATGAAGACCATGTGTGCTGGAGCTCCTCAGGAGAGGGGCAGAGGGCAACGGCTGCCCCATCATCTCCTGCCCTGATGCAAGCCTCAGGGCAAATGTTTCCCAACACCTGAAACTGACGTTTTTGGAGACCTCTTGAGGTCAAGCACACTGGATTTCATAACAGAGTTATCAAGGAAAATGAGGTGGCTGCTTGATTTGGGGTCAGAAAAATATTTCTTGGCTAAGTGCATGCAAAGGCAACCTTGAGAATACAGACTTGGGATAGCAATTGGATTTTTTTAGTTTTTTTTTTTTTGTATGAGTAGAAGGCTTTCGAATATGGTAACAGGAATGTTATTTTGAACCAATCTTTTCACAGTGCTAAAAAGCAAGATGGAACTGCTGAGATGTGAAATTTTGAATCTAGCAGACACCTGTTAAACCATTAATCTACACCAAGAAGGAGTTTTTTAATGGGTATATATTTGATGAGACTTTGTGTAATAACTCAAAGCAAGAAGGTTATGATTAAACTAGACTGCTGAAATCTGTCTCGCCTAGTTTCATATCCATACAGAATAGAATGTGCTCTTGTTTGTGTAGCTGTTTTCACCTTTTTTTGTCTCTATTTTCTTCCCCTCTCCTAGTAGATCTGGTGAATTAACTATTTTAAAATAGGCCTCAGTATGCACTGGTCATAATGAATGATTCATTTGTTTCCTGCTGTGCAACCTTTTGCTAGTCTCTCTGAGAAAGGATTAAAAAGCAAAGCCAGCACCAGCCTGTAAGCTTATTTGTGTGAGCCCTCTGAAAAGGGGGATGGTAGCAGCATGTAGCCCTCTGTCTTGCTCACAGAAAGGAGAATGTTAAGTTTGTCTGTCAGGATTGCTCATTGCTTCCTGAAAAGCCTTTCTGTATCTCCAGTGATTCACCAAGCAGGCTGTAATCTGAGAAAACAATTCAACTGAATAAGCAGCAGTGATGTTTTCATGTGAGTAGTTTTATATAATACATAGTGTGAAATGAGCTACAGCTACAGTAATAGTGATATTTCCAAATTCCTTGTGAAGTAGTTCAGCAGGATTTAGAAAGACTTAATTTTTTCCCTTAATTTTTTTTTTACCTCTAGGTCACAAATGTCCAGTATAAACAAGCCGTTTCAGGAGATCACTTTTCTGTTCCACATGCTTTTGTTTCAACTCCTGTCTGCTCCTTAGACTTGTAACCATATTCTAGCAGCATGCCACTGGGCAGTGTTGGCAGACTGTCTAAATCTTGAAAGCTGAATCTCCTATCAAATTGCTGCTTCTGGCTCTGGTACAAAATCCTAATAGAGTAGGATTGGTAAGATTTCCCTGCTGCTTTCCAGATGTGTGGTGTTTTTTTTTTTTGTTTTTTGTTTTTTTTTTTTTTTTGTTAAATGCCCCCAGAGTTGCTTCTACAGAGATTTTTCTCTAAACCTGCCTAAGGAAATCACTCACTGAGTCATAGCGACAACCCACTGTGGAAGCTGAGTAAATGAACTCTATTTCTACTCAGAAGATAGGAAGTGAGTATCACCGCTGTCATACAGCTTACTAAAGGGCATCTTATATCCCAGTGGGAAGTATCATTGAGCCTGAGTGCTACATTAATAACATTTGAAAAAGTGTACAGGAAACTTTCTTTTCTTAAATTGGTTCTTATTTTGTATTTGTACTCAAAGTACAAATTAGGCTCCTAATTATTAAAATCTGTTTTCTTTTAATGGTTGCAGATTACATTGTGGTTGTCTGGGTTGCTATCCATCCCCATCCAGTCCAAGTGACTGCTGTAGATCCCTTGGTGTGTTGGTTGAATGCTTACATGACCTTTCCCTATCTGTCTACTCAAAACAAGTTTGCCAAGTTGGTAATGTTTCATATTAAAAACAAAGCATAAATCCAAAAGAATTTGAGCC
The DNA here is from genome assembly GCF_028389875.1 of Rhea pennata. Taxonomy (NCBI): domain Eukaryota; kingdom Metazoa; phylum Chordata; class Aves; order Rheiformes; family Rheidae; genus Rhea; species Rhea pennata. The sequence goes on along the minus strand of NC_084667.1, from coordinate 11,803,750 downwards.
TGAAAATATTTCAGCTTGGTTGAATGGCTGAATGGCTGAAGTTTACTTTTTTCCTGTTTTCCCCTCTCTTTAAACAAATGTAATTTGATAGTGCTTTTTTACCATAAAATGAACATGGAGGTGAAATGAGTATTGTGTTTTCCTGAATTCTGTAAAACTATCCAGTCTACTCAATGTTATTTTCCTGTGTGGCTTTTACAGAGTACAGTTGATATTGAAAAATCCTTGTTGGGCAATTCTAAAGAGCTGGAGAGGCTGAGAAAAGAAATGATTTCCCTTCTGTGCCATTGCTACTGCTGGCTAGATCACGAATGTGATGAATTTGATGGTTGCCACCCAGCTTTCTGGTGAATTCCCTTGTTCTGCCCAGCCTGGCAGAACAAGTGTCTCGTCACTGAGGGAGGTACCCTGCTGTTCCTAACTAGTCTTGACCTGAAAAGTAGTATATGAGGAATTTGGCTTTTTTATTTATCCACATGATCTTGCAGTTTTGAGAACTTCAATCTATTGTGTGTAAAAAAAAGGTCCGTATGTTCTTTAACTCTGTGCTAACTTGAAGAGCTGTTTGTTTAGAGCTATTAGCATCTTAAACTACAAAGGATCCCAAGAAACAAAGATAATCAGCTACCCCAAACATAACCACTTATTTTAAATCTTTGCTCTGGACGCCGGTTTGTTACGGACAGACTACAGAATACCCATCCATCTAGCAATTTTTACATTTCTAAGTTAGGCAGCAAAATGTACCTGAGGAAAAGATTTAGTTTTAGAATTTCCTTAAAGCAGAAAACTACATGCAAGGAGGCAGATTACATGGATGAATCTGAAACATTTTGAAATAATACCTGAGACTCTCTAAAGAGAAGCTAAGAAATAACTAAACTCCTGTGAATTTGAAATAAATTCTCACTTCACTGTCTGAAACAAACATGTATGTCTTAGTGCTTACATTGCTTTATCTGATCACTCCTAATAAATATGTGTATACATGCACCCTTTATTTAGGACCCATGGTTTATCTATGTACTGTGAATATTTTTGTGCTACCTACGCACTAAGCTTTTCTTTTGCCCTGGGGTCATTTAACTCTAGGCATATTAAAAATATATGTATTTCTAAGGTTTTAGGATTGGATTAGTGCTTGCTTCTGTGACTGCTTTTATCTTAATCAGATAACTGTGGCAAAGGTTGCTGAAAACATCCAAGTTATCCAGAGAAACCTGAGCCATCCTCTGCAACCTCATAAAAACAGTTGGCCTAAATAAGAGGGCAGCACAAAACTCACAAAAGAAGCTGCTACAAAGGTTAGGTACTCTAGCTGAACAACAGAAACCACTTTTGAAGGTGGTTACAAAAGCTGAAGGCATCTACTGACTTTAATAGAGGCTTTTTATAAAAGTAACTACAGAGAGGCATCGTAACCTAGGAGATGCAGCAGTACTATTTGTCCAAAAGGTGGACAGGATCCCAGAATTCTGGATTCCAAGTGCGTCCATCTCTGACATATGTCCACTCTATGAACCTCATAGTGATCATAAGAAATGCACCTTTTGGGGGATCTGCATTAATTCTATTCCCTTTACAGTTGGGGATTAGAAGGGGGACAGGGTAAAGGAAAAAATCTTGAACATGAGCAATACTCTTCCATGCTCACGTTTCTTAGACTCTTCCATGTGTGGCCTGCTTTTAGGATAGCCTGAAGAATTTTAAAAGAATGAGTTGCCTGGTACCCAGCTGCCATCAGTTAAATACATTCTGTAATTTTCTTTAAAGCACTGTGAAAGATGGGGTGATTGGCTCTGTTTTACACTGATCTAAAGATGGATCTTCATAATTTCCTTTAATTCTTTTTCATCCCAGAATGGGCAAAATATTGTGATGTATTGTATAACATTTTTGTATGTTCTGTAAGGGGGAATAAAATGTAAGTGGCAGTCCTTGCCTCCACTGCAGGGTCTTATGTACTGTCCTATCATGTCTAAGTCACTTGAACACACCTGCCCAACTGCAGATTTGCTCCCCACAGATGCCAGAGGTATTAGATCAAAAGAATGTGGAAAATTTTATTAGCCTGTGGAGCTTCCTCCAAAGCTCTTGATACCTATTGACTGGCTCAGTGCCTGACTGTGGTGAAGTCTTATATTTCAATACTTGTTTTCAAGCCATGCACACTTTATTTCATTACACCTTTAAATAATGATTGAAAAAAAGAGTAGCAGTATGTAGCGCATAAGTAGCAGTCTTCCAAGCAGATACAAATAAAAAAAATCAGAGACCTTTGCCATTCACTAAATGTATCTCAGACTCGCAACTCCTTTTGAAGCTACACAGCAGAATGAAGTGAGGAAAAATGTAGTACTTGGCTCTAGATATCAGATAATGTACTTGGCTCTAACCAAAATGGGCTCAAAATTCCAGAGCTGTTGTCCTGCTGATTAGGTATTGCTGAAGGGAGAAGCATGCCACTGTATGCCTGTGGTGTCTTTTGAAAATGTGAAGTGGTAGGTCCTGGTCCAGCTTTCTGCTTTAACTCTCTGCAGATGATTTTTTTTTTTTTTTTTTTTTTTTTTTTTTTTTGCGGAGTAGCTGACATCGCATTTATTTAATCCTTTGTCAAGTAGCTGTGCTCAGCTACCCTTTCCTGTCCTAGTAAATGGCCTGACATATGTCCACATATGCCTCTGCTGTAACATATATGCTTGCCTATTTCCCAGGGCCTAGTTTTCACAAGCGACTCAAACCTTTTCCTTATGTTCATCAGTCAAAATTTCTTTGAATTAAAAATAGTGCTGAGAAAAATGTGAGCTTATTTCCGACAAGCAAATTCCTAGAGCCTGTTTCCTAGGCATTAGACTAAGGACTTAACAGAAATTAAGCAGGAATCACAGTCCCAGATGGAATACTTTCTTTTGTTGATTTGCTTTGCCTTAATTTTTCAAAATTCCCTGTTATACATAAAATGACTAAATACAAAACGTCAACCTTTAGCCTGGATGCTTTCAACTGAGAATAGACTGTGGTGCTTCTGAGGAACGGATTGAACAGACACTGTTGGTATTCAGGGCAGTCTTGATTTGTTAAGCCACTACTGGTTACTACAGGTGTAGCTGTAAATGTCTTTGGGCCTCTACCATCCTTGTCTGTGCCTGAAGTACTGGCAGCAGCAGGCCTACCTGAAGCTGAGAGGCTCTAGCCTGTAAAATGCTGTCAGCAATTTTGCTATCTGGAAGACTATTATGAGTGCACAGTGCCAAACAGCAGAACTCCTTACTAAGGATAAGCCCTACAACATGTGTGGAAGAGAACTGAACTTCAAATGTAGCCAACTAATAAACTGTTCCTCTCCCCTGGCCCCAGTTTTTTAAGGCAGGGCTGGGGAAGTTCCCTACCTGTAAGTGGTTCTTCTTCCAGATAAGTAGATACAAGTACAATTTAGGAAGGCTGAGTCTTAGACCCAGAAAGTTGTCATGTTTCAACAGCCAACTAATCTGTAACTGGCAACAAGATCTCAAAGTGAGTTGGAATCAATGCAGCAGAACTAAGATATCTTCCAGAGCATCTTGCACTGGGAAAATGGATAAGTTATTGTACAAGACAACTAGTGTATCTTTCATGGAGTAGCTTGGAAGTACTGTAAGACAAGCTACTCGACAACTGCAGTGGTAATTTGACACACTGTACCTGGGTTCTGGTGGGATTTGAAAATGAAAAATAACTGTTAGAATTCTGGTAATTTGATTAAACGTGGTCCTGGGCATGTTTGGCAACTGCATGCAACATTTAAGGCCATATACTTTTTGACTAATTGGAAAGGAAGATAGCAATATAAACCATACTTTTTTCCAGTGCAAAAAATGCCAATAAATAATAAAAACTGTTTTTTCCAGGTGACTTTTAGTGATTGGCTTATCTCATTGCTAAATTAAAGTGAGAACATTATCCTAAGCTCTCTAATTTTTAAAGTTGAGAGATGGTTGTTTGCAAAGGCATGCAAATGTCAAATGAATCAGTTTCCCTCCTGTTTTTGCCCCTCATGCTTGTCCCACAGATTTTTTGAGGGGAATATAGTTTGAATGATTCTTTGGGCATTTGTTTAGTAACTTTGTTTTATCCCTTTGCTGCTTTGTTTCCAGGATGCCAAGTATATGACTTTGGAGACTTGAATTTCACTCAAGTTCCCAATGATGAACTGTACAACAACCTTGTTTTATACCCACGATCAGTGGGTTTAGCTAGCCAGGTGGTGGCTGATGCTGTGAGCAGAGCTGTAGCTGCTGGACACAGCTGTGTGACTATAGGAGGTGATCACAGGTGAGCTGAACTAGAAACAACTGGTGCTGCACGCTGACACTTAAAGGGGAGTATTGCTTGCTTAAATCAAAACAGGAAGATACTGAGAATAACTTTGGATTGTTCCTGGCAGTACTGTGAGGTAATAGCATTTTGTATTTATTGCTGGGGTGGAATACAGAAGATGACTACAAAAACGCAACATTCAGAGATAGTACTACTTAATTTCAGACTCTTGTCATCTGCAGACATAGAAATAAATGAGGCTTTCCTCTTTGGGGACTGTTGTGTGATCAGATCCCTTTGGGGACTGTTGCAGTTTCTTTACTGCTAAATATTTAATACTTTTTCTGTTTTTTGCAACTTAACTCTTGCAATGACAACTTTTAGGATAAGTTTGTAATGTCTGCCAAAGGCTGTTCCTTAAGAGACCTTATAATGCATAATTCTGCTTTGCTTTTCTTTTTCACTAACCTTTGGCCTGAGAACAGGATGAAGAAGGTGAGGCATGTAAGAATACATGAGGGAGGGGGTAACATGAGTAGAGTCAGAAGCAGGTGAATAGTGCCATTGATGAGTGAGTAAATTAGATTTTCTGAGAAATGATTTGGAACTAGAAAAGGTGAGAATTAAGAGAGTGGGAAGGTTGACAATGCAGAGAGAGAAGAGCTCTTTCCTATCTGTCCTCTACAGTTATTTGTATTGTCCTCGAATCACGATGCTGGAGGTGCTTGCTATGCAGTTTATATGAGGTACCCTCTATGATCATTTTCACCGATGTCTGATGTGTTTTAAATGTGACAATGCTGATAACTGTAGTCGAACGGACTCCCTATTGTCCCCAGATTGTTCGGAATATGAAGTCTTTTGCATAGTTGACTGAAGACTTTCCTACTGTACTTCCAGCTTGGCACTTGGTTCTGTCAGTGGCCATGCACAGCAGTGCCCACACCTTGGTGTGATCTGGGTAGATGCGCATGCTGATATCAACACCCCTCTCACAACTCAGTCTGGAAACCTCCATGGACAACCAGTTTCATTTCTCTTGAGAGAACTCCAAGATAAAGTAAGTATCTTGCTGTACAATTAGCCTACATTGAAATCCTCAGGATGCTTTACTTCCTTTCTGGTGTAAGGTACCTTCTTATCTGCTGCAAAAGCAGACCTACTTTTTATCAAAGTACCAGTAATAATATGTATTACTTGTGTGTGTACACTCATACACATATACACACAAACATACACACTGTATGTGCCTATATGTGTGTGTAAGTGTACATACTCACAGAAACAAGAAAAAGCTTTTCTTGCTAGCATTCTCCTGTGTTGTACAGGAGTCAAGGGGTCAACAAAAGCTATGTGCAGCAGCTGCCCAATGAGCATAGTTAATGTACTGTAGCTGTGCAATGACAGCAGTTCTACTAAGTGAGCCAAAAAGGGAACCTCCCCCCAGCTGAGCCTGTGAGAGCAGTGCAGAGCTCACCTCCAGAGGCAGCTAGTTCCTGCATGCCTCTTCTGCTTAGTTTGGCACTATATGTTTTGACAACCTTGGGGCACAACAGAGGTTGGTCTTATGTCATCTCACTTGACTGGCTACTCTAGTGTTGATCTTCCTGCCAAATATTACAGATCAGAACTGCTATACCTGCTTACAGGGACTCTGCCTTTGATAGGAGTCAAATAATCAAAAAGTGCTTAGCAGGGCACGGGATATGTGTAGCCAGTTTCTGCTACTGTCATGATGGTAAATAATAGGTAGGTCTAAGGCCTATATTATTTCCCTTTAGAATTTTTTGCTGTTAGATAAATTGTGGGGGGATCATGTTGATGGGAGTATGGCTTTTTCAAGTAAGATCAACAGTATCTAATGTCCTCATAGCTATAGAGGATGCTATTGCATTAGTACCCATCTGTCATAGCAAGACTGGTGTCATTGCATAAATCTCTTCTGGTTCTCCTGAAAATTCATGGGGTGAATTTCTGAATATTGTTTGGTACTTTTAAATAGCTTCTGCTTTCAAATAGTTCTTGTATGGTCTCTGAAAACATGCTAGTATTCCCCAAGTAACGCAAAATGAAACACAAAAGCGTCTCCAGGATGCAAGCAAGTTAATAGAAAAGGCTATGGTATTTCTAGTTCATTTCCCATGAGTTAAGTTAAAGGGGGTGATTCATATTTGGTCACTGAGTCCACTTCTGTAGAGAGGGGATCATGGTGGGGGTAGGGGAAACAGTTTGGAGGAGAATGGAAAAAGCCAAAAAGCCAAGTTCTTCGATGGCTGGGGAAGGAAGAGTAAGATGCTGCTTTCCTCTTCAGTAGGACACAGGTATTTAATCTGTATTTAAGTTGTTGATTTCTGGTCTGCCAGCAGCAGCAGTGAAGAAAAAGATCAGGGCTAACCCTAGAGGGGGGCTAGTCCAGTACTGTGCTGGGTTATGAAACATCAGATGTAGCTTTCACAAAGCCCATGCAGAAACATCTGACACAAGCTCCTCACTCTTATTTGCAGCTGTGCAAACAGGCTTGCACACAGTTAATTTTTCTTACTATATTGTACTACTATTTATAAGGAGAAAAACATCTGTCCTGCTGCTGCAAGGAAAGTTCTAACAAGAGTATAAATTTCAACAGCTGCTCATCAGCTATAGACTCAGGCTTCAGCAAGAGCCGTCCGTTCCCAGCTTGCTGTCGGTTGCTGCTTGTTCATCCAGGAATGCCTGGTGCTCCTACCAGCAAGGTGGCACTTCAGATTTTTTTAAAAAAGGACTTCGGTTTTCTAATTAAATATTTTCTATGAAAACAATAAAATTATGAACACAATCCTTTGAATGGCATTTCTCAGAGCGTTAGTGTCAAGGCTCCAAAAACCATTTACAATGTAAATTCATAAACTACTATTAATAACTTACCATGAAAACGCTTCCAGATTTTTGAGCCTCTTTCTCTGAGGCCTGTTTGGTTTTACTGTCAACACCTTTTCTACTGCAACAAAATGAGAATGGAGCCTACCAAAGGACGTGGTACGGCATTCCATCCTCTCAAAGAGGAAACGGCATAGCTAAAAATGGCAGTACCAAATCTGCTAATTCATTGTTTGATATTAGACAGAATGTGCTCAGCTCACAAGTGAAGTGACAGGTTTTGCAGGCAGAGCTCTGTTTTTGACTGCATTATTTTTTCTTAGTGTGCCTCCAGTCTGTTTAAATCTCATCTGATTTCATGACTGCACAAAAATTTCAGGTCATTGCTTGAGTCCATTTAATTATTATAGATGCTTATTTAATCATAACGCAAGTAAACACAGCTCTGGATGTTTTATGCCTTTTAAAACAAACAAAAATATGTTGTAAATAGAATATAATTAATAACTAAGAAGTGTAAGTGGGAAGGAAAGCCTTAGCCTTGCTATTTGACAGTTTTGGCTCTAGAAGTATTCAGATTGGGAGGGGAGGGAGAAGAGGAGAAACCTGTGTTAAATTAAAACATTAATATAGGATTAGAGATCTGAGCAGGCTAGACATCCACAAATCAGTGGGCCTGGATGGGATGCACCCACAGGTACCGAGGGAGCTGGTGGATGTTGTTGTGAGGCTGCTCTCCATCATCTTTGAAAAGTCATGGAGAACTGGAGAGTTGCCTGAGGACTGGAAGAAAGCCAGTGTCACTCCAGTCTTCAAGAAGGGCAAGAAGGAGGACCCAGGCAACTATAGGCCAGTCAGCCTCACCTCCATCCCTGGAAAGGTGATGGAACAGTTCATTCTGGATGTCATCTCCAGACGTATGGAGGAAAAGAAGGTGATCAGGAGTAGCCAGCATGGATTCACCAAGGGGAAATCCTGCTTAACCAATCTGATAGCCTTCTCTGATGGCATGACTGGCTGGGGAGATGAGGGCAGAGCAGTGGGCATATTGTGTACCTTGACTTCAGCAAGGCTTTTGACACTCTCTCCTATAACATCCTCCTAGAGAAGCTCTGGAAGTGTGGGTTAGATGAGTGGACAGTGAGGAGGATTGAGAATTGGCTGAAAGGCAGAGCTCAGAGGGTCGTCATCAGTGGCGTGGAGTCCAGTTGGAGGCCTGTGGCTAGTGGCGTCTCCCAGGGCTCAGTACTGGGTCCCATCCTGTTCAACTTCATCAATGACCTGGCTGAGGGGATGGAGTGCCTCCTCAGCAAGTTTGCTGATGATACCAAGCTGGGAGGAGTGGCTGAGACACCAGAGGGCTGTGCTGCCATTCAGAGAGACCTGGACAGGCTGGAGAGCTGGGTGGAGAGGAACCTCATGAGGTTCAACCAGGGCAAGTGCAGAGTCCTGCACCTAGGGAGAATAACCCCAGGCACCAGTACAAACTGGGGGCTGACCTTCTGCAGAGCAGCTTTGCAGAGAAGGACCTGGGAGTGCTGGTGGACAAGTTGACCATGAGCCAGCAATGTGCCCTCGTGGCCAAGAAGGCTGATGGTCTCCGGGGGTGCATTAGGTAGAGTGTTGCCAGCAGGTCAAGGGAGGTGATCCTGCCCCTCTACTCAGCGCTGGGGAGGCCTCATCTCGAGGCCTCATCTGTGTCCAGTTCTGGGCTCCCCAGTACAAGAGAGACATGGAGCTACTGGAGAGAGTCCAGCGTAGGGCTACAAAGATGATCAGAGGGCAGGAGCACCTGCCCTATGAGGAACGGCTGTGAGAGCTGGGCCTCTTCAGCCTGGGGAAGAGAAGACTGAGGGGGGATCTGATCAATGTGGACAAGTACCTGAAGGGAGGGTGTCAAGGGGATGGGGCCAAAGTCTTTTCAGTTGTTCCGTGTGACAGGACAAGAGGCAATGGGCAGAAACTGAAGCACAGGAAGTTCTGCCTGACCGTGAGGGGGAATTTCTTCCCTGTGAGAGTGACGGAGCACTGGACCAGATTGCCCAGAGAGGTTGTGGAGTTTCCTTCTGTGGAGATCTTCAAGGCCCGCCTGGATGCAACCCTGCCTAACATGCTGTAGGTGACCCTGCTGAGCAGGGAGGTTGGACTAGATGATCTCCAGAGGTCCCTTCCAACCTTACTGATTCTATGATTGTAGCTGTTCCCTGGAAACTGCTGTTCATGGATTCTTTGCCATGCCGAGTCCTAGCACTGGCTTCCTGCTACTTCTGTGGACAGGGCAGAGTAGGAAAGCACTTTCTTTTGCTCCCTTAGCTACTGAGTCTTGCAGGAATCAGAGGCCAGGGTAGGAAGGCCCTGGCCAACTGGATGATGTGGGGCTTTTTCATTATTTGAAAGGATGTCATCTCATGTGGGAGCAAAACGAAATGTGTCTGTCACAGAACCTTAGTTTCATGAGCACTCTTTCTGCCAAGAGTGCTGACTTAAATCAGTATAATCAGTAGTCCTGAGAGAAAGGGTAGCATAGGAATCATTCTTTATTTTTTTTTATTTTTATTTTATTTTTTTTTTTTGCCCCCAAGTATTTTAATATCTTAAGAATCTAAGATAGTTTAGAAACAGGGTTAGCAAAAATCTGGATAGCTTTCCAGTCTCTGTGTAGCTCAAAAAAGAATTATGACAACAGTTGGTTTAATGCTCTTGAGATTTTTTTTTATTATCATCTAAAAGAACAAAACAAAACCCAATACTATGAAACGCAAAGTACTTTCCCTTTTCAGTGAGTTATTACTTGCCTTTATATGCCTGCACACAAAGCGATAATTCCAGCCTTCCTCTTGAGCAACTGACTGAAGGATTTGGCCAAAACTGTGTAGTATAACTACTTTGTTACCAAAGTTGAACTTACTGGAACTCAACATCTTTCATTTGGTGTGCCAGCCATGTTGTCTAGATTTCTACAATAAAAGCCTTCATTGTGATGAAGCCTGATCTGGACGTACAACTTCTCGTCATGCTGCCCCCCCACCCACCCGCAAAGACTGATCAGTCTTTAACTTCTGTTTTTGCACACAATTTGCATGACCTTTTGGTGATTCACCTACAAAGATACAGGCACCTTAAATTACTCTAGCGACTGCTTGATTTTTAGCCACTGCATAGGTCTTTTGTACTGGCTAAGTTACTTAGCATCACCATCAAATCTACTGTGCAAGTGATCTAGGTCTAGGTATGTAGTTTCTTATTACTTCCTAATATACTCACTGATGTTAATTACCTAGCATTTATGGATTTGGGCTTTTTATTCCTCTTCCCCTCCCGCAAAGTGGAAAATGTAGAAGAATTAAAAATTTTGTCCTTTAACATTTAACTCGGGGAAAATGGTATGTCACTGGCATGGATGGATTAAATCAGGAAATCAAACTCAAGTGATGAACTCTTTTCTCCCTTTAGGCAGAGAAAGGATACTATAAATGAGCACAAAGTTTTGATGGAAGTATTAAATACAAGTTTGTTAATAATGGCATTATTACTAAATAGGTCATTAAACTAATTTAATACTAACACTTTGCTTGCAGGTGCCGCAACTTCCTGGCTTTTCCTGGCTAAAGCCCTGCCTTTCAGCAACGGATATTGTGTACATTGGCTTGAGGGATGTGGATCCTGCTGAATAGTAAGCTGATTTACATTAAAGGAGTTTTGCAGACTCTGAAATCCTGGGCTTCTACCCACACCTGGCTGTGCTTGAGGGTTGTTAGATTTAAATTTAGGCCAGTAATGAGTGTTGTTTTTTCTTTTTTATATATGTATTTTCTTTAATAGTTATATTTTGAAGAACTATGACATCCAATATTTCTCCATGAGGGAGATTGATCGCCTTGGAATTCAAAAAGTTATGGAAAGGACGTTTGAGCAACTGATGGGCAGGTAACTAACTGTGGATGAACAGAAGCTGTTTTAGAAAGATAAAACATAAGCTGATTAGTGGCGTCGCAGCAAATCTGTAATCCTTACAGATACAAACTACTCTGTACCATCTACTTGTTGAGAACGAGTATCTACTTTTGTGAAAGGTATCTAATTTATGGTCATTTTTGATGGAAGGCAGCTGAGTGATGATTCTCACAGAACTGTGAAAGTGTCCAGTAAACGCACTTACTTAGCACTGACTTCAGTCTTTGACTTCCACATCTTGAAACTGAATCGTTTCACAGTGGTTGTCAAAGAGCTGTAAGACAAGTTACATTAGGCACTATAGTAGTGGCTCTGGTTTAGATGGTTTGTCCTTTTTCCCAAAGAAATCGTGTATTTTGCTTCAGTTTTATGAAAGCGTTGAATCAACTCTGAATCCAGGGTATACCTTATCCCTTTTAAAAGAAGATCTGTAGCTACTGACAGTAACTTGAATTCAGCTGTCAGTGTATGAGGTAGGAGCATTTAATGGCTTTCTCCTCAGACTACACTCACATATGCTGTCCTGATGTCAACTGTTAGTTCTCGTAGTGAAGATCTCTGTTAACTGCTCCCTTACTTTGTTCATGTTTGCTGAACCAGGTCAGGGAGCAAGTCATGCTATAAGGACTGGGACACAGGGAGAGGATCAGAGCTAGAAAGCTCTTCTGTTGCCACAGGATAGAACAAAGTCCCATAAGGATACTGGTTGCTGCATATATTGTTTTATCTAAAGCTGTGTTCACCTTTCCTAGCTCCAGCTATGCCAGGTAAAAAAGTTACTAATCCATCTGCAGTAATTTGGAAGTACAAAGTCCTACCATTTTAGTAGCTCATGTGAATGACAAGCGTTGTCCTGCTTATTAAGCTCTCGTGGGTTGCCAGACTTCATGTAGTAGGTAGTGACCTTTTAAATTTGAGCTCATTTGTTACTATTTTATCAGCTAGGCTTACATGGCAGAGTTGGAGGGAGCCTTCAACTCTTGTCCTAAAAAATGCAGAATGACCCATTCATCTTGATGAACTATCTATTAAATCTTCAAGCTTGGTGCTTTCCCCACCTTAGATGCCAGGTAAATCAGTGTCTTTCACTCTGGCTCTCCTTAAAAGAGGGAATTGTCTAGATCACAGTGTATACTTCTCTACAGTGTTCCAACTAGGGAGATAAGCCTTAGGAAGGATGGTCAGAACTAAAGTACTTCTCTCCAAGCAAGTTAGTTTCACTGAGCATCTGCTAAGTGAAAGGAGAAAGACAAACTTCCTTTCTCAGCATACATTGGAGAAAGTTTTTTTTTTTTTTTTTTTTTTTTTTTTAAAAAAAATCCTGTCCAAATGCAAACAAAACACTGTGTAGGACTTGAGTGGGGCGCTTAGAATCATGGAGTGTGATATTACTTTGCTGATCAACCTGGATAGTAAAAATGCATATAAAAGTTAAAGGTTTTGAGTTTGCTTTTCTTTTTTGTTCTTTCACTCTCCAGGAGACAGAGACCAATTCACCTCAGTTTTGACATTGATGCTTTTGATCCCTCACTGGCTCCAGCAACTGGGACTCCTGTTCTAGGTGGACTGACTTACAGAGAAGGCATGTACATCACAGAGGAAATACACAACACAGGTAGGGGTTGACCTGTAGTACTGTACTAAGCCATGACAAGGGAAGCTGCACAGAGCCCACATCTGTTACATTTTTCCTGCTTAACTAGATAATAATATGAATGTAGCCTAAGCTAAGTGTCTGAAAATTTGATTCAAACTTCAGTAAGGGGGAAGAGGAGGGTGGAGAAGTCTGCTAATTAGGCAGTACCCCAGGTGTTGGAAGCAACTTAACCATTAACACCTAGTTTACCAAAAGTAAATGAAATACAGATATATTAACAATTCATGCTAAAAGTAATGTAATTGTACTGTCTCCTTTTTCTAAATGCATAAGACCAGATGAATGGAGGGGCACTGGATGCAGACACTTAAACACTCTGGAGTTCCATTCTAGCACTAAAGGGCTAGCAAATCAAGCTTTCATCAAGTCTTCTATAGTTGACTTCATACATGAGGACTTCTTCCTTGTGCCATGCAGACTTCATTTAATTTGTTTCAACAGAGTTCTTTGTAATAGAAGTTAGGATAGGAAGAAGAAGAAAAAACAGACCTCAGTAGAATAAAAAAATGAAATGGCAAAAATTAGTATGCAAGACTTGCATCCCTTAATTTTTGAATTAGGCAAAGATAAGATTAAATAAAAGGGCTCCTTTCATAATTGCAGTTGGAGCAGCAAACTTAGTTTCCATGAATGTTAAAAGCAAGGATAAGTGAGGTAGTGACAATGTAGAAAAGAACCAAAGATGACCACAAAATTTGTCCCAAGAATGACAACCTCTCCCCTAACTTGAAAGCCAGTTTTACTCATCAAATGGATAAAGCAGGTCACAAGTTCAAATATCAGACTTGCTACAAAAAGTGAAATAGGTGTTCCTGGATTCTTCCCTGTTTCATAATAACAAAATTATTTTCACAGGAATGCTTTCAGCTGTGGACATGGTAGAAGTCAATCCACTGCTTGGAGCCTCTCAAGAGGAAGTGAACGCAACTGCTAGTCTTGCAGTAGATGTGATAGCAGCGTGCTTTGGGCAAACAAGGGAAGGGGCACACATTGCTTTTGATGAACTCCCAACACCCAGTTCTCCAGATGAATCTGACAGAGAAGAGCAAGTGAGGATTTAAGAGCCCAAAGTGTTGGGTACATTGGACATTAAAGAGCTCTGCTGAGGCACCTAAGTGAATAGGATTGACTGTCAACACTTGATAAATACTGTACTGTCTCAATTTTTAAATAAACTAGCTTTTCCACTTGGTCAGTGGCTACTGTATTATGTACCAAGTTTTATTCATTTGGTTAAGTATATACAAGTTGAGACAATAAAACACTTATTACCTTCTTGTTAATCTTACCAGTAGTTCAAGTCTGTCTGTGCACTTTCCTTTTACTCCCCTTCAGTGTCTTTCTAGAGTTAGTACAGTTTCAGTTGAACACGCTGTTGCATGAGACAGTTCAATCCTTAGACAGTCAAAGGGAACAGACAGCCTGTTCCTTTCCTCAGCAGTAGGAAAACTCATCTTGGCCATGAAAATTCATCTGCTGCGAAAGAATTTGTAGTAGACCACACCTCCCAGGATGGCTAGTTCCAGGATGATGATGACTGACAGCAACAACTTATTTGTGGTCACTCTAGAGTTAAAAAAATAATAATAATAAAAAAAATTAATTAGATCACAATCTTACCTTCATTAAGACCAGAAGGCACTGTCTGAATAGCTGTTAACAAGCAGGAAGGGGTAAGCTCAGTGTTTTTCCTACTGTTTTTCTGGAAATTTTGCTTAAATATTCCACTTAATAGCAGTAGTTCTGTTCCCTACCCCTGCCAACTACAAGGAAGGTAGATCAAACTGCTCTACATCTGCCTATTAATTCAGCTAAGTAAAAGAGGAAAACATCAGTTGAACTCTTCCATAGGAGCTGGATGTGCCAAAACCCCCACTGTGGTGCTTTTACTTGAAACTGTAGGAGCTGAAGTAAAACTATAAAACCTCTAAATAATGCATGTTTCCTTTTGAAAATTACACAATTATCATAACTTCTCTTAAGAAGACGTGTATAGGAAACGTTGTTAGAATAGAAGTATATTCTTGAAACACTTCTCCACGTACTGGTTTATAAGGATATTAAACCTCAAGAGTTAAGAAAATGTATTGACACTTAGGTAGCCAAGGCCTAGCCATCGAAACAGGCTCAGAGCTTCTGGTATGACAATCTAGCTACTCTAGAGCATTACTGTGGGCTAAACAGATTTGTCTGTATTATCAGATAGCTAAAGCATTTAATGCTGTAGTGACTTGTGGCACAGTTTCTTCTGACCTTAGTAACAAAGCATGTCATAAAAAGTTACTGTATTTTAGCAATTTGCTGTAACTTGCTTATGTCCAAATCTCTCCCCTCACAATTTATCATGCATGATAGTTAAAAGATACAATATTAATCCTAAAAGAACTGCACAAATTCAGTAGTGTTCAACTATCATGTACTTCACTAAGAAGTTACTAGAGAGGAGAAAACATAAAGCACCATCTATACACTTACATTGCACTCTGTTTACACATTTCCTGAAACCTCCCTGCAGTTCCAGCTGACACTGTATTCCTTATTTTTTGCCTTAAATTAGTGGGCAATAACACTACCTCCTGAGTAACTGCTCTGGTACAAGTCAATCTTACTACTCACCTCCTGGACATAGTACGCAGAATCTTACGACTCTTGCTTAAGTTTTCACTTGTATTCACCAACTAAGAAGAAATGAAAGATTTAATACAATTAAGTAAGTATACATCAACTCTGTAAAGTTGTACCTGCAGGCAGTTGGTATTGAAATGTTTCAATTAATAACAGATTCAAGGCTAGACATATATTCTCAAAATCCAGAGACCACATTATTGTTCTCCAGGTAAATACAGCTGGAGAGCTGTCTCATTACTAAGAAATAAGAAGTCCAGATACATTTTCCCATAGATACATACAAAGGATCACTTTTTGCCCCCTTAGCTCACCTAAATTGGTGATACTGGAAAGTTGGTATTAGTTCTTTTTATTAAATTATTTCACTCATTATTCAAGTTGTCAATACCATAAGAAAAATGGTATTGGCATGTTATTCCTGAGTGCACTTCTAGAATTTTTTGAAATGCTATTATGTTTCTAGCAAGAGACCATTTCGCACTGGTAGGTTTAAGTGAGCCATTAGATTTCAACTCCAAACTGTTAATAACTAATTCACTTCAGCTTTGTAGTCCTCAGAAATGAATTGTTAAGTATTTGTCAGTCAGCTATTAAGAAAGAATTAATTAAGGTGGGTTATGGACAACTAAAAAAAGCAGTTGCGTCACACACAGACTGGAGACTTATGATGTGTGGTCACTGAAGCTCTCCATGTAAGACTTGGCCGGTCCATTTCCAGAGCTTCAAGATAAGTGAAAGGGAAGTCAGGTCATTTACCATTACAGCATGCAAGACACCTGCTTGCAAAATTCCCCTTACAGTTTAAGCTACTACCCTCAACTGCAAAACTGGCCCTGTAGGGTACATTTATTTTGCACTGAGATGCGCTGGGCCAAGCTCAGAAGAAAACTACCAAGTCCATTTAAAGCATGCTGGATTTTGGATCTTTACTATGAAAGAAACAGCAAGAAGAAAGTTTGTTTCTAGTTGGGGTGTATGTGTTTTAATACAATTCAGCAATACAATGTCTAAAATGTGTATTATAAAAAGCATGGCTTCATAAATAATCTCTAGATAGATTGATATATTTGAAGGACTATAATACTTTTTTGATACAATTGAAAAAATACACCTACAAATCTGAAGACCACACTTCTCCTACCCTCCAACCCAAATTTGGGAGCAGGGCAAATTCTAACTGAGAGGGAAAAATTACTTAAATGAAAAAGCTACAGTCTTTGTAGCAATGAGTACAGATAACTCCTGAGGAAAGGCGTATCCTTTCTGTTTTGGCTGCGTGCTCTTACTTGTCTCACTCAGTGTCCCCCAACAAGTCACTCACGTGAAGATCAGGAGGATGAAGAGCAGGCATCCTGCCTGACACCAGCATTTGGGGGGACTTACCAACTGCCTTTCAAATCTAAACCATTACCATTAATCTTTGTGTGCCAGGCAATCCCTTAGCATTTTTGATTAGATCAGTTACTGCTCTGTTCTGAAGAGGCACTGCAGGCGTGGTTTCTCGTCACTTAAGAGAACAAATTCTGTGTGCTCACTCCCATTTCATCACGGAAGCAAACTATTTTAGGGACAGCTTTTCAAAGGTAAGACTAAGCTACAGTTGTGACCAAGTATGCAAAAGGCTCAGGTTCTTATTTATTGTCTAGAAGTGCTCTCATTTATATCCTGTTGTGGGGAATACAAAATACTTTAAGCCGTTCTAAATTAACAAAGAAGGTGCATTTAGATACTTTCTTTAACCAAAATATCTTCATAGCTATGTGTTGTGAACAGGACCTCATGACACTGCTAAAGAATTTTTATTTATAATCTACTCGGTCACAATTAAAGTTGTTAGCAGTAAGTTGACCTGGTTTTTATTTCAACAGTTGCGGTGTCACAGAAGATCAATAATGTGCATCTTATGTCACTGATTAGAACAAAAAAAGCAAAATACTGCCAAGTTAATTATTCAGTCTTAACATCACAAACAAGTAATGGTCAAGCCTTCCAACCAGCAGCCAACTGCTATCACTTCTGTTGTACACTCTCAATAATTCTAGGAAGCTAACAAAATCAAGAGTAAGCTGGACTCTGCTCCCTTTTGTACTTCACCATAAATATTATTCTAGCTTTGTTGTATGCTTTCAAATGTGAAAGACTCTTGCCTTCATTAGTCAGTGACCTAATGTGAACAAGTGAAACTATGTCGCTGATGATGGAAATATCCAGTTCTTTTTTGAACATGGATCTTCCTTAGGGTGAAATCTAAGCACTAGAAAATATCTTTTCTCATTCAGTCAGCTCATTCAACACAAATATCTCTGAATTAATCATTTCAGAGCAACTCACCTCTTTGACAACAGTTTACTCTAAAGAAACGCTTTAGGATTTGACATTAAACTTTCAGACAATTTGAAGTAATTTAAGCCATTACAGTTTTAAGTTATTAACTGCTGAGCCACTTCCACTACTGGCCTCAAGCGTCTAAGAGTCCTATCGAGTCTCTAATCGGTTTAAAAGGCAAGCTAACAACTAGTTTAGCTTCTTTCGTCAGGTTTACATAGCCACAATGAGAATAACATCAGCATTTGTATTTTTGAGAAACACTAGTACCAGTACACTGGGTTCAAAAAATCAAAATAGCCAGTTCGTTTCCACAGTCTGCTCTCAGTGGCAAACACTTGTTACTATGAGAATTCAAACTGCATTGGGATAACCAAAATGCACGTTCCTCCTCCCTTACCAGTCTACAGTCTGCATTCCTCTTCTTTTCCTCACTAAACCCACATTTTACTGGATGTCTGACTCACAGACTTCATTCCTATGAGACATACCATAGACATGGGTACTATCATATACTGCTTGTATACCACAGAGGCAGCCTGGCTATACTAGAGCAAAGTGGTGAAAAACTCATGGAGCTGGTGTTCAGATGACAGTTTTGTGATGTCCTCTCGCAGGTTACAGAAAACTAGCAGCACTATATAGGTCTAAGCACCTAGGCATTCACAGACACTGTAGTAGACATTTGATCATCATGCTTTGGGCATTTGCATAGTGTTTATTCTCCTTTAATGAGCCCAGTGCAGAAATGTGACAGCCTGGATTTGGTGTGTAAAAACATCAACTGAATCACCATGTCCAGGGAGGCCTCCAACAGTAATTACTGGCACAAAGTTCCCAATAAGCTAACATCAGGTCGTTCCAATACAATGCCCACTGTTTCTCTGCTTACTCTGCTCTTGGTGCGTTCCAGTTGCTCTCGCTGCTCTCCGAGTTCTTCAATTATATCAGTACCAATCTGATCTGTTTCAGCAGCAATTCGGTGTGAGCGCTCAATGCTCTGAGTGGCTCGGTTTAGGCTGTCTGTCCCCTGGAGAAGCAGCACCCTCTGTGACTGCAGATTAGTCTGAAAAATAAAAAGCATCTAACTACTAGACACAGAACTAGAGATGCATTAGGTTTCTGACACATTAAAAAAGTTAAGATGCGATTTTGTAGGACATTCATGTTAGTTGTAAAAACTTCTTAGGTTAACAGAAGTAGACCAGTTAATTTTGAAATAGTTCTTGTTCACCACATAAAAGCAGGACCAAATATGAATCTTGAAAAAAGATGAATAATTAAAGAGATAAGACATTTAGTTACAAAAACTGATTTTTTTTTCCTTTTCTTAGTGATTTCCTTTTCTATTGAAGGACATTTATATGAAAATAGTATTTTTGCTTTCCAAGTGCTAACTTTTCCTTTTACTCATATCTAAAATCAGTCTTATTTGTGAATTCAGAATTGGCTCCTGAGGAGATCGTTAAGTGTTTACACAGTCAAAAGCATTACGAACAAACAACACTAGCAGATGGACTGCTAAGTAACAAAGATCCTCTTTTTATCCTATAGCTTATGCTATAGCAATAGCTTCAGCCATAGGATAAAAAAAAATTGATGACCTTGGATCCAAAAGGAAGATCAAACTAAAGTATTTTCTTAAACTTCAGAAAGTCTCACCTAACATGCTGCTCTCCGGTATTACAAAAGAGGAATCAAATAGCAAAATTTACCTAGCTACTGTAGAATGAGATATTAAAGAAAGAGCCTCCCTCAAAGTTTCCATATTTAAGAACAAACGAAACAACCCCACCTCCACGAACTTCTTCACAGGTGACAGCACTTGCCTTTGAAGATGGCAGGCAAATTCAGTCTCAATAACTCAGATACATCTAAGCAAATTTGGCAGTAAGCAAAGAAACTGGTGTTTGCCTTGCACTGCAGTAGCATATCCATAGTGAACAAAACACTACAGGATGACTTCTTAGGTTTTCTTTAAATTATTTAAACTAAGATTGCTTAAAAGAGAATTCTACCAAAGAACCTATATGGTGCATGTGAGTCACACACTCGGCTAATTTTAGAGACTAAAACTACATCAGTCAACAGTACCACTTCTGTGCTTTCAGTGCTGCAGGAGAATGATTAAATAAAGCATTTCAGTACATGCAGCAAGTCTCTAAAATTCATTTGAAAAATGCCCGATATTAATACCAAAAGAATACTATTTTGCTTATAATAAGTCATTATTTTAGAACAAACAAAGCTTTCTTATGAGTTTTAGGTGTTCTTTTTCCTCCCCGAGATACTCATTTTACATGTAGAGAGATATACAGGGAGTTATGTAAGCACAGAAACTAAGTGGATTAAAGTAGAAACATTGTAAATAATACATCAAGAATTATTTTTGCTAACAACGACAGAATTTTAAATACAATTTATATTGAATGCTTACACTCTGCTCGTTTTCTGTGGAGAAGATTCCATATTTCGTATTTGCTTGACTTCCAGGGCCCAATCCCAAATCTGTACTTCTCATCTCTCTCTGGAACATGGAGAGGTCTCTTCTGTAAGCCCGGATTTTGCTCATCATTTGGTTGCGGAAAGGCAGAGGAGCATATTTCAATTCTTCCTCCATCTCTCGTAGCTTTAATAAAAGAAAACATGTTTATTTTTTAAAGCACTACATTTATTCTTACAACAGTCATACTCAAAACTCACTAACACATGAGGGAATTCACATGTTTTTATAAGGATTGGAGATGGCAAAGAGAGAATTAACCCCAAACCACATACCCCTCATCAAGTACCAAGCACACCGTTCTGTTTAATGTTACTCAGTCCACAGGGATAAATTTATGCAAGATTTATAGTGTCCTGTGTCACATCTTAATGACCTAAAGATTTTTTCTCTAGGATACTTAGTTTGAACTTCTCATCCTGTCCTTTAATAATTTTAATAACAAGCAGCTTAGCATGTTATTGGTACCATCCATAGTTTGATTTAGATTGTCATATCCTATCTCAGCAGCACACATGAGTTTTGTTAAACAACAGCTTACACCAGAAAATGACTAACTATGCAACACAAAAGAAAAATTCACTGCCAAGCTTAATGGTGAACATCTTCTAAATGTCAGTCTAACTTCTCCCTTTCGTATTGTTTAAATGTTTGTAGGGCAAGTATCAGTGCCCTGTCACACCTGTGCAATAGAACTCTGCTGCACAGACAGGCACACCACCAAACTCATATGCCAAATGGGCAGGCCTGGCTACTGGAGTTAGGACTTGTAAACCCTGAGATTTTGCAATGCATGACTTTTTCACATAAATTTTCGGTGACAGCTGTTAAAAATTCAGTATGTTTAAAGTTGTCTCCCAATATGACCTCTACACCTTACACATCATCAGAATCTACACAGATACACCTCAGTCTGGTGCAGTTTCTGGTGCAACTACTGTAATAAAACAAACCAAAAACTCTCCACTTAAAAGGTATGTTATACTGCTAGCAAATAGTTCAAGAAAAAGAAATGTATTCCATAATGTCTTGCCTAAGACGACAAGTTATGGGTATTTTTGCATTGTTTCATGTCACCTGCTGCCCATGAAGCCTGTATCTTTTTACTGCTCCATACAATAGAAGTTTCAAATATACAAGATCTCTGCATTTAACCATCACACAATTACAGTAGAATCAGATAGGTTAAGACTGCCATGAAATACAGACAGCAGAAAAAAGATAAAACAGAAATTCACTACCTGCTTTTGGCAGTGCTCCCTACAATCTCTAATAACTTTAACGTACATCGCTATCACTCTTCTTCACTCAACAGAGGGAAGCGACACCCAAACTGAGCACTGATAAACAAACAAACAAATAAATGTGTGCATGTGTGTGTGTGTGTGTATACACACACACACACACACACACACATGACAGTCTTGGCCAGCAAGTACCTAAATTAAATTAACAGATGAAGCAGATTAAAAAAAAAAAAAAAAAAAAGACCAAAACCAAAAAAACCCACAATAGTTCCCTGTCAGCATAAGCACCTAATGAAAGCAAAATTTGGACGTATTGCCCTTTTTAAGGCATCACTGTTCCAACCACTCAGAGACCACAATTCTAGACTCAAACTTACCGTTTCATTTGCTTCACGCTGTTTCTCATCAAATTCTCGAACTAGTTTTTTTCTCTCTTCTGTTGAAGAAAAAGTATGTCAGATAAACTATAAATAAATTACAACTCGCTCTGCTATGGACAAGGAAGCTGACTATAGAGACCCCAGGTCAAAGTTTACCACAAACAGGAGCAGCCTGTTCTTACGACAGCTTGAAGAGGTTGGGGGCAGGGGAAACCACCCTTCCACCAGCTGGCCACCAGCTTTGGTGGACAAAAGAAGTCATTATTCAAACCTGAAGTATTTTTATGACCTATTATCCTCAACACTCTACCCTGAGAATTGCATTGAGAAACAACTAACATGAAATAGTAACAAAGAGGATGTGTTGGTAAACATCTCAAGCGTTTCTTATTTTTGTATAAATTCTGCAAGACTACTGGAAGCTGAAACTTAATTGGCTTTGGAAAGAACATGAAGTCAAGTTACATTTCAAGTGATCTCTGAGATTTCCAGCAGATAAAGTATTCTGCATTCTGGTAGTCATCTAATAAAGTTACACGGTAAACAGGATAAGCATTCTAGTGCCCTTTCAAATTAAAGATGCCATCAAGGTGTCAGATGAGGTCCCCACATTAATGCACAAATGCTTCCCTCTTCTGAGGCAAGATCAGTTGACTTGGCCAAAGCAGCTATACATTTTAATTGTTTGAGATAGTCACTAGGTAGTCACAGATGTGCTAGCATCTTTGTACCGAGGCCTTTGGAGGCCAAAGAATTTCAGTACTGTTATATTTTTTAAACAAAATCTTAAGATACATTTTGCATCTGTTAAAAAACAGAATCAGCTATCATACTTTTCTAATATCCAAGATGATCAAAAGCAGCATCAAGAAAGTAGAATTCTGAAATACCTCATATCTCAATGGAAAAAAAATAAATGTTTTATAAGCTTTTGCAAAAGCACAGAAGACAGATCACCAGAGGATTCTTCTAACTTATTGCAAAATTAAACCAAATCCTATCAAAAATCTAATAAATATGCAATAACCTAATTCATCCCTCTCTCAGGAGAGGGCGATTCAGTCTTAAACAAAACCTTGCATAGCAAAGAATGCGGAACAGTTGTGTGTTGGTAAAACTTGCCTAATTTGATTAAGTTGTTTAGACAACATTATGAGGACACTGTTGTAGAAAAAAAAAAAAAAAAAAAAAAAAAGAAAGACTTTATAATAACTTCTGTTAATATGATTCTCTACATGAAAAGCAGTTTTTAAAGCACTAAGCTCTCGACAGCTGGATAGGAGAAAGGTTTGAAGCGATCACAACATTGTAATATAACTCCTCTCATTTACGTGACTCACCTAAGCTGTACTCTTTCCATTTCAGTTCAAATTCGTATTAAGCCCCAGAATTTGAACTGTTGAGAACTTAACACATTATTAAAAACTAACAACATGCTATGACCTCACATAGTGCACAGAATAATTTTTACAGACCAAGCTATCGTATTAATACCTTACATGTAAACTGGTATCAGCAAATGTAGTTTCACATCACATTTCATTCATGGGAAAATACTTATTCTGGAGGTTCCCAAATACACACTCAACCTCTTCTACGGTTAACTGCCCTGCTGATTTGTGCTGATGCAACTGTTTGAGTGGCTGGGTTGTAAGTGAAATCAGTGAAATGAATTGGGAGAAAACAACCTTTAAAAAGTCAATATTTTGTTTAATACAGATCATTTCATTCACCTGGTTTATGCAGTGTTCTCTTAAAACAACCGCTCTCTCAAACTAATCAAAACCTGATGCAGTACTGAAAAAGCATTTTACCTTCTTTTTGTGTCCCCAAGCAGAATAGTAAGACGCTGCACTTGTAAATGAGCCGTCAAATAAGTGCAAGTTAAAGTTTCCACATGTTAAAGTGATAAGGGTTTGGGACCTTTTTTTTTGTTTGTTTATAGGCCAAAAAGAAAATAGGTGATACAGTTAAAAATATTATACTGGATCTAGTCTAACAGAAACGACAGAATATATCAGGCAGTTTAATTTATAACATTCAGGATTAAACTGTGACTCAATTTATACTGAGATAACTTTTTTCATACAGTAAAAGGAAATAGTACTTAAGCCACAATAACATTACCCATGCATTTATCAGAACTTGTAATTTATTTCCACTCAATGAGAAATAGATTCAATTAAAAAGTGCAACTAACTGAATTCATCTAGAGAAAAGTATCTTTTAAACTGATCCAGGCTGTCCAAAATGCTTTCTTATGAATGTGGAAGGGAAAAGGTTTCTAGATCAAGGAATTTACCTTGCTGATAGAGAATGGAATAGCATTTGCAAACTGTGTCCCTCAAAAGTGGTTAACAAAGGACTAAGGATCATCTTCCCTAGAGTTTTGGGAAAGTGCTGGACATCTTAAAAGGATTATATAAGATTTCTTTTATTGTCTCATTAAGTTCTCAGGGTCAGATATCTCAAGAAAGAGACATGCACACCCCATATGCACCAGAAGCAGACAAAGCACACCAGCAGAGCAGCATGCCTTCAACTGATAGAGAAATTCCTGACATATCTTAAACTCTCTTGCAAATTCTTTCTGAAGTATTATGTTCTTTTCCAGCAACAGATTTAAAGAATAAGACCATCATATCAAAATTTCATGGCATATCTGAAATAATGTTTGTAATTATTTGTAATTTATTGAAAAATCTACACACATTGCAAAAAATTGTTTCCTGTAAATACTGTTTATGTCCATCGCTCAAGACTATTACAGTTCCATGGAGCCTTGACAAAGCTCCACTTTACCAAAAAACACATCACTCTCTTTTCTACAAGGAAGCGAGACTCTCCTAAAAGGAATTCCTATTCTTTTAATATTATAAATATACAATTAAATTGCAATATAGGGCATTCTACTTCTTGTTCTGTGGTGCTTTTCAACATAATGTAATGTTTACTGATGTTCTCAATAATCTCAGAGCTCTTCAAGTAAACAATAATGCAAGCACACTGCTTTCCCTGGAAGTCAGGTAGTAAGAGACAGATTCCGCATTTCAAGGCGGCAGACACATTCACCCTTCCGTAAAACCACTTCCAAAAATATTTATGCTAACAACATCTAGAATCAAAGGCCATTCTACAAGAGAGGGTATGTTTTCTATTCTTGTTGACTGGTGGTGAAATTAAGTCAGCTTTGAAAGCTGTAATCTGCAGTTTTGAATGCCCTTGTTATGCCACATTTTCTAGAACCTTGATAATGAGAACTGTGACCGTGAATTTAATTCATGATTAAATGGAAATCCAGGTAAGAAATGGAATATTAAGCTTTTCATAGCACGTGTTATCTAGCATGCAGAGTGGTATATTCTGAACAAATCTTTTTTTTTTTTTCAGATTTTGTGTTTTTTTTTTTTTTTTTTTTTTTTTTTTAATCTAAACATATAGAATTAAGCAATTCTGGGGATCTCAAGCCTAAACTATCTATAACCCAGAGCACGGCTTATAACCTCTACTCATTTTTCTAGTACAGAAAGGAAACTGCAGCAGTTCATGGTAACTATGTATCATGTTTCTTGTTTAAAGTATTTCACCAAAGAGACTCAGCCACATCGGCAGAATTCTCCCCGTCAGACCACTTCCCTTTCCAGTTCTGAAAACACAGCCAAATGTTCAGAACTGGATTAGACAGACACTAATAGGTATTTACAGAGAAGTGTTCTGCCAGAGTTTTAACCCAGAGACAGCTGGGGGGGGGAGCTGAAAGCGGTGCACCAACTTCCTGCGTTTTTTTCAGCGAGCTCCTTCCTCGCGTAAAAGCTTTTCAGGAGATGTTCTCCGGTTGGGGAAAAAACCGGATTTGTCTACAAGAAGGCGGCCCGAGCTCCCGGCAGCCGGCGCCCTGCCCGCAGCGCCCGCTCCGCGGCGGGGCGCGCAGAGGGGCCTGCGGGCGGGCAGGCGGGGACGAAGCGGCAGCGCCAGAAACGGCCGCTCTACGGCGGAGGAACCCCCGAGCGGCGGCCAAGGCCCCGCCGCCGGGCCGGGCCCGGCCGTTGGCCGCGCGCCAACGTTGCTCCGCCGCCGGCACAGCCCCTCCCCCCCCCCCGGCTGCGCCTAACGGCCGCTCCCGCTGCTCACCGGCCGCGCTGCCCCGCAGCCGCTCCGGCACCCCCCGCAAGTCTCCGTGCAGCCCCCGGAAGATCTCATGCAGCCGCTCCAGGTGCTCCGAGGAGCCGGAGCCCCGGCTCGCCATGGCAGGCAGCCGCGCCGCGCCGCCGGCTCCCTCGGCCCGCGCCGTTACCGCGGGGCTCCGCGCATCGCCGCTTCCGAGCCCGGCGGCGCCGTGGGCCCCTGCTCCGCATCGCCGGGCGCGCCCAAGCACGGCCCGACCGTAAAACCGCCCGCCACGGGCGGCAGCGCACGCAGCGCCCCCCGGAGCTGCTCCCTGCGGGGCGCGGCCGCCGCCGCCGCTCCGCGATAGGTCTGGCGGCGCCACCGGCCGCCGCCGCCGTCCGCTAACCGCCGCTGGGCGCGTCAGGCGCTGCCCGGGGCACCCCCGAGGCGGGGCGCGGGGGGCCTCGAGCCGCGCACTGCATGCTGGGGCGGGTAGTCCCCGCGGGAGGCGGGTGGGCGCCGCCGCGGTGGGGCCGCGCCGCGACATGACCCCGCTGCCTGCAGTGAGGGCCGGGACGCGCACCTGCAAGGAGGCCAGGCAGCTTGGTGCCCCAGGCCTTGCTTTTCTTTTCGTTTCTTTTAACTCTCTGGTTAAGGTTGAGAGCGAACATTTGTGACCTGAACATGGACATGGAGACAGGAGCATTTCACCCTGCCCTTTGTACAGGTAGACATACCTGTATACATAATCATTCCATATGTTTTGCTAGGGTTAACATCATAAACTTACTACAAGAAAGGCATAAGAAAGATGAATGACCTTGCTTTGAGGTTTTGAATAAGCCTCTTCCAGACCACTCCTGAGCTTTCTCTTCAGATATTCCCCAGCAGAGTAATTGGAAAGTGTTACTAACAGGGCAGAAGTGTTGTTTAAAATAGTTGAGAAAGACATAGGTCAGAGATAGGTACTTCACAGGGAAAAAGCACTGGACTGAAGGCATAGAGCCAGCTGGCTTTATTCTACAAGCTGATACTTCAAGCAGGGCAGCACAGTTACAGCAAGGAGCCGGACGTGAATCTGTGTGGAATTCCTGCTTTGCCCCGTCCAGTCTTAGTGTAGTAACCAGGCTCCGCGGCTGAAGAGCAGCTAGCACAACCGGTACTGCTTTCACCATGCTGGAACTGAGTGACTGTAGTGGGTGACACGGGGGTGTCGCACACGAGCTGCGTGCCGTCTCGCAGACGTTGCTCTGCAGGCAGCGCAGAGCCCTGCCGGTGGTGCCTGGCGGCCTGGCCGCCCAGACCCCCGCGGCCGAGGGATGCTCAGGGCGGCACCGGGGAGCCCGGCCCGGCCACGGGCCTGCTCCTCTGCAACCAGGCTACCGCTTCGGCGCCAGGGCGAGCCAGCAAAAAGGAGGGGGTTTAAACGAAATCACGGAGCGTGGTACTATACGGAAGGTCTCCGGAAGACACAGGTTTCTTAGGCTTTCCAGAGCTCTTCGGCCCGACGACGCTGGTGCGCGCCGCCGCGGCGGACTACAGCTCCCAGCATGCCGCGCGGCGCCGCGGACTACAGCTCCCAGCATGCCGCGCGCGCCCCGGGAGGGGGCGGGGCGAGAGGAGAGGGGCCCTCCCCTCCGCCGCGCTGCCGGGCAGAGCCGCCGCCGCCGCCGCCGCCGCAGCAGCAGCAGCGAGCATGGAGCCGGCGGCGATGCTCACCTGCTGGGGAGCCGTGCTGGGAACGGCTGTCTCGCTCCCGCTCCTCCTCCTCGCGGCGGCCCCCTACGTCAGGTCTGTTTGCGGGGACCCCGTGGCTGTGCCCACTCCGTGGGGAGCCCTCCCGGTGCGCGCGTGGGAGAGGGGGCGGGTGCAGCACCTGGGCGCGGGCCGGTGCGCGTCGGTGTTTAAAGGCCCTGGGGTCCAAGCGCACAGACTTGTGTAGTCTGTGATTCTTAAAACACGCCTAACCTCGTGCGGGAATGGGGGCGAGGCGTTCGCAGCCCGCCCTGCCCGGCGCCGCGTGCGTTGGTTTCTTGTGCAGGCTCTCTCACTGGCTTGGTTTCTCCACTTGTTTTTTTAAAAAAATAGTAAGTGCTGTTCATTCGATGGTTATACTGAAAATAAAAATATATTCAATTCCTGAGTAGCATCTTTGATGTCCAGGAAGAAAGATTAGGCAAAAAAAATCCTGGCTATTGGGGTCTTTTTCCCCACCAGGTTTCCGTGGGGGGTTTCTGTGTGTGGGTGTGCGCGTGTTTTTTACGGGAAGGTAAATACAATGGATTCTTTTTTGTACCTCCTTGGGCTAAAACGTTGCTTAGATTCCTGCAGCTCCGCTGCCCAGGTAAGAAGGGATTCGCAGCGGTCTCTCGGTTGCCGCAGGATTTGGGGCTCGCCGCGGCGCTGCCGTGTCCGGCAGCCGGAGCGAGGCGGCGGCGCCGGGGCTCGGCGGGGCCTCGCGGCGGCGGGGCCGCGGCCATTGGCTGAGCCGCCGGAGGGCCGACGGCGGCAGCCAATGGGGAGCCGTGGCTCCACCTGATGTAACGGCGCGGCCGGGCGCCGCCCTCCCACGCGCGCCTGTGGCGCGGCCGCCGCCGGCGCGAGAGCGGCGGTTGGGGGGCGGCGGTTGGAGGGCAGCATGGGGGGGGGGGAGGGGCGGCGGGGACCTGTCTGGGAGCGGCGGCGCTTGCCGCGCCCGTGGGGCGTTGGCCTCTCCTGCCGGCCGAGGCTGTGCCAAGGCCGCTCTGCCGCAAGCCCGCCGCAGCGGGGCTGCGAGGGCTTTGGTGGCAGCCTCAGCCGCCAGGGCCGGGCGGAGGCGCCTCTCTGCGAGGCGGTGGTGGTGCCCGCGCCTCTGTGCGCTCCGAGCCTTCGTCTCCGCACAGCCTGATGGCTGTCAGCCGTGCTGGGGGTGAGCCGGGCTGGTCAGCTCTGTGTGGAAGCAGAGGGGCTTGGAAGATAAGTACGAGCCTGACACCGTGGCTTGATCTTCGCTCCTAATCAGACAGTTGGCTACTTAAAGCTTGAGGAGGGACGGAGGCTACTTCGGTAACTGTCCATGTGAATCGCTGGCTGTTCTGAATGCAGCAGTTGGCCCAAGTGCTGGGGCACAGCCAACCAAGAGCTGCAAACCCAGAAAAAAACTGTCCTTGGACCTTTTCTTGTTATTCTCTTGTTCCTGTTATCTTCTCTTCCAGGAGATATGTTGCTGGAGGACAGTGTAAGTCAACAGCTAAGCTAGATGGGAAGGTGGTGATAATCACAGGAGCCAACACAGGCATTGGGAAGGAGACAGCCAGAGATCTTGCACGAAGAGGCAAGTTACTGTCTTACATCAGCAAACATCCATTTGTAATTGCTGTGTGTGTGTCAGTAGTCTCTTTTCTGGGTCTAAGGGAGGATTATCTTGCACTTCAATCTATAGTGTTAGGAATCTGATAGATGAAACCTAGTTATTCTTCTTCTTGGTGAAAATCTATGATGATCCCAGTTACAAGATATAAGAGTGGTGGGAACTAATGTGTCCTGATGGCACGTGACTGTGGTGCAGAGGCCTGAACAGCCTTTGGAGTTAGTAGTACACTAGGGCATACTTACATATTAGAGGAGCCCAAGTGTTGCTTTTCCAGAGGCTGTAACCACTGTGTTGCAAGTCCCCAGTTCCTCAAATGTTTTCTTTGCTTAAATTTAAAAAACGTATCTTGTGACATGAGAAAGCTCTGCACTACAATCCTTTTGAAAGGACTATGGAAGTTCCTGGTTTCCCTGAGCCACATTTTTAAGAAGCTGAGAAATAGCTTACTTTCACTGATGTATATTTTAGTTATTCATGTTTCAAGCTAATTTGGTTTAAATGCTTTTTGGATAACTGGTATGGAGATTAACCTACCCGTTCATAATCATTTAAGAAACTCTTCTGGCTGGGGTCTGCTGCGCAAGAAGGCCAAACCCAGTCACCAAATGGGGTGAGGTTTCTGCAGCTCCATGTCCCCAGGTCCAACCAGTAGCAAGGCTGAGAATGTATTCCCACACAATGTAGGCACCCACACAAGCACACATATGCAACACGTGTACACAAGGCCAGCCACATGAATCAACTCTGACAGCCACTCAGCACTCTCACAAATGCCACCAACAGCTTCATGCTGTTCCTGTCTCTGGCCACTCAGGAGGAAGATCTGTTAGTAGGACATACATACATACATACATACATACAATGTGGATCTCTCCAACAGCTGGGCTTAGGCATTCAGTCCAGCCCTGGCTCCTGGATTCCCAGTCTCCCCAGGTGCTAGCACCTGGACATATGAGCCCCTGAAGTCTGCAGCCCCACTCCACTTGCTGGTACAGACCTCCTTACTCATGTATGTTTGCATACTCATGTATGTTTGCACACATGCCTACACCCACACACCCCCTTTCTTTTCTAGGTGCCTTATCCCCAGACACACATGTTTGAGTGTCTTGCACCTTATGATCTCCGTGGCACTTGGCTGGGACTGCCCTACTCCTTCCAGCGAACTTGCCTGTGATCTTGCATGCACACACACCCCACCCCACCTTTCTCCCAGTCAGCTCCCACCCCTGGCTCTACAGTCCTTCTGGCAGTTGTCCAGAATTCCCTAGTTCCCCCAGTAGCCAAGTGCTCCTGTGCTCTTGACCTGTGAGAGAAAGAGTTACACACACATGGGTCTCCTAATCACCCCCAGATGCTACAGTCTCCTTGGCAGTTGTCTGGGACTCCCCTAGTCCCTCTAGTAGCCAACTGACCCTGTAGTCACACCCTTAGAGACATATCTCACACATATCCAGGTCACTTCACCTACTCAGCAGCTAGTCCAGCTTGATATTTGCAAGTGATCACTTGCATACCCTCCCTCACTGATTCCAGTTGCTGGCACCTCAGAAAAATGGGCCCTCTGACCCATTGTCCCAGTCCAGTGCCAGGTTTCAGTCCAGTCGCTTGTACCTAATTTCACTCATTCTGATCTCTGCACTTGCTAGCACCACAGACACATGGGCCCCTATGATCCTATGACCCCTATATGGTTTGAGTGTTGCTGGCACTCAGGTCACCACACGTACATATGTGTACAGAATAGAGTGTCCCTCACAGAGCGTGGAGTCCTCCATAGGGTCTCTAATTATTTTCCTCAGAGAAGTAGTTAGAAAGGAATTTAATAAAAAGATGGGAGCTAGCAACATATGGGTTGGTGTCAGTTCCCTAAACTAACAATATGTTGTTTGTAAGTGCTCTGGGTAGTCAGCTTGCTTGTCCTAGCCCTGATCCTCCAGTCTGCTCCCAGTGGTCTCAGCTTGTGTTCCTGCTTCTTTCCCTCTTGCAGGTGCGAAGGTGATTGTTGCCTGCAGAGATATAGCAAAGGGAGAAGCTGCAGCCAGTGAAATCCGAGCTGAAACAGGGAACCAGCAGGTCATTGTTAAAAAACTGGACTTGGCTGATACAAAGTCTATCCGGGAGTTTGCTGAGAACTTTCTAGCAGGTACAGCCCCTAAATCCTATAGAATATTTGTCAAGAACTGCTCTCTGCTCTTCGGAGCTAAGGAAGGTGTGTGGCAGCGTGTGTCCTGAGAGCATTATCGCCCTGCTTTATTCCTGTACTTGCTGTTAACTTGCTGGGTGACCATGTGTGTATCACAGGGATATTAAAGGCAGAAGCTGAAGGTGTTGTGTAAGTGATGCACACTGCTGTCTGATGTGCCTATGAAAATGTCTTCCCGTTCTTCATTATATTGAACTTATTTGTTATACATGGATTTATTCTGTGTGACAAATTCCATTCTGGGCAAAGGCAGGAAAATGAGACTGTCCTGGAGGCCAGTTCCACTCTTCAGAGCTATTGACGTGTCCAGACAAGAGGAGCAGATTCTGTTCCGATGACAGTGTATTCTAGCAGATGCCAAATTCCTGGCCTGCATATCCCTGTACCACATTGGGTACCATGGTTTGACAGCAGGGGCTTTTCAGAGGCCATGATCTAGTTTGTGATAGGAGAGTTATTCTGATTTTATTCAGAAAATGTGGCTGCAACTCAGACAGGCATGAGGTTTTTTGACTGACTGTCTTTTTTCTCTGTTGCCTTATTTAATGATGTCTGTTGTTTCTTGCAGAGGAGAAGGAACTCCATATCCTCATTAACAATGCTGGGGTGATGTTATGCCCTTACTCCAAGACAGCTGATGGCTTTGAGATGCACCTGGGAGTCAATCACCTTGGTAAGACCAGTGGAGTCAAGTTTTTAACTCAATGTCTGTGGCAAAATGCCGAAGGGAATTTCTGCTTCTGGATTTTCCTCTGGAGAAGAATCGAAGACGTGAACTAGAGTTCTGGAGATAGACGTTGGTTTCCTCAGGGTTCAAATGTCATGAGAAGGATAGTGCAATGTATTTGCTTATCGTGGATCTAGTTTAAGAATCTCTAGGTGTCACCTTGGACATATGAAATATATGACAGCTCCAAGTTTTTGAAGCTGAGGAGCAGAACTTAATGGCCCCATGAATGAGCTGTTGCTTCAGTGTGCCTTCTTTCTTCTGGACTTGAAATGATGGTAGGAGTAAGTTATAGCATGCAAGTAATATATTGAAAGCACTCTGAAATTCCAGCAGGGAAGACTTCAGAGAAGGATGAAATATCCTAACTGTTCCTCTCTTCCTTAAGGTCACTTTCTCTTGACCTTCCTATTGCTGGAGCGTCTGAAGCAGTCTGCCCCAGCCCGTATAGTGAATGTGTCCTCACTGGCTCATCATGGAGGCCGAATCCGCTTCCATGACCTCCACGGTGAGAAGAGCTACAATCGTGGCCTTGCCTACTGTCACAGCAAACTGGCTAATGTGCTCTTCACGCGGGAGCTGGCGAGGCGGCTGCAAGGCAAGTCTCACAGGAGAGTGAAGTGTTTGTCTACCTGGCTTCTGAGCACTGTGTATGAGGAGAGTGGATTGGAGAAAAGGCAAGAAATAGGATACACAGAAATGAAATTATTTGAACGAAGGTCGCTGATAGCTGGTTCATGCAGGGAGAAAATATCTCTTGTCTGTGGAACCAGGAAATTTAAAGCAGTAATCATCTCAGTAACGGGGCAGAGGAGTTTAGTAGACTTGCACAGTTGAGTGGATTTCATTTTTCTTCAGTGCTTGTCCAAAAACCAGCTGCATCCAAGCGTGCAATTATATTATGTGGGTAGAAGCTGAAAGGACTTGGAGCTGAACATTGTATTTGACAGCTGCAGTCTACAGTGAAAGAGCTATGGCATTCTCAGCTCCTTAAATGTTCAAGGCCAGTAAAATAGAAGCATAGGACTGGACAGAACCTCTTAAGTCACAGCATCTGTCACAGCTGTGTTACTCAGTCCCTTCCATAAACCTAATTAAGTAGTATTTATTTTACTAGAACAGAAGCAGTGTCTTCTCTAGGAATGTAGTATTACAGTAAATAAAAAAGATTCTCAAAAGCCTGATGGAAACTGCTGTTTTAGCATCCAGGTCTTTTAGCAGGTTGCTTTGCAAAGGTGTTTGTTTAGTAACTGCAGTGTTTGGAAGGGAGTGGGGGAAGTTCCAGCAGGCAGTGAGGATTTCATTGGCTCTCCCAGTGTCTGTGACTGGACACCTTCTTTTAAGCTATTGAATATTTGCTGATAGAAACAAGGAGGATGTTACCCCTTTGCAGAAGGCAAATCTAATGCATGCAGATTTGTCCTGGATTACTTTTTTTTTTTTCACCACAGGTACTAAAGTCACAGCAAACTCTCTTCACCCTGGTTCTGTCCGTTCGGAACTGGTCCGGCACTCGTTTGTAATGACATGGCTGTGGAAGATGTTCTCATTCTTCTTGAAAACCCCTTGGGAGGGAGCTCAGACTAGCGTGTACTGTGCGGTGGCAGAGGAGCTAGACTCCGTGACAGGACAATATTTCAGGTGGGTGAAAATTACTGATGTGATGTGCGGTTGTGGAGATGATGTAAAAGCAACCTTGCTTGACTGGGAGAGTAAGAATCATTGTCACTCTTTACTGCAGAAAGGTGTGTCGCACAGGTCACACAAATAAAGTTTAGGGTGACAGAACTGTGGGCCCTACCCCTTCCAGGTCTGTTCCAAGGAGTATTGTGTTACAAGGAACCACTGACCTGTGCAACACTTCAGGCGATAGCATTCCCATAGTGCTAAAAGAGTATCACTGTACTGGAAGTGCAGGAGAGGCTGTCACGTGCTCAGAGTTCTAATCCTATTTGCCTTAGACTTGGGCAAATCACTGTATTACAGCTGTTTAGTTAATGAGGTCACTGGAGTCAACCATGAGAAAGAGCAGTTTGGTTCTTTTTGTAGTTTTAACCTGTTGGAGCAGAAAGCACCTGCAATTCCCAGGAAGTTGGAAGGTTTGATTCAATTCCTTTCAATCAGTTCAAATGTGGCAAGATTGTTGGGAGGAGCAAAAATGTGTGTTTCTGCTCCTGTAGGAGGTTTTTTTTTTTTTTTTTTTTCCTTTCAGTATAAGTCCAAAATTAGGCATTATAACTAAATGATCCTCCAGAGTGACAGACACACAGCTGGGATGCTCCTGCTGAGAAGCTCATCACCTTGTTCTGCAAATTGTCTTTTGTAGCTCCTACTACAGACCCCTTTGTTTTTTGATTTTCTTTTTTTTGCATAATTACTTCCCTTCTCTGACTGAAACTACAGCCCAGAGCAGTTCCAAGTCATCATGATCTTTGACCTGGAGAATGCCTTTTGAACAGTTTCATTAAGCCCGGGGGGGAGGCTGACAAGCAGGTCTGAAAGCAGGGTAACCATACTGTTTGGGAAATGAAGATGGAGATCTGCGTTTTGGGTTTTTTTGTTGTTGTTGTTTTGATTTTAGCACAGATACTGTTGGAGCCTGCACTTCTTTGCAGTGCTTTCCTCTCTTGTGATAAGTGACCAGATTATTCTCTGTAATAGTTTTGTCTGATCTTCACCTGGAGCATGCACCATCTTACTCACACTTGAATATATAAATAGGTGCCTTAATCTTCCCTGCATGATTGTCTCTCCCAGGATATAAAAGGAGCATTTATGTGCCGGAGTACCAAAAACTTACGTAGATTTTTAACTTCATAATAGAAGAGACAGTTTTGGATTTGGTGGGAAACAAACAGCTGAAACATTAATTCACAAATATGCCTGGTTTTACAATGGACTGGCCTAAAATAATTTCCAGGCAATAGAATATAAAGCCTAAGTATAAACAAGAAAAAAAAAAAAAGCCCCTCCTCTTATGTGCTACAGCAAGCCAGGCACAGTCCACCTTAGTCTTTTTGGGAATGTGACAGGTTGTGTAGTCTTGAGAATATACAACTGCTGTGGTTTGTAGAGTCTGGAATGGTTAGAAATCTGAGAGAGGTGAGTTCCTCTGCTCCCTAAAGCCCTGCATTAGTTGCAGCATGCAACTAATAAGATAAGAACGCATGATCCCTTTTCCAGACAGCAGGTTGTCTGGTTGCAGGAACTGAGAAGAAAGAGCCACAGTACGGAGGAAAAAAGGCACAGTGAATGTAAAACACTGCATGGTCGTTATGGTATTACCATCCTGGGGCAACACAGACATTTCGGTATTCTAATGCTGATAGAGATGTTTGACTGACTGACTGTTCCCCTTACAGTGATTGCCAGCCAGCATATGTGTCTCCACGAGGTCGCGATGATGAGACAGCAAAGAAGCTCTGGAGTGTGAGCTGTGAGCTCCTAGGCATCCAGTGGGACTGAGCAGTGCAGACCTCAAGCACTGGCCAAGGTGGCTGACCATGGTGATGCTTCTCCTCCTGGGAAGAACACTGCTGAGAGACCTCAAGACAAGACCTTTGGTACTTCCAGATGCCTTCACGATGGTTCAATGGACACAATCTAGTCTGAAATTCTGGAATATTATGCTTAAGGATTGAGATTAGTAAGCAGACAGTCCCCTTCCCTAGCTGGAGACTTAGAGCACAAATGCAGGTATTACTGATTATACTTGATGTTCCATAGCCAGGTGCTAATTCTGCTCTGGTTCTAGAATAGAAATGGGAGTTGCAGTCTTATGCGTAGATTATAAAGTGAAAGAAAAGTCCTTTTTTTTTTTTTTTTTTTTTGGTCATCCATAGGAGTAGTAATAGTAAAGTAGGACCCTAAATGTATGATCTAAGGTTATTTTCAATTCCTAGTATTTGACCTGGCAGAGTAAGAGAAGTGCTTTTTATGGTATTAAGATTTCTGGCAATTATATGCAATACAAATCCTCTCTAGTCACATAGAAACAGGAGCTGGCCTTTTTGTGCCAAGCATTAGGTAAAGTTTTTAACTGGAATTACATATTCTTCCATATATGCTCTGTAAGAAGTTGGGCCATAGCTACTGAAGCACCTGTTTCCCAAATAATTATTGATTGGCATAAGTAAACTAAGGGTCTGTGTATCTTGTAACCTCCCAGTCAACTGTATTGAGACCTGGGTTCTCAAATGCTGCAGGAATGCTGCAACCCTGCATAAGCAAATTTTCTTATCTCAAATAAGTGACATTGCTGCTGTGAAGCATTAAGCAAAGATGTAAAAGTTGTCACAGTAAAACCCCCAGCTGCACTTTAAATGACTTCAGAACTGCAAGAGAGCAGAATGAATAAAGAACACTTTAGCTACACTGAAAAAAACTTTTTAAAAGCTTCAGTTAAAGCTGAAAGCTCAAGTAACAGCTGCTTTGACAGGAAGCTAGTTGAAGCTAAACAGTTAAAGCAAGAATCAGCACTATCTTGGTGTTACAGTTATTTTAGCAGACAGGAAAGTAAGACTTGCACAGAACTCTACGTTTGTCTGCCCAGCAGTTACTGGATGAGGCTAGCTGAGGCTGCCATCCTGGCCTTGCAGTACCAGATAGCCTGTGTGTTCAAAGCAGGGTGGTGAATCCACATGTGACTGAGATCATCTGCTACTTACTTTGGTGCACAT
Organism: Rhea pennata; assembly: GCF_028389875.1. Taxonomy (NCBI): domain Eukaryota; kingdom Metazoa; phylum Chordata; class Aves; order Rheiformes; family Rheidae; genus Rhea; species Rhea pennata. Next base: position 11,766,833 of record NC_084667.1, on the reverse strand, counting down.
TGCTGGAGTGAGACCAGTAATGAGAGATTTTTCTGGAAGACCTAAGCAGTTTAAAAAGCAAGTGCAACAGCACAGCTCATGGGATTATCTTCCATGTTGAAAGAAATGTGAACACTTTCGGTCATGCTCATGAGCATTCTACTGTGACAAACTAACAGCTTTAGAAAACAAATGCTCATGTCATGGTAAATTCTGCTTGGAGGTTATCTGTGCAGCTCAGTCCGAGCTGCTTCTGAGCAATACTAAATAAAGCCCTTTCTTCCTTCAGAAACGGTGACGCAGTTTAGTTGGTGCTGCTGCTATACGCACCTGTCTTACCAGTGCAAAGAACTCAGTCCGTTACATTAAGTCCCTCTGTATTTCTTTTTTGTCATGTTGTTTGTTTCCTCCCTTGCTATGCTTCACCTTGAATGTGGATCTAAATCCACAACTAAGCTGTAGCAGTAGAATGCTACCAGGCACCTGCATTGCAGGCTTGGCTTTCTGTCTCTGTGCAACACTGATCTCTTGAAGGGTCTTCAAGAGCAATAGAGACCCTCAGAAAAAAAGGGGGGGGAGGAAGAAAGTGTCTCTGGCTCTAATACTTTCCCCTTGAAGGTCAACACTTTTCTCAAATTCTCAAAGAAGCAGGACTGTAGATCTAACATAAGACATGTAACAGCGTGTTTTCAGACACACACACGTAACACTTTTTGACCTTGGGCAAGTTATTTATCCCTACTAAAGTTGAGCTGTAACATGAGGCAACTTAAGCTCATTTAGCTGCTTCAAAGGGAGGCTGTTACAGAGAGTTAGATTAACTTGTAAAGCACACTGAAGAAGATTAGTGGCCTGTGAGGCAACATATAAGCAATGGGATGAAATAAATAACATGACTAAGCTGGCTACCAGGAGGACTTCTAAAATGTGATATTCTAATAGCTTTAAGTATTGAACACACTATAGCAAAGAGACAGATTTTTGCACCAGGAGGAAACATTTTCCCCTTCCCTCTGCCAAGCATAGCCAAAAGCAAAACACAAATCTAGAAAGAGAACCCCAGTTATGTTGAGATAAAAAAAAACAAAACAGAAGATAGGTTAAGAAATTTTCAGTGATAGTAGTTTATTTTTTTTATTTTTGCATTGTAAACAAACCTTGGTCATTAATATAGAAGTTTTTAGACTGGCAGTATTGAATCCATTTTTGATGCTGAACATTTCTAAATACATTGATAATTGCACTATCATGACACAAGGCAAATTAGTCAGGATCAAAATTCCAGTTCTGGTAAGAGAAAGGTCCCTATAAGTCTAGGTTATAAACTATCAAATTATAACAAACACTGTATAAAGTGCATAAAGTACAGTGCAAAAAGGTCAAAGAAAGGCAGGCAAAGAACTGACTGGTCTGCATGGCAAGCTCCCCCCCCCCACACTGTGTACAGCTGGGAGGGACTAGAGCATAAATGTAGGTATTGGAGCAGTCTGTAACTCGATACCTTGAACAGTTTAATATTCCTCCAGCCCCCCTTGTAATTAGAGATTTGGAAATGATTGAAGATATGGATAGTGTCACGTTTTAGGATTAGCCTAACAGCTGTAATCTGATGGCAAGATAGGTCAGACTGGTCAAGACAACAAAAGCAGCTTTCATTAGTACTGCTCACTAATGAGATCGTGCAAATCTGTAGTTGGCAAATTCTGAAAGCTAAGTGTGGTCCTTTCTGACCGTTTAGCTCGGAGACGTGTCTAGCTCCACGCTAGTCAGTGAAGCACCTCAAAAACAGATGTGCATGTCAGTGGGACACTGTTGATGAAACAGTCAAAGATGATGAACCAAGTCTTTTTCATCTCCATGGAATGGAGACACTCTGTCAGGACACTGAATATGGGGGTAGTGCAAGATCCTTATTTGATAGTGTCAATTTATTTGTGTATTTAAGCTATTTACAGTTATATTATACCCCAGAAACCAAAATTATTTTTTTTTTCAGAAAGTAAAAAACAGTTTAACAATTACAAACACTGTACTAGTTTTCCCACCTCTTGTACTAAAAGTACGTGTAAACTGCATAACACACCCTTATGGATTGTCCCCCCACCCTTTAAAAAAAAAATAAAGGTCCTTCTACCATCTTTACCCCTCTTCTGCCCATTTCTCATGTCCTAATAATCATGGTTGCAGAGAAATAGCCCCCTCTCTCAGCATCCCTCAACACAATGACACCAAGATGCCTATTTTTTCAGGAAATTGAGAAACACTTCCGGTCTATTTCTGGTCACAGTAAGAAAGAACATCCTTCTCCCCTTCCCTTCCCTCCCCCCCAACAAAAGGAAAAAAACACAGTGCAAAAGCTACTGTTCACTCCGTGAGCTATAGAATACTTCCTTTTTATCTGTCCTAATGCACTCCAGAGCAAACTCAGGCAATATATTGATCTGTACAGTTTACGTCCAATTAACAAAAATTCAGTCTGGTGTTCTCTTGTGTCTGACAGAAAGATTATTCTTTTAAGAAAAAAAACAAAACCATCAACCCCTTTATGACAGGGATACACACAGAGCTGTGTTGAAATTCAACAGGCAATATTTCCAGGTCTTCTGTTCTATCTGATGTGAAATTGTGGAAGTTTATTGGCAACTGTTCAATGATAAGTCTGCATCACAAGAATTTGATATCATCATCGAGAAGAAAGAGGTAGGCCATTTTTAATCATTTTAGAATATTTTTTCCCTTTATACTCTCCTTTTCTGGATATTCCCCTTTTAACTTCATCCATTAAGGGCTTAAGTGCCATGCATATGTCAGACAGTGCAAGTGGTAAGTAGAAACCTGCCTAGAAGAACCAGTTCCTACCTTTCCAAAACAACTAAAGAAACTGAGCACACTGCACTAATGGAGAGATTAAAAGAAAAAAAACACACACAAGAAACAAAGAAGCAGTAGCAGTAATTTGTATAGAGACTTAAAAATCATCCTTCTAGTTCAGGCGCTGTAAAAGCAGCTCTCCAGTCTTCAGAAATTTTACAGGGAAACTCATAATCACAAAAAATTATATTCTAGGCTACATCAAACTGATGAGCTTTTACCATTCTCTCTATATAGGTTTTCTGGGTTAAAAAGAACCACCATGCCAAAAAGATTAGTATCTTTCTAAAATATATGAGTGCCTTCTTCCACAAACCTAAAAAGTCTTGTTTGTTCAGTTTGAAAATCTCAACACACACAAAAAAGGCCAAAAACACCCTGAGGTAGCGACTATTGTTTGCCAAAATGTAGGACTGGCACTTGTAAATTAGTTCCCTTCCTTTTAACCAGAGAAACATTAGCAGCTTACATCTGCCACCACCACCAGTCAAGAGACTTCCCTTTGACCAAGCGACTGCTGAACCACATGCCTTAGAGCTGTCTTGAAGTCATCCCCTTCCTGGGTGACGGCGAACACCAGTTACTTCCGACTGCTCTGGGAAAGCCAACTTCTTGCTTTGGGCTGGTGCACTGAGAGCCACTGGGCACAGATGGCCTGCACAACATCATCTCCGCTGTTCTCGGCCAGCTGTCGCACATGCTGCACTAGCTGCACTGCTCTGGTGCTCTCCTGTCTCACCGAGACCAGGTAGGCAGAACGCAGTTTGTTGCACGTCAGGTAGGCTTGGATCTGAAACAGGAAAGGCAGTTGGAATTTTATTAGAAAGCTGCAGTAAACTGACTTACAAACTTAAGCACAGGTTCACTGGAAAATACAAGGCAGCAATAGCATATTATGAAGCAGAAAAGGCCACAGAGCAGATCCCCACTCTAGGGGATAAACAGACCATTTCTTCTAAGTCTCTGTCTCTTATAGAAACTCCTTTACAATATCACTATGAAATCAGCATCAGAAATCCTATTAATTTTCATACCCTCATATCAAAGACTCTAAAACAGTCATTTTCATCTATTGCTTGGTTCTGGAAGAGGTCACATCTTTCAGCAATAAACCTTATACAAGCTGAATGAAAAGTCCACTTTCCAATCTGCATAAAACACTGACTTTTTTAATTGGAGCAGGACAAAGGAGAGTTCCCAGTTATGCCACTGATCCCTCACATGATCTACGACAATGTATAAATTCTGAGCCAGAGCCTCATCATCAATAAATATGCATCTGGAGTCCACGCATCTATTTGTGACTCTCCAGTGGTTTGACAGGCTGATACTGAAGCTAAGAAGAGTTATTGCAGCCAAGTAGTTTAGGCCTCAGTTCTCAGAAAGAAAGTGTATCAAAATTGGTATCATTTAACTCCCTATAACAATGGAAATAGTATATAATCCTGAAAGCACAGTAAACTGAAATGCTCATCTTGGAGGTATATTGTTCCTCATCAGCTGCCTGCACCACAGGAAGTTTACTCGCACATATGTGAAAGGCAGTAATACGAACAAGCAACCCACCACGAGCTGCTTGGAAATAATTTTCCTTCCACTATAACAAATGCCTAACTCTCACTCCAAGGGGAGTCAAGGAACTAGTAAAGATAACATCAATCAATACATTCACGCCACAGCTACAGTGACAAATACCATAGCCTTGAGGAACTGACTGTGATTTCTATAATCTGGGAAGTGGCCTTCAAAACTGCTGAAGTCAGGATGGGAGATAAGATGGTGGAAAAGAGTATGTAGCCTGCAGACTATAATTCGGCTCTTCAGCCACTGCTGAAGGATTTCCTACTGTGCTTTTACTTACCTTATTTTCATCACTTTCCATATCCTGAATCAGATTATCAAGATCCTGCATCCAAAAAAGGGAAAAGGTGTTCATGTTTAGAGTGACTATAGCTTGCAAAACCTTCCCCCTTCAGAAGCCAAACCTCTCCATAAAGAATGGGCTGCTGAGATCACAACTAGATGTTTACATCATCCCAACTGATAGCGCTACAGACACAGAAAATACAGAGCCAGTTCTTCCCTTTACCACTGCTTCCCTGCCTGCCATGTCTGTCAGGTGTATCTAGAGAATGCAGTCAGGTCAAACTCTTTGTCCCCTTGCCCGATTAGTAGAACTTCATGGAGGACCTTTCCTTCCATCACTAGGATGGAAAAGATACTGTGGCGGACACAGAGACTCTTACAATCATTCCTTATGAAGGCAGGAAATTTCTGTCTCCACAAATACCTGTTGGCTAGGGAAGCTTTGTGGAGGGAAATGCCTCCCACCCCCATCAAAAGCATCTGGCAGGATCCCACTGGGCAAAGGTTCTCCTCTCCGTTATGGGTACTCATTTGCAAAGTGCAGAGTAGGAGCATGCAACAGCTACCTATTGCTTCCTCTCAGAGTGACTGAAAACAAAGCACATGATCCCATGCTTAAACAATGCATGTGGTACAGGGCCCGAAGATTTGAAGGAGGTGCTAGAAGAGCAGCACAGGCACCACTGGATAGTTTCTCTGTATCCTGTATTATATATACCCATTTTATTTCAAAAGGAAGACAATACATTACCTCAGCAGGAATGTTTTTAAACTCGTTTAGACAGTTTATGATGATGTTATCCCCATCATTCTTGGCTGCAACTCCAGATTCATTGACACATTTGAGGAGCTGCCGGATCTCACTGTACTTCTGCTGCTTCACCAGCTGCTTGGCCACTTTGCTGTACACTTCTGTAGCGTCCAGCTGGAAGTCCTAGAGGTGGTTGGAACATCAGAACAACACGTCAAATGTCCTCAACAAGTTCACATAGGCACTCTGTGCAAAAGACGATCTCTGCTGAAGACAAAGTATCACAGTATGCTCCAAAAAGCTAAAGCGGTTTTGGTGGCAGGTAGTTTCCCAGTGACCAGAGCTCAGGACTGGCTGAAAGCTTCTCCATAATCAAACCAGTAAAACTCCATTTTGCTCAAGAAAGAGCATGCTCTAATCGATTAGTCTCCCGTTCTGAGGTGGAAAAACTCAGTTTAGCTTCCAGCCAAGCATGTTTCCTAGGCTGAGACCCTACACAAAGCATAGTCCCTACTCACCTCCCTCTCACCTAGCAAGCTCCTATTAGGTTCTCCAGCCCCCTCCAATAGCAGCCACACTTTGTGCATCCTGGGAAACAGGACCACAGTATACCTCCCATAGGAGGGAAGAGGTGACAAAACCTGGGACTGCTCCTGTCATGGATAAGGAAAGAAAAGAAACAAAAGGAAGGAAACAGAGATGATGCTGGGGAGCTGGACTTGCTGTTCCATTTTTACAGGGGGAAGTGACTGCTTTTGCTGCTAAGAAATACTGTTTTACTAAGGCTCTTCATATCTTACTCCAAACAGTAGCGCTGCCTTGTACATCTGACCTGACTTGAGAAGCATAGTCTGCCATCTGCATCAGTCAAAAACACAACAGGTGGTGAGGCAACAGACACTTTCTTTAGTGCGCCACCTTTGTCCAGAAGTGGCCTTGCTATACCTCTGTCACACTGCTCTGCTTGAAGCAATCTCTTTCAGCAACTCCTAGCATTTGGATGAGAAATGCACAAAAAACATTGGAGGCTACGTGCTGCAGTGACTGACAAGCACCTCAACTTCTACACAGACATGAGGAAGGACAGGTCCCCAAAGACAGCTTTCAATTAAGTAGTTTTGCTCTGTCAGACAGGAGAGGAGCATGGAGATAGCCCTGGCCTTACTTTGCCTTCACATGGCTGTCACAAACTGCAGAGACCTGCTAAGTCAGAGCTCTCACCTCGTATCTGTCATTGTCTTTTGCCAGTGCAAGACACTGAACAAGATGCAAGGCAAAATAAAGGTCACACTTTATTCTTTTGTAGTAGATTTGGAAGTGTCTTACTGAAGCAAAATCTGCATTTCTTCACCCAAAACACATTCCTCCAAATCTATGGACAGTGTAAGTCTTAAATAGTTACTTTTCTCACAAGACATTTTCCCTTTTGGGGATTAAAAGGCCTTTGGCAAAAACTCTTTTGCTTAAATTGGTGTTTGTAGAGGTTTCTCTTTTGTAACGACAGCACTTGTTCTATCAGGTGTTTCCATACCTGAAGGACTCTGAATGCAATCCCAAACCCTTCTTCAATGTTTTTTCCTTCCAGCATAACCTAAAAAAAGGAGAGACATCAGACAAGTTTCAGGATGCACATTCCTTTTTTTTTGCTTGCTTACAGTTAAATAGCAGCAATCCTCCCCACAGTTCTGAATTTTGTCCAGAAGCAGTATCTTTGCCAAAAGACAATTCATGATGCTGAACAATGGAGAACAATCCCAACAAGAAGCGGAGCAAATACACAGTCTATTGTCACAGACACCGATTCACTGTGGAACACTGGGTAAGCTGCAGATGAAGCTGAGCTGAAGTTAGCAAGGGTAACAAAAACAGCATTGTTTGCCTTGCTTCAAAACACAGTAAGATGTACAATTGAAAAACACATTACTATTTGCATTTGGTATCCTCTGCCTCTGAAATTTTGAAATTTGAGCAGAATGGCTCCAGGTTCTCAGCTGCTCTCTGCTGCTTTGAGGAAAAAAAGCATGATTTTTTCCATAAGCAGTAGGTTGCATACATGCACAAGCAAGCTGCCAGTGAATAGTACCAGAGGCTGCCCCAACTGTCAAGTATTTCAACCCGCATGTAAGTTGGTGTTGTTTAAGAAAATAAGACTTATTTGAAATAGCAGTAAGTACCTTGCAAGCAACATCCATTTTCATGTTATTGTTTCCAAAGAGTGTGGGCAGGGAAGAATCTGTCATTTGAGGGGTTCCTGAGCTCTCACATCGATGCAGGAACTTTGTTACTTCCATCTGCAGCTCAACTGTATTGATGTGCCTAGACAAGAGAGAAAAAAAATTACACTATTTTGAAAGAGAGGTGATGTTTATTGTTAATGGTGTGAACTTACCACTTTCTAGAACACATTTCAAAGACAGACATGTACATTCCCAAACAATAATTACTTTACTTGCTGTTTGACTTTGTCTTTGGTGTAGCCTAGTTTGCAGCAATGAGGTACTTCTCAGATCTGTGCATACAACATGCATCACAAGCTGCAGGTGAGTACATGTAAGCATTATTCTATAGAGTGAGCCAGAAAATCTGGATCCCAAATAATTATCTGCTCCCTCTCTTTTCCACCTTTCACATCCTCCCCTGCTTAAGTTGGGAGTCTAGCCTTAAAGAAGAACAATCAGTAGGTAAAACCAAGATATAAAAGACCAAGCATGAGAGAGATGTTCAGAGGATGTTCAGACCACTTCTGAACATGAAGAAATTTAGTTAAGTCTGACTCCTATAATTCACATACAGTTAAACTGTAATTCAAACAAGCTTAACCAGCTCAGTATTGCTCTCTGTGCACAATATGTCTTTTTTTTTAGTTAAAAGTTACATGACACAGATTGATATGTTTAGTAGAAATAAAGGCTCATCTTCTGGGTTAGGTTGGAGGTGGAAGCGGAAGACAGCAATAGGAATCCTCTGCTAGCAACTAGATCAAGTCAGATTTGGGTCAGGAACAGCTAGCAGGTGTTAGCTAAAACCACCTTACATACAACCACTAAAAAAGAAAGAAGTCTGAATTTCCCCTCTTTGTTGTTCCCTAGCTTCCTGTTTATAGATACCTTGACACATCTGTAGCAGACATTTTCTTCCGGAAGGTGAATACCATTTTTTTCCTCCCTGAACTTCTTGAGACCTCCTGCAGGTAGACTTTGAGATGATCCTTGATCTTTAGAAGCCATGTTTGTCTGCCTCCCAGTTCAGTGTAAGACTTCGCTCCGTGAGTGAAAAATCTAATGCAGGTCATGGCAGCACGAACATGATCCTAGAAGAAATATACTGAATACTTGAAGGAGGACTGAAATAAACTGCTTTCACTAGTCCTTTGTCTGTACTGAAGTGCTCACACAAAGCAGGTGGTGCTCTATTACCCTTAAAGCAGTAGTTAAGCTACTGCAATGCACCAGACTCACAACAGCAATGCATAGCTGGTCAACTTCAGTTGGGCTCAGGATTTCCTTTTTCTTAAGGACTGGAAAGTAGCAATAATTTAATTGTCCATCATTCAGATTTAAATCAGTTTTCAAAAAAACCCAAACAAAACAACAACAACAAAAAAAAAAAGACCACCAGAACCAGAAGTCTGCCAGTATTCAGTACTTCACTGAAAGAGTTGGCCACTCACTCTCATCTTACCTTCATGAACTGCTGTAACTCATACAGGATATGGTAGTAGTTCTTTCTCTGCAAGTGTTTGCAGGCTGCAATCAGGTAGGTTCCCCAGCTCTCCAACCCTGGATCAATGGTTTCTAGCAAGTTCTCCAACATATGTAGCTTTCCACTTTCATAACTTGGAACAAAGATCCCTTCAATGAACACTTCAGCTGGGGATTCCTACACAAATATCAGAAAGGTAGGTTAAAGTAAACCAGCTGTGGCACCTAGATTTGCCTTTTAGAATGTAAAGGAATATCAAGTGACAGAGGTCATACAATCAGCAGATGATACAGGTTAGAAAGGATCCCCACAGGTCACCTGGTTCAAACTCCCACACAAAGAAATCAGGGCATGTTGCTCAGGGCCTGTCTAGTCCTAAGCACCTTCAACAGGAAAGATTTCACAGCCCTCTTAGGGGCTGGTTCCCATGTCTGAACACCTGCACTGCAAAAACTGTTTCCTTATATCCAGTTGGAATTTCTCTTGCTGCAAACTGTGTCCACTGTCTCTTGCCCATTTGCTTACTGTATACACTTGAGATGAGCTTGGTTCCATCTCCTCTATAATCACCCACTTGGTAGCTAAATACAGCAAATAGATCTCCCTTAGCCTTCTCTTCAAGTTGAACAAACCCAGCTCTGTCAGACTCTGCTCCCGTATCACATGCTCCAGTCCACTAACCATTTTGGTGGCCTTCTACTTGACTTGTCAGTTTGTCAATGTCTGTCTTGTTTTGGGGAGCCCAAACTGGCCACAGTCCTTCAGATGAAATCTTACAAGTAGTGAATAGAGGGGAACGATTACTTCCCTTGACCTCCTGTCTACTGTTCTTGTGAATACCACCCCACATATTAATATTACTATGAGAAGCACAGTGATCACACAGCCTGCATAAATTTTTTAAAGGCATTATATGGAATTGTTTAATTTTTAATTTCCTTTTTAATTCGACGGTAAGATACAAGCTACAAAACCTTTATACATAAAAATGTTTTCAAACACCCAACTGCAAAATTGTCTGAAGAAAGACTATAATGTTTTAATCAGAAACCTAGTACGCTAATGATCTTAAAGTAACAACCCTTCCTTTTTTATTTATAATCAATGCTAGTCTCCACATTCAAAATTTCCACATCAAATTGTCTAGACAGAGTATTTGGAATGTCTACTACTTAACCAGTAAAATTATTTCACCAACATTGTAAAAACTCACAACTTTCTTTAAAGATATGTCTAAATTGATAAAAAGGACACTTTTGAAAAGCAAATTTGATAAGCAGATGAGAACATGACCTAAGAATGGCTGACGATAAAAAAAAGTAAAGCTGGTAAGACCACTTAAATAATATCCTATTAATTAGCAGACTGAAGATAGTGGAATTAGGTGTTTCAAGTAGTATACTCTCAGTAAGAATTATTTCAAATCTAAAAAGTCAATAAAAAGTAACCACAAGCACAAAAGCTTAAAAAATGGAAGTTATTTTTTCTTGTTAGCCACTGGACAGTGTATATGATAACACTAAGGACCTCAGAAAACTGCCCAGAATGCTGTATGACATTTATTGCCGTTTAGACTAGTCCTGAAGCTCTTTGCTGCTTTTCAAATTTCAGTTTAAGATGATTGAAAATTAGATTACTCACCTTATTTAACAAGTGAAGCAGTGCTTCTCGCATACAGTCATGCCTCATGTAAAAGCTTATTATTGCTAGATTAGTGCCATAGCTGTGTAAATAGAACAAGCACTCTTGATAATAACTGTTGTGCTGAATCTTCCCCTCACACATCATCTCCAGGGACAGACTTCTTGTTCTCAGTGTTGCTTCAAGTTCCCTCAATGTGGCGAAGTAGTCATCATCATACTGTCAAAGCAGAGAATCAGTGATAGGTGATGACTAACAGGAAAACCTTCTCTGCAGAACCTCTTTGGGATTCTTTTCTACTAGATTTTTTTTTTACCTATCCCTGAAGCTTGGGGGGGGTTTGTTATTGTTTGTGTAGTAGTTTCTTTTTCCTTTTTTTTTTCTTTTTTTTTCTTTTTTTTTTTTTTTAAAAAAAACAACTAAGTATGGTTTTAGAGGGGTAAGAACCAGTCATGCTCTAGATAAATACTAGACTGGAACCTTGTTATCAGAGATGTTGAATGCAGCTGTAGCTAGCATGGCTCTGTCTCCAGGCAAGAACAGAGGAAGTTCCGCCTGACCGTGAGGGGGAATTTCTTCCCTGTGAGAGTGACAGAGCACTGGACCAGGTTGCCCAGAGAGGTTGTGGAGTCTCCTCCTCTGGAGATCTTCAAGGCTCATCTGGATGCAACCCTGTCTAACATGCTCTAGGTGACCCTGCTGAACGGGGAGGCTGGACTAGATCTCCAGAGGTCCCTTCCAACCTTACTGATCCTACGATTCTATGACAGGAGGCTTGCTTATTTAAAAGAAATTCCACTCAAGAGCTACTCCAACAAGCTAGTCCAAACTGGCTTTCTTATTCTCCTAGAATGTTTACTAGGAAAAGCTCTTTCATCAATGCAGTTCTGCAATTTATACTTAAGTCTTTCTTTTTTAGTACCTAGCTTCCAGAGCTAATCCAAAGCCTTGCAATAGTGCATGCTGCCAAGGAAAGATGAGTGGGACAACATTCTTCGCATTTGTAATTTTTCCTTTTAATTCCTGCAAAGTTACCAGTCTCAACAGAAGAACGGCATGATTGCAGCATCACAACGTATGGTTAGGATGGAGTTCATTTCCCACAAACTGTAGTAGTAACAGCTTCTTTCTCCTCCACTGAGTACACCCCAAATTACTACGAAAATTCTTGACAGTGCTATCAACCACCAACTTGCTGCCAGGAGGAAGTCAATGAATTTCTCAAGAAGGTTGTTTGCGATGCATAACCATGACAAAAGGAGAAAAACTTGGTAACATATCATACATTGCTGTAAGACTTGTATTAAAGAATCGATACTTGGAGAGCTTTACTACATAGCCTTTTAGAGAAGATAGAATAGAAGACTCTCACCACAACATGTATGGGCTTCACTGTGGACTCCAGATACTGTATCACATCTTGGATCAGCCTTGAACCATAATTCAGTTGGTTTAAATCCACAGGTGGCTTTAAGCATCGGCTGAACTTCTCTCTTGCTGAACTTAAATTCCCAGCTTTAAGGCAAGCCATGCCCCAGGCATGCCATGCTCCACTTGGATCCAACCCGCATTTTGTAGAAACCTAAATTCAAAAATCATTAATACTAGAACATACAGTTCCAATATAGAACATAGCAAAACTGGAAAATCACACAAAGCCTATGACTATGACATTCCATTTTCTAAAGACATTTCTCATTAAAACAGACAAACAAAAAAACCTACACACTGACTATTCCTAGGTTACTGGCACTAAATGCCAACTACTAAAACACTCATGACCTCCAAATGTGGAAGAATATTTTTTGTTGTTCAAATTTAATCAATCAGCCATATGTCCAGGACGTTTCAGTCCAATGGTTTTAAAACTCATGACATTTTTCACACCAGGAACAGATTTTCTCATAAAACAAATCATTTTTACAGAGAAGAATTAATCAGGTTTGTTGTTTAAAAACAGCAGTAGAACATGTAGTTTTCTTCTTAGATAAATATTGATACTTTGTGAACTACTGCAAATTTATGTTCTGTTCCTAAATTTCTTTAGTAGATCAGCTGCCTTTAAACATGAACCATTTTTACTCAAATAGGTCATCTATTCCTGATGTTTATTTCCCTTTAAAAATCCTAATCCTGTTTGTGGCATCATAATCCTCTTCCTAACAAATTTCAATGCCATAAACAGAGGCTTATGGAATACTGAGAGTAGGACGAGGATAAAAAGATAAATCATACTAGATGAACTCTCGTAGATAAATATGTCACCAGAGTTGACTTCCAAGAAAATACCTGGCAAAGCTGCTCAAGTAGTATCTGCTGCAGTACTAAGGACAAATGAAACCAAACATGAAAGTTTCAGAAAAAGTCCTACCACAAAGAGTTCAGACATCTCTTCTGATTGTAAGATTCGTCCATAAAGTGACTCTCTGGTAGTTTGCCCATTACAATGCTAATTGTATCAGGAGATACGGTCGCTGTTCTTGCTTTCAGCAGCCTGCTCCACAGCAGAGGCCATCCTCCCTCTCAGAAATATTTTTCAGTGGTCAGAAAGTTTTCTTCATTGCTTAAAAACTTAATTCTAGTCTGTAACAGTTTAAGTATTGTCCATTTCATCATATGCAGCTGAACTTGGGGGGGAAAGGAGGGAAGAACAAAAAACCCTGAAGCCACTACAGAAGGACTATTAATATTTGCATCCCTCTATTGGTATTACCTCTATAGCTAATTGATAGTACTCCGCTTCCAAAAGCTGATTTCTTAGTCTTGTTACTGCTGCAGGGAGAAGAATCTGATCCAAAGATGGCAACGGACTATAGGCAGCAGCAACCAAAATATTCAACACATCCACTTTACTGATGTAGCTAGGAGAAAACAGAGATTAAACAGATACACATACTGTCACTGCTATCATGCACACTAAGAATCTTAAAGAATTTTATGCCAAAGACAACTCTTAGAACAGTAGCTCCTAATCACTAGTATACCAGGTTTGTCTGTTCCTCAATGTCTGTTCCATTTAGGCTACTTTGGGCCATTTCATTTCATTCAGGGGAGCACTGGCAGATGTCGATTGTGGACACCAGCTAACATTATCAAATCAAACTAGCATATGAGAAGTGTATGGCTTGCACCTGGCACTGCAAGTACCAGTAAGATAAAGCTTGAGGAACATCCTCTAGATGTCAGGAAATGAAGGTTTAAAATCCTATATGGAACAAGTGGCTGAAAGGAGAAAAATACAATAGCAGAAGATTTATCCAGTCATTGTGAATCTTTTCTCTCCTACTCTGAGAATATTATCAGTGATTATTATGTAGCCATGAGACTTGAACTTCATTATTTGAGCTTTCATTTTATTCTTGTGTTATGAACTTCTCTTGCTTAAAATGCCTGCAGTTCAATGACAAAACAACCCTCCTTTCCTCCCCTCTCCAGTATAAAAACATAAGGGTCTTGACCTTGATGCAGCCTAGTGAACATCTGATAAATTACCTATCACAGAGCGCTAGATCCTGGCTCCTTCCAGCTTTTACAAACATCATTTTGGCACTGAAGAGCAATTGTTTCATGATGTCCATAAGAAGTCCTGCATCCACCTCAGGGTTAGTCAGCCCTTGAGACAATTTGCAGCAGTGCTCTATCAGTTGGTGGCCACACACTAAACTATTACTGTGCAGACTGAGGATGGCAATACACAAGGAAGAGCTGGGAGCCTGACAGTCAGAGGAAAGAAAGATGAACATGAATACTGAGGTAATTCTTTATGGAACTGTTTATATTGGATTCTCCTCTTTCTCCAGATCTCACCTGCTCATAATAAAATTCACTGCGTACAATTTCATTTTCGTCTTCATTCAGGGAAACAAACCATTCAAGCTCAGTTGCCTCAGGAATTCGCACCACTGTGGAATATCTGTTACTAGAAGCTCCTGTTGCCGAGAAGGAAAAAACAGGTAAAATCATACAAGAGGCAACAAACCTGGCTGAGGGAACATCATACAGAGCTATTCCAGTACTTTCAAACACTTATCTACAGTCCCTTCATTGTGCTAATTCCCGTTAGCCTCACATGGCTAGCACACAAACCATAGAAATATTTCCACTCCTCAGCAGACTGCCAAGCTGGATCAAAACCTACTCTCAACTATCACCAGTATCTTCTCAGTAAGAGGATCCAACAACATATTTTCAAGTTATCATCCAAATTTGATCCCACAGGATATCAAACACAGCAACCTCCTCTAAGTCTTCCATCAGCCAAAACATTAAATATTCCTGATCAGGGAGTATGTGGACATAAGTGAGCTGTGGGTTACTGTAAGGCTACGTGGCTACTAAGAAAGGCTATGTGGACTCAACTGCCACCTTCTTTCTACAAGTCAGATTATTCAAACATATTGCTTTAAGATAAAGGGGTGCAAGAAGATGAGCTAACGATATATAAATAAATTTTTATATGAAATAGTACTACAGAAAATTACGGTTTTGATTAAACGATTTGAGAAAAGAATTTCAGTGAAAAGTCTCTCCACTTCAGACTAAGAAAATTTCAGTTTTGAAATTTGTTCTCTTACCTGGATAATGTAACAGATAACGTACAGGACGAATAAGCAGAAAGATTATTAAATAAACTGTTTTGTCATCTTTGTTTTACTTTGTAATCTGAGCTGAGAATTATTCAACTGAAAGAGAGAACACCTACAAATCACATCACGTCTGTCATCTGAGAGCAGTTAGAATGTACTAGCCCTCTGATGCTCAGTACTGAAAAAACGAAGAAAGGTAATTTGCTACTATTTTCCAAATCAACTCCTCCCTGAAAAATTAAGAGCTAAAAAAAAAAAAAAAAAAAAAAAAAAAAAAAAAAAAAAAAATCGAAAAAAAGGAGTTGTCAGGAAATTTGCTGTTCTAAATTTCACAGAAAAGCTGCTTTAGTGATGAGTAACTATAAGAATTGTAGAGTGAATCAAAAAATGCTATTTCCAAGTTGAACTGAAGGCAGTAATTAGAGAGGAAAAAGAATGCAGATCTGAAAACGTTTTGTAAGACAGTCCCATCAAAAAAATTAGAATAGCATCAGAATAAAACACTTTCCCTCTTAAACCTGAGAAGTTCAGTGCTGTTCCTGCACTTGCTGTGCAAGTTTTGCACCATGTTTTATATTACTGGCTGTACTTTAAGTAACAATGGTTTGGGTCTGCCAGAATATTATGTCAGCATGATTTTTTTGAGCAAATGTCTGCTGAATCACCTCACTAACGCCAGACTAACAAAGGAAGTAAATACCTTGAGGGAAAAGGCTGACAAATTCAATCAAATTTTATTGTTCTTCCCGAAACGTCCCATGCTATTCAATGGGGAAATTGAGGCATAGAAGAGAAACAACCAGCTCATTTGTGCACAATCAGCAAAGGAGATGGGATTCAGGACATACAAAGACCCATGAGAAGACCTTATTCTGTGTTGTCCAGCTGGCACTAGGCATCAATCCCCACCGCACACTGCAGTGCTATTCAGCAACATACTACCACAGTTCTTGAAAAGAGCATCTCTCAACACAGCTCTGTACTGGGCTAATTAATTCTTACTTCTAGCACAGCCTTTCGTTGACTGCTTCTAGTATACAAAGTGCCTTCTCCAACTGTTGTTTTCAGTTCCTGTCTTTAAGCCCTGTCCAGCTGGTTCAGTATTGGTTCTGACATCTTTCCTAAAATCGTAATTTCCATTTACAGGAATTTTAGAATGTCCGATTTCAGCCTGCTTGTGTAAAAACAGCGATATTTTTTAAACAGAGATTTTGATCATCCTTTCCCTACAGCTAGATGGGGCAGAATCCTATCTCAAATTCTGCTGGTAATCAGGCATTTAAAGTGCAAGTTCAACACTATTTCATTCCTTACCTTCCGCTTGGTCCTGACCTTCTTTTGTGCTGTAACAGAAAGACAGAAAGAAACATCATGCCTGTTCCAGCCCACTGGAGAAAACAAATTTTAAGAAGGGATCAATGTAGCTACCCTTTCCGGAACAGTCTTCTGCTCCCCCCCCCCAATTCTCCCAATCCATGTTGTCTAGAAACATGAGCTCCTTTCCCTACATAGTGAATTTCAACTCCACTAAAAAAGTGATTCTTACAAAATTTTGCAGAATTAGTACTGTTGCATATATAATAAGTGAAAGGAGATATTGAGAACAAGAGAGTACTGCCCAGTATCGGCATATGACAGAGCTGAGACAAAGTTTTTAGCAGGCATGTCTCTGTTCTAGAGATTTAACTAGTTTTGGTATACAAACAGGATGAGTTTGAAAACAGAAGTCAACAATAGTCCCCTACCCCACACACAAACACTTAATTAAAACACGAAGGTGATGTTCAAGCTCACTGCTAGGCTCTGCTGACCTATTCTGGTAGCATTAGCATCTGTTCTGACTCAACTTGGTCTATCTGCAGGTAACTGCCTGTTTCTTTAGAGGTTCCTTTTTAGATTTGCACATGATTCCTTTCTTCCTAGCAAGCCTGTCTGTTCTGCTATTAGCAGGCTTGACCAGGTTCACAGGGAATAAACCTACTCTTTAGAGTTGCATTTTTCACCAGCTGACCTAACCTATGGACTATGAATTTCACTCCAATTCTCATTTGGAAGCAACCATATCAAAATCTGTCATCGCAGCTAATCCTTTCATTAAGGGCACAGTTTCAATTTCAAAACCTATATAATCATGAACTTGCTTTTGAATGCCCAAGGGTCACAATCAAGGAATCATGGAGAAACATTTAAACACTGTCATGTTCTACAGAGCTAGTCAACATGCAATGCTAACTCAGAAGCTAAGCAAGCTGCAGGCAACTTGGTTGCTTATTGCAGTATTTTGTTCTGAATGCTTGGTACTAAGGCATTCAATTCTTAGGTTTAATGATCAATTGATGCTTAAACAATTAAAGCATTTTTGACTAGCTCTCCAGTGTTCGTTCTTTTTAAAAGAACGAACACTGGAGAGCTAGTCAAAAATGCTTTAAGTATTTTTCTCCAGTGATTCTATTCTCCAATAATTCTTTCTTTTCTCCAGTGTTACTTTCTTTAAAAGTAAACTGAGATATCAAGATCATCCCCTCACCTCACAAACTTGAAAATCCTAACTGCTGGAGGCTAAAAAGCTGATATACTGTATTATCCAGATAAACCTAAGTGATTGTACTCTGTGATCCCTGAAGACTGCAGTCCACTCTCCTGTATGCACAGAGTTATGAAGAGCTGAAATGAATGGACTTACGTGCTTGTGTCTTGTACAAAGTTAGGCAGATGTTCTCTATTGTAGTAGCTATAGCATTGGTCACATACACGAGCTGGATTTTCTCTGCAGGCTTCTACTGTCATTTTCTTGGTAGAACAAGAGCTGCATACTAGCCTGCCACAGCGCCTGCAGTGATGGCGCCTGTTAAACTAAGCACAAGAGGTCATGAATAAACAACTGAAAGACTTGATTAAATCCCCACCTATATCTGTCTCCACATATGAGCAAGCTTATTCCATTCGAAAGGAAGCAAGCAGTGTGAATAAGGCCTTTCAGAACTATAGTGATTGATTCTCATTGCCACAATTCCCTTTTGGGAAGGGCATAGCAAAGAAAAACAAACCAGATATTTATAACTGACAAGCTTGCTGCAGTGTTGGACTCTAATATTTAGATTGTTCCAATTTTGATCATATTTAGATCATCAATTTAGATCATCTCTTGAAAATGTTTAAAGCAGTAGACTATCTTTCTGACAACACATTCATTTCAAGATTCAAAAGCAAAATAACTTTCCGAGGAAGCAGTGCTGTTTGTAAGCTATAGAAAATAGACTGCCTGCACATTTATAAAACTCAAAACGAATCTTCCTAACAGCACCACTGTATTTGGTCGCACACTTTATGCAACAACAGTTGTAGTAAGGTGTAACCAACAGCAAAGCTTACTCTCACAGTATTTCTAACCATAGGCAGCTAGACACCCCTGTGAAATTGCTAACAAAAGAAATCTGAGTTCTCATAGCAGTCTCCTCTCTGATAACGAGATTTCGTTTATACACTATCATTTTCCTCAGGGAACTCAGGGAGAGGCCTCAGAGTCTGCATGGAGCTAACAGTGTTGCCAGTCTCCTTAATTGATCTAAACAGAAACTAATCATTAAATAGGTTAAGTCTTGGCAAACCTACACTGATGTAGGCAAACTTACTGAAGTAGCCAGTGGCTCCTAGGAAACAGGATCTAAGCAAGCATTCACATTAAGATCACAATTCTAGAAAATGTCTGCACTCAGTCTCTGTTCCTTACCATAGTAAAGCGTTCAGTTTTGCAGACCATACATATCATTTCAGTGTCATCAGGTATCCACTGCTGTTTTGGTGGTGGCTTCTCAGGTGGCACAAATTCTTGAGGAAGCAAGCTCTGCTGCAGGCTTCTGTCTCTGGGACTCGCAGATACGGCAATGCCTTAAAAGACCACAGCAAGACAAACATATTTTAGCTGTTTAACAGTCTTGAAGACCATAAAACACTACAGACTTACTGAGGCTGTCTGACTTGCTGCTTACTTATTAGCAGATATTTACAATAAAAATCATAGAAGTTGAAGACCAAGTCTTTCTTGTTAATGTCTGTTCTTGTATCATAAGCAGAGACTTGAAAAAAACAGATACATGGATATATGCAACATAGCATAAAACATAATCTTAAGAATATCCAGTATAGGCAGACTGACATTCCTAAAGATTCTTTAGCATCTCAGTAGAGTTACATCATGGCTAGCAACCACCTATCCCTTCCTATTCTGCTTCCCATCACAATCTATTGTGGGGAAATTAATTCAAATAGGAGGAATTTAAGTCTGTGGCCTTTGGCATCTTTAATATTGTCATTGAGACATTCATTGTCTCAAATTTATAGCACTAAATAGGCTTTTAGTTTATATGATGTCAGTCGGTTACACTTCAGGCTAACTGAGAGATTCAACATCCCACTGCAGCCCTGCAAGCCATCACCTGTGCATGATACTGAAGAAAACTCCATGAGAAAAGCTAACTCATGTTCATCCACATAGATTGGATTGCTGAGGAATATTAGAGGACAACACATCTAGGTTTAAGAATGCAGTGATAATTAGCTGGCATACAAACTATTTCTTGACTATCTTAAAAGAGACTGAAGAGTTGCACAGCTAGATCCAAGATACTGCATCACCTCTTGTACGCAGAGCAATGAGAACTTAATTCAGGATATGGAACTAGAGAATCTAGTTCCATAGACACACTGAACTGTAAGGGCAAGACATCACTGTGGAGCTCTAGTTCAGGCTCATCACTTGCCGGAAATCAGTCTTGGAGGTCTGAGGAAACCCTCTGCTAGTTGTTCCTTGAGAACACACACTCTCCATCTACCATGCTACATATCCTATAAAGGATATCACTCACACTCAATGCAGAACAGAATATCATGTGTGCTGACTTCCAAGGAATTTTGCAGATATCTACCAAAGCTCAAAACAAAGTCATACCTTTCTTTCTTATCTCCCTTTAAGTTTTCTTTTAACTGGGCCCAAAGCACTCAACTGTAGAGACTTACTAATCTGTGCTAGATGTGACCAAAGTTACTATTAAATAGTGAGATGCAGAGATCAGACAAGTAGGGGATAAAAGAAATAAAAATAGGTAAGACTTCATCCTTACCAGTAAAGCTAGCATGAGATGGTTCTGGTGATCCCAATTTAGACCCTGCTTCACACTCCAATATTTGACTGAGATTCTCTTGGATACGTATCACAGAATCTAGAACAAAGGAAAACGCAGATCACGTAATATTGGTCATACATCTAACCTGCTTATAGGAAGAACAGAAGAATCCTTCACAGCAGCACGTAAGAATGTTAGTATAAAACAGGATTAGCTACATAACAAGCTATTATATCTTTCATGAAGATTAGCCCACAACAGTTCATGTTTCATGAACCACTGTGGGCTAATCTTCATGAAAGAAGGTTATGTGTGTATACATGGTCAACAACAGCACTGAACTTGAGCTGCAGCACCCTCTGCTCTTCAAGTTCTAGAATTACCAAAGGAAGCCAAGCCCAGGAGAACTGAATCTAACATGGATGAGAAGGGACTGGTAAAACAGGAAGAGGAGCTGTGCAAAGATTATTAATAGAACTAGAAGTTTAAGTCTTTTATATATAAAAAAGGTACAGAGCTCTGGAAGAAGGAAACAGTAAAAAAGATTAAAATCCCCATTTGATTGTGGGGAAGATGTAGCTGGGTAAGAAGAGTCAGAATTGCTGAAGTTGTCAGTGATTTTATATTAAACAGGAATGAAATGAAATTGCGCAGTACATACAAGAAAGGAGACCCTGAAAAGGAGCAACAGATAAAAGTCTGAGAAACTTTTGGAGCTGTTGATCCTTAGGCTTGTGAGCTTAAGATCCTGCTACCTACAAGAAAGGCAAGGACTTAAAGAACATGTGTCTCTATCTCCTTCTAGTCCAAGACATCTCAAAATGCTGTGGACACAACTGGTGAGATGATTTTGGGGAAAAATTTGCCCTTCTTTCCCAAGGGAAAAAAAAACCCATCATTTTCAAGGACAGATACCTGATCTCTTTTCTTTTAAAGCGAAAGGGAAGTCAAGGGCTTTTTCTGCATACTTGGAGAGCAAATTATCAATATCTTCTACAGCAAAGCCAATTTCCTGTCCAGCTAAGAGTTGGTGTAGTGTCTGCACAGCCACAGCTACCCAGTCCACTTTCATGTTCATGAGGAGCTGCTCCAGCATGAGCAGTGGCCTGGAGGAGAGGTGGAAGTAGTTAACACGGTAGAGCTCAGGTAGCGTCAGCAACACCTGGGACACAATTAAAAAAAATTAAAATTATACATCCCCAAATCTGTTTTTTTGTAAGAGTAAAGATAAGGAACTAGCAGAGCTGCTTATGAGGTAAGGAATGGAATAACACTTAGAGTCTAAGAAATGCAGATGGGACTTCTTGGGCCCATTCCTATTTCCTTTACAGAATTACTGAGTGGATTTGGACAAATCACATGGTTTCTGCCTGATCTGTTTCACATTCTATAAAACACTGACTCATTTCTGAGAAGGACCCTGTGACAGCAATGTTCTGATACAGTAGAGCACATTCTCCCATTAAAATAAACTTATTTAATAAACGTTGGCCCAACCCTCAAGTTTTTCTCATCTCTTCACTACATCCATCATTTCAGGAAGCACAGAAAGGAGAAAGTAAGAGCAGTTCACCAAAAGAGGATCAGTCAATATGGACACTTTTCAAGTTATCGTCATACCCTCCAAGAGGGATAACAAAACCGTTGCACCAAGCACTGGAGTAAGCTGTTTGTAGCCCTGTAAGAAGCACCTACTATGCAAAGCACTGCATTTTGTTTATGCATGCATCTGCTGCTTAATGTATTTAATCCCAGGAGGAAAGCAGAGCCTGTATGGCTTCTGTAGTGATAATGGTCATCCAGAAAAAGAAATAATACTGCTCACCTTTGGAAGGTATTTGGGAGTTCCATACAAGAAACGCATGTCAAAGACCACTATACAAGTGGGCATAAATCTATTTGTATTACTACACAGGCAATAGTGGTAGCACTGGAAGGACACTTAGTGTTTCTGACACATCAGAGAGTAAGTTTAGGATGCTTTCTTTCTCACTTTTATCAAAGATAGCAACTGTTCTGATAAACACCTCAATTTTACTTCCCTCCTCTGTTGTGTGGTCCTTCACTCCCCACAGCTCAGACACAAGAATACTCTGTTCACATTGGTGGTGCAATAACCTCAAAATACGGTAACTACAAAGATGGTGAAGGGAAAGACTACTTTTAAGCCATCCTTCCTTCAGTGCTGTCAGCAAAAGTAGGGACAGGACTCATGAACTGAAGTCCTATAGGGTAAGAAGGTTCTGGTAAAAATTTGCAGGCAGACACTTATAGAATTATACATTGCTGCATTGTGAAATTTACAGCAGTTTTACTCACTTTCGATCCCATATAGAGAGCCTGAATTTCATTATGGCGTGCAGTTGTCAGGTTCCTGTAGAAGTGAGTTGTAAGGTAATCAGCCAAGAAGTGAGAGGCTGCCAAGCTGGGATGCTGATCAAGGGACTGTTCACTGATGGCAAGGCAAATATCAGGGTCTTCTATTCTTTGCAAGAGCTACAAATACAGACAAAATACAGCGTATCCCAAGTACATTCCTGGAAAGTACTCTTTAAATCACATGGCCCATAACAGATTATTGCCCTGTGATGGTCCTACAAGCATTTTATTTAACTCGCACCAGCCTCTAACATACATATGATGATGATTTATCATTTACTTATAGGTTACCTCATTGCCCAATTGCTCCATTTAATAATCAAAACAGATTTACAATGAAAGCAAGCAAAAAAAATGAAGCAAAGAATGAGGCAGAGAATGCATCAGTGAGAAAGCTCTACTCCACTAAGTACTTTAATTTTAATACCTGTATAATCTGAGAGAGAGAGGGGAGGGGGGAGGGAACAGCCTTCACTTATTTCACTCTCATTAGCAATGGCCCCCTAATTATTAATAAAGTACGAATTCTGGTTTTAAGTTTGGGCACTGAAGCCTAACTGATCAATTTGTTATTACTTTCACTTCCTGGTTCTTCTGCTCAAGCAGCACAATAATGTTTCCTCATGATTTTTCAAATAAAAAGGGGCCTCACATTTCTATTTAATTAGAATGGCCATAAAGGCATTTACATTATTTCATCCCGAAACTAGACTGCCAAGCTATATTTTCACTTAAGTGGACTGGGTGAAAGGGAGGACTTTGAAAGCAGAGCTAAGCAAATGGCATCCTTTAAAGGAGAAAAAAACAGCAAAATGCCCAAGAGTCAAAGAAAGCAGTTCTTCTACAACCTAATAACCATAAAACAATTTGCCAACATGTAGTATAGAGACAGAACAAAAGACAAAAGACAAAACACAGACCAGTCCACAGACCATTTTCTGATATTATTCTCAGCTCTCTCTCAAAAAAAAAAAAACCCAAAAACTGTCATTTAAGAAAACAGTACACAGCCCTCACAGTTGCAGAAAAAGCACAGAGAAGGTTTAAAAACTTCATATAAACTGTTAAATAAAAGCATTTCTCAAGACTGGCTTAAAGTTTCTGTAAGGTAGAGCGTTCCAGTTTGAGCTGTTTGAGTTGAAAGGTACAACAACTCAAAAAAACACCTCAAAAGTAGATGCTGACATTAAATTAGAGAAAACTAAAGACCTCAGCATTCAACACTGGTCTTAGATTTAAACAGCTCTGCATGTTATCTTGTACGTTTATAACACAGAGGGTAGCTCTGTTCCCCTCTCCCCTCATCCATTTGGTATGAATAACTCACAGTGACAAAAGCTTGGACACCTTGTTCAACTAATTTGACCTTTAGAGTCCTGCTGTTACCTTCAATGCTTTTTCCATATCTCCTGTCTCTAGTAAGTGGAGAAGGTGCTCACGGTGAAGGCTGATCAAATTTTCTCTTGGGACAGGATACAAGCGGCCCCATTCTTCACACAACTCATAATCCTGAAACAAAACACAAGCAAAAAACATAAATAAAAACCCAACTCGCTCTGATGCAGCTGTTTCTTCCAAAATCCTAATCAACTTCAAAAAATTCTGTAGCTTAGATTCCAATAAATAGTTAAAATGTCAAGGAGAAAAAGAAGAGATTCAGTTTTGCCACAGTCACAGGCCATACTGAGAATACTCATCTCTCTCAGTAGGCAAGTTGTCTTTCTGGGCAGACACTTCTCAAGCTATCTCTAATGGGGATCTGTAGTACTGACAAAGTAATTAAGCCTGTATAATGCCAAAAGCTGTACCACTAAAGATTTCAAAATTTAAGAGAAAAAGAACAGGCTGTATTTCAGAATAAGAGTTATTGGACTCTGCATGTAAATCTTGACATTAAATGCACATTTGAATGTGCTTCTGCAACACAGAACTGAAAAAAATTTCTTCCTTGCAAGGTAATCTGTTGATCGGTGTTTTAAAACATTATTTTCAACAAACTTATCCATTCAAAGTGTAATGCGTTCTAGTTCAATAATATTTAATGAAGATGCCTAACCTTTGCCTTCAAAATGATATCCATGATGGCTTGAGGCTCATCTGTGCATGCTCTTTTCAGATCCTGCCAGTCACTCCACAGTGGTTCGTTTTGCAAATTCAATATCTGAAAAAAATTAGCGTAGCACAGATTTTAAAAATCATTATCCATAAAAAAAACATTAAGTCTAAGAAAATGGCTGAAATGATCACATTATGAGTTGCCTCATACCAAGGAAATCAAAAAGGGCCCCCCATTCATCTCACCCTTTTCTGGAATGATATAATGCACTTCTATGCCAAAAAGAACTACAGGATTTTCTCAGAGGTGTAGATTTATGATTACCTTTGTGCAAACAGATTTCTAAGGCACAATTTCTCAAAGACTATGCATACTGCAGACATTGTTAGCACTAACAGTGATATAGCTGAGGTAACTTTCTGCTGGCAGACAGAATTCACAACTCCTCTTTCTGCCTGGTCCGGCTTTTCAGTCTGTGTTGAACTTCTGGCCAGCTTGCCTGACTTAACTTGAGTATCTACATTATGTCACAGTTAGAAGCATCGTTTTGGAATATAGACACCCATTGGGCCACTCATCCCGTAGACCATGCCTAGACACATTGCACCTCTTATAAAATGATGGACTGCCATGGGAAACTTCTAGAGGTTCTTGCATTTGTACACACTGGAAAACCAATTACTTGGGGGGGGGGGAAGTGGCCTCATTCAAAAGTTTAGGTCTAATAGTGTTTGCAAACCTAAAGTCTAACAGGTGAGTGGAAGAGTTATGAAGGATGGAGGGGAAGCATTAACTAGATATTAAATCCAATACTAAACAGTACTGAAAACACGGTCTGTTTTGAGTGAAAGACTTGAAAAGCTACTGTGCTTAAAAAAGAACCAATGGCTTTTTCCAATATGCATATTCTCTCCCTGTTATTCATTTTGTCTTACTGGTTACTTAACAGAATGACTTTGTACCTTCTGATAAATCTGTAGTTCTTTCTTTCTGCTCTGCAGATCGAATTTTAGTTCATCAGTTATGTCCAAATCAGAGGCGCAGTAAGCTAGCATTTCCAAACAGGCATCAAGGGGCCATTTGTCTAGACAGCGCAGGGCCAGTCTGCTTCTCAGGGTTGCATTTTTTACTGGGAACAAGTACTGCCAACCATCTTTACCTGTTAGGAGAACAGGGAGGGAAAAACACAAACCACCAGTTTTAAGTTCAGTTTCTGTGGTTTAGAAAAGACGACCCTCATCTGCACTGAGAACCAAGAGAACAACAGTACAGGGCTGGAGAAGCTGTGCTAGACTCGCCCCAAGCATCAGATTTTCAGGAAGTAGTGAAAGTTAGAATGAGACACTTAGGTCTTTAGACTCCCAACAGACCCTCCTTTCAGGATACATCATGCATGTATCCCTTGAAGGCAGAATAACACTGCAAGAGGCGTTCCGTTAACAGTACTATAATTAACGTGTCCTGATGTATTCAGCTCTTCACAAATAAATCACACCACAGACCGATCCCAGTTCTGTAGTACATTTTTTTTTCACAGCAAGTTCAATGTTAAGATTTGATCATTTGTAGAACAAACTACACCATCAGCAAAACAAAGCTTTGCTTGGGGAAGGGAAAGGGATTAGTTTCTGTTCTTCAGATTTGCCCAAGTACCACCAGCTATGTCTTTGGTTTCCACCTCCTGTGCCAGGCTGTACTCTATAATAAGATTTAAAAAAAAAACACATAATGCTTCTTACCATCAGCAGCTGCACAGCTCAGCACAGCATCCGTTACATTGGCCAGCTCCTCCATACCCTGGCTGTATAGATCCAAGACCTTCAGAGCTCTGGCCCAATCCTTTGCTGCAAGTGCTTGTTCAAAGACATCCATTAGTACCTCAACAGCTGTCATGGAATGCAATCCTAGGAGAACCAGAGACATGTGTGCCTTGCCACAGAGGACACTAGCCAAACTGCAGCCTTCCTCCTGCTGATTCTGAAGTGGCTCAAACATAGTAAAGAGGAATCGTTCCAGTACTGAGAATTCCTTCAACAATGCCTCACACTCTCTAGAAATCTGTTCCAAACTTAATGGCACCTCTCGTTTGCCCCGAAATTCCATCCATGATAAATTGGATTTGGGATTTTTCTGTACATTAGATGCACTTAAACATGCCACTGTGGCCATTAGCCTTGACTGAGACTTTAGATAGTCCAGGGAGGAGGCAGTGAGCGTGTTCCGATTCAGGTCAGCCACAGAGAATGAGGTCTGAGCAGAGATGTCCTCAGAGGCTGTTGCAGGATTGTGGATAGGTATTTCAACATCTGGCAGGCAGTTGTAGGCATACAGGCATGCTAGGCTGCTTATGTTTCCCAGAAGGAACATTGTCTGGCTGGTTTGCCTTGCACTGCACAGGTAGAGTGGTTCACAGCAACAGTTAACAATAACTTGCTGCACACTCAAGCTCAACTCTTCTTTAGCCAAAAGGGAAGAAAGTCTGCAGGATTGAAAACAGAACCAGCTTACTCAAAGCAAAAAACAATACTTCAATTACCTGCTTTTATAATTCTTCCAAGCATCTGCAAAAAAAATCCCTTATATCCTTCAGAAGAAGGGTCCAAATCCTACGTCTACCCTGCATGAGAAAATTTAAACAGCACAAGGATGATAATTTAGAGCTTATGCTGCCATTCCTTTCAAGAATTGGAACTTAGTTCTCAGATACCAACTTCTACCTAAATGCCACATATTAAAACAGTTTATTATTACTGCTAAATCTTTTTAAGTAGTACTTTATCAAATCTCAAATTGGAGACTTTCCACGCCAGCCCAATTTAGTTTGTGACAAAAACAACTTTGATCATTCAAAGTTGTTGATCATCTACCAACTCGCCAGTGCAAGAGCCATGCCCAGCTGTCTTCCTAAGAAGCTCTACTGGTCTATTTTATTTTGTTATACTTCTAAGATGCAATTCTTTTGCTCTCAACTGTCACAGATTAAATTTAATACACACAGAGGCACTTTTTTACCTCAATAGAGAGCAACTCTCAAAAATATGGAGCCAGAGCTTAACTAGCAAAAATCTTCAGTGCTATTTTGGTAGAGAAGTCAGTCATTATGCTTCTCCTTGCACATCAACCCTTGCAACATTAAATGACTTGCTGGTGGGACAGAGCAAAGTAGCCACAGAAGACTTCAATCTTGGTTGAGGTCCAAACTCACCAACACTAAATTAACCTAGGTAAGTATACCCAAAAAGCACCAACCTGTCAGGATGAACCTGTTTCTCAAACACAAGTTGGGAGAGCAGGTGAGATGGACTCTGCTGTAACAGTACGAAAGGATTTCCCACTTTCACTTCTGCAGACAGATCTTTAAAAATTAGAGCAAGACAGAACATCTATTATTAGAAAACACATTAGTTGAATACACCAACCAAGTCTTCTTTGAAAAATACAAGTCAGCCTGAGCCTGAAGCCGCTTTGCTCACATTCAAAGGTCTGCATTCACTAAGTGAGGTAAAACCCAGAGTAAATTACAAGGCATTTATAATTATGATATGCCTTTCAAACTTTGCACCATTGGCTCCCATTTTACTGAATGTATTACCAGAATAGAGTGCTTTATGGATTGTCATTGTCTTTTAAGTGAGATCTAGGTACAACTGCTTTAGCAACCTTACTTCAATCTTTAACCATAATGTGCATTTGTAGTGAGAGACAGAACACATTCAGTATTAGTTCCCAAGGATTCTCTTTATATAGATTCAAGAGTCCCTACCCTAATTAGCTCCAGGAGAACAAAGAGATGGGGGGAGGGGAATGTAAAAAAACAACACAGAAGTACTTTTAAAAATGGAATAAAACCCTGGCCAGCATTGCTGAAACGCCTTTGTACCCAATACTGAGTAAGCATAAGCAAATTCTCAGACTCACTTTTTCCTTTCATCTTGTAGTGTAACAAGACTAACTCCATCTTTATCACATTTTTCTTTTTAGCAGTAAGTCCCCGGGGATTTAATCACGTACGGAAGGTACTGCTGGCATAACAGCAGCCTGAGCTGAACTAGCATGTCTGAAAATGGTTCTTTGTCCTCTTCTCTTATCCTCCACACTCTCTAAAACCAGTACTGTGGTATTTTGCATTACTATAGCTAAACTGAATTCTATTAAAAAAAAAAAAGTGTTTTTCTCTTATCAGTTAACAGTGTTTTCCTTCTAATAACTATATATGCTGATGATACACTTCTTTTCAAGAACCACCACAATCATTTTGTTCAGTGTTAAAAATTCTGCCCGGTCTGCCTTCTAAAGCACTCTCCTCCTCTCCCTCTACAGCAGTGGGACATAGGTTGCCTTTAACAAAGCAAGGAAATACACAGAATGCTGATCCACTGGTTGCAGAAGTCAGCCTTTCCTTACTGGAGTAGTAGTCAGTATTTAAGAAGGCTTGGGGAGGTTTTTTGTTTGGTTTTGTTTTTAAGTGCAGAATCTGGGTCTGTGCTTAATATTACCATTTTGTTTTTCCCACTGCAATCAACTAGCAGGTATAACTAAATAGGTAGTTGATCGGTTGGGCAAGGAGCCATTTTCACATGTTTACTTTTCAGAAGCAGGCCAGACTGTGCAGTTTGGGTAACCTCTATGGTCAGGCTTTCCAGCAAAAACCACTTACCTAGCTCTGTATTCAGGCTTCGTAATGCAACAGCAGCCAGTGTAGTAATATAATCAAAGAAGGTCTTCACAAAGTTTGTCTTCGTGCTGTTCTCTGGCACAGTTTGGATACATTGGTCAATAACTTTCAGCAGGAGCCGGGTTTGATTCCAAACAGGGTGTTTCTCCAGCTCCAGAGGTTTCAGAGAGGCCTGTTCTACCAAGGCACTAAGCACGCTCCCTTTGGAGTCTGGTTTAAGAGAAAAGATGTAGATTCTAGATTCCAGTAAGAATTAAATGCCACAAAATAAAGACATTCAGCGTAACTTCCTCTCTACAGTTACAGCCTGCACTCTGGGCGTTAAAATTTTATTGAAAGCAATAGAAATTTTGATGGCAGAATAAATCAATAGTTCAAATGAACTGGCAACCTTTCCTCTGGCAGCTTAGAAAAGCCTGAAATATATCTACTTGCATGATCTTAACACAAACTTATTCCAAAACACAGCCGTTGACCAGTCCTTAAGCCCTAAAATATTTAGCTCTCAGAGCTCTTCTAAGTTTTTGCTCGTTAATCATAAGATCTGGAAATATTTTATGAACATCTATATGCTATTTAGAAGTTTGGTGAATGGGGGAAGAGGCAGGGGAAAGAAGGGGGGGGTAAAGAAACACCCCTGTGCTACAAAACACAGAGAGCTTTCCCAAAAAACTGTAGTAGTTCTACAACCCTGGAAAACAGTCTGGAAATTTTTTCCTCTGAGAGCCCCACGAAAACTGGAAGGTATACTATGTTACAATAGTTTTACAAGTGTATCTGCTTTTTTATAAAAGTGATGGAAAAAGCAACAGGAAGACAATATCTAATTATCTATAAGCTGTCAGGTTAAAATACACTTAAAGAATTCCTTATTAGGACTGGATAAAAAAAAGCAAAAGTAATAATCTCAGATATATTCATTTATATTCTCTTCTCTGGTAAGTTCCCAATTTTAGCTCTGATAAGAATGCTTGTATTATAAGAATTAGACATATTTTTTTTAAATATTTGTGATATAAGTAGTGTATATATATTTATGCATACACAGAAAAACATTACTGCTAGGTTTACAGTTTTTTGGAATGCACCCATGAACTTCATTCAGTTGCAGACAGCTTAACAAAAACAGAACAAAACACCACACAAGACAAACCACAGTTTAGATGCATTGTCTTGATGATCATGAAATTAACTCACCCACAGAATGTTCAACATGTGTCAGTGCTTTTAGAATTTGATCAAGATGTTGTGATATAACAATCTCATTAGTAATACTTTCTTCAGTCAAGGCAGGGTAGCAAGTCTGCAGAAGAAGGTCTACAATACTGCATCGAAAATGACTATTTATTTTCTCATCTGAGATCTCTACAAAGAAAGAGAAAGAGATAACTACAC
This sequence comes from Rhea pennata, assembly GCF_028389875.1. NCBI lineage: Eukaryota > Metazoa > Chordata > Aves > Rheiformes > Rheidae > Rhea > Rhea pennata. Next base: position 11,735,809 of record NC_084667.1, on the reverse strand, counting down.
AAGAAATGGAAGTATCTTTGCAACAGAAAAAGATGTTTAATACTAAAAACTATATTATAACACAACTAGTTTCTCCAAATCAGAGTTGCTCACAGCTGATTCAGAATTTAGCTTTTTTGTTGGCCATGCTTTAAATACGAAGTCAAAAAAGAAAAGTTCAAATTTTCCATCTCAACAGAAGACAAGATAAGTACATTCAAATGGGAAATTGTATCAGCAAAGTATACTACCTGACTTGGACTGCCCTTGTGAAGTGCAGGAATAGTTGAGAATTTTACTGATTTGCTGAAGAACTGCTGGGAAGCCCTTTATGCCTTCAGAGTGCAATAAAACAAAGTCAGGTCTGTGGCCTAGAAAAGTCATTGGACAAAAGGCAAAGTAAGAGTGGAAAAAGGGTGAAACTATTATGAAAACGTAAAATGAAATTTCAGTAACACTCAGATATTTGCACAAGCAGCACAGTACATAAAGGACTCTTCTATCCCCATGCCCCTACTGATGAACAGAAAAGTCAAAAGCCTACCCTGAGTTTCAAGGCTACTGTACAGTTTTCTTTCTGCTGTTTCCAAAAGCTGCTTACAAGTCTTCCAAAGATGGCACTGAGTACAAGCTAGGTCAAATGCTGCCATTGCTGAAGGACTGAGGTCCTCAAGGACTTCCCGCAGAGGATCAGTATGCTCAAGCTGGATGTTGCTGGTCCAGAAGTTTTCTTGGAGAGTAGGGGCAAGACTTCCAGAAGTTGCAAGCAATTTATCAGTAACATCCGAGATGGAATAAAATACCATACCTACGTAAGTAGCAGAATACACCATCACTGATTAAATTGGATATTTATCTTAGATCCTATAATGGATAAGATTTTCTAATTCTTTAAGAATGTAATCCAACAGATAGTCTGCTTCATGGACCACTGTTTGCATCAACAGCAAACTCCAGCATTCTCAGTCTCTTTCTATGAGAAAGATGACCCACTTACTCTCCTGAACAGTTATCACACTTAAGAGAGTATTTAAGTTATTTTTCCCTGTTTTCTACTTCTTCACCTTTGATGAACAGAACTAAAAAAACCCAGTCCTTACCAGCTGCTGCTGCATTCCCAATAGCCTGAAGCGTTGAACAGCCGCTGCCAGATTTCCTGATGCCTCCGGTGACATCTGATGTTTGATTCTCAATGTTGTGCTCCACTTTAGCCATCTCTCGTACTACCTCTTGGTAGCGCTCCATGAAAACCAACTCACCGTAACAAGACGAAGTATCCAGATTAAACATCAAGGCCACCTTCCAAGAAGGACAATAAATGTAATTATAGTGCACAGCAAAAGAAGTTTTCAGAGGTTACAGAGTCTGGGTTTTGGGGTTTTTTTGGAGGAGATGACCAGGAATAAAATAAAATAGAAATTAAAAAAGATGCATACAGAAACAGTGGGCTGAAATGGCATTCCCCTCTCTCCAAGGGTTTTTAGTTCCTGAAGAACAGTGCCTTAGAGACTGTTTTGAACTTTCTTTTTTAATAAAGCTCAGCTATCATGCACTACAAGACAAGATTTGAATTAATCTGCATAGCCATCTTTCAGAACTAGGCTTCAAGATTTCAATACACCAAATACTAAGAAAAACCTAGCAAGCTGGGTGTCCAAAATAAACTACTTCAAGCAAATTCTTATTCAGTAAGGAATACCTTCTAGATATTTAAGGACTGAGTAGATAAGCACAATTGTGCAAGTTCTGCTATCAAACCAGAATGCAAACCAAGCTTGAATTCTTTACCATCAGAGATGCTGAAACTCAGAGTAACAAAGGAATATAGATGCTTTTTGGGCTTGTAAGTAGGGAAAAGATGAAGTAGTGTATTTGCAGTTAAACAGAACTTACCAGTTGCACACTCAACTGCTACCAGTGCATCACTTAAATGATACCAACTGCCCTGATACCAACTTAGCCACATCACTGCTTTTTGCAGAGGATCTAATTGCTGACATACTTCAAAATACATTTTCAGAGCATCAGCCCAAAAGCCACATACAGAAAGGTGTGCACAATTGTGATGGAGCACAGAATTACAGGTATGCAGACTGGTAATTACAAGACTTTTTGTCTATTTTCAACACTGAATTTAGCACACCTCCTTCAAATAAATGTACTCACCACTTTGGGTAGAGAATATATTTGCATGTTACCACTGAGCTTAAAAGTGGCAGAGTCATGGTTTTGATTCACTGACTACAGTGAACAGCTCAAATGCTGCTTCTTCAAGAGACTTCATACGAGCTCTTTACTTTCTCCTTCACTCAGTTGATACAGTAAGCTTAGTCAGCCCTGATTAAATATTTCCATGCTTTGAAGACCCAGGTTCAGACGAGCAATTTTTATACAACTAGGGGAAAAAAAGAAATCAAAACAAAAAAACACAATAGCCTTCTTGGGCTCTCTTGGGATGTCATCTTCGAACAGCTTTGCTCCTTTCACGTATTTTTACTGCTGAAGTCATTTTTTTCACTCCAGATAGATGCTTCTGCTCTATGCTTGCTAATGCAGAAGGAGCATGAAATTCATCCAATGTTACAATGACAAATGCCACTACCAAATTAGATTAAGTTGCATAAAATATATATGCAGATCATTTACCTGATGAGCTTCTATGAAATTTCCTCTCAAAACACAAGAAATTAGGAGTGATTCTGGTGGGGAAAGCATCATAGGAATCAGGAGGTTTTGCTGCTGTGGTCTCATCCTACTTTCCAAATCACTCCAACTAGACACATTATTGGTACCTCCCTCTGCAAAACAAGGGAATGAATCAGTATGTTATTACGGGAAAACATTTCATCAGACAATAGTCAATTATCAGATAACAATACTTCTCATTTAACACAAAGATATAGAAGTAGAGTTACAAACAGTTTAGCATGAAGCAGACTATATAAGCCCCTTGTTAAAAAATTTCAAAAGATTTGACTGGTTGGTTAGAACCTTCATTTCGCTTCTCACCCAAATGTAACAGTGTTTAGCAGCTACATAATGCAGATGCTATGCTAGAGCACTGGTTCAATACTGATAGTGGGAGGAATATCAAGTACTGGATCAAATAAATCAAGAATTTAAGACAGATTCACTCATTCCTCAGAATCCAAGGCAGAGGCTGGTGATGAGTCCTAGCCTTCAAAGCCAGCCATGAGATCATAACCCCAAAACACTCAGTGTGACAACATTTATTTTTTTCTGTGAAAAAGAAAAAGGCATCTGTGGATAGAACAGACACATACCTCCTATAAAAAAAAAATCAACTGAATTTTTATACTGCATAATTCAAACTAAGTACCCCAGAATAACAGCCAATCTGTGACAGTCAGGCAAAAACCACAGTTAACATAAAAGCTAACAAGCACAAAGAAAACTAGTGCAGTCAGCATGAAAAAGAGAACAAGATGTCAGTAGTAGCAAGTGATTTTGAAAGGTATCTGCACTCTGTTCAGCCTAAGTATTAGCACAATTTTCACTGATACACTCTTTCAAAAATCTGTTGTAAAGAGTTCAAACTTCCATAACAGCCACTGCTCAATACAAGCTTTGCAGTAGGTTGTTTTAGCTAGAGTTGTCATGTTTATGCACAACAACAGAAGTTGGCTGCCAAGTTTAAAAGGATCACAATTGTACGTTGATAGATCTATCTGTTCAGCATTCTGATACGTCCCTGAGAAAAATAACTGCACTGCTTCATACACTGATTTCTTCCAAGCTTAAGTATGTTCTGCATTACTCAACTAATGATCTATTATATTACCTTTTCTGATGGTTTTCTGAAAAAAAAAAAAAAAAAAAAAAAAAAAAAAAAAAAAAAAAAGAACACCAAGAAAGAAAACCATTTTCTTATTTGAGAAGAAATATACACTATTTAACTAGAGAAAAGTCTGCCACAGGTGGGAGCACTAAGCAGCGAAGAGTTCTAATTCTGTCCTGCACAGAGTAGTAAATCACCAAACAAATTCTTTGTTCAGGGCACATCGAGAAAACAGAGCAACTCTTGTTTTGTGGCTTAATACCTGAGGTACTGGTGCTTAGCTCGCTACTTGTACTTTCTAACGATGGACTAGAAGTTCCCTCCTTCCCTAAAATGGAAAAACAAATCAAAAACAGCGTATGAAATATACTTTCACCAGGCAAGGTTATCACAATTTACTACAAATAGCAGATAAGGGTAATCACAAGAGATCTTCAGGAGTACCTCACAAATGAGCCATCACAGATGTCTACAATAAATGCAGAAAACACTGAGTTGAAGGAAACTCTGGGCCACCCCAAAGTCTCTTACCTTTCAGTGATTAATGTCAGACACTTTAAAGCATCTTATTTGGAAATATCCCACTGTAAAACTGGCCTTATCCTTTAAAAACTAAGCAGAAAAGGGGGAGGGAGCCAACTTTGTCGTGAGGGTGCTAATTTAAGATACAAATTTACAGGAATCTTTGTGACTTAGGTACTACAGCGATATCAATAAAAACATAATAAACAGTCATTGGATATAGTGGAGATAACAGAAGAATTGCTATTGTAGTTGCAAGTTTCCCCTCAAAAATCAGGTTTTACAAAAGAAGTTATTTCCCTAGCTCAATTTAAAATAAGATATCTTTTAGCTGTGCAGGTAGGCTTTAGCAAAAACATCAATTCAAGTAGAACTGGATCATGACACTTCAAAGCAGTTAGTAAACTAAAGGAAGTAAATCTAGTTTGCTATTTCCTGTCCAGTAAATCTAACTGTATTCAGCTATGAGCGTTCAGCAATGAGGTGCACTTCAGATAAGTCTTTAAATCATTTTCTCAACCCACCTGTTTTGTACCTTTGAGATCTACTTCGCTTCCTTAGGCTGGAGCATCTGATTAAAGAGCAGTATCGTCTGGATGATGCAAGCTGACGTTCTGTGAAAAGGTAAGTTCAAACACAAAAACATTACCTAGCTAGACAGGACATAGGTAGGACCCTTCAAGGTAAACAAGTATCTGTGTTTATCTAAATCTACATAGGCAGAGCTCTGATGGCAAACCTCCGAACAAAGGAAACGCACCTGATCTCAGCTAAAGAACTCTTCTGCAGTAAAGTTTAAAACAGCTCCTCAGAGTAATTTTGATACAATTCAACCAATACTGTGTATTTTCACCTGCATATCTAATATTGCTTGGAAGGGACTGTACCTTCTACACACTCCTAATGAGTACAGCCATACAGAAAAACAGGGAAAGTCCAAGCCCATACATAACTAGAAACAGGCAAAACAAGTAGGAATGAAAACAGTAAAACAGATAGTGTTCTTGTTACCCTGTAGTATTGAAGAACCCATTTGTTTCAGGAAAACCATAATGTCAACTCAAACCAACCTAGTCAACTCAAACCAACCTAGTCAACTCAAACCAACCTAGTCAACTCAAACCAACCTAGTCAACTCAAACCAACCTAGTCAACTCAAACCAACCTAGTCAACAGCTCTGACACTGAACAAGTAATAGCGTATGGCCCATGAGACAAAATTTGAGACTCATGTAGTGTCAAGGAAAGGCAGCTGCCTTTCCTTGAAGATGTTCTCCCAAATAATTATCCTCACTTCTTGAAAGAAGCTAACACTAAACAGTACAGAATCCCACAGAAAGCTACTGTCCTTTTCAATATAAGGACTGAGCACTGCCTACTGAAACATTCACACAACTGACCAAAAGAAAATACATCAGAGCAACTTACTCTAAAAGAGTTCATCTCCTCAACTACAGGACACCAAAAGATTTCTTAGGAACTGTACACTTGATCCTGGATGCTTTTCTTGCTTTCAGTTCCTCAGCCCCAGCAAATCCACTCCGTTAAGAGCAGACTTCAGAAACAGGTAAACCCAAGTCTGGAAAGGCCCCTTCTTAGATTCATTTGAGCTTAGTGCAATGAGTGATCGTATCAGTCATCCCCAGATGCTCTGAACTCATCAGATTTTGGATAGTCATCAGATTCTTTTCACAACTAAGCTCATCTTTCAAGACGATCATTCACTTTTCACTGAAGATACTCACGTGAAAAAGCATGGCTAGCGCAGTATCGGCTTTCTACCAACTGTGTAAATAAAGCTGAATCTAAGGCAAGTCTGGAGTTGGTGTCATTACCAGTGACTGGAGAGACTGCTTTCCTCTCTTTTATAGGGGAGAAGCTACAGCTAATAGGCAGGCAGGATATGCAGCAAAGAAAAGAGTTTTAAGTCAGCTGCCTGCAAATTTAAGTCACTCATGGAACCACATTAACTCTGAGAACTGCATAAAGAAAGCAATAGCATGGCAAACACTGGTATGCCCTTGATGGCTTTCAGCTGTGAGGGAGTCATCTGCATTTTAAATATTTTATCATCTAGGCTGAAGACACTATAAGGATGCTCTGAAGAGATCATTTCCTAAGAGCAGGGTAACAGCTAGGAGGCAGCAGAGGCCTGTTTTACTAATGCCATTCTGAAGGGACTGTTATTAATAAGAGCTAAGATGACTCTATTCCAGTCACTCAGCTGTGATTATGAAATAGACACTGCCAGGTGCCTGTTTTTTGCCAAGTTTTGCCAGGTGGCAAAACTTGTACCTGTGCACTTCAGATGAACCCCCAGAATCTAAATACTCTTCTCTCAACAACCAAGCCCCTGCGCTTGGAAGGCCTGATGCCCAAGCTGCTCTGCTGCCCAGTCTTTCTTTGGACACAGACTTCGTATGGTCCGAGTTGCACAGTAAGTCACAGCAAAATACAAGCAAAAAATCTAACAGTAGCAGTGCTAAGTGGTAGGATACGGACAAGGCTACGAAACAGGTCCCTAAGCATGCTGTCCTAGCTACTCCTGAGGAGTGATCTACATCCCAGAAAAACACAATTCCCTGTGAGATGTTTCTAATATACTCTAAGACTGGGCTAAATCAACACTACGTTCATGAATGAGATGGTACCACCTGGCTTGCACTGGATCTTACGCCACTTTGTCCCTTCGCATCATTACTGTCAACAAAACTTGTGACTAAAGGGCAGAAAAAAAGGCAAATTGAAGCAATATGTCCAAAAAGAGAAGGGGAGGGGGAAGCCTCGAACTTTTTCATTAGAACGGAGATCACTCACAAAGAAGAACAGTGCAAGATCCCAGTGATCTTTAAGTAGGGCATCCTCCTATTATCCACCAAAATGTGACCCTTCACTGATAACACTCAGGGAATTTAGTCTTGAGAGCACTGCCTGGAGAGCTGTAACAGAACAGCATCGATACCACTAGAAAGCACCTAATACGATCCCTACCCGCATTTCTGTTACTCATCACCACTTTGTATCGCCAGTGAGCTTCAGAAAGGCATTTGGAAAATTGCAACACACGACTCTCAAAACAGTCTCTGCTTGAAGAAAGATTCAAGCACTCAACAAGTTCCAGCTCCTCACGAAGCACATTACTGGAGTCCCATGGGAGAGAACTCTGAATTTCTTCCAGGTGGTTGAGGAGCAATGTGAGGAAAGCATCCATGGCCACATCATCCACTAAAAACCCACTGACACCGTTGGTGAAATGTTTCAGATCCAGACAGTTCTGCTGAGAGGATTTACAGCTTTTGCTACTCAACTCTGAGTCAGAAAACACTCGAGTATCTGAGTGGATTGTCTGGGCAGCTGGAAGGTGCCTCTCTAATTTCTTGTCAGCCTCTATTAGGTGCTGTGGACTTTCTGAGGTGGAAGACTGCCGGCTAGCACTGCCTTCTACACTGACAGTAGAGCTCTTTTTGTCAAGATCGTCATCCTCTGCATAGTCCTCAGGTTGGAGTATCTCAGTGTGAAGATCACTATAGGAAACAAAAAGCAAGGAGAAGATGTTCTCCAGAAGCTCCAGACGCAGAGGAGCAGGAACACTCCTTAAGAACTGCTGACATTTCACAAGGTATTGAGGAAAGACTGATGAGCAATCTGTATATGTAAAAATAAAAATAAAGATGCTTACAACATTTTCCAGGATGTCTTTCCTCCCACCTCTGCCCTCCACAAAGATCCTACAACTGTCCCAGTGTTTCAGAGGTGATCATTCCTCTACAAATCAAGTACCTGTATGTTCAGTGTTTTACATTTGGAAGGCCAGCGTGCCTCCTTCCTCTCACTAGTTGCAATTATTACCTTCTGCAATTACATACAAATTCAGACTATACCCATTTCAACCATTAAATCAGTTCTGGCTCTGAGAAATGAGCTCTTATGAAAATATGCTTGCTTCAGCTATCCTGTATCTGTTACCACCTTCTTCTTGCACTGTGTTTTAATACAATTACTTGAAGTGCTTTAGAACAAGGCACATAGCCTGTCCATATCTATGATTACTGAAGGTAACAACACCTCACAGAAATGCCAATAGACTTGTCTGCAAAGCATTCATAGCCTGCTGAGTAAAAACATTATACATGTGCAGGGTGTACTATTATCCTAATACTAAATCACAGTTTAGAGCCTAGCAAATGGAGAAACAGAAGCTACTGAACCTGAGAAAGCAGGCCGATCACGTGCCGGTTCTTCGAGAGAAGTTGCATCTTCAGCGGTATCACCAAGAAGGCCGTGCACACAATCTTTGCACTTAGAATGTTTATGTGAATTCACACAGAGAGCATAGATAGCATACTTCATTGCACAAAATGCTCGAAAGAGTGCCAGATTGCGTTGCTGGCTCAGGATGTTAGGAACTGGTGCTGCTGCGGAGGGAAATAAGGGTATGGGGCAATTGGGGGGGCAGAAAAAGAAAACAAAGATTAATTCTCTCCCATTGTTTCCAGAGCAATGCTATCCTGCTTTCTTCCTCAGTCAACTGCATCCCTGCGCTTTGCTCTACCCCACTGTTACTTCAGGACAAATTGTGTGTGGGGGGAGAGCAGAAAAAAAAAAAAATCAAGTCTGGATCCCTTTCTAAAATGGAAATCTGCCAGTTTGTGTTGCTGGACCAGGTTACAACACAGAATGATCAAAATTAGCTCATGAATAAGTCTCATTACAAGTACATGGTTAAGCTGTGCTGTTGCATTTACAACACAACGTTTCCAGTAACCTAGAATGTGTGTTCTATTACGCAGTAAATTGATAGATAGTGTAGACTGGCCATGAGACCAGAGTACCACCACTTCTACAGATTTGTACTAATAAATAGACATTGTGATCTGAGTCTATCCGTAACAGCTAGCCAAACCAATCATTTATTTTTTTATATATATATATATATATATATTTATTTTATATATATATTTATTTATTTATATATATATATGTGTGTGTGTGTATAAATACATACACACACACACTTACATATCTGGCAGTTGACTTACACTTAAAACAAAGACAAACAAAACCACGCACCTACCCACACCAAACAACCAAACTCCCACAATCACGTGATAGGTATGATAAAGGCAACTTAGAGAAGCACTGCAGGACCTACTCCTTCCCTTTTTGCCTTTCTTTGGAGAAGAGAAATTGTCACATGCTAGTGACATGATTCCTTCTTACCATAATGAAACAGCAGAGCAGCAAATAATGTGCAAAATGTATCATCATTCCCTTCACCCAGGAAGGCAACAGAGTCATAAATTCTTGCATGCTGATTTTGGATGAATTATCAAACTACTACGCAAAAGTTGCCCAAGAAGAGAAGCAAAAAAGTGACAAGACTTATATCAGTATTTGAATCCACTATCCTACAACATTCTTATACAAAGCATAAACGGTCCCTCTGCCTCCTGGTCATGCACAGGAAGCATTCATTATGTTTTTTTTAAACAGAGCACTGGTTTGCTGTGCTAATAATATTTCTATCCAAACACAGGAACTGAAAGGCATTTTCTATGAATATTTCAGCACTGTCATCCACATGGTTTGAGCTGAGTTTCAAACTAAAACACCAGCATGAACTCACATCAAATTTAAAAAAAGCACACAGTTTGAAACACGCTGTTTCCTGTCACTGCAATTCTAAGCAGCACCAATGGCAGAAACTTTAATGTACACAGCAGAGAGAACTGAAGAAATACCCAAATATGCGTCCTGCTCAGAACCTACGCAGACATGGCAATGCAATAATTCACCAGGAAATTCCATATATTAATATGTAGTACCTGGAAAGTTCTCATCACTGCCAAGTAAGAGGACCTCAGGCTACTGAAGTCAGAGGTTTGAAAAATACAGGTCTCAAAATAGGCAAGCTGGAGATACAAGGCTTGCTGGAGATACTACAAGATACACACTGGTAATCAGATGCAAATTTAATAGTTTTGCCTCCCTCACGGAAGGGCTTAGATGGAGCGCATCTGCAGCAACAATTGTGTCTAACCTAACCCTTTTCCTTGGAACTATTTGGTAACTATAATCATTTGCTTTTCCTAACCCAGAAATATTAACACTTTATTTTTGAATTGTAACACTCATGGGAAAGCTTTTGGCTTTTTTTTTTTTTAATTAATTGGCATGATGGTTCACAAGCTTACATGCTGATCTGAGTGGTGCCTGCATAGAGCTGTTAACAAGTACCACTTCTTCAATTTCATCTTTGCTGCTAACAAGCAGATGTGTCAAAATGAGAAGAAAGTAAATGTGGTAAGGGGAAGAAGAAAGCCTGTTAACACTATCAGATCAGACAAACCAAAAACTTGAAGACTTCTCTCCTCCCTTTAAATTTCAGAACACATTATTATAAAGGAGATTCTATTAAACAATTTATGGAATCTAATGTAAACTATTAAATGGTTTACAATAATCATTGAGCTAAAAGGAAAGGAAGGGCTTGTCCTCCATTAACTACTTCTGTAAAATGAAGTGATCCAAAAGAAGAGAAACTAGAGCTAGATTTTTTTTTGCCACAGCCATCCAGCTCCTAAATGATCTTGTGGGCCTACCTCTTCTGTCTTCAAAAAATTTTTGATAGAATTCCAGTAGGATGGAATTCCAGTAGGACAGAATTAAAACAAGACAACTGATTAAAAAATTCAACATTATCACCAAACCCATTAATTTCAAAAAGCAGGACACTAAGGAGATCGATACACAGTCTCAATTATAAAGTCTTTTAAAGACTTATTCAAGACAATTATCATAATTTAACACCACCTGTAAAAACAAGACTGGAAATAACCACCTCAGTCTGATACTGAAAGGATAGAAAACTGCTTCCCATTAGTAGGTTGGAAAATCTATGTAAGATAGCCTGTCTGATGTAAAGATAGCCTGTAACACAAGCCAGCCTGTAATATTAGCATTTAAGGTTAATATTAGAAGAAAAAAAAAGTATTTTTAAAAAATGAAGATACTACATTGATATGAGATACTGTCAACATTATTTGGCTTTGCCCTTTTGTTTGAAAGGTAGGTATACTTTGGGCTGAAATACAAAACACAAACTTAACTTTTCAAGCTACGGGTATTATATGTAAGTGACAATCAATAGCACATAAGAATTTTAGAATTAAGTCAGCTTTAAGTAACACAAAAAGATCTTCAGGCTTTTTTTCCTGAACAGTCTGGCAGAAAGTATGCACATACTATGAGTATGTGCAAGGTTTTGTTACTATCTTCAAAAGACTATTTCAAGGGTCTTTTTCTTCCATAAAATGCCTAAAAAATGATATTTTCCTGATATACAAAAGCAGGTCAGAAGAACAGATTCTTCCCAACAGAAGCATTGGGCAGCACACACTACAATGGATCAAGGATATCTGTGTCCTCAGGATTCTACATATTTACCCTGCATATGTTGGTCTCTATCAGGAACCTTCTGAAGAAGCTCAATAACATCATCTTCTTTCAATGCCAGTAGATTAGTGAGGTGATGAAGAGAATATACTGCAGTGTGGCAATCTAGACCATGCAAGTGTTGCAGAAGAACTTTCTTTGGGATAGTAACACTGCAAGAGAGAACAAAGAAAAAGGTGGCATAAACTAACTCAGGCCTCTCAATCACGTTTAAAGACCTCTGTCTCATGCTAACTGATTCAACCAAATTACTGCAATTAAGAAGAATAAAAAATAGCGTAAGTGATATCCAGGAAGCAATTTCAAGAGCTTGTGTTACACAGTCACTAGGAGACTACTAACCCAGATTCACAGAAAGAATTACACTTTCTATTTGTATATGTAACTTTCACTAAGGCAAATCATATGTAACTTTGACTAATAGGCAGCTTTGGTAAGACAGTTTGGAAAAAAATCTGATTTTACCTGTTTTGCTGTATGCACCATTCAAGGACTTCCACCTGAGTCCAGAGTTCATCACAGAAATCTTTTAACACTGAATCATTGCACAGATCCTAATTGGAAAGGCAAATAAAAATTCCTCTTATAAAAAATTCTCTAGTCAAACACAACAGCAGAATCAAGCCTATGTCACATATGGGATGTTAATAAGACTCCTTATCTATCGGGTAACTTTTAAGTGCAGAAAACTATCAGTTTTGTAAACAAAGACAGCAAGAAAAGGCTATCTGAATGGGAAGAGTCAAACAGCCATCAGGTGCCATACCTACAGACCACAGGAAGATGGCTACCTCCCTGCTCAAATTTAGCTTTCAAAAAAACAACTAATGCTTCCTAATGACAGTCCAGAACTTCAGATCCTAGAACTAATAATGTACCAGACCACATGCTATTCTAGGTAGCAGATACTCATCTTCCTTTTCCATGTGCTTTTATACTACAGATGGCTGCCTGTTAGAACCAGACCAAGACTTCACTTTACACAGACTACTGAATAGGCATTAGATAGGAACTTCCTTAAGGCAACATCAGCCTAGGTTAGATCTGCCCTGATGATCTAGCAGTGTCTCAGATCCCTGTCTCACCACTTCTGCCTGCAGGCAGCTATCACTGAACTGCAACTGCACCTCCAGAGATAGAGTTCTGACTTCTTCAAAGAGGAAGACTCCCAAACAAGGTCTATCTTTGTCACAGACCTTGTTTTTGTGTCATAGTTTATTTTATTCTAGGAATGCATATACGAGATTTCTCAGCTCCTCCATTACTGAACTCAGATTAGTTGTGACTAGAACTTGTCACCATCCAGTGCTTGTCCCTGGGGTTAAGTGATGTTGCAAAGTGGCCTCCTGCTCCTTCCAAAACTAGAGTCAACTGCTGCTGCTGGCTCGCACTCTCTAGTGTAAACAGCAAAAAGCTGAACAGGTCAGTACGGTGAGCTCTCATGATTTCAAGGTAATCATATTCAGACCACAGATTAGCAGAAAGGCAAATTCTCTTTTCGAGAAGATTAAAATTCTCCCTAGAAACTCTGTTTTCTCTCTTGATTAGAAGAAAATTTGCAATTTAGATTCTCCCAATTTGAGGTTGTAACATGGTTCCCCCCCCCCTTTTTTTTTTTTTTTTTTTTTTTTGCAAATCAGGAAAAATAAAGGTCAGAAATCCAACTATCAATCTAAGCAAACAAACTGCATTAACTGGATTCAGACTGGGAACACAGCACTTTAACACTCCCACTTCCCTTCGCTGCCATTTTACCTGAGTTTTGTGAAGAGCCCGTAGCAATGCTTTGGCCGATTCCAAGCTATGACAGTGAGTCCATCCTAGCAATATCAAAAGGCGACTGAGGGGGTTGAATTCCCTCCTCAGTAAGCTGTTCAGGCCTGAGAAGTCTTCTCTTTTCAGTAAAGTTAATGCAGTCACCTAGAAAACAAAAGGAAGTATTTACCTTTCTAAAATGCAGAGTTAAGAACCTAGTAGTTTATACGAATGAAGAGCAGTTTCAGCATTAGCTTCACAAAAAGGGTGAAGTTCTGCATCTGGAAGTTTCCTAAGTTCATATTTTACAAGCCATCAGGTTACTCCAAATGCTTGCTACAGAACTGACTCACACTCCCTCACTACACTATCATTAATTTTTTTCTACTGAGTAGATCTCTATCAAGGGCTTTATGTAAGAACATTGAATCAGTAGCTTAATCTAGAAGTGGAGCTACACTCAACTTTAAAATTCATACCAGTAACTCCCTGCCACGATTTTGTTTCTTCTCTCCATGTAAATACATTCAAATAGTTTAATTTGTACCAGAGTATTTGTCACCAGATCTCCAAGCTCTTTACAAATAGTAATTTCATCTTGCAAACCCTTTGAAAAGTCTCCCTACCTGAAGTCTACCTGTTTCACAAAAGCAAAGCGTCTAGTCCAAGGTCATGGGGTAGACCAACAGGAACAGCCAACAGAATTGCAAGCAGAGCACACAACTTCCTAAATCCTCAAGATCCAATCTTCACTTTGCATGCAGATGAGCTTTTCCAAAATCTCACTGAATGCCTTGAGTCTATCATACAGCTAAATTGAGGGGAGTTATTAATGCCTTGCTCTTGGAAGTCATGCCTCCTAGTAAGCACTAGGAGAATATAAAACGGTTCTGCAAGCCACCAAGATATCTGGAATATAGGGACTGACAGTAGCCACCACTGGGTTTCCCTCTTAATGATTTTATGGCCATACCAGTATCTGTTCCAGAAAGTGCTTGCTGCCGCTCAAGCAGTAGAAATAGGCAGTCTTCCAAGAAGCAGCCTCTTTGCGATCTGAGAACAAAGTCATCACTGCTCGCTCTGTATCCAGTTGCTCAGATGAGCCTGAAACACATCAAAACAAGATTTTTCTTCTAGTACAGAGGGGATACCTTTGAAAGAAGCATAGCCACTGTTAATTTAAACTGAGAAACACTTTCCATTTCCAACATTTCCACAAATACTAACTAATTATTATTTTAATAGTCGAGACTCACAGACACTGTTACTAGATAATGAGAAATCCGGTCAGAGAAATGAAGAAAAAGGAAATAAAACAAATAGGGTGGAAACATCCTTAATTTGGAGATAGACTTCTGTCAAGAACAGACTTCTTAATATACCATTCTATCATTAGGATTATTCGATAACCAGCAAGCCTGTTAGCTTGGACTGAGCACAAATCAAAACCCCATCCAAAAACCACTGATTTTTCTTTGAGCTACAGATGAGCAAAAAGTTTGATTGCAAAACCAGAAAAACATTCATCCGAACTGCTGACACACTAGCAGAGGCCTGCTCAGCACGCGGCATTAGCTCAGATCTACAGAGCAGAATCACTTTGCATTTCTTCCTCATCTCTCACCATACACACTTTCTCAGTATGTAGTTAGAACGTTCACTTCTGTACTGCGACACCAGGCTGCTCTGCAGGCGCTAGCAAAGGCTTCTTCAGCACAGGAACTTCCCTGATCTGTGCAAAGTGAGAATTCAACTACTCCCAATACCTCTGTTTCTTTTCCTCCACAAGGGAGCACTATCTGTAACTATGGTGAGAAGTGCTAAAGCCCACTGGGCTTCATTATCCTGAGCTGCCCTTCAGCAATCCCGAGGAGTGAAGGGAACCTTTGGAAGAGAGGATACAAACCCCATTGACTCACACCTCCACCAACAGAGGCAAGCAGAAGAGACCAGTGTTCTAGCCTTTCCTTCCTTGCACACTCACCTGCCACTTTCCTGACAAGAGTATGGGCACTGATTGCTACCCAGCTTTAACTGAGCTCTTCAACTGAATGTACCAGACCTTGGGAGCTGAAGGGAAGCTACAGGGTTATAGTTGGTACACAAACAACAGTAGAGCTCCGTCAAAGTCTCAAATGATGGGACTGAATCCTCTCTCCAGCTGCAGTATTGGCCTCTTCCGTGTCTCTTTCCAGTTATAAATATTTTCCAATATTAAGATGTTTGAATGTTTCAGAATTACTGAGACAGTTAAACTGTTATTGGCCTGAAATGGAACCTCCTCCCACATAGATGACCCCAAGCTGGAGTTGAACCAACAAAAAACAAAACAAAACAAAACAAACAAAAAAAAAACTTATACACATACAGAGAGTCAGTTTTCTAGTTACAAGAAAGATCTTCAGCAGGAGAAACACTAAGCAAATTAAAATAGAGCACAATAAGGGATTGGAAAGGAAGTACTCACACAAGAAGGCAGCATAGAATACAAAAAAGTACAGAGAGGTGCCAGACTCATGCTTTATATAATTTTAGCATCATTTTTTCCACCAAGACACCTAGCCTTGTTAACACACCTGAAGAACACTGTCTGATTACAAGATCAGACTCGCTCGTTTAACATCTCGGTGGCATTATTAAAAAGAAATGAAAAAGCAAAACAAACCTTTTGATTTTGACCCTAGGAATTTTTCTCTTGTTCTTTCTACAAGAACATTGCTATACGTGCTTAACAGGCCATAGCTCCGTTTCCTTAGCATGCAGCTTAGTAACTTTTCCTCCCTCAGTGGGCTCCCTTCAGCCCAGCACGCATCCAAAAGCTCCCTGAAGAGTTGCCGTATTTCATCAGTCTGATGTTCCATCTCAAAATTCACCATACTAAGAGCACCATAAATTGTATCTACTATTTCTCTTTGATCCAATTCTGCTGAAATCTCAGAACTGCATTGAAGCTTCTGCAGAGATTTTAAGGATTCGCGAAGAAAGTCAACAAAGATATTTTGTAGAGAGGAATATTGCTGTAGTGAGGAGCTCTGTGCGCCTTGTTCCTCCTGGAAGAACTCCAGCAGGGCTTGTGCCCTCTGGGGAGCCCGCAGCAAAAGTTTACGGAGAGCTGAAACAACATCCAAACTGAATCTGTGAGAATGGCCATCTTTTCTTTTCCTGTCTGCAATACGCTTGTCCTGGGTGCACTCAAATGCTTCAAATAGTTCCTGGCAAGGGAATAACAGAAAAGTAAGCCTTTGGCACTTCAGGAAAGAATATGAAATAAATACACTGAAAAACAGGAGAAACTTGAAAGAAAGTAGATAAATCAATTTGGAAACATTAGATTACCTAGGAAACCCATTAATAAATAGGAAATGTCAACACTGGTCTATCTTGTCCAATATCCTCTCTAAAATAGCAGATCATGCTATCTTCTAATTGGTACCAGCCAAGCAACTTGTGGCCACTCTGGAGCTGTGTGTGCTCTGTCCTTCTGGAGGCAATGTCTCAGGGAATATTAACAGAAGAGGTGCAAGTGTGTGTAGCAAAGAGGAGAATATTAAGAGCAGCGGACAAGTCCACAGCATCTTCCTCTACTCGCTGAATCAAAACGTTACTCTACCTGTTACCATACCTCTGACACTAAGTGGTAACAAAGAAATGAGATTAATGAGTCTCCTATTTTTGTACAGCACTGCAGATAATGGTGAACTCCTCCACGACCTTGAAGGTCAGATGATAACCTCCAAAGACTTGATTAGTCATTATTAGACCTCAAGTAGATTTGTTTTAAACTGGTCAAGTTTGCCTTGCTTGCTTTCATCCTGTAATTGTTAATTCCGTAATTCTGTACAGAAATATTTAGTACCTCTTTCTCGTTCACACTACAAGCTGCAAATAGTCTTTGAGTATAATCAGTTTCCATTTTCATCTTAAAAAAGGAAACAAAATTTCTTTAAAGAGCTAGACACTGAGTACTAATTCAGACATCGTATCAGACAATTCTGTTGTAATCAACAGCAAATTAGGAGACTGCTAAAGGCAGAAACTCTCCTGCTTTTCAGTGCTATACTTGGTTTTGATTTCAATCACTCTTTGAATGGTTCAATGCATGTCTCAACTAAATCAGTCTGTATGTATTAACAATGAAAGAATGGGCCCTAGACCTTGAAGCACAAGACATACCAGTTACCAAATATCATCACTAACAATAGCACAGCACTCAAAAATTCCTTGCAAGGATAAGACATAAACCAAGATTTTAGGAGAAAGAAAAAGAAAACAGATATGCTTTTAAAAGATGTTTTCTGACTATGAATTTTTTGCTTTTTTTTTATTATTATTATTTTATGATTACCATAGACATCTGTAGATGCAAGACTGTGGAAAAAGCCATAGTCAAAACTGAAAGACCACATACAAAAGCTCATTCATTGCCTGCCTACAGTCTCTTCTCTGGCCAGAAAAAAAAAAAGAAAAAAAATCACTGTCAGGTACATTAAAATTAACTTCAAAAATTGAACTGAATTACAGTCTCTTTCAGTTTGTCAGAACACCACCACCACATTATCATCTCAGGCAGTCAAATTAGCAGAAAGCATTAACTTTGACTCCAGTGACTGATAAAGAGAACCTGGACACTCTGAAAAATTAATGAGAAGAAGTAAGAAAGCACTCACTTTTAGAACTTCCTCAGAGACATCTTTCTGTAGTTCTTCTAAGAGCAATAAAAATTCAATTTCTCTCTGAAGAGCAACTGGAACAGTTTTCTAAAATAACGTAAGAAAATAGGGAAAAAGTCAATATAATTTTTACTTATTTTTATTAACATGTAAAACTAATTCTAGCTATTTAATTAACAACTGAGATAAAATAAAATCTCTCTCTGAAGATATCTAATTCTCAGTTAAAGACTAATTCCACATCTAGGTTCTGCTCTTGCACCAGTGTATTCCATTTAATCAAACATCTGGAAAATGAAATAAGCATCTCTACTCCAGGAATTATAATCCCATCAAATAGAGGCATCTTTCCTACAAGACTGATGAAAAATTGCATATCTTTATGTAGTGGGATCAATGAACAAATGAACTGAAAAAAACCCCAAAGAACAATGCATGAACACACACCCCACTGTACCAACTCAAAAAGAGGAAGAGATTAGTTCCTCCTTCGCTTATAAAACATCTTACACCCATCTATCTCCACCCACCAATCCAGCAACCACAAGCTATACTCCCTCAAAATCTAAAGTTTATGAAGAATTGTCTGATGCCTGAATTACTTTAAGAAAAAAAAGGAGTTACACAAATGCAGAAGTTTATTAGCTCATACTTTCCATTAGCAGAAATGCTCTATGCTAAAAAGCCAACTAACGTTATCTAAACAAATATAAAAGATCCTATTTTTCTCCCAAATGTGCAGAAAGGAAAGCACCTTGTGAAGATTAACAGTTGTTTCTAGGTATGTTTGTTAAAAGAGTACCTTCTTGTACGAAGAGTGGGAGAGCCTTGAATAGGCAACTAGCTTGATTATTCTTTGCTGGGAAGTGAGCTAGAACTAACTTCCATACCTGATTGCAGACAAGCCATTTTTCCAGGACAAGAAGCCAAAGCCATGCAATTCTTTGAGGGCTGCGGTTCTGTTCATATCTACAAAAGTAATAAGCATGTATCATGTATTATAAAACACTGTTCCCTATCTCTGGAAAACAGAGCTCATTTTGATCTTTATATTTCTTTGTGTATGATAAAAATAAAGATGACCAAGTCTTTAGAGAAGAGTCAAACAAGAAGAGAATGCAGAGAATATAGAACATTGGTACTACTTATATATTAACTTGATAATTTCTGCTATGCAAATAACTGCTTCTGGATGGGCTGAACACCAATACTACTGCCATAACTCTTTGCTTTAAAACACTGGAAATTATTTCTGGTCTAAAGTTCAGTCTGTAAAGCAGCCTTCGAGCATGTCAGCAGATTTCCCTGAAACTTGAGTGCTTGCTTAACACTGCTATTCCCTGTTGTTCCTAGTTCTAGCCCCTAAAACCAAACTCTTAGATCACAACAGCATAGATGTAGTTCTATGTCCAAATTAAAAGTGAACTATTGCACCAATTAAACAAAGAATACATCTACATTCCATCAGCTTTTCACCTGCTCCAGTACATTTACACACATTCCAAAATCTACGCTGTTAAGGAAGATATTCAGTATTGACAAAGGGTCTAGGAGAGAAGGAGAAAACAGAAAATATTTTACTGGCCTTCAGAAGTCTCATCAGGGCAAAGCAGAGTCTTTATATACTATAGCAAGGATTAAAACGATCCAAAATACTTGCATCTCACATGGTCATTCACGCTATTAATCTAACCATATGCACACCCTCCTCTGGAGTCATTTTCAGTGCTGTGTAAGCTATTTATTAGAGTCTTTACTAAATGTTGCACAAATCTTAATGAGAAGAGGTGTTACCATTTACTTGGAGAGGGGGGAGCAATATTAAGTTTTAACCTGAACATCAGTGCTCCCTGAAGAGCTAGAAAGCCACACTTCACGTGCAGCTGCCTCAAAAGCAGAGATTTAAACCAACTAGAAACAAACAAGACGCTGTTTCAAAAATGCAATATGAGAGAAACAAGAAACCAACAGCATAATTTTGAATTTCTTCAGAGCTGAAGCTATGGAAAGGTCTTTCTAGAGCTAGAAAGGAGGGGACGCTCTCCCTCGTCACGGGGCCCGCCTCGGCAGCACCGTTTCTAAACCGAGCAGAGCTCGGTTCCAGAGCAACGCAGGCCCAGAGGAGGCTCCCTCCCCTCGGACCCCGGGGCCGAGGCCGGCGCTGCCGCCCGCCCGCCCGCCCGCCGCTCCTCGCGGCGCGCTCCCGCCTACCACGCGCAAACGCTCCCCGCCGCTTACCTCACGGCCTCGGGACAAGCCACCAGAGCCTGAAGAGCGGCTTCCACCCGCTCAGGACCGCCGCCAGGCCCCCGCCGCAGCTGGGGGGCGCAGGCCTGCGCAAGCTCCCAGTGCCCGTGCCGCACGCACTCTCGGAAGAACCCCAAGAGCCGCTCCAGGGAGGCTGCTTCTTCCCTGCCGAACGGATGCATCTTCCCGGGAGGCGCAGGCCACCTAGGGCAGCGAGACAGCCGCAGGCCGGCGGCGCGGCGCTACGCGGGAGGAGCACATGCCTCCTCCCGGCTGCAGGGGCGCCCGGGGCAAGAGCTTCGGGAGGGGGATTCCCGGGAGCGCGCGGGGGTAAAGCCCCGAGCGGTGCCCCGCACTAGCGACACGCCTGCTGCCGCTTCGCAGAACTGCCCCGCCGCGGGGGCGCCGGGCTCTACAGCGCCGCGGGCGCCCGCCGCGCCGCCGCCATCTTGAGCGCCGTCTCAGCTGACCGCGCGGGCGGGCGGGCGGGCGCGCGGCCATTGGCCCAGCCGCAGCAGCATGTAAATAAACCGCCATTTTCCTCGGGCGCGCCGGGCGCCGCCTGGGCATCTCGGGGCTGCTCATGCCCCGCCCATCTCGCTGGAGCGACCTGTGCGCGCCCCTCGCTGCCTGCCAGCTCCGCCCCGTGCTCGTGCCGTCGGAGGTTCTCATTGGCTCTCGCCAAGAGCCCCGCCCTCCCCCGGCGCGCTGGCTCCGCCCCGATGGGGCGGCAGCGCCTGGCGGCCGTGGCGGCGGGTGTTGAGCGGGAGGGAGCGCCGCGCGCGGCGGGGCGGTGTGAAACGCGTGGCTAAGCCGTGGCTGCACGGCGGTTACCTGCTCTCTCGAAGAGCGTGTAATGGATACTGATGTATAGCTGCATATACCTGCCCCTTTGAAAGAGGATGTAATACTATCAAAATATATTCAATGAAGCTTAATTTAATTCTTTATGTGTATAATACACAGTATTTTAAACATGCACGAACATGCATATACACACACGTTATACAAAATCATGTATGTTTGTGTGTGTGGATTTGCCAGAAAATCAGGATCGTGCAGACCTTACTGATCCCCCCCCCCTTTTTCTGTTTGTTATCAACACCGCAGAGGACGCTTGGAGCGGGGTTGGGGCCCCTTTCCTTGGGGACAGAAGCAGGAGGCCTGTACCAGTCACCCATGCTGGGGTGCAGGCGGGGGAGCGGGACAGGCCCCACGTCGAGGGGCGTCAGGCCCGCAGCAGGGGTGCGAGCGAGGACCCGCAGAGCCCCCGGGGCCCCCTGTTATTTCTCTGCTTCCCTTTGCCACTGGGCAGTAAGTGGAGGCGCGGAGGTCCGTGACTCAGCTGCGTGGCAGGGTGGCGTCCCGCTGGTGTTCGGCAGAGATAAGTCCCCCCCCTCCCACCCTCCCTTTATTCTGGGCTTTTTGTTTGTGTTTTTTTTTCCTTCAGGCACCAAACAAAACCGTCTCTCTCCTGGGACTGCTGCAGCCGAGGCGAGTGTAAGGCAGAGAAAGGATGTCGGAGAATGACAGGTGTGCCAAAGTAAGTGAATGAACGAGTCCCAAGGGCTTTTAGATAGAAAATACGGGGAGGGGGCGATACACATGCATATTAAAAATACAAAGCTACTCAGAGTCTCTCAGCTCACCTATAAGCAATACAAGATCCTGCAGGGACTTTATCCTTAACTCCTATAGCATCTTGAGTAGTTTTCCTCTACACCGTCAATTCAAAATCAGCCAAGAAATGGCATATAGACAACTGTGCCTCTGAATTTGTTTCAGCCGTGCTGGAAGAGTTTTACATGTTGAAAGCATATAGTTGCCATTGCACATATTTAACTTTAATAACTGTACTTACTGTGGTGCATGACTGTGCAAACAATTTCTCAGCCCGCATTATCAAGCTGGGGTGTTATTTCGCGTCCTGCCTCTTGTGTAGGCAAGGAAGGAACGCTGACGGGGGACGAGACCTCAGCGGTGAGGGAGTTCGTTTAGCCGGTGGTCTTTTATGCCCTGTTATCTGCTCTCTAATTGCTTTATCTAATTTAATTTTAAGTATCTCCATAGTCAGACTTCTTACTTGAGAAGCTATTCCCTCACTTCAGATTTCTTAGATGGTTGATGCTTTGCTTTGTTACAAGTTTCTAAACCTACCTGCTGGAATCAGCTGCCCCGTTCTGCGAGAGTGAATGTACATTATTAGCATTACCAGTATTGCTGTAGTTTTGAAGGGATTCTTTTAATTAATTTCTTCCTGTATTTGTGTTTTTAAGAATTAAATGTTTATTAATGTGTGTTGCATTCTAAATGTTGCTGGATGTAAAAGGCAAGATGGGAAGATAAATTACTGATGGTGTTTGCAGCAGAAGTTACAATAAGTATATTGAAATTAGAAAGCAGAGTATAGGAGAGACTTTTTCTTCTATAATTTCCATGTTCATTAAATGAGCTGGCACTCAACAATTCACATGTTTTCTCCTTTTTATGAAGTACGGCTTCAAAACCAAAAGCTAACATTTTTCATATCTTCCAATCATCTGAATTTAAAAATGTATGAAATAGTCATAGCAAGTTACACTTGAATGAAAGTGATTTTACTATGAGCAGCAGTCCATGAGTTTCCATGATAATTTAATATTTCTAAAAGTCAAACTATGAAATCATATATTTTGTGCAGATCTTCTGGTGAAAAATGTCTGAATTTTTACTTTGGAACAGTGGAAAAATAATGCGCTTTTTATCTAAAATAGTGTCTGCTGTGCATTGGCTTGGAAAATTGCCAATGTAAATTGCTAATGACGTTCAGCGTTTTATAGCAACTTCCGTCTAAGTGGGTATACCCATGGAGCGATTACATGCTGCAATGTAGTACTTTAGCATTTACATTATCAAATCATTTTATGAAACTGAATTCTCATAACATCCCTATCACTTGTTTCTAACTCTCTATTTTATTTGTCTATACTAACCATATTGTCTATTAGTTTCATTACTGAGCCTTTAAACAGTCAGAGAATTACTTGGAACAAGTAAATTTAGTTCTGATATTTGGGTAGAGTTTTCAACTGCATTTCTCTGTAATTAGAATAAAAGTAGACCTACTGAGAAGTCTTCTGTCTTAAAAAATGATGGCTTTTAAGGTTACTTAAAGGTATATGAGAGTCTAACTCTGATAAATATAAAGAAGGCATATTACTGCTGACTAAATATAAGGAAATGGGGTGAACCAAAGGTGAGCAAGAAAAATGATCTATATTAAATATCAACCCATCATGGGCACTGTAAGTGTACCCAGATTAACCTCCACTTGACCCTATGGGACCCTGCTGTTCCTGTCTGCATGGTCCCGAATGCAAGGTCAAAGTTTCTGTGCCAAAGCATTTCTTGGGCCACAACAGAGAAGCAGCCTGGGACTGCAGTCCAGTGATTGTTCATACTGGACCTGCATGCTACCAGATCACCCACCAGTACCAATTTGATTGGGATCTGATGTGAGCAAACAATCACATTTCCATTAAATCAGCTGGATTACAGAGTTTATACTGGCTTTATGCTAGAGGATAGACACTACCTTACCCAGTGCTAATATCAAGTTAATCAATCAAAATTTGTTAACAAATTGGAGTTAGCAGAGTAAGTTTATACATGGTTTGTGCTCTGCATCATGCTGCCACAAAGCTTTTGATCTGCTATGTGGACCGTTAGGACCAGGTTTGTTGTCATTAGACTGTAGTAGCGGTCACTGGGTCATCTGAGGTATGTCAGGTAGCTGTCACTCTCTTGAAACATGTGAGTCACCACACCTACTTGGTTGATCTCATTTGTCTGAGCAGCTTCAGCGCTTGAAGTGCTTGCTCTTAACTTAGCTGGTGGTGCCGATCATCTTAAGTCTGTGATACCCATTGTAGAGCCACCTGAGGCATGCTGTTGCCTTAATTAATCATTCATATCAGTCACATATATTACAGACAGCAGCTGGTCATCTTACTCATACCAGTCTTTTAGTCAGGTATTGCCCATCACAGTCACCATTGCTGTCACAGCCCTATCAGTTAGTCATCACATTGCTATCAGTCATTTTGGTTGTGTCAGCCATCTCACCTCAGTTACCAGAGTGGATGGAATTTGGACTAAAAATATAAGAAGTATTTTAAATTGCGGATTTTTTAAATCCTTTTTCTACATGTAAAAATAAAATAGAATTGTAAGAGGTATAACCAAAGCAGTTGTTAAAGCTAATTTAACCAAGCTGTAAACTGCCCCAGCATATTTTAACTGTTCCCTGCAGATGGAGCAATACATTGGTGAAATTAAAGGTGGATTGAGACCAGCCATGAAAATCACTGTCATAGGGATGGTGCATTCCAATCCCAAGAGGTAAGTGAAGGGGCTTTTATGGGGTTCAGTTACTTCATACACTGTAGCATACTTGCCTTTTAAATTCAAAAGAATTCCTAAGGGTCTGTGCTCATTCAGGAGGAAGAAAGTGATATAGATTCATAATTTATGTCTGCAATTAATTTTTCTTCTTTTAGAGTGAGATTAAAGGTCAAGAACAAATTCACTGTTCAGGCTCTCTGACTGCTGTTGCAGCATTTTCTACTCCTTGCCTTTATCTCACGAAAACTGTATGGAGTATATGAATGGCATTGCTCTTTCCAGAGCATATGTAATTCAGAACCTCTGTCTATGTTGTCTACTGGATGCTAGAGCCAGCACTATTTAATTCTGCACAATGAAAATATCTACTTCTGGCACAGCAGGTGTACACCCATTGCTATGTTTAGTCCAGATGACAGCAACTGTGCTATCATTACATTTTTTTTGCCTTTACTGCTATCAACTCCCGTGCTTCTACCAAGGAAGAGTTTTCTTCTCTTACTACATTTTTCCATAGCCTCCTTTATGACACAAATATTGGCTTGGTTTCAGTTGCAAGAGAGGAAAGCAAAATTAGAAGTCAGTAGCATCCTACTGGAAACTGGAGGAGAAACAAACAACAACCCTTTTCCATCCCTTTCTGCAGCTTCTAAACCTGTGCACAGTCCTTGCAGGAGTCCTGTATTTTGATCTGAGAAGAAAAGAGCAGAAGTCTCTAGTTTTTCTATGCATTTACTGTGTATCCTCTGTTCTTTTACGTTTCTGAAAGTCCCAGTCACTGAACTGTTTTTTCAGCTTTGCAGTGACTCTGCTCTGTGATCCAGTGGATGCAAACAAAGATGTTGGGCTGTTACTTACAGTTAACTTCAGTGAGAAATCCATCACCCGAAATGCACGAATTGGTGGAAAATGGGGAAGAGAAGAGAAAATTATTCCCTACTTCCCATTTACAGCAGGTGACACATTTAAGGTAATTTGAGAGGTACTATGATTAGGGTGGGAGAAAGGCTGAAAGGCTGCATATATCATAACAAATGTCTAACTATTGAAATTGCCACATTAACAACCCTGGTGTACTAGTCTAGTTTGGGACTGAGAGCAACATTCATGCTTCATCAACAGCCCTGATGGGAGAGAATCATTTCTTTCTCTAGTTTTACTGAGAGAATTCACTGTAAGGAATTTTACCGTATTATCTCAGCAGAAGGTAAGTTGTTAATTAGAGGTGTTAAAATAAGAATCTGTAGACCTTGTGCTTCAGTATCCTGATCGCATGGGGTTCTAAGTCCATGCTAGCAAAATCACCTCTGCTGCTGGTCTCTAATTCCCTCCTTTGTTGTTCTTCCATGGCAGATGGAGCTGTTATGTGAACACCAGCAAATACGGGTCTTGGTTGATGGACGGCAGTTCTGTGACTTCACTCACCGTATTCAGGCCCTGAACTTGGTGAAAGCTTTACAGATCACAGGGGACATCAAGCTTACCAAAGTGGCCTGATAAAAAAGAAGATCTCAGTGTCATCAGGGGACAAAGACAAATGTACTTTCTCCTGCCTGAGAAATGTTTTTTTCCTTTTTCTCCTAGTTGATTCTGGGGAATGGGGACTGTGTCTGTTTCACTTGTTGATGAGTTTGAAACACATACTTTTCTCTCTCACACACACCATGAGCCATTGCAGGGATATGGCCGGTCCAGGTAAATCAGATGGCCTTTGCTGAGATATTCTCTTGGCTTCCCAACCTTAAGACTATGATGTTATGCAATATTTCCTATTCTTGTGAAACCCTTCTCCCCCTCACAACTCCCCAGCCAGGCCAGCTGCTGGAGCTCAGGCCTTCCAGAGGTAGCATGGCTGTTATTCTTATAACCAGAGCCGAGCAGTATACAGGTGGTGGTATTGAGAGAAGAGAGGTTGGAGATCTCCTTATAAATGAATAAGCAAGTCTGGTGGGCCCCCAACAAGGTTTGCATTACTAGTAGAGAATTGTCAATCCTGGAAGCTCTGATCAGTCAGCACAAAGCCATCTGTGCTTCCCAGTACAGAGCAATAAATGCCTTACCATCATCCCTGTCTCTTGCAGGAAGAGTTCTCATGAACTGAAAGGTTTCAACAGCTGTGGATTTCACAGTCTTCTCTGGATCAGCCCTGTGCAATGGTATCTGTAGCTGAAACTGCATTGCTTGTTCTTATATCTGATTAAAGCTGCATCTTCGCTGGCAAACTTCTGTATTAACTTTGTTAAATATTTCAGTGCATTTAAGTGATATGCTGATATTTTGTTGCTGTAGATTTACAAAAGATTCTTAAATACGTGACTATTACAATACACTTATATATCATAGCATTTGTCTTTGGCTCTGTTGTAATTGGTTAGTTATAAAACCAGGAAACACAGAAAAAAGGCGAAAATCTCTAGATAAAGAGAGTTTTTTTCAGTACAGAGCTTGGAGGGCAATAAATCTGCAAAGAAATCATTCTGTGGGTAGGGGGCTATCAAATTTCTCTGTGATTTCAGGGAAGATACATAGCATACTGATCTCAGAGGGCTTCTGAAGATTCTACAAAGGTTGGCTGTCAGATATAGGTACTCAGATAACATAAGGAATTTTATAAAATAAGGGCAGCCTGGTAGAATGTTTAAGTAATCTCACTAAATTCAATTCTGTTCTCTGGCACTGTGGGAGATGTCTGAGTTTCCATACTAATCTAAGTTTAGGGTCTATGAAACCATTATTTTCACATACCCCAAACTATCCTCTGAGAAAGATCATGTCAAAAGAACATAGGAGATTCAAATGTGTTGAACTTTTGTAACATTTAATAATAATATAACATCAGAGTCAAGTTCACTAGAAAAACAATGGAAAGTTTAATGGTTTAAAATATAAACAGCAATAGGCAAAACTGCTATTAGAGCTCCCAGTCCCTATGGTGCATCACTTGAATGGGTTTACAGTGATAATCAGAAGTCTTGCTTTCATGGCTGAGTGATTTGTTCCAAAATATTCAGCACCAGCCATTGTGTGAAATAACTACCACTGATCTGATCTGATACAGGAGCACTGAGGGTCATGTAGTGCTATGAGCTATTACCACTATAAGAAAAAACTAGATAGCAGAGTGAAGGACTCTCTGATCTTGTCTAGCATGACAGAGAACCAAATATTAGAGCACATGGATGGACGGACAGACTGATAGTTTGTTTCACAATAGTGATTATCTTGGCAACTAAACTGGTTTCGTTCAAGATTCTTTCATAGTATATCAAGAAGGGCAGCCTCAAAAACCAGAACCTTTCATTGCCCTAACCCAGTTCACACACCTTGATTCAGTCAGCCTGGACTAATTAAGTTTATGAGCCCCTTTATAAAGGGGAAAAGAACATTTCTGCTTTAGGTTAAAGCACAATCTGGATCTGACAGATGCAAACTGAATACTTGTACAAAAGGATATTTTCTTCCATCTTGGAATATTCTGCCTCATTGTTTCCTTGTAAAGCCCCGTTTGCCTGTATTAACCTTGTCTCTTAGTTAGATGATAAATTCTTGGTGGTGAATTTTTATTCTGGATTTACATGACTTCTGTGTTGTGGTACAAATATCAAAAAAAATATATATAAGGGGAAAAAACATTCCCAGACAAAGAGAGCAGGAAACCTCGTCACTAATGTGACTTGCCATTTGGCATAGAGTCCACTTTGTTCATGTCAGTGGTTTGATTGCCTCAATCCATTGTGCTCGCTCTGCTTTGGAGCTGGCCTGGATATAATAATGGGTGTCATTTTTGGTGATGATTTTGAAGAGGTTGCCTTGCACATTTCCCTTCACTCCTGCAGAGAAAAAAATGTGACAGATCAGGAGAGGGCACAGAGGACTGCTTTTCAGCAGATACAAAGCTTCACAGGGAGGAATTTTAATGTAGTGAAAGAAAAGGATTCAATCTATCTGTTTCATTATGGATAAGAAATCTAAAACCCCTGTGTCTTTGATTCCCCTTCTGTATTATAAAGACATAGTATAGACACCCCTCCCAGGGACTGGATGAACTACAGTGTGTTACGTACCACATGTAAAACACATGCTGTTTAGACAGGGAATCCTGGAGTCAGGTAGGGAACTACTTACCAGTTCCTGCAGTAGATCAGACTTGCTCCTGCCCATCTTCAGGCTCCTTTAACATGAACTGTATTGCTTATCATTGTATCATCTCTCCCCCCTTCTATCCCACTCCTCTCTCTTTTTCAGGCTATGTCTTTTGTGGGGAGATTTATTACTTAGGAAGGGGAAAAGGAAACCAACTCTTAAAGAACATCTTTAGAAAGATGCTCCTTATGCAAGATCCACACATTGTGCTTACTATAATAAAATTGATTATTTTAACAGCAAAAACAAAAACAAAAACCAAAAAAATGTTAACAGCTGATGTTCCAGACAAATGTTTAAGCCAAACACATACACTGACAGAACTGTTTTATGTACTATTGTTTTTAAATTTCCCCTGTGTTCGGACTGTAGCAGATCAAAAAAGGGTAATGTCATAAGCAGAGAGAACAGACAAAAAGGGATTGCATCAGGGGATGCCTCTGGGCATTGGGTTCAACAATATCCAAGACCAAGACATTTTCTCTTTGACTGATAACTCTGTAATCAGTGTCTTGAGATGGTCTCAGAGGTCATCTGACCGAGAAAGGCCCATAAAAAGGGGAATACTGAAGATATGCAGCAATAACTCTAAAAATTCCCGTCTGTTATGGAACAGCCCAACAGTATGGGGCTTCTCAATGACCTGCCTCCTCCCTTGCTTACCATGTGAAAGGAAAGGCCAGCCCACTTGTGTACACAGACAGCCACACGTGCAATCCCATCCCCCAAAACTATGTTGCTAGAGTGTAAATTTGTACACAGGAAAGTCTGGAGGCTCATGCTCACCCATTGGGACTCCATTGTCCTCCAGAGCAGAGACAAGACAGCCACGAAGAGAAAATCCACCTACTGGCCTGTTTTCTTCCTGCAAATGAAATGGAAATTAGACCTATCTGGAAAAATCAGAATTATTTTCTAGAGCAGACCAATTATTTTTATGAAAGTAGAGAGGTAATGCCAATCCTTCTGGATCTAAAACATCCAAATCACAGGAGAAATCAGTTAGGAAACATGACTAAATTCATTATTATTTTCCCTCAGTCTCAGAGTCTTCTTTGATGGGGCTGGGAATGGTGGAGATTGATTAAAAGCACAAAGGTAGTATAAAAATATATATACTTAAAACCTCTGTACTATTTTATGAATAACATATTTAACAAAAAAACTATCAATTTTTAGCTTGCCACTTTTCCCTGAGCCTGCATCGGAAAAATCTGACAATTTTCACTAGTTCGCTTGTCTGATCTCTAGGCTCTGCAGTTTGTTGGGGGAGGGAGAGTTGAGGTGCAAAAAGTCCCACAGAAAGCATCAATAAAAAACAAATCAGCTCTTCAAACTCTTTCAGAATAGCTTTTCACTATTCTGCTGTTTGCATTTTTTTTTTGAAAAAATCACATAAAGCATTCCTATATATGTTCCACCTAGTGACCTGTTGGGGTTCGAGGTGCTCTGTGCATCTGGGCCTGATGGCTCCACATGCCCTTCTGGCTTTCTCTCATTGATAGTGGTGTCCAGGAAGATAAATTCTAATATTCTTTGAACAAGTTCAGAACTGAGTACTAGTAATTCCCATAAATACTTTGGGATCTAGGAGGACCTATTCAGCATTGGAATAAGACAGTAGAAAACACCAGCAGCAGTACAGCCCTCAAGAGGTGAGATGACAGCCCTAGAAGATCACAGGCCAGGAAGATCATGGGCCTGCCGGAACGTGGTCCTTGGCTGAGTGGACACTGCAAGAGTAATCTCAAGGAGACCACTGCCCCATACCTATGTCAAGAGAATCTCAGTGGGGAAAAGACAGGCTGGAAGACACAAGGAGAGAAAAATATCACACATGGACAACCTCCTATGGTAAAGCTAGAGATGTCCTGCTCCCCAGGAACAGGCAGAGGAACCTAGAAGGAGATTTAGCTGAGAGAAACAACATCTACAGCATAATCTGTATTATTATTATTATTCTGTAGGAGGGTTTTAGAGGAGACCAACTCCCCACCCACATACCTTTGTGGGGTCGTAGTAGTGCAAGAAAGCAGGATCAGCTCTCAAAACAAATCTCCTCACCTTCCAATTTTTCCTCTTGTGCCCCTGTAACATAGGAAAATTAAAGTTACCACCAGTAAATACCTCCTGCTGTGAAGACCATTTTCCTGCTGGCTGTAGGGCTGCAATACCTAAATAGGTACTAAAATTAGAGGATTTGGAGCCAACAGGGAAAAATCTTTTCTGACATCTTTACAACTCTCAGGATTTTCTGGTTAACATCCTTTATCATACATTGATAATTTTTCATTCTCTCCCTTTCTTGTGCTGAGCACCAAGAAAGGAAAATGAAAAGAACAAGCAAATACACATGTGATTCCTCCTCCTAACTTCAGATTAAATACAGGGCTTGGATTAAAGAGATATACTCTGCATGCTCCAAGGGCATTAAGAGGTGATGGGTTTTTTTGCATCTCATTACTCTTTCCCTCGCAGCTACTAATGTGCAGGGCACATGGCAAGTCTGTGTTAGGGCCCTGAAAGCATCCCTCTGCAGAGCTCTGGCCACAAGGATGGGAGCAGAGGGAGAGCTAAAGTGACATTAAAAACTCAGCTCATGGTTCAAAGCTCCAGAGGAAAAATGCAGGGATGCAATGAGGTGGGGTTGCCAGCTGCTGGGGGCTGGGTTCAGCTTCGTAATGCTGCAACTGATGCTCATTTTAGAAATGAAGTGTTCCAGACTGTGCATGGGATCCTGCAAACAATTACCCACTAATACACTCAAAGACATGAATTTTTTAATTACACTCAAAGACAACAGGAATCTCCCTACCAGAGCATCTATGTGTATATATGAGTGACTGTCCACTGGATAATGTCTGCTTCATGCCAAAGTGAATCCATTCAGCTTTGAAATTCAGCTGTGGTCATGGCTGAACATCATTGTTGCTCACATCACCTCGATGGGTTTGGACAAAGCAGAAGAACATTGTATCCGCTTAGCGGTAAATATAGCAACTCTGGTAAGATTTTGAGTTTGAATGTGACTTTTAAAATTATTTTATATCTTTCAGTATACACTCAACATACACACTACATTCCATTAATAATGCTGCAGCTCTATAGCTCACTTTATGTCTAGATACTCTTCACTATATTATATCTGATAGCAAAGTTGACAAGAGTTCTCTCTGTTAGCCGTAATTTTCCAGCAATGCTCCTATAACCCACATTTATTCTCCATGCAGCCTTAACAGCTGTCATATTTCTTGTTTCTCAATGAATGCTCAAAAATGGTATTTACCTGTTTCACTAAATAGCCTTGCTTCACAATTGTGCCACTTAATTCACTGATGTTAAACTGCAGGTCTTCCTTGGAACTGATCTTTTTCTTATAGTTCTCAGCCTGCAAATGCAGAAAAGATAGTTGCTCTTTTAGAAAATCTAAGCACACTTCCAAGCACAAAGTTCTACTGTATTTTATCTTCCATGAAGCTATTTTTAGCTCTTTTTTTTTTTTTTTTCCTGAATGAATACTACTCCGTAATTCTGCTGCCCAGGTCTGAATTACAGCTGTAAAACCTACACATGCACTGTGGCCTTGACTTTTAGCAGAACTATGGCACGGTCCCCGTTAAATGCAGACACAGCAGTACTGAAGGCTGCACTCTTTTTAATACCTGATTACCTAATCTGTAGATTGTCCATATCCATGCAGTTATTTGTCTCCAGCAAAAGTACAAGCCTTATTACTATTAAAAACTCAGAGCTTTTCCTTTCATACTTTTTTTTTCACTGCCTGCATGCACCTTTCACCTTTTGTTGCATGCTGTGTGTGTCCCCTTTAGCACTGTCTGAAATCAAGTGAGTGATAAAGAGCAGAGCATATGGGTATGCTGGCAGCTGCATCGCTTACAAACATGTACAGCGCGGTGGAGTCGTCGAGGAACTGCTCTGACAGGTCACTGTAGCGCGTGGCCTCAATGCTGCGAGCTCCCACAGCCTTAACGAAGTTCTCCTCCATCAGCATGGAGGCCAAGGTGATGGCCTCAAACCGTGACACAGCAAAGCTGTTGGAAATCAGCCAGTCCACCAGCGCAGAACCTGCAGGGAGAAGACAGCTCAGACCAAGACAACATGCTCTTCCATGGCGAGATGGTCTCCTACAGCACAGGACTTCTTTTGCTGAAACCTTTCAGCACCATAGAATAGACTGTGAATGATGTACAAGTTTGGCCAAATGCATGGGGGGGTCTATGTGCGCTTGCATATATCTGTAGGGCAAGAGAGAACGGCATTGGAGAGCTTGGCTGCACCGGTACTTTCCATTGTGCCACAGTCAATCCCACCACAAAGACAGTGCAATAGCTCCCTTTCCACAGCAACATAGTGCATTAGACACGAGGAAGCTCTTGTCTGCAGCACATGTACCTGTAAAGGTCTCTTTGTATCTGTTGCCTTGCTCCATGTTGGGGGTCAGCTTAATTCCAGTGCTGCTATCACGCATTTTGTCCACTATGTGGCTGTAAAAAGAATACGGAGGACAGTGTTACCTGAAGAGAAAGACAGGTAGAGATTGTTATGTACTTCTGTCAGCAGCTGGGATGTCCTAATGATTGCTGACATAAAGCCAGGAAACAGCCTGCTGAAATTTCCTTCTAAGTACGGTATAGGAAAACTTTATTCTCCCAGTGCAGAGCACTGAACAAGATGCCTCACTAAGCACATCTCATTTTAAAATCCTTCACCTGGGCTATAGCAAGCTTCCGTTTATCTTCTCAACACAAATTAAATTCATATTGGTTTTCTTAAACATATCTCAGCTTCCTCTTGTTTAGCATCATGTGCCCTAAAAATCCTTGCCCGGATTTTGGCTGTCAGCTTTGAAAGCTCACCAGACCGTATTACTAGAGTTATCTATGAGTCTCTCCCTGACATTACACCTTCCGAGACAATGCATCACCCCAACGGGAACACTTCTGCAGCAGGACTAGGATGGCCTCAGGCCAGCTGTGAGGAGCCTGCACAGAACCGCGTACCCAGAACAAAATGATGGTCAGGAAAATGCACATTCATGCACCCGGGCAAAACCCAGGACCAAGCAGCTCTTCTGGCAATGAGGGAGCAGATCAGGGCAGAGAGGAGCTTCCCTCAACCCTCCTTACCCCCCAGTTCGGGCGTTTTGCAGACTACAGCAATAGCCAAAGGAGAAGGCATTTGTACTTACTGGAGACTAATATTCTCTAGCAGCTTGAAAGAGTTCTTCATTCTGTGAAGCTCTTGCACCTGCACTGGGTGGCCAGCATGAATAGCTCCGGTAATGTCCAAAGCCCAGGAGTCTCGCTCCTCTCGGGAGCAACACTCAAGAAAATAGTCTGTGTTGGTTTTTGTCTTCAGTTTAATAAGTAGCTGTGGAGAGAGAAGTGCAAAGCAATAACAACATTTACCGACTATCCTCCACTCATGCTTTGCTTCTTTTAGCCCTAGTCAAGTGGGACAAGTGAGGGGAGAAGTAAGAGGAGGGTATGCCATCCCACCTGGGCAGTACCAAGCAGTACCCAAGCCTGAAGGATGCTGGACATGACTCTGATTTTATTTTTTTTTTAATATTTTCTTCTTCTTTTTTTTTTTCCTAATCCATGTTTGCATGCAAGGAGCCGGTGGTACTCAGGAGAGCAAACTGCCCAGACACTGGATTACGTAGGAGTCTGCTATTGACAATGGAGTTTTTCACATCCAGATCTTCTATAGTTCCTCAACAGCTGAAAACTCTCACTAGACTTGTTCTGCTAAGAGAAATTGTCAGCAATTTACAGAGTCATTCCCCTGCTGGCCCTCTTCAGGGAAAGTTTGCATTGCTGCCACCAGCTGGAGACCAGAGCAGCCCGGGAGGCGCTTTCCTCTGCAGAGCCCTTGCGCTGCAAAAATTTCCACATCAACGAAGTCCCATTGGAATAGGAAAAGGGCACCTGACCCGGCTGCTAGCCCGGGAGCACACAGTAGATATGCCCGGGGCTTAGGGGCAACTGCCAAGGAAGACAAGGTCTTCCCCTCTCTTCCCGCTCTCCCCGGGGCTTTGCTGAGCTGTCTGTGCCCACCCTCCACATGCTGCTGGGCTGATGCGTTCCTGTTTGTTCTTCCCTCTGCGTGCATGTTTTGTTAGTGGCCGTGCCCTTGATTTGCAAAGATACAACAAGAGGATTCATGGCTAGGCCTAGTTACGTTGCTAACGCAGCTCACTTTTAGCTACACCCAAATCTGGATAAACATACCCCAGTATGGACACAGAAATCAAAGGAGGCAGGAGAAGAGGAAAAGGCTAGGGAGAAATCAGAGAGTGGGATATCTTTCTCCAGTCATACCGGTCTGTTCTCATATTCCAGGCATGGACAAGTAATAGTGCAGCCATCCAAAAGGATCCTGCCCTTTGGAGAAGGCTCCTTCTTGCCTCCTTCAAGTTTATAATACAGCAGCTTATCCTGAAGCAGAACGAACCATCTGACCTTCCAGTTGTGAACAATATGTCCCTAGAGGGGAAGAAATCCACATACCTGCTGTTAACACAAGCACTGGAGAAATGACCATATTTTATTTTTCCTGAAAATGCCACAGACTAATAGGAACCTGGATGAAAAGGATCATCAGGAGTCATCGTGGTGCCCTGCTCTCTGAAATACACAATTCAGTTAGAAAATAACCAAGTTCCACCAGTATAAAAATCATACAGCAAGAGCAGAAAGACGCTGTGCTCTTTCTCCAGCAGGACATTGTCTTTCCTGGCTGGAAGCTTTTCTTGCAGAAGCTCAGGTGAACGACCTTAACATGCCGTCGTTTCGGCGTGTGCCTACCAGGCGGCAGCACCAGGCAGGAACAAGGCAAACCCTGGAATCGATGGGAGCGTCAGCACACTCAGCAGCTCCTGCAGACAAGCTTCTCGTCTCCATGGATCCTGGATGATGTTTGAGGTCTTCACATTACTTTCCTTCTCTGTCATTTTGGTGGGGCTGTAGGTGCCAAGCGGTCTGGAGAGCGCTTTTTGGTGTGCCTTGGCTTTTTCTCGCCTCCTCCCATACTAGTTAGGGTTTAATCCTATCAAACCTGCCTCCAGGCTCCTAGAATAAAAATTTCCCTGTGCTACTGGTTTCTGTCTGTACTGGAGGTACTCTCTTTAATGGCAAAAGACTAAAGGAAAGCTATGAACAGCCAAATACCTCCTGGCTTATGCCAAAATGCAAACAAAGCCTCCCCCCCCCCAATAACGATGGCCTCCAGCTATTTTTAGCCCAGCTGTACGGGAGAACGCGCTGAGCCAGGGCTGGCACCGACAGGCCCCGTCCTGTCCTACCCCGGCAGGTCCGGCGCTGCGGTGCAGCGGGGCTGACGCAGGTTTCTGCTGACGATGGAGTACCGCAGTCAGCAAGCGCAGCGCTCGGCGCAGGCAGCTTTGACGCCTGGGAGAGGGTGGTGACAGCTAGGAGAAAGGAACACGTAAGGTCCGGTTGTGGCAGGAATCAAAGCTCAGTAATTCTCTGCAGGCAAAGGGGGAAAAATAGCAATTTCCAAGAAAAGCTGAGGTCATTAGATTCCATTAAATCACTTTAAATCTAATGTCTTCTGGTCTACACTAAATACGATTTATCTAGCTTGGTCTTATCCTCTTCTTCCCTTCATCTTCCTCACCATCTTTTTCACCTGCTGTGAATGCCGTTGGCCATTTTTCCTCTGAATACGCTCTTTGTTATGGCTCTTTTCTTTCCTTTTTGGAGTCTTCTCCTGTTTCAAGAGGTGGCCTCTTATATTTTATCTTTTCCGTCTCTTGGACAGTTTGCTTCATACTTATAATACAGTCAGTTGCTTATAACACATTTAGATGTTCTCCTTGCTTCTGCTGTCGTCTGCTTGACACATCTGTGTGTCCTTTTATCTGGGTGCAACCCATCCTCACCGTTTCCCCTGGATGCCTTGGCTCCTTCTCCTCCAGTTTCCTTTCTCCGTCTTCTTTGCTGCCTGCTTCCCATCAGAGCGCTCCTCTGCGTGCAGACAGACGGCTCCTCCGACGGACGCGGTGCCTTCACTTCCCTTACGGAGTTCACGGGTCGTGCAACAGCCGCGAAGCCCGGCCAGAGAGCGGAGCCCGAGCTGGGGCTGCTTCGCTCGCCGGAGGAAGGCAACGCAGCGCCCAGCGCTGGCCACGGCCGCCCTGGGCGCAGCGCCCGGCTCCACGTGGCCCTCGGCCGCCGTGAACGCCCGCCGCGAGGGCTCCTCCCGCCGAGAAGCCTTCCCCGAGGCGCGGTAAAGCTCTGAAACGCGCTTCCGAGCGCAAGTAAAGACCGCGGCGCTAGTCGTCGGTACTAAAAGACGGAGCCTTGACGCTAAAGAGCCGGTTTACGCCCCTGCCTCGCGGCCTCCGAGATCTTCCCGCCGAAGGGCCGGCGGGAGGCTCCGGCGGCCTGCGCTCGGCGCGCCGCCCCGCCAGCCCCGGCCCCGGCAGCGAGGCGCGGCGCGGCACGGCGCGGCTCGGCACGGCCCCTGCTGCGGCACGCACCCTCACCCTTTTGACGAGGAAGCCCTCCTTCAGCACGCCTCCTGCCTCCTGCATGGCCGGCAGCCCCCGCGGCGCCCGGGCCCTCGCAGCCTGGCCCTCTGCGCACCAGCCGCTTAAGAAAGCTCATTTTTCTCCACTACCCTCCTCCTCAGCCGTGACGTACTCTCCCTTCCCTGATTTCCCCTCCTCCCTTTCATCCTGCTTATGAGACATTAGTTAAACATTGAACTGGCTCTGACACAGCACCTGCCCTCAGGGAAGTAAAACAAGGGGAGCTTGGAAAGGATTTCAGAAGAATTGCCCAGAATTCGGCAGAGTAAAAAGGCACCGCCAGGTGAGTAAGCCGATGAGAAGCGGCAGCCACGCGATGACAAACCAGATCAGAGCCCCGCACCGCACGGGAGCGGGGCGCGGAGCTGAAGACCGCACCCGCGGGAGCGGCGGGCGCTCCGGCCGCCCCGCACGCCGCTCGCCCCGTGGCAGGCGCTGGGGAACGGACCACCGCGAGCGCGCAGCACCCAGCAGAGCCCTTAAAAGGAGGGCTGGACGAGCCTTAAAACACATCTTCTGTTGCCAGAGATTTATTTTACCTAAGAAGCCCAAACGCACTGCAAACGCTGCTCTTCTTTCAGCGGCCCTGGAGATGTAGCCCAGATTCTCCAGGGATTTCTTGGAGCTACTGAGAACCTCTGAAACACAGAACGCCTTTTGGTTCCTGAACATGAGCTCAGGAGCCTAATTTCAGTCATTCATGTTTGGAAACTTTAGCCATAACAAATCCATTTGATCTGGTCTTCATGAAATAAGCCAGTAATAGCCAACAGCACTTCAGTCAGAGCTGCTGTTCAGAAACAAAAGCCGTGCCTGGACTGTTAGTGTTTCCTGACCTGTATCAAAAGCAAGGTGATATGTGTGGATAAAGCTAAAGGCTGTGCTAAGAAACGTGATGTAGAGGATAACAAATAAACAGGAGCTCTTGTTGCTATGCACAGAGTCCAGAGTCCTTCAGTAAGACGAGTTGACTCAAGCATCTCTCCTCAGTCTTTGCACGTTGGATCAAATTACTGGTCATGCTTTCATGTACTGAGAAAAAGGAACAAACAACCTTATCTTCGTGGCATTTTTCTGACTTTTAATGGGGAGGGAGGAAGCAAAATGCACCGAGGAAGGCATTCAAACGCAGCAACGTACTGGAGACTAGACAAGAGAAAAATCCCGCACAGACTGTGGGAAAGACAGAGGGTGACCGAACGCTGTCAGTGCTTTGAAGTTAGAAAAACCAATTGCCATATAAACGGAAAGCACCTTGTTTGAGATTTCAAAAGCAGCCAACCCACGCTGAAGTGAAGTATGTAGCTCCTGCTGAACGTAGCTCCCTTGGAAAAGGCAGGTAGCCACGTGGCAACAACCTGCATAAATTGCATCAGGTATGTTTGTTCTGTCCATCCAAATTGAGCACAGTAAGTTTAACAGAGCATCTACATAAGTTGTTTTAATACTTTGTTGCTATAGGTATGCAAGCATTTTCAAAGATACCAAATGAAATTTTTGTAACAAAAAAAAAAAAAGATTTACATGATTATGGCCTTAAAATGAAGATCTAAGCTGAATGTGGTTTTTTAATTAAAAGAATAATCTCTCTGCATATATACGTAAAATACATATAAATAAAAATACACACTCAGAAGCAGCACCTTGGAGAAAAAGTGATATAGCCAGTAGAAAAAGAAAATAAAGTAACTTCAGCTCACCAAGTGTTCCGTACATCAGAATTAAACTCACCTCTCTACATACCAGCACTGCCACACCAATATTAAACTTTAGGGAAGAGCTCATAGTATTTGAAATATTCACAAGAGTGGGTACACAAGGACTTCAGCAATGCTGCATCGAGAAAAAAAATACGATCAATCTGAAATGTGATTACTGTGCTTGTTTCCTACACAGGAACTCTTTATGTAAGCAGCTCCAAGAGCGCAGTGCTCCACCATATGGTACTTGAGGTTTGACTTCACATTGTTCGACTTGCTACTGCAGGCAATTCATAACAAGGTGGGTAACATAACTTCATGCTAGCGAAGACAAGCAGAAGCTTGCAGGGGCTCTCGCTCAGACAGTGATCTCAGAATTACACAATAACGAGTCCCTGCTGGAGACTTGAATGAGCTCATTTTTCCAGGATGCAGACCACCCACAAATCTACAGATGTGCCTTGGCAAAATTGCCATTAGCAATTAAGAATTTCACTGTCTGAAGTGCTGGTGAGTGGTGAAGCAGAAGTTGCCCAGGAATAGGATTGCTTTTGTGTTGACTACTGCTTATAATCTAGAACCTTCACTTATTTCTTTGGTGCTTTGGATAGATACAGTATGCCCACACACATGTGCGTGCACACACACACGCGCGCAAATCCCCTCTTCTCTCCTTCTGCAGAGGTTATTCAAAGCTAACAAACTGCCCATATGTTTATTGCCCCCTGAGATTAAGTACACGCAGATCTCGGTCAGACGGAGGACTTGGGAAAAGGGTCATTGCAAAGGGAGTCAGCCCATCTGGGCTATGAGACTAGCACGCATGCTGGGAAGGTGACTTCTGGCACTGAGGTGTCTCCGTTGAAAAGTGACGTACTCCCCAACACGCAAATCCAGGCAGCTCTAGAAAATGCTAGGAAGTCTTCTGTGGGATGTGAAAAATCACTGAAAGGAGGACTGCCCGTTTCCTCAGATCCATTTTAAAGCGGTGTTTTTCCACATGTAAGTAAAACATTTTAACAAACACATCACAGCTGAGTGCTTAACTTCTTTTTTTACCTTTCATTCAAAGCGACCCCAAAATATTTTGTATGAAGAATACAGAATTTGTATCAGGATGGCCAGGAACAGCTTGCTCTAGACTTCAGGACCACAGAATATTATTCAAGATTAACGAGAAGGCAGGCTATAGCCTGCACTGTGCAAGCACTGCAATATTTCAGCTCACTGACTTGACAGAT
The DNA here is from genome assembly GCF_028389875.1 of Rhea pennata. Lineage (NCBI taxonomy): Eukaryota > Metazoa > Chordata > Aves > Rheiformes > Rheidae > Rhea > Rhea pennata. The sequence goes on along the minus strand of NC_084667.1, from coordinate 11,695,337 downwards.
GCTGCTGGTACATTCCAGTTTAGTCCCTCCGGAAGCCAAGAACAGCTGATTAAAAGAGCCTGTCCAAAACTCAACTCCCATTGCATGCTCTACAAGGGCCATCTCTACAGTTGTGCAAGCAGCATCACACGGGGGAATCACATATATCCAGCTTTTTCAAACTAGATACTTAAAATGTTAGGATTTTACCCTCTGGTGTAGGACACCATTAAATATTTAGTTCTTCTAATACACTGAGAATGAACTAAGATGAAAATAAACCACACCAAAATAAAAATGATGAAACATTTCCAGATAAAAGTGATAGTAAGGATTCAAGAGTGCTCTATGATGTAAAAACATTTTTAAGATTAACTATAGAGAAGTGGCAGTGTTTGAAGAGTTGTTTGTGTCTAGACTCTAGAAGAAAAAAATCTGTCAGAAATTAAAAAACCAAAGTGCAAATTCTGCTGCAGAGAACAACATGCTAGTTCCACTGCATCTTTAAAAAAAAAAAAAAAAAAAAAAAAAAAAAAAAAAAAAAAGGAAAGGAAAAAAAAAGTGAGTCAGAGGGAGTACAGCAGGGAACTTTAACTCATTAAAAATCAAACAAAACTACTCAGAAAAGCGGGGTGCACATGCTCTTTCTTTAGCAGTCATTAGCCCTAACGAGAAACAGAATCCTGCACTGTTTGATCTGATTGACTATCTCTTTTTCTGTATAAATCCTTAATAGATGTTTTAAGTAAAACTGTTTTCAAGCTGCCAATCTTATGAAACTAATTTGAGATATGAAAATGAAGGTGTGATCCTTATGATCAATGACTCATCAAGCTAAGTTCTGTCTGCAGTTATACCTGCAATTTTCCCTTTAGTTGAGTACATGAGTGTAAGTGGAGCTTTTGGCCTTGCAACTACAATTTAGTAAATAGCAAAGTTGCTAACAAACAGCAGGAATACAGTACCTTATGTTACTGGCTCTACAGAGATGTTCAGAGTCCATTTCCCCTCCCTTATTTTAAGCATGGGGTAAACATTGCTCCAAACATACAAAATAGATCTATTGTGATGGAATTTTTTGTTCAGATGATGCTTTCTAAAGATCCCTAAGCAACACTACGCAGGGCATTCACCTGACAGCCAAGGCAGCACAACCAAGGCCCAGCGCAGATTCAGCACTAACTTGGACATAGCTGGCTAAGAAGCCTTGAAGCAGCCATCTTAGAGCTCCTTCCTTGTAGATGAGGAAATTCGAGTGGTTTCTTCTTTCATTTGAGCTTCTTGGTTAAAATTTGCTCATGCAGTAGGAGAGTCTGATTTTCATCCACCAGAGTGTTAAGTGATTGAAATGCATTTATCTTCAGCTGCTTTGCTAGCAGCCCCACCACCTCAGGCATTTTTTCCAGACAGTCAAAACTGACACAGAACCCTGTTTATCAGTACACTAAAGCTCTGACTAGGAATTCCTGTTAAAACGTAGCAAACTTTTGCCTAAGTTACTGACAGAAACAATGCTCACCTGTTGACACCAATCCTAACACCCTGACTATGCTCTTTAAGCAAAGAGCGAGAGATGCTGGTTTTTAATGCCTTGCTTTACTGCATTATTTTGACATACAGATCACAGGGAGACCTCTTCATTAAGCCCTTTGCTCTTTTGTCAGAGTACTGCATTACTTCACGTCACTGAAGTCAATTCATTATTTTGGTGAACAGGCGAATGTGGAAGATTAACTGTTCAAGAGAGTTGATGAATGGAAAACTGAAATTATCAGGAGTGAGCATCTGGTAGATAAAACTTCAAATCATGACAAGGCTGCTGCACATAACTAAGATAGTAACTTGAGAAAGTGTTAAAAAATATTTTTGTTTGCATACTTTGTGAAGACATACTTGGTTATTTTCCAGCATTCCAAAGATTAGAAGTTACTTAACCTTGACTCTTTGAAAAATAAAAGGCATGTGCACATCAACTTCTCTGATAAGCATGGACTGCTTGATTATACATACCCTGTGTAAATGGATTTGGTGTATTCTCTTCCACATCATATAGCAATGACACTGTACTATGGCAGTATTTAGAATTCCCAGCTAAGGTTCATATCTCTGCTGTTCACGCACAGGTGTATAGAGCTAATGAACAAGGAGAGTTTTTCCTCTAGCAGCACAAAATTCTAAAGAAAAAAAAAGTTGTGTAATAGGAAATGTGTCAATGAAGACTTAAATAAGCTGTTAGCAATTTGGAAAGGTTACTTAAACAAGAACAACTCCCCTCCAGTTGCCCCGGACAACAACATTTTTTTTTCCTTCCAACATGGAAAGCACACCTTGTTTCTCTTCTTCAGAGAAAATAAACTCAGTGGTATCTACTATAAATAGCTCACTCTATTGTAAACTAGATCTAGGCTAAGCAGAGCTGAAAATCTTCAAACAGCAGTGCAATATCTATGTGGAAGTTTAATAAAGATTTTTCATTGAAGATTATTAAATTAGTTAAGGCTTCTGCTACATTTATCAATAGGAGCAAAGTGCATCTATATGTATTTTTTCATTTGTCAACTGTATTTATTGAAGTGGCAACAATCTGTGTTCACAGTTTCCAAGTTCTCAGGCCTCCAATACAGATACAAAGAAAACTGTCTTTTAAACAAGTCTGCATTTACAAACCTGCAAGGAAAACATCGTTCCACTCATTCTTGCCTCGATTTAAAACAAAAAAGCCCCTTCCATCTTAAAAGCAAATCACCCACTAAATTATACTCTACCAGGTTTTATATCCACACTACTCCATGTGACAAGAATGAAAAAAAGCCTGAAGTTACATAGCCAAGAAATTTATTGAATATTTGCTTGAATACATTCTGTATAGAACTGTTCTACTTGCCTGGTTTCGGTGGTTCTAGAAAAGCTCACTGACAGATGCACTGAGCTGTAATCACCAATTCTTAATATGAAAGTGTTAAGTATGGGTCTGTGGCCCCTCTCTGGCCTTGAGTTTTGAGTCTTGAATGCAGCTAGGCACCTTCCTTTTGAAGGATTCAATTTGTGTAAGTTGCTGCATAAGAGCAAGTGTTATTTAGGAGAGAATTTCATGTATTGTTCTTTTTTTAAAAACAGTAAAATACTTTAAGTATTTGCTTTTGAAGTTTTCAATACTGGAAGCATTTGGTCCAGGGTGTTTTCAATGGGGTGTCTAATTTTTTTTCATATGCTCTGTCTCTTCTAAATATTCCAGAACATTTAGTCTTCAGTTTTGGCTTCCATTTCCTCAGCATCATCATCTCCATCCACTTCAGCATTTTCCCTCTCCAGCCTCTCCAACTGCCTTGCAAGCTCAGTTTCATCTGTATCAGTAACCACCTTTGGCTGAAAAAAACAGAACATATGGTAAAGTCATTAAGAAACATTATATAGGATCAGAGCAACCAACTATTTTTCTTTTTCCAACCTAAAAATAAAGAGCAAGAAGTCATACAATAAAAATAGGAAAATTAGAAGGTTTGGCCATTTGTTTACTTAAAGAGAAGTTCAGGTTTAATATTTAGTTTCATAATATTTTTTGCTAAAATGCTTTCTAGCACTACTGATCTCGCTCTACTCTAAAACTTCTGAGGGAGAAAAAAACAAAAAATATTTTTTAGGATGCAATATGTTCTTACTTCCATCTGCACATTAAAGACTCCTCTCTTCTCCTCAATTTTTTCTTTAATGACAGCCATGGCTTGATTCAAAACAGACAGTCCTTCGGTTCTCTCCAGTGTTGTAGTAGTCATCACATAACGAGGAGGAGCTATTAGATTAATCTATCACATTGTAGGGAGAAAAACAAACCAAAACAGCAAACTCAGTAACAAAAAGCAAAAAGAAAAAATATCACATAAGAGCAAAGTGAGCAATGCTGTTCTAAGTGTATAATCCAGAAATAAACATTTTGTCATTATAAAAGTCCTTTCTAGAAGCATAAAGAGACTGAAATGACAGAAGTATGCAGTCCATTAGATTTCCCACACTAAAAAGTTATTTTTATATAGTCTATATATATATTTAGAAAGGTGTTGAAGTATAGAAAATGTTCACCTTGCAGATCAGTAAAGCAGCCCATTACATAATTTTGCAAAGAATTATAATGGCTGTGACTATCATTACATGTTTTTCCAAGACAATTGGATAAGTAAACTTCTGCAGTTGAACAGAATAAATACAACTTCTTGAACTTCGGAAGCCACAGTTGAGTCATAGTAACAGCTGTCATCACATAGTTGGAATGAAGTGTTATATGCATGCTATAGAGAAGAACGACTTCCTGCTACTTGACTATCGCAGTTACCACTGCAAGCTTCTATTAACTAAGGACATCAGAAAACTTTGCTTTTGGTTTCACTATCAAGATGGACACTTACTTTAATGGGCATGTTCTCCGTGGAACAGTTCAAGCCTGCTCTCAAAGCTTCTTTCACTGCGTCTATGCCTTCATAACCATAACATGCAACCTCAATGTCTAAGACAGACAAATATAAATAATAAAACTCAAAAATTCAAAGTTATCAAAGGCTGTATAAACTTTAAAGCTTTTTATAGTTAAGCTTTAATAAAGCTTTTAACCACAAATGTTTATCTACAAGAACAGCTTCAGTACCTTCCAGAGCTGCAGAAGTACTCCAATTTCCTAATTTGTAAGCTAAGGAAAAAAATCTTCATAAATTCTCTAAATGTATAACATTTTACATAGTGCTTTGAAAATCCAAGATATGAAATTATACACTATATATACTCCTCCTTCCCATCTCTCAATAAATTCAATAGGAATAAGTTTTATTTTTACATGAAGATCAAGACATAAAAAGCAATAAACAGCAGAGAAAATGAAAGATCTTTTCAGAAAATGAAGTTTGGGAAAGTGCGCAACTACAAATTCAAGGAATTCTATCAACCTTTATATCACAGGCATCACCTTAGGAGCCTTTTTTTTGTGAGGGACAGAGTAGAAGTTTTATTTATATATATAGTTAAAATAATTTTCTATATTTTTGTAGGTTTTTGAAAGTGAGGACAGAGACTCACACTGCTGGTCATGTGTTACTTCCTGATTACCTTCCAGTTTTCAGTTATCACAAGTAAATTTATAAAAAAGTAAGTATCCTATCAGCCTTGTGATAAGGCTATAAACCAAAAGAAAATTTTTCTATCTACTCTGAAGACAAAATTAAAACCAACTTAGACAACTAGAATAAAATAGGCAAGATACAGTTACTTGAAGGGCAGCCTATTCTTTTACTTAGTGTATTTTCACAATTAAGTGACATTCGTTTTAGCAATTTCATTCTGCACAGCAGTCAAATTCTATTTCCATATTTGAAATCTATTTTAACTGATATGGTGAACTAAAGTAATAGACAGAAGCATTTTAATTACCTTACTTTTTTGCACTCTGTTCTTCACTTCCCTGTCATGCGGATATAGATTATCTTTCCTTCCCTCCACAGTAAAGACCAGTACTAATGCTCATCAATATGCACTTACCGAGAAAGGGCAATTTCTTATTCTAGTTACAAACATGACTCTACTATTTTGATTATCTGTTTGATGGCAAGTGTGCTTTTAAGCCTGTTCAGTTATATAGCTGTAAGAGCAGACTTACATTTAAAAAGTACACTTTCTTAAGTAGTACAAACATTCACACTATTTCTGTGCCCATACTGTGCTAGCAAGAGATAAAATCGTTCAAACTATATGAATACATTAGCGAGGTACCAGGCTCGAGCTAATTTATCTTGCTGAATGTTTTGCAATCAACCAGCTGGCAATACATCCAGAGCAAACTCAGAATTATTTTCACTCATTAATGTGGACACACTCCTAGCCATACCACAGACCAATCATCCTGTCAGGGAATTAAAGAATTCAATACTTTGTTGTGGATTCAGTAATAGCTATGAAATATTTATACTGCTTGCATATCAATGCAATATGATAGACTGCATTATCTGTTATGCCAACTACTTTGTGTCCCAAGGAACCTGCAACTAGAGAGGGAAAAAAAAAGCCAAACAGCTTTGGACTTTGAGAGAGAACCCTTACAAGCATTTTGCAAGCAATCCCTTGATTAAGATGTCTCCATTCTGAAAGAGCAGTTTCATTCTACACCACTAACCATACGTTTTAGGCAAGTTTATAGTTTACAAGATACAGTAACTACAGTAACATTAGTGCCAAGGTCTGTTAAATGAATACCCAAAAAGAACTCACCAGCTCGGATTTTGACTGCTTGTGGTGTCAGACGCCTGTTAATATTGTCAATCAACACACGCCTTTCTTCCTCTGTTAGATCTAGGCTATCCAAGATCGCAGGGTCTCTGAGCCAAACAAAGTAATGTTACAGAAGTTGTAGAAAAATGGAGTAAGTAGTAACGTTAAGTTGTGGTACGATTTCAATATTTTTATGCATAATGCTAGAGATTTACTAGGCAATAAAACAGAGATGTTTCTTAAGAGAGTCCATTTAAACACCAGAAGAGACATCTATTTTCAAAACATTTTTCCATTTATCAAAGCAAACAGTTCACGTAGTCTGTTCTTGGAATAAACAGTATAAATGACTTAAAAAAAGAAATCAAAAGATGGAATAAGCTCTGTCCAGCTCTATACGTAAATTATAGGTAGAGTGAGAAATGTATCTAGTTGTTTGATGTTTCATTCAAAGTGAAGATAAAGCCCACGCTTCATGAAAGAGAATCCACAACAGATTTGTTTTTTTTTTTTTTTTGAATTATTTTAGCGTTTTACTCACAGGCACAATTTTTGTCTTTCTATAAAATAACCTATACTCATTCCATGTTACTCTTTACTCCTTTTTAACAGTACACAGACAGACCACAGACAGACTTGCATCAGCTGGCTACATTCCTAGCTAAAGGACAAAGGTTTTTCAGATCACAAGCTAATAGTTTCAAATCCAGGGATCTGAATTTGATCAGCTGTTTAAGCAAAGAAAAAAGCTCCTCACAAAAGGTTTCCCTGTTAGCCCTGTAGCTGGTATTTTCAGCCTTGCCTGAGCAAAAGTTTCTCATACTCTGTTGCCCAGGAGAAGAAATGTTCTCATTACATTTTTCGGTTCTCTGAAATGTGACACCAGACCACCTATGCTACATTAACCTATGCTACATGCAAACATTAACCAAAACACCTCAAAAAACAGAGGAACTTTTGGAGATTTGTCTTTGCTACTAATAAAACATCATCTTTTGCAATTTCATATACTGAACGTAGATAGTACAAAGGACAAACAAACATACAGAACCCACTTATATGGCAGAGATGTTTGATTTATTGGACACACAAGTTCCGTTTCTTTATTTACAATCTATTCTGTTTAGCCTTCCAATTACAATTTTTGTGACCCACAGTAGGCCTTCAACAAGTAGATCCTGAATGTGAAATATTTTACTTAGAGTGTAAATATATTTTAAGATTTCACCACATGATCTTGCTGTGTGAAACCCCAAAATACTAAGCCTCAATAGTAAGAAAAGAAACAGCAAGTCAAAGTCTTAATTACCAGAGGGCATGCTATACCTTCAGCAGGAATTTCAGGAAGCTTATGAAAGCACATAGCTCTGCTCACTCTCAGTAGCTTTACACAACAGCACAACAGGAATAAATAAAAATGCTGGCCATTGTCAGAAATCTTAAGGCATTATTGATGGAATGTATTTTCGAAACAGCTAGCCTTAAATTTTTATACTCCAATCTGAAGAGCAAATGAGTAACAAATGGGTTGTGTGTCCAGTATCTCTTTTGAATTAGAAGATTAAATAGTTGATATAAGTACAGCTTTTGTCCTTTAGTATATAGTAGTTTAACTAAATATTTACCAGTTATAGAATGATCTGGAATTATTTCTGCAGTCGTGTGCCCAGATTTGCCCTTTATTGCTAAGTTTACTTTCATTAGAAGGGAATTACTCTTCTATGGAAGAGAATACAATCAGTGTAAATGAGGATGCAGTAAGTTTCTCTTCCCAAAACAAATAATTTTAACCTAATCAAAAAATGCTACTAATGGCCCTAGTTCTTAATCCACTGCCACCTAGTGTTAAGACTGAAGTTCATCTCTTACAGGTTTATGTACTATAAAAGAGTAAAATTAGAAAATTTGAGCATGCTATTTCTGGATTGTCAATTCAACTTCTCACGAAAGAATCTTTAGAGGGAAAGCAAATGGCTTAATAATTCTGAAAGCAAACTAAAATACCAGACTTCATAAGCAGTTCAAAACAACCCATTTCAGTGCACAATTTCCAAAACCTTCTGCTAATAATTCCTTTTCTAAGCTCATAATCCCACTTCCATTCTTTAAATTTGGAAGAGTTGGTTAGAGAAGTAACAAGCCAACTTGTGATAGCCTTTAGAAAAGAAAGATTCAGCTGGTAGCAGTGGAAGAGTGACAGTCAGCTGTGGGTAGAAATATCTTCAGGCATAGAATTAGATCTGCATGAGAATATCTGCTTAGGATTAAGAACAGGCAAATTCTGACAGAGAAACCAAGGTCAGTGCCTCTTCTTTTCTGAAGAATGCCACTTGAACAGTCAGAGAAATCTACAATAAGCAACTGGAGGGCTGAAATAGAGCTTGACTTGGCTTAGTTGATCAGTATATCCTTCATAATGACTTTGAAAAAATGAACATTATGATGGATCTAGTCCAGGAAGTATTTCTCTGCAATTATGAAGTAAATTTCTAGGGGGGAAAAAAAAAGTCCTTACGAGACTGCATGCTTGAATGCATCATAAGCACCATATCCTGGTCTTTTGTACTTGTCATCAAATACCCAGGCAGTTCTCTGGAACAGACTCTCAAGCTGCTCATCTTTAGTGTATTCTAGGACCTCAGCAACATGTCGAAGAATGCTGTAAACCTTGAACATAAACAGATTAAGAAATAAATAAGGAGAAATAAGGATGTCTTTTTCCAACTGTACACTCACGTAATGACTTATTTTCACTATGAGCTTGTACAGCACACAATTGAGTCCTTCAGACTGAAGTTCGAAACCAAAACTGTTAATTCAGAGAGACAACAATAAACAGGAAAAAAAGTATAAGTGTTTTGATTCTAAATACTGTAGGATGCTGCAATATAGTCTTCTAAATTTAGCAATAAATTACATACTTTGTAAGCTCCTAGAACTCGGTATCAAACACACTGCATTAACCTGAACCTTTACTGCACACTATGAAAATAAAATTACTCTCTCAAGAAGAATGAAGTAGAAAATTATATCAAACTGTTAGACACAGTATTTTATTGTATAGAAATAAAAAAGTTAGAATCAAAGTAATACTCAATGGCAAATATTTCTCTCAGGAGCGTAAGAGCACATTGACTGTAAGTTTTTTCAATGAAGTTTGTCCATAGCATGCTAAACCAGCACCTGTTTTGCATCTCTGATCACTAAAATATCAGCCTTTACACAAATTTTCAGTTGGCAACTCATCTATCCAGTAATCAAGAAGCAGCTTACCAGAGCATTCATGGACAGATGAACTGATTATATATTTGCATGGGTAAAGGAATATCAAAGCATGCCTGATAAGTGAGAGCAGTATTTTCATATTAACTTATGTCTGTGCATTTTTGTTGTTTAAGAAAGCAACTGAGCAACACACAATGCCTGAAGATAGCCAACCAACTTACAGTCTTTGATTTTGTGAATTTGTCTTCACATTTGATTGCCTCCTCTGGAGAAACTCTTCTTTTTGACAAGTCAATATAACCTATCAGAAGAAAAAATGTTTTGAAAGTGTCAGATGACACAAACTTTAAATAATGAGCATTATAATGGAGCTCACAGTCCATCCTGTGCCCTGAGGCTTCAGCTCTGATTATAAAATGGATGGCAGTTATGTAACAATCATACAATATGCATACTTTAGAAAGTCAGAAGTTGAGATTGTGCATGCAACCGTAAGTTTGTCTTTTCCTATCTTCTGAATATTTGAGTCTTTGACTTTAATATATAGCATGCCATTGTTTTAGGATACTGTTTAGTGCCATCTTTAAAAATTGTATCCTCCTTCTTTATGCTTCTTTCTCTTGGAGTATTTAGACCTCTGGATTTATTTATTTTTTTTTTTTGTTATTTCAAGAATAGATTTTTTTCCACTACTTCAGAGAGGTCTCATTCTTCTTTCCAGCTAAGACTTGGGAAAGCTACACAGGTATTAAAAAAAAAAAAAACTACTTCACTCTGGTTTGTTGATTAAACATTGACTTTAAAATGTTGAGGACCCATTTAAATCTTTACTGGTGTGACTAATCTTCATTAATCTGACTCTCAAAGTATACACAGAAGAACACAGAATCATAGAACCAGTAAGGTTGGAAGGGACCTCTGGAGATCATCTAGTCCAACCTCCCCGCTCAGCAGGGTTAGACACGGTTGCATCCAGGCGGGCCTTGAAGATCTCCAGAGAAGGAGACTCCACAATCTCTCTGGGCAACCTGGTCCAGTGCTCCGTCACTCTCACAGGGAAGAAATTCCCCCTCACGGTCAGGCAGAACTTCCTGTGCTTCAGTTTCTGCCCATTGCCTCTTGTCCTGTCACACGGGACAACAGAAAAGAGTTTGTCCCCGTCCCCTTGACACCCTCCCTTCAGGTACATTCACAATCAGATGGCATAATCTGGTAATAGAACATAATCTATGATCTATTTTGAGTACCTTTAACAAAAACTCCCAGAAAAGAATATTGAGCTACTCCGTTTATTTGCATTTCTCCTTATGATTTCGAGCTTAATATTGCCCATAATATCCCAAAATACCTTTTTCTTTGTCAACCCTTATGACCACAACGCATTCATTCCTCCCAATGCGGATGAGTTTGTTTATGGAACGGATACGTCTTCTGGATAGCTCACTAAGAAGGATCATGCCTTCAATGTTGTTGTATTCCAACAGGCTGACATAAGCTCCCATTTCAGCAATAGACCGAACATTGACCATCACTACATCTTCCACCTCTGGAAATTTATGCTGGTAGAATCTACAGCTTAGTCCTGGCATTCTGTAATTTGCATAAAAAGAAACAAAGATGACTTATTTCATGGTACACTACTGATCTCTCCCACAAATGTAGTAAAACACAGCATGAACTTTTGACAATAAAGAACAACACTGAACTCTTTGGAGGAAGAAACTGCAAGTCACTTTAGGAAAAAGCTTTCAGAATTAGGCTTTCATAAACATTAAAATACTAAAGCTAATTTATCTGAGCATTATCACAGGTTTTGCTAAGATGATCACCTTTTGCATCAAAGTAAAAAAAATCCTGCTACCTAGTTATTATTATCCACTTTAAGTCATATGATACGTATTGCACAATACAGAAGAGACTTCATGTGGTGGAAAGGAGGTACAGCACTCTTTTCACCAAATTCATAATACTACATAAAAATGTGATTCACATTTCAACAACAGGAGCACACAGCAGAGTTAACAAGAAATCAGCAGTGCTAACAAAGGTATCTGGAAGCTATCACAAGACAGCATACGAAATATTGAGAAAATAATAAAAAGCTTCAGTAGTACCAAGAAGGAAGAGATTCTTATCTATTTCTATACTCTAGAAAATGATATTCTAAACTTAGCTTAAAATATTTGGAATAATTCTCTACAAAAAGAGGCTTACAGCTCCAGAGGCCACTTTTCAGAGGTCAAAGGATGCAAAGAAACAGACAGAATGAACCAGCCCACTATGAATGAAACATTGAACAGAGAACATCTCTGGAAAAACAAAAGCAAACAACAAACAAAAAAGCAAAGCAAAGCAAAACAACCCCCCCACACACACACTCCAACATACATCTAGTTAGGATGAAAAAATCCTGAAAAACAAAATAGGATTCTTTCATTTTATATTCAAAAAAGATGAATGACTAATACTTCATAAACATGCAGTGATAAGAAGAAATGCACACTAAACTGCACAGTTTTGTAGTAAACTGTTTCATTTTCCTGATGACAGCAATCCACATATTCATCACTGCTAACCAGATTATCCTGATTGCTTTTGTCTATGCGTAGAAGTTTGATACAAAAGTTTAAGCTCACTCTAGATTTAACAGTCTATAATACCAAGTCAAACATGTTACTCCTCCAAAATATTTAATTCCCACTTCAAAGTTTTACTCCTGATCTTTACAGCAGTGCTAGTGCATTCCATCTATATGAGAATTCAAGGAAGATGGTAATGCCAACTGCTACACAAACACGGCTGCATAATTTTGAAGACTTGCTGTCATTGGTCGCTAACTTTGAGAAAGGAGGACGTACAAACTAGTAAAGCGATTGTGAAAACACTCCTCTAAAGGTTTCACGTAACTTCACACAATCTTAAATGCAACAGAGAACTCCAAGATTAAAAATACACTAGCTTTCTAGTGCAATTCGGATTAATCCTCTATGTCCATGTGGGAGACAGAGCGGAGATACGGCATAAAGCAGCAACCCCCCACTGTGGTGGGCAAGACGGGCAAACACGACTCTGCACACGCAGCGCTTCACCGCTCGCGCCCTGGTCGCCAGCCATTTCCGCCGGCCTCCCGCGGGAGGGGCCTCAGCGACCGCACACGACCCGCAGCCCCAAGACAGGAGACGCTCGAAACGCAGGGGTAAAGGTTTAAACTCCCACTGCCACGGAACGACCGCCCAGGCCCCTGCAACGGACGGCGAGGACAGACTAACTTCTGCCCGAAACTCCTCCGCGGCGGCGGCGCGCCTCGAGCCGGTGCCTAAGCCAGGGCCGCGAGGCGGGAGGGAGGCGGCCCCCAAGGCGGCCGAGAGCCCCCGAGGGCGCAGGGGCGACTCCGCGCCGGCCGGCCGGGCGAGACGCGGCGCCAGGGCCCCGCCGCTGCCACCGCCCCCCAGCGCCGGGCCCAGCCGCCAGCCGCGCCGGGCCGGGCCGGGCCGGGCCGCGCCGGGGCCCCCCAGGGCCCGGGCCGGACGCTGAGTCGGCGGCACGACGCGAGCGGCGCCGGGGCTCGCCGTTACCTGGCAACGGCCGGGGGTTCCCGCTGTCCGCTCGCGCTCCCGGGTCCCGCGCTGGCCCCGCTCCTGCCTCAGCGTGCACCGGCCCCTGCCGCCGCGCAGCCGCCAGCCCAGCCCGCCCCGCCCCTTCTCGCGAGATTTCCTCGCCCCGCCCCGCCGCACTTCTTCTCGCGAGACGGGCCGGCCCCGCCCCGCCCCGCCGGGTCCTAGAGTCCCCTCGCCGAGAGGGGAGGGCGGAGGCGTGTGGGTCGCAGGGCTCGCTGTAGGTCTCGCGCTGAGCTAGAACGGCCTCGGAGCCTGCGGGCCGCGGGCGCTGAGAGCGAGATGCCCGTTTAAGAACCACAGAGTCAAAGACTTCCTGGCGGCACAAACAGGCCTGGGAGCAAATTATGTCTCTCTCTGCCTTTCCTCCCCCGAAGAGCACCATTGGCTCCCGGCGGGCACGTGACCACGAGGGAGGTGCGGGGCCGCCGCCGGCCTGCTGCAGGGGGCGGGCGCCCCCATCCGGGCTGCGCCCGGCGCCTCCGGCCTCCCCTGGCGGCCGCGGAAGGGCGGGGCGGGGCGGGGCTGCGCAGGTGCCGCGTGACGCGAGCGCGCGGCGCGGCGCGGCGGCAGGAGCGGTCCGGCGGCGCTGCCCGCCCGCCCGCCGCCATGTCGGCCAAGGACCGCATCGAGATCTTCCCCTCGCGCATGTGAGCCTCCGGGCGGCCCGACCGGGCCGGGGGGTGGGCGCGGGGCGGGAGGGGCCCGGCACGGCCCAGGGGAGCGGCGGCGGCTGCCATCGCCCGTGCCGCAGGGCGCGGGCAGCCCGGCGCTGTTTCCCCCGTGAAGCGGCTCTCTGGGCGGGTGGAGACGGCGGTTTGATCCTCCCGCTAGTTCGTCGTCTGCGGGTAGCGCAGTGCCAGCTCCGGCGGCCGCCGGGGCTGTCGCAGGGGCCCGGGCCTAGGCGGAAGCAGCGGCCGGCGGCCTTACTGCGCAGCGACGGCCGACTTTGGGCGTAAAAACGACCGATTTGCAGAATATGCGTGTGAGAAAAAGAGCACGGATCAAACTGGGTTCTCCGTTCTCTTCTGTATGGTGGACACTGGTGTGACTGGTGTGGCAGCAACTGTTTTCAAGGGGTTGGCCAGAAAGAGTTAAGAAAATAAAGGAAGTCTAATCTGTAAACTGCAGTGGAAAATCAAGTAATTTTCCAGACCCTGACAGCAGACTATTTGTCATGAAGTCAGATGTCTGTTGATGAGGCTTGGAAAGCGGCCAACGTTAGAATGAACACAAATGTTTAAAATCGAGATGCTATTAAAATTGTAATAGTGCTGTTTAGTTTCTCTTCAGAGCTCCCCAAGATAGAGGGACTTTGTTTTAAAGTGAAAAGCTGTTTCACATATTACATAAAATTGGGTTGATGCCTGAGATGTCGTTTTGTGGGCTGATACATCATTGCAGCAAGTAGGTGGTGATGTACAAGGGCTTATTTACAAGCCTTTTTTTCAGAGGACGGTGTTAGACCAATAATGTGGCTGATATTTGGATATGGAAGTAAGTTAGGGCAATAAAAGAAAAGTGGCCTTCCTCTCTGCCTCTGGAACAAATCTTTTTGTTAACTGACAGAACAGGATTTTCAAAATCTTTTTAAATCTTTCTAAAAGGTTTTCCTGATGTAAATCTCTTCTGTACTGGGCGTGATCACTTGCAGAAACTGCTCTGTCTTCTTTATAGTAAACAAGACTTTGTTTAATGCATTCTCAGAGCCTGTGAAATCTTGCTTGAAGTAGAAATCGAACCAGTCTCTGACAGGTGGTGAACAGAGCAAGTGAGTTAGTGCAAGGTGGTAGCATGCCAGAGCCAGTTGCAGTTTGTTATGAAAGTAAAGCTACCTTTTTATTCTTTGACCTTGTTTTTTGTCATGAACATTTAGAAAAGACTCACTTTTTTTTTTCCAGTTACAAGCATCTTGTAGACATAATGAAACTATTCTCCTAATATACCTGTAAAATAGAGGAAGTGCAGGCAGAATCTTAATTATACTTATTTTTTCCGAGGTCAGAGAGGAAGTGTGCAAGCTACTCCTTACACAGAGTTGTCTTGAGTGTTGTCCTTTGCGTAGTAGTTGTGTGTACAAAGCAGTAACTTAAGTTAGCACAACTTGTGCTTTTTGTAGTATAGCTAATGTCATTTTAGTTAACCTAAATAAAAAAATTACTCAAACTAAATTACTGTTCAGCAGTAGAGCGAAACAGGGATCCTTCACTTACCAGATCTGCCTCAGAATGGTTCATTTGTGGTAGCTGTCATCAGGAAAAATGAAAACTCATTTGCTATTATGGAGGGGCTGAAAAATAACTTTTCAATTTTCCATGATATTCAACTTTACAGATACTAAACTTTTAATCCTCATTGATGGGGAAGATAAAAGGTCCCTTGATTTTAAATGGAAAAATAGAATTCTTTCCTGAATTGTCCACCTGGGTTTACTTCACTGATTCTTCTTAGGTGCTTCATAATTCCTGTCATGTCCATGTCAGAAAACTTGTTTTGACTTTTTCCTTATCCCTTTGGACGATGTAGGATCTTTTTGTTTCTTCCTTTGTTTAACAGGGCTCAGACCATCATGAAGGCTCGTTTGAAAGGAGCCCAAACAGGCCGTAACCTCTTGAAGAAAAAATCTGATGCTTTGACACTTCGATTCAGGCAGATCCTTAAGAAAATTATTGAGGTAGATAAACTAGAATTTTCCTGTGTTTGGCTCACTCTGTTTGAAAGCTATCTGTCAGTTGTACATTCCCATTCTGCTAACTTTATAAGGTAGGCTGGAATGTAGTACAACTGTGTGGATGACCTGTGTTTTATAAGCAAGGCTATTGAGGACAGGTGAGCAGAAGTGTATTTTCCTGGCCTCAATTGTACTGAAATTCTGTAAGACTTAATATTCCTCACCTCTTTCCAAACAGTCCTAGACTCTGCTTTCTTTTAAATCTAGAGTTCCCTACTGCATCTTCTACATTATAGGGGATTTGGTATGATGGTGCTAAATATGTAGGAGTGGATTTAATGTGTTCTGTGGTACTATTTTTGTTGCTTGAGAGGACACTGCAGATTTGTTTCTTGCGTGACTGGGTACACCAGGAAGTAGGGGCAAGAAGTTTCATCCAGATGGAATTTCTTCCTTCATGAAGAAATGCCATGTCCTCTTTCTTGTGCTCTTTGCAGCACAAGTGACAAAATCTAAAATACTCAGTAGAACCCAGTATCCCTTGTTCTGTTTTCCCGTACTAGATGGGATTTGTTTGTACTATTTTGACTGGTAATGCTACAGATGGCATGGTTAGCACTAGTACTTTGTTATGGTGCTTTAGACAAGCTCTTGGCACTCTTATGTCTAGTTGCCTGTAGACCAAGAACAGCAGTGCACTGGCTAATACACAAAGGCTCTTGCTTCTGAGTAGCATGTTTTTTTTTAGCCACAAGGGGTTGAAATGTGTAAAAATTGGAAAACTGAAGCAAGAGGAGAGAGCAGCTTCAGTAAGCTGTGTAAATCTGGATGCTGAACAACAACTTAAGAAGTCTTTTATTATTCAGTACAATATCAAGTAAGAGTGTTTTCCCACTGTGCCATTATGTTGTTTGAATTAACCATCACCTAGTAGGATTTTTTGTTGATAGACAAGTCTTTTGCAGTTTTTTGAATTCTTACACTGAATCAAACAGCTAAAATACATATATATTTTTTCTTGCCAGTCACCTGGGAATTATGATTTGTGGTTTGAAAGTTAGCTTGAGATACAGGATTTTCTCTTTCTTAAATTCTGTATTATTTTCTCAAGGTTTTTAATTATCTATGCTACAGAAGGAGTAATGTGCCTTATATCTGATGCCTCCTCCTTCCTCCTCTTCTCCCCAGACTAAGTTGCTGATGGGTGAGGTGATGAGAGAAGCTGCCTTTTCGCTTGCTGAAGCAAAGTTCACAGCTGGAGACTTCAGGTAAGGATTGCTGAGCTTCCTTGTGGGAATCCTACACATGGGAAAGTGATCAACAAACTGCTGAACTCTCTTTTGGAAGAAAAGTAAAATTCTTATATACACTTTAAAAAGAGCAAATGAAGGCAGTGAGCTAGGTAGGACAGGATGAATGGGATAAATAAAGGTGGGAGACATCACTGCGGGAAAAAGATGATTTGTGTGATGCAAATGTCTATCCCTTTGGAAGTTAAACAAAGCAGAAAGATTAACAGGAATTACACAACAAAATACAAAACAACAAAACATACAACAAAAATACGTAGCAGAATCTAGGCTGTTTATTTTTTTCCCCCTTTGTTGTGGACTTATGGGCAGGATGGTAATCTCTTGCCTTACTACAGTTAATGAGGGGAAACAAATCTTTTTCCTCCACTGGGATATTTGTGTTGGAATAAATCGTAATTCTGCCTAGGGTGCTTGAGTAATCTATTTAACTGGAAATAGACTGTGTGCAATAAAGGTGGTGAGTTGTTAATGATTCAGTTTATAATACCAATTAATGGGGAAGAACCAAGTGATCAGACACAGTAGTGATCTGTATGCTGCTATAGGTACACAGCAGCCATAAAAGACTTTTTGCCCTTTAATTTGGACATAGTGCCCTTTGTTTTCCTGTCCTAACCAGCTGTACTGCTTAGCTATAAACAATAGTCAGATTCTGCCCTGTAAGCGAACTTCATTTCAGTAGAAGAGCTGGATACAGTGACCTGTTCTGGGAAGACATTAAGACACTTTAGAGTCCTTCAAGGCGAATTGCTGTAGAAACTTAGGTTTGTTATTTTGATAGAGTTAGTGAATAAACAAACTCATTACTGTTTTGAAAGAACAAATACATATGAACTCTTAAAAATGAAAATTTAAAACTTAAAAATGAACTTAAAAATTACGACTTCAGTTCGCATTTTAACCTTGAAATTCCTTTGCTTTTAGTGGAAGGAGGGTCTTATGGGTTTATTAGACTTAGTATTATTAAAATACTTTGAAGTAATTTGTAAGATAACTGGCTAGTTTTCAGATATGCTTTGTATACTTGATCAAAGGTGTTTCTAAAATAACACTTCCCAGACTCTTTCTTTTGCATTTCTGAACATTGTTGGAAACCCATTTGTTTCAAAGTTCTGTGCTAGCTTTGAGGTCTGCTCAGAAAACTAAGCTGAAAACTATCTTCAAATCTTTGCAGCAATTTGATAACTACTTCATTTTGTATGTAATGAATTAAAGAACTACTTCATCCTTCCAATTAAGATATACATTTTCTTTCTTACAGTACCACTGTGATCCAAAATGTGAACAAAGCTCAAGTCAAGATCAGAGCTAAAAAAGACAACGTAGCAGGTGACTTTTCCAGACTGTGGGTGTTCCAACTCATGAGGGATGTGAGGGAGGAGACTCTGAAATATGCTGTAGTATTTCCAAACACTGTCTCCTCCTCTTTGTTTCTTTTACTCATCTAACGGTAGGAACACTTGTAATCTACTAAGATTTTTACATACAGCAGATGAATTTTCATATTTAGTCACACTCATACTATTTTGTGAGAGGTATGTAAACTGCAGTCCAATTTCTAGATCAGCAAATAAAGCATAATGCCTATTGGGCTTTTTTTCCTCCTTGGGCACTAAAAACAGGTCAGGAAATCAGGAAATTAAATTTTAAAAAATTAACATCAGGAAATAAGAAGAGATCAGAATATAGCAAGAGTTGTCTATTAAGAAATCAAGAAAGATAAATTAAAATCAAATGCTCAAAGCATTCCTTAAGCATTGGGAAAACATTGCTAAACAGAAGCACAGGAAAATTGAATATACTTCATTGAATTTTATATTTATATGCCTATATCTCAATGAGATGTAAAGTAATATAGTTCTGAAGTTCTATTAAAAATGGCAGAACCAGCATGACTTAATCTTCCCAATCTATATGTCAAGATTTTGAAAACAAAGCTTCTGAGCTCATGTAATTCATTAGAAGCAAATGGGGTTAAAAGTGAGTTGTACTTAATAAATAAATAACACTTTCTCTTGCACTTTTTTTTGTTTTTTGCCTTTGCTAGGTGTAACCTTGCCAGTTTTTGAGCATTACCAGGAAGGAGGGGACAGTAAGTACAAAATGAGTATTTTATGTCTTTCAGGTACTTATAGCTACCCTATGCTAATAGAAAAGTATTGTCATGCCTTGCAGATAAATCAGTTTACAGTACAGGCATAGTAGTATGTATTTCCTCTATGGTGCTTTACCCATGTTCCTGTGACACAGAGAGGTTGTTATTAGGGACTATAGTGGATTTTAACTCCCTAAATCAGTGTGTTTTTCGGACTAGAGGAAGATTGGTCTTGATGACCAATTTTTAAGGTTAAGGTAAGGAGGTTTTTAAGACTGACAAAATCTTACTGCGGACATGCAAAACAATGACTTTTTAAATAAACCACTATCTAAAGAGATTTTTTTAATGGACCGAGACTTTACCTTGTCAGTTCCTGAGCCATCTTGTATCCCTGTAGTTTGTAAAATACTATTTTTTCTCTAGTAAGGAAACACCATGATAGCTTTAGCAACAGATACTACTTGATGTTTTTTTTTTCCCTCAGGTTATGAGCTGACCGGTTTGGCCAGGGGTGGAGAACAACTGGCCAAGCTGAAGAGGAACTATGCCAAAGCTGTGGAACTGCTTGTAGAACTGGCCTCCTTACAGGTTGATGGGAGGAAAAAAACTAGGGGGGAGAAAGAAGGGGTCTCTGGTTTCTCACGGTTCATAAATGAAAGTAAAGCAGTCTCAGTGATTGTAGCCTAGTGCTTTCAGCTGCACTATAATCCTTTAGTCTGTCGTAATACAAAGTTGCAGACCTTTTTCAGTCATAAAACTCGGTTATGCTACAGCTTCACTGATTTCATTAGTCAAGAATACAAAGAAGAAACTTTCTTCAGGGAGTTAGTATTTGATATAGTAGACTTGTAACTGCTAACTGCAGCATTCAGAAGTAATCTGTTAATAGGAAGAGCAGTGACATTAGTGGAAACTGTTCTGCTCCCATCAAGAATCTTGCCCATTTTATTTGTAGAATCAGTGAAAATGCCGAGTTTGTTCTGTTATGTATTAATTACTGAATATCTTTCCATCAGACATCCTTTGTTACTTTGGATGAAGCCATTAAAATAACAAACAGACGTGTGAATGCAATTGAACATGGTGAGTATTTTCCCTGTTGGGATGCATAGTATTTTTGAATCTCCTTACAAGATGGAGAGCAGAGTCCTGGAAGCTGCTCTTCTTCTGACTGCTTTCCCATTATAAAAGTTGATTAAACTGTGGCTGGTGTACACAGAGATAAATGAGTATGCAAACATGAGAAGAGACTTAGGAAGTCGCACTGAGTAGACTTCAAAAATGTATATTCTGGAGCGTCTGCCAGTCATCTTTTATTTACCTCGTCAAATCTGTTGACCAGAAACAAAAGGGAGGGATGTTGCTATGTGTTAAGATGTTCTAATAGCTATTTTGTAACATCTCCTAGTGTTACAGCTTTTGAAACTGGATTGGTGGTGTCCAGCCTAGAGGTGGTGACTTTCTGTTTTTGGATGGATGGCAAAGTAGCCATCTAGAGAGCAATTTTGGTTAAATTCAGGTTATGGGAAACAGAGTGGTCCTGATGTACGTTCTTTGGTATTTATCTTTGATACTTTGATCCAAATTCCTTATCCTTCATGTTCCTGTTTGTAAATTTGTCTCTTGCAATTTCTTAAGTATTATCCATGCACAATACTGCTGTGATTCCTTTTGTTGTAGTAATCAGGGTGTTTTGATTATTTCAAGTTTCTTTTTGAGTTGTTGACAGCTGGAATTTAATCACAATACACAGCTTATTTTAATAAATGATTCTAAACTGTCCTCTTCAATACAGTTTTCTGTAGATTTATTCCTTTGAATTTGCAGGTTTTTTTTGGTTATCACTCAACAAATTTCACTGTGGAAAAGGCTTTCTCTACAGCCTTTCAAAATTGGCAGTGTTGATAACAACTTTCCCCTTGAAAAGGCAGTTTTTGGCACATAGCCTTCAGAATTGCCCAGCTATTGTTCTAGAACTTTGTTTAATATTCCCTTGTGATGGTATATTTGAATATTTTCTTCATCATAGCTGGATGTGCTGGCTTTCTCAAACTAACTAGATCAGAATGTGATGGGTAAAAGTGCTATATATTAAACAGAAGTTTCTGACAATGCGATGGAAGAAGGTAGTGTTCTTTCAAATCCAGCTCACCTATTGTGGCTTTTTCTTTTTTTAAAAAAAAAGTAAACTTTAAATAACTATGCCAGCACTATATTAAAAAACTTCTCGCCTAATATAAATGCAGTCCAGCAACTTCCTTGTTTATATATTCTTTTTAGTGATTATTCCCAGGATTGAGCGTACCCTTTCTTACATCATCACAGAACTGGATGAAAGAGAACGAGAGGAATTCTACAGGTAAGTATCTAAAACAAGACAAGGCTGGTTTCTTTTTCTCAAATAGACCAAACTCCTTAGAATGCAGTTGAGAGAGAGCTATTCACTAAATATGTTAGTGAACACTGTTAAAAATGATCTGGTTCTTGCTGCATATTGAATTCCCAGAGCTGGGCAATCGGAGATCTGCAATTACTTGTCTCAAAGTTACTAACAGATCCCTTCCACTTGATTGTGCCTTGTAGCCTTTATTGTGCATCCAGAAGAATGAAGTATGTGAAGGTGCTCTGCTTTCAGGATGCCTCTTCCATGGATGTCTGTGTTTTAGGCTCCCTAAAGTGAAAATGTCAAACCTGAAATGGATTAAAGAATTGTCTTCATTCAAGAAAAACAGAGCAGCATAATGCCGTGCTTACAGTCAAAAATGTAATTCGGAGTTTGGATGAAAAAATGGGTTCATCTGCAAGGAAGATATTTTTTTTTCTTCAGGGGCAGCAGCTAGGCATAAGAGCCTTTTGCCATTTGTTATAGGATCTTCATTTCCTGGGGAGCTGCTTCAAGCAGCTTTATCACGTCCAGCTTGTATTGCATCTTTGCTGCTAACCTGTTTTACAAACACATCCTATTGTGTTCACTGATAAATCGTGTTGTTCACAGGTTAAAGAAGATACAGGAAAAGAAAAAAGTATTGAAAGAAAAATCTGAGAAAGAACGGGAGCTGCGCAGAGCTGCTGGTGGGGAACATGAACCTGCCAACCTCTTAGCGGAAGAGAAGGATGAAGACCTTCTGTTCGAGTAACCCAGCACAAATGTTATGTATGGGCGTTGGGGACCTAGAAGACAATGTCCAATTGCAATATTACTCTGAACATGTTGCCTCAGTGATATTTATGTCGCTTCTCAGTTGATGTATAAATCTGAGTTGACTGGATTGTGGATTTCTCCTGGGAGATTAGAAAGCTGTGAATTTGAATGCAGGTGCTTTACTATCAAGAAAGCCTTTTTTGTTGGTTTTAGTAGAGACTATCAAGAGTCCTTGTGTTCCTCCAGTTCTATTACACAGTAGGAATGAGTGTCCATACTTGTTCCTTTTGCAGGATGGCCTTGGATTCTCTATGCAGATTCCTTTCCAATTCCTCCCATTTCTACTATAACAGCAGAAACTGTTATTTGGGGAGGGAGATGCACACAAAGTTTCTGCTGTTAAACTATTGAAATTACTTAAAGCAGGTATTGGCACAGTTTGAAGTCAAATGTGAGTATAGGCCACTACGTTTTCTAATCCATTGATGAAATCCACAGTCTTACATGATTTATTTCTGTTGCACGATTGTTACCATTGGCCTAAAATGCCTATGGTTTTAATTAGAGGCTTTGCCAACTTGTGTACTGTCTGTGCTAGAAACAAGTAAAATTTTCAACTGTTGTTTGGTGTCTGGACCAAGTTGCTAGAGGATAATGGTCTTAAATGCTTCAAAACTGTAGTTTTTATTTCAAAATAATGCTGCTTCCCCTGCCCCCAACTTAAAACCTGCACTGAGCATCCCTTTACAGGTTATATCTATATTCACTTAATCTTGTTAGATAAGAAATCAAGGAGCAGTGACTCTTCTGCTGCATACAAACCAATTATGCTGCTGAAGTTGTCATTGCAACAGGTGGGCAAGCAGAGCAAGGTTAAACTTCTAGTCTATTCTTGCTCTTGTTCTTCATGGCCTGGGCTGATTAGGGAAGTCTAGGACAATGGCTGAGGAAATTAATTTCTGTAACACATTTCATAAAGTCTTTTTTGTAATTGCATGAAGCATTTCTTTTCTCTTTTGACGCTGAAAGCACCACAGCTGAATACTAAATCCAACCCTGCATGCAGGAATACAGGTCCAACTTGAAAGAGAGCCTTCTGCTTTTGATTTGTGTTGACCTCCCATCTAACGTTATTTTCAGGCCTGCATATGTTCTGCCAGAGACTTTCCTCAACAGCAACAAGATGATTAGTGGTGGGCAGGGGAAACTGCTTTGCCTTCCCCTGAAACCTTCCTTCAGCCAAGAGAAGTAAGGGAACGGATGTGTTTACAAATCTTTGCCCTAATGATGGAAAAAAGGATCCTTATCTAACTAATGGAACTGCCACAAAGGAACTTTTCATTTTTCAACTACTGGTCTTCAGCATCATCCTTAAGTAGTACTTTCTGGTTGTACTATGCTGAAATTACTGTTTTGTCAACTCAGAAAAGATCCTGCTTTTAGTTGCTGGAGAAGGATATGCTAGTAATAGGTTTAAGGTGTGTTAACCATCAGGCCTGAGGCAGAACAGCTCCTATGAAGTCTGACTTTCAGTGTAAGCTTAGCATAGAGAAGGATGTATCTGTTGGTTGAAAGTTGTTTTTTGCAACTTGTTGGACTAAAAGCTATGTAACAATATCCTTCCTTCTTCTACAGGCAGCAGTTTATCATGTGGCAGTTAGCTGTTTAGATGGTGCAGAACTCAACTTGAAAACGGTTTTAGAATGGAATAAAGTACAGAGGGATCCCAGGTCAGATTGAGGGACTTTGAGAAGTCTATTCTGAAACTTACTGTGTTCTGGAGCCTTGAAATTCTGACAGATGATCTTCTATGGCTTTTGCCAACAAGGTGACAGGCGTGTCTGTCTGAAAATGGACCACACCAGGGCAGGTGATTTAGAGGTGATC
This sequence comes from Rhea pennata, assembly GCF_028389875.1. Classification (NCBI taxonomy): domain Eukaryota; kingdom Metazoa; phylum Chordata; class Aves; order Rheiformes; family Rheidae; genus Rhea; species Rhea pennata. The sequence goes on along the minus strand of NC_084667.1, from coordinate 11,671,162 downwards.
TTGAACCCACAAAGTGTTACTGATAAAGTCCTGGAGTTTAGAGTGAAAGGAAAGAGACAGTGATTTCGAGAAGAATAAGGATTAAACTAAGTTTGAAAAACTAAGCAGCAACTATAAGAAAATTACAGCTAGACAGCAGTAAGAGAAACTGTAAATCTGAGAAATATGTTCTGTGCCTTTCTGACACCATACATCCAGTAGGAGAGGTATAGAGAACATCCCCCAGGGCACTGATGGGTCAAATTCTTAGAGCATCTTTCATGGATTCAGGAACACAGTAGGAAGAAGACTCCAACACCCACTACAAGAAATAAAATTGTACAGTGATTTATTTTAAATCTAGAAATATTTTACATTTTTACATTAGTGTGCAGTTCATGATGTCTCAAAAATACAGAGTGCAGGTACATGTATAAAAGTACAATGTGGGGCTAACCACAGGTCTCAATAAAGTTACCTTAATTTTTTAAGGCATTAAACCCTCATGTTATACTTTAAAAAGCCGCATATAATTACATTCAAAAATTCGTATGCAATTCAACTAACAGGTTTATTTTTAATTGCATCTGGGCTGGTAAAAATACCGATACCATCCTTCCATTCTGGTACAGCTCACTAAAAGCCTGTGATAATGTTGAAGTCTTTCAGTAGCGAAGATTGCATATTCTCTTTTACTGTAAGGAAGTTAATACACATTCTTCTTAAGAAATTGTTCTGCCTTGGTACAACATGGTAGTTCCAGTCCAAACTGGTGGCATATGGACAGCCTGGTACATTTCTGCGTGCTGCTCAAGCCTTTCAGCTGAAGACAAAACTATGTTGGCTATAACCTATCATAGCACCTCACTATATGGATGATGGCATGTACTGTGTGTCTCCGTAATTAACAGAGTAGAGCTGAACTTAATGCAACATTCCCTAAGTCTACATTCAAAACCTTCATTGTATAACAACTTCAGTGTACCACTTGGGGAGACAAAAATTAGTCAAATACAATAATGACACGATTTAATGTGACTGACACTCCATATAAACACTGAATATATAAGGGAATAGAGCAACTGTCTTATGCTGATTGTGACTGCAAGAATTTGGGCAATACCTACCTAACTGAGCTAGGTCACCCTTCTCACATGCTTTCCACCTTCTTGTCCAACTATTAGTCAATAACAAAACCTAAAACATCTACAATTATCATCTTTCTAAAAAAAAGGAAGGGGAAGGGGAAGAACAGATGTTCCATCATCTATGATACACTGACTATTCAATATAACTGAATGTTGTAGCTGTCATAAAGTTAGGATTACAGTGAGAACACGCCTGCAATGTGAGGCAAAAAGCCATTATTTGGAATCTCTAGCCCTCAGGCCAACAGATAGAACATTATTATTTTTAACACTGAAATGAACTGAAGATGATAGAAGTTTCCAACCCTATTCCTCTTCTGAAGGATCACTATCTGGCTTCATGAATTGCTTTTTTTTTATATATATATAGCCCTGAAAACAATTAAACTAGAAAATAATTTTGCTATAACAAGACTGGAATGCACTCTATGTTTCCATTTTTCAATGCAGCACATTAGTTCACTAAGTAGGAAAGTGATCTGACAATTTCTTTGTACTTGCTGTATACTTTGTGTTCTCAACAATGGGTATGAATTTGTTCCATCAAAAGTTGAAGAAAGAATATATGCAAGACAATAAGGAAAAAAATCAACTACCTTTTCATCCATCAGCATTAGACAGGCGTGAACTACACATTGACATACCTCCAGTGTTTTACCTGTAGGAACAAGGAAATGCTATGGCTAAAATTAAAAAACATTCACATTCAAGGTTCTTCATGCTACCGATTAGCAAACCAGTCAAGGTAACAGTATTCATTTAGCTTCAGCGATAGAACAGCCCTACTGCAGATGCAGAGATGATGTGACCTGCTTTGCAGAACATGCTAGGACACAGATAGACCTTGCCTTCTGTTTACTTGTTTCATTTTTTTTTTAACAATTTCCAAATATTCCCCTTTCTCGTGACTCCTCTGTCAACTGCCAGTATTTTACACATACTTCTACTGCAGTACTGAGCAAATGCAGGGCAATACGTTGCTGGTGAATTACAATAGTTTACAATACAGTAGCTACATTCAGCTATTTTAATTCCAGTTAGCTATCCATTAGAGCAACTGCCACAAGATGAACCATTTCCAGAGAGAACCGTCCCCACCACCACTGTCTTCCCATATTCAGCACATCATTCTGTTTTAGACAGTATCCTTGGTTATAAAACATGAGAAAATTTGATTCTTAATCAGCATGTTTTATAACTGTATTTTTCATAAAAATATAACCTTTGCCTTTCTAAATATCTCTACAGATCTGTGGAGAACAGCAGCTCCAATCAGTCAATAAATTTTAATGAAAATTCCACAAAAATATCACATCTAAAGATCAATATAATACTCATCTTTGATTGGACCTAAAATTAATGTGCAGTCATACCTGACTTACAAAGTCTGACTAAAAAGACCCAAGGACTGAAATATTTACATTATACATATTTTCCAATTACAGTGCTATTAGAAAGTGGAATGTTTTTTAGAATTAAAAAACAAACTCAAGCCTCACAGGGCTGCTCCAGACCAGAGTGGCATCTTCATTTTGTGCATTTTTAAAAACAGGAAAGATTTCTCATTAACATTTAATATGTAGATTATTTCTCTGCCCAATGATCTGTAAAATTATGCTCCTGAACTACCATCATGTCCCACAAGGTCATTAAGTTAAGTGTTAAATAACATTAATATTTATAACTATGTGACAAGGTGGACTACATATATACACACACACACATGCACATACTTAAAATCTTTAATTTTATAAGGGTGATTCTAGGTTAAAAATAGGGTGTATTTATGTATAAAAGTAGTTGCTAGAAAAAAAGTATCTAAAGCTTTAGAATTTAGTACTGACTTCAGCATCTCCATTTTTAGGCCACAGAGAAGGAAAACTTGGACAATCCTTAAATTAGTTCAATCAGCTCACAAGCTGACTAGTGGATTTTTTCAGTAATACACAATTTCACTGGCAGAGTATATAGCCACCAAGGTCTAGAGCTTACACTCCCATTTATTATTAGAATTGAGCAGACCTACACACAATCTCCTTTGAAAGGCTGCTTGATAGAAGTCCATCCATCCCTTGGAATTGTTCTCTTTCATCGTAGCCAGGTCGAGGGCACCCACTGGGGTTCTGTGTCAAGTTTGTTTATTAGTCGAAGTAACTCTTGATACGCCTTATCAAGATCAGAATTCACAATTGCTGTATCAAAGTAGTGGCCATTGTTCTGTTCCATCTCCCTTGTCTTCTCTATGATTTCTCTCAGTTCTTCTGGCTAAAATCCAAAACAGAGTTATTGTATGCATTTAAGCTTCCTCGCGTAACAGTGGAGTACAGAAAGACAATTCTACTCAGGTCTTCTGCACAAATTTTCCTGGTATCAGTTTTGGCTACTGAAAAATTTCTGAGAACATTTAAGCATGATACATATTTGAAAGCTAGGGACATTTGAGACACTTCTACATTTTGGCATCGTGACCAGTCACTTCTGATTGGCCACAACTGACAACCTGGTAAACAACTGTCCCAGACGGAGGTGAACTAGGAAGATACATTGCTACTTATTCTACAACATGCATCTTACTGAGGATCTTAAATCATGTTTCTCAAAAATAAGTTAGATCGCTAAGTCCCTCATCTTTCCAAAGAGACTGAAGATGTCAGAAATTGCATGGGAGAACATTTGAATGGTGTAGAACAGACAACGTGCCTCTACCAACACAGCCAAAGGCAACAGCTATCATTGAAATATTTTTAGCCCAAAAAACATCTAGGAAAATAACCAAAGCCAACCAAATGTTAGTTCTCATTGTGTTTTTCATTGAATCAACAGAATCACTATAGCATCAGGTAAATAACACTGCAAATAGAAAAAAAAAAAAAAACAAGCTGGAGGGAAAAATGTCAGATGCAGGAATATTGCTCATGTAGATAAAAGATACTAAGGAAGTAGAAGACCTCAATGATTTTACTTTATGTTTTGATTATTACACTTAGATTCTAAAAGCATGTTTGATTTCATCTTCTGCATATTATCTTATTGCTCTGTTATATAAAGGAATATTTGGGTATGATGTTTGAGACAGTGGTGGCAAAGTGCTCCCACTGTTGCAAGTACATCTCCCTTAAAAAAATGAAGATCACTATCTTTTGTTATCCTAGTAATAACATGCTTTCTATCCTATAAGCAAATAAGGACCTTTTCTGAGCTTTCAGACACCTTGGTTTAATTTTTTGATTTCAATTCCATCCTACAGAACTAAATTTTAATTTAACTGAATCAGAACTAGAAAAACTGAGATATTGACACTATTCATGTTGACACATGAAGAGAGATCCTGCAGGATCAGAGTAACTATCTGAACAACTTGGTTTTAGAATACATTTTCAAGAAAGTATTTTTCAAAGGCAAATAGGCCCTCCAAAGAGGGGGAGAGGGAAATCATGTGGTCTCTAGAATTACTCATGTTTACTTGAGGACAATGAAGTTGAGTCTTCCAGAGTTTTGAAATAAAGGGTCATTTTTGTGCCCTGGAACCACAACTGATCTTGCAACTGAAATGAGACTCTGTGCCCCAGGATTACTGAATAAGCAGTTGTCCCATACATCACACACATTCAGTTAGGTAAAAGTACTTTAAGTCCTTCCCTTGGTATGGTCTGCCAATAAATCTGGAAATAATGTATCTCTAAACCACAGCACTCCCTGTACAGTGCAAGTACCTTTAACATTTCATAATTCCAAAGAAAGAATACACAAATATGTTTACTCAAAGCAGTATAGATCTGTCAACAAAAAATAGAATGGTTTCAGAAGTGTCAGATGCGTTACCTTTGGATTTTTCCCTTCTTTGGCCAATAAAGCACGTAATCTTTCTTGTGAAGGTGGTGCAATGAATACAATATATGGCTTCAAGTCTGAATTGCGTAGTGTCTTCAGTGACTGCAGAAAAATAGGGTGTAAGTGTAGAAGAGTTAGCAAAAGTTCCACCCACAAAATGAATGTTTAATGATGCCTCCCACCCCTGATTTCAGTCACATTTCCTATAAAATCGGTATTCTAACATCTTTTAGCTTTATGGAACACATTTACTTTTGTTTAAGAACATTCTTCTTAACTGAGACTGAGGAAACATATCTTGGTATCCAAAAGAAAAGAAAAAAAAAACAAACCCGTCACTCTCCAGAAGTGAAATATAGTATCAGTATATCAACTAATAATAGTGTATCAGCTTTTATTGAAAGAAGTGTTTTTATATACCAGAAAAAATTCCAATTTAATTTTCTATTTTGAAGATTAAAATACAACAGATGCAATAAATGCACTCAGCACGTTATTTTCAACAAGGCTAAAGGCATAACAAAAGATAGGAAATAAAGGGAATCAGCTTGTAGTTTATTTTTCCAAACCTTCCTTCTTTGTGTCTCAGAAGGAATCACATTCCTTCAACTTAAATTTTACAGACATGAATTAGATCAAGTCAATTTTCAAAGTGCTATGAATTTTCAGCCTATTTGTTTTCATTATGTTTTCTGTGAACCAATGAGCCGGGCTACTGAAACATCATACAGCCCTAGTTGGTGATGGCTAATTCTAACATCAATATTACTAGACTTTACTGATGCATCTTAGTTTTAAGGCTTTTCTCTTGCAGCAGTTACAACAGCAGCAGATTTCAGGCTGTGTTCCACAACTAGGCCTACTACATTTGGCTAAATTTTTAAGTTGAACTCTGTATGTATAGTTTGCCCCTTCTTCCTCCACAGTATAAAGGTCTCATAGCTAAAGAGCTGTTCGATATTATATGATATTATGTAATCCTGCCTGTTAGGGAATTGTGTGATCACATTTCCAAAATGCAGTTTCCACATGTAGTTCCAAACAACTTCATTTCCATTTGCAAAACCTTCAGCGTTCACCAAGTAATTAGAACAGTGACACACAAAGCCTATTTTAATTATTTTTTCAATTCAAATACTTGAAACTGGTAAAAATTAGGAGCTTGGAGACCAAGGCCCCTTCTACCTTTAGCACAGATATAGAATATGTTATGAATACAATATTCCTTGATTGAAAATCCAAAGAACACACTGGAGTTAACTGAACACTACCGTAGGAAAATTTAGAACAAACATGGAAATGAATTTTGAACACACACTTTTTACATATACCACCAAACACAACTCTAGATTTTCACAGTAGCTGCTAGAATAAAAACACAATAGGCCACAGCTTCTGCCATACCTGTGTATGAAGATTTAAAAGGCATATCTTGCCGGAGTTGATTACTTGCCGCACAGAGTCTATGCTGGTACCATAGAGATTCTTCTCAAACTCTCCATATTCAATAAACTTCCCTGCAGCTATGTCATTCTCAAATGCCTGTCGGGAAATGAAATGGTAATCCCTCCCAGCTACTTCATTCTCTCGCCTGCTCCGAGTAGTATCTACGAACAAGAGCAGCCAAAAAAACATCAAGACAGTGATATACCTGTAGAATTTCAAGTGGCTTAGGAGAGATACTGCTAGTAAAGCAAAACAGGCATTTGAAACATCCAGTAAGAAATGCAGGTATTATTTTCAACAAAAAACTGTCCCTGAAAAGATTAGTCTGCCAAATACTGAACCTACATTTAGAGGTTTTTTTTTTTTTTTTTCAATCAATCTAGAAACACTTAAGTAACTAGAAAAAGAATAATTTCATCTGTGCAGCTGTATTCTGGATGGGAAAAAATGTTAACCATTTATAATATGTTAAATTGTTGTTTGTAAACCTAATTTACAGTATAGTAGACATTAAATATATAACACTCAGTGAAAACATAAGTTTGGAAAGACACTAATTCAGCAAAATTGAAATTTGTGCAGGATAGCTAGGTTAAAAATACTGACGGATGCACCAGTTTCTTTTTCAAACTGTTCTTATACACTCCAACTTTATCCAAGCTGAAATATATGCTCATCTTATAATGCCTCTATAACACCATGTTGGGACCCTGGATTTGCATTGATTTACCAAAGCTACTTTTTGCTACAGAAGACTTGACTTACTCTTTATCTAAGAGCTGACTATATCCTACTCAAAATCCCCCAAATCCTAATCATAATTTTAAATACAAAAGGATGTGCCTGCAGACAGTATTTAATATAAGCAATCACATCTGCCTTTCAAACTTACGTGGAACTGCCGAGGCAAAGCGATCTACTTCGTTATTCATGAGTCTCTGACGCAATTCGTTTTGGCCACAGTTCTGCGGGCCAATGAGGACAATTGGCCTTTTCCTATTTGCTGGTTGATGATATAGTGACATTTCCTCATAGGTCAGTATTTCCTCATTATCATAATCTTGAGAGAAAAAAAACATAAAAAAAAAGTCAAAATACCTACTATTACTAAGTGCATATAGTACCAAATTCAACAAAGCTTCTGTCTCTCTTCCCTGCATCTATCTGCATGCAAATGAAGCAAGAAAATTCCTAAAAGTATCACTTGTGGCTGTCCAGTAAGACATGATATTCTTCTTCCTCTTCTGCGAAGAGGACATGCACTTCCAGTTCGTACTGGTAAAAGCAGTAGTATAAACTCAGGAAACAACCTGCTTGACAAGGAGCAATTTTCTAGTGTAATAACATTTTATGCTGAACAACAATAACAATCACCATCCCAAACCCAGGGTACTTTAAGAGTATAGTTTTAACAGCCTGCACAACTCACTGGACAAAGTTTCTATCTACTAGACTTAATCATGTGCAGTATAATGATTTTTCAAAACCATAATAAAGGGGTTCATCACTGTAAAATTGTAATAGCTTTCAGAGCATTGAAGCTCTAAATTTTTCTACCTGTATTATCTGGCCTCTATTAAAGGTAGTAAATGTCCTTACATATCCTGCCACCAACCTCTTTTACATCTTTCACTAAATACAGTTGCAAACCATAGTACTATTACCACACAGAACATCAAGCAATATTTCCAACATTATATTTTGAATTTCAATATTCCGTTCACAGGGCTAACTACTCCTAGAATCTTCGAGAGTTGTTACAAGTGAACATATTGTGTAAAAGATGTTGCTTACCATCATTTTTATTTGCATTGTATAAAACCTTTTTCCGTTTCTTTTTATTTTTCTTCGCACACCAGAGTTTTCCTAACCAAAATAAAACCAACACAATTATCTGTACAGTAAAAACCTCCCTATCCCACCCACTATCTGGATTTTTAAAATGGATTTTTTTTCTTAAATTTTGAAAATGCACGATGTTCTTCTGTTCGTTACAGGTTTCGCATATGAAGCAAATGCTAAATGTCACAGTCTTCAATTTAGTCATTGTAGATATAATTCTTTTAAAGAAAGAAAGAGACCTCTCAAATTCTCCTACCTTACCTCTGTTACATTGTACATCATTTCAACTGATACATCTAACTTCTAAAGTCAGACCTGTATTTACATCAAGTATTTCAAAGATTCATCCCATCTGTACTATACAAAAAAAGCATGAGAATTTTCTACAATTCCCTATGCAAACAAGGTTCCAGAAAGCTGACTAATTAGCACCTGTATTACAGAAAATTTCTCCTTGGAAAGTGTATACCCAACCTGATTTTTCTGGCTCCTTGTCTTCTTCTATGGTTTGCTTCATTGCTTCTCTCTGCTGTTGAAAACTTTTTCCTTAATGCATTAAAAAAAAAAGTACAACAGCAGTTAACAGTTAAAAATCATTTCCACTTATAAATAAAAAGGTATACATATTTCCTTACTTTCTTCTAATGACTTTCTCATTTTACTTCTTACTATGTTTTTAAATCTTTGAAGGGTCTAGTAGAATACAAGATGCAAGAGAAACTCACTGGGGAAAGAACAGGCTGGTCATATAGAAGACAAAATTATCCTACCCCAATAAAAAGAATATCAGAAAATTAAAAAAAAATAAATGAGCTCAAACTTCAACTACAAAGAGTACAGTAAGTCTGCATGGCATGTGCACCACATTAGTAATACCTTTGAAACTACAGATATTTGGTAGCAATGTTATTCATATTTACACACAAAAAATAAGTGTCTGTGTTGTTTTAGTAGCATTACCTATATCAGAAGACAATTATGGTCTAACATCCAGCAGTTCTAGGAGCACGTTGTCCAAATTTCACAAAACGCCTTTTTAATAAGCGTTTCCTTCTTAAGTTCTGAGTTTATTGTCAAATAAGTCACATACCCCTGGTATCATCAAACAAGTGTATTTTTGTACCTTCGTAGAATTTTTATATTGTTTGTATATCACCTTCTTCAGGTATGTGAACATAGGCAATAATGTAACGATATTAGCGAGTGATAAATAGAAAACCAGCTAGTTTCCTTCTCAGCATATCTTGAATTTTTTTGTGAATTCTGGAAGGAAGGATTCGTTTTTCAAAAAAATCCAACAGAAACACGTACAGAAGGTTTAAGCTTCTGAGAAACCTTTTTGATTATTGCTTCCAAACTATATTGCTCAAGAAAGAGTTGCACAGCATTCAAGCTACTCTGTTTAGTTTTGTTTGGAAATGTAATCATTTCAGTATTTTCAGCTTTCCAAGTTAAGGATATGGCTTCCTAATTATTTTTACATATTAAATGTGTTCTATTTATACAAAATCTTCTGAACATCAGCCTCAAAGAGATTAGCCTATATTTATCATCAGCATTCTTATCTTATTCAAATACCATAAAATAATGTCATATCTTATAGTATTTGAAAAGTCTTTTTTTCCTCACTCTGTTTAACAGATATGCAGATCTTTAATGGACTGAAATGCAGTTCATAATTCAATGCCAAAATTATATACTGACACCAATTTCTGAAAACCCAGTTACTCAAAAGCCCCTATCAATTAGAAAGGGAGCATGGCAAAGCTACTTTTAACTAAAGCTTTCCAGAGCAAAAGCATGCAGAGAAATTATCACTTAAAAAGATATGTTTTAAACAATGTATTAGTTAAAATACTGAATAACCCATCAGCTGCTCTCATCTGACATAGTAAGCAGGCTGAAGTTCAACATTTTGGTAGTAGCCAGCAGAGGGAACTCTGAATCCACAGAATCTGCATGGGTAGCGGGATGGAGGCAAACTGCAGTAGAAAGGGAAGCTTTTCTCTGTTTACCATCTATACAAAGAGATTCCAGTTTATGCTATTGCCATCTAAAGCTCAATGTACTTAAGTGAATTATATAACTAATTTTGTCCTCTGCTGCAAGAGGTTCAAGGTCATAGACATTTAAGATGGTCAAGGTATACGAGTCTTTGAAAAGTAGATCATTGCCTGCTACAGCTATGGCAACAACGGCCTGTCAAGCTTTTGCTAGAGCTTTACTTACCAGGTATAAGGCCTGCCAATGGTTGATTGTCTTCATCTCCATCTCTGTAGGCCTGCCACCAGTTGGGATCTTCTTGGCTGATCACATGGAGTATATCTCCTTTTTGAAAAGACAAGCCTAACTCTCGGCAAGGGACATAGGGGTCATCAGAGGGATCATAATCAAAATGTGCTTTCACATGTATCTGCGGAAAATCAAATGTAAAGACAGAGGAAAAATTGGTGCTTCTCTGGAGTTATACACCATTGTCCTGTTACTGCATTGGAATTCGAATATATAAAAATTCCAAGATTCTACAGAATGGCAATTTTAATGGCATACAGAAGATAACAGAATAAAATAATTAAATACATTAGCCACGGAAAAGACAGAGTTGTGCTAGTTTGGAGATGATGGCCTGAATTTAACCTTCTAAAATTATAAAGTCTATGTAATTTCTTCACCTCTTCAGAAGGTAGAGAAAAAGAGCTACTGATCTGAATTTTTTGCATTAAGAACTTATCAGGCATTCAGACATTCTCATTTTTTAAGAATAACTAGTAAATGCATGGATTGAAACCCATTTTGCTAGATTGGTGAAAGTTTTTGACACACAGCACAGAGATTTATATAAAGGTGTCTAAAGAAAAATGTTAGCTAACAAGATACTGAACAGTTTGCAGTGTTAAAATTTTTCCTCCCAAAGCATATTTTCAAGTTGAAACAAAAACATCTAAGTTCCAACCAATAACATTTTTACTTATATATGTGTGTATATTTATATATAAATATATTTTATATATATATATATATATTGTGTATATATATATATATATATAAAATACAAACGTAGTAGGCAATTTCAAGAGAATTTCAGAAGCACAGACAGCTCTGGTTTTATAATTTTTTTACTATTTTAGAAACTGAGTTATAAACCATACTATTTGCTTATCACCTTTAATCATTTTCATTAGCTATTTCAGGTATTAGTCTGTTGGTTTAAATTAAAATTTTTTTGTTCTGCAATATAATGTGACTCACAGAAGACCCATAGAAGTATGTAGCTTTACAGAAGTTCTTGAGTTTCAGATACTTACAACTGTCTCCTTTGTGGGAGGTGGCTTGCTCTGTTGACTGGGAATCAATACAAAGGTTAGAGTACCGTGCATGTCAGCCTGGGGTGGGGGGGGGAGGGGGAAGAAAAAAAGAAATCTTTGGTATGAAGCATCAAGATCTGGTTCGAGGTTAAGAATTCTAATAAGTAACATGCTTTAGAAAATGGTGCATTAATTCCTAGAAAAGCCAGTTTCTTAAAGAACATAATTTGTAATTGGGTTAAAAGGTTATAGTACAGATATAGATGCAGTGATTCAGTGACAGACTAAAAAAATCAAATGCTCGTATGTGAATTTATTACACATAAATTGTTCCTGTTTGAAATGGGGCACTTGCAATTCTGTAAAGAAGTAGAGGACTGTGAGAATTATACTCTCTTGCTATGTTCCAAATACAAGTAAGTCTATGCTGGGAGAAAAAAGCCTGGAAGATTTTAGAAAGAAAATTACTGTATGCAAAGTGCACATGTGTACACACAAACATATAAAGATATAATAAAAAGTAAGCACCAACTCTGCAAAGAGGCCCAGATACATCTCACTTTGTAAACATCATTCCATGAACCATAACACAATTCATGTTGCATAAACCAAAATGAGCACATGTATCACACAAAATTCAGACCTAAGGCTTTAAAAAAAGCAAATACAGTTGAGTGTAACTTGGTCAGGCTGCAAGAAAGCAAAATCCACAATACTCAGTCATCATGCATAGCTCTGTAAAGGAATGGGTAGTGATGGTCTAGTAAGTCTTGTCTAGTCACGTGCAATTCATTATCATTTTACTAGCACAGGAAGAAGCAAAAGATTAGAAGGAAAGTAATTTCCATCTTTTGTTGAAAGTATTCTCTGGGGACAGAAATATTTGAACTTGATTTTTAAAACTTCCATTTCACATTATAACATTAAGAAAATCTACATATAAAAAAAATATAAAAAAACTTGAAATGGTCCTCTACATGTAAGTATTAGCTATTAGAATGAAAAGATTTAAAAATAATGTTAAATAGGACTACAAATGACAAGCTGAGCCATCAGGCTTCAGTCTTATTAAATGAGTATTTCTTGCAAGGAAAAAAGTGAGCAGCTTACCAATAGGTCAAAAACTTCATTAACATCTTTTCCACGAATCTCAATGCCATTAATCTCCAGAACTTCATCCCCTTCATGTAACAGCCCGCTCTTCTCTGCGGCGCCTCCTTTGACTATTCGACTAATGATGACAGAATCCATTTCATTGCGAACAGTAGCACCCTGTAGAGTAGCAACAAAATCTGAATTTATTACAAAGATGAAACTCAAAGCCATCTTTTGTATATACTCCAAGCCAGTGGAGAAAGATTTCTACTTTGAAAGAGAATGCAAGGAGGAGCTTGGATGCTCACACCTAATGCTGCAGTTAAGAAAACAAACAACAGAACCCCTCCTCCCCACATTTCTTTAAACTGCACTAAATTCAAATTCTTGAATATTCAGTTTGTGTTGCACACATAAAATGCCATTTTAAGCAGTTTTCCTACAGAAAATAAAGACTTATACAAAAGATGAAAAATAAAAGATGAAAGAACTGTTAAAAAGTCTTCAGCGTTTGGCACAAGGACACAAACTCTACCACAGCAAAACTTGGGACAACGTCTTCAATCAAGAAGCCCCGTCCAAACCCAAGCTCACAGCAGCTGTATGGACTATAAATGGTAGCATGTCAAGTGCTGATAGCTAAATAAATAAAAGTTTATTATCTATGAGCATTTCTCATGGGGGGTGAGGGGAAGATTTAAAAGTTAAATATCACCTCCACATTCAAATTTCAAAGCGTTCATTGCAATCTGCAAATGATAAAAACATCTGCCTGCTTTGCATACAACTTTGAGCAAGTGTTAATACATACCAGTGGAATATCTCGAGCTTTCTCAATACGAACTATTTTAACCGTCTCCCCTCCATACACACCAACATTCTCATAAATTTTCTCATCTGTCAGTGGCTCTGGCTGCATTTCTTGTTCCGCAACCTTATCGTGAGCCAGTAAGAGTGCCTAGTGTTAAACAAAATCAGTTCAGTAAAATGAAATGTTGCATTTTTATCTATAAAACAGTACAAAGTTCAGCAATTCTTCTACTTATCATAGTTATATAACTAAGTTTAAACACATTTTATTATCAGTTTCACATTTTACATAGTTGCAAATTCAATCATTTGCAGAGCTGTAGTCCATAATTTTAACTAGAAATTTATGGAATTTTTATTGTTATCACAAGAGACCAGAAATTTCTTTGAAAACACTACTGTAAAATAACGAGTCCGCAAAATAATGCAATATCTGCCCAACACTGTCCTGTTCACCTATGTCAAGTAGTTTTGAAACCTTCAGAAGTCATGCACCTGCTTGTACCATTCCGAAAAGCAAATACGGAGGTGGGAGGGAGGAACCAAAAGCACCTCAACAAGTTGACTTTATTATAATTGTAGGCATGTGACTGTGCAATTACAAAACCCTCAAACCATCATCTTAAATTTTAAAGACAACTTAAGTTGTTTCCCAAAGTTCTTGCAGCGCTTAAATGAAAATCAGAGACTCTCATAACACTGGTCTTAGTTCAAAATATGGCAGTCAAAGGTTTTCAAAATGAAACACTGAAGCAAAACAATACATTACTTCGCAACTCTCAGACTGCAAACTCTTAGGGACACGTAGTACCTACACTTCCTAAAGTTTGCTTCAAGATTGCAGAAAATATAAAAACAACGTTTAACACAACTGTGACAGTAATTAAGTTTTCCTTTGTAAAAAAGGAAAAATAAATAAAAAAATCCCATGGAAAATGTTGTCTTATTAAAGCAACTGAGGTTATAGACATAAGAAGTTATTGCAGAGAAAATGACTTATGGATTTACAATTTGCCCACAAGGCAAAATTTCCTTTATGCATCTTATGCTAAATGTGAAATAGGTTTCATTAAAGGAAAAAAGAAAACATATATAAGTAGCTATTGTCAAAGCAACTGATGTGTTGCCCCAAGCCTCCTGACCTAATGGTAACTTGTTAATATGAAAATTACTCAGTTGTACCTGTAAAAAAAATAGCAGGGCCTGAATATAATCATACACTATATGCTAGTACAAGTTTGCATTAGTTGCAGGAGATTAGAAACCTCTCTCTCTCTCTCTAGGGAAGTATGCAAGCTTTGCCACAGAGATGAAGAACAAGTCTGAGTTCAAAATATAGTGGTCCTCAACCAGCCTAACATATTTGCAAAAATATTAAATAGACTCAAAACATCATTAAGAAATAAATCCAATAGTCTCATGGTTTTTTTACCTGCATGTGAGGGGCATTCAGCAAAGCACTAAGCTCCTGCCCATCTTTGTGGTGACTTGGTTTCAAAACACTCTGTACCTAAAAAGAAATCAGGTAGTAAAGCTCTTACTCTATCCAGAGAGCTATCTTTATTAAAAAAGAAAAAAAAATCCCCCAAACCTACAAAATCCTAACCAAATAACCCAGAGAGAGAAAAAAAAAAGAAGAATTTTTTTTTTTACAGAAAGTAAAAGGATGTCCATATAATTGTCACACTGGCTACTGGCTCATTAAGCTTAATCTGGTCCACATTAGAAACACATGCAATGAGACTACAGAACTACTCTAGCATATCTTGTCTCAGCAATTCTCCACAGCTAGTATTCAAGTGTATCGTACAGATTTGTCAACAGCAGAGACTAACAATGAGCTCAGCTATGACAAATGATATGGCATAAAAAATTATCTCAGTAAAAGGAAGAAAATAGTGTAATCAGTCAGAATAATCTCTTATTTGAATATGCCAAGTTCTAGACTAATTTCTCATTAGCATGGCTAAACTCCTTTTTGCTTGAAATGAGATAGCTTATCTTTACCCAAACTATTTCTACCAACAGCAAAACCAGGATTTCAGACAGGTTTCTACCATCCATGCTGAGCCCCTGCCTCAGAAAGTGGGAGGTCAAAATTTCAGATTACCAAGGCCCCAGGAACCTGGCACTCTCCAAAGCTTCCTTCTGACAGCCCCAGAAGGCAATGTATAGCAAACAAATCTAGTACATCTTGAAAGAAAAGTGCCAAATGAGGAAGAGCAGCTAGGTTCAAGTAAGTTTTTATTAATTTCTTCAAAACCCTAGAAAACCAAAAGAATTCAGCTTTATATAGGTCTGAGCTCTGACTCCTTCAAAAATTTTCCTGAAGCTGCCAGAAAGCTATTATCCTCAGCTAAGCTGGACTTTTGGGATGTCCTTTAGCAAACAGAGCAAACTGAAGGCTGTATTTCACTAAAAGCAACTCTTCCTCTCTATCTAAAAAAGCTCTTCTGTACGGAGTAACTTGAAAGAGGTCTATTTGAGATCTCTCACTTTAAATTGATTTTACATTATTTTGATGAAGAAGCCGTAAGAAGTAGTTTTAAAGCCTTGCTTATACATCTTGATGACATTTTTTACAGAAAAGCCTATCCAGAAAGCAATTTAGACAGAAGTACTATAAGTCCTATAAGCAAATTTTGAAGGCTTGGCCAGAGCACACATCTGTACTTGCCATTAAATCTCTCACAATCAAATCTGTACATCTTTGTAAATTCGTACAAGAAGCAGAAAATATTTTCTGTAAGAACCATAAAAAATTACATGCTATTTTGAGAAGAACAACATTTTCCTAGCTATTATGTGATACACATGGGAAGTGGCCTGAAATAGAGGCAAACAATTACAACCACTTATGCCCCTAGCAAACTTCTCTTGGTGTCTTTCTACTTCAAATTTCTAGGACTCGCAGCCAAAAGCAGTGGGAGGTTTACAAATGCAACACCAAGAACTGCATCTTCCCATTCCTTTATTTTCCCATGCCTAGCAACCTGGCCCAACCAGCAATCGTAACGCAGTGAATATCTGTTACTCAAGTTGAGTTTCTGCTTTGAATAATTAAATTATTTGAACCTCTAACAGCTTCCCCTATCTGTTTTCTAAGGGCAAGATAAAGCATATTATTTAATTACATATTTTTGTTACAGTACTAAAAAAGTTTCAGTCCACATACACCATTTATTACATTAGTATTGCAGCATGTCAGACTCCTTGTCATTGGCAGTAACAAACTCCACAGGCTTTATCAGATGAAGAAAGCAGAATTTAGGCTGACTTTCTACAAGTGACACACTAAGCTGATGGCATAGGTAGTCCACATTAAACATGTGGTAAGAGTAATTTCTTAAGCCTGTAGTCTAGTTCTTATTGTTAATTACATTAATTTTACTTCAAACTTGTTCCAAAAAAGCCATTAATGTGACTTCATTACACAAACCGCAATTTGGAGCATGAACAAGTATTGACCATTCAGAATACAGTAACTGCAAAATAATGTTGTTGTTTATTTTTATATGATCATAACATTAATCATTAAACAAAGTATACATATGCATTCTAATGAGTTCAGTACTCTTAGTTATGGCTTCCCCTAAAAAGTACTAATCTAATTTAATTGCCTACATTTGCCAAAATGAACAGTATTAAATTTGAAACATTTAAAAACATAGTTGATGTAAACTGGGTCTACTGAAGTAAATAATAGTAAAAATATCTTTAATATGTCTGAGATGTGTGGTTACAAGCCAAAAATTACAAACTGTCTTGTATACTACATCAAATACTCTTAAAAGGTCAAGATTCAGACCACATTCCCATAATCCTTGCCCCCATTTTCGTCAAGTTTAAATGGATTTGAAAATCACTTTAATTACATTTGATGTTTACTGGCTATTTTTACTCAAGAGGCTGAGCCCACCACATTTTAGGGGCCTAATCTCCATGTAAATTCCTTAAGACCATGTGCTTCACTCCACCTTCTAAATTAAAGTTTCTGGAAAGAGTAAGAAAAAAAAAAAAAAAAGAAAAGGAAATATATTTTGAGTTGCTGGTGCCTGGTTGTCAGAATCAGTTGGAAAAGTAGAAGTTGACTACTAATTTTAATAACTCTCTAAAAAGGACTAGAAAAAAAAAGTGTACCACTATTTTTGTTTATTGTGAATATTTTAAAAAAATGCAAAAGCAAAACTTTTCAGAACACTCTTGGTTCATCCACATTATATGTTTTATAAAAGTAAATAATTGTTTAAATAGTAGATTTCTGAATTCCATGTAGCAACTGAAAATCTGCCCCCAAACACACACTTCCAGAAGTGTGGCTTAATATTAATTTTGCTTTTATTTGAGAGAGAAAGAATTTCTGTTGCAATATGAAGTTGCATAACCAACATGACAAACTGCCTTTTTCTGCTAGAGCTACAGAAGCCGAAGTTCTAGAGCAGGTTCTCTATCACACCATAAGGCCCCAAACAAAATTGATATTTGTAGCTTTAAAAAAAGCTTTCAGGACATGCAGTCCACAACAGTTTCAGAATTGTACACTGTCACTGATGAACTATGTGCTAAAATATTTACATTGGCATTATCTGCCATTTAAAATTAATGTTGTGTGTGCATATGCTATTTTTCTTTCTTATAATATTTTTTTTGCTTGCATCATCAAGAAGTTATCAGCATCTTAAGTCCAGACTTTTCAAGTGCCTTTTAAAAATCACTCTGAAGCAAATAAAACTCTGGAAAGAGGAAAGAACTGCTTTCTGGGACAGCAACACATGCCAAAGTCCAGCAAAACAAACAAAAAAGCTGTCCCCCATCCTCCCCCCAAAATGAGGGAAAAATAGCCAGACATGTAAGCTACAGTGAGTTGGCCAGAGAAAACAAAATTAACTTTTTCTTAGGCAAAAATCATTTCCTCCCTTTTTGCTACCATAATAAAAGGAGAGGCTTTTCCAAAAGGAAGAAACATCTGAAAAATGAACCTAGGATCTTCTGTTGAGAAAATGCCAGGAGAATAGGGGTCGATGTGAACAGCAGCCTGAAAGTTACTTTCAGGACATTTCTGTCAGTTACAGAACTACTTGTTCTGAATTTCCACCTCAACCATTTCAAGATGCTGTTTAACATACTGCAAAATACAAGGTAGGTTAAATACATCAGAAGCTGAATTACTGAGAATCTGAAAGATACTGGATGATATTGGTATTAGGTTTACTAACGTTAACAAACGTGTACGTGTACCGAGGTGTAGCCTCACTTTACCGCAATATATACGTGCCTCAGGCCATAGAGTGTGGAAGATGGTTATCGAGCAAACCACTGGAGGGTCCATGGACACCTATCTGCATTCGAGAACTCGCACTGTTCACAGCAACTTGCATTTGATGTTTTTTCTGTAAACTGCTACTCCTGCTTATAAAGCTAAAGGTATTGTTCTGCCATATTCAAGTGAGGAAGTCTCAATGAAGATAGTTAATTTTTTGAATATTTTTCAGTTAACATCTCACTAAAAAGATGAAAGTTAAAATCTCAAGTAAAACTCTAGAAGTATACTTCAGTAATTTCTGGAAGAAATACCAGGTCTTATGAAAGAAGAAGTCATCTGTCAAATCACAAAATCAAATCTCATTTGACCATCACAGCACTGATCAAAATATCAAATTGAATTTCTCAGTGATCTAGTGCTCAGTTTAAAACAAAATGCTTGTTTCCAGGACAGTAGTATTTTCAGAGATGCCTTCTAATTTAGGAACTGGGGCTCACTCAGAGAAATGCCAACAGTGAATTACAGTTCAATTGCTGAATATTTAAAATAAAGAATACTGGAGGTAGAAGTTATGAGTAACTAACTGTTCTTCTTTCTTGTATGTAAACACAGTATCTTTTACATATTACCTATCTACCTACACTATAAAGGAAATTCTTATCCACGAAATATTTTTCTAGTTACTATTTGGAAAGCTGGAAAAAATAGATATAGAAATCAGTGACTAGTATAATCCATTTTATATGCAACATTCACTAATTCACACAAGCTTGACAAGTAAATATTTCAACAACAGCTATGATTATAGTTTTCAAATATACCACAGAAATGCATACTGTACATACCTCTTGTGCTAGTTCTTGTGCATTGGAGATAAGAGGATATGGAGGGCTGGCTTTGTTCATGTGCACTGTAACAGCATTGTGTATCTTAAATGCATTCTGAAAATCAGTATTTTGAACAAGTTGTAAAATGAGAGAGATATCCTCTTGGCTCTGAGGGTCTACCAAAATGTGTTGGATATGCTTAAGAGAAGTTAACAGTTCTTCCACTTCTAGGTAGAAAATAACAAAATACAAATAAGATACCAGTTCACAAAGACTAATAATTACATAATGTTTAAATTAATATTTATGTCATTTTTTTCTATACAGTTTTTAATCAGCAATGATGCATGTAGACTCATTAGTTACCTATTATTCACCCTGAATTTTATCAGTAGGACATATCAGAATCAATACGAGGACCACAAGTCAGTATAAGCAGAAGAAATAGAGAGCTGATAACATTAAAGTTTCCTATCACAGCAACAGTTGTCCTTCTCTGAAAGGAAACACTGATATGGAAAAGATCCAGTAATTGCAGCTCATCCATACTAACTGTGAAAGAAGAACGAATTTTGCAGTATGAAAACTAATTTGTTAATATTCTTGATGCACCAAATATTCACTAGGAGAATGCTATTTCGAATACACCTTCCCATGCCTATTTGCTTTGTATGTTAACTACATATAACTTACCTGCAGAGTGAGTGAGTGATAAGCAAACTAAACTATACTCAATTTCTAAACGTAAAGTTATGAGCAATCAAATCGCATTAAAATAAAAAGGCTAAGAATGAAAAAAATCTCTATAATCAGAGTTCTGAAAGTCCTCTGTGTCAGACGGAAGTCCGTATCTTCCACTTACTATGTTATTAGTTCTACTTGGATCATAAAATGTTTCAATATTTTAATAACTGGTTTCTACATTTTTGTAGAATACTACACATACACTCAACTCTGGAACTTCAAAAGCTAATTTACTGCTTTAAGAGTGCTTTTAAAAGACTGTAATCTAATTTAGTTTTAAAACCAACTGAAATTTCTGCAAAGTACATCACTTCTCAATATTAAAAATTTGAGAAACTACATAAAACAAGAAACATAAAGCATGCCTATATATTGGTATAAATACAGGTTAAAAAAATCCTCAGGCAGACCAAATGAAACTAGTGGATACTTTTAACCTGAATAATGTATGTTTTCTCACACATTATCCAAAAATCAAACTTTCTCAACCAAACTACTCAGTCACAACAGGCTTTTCAGCAATCTTATTTCAACAGGTTTGAGTCAGCTAGAATTCTGGTAATCTTTTTAAAAGGAACAAAAAAAAATTTGCCAATTTTAGAACTTTCAGTTCATTTTGAACTTTATTCAAAAGTCATTCCCACTTACCAGTATTAAATATAAGCCGAGAGAATCATTTCTCAATTTCTCAATTTCAGCAACTACCTTCACTGTTCCATTATGAGCTAACTAAATAACATTAAATAAGACAGGAATGCCATAATGCCATCAAGATGTCTGCTAAGTCAAATCACAATAGATAGGGATCTCTAACATAGAGACATTTTGTCAAGTTTACTTCACCTGTCTTTAACCACTAGTATACTTAACCGAAGGCTGGACTCAAGCCTTTTGAGGGTAAGATTAGGATGGCCGATCAAGGGGCGCAAGCCTAATAACTCATTTCAGTGAAGTATAGTATTTTAAATTTGAGACAAAGCATATTTTTAATAAGTGTGCTTCTTTAGAGTTAGAGAGTCGGTCTTCTGCATAATAAGAGGAAACAGAGAAACAATGCAGTAGAGCTGCTATTGTTGCATTTTACCATCTGCAGGACAATTAAAAAAACTACACCCCAAAACCGCTCCCCGGAGAGCTGAACGCATCCTCCCCACCCCAGGCGAAAGGCTCCTCCCTGTCACCGTCAGGCAGAAAGCTCAGACACAGGCTGCGGGTGATATTCCGTAAGGGAAATCCAGTACAGCTCGGAGCGCAGGAGCAAGCTCAGTGTCTCACTAGAAAACAGTGAGCAAAACATACTTGCCATCACACAGTGGCAAATGAAAACTCGACAGAAGAGTAAAGAACCATCTACAAGAATATTTGCTAAATAGGATGTTGTCAACTGACCAATCTCTTACATAGTGGGGCATGCAGATGACCACAGTATCTCGGCAAGTGATTCTGCTCAGAGTGAGGATATGTACTGTTTTCAAGCGTAATAGTAACAACAAAAATCAATAAATATAGTGGATAAAAGTCAAAGGCTACTGTGCACAAAACTTCCACAAAAACTTGTCCAGATAAAAACAAAAAACCCCAAATTCTGGCATTTGTTATCATTATGGGTTTCAAAGAACAGTGAAACATTAAAGGAGAACCCAACTTCTTCTACCACTTCCTATGGGTAAATGTTTTCTTTTTTTTTTTTTTTAATTATTTCTCAATTTTCTCCCAACAATGTAACTGAGAATTAAAATACATACATATATGTATATATATATGTAAACTCAGATTTCTTTCTAATACAGATTCCACATAAGAAAAATATGTATGGAAATAGAAGGATAGATATGAATAATGAAAAGCAGTAAACTTTCTAAATGTCTCTAGATATTATCTCTTCAGTACTTTGCTGCTTCCATTTCTTTCTTTCTTGCCTTGTCCTACAAATGTACCACAGAACTCTACTCTCCATCCAATTCCCCTCTACAGTAAATCTTCATCTGTGCTGAATACAAAACCCTATACAAACTGATGAGTACACACAGACAAAGGAACAGCAAACAAATACCCTTCCTCAAGCAAGGCTGAAACACAGAAATAACACTTGGATGGATTGAAATTTATTCCCACAAAGGCAGAGATTCATTTCCAAAGTCACTTGTTCAAAAAAAAAAAAAAAAAAAAAAAAAAAAAACTTTAAAAAGCATTAAAAGAGCATACACATACAAATTTGACTTTACTGATGCCTAACTCTCTCTGCGTTTGTATTCCTAAATTCTAAATCAAAGTATCAAAGTGTTCTTTTCTTTTTTCAAAGTATCAGAGTGTTCTTTTTTTTTTTTTAAATAAGCACCAGGTAACAAAAGATAGGTGCTTCCTATTGAAAGGGCTGTCCGAAGAAGGGGAGGAAGAAAAGACAGAGAATTCAGTAAATGATGACATCTGCATTTACTCACAGAAAAGTGAGGGCTCTTTTGCAGACGTAGTCCACTTTATCTCTCTGACTGATCAGCCATCGATTACTTTGTTTTAAAAAGTCTTCTTTTACCAGAAGCGTTGCAGCCTTTTTTCCATTAGACTATGAAATGGCACAGAATGCAACTGAGCACTATAATATATGTATTAATCAAAAGACTGACAGGGGAGTAACACGCCACTGCAGGGGAGGACACAGTCAGTTTAACATGCTAGATTAGCAGAGGAGGAAAAGGAAGTAGCTGCTTTTTATCACTTTATACAAAAAAGTTATGCACAGCAAATAAGGTATAACTGGCTTCATTATGTGTCACCATCAATATATTAACCCTAAATTCCTTGCGGACCTTTTCAGTGTACTCTATATGCTAGAACTAGCACTCTGATTTCCATTTGTTGCTTGACTCACAGGGCTAAAGTCTTCTCTTTTAACACAGAATTTATTTATAAATAAGTCATATATATAATTATAAATACAACTTACCTAGTTATAAATTTTGACCAAAGTGTAAATACAAAAGATAGGCATTTTTCTCCCCTTCCAAATAAAGTGAAGTTTTCCTTGTAGCCACAAACAAAAGGATCATTTACTTGAAGTGTCAGTTACTCATTTAACTAAATGAGCTGAATAAACTGAAAAGAATAATATTTTCTGCATCTACAGAAAAGTCTACTGATGTGAAAAACTGACTTAAACACATGTTCCAGATGCTCTGAAAATTATTTCCATTAAGTCAGCTATTTAAAACGTGTTCTGCTTTGATAATAAACATGCCATTAAAATGTTTTAATTAAGTGTCCCAATTTATTTTTAAAAATAAAATCCAATTTGTTTAATCTAGCCTGTTTCTGTTTTAAGCTGAAAAGATTAAAAGCTTGCCAATTACCTGCAAAGGAGATACCAGCACCTATGCAACAGCATTGTTTCAAAACTAAAAATAAAGGCTATCAGGTCAATATTCTTATTTTAACCCATACTTTTATCAGAAACTCTTTAAGAATTAATAAAAAAAGTAAAACTAAATCTTTTTTAACACTGCTTAATAATAATAGTTTAACATCTTTTACATATTAACTACAATTCATTAACACTTGTCAAGGATTAGTTAGGGTTTTATAACAAAGTTTAGACGTTTGTAAAAGTGAGTAATCATTTTCTCTGACAGTAAAAGTAGAAAGAGCCATGAGCAATATACTTCAGGAATTCAGTATAACCGGAGAGAAAGAGTGAAACACTTCACCTACTAACAGTTATTATTTTTGGACGAAGTCATGAGCTAGCAGATCTCTTAGAAACCAAGAAGTTGTATGTAAAAATTTTCAAAATTCTAGTCTCTCCAACTGGGGTATTCAACACCCTTTCCAGGAAAAAAAAAAAAAAAAAGTCAGACTCAATGTATTAGAAAGGGCTCAAATCCTCTCTTTTATTTTATTATTTTCTAAGTATATATATTCATAAACTAACTGCACTAGCCCCATTACTAAACAGCAGCAAGACAGCTTTCAGAATAGAATATTCTTCTTTTTAAATTCAGAAGCACCAGATGTTGGAATGATTAATCCAGAAAGTTGAAAAAAAGGATATGCATAGTTGTAGAGAAAACATTCAGATGAGGCCAAGCTCCCACAGAAGCATTTTGTTAAATTTAAAATAAAATTACAACTCTGCCTTTGATAGCACTAAAGACCGAAGAGAGATTCATGAACTATATAGTTTAAAAGATTGCAACATTTAATCCAGAACTCTTTTTTTTTTTTTTTTTTTTTTTTTTTAAGTTTGCAACAACTCAACATCAAGCTTGAGTAATAAGCAAAAGCCCCACTCCTCAAAGGAGTGCTAACAAAAATTTTTTGTCCTCTGTTCTTAAATTTAGTCTGTCTTTATCCAAATTGTTACAGTACTAGCATTATTCCCCAGTCAAACACTACTGTCTTCGTATGCCTCTCAACACCACGTCATGACTTTTTAAGATTGAAATAGACTGCAGTGAAGCCTTAATTCAGCACTCTGATACATATTCTATACGTTATGATTCACTCTAATTGTATTACTGCATCTCCTAAAGCTCCTGGCTTCTTTAGCTTAAACATCTGACCATATTCAATTAGCAGCTAGTCAATACTTTGTTCATATCTACATGCATACCTTTGGGTCTATTTACTGCACTTCAGAGCTGAGACAAAGTCCTTATTAGTTTTCTCCTTTTCATGATATCTGAACACTGAATTCCTGATATCTGAATACCTTTGGGTTAAACATGCAATTTACTACTGTGTTTCTACAGATGTGTGCTGACAGCAAAAGAATGACTTGATCCAAGCTTCTGATTACAAAAACATTTGTCCTAGTGGACACAATCATTACTCATTTTCCCGTAATATGCATCTTCTAACACATACTCTCCCCTTTGCTGTTTCCTATTTCATTTCTTTCCACATACACCACTATATTCTGGTCTCTAGTGTTTAGTGCTTTTCTTCCTACGAATATCCTTATTCAATCACAGTTTCCATTCACACCAATTTCTCCCTCCTCCAACTCTTCTTGCTCAGTCAGACTTAGTTTCCTTCTTCCAATTTATCATAAAAGCCTTCTGCTTTCTCTGACAAAGAATCAGCTTCCCCCATAGCCTGTTCCTGTTTCTTTCCCATTCTCATAGATCTTTTAAAATTGCCTCTCCATCTCACTGAAGTTCCCTCTGGGGTCCTTCCCTGTTCAAACAGCTTCAGTTTACCCCTGCTCCCTACTAGGTCTCAAGCTTGCCAGCCCCCCTACTCCTCACTCCCATTCCTTTCTTTCCAGTCAGCTTCCTTGCCGAGTTTCTTTGCCTTTCTGTTTCCATCTAGCCCTCCCCCTCCATTCTCAGCATCTCTGGCATGAACCTAGTCTCCTCTTTCTAACTGCAAGCAGCTTGCTTTCCTCCCTTCTACAGTTCCACCTTCCGATTCCTTACCTAGCAAGTCTTCAGAGCTTTTAGCCATCATGGTTTAATAAGTTACAGCAGAAGTAACTTCTACTGCATCATCTACTTTGTGTTCTGTAAAGAGAATTTCACAAATCTCTGCATCCTTTTCCTACTCAATATCTAACTCTTCATAAAATTAAGTACAAAACTTATCCATTAGGAAGAGATTCTTTTGGATAGAAGGTGACAAGCCTTATACTGAGGTACACCTGCCTTGTCCATAACTGACCTTGCTTTGAGCAGGAGGTTGGACTAGGGGACCTCCTGCTGTCCCTCCCAACCTGAATTTTCCTGAAGAGGGATCTGTATAACATAGGGATTACCAGTGGTTAGGGAAGAGAGCTCTACCTTTAGCGGAAGAGTTGCTCATATACACAAATACTAAAGATTGGGGGGGGGAAGGGGAAGAGGTGACGAGAGAGAAGTGAGTTGATAGCTATTTTTCATTCTTTGTCCTCAAATATCAGCCATCAGGGAAGAACACAGTAAGGACTTTAAGTATGATCTCTGCCCTTAAAAAAAAAAAAAAAAAGCAAAACAAAACCCCAACTTTTTAAAGCAATGTAGATCTTAAAACAGATACAGATTTGAAAAACTGAAGTGGACTCTCAAATTCCCAGTGCCTCATTTTCACTCCAATGCCACATTGCATTTTATATACACACTTCTGCTTGAAAAAGGATTAGAAACATTTTCTACTGAAGCTTACTAAAAGGAAGGACAGATTCTGAAGTCCTTCAATCCTGTAGTTCTTTAAAAAATGCTAACTTATTTCAAACATTTTCATCAATGTCTTTAGCTCCCTATTAAGTATTTTGTATATATATAAGAGTCGAGATAAGCCTATCTTCATTGTCAATCCCAATATTTTAAGAGAAAAGGCAAATTCAGTTAGGCAACATTTGATAATGTAAGACAGCCAAAATGACAAGAAACCAATAGCATGCTTCACTTGAAAGTATTTAACATCTTGAATTTAAAGGACAGACAGTGTTTATTCACTACTTATTCTGGTATGTGCTTCATCATACATAACAGAAATAGTTTGTACTTACACAGTTCTCCACACCCTAAGTGGATGGAGACATCCAATGAACTTATTAGCATTCTACAGGTTGTCTCCCATTCCCAAATGGATTGGATATTAAAATGTCGTTTGTGGAGGCACACAGCTTGATGCAAAATGAAAGAAACCAAATGCAAAGGACCAGAAGATTTCAAATCTGAACAGAATTAGCTGAAATTATTTTCAGTGCCCTAAAATAATATTAGTAATCCACTAAGTATTTTCTCTATTAGCATGTTCATTGTATTTTACCTACCTAGTGTCTTCACAGTACAATGAGGACTCTCCAAAATAATTCCTTCTTCTGTGTCAAATATTGGATTATCTATTCCAGTTTTAGGAGGGATTTGTGCCAGTTTCTTAAGCCTCATGGAAGCAGTAAGGTCCAGTTCTTGTTTCTTTCCCTCTTCTTCCCGTCTGCGCCTCATGTCCTCCTGCTGCTGACGAATTCGCTCAAGTTGAGCACTCCGCCGCATGGGCATCATCCTGGAGCCCAAATCCCCAGGGCAATCAACAGCCATTTCTCTGTGCTTTTGAGGTTCCTCAAGACATGTAAGATCCACATTTTTTGCTTCACTGTCAGAATCTTCTGTGATATGTCCATTCATATGAGAAGTTGTCATGATTATCTGTAATTATGTCTATTCTCTTCAAACACAAATGCTGCTATAAGGACAGTTTTTGCTATGATGTGGTATAAAATCCATTATAACTTCAAAAACATTTCCTCTCCATCACAAGACAGTTGAAGAAACACCCAGGAAGAAAATCTAGTGAAAGACACGCAAAAGAATTACTAAATAACTGCATTAAGAAGAAAACACCTAAGAGTTCTTCAGATCTGCAAGTGTAAGAACACTGGGACTTTTTCTCCACATTTACATACAGCTTCTTCCCCTACTAAGAACTAAAATACCTACACAGATTTGATTAACACATTTTAGTAAACTTCATGATTAAGCACTAGAAAAGGCTACTGTTAAAACTAATGATAAGATTTCTTGTATTTCTAGGTCAAACCAATAGAGATTTTGCACTTAATCGCAAACCAGCAGTTTTCTGAAAGTCCCCACTCAGTTTTAGTTTATTCTTTCATTCTTAAAATTCCAACACAAACTATGCCTTTGATCCTACAAACACTGAATGTGAATAACTTGTTATAAACAAAATATTCACAAGAACTTTGACAAAGTTACACTCAGGTACAAACATCTGCATTTATTGTTTGCAAGTTGAGGCATTTTCATGTAAGCATTACTTCCCAGGTTTAAGGGCAGACAGACCTAGGGTACAGTTCTTCAAAAAGCAGCAGTTTGGAACGCCACTGAAACAAATCTGAACAACCTGGGACACAGGTTGGAGAGTTCTGCTTAGCAGCTACTCTTAATACTTTCTGCGCATATGCATTAAAACAAAGTATTAAATGGAAGGTTAAAAAACTTTGTGTGTGTGTATGTGAACATGTGCACATATTTGAGAATGAACAGTCAAGCAGTGACACTCCACTCTACTCCCATAAGAAGTACAACGCTCCCCAAAAGTATAACCACTCAACTCTTAAATATAACACACACACGTGTCCTATGCTACATTGCCTTTTTCAGTGTCACACACACCCACTGACACATTATCTCCAATATGTACACTTAAAAGGACATTAAAATTAATATAAATAGTTGTGCAAGGTAATCGCAGTATTACCAACTACACTTACTATTTTTAAAAGTTCTTTTAACATGTTTCTTTTAGTTACTGATTGAAAATTAATACTATCTCATAGCTGTATTTTACAGAAACACAGGAAGTATCAGGACAAAAAAAAATTATATTTTTCCTTTCTTAAGCAGAATGCTTGCACTTGGAGGAGGAAGGGAAGGCTGTTGATGTAATTAAGCTGAAAATTAAATATCAGCAGTACAGTATTAGAGGAGCAGCAACAGAAACTCCTACACTAGTTCCTGCGAGTCTGCAATTCTTCGTACAGTTTTTCATTGTAATAAAGAGTAGCATACAGATACATACAACACCAAAACAGTTTTCTTTGTTTCCTACCTAGTCACTATTACCGGTTACTGCTGAGATCTTCCACAGTTAACATTTAAGCATTTCTGTGGTAGTGAAAGTTTCCTTCTTTCCCTTCCTTTAAATGATACTTGATTGTTTTCCCAAAAGCACTGATATGCAAAAATGATTCCAGTGCTCAATACTCCCACATTCAGAAAAAAAAGCAACAAAAAAAGTCATCAAAAGCTACACAGTAGCCTGTACAACTAGCTATTATTGCCCAAGTAAAAGAGAAAATGTTCTAAAGTATCTAAGTTCTCTAAAGACATAAAAAAAGTTACTCAGTTTTACAGGAAGCATCATATCAGAAAAAGAGGTTTCTGGAATTCAGAGAAAGGCAGATGACAATTTTACAAAATTACTGCAAAACGATCCTCAGAAAAGGAGCTCCTTCTATAAAGGCAGCTTCACTGTGTGGAATTACCCATCCAAACAAAAAAAAAGTCTCACTGCTAAAACAAAACTGCAAAAAACACTGATTTAACTGAGGTGTCCAAACAGTTGAATGTCCATTTACTCAGCAAATAGGTCAAAAATACTGTCTACGGATATCTAAAAAGTAAAGTGTGGTTTTAAAGATATCATATTACTTAAGATTAATGTGTAAGCTAAGTGTATCACACTCAGTAAAGAGAAAGAATCTATACTTCAAAAAATGAAGTTCCTGACCACTATTTAATAACTGGTAAAAAAATTTAAAGTGTGAGTGGTTAAATTTCCTCTCTCAAATGTAGAAGTATTAGCTATCTAAGGCAAAGAGTTTGAGATTAAATTAGAAGAACACAATAAAATGGATGTATCTTTATTCAGAATGAGGAATTTTTAGACTCCTTCAAGCTGAGAAGCAGCACTGAAGACTACAGAAACAAAAATACAATCTGAGGTAACTGTTAATATTATTGCTTATATTTTCTAGGTAAGTGCCACGTAAGATGCAGAACATGCAAACTCTTCAGAGTAACTAAGACATTTAAGTGGTCTGTAACAATAGCTGCTCACTTCCAGTAAGATCCAAATTATTTAGGCCTGCTAAACAAGAAACCTAAAGCTAGGCGAACTCAGCACTCTTACGCAGTCACACTTTATTAATAGCAATATTCAGGAAACTGGCATCAAAATGTAAAGTCCTATGAACATTTTAAACAGAAAGTGATTTTAATATCCCAGAAAGAGAGATGTCTTTGAGGCATGCCATAAGCAGTGCAGACAAAATAATCGTACCCAGAAAGATCACCACCAGGCAGTCTAAAAATCTGAGGTTAACAAAAAACCCAAACCAACCTCAAATGCCTCCTTCCAACTATAACTAGTTGATAATCTATAAAAGCATAGGGATGATGCAAGTCTGGAATACAGGAATAACTTCCAGTAATCAAAGAATTTGCAGTAATAGTTGAACTCGTCTGAACCTAAGCCCATGGTTCTTTTTGCTTTCTGAAGTCTGCTTCAGACATCACAAATCCTCATCTCCATCAGTTTTGGAAAAATGCTACTGTCAGGTTCCAATGAACCAAATATGCCCATGTGGAAAAATCTTCAGATTAGCTCTAGAGCTCTTCCCTATAATGGTCCTCAAGCAATTTAAAATTTAAGATATCTGACACTGGTAAAATGTTAACCTATTTCTCAAATTAAGGTATAGTGGAGCCATTTGTTACCAAGGTGGTATTAAAACAAAACAAAACAAAACAAAAAAAAAAAAAAACAAAAAACACCAGCTTGAGGCAGATACCAGGAACACACATTTTTATTCCAACCACTAAGCATGGCATCAAAAGACTTGTAATAAGTAGAGAAACAGTTTTGTTGGTTTTTGTTTCTCAAGGTGTTTGTTTTGTAATTTTAAAAATCCTGAGACAGTAATAAAAAAGTTGCAACAAGTCTGTTCTCTGCCACCTATGGATCACTGAAAAAACAACTTTTAAACCAGAGAACAGCTTATTTTGTTCCTTTAAAATATTACACTACGGGGGAGACAGATTACAAACATTCATTAATACTAAGTTTTATTCTATTATATACAAAGCATATAGAATAGTATAGAATTAACAGAATTCTTTTTCACTTTAAAACTCAGTTGACGCTAGCAGCCTTTATGCTCTTTATATAGTCTGCGTTACACAGAGTTTGGATGCTCAAAGTTTAACAGGGCTAAATTCTGGCTTTGAATGTCTCCTTCTGAACTGTCAATATGTAACAGCAGGACCTCAGTGTTGCCGCATAAGTAGATCTTTTCAGTAGATGGTTGTAATTCCGGCTTATTTGCCCAAATTCATACACAAGTCTGACCAATGCAGTCCTGGACAGCACATGTGAAAGTCTCTTCTTTGCAGATTACTTCTACCATTCAAGTTCTCACCGTATGGAACGTGGTTTGCACAAACTGCTAGCGTAAGTACCGCTACGGAGACAAAGCATCTTAACTACTCTGATCATCATCAGGCATCACACAAAAACTTTATTGTGAAGCAGTTATGAACAGTGAACAAAACCATACTTCCAATGCAAGCTCAAAATGGCAGAAATAAAGAAAAAAAGCAGTTAATGTCTTGCTAACTGTACTTACCATTCCCACAAATACTGTGCTTTACAAGCTATGCGTTATTCTCCATACCAACCCCCTAACCATGCCAGGCTTCCATCATCTCTCTAACAGTCCTGAACACAACAAATAAAGCACAGCCCTCAAAAGCTCTATCTGCAAAAGGACAAACACATGAACGCAGCCATCTCGGTGTGCAAGGCATGCTAATATAAACACACATACTGATAGAGACAGAAACAGAAGGTGAGTGCTGTAAGGCGTTTTATGCTTTCACTTGCTTTCCAGGATTAGTATCTGCTGCACAAAGCAATCCTAACTATTTCAACAACTAAATTCTGTACAGTAAAATTAAATTGGTTTAATTTTGGAAACTTCTAAAGAATAAAAATGACATTTTCTTGAGGCTGAGGTTGTGTGTTATATTTTGGTGGTGTTTAAAATTCTTCCATTGCTAGAAGTATGATTAGACTTGATAGTTCCCTTTTTAAAATTCATTAAAGTTGCAAATTCTGAATGACTGCAAGGAAGTTCATAAGTTCAGATCCAATTGAATTTCATTAATTTTGGCACACTTTAGAGCAAGAAAGCCCAGTCTACATCTGTAAACACATTATAAGCATAAGTAATATATCAAGCATGATGCGAAGGAGTCTGTCATTAGCTGGGAGACATATACTAAGACTGTGACAGATATGGTATATTAAAATACTCAATAAAAACAGTTAGGAGACAAAGACTAGGTTGCTGAAGTGAATTAAAATAATTTGATTAAATCACATACTAGATGCTTCCTGATGTCTAAATTACTGATGAAATACTAGCATAAAACTATGCTAGAGATCTCTAGTATGTATTGTTAACGGCTCATCTAAAGGTGGGTATTCTGGTATTTTTATTTGCTGCTTCAGACTTCTAAGCAAGCAGCACTTAAGTCATCAAAAACAATACTATAAACACAAGCTATCATAAAGTAATATGTTCCTAACAATGCCATAAATGGAAGCTCAGTGTACCCCCCAAAAATTCCAGCTTTCACTGCTTCATCTGTCAGGCATCATTTGTTTCTTCAACAATACAAATAATTCTTCACAGCATAAAATTAATCTCCTGTTGATGAGAATTACAGATTGGAGTTTACAGGAGAAACAACTTAATATATAGCCAATAAGCAGCTTAACAGAAAAGTACTTGAAAAAAAATCAGTAAAAGTTGGAACATCCTGAGGTTTTCAAAAGTAGTTAGAAATTACAAGACCTATGACTTCTTCATATTATTCTTCTTAATTTCAAAAATTCTACAGTAGGAAAGTTCTCTTTACCTTAACTTTGGAATACATTCAAGACAGTGACTTTGAGATTTTTTTTGTTTTTTGCCTTTTTTTTTTTTTAATAGTCTACAATATGATCTCCTCTAATTAGATGCCATCACCATAGTCTTAGGATTGGAAGAAAATGCTTCCTTTCACACCTGTCGGATTCTTATTTCTAATCATTTCAGACCAGTGCTCATTAGAAAACCTGTCAAGCACAGTAACTCGGTTCAACGTGTATTTCAAAGGGCTTTCAGACACAGCAAGAGGTTTTAACATTCCATTCTCACTTAAATGTGCAAGATCTGTGAATCAACAACAAAAATGCCTAAACCCTCAAAAGGAAAGTAATTTTCACTGTTAGTATTTTTTAAGTTACATTTGTACAAGAAAAATAAGAATGCTGACTGGTATAAAATGCAGAGAAATTGCTGAAACTGAAGTTTCAGACAGTAGATCCCAGTTTCCAGTTTCATAAATTGGATAAACAAATTGCATGACCTGTAAAGGTTCAAAAATCATAAACACATTTTTGTACCACACTGGTACTACATTTAAGAACTGTAGTCTATTTAAGACATGCATTCAGTTTTATTAGGCTTGTTTATCTGTTGATTCAGTGACAGCAATCCAAGGAGTCACAGCCCATGTCCTGGCTAGTCTGTCTTGCTAGCAACCTGAAAAGATTAATGGGCTACTAGTTAGAGAATAGATATTAACAAAGTATTTCCAGTGGAAAATGTGGACCAGTAAGACTATAAAAATCATATCACCCAACAGCTGCACAACTCAGCTCAATATATTGCTCTCTTTAGCAACTGTAACTTTGCAGTAAAAATATATGCAAGATACTATGTACTCATACATAAATATAGTATATAGGAAGAAACTACAAAAGTAATTTCATTGTGTATATGCACCTGACAGACAAGAGTGGATTTTAACCTGCTTTACTCAGAAGCACAACTTGCTTCCTGAGGTACATCCAAAGGTTAAGTTTTATTTAAATTTTCGGTTTACTACAATGCTTTATCCTTATTTCAGTCATGGCCGTAACTTTTTAACCACAAGTCAGGCTACTAGATATATGTTTAAAAAAGGCAGGCACTGGAGTTTGGATAAACAATTTCTGATGCCTCAAAATTTAAAGCAGAAACGCAAGCTAACTATTATTCACTATTACTATTTACTATCAAAACTTATTCATATCACTTATTCCTTGCCAAGTGTGCAAAATACGAGATGCGGCACTCCTCCGGCCCGGGGGGCGATGTTTACGTCCCCCGGCTGCTCCCTGTCCGGCCGTGCCAAGGGGCGGCAGCTGGAACTCCTCTCTGAGATCAGATTAGCATTCCAGCGGCATTCTCCGCAGCGGGGCTGCTCGTCCCCATAGCGACGGCTTTGTCAGCTCCCACGGAGTTCACGCACAGAGCCGAAGGACTTACATCATAGGTTAGCGATGCCTCTCCTCAATTCCCTCGGCTTCTTCTCTGGAGATTTCGAGACAGTGGCAGCCGGTCTTCTAACCCTGTTAGAAATGGAGATGATTACTCGAATGAGGGGCCTGAAAACCACCTTTGGCGGGGGGGGGGGGGGGTGGGGGTTGCATTGAGCTCAGCCATCAGATGACTAAAACCACATAGTAAATAGCAGTAACGATGCCAGTAAAACCTCCAAAAAAGAATACATAAGATATCCATTCTTTTTATGTCAATTATTTGGAAAGACTCAAAAGCCTCAATGACTCAGGTGAGTGAAACAAGTTTAAGACATATAGGATACACCGCAGTAGATTACTTTCAGTAACACACTTTAGCTATGTTCAGTCTAAAGAAATTAATGCCACCGAAAATAAACACAAGCCAAACTTCAAGAAACTGAACAGGTGATTTCCGTAAAAGATATAATACGGCATTCACAGTTGGTGGTGGGGTGAAACACTTAAATCTTGTCTAAATTCTTATTCTCTGTCAAAACCACATCTTGTATGTGCTATTAGCAACAATCTTTGTTTAAAGGAGCTCACTATTGAGATATTAATCTCTTAAAAGTGATGGCACAGGACAAGCAAAACCACTGAATAAGAAGCTTCAGCCTTAAGGAATCTGACCTTCCACTGTGGTATAAATGTTTTTGTCTCAGTTATACTAATAATTAAAATACTTCCCAGTTTGACTGAGATAAAAAACAATCACTGACAACGCTAACAGCAAATATCCTAGCTTACATGGTGACGCTCGCCTTTGTTTTAAATATACCATGGCACTTATACATCAGTATTGTTTATTTTGTAGTTTTTACACCAAAAAAAGATATGAGGAGTAGAAACTTTCAGCTGAGGAGACTACTGATGCACAGAGGAGAGCCAATGATGGCAGAAATATACTGGAAACAGGCATCAAGGTGCATCTAGACAGAAAACTTAGATTTTTGCCAAGATAATTTTTAAATTCAATAAAATACTATTTGACTTCCGTTTATATTTTGCTGTCCTGTGTTATCAGCAACTCTTACCTAGTTTAACCCCTTTTGATCACTTACCAACGACTCTTTTACTTAAGAGCTAGATTCTAATTTAGCTGTACAATACAACAGAGGGGGCAGCCTCTACACCAGCTGGAGAACACAAAACAAAAGAAATACATTCCATTTCAAAAAGTAGCCCATGGAAATGACCACGGTTACAGCTCATTAAATAGTCGCAATACCCACAGTACCCCAGAACAGTGCACATTTAGGATTGTAACACCCTCCGATAACTTAGAGTAATAGGCTACAACTATGCATGCATTTGAATAGCCAGCTCTGATGATGTCTTTAACACCATCAAATCCTGCTCTACAAGAAACTTGAATATATTTCATAGAGATGAGAGCGGACAGCATGGATGTTTAGCAGCTACAAGAAAGGATGACAGAACAGAGAAAAAAAAAGAATTACATTTATTTAGCATTTACTCCAAATGTTTAGAAAACCTTAAAGCGTAACAAACGAAGAGTAAAGAAATTCCTAGAATTCCAGGGCATGTTAACAGATCTCAGAGGCCAGCCAGAAGCATGATAACAAGACAGTCGTTTCTTATCACCTATCCACAGACAGTTAAGACTTCAGATTTCATTGTCTAAAAAGTAAACATGCCTGCTCTTGCTTTAAACTGTGGTCATATTCTCTGTGAAATTAAAAGTACTGCTGCTATTTTAGCTCTCTAAGTTTTTTTTTAAGGAAAAAGAATTGCGTACATTCCATTCTGGACTCCTGTGCCCTAGTCTCGCTTTAATTCCCATTTTTTAAAGATATTTTTCATGTCAGTGCTTGGCACTGCTTCACTATGCAAAACATAGTATTAAAAGTATTTACTTACGCGTACTATGTAAATGCTGCTTTCACTTCAGAGACGAGATGGAAAAAAAACTATAGCTAATTCCAAATTAAATTCAAGATACAGGGTTTCATAATTTGTATCTGACATTCAAATTAATATAAAATGGCATTAGTTTAATTCTCCATAGTAAGCTACTCCTCAGTCATCTATACTACTGTATATATGAAGAATATATATGTATATATTCTTTCTGGAGAAAGAAAAACTTCTTCCTTGGTACCTAGTGAATCTAGCACACACATTTTGAAACATCATATAAATAAAAGGCAAAGACAGACATTCCCTGTTAAAAAAATTCATAACTGTTAACTACCTAGTTCAGCAGTCTTCAAAGAAGCAAGACGTAAGGACCAAGGTTTTCAACTTTACATGAGTGAGCTAAAGGCTTGGCAAATACAAACAGCGAGGTCTCACTCACAATCTGTATTGTGTAACAGAAACACATGTGCTACCCTCCCTTACAAGGCTGCCTTCTCAGGGCTGTCTTTCCAACTTTTTTGGCAGTATCATCTGAAAAAGCACAGTGATTTTTCAAAAATTATTGCCTTTAACACTTTAGCCTGATTACCTCTGTCATCATATCAGTTTCATTTTCGCTTACCTGAAAACTATAAAATAAGAGTTTCTACTGACATTTTTTTCTGACCACAAAGATTTCAGAACACTGAAATTCTGAAATGTGGCACAGAAAATACAAAACTGTACGACTGATGACCTTACAGAGCTCAGTCACTCCTGGCACCACAAATTCTGAACAACACTATTTCTTTTGAGTTCTTTTACTATGATCTTTCCAAGTTACTTACAGGAAATCATACAAACTGTTTCAGACCTCCAGGTCTGCAATGTAACAACAATTTTTCATTCCCACGCTGATCTGAGATAGGTGACAGAACCACTGGGTAAAAATCACAAACAGCTTGCTACCTAAATTTCAGTTTTCCTCTGAAAGATTTTCACTACATAACCAGAACCCCCCAAAGTTTCCTCTTTTCTAATTAACATTACTTGCCTTTTTATGCAGCCTGCTCTAAGCAGGGCATGCTAGCCATGCTCTGAATGTTACAGTTTTGTCTGGGATGCTCACTTCAGTGTTGTTACTATGCCTAGTTGTAGTGTTAGAGAAAGCAGACAAAAAACCCCGCTAACATGGGAAGAGGAAAACTATGTTAAATGCTTGGTTTTGCTCATGCTATAAGGCAAGAATACCAAACTTATAGTTTGGTACCTAGTAACCTGAAACATAGATCTTGAGGAAAACCCATATAAAAATATTTTTAGAGAAAGTATTAAAAAATTCTGCTGTAAGATGTGGAAACAGCATGCTCTGTAAAAAAATGATTAGACTCCATAATAAAAATACATGGGAAAGCTTCGCAAAAGCTCACATTTGAGGCCTCCTGTACTTTTTAAAAACAGTTTCTCTTTCTCTTCTAAATGTAAATGGACTCTTGGGCCTAATTTTAACTATTAGGCAAACTGAGATAAAGCCCTGATGGAAATACACTCACTTCTGCAAACCATATGCAATAACAAACACTTTGGCGCAGAGTTCTTTCACAGCTCAACTCTTTTGCTAAGGCAAAGAAGCTATATACAGTTTCTGAAGCCTTCTTAAAGCAGATGTTTTTATTCACAAAACATTAAGAAATTGTGATGAACTCCAGAAGAAAAGCAAGATCCATTCCTATATGATAGCTCAGGGTTTCAAACTAGCTTCATATGTATTGGTTCAATAATCCTGCCCAGAAAACTAACTCATCACTTGAGTTGTTGAATTAAAATACAAAACATCATTATAAGTCAGCAAAAAACCACTAGTAAGCTAAATGATCCAAGCCCCTCCACAGCACACTCAAACCAACTCTAAGGAACAAAAATTCAACAATTTGAAAGGCAGAACTCAGGAGAAACATCTCTCTGCTCAGGATTGTGGAACAACTCTTCCGGTATAATCAGCTTAGTATTTCCTCTCAATTCCTTACACTAATCAAGCTGAAGATGATTCCTCAAAGAGCAGTGTTGAAAACCCGCATTTTAAAACTTTTCTTTTTTCACAACATCTATAAGCTTTCTTCTCATCTCTGATTGAGAGTTGAAAGCTGAAAACTGAATTTCTGTTTCTTATACAAAATTTTCTCTTTATTCACCTTGAATATTCTGTGCCAGTGAAATGGATAAACTGTGAAAGGTATGTTAATATATCCTATACCTGTATATTAACTACAACACAATTACTCTCTCAGAGAAGTATAACTTTTGCCTAGTCATTAAAACCTCCCAAAATGTCTGACAACTAAATCTAGCTCTTTACATTTGTATAACTACTATTTATCCACTGTAATAATAATCAACCAGCAATGCAAATTTTAACAGCAAGAAAAAAATAGAAATCGCAATTCAGGAATAGCCAGTCTGTCCTCCTAGTTTTCTAAGCAAAGTCAAAATTCACTAATTTGCCCCAGTTTACCTTTCACACACAACTTTTACTGTCATAACAAATGAAATAAATAAGTTTCTTGCCAGTTTTCATGTTGAGACATTAAATATTTGGACACTGCCTCTACCTGAAATGACTGTGCATAAAAATTAACTTAAATCATAATTGAATGGATGCAAGACAATGAATCATTTGCGTAAGAGAGAGTTTTCTTCTTGGTGCCATTTGAATATTTCATAATGGGAAAATGTGAAAGAGGAAAGAACAGCTCCAAGTCGTGAATGCAGGATATCTTTGCATTTCACCACTCAATGAAGTAAGCTGTATTGGTATCACACGAAAGGGCACTAAACATTAAGAATATATTTGAAAAAGTTATTGAGTAATACTTAGAGGAATCAGTCATACACCCAACCCCTTCTACAAATACTGGGAGATTAAGTTTGTACAAGTTCTACATACCAGCAAGGCAAACATGTTCATGTGTGTTACACTAACGCAACTTAAATCTCTTTAAAAACAACAACAAAAACAACAAATCAGAATCTCCTTAAAACCAAATTAGAAATAAGAACTTAGTGCTCACAAAAATAATCCTGTTGACAAACTGGAAAACAAAGTCAATATACAGCCACTTTAGGTAGCAACGTCTTCAATAATCACTGTTTAGTTTTATTCCAGAATAGTCATAGTATTGATTCCTTTGGAACAAACCTATTTGAAGTTTAAGCTTCAAAAGAACATGCTGATGCCATCCAACTGAAGATAAACCTAAATTCAAAAGCATAGAGCCAAAATTCCCGTAATTAAGGTTATCTAAGAATGTAAGCTGCGTATTTGGCAGACTTACTTTGGGTTAAAGAACAAAGCCTTGAGGAAATGAGTCTTTAACAGGTTTTACTATATTAATCCTTTGAATAAAAAGAACCACAACACCATGGGCACCAAGTATTTTTAAATTAACATTTACATATATACAAAACCAAGAACTTTAGAGTGTAAGTATCACTTTGTATCCCTTTAGCAAAGTTACGTTCCTGGATGCTATGGTCTCATACAGAGACCACACAGATAAGTGTTTTCCACTAGAAGTGAAGACAAGTCAGTATCTAACACTACTTTTACCTACATACTCCATTAGCAACACCTCCTGCTACTGGAGCACTTTGGGAAACAACTATGAAGTTATCTGAAGAAAAACTATTGACCAAGATTTGCCCTAGATGCTAACATTCACCATCACGATGTCTACATCCTTGATTCGGATGGAGAACAGGCTGAAATACTCTCAGTACTTTTATCCCCAAACTGGTTAGCTTCCCTGCTGTTCCTCAGCACAGCAGTCTTGCCCTGCAGCAAAACAGGTGTCAATAATTCAGTAATTGCTCCACAGAACACCACTAACTAGAAGTTGCTTGTGGTATGAATTCTAGACACCGAAGATGGATTTTCTTTTTCCCTAAAAAAGTGAAAATGCAGAAGAAAAAAAAAGGAGTCTAGGACTAAATAATATGAAAAGCAGCTGATAATTGGCAAAATTCAAGTAATTTTTCATTAGATAATCAGACAAACAGAAAAGCTGAACTATTCTGAAACCTCCTCCTTGTTCTAAAGCAGAGTTCATTGTCAAAGGACAAAACTAAGATGACAAAACCAAGATAGCAACAATTCTAAGCGAGTAAATGGCACAATGCCAATACCAGCATTTCTGCATGCTGCCTTGGAAGCTGCCTCTGTCCTTTCCCTGACTCAGATACAAGATACATGATGAGAATTAAGTTAAAAAGGTAACCGAAGTAGGAATGTTAACAGTCCACTGCGATGCACCTCCCCTGTAAGTCACAGGAAAATCGAGAAATTTTGCAGTCAAAACTTGGAATGTCACAATGAAGTTCCAGAGTGGCAGTGACAACACAACTATCTGATCTCAAGCATTCAGTGTAGTCACCTTAAGAAGCTGTCAGTTTTACTGAAGGTGTTTCAGTTGAGAAACTTCATCTAGATCCTAATATTAAACACACTACACTTTTGCAGTGTCTGACATGCATCAAGAACTCAAGTGTCCATGCTTCTGCTCAGCAAACCTTGAAAATACCTGGTCTTTTTCTTGTCTAGCAGTTTTTTTGAATTTGGTTTTCTAAAGGTATTTTTTGAAGATTTCACAGCAGCATATTCTCACAATGCACTACAGCAGCAAAGCAGAAAAATTAACATGCAGTACACACCACTCTACTCTAAACATGCTCATATGATGTTAAGTTTAGCTCCGCTGGTTAAAGCATGGTGCTAAAAATGTCAAGGTCGCGGGTTCGATCCCTGTATGGGCCACTCATTTGAGGGCTGGACTAGATGATCTCCAGAGGCTCCTTCCAACATTACCAATTCTAAGATTCTAGCTATGTCTCGAAACAGTCTCAAGTTATAGCCACTCTTCCCCCTTGCACTGAGGATCAGATTTTGCATGAGTGACAGCCTTCACATTACTCTGAACCTCCTGCATCACTCAACAAGCCAACTTGGTGCAATAAAATGGCAGAAGAAAGAAACCTCCCACTAGTACTGGCAAATAGCTGTAATATCAGATTATCTGTCCATAATACAATGATCTCAAAACTACTTCATTTGCTCCTTTTGCCACCAAGACAGCTGCAATTTTTCATGAGCTACAGATTTGCAAAAGCTAAAGTGGTACAAACTCTTATGAAGGCGTAGATGTGTTAATTTACATCTAACAAATTAGATGAAGTCTGTACAAGAAACTCCACATTAGCATGTTTAAGCAGAAGAATAAATAAAGCCAAAATCACTCCAAAAAGGTGCTGCATGATTAGCAACAAAGCATTTGGGAAGAAAGAAACACTCAAAGGTTCGGAGAGAAATTAAGAGATTGGCTTACCCCATATGTCAGATAAAAGCCAAGATGACAATGAACGTCATCTGCTTTCTCAATCTCAGAACAACAGTACACCATGTTTAGGACTTCTGAGGCCCATCTACAAATGACAAGCTTGTCACTTTGGCTAAAATGAGAATTATAAAATCAATTAGAATGCAACCAGTGCAAAAAGCTGCAATT
Organism: Rhea pennata; assembly: GCF_028389875.1. Classification (NCBI taxonomy): domain Eukaryota; kingdom Metazoa; phylum Chordata; class Aves; order Rheiformes; family Rheidae; genus Rhea; species Rhea pennata. The sequence continues at coordinate 11,629,564 of NC_084667.1, read as the reverse complement.
TAAACAGTATTTTCTTGACATTTATTTGAATTGCCTCAGGCTATTTCAAATAATCTGTTGTTAGTATGGAATAACTTTTAATGATACTTTAGGAATAATGGCAAGGCTGTTCTGTACAGAGCTTTTATAGAAAAACAGACTGCCCAACAATTTTATTAAAAGCATTAGATCACATTATAGGAAAATGCTTCATCTTTTAATAGAGAGCAGTTTAAATCTCTTTCTACTAAAGATAAATTAATCAACATAAATTATAGCATTTCAGCTTTCTTTTATGTGAAAAAAAAAGCACACACCTTCAACTGGAATAGATTCCACTCACCATCTTAAGAGAAAAAGAAGGGTCTGAGTATCAGCAATATAAGTTACTAGAGATGCACCAACACTTTCACATGAAACAAAGTAAGGAAATACACAAAAGGTATGTAAGATAAGGAGCTGCCTACAGAAGTTAAACTGTTCAATTTTATTTATTAAGCATCCTATTGCTCTTTTAAAAGAGGAAAGAACATGTTTGCTTTCCAAAGTCACGATTTCAAGATTTTAAGCATAAGACACAAAAGGATTTAAACATTTGAAAACTTAAAAACATATAGCAACTACATAATATTGTTAGGGCAATGCTGCTGTCTCCCTTTGTTCCCCAACGCACTGAAAAAGAGGTGTCAGGACCTCAAACTTTTTTTTTTTTTTTTTTTTTTTCCTCCCTAATGATTGAGTAGAAAGAATCCCTAGAGAACTGTGCAGGTGGTAAAATCAAGAGAGCTGACATGACTGCAGGTCAATTAAAAGCTTTCTAGTACAATTTTCAAAGTACCACTCAGGATAATGGTTGAAAAATAAAATATATTTTAAATTCCTAATAAAAATATTTTACAGTCCCCAGTAAGCAGGAAAGGACTAGGATATTCTGATAGTGGTAATGCCTACAGATATCATTTTAGAAGACAAGACAGGCAAAACTCAAGTGACACTGAAGTACCTACATCTGGTACTTCCAGTAATCTAGAATTAACAAACCATGCTTCATTCAGTTTTTGACTGTGCTATGCTAACTGTGCTCTCCAAGTTCCTGATGGCTTATTAGCTCAGGCATCTGCATATTAATCATGAGTAAAGAGTAGTAAGAAGGTTCTCAGGCAACAGTCTGCTCCCTCCCTGACACTCTGGAGTATCAACAGCACAATTCTGCTGGGTCCTTATCCAGGTTGTAGGCTACTCTCTGGACACCTACGTTAAATTCTCTTACTTACTAGCAATACACATAGCTGTTTTTCCTGCAAAGACCATATTTTCTAATTTTGAAGGTTTTTAATATGGTCTTTCAGGTAAAGTTGGGCAGGATGAAAGTACTATCAACACAGAACTTTACTGAGAGAACTGATTAATCAGAGACATTCCAATGCTTACAAGAAATAAGTGTTCCAGTAACGCTCAGGTCCACAGGGTTCCACAGGTTCCTTGCTCTTAACTGAAGGAGAAAACAATCTAACATAAGGTTTGAAGTGTTACCTTCCAGGCCAGTAAAGTGAGTTTTGCAAATATTTTGATTGTGTTATAGTAGGAAGGCTAAAAAAAAAAGTAGCAGCAGACACTGGAGTCCTATATTTTACAGTTTTCATGTACAAAAGTGAGCCTATATGCTTTAGAGCTCACCTAAGCCTAGAAATCAAAGGAGGATAATAATAAAGTGCAATATTCATTTTCTAAGCAGCTCATAACAGCTTGAATAACACAGTCATTATAATAAAATGCAGTGTCTAAAAATCTACAAACACGAATGCAGCAGAGAGAGGCACGGTTAGTACTGAATAGCACTAGTACCTTACATGGAAATACACTGAAAAAAGCTCCTGTGATGACTGTTCTAACGCCTTACAGACAGAGGTTCTTCACTGGCCGTCTGCACACGACCTTCTCTCCTACCACCCCTCCGAGCACTTGTTATGTGCGTTCGGTGCGAAGGGGGGGAGGAGAGTAGGAAAAGCAAGGTCCAAGATTTTGCTTTCTAATTTTGCAAAGGGAGAAGCCAGGTTCTTGCCCTAGGGAAGCATTTCATCTTTTGATTTTTTCATTAGACAATACAAAACTGAAAAAACATACAGACTTTTCTTCAATAAGCCAAGAACACGTCAGCGACTTTTATCATTTTGTTTGGAGCCTGAACGTATAAAAACACTCACTTTTTCAAATAATCTCAAAAAAAAAAAAACTTGACCACCTGAACAAGCACAGCAACACTGCCCACGTGCCGACTGCTCAGAGCAATCGGAGCCAACTGAGCTTGCTGGGTTTAATCTTCAGTGCCAAATCAACTAACTAGGTTAGTGAGGCAAATCAAAGCTGGTATATCTGATTCTCTCTCAGTCTTGACAGGGTTTTAAGTTTTATTACTGCTTCTTCCCATCTTTGTTTTCAACCAAAAAAGCTGTTGGGATATAGGTTATCCATTCTCCATAACATCTGCTTTTTCACCTCAAATTGAATTACTACAATGAAACTTAGGTCATGTTATACCTCAACCTCGTTTGAAAATTTGAGAATATGAACAGAGCAGCCAATAATGATTCTCAGTGGAAACAGCAGATATGTCATCCAGGAACCCCAATACCTATGATACTGCCTTCAGTTTTTCAAAGTGAAGTCTAGGATCTTTGTTTCAAAGCTGAGGAAATTCAGAACTTTGGGGATGAAAGCAACCATTCTGTCTTTCTGACACGCAGACATGCATGTTCAACAAAGACACTTAGTTTTATTCCATTTAAAAAAAGTCTTTGAGAGGAGCTGTCTTTTACCAGGCCCCTGAAGTTCTCCAATCCCTGAAAAAGCACTTCGGCTCAGCAACACAGGAGAATTTTGTTCCACCATCACTGTGTCACAATGCCTGCAAGAACAGGAGTTATTTTTACAGAAAACGTTCTTCAGGAAACAGAGTAAAACTAGGAATGCTTATGCGTCACAGTTTCGGATGCAAACGGACAGACTTCATCCACCACTTCCAGGATTTCTGAATTTGAACCAAAAGCTTCACATGTACTTTTCCATTTGACCAATCAGTTGGAAGGTATTTATCTGTTCAGGAAGTACTATCAATCTGAAGCCAGCTTACATTTTATATTAGAAGAGGAAAATAGTTACCTACTCTGGAGAATAGTATCACATAACCAGCACACATAACCTTTATACTTTTGACAAGATTTATTGAGGGAGATATAGTTATTTCTAGATATTTAGTCAGTATTCACAGATTAAAAATATGCAAGTTTCAGTAAAATTTCACCAAATAATTTTCAAGTATTGAAACTAGAACATGCTATGTGAGGTCAACCAATGATATTTATGAATATCTCTGCACTTCGATAACTAACAGCATTCTAGATACGCACCTATACTCTCTCGAGATCAATTCTGGGATTCTGAATACAAACAGGAATATTTTTACTGCTGAATTTTAGGTTTTAACAAATTAAGTCTGTGGATGGACTTTTTTCTCACTCTTCTAAACTTTAAGAGTCCATTCAAGTGGCTCCCATGTTCAAGACAAGAGTCTTGCTTTGGCTAATAGATATTACCATTTATTACTGATGTCTCTATTTTGATTTTGGTTCTGCACACACTGTGGCTATATATATATATATATATATATATATATATTCAATTAGTGCAATCCATTTCTTCATAGTATGAAATTTTAAATACAGAAATCAAAGCCAGTGCAAATTACAACCATTAAATAAAAACTTTCCAGGAAGGTAACTATAAGAATATATCAATATAACAATATGTTAATCCTTAATACCTGAAATGGCGTAATGGTGAACAATAATGTTTGATAGTTAACGGCTTCCTCAAAGAACAGTTTAGAAGCTAGAGATGGAGTTCCTTGCAAAGAGTGATCATAATATATAAAGCCAATTGTTACTTCTTTGCATTATCTTTTTCAAGTAAAGAAGAAAATAAGACTGCATAAGAGGCTGAGCTGAAGGAACAGCTTAAATTAAAGTTGTTGATAGACAAGCTCTAGCAAATCTTGTTGTAGCAGATTAAGTTACTATCCTCAGCCGTAGACTCCGCCCACCTTCAGGTCAGAAGTCACTGATCCCCAAAGCAGGGTTGGCAGTAGGAAACGTGTATTGACACCGCAGCCACATCAGTGCTAAGACTTGCATTTTAGCTTGGGTCCTCTCCCTCAAAGGCCAAACTACACTGAGGGACAAACTTTTTCTGCCAATTCTGCAGGTGATGAACTAGATGAGAGGAGCTGAACAGGAAAAGGTGAAAACCGAGACTTGTAAATCACCAAGTTATAGTGACAACATTAATTTTTTCTGAAGTAACTAGAATCAGATGCACTGCTCATCACAAATCCACCCAAACAAACAGAATTTCCTCCAGTTAGTCATATTATGTATCTTACCGCCTAAACACTCAGCTTTAAAGTAGCTCTAAGAAATAAAGCATTGAGTTTTGCATGGAATGCTAATTATCATGTAAAGTCCCAACTACAGAAGTTAGAAGCAGCTCTGACACACATAATACCAAAAGAACAGTGTTAAATATTTTTCTAAGATCTGACAGGAGTGTGCACTTAAGAAGGAACACAAAACTAGTCTACATGTGCTACCCAGCCACACAGGTATGCAGCTGCATTCATTAAATATTTGTACAGAAAAATATTGACAGAAGGAGAAATTGTATGAACTTCTCACCAACGGGCGTCAGAAACTGGCCTAGAGAAATAGGTATACGTAAATTTAAGTTTGCAATTCAAGTTGTTAATTTTTTTAAAAAAACACAAATACTTACTTCTGAAGAGTTGGTGTTTTACATTTTACACTTTCCATTAAATGAAAGCCTTTAAATGTATACTGTGTAGCTATCATCCTAGCACTTACTCATTAAGATCAAGGACATATAAATCATGAACTGCCACTGATTAGCTGTGGAAAACATACTTCAAGGCTTCAAAAAGAACTTGTGCATAGAGTTCACTTCTGTAGACTGTCCCCTCCCACCACCTCTAACTGAGCTTTTTTAGCTTCTAAGATCTCTTCTAAACAAGTAGAAAAAATAAATCCTAAATGCAGCATCACAGAACTGGATTTGCAACAGAGGGCTCCACATGCCCATTCATCAAAAGTGAACCATAGGAATCCCAGTGATAACACCAAATATTCCATTTTTACAGAGAGGATTTCACAGGGGAGCCATGACTACCTTAGCAGGCGGGGTGAGATTTTCAGCTGAGCCTGAACTTCTTATCCTCCCTTGCTAGGGCTTCCCAGCTCTTCAGTTCCCCCCTTTTCTGATCAGCTTGCTACTGCTTGTAGTCTACAGTAGTATAGTATCTGAGTGGCATAATCTGGCATTTACCTGCCATATTTTTAGAGAGCAAATTTCAGTAAGAAGTAAAATTCAGTTTCTGCACATTTAGGGTAAGAATACAAGAAACACCCTATTGGGTCAGTCAGACTAACGGTCCGTCAATCCCGGAATTCTTTGTCTGACAGTGGCAATCAGACATGCTGTTTAAGAGTAACTTGTATTCCCAAAGTATCCATAACTGTTGAATTAAGGACATTAGACTGTACATCCCCGACTGTTCTATTATGAACCAATAACTGTACCTGTCAGTGGACCTGCCAGCTAGGACTCTTTTTTTTTTATATCTTTATTTTTTTTATTTTTGAACCTGTTGATACCAGTTGCCTCTACAAACACCAGTAATTCAGCACCCAGTCTGCAAAGACATACCCTCTGTTATCTGTTTCAAACATATCTATCAGTTTAATCAACTGTTCCTAGCATTTGTGAGCTCCACAGCCTTCATGACTTTTCCTGAAAACTCCGTCATATCCCCTTTCAGCCTTCTCTTCAAACTGAGAAGTTCCAGTCTTTTTAATATCTTCTTGTAAAACTCCATTCCCTTGATGTTTATATTGTCCCTTTTCTTTTTAATTCTACTACTATGTACTTCCTTAGATGTAGATACCTGAACTGTACACAACAGTAAGACAACAGTTTTGCATAGCAACAGTACAATGTCTTCTGTCATCTTCTTAATGCCTTTCTTGATACTGTCAACATTCTGTTGTCTTTCTGGCTGTCACTCGCATTAGATAAAGCATAGCAAACAGACTATGGTTAAAAGTAATTTTCTCACTAAGAAAATGTGTTCTCAATAGTTCTACAGAAACTAGAAGTTTCTGTATTTTATTACACTTCATGGACATCTAATAATCCCATTACTTGCCAAAAATTACTTCTAGAGCTACTGACACTGAACTACTCTCCTTCCTACTGTTACATAACAGTCATCATTATGTCCCATAAAAAGCAGCATTCCTGCTTAACTCCACTCTTGCACAGAAAATTCACGCTGAAATAGAACAGGTATCTTTGAATACATCAGAGCTGAGGTGGGAGAACAAGAGCATCACAAGACCTAAAAATCCACCAAGACAACAGTGCAGAATGAAAGAAATGCTAAGCATATATACTACTTTTCAGGCCAATTCAGCTGTAAGATGCCATATAATAATAGGGTAAGAAAGAGAGAGGAAAAGGTCATAAGACTTGGAGTGTAGGAATGAGTGATCAAATACATATCCCATGTTTCCTTCCCACTATTGTCCATCTTGCCTATTTAGAGAATATCAACTTTAAGACCCATGTATTAAGGTCTGCAGAATTACAGAACGCAAGAAAATGAGCAATAGAAATGTTGCAAAAAAGTCATGGCAAAAACACCAAAAGCTCACACTAGAACAAAAGAGATTAAGGAAGAATGATACATTCCAACTATTCAAACTGATCAGATGATTATTCCCTAACAGTTAGGCATTCACTAGTCTAAAGAAGATACTGATATCAAAGTAGAAATAGTTTATAACATAAGAATTACTTCATAAGCAATAAGCAAAAATAACTTTTTACTACTGCTTCAAAACACCTTATAACAAAATGCAGAGTTCCATTTTTCAGTCAGAGAAATAGCTCTCAGATGCAATTCATTCTGTTTCTCCTTACTTGAAGATTTGCAAAAGGTTAAAGAAAGTAATAATCTACAAAATATGTCAAAATAACCTGTCTTGAACAGCTTTTTTCCTGTTGAGTTACCTTAAAACTATCCTTAGGCTTTTTTTTTTTTTTTCCTCCCCTGGAAGAAAGGACAAATGACATCGCCTTTTCAGATCTCTTTCTTTGGGATATACTTACATTCCTTAATCTTTTTATCTTGTGTGTTGAGTCAATGGAGAAAAGAGAAATTTAAGTCGGCTAAAAGGCAGAAGTATCCGTCAGACTCTGTAGAAGCCACAGATAGCCACTTTCCTCCCCTCTCCACGGAAGGCAAGCAACTGACGCCTAGCTAGTACTCATCCTAATGCCTTGAAGCAACATGCTTTGCCAAGAAGAGATTGTATCACAGTGGTTAAACTCTTGAGAGAAGAATAGAGCACACACTAGATGAATAGTCTAAGAATGGGCAAGAACCATCATAAAGTGATAATACAGTAGAGGGGGAAAAAAAAAGTCCACTAATTAATAAGAACTTGAGGTTCAAAAAGAATTTTAGTGCCTTTTATAGCTCTTTGAGAAATGAAGGGTGAAATAGACTCTTCTGGTCTAGTCAAAACCAGACCATAAATACTACTGGGCTTATAAGTCATTTATTCACTCAACTGAGCAAGACAATGCTAAGCTGATCAGCTTTTATCTCATTTCTCTAAGAAACTGTACTACCCTGTAAGTATTTAGGTTACAAATTTAGAACACACCTTGATTCCTGGAAAAAAAAGGAAATGGCATGAACTTACATTATGTTTGTTTCAATTATCCTGCAACAACAACTTTTAAATACCTTTAGCCAGTTTAATTTCCACTCACTTTCCTTCTTTCTTGCATTTAAGAATTTTTAATACTGCTTAAAGAAAATCTTAATGGTAGCACTAAACAATTTTATCACTGCTTGATCCTACAGGAACTGATTCTGCAGAAAGCACATGACAGCCAGTAATACTATATTCTCCCACTAACACAAGACTAAGTTTATCTGCTGACATCATAGGTCCTTTCAAACACTAGGAAGAGAAATTCACTCTCTGAAAACAAAGACATACCCACCTAAAAAGTAAAATCAATACAATACAAACTAATAAATGCTAACCCTCTGCTGTATGCAAACTATGGATGCACAGTCCAAAAGCACAAGTTTTGCCTTCAGAGATGAGAGAACATTTAGGAAATAGGAAGTAGTAACACATTCTTTTTGCCAGCGTAAGACTTGTATCTAGTTTCTGTTGAGCACAATCCATTAATTTGTAATATCTCTTCCACAAAAGCAGCTTTAATTTTTTTAGACAGCTGAGATGCACTGTATTAATCCATGATTAATCTATCTCCACACATAACCTGTCTCAACTTTGATTAACAGTAACAGATAAAATCAATGGTGATTTGTTAAAACAAGATAAACCAGACTAACCACAAGTTTTCAACCAGGACAATGAGGGACACTGCTTGATCTGATGTTAAGGTCAAGCGTTTAGCTTTATGCACAGAGGCATCATTCTAAAGAAAGTGTTGTCATGGTATCTCCTGTGTGAAAGAATTAACAGCTCAGTACCACAACTGCCATGAAGAAAAGATGCTTCCCTACCTAGAATTTTCCTCTGTCACAGAAAAGATCAGTTCCTAAATAAACAACAAATAAAAAAGGAGCTGTCAAGGCACACTACCTTCACTGGATTTGACTATGAAGATCATCTCAGTTAACAGAACACTTGGTTATACACCTGAATATTCACTGAGATGAACTGATCAGCTGATCTCCATTACACAAACCGAGACTAAGATCCTGGGAAGAAGACAAGCAGTGAGAAACATCAAATGAAATCACTTCCCTCTTCTCTGAGCAGTGATTTTTCTAAAACATCATACCATTTACATTTTACCAGCCCTTCAGCCTTGAACAAGATGAACATTTTAACAATTTTGTTACTCTTTCATATATTTCTCACTAAATGCAAGTAACTCATGCTATCACGCTGCTTAGAATATGCTCGTACACAAATCCCTGGCATTCCTTATAACATGCTATTGATATGAGAAGCAACTCTTCAGTACTAATACACGTCGTCCTCCTTTGATGACAAACTTCTGTAATCAGAACGTCATGACAAACCAACTCAATACTGCTGGTGCCTAAATGAGTAGATCTTTTCCACTCTCTCCTTCCTGACTTTAAAATGTATACTTAGCCCTGGAAACAGAACTGGAATGTGTATAGACACCTCCCAGCAGCTACTGCCAGGTCAAAGAGCAGTTGCTGAGGTTGCACCACCACTTCCTAGTTATCAAAGGTTTTCAGTTTTGCTGAATTCAACATTCTAAAGAGCATAATGATAGCACTGAACAACTTCATGCTATATAAAAGAGGCAATTTACACTGACTTTTCACACAACATTTTATGTTAATACACAGGTGTGGTTTTTAGATGCTAACACCCTCTCTGACTATACTATACTTGAGTACTGTCAACGCAGTTTGTAAAGGACCATTTAACTCTTCTACTCCTTAACATACCCTTCCAAGAAATCAGTTGTGGTTCCAATGTATTTCCTTTCTGAAAACCATTTGAGAGCCTTTGACTTATCTGTTATGTTCAAATAAGCCAGTACTTTCCCACAGCTTCCCCATATTACAAATCCTAATGCAATACAATGATGAAATTCATAGTTTGTTTTCTAATATTTTTCTGCAAACTAGCTTTTTTCTGGAATTTCCATCCATTATTTCATCTAATTTTAGATTTTTGAGGGCTACGAGGAATTTGTTTTCTACACTGATAAAGCATGGTGAATTCAGAATACTAAACTTGATTGACAACCATGACCTACACTTACACATACCAATTGTCAAACCTTTTCCCTAAGCTTAGAGAAGAAACAAAAAAAAAAAACCAAAAAAAACAAACCATAGAGTTGAGGTAAAATTAAGTATTAAATGTTAACAGAAAGTCACTTTAACTAATTCTTACTCATTTTTCTTTAGCAGATAATTATGGCCTACCAAAACTGATACATGATGCAATAAGCAAACTACTTACAGAAACATAATGCATTACAGTGATCTTCATAGAGCAGATAATAACTATAGGTATGTTGAAATAATTATATTTTTGTATCTAATCACTCCTCATCTTATAAGAAAGTAGAACTAGATCCACAAGAGAATCTAAACGCCTTGCCACTTACTAGACTCCACAGCCCTCAGATAAGCAATCAAGCTCCCTTCTGCAGTGGAAACACTAAGTTACAGATGCTGTTCAAATGTGTAAAACTAAACATGAGTAACAAACAGCCAAACTAGCCAATAATAAACAAAAATAGAAAAAGTAAAGATTTAATCCCCCAGAATTTAACTCCACACTACAAAAACAAAACAAAACAAAAAAGCTCCTCTTCTCTTACTTATTCAACACTTGGCCCACAGGCAGGAGGGCTGGGTTCAAATCGTCAGTCTGTACTGATCATTTTCCCTGTCAGCCAGTCCCTGGGCTACATACCCTGCTTGTTCCCTGCCCCAAGGGAATATCACTCCTCAGGAATGAAACTTCCTGGAGTCTGGAAGTGCCTCATATCAAAACACCCAGTGGTCTGGTCATTAAGGCATTCCCCTGGGATATGACAGATGTGGATTTCAAGTTCTCCCAAACAGCAGAGGAACTTGAACTTCAACATACTGGCCAAGTGTTCAAACCACTTGTTAAGAGGCAACATCACATCACTTTTTTTTTCCCCTGGAAGAGAAGTATGCAAGATTGGCTTCATCTTTTCGTCTCCTTCTTTAAAGATCAGAGTCATTCCTTGTACAATTCATTCATGTGTTACTAATGTTATCTCTGCTCACTTTCTTATTCAATTAATACATACTTTGAGTTACCCTATTTTTTGCTTCCCAAACAGCTATTCATTAGTATGCAGCTGGACATCCTTGGGAGTATAAAACAAATGTTTATCAACAGATACAAATATTTTATCACTTTTTTTTTTTTTTTTTTAAGAGCTTATTTGAAAATATCCTGGCACATAAATAACTTATCTGGCTATATTTTTTTTCTTTTTTAGAATTCTGCTTCATACTTCAATGGGAACTACACTTAAAGCATTTCACCACATAGTTATGTCAGAAGCACAGAGAGGAGGATGCAAACATAAAACACTTATTTTGACAGAATTACTGTGTTGAATTCTTTGTGAAGAATTACTTCACAAAGTAATTATACTAGAGAAATGTTTTTGACAGAATATCCAATTTTAAATTGCAGAATAGGCCATGTTTCCACAAAAAGGTTTCTACCATTTTTTGTGGTAGAAGATGAGTTTATCACAGACGTACCAGCAAATCCTTTCAAATACACAAATGCCTCACTTTGTCTGTTAATAAAAAGAAAACAATATAACATAATTTATTTAATATATAAGAGAAGCTTTGATGTTTTCTGATGAATGAACAAAGCAATAATTATTTTGGTGTTCCAAATATCATATCAAGCCTTTCTACAACATTAGTTGTCACAGTTTTTTTTTTAATGGCCAGATGCTACAAAGCTTAAGAACTTTAAATTTAACTTATGAATACAAATCCTGATCCTTTTTTTTCTAAGAAGTATCAGAGTGTTTGAATTCTTCACCTTCAGATTTCTAAAAGTCTAATATTTTAACAGGAATAATAATTAGTCAAAAGTGTAAATCAGGAAAATCTGAAGAGCTGAAAGAGGCAGTTACAATTGTTATTATTTGACATTAAGCCCCAGTCTTTAACTATAGCCATCATAACAGAATTTACATCTACAAATGCTGTAAGACTTTTTTAAAGATTGCAACTTCAAACTGTAGCAAGATATTTTAATTAAAAAGCAGCAAATGAAGTGTTATAAAAATATAATTATTTACATGGAAAAAATACAGACACATATGAACTTCAAACTACATTAAGTTTTATGCATTAATAGCCTTTGGTAAGAATGCTAATTTCCACATTGCACTTTTACTGGTTCTACATCACATATTGCTGTGGAAATGAAAGATGGCTGGCACCCCTCAATGGCGCAAGTATAATCCTCACAAATTCCTAGGAAGGCTAACCCAGTTTATTGAAGAAATAATTCCATTTACATTTCAAAGTAAGTTTGGATCTTGTGAAAGGGAATTCAATAAAACTTAAGTAAAATGATCATCTCCACCATCACCCAATTCCTATAGAACAAAAATCACCACCCATAAGTATTCCATACATTGCAAGGAAACATAACGCACATTGGAAAGTGGCAACGTTTGAAAAAACTCATTTAAAGAGTGATCACATATTAGAAATAAAGTTAATTAAATTTAACATTCTGGTACACTGGTTCACAAAGTGCTGCAATATAAATATTTGATACCTTGTTAAGCCATGTACAACACTAATCATTAGTTAACACCTTAGCAGGTAAAATACAAAGGGGTTCTGGATCGCAGTACGTTGGAAAACAGTCAATACATGTTTAAAACACTGCTACGCTCTAGTGTTGGATATTAACATTTGTAACTACAGTTCTGAGATGATTATGATAAAACAAAAAAAAAGTAGTGTTTGTGTGAAAATTCAGATCACAGATTAAAAAGAAAAGATTACAGGCTTGGCTGCCTAATCAAAGACACATCAAAGGTATGCTATTCTTAGGAAACTCAGGAAAAACACCCCAATCCACCAAAAAGAAAGACAGGTTCCTTTAAGGCATTTGAAGCTGTGCACCAAAGCAGCAGACACTTAAAGAAAAACACTAGTCCCCTTTTAAAAGCTCGACTACCATGTCCAGTTATGCAGAACAGGAGTATTTTGTTCCAGTAAGTGAAGGATACAGTTAGTTTATGCCAAAATATTTCACTCACAGAGGCTTCAAGCTGACTTGTTTTCCCCCCTTTCACATTCCTGATTATTCGGTTATTTCAGAGGGCCGTCTCACCTACGAGACATCTAATTAAAGCTATTATTTTGGACGTTCTTAAAAAGAATATCAACAGTTTTCGGTAAGAGGCAATGCCAAGTAAGCTAAGTTTCTTGTGCAGTGCGACTTAGCAAACTCCAAGCCGCCGCCGCGCTTTGCTGCTCGCCTTGGCGATCTCCACAGAGCGCAGCCCCGGCAGCGGAGCACTATCACGACAGGGGCGACACGGGCGCAGGCTTCTCCCCAACAGCCGCGTTACCCGCGGCGGAACAGTAAACACCGTGGAAGTCGCTCATATTCAAGCCGCCGATCGCCCCTGGCCAGCGCCTCTCGGCGGGGGGGAGCCGGCCCCCTCGCCGCCCGCCCCCCGCGCTGCGGGAGCGGCGCGGGCACCTGCAGCCGCAGCGGCCGGGGCCGCCCGTCCGGGCCGCAGCGAGCGGCGCGGTGCCCGCCTCGCCCGCCCAGCCCGCCTCGGCCGCCGCCGCGGGCCGGGCCGCCGCCGCCCGCGCGCGCCAGAGCGGGGGCTGCGCTCACCGTCCTTCCCTCGCCGCCTCCGCCGCTGACGCGCTCCAGCCGGCAGTCACGGCCGCCGGCACCTCCCCGCTCCGCGCCCGCGGAGACGCACGCACAGGCGCAGCGCCGGCCCCGCGCAGCTGCGCAGCCGCCGCCAAGCGCGGCGCGGCCCCGGCCCCGCCCCCGCGCCCGCTCCCAGCGCCGGCCGCGCCGCGGCCCCGCCCCCTCCCAACGGACGCACGCACGCACGCGCGGGACCCGCCTCCCGCCGCCGCTGGGGGGGCGCGCGCCGCCCGCCTGAGGAACCGCGTTACGTCGCGTCGCGTCGCGTCGCGTCGCGGGGCGGGTGGGGGTCGCGCGCGCGCGCCTCCACGGGCTTCCGAACGGCTGCGCCCAACGGCTGCTCCCAACGGCTGCCGTCGTGGGCCCCCGGGCGGGCGGCGCAGAGCACGCCAGGCGTCCCCCGCGTCCCCCGAGCGGGACCTCAGCTGGAGCTGCGGCTCCCTGCGGGGCAGCTCCCTCCTCGCCGTGGCCTGCTCCTGCCTCCCCTCGGTCGCCAGCCGCCTCCGGGGCGGCGCTCGTCCTCTGTCGCGGAAGGGAAGGTGTTCATGCTGAGATTCGCCTCCGGCGGAGCAGGGAGAGGCTCCCATGCAGAGAACGCCCGGGCAACATACCTTCACCACTGCAGTTTAGTTTGACTTTGAACTAAAACCTGCATTGCCACCCCCATTTTCAAGCTAGTCTGCCTAGACTGTTGCCTGAAGCATTAAAAGAAATACTGAGATGACTTGACCTTGCCAAGATGGCCAGTTCCACATAACAAGGCCAGAAAAAAAGGATTTCCTAAAGCACTAAAAAGCCTTTAAGGAGATACCTCCTTTTTTTGCCCATCTCTTCTTCCTTCAGTTTAACCATTTATAACTTTTGTGTATAATCCAGATGATCCAGATACAAGCTTTTAACTTAAAATTTGACCCTATACTGTGTTTTGTTTGGATCTCTTTTAAACAGACATTCTCTCTCATTGTTTAAATCACAAAATCGGATCCCATGGTTTTCTTTCCTGGGTGTATAAAATGGCCAGTTGACCTGCCGTTAATGAACATCCTGCCCAGCTGCTTGTGGAGGAAACTTAAACCTTTCCATGCTGTGGCTCACGCTCCATTCGAGTTCTTCATTTTCAGAGCAGCAATGCTTTTTCACTCTACAGGATCAACTATTTCAATTCTAACCGTGTTCGATAGTAAGGGTCTTTGAATCAAGTGAGCAGGAGTAGAAAAAATGGAGCAGTACAAGAAATACGAATATGAGTGGATTGTAGGATTATTTACTTCACAAAGGAAAATGGAGGGAGAATATTGCAATGCTAACTTGCGGCTGAGCAGCTTCAAAAGTAGTTCTCTTAATCTTCATACGAAAATGGCTACATGAACCTTTTCTTACCCACTGTTTTGGGAAAGGACCTGAGAACCGAAAAAGACTTCCTCAAAATCTGATAATTGCCTGGAAATTACAATGGCTACCAAAAGTGTGCAGGTTTAGCTGTTCAGTCATGCCATCCTCATCCAAACTGATTGCGAGTTTACTGTCTTTTCTATACACAAGTTTGGTGTGAAAAGACTGGGAGAGCCGCAACTTCCCTCAGCTGTTTGGTGTGAACAGACTGGAAAAGCCGCAACTTCCCTCAGCTGACAGCACTTTTTTGTCCTTCTGACTGGTCTCAGTGCTTCTAGTGTGCATGATGCCTAAAGCCTGTTTTTAAACAAAGGAGTTTTCTTCAAAATGTTACACAATTTGTCATAGATCAGAGAAGAATTCACACTAGTTCTAGATTTTCTGTTTCTCTCCTTTGTTCTCTTCCTTATATTTGTAGCTAAGAAGTTTTAATCCTTTCCAAGGGTTGCCAAACCAGGTTAAGACTGATCTTGGGATCTCTCTTGAATATAGCTGCTTAAAGATCTGTTTGTTTCTTTGGTAACCAATCTCCTCCCTCTGGCTTTCACAAACCCTAATTTTAGCCTTTGCCCAGCTGGCAAATCCATTCATAAGATGCTTGAATGAGGCATGCTTGGCTAATTCCACCCAAGAGATTAAAATATTCTGTCAGACCAAGAAATTGTCAGACCTGGAAAGGTTTCACAATAAAGCACAAGATCGGCAGCATTATTTGTAAAGAACCAGATAACCTTTTCCTTTAAATCTTTGTAACAGCAGTTTAAATGAACAGATCTAAATGCTAGTTCAGTGGGTACTGTTTATTGGTATGCTGAAGAACACAAAAATTGCTGTGAGGAAATCAACGTTTCAGCTTGAATTTAACAGAACATTCAAATTAAAAACAAAAGATACAAGGAAAGAAGACAAATGGGAGGATGAGGCAGGAAACTGAAAGATGATTGGGAGAATCTTTGTTTATTTTGTCTTAACTGACTGACCTTTGATACGACGATGTACTAAGACAATTCTTAACGGAAATCAGAAAATTGCTTACCAAAGCACTGCCTCTGCTGTTCTATCCCTTCTTCTTCAAAGTTTTTAATGATTATCTTCAGTTGGAAAGGAACTGAAAAGAAATACACAGTTGAGGCCTTTTATAAGTTTGAAGCCTGAACATTTTGATTTTAGAGATGCATTTCCTAATGGCTTTGCTATCATTCATTATGGGAGCATTAAAGCATGCCTGGATCTACAGAACCAATATATTTAGGCAACTTGGTTTACTATTAATGCAGAGCCTTCTTTTTAAGGTTGATACATTCATTCCACAAACAAATGTGCTTTTGCAAAGAAAATGTTTATATTAGATGAATGGACTTTTATGTAAATTAGGATCACTGGTTCCCAGCAAGGTGCTGATATAACCATTGATCATTCTACATTTGCTCATTGTAATCAATTACAAAAAAATTCTGAGAGTGGAGCTGTGTCATGAGGCTAACATAGGACCAACTGTTTTCTTTGAAATCATCGCCCTCTGGAGGGGGAATGAAAAATCACAGAGGCATTAGGTAGAAATTCCATTTTATATCACTGTGTAGCTGAATTTATTTTTTACAGTCCAGGAGTGGTTCTACAGACTGATACAAAAAGGAATGTTAAGTCGGAAAAGCCTCAGTGCCAACAGTGCTTATGCCAGTAAAGGCTGGAGGAGAACTAATCCCCATCTTTCTGTTCCATTACTCTCCTCCCCTTTATCTCTAAACTCCTTATCTCTAAACTCACTGAATGTGCATTCTACAGCAGATGTACTTTCTCTTTCAACTTTATCTTGGATCCCTTCCAAACTGCTATCATCTCTCTAATTTGCCAAAATATTTGTATGCAATTGCTAAAGAATTCTTGCCTACCTGATGTCAGGGTCTGTATTCCATCCTCTTTCTTGAACTTTCTGCTGTTTTTTCATTATTTTGATTACCCTTTCTCTTTTGATCTTTTATTCTTGCAAGGTTTCTAGAAATTGTCT
Organism: Rhea pennata; assembly: GCF_028389875.1. Taxonomy (NCBI): domain Eukaryota; kingdom Metazoa; phylum Chordata; class Aves; order Rheiformes; family Rheidae; genus Rhea; species Rhea pennata. The sequence continues at coordinate 11,612,596 of NC_084667.1, read as the reverse complement.
TCTGTCTCTGTAATGTCATAACTGGCATCTGTTTAAATAGGCTCTTCTCCTCCTGTCTCTAAGGATTCACATGGATTTTTCCTTTCCCATTTCAATGTCTCCTTTAACTGAATATGAATGAAACCAAGCTCCCTCTTTCTCAGACTTCTCTACCTGTCTCCTCCGTGGAAAGAAAGGGGAAATGAAAAAAATCCCACAGTGGCCTGTCCAGTTTGATTTACAGCAATCTGATCTCTCATGTCCACAAATTTAGTGACCAGTTTAACCCTGAGCATGTTAGCAGGACACATCAACTACTGCGCATGCAGGGCCAGCTCTGTCCAATATTTAGTGTTTCAAAGAAAAGTGAAAAATTGCTAAAAGTGCAGAAGTTAAGTTATATATTAAGTAAGAAAAAAAAAATCCCTCCATAGTCCAGCAGCAGAAATCCTGAACCTTGAAATCAATAGAGCAATCCAGTTTCATTTCAGCCTTCGTTGAACTAGCACAGCAAATACCAAGGACTCAAAGATGGTCATGTTTTCCTCCTTTATAACATGTAGAGCTGTCTTTTACATTCTGTCCAGTAAACACTTTTCACATTTATTTTCATCTGGATGGCTGAAGCATCTTCTCTGGCTTCTGGTATTCTCTGCCTCACTTCAGTCTTTCAAATCCCAAATTGCACAACTCCAAGTAAGGTCACAGTATTTACAAATAGGGTCATAAACGCAACAGAAAGTTCATTTGCAGAAAAAGGTTAGTCTTCAGAAGAGAGGCCTCAAATCAGGAAGAATTATTGAGCTCTCAATGAGGGGCCCAGAAATAGGGATCTTTCCCAGAAAATGGGTGCCCAAAAATGGAGCTGGAGGTGGGAATGTTGATGGCACAGTACAAGGAACTGTGTTTAGTCCAGAAAAATTATGGGTAATAAAAATAATCTTTCTTGCCTGGCAGTTTTATCTTACTGCCTGCCAGATTTTGAATGTTTCCACTATTTGCCCTTTCCCTCTTACGTTATACTCAAATTAGTGATTACCTCAGTCTATTGCTTCTTGTTCTTCCTTGCATAGTTTCTCATTATCTGTGCACATTATTCCTTTTATTTTGCAGCATCTCTGTCTTTTTGATACTGTTTCAGTGTGCCTGCCTCTGCGCAACTCTCCATTTGTAGTTTGATCTTAAACAAATTTGTAAGGCCTTAATGCAGGTATTCCTAGAAAGTCTCTCTAGAAATCAACCTCCTGCTTTGCTATTTGTAGCAATTATTAATTTGTATCTCTAGCTTTATCTCTTCTTTAACTTCCCATTTTGAGACTGGATGTGTCTTTAGCCTAAAGTTGAGACAGCCTTTTACTTGGATTTTAGACCTGTCAACTTGCAAGTACTTTTTACTGGGTTTACTTGGCAGTCTGCTTACTTTGCTTTAATCTGTGAATATAGGGCAAAACCCCCCACTTCTAGCTGTGCTCTTTCTACTCTGTGAAGCTTCTTTATTATTGGCATATATGTATGTAAATGTATTTGTAAATGAGTACAAACCTATGAGATAACTCACAGATCTGTGACGAAGTAGGAGAACCAACAACAGAAGGAATTTCAAGAGTTGGTACCATGTAAGTAAAATACTTATGTGGTAAATCCTAATGAAATTAGACATTTGTGGGTTTTCAGTTCTCTTCATGTATGATAATCTTTCCTGAAAAGCAGCTTAGTAGTGGTAATTATGTTAATGATGATACCTCCTATCTGATGATGTTGCCTTGTAAAGCTTAAGCTTTACATATTTATCAGTCAAAAGTAAGGCACTAAAGTATATTGTTTGCATATTTTATTTAAAAAATGCAATAAATGTTATCGTTGAAAGCAAATTATATGTAAAGTAAGACATCCATAAGACACAGTAAGCTACAGGAAGATGTGTAAACAACACCATAATTCTCTTCGTCTCCTTTTTCTAAATATTCACTGAAATAATCTTGCATACTGATTTTTTAATCACTTTTGTTTGATGTAGGTTTTCAGCCAGTGCATCTCTGTTATATCACAAAAAGATTTATTGCTATTCTGTACTGTACCTCTACCTAAATTTTTCTTGTTTGTTCTTGTGTAATGGCTCTTTCAGTGTTACCAGGGTGGTACTACCATGTCTACTTTCTGCTTTGAACATCAAGAAACACATTTCCAAATAAATTTCTCTCTGTTGTATGACTTGCTTTTTCTGAGATATTTCCAATCTTTTTCTTTCTATTTAAAACTGAAAACATTTTCATATATTACTTAGATCTCTGAATATAAGATTTCTATCACTTTCAAAATGATTTTTCTTGAAATTATCATTTGATTTTTTTCCCCCAGTTTTGGAGCTTGCTTTCAGTAGACTATAAACAACATCTGGGGCAGTTAACTGCCAGCCATCACATGTCTGTTGTTCTCCAGCATTTCAGACAATGCTTTAAAATCTATCTTATTTGAATTCTAAACATCTGCATAGCCATGTAAGTTAAACTGGAAATGTTCTGAAACTAAAATTAAAGGAGGCCAACATTTTTTTTTCTCCAGGAAACATGCTAGTGGGAAATAACGTGTTGTGCATTTGACTCCAAGAATGTTAGACAGTACCTTCTGAGGTATACCATGAAATCCATTAATACGAACAGTAATGTTACTGAACTGGACGTGATGAGTTAGTCTAATTTAAAATTATTTTGGTTTGTAAGCATCATAATATTATAGCATTTCCCCCTAATCCTCACACGTGTGTTTAATTGCTCATCAGTTTAGCAGTGCTTGCTGAGAACTAGTGATCTGAAACTAAAATGTTTTGCACCTGTTGGGGTCTGAGTTTCTTTATTTTCAGTCCTCTCAACTGCCTGATGTGCTAGAATTTAGATACTCAGTCTTAACCAAGAATCTTTAACTTTTGACATGAATATGTGTGTATGGGTGGCTGTTGCACTTGTGCACAGACAGAAGAAAATCCTTCATCATGTGCATAAATCTGGAGTATCATGGCACAGGTGAAATTCAAGTACATCATCCAGTCCCCTCCTAGATGCCAATGCTGATCTCAGCATAATGTCTTCCATATGTTATTAAACCTTGCACTCCTATGTCTATAAGATGCTAACAGATTTCCATTACCACCTGCTGGACAACGAAGGTATACTTCAGATAGATACTTGATTTGTTTACCAAAATACACTTGTCAGAGGTACTGGCAAAGCTAATACACTAATTACCTTTCTCAAGAGAACAGTATCAGCTACACAATCACCTTTAAGGAAGAAAGAAATTGTTTTGATACTAACATATGAATTATTTCCATATAGCTTTGTGGAACTATACAGATGATCTTCATTATCCTTGAATGAATCTATGAGCTGCAGTGCAAATTCTATACAGTTCTCATAAATCTGCATCTTGACAGAAAATTGCAAGGAGAATTAAAGTCATTCATATTGAAACCTCTTTTGGAATACATTGCTTGAATTCCACTCTGTTTGGCATTATTTCCAAAAAGGTGCAGTTGACATTACATTTCCAACAAATATGTTACATTTGATAGAGTTATTGCTTGCATGATCTTCAATGACTGATTCATGTCAATCTCCCAGCGGCTGTTTTTCTTGCAGAGGAGCTAATAGTTTATATTGGCTCATTGAGTCAACACTGCATACCAGCCTACTGAATCAGCCTAATATAAGATTGTTTTTGTATGTAACTCAGCAAGCATCCGTGCTGAGTTATTTTTCTTTGCTCCAGGCACAACAATTAGGGTATTTTTAACTGCTTTTGCAATGCGTTCAATTCAGCCTTCTTCCCAACAATGTAGTCTGGGAAATGCAATACTTTCAGGTTGCTTATCCTTTACAATATTGACTGAGAGCATTTTAGGTTGTATTCCAGTGAGTTGAGGCTGAACAGTAGTTCCTCTTACAGTGCAACAGTCCTTTGTCACACCATATCTCTTCAAGATCTGTCAATGCTGCCACAGGTTAGGGTACTATACGTGTAAGAGTGACTATTTTTGGCAGCACAATACCGTGTTCTGAGCTGACTCTGGTTTCCACAGATAAAGGACTCTATCTACCTATTCAGTCAGTGGAGAGAAACACAATGCTTAAAAATCACAATTATTCTGTGTCACATTGCTGTCATGAGCTTTAGTGGACATCTTTGTTCCATTTATCACAGCATAAAATACAAGAATTGGAAGGAGTTTGTCAGTTCTTCCATCCTGGCTGGTCAGTCTGTTTTTTGTTATGACAAATATATGTAATTGGAGCAAATACATTTACTTAAATACAATACAGCTCTGAGAATTGAAGAGGCAGCAACTCTTTTACTTTGTTTCTCATCTGAAAGTCACTCTTCTCAAGATGTGCTTGAAAGTCTGATCCCTTTGTTTTGAATGATTTTAACTTTTTCTTTACAACTAGGTTGTGGTGGACTTATGTATTGACAGGTTATCTAGATGCAAAGTAAATTTATCATCACAGGTAATGTGTAATGCTCCTCCAGACATGATTTTTTTTTATAAAAGGGGTTAAATCTTTAATTTATTGTATTCTAGGTTGCCTAATAGATGAAGCATATCTTAGTATGAAATCGTAGTTATTACACCTGGGTCAGAGAAAAAATTGTAACTTGATTAGTGCAAATAGCTTTTGAGTGCAGTATACTGTGTTTAAAAATATCCACAATACGTATTATGAATTTTACAGAGTTCTACAATCTTAATTTTGTCCTCTACGATTTTAGTATGTAAATGATAATGTCACTGATGGTAAGCATGTGCGGCCAGACCCTCTACTGACAGTGGTGAAGGCATTGTTATTAATCCTTGGTCTTGCAATATTTTACATTTGTTCATGTAGTGGACAAAAACATTTCATAAATCCAATCATTCAAAAACATACCGACCCTCCATTTCTTCTGGAACTACTTGAAAGTTTCTTCCTTGTCAATAATTGTCAGTTTGCTCTTTTGATAAACAGAATGCAGAAAGTTTTTTCACAATGCAAAATACATCGGATTTTCCAGTTACATTGAATGGTTATATCCAATTATGTTGAATTTCACTCTCAGTCATGATTTTGTTGATATCTAGAATTGGAATTTACATTTGTTTTTTATGGCATCCTAGATTGGAATCTGATTACGCATGGGCTGCCCTCAGAAGAATAGCCTGTTAATTTATATTCTCAAGGAAAATTAGATTGGCATTTGACTCTTAGGAAGTTATGAATTATATATGTCCTCTGTGCTCATTTGGAAAAAAGCCCACTGTGTCTTCCATCTCTTTTGCTTAGCTATGTTTATGCAGAACTTAAGGTTTGAAGCGTAAGTAAAATATTGCACATATTGTAAGCTACACAGAAATTTTGAAGCATCAGGTAGCAAGAGCAGTAGTAGATAACATATAAACAGACCACATATCAGGGAATTCAGTTCTTGTTTTGGCAACCATCTGTTGTTTCATCAATCTGTAACTGTTGTAGAGCCTCAGCTGCTTTTCTGCAGTAGGCAGAGAGATGAAAGGTAGCTGTATCAGATTGCAGAATTGTAGAAAAAATTCTTGCACTAACAGCTGCAAACTTTGTATAGTGTCAGAAAGGTCTGAAATGCCAGACAATCACAGGGATTTTTTTTTACAGAAAACAGTAAAAAAAAAAAAAAAAAAAAAAAAAAAAAAAAAAAAGCAAATGTCTCCTACATCCTAAACTGAATGAAGAAATTATAATTATAGTATGAACAATCCATACATTAGATTGCTATTATATATAGCATAAGGTAAGCTGATTTACTCTCGGTGGGATACCTCCCATCAGCTCTCGAGTACTGCTGGAAGTAATATTCAGTTGGCAGCATCCTTTCTCCCATACAGTGCTATACAGTACCCAGGTAAATGCAATGTAGATGTGTTGACCATTGCAGGTCTTTGCTTTTACTTTTATAGCGAATACAATTGCGTAAGATATCTGGCTTCCTTAATACAGTTAATAGTGCAGAAAGTATATTGTGTCAAAAACGCTACTTAGTATTCTGTGGTAAAGCAATGTTTATAGGTCCAACTGTCCCCATTTTACAGAAGAAGCTGAGGCACAGAAATAAGGGAATTGCCCATATTAATCTGGAAATTTGCTGGCAGAAAAAAGGCCTAGTTTAGTATGGGTTTGTGTCCACTGCATGGCATTGCCCTCTATCATTCGTCTCACTGCAGTGTTCTGTAAGTCACTTGTACTTTCATATATGGTGAGGAAAGTTTCTTGTATGAGCTACACTCAGGTATTAATGTTAGTTCAAGCATCTAATTCTTTGCTTTCTACTGCAAACTACAGGTCTTCTTCCTGAAAAATAGGCTAAGTCACTGCAAATTGTAGATTCCATTCTCAAGAATCAAATGAATTTATTTGATGTTGTTAGTTGTGAATTAACCATCAGATGAATACAGTGTTTGTGTTTCAATAACAACTAGTTTCACAATAGTAAAAGGTTATGAACAGAACTGAAGTCTGCAGGGTGATTTTCTCTTCTGTATGTACATCTTTTCCCTGTTCCAACTGCATCTGATATCCAAGATGCTTGACTTTTCTTTTTTTCTTTTGTTCCTTCTCACTAACCACCTGGAATATTACTTGCAGCACACTACACCTGACTTACTGCCACTCTTTAGATTTCCTGAAAAGGAACATGATGAAAATGAGGAAAACAGCACAGGAAAGCAGAGATTCAAAGAGAAAGAGAAGCATAGGGAATTAAAACAAATAATAGGACAGAAAAGATAAGCAAATGCAACCACAAAGGAAGAAACAAAGGCCAGAGGTGATTGATTTTCAGCTTTCTTTACTATATCTAGTTCTGGATGAACAGATGCTGCCTTTGCCTTAGTGTGGCAAGTTCAGGAATTGGTAATATATTGCAGATTGGGAGAGAACAGGAAAAGAGGGAAGAGAATTGCACAGAGGAGGAATACGTATTTGGAGGAAAGAAAAGCAAAAAAAGGAGGAAGAAGCACAGAATGGGGTTGAAGGGATGTGGAAGTTGAGAGAAAGAATAATCTAGAGCTAGAGAGAAGGAACAGGAAAACTGATGAGAGGGAAAGCTGAAAAACTGTAGACTGCTGAGGAAAGAAACAGGTACAGGGGAAGAAGTAAAGGTGATAACAGAAAGAAAAGGGGAAAAAAGATGGGAAATACAGTCAGCTACTTCTTTCCTGTAAAAATATTCTGCAAAAGCATTACTTCAAAATAAATATCTAACAATAATTGTTTATATAGAATAGAAAATTGAGACAACATTAGCTAGAGGAGAAATGACTGAAATAAATAGTTGTGCCCCCAAGTCCCTTTCCCTCAATCCAACAAATCCAAATGCGAAGTTCATCAACACAGTCTTTTTCCTTCCCCTGAACAGTCTTATAGTTGTATAGTAGGAAAATACATGAAGCCGTTCAGTTCTAATTGCTTCACTACTTCTGTTATTACAGTTTATACAATAAAATTACTAGAAACACCAAATTGCAGCACTGAGTCCCAGAGGATTATTAATCAGGGATTTTAGCAGTATATGTATACCATCATCTTTTAAAATGCAAGAAATAAGTTTGAAATTAAACCATAACTAATACTATGCACTTTGTTACTGCTGATTAAATCTAAATATTTAGTTGTCATTTGTCTCTGTGTAATGCGGAGAGCTGAAATATGTTTTTGGACATGTGCTAGTTTATATCTCTTCATAGCCCCTTGCTCTCTGCCTATCCCACCATTCCTTAATGAATGACTGTTAAGAAAGAAAGAGGGAATAAAAAAGAATATAACAATGAGATATTAGAAATGATTCATGTACCAAAGTATAGGCACAGAGAGATGCAACAGGATTTTCAGGCAGATAGACAGGTACCTATTAGTCGATGGAGAGATGTGTGCACACAGAAAAAAAAGTTAGAAAAGCAGATAAATGAGGTTATGTAGTAAAACAAGAGTCTTTCTTCCAGGCTATGTAGATCACTAAGATTGTCAACTGGCAAGTAGGAAAATAAATTGCATGAAGCCCACAGGCCAAGTATGAAGAGAAGGACACAATAACATCATGTTCACAAAAAATGAAGTTGATTGGACAGGAGCTAATTCAGACTTTTGTGACTTGGCACAAAGAAGTACATGGAGGAAGATTGTAAAAGCTTTTGTTCAAGAGACCAATTCACCTGCATGCAGAATGATCACAAGTTTAGACACAAAGTAGGGGTTATCAATAAGCTAAGCACCTCTAGTTTTTGGCATTTCGTGGCAAGCATAGATAACAATGCTTATGCATTGTTAAACAGAACGTAGGGAACTATGAACAATAATGCAGACTGTCAGGTGCCTTGTCTTTTCCAGCTGGATATTCTGTAGAGGTTTGTGCAGAAATACAGAATGTTTAAAAAAAAAAAAAAAAAAAAGCTAACATTGTGGAGAACGCTTCAAAAGGTTACATCTGCATCTTACTTGGAACATGGATTTGGATCTCATGCTGAGGACAGTGCAGACACTGTCTGGATGTAAACATATGCTCAGACATGGGCTTTTGGGAAACCATGAAGCACACTGGAAGAGGAGGTATGGGCCAGCAATATTTGTCTGCAGGGTCCTAGGCATGCAGTTTTCTGGCCTTTCCTACCAGACTGTATTTCATCTGCTTATGCAATGATGTTGCATGACTGATACCAACCATGTAAGTCAGACATCAAGGTCTTCTAGAATAAACCTGACACTGAACCCTGTAAGGTGGGATATGATCAGAGTAGAGGTTGAGCACAGGCTACCTTCTAATAGCATGGCTGTACAAGTGCTGATCTATTGGCAATAAGGATACAGGAATATTTGTTCTGAAGATCTCACAGCTCAAAGTTTCAGCTTCTCTCATCTACCATTGCAATAGGGAATAACAATGGGGAAATGAGTAAGCGTGCAGAAAACTTCTGTCATACCTGAAGTCTGCAATTTTTTTTCGCTTTTTTGCTTCGTTGCGCTTGTCCTAAAAATAAAAAAGAGTTCAGGAAGAAAACATGTCGTCGCTGGCCACGAAAATCAGACCCAAACTTATCCTAATAATATCATTACAGATTAGAATCAGTATTATATAGATCCTATTTTAAACTCTGCCTGCTTGCAGTAGAAACGTGCCTTGCTAAGTGTGCATAGCAGTTGTGGCTTTGAAGTGCAGGCACACTAATGTGTAGAGATATTTGAATGCTATAAACTGAGCTTTTGTAACACTCATCTGAACTCATCACTTCCTGTCTAGATGTAGCTTGAAAAAACAATTATATTAAAGTCTTGTTCTCAGCTCAGTTCTCAGGAGAGCACTGAGTACTTACCTCAAAAAATTCATGCCCTTTTGCTTAATTGCCTAACTTTATGTGTTTGGGTGTGGGTGAGGGAGGATGCAAAGGAGGGAGATGCAGGGGGAATGGTCTTTCAAAATCACATGAATGGCTGAGAAACCAAAACCTCAATGCCCAGAAAGTCCAGTGCATGCAGAGTTCTGTTCCTCAAAAATGCAGCGTATTTAATCTTCAAAACACAGCAGCAGATATCAGCTCTATCAGAATAATTTCCCAACCATACCTACCTGGCTTTCCTCTTTGCTTTGCTTTTGCTTTTCTTTGTATCTGGATGACCTTTATTCTTCTGTTCCATGGTGGTTCCTTGCCTGGTTGCTTTCAGGGAGCTGTGAAAGGCTACCTCTTTCCTTCCACTCTCTTGATTGGGATCCACTATACCTGAGAGGGGAACTTGCTTGGAGGAGGGTTTTTTACTAACTTTTTCTTCCTCTGTTTTTGGGCTAGGGACATCTTGTGCGTTGTCCCTCTTGAAGGAAAAAGGAAAGGTTAACAGACGCAGTAGCAGTGGACATGAAAAAAAAAAAAACCACTCTGCTGTAAGCTGATGAAACTTTGAGATCAGAAAATAATTTCCTATATATTATTCCCCTATATGCTGAATATTCTGCTATAAAATGTTGTCAGACAGACAATCCATAGGAAATATAAGATATATATCTAGAATAGAGACTACTGGTAGTCTCAAATTGTTAATGATTATTGGCCTACAGCTATGCAGTCCATCAGGGGATAACAGATCCCAGAGCTCAACCTCTGAGATCTGTTTGTAGCTTCACCTCCAAGTTCTGTTTCTGATTCATGCTGAAAATCTCTTTTCCAGGTTATTCCTCCCTTTTGCTCATATCTGGAAGCTGAGATGAGATCTTTGCTCTGCTTCTTGTCCAGATTGAGGTTCCCTACTAAAATCCTTTTAAACTTCCTGCTTTCAAGTAGCTGAGGCAGGGATATCTGTACATCTCTCAAGTGCAGTCAGCTCTCTATCTAAACAAGAAGAGAGCAGAGATGTAATAGTGCAAAGGAAAATCCAAATTTAAAAATGTTAATAGGAAAGAAAACTCAATAGTGAGTGACAGCCAACTCTTCAAGGCACTGAAAAACTGATGTGACTGGAAAAATCAATCATGTAAGGTTAACACTACATCTCCATTCTGCAAAGCAAAACAGCTTCTTGGTCTGGATCATGATTTGTAGTATATTAAAGCAGTGGTAACATCTGCTGTATGCACAGGAGCTGACATTCGTGTCAGGTCAGCTTGTGTCCAGAAGGCTGTGAAAGGATCTGAGCTTTGATATCAGATAAGAAAAAAAGCAGAACACACAAAAGACAGACGGCTATGAAGGAATAGTTGAAGCAAGAAGAGTATCAAGTAAGATATTTTATAAGTCCTAAACTTTCTCTTAACTGTGCATTCTTGAGTTACTCAGTGTGGTTGTGGGATGCGGCTCTGCAGATTTTTCAGCCAAACTGGAGTCCTGTATTTTCTGCAAATCTAAGCTGAATGTGCTACTTTTTCTCTTCAAACATCCCTTTACTTATTCACTGATTTTTCTTGAATGAATCATCTCCCACAGTTCTCTCCTCTCTCCAAAATAATAATTTTTCTGCTTTCCTTGTCACTTTTCTGCAGTAAGCAAGCAAAGTCTCTCTCTGCTACGCATGGCCAGAGAAGAGAGGGAGCTCCTGAGTGCAATGAAAAGGTAGTCACATGTGCAGCAGTCAGCACTGACCATTTGATTGTGCATTTTTCTCCTCCCTGTGGATGTCCCTCTGTCTGGCTGAAAAATGTGTTGGCTTGAGCAAGAAATAAAGCACAGTCAGGAGATATCTGTGCTGCCAAAGTGTTGTTTATGTGGGAAAGAACTTTAGATAATATGTTCAGCAGCATCATTAACCATCTGAGTTCCTTCCTAAGTGCATCTCTAAGGTAATTGTTCCCATCTGTGCTTTAGTGGAATTTCTGTGTGAGAGTTTTCTCTTCAGGACCTTCTGAAGCATTTCTGCTGTCTCTGTCTCTGCTCCTTGTTTCCTCTTAGCTACCCTGAGCAGCTGCCTTCTGCCTGTGTGACTGTCTGCTGTATTTCCTTCATTGTATTCCTTTACCCTCTCTGTCCTTTGAGTGGATCAAATCTTTTTGTCCTCCTTGCTTATTAGGTCTGAGGCCCTACATAGGACTCAGCTGTGCCATGTCTTTCCCTAGCTGCCTTTTCTCAGTGGGTTGTGGAATTCAGCAAAAAAGAGCCATTCAAGAACAGAAGTCTGCTATCCTATATGAGAAAAACTAAACACTGAACAATAAGAAACAAGCCATTTCTTCATTTTAAAAATTCATCAAGGCTACCATGCTACTGTCACTCTCACTCCCATTAAATTCTCTAGGGAGTTTACAACAGGCCAGCTATTTTGATAAACAGATCTGTAACTTCTTCAAAGAACACAAAAACTTTAACTTCAGACAATAGTAAGAAGTGCTGACACAAGCAGGGGATACTTTCTGATTTTTCAGCTTTGTCAAAGACTCACATTTTCCAATAGGTTGTTTGAGCTGTGAGCTTTCTCTTGACTTGTGCCAAAATTCTCATATAATACATTGACTTCTGTATTGCTAGTATTTTCTGGGGATTTCAGGAGAGAGATGAGCTGCAACCATTGATGGAATAGGTGGTATTGCTGGTCTGGTGGGGCACAGAGCTCCAGATAGTAGGAACGGCCATTTATTAACTTTAACTTGAGGTGATGCTTGTCTGTGCTGTGGACAGAGAGCTTTACAAACTTCAAGGGGAAGAACCTACAAAAAAAATATATATATAAGTGGAGATTCCTCTCAAAGAAGATATTGTGTCTGTCAGATCTAATGACAAAGTAAGACTAAAGGTGGAATAGGAAGAGTTGCTGAGTGGGTTTGGACACTTTTGTAAGTGCCTCTATCTGATTATGGAAGAAATATTGAGCAGCAGTTCATAGAACTGATGCAGAGGAGATTAGCTTCTTTACAATGTCTTTATTCCACTGTGTTGTTCCCTGATGATCTTCCATATCCAATCCTACTACAAGTTTTCAACTTCTGATATATTTAGAAAATTACTTGTTATACATTCCCAGTCATCATCTGTCTGTATGTACATGGATAGCTTTAGTCTGAAATGGTGACCAGAGCATGGCCAAAAACTGTATACCTATTGTGAAGTCTATTAATGAACCGACCCATAGAGGAAAGAAAACATTGTATGCAAAGGGGTGGTACATTTATATTTCTTATTTGTTCTTCAAGGAATTACTTGCCTCTTCCCAGTGCTAACTCACCTGGTGAGTGCTAACTGTTCCGTGTCGGATGGCTGCTCTGAGAATTTCCAGAAATCTGTCGTACTTTCTGGTGGGGATACAGGCACCTCATGTGCTAGTAGCATCACACTGGGTGTTGATGAGCTGGGGCTGGCAGTGCAGATGCCTATGGTCACGCAGTTGGGTCGGTTATGGAGATAAATTGGTTCCCCTCTTCGATTAATCTGAAGAAGAAATCCCCCATGAACTCTGTCATTTGCCATTGCATCTCACACTGAGAATATACTACCAACACATTTCATGATGTTTTGGCCTGGGATTCACACAGCTTATATAATGGGGTGGTGAGGAGAGAGGAAAATATGTGAATGAAAAGAGAAGAGAAGCTGAGTAAGGATAAAAGAGGACTCGAAATCTCTTGTTCTTGTGTAGTCCCCATCACTGCGTACCTGACTGCTGTGGTAGGAAAGCCCTTGGGTACCATTATCTTGAATTTCTCTTATTGCAAACGTGATGGAGGCAGCGCTCCATTCTGATGGTGCGTTGTCAATATTAGTGATAGTAACAAGACCTGGTTATGAAGGACAGGTGCTGGACGAGCACAGAACGGAGAAAGGTCCCAGACGATTTATGTATAAGATGAAGTTACAGATACAGAGAGATGAGAAAATACAAAGAGATGAGAACAAACTGAAAAGTGTTATGGAACCATACTTACGGAAGATGGAACGACCTACCATCGTCACAGTTTATTTTTGATAGGCATCAGAGGAAGTGTGCCCGAAGAAGGATTCTAAGGGAGCACAGTGCATTATATTTGTGGATATCTAGTGAAAACTCCTCCCAAATTTGGGAGACAGTATTGAAAAAAGCTCAAAGGCTATTTCTTTCATTTTAATGTAAACAAGTGGGTGACTGGGCTGTTTTCTGGGGCTGATTGGGTGGGGCAACTGCCTCCTTGAAAGGAAGTGAGGTCTGATAAATAAACTAGGGGATAAAAATCATTAAGTACCTTGAAAACAGACAAGTTGCTAATTGTCATTCTGCATGGGTATCAACAGTGCAAGATCAAATTTATCAAGGCAAGAGCAAAGGATACTGCAATTATCACAGAGTGAGGTAATGAAAACATATGAAAGCCATTTTTTCACACACATCCTGTAAATAAAAAAACATTGGTTTTAGATGCATTGTGAATGTAAGATTGCAGGAATTTAGACTGTTGCCAGGGTCATGCAGGTTTGGTGACCAGCACTTGGTTCATAGAGTAAGTGACAGGCAGGGATATTAAAGGATATTAAAAGGAGGGAGCAGGGAGAGGTTGTCTGGGGAAAGCTGACGGCCATTTAGGGTAGGTTGAGCTTAAACTAAAGGCTAAACAACCTTAATGAGATAGAGAACCAGAAATTTGCTAGAAGAGTCCTAGCTGCTGGTACAGAAAGGAGCAGGGACTGACAAAGCTCAGGTATTACTCTTTGCTATGCCTCTCCTGTGCACAGCATTGCTGTTGCTGGATTTATGGGATCATTCTTTGTAAAGTGAGAGCAGAATGAGTCTGTAAGAGAAGGGAAACTAATTATATTTGTATATGAATGTGTGTGTATTAAAGAATGGAGAATAAGAGTTGTGGGAATAAATGAAGACACCTGTCAAGCTGAAGGAGGAAAAAAAAAAAAAAAAAAAAGACAATCTATTCAAGCAGTTTCATCTTGTGCATGCCAAATAATTTAATTTGAATGACTTTTTACCTGGACAAACTTGCTTTCCAACATGGGAGCAGAGGTGAAAGGGGCATATTCTCCTTGGCTAAGGACTCTCTGAAGATCACCCATAGTGGATGTTTGGCTTGTATTGATTTTCTTAAAGTCATACTTGCTACTCATTTTTCCTGTCCACAAAGCAAGAAGAAATTTATAAATTACACAGAGAAAAAGACGTATGTTGGGAAAACTGAAGATTATGAAAAGAAACAAATATAATCCTTCCTGCTTGCTTTTATTGTATTGTTAAGCAACAGAGCCTCCCCCAACACATGTTTAAGAATAAGCAATCTCATGTACAAAAAGCGGCTTGATAAGGCTTCTCAGTTCTTCACTCCTCTTTTAGCAAGTGGTTTCTAAGCAAAGGGTCCAAGTGTCTTTCTGATGATAAGTTCAGGCCATTAGATTAGGTATGAAGCTTAAATGAACACATGCTTTAAAGGTGGAGGTACTGCCTGAGGAGCTGATGAGATTTAGATTCGTTCCTCAGACAAAACCAACGTAAAACATGATTGTCACATTAACTTTTTCCTGCTGCTGCTCTGTATTGCTTACCAATATGCTCTTTGGCATAATTCTTCCCTCTTCTTATCAAGAAATCTCAGTTGGGATAATTCTAAGAATAAACTAATATAGTTAGTGTATGAAATTTATACAAAAGTAGTGAAATAGTAAAAAAGTGAAATAAAGATAGTCTGCATATGCTATTCCATATTTCTGTATATCTTCCTTGTTTATAAATAGTCTTGTTTTTTTGCCACTATTAAGATAATAGCATTTTAGTAGCTGCATTTTGATATGAGTACAGTAACGTACTTTGCAAATAATTATGGATACCCTTGGGCTGTACTCAGTGCTGCTTGGGATGACAGCAAGGTGACTTCTATCTTTGTGCCTCTTGGATCACAAAGTTTTTGTCAGGAGTCAAGAAGAGGGCAGGACTTTGAGGCTGCTGTGGAGTAGAAACTCTCCAGCAGCTGACCAAGCTGACTAGCACAAAAGCTGGAGAATGGGTAACATACTATTGATTGACCTATTTGGGGGGGGGGGGAAGGGGAAAAAAAAAAAAAAAAGAAAAAACCCAAGGCTACTCATAAATTACATTTTATAAATCTTTGTTAAACAGCTAACCGCTATGGTGCCAAGTAGATACAAGAGTTAAATGATTTATTTAAGACTGCTCTGTAGGTGGCAGAATGCCAAAAGAAAAAAGAGACAGAGAGAATATTGTGCCTCTGGATTAATTAAAGAAGTAGATGTAGTAGATTTCTTCTTCCAGTTCATACCTTGTTTCACATTGGTAAATCCATATCTTGTACAGAGGAGTACATCTAGGAGAACAGAGGACAGGAGCACAGTAGCCCAGTCTGAGGAGCCCGCAGGAATGCCCCCGGGTGCTAGAAGCCCATGATCAGCAACATCAGGCAAGTTCTCGATGATCCAGGCTCCCCGCTCAAGGTCTTTAAAGAGCAACGATATAAAGGGAGGTGGCGGGCGAGTGCCCGTAGGAAGGGCAGCAGCTTCGGTTGTAACGGGCTGGCAGGGGTGGACGGGAGGAGCTCTGCCCCATCACTGCTGGCATCACAATACGCACCTCGGTCTGAGCCCCAGCAGCAGTTACACCTCCCGGTCGAGTCAGGGCACAGCGGTTATGGGTTGTACAGATTCACAGCTGACACAAAGACATTAAGGGCAAGATAACATTAGCAATTTTCATACTGTAGTCCGCTCAGGGGAGACCACCAGGGATAAAGCAAGAGTGGGTCTCCTCCATGAAGGAGGACGAGCTGAGAGCCCATGGTGACCTCAGCAGAGGCAGTGCCCTCCCCAGCCAGGGTGCAGTCTCACAGAACATAAGAGGGTGGGCAGAGCAGGGCAGTGCTGACAGGATCCACCAGCCATCCCAGGCAAGCCAGTGTGATTAACCAGATCTGCAGGCCCTCGGAGAGTCCAGTGAGAAGCAGCAGGAGACAGGGCCAGAGATAAGGACAGCATTGGTCCAAGAAGTCCATCCAAGAGACAGGGCTAGAAACAGGTACACCTATGCATAGCTCAGGCAAGTACTACCCCAGACTGAGCTTAAATGTAGCTCCCAGGCCCTTGGATGGAGGGTGTGGTGTGGGTCTCAGGTGAGACCTCCTCAGGTGAGGGTTTTCAGGGGAATTAAGGCCTATTGATGCACTTAGGACCCTGAGACAGGTCCAGAGTGTTAATGAGCCAATGTAAAATGGAGCTTGTACTCATGTGTCTTGCTCTGGTTTGTAACTTAGGGCTTCTCACTCGTACATTGGCTTCTCGCTCATACTCTCATACATTGTTTCTCCAGAGAAACTTTTTTGTTCAGACAGGGAGTGTCACAGTCAGCCTGTGACTTCAAGTTCACCATTTTTTCCCTGTGTGTAATAATACTACTGCTTCCAAGTCAGCCTAGTGTATAGACAAGAGTTCAGGCCATGACTGAGCAACCAGCTGATTGAAGTGGAATCAAAACTGCAAAATGAGAATTATGTTGTCTGACTGAGGGAAACAGTTTGAAGAACCAATGCGCTTCTTTGCAGATACACAGCCTCCTTTGTATAGGTGCACATCCACGGCTGCTTAGATAAGGCCCAGCACAGAAGAGCTTCTGAACTGTCTAATAATACTATGTGCTGACATAGCTATGTCCAGCAGAAACGCTTTCTGCTCGCTCCACCATATAGGACATCACCACAGGTGAGTGACTGAGCTAAAGGAGACTGACTCCGCTGTCAAGTGGTCACAGCTCTTGCTTGAGCCACGGAAGATGCCAGTCCTTTCTACCTACTCCAAATACAGCATTTCATACAGTGAGCAGCATTTCATACACTTGTTTGGACTGTGCAGGAAGTGTGGTATGCAGATACCAGAGGAGGAGAGACTGAGCTAGGATTGTATTAGGAAGCAGTAGAGCCATAAGATTTTTTGTAAGGCAGGATAATAACGCTTTCAGACCTAAGATAACATTATCATATGATGCTCTTTTGTGCCATGTGTATGTTCTGGCATGAGCAGCACTAGCTAGGTTAAATGTCTCTGCCTCAGTCATTGCTCATCACTAACATGTTGCCATCAAACTCAGCTCAGGGTGATGCTTCAGTACTGGCTATTGTAAGGCTATGGACCAAGGACTGCCGGCTATTGTAAAAGATGTGTCTATCAGTTTTTCAGACAATTTTTGTAAGGCCTTTCTTTTCCCACCTGTAATGAAATAAATTGTTATTTTCGTTTTAATCTAACTCAGCTACCATCTCTTTGAAAAACTCCAGCTAATGGGGAAGGCAGCAGTATGACTCCTTAGCAATGCAGGATGCCAAGAGCATATTAAGTTCTGTCTTCTGCTCTGTTCACTGACTTTTCATAGCACGCTGAGTAGATTGATTGGATTTTGCAAGTAGGGAGTAAATTACAGAAAGACACTAATGGAAATATGGTGCCAACTAACTACTTTTAATTTAGATGGGTTGGAGTAACATTGCCTCTGTGTACCTCTCCTCTCCTGAAGCATTGGTGGATGAGTAGCTCTCAGGCCATTTTCTTTTTCATTATTCAATACCTTTAGTGTTGCACAGCTACCTAATTCTAACCCCGAAGCACTGATAGGCTGTGTTTTTAGAAACACAACAGTACACCACAAACAACCAGCCAGAGTTGGCATTGGCTCCAATCAGTTCCTGGCAGCTAATTCCCCTGCAGTGCGGCACGTTCACCTTCCAGGTGGATAGTCAGAGCCACATCCCGAGAGGTTTCCCACCAGTCTTTACTGTGAACCTTCCTGTGCCAGGAACTCATCTAAATACAAGAAATCTGTAGTAAAGTATTAAGCACCATTTTTTTTCATTCCAGCTTCTTCATGTGTGCACCAGGGTGGTCTTGCCTCAGATGAGCTTTCCTGGCAGTTCTCCAGACTAATGCAACAGCATACTAAAACAGCAGCATAAATGAAGAGGCTGTCTGGGTGATCCAGCTGGCTATAAACCGCAGTAAGGCATCACGCATAATAGGAAAAAGTGCCAATATTATAGCATAACTCTCAGGCAACAAAAGTGGGTCTTTTCACACAGTAGAGGACAGATCCTCAACAGAGGTAATCTATGCAGTCTCCTTTATCAGATAAAATGAAAGGAAATTAAATTAAAGGAAGATACACATTTACCATTTGCCATTATTTCTGATCTTGCATGATTTGCATCTCCCTTTGTGCAGATAACCTCCTTTTTTTCCCTTTACCCACACAATTACAAAATAAGTGACAGTAAATCACAGTGGAAGTGGCAGCAGTGGAAGCTCCCTCCCTGGCTGTCCTCCAGCCAGCAGCATGTGCCAGGTGCTGAGATGCCACTGCTTCAGCAGCAGGCTGGCGACTACAGTGCTCTAGAGCAACAGTGTTTAGCTTGCCCTAGTGCATGCTTTTACCCAGGGGAAGTCGGCTCTCAAAGATTTCAGGCCTTCCACAGTGGAAGTCAGGGAAGATCCTGTGCAAGAGGGAGAAAAGAGCCAGGAAAAAAAAATCCCTACAAAAAACTTGGAAGTTGTGAACAGAAGCTAATTTTTGAGCGAAGCAGGATGCTGATTTTTAATACTCCTTGTCAAATTGGGTGTGGGGAGCAAAAGAATGCGCTACATAGAGTAAGTGTCCTGAGAATATGGCAATGTCTATTTTTACACCAAATATTCAGGTTAAAAAATAAAACCCCACTCTGCAGCCAGGGCCTGGACAACTGGACTGTAATGGCCCACGGGAGGGCAGAGCTGCAGCCTCGTTGAGTGGGGAGCAGCCCTGCAGTGGGGCCAGGCCTGCTGCGATGGCAGGATGGTGCGTGCAGAGCCCACAAGCAGGGGAGCGCTGGCACCCCCAAGCTGGGCAGGGGCAGGGGCCGTGGGGTGCGCCACACCAGGGGCTGTGCATGGAAATGATGGTGATGGCCTAGAGTGGCATGCCTGTGGAGTTTACAGTTTGCTTTTATGATATATTTTATTTTTGTTTCGTGCTTCAAAAAGGAAGGCTCACATTAGAGCAGAAGCTGGAGAGCTGGAGACAAGGCCACACTCTGCATGTGTAGGTTGTCTTGTTGTTTCTAGGATTAGCATTGAAAGATACTTATACCAATAAATAACTGTCCCTATGTGGAATTAACTTGTGTGGGCCACAGACACCTTTGCCCTTCATAAGCCCTCAGCTGGCCATGGACACCTGAGGCTGAGGAGAGGTCACCTGGCATGTGGTCCAGTGACACTTTGCTGGGCCACAGCTGGGGAGTGACACCTCCACCCTCCCACTGCTTCGCACCTGTAAAAAGGGGCATGCTGATACAGAGGGGCTGAAAGACCAGCGACTGCCTGGGCGACTGTTGCCACAAAGCCAAGATGGGGCTATCTGGCAGCTCTAAATCTCATGAGAATGTCTCCAAAGGCTTTGATAGTGGAGACCCAGTAGCAGTTTGTTTTTGTATTGCTCTTTATAGGCTCCAAGTAATACAGATGTTTATAGATGTCATTTTGCCAAGAAGTTAGGTCTCGTAAGTTTTCTTGAGCTCCTTATTGCTCCTGAAATAGCAAAGGATTAGGAAATAGCAGAAGTGGATTTCAGTACCTCTTCTCCTACCTCCTCCCCCTACAAATACCCCTTTTCCTGGCATATGAGTCTAGAGGACTACAGCTAGTAAATATATTTAAAAATGACCTAGAAAAGGGACGAATGGGGAACTGACAGAACTTGCTTTTGGTACTAAGATGTTTGTAATATTAAAGGCAAGGACAACTACAAAGAATTGCAGAAGGATTGCTCAAAGTTGAGGGGAAGTATGATAAAGCAGCTAAGGAAATTCAACACTGAGAACTGTGATACATATGAGGAAAATATTTTCCTAATCTATCATCTCTGCTGATTGTCTCTAGGTTGACTATTGCCAATAAAGAATGAGATTTTAAGGTTTAGTGGATGTGTGAAAACACATTGTTCAGAAGCTGTGAAAAACAGATTATTAGGAAATAGAGAACAAATGGGGGTCCTGGGTCCCTGTTACGCGTTTGTGACAGTTATGGCTTTGAATCCTGTGTATAGTTCTGGTCCCCTATTCTCAAAAAGAATACAGAAAATCTGGAAAAGGTGCAAAGAGGGGCAACAAAGATGGTCCAAATTATTGACCCTTCAAGACTAAGTAGGGACACAAAAGCTGACTACATAGACTAGGCTTCTTAATCCACGAGATAGCAAGTTGGCAAGGTGAGGGTGGCTTCTCATTGTTTACTCTAGTACAAAAGCTAAGAGGCATCAGATAAAACAAGTAGGTGGCAGACTGAGAACAAAACAAAGGAAGTATTTTCAAAACCATTCTTAACCGAGCTTTGAACTTCTTGCCACAAACACTGCGGATGCTGGGAGAGTGTTTGGAAGATGCAACTTTATCTGTTTGCCATGTACTGTCTCTCCCTGAGATATGAGCTGTCATATCATGGCTATCAGCCATGTGTTTCCAGGGGGAAATATTTTTTTGTCTAAAAGTGTGCAGGCCACGCAGCACAGGGAAATTTCTGGCAATATGTTGTCTCCTTCTCAAGGGTTTCTTGAATAGCCTACAAAAAGCTGCCTTCTCCTGCTGGAGCCAGGCATCACCAGGGTAAGAGGTTGTGTCAGCAAACACTCAGCTTATCTTCTTCTGAGCCAGTGTTCGGTTTGCACATGGTTGTGGAATTAGGTACCACTTACTGGTCCAAACAGCATAACTTTTCAAAATGACGAAGTTATTGGTTGCTTTGCTACAACAGACAAACCTGCTGGTTAGCAAATGCTCTTGTCAAACAAGTAGTATAATGTGCTGTTGTTTTTGCTCTTTACTTCCTTGATGTGGTAACTCTCACCTGTCTTGCTGATCTTTCTGATTTCTGTTTGGTAATGGTAAACTGTTGGACCAGCTTAGGCCACAGTAAAATCAACATGGGCATAATACCATGTACCCGTGAAGGCCACTTTGCAAACTTTCTTATCAGTCTGCTGGGACAGTTTTTTTTTGTTGTGCCACTGGCTGGTACCATGCCAGTATTCTTTGCATTGGTGGCCTTATGTCTACAATTTTGTTTTGGTCACATAATTTTATCTTATTCCAGATTCTCCTGGGCCCAATTCACTGTTTTAAAGATAATTTCACCATTCACTTAGCTCTTTGTGAAGCAAGGCCTCTGTTTTTGTGGAAGCAAATGCACCAGGATATGACTGATAATCTGTCACTGTTCAGTATGTACAAGGGGCGTAAATCAGGTTTTTGAGATCTTATCCTGCCATTGTTTATAATGTTTTTACATGGGTTTATCTTCCAGAAAAGTCTCATCTCCTCTTATATTTGTCTTAGTTACTTTATTTCTAGTATTGAATCACTGCTAGCAAGGTCATGACAGTGCTTTTGCTTTCCCTGGTGTGTTTGGATTAATTATGGAGTTACTGGTGTATACAATCAGTTCTCAGTTTTGCTTCTGAATTAACTCTGCAACAATTAAGTTAGCTGTCTGTAATTTTAAATCCAGACTGGGTCCATGCAAAGCAAACGCAGAAGTCCTTGCACTGGAACAAGGCAGACTCTGCAATGCTCAAGTGACTGCAAGGAAGCAGCTCAGGCTGCATAAATGGGGCTGAGATGGAGCAAGTAATCCGAGCCAGACCCGTCTGGCAACTAGTATCATTATCTGCAGTGCCCTTTTGAATGCTTTATATTCCAGGAGCTTTGTCAGCTTATGTGCAGCATGGCACGAATGCACAAAGCAAGTCTTAATCTAATGCTGAGCATGAGTCACTAAGCCCTTTCAGAACAACCTGCAACTAGCAGTACATCATGAGGCAGTAACATTTGCAAAAGCTACCAGCTTTTCCTCCCCATGAGTTAGCCAATAAGTGTCTGCATTTCAGTGTTGAGTTTAGATCCACCAAGGGAACTCCCCTTTCCGGGTGGAGGCAGGGATATACTTACTAGAAAACAAGCAGCAAGTGTGAAAAAAAAAAAATAAATAGCCATAATATTTTAGAATATTAAAGAAATAAAAATGTGTTTTTTTTCCCCACTCTGCTTTAATAGAGATCTTAAGCTGCTGGCAGTATAGTGCAGAAATGATGGAGATGTTGGTTTTGTCTTTTGAGATTGGCTGGCTTTGGGGGCTGAGGGGGGGCTGCCAAACCCTTCAGTATTTATAATTATTAGATACGATGTTCTTCATTGTGAGATTGAGGCATTTAATTGCAGTGTACTTACCAAATGCTGCTATGGATACCTACACTTTGTTTCTATTCAATACAAACTACTTATCAGCAGCAGCTGCAATTGCTCTCCTCACTAAAAAACCCTTTTTCTCCAGATATAGTTGTGACCATCTCTTTCTTCACTTCTCCTAGAACTCTCTGTGCTTTCTTCCACTATGTGCATAAATGCCCTTCCCTGGCCAACCTGTAGTGCCAAAACTTACTTTAGCTGCTCAAATGAGTGAAGACCTGCTGCCCTGAAATTTTGGGAAATTTATAAAATCACCTCACAAAAGAAATATTAGGTTGGAAATACATTCCTGCATTTATTTGGAATAAAAGACTACTAGAAGGGTTTGGATAGTATCAGCATAAACGACAGACATTTTTCATGTTTTTTTCTGTTATTAAAATCCAGTTTCAATGTTCATGATAAGGGAAAAAACAACATTTTTTGCTGCTGTATGTATAAGCATTTCAACATCTACCATCTTCATTCCTAAGCCTATTTTCCTGTCTGGTAACATGCAGGAAGATTGTCACACCAGTCTCCTGTTTGGTACAGTAGCCTGGACTGGTCTCGGATTCCTCATCTGATATGCTCCCAATCAGCTCTTCACAGGAAGAACAAAGCTGCACATTCAAATACACCAGGTAAATGTATCCAAGAAATAGACTCTACACAAAACATCTGCTAGACTTGATTGCTGATGAACCTCTGTATGCTTCCTGAGAGCTGTACCTTCAACATGGACCGATATTTATTCCTTTGTCCTATCTGGCCTTTCCTCTTATTTTGCTTTCTTTTCAAACTGCAAAGAGAGATATCTGAAAACATCTGTGTTGCTATCATGTAAGGACTTGCCCACTGTGGGGTGTTTTGTTTTGTTTTAATGTATAATTCTCTTTAACACAAAACCCCACAAGCAGTTCAGATGATGGTGCTGTTTCCGAGATGCTAAGTGATAGAACGAGCCGTAGGAAGTGCTGGACTGGGTCATTTCAGCCTGGCTTCTGATTTCCAAATCAGCTGTGAAATAAGATGTCTCATCATAAAGTCTCAGCCTCCGGACGTAGTTCCTGCCCTGCAAGCACTGACATGGGTGTCAGGCCGGAGAGCTTTCCTGAGCATGACTGAGGGCAGGCTGTTCACGTTGCTGCCGTACGAAGGACATGAGGATGGCACCCGCCGCTGGGATGCTGGCAGACTTGGAACCAAATGGAAGGAAATGGTAGATCAGTGCAGGGTATGTGCAGACTCCCTGTGGCCTGAAAAACATCTTTATTGGTCATGAGGCAAGTAGCACCTCTTCAGGACTTAGACAAATCAAAAAAGACAACCTTCAGTGCATGCTGCAGGAGTGGCAAGATGAGGAAGGCAAAGAGGGAGCCTACAGAGCGATTCCAGTTGTGTATCGCCTCAAAGCAGTATCTGTTTTGCAATATGTTTTAAGTGCAACCCTCCAGCCCAAGAATCAAAAAGCCTAAATATTCCATGTTAATTAATAATCTCTGAGCCATGCAGGTCTCTAATAACTACCTGAGGAGATCAAAGACAGTTCATCTGTCTTATGTGATGTTTAGCATGTTTTAATATCAAGATAGAATTAAGGTTATGATTTCTGTAATTAAAAAGTTTTGAAATTAGTACTTGGTAAGGGCCAGTAAATTCTTCTATTTGGCTGGTTGATTATGGCCAATTTCTGTGTAAGATGTCACATCCTGGGCTACAGTCAAGGTTCTGGTACCAGCAGGCCAAAATGTCCAGGTAGGATGCACTGCAGGATTTGCAGGTCATTTTAGCATTATGCCAGGACTTTGAAGGACCACTGCCTATGTTTCTACTCATGATGATCTCCATGCATAGGTGGTGAATAAAATTGAGTAAAAAGAAAACTACAAATGTTGGAAAACCTGCCTTATCTTCAGTCATTGCTGGCATTGCTTCTGGCTGTTAGGTTACTATTTTTATAGTGCTAAAGCCTCAGCTGGACAAATAAAACCAGTGAAAATATTCCTTAAAATATTTCCATTCACAAGGTTCAATCCTTGAACCAAAGCAATCGCATACTCAAAGAGAAGTCTGATCCATCTGTCCTTGATTTCTTTTCTGGAGCTTCCAGCCTTCCATTAAATAGTGTTTTGGGACTGTTCAATAAAAAGTGATTTGAAATCAGCTGTTTATTTTGTAATAACTAAGGCCAATTCTTCAAACAGTAAATTTTAGGTTTGACTATCAAGGCCTTGTTGAATTATGTTTTAAACTGCTCCCACAGTTACTTCTTCAACCTACTGCCATTGCTTTCAGTGTTAACACGTGGCTTGGCTGTGTGTGCGTCTCAGACACTGCAAAGCTTATTTTCTTCAGTAAAACTTCTAACACTTGACACAGGGTATTACTAAACACAGTACTGTGGCTAAAGCAATCAATATTATCTGTGATAGGATTTTTATCTGGAAAAATTTTGTCCTGATTGTTTTAACCTCTAAATGCTTTATTGATTATGGTGGTGGTGAAGTGGCATGATGCTGAGATATGGCTTAAATGGACCCATACGCAGCATACAGCGCGGTACTAATACTTCTCTCAGCTACATTCACACTGGGAAAGAGTTTTACTGTAAAACACACCCAAGATATTCATGCCTAGGTTTTCTCACATTGCTCTTTTATCTGTGTCTAACATCTCTGATTGCACAAGCAATCTTTCCTCAGATGGTTGTTACTGGTGTCCTTTATGAATTTCCAATTTTCTTTGCCTGGTATTTGCCTGTAGTAACTGCTAGCCATGCAGTAATTTGGATTATAATGACGAGTGTGCTGTTCTACATCATTTCTGAGGTGAGTTAAGTCTTCTCAGTCTTGCTGCCTCTGTGGTCTGCACTATTGATGCAGTAAACACAGGCATCCATGAATTTAATTTGGTACCATCCTGCTACTTCATGGAGAGATTACATTCATTTCACACGTATTGACTTGCAGTCCAGAACAAAGACATATGATCAACAAGTTGCATTAACATTTTTGTGAAAGAGCAGAGCAGTCGCGAGCGTCTGAACCCTTTGAAGATGGTCTGTGCTCACCTGCCTTTGTACTGGCCTGTGAGCTCGTATCGAGGCAGTTGCCAGGCAAATAATTTGGTCTTAAAACCAGCCCCAGGATGGCTGCAGTTACCATAGAGCTACAAATCTGCTCCACCGTGGCATTCAGGACTTGAATCCAGATTTGTGTCCTCCTCCTTCATGAACGGAGATGACGGGGAGCATTTGACCCATGAACTCGAAGAAGTGAGGTGCTATAGGGTGCTGGTACGGTGTGAATCCCAGGCGAAACGTGGCCTTACCACAGTACAGAACTGGCCAGGGCTGAGCAGTCTCAGTACGGAAAAAGAGAATCTTGGGCAGCACAAGGGCTCTCTGCAACTGCTGTGCAATTTAAATGGGAAAAAGGTATTCTCCCGCTCTGACTAGGCCAACTGACCCCCCCCACTCCAAATGCTGCATCTGGTTTGTCTCTTGAGAGCTGGATGTGAGAGAGCTCAGTTTACATTTTCACTTCAGTCATTCTGCTGTATATTAGCTCACACATACTGTTTCACTTCCTTCCTGTCCTCTTCCCCCATCCCAAATACCCTCTAAAAACATTTTTTTTTTGGTTCAAACAACAAGGCTAAACTGGTGAAATTTTAAATAATGATTGAGGATTTTTTTTATTCATTTAAGTTTCAATATCATTACAGAAAATGTTATGGTACAGAGTTGTTTAACATTAGTTTTATTTCTTTGCTCATTTAATTTCCACACGAATGCTGGTAACACTAATATCTGTACAAGATCAGTCTTTGATTTTTTTTTTTTTTAGTTTTTAGTTCTGTACATTTTTAAATGTATTGGTTAAAAAGGCTGTCAGCACTTAAGGAAGCAATTTTTTTGTTTGTTTGTTGAAATAAAAGGTATCCAGTTACTGCCCAAGAGTACTGAGCTGGGTGGCTGCTGGGACAAGAGAGATCCCTGAACGCACAGCGAGGTGGTAAAACCTCGCGGCTTCATTGGGTTCCCAGTGCAGCCACTCTGCTTTTGGCACTGTGCACATCAACACGAGATACAAGATAAAGAACAAGCAGAAGCTCTCTGTGAAGCGGTTATGAAGCATACTAATAAGGGAAATCCAAGTGTTGTCTACGCTAGTATAAATAAGCAGACAGCCTTGTTTTAAGAGCATAAGTAGTTGTATCTTAAAGATGAGAAAAAACACAAGTTCTGCAGGCACCTACTGCTGTCTACTAAAAGCTACCGCTATTAGAACTAGCATTGAACACACAAAGCAATTGCAAGGAAAGGAAAAAGTTGCTTTGATATAATCAGAATAAATTTCTTTGTTAAGATTTGCTTTTAAAGTTTTTTTTTAAAAGGTATTTATTTAAATTCCATTTGAAATATAGTTCAAGATGTTGACTATACTGATCAACTTTTATCCAAATCAGAAAAACTAGCTGTGCCGTTGCATATTACAGGATACAGTCAATGATATGTGGACATGCATCAAAGCGTCGCTCTTGCTGGTGACATCATAGCCTTCCAATGACCATGACATCCACCACCTCCCCCTTGTGAAGCTCCACATACTGCTCTGTCTTTGGAGGTAGCATCAACAGTCCATTGGCACTGCGCATACTCATCAGACGACTACTCATCTGATTCCCTACAGGAGAGGGAAAGAAAAATTTCAGTTAATTTTTCAATTTGTTCCAAATGCTGCAACACAACAAGAGGGAACCAGGAACTGTTCTTAGGAAGATATTCATGTTGCTAATGTTGCTAATTTATTCATAGAGCTGGAATGTAGCTGTTCAAAGGCTATTAGATGGAAACAGAGAATGATACAGGGAATTAGTCAGAATCTCATTGTTCAGGTTCTTGAAAGTCCCTGCTGATTACTTTTCTAGCCAACCTTTCATGTTTTTTTCCCCTCAGACTTTTATCCATACTTCTACATCTTTTCATAGTAAATTGCTTTTCCATTGGAATTTCTAATCCTATCAAAATTAGTTTATTTTTCAATTTATACAGTTTTTCAATTAATTCAGTCTGTGCAAAAACAAAACCCAGCACAACATAGAATCTTTTTTAATGTATCAGTTAAAAGAATGAGTTTCTTTGGGACATTGTGCTTTACAACATGTCATGAAGATAAACAGTATCATCTTGGTAGTACTGACAAAAAATGAAAATACAATAAAAAGTAATGCACTTTATTTTTTTGGTTTTCAGACTTTCATATTGACAACGAAATCATTCCAGACAATCTTGCTTGCATTAAAAAAAAATGGTACACAACACAGAAAATGAGTTAACTCAAATACAGTTTTGTAAGTAAAGGTACCACCTGGAATCACAACTGCAAATGTATCAGAGATTAAGTGATCTTGGGAGTTAATGTAAGAATTTTCTCAAAGTAAGCGATAAGATGCATTCTGTGCCACTATGTCTCCTATGGAGACTTGTGTATAATGCCTTGTACCGAGTAATTCGGGTGTTTCAAAAAGTCAATTAGCTATTTAAGGACCTGAATCTCTTGAGCAACTGTCACCATCAGTCTTTTAGCAGCATGCAGATGGAAAAAGTATTCAAATACAGTATTTACCTCAACTGTAGCTGAGTATCCAGAAGTATCCCTAGATGGCAAACACGACTAATAAAGTCCTTCATGTAATTTAAGAGAACATATATTGCCTCTGCTATCTCTTCTACTTTCCAATTCAGCTAGAATTGCACTTACTCAAATTGTTGCTACTTAGGCCCCAACTTGTGTTTTTTTAGTACATGCGCAAGAATAAAAGTAAGTAAATATGCCTGTGCTTGAGTTAGTTAGTGCAGTAAGCGTGGATGAATGTGCGTAAAAAGAAATGTGTGTACCTATGCAGGCATATAGACACATTTTAGTGTGGGTGAATACAATTGCAGGTTATTCAGATAAAGCTTTAATGATTAAGTTGGTGAGTCATGTCATGAGTGAATTTTATATTAATGTACATGCATGCATGTGCACAAGTTTGTCAGCAAATTGGTCTGCCTAAGGAAGCTGGTATGAAAAAATGGGCATGTGCTTGGTTGCTTTAAAGCATTTAGGAAGCAAAGTAGGAAGGTAAGGAAGAACCTGTGAATGAGTCAGTCAGTCACTGTGACTGGGCACTAACCTGTACTCTGTGCCCAAGGTAGTGGTTCTTGGTGATGCCAAGTCAGTATGCACCGATGATATTCTGGGCGGGGGTCCAATTTTACATCACATGATAACTGTAGACAAAGCAAAGAAAGGATGAAAATGTCATGCACTCAGATTTCACTACCTAAGATAATGGAATTATTGTTCAATTATCTGCTCATTATATGTTCAATTGTTTTTTCTTAATATATGTATTTTTTTAATTTGCATTTCGAGGTCAGATAATGTTGAGGGCAAGATCAAGAGCTGAAGGAGGAAGAGACTGTAGTATTTAAGGGAATCATAATTTTGATATTATAATAGCAAAGAGTATATTGGAGAATGCAAGTGGTAAGTTGAATATTCCAAAGTTGTTTCTTTCTTGAGAGTTTAAAGACAGTACCTTTTGGGAAAAAAGCTTTGTAACTTCTGGTCTCTGGATTACACTGCATAAAGCTATTCACATTCAAAATCCTGCTAGCCCTGACAGAGGGGAAACGGTCATCCTTTGAAATGAAAAGAAATATGTGGGATGGCTTACAGTGGAATTTATTGGAAGCATATCTGAGAATTCATGCAAAAGTGAGGGTCATGCTGGGGAGCCCCCAAACTGAAACACTGTAAATCATTGTCTGTTTTAGAGTATTTTAGCCAAGAGATAAAGAAGAATTTGGACTGCTGAAGAAGTAAAAGAGAGATGCAGGGGCTGAGCAGTAGGAGAAAAGTCTGTGCAGAGCCAAGAATGCTGGCAAAATTAAAAACACTAATCTGTTCTTTGGTACTTTTCTTGAAGCAAAACAGGGAAGTAACGTTATAACAACATGCCTTGAAACCACATAAAATAATTTTAGTATATCCAGGATTTCTTATCTAGGTGGAATGAATAGTTTAAGGGACTTAGATTGCTTAGCTGGGGGTTCACGTGGGTTACTCATACGTACAAACAGTCAACTCAGGAACAGAGAGGCCAGGCTTCGAAATTTATAGTTCCTAGGTGGTAATACAGGACTACCTAACTCTCCAGGTGCTTCCTAGATATTTAGACACCCTACACTTTTTGCCACAGGACCTTTATACAGCAGTGTCCTTCCCGCCTCATCAGAAAATGACTCCCTGTGCATATGTGTATCTCTATCCATGAGATGGCCATCTAACTCTCAGAAATCAAAGCAGTGAACGTTAACATTAACAGAGATCCAGAATGAACCTTTCTTTACTGTAACCTTCTTTCCACTTGTCAAGATCAGTCTGGGGCTGAGATTCCCCACAGCAGACAGCGTTTCAGAGCTCAAACACAAGTGTTTCAACATCAGCACAAAGATTTTTAAACACAGGACATGTTTCTTACCCTGGCTTTGATAATGGTGGGCCGAGGATCCAGGATACCCTGCATTTTCCTCAGCGCGGGAACAACGAAGAGATTGCAGGTGACAACAGCTGACACCGGGTTGCCTGGAGAGCAAAGAACAGGCAGAGGCGACTCACTCTCGATATGCTGAAAGCAACCTCGTATTTCTACAACAACTACACTCCAAAGGATTCCAAAAAAAGCTTCTCGTGCCATGTACAGGAAGCATTTCCCCCAAGTCTGCAGGGGACCGTGACAACGTGCCACCGCTCAGAGCTGCGGGACCCGGACGGGGGGGGGCTGCCACCCTGCTCCGACCAGAACTGGCCCCCGCGTCTCCTGCCTCCTGTCGCGCGCAGTCCCGCAGGTCTGGCTGCGGCAGGGTCAGGGCTACCGCACGGCGCAGGTCCCGGCTGACGGGGCTCTCGATTAAGGTTTCCAAGAGCTAGGCAAAAATAGGCAATATTAAATAACCTTGTATCCCTGAGAGAGCGTCGAAATGCTTTAGTACAAATTCTTAGGGTTTTCTCTCAACACAGGAGAGAGGTGTAGGACCAGCTTTTATCAGACAACGCTCATCTTAATGCAGCTGGACTTCCCTAGAGGACAGCGCTAAAATAAATGTACGATCAGACAGATGCTCCGTCCAGCTCTGGCCAACTGAAACAGGAGAGAAAAAAACACTAGAGAGATACCTGAAACTCCCCAGATTATCAAGAACAGGAGTCCTTGTGTCCTCAGAAAACCACGCAGGGCAATAAGAATAACAAGGAGTCCTCCTAACTCCAGAGCAGACAGGTTTGTAGCCAGATTCCCAGGCAAATGCTCATTCCGAATCCAGGGCTTTTTCAAGGTGGCTCAGTGTGCAGGAGGCGAAGCAACACTGCCCCCCTCCGGTCCCACAGTGTGAGCGTGATTGAAAAAAACCCCCTAAAATCTGTGAAAACCCCTTAACTCTGTGACAGGTTCTTGGACTCTATTCTTTTTTCCCTCCATTTTCAGTACTTCCAAAGGGATGTACTGACCTACCTGCACAGAGTGGCTATTTGGAAGGTGGAGGGAACTGTAGGAAAACCCTGCTGTACCATTCACAAAAGCCCCAAGGAAATTAGTGGATGGAAAAGATTCGTAAGGCCGACAGCACAGCAAATTCTCAGAGTGGGGAAAGGGCTCTTTGGTACATCCGTGTTTCTTCTGGAAATCTGGGGGAAAACCTTACAGGTACTTTCCTTAGGGTGCCCATACCAGGCATGCATATTCTGCAACACCACAGGTTTTTCATGTTTGTTCTCATCTGTACATAGCAACAAAAATCATCACAAAATGTCTTACCTGGGAGTGCAAAGATTATCTTTCTTACGCCATCAATATCCAGAGTTGCAAAAGTTGTTGGCAGGCTATGGAAAGGGAAAGCTATTTAATATCTGCATTGGACTTTGATGAACCTACCTTCTAACGCACAGCTAAATGCTAAACTCATTTTTTTTCCCACTCATTTGATAATGTGAAGTTTCTTATAGGCCTTGTATCCTCATTGCCTTCTTTACTCATGGACTGTAGCGTCACAATTATCCTAAGTTGTGCTGAGGAATTTCAGAAGTTGACATTTATATCCAGATCGTCTTCTCTTACCTCCAGCATTAGTCCTCTCATCTCTCCCTTCAAATTCTGATCTTTCCTTTTTTTTCACCACAACTCTTCTCTCAACTGCTTGACACATTACACACAACTCCTTAACTCTCGGTTGCTTTTATTCTTATTATAATAAATATTTTTCTTCCACTAGAGCTTAGAGGTGATCATCATGAACTGTAACCTGACAGACTTTTCCTCTTCCTGCTCTTTGCTCTGCTAAATGACTGCCTGTATTCTCTGAAGCCTAGAGTGACCCAGCCCCAAGAACAACAGCCTACTACCCCTTAAAAAATACCAATTTCATAAGTCAACTTTTGGGATCTGCTTAGCACTCTACAAAGTAATGACCTATCCAGTGTTATCATCCTATTTATAAAGTGCTGTGCAGCTAACTCAGTTATTTTCTGCTTGTAGCTATGTTCATTTTTATTGAAAACATTTGGAAAATAAAACAAAACGGGATTTCTCTTTCTTAGCAGTTCATGAGCACCGGCTGCTTATTCCACACTGGAGCCATAATCCTCCGCTTGTGGTGACAGAGCAATTAGTTCTTCTTGGTATTCAACTGTGAAGCCACAAGTAGAGGATTTTGCTTCTGGTGAGGAAACATCACTAAGAGCAGATGAAGTAACACCCAAAAATACAAATGCTGTCTTCATGCTAAAAGCCAAAGTAACAAAGAAGTAGTATGGAAATTATACAGTTATAGAGCTGTATTTTTTTTATATATATATCTAAGGCTCTCCGAAGTTTTTTGTAACTTATTAGTGACCTAGCCTGCCTTACTCCAGTGCCTAGAGCAGTAGTGACACTGGAGCAGTATTTCAGAACAGCTAGTGGTTCAGGCTAGAGCTCCTGCAGATGAACAAATTCAGACAGACAGGCAGAGCTGCAGTCAGGGAAGGCCTAGGTGTATTAGTAAAGAGCTCTCCCTCTCCTTCAGAGGCGCCTCTGAGCGGTCTTTAGCGCCTTGTTATTCCAGCTATTACAGTGACCCAAATAGGGCAGTGCTGTGATGAGAATGTGGCTGGCTAAGAAAAGGGACTCATCCATTTAAAAAATGTTTTTATACGCTCTTGTTTATTTTCATTGTTTTAAACACTAGAAAGTATACTTTATGGGAGCAATGATTAGGCTGAGTTCTTCAGCTTCATCTTGAGCAAATGGCTATCCCCTGGCCTGGAATACTTAGCAGATACATCATGCTTTTCATCGTTACTATTTAATTTTCTATCTGTTAGGACTAATCAATATCATATTTACCAGGGGCAGCTGATGTTTGAAGTTTCTGTGTTAAAATGTCCTTAACGTGATGGGAACTGTGAGCCAGACCTCCAAACTACAACATGTTATATCCAGTGCACAAACTGAGGTATGACAAATGTAAGTGCTAGTTCATATTTACTGGAAACTCTGAATTCTCATATGAGCTTTCAACAGCATCATTGGTAAAGTCTTCTTGTACTTTATTCTGACATTGCTCCTTGATAGGCTATCACCCTGCATTAGTTCAGCAGCTTTCAGATCAAGTGGAAGAATGGTAAATCCCAGGAATCACTCTGCAAGAATGTAGCACATGAAAGTTCAGGTATACAAACCAAATTCTAATCTTGCTTGGCTATTGGAAATTATTCAGGGTGATTTTTCCTAATATAGTAATCACACCTCATATCTAAGGTCTTTTAAAACCTCAATAAAATATTATATAATAAAAATATAATAATATAATAATTTTAATAAAATAAAATATAGTAGAATATTTGCTCTTGTACTACAGCCAGAGAAAATGAGAGCTTAAGTCCTCAATGGGCTTAGAGGACTAAATGTTTTGTTACTATTGAGAAATCTTTCCTGTGGCATAAAATGAAAATGGCCTGTTTGGGAAAAACAAGATTTCTTAAAGCTTTTATGGATAGTTGTTAACAGGTTATTGTTCCAAGTCTATAGAAGGATCACCAGAAGAAGGCATTTCCTTAGCTTTCAGATAAGCCAGAATCAGAATGTAATATTCTGAATTTTCTAAATCAGGTTATCCATTCTTAGCATAAGCAGAATCTGGACTGCAGGTCCCAGGTTTGGGACTTCCTCTGCACTGGTTGTAGCAGCCGAACAACTTCTAGCGCTGGGCTGCAAAGGGTGCACACAGGAAGAGACCTGTCTTCAGCTCACTTGTTCCCTTTGCGGAAAGGAGGTGATGGTAGCAGCGGCACAAGCATCAGCCCTCAAGCAGTCCTTTACTGGGTCGTGTGCAGAAATACTCAGAGCATTTGTCTGCTTTCACAGCAAACACCTACTTTCTATTCTCTTCCATGGAAACAATTATGGGTTAGAAGGAATCATTGCTCAAGCCGCATCTGGGCTTCAGTTATCGGACCCTGCCAACCTAGTTTGCAAACAAATGGCCCTCCATGATTAGGGAGACAGAGCTGTAGAAATCCCTCCCCTCCTATATTTGTGAAAAAGAACTCCCTGTTCTCAGCAGATGAAGTCTTTACTGTCTCCACAAAGTACATTCGTTGACAGCAGTGCTATAGCAAAGCAATACTGAAGCAGTGTTTTCTGAAGTAAACCGAACATAAAACACTGTTTCCTTTAAAATCCTTATGTTCAATATGTCAATTAAAAAAAATCTTCAATTATTTGTCATTCCACCTTTCTCAAAAATTTGCTTGTTTATATTAATTTGAGTTATGTAAATCTTGAAGCGAAACAAGATGCTTGTCAAGCAAATTAGCAGTTAAATGCTAGTATTTCCCAGTTATTTGTCAGTGTTGGAACCTAGTGATCACAGCCAGGATTGTGGACGTGTCCGCAGTATGCCGATATTCCTCTCTGATTTGCAACAGTTATCAGAAAGATATCTATTACTGACAAAAAGTAATCTCTCTGTTCATTATTTAACCTACAAAGATGACGACTAAACTGTCCCCATTATCAATCTCTATTTCTATCCATATATAATGTGATTTACAGTGTATTTTAAAAGCTGGTATCTACTGAAACACTTATATAGCACATTTGGCCAAAAAATAGACTTCATTGATGCTACCCAATTAAAAAGATTTCTTACCCTGGTTTCATAAAAACTCTGCCAAAGTGAATTTGTGCGTGAAGATCGATGTCCAGCACCTGTTTAAGATAGTCCTGTTTAAATTAGAAAGAGAAAACTGATTAAGTAACATCAAAGTGTCTTACATCATTTAAATATTCAGAACAATTAATTAATATCAAGTAAAGATGAAAGACTTGTCAAATCCTGAAAGTGCAGTAGTCCAGTGGGGAATTTCCAGTATTTGAAAAAAATAGTTTCAAAAAAGAGGCAAAGAGCAGACTCATTTTAAGTGCCAAACCTGTCTCCATAAGGACATAGTAATATATTACATAAAGTCAGCTGCAGCATCAGAATCTTAAAGGTCCTCACAATTACCTGTTACTAAAATACTGGGTATGCCAAAAGGGGGGAAATAACTTCTAATGATTCAAAGTTAAGACTTAAAATCATCAAGTTATTTTATCTTTTGCTAAAGAAGCTATCTATGTGGAGTTAGAGATCTCCTAGTGCTTTTGAAATCAAGGTTCTGCTGTAGAAATCATGGTTTTCTAGGATATTGTTATTATTGTAATTTCTTGGGGACATAGTCTAATTTCTAGTGTTTGGGTTTAGCTGTCCCAAGTTTCTTAGAATGGAAAAAACTGTGGGTGGCTTGTACATTCATTCAAATTAAATGATTCTGCTTGAAAACAATTGATCTAACTGTTAAAAAACCCCTTGGAATTACTTTTTAGTCTTCACTGAAAATGGCTGTGCTCAAAGATGTAGTATCTTGTCTGTTTTGTTTAGTGAGACTTAAGATAGAGCATAATAATCATCTTTGAAGAGAGAATTTCAAAGCACTGTATCCGAACCTCCCTTGCAGTTTTCCCATCTGTTCTCTATTTCTTGTTCAAATACTTGAAAAATAGCAAAATTTTGGGACCAGCATGAATTTAAATTCTTACCTATTGACTGTAGTGATGTAGTGTAGTAACATCCTTTTTACTTGCTTTTTAATTTTTGCATGTTCATAGTTACTTCACTAAAATTGTTTAAAGCTGTGTCAGACGAAGAATGTCAGTAAAGAGCTACTGACTTTATGGTGTTGTCTTAAATTCAGGCTAAAGAGGATTTAGCCAAAACGCATAAATACATGTATGACCATTTAGCAATCTAGTGACTTCCTAGCGAGCCTGTGTCTATCCTACATCACCACCTTCCCAATTTAAGGAACAGTACTTATCCTTGATTATTTTTCTAGGAACACTGAGGTCAATAAGGGGATTGAAAGTGATTGGCACTGATTTACACTAGTACAAAATGGGTACGTTTTCATGATATATCCAACAATATGTTTTCTACTCAGAAAAGTGACAAAATTAGCACTCACGTTTGTCATCTCCTAGTGACTGTCTTTAGTATCTATTAGTTATTAAAGGACAGATGTTTCTGTTACCTGCCAAACTCACATATTCAGCCAGGGATCAAAAAGTAATCTGATTTTCCTTCACATAAGTCATGATTAATAAATGTCCTGCAGGTTCGTTTACACCCAACCAGCATCTGTGTATCCCTATTTTCTTTGATGGTTTTGGCACAGGGATTACCAACAGGAACTCAATTAACAATTCTGTTAATGATTCAAAAGGCAAATATATCAGCTCACTGTCTTGTAGGTATTGCCTCTGTAGGACTACCAGGAATAAAATGTGATAAATTATTTCTGTCACAGCTATAGCCCTGGCACATTCAGGAAATAGATCTGCTGAGCAAGAAAGAACCATTTATATACTCTGCTTTTCACAGTACTTTCAGAGTAGCTTTATTTTCTCTTCATCTAACCTACTCTAAGAATAAAAAAAGTCTGTTGTCTTCATGTGCTATTAACCAATCACTTGTGTCACCAAAACTACATAAATCATTCCTAAAAAACAGATTTACAAAGCATTCACATCAAGAATTGCAAGAATCTTTCTACTGTAATACAGTAATAAAAAATATAAATGAGGACAGCATTGAAGACTTTTTTCATTAACTCAGAGTTACTTGTTCTAAAAAAAGTAAGATCATTTTTTAATAAACATTAATACAAAGGTAGAAGTTCTGGACTCTGCCTTGAAATTCTTATATATTCTAGCAAGTCATATTCAAATTTAGCATACCTTTTCTCCCATCGATACACCTCCTGATGTAATGATCACATCGGCACGGCTGATACCCTCATTCAGTGCATTCAGTAAATCATCTGGGCTACAGGGAAAAAAAAAACAGGCAAATAGGTTAGTGGCATGAAACTACTATGAATTATGGTGTGTGTGTGCATGTATGTGTATGTATACACACACCCACACAGATATATATATATATATATATATATATATATATATATACACACACACATATAGTAAGTAGATACAACTCTACCGTAATACAAGATCTTTCCCTTTGCACTGCTCTATTGAACTGAAGAACTGTAACTTCATTAAGAGTCTAGCACACAGTCTGACATCCTTCTTTCTCAGAGCTCCTTGAGCTCCTTGACAGGAAGAGCAGGATATTTTAGGCTGGAACTGAAGAACAGCAATGGAAGTGTGTGAAAGTACGTGACTTGCACAATAGGTAGCAATATAAATCATGAGTGAGATGACCTGACAGGGGACAGGGCCCTGGGAAGTTATTTGCCACCAAGCAGGTTGCAGTGGTGTGTGTCTCACTTATTTGGTATGTGTAAAAATGGGGGTCAGGCTCCACTTAAAACTTCCATCAGCGAAGAGCGAGAGTGAACCCTTCGTTTCTCTCTTCCATTAGAGGGCTCTGCAGCAAAGCCAGCTCTACATCCACTTCATCCTGAGAAAACACCATCCATCCGGTTCAAGTGTCTATTTACTTTTCATGAGAAACAGTGTAAGAGTAGTTGTGAGGTTCTGCCATACAAAAAGTATAACTCTGTAAAGATGAAGGATAGAAATTGAGTATATTTCACTTTTAGTGATGTAACTCTTTTTTTTTTAACCTAAACTAGAACTACAATTTTGAAGTAGTCATCATCTATCTAACGGTAATACTAACTCGAAAGCATGCAGTGAAGAAACTTCATAATAAAAGCTACACAAGATGAAAAGAATCCAAAAGAATTTCCAAGATATTAAATGCATATTGTGCTTTTAACATTCATGAGCTGACCAGAAGCTGACCAATTTCTATGACTATATGCCATGTTCCTTCAACAGTATCTTTTTACTCTAAGGATCTTCACAGCTTTTTCGTGGAAGTGTATTCCTTCTTGGAATGCCATTTAAAGAACTGGAAATAATGTTTGTGACTGTATAAAGAAGGTCACGTGGAATATAGCACCTCAGTTAAACGCACTGTTGTCAGTGGCTGATGCAGCACGTTCTTTGGCATTAGGCAGTGTGGTTATCCTGCAAAATTTCTTTGCTTAGGCTGGGGTTACATGCACTCCTTAGGCCATACTGCTTTACAAGAAGTAGGCTACAAACTGAAGCAGAAGGTACAGCAGATTGCTAGTGCCACAATGCAGGCTGCAGTCATCCAGTTATAATTAAATATCATCTTTTTTTTATAAGGAAGCAGTGGCTGTATGGATTGTGGCATGTGCCTCTATGATTTCTGTAAAGTCTTAACTGGCAAATTATTTCAGGGTAATGAGTACCTTGGATACTCTAAATTGCCTATTCTGAATGGCTGAGCTCAGTTTCCTTTGTGGGAAAACTTAAAATATAGCCAAACCAGTCTCTTTCTTTTTTCTTTGAACAGACACATTTTCTCAGTTGCCTCTTCTGAAGTTTCAAGATCATTTTATCCAAAAAACAGTACAAGCTTTTACTAGCTGTTGAAGGCAAGAGGGAAGACACTATTAGACCAAGACTGCTACCAGTATATCTTTCTCATTGGGTGGTGATGCAGTTGAGGATATTTATTTGGAGCTTGCTTCCAGGCTGTTTCATTTTATCTTGCTTAAATATCTAAAGGTTACTCATAGGCAGTAAGACCACCTGCTTGAGGACATCCTAATTCTGGATTACAAAGTTTGACTGTCTTTGGTTGTGGTTTGAGAATGATGGAAAGAACAACAAAAAGCAAATGAGTCTGTATATAACTGCTGTTAAAGTTACCCAGAGAAATATAAATGCTCTTATTTATTTTTTCTATATACATATATGTATATATATATATATGAATCACTTACCAAACAGAAAAGAATAAAAGAACAACAAAGAAAATGAAACTCAAACCAGGTGAGGGCTCAATTCACAACTTTGTTGTAAGTGACTGATGTTTAATTGATTTATATTAGCATACCACTGGAACAGTTCTCCATTTAATTAACACAGAGAATTTCTTTGTTACATGCCATGTTGAAAGCTGAAGATTACTGGACTTGGTATGTTTAGTTAACATTTTCAGTAGAATGACCTGCACAATGTATCCCTTTCTTCACCACATGTATAATGTAAGACATTTAAAAATAATACTACTGAAACTTTATCAAATCTATAGCACTGCATATCCTCTTTGATAGTTGCAAAATGCATGTGCATTCCTACAGAATGGAAGATGTGATAAAATATTTATTACAATAAACTGAATGATTATGCTAGTTTAGTTTCTATTCTGGAGAAAAGACGCTTTTTTAACAGAATAACATGCCTTGTCTTCGCAAAGACTTCTCCCGCTTGCCATATTTGGCATACCTCTTTTTGACACTCAAGTCTATCTAACTATTTCTTTACACTATACTTTATATACTTCATACCATACTACCTACTTGAAATTACCTACTTGGTAATTGTGACTAATACAAAACATTTTCCCAATAGAAAACAGCTACTGTAATCTTCAGTCAACAGAGCAGCAAATATTTTCTGTTCCTGTATTGGATTTTAGGTGGAGAGTTAACATTCAAATTGCATATAACCACCTATTTGATATATTCAGATAACAGATATTACTTCTTCTTTCATTTATGCATGACAACGAGCAGCTTCTCCCGTGGACTGACAGGGAAAGGGAATGAATATTTGAAGACTATTAACATTCAAAAAGAACAGAATAACACTGGCATCTCAGCGTAACAGGACAAAAGGTCTATGACAAATTACCATGAAGCTGAGAAATAACACTTACTGTCTGGACGTGTACAAATCAGAGGCTTTATTCTGAAATCCTGGCCACTGGGGCTAGGGACAGGATACTGGATTTACTAGACCTAATGTCTGATTTACCATGACAAATCCTTACAAAGGTCTTATGATAATGCTCTTTTTGGATTTTTTTTTCACTGATAGAACTATAATAGGTGTTCAAATGTAATGGTGAATACTTTAAATAAGGAGATTTTGATGGGAAGTCTCATTTCCAAATAGCAAAATTATTCTGTTTCATTTGGTGATTTTCAAAGTCAGAATGACATTGTGCAAGAGAAGAGAGTGTGCTTTTCTAAAATGCTCAAAATTATTGCCAGGATTGGTTTAAAAAATTATACTTTTGTAAGTTTCAGATTATATCCTAGCCTTTTCTGTAAATAAAATTAAGAAAATCAGCTCTGTAAGGACTATATGCAGTTTATGAAACTATTCAAATAGGCAGTTAAGCACAAATCCAAACTTTCTCTCAATATTAGAAATCCCCAGTTCTAACATATTGTGTTTGCACAAGTATTATGTATATTGTATGCTTATTTTTGAAGCTGCAGGCATAATGCTTTGCATAAAGAATCTATATGCTTTTAAGGGTATTTTGATATTCTCTGCTAACTAACCCTGACAGTTTGATACACATTGTGTCTATTTTACTACCTCAGCTTCCTGACCCTCCTTACTCTGTTCTGTGAAAAAGAATGAGGAGTGCAATCTGGAAATTAGACTGACCGCATGGCATCATTGCAGTTGATACGCCACTTGATTTTATTAATTCAAAGAGGGGGCTTGCAGGATGGCCATATACCAGAATAGGAGCTTCTTCTACATTCATGAAAAATTCTGATTATCCAGGCTAGTTTGTGGAAAACAGTTACGTACCACTTGATTACTGAGCTGTCTTTGAACTGAAAGGATAAATAGGAGCTTAAAAGCTTGGACAAGAAAATGATCATCAAAATAGACATCAAATTGTAAGAGTTCTTTTTCACCTATAGCTCTGTCAAAAAACTAGTTACAGTAAAGACCAAATAATTCTTTATGTCCTAAGAGGGCCATTTTGAAGTATCCTAAATGTTGGCCTAATTTTCTCTACCTTTCAATTAGAAATCACCTTTTGTTAATTTGTTTCTGCTGATCCTGTTGTTGTGTTTTACTGTCAATTAGAAAACTGGCAACCTCTTCCGTGATGCAACCCCTAACACCAGCAGTTCGGGATACATACAGTTAAACTGTTCAGTTTCATCATTTACACTGGTAAACAAATTAAGAACCAATGGCACACAGCATCACCTACCACACTGCAATGAAATGAATGATCCCTATAAAGCTGAACTGGAACATTTAGCTAGGACTGAATTATCAAGTCATTGTCACAGTACAAAATCTGTTCTTCATTACCAATTTCCAGGACCATTTCCACCAACTTATGCACTAGCCCAGGCTTTTATAAACCTCAATCTTTTGGAAAACCACACTTGCAGAATTTGTGAATGCAAATCATCACGGTTAGCACCTTCAACTTACAGGGATGGGTGCTTTACAAATATATTTGATAGAGATACAGACAGATACGCATGCACCAGATTCATGCAAACGTGTCTTTTGTGACTACAAAAGCAGAGCTGCGCAATCTTTCTTGACTGCTGTTGCTTTATTTGCAAATGTCTCAAGCTTTTCAAATACACGTTGAAACAAGTACTCCTTCAGACATGGTATCTAGCAGATTCAGAGGAGTTAGAAGCTCCCAGACATGACTAAGGTGTGTGTGTGGGGAGGGGGGATGCACAGCAAAAACAGAGGTGCTAGCTGTTCTTCTACACTAGTGTAGAATATACTAAGAATATACTAAGGTATATTGGCTGCTCCTCTAATCCATAGCAGCCAACTACAAACTGAAAGGCTGTGTGGCGTCTGCAGGTGCCCAGAGTAGCACATTCTGGCCATGTCCACACGAACTGAGGAGAGTGGTTTATGCTAGTTTTGTGTTATCTGAGGTCTGTTTTCTGCTGAATAGATTTCCCAGAAGAAGAAAAGATTTTTATAAAGATGCAAAGGCCCATTCAGAGTTCTCTTTATGTGCAAAGACCTCAACAAAGTCTCTAGTTCAAAGTCAAAAAAAAAAAAAAAAAAAAAAAAAAAACGAAGAAATACCTTCAAAACAAAAAGAATGTACTGAAATAAAAAAATCAGTAATAAAACAAGAGACCATACACGTTGTGCTCAGATAGAGATCTCATCAAGGTCAGTAACATTTTTTTTGAGGAAAGACTGGATATGGGTTTGACCCTTTATGATTAACCTTCATTTTTCTTCTTGCATTCATTTGGTTGAGGTAACATTTCAAAATCAATAGATGGTTGCAGCTGGGCATAAAGACAAAGTCTGTCATCCACTTAGGACTTCGTCATGGCTGGGAAGAATACTTTGCACATCAGTAACTTGCAGGATGCAGAATAATGAACAAGTGCCATATTAGGTTCAGTCAACTACATACCAACTTCTATAGCGTGTATTTTGAATGTAACAGAAATTGTGTGTTTTGGCTAGTATGTTTCTAAAGCAGAAGCTGATGTGACTTTGCTGATATATCTAAGAACATATGGGCACTCCTCTGAAACTGTATTTGTTTCAGAATTCTCAAGTGTATTTCATCATGTTCTCATTCCTTCTGCCTTCTGTGGTATTTCTTTGTATCACTTTGAACAGCTGCAGTATCCTTTCCTTAAAAATACAGGTCAACTTACAAGTCAGTTTTCAGTCTATCTGAGAGCAACAGGAACAAATCTGTTTTGCTGCTCTTTTAATCGATGCTGCTGCAAATAAGAACATTATTTCCCAGAATAATCTTTTTTGTTTACATTTACGATGTCAAAAGCATTTTGATCAGAGATCAACTATTCTGTTGAAGTTTCTGTGAGATCTGCCTAATGCCTTTAGCTGTTCCTCTGTACCTAGATGGTTGAAATGCTTTATTCTGCTGTTTTCATGAACTGATTCAGGAGACTCCCATGAGCACATATGCCCCAGTGATAAAAGAACAGAGATGTTAGAAACAGAGGTGACAGTGGGAGTACAATAGGAAAAGGTCCACACTGTAGAAGCCAGATGCTTATGTATTGTAGAGCACATTCCCACATGAAGGCATCAGGCTGTTGATAGCTGGGTCTTGATCTGATTTTATTGTATCACATTCTCATCTGCTGCTTGCGTACTTTCATCTGCAAGCATTTGCTTATGAATTGTGATGATTCTTTTCATAAATATTGAAAGTACAGGAACAAAGCTTTGATAACAGTGGGCTTCAGGTGCTCTGCTATTGTACTAACCACAGAGCATTTTGGTTTCGTCTGCCTTGGAGTAAACGGAAATGTCATAGGATTCAGTATTTTTTAGGGCAATCTGTTCTGAATGTTTATTTCTCCTGTGGCTGGAGACAAAAGCATGGTGCTTAGATGCTTGTGACACTGCCAATATTCATTCTAAATCAGGTCTAGTGTGTATCCACTGAATGTAAGAAGGAACCTGAGAACTGCTGTTTTCCATTAATTTCCTGGCCATTTTGTTGGCTAAAGATAATGAACCTTTGAGATTCTATCACAATACTTATCAGAAATTTTTTAGTTTTTCCAGGAAGTTGGATGGGCTTTCAGTGGCAAAGATCATAGCTTTGATTTCATTCTTCCTTTATAGTCTACATGGATTCACTGAAAAAATTTCACTTTTGAAGTGGAAAATATTCAGCAATTGTATTTTGGTTGAAATAATATGACAGTAGATTACACTACACAATACAATAATCAATGCCAAACAACTTGCTCATATCAGTAAAGATGACTGCACTCGTAGATTGAAAGGTAAACATGGTGCGGCAGTTATTTCTCTTTCAGAGCACTTTCAGAGCAAAAAGATAACAGAGCTGGCTTACACTGGCATAGCATGCAAAATATGACATCTACATGAAAGTAAAGTATTGCAATTAATGTAACTTGTAGTAAGTGCTTATAAAAAGTAACCAGTATCACAGAATCTGACACCTAGTGACCTGGTATCATTAACGTGGAGTTTCTAACCTTATCATCATTTTGGTACAGCTTCAGTTTTATATAAGAGTACAAGAGCTAAATTCATCCTCATTGTAAATCACTGCAACTGCTGTTGAATTACAGGAGGGGCATCTCTATTGTAGGTAGAAATGCAATAAAAAGGCAATGCTTCAAAACTAAGGTTTTCTCTGAAAAGTGTCACCTTTTATAGAATCACAACTGAGTCACTTGAAAAAAATGTCTCTCTCCAAAGAACTGCCTGGAAACCACAGGTCACAGACAATGTAAAAGGTCTTCTAAAATCTTTCCTTGTCATCAGCTATGTCTTAAAACAGATTTTTTTTTTTTTTTTTTTTTTTAGAAAATGTCATATGAAATAAGATAGCTATGTTTGCTTATTAGAACATAACACAAATTCTGTAAGTGGAGTAAACTGTATTTTATTAAAACTAAGTGAACAGAAAGAGCAGAAACGTGAACTTGTTTGTGTTATCTAATGTCTGACTGGACAGAACAAAATATCATTTGCTTCTGCATGGCAACCACTGGTAGAAACCATACCCAGAGTTCTGCACTGACAGACATCTAGTCGAGGCTGCCTGGAGCATGCATGTGCCTCAGCGTCCCACACGTTTTTGGAAACGGTGCTCACCAATCTGGTAGGCCTGTCTCCGCAGTGCTCTGGAAGCTCTGTGTCCCTTCTTCTTTAAAAACATCTGGCTTCCTGAGGGTAAAGGAAGCAGAAGGGGT
Organism: Rhea pennata; assembly: GCF_028389875.1. Classification (NCBI taxonomy): domain Eukaryota; kingdom Metazoa; phylum Chordata; class Aves; order Rheiformes; family Rheidae; genus Rhea; species Rhea pennata. The sequence goes on along the minus strand of NC_084667.1, from coordinate 11,567,765 downwards.
ATAATAATGAGCCAGAAGAAAGGCTCCTGGGGAGAAAGGACTGTCCTGTGCCCAGCTGTGTCCCCTTTGGTGCCTCTGAATATTCAAAAACTAATGGGAAATGCTTCCTCTCCGTAACGCCAGCCAACAGGAGAGGAAGCGAGGGTGAGAGGACACATTTGGACAAGCTTCTCACAAGGGTGAAGAATAAAGTTATGCAGCATTTAGGCCCAACTGGGTATGCCCATGAAGTGTAGTTCATTTCTTGCAGGCTATGGAGAAACTTCTTCGCTCCTGATTCCAGGCAAAGCAAAATGAAATGTGTTGGCCACTCGGAGCTTTTGGGAGGAGGACCACAGATAATGGAAAAATCTCTGGAGATTAACCATTAAAACATTTTGCTCACACGTGATTAAAATGGGAAACAGAGGAAAAAAAAAATTGGGCCAAACAGAAACCTGTGTTTTACTGTGGTATACTGAATTATAATGCTGGGAAATTTCTAGCTTCTTGCTCAGGAAATGGGTCTTCGGGCATATGAAATGTCACCTCACCACCTACAAGCAGAAAAGGGCTATATTTATTCTTTTTGTCTATCTTCATGATCAGTAAAGATGCTGCTTCATTTACAAGAAGTTCTATACCCAGCTACCCTGCTTCAAGAGCCAGAATAAGAAAAAAATCTTTAAAATTTGAAAAAGTTACTGCTCTTAAGACATTTTTTTAAAACAGTTAATGTTCTGCTTTGGATTCCTATTTCATGAAGACAGCATTTTTTTGACATATCCTTCTATTAAGTCAGTTTCACTGAGAAGAAATCATTTTCAGAGAGTGTCCTTTGTAATAGAAAGATGAAATAACCCCAAATCTGTGGTTTTATATACTTTTTGAAAAGAACCGTTTATATTCTTTAGGTAGTGAAGGACTTTACAATTTCCTCTAATTCTCTTAAAATGTAATCTGACAAGAAGATTTCTAAATGTCTCTTTTATAAAACTAAAATAAGATGTTCAAGATTAAAATGGACCCAATTACGAATAGTCACTATGCAATGACTCTTGAGCCCTTTCTTTTTCTCAGACGATTGGGGAAGTAACCAACATTCTTCAGTCTTACATATATATATATATATATATATATATGTGTGTATATGTACACACCATTTTATACTTGACTGTATTAAATGTGTACTCTTTGTTAAAACCAGTTTTCTAAACAATTCATATCACTGACTCATGACTCGTCTTCTTCAATATTTACCACTTCTTTGATATTTCTGTGTCTACTAATTTTATGAAATTGGATATTTTATTCTAGGGTTTTGATTAAAAAAAGGTTGAATACTAAAAAATTTCTAAAGGTGACTTGGGAATCCAAATTCAATTTTACATATGCACTAGATATTAAGGAAGTTGAAAGTCACTTATATGAATGATGTTTTGGCTCCAAGAGGACTAAGTCATCCTGTAAAGAGGAGTCATCCTTGTATCTCTGAGTATTTTTCAGAATGTTAATACATGCCTCAGAAGTAGACTGGAGTTGTTTTTATTTTCCTCTAACAACTAGACTTATAGATTTCTTCTGTTATCAAATATAGAAGAACTAAATAGCATTCTGTGCTCTTTATTTACTTGCTGTTTGGTGCCAAGTTTTATTACTGGACTGTGATTTTACAAGTGGTAATTCAGGAAGAAATCCATACCTGTGTTGAGGGCAATTATGAGAATGACACACAATTGCACTGGTAACCTCCACAGCTTGAAATTTTACCCTCTTGTGTGTAGTTTCCTACTGGTGTAGAAGATCCCCTGGAACACAGACTGCCCAATTTCAGAAGTTCTTTTATTTCTCACCTCTAGTTTGACTCAGATTTTTCTTTGTGCTTTCAGATCCCTGTATGCGCATTAGTTGAGGTGACTTGTCACATATGACAACATATCTGAAGGTTTACTCTGAAAGAGTGTGACAGAGTGAAAGAGTTGTGACAGATACTAAACATTTATATTGGAAAGGAGAAAATTCTTTTTGACAGGACATGATGAGAGGGAGGACCTCTATATCTGAGCTACTTTCACACCATGAACCAGTGTTCCTGGACTCACTAGGCTATGTTTAACTTTATGATACCATCACTGAGCAGATCTAGAACTGAAGCTTTTTTTCAATAAAAACTAATACTGTTGCATTCCTGCCTTTCCTCTAACAGACATTTCTTGCAGTGATTTGTTAAACATTTGTAACGTTTTTCTACAATGCATTTGATTGTGGCTAAGCTGGACATTCAACTGGTGCAAGAAGGATGCTGAGATTCTGTGGCTGAGTTCTGCCTATAAGTCACGTGATGCTGTATGTCAAACCAATATTACATTAGAGTTTTGAGTTAGAGCAGTTTCCCCTTTATTCTTCCTCCACTCCAAATGATCCACTGGATTTATAATATTGCTAATTACACACAACCCGGACAACTACAAAAGATTTAAACCTCTATTTGGATGGCAAACAAAATTTATGCAGACTAAATCTTTGAATGAATCAGGTCTTAGTATCCCTTCTGAAATATAAAGGAAGTCTAACAAAGTCTTTATTTTAGGGATATCATAAAGTAATGTTGTCACAACAGCCAGCATGATTTTTAATGGGTTTACTTGTCACTTGGGAGCTTTATGTCAAACCATGTCATAAAAGAGAGGCATATAAATGAGAAAACAATCACTTCTAATGTAAAAAAACCCTCATATGCGGATTTATCACACAACGTAAAAGAAAGAATGCTGCTGAATTTATAACTACTCTGATCAATATTTAAAGCAACTGAGCAGACAATATGAATTTTCTAAAGTATCTCTTGAAACTGAGAAGAATTTCTTTCTCTCTCCATTGTGAAACCACAGGATCGTAAATAAAAATATAGCTGTAGGCAGCTAATGTCATGCATGTGTGTCTGAGAAAAATGATAAGGGAACTAAAACAATAGGGAAAAGAAATCACAGAAGGGGTAAATGCGCTCATGTAAACAAAAGGTAAAAAACAGAGAAGAAAACTGAATTCATCACATACGTGATCAAAATTCATTAGCAAGCTTAATAGAAGAGTCTCCTATAGAAGGAAAATAGCCAAAATGAAAGATGGCTTTCTAAAACAGAGGCCCACATTTATAGCACATTTTGCCAGGGCTAAACTTCACAGCTTTAATAAACAATGGATACAAAAAATAACACAAATGAAATCGATAGACATAAAGATATCCTGATAAGTTAATAGAGTTCTGTAACTCAGAACAGAGATGCACCTATTTATTTTAATCAATGGTTTCCAGAGAACCAAATAATTCCATATGATATAAGCAAAAGGAACGAAATTAGAAGTCTTTTTACTTGGTCTTGCTATGCAAGTCAAAAGTCACATTGGCATACCAGTTTCAACTGGCCAACTGAAAAATTGCAATTTTTTTGCAATAAGTGATTCTGTGATTCAGGCAAAGATGCAATACACAACAGCAAGAAGAAAAGCAGAAGAGCTCTTCCTTTTTAAATTTTGTATTGTTTTGTTGTGTTTGGAGTTATGCTCCAGGAATATCTTTCGTGTCTAACTCAGAGATGTGTGCTTTTCAAACAGCTTGGTTTTTATGCGCCAGAAACACAAATAGAGAAAATCTTGGCTTTTAGTCAGCTATAAATTTAGCTATATGGCATTTTCCAGGTTTATTTTTTCTTCTACTGCCTACTTCTAGGATTTTAACAACAGATTTTATCTACATGTTTTGCACATGCTATTTTAAATTTTGAGTATCGAGTCCTATATACAAGCTATGAGAATCTCACAAACTTAAACAGCTTTGCAGCAGCTGCCATGGTGTACCTGCTTCACCTGGGCAAGCTATTTTCTTATATAAAAGACCACTGCATGATTCATATACTGAAATGAAAAATAGGAATACTTACTTGTAACTTTGTCTTTGCAAATACTACTCTGAAACAATTTCACAATTCAGTTTTAGCTCTCTATATGTAACTGATTTCCATGCTTTTTAAAAAACTTGATGCATGCCAGCAGTAGTAATACTCTACTATGCTCGCTACTGGCTATTCCCTCAAACTCCTGTCAATTCTTTCTTTGTAGAGGAAGTGACACTCTCAGTCAATATAATAACAATTAACTTAAAATAAAATGTATAAACAACAAATAAGAAAAAAATAAAAAAAAAGAAACACGCACACAATCTCCAGAAAGTGAAATAAGGGGGAGGGAAAAATATTTCATGGTGAGGTTTTCAAATAAACAATCACACGCTTTTAATTTTCCCTTCTAAAATACATCCTTTGCTAGTATTTCTACTACGTGCATAGGTATTGCAGGCATATAAAGTCTCCCTTTTTTCACTATCTGTAAACATATTGCAGATACAAACAAAACTGCACATATACGTAAGCACACACAAAGATGCATAATCTGTGGTTTAACTCAGGTAAACCATTTAACGGACACTGAAGGTTTGCTTACCTTTTCTATGAACATGTTAAGTAAAACTTCAAAACTGCACTCTACATAAGGTCTCTCTGGTAAGACTCTTGCATGTGATCAAATGCTATGGTACTCCATCAAAGCAGTCATTTTAGTCAGGAGGGTATGTACTGAAATACCATAAGGGCAACATACTCTCACTAATTATTACACCATGGATTAATATCATATTTTCTATCAAATTAATTTACCTACTCAGATTTTCCCTTTGATCAATACAGAAATGCAGATTTCTTTGGTTGTAAATACATAGTTTGGTGTGCGAGTGTGAGAACAATGGCAGAAGACCTGTTAAGATAGAAGCCTTGCAGGATTCTCAGAAACTGTATCCTTTTAAAACTTAAGGTTTTAAACTGCAAAGTACAAAATCACTCTAGGAGTCTAACTAGAAGCCCATTAATTCTATTTCACAAGCTTAAGTAAGTACCTCTGCAAACTAACTTCCCTAGTATGACAATGAAAGTTTAAAAAAGATCTATCACCTTTGCTAAGATAATATTATCTCAGGACAATCTCTCACAACTGAAAGCAAAGCTGCAAATACTTCTCTACCTTTGATACATGTTTGCAGTCTGTTTTTCAGACTGCATCCAACAAGTAACAAAGGATACTGCAAGATATATTTGTGCCAGAAAAGTAAGCGAATTTACTTGGACCTGATTATATCTCACTAAAACTGTATACTAATTATTTCTGAGAGCTTTTGAGAGTAATTATCTGCACAGATATACTATGCTCATGAATCTCTATGCTTTCAGGAGCAAGGAGGTTATAGAAAAATTCCTGAGGCAGTGGAGTAAATAGCTATAGTTCTGCATGATGATCTGAAGTTAAACTCTCTATCAACAAATTTGAGACTCCACATATTTGGTTAGGACAAGGCTACAAAGAACAGCAAGCTTTACATTCTTACTTTGTCAGAGGGACAATCAGAATGATGTTCAAGGAAAACATCTTTTCCACTGGTTTAATCCACTGTTACTGCATTTTCTTTCTGGTGTTTTGATGACAGTAGCAACAACTTTTAGTAATGTAGGTGTCAAAAAGTTCCACCTCCAATATTTTGTAAGAAAAAAGCCTCACCTGCCTGTCTTGAGACAACTTAAAGGAGCTGATTATGATTAGCAACCTTTCTGCGTCTGTTCTCCTTTTTTTTCCCAGATATGTAAACTCAGAATCTGATGTCTGGCTACAGTAGTTTTCTTTAAGAACTCAACTACTTGTGTTTTAAAGTCCTTGAAAAATGTTACAATATAAAAGACATGCTAGAAATCCAGAATACATAGGTACTATTCCTGGGAAGAACAATTTGATGAGTTTAGAATCCATTTGCATGAAATCTCCACCTGAAACTGGAAGCATTCATGGACAGGAGGGTTTTTGAAGTCTATTGCTATTTGGAACAGCAGAGGAGTTCTGCTAGACCAGAGAAGCTAAAACGATTCCTGGATGCAATGAGTATCCAGAAGGGTTTCCGTCCTCTAAGATCATAAGAACCACTGTGGTTGCTACATGTCACACTCCATATATGAATACTTCAAATACAGCTGCATTTCCTGCAGCCATAATTCAGGTTGTTTCAGAACCTGTAAAACCATGCACTGATTGGCCCATTTACGTCCTTTCTGCCAAGCTAGCGATGTGTTTGCCTTGGATCTTTTATTAGGGAAGAAGGTTTTTGAAATGAGCTTATGAGCTGTTCCTAGCAGTAACCCTGTCCTCCTGCTTAGAAATTCTGTCATGAACCCTAGAGACTCCAAGTTAGTGATAATACGTATTGGTGTATATTGTGCTGTAACTACTGTTCAAGACCAGTCCATGCCAGCTGAAAACACAACACATCAAGAGAAGAGCTGCTTTCTAAAATAAAAAAGATGAGGTCCTGCTTAATATTGAGAAATGTATCTCTCTGCATTCACATGTAGCTGTTATGGAGATTATGCTCCTACTGAACATCATGGCTCCCTGTGTGACCATTCCTTCATAAGACTGGGAATTAGCCCAAGCACTCTAACTTTGACTACCAAGAAAGACACTTTGATTCCTATAATCTCATCATGCAGATAGGATGGGTTTTTTTTTTTAGCTGGATCACTCTGATTTTCTGCGTATCTTTTCCATATGGAGGAACATTCGGGAGCATTCTCAGATATGATAGTGACAGAGTTAAAAAATGTGGAGTATATTTTGACATCAACACCAACAGAGTTCCAAGAGTTCCAAGTTTACCTTTGGCAAGTAAGTCTGGTGAGACTACTTTAATTACAATCTAACAACATCTAAATTCTTCAAAAATCTGTGGGCTTTAGTATGTGCAAACAGACACTTTTGGTGCTGAACTTTCTTAAGGCTATTAATCAGTGTGAAATGTGGGTGTTGAAACTTGAGTCTTTTCCATTGTTTTTTTCTTTCTGGTCTGGTCTTATGTTTATCTAGCCACAAGGAATACTCTACCTCTCGGATAGGTGGAGGTGAACTTGCAGAACTCCTTGAAGACTGTTGGGTGCTCTGATACCCAAAATGAGAAACAAGAGAGCCAATTCAAAGATTTGGGGGCTCAATAAATTGAGGAGAAATGCAATGCTGAGAAACTCAAACCACTGATGACGGGAATTGCAGAGTCTTGCAAAGGACAAAAAACTAAACACTTCAATCATATATCCTAGAGGATCTCAACAGGAGATGTGGCTTTACTACCAGTGGGAAACAAGGAGCAATCACTGACAGATGAACAGAAAGACTGATTACAGGGTACTACTTTGTGGCAATCAAAACAGAGATTAGTAGAGGAAAATAAAAAGTGATTCTTTTAAATACTTTGACATAGTTCTGGAAATGGGCAGCAATCTAGCAATGGGACAGTCCCCAAAAGACAATGACTTGGAATCTGACAAAAATTTATACTCTAAATTAATTTTAGTATGGAAAATAAACTCTAAGGGAAATTTTCCTTCTTCTTTTATTAGATTAGAAAAAATATTGCTCCTGTAGAAATGTCTCTTCAGAGGTGGGTTCCTACAGATATTAAATACTGTGTTTGTGGTGACACTGCCAAAATATAATTCAATTAGCCGTAGTTTCAATAAACAGAAGGCAAAACAAGATAAATACAAGTAAGTAAAAACAATCTTATTTAATTCTCTAAGGAAAAAGGTAAAATTTTTCTCCAAAATGTGCTCTGTCACAACACTGACACCTGCAGCAAGTGACAGTTTCTCTGGCATTTTGTTCCATAAATGCCATTAAGTGCACTGCATAAACATGAAGTGACATTTTTACATGGGGTACTTACTTATCTCCCACAATTCCCAAGTTAATTGTTGGATAGCCGTGCTCTTGGATTGTAGCTAGGAGAGTTGAACGGTTACTGTCTCGAATCTTTCCTGGTAAGAGGTCATCCTCAGGATTCAGTAGCTATAAAACCAGACATATTATCAGTCAAGTCTCCTTGGAACACTGTGCCTTTACACAAGTGAAAATTTTATTTTTCAGACTTGATATGACATTCTTAGACACCTATCATGGAGTATGTGCATAACACGATTTTGTGAATTTAAATTAATAAGATGTGTAATGTGTTTATGAATGGTTCATGTATACAAAACCTTATTTCTTCCTGTGGGTACCAGACTTTAATTTCAACTGGTATAAATCAAAACACAAGCTCTAAGTTTCCAAGTTTTTGCTTCTACTTAAATAGTTTTACAGGAACCTCAATGACGTTACCAACTAGATGTAAAGGCATTGAAGAAATTTTAAAGTTTGTCATCTACTTGCTAATAAAGATGTATTTTAAATATAACAATTTGTATTGGACTAATAGACCAAAGCTAAAGCTTGTTTCTTCTATCAATTACTGTTTTGGATGAAAAACTTCCTCTCAATATAGTACCATGGCAGTTGCCTTAAATGTACCTTACATTTTTGAATTTAAATTATAAAACATATGTATCTAAACATATAATTTATATATATTAAGAATTCCCTTACAGCATGTAGGAGTACAACATAAATATTGACAGGAGGTAAAAAATAATAATAATGAAGTATCAATCAAAATTACCATGATAATATTAGGTATTTAGCATGGCTAAATTTTGAGTAACATCTCTGTTTCTGTGAAGAGTTCCACAGGATGATTAAGAAACTCACTGCGCAGGATCTTGATTTAACAAACTATACAAAAAAGAGTATACATGAGTACAGAGCCCCTTAATAACCTGCAAGAACTTTCGCTCATATAGAAGATACTACTCAGCAAATCATAATTTGTATTCCTTGTAGCTCTCTGGATTTCCTCTTCATTTAGCGGTGTATTTCCTCCAGAACAGATCCTGTCTACCATATGAAACTTCACAAATTCTGTCCCAACAGAATTTGGCTCACTTCAGCAACCCACAGCACTTGGCAGTCACAGAGGGGTTATGTCACCTTCAGTGGGGTTGTGGAAGTTTTAAAGATACCAGCTGATAGCGCCATACAGAAATGGCTTGAACAAATGACAAAATTTTATTTTTATGACTGTTTTAAATAAGAGGTTTTAATATTAAACATATCAAAGGTTTTCAATGGGATAGAATACAACTATGGTTATATGTTTATGTTTGGTTTTCAAAACATTTGTCTCAGAGAACAGTCATAATGTCAGGGGCAAACTTCCTACTTGGGGGAATGGCATATTTAACATATCACAGGTATCCCAACCATAAGAATTCTTTTCTATTGACTGAAGATGAGAAAGTATCGTCTCAGTTAAAGGTCTAACATATATATTATGGCAGTTGGTCCAAATGCTTTAAATCTTGTAAAAGTGTACTGGCTGTGAGCAGCTAAAATAGGTTTTAAAATTTCTCTTTGGTATTACCCTAATCTCTTTTAATTCACATTCCTAATTTTTAAACCAAGTATTGTTGAAACTGAGCTGCAAAAGATCTCAAAATAAAAGACAACTGTCAGATATGGATGCTTTCTGTATTTTTTGGAGCACAGAAAACAAAACATGAAGATTTGGATTTTACATCGGGACCTTGTACATAGAAGCAGCGAAGATTTTTTGGTAACAACCAGTCACATATGGAGCTTATTCCAAAGGCAAAAAAGCTTATTCTAAACAGGCAAATTCCTCTCAAGATTATGTTTAGAGAGTAGGGATTTTTATGTATAATCCTGTATACTATTTCCCTGATCTTTAGGTCATGTGTCATTTCCTTTTACTTTTATGGCAGTGTTGTTATAATGCATGAGATTTCATCAGGAAGCGTTTTGCCAGTATTATCAGTAGGTCCAGATTTCAGTCAGTGAGCTTCCCATAAATGCTTTTTATGGAACCATGGAAGAAATTTCCAGGTAAGTATTTTTCTTAAATACTCCTGAAGGTAGTCAGTGTTAGCCAATCAAACTAGGGATTAAAGAAAAGAACCTTCCCCTAATATTTTTGAGGAATAACAGTATCAGTCCATTTTTTTTTAAGATGTAAAATTAGTAAATTAAGCAATTCTGGAACTTGCTTTTTCTGATGTTGTTAAGACTAGAGGAATAGGTTGCTGGTCTGGAGTTTCAGCAATACGAAATTGTCTGGATGTCAACACTCAACAATAAGATTGTTTTCTCTGCAAAAGATTTTGTTCTTGTTCAATTATCTTAAACTTCCTAATTAGGTTTTATAGTATCAAAATATAAAATGCTTCTAAACAGCATTTGCCATTATAATCTCTCAATTGCAGAATAGCTGTAGAGGACTACTATTCAAAAGGAATTGCTACTCTTCCAGTAACGATTGGCAGATAAATCACAACTCTGACTCTCCCCGCAGATCCTGCCTTATGCTGGCAGGGAGAAAATGGCTGGCACAAGGTTGGATACATTATCAAAATTTTGGCAAATAAAATGTGTGAAACCTGAGAGAGCAAGGATCTACCACCCAGTGAAGGAATAAATGCAATAATTTGATTATATATTGTGGGTATGCATTACTCACAAAAGTATCTCATGTCATCATGAGCTTATCGACAACTAGCCAGTCTACCTGGATACAGGTTAAAGTCATTGACCAAAACACTATTCTCATCCTATAGAGGATACAGTAAATTATACTTTGATTCTAAAGATACTTTTCTTACCTCATTCCCTGTTGACATGACTGCAACCACTGGGAACTTGTTAACTTCTACTTCTGTTACTCCAACAGTTGCTAAGAGACCAATCTCAGATGGACCCATGTGGGTTCCTTTCGCCAACACACATTCACCTCTTTTAATGTCATGTCCTATAGGTCTGAAAAGCACAGAAGAAAAGGAAAGAAAAACAGAATGAGATTGAAAGTACCTTTCCTTGATTGGTCTGGTTCAAGGTGAGGAATATCTGAGGAGGTTCATTAGGCAGATCGTTGTAACGTCAGCACTATTTATGGTCAAACAATGACTATAATCACTAGACTTTCTGTTCCTTACAAATATATTTAACTGTTTATAAAGTAGGCTATTTACAGACCTGATATCTTGGCCTGGTCGAGCCTGTACCAGGATTCGAACCTCTAGTTCTTCAGTGCCCTATAAAAACAAGTAGAGCAGGTAAGGTCAGCTGGGTTATAAAAAATTAATCAGCTTTTATTTCTCAGAAGTCTACACAGTTCACAGAACTCATTACACTGTGACATTACGGTTCAAGCATCAGCACCGTTCTCCTGATTTGTGCATCAGGACTTTCATACAATGTGTGCTAAGACAGAAGAAAGTTTTAAGAATTATTTTATTGATGAGGTCCCAAGGGAAGGACCAGCATTGAATAAATAGTTCTACATTCCTTCTTTATGGCTCCTATGTTTATCTATCTTTCCTGCACCATGCTTGTGTTTGTTGATCTGGTATACCAAAAGGATTCTTTCTCTTCCTCTCAGCCAATCTGATCTGCTTGGACGATTTCAAAGATGGCCATTTGAAAAGAGCACTCGTCTGACAGAGAATATGTCACCACAACCGTGGAAAGGTACTAAGAAGATATACATTCTGTTTTAACATTTTCATATAGATTCTTGTAGTGGGAACTCCCATTGGAGTGGTTTGTACATATCAGGAGGAGGTTTATTCACCATATTTATCTACTGTGAACAGGAGACAGTGGCCTGAACAGTTTTAGGCCTATTTTAATATTTAATTTGCGCTCACTTCTTCAGAATTTCAATGGTGATTTGCTCAATGCCAATAAATGGCATGTGACCTATATCATAAATATTTAATTTATAAGCCTTGGAAATAGGTTGATGATAAATACCCTTGGCTTGGAGATAGTGGCAGCCTCTTGGGAGCACTAGATCTACACTTGCTTAGAGTGGAGCCAATTTTGGTTTTATATTATCATGTAGTATTTCATACTTTAAGTATCTCAAAGTTATAAATTAGAGACTAATATAAAACAAACAAGGTCAGTCATTATTTGAGATACTACTTTTGTAGGAAAGACAGTGTTGGATAAGACACAAGGATTTGTTGCCTCTTTTCTTAAAGGTGATAATGGAACTTCATTTTCTGAGTCCAAAGCAAGTGCCTCTGTGCTTTAAACTTAAAGGCCTCAAAGCTGAAGTCAACCAGTGTGCTGTATGCTTTACAAATCGTGAAAATGGATAAAATTAAATTGCTAAAAACCAGGAAATAAAGAAAAAAACAGTATCAACTCTGAAAAAAATGTAATTTCTTAGTGTACAATACTATTTCCAAGATACACTGTCAAGACAAATGTCGTTTCTTGCCTACCTGCTCCTCCTGTTTAACAGAGGAGATTATTTTTGGTTGCTAGTGTCCAAAACAGTTACACTGGTACCCAGGATGTCCTTTTATCCCTTATCCCCATCTGAAGCTGTAAAGGATACTTCAGACTTGTGAATAAAATCTGAGGCAATAATTACTCTAAGAATTATTTTACTTTTCATGACTCTCTGGGGAAAGTAGGCCAGCCATGAACAACTGAATTTTGCATATCCTTGATAACATTTAAAGATAGCTAGGAAGCTTGTAGGGAAGCTGGAGGAGCCTAGTGATACTTCTAAGTAATAGAAAAAGGTGATTAGGGTCTCCTGGATAAGAGGAAACAGGAAAATAGAAAGACATTGGAGGAATTTAAAAATGTCAGTTTTGAAAAGTACTGTAGAAAAGTGTGACTGTGGACAACAGGACAATGTACAGATATTGTTATTTATGAAATTGGTGGGTATCCTAGAGTGCTTTAAGAATACAAGATAATTCAGAGTGGCTAGAAGCAGGGCTTACAGGGAGATACAGCATTATTCTGACAATATCTCCCATTTGGTGTGTGTTGGGAAGCATTCTTGCTTTGTATTGATTTATTCTGAACTATGGCAGAACGGTTTTCTCTGATAGTTTTCAGTCAGCATTCATATCGATATACTGATGCTTGGGCTTGATGTAGGATCTAACCTTTGTTCCGACTGATCACATTGGCTTCCTTTATCCAACAAGTTGACATAAAAACTCACAATGAAAGGGTGTAGAAGTATTCTTGCAAGAATTAGTTTCTCAAAGGTTGTGCACTGGCAAGCTGATGACAATTATTCTCCTGCTGAACAGACATAATTCCTTTCAGACTTGTGACTTCTGGAGTCATTTGAGGAATCCCTTCTATGATATTCAAGTACTGCTGCCACAACTAGAGGTCAAGGAGCTCCTTTTAAAAGGCACTCTCTGTACTTTCAGAAAAACATATTTCAAATGTCAGAGATTTCATTTCAGTTAAATCCCAGTCTTGGAGAAGTTCTTAACACAAAATATTCTTGAAATACGTGGCCAATCAGGCATGAAAAAGGAGAAGAAAATAACACGCTAACAAGACTATACTAACTATATTTTGGAGGGATGGGATGGAAAGCTGATGGAGACTAAGAAATTCAGAGTGTAAGCACATAGCGAAATAATCTGTTCTCACATTCAGAGGAGAATATGTACATCAAAAGTAGAATCCAGGAAGACCGTCACCCAGAGAAGCAGTAGGAAATAACAGATGACGATGTATGTTTCTCTGTGGTGCGACTGTTGTGTCACGATGAAATAGGCAATGGCCACAGAAAAACTGTTCAGGATAACGGAATGCTTAGCAAGCAGTGACGGTAATGGTGCTTTTTTTTAAGTCTTCAAATCAAGAGAGAAAGATAAAATTTATTCATACGTATCACTAACCTCAAAGCAGGACTGACTCAGGAAGTTCTATGTTAGGAAGAAGGCCAGACTATCTAGTTTGCTGATATAATTGTATTTTAACATCTGTGCATTCACAATAATGAGGTATGAGAAAAGATCATGAGAACATGCCTTCATTTTTGGTGTCTTCATCAAGTTTGAATGCTAGAACCCACCTGTTTATAGCCCAGCTGCCTTTGCAATGCTGGCATGTAGCTATGCTGGCATGGAACAGCTTGAAAAGCAGCAGAGATTGATATGAACACAGAAGCACACACACATTTCATTCCAAGACTGAATAGAAGTCGTAATAGTAAGAGAGACATCTTCTTGCCTTAAAGACTGCCAGATGACAAGAAACATGACAATGGTGCCCTGAAATCACAGCTGGGTAAGTGAAGGTAATAATTCAGAACTGAATGCTCTGACCATGAGCGATGTTTAGGAAGTCTAGGATGGACTGTTTGGGACACAGCTGTCCACAGGCAGCTCCTGTGCTTCAGCAAAAACACATTTTGTTTAGTTAAGACAATTTATCCACACAGTTAGTACTACATGTACTACATATATTCTCTGTAGTATTCCCCAGCACCTACAAGGTAAAGTGCTAATATGACTTCCAAGTATGCAGGAAAAACTGTTCAAATTAAACAGAGTTAAGACTGTACTCTGGGGGAATATGTACCTTATCTATTTCCTAGTTTTCAGAGGTCTTAAACTTCAGTAATTTTCTCATTCTAAAGGAGCACAAACGTCTATTGAACAAAGTTAGTTATGACTTAAAAAAACTTTGGGGGGACTCATTTCCCTTATTACACAGTAAAAGCCCTGATTCCAAACATACACAAGATATGTGTACAAAACACGTTCTCCCAAATCCTCCAAATGCACAGAGTGCAGAGCCAGACTGTAACAACAGTGTGTCACGATTCAGTCACTCAACTGCTATGGCAACAGGTTGTTTTGAAATCCCCTTGCTCTCAGAGAGCCCTGGTATTGCTGCACAGATGTGCTGTTCTTTTCCAGGCACATCCTTTTGGAATGCGCTATTCCAGAATTACAAGCATAAAGGATTTTTCCAATATTACCTCTCTAGGGGTGTAGTGGACAAACTGAAACAAAACCTTAAAATGGAAAGATCACATTTGGGAGCAACAGTCAGTTTGACCATAGGTCACACACAAATAATTAAAGTAGTAGCAAAATTATGTTCTTCAGAAGGCTTTACTTCAGGCTGGAATGAGACCAACTCAGATTATACAGATCCATCTTCACAGCATAATTCAAAATAATCCAAGTCACCTATGGATTTTTTTGTACTTAAAGCAGTTCACATTCCTACAGAAAAAGTCATACTCAGCTTTAACTACATCAGCAGTAATGCTGCACTGTAGTATTTCAAACTATCATTCTGGAATCAATTTGTATTTTAAGAAAATTTGTTCTCTTCTTATTTGGTGAGTCTGGGAGAACTTTAAAGGTCCTCTGCTTGCTGAGTTTTAGGACCATCCTCAATAAGCAGAAAGAAGAAATTGCTCTGCTATTAAATGTGAACTCAGCAAAAAAGAAGCAAATAAAATGTCCGATTGCCACTACTCTGTATTTTAAAACGTCAATATGCTAGGCTCTCAGATGGGATTCTAGTCACGGACCTCCAGGAAGCATTCCCCTTTCATTCCATCGTGCTCCCAAATAGTTTGGTGCAGACATTCAACAACTGAGATGAAAAAAAACCAAGGTCAGGATAGGAAGTTCTGTGGTACAGTTACCTCAGCCTGAGAAGTGGGTAGTATTGCCATTCGGAGCAGAAATGAAAATCCTCAAATTTCTGAGATTAACGTTTCTGTAGGAAAATATCTTTCATATTTATGGGATTGCACCATGAGCCACATACTACTGCACACAAAAGCGCAATGAGTTTTAACTTATGACTTACATCATCTGATTCCCTGATGAGTTCGGTATCTTCCACTTGCACCACTGCATCAGCACCACATGGGATTGGAGCACCTGTTGTAACTCGCATTACCTGACCAGGCATCACAGTCTGAGTTGGCTGAAAAATATAAAAACAAAACAAAAATTATTTTACTTTTAAAAAGAAAAAACTCCAATCAATTGAACACTGCATAAGTAATTTGAAAGATTAAGATTCTTCTGTGTGTCATGACTCTTGATATTCTGCTAGTGATATTAACAGGCATAATTAGGCTGTAATTAGGTGTAATTAGCCTCAGGCAATTGCTTGTTGGGTCACATATTAGATGGCTTAATATTTATCCCCCAAGGTAGATTCACATCACAAGAATAGCTTTCAAAAGGAGCAATACACACTGATACTCTGCTTGGCTCAGAAAAAGAGTTGTCATGAAACACTGAGATGGAGACTCTGGAGAAGCTTACCTGAGCAAAAATCTAGTGCTGCATCTCTGTAAATTCTCATTGCGAGAATGTGGGTGCTTGCTCTGCGCAGCATGTAAGTAAGTCCAACATGTTTGGGGTTTACTGTTGTTCATGCGCGTGTGCTACACACTGTCCACAGCTGTCTAATCAGTCCAACATATCCTGGATATGCCACATATACAATTCATCTGCAGATCAGTGCTCTACTCCATATGCAGCATTTGAATAGGGCTAGGACTTCTCAAACTATGGTCAGGGTGTGCTTAATAGCAGCCAACAGACTTGGAAGAAATACTGCCCAAGCACTATTAAGATTGTTCAGTGGTCAGCTGCTCCATTACCTTTGACAGGAGACTGTTAGACATCTGTAAACTCCACACAAGTGGCCAGAGCTTTGTTCTATCCTTTCCTCTATTCCATTTCTGCTCTGTAGTAACCTCTGAAATGTGAAGATTCCTCTAAAACGTGTATTTCGAAAGTTGATGGGCTTTGCTCACTGGGACAAAGGTGCTAGGGAGAGGCTGGGAATAGTTTGTACCTCATTTATCACAGTACCACAGTGACCAACGTATTCAAAGAGACAACTGAGCCTGGAGTTGGCTTATCTTGGCCCTTTTCTAAGGGTAAAAGAAATCTAACACCCTTTGAGAAGAGCACACATAAAATACTAAAAGAAATTAAAAAAAAGACCACAGTTGCCATATGTCACAGTTAATGTGCTTTAAGGGCAAGACTTGCATATCCTAAAGTAGGTATCTAGCACAGGTCAGATAAAAATCATGTTTGAGAAGTATCTGTTTCTAAATACAGGCTGTGCATGGAGTCTTGGATGAATAGCTGAGATGCAGCCATTTATACTGAAGATCCTTAAAAGGTACGTAAAAACAATCTTTTCCAATGTGTTATTTTGTGTTGCCTTATTTTTATGAAAAGAGATGTTACAAAAGCCAAAGCTTACGCCTTGGATTATGACAGCTCTTTTGTGTGTTGTTGTAGACATGTATCCATTACAAATAAACAATATTGTTTTGATTTTTACTGAAGTATTGATGTCCTTTAGCAGCAAGTTTTAGAGGATAGATGTATGGCATGAAAGATTTAGAAGGAAGTGTTTTTGGTCTCAGGGACCAACATGTCTAGAACTCTGCCAGAAATCAGAGCCTATGGTGATAATGTGTGCTGTAAATATCCATGCTTTTGGAACTTATTACTAGAAGTTAGTTAATTTTTGAGGCGTAATGATGTAAAGCATTTAAACAAATTTATGATATAACAACTTTTGTTTTTAGAATCAGTTGTGTTGTTCATATATTTAATTTCCTTTTTGTCCTGTGATAAACTGATCAGATTAACTTTCTGAACAAAAGATAACTATCAGATTTGTGTGTAAATCTGCATGACTCCTTTCTTCCAGGCTAGAAACTATGAAGATGATAAAGAAATGATTGCTTCTCAGAAAGCATAATAATGTACAACAATTTTACGGAACCTCTTTTAAAGGTCTTTAAGATCTCCCATATACCCGGACTAGGGCAGTCCTGGGTTTTAGCCTTTGCCTTCATCACTGATAATCTATTCTATGTTAGTCATTCAATAAAAAACAGAAATAATCCACGGAGCACACCCCTTATCTTAGGAATTCTCTCTTTCACCTATGCACTAGGCTACAGGACTATGGTCTGCAATGACACATGCAAGCTCCCTTCTGCAAAATGGCTGAAGGTATCAGAAAGGTGAAAAATGACTGTATTCACCCTATATTACAGCTGGTTAGTCACAACGCCTCCTACAAGCCTCTCTAAAAGAAAAAAACATCTTCTAGGAAATTCTAAGCCTCAGCTATGCAAGCTCATATGAAGAAAACCATTGCTCCAGCTGGGACAGTTTTTGACAGTCAGCGTTGATGGCCCTTGACTAGTGCTCTCAGATGTACCCTAACCTCTCCAAAGCAGGGTAGTGTCTGAAAGTTTTCTTCGATACAAAATAAAAAGCGTCTGTTACACAAACATAACCACCTGGAAATAGAAATCAGAAAATAATATAAAATCTACAATTTGATACCGAAATGTCCAACTTGGTTATACAGCCTTTCTGTAATTCTCAGTCCTATTTTCTTCCTTTCTTAGTGGTAGTTACATAAGCTCTTTCTTCGCTACAGGTCAAGCCAAATCTAAACCTATCGTCAGCTCCCTGCTGTGAATCATTCAGTTAATTGGCCTGTAATGTGAAAAGCAGTATGTTGCTGCTGAGAGTGACTGAAGGGTGAAATGAGACTGAGGAGACTTCCATAGGTATAAATCATTTCTTGGGAAGGAGACGAACATGAAGACGTGTTGGCCTAAGAAAGAACCTTTGATCAATTATTCAGATGTCAACAGCCTCATTTTTCATACTTGCCACTCATATTTCCAGAAGTATAAAGCTAATTTTTCTCCCTCTGTCCCTCCAGTTTTTGTTCCTTGTCAGAGATGTTTCCCATTCACATTATTCTGTCCCTGTAGATACATCTCTGAGTTCTTGAGTTTTGTAGCAGAGAAGTGACCTCTCATTTGCACTTCTATCATTTCTACAAACCTGCTGAAGTGATCAGGGCAGTGAAGTCCTTCAGATCTGTGGGCCATTACCTGGATCCTTGACTAATGTTTGAAAATATAGAGAAAAAGGCTAAAAAATCCAAGACATGTGACAACATTCCTGAATTCAGTTCCTGAATTAAACTGAATTCAGTTTAAATTCTTTTAAGTATTGAAGATGATTTTATGTATTTTGGATATCAGATTCATTAATCTGAGTTCACATGAACATCAGTATTCAGAAGATATCTGTGCTACCAAAGTGTAATTCATGATGATGGATGCGAGCTACAGCAAAAATTATTTAATAGTTCTCAGTATTAGCCAAGTCAAATGTCTATTATAGTTTTAGGGGCAGTTCAACTCCACTTCAAAAAAATTGAACAATACTGCTACTAGTGGTACTTCAAAAACCTGTATCAACTTTTGAAATGCATCTGTTTTACTTGAGGTTTTTGTGTTTAGCAGTCAAAATGGCCACATTATACAATCCTTGTTAAAATAGATCATCTTTTCTTTTGCCTGCCACTTACTCCATTTGTGCATGACTGCACAGAACAGGTTTTGGAAAAAATTACAAACTGGGGTTTAAAATGTCTGAAGAAACATTCTGGATTAGCTCATGCTCCCCTGAACTGGAGGTAGCAGGTGTAATTAAGTTGCTAGTATATTCAATTGACAGAATAATACAAAGTAATTGGAGGTAACTTATTTTTTTCTGTCACCTCCGTATTAGTACAGGAATTTTATCAAATGTACTCTTGAATTTGATAGCAAATCAGAAAAAGTGTCTGTTCTGCATATTTATATAGCACAAGCAGGTCGTGGACGCATGCTGCCCGACTTGCTCTTAACCTCAATTCTCGTACCTGGCAGGGTGCACAAACACGCTTTTCATTTAGTGAACACAAAAAAAGAGCAAAACTAAGCACGAAAAGGCAACTCAAAATTCTCCGCAAACTAGGCTGGTGCCAGGCTTTCTCAAGACTTCTAATCATTATCTATCTTTAAAGATTTACAAAATTGCCACACTTTGGTTTGCAGGTATCAGTGTGAAATATCCAAGCAGTCTGCGAAAACAGTTGCTGGGCTGATGTCTCTTTCAAAGTCTGTCAGCAAGATGTGGTTACTTCTTGTTTTTCTCCTTGTGAATTGTAATACCACTGGAAACCTTGTGTCCTCTAACATTGTACTAGCGCAGGACAGCACTGATGCACACCTACAGGACACACCAGCACGATGTTCTGAAGTATTCTGGGATTTTCTTGTTAGTTCCCCATGTAACCACACTACCTCACTTTTTGAAATCATGTCCCAAGGCCCACAGGAGGAGGCTAGATACAGCTGTGTCCTATCTCAAGCCACCTCCAAGAATAATGTTGTTTTGGAGCACGAGCAAGGCTTGTAAAAGTAAAAAGCGATTTCTTACAACAGAAAAGTTAAAAAATCAAACAGAAAAGAGATTATGCTCACCTGCTCACCAGCCTGGGATTCCCCTATGATGAATCGATCCCCTGGGCCATCAGCAGCTGCAAGATGGACAGGGCAAATGGTAAAGACGATAAAAAGGCTGAACCCAAATAAATGATGTAAGAAACTAAGAATAGGAAAACCAGAGAATGATCTAGGATTCAGTTCTTCCGTGTCAGTATGATAAAGGTTATAGAATTTTTGAAAAAATTTCTAAGGCATTTTAAAGTTGTGTTTACTACTTTGAAAATTACATGTTATACAGTATTTTTAACCAAAAATTGTTCAGAGATATGGGAATAAGTAAAAGGAGGATAGCAGAAATTACTTTAATAGCAAAGATTTAATAATGTTCATGAGATTTGTTGAAAAAATGTCCACTGTGAGCAAAATGGAGAAAGCAACAGCTAATTTTTCCTACGCGAAACTCACTTAGGGGAATCACATATTTTGTCAGCATTATTCTATTGTCAGTATTATGTAACCTTTTGCCAGGAGACAGTGGACATTTCTAGATTCTACTTCTGCTTTTGGAGGAAAACGTGGACTACTGCAGTGGCTACAGATGTGTAGCTAACCACAGAGATTTGGCATTTTCTTAAGAGCAATATGGCTAAGAAAATGCAACTTGGAATGCCATTAGGAATTCAGGTTCTCTTCCTTTTTGTTATTTTAAGTGGTAGTACTGAAATAGGTATCTTAAAACTTTCATGGAAACCATTCTGAATATTAAAAAGCTAGACAGGACTGATTTAACAAACAGAAATTCTCCAGACCTTCTAATTTAGCTAAATCTGTACATGTTTTTACAGGGCAAAAAAAGGCACCATTACTGGGGATGTTTAAGCTTTCTCTTTGTGCTATTTGAGCAGCTCCAGAAATTAAAATTGTCAGTACTGCCCACTCCAAAGGTTTTACTGCAAGTTGCATTAGTGCCCCAGCACAAGAATCAAAACATT
The DNA here is from genome assembly GCF_028389875.1 of Rhea pennata. Lineage (NCBI taxonomy): Eukaryota > Metazoa > Chordata > Aves > Rheiformes > Rheidae > Rhea > Rhea pennata. The sequence goes on along the minus strand of NC_084667.1, from coordinate 11,546,675 downwards.
ATAAAAAAACCTTTGTTTTCCTTAAAAATGAAGGTAGATTCTAATTCCTCTAGTTTCAGTGAAAATCTTTAAAATATGAATAGGCATATCCTAAGAATGCAGAAAGCAAATAAAAAGGAATCCAAAGTTGTTAGTTTAAAAAATAAAAATCTCAAACTCGTGTTTTTTAAGCATTTAAGCTGGCAATACTGCCATGTTCTTTATGAAGTGACTCTGAAGATCTTTAAAAGTAAACTTGAAGTCCAATTATTATTTCCACATATGCTTAATGATTTCAGATCCCAGTAAAGAGTTTTGAGTACAGTTACTGTCCTTTCACATGCAGAAGCCATTCTAAGTGGAACTTACTTTAGTCAGATAACTTCTTCCCATTATTTCAGACAAACATTTCAGAGTTGCATAAGATGGTAAGATTACACAGTACTAATCACTCAGTTATATATATATGATTTTTCTAATTCACTGGCTGGTTGTTTTGTTAAATATACAGAACCATATGAAAAAAGTACAATGTCAGAACTAAATTATACTTTCTTCTAAGTGAAACTTCTCTTTACAAAAGGAAAATTTCTGTAATGAAAAAATTACTGTGCCTATATCAGATCTATACACCTTTTAACTTTTCTCCATGCAGTTAGAAAGGATTGTTTCACAGGACTGTGCTTCTTTGTCTATGTGGAAAGAACCACAAGCAATTTCTTTGAATTCCCTGGTTACAACTTGACATCTTTTGACGGTCATGGCTACAACTTGACATCTTTTGATGGTCATTTTCAAAACCAGATTTGTAGTCTTTATAGGCTCTACCATGGTATGCAGACATCAACATCTGTAAATCTGCTGCTGTACATTTGACTTCATATGTCCAAGCATATCAGGCATGTTGTCAAGAGTGTTCAGACAAACTGTCTTCAGACACGCTATCACATTCAAATATGTCTTTTTATTCACTTTAAATCTGTTCATTTCCCAGAGATGAAGTGTCATCAGTGATAACCTTTATCCTAATATCTTTTATTTCAAAAGCCCTGAAAATACAGCTAGATAACATTATTGCTTTGAGAAGAACTGCTTCCAAAAAGGATGCCCATTCAGTCTGTATACTGATTTATCATATTTGCACTCATACATAAGCTGCATCTGCAGATGACTATCTACCGTGCTTAGACATGTTTGTAGATTAATGACTGACTTTTAGCTTTAAAATTCTAATAAACAGCACAAAATATGGGCTTTACAGTAAACTCTAAGGAAGTGGAAAAGGAATCTTCTGCTACTTGTCTTTGAATAAGGCATATTATACTACTGAACACAGTATCCAAGACCTTCACTGAAGAGTGTGCTAGGAGGATCCAGCAAAAGAAGAGAGAAAAAAAAAATCTCAAATGGCTAAACTACTTAATAACTGATAAAATGCAACTGCATTAGATATTATTCACCTGTTAGTAACAATATGGAGTCAACATTTATGGGTGATGTGTATCTTTTATTAGAGCAATTGATATAGCTTAAAAAAAGTGGACAAGGCTTGGGGCAGACAGGTTTATGTGCCGGAAAGCTAATCCTTTTTTTTTCTAAAAAAAAAAAAAATCAGCTAATGTTATAAATGATATTACCTCTGACTGCAAGCTTTGTCTTTCATATCATGAAATAGCAAGGCTACAAGAGGCATAATAATACTATTACCTGTCAGAATCCACCCCCCAAACTAGGGTCTTGTGGGTTGGTTCTGTGAGAAGTTGATGCTGGACTTCATTAGTATTCTGAAGCACTACTGCTTGTTTACTAAGACTCTACTTTTGATTTCCTTTACCTTGCAGGAATCAAATTGCAAGAGACCATTCTCCTGCTCTCAAAGCCCTTTTCAGCCAGCATTCTTCCCAAAGCTCCCCACCTCATCTCAGCATTATGCTACGTGTATTTTTCTGGCTACATCTGCACTTCCTTGCTGCTGTTACTAGGCATTTTAGTGTGCCTGTCTCTCACACACATGGATGATGGACAGCTGCAGTCAACCGCATCTTGCAGACGTGGAATTTTATTTTTATATCAAGTCCACAGGGAGCCTATTGGTCTACTTCTATTGCCTGGGCTTGCAGACAGTCTATTTCATGGCAAGTTGCCTTCCACTGTTTCAGCTGCCAGTAACAAAAAAGACATTTTAATGTCCTAAAACAAAGTTGGCTATCATGCTCCAAATTTCAACACGGTGTTATGATGATTCAACTTCTACCATAATGACATCACTAATTTAATGTGCATTCTTATATATAGCTTTTCCTCCATAGGTATCTGCAGAAATATCATTAGTCCTACTCTACAAATGGAAAAACTGATGAACTGGGAAGCAACTTGCTCAAAATCATATAGCATCTAGTGGCAAAACAGAGGATGGATTTAGATCTCCTCGGAAACTGTTCACTGCTCTCTCCTTAAAGCCACATTACCTATTCAGATACAGCAGCTGAACTATTTTCTCAAGTATGAGTTTTTCTTCTGAGATGCCTTCATAATACAGTCTCACATGCGTTTTCAAAAACTGTCTAATACAACCATAAAATAATTCACAGATAGGAAGCTGGACTGTGACAGTTCAATAAAATAACAGATGTAGGGAATTCTTGATTAGATTAATAACAGAGAAAGAGAAGAAGAAACTGTTATTCAGAAACAGGTATTCTCATGCTACTCCTCCGAATTCTTTTTGTTTCTATGAAATTTATTTGCAACTCAGGTGCATGTCTATCAGCACACTTGGATGTACATTTGCACACACACACACACGCATCCATTTAAAATATCTGAATTAAACTTCATTGTCTTCCTTCAAGACAGCTGAGTTCTACATAACAGTGACTTCAGCAATGATCTGAATAGAATCTGAAACAAAATATTCACAACTGAATCCAAAATACAAGTACTTCTGGCTCACAGAACACAGAAGTGAAGTAACAATATGCTGTAAAGTGGTTTTATAGACACTGTATTGTATGTCTACAAAGTGTGTTTACCTCTGACAGCATAGCCATCTTTTACTGATGCTGGAAATGGTGGTAGGTTATCTTTTGCATATACATCTTGTGCAAGGACTCGGCCCATTCCATCTGTAAGGAGAAAAAGAGAAAAGACCAGGCTCCATGTCAGTAAAGCTACTGAAAGGGAGAAAAATTACAGTAGTGCAATGTGACAGATGAAATATGTCACGCAGGCACACATCTCATGAACAGATCACTGAGGTTTCTGATTTTTGTCAAAACCGGGACATAAACGAAACAAAGACTGAAGTCTGAAAGCACAGATGAAAGATTTGATCAGTAAGTTTGTGTTTCTGGTTACAGAGAAATCGTTGACAGCAGATTTGAATGCCAAGTATCTAAACTTGGAGGTAATAGCTCTGACACAGAATCAGACAGAACAAGTGTTTCCGTATCCTGAAACCTCTCAAAAATACATGGGCACTTCTTTGTACTTTAAAATTTTTTAAACAAGGTTTTGCTTTTCAAAATGTTAGTAAAATAACATTCAAAAAATGAGTCCTGTGTGAAAATGTGAAAGTTGATGGACTGGGCCCAGAGGACTCAACATAAACAGCAATGATGGATGTGACTATAAATTAACAGAGAAGTTTTGCAATAGTTTAGCTTTGCCTAAATGCTGACAACAATTCTGTTCTGTGGAGGGTTAGTGAACATAAGTGTCAGCATTATTTATGTAAATTTACACTGTAATAATTCTAAATATTTTTAATAGCTGTTTCAAACACATTTTTTCCCTTCATTTAGTAACTGATGAGCTGTAATTTGGCTCTGCCTCCCTGCAGAGACTGGCGTGAGCAACTTTACCCTCAGCCTAGGGCATGCTACTGGTCTGCTTTTATGGGTCCAGCAAGAGCTTTCTTTTCTCTTCTTATGATGTGGAACAAAGTAGAAATCACGTGTCTTAACCATCCATGTAGTGGGGATGTGAGGTAGAGGGTTTATTACATACCTGACTAGATGGACTAAGAAAGGGCGTATGGGCCAGAGCTACTGAGACAGGCTTGACTCCTGTATATCTAAGGAGAAAATGGGAAGCTCACTGGAAAATAGATGCCACCACTTTTAACATGTGTTGTGCTACAGGAAAGTAATATCCAGGGCAAGGTCTGAAAGAACGAAAGTATGCCTGGGTAGTAATGTTAGGATAATCTGTGTGGATATGTGTTTTACAGATTAAGATCTTTCAGACATGCCAAAAAGATAGATATATATACATAAGGCATATTTCTTGTTTTACAGATAGACAGGAAAATGTAGGTGATTCTGGATATAGTGGGAAGGCAGAAGACTTAGCTGTGCACATTGAGTAGACAAATTTTGTTAAAAACAGCACCTGGCTGAGTTGAAAAAGTTCAGCTTCACTTAAGTTGCACCCTAAAGGAAATTATACTTTACTTACTAACACAATATAATTTAGCTAGTAATTAATAACTCTAACATCAATGTGCTTGTACCCAAATATATTAAATTTTAAATTGGAGCAAACATTTATGCTGCATTTTGTCACAGGTGTTACCATGGAAATGCTGATAAAACCTTTTTAAAGCTACTAGAAAAGCATCTTTGTGATGTCTACTAACACTTTCATGTGATAAGACAGAAGTTATTGGAAAGCCCACTGAAAGCTTGAACGCTTGCCTGAAAAAAGGAATGCAGACACAGACATTTTAATTATAGCACAGAAAAGCCAGCCTTCAAAGGGATGGCAAGAACACCCTCAGTTCATAGACACACCGAATCACCGAGAAGTGATGCTTCTAATTTTAGCAGGCATGTTGTGTCTTCATTTTACTTCTTGTCTGCATGCAGAATCACACCAATTAGAGCAAAGTTGGACAGTATGTTCCTGGCATTCTGCCATGCAATATCTGAAGTGAACAAATGGCCAGTCAGTAGCTGGAATGAATTTCATTACGGGAAAACAAAAGTAAGAGATATATTTGTTGAAGCTTTAGGTATTTAAAGTGAAGCAAGTCAGCAATTAAAGAACCATCTGAAATACTTCTTCACTCTTTTTTTGAACAATTATTTTAAAAATATACCATTTATCCTTTCTGATGAACAGTAATTCAAAAAAGGCGTTCTTAAACAATTTAATGTCATCAGATGACTCCTTCCCATGCCTATAGCTTTCTGATTCTAACATAAAGCGAGAATTGCATGAAATTCATTTTTCAAATGTGAGTACTACCTTTTCTAGAGCTCACTTGGTGAAATTGGTATAGCTCTGTGAAGAACTGTGATCTCTCAGAGTATTGGTACGGGGATAAAGTAGAGAGACAGGTATTGTACTAGAGGTCAAGGATTTCCTTCCATTTCATAAATATTGTCCTGCTAGCACTTCAGTGTGATATGAAAAAGCAATGCTATCAAAGTGATCAGCTAGTTCAAAATTAATAATGAGCAGAGAAATATGTCCAAGTTCTGCAGAAGTTACAGGGTTCTTAAGACTAGATCAGAAAAACTGCCCAGTTCTGAGGCTGAAGCTCACAAAGTGTGGATTGTCTTTGCTTTGTACTTTCAGTATCAGTGAAACTTCTGTTTCTTCTTAGTTTGGTAGAGTATTGGTAAGTATCTAGAATATTGGTAGAAAATTGGTAGAATCACTAACATGAACTCTAATAACCTAACCTTATAAACCCACTGAGCAATGTTCAGGTAACTGCATCCAGCTGGTATAAAATGCTAACTGGGGTCTTCCTACGAGCTACTGATAATGACAGATGGGAAATGTGCTTGAGATTTTTTTGCTTTATGGTAGTTGTAAAAGAAATTTTAGAACTGTCCCATTTTTTAGTATAGAAGAAGCTAAATGATGTATACAGGCACTAAGCAATACACTTATCAATCTGAAAGTCATGTTTCAAAAGATAACTTCACTCATCCCTCCCCTAAAGTTAGGAGATAATAGATTTGAGAGGCTACAGCATGCCTTGATTTAATCGAGAATTAAGTCAGCACTTGTCTTCAGAATGAAGGCAAGAATTCCACTGATACTGTCTAATTATACAGAGTACCACTCAGCAGCTTTGTTTAGGTATACTGAGGATGAATATTGCAATATGTTTAGGAATCAATTAATAAGTTTATACAAATCAGATAATTTGTTAATAAAATCAACATCAATCCTAGAACTTTAAAAATTCCATCTTCCCTGCAGAGTATTTCTGCTCCTAAAAAGAAAGTTTCAGGAGCTCAGTGTTAATTCAAGACACAAAAACCACACAGGAAACAAACACAGTATACTACTGCTCTTCTGATTACAGATAGTTAGGATTCAAACCTCCAGGACTACAGTTTAGTTATCTACTGAAATAACAGGTACATTAATTGAAAAATAAATTAATAGATAACTAAGTGAAAAACTGCTTATTAATTATAGCATTCTTCAGAATTAAAGATATTTTACTAAGCATAAACATATACATGCATATATATATATGCACACATATACATACATACATACATATATATATATAAACACACATACACAAAAACCTCATATATTTGATTGTATAATACTATGGTAATCACTTAAGAACTTCCGAAAACAAGATTGTATCATGAGATTCGTATCTAAGATCTCTCTGTAAATTGAGAGAATTGAATTTCCAGTACCATAGACACACGTGTCCTTCAGGATGTCTTCTGAAGTTGCAATCATGAAATTTCATATGTATTAGGCAATTTTACACTGCGAAGACAAACGTATACTTACTGATAAATAAATTGCAAGACTACTTCACTGCAGTGCAACAAGATTAAAGTACTTAACTTTTGATCTTTTCATTGTTGGTACAATGATGCGAATACTAAATCAAGTAGAAATCTATACAGCTGGTGAGCTTACCGTGTCTCTAACTTTCTTGTTTTGGGTGAGGGGTAGAGGGTCGTAACAAAAGTGTCTCCAACCATGACAACAACAGACTCTGAGCATTATTTTTTAGATATAGTATTACAAGTAATAATAATTGGTATGTTCCAGTCTTCAAAGCAGCCTGAATTCAATACAGTAATCAGGTAATCTAAAGAGCAGAATGAAGTAACAACTAAGATATTATAAAGTACGCTAGAATACCTTCTCTTACCTTGATATCATATTCCCATGCAGTTGAATGAGAACAGAAAACTATCAAATTGCCTATTTGACAAATGAAGGTAAGTTAAACTCTATATAGAATGTAAACATCTGGCAAAGACCACTTACCTCCACTCTGCCTGTAAAGACATTTTGAAGACTATGTGGTTTGGATGAAATCGCTCCATCATTTATATAGTAACATTACTACTATAAACACAAAAATGGTATTTAGCCCATATTTTGTATGTTTTTTATTTTATAATATATTGTAAAAGGTTTGTCCAAAGCATGATGCAGCAGGAAGTGGGATACGCTGTGCTTTCATCTAATTTTACCCTGGTTCTAGTAAAGAGGCTTATAAACCAGATACATGAAAAGGCTGCTACCAGCTGCTCATATAAATAAGTTTGCATGAAGACTGGTATGGAAGACTGGTGTAAAAATACATTGTTATCTACATGTAATTCTATATCTACAAAAATATTTTTAGCTACATTTTCTTAACTTCCATGGGAACTATACTGCTTATGTCCCCTGCATATCTCAGCTAAATCTAATCTAATAATGGTACAGAAAAGTATTCTGAGAACATTGTTGTGAAACAATATGTAATGTTTCATACAGGTTATAGAATTAAAGACCAAAAAAGGCAATATTCCTGGACTGCAAGTAATGAATACATGATCTTAAAGAAAGGCAAGAGTCTTCACACTGTATAGTATAGCAATAAAGAGCATGGTATGAGCAGCAGTGTTACACTATGAAAGCACTATTCCTTACTTGCATACTCGCTATGCAAGTAATCTAAGAAACTAAAAAGAAAAAAACAGAAAGAAACAAGGATCCAAGGAATAACAGGGCCAAAAGCTTTAATGTGCAAGGCATTAAAACTTTGAAAAAGGTTTTGGAGTCTTATCTATATTCACGAACAGTTACTTTCCAGAAGAAATGCATGGCCATGTCAACAATTATCAGTTAAAAGTGGCCTCAATTAGGTCAAAATCAAACTTGTCTACTGTCCAAATTGCTAGCATGCAAGCAAAGCCTCACGTATATTTGGAACATACCCTTCCAACGCACACTAGAGAATGTGCACGTGCACTAGCAAAGCCAAACTTAAGCGTGCTCAGGCCCAGACTACTGACAGCTATCCAAGATCTGATAGCTTTACTCAGACGTTAATGCCTTCATGTCTCCTAGTCTACATACCATTATGACAGCTCAGGGTGTAATATGCATACACTGTTAAACTAGTCTGGTGCTTTTAAGAATGAAGGACATGCAGTATCTTCTTAGAGATCTGCTAAATGCAGAGGTGCAATTCTGTGCAAACCTTGCCAAATCAGTATGTAAATATGAAGGTATTTCAGAGGTTTGTGGCAGCACAAAGATTTGAAGAACATGAAATCTCTGAACATTCAAACCAGAATAGAGAATTTCCCATTTGGAAACCATCTGTACTTCTCTATTATCTACAGTGCATTGAGATCCTGAACATCTTGCCTCATGAGCCTCACAGTTCCACTGCCTCTCTGCTCATCAGCTCACCTTTGGAAAATCTGGAGAGGTCTATTTCCCTCTCCCCACCAACTTTAGGATTATTTGCAAGCATGTTCTCTGTTATGGTTTTGTCCTGTGCCAATAACTCTCTCCCAGAAAACTTCCGATTTGGTGCCAGGGAGCAGAGGCAAGGGTCATTCCTAACAGCCATTATGAACACACTATTTCAGGAGGGAGGATAGGTTAGCTGCATAGATGTGAGTGGCACCATGCTAATTCCTCTTAAGGCCAGAGAATGGCCTCACCTAGCCCATTTATTTATGAGTATAGACACAGTTAAGTCTGACTCTTTGCTGTTTGAAGTCTTTTAAGATAACCTAGGTGTTTAAAACAGTAACAATTACCTTTTATTATAAAGCTTCAGGAAACCAAACAGTTAAATTAAAGATCAGAAAAGGCTCAATGGAATGGCAGAACAGAAAGGGGAACATGTATTTCAGAGGAGGCAAATTCTGGAATGACTGGTAAGCCAGGTAGGATCTGGGAAAACAGACCGAGATGAACTGTTAAAGACACAGACATGGAAAAAAGTGATCTGGAATCAATAACAACTTTGATCAATCTCAGATTGAAAGGGGGTGAAGTAAGCATCTCCCACAGCGAGAGAGAACAGATCATAATACAAAATGGAGCCAGACAGCATCCACACATGTCCAGTGTTAAATCAATCACTGAGGCAAACTGTGGTTTTTAGGTTTTTGCTTTGTTGCATATTGCTGCAAGTGCTTAAGCTGGCTGTGAGAAAAGAAATAACCATCCTAATCCTCATGAAGAATCCAGCTATATGTAAAGTACCTCTGTAATTGATGATTTCTGTTCCGAGCACTGGGGTCATCTCCAGAACTGTGATGAAGGCCTTGTCCATAGATGTCAATGGGAATGGAGACATGCGGTGTCTTCTTGCTACCTTGGTAATGTCAACAGCACTGTGACCTGTAAAGAGAGAGCACCAAGTTTCTGCATGATACAGTGTATATACACACAGAGCAACGTTATTTAAACTACTTTACTGAAATGCAAATGGCCCAGAAAGTGGAAAGGTATTGTATTCAACTACAATCAAGTAGGAGATTTAAAACAAAATACAATTGATAAGTGAAAAAGTTCACAAAGTTAATATCCTTACTTGTTATTAAAAATATGCCAGAAGTCTTGATGAGAATAAAATAAACAGTTAATCAGAAACAGAAACCCTTCACCGACAATGCAGATTTGACAGTGACCCACTTCTGTGATCTGTCTAGTGCTCAGGACAACTCACTCATTCACTCATTCTGTTCTTCCTTGACAGCTTCGAAAGCCTTCTGATGAGTAGCTGCACTTTGACAGTCAGATCCTGGACATATTGAGTTCCACTGAGTTAAGTATTCCTTCTCTCCTTCTCTCCCATTCAAAATCTACAATAATGCCCTTGGAGAGGACTGTAGTATGCCATAGCTTTGATTCTAATGATACATAAAAGTTTCTGAACTATGTGTGTACACTCCATCTTGAAAACAAATCATACCTCTTTCCCAGCTAAACTAAACCTAAACAAGATAAGCAAGTCTATCGGCTACGGATGGTGAAAAATAAACAGAGACAACATCAGCATTGCTAGCATATAAAAGCTGGCAGTTTGAAGTAGTTGTTGATACTGTTCCATCATCTGGAAATAAGGAGTTATGACACTACATTTAAAAAACTGGCAACTTAGAAGTCTAAGAGATTCTCTATCAACTAGGTACAGATTATTACTACACTCAACAAATACCTCTCATTATGCTATGTGCGCGCACAGAGAAAACTTTAAAACAGACACAGCTCCAGTGAGTTTGCAATCTAAGATGGGAGTCAACAGGTTAGAAGGTAGGATAGAGGGGAGCACAACAAAATCATGGGACAGTCAGCATAACATAGAGCACTACTAGCTAGTGGGCAGCCTAACCATTGCCATGATTTTGTAGTCACCCCAGCAAAGTAATGTTTAAATATATAACTTGAGTGAAGATAGTAAGGTAGATTAATGGAAGTTTAGTTTTTCCAAATACGAGGGTCACGTTGGGTGAAGATATGAAAGAAGTTGTTTGAAAATCAGTCAATGGATAGAAAACTATCACTTGCAGTATGTTTGATTTCCTGATACTTTAGGAGAGTGAGTAACTGAGGGGTCAACAAGCTCTGAAGGACTTTGAAAGTGAAGAGAAGCAACTGAAGAGAGAGGACTAGTGTCATGACACATAAACAAGGATAACAGATACAAACCAAAAGATTAGGAAAATGATATTTGCAGAAGTATATTTAAAGGATTTGCCTGGATCAAGAATGTATTTATGAGAGCCAAAGTGGATGATATTCTAGAAATACAACATGAGATCCTTAACAAGAATTTCAGCCGTATTCATTGACAGGAAAAGCCTTATTTCAAGAACTATGTCAAAGGAGTCTATAAGAAGCATGCACAGTCTGGCTTTAAGAAAACAGAATGAAGTATAAGATGAAGATGAAGCCCAGGTAATACCAGTGTGGAGTGTGGAGGGGGACTGTGGATTGTTCATAGTGACTGGTAAAACTTACCAGGGAATAGCTAAGCATCAGTGTCAAACACAGGTAAAGGAGACAACTCTGGAGAAACAGTTCGGCATAGAGAGTAGCTGAATTTTTATTTGATATAGATGGGTCAGAGGCAAGGTTTAAAGGGATAGAAGAAGGTCTGAAGGGATAAAAGAAGTGGATTAAGGACACAGCTCTGTGGCTCTCTAGAAGAAATCTGGAGATTTCCAGAAACAGGACAATTCCTTATAAGACATATTGGAGGAGCTGTTGGAGTGATAGTAGACGACCAGGAAACTGGCAGCTCAGAGATGGTAAGAATGAAATACAACCACTAAACTTTGACCATGAAGAGTGCAATAGGGACTTTGATATGAACTGTTTCAGTGCAGTACAAGATGTGCCAAGAAGTCTAAGTAAACATCTCTAAAAAATATCATCAGCACTCAGCTGTGCCTTCTCAGACTACACAGGCAACAAAATATGGCACTGTGAGGTCTAATGACTGGCTACAGGAATAAGACATTCCCAGGAGAGTTTCTTGGCAATGATGAGGCTTGTCTGTAACTCTCATAGCCGTCTTACACCCTAAGCTAAGGTAATGCTTGATTTCATTTGGCTCTTGGCAATTGAAACACAGCATCCAGCACCACTGTAGCTAATACTATATATAATTAATTATATTTCTAAACCAACATAATTTATAATAAAATAATGTTGACAAATAATAAGAAGTCTCATTTTTAACTACATTATTTCACTTTGTCCTTGCTACCCAGATGCCCCATTTGCTGCTGTGCATACCTTCACATTTTGGAAAAAAAAAAAACAGATAATTGTTTTAAATGTTGCCTTCTACGCAGAACAACTTTAAGGTAATACAATCATGCATTTTTTTTTAATTTTTTTTTTTACTTCAGAAGAGAAGACTAATGCATCAATAATGTCTGTATACATGAAACTTCTTTCAGCACTGACACGTGCTTTTTCAAACAACTTTTGTAGCAGACAGTTCATTTACTCATTTTTTGCTGTCAACCTATCTGTAAGAGGAAGAAATAAAAAAGAAATTTGTCAGCCTAATTCCAGTCCCAGCAAAGATCCTGGAAGAACTTATTTCAACAATCTCTTTGTAAATATTTAGAAGATAACATGGCAATAAAATCAGGCACTGTGAATTTGTCAAGCACAAATAATTTCTAACTAATTTTATTTCCTTCCTTAATATAACAATCAGCAAACTGAGGAAGGGAGATACAGCTAATGAGATATATTTCAACTATATTATGACTTTTCACAGTCTGAAACACGACTTTCTCTTAAGCAAATCAAGGAAAAAGGATCCCTACTAAACTACTGTATGATACAAACATAGCTAGTGGAAAAATTACTTTCCTGGATTTAACAATAGGAATGTCATTTGCAAACTAATATTCATTTGTAATTATTGTAACTTTTGTTAGCACCTTCATAAATACAAGGATGCTAAAAGGAATGCACAAGTAAGACAAAGATAAAAAGTATGTGAAATTTCCCAGACCTTTCTGTGAATATATGTCACCAAAAGACACCCTGTAATACAATGTAATAACTGCAGCAGATGCCGTACAATATACGCTAAAAGCTTTTTTCCTGGCTGTATAAAGTAGGATATTTTTGTCTTACACGGAAAACTTAGAAAGATGAGAAAGCCACAAGAAAAAAAGTGTCAGAGCAGTGAAATTCGGCGGAACTGTGAAACACCAAACAACCTTTATGCTACAGCCATTAGGCGCTGGCTGTCGCGTCACTAGATAGGAATCCTTTAACTTTAGTGATAAGAAAGTAAACCGCATAGTCAAAAATAGTAAAAGACGCCTATATACATCTTCAGCAGCATAACGTCTTGAACTCTTGCTGATGCACACTGGCCCTTTAAAAGCTTGCAATACATCCTCAGCTCAAATTATAAGCTCCTGGGAATGTTCATGGCCCATCTGAACTAGAGCTAGTTTTTAGCAAAAAAAAAAAAAAAAAAAGCCAGTATTTCAAAATCCAGTGTGTTAAGTTGTAAGAACTGGCTGCGTATATCGATATCTGATATAGACTGATTTTTTGTTATCATGATGTTACGTGACGCTAGATAATGTCTGTAATTGTTTCCAGCTGCCAAAATGCCACATGATTAAATGCTCTGAAGAAAGAGCCAGAAGAATGACAGTAATTACTGCAGTGAGATGAGTCATCTCTTCCATGTATGCCCATACACATTCCTACATTTCCTAACTTTTTCCTGTTCGCCCTTACATAAGGTCAAGCTGCAGATATGTGACCTCTCCCCAGACAGGAAAGCAAGGTGTGATCCTCTGAGCAGGATTTTCAGTGCAGCTCCAGCTCTTACTGGATTCCAGCGCTCCAAGCCCAGTAGATACCTGGCGAATGTCTTCCTGCATAGTTTTATGTAATGTACCTAATTTAGAAGCAGCATACCCCACAAAAAGAAGCTACAATATATTTCAGGTGCGATTATACTCAGTAAAAATGGCTCTTCAGCTTCCTCCCCAAGTGTAGGCTATCCCTGACACTCCAGGCCTGGTCAGGTTACAAGTCAGAAAGATGATTTTTCTACAGCCCTTCAGATCTTAATATCAGAAAAATCCAGGGTGTTTCTTCTGCCATCATGAGACGTATGAGTTAATAATTCTTCAGAGAGAATTGTGTCAGTAGCTGTTCTGATGATGTGCAAAGCGAAACAGAGTTCACGCTCCTTTCCTGCTCTCCTCTGCACTGTCCACAGGATTAAAACATTCACTGTTCATGCAAAGAGTAAAATAGACACTATTTTCATTTACGCTAGATACTACTACAGTACTTTTGATAAGATTGTACCATAAACCATAGTAAACTATAGTTTGCCTCTTATAATCTTTTGTAAACTATGCTTTTTTTTAAACCACCCTAAAATTTTTTTTTAAAGAATTTGGCCTCTCTAGAAACATACTTCTCTTTAGAAGCAATACAGTTTTGGTCAGCAATTCTGGAAAATATCTTTAAGTTTCCTTGCTTTCTAAAACTCTTCGTTAGCCACCTCAGAAATTAACATTTACCTTTTTTAACCCTTAAAATGCCAATCAACCACTCAGAGGCCAATCTCTGAACGGTGCCCAAAGTGCTGCCTCCCAGCTTGGAGCTCTGCGTCTAACACGGGTCATTTGCTTGTTTAAGCAAGTGTTCAAAGTTGCTGTTAAAATCTAGTGGGAAATGCTTTCTCCAACCCACTCCGCTTGCAACTAGGTAAAATCCACTGATCTCTAACATGACTCTTCCAACACCAGAAGTGACACCTATTATTTCTGCAAGCCAAGCCAAGATTATATATATTCAAAACCAGAATTTTTGCACTAGAATGAATAATGTTAATGCAAAAAGGAAGAAGGAAGCTCATGTAACTCCTAATCCTTCTTTCTTCCTATTTCTTCCTAGAAACAAATGCTAACTTTGCTTTTAGCTCTATCACACATTTAAATACACCTGGAGACAAAAACAAATAATGGCTTTTTAATTCTAAAATTATGATATGGCTTTTTATCATAAGTTAATGACATTAAACAATTCCTGAGACACTCTCAACTGTCTTTCACAGATGTCAGATAGCTCTAAAATAATTATTTACAACAAGCAGCATTTTATATGACAAAGTAATCCTTTAGCACTGAAATCAATTGACTGTGCAAGATGAAAAATTCACAACAGCCTTCTGCCTGATCACAAAATAAATTCCTATGCAGGTTATTATATACATATATATATATGTATATATATATGGTAGAACAATTTTTACGCTAGGAAAGATTTGTATAAAACTGAAAGGAATTTTGCAAATTATGGAACAGGTAATGTGGATGAAACTTCAATTTTTAACCTTTACAGCTTTGGTTTCATTTTACAAAAGCTCAGCACTCAACTTCATGCTCAAGTTTGAAAATAAAAAACATATAAATTCAACTTGAGAATTTCCATTTTCATTTTCTTTGAGCGTTGATTCTTTGTGCCCACAAAACTTGCATGTGCACTACCATTTAAAGCAATATGCCAACATAACAACATGGACCTTGGTGTCATTAGAAGAACAACTTGGAAAGAAAAATTAAAAGGTAACTATCAGTTAATGTATGAACATTACAAGCTATTTACATTTGTATTTCCTCTTTGGACTGAGGAGAGGTCTTTGGACTTAGGAGAACTTAAGACATTGTCTTAAGTTCTTAAATTTCTTCTGTGAACCCACACACATCCCAGCCCTCTCCTTCTCCTCTCATCTGATTATAACTTGCTCTCTCCTTGTCTGTCTACAACAGCAGTGTTATTCTCACAGTAAAGCTAGAAAGTTTCAAAACTCACTTGCTCTGAGGATGTTCTCCTTGCTGCTGCACCTGGACTGGACCTGCAGAGAGAGCACAGAGTTTGTGAGCTACAGAAGTTAACAGGCATGCAAAATACAGAGATAAAATGGGCAAGCTCCTGGGATCTAAGACAGAGGCTCTACATATTTTCAGCAACATTCTTACATTCTCCACATGAAAGAAATATATTTAAACAGAAGAATATTAGCGGCTGGTCAGAATCCGATATAAGCAATTTAAAACTCTCCTAACAACAGATAAGATGGCGTAAGGACAGGATAATAAGAGTAAAATCAAATAACACACCGTTTAAAATTATTTGTTAAACTCCAGTTTTATATAAAAATTCCACATTTTCTCATATAATTATGATTACCATAACTCTGAATCTAAGCCCTCTGTTTTATGATTAGACAAAATACTAATGTAACTATATTATCATGACCTGCTTTAAAACTCTACTGTTGAAATTTTCAGGTATTACAGAAAGAGTTTAAATATATTCAATCTAGATTATGTTGATTCTGAAAATATTTAACAAACCTTCTTCATAATTGTATAAACAACTCACAGTTGTATAAACAGCTCCTGGCTGGAGCTAGATTAATTTACTCAATTGTTACAGTTTGGCTAAAGGAAATGCGATGTTCAGGATGAATTTTATAGTGCAATTAAAAAGTAACCGTGTAAGAATGGCAACTGGCTTCTCAGCAGATCCTCTTCCTGGGTGCTTAGCTGCCCCTGTGCTATTCCAGATTCATTAGTCTGACTCCAGTGGAGGACTACCATTGGTCTAATCCTCTAGTTAGCGCTGGCTTTTAGAGTTCCACCTGTTTACCAGGTAGATTAAAAAATTTTTAGTTTTGAAGGTTATCAGTCTTGTAGACACAACACAGTTTAAGCTGTACGTTTACTGAAGCATCAGCTCTTGTTAATTCTTCCTAACTTTGGAAGGATGCCACTGAATTTGCAAGTTAGTAGATGCACTAATCTGAAAAGAAGTCTGTTTTATGGTGTCAGCTGGCTGAACTGGTAACACTTGAGCAAAAAGCTTTTTTGTGTGGCTGAAATTGCAGCCATAGGCTAAAGTAAACCTCTCAGGAAGACAAGCACCTAAGAGAGTATGAACTGAATCCTCCCCTTTCGTACATCATTCATAGATATATTGCTATATTTCAGTGAGATGACTAATAAGATAAAATTATTTGGACATAGTTAAAAAAGTGGAATAGCACAGGTGACCTTGAAGGTGTAATTTCCCTTGCAGAACATTTGTCTCTGCTGAGAAAGTGGAGGAATGAATCCGGATTCTCTTTCAGATTTCAGTTTGAATTTGTAGTTACAGAAAAAATACATAGGAAGTAAATATGTATGATCGGACAGTTATGATACACATTCAGTTCCCCAAAGGCTGTCTTCACAAAAGAGCAGCCACTGAAGTCTGAGACGAGTTGTGTCCCAGTTTCTAAACCTCTTTCTTCCATTCCACAGCAGCTTGCCCCAAATGTATATTCACATAAAAAATTGGATTCTACAGCGTAACACAGTCTATTTATTGTAATGGAATAACTTATGGAAAGTAATGTTGCAACTTAGAGTGGGTTATGGTGTCCTTCCCTGAAAAAAACTGTTGTTTAAAAAAAAAAAGAAAAACAAAACCTCCCTCCTTCCCACCAAAAATACTATACAAGAAAACTTCAAATGAAATATTAATGATGCCCAAATTTGGCCCAGAGTTGTTTTTCCAGATTTCAAAGGCATGACATAAACTCTCTTTGGAAGAACAAAATACTTATCTATAATTTACCAAAGGACAATTCTGGACCAAAAGATGGTATAATGACATGAAGGAAAGCACAAAAGAGAGAGGGGCACAGAGAGAGAGGCACAGAGAGAAAGAGAGAAGCAGGATGGGATGTGGCAAGCCAAAAGACAGTGTATGCAAAAGGAGACATGGGCCTACGTGTATAGACTATTGTTTAAAATGGAAGAGGCTCTCTTATTTCTCACTGAAAACCGTATGAGAAGAGAAAACGAGGAATGAGCCTGCTGCAAAATAATCACGCAATTTAGCAAACTGTGGACTGAAACTCAGTGAGATAACATAGTCCTAAAGAAAAAAAAGGCAAAAACAAAAAATACAGAACACAAACATCCAGAAACAATCTACTAAAACAAACTAAGTAAAATAAGTGATCCAAAGGACACAGATAAAAGCTACTAGAGAAAGAGGAAAAATGTTAGCAGACAAAGACAGTGCTGAAGAAGTAAAATGGAAGTCAAGAGAGAGTCTTCAACAAAGTGGAGGAACAGAAGGAGCCCAAACCCATAGCGCAAAGCAATGTTTGCGAATGGAAAACAGCTCCTTTGAGCAGTAATAGTTACTCTCGAGTTGTAGCCTCTATTCCTCCTGAGTTCATCTTTAAGCCCTTCCAACCTATAGTGGAGCTAGCGTATGGACAAAAACAAGAGATTTATAATGAACAGAGCAGCTGAGATTTGCAGATCAAATCTTCTAATATAAAAAACGTGCTGACAAAATTTTGCTCTTACAATGTCCAAGTGACAATGGTAACAAAAGGCAGCTGGCTTCACCCACGGCCTCTCCGAGGTCACTTTTTTAATTCTGTGCACATAGAGGACTTCAGTGACAAAGTTAAATGTTCTTTGTGATTTCTTACAACAGGCCTGAAGTTTACAGTTTATCACTCACCTGAAGGGCAACATATGCAGTATGGGAAATAATTTGCTTTCCACAAATTTTAAAAGCAGCTGTGGAAGAGGAATCCATGATATTGAAATAAAAGGCTTGATCAGCTAGACTTGATTGTTTCCCAAACTATGCTCACAGCTGCAGAATACAAACCAGGTTTTAACATAGCTGGCATCATAATTAGTTATTATATAATACTTGCATTTGTTTAATATGAATTGTATATTCATATCCTAAATGCTATTTTTAAAACAAAACTGCATTAAAATATAATTTCAATTAAAACCCACCAGTTTTCTAACACATACACTTTTAGCTACAATGGAGCTTTGTATAAACGTAGTTCTGTGCTGCAGGCACCTGTTTTCATATTTTATTTTTTACATATTGTGCTACTTTGTGACATTTACAAAAAATCTGTTTTCCTTTCACAGCTACTGCGAAGTAAAGATTCCGTTTTACATCACATACAGTACCACGACTGATTGGGACGAATGATCAGTAATATTGTTTACTGTAATTCTTCTCACTCACAGGTTGTTACAGAAACAATAACCTGTGGCTGTCTCTCCTTTCCCAGGAAAGGTAGAGCTTCAGCGTTTGTCCAGTCCACATCTTGTTGGCTCACAGTGTATCTCGGTAGTAGATACACTGCGCTATCATCCAGTGCCATTCCCCTGTGCAGTTCAGGCACAGGCAGAATGTAACCAAACCCAAAGCATTCAACTCACGTTACTGTTTTTTAAGGAAACTGGATTTTACGTTCCTTAAGATACAATTTCATTGTGCTGAAATGCAGAGTAAGCTGTCTCCCATAGGCTGAAGCATTAAACAGAATGTGAAATAAAGCACTTTAAAACAAACTAAGGGAATGGTAAAATCAAGAGACCTGCTGACAATTTCCATCTATCAATCAATCATGATTGGTCTGAAAAATGAAATCACCGACTCTAATAAATTGGATGTATTTAAATCTACATGATATGTTTTGCTGCAAATAATAGTGTGCATAAAAGAAATCTTTACAAGAAAAACAGAAAAGGACACAAAGAAAAGCTCATGCTTAAAGTGAAAAATTCACGTGAAAAAGAGAAAAGAAAATTAAAAGAACCCTTTAACATTTTACCATGATCTTTAGGAATGGTTAGAGAAATTACTTACCTTTTATAAGTCATAACAAGATTAGCACAGAGTATTAAGTCAGCTCTTCATTATGGGAGGTACAATTAAAAGCCATTGGTTATAATAAAACAAATTGCTACACAAAGATGAAGAGTTTCCAGCCCAATATGAAAAGCTAACTCTTATGGGAGAACATTTCAACTCAATTTTACAACATGAAGAACAATTCAGAACAATGACATCAAAACATGATTTATCACCAACAGAAAGAACCAATTTCTCAGGATCACAGAGACTGTAGGAGGCTAGCCCATAATCTTGATCTTTTATGGGAGAGCATATTGCTCCACTTTTAGGACAGCATGCAGAACGTGGAACCACCAGCAGAAACCCAAACACATATATCGACACAGAGGACTAAGGTACAGGAAAGGGAATGGGTTTGCCAAGCTGTAATGAAGGAAGCAGGATATGCAAAGCATAGCAGCAGTTACCAGTTTGAGAACTATATTCCTCTCACTGTCTGAAAAATGCCAGATTTATTTATGAGGTGTTGCACATATCACAAGTTACTGTCTGTAAGGAAGTGTTTTACTCATATCACCTTTCCTTGGCACTCCAGCAGTAATGTGAAGACAATTTACGCTGTGTGGTCTGGGAAAGCACAATGTTGCTGCTTCTTTCCACATGTGCTGATAGAACAGATAAATTATATAGCAACTAGCACTACAGTAGAGCCCCCTAATACTTCACACAAATGCTTCTTATAATTTGATACTACAAAGTAGTTAAATGGCAAGAAATATCTCAAGCTTTAGTACATACTGTGATGGCTAAATTATTTTTTTCAAATTGTACTCATCATTTATATATTAGTTACTCCCTTTCTACATTGGTAATTAGTCTGAGTTCTATACCATATACTCAGTGTGTATGCCTTTTGAATGCTCTCTCAAGCACTGAAGACTTGCCTGCTTTAAATAGATGTAAAACCACATATGCTCCCATTTCTAGCGTAGGAGTTTACATGGTCTTTCCTGCCTAAAATATTCTTTTTTTCCCTAACAATGCAATAGATATCAATATCTGTATCTAAATATATAAAATAAAATTAAAGAATAATTAATAATGTCTCAAACCTTTGTAGTAACACTATAAAAATACTGATTAATTAACTTTGGCCTATTACTATAAGCCAAACTAGGAAAGGATTGAAAAAACGTAATGAAACACACTAGTTTCATTTAAAAAGTTGTTTTAAATCTAATCTGAATTATGAAGAAAATTGTAATTGCTTGGTTGAAGCACTATACAATATAAAAGTAAGATTGTTTAAATGATTTCACATAAAAAGTATGTATAGAATTGCCAGCTTCAAAATCTTTTTAATGAAATACTTGAGGATTAAATAATCCTAGTAAAATATGCAGCCTTCCTATTTCAGGAATTCATTCAAAAGAGTGCTCTTACACTGAGATGCATATGTTTTAAGAGTATGCTTAATCACCATCTAAATTAGGACAAAATTCAGTCCAAAACTAGAGTGAGCCCCTCACTCCCACCCCCCCCTTTTTTTAACTTTGAAACTGAGAACACCTCTAAGGGGAGAGGAAAGTGAACTCAAGGAATTTTATAGGAGCAAACACACCAGCACATTTTTAAAAGGAGTAGCACTGTTGGTGGGATTCATCTCACTTTAAATATGAATAATATAGTATCCTATGCATGGAATTACTCACCTGGAGTCAGTGGGAACAAATAAATACTTTTAGGACACAATTTATCTGGCCTGCTGTAGGCATTTACTTTAGGACAAAATGAATTGTACATAAGATGTACAGTTTTCTCTACTGACTGTAAGTGCAGTCTGCACAGGTAGCTCAGGTGTAGGTGTCTCCACTGTGCATGTCTATGTTTAGTCAGGTAAATCCTATCATCTGATGTATTTCTTCATCTGATGTATTTCTAAGTTATCAATAATTAGAAATGATGATTGCAGACTCTTTATGCTCAAGGATATCTAAAGAAGAGAAAAACTGCACTGAAAGTAAAAATATCAAAAAACATTCTTAAGAATTACGGACTTTCTTTCCCAAAATAAAAAATAGTTTAGGAGCAGATTTTAGCTGCTTAATAAGTGTTATGTTTACTAGACTGGATACTAAACAAATCATCTTCAAATCTACAATATACTTTTATTTCTTTAAGCACATATTACTGAGTTTTATCTTTTCTGAGATTTTTTTCCGGCCACCTATATTTCACATGAAGATACATTTAATTTTGATCATTATTTCCCAGTAGACAATGAACACAGACACGGGATTTTATGGCCAGATTATGCTTCAACCTAACTGCTGTCCAAACAGGACTGTTGAGGTGGATGGATGAATGTACCATAGAGACACGAGGGTTGAATTGCTTCCTTTTACAAGAGCAGAATAAAAAAATATAGTATTCAATATCTGGAACAAAGCAAAATTAAAGGCGCAGAGGACAGTTTTCTGGGAAACAAAAAAGATGCTGATTATTCCTAGCCTCTCAACTAAAATTGGCCTTGTCCCTAATAAAAATGTTTATTATTAAAAAAGAGTTCAATCAAAACCTTATACATCAACCCAAATTGCAAGCTGAACACCTCACTGAATGATAAAACAGGGAGAACCATGATACATACAAAAGGCTTTAAAACAAGAAAGCGAGACAAAACAGTGAACCAGCGAGGCCAGAAGGCCAGGCCAGAAAGCTAACGGGAAGGCAAACCAGCTATTACAAACTAGCTAAAGTTGAGAATAAGAAGATGCAAGAGAAAGGAAGTGATCTTTTTAATCCCACGCCAGGAAATTCTATGAAGCACTTGCACTCGTATGAGAAAAAGGACACGAGCTGAGTTTTGTCTTCTTAAGCCTGAGCATGGGAGCGCGTACAAACACGCCGCATGCAGAAGAGCACGGGAAAGGCGGAGCACGTTTCCGTGATGCTCTAAGAGCGGTACAGGGCCCATTCGAGCCCATACTGGTTTTGTTCAGAGAAGAAATCCCAAAGCGGCGTCCTGCGGCCGGTGCAGTTAATTAGGACGGTGTTGGCAGGCCTGCAGGCGGACGGCGGTGCTGTGGGGCGCACCTCCACGCCCACGACAGACACCCTCCTCCTCTAAAAGACCCTCTCCAAAAGCGAAGTAGACAGAGCTACTAATGCCACAGAGAGGCTTCCTAGAGGTAGACAGAAACCTGGTCATGTACTCCCCTCGCTCTCTTACAGACCCTACTTAGTAATTCACCCACAAGGAAAAGGGAGCTGGAAAGAGGAGAGGAAATGGGCAGCCTTATTCCTTCTTGAGGCCATTCAAATATATTTTAGCAAACATACATAAATGCATCTTACTAAATCAAGTGAATCTAATCAGATTTCATTTAGATATAATCTTACTTGAATAACTGATCAGAGAATAAAAAATACTTTAAAAATCTAAGAATAGTCAGATTTTTGTTTTGCATTAGGAAAATTCTACTACTTGTATTATTAGCTGTGAACAAGATCTTTTATAGGTTTAAATGAAAATTTTTAAAAAGCCCTAAATGCCCTGGAAATAATCTTCAGTTTGAGAAGTAGATAGTGTAAATAAAGGCAGACCTAACGAATTTTCTTTCCAAAAGTGGCACAAGAGACCCCTATTGCCCTTGTTCTTTGCCAAAGAAATAGGAATTATTTGCCTAACACATTGCACATTATTAAAAGAATAAATGTTACCACTAGAAATAACTATGTAAAATTAACCAATAGGATAGTGATTCTTTCTCTTTGCTCCTGGTCTCTTCCATCTCTCATTTCCCATCAATTTTGGGCATTCCTTAGAGGGGAATAGTTTGGAAAACTGTGACCTCTATTCTCTCCAGGTAACAGTGATGATATTAACTACTGTAGACTGTACTGGCACACGCATACCTGTTACTAAAAAACCTCATAAGCTAAACAAGTCTTTGTTTAAAAGCAGTGAGAAGAGAAAGAATTTAAATAACTGTGCAAATTGCTGCGTGAACATATACATACAAGTGTTCTACATGTTTAAACTGCTGGCTTTATGCTGAATACGAGTTTAGCAGCAGGCATATGGGAAAACAGTCATTTACGGTAATTTAATCTTCATGTGTAATATTGCTCCTTAGATAGATTTCCTGCATTTGTTAAACAACAATCATTGGATAAAGTAAGTCAAATATTCTCGCTTGATTATTTCATTTGAAAAGCCTGCCGTGGAGCTTTGAGAATTCTGTACACTGTGTAGCTATTATGCTACTATTCAGTCTTACTTTCATACTGCCTCACTACCTGGCAAACTGACTGATGAATGACCTGGCCTTCAGAGTATGTGTTAGGTGTCTGAATTATTTCCTGCCTGACCAGTATTAAGACCTTTCCAACTCCTTGTCTGTTCCAATTCAACATGCTTTTTAAGCTGCCGTCTTTCAGAAGGACTAAAAATACAAAATTGATGTATATACACTGTTGTCTTCAAGCACAGAATAAATTACTGTGACCCCTGGCATACATTATTATGATTAACATCTTATGTTTCATCTCTATTACAAGTATTGTGCTTTAAAATGAAATTTCAACTATTTTCACATTTTTCTTCCTTGACCCCAGCAACAGTCAATTTAAAAGCAGTATCAAAAACAAATTCCCCTAACACTGCAAGAAACGGAAACTACTTTTCCTCAATGGTGGGACCCTCGAAATTACATTTCAAAAGGTTTTATGAATTTTAAAATAAATTCTTCATCCAAATATAGTCATGTAACACTAATAAGGTTAAGTGAAACACTTAACTGTTAGGAAATATCAGATCAGTGTTATCTGTACCACCCTTATTTTTCTTTGAAATGTAGGCATTATGAGACGATCTCTGATTTCATCTTTTTTTTTTTTTTTTTTTTTTTTTTTTTCCAGTAGGGCTTCTGCTTCAACTAGATGAGGTTATTTCTTTTCACTCCTTCTGTTGGAAAACTGATTTTATGTTTTACTTACTAAACGATATCCAAACTCTGTCCTGAATGGGGAACAACTTAGTTTTTACAGATTTCTCTGTTGCACTCAATTCTGCAACACCAAATGTCCTTACACATAAAGACATTCATTTCTGTAATATCTTTGTGAAGCACAGGGACAGTTTTATTTCACAAATGAGAAACTAAGACCTAGAGATACCTAGATTAAGTTTAACTTGACCCATCTCCAGCTAGATTTGTGTCCAAATGCAAAGCCCCTAGAGCTGCCATTTATTTCAACTGCATTTGGAGTGTTCAGCCTATGTGAAAATCATCCCATCGGCATCTCAAGAAGGACACAGAGAAAATGAGTGTGTAGCCCTGAAAATGGCATAAGAGGTTTGTCCAGCATAAAACATGAAGTTTGCATCAACCTTGTTTGGAGACAAAGGATGCAGTATGGTCTTCCTTGGTACCCATTCAAGCCTTTCTGCTGCAGCATTTTCCATCCCAGCAGACAACTACCTCATCTCCCAATTCCTGAAGTGAAAGAAGAATAGCTGTATTCATCATTCACCTTTGTGCTATAACTGGGAAACGTGATTCAGTTTTGTTACTACCAAGTTATTGGCAATATCTAGATAAACATTGGTGGGGAAGGAAGATATACCTCTCCGGAACATTTTATTTTTGTTATTTTCATTCCTAAGCCCTCTGAGCTGGGAATAAAACAACAAACATCTTTCCTATGACCTTCCAAGGATTTTGAATCAGACTTTTAATCTCCAAGAAAGCCTAAGACTTAAATTTCATGCTTACAATCTATTCTTGACGCTGACTACAGGGGTGACATTCCTCATATCTCTATGCTACGAAAAAAATTAACATGTGAAAAACAGTAACAGCTAAACCAAAACAATGATAAATTTTAAAAGCCACCAATCAACTGACCAATAAATCTTCAGGCTAAATGAGTTAACAAAGGGGATCAAAGCATTTTTCAAAGCTTTTTTTACATTTAAATTTCAGCTTCTTACACTGGCCTTTGCCAGCAGTTTTGGTTGGATATTTTAATAGTTATTAGCACTCTAAAGTGAATGGCTGGATTACCTTTTCATTATGTGAGCACGAACAAAACATATTTTTCCCCATGTCATCCAATCAGACAATCTGCATGGACACAGCTCCAAAGCAGCTGAAAACACAGCACAGCATAAACTAGCTTCTCTTTTTGCTGATGCCATTCATTTCACTTGCATAAGTGTTTTTATTATATGAATAGAAATCACAGCTTTCCTTATTGAACTGTGTCCCTACTCAGAGGACATCGCCTGTCTAATTTTTCTACATTGATAAAATGTTCCTGGCATAGACATAGTTTAAGGCTGTAAAACTACTGTCTTTTGTGACTTTCAAAAAAATTAAAAAGCACTACAAAAGCCATATATGTATAATATCTTGAATTCTTTATAGGATTTTAAAAATCTGTATCACAAAACATATGTATATAAATTTATACAGAGCCTATAAATGGGAAATACATTGCAGGAAATCTGAGCTCAGATAGAATGAGATGGGTCCTAGCAGACATCTCCGGATTTGTCATTAATGTATGTAAATCAAGGGAAATCACTCAATGTCTGTATGAAGAGATAGCAGGACTGAGTAGCAATGGCCCTTTAGCATTTATCCCTTCCTTCCTGGATGACTTGCTTCTCCTTTCCTCCTCTCCCCTGTAGCCTCCTCCTCATTTGCAGAACAAGGAAGATCTAAACCTTCTCCTTGGCCACTGAATCTTGATCAGTTCTGGTGCCGGAAACAACCTCTACGGCTGAAGTACGCTACAGCGCGTTCCTAAGTTACCCACATACGAAGTCGGTAACTTTGCTGCTCTGTTAAGTGCGAGAAGCACCTCACCAGTGCAGAACATGGCTTTCAAGAACAGAAATGAGAGAACTTGCATATTTTCCTATTGTTAGAACCTTTTCTTTTTCTTTTCTATCTGACTCCTCTACCTGTGCCAGTGTTCAATAAATTATGTGCTTCCATACTGCATACTGAGTGAATAATGCTGAGAACTGTGGTGAGTGTAAACCTTTCACAATTTTTCCAAAAGAAGGTTTGCTACCTAGAAAATAATGATTAGTGTGATCACTAGGAATGTCTGTCAAAGCAGGTGCAAAACTAACCACTAATTACTTTAAAGTTGACAGCATAATTTAATGAATGTCCTTAATGAATATTAGATTTACCCAGTGTTTAAATTTAAATTTTTGAGTTACACGTGACACAGAATCAAAGTATTTTTGTGTTAGAAAAAAGCATATTCCTCACTGCTACTTAAAACAACATGACATTCTTAATATAAAAGAATTCAGGTAAACGAATATTGCTTAAAAGTTCTTAAACTTTTCAATCGAGCCAGAAGCAGCAAATCTGAAGGCCTTTTAGGTAGGAGTGCAAAAACTAGTAAATACAGGTAACGTGTCCATTACAGTCATTGATGTATACAGTACTCGTAACAGACAAAATCTCAACTTGTTTCCTTTTAAATATAAAAATGAATAAAACTTTTTAAAATTAAGATTCAACTAGGGAGCAACAACTGCAAGGAAAATGAAGCTTCAGTCTGTGAATCCATCTGAGCAGCAAATCACCAGTCCTGGGAATTTACTGTATGAATAGCTGTTACCCAGAGAGACAGAAATGGAGCCATGGAGGCTCTCCTCCAAAGAGAATTGTTAAAGTGAAAATCAGAATCATCATAGATGAATAACTTAATTATTTCAGAGAGTTCATAAGCTATGGAAAGGAGAGGCTGGAATCAAGAGAATGCCACACTGAGAACTACACTGTCGAAGATAAGTTAGAAATTCGTTTCGAAAGCAATCAGAAATACAAATGCTGGAAGAGGATTTGCATTTAGGATTCTCCTTTGAACCTCAAAAGAAGCCTCAAAGGCTGGAAAGGAAAGATTCCTTTAGGGCTGTCTTGAATTTGGCAGTGCAGATTGCAAGGTCCGGCACAACGGCGACCACTAGCTTCCCCAGAGCAGTGCGTGCTCGGCACCCCAGGCTGAGAACTGAACATCTACGTGGTTGGGCTTCTAGCAGCACTGAATCATGGAAACTGGTAAAATAAAAAGGCATATGGAAAATACTGTGAATAAGAACAATCCTTTTCCCCCTCCAGCTCTTAAATGAAAAGCTATATGATAATTAGGCTTAGCTAAAACTTTTTTCCAGGTTACAAAACTGCATTTTTAAAACCGGAAAACAGGAAATATGGGAGGAACACTGATGGGAACACACTGACTAACTGACTAACTGAAACTGATGCTCTTATATTTATCTGACTACTGTGTGTTAAAACAGTTCCTGTCCACTAGAGAAGCATGTAAAATAGATGACACCTGATGGCATTTTACATCAATGATTATGCCAAAAGCCCCAAAGCAATGCAACTGAAGTTAGCTCAACTTTGGTTTGCTTGTTAGCATTTTGGACTCTAGACTCATCTTCCACAGCTTCTGTCACTTAAGCCGGTTCCGAAGCGTCAGGCTGCTGCCGGGATCCGACCGCAGAGTGCAGTTGTGCTGACTGCTATTACAAGCGCAGCAGTTTACAGATCAACATCTGGCTTCACAAGGAAGCTGTTTACATAGTACAATCCAAGCAAATAAATATTAAATGTTGTATGCTGGTGTGCAGCTTGCTTCTGAATGAAAAAAAAAAGAATAATAGTGGCTAGCTAGAAAGGAAATCTCATAGGTGTATATTATGGAGCAAGGGGCCCAGCATAGGAAAAGGGAAAAAACTGTTTAAATGGATCTAATCACAAACAAACAGTGACGAGACTGACACTGGGAAACGCAAAAGCACATTACAGACACGAGCCTAAACTACAACCAAGCAAAGGGAAAATGATACTCACAGTTCTCTGACTTGATCTAATTTGTTGCATAAGAGATTACTGATTCGTAACGGATTACATATCTGTACCATAAGGCAGGAGGAAATGTCTCACTTTTTTACAGCACAAGAAGAAAGGGAAAAATTTGCATTTAAAATTGAAATATAAAGATATATCTTGTCTTGAAAAAAAAAGCAAAGAACTTTAGAGTTTCATTTGAAGGAGGGTGGAGAATTACTTCTGAATTATTTGATTTTAAAATACAGAACCTTACGTAACATTTTCTGGAATATATCTGTGATTTTATTGTTCAATTTCTTAGTGCCTATCCTTTCTAACAGACACTTGAATTTTATTTATTCTCTGCTTGCTAAATGAAGAGCTGGTAAGCATTTCACCAAAATAAAAATAAACAAAAACTATTATGATTTTGGTAAGATGAAAAGATAGAGTTTAAGCCAAAATTTTTAACAGGAAATTAAATGTCTTTTAAAACCCAGTTTTTACCACTTCTCTGAATGTGAAATAGTTCTATGTAAATGAACCTAGTGCTTGGACTGAGTTTATTAGTAGAGAACAAAAGAACAAGGGCAAAACATTTACATGGCAGGATAATTTAATTTGACAGAAGTCACAAGGTAGGACTATGAGCAGAGAAGCAGCAGGACTATGTAAAATTTTCCTTCTATTTTCAGGATATGAACTGCTGATAGATGTAATTTAGGATTCAGCAGTTGGTAAACAAAGATAAATTATATAAAAAAGTTCAAATACAAATATAGTAACAGATTTTTTAATTTTTTAAAGTGAATTTTATTTTAGGTATCTAAGACAGCATTCACTGAAGTTATTCATGTGTACCTTGATCAGATTACTGCACCGATGTAATCTCTTTACCAGTGTGACTTGATGTTTTGCCATACTTTCATTCATGAACTGTCATGAAGGCCTGACTTTATATAACATCTGTTCTTGCAGCAAAAATCTCTCTCTATTCTGGTAAGGCAGAGAAAATGCTACAGAGGATTTTTTGCACAGCTACTAACCCGAATCAAGAGAATGAAGATAGAACTATCAAAGCTATTTTCTCTGGATTAGGACACTGGACCACTGACTTTTCATAGTTCTGCATTTTAATATGCACTCAGGAAACTGTAGTTCTGTGAAAGTTAGGATTTTAATTCATTTGTTTTTTCTTAAGCCAGAGGACAGTACTAGTATTAGCAAAGCAAAATGCAATAGAAAAAAACGTAATTCTTTAAATGGGAATTTCCAAGTAGCTGAGCCCAAAGCTCTTGTGTCCTAAGCCCAGTTATACCTTTAATTGCCAAAGAATATTTTTTTTATGCAATGACAATGATCTTATGTTAGTGAAAATAATTAATAAATATTAAAGATGCTCTTCTTGGCCATGGCCCCCTAAAACACTTCTGCCCTTAAATTATGTCACCCTGAGACTGTAAAACTGTTGAATATCATGACCATTTTTCTGGTATAGAAATTCTTCATATTGCAAAAAACATCCCCAGAGAGTCATATAGAGGAAAAGTTTTTAAAACAGAAAATGCAAAGAAAAAGAAAATCCTGATGTTGTGTGTGCTTTCCCTATCTAAGTGTGACTCATTTTGTTTGTGCTTTCCCTATCTATGAGATGCATTTATATTACACAGGAGAAAGTTACTTTATGTAACAAAATATAAACTTTGTTTGCATATAATATACTTAAAATAATGTATAGATTTGGGCCATAAAAGCTGAGTACAAAAATAGCCATTTTTTGTTAATCTGCCCAATAAGAAAACACCATAATTTACTCACTATGGGTTACTTACTCTGCTTACTTTATACTGCAAATATAAAGACCACCCTTGCTATATCAGATCTATTTAAATTACTTTCATAATTTTATAGTTATTACTCTAATACAGTGCTAGAAACATAATTTTAACAACATGCAACTCAAGTTTCAGATATTGTATGTGGATATTCACTTAGGATTTTCATTTATATTAAAATATTTGCATAATTAGAAAAACAATACTGATACCAAAGCATTCTGTAGTGCCTAATAATTAACTGAAGATTGAAATTTTTCAGTTATCTACCAGTTGCACTAACAATTATCACTGTTGAATTCATTCTTCTAAACTTAATATCTGGCAAACTGCTGCTGGAAAGTTTTAATTTATAATATCAGAAGAAACTACCTGTAAAAATTGCATTAATTGGTCCACTTCTTAGTAATATAGGGGGAGATATTTATGGAAAAAAGGAAAAAATACACAATTCAAAAAAAGAACTAGAAAGTGTAAGGGGTTGTCACAGTAAAACCCCCTAAACCAGGTTTCAGAAAGCTGGTATACCTTCTTAGCGCAGGAGAGCCAGCAAAGCCTTCTGTAAGCCCTAGATGCAGAAATTGCAGAAATGCAACAAATTCAAAATGTTGGACTTACTGTGCACACATAGAGGATTCTCTTGAGTCTGAATATCAAAAGTAGTCCCCTCTGCCTTTGAGATGTAAGTGGTCCACACATACGCAAACCAGTTGCGCAGTGTAGTGTAAATGTCCTGGAATTTAAGAGGAGGTAACTAAAATTGAATTCTGGAGTCTATGCTGGTGGCAAATGCCTGAAAGTCAGACTTGCAATTCTCAGTACTGTAGCATTGTGTTCTTTTCCAACTAGCCTGATTAGAAGGAGGAACAATCTCTTACCTTGCTTAAGTTTTAAAGAATGAGTTCGATTCAGTTATTTACAACATTGTGTAACGTATACTACCGATAATTGTACTTTAATCTGGAGCACTTACAAATCTTCCTGCAGTCTCTGACTGAATGAGCTTCTAAAGTCATGAATTCAACAGATCAACTGCCTGTTGCAGGGAACAGTATTTCCTCTAGTTCTCTGAACACTTAATTCCTGATACTGGCCCCCCTATCCCTGCATTATCAGATAAGATTATAATCATAATCTATAGCATTTTATTAAGAAATCTAAGTATACAATCAAATCCAGCTAATCAGTATGCAGCCAGTATGTATTCCCAAACTATGTTTATGGAAATAATTTACTTTCTAGGAGAGAAAACTAACAGAAAAATTTGCAGATCTCTCACAACGCAAGACACCATGCGCTAACCTATTAATGAACCTAAATAAAACAGATGACATGCTGTACACTTGAGTGTCTCCCTCTTTGCAACTGATTTTTCATGCTCACATTTTATTTTCTGTTTTTTTGGAAAGCAGAGGATAGCACTGTGATGAACATTCATCTGCCACTATACTTGCAACAAGCAGATCAATAGGTTTCCTTCATTACGCTTTCAGCCAAACGCATAGCACATGCAGAAGCCGGAGGAAAGGCAGAGAAAGAAAGAGAGATTGATGCTGATAATAAAAACTCTGAGATACAAATGAAGATAAAAAATGGGGTCATTGCATACCTAAGTGGAGTTTTATAAATTAGCAGACTTCAGACTTTCCTCTGTTGGTCAATTGGCTATATTAAATTTTGTACAGTATTTTAAAGATAAAATGTAAGTGAAGTCAATCTGGTATAATTAATTTCTTAAGTGAACTACAGCTATTTTAAAAAGATTACTATTCTTTGTAACACTGGATAATGAGTCGATTATATATGAATTACACACATACTGTACTGCACAACTGCTAAGTCAGCATCATTGCTAATTAATACATTTCCACTCTTAGAAAGTTCATTCTAATACTTCTGCTAACATTTATAAAAATTACAGGCATGAAGCTAATTCATTTTCATAGAAGAAGGAAAAACTTTTTTGTAGACTGCGAAGTTTGAAGAGGAAGTGAATTTATATTTTACCATTTATATGTTACCATTTTAGAGCATTAAAGACCTACTTCTCTTGCCACAAGGGAATCACTTTTTAAGGAAACTTGCTGTTATTTAATTGAATTAAATCAAACAGACAGAGCATCTATCTCATTCTAGACAAGTGGAATTGTTAAGGTGCTGAGTGGGGCTCTAAAGAAAACTCTCCAGGTAGATATATAGTACTACTACCCTATAATGAATGGCAACAAACTATAAAAACATTGCTATAACTAAAGGTAAATAGAAGTTTTAAAAAACTTTCTGCCCATTCTTCTCAAACAACCTTCAGTTGACCATGCCCACAGTTCTGGAAACTGGTGAGAACCAAAAGGATCAGGTGAAAAGTTGTTTTTCTTTATTATTAAACTCTGAGACGGAAAATGGACTTTACAAAGATGTTTTTTACGAAAGAAAGCAGGAAGCAAACTCTACCTCCAGTTCTTCACAATGGTGAATATACAGATCCAAGTTTGCCTTCTAATGGAAGATTTAGCACTTCTTTAGTTAAAGCTCTTGTATGTAACAGCTTAAAAAGTTCTCTGATATTACAGTCAGTTGCCTTTTTGGCAATTTTAGTTCAAATATTGCCAATGCATCCAATTCCAAAGCTTTTCCCCCAAATCAAAATAATAATTAATTTTCTCAAGATGAACCTACCTTGACTATTTCTGAAAAACAGATTTCAGAAATTTCTTGTAATGGGTGATATTCTTCTTTTGGTTTTGTTCTACCATTGTCATTCAGCTGAATTCCTGCAACACTGATTCCATTTCTACTGCCTGTGTATTCCTGGCATTCTCTGAAGGTTCAATTTGATGACTGGTATTTTTTTATACCTTCAGTTTGCAGTTTAAAAGAAGGCAGTCTAGATCTCACACAGTCTATTTCAAAAGCATGGAATAGTGATCAGCGGGAAAAACGTACATCACATGATCTGTCTCACCAAACAGCCAGGTTATCCACATCTTTAGATATAAAGATCTTCTCTTTGGACAGAATATAAAGGACAAATTGCTTGCACACTCTCACACTGACACCCTAATACTTCAGCAGACCTTTTGCAACAAATCTCAGAGACTTCCTTTGTGGACAGGGTTTACTAAACCCTTAATACTCCAATTTTCTTTTTCTGTTGAGGTAGACTCTATCTGTTCCAAGATCACTAATCAGTACCACAAGCCGATAGCTATGGAAAAGGCAAAACAGTTTTTGGAATCTGGTTAAACAGGAGAGCCATAAATACCTGACCACCTGCTAAGGAAACACACTGGCTTCCACTCCTTTCCAAGACAGTGATCCCTCCAGAGTGCAAAAAGGACAAACGGCTGGAGCTGCAGGCAAAGCAAGAAGAGTCTAACTCTCCTTTTGCTGGCTTATTGCCTTCATATGCTTACGCTGATGA
This sequence comes from Rhea pennata, assembly GCF_028389875.1. NCBI lineage: Eukaryota > Metazoa > Chordata > Aves > Rheiformes > Rheidae > Rhea > Rhea pennata. The sequence goes on along the minus strand of NC_084667.1, from coordinate 11,513,091 downwards.
GATCTCTAAGAGTGGGATCTGTGGAAAACAAAGTGGCATTAAGCTGAGATGCCAGATAATCTAAAACTATTTTATAAATTCACACAGATCATTCAGAAGAATTCTGAAGTCAAACGAAGATGGCCTCTGCCTCCCATCCGTAATAACTGAATTTAATTTCTTGCTCCTTGTATTAGCTCTGTGTCTTTCCATGTGTATGAATATAGTACTATTATTTATTCTATATTGTTGTTTTGATGATAACCATGATGAAAACAGAGAGGCCTTCATAGAATAATGAGGTACAATAAACTGCAGAATATATAGCAGATGTTTTGAGGACAAATAGTTGATTATCTTTAAAACAACTTATCTTCTGGTAGAGCCAGAAGCAATTATTTGTCTTGGACAGAAAATCTGGTAAGCATCTCTTTGTCCTTAAAAACTTTTTTATTTAGATCTTTTGCCTGTTCATACTCTGATATTAGAAAAAAATCCTTTGGACTAATAAGGATAAAGAAGTGCTAGGATTGATTGCTTGAGTGGTTGAAGTTTCTTGAGGACAAATTAGACACACACCAGTAAGATATTACTCACACACAGCTGATCCTGCTGTACAGACAGAGTGATGGATTAGGTGAGCTCTTTATGTTTGCATTTTGTATTAAGTTCATTAATAAAGTGAAGAGCATTTTTATGTGAAGGAGTAAACATAAACTAATCTGAATGAGTTGAATGTGCAAACGCAGAGCATCATATAACACCAGTTGAGTCTCACTTCTTCCCCACTTCACCCTGGTTGCTTAAGATACTGCCTAAAAGCTCATTTGCCCAGAACGATACCTTTAAGATTTGAAGTCTTACCTCTTCCTTTTCGATCAGTATTACCTTCACTTTCTGGCATATGCGTGTATTTTACAGGACTTTCAATAGTGGTATTTTTTAACAAAATTGGTATATATGAAGTAGCAATTAGAGACCAGTAGGGATCAGCATGTTGCCTGCGGGAGTGACTGTGAGCATGGTCAACAAAACAGTCCATTAATGACTGACAAAACACTACTAAAAAAAAAACTAGGCTGCACATTAACTGGGTCAAGATCATTTACTTTACATCTGTAAAATACCTAGTTACAGTGGCCCAAATTAGAACACAAAATTAAGAATATATGTGTGTGTGCGTATTCACAGTCATAATCAACTATTATATCATTTCAGTAATGAAGTACTGTGTTTTTCGGAGCCATGTTTCTGATCTTAAAGATGGTGAGACATAAGATCTGTTTTAACATGAATTACAGAGTTTTTTTTTTTTAAAAAAAAAACTCGGACAGTACCTCCCAAGGATCAAACTAACAAGTAACATTTTTTTGAGCTTGAGTTTCATCTGGGCACCAAGTTCATACACACGGAGCAAAATTTTCAATTTAATATTAGATCTAGAACTTTGCTCACTATGGTTCTACAGTGAGACAGAATGAATTGTACAGTTTTTAGGAGATCTTGTCAACTTTAAGAGAATCTTTTAAAATACAGACTGAACCAACTCCATATGCTCCAGATAGACTGATTTAATATTACAGAAAACCTCAAATTCATCTTTTCCATACTCATCCATTGATCAATTGTAATACTATGCTGAAGCCTGATCATTACACAGTGGGTCATGGCATTCGTCTGGCAGTATTTTATATATTTTTTTTTATCCTGTGATGCTGTGGATTCTAGTTTATCTTAACATCTTTACCCTGAAAACATGCTATGAAAAGTCAATCTTAAATAATCTCCTTTTTTCCATTCTGATTACAATTTCATGTACTTTTGTTTTCAAGTCTTGCTAAGCTGATACTATACCTTTAAATTATAGAAGAGTATCATGAAGTGATACAGAAGAATTTACAACAGTATATCCATTTTTGGTAGATAGTGACCCAAGTCAGATTTCTGGGAAATAATAATGAACTTCAGATATCCATAAAGCATCCTGTATCTAGCAAGGTAATTAGTAATCATAATGTGATGGCTACTTCTACAGAGCCTTTCTTGTTACAATAATACCATTGAGTTAAAATAGCTCAGACTGGTGAAGCATCTTGCAATCTGGGCATCTGTAAATCCATTATGGAAGTATTCTCATTTTAATGTAAGAGAAAATTAAAATGTTTTCATTATATAAGTTATGCTCCTATGTTATGTAGCAAGTGCCTAGCTGGACTTTACATCATGGTGGTCCTAAATTAATATGGTGATTTTAAAACCACGCTGAACATGGTTGCAGGGCAATCATGCAGAATTTTCCCCCACAGCTGCTTTTCCCCACTTGTGCACAGTGCAATGCAAAAAATGAAAAAAAGAAATAAAATCAAAAAAGGGTGATGGGTGAGCAGGTCAACTGTGCGAGAGAACACGTGCAAGTATACCTCAGAAACACTATAGGTGGATGAGCACGAAGGGAGCCGAGCCTGTTTGTGCAGTGGGGAAAAGAAAACACTGTTAAAAAAGAAATGGTGGCACAGTAAGGGTCTCAGAAGGTTTTCTGTATAGGTGGCTCCAGCACTGAGATAGTAGCAGGGGGTTCATTAAGTTTCCAAGACCAGCTATTTCAGAATCTCCAAATTTAGGCTTTTTAAGGTGGAAGCTTCTTAAAAGAAAAAAGGTATTGTCCTTACAAAACAGTTAAAACTAATGATTAATCTGAAGAAGTATCAGTCTTTATTCCTCTAGAAAATTGGCATTGTGACCAGAAAAGTATCCTTAGGATAACAGGATATCCTTAGGATAATTAGGATAATAGGGTATTCTAGAAAGAAGCTAACCAATCTCCTCCATTTAACATTGTTAGTTGCATTTTGTATAAAAAATACAATGTTAAAACACATTAAAGACCCTATTCCTCCCTGCATGTTTTTAGATGCTCAGAACCAGCATTTTGATAATGCATTTTTTTTTTTTAATCTCACTTCTCCAAAAAACAGACTAACTTTCAAAGGCTAAATACTAATGGCCAGACATGGGCCAACAGAAATCTGCGTGTCATGTCCATCATTAATACAAAGGGCTACAATTCTTGAGGGACACTGTCCACTGTCAGCATCTATCAGCACGGACACAACTTCATTGGGAACACTACAGTTATACTGACAGAAGTTGTTCTGAACCTACAGTGTGGTTTTACCCTGCATAGAACACAGGAGTATCATTGCTTGGGGAACACTTTGTTTATACAAGACATCAATTTTTCTACACTTGTAAACCACTCTTAGATCAGAGGTAAGTCAAAAATTAAAAAAAATTAAAGACTTTCCAGTTATTTACAGGGGTTTCTTTTCTTTAAGTGAGTCTGAAAATCCTTTCTTTGGCTGAATATATTTCATATTTCACAGACTAATCTCATTTTTATTTTTTTTTTCCCTTAGTTTGTGTTAGTCTATTAACGCTCTGACGACAACTGGCTGTGAAGACTAAAAACACTCTAATAAATGAAATAAACAGACATGGCTCCTATAAATACATTAAAAATTCTCTTGATTTTTTTTCTAAAGGTGGGGAATTGAGTCATCAGAATTGTATGCAAAACTCCCTTAGACTTCAACAAAATCAGCACTGTACAACACTTCAGATACGTTGATGTTAAAGTGAACCCAGTAAGAATTTCCACATAAATTGTAAGTGAGTGCTTCCTGATTTGGGTATTATGATGGACTGAGCAGAGATGATACTCAAAAAATCACTCATGAACATTCTTCGATTTCAGACATATGTATTTCATAATTCTTCACTGAAATGTAAAATATCACGTCCAGGAAAATTCTACATTCATATTTGTCTTTGTTCGTATATGCCTCCATTATCTGTCTATAGAGCTGTTTTTTCTTCACAGAAAATTTATAATGCTCTAATTGAAAACACTTTTTGTTCCTTTCTGGCATTCTGTATATTCTTTGCTCTAACTAGATAGTATTACTAAGGAAATCTGAGTGACTTCAGGACATCTTAATTGTTCACATACACTCAATCACTGCCTTCTTCCCCTGATGACATGTTTCCTTACGATAACCTGGTATAATGAATTGATTTACAGAACGATCTCGTCACAAATAGAAAATGACTTCAGACAGATAGAAAGAGAATGTAATCTTAAGAAACCAAGTATTGCTCTTAAACAGTCTCTTTGGGAGGAAAAAAAAAAAGAGCTCCCCTCAACCAACAAATACTGAGCAAAAGTTGTTTCTAGGAGGATTATTTTGAAAGCCTTCCAAGAAAGAGAAGGTGTGCCTTTGCTTAGTTGCATGACATACAGGTCTGCTATTCACCTAAGACTTTTGGATGCATTTCTAATCAAGATTCTCATATATAATCTCCAACCACTGTTTCGTGTTTTGTCTTGTAATAGCATGGAAAAAGAAGATCCATAGGTTTCAGGTTTGTAAGTGAGGATCCAGAGAATGGATTATCAGCAAGAAATGTCAACACAGCATTTGAAGTATCACAACTGAACAAATGGGAACAGCAAGAATGAGGAGGTTTGGAGTCTTACCCAACAAAGTTTGACAGAATTTGATTCATCCTGTCTACTCCCCACACCAACCTTCAAGAGGTACACTTTAAGCTAAACCTCTGTGCACTCGTTTTCTTTGACATCTACTATAGGGAGACTGCTGCTGCCTACCTAACTATCCACGGTTTCATTAATATCTAACCTAAATTTATTATTTAGCTTCAGTCTTAATCCTCCTATTATTTAATTATTTAAATCATTCCTTACTTTCTTCATATTTTTAAAGTTTCAGTTACAAACAGGCAAAAGATAATATTTCTTCCACTAAAACATGTGTGTTTTATTTCTCTCTGTTCTCAAACAGACACACATATATATGTATTAATTTCTCCTTAAGCAGGCTAACTCCATTTTTTTTTCTTATTCACATTATAAGACTTTCAATTTACCTTTGTTATTTTCTCATAATGAGGAAATCAAAATTATGCTCAAGTGTTTTGGTCTCAAAATGGTCTTCAGGGAAGGATTTATATGTTTCCTACTCTTACAACCTACACTCTTCCACATTCTGATTGCTGTTTCTTTCTGTTATTTTCAACAAGATCATGCAATGAGATTGTTGCATCTGCTGCACACTTATCATTTTCAGATCCTTTCCATATCATTTCTTTCATTTCCACATCATTTCTTTCTTTCTAACTGGTCTCCACTGTCAGCACTCCTTAAGTGTACTGCTTCTGCAATACTGCAAACATATTGCAAGTGTCAATATGTTTCTTCTTTTTTTCTAAGTTCCTCTGATGATCCTGCAAACTATCACTTACTCTGCTTCCATTTTGCTCTCATTTGTGGACTCCAGTAATTGATCTTTTGACTGTTTCTTCCAGTTGGAAGGAGAGGGCAGCTCTTCTAATTTTGTATGCTGCCTCACAGTCCCTACCCATTACTTCGGGAGAAGCTAACTAACGTGCTAACATTTGAGCTCTGCTCAAATGCGCTGCTGGGCTTTTTTTCCCCCCATGAACATTCAAGTCAAGGCACCATATTCTGTCACAGCAACTCCCCACCGTGACAGTGATTTTAAAAGAACTTTGCCCATTTACACAGCTGAGAATCTGGTCCGAAGGCTGCATGAGCGATTTGCTGTTAGTGTGAGGGCCACCCTGCCTTCACCCAGATCTTTACTAATGGAACATACTGACTAGGAATGAAAGCCCCACAAATGTGATCCTTCATCATGATCAACGAAGGCAGCTACTTAAAGTAAGATAGCATAGGGCATACAGGAGACTGTAGCCTTCACAAGGCACAACTCTATATGAAAAATGATGATCCAGGTTTCATTAAATATCATCTATGGACAGTATTTGGCCATGGTACTTGGCTATGAATTCTGAAAACGTTGCTCTTAGCCAAAACCAGCACCTTTGATGTGGAAGTACATTGGTTAAGATCCAGACAGAAATTCCTTCACATGTTACTTGGGAATTTTGTGTAGAATTTGTATGTTTAGACTTACACTTTTCTGATGGGCTTTTCATAGTACGTTTCTGCAGAATTTAAACTTGCATTTAAAATTAATTTTAATTACAAAAAATATTTGAAGCACAGATTGAAGCAGTATTGTTCTGTTGAATCTGCTGAACTTTTCAACACTTTCAGGAAGCTATCAATTTTAAACAGGTTTTATGACTTTTAAAATATAAACGAGTTACCTGTTTCACTGCTGATCATCTCAGTAGCTAATATGTACTTTATTTGCTATAGCTTCGTTAATTGGAACAGGTAGGAGAATGCTAACAATTCAAAGTAATAGAAGACTAATTTTCCAAGCAATATGCAATTTTAGCCTCAAACACAGGTATTTTAGAAGGGTCAAAGGATTAAGCTATGAAAAGAATTGGAGTACCTGCAAGAAAGTTGAGTGAAGAAAAGAAATGGGAAAATAGATCTCAGTTCAGGAAAACTTTCTTTGTAAACAATTAGGCATTACTACTGATATCAAAAGTTTTTAAATTAACCACGAAACCCCCCCAAAATCTGCTTAATTAATTAGAATTTTTATATATGTTTTCAGTGCTTATTACTTTCAATATCTGGCAGCCTTTCTAAACTTTTGGTAGAATCTGAGATATTCTGCAGAATCTTGATGTTTCCTACCTATTTCTAATGGCCTTTGCCTCTAACGTGGGAAGCATGTCTTTGAAATTCATTCTGAAACAAAGGTTCCACCTTAATAATATGCACAACTGTGCAATAGCATTTAACTTTTGCTTGCAGGGCTGGCCGTGAGCTACTTCATGTTCCCCCTCCCATACCATTCAATACATTTGCCACACTGTAATAGTATTAACAACTTTCATTTAAACCCCTTTCCAAAAACATCACGGAATACATGCAATTATTTTAAAGATGAGCTATTAACAGATCCCTTGTTATTTTCTTTCCAAATGTCTACCACTTACTTCAGATTTGTGCTATTATCTGATCTGCCTTTTGTATCTTCTCTTCTAAAATGTTGCCTTATCCAAAGTATCCATTATTACAGCATGGATCGGACTAGCAGTGAAAAGCAGCAGATTTTAGCTACAGGCTATTACACTTGCGATCTGTCCTGGTTGTCTGAAGAAATTTAAAAAGTATGTGAAGAATACATGGAATATTTTTTAGTTCACAATCTGATCTCCTTGCTTGTCTTGTGTAGGATATGGCCATGATAGGACAGATAAAATGGCATAGAGGAACAGAACAATTTTATGTCAATTAGTTTGTGTAGTGGCTGTTGTTAATGTGACTATAGTTTTTCATTTTAAAGCTCTCCCCATGTGACATTCTGTGCAGGAGTATGTGCCTAGAACACTTCTTGTAGTACAGAGTTTCATGGTGTATTTTTTTCCAGGGTTTTATGTTTATTCACCAGTATTAAATCATAAGGAATCTAAAATAAAGGTCTGTTCTCTGCCTTGATTTTAACTAAAGTTTAGCATATCACCAATTGAAAAACATCACATAATTTAATCTCCCAAAAACTTGATTCTTAAATAAATTTGCCAGTGAAATGATAGTCTTTCTATCAACTGATTTTATAGGAAGCTGCAATGTATTAGCAGCTTACTTTCTTTTACTCAACCTGCAAGAATTATAAGCTCAGTGACTTCTATTTGACAGAGTGCAGAAATCAACCTTATGTCAGACTTACAGATGGATAAGATAAAGCTAATCCCAAATGGGGTAGAAATTATCAAATCATTAGCATTATCTTTCACTAGATAACCATAGTGGACTATATATTGAAATGATTGTGCTGAGAACGATGACAGTCACAGAGTATGGAAGATACAAACAGGACGTGATTCTAAAGAAATTATTTTGAGGCTCTTCACTGAATGACTGTTCAAAGGGATAAATACAGTTACTAACTTTTACTTTTACTATGCTCAAAACTGCTCCTTTCCAACTTTCATTATACACCACATTATGCAGCTTAAGCTCTAAGGTCTAGGGAATTAACTGCTGAAAGGCTGATCTTACTTTATGAAGAGTACTCATGAATACAAGGTACTACTGTCTGTATTGTTATGTTGGCCACAACAACTTGTTTTCTTCAAGATTTCTGTGAAAAATGGATAATCTTACAGAAGTGTCATGACTGATATATCAGATCTTAATCCTTTTTTTCACATGAAATTTTTTTCATTAAAGTACAAATAAAACTCACAGGAAATAGCTGCAGAATTTTTGTATTAGAGGAGTCTGCTAAAAAAGAAAAGCAATGAAATTTGCATAGCTGGCATCCAAACAAATACTGACCTAGCCTAACAAAGTAAGGATCCAAAACATTAAAGGCAAAGACAGAGGTAGATGTCAGCCTATGTGCTCCTGGGTTACCTTAGCTCAGCTGTAGTTTTTGGTTCAGTTAAATTATCAATCACAGACAGAAAATAAATGGCTATCCTTTAAACAAGGGATATCTATTTTATTTGTTCCTAACTTTAATATTCAGGAAAATTTTGGATATGTAACTTTGCTTTTGGAAAGGGATTTGTTTTAGCTGATATTAAAGCCAACCAAAGTTTGATTAACATTCATTAAAATGTAATAGGATTTTCTTTTAAACAAACCCTGTCAATTAGGTCAGGTTTCTCATACACATTAAAATGAAACCCCAGCTAGAGAAGAAAGAAAACACAAAAGGAGAAAGAGAGAGAAAGGAAAAAGATGGGGATGAGAGGACAAACTAATCAGATTTGGTGTTACCAGCCAGCGGAAGTTTTAAAAAAAACAGATCACCGAGTGAAATCGTACATTTACTCGGAGAGAGCATCCTTTGACATTGCCTTCTAGGTGACCTCTGAGCTCCTCCAGCTTTCGATGGAGCTACATGTAAACATCAGAAAATGAATTGAAAAAGCAAGCTGTTCTCTTGTCACGTTTTTTGTTTTTTCTTTTGTTCTTTGTTTTATTTTTTTAAACAAATCATAGCATAACACATTTCTCACTGCCTTTGGCAAAACATTTCAAGACATCAAAGTGCTTTGTACAATACAAACATATATACTCAGTAAACTGGAACTGGATACAAGATTTTTTTTGCTTGATTAACATGGCTCTTTTTCAGTACAGGAAAAAAGTAAATATAAAAAAATCAAGGAAGAGATCATTCTAAAGCTACTGAAGCTGCTACATTACTTATCTATTTATTGGTAAGGCAGTGTTCTAGCTTTTTTCCATTAAAAATAACATTTTAGGGGTGATTTTTCACATCTGCAAATCTTAATTAGGATTCTCCATTCTCTATATGGATATTCATATCAGATTTTGTGCCTAAATAAGTATTTTGGGGACTGAAATTAAATCCTGAGCAGTCAGAGAGGGAAGTAGGAATCCTAAAGCAGGTTACAGTATTTGAAAATTGAACCCTAGTGTTTTTTAAACTGGTGGCTTTCATACTGATGCCACTTTCATAAAAATAATAGATGAATCCTACCCCTTAAATAAGCTACACCTCTTGTATTTGCATCATGCATATAAAATTGTATGTGATGACCCGTTAAAATGCACCATTTTCGAAACAGAACAGTAGCTGTGGCTGCCTGTGTTTTCCTCTGTGTGAATTCAGTGATACTGAATGTCGGCTACAGAAACAACAGTCCATCAGTCATGTACAGGGTGGTTCTCACGCACACTGTAACTAAAACCTCTTCCCAGAACACAAGACGAAAAGCTAAAACCTCACAGACAGTGAGGAATGCTACAGATGCCTCTAGGGTACAAACAAATAGAAACTGGCTTCTTTTTCTATACTGAGATCAATTTAAATGGTGTCATAACTGGAAAGAGGTGCATAATTAATCCTTCCCCTCCCCTTCTTTATGCTCAGTGAAATAACATTTTCACAAAGAGCAGCTGTAGAGCAGTGTTAGAGAACAGAGAAGATGGCTTGTCCTGGAACAAAGGCAATACGCACACATACAAGAATAAAATGAAAAATCAGAAACCAAGAAGGCAGGAAAGGCAAGGAGAGTGCAGAGGAAAAATGAATTAATTAGCGCTTGAGAAAGTGCTAAAAGGAAATAAAGTAGGAAAAAGGTGAAAAAATGGATGGATGAAAAAGAGGCAACTGTTGAAGACGGAATCTTAACAGACTGGCCCTGGTCTGCACATGATCAGCATCTTGGTAAATTTAGAGAATTTCCTGTGTTTTAAATCATTTATTAGTGTGTAACACTATTCCTGAATGGGCACAGATTTAGAAATCTGCCTGTTCTCTTAAGTGCTCTAAACATTTGAGTATTTCGCACAAACACAAAAAAGGCAGAAAAAGGAACTGGTTATTAGCAAAACAGTGGCTCCACTCTTACTGGCCTCACATTAATCTCTCTCTCGTTTCCTCTTCATTTACTCTTTTCTGATTTAAAGGCTAGATATACACTAAATATTCAACTTTCTTGTACTGATCTTTTGCAGAATTAAATGCAGAATGTGTGAGCACTATAAAAGTTTAATTATGTTTCAAGAGGGGAAGCGGGACTCTGAAGATGAGTAAGTCACTTCTCCATGTAACAGGCAGTTAAGAGACAACAAGTAACATGGATCAGAGAAGTGGTTTAATCATAATCCCCAAATTAGAGGCACTTCAAGAAGGTTGCTTCTGTCTCTTATTTGTGATGACATTCAAAGCTAACTAGCTGGCAGCTTGCCTTCAGCAGGTTGTTCTATGTGTAGCACAGAAACAAACAAAATGTGACCCGACAGCAATAAGAATACTGAAATAAAAATGATGGAATGGTGAGAAATGGAAAAGCCCCTTCCCTCCCGCCCCTCACCTCCCCCTTCAAAAGGAAAAGTGTAGGCTATAGAAGAAAACTTGCAAAATAAATGTTAGAAACATATTTACTTTGAGGGATCCAACTCTACTAGCAACTCCTTTGCTTTCATCCGGCCGTCTAATTTGCTACAATGGGGGAAGATGGGTAAAAAAGACAGAAGAATAAAGAAAAAGTGAACTTAAAAAAATTTCCACACAATCAGTTAGCAGTACATGCAAGACATCAATTTGACTCTCTGAGACATCTCTAGAGGACAAGGACACAGACTTTAATATCTGGAATAAATGATGCTTTACCATGTCACTTTAAACTTCCTTGCTGATAATTTTTATTTAAATATACTACCCATCTGGAACAAGTTTACATGCTGAATTTACTAAAAAGTTTTTAAGGAATACATATTACTTATGTGATTTGGCTATGGAGAATAATGAAGTCCTAAAACTGACCGAAAAAACCCTGCATCTTTTACTACATCAAATCGCATGATCCCACTATGCTATTACTGCGAGTACCAGGCTTGACAAGTATCATTGCTGATACCTGGCAGAAAGCAATACAGATTCTTGGCAACCCAGGCCTAAGAGTTTTTAGCCATTGCTATCAAGATTCCCAGTTAAAAAATTATGCTGCCCAACCAGAAAATTTTAATGCCAGACCAATATCAGATTTTTATTTTCAATATAACATACACATACAATTTCTTTTCCAATTTCTCCTGCCTAATTCTTTTTTCTTTATTATGTAAGTTTTTTTCCTAGATAATGCAGAGGATGGAAGAAACAATTGAAACAGCTGCTCTAAAGGCTTTGTATTGCTAGCAGCATGTATAACAAGCCATTCATTAAAAATAAGAGTTCTTTTCAAAATTGCTGAATCCAGTAAATAAACCTTTTTTACTGCTGTGAAATTAAACCCATGTGAGGTCATTTGAAGCAGAAAGGAAGAAGACAAGAAAAATGACTTGAGGACTATTCTTCTTGGTAGTCTGAGCTGAGACTAAATTCATAGTTTTTACTATCTGATGGTTGTTCCATATTTTATGTAAAATAAATTTAGTCCCATCCAACTGTGGTGGATCCTTTTTAAATCATATTAACTGTCATTCCTTTTGGAAATCTCAGGAAGGAAGCCAAAGACTGAAGAAGCCACAGAAATTCAACTAGGCTTTAGGCTGGCTGGGGCACAATAGAAAAAGCAAAACTTGTATTGCCACCATTTCATTTGATCTAATCAAAGACAAATTGGGAATGACATATTCAAAACACAGTCAATTGAATATTAAAAAAAATGGCACTAGGTTCTTGAGAAAATAATGCAAGTAAGCCATATATTAAGGTTCTAAATACTCAATTCTGACAGGATGCACACTAATAAAGTCCACTGGAACTTTTAAATTCTTTCCCTCTCTAGTCTTCTTGCATTAAAATAGCATCTGTTTTGAACTCTCTCAAGTGAAACACCCACATTATCATTATCGTCAGACTCCAAGCAAATCTGCGAGCAATTCTAGTATTGTGACCAAGAACAAACCGTCATTCCTAAACAAAATATGCCTCCTTTAGAACAGAGACTCAACTGAAGTGTATGTAGTTGTGACCTAGTTACTCTATCTTTCCTAATTCAAAAGAAAAAAAGCCTCAAGAGGAAAAAGGGATCCTTAGTTGAAAAGAAAACAACAAGAGTTAGAGCAAAGGTACTTTGACCAGTCTCCTGGTTCAAATAATGCCTATCCCAGACATTAAGACAAAATGAAGTAGAACACAAATTCATGGTATTAATTTAAAACTTTTTTTCCAAAAAAAAATCAAATTTTCTCTAAAAAAGAGAAAAGTACTGAAAGAAAAAAAATAAATGCTGATAATGTCACACAACAATGTAGTAACCAGGTTGCTGAGAAAAATGATGCATATCACAGAAATGTGGGAAAAAGTTGTAAGAGATCACAATATACATTCCCTTCAGGGTTATTACTTTTCTTATGATACCTACCAGTGCGGGTAGTGTGGCAGCTCAAGTTGTGCTGATGGTTTAGGATTCAGTCAGAGATGAGATTGGGGATATTATAGGTGGACAAAATTGACATTATTTACTCTCTCTCTTCGAAAAATATGAAAGAATAGGTACACAACCTGTACATTATAAAGAATTAAATTATAAATGCTTGAAAACACAAAATATAAGGAGACAGCCTAAAGTCAGCTCTTGTTTTACATTCATGGCACAGTAATTTCCATGATAACATCTTTTCTATAGGAACCTCGTGCTATTCAGCATGCAGTTTGGGTGCTTCTCAAGGTATAAATCAGTGTGTTACGAACATTGCACAAACTATACTACAGCTCTTCTGGGAATTAAACAGAGTATTGACAAAAAGGCAGGGGGCAGCAGGAACTGAAAAACTGTTTTTTCGTGACAAATGCCATTGAAAGAAATTCCCTATTTCTGGTAAACTCTTCCTGTATAATGTTCTGGAAGTTAGTCGATAAACAAGTATTTTGGAAAATTGCCATGGATTACACACTCCTCATTTGTCAAGCACTCAGCTTGATGCAAGAACCCTGTCACGCAGAAGGTGTGAATACTTGCAGCTAGGAAAGATCGGAGTGGAAAGACTGTGTGTATATGTGTTCTAAAAGCATTTGTACCCGTCACTAACTTGTGTGATCTAGGATGGCTCTTGATTTTTCTATCACTGATTTGTAAAGAGAAAACAATACTTCTTCCTAAGCAAAATGGAGGACTAACAAAAAGAACCCAAACAGTGAAATTACAAATAAATTTTGGGGCCTCAGGCTTTATGATTCCTATTTATTACATTCATATCAAAGCTTTCATATCACAAGCTAAATGAATGGATTATGGGATGAGGCAGGAGCAACACTAAGTAATTATTGTCAAATGTTACCTAAAAGAAGTGAGGTTTTTGGAACAATCTGAATGAGCTCATGAAGATATTCAAAGTAAAGAAGGAAGCGAGGTGCTCTGAAAGGAGTATTCCAGGAGAGTGGCAGAGTATAAAGCAGCAGCAGTTAAGGTAAGTGTATTACAATTACACCTCTTTCTTACTCATAAGGGAATAACAGTAGGAATTAATAGCTAAGGATTAGCCACAGACGTATCTGTCTATCCTGAATCTGGAAGAATAAGCTAGAGTTAAAACTTCAGTAGAATGAGATAGGAAGCCAACACAAGAGAACTTAGGAAGCAGGGAAACCAACAGAAAACAAAGAATAGTGCTCATATATACTTAGTTGTGTACTTATGAGAAGATAAACAAAAGACTGTTACCACAGAACAGGCATTTTATATTTTCCAAGCAGAAATCTCATAGACAGTTTCATTATTATTTTTCTATCTTCTAACACAGACTATGAGGAATTTGCCTGGTTACTTTCACCCTTGACTGTGCTCCAGAAAAAAATTTACAAACCCCACCTAGCTGATGGTAAAACATATATAAGCCAGCAGACCTATTCACAAGCCATAAAGGAAGAACAGCTCTGAACTAATCTTAAATTCTGGCTTCAGTTGGACTTATTTAAAAGATGAGTTCCAGAAGAGGAAAAATGACCTGAAATACTTAGCCCTAACCATCTCAGACTCCTTCCACTTCTTGATAACTTAATATTGAAGTAGCACAGGATGGTTGAGGTTGGAAGGGACCTCTGGAGATCTTCTAGTCTAATCCCCATAAGTAAATTAATTTCTTTTTAGTGAAAAAATGCATTAGGCATAACTTTACATTCATCCATGAAAAGGAGACTTTTACCTGAAGAGATTTTTACATCTGCAGTTTTAGGCCAGACAAACATTAGTTAGGTGGGGCTTCCTAAATAAACAGGGAGTATTATCAAATAATAATGTGACACAGATATGCTAGCTTACCCAGCAAACATATTCAATTCTATGCATTACACTCCAGCATGGCATAAATATTTTATTAGGGTTGCCACACTTCTTGGAAAGCTAAAAAAGCAGAATGTACATGAATACGGATGAATACTATGAATACTAATAAAACACCATATCATACCATCGTACATTTTGTTTACACCACCCACATATTTTTTAAAAAATTTCACTTTTTTAAAAAAGCTGGCACTACTACTTACACTGCTCCATATGCAGATGAGGGAGTTAATGCAGTGCGGGTAGACCAATCATTGGCACAAACTAAATGCCAATATTTTGCAGCTTTACAGGTTACTACAAGAATATCATCACCTAACAGACATAATGGTAAAGATAATGTAACTATGTACTTACACAGGAGTTTTTGTAACACATTGGTTGTTTACACCAACAGGTATTTTTTTGCAAATATCTATTGATTTTCGTGAAATTTGATGGCCAGAATTCTAAGCTAAAAGTTTTCATGTACAGTGCATAACCAGGGCAAAATCGATTATAATAAATACCCACATTACATATTAGGCCACTATTCTTAAAAAGACTTAATATCCTAAATCTCATTTACACTAGACTTCAGTGCAAATGAGTCAGGTCCTTATTTACACCTTGCAGTTAACAAAATACATACACTTTACACTGGCCAAGTCCTGAAGAGGTTATAAATGCTGAGTAACAAAACAGAATGGCTACTCTTGGCAGAGGTGGGCACAGTCCAAGTGGAACTGCATGAAAATTGCACGCAGGCTCCTACAGCTTTCAAGGAATGTTGGAAATAAGCAGGCTTAATTAGCCTGCACAGAGCTGTGTGCTACTGAGACTAGACTGCTTATCCAAGCAAATTGATTTACAATAAATTCAAGTATTTTAGACTTTTATTATACAGTGGACATTTATATATAAACATATACCGACTAAGGGTTATCACAGGGCCTCCAAACCTTCTTACAGTCACACATCCTCCTTGTTGCAGAGCTTCCAATTGCACAACCCTCCTGTCATACAGCTCAAGTTCCCCAAACCCTTTTAGCCACATAAGGCTGTTTTGTCCCAGTTCACTCTATACCACTCAATTCTTACGTCAGATTTCTCAAGTCAATACTTTCACTTCTCTCACTTTAGCACCACTTTGAACATGCTTTCATTGGATGCTGGTATACATTGTTGCCTTCATACCCGGAGCATCTTTTATTCTCCAGCTTTCCCCCATAAACAACAACAAAATTTTCAGCTTTCAAAAACCCAAACATGTCGAATTTATCAGACATCCATTTGGGAAAGCAGGGAAGTTCATGTTTAAAAAGAAAGAAAAATGCCATGGTAAGTTCTAGGTGGTGAAGTTTTGAATTCTTTGTACATACCTTTCCCAAACTGACAACTAGATCTGAATGTGAAGCTCTTTTTTCTTGGTGCCCTCAGCTGAACTGAAGTTCGAAAAGCTACAAGCATGTTATAGGGCTGTTCATCCTTAAATGGAGGACAATATCCTTCAAACATTTTAGAGAGTAAGCTAGCTCCTATGAAGGATACCTAGGAGTATCCCATTGAAAGCTGCCTCATCAATGAAGTCACTTAGAAGGGACCCAATAGTGGGAAAGGCAGGTTATAAAGTGAATCACCTAAAATATTTGCTCTCTTTGACTATTTTTAGTAGCAAAATTAAGGGAGAACAGTTTGCATTAGGCTTAGTGTCAAAAGAGAAGATCTCATCTTTCTGAAAACAGATGGTTCAGTGAGGCTTTTAAGGGAAGTGTAAACCTTATTAAGGAGTACTGCATTTGCAGTGCATTTTCAAATGATCCATAATATCCTGTATTTTATCCTTTTCACTAAGCAGTACTATGTTTGAAAAAATCTGTGGAGAGCTTTTGTCACATATATTTCCTCACATCTATGCCTCCTGAAAAGTTGAACTGTAAAAGAGAAGAAGATGGGTTTGTGAGGACACTTATTAAAGCTACAGAAAATACACACTTCCAGCAATCAGATGATAAGCTCAGAAGCTAGAGATAAGGTGGAAAGATTCTGGATTCTCTTCAGTTTACAGAAGCTTAAACACATGAGTGTAAGTGGCTAGACACAACAATAACCTGGGAAATGACAAAAAAGCTCAAACTTTGTCCACCCTTATGGTACCTTCTAAACAAGTCGTTGTCCAAGGAGTCTGCCTGTGAACCTCACCAAGCCAACAAGGTGTTGCAAAGAATTGCCATGCCAATGCATAGCACTTCTTGCTCAAAGGTTTTCCTCTTACTTTGAAAACAGTATGTTTTAGAAGAAAATAAAATCAGTCTTAACAAATCAACTGTAATATCTGAATGGTGCAAACTTGAAAGAGAGACTGCGAACAGCTGGTCTGAAATCTTGCCAAACGTGTTACTATTTGCTATGGGATGCTTTGCATAAATCTAATGTAAGGCATTCAAGCTCAGTTTCCAACACAGTCTTTCGAGAGAATTAAGCTCCAAATCTGTTTTGAACTTTTCACCCTGAACCCCCCCAATTTGTCAGATATTCCCATAAATCCATTCCAACAGTCACCAGTGTTGGTGACTCTATCTGAACTATATGAAGGTTTCAGTTAATCTGAGTAAATGCCTAGAGAAAATCTTGTCAGAGAATAGGCAACAGTATGTGAGGGATCAGAAACACATAAATAACCTCTTTCTTTCCTTTTAAACAAACAGATACACTGCTGAAGCCTTAGGGAATAAATCAGATTTTACCCCTATTCAAACTTTTTCATGAATGCCCCTTTTGAAGGGATAATATATATCTTGTCTTTTAAAATTCACCTAAAATGGTGAACAAAATATAAATAGAGTATGTTTGGTTTGACATGCCTGACCCTGAACAGTGAACATTCTAACATAGTAGAAGCAATTTATTTAAGGCATGTAATAAAGGCATGTAAGAAATATGGTGATTCATGAGAATCACTGTCATTACTATTAATCATCTAAACACATTCTTGTACTTCATCTTGAAGTATCTGTGAACAGAATAATACATTCATAGTCATTTAATGTCACTTTAAAATTTTAACATGTCATCAGAATTTTTTCAAGATTTGTGCAGTTACAGTCTATTTTACAGAGGCAGAAATGCAGAAAAAATTAAATACTATTTTCTTATACTATGTTTTCAAAGAACAAGTAAAACAAGTTAAATCAATTGCTGATATTCAAAACAAGACAATTCCCCAGAGCTCTCTAGTTCCTTCTCCATTTTCTTGCTGCATACACAAAATTACAATAGAGATGATAGCATAAGATCAATATGCTATTACACCAAAAGTAGTACAATGAAACAAGAACTTTCTCAAACACAGGCAATGCTCTTGGCACATACTACTAAATTCTTCATACAGATCTAGAATATAGAGTTGGATAAGCATAATCTTAAGCCTTACATGAATTATAGAATAAAGGGCATCTAGCATACACTGTGAGAAAACAGGGTAATTAGAGGAGTAAATATAAAATTAAGTTGTATTTAACAGAAGGAACAACTATAGCAATAAATTTTGAATGGCTGTTTATGAGAGGGCTGAAGAAAAGGTTGTGACACTGTTGTTTTGATTCTAAAAACCATCATCTTTATCTTCTCATTTCCTGTTCCTGGGTGTCAGTGCTTACTGATCATTACAATTTGGAATGAACTTGGAATGATAGGGATTATAACAATGATTTCCAACCTTCCCCGTAAGTTTCTGCAAAAAACCACTAAAGCACTTACTCTCATTGCCTACAGGTTGTTGTTCACTTGAGGTACTGTATACTGTTATTTATTGCACTTAGAACAGGTGAAGTGGAACCACACCAAAGGAACAAGTAAAGCAGCACCGATGTAGCACAAGTGTTCCTCTGGAATGAGCCTACAGTTCTTAGGCTCAGCTGTGATAAAAGATTATGCATACACACACACGCATGGATAAAAAAATGCAAATTGCCTGAGCGATGAAGAGGCACAGAAAGTAGATTACACATACCCATAGGTATGAGTGAGAACACTGAGGGACATAGGTAGGTAGGTAGCACAAACATCTCTCTTCTAAATGGGTGCTGAAGAAAAAGCACGTTGTACCTCAGTAGAGCTTTTTATCAAAATCTTCTGGAGAAAGACTTGCTAAAAATAGCAACAACTGAAATACCAGGTTGACGGAGAGAGTCTGATAATCTCCTAAGTGACTGGAAACTTTCATAATCTGATAGCATTCTCTCAGGCCAAGTCCTAAAAGACAATATCTTGTATTTTCTGCCTTGGACAGACAAATAGATGAAAGTATTCTTGTTAGATGAATCACTGTGCTGACCTAAAAATGCAAGTATAGCATGATTCTGAGAACTAGGCTTTTGCAAAGAGAAAGTCTGTCTGCTTGGGCAAAAAAAGTACCAGAAACAATGCCTTGATATAACAGAGTTGCTACAAAGAGTTCTCAGAATTGATTTAAAGTCTATGTCTCTATGTCTTGAAGAAGACATCATGTAAGCTCCATGCAAAACCAGGAGATGCTGGCATACACATTTTGGATGTCAAATGGTTTTATGAGAGCCTTGCATTCAGGCTCAGGTTATTTAGATAGATAACCAATTTCTTACATAGTTGCTTTTGTTATCACATGAAACCAGGAATGACTTCACTATTCCACAACATAATGAAATTGCTCAATTGCTTGGCTACATCAAGATAGATTTGATCTCAGCTGAAAAGTATTTTTAATAGGGGTGCAAGAAATCCAAAGTGAATAAGTCTCCAATTTAAATATGACTAGTTTTGAAAAATACACTTTTCCATCTCAACAGACAACAGCATTATCTACCAAGGAAGACAAATGACGACCTTTCATCAGCATCTTGCTGAAGTACCATTCTGACTGAACATAAGTTGACAGACAGCTCAAATAGATTCTTGAAATCCCTTGACTGTTTTCTCTTACGGAGAGAAATAAAAAGCCATGCCAAAGAGGTTATTAGGACTATAGTAGAAAGCCTGCTAGAAACAAAAATAAAGAAAACTATTTTATCTAGGCTATAGAAACTGTTAAATACCAAATACACCTTGCAAAGAGATTTAGAACAAGGAGTGAAGGATTCTTTAGCCTTACAAATAAAAAAGATAAAGTAGAAATTTGAGGCTGGGCAGAGATCAACAGTGATCGAGGTAATAAAAATAATACCTTTTCTGAAATTTGAATTAGGATTATAATGCATGATATGGGAACAACGGCAAGATAATCAATGGGAATTAGTATAAAGCTGTATTACTTTTGATAAGGCAGCTGCTTTTACAAACAGAGAAAATATAGGATAGGAATATGTGGAAGTTAAAACAGTCATTGTGATGGCAAGGGAATGGCTAGGAGGAAGATGATAATATGTTTTGCTTAGAGGAGAACACTCAGACTAGAGAGAAGTTATAAAAATATGGTTTCAAAAGGTAGAGACTGATCTTGTCCAGTATTTTCAACAGTGCTTTTGACAAAAAAGTTAGAGGACTGCTCTCAGATGAGTTTAGGAGACACCATTGTAATGGAATATTGAAATAATGTCATCAGCAGGTATTTAATAACCTTGAAGACTGCTGTAAAAGAAATGAGGTGAAACTTAATACAAAGTTCTTATCTAATGTGCATCTTTGCTATGAGGGCAAAGACTGATCAGTTGGAAAAAAGACAGAGATAAGACCATTGTACAATACACTGATAAAATATCATTTAGTTTTGATCACTCTGATAAAGGTGAAATCTAGAACAAACGAGAAAAGACTTGAGGTAAAGGGGAAAATGAAGGATCTTGACTTAGTCAATCTATAGAAATGAAACTGAATGATTCTGTGCCTCCTCGCTATACGTCCATCTGAAGAATCAGTCCATGAAGGGAAAAAAAGAGCTCTTTAAATTAAAAGGCCAATATTGGCACCAACTGTCCAAGGGAAGAGTGAAATTCTAAAAGAAGCTTGGAGACAGCAGTGAAGACCAGAAAACTATTTTTAGTTTGCCAGTCTTCAACAGAAGATTTAGATTCACTGAGCCAAGAGGTTCCATTTACTTTTACACTCTTATTTCCTAAAAAACTTTTCAAAGGTGCAACTGAACCTGAGGGACTATCATATTTGCTAGAGAATGTACAGCTTGAAGGCATTCCCATATTTACATCAGACACGAGAAAAGCAATGTCTGTCCTTGAGATTCTTGCTTCTCTCTCACATTTTGCATCAGGTAGATGCTACCTACTTCTATGATGGAACCACTGAATATTTACCTCAGATACATTAACCAGAGGAACATGCACACCTTGAAATAGCTTTTCTGGTCTAAAAATCAGTTTTTGTTCTTTCAAACACATACCTGCTGCTGCTGCTAGACCACCACCACTTTCCACAGCACTTCGGGTTGTATGTGCACATTAAATAGAATGTAATTATTATTATTAAACTGCCAGTTTGCAGAAGCATGGTGTGATCTCAGGACTGTGATGTGCAAGTAGCTTGCCTCAAGAGCAAACAAATATAGACTTTTCCTTAAGAATACTCTTTGAATAATTAATAGATATGTTAAGATTAGCAGGAATGGAGGAAAAAAAAAGGAATATGGGTGTGGAAGCACCAGAAGACACAGAAGGGATACAAGAACAACATGTGTTGATTGCATACAGGTTATAAATTAATTCAGATCACAGTATTCCATGTAGCTTCTTGGGTCATCCAATCTGAGAAACAAAAGACAGCCTAAACAAGGGACAGTCTACACCCAGACTGAAAGAACTAAGCCACTGAAAGATGATGTTGGAATGAAAAAAAAGCAGATAAGAAGAACAAAGGACAGCAAGCAAATCCTTTATTCAAGTGCAGCAGGATAGAGAGGGAAAATCCTGATCCGTGTCAGCTACTAAAGCATATAAATGGCACATCCAACACCAACTTACGGATGCTACCAAAAAAGAAAACAAGAGAAGTGGTGGAATTTGCCCCATATCCTATAAGAAGTCACTGCATCCTGACCAGACCAGGTCGATACACATCTGGATGCCAGACTAGTTGAATGCATATATCCTGGTGCTTTGAGCATATAGATACAAGAATGAGACTGAAATCATTTTTGTTTTCAGACTACCTCACCTACCTCTCCTATAAGACCTGGCATTGAACTTTGCTACATTGTTGCTAAATAAAGAAAGAAATAATTAGAAGAAAGAGGTTTGTTGTCCTATTGCTGAAACAGTGTTTCGAAATTTGTTTTTTGTTTTTTATTTTGTTTTTTTTTTCCTCAGAAAAGAACACAAGCAGTAAGTGATGTGGAGAATGTCACACGTAAAAGAACAAAAGTTTGCCCATGACTGCTGATGATTAATATCAGATTAATGTAGGAATGACTGCTACAGGAAATTACAGGATTAGTAGGGACTGAAGCACTAAAAAAGAGAAGTATAGGAAAACCAAACTCCTAGAAACAGAGCATGTGAATTTATGGAAATTCAGCAAAAAGATGGAAGGTATTTATATTTTTGAAACTGTATTTCATGAAGAAACAAAAACAAATCAGCTGGCACAGGTAATGAGAACTGATATCCCTTAAGAAAAGAGAGAAATGAATGGAGAGGGAAGTATATGTTGCACCAATGGGCCAGCTCCAGCACGACACCAAAATGGCCATCAGACACAAAACAGTCTAAACAAGAGTCAGTGACCAGACCAGAACTAGATATATTAAAAATGGAACTAGCAATTCTTTCTGTAGAGGTGCACTCACAGTCATTTCTAAATGAAGAATGGATGAAAGACAGATATAACTAGACTGCTGTTTGGAAAAAGAAACAATAGTTTAAACCTGAAATTTATTTTGGATAGGTGCTGAAAAGGTGTGGATAAGGAACTAATGAGAAAAGGATGCATAACTTTTCCTTTTCTTAATGCAATGCCAACCTGAAATTGTCAGAATTTGAAAAAAACACCATTATGCATTTGAAGAAAGCAGAGTAATAACAAGGCTTGGTCTCAAAGCTAACAGAAAAAAAATCAAGCAGGTGCTGAGAAGCTGCTGCAGCATAAGCAAAAGTAGGTCAGAACTCACAAAATGCAATTGTGAGTTAGGAAGTCAGTTGTAAGAGAATAGTCTCTTCTGGAGGGACACCCATGCAGAAAAGTTACTATTTGGAAAAACAAAGATTTGCATGGAAAAACTGAAAAGCTTCTTTCTGAGGTGTTTCAAAATTTCACTAGACTCAGCAAATCCACTGGAAGCTTAATAAAATCCCAACTCATTACTAAGAAAGAGGAATGCAGGAAATACATTGTGCATGATAGCCTCTTTGTATGTCTCCATTTAAGACAGGTCTGAAAAGCAGTGATTCTATGAATTCAAGAATTGTTCCGGACTGGCACATGTAGTTAATTCCTAGCTGCTCTAACGCCCCTCTTCAGCCCTGCTACAAACTGTTCTTTGGCATGAAACAAGGAAGCGAACCAGATTTTGGCACTGCTGTTCTATTTAATACAGAAAGTACTACTTGAAAAATATGTATTCAGGAAAAAATAAATTAAATAAAGTCAAATAAGTTGACTATTGAAATTCAATATTTAGCTTAAACATCATTACACAGATCTTTATTTTGTTCCTCTAGAGAGTTGCTGATGGGTCTATTTTGGTATTAACAAAAAAGAACTCTTGTACTTCCAACATTTTTAGAAGGAATTTTAGTAGACTCTGCTTTTATTATTTATGGTGCTTTTTTTTTTTTGACATTCTAAGCATATCAAGCTGCTTATTTCTCAGATTCACTGTCTCACTTTTGAAGTTGTGGCATTTAGCGTTTCTGTTTAACAAGAATCACTATTCTTAACAGGAATTTAAACTAAAAATGTGACTTGTTAGGACTCAATTAATCACTCACATGCTTTGCCAGGACTAAACACTTGAAATAATGAGAAAAAAAGGCAATGACTATATGGAAAATTTTTCAGTATCTTAATTAGTAACCAATTTGGAAAACACTGCTACACTGTGTTGAGGAAAACCTGAGAGGATACTAGAGACTGACATGCATTAGTAAGCAGCAATCTTTATCTTACGACAATCCTGGCTATTTTCTACTTCAATTTGCATTCTCTTGATATCTCTTTTCATTAAATTTAATTTATTCTGGAATGTGCACTGAAAAATACTATGAGGCAATGAAATTCAGAAATAAATAATCATGGAAACACTGGAATTTCTAACAGGATCAGATCGATTTATGTAGTTAAGCATGTGTGTCCATAAACAACTACCTGTTTTACAAGAAAAAGCAAGAAATCCTTGCTGTGCTTGGAGTGATTTCATCTGCCGAGATCAGCCTAGCAATAGAAAATAATTTTTCATGCTGTTTCCCTATATGACAGGGATATGGCTCTGCCAAAGCACTTGTTGCGTGTTAAGCGACTTCCCAGGTAGCATAGATGACAGCATATGAAAACTTTGAATTCATAAATAAGAAGGAAAAACATGACTTGCAGAGTTTAGCATATGCTCCCCATCAGAATGTTAACAGGAGAAAGAAATTATTCAGCCAGTACTAGTGTTTACTTTTTGCTAGAACAATGAAATATCACTGAATTTGCCAAGATTCCTGAAGCTGGATATACATTCTTTGCATGTAACCACCTAGCAGCTATAAAACAGAGGAAAGCAGGAAGATGAGCAAGTATACTCTTTCATTGCTCACCACTTTAATTAAGCAACAGACTTGATCTGCTCAGGCAGCAGTTAGACACAAACATGTAGTTGTTTCTGTCTGCCTGTATAGAATATAAACATTGACTACATGTTACAGAAGTTGAAATATTAGCACTTTCAGATTAGGAAAGAAGGCTTTGCTAAAGACAAAAAATGAAATGCAGATCTAGTGGAAATGTGTGGAATAATATTATCAAAATAAAGCCGCTCTCATTTTGAATACTGCAATGTGAATAATTTCTAGAATGTCCCACAAATGTCAAATAAGTATTTGATGCTAATCAGAATCAATGGAATAATCCAATAAAAAGCAGTAGGTAGTATGTTAATGCCACTGTTATAATACTTTAAAAACAAGAGTATAAAATCATGCATAGTTCAGGATTTACCTTCGAAGAAATGTCTTGCCTTACAAATATTTAGGTAAGGACTTTCTTGTTGGTCATGGTAGGAATTCTATTCTTTGGTTACAACAGAACATTTCTAGGGCTCACATTTCTCACATATTGTGTAAGTATTTCAAACATTACAAATTTTAAAATACATTCACACTTGCCACATTGTTTTCATCTGGATGATCATCTTAAGAGATAGCAGAAATCACAATACCAAATGTATATATTTAGCTCACCCAATGTACACAAAATATCAACATTATGGATAAAACTACAGATTGCCAAATCACGTCCTAAACAACAACTTACTATTATGTAAGAATTTCTGGTAAGCAATCTGATCTTTCTTCAACTGCAAAAGAAATAATTGATATAAAAGTTTTTCTCAACCCTACCTGTTCCCATGTAATGTCATTAGTTCACACAGAAATTGTATATTCTAAGGCACAACACTAGACTAAAAATATAAATCAAAGTTAGCTCTAGTTTTAAGCTCGTAACTCATTTTACAGTACAGTGTGGAAAACTTGCACAAACATTCAGAGATGATTTGGATAATAAAATACTTTTTGCCACAGAATTAATTCTCACTAGTCTGTTGTTAAAAGTTTAATCTATTTTTCTGACCTTTTTCATTTCAAAAATACTCTGCAACAGAAACGTTTACATAAAAATGACTAGTATTTGATATTTTTACACAAAGAATATTAGGTCTTTAAGAAAATTCAAATTTAATGATAAGGATAACACAGTTCTTATTAGGAGAAAGCTACAGAAAGTTATAGGAGTGAAGAACGTGATTAACTAGCAGAATTAAATGTCTCTTATGCTAAGAAGTAGGAGTGGATGCAGCTGTGAACTGCAATGTGGACTGCAAACAAAATGACTGACTTGCTAGAATCTAAAAAAATCTTGAAAAGTAGCCTTGCTTGCTCATTTTTGCTGTCACATATAGCTTTTACTTTTTTTTTAATTATAGATAGTAAAAACCTGTTTATAACATCTACAAATATGTGAATGTGTAACTTAATACCAGTAAGGGTTTCATCTGCATCATTATAAACAAAAAAGAGGATAGCTGGGAAGGGGCAGATAATTAGCAAACAAAGTAAAGTAAACAGATAATTTTTCTTAAGTACAATATAAATGTTAGGAGTAAGTAGCAAGATGGAAGGAAAGTCACTTTCATAAGTACTGTATCAGATTTCTTAGGTTTCCTCATGATCAAAGATAACACTGAAAGACACTTTGCAAATTAAACTGGAAAAACAGAATATCAGCAAGACTCATGATCTTGTGAAGTGCGAAGTGAATATCACATCACTGAAATGCATTCCTGGTGATAATTTAAATCCTGTTCTTGGTCTTCCATATCTGCTTCATTTGACTTTGACACATAATATTGGCAAAAATTAAATATTGATTATGCCATTTAAATATAGGAGAAACAAAGAATTGAACTTGAAAGATGTAATTTTCTTTTATAGTGATTTCATCTTCTTAAGAGTAGAAAATGAGAAATTTGAAGGATTGACTCGCTCCTTTGCTTTGGATGTATTCTTTTAAGTTATCTGAAGATCTAAAATTATATATTGCAAGTTAAAAACAAAATGAAACAAAAAAATCAACATTAATGCAAACATATTCATGAAAAGAATTTTACATTGATTAACGTATAGTTTTTGTAGCTGGTAAGAATGTTTCATTTAAGATTATGGACATGCCATCCAAGAACATAGACAAAATTACAGTAGGATCTCATAATTTGAGCTCCTAATTAAAATTATGTGAAAATTTTGAGAGCCCCTCTGTACCACTCAGCACATTCATTTAACCTTGCTGAGAAAGCAGTGAAATTTGAAGCGGAACAGACCTAGATCATGAAGGTAAAAATATCTATTACAATCATGTTCAACTTTATGGTTGAATGACTGAAGAAAGGTGGATTGTTAGTGCAGTTTCCCTCTGAGTAAAACTTAAGATACCTCTATACTTGAATATGGTTTAAATGCTCTTTGAGCCATAGTGGATTTTGCTCAAAACCCAAATGCAATTTATAGTACAAGAAAGAGGCTCTACAGAGATTTATTAAAAGCTTAAAGAACTGATGTCGCTTAGTTTTGGGGATGTACCTAAAGACAGATGGAGCAGTCCCAATGAAAATTTGTCTTGAAAAGTTCTGACCTCACAAGGGGTTATAGTGAAAAGTGTAACTGCTTCTTTTATGAAAGAATTAAACTTTCGAAGACTGATTGAGATATATAAGTTCTAACTCACTATATATCATTTACTACTTTGTTAGATTTTTAGAAAATGTGGAGGAAAAAGTGTAAACAGTTATGAAATTTTAAAATTATGTTTTGTATTTTGTGCCTGTCTACATGCTCTGTGAATATATATAACTATCACTAATTTTTACAAAATAAAGTTATGAAGAGGAAAAGAAATTTCCTAGCAGACTAGTCAAGGGTGGTGGTGGTAGTGGTAATAGTGGTAGTAGTGGTGGTGGTGGTAGTAGTTGTAGTAGTAGGAATAGTAATAGGAGTAGCAGTAACACCCTCTCCCACACTTTCTCTCCAACACACTCATACGTTAGCAGCTTGCTACTTACATACATTCAATACAGATCTCATCATTGCAGAAACTTGTTTTTTTCCAAGAGGGACACACAATTTTCTGCTATGTACATTTAGGACAAAACATATAATAACAAAATGGTGCAACAAAATAAACTAGAATATGTAGTTCACAAAGACATCTAGAGCCTCTAGCTCTTTGGCTGGATCATAACTCCAAACAATATGTATAATCAAAGAAAGCTTTAAATTAGTTTTTGCTGAAACCTTCTCTCCTATTTTTCAGGTCATATATACATGTTTAGGAGCTCAGAAATGAGCTTGTAATTCATAATATGAGAATATTAAAAAGATACACATTTGCAAATTAAAATAATCTGGAATATCAACCAGATGTTATATTTTATTTACTTTCATCCTCACTATAGTGTGAATCAGTTCTAGTGTAAACTACATTCACATTGCATTATTAGAAAGCCAGAATCTAGAAGGAAAACATAATAAGTGATATTCACTTAGACATACTGATAATCTTTAGGAATAGGAATGAACCACATCTCCTGTAAAATACAGATAACATTTGAGAACTTGAGGGTACAAAAAAGGACTGAACATAAGGGTAACAAAAGCAGATAGAGTTTTGTTTTCTCTTACAGTTTCTTTTCTTTTAAAACAAAAAAACACAAGACCTAAATGGCAAAGGAGCTCATACTTCTGTGCAAAATCCAACCTCTAGATAATAAGAACAGACAAGATTACCTTTCAAGTTTATTTTCTAGCTGGTAACAGGTGGATTTTCTTAAACCTTTCTCTAGAGCAGTTTGTACCACCTGCTTTTGGAAGACACCACAGAAAAGCTAGACTTGCTCTGACCCTGCATGGCAATTACTGTGTTATAACAGGGGTATTGTTTCATGTGTTTTGAACAAAATCTGATCCTGCAGTGATAAATGAAAAATGTGGACTAACATGAAATGACAACGCTGTAGTCTAATTATGAGAAGAGCTCATCTGCGCTAATTTCCAATAGAATAGCTTCAGTTTTTTTAATTTGTTTCAAAATTCTCGTAGTTTCCTTTCTAATCTCTGAATCTTTGAAGATAGTCTAGAGGAGTCCATTCTGCTTCACAACAGGCAAGCTTTACTCCTTCCCATTGTGAGACCTTGCTTAAAATACGTAGGCTTCATTTAGAGCTATTTCTTAGCAAAGATAGCTCTTCTTTATGCCTGTTATTGGTCTCTGGTTTTCTTTGATCTCTTCTGTTTTGTCAAGAGGCAGAAAAGTCAGCATAGTTTCTCTGTTTTGAATCCCCCTCCTATTCTCATTATTCTAATGTAACATCCTCTGAGATTTTAATCTTAAAGCCATCAGATAAGTGGCAATTTTTAAGCCAACGAATGAAAGGAAACACTTGCAGATAGAATTCACTGAACCTCTTAAGAAAAGTAGACTATATATATATATATATATATATAAAATGAAGGTTATGTATGCTGTCCACTGAAATAATTTTGATTCTATTGTAGTGAAGGTGAGTACTGCATAAAACTATCCATAAACTAAATCAAAACATTTCTATGGGTGGTTGCCAGTAAATCTTGTTTGCTGACAGAAAAGAATGAGGTAGCAAGTAAGATGACCAGCAGATGCTGGCAATCACTTTAGCAAGCAGAATAACCCTCAAAGATTATGAATTAGATGAAGAAGAATGTTATTTGCCATCTGCTACAGGTCTATTAATATGTCAGTATCTGATGCCACAGAAAGATCTTTGTGACATGAACCCATAAAGTAAATTCAGACAGAGTTTTCTTCTGCTGAAAGCAGTCCTGCTGAAAGCAAATTTAATAGGCCTTGCCACTGGTTGATTCACTTAGTTTTTGATGTATGCTATTTAAAGTTTGATAAAAAACATTAGAAGAGTTTACCTAAACGATTAAATGATGTAGCATAATCAATAAAAACTGAAAAATAATCCCACAAGGTTGGCATTAAAACTTTCTTTCTAGTCAATTTAGAGTTGTTTCCAAATGTCAGGCAGCAAATATCTAAGTTTGTGCAAAACAAGTTGGCTTGAAACTGTCTTAAATCCATTGGAACTAGAGTGGGGCAGAACTGCCCCAGCCCAGGCTAGAAATTTGCACATACATTTTGTTGACAAAATACTACTTGCTGAATGCTGTTACTCAGTGGCAGGATTATCTATATTCCTTGAGACATTAAAGACATTCAGGGAGTTAATAGTTTCATATTCATGACTGATATTGCAAGAGAGAACAGTGAACTTCAGTAATCATAACATGTTCATGGACCCACATACTAAATTGTGCAACAGTACACATGGAATGAACTATACTATCCTGCATTTATCTATTACTAAGAAAGATACATCCCTTGCATGCGAACCAACCTTCATCAGCAGAGGAAAACATTAATCTTGTAGATAATATGTCTGAGCATGGAGCTTGCAAGGCATAGATGTACTTACTTTCGGTGTTGGACAGGATGCAGTAGAGAGACGAGAGGTGGCCTGGGCACGAGGAGATTCTGAAGGGGTAGTGCTGAGGGAGGCTGTGTCACGTGGGAGCACCTGAACACCACGAGAGATAATGGAGTCTGGAATCTTAAAAAGAAGAGAGAGAGAATTAAGTCAAAAATATACTATATTTAATTTTTTTTCAAAATCTCTTATCTAAAGCCGTTTAAAACATCCCACTCTTCAGAGTGGAAGTCTGTACTCTTCCTCATACTCCATGCTGGCAGTAGTGATGCCATATTCTCTTAATTTCAATAACAAAGCACTAGCATATACATAAAATCATATTCTAAAGAAAGATTCGTAGCACATACTACTTGTCCTGGAAAACCTGTGGATCAGTTATACTACAGTATATAACAGAGAAAGTTCAGCAGATGGGAAAGCCCAAAAGTTTAGGAAATAAACAATGAGAAATGAATGGTTTTCATCTTAAGTCTCTGTTTCAAAACTATGACCAACAGTGGTCTGAAGGGAGGCAGATTTCCCATTCTCATCTAGTGGACAACATTCCAAACAGAAAAGCAATTATCTGACAGTCTCAGAAGAAACAACATGCAGTAAATAAATACTTTTTATTCCTTATATTAAAGAATTTATTTCTGCTACAAAAATTCCTTTAGCCTCTCTGAAGGGAGTCTAGGCAAAAAAACCCCTAGAAAACATCATCCAAAGCCATCACTTGTGTTTAAAATGTATTAAAAAAAATCAGTATTTTTTTTTCCATAATATATTTGAAGGACAGCTATTTCTAAGATGGAAGTATAAGTGACAGATCCTTACCTGGTATTATTAAGGCACGAAAATAAATTGTGCTACACCAACTTACAATAATTTATTATGTTCAGTAATAAAAGCAAATGTATCATTATTTTTTATCTTCTGTCTCTTACAAAGTCAGCTGCTTCATATTAGTGCAGTATTTGGGCCCAGTCATGCAGATACCAAACTGCCTTTATAATGAACTGAAAGTTTGAAGTATTAATATTTTTTGTAAAATGATAAATATCTCAAATGGGAGAACTGATCTCTAATACTAGTTATACAATACAAAATGCAGTAGGTAGTCTACTATAGCTTTCACTCAGCACGGGTTTATCCTGATTTTATTTTAACAATTTTAATCTCTTCTTTTTTTAGAGGGAGTGCTGCTGCTTATCAGATTGCTCTTCCTGCAATTTACCGTTCTATCACAACAGATAAGAAAGAAAAAGTAGAAAAAACAAGTCCAAAATCAGACTTTCAAAGGAATATATATACATACATTAAGATCTCTCTCCTCAGTAAGAATTTCTTAGCTCAGCTTGATGTTCAAGTTCCAAAAGAACCACCTAAAATGTATTTGGGGGACATAGCAGTAATGGGCAATAAGAAGAAGCAAGAAATGAAGTTCCAGTGAGAAAATGAACTACCATCTTTGGTTGTTTCCAGTAAGGCTGTCCTGCATGCTTTTTTTTTTTTAATCACGTTGCTGTATCTGGCCTATATTTAGGCATTTTTGAGCATTCGTGCCTAGTAAGGTCTTAGGACAAACAGAAAGCACTGGAAAATAACTCTTTCCAAGAATTCTTGCCACAGAGGTCACCCCAAATTACAGAAATGTGGAGACAAAGCAGGAGTGGTACTGAAAGAGGAGGAAAATGAAAAGGATATTTATTCCCAGGAATGGAATGGGATGTTCTTAACGCTCTGCTGATTTTGCATGTTAAATGATATGTCAAGGTTGTTCCAACTGTAGAGGAAGCTCCAGCATCTTTAACATCTACTACAGGAAATAATCAGACTTTGGCAACACTTAACGGGAGACAAATTGTCTTCCTTTAGTCATAGGACTGGTACTACACTAATGCAAAATTAATTAATTTTACTTGTCTAGCAACATAATACTCATTCTCCCATCCTTCTTCTGTAAGGAATGTTTATGTTGTATATTATGCCTGCATAACAAAATGTTTTTAAGTCTTGATTTGTCTTGTAAATGCCACAAAGCTGAATCCTGCCTTTTAAAATCTGTTGCATCCTCAGGATCAGTGTTGGGAAATTAAGGCAGCTTTGTTGCCTGTCTTCGTACAGTTAAAATGACTGACCTTAAGGCTCAAGTCATCGAAGACTGCTTTTGATGTGATTTTTTATTTTCTCAGCTTCCTTGGTTCCCATCTATAAATAATGACTATGTCTAACGTAGCAAGTACTATGGAACAACAGGAATGGATTTATAGATGGTAACAGCTGGTACCAAGGATGTAGGGTCCACATTGTATGTGGCACAAGGGTTTTATTTCAAAGTAGTAAGGATGGATAAAACATCTGTTAACTAGCTTTATTTCATAATTACAACCAATGAAATGCCCTCAGTAGAACAGCAGGCAGCAAGCATTAGTTATTCTGTAACAGTATACTTGTGTTTATTGGATACCTGCCGACACTTCGTAAGATCTCTGTATTTAACACATCACTAGCACGTACACATCCCAACATACAATATTAAATGCCAAATTGTCAGGGTCACCTAAACTCTGGTATAACAATCTCTTTCCCTGTTTACTGACTGCTGTGAAGTTTCTCTTGACTTCATATATTCTCTTTTCTTGACCACATATAAGTGTTTTACACAGAAACTACACTGCTTTTATCAGTCTTCCTAATTCTGCAAGGATGAATGATTCCTGCATCTCGCCTACTTCACCCCTCGTAAGCTTTTTTGACTGTGTGCGTAGAGCAAAATTACCTCTACATGCTCCCTTGCATTCCCATAGTGATTCCTTTAGTGCGCAACTCTTCCACTGTTCATAGCTCTCCTGATCAGAAGAATGAACTGAAAATAGTTTTGCTCAGCACTGCTGAATTCAGCAACTGTCCTAATACTTTGTGAATTAAGGGACCCCTGTTAGTATGCAAAATTTCTTTTGATGGTCAACAAAACTTATGAGCTTTAACAACTACATTCATTGTTTCTTCAGTAGAAGTCAGATGGCTCTAATGGCCCCATGAAGCAGCAGTAGCCCACTAACCACAGTTTAAAACCTTGCAGTGCAGAGGACTTTTCAGTTTGTTAATCTCCCTCTCCTGCTCCCTAGGAAAGTGCTGAAACTGGAACTCCCTAGGAAACTAGCGCCACAGGCCATGGGCAGCATGCTCTGAAAGCCCTCGTTGACTCTGCTAGGGTTCAGAAGGCCATAGTCCCTACTCAAAGGACAAGACACATAATTAAAATAATAAAGAAGATATTGTGCAGAAATTGATGTCTGACATCTGAGGGCATGTTTGCCAGGGAAAAACTTCCTATTAGAAAAAAAAGGAATAACCTTAAGTTATTCCTTTTGACTAGGTTATACGTGGTGGATCATGTTTTATCTTAACCCCTCCCTCCATGCATGTTAAGACTTTCTCATGTTTATAATTTAGAGTTGTGTGGAAACAGATTTTGTTCCCAGTGTACTACCAACTGTTACAAAAGTTAAAAACAGTAAATAAATCAGCCAAATGGGCATTAGCAATCTTTGCACCCAAAAGTTAAACACAAGTTTCTTTAGCAGTGAGAAAACCATAACATATTGAATGTGGGATTATATGAAATACACAGTAATACTCCAATCTGTTAAGAGATATTAGCTATTACAAATATGTAATTCTTGCAAAGTTAGCCTTATTCATAGAAATATGAACTAAGAAAATCTAAAGGGATAACGTATATGACTAAGGATTTGTAATGTTTGGCCCTCGAACTGCTAATACTTTTTTCATGATCCTTTGTTTTTGATTCTAACATTTCTGACCTTACAAAAACAAAATATCTTCACTTGAAATTTCCATGTGTGAATCTATGAGTAATCTTGAGGAAATTCTGAGAGCAATCAGGTAAAGCACATACGAGATATGAGTCTGAAAAAATAGAGGTATTTCACTCTTCTATTTTTCTACTTTTGTTTACAGGGGAAAATTCTGGATAATAGAGCTTATAAACTTGCAGAGATCTCAGGAGTAGAAATCCTAAGTGAAGCACAAACAACTAGCAGGATCCATTTATAAAAGATGTTTGCAGCAACCGTCTTTGAACTAGGACTCAAACAGGAGTCCCCAGAGAACAGCCAGCTCCAGCTTGGGAGGACAGTTACCGGTGGCATTGACCAACACTCTTGGTCATTCCACACTAAGTAGCCCCAGGAAGTTTGCACGTTCCCCTTCACCAGAGGACGTTCTAGAAAATAAGAATGTCAGAGTAACACTTGCTATCCTTCCAGAGTATCTGATCCTCCTCCTTTGGGCTATTTCAGCAACACAGGAAGTTTCTGAGAAATTAAGGGTGAAGGGGAAAAAAAAGTTTCTTCAAACCTATTGCATCACTAGGTCACAATATCTTTCCCTTCCTTTACAATTCACATTTCTAGTCAATTTGGTACATTCTGAGGAAGAGTTTTGGTATCAACTTCTTCGTGGCCTTTTAAAGAAGATCATTCTACTGGAGGGACTAGCAGAAAGCAGCTGACAAAGGGGATAACAGACCATAAAGGCAAAGCTGAAGGTGACACAGAGAGTGTTAGTATAGAAATGACCTATATAAATTTTTGAAGTAGCTTTTAAAGTCAGGCACTTTGCTTTTTGCCAAAATTGTACAAAGCCTAATGACAAATAATTTGGAATTACAATTCACCTTTAGCCATTTGTGGAAATGATACACAAGAAATTCTGTTTTAACGAAGTCCTTCAGAATTTTTGTTTTAATGTCCTTTATACACAGGTTTTACACCAGACTCATCATAAAAAGCAGCAGAAAGATTTCGTGTTTTATTTTACAAAATATTTTGTTTTTCTACGAAAATAAGAATGCTGAGGAGAGACAGAAATTAGAAGCTTGAATGAATGATAATAGTATGACCAGAGGATAAATCCTTAAAAACGTAAATGAAGGGGGGATTTCACTGCTTTAAAACTAGTGCTTTCTGCTCTACTCCTGTGTTTCTAAACTGACAGTATTTTTGTGCCATTTTCTGTCAGCATTAAAAAAGAAAAATCTCCTCAGAAGATGTTTACCTAAGTAACCTGCACTGCAATTTCCACTATAAATTATGAATTTAGTAGAGTTTCTCATTACTAGGTAAGATTATGCTAGCAATATCTTCATCTCCAGAAACAGTGTCCAACCAGCCGCTATTTGGAGTATCCTGGTTTGCTGCAAGTGGGACCCCAGGGAGGTGGTATAAATAGAGGCAAACAGGGACAAAGATATTCTGATTAGGCAAACAGCATACAGTCTGTAGGCAAAAGCACTATTTACCTCTGTTCTCATTTTCTCCTGAGATTTGATCTTAAATATGTTAAATACATAGAAAGGGTGACAATCGTAAGTGTCATACTGGCATACCTCTGATACCACCTGTAACTTTTAATATTTCCTTCTAATATTCATGATTAAGGATATTGTTGCAAAAAACCTGGACTTTGAAAATGGCGTGAAATAAAAAGGATACAATAAAAGAAGGAATAGTTTTAAATCCTCAAATAAGACACCTTTTTCCTGCTCCTCAGACAAAAGGTTGCAGGCATCTTGATGTGACTGTGTATGGGCCCATTACCTCTTTCGTATACTGCACATAGGATCCCACTATACAAACAGAGTATCTCCTTTGCAAATGATAGCAAGAATTAGGTCTCCCTGTAGTTACTCTGGTTACTCCACAGTAACCAGATATTCCCTATTTTCTCATTCCCCGTAGGCAAATAGCTAGGTTTTTAACCTCTTTCAGAACAAAAAACTCTCTCTGCAACAAAATGACTGAGACAATTCTAGTCTCCATTGAACTGCATCTGAAGTATTTATTTTTGCCTGTGAGAAAATTAAAATCTAGGTAAAATTTCTGCTGGGACAATAATCATCTAAGCAAACTGAAGACAAAAGGAAGATGTGGTTGTTCAGGACTAATTAGCCAAACAGCACAGAAGCCAGGATGATAATTTAATAGCATGCTTCAGAGAGTGGCTGAATCCACTATTTTAATGATCCTGAAGACTACTGGGCTGATATTGATATATATGCCTAGTTCATTAATCTCAAGAGCAAAAAATGAAAATGAAACTACTGGAGTAAATGTGTGTATGTATATATATCTTTATTGTTAGCAGGGTGAACTTTAAAGCCTCCTTTCCCATTTTCTAAATGACTTTTCAAAAAAGATGGTCATTATAGCTATAGAGGCATTACACCATCTGACTGATGGCTTAAATCATTATTAGTCTAAGGAGCAAAAAAAGTGCAGCCTCTAATCAAGAAAACTAGTGAAATATTGTCCTAAGAATTCACTTTCAGTTTGTTGACTGACATAGAATGAAGTGGTCACACAGCATACGTCTCTCTAGACCAACTGCATTCCCTGGATTTCTCTAACCTTGTTATGCATACAGTAAATTACATTATATCTTGATGTCACCATAGCCATTATTCTGACTTGATTCACATCTTTCTTTGAGAGATGGAAAAGAAAGTGCAGTATTTTGTTGCAGCCTGAATTAAAATCTCCAGGTTATAATATCAACCAACTTAAGGCTGGAATTACCATTTCTTTCCTACTATTCATTCAAACTGTTGCCTACCCTTCATTGAATTTTACTAATTTGTAATAAGAGTCCACTATATCCAGACTTCTCCAGTCTTCTCTTCTGTTTCTGAGAAATAGTAATTCAAAAACAGAATATAAAAATAAAGGAGAAACTGCAAGTGATGAAAGTAAATTATGAATAGCCAGTAGAAATTGTGCATTATGCTGACAAAAAAACTATTGGAAAAAAAAAGCAAAGTAACGCAAACAAAGGGAAAAGGTTACCAAAATTTCATAGCTCTAAGGTTAGGATTTTAGGAGATTATTTTAATTATATCCAATAAATGAATTTATTAGACGATAAAGCTGATGACTGATCAGAAATACATGCTTTAATGTAATCATTATCTCAGTGGCCAAATGATGCAAACTGACACAACCAACATGAATTTTACCCTGTTTAGCTTTGTATTTTAAACAGAATAAATGACATTGTCTGTTCAAACACTAGAATAGGAGGCAGGCAGTATATCTTGAGATATTGTTAGTGCAAAAGCTCCTTGCAGATGTATCTTACCGGTTCTTCTGCACTGCCTGCTGCGTGATGGCAATAACTGATGAGACCAGGAATGGGCTGTTCACCTTTTGCCATGATAACAGCTGAACTGGTGTAGGATGGATGCTTCTAATGCACAACACATAACAGCTATGAATACACTGACAGGAAAACATGAAACTACACAAGCAAATGAATGAAAGGGAACGAGGTGAAAACAAATGGGACTCTGAAATGCCAAACTCATATGAACACAGTCAGTTTAGACCTCAGGTATCTTCTGTCTTTAAAAATCACAAAGATTGTATGTCTTCATCCTTACCAAATTAATGAATTTAAAATTTGCATTAACAAAAACTGAAGCTTGCAAGTGATAACTTGCTTAATCCATTCCTTTGAACATATACAGAACTGTGTTTTTCTACAAATCAGGAGATGATCTCCAGCTGCAGCTGTCTTGGAAATGTCAAAATATATTAGACTTGATTTCACATTTTTAGAGTTAGAATGTTGCTGCTTTGTTTTAGAAGTTGTTTATTATCATTTTGAGTTATTTAGATTTTCAATTCCCATTGTGGGAATTAAAAGTACAGCTTGTGAAGTAAATATAAAATAAATTATTTTGGAAAAAAACCCTTCCCAATCACAAATGCGTTGTCTTTCTAGTTGCAAACTGAAGGCATAAAACAGAGGTAAAAAATATAATGCTTCAAGTAATATAGTATTTCTTTGGAAAACATACTTAACATTTTAACTGAAATAATTATTTACAAATATTATCTTACTTTTTTTCATTTCGGAGTCTAAAATTTATTATTTTCCAACTTTTTATGAAGTTGCATTTCTAGAAAGTGTACCTAAAATATATCAGCTCTAGCACACCAACATCAACACAAAGTTTTAACATGCAAATAAATATCAGTGGAAAGTACCTGAGATCAAAACTAAAGTGCCTCTTATGGAAACAAGCTAGACTCACCTTAGCTGCAATGGCTGCTGCAGTTATATGTGAAGAGGAACTATCCTCTGTTGATGCAACTCCACTATCCTTCTTCTCTTCCTCCTCTTCCTCACACTGTACTCCTTTGTCTTCTGTCTGCTTGTGAGGGCTGGTGGTTGGAGGAGGAGAGAGAGGAGGTGGTGGTGAAGGTAGATCTTCAAGTTCATCATGTACCTCCTTTACTTTTACAATGGCATCCCGCAAAAGATCAATGGCGTGAGGTAGGGCTGGCAGTATAAACTGAAAGCATTCCTATGCACGACAAGAAGAGAAATGACTATGAAAAGTTACCTGAAGAAGTAAATAGAGATTTGTCAGATTTGTTCTTAAGGGATACTTGGGATTTAGATATATTTTTTCACCTGACCATAAACAAAACCTTAAATGACCTGTGCAATTGCACATTGAGGGGAAAAAAAAAAAAAAAACAGAACCTGAACCAGGGACTGTAAGATACATTTTTTTTTTATTCTTCATCCAAATACAGTAAGTTGTACAACACTTAAGAGCTACTTTAACCTAATATAGGATTAAAATTTGGGAAAACGAGAGTTAAATTCTCCCGAACACATAATATAGAAAACATTTAACAGTAGTTGGCAGAATGTTACAGAAATGCAGGATAATTAAAAAAAAAACATTAACTCTATCCCTGCAGGGATAGTAGCTTCACCTCATTCCTATTATGTTCTTTCATATTTAGAGAGCAATTCATAAGGGTTTCCATAATTATGCTTTTATATAATGATATACTTTTTTTATTCATGGACTTATCCTATAAACAGGATGAATGACAAACTATGCTGACATCATTATAATTTCATGTAACTCAGAAAAACTGTTCTTAAATAATCTATTTTTTAAATCTCTCCTTGCTCTATGACATTAAAAAAATGGAAAGTTTCTTTTCTATTGCTGTAAAAAAATATGTAGATGCCGTGTAACTCCTACTTGCGTAATGTTTCTTCTTGTTCCATAATGGTTACACAAGTGGCTACCTCTGCTGCTAAAGTTTGCTAGAATCATAGAATCAAAGAATTGTTCGGGTTGAGAGGAACCTCAGGATGTCATCTAGTGCAGCCTCCTGCTCAGACTGGGGTCAATATTGAATTCAGACAGGTTGATCATGGCTTTGTCAGGTCAAGCCTTGAAAACCTCCAAGAATGAAGCCTCCACAACCTTTCTGGATGACCCGTTCTAATGCTTGATTATCCTCATGGTTTTTTATTTTTCTTTTTATCCACTTGGAAGCTCCCCTGCTTCAGTTTATGACCGTTGTCTCCCATCTGCCTGCCAGGCACCTCAGTAGTTTTCTTCATGTTATTTGTGAAGAGTATATATATAGGTTACATGAGTGAAGAAAGATGGTGGGGCCACAACAATGAATTGCCATGGATGGCAGTGCATTTAGGGAGCACATGAGCTGCTGAGCTGAAGAGGCCGACATTACTGCTTTTGCTGCACTAGCTTCATTTTTGGTTTTGTTGCAATCATAATGAACAATAACTTTTTAAAAATGGAATCTGAGATTTTAGAGTGTCCAGAAAATAAATAATGAAAAATATTTAGTAGGTAGATATTGTTAACATGTATTTTTGATAAATAAAAATTATCATGTAAACAAAATAAACCATCCATCAGAATTTATTAGAATTTATATTAACCACTTTTTAAGTTAAAAATATGACTCACACACATTCCATTTCTCCAGAGCTTCCAATTAAGAACCCACCTCTCAAATGCTCTTTTTAAGAGTAACAAAAGGTCAGACTACTTAAAAGATATAAATTTTTTAAACATTCAAGCTGTCACTCTGAAGAAATAGAGTAAACTAGATGAGCATAAAATGCTATGTATAATGAATCTAGATAAAAATGTAAATACAATAAAGAAACAAAACTCGTAATGTGACTGCAAAGGCCAGTGTTCTTATGCCTCCAGAGCATTGTTTTAAAAATGGTTTAAAAAAATTAAAGTACAC
This sequence comes from Rhea pennata, assembly GCF_028389875.1. Classification (NCBI taxonomy): domain Eukaryota; kingdom Metazoa; phylum Chordata; class Aves; order Rheiformes; family Rheidae; genus Rhea; species Rhea pennata. Next base: position 11,473,083 of record NC_084667.1, on the reverse strand, counting down.
AATCAATATCACGTCAGTAAGAAAGTAGACCTCAAGGAAGTGGTGGGCAAGGACTGTAATCTTTGATCTGACCAATAATAATAATAATAAAAAATATGTTGAATATAAATATTGAAAAAGTACATTACTTATTAACCCATTAGAAAAGTATACTCCCCACTCCTACCACCGAAATGCAGCTTCATTGGCGCGCCTGCTCATGAATAGGTTCCCAATGACTATTCTAAACTCACGCTGTTTTAGACAATTGTTAGCACAATTACGCAAATTGTCATAGATTCAAAGGTTTCAATGAACATCTGGCAATATCCTACTTTTTTCTCTTTCTCTCTTTTTTTCTTTTGTATTACAACTTGATTCAGTGGCACATGCCACACAAATGTTCTCTGGAGAAAACACATCTGGCATCACCCGTACCTTTCCTTTTGCTCACTTCCCTACCAGCGCTGCAAAGAGCGCTCCGGATTCTGGCATGTGATCAAGCACGGAGTTGTTCTGAAGTGGGAAGACTTAACATCTCTCATAGAAACACAGAATCACATGACTGCAAATGCAATACTAGGGCTATAGCATACAAGTGGTGAATTTGTAACACTAATAAGCTTGGATGCTTTGAGTATAGGGGTTTGTGTTGGGTATTGTGTTATAGCAGCCTTATGTAAAGTTGAGAGATCGCCAAGGTCTATTTTTCAATTAGCTACTGGAATCACAGGTAGAAATGGTGACAGTAACAGGACAGGGGCGATCTCTCCAGTACTTTCCCTTCGTGAAACAGGGAGAGTTGACTGGTGAAAATTATTAATTCTTCTTACTTGCAAGGTTACAAATTGAATCCAGAATTTAAAATTCTAGTCTGTGATCTTTTGCCACCAGTGTCATTTCCAGTGGCAATTATTCTGAGTTGGACGGTACGTGATGATTTCATTCACAGTAAGGTTTAAACTCTTTGGTAAAGGAAAGTTTTCATAGTGGTCTTCCAATCAAAGCTAAGCATGAGCAAACAGTTATTAATCATACTTCAACTGAAGTACTTCTTCCTTCTCCTTCAATTATAACACCACTTCTGTCCTAACAGGACACACACCTCTTTTTTAAATGTGAATTTGCACTTGTCACTTATAAAAAGGGAGAAAATTATACAATAAGAAGGAATGAATTTTACATATTCAGTTCAGACTGCTCCAATCTTCAACTCTTTCCATTTTAATGGAACGTATATATTGTATTTGTGTCCATCTCTGATATGAAGCATTTACACTGCTACCATTTCCTAATAATATTTAGTACTTCATCATACATACATATAATGATGCAATTTTATAGCTTCATATAAACTTCTTATATGATTATATTAATATGATAGAAAGGAAACTAGCAAGTCATAAAAGAGAAAGAATTCTAATGAGAGAAATTCCCGGTAACAACTCATGCTACCCATTTGGTTCCTGAGATCCCACCTGTTGTGTAATAATTCTCTCTGCTATATGCCATAAAAATCTTTGCTGAAATCTCACATTCTTTAAGATGTTTTATATTAAAATATAGGACAGAACAGATTTTCAGCAAGATAGCAACAAATAATCAATACCTTATACAAATTTTGCTTATATAATGAAACCATACAATATTTTCTTTTTCCAGTAGAAATGCATTATTATTTACTTACATGTTAAATTATTGTTAAAATATTTATTAACATTTTCTATACTTTCTCTCCTCATCCTCTGTATACAGTTTATCTATCTTCATTGCCTGAATGCTTCAGGGCAGAAAGAGACAACCTTTTCTCTAACTAGCATGTTAGGAGCACTACCGAACATATTAAAAATGCCCAGAGTCTGTAGACTGCTCTACCTCCTTCATAATTCAGCAAAAGAGGTATAGCTTTCAGAAAAAAATCTGCTTACCAAGAAATCAGTTCTCTGAGATGTGGAGCCCATTGGTGGGTTTATGCATGTACATACATATGCCTTCCTACTCATAACTGGAAGACTTTCAAGTACGTATACTCATGCCTCACCCTCTTTCATGCTTGATGAATGTTTTGATGACATTTTAATTTCATTTCAATTTCAGAATCAGATTTCCTAAAAAGACTCTAAGGAATCACAGAATCATGGAGGGCTTAAAGACTCCATAAGACAACACATCTGGAAAACTGTGCTTACTCCTTAAAATAATAGCATTAAAAAACATGTCTTTTTCTACATCCAGGTGACAGCACACATAAATATTCTTTATATTTCTCTAGATGTGTGTCTTTCAAGCAAAGAGTGACTTCAGGACTGCTCTGCCAAACATCACATTAGTACTGTGTCCTCTGTGATTGGGTAACATTTTTCAGAAGATGTCAGTAGACCTCCAGGTATGCATTTGTTAGATGCTACAGATGAAGACATCTTTTATCAAGGCTGCTGTGTTGCCATGAGCGATGGAGGATCTACCTTACCAGTTGTATATCAGGTTCTCTAGCCCACTATGCTGCTTAGTAGTATGTGTGCCGAGTAGGCTGAATTTCTAGATCTATCAGCCAACCACAGACAGAAAGACCATTGGAAAGATCTAGCCTTATTAATAAAAAGGAATCCTCCTAATGTTTATTTGCAAAGAATAATCTTAACCTTAGAAGCATTTTGCTGTGGGAAAAGTAATTTTCTCTCCGGATTAAGCTGAAATTCAGTAACCACTCTTCGAAGATGTTCAGGAGTTCCACAGGAAGAGCTTCTAAAATAGTATTGTTGAAGAGATGTCAAATGGCCAGGCCCAGACCTCTTCCACTATCCTGATAGAAGTGATTGCACCAGAACAAACACCTTCAATTAACATGTAATAGTGAAAGAGTCATCCAAAACTCTTACAAAACTTGTGAGTATTGGAATATTCTGACTGTTCCTTTCCTAGTCTAGGAGAAAGCAAGCTGTTTTCAAAATACCCCAAACATAGATCATGTGTGCATCACCTCATGCACAATTTCTAAGAGCTCCTGCTTCCTTGTAGATGATGAGACACTACAACATCTTGCTTGTTGAACTAGAATACAAAAGTCATACTGCATTTGGTATTTGCCAGATAAAGTAAGACTGAAAAACCCATTGCATATTTCCTACTAATCTGTATTATAGAATATTGACATGAAGTTTCTGGAGGGCCAGTTACCCCAAACTTGTCAGACTACATAAACGAATTCTCCATCCTAATGTGAGGGAACCTATCTGGAAGGAGTTGAAAAAGTGAATCAGAGATAACCTGATCAGTCAGGTGATTATTACCTCAAGGCAGAGGGTTGTATACTTTAGGAAAAGAAAATCTGAAGCAAAGCTTCTAAACTTGAGGATATAATTTGGCAAGAAGTCTCAAAAACATGCATGCTGACATGTATCCTAAATGTGCTAGGCCAGATTTCACTGTGGAGAAGAGGGATGAAATTTAGGCACTGAATTAGGTTCTGTATTATTTGAGTTCTCTCTTAAAGAAGAAAGACTGATGCAATTCAAGTGAACTCTGTGGACAAGCTAATAATGAGATATGACTTCTGGCTGCTAATATTGAAAAGCTTTTGAAAAGTTGGAAAATTGTTACAGATATGGCCAGAACTGTTGCTTTATTTGCTTTTTTTGCAATCAGTTATCCAGGTACAGATACAGAGCAAACCCAAACCTCATCAGACGGGCTGCTACAGCAGGTACAGTCCATATCACACCCTGTAGTTCTGATCTCTAGTTGCACCTTGACGGCATGTCTATCATCTCCCCGCATTCCCTGATTTCTTTTATCCAAGTATCTAATACAGTACCTGAACTATCACTCTTAACTCTGACTATTCTCCCCTAAAATGGCTGACATAGCCAATGACTACCAAGCACCTTGATGAAGATTGCCTGAACTGCTGAAAGAATGAACAGTAGATGCCTGTATTGGCAGAAGTTCTCGCTCAATAAATATTTCCTGCTGGATGCTTGTATGGCAATGTGGAAACGGGCATCAGGAAAATCAAGTGCTTTTAATGATCCTTCCTGAATTGCTGAGATGGCAGTGGCTAGAGTTATCATTCTGTACTTGAACATATTGATATAAGGCCTTTATCCCTTTCAAGACTAAGATAAATTCCAATTCTTTTTTCTCTTATCATTATTTTTCCTTTATACTAAAACATACTGTAGTACTCTGAACTTCTGTAAAACAGGGGAACATGTTTATGGTTCTCAGACATAGCATGACAGGGATCCCAGAAAAGTGACTATCCATTAGTCACCTTCCTAGCAGAAAGTGACAAATAGCAGAAGTGCAACGGTATTGCATAGATGCCGACTACAGCGTTGAGGACCAAGCGTCTGAAAGATTTATAGCCAAGACTGGTCAAAGGGAGATAACTTCTCAAAAGGAGGGGAGATGGCACTTAAGTAAGAAGCAGGTGGCAGTGCTTATGAGGACAGATCATGGATTCCAGGAGAAACTACATGAGACACTGGTGGGATGCTAATGGTTAAGTTGCGGAGCCACCACTAGAGGAAGCCATGTGAGGATGGTACATCTGGCATCACCGGTCTCTGTCAATCACATCTAAACTAGGATTAGATGAACAGAAGTCAAAAGCAAAGCCGACATGCAACTGAGAAGTGCTCATATGGCAAAATGATCTGTTCTATCAGACGATCAGCTGAATTTAAGTAATGGCAGATGTACTTTACCTTCAAAGCCCATACACTAAGAATAAAGGAAAAGAGGAGGTGACATGACATTCGCACACACTGGAAAAGTGACAAACTTTCCCATGTCAACTAAAAATCTGTATGTATACCAAGAATGTGTATGTTCAAGAAGTCTATCCTTCAGAGACAGATGGGGAAATATAAAATTGAGCTGATATCATTTATTTTAACTTGCATGTCTTCCTCATTTCCTTATTTTCACATTTTTATATTCTTTTAAAAATAGTAATACATAGTAATAATAATAGTAAATAGTAAAAAATTTGTAAAGTAGAGGAGGAATGCTTATTTTTATGCAATAATGAAACCTTAGAATGTCATATGTGATTAATATAAAACTTCCAGAAAGTAAGCATGCAAAAAACCTGGAGAGTCTAATTTTCTCTGTCCAAACTCAGCAGAACGTAAGAAGAAAAAAGTGCATAAAATGTAAAGTCTGATATTTATAAACCAAGGATTAAAAAAACCCTTACACTATTAAAAATGATGTTCTGTTTTTTCCATCTTTTTGATCAAAATTGGGAGTATTCTTCATACTCCAGCAGGTTTTGTTATATACAAGGCCTTTCTCTTACTTCTCTGTGGAAAAGAATGCATTCTTGAAGCTTTACACAAATAGAGATCAGGTACAGACTGGCTAGAAAAGGAGGAGGAAGTGTTAGAGACCACTAGATCCTTTTCATTAGCACTATCTGCTACAGTTAGCACTCTCTTGCACTATATATAATGCTCTCCTGTGCATAGTACCTTAAATTAGACCAGAATTGCATTTTCCCTGACCGAGAGTGATGATGCTTTCAGTTATATGAATAGATATTTCAATTAATTTCTGTAAAATTTTTTGTAGGAGGTACTTTGTACTATTCAAAACAATGAGAGGTACTTATGATAGGTCCTCAGTAGTAGATCAGTATGAACACTTCTTACCTGTGATCCTTTCTTGCTACCTGGCAGATTGATTATGAGAGTTTTTCCTCTGATTCCACACACAGGTCTGTAAAGAAAGAAAAACAGAGTGAAATTCTTGCAGGTAACTTTCTCCACTATAAAAACATGATGAAAGCATTTAAGAGAAATTCTGATCATATTCTGATAAAATGGCTCTGGAGATGCTTTAGAAGAATCAGATAAGGCTAATATATTCTGACATTCAATCAACAGTATTAAGATGGGCAAGATTTTCATCTTATTTAGAGCTGTGATCTCTTAATTCTACTGTTTACTTGCATCAAATACATTCTTTGATCTATTTCCTATACATTCAAACACATGGTTCCATTGCAACCTGGTTGATGATGTCAAATACTGTTTGGCTTGCTAGATAAAAATACTATGTCATGCTGGTTACATTAATTCAAATATATATATATATTTTCTGTTTAAGATAAAACATGAGAAAGGCACAGAAGGAAGTAATTCTCAAGTGAAAATATATATATGCAATTCAAATCTAATTCTTCCTAAAAGTCTTTTCCTTCACCCTTAAAAAAGAAGGAACCAGCTAACAAGAAGTAAAGTTTTACTTTTAATTTTTTGTCTTTAGGGCATTACTTTGGTCTTGATGTAAGGCTGAACTTAAACACTCAAGCACTGAATAGTGCTACTCTTATTCATTTTATGGCCTTTAGAGCTAGGTTGTTCTTCTTTTTAGCTAAATTCTTAAAATACACACACACACACACACACACACACACACACACACACTAGATTTTGTCTGTAGTTTGGAAAGACTGCCTCCTGTTTCTCTCCACTTTATCAAGCTAGAGGTAAAAAACAAAACAAAACAAAACAAAACCAGGACTGGGATATGGGGAATAAGAAAAAAAGAAAAGCACAAAAGCAAACTACATAGATATCGAAAGTACAGCCTAACAGGAATTATGTTACCTTCTCCTTAGCAAATAAAAACACAAGCCATAAACAGACAGAAGGAAGAAAAATAAATTTCTCGATAGGCCATTACTGAAAATTTGAGTCAAAGAAAATTTGTGGGTGGCTAACTTTCCTGGATTTCTTACACAAATTGATTAATGTCATTTATTGATAGTATGGCATTTTCCAGCAGGCTTACAAGTTCTCTTGTGACAACTGTCATAGTGTTCACTGTTAAACAGCACAGGGGCTTTTTAACTTTTTTTACTTTTTTATTTGCTGCGGTGGTAAAACTCAGGGAGTACAAACAACCTCGTTCAGCAACTTCCATATGCAGGACGTAACTTATCACCGATTTAAAATAAGGGAAACAGGAATTACTCACAGTGGTGTTTGACACATAGCTCCTTTAATAATCTCCTTCTTGACTGTATTCTGCTTTAAATAATTTTGAACAATTTGAGCTAAATGACTAGTACAACCACCAGTAATAAAAAAGGATTAAAACAGCACCATTGTCCAGCAAGTGAGAAGTGTAGGTTGCTAACAATCTCATCTAGGGGCTCAGAACAGAAATGGAGCTGCCAAAAATTTCTCAAGAACATGCAAAAGCAAGTAAAAGCAAGGAAGAACTGCATGGCTTGCAAAAAATATCCTTTGTGCTCGCAACATAAAAAATACAGAATGTGCATGCTTTCTGGGTAACTTGGGAGATAAATAAACAACATTCCTCAAAATGAAGAACACTTGAGAGAGATGCTGTGTATCTCTCATTATCATCAGGCTTGCGATGCAGAGCACAGATTTTAAGAATAAAGAGAGAAACCCGAGAAAGAAGAATAGAAGCAAGAGAGTAGAAGGCAAAATAGGATCAGGGTGGGGGAAAGACAGTAAAACACTGGATGTTTTACAACCAATTTCTGTAAGTTCCAGTGCTAAAAGTCAATGGGCTTGATCTAATGTTTCTAAAATTGTGGGTGATTCACAGCAGCTTACTGCTGCATAATGCAACTTTTGTTTTTGTTTCCTTTTAAAAGCACAAGAAATTACATGCAAAATTATCCCTAAGAATGATACAAAGAGTGAACAGTATATTACGCAAGAGAAGGAATCTCTAAAACTGAAGCTGTTTGATATCATTAAATTTGTCTCACTCGTGCAACCAGTGCAATAACTTTTTAAAACTAAATCATACATTTTCATACTGCATATGTCCTCATTTAGTCCCCAGGCATTCCTGTGACAAATGAAGGTTACATAACAAAGTAAATATTGTATGTAAGATACTGGTCTTATTTGGGCAGGCTGGACTGTGAGCAGTAGGAGAAAGCCTGGCTTCGCAGCTGAGAAGCTACTCTGCAAATCAAAAACTATACTGTCTCTCTCACAGAACTTCTATGTCCTGCTGGACAAGTCGCCCAATCAGACTTTCCAGAAATAACAAATAAACTTGCCTGTTCCTCTCTCCTGTGTGTTCAGTTTGACACACTGCAGCCTGATATGTGGAGTTAATTATTCTAAAGTCAAAATGAAGTCAAGGAGAGCTAAGCTTGGAACAAGTGATTTTTAATGCAAAGTATTCTGAAAAATCAAAATCTACATTTCTGTTGTGTATCTAAAATTACTGTATGTTTTTGACCTCTATCGATGTATGCCTCAGATTTTATTGAAAAAGGGGAATGAAAGAATTACCTCAATTTACAGAGTTTTCTGTGAAAATATATTGATTTGTAGCTAATTTACGGGTTACAGTAAGAAGCAGTGTAAGTCCCAGAGGAACTGAGTATGCATGCAGAGAAGCTCCTGAACGTAAAGCAGCAAAAATAATATAGAAGCAATCATATGACAATTGAAACAAAGAAAGTAAACTTTTGCCCCCTCTAGCTTTAACACTTGCGAAGCAGAAAAAAAGAATTGTAATGTGTAATCACACATAACTGAGATTGCACAAGAAATCATAACACTAGAATTACGTGATTTTTGTGCACCTAACTTTATGACCTTGATAATGTTATACAAATAACAAGCCTTTTGTATATTGATTACTTCTAGGCCTGAAATACGGGTTTTTGGTGGAAAATTGGTTTGAAGGCCTAAAATGACTGCACGCAGTATCATTGCAAAACATTTTCAATATAGACTCAGAGAAAGTTATGTCCTGTCACTCTCTTCAATGACTGCTGAAAGTGGCTGTAATTACCTTTTCTTGCTCTATGCACAGAGGCGTCAGGGTGCAATCCTGCATTGTGGTTCCACAACCAGTACAACCACCCTTCCAGCCACCCTGACTAGACCACAACCTAAATCAAACCTGGTTATGCAGTATCACCTAAACAGCTATCCTCCTCTTAATCAGAAACAGAAAAGTCAAATTAACCTTGCCTCTCCTTGCTGCTGCACTCACTGTCATCCCTTCCCTTCAGATAAAGGCAAACTGTAATATGAAATATTGTATCAGATATAAAAATGAAAATACTTGCTACTTTGGACAGAATCCAAAGGCGTTAATGGTAGTGTTGGTAACGTTTCCCTTTCACCCACACAAAGTAGTACAAAAAGTTCTAAAATACCCTGTCAGTTCTCTAAAACTCTCATCTAAATGTTCATTAAAAATGCAAGCACCTAAATGCAAATTATCAAATATATTTGCAAGTTCCTTCCTAATTCATTACTTCTATAATTTTTTGTTGCTGTAGCCCCATTATTCAAAGACAAATCAAAAACTGCAGGAGTCACTGGTTTTTAGTTACCTTGAAACAATGTGCAAGCAGAAATTAACTTATGAGAGGTATTGATACCAAGTCTAACATAGGTAAAATAAAGCATAACCCTGAAGATCTGAAAGGAATACAATGAAAAGAAATTGCTGAAAGAAATACAGAGTAGCAAGAGATGTCACTGATAGAAAAGAAGCATAAATAGTGAAAGAAAGTTACTATTTTGGGGAAAATACCTAAACTCAGCAGTCAAAGTATTAAAATCTGAAAGCATGGGACAAAATACCTTTTAATTTAATCAAGGATCTTTTGCTGATACTGTAATAAGATGCAACATCAAAACAATACATTTGCATTTACCTTTTTTTTTTTTTTTTTGGCTAAACAAAGCCTTCTAGTACTTGATGACCAATGTGTAGAAGAATACTTCACTCACCACTGAATGTGTTTTCACACAGCTCTGTGTGAAAACATAGCTGTTTAGTAGCAGGCATCAATACTACAAATAGCTTGACAAAGGAAATACACAAAAATACAGTGCCTAATGGAAACTCCAAAAGGAACTTAATCAGAAAGTGCAACTACCTTTCCTGGAATTCCTTACTTCTTTGAAGTTAAGACTTCTAGTCTTCAGAAAAATGACAGTCATCAGTTATTTCTGCCTAGTTATTCCACTACTTTGAGTATTTCCAAGGAAACAGTTCACTTAATATTTTGAAAGAAATATTCTTACCTAGAAAGCATGCCCAGAGGAGTTACATTAAGTGATCCCATCAACATTGCCAGGGCCATCCCTGGGGCTTCTCGCTCTATTACTTCTTTAGTGGCCTGTAACCAAAGATTAAATAGCAAAGTGAGTGAAAACAACAAAAAAGGACAAGAAAATATAAAACCAGCTAAATTTGGGGTAAGAATATTTCCTTTATTTGTTTCAGACTCCAAAGATGTTCATGAAAAACTCTCAGTACTGAAACCTTTTAAAGAATTTTCTCTTGGTTGTGGAAAATAAGGAAAGGAAACGGAGTGGGAAGAGGCACTGTTAGCTGGATTTGTTGTACGATCCTACAGAAAATTTTAAAAGTCAGGACCCTAAATACATATGAAACATTAACCAACATCATATAAACAATTACAGCTCCCTTTAACAGAAACAGAAGAAAGTTTGGGAAATAAGCAGAGAGAAGACTTAATACAAAGAGAATATTAAATGTTGCTGTCTCCTTTTCCTCATCAATCTCATTTGCATTTTCCGGTTGAGATTTTCCCAGGGATGAGAAGGGTGAATCAGTCTGAGCAGAAATAGAAAAAAAAAATGCAGAGGGAAACCCATGTAGCAGGCAGGCAGGAAAACAGTAACGGTAATGGCAATGGGCAGAGGCTGAAGCCTTCCCTTTTGATCATGTCAGTAAAACAGCGATTCCAAACAGGCTGGTGGCTTTTGTTTACAAGCAGTCGCTACGCAGTGGGCATCGAAAGGCTGGGAAGCAGAGTCTGAAAATTCTTGTCTTTTTACTCCTTTTTCCACACAGAGAATCACTTGGGAAGTTATCTTCCAGAGACATGCATAGATTTTGCACCTTACTTCCTAACATCCCTTTTCTCAGACGGAAGCAGGCATTCTGTTGTAGTCTCCCAACCTAGTTAGGAGGTTCATAATTCATCTCCAACTTCAGTCAGAATTTAACACTTCAAAGGAAGGTTATAATCCCCACCGTCTTTTCACTTCTGTCACAGCAGTAGCTGTTCACTGGACCATCTTGATTCATGTTCTGAATCAAGGTTCTAAGTTATTTGGTACAACTAAGATATTAGCAATGCCCATAAAATTGTGAAATCCATTGTAAAACATCCAACAAATGACTGTGCTTTGATGGTACAACTATCAAAAGGAACAACAGAAAAGCACATCTTAAATATGAGGACAGTCTGAATAAGTTAATTTTTCTTGGCAGTTTGATACAGTAAAAGAATAAAATGGAAGAAAAAGAGACAAATGGTTTTGTGGGGATTACTTTATAAATCAGATCTGTGTACTTTTGTAAATACCTAGTTTACAAATAGAAATATAAAGTCACAGAGAAGAAGGATGACAGAATCAGCCAAGGGCATCATGCTAAGGACCTAGGTGTCCTAACTGGCAACCACTATACTTACCTATAGGGCTAGGAGAACACTTTACATGAAGAAATAAAAGAAACCAACAAAAACAGTACAGCTATTCTACTGACCACATTCTCATCCATTGTCACTAACATTTAGTATGTTTTAGAAGAATATATCAGCAGACCTCAGGCACAACTATCAAGCAAAACTTTGGCTCTTCTACCTATAAGCAAACTCAGTACGTGCCCAGTTGTGGGAAGCAGGAACTTTTACTTCACAAAACCAAACAACTTAAATCCGATGGCTAGGACCACAGCTACTCTTATTTCAAGCATAGTATGTGGGTTTTAGTATCTGTCATCTTCTACTCAGAAACAAAAAAGCACATAAATACAACCTAGGATCTGTATTTCCACAAAAGGAAAATGAAAAGAAAGAGGCTAGAAACACTGTAGGATGTACTCAAGACTAAAAGCTCTCCATAGAGGGAGATTGCCAAAAGATACCTGCTGAGATATTATCAATCACATATCAAACATTCTGAAGACTGTCCATATACCTGATGATTTTTATACTATAGAAGAAAAATGCATTGCAATGGTGTAGTGACACTTTGCTGAGAATGAAAAACTAGGTGATAAACTGAATTCTGTGTGTGTGCATATGCTGGAAGTGTATATCTATGCCTTTTATTTTCTGCTAATACCATGCTTCAAAGCTTTTCAAAACTAGTTTTAAATATAAAGTGTATTTTGAGATTCTTTTTTTGCCCTTGAGCACAGTGACACTTTGAAGATATCATTAGTTAAAATTCTAAAGAGGCTTCAAAGGTAGTACAAGATGCAAAAGAGTTCCATAAACAATGATCTTGCAGCTCAGGGAGTCTTCAATGAAATTCAAGTCCATTCTATAACTTCACAAGAAAAATGACCTTCACAAAAAGTCACTGCTAGCAGGCAATGGGATTATTAAAAATGTATAGACTTAGCAGCTGCAAAATCTGAAAGGGCAAAAAGTCTAAAGAGCAGTATAACCCTCAATATAAGCTTCTAAATAAATTTCTTCCAAAATATATGTGTTTACATTTATTACTGCAGGCAGACTTCTATGAACCAGGGAACAGTGTCTGATTTGACATTTGCAGCCTAACTGCACAGATTTAATAAAAATGGCTACTGCTAAGTAAACACCTTTTACAGCGACTTTTGCTGTTTAAATCAGCCACTGGAGAATCCACTCTTGGCATGTCCTTAACTAACACATGACTTAAAATGTATAGTGTATAGGAACTGCAATCACCATGACACTGGCAGCACATTCTTAATTATATACGTACATGTGTATGTAAGTACATACACATATATATATTCCCCCCACACACACACATATATGAATGAAATTAGCAGGGCTGCAATCATTTGCAGATACTTTGTGTCTATCTGTAACAACTGTTAGTTTCCACAAACAGTTTCCTAAAGTGCTATTTGCCAGCTTGTCTAATATTTCTTCCCAGGGTAAGGTAGAAGAGAAACGTCAAACTATAGTCTCACCTCTGTTCAGCTCAAGAGTTAACTGTCAGGTGCCAATATTTACCTATATACAAATTATTAAAGAATTATTGTGTCTCAGCATCTTTATATTTTACCAATACTCTAGTGGGACTGATATAAGATTGTTAAACTTCGTTTCATGGGCAATTTTAGACATTTTTAACAATAGTTATGAAAAAATATCATCAACTAAGTATCAACTGACTGAAGCTAGCCCCTTATACTGCATCATAATTCCATTTTCCTCTACTCACTTGACAAGATTAGAGGATCCTGGGGTTCTGGGACACTGTGCAAGAGGAAGAATATAATGAGTGTATTAAAAACAGGAAACTTAATACACTTACTGCAGTAATAGAACTGAAATATTTTAACATTAATGGAGCCAGATGTTTTCAGAGTGACAGACTGACAGGTCTACAAATGAATATAATTTTGTTTCAGGTCTCACAACATGTGATTTTTTAAATTTTAAGACACTCCATAATCTCATTACTACTGGCATTAAATTATGAATTTTCCCTGTTTGAGATGAAACTAAGAAACAAGAAGTGGGAAAATGCCACCACAGAGTTCTTCATAGTCTCACCATCAGCCAGCTTTTGCCTGCTGCAAGGACCATAGTATTTCTACAAAAATGAATCACAAATCAAGACTGTTACTCCTGGCACTCTCAAAACAGTGATGATGACACTACTCCATGGGTAGAAGAAGGAAAAAAAAAGAGATTTCACTCAGTCATCACACTGACACCTTCATCAGGTCTGCATCTACACACTAATTTCTCAAACCTGAAGCTTATGACTATATTAAAAGTAGGTGAAAAATACTTCAGTAAAATTGGATGAAATATCAAAATGATAGCAAGGAAGTTGCCCTAATTTCTCCCCCAAAAAGGTGAAAGTACAAGTAAGACAGATGCACCCAAGACACAGGTGGAGGACATAAGTTCCATAGAAATGGAAGCATTTGGAGGTACATGTGCAAGTTAGGAAAGACAGGGAAATGCAGGAGGGCCATTTGGAGACGAGGCTTGTAGTTGAGATGGGAGGAGGGAACGGGAAAAGCAGGAAGGAAGCCTAAGCAGTACGTGGAAATGAAGAATCCCAGAGAGCAAGGCCAGGCAACAGGATGAGAATGCAGTGAGAGCAAACGAACGAAAGGAGTGGGATGGAAATAGGACTGAAAAAGGTGGCTTGGAGGGGCAATAAATGAGGAAAAAACTCAGTAGAAGTAAAAAAGGAGACAGGATATGACAGCAGTGTAAGGCTGTATAGGGGGCAGGGGCAGGGGCAGAGAGACAACAGGAATGCAAGCAATCACATAGCAGCTTCTACTTCAGAGAGGAGGAGGGGAATAAGCAGAGACTAACACAATTAAATAACTATTGCACAAAACTATCCACTACTTAGTAAGTATCTATGAGAGTAATTTTTGTTATATAGTTCATTGCCATATGAATAAACATAAAATCTTTTTTAAACATACTTTTGGTTGCCTTTTCATTGGAGTTAGGGCATTATGCTCCCAAACCAACTGATTTATTTTTAGATATCTTTGACGTAGCTGTGATTGCTTAACAGGTGGCTCACTGCCAATTGGTTCTGCAGAGTTCTCTGCCGCTTCATTTCCTTTTTTTTCCCTCCATGTAAATTCAGTTAGTTCAATCTCTAACCTGTGGAAGCCCTCCCAGGCAGCTTCTGGAGCACACCCCCATTGCAGACTGATTTAATTAAGAGACCTAGGACATTTTGCTCAGGAACTCTCTATCTTTCTCTTTCAGGTATTAAATATGGCAAAGTTTGACCTCTTAATAGTATGTAATAATCTGAAACATTTTATATACCTTTCAGTAGTTTTGGGAGGGTAACACAGATCTATCTTTTCAAGTAAGATGTAAATATGAGACTGGGAAGTCATAATGAATTTGATTAAATTAAGATGACCAAAATTGCCTCTGTTAGAAATATTGTTTCTATTGGAAAAGTTCAATTATGGCTTTGCATAGCATATAATAAAGCTACAAAGTACTGTGCTGTTCCATATGTAAGAGTTTATGCAAATTATCTCATGAATGAGGAAAACTGCATAAAATTTAACAGACTATAGAATTAGCATAGATAATGGATTACAGCATTTTTGAGCTTTACATTGAAAGCAGGAGTCTTGGGAAGGCCTAACCAAATAAACAACAATATTCCTTCTGCAACAGAAGTCACAGACTACAAAGTCAAATCTCAGATGACTGGACAAAGAAATACGGAAATAGATCAGTCAAATACGCAACAAAAATGTCAGTCACACATCTTTTAGTGAGATGTGTAAGGGCTGTATACATTAGGAACAAAAATTGCTTCTCTCAGCTTGGAGCTGAGATACCTTCTTCAAGGTTATTTGGTACATCTCTGCTGGAGATAACACATATGCCTGCAATTTATACTCACAAGTCAGCTATTTCAGTTTATTCCCTACTTCCCTACTCTTATTCTGCAGGGGAAAAAATAGTTTAGAAGGATCTAGACTAGAACTTCCAGTCTAAAAAAAAAAATCACTTACCTATTTTTTCTATTACTACAGTAAGAAATTAAAGGTTGGAGCAATTCATTTCTTTCAACACTCTGGGATTTTAAATGAACATCAGATTTAAGCTAGCCAAATTTTCACCATCATGCTATCTTTCTTTGAATTTTTTACTCCCCACCCCCAATATCCTGCATCCGGAGAAGATGGATCCCAGAAGTAGGTACTTACTGTCATTCTAGGACTTTTGATAGATTATTCCCACAATAATGACTCTGGCTACATGCATCTTAAAAGTAAGAGCCTCACAGCAATCATTTCCCGAACAGTAAGTCATCACTGAGTACTAATCATAGAATCACAGAATCAGCAAGGTTGGAAGGGACCTCTGGAGATCATCTAGTCTAAACTCCCCGCTCAGCAGGGTCACCTACAGCATGGTAGACAGGGTTGTATCCAGGCGGGCCTTGAAGATCTCCAGAGAAGGAGACTCCACAACCTCTCTGGGCAACCTGGTCCAGTGCTCTGTCACTCTCACAGGGAAGAAATTCCCCCTCACGGTCAGGCGGATCTTCCTGTGGGTCTGTACATAACTGTCAACTATGTCGCGCTCCCAGAGTGGAGAACATCTGACATAAGGCCAAAATGAGTGCTCATCACTAAGTTTGGGCCCCCAAATCCCTATGGACTGGTGGAGTTACATAGATATCAGGCCAGTGTCGCGCCACCATGTGTGTCTGTTCCTCCTCATCAAGCAACAAGCCAGGCTTCTGCCAGCTGTACAGTAACAACTCAGCCTGTGTCTGGTGATTCTCCATTCAGACGTTCCTGTCAGGTCTTTTTGATGTTAAATGCTGCTACGTGTGTCATATACATAACGATATACACAGAGAGTTCTCCTGGGCTTGTATGATTTGTTTTGCCTAAAACAAAACATGTCTAAAGATATAAGGGGCTTATTTTATCTCCTCCCTCTTTTCAGTGGCCAGCTTGGTACACATGCCCCTACTACGCGACATGATTACATGCCCTTTTTCCTTTTCTCTGAAATCAAATCTTCATATAGCCAAAGATGCATGAAACACTGATTAATGCAGCCAGCTAGAACTGAAAACCACAGACTGGCATATCTGCACATACCAGTAAGACACTACCGCTGGTAATAATTCTGGAGCACAAGAATGCTGACTTGAAGTTTCTCGGCGTTCTCAGCATATTCACATCGACTCCACTGCCAACAAGATCCCAAACACTGCAGAATGACAGGGATCCCTACAGATTTTATCTGCATGAGGAACAAGTGTCACAATGATTGCTACTAGATCAGATTAAATACAGAAAAGCAAAGCTACTCAGTCTTCTCTGTTTCTTACTGCATCCATGATTCTCTGTGTTTGTACCCTGCCACTTCCAAATTCCCTCGCTCTCTCCAGTGGGATTCATCATACTACTTATTGTTATCTAAAGCCTAAGGCCTGAGACCGAGAAGGCTGGAGATGATTTAAATATCCTTCTTGTTTATAAACCAGTATCAGCACATGGTTCTGTCAGTACAATTCTACCATGTATATGAAAATGGAAAGAAACTGTTTTGTTGAGGTACCTCTGAAAACACTTCAGTGACTTGTGCATGGCAGGGATATCATTATTTTTTAAGCAAAGAATTATCTGAAAGTATACTAGATAATCAAAAAAGTAGTATGTATTGTAACCTTCCTTAAAGATCTTTTTTCTCCATCAGTTGAAATGAAACTACTCAACAGATTTCTTTCATAATACTCAATTTAATTTTTATTTACAATTTGCAAAGAATTTGGGGAAGATGCTTCACATTTTTATAGACAGTAAAGCAGCTGAAAAGTTAAATGAAATCAGATGAAATTAGTAAAAAAACAAATCGTGGATTTGTAACTTGTTTCTGCACCTCTGTAATAAGTTTCTAAGTTTTGAGTTAACCTTGGTTATAGTGGATTTACATAAACCTCACAGATTTGCCTGCCTTATTTGCTTAATAGAAATGTTAATGAAATGGTTGCACCTGAACAATAAAACCATGTGCATTTCTCAATACCACCACTAATAAATATTAAATGTTAACAATAATCAAATTTCTTATCCTATGCTTGATAAACATAATTTTAATATACTAAATGTGTATAAAACATTTAAGCCATACAAGCTGATCTTAATTTTATAATACTGCTCACTCCCATTCATTGTGATAAAAATAAAATAATAATAATTTTTAGAAACAGTTAACCAAGAAAATAAAACACGAAATGCTTTTCTACGCTAGAAGGAATGCACTTAGGCTCTGTGAAAATTTATACAGTCCACCAGATGCTATGGAGCAGCTGGAGAGTGATGCGTGTTAAGCCAGTGGCAGAAGACAGAGTATTTGTACAGGGGGAGAGGTTAAGGGGACTCGCATGCTAAAATAACAGTTGGAAACAAGCCACAGTACTTGACTCTAAAAAAAGGTTAGATGGATATTTTTTTTCCAGTCCTATTTTTCACTTGCGAACTGTTGTGCTTCCCATTTCAGCCCCATTTCAAACTGCTCTACAGAAGGTAAGAAACTACATTGTTCATCACACCTTTTTCAAAGTTCTATAAAAATTAAGAAAGCGGAAAAAAAGCGCAAATTTTGTTCTCAGCAAATCACAGAATCACAAATCACAGAAATGAGCTAAAGTTGCTAATGTGTAAATAAGAATTATACAATAAAGGCCACTGACAATATAATCAGCTTTAACTAACATTATAATAAATAGAGAGTTCTGTCTTATAACAATTTACCCTATATAGTGCTTCTGATTATGTGTACCATTTTTTCAATTATGTATCTATATCTAGCATGGGTCAGGGTAAACTTTGCTTCATTTCATACAGAACTAGTGCCAACTCTGGATTCCTGAGAGAGTAAAAAAGTGTATTAGATGGTGAGGTCCAGAACTACATATGAGAAACAAACCCATCTTTTTGCCTAGTTGTGATATCAGTACCACATGAAGAGAAAAGATCCGATTCTTTGGAGAGCCTCATCACTACAAGCAAAGAGCAAATCCATCAGCAGAAATTGCTGCTTTCTCCTTTTCCTGTGCAAATCCTTCTCCTTAAGGATCTGCACAGTCTCTCTGATAGTGAAAGAACTGACTCTTTACATGTAATTTCACTTCTCTAAATAAAACCTTTTGCAACGCTTTAACTCTGAGGCATTTGCTACTGAGGCTGAGATGTGGAACTTGCTTCTCTTGAGAACAGCAGCAGCATCGTCTACTGTTGCCTATAATTTGCCACCTTCCGTCAAATATGAATATTGCCTATGAATGTTCCAGTGAGTTTCTTCCACAGGAAAAGCAGCTCTTCTAAATAATTTTAGCTCTAACAGTCAACGTAATATTGAAGAATAACAAAATATCCCTCCTAAAATACACATTCTGCACTATATAAGATGGAATACTGAGTGATAATTTTGCAAAAATAGATCACGATAATTCCAATATCATGGAATTACAAAAAGTTCTTCACTTTCTCTGAAGACTTCCTTGCAATAGCATCCTTACTTCTAGGATAAATGATAAAGTCTAACAAAAAGGCTTTAAAAAAGCTTTGCCAAAACTGAAAAACTCACTGAAACAATTCTTCAGTGACATCCAATGATACAATACATGCGCTCAGAGTCTAAACAGCTTGTTTATATAGAGACACCTGAACGATGTAGCCAGTGGAACGGAACAATTCAACTGACCAACAGAACTGAATACATCTTGAAAGCCAAAGTGCCCCAGCGTCAAGCAATTTACTATACAGGAATAATTAACTCCTGGCACAAATTATAATTTTTTTCTTCCAGATTCTCATGGAAATAATTGGATGAAGAGATTTCTTAAAGAGAAGATGGAATCTGATACTCTTAGGACAAATTCATGATGGTCTTACTGCTCTGTTATTTTAAGAACACTTTCAGCCCATTTAACACTAACCCTTTTGACTTTAATATTGCAAACAGTAAAATCTAGAGATATAATTCAACTCTTAGAATAGCTCTCAAAAATCCACTGTGATTGTACATCTTCTACCACTAAAGCAACCTTATTTTTTTTTAAAAAAAGGTACTGTGTTGAAACTGCTGCAGTACAGAGCACTGAAATCCAAGCCAGTAGAATTCTAATTTATTCTGAATGAGGAATATTCAATATAATATGCTTACCTTTTTTCTCTGAAATTTGCTTTTTAACTGATCTTTTACAATGTTTAATAATAGCGAGTGGTTTAAAATATGTAAGAATAGTTAATAATATAACAAAGCCTACTATAAAGTATTTTCCTCTAATTTCACTGTTTATAAGATCTTTTCCATGCTGATTTCTACATCCAAAACATTAGGTCTTTCCAGTTCAGAAGATGCTACAATATCTTTCATATTCTAGGTAAAATCAGCTCTATTATTTAATACTTATGTACCAATCTCTCATATACTTTCATATTAATGCAACTTTGTACGGTACAAATTATATTCTTTTACTTCCTAACTTTCTCAGTTTTTAACTTTGAAACCTCTGAAACTTTTCTTTCTTCACTAAGATAGTTACAGCAATATAGTCACTATACATACAGCCACAATTTATATAAGTACCTCCCAACCTTCCCTGTCCAAACACACTTTCTGAGATAATCTGGACCTAACTTCTGCAGAGCTTGAAATGGCAGCAATAAATTTTGCAGCAAGTGTGTGGTTTTTTTTTCTTTTTTTTTTTTAATGCCGTTCATTCAGTGTGGAAACTTTCAGCAGACTGATTTCTATACTAGCAGTGTGTAAGCTGATCATTGGAAAGTTGTAGCTTTTAACAACTGGTAAGGCAGAACAGATTCTTAGACAGGCACATGGAAAAAAGTTAGTCCTTCCTGCAGGTTTTCTATAGATCTATGTAGCTAAATCTAGGCTCTGCAATAAATGCTAAGTAGCTCACTATCACAGCAATGTGGTTCACATTCAGAGAAGCACCTATGAAAATCCTAAGTCTAAACAGGTAGATTAACTTAAGAAGTTTAACTTAAGAAAAAATTAAACTGCGGTATTTCCACATAATGTATATGGATAAAAAAGACAGTAACTCAGAATAACAGAGATGCCATATGCACCTAAGTTTAGTTACCCAATATTGTCATGTTTGATAAAGGGTCAAATAAAATTATCCCCTCTCCCTCACCAAAAGAAAGAAAACCCACCTAAGTAGAAAAAGAAACAAAGACATTGATTTTTCTGGGGAAAATAATAGGCTGTCTTTAAAATGTAGAAAGCTATTCATTGGAAAAAAAAAAAAAAAAAAAAAAAAACAAAGTTCCAGTCAGGTTAGTAAATCCATCTTTCTTATGCCTAAGAATTCAAAAGAAAACTTTACTGTTACAGACTGCCTCTTGCCTGCAAAGAGTGAAAGTGATTTAATAGCAGCTTCTCATTAAGATGATGCAGGAAACAACATCACTAGGACACTAAGGAATCCAAAGTAACCGCATGACCTTCTCTGCCTTTCTCTTTCCAAGAAACACCAACGTTCAACAACACCAGAAATCAGTAAAACTTGCACAAAATGTAGAAGAACTTGAAAGACACCTTAGTTTTTAAGATTTCTGTTCATGCACTGAATTCTTTATACATCTGGATAAATAAATAGTATTTTGTTTGAAAAAAAAAAAAGGTCAGCTCCCAGAAGGAAGGACATTGCACATATTAAATGGCGTTAAGCCATTCAGTTTTTCACTGTTGAAAAGGGAATAGTAGACCAAATAGCCTAAAAAATGGCGTAATGTGTAGGTGTCACTCAAGCAGCTTCAGAAACAACAAAACCTGTAACTTCAGTGATATAGAACATTGAAACTCAAAAAAATTAATTTTATAATTTTCAGTTCATATGGAAAAATATTAAAAGAAAAAAGCTAATTATACTCTAAAAATATTTCATGAAAGTAAACAGCAAGAGTGCAAAAGACTATTTAGTGTTCCTACAACGTAATATGAAATAAGTAAAAGACTAAATTAAGCAAAAATTCAGATGTAGCCTGAACATCTGTAGTCAGACAAAATTTCCCAACCACGAAATCTATTTGATTTTATCTCCCACGAGAAGTAAAAGAAACTTGAGCAAACTGAAATTCTAAAACTTGGCTGGACAAAATAACAGAAAAATGTACTGTGAGGAATAATTCTGCAACAGTTTTTGACAGATGGATGAATAGTTCTTTTCTATGTCTAACCTCTGTGAATATATTAGTTTAACTTCGAAAATTCACTACCTTGAAGCCACAGATACTATTTCAACAGGGAATCAAATAGAGACTGCATTATAACCATAGTGTTTACATTTATACATTAGAAAAATATGAATATCTTTTTCTAGCCTGTTCAGAAATAAAGGACATTTGAAGAAAAAGGAGCCCAGAGGCCATCATGTTTAAATTTTCCCATATATATTCCACAGAGTAAAAGAAAAAATCATTGATTACAAATTGTGATATTTAAAAGTAATCACATAAAAACAGTATAGCACTGCTTCTTGGATCTGCCTCGTGCATGCATCTCCTCCTTTTTCAAAAAAAAAAAAAGTGTTTACCACTAAGTAAAAAGATAACGGTAGAATGCCACTGGAATTTACTCTTCCTCAATATATCTTTAACAGAATTGTTACATGGGTTGTGACTGCAAAAGATTTCATCACTGATGATAGTGTGTGAACTGAAAGGTATACATGTTCTTTAGCATCACATATATCACCTGAGGCATCCAAGCCTCTAAGCTAAACAAATATGATTCAGAAACAATATATATATATAGATAGATATAATAAAATTTGAATTCCAAGGGCTATGAATCATTCTGTAGGACATATTATTCTTAAAATAATGGAAAACTTTTAGTTTAAATTGAAAGCAGTGATCATGGGGATCAGGACAGTGGAACACTTTCTGGAAGTAGAGGGCTAACAAAATGATCATGTTTAAACCCATCTTTCTGAGAGCTAAAGACATGTATTTGTCAGGAATTTATTTTTTCAGAAACAGCAGAATAAATTAGTTGCTCAGACAATACTATACTGAATATCATCACTAGGGATACTTTAATAGACAAAACAGAGGAGACTAAAGAAAGTGACTGAAGGAACTGGAACAAATTTAATGACATTTAAATTCTACTTTGAAGTGAGAAGGGGATATGTGAAAAACACTCTTCTGGGAGTTCAGTATGTGACTAATACTATAAACGTAAAAAGTTTTTGACTAAACTTACTATTAGAGATAACAAGGAAGGAGAAGAGGCCAGGAAGAGGAAGTAAATCTGAGATACAATTTGGCTGATAATAGGGAATTTAGTGATCCTAGGAAAGGAAACTTTACATGCTGGAAGGGTGTTCCAGAAATTAATGTTAAATTTCTTTCTGTTGAAAAGTGCACTGGATAGTCTAAAAATTACTGTAACAAAAACAATAATGACAAAACAATGTTGAATTCCTTTGTTTCAGAAATGTGATAGCTCTGATGTTCTTCCCAGGGCTTTGTGAGCAAATTGGTTCTTCAACCAAACTGTGACTCATTTATACATTAAAAACTATTACATATTATTTCAACTTAAAACAGTCTTTTTCCGCTGGTTAAAATATTTGTACCATAATTTGACTATTGTAGATACAAAACTGATTTACAAGGACATCTTATGCTAAAGTTGTCTGGATAGCACTGCAACAATTTTCCAGTGGCTATGATTTTCAATAAAGAAAATGCATACTGGGTTTATTTTCAGTCAGCAGGTTTCTCATGTTCTTCTGCACTTCATTTAGCTTAAAGTCTATACAACCTGAACATTATCTGAAAACAAATTATTTTCTAAGAGAAAACAATTAAAATGCTACAGTGAAAAATGCCCTATGATTTTTGGGATAAGAAATGAGTTCTAGATATGTCCAGCAGCCCTACAATGCTAGAGCAGCTACTCCTCCTGTTCTAGCATCCTCATTGGATCAGATAATAGTCTATGGAAGCAGCAAAATAGGCAAAGTAAAATGGAGATTTAAGCCTCAGAGAAAAGAATTGCCATTCAGATCTGCTCTTGTTACAAGAATCCTCAATAGTGTGAAGTTGGTGGGAAGTGAGAGACTCAGCCTACTATCTTTAAGAGTTTGCAAAGTTGTGAAAAAATACGTTTGGAGAAGCAAGAAAGACTTGGAAAGGCTGAGAAGAGAGAGGACAGGAGAGTCTAGGATATTTCAAGGGAGTAAAGGTAGATGTTAGTGTTCATCTGTTCCTCAGAGCAGCATAGAAGATACATAGATACATCTAGAGGCTCATGTAAAAACCGGGAGAATATTCCTGTTGGCTTTTATTTGGAACATTGTCTGGCAACCATTCCATACAGCGGGAAGTCGGTGCAAAGAGCAAGCTGCTATCTCGAGTATTTCTGATATTCCCCAGCTAGTCTTGCACACCTGAAAGAGATTTAAGGAATGCTGACTTGCCTGTAAGGTACTGGTTAGACATCATTTAGCATATTTAGGATGTCCCTGAAGATAGCAACAATAATATACCTGGAGAGATTACAAGCTGAAGTTAAAAGAATATTACAATTATTTTAACTGTAAGAAGACTTTATTATGAAATTAATGGGTTCATCATGACAGAATATTCACTCTGGTTCTTTGCTGGTACTAGATTCAAAAGCATAATTAGAAAGCATAAGCACTCAGAATAAGTTAAGGCTGTGGAAGAGCTAGGAAAAGGGAGGCCAAGTGTTTTGAACTCAAAGAAAAGAAGCAAGAAGTTGTCCTTTCTGTTCTAAGCTCTGACAATGATTTATTCCCTTACCACGGACATTGCACAAGTAGTCAAACCACTGACATTACACATGTGGTCAAACCCTCATTTTTAATTTGTGAAAAAGTATCATAAAGCTGCTGTAAAACTGGCAGCTGAACATTCTCCCAGTACAGAGGGCTCAATAGATTTGCAAACAACAACTAGGACACACTGCAGTCTGGTAATCTTATACTGATTCAGTGTCTTTTCTGCGTTAGCTGTAACCTTGTATTTTAAACATGAGATTTGTATAATTCCTTATTTAGCTCATTTCATCCACTGTGTTTACTGGGCATAGCTCTACATTCAGCCCTTAATCTTTCTGAGCCTCAGGAACATACTGTTTTTTTTCCTGTAATTACCTGGATTCCATGGATTCTATGAGAATTACAGTAGATAATATTAGCAATGTGTTTTAGTAGTGAATTACTACCAAATTTAATACTAAACAATATTACTGAACAGCAATACACCTCTCAAGTGAGGTGATGGGAAGCAAAGACTAAGAACCAGGACCATTTTTGTAAGGAGGATCGAGTAGTTCTTGGAAAAGCTGGATGCAAGTTTTGAGATCAATTTTTTTCCTGGTATGTTGAATTGAATCAGATCATGAAGGAGCCAGATAATAGCTTTTCCCCATTCCTTATATTTCTTCTTAAATTTTCAAACTGGAGCATATTTAGAAATAAAATCCAGGCAGGTGGGCAGGACAGTATGATAGAAATGCCAGGCACAGCAGCAAGGGGACAGGGCAGCAAAAGGGCAAGTATCAGTGAGTAAGCAGACTCAAAGAGCAGCAAGGGGATAGTATAACCAAGAAGCAGGTGAAAAGGCAGGAGGGAAATGCCAGACATTCAGCAAGTCGATAAAGCAGTACCAAACAGCAGGTGTGCCAAGCAGCAGAAGAAGAGTTCCACCAAGTCAGCAGATGCACTTAGCGGGCAGGTGATGTCAG
Organism: Rhea pennata; assembly: GCF_028389875.1. NCBI lineage: Eukaryota > Metazoa > Chordata > Aves > Rheiformes > Rheidae > Rhea > Rhea pennata. Next base: position 11,447,810 of record NC_084667.1, on the reverse strand, counting down.
GCACTTAAAGTGGGAGACAGGGCAGTGGAAGGCCAGTGCCCACGTGTAATCTGATTCGAAGGGCAAAGAGGAGGCAATACGTGCCATTCAGCACACGGATGGGGCAGTAGGTAGTCAATATCAAGCAATTAGCTGGTCAAGAGGTAATGCCAGACAACCAGGCAAAGAGCCGAGACCTCAGGAGGGCAACGCCAAACAGGCAGCACGCAGAGAGAGTAGAGAGTAATGAAAGCCAGGCAGTCCTCAGACAGGTCAGGTAGCAGAAGACCAATGCACATGAATAATCAGATGCAACTGCCAGCAAGGAGGACACATAAGCCTGTTAACAGATTGACAGGCCAGCAGGGTGACAGTGCTTTTTCAATAACTGAGGATACCATGAATGAAACAGTCCCAAGAATCTAGATGCTCACCCTCTGGTAATACCATTAAGATCAATAGAGTGAACCATGAAAATCCACAAGAGAATAGCACACAAATGGAAACAGCAGATGATTCTGACCCTAGCACTTGGGGAGGCCATGGGACCTTCCTATAAAACAAAAATATGAGAATCCACAAGAAAATCAAACAAATGGGAAAAATGTGTTTGGAAACTGTTTCTGATGATGATTAAAAAAAGCAAAAAAATACTAGCAAAGAATTAGTTTGGAAATGATTGGGTGGGATTGAAGATGTTGCTTACCCCTCTCTGGAGCCCACATAATGGGAATGTTGGGAATTTCTGCAGCAGAAAAACAGAAGAGAAAAGGGATTTCTGACTCCCAGTTCAAAGAACGCATGTCAATTTAGGACTGGGTAACCTCTTTGGGCAAAAAATAAGAATTCAACTGAATCTTTGCCCGTCCCCAGATACATGCCTTTATTGATGTTTGTGAAAAATTTTAAGAAGCCCACATCACTTTTATCTCATGACACCCACCCTTATTCCCAAAAACCACACTTACCTCTAGTGCAAGGTGTATAAGAGGGGAAAAGGGATGATCTTGTGAGCTCATTCCCATATCCACTGCAAAATAGCTTGTGAAGGTGAACAGCAGGACCCGTAAGCCAATATAGGCCATTTGTGAGATAAACTGAAGAAGTTAATTAACTGTTACTCATCACTATTGTAGGCTGGTGTTTCAAGCTGGCCTAGATAAACCCACGCTCTAAAAGAATTAGTCTTGTGGGGTAACCCTCTTCTACAGCAAGAGTTGCAAAAATATGAAACTTATCAGCACTATTATTTTACTCTGAATCTACTGTTCTCTTTAACTTAAGTACTCTTGTGATTTAACATGGTTGTTCTTCTAAGTATATTAAACCATGTTTCAGAAATCTTAGGTGCTGCTCTTTTTCAGAATCACATAATCAGCTCTAGAACATAAGAACGGAGAAAATTCCAATAATAAGAAGATTCAGTAATTTCACTCAGTTGTCATTTCAGTCGTGAGTATTTTTATTCAGTATGTTCCTACTCGCTAAAAGTCAACCTACTAGGAATCAAGTTTCACTATTTCTATTCTCTTAGAAGTCCACATTCAGTGTGTACTTATCTGCCTGCACATTGGTTTCTTATAGTAACACTTCAAAACTACATCTCACGTTGATAATGTAATAATATGCAACAAGAGCCCAAATCTTCCCTCTGCTGCAAACTGTAGAGAACCTGAGATGCAGAAAGGAATCACCAGTTCTGCTGTGCACTGCTGAATTACCATTTGGGATGGTCACAGGAACAGTATCCATACAAATTTGCTGTGTATCCAGATGCAATAAAGCTTTGAAGGAACTGTATGGCAGTAATAAGCTAAGCTGATGGATCATTATTTATGCAGATTTTCTGGGTATAGCCATTCTCCTTCTTGCTAGCTGAGCATGGCACAGGAATAATAGAAGCTAATATAATTTCAAATTTAGAAATTATGATCACAGAAGAGTAATTTCTTCCATATCAAATGCTGCTACTTGGGCTTAGAACAGAATGAGAGGAAATTTAGGCAGAAGAGGCCAAGAGATTTGTATTGTATGATTAACAAAGCCATAAACTAGCCAGTAATAGCATAAACCGAATGACCGAACTACAGTACATATTAATACCGTAAAGTAATAGGTACTTTGAACATGTAGTGGCAGTTATCAAATCATGCAATTTCGTTGCCAGCAGCCACAAAACAGTCAGAGTTAGCTGTACCACAAGAACAAAATTGCCAGCACCTTCTCTCCAAAAGGAGATCTTTTGATGCTCAATGAAAATCAGCTAAGACAAACTGATGTTAGCGATCCATGAAACAAATTTCATTTATCAAGAATTGTCTAAATTCAGGTTAAAAAGTAATTATTTTCTTGTCCAGAAACAAGACTTTCACATCTGAGTGTGACAACACAGTTGTGGTTTTTTCTCTCACAGTGCATATAATGAATTACCTTTTTGCTAAAGAAGCTTCATTGTTCCATGTAGTTGCAATTAAGCAGAAGCAGGCAATGAACAGTTATAATCCAAAGAATAAAAGCAGAAGCCAGCTGCTTTCCAAGACACATCTATTTTCTCTCCACTCAGTGGCTGCAAGCGCTCTTACACAGCAGGCAAATGAGAGGCACAGGAGCAAATGAGAAGTTCTCTACTTTTCAATAAGTATTAGATTTAATAATAAACTATTCTAAAAAGGAGACATTTTGCTATTCTTAACGCTTTGTCAAAATATTGTCTACCTTCTGTTTTTGATGTAGCTTAAATCCAAATTAGTATTTGTCATTTCTTTTTTTCTGTTGTCATTTCTTTAAGTTGCCTTTACATAGAAGCCTTCCTAATGTGTCTATGCTTTTCTTTAATTTTCTCTATATTAAGCTTCTATGAAAATCCTTGTGATAGAGCATGACCAGAAATAAATACAACGTTAAGGGCGAGGATTGCATAATTACAGACCTGACAACATTTTCAAGATTATTTTGCCTTTACTTGATGTTTCATTTTGTTCAGTTTCCTATTATCTGTTGTGACAAGATGCTCTAATGGGAACTATAATTAGAAATGCGTAAAAGGAAGAAATTCTAGAAGACCCAATTTGAAAATTCCAGTTATACAGGAGTCCTATGGCAGGAATATTTTTCTCCCTCTGTTACAATATATGCTAAGAATATCACCAAAATGTCTTTAAATTCTGGATATTAAAATTAAGGTTCATGGCACATCTTCCTTGACAAAAAAAGATAACAACTAAAAAGTAAGTAAACTATAGATAAGAATACATCTGAATACCCACAGTAATAGATATCATTACTCACAATCAAGACACTAAAAAAGAAAGAAAATGACATCTAGTATGTATCAAGCCAAAGTATGGACATTTTTGGAAGACTACTTTGCATATTAATTGTAGTAATCATTAAGTTTCATAATGAGAGAACATGCATTTTGATTTAATATATACATATCTGTAAAAGATAAATAAGAGTAGGTAAGATCCACAAAAGCGCCTGTTCCTACTACATCGAACAACAGGACCCAGCTCCATAATTTATTGTCAACTAATTTTCCTAAGATTATTGAAAAGATCTGAAAATGGACACTATATGGTTCTATGAGAAAGGTAAGTTTGCCCTCATGACAGAATACTAATCACTTCAGGATGCTGCCGAGCAGATGTACAGTTTTTCAGTGCTAAATCTCTACTTCAGATCTCACACAGACCTGTAAGGAGTGAAAGACAGTATTATTTAGTGGCTGTTTGATGACTGATGGACAACAAATTGGAAACTCTTCAGCCATGCCTTGAATGTTGAAGGTGAAAAATTGAAACAACAACTTGGGCAACGAGAAGTTTTCTGATTTCACAGTATTCTGAAAATAAAAGGACTAATGTCCCATATGAGATGAAGACTTCACTCCTTCTTGCTATGTAGCCATCTTAAAGTGACAAATGGTTTGCAGAAGCAAAATGAGTTCGTTGTGACCCAGTGACAGTGCTAAGATATGGCATTAAGAAGAGGTGTGTCTTGAAAAAGAGTAGAAATAGTCCCATATCCAGAAGGAACACTACTAGAAATCCTGCCGGTCTGGAAAGGCGTTATTTGAATCAGAAAGGATGAAAAGAACTGCATATTGTTTCCAGTTTAAATTATGGCCTATTAAATGGAAGTTATTATTTGAAATGCCTCAGTAGGTTTGGGTTCATTCTAGGAGAAAAACCTGTGCTGGTGTCAGAGTATGGTTATAACATGACGTACCTATGGGGTGTGCTTGCACAAGCATCTTATTTCATTAACAAAGTTGAAGGGGAAGCAAACATGCAGACATTACATTTATAAACCAGGAGGTTTTGTAAGCACTACTTGAGATAGAAAGACACAGACATTACAACCAGCAGTAAAATAAAATATTTGAAGATAAAATAAAATACTAAAATATTTGAAGAAATACGCACACTAAATTCTAAGGAGAAACTCAGGAAACAGTAATATTGAAAGATCTCTCAGGGAACCGGGAAGAGTCAGGTTGTAGAAAATATGCAATTGATAATGATTAGGAAAATGCTGGTACAATTTGAGTTGAATATACAAAAAATTTATATCATAGTGGAATAGAGACTTTCTTCCCTCTAGACATGGCTTTTGTGAGGCTACTTTTAGAATATTTTGTTAATTTTGAGCATTTTCTTTTTCATAGAAATGCTAACAAATTGGAGGAAGGTCAGAGAATAACTTTTTTTTTCATGGATTAGAGAGCTTATTTTTTAATTAAAAATAAACAGGTACACATACATTGTAAAATTAAATTAAAACACGTATGCATCCTAATAAATTTTGAAGAAGTCTACAAATATTGAAGAACATAATCAATAAGAACCAAAAAGAGCATTCTTCATTTTTTTCAGATCAATGGAAAAGAAGAAAGACTGTAAGAGAGCATCTGTCTGGTTTTGCACGATGGAAGAGCTCTTCCACACTTCTTATAAAGTCTTGTCTTAAAATTTCAGGTCTGCCTATCATCTGCAGTTTGACTGAACTGACGGTGAATACACACAGCTACACTTACAATGCAAGAATTTATAGTGTGAGTTCAGGCACAGTAAGTTGATCCCTACTGTTATTTTTCTAAGTACATAAGATTAGTTTTGTATGGAGGCTAGCAAGACTTCTGAGTTATAGTAGAGATGAAGGATAAGAAAGAGTCAGAAGATGCTGAGAAGAGGTAGACCAACGAATTTTTTGGATGTACAATTTTTGAAAAGAATGAATGTAAAAACAAATAAGACAGCAGATAGAAGACTCTGCAGAGTGCCTGTCCACACAAGAGTTTTTCCTTTTTTCCTTGCATTGACTGACAGTAATAGAGAAAAAATATTTATATATCAGAAGGACACCTCATCATCTACTCAAAAGTTACATTATTTAAGTATTTTGAAAAAATTTAATGCATAATATCATCAACTTTCTGTAAAATTACAATTGCCTACCAAACAACTATTGTATGGGAAAATGGAAATGTGGGAAAGGGGAAAATGTTTGCACCTGGAAACACAAAACAAAAGTTCCACAAATAACTTAAGTTGGGTCCTGATCTCTGTTTTAGCAATAAACACTTTATATTTCAACAACCTGACTGTATCAGGATTTCCAGTATGGATCTAAACACTATCTCCCCAAAATTATATACAAAATAAGGATGTTGAAAAAATGTCATTATATTTACAACGTTAGGCCTACATTTGGCTTTAGTCCAAATAAGAACTACTATGAACTACTATAATAAAGACGAACAATTGCAACATTCACTAGAAACATCTACAGTACGGTTTCCTCTAAATTCAACCATCAATTGGCTCAATTCTTTTTGACCTATCCACATGTATTCCATCACTTCTAGTTACATAGACAAGGGCGAATGATATTCACACTGCTTAATTCAATTGAAAATGTTAAAACCTCCCCTTCAAAATGTGAATCAAAATATCTAGTTTTAAAGCTTCTCCCTGTCCACTGACTAGGCCTGGACTCTAAATTTAGGGAGCTGAGTTACTGAAGCAAAATTAGATGTGATTGTGTGAACACTCCTCAAGTCGCTTATTCCATTATAAGGAAAAAAAGTTAGTATATACCATTGAGATAACTGAAATAATACGATATGATTCAGATATGGTGTTCAAAACGCAAAGAGAGTGGGAAAACAGCGTTAACCTTCTTTTTTGAAACTTAACTATAAATTTCTTAAATTTCATGTAGTTATTTTTAATTGTTATATTATGCTAAGCACTTAATTTCAATTTAATCAATAATTACAAAACTGAATGAACCTTAAACAATTCTTTGAGCCATAAATAATCTTAGGAACCAACTTCAGTTTGTACAGTTCAATAGCAATTATGTATCAGTGCTCAGGATAGCTCCAGGAAGTAAGTGGAAAAATGTATTTTCTAATTGAAAGTAGAGGAAGATAAAGGAGAAGCAGGATTGAATCATTCAAGTTGAAATCTGACTTGAGGGACTGGTATCCCTGCTCTCAGGAAAAATGCTCAAGCGTTTTCCAGTACCACATTCAATCATTACTGGGTTTAAAAACTTATCTTAAAGATGACATCTGAATAGCACAATGTTATGATCACATCATTTCCATACCAGTTCAGTGATGACAAGAGAGCATGATGGAAGAACACCATCCACACAAGATACTAAAACCACTTCCTACAACAATCCAAGTTTTCCTGAAGGCTTTCTATTGTAGTATTTCATGTTGACACAACGAACTTTTCTATTCTGCATTTTCTTTCTCATTTACCTAGAAGAAACACAATATGGGGCCAAAGCTTATGTTTCTTCAAATATTTTACTTGTAACACATGCTGGCAGACTGATTTCTTCCCTTTAGAAATTTTTTTAAATTAAGGCTTTAAAAAACTTTATTATGAAATTAATGAATAAACCTTAACAGTTAAAGAAGACTAATACTTTGTAATAAAAACTGAGATTTAACCTCTTCATCATGATTTAACTTTAGTCATTGAGCACAGAATAGATTTTCTGAAACACTAATACATAAATTTATAAATTCTTTTAAAGCATGGGAAAAACTGGACAGGTGAAACATTTAATTCTATTATAACTAAAAAAAGTCTTGCGTATTGACTATGTTTAATAAATGTGTTTTATCTTCAGTACAAATTATTAATGATTTCTATACCTAAGTATTATTATTAAATAGTTTAAAACCATTTTAACAGCCCATATAAATTTTCAAATGGGTCACAGGAACATCAAAATAACCAGACATATCATAACCCATCTTGTATTCAATTTGAGTAACAGTGATGAACCAATATAGGGAAAGTATTAGGTATTCTTGGCCCAAATGCCAGTGCTGCTTGAGAATCTGTAGCTAATTTTGGGCACTGGCTGAAATGCATTCTCTGGCACTACTGTCTAGGCTCTACTCTGCATAACGGTACTCAGGGAAAATGAAGGACGAGTTCAGTCTTCCCTTCACACAGTGCTGGAATAGCCCTCTAAGCCATTAAGGTAGTTTGCAAGTAAGAGACCAATTAAAACAACACATTTGTTACTTTGTGCTGCTTTAGCAAAGAGAATCACCTGTAAGTCCAGTTTCACTAGCTTGTGCATTATGGTTATTTTATACTGCCCTGCTCTCTGATGATGTAACCCTGAAGTTTCAGTTCTTTAACAGTGCTAGCAGGCAATCTAAAATCACCAGAAATAATGTACAGGAGAGTTTCCTTTGCATTTTTATTTAGTTAGTAAAATGCTGTAAGACAAACTAAGAAATACTTTTTAAATTCCTAATGAAAATGTGTTAAACTGCAGTTATGGCTAACATAACACATTGGAAGGTAAAAAAAAAAAAAAAAAAAAAAAAAAAGACGCATGTTATAATGACCTGAAACGAACACTTAAATCTAAGCATTTTAAAATTTGTAAGAACACTTAGAGGAAATCTAGTTATGTTACATTATGGAAAAACACACTTAAGGCACTCTATCTTAATTCTGCCCTCTAGTGAACATAAGCAGACAACAGTATGTTATTTTAAAAGTTTAAATTAATCTAATTTTGGACTATAAATACCAAAACATGTCAATAATAAATATAGTAATTTCATATTGTAACTCACGGCCATGAGGTTGTTCAGATAAGTATGCTTTCTTTTTTCTTACCTTACTGCTCCTTGTAAGTGAAATGTAACTAAATTTCCCGTTCAACCTTTATTGATGCAGGTTACTTCCACCTCTGTGCCTAGTTAGGTTTTTTGACAATGTGGTATCAAACGAAGTAATAACAGCTTTGCAGAGAATATTTTCCTCCCACTGCTTCCCACTCTCTAACCTATAATGCAGCAGTTCTCAATGCAGTACCCTGCAAGCGAGAATTAAGGGATCTCTTTTGCTCCCTTTTCCTTGTGCCGGACACAACAAAAGCCACATGCGTGTTTTGTTTAGCATTGCTGTGTTACAGTGCTAAGGTAAACTGCCCCAGAATATTGTTAGAATTTTATTCTGTGAGGGGACTGGAAATCCATTATACAATGTCAAGTTTTAGTCTGAGACGGCTTTTGAGTCAGCAAGCTCACAGTAATTCTCTTATATTGTGTTCCCTACTGCTTTTACTACTGCTGTGTATCACCTGACTTGTCCAAAAATATTGCCAAGTGAAGTCACAGAGGAAATTTAACCCCTCCCCAGCCCCTCCAATACAAAGTACCCAACCCAACACTGCCCCTTCCCACACATTTCTACACAAAAGGCCGCTTTTTCTTATTGCAGGACTATCTCACCTCTGGAGTGACATCTCGTGGTGCAAACCCTGTTCCTCCAGTTGTTAAAATCAAATTAAGTTCCTTTTCATCACACCAATCTATCAGCGTCTCCTGAAAGAGAACAGGAATGCTGTCAGGTATGACAAGTAACACTTGGGATACAGTGATCTCAGAAAACACCTAAAGGCTTAAAATATCTTAAAAATGACTGAAGAGACACACAATAAACCAAAGAAATTGTAAAATCCCTCATGCTATTTTCTAAAAAAACTAAACCACTAAAACAACATATGACATAATTCTATATCAGGCATAATTTTGGAAACAGAACAGAAATTCTGTTCTCTGTCTCTTGATCTGAAATAGAAAAACAAGAATTCTCAGTTATTACTTATATAACTCTTGTTTTGATTCTGAAATATACATATAATGCGTCACCACATACTAACAGAGTACGTGCACTCAGTTTGGTTTACATGGTTGATTCCTATTGCAGTAACTTTGGGTTTTGTGCTTCACTTTTTAACAGTCAGAAAAAAGCAAGAGCAACACCTCTATAAGCTTCTCTATTAAAAGATACAAGAAAACATCTGATACCACTACACAACAGTTGTCCCTTATCTTATAATCATATTTTCTACATTCCCTACTGCATCACATACTACTGTGTATACTGGTTCCAAGGCTGGACTAAGAAAGCTTAACAGATCTGCAGCAGTGAAAAGCATTTCAAATCTTGAAATTATGTATTTTAATAATACAGATATGCAGCATTTTTCTTCCAACAGCTGACATCTCAAAGCTGTTACACCATTTAGAAAAATACCTATCTTGACTTCCAAAAGCAGTAAACTTAAGAGAATTCTTGAGAGAAGTTTCAGTGAAGAAATAGTGTTTGGCAAAGTGAGACTTTGATGTTGCATATATTAAAAAAAATTACCACCAAAAAAAGTGTCAGTATAAAACAGGAAGTAGAGATTTTGTGTTTATTTGTTTGTTCGTTAATTAAGTATTTCTATATGATATTTTTCTTTATTTAGAATAAATCCTGCCAAACTCTAACTGTTTTTATAGAGAAAATAAATTTTTCATATGTTCTGGTTTTGCTACAGTTTGGTAATACTCCAGGTAAGGCATCAATAGACAAAAGAAGAAATGTCATTTGATAACATGCAGAAAGCTAAAGAACAACAATACCTAAACTTTTCCATATTAACTAAGCAAAAAGTTGTGGAGTCTCCTTCTGTGGAGATCTTCAAGGCCCGCCTGGATGCAGCCCTGTCTACCATGCTGTAGGTGACCCTGCTGAGCGGGGAGGTTGGACTAGATGATCTCCAGAGGTCCCTTCCAGCCTTACTGATTCTGTGATTACTGCTATTACATCGGTGTACTTGGACAGGGATATAATTCTCTTTCAAGTTCTTATTATACTAAAGATATACCAGTTTCCACCAATAGGAGTTTTGATTATGAAGCAGTAAGTTTGTGTTTCATTGTATTTTGGAAATGTAAATCGCACCAGTTAAATCTTTTAAAACCATGGAATAATATCTGAGATTGATGTTCAGCTTATTTACTTTCTCTTTTCACAAAAGTGAAGCAAAAGCTTGCCTGAAAATACTAACTTAGATTCAGAACACTCCATCTATCTGTTTCTACAGCATCCTAAGTATTAATCATTTAAACTTTGACATTTTCATTCCATTCCTTAAATGTTGGAGTATTTTGTTACTACTTATGATTTTTTTCTTAATTTAACCTGTTGAGCCAGACTTCGTTTAGTATCCAGCGTCCAACTATTTGCAGTGAGAAAAATAAAGGATTATTTTTAGAAGAACTCTTAAAAATAACTTTGAAATATCATTCTCTGTTAAAAACTGTAACCTGCAAAACATTCTTACTTATATTTTAAGTATCTGAAAAACAGAAGCACCACTCCAACTAATTAAGGACAAAAAACTACTCATATTCTTTTCACTCCTGTTACCAGTCCAGCTATATTTGCCATTGGCTTAGCACAAAATCGGATTTGCTGTATTTTCAGATAAGAAGCCCTGCAGGCCAGGGGCTGGATGTTTGGCAGCATTCCTTTACTGATGCTATACAAATAAAGTAATGACAATACAACTCTTCCACTATAGAAAATTCCACTAAATAACTTTTGAGTGTCCACCTCTTTTTCTATTGTTTCACTGATGAGAAGCATTCACAAAAAAAGAGATTGGGTCAACAGGTTATGTAAATCACTCGCTCCATGCATGTCAATGGAATCATGTTGATTTATATTAACTACAGCACCTAGCTCTGGAAACAGTTCTAAAAAATTACTATCATATTAAAACAAGACAAAACAACATTATGGGCCCTGAGAAAAAATAACTGAATAAATATCTAATTCTTTTGTAACAATTATTAATGACAAGGCAGACAAGCAGAAATCAACTCATTAGTGTTGGTTCCACTAGATGGATTTTTACTTTTTTCATTCTAACCTGTTCAGATTTCCCAGCAGTCCTACAATAATCGTATTGTTTATATTTTTTTCTTCTGCACAGAAATTAAATGTCAACCCTGTTGTCCCCTTTGGCTTTGGATCAGATCTGGTGCCTTATTCTGTACCGTATTTGTTAGTATTTTCTCTTTCATTTAAATAATTAAGAAAATCTTTTATCTAATACACAATTTAATTCCTTCTCTTGTTCCTTCTTCTATGTATATGGTATACAGTACACAGGTATACAGTAAAATATTATTTTCTTTGATTTTTTTCAGTTGCACTAGTTTTATTTCTTTTTTTCACATAGTGGATTTTCAAGAATCTCCACTGACATTTCTTAGCCCAGATTTGACAAGTGACACATGTATGTTCAGTTCGCATGACGGACAAAAGCTTGACATTTTTGACAGTGTTCTCTATATAAAGCCTTGTGATTTAACCACACGACTTACTTGCACTAAGGCATTTAAATATATAACAAACAGTCAGCCGGTTTCACCCCCACCCCCAACCTGGAACTACTTGTTGGACTTCCAATGCATTGCCCAGATATAAAATTATTTCAGTTATAACACTGCTCATTAAAAACATTGTTTATGATCTGTCATGAGAAAATTCAAACAGATGAAAAATCTTGCCTCATTCTCTCTTTCACTGAGTTAATCTTTCATACATACATTCATTGATTTTAAGGCCAGTAAACACCATTAACTCATGGCAAGCACATGCACATTGTGTGGCCCAGTGCAAAGATCCTATGTTTACTGTTGATTCACACTTGCAAGTTCATATAAGCACCACCATGTTAAGACACACTAAAGTAAGCGCAAAGGCCGTACAGATGTATTCCTGAAGCACCACAACTAAGCTAATGAGACCTGCCACTTCACTAAGTCAGTGGCTATACCACTTTCAGACCTAGCTAGTTCGGTTGAGGTATCTTAAAAATCTCAGTGTCCAGCATGCACAACTGTTAGACTGAGTTCCAGTACGATGGGGAAGCCACAACTCTAAGACTCAGGTATATCTTTCAAAAAGCACCTTGTCTTGATCTGAAGGGTTTAAAACATAGAAAATATATTCCCATTTAATTTGGATTTGGTAGGATTTTCGAACAGCTATCCATGTATATCACTAAGCATTTGTTGCCTTTCCAGTAACTGTTTCTTACTACTTTTCTTGTAAGAAGTCTCCCCCCCCAACTGGTACGTAGGAAACCTTCCCGTAGCACAATGGCAATGACTAGTATACTTTTATAAAACTATTTATTTGCCATCCGCTAATCACTGCAAGTAAGCCAACAGGAGAAACAATTAGGGTTAATGTGCTTAGTAATTGTTTGTAATGTCCAGTGCCAACAAGGCTTACTGCCCAATTCAAGTCATAGGCTCTCTAATTTTCTGTCCTTGATTACCGTGTCTGACCTCTGCTTCAATCAACACAGGAATAGAGCAGCACTAAACGTGTAATTAATGTTTTCATTTTTAGGGTGACACAGGCATCCAACCATTGACATTATACTATGGAGTATGCTGTTTGCCAGGAATTTGAATCCGAGAAAGGTTGCAAGACTCATCCAGTCCTCTGCCTGCTACTGTACGCAGCTCTTCCAGACCGGCATTAATGAGACTATGAGGAACACCCTTAACTGGATTAACCAAAAAGCACATAAAAAATGGTCACCATGGATCAGACTAAAGGTCTACGCAGAAAGGCTAAGGCCGTGAAGCTTTCTTCTCCTCTGATCCTACAGATCTATGATAGTTCTTGTCTGTCTTTCAGTCTTATTTTTATTAGCACTTTGCTACGAATGAGTGATATGATCACATATGCTATGCCTCCAAAATGACTGAGGATAAATTTCTTCAAATCAGTATTATGGTGCTTATTCGTGGGATTAACACGTACATCTTTCTTCTTACCAATACATAATTTACTTCATAATATGGGGACTTGTATTTCTATGCATGTGCATATTTTCACACATCTTAACCTTTGGAATATGACATGTACAGCATTACCATTTTAAGAAAGAAAAGGGAAATGCTAACAAATGCAAGCAGACAGGTTTTCCTACAGAGTCCATGCAAAAGAAACCCCAATAATTTTAAAATAAATATTCTTAAAAATGAAAATTCTTCTTCTATATGCACAAAATGCTTTTAAATCTATAATGGTAACTTACTGTTCCTAGCCATTCAAATCAAAAAAAGTTACTGTACAAAAAAACATACTAAATACTAGCTTAATTTTCTGGGTGTCAGATCTCATAGTAAAAGAAATAAAATGATATCTAAGATCATTCACTGAGAAATTATGAGAGAATGAGACTATAGAAAAACATATCAAAGAGAAAATTTGCGTGCTGGCAGTTTTGGCAAGAAAGTTGGATGTAATTTTGTCCACTGGGTTTCAGGAATACATAAACATTGGCAGACTAAGATCTCGTAACAAACTCTACTTAGTCATGTGGCTTAAATAACTGCAAACCCCAGCTCACAAAAGTTTAATCCTGATATTATGGCATGTGAGAGCCAACGCAGCGCGAGTTAGAAATTCACGTTTCAGCACACAAACACAAAGTAGGAAAAAGAGAAAAGTTTGAAGTTACCTATGTACTTATTGTCCCTCATTACTATAATATTTAAGAGTATGAATCTTCTCTAACCAAGTTACCATGACTGGTCCATTAAACTGAAAGGGAAAATCAAATATTGAGGATCTTGCAAGAACACGACCAGTTGTAAAGCAAAAGCACTGTAGGAAAGATAAAGACCAAAGTTCAACATTCAGTTTGATAAAAAGTTAACCCTTAGAAGTGTTACTCTATTCTTGGAATTAAATTCATATTTTTTTTTTCCATTTCTTCTGAAAGTTCTATTTCTTATGCTCATAAACTCTCCCTTACCACTTGAAAACTTCATTGACTTGTAGAAGTAAGAAGATACCCTTATGAGTGAAGTAAAAATCTTGTAAATAACCAATTTCAAAATTATTTAAGAATATTGAAAAATGAAATAGCAAAATACCATTAGAATATATTCTACATTTTCTGACATCAACATTTCTTTCCTTCCCCCACCATTAGAGGGCAGAAAGTAACACAAATGTTCTCAAAGTGTAGTCACCATCGTCAAGAAGCCTAGATGAAATGCAGGTACATATCTGAATGTCTCTAAATAGATCTGTTATTTTTTTGAGATTTTTGTGAACATAGTTATTACCTTTTGAGGATGTTACAAATATACTTGCAGTTTTCAGTACTGCAGTCATTTTACACTTATTTTTCTAAATACTGTTCTAATACTAATGATAAATAGGAAGTAGTAAAAATGTAAGTATTCCACTGAAATGCAAAATTGTAAAGAGAAGAAAGCTATAAAAACAAACTCTATAAATAGCTTAGCATTTTAAAATAGAAATTTAATTGTAGGCATTTTCCATTTCTAATAAATTGCAACTATCAGGTATTTCAAGCTTCAACATATCTATGCAGCTTGTAACATGTAACGTTTATAAAAAAGTACTTCATAAATTATAAAAGTCAGTGTACATCTTCATGATAACTATCCCTAAAACAGAGAAAAAAAGTAGGCACAGAGATGCGCACTAAAGTGCTTGCTAGTCCAACTAGCAGGACTGGAAGCACTAGCGCTGAAATAACTTGCTTTCTAAGGGCTGAGATTAGCAAAATATTCTGAACTGTTAGGCTGGAGAAAGGTGAAGACAGCGAAGACCATTGTGTACTTCACACCAGGATAAGATATTTAGACCTTCACTTTTGTGATTCTTGTCCTCTCAGAAAGACAAAAAAGGAAGGAGTCTTAATTCTAGTTAATTAGCTTGAGACATTACTCTTATTATAAGACAAATTGTGATTTTATTGTATGAGTTATCAGACTGAATTAAAATCCACAATGGGATATATAGATCAGATGCAAAGCATGAGTCTGTATATGGAGCAAGGCTCAAGAATTCCTTCTGCACAAAAATCCTCTCCAATCTACTGTTAGTTACACCAGTATCCTCCTGAAGTAGGTGTGGGATTCTGTAAATCACAGATATTGCAAAGCTTCTGAGGTTCTGTCACTTCGGTAGAACAGTTTCCTCAAGTGTCTAGAGGAAGTTGGAGTTATCAGAAGAGTCAGAATTAGCATTTTCCAAACCTGTCTATTTCTTGAAACAACTTTCCTGTCCACTCTGATTTTGGCAGCAATGTCTGTGCATAAACACGTACGTGTGCATATGCTCACATATGCTCATCTTTACATATTAAAAATACACTAGTAAAAGCACCAAAGTTCACTGTGGCTTGTTTCTTCAAATGTAAAAGATCTTTTTTAAAAATATGTTTATGCACTAAAACAAATATTATAGCAGTAATAAAAACTCAGTCTCTCTTCAGAATTTATTTCAAACCAAGTAAAAATTAAATAAAAGAAAATCTTAACTCCTCCTGGCCACTGTTACTCTTCTCAGTGAGAATCTTGACATTTAATACATATTCCTATGATTATTCTTACAACACAGGCTAACATAGCAATTGTAATTAAAAAATGGGAGAAAACCAGAAAACCCACTAGATTAACCCAAAACTGCTCACTAATGATAGTTAATCTGAAATTTCCTCTCTTCAAGACTTTCTTTTCTAAGTAGCACTTCAAAAACTCATTATCACAAGATATAAATGCTTGGTTTTGGAGCCAAAAACCTGAGATTAACTGAGTAGAACAAGATGGCTTCTTCCATATTTTCTTCCCCTTTGCATACATTAGTGTTAATCTAAGATTGTTTAGAACACTGTTTACTTTGGATTGCCTTTTCAGAATATGAAAAAGCAGCTTGATGTTACACATAAGTAAGTAACTTTCTATAACTAGAGTTCTTTAAAATATCTAATGTACATCCACGTCTAGACTGCATGTATCCTGTGCACCACAGATCAGAACAGTTTATTCAATCATCTTTGCTGGTTGTAACTCAAATCTGATATCCTACATCCTATTCTTACCAAAGACATAGAAATGGCAAAGCCACAGAATACCAGCTGTCAACTTCTTTTGAGATGCCAAAACAACATTAAACTGATTCAACAGTAAAGAATCAGGAAAAGCATGTGGGTTGTATAAGCAAAGGTGATAAGTCTCAGAGAACTCCAAGTACGAACAGATAAGAATCATATTGCCATGACAGCCCTCAACTCAGATAACCTGTACTTCTTTGAAAACTGTACAAGAAAATAAGCACTCTGAAAATTTCAATGTGTATATTTGCATTCCATATTTGCACGTGGAGAAAATCCACATCTCTAATAAAGTCAGGTTCTACTCTGCATCTACTTACTATGTTTAATGGGCAGTGTGCACACTGGATTAAAAACGACTGCAAAGAAGCTTCTGTAACTAAAAAAACCCAGAAACCCAGCAATGGGAAAATTGTTTAAATTGAAATATTTGATTTTCTGTAACTATGATTTTTTTAAAAACAGCAGTACAATTGTTAAATTGCAATTCTTACAAAACCCAGTTCATTTTCTAGTTGTATTACATAATCTTATGTATTGTATATATTTAGTTGCAATGTGCAAAACACTGTTTCTTTTAACTTTTAAAATATTGTTACATTACACAATTTTGTTTTTTGGTGTGGCTTTCACAGAAATGGCAAATTGATTGGAGTGATAATCACTCAAATACCTAAAATATCTTTAAAAAAAAGTTTAGATGGGGGGACAAAGACAAGAGACATGAAACCATTACAGTGACAGGGAACTACTTTAGTCCAGTGTAGTTTCGGGATAAATTTCCCATGTGTTAACTGTTCATGCATATCATCGACAGTCAATGAATGAAATTGTTTTTTTAAAAAATCTACTGTTTTACATGTGAAAATACAATAAAGAAAATTTACCTACCAACAGCTGGTGTATTTTGAGATATTTAGTCCATATATACATTCTAAGAGTGGGTGAACTCGTATTTCTTATGCCTTGGAGTATCTTGGGAGGTGCGTTTCCAGCTCCTCCCCTTCTCCTGCTTGATGCATGAAATATAGGGCAGAGTGCATCCGCCACCACTTCAGTTCCTCTTAAATGCACAACCATACCTGAAAGAGATTCAGAAAGAGGGGAAAGGAAGGTAGGAGACTAATGTACATGCAGACTATATGTCTCAAAGAACACCAGTTACTGATTAGTAACCTTTCTTCTTTGAGTCTGCATGTACATTCCAGCAGTGACTCACTCTGAGCAGTTTCCTTTGCCTTTTACCACCCAGAAGAGAGTCTGGGGACTCCCACAAACAACAACTGCAGCATCACTCTACCGAAAGCTGAAACAGTCCTAGATACTACCACTCGAACATACTGCCAAGTGAAAGGAAAGACAGAACTCAAGGTGGTCTTGTGGAAGTGTCCAAATATCATGCAGTAGAGATACTAAGCTAGCCAGGGATATAGCAGAATGTACTTTGGCCACAGGTGGAAGTTCCTCTCGCTGAAGTCCACACACAGTCAGAAAGCCATCTGAACAACTGTGCTAATGAAGTTAGCTAAACTTCTGGAAATTCCAACAGTGAAACAAGCAAACAAACTGAAGCTCCCTAAAAGACTTGGATCTGTGAGAGAAATGGTAGGATACTTAGGACATCAAGTACGTGAAGTATAAAATTCAATGAAACAAGCATAAGACCTGGAGGATTAGTTGCCTAACTTTGACACAACTTTAGGAAGGAATCTTGAATGACTGAAGAAAAAATACTCTGTCCTTATAAAGGGAAATACATGCAATGGCAGCCATATGGACCTCAGTCTCCCCAGCAGTTCATTGAGATAATGGTCACCAGATGTGCCACCGTCACAAACACAGGCAGAATGAGTAAGAATTTCAGAACTCAAAAGTGAGAAGGATCCTACAAGGTAGTGGTTTCCCAAGACTTTTCAGTTATAAACAGTTCAGTACATCCTAATCAACTCTTTTAGGAAACTATGAATGGTGAAGTGTGAGAACACGAATGTACTCAACCAGAGACAGCAATCAGGCATGTTCACCAAATTACAAGAAGGATTCAAAAAAACCTGGATATCACAAATAATCTGAGAGAGTTGGGATCAAAGCATGAAGGGTAAAAAGCAGCAACAAACACATCACTCTGAAAATACTGCTTTCTTAACAGAATATGCCTGTCTAAGTAATACTTTCATATTACTAGCTACAATTAGTAACATTAGAGAAAAGCAAGAAGGGACTGCTCTAGGGTATGATTCCCTTTTGATGTGGAGGGTCCTGAAATCAGGATGAGACACGTACTCCTGTTCCTGGGATTACAGGTCCTGATCAGACAAAGAATGAGTTTCACAATTATTAAAGAGCTTGAAACCCAAACTACTGTGGCCATGCTGAAACTATCAAATGATTTATTTCTCAGAGCATTGGTAAACTTGGAACATGTAAAAGTATATGAACTAATCACAGAAACAGAAATATGCCTAAGAGGGCTGCAGACTGTAGCAAGCTTTCAAACAGAACTCGTAACTCCTCCTGTTAGGGTGGGTGAACTGATCTCATTCATGGAAGACTCACTCAAACGTAAGAGTTGATCTTCCATTATTGATCCCAAACTTGTGGTCCTAGCAAAGAGCCGAAAGAGCTTGGAAAATTAATTGCCAAGAAGTGGTTCCCATTGGCTATATTTCATCACCTCCTGACAAAGCAGGAAGTTCTCATTCCTGCTGCTTATATACCACACTGTGGCTGAGCTGCCTAGCATCATTCCATGAGAGAGATTCAAGATGAAAATAAGGAACCTTGCATGTGTTTCAGACATTGCAGAGATCCAAAACACAGATATCACAACCTTGATCAGAGCTTTGACAGACATCTGGGGAGCTCTTACATGAAAGCACTGAAATTGATAATCCCCAAACCACACAAAACAGAGATAACATTAGTGACTCAAATGACTAAAATATGAAACTAAATACCCTGGCTCTATTTCCTAAACTAGCAAAGGAACGACAAAGGGAGAAGCATCCTAAACTTGAACATATAAACGTAAAAATTCAGTTTCTGTAAATCTGAGATGAAGCAACAATTCCCTTTCATGCGAGCAGAAGGACATGGTCAATGCGGAATGCTCTGCGCCAGGTCTGCATAGGGATGCCTCCTGGGAAGGAGAGAAATGTCCTTCTGTTAGATAAAGATTTCATAAGAATACTGAAAACAGATGTGGTGTGAGAGAGTGACTGGGTATGCTGTGAAGCCAATAAAGGAGACAGTATATTTTAACCAGCAGAAGAGAGAGAAGCATGGGATAATGACCCAAACCACTCTGCTGCTGTGAAGCAGGCAACTGGATTCAGGCAGCGCTGTGTTTGTGTTACCAAAATGGTAATGAAATTGTCTGTCCTGTATGCTACTCTTTGAGCAAGAGTACGGGAAGAGCTAAAATACAGTCTCTACGAATACACAGAAGAAATCTCACATAATAGGGTTTGAGTACACCCACAGTCAGAATGTACACAGTGAAATCACTCAAAAAAGAACAAGTGTGTCTTTACTGAATATTTCTCTACACGTGTTCCAATCCTGATCATTTACAATCAATATGCTATAAAAGGAGAAGCAGCATATTGCAAGTTTAATCAACACAAGATTGCAATATGGCTTTATCAAGTCAGACATCTGAATAAGATGCCAGAACAATGAGTGGATTTTAGCAGAAGCACATACAGTACTGCAAAGAACAGACAACCTTTTGTCCTCTAAAAGAATATTCCTAAAGGAGTAAGCTGCTTGGATCCTAGTAGAATATAACCAATTTTTCCTTGGGAAAGTCTAGTTCAGCTAACTCTAAAATATATACAAAAATAGACTTGGATGGGACCTTAATTATTCTATCTCTCTGTCCAGCTGAAGATTATTTTGTCACACCTGAAGATACCTGTCTACAAAACATAAAGATCAGTAATATGTTTTACTTTTGGAGAAAACAGGCGCTGAAAGAACAGATGAATAAACAAATTGTTTTAAATGAAAATCTGAATTTCTGGAAGAAATTTAGAGATGTGTTCTAAAGTGTAGTTTCTTCCTTATGAAGGACTATAAACAGAGACTAAGCCAGTTATACCAGGGCTCTTAATTCACCATCTTCTCTGTTTAACTTGTTACAATAGACAAATAAGACTGATAGGAACCACATTAATAGTCCAGATTTAACTCTTCTACTTAAGAGGAAAGTCTGATAATTACTGCAGGATGAGAAGAAATCATACATTACTAAACTAGTGGAAGAAGAGCTAAAATAGCTGCTGGATGTATACTAAGCCTAAGCATCATTAGGTCCATGAGTTATGGGCTGTTTCCTATCCTGAATATTCTGTAATTTTAAATAGTCAAAGACCTTATAGACACATCACCATATGAAAACTGAGGTCTGAATGATGCATCTATCTATCAGTCTGAATGATTAACACAGGAAAAAGAAAGAAAAATCAGAACAGATGCTCACAAGCTCCCGAATTTGAGGTACAAATACAGTCCAAGCCATGCTGTCATGACTGTGGTGACTTAGGCACTGTTTGTTTTAAACACAAGAAATGAATGTTGATAGATAAGCATAACAGATCTGAAATGCATGGACTTAGAAAGACATCACCCTAATGATTCAGATGTTCTTCCCCTTTAGAGACGAGATATTTGCATTTCTTGATGTTCTCAGTCACAGATTAATCTTTGGTGAATAATACTGTCAACACAACTCCCCATCCAGATATCCAAAGGAATATCTGTTGATAAGATTTGGCTGTATACTTTGAAGATCCTGAAGATAAATAGTTGTTATTACTATGCTATGGCAAGCATAGTTCCGTGAACTGGCTTGTTACATAAGGAGTGGATCTAGTACCTTACTGCTTGCTCATGCAGTGTGTTACAATGGTGCTATTCACCCCCAAATCAGTGTTCACATCACATTAAGGTGTGGATACAGAACAGTCCTCCAATTTTGCCTGGCTACATCTTCCAGATACCTCTCTTTTTGCAACAGTGAAGCCGTTTACTATCATTGCTGAATATTTGTGGGAACACCCCTACCAGCTGAGAGATACCAAGATTACTATTAGGTTGTATTCTGTAATGCCTGGTTAGGTTGCAAAAATTAAAAATGTTTGCATCCAGCTAGTGCAGGTACAGCGCATGAGACCTAACAGCTGGAGGCATGACCTTCCTGTGATCTATGATGGTCTTGGAACTGTTCAGATCATTTCAGAGAAGTGTGCTTTTGCCATGGTGTAGTCTATCAGGCCACCAACCAAGTCTATTTATTTCCTGAATATGAATTAGATGGGAGTTATCTGTGTTCATCCTTCTGTTCTAGTATAAAATAAAAAGGTACCTGCAGAGATCACAATGTTATGTGTCATTTGATGGAGAAAGGATTCTTGTCCACATCACCTCACTATATGAGTGTATAAGGATATTTCTTTTTCACAGGAATAATTACTACCACAGCCAGACGGGGAAGAAATTACAGAGTAGCATTTTTAGATAGTAAATGACTCTCCATGTATAATAATCAATGCCAGATTTAGTTTCTAGAAAACAATAAAACATCAAGAAAAAATATCTTCTTTCAAAAATAAGCAATGTCCTTTATTTCTCCAAAGTAGGAAAGGGATGAACATCCTGCTCTGATACATTATTGTTATAAGGATATAGAAATGTGGAAGAGAAAGGTGCATGTGAGAGAGAAAAGAAGACTGGAGTATTCTGCAATTGGTTAGACTGCACTTCTCCATTGTCTGTAAATCAGAAGTAATCTTGGAAACAGCACAAGTGGTTCTCAAAAGGGACAAGGAAAAGATAGAAATTCATTAAGATTCAATAACAGTTCTTAATGTAAACAACAACTTGACTGCTGTTGAACGCAATGGCAAACAAACAACTGTGATCATTCTAGAAAAAAGTCTTTTTCTTTCTTTTTCTTATAGGGATAGAGCATAATAGACTATAACTAATAATAGGCTGTCTCTAAAGCATCCAAAGACTAAAATCTAGTGAGAGACCCTTTTGGCATATATAAGACAATCCATTCTTAAATTAAAAAGGCCATTCTCTTCAAAGCGAAGACATTTTCAGGATTCACTATATGCTCACTGGGCTCTCTCTTTTATAAGCCTAAAGGATCGTAGCTACACACGATACTGGGTAAATGCTGTTGCCATAGAATTTGATGAGCTATCTTCTGCTTCTGTTGCAGCTTGCAGAGGTATCTTAGCATTAGCTGGTCCCACAGCAATCAAAGATTTCAATTCATCATTATACTGAGGAGAAATCTGATGCAGAACAACTCACATTAGAATTCCTTTTTCTACTAAGAGCTGAAACTTTCTGGTCATTTCTCTGTGGAAGTGTTTTTAAAAGATGTTCATTTCTTCTTGATACATATTAAAAATCAAATTACTTGGAGTGGTAATAAAAACATTCAAAATTGTAGAGAGATTTCAAAATCATGTTCCAGCTGCTTCTGCAGCTAGTGTAAATGAAGCTGAAATCTGCCAGGACACTAAGGTTGTTCAAACATGCCCTTTTTGGTATGGTAAATCTCTCATGCAAAACAATACACAGAATGTCAAACCACTTTCTGACATTTTTGCAGAATTTTTTGTACTGCAATTTTCAAAGTTTCTAAGGTCCTAAATTCTTGGAAATGATTTATTACTATACAGAACCTTGCCACCTTGTTAAATGACAAGGACTTTTAAAATATATATTATCTTTTTATATTTATATATATATATACACACATACACACACACTCATAAATACATATATTTATATATTATACATGATACTGAACTGATTCAGATGGAGATAAGTTTGTAAAAAGTTGGCCGAATCTAGTAAAGATTCTGCAAATGAAGCAGCAGCACTTTTCTTCACAGAAGCAGTCTACCTCAATCTAGCTTCAAAATGTTAACAAAGCCATAAAGGCTAGCTAGGACATCAAAAAAGTTCAAAATAATACATGAAAAGAACTGGAAAAGATGAGTCCAAGCAGAATCACTTGTCATCTCTCATTTTTGTAAAAGTATATGCCAAACTTCACTTGCTAGAATTTAAGGATCCTAAAAAAAATACTAATAAGTACCATGAGAATGGGAGAAATACAGAATGTTTTCTCCTAAAGGAGAGTATCCTTACTTGCAGCTATCATACTGCATCTTTTCACTGCTGCTGTGGAAGTCTCGATACATTCAAAATATTTCAGTCCCATGATTTCAAATAACCTTGTTCCAACACAAAATAATATCGTTTTTGTGACTGACAGTTTTGAAACATAGATTACTAATGATGAACCAAAACTTGATCTTGAAGTGCCCTTTTTACTGTTTTCCCTTTTACTCTTGTGAACAGTTTTTCTAAGAGACCTGCTTTGGTACTCCTCTGAATAATGAAGTCAAGTATTTTGAGCAGCCACTGAAATATTTTGATTTATTTGATGTAACCAAGGTATTCCTGCCACAAGAGTTTGAATCTGTTAAATTGGTAGTGAGATTGAATAAAGTCTGGTAAAACCTGTTAACTTTTTGCAAGTGTATGTTTTTAAATGGTTTTATATGCAATAATGAAAATGATGTTAAGACTGCTTTAGATTTTACTTAAAGCATTACAAATTAATAGCTATGTGATTTCTTTATAATATGTTTAAGTTCTAAACCTCAAGTGACTTCTATTGTTTTGCTCTTAGCAGATATTTTCCACCATAATTAATGCTTCAGATAAATATTCAAAAATATTTCTTATACTTATTTTGAGATTGCTCTCACTTGGTTTCACTGAAGTTTATAGTACATCATCAGAACAATCTAAAATACTGTATTCTTTTAAATGCCCCAATTAACATACAGGTATTGCAATTATTGATCACATTTCAGAAATGGGTATCTCATGCCTCTCTCCTCCTGTCTTTCCTGAAATGGAATGGAAAGAGAATACACACACATATTTTGTCTTCCAAACGTTATGCCAAAAGATAAGCAAGGAGACCGAGTAGTTATAGAAATGTTTGGGGAGTGCAGTTGTAGATTCAGCAGGTTCTAGTGAAAACAGTGCATTCCTTGAATCAGACAGAAAGCAGAGCTTATACAGCTGAAATGTCTGCTGCTTCGCAGGAACAGAAGCCTCTTTGCTAAAGCATGAGTCATTTCTAGAGTTGTGAAGCCACAGAAAGCCCTCTGGACTAGGAAGTACTTGTTCTTTACTTTAAAGACACACTGGGTAACCTTTAAAAGTATCTTGAGTTATTTATATACTTAAAAGAAATGTTGCATAAGAAATGGTAAGTCTTTTTGACGGTGTGCTACCTGCATTACATACAATTGCTCTATCACATGGTCTGTTATATGAAAATGTTTATGTAAGTAATTTCAGCTTTTTTAATTACAAAACTTCCCTGTCTGGACATGTTATACTCACATTGCAGTCATATGTTTAATCCAGTTTAAAGTCAAGGCATCTCAATAATAATTAAAAATATCATATTATTCCTTTCAAAGACTTGTATCATCTCCCACACATTCTACTTTGAGGATTGTGATGCATGCAGTGTATGTTACCTCTGGACTACTACTTTTCCTTGTAGAGACAATTGCCATTTTAGTGCTGGAGAGTGATAAAGAGCCTACACAGCCAGAAGAGTCATACAGAGAGTATTTTCAGTAACACACAGTAGGTGTAATGAGTGTATGTAGGAAAGCATGCACTAAATTTTATCTATGAGCAAGCACTGGGCAATGTCCTCTGGAAAGTAAGGACCAGACAATGTTCCATTTATAATGTCTCCCTTTTTGTTTGAACAGTGATCATTTATGACTCCACAGAAGGAGAAGGCTTTGCTCCTTACTAAGGGAGTCTTTTCTCTCCTGTAGGAATTCTTTCCACAGATAGGGTAATATCTGTGATATTTAAAGATCAAAAAAAAAAAAAAAAAAAAAAAAAAAAAAAAAAAAAAGGAATTTTTGTTCTCTTAGGAGTTATAAATTCGTAGTTTATAACCATGTCTGTCAGAAATTATTGAGTATTATTCCAAAAGTTTTTACATTTGAATCTACAAATTTAAACATAGTATTTTACACTTTGTCCATTTAGAACTTTTGCTGTTTGATCTGTGATCATCAGCACTGATTATCTCTAAAAAATGAAGCAAATTTCCCAGCCACTGTAGCTATTCCTTCCTAAATGTCAGAGATCATTTAGAAATTCATTAAGTCTCCAGCTGCTGCTTCAGCTTTCACTTCTGTCCAGCTCTAAAAACAGGGATAGTTTTAGTAGAAAATTCTAAACATTTTTAGCCTCTTACCCTAATGCCAAAATATCTCCCAAGATGGCATCATAAGCACTTCAGCTACAGAATACGTATTTTAATGGAATGAACAGTATATCACTCTCTATCCTAAAATTAACATTACAAGTAAAAACAACTTTTCTCTAAGACTACTCCTTTACTATCTCATTCTTTGCATATTGTGAAACTTGAGTTTCATGTACCTTAGCCTTTGATCTTTAGAAAAAAAAGAATACTAATCATGATGAAACTGACAGGCTGGAAAGCAGATTACCACTTTTTTCATCTACTAAATTGAGGATTATAACTAGCAAGTTAAGTCTGGCCTTCCTCATTTTCAGTACATAGCAGATAATAGTATTTTCTCGGAAAAAAATATTGCAGGCCAGCATAATAAACTAGCTTCACCCCTTTGAGCTCCTCTTATTAGAATTATTTTTAAAGGCAGATATTGAATTTCTCATTGATCTACCTTCTATCAATAGTCTTTGTTCTTTGGGTAGATGTCAGTGCCTGACTAAGGTCTGATAAGGTAATGTTCAATTCTATTGCAAACTCTAATGCAGACGTTACCTTCAGCTCCCCATAGCTAAAATAAGATGGAGGAGAGAAGTCAGTCAGGTTTTCCTGGAGAGTTTTAGAGAATATTATCAGTAATGATCTGGAGAACCATTTTACATTAACCTTTTCTAGCATTGATATTTGTATTTTTTATTGGCATTGGTAAGCAATTATCCACCCTGTATATAAAATAAATTTGTCATCTGGATACTATTTGTCAAGGGGTTGATGGATTACATTTTTTCCTGATTTTGAAGCTACAAGTGAGGTGACTTAAGTGAAATATATTAAGAAAAGTCTGAGAGAAGCTTGTATCAAATTTGTTAATTTAGGTTTGACCCTTGATGGTGGAGCACATTCTAAATAAATTAAGATCATAAAAAGGGATAAAAGTTTAACACTGTTGACCATACTTTCACTCCACGGTTCAAGCATACTCAAAGTAAATAATTATGTGGGCAACTACATATAACTGTTCCTTTCATGTTGTTTTCCTATTATTTAGTTATCCTCAGAAAACAACATACTCCAACTATTCTGAGCTTTTTCACCAGTAGAAGTCTAGCAAACAGTGGCTTTAAAAATACTTTCAACAAAAGCTAATCTGATATTAGCTATTTATCCCATCACAGACATATTCCAACCACACACACATATATGCTAAAATATATATGCTGGCTTATATAAAGTATTTAAACATAAAAATATATGCTAACAGAGCCTGGCTACCCAAATTATGTATTAGATGTTCTACTTGGGGCAAAAGGAGAGAACAAAGCTATTATGATTAAAGCCTCATGCCCATATATCAATTATTGGCTAAACATTAAGAATATGTATCGAAGTGCCTTCCACAGTTATGTCTGTAGGAAAGACTTAATCATAAACAAATTCATAATTTCCCTTTATCTGTGCACATATAATGCTTGTTTCATTTGCTGGGTCCCTCAGCAGTCAACTGTCAATGAGGACATCATGAATGTGAAAACTTTTATGGCACTTAGCGCATAGTACTTTACAAATATCTGACTTTTCACTTTCCAAACACAACTATCCCTTTCTTTTTCTCCCCTAAAGAAATATTCACAATTCTGCGCAACATTTAGAGATACTCCAAGCTTTTATATGTAAACAAATTCTTTAGAGTTCTCCAATTTCAAACTTACACATCTTTTCTTCAAATATAGTGTGAAGACAAATGCTAGTCCTTATGTTTGTTGTCATTTACAAATAGAAGGTACTACGAAAAACTAAGGTGTTAACCTTAGCATCCCAAATGACTCTCAGCTTTATTTTTACATGCTGCCTCTTTCTATATAGCATTATTTTCAATAACTTTTAATTAAAATATAGAATACATTCCTTGCCCCATATACACACAGAATTGTTGGTTTCTATTTTTATCAAAGAATAAGAATTTCAAAACACATTGAAGTTAATCTCTTTTCTTCACAATGCATCTTTAGTACATTCTCATTTTGAAGAACAATAAATACTGGGTAATTCTCACTTATTTCAAATAATGTTTAATTACCAGGACCCCTTCATCCGCACGATTGCAAAAGAATCCTTTCAAATGACTATACTGAGTAGTATGAATTTTTACAACGGAGCAGCGTGCTTCCATTTAGTAGACAGGTTTATGTCACGGTATTACCGAAGTAACACAGTGAAACTGTTACAATACTCACAATCTTAAAAAACAAGGTTATTATGATAGAGAATAACTACAGTAACACAGGAGTTGATACATAATAGGAGAAACCATAAATGTCAGTCTACGCAGAAATGGTGAGAACAAATATATGTGTTACCTTTGCAGTGTTAACATTCCACCTAATCTTGTCAGAATGATGAGACATCTGAAACTAGAGGCAAACATTTCTGACAGAACAATCCTAAAGTTCCTTGGGTATGTTTCTAAAAGACAATATTTTAAAAAGTAAAACTCTGCAACCACTGCACCTTTACTGAACTCCGATGATTCAGTGGCATTCTCTCCCTTGTACGCTTCTCTAAGGACGATTAAGTCACATCATTTCTGAAATCCTACCAATAATTCAAAGGTACAGAACCACTGTCACAGGAAATAAAATCAAAATGCTAGGTATTTTATCACTGATGTGTCCAGAAAAAGAACATATCAAAAGCACAGACAAACACTGAAAAAGAGAATCATTAAATTTTAATCTTATATTAGCATTAAACTTGAAACAAATCATTCTTCTTGCCTAGATAGGCTACACTTCTTTAGGGAACTCAAAAATGTTCCAGAAGAACAAATATTCTGACTTTGGTCACAGTAAGTTACATCAAATGTACTCTACTATCAAAATGTTCTGGTTAGGAAATCACTTAATTTTGCTGCAAATTATATAATGCTACCGTTACTCAAAAATAATTGGCTTTCGTTACAACTATAGGTTCTCTGAGACATTTTGTCCATATGGACTCCGCTTTCCTTAAGCTTGTGACACCCGCATCAGAGACCGGACCCATTTGATTTGGGCACCCTGCACTCCCACCCATCACCTTGAGGCATCACATCCTAGTTCCCTCAAGTAAAAGCCATGAAGAGAAATAATTCCACAAACTATGGCTAACACAAACTAGACAACCCCAGGACAAAAAAAAAAAAAAAAAAAAAAAAAAAAAAAAAAAAAAAGTGATTTTCTGTGTTAATTAACATTATAAGGCTTTTTAACTCAGAAAATGTGGGAGTATCTCTTGGGAAACCTTTTTTCTCTTGGGTACTTCTGTTACAGGAACCGACTTCTTGAGAGGACCAATTTGTTTCAGCCTGTTAAGAGATCTGCCTCAGCTTCCTTACTTAAAACTTTTGCTATATTGTATTTTTTTAATGTGGGAAAGGCCTCCTCTTGAAAATTCTTCTGGAACCCCTTTAATAACCTATTTTGTGGACTATTCTGAGTAAGACAGATACTAATGTGTTTATCTAACATTTCTGTGGTTACTGCACTGCAATTTTATATTTTTCTGAGCTAGTCTGCCACCATGGCTGTGCACTCTGTAAGTACATAGCTCAGATGAATATTGCTCTGTAATTATGGTATTATACTGTGAATCTCACACTATTTGTAACTTTAATGGATTATGGTAAAAGGAGAACATATGTCCTGGAGGCTGATGATGTCTCTACATTAGCCCATTAGTTCAAAGCCACAGTGCACTTTTGATGGTCTCCATTTACCAGACTTTGATTCATATTGCAAAGTGATCTTAAACCATATGGAATACTTTCAGATAAAAATTATTTGTAAAATGGACTCCACTAGCACATGTAATACACTCCAGCAGTTAAGGGACAGTTCAGAAGACCCTACTAGAAGTAGTTTGAAATAAAACATAACAAAGGACATTTAATGCAGACGGGTCCCTAGCATCAACTGTTTTACTCTACACATGCATTGGTTAACACTATTTGATAACATAGACATTGCCTGCGATAAACATTCAGTTCTTGGCACAAGGGTATGGCATGAATGAGGCTAAGGAGAGCATTTTTAATTTTACCACCACACCTTTTGCTTGTAATCTTATTTAGCTTGTAGAGATCCATTTGTGAAAGCCTTTAGGAGACCAGCTAGGCCAACATGCCAACTCTGTTGTACGGTCACAGAGGAGATGAGCAACCTGCCCAACACACTCAATAAAACTTCAGAATCCACCAAAAGCTTTCCATTTTATATCTGTTCTCAGACACAGCTTATCAACATGAAATCTAATCTAGATAAATCTCACGCAGCTAATAAGAAAAGCATCTGGTCAAACAAAATGCCTCTAGCCGCATGGTTCATCCCATCTGTTTGTACTGTAAAGACTATTTTACACCATTCCCTTTTGAAATTTCCTCAAAAGAACTTTTCTGTTGGCCTTCTGTTAAAAAGATGTAATGTTTCCTATTCTCTTTTAGACAGTGGATTTTATGCATGACTGGGTAACTAATAGGATTAGAGTACCACAAAAAATGTAATCAGAGGAGTTTAATTAGGTGTAATCATGTATTGAAGTACTAAGCATCACCGTATTAATACAAATTTTACATGCTTGCATATCACAGGGAGGCAGTGTCATTTCTGGTATCCTCCTTCTGTGTTTTTCCAATCAAGCCATTAAAAAAAAAGTTTAGAGAAGCACCCAGATATAACACATAATATGAAAGCAAAATAAACTACACTATCTTAGCAGAATTATCTGTCTTCTACCAGCTATAAATCTTTTTCAGAAAAATACAATCTAGTGAACCACTTTGTGATGAACAGATGACTGCTGGGTTACGATCACATAAGGTTTCAGCTTCAGCAGTTCTAAGTTAATGCTTTCTGTTATTAGGAATTTCTGTTGGCGGGATTTTTTTAAATTCCCTGTTACACTTCATTTCTCTATGTATAATATTGTTTATAATTCACCGTGAGATTATCTGTAAATAGTTATAGAACACAGTTTTATAAAAAAAGCAAACTGATCTCCTTTTTTCCAGTAGGTACGCTGCTAGGTACATCTCATTTGCCAATCATAAAAAAACTTCAGAAAATCTATTCACTACAAGAAAAGATTATGTCCCAGATCTCTCTCAGACTCAGTCAAGCCCCCAACCAATTATGAAGTTATCAGTTACGATAGGACAGCATAACATTTCTTTGATAGATAGCAGAAAAGAGTCATCAGAATGTCCTCTTATAGGGCACATATAACCAAACAAAACTTACTGTAAATAGCTCAGATGGAAAATGATTTTTATCATTCTTATATAAACTTTATGTCAACTTTTTATATCAGCTTTAATATAAACTTGATTTACTTCTATGTTGTTGTGGCAAAAGCTATTTGCTGCTCAAGGAAGCTGCACCTTGTCTTCTGCTCTCAGTCACGCTACGCGAGAGCCCACTGAGGACCGGCTTAGCGAGAACAGACGCCCCAGGAAGCGTTGCCCAGCGTACTGGAGAGGGCGAGAACTTAACAGAAATTACGGCAGAGAGAACAAGAAGGTGCCCGCAGGCCTGACGGGGCGTCAGGTGGTGACTGGTAGAGAGAGATGTATTTACCAGAAATGGAAAGTGAAAGCAAGCCAGCAGGAGGTCAGAGAAATGTGGTTACCATGGCCACAGAGAGAGGCAGGCAGCTTTATCCTGGTTGGCATACAACCTGCTGGAAGACAGGAAGGTTTGTGAACAAGGATACCACCTCCTGTTGTCTGCTTCTGTTGTATTTAGTGGAGAAAGACTTCACAGACAAATGAGCCAGCTGACACACACTAATCTCCCCTCCGCAGGGCAACACCACAGAGAATACAGGTTAACCAGAAAGAGCAACTATGTCCTCGTTTGTCCTGGAAATTAACTTTCAGCTTTTTCTCTTTTTCCACTCTAGAGATAATTCCCTCTTTGCAGG
This sequence comes from Rhea pennata, assembly GCF_028389875.1. NCBI lineage: Eukaryota > Metazoa > Chordata > Aves > Rheiformes > Rheidae > Rhea > Rhea pennata. The sequence goes on along the minus strand of NC_084667.1, from coordinate 11,416,252 downwards.
AGAACTACAGAACTATTTTGTTTGCTTTGGAAAATAAATAATAACACTACTAAAATGATTATACAGCACTGGTATGGCAATTCACCTTAAAAGGATTCACAGTCTACCTGCCCTGCTCTTCTCAGTGCTCTAGCACTCCCCGATATGCAAAACACAGGGTCAACTACTTTTGGATCCTCGTAAGATCAAAGTTCATAACAAAATACAAAACACATTAGTACAAAGTAAAATTATCTTTCAAGTCTCAAGTTTAGGACACTGTTTCCCTGCTACAGATGAGAATGCTGAAGTATCAAAACATGAACTCTTCTGTTCTACTCACTTTAAAATCTGACAGATCATAAGCGGAGAGAGCTTTCTCCTTACATGGTCAGAATTAGTTACCTAAATATTTTTGATTCAGGTTAGGCACTTCAGCTGCCTGCCTCTGCTCAGCTTACTACCTCCTAAAACGCGCTCCTGGGAGACCCCCTCCGGGCGCTGTACGGGGAGACAGCACAATTACCTCAGGCTGGCAACTCCACGGGGCAAAGCAGTAGACAAAGTTTGGTATGGCAGTACTGATCGCCATAATATACAAGGTTAATGCTGATTCATGGACCTAACTTTTTACATTTCGAGGGACCAGATACTAAAAATCCCTTTATTATGTTAGTCCCAGTTTCTCTTAGTACCACAACTTGATAAAGCTACATTTCCTTTGCCTGCATTTTTCTCAGGAGGTATAAAATTTGATTCCTTGAAATCTCAAGCACTTGGGTAGAATGTACAGTAACATTTTCAGTGTCTTTGAAGTCGTTGAAAAGAAAAATATATCCAGAGATCCAGTTTGAGAGCCCATGTGTAGAGCTACTAGATGAAATCAAACTAATCAAAAGCATGTAAACAAGGGCAAAACCAGCATTTCATCTCTTAAATCAATTAAGACTACTGTAAACATCCAGCATACATAATAATTTTTATAAGAACATTTTTTAAAAGCTGTATTATGTTTCATTAGTGAATTAAAATAAAAATCATTTACCAATACCTCCTAATGCTTCATCTTCACCACACATACACATTGTGGGACTGAAGATATAAGATCATATAAAATAAGGATATTCTAGTCATGGTATTACCTGTAAAAGGCATGCTCTTACCCATTTCTGTCATGAGATGTATCTGGGAGATAAAGGCATCACTAACTATCAATAATTTAGGTTACAGGAAAATCTTTGCTCTCAAGTGAAAGGTCTTTAACTACAGTTTATATCTCAGATGCTGCTGCTTTGCAAACAAAAAATCCTTCTCACATTGGAACAGAAATTACTAACATTGCCTCAGTGTCTTCAATATTTGTGACAGCTTACAAGAGCAAAACAAGCAGCAGTAATTGCTATTCTCATGTGTAAAGTTAGTGAGTATACTTTTCTATCCAGAGCATTCAGGCATTTGGAGTCCTGGCCAGAAAAGCAGAGACAAAGTGTTTGAGATACTCGAGCAGTCATGATAGTGATCAGAGGTTGGCCACTAACAAAGGTAAAGAAATTTGGGTCATCCACACATATCTGGTAGGGTCTCTTCCAAATCAAAAAAGTGGTTAAGGCTCTTCAGCACTAGATGCCAAAAGGAATGATGCTCAGCTTCTCCCATGTGAAGTTTCATCAGCCACTCCTATGGACATAAAGGACAGATTCTGTCATGTAGGTATTTGACACCATAGAATCTGTGAAACAGAAGATCTCAGGGAAAGTCAAGGAATCAGCTGGACAGACTGATTTTATTTGTAGTCATTTCAAATAAATCTATTTTTTTATGTTGGAGAGTCCAACTTGGCTTTGAAATACAGTCAAAACTGATATTAAAATAAACTTACTTTGTTCACAGATATGTTCAGAAATACTATTGCATATAAAAGTTTAAATCTCACAAATTCCTAAGTCACCTAGAAAAGTTATCATCTAAGAAGACAAACTGTCCTTTTCCCCTCTGGCTACTTCCTTCTCTCTCACCCCATCTTTCTTAAAATTTTCACCTCTTGGATTTCTGTATCACAGGAATCTGGTGCCTAACTGACTGAAAACATTTTGAGAGGACTATCCCTAGGTGTTTTAGCTCTTCATGAGAAGAATTTTCATATACTGAAACATTAAGAGAAAACATATTTCTAGAGAATACAGAGCACTGTGCTTATCATTATTCATGGAAAAATGTCTGTAGTCTTAAATGTGGCCTTTAATACTTTATGTACACATGGTTTCACATAAAGACCAACTGTTGAAGAATTAGTGATGTTCTTGGAGGAGTATAAAGCATATTTCTGTGTGAAACGGCAGATAATAGGACTAAATTTCCATCTTTTTCCAGGACTACTTAAATCTAAATTACAACCATAACAGAGAAAAATTTCTGACAAAAGATTCTCTAAAATTGACTACACTACTAGAGGAGGTAACAATTTAACCATTTCTCTACACTGGAACATCTTTCTCAGACCAAAAGTCTTACAAGAACAAAATACAGTGGCAATGTATTTCTTGTGCACGTTATTTTCATGTACTGAACAGTCACTACCAAATTAATTTCTGTTCTTGAAACCATGAAGTGCATGTAGCCCTACTTGAAAAGCATATGGAGAAGCACTTAAAAAAAATAGAACAGTAACATTCATCTCTGTTGTAAACCTGCAAATCTGAACAAACCAAGTATTTTCAGAAATCTTTTAATGGATAGTTTTCTCACCAACAGAGTCTTGTTCCAAAAAAACTATCCTTCACAATATCATGCATTTCCTTTGTAACGACCGAATGCTACAATCAAAAAGAGCAACTTTTATGGTATGATTAATCATAAGATGTAACTGTTTACATCTAACAAGATCTACATGTACATCACACAATTTTTCCCTCATTGGCAATAGTCATAAATTGCACTTTATGCCTCAGGTAAACTCCAAATTGTAAATACAGTTGGATTTTGTCTTGAATGCCATTAACTAGAACTAAAAAAAAAAAAAAAAAAAGAAAAGAAAAGAAAAAAAAAGGTGTATTTTTCCTCAAAAAAAAAAAAAAAAAAAAAGCTATTTTTCCTCAATTTCAGATGATGTAGATGCTGAAAAACTGTAGTAGTGATTGGTTCCATGCAATTCTTTATAAGATTGATAAGGTGCCTTAGGGAAGTTAGGATTCATGTTACCATCTCTGTCAGAAATTCTCTTAATTCAAATGCCCATGAACACCCCAGTCAATCAGTGGGATAGGCAGCTTTGATTAATGCCAACACTTACCAAACACACTCATTCATAGAAATAGGCACACATATGCACTGGCAATATTCCAGACCCACAAACCATATATCAGCTCACACATGTATACACACAGTAAAATCATGCATATATTTTCAGATGCAAGTACAAATATATTCTAAACAGTCTGAAACAGAAACACTATAAACACTTAAAATAGCTGTGTATGTAATATGGGCAAATAAATTCTCATATGTATACATTATACAGGATATTTTTGAAATTATTACTACATTTAGAAACACACATTTCATTAAACTTCTAAAGATACTATGCAACTGGCAGGTATATTCAGACTTATAGTTTTTTCTCTTCCACAAACTCAGAGACAGCAGTCTGCTTACAACAGTATTCTACCTAACACGTAAGTTACGTGAGCTAACAAAGCCTGTGAACTTCTTTTCCCATAAACTATTCTGAGCTGTAAAATAAGATATCCTAGCTCTATTTCTAGGATATATTCAAACGTTGTCAGAGACTAATTTATTTGTCATAACAATCACTGTTCTCTGCTTGAAAAAGTATCCTCCTTTGCCACTTAAGCAAGCACAGTTTACTTTGTATGGCCTATAAGAAAGCGTTATGATTATTCAAACTCCTGTGGACTCAATTAAGCAAACTGTCAAGCTAAATCATATATTAGAAATGAAGATATTTTTCTTCTATTTCCATCAAATTAAAAACCTTAAAAAATCATGTTTACATAGGGAAAGAATAGTTGTGAGGCAAAATACCTCCAAACTACTGTGCATGGAGGAAGATTCCATCTTCTGCCCTCTCTAAATGTAACATTCTAGTAATCTCATTTGTTCTCATTTTTATTTCCCTCTCTTCTCTTTTTTTCACTCTAATCTAATTGGAGAAGCTTTTCAGAATTTAAGACTCCCCCTCTTTTTACTGCAAGGATGCTCAGTGTCCCTACTTGGCAGCTGCTACTCAAAATAACTTCTTCAATTGCTGTTGCCTCATTAATTCAGACACAGAAGAATATTTTTCCATATTTGATATAGATTTATCTATTATACTCACTGCTATTGTGTCTTAGCATCTTCCAGTAGTGCCTTATTTCATATGAATAACATCTGTTATATTACATAACCTCAATCATAAAATTCTCATTCTCTCTGCTTGGGAAAAAGAAGGCACAAGTTTGAGAAGCTAGATCTTTTAAGGTGCATCTTTTAGTGGGCTGACTTCAGTCACAACCTAAAAAAGCACATTTCTCCAACATGACGAGACAGCTAGTGAAAATAGGTATAGCAGGTATTTTTTTCCAATCACTTCAGGTAGTTCTGACTTAGAACAGCAGAATCCTCCCTCCACAATTACATGCTGGCAACACAAGTATTAATTTAATATTTCTCTGTCTTCAACATTAGTAAAAGGTCAAAGGGTTTGGATTTCTTATATTAAAGGAGAAAGATATGGTTTAGGGCTTTTCACAGTTCTTGTTCTTACAGTTTTGCTGCAGTTCTCTGAACATCATGAAAAAATGAATCAACAATAGTAAGTTTTGAAAACTATCTTTCTTTCTTCTGAATTTCAAAACCTAAATGTTGGACCTACCCTAATAGATCATGCTCTTCTTAATAATTCAAGATAGAGGAGTCCTTGGGTTTCAGTGGGGGTAAATAAATTTTGGATTTGGTGATGGCAGAGTGACAGTTTTGATTCTGATGCACATAGAGGCAATCATTGCACTTGCTTACAATGTGCTGGATGTTAATTGAAGAGGAATAAATCTTCACAACTTCACATGCTTTTAACTCATGTCTAGGTCAGATGATTCTATACCCACTTCCATTTACTAGATTTTACACTATTCTTGACTCTCTTTGCACAGCCAAAAATGCATATATGAAACCAAACATTGGATTAAATAATTATAAAAAGCAAAGCAATAGGTCAGACTGACTGTGCAAATCCAAAGGCATAAAATACAGAACCTGTTATACTTACCATACTAACAAATCTAGGTCAAACTTGCAGCTAGCATCAATCTTTTACTTTATGGAGGAACAAAATAGACATAAATTACTAAAGCATTTTGCAGGATCGGACTCAGCTATAGTGACTTTCATTATAAGGCACGTGTCATTGAAGGTAAGCTTCAGTACTAATGATTTCCATCTATTCCGTTTTAAGCACAGATATAATATGAAATAGCTGGGTGCACTTTTGATCTCCAAAACAGAAGGGCACTAAATTTATATTTATTTTTATTACTAAAATGTAACTCAATGCTTACAATAGTCCTGCATCTGTCTTCAAGTATCTAAACATAGATGCCTTGAATTAAACAAGTTTTTGGCATCCACAAATCCTACTGAAGTCAACTTATGCTTAAGGTAAACTGTACTTCTAAAAATAATACGAGTTCTAGTTTACATGGTTAAATATAGATCTAAGAATTTTACTTTAGGCATCTTTTTTTCTATGATACTAGATCAGAATTGGATAGATAATAAAATGTTCCAACAGCTTAAATATATGTATCAATTAATAAATCTGAAGGAACCATTGCTAATTTTTTTTTAACTACTGATTCAGTTTTAGATTTAGTTTTAAAACATATAGTTTTAAATGTTTCGGACTTAATAAAATTGGACTATTAAAACAGTTTAAATTAATATGGACTTTGAAAATATCAAGGTGAATACATACATAAATTGTGTTCCGTCAATTAAAAGAGAGTTTAAAATAAATGCAAAGGGTAAAGGTCTATTTTTATCATTACAGTAATTTTTAATTTTAGATATTGTTCCAGATAACTAATCAACTCAGATATTCAATGCATATAATCATTCTTGTTTTCTATTTTCAGAATTTATCAAATAGGATGGTAAGGAAAGGCCATATACTCTCTGCATTTCAAAGTAAGAAATAAGATGGCTTCTTTCATGTAACATTTCTGTAATTCTCCCAGCAAATTCAGTGTTGAAAGGTAGTAATACTGTACCTTAATTTCTTCTATTTCATCTGGCACTATCTTGTATGCAGATATAGTCCCACCCAACCTGAAATTGGGAGAAGAAAATATTGTCAAAGATCAACACAAAGCACAGCATGGTAATGGTATCACAATTAGTTTAAACACAAAAATGCCTCCTAACATTTTAGGGGTAAAAGCCAACAAAAACTGAAATAACAGCAAAAACAAAACAAAACAAAACCTTTCCTTAATTTATCCAAATAAAAATCATCTTTATGTGATTAAAATAAGCATTAGAAACATGGTGTCCTTGACTAGTCTGAAAGGTACGAATTAGGTCAACCAAATAGAACTACCATGACCAGGACTTTATTCTTTATGTTAACTGCTATCAACCATCATATTCTATATTTTTTTGGTTTGTTTTTTAAGTTGTGTGGATGAGTTTAAATATTTTAAGCCTGATATAATTTGTGTTCAGTATTTCACTCAACTGCTGCACTGGTTTAAATGTATCCCAATGCAATTCTAGAAATTCAAATGTTATAATTACACATGCATGTACAGACCTCACAAACCAAATAGACTATGGCTCCCATTTTTGAAAAGTCCCTGGGGTTCACAATTGGTAATAAAAAGTGGAAAGTGGGTGATTTGCAATGGTTGACACTTGTGTAGAAAAATAACTTCTTAGTTCTACATTGAATTTGCTGAACAGCTCTAATGAAAAGTATTTTTCAATTTCAATTTGTATCCTGCAAAAGTTTATGCTAAAGAATATTCATGTTGGATGCACAAATACCATGTACTATATTTGGTGGTAAGTATGGTTAAGTATTCTGCAGAAACATGCAAACATGGTTCCTTTTGTTTCTTGAGGTAGGATCATTGATAGTGACAAATCAGACCTAAAAATACAACTGCATTAATGACCTCCCTGCTGGCTCTGCACAGCAACACAGCCATTTTCTAGGTCCTACAGAAATGGAAATCACATAGAAAACTATTGTGAAACAGTAGTCAGCTATCAAATGTATATTTGCATTATCTCCCTATTATTTGACTTTTTCTTTCAATTGTCAGCATTTCTACACAGTTTTATTCTTTATTTTCAATCTTGAAATTATTATAGATATGGCTTACTCAACCTAAAAAAGGGAGAAAAGACTAAGAATAAAGATTAAAAATATGTTAACATTTTCCCCACAAGTCCTGCCTACAGATATCTCCAGAAGTAGGTCAAAAATGAACTATGAAGTATTTAGACAGAACATAAAATCTCTGTACAGGGAAAGTCCACTCCAAAGTTCATTGCTCCTTCAAGTAATGAGCTATGATTACTGTGGTACCGGCACCATCTAGATATTACACTACCCAAACTTATCACCAACATTTAGATGAAAAAATGCAGAAATCTGCCCATTTCTTTACACATCTGTCTGTGTGTGTAGTTTGGCTGCAAGTTTCACAGCAGTTTAAATGTGTATGGTAAGAGAACCCAGATGATAACAGAGCATGAACTCTTCTAATGGTCATAATTATGGAATATGTGAAGAATTAAATTTTTATTTTTACTATATAACAATGAGAACACCTATGAGAACAATAGACTTAAGCTGTCTGTTTGGTAACCTGTGAGTAGTGTAACTGTAATATATACATAAAACTAAAAACAGTGTGTTTTTCTTCCAAAATGCCTCTATTAATTTTGCTTTCACACACAAAATATTTACACTGTATAATTCACTCACCAAACTAACTTTGCTAGTGGCAGAACTTGTTGTGATCATGCTATATCTACTTTACTCAAAAATCATAAAACCCAGTCTCTTTCAACCTCTCTCGAAAGAATATATTCAGTTTGATGCTGCCCTATCATTACTACAAATCTCCCACAATGAGAAAGGCCCAGGGCATAAGGGCTGCACGATATCAAATACAGACATACAAGAGTTACTGAGGACAGCTAAAACATTGTGATCAATGTTAAGAAAAGAATATGCCTGAAGAATAGTAAAACCAAGCCAAAATTGAAATTCAATGCATTAGTCAGTATGCCCAATCTAAGGAAATCTTTGTATTTCAAATATTTCTCTGAATTACTTTTGAGGGTCACTATCAGTTGCAACCTATCTAATGTTTTATATTAACTTTTTGAGCAGGTTTGGTACACTTGAATATAATACAGCAAAGAGCAAGGGCAGAATTCAGTTCAATTAGGACCCAATTCTTGAGCAAGCTCTCTTCATCTTTCACACATTCTGGTTTTATTGTAGATTTTATTAATTTTTTCTCCAGTTAAACAGCATAACATACAGCATCCTAGGACATAAATGGCACTTTATCTGGCAACAAACATACAACCAAAGAAGAGCAAAGCTAAATATATAGCCAGCTAGTTCCATTAAACTGAAAAGATCATCACAAACTTCATAAATAGAAACTTAACATTCAAAGTCCTTCTCCTCCACACTGCAACATTCTCCCACTATAGCAAGTCACACAATTTAATAGTGCAATTAGTTTAATTTAAATAGTAGTTATCTTTAATTTTTTACATATATATAACAGGTCATTACCGAAAGATCGCACAAATTATATTCAAATTTCTGTAGACATCAGTCTCATTAGGGGAAGATCTGTATCACACTCTGCAACTACTACAGATGCTCCAAATTCACTAATCCCTTTCCAGAAGAGAAACGAAATGATTCCTAGATGCAGAAGGTAGAACTGATACAATAAAACCAAAGATCCACACATGGCATTGGGCTAAACTGGTAAGGTACTTTGAGGGGAGAATCAGAGAAGGCTGGATGGATATTGCATAAAAATAATAAAAGAAATAATAAATCTTTTATAACTGGTTCCAGAAGAGTTTGTAAAAGAATACAAACTTTGTGTCTTTTTGCAGGGAAAATATATCAGATGAAAATGTATCTCAGAGGGACATGTAATACGCAGACTTGGTTCACAAAAAGGACTTAGGAGAATGCTGAAAGGAAGGTTCCTATAGCAACCTAAGAAATTAGCAAAATATAGGAAATAATCTGATGCAAGGTCAACCCAGTTGTATTGGAACAGATGGAAGCTCTACTATTTTGCTACTTAAAAGTAGAATATCGCTGAAGAGAGAAAACTCGTATTTCTTCCAAGCTAAGGAAAGTTAAAAATCAGGAGCAACTGTGCTCAAAAAAAAAAGCAGAAAATAACGAGCCATTGCCCAAACACATACTGTTCATGAAACAAAAGAGAATCTGAGAGAAAAAAAAAGTAAATTGTAATTGTTAACTATACCATTTAAAAAGGATGTTAACAAGCAGCAATTATCCTTATTTTAATGTTATCCTTTTATGACTGGCTTGCTTCATGTTTCAATAGTATATCTAAAATGGAAACTAGATTTCTGATTTTTAAAATAGATAATCTGACTCTAGAGTTGACATTTTCACCGGATTATTTTTCACACATTTGGAAGCTGGGCTTCTGACTGTTTTTTCCCTGCCCTTACCAGCCCTTTTGTTTCTCTTCAGAAATCCATTTAGTAACTCTGTGTGTGTGTGTGCACAGACAGATACATTATATTATTATGGTATAATTAATATGTAAGATACTTGTTTGGGGTGCTTGGACTGAATCTATACTGTTCTCCTTTTTCGATTATAATTCTGACCAAAGACATGAACACAGTATGTCTTTATACACAATTTTGCCATAAAAAGCTATTGATCCATCTGCTAAACTTAATAAATGAGTCACACTGAATGCAATGGAGTCAATTTTCTAAAAATAGCCATGCACCCAGCTCAGCTGCTGTCATTTGCCAAGTTCTCTAATGCCACTTTAATTAACGTTAATCTTTCTTCAGATAGATCACACTGTCTAAACGATGCCAAGTTGTCACTGAACATCTCCCCGAATCTCTTTCTCTTTGAAAGGGGACCCCCCCAAAAAAACTTCTGCTGAGGTTTTGCCAGATCCATCTCCCAAAGGTATTTGTTTCCTATCTAAAGGATATCCTGCTTTTTGACAGAGCCATCGACCGAGCAGAACAGTCAAGGAAGAATGTGCTTGGAAGCAGGTCAAACGACTCGGGGTCAGTCTGCCCGTTTCTAAGAGCACGTTCATTTTACCCCGCGCTGCTGAAGGAGGACACGTTCCCAGGCTTCTCCTCCTGTCGGGGCACCTGGCCGGGACCGTGCTGTTAGCCCAGCCGCCTGGGCAAGCTGCACGCTGACCTGAGAGACACGCGCAGATCGTCAGGCCCTGGTCCTCCCAGCCAGCCTTCACACGGCTTTCCCGGGAAATAGAGAAAGCAGAATTTAATTTCAAAGTGACTTTGCTCTCTACTAGCCACGAGGGCACCCTAGAATAGACACAAAGCTCCTTTATTTGATACCAGTTTCTACTGACCTTTAAGGAATCGTTAAAACGCCCTGAAATGAGGTAGTAAAGAGGGCATACTATTTTGGGCTCCCTTCCGACTCACAAGGACGTTGGCAGCTGGAGGAAGCTGGGCGAGGACTGGCATCGTGGGCTGCACGCCAGCAACGAAGTGTGCACAACCGGCCGACTGCTTTGGGAAGACGGTGTTACCTATGTTAAGGTGTATGTGAGGAATTGGGCAACGATGAACCAGCTCATATTAATTTTTCGTTTTCTTTTCAAAAAGGGCTCCAATAATTAATTATTTTTAAATTAACTTAATAAATAATTAATTCTCCCCCTAGTCTTAGGCTAACTTCAACATACTGTATTCAAAGACTTTACGGAAGTAAAATGACTGCAGATTTCTGAGATATTCTCTCAGCTCTGTTCTCTTGTGAGCAAGAGCTCCCCGGGATCAAGCTGTCAGAATCCCAGGATTCCTCCCCCTGTCCCCACATCCTGAAAACTTCTTGGGGGAAAAAGGTGGAAATGGGGGAAAAATAAAACTAGCCCATTGCTGTAAATTTTTATTCCTTGCTTTATCACTCTACTTAAAAGTAACAAAAGTATAAGAACATATTTTTCACTGCCTTCAGAGCGTTCCCTAAATTGAAAGAAAAACTATATTAAAAAATATTATACTCTTTTAAGGGAGCAAGAAGGTGATTTTCCTCTTTCATCCTTTAAAACTTTCTTTCCACTTTTCTATAGGAAAGGAAGAATAAATTAGAAGAGGCCAACTTTTCAGGCAACCTCAGTAGGCAAACACTGTCAGCTCAATCATTATGTGTTACCGCGAAAGACGGCAAGAAGGATCTCCGTTCTCACCACACTTCAGAATCCAGGCAGCAGTCGCATGCACACGGTTCAGCAATCACAGGACCAGGAGCCACTCTCCCCTCTTGGCAGAATGATTTATTTGAGAAAATCCGAAGAGCGGTGAAGAAGCGTGCCAGTACAGTAGATACCTTTATAGTTCTCAAACCCCACATCAGCTCAGGGCTGAGGATAGTTTTCCAGAGAGTATTTTTGATATAGGGGTGCGTGGGGCATACCTACATGTGACGGTGCTTAAAAATATTCCAGTTTGGAGTACTGTTGTTGCCTAGAAGATCGATACTAGACCGCCTCCTCTTGAAAAAGTTCATCATTTCACTTACTGCCTAATGCAGACGCAGGAGGGGCGGGGGGGGGGAGGCAACAAGAAGAAATTCAAGTTTGCCGGGCACTGGCCTCCCAAAAAAGAAAGCAGATTAAGAGGACTCCTAAAATCCATGGACATTTCAGTGGTGCACTGTTACTCCTTTTCCCTCTCAGGATGAAGAGAGGTTCATGGGGGGAAAAGGAGGAGGAATGTTGAACTTCCATGAGAAGCAAAATCTGTAAGTCTTGAATTTCACTACACAAATTCATTAATATTTGTTCAAAAGTCTTACCATTGGTACCTCTGTACCTCATAACAAAGTATGAGGCACATAGATAATAACTATTTTCAGAGTTTCATATGGAAAAATCTGAAGTACAAAAAAACCGTGGATATTTTTAACTTCAAAAATCTATTTTAAGACTTTAGCATTTAATGCTGTCAGACAATCTAGCATCCAGAAGACATGAAGCATTTACACATGAAGCAACATCTGAAAATGTGCATTCTAGAGTAAAACTGTAAATAATTAACCATTAAAATATATATTTCTTCAGAGGGAAGATCACTTTTTTGTGGTTTCTATTAGTGTACTTCCACCACATTAGAACCCAGAAGAGAAGCACAGCCGCTGAATTTGACTGAAAATACAATACCACAAAGGCTAATTCTGCACTCAGAATTTTCATTTTAAGTATAAAATTTAATTTCTAAGTAAAACAGCATTTTAAATTGTTCCCAAACGCCAGTAAAATCTGGAAACTGTCTTGCCATGTAGAACAGCAGCAACAAAACACTTTTGTGCTGGATGCATGTTTATTTACAGCACAGAGGAATGATTTTAGTATGCTCCATCAGACTGGTAATCTAACTATGGAAATCATACATTAAATCAAACAGACAGAAATGTCAGCTAGATTTAAGGAAAAATGTGCTCAGTGACTTTGAAAGTTCCCACCGGGGCATCAGATGCTTGACCAGCCAGCTCATTAAACAACATGAGCAAGATCTGAAATTTCCTGAGAGAAAAAATATGCAGAGGCAGACAAAAATCATTCTCATAAAAACAGTCCAATTCTCACCATTTAGACAAATAAAGATATTTTTAATATCCATGTTGGGATTCAGCTGATTGATAGACTGAAGACTTGAGAACTCTGTATAAGGAGCAGTATTTATAAGATGGGCTAAGATGTATCTGCATTTTTTCTAGCAAGTACATACCTAGGAGAGGTAAGAGCGTTTGCATATATACTGTTGGCAATTGTTTGTCACAGAATCCTTACAAACCTCAACTGAAAGCAAATTTGTTGGGTGCCTGAGAGTGACCTTTTGCCCGTCTTGGAAGGCGCCGCACATTGAAGGATTTAGGCAATATGATAAAGGATTCCAAAGACCTGCCTGGAAATGAAAGCTTCTACTAGTAAATTACCTTGACAATTTGTAGAAACCTATATAGAGGGATAATGCTATTTTTACTGACTCTTCTGTCACTTCAGTAGAGCTCTATTTGCTTCTGCCTAGATGTAAAAGAGAGTCTACCTGAATCTTAAGGAAAAGAAGATTCGTCCTAGGAGAATAAGTTGTTCCACAGCTAATAGAACTAATGGAGCCCAGCTTCTTATAAATCAACACTAGCCACCTCCCCCCCCTCCACATTTTAGACTCCAGTAAAAACAGATTAAAAAAATATATGTTCCTCTTCAACCTTTACCACAAAATCTTCAGTCTCCTACCCCATCCATCTATTTCTCACACCCCACTACAACACCACCATTTCCCTCCCAATAATTTCAGTGTATATTTTCCCTTCCATCTCTCAGACAAGCAAGATAAACTAAATAACCCAAAGTACATGTGCAAGCTTGTGCTGAGGTTAATACTTACACCAAATGGAAAGGAGGTTTGTTTGAGATATGCAAAAATACAAGATGGAGTAATGGAAAAGCAGGTAATGCTGATGTTTGAGAATAAGCTGGAATGAACTGCAGAACATAGGTTGAAAAGAACAGTCATTGCTCATTCCATGGTCTGGCAGGAAAGCATCCAAAAAATCTCTTCGTTTCAGAAATATCAGTAATGATCAAAAGATGAGGTAGGATAACTCAAACTCAGGAAAAGTAAACTGTGGAGAATATAAAGAAATAATTCCACCATTCTGTATTCTAGATCAGTTTGCTACTTTACCATTAAGTAAATCACACAGCTTATGGAAGACTGTATCAAAACTGTTTTAAGAAGCTTCAGAAAGAAAAGTAACTCATCTCAGAGTAATTGAAGTTTTTTTTGTTTTGTTTTGTTTTTTAAGTAAGACTGCACAAAATTACTAAGTATATATATGCAGTACATACTATCAGATTCCTTTAGGTGAACATAGGACCAGTGATCATAAGATCCTGGATAATGTCTACATGCCTTCTACTATCTCTGCAATCTCTTACTCCATTCCTGCTCCAGTACAGGTTAAGAGAAGTGGAAATTGATAAAGTGAATTATGGAATTTATATTTCTGTAAAATAAATAACTGTGCAAGTGTTGTCATGTATATTCCATGCTACTGAGTCACAGTTAATTTGCCTAAATGAAGATAACACAAGTGACAGGTGAAAATCTCTTCTAAAGCAGTAATTTAGTCTGGAAGTCTGTCACAAAACAGTCTCTTTAGAAATGAAGACTCCATTTTTTCAAAACAATTTAAAAAGCAACAGAGACCACCCAAACTCCAGCATGCCCATACTGCTCTCGCTTTTCTATCTAAAAATCTATTTTCATGAAGCTGGAGAACTGTAATGGAAAAACTCAACCTGCAGCCCTACTGTCAAAAACCACAAACAACTTAGACATGTTTCTAAGCATCTGAAACAACCAAAGTTAACTGTTATCAAAGATTCACATTGGGGAAGATTAAGCTCTATTCATTTTGCTCCCATTTTACCCCTAAACCAGCCATATATTACAGAACTAAATATCTGACTAGCAAGTATCAATAGGCAGATGACTAAAACCACTAACACTAACATTGCTGATATTTCGCACAGTACCTCCAGAGCCACGATGCTAAGGGCAGAAAGGAACTCAAAAATGGCTAAGACAACTCCATGACTGCAATGCTGGTCTGCAGCCAGGTATTTAGGAAGATATGCACAATCTCAACAGACACCAGCTGCCAAAAATATACATGAACTTGTGCACAGAGATACCTGGGCTTTATGAACAGAATCCTTTCAGACAACTAAGAGAAACTGCAAATTTCTTACCAAACTATAGCTTTTTTTCATGAGTTCTGACAGTTCAAAAAGAGGCAGCACTGCTGGTAAGAACAGAACCTGACCAGCAGAACAGGGCATCGGAGAAAAGCAGCATCACTCTAAGGATGCCCAGCAATTGGAATAAAGGCCAAATGGCTCTTGGTTTTTCACAGAGCCCTGAAGAGTTCCTGGATTTACCTGGTCCTGCATATCCTCTGGAGTAGTAGCTACTCGCACTTTCTGCTTGTTCCTCCTTTTCATTGCTCTCATTGCATGTCAAAGATCCCCTTTAAAAACCTACAGAAATTCTCAGACTAAATTGTAATTGTATGAACAATTCACGAAGAACCAGAAAGTAAACATAACTGAAGTTACAGGTCAGATGACATTTATTGATCGTTTACATAAATTGATAGTTTAAATACAAATCAAAATACTGGCATTTAAAGATGACTGTGCATTAAAACATGCAGCAAAATTAAATACTGAATATATTAATGAAATTCTTCTAATATTTATCATTTCATTGCTTATAGTCTTTTTATGTGGAATAATAATGAAGAAAAGTTCTAACAAAAATAAATAGGCTAAATAGTAAGTATTATTGCTAAAACAGCCAAGTCAACTAAAAAAATTGGTTCTACTGAAATAAATGAAAAAAAACCCAGCTGACTTCTGATAAAGTAAAAATGATAGAAATTACGTCAAATGCAACACATAGCATATCAGTATCTTATTTTGCTCTATATTTACACAGAGCAGACTACAGAAGTATTCTAATTTACCATTAGGGCACAAACATGCAGTAATGACAAAAATCTTACAAAATAATAGTACTTGCATCTCAATACAGAGATCTATGGATGACAACTTCAGAGAAAAGAAAATGTGGAAAGTGGCTGTGAAAGAAATTGAATAGGGAAGTATGTTATCCCTTTGAATTTGGACTCTTAGGAAGAATACCTCTGAGCTGCCAAAGAGTATTGATAGTTTAATAATATAATTGTTAGTATCCTATGTATTTACTCTCCACCCAATACATTTAATCATAGAATCATAGAATCACAGGATCAGCAAGGTTGGAAGGAACCTCTGGAGATCATCTAGTCCAACCTCCCTGCTCAGCAGGGTCACCTACAGCATGTTAGGCAGGGCTGCATTCAGGCGGGCCTTGAAGATCTCCAGAGAAGGAGACTCCACAACCTCTCTGGGCAACCTGGTCCAGTGCTCCGTCACTCTCACAGGGAAGAAATTCCCCCTCACGGTCAGGCAGAACTTCCTGTGCTTCAATTTCTGCCCATTGCCTCTTGTCCTGTCACATGGGACAACTGAAAAGAGTTTGTCCCCGTCCCCTTGACACCCTCCCTTCAGGTACTTGTACACATTGATAAGATCCCCCCTCAGTCTTCTCTTCCCCAGGCTGAAGAGGCCCAGCTCTCACAGCTGTTCCTTGTAGGGCAGGTGCTCCAGCCCTCTGATCATCTTTGTAGCCCTACACTGGACTCTCTCCAGTAGCTCCATGTCTCTCTTGTACTGGGGAGCCCAGAACTGGACGCAGTACTCGAGATGAGGCCTCAGCAGGGCTGAGTAGAGGGGCAGGATCACCTCCCTCGACCTGATGGCAACACTCTACCTAATGCACCCCAGGAGACCATTGGCTTTCTTGGCCACAAGGGCACATTGCTGGCTCACAGTCAACTTGTCATCCACCAGCACTCCCAGGTCCTTCTCTGCAGAGCTGCTCTCCAGCAGGTCAGTCCTCAGCTTGTCCTGGTGCCTGGGGTTATTTTTCCCTAGGTGCAGTACCCTGCGCTTGCCTTTGCTGAACCTCATGAGGTTCCTCTCTGCCCAGCTCTCCAGCCTGTCCAGGTCTCTCTGAATGGCAGCACAGCCCTCAGGTGTGTCAGCCGCTCCTCCCAGCTTGGTATCATCGGAAAACTTAATCTCCTTTTCTCAGGAAAATTTCTTATAAATAGAGGAATATCTTTAAGTACACAGACTGCAACATTCAAAGTGACAGAACTAAAATTACAGGTTCAAAGGAAACAACAGAACACTCACTGTGTCAGGGCCTAAAAGGAAGCAGCATATATTTGGGATAGAAAATAGAATATCCATTGGGTAGGCTCTTGACTGAAATGAGATCCTTTATTAATGCTGTATTTCATATCATCATTTTCAGGGAATTTTAAAATATTTTTAAAAGAGCCAACCTTAAATATATCTAGCCTACTTAGACAAATAAATAGATTTTTAAAGCCTATTTCTTTAATTGGAATAAAACTTCCTGATTTGGTAATTAAAGAAAAAAACTCAAGGTATTTGTCTGCATTCAGATGTCTGAGGATACTATCTCTCATTCTTGTAATTGTAATTTCAAGATAAAGCAAACTTCACCTTACTAATTTACACTATACATATATAAATTCTGGAGGAACATCTGCCAAAAATGTACAAATATAGACAGCATGTGTTTGATGCATAAAAGAATGTAACTGATGTAACTGATGCATAAAAGAATTAGTAACTGTGATAAATTTTAAAATCATGCAAACACATCCTATTTTATGGGTATAGCCCATACGTGTACAGCTTATATTTTCAAAGACACCTTACATAGATCATAATTTTGAAGAATCTGAGGCCAGTATTTTAGGATTCCTTGAAACCTTTCCTCTAGAAGATTTTCTTCTTGAAAATACTGAGTCAATGTTTTAAAATAAGAATTTTTTAAGGAAGAAATGACATTCTAAGTGGTAAGGTAAAGTTTTGCTATAATATAGGCAACGGTATAAACTCTGTGTACTCTGCTTGTCTACTTGGAACCGACAGACATCTATCTGTCTGTAATCAATGCAACTGTGCATACTGGTATACGTATCTTAATGCTCATTCCAAATTTATTTTAAAAATCCTAGTTCCAACCTCCCTCAGTTTTTTACTGCAAAGAGCATAGATAAAAAGGAGAGATAGAAGAGGGAGTATATGGTTTTACTCCAAATAAGCAATTATTATGTAACCTGTCTTTTCCTTACTGCACTAGCAGTAAACATCCCCACCCCTTAGCAAGTAACAGTAATAACTATGAAAAGTTAGCTAGAAGTGCCCCCAAACAATCCAAATGAATATCAGAATGAGTTATAGCAGTATCTAGATTTCGGTACTGAGCTGCACTGCAGCATTTACATTAAGAGAGAGAAGAAAACATGACATTTAGAGAACTGATAGAGGAATCACAGTAGATAATGTCAGTAGAATACAGTCTGGGATCTCAACCCTGATGCACTTGTAAGACCATACTGTGCTGAAAATGCTGCCATTTGGTTTGCAGAGATAAGCAGAGATGATACCACTCTACATCAAGATTGGCTCCACTTGTTAAAAAATTGCATATTATGCTGCTTCTGAAAGACCCTTTATCGGGTTTGTAGGGATTTATGGGCATTAGGCTGTATGTGGATAGAAATTCCATAAAACACCGTTTCTGGCAGTTAATTCAACTTAAGTTGCTGTCAAGGAAGAGCAGTCTACTCTCTCCGCATCTGTGCAAATGCAACCGTTTGGAGGTCAGTGTGTGAACTGAATCAGGATACAGGTCAAAAAAATGATGCTTCCTCACTCACAGAGCCTACTGCATAAGGAAACAACTCCTACTGTCTTTCTCCCGTGACTACTTATATAGATTTCAGGAATTTAAAGATAAGCTTCAACGAAAAGTAAAATAATGACAAAAATGAAGCAGTTAAGGAAAGGAAGCAACATTGATCACAATATAGTTATTCCAGCCAACAATGTGATCAACTTTAACATTAATTCATTGCTTTAAAATACCCCTTCAGAGCAAGAAAACTATTTTGGCTAGTACTTAATTACCTAAATTGTATCCTTTAACTCCACAAATCCATTCTGTAGTAGGAGTGCTGAATGGGAGTTGATGAAAATTGACAACAATAAGAACTAGCCCTGGATAATATGAAGCATAGTAGAAAGGAAGTTAAAGAAATTTTGATACAGCTCTGTGTGTAGGGGTTCAAGCCTTTATTCAAATTCGAGTTAAGGCAATGTTAGCTGTGAACACGTAATGTCACCCACACTGAGCAGTCATCAGCAGCCAGATATTATGCTGCCAACTAAGTGTAGTTAATCATCCCCCAGGGCAGAATATAGATCCTTACCATAGCCTACTACATCCCAGTTCTTACGATGATAACAGTCTCACTCTCTTTTAACTTACTTATTAAAAAGGATGATAAAAATACCATTTTCTGTACATTTTTAAAGAGGTTCTGGTGAACCTGATTTGGCATCAATGTTTGCTTTTATTGTTGAGCTACAACTTAGCAATTCATGCAGAAAGGCAATTACTGGAGGCTGAGTACACTCCTAGAAGTAACTAACCTGCACTAGACAGTCATCCAGACACATACAGGCACGTATCAGTTAATGCCCAGTATAAGATGCAAACAGGATAATGAGTGGGAAGTGGGAGATGCAGAACGGAGGGCATATACACAAGAAGCATATGTACATAATACCAAGAGAGAGAAAAAGGTTACATTAAAGAAACCCAGGTATAAACTTACTGCTGAACTTCTATTTCTGTCAGAAGTACTTCTGTCAATCTGATTGATTACATCTGCAAGAGTATCCATCCTCTGAGGTTGGTAGCTCCATAAAGAGCTTTTTCACTCTACAAATGGACTGGTAAAAAAAATCCATCTATCTATGTATGTATCCACAAAATTCTAAATTTAATATTTGTTTCTTGGAGAGTCCAAGCTTAAAAGTGTTCAGCCTATAACAAATGATAAAAGTTTGTCCTCTTGCTTTCCAAACTCCCTCAGAGATCTGAAAGTCAAACTGACCTGTTTCCTTTTCAGGTTTGATCATTTCATCAGCACCATTAAGGTGCTGCAGGTTAAATCCTCTCCTCATTTATACTCATGAATTCTAATGGGGTATTAGAATAAAAAGAATTACTTTCCCTTCTGTTATTCCAAGTGAATGTACAGAAGTGAGGTCACTGGAGCTGAAGATTTTTATTACATATGCACATACATCAGCACATTCCTAGCATCACCAGAATCCAGCATTCCTTCCAACAAATTCAGTGCACTATAAGCCACTGGTATTTCTCCATACCTCTAGGGCCTCCCAAACTCATGTTCCAGCCTAACAGGAGCCTGCTCTTGTTTCAGTTCTTTGCAACCAGTCCTGTGACTGTGCAACTTCTGCAGATCCTACCTGTCCCAGTCTCTGCACGGGTCTGATTATTTTCTGGCTGCCATTCACGATTTTTAAACATATATATTCAGCATCATGTATACAGCATCATAATTTCTGAAGAGATTTTTTTCTGTAGTATTGATAACTTCTGGATACACCATGGAAAACATGGTTGCAACCAATGGCAAACTCCTGGTTCACAATTATCATCCTTTTATTTGTCATTGCCAACTACAGCAGCATTATGCTTACTGCTCTCCTTCAGCAGTTTCAAGTAGAAACATAAAAGGGTCATTCATATCTTTTTCTGACTAGGAAATAATTGTCCCCTCCCCTATAACTTGCATTTAAGTTTGAAAAGTCAGTAAGCCTTTCATATGTCAAGCTTATTCATCATCTTCAGTGTTATAACATTAGCCATGTATTATAGGCATAAAGTTAGAAGGCTCATTATAAGTCCTGTCAGAAATCAAAAGAATGTCAAATCTTACACAGACGGAACATTAAAAAAAAAAAAAAACCCAAAAAACAAAAAAAAAGCCCCACAGAACTGAGAAGTTGTTTCAGCAAAATAAAGAGAAAAGTATGAGATAAGAAGAAAGATAATTTTCTTTAATCAAAAACAAAGTCAGAAATCACATTGACAAGGGAGCTGCAATACTACAAGGATTCTTCTATTCTTTAGATTCCCTTATCAGAATATTGGTTTTGCTTTTCATAATGTGACGATTTCTGAGACAATGTAAACCTTGAGATGTATGAAGTATGCATTAAAGTAACATCAAGACTACAAACTCAAGAGCAACTCTTCTTTGATGGTTCTGTAGCACAGAGATATTGGATGACAGAGAAGTGCTGGTGAGTCATGTAGGGGCAAAGAGGGATGTAGGGGCAAAGAATATGGGAGAAAAATGGAGCATTCTGGAAAAAAGATTTCCCAGATGAGAAGCTGAAATAGAGAAGACAATGCAGAATAGGGAGCACAAGTTAGGGAACTGAATCAAGAGTAGAACGAAGAAAAAAGCGGGGAGAAAAAGATAACTGCTAGTTTTCTAGCACTCCATGGGGAGCAAGAAATCTGGTTCCTACTCACAATATAGTTTCTGAACTTTAGATGTAAGGAGGTACTACTTATTTTTTACTTTCCACGTTCCTATGGAAAGTTTGGGTTTATTTTAGATTTACATTTTGATCAAAGGCTTATAGATAAGTGGGTATCATCAGGCTAAGAAATCAAACAGAAGGCGCATTATATATCCATCAAATCAAGACTACACTAATAAGAAATTCTCTTCCATCTAAAATCTAAAAGATGGATCTAGAGCAGAGGTGGACCAAAGACTACTCATGAACAAACAGAAAATTCCAAGTTTCTTACACTGTTTCTTACAGTTTTGCTATGTTTTGCTATGTTTTGTTTTGTCAAGAGTAGAATACCATGGGTATTTTACTATACATTTTACTAGGCTATCTTAACATAAACTGTATTTTCAGCTATATTCTCATCTAAAATAGTTCAGTCAGGACAAATAGCAGTGCTATCCCTCTGCAACAGCAGTCAAGGCTTTAGCTCGTATTTCCTCCAGCCGTGTCACCTGATTTGAAATGCTCATTGATGCATAATACTATCCTGGATAAATGTCAAGATATGTTTCATAGCTGCAGTACCTCCATACCTTAAGCTGCTGAGAATGCACACTTCTCCTAACACAGTAGGGTTCTTCAAAGCTGACAGAAATTATTAGCAGTGCAGGTCTACTGGTCTGCATAAACCAGATTATAATTACAGTAATGTCTTAAAAAAGACTTCTCATTCTATGAATCTTAGATACAGATGTTTTAATATGAACAGAATCACGTCTATTGATTTAACTCACATTTGAGCTGTTCTTTTTTCCATAGGAGCCAATTCTTTAGAGAGGAGCACCATGCATCCAATTCTGCCACATGTATCATTAAGACAGAAACTCTGCAGGTGAATTTTAAAATTCAAAATTGAATTTACATTGATAGCATAGCAAATAGATAAAATTAAATATTGACTTGTAAAATGAACAGTGTATGAGAATAAAAACATGAAGAAACTGAGTGACTCAGTGGGAATAATACAAAGATACCATTGGCAATGTAGCATTATGATCTTTCAACTAGTTGTTAATTTATGAAAAATATGGTAGAGGTATATGGTTGGTTTCAAGATCATTAGAACTTGTGTGAACAACTTCTCCCACATACATACACAATCTAAGTTAAGTGCTAACTGGTGATTTTTGCTGACAATCTTCTCAGGATGGCCAAAGATGGATTAGGTCATGAAAAATCAAATTAGGCCAAAGACTCTGTACATGTCTAAGCTGGTGCATACAGATGGACTCTTCAGTTGTCAGTGGTTCATAGGGAACTGCAAAGAGATCCACTAAACAGGCAAACAGCATGCAACACACGGGCATTCTTTGCTGAGGAAAAGAGATTAAGGGAGAAATACCAGGGAAACATCAGATATTTCCATTGTTGTGGTCTTGGCTCTAGTCACTCTGGTCCAAAATTCATTTCAAATTGAGAACTTCAATTCTCCCTTTCAGCAGTACTTACTGTAGCCAAGGAGCAGCTATAAAATTTCCATATCGAGAAGGAAAAAACCAAAAACAACCCCCCCCACCAAGCCCCCTGCAACTTTCCACCCCTTATCTTCAGTTTTGTGTGGGTTTTTTTTAGCTGGACATTTCAAAACAATATTTGCCACTCCACTTCAGCCCCTGGTTCAGTTTTATCCACTGCAGCTCTAACTAAACTAAAATATGCATGAGCACAAACACAAAACAAAATATTTCTATGCCCACTCAACTTTTTTCCAATCTGTCCTCTTTTTAAAATTAGCTGAAAAGCTCTGATACAGACACACTTCAGGAAGCTTGCATATTATTAGACAGCTCTGTTGTAAAGAGCAGTTCAGTCTATGACACAATTTTGCATTAAATTACTTGAACGTAAGTAAAAGCACTAGCAGTCTCCTGAACAGCTATTAATGGCTAATAATTAAAAGATTAATTATAATGCAAGCTTGCTACTTACTTTTTAATATTTATTACCAGTTTTTGTAAGATTCTCAGAGTTTTTATTAACAATTAAGCTATTAAATATAGTGTGCTGAAGGAAGAAAAATTCTTGGGTCTGTCTACTTGCTACTTCCAGAGAGGACTCTACTAGCATGCCACATCAGATGACAGCCAGCTCTGTGCCACAGTTAGAGTGGCATTGAGCCACAACTAATAAACCATGCAGAGAGGGAAAGCATGCTGGCTTGCACTCAGCACTGTGCTAAACACATTTATGCCTCAACCAGCCAGCTCACAGTGCAGCCAGAGCTCCTTTGTACTTGCTCACACTGACTTGGCAAAAAAAAAAGTATTAACAAGGCTTGTCCACCAAAACGTGCAATTCAATTAGAACTGAAACAATTGTGCATCATAAAATTTTAACAAACCTCCTCAGTGAAAGGTTTGCAAGAACACTTTGTCATAAAATTAAATATTATGTTTCCTTTTGGTTTTCCAGTTTAATTCCATGTTCAGTATTTCATTCTTGTAGGTCATCGCATGTTGCCCTTTGTAATTTCTGACTGGAAAAGTATAAAATATTTATTGCTTAGTTCATCTGCTTTCCTCTTCCTGATGGACTTCCTTATGGCTAGCTTGTTTTCACTTGATATGTTTAGCCTCGTTTGCTGCCACTGACATATTAAATTTAACATTTAAGCTATCAATTCAGTTTTTCTTTCTTAATCACCAGCAGCAGTGAAAATAAACAAAAATCACCATTTGCCTTTCAAGAAGAGATTTTCATTCAAGAAAAATGTTTATAAGCTCTTCAGCTTGGTCAATATCCTTATTTACAGACCGAAAATTAAGAGAAACTGATCCATAAGGTCAAGACGAGGCAGATTCAGATGTAAATAATTCCAATTCAAACATGACTATGCATGGTATATTCCACACAGAATTTAAAGACAAAGGAAAAACACATAATTTATGATCTCTAAAATCTGACTTTATAATTCAGAAGAAACAAGTCTATAATCCACATGTAACATCCATGGATGTGTCACTGAATTCTAGTAAAGTGCAACGGAAGCGTATTTTCAAATCTGAATAGCTAATAGAAACCCGAAACTAATCTTCAATATTACAGTTGCATAAATAAATTTCATTCTCTGAAGCAGTCTTACTTAGTTTCCTCGTTGCAAATCACGTGGCTATATTGATGATGCATAATCACCAAGAAAAGACAATCATGGAGTCCCTCATTCCTGAAGGAAAGGAGATCACTTCTGGAAACTGTATTCTTCTGTATACAAAGGTTCTCCCCATCGTTAAAATGTCAGTGGTCTGATCTATCCTGTTACTCAGCAGGCCTGTGTCTTAAAAAAACTTATTCCTTTGGGATGTCGTAACTGTCTAAGCTAAGTATGCCTATCTTTTTCTGGATACACTTAGAGTCATAGTTCTTTTCCAAATAACGTATGTTTCCAAATCTGCGCTTAATGAGTGCCTGGATAATTTCTGACCAATGATTTCTAGAGTTTCACCACTTTTTGCTTCACCAATGAGCAGTTCAACATCAGACGTCTGGAAGTCTGCTTTCCATCATTACAGAGGACCTGATGATATGATAGCTTGATACTAATGTATCTAATAAATGGAATGAACTCTTAAAAACATCCAGCTAGTGTCCTGCCTTGTGTGTACAGAAACATAAATAGTACAAAGAAACCACCACTTAGTATGCCAAAGGAGCAGCAAAAATTCATGGTCTTGAGAAGACTCAGTATTTATGCCACGACCTCTAATTAGGAGGAATACTAAGGGAGGGAGACAGAAAGAAAAGATGTGAAAAACAAGCATCTTTCTGCTAGACTAAGAAATTCTCAATTAATAAGGATGGTCGGCTTCTCATTAGTCTGCCTTTCTACAGCTGCAGAATGTGAGGTCTTGGACAGGAATAGTTCTAACTTATCTTGGGTTAGGGAGAATTAAGATCTGTTTTAAATTTGGAGAGCAAAGTGGTTGGTTTGGAAAAAAGAAAGCAATTCCAATTTTCAGCTGAAATGCCACTGAAACAAATTTTAAGAGAAGTCATCGCTGCATACAGAAATAGATGGAAAGAAAAAGACATTTTTAACCATTGCTAGCTTGCTACAGATTATTTCTATCCTTTTGCAAGGGACATGTCTGTATATTTTTTTAAGCTATGCAGAAATAGCCAAGTTGGCAAGCTAACGAAAAGCTTAAGACAGCAAAAACAGTGCAGCCACAATGACGCTGAAATCAAAAGATATGAACAAAACCTTTCTAAGAAGCTGAATGCTCATTCAGTCTACACTGAGCTCTGTGCTGCTGTAATCACATGACAACCGTCACTACTTTAAAAATAGCTTGTGCATATCTATACATGCAGCAGACACTGCACTGTTCA
Organism: Rhea pennata; assembly: GCF_028389875.1. Lineage (NCBI taxonomy): Eukaryota > Metazoa > Chordata > Aves > Rheiformes > Rheidae > Rhea > Rhea pennata. Next base: position 11,390,516 of record NC_084667.1, on the reverse strand, counting down.
CATAAAGTTTGTTTCTTCATTTACACAATGAAAATAACAGTATCTCATTAAAGGTAGTAAAACTAGTGACTGGAAAGGTTTAGATCCAAAGACAATTTTATGTTGTACTAGAGCTCTTGAGCATGCTACGTATGCACAAGCTCCACAAAAAGCATAATCAAGCCTTTTTGTTTAGCACAAACAATACGTTGGCTAAATAGATTGAGAGTACAAGGGCTACAGTGCTGGCTGTGGTTTGAAGTATGCGTAGGAGGAGGCAGGACAACAGGAACTGCAAATGGTACCCTGAAGGGAGGCAAAGAAATAAAACTAGGCATGCAGCTTGCTAAGCTAATACTAGGATTTCTGTGCAAGTACGTTAGCTCATATTGTCTTCTTCTATCAGGTTTAAAAAAAAACTCGAGGGCTTCTTCATTTGTTTCACGTAAATATCTTCAAAATGTTCTGCTCAACCATGCAGGCAGAAGAGGAAAAAATACTTCTCGCTGTTGCTGACAAACTAGAGAAAAGGGAAAGAGAAGGTTTCTCAGTTTTGATTTTTTTAAAAACATACTTCATTAAATTTTTTTCACAATGCAGAATTGAATGATCTGTATAACGTCTTAATATTAGTTTTTAAAATACAAATCAATGTGAAATCTTCCAATCTTGAGTACTCATGTACTACTGATGCCTATATATAAACAAATAATGAAGTGTAGTAAATACATGGATACTACATCTATATGATCGTGAATATAACTTTTACCTAATCTAACTTTCGGTCACAAATTCATTCACTGAGGATGTATTTTTAATGTTGTAAACTTCTGAAAAACTGATACACAGCCTACTATTAAAAATAAGAATCAGTCTTCCAAAAGTGTTGTTTCTTTATCCATCCACCTACAAAACTGCCCTTGAAAGCAATCTGCCTAAGGCTCATGGCAGACAACATTCAGTCCTAGGCCAGGAAGATGAAGACAAAAATGTACTAACGATATTCCTTCCTACTTTGCTGGTGAATTCTTGGTTTTCAGAAGAGATTCAATGCTGAATGATCTGGAGAGAATGCATTTGAAAGTCAAATTATATCCACAGAGTACTGAACACAGTACAACTAATTCTCTTATAAAATTTAAAAACTGTCATTACAAGATAGGCTATAAATATAGCTAAAAGAAAGTAATTTCAGGTTCTGAGAACGATTTTAGATGGTTTTGGGTGGGGCTATTAATTTTTGGCTGGAAAGGAAAGTTTGCAATTGCCGATACATACAAAATACAGGCTGCCATCTAGGATCCATCAGGCTGAATGCATGAGTAGGTGGGGTTGGATGCCTGCCACTGTGAGCATGAGCATTTCTGGGTTTAGCTGCTTATTTTGTGAAAATTATTTTATCTTACAGTTTTCATTTTACTTCTCTTCCTTGGATTTTTTTTTAAACAAAATTGCTTCCATCATAAGATTAGTAAAAAAAAAAAAAAAAAAAAAAAAAAAGATTAAAAGATGTTTTTATGACTATTGAGAAAAAAATTAGATTTTTCTTGAAATTTTCTTAGTAGTTTGTACTCTGAAACAGAAATCTGAAATACGATAGGATGGCACTTCTGAGATCTCTCATTTACCCCTGAAATTCATCCAGGTTTGGATGAAAGTGAACTTCTAATCTGTATGGTACTGTTGTTTGATAGTATGAGAAAAAGAATTTATTCAAATTTTGTTCTCTTAACTTTCAGAGCATTGCAATTGTGGTAATGCCTGCACAATACAGTTTGCTGAGGCACATGGGTTTAATACACATACAGCTAGAGCTCTGAGTGCAAACTGAACAAATCAGCCGTTCTGGTTACCACACTCATCTCCACAATCATGAATATAAAGCCATCTCAAAACAATACTGGTAAAAATCTTTAAATTGCACTACTCTTTATTCTCTTTATCTGCATTTGAAAATATAATTGCTTATTAGTGCATTTCCGGGATTACTATCTGTATAGTGAGTGCCTCCCTAGGATCTGTCAGAAAAGTTTTTTATGTGAGTAGAAAAAGAGAAAGCTCCATGACAGATGTCCTCACTTTTGAAGCACCTTTGTACCTTTTAGTGCATCCCTTGGAAAAATAGATGTAGACAAAAAAAGTACGCAAAACAAAGCACAATAGGTATCAAATCTATTTTAAAAATAGATTTGTTATTTAGGACTTTGTTAAAATAGAAAAAGGAAACATTCCAGTTTTGTTACACATTAAGTAGCCTCTCCATCATCTATTCTTTTGTTGAATGTTTCTGTTACTGAATAGCTCCACATATTGCACTCAGCTATACAGACTGTTTATTGTACAGTATCTTTATGACAAGCATTGTGGGAAGAAAAGACCTCTCGGTGTGTATTATTTAAATATATAATTCAATCATGTCAGTCAAATGACACTCTAGAGCATCTTGTATTTTCAATGACAACCACCTCTCTGAAAATGGTATCAAGAATAAATTTCATCAGAACAGTTCAATTCCAATCAAAAAGATCATTTATTAGAAAAGGTTCTCATATCCCAATCCCAACAACCTATAGAAAATTCAATTTCTGATTTCATACATATTCAATTCAGAAATAAGGGGGATGAAATTGGAGGTATGAGGAGAGACGCAGTAGCTAAATAAAGAGCAAAAAGCTTAGAATAGAATTATTAAGGGTTTAAAGGGAAGCACTCAGTGTTGTAGTGCAACTGTGGTTCTTTGAAATCCCTGCCTACAGAAAATGACTTCAGGTAATTTTTGAATACTTGATGTGTCAAGTTTTGAACTTCAAGGCTGTCATCATCCAGAGAAAATATATCTATATTATGGTTATGCTCTTACGCTGTTATTGTTAGCATGGAAAAGGGGGGAAAATACAAGTGAAGAGGAATCTATCTATGGTGAAATTCAAGTTACAGGGAGGAAAGGCAAGAGAAGTGTACATGAAAGCAACAGAAGAGTTATCACAGGGTCATTGTACTTCATCCTTCTTAAATCACTCTCTGTATACATCTCTATTGCACAGGATGAACAACCCTAAAAAGATTTAAAGAGTCTCCCAGAACAAATGATGGCAGGATGATTCTTTCTATTTAAGAAAGTGACCTGGAACTTCAACAGAGTGCACAGTGCTGTGTAAGACCATAAATACCTCTCCAGGAAGCAATCTTCTGTGTCCTAATGGCAGGATTCTTCCTGAGCTGCACAGGCTCCCTGTAGCTGCTCATCTCAGGAACGTGCAGCTAGGTACACATTCCAGCTAGGTACTCTAGCATAATTTTTCTGTAGTAGAACATCCATTTCCCCTGACAACTTAATCTATATGGCAAATACATACACAAATTACACAGACGCCTTCCCTAATTAAGACACTCTTTCAATTATTTATAGCTTTGACAAAATTTATCCTGTCCTACAAGTCTCATGTCCGGAGGTCGACTGAAGATTGATTTTGGAAGAAAGCTTCAGAAGAGCATTTAGTCATTTTTACGAGTGAGATTAGAGGAAAGTTTCTCCTGCGTAATAAATTATTCCAACTCCTTTGCTGAGAGGCTTTTGTGCCCCCATTACTAGGACTACCAAATTTAAATTCAGCCGTGTCAGGAAAGCCTGCTCTACTTTCAAGGACAAGTCTTTGCTGATCCTCTGGAAAAAATGTTCCAAGTTAACATGTGCTCCATTATTCATGAGATTACTATTCCTGCAATACAAATATAAAAACTGCCATACCAGCTCAGTTCAAAGGTCCCTATAACTCAATACATTGTTTCTGATGTTGAGAAGCAACAAACGCTTAGTGAATAAATACATGACACAGAGCATGGATTGTCCTCTGCTCTACACTCCCTGCTCAGTATGTTCAGTTTGGGAACTTACTGAGCTAGAAGCTGCATGCAGATCATCACATAACAAGAGCCATAGTTTCATAGCTGGTTGGTACATCAATCTAATCCTTTTCTTCTACCTATTATTTATACTTGACATTTCCACAAGTTCTTTTATCATTTATGCAATATTCAGTTCTGCTACACTTGAATAAGTATGTACTTTTGTTCATTTTAAACCTGCTGTCTGATTTTTTTTTTTTACCTGTCACAGTTTCTGAACTGTGAAAAATGTATAATTGTCTCTTTTTAACTTTTCATGATACTCATTTTGTGTACCTCCACTACAAGTTTTCTCTTGTTATGCTGAAAAGTTCTAGTCTATTTAATTTCTCCTTGTGTGGAATCTATTTCAAATCTCTGCTTAATCTTATAATCCATATTTATCCGTTTTTAGAAGTTATTTAACACAGTATGTAAGTACATCCCAGCTTTATACAGCAGCACAAACAGGTCTTCTGTTTTGTTCTCTATATTCTTGCGGTAAGTCTTCATATACTGTTCTCTTTTCTGAAACTACAGAAATACACTTAATACACTGCCGAGTATTATAGGATCTTCTCAACAAATCAGCCACAGATGTAGGTTAACTGAGGATCACCACTGGACCATCTCTCCTTTACACACAATATTTTTCTTTCTCCTATCTACATAGTATGAGCAGATAACCTAAGTAAATACAAAGAATAATAGATCTGAATATAAGCAGAAACAAAGATTAGTGTAGGGAAGAATGAGATTATATTGAGCGTGAGGTTAGCTGGGATTAGGAAGAAACCTTGAAGTTGCAAAACAGGCTAGAAATGAGGTTTGCATGAGGCAGAAGGGATTGTTGGGAGTCACAGATCCACCACGATTAGCGAGCTGAGGAAAAGGGCAATTACAACAGAGAAAGACCACTCCAACAGAAGCTGGAGATGGGAAAACCAAGAACAGGAAGAATGGAAAAGGCCAGATAAGGTCCCTAGAGAGTGGAACTAGGAACAGTGGTGCATTTGGTTTGGATGAGAAGACAACGACTGCGAAAGTGAACCCAGACAGATGTCCAGCATAATACCTGGGCTGCGTATGCCCTGAAATTCAAAAGCAAATTACAAACTGTAAAAATACACTCAATCCAGTGAACACCTCTACATGCTAGTCCAAAGTATTTTCATTAACAATTATTACAAATGATTACCAAAAGAAATATTTTGATGCTTAACTCAGCCTATGACTGTACTTGGTGCATACATCTCCTGTATCAAGACATTTTGATCTGATCCTGAATATACTCAGGCACAAAAATTTTGTCCGTATTCCCACCAAATTCAAAGAAAAAACCCCACAACTGTAAAATGACTCTTATGTTTCCTTGTATGAATGTCATATTAAGTCTCTTTCCTGTTCTGTTGGAGAATACCAGGTATTAAGGTAAAGAACTGAAAAACTGCAACTGGAAAACTGCAAAACTGGCATGAATTTTGAGTGAAAACTGCAGCAGCTACTTTTAAAATTTTTAAGTGTACATAGAAACAACTTCTAATAACTTTTGTGAGACTATCCAGGTTTAAATTTGATCAACATTTCATAAACCAAGTTTTGAGTAAATGTGTTTTTCTTTTCAGACATAAGCAATAATCATAGTAATTGTAGTAAAATGTAGTTAAAAACAGCAAAAAGACAGCTTTTCTTTAAAATTTTTCAAATTTTTGTTTATAAAGGAAAATTCAAGTATACTTAATAAAGCAACATAAACTATAACTCTGAATATAAAGAATCCAGTGTATCTCCATAACTGTTGATGATACATAACATTCAGAAAGAATCCAAACAGATTTTCAAGTTTCCAGATCAAATTTATAAAACACATAGGAAAAGTTAAAATTGAAATGCAGGTCTATTAAGAGTCACGCAACATATCTGGCATCTGATTATATACCAATTCTCTGAAATAAAGCAGGGCACATATATTGGCATTATTTTTGTTACCATCATAACATTTTCAGCATTTCTTTGGAGACAGAAGATACCTGACATATTTACACATGTATTAGCTTAGGGGGTATTTAATTTTGTTTGAGGCCACAAAGCATTCTGACCAGCTTGCCACATATTACAAACTAAATTAAATAATCTTTCTACTTTTTTCCCTTTTTTCCCTACCTCATCTGGTTATAGGGAAGTAAAGAATAACAAAATGTGCCAAAATATGATATGTTTTACAGTCCTATTCATAAATTCCAGATGTGATTCTATCACACAAGAATGATGCAAAACATCTTTCCATAATAAAACCATTATTAAATAGAGTAATATCAATTTTTGATTTTATAGGTTATTAATAGAGATAATAACCAATAATTTGATTATTTTCTATCAGGATGGTGAAATACGACCATTTTGTTTTTGCATAGCCTGTAACCTAATCTTTTTCTATATTATTAAATACGTACTTCTTCCAACTCCTCACTATTCTTCTATTCTTTTATTGTCTTTCACCTTGCTTCTTGCTCCAGCTTCTGGATTTGTATAATAACTAACCTAGGATAATTCTATTTTGGCTTATGAATGTCTTCTATCAACATAATTTAAGCCACTGAAGAATGGAGCAGAAAGCATGTTTTAAATAACCTGTGATCACATGAGGCACTTGTATCGCTTAAGCTAACTGCATTTTCAAAGTAATTACCTGATGTCTACAAGGCCTTATTTAACCTTTTGATATCAAATAATACATCAATTATGAGTTCAAAGTCTATGGGAAGTGAAATAGTAGAATATGGAGATAACTATCACCTCGCTACAGGGAAATCATACTAACTCTGCACCGGCCAACGGTGTAGGCGGCTATCCGAAGCCGCTGGAGGGTTCACAGTTAAGATCATAAGAACAGCTCTACCACATTACATCAAAAACCTATACAGTTCAGCGGACACCGCTTACAATTTAGGGGAAAACAAGATTCTTCAGTGGTTAGACAAATCCAGACTAGGAGTAGGATATACAAGTTAAATAGGAAGGTAATCAATAAATGGAATACTTTACCAAGGAAGAGAGTAGAATCAATCTTTAGAACAAAAAGATCACCTAAATTGGGTATATCACAATTTTGGCAAGCAGTTGCAAACTCTGCCTGCGGTCAAAGTAGATAACAGTTTGTCTCACTCATTCCAGAAACGGATCACAAATCCATCAATATGGCAAGAGGCCAACTGTATTTATACCAACCTTAAGAAGTGCTTATTGGATTTGGCTCATCATTATCAATTACTTTAGGTAGGTGCCAGCTCTTTGGAAGTTTGCCACGTACAACTTTTCCGTTAGATACCGTACTTAAAATAGACTGCACTTCTGTTCCTCATGAGTATTGACTGCCCCTTTGCACAGAAGCGTACTTTGTACTGCCATAATACTATGGGTCCTCCAGTTGTCCTGACACAGATGATCACTTTATAAACTCTCATGATACTGACAGATAAGCAGGGAACAAGTGAAATATTTTTGTAAAACGGGCCCACTCAAGAAAGCATGTGCTAATACAGTCAAATAATGGGAACAACTGAGCATAAACTCCCACTAGAGTGCTGCAACAAAACAAGGCATCAACGGATAGAATGAAAGACGAAATATTTCCTCTCTACACTGGCTTATTGAGACCAGCAGTGAGAAAAAAAATCATACATGCGTGGCATCCACAAATTATAACAGACACTGGAAAACTAGAAAGGTTGCACAAAGGTCGTAGACTTTACGAAGGCTGAAGCAACGACCTCTAACGAGACACTAGTGCTCGAATTCCTCGTTTTATAATTATTGCAACATGGGTTTTTATAATCTTCACCAAGAAAGAATGTGCTACTGACTTTCAAATGATGGGCAAAGCCCAAAATGGATGATCTACGATAATTTCAGTTATGTTCAAAAACTGCTACTCTTCCTCCATTCCCATGTTTAACAGACACCACGGACTTTTACATCCACATATTAGTATTATATTTATGAGGTCTTCAAATCTAGAGTATAGCTTATGTATTCTGTAAAAGAAAATAGTAACAATCAGACCTTCTCAAGATTTCCTTCATCATCTTCAGTGGACTGATTTTCAGTCCTTAAACGACAGTTTCTAAAACTCTCATAGCTACTTCCCACAAAAAGCGTCCAGATTCTTGACCTCAGGTTGTAAAATGTAAGAAGTTGGTGACAAAAAGACTTCTATCAGAGTTCCCATAGACAAATGGAATTCAAATTGCATCCTGGAGTTTCTAACATAAAGCTACTGAATTTGTGTATTATTAACATTTTGGCTGTTTTTCTAATAAAATTACATGCAGGGTAAATGACATTTTCTTCTCACAGCTTGTATAAGAGAATTCTTCTGCAATACATAGGTACTAAAAACAACTTCAGACCTCCTGATAATTAGGCACACCTGATACAAACCAGACACTAATCAGAATACCCTCCAGTGCTGTTTTCACAAAGTCTCATTTCAGAGCAAAGCCACATTTTCAACCTCGCAGAACAAGGACTGGTCTTAGAGCTTTCTGTAGTAACAAAAGAGAAGCTTTGTCTGTGATGGAGATAAAAGTGACAAGTAACAACAGAGATTCCGATATAGCTTAGAGGACTGTATCAACTAGCTAAGTTTCGCAAGAGATGGACAATATTCAAAATGCATTTCATATATTATATTGTCCTATTATACAAACCACTTATACTTCTTTGATGCTCCCCTTTAGGTGTATTATATAGTGTCACACATTAGAATTCACTGAGAATATGTACAGTGACAGAGACATTCACAGAGAAAGCACCAAAAACTTCATGTAAATATGAAGTTGATGTCTAATATTAGGTCCCCAAGAAAAGAGAAAGTTTGTTTACAGAGTAAATGAGCACCAAAAGAATCTTAAATTGTAAATGATAAACTGGAAAGAGGATGAACCAAATGTTATTTTGCTATTTCAGTGTGAAAATTTTGAAAATTAAACTTTACTCTTTTCAAAAATGGTTGAAACATCTCCTTGACTGACACCATCAGTTGTTAGCCCCGTATTGTCCTGTTGCATTTGTCTCGTACTATAAGGGATTCAGAAACCACAGCAGCTTAAAGAGCTGGGCTGTTAGATGAGATACATGTTAGATCACTTCTTCATATTCAAGGCTCTCTCACACAATTACACATTGTGGAAGAACTCCTAATAAGCCCTCAGTAGCAAATTTCCAAGCCTATCAATTTGGGAAGACAAAACAAAGTATGTACTTTCCTATCATTAGGCAGAAAGAACCAGACTTCTTTTGCATTATAATCTGTCATACAGCAGACATGTCATGAGTAGTCCTTGAGAAGTAACAGATGTTTGGAGTTTTTTTATTCAATCTTTCAAAATGATAAAAGACATACTCCTTGCAGTTGCTTAGGCTTATGCTATAAGCACCAGAAATCCATTTAATTTTTTTTGTAGATTACATTAATGGATTATAATCTTCTTCATGTAAATTATGGTCAGGGAAGGAAACTAGAAGTTTTTTCCACTTTGTGTCAATGGCAAGGAAATTCATCAATCTACAACAAATGTAGTTCATCCTTTCTGAAAGTAATCTCCGGAAATGATAAATACAAAACTTATAAATCACTAGTATTCACTGTGTGCAGCATGTGAATGCACTTGCAGCTCAAAATGACATATATAATTCTCTAAAGGAAAAGCCACTCAAAAGGCAAATTTTGGTTGAAAATTAAGTTCTTTGAAATAGCCTCAATTTGGACACTTAAATTTACATAGTCATTACTGAAAAAATAACTACTGTATTTGTTCTGTGAATCCTAAGCAGCAATTATACTTGTCTTCTGTTTTTCTATTTTTCTGAGGTATGAATTATCAAATATTAAATCATTATGTCCAAATTTCTCAAGTGTGCACATATAAATGCAGATATGTCATTTATCTGTAGCAACATGACAAATTCTGCATCTAAAAACGCCCTATAACTGGAACAAGATACAAATATGCCTTACTTTCTGCTATTTTCCCACAACTACTGAAATATATGCCCTTGCTATTGTAAAGGCTCATCACATTAAGACTCACTGTGGAATGTACAATCATTCTTGTTAAAGAAGTGGTTTTTTTTCTCCTGCTTCTCTTCCCACCATTACAGGTGCTACATTTGCTTGCTTCTCCACACCAGCAAAAATATTTTCTGCTAGTAACAGAGTTAACTGAAGAAACAAGCAGAAGAAAACCCCAAGCCAAAAAAATAACCACCGAAGTTTGACACAATTTCAAAACTGGCTCTGAGCTTAGGAGGCTGAATTTTTTTAAGAGAAAACTACTGGGCTTCTGTACAAGTCTAGCACTGAGAAGGAAGGCCACCAGTTTTGCCATGATGTAAAAATTAGATCATCTGCTCTGCACTTGAATTAAAACATATACTCCTGATAGAAATAAGTGTATCAGTTATATAAAAACAGCTATTAAACAAAGAGATTCCACAGATCAAGATAACTTAGGATAACATAACTATCCTTCAATCTCCTAATGTATGTGTCACCTTCCTTGTTTAAGGAAGGTGACAATTTGCATACAGCTCCTCCATAGAAATACTACATGCAGAATCCGTTACGTCTAATGACTGCTCTTACCCTGAGATAAGGCACCTTTTACTATATGTAGTCATTGGGTGTCAATTCATGAACAGAAGGTGGTAGAACACAATGTGGTTTTAACTGTATTGGCCTGTGTTAACAAGCATATAGCATACTGGCAAGCATACCGCCACTAAAGCACTAAGTGTACTTCATCATACTAAAACTTTATGTAATTACAAAGCTACTCACAAGAATATCACGCAGAAGCTTTTCTTTGCTTAGCAATAAGAGCCAGATACTCACAAAGAAGGGTCCTGGACCAGATCTTTAAGGTTTATCCCACTACGATCCTCGGCAAGGTTCCTGAAGCAACTGTCACTCACTAAAAAAATAAAAATAAAATTAAAACAAAACAAAAACAGAGAAACAAGAGGTGGAAATTTAAGAACAGAATGCAGTTTTGTTGATTAAGTAATAGTGTTTGTCTGGGGTTGGCTGTAATAATGATCATTCATATACAAATTCTGATTTTCAATGAGGTTTTAAATGATTTGCTGATAAATTAATTCAGTGGAAAGTGATAAACTATTTATCACAGGTTACACAGAAATAATCTGTTTCAGCTGCTGTCCTTAATACTTCTGCATCTTCTGTGGCTACAAGAAATCTCAAACATAACACTAGATGCTTATATGTATACATAGATACCAGTGTACTTAAGAGTAGAATTTTTAATCACACACAGTTTGGTATTATAAAAATAATCAGTTACTATGTGTTTAACATTTAAGTTTACAACTGTTTGTGAATTAGCACAGATGTTTAATATAAGCAATAGCCAAAACAATTTGGAGAATAAAACTATTCAAACAGCTTATAATTCATTTATAAAATGTAAGAACTCTTACATTTTATTCTAAGTAAATTCTTACTGTAAGAATTGAAGAAATTGCCATACAAGTAATTTCACAGAAGTTAGAGTATTAATGTGCGTTGATTTTCTTTACTATATTAAAAAAAAAGATTTGACCCTGAAACCCCAAATTCTTTTTCTTTGCTAATGTTCTTAGCACTTGTACCCCATTCACACACGTAGACTCATTTCTCTTAAACAACGCTATAGTCAGCTAGAGAGGGGAGAGAAAAAAGTAATGCCACAAATGCTTTAATAAATCAGCACAAGTTCAAATGAATTATTTCTGACTTCGTCAAACTTTCTGAAGGACACTGGGGTTGTGATATGGCCAAAATTTATGTAAAGAGCTATTCACCATAATTAGCAACATAATGTGCCAGCGAGAGGAACGCTCACAAGGGGATGCATCACCGCTCATTTCCCGGAACAGGGCACGGCCTCGCTTGCATTTGAGGAAAGGGAATGCATGTGAAATCATCTGCAAAAGCAAGTGTCCCTACTTCTCTCCTTCGCAATGCAAGATACTCTTCTTTAATTTGTATCTCTGAATACTAGTGTGCATCATCAATACTGAAAAAATGCAAACCATTTCCGAAGTACATTGTTTTCACAGACGCGGATACGTTCTGTGACAGACCCACCTAGCACACTACAAAACTGCAAAACATTTCTACTAGCATACCTCATTGCCAATGCCTCTCTTGAGCTTAAAGCCTGTTAGTCTGCTGGGCAAGGCAAGTACTGGAACAAAATGGTCCAGGAAGAGGGGTTGCAGTAATTCATAGAAGAGGAACTGAGGTGTTGATTACAGCTCTCTTACAAAGCCTGACAACTAACAGTATGAGACAATAATGTCAATATATGTAAACTGTTGATACCATTAATGAGTTTATCCACTTTGCACCTCAGCCTTGTAATAACCAGTAGTTACCTAAACTTCCCATATCTGCCTCTGAAAACTTTAACAGCAACTGTTGCTTGACATATGTGATCCCTGAAATCTAGATACAATGCAGCACGTACCAAGGTCCCCAAGGAAGCTCTTGCCTTTGAGCCAATTACCACAGATTTTCAGTTTAAACAGAAGCTACTTGGGCTGACAAAGTCCAGAACCCTGAGTTTGTCCCTCCAAAGATTATTTAACAATTATCTCTATACTAGACTGAGATTTAACTGTACTGAATTAGCAAGAGCTACTTACCTTGTAGGGATGCTCACCTTGAACATCTTAGACTTTCAGAAATACTCATTTCTATGCACATCTACTGGGCTAAACCCAAGACCCTCTAATTTAAAAAGTTTCTAACTCTTGAGGTAAATGAGCAATTCAAAGAGAGACAAAAAATATAAACTCCAGATTTTATGGGAGACAAAAGCCCAGCTCTGTTGATTAGTTTATATTTAAACCTTGTCAAGTTCAGTAGCAAAACAGTAAACAGAAAACTTCTGCTTTCACTCTCTTCCCTTCAGATGAGATACTACCCTGTGCCAAAACGGGATACTTAGAGACTAACAAAGAAGGGCTGCTACAAAAAAAGGAGCTCAGCTACCGGAAATAGAGCAGAAGAGAAAGACTTGGGTGACCTAGTGAAAAACAGAGTCATCATAAACCAGAAATACAATACAGAAATGAACTAAAGCACATCCGAATCTATGATTATTTCCAGAAATCATAAGCAAGTAATAATGCCACCTGCAAGCAAGATGCCAAAACCGGCTCCTGTAATGATCAAGAAAAGCAAACCACCTGAGAGGAGACAAAAAGAGCTTTCTTCTTTAGCTTAGCAAAATGAGAGGGATACTACTGCCGCTGGTGTGTTTATACAAATCATCAGTGCAATAAACAGAGGGAGAAGGGGTAAAGGATAATGCTGCACCCCAAAAAAAAAAAAAAAAAAAAAAAGGAGAGAGAGAGAGAGAGAGAGAGAGAGAGAATCATTACGAATAGAAAGCATATTTTCCAAGAGCTAGAGGTAAAGCTTTATGAATAATCTTTCTGTAAGAACAGTGAGGGTGAGGAAGCTGCATAAGCTGGCACTCAGATTTAGGAATAGATTAAATGACACAGGAGTTGTTTGTGATGACTCAAGGAACATCTTCTGTGTCACTGTCGTTAACGCACTATAAAATTTGTTAGAGCTTATCTGAAGGCTGTGAATCCTCCCAGACTTCTCACATTTTCAAACAGCAATTAAAGAAGCCATTTATTCTGTGTTTTCATTAGTCGTGTGTGATGCCTCTTTCTAATGATTTATCATTTAAATTTACAATATTTGTGTGGCATTGGGCCTAGAAAATCTGTACTGAATTTCCACCTATTCATTTCATATCTAACAAGCTTGAGCTTCAACTCAATAACACTACCCTCTGAGCAGTGATTAGCTGAACTTCAAAAAGAAAGGACACCAAGCCATTAAGGACATTCAAATCTTTGGAGATAAAACATCAGGACTTCTAATTGTTTGCCTTCCATTAAAAAATTCCTAATTCTTTGAGTTAAGAACACTAAATGCTTCAGGAGATTCTTCTTCTTGGATTCTTTTTTTTTTTTTAATTGGAAAGGATTTTTTTTCTTTCTTTCTCTCTCTCCCCCTCCCCCCACAAATATTTCCAATAAGTGTGTGTGTGTAGGGGGGAGCGTTTGGGCTTTTTTTTGCAGCTTCTTTGGTTGTAAACTTTAACAAATTCTTAGATGGGAAAGAAAAGGATAAGAAGTAAGCAAAAAAGTTCTTTCAGTACTTTTGAGAATAACATATCTTTTTTTAGACCTCTTTGAAATTACTAGTTCTACCACAGGTTGGAATAGCTCTACTTACTGCAGGTGACAAAACTCCCATTCTTTTAAAGATTGTCCTTGAGACAATCTTAAAAAAAAAAAAAAAAAAAAAATCTTATCCCCAGTCTTAGTTTTCTTGCATTTTATTTAGTTCAGGAAAAGAATGTTTAGTTTCTTAGCTGACCTCTGAAACAATTCACAGCATTTTACACGGGCATAGTTTAACAGCTTTCACGGATTCTTGGTTGTAATGTATGCTAATCAAGTTTATAACCAATCTGATCTAGATCCAGTTTTAAAGATGATAAAGCGTGCCTACCCTAGGTGCTAACATGTATTTCGTCTTATTTGCCACCTGCATTAAGACTCACAATCACTACAAGAAAAAGCACGCTCCGTTTCCTTCTGACACGCTATCTGCAAACATGGTGTATCTTATGTCAAACACATCCCATGACATCTCCTTTTCCTCTGCCCCCAAAATACAGGCATCTTATTAGAGATCCGTGAGCGATATGATTTAAGAAACCACATTTCATATTGTGGCACATACCATCACCCTTCTTTGCACTGCTGCACAGCTAAATACATACAGATCTTCTGACACGGAGAAAATCCGTCAGAGCTGATCCACAGTCCACAGAGCCCCAGTGTCTAGTCTTTCCTCATTTCTCATACATCTCCATAGAGCTGAAATCAGCTAACTATACACAGCCAGCTAACATTTAAATATCTTCATACCCTCAAGGAACTTCATCCATCTTCTCCACAGTTCAACCTAATCTGTCAAAGTCCTTTCAAAACAAAAATCAAAACTACTTAGTAAAAAAGGAAGGAGGGGGAAAAAAAAGTGCCGTTGTTCAGTGCCGGATGCACGCGAAACGCGCAGAACTCGGCCGCGCCGCCGAGCTGGAGCCTTCCCCGCGCACCGCGCGCCCAGGCCGACCAGCCGCCTGCCCTGACCGCAGGCCTCCGGCGCGCAAAGGCGCGGCACAGAGCGGGAAGAAACCCACGACCGGATGACCAAGTCGCATGTTTTAATGAGTATTTGGGGTCTGTTTTCTAGGTTCCAACGCAAGCAAAGCTCATCCACAGTACTGGACCCGGGGAGTGACCCACGCCAGGAAGAACAGAAACGAAGAGAAAAATACTAAATGTGTTAATGAGTTACTAACACTGCAAAAATCCCACAAAAAACCTAGAAGTACAGTGTGAATAAAGAGCATTAAGTCATACAGCTCTAAGACTTCAGAGCTTCAGGGTTTAATCAGAGCAAATTTATGCCAATTTATCCATGAGCCAGGACATACACAGCAGACAAAAAATTCTACTATAGGCAAGGACTTTAAAATAAATAAGTTCCCTCCTTTATTTTCTAAGCAAGACTAACACAAAACTATTCTATGGACTCAATCTGAATAATGTGCACTTTTAACCTCTTGGTTTGCACGACTAATAAATCACCTGAGACAGAAGAGTCTTCTGCAAGCAATTATACAATAGCAATTTATCATAAATGTATATACACAGCTCTGAACTAAGGCCCTGCAAGCACCATATTGAATTGTAAAGTGCCTAAGAATGACCATTCATAAAAAAATCTTTAAGCTGTTGAGTTATTAGATGACTAGATGCTTAAACAAATCAGTCAAGTTTAATAACATGAGGATAGAAGTGAAAAATAAAAATTAATCAAAACCACATATATTTATTCTAAGAAATACATAACTACCTAAACAGTATTTAATTTTTCTTTTACATGAATTACTCTTTTGCCCGATCTGGTTTTGATAAGTAAATGATATCCATGTTTACAAATTTCAATTTATTGAACATGAAAATTAGGCCCATTCCTGACAGTTTATGGAAAAAATCCTTTGTAGAAAGTGGGAAAGGGAGTTTTATCAAAATTGCCTGCAATGAACCCTAAATATAGGGCAATTTCCCTTTGTTCAAAATACAAATATTTTCTTTAGATATCACTTTGTACTGGTATTATTAAGCCTCCTTAAAACAAATGGCAGTGCAAAATGCATTGTTTTGAAATAGAAACACTTCAAGGCAAAATTTTCAAGTCCAACTGGAAAGAAATAAAAACTATAGCAGAAGTAGTCAAGAAAAATAAAGAATTTAATACAGATCATAGAGCTTGTTGAAAAAAGCAACTACCACCATACAGTTTCCTTTTTACAATGAACTTTCCATTATCCAAAGTAAAAGAATACCTCAGACAGCAGAGGAAAAAACCTGAGCTGACAGTTATTACTGAACATACAAGGTAACACACCAACCTATATGCAGTCAGTCTGGGCTCACTAGAGTTCACTGCGTGCAGCCCAGGCTATCTCACGCTGGTTTTGGTAGGTCTTACTTGCCCAGGTGCAGCGCTGGGCACGGACTGGTGTAATGTGTTCATGCAGCGCTCAGGGAGCCCTCCTAAACCCAGACCATAGGGCAGAGACGGTGCATTTTCACCACCAACACCAGCTTGGGTATGGCAGGACTAGCACCGAGCCCCACGCAAATCTTCACGAATCTTCGCTAGCTGTATACAGCCAAGTGCCACTATCCAAGCTTAAATCAGGAAACGCCAAACAGATACACCTAAACTGACTTTACATGGTGCCAACTCAACCATAGCAGGATTTATTAGTTCAGATTTGCAGCAGTGTGAAGGCATTGAAAGTAGCCTCAAGCTCAGGAAGAAATACAGTCACATTATTCACCAGATGCAGTCCCAGTAAGCCCCTTCAGGCTTCTGCTGGCTTCCCAGGGCTCTGAAATACAATACAATCAAATCACAATTTAAACAAAATTCCTACAGATAATTTCAGCTGACTATGTTGACACATTTTTCCTGAAGTGAAATTATTGGAAAAGTTGGGTGCTATTAATAGGTTTATGTGTCAATATGCTTAAAATATCACAAGCTGTGGGAATCCGTGTTTCTTTGAAATGCTCTACAAATGTACCACAGAGCTTTTCAGAACATATGAGCTGCTACTCTGGAGTAGGTAAGAGATCCAGCAGCGTCTGTCTCTGAACAACTGCTGATATCAAATCCTATAAATGAAAGTGCAAGTTCTAAAAAACAGGATTTTCAAGAGAGTTTATAGTTAGTCCACTTCTGTCTCTACTGATGTCAGTGATGATGATTTTTCTGGGACTGAGTTCTATCAAAGTGCCATAGAAGGAGAGGACATCATCAGGGAACAGACTGCACATATCTAATGCTGAGATGCTGACAAAAGTATAACTCACTTCTAGCTTAACCCCCCAGCATAAGGTCTTTTATGGGGACATTTTTCGAATGGGGTAAAGAGAACAGCAACCAGAGAGAAAGAAAGTGGCTGGCTTAGGAAACAAATTACTTGTGCCAGATACTCTTTTCTTGCACAGACAGATTTCTCACCATAAAATCTGTATTTTATTAAAGAAAAATTCTATTCCTTCCCCCCAACCCTAACTCAAAGAAAATGAGATTTTTAACTTTCTCCCACTGTTTTCTTTATTCTAACATGGGTTTTTCATTATGTTTTAAACTGTGCCTATTCTAGACAGCCAGGTAATGACCATTTGCCACAGAACTGGTACCTAGGGTTGACATGGAAAAGATTCATTCGTTCCCATGTGCCCATTTTTAAAGCTTTTGTATAACACTTTGAAACGTGAACCAATGTCTCTTGCCATTTCTTCAAACTGGGAAGATTCTGAAAAAAACTTCAGAAAGTTGGAACTGATCAATTTATCTCAGTGAGCTGTGAGAAACCTAAAATTGACTTTAAAAGCTAATTGTTAATAGTTTTACTGCCCATCACTTAAGCAGATTCATTCAACTAATGTCATGCAATTACAATCTCAAATAATTCTAGGGAGAAATCATGCTTTGTACACCACTTAAAATACACTGCTGCACTAAACCTGATATACAGAATATAAAAATATAGTGTATAAAAATATACTAAGAAATAATGGGAATAAGCTTTACAATTCAGTATCTTTTTGTTTATATTTGACTTACTGAGTTGCAGCATTCAGCAGTCCCTGTGGACCACAAGTCCTGAGTCCAGGGCAAAATCCAAGGGAAAGCCCATTCGCTTCCTGGAATCTTGCTATGCTCTCAGAATCAGGTATTTTAAAGCAGTGATTTCAAAGACAGACTCTGAACTCTGTAAACAAATCATTGTATCAGTTTAAAATTTGCTTACTTTCATTGTAGGTCCTCAACCTATTCACAAAAGAGTAAATAGGAGTGACTTTTAGTATTGTACAACCCTCATTCAGCTGCAGCCTCGAGAAGTCTAGTCCAATGTTTCCTTCCACGAACACTTTCATGTGTTAAAGTACGTTAGGAAAGTATTTCTTTCCTAACGTCCTATTTTTACTTTATTCTGTTTGAACTATCACGATTTTAGCCATGCTCAAAAATTTATTTCCTATTAGTTACAATCAATTTAGAATCACTAATGTGATAGGCAGCCTAAATTATTCTTCCCACTTGTTTTAGCCGCCTCAATGTGATCACATTGCTATTTACCTAAGTGACTGTCTCCTTTCTGTGACTCATAGCCTCTTCTACTCCTAAGCACATTTTTGCAACGTACAAATGTTGTCATCTCACTGCTGTCCCTATTTTGTGTAACAACATCTTTTTTCCCCCTAAAAAGAAAATTATATCCTCTGGAGATAATCTTGTTGTGCTGATACTTGACTGCCTATTCTTAGCCATTAGTTCCCTCTCTTGGCTGATTTCAAGCCTTCAGAAATATTTAACTCTTAGCCTACAGCAAGGAAAGAAATGGGAGAAGTCTTTACAACCGATATAGCCTGTCATGTCTAATAAGTCTGTCTCTACAGGCAATGAATCAAAGCAGTCAATCAACCGTCAGGACCATAGCAAGACATTTTGCCATCTGTGGGAGAACGACGCTCCATATAAACACTTGTTCCTCTCCCTTCTGTATCTTCTGTTTAGCTTTCCTGCAGCTCAGAAGAAACCCAGCAATCCCCGTGCTTGTAACACAGGGCAAACCAGAGCAGCTTGCCAGGGGCGACCCCCCTCCCTGGCTCCTGCCCTACCGACCCGGCCAAGGCCACAGCGCCGAAAACGAGCCCGGTGCCGCAGGAGCAGAACTGCAGGAGGCCTCCAGTCAGCCACGGGCCCACGTCTGCTGGCACCCGCAGAGCTCGCCCGGCTCGCTTGGTGCAGCTGGGGCCGGCACAGCGGGGCACTTGGCGCTCCGAGATCCGCTGCACATTTACAGGCCGGGCACGTGCCTGGCTCAGCGAGGAAGTACCCGTAGCCTGGGCTCATTTCTAGCCGCCGCTGTGGCCCTATCAAGAACAATATGATGTTGTTGCTTTCCTGAAACTCCAATTCATACATAAACATATAAGTATACATATACAGAGAAAGAGAGAGAGAAAGGGAGAGATATTAGTTTTAGTGGTGGGTTTGATTTTAGCTTCTATTTTTATTCTTTCACTAATTTTAATTAAAATTAAAACAACAGCAACAAAACCCCTTGCAGTAACTAATAAACTAAAAAATAGCTTCATGAGGAAATGTCTACATGCTGCTTTTTACTCTTGCTGCCTCAATATACATAAGCAAGCATACATATCCAACTTATTCTGTGTTTCCAGCTGATGCTGTATTTCAATCTGTATTTACCAAGGAGTGGGCCAGAGTTGAAAGGCATCGTGCAGCCTAATAAAAAAGTGGTTTTTTTAAATGGATTAAAAAATGATATATATAACAGAAATAGCTGCCCCATCTTTTTTTTCCAAGTGTAATGTAATTTACCCCAAAATTTTCTTCCTAAAGCCTGTGCACAAACTGCTCAAACCGAATGAAAAGCTAACTGGGGAACCTGATAAAGTGAGTGACTATTTTTTTTTGAATATTCTTTGTTTGCTACACATGTCCTTTTTCAATCCTTTTAGGTAATTTAATACATTGTCCTCCTCACATTTTAAACATCTCAAAGATAACTACAGAGAGAAATGAATCTGGTATGTAAGAATTTAATTCCTCAAATCTTAAATTATTTTAAAATTAATTAAGAATTTAATTTAAGACTTCTCATTCCCTATGCAAATGCTTTGGAGGTTCCTCATTCATTCTACCTGTTAATTTTTGCATACTACCTTTTGAGAAAAGAACAGGAAAGAATCATATGAGCATGGCAATGCCAATGAAAGCTTGTAACACAGGTTAAGATTAGCTCTGACAAAACACAGATCTCTTAATCTAGCATCTTCACAATTAAAATTCAAATTCATAAAAATTCAGCATATATCTGGCATCAGTGTAATGAATATACAATGAGAGACCATGTTTTTTGCCAGGCTCCCGAAAGTGTCCCTTTCACTTCAATAAAAACTCATGGAAAACTGTTGTGATGGTCATGGCTCTGAAGAGATACATAGGTACAGTTTGGGAAATATTTTAAAAACTAGCTACACTCTTTCTGTATAGCAGGACATACCCTCTTTCGTTATTCCACCATAATAATAGCTTGCAGAGGTGTTAAAATAGTAGAAATGGCACTTGTGCCATTTCCACTTGATTTGCTAACATCTCACCAGGCTGAAAGATTGTATTCTTGCTCTTCACATAGCAAAAGAGATTTAAATGCCGAATAACAAAGCTGCCTTAAAGAGAATTTTCAACACATCATAATCTGCTGTGAACCATGCCACCGTGAGTCCTTTCTCACTACAAAAATAACAACGTGAACAACAAAGATGTGCATCGTATTGCATTACGATCTGTATTTTGATGAGGATTTTTCTGATGAAGCCCATCAGCAACACCCTGAACTGGGAGGAGGAGTAGGGAGAAAAATTTCATCAGTGAATCATGTTTTAAAATGACAACAACATTCCAAGGACGAATAACAGGATTTTCTTCTAACTCAGTAAATACGATGATTTGCGAGAATAATTCTGTCTTAAACAGTACTTTTTACATATTGGCTCTTACATAACACCTCACAGATGCTAACTGATAGCTAAAGCCACTGTCAAAAAAAAATCAAACCACTAAATAGCACATTGCTGCTATATTCTTGTATTTCAAGAGCAGTGCCAAATACACAAACAAAGCAAATACAAATTAAACAGATATCTCTGTATCATCTATACTACTGCACTGCAGCGAGGTGGCCTTAAATGTTGTGTATATATCTGGTTAAATCCTTTACAAGTAGTGAGTGGAAGGATGTAACAACCAAAAGCAGCCACTACAAGGTGGAGGAAAAAAAGCATTTCCTGACTGGAGAAACACGGAAGTCAGCATTTGCTTGTAACTTAAACCATACTGAAGCCTAACCATATACTCCCTGAAAGATTCAATGACAGAGTATCTCCTTTTACGGTTGGTATTCAGAGATGGCCTACAGTGAAAGGAAGGCATGATTTTCAAGCCTTTCCTGATCAAATTAATTATCTTTGAGATAGCATTGCAGATTTTGCTCATGTCAAGTTCAAGAATTCATAGATGAGAAACTTTCTACTACCATCAAACCAAAATCATCCTACTAGCCAACAATGATGTAGATGCAACTGAGATTTTATAATAATATCAAAAAAAATGTAGACACTAAGCTGTTGAAGAAACTAACAGTCACCAAAATCCTTTCTAGGATCTAGGAAAGATCCATCCTGGGAATAAAGAAATCTAGAATACTGACTGCTCAATGTCTCCTTGGAAAGGCAAATACTTAGAAGAAAAAAGAGAGAAAAAGGCAATGAGAAAACAGTGAATAAAATACATTTAGAGTTGATTTTTGTTTATCTAAAGAAATTCCTGCAGAATGCAAAGAAAAAAAAATAAGAAAAATCCTTACTTGACGGAAATATTTGCATAAAGGAAATTTGCACCAGGAGCATTACAATTGTGTCTCAAAGCTAATTAAAGTTCAGTTGATTCTTTCACGTGATTCATCAAGAGTAACACAGAAGTGAAGCCCATGTCAGACCTCTTCAGGAACCATCTCATCTTTGCAATTCAGTACCTCACCACTGATTGCTAATCCTTGGATTGTCTATTTTTTAACCAGTTGGATACCTCTTCTATTCCCATTATATTTAGACAGCGTTTCTTTAACTTGTTTAACCTGTAGGAAAATACTAAAAAGCCTTCAGGAAGGGAATTTTATCCACAACATACGTCACACCCATAGTTTCCACATGTTGCTTAGAACTAGAACTTAATCCAATCAAGAGAAGAGGTAGCCCCAGAATCAGTAAAGAGCTGCGAAAGCGATGCTGTATTTCCTATCCCCCTCCTGTGTCACATAAAAAGAATCACACAGTTCATAGCATACGAGTGCGACTCCTCCGCTGCGTCCCGCAGAGAGCAGGGCCACAGCCCAGGCTTGTAATCAGGGAGAAGCACAATATCCGAGTGCAATGCAAAACTCTGAACTTCTACACCAGACAATGAGAAGCCAGGTTGCCGATCAGCACGGCAATCAGCTGACGCATGAAGCAGGTATGAAGAGGCACAAAAGAGGATGAGTATTCAGAGTGCAGCGGGCTGCAACCATCACAGCTGAACTGTGCCTCCTCCCTCGCCAGTAAAACCTTTATTTGCTTCAACAGTGCACGAGGACACAGACAATTGCACCAATTCTGAAGTCTGCAGATTGCTAAAAATACTATCATGGTGTCAGACTGGTGACAAAGCCAGGCAATACCTATTTGTAGCAGCAGACTGCACAAGATGATTGAGAAACAGGTGCAAAACACCCTACAGGGTGAGGATTTCAAATAATCTACCCCGCGTGAAAGTTGCATCTCAATTTCTACTAGTTAGAAGGGAGTCGTGTCCACTGCCAGTTATTCTGGTTGATTCTTAGAGGTTTAGATGTGTTTAGACACCATCAGCTGCTCACTGGGTCTCAACATCAACATTCAGAGTGGCTTCACGTTAGCCAAAATACCGCTGTGCAGAATTTATTTGATGAAACTACACTTAAGAATAACTAAATTCTTCTTCCTTTCTCATTTTATCTTGAAAGGTTTGAAATCTGAAATACTTCATACTTTTTACCCCAGATCTGGTCTTAACTGTTCTGGCACAGACGGACTACCACAATCCATCTAATCAGATAAGACAAAAATCAAGTTGGCATTATATTGCAGAGAGGAAAAACTGAAAGAAAAAAAAATGCACGATTTGAATGGCAGTGGTGTAGAATACCACTTTTTTTTGTCTTGCCATGAAACACTGGAGTATATTTGGGCTGTCTCCTCTACTCTTGACCATCATCAGATTTGGGAAACAAACAAAACCCAGCTACAAGGATTTGCCCCGAGAAACTTAATTGTTCTAATATACCCAGATATCCCATAGAGGCAATCACCTTTCAGCTTGGGCAGGAAATGTCTCCAAGATCGTTAGAAAATATTAATGCCAGAGTTAAAACTATCAATATCATCACTATTAAATGACTAAAGCCCAAATTTGCAGCTTAGTCAGTTCATTGAGAAAGGCCATTTTGATCCTCGAAAGAATTTTTCTAAAAGTAAGAATAATAAACCAAAATTTTCAAATTATTGACGTTTATAAATTCAAACAGTGCACAAAGCTTTAAGCATTGCTATGACAGAAATAGACAGAAATACTTTTACCGCCAGACATACATACAAAATCCAACAGTATTTAAACTCTTCAGTAAGGAAGTGTATATTTGCCTATGGAAACTGGCCATACATCCATCTCCCTGTGCCCACTGCCCTCTTCTCCTTCCCTTAGGTTTCCTTCCAAACATTTTCTGAACCTGACGACAAATTTTAAGAAAATTTTACAAAAATTAGAAATGTCAAAGATGGTAAGTTTTTAAAATTTGGGGGGTGACAGTGTCGAGATCAGTGGCTGAAGAGCTAGGCCCTTGGTGAGGATAAGGCTCTTCTCCGTTCTGCTCCACCGTCAGCCAGCCAAAGCAGCCCGCACGCAGCCTGGAATTGTTGTGAACGCCGGCTGCATCTGGAATTTCCTACTGCGTGACTGTGTGGAACAGCTTTTCAGTTTACTAGTGCAATTATGATGTAGTATTTCACTAATTTCAAATGAAGGACAACATACTTAGAACAATACAAAAACAACTAAAGTGAACAGAAAACACAGAAAAACGAGAATTATTTATAATGTTCAATATCCCAAAACACGTGGGCATAATTATGAACTTCTATGTTGGCGTTAAGTTACGTAGTATATGAAGATACAGAAATATATTTAAAAAATCAGTATTAAAATAAGTTTCATTCAAAGGGAAGTTAAAATGTATTACAGATAACAAGGAAAATTCTAAACTGGCAGACAGGCACTGCTATTTTGGGAAGTGAACAGATGGCTATAGAAAAGCTGACCCAGAAATCAAGAACAAAAGAGGGAGTCAGAGCAGGGTGCTGTAACAAGGTATAATTGGAGATTTCTGTTTTTGTATTTTATTGCAGAAGCTTTGTGATAAGCTCAAGACACCAGGAATCTAGAATAGAAAAAACCTGGATTGTACTTCCAGTTATGTCAGTGGCTTGCGGAAGGGTTTGAGCTTTGGCTTCCCCCTCCCCCATCTCTCTAAGTACAAGCATTCATACACACTCATTACAAAATCTCACTACCGTGCCATACTTTACCTATTATGCCAGAAGTAATAGGAAAACTATAAAGTTAGGGTCAAAAAATACAGCTTATTTACTATGAAACATTTCTGTGCAAACACTGCTATGACAAATTTTTAAATAATTCATTAAAAACATTTAGACTAAAACAGTACATATAAGCTGTTTAAAAGTATACTAGATTTTTGGCCCATTATGATCTCTTTCATTAGGGACCTTAAAAATTTATAAGAGCAAAATCAATGAAGTATAAAAAAACCTTAATCTCATCTCATATTTGCAGAGAAAAAAGGCCCTTCTCTTATTCCCAAATAAGCATATGCAGCCATGACTTCAGCCTCTCCTCATGCACAGCACAGGATGTCTCGACTGATTTAATATAAAATCTCAGTAATTCAAATTTACTTTTGCCTGAGAAAGGGAACAATCTTTTTTGCTTTGTGTTGCTTATTACTATAAGCAACTTAAGTAATTTCTTTGTTCATACTTGTAAAATTGATGCAGTCCATTAAGAGCCGTACTGGACACGTTCTAGCAGATATTAAAAGCACTATGGACAGCAAGTCTGTGAAAGTACACTGCCTTCAGAGACCAGTTGGCTGGTCTTTAAGTTCAAAGTACAGGTCCACCTAGGAGACCATTCTTATTACTTGATTACAAGTAAAAAATGCCTACAAATTTTCCTTATTTTTTTTAAGGAAATCCAAATGTATTAGATGCGCAAATTATTTGCACGTCTCATAAATCGTATCATATACTGCAGTAAATACTACCATTTCCTATTAACAACCTTGTCTCTGTAAATAGAGGTTAAGTAGTCTCTATTCCGTCTTTCTGATCATTGTTGAATATAATAATACACAAACTGCACTTCAACAGTTATAATCTCTTGGTGTTCCTGAGATTCACATTCTCAGGAAGTATTTTTAGCTTTGTTTAATTTTCCTTTGGACTAGCTATCCTTCAAGAAGCTGCAATACTACCTCAGTTTCTTCTTTAGAACGGTTGGGATTGAGAACACTGAAGATTTAAGTTACCAAATTACTTAACCTGTGAAATCAATCTGAACACACTACATGTCTTAAAACACTCTTTGCATCTATTTTACAAGGTATGAATAAATACTTACTAATAAACAACACAAAATAATGAATCACTGAGTTTTTATACAGAATCACTCGTAAGTGGAGAGTGCAACAGTTTCAGCAGCTCTTCACCACGGCAGGAGGAGGGGACGCCCCGCCAGGCCTCTGCACGTGCCATTTAGGGTTAAATCCAGAGGCCAAGATTGACAATTACAGTTCTCATGCAAAAATAACAAATACAAATACACGTACATTTATCCACAGCAGAAAGGAAGGACAACTGTTTTTATTTAGCGTCAGACCCAGTGACAGAAGTAACACAAGAATCCTTCATCCCATCACCAGCTATGGTCTGAATTGCCTAGAAATGGGATTGGTGCTCAAAACGGGGGACAAAAGTTGTTGTTCATCATCTAACTGGGGAATTTCCACAAATTAGGAACATTAGCTTATGTGTTTCCATTACAGAAAGTTTGGGAGAGGGGAGGTCATACATGTCCCTGCATGTCCTCTAAAAAGCCCTTTTTCTTCTTTTTTTAAAGAATACAAACAAGTAAAAGAAAATGTCTGCTTTCAAAATCTGTAATAGCTTCAGTACAGAATGGAAGAGATGAAGAAATGTATTCAAAAAACATTTTGATGTGGCTAAATAAAAAACTGCTTCTGGCACACAGGCCTAAACCCAGCAATCCTATTTGGTGTTTTGCAACTGGTAAATCATTAAACTATCCTACAATCCAGAAAAGAGGCAAATTAAGTGAAAAGTGTGTTTGAAGCAGAATCAGTTATGAGCCCTGCATACCTTCTGAAAGCTTTTTAAAGATACCTTCTGAAATGTTAAATCTACAGAGATTAAATATTGTACTGAGAGAAAGAAGAGAGAGCTTTCCCTTACGATTCTGACAAAGTTTCATGCCTTGAAAAAAGAAGAGCATTTAATGACACATTAAATAAGCTGAGAGGTTACATTTTTTGCACTGAGACACTCTGCAGTTTTGAATTGGTATACGAAGACTTCAGCACGCTCCCTACTGCTAATTTAAAAATAAAAGCAGGAAGGTCAACAAGTTTACGTGAAGGCCTACGCAAGCCTGCTATACTCGTGCTCCGAACCGGCCAGAAGGAAACCAGACGGCCTCCGCCAGCGCCGCGAAGAGCCGAGCCGAGCCGAGCCGAGCCGAGCCGAGCCGAGGGGCCTGTGGGGTTCGCCCCTCCAGCCCAGCGGCGCCCCCCAGCCGATACCGGCTGGGAAGACTGAGGCACAGGCAGAACAGTTCAGCTGTTTCTACAAATAAACACCTATATATATCCAGCAAGAAAATTCAGGATTAAACCGATGCTAATCGGATACCTGTTTCATAGTCCTAAAATAACTAACTCATATTGTTTCTCCATAGAGTATTTTTTCCATGCAGCAAAGCATTGCTCTTTGCCCTGCAGAAACAAACATGTTTATCCTAACCTTGTGATTTCAGTGGCATAGCAAATCTTCGAGGGAATGAAAAACTTATTATTCAACCTATGCATTTTCAGGGAGTTACAGTTTCCTGACCATTAGCCTGTTTCCTTTGATTTTATTCTGGGCACAGAAGTGTAAGAAAAGAATAGTCACTTGTTCAGAACAATTCCCAGAACTACCATGGTCTTGAGTTCTTGGTGCTGTTGTGGGCTGAGAAAAACATTAGCTCACGACAATAAATTAAAAAGCCCTTATAACACAAGAAAAGAGGGGTATTGGTATGCAGTGCTGAGGGGGGTGGCAGTGCTCAGAGTCGCAGCTGGGCTTCTCAGCAAAAGCCAGCAGATAGTGCCTGCCAGAAGAAGCTCTCGCTGGACAGACA
The DNA here is from genome assembly GCF_028389875.1 of Rhea pennata. Classification (NCBI taxonomy): domain Eukaryota; kingdom Metazoa; phylum Chordata; class Aves; order Rheiformes; family Rheidae; genus Rhea; species Rhea pennata. The sequence continues at coordinate 11,362,810 of NC_084667.1, read as the reverse complement.
CCATTCTGAGAACAAAAACAACAAAATTTTGCTGTTAAGCACAGCTAAAGGGAAATGCTAAGCCGAGGAGACAGCTTCTGGCTTTCCCAATTATTTTTGGAAGGCTCCTCAGCCTTGAGGGCCAAAGGCAAGGTGATGGCAGTGTGCTGTGAGGAGACACCCTGAGAATCTGAAATCATCACAGAAACTCCTCTAGACTGAAAGAGGAAAGATGAGTGTGTACAAATTCTAAACTGAAATCAAAATAAAAAAAATCATCTTTTTTACATCTCCATTACTATAACATCTATAGTCACCTTCCAAAGGTAACTTAAGTGATCTGCTTTAGAGTCTTTGGCTCTTAATCCGTGTTTCCTTTCTCCTCCTCCCTCAGGGTTTATGAAATCTTAAGTATTTTTCAGACTGCCAATCTTTGTCCTCATCTTCATTATAAAAGAAAGAAAAATACTTTTCAGTTGCAACAGAATATGGTGATGTCCACGTTTGTTCCTCTCTCATTTAGGATCATGCTTCACCACCGTGGACGAGTACCAGAGAAAAGCCTGTGTGTGCACACAACTGTTACCGTTGCTGACAATCCACTGGCTCAGAGGATCAGTTCCTGACCACATATATCATCTCTAAACCTCAGGTGATAAACTAGGGAGGCTGGGCTGAGTATCTTCAAAGTGCCTGAGGGACTAAGATCCTGAATTTGATTGGGGAGGGGGGAGGGAGAGGTGTAAATATTTGTGTAGAGGATGTGAAATGGAAAAGGAGAGAGTGCGGCTCACAGCCTCACTGCATTACTAAAACCATTAATGGTGGATAACAGTATAGAGAACACCAGTAAAATTCAGAAAACTCTACCATTTAACCAATTCTGTACGTGTTCTTCAACCAATGATATCTTTCAGCTGCAGACTACCGAAAGTTTTTGCCGTTGTCAACTTGTGCATCACCATCTTTCATACATTCTGTTTAACCGGCTGCTGCTCTCCTGTAATCTGATCTCAGTCATACATTTGTCTAGCTCTAGTACTGGTTTGTACTTGTAAAAGCTAGTCTAGCTCATGTGCTACTAACCTGCAGTAATAGGCTCAACCTGCAAGGAGGAAGAATGAACTGGGTATTTTCAGAAAACCTGAGGTAGAGAAAGAGGAAGAACAACAAAATAAAGTCCTAAAACTCAAATAGTTGCGTAAGAGGAAAAAAAAATACATGCCACAGTAGTGGCTCAGATTTGATAGTTTCAGAAATCCATGTAATAATAAAATAATTTTGCAAGGATTGAAATATTGCCCCTGTAGTGCTTGAGAAGCCGAAGTAGCAGCATTTCAATAGCGCTTGACATTCACCGGATCTTTCCAAAGTGCAAGTTCTTGTAAACAGTCTAGAGAAGACAAGATGGGAAATAGGTATTTCAGTCACGGCTTGTCTGGATGAATGCAAGTGTGATGAATATAGTCACAACTCTGCTTAAGCCAGATGCCTACCAATGACCCTAAGAATCAAACAGCGAAATAAAACATATGGGGTCAAAACCATTATTCAGCCAGTGACCTGGTACCTTCTGGTTTGGTTTAAGTTGCCATACTGGCAAAGAAGTTTGTCTAAATCTGTAGAAAGTAGCATCTACATGTGGTAGACAGGCCAAAAGCTATTGCATCAGTTCACATATGCATCTGGGCAACACTGAGGGAAAACTAATGCTGAAGGACCAAAAAGAGGCTTTTTAATTTCCTAATATACATATTTCCGGACCACTGCAAAATTAAAATCTCAAACACATGAAATTTGGCTGGTTTGCACTTGAAAAACAATCATTAAATTTTCTCCCTTATGTATCCTCCTATAAATTATACACATATATAGAGTCTTTATTTAAGCCATATAGCTTAGCTTTATATACAGGTTATATATAGCTATATTAACTGGTTGGATCTTCCTGTATTATAGTAATAAATGTTTTTTTAATCCAACAAATCAATATAGAAAAGGGGGAAATAGAACTTACCACGATCACCTTGAAGTTATATTAAGAATTAAAGACTCATAAAATGTTATTGAACTCTTTGTTGTTAAAATGGAAGTCCAAAGTCATTATGTAACCCACAATGGACAAAAAAATAAATTTCTCTTTCTGGTGTGTAAAGTCCAAGGAGACATATAGACTATAAATAAGTCCAAGATAACATTGTTATACTTTACAGTCAGAATTAGAAAAGTTGTAACTCTTTTCTCCTGTTAAGGCACATGTTGCAAACAGCTACTCTCAATATCAAATGCAAACATAATTTTTAGAGTAGGTATGTTACGGAATTTACAATAAATCCTGAACTCAAGTTATTTATTCAGTTCTAAGTGACTAGTTGGAGACAATCAGTGATTATACACAAATTTAGTTTTTCTATCATAAAAATGCTCTTCAAGAGGATAGAATCAGTATGGCAAAAATCTAAAATACTGGTGGGAAGGGTGAAATCAACACCTTTGTTTTAATTATAACGGAAGCTTGGAATACATCAGGAAAGAAAAATAATTTTAACAGAGCAGTGATTCTGAAAGTAGAGGTCATGTCTTCATTTAGAGGTTCAGAATTTACAGGTCTTTCAAAAAATAAGCTGGTAATACTGACATTTGAGATTCAATCCTGACAGAAGCAAAATCTGCAACCAGAAGTATCATTACAACCTGAGTCATGAAAAGCACTAAAATAACATTTCCAGGAAATTAATCAATACTTATAGTATTTGTGTTATCTCAAAAGATGAAACACAATTTGCTAAAGGTTATCGCTATTTTAATGCTAGCTGTCCTTTAAACGTTGTGGAGCACGAGTATTTCCTGTAAGCAATACAATCTCTTGAAATTGTTTTAAACTTTCACTCATTTTTTTCTAATAAGATGATCAAATGCAGAACTAGACACCATTTCACTGATCACTCGTAACACTTCTTCCCTGAAGAGTGAAAAGGGATCCTCACGTGTATTCTTCAGGAAGGAAGGTACTATATTATTGCAAAGAACTGCAGTGGTAACAGACATCTTAGAAAATAAAGTTAAAACTTAAATTTAACTCCCAATTTTGTGTCTGAACCTCCCTGAGACAGACTTTGTCCCATTCCTGCATGTGGGAAAGGCCATGGTCCCAAGCTCTGTATTCAATGGGGCTCACCACAGGCACAAGAATCTCTGCATAATTCAAAACTGCAGCTCCACAAAAACAGTTGGGTTTTGCTTTCTAAAAAGACTGGTTTGCCAAATCTTTCATCACTGATATCAGCAGATTGAAGCCCATACATTCTTACTTCGAGAATTAATTTTTAGCTTGATAAACTAAATAGGTAAGGATGTACCTATATTTAAACTCAACTGTCCCAAATAGACTATATTTGCTTCAGTGACTTGGCTCTTAAATTCTAAGCATTGAAACAATTTGTGACTCTTCAGAAGTGCCTAATAATTGGTTTGAAGAGATACAGAGGTAAAAAATAAAAGGGAGAGACAGAGCACTAAAATTACATTAAGCTAATTCCTAAAAATACATTCCAGTAAGAAGAGATGGAAAAAAGACAGAAGAAAGAAAGTGAAAGATGGGTAAATCAACACCAGAAGCTATTTTTGCACAAAAAATCTCCCTTCTAAACCTACTAATCTTAAAATAACATCTGAGCTGTTTTTCTAACTCATACCCTATATGAATGACAACACTTACGATCTTTACTTACATGAACTATCCCACTGAAGTCAACATAAATGCGCTAGTCACCTCTGTAAGATGACTCACATAAAACAGTCTTATAGATTTATACTTAAAATTATTTAAGAACTGACTAAGGATCCAAACACATGTCTTTATGAATGTTCTAGAAAAGAAAGAAGTTGCACTGTGGTAGTATACTTTTCTTCTGTGTTCAAATTTTTTTTGGAACTTTGTAGGAAAAATGAGGGCAGCAGTTTCCAACTTATCTTTTAGCTATAATTAGTATATTGTATCCTCATGATAATACCACTGTACAACCACTCACTTTGTTCCATCACACAAACAGATAGTGGATATTATCATCAGCTAAAAATCCTGAATGACATCAAAACTCAAAAGCACTCAGGCAAATCCTGAAATTATGGTAAGAACATGAAGCTTTTCTTAAGCTGAGACTGAAATAACATAGAGTTGGTTCAGAAGTGGGAGTTAATTCCTTTTAAGGTAAAGTGTAAATGTAAAGTAAAATACTGGATAAATCATTTGGAATAAAGTATTCTGACTCCACTGATAACTGTCCTGCAAAAACTTGCAGGCAGGCAAAGTTCTAAGTCATTCGCATGAAGTTAACACCACCACCACCACCACCACCACCAACAACAACAACAAAAATGTAAGAAATACCATACACAAAGTCAATCCTTCCTAATTGTTCTAAAAAAGAGAAATAAATTATTTCTGAAATTATTTCAGGAGTTCAGCTCTTTCTTTGTTAGCACCTATTCACTCCCAATTGTTTATTCTCCTTGTACTTTTTGCCTAATAGGGAGCAAAAAGAGCACTAAGGAATTAATATGTTTGGATCTGCTTATCAAATAACCAGTTGAAATCTAGTTCTTACTGTGCATGCTGAGGCAATCTGCTTTAAAGCAAGTCTCTGGCCCCAAATTGTCCAGCTTGCACCCACACGAAAGACAGGATTGCTTACATTAGCCATTGCACAATATCATAGTATTAAATCCTAGCAGACATGAAGCTGGTGATGCAGCCCCCAAGCACTTAATGATTCAATCCTTCCACTCTTCATCTTCTTTTTTTTTTTTTTTTTTTTAATTTAATTACAAAATACTCACACTTGTTTGACTTTTGAGCCTTTAAGGTCTTACAGTTCGAATTTTTTCTTCACAATACTAACAACTAGAAATGCATCAGTTTTAAAAATTCCAGTGTAAGAATACAATTCCAGACCCAGGAACTTTAAGAAGGAAATCCATACATTTCAACAGCTTATTGCACTGAGTATACTACTCAATGTCCATCATTCTGTGTAGGAATCCAACCAGAAAAACTAATAAATCAATCTAGGATTTGGTTAAATAAACTGAATATGTTCATTTAATTTAAAATGATTTGGCATCTGTTGTACTCCTTTCAATCTCTTCAAATAAGTTTCAACATTTAATCAATCACAGAAGCAATTTCTCACATCCATATTTTGGCCCCCATAGCATCAACTCTGAAATAAAGTGAAATCAACTTCTCTATTACAAACAGAATGCCAAGAAAAAAAGGGGGGGTTAGTTTCAACTGCACCATAGTTTTCAGTATTTCATAATGAAAATCTTTGCATTCTTGGCCATGAGTTTCTACATTGATGTGCTCATCACAAACTGTGCTACCTCCATTTGGTCTTTGAAAAGACAGTAACAATAAACACCTTTGATTTAAACTAAAATCTTTCGTACAGTGATACCAATTCCCTAAAAGTTATTAAAGGTAAAAATCCCACCCAGGCTAACAGATGAATCAGTCCGGCCCCTTGAACTATCTGATAAAGTTCTTTGGATAACAAGGGCTGAAAACAAGTGATCTACGAATCAAACTAGCAATACATTGGTTACTGCTCAAGGAAAGTTGTGTGTTTATTTGTTTAGCTTTATTGTAAATACAGATAAGTACAGCACATGTTTCTAATACACCCATTTGGAAACAATGTTTGCAATACCAAAATTGTTGTCCACTTCAAAATTTGTAACGTAACTTTATTATTAAAAATGGATGCTGTTCCTAACCTTGTGTTTGGTAAGGACTAGCACATATTAATTCTCTGCAGGACTGAGAAAGAAAGCAAGAAACAGACTTTATAGAACTTACAGAATTCAAATATAAATTGGAGATAAGAATGGTATGAAGAAATCTGCCTGCTCCTTATAAACTTGTCCAAATTAGGCCATCTTATTTTTCACATTTTAAATTCAGATTTAAAGAAAAAATTGAAATCATAAAAATGACACTTTCATAGATGAGTCTTAATAGTTTTAATAGATAAGAATAGGGATTGAATATAGAAGTAGATCACAGAACAAAAAATTAACTCTAGCTTACAATACTTTCAATCCCCTTCCTGAAATATTGCATAACTTCACATATATGCTAATTTTTAAGCAATATAAGTATGAATTATGGAGAAAGGAAGTGCAATAGCAACGTAAGTTCAGAAAGCCTGTTCAGTGTCAGTGCTGGATAACTGCAGGTCTTTTACTCACAAGCTTATACATACCACTGTGAATTCAAGCATTTCAGTTTTCTGAATAGTCAGTGAAACAGTGTTTGTAGTAAAACACCCAAATTTTATTATTATGAAATTAATAAATTTTTTCCAAGTTTAAAAAATATTTGTCTTTTGCATTTACACTGAGGTGTATACAGACTGGATTTTGAACTTGAAAAAAAAAATAAGAAGCCTGTTACATAATATTTTGAAAAATTTTCTGCAAAACCAAGACATACAAATGTCACTGCATATATCTCGCTCTCCTTCTTATAATAAAGTCTGCTTCATTATATATGGCAGTGATTCAGCAAGTAATAACAAGAAGAGAAAATGATTTCAGATATGTATTCCATGTCTAGTGATCATCCCAGAAGAAAGCATATAGTTATTAGAGCTATATTAAGAAAGTAAAAATGAGAGCTTCTTCCTGCCCTTAAAACATAAAACGTTCCTACAGTTTAAGTGTTGACCTGAAATATTTGCATTTCCAGCAACGAAGTTCACATCTTCCAGACAGTTATTCATCTCAGTCTTCCTCTTAATCTTTGCTTGCCAGAGATTATTTTGTGTTAATGGTAGTAGCCACAATGTGCTAGCGTTTTCCAGACATTCAAGAAGGGATGGTCCATGCCCCAAGGAGCTCACACTCTAAAGACAGACAGGCAGGTAGACAGAAGTTAGGGAAAGGAAAATAAAAGTCAGATAAAACAATTAGATTCACTATAGGCAGCATGGCAAAAGTTGACCTGTAAGAAAGAGGTAAACATGGTGAAGTCTATAAGGGAAGAACTAGCAGATGAATTCTTGTAGGTTGTGCCATGCATTGCTGCTGCATAGCAGAAAGCAAAAGGTGTGAAAAAAGCTGACAAACAAGTGAGCAGAAAGCTTGACAAGAGAAACATAAGCAGAGAGTTATGTATTTTCTTCCATGAGGTAGGTTAGCTTCTGCAATTTCTTAGATGCTAAATAATTTTTTCCATTTTACTACTCATGCTTTATTAATCAAGTCATTGGTGCTCTGTCTATCTTCTAAAAAGGTTAATTTCTCAGGTAGCATCCACACAATTTCTGTTATTTTAACAGAAAATCCTGTTCTGTTTCCTTCACTGAGGATATCCTTAGAAGAATGTGCAGGAGTTAAAATACAGTCCTTGCTGTGAAGGATGGAAATGCAAGCGGAACTGGTATCTTATTTTTCCTCATTTTTTTAATTTTATATTTTGAGTGCTGTACAAGATTAGATATAATAGTTCATAGTACAAAATGTCTAAACAAGAAATCTGGTGAATCATGACTAAACTCTACTCACATGTGTTTGTCCTTTTCTTTTAAAAAATAAAATATTGTTGAGACAGCAGTAAGTCTAGGGCCCAAGATCTCTAATAGCTGTTCAACTTTCCACAGGATTAAAAACGTTGTCTTATGAACTTCCTACTTGAATGAATAAGAAAAACAGTTCATAAAAATAAAAAACAGTTCCAGAAGATCATATTATTTCAACTCAGCCCTCTTTACAGATTCCCTTCCAGGAAGTTAATGCGGCTTGAATACTAACTAACGTACAGCACAGCCCCATAAAGTGCTGCCTTCAGGGCAGCCAAGCGGGAGAGGCATTGCGCACCGGAACGCAACGAGGAATCCTAGTGTCACGCTCCGAATTTCATGGGGCAGCGTATGGCTACAGGCAGCTGGGCACCAGCATTTGTCCAAAGCCAACCAAACTATACGGATAGTAGACTTTTAACCAAGACTAAAAACAAGTATGTATACTCATACTCAAGAAGTCCGTTTTCCAAAGGCATTGAATTACCAAGCCATTTTACTGCTTTTTGCCTTGGCTTCCCTCATCCCTTTCTTTCTATCCTATTTTCAGAGTAAGCTTTTCCAGCACAGATTGTGTGCCAAGTTGGTTCTTCATCTCAGTTTGAACCACTAGGTGCTGCTGCAACACAGATAATAAATATTTACACTATAAACTGTCCCATAAATTTATCTAGGATCCATGCTGTAGGTGACAAGTTTGACCTTGAAAAACTACATGAAGACTTTCTTACTATTGCCATCTTTTTGCAGTGCTGCAAAAGAAAATGAGCTGTTTCCACCCTGGAGAGTAATTTCCATTTTCCTTGGACTGCAAGCTTTACCCACTGATCTGCAATTCAAAAGCCACTCAAGAAAATCCAGCATAGATCAGTATCTGCCACTGTACCCTCCACAGCTAAGTAGATCATGTCCAGAAACATGGCCAAGTCCACTGCCATATTTAAAGTTTCCACCACACAGTGACATGTTACATACTTGCTGGTCGTTGGTAACCTGTCAGCCAAGACCTTCTCTTTGGATCTCAAATCTCTGAGAAACCTTAATTTTCTCAAATCTGCCCTTACAGAACATTCACAAGAACTACCGGCTTATCCACATTCTTAGGATGAGGATTCCCATTGGATTCCCTAAGGTCAAATCTGGTATATCAGCTTGGTCGCAAGTTTAAAAATCCCTTTATAAATATGGACTGTCTTTGGGCTGTCACTACTAGGCTGGCCTCTCCAAGATGTGATTTGATAAGACCTTTGCTGACACCAGGTAGCCAAACATATGTAATAACATTTGAGAACAAAAAATATAGTTGTAACTCCTGTCAGCATACACAGACAATCCAAACGACCAGTTCTCAGTTTCTGCCTTTTTTTTTTTTTTTTTTTTTGCCAAAGGAGTTATACCCTAATTTGAATTAGAAATTAATGCATATTTGAGGGACAACTTGCCAGTTTTAAGTTGACTCTTTCAGTTTCATAATGTATGTTTCTGACTTTCGAGAGGGATGTTCTTGTACAGCCAAAAAATCTAAGCAAGGGAACATACAGATTTCCATTTTACAGAGCTGGTCACATCATCGCCTATTCTTAGAAAGACAAATATGGAAACAATACTAATAGCTGTAAGAGCTGCCACCTTAAACAATCGCAAATATTTCTGACGTTTTAAACAGTTATCTGGAATCATATAAAACTGTAAACAGAAAGACCACCAGTCAGTCACCAGTGTTAAAATCCTTTTTTTAATCCAATTTTGATCAAATTCCTGGAGGTCCAGGAAGAGACAGTTTTCTAACTTAAATGTAGGTAAAAATACTTTTAGTTTCCTCCAAACATCATGGACAAAATGGATTTCTTATTTAAAAGCAATTAAGGCTTTCACAGCTGCTACCAAGAAGCTCAAAATCAGTCTTGAAGGAAAGAGAAAGCATTAGTGGATTTTGCCTTAAAACTTATCTAACATTTCAGTGAAAAAACGCTCTCATATGCCCATATTGTCAAGACCCTGTCCAGTCTCCTTCTAAGAAAAGAGAGTCAGGAAAACCATCAGCAACGGGCAGCTGACTCAGTACTCTCAGGTGCTGCAAAAACATTTTGAGTTTTGGCAATAGCTGAAAAACAGCTCTGATCTTTGCTGCACTGAAAGAAATCATTCCACAGAGGACGACTCGGAGCTACCATCATTTCTGATTCTGCATCAGTTTGTATCATCTAGTCTAATCATTTAACGATCCAATCCAAAGACTCTCGCCCAGTAACTCTAGTCATCTGTCAGCATGGATCAACTGACCAGGCTGCACAATCCGTCCCACAGCTTTCTTCCCAAAACAGATGGGAAATGGTTGTTTCAACAATGATGAATGTAGCCCAAGCAAATGAAAACTTCCCTGTCTGCTCAACCTGGCTGCTACGGCTGCTAAAGGAGAACCCCCCTTCCAATGGGGTTACCTACCCTGTCCTGTCCTGACAAGTTATTCCAATGCCAATTACACTGACTCTTCTGCATCTCATTGCTGATACAAATTTGTCTGGCATTTGCTTAGCCGGATTCCTGATCCACAGCATATCTATCTAAAAGGAATCCTGGAATTTGGAAACATGAATCCAGTAGGATTCCTCTACTGTGCTCAGCATAGCTGTCAACCGTTTATTTTTGGTTTTGGACTTGGGTTTTTTCCCTTCTGAGACACTGGGGCAATGTAAATGGTGGTGACCCGAAGTAGAAACAGCAACTATTTCTCAATGCTTAAAAATAGTAAAAAGCATAAAAAGAAAAAAAAAGAACTTAATTATCAGTCACAGAAACATAGGGACAGAACGAATCTCCTGTCACTGAGTCCAGAATCCTATTATCACAAATCCTTATGCCACAGATACTACCCATTAACTAGTCAAATTCCAACTTAATTACATTTATTCCCTTACAGCTCTATTTCATGTTAGAAATATGTTCCAGAAACTTAGATTTTCTAAAATAGAATAGTTGTTTAAATTTTCACTGACATCCTGTACAATTACATGAATACTTCCCCTATTTCTCTTGTTTACAACAACCTAATTTTGTAAGTTAATTTTTCATAGCCACATCACTTTGGTAGTTTATAGTTACCTCTCAATTAGCACATACTACTCATATTCACTTCGCTATTTTCAGCCTATAAAAGAAATTTATTGCAACATTCTTCTAGGTATCAAGTGCTTGGGTAAGTTTCATATGTTTAACTACCAACTGGGCTCAACATTTAGATTTTAATCATCTTTTCTGTTGTCTTCTTATTTTTTATCTAAAATTCTAACCTTCTAAATGTGAATCAAGAAAGTGCAGTTAATAGTGCAGAAGAGCTCTCATGATTCAGAAAAGAATTTGCTTCCCCGGAGAACTGGTTTCTGTCCTTGCCGCCAATTTGCTACGAATTGCTGGGCCAAGTCTTTCACATGCGGTGCCTGACGTCAGCATCTCTGTAAATCAATCCCAAATGGCTGAGCACTCCAAACTGCTATAGTCATCAATGAAAGCTTCACACTGAACAAATTAATTCCGTTAATATGAAGTAATTAGAAAACTAGGAGGTCTCAAACTAGACAGCAAAATAACATGACACTTTTGACCAGGTAGGCTTTAAATCTCTGTGCCTCAGTTTGCCATTGTGGATGGGAACAAGACTTCCTTACATCACAGAAGACAAATGAATCCCATTTCAGATGAACTGAGATACTGAGATCATGAATTGTAGAAAACCAGGCAGGGAAGTTAATAACCTTTCCTCCATTTCACTCCTGGGATGGTAAAGGAGCCTTACTGCTCACAAAAAGTGATGAACTTAAAGAAATGCATAGCTGCATATTAGGTCTTTGACGAAAGAACTTCCCTTTGGGGGAAAAGAAATCTGATTGTTAAAGACTAGCATGATGGACTTAAGGACACAGGCACTGTGAATTCAGGCACTTACTAACTTCCATATTCTGAGGTTTGTAACCTCAACATTTTAACATAGTCTCACTCAGAGGCGAATCAGAAGAAGCTTGTACCTGCTTCAGATAAAACAGTAACCACTCTTCCCAATTGAGTATATACTCTATATTATCAAAATTTTATGAAAATATTAATTATTGTTATATTAGTATAGAATAATCTTAATGTCAATCTATTACTCAAAATAATAGAATTTTAAAAAATTATTCCACAATTTCCCACTTGAAAACTTTTATTCAAAAACACAACAGAAGCTGCAAAACTTTCTTCTTCAAGGCAACAGGCAGATTATTTTCCAACCATAGATAATGAAGTCAGCACCTACAGAAGTCTTGACTTTTTACAATTCCCCTTCACTTTAAATGAAGTTGTTTTCAGAACATTATCAGCAGTAAAAACAAGGTATCGGTATCAAGATACCACATACTGTACAACAAAAGAGATTCTTGGCAGCAGCAAAATTCTCTGAAGGAGAGAGATGAGAAAGGAGCAATTCTAAGTCTTTAGAGATGAAGAATTACAAGTAAGTAATATCCTTTTCTTAAGGAACACAATTATGATATCACTCCTGCTCTGAAAATCCTTGAAAAGTTTATTCAACTTAAAGAGGTAAGAAAGATCAGTGGCTGTACAGGAAGTAAGTATTCCTGAATGGCAAGATTCTGTTTTGGTTTTCTTGTGTATGTGTGCTTAAATGTTATAATTGTACTACAAATAAAACTGTATGATGGAGATGCAATTAGACACATGCACATGTGTGACCTCTCCTTCCCCAATCTGTGAAACAAAAATAAATGAATGTATCCTGTTAAGTGAAAGAAATCTGTTAGGAGAAAATACTAGAATTGTTTACTTGCTGTTATTCTTCATAGTTTAATTTACACCAAGAGGAACTTTATGAATACAACATGGTATCAGCTATGAGAATGTCATTCAGTATGGTGAAAGAAAAGTAGATTTCAAGTTATCAAGTAGCTGAAGCCCTGGCAAAATGTTCCATCTCAGGCTCCCTGGAAGCCTTGCAGATCACATTCTCTCAAGACAGACATGAACACATTCAGCGATCTGGACAAGTTTTGTTTCTTATGATCAACATTTGTGATCATCCAGACAAAAAAAGAAATATGTATCATCCCATAAATTTCAAGACAAAGAATGCAGTAAAGAGACAGATATGTAACAGATAGATCAAGAAACAGTATGATATGCTTGAGTTATCTCTGAAGATTTTCAGTTTAAGAAATAACAGATGAGTCTCCACCACCCTGCTCCTCTTTGATACCCTATCATTGAATGGGTAAATAAGTGTGAGTGGAGTCAGGCACACTGAGCATGTTCCCTGTTTTCTGACTAGAAGTAACAGAAGGCTACTACATTTTGATGTTTCCTATATATTAAGAATACTTTAGAATAACGGAATAGGACTGGTTTCCAAAGGGTTCAGTTGTTATCACAATACATTTCATTTCTCTTTGCCACACAAACAAAAGGCAAATGATAGCGCTGTTAAACTAGGGATAGGAAGATTAAAAAGGCTTTACCTTACTCTTCCACAGTCAGATTATTGCTCTTTGTACTGACTGGAAAATTAACGTTACAGCGAACAAGTCAACCTAAAGAATTTCTTGATCCTGAAAAATGCAAGAAACACTTTCCTTTATATTAATTTCATACTGAAGTAGGAAGAAAGCAATAGTAGGAGGCTCTACTTATCTCACACCTTCACTGTTCACTCTGAAAGTCATTGTTTACAAACCCAAAGGGAACCTCTTGTTGCAACGGCACAGGTATACATCTTTGCCATTGCGTAAGATGGATCATGGTTTCCACATTCTGCAATTCTGGTCAAATTTATCTTCTGCTGACCATACACTAAAACTATGTATGTTGACCTACTCATTTCCACTACTCAATTACTTCTTAAACATGTAATAAATACATGTAAATGTTGTGTATTTGAAATAAAGTTCTCCTAAGGCTTTATTAACTGATCAGGAAGAAGGGTGGCATCTTGAATATGAGTCTCCCATCTACCAAAAACCACAGACAGCTGAGGTCAACTTCTTAGATCTTCTCAACTGCAACGGGAAATATTTGTTATCTAGAAATAATTGCCTATCTTGAACTAGGTGAAAACTGGAGAGCAGATTCAGTGTGGAATTCGCATATCGTTTTCAATCAAAAGGAACCCACATAAAAAAATGATTTTTTTTTCCTCTCAAACTAGGACAGCTGGATATCAGCTAATTACTGCACATTTAGCTTTTTGATCAGAACTAATCCACTTTGTGCTAGTGGTTAAATATTCATCAGGGCACAAGCTAAGAGAGGCTAACTAATGGCAGGTGCTACTACACTGAGAGAGATGCTGGAGGCTAAACTTCAAGTCCACATTTTGAGGACTTCTTACTTACTTTTACAAAACAAAACATCCTTTGCAGAAGAGCTGAAGAGACCCCAAATCCACCAATTTACTCATGGACTATTCCATGCCTGCTGGCATAGTCAGCTCCTGAGTAACCATTTTGTCCCCTGTACCTTTGGAAAGGGAGACCAAGCTCATACTAGTGGGCTGTATATGTCCTCCTCTTCTGGAGCAGAGAGGCACCTCATCATTTTCACATCTTCAGTTCAGCATTACATTCATTAATTACAAACACTAACCAATGTTATACCTCAATGTTAAGCAAATGAAGATGATTAAAGTATTGTTGTATAGCTAACAAAGTCCCGTCGTATTACATAAGTGAATCAAGTTAAAGTTTTCCCTGTTCTTGAACATCATAATCCCTACGCAAACAAATGACCTCCTAGTTGTTGCTTGTGCATGAATAAGAACCCCCACAACAGCTGACTGACAGACGTTGTCCATGTGTCAGAAGTCTAGCTGTCAAGCTAGACCAAATCTGTAACAAATTTAAATATATCATTCTTTAAGCTCCTCTGTTCAGGAGCTGCATGACCAAAATGTATTCTTTCTCAAATACTTGTACAAAAATGCTGTGCTCTGAGCTGTAAAAAGTTCTAAATCCACTCAGACAATTTTTGAAGACAACTATTACTATGGCAAATTTAAAAATCAACTTTATATGTAAATACATTAACTAAATGAGGACAGATTAGAGGCTATTAAAGACTAAAAAGCTTAAGATAATATAATACAAAACACCTGAAAACTTGAACTCCACAAATTAACACATACATAATTCCAAAAATTGGCTCTAAGTTGCACAGTTCAATTAAAATATGTATGTAATTACTAGTTCCTAAGACCCTAAGTGAAAACTAATACTGAAAAATAGTATCCATATTAAAATTAGCTTCTCTAGACAGTATTTTATTTTTTCCTCAGTTGGACAGTTTTTCAGTTCAACAGACTTTGCTGTTTATTTTAGCACAAAGACTTCCCCCTCCACCCACACCACCATCACATTCTCCTAGCTTCCATCTTTTCAACATGAAACTCCAAACTGTTGTATTTAGATCTCTAGCCAAAGGCCATAGTTTAAAAAATTAATTTCATGACATTATCACTTAAAGCTATTTACCAAAGCTGGAAGACAGTCACTTTGGGGTTTTAAATAATTTGCTTAATGGTGGCAAGAGGGTTGCATTAAAACAAACAAACAAAACCAGAAAAAGCCACACAGATTAAAGTTTTATTCAGACTCTCTTTCCAGAGCCCATCTTAAATGCAAATAAGATATTAAACCAATCTCAAATATCAGTCATTTGGCCAATTTAAGAAACAGGAAAAAAGAAAAGTCAGAACACAAGTTTTGACAAAGCAGCAGGCATCTACTTCTGAAATGGTAAAACTATATACAAGGGAACAAAATTAGCTTCATTCCTCAAAATAGCCTACTGCTTTCAGACAGATAGATCATAATGTATAATATTTTATGTCTTAAAATTCTAAATTATCCTAAGAGAATGATTTTTTTCCCCCTCTCTTGAATTTGCTGAAGACAATTAAAGGGGGAAAAAAGGATACGTATGAGACATACTGATAGTATCTTATCAGTATCTAAGATTCAACTAGCTTATTGTTTGCAGTGTTCTTTTTTCTTTTTTAATGTTGTATGTAAAGTAGACACTCCAGTTATTTAAACCAACGTGGTTATGATGAGGTTTTTTTTTATTAGTCTAACCATAGAGGTACACCAATTTACTTTTATCCATCTTAAAATACTAGATTAAGAGGAAGATCCCTCTCTTGAATCACCCAAACAGATTTAATGCATTTCTTTCAAAGTTTAACTTCATGTATGCAGCACTGCAATTCTACGCAACTATTTCCCCTAGGCAGGACAAGGCTTAAAGGACAAAGCAGGAAAATTGAAAATGTGGATTTCAAATGGAAGGCTCCATTGTTGGGAATGTGTTCCAACCAGATTCAAGCTCTATTTCACCTAGCAGAACCGAATCCTGACCAGTGACTTGACTCAAGTTTTTCTTTTTCCTTTCCAAATTCTTCTTCTTCATTATGACTTGTTCTTGCTGTTCAAATGTTTGACCATGTAAATCAAATGGATTTGTATGAGCATGAAAAAAAAAACCCACTAATGCTTCCTTTATATGAACACCAGTTATTTTGAAACAAGTACTGCATCATTTGTGCTTCATTCTTGTACCTATTATTCCAGTCAGCAATTAGTTAACTAATGGTTTACTTTTAAATAAAAAATGCTAAGATTTTTAACATTGCATTGGTAGAAAACCAAGTAAAGGAAACCACTGCAAGGAAATTCCAATGAATGATCAAGACAAATACGAAGTAGCTCCCTAGCTAATGCTCCATGTCATGTCTTCATCTGCTGTCACAGTGTTGAAACTGAAGAGAATGAAGGATCATTACCTGTTAGTTGCAGAAGAAAAGAAACAACTTATTGCTATTGCTAAATAAACTGTACAAGCAATAACGACAGTAATAGCTTTCTGTAATACTTCTTTAATGTCAGATCAAGAGCACTCTGTAACATCAATGCCATTGCTGTTCCCCAAGTATCTCAGTAACCTTATATAAGAACATAAGAGCAATTTTGCTGGGTCAGACAAATCCTGACAGGAGCCTGTTTCTTACATAGGCAAACAGAAGATGCCTAAGATGCCTTAAAAATATTTAGCATCCACAACACCCTACAGCAACAAGTTCCATAGTTGAACTACGCTGTGTATGGAGGAGAATCAGCTCCTTTTGCTTGAGCATGCTGAATACTTATTTTATTTGACCAAATGTAGTTCTTGTAGTGAAAGAGATTGTGCAAGACAGGCAGGGCAGCAGCCTTCCCAAAGGGCACATCACAGCAGCCAAGCAAGAAGAGCAGAGCAGGTCCAGTGACAGTAGCCAGGGTCAACCACAGCCCAGTGATCACCAGAGAAGTCCACAGCAACAATTCAGGTCCGAAGTCAAGCCAGGGAATCAACTGAGCAAAACAAGGTCAGCATCAATACAGCGCAAGGCTGGGCCCGGGCCCACCTACAGTGTGCTCAGGCGAGGGCCAAGGGCAAGAGCCAGCGTTGAAATGCAGTCCCCCAGGCAAGAGAGGGGGGAAGAACCAGAGGAGGCATCTCGCAGTTCCCCCTGATGTGGTACCCTCTCGCAGCGGTCTGATCCCAGACCACTTAGCTGCAACTTACCACAGCTGGCCTTGAACACAGGCGGCCAGATGGCTGGGTGGAGGCTGCAGAGCCTGTTCTCACATTCAGGGCTCTATCATATATACCAGCCAGACCACCTTCCTGCATCAGTGAAACAAACATCAGGAAACAGTATAATAAAGTGGCAGCCTATAATAAAATGATTATAGTCCCAAAGAGTGAGAAAAACATAAGCATCATGCAGGACTTCTGTGCAGCACTGAAAAAATGATTAATCAATTTTAAATACTGGAAATTACATTTTCTTTTATCGATTTATTTAAAATAAAACTTGCATCTTCTGTGAGATTTAGGGTGGAAATTCGCACACAAGTGAGCTGAATATGCTTTCCAAATACAGCAGAAACAGACATCTGAGAAGTCAGGTGGAAGACTGAGTTGTCTTCTACGAAAACTGGAGTATAATATTCAGTCCCTGAGGACCATGATATGAAAAACCAGAAGCTCACTGAGATAGAGGACATGAAGAGGGCCAGACACCATGGTTAGGATTCTTGCTGAAACATCCAAGACAAGCAACATGTGGCATAGGTGGAACCCCATGCCTTAAACACCTTTTTCCCTTCGACTCCTATGAACTATGAATTAATTCAGTTAGCAGCAAAGAAAAACATAGGCAAGAAACCACTAGGCGAATAATCCACAAGAACAAATTACTCTCAATTCACACGTTTTAAGACCATCTTCACTACATCATGTCCAAGCAAGCACACAAGAGCAGGTACATGGAACAAACCCATGATAGGAAGCCTTTTTGTTCCTCAGAAGGAAATCATTTCATTACTTACAATATTTCAAAAGCATTGGTATTTTTTCAATCCTTTCAGTATCCACCTCTGTACAATATGTAAAGCTAGGCTATAGAGATGGGAAGATAAACTGAACTGTAAAATCAAGGAGAAAACTAGAGGAAGTACTTGACATCTCCCACCACAATTATTAAATTCCACTATAAGCTACAAGTACCTTTTTTATTAATTTCAGAAAGAGGAACAGACAAAATGTGCGCATAGTTCTTATTTAAACCAAAGCAATATATTCAGCTTCAGATATTTAACCTGTTTTTGAAGAGCAATTTGAGAAGTAAAGGCAGTGACTAGATTTTCCTCCTATGCACAACTGGCAGCAGAAAAATAAATGTGTAAAGGTGTTTAAGACAAAATCTGACTGTAGAGTAGTAAAAACTAAGCATATTGGCACAGACAACACAGAAATCAGTATCAGAACAAACTACAACTGAAAAAGGTAGGAATCCCAAATATATTATGAAATATAAAGACCTGGTTTAGCTTATAAACAGTGACACGCTTCAGAAATACTTCTGTGCTTTCCTCACCATAATACTTTATAATGTCTGTTGATTACCATGGCTTACTATTACTGTATTATGAAATTAAGATATTATGAAAAATACAAGTTAGCTAGAAAACTTTTGCTTTGATTTTAGAAATGTAGAATGTGAGCTCTACTCCTGAATTCTGCTTAACTTGTGAATCATCAAGCCCAGCAACAAAAACACTTTAATTCAATTTTATCTCATCTCTCTGTTACCTGACAAACTGTAAATATCTTTCTAAAGTGATGACTGGACAGCCACAAGGAGATATTAGAGAGATTAGGTTATTAGTTTAGATGAAGGAGTCAGTTCATCAGTAGTGAAATATTTTAAAAATTGGGAGCATAAAGATAACAGGTCCAGATACATATTTGAAAAAGAAATATATATATATGTCCAAGAACAGAACTTTTGAAGAAGAAAAAAATTGAAAGAAAGGAATATGAACCACAGGAGTAAGAAAGATCAACAAAACACCTGGAAGAATTCTAAGAAAGTAGGGGAGTATCACAAAACTGACGGGCAACATTTCAGAAAGTAGAAAATTACCAATGTGATAAAAAAATAGAGAGCTCATGTCTAAGAAAGGGCTTGAAACTTAAAAGAAGCTAGAGCTTTTGAGTGCTTTGTTCTGCAGAATTTCTTTCAGAATTTGCAGTACCTAAACAATTACTCATGAAATTTTGCTGGATTATTATTATTTGATTTTTGATTATTTAATGAACTACACAAATGAAACAAGTTCCAGCTCTTCTTTTCCTCTTCCAGATGGAGCAGAACAGTACGCTTGTGATTTTTTTTTCTGGTTAAGTGTTTTACAAGGATATTGGATAGAAAAGTACAAAGTAAATTGTAAACCTAGGACTGTGTGACTCCTTAATCTCTAAGGAAACGAAAAAGTATGAAGCGATAAGAAAAGATGAACAATTAAGTTTGCATAACAAAGAATACTAGTTAAGTTATTTTTCCTCTAAAAGACAAAAGCTTACTGCATTGCAACACACTACGTACTAAGAGTAGTTTGACAGTACACACTTTTGCCAACAGATTCCTGTCAAGGGATGGGAGAAAGCGCCGTCTGCAATTCACATTGGCTCCACCGGGAAAGGCGCTAAGCGTATATGCAGTTACAGCTGCCAAACTGTGCTGCTGCCAACACAGTGAATGTTACTCTATAAAAGGAAATGGGCAAAATGGGTTAGTTACTACAGAATGCATCAATAGTAGGGGAATTTTCCAGAGACAATCTGCCACCAAAGTCTTATTGCTTTCTATATAACTGGGATATCACAGAGGGACTTCAGATCCAGTCTGCAGAATTTGATGAGCATTCCCTAAGCTGACAAAAAATAAAACAGAAAAAAAAAAAAGATATATATTAACTCACTCAATAAGAGGAGAGCAAAATCACAGAACTACTAGAACATCCAAAGAAATCCACTTAACTAAACCTAAGATGCACAAGTATGAAGTATGATGTCTGCTACAAACATGTAATAAATTCAACGGTGCCTAGTTCCTTGGCTCTAGCTGAGAAAAAATCCTCTTCCAAAACAGATGGGAAGGTACAATTTGAGACTTTCAACATTTGTTTTCCTAAAGAGTTTGATAAAAAAGGCTTCTGAACTTCTAACTTCTATGGCAGGACCCCAAGTCAGTCATCTTCAAGACATAACTTCCTGAATTTTCTCCTTGAAGTACACAAAAAGCTCTACGTAACTACAGCTCCTTTTTTTTTTTTTTTTTTTTTTTTGGTAGAACATAAACTAAAATGAGGATACTTTGAAGTACAGAAACTCAGCTCCTCCTCTCAGGAAGACAAGCACTGAAAGCAAAGGGTTTGAAAACAAAACCATGTCCTGTGATTTTGAGAGGGATGGGCTCTTCATCTCAGTCTTCCTTTCAGTTTGAAACTTTCATCCATTTCCTGAATTGAAACAAGCATCACAAGGTTCTCTCTGAAGTTACACAAATTCTCGCATTTTACTAGCCAAGTAACGACTTGAGCTATTTGTCAGAGCCATACCAGCATCCACTCATTACTGTACAAGCGTTCACCAAGGTAAATAAAATGCTGTTGGCATTCTCAGATCTCCTGTAACAAGCCAGCGTGCACACACCCCATACAATTGCCATATTCCACACTACACATTTATGAGATTATCCTTTTATTTCAGTCTAGGATAGCAAGACCTACTTCAGTTCCATTACAATCCAGGTGAAATGCCTGAAGGCTTGAAAACAAACTATTTCAGAAATAAATAGGAAACGCACAGTGTTTCCCCATGATCAACAAATTTCACCTAGGCATGAGGGGAGTCAAAACAAATAAGCATACAATTATTTCTTAACTTCTTAAAGCGACTATCACAACAGAGATCACCAAAATCAATAAGGCTCAAACACTGTAGACATCATATGCCAAACAGAGGGATTTACTTCATTGCTATTCTCTTTGAGATGTTGGTACCACAGATAGCTGAAAAATTGTTGCTCAGTAGTCATTTACACAGGACTAGAATATCCATCTCAAAACCAATATACAGCACTACTGAAATATTAAGAAGAAGCTTTCTGCAGCTGCTTGCAAGAATTAAAAAATAAACAAAAATATCTCTTTGGTCTCTACTGTTATGACCTTCTCAAACATCACCAAAACTAAAAAATGTACTCCAGTTTAAAAATACTAGAAATGCCACATTTCTTAAAGAATTCTTGGACTATTTTCCAATTTCAAAGTTTTGAATAGTTCCGAAAAGAAGCCAAAAAAGAGACTTCTTTTATCCCTTCATGTTTTTCCCCTCATACTTAGAAAAATTAGTTTAAGAACATGAACACATTAAAACAAAGTTAAAAGCGAAGTGCCAGTGTTCATTTGCTACAAAATACTGTATTAACTTAAGACATGTAATAAAAATCAATAGAAGTGGGAGTGTGCTTTTTTGGAAACTCCCGTCAGCTGCTTGTGCATAAATCCTGATCTGTTAACTTTGCTGACTAACAGTTTTACTTCAAAACTCAAGGAGAGAAAAATTATTCCTAAAATCTGATCCACCTTGTACATCATCAAAAAAGCTATCCTCCACTTGTGAATATTATCCGATGTGCAGCCTTGGTTTCAAATACAAAAGTTCACACACCTGTCGAAATGCGCCCGATAAATGGAGCAAGTCTGCAACTCACTAGGCTTGCTTTCTATACCCTGAAATAAAAATTACTAGGCTCATTTATCATTTGTGGTTCTAGGCATGAGAGACGATTGATAAAGCCCAAGACAGGTTTTTTTTCTTTAAAGATGTTTGTATTAGAAGTTTAAGTCAGTTCATAATTCTACTATCATCACCTCTTCCCAGATATTTGTCTAGCCTTAGTCTCCAATCTTCCTGAAATAAAGAACCTATACTATGTGTTTTCTAAGACGGCAAAACCTCTTAGATTTGATGAAATCCCATACATGAATGATATTTCTTATTAGAAATTACATTCCCACTGGAAGCCTCTCCTATTTCACCTAACTGTTGCAGCATGCAGTGGAGAAGTCTGCCTTTCTAGTATTCTCCCTACACAGTATGGAAAAGCAAGAAAGCAAGAAAAGGTACTTTATTACAGGGTAATTAACCGACAGCCCTGTGTTCTGAATAAAATGTTAAACTAAGGAGGTCAGTGGAAATATTACAATAATTTCTATCACTGTAGCCTGTCCAATCATTAACACCTGCAACTCCAACTGATCTTAAAAGTGTTTTCTTTGTACATCGTATAATTTGTTTAAAAATTGTTGCACAGTTGAGAACTACGCTGTATGTTTGCCGTGTCTGGACTGCCGCCCTCTGGCTCAGGACCCTCTTCAAGGACAACCGGCCCTGCTCAGCCCTGCACAATCCTCTTGGCACAGGAAGAAGGCTACAAGAGTGTTTACACGTCTGCAGGGGGACAAGCAGGGAGACTGCAGCAGGTACAAAGACTGGAAGACTTAGGAGGGGGAGAAGGCTTTTTAGCAACAACCCAGAAACATACTGAATTAATTATGGTTGTGCAGCCAGAGCCTTAGGTTTCCATCAAAGCATTCCTTACGATAGCACCATTGGGAACTGCTAGAAACGGCCAAACTTCAGATAACTGAAAGCAGATTTGGGACCTTTGGGAAGCAGGATCTTGCCAGGCTAATATCATACAAGAGTCAGCTTTCTCATGGTATCAGAAATACCAATTTGGGAACTGATGTGGCAAAAATCGGACCAATGGAGAAATTAGAGGTAGGTTGCTTATTTGGAAGGAGACTGGGGTGGAGAAAGGGTGATACAAAGCAGTGCAGAAAATGGCAAAAGGTTTTTGTTTTTCATGCATGGCAGAATGTACAACTAATAAAGCATTCTCTCCGCGGACATTCCCACGATCATTTACTGATAACAAAAATAGTAAATATATTGTAAAAGCACACTCACAAGCAGGAAATGGGTCCTGCATGGTAATATCTTTACATAATTACAAGAGAATGCCATGAAGCGCTTACAGGATAAACAGACACATCTGTCAAAAGATGAAGGAAAAAAAGAATACCTGCGGAGAGAATGCTTTATTAGTTGTACATTCTGCCATGCATGAAAAACAAAAACCAAACAATTACCAAAAAAAAAAAAAAAAAAATCCAATTCCTTGTAATATATTGCTGTATAATTAAAGGTTTTTCTTCACATGCTGAAAACCATACTGTACAGCCATTTTCACATTCCCTTACTCTCTACTAAAAGTGATACTTCTTAAGATGCAGAATTAGTCCCATTGCAAATCCACTACAATAATTCATTTCTTGCAGTCTGCATAGTGATCGCCTGATATTTTATGCCCTCCCTATAGCCATCCTAGCTTTTCTGTTAGGTATTTTCATAGCTATCTGACTGCTCTTTCAGCCTTTCACTTACCACTTCCCATGACATTCATATACATTAAAAAAACACTACAGAATTCTTCCATCAATATCTGATTTTCAATCCAAATAATCCTCCTACACATTAAGGTTTTATTTAAGAATGAAAGTTACTGCAGAATTTCAAGCTGACAACTGATTCCCAAATAGCTCCATAAGCAGTCAACTCTTATGTTAATAGGATAAATTAAAATATATAAAAAAATGATATATTTGTTTTTTCTTTTTAATGAATATGAGCATTAATGTAATCAGAGCGGGAAAAAAAAACCCTTCACTTGAACTGAACATGACATTAAAGCTGCATGACACTAAACTCAAGTTCAAAAAGTAATATATAAAATTGGGGTAAGAGAGGAGATAGAGTACACAAAAAACACACAGTACACAATTAATATGGCCTGTTTCTTGGATGCGGCAGTACCTTGATACAGTTAAACCCATTTCAAGCATAAGCTGTTATTTCTTCTGGAAAGGGCTTCCAACCTCAGGCATGGAGCCGTTCTACGGCACCTGTAGAGTTCCCAGGTCTGCCGCTGGCATGGACTCCGCTTCTCTGGGTGTCTCTGCATAATATAAACATCTCCTCATACACCTAAAACACTTCTAAGCACACTCGAAGAAAACCTAGTATTTTAGATTAACATATTCAAAGTAGCATAGTCAAAAGCCACCTCCAGTTCAAATTATGTGCTATCAAAAATTCCCTGATGAGTTCGGTACTAATAAAGCTGTTATCACGTGAAGCAGTAAGTGTTGATAACTTTTTAGAAATTTAAATTTGACACATCATTTCTATCTGAGACAGTAAACTTTCATACGTCCAGTAACATAATACCAATCAAGTGTAAAAGTAAGCAAGTTGTTCAAGTAATTAACATGTTTCAAATCTGATAGCGGGAAAAAAAAGACTACTAGAAGATTTTTTTTTTTCCTGCTATAGCAACAGAAAGGACTGAACCCTCTTCTGCATGATTTACTGTCTCTTCCATTCAAAATTTTTAATTAAACTGATTTAAAGATTCATCAATTTTTAAAAGTGTGTACTCTTTACACACAATGCAGTGCAGATTGGGAAAGTTATGCAAAATAAAAAAGCAGATTTCTTAAGTGAAATTCAAAGCAATTGCCAAATATAGCTGCAACTATTTTGTTGCAACTCCAGCATAAACATACCCTTTCTAGAGGCTTCTTAAAAACTAGACATGTAAGTTATCCATGTAGAAATGTATCTAAATTATTATGAAGAAATCATATTTACTGAGAAGTAAAGTAATTAACTTGGATAAGAATAAACAGTGAGCTGCAAAACTGGTATCTCAGGCATTTCTGAACTACTACAAAACATGAGCAGAGATATTAAATATGACAGAAATTTCAAAAGCACAGAAAAGAATACATTTGTATACAACAAGATGCAACTGTGGAAGCTACCGTAGCAAAGCACCACTGAACAAAATCAAAAATGATTCAGAAGTAGTGTGTATGTACTGCAACTGCCAGATAATCCATAGGTCCCATTAATAACAAAAGCAATTTGAGAAGTTATTTGATATTGGGCTTTTCAGGATTTGTGCTTATGACCTTAAAAAAAAAATAAGTTTGTGGATGATAGTTTAATCCTAATTAGTACTTCCATCATGAGTTCTTTAATCTTTTGAAAAAAATAAAAAGTTACAATGAATTTCCTAGTCTTGAATGTTTAAGAGAAGGGCAAGTACTAAAGAAAAAAAATGTTCCAATAAATTTCCTTTAAAAAGATGAATTCATAAAACAGAGTTTTAAAATAAAACTAAAAAGAATAAAAAAGTTTACTTACTAGTGGGAAAATGTATTTTAAATTAGTTTCATATACACACTATAAGATTAACTCAGACAACCTCAATACTATTAAGTTAAAATAATTCTTTGCTCAGAGAAGAATGAGAAAAGGAAAATGAATATAGTCTCTTTTTTATATTACCTGCATAAAAGAATTATTCATTTTTCTCCATTCCCCCACAAACTGATCTTAGCCATCAAAAAAGTTACACTTGCAGTTAAAATGGCTACCTAAGAACAAACAAGATGATAGAAATTCAGTTAAAGAAACTTTGCTCTACCACCTTACTGCTTATTTTTCCAATGAGCTTAAGTATTTTGACAGGAAAAATTCTCAGTGCAATAGTTTGTTAATGATACTACATACCTGAACCTCTGATTTTCAAAACACATGAACTGACTACATTGCTGAAACCAGTAGTCGTGTGTACAGTTATCAGTAGGATGTTATGCACCACATAACATACTGCCGCAGCACTGTAGCTTTGATAATGAGTCTCATCAACAGCGGCACTCTTTTGAGCTGTTCAGTAAGATTTGTACAGCGTTCCCTTTTTCATGAACGCATACTAAATCCACAAATCAAACATCAGAACTAATTGCATCCAAACTTAATTAAAAGAAAAAAGAAAGAAAAATTCCTGCACATTCAGAAGTATGAGACATACTACCATAATCCAGAAAGCAAATACCTAATCTAAAGCACGCATCAGCAGTTTTGAAGGCAAAGGACTTTGGATAGCCAGTGAATCATTTCCTTCCCTCTACTTGACAATTTTATATTATTTGGCCTGCATAAGAAGTAGCCCTTGGGAACCGGCAACGTGAGCTCTTCCTGCCAACAGCCACCTTCATTATTCTACCTTAGTGAGGCAGAAAGAGGCTCCAAATCTGAGTCCTCCTTAAATCCTAAAAGGACACGAACATCACAGTTTCAGGAGTTCGGCTTCGTTCCTACATTACAGGATAAAGACGGCCTTACAGTCACGCGGCCCGATCGCCGAGGGGGCCCGGTAGCACCAGCACCAACTTTCCAGATTCGCTCCCTGCTGAACTTCTGAAAACTGGCACATCCACAGCCTGCTTGGACAAAAAAACTAAATACAAACATGTATGTACACATAGCTATGCATATACACAGTCTTCTAAAATTTAATAACAGTTTGAGAAAGATAGTTTAATTGTCTATAATCCGATAAAGAATTTCAGTTATTTCAAACTGAAATTAAACCTTTTTAGGCCCTTCAAAAAACAAATACAAATATACCCATAAGAAATGCCTAGCACTTAAAAGTAATCCATTTTTGAAATACAGTAAACTGTAAATGTTTATTGTAGCCCCTGTTTCAATAATCTCATAAATGACTCATAAATTGTCAGCAAGCAGCACTTCCTATTCTTAGTCACAAAATAATCTGCCAGTTGTAACCATGCAGCTTCTGTAGAAATACAACATAGCACATTTACTTTACAAACTCTTACTGCATCATCTGGGTACCTGAAGATACATCTATGTAATATATAAAGTCAGTTTGATTCCTATCTGCTGTCATGCTGTGACAAAAACAAAACAAAACAAAACAAAAACAAAACTCATTCACATTTTTGGTGGTAATCTCACAGGCCCTCTTCCCCTTGCTCCTTTTCAAAACTGCAAGAAAATTGACACAAAACATCATCCTGAATCCTCCTTATGCAAGATCTGTCCCATGTGAGGTATGTCAGTGATGGGAATACATACCATCACTAAATAAATCAACAAAATAAAATGTTTATTTTAGATGATTCCAACATATGGACTGTTTGGGAAAGGAGGAAAAAAAAGAAGAAAAAACACCACCCTAAGGATTACTGTGAGGTTGAGAAGAATGATTAAGAGGCTTAGAAAGGGAAGAAAAAAATTGTGAAAGTAAATACACTAGAAGGGAAATAAAATGGAGCTGTAACCTCCCTCAATCCCCAATGAAGAGCAATGATACTAGTTCCTCTTGAAATCATCCATTCTAAACAGTGCCAATAGGTGAACCCCTATGAAGACCACAGAATGGAGAGAAAATGATGCCAAATTGGTATTTTTAATAGAACTCAGGAATAAAGACTTTACATTATATATTTAGTTTACATTACACAATGAAGATTACATTTGTAAAGTTATGATTTTTTTTCCCTTGGAGGATCCTTTGAGTAAGGCAAGATACATTAAAAGAAAGTTGATCCAGACACACCAAGGACATCATAGACTTCAGATGCTAGATGTCTAGTTGGGGGGTGATGGACAAAGGGGAAAAATCATGAAGAACACAATCAGGTAACTTATGCTCGCAACTTAAGAAAGAGGGAAGGGGACATGCATGCTCATCTGAAAGAATAGATAAAACAGTTTCTAGAATATCAGTCTAAGCAGTCATATCTCCAAAGTGGATTTAGAATAGAGTAGAAAGAAACTATCTTTATTAAAATGAAACAAGCTTCCAAGGGAAATCGAGAGAAGAAGGTGTAGAAGGTGTTTCTTTGTGGCAGACCTTCTCAAACATTAACATACAAATAATTATTTAAAAGGT
The DNA here is from genome assembly GCF_028389875.1 of Rhea pennata. Taxonomy (NCBI): domain Eukaryota; kingdom Metazoa; phylum Chordata; class Aves; order Rheiformes; family Rheidae; genus Rhea; species Rhea pennata. The sequence continues at coordinate 11,334,976 of NC_084667.1, read as the reverse complement.
TTTGTGCAAACTCTGTTGAAGATAAGTTTCTGGCAGCAACTCTGGGGCAAAAAAAAAAATAATTCATTGGGAATGTCTTTAATTGTTTTAGTTTGCTTCTGTTTTACTTCAAAACTGACTTAGTTTGCTTCTGACTAAAAAGCCCTCAGATCCTGCCTGCTTATGTGGAATACATATCCCGAAATAACCAGTCACTGGATGGTGCTCACAAACACGTTTGCAGCTACATAGGCTTGCATCCAATGGAAGAGAACAGCTTATACAGGGTTGTGGAGCTTTTTTCCATTTACAGTTTAGATATGCTTTAGTTTTGATGGGCAGCAGATCTGCCAATTTATGATATTTTCTGAAGAAAAAAGGAAGAGGATTGCAAGGGCTGTTTTAGTAATAACAAATGAAACCTCACAAAAACTATAAAATTCTTACAAGTCAAAAATGTTCTCCAATGAACTGGAGGAGATTATTCTGCAGTGGAGGCTTCCCAATTAAAAGTATCTTAAGAGATTTTACTTGCCTACATTTCACAACTAAGCAGGGAAAAGCACCATGTAATTAGACCAGGTTTAACAAGCTTGCATATCTAAAATAATCTTCTTAACATGTAAATGAGTTTCTTTAATAACCTCAGTCCAACTTTGAAGTCTGTTCCCATTGACCTATGGTTAATTATTCCCTCCTTTTATTTACTGTTTTCTTGAGACTTAACACTTGAAATTAAGGAATAAAAGTGTTAAACATTCCCCAAGGGAACATAAGAAACCTTCAAAAGCTATTTCAGTTTCTCAGTAAGCTGTTTGTGTTAAACATGTGCTCTAGTAGTGTACTTCTCACTCACTGCATGTAGCCCTGATTAACTGGCAGAAGCCTACAGTTGTCATGCTCATACTTTTTCCTCCAGCAAACAGAAGAGATCAGTCGAAAAAAAAAAATCCATTAAAACATTAGCTCAACCAGCAGGAGGTCACTTATGACAGCCAACCCTTGCTAGGACAAAGTAATCCCAGGTATATTCCTCAAATACATACAGAGAAAAGTATGAAACAGAAGACACTATACACAGAAAGAACTTACAGTGAGGTTTGCCTTTCGTTATCAGCTAATGCAGCTTTAACAGCTTTGCAAAGATAGCCATCAGGCTGGCTGGGAGGAATACCAGCAGTTCACACACGAACACCTTCTTCTTGCTGTGCTTTTAATGTCTCTGTTAACAAGCAAGGTTCAATTCATCACGGGATTCGAGATGGCCGGGGACACTACAAGGACTTAAAATTTCACATCATATACAGACCACAGAACTTAAATAATTTTCTCATGATACATGCAGAAATAAAGCCTTCTAAGATGTGATCATAGGTAGAAAGCATTATGGCACGTTAGGGTTTCCAGAGAGGGTCTTTCATTTTTCAGTTCAAAGTAACAGCTTTTGAAGCCAAAGAACAAACACCTTGGTGCACTACATATTTTTATTTTAGCAGCAATGTTATCTTAAAGAGTTTCAAATTCCTGCCTCTCACTCCCACCCTCATTGTCCCTTCATCTGTGCCAGGAGAACCGTATCTGCAGCAATGTTATAAACTGAATCAATAAGCTGATCACAGCCACTGAGCCAAAGAAAAAGAAAAAAAAAATCTGAAACAGTAAAGTAACCCACTTTACACTGCAGCTCCACAAACTGTTGTGCTGGCACAGGCAAGGGGGGAGCCATGGTAGGGGAGCAACCAACCAGTAATGGGGAGGGAGAACAGCAATTGCTGCAAAAGGAAACAAATTTCTTAGGTCATAGTTTCATGTTCAATCTCTCCAGAAGACGTCAATGTATTTTCTGAGACAGCTCTATCAAATTTCACAGCAAGAAAAAATACACTTCAATCGAATAAGTAGTACAAGCTACAATTAATAGTCCATAATCCTTGTAATTAAAGAAGAACATAAGGTTCAAAAGTTTACTTTAGCCTATTATAGGATGTGCGAAGCAGGATTTATTATTAAAGTGTGACTCAGTGACCCATGAGATACTCTGTACAAGATGTCATGTATACTTGGAAACTCAGAGTAGAAATACTGATCTTCTCAATACTGAGCCTAGTTCATGTCCCTGTTGTGCAATTTCTAGCAGCATTTCCATTAACAAATTAGTCATGCCTCTGGAACAGTTTGCAGGTTGTGAAGCCTAATTTACTATCTGTAATTAGAGCTTTGCTTATGCTAGTGAAGATGTAACACCAGGCATTAGAAAATGATCCTGGAATAGAAAGCCCTAATTGTAACATCTCCAGGATAAACAAATCCTCTTCTACTTGCTTTGAATAGTATATAATAGAAAGTATCATCTGCAAAAACTGCAGGTATGCATAAAAATGTCAGGCTGAACAAGCCAAAGAACATACCAAAGGCTGTTCTGGACTCTGAACAGCTGCCTCGAGAGTTTGGCAGCTAACAGACACTCTGTCTCTGTTTTTGTCTTAAAAAAAAAGTTTCAAAGTCATGGTCCTCAGATCAGGACACCATTTCTGTCCTTACCAATTACTTGAAAGAAAGAAGAGCAAAGTATCTGGACTGGTTATTTTTTTCCCTTTAAAAGAAAAAAAATCAGAAATGGGAAAACAGACCTAGGGGATTCTGCTGCAGAAGGCAGGTCTGGGAAGCTAAATGTCGTAACAGCAAGAACAGCACAAATGACAGAGGCAGAACACAGCAAAAATAAAGATAGTAGAAACATGTCAAAAATGAGTAAAATAGAATTATTTGATTGGGGAAAAATCTCTCCTTATTCAGCATTACTTATATCATGAATGTAATTACATCTGTAACTGCAGATCATCAGATTACATACTACTAAAAGTCAGACATGACCATTGAGCACTCCAGTTTTTTTAAACATTATTGTCCACATCAACCAGCTAGTCAATATAACATGTTTATTTTACAGCTGATTCAGGAACTCTATCGAAGCAAACTAACTCCCTGAAAATCATTTTTTTTCCTTCACTTACCAAAACAGGAATTAAAATTCTCTTAAAGTCTCTCCCTTCAGGTTACATATATACATACATGGCCTTTGTTATTAGAAGAAAGAATTTTTCAGTGGAGAAAGGACATATTTTATCTCTCCCACAGAAAGGTATACATGTTCTCACCTGTGGGATTTAATCAGTGAAGTGTACCGAGGAAGGTAAAATTCCATATAAATTCTACATTAATTAAGGAAAAAGAATGACCATTATTACTGATCACTGAAAAGTCAATTTTAAATAACCGCTCTCTTGGAAAGAAGATTAAAGGAATTGCATGTTAGTATTATTTTTGAATGACGATAAAATTTAATTTTATGTACTACGTTTTCTGGCCATGTAAATACAATAGTTCGCAGATAGACAGACTAACTTATGGCAGATCTCTTTTTATCTATTTGAAAGAAAAAAAAAATCAATACCTTTTAGACCTTCCTGTCCTTTGCTGACAAATGGTACAAAGTAAATAAAAGAGCTTCAGTTTAGTTCACTGAAATTTTCTACGGTTCTCGCATCGCACAGAAAGTATTTTTCTGTGGGTGCTTCAGACAAGGACAGGTAGTAGGCAATACAATCAGGAAGATAAAGTTAATTCTGGAAGACAAAGATAAAGTTCCCTACTTTTATGTGGTAGATAGACCATTCAGTAGTAAGTATTCCAATTTTCGAATTGGATAAGTAGACATGATCATTAATGTTTTTAAGATCAAATCAAGAGCACACATTTGCCATTCTCAGAGAGAGTGATTACTAAAGCTTTTCTGAAATAACATCCAATAGCCAAAAAAGAATATTTAGATTTTATTAGCGGGCTTAATAGATTGCTTTTACCCTAAGTTATTACCAGGCTTAAAGTTTGTGGTTAATCTCCACTGTGATACAACTCTAGCATCTTTTATAATCTTCCAGTCAGAATCATACAATTTCCTCACATGATATAACAAGAAGGAGCTAGATTAGACAAGGATATGGTAGAATGAATCGTAGATCATTCCTTTCTTAAGGCTACACTTCCTCCTTATTTGATTTTTCTCAAATATCATGCTTTAAAAGTATTACTCAGTAAATTCTCTCTCCTAGATGGTAGGGGCAAAATGATGCCAAGGAGTGACTAGAAAGAGAAATTTTAAAAGCCAGTAAAAATATGTTTTTCAAACCCTACATATTGTTATGAATAGTATGAGTATTTAAGACTGTTCCTGAATCCTTTCTAATTTACCGTGTCTTTTTTTTTCAATTGTACACCACTGAAATAAAAACCATATGCCAGTAATAGTTTCACTAACGCAGCATATGCTGAAAACATTCTCTCCCTCTTCTGCCCTTCTCAACCATTTGGTATTTCCTTGTTCATACAAATAGGGATAGGATGCTCTCTCTTAACCAGAAGACTGCAGTTGTCATCTTCAGCTGTTGAGCCTCTTTGTTTTTCACCTCTTTCCATAAAAATGCAGTCCCCATCCTACTTTTTCTTTTTTTCTTTTTTTTTTTTTTTTAGCTCCTAGCTTCTGAATTTTGTTCTGCCAGTATAGCCTTTTTAGCTGAACCCAGTTCACAGACTGAGACATCCCTCAAAAAAACATTCCTAGATTATGATGATTTCATGTACTCTTACTTTTTAGCAAGAACCTCTGGGATGTGTCAATACCAACAGATAAAGAAATATACAGGAAACACAGCTCCTTCAGAGGCTGCAGAAAAGTAGTTCTAACACAGTAAGTATAAAGTTTTGAGAATAACCCAGAAATCTGCTATCTCTCTCAGCCGCCTGCTCCTCATAAAAAAGGTACTAGTTTCTGCTCGTCAAAGGAAATTCCTTCTCGGTGCTCAGGGTTTGGTAATAAAACACATGGAAAAGCCCTTGCAGATTGTCTGGGAGTACTTTCCAACTCTTAGGTTCCCTAAACACAGTCCCAAAATGCATAGCCTTCAGGACAGTCTAAACACAGTATTTAACTTCGACTAACTACCTCTAGAGAGACAGAAGTAAGAAGGGACAATTTCACTTAAGTCAAACAATTGTGGCTTGCTGCCATATGGGCAGGCTCCCTCTGCCCTTGCACACAGTCTTTTCCTTTGGTATCAGACTTCAAGCAGCCAAAGGACAAGTGGACTACTAGTACGTGTAAGTGTTATACTTACATATCTGTTCAAGAAGGATACAGGCTGTTTAGGAAGGATAGGGACGGAAGAAAGAAGAGATTTTCATTCTCTATTTTAAAGACTTGACTGCACAAAGCTCTAACATGAAACTGAAGGAATGCTTGTTGCTAGTCTCTAGGCCAAAATCAGTGGATTACGGAAAACTGGGGATATTGTGGTGAGAGGTCTGACAAAGAAGATGAGGATGGTAAAGCTTTCCGCAAAGAACTTACAGAAGTCTCTTGCAGACTCTTGTCTTCATGTGGGTTTTCAACCTTCCAGACAACAGGACTAGGAGGTCAACATAGCATTGTGCAAAAAAATCCATGAAGTTTCTAGACTGTGTTGCTAATCCAATGCAAATACTAGAGGGGCCACCTAGAGGTAATAGATCTGCTTGATCTGCTGCTCACATGGAAGAGCTCATAGTAAATGCATTCACAGATGGTAGCTTTGGTTAAAACGGCTACAAGACAAGAATTCAGGATCCAGAAGAAGACTGTGAAAGTTAAAACCTTCCAGTTAAGACTCTGGACTTAAGAGAGTGGACTTTGGCTTATTCAGGAAACCGCTCTGTAGACTCCCACATGAAGCAGTTATGAAGGAAAAGGCCACTCAGGAAAGCTGGATGATATTTAAAGAAAGAGCTTGTAAATAACTCATCCTACAGGAAGACTAGAAATCATGGCAGAAGACCTACTTGGGCTAAGCAAGAACTTCTCAATGAACTAGAACACAAGAATGGAACAAACAAGTAGAAACAAGAGGAGGCAATGAAGGAGTGTAAAAGCATTGCTCAGACAGCTAGTGACAAAATCAGGTAAGTGAAAGCCTTGCTTGAGCTAAATCTAATGAAGATATAAAGGATCACAAGAAAAGATTCAAAAGATATTGTTAGTCCAAAGGAAGTTTAGAGAAAATAAGACCCCCTGGTGGATAGGGGAAGACAACGTAGTGACAGATACAGAAAAGATGCCCTTTTTCTTTTGTTCCACATAGGGAAAACTTGCTCCTAGACTACTGCAGGTATCAGCATAGTTTGGGAAAGAGTGGGAAACCAACAATACAGGAGCAACAGGTTAGGAATCCTTAGGGAAGCTGGATGTATTCAGATGCATGGGCCAGAAGAAATTCACCTAAGGGAGCTGAAAAAGTTGGCCAATTTGCCTGGGACGTTGCTAAGAGCTATGAAAAATTCTAGTGGTTGACGGTGGTCCCTAAAGACAGCAAAAAGGCTAAGGTTTCTCCAATATCTAAGAAAGGCAAAAAAAAATGTAACCCAGGGAACTACAGTCCAGACAACCTCCCTAGGAAAGTATCAGAGAGGACCATGGAGCCTCTTCTCCTGTAGTTCATTTCCAAATACATGATGGACAAGTAATTAGGAAGAGGCAATTTAAATTTATCAACAACAAACTATACTTCACCAACCTGATTAACCTGATTGTGTCCTTTGATGAAATTACTTGATCAGGAGAAAGCTATAGATTTAACCTAACCTGAAATTAGCAAGGTTTATAGAACTGTCCCCCACAACACGGTTGTTTGGAAGCTGACAAGCATGGACTGGAAGAACAGCTTTTAGTTAAGTTGAAAATTAGTCAGACTGCTGAGCAAAACACACAGTATATCAACCAAAATACCAAAGGGATCAGTACTGTGGCCCAGATGGTTCTATACTTTCCATCAGCAAGCTGAATGGTGACACAGACTACATTCCGGTAAATCTGAGAATGGTATTAAATTAGACGGCAAAGATTCAATCCAGGGACCCTGAGAAACTTGAGAACTGGCCAACTAGAATGGTGCTCGGCAGATTCCTCTCTGCTCAGCACTCATGAAGGTGCACCTGGAGCACTGTGTTCAGTTTTGAGTCCCCGAGTTGAGAATGCTGAGAAACTACAGAGGCTCCAATGGAGAGTACCAAGTTGGTCAGAGGCCTAGGCCACATGCGCTAAGACAACAGATAGAAGGGGACAAAATCCTGCAAAGAGGAAGCTAAAATGTTACCTAATAGCAACCTGCAACTATCTGAAGTGGAGTTAGAGATGACAGAGGCAATGGCAATAAAATGCAGATTGGGTGGCTCAGCTTGAACATGAGACTTTCACAGGTCTTTCCAAGCAACATTTCTATGCTTCTATAAAGCCAGAACAGCTCATTGTTTGCAAAAATATGAAGTGACAATATTCATTTTTTTAGGCAGTTAAGATTCTCTTCTCTAAAAATGTATGCTGGGGCATAAATCACTTTAAAAAATGTACCCATTGTTATGGAAATCAGTCATCCTAGGTAAATATGTTAACAAAACTGGAGGTCAGAAGATTGCAAAAGATTCTTTTAAAAGCCAGGAAGCTTTTATGATACTCTCCTCTTGTTAAGAGTCATTACATAGCACTTTGTTAAGACATTCAGCTTTGAGATCTGTAAGAAGCTGAGCAGTATTTTGTGTTATAGCATTAACAAAGTTTTATTGACACCTCTTCTTAACTACTGACCTTAAAATGTCTTTTCAAATGCACAAAACTCTGTTATGGTAGAGAAAACTTCATTAACATCACAGAACTATTCAACACATGGACAAAGGCCTTTCCATACAGGCCTTTCCAATAGCAATTGACTGATATTAATTCTTTTTAGAAGCTACACCGATTTGCTTACAGTCAAATCACAGGTGTATATTGTGTCTACTGATCAGAGGACCAACAATCAAGACACTTGAGTGAGGCTTCAGTTTTGCTGCATTCCTGGAACACTAGATGAAGGACGTGCTCTTTGCCCTGAAAAACTAATGAAAACAGCATGCAGTCCCATCTTCAATAACTGTAAGAAAGTTGAATATAATAGTAGATATGTGAAACTGCCATCCATTCTTTCTTAAAAACAGTATTATACCTTTATGTTTTATCACATTTATTTTATCACATTGTTTTGGTAATATTTAATAGTTTATTCAAAGACATTGCAAAATGCCTACATATTTATGAAGTATTTCAAAAATGAGCCACTTTAGAAATTTAAAACATGCCAACAGCATGCTTAGCACTCTAAGAAAAAAAGTTAGATCTCATACACGCACATCTCCCAAGAGATCAGGTGTCAGCTCTTAGACTAGGTACTCCTAGGTATCAGCTCCTAGACTAACTATGGAATATTAAAGTAAAATATGAGAAGAACACAGAGTTTGGGGGTTTGTTTTGTTTGTTTGAAACTAAAACCTCTTATCAGCTGTATAACACAGAACCTAAAACAAATCTCACAAAATAGCACCATACACAAGTTAGTCTCAACTCCCTTTTCATGAAATATGAACACATTTCTGATGTCAAGAAAGCACAGGTGATTCACTGACTCCGTGTATTCTAGCCTGTGCTGTGACTGTGCAGCAGCAGTACACCATGTTAGTAACAAATAAATTGCAAAACAAAACACAAACCTGTAACAGAAGCTATAAAGGAAAACAAACTCCCTTTGTCTCTTATGCAGAATGGCAAGCTGCTGCTTTCCTTGAAAAATCATCAGCTACTTTTCACAAAACTACCTGTAGCTTGTCAAATTTATGATGGCACCCTGCAAAATTTCTTAGAACATAAGAACCAGACTGACTTTGTTATCTCCGAAAGGAAAACCATACCTTGACAAGTAATCTGAATTTATGGTATTCTGGAGCATAATGTTCAAGTAAAAAAATGTATAGTTTTTTGATGATGTATTTCTTTCGAACATACTGAAACCTGATGCCTATTGAACAACTGATATCTATCCTATGATTTTTTTTCCCCATGCCAAACTGTAGTGGAATGATGGTTATATACAGCATGGGAAATGTATATTGCCAAAAACCTCAAGGCCAACTTTGAAAGCAGGAGAACGGGTCTCAAGAATAGTGCCAGCCCTTCTATCTATCTATAACTCAACTGGCAAGAATTTGTACTACTCAATGAAAATAAAAGTGAACTCTTCTACTTCCTTGCCAAATGTAGGGTGAAGTCTGTGGCAGAAGGCAAAGAGCCAGTGTTTACAGATGGCCAACATGCTGTGAAACCCTGCTGTGGTTAAGACTTGGGTTTTCCCATGCAATAGTATGGGGGAAAAAAAAAAAAAAAAAAAGATTGATTCTACAGAATGATTACGCAAGCCGAAGTCTGGCCTAGAGTCCTCAAATGCACTGTTAACATAGATACAGTAGTCCAGGTTATTACTTATTTACAGTCATTTCAGACCATATGAAACCTACACTGAGTCCAAGACTGATCAGTATACACCATGCGCACACCAGCCTACAACTCCCTTTGACTGAGGCCATCCAACTCAAATGTTTTACCTGCATCTCATGCCTAGGCCAGTTATAACACAGACTGCCATTATTAGAAAAGGCAAAAGGATGTGTGGGAGATGCACATGCTACTTTTTGCCTAACATGCTCACATCCATCCTCTCATAGATTACACTTTCTTTTTCCTTCACTGAACAGCTTCATTTTCAAATCCAATCTTTTACTTGTTGATCACAGTCTCCAGGTTTTATTTCTCTACTTAATCTGAAGTCAGGCATGCTTTCTGTTTGCTCCTCCCAATTTTTGAGCCAGATATACATATATAACACTGTAACTCTGAAAAGTTGTGCCTTCTTTCAATTTGTAAAGATTATAAAGCTTATGAATACCAATCTTAAACAAGCAGTATGATTTAATACAGCAGTGTAACACTGTATGAGATACTAGTTGATATTGGATGTTAGGTAAATCAGATAATTAGGTAAATTAGGTAAATACTCCCTGCAACAAGGAGTCACCCACAACAAGCACTCACCACTTCTTCCAGATGTTCTTGCAAGGCACCGGGTTGGCCCAGTGGCTTCCCTTGAAGCCATGCCCAGCTCCTCCTCAGCCTGGAGGGAACTAAATCTATTCCTCTGGAGAAAGCAAGACTTTCCCTGGGTCGAGGAGGATCAGGTTAGGGATCATTTAGGCAAACCTGACATCCACAAATCCATGGGCCCTGATAGCATGCACCCACAAGAGCTGAGGGAGCTGGTGGATGCTATTACTAGGCCACTCTACATCATCTTTGAAAGGTCATAGGGAACAGGAGAGGTGCCTGAGGACTGGGAGAAAGCCAGTGTCACTCCAGTCTTCAAAAAGGGCAAGAAGGAGGACCCAGGACTACAGGCCAGTCAGCCTCACCTCCATCCCTGGTAAGGTGATGGAATAGCTCATCCTGGATGTCATCTCTAAGTAGGTGGAGTAAAAAAAGGCGATCAAGAGTAGTCAGCATGGATTCACCAAAAGGAAATCATGCTTAATGAATCTGTTAGCCTTCTGTGATGGAGTAACTGGCTGGGTAGATGACAGGAGAGCAGTGGATGTTGTCTACCTTGACTTCAGCAAGGCTTTTGACAGTCTCACACACCATCCTCCTAGGTAAGCTCAGGAAGTGCGGGCTAGATCAGTAGACAGTGAGGTGGCTGAAAGGCAGAGCTCAGAGGATTGTGATCAGTTTAGTTGGATGCCTGTAGCTAGTGGTGTCCCCCAGGGGTCAGAACTGGGTCCAGTCTTGTTCAGCTTATTCATCAGTGACCTGGACAAAGGGACAGAGTGCCTCCTCAGCAAGTTTGCTGATGATATCAAACTGGGAGGAGTGTCTGATACATCAGAAGGCTGTGCTGCCATTCAGAGAGAACTCAACAGGAGAGCTGGGTGAAGAGGAACCTCATGAGGTCGAACAAAGGCAAGTGCAGGGTCCTGCACCTAGGGAGGAATAACCCTACGCACCAGTACAGGCTGGAGGTTGACCTGCTGGAAAGCAGCTCTGCAGAGAAGACCTAGGAGTCCTGGTTGGACAAGAAGTTGACCATGAGCCAACAAGGTGGCCTTGTGGCCAAATGGTATCCTGGGGTGCATTAGGAAGAGTGTTGCCAGCAGGTTGAGGGAACCCCTCTATTGAGCCCTCCCTGGTAAGGCCACATCTCGAGTACTGTGTACAGTTCTGGGCTCCTCAGGACGAGAGAGACATGGCACTACTGGAGAGAGTCAAGCATAGGGCTACGAAGATGATTAGAGGACTGGAACATCTCTCTTAGGAGGAAAGGCTGTAAGAGCTTTAGCTTGGAAAGGAGAAGACTGAGAAGGGATCTTATCAATGTCCACACATACCTTAAAGGGAGGATGTCAAGAAGATGGGGCCAGACTCTTTTCAGTGGTGCCCAGCAACAGGACAAGAAGCAATGAGCACAAACTGAAGCACAGGAAGTTCTTCCTGAATATGAGGAAGACATGTGAGGGTGACAGAGCAGTGGAACAGATTGCCCAGGGAGGAGTGCAGTTTCCTTCTTTGGAGATATTCAGAAACCACCTGGATGTGATCCTGCTGGAGCAGGGGGGTTAGACTAGATGATCTCCAGCAGTCCCTTCCAACCTCAACCATTCTGTGATTCTGTATTAGGTAAATCAAAAGACTTTTCAAAGTTCCTCATTTTAAGGCAGTTTATGTCTGAAAGATTTTCAGAGCTTTATATAACTCTTAGTATCTTTTAAAATATCAACAAAAGTGATGTGCAGGTAGTGTTACATATCTGTATTTGGACTCAATTCAGAAAATGCACAACTGTCAAAATCCCAAACTAAAAAGCTGACTTACAGTTTAAGATGCAAATACACTATCTGATAGCCCTAGAACTCCAGTTAACTTGCAGTGTGTACAGACAAATGAAATGCTGTGACCACTGACAATTAAACAAACACATGCTGTTATCTTGTGCTCTGCCAACTGCTTCACCTGCTGCCTCACCACTTAAAGTACAATCCTATGAAGACTTACATATTCACTTGCACTTAGAGTATCAACCAATTTAATTGATATGAATAGGAATTCACAAAGTTAAATATGTGTAAGTACCAAGTCTTCACAAAGCTCTTGCACTTCTAAATATAGTACATTTAAACAGCATTTTTTTCCTGCTGTCAATATAGCAGTAACATTATTGAAGCATGTTTAAAGCAAACCCTGAATGGACAATGATAATACTTCCTGATTCTAAGTATTTATTATTTGTATTGCAAATGAGTTGGTGATCCCAAGAAAGATTGGGATTTGTGATCTAAAAAGTAGACAAGACAGACAATTGAGTAAAAATGACTGTATTATATAAATAAAGCTGAATAAACAGTGTGATGATTTGCATTCATGTTAATTCCAGTTGGGCGACAGGAGAAGACTGTGTTTGTTAGGAGACTATCTCATAAGAAGCTTACACAGCAGCACAACAACGCTCACTGATCAATTCCTAACAGGCCGTTACATTCTATTTCTGGTTTTGACTGGCACCGAGTACTGAGCCTGTTTTTATACAGAACTGTCTCCAGTGATTTGGACCATAGGAAAATGAATCATATTAAAAAGTAAACACACGAACATTACAGCTATTTTTAATTTAACCCATAAGAAAATTCCTTCCTGCCCCGAGCACAAAAAGAGAACTACCAGTCAGGTAGAGTTTTTCAGAATCATTAAGAACAATGAGGAACTCTCCCTAAACGTCCATTTTAGATGTAATCAATATCCAACATATTTTACAGAATAGGAAAGCATTTTTCAAAACATTAAAAGCAAACGAGCAGAAGCCCCAAATATTTGCCATTTGCTGATCGAGGTTTTTTTGCGTACTGCTAGTCAATCAATTTTCCTTTAAACTTTCTGTAAATAATCAGAATTGATAGCACATCTCCATATCTTTTTATACTTCTGTAAATATAAGTGTTAATTTTTACAGTAGTATATAGAAAAATGAAAAGGCACATGTTATCTTGATTCTTCAAACGGAAAGCAAACTCTTGTCTACTTACAAAAAAGCTGTCACTACTAGGTACAGTACCTACAGAGACTAATAGGATAAAATTTATCTGGGTACAAGTTAACTTTAATTATACATATCATTCCAATGGCTTCAAACTATTAATTCATAATTTCATTTGTGCCTTCAACTACACGCAGTACGAGAAACACTGTAGAAGCAGGTTGTTATTCTCTTACTTATGTAAACCATGATAGCTTGCAGTGCAGATCCCTGTATGATTCTGTTCATAAATGCCTCTACAGAGACTGAAAAGAATTAATCTCTGCAAAAGCTATTTTGACTTTTTCCCAACATACTAGTGGATATGTTGAAAACATGTTATTCTTCACTGTGGTTGTTGAATGCACCCAAACATTCTCTTAAAAGTAAAGCAATACAACCCCCCCTCAAAAACCCAAACCACTCTCCTCATTTTACATCTTTCATCCATTATTTGAAAGCCGATTTCAACATTTCATTTACAAACTGCATTTAGCTATAATTTCTGATTTTAGTTCTGTCAGAACTCTTCAGTGACTATCATCTTTCAGAGTTCTGTTAACTTTCAGACTTAGTGACTTCTGCTAAAAACCCCTGATGCTTCAATTTGGGATTCACGCCTTACGTGAAAAGAAAGCCAGGGGTTGGGGGGTGTATGGAAAGCTCCCTGGCCTCCTCTGTCCTGAGCACTAGTGCAAAGAACACTTAACTTCTACATGATGCCTTTATTTTCCTCAAGTGCTCCTTCTTCTTGCTCATCTACCACCTTACCAATATGCTGACAGGCTTTCTACTGCTGACATACATGAACTATGGTTATTATTAGCCATTATGCCTTTAGCAAGTTTATTCTACACAATCTTTTTTGGGCCTGCCTTATTTTAGTTTTGCATTTAGCTTGACAGCATCTCTGATCTATTTTCCCCTTTTGTATTATGTCTTTTTATTACTAATGACTTCTTTTCCCCTTAAATTTTAATATGCCAGCCTTTATACTTTTGGTTTTCTTATAGCAGAACAGGAGGAGTACTTCTAAGGTCTTAGAAGTGGCTAACACCATGGTCACATAACAGCTCCATGCTGGGGGAAACAGTGGACCACTCCATACCTTCACAGCTTGGTTTCCACAGAATGGTGATAAAGGCAGGTAGGCTGGGTGGAAACTGCGATGCATTGTAACAATTTCTGATCTAGATGAAGCTGAGATCAGTACCCAGCACCTTACAATGTAGCTAGAGGCCTGCTAATTGAAGCCTGAGGGCTTTCTTTTGATTTGCAGTACATGTTCCAATTCTGAGTCTAATACAATGACTTTAAACAGCTAACACACCTTTGCCAACGTTTCACCTTTCAGGCTTTCTGACTTCTCTTTCTTCCTTTCGCTTTAGCTAGGTGCCTCTCTTTTACTTTCCATCTGATTTTTTTGTTCCTCTTTCTCCCCCCTTCAAACAAGCTTGAGTACCCCATGATAAAAATTACAGAGTACATTTTACGCAAATCCTAAATGAAAAGTTGTTTGTCCTCCTACAGTTTCTCAGATTACTTGCTCCTAGGAGCACTCATTATAGTATCTAGAATTTTAGTCTTTGCATTCTGCACCAATGTAATATTAACTCATTTGATGGAGTAATTCAATTTCCTGTTACAATCACTTTTACTGCTTTGTGCCCCAAGAGTAAATACAGTGCTGGAGGAGAGGATGTAAGTGGAAAGGCAAGTTATTGCTGGGGTGGGTGACGAATGGGGAAAGGAAAAGGAAGGGAGCATGGAAGTGATTGGGAGAAGGTATTACATAAGATAAAGAAAAACAAGATAAAACTTGATGTTGATAAGTTGAAGAAAATAGAAAACAGTATCACTCTTGTTTATCTTTATCAAATTCCTATACCACTTTTTTGAATAATGGAGGGAGGGGGAGGACTAAGACTTTACCCACAGAGAATTTGGCATTAGGAGCAGCACATGAGCACCTCTTTCACACTCATCAGCTACTATTCAGTCTTTAGTTTACCTCATTTTTGACCTAGATTTCAAATGAATATAAATATTAAGACTGTTAATTACAAAAATAAGATTTAAATACATTTGCCATAAGAACAAGAACAGTAAATTAACAAAGTCAGACAAACACTGAGTCATGGCTTTATCTTACATAAGTTTTTAAGCATAAGGTATTGGGAAAAGAAAGTGTTGGTTGCATAAATATAGAACTTCAAGAAGCTGATGAATAACTAATTGTGCAAGGAGATAAAAGAGCTAGAACATACTGTGCAATTTTTATATGTGCTTATTAGTTTTCCTCAAAATAATAATAATATTCAATACTAGAGTGTGGATTGTAATCCTATATTACACCATGGTAGATCAGACAGAACAAAAGCTTGCTTTTAACTGCTCACTTTCAGCCAACTCGTCCTTGAGTATCTAGTGAAATTTTTTAATAGGAGCATTTTGATTTTCATTAAATCTCAACAGCCAGGCAAAGACTTAATTGTCTTTTGCTCCATGATGCAATGTCTCTTCGTTTACATCCCATTTTCATTTTTGATTCCATATTGCAAACTGTTTAAATGTACTAACACTTTCAGTCAATCTTTGTCTCAATCTTTGACAGCAGAGTCCTGCAAATCTCCATCTTATTTAGAACACAACTTTTTGACAGAATATGCCACTGAGATCAACACCTTAGTAGGACTGAAAAAGGAGAAGCCATTACTATGAATAAAGACAGAAATTCTATAAATGTTGCGCATGCAATACACCTGCTTACTGTACTTCAGAAGAAAACTTTCCAAGGGGCAAACTGTCAGTAACTTTGAAACATTTTATACTGACCACTGTCCATAAGTGAATTATATAGATTATATGATGTCTTAAAAAGAAAGAAAAAAAAAGAGCAACAGGAGAAAGAAGAAAAAAAATCCACGTACTCGAATCATATATGTTTCTGCATTCCATTCTGTTCACTCATTAAGAGAAATTTCCATGAGTGATGGAACTAATTAAGTGTCATTTCCAGTTATTTTCTGTGGGATTTTCAGCTGTCTGCAAAGCAACAAACTCACAGAGAAGCCTCTTCCTCTGTGGGTCTCTTCTGCCTAGCAATATATTTTCATGAAATTTGTAGGAGCCTAAAATTTTCAGTACTGCTATCCCTCTATCAAACTTGATGGAAAACAGACAAAAAGCTCAAAAGTAACTAATGGAAAATGACAGACCCTGACTGCATAAGCCTCTTTGCCACAGGAAACAAAAGCCAGAAAAGGGAAGATATCCTGCGAAGTAGACACATAGCAGCTAGACTTCTCTTTATGGTAAACAGTATTTATTTTATAAGCATATATCATGAAGGAGGTGGGCTAATACACACCAGTTTTCTTTATGACTGTACATTTGAGGCCTTCTACTGGATCACAACATCGCCTTTGAAACAGAGAATGAAATGGTGACCACAAAAGTGTCAAATTAAAGATTTATAAATGCAAAATCAAATCTTAATGTAAAACTTAACCCACATATATTCATGCAGTTTTATTAGAACAAACTTTCAGTGAAACAGCATACAACACTTGTAAAGGTATTTACATCTAATACATGCTGAAGAACTTCCTAATACTTTTCAGGTTAAAACCTATAGGAAAAAAATTATTTAAGGTTTCTTTTCAAAACAATTGTGTGATATTTTCTCTTTAAAGGTGATCAACACACACCTACATTAAGGGTATAAACAGAACAAATCCAAAACTACTGGCTTTGACAGCTTCCAAAAAAATTGCTGAAAACATAAATTCTGTTTGTGATTCAGTAAAAAGTGGAACAGACATGCAAGAAAGGGAAAAATAATCATAGTAACAAACCCTAATGACATTAGATCATATGGACTTCTGGTCTGATCTGGTATGGGAACCACATTCCTACCAAAAATAGAGACAGACAGGAAGAAATAAATGCTCCCCTACTCCTGAACATTAGTTTCATTTTTAATCGTCTCTTATTTTTCCCATTTGGATGTAACACTATGCAGCTAATGGTTGCATATCCAATGGATATTTTTTTTCATATATATTCAGATCAACTCCATAAGCCATCCATTTGTAATATCATGCATCCATCCCAGCCTTATGCAATTAACAAACAAATCAAACAAGTAAGAATTTAACAGTATGTTTCACACGAAGCTGTACCTTATTTAAAATCATTCATCATCATTCTTTGCCTTAGTGTCTCAGTCTATTTACAGTCCGCATACCCCATCTCTGTTACAGATTTCTTAGCCTTTCTATACTGAACCTTGCTAACGACATCCTCCATTAAACAAGTCATTCCACAAGGAAGATACTCTTTTAAGTATATACCACAAGTGTGGCAAAGAATTTCAGACAACAGCACCGCATTATTCTATGCCTTCCAACTGGAATAAAATAAATAGACAAATTTTTCTATTACAGGTATGAGATGACATTGCATGGTATTTGAAGATCTGCATAATATATTAAAATATTATCCCACACAAGCAGCCTAAATAATTGAATAAATATTAACAATAAGTTAAGAAATCAACACTTAGCTAAAGATTTTAAAAAGATGTCACAAGCCCAGAATGATGACTAAACTGTGAAGTCATTGAAAAGATGGCACGCAGAGATCACAACTCTCTAAAAAATTCACGCTGAAAGTATGAGAACAATGTTTATCTTGAGTTAACAAAATGATTTTTTTAATTAGTCTTACAGGAATGTATTTGATTTTTTAACTAGCATATTTTTATCCATATGTAAAGTACTTCATGAATTGTCCCCTCATAACATCTTCTTTTAAATCAATTTAAAAATTTATCTTTTGTGACTGAAGCGCTTTTGTACATCTGACCCAAAACCAAAAAGGAGTGACCCAAAAGCCAAATACTAATATGACTCTGCTGTCCTACGAATCTCATCTCAAGCCAGTAACCATGGGCTTCCATGTAACATGTCTACTTCAACACTGTCATGGTAGACCTTCTCTGCTACATCACTTCAGTGACAGAAAAAACATACCAGTTTTGTATAAACAATCTTATCAATGTGATTTTTACAACAGCGGTCCTTTTCCTACATAGAAGCCAACAGATTTTTACCCTAAAACTTCAAGCAATAGCAAGCATTTAAAACACAGAAAATAATAATTTTGTAAGCTTTCCCTTTTCCCTCCTAGTTTTTTCATGAGTGGCCCTTTATTTCCTTCTAAGTAAAACTGATACATTGCAAAATGCCTCTAATTCTGCCTTCTATTTATCCCAAATAAGGTGATCTATAACTTCGAAAATGGAAGCCATTCTCCCATTACTTGCAGAGATTTGTTTACTAATTCTCACATACACTGCATTTCTGTATATAAAGAGCTTAGTTATGCTATGATACAATTGAACAAAGATGGCTTACTTGTAAAATATGAACTCTTAAAATAGTCATAAATAGGCATAATAGCTGTAGTCTTAGAACTGTCCTGCCTTTTAGATGAACTAAAGAAACAAATTGTTTCAATTACTATAGATTTCCCAGTATCTACCCCCTAACCTCTATGATAAAACTTGGTAACCAATTACATTTTTTACAAAGCAAACAAAAAGTACTAGGACTACGCAGAAGAATGGAAAATGTGACAAAGGCACACGAAGCCTCACCAGAACTGCCTAATGAGAAGATGGCTTACATTACACACTTTACAAATGACAGGCAGCAAAATATATCCTGTATGTGAAAACCGAGAGAGCAGGTTGAAATGGATATTCAAATTCTTTTCAAATGTAAGTATGAGACTTGTGAGAAGTCCACTTTCTCTCTTTTTTTTTTTACATTAAAAAATGTAAATATACAACATCTTTGACTTATCACCATTTCATATTGCTATATAAAAATGAAGCTAGAGGACACTGATGTTCTTCATACAACTAAATGAGACGGTCTCTGCATTTTAACCACTCAAATAAGTCCAAAACCAAAAGATATCTACGGTAAATAAATAAATAAATAAAAATTCTTTCTGTTAAACATACATACTTTTTAAAACAAGAATCTGAAAAATAAGCATGTACCTGGGAAACCTTCATGCAGTAAGGCCAGCCAACTAGCCTTTACAATATATAATGTGAACAAAAGAAATCCAGGCACAGCAGGACTGCAATAAAAGAAACACTGATCCCTCATACAGGCCTATTAAGGAGCTGAAGCAGCTGAAAAAAAAAATAACACTAATTTAATTTTGAAGTTCTTAATCTCAAAGTTGTGCTACAAGAGCTTACCTTTAAGTATGCAGAATGCTTACTGCTACTGCAGAATGTCACATTGTGGGGTAATACCAAAACAACAAAAAGTAGAAAAATCATATAGAATTGAAAATACCATCCTTTTCATATCATAAGCCTTGACCCTACACTTTGTTCCTCAATGTTTCAAAAACTCATTAAGCTTTTTTTTTTTTTTTTTTTTTTTTTTTAATGAGTTTAAACAGGGTCTGAAGTTCAAGAGACCTCAGAATAACAGTAACAAAATAATGTCAAATCTACTTCAAACATTATGTCCAGCCAGGAGTTGGGGGTGGAAGAAAGAAGAGCACAGAAAAACCACTCTTCCTAAAGAAGCATAAACATACCATGAAAAACTTGGAAGTGGACAAAGACAAAGGGGGTTTTGTCCCCATCCGTCATTTAAGGAGGCTGCACACACAGCCCTGCAAGCAGGAAACTCCTGTCAGGGCACTCGTCATCTACACGAGGGGGCTCTGCAAGTGGAACAACCGTGCTAGCCTGACAACAGCGCCACGAGCTCCCAACACAGGAAAATCTTATACAGCTCCCCGGATCAGTTAGCTTTTTATCTTTCAATGTGTAAAAGGATTTGCACTGCATATATACCAAACTCAATCACTGTCGTCTTGCCATTCCTGCTAGTTCTCACGGGAGCAGCGCACAGCTCGAAGAATCCGTATTCTGCTGCTCTTCCAGGTTCTGCTTCCTATGCCCTTAAATTAGGAAGCTCCGCAGACAACACCCCTTAAGGTTTATAGCTATTTACTTTTTATCAATCCTCTTTAAATAGGCTAATTTCCTTCATCTACTACTTTGCTGCAGAAAACTTCAAGTGATTTTATTAATTCTAAAGCAAAACCTTATTCTTCACAAAGTAACAAGCAGACTACAGAAGATGCTGCTGATACAGTCACATTATCAAGATTGAATTCTCAGTATCACAAGTCTGGAAAGCTAGAAGTTAAGCAAAACATTACACAAAAAACTTAGCACAGCCATAGTGATCTAGCTTAGAATAGCTATATAGCTATTCTAAACTATATATATAATTCATGAGTTTTTTTGTTGATTTTTACTTTTGTTCTGACATATCAAGAAAGGAGCACATAGTGCAACCACAATATAGCTGATTTAGCTTTTTTGAGTTAGCCCAATTTCAAAAACATACTAGAACATTTTTCTAAACAAATTGTAAATGCCTGTAAAACATTCATTTCATTTTTAATTAAAGTAGAATACTGCATGACATGATTTCTAGCACCAATAGCATATAATTTCTAACTTACTGATACTAAAAAGCATTGGTAAAATGTAAAACCCTCATCCAGCACTTTCAAGCCATACATCTCTAGAAAAGACAAAAAAAAATCCATACATGGAAAAAGTGAGGGCAATATCAACGAAAACAAATTCAGAAACAGAAGAAAACAAAGAACCCGGAACAGAAATGGACTAAGCTTCACTCAGATACCATGCAGTCAGGCAAACATTACTGTTCAGTCATGTTTCAGACAACCAATTCCCTGGGCACAGGCTAACAAGTTCCTCTCACAAGGACTCACTATTGTGGCCATGATTAACCTTCGGAAGTTCAAGGGAAGGGCCAATCTACCATCATCCTACTCCTTAAGTAAGGATTCAAAACTTCGAGAGGTCTAAGAGCTACCACATTTTTTGCCTCACTCCCACACATCCAGTAGTCTTTCTCCTCCTTTTCAGATCACTAATGTATTATTCTCATTCCTGCAAAAAGGAGTGCAGATCACAGGACCACCTCCAGGCAGGTTTTGAGTATCTCCAGAGAATATTCAAAACCTCTCTGGGCAACCTGTTCCACTGCTCTGTCACCCTCACAAGAAAGAGGTTCTTCCTCATATTCAGGTGGAACTTCCTGTGCTTCAGTTTGTGCCTGTTGCCTCTTGTCCTGTTGGTGGGCACCACTGAAAAGAGTCTGGCCTCATCCTCTTGACGCCCTCCCCTAAGATTTGTATAGACATTGATAAGATCAGTCTTATCTCTCAGTCTTCTCCAGGTTAAACAGGCCCAGCTCTTGCAGCCCTTCCTCATAGGAGAGATGCTCCACTCCCCTAATCATCATCACAGCCATACACTAGACTCTTTCCAGTAGTTCCATGTATCTTGAGTACTGGGGAGCCCAGATATGGATGCAGTACTCTAGATGTGGCCTCACCAGGGCTGAGTAGAGGGGCAGGATCACCTCCCTTGACCTGATGGCAACACTCAACCTAATGCACCCCAAGATACTATTGGCTTTCTTGGCCACAAGGGCACATTGCTGGCTCATGGTCAACTTCCTGTCCTCTAGGACTCCTAAATAAAGCAACACATAGCAGGAAAAGAAGAAATTACTTAAGATTTTCATTGGAGAATACTGCCTAGTATATCTTAAAAGAAAAACCTACTGGTATACCTTAAAAGAAGAATATAAGATCAAGAAAAGTTAGAGGACAGGACTTTCCCAATCTATACTCTAACTGAAAACCAAAACAATGAGATTTACATCCCTCAAATAATAGAAGATAACTAAACGTGCACCTCTAGTGGACCTTGATGGATAAATATCCAACCAGAAAGACTGTAGCACTGAGTACATTAAGAAAAGCAAGCGCTTATAATATTTCTTTATATATGTTACACCAAATATGCTTTGAGTTCAGATGACATGAAATTCTCTGGCAATCATGATGTTTCTCTTCATACTTTTCTTTTTGTCCTGTAAAATGAGTATTTTGTGTAGACTGAATCTTTCAATGGATAGCACTAAAGAAAAAAAATCCAAGAACTACAATGTAGGCTATCTGCTAATAAACAAATAAATACAAAGAAAAACACATTTTATTTGAAGACTTCCAAGAGAAATTGCATCTTCTGAGTAATTTTGGATTTGAATCACTAGCTTGCCTTCACCAGAACTATTCTTAATATGCCAAGCCTGATGCTGCCAAAAAATTCCCTTCTCTGTAAAATTAGCAGAATTCCACTATTTACAGAGGTATTATCAATACTATTTTACAATCTTTGCATATAGAATAGAGTGCTTCACAAATCTGCAATATTAACACTTCCAACTAGATAAAGACCTCAGTTTTACACACAGCAGATCCCCATTAAGCTTTAAAACATAACCTTGCTCTATAGGTCAAAGTTGAGAAAACTACATACTTTCAAAAGAAGTTAGCTATTTTCATATGCCAGAGGCTGGAAGACTCTGATGCTCTTGGGTAATAGCCTTTTAAACCAATCATAGCAAAATATTTAATCACACAATTTTAGCTACATACATACCCACTGCACTCATTCATTAAATACAGTGCCCTAGTTTTGTAACAGAAGACTGCAGAGACCTAAGGATTCCTTATATACATTTTGCTAATGTACAATAAGTAATTTAGGTGAGCTAAATTGCTTACTACCCTGCCCTCCATTTCCCAAATTCTGTTGATTCCCACAAGCCATTCTGGGAATAGTGGCATGTTAATGGTGTACTGAAATTAGTTTTATCTGGAGGAGAGGAAGCTTCTGGGAAAGCAGCACAGAAAAAAGGTAAAAAAATTCTAGTTCACCACAAAATTTTATGATTCCTAACTTAGAATATTTAGCTCACTGCCAAGCTTTTTCTCTTGTATTATTACTACTCTTTATTAAGCTAGTATATAGCTGTCCTGCTTTCTAAGAGTGATATATGTAACAAAAGGTTTTCTGCATCCAAATAATTTACAGAATACTCAGCTGAATTTTTAATAGCATAAGTTAAACGTGGCCAATTAATCTGTACTAGCATCTTCATAAAAATTGTACTTCCTTTGTCAAGTTCACGTCAACAAACAGGTCTCATCTTCTGACTTGCCCTTTACAAAAACTGTGCCTGAAATAAACCATAATTTCTTGACAAAGTGAAACCAGTGTCAAAAGATCACCCTTAGCAAATGGATCAGACACTGTGCTATACAAAGAATTTGATTATAAGGCCTCCCAAGACACACACTTGTAACAGCCATTACAGCATTAAACTTTAAATAGTTTTTAAAAATTTTGCTTAACAACATGGGCCACTTGTTTCTTTGAAGAAATCTTAATATTTCTTCTATTGTGACAAATCTGTTATATGGACACATAAAGACAAGTACGGACAACAAAAATCATACTATTTTCTTTTTTTTCTGATTTTTTTTATTATATAAATAATTAATTTCCATTAGTTTTCTTTGACCTCCAGAATGCTGTTACTTTCTTCACTCCAATTCAGTATTTTATGAACACATGATTAATTATAAGAAAGCGTTTCTGTCATTTCTTAAAATAGATTCTGAGTGGGAACACATGCCATCAGGATATTGTAATTCATTAGGAAATTATGATGCAGTACTGTCTTATTCTAAAGCCACCTGTTAGCCAAGATATGGTCAAGGTCATACGAGCACTGCTTGTGTTTTTCAGGATTGTCTTGCTTCTCAAACATAAATAGCGAACAATCAAAGCCATTAAAAAACAAAACCAAAAACAAATCAAAGCCATAACCCCCCCCGAACCAACAATCAAAGCCAGAGTATGTTTTTTAAAGAAGCAGCAATCACTGAGTAATTTGAGTTCAATTTCAATTCTGCATTGAAATTTCACTACCAAAAAAAGTTAAGATACGAGATGACCCTCATGAAAACAGCAAGTGTAACTATGTTTAAAAAGTAGTGAACTACACGAAGATTTATTTACCAAAAAAAAGCTAAAACTTAAGGTGATGAGAATGGACTTCACATTTTATTTCTTTATACATTTTTTAGTTGAATGTCATGTGAAAAAAGGACAGTATATACTAAGGGTTTTAGAAAGAAGGTTAAGGGAACTTTCCTCAACTTTTTCCTTTTTCCTTTTTTTTTTTTAAATGTGCTTGTTACAATCTTCTTAAACCCTGTCCAACTTATTTGTCTTATGGAAAGGTGAGGAATAAGACTACATCAGAGAACTCAAGAAAGCAAAACTCTATTCATTGAAATAGTCAGTTGGTTTTCTTTCAAATATATTTGTTATTATTTAACATAAATAACTGAAAGGAAAACAAACATCCTGCAACTTAACCCCTTCAGGAGTACTAAAAAGTCCACAAGCTGAATGATTCCAGAATTTTCTGAAGGTTTAAATATTTTCATTTGAATATTAACAAGAACAAGAGGTCCTTATGTTACAGCATTCAAACATTTCATAAAAAAAGAAAAACACACATTCTTGATATTTTCTCCTCACCTACATGGCTTCAGAATGTACGGCAGTATCTAAAAGATGCATTTTTGCATCCAAGTAAAATTTAGGCCTTCGGGTGCTACCAAGAAATCCACACACCATATGACTCCACTAGAAATCAAGAGATAACATGAGTTTCAATTTTCTGGTGGAAACTTAGAAAACTAAAGCTCTACAAAGACAAATGCCAAGAGGCATACATGCAAGGTAATAGGGAGGATACAACTAAGGCAGCTTCCATTCACACTACGAAAGGATGGTGGTGGACGCTGTGTAATTGTACTGCTGGGTGATGCAGCGTAATCCAGAGAACAAGGTTCTAACAGTACTTTGGGAGCTACAAACACAAAGCTTTTCCCAGAGATCCATGAATTACAGCAAGCATCCCAGAGGGGATTTGGATTTAATTCCCTGTTGGCCTATGGGGGATTCAAATCCATTCATTTATGTCCCAGGAGAGTGTGTTAACTACCAGACCAAAAGGCTGGATGTAGACAAGGTACTTATCTGTTCAAGCTAGGTGACTACAGGGTAAAGAATTAAAATGCTATAGCATTTGAACAGTCAGCAGTAAGGACCACATTGCAGCCAAACAGCTGGGGCACTCAACTGGCAGAAAAGATCTAAGTTTTAGTTGCCACTTCATAGACTATTTCTGTTTTGTTACTTACCTTCTAATAGGAAACAAAATGCAACAAAGTCAAATATGCAAAGATTGGAACCTGTTCTCTTCCTTCCCACTGCATTGTCCAAGTTCCTAATTTCAAGGTCTCAAAGCATCACCACATCTATGTCTCTTCTGGATCTAGCCTATGGGGTGTGATAGAGGCTCATTTGATTGACTGTTTATATCTCTGTCTTCAGAAACAAAAAGTTTCTTAGCATTTGCGTACCTCTTCAGCCATTAAGCTTTTTTAATTTCTGAAATGTGTGACTGGGGATGCCGCTCTTACAAGTACTGCTCCATAGAGATAATAAAGGCAGCAGCATTTCATTTTAAAGAATATTTAAAGTTTATTCTATTTTTACAGTCACATTTACTGAAGCAACCATGGTATCCCTAAATGAATACTTCCAGAACTGGATCAACAGAATATTCTCTGCTCTCATGAGCCTCCAAACTCTAGTAAGTCCACCTTATCAATGAGTCTAAAATAATGACTCATTACCCATCTTCCTAACAGCACAATATGTCTTAAAGTTAATTCCTCTTTTGGCGATTTCAGCATTTTTTTAAATTACTTTTGCAACTTGCATCTTGTGGATTACAGAATCACAGAATAGCTGTGATTGGAAGGCATATCTGGAGATAGTCTAGCCCAACCCCCCGATCAAGCTGGGTCACCAGGTTGCCCAAGACCATGTCAGTAAGGTTTTATCTCCAAGGATGGAGACTCTACAAACTCTCTGGGCAACCTGCTCAAGTGTTCAACCACCTTCGCAGTGAAGAAGTGGTTTCCAGTGTTCAAGAGGAATTTCCTGTGTTTCAGTTTGTGCCCATTGTCTCTTGTCCTGTCACTGGATACCACTGAGAAAAGTCTGTCCTTTACATTCTTTACATGTCTTCTTTACATTCCTCATCAGATATTTATACACATTGATAAGATCCCCCTAAGCCTTCTCTTCTCCAGGCTAAACAGTCCCAGTTCTCTCAGCCTCTCATCATATAAAAGGTGCTATAACCCCTTCATCATCTCTGCGGCCCTTTGCAGGACTCACTCCAGTAAATCCATTTGTTGCACTGGAGAGCCCAGAATTGGACACAGCACTCCAGATATAGCTTCACCAGTGCTGAGAAGAGATCACCTCCCTCAACCTGCTGGCAACACTCTGCCTAATGTAGCCAAGAATGTTGTCAGCCCTCTTTGCCATGAGGGCACATTGTTGGCTCATGTCCAACTTCTTGTCCATAAGGACCCACAGGTCTTTTCCTGCAAAGCTGCCTTCAGGCTCACTGGACCCCAGCCTGCACTGGTGCATTGGGTTACTACACTCCAGGTGCAGGAATTTGCATTTCCCTTCGTTGAACTTCTCAAGTTCAACATTTCTCTGACCTGTTCAGCTCCTCCTGAATAGCAGTACAACTCCCTAGTGTACCAGCCACTCCTCCCAGTCTTGTGTCATCACTAAACTTTCTGAGGATGCATTCAGT
This sequence comes from Rhea pennata, assembly GCF_028389875.1. Taxonomy (NCBI): domain Eukaryota; kingdom Metazoa; phylum Chordata; class Aves; order Rheiformes; family Rheidae; genus Rhea; species Rhea pennata. The sequence goes on along the minus strand of NC_084667.1, from coordinate 11,308,296 downwards.
CCCATCACGCAGGCCATTAATTAAGATGTTAAACAATATTGGTCCTGGTACTGACCCCTGAGGGACTCCGCTAATTACTGGCCTCCAGCTGGACTTTATGCCACTGATCACAGCACTCTGAGCCTGGCAGTTCAGCCAGTCCAGTTTTTAACCCACCTAACTTACCAAGTCTGCACTTCATCAGCTTATCTATGAGAATATGGGAGACATAACAAAAGCCTTACTAAAGTAAAGGTCTCTCCTCATCCACCAAGCCAGTCACCTCATCACATAAGGCTATCATGTTGGTTAATCATGATTTCTCTTTTATAAATCCATGCTGAGTACTCTCAATAACTTTCCTGTCCTTCACACGCTTGGAAATAGGAGCCAGGATCAGTTGCTCCTCATCTTCCCAGGGATTAAAGTGAGGCTGACCAGCTTTTAGTTTCCCAGATCCTCTTTCTGCCTTTTCTAAACACAGAAGTGACACTTGCTCTCTTCCTGTCCTCGGGAATCTCTCCCACTCACCATGAAGTTTCAAAGTCAATGGAGAGTGGCTTTGCAATGACATCAGCCGGCTCCCTCAGCACTTGCAGGTGCATCCTGTCAGGGCCCATGAACTCGGGCATGTGCAGTCTGATCTTCTTCTGCCAAGTCTTCATTGCTCCAGACTTCCACTCTGGTCTCAGAGGCCCAGGATTCCTAAAGGCCACTCTTGGCAGAGAAGACAGAGACGAAGAAGGCATGCAGTACCTCTGCCTTTTCTGTGTCCCTTGTCATCAGGGCTCTTGCTTCATTTAATAGCAGGCCCAAATTTTCCCTAGCTTTCCTTTTGCTGCTGATGTATTTGTAGAATTCCTCCTTGTTGCCTTTAACAATCTTTGACGGTTTCAACTCTAGAAAGACTTCAGCTCTCCTAGCCCCATCCCTGCATGCTCAGACAACGTTTCTATATTCCTCCTGAGTCACCTGTCCCTGCTTCCATTACTATTCATGTAATGCTTTTTCCCTCTAACCAAATACACATAAAAATAAATACAAAAGTAATGTAATGTTAACATTGGTTAACCAGTATGATAAATTAACTATGAAGTATTTGCCCATTCTTTAAGTATCAAACTAGAAACTGTAATACACTTTTGAATACACATTAAGTTAAACATACTAATGGAGCTTTGCAAGCTCAACTTTTTATCCCAAATTCTTATTCCTTGGAAAAGGGAGGGATGCGGACAGAAGCGAAACCTTGGATTTAAGAGGGAGAAGATGACAAAATATATCACTATGTCATTTATGGTTAATTAGAAGTGTCTCAGTACATCAAAAGATTTGCAATCCTTAAAGAAACATCTTTTTATCTGAAGATTTTGACATATTTTCTCAAATGTGAACATCTGATTGCCATGTCAATCAAGATTTTCGTATGCTAAATACAGTCTGTTCTACAGTTTTTACTATTAGTTTACTATTTTTACCACAAGTCTGTCCTTCAGTTTAGTGTCTGCACTTTAGTGACTGCAAGATGGATCAATGACAAGAATAGCTCTCATCCAGGAAGGTAAAATCTTAGTGATGATAATTTTTCATGAGCAACAGGAAAATCAAAAACTGCTCGACTCTTCTAGAGAGGTGTACAATAAAAATATATATTACATACTTCTAATATATCAAATGACACTTCTCTGAATTAGCTAATTTGAACAGATGGAATTGATAAAGAACCTTGTTTACTGTTGAATAAAGAAACTAAAATCTACATACTCTTAGCTATCTGCTAAGACATTCTGCACTAAGGAATGTCATTTAAAAACTTCTAAGCAAACCAAGAGAATGAGACTGAGAACAAAGCTGCACATCCACAATTCAGACAGCTGATCCTGGGTACTTAATGTGAAAAAAAATGAATGTTGAAAAACAACATTCTTTCAATATACAGAAAATCTCAAGTAAAAGAAAATGATTATGTGCAGTCCAAGACCATCTCTCATCTGCTAAACTTTTTTTTAATAACCTATAGTCTTTTGAGGCAGAGACTGTCATTCATTAAGTATTTATATGACACCTAACTTAATACTCCAATTGACTGTGGCCTGTATGGGTCTCTAATGTGTATGTTACATTATAACAGGCCCTTAAAGTAATTGTTAAATAACCAAAAAATGTGTTTAACTAGTAAGGCATTTATTTTAAAAGTCACGCTGGAATAGCCAAAGCTAATTGCAAGAGAGAATCAAAGCTAATATAATTATTTGAGAACCTCACATACCAGGACAGTAATAGTTCTTGTCCTCAAAGATTTTAAAAAGCATCTTTTTAGCATATAGCCTACCTGGCATATATGCTTCAGAATTTTCTTTATACCTGAGGATCTGCAAAGTACTTAAAAACACAAAAGAAATCTGCAAAATGAATTAATCAAAAGTGATACACGCTGGCAGAATGAGCTTTATACAGATTTATACAGTAAACAATGCTATAAGTCACAATCCAATGTCTGAAATGATATCTAATATAGAATAAATCACTGAATGTAGCGACAAGCTACGTAGCACTGTGTGCTCTCCCAATATCTTTAAACCAAGGCCTTACTCAAATGATCTCATCTGGAAAGCCAGTAAAAGGGTTTTCCTCAATTACATTCACTTAACATGGTTAAAAATCCAGCCAGCATCTTAAGATGCATCATCACTGCACAGTAATGGACATTAGATAGCTATGTTACAGCCTAAAGGAACATTTCAGATGTATTATGTTAACTTAAATGGAACTAATACAATTGAAGCGCATGCTGCTTTTTTGCTTTTTTTGTTTTTTTTTTCCTTCAAATCTATCAAGAAACTCTTTGAAAGTATGGAGGCTGAAGTTTCATTTTTGATTCCGATGGAGGAAAGGGATGTGAATCTCCAAAGGCTTCAAGTGTTTATAAAAAGCTAGCAAGTGTGAGAAGTTACAATGCTATTCATAAATTCTAAGAAAACTGTTATCTAACAATGTATATACAATATAAATAGACGATAGATGCTTATAAGTCAATTCTCAACCTACACGTTGTGTATCAGAATCTGGCACAACAATAATGTGTGGACATTGCTTCCTTGGCACTGATCTATAAAATGTCTCTAATCATGAAAAAATAGGGCAGATTAGTGGAATAAATCATTAAATTTCTAACTGGTGTTTCGTTTGGCAAAAGGCCTTGTGCAAAGGCAATGCACATCCTCCCACTTCTCCAACAGGCAGACCAAAAATGGGGCATAACACAGAGCCCAACTTAACAAAAGCTGCTGAGTTAGACTGAGCTAAATATCAGCACTGTCATTCCTAGAAGCAGTAGCAGCCTGGTATAAGGAAGCCTAGGAAAGGAACGGAACACACACCCCAAAAGGCAGCACAGGGTATCTGAGAAGGCGGCACAGCAGTAAGGGATAGTTATTAAAAGGCTGGAAATTGCTGCTGTGATATCCACGGAATCAAAAAGGAAAAACAGTGGGCTTTAAAGAATTGCTTGCTGACAACAACAGGCTGATGCTAAGGCTTAGCTATAGTCATGAGAAAGACTAACAGAAGATATAATAAAAATGACGAGCTAGGCAAGGCTACACGGGTATACATGTTCCCAGGTAGATGAAAGGACACATACAGAAGAGCACACAGAATCTTCAGACAACTACCAAGTCAGTTTTGTAGAGGTATATAAAATCCACCGTAAGGACAATGTATTAAGGCCTTAGATACAAGTACAGGAGCTCTGCTCTTTCAGACTCCCAATTTGTGCCATAACTGTCTGCTTGTTTTATTTTCTTTGGCTGGAACCTGGTTTAGAAAACTTCATCCAGTTTCACATCTATCCCCTACTCAGAGGTAAACACAAGCACTGGGACCTATCTCAGTTTTTAAAACTGAGAGAGGATTCAAAATATATTTGAGTCCAGAGTCCTTTTTCAAAACCTGATGCAATCAGATTGGCAAGTATGCACTTCTGCTCACATACATGCATTCATGTGTGTGCATGCACGCACTACACACACACACACACACACACACACACACACACACACACACATACAGAGTGGAGAAAGAGCAAGTGCTATGCCTTCTAACAAAGCAATAACTAAAAACTACTTCTGTCCCATCCCAGGTCACTTTGGGAGACCAAAGTAAATGGAAACTATGTATTTTGAGAAGCAAGGACTTTCCTGTGTGAGAGGCTGTGCTACTTCAATTTACAATGTCAATTAAAGATGATACAGTAGACCAGTGCAGGCTGCATCTAAAGGCTTATTTTAGCTGGAGTAGCTTTTTTCCATTATCAATTTACCTCGATGTGGTTGCATCCAATAGGTTGGGTTTTTCACTTAACATCAAAAACAATCTGTGTAAGATATATGGGATATTTGATCAACAGACTCTATATGAAGATATGCACCCAAAGGAAAAAACAATAAGTAACACCTAGAAAAGAAAGATTTCAGCATAACTTGTCAAATTACATGCAAAAGATACTAGTGTTAGTCCTAAAGGAAGTGTATCTTTGTCTAATTCACATAGAGTTAGACTTATACAAGAAAAGATATTATACGTTGAAATTACTTTTCAGATGTTAATGACATAAAAGCCATTTTCAGTATTTGGCCACCACAATTTAAACTGAATGCAAAGATAAAAAGTCAGACCTACAAGAAGATGACAGCAAAGAAATGTTAGCCTTAGTTCTGTATCTTCCATGATTATTAAGGGAAGAACCAATTTATATTTAATGCTTTATTCTCCTATAAGCATTAAGAAAGCAATGTGCTCAAGTATTTTGTTTAAAGCTGATGAGGGGAAGGGACAGAGGACCTGCTGTAAACCTTGGACTCTTATTTCTTTTAGAACTTCTTCTCTTGACATCAGCTGTAGTACAGCCGTAACAAACTCTGAAATCTCAGCAGACAGGCAATAGTTATGTAATACCAGCTAATAAAGAAAGCTCATGAAAATTAGTGGAATCTAATGTTCTCTTGAAAGAAGAAAAGAAACTAGTAAAATTGAAGCTGATGCAGAAATCAAGAAGGCATCAGCAGAAGTAGCACAATCACTTGAAAAGCAGGAAGACAATCATTCAGTATCCAAGAAACAGGAACATCTCAAAAGCAAACAAATGCTTCTGTGAGCATGATCATGTGATTGGAAGAAAAATGAGTTTTTGGGCACTGTATGTAGCCTCAGGCCACCGACTCTCAAATTGCAATCGGCGGACTATGGGTGGTGCACAAGGCTATGAGATATACTCTTTTCTGACAAATTAGATCAAGATCACAACTTCTGAATTTTCCAACTGAAGCAACTAAATAAAAGTGCAGTAATAATACAAGTTTTGAGGGCCTGAGAACAGTTAATTCCCTAAAAATATGGGAGCTACTGCTTTGGCCAAAAACCGATTTTTCCCATGTATCATTACTAAAAGGAACAGTCACATCTTCTTTCTCCTTACAGCCACTTATTTCCATCTCTACTGTGTGGGCATAAACACTTACACATAGTAAACCCAGAGAAATTGATTTAAAACTAGCTTGGCTAAATATCTGCATCTGGATCAGTTCCCAATCTAGTTCACCATATAGCTGTATGAACACATTTACTGACATACAAAAGAGCTCATGGACAGGACTACTTCTCTAGCTAAGATGAATTTCACCATTCATAAAACAGAATAAGAGATTAATTTATCACAAAGAACTGCTAAAGGATTCAATATTTGTCAACTTTTTGACTAAGGCTCAGTAAGTTTTTCGTTGTTGTTGTTGTTTTTTAAAAAAGGAGAGACCCAGGATTACAAGCTTTTGCCATATTCAGTTTATTTCTCAATTCTTTTTATAAAAACATTTCTAATTTTGCCCTTAAGTGATATCTTAATTTTTTTGAGTGAATAGGATGTTTGAAGACACGTATGGATTCATAATCATTAAACACACAAATCTTTTCCCTTGTTTAGCTAGCCTGCTTTCCACTTGCATCTTTTATGCCTCATTTGTATAACCTCCATCTCTATACTTTGTAGAGGCTAGAGTTTATACTTTTGCATTTATATAATGTCACTATCAACAGTTTCCTATATATTTTCTTTTTCTCCTATTTCTCCCTCAAAATCCTATTTTTATTACTCATCTTTAAATTGTGTTTTTTAACGTTAGGATAGATTTTTACATGACTACAGTATTTCAGCATTTTCTACTATTTTAAATCACATTTCCTCTTTACTTCCATCATAAATTTACCTTAATGCTGAAGATGCTACTTACATTGTAAGTCATAAAACACAGTTTAGATAGCTACTTCATCTCCAAACACTGTATCTGGACAAAAAAAACATGGTCAGTACATAATTGGTAGCCATGGAGACTGTGGAAACGTGTAATGTTTGACAAACGCATGGTACTGCAAGTTTCTCACGTTAAGTAAAATAAGGCCTTAAATGAATACACAAGATCCAATGACCACAATTACATAAACTAAACTATCCATTTTCTTTACCTCAGCCAATTCTCGCCCCCCTTTTTAAGGGAATATCAAGAATCCCAAAGTCTAACTTACTCAGCTAGCTAATGCCTGTGACTAGTTGTTCCAGTTACCTCCATCGAATGGATAACAGTCCATTCAAGAGAAAAATAATGATTCTGTTCAGGTCAGCAATGAAGAAGGTATGCAGGACAGAAGTGAAGTTAGAAAATTATCTTGTAGGCAGATATCAGATAGTTGGTGTATAGAAAGGTGTCAAAAAAAAAAAGAAAGAAAACAAGTCAATACCATGTCAACCATGTCAGGTTAACATCCTCAAAGTTAGCTTATTAGCTAATTTGACTGATAAAGATATGTTTGGAAATGTAATCAGAATCAGATTTAGTCTATCATGTAAGATGATAGACCGAAAGATCTGTAGTCTTTTGAACAGATGACAAATGAGATCTGGCAGGAATGGGTAATGCACGTGTGTGCATGAGTGTGTGTGTGTGTGTGTGTGTGTGTGAGCGCACAGGGGTGCATAAAACATATGCATAAATATACTTATTTTCTTTCCCCTAGCATACTTTAAAAGAAATAGTTTTCACTGCATATACAGAACATTTTCTTGTGAAAATTCCTAGCATCATTTCTGCCCTGAAAAAATGATAGATATTTGTCACACTTACAGAAATTCACACTTTTGCTTGCACCATAATCCTAAATGGAAGTGCCACTTTGGGCAAAAGGATACAGTTTGAAGTATGTGTCTAGTATCCACACTGACATGCAAGCACTGGAGCTCTGTACATTTCTAACAGCAGAAATAAAATCAAAGTTAGTCAGTAAATTTGAGGATGTCACTGTTTTACTTAGTCTTCAAATTAGGTCTCTTTATTAACCATCCTCTAGCCAAGATAGTAATTTATAGAAAATAATTGCTAGAGGTTTTTGACTATTAAGGATTAATATATTAAAAAAAGCAAAGACCTAATCTTCCTATTTGTCTGTGAATCCTTAATGTCATGTTTGCCTTTTCCCAATCTTAATACTGCAGAACTCTAATATTCAGTCTTTCTAGCTACCTAGCTACCCAAACATGCAAATTCCCAAATGCTTAGCTCTTCATTAAGCACAAATGTCTGGCACAGCCTTCATGTTCACCTAGCTACCATTCATATGAATCAAAAACAGGAAAGTACATCTTGGCTTACTTTTCCTCAAAATATTTTCCTATAGCAGGAAAATCCTTACTTCCCTTAACTATATTTTTTCCTGCTTGCTATTCACTGGAGGCAGTGTCTTTGGTTGTCAAGCAGGTTAGGCTAGCAAATGCCATTGAGAGAGTACCTGTCCTGACAAAGCAGTACTTCCAACACAGGAGACAACACTTAAGTTAATTAGAAGAATGTCAAGACCATCTTCTGAATTAATCAGGGTGATCTATGCAAAAATAATACATGATTAGATCTGCTTGAGCTGTGGCCAGAAGGGGAAAGTCCTGACCCTCCCCTACCATCCTAGCTGTGTAATCCTGCCCCTTTGGAGATACTACATTGTGCTGATTCAACTTGTTTAGGCTGCAGAAAATTAGACAGACAGACAGAAGTTTTCTGCTGGGTTGTCAAGTTAAACTGGTTTTGCATACAGTAAGAAATGGCACAGTAGAGCCAGCCTGCGAGAGGAAAGCATGGCTGTGCAGTTGCAAACAGAACATATCTTTCCCACAAGTCAGCTGTTAGATAAGTTAAATCAGATCATCTAACTCCACAGAAGTAAATACATTTAGAGGAGGAAAAAATGAAGAAAAATTAGTAAAGAACAATAGCAATGTAAAACATTGCCAGCCTTGCTCACCATTCACCTAGTTGAGTAGAAGTATTTGCATAGCTCTGTGCTGAACTAGATCACACAACCGATTCAGCTGGAACATCTTTTTGCTGGGTTAAGTCTCAGCTGTTTCCGTTCCCTGCCTGGTTCACTGCACAGCCATACAAAGGTTATGCCAGCAGAGTGCAGCAGCAGAGTCAACAGTCAGCAGTGGTGTTAAAGCCATTGGTAAATTTTCATGAGGGAAAAGATTAAACCTGGACAGAGTCCTATAAGGCTACAAGGAGGCGATAAGTTACAGAAGACTGCATGCTGCACCAGGAGACTATCCTTTCTGAATAATGCAGCTTGAGATGTAGGGAATGCAGGAAGACAAAATCCCTGACAAAATATAGTATGGATTTTCCTAATAGACAACTCAGCTGGATACACAGAGTGGCTGGCCAGACTAAATATTAATGTAGATGAAGAAATGACAGAGAAAGCACATTTATGCCTTTTATAAAAATTTGTAGCTGTATTGCTTATTTTGAACATTTGCCATAAATACCTTTATTTTATACTGAATTTTACTTCAGTCTAGTTTAAGTGAAGGATAATTTCAAGGCTCATTAACAAAAGGCATTTCTCACATCTCTTCAGGTACTTCAGCTCCCTTCTCCAGAGTATCCGAAGGATATACCCTCGCCCATACCAATCTCAAAGCGTGGAGAAACAGTCTGGTATCACTTTCCATGGTTAGGAATGTCTCCTCAGTGCTGCCCACTGGAAGACATGCTGGCATGCAACAAGAACTGTTAGAAGTACACACAATACTGTTGAGACAAAAAATAGCTAATGGTGTGCCTATGGATTAGTATTTCAGTTCGGCTCAGAAGTGCACTTTCAAAGTGTTTCTCCCCATAGCTCCCAATCAACATACTGCAGAGTAGTATCAAAGCAAACAGTGGAATTCATTTTGGACAAACCTAAATGAGATGTACTCCAGGAGTGCACCTAATTCACTCCAACCATTAGTCAGAGTTCACTCTATGGGATTGGAGCTAATGCAATGTAAAACACCAGGAACCACAAATAGTGTGGATGTAGGGTTTGTTTTACAAAACTGCTGTTAGGTTGCAGTACTTGCTGACACAGTCTTAGCTTAAATTGATTGAAATCACAGAAGATAATTTAACTTGATGAATTATAGTTAAAAGACCTATGAAGATAGAAAACTAAACAGGAGACTATTTATGGTTGCAGAATTGAGAGAGCACTTTATTCTCCTAGTATAAAGAACTTCTGTATCTGCCTGCCTGTGTTTTCTATGATACTGAAATGGCTGCTAGTAGAAATGTTATCGTCAAGGGGTTTAAGGTCTAAATTTATGCTTTGAATTCATTACAGTATATATTTTGCTATTGCCTCAAATGGTTCTGGGCTAATGTTTTCACAATATCTTAAACACAGAGGAAGCTCCTGAATGTACCCTAATTGTTAGATATTCTCTAGATGCTAATAAGATCCTAACCACTCATTTAAAAGTGTGTTTGGTTTGCATATTTTTCATACACACAGTTAAATTTACTTTCTAGAGTCTCAAGTATAGGAAGACTGTTTTTAACTGAAGGTACTTGCTCAGTGCAGAACAAAGATGATTAAGTATAATCTAAACATGAAGGCTTGCCAAAATTATTGGGGAGAGCACCAGAAGATGATGGTGGGAAAAAATGCTGAGAATGTTTACTATTTTATGCCTAAAACCTCCCTTGTGATATGGTGAGCCTTCTCGGCATCTTATACCTAACAATCAGATATAAGACACTCTATCAAGAGATTAAGAGATTTTTCTAATATTAAGGACAATCCATGATTGGCTCAGTTTAATGCTATATAGGAATTTGCCTCAGATGCCTTTTCCAGAAAGACATCGTGTTCATCAGAGCACTCAAAAAAAGGCTACTTGAACTCCTTCCTGACAGAACAACAGCGAAGTGACAGCTAGTATTTTCACAAATAACCTTTGATCAATTACCAAGCTAAAGAGAAAAGTCAAGCACCAAAATCATTGTGCATAAACTAGAGCTAACTCCTTTATAATAAAGAATACAAAAAAGCAGGTGAGCATCCTTCAAGCGTAACGATCATAAGATATTTTTCAGTAGTTGCTCTTACTATGCATTTTAGAGCTTCCTTTTTGATCTTTGATGTTTAGTGAAAAAAGATGGAAAGTTTTAGATCAGAAGGTCCCAAACACTGGAGACCCTAATAAGAGTTTTAACTCTTACCCTGCTGGAATTTAACTGGTATGAGTAGACATTAAAGTTTTACAGCTCCCTACTCCCTAGGGCATACTCCTTAAAAAAAAAAAAAAAAAAAAAAAAAAAAAAAAAAATTAGATTCTGTAGAAGTTTAAATACCCTCAACTTACATTGTATACATCTTCAACATAACTGCTCCTAACTTCTTACAGCCCTGTGCCTTGCCTTCTCTCCAAAGAAGCATGCCAGACAGCATACTTACTTGAAAAAACTAGAGGATAGAGGATTTCTCTCAAAAAATCTCAACAGCCTCTATGTCTTCTGGTTTATTCCATGTATCTCTTCCTGGTTTCTTCTTTTCCTCATTCTGCTAAATAAATGCAAACAGAAACACTGGCACATATAAAATGATTTGGAATTTCTCCCAATGGGAGATTGGGAGGGAAGGAAATTCCACATGGGCTTTTCAATCTGTTCAGTTGAAGGGATCATTAAAAAGCCAATCATCAAGTACATTTTACAGTAAGTAAAACTACTTTCATTTTGACATCCATGTTGTACAGACTCAGCTAAACCCAGTGACTAGGGTGTTCCATTTCACTGATATATTGTGTCCAACTACCAAAGAAAAGGAACATCATGAGAATGATTATCTGAGAAGTTCACTCAAGACATCATGATGCTAGGAAAAAGACAGAGATTACAGAAAGATTTTAAAAAACTTTATATACCATTTGTCCTCATATATTCTCTTAATTTGCATATTTTTGAGGATGAAATCAGAGCTTATTAGCAGTGCTGAATTTTTAACCAGAGGGGGCTACACGAATTAGCATCTATTGTCACTTTTTCCCAGCATCCCAGTATTTTTTGAGGTTTATCTGCAGAAGCACTTAGTCCCTGGACTACCTTTTAAAGATGTGTTTCAAATATATTCCTCCTCAGTATACTTACTCTAGGGCTCACTGTTTTCCCCAAGAAGCTGATTTTGAGGACACCCCACTTGTTTTAGGCCTTAATGTCTCCTCTGGAGTGCTTAGACAACTAAAATGGAAAAATGAAACTAAAAAAGCAAGCGGAAGTGCCTATTCCTATTCATCTTCCCCTTTTTTCCCTGCTTGTTCTGGAAATAATACGTTTTTTTTCTTTCCAAATAGGTACTTCTCTTTAGGCATTCTGTCCCTTTCTCCCTATTTTTCTCTGAGATAAAGATTCTGAAAGGGAGTCTATAGTAACCTCCTGGCTTCACACCTCTCTACACTGTTACACCACTGATGTTCAGTGTGGGGAAGAACCGTGTCAGTAGAAACTTTCTTAATATCTCTTTGAACACCTGGAATTTTGCTTTTTGCGGAAAAATATTGTGCCACCCTGCCTTTCCTAAGACATTTGATTTGCAAGTAACTAAAATACTACACAGAAGGATACATAGCTGCCTGACACCAGCAGCTTCTCTTTTATGTCTGGTCTGTCTTTGCATCCCCAAGAAAACGGATTGAGGAAGGAATAAGAAACAGCACAGTAGAAGTGCACTGGTTTGCTAAAATCATACCTATTGCCATACTCAAATATCTCAATGCCTCTTCAAGAATTGCTGGATGAAGGCTTTACAGACTTGTGACATTTCATCCCAGGCATTGCTACCAACACCTTCATAAGCGGTCTATCAGCTTCTTAGTAGCTTGCTAAGCAGAAAGGGGAACGTTATTTGTTTAAGGGCAATCTTTGCCTGCTCTGCCATTTACCAAGGCATCCTATGAACTCTTTCCTTCTGAATCAGGATACTTTTCAGCAATTCGTTTTAATTCCCGCAGAATGTACATTGTTCTTCATCCATACAACTTCCCATAAAATGAAAAATTCTGAATAGAGCCTTGCTTCCTGGTAAACACCTTCCATCATTTTGGTAGGCTACAACGCTCTTCCCGTTCCTCAGAAACACCACCACCTAGAGAGAAGTCACAACACAGACACAGATGCCTGCAACCAAACAGGCAGGAACAGAAGCGGCAAGGAGCAGCCTTCATCCTTCTATCAATAGCATATCATGCTGATTGCTAGTTATCTACTATAGTTCTTTGGACAGCCATAAGCATAAAAGCCACAATGATTTTACTGAAGATGGCAGCAGCCAGAACTGTACAACCTAGACATATTTCTGCAAGTTGGTATTTTTAGAACTCAAGGATGTCCAAGGAGTGGGGCAAGCTTACAGGTCTTCAGGATTTCAGTGTGAATTTAAATCCCCCACAACATATGTTTCAAAAAAACAAACAACCCCCCCCATATACCTAAGTTTCCCACTCTGAGGTTTCAAAAGTCACATTTAATATAGAGGAAATAGGGTACCAAGACTATCACTTCCTAGGTTTAGCTTTTAACACTACCAATATAAGTTGCAATTGCCTTTTATTCAGAATATAAGAAAGACTCATCAGCTGGAAAGGAACGAAAAACAGGTCTCCAGTGTATCACAAGTAATCAAACACTTTTTATGAAGTATTTACACTGGGTAATAATCAAGTGCTTGAACCAAGATCAGGGGCCAGGTAATTTTAGATGGTACAATATGTAGTCAACAAATCCTCACCTAGACAACAAATTACTGCCTTCCCCCAAAAAATATTTTGTAAAATATTTTGTCCTCACATGACAATATTATTGACAAATTATATTGAGAAAGAAATGTTTTATTATTCAACTATCTTCCTTCCTCTTTGCAGTTAAACTGTCAAGTTTCAAAACAAGATGCCACTTTCCACAGATATTGAACAAGATAAAGCATGAGCAGTGTTATCTGCGTTTTATAAAAACCTTGAAAACAGGCATCCTTCATATGAGTGCCACATATATTAATATACAAACATTTCACTGAATCACCTTGAAATGGTACCTTACAGTTTTACATGCCTTGATTTTTTATCTGCTATTTGGTCCATCTATTTGATTAACTCATAATCAATTGCCAAAATAAATACAAGACAAATTTTTCAAGTGAAAATATTTCCACACAGAATTTAACTTCTTTGAAGCATACAGTACAACAAAGAAAATTCCAAGAACAAACACTAAGCACTCAAAAGCCCAAAATATATCGAAGTTCAAGGTCCACAAGCATTCTGCTTCTTTGCTCTACTACATAATTAAGTGATACAATTTAATTAGAATTGGAAAAAATGCATTTTTAAGAAACAAATATTTCTTTAGTTGCAGCCTTAAATAAGCATACAGCTTAATAGTCAATATATTACTATATTGGCCTACTAATATAATTTGTACGTTAAGTACACAACAATATTAAATATAACACATTACGAATATTAAAAATATTGCTATTCTAGGTAACTAACTTGCATATGGAAATAAGCTGACATTGAGTCAGTTGTTCTAGATCTTGGCATACATCAGAAAACACTTTCCTGCTCAAAAATAGATTTTGTAACACGTAGTACTCACTAAATCACTGAAGTCAGCCAGCAGAAGTTTTGCCGTTTATTTCCTACTACTAGGAGCAGGCAATGCATTGCATTCCTTACAAAATACCATTCACCCACCTTGTTATGGTAGGATGGAGCCCTGTTTTTGCAGGATTTTGACTGCCATTTGCCAAAATGTACACATGAAAACATGATTCTTAGGGCTTTATACTATTTTTTTTCCACTTGACAACTAAGGCATAAAATAAGCCTTGTTAAATTAATCAGAAAACAAAAAAAGTAAACCAAACATATCACATACACATCTCTCTTGCACAATGAGATTTTCTAAGATAACTACGTAACTAATTCTGTTTTTCCAAGCACTCTTTAATGTCACCGCACAATGTCAATGTTAAGCACATTCTAATGTGAATTCTCAATTGTTTTTATGATTTAAAAAAAACCTAAAAAGTTATTCCCTTTTATTATATAAAAAATTCAAATATGCTGCTTTCTCATTTTCCATACAACTGTCTATTACTTTTCTATTCTCCAAGAACAGCTTTTTCAGGGATTCAGCTAAACTTTCAAGAAATATTCTCCCATAAATGAGACTGTACCCATATAAAGGACAATTTCAATACAACAGGTAAAAAGTTGTGTAACTGTATCTGCATGTAGGAACAGAATGCAAATGATTTATTTAATCTAAACATCTAGAGCTAACAAGAACTAAAATTTGTTCTCTTTTTTAGTTACCATGTCCTCCAGTTAACGCAGCATCAATCTGTGTAATCACAAATTACTAAAAACTATGCTTGCTAAAAACTATGCTTGCTTATCTTTAAAAAATTAAGAACTCTTAAAAAAATCTTTCAGTAAAACTGCTTCAATCATTTGAATAAGAAAAAATGTTTTCCACAGTCAAAATAATTTTTGCAGCTTGAATGACAGAAAAAAAGAGGAAAATCTTCACTTTCACCTCACAAAAGGCTATTCACAACAAACTTCTGTTTGTTAAACAAGCTTTTAAAGTATTTAAAGTATACATGTGAATCAGCCAATCCAAATCATGTTGCACTACATAGGAATGACATAAAAAAAATGCAGAAAGGTAAAAGGGCATCAGATGAGAGGTCAAAAGGAAAATAATGCTTGAAAAATACAGAGGAAAAGGGCACAAATAAATGCTGACAGAAAGTTCCTTTTGCAAACAAGGCTATTCATTACTTCATGTGGAAGAAATCTACATATGTACAACTCTCTTCTCAAAAGAGGCATTTTCATTTGAGAAGTCATTCATGAAAAATACAAAATATCAGCAAATGTTGCTCTTATATTCTAGCAAAGTCACAGAACTTCATTAAAACTTGCATTAAACCTGTATATTCTCACTTATCTGCTCACTATTGCGCCCTCTAATCGATTTTGCTCCTTCTGCAAGGATGTCTTGGTGGAACAAACAAGAAAAATCATTATTTATACAAGTTGAAAGAGAAGTTGTCTTGCATGTTCTCCTCTCTGCCGTAACACCAGTAGTTTCCAGACAAAGGTGTGGATGGCAGCCAGTTTTCCCATGTCCTACATGGGATACGTTCTGGTGACGTGGAACTCCCAGGAGGACACCTCCAGCACATCAGGTTGCTGCTAGCAGCCAGATTGCCAGGACCGAGAGGAATTTTCGGGAGGTAGCCGTATTCAACTGCCTACTTGTGTGCACACAAATGTGCTTCCAATTCCCAGTACTCTCCTAACACACGGTCACATATGAGGCAAGTTTAAATCTACAGTAAGGAAGGGCATAACCCTTTAAGAAGGATTGGTAATACCTAATGAGGTACAGCTAAATAAGACATGTTTGTGAGGAAAAAGCACTCCTCACTGAAAATCTAAATAGAGAAGCAAAGGACTTTCTCATCATTTCATAAATTTCAAGATAGAAATAAATTAAAAATGTTTAAATCTGAGAATATCTAAGGTCATTTGAAGCAATGTTAGAAAAGTTATAGATGACAAGCTATTATGATCTAAAAACACCTTTTAACAAAAGATGCAATACCTTCTTACTTAAAAAAAAAAAAGGCTAAATCAACATTAAGGCTGAGACACTCAGTTCCTCTCTATCAGGCTTTTGTATGCCAGACACTCCGAAGGATGAACTGATGATTGCATATTCTGCTACCACCCAGTTAGAGACCAGCATACCAATTCAAAGTTGCCCCAGAACTAAGTTAGTTCTCATAAAGTCCACACTTGGAAAATGGCACTAATTTTAAGGTGAGTATCCAGAGAAACTAAGATTTTTGCTTTACTGAAAAGGGAACAAATATAAACCCAGGAGAGTAAAAGTAAATGAAAAACAATGTTTTGGATAAGCTCTGTACTGTAAAATATGAGCTACAGAGATGTTTGGGGGAAGATGGGATCCTTTCAACTACGTACTTGGTAAGTCAAATTCAAATCAAGAAACACTGACTACACATGACTTCTCACCCCAACTCTGGAGGGATAAACAAACCCTCCAAAGTTCAGACTTGCCTCAAAAAAGTAAGTATTCATTAAAAAAAAAAGTGTATAATAGGGAAATAACCTCTTGTTTTATATATTTTTAACTTTAGTGACTCAACTTCTTCCAATTCAAAAAAACTAGAATCATAGCAAGCAAAATAGCACCATAAGTAAGCCCATAAGTACCATAAGTAAGAGTCTCCCTTACCCATGATATTCCAGTCACCCATTTTCCACACTGCATTTTAAAAAACAAAACAAAACAAAAAACATATCCAGGACTTTCTTCCCCTTTAACTACATAAAAGGTAAAGGTCCTATTCAGCCCTATCAATTTATAAAAAGGGAAATGGAAAATGGTATGGATCACAGTGAATAAAGAGAAATGCATCATAACGATTTCAAGAACCAGAAAGAAATGTTTTTGTGAAGACTTAGTGCTATAAATGGCAGAGAGGGAGCTCTCTCTGTTACTATGGATAAACTCAACATTATGACAGCTTTACACTTAGGAAAGATGAAAATGAATGTTTCTCACACTCTAGAACATTCTACTCCTAATGGAAGTATGGTATTTCTGTATTTTTACAACTGACTTGCCTAACTAAGCTTCGGGAAGAAAACTGAGGCTCCTAAGAACAGCTACTGACTTGAATTCATGTTTCAAAGAAGAGTGCCCCCTAAGACATAGTTTTTGAGAGACCAGTGTAGACAACCAAGGTAATTTGACAGTAAGTCCTCACAAACATAAGGCCACTCCATACCCTCCCACCCACACCTCTGTGAGAAAGTTCATCATAACTTCTAATGCATTTCCAAACTGTGAATAACATCACCACTGAGAAAGTATCTTGCAAATGGCATGCTTTAAGTGAAGAGTCTTAAAGGAAGGTTGTGAGAAGCTACGAATAGAGCAAAAGAGAGATAAATCAATTTTTCATCTGAGAACCAACAGCATGCTTGCTTCTAAATAGACTGACCAACCAATAATGACATCCTAAATATTTTGTTACCCAAGTTTTTTTAAAAGAAGATTCTTACCAAACAGTTACATCAGTGAACTTCAGACCTGCTCAGATAATCTTGTTTGGAAGGAGTTCGCAAGCAAACAGCACTCTGACTATCTGAGAAGGATACTTGCTTCAAAGTAATAAATTCAGATATAATGTATATGTGTTGTGTTACCTTGATGGACTAAATGGGCTCACACACCTAAAGATGCTGATGTAATATATCACATTACAATATTAAGAGATCTGAAGTCAAATAAGGTCTGAACTTTGGCATTCAGAAATCTTTGTCTGCTTTGTTGCATAGTCCCATAGCAGTAACTGTCATTTAAAAGGTTTCAATCTTTACTTAAAGGCAGAGGGAAAAAGGAAGAATAAGGTACCTAAAAAATAAATTATTAGTCAAGGGTTGCATTTTGCCAAAACCTCTTACTCCCTTAAATTGCAAAAAAGTTTCATGAGGGAAAAGCTGTTTCACCAACTTTAAAACAATACTAAAGATGGTAAAACTATGCTGAGTAAGAAAAGAAGTCCGTTTTCTGTGAAACAAATAAAAACAATATGAAAAGAAGAGCAAAGATAGAAAATGCTGTTTGTGTCTGTTGATGACTCTTACAGACCTACTTCAAGAGAAGACAAATACAGAATAGCATTTTGTTAGCCAGCCCAAGATTTGACAAATTTATATCAGTAATATACCGAAAAAACTCGATTCTAATCATCCTCTGGTCACTGACAGTTCAGTGTAACAGAACATGAAATTTTAACCAGGTATACTAAATTTTTACTGAACAGAAAACAAGAAGAGAGATTAAAAAAAGAAAATGGAGTTGGAGAAGAAAAAGCACAAAACAAGATTCAGAACCAGTCTCTTTCCATTAGGCCAATGGAGATGGCAATACCATTTAGGTCTCTCTGGATGGTTCTAGAGAAGATTTTTCTCAAAATGAAATGATCTAAGAATCACAGGAAACGGCAACATCAGCAAGAGCTGTGGTAAAGTTTGCTTCTTTAACTACTACTGTTCTAAAAACTGATAACTAAAGCTCAAATGCTATTTGTCAAAAGTCTCTAGATCCACTTAGTCCCTCATCTAAAAATAAAGGTCACAGATCATAGCTTCCACCGATGTCAACATCAGCAAAAGATGGCCTAATACTGAACCCTCTCTGGGCACTGCACATACTATTTTCTTTCTTTTTCTAGCCAATTGCAGCATTACAAAACTTTGTACTTACTGATCCAGGTTCAATATCCTGATACCAACAGTAACTGATTAACAAGCATCTTGTGAGAGATTTCCCAACCATGAAAGGCTTGGGTAGGAATGGAGGAAAGAAGAGGGAAAGGAGAATAATTCCATATGAACATTTGTATTTTACTAAGAATGTACTGGTGCACTACACTGCAGAGGGAGAGCAAGCATACTATGCAAACTTTAGCAGAGAATTAGATGTTCTTCATTTCTCCCCTTTTATCTACCCCACAATTGTGAGTGAGTTTTTTAAATAAAGAAGATACCTGGAATACTAAATAACACAGCTTAAGCCACTGTCAGCCTAACTGCACCAGCTCATTCTCCATCAAAAAAATGTCCCTATCAGACAGTTAGTATAAGGGTCCTTTTAAAGTGTATTTTAGCATGGAGGTAATCTCATGGCAGCATGAGACTCTTCTTTTACCGTGAGACAATATCCGAATTATGGACCTCATTCTTCTCGTTGACGCTAAACTAAAAGACTTTTATAGGTTGAATATAAGAGATAACACATATCATCTTAAAAAAAAAAGAGAAAAAAGTGTTGCATTTTGTATAATTTTGTGTTTAAACACAAATCTGATTTTTGATAAAACAGTAAGCAAACCCTTATTATTTTTTCTGTTTTTCTTATCTGTTACATCTGTCTTAATTTATCCCAACTGAAGAAATACCAACTCATTTTTAAATAGGAAACTGCAGCAATATACACACAAATTCACCAATTGCAATAAGTTATTAAAAAAAATGTACCTGAATGCACTGAAATCTAAGCTACAAGACAAACACTATTCACTCCATATTACCAATATACTCTAGAGCCATCCTCAGTCTTGACAGCAGGCAAAGCTAGCAACCCCCTACATAATTTATTAATATCCTCATTTTAAAAAAATGAACACACAACTTACTTTCATTCCAAATTAATTAAAATGAGTTAATTCTACAGTAAATTTTAATTCTATTTGGATACTACCATAAAGTGCGATAACAGTATTTTCTAAACAGAGTATAGCAAGTCTGATATGAACATAAACGTATATGCCTATGCTGGCCAGCCCACATGCATAAACTGATAACAAAACAAACATATTAATTCCAAGTTACAACTAATTAATTACAAAATTAATTAATTATAAAAGATAAAGAATGTTATATTATCTAATTTCTGATCCCTGAACTACTCTAAATGATTAAACCAAAAAAAATAGCGGTTATGCCAAGTTTTCCTCTTTCTACACTTATTCTTTCATAAATTAGCCAAGAAGTAATTATTAATTAATTTTTATGAGAAAAATTCAGGAGACTGAACTCAAAGTTTACTGTCTTTCCACAGCTGGAAATACTAGAGAAACAACTAGAGAGTCAAAACCCTCAAAGCGCAAATATTATCTTTCAGGGGTTAAAGGAACAGCCAGACAGAAAACAACGAAGTTTGGCCAAAGACATTATTTTTAAGTAACACATTCATATAAAATTTACTGCATGCCTATGAATATACACTGATTAGACAAAAGGGGCTACCGAATCTGTTAGAAACCTAAGAAGTGTCCCCTACCATAATGGGGGGAAAATTCTTTGGAGAATTTTTCAGCTTGTAAATCAAAACAATGGCATTAAGGGAAAAAGAGCTAACACTGTTCTGTCGGTTCAAGTCTTCTGTTTTTCCTAAAAAAAAAATAAAAAAGGGGAAAAAAGAAAAAAAGGAACACACTCTTCTTAATGGAATAACAACCTATGATGCAAAGGTGTAAGCACTTAACAGTGCTCAAACAGGATTTATAGTAAAAAATACAAACCTTCATATTCTGAATGATTATGTGAATCCACTGTGGAACTCAGGCTTTATTTAAATGATTGTAACACCACATATACCCAGTATTGCATTCTGGGAACATACACAAGTAAAAATTTTTACAACTTGCTAATCAACAGAGAATAATAACCTAAGACAGACAGTTGTAAAAAATATGCAGAGAGTCTTCTCTTAGCAGACACCTCCTCATCACTTTAACTTTTATAATATGCAACTGCATGCATGTCCTAGCTTCCAGGAACAAAAGGTACACACTCTTCCAATTTGACTTTCACACCTTGTCAAACCTGCTCTGTCTTTATTAAGAGTATGGCTGCCTGACATGTGAAAGCAATGCTGCGGATTTACATTTCTGTTACACCGTTGTTTTCTAGAGGTTTATCGCGACGACAGTCTCGCAGCGAAACGCTCTGCAGAAAGGGCTGAGCTCTGTCCCAGCCGCAGCCTCCCGCCGCTCCGGCGCCGGGGGTTCAGCACCAGGCAGCGGAACAGCGCCCGCCGCGCGCGGGGGCTTCCCGCGCCGCCGCGCCCGCGCCCGCGCCCCCGCGGCGCGGCCGAGCCGCCACGGACGGGCACGAGCCGCCGCGGCGGGAGCGCACGGGAAGCACGGACCCGCTCCCACGGGGACGGCGGCGACCCGGCTGGCCACGGCGCTGCTTAATGGAAAACTTCCCGATTAACTCCATGCCCCCTCCCCAGGGAACGCATCACCTTTCACCCCCCGCGGCTTCCGACTCCTGGACGTGCTCACAGCGCTGCTTTCCGTTAGAAACGGCGTCTTCCCAGGCTCCCGATAGCAGCTGCCGAGCCTGACGTGCAAAGATTTCACTGGAATCTCTCACCCTTCACCATAATCCCTATTTATGCTTCCTAAGCACCCGGATCCCTCGAGGCTTCATTTCTGGGCGTACCTCGCTTACGCTGGAGTGCCAATCTCCACGACACATCGGAATAACCCCACAGCCTCCCGAAGAAACCCCGACGCCTGCAACGCACATACCGACGGCGGCCCTGGGAACCGTTCTTTGCAACATCGCGTGTCATGTGCCATGGGTTTATTAAAGGATCATCCATGCGCTATGAGCAGCAGCAGCATATATGCCCCCTACCCTCCCCCCCAACAACATCCACACACACGCATAAATCCCCTCCCGAAAGCAAAGGGCGAGAAGGGGAGGGGAAGGAGTCATCCCGAAGGTGTCTCCGGTGCGCAGCGTGCCACGCTCCAAGGCGCCCCCCGGGCAGGGAGCCTCCCGCCGCCGCCCGGCGAGGGCAGGCCCCGCTCCCGCCGGCCCGCAACCCGCGCCGGCCGTGCGCCTTCTCCGCAGACACCTTCGCACCCGCCGCTCCGCCACGGCTGGCGGAAGCCCGGCCGCCTCTCCATGCCCCCCGCCCTGCAGCCGCCCCGCGCCGCGCCGCGCTCCTTCCCCTCCCGGCGCCTTCTTGCCGGGCCACTTCCCCGGGCTGCGGCGCTCAGCAGCCCGCTCGCCCGCCTGCGGCGGCGGCGGCGCCCAACGCCGCCCGGCCTCGCGCTCACGCTCCCCGCCGCCGCCCGGAGCACCGCCCCCACCCCGGCCCCGGCCCCGGCTCCCGCACGCGCGGCCGAGCGGCTGCTCCCTGCGCGGCGGCGGCGGCGGCGGCGCCGCCACGGGAACGGCCGCCGGGGCAAGGCGCGGGGCGGCCTGACGGCGCGCAGCGACCCGCGGCCGCCTCCCGCCTCGCCCCACCTCCGCCCAGCCCGGCTCCCGGCCGCGGCCGTTACCTGTGAGGACCCCGACGCGGATTTGGTGGTCGTGGTTCGTTAAAATCATCCCCTCCGACGCCATGTTTCCCGGCGCAGCACCGCACTGACAGGGAGGCGAGCGGGGGGAGGGGGCAGGAGCGCGAGCGCGGCGCGAGCGCAGAGGGGGAGGGAGGGCAGGACGGGGCGGGGCCGGGGCTGGAGGGGCGGCGCCAGCCCGCGGAGGGGCGGAGCGAGCGCGCTCGCGCCGGGAAAGGCGGTTAGGGAGGGCGCGGCGCGGCGCGAGACGAGCGTGCTGCGCGCGGCCCAGGCAGCACCAATCTAGCGCCGAGAGTGCCGGGCCTGGCGCCCGCGGCGTCTCGGCGGGCGCGCGCGACGCCTGGAGCGTGCCCCGGGGGGCGGGGGAGGGGCCGCCGCCGCCGCCCCACAGCGCCGGGCCGCGCCGGGCCTGGCGGGGGCGCAGCGCTGTGCCCGGGCCGGGCCTGCGCCGCTGGCCGCGGGGCCGGCGATGAAACAGCCCGTCTGTGCGGCGCGGGCGTCCCTGCGGGCCGGTGAGCCCCCTCCGAGCCGAGCCGAGCCCTGCCGGCGGGCCGCCGCTCGGCTTGGCCTGTGGTCACGGGGCCCTGTAGCAGCAGCGTCTCCTCCGTGAGTTTGTGCTCCTGACTGTCCCAAAAAGTTCGAACGGTTCGGTCTGCTCCTCCGTCACTCGTAAGGGGGGCTTGAAAGGCCCGAACTTCTCCTGCGCATCCCTGGTGGGAAGATGCACTTCTACGACCGGTGCATTAGGGTTTTAATTTGAAAGCCACACGTGGAAACACGCAGCACGTGTGCAGAAGCGGTTCTCCCCGTCAGCTGTTTAAAAAAGGTCGGTTTACCCTGCCCCAGCAGGATCAGCCCCATGCCAGTCTGTGGCCCAGCCGACAGCGCAGCGCCCCTGAGGCTCCCTGGACACTTCTGCCCTTGGCTGTGAAACCCATGCGGTTTAGCTGCCACTTGGCACCCTGCAGCACTCTGTTCTCAGGCTGCAACTTCATGTTACACCTCAACGGGGGGTACCTCTGGGCTGCTGGCGAAGAGATGGCTCTGGTGCTTCCTGAGATGGCTCTGGTGCCTCCTGCCTCCGGCCCTGTGACTCACAACGCTTTCTTAGGAGTGAGGCAACCACAGGGAGGGTCAGCTCAGTTCTCTGATCCGGCAGAAAATTAATCCACCACAACCCCCAAACTTTTCGTCAGATCACTGAGCTCATTGGCTTCACCTTGTGAACCCTAGTCTCTCCAAATCCATTTTCTCCATCAGCTTCATATGACATAAGTCTATGCTGCCAGTGAAGACCAAAAGTTTTTTTTTTATATATAATGATATTTTTTTATCTGGAGCAGCTCCTTCACCTAAATGATTGTATTGCCATGCAAGCACTGGTGCTAGCACTAGGGAGCAGGTTAGCAAAATATATTAAGAGGCAAGAAGAGGGTGGGATTTCCCCTTTCAGCAAAAGTGCAGATATAGGTTGGCATAAATCATTCTTGAAACATTTGATCAATCACTCCTTCTAGTTACATTCAGTCTTTTCATGTCATTTCACCTCATAACAAGGTTGCTTTTCATCTCCAGAATCCAAAGAAGTTTTCATCTTTTGATTACACTGGGTTAACAGTTCAATTCTTCAGCTCTCTAATAATGGAAAGAGATAGATGGCAAAGATTTTAGCAAGGGGACAGCACAAAATAGAGAGGGATTCAAAAATCCTCATTTTTTTAAACAGCTCCAAAGACCCTAGCACTCAGCAAGGTATTCTTGCAATCTTTCCCATCCTGTCTCATCCCATAAAGTTTGTTTTGGTCTGAGTTGGTCCTGCAGTGTTGAGATTATTTTAACCTTTGCAGAAATATTAGTAGACAAAATATAAACAAGAAGAGTTTGCTCAGCTTAAACAAACTGAATTGTAGGTATGTTGACACAGAGCTATTGTTACCCTAGTACCCAAAAGGGTTGTACTAAAAAACAAAGACAGGATATTTCTGTTAGGTTAGAACATTAAGACTGCTTGATGGAACTGTTCAGGTTGGTAATGAAATGCAGATTATACTATGATGTATATGGTGTAATAATTTATATTAATGGTATAACTGCAGTAATAATACTTACATACTGACTCGTTAAGATGACAGTTACATTTAACCAGTAAGAAGTAGGCGTCCTGCTGAGTTCATAAATATGATTTAGAAATATTCAGAAAATGTATACGTATATTAGATAAATCATGGCATAATATGTATGCTTAAAGAGAACATTCTTTGAAGCTTTCCCTATCATGATGTTTTCACCATTCTATTTGACCAGGCTGTATTCAGGGGATACACAAGAACAGGCTGATCCATGAAAGAAGACATCCTCCCTCCTCTGGATGCTAGCAATTCAGAGATTTAAAACTTTTGTTACACAGCCTTTCAGATAAAGCAACACTGTATCTTTAGCATACTTTGCTGTGCTTTCCAGTATGCGATCTGGGAAACTGTCTGGAAGCAAATATTCTTAATTGTTTTCCACAAGTACATAGACAAAGAGGTGTCTTCCACATTTAACGGTAGCATGATGAGCTGCAAATGATAACCCATGGTCAAAAGCTCAAACCCTCTGACTCTAGCTTATTTTTATATTTTCAGATATTCCTGGTGTGATTTAAATGCCTTGGAAATAGCAGACAGTGGTTATTCCCCTTTTCACTGTATACTAACAAGCAGTTATTGAAAGCATTTGTAATTTGCATAGACATTAATGAATCATTCCAGGAGTTTCCTCTTTTGCATATAATTTTCTTAGCTGGATTACTAGTGCAAAAACAAATGCCTGAAGAAATGTCATATGTAATGGGGAAAGTCACACTAGTAGTACTTTGGTGGGATGGTGCATCAGCATATGATACCAGTATTTTTATATTGGCAGAGCAATTGTAGTGTGTGCAGCCATAGCGACTGAGAAATCAGGCTGCAGAGATCACTGGTTATGCAATGGTATAATACAACATATGTGGGTGGGTGTAAGCCTGAACCCAAAACAGCATGGTTACTGAAGATATACTGCATCACTGGTGCTCACGCTACTGTTCCCTCATGGGTTCAGTCACTAAGTGTTGAATATTCTACTGTAGACAAAGCAAAAAGATTTATTCTTTAACATATCTGGAATTATCTGAAATACGGGCAAGTAACTTGACATTTTGTAGCTTCCTGCAGAGGGTTCTCACACCCTACATTAAAAACTGTATTGTTTATTCAGACCATCTCACAACATTCTTGTGTAGCTTGTTGATTTGTTGCTCTTGTGGACAGTAGGGAGGGGGGGCAGAATTAAAATTTCATTGGCAACATTAGCTTTAGTATTTCCTGACTTGTAAGAGCCCAACAGTGGGATTTGCATGGGTTTTCTTGTACAGAATATAGTAAAGGATTGTATGAATATAATGAAATAATACAAGTTTACAAATATTTTAAAAGATTGAGTCAAGGAGAAGCTCAATTCTATATGATGGGTTTTCTACTTCGGTGTAAAAGTCGTTGTAGACTAGGTTGTTAATATGATGGTAGTCCATAACAGCTCAAGAGAAGGCTGTAAACAGCATGACTTTCTGCCATCAGGTTTTCATCAGAATAAGCAGCGAAGAATATATGGTGTTTCAAAAAACCTATTACTGCAAGGAGCCGCTCTTGAAATTATCGTCCCAGTCTATATCTGGAGCTCTGGTTCGTGTTGACTATCCAGAGAATAATGAATTTATTTTCCTCATCAAAGTCAATACACAACCAATAGTCACATTTTGTTCTGGTCATGTCAGTTCTAAATTATAACTCAGCTTAGTAACCTCTCATGAAATAGTCAATACATTTTTACATTACCTTGTGTGCCAGTTGATAGTTATCAATACTTGTCCATTAAGAAAGCATTACTTTCTTATTAAGCTGTCTCTACCGAAGTCTACAGGCTGACATAGAAGACTTTCTCCTTCTAATATGAATGCTGTAGAGTGGTATATTTTAGTGACTCATTTAGGTGCAATAGTTTGAGTGTACAGGAAGAAATGTTTAGTTACCTACAGAAATCTTGATGAAGAAAGCAGGAGAGAGTTTAATGAGACTAAGGGAAGATACCATTTTGTTCAGTTGATTAGAGTGTGGGCAAGGATAATTTACAAACTTATTGAACGTTATCAGCGCAAAATACTTAAAAATATTTTCAAAAGGTGGCCAGTTTCATTGGACAGTAGGTGTCCAAATCATTACTATAATTTTGTTATCACTCAGGTCTGATTTTTAGGGAGGAATTTAATTTCTTGGTTTTTATTTTGAATAGGTTGGCTAGCTGGATCAGCATTGGGACACAGTTGTTCAGCTGTATGCCATTGGTACGGATCCAGCTGAAATCACGAAATAGCTGGCTTAATGAATCATTAATGAAATTCAGAACATTTTATCTCTATGTCACTGGTACGAATCCAAGTAAGGTCAAAAGATTAGCTGGCTTCATGGTTCAGTAAGAGGAAAAAAGACTTGTACCTCCAGCTTATTGATGCCAGCCTACAAAAGTTCAGAAAATTGTAAGTTTTGGAATACAAAGCTTTTCAGTGCAGCCATTGTTTTAAAGTCAGCCTAGTACATACTTTCTGATATGCTTTAATAATCTATACTGAGCTGTATATAAACCTAGAAAAGGATATTATAAACCAGCCGCTGATACATCACAATGTTCATCACTCTAAATGAGGAAGACACAAGAGGTGGTTTCTCAAAGCAGTCCCTTCTCTTAGGTAAGCATCTGGGAAAAAAGACAGAAAATGCATCACATCTTAGCTGTGTTAGGCAAGCAAACTCTCTGGCTGTCCTAGTGGCCTGTACGTCCATTCTTGCCACACTATCCTTGCCAGAGGCCTCCTGGGAAAACTTTCTTGGTTTACAACTCAAAGCTGGAGCAGTAACCCAGCTTCAGTGATAGCCTTAACCCTTAGTGGGAGGCAAAATGTGTTTTGCTTAGGATATATAGACTGTATAACTGTGGGAAGCCTTAGGTAGCCAAGGGACAGATGGTGCATAAAAAGGGAGAAGAAATTCTAGAACTGCATTACCCTTTCACTGCATTCACGTTTGCCCAGTCAGAGCTGGCAGTTCAAGCAAGAGGTTCTCTGTCTGTACGATTATAAAATGAGAGAAGCTATTAAGTCTTCCTCTTGGCAACAAACTAGACCACAACTTGGCTCATTGATGCCTAATTGCAGTATGTACACTTTGCAGCAATGGCAGGTGGGTGGACAACTCCTAAGGAAATGTGGTCCTGACAGACATCCATGCACACAGCCTCTCCCCCACTGCCTCCTCCTACTCAACTAGATGTTGTGTTGTAACTTTCAAAATGGCACCCTATGCACAAAGATACAACTGCTTGTATATTCTCAGAAACAACATCAGACAAGAGTGACGTTTATGGAGCTTTGTATGTCAGGACTTTGGTGGCTCAGTGACTGTGACAAACATTAGTCCTTCACTCCTCTGCCATCCAGTTCCCTTGCTGTCCTTTTTCTTCTCCCATACTTTGCTCAAATTATAAAAGCAAAAGTTCTTCCTTTCTCATCATCCTGCCCAGGAAAAAAGGTAGAGTAAAACAATATCTTCTAACTATTTAAGGCAAAAAGTAGATCTATCCAGTCTGTCTCTTCTGTGAGATTTCAGGTTGTGCAGCTCTTTTGAAGAAATGGTTCCACACCTCCAGAAATGAACATTCTGTAGATCCCTGTCTAGGACTTGGGAGACCCATGTCTTCGTGCTGCATTGTACAGAAATATGTATTTCTGTCCACAGTTTCCCAGAAAGAATTCAAGAAGTGCCAGGCAGGGAAGTTCCAATATGAGATATACCCTCAGGTTCGTACCAGTGTTTTGAATCTATCACTTAAGAGCAGTGGAGGCCCTGAAGATCCTGTACAAAGGATTATCTTTTGATTTTGTCCATCACCCTTTTAGCTGGTCGTCTTCAGCTAATTCTGCAGCTACTCCAAGTCTTACTTCTCTTTATCACCCTGAGGAATATACACATGATACTTTGCTGTTGTTCTTCTCATCTGCCAAGATAGGCCTTTTCAGGAAGAACGTTACACAAGGCTTCCACTATTGCAAAATGATTTGGAAATGATGCTAGCCAAAGGTAAGCCTTAGGGATTTAGGCAGAGATAATGGGAAGCTTGCGCGCCCCATCATCAATTTTTCTGGGTCACTGCAGTCCTTACTGACAACCCTCCAGCAAGCAGCCTGTCTAAGAGCAGAACCAAGAACTATGAGATGTGTGTGCAATACTGTTGCAGTTGAGTTGATTCACTACTAGTATGAATGCTATAGAAAAATAAATGAATCTTTAGTGTGACTCCACATGAGTGGTGTTGACACATTCAATTGTCTATGCTTCATTTGCTGCAAAACAGTAGCTACTTTAAAAAGCAGTTGATGAGTTTAGCATACACAAAAAGTAGATAGATTTAAAATATATCTTACTGGAACATTCTATTTTTGAAATTTCACTTTGACAAAACTGCCTCATTAAGGACTTGGATATGAAAAGCAGGAAAATGATCTGGATCGCATGTGAACTAAATTCAGAATTCTGATGAGCTGAATCAGTTCTTTCCATGCATTATTTCCCTTTATCTGTATTTCCTCTTGTTTCTGGGTAAGAGATGAAATAAAACTTTAAGAAATCTTGGTTTTGATTAATAAAAAACACAATTTCAAAATCATTTTAAATAAGGCAGAAAGAGGAAAGAGAAGGAAAGCCCCCTAGTTTTGAAACCACCAGTAACTTTTGAATTGGTATCTCAGAATAAATTAACCACAAGTGATCGTTATATATATCATGACCAAAATTGAGAAAATGACAACTTAATTTGCAGGAAACCTTACTGTGCTAATTGTTCTTACTTAATAGAAACATTAAAAATACTAAAACGCTCCTCTAAAAATGTGCCTATGAGCTCTTGAGGTAGGAGAGGATCCTATGTGGAGAATAGTTGGTTTCAAAGGGTTCCTTAGCCCTCAGGTTTATGTAACTATAACAATAAATAAAATTCCAGTAAAAAGCAGATTGCAATGCTCTCTGCAGAATTTTTTTTGTTATGATCTATAGGCTATGTCTAAAAAACTACTACTGCATGCTATCTTTGATGCCTAGTCGATGATATGAGAAGGTTTAATCTTGTTTCATTTTCTTTGAGTTTGCTTGTTTTTCTCCTCCTTAGAAAACAAATCAGTACCATATTCACTATTTCTGCATATACATCTTTGCATTGTAGATTAGTAAATGAGGCTTATCACCTGCACACTTAAAAGATTACCAAATAGATTTTAAATGACTTTGGTATAATTTCAAGGTACCCTTTCCTAATCTGTATTTTCAGTTTATGTCCTCAGGAAGTACAGTCTGAATAAGACGAACCTTATATTCACAAAACACTTTGCTACAGTGAATGTGGACACTATTAACATTTTAAGCAAGAACCATAGTTGTCATGTCTAATGACAAACACTGCCTTCCCAATTGCTGAAAATTTTGCCTTTTGTTGTTATTATTATTAACCTAATCTATGTTCAGAATGACCTTCCAAATAAAATTTCCTCCTGAACATATTCACCATGCATGTGTGTCCAGGAAGGAAAGGCTATTGCTGCAAGTCTCTAGTATCATGATCTCCAATACATGTGGATTTCTCCAACTATCTTCCTTCTCCAGATGTTAAGTTGCATGATGGGAAAAGGTCATCCTGGCCCATATAATAAAGCAGCAGTAATAATTAAGGATCATATGTTATTTAAATATGTTCTGAGGGTTTTTTCCCCAAATCTATTAGCTAACTAGGCAGATAATTTCCTTGCTAAAAGAGAAGCAATTTACAAAGATCAGGGATTTAGGATTTAAGAAGCTAAACTTTACAAAAAGTGCTGTAATCTGTTTATTCTGGTATAAGTAAGCTACTGGGAGTAAATATAATTGTCCCATTTGGCTTTTTAAGTAACAGGAACACATCTATATTTGTAGTAGAGCTGTTATATCATAGCATGAGTTCTACTTCTGGATAAAATTGTATCAGGACTTTTTCAGGTGGTTATTCAAACTATTACCTACTCAAGTATTTTCTTAAGTAGTTTTTCTGAAGAATAATACTTTACAGATAATTGTGGCATATGAATTAGGTAGAAACAGTTCTTGTTGTGATAACCTGATTATTTGAGAATCCCTGTTCTGTGACGTTCCTAAGCACATTAATTTTAGTTACTCCTTTACCTGCCCCTTTTACATGTTCTGCGTCTGTCTTGTGCTTTAAGTAATCCTACATGTGATTATCACATTCCTATTTTTTTCAATTACAATCTAATTTTTATTTTAGACTTTTTCAATTATTGACTTTTTGTTTTTAAGGTACTTCTTTAATTGTCACCCTGAGATATTTCCAGACAGCTGATCAAACCACTTGTTCTCTGTAAAGTAGGGAGGTCATGTGGTTCTTTATTTGCTGAAGTACAATCAAATTACAAACCCTTTTGTGAAAGAGCAGGTTGTTCCCAATCAATCTCTTCTGGTCTTTTGCAATGACAAAGATTGAGCTCTACTTGCTATTACACTTTGTAAATCTTGTAAACCTTTTCTTTTATTGTTGGCGGGATGTACAAACATAGCTTCACTAAAGGGAACGATAACCCTTGCTTTCAACAGTGCTTCTGCACTATCAGTCAAGGCAAGATGGGCTAAAATATGGGCATGTTCTGAGAAACTTACATTTTAAAGGAACGACTTGAGCTGTCAGCTCTCTTGGACTGAGGGATCTTCATAAGATTAAAGGCCAAAAGACAGAGTTTGTCTTTCTCTACACTCAGAAATATTCTATTTTAAAGCTATCAACATAGTTAAAAGAGTGCAGCCTTCTAGCATGCATGAGTGCACACTAGTAGAAGGGTGCGTACAGCTTATATGCATAAAAGAAGAGGAAGTAGTTACACTCATAAAAGCACCTTTGTATAAGTGTATATGTGTCCATGGTAGGAAACAGATCTTTTTAACAGTTTTGACTTAAATGTATGCATATGCACATAAATTTTGTCCTTAGCTGTAACAGTTTAACTAACTGATAAAAAAACATTGTGTAGATCCAGTCATAACAAGTATTGAGGTCAGAATTAAGTATACATAGCCCATGAATGTAATTATAGGTTCACATAGTCAAATAGACTGGAATCAACATTTTTATATATATAGTTTTTGTCATGCCTCCTGATACAGTTCTTGTATTCACCTGTATCTTACCATTCCCTCAGCTCTAGTCCCCCTAAGTTTTTGAGGCTGAATATTGTACCATGTTGAGGTCTGAGTTCGCAGCTATAATGTAAATGTAATGTAAAAAGCAGTATTCATCTAGACAATAACGTACTGATTTAACATACATCCAGTGGCTGCTGCTCATTTTAAAAAATCGCTTGAGTGAGAAAACAAGTGTTTTGGTAATTTTATTCCATTTTTTTTCAGTGACTCTCTTTAGAATAGATGGCATTAAGATATTCTTGAAAAAAATGACACTAATGTTTAAAATATGTAACTCAGCAGCCCATATATTCTTTGTACAAAATTCGTAACTAGGAAGAGTACTTATCTGTCATTTACATCCATTTTCTAGGCTATTAGCTAAACTTTTTACCTTTCTTCAGTAAAACATGTTAACCAATTACAGACCAGCAATGACAAACTGGTATTGGATAATACCATTTATCTTTTTTCCTTTGTATAGCTCATAAGTAGACAACTCATTTGCCCTAAGGGCATAGAATCATAGAATCACAGAATTAGTAAGGTTGGGAGGGACCTCTGGAGATCGTCTAGTCCAACCTCCCTGCTCAGCAGGGTCACCTACAGCATGTTAGACATGGTTGCATCCGGGCGGGCCTTGAAGATCCCCAGAGAAGGAGACTCCTCAACCTCTCTGGGCAACCTGGTCCAGTGCTCCATCACTCTCACAGGGAAGAAATTCCCCCTCACGGTCAGGCGGAACTGCCTGTGCTTCAATTTCTGCCCATTGCCTCTTGTCCTGTCACATGGGACAACTGAAAAGAGTTTGTCCCCGTCCCCTTGACACCCTCCCTTCAGGTACTTGTACACATTGATCAGATCCCCCCTCAGTCTTCTCTTCCCCAGGCTGAAGAGGCCCAGCTCTCACAGCCGTTCCTCATAGGGCAGGTGCTCCAGCCCTCTGATCATCTTTGTAGCCCTATGCTGGACTCTCTCCAGTAGCTCCATGTCTGTCTTCTAGTGGTTAGCCCAGAACTGGACACAGTACTTGAGATGAGGCCTCAGCAGGGCTGAGTAGAGGGGCAGGATCACCTCCCTCCACCTGCTGGCAACAGTCTTCCCGATGCACCCCAGAGACCTTTGGCTTTCTTGTCCACAAGGGCACATTAGTGGCTCGTGGTCAGCTTGTTGTCCACCAGCACTCCCAGGTCCTTCTCTGCAGAACTGCTCTCCAGCAGGTCTGTCCCCAGCTCATACTGGTGCCTAGAGTTATTTTCCCTAAATCTTCTTGAGTATTTTACTATGACATTGTCCATCTGAAGTTGAAGAAACTGCAGTGTCAGTATCAATTTCTGATTTGACTACACAATAATATATTAGAACATTTACATACTGTGGAAATAAAGCAGTTGCTTATTTTTCAAAAGTAGAAGGCTCAGCCTGTCGTAAAGCTTCGGTTCTATCTTTTCAAAGGTAGACACATGCTCACATTCTGTAGCAGTATAATCTGCTTCTGCCAGGTAGCATCCTCTCTGATTGCAGTATTGGCATCCTGATGCTCATGAATCTAGCAGAATAATCTTCTAGAGCAAGGCAGCTCTTTCACTTTACTTCCATCTTGGTCATGGCCCTTCCTTATTTTCTAAAACAGGCCTACAAGGGCTCTATTGAAAGGATTCAAAGTAATTTCCAAGTTGCTATAGATTTCAAATTGTCATCACAAAAAATTTCCATATATTCCCATTCTCAGAGCATTGTATTTTTTATGTTAATGGCTTACAACACAAGATCTTGTAGGTCCTAGATCTGGATACTGCAGACAAACCTGTCTTATTGACAGCTTCTTAGAAAGCACTTTTTCGTCTAGATGCACTTACAAAGTTTTTTCGTAGCTGGCAAACTTGTTCTAGGAGCAGGGTATCCTTTTACTTCCATTGCTGTTCTTAAACTATACTCAGATTTCAAGTGTCCTTGATTTCAAACATGACATTAACTTGAATGGTAACCCAGATTTTTTTTCTCCCAACTATCACAAAAATGCTCTCTTAATTTTTTTATTTAATAGCAGTTTCATGAACTATGAAGTAATATTTTGAGGGCTCAAATGTCATTTTCATTTAAAACAGTATCTCTACATATACATATGCATCTCTAAAAACGTGTGTGTGTGTGCATATGTGTACAGACATACAGCTTTTCTCCTGCATATTCATTTTTATATTTGTTACTACTAATTGTGTAAATTGTGAACCTGAGGAATAAGACACTATGGTCACACTTTCCACTAACCATTATTACTTTTGATGGAAACTGATCACCTGAAGACATAAATGACTTTAAGAGATGCTGAGCATCAACCCATTAAATGTGTCAATGAGTCTTTGGCTTTGAGACCACTAGTATCACTAGACATATTTAGAAACTGTGAGTTGCCCAAAGTCACATAATGTTTTAAAGTAGGAAACAGGATAAGAATTGGTCATCATATGTTTTTTGTTTCAGTCTTTTACGCAGTGCTGTTCATTTTAGTTGAACATGACCTATGCTACATTTAGTATAGAATTTTCTACAATTCTTTATGTGAGATGTATTTATTTATCTCTGTAGATTGGTACAGTAGTGAGTTTTTAGGGAACCTACTGGCAAACCTTCTGCAGATGCATTGGAATCTCATCCTTCCACCCATCTTTTCCACCAGTAGCTAAAGCTAGTTGACCTATAGCTTTAAATACAGTATTTAAACATAGACTCAGTTATATTACTTAGGGTCCCACCTCGTTGTTTGGAATTACACTTTTCTTAAATGTGACTGGAGTGTAGTTGTTTCTGGTACTTAATTTTGGAAGAGGTTGTTTATTATTCATTTTCTGGGGATGTATTTCAGGGGATATTTTCAAATGTGTGGAACTCCTTCAGTGTAAGCTTGTCGATATTGATACTTTTTGGCTATCAACTTGTGTTAAATTCATGCAATCCTATTTTGGATTATGGAAGACACTTTTGCAATGACAGGTTGAAATTTGCAACAGTTGGGAAGTACTTTTGAGGCCTTTGTTGCCTAGGGTTTTCAGGGAAGCTCTAAGTCTTTGGTCGATATTGTCAGTGATTCTGTTGCATGGTGTGGAGCAGAGCATATTCCCTCAGGGTGTGTGGCAGCACTGCAGTCAAGCTGCCTGATTACACTGATAACTCTCTCATAGTCAAGAGTATTTAAAATAACATCCACTTTTTCATGTCTAATAAATTTCACTTACTTCCAATTGAGAGTGTAGCTAAAATGGATCATCCTGCTATTTTCACCTTTCACAGTTGTGTTAACGTATCCCCTTTCTTGGATTGGCTCTAGTGACTGTGTGTCCACAGGGAGAATCAAAATTACCAAACTGCACCAATGGAATACTAGTATTTTTATTCTGGTGGTTCAATATTCTTTTGTGTCAGTGAGTTGCTCTAGGTCATGACTGCTGTCATTAGGGAGTGGGAGGGTGTGGTAGGCGAAACGGGGCGCTGCGGAAGATCACGGGATGTGACGTCCCGACGAGGCAGGGCTAAGACAGGAAAAGACAGTGCGAGCGCGTATATAAAGAATTGTAACGACGCAATAAACGCCATTTGCTGCATCCTCCCTAGGGAGTCAGTGTGGTGTGGCCCAGGGGCGGGTGGGGTTGCGGGCTCCTGACCTCACCCTAACTCTGGGTATTGTTGCGACGGCAACAGGAGGGAAGAAAGAAAAGGTGGGTGGGAAGAGAAAGTGTGTCCTCTTCATGACAGTGTAATGTGAAATTTTATCCCTAATTAAACCTTGTGACTGTGGTGTTATTTTTAAATTTAGGACTCTGAGTGAATTATTGCGCTAATGTGAAACTGCACTGTTTTCTGTGTCCTCCCAAGCATACAGTTCCTATGACCTCTTTTGTTTTAATCGCTTGCTCTCCTAAGGCCCCGCGTTTCTTTTGTTGTGAGTTTTCTAATCTCTTTTATTATGGGTCCCAAGCTTTAACTTCCCTTTGGCTCCACAGACCCTGTAAGTGGAGGATCTTGGCAAGTCCCTGGCCTCTTTACTTTTCCTTACTTCAAATCCTAAAATGAGATTCTTTACACCTTTGAGCAGAGCAATCACCATCTGCCTTTCTAAATCAGCAAGGCTCATGTCAGTGAACTGGAAAGCTGTATTCCACTCTTCTGCACTGTAGAATCACAAACTAGTTGAGGTTGGAAGATCATCTCTGGAGATTGTCTAATCCAACTGCCCTGCTCAAGCACAGTCAGTTAAGCAAGTTGCTCACGATTGTGTCCAGTTGGGTTTTGAGTATGGAGACTGCACAGCCTCTCTAGGAAAGTCTAGTGTATATCTACTCTCAAAGAAACTTTTTTCTTATGTTTAAGTGAAATTTCCTGTGTTTCAGTTTGTGCCCATTGTCTAGCAGTGACAGGACACTGGCCCTATCTTCTTTACACTCCCCTATCAGAAATTTATACAAATTGATAAGATTGCTCTGAGTCTTCTCTTCTCCAGGCTAACCAGTCGCAGCTCTCTTAGCCTCTCCTCATATGAAAGATACTCCAATCCCTTCAACATCTCTGTGGCCCTTGGCTGGATTCACTCCAGTAAATCCATATGTTGTACTGGGGAGCCCAGAATTGGACACAGCACTCCAGATGTGGCCTCGCCAGTGCTGAGCAGATAAGAAGGATCATCTACTGGCAACACTTTTCCTAATACAGCACAGGTGCTGTTGACTACCTCTGCCACAAGGGCAGTTGGCTCCCAGCATGTACTGGTGCAAGAAGTTGGGGTAAACATAAATCATTTACAGATAATGCAAAACTGGGAGGAGTGGTTGATACACCAGACGGTTGCACTACCATTCAGAGGGACCTCAACAGGCTAGAGAAGTGGACCCACAGGAACTTCATGAAGTTCAACAAAGGGAAGTGCAAAGTCCTGCTCTTGGAGATGAATAACCTATGCACTAATACAGGCTAGGCACCAGCTGGCTGGAGAGTCTTTGCAGAGAAGGACCTGTGGGTCCTGGTGGACAAGTTCAACATGAGCCAGCAAGGTGCCCTTGTGGCAAAGAAGACCAACGATATCCAGGGCTGCATTTACTTCAGGTTTTCTTGCCTCCCATTAAACACTGAACGAGTGCTACAAAATCAAGGGGTGTTCTAGTGTGTTCATGATGCTTGCTGCAGTGTTCTTCGTAGCCTCATTGCTTTTGATGCAGCTGGAGCACGTCCAGTGCATTACTCACTCATGACAAGAGGTTGGGACACAGAAGCATATAAAGTGGCCAAAGACTCAGTCCAGGCAAAATGGAGATAATACTTTTCAGTTCCATGACACCACAACAGATTGTGGTGGGCACAAATAAGCATGGCTGGTTTTGATTTAAGGTGATTTGCCCATCATTTCTGAACTGGATTCACAACATGAAGGTCTGTTTGGATTCCCATCTGGAACAGCTAACAGCAGATACAGACAGATCAGCCTTTTTATTTCATCTTTAGCCAGAAGATTGTACTGAGTGCATTTGAATACAAATGCTAAAGATGTCTTTAGTAATGAAACTGCTACAGTTTCCTGTACAAGATCCTCATTACATCTATCCGAAAGTTGATCTGAGTTCAAATTCAGCGATCTCCTTGTTGAACAGTGCGTTCATCACATTCATTCGCCTTCTCATAGGATCTACTAAGCCAGTAGTGTTCTATGAAGAAGCCTGAGCAGAGGACAGAAAGGATGATGTGTTTGCTGTTGTACTAGTCTAGGGTTTGTAAAGACTAAGTTCATTACTATTTTATCTTTGTGTGACTTAGGGTTTCTTTGTGCCTTAGTTGCCAGAGCCCCTCATGAGATTGATTTCGCTCCGAAGGAAGGTTGCTGGATAAAGGCAGTAAAAGTTGTGATCTGTTTAGAAACTACTGTATGTGAAAGTCTTATCATATATGATATGTTAGAAATATAAAATAAAAACTGTGATATGTTAGAACTAGCATCTGGGAAGGTCATATCATAGAATCATATTCTCAAATTAGAGAATTGGACTGGTCCAAAAGAAGCTCTTGGCAAGGTATTTGGCATCAGGACCCCATGACTGTGGGTCATATCAGTATAGGAATTGGCCTTGAAATGTTGAATAACCACAAAATATTTCAATGTTAACATAATGAGGACTTGAATCTGTTAGTGAAAAATTATAAAAGCATCAAAAATAGCATTAGCATTAGTATCAGGATTAGCACTACTGAAAGATGTGCATGTGCTGTGTACCCCTACAGCAGGATAGATCTCTTACAGTCATGTAAAACTTTCTATGTGGCATAATAGCATGTTGTGCTTATATGCAATTTCATAGATTTTACTCATCCAAGCATTCATTTTAAAGATGAATTCAAATATTTAATGGTTAAATTAAGTTTCTTTCTTTGCTGTTCTTTTCAAATGTCAAAATAGAGTTATAAGCATGATGGCGATACCCTGGAGGCAAACACGTACTTTCATCAATACTCAGGAGTCACACATATACATGAAAAGTAGACTATAACTTTAAATACCAAAATTTCACTAACAGTTAGCAGCTGCTAGCTGTTCCATGTCTCAGCCATCTCCCTTAGCCATCTCACAAAAATTAGTCACTAAATGCATTTTATAATAGATTATAGATAACTTCTAGAAGATTTTTAGGCAAGAGTATTTTTTTGCCTAATTAACTATTCAATAGAATTTTGCATTTCTTGAGCTGACAAACAGTTATAAATATATTTGGTCTCAGAGGGACTGCATGTCTGATGTATATGCACTGTTTAGGATCAGGTATGCTTTCATGAGTGATCCAAGTAAACATAACAATTCATATAAATGCTATTCAATTTTGGTGAAGCTTGTAGAACAACAGAGGTGCCAACAGTGCCAACAAATTTCATCACAAACCTTGTGATATTTGATCTTTTATTAGATTCCCAGCTTCTGGAAACAGAGAATCTCAGTTTCATTTCCAGCTTTCTTGGGTGGAAAAAAATTGAAAAGGTGATATAAATACACTTTGAAACTTAACAAAAAGACAGAAATGGCTTCATTTTTCCTTCAGTATGTCTATGCCAAAGTATTTTTGAGGTCTTGACTTCTTGGCTTTGAAATTTTCAGACTGCTGTTACTGGAATCAAGCTGAATTATGGAGGACCATCTACAATGACACTTGTGTAGCCAAGTTCTCTGATAGTGGACAGTACCACAGGAGTGCTTCAGATGTTACAATGTGCAGGAGGCTTGCCTGTGTCACACCTGGGCACACCTGTTTCAGCACTCCTTGGATTCTACTTTTGACAGCATCCTTGTGTTGTATTCTGAGAGCTGGTCTGTTGTTCAGCAAACCCAGAGGAATGGGTGCCATGCTTAGTACACACTACTATTTCCATTGCTGGGATGTTATCACCTTCGTCTTCCAAAACTGCATCAGACAAATTATATACAACTTTCTCTTTATAATGATTTCACCCCATAGAGGAACAGCAGCCTAGAGACTGCTGCTGAGGGTGTGCTTATAGCAAGAGCAGCATGTGGCATTCTCATCTGCATGTGGCAGGAATACATGATAAAGCACTTTTTTGATTACTTGCAGCATGGTTATCTTTGCGTAGAGGTTATTGGCATAGCGTATCACAGAAACTCTTGGAATGGACAAGCAAAACAGGGCCAGCAACTTCAGTTGCTCATTACACACGGTCATGAAGCTGACCTTGCAAACTTGGAAATTAGTAGCCTATAGATGGTCTTCACATGTTTAGAAAATAGCCTCATCCTACCAGTGAGTTATTGAGACACAGTTTTAGGACAGTGGTGACATTGCTGAGCCTGAGAGTGAGATGGCCTCTAGCAGCGGAGTGGAAATCTGCAGGTATAAGGCTAACGCTGATGCTAGTTTTGGTGACAGAATTCATGAGATGAAATGAGTTATATCCTTCCTCCTGGAAGGTGAGATGTTAAGACTTTTCTTGCACTCTTCTTCCACCTTATTCACAGTAGCTTGTGCAGGATGTAGATGGAGGAGAATCAGTGTGGATAGAAGGGCTGCAGCAAGCAGTGCTCAATATCAGGGGCTGCATGTGGAATCACAGGTGTGCATGGAGCACTCAAATATGATGCAGCAGAAATGCTTGAGATGCCTTGTCAGGCATGCAGTCTGGGCTTTAGGACAAACTGCATCTCTTAAGAGTGCTCCTTCCACAAAATTGTATAGGTTAACTGGGACAATCCAAATATTGCTTATAGACCTGCAGCATGTGTGTAGATGGGGTGCCCTGCTACAGGCTGCCACAAAGAAACCCCAGGGAATATTCTGACAGGACACTACATCGATTGTATTAGTGATAAAATGGAAAAATGTAGCTTACATTTCAGTTGTTGGCAGACATGCATATGTACATGCAAAAACACGGAGACACATGCACTAATTCATGCTTAGAAGTTAGTAGTCTGATAAAGTCAAAAAAGTTTTGAGTTAAGACAGCAACTATGATTTCAAAACCTTCTTCATGATAAAAAAATTTCAGAATAGTATACAGTATAATTATATTTCCCAAATGGAGACACAACAGATTTAATTTGCATGTTTTTTGTTAAAAAACCCCTATAGTGCCTATGGAGGGTTACAAAAGCTAAAGCAGATGAGTTTACCAGAAGAATCTGGACAAGGGAAAAATAATCTTAAAAGTGGGTTATGAATGCAGTTCCTCAAAGACTGGATTTGGGCTGAATCTCATTACCTTCACCTAAAAGCCAGAATGATACTGTTAGGAGGCACTGCTGGTTCATGGGAAGATCAGGGTATCATGCAGGAAGAGAACTGGGTAATAGAAATTCAATAGTGCAAAATAAAATGTCATGCCAAACAAAGG
Organism: Rhea pennata; assembly: GCF_028389875.1. NCBI lineage: Eukaryota > Metazoa > Chordata > Aves > Rheiformes > Rheidae > Rhea > Rhea pennata. The sequence continues at coordinate 11,267,800 of NC_084667.1, read as the reverse complement.
ACTTAGTGTACCCCAATTGAGAAGCTAAATCCATCTGGTCTCTTTCAGATGGGTAAAAATCATCAGTTAATTCTTCTCTTTTAAGCAAGGTCTCAAAGGGTTGTGTCAACATTAATGACAGAGGCTTTACCTACCCTTAAGTGATAGGAACAGCTGACCAAACAATTGAATGAAAGCAAAGCAAAATTTTTAATGTTATTTTAAAATGTTAGCATTCTCCAGTCATCTTAAAGGTAGGCAAGGTATATTGGTTTCATTTTACAGTTGAGAAAAATAAGGAGACTAAATCCAAGGACTTAGCAATGTTGTTTAAGATTTCAAAGCTTTGAGTCTCTGAACTATTTAGACTAATGAAATTTTTCAGTTTTTCCAGAGTACCTCGTGTACTGAGAGAAGGAGATGGAGAACAGTGGAAAGATGAGGGGAGTGAAGAGAAGATTATTCTGTAATAGTGGTACTTGTAATATGGTTGAAAGAAAAGAGCTAGAGGGAAAAGAGAGTGTTAAGAATAAGCAAGAGGAAAAGAAGAAATAAGAACAGTATAGAGAACTGTCAGGCAGTGAAAAGTCTGAGCAAGAACAAAAGACAGATAATCATAGCTGAAAACTGGAGAGAAGGAAGAGGTTGAGAGATGGCAAAAAAATGAAAATGGAGAGTTCTGATACCAATCTTTTGTTTGAAGAAGCTGGCAAGAACATGAATTAAAAGGGAAACAGAAGAAAGAAGAGGATTAAAATCTAGAAAAGATTTGAAATTGTAGATGTTGTTGTCATGGCTGAAGACCTAGGAATCTTTTCAGAACAGTAATTTTGGCTTTGGTCTTGCAAGATATAAATAATATATATTGCTTCTTTGAGTAGTAGCACATTGTTTCCTATTGAGGGCATAGAAGAAACTGCTTCTACAGTTACTACAGCAATAGATGAGCAGCTGTCTATAAGTTACCCTTTCTCTTTCTTATGTTCTTTTTAACATTTACAGTTTTACCGATGCAGGCATCCATTTGGCACAGTAAAGGAAGAAGACATACACAATCTCATGGATTCCTTGAGGGGCTTTTGATGGATTTTCCTTTATTAAGAAAAAGCCTTCTTAGAGCATTTTAGATAGAACTGTAAGAATGCTTTTTAGTAGTGATTAAACCATGCCTCTCAGCTAAGAAAAGCTTCTTTAACTGATGTGGCATAGGTCACTTTGTCTGCAATTTACAGACAGAAACAGATTATACTATCAATCTAGTGATTTTTTTCATCTTTAGAAGAGGATTTTGTAACAACTCTCTGGTGTGGAGGACTGTCTGCTGTACAAAGAAATGAAGTCAGAGAGTGGCTGACATTGGAAACTAATTTTGTTCAAAGATGTAAAATCAGGATCATGGTAAAGCGAGGAAGCTACTACATTAGCAAGGCATATATACAGCATACACCTGGATCATGGATCAAGGGCGAGTAATTATAAATATGGGTGATTTTTGATGAAAGAAATATTCTGAAACAGCTACCAATGTTCAAAGTGGAGAATATGCAGAAAATTAGAAGAGCCTTGTTCCCACAGAGAGCTTCAGCTTTGATCTGTAATAACATTCCTGTTTCACAGTTCTGTGTTCAATAACCAGGAACCTGATCACTCTGATAGCCTGTGAACAGCTTGTTTTCTATACAAGCCTGAGTGAGGCAAAGCTGCCCATGGCAGAGATGGGGTTCCTACTCCCTCTAGTGCAGCAAGTGTGCATACAGGCACTTCATCTGACATTTTAAAAAGGGCTCAGCAATCTAACAGAATTAAAGAGAAACAATTTTTGTATAAGAAGTAGAATTAATTTGTGTGTTGTTTCACCAATAATTTAGGCAAGTTCTCCTAAGAACAAGACCTTTAAACCTCGAGAGATTTTACTCCTGTGGCCATCAAAGATCTCCTCACATAGGCCTAAAAAGCAAGACACGGTCCTGGGTAAAAGTAGTAAAAACTAAAATTTGAGTAAGAATGAGCCTTTGTGTTTCAAAGGTGTCTCAACTGTGCAACAGAAAGATAGTAAATGCCTAGATTCTCTTCACAGAAAGAGTGACCAAAGACACATCGGCCCGAGTGGGGAGCTGCCTACAGTTATCCAGTACAATTTCCAGGAAGGGGAAAAAGCACTCTAATCCCAACTTTAGTGTCATCTCCCCACCTCCTTCATCTTTCATTTTCCTGTAGCTGTCCTGGCATCACTTGCATAAGTGGAACTGAAGCACTTCTACATGCACATGAATAAATCTGGTATCCTATACCTTTCTGGAGCTTGCATGCCTGACTCAAGTGCCTTCAAGTATTCTTTAAATTAATAAAGCAGAGTTTGCCATTTATTTCTAAAAGGCAATAGATGATAAACAGAGACCAGAAGAAGGTTTCCCCTTCCCTGTACCATACCACACCACTAGGCTCATTCTCACTTGCACACCTTCTTACATTCCTCTTTGCAGCAGAATTAGAGCAGTAACCTGGATTTCTAGGGAGTTCTCCTGGAAGGTAGCAGCTGGTGATTTGAACACCTGCAGGCTGAAGAGGGGAAAAAAGGTCCAACTTCTTGGGCGAGTGCTTTAATCACTAAATATATCTAAAACGTGGACAGTTTGTTACTGCTTTAGAAGAACAGAGGTACCCCTTCGTACTGTATGTGGGCTGATCTCCTTGAAGGTGTATGAAGAACTCTACAGGCATGCCTATTATATTGGACTCCTGGATATACTTTCTGGAATTCAACAGGACTGGGATGGGAATGGGATGACTAGTTATTTGAACTGGAGAAGTTTTGGGCATGCTGAAAAGTAAAACTATGGATGCCTAAGGAATGTTCAGATAAAAAAAGCGTCTGCCGAACCTATGCACCTATAGCATTAGGCAGGCACAGGTCTGTAATTTTCAGCTCGCCTAAGTCCGTCTATCAGAGATGTTGTGATTGCTTTTTGGATTTGTCTTTGAATTCTCCTTTATTACCTGTTATCTCTTAAAAATAAACTTTTGATTTCCAAATAAAAAACATTTGCTATGTTTATTTCACATGAGAGATGACTGCTGTACTTCAGAAAGGGATGAAATGTGTCTTGATTCTGCAACACTAGCTGTAACTGAACAGTTGAATCCAGTGCAAGCAGTCCAGTGAACTGGAACCAATTTTATATCACTGTGCAAAATTATTTGACAACTCTAGAACTGGAATTTTTTAAAAGTGTAGTGTATAAATATCAGTCAGCATTAACTGTTTCATATACAGTTGTGTGGTTTTGAGTACATTTTTATGAAATTGCCAGCCCGCCTTGGATCAAATAGCAAAGAAAGGGAACAGGTGGACTGTTTTTCTGCAGAAGTTTGAGTAATTTATGCTGCAGTGCTTTGGCATGTGGCATATGGTTGTAGGTAACTACACATAAACAGAACATTTGAAGATCAAGGCATCTTCTAGAAAAATCTCAGAGTGCAGTGGCTGATGTGGTATGTTAATATTCATCCCTTCATAAAGAACATATGTAAAAGTAACCTGGGAGAAAATGTTTTATTAGGTCACATGAGATAAGTGGAAAAAACAGATGAGCTTCAGACCATGCCCAGTTACTTAGAAGGCTAACTTTGGGGGAAAAAAAACATCAAAAAGCAAAACAAACTAGAGAATTAAATGAGAGCTTCAATTTAATAGTCATGTTCTTTTCAAGTTAGTTAGACTCTCTCTCCAAGCATTCCTAACGTGTTCTGTAGGTCTTTTTCAGGTGAATTGTTCACATTTCATGGCAACATCACATTTTCAAGCTCTTAAATAATTAGTTTTTAATAACTTTTATTTCCATTTACTAGATTCAAGGCTTTGGAGAACCAATGTGAATGACCTAGATGGCTGTGTGTGGAGGCAGGCACCTTGGCTGATTCCTCTCTCTAGATCTTCCCTACTCAGGTAGGAATATGTCACCTATGCAATCATCAAAGATGGTTCTCATCTCTTCCAAGAAGAGCTGGAGCTGAGCAGAACAGTTGCATGGGCAGGCAAAGGGATTGTCTAGGCATAAAGTAGTCTGGCAAAAGGTGGAGTAGGAGAGCTAACCTCTGTGAGCTGGCACTGTCACAAATCACTGGTCTTTGCCTAGATACCTTTTTGATTTGGCTAAGCACAAAGCTGCATGGATGCTATGTTTGCTCTGAGGAAGGTAATGAGACAGACTAACAGGAGGAATTACTCCTTTTCAGCGGGAGAGTAGATTTTTGCTGGGTGATCATGGCATGAGGAACCCTACATAGGATGAATGTAAGGCAGGACTTAGTCTGTTCAGTTCTTATGTGCTTCTACTGAGACTGAAAAAAAATGCTAGAATCTTGTGTAATCTTGGTAGACACTTGTTTTATTTATTGACACTTAATACTTCTCCATTAACTAGATACATGCCAGCATGTCATTCACAGAAGCCCCCAAAACTTATCAGACAGGAGTTACTTTGTAAAAAATGTGTTTCCCCAAATAAACTAAGCCCAGAACAAATTCTGAACTTGCTTTTCCATATTCATCCACCATCTAAGTGGTTAGCAGGAAAGGATGATGTTTAAAGCATGTGAATATTATGCATGTTAGGTGTCACCAGCCTTTCCAATGGTTTAGTGGCAGATAAGCTCCCCACCCAAGGACAGCATAGGCAGTAATACTGGACCATGCTTTAGTTTCTGAGAATCTGTTATAAATTTTCTTCCCTGCCACTCTGACTACCTGACACAATATATCTGGGTTTTTTTGAAAAGCCATAGAAAACCCACAAAAGTCTTGTAAAAGTTCTGTGCAATTTGTCATTCATTTTTCTTGTGTCTCTCTTAAGACAGTGTGCAGATATTTTAAAATAAGATATGCATGCATCCACAATATCCAGGTGTCCCCAGAAACTGCAGGTACTTAACATCTAAAAATCTAGGCTAAAATTTCTGTATTTGCGATATTCAAAATTCTCTGTGAGTTTTTAACAAAACCAAATTGTGTTTTGCTGTCATCAGAACCCACAGTGATAAAGAGAGATCTGATAAAGCACAAGGAAGTTTTCTCTTTGTGTATAAATATTTATGTATGTAAATGGATGTACTGTTAATTATAACTGACAAGAGGAGATTGACACAAACTCAGATCCTTTGTCCCTGTGGAAAGATAGAACTTGCTCGTTGAAGTGCTGTGGCACATCTCATGGGCTGTGTACTGAATCATTGATTAAAAGCTGCAGCATCTGTATAACTAAAATGCCAGTGACTATTGAGAAAAGGAGGAAAGAATATGTGCTGAATAAGAACACAGGAAAATGATCTGGTTTCTATTTCATAAAGTGGTCAAGAGCTGAACTGCTTGTTTTTCTTTATGTTTCACTGAAGACTGGACCTAAAAGGAAAGTAATTTAAAGCTCTTTAAATTAGTGACTGGGCACATGAGACAACATTATTGATTAAATATGTCTGTGTTAAAGGCAGTAGCTGCCCTGCTGGAAATCTGCTGTGCAGAGAAAGCACCCACACGATGGAAGTGCTAAGCTCGGCAAGCAAATAACCACAGGTATGGCAAGGAAAATTTAATTCTGCAAACTGAAGAATTACTAGGTAAAAGAATCAAATGAATATTCAAGCAGAAGTTGATCACTGGAAAAACAATCAAGGTTATTTAGAATAAAATTTGCTTCTTTTCTCCTTCAGCTGAAAACTAAAAATAAGATAAAGAAATAGAGATTCCATTTTAATGCAAATTATCTTTGCCTTTGAAAAATGAAGGAAGAGGCATGTGTAATAATCTGACAACTTTTTCTGGTAGGTTTTTTTCAAGTTAAAAGAGAAGATGTAGTTTTCTGTAAAGGTTAGGTGGAGTCCCAAAACAGAAATGAAGTTCTTGCTGGAAACTCTTTAAAAGGTCAAGTCAGGCTTAGGAATATCACTGACCTTCTGATTTGTATGAGCATTATTGAAAAGTAACAGATCAAGTAAGTGCACATAAAAAACAGCCAGCAATCAGTATCTGAAAACAATTGCCTTATTTGTGTGAAAAGAGATAATAGTCATGCATGCAAACAATTTTAGCTGAATAATTGAAAGCCTTGTTTGAAATAATTATTTATGAACAGTGGTTCTGGACAAGAAGGTAAGGGATTGCAGTATGTTGTTTTATCCCTGAATACCTGAAACAGAGCAGGCTAGTGAAATGGACCTGACCACAGGACTGGCGGACTGGAAAGGATGAACTCTGTTGCTTCTACAGTACTCTGTTTGCTATCAAAATAACAAGAGATCAAGGAACCACTGTTTAGAAGATGGACAAGCATTTAGAAAAGAGAGGTCCCTGTCCAAAAGAGCTTGCAAAATTTTAAATAGAAAGAGACAAAGACTGGATATTTCAAAAAAGCTCTTACTATTCTTAGCTGTATGCCTAGAAAAACATATTAAGATTACTGAAGTCTGATACTCTTAAGTCTGGCTATACTGACAGAGGTGACCATAAGGTCAGGCTAAAAGTAAAACCTACTTACTGCCTACACTAGACACCTCTCAGCTTGGGTCCTGAAAGCATTGCTAGAGGCCAAAGCCTGATGAGGACCCTGGTTTCCAGTCCTGTCCATTCTGCAGCATGTGAAGAGCCCATCCAGATAACATAGAAAGCATGTCAAGAGCGGCACTCTGCTCACTATATCCACAGCTGGTAATTAGAGGAAAGTCTAAGAGCAGAGACAAGCATTATTCCTAGAAAGAAGGAAGGTTAAGAAACTTAGTGCAAATTGTTGTAGTACAGTCTATACAGTATGATTCAGAAGTGAATGACATCTCATGGGGCAGTATGAGAAAAACCTCGTACAGTGTATGCAGACTCTGAATCTGCATCTGTATTTGCAAAATATTTACATATACCTAACATTTTTAAATGAACATGAACCAATGGCTTTCTCTTCTGTTACTTTTGTTACTGTGCTTTTCGTCTGAGAGTAAGCTATTGTCTCTTCTGCCGGGCACATCAAGAGGAAAATTCCATTTCACTTCTGACTGCACTCTTTATTATTCTTATAATACTATCTGAAAGGAAAAGAAATGTTTAGATTCTGTGATCCCAAGTGAAATTTGCAGTGTCCTCAGAATCACATTTAGAATTACAATGTACATATTAGATTAAACATGACAGAGAACAAATAGGGGATCTGGCGATTTTGTGTCTGCTTGAACTTTAGGCACTGTAGTTGACTTAGCTTTGCTAACGCAATATATCAAGCTGGCAATATAATCACATTTCATGAATAGAAATTAATATATTTTCCTATACAGAGAAGGTCTTAATTCATATAACACTCCAAGTTCTGTTTGCCCCACAAACTGTCAAAGGACAGTAGTGCTGTCTGTGACAAATGAAGTGTTTTGGAAGCCTTTTCTGTGGGCAAAGGGAGAAGGACATGGATAACCCCAGTGCCACGTGCTCATCTTGCATGAGATTACTGAGGATGATTTATTATGAGTCATCCAACTGGTTCTAGACCTCATTTCACTCTGCCTTAAGCTACAAATCCTAGGTGACATAGGGACTCTAGGGATAAAAAGACATTTCATATTATTTGCACTGGCCTCTGTAAGATAACTGGAAGTGGCACAGTTTTTCAGGGATAGCACAAACCATGTGACAGGCTTAAAGTAAAATACAGATAGATATTGCTTAATAACTAAACAAACAAACAAACAAAGACATGAGAGATGTTGATAGCTGTATTAGGAAGAAGAAAGTACAAAATAGCTTTTAATCCCCAGCTTGAGTTCTCTCTCCAATGCAAGAAAACAGCAGCAAAAAAGAACGCTGCTAAGAGGCTAGGCTTCTCGGGATTTGTCTCGCACACAGGACAAGTAGTAGTGTTACAAAAACGTACATCTGTGTCATATGGCGCAAGTTACTGACTCCACTGGCTATTGTAAATATCAAGTACTATAACTGTAACTGTAAATAAGTACACTGTGGTGGAGATGAGTCTCTCAAATAGGATCTTGCATGTTATTTGCCAGTGCAGAAGAGTTCAATTTCCATAATTCAGTCCCTTTTCAACCTCTCTACTAATATGAAAATTGGTGGCCAGTACTAAATGTGTCAGTAATTTTGTACTGTAGGTACCTGTTTACAGAAGCTGGATTGTTCACTTCTGAATCAAAGACAATTATTTGCTAATAATAACTTCAACAATATGATCTCAGTTGGATTTGAAATTATCATCTAAAGTTGGAAAAAATTCCTAGCTCTGCATCAGTTCTCTAAACTTAATTTCTGTCCCTCCCAGCTGCCTTTTTTAGTTGATTTTTTGTTTGTTTGTTTTTTTTTTTCCGGGGGAAATACAGTGTGTTACAGTACAGCCTCTTGAGTCCTCATGACAGAGTACCTTTTCCTGCATTTTCAAGAAGAAAGAGGGAGGGCTGCTTTAAGGGGCTTATTAAACCTTTCACCTAAGCTGAATTTATGTTTGTATTAATTATACTAGATCCTTTACACCTTGACATTCCCCCGCCGCCCCCACACAAGTCTTGGTAACAAAAAAAAGTGGTGGGTAAGAAATACAATTCTGCAAGCATCTACTTCATGGTGGTATTTCATCCTTGAAACTTTTCTTTACTTGTAGTTTGCTCATCTAAAGGTAATGCTCAGATAATACTATTAAAAAACACAAATCCCGATAGAGAAGACCAATAAGCAAACTTAAAACATAGCTGCTAATGTTTATTTAAACTAGGAAGGTATGTATCTATTTAATTCAAAAGATACGTCAATTTATGATGCAAAGCTATCATTTATGAGTAAATGTATAAAGGTGTGTAGCTGAAGATGCAGAATACCCCTGCGTGACACTTTTGGAACATGGAAGAGAACTATTTCCTTTCAATACTTCGATTTACTTCTATAGCATGGCATCACATTTTGCTTGTGCATTCTTTGTGACCGTAACGTTAAGTCTGCTGTGTTTTGTTTTTTCCCCATTTTTGTCATTCCCTGATGAATGGCCGTGTGATTTGTGATGTTACAGTCGTCATTGTACACATTCACAGCCGCACATCCCTTTATTGATGTTGCTGATGTTGGCATTCCTGGAATAAGACTGCATCCTGCGGTGGGGTTTCTTTTTTTGTTTGTTTGGTTTTTTTGTTTTTTTTTACAGAGCTGGTTCAGAAGTCTTCTCTTTGAATCCCTGATTCAAGGAAATGTAGGAAAAAGATAGGACCAAAACTTATGCTACCGTGAAGATTATTCTGGATCTAAACTTGAGAAACTGTTTTGAAATGCACTGTTAAGCAGTGTGAGATCACTAAAATGGCGTAACTTTATTTTTACTTTTTTTCCCCTGGGGTAAATAAACCCTGGATTTTGGATTCCAAATGCTGTCAGTTTTGAGGTTTTTAAATTCATTCTTGATCAGAAGAGGATAAGACTTTCTGAAGTACAAGGTTTCAGAAAGAGTTCTGTGGTTTTTGTGTCCTACTTATTTTTTTCTATTAATCAAAAAACCCCACGTTTTTAGAAGCATTGTTCTCTGTTAAAGTCTACACAGTATGCCTGTTATTTTTACATTATTCTCATTTTTTTTCCCATTTTGAGTCCTTCTTTTCTACATTAACCTGAGGAAGAACAGTGAGAATAATGTTAAAATAAAACACAAAAAAAATAAATAAAACTGAGTCACAGAATTCCCAAATGATATTCTTCCTTAAGAAATGGTACTAGCGTTATCTTTTTCTCTACTTTGTTCTAGAGCATACCTTATAGACAGAGATGGCATAGAGAAATCTATGAGAAACCAGCCCAGATTGTGAGAATTCCTCAACTGTCCAATCTGAAAAAGAACAGGCACAACAGCATGAATTTAGCAGAAATGGTTGATATACTTGAGATAGTCCTGAAAACCGGAAAGATGTAAAGGTGTGATGAGGAGAAAAGTAGTACAGCAGACTTGATGAGAAAAGAATTAGCTTGTGTAATCCCTCCACATACAGTTACATTGCTGGTCTTCCTACATGCTTAGGTATCTGCTGCTTCCTCGCTCTACTACAATCCACTGCCTAGCGTAAAAAGAAATTTAAACAAAAAAAGATTTTTTTTTTAATTCTTAGGTATTTCATATCAGTATTTTGAATTCCTACAAATATCATTGGCTCTCTTCAAATGTCCAGCAGCCCCCAATATATTTTCCATACTTCTCTTCACATTTCTTTACGTGTATTAATTTCTCTCTTGGTTAACATTCTAATAGTATGAATGTCATTTCCAGTAACAACTTCTTTTTAAATATTGCATGTTTTTTGTACTCAAGCAGGCAATATCAAAGGAGAACTTTAAAGTCACTTTCTAAATCCTACATAAAAATGTAATCCTAGTTAATGCCATGGAAACAAAGCAACTTTGTCTTGCAGAAAACGTCCAAATTCTTTACTGGAAAATTCTCTTTTAAGTGGCTTTCCAGCTGTCTTTACCCAATATTGCACATTATTAAGATAGCACAAGCAGGAATATACACCAGTAAGTTTTAACCTCAGACTTTTATGTTTAACTGTTAAATGTGCTCACTTGAGGACAGTATCTGGGGTGCTGCTTGAGGCTTATTTCTGCCCCAGTTGCTTTCTTTATTAAATATAATTTATGTATTACTTAAGGCCATTATCTTCTGTCTGTACAGCCATAGAAACTTATTTAGAAAGTCTTATTCAATAGTAAGGCTTCATATTAGTTTGTCAAGTACACACTGCCCAGGACCAAGAAAAGGTCCTGCTCTGCCCTCTGTTCCTTCCTGTAGACTTTCGTCCTCTGCTTTGCACCAAAACTGGTTCTTGCACAGCCATGCAGACAGCCAGAGCACGGAGCAAGTCCTAACGAAAGTCAGCAAAAACACACCGACTTTTCCAGCTGCTCTTCTCCTTGAGCTGGCTGTGCCCGTGGCAGGGAGCAGAGCTCTGCTAACAAGGAGGAGATGGGAAGGGAACAAATGGTCTGGGCAGAGGGATGTCATTGCCCTTGGGCACCAGGGTGGCCTTACGCTGGCTCTGCAACTACGTCTCAAGGTAAGCAGGCAGCAAGCAGCAGGGAAACTGAGCAGAGAGCTGTCAAATCATCTGCAAAATAAAACCTTAGATTACAGTTCAGCAGAGCGCTGAGGTTACTCTCAGCGATGACAATACTTGCCTTTTATCCCAGACCTCAGACTCATGCACAGGCCAGAGCAGTGAGCTTTGTGTTTTGGAGGTAAATGGGCAGCAAAAAGTTAGTATCATGTGACAACACATAGACTCAAAGTTTTCTGAAACAAAACAGAAGTAAAATTCTCAAGCTAAAAAGTCAGGTATTGCTGCTGCAGCTCCAACATTTAGGTTTTACTGGGTTAGTGATTACGTGGTTCCAGGTACAAGGAAGTTGCCACATAAGCACTGACAAAGCACAGAGATCCCTGACACAGGAGAGAAGAAAAGCGCTATGCTGTAGTCATTTGTTCATGCTTTGTGACTGCTTTCTCACATTCCTTTTTATATTTTAAATCTTCATTTCCTCTCTTAGCATTATAGTCGTTAACCAGAAAAACACCTTTTATGAACATTTCTGATTTTTCTAAAGACGCTTTTCCCTTTCTTTCTTTTTTCCCTTGGCTGCCTATTGGCAGCTTTATTCCCTTTTGTTGGTGCAAAATTTATAGGGCCTTTCTTACTCCAGTAGTAGACCTGTTTATATTGGCTTACACCTTCTGAGTTTGCTGAAGGTCTAATAGCCCTAGAAAGCCCATGTGGCTCTAGTATTTTACTTTAGAAAAGTTCCCTCTTCATAAAACCAAATAGGTACTCTATGTTCAGAACTGTTTGCAAGGATGATGCAAGTGCACCTAGCACTTGACCTACTCCAACCCTCTACTGCAAACCCTTTCTTGCAACCTGTGCTTCTTTCTGCACACCTCTCGCAAGCTGTGACATCATTCTGTATTTTTTGCGTCCTTCCTGAAAATCTTTGGTGTGATGGATTCAGAAGTTACTAATGCATACTTCACCCTTGAAAGAGTTCTTTAGGTATGGGGATTTTAGAGCTAATCTGCTATTTGTATTTTTGCTGTTGAAGCCTGGATTTGCTTCCAGGCTTTTGCTACCTTCTTTTCTTGTTGGCTTTCTGTACTCCTATCAGCCTTGTTTCTTCCTATGTCAAGTCAGTTGATAGCAAAAGCTTTTTCTTTTCTTTCTAGTCCTTGGCCTCATGTTCCTATGCATGCTACCTGTCTGCTTCTATTACACAGCTGTCTTTTAGCGCTTAGGCTCTTCTACTGTCTTGAATCTGTAGCTATTTCATGACCTGTATTCCACTGCAACTTGAATCATCATCTTAGGTGGTTGTGCCATGGGGCTTTAACCATTGAATCTAGTCATAGTCTTGTATGTAGTCTTTTTAAAACAAAATCAGTGAGAGGGCATGCACACAGGGTAATGTCCCTTATTTTTCTGTTGACTTTGAAGCTTCCATTTGCAATCTACTTAATCACTCTTTTCTTGTATATAGCAGTCTGCAGAAGCTTATACACTGGGTGTAGCCAAAAGGATTCAAATCTTATGGCTCTTAGGAAGTTGTATTAAAATGAAGTTGCATTAAAATGTTATTATGGAAATTCAGAAATAATTTCCTAGTCTAAAATACAGGGCAAAACTATTTCAAGCTTCTCAAATTCTAAATCACAAAAAAAAATTGTTCATTACCATGAAAAAAATCTTCTGGTATTTATAGATCCAGCTGTGAAATGTATGTGTGAGTGTTACTTACTAAATTTCCTAATAAATTTAGATGTTAAGCACTAATTTACATTTGTGGCTAAAGATGATAAAAAGTGATGAGGTCTTAAAAATCTTAAGATGAGGGTAACTGATAAACTTGACCTGTGGAAACCAAATTCAACACTGCATTTGACAGCAAATTTGGGTTACAATACATAACAGGTATAAAGGAGATGCTGCTTAAATTAACAAGTAAAGCTCTATTTCATCTTGAATAATGGGAGATATTGCAACTTAAGATTAGATATTATCAGAATCTGGAATATGACCAGAGTAACTATTATACAATAAATAAGGATAGAAGAAACAGAAGCATTGGCAAGCAAGTAGGAAGAGATCAGAACTATAGTAAGAGAAAGGCAGCAGCTGAGAACTGAAGCAATGCAGCAGGAACAAGGAAGCGCACCAGGCAGGGCAGCTGCGAGGAGCTTCAGGACCCTGCGACTGGAGGAGTGGAGGCGACTTCAAGTTTATTGTAAGATGCATTAACAGAAAGTGCAGTACCATAATGCGCAGAAGGGAGAAAGAATGGATGCTGCAGGTTACATTCCAGCTTTCAGATTTAAGGTTTTTAAACCATCCTTTGTGACCCAAAAGGTGGCAATCTCATTCGCAAAATTGCTAAACTGGTTTTGCTCCGATTGTCTAGTAGGACCAACGGGATACAGAATCTTGCAAAATCTGACGTTTTTTTAGCTCTGCCTCAAAACGGAAATAGAAATCCTAACTTTAGCTTTGGCTGTCCAGATTTGGAAAGTTTGGCCTAAGGCCTCAGGTAGCACCTATATGACGTGCTCAGAACTAAAATAGCTGTCAGTGAGAACGCTTAAAATATTTCCTGTAGGTATAATACCTGGTGTACATATATTTTAGTATCTGCCAACTATAAAATTATCCATATATTTTAAAAACAAAGTAGCCCACTAAGTTTAACCTATTTTTAAAAGTAAAGCATTGGAAAGCTATTTTGACAGATGTGATACTGTGATGTAATAAGATGTAGGCTCCTCTTTGACTTCATTCCAAAAGATAACATATGGAAGAGATTTTTTTCATTGTTGTTTTTATCCAAAACATGCCATTTTTATCACAAAGCTGAAATGCGTTTTTTCCTAAGGAATACACAAATCTCAGCTGATCAGCAGCACTCCAGTCAAAAGCGTTCCAGAGACAGTAACCACTAATAAAATTACTTTGCAGCATCTGAGGGTGTCATATACGTGTGAATATAAGGTAAACTAAGTATTCTTGGAAAATTTATCACTCTACTTTTTGGGAAGAATGTATTTATAAAATATAAAATATAATGTTATGTCATATTATTATATAATGCAATATGACAGTATAATGAAACAGGAGTCAAAGAGTCTGTTTAAACTCATCAGTTTTGCTCCACATTTTATTTTATATGCTGAATATTATAATTATCAAATAAGTCACTTTACTAAACCAGAAAGTAATCTGTAGTTTGAGTAGGCGTGAAGTCTGTACCTGGCTCTGTTGCTACCCGTTTCTTTTAGCCAACAACCAGACTTCACACAGTGAAGAGCCTTGGCTCAGCTGTTTTGCGAGGATATCTATTTTAATTGCAGTAACAGCGTTCAAATGCTTTTCAAAACACAAGGAAACATCTGCTTCCTCATGGAATATGCAGCTCTTCTCTCCCTAGGATAGGATTTAAGACACTGCTGTTCCCAGAGGATATTAATGATAACTGTATAAAATGAGATAGGCTTATATTCTGTAATGATTTTTAGATCACCTAATGTTTCAGTTTAAATCAATTACACAAGTGAGGTTCTGATGCTTAATCCTATGACACTTTCTGCAAGAATCTGACTGTTAATCAGACTGACCAGACTACCAATCACAAAATAAGAGATTGGTTTGGTTTTTACATATAATTCATTCAAAACATTCTTTTCCTCTGCTCACAAAATTCTTATGTAAGTTCACAAATAAATTTGGAAAAGTTTTCAAAGTATGAATATCTTGTGAACAGTTTGTTATGAATATTATTAAAACTTTTACATTAATTCAGTGTTGTTTATTCATTTGAGTGATACTATTTCTGTACCCTGAGTGACTTTTGCAGCTTATGAACAGATTTTTGCATTTAAAAATATTATGTGTGAATAATCAAGTTCAAACATATATTTGGAGACTATTTAAGCTTTTACTTCAAAAACAATCAAGATTTACTTTCATTTCCAAAAATGAGCTCAAGTGAGTATCAGTGTTTTTTTTTTTTTTTGTATTCTTCAATCAGCTAAAGTAATCAAGTTCTTCTGACCTCGAGTCTCCTTGCAATTTCAGTTCAATACAGCCTTTTTCACTTCATTTTTTTCCAGACTGTTGTGTGAAGTTCCTATGGGCTGTGAAATAGCTGTTACAATTTGCTCCAGAGATGGCTTAATTTGGAACCTTTGATGAAATATGCATGTGAAAAATCTTGCTCTTGAGCATTGTAATTACAGAATACAACTAACTATTATTAAACCTAAAAATATACTGCTTATTTAGACATTTACTTACTTATATGGTTAAGTAGCTTTATTTTTCAAATCTGTAGATTATCATCTGGTTCTTTTAAAGTCAGTGAGAGAGACATACTTAACACTTACTAAAAGAAATAGGGCCTCAAATTGCTATATTTATACATTCATGTGCGATAATGTTGGCTGTAGCACATCTGTGCCAGTGCTCTTGGCTATTTGTAAACACCACATTTCTTTCATTACAAGGTGCTATGAGGGTAATAAAGTTGTTTATAAAGCGCTTTGCGATGATCAAGGGAAAGATAGGAGTGCAAAGTAGTTCAACGCAGCTTCTTTAAATATTGATCACGGGCAGAGGCTGTGTCATCTATAATAATAATTTTTCTTAGTCAATGTTTTTAACAAACTTGAATTGAATGTCTGAAAGCAGGTTTGTTCCTAGGGGGTTTAGATGGGAAATGCAGGATGGGTGGTACTCTGATATCAAGGAAGGTTTTCCACTTGAATACATGGTGGAAAAATGAACTCTGCAGCGATGAACCACCCTGCTTCCCCAGTGGCTGAATTGCTTATTGCTGGCCAGCGTTGCTAATTTAATCTGTCCCTGTGCTATTGAGAAACCCATCTCCCAGAGTGGGAATCAGAAGTTAGCAACATCTTGGAGTTCTTCTCCTGTTGATGAAAGGACCAACAGGGAAGGCAGAGGAAGGAACTCAAGTTCAAAAGGGAGGGAGCAGTATTTTAAGAAGGGAAAGAATGGGGTGTTTGCATTTTAGGTGGAAGTTTTCTGTGAAAGCCTAACTGGGAGGAAGATGTGAGGTCTAAAGCATTCAGGAAAGATGAGCATCCAGGAATTAATGATTTTTTTTCCCTGTATAATGTAATCTGGAGTTAATGATTACTTCACATCAGAAATTTTGTCAGCAAATGCATCAGAGAATAAACATTACCAGTACTGTTGGTAGAGTTGCTAAATATTGTGCATCCCTGAGCAGATTTCTTCTTCTGGTATTCGCAGCTCACATATTCACTGCCTTTTCTTGTCACCTAGGAGAATTGTCATTTTGATGAAAAATCCATTTATGAATCAATCTGCATATCATACATCCACAGGAGAGCAGCGCATCTTACCAAACTTTTCTTTTTGCCCATAAAGATGCATGATTTCAGTCTTTCTAGTTGGCTTACTATTTATTTCACAACTGCAGCAGCAACATCTCTCTATAACATACTTTTCCTCTATAGTAGTTGTGTATTCTCCCTCTGGACAAAACTACCTCTGCCAGCTCTTTGCTGATGACATCCTCCTGAACTCTTTCCAGGGGCAGAACCAACCTAACTGCAAGGACAACAGTGTCTGAAAAGGATCAGTCCTGGGGAAAAAAGACTGGCTTGGGCAAAGCAGATTCAGCTTGGGCAAAACTGAAGCGATACTACCCACTATGTGTGGGTGTTTTGGTTTCCCCCCTGCCACAGAAAATGTTTTTCTTTCCTCTTAGCCAAGGACCCAAGTCTGGTAATCCACACACCGATCATCTTCCAGCTGTGTTAGAAAGACCTACCGTCAGAAGAGGTTTTCACAGCACAGACAACTTTGAAGGGCAGCAAGAAGCTTGGGGGAACAGTGGGGCGCACAAAGAAACACATCCATCGTCCATACGGCTACCTCAGATATCACCTCCTCCGCCAGGACATTCACATGGAACGAATCCCGGAGTTCACCAGGAATCTACCATATGCACCCAGGTTACGAAGTGTCCAGAAGAAGGACTACAGAAGACACCAGTAATGTCTGGCATCTTCCTACAAGACATAATGTTCTTGCAGACAGGATCTTTCTATGTGAGGACACCTGTGACCCTTTTAAGCTATTCTAGTGGTTAGTTTTGTTTGGTAGATACAGAAAAATACAGCAGAGATTTTTATTTATTTATTTTTTTAAGTCAATTTCTCCTCTGATATTTCTCCATATCCTTGAGTCTGAGCCTCAGTACTTTTTGGAAAAGTGTTATAGAGAAGTTCATAAAAGAGTCCGTGAAGAACCAATACCAACTTTGGATAAAAGCCAATTCTCCTGATAATTAATATTAATCCCTAGTGTTCCATGTACACAACTCATTTGTGCAGCAATAGGTACCTCTTTATAGGTACTTTAGGCAATATCAATCCCAGTTCAGTATTCTCCAGTGCTGGCTCAAATCCGTCTTTGAAGGCCATAGTTCTAGCCAAGACACTGCTTTTCAGGACTAATTCAAAAACGCAGCAGTTCTCAGAGTTTGCAGGCTTTTGTTTTATACACACCCCTATGTTTTCCTTTTTGTGATTTAATTGTATTGTTATGAATTTCATTCCCCCCCCCCTTTCTGTTTTTCCATAAACAAACTCAGACTGGGAGAACTCCAGCATTCTCCTAACTCATTTTGTCCTGATGCAACCCCATCCAAATGCTTCAGCTTGCTCAGCAGTTTGGTTGATTGCAGTTAGGTTTGGGTTTGTAATTTGAGACAATCCTCACGTTTCTCAAGCAGATGAGAAGGTATTCCAGACAACCCCATCAGCCTCAATGAGGGACAAACTGAGGTCAGAAGGAAAAAAACTGGCAGCTGAATTAGCATGCACCTTGCTAACAGCTACACATTGGCACCAATGACACAGTGTCCAGACACAGCAGCCACTCAGCAAATTAAATTTGCAAGAGGAAACAAGTAAAAAGGGAGGCATAGTTAACCTCCTAACCCTACTGTTCCTTTATTTTAGTACAATTTTTTCCTAGACCAAGCTCTGCATTTTTTTTAAATGATGTTTCTCTTGACTATACAAATGCACAGTTTATTAAGAAATAATTGAAATGAAGATTAAAAGAAACACTATAAGAGTTACAAGTAGCCAAAATATTACAGTGAAAAGTAGAAGAGCAAAACTAAAAGATAAATGTGCAACTCTTTCCTTTTCTGTACTGCAGGACTTTCCTAGCTTTACTTTTGCTCATAGAATATCAGAATGACAGAGAGAAACGTACCTTCTTTTTGCAACTGATGTAACATGAAAAAAATATCCCAAACCAACTCAATGCTTTTAAAAAAGTTTAGTTAAGTCAGCACTTGCCCATTAAGCTTACAGCTTAAACTCTTCGCTTCTTTAACCAAACTGCATATTTTACAATGCTTTACTGCCAGTTATTCTTGTTAAATAAGAGCGTGCACAGTTATTGGTGCTTGGTGTGATCCGGACAGGATTCATGGTCACAGGGAAGAACAGACCAGCAGCTATTGGCAGTGAAACAGAAACGAAGCTCTCTTCAGGTTAACTTCGCAGATGGCAGCTACTCATTTGCTGCATCTTAATTATTGCCTCTGGACCCGTTGGCAGCACATGTGCAGCAAAGGGCAGAAGAGACCCTCGTTTCACCCTCTGGAGGCTGTGCGCATTGCACAGCTCACTGCTCCGCGGATGGAGACGGAGCGGCTATATATAGGGGTGGCCTAGGGCACGCGTGGAGGCTGCACGCAAGCGCCCTGATGCCAAATAAAGCTGCTGCCTGGTGAGTCAGCTGGTGAGTCAGCAAAGCCCTTGCAGAGAGCTGCAGGCACAGCTGTTGCTGGGATACCATGCCTACAGGACAGAAAAGGAACACAAATTGGGTTTCCAAAAAAAAACCAAACAACAACAACAACAAAAAAACTTCTCATTGAGTCTTCTGGGTCTCAGAAGTGAAGAAGTGTCTATATTTTGAGTGATTTGGCAAGTTTTCAGAAGACTGAGGAACAAAAGTTTAAGGAGTTCCAGCCCTATGAAAACTGCCTAAAGGGCTATTTCCATGTTCTCTCAGCAGGGAAGACGCAGGATAGTGTAAGGCATTGGAAGGAGCTGAAGCTTGCAAGGTTAGAGTTTTGAAACTGGAAACTGCTGGCAAAGCGATGGGGGAGAACCAGCTGCAATGGTCTGGGAGGGCAAAGATAGACAGCTAAGAGCAGATTTAGCTAAAAGAAAATCATCTTTGGGAAAGTAATATACTTCCATTAGACAGCTGGTCATGTTGGTGATCTTTGTATATGGACAGCTAACCATAGCACTGGGCTAGTAATGCTGCCAATTAGGGTTATACCTAGGTTTGATAAATGAAGGCAAAACAGAGAAGCTTACACGGGACTGTGTGAGGTAAGGAAAGGAGCACAGGAGGCAGGAGCTGTGGCGTACAACAACTCCTACAACCCCTGCGTGGACCTAGAGGTGCACTGCTCACTGAGGAGCACGGCCTGTTGGAGCCCAGTGAAGAGAAGAGGAAGTCAAGGGGTATGAAGCAGGATAAATACAATTACTGAGGAAAACACACTGATCTGAATGAGCAGATTCCTGAACGCATCTGTGAGCAAGGGAAATGCTAATTCATTATTTATCATGCACATATCTCCACAAAGCATCCCACACACCTCTGTGCAGAGTAACATCATATCAAAATACAAACCAGTAAAGCACTGTGCATCTCCTTAACTCTGCCGACCTGGCCTTCTGACCTGGACATACATATTTGATTTCTTTGCAATATGACTACGGAATTTCATTTAAGTCTGGAAATACTGGAATTATTTCCTAACTCTACCCTCCCGTCATCTTCTTGTTGGAGGCTTGCTCTGTCACTGAGATGGAACTGATAGCAATACCCAATATTCACCTCATGCAGGAAAAGCAATAAAGAAAGTAGAGACTTCTCTTTGCAAAGATCTGCTGTCCAAGGATAGGTCTCATATTTTGTCCTTGCAGCTTTAATTCCTAACTAGGAAATAATTCCACTGTGCCTCTCACAGATAAGCAGCAAAGTAGAAGTTTTTTGTACTTAGATGTTTGACTGCAAGATCTGTTCTGCCCAGCTGAGAGCCCATGACCACACACAGTCACCAGAACTTATCTGGCCCTTGGTTCCATTTTTTCTTTGCCATTACCAGTGAAGTGTCTAGGGAGCACATGCTTTTCTGGTGCTGGAAGCCTGTTCCTGGCTACTATTTTGGCAGGACACCTGGGTTCTTTCCCCACCACATTGGGGTCACTGTTTGTAACCCATATATACATGTGTAGGTCCCTGCATGCACCCCACAGAGTGGCTGATAACTGGCTACAAATGACAAAAATTCATGAAACCTGCTCTTTCTGGACTGGGCAGAGATTTGTGTTGAGTGCTGGCAGTAATATGTACAAAAAGCATTGGATGTAGTAAACATACTTCAAGTTCAGTCACCTGGCAGTAAGCATGAGGTTCAAGGCCCATCCTGCCAGAGAAGCTAAGGTGGTACAGGCTAACAAAGTTGTTCATTTTGCCTTCCCTGTGGACATGACTGCACAAAGATGGAGTTGGCTTGACATTTGCCGAAAATTGAGCTGTATCATCGTTAACAAGTATGAGTGTTCATATCCATGTACTGGGAACCTTCCCAAGCTCATTAAATCAGGCCTAGGACTTGCAAAAACATTTGGATTTACTAAAAAGTGTGTGTTGTAGTTGATGGGAAAGCAGTAAGTGATTTCAGAATTGGAGTCGCTTTCCAGCTGCAGAAATTGTCATTTGCATTTGAAAATAATGTTGTAAATAGCACTATGCTACTGTTTATGAGCAAGTCTGATATTATTTCACCTACTGAAAAGTTGGGAAATCTGCCCAGCATGAAGAAAAAACTATTTCTCCCTGAAATAGATCATTCTTTGTAGCTTTGAAGACTGAAGAGAGATTTGTTTTCCTTGGACAGCTGGTACCAACTACATGGATGGTAAAAATACAGCTTCTGCATCTTTAGAAGGAAACAGTTACTAGTCTGAAAGCTTGAAAAAACAGAACCAAGGTCCCCAAATGTTTGGGTTCTGACCTCAGTTGTAATGCACTTACTGTTAATTCTGCTACAAAGCTTTAATAACAACTTATTTAAATGAAACTCAATATTGAGGTTCTCCTGCCTGCTGATTTGTAAGAACAACATTTTAATGGAATTAAAGAATAAAGCCTTAAGGAAATTCTGCAGAGCAAGAGGGAACCTAACCTGCCTAACCCTGAACTTCAGAAGTGTTAAATTTGTCTGAAAAAAGGTGTGAAAATTGGACAACAGTTCAACAAGCAGCTCTTGATTGTTAGTTTATATAAGGAAGTAGAAAATAACAGTCAAAACAGTGTGAGAGCAAGAGGAGCGAGGGGTCTAGGAAAATGGACGTGAGTATAGGAGTACCACAGCAGATATTCAAGCTGTTTGGCATGGACTAAAAATAGTTGCCTGTTACCTATCGACTGTTTATCTGGGTTGCAAACTAGCTGTGCTGTGGCTGCAGAGGCTCCACAGCTGACTCCACGCAGAGGCAGCTTGGGACCACGGAGCACATGAGTTCAGATAGACTGCCATGCAAACGCAGCAGTGCTGTAGCCACCGCCTGCTCATCAGTGCGGGCACCTTTGGGTTGCACCAGAGAGCTGGCAAGACCAGACAGACTTCAGCTAGCAAGAGGTGGGAACCCTATGTGTAAATCCACTCAGGTAGCTTTACACCACACTCGTTATCATATCCTAGAGTACTTAGAATACCCTAGTGTGTGGCAGGCATCTAGTGGTGTGGGTAATGAGGAGCTGCTTGGGTATTTGATTCAATTAAATTTCTGGCCATGAGTAGACGGCTGGGAGAAAAAATGTCTCCCAAGCATAAGGAGTTGGTCATTTGTCCTGAGCAACTGATAAGTGCTTCTAATAAGTTCATGGCAGAGATGGAGCTAAATCCTTTTCTCCGGAGTGGCATAACTGCCTGAACTATGGGACTCTCTTTTTCTTCTTTCCATTTTCTCTAATATAGAAGGCACTGTCCCACAGACAGCGCACCCTCAGCTATACAACTGCAGCATCTCTAGAGCTGAAGATCTTGGAGAAAAAAAGTGAGCATAAATTAACTTCATATATCATTTATGTTGAAGATACGTTTGTATGATTTATATAAAGCTAAATTGAAATTTAACATTAATTTAGTTTCTATAGGCTAGTGCTTGGAAAAAAAAAGGTGTACCCAGTGGGCTGAAATTTGGAGTCAGGATCCATTTAGTGTTTGCATTTTCAGACTGGCCCAAATAGCATCTGAAGAGCAGCATGTATTTTAGACATTGTCAAGGGTGGTAAAATGATGGAAAATTTCTGCCAAACTAACAGCTGAAGCAATGAGAGCTTTCAGTTCCTTACAACTCTATTTAACCGTATGCTTAGGAGCAACTCATTAAGCAGCAAGCAACCATGTGAGGGAATGCCAAGGATTAAAGGAATCCTGTTGTGAGATAGTGGTGGCTTTTGCCTGCTGCCTTCCAACTGACAGCGCTTTCCAAGCTTGGGGGAAGTCAGTGACAACTCAGCAGTAGCAGCAGCAATTTAACCAGCAGATTGGCAGAAGTAAGGCCTGACTTGAATACAGGACTGCTCTCGCAATGCTAATGGTAAGTCTAATTTGTGAACCTTATCAGGAGAATAAGTCATAAGTCAAAATTGATAGTGGTGCTCCTGGACATCACCCTTCCAGCTGGCTTCCCCAGGATTTTCAGATGTTGTCTCATCCCCACATGACTGCATTGGAGCACACAGGCATCTGGAGCATCTGTTAGCTGTTACAGATAATCCAGAGTGTATGTTAGTCACCTATTTCCCAGACTGAATGAGAGCAGTGAAATGGCTTCACTTAAGTTAAACTCTTGCAAAGAGTTTATTTTCTTGTTTTTTTCTCCCTTCCAAATACCACAGAAAAGTTTGGGTTTATGAAAATGTCCTTTGCTTTTCTGAGCCTAACTACAAGGAACAGCAGTAGCTTTTTGCATGTTCTTACTAAGACACCGTACTACTCCAAAAAAACAACCCATGAAGGCCCCCAATTACTGGCTAACTGCTCATATCAAGAGGTACAGGTACATAAATATTTTATTGAATGATTTTGTTACTGATGCTGAACTAGTACTGAATTTGTATAGTTACCCTATATGAAATGACAGCTGTGCTTCACCTGTATTTCAGCAGTGGTTTTTATTCTCATTTGGGAATTAACTCCAGATGTCTTCATGCAGCACTTCAGTAGAGGCCAAGTGCATAAGCTGACTGCAGGATCAAGACAAACTCTATACCTACAGTCTCTTGAGATTTATGGCGTTGAGTGCAACTGAAATATATTAATCTTTGCAAGCAAATTTACAAGGCAAATACATAAAATAACTGTAAGCACATACACCTCCACCAATGCTCTGTTCCCCTGTAACTTTTGGAGGAAAGCCAGTCCAGCCTTGCTTTGGATCTGCATAATGGTTTATGTCACCTTTGGGATGAAGGCATGATGCTGTTGGGCTTATTTCAATCACTTCAGAACTCCACTGCCCATATTCCTAGTAAGTTGGGAAGGACTCTAGGGTTTACTTGTTCAGCAGGTTCAAGATTGCAAAGTAATGATATCACCAAAATATAAAGCTGAGATCATGTTTCAGCACTAGTTTTCAAAGCTTTTTATCTTCAAATATTCTCATAGCTGAAGTTTGTCACAGTCACAAGCCACTGTTTATAAAGTCAGAGTGTTCTGAGAAGCAAAAACAGTTACAAAGTAAATTTGGAGGTGACAATTGCTTTCTAATCCTGTCTTCAGTTCATGCCGAGAAATAACTTTTGCTGCCTAGTCTAAACACTTAATTATCTGATGTGAAAGAGAACTTGTACTGAATGTACAGCAGACAGAACCCTGTCAAAAATATCAAGAGGAGACAGAAAGTGACCTGAAACTGAACTCTTCAAGTGAGAAACAAAACAATCTGTTAGGTGACGAGTATAAGTCTAGATGGAGTCAGTAATTCATTTGGCTTCAGTGCTGCTGTTCAGCATAGGGAAAAAATGGGACCTCAGCAACCTCTTCACAACCTCTTCTACAGCAAAAGATACAAAGCTCAAAGTGTTCTTAATTGCCACAAAAGCAGAAGATCTCTTCATCTCACTTCAGCCTTAGACCTCAGGCATAGCAGGATCATATCTGAAATGCATTCATCCTCATATTGGACCTCAGTTTTCTTTTCAGTTATAAATCCCTAGAAAAACTGACAAGCAACTTTTGCTGACCTCTGTAATCCCAGGGTCTGGAGGAATTCATGACTCCAACTCAGTCTAACTCACAGTGCTGCATCTTATGTTCCTGAGTTACACTACTGAGTCTGTATTAGGTACAGTGGCTTCTGTGTCCAGTATGCACAGCTCTTCACCTCATTCCAGTATCCTACGGGTCTACACCTAACTACATACTGATTTACATAAAAGTCTACCACCCTCTCCATGTCCTCTCTGCATCCTCTTCTGCCTCCCTCTATTTGTTTCTGTCCAGGCCCACATCTCTCCCTCTAAGTCACAGTCCTGCCAGTATTTCTCTGCTTTTGGTGCAGACAATATAGATTGCATCTAGCTCTGTACACCAGAAATATCATTCCTTCTGTCTAGAAGAAACCAGAACAGCTTTTCCAGACAACCAGCTACTGTATTGTTGTCTCTTCCAGTCAGCTTCTCCATCCCTTAACCTGGATTCTTCTTTATTAGCTAATCTTCTCTTCTAAACTATACATATGGGTACAAGTTCCTGAACACGTACTAGCATCAAGCTGGGAAGCAGCATGGTTCTGCATTAACAGGCAATCACAGGTTTTGTTACAGAGCAGAAGTTAGGATTCCCCTCAGCCTCAAGGTTTGTAAAGCCTTTACTTCAGGCTAGTAGCAGTCTACTCTGTAGTATCAGAAATAAACTTACAGGTAGGGCATAGACCAAAAGGGGACAGATGTAATGAAACCATCACATATTATGCCAAGTATAGACCCAAAGTTGTCCAACTTCTTCAAAGTTTCAGTTTGGAGATGTGGGGGCCTTCTGGGCCTGAGCAAGAGCAGCACAGACCAGAAGGCAATCATTGCAGAACCCAAGGAGTCAGCCACAGTGAGACCCGATCAGCAAGTTCCCAGGAGGTATTTCATTTCTGGCAAGCTCAACAACAAAGCATGAAAACAACTTCAAGATGAGCCCCTGCAGATGGCAGCAGTACTTTAAATTTCAGTGCCACAGCAAGAGACTTGGTATAAGCTGTGCCAGAATGCCTTAGTGAAGATACTAGTGATTGCCAGAGATCTCTGAAGTGGGATGCTTTGCTAGCAGTAAGCGGGCTACTGACACATCTTTCAGTTTAAAGAAAATTAGTATCTACCAAGCAGCAGAAAGGCACTTGAGCCTTGCGGAATCCCTCCTGCTTCCCACCTACTTTACCTCCAGATAACACTGCAGGTGTTATTTCTCTCAAAATATTTTACATCCTTCACACTTGCAGCAGGGATTTGACTTTAGTCAGCTTGGAGGAGCCCAGCAGAGTAATACTTAACAGCCAGTTCAGTTGGCAAAGTCTTAATGATTGCTTAAGAAAAAAAATCCTCCTGGTGGTAAATAACTAGTCCTAAAGACAGCACAGAGGCAGATAACTAAACAAGACCAACTATTAAATTTTATTCTTTGCACACAGAAAATGTTTGAATTGTTATAATTCAGCCATCTTGATTTTGTGCTAAAGCTCTGAATTTAAGTATAAAACCAAAAGCAATATTACACTAGCAGTGACAGCTTTCAGCCTAGGACAGATTAGGACTTCATTATGCCTACTTTGTACTTCAAGATTTTTAGCTGTAAGATCTGTTATTTCTTTCCTTACTCTCTACTACCCGTTGTAACAAGCTACTGTTTTCACTTACTATATGTATCTACTCATATTGTAGTGCATTTAGGGTAAGAATAGTGCCACGTTTCAGGCATAAAGCCTTTACGCAGCAAGCCTGATGGCATGACTGATCACTACTGAATTTAGCTGAACTCAGTTGCCAGGGTTCAGGGTGCATTCCCACTTTTCCTGTTCTTCAACTATGTAAACTACAGAAGAGAAGAGAAGCAGCAGAGGAGCTGTCCAAAGCAGTTTTCCAGTCTATTATTGAACTACTGAGTAAAGGGGATATTCATTAAAAATCTGAAGTTTGGATGCCTAGATGTTTGCGGAATCTGACTCAATTGTTTCTGCTTTGTCTCCATTCTGAAAGTCAGTGGGAGAATTGCACTATAACCAGCTATTTTGATGGAAAGAGTCAGAACAGGCAGCATAAAAAGGAACAAAGTCAAGAACAGATATGCTTAGAAACCTCCATGGGACTAGCAGTACAAGATATTAATATCTATGTGCAACAACTAATTCAGGCAAACCTGAGTACTCTCCTGTTAGTTGGTCCACTAGTACAGAACTAGATGAACCATAAAATCCAAGACCCACTGAAAAGTAAACCTGTGCTGTAATCCAGAAAACAGACAGCTGCCAGAGCTGAAAACTGATCAGTGTTAAGCCCTTTTCAACCAGCAAGGATAAAAAGTACAGCCAGGGAGTCTACTTAGATCAGGTGGCTCTGCATTGGTTATTATATTGTGAAGGTCAGTTGACTTGGGTAGGAAGAGCAATAAAAAATTTCTCAAGCATCAAAACAAGTCATTCAAGAGGAAACAAAGAGCTTCCACTGTCCCTGAACAGACAGCTTTTTTATTCCAAGAGAAGAAAAAAATTGGCAAGTGTGCTGAGTAGCAAGGCAAGATCTGAAGGTATTCTTGTGAAATCAGCTGTCAGTATGGGCAAAAGTGATTAAACACAGCAAGATCCGAGACTTTTCAAAAATCTTAGCAGTCCAATTTTGCAGACTGGCATGTGCATGGATGTGGTTATTTGTGAATAAATATGTATATATGTATTATCCTGATTAGGATTCACAGCAGGATAGCTGGGAACAGCCGCTCAAAAGGCACTGCACTCAGATGAGGTGAAGAAAAAAGCAGAAAAGGAATACACTTCAGGGCATAACTTTTTACCTGTCATTTTCAAAACTCTTTAAAGGGCCTCCCTATGCTTAAATCGCAATTGCTTCTCCAGCTGACTAGCTCAGGCAGGCACAAATTAATGCATTTTGCCACAGATGCCTTCAAAGCTATTTGTGGGAAGGAAACAGCAAGGCAGGTAGGTTGGTTGTTTTGGGTTTCCTTTTAAATGACTAAGAATTTGTTTTGCTTGGTGTGGATATTATATACAGAATTAGTTTGAGTTAATCCAAGAGCTGAACTCTCAGCCAAAGGATAACCTGTCTCAGAAATAAGAAAATCCCCCAAGTTGTTTACAGTGTAAATTTCCAAGCGAAGAAACACACATGAGCTTGATACAGGCCATCTGGAACGGTACAAGAACTGCAAATATTGCTAAAGGGAACAGTGGCTGGTGGACAGTTAGACTTCCTGAAATGGCACATGACTTCTCACCAAGTAGAGTTACAGATCCCACTGCTGGACTGTTGGCCAGATCTCCACATGACTTTCCTCAAGGTTTGTAATTATGGAAACCAGTTTTGATGGCTCTAAGAAACAGAAGCAGGTTAAAAATCCAATTTGAATCCAGATTCTCTCCAAGTGTGATAACATCTAAACCTGAAGATTAGATGGAGATTCAACTTGTTTTGAAAGCAGTTATCTTTCAAGTCTGAGGAAGCAAGGTTTGTCTGAACCACATAGTCAAGCTGCTACTCTTGTCCAGTATTAAGCACTATTTTCTACGTATTTCTTGACCTGCACCAGCTCTACTAGGCTACATAATATGTAAGACTAAAAGCAATAATATACATGTACCACCTTCTCTGGAGAAGAAAATGAGGGCACATAGAAAAAAAATGGACAGGTTAGGAAGTGATTTGAGCAAGTGGCTGAGCAAGAGTTCTGAAACATACCATGTGCCACAGTGACAGCTAATACCAGGTTAGCCTGAAAGTCACTTAAGAAAATGCTGGGGCAGGAGGGAAGACGCTGCAGCCCTTGGCGTTCCAAATGCGACACTAATAAGCTGTTACTGCACAACTAGGGGCAGGGAGGTTGATTCACTTCCATCTTGCACCAAGCATAATCTGTTAGAATAACGCAGGCTCATACAAAGGGCTTCCTAATGTTAAAGTCTTGTATCAGCACTTCCCAAAGCGAGGGAGATGGAGAACATGGCCTGATACAGGAAGCGCCCAAGTGTGTTGTTGAAGGGCCACCATGACTGGTGCAGGGGACTATCAGGAAAGCTGGCTTGAAGACCAGGAGGGAAACTGGTGCGAGAAAGCTCTGCCCAGACAGCACAGGAGGCAGGAGCCACAGGAACCCAAGGCTCTGGGAGCCCTGCTGCCACCTCTTAGCTCTTCAGCCTTTCTTCCATGTCACTGCTGTCCCAAGGCTCTTGGGGCGGGGGGGGGGGGGTGCAACAGTGTTATTTTGGCAGCTGTGATCTCCTTCTGCTCCTGCTCTTTGCCAGTTTCTCAGGTAATCTTCTCTCACTCGCTCAGTCCTTTTGTATTTCCTCGCCCGTCCCAGGGATTTCCTCTTGGCTGCTTTCCTCCCCCATTCTTAGCTCTGCCTGCCACCTTGTACTTTGTTTATGAATCTGTTACCAGAGAAAAACTTCAGTCAAAAGGATTTCTGGATATTATGTTTAACTTGTCAAAACAAAGCTACTTTTCACTGGGCTGATCAAGGCCTTGTCCAGTTTGCAGGGGCTGAGATCCCACAGCCTCTCAGGGCATGTGGTATAATACCTGGTCATCAGTGCAAAGAATTTCTTACATCTACTCAGAACTTCCCTTGCAAGTGTGGCCCTCACTTCTCATCCATCGTTGTGCTTTCCTGCAGAAACTTTTGTTAGAAGAATCTGATGTAATGCGAGTGGAATATATACAAATCAAGTAGAGACTTAAGTGTGATGATCTATTTTATAGATTCTCACATTGCTTTCAGCCACTGTAAGCAAATACACCATGGGAAACTGAGGAATAAGGCATACTGTCCTTTCACACAATTGTTTATTGTAGCTGCTCTGAAACTTGCAGAGAACTTTCGATGCAAAGCCAGGCTGTATCTGATCTTTCTAGAGCCCTAAGGAAGACAAGTAAGGAATAAGGAACCATGTTTCCTCTGCACCATACAGCAGCCACCTGTAAAACACATTTTTTGTTCAAGTGCATTATAGTGCCTTGGGCTATACCACATCATCTGTAAGCAGAGATGCAGCTATCGCCTAATCTGCTTCCTTATCCACTAGAGAGAAAAAAAACAAGGTAGGGGAGATAGGCACATCCAGCTCAAGAGACTGACATGTTCACTGCAGCTGTCTCCAGAATCATCATCTTCTAGTGAATGCCAACTTTAGCTGACATACCAGTCCTAGAGCTTTCAAAAATTCTTGCACAAAACTTGTGAATTTGGTTTTGTGAAAATAGTACTAAAAAGAAAATACCATTTTGTCACCTCTCAGGTGAGGTTGTCCATCCTGAAGGCAGATAATCCTTTTGTTATTGAAGTGTTACACTGCAGCGTAGCAGATGCTATGGTGAACCCTCAGACAAGGATGTCTTTCCTTGCTGCTGTATTTTATTCTTGCCACTACTTGTCCCTGCTCCACCCAGTGGGTTTATTGTACAATGCTTCAAGGCAATCTTTGTAGGCAGCCTCATAAGGAACCCATTCCAAGTTTTACAGTGTACCTACTACAGGTCTGGACAACATTCAGAATTTGTCTGTCTAGCAAAGCCTGCAATAAGGCTGAATTTTAAAGATTTAGCCACTTCAGGTTCCTACTGAACAGTCCTCAAATTTATTCCCTTTCTTACTACCAAATACAATTATCAGACAAGCCAGCACCATGTACTGATGTACTGTTTCAGGACTCTGCAGTGGAAACTTTGATAACCTTTCCAGGATTGCTTCAGCTTGTTGATATCCCATGAGAATGCATTTAACTGCGAATACTTTGTTTCTGGTACAGCAGGTTCAGTTACACTCAGTGATATGAAAATTGCACCCAGTTAAAATATGAGCAGTCATAAGTTCAGTCAAAATTTAGAGTCACTATAGTAACCATGAGAAACCATCTAGTCCTTGTTCTTTCATGTGGAGTACCACAGCTCTAGCAGAGGTTAGTGACAGAGCCTAGGTCTAAGATGACTTATTACTCCCCTTTGCAGTACTGATTCCAATAGCTCCTCTTCACAATCATATACACAACACAATTTTGAAGTTCATTTATTTTTAATGGAAGATGTTTTGAGATTCTGTTCTTCCTTTATTTCTTTTCTAACACATTCTTTTAAAACTAAACATGCAATGATGAATGGAGAGTTGGGCAGAGAGGAACCTCCTGAGGTTCAACAAGGGCAAGTACAGAGTCCTGCACCTAGGGAAAAATAACCCTAGGCACCAGAGGGCTGGAGCATCTGCCCTATGAGGAACGGCTGTGAGAGCTGGGCCTCTTCAGCCTGGGGAAGAGAAGACTGAGGGGGGATCTTAATGTGTACAAGTACCTGAAGGGAGGGTGTCAAGGGGACGGGGACAAACTCTTTTCAGTTGTCCCGTGTGACAGGACAAGAGGCAATGGGCAGAAATTGAAGCACAGGAAGTTCTGCCTGACCGCAAGGGGGAATTTCTTCCCCGTGAGAGTGACGGAGCCCTGGACCAGGTTGCCCAGAAAGGTTGTGGAGTCTCCTTCTCTGGAGATCTTCAAGGCCCGCCTGGATGCAGCCCTGTCTACCATGCTGTAGGTGACCCTGCTGAGCGGGGAGGTTGGACTAGATGATCTCCAGAGGTCCCTTCCAACCTTACTGATTCTGTGATTTTTTGATTCTGCTAATCTAGCTGGAGGCCTAATACTAACCAGACAACTTTGAGACAATCACAACCTTTAAAGACTTCATGTAAGGATTGCCACAACATTCCTGTCTTATCAGAAGCCTTTTGTAATGAAAGTGTATCGAATTTCGTAACTATGGGATGCATCTTTGGAGAAAACTGTAACATCTGAAACTCTCCTTCATTTTGCGTGCAAAGGAGGTAACAAAACTGCAAGGAACTGTGTTGCACCAAGCCTTATTAAGCCTGTCAAGAGAGACTGGCAACCAAAGCAAACTTCACTTCTTGGACACAACAATGTTTTATGCTGCTAAGTCACTGACCTGATTTCAGGTATTGGCTGTTAGAAAGTGAATTGGCTTTTGACAGCTTCCCTTCATCTGACCATATGATGACTTGGATTGCACCAAGGTGAAGCCTGCTTATTAATTGCCTGTTCATAATGCTGGCTGAGAAACCTAAACTGTCTTTCTGTCAGCAATGAAAGATTTATCCAGAACAGCAGTTTCTTGGCTTTGTCTTTGAAGGGAGTTATAAACGGGTGATGGCATCTTGAAATGCTATTTTTCAGATTTAGCAGGTAGATGAAGATCTGTGGTAAGATATTCCTAAAAAAAGAAGCACAATACAATGAAGGATGTAGGATAGGCTTGCACAGACAGCAAGTTCCTGTTTGCTGCTCAATGTTGTTATGGCAATAGCTCAAAGAAACTTCAGTCAAGAGCAGAACACTCTCCTTTTAGGCATGCAGGCTTCCTCCCAGAATTAATGATCTGAATTAGAGATGGCAAGTGCTTTGGCTCACAATCTGGATATCATGCACTTGGGCTATTTAAATACTCCACATACTATAGTCAGAATTTTTGTTCGTTTAACAGAAAATTTTTAGCCCTTGTCACTGAAAAGATAATCTTTTAGATATAAACATATTGTGAAGAGGCACACTGCTCTCAAAGCTGAAAACTGGATCAGAAAGACAGTTAAAACTGTGAATCTCTTGTCCTTTATGTAGATAATTGCGTTTCATCTATATGTATCTGCATCCATCTACCTACATATTGCACTTTTCAATATTAATTCAAAATGGAGTCATGTTAAAATAACTTTGTGATTGCAAAGTCAAGCCCTTAAATATTATGAAATTGAAGAATTCAAGTTGAATATGCAAATTTGATACAGCAAAGGTGTATCTTCATTATGATATAGGTGTGATAATGTATGCTTTCAAGTATACATTTCAGCAACATTACCTTGTGTTTTTTTTTTTTTTCCTTTTTGCTCAGCACGCATGCCCTCTTTAGGCTGACCCTAAAAGGAACTTGTTTTTCCACTGAATGACGCTGAGTAACAATATGCTTAAGTAAATAGGCTTGAGTAAATACCACTGAACAGTTCTGTTAGTACAGGGTAGCTAGCTTCATTCCTGCTTCCCTCTGCTTCTGCATGCACCGGGACACCCACGGAGGGTCTGGCGAGGTCTCAGGTGCTGGCAGAGCAGCTGAGCGGAGCCCCGGCGTGTGCTCTTCTGGAACCGACCGACTGGTCAGGGCTGGACGTGCATGTTCTGTTTCGCCAACACTTTCCAGCTGCTTTGCAACCAGTAACCACTCAAGCATTGCATAGCTGAGATAAGGAGAGCGCTCTAGCAGATAAAAGGGGCCCCTAGGATACGCCACAGCGAGTCCCGCCTGGGCGCCCGACCCATCCGCCCAGCAGCTCCCACCAGCAGCCTCTCTGCAGGGCTCTAGGGGCTTCCCACGAGGTTGGGAGCCTAAGTCAGTCCTCCATCAAGTCTGCTTTGTTTAAGCCTTCGCATGTCTGGAGCGCATCTCTACATCGGTATCCGACCCTCCTTCCCCACCTTGTGGTCACACGCGCTGAGTGAGACGGAGAATGTAGCAGCCCGGACTCACCCCAGGTAAAACAGCCATTAAATCCCTGCTCTGAGAGCAAATTGAGAAGAGCTACGTAACAAGAACCAATTAACTAAGTACCTGTGATCAGCTTCAGTAACCAGCCTAGGATTTAGAGGGACCTACTACTCCCTTGTAAGGAGACAGAGGAGAATCCCTGGCCAAGCATAAATCACATTTTAAATGAGATTATAAACATTTTGACTAGCTGACCTAATTTTACCTCTGCATGTAACATCATATACTGTTCTTTGCTTGCAAAATTGTAACTCCTATTTATGTCGGCAATAGCAGTTGCTATTTCAGAAGCAACAAAAGGCATCTTCTCTACCACCATGGCAAGGGTGCATCAGAATATAATATCACAATTAAAATTTCTACATTTTCTGTATATGTAGAAAATGTAGAATACATTTTCTAACAATATAAGCCAAGAAATTCCCCCTTGGCCAAGAGAGTAGGAAATGAAGAATAAGGAATAAGCACTTTGGGGGTAGGCAAAATGATCATTCATCCACAATTTGACCAGTCAGGCCTGCATATCTGCATGGAAAACACAACTTCTAACCAATCCTCTAAGAAAATTGGTAGAAAAGGTCAGAGGAGAAGTTTTAAAATTACCAAATGAAGCTGCCATCTGAATGTGTCTCTTCAGCTCCGCTGCTGCAGCCCCTGGCAGTCTAAAGACATATGCAATAGTTAAAGATCAACGTTGCATTCATGCGTTCATTATTTTTCATGGGTTTCATCCTCAGAATTCTGCTTTTGGGAAACACGTGCATTTCAAAAGCTTAAAAACTCCCTTTTTCTGTAATGACATAATTACTAATTTTTCAGATGAGAACTTTAGTTGTTACATTTTTTTTCCTGCCTTTTCCCTGACTGTTTGTCATTGTGTCCTGCATTTTTCATCTTTTTTACGGCACGACTATTTCCTCTCCTCTTTATCCGTTTGCCTCTCAGCCCTTGCTTCCTTTTCTAAGCAAAAACAAGCTCAATATATCTTAGCTTGATGGTCATCTTTAATTTCTACCATTCATTTTATTTGCTTGAGCAAGTAATTATTAGATGGGTAAGAACTTACCCATAAAAGGATCCCATTTACTTAACAAACAAGGGTGCAACACTTCCAGTGTGAGAGGAAAAGACAAGGAAAGATGATAAAAGTAAAAAATAAATGTCTGCTATGAAGCAGCACAGCACAATTATATATTATTACCAGACATTTACAATTGGTAAAATACCCTCGGCTGTTGATAGCAATAGTAATCGCTTATTTAAACCAGAACAGACTATTGTGCATCTAGAACCTAAACATTTTTTTTTATGACACTGGATTTAAAGCAGGTGTCAAAGACTTGAAATGTAGGTTTGCTGCCCAGAACCATGCTACAAGGAAAAGAAATGTTAATTTAAAAAAAGTCAGGCTTGTTGTTACAGATTCTGATAAATACATAAATACATAGTTGCATGTTTTCATTTTTAATTTCTATAAATATTTGATGCAGGGATGTAAATTATATATCTGTGTGCCATATATCTGTGATTTATATCTCCCCCACTGTTGAATAATAAAAATGCAGGTACTATATTCCTGCTAGTCTACTAATGTTACAGCTGTTTTCTCAAATGCATTACCGAGGGTTCCTGGACCTAGACTCCAAATAAAATGTTTTCTTTTTTTTCCCCAAAAAAAAGAATACAAATATCTGATTTTAGTAATAAATTATTAATACCTATTAATACATTGCTGCTCAAATTCTTTGATGCTTTCAGCCTCAATATATATGTGCTAATGTTGAGATGCACTGAGCATTTCCTAAGGAAATGGTACATACCCATTGCTTATTTCATTCAAATTTTGCATTGGACAAACACTAACCTGCATTTTCCAGCAACTGGCTGGCTGGGCAACTTGGCAAAATGCTCCACGCTATATATCTTTACCATCACTGACAGATGGAGAAATATATCTATTTCAAATTCATTTTGGTGCCTCATATGGCACGATTAGTGGAATACACATAATTTTCCTACAAGCTGCTGCTGCTCTGCTCGGGTGGCTTCCCCACCGAGCAAGAGGAAAGCAAATGCAAACTAACTGCTCCAGAGACACCCCAGGCCAAACCTCCTGCCTGTGGTGGGAAATAAATGGATTACACCTCCCTTGAGTTCAGACAGCCTCTGCCTGCGGTCTGCAACACGCGGCAAGAAGAAAAAGCCCGAAGAACTTTAGGTATTGGGCAACATCAAATCAAGTTGGCAGTAATAGCAATTTACAGGAGCCGGACTGAAGGTCGAGGAAGAACAGTGCCTGCTGAGCCAGGAGCGAAGGCTCGTAACGGAAAAGGGGAAAGAAAATGAGAAAGAGGGAAACCCAGCACACGAGCCTTTTCCAGCATGGCTGTGAGTGCAGTCAGGACCAGAGGAGCTTTGGACAGTGGCACAGGGCTCGCGCGAGAGCCCCATGCTGCCCTTGCTTGGAACCATTGATAATTTATACAGTTTCAGGCACAAGTAACTTATTTTTTTTCTTAAAAATCCCAAACTTCAGAGTTTTGTGCATGTAAATGTTTCCAAATTTTTCAAAATCTTCTCTAATTAATAAAGAGAACAGGATTTTTACTGAAAACAAGAACGTACATTTGGGGTTTTTTAATATGAAGTATTTTGCCTTCATCAGGAATATGCAGTTAGATTCTTCTTTGAACAAGTAGTACAGTAATATTAGAGACTGAACCCAGATTTCCTCAAATAATGAAAAATTAACCATTGTTCTTCATATATGTTCAATCTGGGCTAGGCATCACATCTCAAGTCATTGTGATTTCTGCAGGAACTGAAGCCTCTGGCTGCTCTGTCTGCAAGGATGCTGGATGATGTAGCAGGACACTTGCTGCTACGACACTAGTTAAAATGTATTTTAATTCCCTAAATATCTTGAAACATCATTTTCATTCTCTATATTCACTGGTACTGATGGATATATTCTAGTCATATGCAAGCAATATGCATAGAATAATACATGGAAAAAAGTTTTATTTGCAGCTTAGAATGACAGAAATCAATCATTGTGGTGAATATAATTTTGCAGAATATCTTTGGTGTCCATTATTCAGTAAGTTAGCCTTTGTGAGAGATGCAGACATATGACAGTGAGAAAGGAAGTAGCATTGGTTGAAATTTAATGCCCTGTACACTAGAAAGTGTGCTAAAGATTTTTAAATACAAATACCTGAATATCCACACGGTCAGGAACTCGGTAATTTCAAAGCTCATCATACAGTAAACTTCACTCTTTTATAGTCTTATTCTGCTCCTACCTCATTTTGAAAACTTCTTTTCTCTAGCAAAGATTAAACTTATAGTTATGACTGGCTCAGCATAGCCTAAACTTCAAGGAAGATGTTTTCTGAATTTCTTAAACCTAAAAATCTTCATGGGTAGGAATGATTGGAAAAATAATAGACAGTTGTGGAGGAGGTATGAAAGCCATACCTTAAGGGCATATGCATGCAGCCAACCGACTGATCAAAGGAGTCAGTCTACCAAAGGAGGTTAATTTTGATCTTACCAGTTTCTCCCTACACAGGAAGTTAGAAGACTAGACCATCTGAACACCTCAGTCATTGAGCTCACGTGTATCACCTAAGCTAGCTGGTCTCATTAGGCTCCTTAGTCAGTGGGCAAGGTCAGGACAGTTAGTGGGACCTAGAAGCCAACAGGGAATCGGTCAGAGCAGGTATAGGAAAGGGGCTTCTTGCCTCAGCTGGTGTTCATGGTAATTTCGATGCCTTGCACTTTCCCCTGCCCCATGTTTTTTCTGCCCATGCAGAAGGCTTTATCGTATGCCCCTGTCATAAGCTAAATACTATCATTCCTGGAATCAGCAATACTTTGATTTATCACTGAAGGTAAGTGCATAATATATTTAGTGTTCTAAGTATTGATATTCAGAGCATGCCAACCCATGATGAAACATAGCTCTGTTCAGTGTAACATCCAAAGTAGCTCATTTTGATTTACCATTGCATCAGCTAGTTCCCTTTGCTAATACGCTTCTTGATTTCTTGCAAACATCTTTGAGTGTGGCAGTGGCAACTGCTGGAGAGAATTATTTTCTTCACTCAGGCCTTAGTTTCGTCAGAGTGGATGTTCACTTACAGATCAAACCTTTCTCTTATGTAAAAGCACTGGATATGCTGATTGTGGATATGCTAAGTGCTACAATAAGTTCTGCTTTTTGTTTTGATTTCATTAAAGCTGAAGCACTGGCGAATTATGAGGCTTTTACAATGACTCTTCCTGCTGGCCAACTTGCAATGTGGTCTGTAAAAGTGGAAAAAATATTTTTAAGACAATCAAACAGGTAACAGAAAAGATGCATTTCTCTTACCTCAAATACTCAGCTGATGTTTCTTTTCCATGAAATGATACTCTGGAGGAAGAGTGGTCTCCTATGAACCAACTTACAATCATTTTATGGAGATGGTGGTTTTAATTCCTTTTCAGTTTAACCCATATAGTTCTGTAGACACCAAAACAGTTACCTACGTGAGAAAGAAATTTGGTTTGACAATGAAATAAGTCTTCTTATTTTCTTGTTATCTTACAAGGAATCTATGTGAAAGGTGAGTTTGAACCAAAGCCTATTCAAGTCAAAGGTGGCTTTCTTTACTTCTGGTGAGCTTTGAATAAAACACTGCTGGAAAGCCTTCAGATTAAGTTAAAAAGACTTCAAATGCTCATTGCTCAAAAGCACAAATGATTGTAGACAATTTAATGACTACTTTGATTTTATTTGAAGAAATCAATAAATAGATCTTGTTCCATTAACTAAGGTAGGTAACGAAAAAGATACTAGACAATATTCCAATGCTTGCCAATATAGTCTACAGCAACATGAGAACAGCTACAAGTCTGGCATAAGGCAACCCCTTTCTAACTTCTTGCTAATCAAAAAAGCAGAGGAAGTATCAAATCTTCCAGGTTGGCTGGGAAGAGGAGAACTGTTGGAGCTCAAACCAGGGAAGCAAGCTGGATATCCCTGCTGAGGCCTGACCACCCACGTTTCCTCGTCTCGGCAAACCCTCGGTGGCTAATGCTCTGGTACCGGAGCGAGATTCATTGCAAAGAGGATAAGCACTAGGCTGGATTTAAAAACATTTAAAGCTGCTGGTATGCTAACACAGTAGACGGATGTATCTTCAAAACTAAGGATGTCCGTAAATGAAGTAGGTGTTATTAGTATGCCTCCCTCAGCCTTCCCTAATCAAAATGACTGCAGTTTGATGGTTCTGCGTAAATCCTGATCAATCTTGCCTCTCTTCTGCGGCTTCTGCCACTTGATCCATGTATTTATTGAAAAGGGTGCTCAAATCCAGCACTTCCGTTGAAAACTTTAGTAAAACAGTACTCTGATTTAAACTGCAGTCTGAGCAGCAGAGCAATACGGCAGGGACTTCCCATCACTGAGCCATCCACAGTAGCCCAATGCCTTTTTCTGCCTGTTGGCACCCCCACGCGTAGTAACTTGTTTGACTATCCTTGTTGGAGTGCTTTACCCTCTGTTTTTCTCTATCACATTTCTCTTGTTTTTTCCAGATCTTATCTCCCAATCTGCAAAAGTCTTGTATTCGAATTCTGTCATCCAGTGCGTGATTTATTTTTCTTTTTTTCCTCTCCCTCTCCCCAGCTAGGTTTAAGCTTCCATGTAGGTATTTTGTTTTATTGCATCAATGCACGTACCATCTCCATATAAATTTAATTCAAAAATACCTTATTCCAAATATTAAATCCAGAAGTGACAGTAGAACTCCTAACTAGTATTTAAGGCGATGAACTGAGTATCTCATGAAATAGGATGATTTGAATACGTGTCTAACTGAGGCCCTTTTCAGTCTCTTAAAAATGTGTTTTCTTCAGGCTCGTTTCTTCCTCCCGATGCTCTGATGTTGCCTGTGGCACTAGCTTGGTCTAACAGCAACACCGGAGCTTGGGAAATCCTGTCTGTGTTTCCTGTCTCCCAATTACCTTCTCTGCCAGCAACATGACAGCAGGCGAGAGGAGTTTAATGCCTCTGTTCTTTTCCAGTGCTACCAGAAAATGCCTCCCCGCCACAGTTCTTCCCTGGCGTGTCACACCAGCTGTGGAGCTGCTTTGGCCTTACGGGGCTAGGCAGAGGAAGCAACAATTTCAGGATGGTTTAAAGACTGAAGTTAGGAAAATCATCACAACGCAAATTGTCTTACGAGTCAGGACGCCATGGTTTTCATAAAAACGTCAGCGGATATTTGGAGCTGTCTGGTCTCAACGGCCGGAGGACCATGATTACTGAATATTAATAAAGAAAAAAAATGTCCTTCTGTAGTTTTATTACCATTTTCACTTTTTTCAAGTAAAATATAATAGCTTCACCTCAAACTGAGCAAAAAGATTTAAACAGATGAATTTAAACTATGAATGGAAGATAGGTGTATAAAAACATTCAGACAAATCCGAACCGTGCTCTGCATGGCTTTGACTATGCACTTCTAAGGAAGGAAGTGCTCGCTGAAGTTAATGAGTATTTTGGTTCCTTATCAACTTACGGATCGAAGCACAGATGTAAACACAGCTGGTGCGTGTTCAGCCACATCTGCTGCTCAGCAAGTTATAGGCTTTCATTCAGTCAGGAGGTCTTACAAGAGGGATATTTATGAGATTAGCTTGAGTTGGTAAAATAGCAAACATGAGCACTTTAGAGCAGAAATGCACACAGAACACATCTGAAACTTGTACACAAACAAGGAGTGCCTTAAACAAAAAGTAACAACGTGTTTCCAGGCTTACACAACATTGCCTCCATTCTGTTTTATTTTAAGAAGCCATTTCTGCAGATTAACATCGGATGCCCCTCTCAGCTTGTGATGTGTAGCTCTTACTGGATCCCCCCCACACACCCCAGCTTCCGTTTGCGTCCAACAGGCTGCCTGACTTATAATACGGTATTCACAGATAATTAAAATAACTTCTGTCCCCCATTTGGCATCTGTTTTAGGCGCACACAGAACAAAAAGGATAGGAAAATGCCGTCTCTAATCCCAGCTACCAGCAAAAACCAGAAATTTCCTATCCCCAGGGGCTCACGGGATCTCAAATAAACCTGCTGCCCTGACGAGGGCCGTGATGCCTCTCCCGCACAAGGCTTGTCTAATTGGATTTATGTGGTGAAGTCAAGGTGAAGGAACTACGGCATCAAAGGTGCTGAGCATGAAATAAAACCTGTCTGGACACTGTGACTCAGAGTGGGGAAAAAAGAAGGGATAACTGAGATGTAAAGGGCTAAGACCGTTTTATTTCTGATGGGAACATCAGTTCTCAGTTTAATTCAAAGCTTCATATGCTGAGCTTAATGTACTTTATGTTTCTAGA
This sequence comes from Rhea pennata, assembly GCF_028389875.1. Classification (NCBI taxonomy): domain Eukaryota; kingdom Metazoa; phylum Chordata; class Aves; order Rheiformes; family Rheidae; genus Rhea; species Rhea pennata. Next base: position 11,227,453 of record NC_084667.1, on the reverse strand, counting down.
TGTTTCTAATAAACAGAAATTCAGGTGAAACCTGTGGCATTGCCTGGATGCAAAAAATGACATGAGAAGAGAATAGCTTCTTTATTATGGCCAGAGAGTATTAAACCATCTTCAATATTACCAACAGCAGCTAGTGCAGGAATAAATGTTCTGATCATCTGAATGGGAGTTTTGACTTTCAGGAGAACAGAAAAAGGGTGTGCTGAGTGTTTTTGAAAATCCCAGCTACTAAGGTAGTTGAAGGATCAGACTAAGGAACGATTTGCATTTATGTTGTATCTCTGCTTCTTTATTACTTTCTTTAGAAATGTAGCTCTAGTTGTATTGCCAAGTTCCTATGAATCTGCACCAAGACTGGTATTTTATAAATAAAACTAGCAAGTCACAAATCATACCTATAGCTCCATTAAGAAAATACTGTATGGCCTCAGTATGGCAAAAACACGTTGTTTCAATGCGAAACAAATTCAGTTTTCCACTGTCTACTGGGACCTTGTGAGAAAATGCAAATGAACAATTCGGGAAAGAAGAAAAACCAGTGTTAACACACGAGGAGTAAACTAGATTAGATGCTTAGAAGCAGTTAAGGGAATATTTCTTTAAAATCTTCAGTCTAATGCAGAAAACTAAAGCAATAGTTACAGCCCCATATGGGAAGGTGTATTGGGTGAAAAAGATCTATGGTGTGAAAACAAGCATAGATACAACCTTACTTTAATATTTCATTTTAATTCTTCTAATTAAAAAGTAATTCCTTTCCCCTCAGAATCTAATGCTTGACTTGATTCATTTAGTTTTTAATCACAGATTTTACTTTCTCTTCGAGGGAAAACGATGAATTGCCTTCAAACTGCTGTGATGATGAAGTTTCCTTTTTGGCCACCAGGTGAGACTGCAGCACAGGTTTCTTCCACAAACGCTTGCCCTGGGTTAGGCAGCCACAGGAGAGCAATTTTACCGGGCCGCATTACCGCAAGGAGCCGTAACGCCATAGAGACGGAAATAGTTTGTATTCACTAACAGACTAGCAATTGCCTCTGTATAAAACTGCAGTTCACTGCCATATTGTACATCTTTAAAAAGAACATTATATCAATAGCGAAATTTTAATGCTCAAAAAAAAAAAAAAAAAAAGAAAGAAATATGTAGAACAGTTTGAGTAGTAGGAAGTTTTAGCCAGTCATCTCAGTTATATATGTAAAAATACCTCTGTGTGTGTGCATGTGTGTGTGTGTGTGTCTGCGTTTATTTACATGCAACAAATCTGGGATCGCAGCTTCAGGTAAGGATTTACAATATTAAGAAACAGCATTTGAAGAAGCTGATATGTGCTATTTCAGCAAGACTGTTAACCGCAGAAAAATACTCTGAGGATTTTAGATCAGATTCAGCAACCAGAATGAAGCAAATGCTAGGGAAAAGAAGCTTTAAAAGATTTGTCTGGAATTAAAATAGATGTGAAACATTATGTATATGATGCCTATCTTATTCAAATTTGACTCATGTTGGAATTTGCAAGAAAGTATTTGATACTAGTCCTTGAATTACTTCTTTAAAAGTGGTTATTTCATACAGTTCTGAGAATAAATAAAAAGCTACTGTTTATCAGTATAGGGCTCTTCTACATTAAAGACAAAAAAACCTAAACTAGAAGATTAAAATAAAGCTTACGAATTCAAATTCTTGTAACTCAGGAATTGCCAGAATCAAGTTGTGTGTGCAGGTATGTCATCTTGATTTGGCCTCTGTGTATGTACCTGATGCTAGTCATTAAACTGATAATCTCCCTGTATTTTCCCAGTGACCACAGCCTATGCACATAATTTGGTAGCTATTCATTAACTGCTTTTCTCCACTTCATCACATATACAGATAGACCTCTGCATTATTTACTGTACAAACCATACAAGCTCTGCTTTCTATACCAAATTATCATTTATTTCCTCATAGGCTCTTCTGCCGTGGTCAGGGTACTGTCATCTTCCACGGGCAGTTAATGAGCTTTGAATTTTCCCTTACAGCACCTAGAAAGTTAGATGATCATTTTATTTATTTATTTTTTTTTTTTTTTTGTGGAGAGTGAAGTCAGTGTTTTCCAGTGACAGTGATGAATTTCATACCCACATGAGAAACCAGTTATATAAACTATGGAACTTCACCATCTTATAATACATTTTTGATGTTCAAAGCCTAAACTGACAAGTAGCAGTAAGTGTTCAATATCTTTGCAGAACACATCACCAGATTTGGGGACCAGAAAAAACATGAATATTTGGCTCTGTGTGATGTTAAACACTAGATGGGTTGGCAGGGCCAGACTCCATTTCTCCAAAGTGGCACTTGGCTACCTTCTTTTCTTGGCATCCCTTGCTTATTCCCTCTGTGACAGATGAAGTAACAGACACATTCTTAACTCAAAGGCTGCTCTCCTTAACTAATTTCAAGCTTTTGCTCTTAACCACTGGTATATCAAGTGTGGGCAGAAGGGCTTAGAAATCTTCCTTTCCTGGCTATGCGGCAAGAAACTAGGAGGAGAAATACCCTAGGCTCTCAATCTGCTTTCTGAGCTAGGAGAAGATAAACTGAATACATCCCAAAGGAGAAACCCATACCTCCTTCATGGCCTGGCCAGAACCTTATGAGTGAACCTCTACCGTTCCCAAATACTTGGATTCTCCCAGCAGAAACCAAGCCTGTTTGTGAGTGATCCAGGTCTGCCTTTGTGAGACCTCCCCCTCAGAAGCTACTGCCTATGTTGCTGCTGCAAGCTGGAGAGTTACTAGAACATGCCAGCTGAACAGAACAGATATGGGACTCTCTCTGAGTAGGCAAGTAACTTCTTCTTTCCAGCCTTTGTATAGCTTCATTGAAGGCTTTGGCGTGAGTGGACTGCTGTTGCTGTTTTTTCCTTCTTTTTTTTTTTTTTTTTTTTTTTTTTTTTTGAATCAGCTATGTTATAAGAGCCTAGTTCATGTTTAATGAAGTTACAGGCAGCTGAATGCAATCTTATGGTGGAAGGTGTCAGGCAGTGTGAAATGTAGAAAGTTCTACTTGAACTTCTTTCAAAAATGAGGGTTCGTATTAAAGTAGATGATGTTGCAGAAGTTGATAAAAGCCAAAGGAACTGGTCACAGTAAGTTTAACTACTGTATTTTCCTATTTTTTTTCATTTTAAAGTTCTAATCACCTAGATGTAAATCAGGCTTTACATTTGCACTTCTAGTACTGGGAGAATGATTTCCATGGATACATCTAATTTGATTCTCAGAGATCTTCTGGATATCACACTACTACCCCTGGTGTAGGACACTTCACTTTGGCTGGCAGAGAGGAGCCCTTCCTGCCAGCTGCAGAACCTCCCTGCCACCAAGGTCTCACACCATCAGGTGTTTTGTTTCCCTGGGGCTCTGCAAAGCCAAGTATAGATTAAGCACTGTGCTACTCCACGATCACATCGCAAAGGGGCACTGTTGGCTTTGGTTAAAGTAGCAGCCCTGGAAAATGATGGCTTGGTGAGTAAAGGATCTGTGTACACAGCTCTGCGCCAGCCAGAAAAACTGCCCTACTCCACCAAGAGTGCCCTCCCCTGACACGCAGGGGTGTTTCAGAGCTTAGAGAGGAAAAAACGACTCTGTTGTCTAACATTTGGCCTTTATGTAGAGCTTATCTCCTATGACCATTTGTAAAATTGCTTTGGAGATTTGTTCCCTGGGAACTAAGAGAGAATGACTGGCGTTGCATACAGAGAGTGGCTAGCCCAAATGTGATTTTATTGATCTGAATTAAGTCAGAGGCAGCAAGTAATATCTCATTTCCAGGCCTTGCTTCTTTCAGTTCTCAAGAAGCCCTAACATCACATTTAACAAAACTGATTTCCCTCTTACTTCAAATTCCTTCCCTGAACGTTGCAGGCAACCTAAGGCACTAGATCATGATCTCAGTTACTGTAAACATGGAGTGAAAAAACTCCAGTAGCTTCAACAGATTTATATCTGGTTGGTTCCACTTGGGCTCAACTGTCACAGAACTGTCTTAGCCTTGAAACTGGCAGCAGAGCTACATTACTGGGAAGGTCCTTGTCACTGCACCAGATACAAAATTGTACTAATGGCCTTATTTTAACGACCTTCTTGCCAGCTTGTACTTCTATCTTGAATATTGTTTTAAAATAGTCCTCTGAAGGCAATTAAAACAAAAAACAAGGAGGTCAAAGAGGCAGTTCTCAGTAATCCAAGCAGAGCTACTTTTCTGAGAAAGTATTAACAATGAAGATAAAAAGCATAATAAGATAGCAATTAATGCTGTTGTTATCAGAAATGTCTTCAGATTAACTTGATGAGTCCTGTATTTAATGTGAGATATTCATTGTAGAAGGGCATTTGAAAAGACTTGCAGGAATTGAAAATAGCATTTTGAGCAGGGCTATGGAAATACAACAGGCTGATCTGGATTTGGACCACTGGTAAATTCTGTCAGGACTCCACTGCATTTCAAGCCATGGGCTGTGTCACTTGGTCCTGGGGAAGATCCTGTATTTTTTTCACTGTTATGATCTCTCAAGGAGAAGTTAAGCACATGAAGTTTCTGTCAGACTAGCCAAAACTGAAACTGATAAATTGCTTTGTATTTTGCAGATCCACATGGAAATTATGAAACAAACTTCAGCAAAATTAAATGAGTAGCCTGGTTTAGAGAAAAAGAAACATTAACGTTATTATGGGGAAAGCAACTGAGCAGGCAATTTCCTTCTTGATGATAGCTGAAGAACTTCTGAAAGTCGTGGAACACCAGGTAACTAATGGTGAGTTTTAATAGAGGATGTAGTAGGGATTATTGAAGAACTTCAACTAATACATATCATAATAGGAATTGCTTGGTGGGGAGTTCACGCCAGTGAGAGGAACGAAATGTCACTGAACTTGTGGAATTTTCTATAGTCCATAAAAACAGAACAAAAGCAATGAATGGCCAGTAAAAATGATGCAACACTGACATTCTCCTTCAGCTCATATCATCAAGCATTTATTATCAAGAAGATGGGAAATGTCAAAACGTTGCCTGTGCCTACGCTTCACGCTCTAAGGTACTGCGCTGGAGGCTTTTCTAGTCTGTCTGTCCCTGACTTTGTCAAGAAAAACACTGAAGAATCTTGATTTCCTCTAAATGCAGAATGAGAAAAAAGCTAAAACTGCAAAAAATGCCCTAGGCTAAGAGATCTATTCAAAAACTGTTGCCAAAAGATGTCCTTTCCCCGTGTTTTAATAGCGTTTAGCTTTGGTTAGCCACTGAGTGCACAAAAAATAAATGAGACCATGTTATTGTCATTCATCCCTACACTCTCACTCCTTTCAGTGCTGCCCTTTGCATTTTCCACCGTTCCTTCCTGTCCTGCACATCTGCTGCTCCTGCCCGTTCCTCTCTGCTTTCCCTGCTTTCCCTGCTCCTTTTGTCCACTGCTCCCCACGGTGCCTCTGTTACTGCTTTTGTTGTGTCCCTTGTGCCTTTGCCTATGTGTGCACCACTCCTCCTTCGGCCTCCCCTGCTTCTTCTGTTTTTTCTCCCCGTCCACCCAGCCACTTCCTCTCCTATATCTGCTGCTCCACCACGCACAGCTGCTGCTCTTCTCTTCACCTCCACCACTCCCTCGGCTGCTCCAAAACAGTTCTGACCAGCCCCACTTCCAAACAATGAGGCTTTGACCTCTTTCCCCTGGGAGAAGATTTCACAGCCAAACACGTCTCACTGGCAGGAGCTTTTCCTGATATTCAGCCTGTTTCCTTCTCCCATTGCTCCTACTTAAATCTCTTTATATTAAACTAACAGCTTGCGCCCCAGGCTAGGTGTTTATACCCCTCCTTTTCTGATTATTGCAACAAAAGGTTTGAATACAGATAGCGAGGCCAAAGTGAACAGCGGCACCCTGTGCATCCGAGTAAGCAAGATCCTATCGTACCCAGAAGGAACAGAACAAACATACTTACCATAATGAAAAATAGGCTGTTGTCTTACAAGAATTCACCGAGGGCCAAATCTTGATCAGTTTTTATCCATCTGAAAGAAACATATTAATATAGACAGCTGTGTCAACAGCCTACAATCCAGAGGCTGTGTGAATCTACGTTCCTGGAGGGGGTGAACAGTGATCGGAAATAGGTGAATGAGAGGGGCCCAGAGTCAGTTCTGATGCAGAGAGGTTTGAGCCCAGAAGGGAAAGGAGAAAAACATGAAGCTCAGAGGGAAGTGCAAGAGCAGGGGACCCTGATTCTTGGTATCTCAAAAGGCAGGGAATAGGTGTGCAGGAGAGGGGTGGGAGGAAGTCTGAAGTTCAGAGATGGGCCGAGAAGGATTAGAGTGACCTGCAGTAGGCCAAAATATCCTCAGTGGGATCACCCACGAGTGGTCAGGAGTGTGCAGCCCACCTGGGGACTCTCCGGAATAGACTGTAGAAGTGACTTTAGCTAACTGTGAAGACTCACATTTTAAGTGTAAAGACTGCCTTTTGACTCCGTATCTAAAAATTGTTCCACAAAAGGGGAAATTGGGACTATTACTGTAGCTTCTTTTCCAATTTACAATTTGTGAGGCAGCCAGTTGAAGTCCATATACATCTTGATGGCTTATGTGAAACCAAAATGGTCATCCACCCGCACAAGCATCATCCAGACTCCTCCTTGCTAGGCTCAGTGAATTGGTTCATACAAAGGGTCCAGCAAGCATAAACCGAGTAAAGCAGGGAGCAGGACCATACACCTGGGAACACAGGGAGCAGTGCAGAAGAAGGGAAGAGGGAGCATGTTTTCGCCTGTTGTCACTGGCAAGACATTAACCTAACTTCACTACACAAGGAACTACACCCTGAGCAGGCACCTCTTCTCCTGCGTTTTAAAATGTGTTAAGCAATATGTGCTCATTAGCATATTGTAAGTGCTGCTCATTTACTGGTCTAGATAGGCTTTTCAAGAAGACATTTGGATCTGCCTTGAGGCATGTTGCCAGGCCAGACTTCAGAAGTACCTTTCTGAACGCAAAAGACAACTTCAGATGGCAATAATGAATCTTGGCATTAGCAGCACCACGCTTCAACCAACTGAGCTAAACCTGCCCCATTACTCTTAGTGATTAAAATAGCTTATTTTGGCTGGGGCAAAAGCTAAATTATTAAGACTACCAAACTTAATAATAGCAAAAATAGCTCATTAGAAATTATAATGGTACTGAACACCATAACAGATCACCCATAGTGAAAATCAACCTAGTCGCATCCACTTAATGAAGCTACAGCTGCTTATTGCAGCCAAGAACCTGCCCTAACATTTTCCTGCTTTTGCATGTACCTAATCCAACATTGCAACTTTATTATTTCATTTTTCTGCCATTTTTACAATTTTTCCCTTAGAGGGCTTCTTTAGACATAGCAAAGGCTGCTTTGTAATTTTTCTGTCTAGCCTCCTATTTCCCTTGCTGCTCCGCCATGCAGTAATTTGGGCGAGGGGGGACGTAAATCAGAGCCACATGTTTCCTTTTAGAAGCCTGAGATAAAGGGTAGCAGTAGTACGATTTGCTGGGAATTCACCAGGAATATTCAAAATGTTGTTAAGCTTAAATATGGAGAATATTGCTGTACACTTGCCCTGCTTTGCATGTCACCCCGCTAGGCTGAGCTGAGTTTCACCTGTCAGTAAAGGGGCAGCTGAGCGTGGGATAGTGCACCCCAGCGCTTCAAGGCAGAGGCCTCCCCCCACGATAAGCTGCACCATATTCAGCCAACTAATCGCACTGGGCTCTGATGAAGTGTAGGCATGAAGTAAAGGTCTGAGAATTGCATAAATCTTCATGTTACTACCATAATGAAAAAAGACAATCAACAGTTCATTTTAGTGCATCAGTAGAAAAACAGGGGAGGTGGATAACAGATTTTTTTTTTCCAAGGGAACCATATTATTGATGAAAATCTGAAAACACGACATCTTGATTTAGGAAGGGTGTCTGTATCTGTATGTGCGTTTTTAATCTGGCTCCCTCGCACTCTCTTGATCTCCTGTACTGGAGAGGGAAATGCGCAACGCTTACATCCCTGGTTACATCCCATCAGGGGAGATACGGCCCAATCATTTTCAGCAGCTCCAGTAAACATCGCATTATTAATGGAGCAAAGAAATAAATCCTATATTAATATTGTGCCTTGGGACTTATCGTCCACTGCATCACAGCATTGTGAATCAGGATTTATTTCATTTAAGAGCATCAATCTGGAATTCTACTGATATAAGTGGAAAATAAAACCCTCAGCCCTGTTCTGACTCTCATGTCTGTTCCCAGTGATGCTACTTAGCATTTTCCCTGCAGATTCACCATTAATCCACCCATCAATAGCTGAAGAGTAGAAGGCAAACTGACTATTTAACTCTCCCTCTTGCCAGTTATTTTTAGGAACTATGTGTTTCATCACATATTTCCTTAGTTTTGGCTGTCTACTTGAGGTTACATATGCAGTAATACACACGTGTCCTGTGCTCACATCTACACTGGGAAGTGATTTACAGATCATTTTAGTGTTTCAGATAGTATTTTTGTATTAGACTTGCTGGCCAATGCCAGTTTTTAACACAGATGCTTAAAATTAGTGTTCTCTAGAATATTTCAGCCAACAGTCATTAACAAATTTTAATGAAGGTAAGTCTGATGTGCACTCAGCAGTTCTGGATTTTTCAATCATATTATCTTTAGCCTCTTTCAAAGATCAGGGCATTTTCTGCCAAATTGAGAGTGTTGGAGGGGCTTAAATGCTTTTGATATTGGTACTGCAGCATTTCTTCCAAAATCAATGCTGTTATTCACAGAGTGAAAGACTCAGCAGATGTTTTCTCACATTTCATATTAGGCTATGAGACCTCCAAGGCTTTTCTGAAACTATTAGAACTGATTCTTAGTGAATGATATCTGGAGATCTTTGCTTTAGAGGCAAAAGAGGCTTTTACAATCATACAGATGATGTCCTAGTACTTCTTTAGGACACTTCTGTCTCCTAGTCCAAATGTTGGACAAAGCATATCATGCTTTGCTGTAGGCCTTGTTTGACAGGAGGTATGGCACTTGAGTGCCACAGAGTAAAGCTCTTCCATGTAACTATCAGCCTTCTAACAGAAAATTAACCATGACTGCAGTATAAAGCTCAAGCCAATATTTTCACTAGCTTGCTGGTGTAGGTGAGCATAGGGGCACACTAAGTTACAACCTGGGGAACTCGGCTATGAACTGAAGGGTCATCAGTTGCTCTGTGCTTTCATGACCAAGAGTTACCCAAGATAACTGTGAGGTTGCCATCTCTCCTGAGGGACAAACAATCTCAGGTTATTCATGTTTACTGCAAGCAGGAGTGTGTGCACAGGCAGCTCTCTGGAGCAGCTGATGCACTGGGAGTTTCACATCCTTTGATGATTTAATGTGTCTGTACCCTGAGAACAGAACTAGGTATTCTTGGTTTTCAGACACAACTTCTGATCTTTTTAAAACTCATTGCTTTACTCATTTCCTTTCTACTTTGCTCTATTAGCACAGGCTTTGATCAGGTGACATGGCTCTGGGAAGCTTTCCCACTGTGTAGATAGTTACTCCGTTACCTCTGTTACTGTACATTTGTTTAATTAATTGCTCATTTTGTTCCTGAGCTGTTGTGCTGGCCCAGGGCACTTAAGGTATGCATGAGTGCCTAAAAGGTGACAAGGCTCCTAGGGATGACTCTGTCCCTTTCATTTATTTATAGAACTTGAGCACATGATCCCTTATTAATTCCAAGCACCGTTAGTTCAGCCTGACTTGAGATAAAGTGGCATAGGCTCCAGGTCCTCACAGCTGGCACTGACAGCATGTTAGGAAGTAAGGTCTACACTGCAGAGAGCAGGACTGATCAGGAAAGCAAGTAAGCTTTACGAGGAATTTGAAATATGGACTTGAAGGTGCACAGAAGCCTTTGGCCTCTATAGACTCTTTCTCTAAATGCTCTAACTACTTAACAGAGTTAATCATAAGCGCCTACATCAAGGCTTTTATTATTCTTCAGGAGGCCAACAGTTATCAGGGCAGACCTTAAAATGAATTTGAGATGTAGAAGTTAGGAGAATTTACTTAGTGAGTAACTTCTTTCTTGTCCATCAGCAAGCCACGTAGCAGGAGCTTCAGCAACAGCAGCTGAAACAAGCAGTCTCATCAGCATATGGAATTAAATTTAAGTACTGGATTTGGGCAAAATTTGGCAGCCATTTCTTTTGGTGGCAAAAAACCTCAACTGATTGTTCTTACTGCTGAGCTGCTCTTTCAATTGTGTTTCAGTTTCAGCTCCTACTGGCACCATGCCTTAAAAGATAGCAGGTTACTTCTCAGTCTAGATCACTATCTAATCCCACAAGCTGCTCCACTGGCAAAACTCAAAGGAGATAGCACAAGGTTGGGACAAAACGGAGTGTGAGGGCTGCTTTGGCCAGTACTGCTGCTAAAGGTACTCCGCATCGGATGAGGTCCTAGAAGTCAGATGCCCTGGAATCTTTGGTCTTTTCAGCCCAAAGGCAACTTCAAAGCTTGCCCAAGGGCCAGCTGGGGATTTCTAGGAGCAGTTTGTCCACCTTCCCTGTGGTGGGAACTGGCATGTGCTGGGAGCTGGCATAGGGGGATGTTGTGTAGGGATGTGCTACACCCTGGTAAGTCTATAGACGTTTTGCTAATATATGCTTGGAAGGAAGGGGGTGAAAGGAGATGACAAGCCGTTGTTCTCAGTGGTAAATCTGTAGGTTGAGGGAGTCCACTGAGGCTTAAAAACTCAAGTGTAGGCTACCTCAAGTCCAGTGCAGAGAATTTATTATCCTGGATCCAAGCCCAAGGACTGCAGCTGTGGCTCTGCTGTTATCTGCTTGAGTAGTCTGGGGCCAACAGTTTACCTGTAGTTAGCTTTTCCCATCTGTTAAACATCTTACAACATTTGCACAGAACATCGAACATGCAGACTTTTCTATCAACTGTGTTATAGGTAATGAGTGATGACGATGGGACTGCTGGAAGACTTCCGTAGAAAGGGGAGCGTCCTTTATGCTCCCCCCTACTTATCCTCCCCACATTCCCTGTGGGTGCACAGTTAGATCACACAGTACTCATTTGTATTTTCCTTGATGTTAAGTACTGCTTTTTTCCAATACAAAAAGGAGATGCCAAAAAAGGTTGTTGACTTTGTGCAAGTTCCCTGAGGTGCTCAGATACCAGCCTGCTGAGCATGCTCTTGATAGATGAGATTAGATAAAGGAGTGAGATCGAATAGCAGTTTTCGGTTACTACCTTCCAGACAGTTGAGATGGAGCTCAGATACTTGTGTGATGGGCATCCTAGAAACACCTAAGAAAGATATGTCATTGAGAAGCAACTAAATAAACCATTCTGTCCCCCAACAATTGTAGCTATACTAATGCTTTCCCCCATCCTATTAAACTCTTCTCTATTCCCAAAAGGCAGCAGTCTGGATCTCAATAGGTATAATATTTCTGGCTGTTTTGTTCTGCCTGGAGTGGCTGCTGGCAAACTGAGTTTAAAGTCAAGAGAGGTTGGTAGCAAACTGGAAATCTGTAGTTGTTAAATTTAAAAAAATCATTTGCAAAATCATTATCTCTTTTTAAAATTAGCAAGTATGATGCTTCTAAGCTTCCTGAGCTAGGAAGTTTGCAAAAAAAGTACTTTTGCTAATAGGTTGAACCTGGTAATGTTTTTTGAAATAATCCTATACCTTGGAAAAGATTTGATACGTATTTTGTCTCAGTGAATAGATTTGACAGAACACAAGTAGTAACGGCCATTAGAGTCAAATAAGCTCAGAAGAGTATCACTGTGTTGGGATTTAAATCTCTATCTCAGTGGTAATATTTGCCATGTAATTTTTTGTCCATAGTTAGAAAAGGCCACCGGTTAGAGCTGCAGTGCAAAAGGATGCAACTATTTCTAATAGCACGTCAGGTAATTTTGCTCAGGGATGTTTAATGCTGAAATGAGTAAAAGGAGATTTCTAGACTCTCTCATCTCCTGTGGCATCACTGTTTCAAAAATCCTGCCATCCTTTCCTCGGGGCAAGCTTCTGGCTGCCCTTGGCATCTCTGAAGGATCTCTTTGTGAGCTTCTATTTAGGCCTTGGACTGATGCCCAGTTTTCAAATCCCGTATACTTTGTGCCGTGAGGGGTGCTCCTTCTGACCCAGGCATCTCTGTTCCACAGCAGGCCGAGACTACAGAGGCTTGGGCCAGCAACTTCTCCATTACCTCTCCGGTAACAGTCAGTTCTTCCGATGAGACGTGGTCTCCAGAAGTCCCCGGCGAGGCGGTGTGCATTCCAGATTCCACTTCAATTATTCACACGGGGACTGCAGTGCGGTATCTGTCACTCAGACAGTCTCTCTGTCTCTGTCTCTCTCTCTCTTTCACTCACTTTTCTTTTAAATAAGACATGTTGTCCTCTAACCACAGACAAAAATGTTGGGAGCTGACATGTATTTACTCTAAGTGGGGTTCTTGATCCTGCTCTTTAGAAAAGGAAATTTCCTGAACCTGTAAGGTATGAGGGGCAACCCTCAAAACAGTTTTGGTAACCATTTCAAGTGATCTGGCAATTAAATAAGAGCAAATCTCCAAGTCTTTTTGCCCCATGCTTTGGGGAACTTGGGATCCATACCTGAGCTTTGAGGCATTGACCTTCAAATGCTGTGTTTTCTATTTTAAAAACAGAAGAACCTTGTGTCTTTACTGCTGTTTTGGTGTGCTGAAGGATTCGCTTTTTTTGACCCTAAGAATCCAAACAGAACTGTTCAAAGCCTATTCTTAAGGATGCTGTTGACTGCTTGTGAACTGTCCAAAGTGCTTTGCTCTTATGCTCACACATCTCAGAGAAGATCAACAATTGGCATCACTGTACTGTAACCCAAAGAGGAGCAGACAGCTCCATGCAACACAGCTGGCAGTTGACATCTGGGGTTTCTAAATGTACAAATGGTCAGACAGAGAGTCTTTCTGGACTACTAAGAACTAAGCAATAGAATAATTAGAGATGACATTTAGAAAGAAATTTGCCATTGTAGCCCCAGAACATCTCAGATTTCACTGATAAGTGGGGTGGTCTGACTGGCAGCCCAAGGGCCAAACTTTGCCCACAGAAAATTCCTCTGCCTTGCTGGAAATGGGGAACAGCTGTTAGGACTGCACACAAGGTCCAACAGCTGAATGACCCCTATGGTGCCTGTACATAATCAGTTATTTAAACAGGACCTGCCACTGTTGCATCCACGTGACTTGAAAGATTGGCTGAGGGGAGAGGGATGCAAAGGGATTTAGCCAGAACCACTTGGAAAGGTTGCATTGCCCGAAACGCTAATAATCATAGTTAGCATGTGTGGGAAAGGATGCAGGTGTTTCTACAGTGGACTGGTAGGTCAGATAGGGTCAGTAACACATTAGATCTTCCATTTCTTAACTGTATTCAAATTCTACAAAACTTTGTAAGGTACAAAGGGTCCAATGGCATCACATATACCAGAGCTAGTAGTAATGGCTAGCTTTTTTCAGTGCAGCAAGGTGTTGTCTGGACTGCCTAGGAGCAGGAAATATACATTAGCCAAAGGAAAGGTGCATTTTTATACACTCAGTCGTACTAAGGCTTGATTTGGCCAAGCATCTCCACAGCTGTCTCAAGGGCCGTTAGCTTTGAGTTCATGAGCCCGAATTAGGTGACCAACACCCTGCAGCAGCTGGCACCCAGGAATAATATTCACAGCAGCTGGGATGCTGAGTACAGGGATACATAAGGAAAGCAGGAAGGCTGAGCATGTAGAGAGCCCTACCTTTCTCCAGGACTTAGGCACTTACTGAGGCCCTGAGTCAGGCACCTGTGTACAATGGGGATTTGTGGACCCAAATTATTCCATTCCTTTGGACATGAGTAGCTGGCTCCTCAGGTATATACTGGATGCTGTAACCAACCTCTAAGTGCTTGGCACAAAATACAATAGCCGTAACCACTTTCATTCACCTGAAAGAGGAGACTGCTGTGTGCCTCCTCCGTAGTGGCTAGTTGTTGGCTTCCACACCAAGGAGATGACAAGAATCAGAGTGCAATGTGCTTAAATCTGGGTAATGTGCATCTGCTTCACAGCTCTACACAAAATATGTATGTTCACCATGGTGTGGTAGAGCCAGAGAGGACACAGAGTGTGTGAAAACCCTTCTGTCTGCTACTTGACCTGGCTGTGAAAAGCCCCTACTCAAGTCCATTCCAACATTACTGTAGAGAAGTTGTACTTTGAACAAAGGCATGCATAAGAAAAATAGAATTCTTAGGACAACTTTCCCTAAATTTCCTATCTTTCAAAGTCTGTGTGTCTAGCCAAGCCTTGTTTAGCTTGTGCAGAAAAAGTAGAGACTTCATGTATTACACAGCTACTTGATCGCATAACCTCAGAGTCTCCTTCCATCTCCTTTTTGGCCATCTCCTGATGCTCTAGTTTAAATACAGCACCAGTTTCACTAATGATATGTTTTCACTGTGGTTGTTTGAGGGAATATCAGTATTAGCAACACGAAGGATCCAGAAATCATAAGTCAATCCATAAAAAGGCAAGAGGCTGCCTTAAAAATCTGTTTTTAAAATGCAGTAAGTGTGTACAATTCATTCTATCTGACTTCTGCATTTCCATATTGAGACTCTTACTTTCAAGATTTTCTCCTCCAACATGATTTGAAACAAAGTGCTGGCCCAGGAGCTTGGCCTGCCAAAAAACACTAGATATCTTGGGACTCACAATGTAATTGTATAAACTGACAGTATGGTACAGCTGTTTGTAAGACTATCCTGGCATTTAAACTTGCTGCATAAAAAATCTCGAGTGGTGCAAAATGTTGCTAGACTGGTATGGTAGTTGACTTTGCAAAGGTGTAACGGGCAGTGAAGGATGAGTGGTCCAGTGATTAAAGTGTTAGCTGCCACCATGGTTCCTCACCTGCCACAGACTTCCCACGCAACCTTGGGCAAGTCACTTGGCTTTTCTTGTCCTGTTTCCTCCCATTGCAAAAGGTGGGGCATCTTCCCACCTCAGAGAGATGTTGGGGAAATAGGTATGTTAAAAGTATGAAATCAGGTATTGCAGTTTTTGAGAGATTGGGTGAGAGTGGTAAAGTTTCTAGGGTATGTTCTACAAGGTGAAAACAATAGAGAACCAGTTAACCTGGATTCAGCAACGGAATTTATTTATTATGCTAAATTTATTTCACGAAACTATAATATTAAGCAAAGTTCCCTCTTTCCCAAACTTACAACTAAATTCTGCTAAGAGGGCTCGCAGAGAAAGCTTCCCTTTCTTCTTCAGCCGTTCTGAAATACAAGTGTTTTTCTCATTCCAAAATTATAGCTTCATGAGCATCCTCATGCGGGTATAAAGCCAAGCTGCTTGGTTAATATCAAGCAGTGGGCTTTCCACTTAGTTCTCAGCTCTCTTAACCCTTTAACAAAAAGGGTTAAAAGCCTGTTGCCAAGTAGGACACAATAAGGAGTTTGGCTTCACAAGTTAGTTAGCAGGGAAATCCCTCCAGGTCTTGGCATTTCAAGTTAAATAGCTCTGCATGTCGGCAGAGCCTCCAAAGTTCAGGAGCACTGTCCAAGCGGCCCCTTTACGCAGTCTGTTCCGTGCGCTCGCCGAACGGCGCACCCGGCCCCGGCAGCGAGAGGCTGCTTCGCAACCCTTCGCTAAAAGGGCTATCTCCAAACAGAGCCACAGAGCCGTGGCTCCCAGTGCTTACAGTGACACCGTTTTAAGGCTGGCTCAGAGCTTGCTATGGACCTCTTCAGCGTCCTTCACTTCTTCCTGTGGCTTTGTGATGCAGCTGAATTACAAATACTATAAAGATGTATCCAAAGTAGAATGAGATCATGTTTTCTACCCTCCCAAGCTTCTGTGGGTTCACAACATGGTTCCACTTTTGACTCATCTCTAGAAATTAACTTCCTTTCTTTCTGCCAAAAATGGTGATCCGCAAGCCAGTCTGACGCAAGGTAATTTGTCCTGTTTACATGATGACTTTGATAAGGCATAGAGATTACTGCTCTTCCTTCATAACAAAATAACAGTTTGTTTGTGTGCTATAATCCTGAGTGACGTTTTTTACTGTAAGAGCTTGAATGCAACAATAATTTGGAGACAATTCTTGGTTGTAAAGCTAAAAAAACACTTTAAATACGCTGTTGGTGTCTTTGCTTCTAGCTTGCATGTATCCCTGGGGCAGGCTCTTCTCAGCAGTCACAGATAAGCCTCAAAGAAGCAGGGCCATTGATTGACAGCTCATTAGAAGTTGCAGGAGCAACAAAATACAAACTACAGACCTTCTCTTTCTCTCTGCCGAGCTCGGGAGGCGTGCTGGTCAGCAGTGGCCTGAGTGGAACAAAGACCGCAGGAGACATAGGAGGAAAACAACATGAAATTTTAATGGTCTTCTAGAAAGGCCAGGTGTAATGGATCAGGGCCAACGCCTCCCCTGCCCCCACTGCTTTGCTGCATATATTTACTTTCTATATATAGGCACAAACCAAGAGTATAGATTGTGCCATATGGCACGTACACAAGTTCACAGAATCCTAACTTCTATACACCAGAAAGTATTTATCTGTAAATCCATTTATAAATAAAAGTCTCCAAGTATATACAGTGTTAATATAATACTTATTAGATGTCACTGCTGTAGTCTTAGATAAGGTCACACATGAAGCCAAATTCACCCCTGCAGTGCAAGCCAGGCGAGTTTTACTAGGAATGTATTTGGCTTAATGTGTCCGCCTGTAGTTATATTTGTTTTTACAAATCCTCTTTATCTCTCGAGTAAGCATGGTTTTAGAACATTTCTACCAGGCACAGGCCAACCCACCTTCAACCTGTGAACTAGTGTGTCTGTTTCTTTAGCTTCCCACAGTGGTCCTTCCAGCCCCCTGCTCCCCACTCTGGGGTCCTTGCTCTTCAGACATCTAAAATCCTTTTCACTATACTTCAGGATTAGTGACAGCCCTCTCTGAAACCTGTAGTTGCTAAATATTGAGAAAAGTTCATAAGAAATTAAAGGAAAATGAGCCTTTGTCCTCTTTATGGAATGTCATCTAACAATAACCTCAACTGATTTTTAGTTGAATTTTTTCCACTGCTTTTTTTCCCCCAAATTTCCTCTTTTCCATGCTGAGGGGTATTCCATTTAAGCTCTAAGTGTGCTTGGTGCCAAAGACCATGTTTTTTCTATTCCTGTAAGTCATCTAGTTAGACTTCTTGTGTAAGTACTCAGAAAAAGAGTAGTGATTCGCTTTCATGAATAGCCAGTCACAGGGGCTTCAAATTTATCTTCTGTAAGCTTTCAGACTAGTAGATCAGCATGGCTGAATTACATTTGTTTTGGTATTTTAAATACAATGAGTACATGCAGAATCTTTTGTAGGATGCTCCTAAATTTGGGAATGCCATGAAGGAAACACTGGACTTTACGAGGAAATTTCTAAAAGAACATACAGGTGGTATGCAACAAGTGCTGACAGAGTATTCGAACTTAGAAACTTTTACACCCTGCTTATTTCTATTTGCATAAAAATTTTACTGATTGAGGAGAGACACCATTTTGCAACATGAACAAATTGAGACACTGGACATTATTATGGCATGGAATTTATTGATAAAACCTAAGTCCACGACCTCAGCTCTTCAGTAAGCATAAATTAACTTCAGTTAAGCTGATAGCTGTAACAACATAGGCATAAAAATGGGGTAAGCAAGCATATAATAGAGTTCAGTTTCAAAGAAAGAAAAAACCACTGCTCCTTTAAAACAGTAATAATATTTTTCACTTCTTTAATATGTTTTCAGATATCAAAGTTATACAAGTGATGTGTGAAATTACATCTTTATTTTAGCAATAGAAACTCTGAGTCCTGAGACAGGCAACGTGATTTGCCTAAGATTCCCCAGAGATTCATTACGAGTCATCTTTCACTGCTTTTGTCTAGCTTCTGCTCATTCTTGATCTAATTTTACTTTCACTTAGGCATGAACTCCCATCTAACTCTTCAACAAACCTCCAAAGTGCTATCCACTGTAACACACAGTAAAGAACTGGAGCTTGCATAGTCTCTGCATACGCTAATCAACTCATTTCAATCAACTCTGAGCCAGTACACAGAAAGGTACGATATGCACCCTTTCTCCTATACGGTAATACATGCCTTTCCTCGGTAGTTGCTCCCTAGTTACAGTGAATTGAGAGGAAATACTGAATTCTGTGATTCTGCGATTCCGTGATAAAGCTGCTCATTCTTTGGGGCTGTTACTGTGTCGGCTTCCCAGAGAACCGCGCAACACAAAGGCAAAGTAGCGCTCTGCGGGTACCTGCCGTTCCCAGGGGGGCTGACACAGGACTTGCCATATCCCTCCATTGTGATTTCCCTTCAAAAATAATACAATACTTTACAGAAAGCCCAAAACACAATCATATGACTCAGCAATTTGGATCTGTGGACTATCAAGACAGCTCTGTAAGAGTGGCAATACCTATTCTTGTTATTGAAATGCTGGCAATTCCCTTGCTATATGCACAAAGCAAAGGCTAGATAAAGGAATCTAGCAAGAGAGACAGCCTGCTCCTTTCAGCGCTACCACCGAGCCTCTGGTTATTCTTGGACATGTCAGCTAGTGTTAGTGTGAATAATCATATACTAAAATAATAGCAAGGAAAACAAAGACAGAAATAACAGAGTTGTCAAACCTGGTGAGTGGAAGGCCAGCTAGCAGCTCAAACTGGATACTTATGATCAGAAACAGACAGACGAGGTAGCTGTCTCAGTCTCCCTGTCAATAAAATAGGACACTTGCTTACCTTCCCCCCTCGATTACCATACCAATACTCTTGTGAAGTGCTTTGACAACGGAGAGCACCAGCTACAGTCAGGAAGACTCAGTGGTGCTGTGAGCAAGCATCTCCAGTGCCCTTCCTTGGCAGGAGAGAAAAAGAGAAAGATGATTAAAAAATGAGACCAGGTGGTAGAAAGAAAGGGAACTGGTGGAACAGCAAAAGAGATGAGAGGAAGAAAAGAAGAGAGACTGCAGCGGGAAATAGAGGCAGAGGTATGAGAAAGAAAAACTAGCAGAAAATTGTAATGAGAGAAGGAAAAGAAGAATATGAAAGTTAATTTAACCAGAAATAGTCCTTCTGGTTAGTCCCCAGGGAAAGGGAGTGATGAGTCAGATCAGGTGTTAGCCTGGGCAGCACCAGTGGGGAAGCCACGGTACTTCCCCAAAGGGGAACAAACAAATTGTGAGTCATGTAAGTCGAAGGAGAGGTTGCTGCATTTCTGTTGGCATCACAACTCACTCACCTTACATTAGCAATCTAGAGGTAGGACCCAAAGCTCTCAACCAGCTGAACGGCTCTGTTTGCTTTTCTCTGCCTTCTCCTCCTGCTCCTCTGAAACCAGCAGATAGCCTGCTGCCCATTTGAAACCTCTGCAAAAGCTTTAATGGCTTCGGGTTCATTGGTACAAAGTCAGCTTTCAACCTTCCCACTTTCTTTTTGCAAAGAGTCTTTACTCCAGTAAAGAAAAAACTTTTTTTCCCCAAGTTTTTCTCAACCCAGAAATTCTGGGCAAGATTTTAAAACATAGGGCAATGCTCAGACGTGACTTTGGCACCCAAGGTGCCACAGGCATTTGAGAACATGACCCTTTGGGGTTTAACACATTCCAGTAAAGTAACTCTTGAAATGAAGCATGCTATTTTTCAATTACAAACTACTTTTTCCATGGATTTTTTTGAAACTATTATGTTTGTGTCTCCCTCTAAAGAGGAACATTCTTGAACTTAGCTATTTTTTTGTTCCAGACTGCCCTATTTTTTTTGTTCCAGAGCAACCCCCAAATTTTTCTTTTCTTCGTAAAAATAGATTGTTTAAAGAACTGGAAACAAATACTGAAAATCAGTCCAGAGAATTTCATGTTCTATCATGAATTTTCCACATATGTCAATTTGCTCTGTATTTGTACACTCTCAGCACTAGGCAGTGAGAAGGGATGGGAGCTTGAAAGAAGATAATCTCCCCTTAACAGAATGGACAAAAATAATATTTGTCACTTGCTAGCATCTTTCAGAGGAACTCAGTATGTTTTTCTCTAAAGTATTATTCACACTGCACACCTGAAGAAACTGAACCAGAAAGCAATTAAGTGACTTCCATTGCACTATTAGGTCTTTGACTGACCCAGGAATACAAGCACCATTTTTAATTTCCCCACACCCTTCAGTTCAGGTGATTCTTTCTGCCTTTCTAGCAGTGGGTGGCCTACTAGATTTCCATGATAGGGCCATAAAAATGAAAAAGACTGTAAGAAAGCAGCGATGGACACCTCTCCAGATTTAAGGAGAGTCTTTACAGTGGTTTTGTAAGAAGATCTCATCTATCTCTTTAATAAATAAAGAATTTGGGTGACACAGGACCTTCTTGTCTCCAATGGAGGACATTTTCCTCCGGGGAACCTGAAGCTCAGTTATTAAAAATGAAAATCTGTCTCAGCCTTTCAACTCAGTTCTTGGAAACACCAGCTGTTAAAAAGGGGAGAGGAAGATAGGAGCCAAACGACGGATGCTTTTCAGATAAAGCTTTCCTGCAATCTTGGTGCTAGGACAGCTGCATCCGACTACACAGAGGAGAACAGGTGAGCTATGACGTTTGTTACCTAGCACACAGAAAATGTTGAGTTTCCTTGTAGGTGCTAACTACAAGAAGTGCTGAACACATTCATAAATCGAACCCAGAGAAAAACCCTCTTCCCAAGACTGTCTGATAAAACTTTATTGTCCCCAGGTTCAGGTGGGAAAAGGGGTTTTGTGAGTAGGGGAGGTACTGTGATGAACTCATGGATCGTCAGTTGCAAACATTCCTTCAGGAAAATTGTAAAGCTTCCTGTTGTGCCATTTTTTTTTCAGATTTACTTTCCAGGCTTTGAGATTTGCCAGAAAGTTGTTTTTTCTTACCAGAACTGTAGAGTCTATCCATCCTAGTTTTACAGGAATTTGGAGATGATTTGCCATTGGATTCACTGGTATAAGAATCAGGTGTTCAGTTTTTATCTTAGCCCTAATGGGTGTGTGTATATATAAACAAAATATTGCATTTACAATGGATATAGTGAAAACAAGAAGTCAAAGAATCAAAAGGAAAGTTTTCTGTATCTGCCAGTGGAAATAGATTATTTTGCTTTCATAACAATCTTTATCTTTTGTGTTACATAGAAAACTTCAAACATGAGAATTTATTAAAACCATTAGCTGAAGACAATAAAGACAAACATCAAAAAGTGTTTTAAGAATATCCTATAGGTTGGGAAACAGAGGATAGAAATTTACATACAAAAATAAAGGGCCTGAACTTACAAACACGATATTAAATGCAGAGACTCTTCCAAAAGGTATTTTGAGCTGAATATTTAACATCTTGTATGCTCTTCATGAAACTGGAAGGGAAATGTGGGATTGGAGCAACAAAATAAAACTCTTTCAACTTTCTTCTTTTATTTTCTTAAAGAAGTAGATAAAAATGTCAAGCAGTTGGCAGATTTGAGAACTAGATGTTCCTTTTGAATTACTGGCAGAACTGGGTAATTCTGGTTGTATTCCCAGTTTTGCTTTCTAACTAGTTTGAATTTTATTGCACCTAGGACTTAATGCTCCACTGTGCTGAACATCCCCAACAGTCCCATATTACAGTAGGAAACATAAACGCTCAGCACTGGGGGTCAAGTTTCTCTGCTTTATCTTCACATTTATGGTAGTCAAACTCTATTTTTCCACCATTTTCCATCCAAATATGAATGTTTTTAAGGTCAAATCTCAAGAAGTAACACTGAGCAGTTACCCAAAGAAACGTAATACACTGTGCAGGTTCCAACCAAAGGTCCACTTAGCCCAGTGTGCAATTTTGACAGAGGCCAATAGCAGAAAATAGCAGAGAGGCCAATAGTTAGAGAATAGTTAGAGAAACAGTATTATAAAATGCAATATACTAACACAACCTCCTGCTTCTGTAAGGTGGGAATGATAATATATCTTTATTCTTCTGGGACCATATGCAGTGCATTTTATTTTATTAGGACCTGATTCTGCAAAGACTTTTCTATTTTATATCCCGTGAGTAGCATTGGGAATAATCAAAAAGAAGGGAATTTAGAATCTGTGTATCTGCTCTAGGATAGGGTTTATTACTGTTGTTAACTGAAAAAACAGTGGCAAAAATGACTGGGGAATTTTTCAAAAAAAAAAATCTTATAAAATGCATCACTTGGATATTTTAAATTTATTATTTCAAAAGAAAAATTCTTCACTCAAACTTAAGCCTTTTATGATGGACTTCTAGTCACAGAAACAAAATATCTTACACAGTCAAGGTGAAGAGTGTGGTGTCAGGCCCCAGAGGTCACACATTAGTTAGCTGTCACATTTAGCAGCACAGTAACTTCCCAGGCAGTGATATAGACCAAAGACCTAATCCTGCAAGGCACCAAGTGTTTCTGGTGAATCCTGAGCATCTTCAGTGTCTGTTACAAGTAATGATCAAAAATGCACTTGGCATTTTCGAGTCTGATCCTACTCCTCATTATACATTATATACATATGTTGCTTTAATATCTAGGATAGTCCCCTTATGAAATCACAGTAGCAGAGTCTAACATCTGAGTGATTTTATCCTGCACAAGTGGTTTGAGAACACAGGAGGGAAACAAATGACAAAGGTAGAAGGGAACTCATATGAAGTGAGATGGTAAAGACAAGCAGTGGAAGAAAGCCAGAGATGAGAAAGCCAGAAATGAGTGAATTGAACATCACCAATAAAATGTATATGAACAAATGCTTTTTATAGTCTCAGTTTGGGGTTTTTTTATAGAAGGGAAGAGAAATCTGCATGGGAACTTTCCCCTAAAGCGTTAGCATGCTATAGAAACTCTGTTCTGTACAAAGTCTCTGTAGAATTGGACAATTCTTAGAGAAAGTGAAACTGTACAGCAAGTCTTCATTGGAAGAGGGGAAGGAAAGAAGGAAAAGGCGGCGGGGGGGGGGAGGGAATCAGTATGATTCCATCATACAAGAGCATGTTCAGTGACATACATAAATATTCCCACTTTGACCCCAATTGTTAGCATTTCACTCAACCATTTGCCTTTAAGGCCATCAGTGAGTTTGCATTAGTGAGAACAGAAGGACTGAATGGAAAATACAAGCTCCTGACTTTGGAGTTTGCGGTGAAAAGCAGGTGGCTGCACCCTGAAAGAGGACAAAGCACTCTCCCAAGACATTCCTATGATCTGAGGAGAAAAGAGTGTTTCTGATTTGGTTTCAAAAATTAAAAGCAGCAACCCTAGCAAGCCTTAAAATTTGCTTCCTTCAGGAGAAAATTCCAACAGCAATATCCTTTCAGCGCTTGCTTATTCTCAATAAATGATTCTGCTCTTGGATATACCTTTCAAAATGTGCAACACTTTCCCCTATCAGCAGCCCATGCTGAACCCAGTGAACCCTTCAGTCACAACGAAGGCCAACTTTCTCTGCAAGGTTAGCTTGCGTGAGGAACGTGCAGGAGGGTCAAAACCTGAAATTCAAGCTGGGGCTTTTTCTGCCCCGTACAACGGTAAAATGTTTCTGTGGTGATAGAACACAGTTGGTAAATTGTGTTGATGTCTGTCAGGGCATAATACAGTTATTTTCTTATCCTACACACTCAGTAAGGATTGAGCCCCCTGAAAAAAACATCAAACTGGTCAAAATAAGCATAATCAACCTAGAGTGTTTTCCTTGTTTATACTTTGTTTTATGATCCATTAGGCTATTCTCAAGTTCCCTATTCCAAACATGAGAGCTAGAAAAATAGAAATGAAAACTGAGATCATTACACACACCTTTGGTTCCAATAGGTGGGGTTTTAAGAAAGACTGGTCCCACCAAAGTCTTGCTGGCCCTGTGTGGGTTTCAGGAGCCCACCCAGGCAGGGAAGCTTGCAAGACCTAAGATTACAATACATTCTTCTGTTACAGAACAATGCTGACAATAGCATTTAATCAGTAAAATAAGAAGAAACAGTTCTGAAGATACAAAGGGGATGAGTATGGGGAGATAACTAAATAAAAGAAGCAATTTTGTTCACCAGTCTTTTGAGCAGTACAGCAGGCTAAAATAAGGGTTACGTGATGGTGTGGTATTTCCCTCCCCAGATGTTACTGGGAGACTACTGTACATGATTTTAGATAAATCTCTTGAATAAATGTACCACCATGTACATTAATGAGCAAAAAATTCTGGCAGAGTGTCTGTCCCTGGGGCTCCAGTTCCCAGGTAATACGGAGCTTGTCTCTGTGCTGCTGTAGAAGCTCTCTTAGCAGAATGCAGAGAGATTGGTGGTATAACTTGCCCTCAGTTCACAATTTTCCATTTCAGACTTGCTGTCTCTGTCTTGGTTTCGGTCTATTTACTCGGAGCCATTTCTTAACAATGTCTAATTTCCTCAAGGAATCCCTCTGAGTCCCCTCTCTTAGAAATGCTGCCATATCTTTTTTTTTAATCATTGAAAGGCACAAATATCCTTCCTGAGCTCTTTTGCCATCCAGCCTGATTATATACATAGATTTGAGTTTCCATACATTTTCTGCACAGTAGGAGTTCCCAAAATGCAGCCTCTGGGGATCTAAAGTGTGGCCCCAACTGCAACTCACCAGGATGAAAACAAAGCCGATCAGGTACTTTTTTTTTTTTTTTTTTTTTTGTTAATGAGCCTAACCAGCAGGCAATTATTACTTAGTCTGGAAGACATAAGCTGTTGGAATCGTAGTGCATGCATTTTTTATTTATAGTAACACACATTCAAATCAGAAGTAGCCCTCTGGCATCTTGCCATTGCCTGACCATCAATGTCACAAAATTCAAACATCTTGAACATATAAAATGGCTTTTGTTGCTTTTTTCATAGCATTCCCTTCTCCTCCCACTTCCCACTGCCTTGACTATCAAAAGTGGACAACTAGGCTTAATTAACTTTGGATTCAGACCCTTACTGGAAATAAAAGAAACTAGTCGTATTTCTCAGTTGATGGTAATGAGCAAGTCAGACATGCCCTGGTCGCCTTGTAATGGAGAAAAAGATCAACCCTTCTTCATACAAATAAAAGGGCTGACATGATCTCTGGAACAAGAACTATAAAGAGACAAGTTTCTGGAGAGGATGCATGTCACTAGTTTGTTGATCTATTACTGGCACTTCCAAATACTCCATTTGCAATCACAGGACTCTACTGAAGTATTTAACTGGAGAGGCTCACAGAGCCCAGCCAGGAGACTGTTGTATGAGGATCCCACAGTGGTTTGCCTCACCTGACTAGTAATCAGTTTCCAATCTAACCCCTCCGCAGAGTTTAAGTTACAAACTTCAATATCTGTGCGGCAGACTTGACAGCAATTAACATTACTCAGCTGCCAGCTGGGTTTTAAAATATCCCTTCTACATGATCTTGTTACGTAGATTTTAGAAACAACATAACAGTGTTGTTCAGTGTTGAGGAGCTCGATCCCACACCTCTGAAGTCAGAGTTTTGCTATTGATTTTAGGGGAAGCAGTCTACAACCTAGAAGTAAAAACAATGGCAGAGTAAGGTAAAACAATAGCAAGCTGTTGTTTGGGGTTTGAGGCTTGATTTTGTTTCCTTTTTCAATCTTCTCACTGACTGAGCTTCGTGGAAGGCACTAAGAGTTTATCCTTATATATTCTGTTTCACTGTTCACATTACTCATATCCAAGCATGGGTATGAAATGCTGTAAAGTATTCCTTGACCCTAGTACAGCAATGCTGAGGCTTTAAAAATCAAGGGAGTCTATTAAGTCATTTAAAGCTAGCAAATAGCAGGGTTTTTTTTGGAAACAACTAGCAGTTTCTGCAGTCAGACTCCTACCAGTTTTAACCTAGCCAACAACTTCCTAGCCCGTCTGTCCCAACGGCTCTGCTCTCAGACCCAGGAACATTACTAGGGAAGTAGGATCAGGCTACGAGTGGCCTCACAGGGCCCTAAAACAAACACCGTTTGCGAAGTGAGTCTCGCTGAACGTTAACAGATGCAAACATTCCTTCTCATTCCCACATGAAACAGGGCAGAGCAATTCACTTTTCCACAAAGATTAGCGATGGAAAGCTGGTGTGTACGTGAGGAGCGCTGCCCTTCCTCCCCAGCCCCGTCCCCGGCCTGCGCGCTCCCCTCTCGCCGGGCAACGGCGCGGCGGGCCGGGCCGGGCCGAGGCCTCTCCTCGCCCCCCAGGGAGCCGCGTCCCCTCGGCGTGCCCGGGCAGCTCCGGCGCCGCGCGCAGCCCTCTCGCGCTGCCCTCAGGCCGCGGGGGTTCACTCCGTCTTCCCGCTTTCCCTTCCCAAGGTGGGTAAGGCAGGTAAGCACTGACCGCCCGCCGCCGCCTACCCCTCGCCCTGCGTTCACTGAAGCTCGCACCGCCAACAGACGGCGCGGCGCGAGGCGCCTCAGCGATTCGCGCTTCCCCTGAAGTCACCGAGTCCGCGGCCGCCCCGGCCCCGCCGCCCGCGGCCCCGGCGGCTCCCCCGCCTCAACGCCCGGCCGCCGCGCAGCCGGGAGCCGCGCCGGGGCCGGGGCCGGGCCGTGCCCGGGCAGAGCCCCCGTCCCGCCCCGCCCCGCGGCCGTTGCTCCCCGCGCCCTGACCCCGCCGCGCGCGCCGGGCCGGAGCAGGGGGGGAGCGCCTCGGCGCCGCGCCATTGGCCATTGGCCGGCGGGCGGGCGGGGGGCGGGGCCGCGGCGCGTGACGCGCGGGGGCGGGGCTCCCGTCAGCTGTTCGGGGGCCGCCGGGCCGCGGCGGCAGTTTGGCGGCGAGGAGGCGCCGCGGCGGCTCCCGCTCCCGGGACGCCCCGGCCCCGCGCGACGCCCGGCCCGGCCCGGCCCGGCCCGCTTCCCGGTGAGTGCCGGGCGGCGCCCCCGACCCTGCACCGGGGCCCCCCCTCGGCGGGGCCCGGACGCGCGTGTGCGTGGGCCGCGCGGCCCCGGGGCTCTGTCCGCGCGGCGGGGGCCGTGCGCGGCCGGCCGCTCCGTGCGCTGCAGCCCGCGGCTTGGAGCGCCGCGGGGAGGCGGCTCCCCCGCGGGGCGCGCGGCGGGGGCGGCTCGGGCCGCGGCACCTGTCCCTGCGCGGGCAGCGCCGGGGCGAGCTCGGCGCGGCGCAGGCGGGGCGCCCCGGGGCGGGTGCTCCCGCGTTAGTGCGGGGCGGCACCGACGTGGCGGCGGCAGCTTCGGTGCACGCTGCGCGCCTGGGAGCCGCTCTCCGCTGCGGCGGCTCACGTGCGCCGTGCCGGACACGCGTGGTGGCTCGGAAGCGCGCCGCGAGCGAGGGCGCTTCCCGTGCCGAGCCGCCCCGTCGGGCTGAGCTTTCTGCCCTGCCCCTCCCCCCGGACGGAAAAGCGGCGTTTAAACCCTTCAGGTGGGAGCGACTCTGCGGTGCCGGAGCCGGCGGCGGAGAGGCAGCGGAGGAGTTAAAAGGGCTGCTGGGTCCCGGGGTGAGACCGGCCAGCTTTGTTTTGGGAAGCTGGCACGCACGTGTGCGCTGAGCCCTCCCTCTGGTTTTCCTGCCCCCTCCGTTTGTCAGAGTAGGCATGTGATCGCCGCGTATAAGAATTTCATTGACGCCGCGCCGGCTTCCTCAGCCGGGAGGGTTTCTTGCTTTCTCGCGGCAGCGCTGCGGGTGGAAGCGCGCCGAGGACGCGCCGGCCCCCGCGCGTGGGCTTCGGCGCCCCGCGGACCTGTGGAGCACAGCTCGTTCCCGGTACCTCCCGCAGGAAAAGCGCCATCTCGCACTTTCCGTGGCTCTTTGAATGAGTTACGTTTTAAGATCATGGAAAGAAATTAATGAAATTTTAGGGTAAGTTATGCTTTAGACTACTTTCTGCACACTCTTGAGCGTTCTCTAAGAGCTCTGGAATAAAGTGACTATTGCGAGAGGCAGAGTTAGACTACTTGCTTTCTAGACCATCTTTTAAGCATTTGGTCTGCCTCTTAGCTCTGTGTCTCTGTTGTGCTCTATTGCAATGAACGCATGCATCCCAGTGGGGCTCTGACAGCTGAGATCTGGCAAATCTTGCTGCAAAGACAAATACATTATCATGCTGCCTTTCTATCAGGTGAGAGCGATCCGACAGAAAAGATGGCAGAAGAGTTATGCCTGTGTCTCTAAGCTCTGTGTGCTACTTTAAGCCACTGAAGAAAAGGCTATGCCAAGATAACACTACTGTCATCCAGCAGATCAGGAGCAGCTGTGGTGCTTGTATCTGTCCTGTTCTGCAGACTCTTCTTTGGGGCTTGTGCCTGGGCTGGAGTGAACTGCTGAGTGGCAATAAATTGAATAGCTGAAGTAGTGCCTTGCATAATAGTTCTTGCACTGTTCAGTCCCTGTGTCTCCTTTAATGTGCTGGTGGGGTGAGTACTATTCACTTGGGGGGAGATGTGAGCACCAAGGGGAGCACTGAACACAACCTTATAAAGTCGTTATTAATGTCTCCTTCAGGCCTGAAATTCCTCTTGCTAGTCTTCTGTTCTGTTAAATGCTTCGCAAACCAGAATAAAGGAAGAGACATGAAGAGTTGAATTTCACTGCCTTGTTTGGAACTGGGTGGAAATCCTGGAGATGGATCTCTTAGGAGACTGTCTTCCAATTGGGTTAGATGCACAGGTAACAAGTAAAGGGAGTCATGGCTTCTTTGTTAAATCTGTTTCTAATTACTGTTCATTTGCAAAGAGCCCTGAAATTGTGATTTAGGTTTTAATACGGTTTTGTTGGTGATGGGTTTTTTTTTCCTTCTCTCCACCATCTTCTTTATCCAACTTTGTGCTGCAGCAGAGCTCGGGAGGGTTCACTGTGACAACTATGGAAGTTCTGCTTTAAGCACTGACACCAAAAAACTTTTTTTTTTCTTTTTTAGTAATAGGGATGCACCAATAATGCAGACTTACTTTGAGGTAAAGGGGGTAATGAATCAATTGAGTTGACAAGTTTAGGACATTTTATTAGTTGAGGTGAGAGCAGAAATAAGAACTTGAAGGGAAAACTGGTCCTTATACAGGGAAAAAGTTATGGAGAGCTTGACAAAAATAGCTTTGCCAGCTCTTGTGAGTTTTGCAACCATTAGGGTTTCTTGAAAGGCTGGCATTGTGGCCTTGTGATTACAAAGCTTTACTTCATCAATAAGTAATAGATGGGGAAAAAATGAATGGGGTTCCACAGAGTTCAAACACAGCAGACTAAAGCAAAACAAATGCCAAAGAAGCTGACTGACACATGGCACTTTGAGGGATTGGGGTTGGTGGTGTTTAAGACAATGTGTGTTCGGTTTTTGCATGCTGTGGTAGGTGGTTGCTCCCTCATTGTGACTAGATGTGGAATGGGAGTCATGGGTGGAGCCTTAGACACTTGGTAACTTCCATGTTGTCTGGCCCAGGGCTCCAGGACTTCCTCAAAGCCCTGATCTTCATCGCTGAGTCACCCATCTCTTCTGCCCATGCAGATGGACAGCACTGGGAGGGAAGCAGACACGGAAGAAAGAGCTGTGTTTTCCTGTTGGAGCAGAAGGCATTCTTTCCTGGGTTGCATTCTTGTTGTCTTAGTTGTTTCCTCAAATATCCTTTTATTGCAGGAGCAATGGATCGCCCCAGCTACCTGGAAGAGGACTATTCTAGCCTGGATGGGCTGGACGATGACGTGTTTCACTCTGATGACTTTGGACTTGCAGGTCAGCCTGGTGAGATGACTGCAACTGGCATTTTCACACAGAACCAGTCCTACAGCTGCCTTCTGGGGAGGTTTCAACTATTCCCCCTCACACACTGCTGTGGTCCCGGTAGCAGGCATCCTGAGCAGCAGGACAAGGCAACTCAAACACTCAGCCCGTCCTCTTCCAGTCAGGATGTTATGTTGCCTTGTGGAGTCACTGAAGAGCCCCGGAGACTCTTCTATGGTAAGAGCACTCCAGTGCCACCAGCTTTGCAGATAGGAAACTGTCCATTTAGCACTTCCCTAGTCAAGCAAGGATCCTTTCATTAATGTGTTTAATTAAAGGACTCCAGCTATTTTGTTATTGTCCTACTCCCTGAAGACAGCTTATATTTTTTTACCTTTACTTGCCCACTGAGAGAACCTGGCTTATTGCTTCTGCTGTGTTTGATATTCCCTTCTTTTTTTTTTTTTTTTTTTTTGGCTTTATTCTATCACATTTTATTTTTACTCATGGACATTCAGGTGCTCATTGTACCTTGTATCCTGCCATTTGCATATGTTTTCTTAACCTCTTGTACTGTCTCATCTGCATAAAAAGACTCCTAGAAATTCTCAGCAGAGAGAGGAAAATGCAAAAGTTTACACTTAATGGGACAGCTCTTAGGCTCTTTCTTGGAGTAAAGGTTGTTGGATAAGTAACACTTATGAATAGACTTATGAATAAGTCTGTTCTTGCGCTGGATGTCTGTCCAATGTTTTAGTAGTAACTGATGGGACCCCACTCAGTTTTGTGTATCCGGTTCAACTTTAATTCAAATCTGTCACGCTGAATGCCATAGAAGTGAGAAAAGCCTGACAGAAAGGACAGAGCAACCTTTAATGGGAGGCTGCTTGAGGCAGAGATGTTGTAAAATGGTAAAATTGCTGTTAAAAAGATCTCAGCACATGGTTGAACTATGAATAAGCAAAAAGAACTGAGTGTAAGATCTTGCCAGCTGTTTGATTGTGGGAAGAAATGAAATGCTTTGCTTAATCAATATAAAACTACTTAAAAGCTGAGTGAATATTTTACTGCATGCTTACAGTACATAGTCATTGTTTGGGCTTCAAAAGCTGAATGAGTCAAAAATTTAGGGTTATGTGCAGCCCTTTCCCCCATGAAGTGTAAAAAAAAAAATCTCTTCTGAAAAGTTATTTTTTGTCCTGGAAGAATGACTCCTCTTACCTTTATTCTTTATTTTGTAGGGAATGCTGGTTACCGTTTACATGTTCCTCCAGTTGGCTTTGCATTGGATCCACGTCTCCAAGAGGAGCCTCAGGAGGATCAGCGGGAAGCACGTGCTGAGGTGCAGATTGCACGGAAGTTGCAGTGCATTGCAGACCAGTTCCACCGGCTCCACATACAAAGGGTAGGGTGTTTTTGGAGGGGAAGATGGGGAGTCAGTTATCCTGGCATGGTGCTCTAGAAGGCTGGCTCTAGGCATCAGTTAAGCGGGCTGTCGTCTAAGGCAGCAGATTGCTGGCAGCAATAAAATGTCTGGGGTCTCACTATGTATTTTGTTTATGCTAGATTTATGACTCTTGCTAATGATGGATAGAGGGAAGAGTATGTGTGGGGTTGCATTTACTGCTTGGCAAAGTATCCCATTTGACATCAGCGGTTGCTATTCCAGCTCTTGCAGTTGATCAGTGACAGGGTCACTGAAGCTTTCTCCAGGGCTCTCCTTCTGGCTTTCTGTTACATGTTCCATTCTTTACTCTCCTCACTCTCAGCATCTTCTCTTCTGTGGCACAAGTGGGCCTCTCTGGCTTATCTCAGCTCCTTATCTCAGCAATGGCAAGAAGCCCGGAGTCTGTTTTGATGCTCTATATTGTCTAGGGGTAGGAGTCTCAAATGTTGAGAAGTGTATTTAGATCATGTTGGACTTGCTAGTAACTCTTCTCTGAGACAGACCTAGCTAGTGTCTCTCAGACTTGTGACTAACTTCCTCACAACAAAAGACAGCTGTAAGATGCCATCAGGTTTGAAAACCACACACCAGAATCTTGTTTTTGTTTTCTTTAAAAAAGAAGAAACTGTTCTCTTCAAAGAAACAAAGCAAAAACAACACTCCTTAAAAGCCTGATTCTTCCTTCCTTGCCCTCCTTCTGCTGTTGAATAGTGAAGAAATGGAAATCCCATCTTAGGCAGTTTGGCAGAGATTGTTGAAGTGCAGCAAGGAGCCCTTTTTCCTACTTTATGCAAACCTCACAAGGAAAGTGTGTACCCACTTGCATGTGAAGAAGCTGACACTCTTGCTGACTTCAGAGAGTGACAGAAAGCTCTCACTCTAAGTGAATTGCTCTGGACTTTGTTACTCTATTAACTATGGGCTCTGTTGCAGCTCTTCTCAAAGGTAAGTGAGGAACTCTGTCCTGGTCAGAGAGTATGGCTTGTGGCTGGGCAGGGTTTTAGTGCTCTCTTGTGACATGAAAGATACGAGGAAATTCTGTGATTCTGGAAATGCTGGGCATTCTCAAGCAGCAGAAGGATTAAAGGAGCTTTAACAGGAAATTTATCTGCAGAAATGTAGGTTGTTTTGGGCTATGAATGCCATCCTACAAATCTGAGAAACTACAATCTACCATGATCTTTTTAATGTATGTTGTATTTGGTTGAATGGGCTTTCCCCCACTGCTACCTTTTCACCAGCAACAGCTGAAGGCTCCGCTCTGTGTAGCCAGATTCTCACAGCAAAGGGAAGGTTAACCATCCCTGTGAGGAGCCCTGAAGTGAAGCTGTGGAACTGGTTGTAACTTGACCCCTTTCATCTGGGGAGCGTACCTGTCTGATATCTGGGAAATGCATCCAAGAATGCCCCCCAAAAAGGCCCACTAAAATTGCCCTTGGTCTGGCTCTTTGCTGCCACTCAGCCTCAGCTGAGCTGTGTGTGTTGCAGGGGCTCTGAGCAGCACGCACAGGACTGTAGCCAGGACTGCCGGGCCAGGCGAATTGCGTGTCAGCCAAGCATGTGGGAGAGTTAGTAAACAAAAGCAAACGCCTGCACTACCCAGTCCTGCAGCCAGCAGAGGAGGAGCTCTGCTGTCTTTGTTTGAACTGGAAGAGCAACAAGTTGTAAAGGAGGGGGAGCCATTCAGCCATTTAAATTTAAAAACAAAAGAAAAAAATCAAATTTAACCCAAAGATGGAATAGTTCAGCCAGTGGTTCTCCACAGCCTGACCCTGGGATAGGCCTTGGCATTTGGATCTGTTAAAGGATTCTTTCTTGTTTGTCAGGGAAACTGAATACTGAGCCACATATTAGTGTCCAAGGCACTGTTCCACATGAAGCGTTTTGTTGTCATGCCCAGTCCCTTCTCTCTCAACCCTACATGAAGGATTTCCTTTGGCTTCTGGCACAGATCTCATGTGCAGAAGCCCCCCCTGTCCTGCATTCAGTGACTCTTCTCAGCTTCTTGCTGAAGAAGCAGTCTGCCTCTAGAGGCACATGAACTGGCTTACAATGCGTTGTGGTTTGGAAGGGGTAATCCCTGAGACATGGAAAACTGGGCTGTCATTTGTCTTGCTGTGAAACTAATCTCAGAAGTTAGTGCCCCATTCCTTGTCTCAAACATTTGGTCAAAACCAACCATTTCCAGAGTGGTGTCTGGAATCAGTTTTTAAATACCACCAAAGCTGGTCACACCAGTGTGGTCGTGTGAAGTCCTGAGAAGAGAGCAAGGCTAGTTCTCACTGGGCTATGCCTCCTTTTGGAGCCTACAAAATATTTTATCTTTGAACCTGTAAATAGAAAAAGTCTGTGCTCCTTCAGTAGTAGTTAGGAAGGTCTTTCAATTTTGGGTTAGTGCATTCAGCTAGCTCAAGAGTTGCCTCACATGGCTCTTGTTCTATGAAGCTCTCCAGCAGTTCAGGTATGGTGCCTGCCCTGCAGCAGCAGCAGGGCTATGTTGACACAAAGCTGCTGGTTACTGTACATCCCTGGCTTCAAGAGGAACTGAGCAGGCAGTGGCTACTCAGGCTGACGTCACCAAGTTGTCATTGGACCCAGCTGCACACCCAGTCTAACCCCATCCCACATAGGGAACCCTAGAGAGTCACTGTTATCTCTTCCCTGGGCTCCCTGAGCTATGTGGTATTTATTTTGTGGTTCTTGGCCATGCAAAAGATTTTTTGGGTATGTATCTTGTAAGAACGAGAAAGTTGGCTGCACCTATGCTCACTTTTGGCATGTACACCATTTTCAGGGTTTCATTTCCTATTAATTTATTAAACAGAATACAGTAACTTAAAACCTGGCATTTTTATTCTTAGAACAGTGCTAGAACAATAATGCAACATTCCCTAGCATTCTGTGGCTTTAATCTTTAAGGTACCTTACTTAACTTACTATCTTTAATAGATAACTTACTATCAGAAAGACTTGAGCAAAGCTCTGCATTGTGAAGTAGCAGAGTCTGCTACATGTTAGTCCAATTTGTAAGGGGCTCCACAGAATGACATGTGGGACCAATCTATGTTAGCTCCAGCTCTTTAGTACCTCTTACCTGACTGTGTAGCTTCTGGCAATATGCCCTCCACACCACCTTCTTTACCTACCTGTAGAAAACAAAGGTACAGCCAAACCAGGCTTCCTGAGGAAGAACCTTATACCAATCGCATCTTGCTTGAGTTGGAGCAAGTATGCCCTGTTAGAGGGAAGGTTGGGCTTGCCATGGCATCTATGTGCCCTCTGTATGAAGTGCTTGCTGTATTGTAGCCTATAACTGAGCTTAAAGATGCCCTCTGTGGTTACAGAGGCTGGAGCTGAGCTTACGGTATTTGGTCAGTCAGCTGCAATGTGCTGTCTGTGCCCTACTTCTCAAGGCCATGAGAACAAGTGCTTGAGCTCCTCCTTAGGTCCTGAGTGCGTATGAGTTCTTTCGCCTTGAGAAGGGACTTTAACTTGTGCTGAATGTGTTTTGTGATCGGACGAACTGCTAGATGGGACATGAATAGAAAACAAGAGACAGCAGCTGTAGTGCAAAGCTCCTGTAGGAGCACACAGTTTATATGTAAAGTGAGGTAAATCAGACTGTATGTTAGTATCACACCCGTTAGTTCAGTTTGCTCCATTAAGACACTGGAACACTACAGCTCTTTTCCAAATAAAACAACTTTTTTTAAGCATGCTGCAGATTTGAGGGGACCAGTTTTATCAAATATCTTCTTCACAACGATAAGATCACTTTGCAGGGGATAAAATTGTCTCTTTAAGAGCTAAGGAGTGGTAGCCTTGAACAGTTCTGGGCTGCAGTCCAAGCGGAGCCACTGACTTGCTGCATGACCTCAGACAAGTCTCTTGACCTCCTTGTGCTTCAGTCAACCCATCTGGAAAGCTTAGTTTAAAAAAAGCTGAGGCTCAATAAGAACCAGATGCTGAATCAGAACTGAGCTTTCTTGAGTAAATAAGTGCATTACAAACAACAACAAAGCCCCTTTCCAGCGCATCAGGAATCCTGCAGTTGATTTAGATATGCTGACCATGCTCAAAAAGAAACCATGAGTCTAGCTATAGAAAAGTGTTTGTTTCTGGAAATTCCCTGCTCTGTTCAACAAATAACCCCCTTGCTGTCATTGTGTGATGGTCCAAGCAGTGTGCAGAGTCTGAATGCCTATATTCACATCAGTTGTGGACAAACTATTAGAAATGTACCCATTTGCTTTCAGTTAATAACACTGAAAATGTCCAGAAGGAAAAATTGTTTTCCTCTGAAAGTGAAACTGGTTACATTTTGCATATTTTTCCCCCTCTGTCTCTCATGAGAATTATTGAGGCCTCCTCCGAGACACTTCCGCTTATGCAGCAGTGCCAGTGTGTAAGTTGTCAAAGAGTTCTCAGTCTGGGGCAATGGGTGCACAGCACTACATGTGAATCGCTTATCCCAGACTCCATCAGGCTTTCTGCATTGTAGGCACTTAGGACATCCAGGGAATCTTTCTCATGAAGCTTTTTAACTGGAATTGTTTGCTGGAAACTGTCCTTCATGCTGACTTTATATTTTAGAAAAATATTCAGAAAAGCTTCCTAATAAGGTAATGCAGAGATTCCCAAATTGTCCTGCAGCTGAACCTATGACAGCAGCAATTCCTAACTTTATATGTACCTGCAGTCTCTTTGAGACTTAAGTGCTTTCATCCATTTATTTCCTGAGTCAGTAAGCGCATTACAGCAAAATCTCTGCTGTTAGATTGTTTGTTGGTCCCAGCTGCTGCTGTGCAAAGCAGTGGATCTCCTGTTTGGCTGCACTGTCTGTGGGGTGCCAGTTGGTGTACAACTTGAATTTCTGGCTGATGATGCAGGAACATGGCAAGGAAGAAAGTGCCAGGTTGAGAGTTCTATGAGTAGGTCAGAAGATGGATTTAGAAGCCCTATTGGGAGGGCAAAAGATAAGGTGGATATGAGGTTGGGGAGATGTAGATGTGGAGAAAAGTGCTTGCAGGACTATGGGGTTGTGATCTCAGGCTCAGGGAATGGTGTGTTCATAGGAAATTGAGGACATCACACAGTGGAATCAGGATCTTGATATGAGGAAGTAGAGGCAGATTTCTTACTAGCTGTGGAGCTGAGTACCTGACAACCAGATTAATAGAAACTTGCTGAGCCAAATTCAAGTCTGATCTGAAACAATATTCTTTGAAATGCTGCGAGAAGAAGTGGAGAACAAGAATATAATTATGCCACTGTATATTTCCCATATCTTGACTATTACGTGCACTTCTCGTTCCCTTTCTCCAAAAATGATACAGCAGAACTGGAAAAGGTTCAGAGAAAACTTCCATATAAGAAACGAATGAATGAGATGGGATTCTTAAGCCTGAAAAAGATGTAAAGCAAGGAGGATATGATAGAAATATTAAACAGATCAAACGTGGCATGAAGGAGGTGGATAGGCTCACTTCTCCTGGTGTACAACAACTAGGCAAAAATCAAGTTAAGCTAGTAGGAGCCAGTTAAATGTAAATGAGGTAATTTTTGTGTAATAGGTAGATCTGTGGAACCCCTTTCCAAGGGATATTGTGTGTGCCAGCACTTTAGCTGGCTTCAAGGGGAATCTGGACAAATTTCTGGCCATGGAAGGATCACTCAATAGGTAGAAACCTCAACTGGCTCAGGAAGTCCTAAGCTTAAATGCTGAAAGAGTATTAGGGGGAGCTCTTGCATATACTTGCTCTGTCTTTGCTTTTCTTCAAGCAGCAACATAAGGCCACTCACCCTTGGAGGCAGGGCTAAATGACGCAGTACAACCATTACGTATTTGTTTACTAAAAACCACAAAACTTTCCTGTCAGCCTAATCTATTCTTCTTCTCCCCACCTTCAGCAGACAAAAGATTTTAATGCCATTGTCCCCTCTCTAAAATAGGGGGCAATGTGTGTGTGTTTAAAAAAAAAAAAAAAAAAAAAAAAAAAAAAAAAGGCTTCCTGCTCTGGTCTGGTAGAAGAAGTGGTCAGAGGATAAAGGAGCCTGGTGATGGGAGAGACATAAGAGTTACTGTAACTGACTGCTGTGAATCCTTCACTTGGCAGGAAATGATGGACTGAAATGTTTTGGGGAAGGGGGCTACAACCTTAAAATATCAAGAGCAAAAAATTATGAAATAATTCTTTGGGACAGTACAAGTGATACAGTGAATTGATTTACAGTATTTCTAACATTACCTGCAATATCATTCAGTGATATAGATAACTTAGTGCTGCTTATTTTCCTCTAAAATCCCTATGTTTCAGTCTATTGCAAATCCTTGACTCCCAGAGCACCATGCTAGCTAGGACAGTGGCAGTGTGCTTTTTACTTGTAGCTCCGTGTCACAGTTGGTTTTCTATTTAAGAAATAATTGCAGTAATATCCTTTTAAAAAAAAAAAAAAAAAAAGAAAAGGCAGTGGAGACTAGGAAATGTCTGAGACCATGCAGTGATCACTGATTGGAACCCAGTCATTCTGCCTGCAGTCCTCTGCTTAGATTGGTTGATCTCGTTAAGATACGGCCATCTCTCGGGTTTGATGAGATGTTTGGAATGATTATTTATGGAGAGGCATGTGTGTGTTTGTATTTTACTCAAATTTTATGGTGGAAAGGCAGGAAAGTGAGTGTCCAACTGCAGAGCCCTCTTTTGTCTGAAGCCATTGAAGAGGAATGTCCTGCTAGCCTTTTATAATGTCTCTTCTTTTTTTTTTTTGGTAGCTACCCTTGCCAGTGGCAAAGGAAACTTTGAGGACCACACCATAGCAGAAAGAATAACAATCTAAAAATAAAAGCGGTGAGGCAACTTCTGCTAACCCTGATTAGGTCGTCTGATGTAACGTGTCACAAGATGTGGGTGATGGGGAACTCGCACCTTCAGCGACCCGCTGAAAAGCCCTTACGGTGGAGGGGAGAGAGCCGCCGAAGGGCACGCTGTCTTCACCGAGCGGGGAGGATTCAGAGCGCTGTGCGTGAGAAGGGATCTGCTGGGCAGTGTTTGCGCTGCGGCTGCTGTGTTTATATCGCTCTCTAAATTTAGCCTCTGAGTCATCAGAACTGCTGATGAGAAGCTGCCTTGCCCGCGGGCTCCAGCACTGCACCTGCCTGCAGCTGCCCTTGGAGCCCGCCAGTGCTGCGCCCGGACCGTGGCCTTGTGCCTCCTTGGCCTCCCCTGCCCACCTCCACCCTGGGATTTTCCCTGCAAAACTCCTGGGAGTTCTAGGTTAACCAGAAACCTGAGGTACACCTCAGTCGCTCGGGTTCATGGAGCACCTCCGTGCTCGTGCTCCTTGCTGGAATCAGTCGGAAATACAGCTCAGTTTGTCCCAGACGTGCATGCAGATTAGGTTATAAATAAGGCTGTAAAACAGCAGTATTAGTTCTTACTCACAGTCGGTTTAAGTGCTGAGTAAATAAATCTGCCTCCGCTTCCTGCCGGGGACAGTGAGCGCGGGCAGGGGTGCGTGCCTGCGGGGCGGGGGACCTTCTCCCTTCCCACCCCGGCTTGGCTGGGGAAGGGGGCAGACCGAAGGTGTCCATCCTTTCGGGTGAGCTCTTCCCCCTCGCCTCCCCCAAACGATGGGGGAGAGGATCTTGCCCGGGGGAAGAAAGCAAAAGCACCTGTGGTTGTATGGAAATACAAGGCTCGTATTTACCCTCCTCTTCCCCCCCCCCCCCCCCCCCGGCCCCCAGTGGAAAATAACTCCCCGTGCCCTCCGGAGCGTGGGCGAGGGGAAGCCCTGTGGGCCTGGGAAAGCGCTGGCCGGGAGCTGCCCTTCCCAGGCCGCAGTCAGCTGGCTGTTGCCATGGCGTCTGTCTGCTCCCGCTTCCTGCAGGCCCAGGCCGAGGAGGAAGGCGGCAGCGCGGGCTGCCAGTTTGTTTGTGAGCTGCAAGGAAGCTGAGAAAGGGCTCACCTGCTCGGCTGCGGCCGCGGCCGCGCCGGGGCCCTGAACGGGGCTGCTGGCGGCTCGGCCAGCTCCCCTCTGCGGGGACGGTCAGTGCTGCTGCCTTGGCCCCGGGGAGCCTCGTAAATTGGTTTCACGTGTTTCCCGTTTCCTGCACCCTGAATCTCTCCTTTCTGGATTTCTCTGCGCCCATTTTTGTATAATCCCCCCGCGCACACACCCCCACCCCCACGCGCCGGCTATCTCGTTTCGTAAAGCCTAACTGAGGCTTTAGGGAAGGAAACGCTACTTGTGACAGCTTCTCCTGCTACCGCAAATTTGGTTCTGCATAACAGAGCCGTGTGGTTTGCGAGTCACAGGGATCAAGGTTCTTGAGCAGGATCCTTGTCCTCCTTTCTGCGTGAGAAATCTTGCTGCTTAACTCCCTTTTCAGTTGCTCTCTGCTACTATCTCCTTGTTTTCCTACTTATTTTACATTTGCGTTATTCTTTGGTCATTAGGCACTGCAGCTGGAAAGACTTGTATTTGCCTGCATTTCTTTCTCCAGCTGGGGACACCTTGTGTGACCTCAGCTGCCCTGAGGGCTGTGACTTTCCACTCTTTCTGAACTGAAGCATATTTTATGGTAGCACAATATGCCTCCAGCCACCTGGCAGCCAAAACAGCTTTCAACAGTGAGTCAGCAACTGCTCCTGGTGTGCAAGTATTTTTTTTTGTTTGCAGTAAATAAGTAAGAGCCCAACAACTTATTGCTAATGCTTATATCAGTAGTTAAAGAAAGAATGAGATTTTATGTGCACACATGCCAGTGTTCTTTTGCTATAATATTGCCGTTTACAGCCATATTTTGATCCTTCAAGATATGACAAGATCAGAACCTTTAACATCTGGAAACCGTGAAGCAAAGTCAAAAGCTGCCCATGAAATAAAGAGGGTTGACAGGTGCATGTTTCTGTGTTTGCAATAGGAATGTTCCACACCCACATACAGTATGTCTATATGATGAGCACGCTCTTTATTTTTAAGGAGGGGTATTTATGGCACCTCTCTATCAGATACAGAGTTAATTCTGCTCATCTACTAGTCATTTTTGCTCAAAGATTCAAGGAGCTGTGTCAAAGGGATAAATATTTTCTTCAAGTGTGTATTGCCTTTACTAGTATTTCCTTGAAAATACCACATTCAAGAGCTTGTTAGGAGTAACAATGCTTTTGACATTTGGAGTGCTGTTTGATGTATGACAGATGGGCATCTGTATACTTAGTGTGAAACATTTACTGGGAAAATTAACTACTAAGAGGGAATAAACTTCAGGTCAGCTTTGTGCCTCCTCCATTTGCTTCCAGCAGGTTTCTTGCTATTTTTTATGCATTCATTTATCTGTATTATGGCTTTCATCACTGCAGTTCATGGAATAGGCTTTGTTAATGTATTGTTGTTGCATAGGACACTTTTTCTGTAAAACTTTTTTTTTTTTTTTTTTTTTTTTTTTTTTTTTGTGACTCACTGAAGCATTTGTCCTCGCATCTTAGACAGACAGTCGCTTAAGGATATCCCCTTTAAAAAGCAGCAGCTGCAATAGGAAATGGTTTATGTGTTTCCAGCTTTGTGCTGACTTACTGTATTCACAACTCCAGTCTGCTTTAGTCACGGTTAGGGTAGAGGGCCAAAGAGGCTCCTTTCCTTCTAGGAAAAGGAGGTTCAGAATATTCACTCTGCTATCTCAGGGAGGTTGAAAATGTTCATCTCTGACACTTCTCTGCAACAGTGAGTCTGAGGGTTGAATTGTTTTGGTGAGGGATAAGTCAGCATAGTAAAGCTTAGGAAAAATATAAACGTGTGCCACAATAGTCATGCTGGTTGAGTCATTGAACACTGCAAGAATTGACTTGGAACTCATCACATCTGAAAAATGAGATACAGAATTCATGGAGTCGTTCTCCTGGGTTTTCCATACTTCCTGGCAGCTGAATTAATTAATTATTTAAATATTGAGATATTTGTGTATTTTGGTCTTAGCAGGGGCATATCTAGGGAAAAGCTGCTGAAACTTGCAAAAAGGACTGTTTCAGGCTTGGATAGTTCTTTCTGTAAATTGTTTATCTCTATTGCAAAGATTATCTGCAATTTCCATTCTGTAGCTCTTGTCCCACACTGAATTAGTGCCACAGAAAGCAAATCAGCCCTGAAGTAAAGCCATGATTCTGCGAACCCTGCTAGCTAGGCTTTCCATTGAAGGAAGCAGTCTTGTGCTTGTTTGCTGCCTGCCTGCCTTTCTGTTCTGCTGCCAGAAGCATTATTTTGATTGCAAGATGACATGAATCAGATGGATCAGGATGACATGATCAATAGTAAAGATAACGTTTTTGCCATATTAGTTATGGCTTGGACCATTTTTTTGTTCTAGATCACTTTCTAATGCTAGGGTGAGGAGAAGACGGTGAGAATAGGCTCTTCGGTATGCAAGCCAGTGAATGTTTGCGGAACTACAGCTGGAGGAAGGAAATGTTGAACGAACATGGACCCAGGAAAATAGAAGCTCTATGGTCTAGAAATAAAACTTAAATCTGCCTTTGGCTTGCTGGTTACCTGTAGGCACAATAGAGTTTGAACTAAAATGAAAATATCTTTGGAGTTTGTTTTCTTAGTACTTGTGATGCTGTATCCCAGTGATTCACTTGCAGGTTTGTGACTCCCCCAAAAGAAGGTATCTAAATCTCTCATTTACAAAACAAAAACAAACCCCAAAACCTCTTCTCCCCCAAAACACAGGAAGAGGAGGAGCTTTATCCTTCTACCTTGTTCTCTCAACATGACTTTGTTTACTTATCACAGTGAAACACTTGTAATTCTTTATTTCTGAGTTCTTCTTGAAAACTTGAGGAGAGGGAAGGACAGAGATATCATTTAGAAATCTGTTGTAATGTGTGAGAAGCTCAAAGCAGTCTCCTATGTGAAGTGGAATATTAGTGCAGGAATTCTTTTTGAAATATGCATTTGTTCTTTTGTCAGAAGTCAGATTAACACATCCCCTCTTTTCTGCCCTCAAATTAATACTTTTTATAAATTTCCCTGAGAACTTCTGTTGAAGAGGGGCCACCAGTTAAATTGCAATATATTTCAATTTTACCTCTTAGATTAAAAAAAAATGTTGAAACACCCTTTTACATTTCCTTTTACACTTACATACTAATTCCCTTTAAGACACTTAGTTACCATTTTGGATGTCAATGGAAGGAAATAATCTGTGAAAGCAACATCTGTAGTGTGCATGTCCACTGTGCACTCCTTGCATAGTTTGCTATTTGTGGAAACTGCCTAGAAGTAGGTATTGTGCTCACATGCTACCCTGAAGGTTTCTATTTAAAGAGCATTCAGCTTGAGCTGTAATAGCTTGATAAAAACACAGTATCTAGATTTCATTGAGCCATTGTGGTTGCACATGCATGTTCAAGCAGGTTTGGAAATGTGGCTCTGAGGAGAAGAGAGAAGAATCTCTGGAGTTTGACAAAGAAGGACAAGACTGGTTAAGAGGTGAACAGGAAAACAAAAAAATCTTGCTTTTTGAGATCAATTTAGGTTTTTATAACCCAGGCCAAGGGAATAGTTGTAAAAGATTGCTTTAACATACGGACTTAGCAATGCTCTGTGTATGTGTATTTGTATGTATTTGTACCTATTTATATGCATGCATACATGTGTATATATGTATATATAAACCTAGCAATGTATAGACAATCAGTGCAGACTGAACCCAGGAACTGGATATTCTGAAATAAAAGATAGGAGGCTCTAGAGTTCCTGTCTGTGGGTTATGCTCAGTGATGTTGAGATGTGTGGTTAGATGTGTGAAATATTCTAAATCCAGAAGACAACTTTTAAGTCTTGAGAGGAAAAAGAATGAACATTGCTAAGATGTGAGTTAACACAGGCTTTCTGAACCCTATTTTGTGTGTACTTTTGATTCAAACGGCTCAGATCTACTTGTGCTGAAATGCGAACATCATGCAATGGATATTTGGGAAAGCTTTGGAGAGCTGTCCATTGAGGCATCTCCAGTATACTAGCTACAGTTGCAAATCTCTCTTTCATGATTATATGAAGAATGCCTTGCAATCACGCAGTTCTGCCCTGTTGGGCTAATCTAAGTTGAAACATCTTGTTCATATAACGTGCTTCAGTGCTCTGTTACAAACTCCTGTGCACTGAGACAAAGTTGTTGGAAGCCAGTCTTCTGTTTCCTTGTCTGCTGGGGATTTGGAGGGGAGGGAGGAATTGGGGCTGTTTTGTTTTGTTTTCCAGAAGTGATCAGTCCTGCTTAGCAAATATGGAATTCTGGATGAGAAAACAAAGACAGGCTTCTAATTGAGGGCTGGTTATTGAGGTGAAATAGTATCCCAGCTGGGGCAGTGTAAAGAGAAACCCACCTGTTTGCATGAGATGCCATTAAAGTGCGGGAAGGTAGGGGGATAATAGGAGCCACTTTTACAGAGGTGATTACATATAACAAAAGAAGGAACAGTGTCCTTGCCCAAAGGCTGCATAATATAGTCTGGTGTCCCCCTGAAACTCAACTCCCATGTTTCTTCTTTGACAATGGGACCTGAAATAACCTCTTGGTTTTGGTTTTTTGTGTGTTTTCAAGTATGTTCTTGCTTAAGGTTTAATTGGCTCCAGTCAATAGGAAAGGGCTCCAAGGCTGATTATTTATGGCTTACTGTCAAAAGTGGCTATAAAAAGGGCAGTATTATCTTGGAGATGCTGGGAAGGAAAATGTGGTGGGGGGAGGGTGGGGGAGTGTGTGTGTGCACGAATGTGTTTTCTTGTACTAGATGAAATCAGACTTTTGCTGTCTCAGCAGTGTGGTTTAAATTGAAGATTAACCCTTTGACCTTCATGGTGTCAAATCACTTACAGATGGATCACCAGTTATATTTCTTTTTCTTTCTTTTTCTTTTTTTTCTTTTCTTTTTTTTTCTTTCTTTTCTTTTTTTTTTTTTTTTTTTTTTTTTTACTTTTGGGGTGAAGGGGGGCTTTTTTTTAAAAAAAAGGTTGTTTGTTCATGCAGCTGGGGCTTTTGAAAGGCTCAGAAGCCAATCTGATTAAAAACAGCACTTGGCTAAACTCTGCA
Source organism: Rhea pennata (assembly GCF_028389875.1). Taxonomy (NCBI): domain Eukaryota; kingdom Metazoa; phylum Chordata; class Aves; order Rheiformes; family Rheidae; genus Rhea; species Rhea pennata. The sequence continues at coordinate 11,183,075 of NC_084667.1, read as the reverse complement.
AAATCCTACAAGCAAAAAAAAAAAGTTTAATCCTCTTGTGCACAATGCATAAAGGGTCTGCTCTTTTCTTTTTGTAATGTTAGAGCTACAATTATTTCTGGAGAACTTATCATTTCCCTCTCTCCCCTCATCCCTCTGTGCACCCCTCTGATATGCTGATGGGATTAAAGTGTCTGCTCTTGAAAAGTGTAACTGAATTGTTTTTGGAAAAGAGAAGTGGTATGTTGCAATTTTAGAAATATAAATAACTTTGTTTCAACTATTCTCCTCTACAGCATCAGCAGAACAGAAATCAAGTGTGGTGGCAGCTTTTTCTCTTTCTGCACAACTTGGCCTTAAATGTGGAGGCGAACAGGAACCACACTGGGCAGAGGTGAGCTTCGCCACCTGTTTTAGGCCACATCCAGTCTGCAGGGAGCACTGAACAAACACTGGTCCGGGGGAGAGACATGCACACTGCTGGCCGGATGCGAGGACTCTGTGAAATTCTTATACTCACCTTCAAATTTGGGGTTTTTATGGACTCTTCTTTGCTGCTTGCTGCCTCACGAGGCAGGAAGCTCTTGTCCAACACTGTTGAAGGAAAGTTAGAATGTGGGTGTGTTTGGTAACGCTTGCTGCTGGTTCCCCGTGCTGGTAACCTCTGTGCAAGAGAGGCAGGTATTAGACTAACAGCTTCCTCTGCTGTTAGTGTAGGAGTTTGTCATTTGGCTGCTAGTTGGAAAGGATGTCTGTGATTGATGACTCTAAACGTACTTTGGGTATCTTCCAGAGTAGAGATGCTTGGTTCCTCCATGAAGACAGTTCTTTTTAGCAACAATAACATTCAAGTAGCTTATATCCAGCAGGTTGCTTGCTTGTTTTCTGCATGGATTACTGCTTATTTTCTTGGATCTTTTGTGAGAAAACATCACAAAGATAATTGATCTCTTAAATCTTTCCATTGAGCACTAGCTGTGGATCTCTCACGAGATTGTTCTTTCTCATTGCCCCAAATGGACAAAATTGTTTCTATAAGAACATTCTTCAGCACCCTGCTTGGAGTTACTGGTGGCTATTCAGTGTCTGCAATTGCTTCCAGTTCAGTTGATCGCTGTGCCTGTAAGCCAGCATGGAGCTGAAAACCATGAAATAAGACTCAAGCATCAATGTCCTACAATGCTAATGTATATTTTTTATTAGTTTTATGATGGGTGTTTGTTTTGTTTTGTTTTCTATTACTATAATGTGATTGGTCAGGAAGGCTTAGGTCCCAGGCATCTGATATTTGTTTCAGAATTTGACAGGGAAATTAATTAGCAACTAGTTTGACATGTACACTGTACCAGCAATCTGTCCATTACTCTACTAAGTAGTATTTGGAGGCTGCTGTAAACGTATATTGACCAGCAGCAGTAATACTACTTCAAGTGAGATCATCTAAGGGTTTCTGGTTTTTATCTGCTCAGATGTTTGTCTGTATGACTGACACTATTAGAGCACAGCACGGGAGAATTACCTGCCAAATGAAATACTTCTGTGTAGCCTTAAATATTGTTAATTGACAAACCCAGTGACAACTTGGATAAAATATTACTAGTAAAGCAACACATCTTTTATATTCTTCAGAGAGTTTCTGTATTTCCACTGCAACTTGTTGTAAATCTCAGATTATAAAACTAGCTTAAAGTTCTGTCCAGAGAACTACTGTTCAGTACTGCTACAAATGTCAACTTCAGGTATTGAAGAATTCTTCTGCTCTTAGTCTACTCTGGAAAAATAAGCATTATTGTATGGGAAGAGTAGTTTACTTGCACATGTGCTTTCTCTTCCACCCCTCCTGCATGTCCTCTAATTCTTTTTCATTTTTTTGTATAATCTCATGATTGCACTGTAGTGTCTGGTAACAATTTGCTGAACACAGTTATATTTGAACTTTCTCCCTTTGTCCCAGCCTCATTTTCTTAACTTGCATCCTGCTTTACTGTGGCAAAAAGAGCTTTAGCTCCCTGAGACAGGTCCCAAAGCTTTTTTCATTTGCATATGTTCAACCACTGTCTTTCAGCATAATGAGAGTTTGTTTTACCCCTCTATGTTGTTTTTCTAGCTAGGGTGATAGTTTGTCCAGGATTATTGAGAATTCATATAAATTAATCTGAAGTTATATGTTAGGGGTCAGGTTTTAGGGGGGGGCGCTTTTTAGAGGGAGAGGGACGAACAATTTTTGGTTTTGTATTGTTTCTTTAAGCATGTGCACTACAGAGTTACCCAGAGGGACACAAGTGGTACCTGTTGTTGACTTTGTTGCTGCACTATGGGAAGCCACTCTCTGCACATGTTTACAGAGATCAGGCTTTCCATACCTTGCTTTGCACAGTCTACTTGGAGTAAATGCTGTTCACTGGAGAACAGAGATTTAAAGAAGGGAGAAGCCTGAGTGGTAGTGCAAGGAGAGACTGAACTGGGGACCCCCTGGAAGCTGGATGTTTAAAAGATAACTCTCTAAATGGAGGACATTTGGCTAACGTGAAAGCTGTTAATGAGGCAGGAGTGGACCTGCTGAGGTTCGGGTAGGAGTGCAGCAATGCTGTCTGCCAGTATAGCATCCTCTGGGACATGATGCTTGCATTTTCCTTTTGGTTGGCAGGGACCTTTCATGAGATGCAGTCACAGACCAGCAGATCAAAGCTATATCGTAGTAGCGCAGCAAAGTAAGAGAGATTCAGCAAGTGCATCTGACACTTGAAAACTATTGTGAGCTTTCCCCTTCCCCTTCCACTTGACTTGATTGCCAAACAGGCTAGCTAAATCCAAGTGCAAATAAGGCTTGGCATGTTCTGTAGGTGGGTAAGCTGGGAAGATATGTCTGGTTTTGGCACTGGCTGGTGTTGTGACCCTACCAGTTTATCTAGGACAAGTCTTTTCTCAACTTGGAAAAACAAATACCTGAAATTGTTCTGCAGTCATGTTGGCTACCTGACCAGAATCATTTGTTTCAGTGAGAGAGACATCTTTTCAAGTCCGTATTTCCCAGTGGAACAACAGGCTTATCAAAATTGTTCATTCCAGGGTCTCAAGTTAAAATCTCCACGAACAACAATACTTCATTGGAGACATAAAGCTAATTCTAGACAAAGACTGACTTCCTGCAATATGTGTGGTGGTTACTGTTGCCAGAGATTTACAACCACTGATAATATATTTTAATTTTATTCCATATCTGCCTATCTTGGAGAAAGGAAATATACTCTGTCAGCCCAAAAGTCTTATCCTGCTTCATGTAGATTTTGAAGAGCAGACTGGTTATTCACTTAAGGAAAAAGGAGTTACTTCATACACACAATTCACCTACTTGAGGAAATGTTGAGTACTTGTGAAGATTTTTCCTTCTCACCTGGCCAGACATTTCTGTCTTCTCTAGAGAATGGAGAATATCTAGAGTAGATTTCACATGTTTATCAACAAATACATAGATGCACATCACCCATGTATTTGTCACCCATCCCATGTTGGTAGGGCCCCTCAGCGTGCACTGAGGAAATCTTCCTCTCAGAATACCTGTTACGATGTGGCTACAGATATAAGTAGATTGTTTGGGGAAGCAGTTCTGATGAACGTGGTTTGAATCCTGTAAGGGAAGGAGAATGCTCAAATTTTTCATTATTAGTTTGTCTTCATGAAAAGAATGGGATACTGTTCCTCTCTGTGGTGTAGAACTAACTACAATTTAGTGAGAACAGTAGGATCTTTCTCCTAAAACAAATTCCTGTTTTTAATGAGCCATTCTTAAGAACAGCTTGAGTTGCTGCTGATGGCACCGGCAGTGCTGAAATATCTTGCTTTCCTTTCCCAGATCTCCAAAACAGCTTCAGACCTCAGCTCTCCTTGAGAGAGTTCTCAGTGAAAGTTCATTTCTATATCATTTCCCACCCTGTCAAGTATCTTGTAACCCAGCCCATCCCTGGATCCAGTAAGCCTGGTGCTAGTAGGGAATAGTTAGTTTTACTTTTGTTTCCTGCAATTCTTGAAAGCTGAGCCAGTAATCACAAAGTGACTGCCCAGGAATAGCTGCAAATTGCCGAAAGTAGGATACAACAAAGGCAGAGAAGAAAATGGATTTGCATAGATAGGGTTGCCATCTGGGATACAGGGATCTGCATAGGGACTGTAGACTTCTCCCAAGGTCTCTGGTAGCACTGAAGTCCTGCATAACTGATCACACATCTCAGTTTCCAGGATTTTATTGGTTTATAAGGGTTTTGCATATTCCACTGCAAACCACTTTCCTGTAGTACCAAGTCTGCCTTTCTTTTACAAGTTGAAATAGCCGCTTAGTATTAAATGTTTGTTGGCTAAACTCTTATTAGAAGAGTCTTACTAGAAAGAAACTTCCCTATCAGCCTTTGCTTTGGAGCTATGTGTCAACAGGAGGATAGAGGAGAGGAACCCAGCCCTTCTTGATGTAGGAAGGATGATTGCAAAGACTACTTTCTACTGGCTGGCAGCTTTATCTGTTCAAGCCTGGATTGGTTATGAGATGTGCACATGAGAGTACTTCAGCCCTCAAGTTGCTCCACAGTAGTCACCAGAACTTGGCACTATTCTGGGAAACTGCAGATTCTTCCCCTTGGTAGACTAGGAAGAAGCTTTTTAAACTTTTTTTGAAAAAGAAAAGAAAATTGCTTGAGGCAGTTAAGTTGCAGTGTGAGTCTGTCGACCCTGTAAAATTAATTCCATCCTCCCTCTACTGGTCCTAATCCCTATCTCTCTTGAAGCTATAGGAATGGCGAGACTGGGATGTGTCGGATGGTATACTTTTGAGGGCATCTTTAAAGAGAAAAATATGGAGTGCTCTTAGCAGGTATGCTAGGAGCTGAGCAAGAATGCAGAAATGCGGAGGTCTTGCCTTGTCTTACTAGCTATATTTACTGGGAGATTATAAATAAAGGGACCGTGTAACGCCCATTCACATTCATGGGAGCTCTGCTTATGGACCAAGTACTATAGAGTATTAGCATAGTTTGACAAAAAGGGTTTTCAATAACATTGCTCAAATGAGTCTCTTTCAAACTGGCAATTGTGGTCATTGTTTTCAGAAATGCCTACGTGTTGCCTTTAATTTTTTTTAGAAAGAAGAAATACCTCAAGGAATTGATAAAAGATCATAGGACAATCTTTTACAGTTCCTAAAGACTTCAGTGGTCTCTGTTTCTTTGGTTTGCATGTGTTCACACAGGTGGTACACAACTTAGTTCTCCTCCACAAGAAAAGCAGAAAAGACCAAACACATCAAATGCACTGGAATGTAATTGTGTGTGCGTGCGTGCATGCATGCGTGTTTGTGTGTGTATGTGGGTGTGTGTTTTTAAACTGAATGCAGTCTGACATCCCCCACCCCTTCTCTCTTCCATGTGCCTCCCCCCCCTCCCAGCCACAGAAAGGAGGGTCTCTTCCTGTGAATCCCATGCTGGAAGTTGGTTTCTGGGAAGTGAAACCTACTGTCTGTGGACTGTTTTTTAAAGCCATGTTTCAGTTCTGTCTTCAGACTCTTTGCTGCCTTTGGGGAATGGAGGGGTGGGAAGGGTAGATTCTTAGAATGTTTTTAAAATCCATTATGAAAATGTTGCATGTATAGAGTTATTCTTAAATCTAAAGGAGTGTCCCAGGAGCTCCTGGACACAGCTCCAGGAGAGCATCGTCATAGATTCCTCAGCTCCAGTTTTGATTGCTTTTATGAGAGGAAAATTTGATGACAAAAAGGGGGAAGAGACTGGTGTCATGTAAAGAAGACAGTCACTGTCTTAAATAAATGTCAGAAGTTAAACTTCTAGTAGGAAACTGTTGAAACAGCCCAAGGGATTTGTGTGCCTGTTTCCACTAGGTACATTTGAAAATCCTGCCACCGAATTGGATATTGAGCATCTAGATTGTTTCTTTAGTAAAATTAATCATGTACCTTGCTGTCTTCTCTCTTCAGTGGTATCAAGGATGTAGCACTGTTTCTAGGTAAAATTTACTGATGGGAATACTGTGAAATGTGGATTCACATTTTCTGCCTCACCGTCCTATGTGAATTTTGTACTTTTATGAGATAGATTTGTTTGTTTTTTGTTTTCTAACTTTGGAGTTCTTCATTTGGAAAAGCAAAGGGGTAAGGAGAGGTAGAATTTGCAGTGTACTTAATGAACTTTCCATACCCTCAATAAAGAGTTTTCCCACAGTAAATATATTATACCATCCTGCTGCAGAAGTAAACCCGATGCTCTCCTGTGAGACCTCTGTCTGGATTAGTCCTGAAGTGCACACATCCTCTTTGCCATGGACTGAGACCCAGTGAGAATGTAGCATTTTGTTTATCCCGGTTGTGTGCCTCCAGGACTCCTGCCTGTACCAATGGTGACTGGGCAGTGCTCCTTTTTTGTATCTGTACAGTATATTTGCTTTGTGCTTTCTTTCTTTGGTGCTTTTTAATACTTTAATACTTGGATTTTTTTTCTAATAACTGGTACAATTTTTAATAAAATTGTTAAATTCTTTGTCTGTGTTCTTCATTTTATTTTCTAAGGGATAGAGAGCATTGCCACAACTGGCCAGTTCTGGAGTTCATCCAGATCAGTGATACAACTGTGGTGGTTCAACTTTGAGAGTATGTGGTAGATCCTTGTATGTGTACACTAATACCAAGCCCAGCAACAAAGACAAGATTTTCCTTCCAGATTGGACTGGAAGGGCATATGAAATACTCTTTCAAGGAGAATATCCCCCACCTTGGATAAAGCACTGCTGCTGGCTGGAACTGTACAGTTAACTTTCTACTTCAAATCAGGAAAATCTTTATCTGCATGCATCCTCCAAATTTGTAGAGTGTAACTTTTGAGTGATGCCAGCTTATGCCTAGACAAGTACAGTCAAAAGTGCTCAGGCCTTCATGATAAAGACAGTCATTGTTTGGAAATCTTACTAATAAGATAGCAAGAAGTTTTGCTGGTCTTCTGACTTAAAGGCAGTGGACAAAGGTGGCTGTGTGAAGGCTCAAAGGGCTGTATAAAGTGGTAATGACTCCCTCAAGGGCAAAACTGAGGATGTCTTGGCCATTCTAAGTGATAGCAAGATGCATGGTTTTTGGCCTCTACTTCAGTTTTACTGAGTTAATGCAGAGGAAGAGAAAATATATCTCCATTAAGTAATGGTAATTATCCCAGGTAGGGCAGGAATGGAGATGTAATTATCAGAAAATACTTACACTATAGTTGGTCAAATTCCCCCATCAAATACTGCTCATGTGATGTTGTTGGTACAATTTTCATCTGGAGTCTTTAGGAAACTGAGTTAACAATCCTACTCGATGTTAAGTTGCCTCTGTTGGTGTGTGCATGTTACAAAAGGGTCTTTCATTCCAAAAACACATGATGTGTGTGGTATGAAAAGCCACATGTGCATCTAAGACCACAGGGGAAAAAGACAGTTTTTCTTTTCATTGTATTAGATGTACTGAAAAGTGTGTCCCCTGGCCAGTATCATGAGACCATGAAAGAGCCTGTTGTAACACACTGATACAAGGGGACAGAAGTGAGATTGACTTAGATGGGTTGGAGAGCTGGCTCTGAATTTCCTGATTCTATTATGGTTAAATTCTCACCCTTAATTAAACTCTCACTTGCAGAAGCTTTAGCAATTCTTGTATCAAAGAAAAGAATGGCTTTTAAAAATTAACTGCTTGTACAGCTACCCTAGAAGTATATGCCAAAGCAGAAGACATTGCACCCTGCTCAAAACAGGGGCAAGTGTACAGCTATATGGACTGCTTTTCTTCTTCTGAGATCTCCTAGAAGATTAGACTTGGGTCTCTGTTTTAGACCTATTGCAACCTGTTGTCATATGGCTACGAGAAAATAGGCAAGAAGGTGTGTGGAAACACTCAGGTTGGGCCATTAGGACAAAACACTGCAGCCGAAACATTCCTGTTACATGAGACATTAAATGCATACAATTATTTTAGTTTGAGAGAAACTGGATCTCTTAAAAAACTGTGGAGAAGGAGTTTTTTTCATGAAATCCTAAGCACTTTCCGGCCTGTGTACTAACGTGGGATTTGGAGATTATTTCCAGCTATGGTAGCTTTCATGGCAACCTGATGGAGCGTTCACCATGTGTCCCCTACCTCACACAAAAACATGACTAGCACTTTAAGAGAGAAGGAGTTTCGCTAGTAACTTCCTAGCAATCTGCTACAGAGACAAGGTAAAAAGTTTAAGTAGGATTACTGCTTCAAGGAAAAAAAGTTTATCAAGAACTGCTCAGCCTGTCTTGTTAAAAATAGTAAAGCACTCTGAGGATGAGAAAGTTCTTTGTTGCGCAAGCTATGCACAAAGCACTCTATTTTCATGACTCTGGCTGCTGAAGTTTAGGAGCCATTGTAGTATATGGTCTGGGGAAAGTTTTCAAGCACTCATACTGGTGCTTCACGGTGCAGTAAGCGTGCTGGTTCTTAGTCACTGTGAAGTATATGCAAGCTTGGAAACAGCTCTACCAAGCAGCTTTTTCATTACGCTTTTATACCTGAAGAATTCAGAAATAATCTAACCTTGTTCCTCCCCCCCGCCACCCTAGCCTTTTCTATTTATGGAGAGAGGGAGGTTGCAAAAGAAAAGTCCTGAAAGTAATTTTTGAGCATTTTGGGAGATTGATGTTAAAATGCAAGAGATGCCATTGCTTCATTGTGCATATTGCTGGTTCCTATCCAAAGGTTTGAACAAGAAGACACCTACTTCCAACAAGAATCTAATAAAGAGCCAATGATAATTTCTTGCAGTAAGTTGTCTTCCACCTGACATGGTACATAGTACTCTAAAACATGCACAGAGTCAGACAACAAGCTGACAGGCATAACACACTGATGTCAATATTCATATTCCCCTATGTAAGTCCTTTAAATCTGGATTTCTCTTAAATGAATTGTGTTCTCTGTACCATTTATAATGGACTCTTTTCTTTCTCCATTAAAGCCTGTGTCAGCATTCTCCTTCTCTATGTTTTGCCTCAGGGCTCTTGATGTATACAAAGGCTCCTCTGTTTTCTGCTCTTAGTCACACGCTTTCACTCCTAACCTCAGTGCTATAAACTAAACATCCACCCACTATGGCTGGAGATGACCCTGTTTACGTCTGCTGTTCAAATCACGACAGCAACAGTCATGCAACTACGTTTCACGGAGACAATTAGCTTTTAATAAGTGAACAATGAGTCTTGACTTTTTATAACATTATGAGTTTTTGCAAAAATTTGAACAGAATTAAATAGCTGGAAATGGCTAATGGGATTCTGCAAAGAAATAGCTTGTTTCAATCATTTTCCTTCACCACCTTCTTAATTTACTATAGATGATTCATTGCAACAGCCCACTGTAGTATTGGGCCATCTGAACTCAGTCCGAGGCAGCAAGGAACAGATATGGTGCCTGGGGCTTACTTTAACATTTCTTAGTTTAACTGGGTACTGGTCAGAATGATAGGCCTGAAATAGGACTCTTCTGTATCCCAGCAGCGGGTAAATCACATGTAGATGTAGGATAGCAGGATCACCCATGACTGTGAAAGAAATCTCCATCTTTGGACAACTTTGCAGCCAGCGTTACTGCTAAGACCACAAAGCGGGGCTGGTTGAGAAGCTGGCTTCTTCCCATGGGGAACACGTAGGAAGTGGCACGAGCTGACAACTCATTTGGGAACATGAGAGAAAGGGGCAGGAACACTGTTAACATTTTATAATGTGGAACAGCTTGTTAATTTTCTTGTAAATAGTTGAAATAAGCTGTCAGGCTGAAGCCAGGTTTATTTCTGTACAAATAGTAGCAGGTGAAGAACACGCCAAGAGCAAGATGCAGTTCTCCATGAGGAGCAGCTGCTCTCCTGGCCAGTCTCAGGAGGTGCCACCAGAGGCAGAGCAAGCCTGGGGGAAGTGCACAGCTTGTCCCCTTGCACCCGCCTGCCCTACCTACTGGTGCCTGCTGTGCTTCTACTTTCCTTTCATAATTTGGTAAGAGTTAAAAGCAAGCAGTGCTGTGATGCAGTTTTTGACTGCGTTCCTCAAGCTTCTCCCCTGCAACCCTGCCGCTAACTTCCAACTCTGGTGCAGGCAGCTTGCCTGTGCTCTCATCCCAGCTGCCCTTCGTGCAGGAAATCCTGAGGGTCCTCAGAAGAACAGCAAACTCGCTTGCTTTTCCTGGTGCTCTCACACAAGCCACTCTGACAGGGTTACGTTGGGTTCATTTTGCCTGTCAGTGCAAGCATATCCCCTATAGTATATTTGCTAGCACATTCATTAGTCTAATTTTAAATACCACAAGTGAATGCCTTTCTACTACCTCCCTCAGGAGATTGTTATACCTCCTAATAAATCTCACTGACTAAAGGTTTTTCCCCCACCATCCATCCTAACTTCTTTCTTTTTCAATTATATTTCCATACCCTAATTATATGTCCTTGTGCCACTTTGCAAGGAGACTATACCAAAGTCATTTCTATACCTAATGCACACCAGAGCTCATTGACTTTCTTAGCAAAAACTCTTATTGACTTCAATGTATTTGTGTGCAACTTTGGGGTAAGTGCCAGGCCATCTTCTTCCATTTTTTCCCCTTTCGATCCTGGGTCATGGTTCTTGGGAGCCGATAACTGGGGAAACCAAAAAGTTCCTTGTGTTATGCCTAGGCATGAATGAACATTTGATCAGTCAGCGACTTGAAAAAGAAGATGTTATGGTGTTAGCTGTTATTCTGACCCAACATTATGTGGTCCTTATGCTTATACCTGAACTAGGTACTTTTTCTTCAGGTAGCCTCACCCACAGACACCAAACCATCCTCACTCCCACTGCAGCAATTCACTTGCCCTTTAAAAAAGAAGAACCGAAGCAGCTCTAAGGAGTTCTGAAAACCAATTAAAAAAAAAAAAAGTGTGATTGTGTAACATTAGAACAGCCCTCTTGTCCGGGCCCTGAGGGCACCGACAGCCTTCCGGTCCCTGCCCACCCCTGGGCCTCCTTCCCTGCCTAAGCCCCTGTTTCAACCCCGCCCGGACAAGTTAGAAATGGCATACCATTGCTATATCCCACTGAGCTGTGATCTTTAGTTAAAGGAAGGGGTACCTGGAGTCATTCAACTGATTTGGCACTTTAGTGGAGTGATTGCAACAGAGAAACGAGGAAGATGGGGAAGGGAATTATTCCTGGTTCTTAAGCTGACTTGTAACATAAGACACAGAATTAGAGCCAGCAAGAGGCTGGTGCTTAGCTCTCCCTTTTGACCTTGAAGTCCATAACCACGGTCTTACTCACCTGCTGCCTAATCCTGAAAGAGTTTTTTTCACATTCCAGTTCCCTAAATGCCTAAAATTGTGCCAAAGGTACTGACCAGCTCAGGAACCATCTCATGCCTGTCTTGTGAGAGCTGGCAAGCAGGTGCTCCTCTGCCTGCCTCTCTTGGGATACCAGATGGGGTGTACAGGGTTTCAGGGCATGTCACCAAACTAGGGTTCCTGAAAGATGGGAGGTGATGAGATTTTTTTTCCCTGCTGTCATCCAGTAACTCAAATGTGAGTGCTTATTCAGAGCTGCTGTTCTGCTGTCAGAAGGGATCTGAGCCTAGTCCTCTGCTCCCAGAAGAGTGCTATACATGACTCGTCTGCTCTGAATTTCTCCTACCAAAGCTGTAACACTTAGAAATTTTGGGGCCAGAGGTAAGGAGGAGAGAGTAAATATGACTCTCTCTGGTCTCAGACTAGAAAAAGCAGGAGAGGTGAATGTAAATTCCATGTTCCAGTTAAAGCTTAATATTAATTGGATTTGAGGGCGCAAGTCTTTGAATGCTTTGTGAGATGCTCAAATCCTATGAAATGTTTCACTAGACACTGTCCTCACTTTCTTAATGCCTCAGCAGCCCTCCATGATGGCTCCCTGCCAGCCTTGGGCCTCTGCTTTTAGCCATCTACCACTTAGGTTGCTTGAGGAACCATTCAGGCCCTCAGTGCAGACTGGTGGAGCTGACAGAGCAGCTGGGCGCCTAAGAGTTGGGTGTCACAGGGTTCAGGGTTAGGACGGTAACTCCGCTTTATGTCTCTACGCTTCTCCTGATTCACCATTGCGTGAAATAGGGCAGTGTGTTTCATTAGTCTCAAAATAGACACAGGGTCTATAAAAGGACATTACTTCTGTGCATTGCACTTCTTTGTCTGCGATAAGATATGATTTCTAATGTATCTTGTTTTGCAGTTGGTACATATCGAGACCACTTCCTCGTCTTGCCAACTAGTGATTAATTGGCCATATGGAAAGGTTCAACACTTTTCTGTACATTTACCAGAGGAACTAGAGGAATGTGTGCTCTGTAAAGAGTAAAAATGTCTCAAGTGGGTTTAAAAATGGGTCATCACCTGCTTGTTTTAGAACTGGTGCCCTGAAAACACATAAGGAAAAGTGCACTGCCTTTTTGGTACCACAATTTTTTAAATTCAGTGATGAACTGGGATCTCAGTGAAAAATATGGAGATTTCTGTTTCTCTCCAGGTAAACACAGCACAGACAGCTCAAGTGCAGACCTCCTTGTGCTACTCCAATGTTGTCAGCTCTCCTAAAGAATTTTCAAGATGATACGAAAAGCTCTACCTTCCCACAGCCCAGGGAAAACAATGTAAAAGGAGGCAGGCCTAGGCAGAGCCTTGTCAGACGTTGGTTTCATTAACAGTCTCTGTGCTGCCCATGACATCTTTCAGCGAGCAGAGCCACATATTAAGGGTTTGGAGGGTTAACAAGCCATTTCACACGTAGGAGCACTGAGAACACTTCAAGCAAAGCTTGGTACTGAACTCAGCTCTCTAATACACAAAGTTATGTCTTAGCTACTTGCTATATAGCCTTTTCAAAGGAAATGCCAAATTAGGACCTTCTACAAACTGTGTTGTCACCCTTTATCAAGAAAACTTCATGAAGCAATTTAACCTTGTTCCTACTTCTGCACTAGCATCTGATTTGTTAGCCCTAAGGTTGGAAATTCATGCTCTTGTAAGCAGACATTCATGGTTCATGTCTTGCAGATGACCCAAACATGGGTGTGTTTCAGCTGGCCATGATGCCTGTAACCACTAGACCACAATCTGCTCCCAGAGCCAAGAATAGCAGGGAGACTTCTGATGCTCAACTTTCAACAAAGCCGTCACACTTGCAACAAACTCTGGAGCACTGGCTATGCTAGCAAACTGACAGGGACCCTAGAAGCAGGCAAGTAGAACTGAAAATGGAAAGATGGAACAAAAAGAAAAAGGATTTTTAAAAAACTTTCCTAGTCTGTGTGGGTTTTTTGAGCCTGACTCATGATTTTTAAACTTGGGTAGGTTGTAGTGTTGCCAAACCTAATACATCTTATCCTTCATCTACTCCTGCCTCCCTCCAAAGTTTTCCTGTTTATTCAGGCCTTGATCTGTTATTTGGGATGGCCTCTAAGGATACCAACCAGTGGCAGATGGGATGGGATTTTCTGTAATATGGACATCCCCTGAAAGAATTGCACTGAAATAACAAAACAATTGCTTTGGGGGATCACCACTCTCCAGACGGTCATTGCCAGCCTAAGTTGATTTGAGCAGGGAGCCGACAAAGAAATTCTGTCAAGCCTGAGCAAGCTGTATTTCTGTTTCTCCATCTGAATCATTTCTTGACTGCTTGTTGAATGCTTGAGAGTAAGTTGGGTGCCTTCCAAAACAAATTAAAGATAGCCTCCCTGTCCCGGAGAGGTTACAGTGCAAACAGAGATTACCCACCATGTAATAACAGTATTCAGGGTGTAAGGAAAGCAACAGAGAGAGCTGATGGTACGAACTGTGTAGACGGGACCTACAGACAGATGTGAGGTCATATTTGTTGCTTGTTCATGCTATTTGCTTGTTGAAGATGTACGATGGTGCCTGGCTCCAGCTCACAGCTCTGGTGTTCCCAGAAGACAAGCTTTGGAGGATGTGCTCCATTGCCCTGGGGCCAGCTGGTGGCCTCTCCCTCCTCCAGCTTCCCCACCTGCCCTTGTGCAGAAGACATGGATCAGAAAAGAGCGTACACGGTCCCTTGTACACGGTGCTTGCTCCAAGGGCAGATGGGCAGGGACTTTTAGGCAGCTCAAGCTTGGGTTGAATCGTACCTGGACACCAGGTACAGTGAGGAGGAACCTGGGAGCACTTTAAGTCAGGGGCAGGAGGGACATAGCCCTGCACAGTTTGCTTGCCAAGGGCAGGTCCCACTGGTTCCACTATACACCTACATAATACCTTAAACTGAGCTTACTAAAAAGGCTTGCACGGATATCTCACATGATCTAAGCGACCAAAGCTTGGTTACCAAGCTTTCCAACAGTAAAGTCGGCTTCTGGATCAAAAACTAGAAAGTTTCAGCACACACAAATTACAGGTTCATCCCCTTACATACTGATAGTTATAAACAGCCCTTCCTTGGCCCTAGGTCAGATATATGGCTTTGACCACAATTGCACTCTATGTAGATAATTTATTTTTGTTTTGGACTCATGAGTTTATGTCACGGGCCTGGCCTTTGCACTGCTGTGGATGACTCCCCTTCTCTGTCATGTTCACCACCTCTTGCAGCCAGCAACATCTGAGCTTACAGGACAAGGGACAGGCAGTATGGGTCACCAGCAAGAGGAGAGCAGCTGAGCAGGGAAAACCTTGCAGTTTTGTGCAGGACCTGCAATGGCAGCATAGTGAGAAATCCAGGAGTGGCGGTGGGCAGTGAAGGGGACCTCCTCCTGCCTCCCCGACAGAGGAGGAAGCAGCGTTTGTTATCGCTCTTGTTTCCTTCTATCCTGCAGTCAGGTTTTCTGCATGTTTTTTGTTATGCCCTTCATGTGTTTTCTATCTCTCCAGAAATCACTAGCTTTGTTTAAAATAGACTCAGAGCAGCTGCCAAGACTGTATCCAAGAGAGAGTGAGAGAGAGAGAGGAAAATGCATGGAGGCCAAGTTCCTATAGAGTTATCAAAAGCTTTCACTCCCCATCAAGACTCATGAATCTTGCAGAAATCTGGCCTTCTCCGGAAGAGCCCTGCAGAGCTGCTACAGCTCTCCCCGCGAGAGCCACCAAGACACTTCTCCCCAGGAGAGTGCACTTCAGCACCCAGTGGTATCTCCTGTGATATGACCACAAGTGCTCTCACGAGTCTCTTGTCCATTGTGATTTTGCTCTTTCTTTGCAGTGCATTGAGCATATATATATGTATAGAAAAAAGAAGTTAGAAGAAATTGGCTTGAGGGTGCTTGACTTGGAAAACTTCAAATGTAATATACAGTAATAGATCTCCATCAGAGCACAGAACCGTGTTTCAGGATTGTAGCCAAGAAGGACTTGTCCTGGGGGTCTTCGCTGGGTATGTTTGTCTTCTCTTTGTGCTTGACCATCTTTTCCTAACTCAATCCTAAAGGGATTTCCTGCTTTGTCTCTGAAAGGAGGTGCTATTGCGAAGCAATTCCCTGCCTGGATCACAGAATTTCCTTCTTTCAGAAACAGTACAAGTCAGCAGGATGACAAATATACGTAAAATCGAAAACTAGAATTACACTAGAGCGAAAGATACTAAAATGGAGACAAAAATGCACACCCTTCACATTCATGCCGAGCAGTTTGATTTACCTCTGATTTTCAGGCCTGTTTCTTAATACCTCTCAATTAGAAAAGCTTATTGAAAATACTGGAGATGGCTGGTTGGGATAGCCTTTCCTAACAGAAGCAGTCCTTTCTGACAGAAAGTAAACAGAACTGGAGCATGTTTTATGGGCACCACTTCTCCCACTAGAGGTGGAAATGCAACAGCTGAAAGCAAGCAGCTCTAAAGTTTCAGTTGCTAGAACAAGCAATAATGTAAATCCAAACGATATCAGGAGCAGAGGGATATTCCTTGCATGCTTTGGTTTCAAAGGGGCAGCAAGGTCTCATTTTGACTGTAGTGTTCTTGCCACCTGCTCTTTCCTGCACTGAGGCCTCTAAGTTTACATCTTGGTCATTTCCTGCTTCTTATTTTTCCCAGGCGCTCTGGATGGCCCTAGGAAACCAGTCTTTCAATTCTGCAATTAGGACTTGTTTCTCCTCTGCCTTCTCCCCCCACCCCCCCCCCCCCCAACGCTGGATTTCATCTTTGTCTTGTTGTTTTCTCGGTTCCAGGTCTTCCACCTCTCAGTAACCCAAATCCAGATTTCTCTGGAGTTGCTTCATTGCACAAAGTGACCTCTTAGGCATCAAGAAAAGAAAACTGCCTTGTCCAAAGCAAGCGCATGGTGGATCCAGACATTTTTAATGTTAAAGGAGCTACAGTTTTAGGTGAAGTGTAAAAACGATGATCTCCTACCACTCGTTTCTCCACTCCCCTTTGAGGGTGTCTTTCTCTACTCTCAGCACTGCTGCAGCTAATCTCTCTTTGTGCAGCCAGCTTGCTTACGTCCCTCCTATTACTTTTCATAGGAAAATAGTGTAGTCTTACTGCTCTTTCCTGCAGGCTGGAAGAGACTGACACAAGCAAAAGTCATCCTCCACAACTCTTGACTGTAGCACTCTATTAAGTAAGGCAGCACAGATCATTTGTGAGGCCAGAGGGAGCTGAAGGCTCCGGTTCTTCCCCGCTCCCTCACTGACAGCAGCTCGGGGTTTTCAGGGAAATGGGAGCGTCCATAACGATGACTCTCATTTACGTGTTTCCTTGCTGTGATTAGGTCTGCAATTATGGTAAGCACTTGGAGAACTCAATGCCCAAAGTCTGAACTCTTTGTTTTGAAAGTCTGGGCCCTAACGTCTTGATGACTCACTTTGCCCATGTAAATAATGACAGAAAAAATACTTATTTCTTCATAGTGTTGTGAAGATTCAGAATACTTCTAAAAGGATGTTGGGATTATAGGACTAAAGGCAAAATCTGATGCTTCTGCAACTATTATAAATTAAAACTTTGGTCACTCACTTCTTTCATTGTGTTAGTACTACAACGCCCTGTAAGGAAGGAGAGCTACTTTCACGGCTTTTTTTTCTACCACTGTTTTTCTGCGTCAACGTGAATGAGCAGGGAATACTAATGTAGCCCAAGAAAATCCTGAGTCACAAAACATCTTTCTACCTAACGTGGTGCACTGAATGTCTAATCAGCAATGTGCTGGAAGATGGTAAGTCCTCCTAAAAGAGCTCTACATCCATTGCAGGAATTGGCCTTCTCTGTTGGTGATACCCCCAAGCCCCCAAATTATATCAGAGCGGAGCTGGGAAGGAAGTAAGGAATGGAATAACACTAAAACGTCGATGCCATGAACAACAAAATGAGACATCAGAGGGATGATCTTGCTGTGATTCCCTGGGTAAGTAGCAACATCCGAAGCTAAACAAAACAAAGCACTAGTTTTGTACAGCTAACAGAAATTAATAAAAGCAGTAAGACCAGGATGTCTCTTCTTTAATTCTTTTTGAGCAGCTCTGAAAGAGAAGTGAATTAATGTTTTCCAAACCTAGCAGATAAATTTGCAGCAAGCAGAAACACGAGAATAAAGAGGGTGGTAAAGCAATATTAAAACTGAAGATTACAGACTGGAAATTGGGCTCAGTGCAAAATCTTTTTTCTTTTTCTTTTTCTTTTTTTTCTTTTCTTTTCTTTTTTTTTTTTTTTTTTAGTTACTGTAACCATAAGCAAGAAGTGAGTGCCAGAGGAAATGAGAATTTAAGAAAATATAGACCGCTTGGCAGAGTCACAAAATGAAGGCTTTAAGGAAAGAAAATTTAGAGAACAGAAGGAAATATTAGTCGGTGAAAAGATAGCAACATAGAAACATCAAGTTTTGAAAGGCAAGTAAGCCTGCACCAGAATTTTTAACATCAAAGTCTGTTACCACATGAAAATGTAAGTTTTGTCATATTGATCCGGAGGTGGGGGGCTTACGTGCAAGCTTACTTTTTAACCTATTGAGGGGGAAAACTGCATATCCAGAGGCAGGGAAAGAGAAAACTGATTCCAGCAATGTAATAGTTAAGCCACTGGAATAGTTACCAGACACTGTTTCTGTAGCAATGATGAAGCTGAGATTTAGAAGATGTTGAAAGAATTGTGATTCCGAATGGCCAAATACACATTAGTGCCCCCACCTTGACACAAATAAACCACAGCTGCCTGGACAGCGTAATTCCCTTTTGGCCTGAAACCGTATATGTTACTCAGAAGGCTCTTGGAGAATAGAAGTAGCCCGGTGAGAGATTCAGAGAGAAGCCAGGGATCCAGAGCTGACCCAGCAAATAACTGCTCCTCGCTGCCTGTGCGAGAAAACTGAGGTAGTTGCAAAGGTAGTTGGAAATGTAGAAAAATAAGCCCAGATGCTGCCTCCTCACAACACAGCAAAGCGACAGCAGATACTCAGCGGCTGCTGTGAGAAGCCTGGCGCTGCGTCCCCCCAGCAGAAAACTCGTGCTGCCGCCGTGGCCCTTGCGCGGTTATCAGCGTGGAGAGGCTTCTGGCCCCTCCTCAGGCTTCAGTGTGCAATATTCAGCCTCTCCGATATGTGAAGTCACTGAACCTTTTGCCCTGTTTACTCAGTGCTCCCAGAGGCTGTTCATTTGCAAACATTACATTGTTAAACGTACTTGGAGTCCCCAGCTCAACCCTTTACAGTAGTTACATATTATTCTGGTTTAGTCTTTGACTGCTCCAGCAGCAGCCACTTCCTCACCAAGTGTCCCCTGCAGAGCAGCACCCTACAGCCCCCTTGTCCTTACCAGCTGCAGGGACAGCTGGTGCCTCCGGTGTCCTACAGAGCACACCCAGCGCACAGCTACTAACTTCGACGTGGCTTCCAAAGCGGTCTTCTCCTGGCTGACGATGTACGTCACTCTCCTGTGAGTCTGGGAGACTCCTGTTGGAGTCCAGCCAAATATAAGAACTGCTTCAGCAACTCAATCAGCCAAACGGTGTTCGACCCACCACCCCTCAGCTCCCAGGTACAGCCGCAGACAACACACTGGCCGTAAACACGGCGCTTATGGAAGGCATCAGATGCCTCATGCCAGAGGCATCAGGTACGAGAGGAGCAGCCTGTCTGCAGTCCCAGTTCAGGAAACTCCACCCAAGGCCCTCGTGGAGTGTGCTTGGGGAAAAATATGTAACAGGAACAGCTTGATGGTGTGTGGACAGAGATTTCCAGATTATTTTATGCTTGATGCTAAGGCATAGTAGATTTGAATCAACAAGTTAGAAGTGAAAGACGTAGTATACACTGCTGTTTCAAGAAGACTGTGACTACAGCCTCTGAGTAGGTCTGCTAGAAGAAGCAGTCTGCAGCTAGCGAAGTGGGAGTGAGCACAGCATGGAAAACTGGCCTGAAAACTGTAAATATTTGAGCAGCTAATCTGGGCTACATTATCAGTACCTGAGTAAGCTTATGCACATTTGCAAAACCTTTGGTCATGCCTTTGGACTACAGCATAGGCATACCTTGTGTGTCTGGGAACATTTACTCCTGCTCTAAAGCCTCTCGTTCTAATTATTTAATGTGTTAAATGCATTGGATTGAGGGGCTTAGGCACATGCAGTCAGACACGATCGACAGTCTGTCATAGATGATAACAGTGGAGACTGTTCCTTGATGCAAATAGCTGCTGTTCATGCTTTGGGATTTTACTGCACTACACCCCAAGACGCTGGGAGGGGCAGGCCATTACTTTTCAGAAGGAAGCAATCACGAACACCCTGTATGCACTGATTGTCCCTTTCCTTTGCCCTTTGGCTTGCAAAGTGCTTTGGTAGCCTCACAACTGCAGGTGTCACATAAGCAAATCTTTGTGTATTTGCTTCTATCAGTTCTGCTGGCTAGACATTTCGGAAAGCTAACTACACCATGTAGTTTGCTGCAATGCAGGAAGGATCCCAAAGCATTTTACAAACAGTGTTTAACTCATGATTCATCCCATCTAAACTACGGTGTTCAACTGGAGTACCTAAATTGAAGCTATGGTCTTCAGTAGAGTGTCTATAATTCAGAGCAAGAAGTCTAGTTCCTAGTGATCCCTC
Organism: Rhea pennata; assembly: GCF_028389875.1. Classification (NCBI taxonomy): domain Eukaryota; kingdom Metazoa; phylum Chordata; class Aves; order Rheiformes; family Rheidae; genus Rhea; species Rhea pennata. Next base: position 11,163,014 of record NC_084667.1, on the reverse strand, counting down.
TTCCATTACTTCAGGCTGTTCCCCCAGCCTGAAGCACTGTCTCCATCCTGGGGACAATCTGGAGACATTTGTCTTGGTGCCACTTGCTGCAGGAAATCCCCGTTTGCTGCAGGGCCATTGGCTTGGGAAGTGCCCAGGACCTGGGGAATCCACTGGGTTTGCTGGCCATTGCTGTTTCTCGTCCCTGTCAGGTGTAGACTGGCACATAACAGCACGGTGTTCACCTGAAGCGGCCATTCCCACAGGTGAAAACACCTTGGGATAATGCGTTGTTTAGCTGGAGCTGGGAGAAGCTAATTCCTTCTTTGCAGGCAGTGGAGTGGAAATGCCTGACTGCAACATGAAAGCGCTGAGGTGCTGGCACTGGCACTGGCAGCCGCCAAGAAGAGTGCGGGCCGGGTGCAGGAGGAGTGGAGAAATGAGACAGGAAGAGAGTGTGTTTAGCTATGGGGTCAGCATACAGAGAGGCTTCACGATTCACAGGACAAGCTCTGAACAGCTGGAGAAGGCTCCTGAACCTCTTCCCGCTTTCTGAGCCTGATGCAGAGCTCGTTCTGCAGTACTGAGAAGCTGAGGTAGAGAAATGCAAGTGATACTCATTGCTTTCGTTGAGGACTGTATATTTCTTGTGTTATCAGTGGGAAGGATTACTCATTTTAGTGTCCTGAGCAAAGGCTGTGTGTTATGTGCTGTACCCAGTGCATGCCCCACGCAGATTCAAGCTGTTTCCTGAGGCAAGCCTGGAGCTCTGGGACACGGAGCACTTGGGCAGCTGCAGGGATCTAAAGATTTGGGCTTGTTCTTGGAGTCCATACAGCTGGATGCTACAGCCTTTCTTTCTGTAAAAGGGGAAGGGATGGAGAACTGAGGGAAGATACAGTAGTGCAGCCCACTTAAGTCAAAGATGCATGACTTTTGTGGACTAAGACCCAGCATGGCCACTGGGTCACTGTGTGTCCTACAGAAAACGTTAAACCAAATGCTTCTGGTGTAACTGCAGCAGCAGCGAGGTATGTTTTGCTCAAGAGAAATGAGTCCTTTACGCTCTTTTACAAGGAACTTAATGGATGCTTTGGAAATGGCGCTGCTGGTAGGGGAAGCAGAGAGGAAACGAGCTATCCCCTGCATTGTAACCCCGTCGGTCTAGCAAAATATCTACGTTTTGGCATAGCGTTAGCAAATCTGTGGTGAACGCGTGTATCTCAGCAGGGACAGTGGTAACTTAGCTCCCTTCAGAGCTGTTGGTGGCAGTCCATTTTTACCACTCCACTGCTGGCGCGGCGGTATGCTGGTAACACAGTGGTATTTGGGTTGGCAAGACAACGCAGCAGCTACCAAGGGAAATGGCTGTATGGGATTGCAGCTCACTCGCACCCGAGTGAGCAAATCTAAGTGCTGTCTCTACTTTTTAGATGCAACGTGTAGCTAATCTGTGGAACTCACTGCCACGTTACTGGGGACAAGGACATTGAGCAAACAAAACTAGGTGGCTCTGTACAGGAATATTGCCTTTTCACACTAAACTAGAGGAAGGATGTGATATGAAGAGCATAAATTAAGCTCTTGTTAATGAGGAATAAAAGCAGTTTTTCCTAGCACAGATTATTTCAAAGATTTCTTACATTTTTCCAGAAGAAGGAGTATAGACTGCTGCCAGAGAGTCAGGACCAGAATAAACAGGCTGTGCGCAGGTATGACATTTCAGCTCCACAAGCGGATGGAGTGACAACAAATTATTATAGCCTGCTGCACTGCAGAACACCCTTGCCCAAACTCAGTGGCAGCAAAGATCAGGTGGCCACAGGAAAAGCCACTCTTGTCCTTCCCTCCCCTGCCTGCCGCAAGCAGCGGGGGCCGCTAGCACCCCTCCGATGGCAGAGCGCAGGCGAGAGGAAGGGGGCAGAAAGCAGAGGTTCCCCTGGTTGCCGTTCCACTGCCGCAGATGGGGCTACCGTCGTCTCCCCAGGAGAGAGAGTCATCTGAAGTTCAGCTGCATATAATATCTAACGTGATGCACATACAGGCTCCTGCTGCTGCACTCTGTGCTTGCTGAGCAGGTACAAGCAGTGCAGGTGAATGTTAAGGGCTGCTCAGTGTACTGCCTTTTTTTTTCCTTAAGAGGAATCTGTTCCAATTAAGTCTAATAGAGATGCACATGCTAATATTGCATGATTTATTGCCTGAATGCAATCTTCCTTTTCTTTTAACACATGAAGTTTCTTTAGTATTCCTTCTTTTTCTTTCAGTCTTGTACTATTTTTACTTCTCCTCCTAGATATATGTTGGTGCACCTTTTCTTCTTTCTGTGTCTGTTTTCTCTCAAGAGCATTTTTTTTCTGTTGTGTTTAATTGTTTTTCTTCTGATTTATTGTTCCAAGACCATGCTAGGCAGTGTGTTTATTTATAATCTGGATTATTTTAAAATGGATCCAGAATTCTAGGTTCATGTTTAAAAATTAACTAATAAAATACACAAATGAGGCTCAATGGTCAACACAAGATTACACCTCCCCTAGCATCTGCATGCTACTCAGAACAGGCCACCAAGAAGTGTAAGCCCCACAGCATGGAAAAGTTAACTAATCTGGAATGAAACAGACTGGTACAGAAAATATATATGGGGACCCTTCACTATCAACACCAGGCCACTCTTCTGGTTAAACCAACAGCATTAGTATGAGCTCTCTGAAGAACAAACGACTGTGTCAATGTTTGATGGAAAAGTACTGGCCTTGCCTAGTCCAGGTGTCCACCTTCTAAGAACTGCTCCTCTCACTTCTAGGTGTTTGGAGAAACACATCTCAAAGTGCAACGTGCTTCCCACAAAACAGGCCAGGACACCAGAAGCTCCCAAACGTTTCTTCTGCTGCATCTTTCCCCATCCACCATACGGGCTGCTGGTTCCTATTGGAAAGGAAAACCCGTGGGAGGCACAGAGGCACGAAACCACCCACGAGCTGCCTGACGGCACCTGGCCCCTGTGCCTGACCGCTATTTTGGACCTATCCCGCGTGTGGTACCCCATATTCCTCTCTTGAGCCTCCATTTCATAGTTTCCCCAGCAAACAAGTGGCGTCAGCCGCTGTCGGTTCCGGGCGGTGGCAGAGGCCCAGCCGAAGGGCCACCCTGGCAGCGGCGGTGCGCGCGCAGCCCCGCGCGGCTCGGCCGGCCGCGGTGTCGCAACGTAGAGGTCGAAGCCACCGGCACCGGCCCCGCGTGCCCCTCGACAGCGTGGTGTCCTGCAGCGCATTTCACGACCTCCGGGAGATTGACTGTCCCTACGCAGAGCGTGCTGTGCGCCAGCTGGGAGGTGGCCGAGACGGCAGGGACGCGACAGCCCGCCGGAGCGAAACGCACCCGCTCCGCCGGGCGGGGGGCCGAGCCGCTGCTGCCCTGAAGACACGCCGGGGGTTCACACCGGTGCAAAGCAGGTGCAGGCTCTCTCCCGGGGGCTGGCGGCGGGTCGGCCCCGAGCGCCGCCCGCCCAGCGCGCCGGTGGCCCCGGCCCTGGCGGCAGGCGCCCGCTGCAGCAGAAGGGTGTTTCAGCAGTCGCCCAAAAGAAAACAAGATCAGGCTTTTTAGTGCCGTGTTAACAGCTATGTTAAAATCCTCACGCTTTCCAACAAAAGAAAGGCCCTCAGAGAAACCCAAACAAACACTCACACCAGCGACACTGCCTGTTGGCTTGAGTTACAAACACAGGAAATTAAATACAAAACCATGATACAATAGCCGAGAAGGTCCGACCTAAAAAGAAGCCAGACAAGAGCGTGCAGCGTTCGCGTTGCCGTACCTTCCCCTCGCCCCGCTCGCAGCGGGATCGTCTCCGGAAACGCCCACCTGCGCCTGGCACGGGCCTGCCCGTGCTCATCCGCGGACAAGTGCCACCAGCAGAATTAAAATAATACAGCGGCCTTTCCCGGCCAGAGCACCCCGTGCGCCTGTACCCCCCCGACGGAGCTGCCTGCGCCCGGCCAGCCACTCTCCTGTGCTTTAGGGGAATGAATAAGCTTGGTCTTCCCCTCAGCTGAGGTCCCTGCAGAGACCCTGGGCACAGCACAGCTTCGCTGCACGCGAAGGCGCGACTGGGAGCAGCGCAGAGGTGACAGCAAGGGCAAGACGGCACGACCTTCTTGAATAGGATTAGCTGTTGCAGAAAACATAATATTTAATCTTCAGCTTAAATCGCATTAGCAGCAGGCCCCTTCGCTCCAACAGAAGTTCGTCCCGGTGGCTATGTCAGTACAGCAGCACCACCTGGAATGAACCATCACCTCCCGGCAGACACAGACCTGCTGGGTGTAAACCGGGCTCCTCCGCCCGCTCCTTGCGGCCTTTCGTATCGCAGCCACCCCGTGGCGTCAGGAACCGGCGCGTCCGCTGGGGAAGCCTCTCCCCACCTGCCGTCCCGGGACGTGGCCGCCCGCGGGCCCGGGGAGCGCAGCGCCGCGGGAGCGCGGCCGCGGCCTCGCGCGTCTCGCCTTGCCCCGGAGGAAAGCCCTCTGCCTTAGCTGCAGATCCCCATCCCGTGTCCCCGGGTCTAGGGTACACTCTTGTTTTTCTCCTTTTCTCTCCAAAACCCCCTAGAAAATGCATTTCCAAGGAGAACTCCGTTATGTTTTCCTTTCCTTTATGACACTTTGCTACAGTTTGTCAATACTGGCTACCGGTGTTATCTGAGGCCACATTGGGGAAAAAAAAAAAAGGAAAAAAAAAAAAGAAAAAAGTCCTTCCCGAGCTCTGAACATTTATCTGAAGTTCTGCATAAGGTCACATGTCTCCTCCAGCAGAAGGTCTTGCAAAGTTAAACAAAGTCCCCTCGCTCGCTCTGTCTGAGTAAATACAGACCATATTGGAGTAAATAAACAGCCAGGCAGCGGCCCAGACAATGGGCCTTGGCCAGGAATTAATAAACTCTGCCTCTCGCATTAGCAGAGTGTGACTGCAACTGGCAGCAGGCCCTGGCCGGCCTCCAGGGGCGATTATTGCTAGACGGAGCCAAAGGAGACTTGGCACGCAGCGGAGCCCACAGCTGGAGATTAGGTAACAGAGTCAAAGCGCTCGCCGCGCCGCCAGGGCGTTGGTTACCCTGCCCGAGGAGAGCGCCGGCCTCGCGCTCCTGGAGCCCCAAAGCTCACGCTGCTCCGGCGCGCGGCCCACGCTCGCTTTCCCGCTGCGGCATCGAGCGGTCGTCGCACGCCGAGGCGGCGAAGCAAAACCCCGGCCTGGGCGAAACGAGGCGGGCCGAGCGCGTGCCGTCCCCATCCTCGCCACCGTGCGGGTGAAGGAGGGCTTGGAGCTGCGGCCAAGGGGACAGCCAGGCCTCGCAGCCAGGGCAGGGATACTTGGGGTTTGCTTCGGTAACGAAAAGCTCTGTCTGGGCTTGTCTCCTGAGCTGGTGTTGGACCAGAGGCACGAGGACGAGGGAGGAAGGAAAGCCCTCCGATGGGTGACTCCTGGGGGAGCCGTTGCTAAAGCGTCCTCTTTCTGGGCTGGACAGCGGCCGCCGCTCAAACCCACCAAGGAAAGAGCTGTAAACAGCAAGGGCCTGTGGGCAGCTGGTAAAAGTCGTCCCCCAGTTCCCGCTGCCAAGGAAATGGTGGCTGCCCTGCTCTGTGGACCATGGCGACGCAGCCCCTGAACCATCTCCCAAAGCAGAAGGACTATCGCCCTGGGGCTTGGGAGCCCAAGAGCCAAATTAGATGAGTGCTGCAGCAATTTTAATTAGCTGGTGGTGCTAACTCCAGCGCAGACACCCTGCTGACACAGTTGTTCTCCTTCCAAGAGCCCAGCTCGTATCTTCACCCGCTGCTGGCAGGGCTTTGCAGACATGCCAGCCCATCGAGAGCAGTTCCCAGGCTCTCTGACATGGGTCTGCCCACTGCATGCCTGTGTTTGCAACTGATATCTCCACCGCAAGCTATAAACGTGTTAGCAACCTCGGGCAGGCCTGGCACTGAATCCACGCTCACGTCCTAGAGTACAGGTGGAAAGGAAGCGATGCCAGCTGCCCCCGGGGAAGCACTTTGAGAAGCATGGATGAAAAATGCTGTCTTTGCCAGTGTCTTCTGAAGAAGGGAGCATCTGTGCTAAACCGCTCTCTTCTCATTCACACATGGCAGCGGTGCTGCAGTCTGAACTCGGTCTCAGCAGCGTAGCCCCCACGCCGTCCTGATGGTCAGAATGGCAGGAACATCTCCGTTTGCAGCCCATGACTTCTACGTCCCAGGGACCGCAAATGTGGAAATAAAAATCACGACAAAATCAAGCTTTCTTAGTCCCCTCTCCATGAATAGAACTGCCTGGATCGCTTTAAAAACACACACTACTGAATGTATAGTGTTCAGTAAAGTTACTAAACTGAAGGGAATTCGGTCTTTTATTTCATATATGCTATAGTAAGTGGTAATATAGGTATTTCTTATCCTCACTTACTGGTGAATCCTAAACCTGTCCTAGACTGAATGCCCCCAAAGGGAAAACAATAATAGTTTCCAGCTCTGAAAACTGCCTTTTGTCAATAGGTTTCCAAGCCCTTGACAAGGAGAGAAATCTCATTTTCTGTGTTTTCCACATGGAGGAACGGAGCCCCGGAGGCAGAGCGTGAGCCCTGCTCTGCTCCATGCCACCCTGCTTCCTCTGGACAGTGCAGTGCCCCGGGCACCCAGCACCTCGCCTCAAAGGCCAAAATGCAGAGTATAACTTTGTTTTAACCTGCCGTATAAACATTTGTTGGCTATAAATGAGGCTCAAGCCACAAAGACTCCTGGCATGAGACAGCTGATACTGGGTCAAATGGAGGAGTTTTCAGTGAGTGCTGACCTGGACTGACGTAACGCTGACCCCAAACAGTCTCCACAGCCCTTTCCTCACTCCCTGAGCTCCTTCTTTTGCAGCGTTTTTTTTTTTTCTTCTCTCTCATAACAAAATTTGAAGCAAAGAACTACTTTCCATTAGCCAAGCTGTAGTTTTTATTCTTCTCCTTAAATCACCTTCAGCCTGATGAGTGTGGGCACTCCTTGCTGGTGCCTCTAAACAACATTGCCTGGAGAGAAAACCTCTGCGGAAAGTGAAATTCAGAAGAGCTAATAAAACATTTTCTGAAGGGCTTGAATCTCTCATTCCAAAGAAAACAAAGAGGTCGACTGACCTTTCAACCTGACCCTTCTTCTTTTTTTTTTTTCTTTTTTTTTTCCTAAGGCTTTAAGAAAAACATTCTGCAAACAATGAGTGCTCGTGGTAATTGTCCCTCCCCTGTGCCCCACTTCTTGCCAAAAGCAACATTTCAATGGCTATGGGGGGTGGAGGTTGAAAGCAAATGAGTGAGCAAGCAAATGCTGGCTTTCACACATCAGTGGCTGGCTGCGCTGCTGACCACATCCAAGGAGGTTCAAGGTGAGGGAGTCAAACTCTCAGACTGTTCCTCCCTGAGCTTTGCAGTTGCAGGTATCTGAAATGTTGCAATCCAAGTATGGAAACATGTCTCAGAAACATTCAAAATGCCCAGTCAAAGGGTAAGAAAAAAGGCTTACACAGTGGTAAAGTGAGGTATAATTTCAAACTTAGCTCATATATGTATACCAAATGACTCTTCAGTTGACTACTGAATTCCATGTTTATTTTACATGTCACATCTATTCACCCCTGAGCCTGTCCTAGCTGTTTTCCCAATGTCAGGGAAAGGCCTGGTTTGAAAACAGCTTCGTGGTATTTTTGTATGAGAAAAAGCTTCTTGTACATTTATCTCCATTGTTTTCTAGCATTAGGACCTGCACTGGATCCTGCTGTGACATGCTTCCAGCTGCAAAAAGAATCAAAAGATTTAGGGTTGAGTTCCCTCCCGATTCTGGAACATGTTCCACTGTGCAATCTTTTGTAATATCTCCCTGCAATAAAAGCGCTAATGCTCTCCAAGAGGCCACCCCCTTTCACTTTCCTCATCGGGGGTGATGACAAGCTTCCAGCCCGACTGTCTACACACATCCTTAACCGTGCAGGGAGCTAGAGATTTAGCTACCTTTCCTGTGCTCCAGTCCTGGGCAAATCCCTTCGGCTTGCCTCACCCATATGAAATCTTTGTAAAAAAAATCCCTTCTAGGCATAGTGAAGCAGCAGCGTTAGCACCGCTGGGAGATCGCCGTAGACAGGGGGTCTTTCTGCTGCCTTCAGGACTCTGCTGCCAGAAAGGGAGAACTGCCTGTGACTCACACAGTAAAATGTGCAGCCCTGAGAACATGCCTCGTACCTCCTGAGGAGTGCACAAGCGGGTTTAGGGGCAAGCGTGGGAGGGAGAGGAGAGGTTTGGGGGTTAAGTAAACACAGCGTCGAGAATCTTTTTTGGTCCCCTCCAGATCTATTTCTACCCTTCAGTATGAGTTTCAGTGAAGCACAGTTCTGTGGCTCTTCTTCAAGACTGTTAACTCAACATAAAAATATCAGCTCTGTTTTTATTACATGAAAAAAGAGCTTGGAGCTTTGCTTTTCTGAACAACGTTCAGTTCGTTAAACAATGACTCAGTCTAGGTTTTGTGGTGGAGGATTCAGCTTTTCCTTGGAGGTAGGATCAAGATGTCCTGTTTTCATGGTAATTTACCTTTCATCTCTCTCCCATTGCCAAATTCATTTTTACCTTGATCCCACACAAACCCGTTAGGTTCTCACTTCTGTTATTGTAAATTATATGTTTTAGAAATGCTGAATCATGACACTGAGGTTAGAGAAAATTGTATTTGTATTTCAAGTTAGAATTGTTCCCACATCATCTGAAGATTCCTGGACTATTTTTTTTTTGTGTGTGTGTGTCCTTATGTTTTATGTTTGAAAAAGTTTAAGTAGCATTTGGTTTGGCAGTCCTCAAAGAATTTCACCCTAGAAATACTTAATGCTAGAAAGAGATTCCTGTTGATACCCTGTGGGAGGAATTGTGCTTAGACACTGGTGCATGGGCAGCGTGGTCCTAATTCCCTCCAGGCTGCTCCAGAATGTGCCTGCTCTGTTCCTGGCAGACCTCTTTTAAGCTGGAGAAGGTAAAGCACTATTCAGACCCACAGCTACAAATGCACAGGCTTATTAGTGAACTGTTCGACGAACACCAAAGGAAAAGTAGGGTTCACTTCAGGGAAGCACTCTAAAGTGTGCGTGGGTACCTGAAGTTTTACTCTAACACCTTGGACTTGCAAAGTTGGGTTAAAAATGTCCTGGAGAAGCTCTCTGTAGTTCCCAATTCTTATTTGACCAGAATCACAAGGAAAATAGCCTTTTTTCAATTTATTTTGATGTTTCCGCTTGTTGCCAGAAGTAAAAGAAAAAAAAGTTAGCTGGTAAAAAGGATGTCCAGACTCTGAGGGCACCACCAGCCCACCCTGTCCCTGCTTACCCCAGGTATCCGCTCCCTGCCCAGCTCCAGGCTGGTTCCAGCCCAGCCCAGGGCCGCCAGCCACTGCTCCACGACCCCGCAGTGGTGCCGGCTCCAGCCCCGCCACCAGCTCCAGCCCCACCATGGCCCAGCCCCTGCCCGGCCACGGCTCCCTGATGAAAGGTTAAGAGTAGCTTTCTTCTAAGTAAACTAAGCCACTTATTGTCCCCAGAGCACAGGCTGTATATCGATTTCTGCATCCCACAAATAATTTCTATTTGCCCAATTAACAAATGTCATATGATAAGGTAGTATCATGGCCAGGCTTGCCTGATTACAGTAAGTGATGTCCATCACAAAAGGTCTGTTTTATTACTGTCAGCTTTGTTCCCTGGTTTTGTTGTGATGATGTCCAGACTGTGTTGCCTAGTAGTTTGAGAAATATGCCTCAGGTGGTAGATACCTTTCTGTGGGCTTAACTAGAGTTTCCCAGCCCCATGAGTGCGCTGCAGCCAGCTGAGCAACCTGGCGGCCTGCTGGAAAAACAAGTAAATAAGAACCTGAGTCCATAGTTTGGTCACTGCCTGGATGCAATCGTAGCCCATCAGTGCAAGGGCCTACCGCTTGACTTCATTCTTTGCCGTAAGCTGTGTCCCGCTGACTGCAAAGGCTTATATATGGTGACCTGCAAGAAAGCTTCTGCAGCAGTGGGTGCCTACTAATGGATAAGAAGTGGTCTGTACTTACCTTTTTTTTTCATTTTTTCATCAGTGCTTATGAATGCAAAGATGAGATGCAGCAGGGGAGGTGATAGGACAGAGCGCACCTGAAAAAGCCATAATTTACATTCTGCTGTGTTATGTCCATTTGCAGGTGCGTGTTTTATCATCTTGCACACTGTCTATGGACTTACTATAAAACTAACATTTTGTGGAGACTGAACTGAACAGGGAAGCAACAAGCTGCCTGTTAACTGCAGACAAACGTACTGCTCCTGCCGGGGCCCTGCGGGCTCTGCTCTCGTGCCCTGTTTGCGGAGGCAGTTTGTAGCGCGGAGCTCCTGGAGAGGTGGCTGTGCTCCTCCTGCAGCTCTGCTTCACTGAACAGCGCATAGCTTGCTGCGAGAGACAGATAGGGGCACCTTGTTAGTCATTTAATGAGTAAACAAACCATTTTTTCAGCGTTATCCAGGGTCACCCAGCATTAGACGTGACTCCAGCTTGGCCGTGAAGGGGCTCTTGTTCCCATCGCTGCCGCAGCAGCTGCTGCGGAGGTTCGTCCCATGAAGCAGAACGGAGCTGCCCTACAAGCGAGCCAGTTGTGCACCCCTGCGCAGAGCTACCCGTGCTGATGACTTCTCCCAGCGGCCAGCTGGACTAGAACCGCTAAATCCACTTGTCAGTGTGTTAGACTTAGACTCCTTTCACGTTATTCTGATAGCAGTGTTTTCCACTTTAGTGGCTTGCATCTTCTGAAGATCTCAGCAGTGCCCTGTAATTGTGGATTATTTAAGCCTCAGCACATCTTTAAGGTAGGTTTTATATCCGCATGTTACATAGGGCTAGATGAGGACAGGCAACTGTAAGAGGGTATGGGACAGGCTGTTTTACAGCCAGGGATAAAACCCCCTTTCCCCTCTTTTTTTTCTGTAATGGGACATTGTTTGCTTAACCCAGGCAACTGTGTCACGGTATGGGGATCCTCAGCAGGAGGACAGCGGAACGGTTTGTCCAAACGTGAGAGCCCAAGCAGAAGCTCGGGTGAATGCTGAAGAGCTCCTGCCTTTTCCGAAGACAGAAAAGTGCCTCCTGTCTGTGCAAGCAGCCCAGCATTTTGCAGCCCTCCCCCTGCTGCCATGACCTCGCTCCCGTTGGCTCCTCACTGATGGGTCTCAGGTAGTAGCATGCTTGCAGGCACCCAGCTACATGGCAGACGCCGATTTAACTCAAGCTGTAAGGGGAGATGCGGCAGTCCGGAGCTCTGAAGTGCTTTAGCACAGCAGTAACGCAACCGGTGGAGTTTGCACTCTGTCGTGAGGCCCTGCATGCGTTTGATGCTTGCGGCTGCTCCGCGTACGAGCCCTTGCCGTGATGCTAGGGAGCTGCACGTGCGCTCTTCCTACCACCCCGGCGGCCGTGCTGCCGGCACGCAGGCCTCCCTCACCCCGCCGCCTGCGCTCCGGGCAGCTGCAGGGGGGACGCGGGGGCCGAAGGACCGCGGCTCCCACGTTTTGAAGCAACGCGGGACGGGGAGAGGCAGTGCAGGATGCACGAACCTTCGAGTCCTGCGTTAGTGTTAGCCAGCCGCCAGAAAAGGGACAAACGTGCGAGTACAACCAGAGACCTGCGTTCGCCGGCTGTTCGCATGGAGCGCTCTCCGTTCCCAGCTGGGCCGGGGTGGAGGTGACTTGCCAGTGCGGCGGGAGCACTAGCAAGTTAATGTTTAACATTATTATTACCTCATCTTCCAGAGGCTCCTTCTAAACATAACAATTGACGACAGGCTCCCGATAGCTTGGAGGAGACCGGCCTCAGCCCCACGACGGTGATGAATACGGTTTCCCTTCCCCCTCTGTTTTGATTTTCTGCTCTGTTACTCCAGAGCATTGGCTGGCCATGACCCCTGGCTGCTTTTTCTGTAATTACCAGCTCCTGCCAGATTTACTGTGGAAGTTAATGTCTGTTCCAGCCAAGTCAGCCTCACTGCTGTATTGTACGAGACAGTAACCCCTTCATTACAGGCAGAGCTTTAACGAAACAAAACAAAGAAATCAAGGCAAGGGGCTTCTGGAGGCCTTGCGGCAGGGCTTGCGTGTTTGATGAGGGAGTGGAATTAACATTAGCACTTTCGTTACACATAAGCACACCACAAATTCTTCCTCCAAAAGGTCTTTTAAATCCTGCAGAGCACATGGAGCGCTTGAGGAGGAGAGATCAAGAAGGAACTCTGCAAAGGGCTCTGCAAAACTCAAAGGTTTTTCTTGTCCATGAGTCCACGATATTCCTTTGGGCCCTTCCTTCAGAGTCTGTGCATGCTCTGGTGGGACTTACTTCAAAAAATTAGCATTCTGTATGGTAACGCTTCAAATCAGGATCTTTTTGTCTGTCAGATGTTCTTTTTGCAAGGGATTTGTATCTGGTGTTAGCTGTGGGCTAAATGAAGTTAAAATAAAGGCCAGATTCTGATCAAAATTACGTTCAGCTGTGCCTGGAGTAATTCTGTCTAAGCCATTAGAGTTGCGGGGCTCAAGCCCTGTGCTCAAGGGGGAATCAGATTAGCAGCCTTAGCATTGCTCATACCGTGCGAGCAGACGCGGTCACAGCAGCACCGAGTTCTGTTAAACACTCCCAGTTTAGACACAGTTGGGCGATAATCATAAGGGATCAAAGAGATTGCTCGAGTACTAACCTGTTAACGTGACCTGTTACTACAGAGGGGCAGACATTAAGAATAAGCCAAGCAGGTGTGAGTAATGCTTTTGCAGCAAGTTCTCCCCTAGGGGTCACGTATTTCTGTCCAAGATTTTGCAGTCGGAAGTATGGGCAAGTGCATGGCGTAACACAAGCATTTGACATATATTGATATTTAGATGTAGCATACACACGTGGTAGATCAGTTCAAAACTTTCCAAAAGCACTGGACTTACTGCATGTAGCTCTTTCAGTAGAGGGCATGTGCAGGAGAGCCTGAGCTGGGGTTGGTGCCTCATGGCCCAGAATCCCAGCGGTGTTTCCTGGGCACCTGCCTGAGACGCTGAGATGTGTCACGGCCTAGCTGGGGTCTTTTGACCTGATGGGCCAACCAGGTATGTGGAAAACCGTGAGAAATCTATAAAACTTTTTTTTTTTAATTCAGCTGGAGATATTTATGTGTGGAAAAGGAGGACATGTCTGAAAATGTAGATATATGGTAGCCCTAGTCTTCACCACAGTGGCTGAATATCAAATGTGGTTCATGGCAGATAGCCCAATGTTGAGGAAAAAACTGCATTCTGTTCTCCACCAAGGTCATCAGAGCCAACAGTCTGTGGAGCTGCAAGTTGAACTGGGATCCTAAGTTGCTTGGAAGAGGAGGCTCCCACTGTGGAAGCCAGGACTAGAGAAATGCCAGGACAGGGGGGCTGTAAGTAGCAGTTTGAGGTCTGGGGACTTACAGCCCAGCTCACACTTTAAAGAAGAGCGATTACCACCACACCTTGGGCGCAAAGGAACTACTGACCTTCTCATTTGAATTTTATACCAGCTCGTCTGCAACAACGGCGTGGCAGGCAGCGTGGAGTGGTCCTGGGTGGTTCTGGGTCGTATGGTTTTCTGCATGTGTGGGGAATGGGAAGGGAACCTGTACAACTCTGTCCAGGTAATGTTTATAATGGATTACAAAACACAAATGAGAGCAACGATAGAGCATCTCTATTAGAAGGAAGGGGAAAGAAAGAGCTCTGACTCCATCCGCAGTACTTGGCCCCAGTTCTGGACTGGAATCAGATGGAAACTCACCATCAAGCCCTCTAAATCCTTAACAGAGCAGGGACAGCAAAGGGGACCCTACGTGGGCCTCTCAGTGATGAAGCAGGCCTCTCAAATCTTTTCTGGTGTGTGAGACAACACAGTGGCCTGTCACGCAATGGGGGACGTGTCTGGCACGCCAGGCCACGTGAGACGTGGGGGTTGTGGCGCGCGGCCACGGCGGCCAGGCAGCCCGCCAGCGAGCGAGGCTCCCCCATCCAGGCATCTGCCAATCTGCTGCCTCCGGCCGCGCAGTCACGGAGCGGGAGCGGAGCCTCGCAGCGCCCTGCACTCACGTGCCAGCTATTTCCTACCCCAGCAGCAGGGGAGCCTAAGAGGGGAGTCGGTTTTGCAGCCCGCGTGGGCACTGGCATTGTGCTCGGTGCAGGAGAGGTGTGAGCTGCTGCGGAGCAGTGCCAGGGCACTGACGGCGCTGGAGGTGGAGCTCTGTCTTTCCGTGTCCTGAGTCACATCAGGGCCCCACAGGGTACATACAAGTCTTGCCCCTGCTCTGCTTAGGATGACCTCTCCATCCAGTCCCAAGGAGATGTAACGCCCAGTTCTTGCTCTCCTACCCCAGGCTGATGCGGCGTGAAGAACTGCACACGGTATCGGACCCAGCGGTGTGCCACACACACGGGCACGCACGGTCATCCTCCGGGTGCCAGGCTGAGCCGCAGGCTTTTGGGAATACAGCACGTCGCCACTGCAAGAGGCTGTGACAGACGTGAAGAGACACTCAGGGCTGATGAGTGTCCCAAAGTGAATCATCAACAGGGTCATGCTTTCCCTCATCACACTGCAGATGTGGAAATCTTGCATAAATGTTATTGTATAAACAGGTTTATTTAAGGCATGTGTATGAAGCAACACGTGTTGCCAGGGCCTGCCATGCCAGAGCAGACTGCTGGGCCAGATAGTCAGGTACCTTGCCTCTGTCAGTGGCTTGTGCCATACTTCAGAGAAAAAAGAAGATTTCTTGCTGCATTTAGGCAGTAACACAATGCTGTATTTGGCAGCCAAGGAACTCCCCAGCGAGCATTTGAGGCTACCATTTCACATCTGGAAGATGTGTAGGGTTGTCATATCCATCCCTTACTGTCTGTTCAGTTTAATGGACGTTGACCCAACCTGAACAGCAGGACTTGAGAGAGACTGAAGCCAGGCCCAAGAGCATATGTCACCTCTGGCTTCACTTGCCGTTAAGTGAGGATGGCATGAGGTTTGGTCCTGCACCAAGCCTGATTTGAGTCTGGCTCTACAAAAGGCTTCATGTCCGTCTTGACTAAATGCTTCACCTTTCTGGGCCTCATCTGCCCTACCTCACAGCCCCATAACGGTACGTTCTTGAATGTGTGCGAAGCTCTCAGATATTTTTGCGTTGGGAATGATATGGGATAGATAAACATACATTACACGCTGTTCGTAACACTTTTACATATTGATGACGATTTTAAAACAGTCTCCAACAACTGAAAGCTGGCATAATCTCAGGTATCCAAATAATTTCAAATTTCAGAATCCATCCTACAGAGAGACGTAGATTTATGAAAAATTAGTATTTCTTGATTTTGTGTGGTTCACTATCTGTCTTTGAAAAGACATTCTCAGTGTATGCTAGAAGGCTAAATCAGCATCTTTTTACATGTCTTTGGGTGTTAGTAGACGTGAAGGCGAGACCTCAAGAAAGGGCAGTGGGGGAGGTAGTCCTGTTTATTACACGGACCAGAATTTATCGCTGAATTTGTTGAGTCTGAGCACATTTTCTTTTGATTTTGGAGCATGCGTGGCTTGTGTTGAGTAACTACTTAAGTAGTTACGGCCTGGGACGAGAGCTTTATAACGCAGCAGCGGGCACCTGAGAGCCGTCACTTTGAAGCCTGGGGGGCCGGACGCGCGGCGCTGGGCTGGCGGCCGGTTCGGCGCCTGCAGGCTGCTCGGTACCGCGGTTATCTGTACCGCAGACTGGTGCAGCGAAACACCCCCCGGAGCAAACGCAACCGGCTCGCTGGCACCGGGGCTGGGAGGCTTCTTGAGGGGACGCAGGCTCAGCACGAACCCGGCAGCGGGACAAAAGCCGGGGGAGAGGGGGCGAGGGCTTTGCGGCATACGGAGCTGGGTTTGATTCATTCCCGAGCTCAGATGCTGCTTTGGGAAATGTATTCGCTTCAGGTCTCTCGCTGTGACTCTATAAACAGAGGCAGCGACTTGCATTTGGAGGCACTAAAAGTGATTTAAGTGATTCAGCCTGGGATTTCTGCCAAGCAGCACCTCCTTCTGTTTGCTGTGGGGGCTTTTCCACCCTCCCGCTTGCAGGTTGGTTTTTTTTTTTTCTCCCCCTCCCCTCCGTCTATGCAAAATATTTTGAGACTATCCTTTGAGATGGTCTCTTTCGTCTACAAAAAAAAAAAAAAAAAAAAAAGAAAGAATAAAGTTTGCTGCTCCAGATGGACAGCCGCTCGCTGCTTCTTTTGATGCTGCTTTTACAGGCTGGGCCAGGGCTGTCGGAGGCGCTGCCGCCCGGAGGCAGGTTCCCCGGGGCGCTGTGTCTCGCGCAGGCGGCTGGAGAGGAGCGCGGCGCTCGGGGGCCGTAAAGCCCCAGGCCCCAGCGACCAGGGCACACGGACAGAGCTTTTTTTTTTTTTTTTTTTTGGCAGAAAATGGTTTAACTAAAAATAGTTCTGAAGAGGAAAATATAAAGTTGTGCAAACTAAGCAATGTCTTTTATTTCCTTATTTGGTGTTACTGGCAGTAGTACGGATTTCTTCAGCGTGGCCGGAGGCAAACGGATCCATCACACTCAGCCTCAGATTTGCGATGCCTCGGCCACCGAGAAGGGCGATGTCCAGCGAGGCATGTGGCAGGATGCGGGTATCGCGGGGCAGGAGGCGGTACCACGCAGCCGCGGGCGGCGCTCAGCCCCCAGCGAGGCTCGAGCTGGGGCCAGGGGAGTGTTGCTTTTCCCTTACCACTCACAGCTGTGAGTGCTCTCCTTGAGCTGGGTGTCCTCCACCTTGATTTAAGTCATTAGTAGGGTAATCGTTTTTCGTTTTCTAAAATCCCTACTCAGCTTGGCTAGCAACAGATGTTGGATGCAGGTGTCCCGCATTCAAGGCAAAAGGTTTGCTAGCATTTGTTTTCTGGCTGAGGTTGTTGCTTTCTGCTTAATACAGGCCAGACACAGAATGAAAGGCAAGGATAAAAAAAGAAAAAAAAAAAACTGATTTTCTTGCTCTCTGTGGAGGGTGCTTATTTGCAAGAGAGCTGCAGGAAAGCCAAGTAGCAAGTTCCTATGACAAAGTTATAAAGGGCAGAACAGCTCCAACAGCAGACTGATTTGCCCAGAGTATCTGCTGGCCTAATGGCAAAGCTGCTCTTCCTCGAGGTCGGTCCTTGGGTTCCCTAAGGGAAGCTCTGGTCTTTGAACAGCAGGAGCGATACAGGGCAGCTGACAGCAAGGTGTTGTTCCCTGGCTGTCTTTTGGCCCAGCCAAACCTGGAGTAATGGGGCTTGACTGCTCAGATGGGATGCGGGGGGGAGGGAGATGCTGCTGAGCCCTGCTAAGGTTTGACTGTGTGTGCTAGGACCCTGAGCTGGAGTTTCAAGATCTCTGTAGCATCTCAATGTTGTGATAAAATGCTGCATTGCCTTTGTGAGCAAGTTGTTTATGGCCAGGGGCAACCTTCTAAATACGTATTTGTGGGAATATCTGCTTGATGGGGTTCTTGTCAAGGCTTATGGCTATGGCTATGGCAGTAACAAGATATTTCCCAGGAATCTCCCCTTAAACGTTTGTTCTTTGAAACTAGATAATTTGAGGGCCACATGCTGTGTAACAGAGGGGAAAGGGTTTTTTTCCCCAATCAGAAAAGAATTCAGGAGACTTATTTTAAGTTAAACAAAATAAAGCCAAGAAGGTGGGGGCAGTGGGTAACAAGCCTTTGAAAGAAAGAAAAATCTCACCGACTTACACTGCAGCTCCTTGTTCCTTAACCAAAATACAGCTGCTGTTAGAGCACACAGGGAGAATGTATACTGAAGGGTACATACGGAAAATGCAGGCAACATCTCTTTCCACTTGCCTAATCCTGTTCTAGGAGATTTTTAGTTTGAAATGAGAAGCTTTGTTGCATGAACTCCCTGTGCAACCATGCCCCAGCAACTGCATGCAGCAGTTCTTTGTGTGTTTGTCTGCCTCATACCATATGGTGCGCTTGTGCACTCCCATTTTTTTTCCTCTGAATCTCTCTTCAGAAAGTTGTACACCTAAAGATAACAACACATACATAACAAAAGTGAAGTTTACACTGAAATCCTTGGCTTAAAAGTATCACCTGGAGGAGAGACTCTCTGTCGACCCAAAGCCAGTGGATTTGGCTCGTGTTCCAGTTGTCGCTATATGCCCGTACCATGGGGAAGATGCTGGGAAAGGTGCAAGTGGGGAGTACGAACAGCAAACATCTCCCCTATACTGGTAAGCCCTCAGGGGTATATGGGCCTTGAAGGGATCATGTGAGGGAATAGAGTAGAGCAGCGCTGTCGCTGCTACTCTCAATCACATCACCTTGTAGGATCAGCGAACCTGGTCAGCTTGTTCCCTGCTAACCCTCCCATGTATCACCCTTGTGCCCGGCAGAGCTCAAACGCAGCGCAGAGTCGAGCGCTGGGTCCAGAGCACGCGTCCGTGGTTAGTAACAGATGATCCTAATCACTGCTCCTGGAGGCCAGGGCTGGCTGATAGCTCTCTCTTCTGACCACTGACCCCATAATCTTCTCATTCCTGAGAAGGAGCAGATATTGTGAACAATGGGTTTTAGCACTTGGGACAAAAATAGTTCTCTTCTTGCTCCAAGAACGTAGATAGCAGACTACAGGAGCAGCAGAACGACTGCGCAGCTGAAGCGCAGGCCTGGAATGATCTACACTGTGTATCTGGCTCTGTCACAGGCTTTTCTCAGTGACCTTAGGAAAATTACTTAAGGTGTCTCAGTCTCATTCTCTTCCTTGGGAAAAGTCAGGATGATAACAACAGATTCCTACTCAAGAAGGGGCTTTATGAAGATACATTACTAAAGGACGTTTATTAAATGCTTTTAGCTTTCCAAAGGGAAAATGGGAAATAATAGTAGCAGTTGAGAAATCCACTTTGTTGAAAATGCTTCTTTATGAAGAGAGTGGTTTCACTGCTTCTGCAGCAGCCCTTAAGGCTGTGTTACCACCAAAGGCTAGTCTCATGAACTCTCCATTTACACTTTAAAACCTCTACATAGGCTACAGAGTCACAGATGCAGCTGCAAGAAGAAACCACACACCACAGTCGTGCAGGTGCATGTGGGCCCCAGTGGGGAGGAATATTAACTATTTCCTGGTAATAGGAACACAGCGGTCCTTCACGCAGATAAAGTAATCTCAGAGTAGTTCCAGGACACAGTCTGTGCGGGAAGCTACTGTCCAACCGAATACAGAACTACGCTTAGCACAGACCATGGCTTAAATGATTACAGACTAAAGGTTCCCGATTCTCTATCAAATTCAGTTGAGTTTGTGCATTGTGTGCCCTATATACTCAATGTGGCATGGAAAGCTGTCAGTCCGTGATTTCTTTTACTGTTAGTTTAAAACTTTGGTTTGGAAGGTATAGCTGACATTTACCACAGTATGTTCAAGTTCAGATTTTTTTTTTTTTTAATAAGCTGATCTTATGCTTTACAGGATCATTCTCTATACCCATGAGGTACCTGGGAATTAGAAGAATAATTCATAATAGATAATTTATTAGAAGTGTCCTATATGTTTAGAGGAAAATTGTCTATGTCATAATTCTCTCTAATTACGATTATTCTGTGAAACTGAAACTGCGTGGTTGTTTGCTAAAGTAACAAGGTATGTTTCTCTTCTCTGAAAGGATTAAGGTCAGAGTCAAGCATGTCCAAGGCTTCATAAATTATCTTAAATTCATTTTCTGTGAAACTGCTTTCAGTTACCTGGTGTGATAGACTATCAAGATGCAAAGTATTTTTTTTTTGTTTGTTTTTTTTTAATACACTTAATATCTGTGAACCTAGTAGTGCTGGCTGAGCTGAAGCTGTTGCAGGAGATAATGGTGTTCTGCTGGAACACGGCAATGCTTTGATAAACTCTGATGATGGTAATGCATTGAAATAACAACATGTGGTATTGCAATCCACCCACACATCATCATGCATCACACCATAAATGTCAGGATGTGCTGATGACTTGGTTTCTCTCCTAGAATCACAAAGCTGGCAGTCCTAGCTGCGATGCTCACAACAAACTGTTGTTCTATTTCATGTCTTTGACTGAGTCCTTCTTACTTGAGGTGGTGGTAGAGCCTGGTTCTTAAAGATTTAAAAATGGGATTTAGAAAAATACTTAGCTATCCAAAAGTTTCCATACTAGTAGAACCCTGCCTGAACAGCAGGAGGCTGTAAAACTAGGCAGAAAATCCAATGTGCAGGAAGTCTTGCATGAGATTTTCATTTCTTCTTGCTTTCAAGCAGAGTAGAAAGTAACCTCTTTCCTTTGATTCTACTTGAAATATAACCAGAAACTTTTCCAAATGTTTTTGAACTTGCACATGCTTGAAGGCTTAGATTTGGCATAAGTTTTAGCAGAGTGTTAGGGTGGTAGTTAGTTTGGATGATAGCAGAAGTTGAATTTTATCTTTCCTCTATGTCATAACAAAATGGTTAGGAAATATTTTCTTACTTTTGTCATCTTGTCTTTTTGATTAAATAAGACAATACATTCATAATAACTTGCCTTCAAGAGTTTCCACTTTTCCTACTGCTAGTGGAACAAAAGTAAATGTGAGAAGTTTTGGGGAAAATTGCTTGCATGGATCAGGCTAAATACAGAGAAGGCCTGTCTGTATTTAGATTGGGACCTGGATGATTCCTTAAACTATAACCCTGAAAAATCTCAGCTTCTGCTTAACTCTAGAAACATCAGCTTTCAACAGGTACTTCAGCTCTTGACATCAAAAAATCCTATTTCACGACTATGAAAGTTCTATTCCTGCACATGCTTACTAGCACTTCAGTCTCTGTAGGTCAGGCTCCTAGCTCACACTGAAGCTGAATGGAGACCCAGAAATTAAATTATCTTAAACATAGCTGGTCCACTAGGAATTCTTCTATCTTCCTCTTATTTAATGCTACCAATGTATTGGGGAAATGAATTTAATTCCCTTCTGAAGACCTTCAAATTCACACTTCCCACCTCTCTAGAAAGTGTTCTACTGATTAGAGAGGAGATTGGGGTGGGACATCTCTACTTCTCCTCTTGTGGGCCTTCCAGCAGGGCAGAGGAAGACAACAGAATTCATTGGGTTAGGGAAAAGACAGTGGTTGTGGCTATGATGCCCACTGCTGCAGGCATTCACCTGGCCAGGGCCTTGCTTCCTTACCCTGTTCCCAGGACTGTTTCTGCATTCTACACTAAGCAACCACTGCATAAAGTATTTAAACATTCCTGAGAGCAGGGCATGTAGCCCAGGATGTCCCTTACCATGCAAGTGTTGAACCACAACAGTTCTGTACTTTCCTGCTAATCCAGCTAATCAGTATGTTTTTCTCACGAAGGTATTTCTTCTACAAGAGAGCTTGGGCATACCCTCAAGTCACCTATTGCTTAGTAGCCAGAGTACTTGCTGAACAGATAGGAATTTATGGGGATTGAAGGGGGTGGGAAAGGGCACTAGGAGGGCTTCAGTGCATTTCCCACTCTTGGCCATTAGCACCTGTTAATACATCATGCAGTCTTGAATTATGTGATGTGATGGTGGCTATACAGCTGCACAGTACATATATCCCTCTGCCTTTTGATCAGACCCATGCCTGTTCCTGCCTCTTAAGAGGTCTGAACCTCCTCAGGTTTGTGGCTTTTGCTCCATGGGACTAAAACGTAGGTATCACAAAGCCTGGCATGGTGGTGACCAGTTTCTCTTTGGGACCTGGCAAGTAGAGTGTAGGAGTGAAGCGTAATCATATTTTGGTAGCATTCAGCTTTTGGTCTTCTAGGTGAAACTGCCAGTAATAACTAAATACCCCTTAGTGCTGTTATGGCAGTGATACTTTGTCACGAGAACTCTCATCCACTGCTTACCGAACCAAACTGGTGTCATGTCATGAAGAAGAGTCCCTTAACAGCAAGAGCTTTTCATGGCTGTTGTGCAGAGAGGCTTAAAACCAGGGAAAAGTCTTGCAGAACCCATTTCCAGTCTACAGAGCCACCAATTCCCACAGCATGGCTGATACACAGATTTAATTGCAAATGTGACCCAGTGCACAGTTTTCTAAGGCAAAGGACTTGGGAAACTTCCTGCACACGGACGTAGCCTGTGCCTCCTCTTTTAAGTACTGCAGGGGAAATGGAAGAAAAAGAAACACCAAGGGTGGGAATTAAAACAGAGTTTTCATTTCCTCTTTCTTGTTTGTTACTTGGTCCTTCTCTAGTAAAAGAAAAAAAAATACAACAACAATAAAAAAACAGCTGCACCTGGGGTTTTCACATAAATGTTCTCTTGCACTTCAACTCGTTCACCTCCTGGTAACACTGAGCTCCAGAAAATACGGCACGCTCTCTCTTTAAGAAAGGCTGCTGTCTGCCCAGCTGTTGACTTGCCTGAAGGTGAGACCTCTGCTTAAATTCATGGCTCCAGCTGTCAAAAGCAAAGAAAAGCAGCTTTTCCTTGGCGGCTCTCTGCTTTGGGTAGAATTTGACATCTTCCTCAGTCAGCAGAATTTAATCAGCATCGAGTGCCCACAGCCTCCCAGCTCCACCACTGCTCCGCTGGGGGGTGGGGAGCCAGACCCGGGGAGGAGGAAAGGGGGAGAGTCCGCGATGCAGCAGGCACAAACAGACAAGCACACAATCACCGGTTTCTATAAGAAATCCAAAGCTTGTTGCCGTCTAGAAAGAGCCTCATTATATCGCTTGACTTAAGGATTGCTGTTATCATTCAGTAACCTTATCCTGCTAAGGCTTTACTGTGTCTTCCTGAGAAGCTGAGAGCGGGTAAATGCAATGAGTTATTGACAGCTGACAGTGATACTGATTTCCAAAAGAAAGCTGATGAAATGGGCCCAAGGATGTGGTTTCACAGACCTAGGTGAACAAGTAAAGCCAGGGAGCAATCTATAAGAGCACGACACCTTGTTTGCTTTTCTCCTAGGGGAGAGTTATTTTCACGTAGATATCAACAAACACAATGATCCAGCTCATGTAGCAGAACTGCAGACCCAAGCCTGTAACCTATAAAGCCCAGCAGCTGATGCATTCATGAACTTCAAATGGTCAGAACAGGCTTGTATGTACAATTAAGCTAGGAAGCTTAATTGACTTCTAATCCTAGACTTCTAATCACTAGAATTCTAATCCTAGAAGTAGGATCTCACTAGTTTTCCCCGCTATTGTTAGCGCTTTCCTGCAGCCAAACTCCAGAATCCCCCAGAACTCGAGAGAAATCGGGAGCAGTTCAGAGCCGGGGAGGCAGTGCTGCGGTGGTTCCCGTCAGAAGTTTCGGTTCTGCGCGCTTGCTGCAGCGCGGCCGTTCGGCGGGTCCCTTCGCGCTGCGCGGTCCTTCCTGCGGAGCCTGCCTGTCTGCACCGGGACCCTCGGCGCTGGGGAGCTCCTTTGGCGCGAGATGGTTGCTATTACAGCGCAAGTGCGCATGGTGTTGTTTCTCAAGGAGACTTTATATTAGTCCTTTCCCATTTAAAACAATGTATTCACAATAAAGGTTATCTGTATATATGTTTTGAACACATGAATTCCAGACATTCCTACATATATAGGTCATTTCTAGCACCTGCAGCTCTTACCCATTTCCTGACAATGTCATTGTGCCCACTGAGGAGAGGAAGGACATGCTGGTTTTCTTAATGTTTACCTCTTCCAGCTGTTTGGTATCAGCTTGCATAATTGTGCAGAGTTAAATCAAAGGAGGTGGCTGGGGGAAGCAAACAGGAAATGAAGCAATGCCCAAGATAAGTCAGACAGCTCAGGCAGGGAGTGGTTGTACGCTGGGAAATACCCATCTGCCTGCCTCCAGTTTTCTCCTCCAGGCCCAAGCCCGGGCTGAGAAGGGCACTGAAGCGCTGAGGGCCTCTGCCTGGGCGAGAAGAGGGCCTGAGAAAGCGGGAGCCGCTTGTGCGGGGAGCTGCAGCGAACGAAGGCAGGCGCGCCGGCAAGGGCCCGTTGCTCCCAGGGTGGGGAGAGAGCGCAGGTGTACCTCCACCCAGGAGCCTGACCGTGGTCCGCGTAGCTCTCGGGTTGTGAACTGTATACTACTGCAGCCGTGAATGTGCGTGGGTTTTTTTTTTCCTTTTTTCTTCTTCTTTTTTTTTCCTTTCCTCCCCCTTTCATTGTTCTTTTGTATTTGGGGAATGAACTCCGTAAAACCTGTATTCATCGTTTCTGCTCAGCCACATGACAACCTTCTACTGAACTGTATCCTGGAGGGCTGATGCAGCCGCAATAACGAGATTCCTCCTGCTTTGGTCATTAACAACACTGCATTTCTCATTTCACAGAGCTGGGGGAGGGCACTGAGACCAGCAGAGGAAGCAAATCCCACCGAGGATACTATTACAACGTGAAAGAGGCTATTTACCCTGCTCATTTTGTATAGTATTCAGCACTCAATGCCCTACCAAAGGACATACTTTTTATCCTGGTACTGCCCATCTTTCGCAATGTTTACTTTAAAAAAAATCTATTACTGATACGGGAGTTTTTAAAATTACAATCTTACTTCCCTTCTGAAATGTCTCTTTTTAAATCTTTATACCATTAAAAGGTACAGTATGGATCCTGTATTGCATATGAAGTTTCCTCTCCTCAAATGATATCTCACTTACAGGAGCAGCTAACTGAAGACATCTGGTAGATGCAATTATCGGAATTCTGCACATTTGTTTTAGATATGGTTTTCCACATTACTCAGGGCTAATCTATCTAATCTTGCTTTACTGTCAATAATGTTACATGCGAACACAATTTTCCATCATCAACCAAATTCAGTCAGTGGTGAAATACGATTTGTCAAATTTTTAGTATTATTTCCTTATTGACTGATGGAGTAGATGTACACGTTTATTTTAATAATTCTTCCCAGCCCGTCATAACTTGAAGAGGTGAAACACAAACTCACCCACCGGTCCTTAGCCTTTGTTCACTCTAACACCGTTTCATGGCAAGAGGTGAATTTTGTGACTGGTTTTACGTCTGTAGGATCACCTACTATAAATGCATGACTTGTGGGAGATGAGCCAACTAATAATGTTGGGTGAATGAATTGATGGAAAAGACTGAAGCAGATTTTCTTTCAGAGTTAGTCAGGAATAGGGATAGTTTGCTAAAGGTTCTAAAGTTTTCATTAAATTTTGTGAAAGAAAGCTACACTGACCATTTTACAAAGCAGCCAGTCTTGGCAAATGTCTGCAGAATGTTTCTCTCGACCAACTCCATTTTATCTATTTTCTAAAAAAAAGACCTATGGACTCTGACATAGCCAAGTTACTGTGGCTTACTAATGCCAGTGTTAGCTAAACCTTGGAAACTGAGCAAATGTGTGCTTTCAGCTGGGGCAAACATAAGATAAATGCTGTTAACTTTTCTTTAGTGCAAAAACTAACATGTTCTAGCTCTCAGTGAGAGACATGATTGCAGGTCAGTCAGTGCACCTTAGCTGATGGGCAGTAACTTGCTAAGCTGCAGTTAGCCTGAAGTCCGGTGAAGCCCTGGGTCTTCCGAACAAGGACAACTGTCCTTGTGCCTGACCTGGGGAACACAGCAGGAAAGCGTATTATTAGTGTTATTTAATTTGTATTACTGTGATACTTAAGAGCTCCGGTTTGGATTAGGACTCTGTTGTGCTAGGCACTGTATAAACACACATGCAGGAATGACGCTGTCCTCGAGAGCTGCCTGCCTTACACAAACACACACAGGAGCCGGGTACAGTTTCACACGGAGGTTGGCCTTTGTCTTCCTCAGCGCCTTGCGCTGTGCTGAACGTGCCAGCTCTTGCAGATCATCCGTATTTGTCAGCCCACACCTCAGCCTGCTCTTTACGAAATTGGGAACTTGCCAAGTTCATGCATCTGTGTGGCACACAGCAGGTTACCCAGAAGGATGCTCGAGGCCAAGCTGGGCTGGCCGTGTGAGTTTATTTCAAGGGCAGCTACAAATAGTCCCCATATGTTGCAGTTCTGAGTGAACAGAGAGACCTGGGCTTCAGCTAGCTGAGCCTGGGAAACAGGAGCCTAGCCCCAACCACCTCATGCCAGGCAACTCAGAGGTCTAGCTGAGCCGGCACTGGCAATGGTACAAGGCTTGTAGGGTACAAGGCTGCTACATGCTTGATCCATACAAGATTTCTGAGCAGCCAGAAGGACTACGGGGCTCCTACTCCTGTGCTAAGCATCTCCTCTTCAGCTTTGAGACAGGCTGTTAATATACAGTAACGAAACTGGTTTTGTATACTTTGGAGGAGGTAACTCAAGCAGGAACAGAGGAAAGCTGTTAGTTTTCTGCATGAGAAATGTTTATTCATTTTCCCCAAACACTGTTAATGAGACTTCTGGCTTTGGCAGAAAAAATCCTACTTTATTTCCTGAAGCCTGCTAAATAAAGATGAATCATAGGCAATTTTCATATGATTTGAAGTGGAGCTCCTTCCTTTACCCTATGCATGAATGGCAGGGTGACTCCTGAAAGGGAAGTGGATGAAAACCTGATAGGATAATTTACTATGTCCAGGGGCGTGCAGTGATAGTCTTAGTGGTGTGTATCTTAACAGTGCTTGGGATTTCTCATTTTCTACATGAGAAGAGCTCTTATTTTCTCTTAACTTCCTGTCTTTCAACATTAAAGATCTGACTACATTACTCTTTCAAAACTCATTTAGAAAGGTTACATTGCTTTTTATAGAGAACTAGTAACTTGAGTTGTATTCAGGAGTTTCTCTACAGAGTGCCTGTCAGTACAGAGTTCTCCAGTATCGGTACAGGATGACTTTAAATCTGTGTTGTATGGATAGACAGTGTGCTGCTTGCAACCAAAGAGTTTTATGGGTTGAACTAGTGATGTGGGCAGATAGAGAGAATGCATTTATATATCAAAAGATGTGAGAATTCTCAAAACCTGTATAAACCTGATAAACGAGACCCACCCTTTGTTCAAGATGGCTTTGTTTTGTTTGCAAGTAAAAAAGCAGTGCAGTAAACTAACTGCCATCTCATTGATAAAGCAGTTTAGTTCAAAATAGGGGTACAGAGCTTATACCGTTCAGCTAACCTCACAGTGCAAGTGAACTGCTCGCTCAATATGATCAGTTATTTTTTAGTAAAAATATGTATTTCCGCTTTGTAGACAAGATACATAAACATTTGACCCCTGAAAATATGATATATAGCTAAAGACAGTCTTTGAGAAACCTGGAGTATGTATATGCATTATAAACTCCTCTCTCACAGGGCCAGCACTGTAGAAAAAGGGATGATGAGTTGTGTCTTTGGTCTTGCTCTCCACCCCCGCCCCTTCATCTCCACTGCACTTCCCCCTCCTTTTGCTGTGGGATGTGCCAGTACTTGTCTTGGCAAAAGCCAGTCTGGGATATTAAAGCTAAAGAAAACTCCAGTACATCCGTGACTAACCCAGCCTTTACCAGACCTCCTCTCCTCCCCACCCCAGCGCTCTCCAAGAGTGTATGTATGTTGGTGTGCTCTGGGGAGACACAGAAGGACAGCATCTGCACAGAGCTTCGCGTGCTGCCTTGCAAACACGCATGACTTGTGCTCTCGTAACTTAGGGCCCTGCCAGAAGTACAATTTGAAATGTGTGTAAATGCATGTTGCCTACAGACAGATCATCACAAGCACCAACAATCATGTGAAAATAACAGGGCATTTCTATTTAGTATGGTCTTGGTCTGCATTTTCAATGGGGAAGTTAAATCAACAAGTGTTTTGCTGGCAGTCTTAGAAGCTAGGGGCCTTTCTTTTGTGCTCAGGGCAGGTAAAATCAGCACACTGAAGTATGATTTCCACCCTCCACTACACCACACCAAGTTACTGGCATGTTTGTTCTCCCTGTCGAGTCAATCTTTGGCTTTTCTGCAAAGATTGCCCTCAGAAGTACCTTTTGCTGATGGTGATTTCATGACCATTAGAAATTGTACAGCAGTTCATTTTCCAAAGAAGCTCCCAGTCAACAGTTGCTGGATGAAGCATGGATTTTCCTTCAGCTGCAGTTAACTTGCTTCTGGATTTTGACCAGTGACCTAGATGTGAAAAGCCTCAGTTCTCCCTGAACTGACGGTCTCTGGTTACTGGTCTTATCCTGATTACTAAAAACTAAATGACCCCAATGACCTAGGGAGTCAGCAGCCATACTGTTCTCAATAGATAAGCATCTATACAGTCCACATAAAAACTTAAGATAGAAAGGGATCTATTAGGTCTTCCATATCATAAGACACTGTTAATAACTTCTGAAGCTACATCTTAACCTTGTTCTCTATTTTGCCCTTGTTAAATTTAATGGAAGATTTTTATATAACCTTACTCCACTAATCATTATTTTATACTAATTTATTTTTGTGTTAAGGTCATGCTTTAGTTTAAACAGTTCTTTTTCTCTCCCTGGCGTTTTCTTGCCAGA
This sequence comes from Rhea pennata, assembly GCF_028389875.1. Lineage (NCBI taxonomy): Eukaryota > Metazoa > Chordata > Aves > Rheiformes > Rheidae > Rhea > Rhea pennata. The sequence continues at coordinate 11,134,466 of NC_084667.1, read as the reverse complement.
CATATTTCAAGAGAAGACTCATATCCAGCTCCCCCATTGTTTTGCTGCTATATAAGTTGGTTTCTTTCAGGGTCTTCAAAGACAGACTCTTCATTTCCCCAATTACCATTTGTTCTTGTCTGTCTTTTTGTAAATCTGAGTGACCAGGACTGTCTATGTTGTTCTGGATGAGGTTCTGATACTGCCTTACGCAATGGCAGAAATATTTTCTATTTAACTAATATATCTTGTCTAATACACCCTCTAATTATGTTTACCTTTTCCATGGGTGTATTGCATTGGTGGCTCAGTTATCCTCTGATGGATGACTGTATCTTTTTTCACCACTGTTTCTTCCAAGCAATGTGTCCCTGTCCTTATAGCAGAAATCCTTGTTATCTAGGTGTATGGCCTTCTATGCTGTAATAGTGAATTTCTGAGGTCATCAGTTTTTTTCCTGATAATCTAATCATTCTCTCTATTGATGAAGCATCTCAATTTTGTGTCTTCAACAAATTTAATTAGCATGTTGTCAGGGAGAGGTGGGTTTTTTTTTTTATGCCTCCATTAGCCTTGCTTAAGACAAATGGCAAAAAGCTACTTTAGTCTTTTACTATTCCTGGTGGGAATCTCATTCCTTAAGTTACAACATGAAAATTCTCTTGCAGCTCTCTGCTTCATCAATGGTAGAAGCCATGTGTCCACCTTTGCCATTTTTGCTGGATGTTTTTCTCCAGTGCAAGAAAGGTAAGACAAAACTAACTTCTTAACCACACAGCCCAGCCCAGCAGAAGCTGACTACGGTACGATCACCTTTGAACAGAGCTGAGGGCTAGATTCCTAATGTACTTGGCAAAACAGCTGACATACCTCTGAACGGGGACAGAAAAGGATTTCTGTTGTAAATTCATCCTAACTGTGATTTATCCTAGAGCAATCCAGGAGCCATTATGCAGACAAGTTTTACTGGAGTTCAGCAATATCTAGTTGTGCCCTTTATTAATTCCAAAGAGCTGGCATGGAAGAAGCTAGGAAAAAAATGGTTTCTATTTTGTGTAGCCATACACTGTCTTCAGTCTGGTCCACTCCATGGGGGAAGTCTCAGAGCCTTAAGTAAGTGCAGCATTTCAAAACATTCAGAACAAACCCGAAGCATTTGTAAAAACCACATAGTGTACAGTTAATACATCCAGATGTGCTGTCAGCCTCACAGCTCTGCATCAGAGTGGATGGAACATGTAAATCTTGGGAAAGTTAAAGCTGAAAGAACAGTGATACGCATAAAGTGTGTTCCTTCCAGAAGAAAGAGGGGGATGAGGTGTTATCATTCTACATTAATCACTCACATCTCCAACCTGCCTAAATCCTCTGAAAAGAACCAGCAAAGAAAACACCAGCTGCTGTAGCTCCTACTTTCTCCTCAGTACCCTCCAGGCTCCCTCCCTCCTCCTTGCCTTCCCCAGACTGTGTTTATTTTTACTTCTAGTGAATCAGCCAGGAACTTGCTCCCTGCAACAAGAACAGCTGAGAACAAGCTGCAGTTTGTACATTCCCTGAAACCTTGGATTTGTTTTGTAGCTTACGATCAGCAGCAAAATAGTGGAAAAAAGAGAGAAAGTGATACATCTCTTCTTTCTCACCCAGAGAGATGGACTTTCATTCTGCATAGAGTGGGACTTCCCCAGCTTGCTCCTTGAATGCACGTCAGCTTTCACTAGAGATTTTAAGCATGCTTAGTTTATGGAAGAATGTTGTCATCACTTTAACTATAAGTTCTTTGGGAAAGGAATCATTGTTTTATATAGGTATGCTTAGCTCCTACAATAATCCTGATTGATTGCACCAAAACACTACACTGTAACATAAATAGCACTGTAACTCTTCATTTAGCAATGGGTGCGGCTTCTCCCATTGCCACAATGTAAGAACTACTGTAGTGAACACAAAAGGATTCACCCTCCAAGCTTATCGCACAGTGGCTCCCCCAGCTGTAGTGTGAATACTGTGGCCCACACCTGGGGCAGAGATAAGCGAGTGCTTGTGTTAGTGAAGTTACTACCCATGGCAGCTAAGTCCAGAGGCTGCAAACCTGCCCAAGAACAGTCCATAAGAGCTCTATCACGTGATTCAGCAAAGAACTGTTCCCCAGGTCCTCTTACAGCGGAAATGGAGGTTTTACTTCTTCACATTTAGTGCAAATCATCATGGGTGACAGCCAGGTACATGACAAAGGAGGTAGCAAAGAATGGCAATTAGTGACAGAGAAGTAGATGATAGGGAGGAGAGAGAGAGAGAGAAAGAGAGAGGAAAGATATAGGGAGAAAAAAAGGAACTGAAACACACACTCCCAGAAGTGTATGTATGTTAGAAAACAGGAAAAGAATAGTGTGTATGTGACAAAATCATTCTTCTGGGGATGAGCATCTTCCTGAGTCAGGGGGAAGGTTCTCTCTCTGATACCTCTCTGGACTCGACCTGTCCTACTATGGATTCTCCTGCCACACTTCAGTCATGATCCTTAGGAGGATCCTACTATTGATCCTCAAGGAGCAAGAATTTTAGGAAGCCAGGTTTGGAGTCTTGTCATCCAAAGAGCTAGGAAATCTTTATTTACAGAAACACAAAAAAATCTTTTTTTCCGTGCTCTTGTATTCAAATAGGCCAAAGGCCATCTCAATATTTGTCATCTAGCAAGTCATTTGTCATCTGATTAATATCCAGCCTTTCAGCTGGTTAGCCTTTGAAAGACTTGAAATGCTACACTTGTCGCCATGCTGAATGGAAACCACTCGATTTCTGGAGAGGTGTCACTCCCTCACACAGTGCTTTCAGCCACAGAATGTGCTGTGAGACTGATTTGTCACTTAGGCACAGGCCTGGTGCAGAACTGCTAATCTCTTTCAGATTTAAGAAGCTGTTTGTTGCCAGGACTTCTCTGCCAAAAGATAATTTTATTATACCGATAATCAGGTGCCCTGCAATGATAAAATGCCTGTTGCTTGTCTCCATACGAAGAGTTTCTTCTGACAAGCTTCTTAATATGGCAAACCATTTATGTTATGGAAAAGCAGAGCCTTTTACTGAAAAGTACCAAAAAAATCTTATCTTAACCTAGAAGTGAAGAAAGTGCAATTACTTAACTTGTTTCTGAAGTCTGACCTCTATACATAATAGATTTTCTAGCATAGCAATGAATTTTATATTGCAATTACAGGATAGAGCAAGTCTATGCTATAATTTGTAGCTGACTGTAAAGTAAGTGAGAGATTCATGTTAACGTGGTCAAATAATTAATATGTTGGTAACAGCTGAAGTGGTTGGGCTAGAGTGACAGGCACCTGAAATAGCATTCAATGTATTGCTATTGCTAATTACAATATTGTTCACTATGTTGATTATGTTCCACTAACCTTGTTAACTAGTCCTAGCAGCACTGTGTGCAACACAACAGTCAGGGCACCATGGCTCCATGTGTAGCTGATGCCATGTCACTGGACACAGCTTGTCCCTGTGCTCTTCTCCTCCATGAAGAGCACTCCAAGATTTTCCCAGAATGCATGCAGTAGGCTACGTGAAAGGTATGGATACTTAAACACAAATGACAGATGGTTATCTTCTGACAAACTTGCTCTAAGTATACTCTTTAATCTTCTTTGGAAAAATAAATTAAAAAAAAAAGATGAGAGAACACAGTAGCTTAATTACAAAATAATGTTAGGTTTAGTGTAGATGAAGCCACGGTTTCATCCTAGAGTTTGTGGTTTTCTTTTTTTTATTTCGTGGTCTTGAGTAATCCTTTTCTTAATATTCTTCATAAAGACCTAGAGCACTCCTCCTTGATGTGATTTCAGTGGAGTTCTACCTCTCCTGCCATATTCTTGTAGAGATACCACACATTAGGTCACTGCATTTTGTAAGCCTGATAGATCTCCTACATGATGCATTCATCTGCTACTATGTTTCACTCTCTAAGCTCTATGCAAAAAATCACTGTGCCCTGTTCTTGGCAGTTCAAGTCCTGGAAATTTTCCTGCTTTTGCTGGCACTGTAACCCAATCACAATTTGTCTGAAAAGACCCTAGTGGAATTCTTAGGTGGATTTTATTTATTTATTTATTTATAATTCTTGGATGTGGAGGTTTCTGGTACACTGCTCTGTAAACTTATTGCAAGCCCTGTCTTCAAGTAATGTTCTTATTTTTTAAGGGTATAGGCCATAACAAAGGAATTGCATTTATAATATCTTCATTGTTTCTGAGAATTATCTTGGCAGTGTTGCATTTTAGGATCTGTGAACTTGACTGACAAAGGCTGGGTTACCTGCCACTGCAGACAGAGGTGACTCACTGGGGTTTGTATAGCATGAACACTAACAAATGACTTCCAACATGCCTGGGGCTCCCTGTCTGCTGCTCTGCGGTTAGTCTGAAAACAACATGTATTCTGAAGCAGAGAGAGGGATGTTGAAATAAAAAGAATGAGATAGCAACAGACTCAACTTACAGTTTGGGTATCTGTTTTTCCTGGTTTTGAATGACTCTAGTAGTAGTAAAGTTTAGTTTAATTTACTTTACAGAGCTACACCCTGCAATCCTTAATCTCAGAACATCTTTCAAAAAAGAAGGCCAGTCAGTGAGATAGGATGCTGACATGGATGAGGATCACAAGAGCTAAATTCCACCACAGCAGCAAGGGATGCTGTCAGAGCATGCAGGCAGTAGGAGGGGAGTAGGAGGGTAAGGGCACTCTGTGAACTGATAAGAGCGGATTAAGGACTTGGCATTGAGCAAACCATTAGATGAGAAGGACGTTATTAAGAAAGGCAGAGTGAGGAATCTCTGCTAATGCTCTTTCTGCTCTAATGAACTGAGTGCTGTTGAAAATGGTTATCAACAGTGTGTGCTCTCAAGATGGTGCTGAAAACCATCTACTAGGAAGGACAAGATGTTTTTTGGTGTTGTAAGAAAGCATGAGTGACTCTTGCTGACACTTACACTCCAAAAGAGTTGCATGTGGATCTCACTTTCTCTCTCATGGGAGGCAGAAGGAAGTATACGAACTAGTAATACTCAGTCTGCTGTTTCAGACCTGCTTCTAAGGTATCCAGGCCATTTATATGGCAGGGACATCTTTAAGCACTGATTATCTTGGCCTAGACCATCTCTGCCTCCTTTCCTCTGCTTTCTTCCAGTGGAAGACCTCGGTCCAAGGTGGGGGTGGAAGTTGGGGCAGAAGGGGGAAATAGGCAGACAGCTAATGTTGAAAACAGTTTTGCTATGCTTAGATCCTGCAGCTTTTTCTTTCCCCCTATTGTTAAATGTCATTGAATACCAGCAAAACAGGAAACTGCTTCCTCCAGCCTCTGACCCAGTGAATATAGTGCAGCTGCCAGTTGTTCAAAGTGGCCTCTCCACACCACCCTGTTCCTAGAAAGTATCTGGGCATTTGGAGGAGTGTTAGGGAATAGCAACAAATGCAAGCAAAGCTTGAATAAGCAGGTAAACTTGGCAGCTCATAAAAGAAGGGAGTTGTGCTGGAAATATCTGGTGCTAACAGTCAAAACTGTCACTGTTTTTCCAAAATTAGGGCTTACAGAAATAAGAGCAATAATGTCTAAGCTAATCTCTGTCACCTCGCTCATCTTGTAACTAACCTAATTGTCTCTTTGCTGTGCTGTGCAGCCCTTGCATCAGATAGCCTCACTCTGGGCTGGGAAGAAGCTATTGTTTTACAGGCACTGCAGCTTGTGTTGTGATCCTCCGATCTCAGAAGTCCAGCCAGGTCTTATTTGGTTAGGAGGTCTCAAAGGAGACAGGAAATGGTGCCCGTGAGTTGGTAGGTGACCCTTTTCTTCCTGAGAAAGCAAGACCCCACAGTATCAAGGGAACAGATGCTGCCGGGGGTTCTGTTGAAGAGAGTTGAAATAGAGGACATCAAAGACTTTGTGGCTCCATTTATAATTACACATTCCCTAGTGTTCACTGATATCAGGGGCAATCTCATCCTCCTTAACGTCATTCTGCTGACCTAGAATTCCCTTTGACTTTTTTTTAATATGGTCCCATATTCCTCATTCTATCCCCTAAGTACTTGCATAGGAAAAAACAAAAACAAAAAACCTCCCTGCAGCCTCACTGGGAATGTCTTGAGGAATTTTTTCTCAACTGCATTTCTGTGTTTCTGAAAGTAGGACACATTAATGTGAAAGAAATGATGCTCAACCCAATCTCTGTCACCTCATTACTCTTAAGCTCTAACTTAATTAATGCTTTGCACAGTTTTTAACCAGACTTTCAGTGTCTGCATATAAAATGGAGTGATGACTAGATACCCTCTTTCTGCTGGGAGATGAACTGTGAGGTTTGGTAGATATCATTTCTAGAGCACCAAGAAGGTACATTGTATTTTTCAGCTCTGATCCTGCACCACCGAAGTTCAAAGACGATTTGCGAAGACTGAAACCAGGATAGAATTCCATATCACAAAAATTACTTAAAGCTAATAGCAAAGTTTTAACCCCAGTGAGTTTACAGTTTGCAGCTCCAAAGACAGAAGTAATGTTAATGGCTACTAAATACTGATTTCTTGTATGCCAATATGATTTTATTGATGCCAGTGGGACTGCAAGGAAGAATTTGATGTTTTGTTTTCAGAAAGCCTTTGAGATCCTTGAGTAAAAAATTTTTATACAAAGTGAAAAGTACTTCTAGTGATAACTCTTGAAGTCTTATAATACTAGCTGCATTTCGTTCTCCTTATATCTGTGGATCTTTTGAGAAAGTGGTATTCTGGCTGCAGATCTGCCAGGACATCTTTGTAGCTGCGAAATCATGTAGTATATTGCAGTTGCTTTTCTAATGAGTAGTAGAAAAGTTAGCAAAATGGAAGAAATTTCCTGGGATATGTCTGAAATCCTGGCAAAAATCACTCCTGGTTCAAATACAGGCCAGAGTCTCCCATTTGGGTAGCCATGTCTTATCCCAGTAACCCTCAAAAATATAAATGCGGCGCACACTGAAACTTCATTTCACATCCCTAGAAATTTACATTATGCTCCAGTTAAGAGTACTAAATAATGAGGTATTACTATCAAGATGTTATACATATGGTCATGGGAGTAACTGGGGGTTTGACCACTCCAAATGTCTTGGTGTTGTAAGGCTGTGAACACATTCTGATTGTTTTTTGTTTACTTTTGTAAACGAGGATCTCATTTTTCTGGATTCAAAACTGATGCTATTGTTAGGTCATTTTTAAAGACTCCTTCCACCATGCTGTAAAGCATTCTCAGCCATACAATCTCTAGTTGATGTATTTGTGCAAAGTACAGTGTGATGTTTCTTCCAAGTGGCTGCAACATGCAGTTCCTGATTCAGAACGGAATTTAGAAAAAGCAGCAGCCAGGGTCTGCTCAGCTGTATCGCCTCACAGGTGGCACTGTTTCAGAACAGGCTGTTCTTTGCACTTCCCTATCCTCCGTTCATAACTGAAAGCTATCACTACAAATGTACTGTCAAAACATAGTGTGGATGCCCCATGCTCTTTTTTTTTTCTTTTTTTTCCTTTTTTTCATCCAATCATTTTGCTTCAATGTTTTGTACTGTTTTTCGAGGTTTATGAGATTTTGCTTGACCTGCCCTAGCCTTTTAAATGCACACACGTCTGGTGACATGTTGCTTCTTCTCCCTAGGCCTTTCCTCCTGTTCCGGGAGTTAATTGAATTGCATCTTTAATTTCCCCTTTCCTAGAGTATGCCTCGCATGGCTGCATTTTTCATATATTCATTATACTGTATACATGTCATTGCATAGAAAGTATTATTTCCACTGCATTGTCGCACAGGGTGAGCTGTGCTGCAGGGTTTCCTTGGAGAGCACAGATGACACCATCAGTTGTACTATTAACCAATTCAGCATCTGGGCTGCCTTAATTTTGGCCTTTTTGTCAGATTTTTGTGAGAGAGGCTGTCACAGAGGCTACTCACAAAATCATTTAAAGCATCCATGAAACACTTAACAATACAGTAAATATATACTCCATGTCTTCTCTGACAACTTAGAGAACCTTTCTAAAATCGAAAGAGTACTTCAAATCCACAAAATCCCCTCCCTTTCAATGCACAGTCTTTTTGTGTCTCACTCCATATAGGGCTTTGGTTTTCACTATAATAATAACATAGTGCATTAGAGTTTTAAGAAACATACCTATTTTCTGGTCTCCCTCACAAAATATAAATCACGGTTAACATTGCTGTTACACAGTTGAAGTCAGTATCTGTTGAATTTAAGGCAACAATTAACCTATCTTTAAAAATAATTTTGTGTAAATAATACTATATTAAATAAAATAGGTATTCAGTAAGACAGACAATTAAAAACAATTAGAAATGTCTAGGATGGAGCTCAGAGTATATTACCTGGATCCTAAGACATGAGAGAAGATTCTTGCGTTGCTTAGAGAGCTTTTCTTTGGAAGCTGACCATCTCACCAGTGGCTTAGCAGCTTTCTGGTGGCATATCCTGGTCTCAGGAAGGTCTTTCTAAAGTGCAGTCTTTAGTTCTCTACTAGAACCTATTACATCGGTAGTGCGAATCTCTTTCCTTTTCATTGTAACTGGCTGAACAGATAGGTAATACTGCTTTGTGCACATCTATCTTGTACAATAGCTCTCTGATCACTCTTTCCTTCCATGTCCTTGATTCCTTTTCGTAAGAGCCACCTATAAAGGTTTAGGACATGATCTTCAGACTGACATTCACCTGTATCCAGGTAACCTGCTACTTGCTTTGCTTGAAATCTATCTAGCACTTGTAAAAAGAATAATTGTTCCTTGCTCTTGTCTGAATTTTTCTTCTGTATATTCCTAACACTGAACTTGAAGGTGTTTCGGTAGCTGTTTCAGGATTGTCTTTCTGTCCAAGCAGTTCACTTAAATGTTCGCTCTAGAATGGTTTTCCTTTGCCCATTAGTCTCAGACCTGGTGAGGCAGTGAGGTGCTAATGATAGACGGGGGAGCGTGTGTTGGGGGGAAAGGGTTATGATGGCTTTTGCAATAATCCTGACTCTTTTTCCTGTGCAGAGTTACACCTTGACATGGTGCGCTTCAATTCACAGATCTAAGGGAATTACCAGAATGATCCATTTGTGAATTGTGGGCCATTATCTGTTATTAACTCATCTTGAGTACTGTGGTGAGCAAACTGTAAATTACAGTGTGTTATTACATTTCTGCTCACTGTGGTGTGCAGCAGCTGAATTTGTGTGATAGTCCATAATGAGAAGTATTTTTTTCTAGCTAATTCAAATAGTTCTTTGCCAACCTCTACTAAAGTTGATCAAAAATTTAATTTAATTTTGTTTCTCTGCTTCCTGCCCCTCCCACCACATGTAGCAGACTAGAAGATTTCACTGCTGTTTCTCTTCAGTACATGCTTGCTTCCAGGAAAACTTGGAAGCACAGCAACAACCTCCTCCAGTTCTCTGCCAGGTTTCCTTTGAGATTTAATGATTCAGGTGGCTTCATTTGCTAAATTTTTGCCAAAAAAAAAAAAAAAAAAAAAAGGATTTCTCTACTGACAGCATATAATAAAGTGGAGCAAACAGGACCAGGACGGCTGGTAGGAGACTTATTTTTATTGCCTGGTCCTAGTCACATGACAGATCAAGTTACAAAATACTCATACCATTGCCAGCTCTCAGGATCCACCAATTCCTCTTGCTACTGTTTTAATCCAAATTATCTTTTTTTTTTCTTTCTTTTTTCTTTTTTGTAAGGGAGGGGGCACGGGCAGGAGGGGAGCTACTACATTTGGGCAGCTGGGAGAGCAAAAGCAAGTATATCATGATTGGGAGTATTCCTTTAGTGTTTGTTCAGCACTTTTCACCAACTGAGTAGTTTATTCCCTCTGAGTGTTGGCAGCCTTTGGCAAAATGAAAGCAATGTCAGCATTCCCCTGTTCCATCTATTTTTTTAGAAGAAAATCATTTAAAATATTCAATTTTCACCTTGTTTTCATGATGAAGCCTTCTCCACTGATTGAAATGTGACTTTCTGATTGAAAAAGCAACTTTTAGGGTATCTGAACACTTTTACAAATTGGATTTCACAAAAATGTTTGCCATTCATGAAAATAAGCTTCCAAAAATATAGAAAAACCTTTGAAACAGATTGAATTTCTCAGGGAAGGAAATCCAGAAGATTTTGCCCACTGGTGGAGCCATTTCTCTTAGTAGTGGTGAGATGCAAATATTTTCTGAAAAACTGCTGATAAAACAGTGCATTTGAAGAAGGTAATTCCATCCAAATTTTCAGAGTTCTGTTTCAGAACTGCAAAATCCTCTATTAACAAGGAAGGCTGTCCAACATGTACAAAAGCAATCCCAGTAACACCTTGTGAACAAGCAGAAATTGTAAGCTGAAATCTATCACTCCTGCACAGTAATGACAGTTACAGTATTTGCACATCTGTGAGAACTCGCACTAAGAAAAAAACCTAGCTGAGTCCTTTAATTCGTGATAGGTTTTTGACAAATGTCAATCATTGTCAAGAAGAATTGAACTGTCAGATCGTTCAGTGGAAGTTTGCTCCATTTTTTTTCTGAGAAGCTCAGAATACCAATCATCTTAAGATATATACTCTCCAAAACCATGCTTTTCTAAGGCCTTCTGTTGTTTTAGATGCCTAAACTATGTAATTTATCATATGGCCAAAATATATATGCTATTACTCCATAAAGGTTTGAAAGTTTGTCCCCTGGTTCTTCCTTTTTCCTGTGTCTGGAGCCTGTGGCTGATCCACTTGTGGTTTCTTCTTGCTTCTTCACTCTGAAATATCTGCTTTCCTCCCTGAAGCAGGAGTCTGTCCTTAGAAACCTGTTTCTTCACAGTTTTTTCCCCTTTGTCCTTTTCTCCAGCTTGCAGCAGTATCTGAAACCTTGGCACTAGAGATTCCAGCAAGGCCTATCTTACCTAAATAGGTAGATTCCTAAGACTTTGTATAGTCTCTGATGCCACAGCTACTTCAAGATACCTAGATTAAAATGGGCATGGTTATGCCTATAGTACACTGAAGGCACACCTCAGCAACAGAACTGACCCCTAATAGATGATGATGATGATTTTCATGCAAAAGGAGGGAGAAGGATGGGACTCCATGGTACTCATGCCACAGGCATTAATGTTTTGTTGCATAAAACGTATAGAAAATAACGTATCTTTCTTCGTATTTATAAGCTATGGTGCAGGAAAGTTATGAGACTGGTTCAAGGCCACACAAGAATCCTCTGGTGAATTCAGGGGTCAGAATTCAGATGAGAGTTGTAGTCCCAATGTTTCAGCTTCAAGACCACCCATCTTCTCTTTTGGCAAGCATAAGTATAATGCATTTCTTCTGTATTCCAGTGTCTGTGATCATGAAAGTTTCCAAGAGGGAGTATGTTGCAATTGTTTGAGCTTTTCCATTTCTGTTCTTTCACAAGCTGCCTATAAAAATCTGCAAAACTACTGCACAGTCCTCATTCAGATCTCTTAAAAATTCTACCATTCTCTTGATTTCTGAAAAGAAAAATCGCTTTTAATTAGGAGTTTATGACTGCTCCTGCAACTGGCCAGCATTGGAGGAAGGACATGTTAACAGTGGCTTCTTGCAGCCACCTGTCTTCATTTGTTGTGGACACAGATTGTAAGTTTTTAGGGGCAGGTACCTTCACTTTCTATAACTGTGCAAGGCTTTGGCCTGCCAGTACTGCTGACCATACTATTGATGATGTCTCCCTACAATGCTGGTTTCAGAAGACTTGAATAGCATACATTCATTGCCTAAGGTTTTATGAGATTTTTGTGGTATGAGAAACAATGTAAACTATTTTTCTCTGTCGTTCCCCTTTAACTTCAAATATTACAAGTGAAAAAACACCAGGAGGATAAAAACTTCCACAGTTAAAGAAAGGTGTTAATTTAATAAACTGCTAGACTTGAGTAAACCATGTTGTGCTTCTTGGGATTTGTTTCCTTATGCTGTAGGCACAGACATTTTATTTCTGTATGTGCAATAACAGCACCCTCTACTGCCTCTTGGTTAATCTGCAAAAAGACAGAGATGATTGTAAACTCAAGAAAAGACTTTGAGAGTGACTGGACCCACAGATTCTAGAGTGTCGTTTTATATATGAAATAACATCGTCACCATGAGAATGCTAATGCCAGAAGGTATTTCAGCTCTGTCTAGAACTGTACTTTTAACTGCTAAATGAAGAATTTGAATTCTTTAGGGGCTCAAGCATCTTTCAAATTGAGAACAGTATTTTCCTTGTTATCTGTATGTAAGGAATTATCTTCCACTTCTGTTAGGTTTATGAATGGGGAAAAAAAACAGTTTTCCTAATGAGAAATAGGAAAAGGCACTAGATCAGATGTTACTTTGTACTGTGTGTTTATAGATGAAGAAAACTTAACACTTTCCAGAATATTGCCCTAAGGAGCTTCAAGTGTTATGGATGTGAAGTGTTCTCCCTCCCCACCCAAACACTGCTTCCATCGTCCAAGCCTACAGCCAGCCGCACTCAGCAGCCAAGATCCTTTGCCTCAGTCATTTCAGTCATCGCTAGAAACGATGCCCAGCTGCATCTGTGTTTTCATGTGGAAGCTCACGCTAGGGTTTATGAGCGATTCCTGGTTTCTCGTAAAGCCTAGATTAAAGCGACTTCAAAAATCTACTTCAGTAAATTGGACATAATTGGAAAGGCTGGTTCGTAGCCTTTCCTTACAACCTGTGCAGGGTCCTGAGAAACATCGTAGCTGGTTTTGGAGTGGGAAGAGCAACAAACAGATGTGGCTTATGCACCAGGGGCTAATGTTTGCGAGTCGTTCAGATCATGAGTTTGGACTGGAAAGAGTACTGCTGTAGCAGCAAGGCCACATGGCTGAGAGGATGGCGCTGCTGGGTAAGTGCAGGGTTTTGAAGCAGGCCTGAGACCACGCAGTTTTTGCCAGCCCCACACACAGGAGTGGAACAGTGCACTGAGGTGCTATCACACGCCAGCTTCACGGCGATTAAAGCTTCAGTGGAGACACATGGGAGCGCGAACGGCCTTTCCGCTCCAGTGCCCCTCTCTGTGCCCGTCAAGCAGCCGCTCAGGGGCGGCGACCTCGCCTCACGGCCCCCGCGCTCCGCGCCAGGGCACGGCAGGGGGCCGCGCACGGCGCCAACGGCGCCAACGGCCGCCCGCCGCGCGCGGCCTGCGCTAGGGGCGGGGCCGCCGGCCGCTGACGTGGCGCTCCCGCTCTCCGGGGCGGAGCCTCGGGGGCGCCCCGCCCCCCGGGGGGGCGGCGGCCCCCGCCTCCCCCGCGGCGCGAGCGGCGGCGCGCGTGCGCGCGGCGTTTCCGGGCGGGCGGCGCGGCGCGGCGTGGCGCGGCGCGATGGTGCTGCTGGAGAGCGAGCAGGTGGGCGAGCGCCCGCGGGGCGATGGGCCGCTGCGGGCCCGCGGGGCGCCCGGCCCGCCCGCGGCCGGCCCCCGGCGGCGCTCGGGAGGCCGCCGCGCGGGCTGAGGCGTGCCGGGGTGCGCGGCGCTCCGCGGCGTGCGCTAGGCCCGGCCCGGCCCGGCCCGGCCCGGCGGCGCGGGAGCGGCGGCGGCGGAGGGGCCCGTCGTGGCGGTGCCGGGGGAGGGGGGAGCAGAAACACGGCGGCTGTGGCAGGGCCGGGGGGTGGGTTAAACCTCCTTTTCCATCGCCTGCAGCTCGGGGCGGCCGCCCCTGGCTGGCAGCGCATCGCTGGCTTTTCCGTGTGGGGAGACGTGTCGGTTCTCCTTCTCCTGGTCAGTGCTGACTCCCGGGTGATACAGAGCGACTTGCTTTGTGGTAACAGCGCCATCGGAACGAGGCAACGCGCAGCAGTTACTGTGCTCTGCAGCGAGCAGAATTAACAGCTTGTGCGGTGGCCTTCAGCCAAGGATGGGGTCTCTTTTTCTTGCAGTTCCTCACAGAGCTTACAAGACTCTTTCAGAAGTGCAGAACTTCGGGCAGTGTTTTCATAACACTGAAGAAATGTAAGTTTTAAGTTTCCTATCAGGTTAAAGCGATATTGCTTTAAATTGAATTTTTGGCGTTGCAAATATCTTTATTAAAAAAGATAGGTAGTCTTAAGTTGGAGTATCTAAAAACAAAAGTGTATTGGCAAAATAGTCAAATTAGTTGCAGCATTAATGATCATAAAATAAGGTTGTATTTTCAATTGTCAGGCAATATGGAGACTTTCAGATTATTAAAACAGTAATTGAATATGTTCATCTTCAGAATTCTGAAAGAGAAGTACAGTATTGCTTTCATTTGCTTATGTTTCTTAGGGAAGTTCTGGATAGCTCACCATACATGAAAAGTCAAGCATCATAGGCTGCAGTTTGAAGTGCATGTAAAACAGTACTGCAGAAACAAGCGATTTCTACAGTTTATCTGTGTTGTAAGGATTTATATTGTTCAGTGGGGTATTTTGGGGGCAGATCTGGTTTATGAAGCAGGTGTTGCTGGGGCCACAGGGAAAGAGACTTGTGGAACAATGTGGCAGCAGTGTCACCTTAGATGTTCTTAGATTCTAGGGGTTTTACAAATCTCAAGAGTTATTTTTAACATCTCAGTCAGGAGGTGCCCAGTGATTTTAGAGAAATGTGAGCTGACGTTTTTTTTTCTTTCTATACAGATGACGGTCGAACAAAACCAGTCCCACGTAAAGGCCATGTAGAAAGTTTTGAACCAGCAGACAATAAGTGTCTTCTAAGAGCAACTGATGGAAAGAAGAAAATTAGTACAGTGGTAAGTGACAGCTTCAGATCAGAATGATTAGCAGCCCTGCTTTGCTCTGATGTAATGTCCCATATTGTAAGTGAAATGTCTTTTGATCTAACTTTTATGCAAATTAACTTCTTAATACTATGAAGAAATTGTATGATAGCTAAACACAGCTGAAACTTGGATGCCAAAGGGTTAAAATTGCTAATGTCTTATGCTTATACTTCACCTCAGTTGTTATAGATGGTGCAACTGAAGTTGTTACAGGTGGTGTAACTGATTATTCACTCTGTATGTATACTGGATTTTGTTTCAGAATGGTATTGCTGGACAGCAGAAAGGGACTGTGCCTGTTGTCAGCAATCTTGGCTGCCATGTTCTGGGTGAAATTCTCTGGAGGGATGGGGGAAACTGCTTTGAGAAAGAGGGATGACATAGGGAAAGGACACAAGACAGGTGGTGTGACTCCAAGGAGAAGAAAGGTACAGGCCAGCTTCAGGTGACACAGGTAGCTTCATAGAATCATAGAATCAGCAAGGTTGGAAGAGACCTCTGGAGATCATCTAGTCCAACCTCCCCACTCAGCAGGGTCACCTACAGCATGGTAGACAGGGTTGCATCCAGACAGGCCTTGAAGATCTCTAGAGAAGGAGACTCCACAACCTCTCTGGGCAGCCTGGTCCAGTGCTCCGTCACTCTCACAGGGAAGAAATTCCCCCTCACGGTCAGGCAGAACTTCCTGTGCTTCAATTTCTGCCCATTGCCTCTTGTCCTGTCACACGGGACAAATGAAAAGAGTTTGTCCATGTCCCCTTGACACCCTCCCTTCAGGTACTTGTACACATTGTTAAGATCCCCCCTCAGTCTTCTCTCCCCCAGGCTGAAGAGGCCCAGCTCTCGCAGCCATTCCTCATAGGGCAGGTGCTACAGCCCTCTGACCATCTTCGTAGCCCTGTGCTGGACTCTCTCCAGTAGCTCCATGTCTCTCTTGTAGTGGGGAGCCCAGAACTGAACACAGTACTCAAGATGACATCCAGGATGAGCTGTTCCATCACCTTTCCAGGGATGGAGGTGAGGCTGATGGGCCTATAGTTGCCTGGGTCCTGCTTCTTGCCCTTTTTGAAGGCTGGAGTGACACTGGCTTTCTTCCAGTTCTCAGGCACCTCTCCAGTTCTGCAGGACCTTTCAAAGATGATGGAGAGCGGCCTGGCAACAACATCCACCAGCTCCCTCAGTACCCATGGGTGCATCCCATCCGGGCCCATGGATTTGTGGATGTCTAGGCTGCCCAGAAGGTCTCTAATCCTTTCCTCCTCAACCAAAGGAAAGTCTTCCCTTCTCCAGACTTTCTCCCTCATGTCCAGGTTATGGGATTCCTGAGGACTGCCCTTAGCAGTGAAGACTGAAGCAAAAAAGGCATTCAATAATTCTGCCTTCTCTGTATCCCTTGTCACCAGGGCCCCTGCCCCATTCAGTAGCGGGCCCGCATTTTCCCGAGTCTTCCTCTTGCTGCTGATGTATTTGAAGAAGCCCTTCCTGTTGTCCTTGACATCCCTTGCCAGACTCAATTCCAGCTGGGCCTTAGCCTTCCTCGCAGCATCTCTACCTACTCTGGCTGCATTCCTGTAATTCTCCCAAGTAGCCTGTCCCCTCTTCCACACTCTGTGTATTTTCTTCTTCTGTCTGAATTTGGCCAAGAGCTCCTTGCTCACCTGTGCAGGTCTCCTGCCCCTTTTGCTGCACTTCTTACTCATAGGGATGCACCGCTCTTGAGCTTGGAGGAAGTGGTGTTTGAATACTAGCCAGCTCTCCTGGACTCCACTTCCTTCTAGGGCCTTGATGCATGAGACACCACCAATTCGGTCTCTGAAGAGCCCGAAGTCTGCTCTCCTGAACTCCAGGGTTGCAATCCTGCATGTTGCCTTACTTCTTTCCTGCCAGATCCTGAACTCCACCATCTCGTGGTCACTGCAGGCCAGGCTGCCCCCAACCTTCACATCTCTAACCAGTCCCTCTCTGTTAGTAAGGACAAGATCTAGCAGGACACCCTTCCTCGTAGGCTCCTCCACCATCTGTGACAAGAAGTTATCATCAATGCCTTGCAGGAGCCTCCTGGACTGTTTGTGCCTTGCTGTGTAGTCCTTCCAGCAGATGTCAGGGTGGCTGAAGTTCCCCATGAGAACCAGGGCCTGTGATCGTGAGGCTACCTCCAGCTGTCTATAGAAGGCCTCACCAACTTTCTCTTCCTGGTCGGGTGGCCTGTAGTAGACACCCACAGCAGTGTCCCCCATGTTGGCCTGCCCTTTGATCTTCACCCATAAGCTCTTAACTGCCTCCTCCTCCTCCCGCCATAGGCAGAGCTCGCATTCCAGTTGCTCTCTAACATAAAGAGCAACTCCACCACCTCGCCTTCCTGGCCTGTCTTTCCTATAAAGCACATAGCCATCCATGGCAGCATTCCAGTCATGTGAGCTATCCCACCATGTCTCCATGACTGCGATGAGATCATGGTCCTGCAATCGCACACAGATCTCCAGCTCCTCCTGTTTGTTCCCCATGCTGCGTGCATTGGTGTACAGGCATTTTAAAGAGGTGGTCATGCCTGCAGGTTTCCCAGGAAGGGTGTACAGGGGTCCCCCATAGCCATGTCCCAAACACACATCCACAGCTGCATGCACCCATTGGAGGCTCCCCCAACCCAACTTGTGTTTCGTTGTCTACCCTATCTGTGTGACACCCCATCCCTGCTCCTTCCTGTCGGCCTAGATGGTTGGCTAAAGGTTGTTACGACCCAGGAAATAATTGTATGTTCCCAGACTGAAACAAGAGAAAATGGGTCCATGTTTCCTGCTAAGAGTGTGCGTAAATGGGGTAGACTCGTCTAAGTCTTAGTTCCACCTAGCATACCTGAATTGCTTTTTTACAGAGATATTTGTATTTCAGAAAATCTTAACTTTAGAAAATCTGATGTGTTCACTTTAAATGAGAGATGAGGAAAGGTTGTAATTGATTTTTTGGAGATTCCATCACAGAGGAGAACTAATGAAAATACTACTTTGAGAAGGAGTGGAGAGAAAATAGTCTATAGTATGTTACCCCTGTGCTTGCATCTCCACAAAAAATGTAGATATGGCCCTGCAGTGAAACAAAACCTTCCTTAGAATATTTTTCCAGCTTTTCTCCATTTGAAAAAACATGAATTCTGGGGGAGAATTCTAGAGGATTTTGCTCATTTAGTGAGGAGTGGTTTTGATTTTCTAAATTAGTGAAGGCCTCTGACATGTCAGTTCAACCTACCTAGCACTGAATGTGGTGAGTTGGTCCAGCTGCTGCTGAAGAGACTAGATGGTCACTGATGAGTAAATGTGTATTGATATTTAGTTTATAATATATGCCAATTTTTTTCTTGATTAACCTCCAGTATTGCTTTTGTAGGTGAGCTCAAAGGAAGTAAATAAATTCCAGATGGTAAGTTTTGTATGCCTTTTATCTTCCTTTTTTGTAGGTAGTGGGGAGGAGTAGTCAGTAGGAAGCACTGGATAGCTGTGATCTGTTATCTTTCCCGCTAGCTGTGAATGGGTTGATTCAGTACTAAGGTGGCATACAGATTCATCTTAAGACTCTCTGTCTGCACTTGTGTAAAAAAAAAAAAAAAAAAAAAAAAAAAACTGTTGTATGTTAGCTAACTTTTTGCACAAGAGCATGATTCTATAACTGAGAATTGAGAGAATGCAGAAACGTATCTGTGAGTAGTAAGTTACATCTAGTGTATTGTCACACAAGTGTGTGTTCTTTCAATGATTCAACTGTTCTTTCAGGCATACTCAAATTTGCTGAGAGCTAACATGGATGGCTTGAAGAAGAAAGACAAGAAAAGCAAAAACAAGAAGAGTAAAGCAACGCAGTGATGGAACAGTGACCTACTATCACTTTAACAGACCAGACCCTTGCTCAAAGCAAAGTCCATTTCCTTTTGAGTTACTTGTCTTTGGCTTTCCTTCCAGCAGGATACTGGGATGTGATCAGTACTTGTGTTTAAACTGAAAGCCAAAAGTGCTTTCTGTGGATTGCTGTATGGCAGGAGTATTTATTTACAGGGTTATACTGAAATAGCTTTACACTCAACTGCCAACTAGTTTTGTACTTACACTGCTGTTTGTTTTGTATTATACAAATAGGCAGTGTAAAACCCATTTGGGGAGTAATACAGGGTGAAGAGAAATGCACGATAACATGAGCAAAGTGACGCTAAAATTGGAGTCTCAGTGACAGTTGCCCAATTTTATAGATAAGCCTCAGTAATACCAGGGAGAGTGGGTGCCAACATATTATCAGGAACAGCAGCTTTCCTGTTTATATCTTACTTTGAGGCACATGTCTACATGATGCAGTGCAGATATCCATAAGGTAGTATGGTGCCTGAGCTCTCACAGAGCTAATCAGCTGTGTCTTTACTCCATGCTGATAAGAGCTCTGCTGAGTGTAGCGTGGGTTGGGGGAGGGCAGGACTCTGCACCATGTTCCATTTAGACATGCTTAAAACTGCTCATGTCAACAGAACTTTTTTTTTTTAAAAAAAAAGCTTCATCCTTCAACATATTCAGGGATCTGATTTCCCCATACTTCACATCTTAAAGTAGTAGCGTCTTCATAGAAGCAGATGTAAAAGCTGAATATTTAATAATTGTTCCTATTAAACACAATGAGAAATGGATGTGGTTGTAATGACTGATGTTACTTGCCTCAGCGAACAGCTAGGAATGACAGTTACCTGGGCATACGGGACTGACTCGCTCTTGATGCTACTCTGAGCGTTGCTGTTACAATTTTTGCAGTTAGTTATAAGAAGTTTGGGGTTTGTCTGTAGAGCTGATACTTCACATATTTCAACTTTGCCCTCCCATTCACTGCAAGAAAAAGGCTGAAAACATAGGAGGTATTTGATAATGCAGTGAGCCTGCAGTGCTGAAGACAATCATTTAGGTAAGTCAGAGAATGAAGAAAAAGGAGGAGCAAAGTAGGTTAACAGTTGAGAGAGGAAAGAACATAAACACCTGTATGCTTCTGGAAATCCATATCTTTTCTGCACATTCACTCCTGTACTGTAACTAATTTGATGTAAAATACAGAGTTAACTAAGGCTGCTATAGTTCATCTTTAGATTTGCTTAACTTCTTTTTTTTCCTGACACGCCTGTTACTACCGGGTATAGCTTTAACTATATACAGCCATATAGATAAATCTAAAAAGTCTCGACAGGGAAACTCTTAACTTCCTCATCATTTCTATGTCTGTCTTGAAATAAAAACTTAATCTGTCAACCCTCATGATGAAAGCTAACTCAAAAATTGTCATGCTTCTGAGCACCTGTAGGTTGCTATTTTTTCTTTAAATCCCTAGACTCAGGTCTTCCAAGTCTGAAACAAGCTTTTTCTGAATCAGGCCTGTCTTTATCTCCCAGGAGGCAGCTGCTTGATTTGAATATAAAATTGCAGGCACGACAAGCATAGGCAATAACTTGCAAGTAACTTAAAATCTTAGACCTATTTTTTTATATAGAGATTTAAGATTAAATAGTAGTTTAAAAAAGTCTTGTAATGTGTATTTCAAGAAGCATTCACTAACCAAACCATCTATTTTGCATGAAGGCCGCCTTCAAAGAAGCTGCTTAAAGCGGTCTTTTAGAGCTGAAGTTAATACATCCTCACTAATCCTTGAACAGAGCTTATCATTTCAGTACTACTGTTGCAACATTGACATGACAGGCATTCTGAAAATATGTTGTAAGAAAAGTTTCACACCTGCACAGCTGGTAGTTTGCCTTTTGCATAATAAGGGGACAAGAATTACATGGTATCACATAGTGCTGGCTGTTGTCAGACTTTGCTCCTTAAATGACTATAAAACATTTATTTCCACTTTTTTTGAATACATTTACAATTTTATATTACACATGAAATTCAAGTTGGACATGTAAAAAAGGCATTTTAACAGCTTTCTGAAATTTTTATGCAAAAACACTTGTTGTCCGTTAGTGGAAGCATCTTTTAAAAGGATGCTTGAAGCACTAAAACAAAACCTTGTATTCATCTCGGTAACTGTACAGGATAAGTGCAGGAACCCTGCAGGGGGAAGGAAAAAGAGAGGATTTTTAACTTTGGAACTACACATTCAAAAGCTACTAGAACAAAATGTGGCAAATCTTGGCAATAAGCTTGACAACAGCAAAGAATCAGTAGAAAAGTGGTAACTTTAGTTTTGATCGTCCCTGTGAATTCCCCCTTTATTCTCTTTTCATTTATCTAGCCCATTCAGCTTTTAATCAGTGATCTGTAGGCTATGGCTAAGCAATGCTTTGTAGGGGAGCACGAAACAGGAAAACTTCATCAGGAATGTGTAACATTCTCGGCCAGCATATTAAGAGTCTCTTGCTCAAAGCCCTGCAAGCTACAGAAAAGTGTTTTGATATTTATTTGCCTTAGTAAACATTAAACATGAAGTAATTTTGTTGCATCCTCTTGGAAAGAATCAAGTCAATTTTTAGTCTTATTTAAAGGTTACTTAGTAGTACTTTCAAACTGAACAGAAGTTTAAGAAAACGAATAAATGAAACTCATCATAGGATAAAAATACCAAGTCTCATTTAACTGTCCTAGTACATACAAGTTTAAAATTTGAGGCTTAAAACTGGATGTGCCTAGACAAGAGTGTTTCAGCCTTGCCAGAATCTGACAAGGAGGTTAAGAGTTCAATGTTTTTTGTACTGAGAAACAGGCTTTACTGTATGTGCAGGAAGAGCGTACGCCGTATTCACTTAAAGTTGGCAGTCTATTGACTGTGTCAGATTCCATAGCATCCCACAAGTTAGAAGGAACTAAAAGTGCTCAAATTTTGAAAGTCAAGCTGAGTCAGTCCTTTGAGAAAACAAGATTATCATCTAGTAGTAGTATACACAAATGTATATGGCAGTACACATGAATGTAAACTGCACACAACTGTCTGCTGTTCAGTTTTATGAACAAAGCAGCAAATGAGATAATAAAATAGAATACATTTCAAAATCTCTTGAGAAGATTTCCAAAAATGTAGACTTCTGTTTCATGGTAGGGGAAAACAGTACTTAAAGACACATTTCCTTACTGTTTTTTCTTTCCTCCCTTACTGGCAGGAGTTAGGGGAATACAAATTAAGAGCAATTAATTTACTAAAGTTCAAATGCAAAAATAATTAGGAAGTTTTACATATCTAGAATAGCTTAACAAATCTACCTCTTTTCCATTTTGATACTGTAAATTTCATCACAAATTGCTTGTAGGTAAGAGGATCGCTGTTTTGGCCATCGTGAAATCACTTGTCTCACAGTAGCATCAAAGGTTTGTCTATCTCCATCAAACTAAGGAAAACAATTTCACAAGGAATATTGATACAGTATTATATTCTCTTCTGAAATAAACATTTTTTCAGATAGGATTCACTCTTCTGAACATTATGTAATGTCAATGCCCCAACTTAAACAAACAGCCTATCAAAAAGATAGGTTGTTTTAAACAAAATTCATATAAACAACACTTGCAATTTGGGTTGTTTTCAGAAAATACATTAAGAATGAGACTTGTTAATGATCTTTACACAGTTTAGAAAAGAAAAAGTATGTACGAACTTTAGTATAATGACAGTCAGAAGTGAATTAGGCAAGATGACCAGGCCGATTGTGTGTTCCATTTTTTGAAGTAAAATGTGATAAAATGCCTCTACTGTTTGGATAGACCGGATCAACTACGTATTTTGAAAATACTGTATTTTCACTGAGGTCTGTATTACTAGCCAAGCACTGCTTCAGAGCAGTAGACATAAAACATGAATGTGAATACCAGATCCACCTCCAGGCCAGATGTCAGGGTTTTTTGGAGGAGTCGTCCTCTCTAATGAGATCTTCTGACTTTAAAGCCATTGCTCTCATTGCAGGAGGGAAAAGAACTTTTTGTTTTTTCTAATCAAGAGATTTCTGAGTTGTTAAAGTGGTCAGCAGAGTACTCATATATCCTCTATTTACCATGGTCTCACTAAGAGATTGTTCAGCTACTGTACTCAAAACAATTGCCTCTGTATTTTGGGTCCTCCTTCATTAATAGCTCCAAGAAAGCTTTTGTTAAACCTGCATATCAAAGCTTACTGGTTTCTGAGAGGGAGCAGTAAGATTTAATTTAATTTAGTTATTCTTAAGAGAAACCTCAAGCTTTGGATTAAGACCTCCTGATGGTATCTGTGTATTCGGCAAAATGATTTTTCTAGCCTCATTCAAGCCCTTTGGCTAAAAAAGGCTTTGGAGTTTTAAAGCCCAATACAAACTCCTTAGGCCAGGAAGGAAAGAATATTTTGGGTGATCTTTACATTCAACTCCATTCAGGTCGAAACTTAAAATCTGTTGTTCAATTAGGGTTTCAGTTAGAGTTTCAAAGACAATACTTAACTGCTTACCTCTAATGATAAGAAGTGTATCACAGTTTCTTTTGGCAGATCTATCTGAAAAAATAATATAAAAGAATCACATATTTAACAGTTCTTATTCCTGTTGTCAATTTTCCAACTTGAGATTATCTGTATAAAAAGGGAGTCAGAAATTCTGATTTCCACAGAGGAACCCATACTGACAGAACTGAGAATATGCCAGTTTGCCAAGCTGTTCATGAAAGATTTCTTTAGAGAAAGCTACAAATAGGCAAACATGTTTGTTCTTTGAAAAGCATGTACCATTTTAAAGTCCTTTGTGATATGACCAGCAAAGGCTAAAAGTTATACACAAAAGCCACGTTGGTTTAAATGTAATAGCACATCTAGGAGGAACAATTTACTAAATTTTCTACCAATGTAGCTGGGATAAGTATAGCTTAAAATTTTACAACTAAACACTTGTTTAACAAGTATTTTATTCCGTGCAACTCCTTAATACCCATAATAGGAAATATTTTTCAAGCATCAAACAAACATGATGTGGGTCTTTATTTTAGCCTGTCTTTTGGTTATGTTTGCTATCTCTGAAGTAAGACTAATGGAAGTAATTTGTTCCCAAATAGCAATTGCATCACCCAATTCAATTATGGGTTTGAAAGTAATGCATGCTTCTGCAAAATACTTACTGCTAAAATCTCAATCTCGCTTGTTTTCTGCTGCAGGCTAGAAATGAATGTCTGAAGTCTTGTTTGTATCTGCCAACAAAAGATGGGCAAAATTAAAATGCATACTGCTTCTGTGACACAGGTTGGGAACATTTATTTTCTATTTGACAGATTATGAGAAAAAGAAGAGGCTGCTTCTAACACAACATATAGATTTGATCTTATTTAAGCTAAAATTTACATTTAACATAACTTTTGGTAACAAATCCATAATAATCCTTGATGAATTGACAGCAAGGCGAGTGTGGCTGAACCACCCTTGCTGCAATAGGAAAGATTTGACAATATGGTACTATACTAAAGCAGAAAGTCAGAACTGCATGTTATGTTGTGAATTCTTGCATACGTAGATCAAAACCGCATTTCTATTTATGTGCATTAGATTAGTTTTCAGAGGAATGTGATACACTGGATATGTTGAATTGTCTCTAGCTAAAGGAAGATGACTAATCTGAGGGCAATTTCAAAGTATGTGCCTCATGCCTTGTAATGCTTTTTTCAGAGCAAACTATAATCCTGCAAACATAGCATCTTACAGAAACAGCTGCAAGAAGTAGGTTTACAAGAAGTAGGAAATTCTAGAACCACTGTCCACCTTACAGTGAAATTTCCATAATGACAGCTGTGCCACAACAATGTTACAGGTAATCCCCAAGATCCTAAACATTAAAAAAAAAAATTTCCTCACCTTCCACCCTCTGTGTTGTTCCCAGTCTCTTTTATGAATAAAGAATAAACAGAATGTAAACAAGTAATTTATGTGCTATGGAAAATGTGAATTCCAACATTCCTTAACTTCTCAGGAATAATTCTTAATACTTATTTGATTTGTGTGCACATGTACCTGAATTTCTTGACGACGCCTGGCACTGGCAGATAATTTTTCAGGAGCTATAACACTAACATTAGGCACTATAAGAGTTCCATGAGAGTCAGACACACCTAAGATGCAAACATATAGTTTTGGAATACATTCTGTGTTCATACAAGAAATAACAAGAAGCAGGAAATTCACAAATATTAATCATCTAAGAACTATATAGCATAGGGTCCAAAGGTCACTAAAGAAACAAAGTCAGTCAAGTAGATAGGATAGTGGAACATCTGCAAATAGATTCCCAATTTATGACTTTGAGAGCAATAAAAAATTTGGTATTTTAGATCAGTATTCCCTAAAATTAACACAAGGTTCCAAATGAAACAAAGTATTCTACAGAGAACTACAGTATATTTAATATCAAAAAGAAAAGCTATTAAAAGAAAGAGGCAATGATTAATGCTTAGTCCAATAGCAGATGCAATGAAAAAAAATAGATCAGCAATTGCTTCTTTTGAAATCAAAGTTGTCACTTTAGTTAATCACAGAAAAAAACTGAGTTAAGTGTGGCAACCTCTGTCCCACTGTTATAAAAGAAAAAAATAGTTTTTCTTAAACCAAAAACAAGAGAACACCCTATACAAGCATTTATTACAATTCTAAAGATAATTATCAAAAACCTCAAACCTTATTTTATGCACATAGCAACTACTTAATTCTTTTTGTAAGCAAAATTCAGTTATCAGTAAGGAGTGCAAATCTGTGGTTAGCTATATAAAGGTATTCTCACTTGAAGAAAAAAAAATCGGAGCAGAACAGTAGTTCAAAGGGCATGAGTCTCAAGACTCACAATCACAAACCATCATTTTTCATCAAGATGACATTTAACTTCTCCAACCAAAACATGTTCATGTTTTGCTTTTTTTTCCCTTGCTCCAAAATCACTGCAGCAATGAATGCTTAAATGGAGAATGTTCTATCTGTTGTTCTGAGCAATTATATTTTATTAGTTTGGAGAAAAATTCAGTTTTGGATTGCTCAGGACAACATTTGAGATCAGAACAAAGTGTCTCCAAGCAGATATACTACTGGAAAACATTTTATTCCTTTGACTTTGGCAATACATTTAAAATTATGATCCAACAAATACTTCTTACAAACAATATTTCAACAGAGGCAAAAATTAACGTGTATTTTCTATAACAAGAGATAAAATACCTGAAATATTAGAAAATGATCCCTTTTGATTTTGTACTGAAAGATTATCTGAGGTTTCTCTAAAAATAAAAGAGAGGGAAAAAAATTTACATAATGAAAGAATATTGCAATAGCTCTGGGTTCCAGATTATCATACAAGTATCCTTATTTTACTCCAACAGTTGAAGAAATTTATGGAAATTCCCAGCACTTATCTGCACATTAGGTTTTCTATTCTGGAGCTGGTAGGAAAGCATACAAAAGAACTGCATTATAGAACCTCATCTAGCGTGTCCAGCAGACTACACAAATAATCCAGTGCCAATAGCCCAGCAATCCTTAAGTTTCCCATGGATACAAAAAACTCCTGTGCTTCCTGTCCTCCAACAATGATCCAGATCCTATATACTAGGAAGTAGTATAAGCAATATTCTCTCTGAATGTGAATTCAATCTGCAACTTTTTAAGGATTTCTATGAGCTAATACTAAAGCATCAAAGTAATATTAAATTATTTAGTAATTATTAAATTACTGCAAGTTAAAAGCAGCTTTCAATTACTAGTTTGAATCATTTTACTTTCCAAAATCTTATCCTTTATGGAATAAAATCAAAGTTTAAGTGAGTTTTTCTTAAAATTATTTAATCAAAAAAGCATGCAACCACTTGTAATTTTGACTGCTAATGTTCACTTGTTATGCTACTTACCTACTACATCTTTCATCACAGATTTTAGTTTTCAGCTTCTGGACCAGGTGATCTACTAAGTCAGATTCTAAAATCCTTTTTTCCGTCTGTCTTTCCTTCTCAAAAGATTTCACCTATGATGTAATTCAGTGATTCTTAGATTGCTAATTCTTAAAACTGCATGTGAATAAATGTCTCAAATTTAAAAAACCATTAAAAGTGAAGCAGTCAAAGGGAAGAAACTATCATCATTACCAAGCAATTATTGCCAATTAAATCTTTGATTTAATTAGATGCTTATGCAACCAATTTCCTACGCATTTCCAAAACTTTAACTTGCTTGGCTATTCGTGTTTAATATATGATAATTAATTTTGAAGAGAACAGTTTATAGCTGTAAGTATTACATTAATAAAAGCATATATAGATTTGGACTTTTTTTAGTTAAGGGATTATTCTGCAGTTGTGCTTGGTTTCCAGTTTGCCACAGTTAGTTACAGTCAGACACTCAAACAATTTATCTGCTCCAGCTTTATCAGGAGAAGATCTATCAGTCACAATGCCATTCAACTTGTTATCATGCTCTTTGGTGGTTTTGCTCTGATAAAGCCATATTAAAAAAAAATGCTCTGCAAGAGTCTCATGGAAGGCATAGATACATCTCATTCTCATCATCAAAATCTACTTGTTCATAATGTTACTGGACAGTTATTTGTTCTCTCTGTTACAATGAGAAATGAATGAATAACCTGTCAGTAAATAGAAAATATTTTAGTAACACAGACTGGCTAGATCACATGGCTGTGCCAAATCTTGTCAAATGATTACTTTTTTCATTAAATTAATACAGATCTTTTTCATAATGATATAGAATCAAGGATATTTTAGAACTGTTCACTTCTTTTTTAGATTTACAGTTTGGTTATATTTGTTTTGTAACTGTAGAAAGCTGTCAACTGGAAAGAAGGCTGAGTCAATTCATTTCAAAGTTTCAAAGATATCTGAGACAATGGAAAACTTCTTCCACATAAAAACACACTGATAACTTAAAGTGAAGCAATGTTTGCACTAACTTGAAGACTTTTTCTCCTAGTTAAGGAGGCTGGTGAGTAACAGTGTAATGGAGAGACAAGAAGCAGACTTTTTCAGAATTTTCTACTACTTAGTAACTGAAACTGAACCTGAATTCTATCTACATCAATCTTTTATACAAAATGTAATGTTTATGATCATAAAAAGTGCAGAACAACAGATTATAAATCTGAAACACCAACAAACATCTTCCTGGCCCACGCTTACCTTTACGTGACTTCCTTCTTTATCAGACACAAGAGCCACATATGTAATTCCAGAGCATCTGCAATATTCCTGTAATTCTTCCTGGGACTAAGACAAGATGGGGTGGGGAAAATGGAACAGAAATTTGGCAGATTATAAAATGATCACTTACATAACTAAGTCTCCTGTCCTCAGTTAAAATAACTTGATATGCAGTAGGTGCACTGAGTATATCATCTTTTGAGTGAGGAATGCTTTATTAACAAGTCCAGGAGGTACAACTTCATTATGGATACATTTATCTACCAGATGCTCGTTAAAAATTGAAATCTGGCTAAGTCTACACTAGATAGACAGGATGTCCTGGGGTTAGCCCTGTAGTCATAGTGGCAGCAGTTGCAGGGCAGCATAGGATAGAGGCAAAAACTACCCAAATCTTCATCCCTTAAAAACTGCAAAAGGAGGAAAACCCATAGATCATAGACAAAGCATAATAATCTGTAACAGAGGAATCAAAACTGTGGAAAATGCTATGCTGAAAGAGTACTAAAAAGTCAGCAAGCAACTGAATGGCTCAAAACTGTCTCTTCCGCAGCACATGATTCAGAGCAGGTGACTCAGTGGTTTTTCTTTTGTTAGTCACCAGCTGACATACTTAAAGCTGAACCAGAATAATAATCTTCTGATATCTACAACCACTATTAAAAGCTACTTCAGTTCACATACATAGACAGAAGCTGTACCTGGGACCAGTCATACATTATTTCAGCTGGAATTCCTGCAGTCCAGAGTTTCTGAACAATATTGATAGCTCTACCCATTGACATCTGACCAGCACTTACAACCAGAAGGTCACATGAGCTGACAGAAACCTGAAATAGAAGTAAAAACAAGGGGGGCAATATTAGCAACCAGACCTCCTTTTTCCCAATATAAAGCAATCAATGTAACAAAGGAAGATATACATTATTATATTTCAAAGTGCATCAATCTGAAATAGAGAGTTAGATTCACCTCTTTTTAGAGCCACCATATTCCTAAGTGTGTTTGAAAGTAATCATTTCGCTGACCCTTGCTCTTTGACAAATACGGCATCTTTACAGACAACCTCAGCTGCAAAGTATCCTAGCCTTTCCTTTCTTTTCTTCCTGCCTTGCTTAGCTATGTTAATTTTTTCTTATAAAGCAAAATTTAAATAAAATACACATTCCACAGCAAAGTGAAATTGTGTGATGTACAGAGCAGTATATTTTCTTAAGGTCCCTTCCACCTCCAATCGTTTTATATAGGGGGAGAAGTGATAGGGGCAAAATAACACTTACTAGCTAAATGTTTAGCATGGTATTCTTCTGTCTGAAATAGGACTTTTTCCTGTTAGACTATACACTGTTTAAATTAAAAGACCTGAAAGTCCCTCTCTTCCCTGAATTCTTATTTTATTAAAAAAAATTCTATGTAGAGAAACACAGATGAAAACAGGTCATAGTGATGCTTGCTGTCTATTTCAGTTTAGCATTATTTTGTATGTTTGAGCTTCTCATTTTTTTTTTCCTTTTTGTAGCTATGAGTAGGTTACTGAAATGTCAGGACTAAAAAACAAACAAACAAACACTGAAAACATACAGAATCCTCCATGCTGGAAACAGCAGCAGTTATTCTATCTATAGCTATGCTGACTCCAACAGCTGAAGGAACTGGTCCTACTGTCTGTGGTCCTCTAAATTGTGGTATCTGAAAAAGACAAAAAAAACCAAGCAAACAAACAAAAAAACCAAATGTAGTTATCTTTGCAAAATGTCACGAAGATTCTTCTGTGTGTTTTTTTTTTTTTTTAGTTCATTAAAAGACATGAGCACATACCAGATGATCATATCTCCCCCCAGCAGCAAGAATTTCAGGCACAGTTCTTTGTCTTCTTCTAATGTATGCTATAAACTGAAAGATAATACCATTGTGCTGCTGTATTTTGTAAACTAGTCCCAGATTTATAGAAACCTGTAAAATATAAATGAGTACGTGTCTTGTACCATTATCACTGGTAAATGTAATTCATTTCCTATTAGCACTATGCATTAAAAACACTATTTTCATGTAAAGACGACATATAACACTGACAGCGCCAAAAACTTAAAATGCAATTAATAATTGGGACAGAATGCTTTGAACTTAAAGCATCACAAGAGAACTACAGCATAAAACCCAAATAGCAAGCCTCAGGGAAGGTGTGAGAGTATGTAAAACTCTCAGTAACTATCACCTTTTCCCATTTTTGAAAATACTTATAGGTTATTTCAAAGTTTTAAAATCTTTTATGTTCTGGATAATGCCTTCAATCTTGGCTGAAAACCTATGTATAACAATTAAGTGAAAACTAAGCCAGAGACTTTGGACATGAAAAGACCTTATTCTGAAAATTACTATTACTTGTCATCAAAACACATTTTGATTTGTTTGTTTGTTTTTTTCTCTTCTAAAATACCAGTAATTTGCTTCCTGGAAAATGACAAGATCTAGTCATCTGTAAATCAATTTATTTATTAGCAGAATATTTTACAAACCTGAAGTTTTATTCCAAGTTGCTTTAACAGACCAATGATTTCCTCTAGATCCTTCATGCCATGCTTCAAGAGCTGAGTCACACCTGTTTTTTGTTTTATCATTGTGTTTAAAAATGGAAATACATTACTTGGCTCTCCTTTCTGCTCAATAAATCTGTAGAGTCGAGAAAGCTGAAAACAAAAATAAAATAAAAGCAAATATATACAGCATCACGTACAGTGCCCAAATAGGTAACATCTGAAAAATAAAAAATATTTGACACAGTGTGGGTAAAATATCTACATTTTTCACTCCTGTTACCTAGCAGCCTGATTTTACCTAGTAACTTGAGAAAAGGAATAGACAAGCAAAAATCTTATGTCCAGATGTCCACTTCAACTCTCATTAGGCACATGAACCAGTATTTGCAGACAATTATTTTAAATTTTTTCTAAGTTGTTTTACTAAATGTCATTGCACAGTATTTCATTTACTCTTTAATTATTTCCAGAGTCTGAAAAACACATTTAAGAGAAGAGAGAAAACTTGAATGTATCAATACTGACTTATAGAGAGAGCAGAGTCATTAAACAGTCACATCACTTCCAAAGAGACTGATCTATTTTGGACAGTAATTGCAATAATTTATCTTTCTTCCTGTGATTGAGTAAATTTTAAAGCAAAAAAAAAAAAAATACAACTGTTTTTTGCCAAGTTACAGGGAAATTAAAACTGAAATAAAATTACTTACACTACTTGAAGGGAGAGAGAGATTACAGAATTTGGCTTCTACTTCTCTTTTAGTTAGCTTTTCAGTCTACAACACAGGGAACAGATTCAAACACATATTTTGAACAACTGAGTTACAAACAAGAAGAAAACTACTATTGCTGAGAAGAATTAAAACATAAACAATGGTTGTCTTTATGAACTGCAATAGTATCATGAAAGAACAAAAATGTTAAATAACCCTCTTCCACTTATTTCTTATAGTGAGGTTATATTTGGCTTGGTTACTTCAACAACAAAAAACCCAACTTTTTTGAAAAGCACTGCTGAATAAATAAATACAAAGGAATACTGAAATGCTCATGTAAATTAATAAAAAAGATTTAAAAAACAATCGAAGAGAATTAATAAAAAAGATGCATTTTGTTGAGATTTACACACTCCCCTATCATTCAAATGAAATTATGTTCTCTGCTTATGAAGTGGAAATACTCACACTCTATTAAGAAACAGTTGCACTAAATTTTCTATTTAAATAGAAACTCTAAAATTTTAGTTTGCCTACTACTTCTTATTATATAAGTGAATAATTTTCTCATAAATACACATTTAAATTTTATCTTAAAATATCCCAATCCAGAAGAAACAGAAGTTATTAATATATATTTGTACCTTGAATTTATTCAGCCTTTAAGTATATCAATACGTGTTCCTTGGTAAGCTGGCAATACTCTATTACATATTTTTTAAAGACAGCCCCACAGAATAACCTACTTTACAGTGATGAATACAAAGATTAGTTGAATAACTAGTATCTTACCACAGCATCATACAGAATGATGTAGACTTGATTGAGTTTATCCTCTGGTATCCCACAGTGTAGAAGTATAGCCTTCAGTAAGGCAGTATGGTTCAAGTAAATACTATAATTTCTTTCCTGTCAAAGTGTACGAAAAAACCCAAGTAACAGAGACATTATTTCAACAACAATGTAAAGATTCAAAGAGAAAACAGAAAATTCTGTAGTTTTTGAGGTTAAAGGAACTATTCTTTTTAAAGACAATTGACTAAATATTAAAATCTTAGGATAGAAGAAGAGTAAAAAATATTAAAAATGTTATTAACCAAAGAGTATCATTAGAGGATCTACCTGTAGCACTGGAAACTCTTGAATGATTTCTGAAATGGCATAAATTGTTTCTGCTACAGGCAAAAAGCTATTTCCAGAGGATGTAATAATGTCAAATGCACACTCTAGGAGTTCTTTAGGATGACAGCGGTCTAACTTTCGAGGCCTGAAAACTCGCTCTATACAGTATCTAAAGAAAACATCGAAGAATGAATCAGCACCTTCAGCGTTCACTGTCATAAAGCATGGCGGCTATGCAAAATATCATCTCTTTATGTCCCTTACCTTTTCAAGTTTGATATGTTATTTCTAGCTACATATCTTGCAAAAGGAATCTAAAAAGAGAGAGAGAGAGAGAGAGAGAGAGAGAGAGAAGGTTAAAACAAAACATTCATCATTCTGACTATGCTCTGAAACTGGAGATGAATTACTACGAAGGGGCAACACTTCTACTCTTATATGTATAATAATGCCTTAAAATGTTTGCCATAGCCAAAAGTTTAACTGTCTTTGGTCTAAGTCTTTAATAATAGTAAAAACATTTTCCTATGTGAAGAAGTTTGAGATGGACACTAATAACTGTATTAATTATCCTGCTGCACGGAAAATGCATCACAAAATAAGGCTATTAAAATGTATTAGCAGGTATTCTGCTGTTCACAAAGACATAAAGGAGTATTTGTTTAAGTCTTTGGTCCTTTTTCTCATACATGTGTAAGAAAAAAATAAAAATAGCAGCAGTGACATCTACCACATTTATAACATGGCACTTTTTCTTCCTTAGGAGGTCAGGGCTCCAGCTACCAAGAACAGAATGACAGCACTAAGGAATACAGGAACAGACACTGAAAGATCCACTGTTTCAACAGTTAGAATAAATAGAAGCCTAAACCAAATTCTTGACTGGTGAATCAAAAGCATGAACAAACAACACAGAATTCTCCAAAGCCAGCACTGTCCGCAGAGAGGATGCTACTTACTCTGAGGTCATAAGGAAGCATAACCAGCATCCCACTGTGATCCATGAAATATGAAGCTTCATTATGTTCGTACAGTTTTTTGTTTCTAGGCATTAGCAGTGGAGTATGCAGCTTGATGGCTCCTATACAAAGATGGCAAAATACTATTACCTCCCATTTCCGAAGTAGCATCTCCTTTCTATAAGCTCCTAAACAACTTGACATGATAATCACAACCAGTACACATTATTTTGAATGTCTTTAAATGGTGGAGGAAAGTCTTTTGAAGAAAGCCATCAAACCAAACAGCCTCTGATGCTTTGTCTTGCACACTTCTCGAAAGCCACAGGAAGCCCTCGCAGAAACAGAGGAGACTTGCAAATTCCACAGTACAACAGAATCTTGACCCTGCCCTCCCTATTTAAACACTATCTTTCGCCAAGGCACGCATCAGGAACAAATGAGAAACTCTTAGAATACCAGTAGTACTATTTTGGTCTAGAGGCACTGCTATGGAGAACATGTATCATTCCAACAACATGACAGACCAAGTTCGCTGGATCTCATGTCTCAAAAGGTACCCTAAGTGTTTACGGTTCACTTTGAAACCTCACAAAATTACCATTCATTTTCTGACAAAAGTAGCATTTGCTGCATTTTACT
This sequence comes from Rhea pennata, assembly GCF_028389875.1. Taxonomy (NCBI): domain Eukaryota; kingdom Metazoa; phylum Chordata; class Aves; order Rheiformes; family Rheidae; genus Rhea; species Rhea pennata. The sequence continues at coordinate 11,100,536 of NC_084667.1, read as the reverse complement.
ACCATCTGTCTGTATAAACATAATCCTCATTAGAGCCTTATAATACCGCTAATCATTGAAAAAATAATTTCCTGTTTTAAATTCTCTACTGATCTCCAAAAAGCTATTTTACTGTAGAAGTTTTACCAATGTTTTCAATTGGGTTTCAACATTTTTTTTTCAGCATTTAAGCGCAGAGAGGAAAAAAAGCCCTCAAAATAGGGAAATGCTAGTCCCAGACATTATAGGTAACAGACACTATTTAATGAGAAAAAGAAATTACACAAAGTCCAAGTCTTTCTCCAAACAAGAAGCTTAGTGAAAACATTTCAATCTCTTCTAAACTGCAGACTGACAAATGCTTTCTGAAGTCTGACAAGCTTTAAATAGAGAAAGAGAGGTAGCTTCTTCTTGTTTGGTTTTTTATTTCCCAGTTTCTCATTCCTTTGTACTCCCAAATCCTGATCATGTTTAATCAGATTATGATATATGAGGAAATCTGCCCATTTCTATTTTAAACATTTTTTGCAGAAAATAATTTAATAAACCACTATAAAACAGTGTGATTCAAAACATTTAAAATGGATCAATATGTGAATAAATTTTCTTCCGTTCTTAAAAAACAATTTTAAGCAAATACTATTACTAATAATTAGATAAAGTCATGGAAAGAAAAATCATCACAGACTATTAAGCATCCTGACGTCAGTTACGGCTCAGGAATTTCCTGAGCAGCAAATCACTGTTAAGAGCAGTATCAATGAGACCATCACTCTACACTTCCTGTCTTTTTCTTATACTCTTTCTTAGGCCACCGCATTCTGGCTATGGTCAGAGGGAAGTTACTGTGCTAGATGGATGTCTGGTTTCTCAGTGGAGAGCTCTCCCTACATTCATATCTGGATTTTATGCAGCATTTCCTACAAGCTAATTAGAACAACCAAATACATTCCAAAAGACAACATATTAACATTTTCACTGTTCTTTCTACAGAGAATTTAAATCAGTCAGATTTGAAGCTGACAGTTATTACTAAGAAGCCAAAATAACAGCAAAACACAACTTTAGAACTTCAAATGATATGCAACTATCGTTCAACATACTTTGCAACTTGTGATAGTAGTAAAATCATTTCATTCTCTTAAATTCATTCAACCATGAAAAAGGAAATGAACAACTTTTGTAAATAAACCCACCGTGTCTTTTAAAAATCCGGCTGACAATCTCACATACATGCTGCTGTATCTTGGCTGCCCAAATAGAAAAACTACCCTGAAACCATCACAGATAAAAAGTACATATGTAATTCATATGCCATGAACATTCTATGCCATATAGGTAATAAGCATACTGCTATCTTCTCCCACTATAATAAATTGTAATGCTCTCATAATAATAAATAATTTCTGTTACAGCAAGCATTATTATACTATGCTACCTTGTATTTTTTAGATTTAGGAAGTCTTAATAGTTTAGAAATAGAGAAGTATTATTTTAATTGCCACCATTAAAAAGCAGAAACTAGTCAAAACCAAAAACATTATGCTGGCAATCAGATGCAAGTACTATTAATTTGATAGAGACTAAGAGTAGAAAAGTAAGAGTGTGCATATAAATCTGAAGCTTCTGCTGCTACAATGAAACATCACTTATTTCTTCACTGAAGAATGAATGTAAGGTTCACATGGGAAGCGGGCATTCAAGAGCCCATAGTCCAGATTTGTGGCTTTAAATGGGAACTGATTTGTAAGATTAATCTTCGAGGTAATGCAACTATAGAAAACATGACTGGAGTTTACTCATAAACATTTTTCAATATCCAAAACAGGAAAAAATAATCTCCTAAACACATACAAACCTTCAGCATATCGCTGTCATAGGTATAGTCTATAGCTGGAGATATGCGCTGTGAAAATATCTGACTCATCATAGTCCGGTAGGCCTTTCCATCCACATTGGCTAAGGTATGGTGGAGTACTTCATGAAGTTCAGACTCCTCCATTTGTGGTGGTGGAAGATGTTCACTTTTTAACAGCTCCACAGCGGTTGGTCGTGCAGCAGGATCATGGTTCAAGAGCCATGTAATAACCAATCTCTGCAAGTTAAATAAAAGTTTTGTATTTTTTCTTAATGGCTAGCAGGATTTACAACAACATTCTTAATCACATTACATTAATAAAATTATGAGACTACAGGAAAAGAAAGAATGCAGGATTTGTATCTCTGGGGAGGATATTCTTTTCTTACTAAATTCTAAGTATCTTTTATTGTGATATTATCTGAATAAAAATTACTAAAACATAGCCATTACTAGGATTTTTTTTAATCTAGTCGAGTCTCTTGGGTGACATAAAATATATCGTGTCTTTCTGTTGTTCTATTTTGCTAGTTTTTTTATCTCTTTATTAACAAAGAGAAGAGAATCATATGTATAATAACAAAGATTTATGAATTTATATATTAAAAAAGTGGGAATTTTCCTGGCTGATGAAAGTTCCATTTGAAAAGTATTCAAACATGCATTAGACATGTTTTGGTAAACTGTACAAGATGGAAATATATGATATTTTATGATACTAACAAGAACCAGATTGCTGTTCCACAGGCAAAACAGACAGAAAGCTGATGTTAATGGTCAACAAGAGAGTCCACTTGTATAAGAAAAACATTTCTCTAGCTGGTCCAGAAGAGATTACACTGTTCTGCATCACTTCATTCCTGAGCCATGGAAGCATGACTGAATAAAATGAGAAGGAAAATACATTCAAATCCATTGAGTTCTAGTTGTCTCAATTGCCACAATATCTCCTGGCAGCTGTTTCCAAACTCAGAGTAGTCATTTTAGCTTGCATACACATTCTTTCTGTTCTGTGACACAGACCACTTTCAAAAGATTCAAGCACGAGCTAAATAACATAGCTGTAATTTTTCTGACCTGAGAGTCAAAACTGACCCTAGAACTTAACAGGTATGCCAGTGAACGTTGTATTTCATTATGACTCTGCTCATGGAACTTTGTGGGTAAGTATACTTCAGTAGCAACTTTGCTTACTTTACTCTTTTGAGATTTTTTTTTTTTAATTTTGTTCTAATGTCATGTAATAGTAGCTTGACAGAGATTGGGAAAAAATAATAATTAACATTTCTTGACAGGAAATACCTAATAGTTGAAATGTCTTCAAAATTACCTGCTTCGCATGCTTGACTTCATCAAAGTCTTTTGGAAATACAATAGTGGGCTATAAAAGAAGAAATACATTTGAATTAGAACAGACATTCCAGCTTGTGCAGGCTGGTCTTATTTTTGAAGTTCTACATTTTTAAGCCGTGAGACTAGGCATTTTTATTGCCCACAGGAAAAACAAAACCCACATGGAAAATTTATTTTGAAGAGCTAACAGCAAGAAAAATGTCACTGAAATGCTTTTACGAACTTCTGTAAAATTAAGGGAGAAACAATCCATACTCAAAGACATTTACAAAGTACAATTGTAGTCTACCAACTTGTTCCTGACCAATACCCACAGGATCTGAACACGTGTATTAAACCCATGATCTCTCTAAGTTTATACTTCTGGTGTTTTACACTACAAAAATTAAATGTCACTGACACTGAGGCAAACACTGACTGTTTGCCTCAGTATCATTAGGAAATACACACTGCATTAAGGCGATGTCACTATCAGCTCTAATTCTATTCTTACCTTTTCATTATATAATTTATAAACTTTAAGTTCTTCTTATGGAAACATTTTTGCTAAGTTTTGCATACTTTTCCAGCTCTTAATAAATTGTTTGATAGACACAGTCACTCTCTCTGAATACTTACTAGTCTCAGCTGACCAAGAACAAAGATTCTTTCTGATGCAGTACTCATAGGATGATAGGACATTTCGAAGAATATTATCCCCAGACTGAAAAGGTCCACTTTCTAAGGAAGAAAAAAAATGGAAACCTAAAGGCAATACCTGTGAATCTTCTGCCAGAAGATGACAGCAGAAAAAGAATGATGCTTTGGTTAAATTTCGCCACATATTAAAGCCTATTAAAGGTTGTGTTTTTTTAAATATTTTTTGTTAAATGACACAATCCATTAAGGTCTGACAATCCTCAGTGCCTTCCACCTTGCAGCACTGCCATGAAATAAAACACTCCATTTCACTTTGAAAACATTCTTGCTTGGAAATTTATCTTATCTCTGCAAATAAACAGGATTCTGTTTAAGGAAAAAAAGTGCACTCCCACTCCTTACTCCCCCAGTATCAGACTGGCAATGCAGGAGAGCAATGTATACTTCTGATGATAACATTTTACACTAAGCCCTCAACAGACTGCAAGATTCCCACTCTATTTGTTTATAAAGGTCCTCCACGATTATCTGCTCTCAAATCTCAATCTCAAATCCAAATGGCTTGCACTTCACCATAGTCACAGCACAGGCAGATAAATGGTCTTGCCTACATCATTCTAGCCTCTGTATCAACTTAAAGGAATATTTCTCATTCCCTTGCTCATCTCAGAAATCAAATCACATTCCTGCTCTACTCTGAATTCATCTTTTTTGAGCATGAGTGGCTTGAGTTGTAGTTGGTACCTTAGAATTCATACTGCTTTTTTTTTTTTTTTTTTTAGTCTACTTAATCATACCTGATTATATGTAGATTTAGTGTTTCCTTGGACCTCTGGACTGACATACAGCGCAGTACCAACCATTCCTGTCAAACTACCTAAATGGTAAGAAACAAGAGTATTAATTTCAAGAAAGCAGCAGAGAAGCAGCATCAAAGTCAGGAAAATTCAGTATCTTTTGTCCTCATTTCTTCCCACTGGTAACGCAGTCCCTCAGTGAGAGTTATCCAGGTATTCCTCAACACTTTACTGAAGAGACAGTTCTTATCTTTGCATGTCAAGTATCTGTTTCTATAATTTTATAGAATTTTAGTCAGTCAGCACACAATTATACTAGTTTTCACTTCTACTACACTCATTGTAAAACATACAATATATTATCATTTTTTTCAAAGCACAAAATTTAGCCTGTTATAGAAGACATTAAAAAAACAAAATACAAAAAGGCTTGAAGTCTGGAAGTTGTCCTGTACAGACAAGAGAAAAGAGGTCAGATAGAAGAGCTGCAGGGAGATCGTCTACATCTCTCCACAGGAATAGCAGCGATTTGTAGCAGAAAGCTAACAGTAGAACGAAATTCATTTTGGGGTATAACTGTCAAGACAGTCAGATTATATGAAACATATATGTTGTGTTTTTTTTCTAGTAAAATAGGAGTGACAATACCCCATCCTCTCAGGAAAAAAAAAAAAAAGAAAAAAAGAGAATCTCAACGAACCAGCTTTTTATTTTCAAAGATGAATGGAAATTTTCTCTTTAACAGAGTACACAAGATTGTTGGATATAAGACTGCTTAAAATCAGTTAGAACAAGCTTCTATGTATACTAACCTGATGGGTCGGATTTAGCACAATCGGAGTGATTTTCTTCTTTTTTAGAGACAGCCTGAAATCAGGAAAAAAGAGCTATTTTGTAAATGGCACTTGAAATAGTTTCTGTTGGCTTTTCCTGCTGTTTTGGTTGGCAATACAAGGTTTAATTATAGAACTTTATAAATAAAAAAAAATTATGGCATTCACAATATAAAGTCTGATGAACTTTTAGTTTAGGTCTGATCAGTTTTTTATTTTAATCTTTCATGTTATTACAACACCAAATTTTTTTCATTCACTTTTAGATGTACTTACTGCATTTGCCGGATGATCTGTGGCTAAACCAAAATCACCAATTTTCACATGATCATCAGAATCTAAAAAAATGTTCACAGGTTTCAAGTCTCTGTGGATCATTCCCTGTTACAGTAGGGAAGAAAAAAAAATATGAGGCACAATAAACACAATGCAAAATAAAACTCTTTATAACAGACTGAAAAACTTCATTAGCTATCTTACTGTTATTCTATATGCAGTGGAAAACTACTTCATTAAGTCACTGATGATTAGCTTTAAAGTAAGACTGTAGTTTGTAGTCCGGAAGCTAGAAACAGTTTTCAGTGGTAAAAAAATACCAAATACAACATTTTTTAAGCTAGGCAAATTTTTGCGACAAAAGGAAAAAATCTAGCAATTCATTATCAAATTCAAGCTTATGATACTATATTCCAAAATCATGTAACAAATTTATAATGGAATAAGTAAGGAAGAAACCTTGCTAATATGTACAGTCACATAAGTCACATAATCAAATACTCAAAAATGAGCAGAACAAGAAGAAAGCCATACAGAAGAAGGCATGACATATATATTATGGACAGATCATAACTGTCATACTTACTAACCTTTTCATGAATATAAGCCAACCCATCTAAAATTTCTCGGAAAAGCCTCCAAAGCCTACTGGTGTCTTCATATAAACCTTGGTCAATCGTATCCCTTAACGTGCTCTTTTCACAATACTCCATCTTCATCAGAAAAAGCAAAAAAAAAAAAAAAAAAATTATTAAGTGCAAGCATATTAATGCTTGTTTTTTTTAATACAAAGTTCAGGAGCAACTAACATGACGAAAACAAAAACATTCAGTTTTCTGGTATGTTCCAAGAAATGTATTTTAGCTAAAAAGAAAAAGCTCTTACCCCATTTTCTGGAGTGAATATACTAGCTTCTAAAGTAGTATATTCTCCAACATCAGCATTAAAAACAAGATGAAACTAGTCTAGGCACAATGTATGTTTAAATCGGCTTTTAAAGCATTTCTGGCTTTATTTTATTTGGCCCCTTCACAGCTTCTATCATGGATATGCTTAACACATGTAAACAAGCTTATTGCAATCTAATTTCATCTAGTCACACAGTGCTAGCTGTTGTTTGGAAGGAATAAGTGCTTTATGAAAAACTGCACAGAACTACAGAACAGGTAAATGTGCTAGAATACTTCTCCCAGAAATAGTCTAACTCCCAGAATGAAAATGGTTTAAGCAGTAAAGCCTGAAGTTTTAAACCTTCAGGAATTTTGGTTTGTCTATTGCTAGAGCTGTGTAACAGCATGGAAAACTACTGTATTTCCTGTTAAAAAAAGAGGAAAAAAAAAGGAAGAAAAAAACCCAGACATACACAACACAGTGTCTTTGAAAAGAATGTGGATATTTTCACATCTGTCAAATGTAACTGCCCCTCTGGAAGTTAACACAGCACATTTCAATCCCTCATTGGAAATTAATTTCATAAACAAGAACACTAACTACAGTGTAAATAGGCAGGGGGGTATTCTAAGCAAAAAAACAAGCACAGCACAAAAAGATAGAAAGCAGAAAAATACACTGCATTCAAATCATGAGCAGCCTAACCTGGATGTATAAATAATGCACTGTTTGAATCACTGGTGTCTTGTCTTCTTCTCCATGGCTATTCTTTTCATTGCATTCTTCATCCTTTATCACAGTGAAAGTAAAAGAACAGTTAGCTACAGGAAGCAGTCCAAGGGTCTTTTTGTACATACTATTATTTTGTAATGGCTGGAACACATTCATGTAAACTGACTTCTATAGCTGCCTTTTAATAACAGTAAAGCTATATATTGACATTTTTGTAAGATCACTGCTTCTGTATTTGCTATAAAAACAGATATGACCCAACTTTCACTTTCAAAGTAATAATAAATAGCAGTATGCAATAACTAGACACTGGAAAAACAACACTGCAGAAGCTCTGAATGAAATCTAAATCTCAGACTGTATTACAAATTTTTTTTTTTTTTTTTTTTTTGGAAAATAAAACATATACAACATACTTAGTAAAATAATAATGCAAAAAAAAATCAATTTAAATATAGTATATAAATCCTTCCTCTGGTAAAACATACTGCCCTGGACTTTGTTTCTGACATCTTATCAAGTTAGATTTTGAAAGCTTTTTCATGCCAACATACATTTCAACAGAAAGAGGAAGAAGATCAAGCATTAAGATGAGCATCTTATAAATCATCAGGATTGACAATGATAGGTTCTATGTATTGTAGAAAATTGCATTAGCTTTCCAGCAATACAGTGCACTGACTTTTTCCAGCAAGCAATATGATACAAAAATCTTAAAAACCACTAAAACACACACATTATTTTGAATTCTTTTGACTCTCTTTTGACTACTAACAACATGTATTGTTGCTACTTTGAGAAAGTTGCCTGCATGATCAAACATGTTGGTTTATGTTATCTACAAGCAGAACAGAAATTCAACTTTCAGATGATGTAAGGCAATCTACATGGTAGATTGATACATCACGTACATTCTGAAGCCTTAAACTTGCAAGAACCAGGCTCATGACTATAAAATGGAATTCACATTTAGCTCACCATTTATCATGAGAAACACAGTCCAGATTAGCTGTATCAGACTCTTTAATCTTATGGTATGTGGTTCATCTGGTGGTGTAACATTTGCTCTGATGGAACATAGCCCTAAAAGGTTCTACACTTGCACCAGAAGTCAAACAAAACCTCTGAAATGACCTGTTTGTTTATCAAAGACTTTTATCATCTTTACCTTTTCAAAAGCCTTAACTTTATACTTACCGTAGGATGACCTTTACTGTTTTCATCCTCATTATCAAAAATTATTTCGCTTTCAGAATCTGTGGTTGGCCTGTTTAAAAAGAAAAACCAAAGTTTTGGTATTCCTTAAATAAATATTACCAGGAAATATTAAAAGGGAAACCTGAAGATGATTTGTTGAAATAAAATCTAAGCTTCTGTTCAAGACTTCTACACTTAAGAAAAAAAAAGTATCTTGTTTGCAAAGTTAAACAAAGCTAACCTTTTCCTCTGACAACTGTTTCTTAAACAGAAAACATATTTGTAGCAGTATTTTATTTCTGTATTCAATAAGCAAAATCAAGATACGTTTACTACAATCCAGTGCTTAACTGCAAGTAAAACACTGCAAGTAAAAGAACCATCCCAAACACAAAGGCAGATATGAAATATATTAATTAAAAAAAGAAAGTAAGGTATTTTGCAGGATTTTAATACTTCTATTGTTTATTTAAACATTTACTTTCAGCATAGCAGAATTAAGTAGTGATGCATTCTGCAATAAAAGATATGAAACTTCAGAAGTCTAAAACAAAGTTTTCCTCTCACACTGACAGTTTTTAATGACAAATTCCCCCTAAATACACACCGCTCCCAGCTACCTGACTACAGGCAAATACAACATTGCTGTACCTGAAAACAGAATGAAAACGCAGGGAATGTTCTCCAACAGAAGAAATGAGAATGATAAAAGACACAAACTTGGAATAACCAACTGTGCTGCTGTTCCCCCTACTGCCAACCCTGAAGCTTACTTACAAAAATGAATGTGAGAACACCCCGTCACCATCATCGTCGTCATCACTGGATTCTTGATCAGCTCCACTGAATTTGTTGCTGGAAGATCTTTCACACGAAGTACTCCACTCAACTGAACTTGTCAAAACCGGAGGAGGAGCATTGGCTTCCACATCATTTGCCTCCTCACTGGGAAAGATGGAAAGATCTGCCTTGGCGGGCACTCTTTTCTCTGCAGTAGTTTCAGATGATGACACATGATGAACGGGACATTCATGTTTTTCTATCCAAGCATTGTAATACCTCACAATATTCTCATGGTTCAAGCGGGAAAGTAATGTTACTTCCCCTTTAATTCTCCGAAATTGCTTGCTGGCAGGGTTTATGCGGATACGTTTCACAGCATAACAGCAGCCATCAAGCTTATTTTGTACCTGCAAAATTCAAATAAATTTGAAGTCAAATTCTTCTAAATGCCTTACCAGAAAGAGCCAGCAGAACATGGCAGAATGATTTCATCAAAGGGGGAATTTTTCCTTCCACCTGGGAAATGATTGCAATTCAAATACAAGCTTCCCTGTACTCACAGGCCTCCCCACAGATTATCAGTAATCTCTCACAAAACATTTCAGCCTATTCAATTCCAGATACAAAGCACAATACAGGCACAGAGTGCTAGAAAATAATAAATGAAGCCACGCAAATACTGAATATATTGTTTTGCTTCAGAGAGAACAAATGCATCCCCAAAAAAGATTTTACATTGTAGGAATTATTTTTTTTCACCATACCTTAATGACATTTCCAAAAGCCCCTTTGCCAAGTAATTTTAACTCTTCAAATTCATTGTAATAACGTGAAAATTGTCTCTGTGTTTCTGTGAAGAATGAAGCACTGGAGATCTGACTGCTGGGTACAACTGTCTCAACGCAATCTATTTCTGATGAGTCTGAAACCAGGACATCAAAATTACCACCACTGGCAGTAAGGGGGTGGAGGGAAAGCACAAGGCAATGTTAAATGAGCATTAGGAAAAAGGCAAACCCTAAAAAACATCAAGGACAACTAAAACCTAAAATAGAGAAGTTCTCTGTTGAGTAGAGTTAAGTCCAGGTACAAATATAAACCTTAATACAGCTTTTAATTACTGATGTATTATATTGGGCAAAGGAACTGATTTTAACAAGAACATAATGAGGGAAAATGTCTCACTGGAACAGAATCTGTCCAAGGAAAAAGTTAAGGTTGACATTTACACTGCAAGAAGTAGATGAATTTATAGGCTTAATTAAAACATCAGCTTGCTCTACTAATGATATGATTACAGTAAGTCCACCTCAGCAAGCCAAGGAACTCGAAGGTGATACGGTCTGTAACTTCCAAGTTAGCTAACTGAAGCACTTGCACGAACACAGTCTTGTGATGCACAGTTCAAATCTTCTACAACTGTAGGCATCTTACCTATTATAAGGCTGCTTATATAGCAGAACACAGAAAGAACAGAGTTCCTTACCATCCGCATTTTCTTCCGCTATAGGTATTTTCACCCGTGGAAGGTTTATAAAACTGTGTTGCAACAACTGCTGGGGATTCCATCTTTCTTTATCTTCCAAGCAAACACATCTATTAGAAAACCAAAAAGAGAACTTCTCAAAGAGCTATTCCAAATCAGACCTAAATATTCAAAATACTTCTTATATTTAAGAAATTATCACCTTCATCATTCAGATGGGAATCAGAGGCAAAGAAAGACTAAATGTCTTGTCCATGGAGATACAGAAAGTTGGTGGCAGGGTAAAGCAGAAGAGAGCACCAGACCTGTTCTCCTGAACCCCAGGTGAGCAGCCTAAGCCTGGAGTGAGCACCTCTTCTCCAAAAACTATGACTAGTGGCATAGGGGCATTTACATGTTCTTTTGAAAAACTGTTCAAGAAAGTCTTTTCTTTTAGAAATCAAGGGGGAAAAGATACATGAACACAACAAACACGTACTTTTCCAGAAAGTCTTGGAAGTCAGCAGGTAAATTGCTAGGAACAGCAACTGGATATTCCCTTGTTACTTGGCCCTGGCTGAGAGAAAGTAGAAGCAAGCCCAGACTCCATACATCTCCCTTTTTTCCAGGTTTGCTGGGAAGAGCATCCTCACTAAAACGAACTTTAGTTTGTTCAAAAACATCTGCTTTGCAGACGTCAGCTAAACGCTTGGAAATGCTGTAATCTGTCACCTTGATGTTTCCTTCAGCATCTACCAAAATACTGGAAGCACAAAGAACTTTATGCACCACTGAATTATTGTGTAAGTAGTCAAGAGCTGACAAAATCTGGATCACATAATGGCGTAACTGATCAATGGGAACTGGAGTCTCTTTACATAAGTACGTAGAAAGGCTGCATCCACTTATGTGCTCCGCTAAAATGTCCACCACAATCGAATCATTCCGCTCTTTGAGGTTCATACATATATAATGTACTATGTTTGGGTGACTTAGCTTCGTCAGTGAGCTGAACTCTGTTTCTGCACCCTGAAGCTGTTAGAGAAAAGAACATAACAGATGTTCAGTGTCAAGTTTCATGAACATGCCATTACTATATATATGTTACATATACAAAATATATCTAGAATATGTGACATTCTCATGCTTACTTGAAGAGGATACATAGACATGTAGCAAGAAGAACTTGTGCTTCTGCTGGATGAGCTTTATCTCCTCTTTCTTCAGAATTTTATTTAATATTTTATTACTCGACTTATTTATGCATACTTGCAAATATACTTTCTTGAATTTTTATTCTTGTAAATGAACGCCTGAATACCTGAACACACCCATCTTCCTCTGTGGTAGCCGTACTCTGAACACTAGCATTTTCAGGCTTGTCACCATCCTCTCAAGTTTAATATTCATTAACGGCCCCAAGAAAAGCACAGCATACCTCCTAAACCTCATAAAGCAAAATACAAAAAGATGTGTTACCTGTTTCTTACACTTCTCAATCTTCTCTATTTCCTGTGTTGTAAGAAATTTTCCCATCTTTTTTTGCCATTGCAGAACCCACTCATATACTAACACAAATTCTCCACTGCGAATTTCCAACGCATTATAGACTGATTTACCAAGCAGTTCATCCTTGCCTGCACATAAAGAGAAACAAAAGAAGCTATGTTCCCCTTCCCTCGAAGGGCTTTAAAAAGCTCCTACAAATGCTGAAGAAACACAAGTAAGCCTGTCTTCTACAGTTCTAGAAACACAAACCTACATCCATAATCACAATCTGCAAAATGTCAGCTCCGATAAAACTGAATGCTATATAAACAAAATACTAGCAGTAGTCAAACGAAAATCCGGAAAACAATAGCGTATTAGCATAAATTGATACAGATTTTAAAGAATTTCAGGTTTCAATAACTAACACTTTTCCTGTTGAGCAAATGCTGAGCTCTACATATAGTAGTATAATTGATCTTCCTCACACTGCAAAATAATAAAATTCTCTTTACTCCAGAGCCTTCCAGACTGCTCATTCTTCCACTGAGGAAGTCCTATGCTGAGAAGAACAATGAAAACATTTGATGGTCCATTCATACAGGCACTTCAGAGAGGGCTTTTAATTCCTAATTAGTTCTGAAAGTCTCCTACCCTTGTCTGCACTCAAGTTTTCTCCAAAACTGCCATTTTAATCCAATTGCTATCAGCAACAAAGGTGGTTTCTAACCCTGCACTATCACTGGTTTCACATATGTTATTGAAAGCTAAATGATTTCTTGTCTGGTAGCCGCATGTATATGACAAGCCAACTATTTTATTTAAAAACAAATGATTCTCAGGATTATTTTAGTTATGCACAGAATATAAAATGCTGAGAAGGTTTTCTGGGTATTGTCATTCAGTTAAATATTTTTACCTGGAGAAGCAATTTTTTACTTAAAATAAAAATGTTTGTCACAGAGTAACTCTTCTTATTATTCCCTCCCACTCTTCACTGGGGCGTTTTGTGTTCTACAATTTTCTCTCCAGTCTAGCTGCTTTGTACCTCTCTACACTGAAGTGCAAGTTGCCTCCGTTGGATAAGACAATGAATATGCACTTACTAAGCACTACAACCTCCCTTCTTCCCCTCAAAGCAAACAAGAAAAAAAATGCCACAGTATTTCAAGCTGCAATTGTTAATTCTGCTTACCTATACATTTTCCTTTATGGACAATGAGTTGTCCAGCACCACTGGTACTGAAGTTCAAAACTTCATAATTTCCAGGGGACTCTTCATTATTACCAACAGAAAGATGGCGTTCTCGTCTGCAATGTGAGTAGAACATTTTTCCCAGACTCAAAAAGATAATCCTACTGCATTAATCAAAAATATCAATTCAGCAATAGGATTCTCTTTCAAAGACCTCTTCATCAAATGATAAATCCACTGATTTCAAAGATACTGAGCTAATGCAAACATGAAGGTCTGAATGAAAATCTAGGATTGTAGCAACAACAACATATTGCACTGGGAGTCTGCATTTAAAGCCCTCTCAGCAAAATGTTGTATCCAAGCCTTAATATTTCTGCAGCTTGGGATGATACTTCCAATTAAAAAAAAAAAAGTAAACATACTACAGTTCTGAAAAATAAATAAATTTACCTGATTTGCATTATCTTTCAAAACATTAAAAAAGTAAATGTGTAGTTTTTAAAGTTAATTCCAGCTTCAGTTTAATTATTTTTCCTGACTTAATATGGATTTTCCATTTCCCTCCTTTACTTCCCTAAATTAATTCAAGAAATTGAACATTTTGTTTAAGCTATAAGATAGGTTCCAAATCTAAATAGTTACAGAAAACTGATTATTTCCTATAGAAAACAGAAAACACTTTTTTAAATTTCTACTGGGCCAGCAGCCCTGGAAACTCACAAGCAATAGCTTCTGCCAAAAAAACAGTCTAACTTAATTTCTCTGTCTGAGCTGCATGAAGGGAGACATTGTGTTTTTAATCTAAGCTAAATCTTTTAACAAATTTCAGCTGTTTTTTGCAGCATTAATAGAAATATAAATGAGAATTTCTAACAGATTATTATATTCAATTGCATATTTCTTAGCATCTTAAAACACTTTAAAAGCAAGTATGAATAGGGTGTTTCTGCTCACATGCACACACGCATGTACAAAGCTGCATATGACATTAGAAAGAACTCAAGACCACTAACCTCTATTAGGATCAACCTCTAATACTTCTGGGTACAATCTATTTCAGAATTAATAAATACACCTCCATTATCCAGTGTACTCTCCATATAAATGCAATCATGTGCAGAAATCACACGAGTACACAAAAGGTAATGTAAAAAGAGCTTTCAAAATATTGAATTTATTCAAAAAATAATATACATGCAAAAGAGATGCCACTCTGAAACTTCTGACAAGTGCTGTATAAAGAAAATTCTACAAAGAATGCATCTGGTTTTCTAAATTCAAATATACTTTATAAATGAAATGATTAATTAAAATCTAAAATAATCAGAATTAATTGTCAGTCATGCTAATCACAGCTGCTGAAACAAGTAATTAGTTACATGGTGTATTTCAAAGAAGTATCTTCCTGGAATAATGCTTTCAATTTTCATTTCCATATGTGACACATGGAAAGCCAGAGACAGGCACAAAACAGAGCATATAGTTAGCTAAAACAAATTATTTTTCCAGCCTTTTCCTTATAGCTAAGTAGTGGTCTTTGCTTCTGATCTTGAAAAACCACCTTATAATGCAGGGACAAATAGAATTTAAGACAGTCAGCAAAACAGCACCACGAACTAGATGGCAGTTTTCTAATTGTTTTACATCCAAAGACACTCCACAGGTGCTTAGAAACTGAAAATAAAACATTTAAAAGCTCATTAGTGCCTACCTACACCACCAGAAATCCTAACTTAAATGAGTTATGTATCAGCAAAAGAATCCTCTAGTGACTCTAAGAATTTGCTTTGTGTATGTGATTAGCGTAAGTCGATTCTCTGAAAGGGAATGTTACACCACTATATCTTTAGAAGAGATCTTTGAGACAAGCCTAAGCCCCAATTTATTGCATTACTCTTTGTCAGTGGAAATAAAACAAATTTTATTTGGAACTGCCAACATATCACATAGTTTTAAGAAATTAAGTAAACCCTGAATATATTTTCCAATGATTGGCAAATACTTTCTAAGTTAAGCTGAGGGCTAATCTGTCTTTCCCAAGCAGAAAGTTTCCAATTTACCCCTACCACGTGAATATGTCTCCACCAACTGGAGAGAGAGAGATTAAAAAAAAGAAAAAACCACAATAGTTTAGAAATTCAGTATGTGACTTTTTAACCTTTAAATTTCACTTTAATACCTAATGCTTGTCAAAGAAAAAAAAAATCAACATCCAAACTGACATACATACTTGGAACGTCCAGCTGAATTTGGACGGTGTTTATTGTTCCCTCCATGTTCCAAACAGCTTCCATTTAAACTGGAAACAACTCTAAACCCTGTAGTCTCTCTCCTGTGACAATTCTCTTGACTTGTCAGAGAAGCTACTTCCAGACGTTCCTATGAATCAGGAAAAACACTGAACAAATAAAGAAGCTGCTTCTATCCTCAATATATGTATATGGATAATACTTCAACTACCATATAAAGTCACCCAGAAAACAGAAATAATAGTTCTCATAACAGAGATACATACAAAGGTGAAGAAGAAACACTGAGATTCAAGAAGTGTATTTCAGCGTGCTACATGGACAAGAACATAATGATACTCTACAATAAAATGGAAATGCAGCAACAGCTTTATTCAATGTCTCCTTGAAAATATCCATCTCAGTACACCGAAGAGATGCCAGTATATTAATTTGCCCTACACTTGACTTTCTTTCAGAAATAACTCACATGTAAGCAAGAAGAAACAATACTTTTTAAATCTAGACCTATTAGAAGCATTGGATGAGAAAAGATGTCCAGAACAATTTAGTTGTGTAATTTTCCCCAATTCTTATACGCATATAATACAGTACTGAGAAAAAAAAGTTACTGCAATGGCTTTGCACTCCTGCTTAAAAAGAATACCTGCTTGGCAACCTCTTTCTTTTTTCTTTCTTCTCTTTTCTCTTCTTCCCTTCTCTGAATCTCATTAAGGATTTCACGTTGCTGAAATAAATTTCAGTGCTGTTAGACATGTAACAGTATATACAATGCAACTGCTAAGCTTTCTCTGTCACAGTAAGATAGGATATTGAAAAGTGTTTAAGAGGATTTGTGGATCTCAGAAGAATAAAAAAATGAAGTTAGCTCTCCTGAGCAGTTTAGAGAAAACGCTTTCTGCGTGAGAAAGCCGAATGGAGTCTTAGATAAAAAGAAAATTACTTTTACTTACAGATTCAACAACAAATTTTCATACGCAGAAAAGGTACTGAGAAACAAGCTAAAATGTTGTTAAAAAATAAGAAAACACAGTTATACTGTCCATACTGCCACTCTGTGGAGACTGTCTTTCTACACCACAAGTCTCTGTGGGATTTAGATGAATCTCCTCACTTGCACTGAAGAATAATATCTAGGTCCATGAAGATGCCTGTTTAGATTAAATCTACTGAGCTCTGAAGAGGTCTGTCACAGAGAAGAGCTCCTGTGAAAGAAGGTATGATTACTTATCTATTTGGCTAATACTTCCTAGATTAAGATGGCATGCACTTTGGTCTTACAGGTATATAAGGTCCTCTCTATGAATAGTTTTCAACATTTAAAGCTTCTGAGGGTTAAAAGTACACCTGTAAAAATGTCACAACAGTAGCAGATAATTCATATGGTACTTACTGATCAACTGAGATGACATGTCTGACAGGCTAATAATTTACTAAAATACCAATTTATTGCTAATAAGGTATTAGATGAAGGGATGATTTACAAAATCATGATTGTTTATGTCATTTTGAGAATACAGGGTTATTTACACTTTCTCTTACCTCCTGCTCCTCTCTTCTCTTAACTTCCTGTACCCTACGCAGCTCCTCCTGGGCCAGTCTTTCTTGTTCCTTCTGATGATTTTTTAGCATTTCTTCATGAAAGGACTTGGAAGGTGGTTTATTATACTCACTGAGAAATGATTGTATGTAGTCTGCAAGTTCAAATATCATCACCTGAAAGAAAATAAACAGAAATGACACCCAGAGTTCAAAACAATTCAAAGTTGATCACAGCCAGTTTAGTAACTGACACCCAACTTCAAAAAGCAATGTAGCAGGGTCAGTGTGTGACTGCTGATTTTGTTACTTATCAGGAGAATTTACCATGCTTCAGTACGTCTTTGTCAGAACTATTTATTAATGAACTGTGACATGGAAAAAACCACTGACTATGGTAGCAGAGATGCTGAAAATTACTGAAAGAAAGCCAAGTTCAAACATCTTCTCACAAACACACACACACACCTTTTCTCATCTCCTTATTTTTGAGGTGTTTTTCTATTTGCAAAGATAAGCGTTTATGGCATAAGCTACAATAGGACTATTATCCCTTTGCAACTCGGTATTACTGTACATACTGCTAAGTTGCTTATTTCATTGCTAATACTAAATCCAATCGTTCCTCTACAAACTAGACAAGTAGTTACAACGAAAACTACTAAAGGAACTCCAGATTTATATAACCACAACTACTAAAATAAGAACTGCATTGAAAATTCATCCAAATCCCGTTGCACGGTTTGCTTGTTTGAAACCGATTTTGAGCTACTGCTTACTCAAGTTAGGAGTGAAGTGATGACTTGTTGACCTGTTGGTATTTGTGCTTTCATCAGTTTAGTAGCATCTCTTTATTAATTTATACAATTCCTAGCACTATTAGACCATCATGTCTCCAAAATTAAAGCAACGGTACATTAGAAAGATTCACCCCAGCAGAATCATTGGAAGTACTGGACTTGATGTCCATGCACAAATGGGAGAGCAACCATACCAAATTTTAGCATCTCCTATAATAGATTGACATTTAAAAAATTCTCAGACACTGAATCCCCTGCTTGCACATAAGAATGAAGCCAAAAAGCAATCTGGAACAGAAAGAATAGCGCAATGTGCACATATTTGCCATGTGCAGAGTAAACTATCTTTCCCAGGTTACTATTTTGAAAGAAAGGCAAGCATGTACGTACGCGCATGAATAAAAAAAAAAGGAAGAAGGAATCTAGATAATTAAAAAATAAATACATCCACTGTTCATTTGATGGATAGCTGAGGCATTCTCAAGCTTCCCATACTGCAGAATACACTTTAATAAAAGAATCTCTATCAAGGCTAAGAGACTACTTAGAGAACTCAAACCTTATTTCAACTATTGTTCTCAATCATTCATGGCACATTTACTACCAAAAAGATCCCCCCCCCCCACATATACTGTTAAGCTGTTAACTTCCAAAGATACCAACATGTTTTGAGGAAATTCTTCAATATTAAACAGAACTGAAATAACGTAGTATCTGGCTAAAACAGTTCTTTTGAACGTATCTGCATAAAAATTTGTAAACAAAATAGAACACAAGTGTGGCATATAACTGGCAGGCAGACTTCAGAGAATATTTTGCTTTTAATTTCCTATTTTAACACATAAGAGCTACCACAACTGTGTACCTCTCACTTTTAAAAAGGCAAATTCAGCAAATCAAATGTGCTTACCTGTAACACTTCCACACCAAGATAAGAAACATATTGTAATCTATTTCACAGAGAATTCCATGCTTGCAAGTAACTCTTTGAACCATTTTAGTCCTCAGCAACAATTTAGAAGTTAACACCAAATTTTGTTAACACCAAGCATAGCTGGGGATTTATAAAAACCTTTAAAAAATAAATACATATTCTAAGTATTTCGTATTTATCCGTATCTCTCTCTTTGTACCATTTGAGAGGAAGAGAAGTATCAACTTTCCTAACCACAGCAAGAAAAAAAAAGGCAAGACAGCATGTAGCAGCTATTCAAAAGCTACAGAGGTCTCATGTCTCCAGTTTTGTGTTAGAGGAACCAGGTAGTACTGAAAAACTGTCTATGCAATCACTGTTTCCTTAAACAGTCTATAGCCACTTAAAATACTCGAATTGAATGAAAGGGGAAGAAAGCTCCCAATTTTATAGAGTTAGCATGACCTCTCATAATGTGAAATAACTCTTAGAATAAGAATCTAGCTATCCCTAAACAAGGATACAATTTGCAGTATTTATATAGGCACTGTATTTTTAGAGTATGCATATTCTGAACTTTCATTAATTAGAAACATTCTTAACAAAGAAGGCAATTCTCTTCTTCCTAAGCAACAATACAGTCCAATTTTCCAATTTGGATGTATTTGATCATATTATACCACACACATTTTTTAGAACTATTTAGGATCCGACCTCTGGGAAGTGAAAAACCTCTTACCTCTCCACAGCGCTGTCTTGCCAATTCTGCTAGTCTGGATTTTAATTCATTTATTTTCTCATTTGACAAGCCTTTTGAATTTTTTAATTGTATTTCAGGGACACTGAGGGAAGTCAAAACAAAACAAAACAAAACAAGCAACAGAACAGAAAAAATGTCTCATTAAAAAAGCTGATTTTAAAAAACAATTGTGTAAGACACAAAAGGTTGGTAAAAGATTTAATGGGTGAGAGAAGAAGGGAATTTACAGTGACTTGGCAAAGAGTCAATGTTCAAATAAGTACTACATAAATATTACATTTAAAATAATACCAGAAATAGTATTTTATAATCACTAACATTAAATTTTCTGGCTGGAGACTGCTTGTTAGCTACACTAAACAAAAGGACTACCAAGGAAACCCTGCAGGAAAGCAGAGTTCCTGCAAGGAAACCTCTTATAACTCAGCTCTCAACTAGTAATCTATGTAACAGCCCTTCTAAAATATTATAAAATTTAAACATCTAAATGTTATAATTATTTATTTATTAACACTGCATAGATAACACAAACTTAAAGAAACATGCTGCAATAAGTAACAACAAAGTAAGAAAACATTTATAGGAACAAGTAAAATATCTACAACTGCGTTATCACTTGGTAAGGAATAACACTTCCCTTTTACACTATTCATGGCATTGCAAATCAATGGGCTAGCGGGATTATGCTGTGGACGCAACTAGCGACAGAAGGACTGAATTAATCATTCCAGTCTGTGCTCCCAGAGTAATGTTTGAATTTTACAGCCCAAAACAAGGAAGGTTCTGATCACCTGCAAGCCTTTTCACATTCTGGATGGGAAATGACCACCAGTCTTCCAAAAGGCTAATTCAGCAGAAAACAGGAACAGCAGACACAACAAGGCCAACAGATTGTTTTAAAAATGAAAATTCAGTCCCCAATTCAGCAGAATAGGTCAGGAGTTGAAAAAGTTCAAAAAGGGCATTAGGTTGCTAACAGGTATACCTATGCTGATGTATCCTCAAGCTAAATATCGAGCCCTCAAGTCTTCTGCTGACAGATGCATCTCTATTACTCTCCATCGCTCACGGGACCACATCCAATTCAGGTGCACACTTTTACAGTTACCTACTTTAAAATACTACAGGCTTAGTACTGACATGCAGAAGCAAGAATAACAGCAGTGAATAAAACTACATGTTTTTTAGCTTACACTTTACTTTGGAAAACAAAGAAAAATATTCAGAAAAAAAGATTGTATTTTAATGTTCACTCACGTATCAGGGTAAGTATGTGGACATTTGACCCACAAATCAACTTTGGCATATACTTCATTATCACCAGTTAATCCCTGAGGACGCAGAACCAAATTAATTTCAGGAGGCTGTTCTACCTAAAATGGAAATCACAGATTTTGATTTAATAGTATGTCTTAATAAAGCAGGAATTACCGCACACAACCTACATTATGTCAGAATTCAGGCTAGACCATCCGTTCAAACCAGAAAAATATATATATTGATGGTACTGAAGTTGCTCAGTGATAAAGTGAACTGATTCATTGATTATCTCAGTTTATCCTGCATATTTTTAGAACTTCTTCAGGTAAGTAAGTATAGTTACAGTTATTAGAAAGATAAATCAGACTAAGCAAAAAGGAGATTTTGTAGTAAGACCCTCCAATTCCGCTTAGCAGTAAAAAGAAAAAAATAGATGTGAATGTGACAGGTTATTTATGGAATATCACAAATTAAAACATTAATTATATAAATAAAGCCATTTTTTTTTGTTTTAGATCTCTAACAAGTATCAGTACTTTCTTTGACATGGAAACAGGCCTACCATCACATCTACTATATACACCTTGTGTGGCCAAATAGATGGATAGTACTCTGCGTGCCATGTGTGTGTGGCACAAAACAGTATTTTGTGAAGTACTGTCTTTCTCTACTGATCAAATTAACCGCTCAACATAAAGTAAAATGTGCACAGAGAACATACCAAACATTTTTTTTTAATAGGAAGTTTAATCTTCTGAAAAGAAACAGAGACAAAAGACACCTTAATAACATGGCAAACACGGGGAAATAAGGTCACATGGAATTACAAAAAATGGCAACAGGTTGAAGATGGTCAGGATCCCCTCTATTTTTCCTTTGCAATTCAGATAGGAAAAAGAAGCTAAGTCAAAACGATGCTGAGTATGAATTTAACAGTCTGAGGTCAGCAACACTTCTGATAACCCAGAGAGCTGCTAACAGCCTTAGCATCACAATTCCATCAAAAAATATAAACACACAGAGGTTCTGGAAGAATTTTAATTTCAGGTTTATGGCAGAAAGACAATAGCATCTGTGATATTTTTTAGAAATTAAAGACAAAAGAAGGTAAAAAACAGAGATGACAGTAACTGTGAACTGAAGAAATTGAGTGACCAGGACCCCAAGGTACAAGAAGGCAGTGCCACTTGGAAAAAAAAACTCAGAAAAACATTGTGCGCATGAAAGAGAAATAGAGAAGAGCAATGAGTAGTAGACCCAGGCATTAATCAGCTGTGATAAAAGAAAAAAAATGCAAAAATTAAAAGTAATAATTAAGTTCTCATGGAAACAGCCACAGATTGAGTAAACCTTGGCATGGAAGAAATATGCAAAAACCTCAGCAACACTCAGACCGATGAGATGAATTATTTAAGCAGGTATGCAATTAATCGGTCAAGGAACGAATTAAGAGGAAGTTTTAAAAAAATATACCTGACAATTAATTAAAAGGCAAGTCATAGGCACAGCATTAACGACAGAAAGCTGCGCGGGCCTGGCAGGTTAATCTCGCAGGAAGCCCGTCAGGCAGCCGCCGCCACAGAGGAGGGGAGCAGCGGGCAAACCCCCCGAGACGGGACGCGTCGGGCACGGAACCGAAGGCCCCGCTGCCAGCGGGGAGCGCGAGGGATGTTCCGCCGCTCCCGCCGCTCCGAGGGAAGCCGAGAGGGAAACACCCCGCCGCCGCCGAGACCTGCTCTGCCTCCCGCTGCCCTGCTCGCCGCCGAGAGCGCGGAGCGGAGCGAAGCAAGAAAAGCAGCAACGCGCCCCAGCAAGCCGCCTTCAGCAGCGCCGCAGCCACGCGAGCGCTCCGCAGGAAACGCGTCTCTGCGCGCGAGGGGGCGGCGCAGACCGGACCCGCCGCCGCCAACCGGCCCGGCCCGGCCCGGCCTCGCCTCAGGGGAGGCGGCGGCGGCGGCGGCGAGGCGCCCCCCTCCCCCCACCCTCCCGTCGGCGGAGCAGAGCGCGGCCAGGGCCCGGCACCGCCGCGGCGGCCGCTACCTTCCAGGCCTGGTTCTGCCGCAGGTCCTGGAAGTCCTGCCCGTAGATGGACTCCAGCACCTGGAGCTCGTTCTCCTGCCGCAGCTGGTAGCTCTCCGGCGGCTCCGCGGCTGCCTCCGCCGGCAGCCGCTGCGCCCCGCTCCTGCGGGCCATGTCAGCGCGGCGGGCGGGCGGCGGCCATCGCGGGCGGCCCCGCGGCGCTGCCTCCGTGCGGGCGGCGGCGCCGGCCCAGCGGCGCCCGCTCCGCCCCCGCGGCGGCGGCGGAGGAGGAGCCGCGCGGCCGGGCCCCCGCCGGCGCTCCGCGGCTCCCTGCCGGCGGCGGCGGCGGCAGCAATCCTCAGGGAACCAGTGGTAAACGGCAAGGCAGATGTGCTGTTCTTCATTGCCTTCGTGTGGGAGCTACTGAACTGAAGGACTGACAGAAGCTGATGCAGCCTTTCTGAGTTTTGTGATCTTAACGAAAATCCCCCAAACAAATACTTATCCTGCGAAGTTTGCAATCCCCAGGCAAGGAAAATTAATAGCGTAGTAGTCCATAGCTTGTTACTCTGCAGCCATACACCATGCTCATTGGTTTCATATTTTAGGAAATCTAGGAGAAAAATTATGCAGTCCACCGAAACTGAATGGACTGAATCTCCGAGCTTTGCTTTTGCCCTGCACCAAGTGATTTTTATATCAGGATTCCCATGAGCTGTAGTGTCTTTTCCCAAAGATCAAATACCATCATCTTAACTGGAAAGAAGTAAAATACACTTTTAGAGCCATTGTTACGTTATTTCAAATTACTATCGCAGCATAATGGACTCAATTTTTCCTATTTTTAACTGCATAAAGAACCTTTTGTTGTTTCCCTTATTTTTCTTTTAAAAGGTTTATCTTAATGGACTTTTGACAAGCATCACTTCACTCCCTGACCTCTGAGTACCTCTGAGTACACTTTTTGATTATAAACAGATGGCTTACAGACAGAAACTACAGAATAGTTTCCATAGTCCTCAATTCATCCTTCTGATATTGTAAATTTCTTACAAGTTTATCTTTCCATTTAATGTAAACTATGTTCTTATGATCTCAGCTGAGATTATAACTTATTTATAACTAGTAGCTGCATAGTGTCATGAGTATGTATCAAACCCAAATCTTAATCATAACCAAATTACTGTTCTGATACTGCTCACTGTTTGGTTTCTTGCCATGTCTGGAACCTGCCTTTCGCAGCAGCATTTTTCTGTGATCTTTTTTGTGTGAACTGCATGAAAAAAACGGCACAGTATTTATCCAACAAATATAGAGATCTCTTTTTATAGTCAAATCTGACCTAGACCACTGTATTGGTTCAATAGAAAGTTTCTTGCACCTTCTTAGAAGAGCTGCTGTATTTGAACTACTGGTGCAGCTGAATGTTCTCATCCATCAGTTTGCATGAATAGTCTTTCTATGTTAAAGAAACAAAAGAAACAAAGTTTCTAGATGCTGGACTCATTTTCTCCTCCACAAAAAGATACAGTAAGGCTGGCCAATTTGGAGATATGATAGGGCAATAATTAAGAAACTTTAGAAAAACTTTCTTTAACAGAAACTTGGGGGTTACATTTCATGAACCTTTTTCTCCATTGCAGAGTATTTTTTAATATGGTTGATGTCTTTCAATTCACTTCTGGAAGATACAGCATTAACGTTTGAGTACCATATGTATATTACTGAACATAATTCTAAAAAGTAAAACCCCTACACTGAAAATAAATAACAACTCTTAGACAAAGAATATTGTGGAATAAGTCACTTTACTGTTAGGCCCAATTGTTTGTGGCATCATTTTATTACATTTGATTTGAAAACAATGATGCCACTGTGGATGCCACTGTGTAAATAAAAAATACACTAGATAATGCCTTCATCACTTTGAGATCCAGTAGTAATATCTATTTATCTGGTCTTTTTCATGGTGGATAAATATTGTACATTGGGTTTGCTTAGTAAAACCCACCTGTGTATTTCAGATTGCATTTGTAAGATGGGAAATTAAGCATACTGCCTAGGTACAATTAATTAAAACTAGCAAGCACTTTCCAGCATTGTCATATACATCTCTTTTATGTTTTTCTCAATGTTATCAATCTGTAGCCTTAGATCTTCTACTACATGTGAAGGTGAATACACATTTCTTTCTCGACAAAGATACTCTAAGAGTTACAAAGGTATATTTTATCTCTCTGATTCTTTTATCTTCTATACAGGAGAAGCAAACTTTGCCGCTGGATAGTGTCTATCTCCAAAGAGACAAAACACAGATAATTGCTGTAGTCCTGCTTTAGATTCAGTGAAAACTTCATTGAAATAAGTCTAATAAGTCTATACATTAGCAAGGCAGTTATCTGCAAAAGAAGTTACCACCAGTGGATGTTCATCATATCTCCCTTACAGACATTAACATACATCATGTAAGAGAGGTTTACTTTTTGCTCAGATTACATTCTTTTCACATACAAGAAACTGAGGAAGGAACTCAAAGAACTATGATTAGAACAAAGCACACCTGAAACTGCTAATGAGTCACAGATCTGCCTATGAATGCAAAGATGGAACTAAAACTGGGACTGGCTGGACAAGGAGAATGGGTTGACAGTACGGGTGAGAGCTAAGAGTAGGAAGGAGAGTGAGACTGGGGCCAAGCTAAGAGTAGGGAAGAGAGACAGATTACTAGAGAAGAGATTATAGTGAAGAGTTCGGAGACTTGGTTGAACCCCCAGGGCCTGAGATGGGACTGGTCAGGAAATGTCTTTGGAATCATGGCAGAGCATTCATCTCATTTCTGTTTGGTGCACAGAGGATGACAACTCACTCTTCTTGCAAGGGCAGCAGGAGACAGGGCTTAGGTCACACAGAGAAGTTTTATTAGTTTAGGGTCTCTGGAAAAGCAGTGTTACAAGAGGACTAAATGAAATTGGACTTTATGCCTTGCTGTGAGGGGGTAAATATCCAGAGCTAGCTATTCTTCCAGAGACCGAGTTCCAAATTCACTGATGAATTGCTGATGAATCTTTTTGTTTAAAGCTTTGTTCTTGATAATGTCAGTTTTGTTCTTCCTGTCGATCAGAACTGTTGCAAGAAACTGAAATGGCAGCGGGCTTGCTGGTGCCTATGGAGCCTGCTCTAAGACACCCCACCTGGTCCTGCTGCACCAGGAAAATCAAGTGTCCTGTGTGGCTGTGCTAGTCAACGTACCACCACCAAAAACCCAAGAAACAAACAAACAACAAAAAGCTGACCAGAAACTGAGTAACTCTCTGCCTCGTTACCTTAACCTATTTAAACTATTTAGTGGAAAAACTAACAGGAATGTTGAAAGGTATATATTAAAAACATTGTAAATTTTTCTTCATGCTATTTAGTTTACTTGAGGCATCATCATTCTAAAACATTAGCACTTAAGCCAAATATGCTTTAAGCTGACTGCCCATCATATGGATTCAAACTTCTTGCACGGTTAAAACCTTGTGTGCCCATATGGTGCTTTCCCAGCAAATTAAACATTAAAAAAATTAGTAACATATGATGTGTTTGTGTCTAAAACGTCTTTGGATACATTATCAGAGTTATGGGACCTGTTTTAAAGTATCAGTTTAGAAATTCTTACTCTTAAACAACGTTTCTGCTGCCAGCAGCAGGCGAGAACAACGCACCAACCCGCGCCCCAGCTCTGCTCCGACGCTTCAGCTCCGCACCAAAATGGCCGCCCAGCGCGCGGCGGCCACGTGATGGCGTCCCTCCCCGAGCGGGCGGTGAGAGCCGGCCCCGCCCCGCGCCCTGGCCCCGCGCCCTGGCCCCGCCCCACGCCCTGGCCCCGCCCCCTGGCCTCGCCCCGCCCCGCCGGCTCGGGGCCGCCGCCGCCGCCGCCGCCTCAAGCCGCGGGAGCCGGCGCGGCGCGGTGCGGGCGGGGCGGCTGCGTCAGTTGGTGTCCGACGCGCGCTATGACAGGATCTGAGGGGAGCCGAGCGGGGGCCGGGGGACACCCGCAGGAGGCCGCCTCGGACGGCGCGGAGGGTTTTTTTGTTTGTTTGCTTCGGTGAAGACTGGAGTGAGCGCGCCCTGGCTTGGCACTGAAACCGAGTTCATGTTTCGCGAGGAGCGAGCGGCCCGTGCGCTGTGGCAGCCGTTGAACGATCGGCGACCTCCTCTGCGTGCTCTGCGAGGGGCTGCTTATCCCCAGGTGTCACCGCGAGGTTAATTCATTTTTCACGATAGGAAAAGTGGACAGGCTGAGCAAGGAGTGCTCTGGGAGATTTGTCACTGGGAAAGAGGTGTTTTTCCACTCTGGAGGCTGTGAGAAAAGCTAATGCAAAGGCTGAGAATTTGGGGTGTGGGGGGGACAGACCTTGCAGTTCATTAAGTTTTCCTGAGCTATTTTAGCATATGGTGAGGTGTTTGTGAAGGTGTTTGTGTGTGGTGTGTGTGAGACCATCTGGTGGGGTGAGGAGGACCAGCTGCCTGGCGGGCTGCATCTTTGCTCATTCATGTTTATTGCAGTAAAACATGCTGAGGAAATGCTGTGGCACTGAGCAGTGAGAAACATGGGACAACTAATAGCAAGGAAGAGCCTTATTTTTTTCTTTTCTGTTCTGGGTATAATGATTTACAAGGCAGACACTTGAGAAGCCAAGCCTGCTCTGCAGGACACGCAGCGGCGAAGAAGATGCTGCCGACCGCGGCAGACTGGGCGTCGTTCGTCGAGGCATTCCCCTGCTTGTGTGCTCCCTTCCTGGTGAGGCGCCGGGTCTGTCCCCTGTGATCGGTAGGCAGCGAGGAGGAGGAGGAAGGAAGCCTCGCCATGGGGCACAACAGAAGCTGGATCTCAAGAAACCAGAGTGAGCATGCCCTCTACCAAGCTGTCACCAGAGCTGTGGAGATCAGGAACGTGTCTGCGGCGCAAATCGCGTGGAGCAAGAGGAACGCCAGCGGTTTCGGTGAAAACGGGGAGTACAGTGAAGAACAAACCTACAGGCACTTCACGACCGCTGTGCAAGTCGTCATCTTCATCGGCTCTTTGCTGGGTCAGTGAGTATTGCTGGAATTTTTTGTTGACGTGTTGAGGTTCATGGTCGTGACTGCAGACCTGAGGGATGATCAGCGTGGGCAGAATTTGCTGCCACACTGACTCCTCTTCCTGCATTTTAGGTTTTAGGTCCTTAGGTATATGATTTCAATTACCTTGTGCTTTTCTGATATGCAGAAGTTAAATACTTTAAAAAATCACCCATCCGTAACAGAGGAAAATCAGTACATTACGTGTATGCATTTCTTAGTAAACTTTTCTATCAGGGTATAAATGGATAAAAAATTAATGCATTGATTGTACCCTTATGTTTAAGTGTAGTGGGATCTACACTGATCGTCCTAGAAAAGGATGTGGAGTGTTTTAAAGAAATTGTACTGAATGTATGTTTCACACCACAAAAATTCTGTGTTAGTGTTCTGCAGATTTCAAATGAATCTTTTGGAAGTACTTTATGCTGTAAACATATATAACCACGTGCTATCTTACCTACTTACTGGCCTTGAGCTAAGAATTGCAGACCTTAGATAGGTGGTAGTATGTTACTAATACATTGCTGTGTAACTTTACAAATCTTCATACATTTGCTCTCTAAGCACCAATAGTAAAGAGTTCTGCTAGAAATGCATTTGTATTTCTTACTAAAAAAGAAAAAGCCTTTGGGTGAGACTAGTTTGCACTATTTGGGGGATCAGTCAGTTGGATTTCAGTAAAATGCCACCCATAACAAATTGGAAAAGCTAACTACTGGAAAAGACGAGGCTTTTCTCACAAGGCCTCACTGAGAATATCCTCATCTCTCAGTTCAGAAAGGCTTTGCAAATGGTCATTATTTCTTATTATCAAGGGTATATTTTGTGGGGTTTTTTTGGTCTTGGATAATGCTAAAATCTATTTCAGTGGTCACAATAATTGATGATAATACTGATTTCTGCTTCTTGCTTTTTAATATCACTTATTTATAAAATGATGGTAAAGATGGTCTTGAAAAGGATTGAGATCCTGGCTCAGTGATAGACTTACTGAGTATTACTGTAAATCACTGAGACTTTCATCCTCAGTTCTCCCTGTCTGTCACGGGGGTATAGACTTCATAGTTGCTGCTTTTTCTATTTAGAGCATTGGTAGTATGTGAAAAGGACTTACTGTATGTTGGAGAGTGCCTGGAACAAACTGACAGCCAACAGTGAGGTTTAAGAGCTTGATTTCAGCATTGCTGACAATGTCCTAAAAATTGCAAAATTGAATGAGAAAAGTCAGCATTTTAGTGTCTTTTGGATTTTGAGCCTCAAGAGTGTGTGTTTGGGTTGTATTTCCAGGCTTAGTTTTGTGAGCATGGATCTTTAAAACTTATCAGAAGAATAAAACTGAGATTCTTATGAGATAAGACCCTCAGCAGCTAGGAATTGAAGGAAAAAAAGCCCCAAATTTTGCAAGATTTGCTCCACGTCATGATTTGGCATTCTTGTAATCTGTTTTCAAGAGGGAGACTCAGTGTGAACAGATGTGGGCCCATTATAAGGGGCTCATCTGCAGATCAGATGGGAGGGGAGCTGGCAAAGCTTCCCGACCACTAGCTTCCCTAGGCCTGTCGTAGAGCAAAACAGGCAAGGGAATCATGTTTTCTTCAATATGAAAATGCAGTCATATGACAGCAAGTGCAGTGGCCTTTGTGAATTTGCAGTGATGGAAACTAACTCTTTTTTTTTTCTTTTCTTTGTTTTTTTTGTAACTGCTTGCTTTTTCTTTCTGCTGTCCTGAAACACTATTTTAAGAATATTTATGATACATGTTCTAACAACTAAAAATGTGAAAGTCCTTACAGGTATTTCTTCCCATAACCTCCCTAGGTACTGTTATTCCCTCTTTGCTGGAGGGAAACAAAGCTACAAAGAAACCGAAGCCTCGATTTCTGGAAGGAGTTTGAATTTAGGTGCCTGCATGCTCACCCCTCATGCATTGCCATAAGTACTGCTTGCGTGTGTGCCAAGCACTGTCCCTGCACTGGCAGCGGAGAGCAATTTGATGTTTACCTCATGTTTCTGCATGCACAAGCACCATAAAATTTTCCTCTTCACCTACTACCTGTTGTGCTCCTTCTAGTGTGGGCGGGCATCCAGCTCTCCCCTGCCCCAGGAGAGTGCCTCAGTGGAGCTGCAGAAGCAGCTTGGTCCGATGAGTCCCTCTTTGCAGAAGGGAAGCCCTTCAGGAGGAGTTAAGACATCCTTCCCCCAGAAGCATGAGGTGGTGAGGCGCTCTCCTCAGCGGTAGCATACGTGGGTTTGAATCCTCGCAGGTTTAGGAGAACATGCAATTTATGCATCCCACAATCTCAGTGAATGCCCAAGCCGCTCTGATACTGATGAAATAGCACTACCTTTTTAAAAGGATGAAATGATTTCTCCTTCGAGCTTGGAGGAGGATAAATGTGAATGCCTCATTTTAGATAATGAATACTGATCTAGCATAACCAGCGATATACAGCTCAGAGAGGTCCAGGTTCTTGAAGAAGGAAGAATCATAGTCTGAGTTATAAATTTAATTTGAAAACTTGCTCTACAGAAAAACTTCATAGCGACTGCCTGTCTTGAGAGAGATGTACGCTACGTTTTTCTCTCCAATTTCAGACCTGTGGGGAGACTTGTAACTGTAGACAGTGTTCTTGCATTAGTTTTTCCTGTGTTTTGAAATGACAATGTTACAGTGAGTGTTTTGTGATACCTCTTTAGAAAAATAAAGAGTTGGAGTTAAAAACAGTTCCTCTGATAACTGTTCTTCTTTATGTTTACTTTACAATACATGGAAAACACATCCTCAGGCGATTTGTTTGTTTATTTTAGATAATGATGACAATAATACTAGACTCTAGAATTTTTCTTTATTTTTAAAGAGGATTGTGTAACTGTCACAAACTTGCCAAAGCTGAAATCTGGATGTGATCTCAGTAGGCAGAGATACAACCAAGCAGAGATACCAAGAAGAGTAATCTGCTGATTTGCAGATCCTTTTTTTCCTATTTTTTTCTCCTAATTTATAGTTTTAGTTGTTAAAAAATTCTGATTTCATACAGAATCAGATTATTCTATGTTTTGAATGGACAAAACATATATATTGGTTTAAAAGTCCATTATAATTTAGGGCAGTTAAAGATGAGAGTTTTTCACATAAGTTGTAAGAATTACTGAGTTAATGAAGTGACGACACTATGCTAAGATTTTTACAGTTTTAAACAGCTATTTATGAGACTTTGAGTCTGTGCAGACTTGCCAGTGTTCCTTTTCCACTGCTTTTGTGGAAGTTCTTGATGAGCAGATTATCTGTGATTTTAATGTTCAAGGCCTGAGGAATAAGATGGGGGAAATCTGCTGAATCTGTGCTTTGCACCCAACAAATATTATCCATTATACCCTCCTTTGGCTGTAGCTTACCATGAGATTTCAGTATAAGACAGGAAGGCTGGTAAGTTGAGGGAACTGGTGAGTTTATAGTTCTCCTGGTGAGCATCTTAGTTTGGCTCTATGGAGGATTTACAGCATATTGAAAACTTACAAGCCGTTTCAATCTGGGGTGCTTATCAGGACATATAAATTGGGAAATTCACCTGGGAAACTTTAAATGCTTTGCAAACATCGATGAACTTATTGAGTGGAGAAGGTGAGGTACAGAGTAGGTAAGAAGCTAGAAGGCCTTGTTAATGCCATGTTCCTGTGCAGCTCCATGGCTGGCAATGACAGTTCTCATAGTAAAGGCATTTCTAGCCTTTAAGCCATCGACTCTGAGGAGAGGTGAGTAAAATGCCAGTTAACACTTACTGACAGTATTTCTTGTTCCATGATTTGAACTGTATTTGCATCTGTGAGCACAGAACACTTTATAGAAAAAAACACTGTTAATGGACACCTCTGCTGAACATCAGCCTCTAGTTACCACTTTGCTCTCCTGACCCACACATGTTTTTGATCCTCCTTGAAATCAACAGTGTGTATACTTCAGGAGTACTTGAATGAAAAGTACATGTGTAAAAAAGATATGATGCTGGTGTGGGGCCAAGTGAGTTGAACTGAACAGTCTGCTTACCGCTTAATTGTACATTATGATTGAATCTATTGCCTCTGAGAAAAAGTTATTATAGGAAAATAGGTGTTAAAATAATTATGCTTCTATTCTATTCTATTCAACTTGCTAATATGAGTGACTTTTTCTTGGACGACTTAATTGCATCTATTTAGCTTAGCAAAATGAAAGCTAATGTGGTGAATTTCTGCTTTTTTTTTCTTTGTAATTACCTTAAGTATGAGGGAAAGTAACATGCATTCATGAAAAAGACTTACTGATTTCACTAGCCATCAAAATGATGCAGCAGGGAAGAGTATGACGTGAGAAGCAATGCATACTGTCAATATTTATTCCCATCAGTTTACTTCATCCTGTGGAGTAAAATGAGCCAAGAGATTCAAACTTTGCATGTCATAACTTGCATTGAAAGAATGTAGTTGAAATCAATAGTAGAACAAGAATGGTAGAGATCTGCTTCAAAACAGAACTGTACTGGATTAGTAGACTAAACCTGACTTATATAAGATAATTTCTTATTGCCTACGAGGAAGTGTTTTGCTTTTTCTAAGCTGCGTTGCTACAGTATATCTATCACACCAAATGGACAGAGTCAAAGGGAGAGGTGACTAATTCAGGTTACACGTGGAAGTGAATGATGATTTGAACTCAAGGTAATAGTGGCTAGGGTCCTTAGATGGCAATTTCAAACGGCGGCTATTGAAAGGAAGCTGTTGTTCATGTGAAGCTGATAGAACAGTGAAAAGAAGGGGGAAAAACAAATTTAGGCTTAGAAGTAGTACTATAAAATTGTTAGAGGTTTGAGGATGGAGACTATATTCCTGTCTTTCACACTGTTAATTAGCTTAGTCCAGGTAAGAAATGGAATGAGCAGTTGTTTAATTGCAAAAGTACTCATTTTAAAGCCTTAAATAACACTGTTTAGGTAAAAAATGGAGTTCTAATTTCTCAAAATTATTCAAGCTAATACCTGTTAAGAACAAGTAGTAGTCCATACGTTCGCTGGGTACATATGGGGCTTATGGTTACAGGGTGAGCTGAGACACCAGGAGCTTCCAAGGACAGACCAGCTCTTGTTGCCGAGAGATCCACAGGCCAGGAAAAAGAGACTCTGCTGGCTGCTTCCTGTGCTGACTACTAGACTGGTAGCTACATCCAGGTGTATTTGTGGGGTCAAGAGTGCTGCTGTTGTATCTGCATTGCCTCTACAGGTAAAGAGGACCCTAAGGAAGCATGCTGGGCAGCAGTTCTGTTGTACTGCCCTAGGAAAGTGGTTTTTTGTGTTCTATCCTCCCACCCAGACCCCTGTGTAAACTAAGTGTTCTCAATTTTTCTCTTGTTTTCTCATCTGGAAGACCATATAGGTGTGCTCTAGCATCTTAAGAGAGATGGAGCTCACACAATGACCTTTTTCCTCTTTTTCGTTTTAGGGGAATTATCTCAGGCTACTTTGGCTTTTAATATACAGAGTGTCGTGTAAGGATTATCAGCAGTGTGATAAGATTGCAACTGGCACTGAGATATGTTTCAGTGATGCAGTGCAGAGCAGTTTGCAAAGGGGGGTCACAAATGGTGTTATTCATGGCGCATTTGCAGACAGAAAAATAGAGGCTTCAGAACTTTCAGTCAAGTCAAATGGGCAGAACAAAACTTACAGGTTGCTTTTCATTAAACTTAAGAATTTATATTTGTAACTTTAAATTTAGAGAATTTTTTTTCTATACAGATCATCGCCCTCATTGAGCATGAAAAGAGAATAACAAAAAGCTCTAGTATATTCTGTCCATTTGGCTGATATTCAAAAATGAATTGATAGTTTATGAAAAGAAATTATTTGTACATGCTAACTGTGGAAAAAATATTAGATACTAAATTTAGGTGAATAGGATGGAGTTACTACTTTTACCACTGTGGTTGTCACTATTTTGAAAAAGGATAAATGTAACCAACAACTGTTAAATAGGTGGCAAGAAGTTAACTGATGAATGGCAAATTGAAGATGCCCCTTTTCCATTTTCTTTCTTTTTTTAAGGTTTGGAATGATGTAGGGCTCCTTTTCAAAGACAGTGAATTTTTAATAGCTTTCCTTTTACCAAAGAGAATTTTTGACATCAGATTCACAGGTGAATCTGGCATAGTGCAATATTGCTTTATAAAGGCTAATTATCTTTTCCCATTAGAGGTAATCTATAGGGACTAATTAGTGCTTTAACACAGTCACCATATCTTTGACAGCAGGAAGAGGGAGTATTTGTTCTGGGCTATGACTGGGCAGAGGCCACTGGAAGTGAGTGAGGCTGGATCCAGTGGAGGTCAAGTGGTGGGAGGACATCTGGGATCCCAAGAAGAGGATCTCCAAAGAGCACTTGTAGCCAGTGTGCGCAGTGATCTTAGACTGAAAGGGAGACAAAATGGGTGGGCAAAATGGAATAGCCGATAATATCTTGCATTATTCTGAGGAGAAGGGAAAGGATAATTGGGAATAATAGTTGTGAAGCAGGTCAGGATATGAGCTCTCCCTCTTAAACTGATTTTCCATCAGTTTGCTTATTTACATACATTATTTATATATCATTAGGACTGCACAGTTACATGAGTGAGTTTATATGGTTTGTGCTTGTACAAACATGGGTACAGTTGAATGCTCAGGTCCTGTTAGCTTTATGTGAGATTATATCAAGTTATCATGGCATGTTCTGTCAATTTTTCTCATGTTTCCCACATCTGAGAGTCTTCATGTGGTCTTGAGGTTATTTGAATCTGTTCAGTTTTCATGTAGATTAAAAACTCCATAGATTTCTTAAAAAAAATCTATTTTCAGACCTTTAAAAAACAAACTTTAGTTCATTAATGAAAGCTATAATGAGAAAGTCACATCCCGAGTGCCAGTGTCCCCCTTCCAAGCCTGAGTATGCATCTTCCTTTTTATGCATGTTTTACTTAATGTATCCCAATTCCAAATCCAGGAAACTTCCCAGACCTTGTAGATCAGTGCCTTGATCGGGGTGTGGAGAATGAGGCTTTTATTTACTTGCTCTTTTATCTTCACTCCTCTGTCTTGTACGGAAAGAAATGCAGCTTTCACTAGGGAGGCTGAGGAGGCTCAGTTTGAATTATAATTTAGGTGTTATGGCACTTTCTTGGAAGCTGTGGGTTTGATTCATCCCCTCTTGGGCAGGAGATTCCTACTGTGTGCTCTAAGTGCTCTGGGATGGTATCCAAGGAAGGGCTCCCTTCAAGGAGAACAAGGAGCTCTGTTGAACGCTTTGAAACAGATGCCAGATATCCAAGGGAAAAGTGAACCCTTGCTGCCTGCACCGTGTGCCGAACACAAGGCAGGGCTTCAAGCTCAGCTCTTCTCCTGAGCAAATCCTACTGGCTGTGTGGCTGCAGCCTCTCCCGGTCTGTGAAGCCAAGTTTCATCTCCCCATCTTGCCATTGTGCAAAGCAGATGTAAAACGTAATTGTTAATCTATTAAAGACGTAAATCTTTTTTGGATATAATCTGAAATTAACTGGTAATCCAGGTAAAATGCTTGTAAAGGCAGGTGTGAACTAGTATAAGGAATAAACGTTTGCATCTTGGAATAGCTACCTTTGAAGTGTGCCATGGCTGTTTCTATAAAGAGTGAAGCAGGGACTGTTGCAGGAAAAAAACACCTCAAGTACATGGTTAAAGGCTAGACTGAATGAATTTTCAAGGAAAGGGAGGCACATTTGCAATAGCTCCAGCAAAAAAATTGTATCCTTGCTCCAAAAGTGGGTGGAACCTCTGGAGAAAATGTGCCCGAAAGGTTCTAACATGGAAAAGATAATGTTTTATTTCTACTGGTCTCACTCATAGAAAAAGCTGGGACTGTTTTGGCTGAAACCTCCTAAACCAGGCACCTTGCATAGATTAACTTCATTGCTGATCAACCTGAATAGTTAGTTTGACAAAGTAGTAAGTGACTGAAAAGCAAGTCTGATGAGAAGCATCAGGCAAGTGTAATAATGAGTGATAATACTTGCATGTAATAATAATCATGTAGTAATAATATCCCTGTGCATTTTTCTGTGAGCTGTTCCAAAACCCTGCAGCAGTAATTTGGGTTAATGTTACCTCTTGGATAAAGTCTGCATGGATAGGTATTACGCTTTTGCTTTTTGTGTATTTTTCAAAGGATCTACTAAACAATTCTGTACTGATGAAAAATTCAATTTGGGGAGCGAGCTGAAAAAGAGGGGTTCTGCGAGCCTTCGCGGTTTCCAGTTGCCATGGAAATCTTCCTTATTGTTTCAGCAAAGATGCCTTCTCTGGGGGCTGGCTGAGGGGCTGCCTAAATAGCAGTGTTACATTTTAAAAAAGAGGAACTGGGAAAAGTAACTATTTACAATCTGAAAATCATTTATACCTATAATGTGAGTAAGTGCCTGATACTATGGTGATACTATATGCTAGAGTGTTCCTAAGATATATGTTGGAGAGGTGGTCAATGGATATCCCATCCTTGCTCTTGAGGAATAAAGATGACTGCTTCCCATTCCATATATGCATATGAGTAAGCTCCTTTCTTCTTTTCAGTATTCCTTTTTTTTTCTGTCTGTGCTTTAAATACCTGTGTGTTTGTGTACCCGGTGGAAATGAGAATCAGATACTAGAATTCTGATTAGGTTTTGTAATGTAACGTAAGGTTTTGTAACTTCTGTTCCAATGGTGGTAAATCAAATAAAACTTTGCAATCACTGTGCAGAATGGATGTTCACCTATATGGAACACAGTCTTGCAGGCTTTACTGCTTTTATTTTCTTGCTAGAATATATACAAATTCTTGCTCTGTTATGCCGTTTGTTTACATTTCCTTATGTTTATCCAGCAGACACTTTGTGAAAGCTAAAATCCTTAAAGGCTTTTGAATGTTTGTTTATGATTTATGGTATGAATCAGTTGTAAAGCTGGCTTAATTAGCAACTCTATAAATGAATTGTTGGGTGTTGCAGAAGGTAGTTTGCGCTTGCTGTCAGGATACTTGACCCTCCAGGAAGTTGAGACAAAAATACTATACCCCTGAAATGTAACCCTGGAACATTTTTGTTAAGGTCAGCTGGGTATTAGCAGCTGGACTGAAAGACCTATGGATTCAACATTCCTCAGAATCTTTGTTCTCTGACAATTATTTTTCTCAAGCTTTGTATTTTGTATTTTTAGAGCTTTTTTTGGTCTGTTAAGTATCGTGCTATTGTGTGTGTGAGTGTGTTTTGCTCAATCAACTTTTCTGTGCTCTACCTTGTTGCCATAACATGTAAGGTAGCTGCTTAACATCTGTAATACATAGATACATAATGTCCGATCAGAAAATCATTGCTTCTTATTCATTTTTGTTTCCAGTTTAACTGGTTGCTATTCAGAGTGAAACTGTTTGATACCAGTCATTTTACTGTCTACGATCCCCTTGTGATTACTTCAATGCCAGCTATGAACCAGAGCTGTTTAAGCAACTAGATGTCATGTTTTGCTTTTCACTGTGAGTGATGTTAGCTGAAGTGCCAGTGAGTGTATATCTCACTGCCTTGTCACTGAGTATTCTGACCTTAAATGTAAGTTTAGGTAAATCAAGATTTTGTACTGGATATTATAGGCAGTAAATCAGTATTTCTGCCATTTACTTTTGCAGAATTTCTTACTTTTGGAAGACATAAAAATACACGAACACAACATTTGATTTTAGTTGTTGTGTCCTCAGTGGATTAGCAGGTAAAAAGGGCTGCTTTTCAATAAACAATATAGTTAGCTTTGATTTCTACAGTATCATGGTTGTAGCACACCACCCGAAGAAGTTATACTCAGGATTTTCTTTCCTGGAATTGTCAAGGTATCCCTGGCTGTCTACTGAATATACTGATAAGAATATATGTACATGTATGCATACATACATACACATATGTATGCATTGGCATATATATAATATATATATTGTATTTATTGGCATGTAGATTGCATACTGGTATACATAATACATTTTGGAGTCGAATGAGACAGGACATATCGGGATTGTTATAATTTTGTTTCACAAACTCCTTGATTTCCAAAGCTGAATGCTTGTGTTTTTCTGCATTTACATGCAGTTGGTAAGTAGATTTTGATTCTTTCAAAGCAGGTCAGTTATTGCATTATGGAATCTGTTTATATCAATGAATAAACCCTCGCTAGCTTGAAAGGCCCCGGCAGCCATTTATATCATCTGTTTGGTAAGGGAGGGACATGCACATTTTCTGGTATTGTTCTGATCTTTATGCTGGAGGAATGTGAGTGGCTGGCAGCACTTGGGAAGGTTTAAGTGGTGATGGTTCTCATTTGTTAGCTTGTTAACAAGCAGGCACCATGAACATTTAAATGAATTCTTACTCTCTTCTGTTCAGCCTTCCTTCATCATCAATTTTTTGTTTGTAGATCACCATAAATAATATGCTATTGGAAAAGGTAAGTTTTCCATTTATCAGAAACTGTCTTCAAGATGTAGGAAATTGTGTAAGTTTCTACTACTCAGAAAAGTCGCTGTTAAGTTTTTAGGAACTGACAAATCCAGTAGCTCTGTGACGCTGCTGCAGCTCCACCTCCCCAGGTACAGCCACTAGTGAAGCTGAGCATGTGCTTCTGAGAAACAACCCCCCCCCCTCAAACAGCACCAGTGGTCACCTCCTCTTCCCTCCCTGGCTGATCAGGATGAAAGCCCATTAGTCGAAAATATATATACAAATGTATGTAATTTGGATCTCTCCAAAAACTGGCTTAGACAACCAGTCTATCCAGCAGCTGGCCCCTGGATCCTGCAGTTGCCTCATGCATGGACACACTCACATACATGTGTCCACAAGTGGGTCTCTCTGGTAGCTGGTCCAGAATTATGACCTTACCAGTAGCTGACCCCTAGACTCCAAGGTCTCTCCATTGCTGACTTGGACCTCCTGGTCCTTCCACTAGCCAACTCAGACCTGCTGGTCTCTGCCATATCTGTTCCAGATTTCTGGCCACTTCAAACCTCCTGTCTTACTTGCTGCTTATCTAAGTCTGGCTTGATGTTCGCTAGCGATTGCACACTGACATATGCAGCTACGCAGTGTGCACACACTCTGATCTCTCCAGTTGCTGGCAGCCCAGATGCATAGGCCCCTATGACCTGGGATCTCACTCCTGTTGTTGGCACATATGCCACCATGCACTCACAAGCACACAGAATAGAGTCCTCTCAGCCAAGAAAATAGTTAGAAATGGAGTTTAATGAGTAGACAGGACAGACTGTGCTGATGAGGTGTAGGGCATGGCCAGATAAGCCCTCTTGAACCATGTCTTTCCCTACCTTTGGTCCTTCCGCTAAACATCCCATAATAAATCTTGTACAATCTCCAAATGCTCTTGCTCTGCATCCCAGGATGTGCCCTGTACCTCTGGGCAGTGACCCCCTTGGTCTGTAAAAAGCCTCCCCCCTGGTGATGGGGGTCACTGTGGGGCTGGGGGCTCCCCTGCGGCAACCCTGGCAGCTCTGTCTCCCTGAGTAGATCATTGGGGCATCCCCAGTTGCCGTTTGCTCCTTGCTGCTTTGTGTTTGTGGAGACAAGCCTGTTACT
This sequence comes from Rhea pennata, assembly GCF_028389875.1. Classification (NCBI taxonomy): domain Eukaryota; kingdom Metazoa; phylum Chordata; class Aves; order Rheiformes; family Rheidae; genus Rhea; species Rhea pennata. Next base: position 11,060,751 of record NC_084667.1, on the reverse strand, counting down.
GCATTACCTGGCATGAACTATAGACAGACCTTCTTTTTGATGGTTTGGGTCTGATGAAACTGTAAGTAGATCATATAGTAGTTTGTGTGTGTACCACTGGGAATATCCATCTGAACTGTTTTGCAGATAAAAGCAAAACTATATTGTATACTCATACTTTAAAGAAAAACTCCGAATTTATCAAAATACTGTATTTCCTTTTTTTGAGTGGGGGAGGGTGTTAATTGCTGTACTACTTTTGATTATTTTCCCCCCATTCATCACAAAATCTGTAGATGACTGTGTGTTTTTGGGATGTGCAATGTAGGTGATAATTGAGGTAATGGTTGAACTGGAAGTCCAAAGAATATGAGCTTCTCTGAGCTATGAGTACGAGCTCCAAAGTATGAGCTCTCATCCAAAGAGTATGAGCTTCTCTGAGCTATGAGCTCTCAGTTGAGAGCTTATGGGTAAAGATCAAAGGGCAGGCCAACATGGGGGACACTGCTGTGGGTGTCTACTACAGGCCACCCGACCAGGAAGAGAAAGTTGGTGAGGCCTTCTATAGACAGCTGGAGGTAGCCTCACGATCACAGGCCCTGGTTCTCATGGGGGACTTCAGCCACCCTGACATCTGCTGGAAGGACTACACAGCAAGGCACAAACAGTCCAGGAGGCTCCTGCAAGGCATTGATGATAACTTCTTGTCACAGATGGTGGAGGAGCCTACGAGGAAGGGTGTCCTGCTAGATCTTGTCCTTACTAACAGAGAGGGACTGGTTAGAGATGTGAAGGTTGGGGGCAGCCTGGCCTGCAGTGACCACGAGATGGTGGAGTTCAGGATCTGGCACGAAAGAAGTAAGGCAATATGCAGGATTGCAACCCTGGAGTTCAGGAGAGCAGACTTCGGGCTCTTCAGAGACCGAATTGGTGGTGTCTCATGCATCAAGGCCCTAGAAGGAAGTGGAGTCCAGGAGAGCTGGCTAGTATTCAAACACCACTTCCTCCAAGCTCAAGAGCGGTGCATCCCTATGAGTAAGAAGTGCAGCAAAAGGGGCAGGAGACCTGCACAGGTGAGCAAGGAGCTCTTGGCCAAATTCAGACAGAAGAAGAAAATACACAGAGTGTGGAAGAGGGGACAGGCTACTTGGGAGAATTACAGGAATGCAGCCAGAGTAGGTAGAGATGCTGCGAGGAAGGCTAAGGCCCAGCTGGAATTGAGTCTGGCAAGGGATGTCAAGGACAACAGGAAGGGCTTCTTCAAATACATCAGCAGCAAGAGGAGGACTCGGGAAAATGCGGGCCCGCTACTGAATGGGGCAGGGGCCCTGGTGACAAGGGATACAGAGAAGGCAGAATTATTGAATGCCTTGTTTGCTTCAGTCTTCACTGCTAAGGGCAGTCCTCAGGAATCCCATAGCCTGGACATGAGGGAGAAAGTCTGGAGAAGGGAAGACTTTCCTTTGGTTGAGGAGGAAAGGATTAGAGACCTTCTGGGCAGCCTAGACATCCACAAATCCATGGGCCTGGATGGGGTGCACCCACGGGTAGTGAGGGAGCTGGTGGATGTTGTTGCCAGGCCGCTCTCCATCATCTTTGAAAGGTCCTGGAGAACCAGAGAGGTGCCTGAGGACTGGAAGAAAGCCAGTGTCACTCCAGTCTTCAAAAAGGGCAAGAAGCAGGTCCCAGGCAACTATAGGCCCATCAGCCTCACCTCCGTCCCTGGAAAGGTGATGGAACAGCTCATCCTGGATGTCATCTCCAGACATATGGAGGAAAAGAAGGTGATCAGGAGTAGCCAGCATGGATTCACCAAGGGGAAATCCTGCTTAACCAACCTGATAGCCTTCTACGATGGAACGACTGGCTGGGTAGGTGAGGGGAGAGCAGTGGATGTTGTGTACCTTGACTTCAGCAAGGCTTTTGACTCTGTCTCCCATAACATCCTCCTAGATAAGCTCAGGAAGTGTGGTTTAGACAACTGGACAGTGAGGTGTATTGAGAACTGTCTGAAAGGCAGAGCTCAGAGGGTTGTCATCGGTACGTGGAGTCCAGTTGGAGGCCTGTGGCTAGTGGCATCCCCCAGGGCTCAGTACTGGGTCCCATCCTGTTCAACTTCTTCATCAATGACCTGGATGAGGGGATGGAGTGCCTCCTCAGCAAGTTTGCTGATGATACCAAGCTGGGAGGAGTGGCTGATCCACCTGAGGGCTGTGCTGCCATCCAGAGAAACCTGGACAGGCTGGAGAGTCGGGCGGAGAGGAACCTCCTGAGGTTCAACAAGGGCAAGTGCGGGGTACTGCACCTAGGCACCAGGACAAGCTGGGGGCTGACCTGCTGGAGAGCAGCTCTGCAGAGAAGGACCTGGGAGTGCTGGTGGGCAACAAGTTGACCATGAGCCACTAATGTGCCTGTGTGGCCAAGAAAGCCAATGGTCTCCTGGGGTGCATTGGGAAGAGTGTTGTCAGCAGGTCGAGGGAGGTGATCCTGCCCCTCTACTCAGCCCTGGGGAGGCCTCATCTCGAGTCCTGTGTCCAGTTCTGGGCTCCCCAGGACAAGAGAGACACAGAGCTACTGGAGAGAGTCCAGCGTAGGGCTACAAAGATGATCAGAGGGCTGGAGCACCTGCCCTATGAGGAACGGCTGCGAGAGCTGGGCCTCTTCAGCCTGGGGAAGAGAAGACTGAGGGGGGATCTTATCAATGTGTACAAGTACCTGAAGGGAGGGTGTCAAGGGGACATGGACAAACTCTTTTCAGTTGTCCCGTGTGACAGGACAAGAAGCAATGGGCAGAAATTGAAGCACAGGAAGTTCTGCCTGACCGCAAGGGGGAATTTCTTCCCTGTGAGAGTGTCAGAGCCCTGGACCAGGTTGCCCGGAGAGGTTGTGGAGTCTCCTTCTCTGGAGATCTTCAAGGCCCGCCTGGATGCAACCTGCAACCCTGTCTACCATGCTCTAGGTGACCCTGCTGAGCGGGGGAGGTTGGACTAGATGATCTCCAGAGGTCCCTTCCAACCTTACTGATTCTATGATTCTATGTTTCCTGTGCTTGGTGTCTCAGGAAAAGAGTTCTCAAAATGTTCTGAGAGGTGCTGACAGAAATACCTGTGAAATAATTATTGTATTGTACCTTTTTCCATTTTGCAGCTGATTGAATGCTGTCCTTGTAGCAAGTACAGTTACTTGTGTTCCTAAGAGTACTGTTACGTGTAAGCTTTTTTTATTTTTAGCATCTTTAAATTAGATTTAGCAGCCGGAAGCAAGGATGAAAACTGGAGCCTTGCAGTGAGCCAGCTTCCATAGAAACACTGCAATAAGGAGAATATGGAATACTTCCAGCTGGAGTGGAAGACTGGCTTGAGAAGAAATCATGTAATCTGTCACAGCAAGACAGCAGGTCAGCCAGACAATGCAAATGGCAACTCTGGCAGTAACAAAAGCAAGAGCAAAGCAGAAATGGTGATGGCAGGGAATGACTGAATTGTGTTATCCTCTGCTCGTGGTCATTTTGCTGTCACTGGGGATTGGTGGGAGACTTCTGGGGACTGCTGTCATTTGAAATGCTTTATTGCTTATGATATTAATCATTGCAATTCACATTATTTTCTGTCATTAATACTTTGGTTTACTTCCTGACAAATGTTGTCCTTCCTTCTATTCTACCAATTCGTGGCAGGTGGGGAAAGATGTAATTTTAGGCGGACAGAAACTCTTTTTTTAGTCTGTTTTTTTATCACCTTCGACTCACTCTCTTGTGTGTCAAAGCAATTCCAAGCAAGAACTCAGCAATTTCTTCCAGAAGACTGACAAAATATGAGAAGATGTGTCACCTCTTGTATCTCTCCTTATGTATTTGAGAAGATGTGTCACCTCTTGTATCTCTCTTTATGTATTTTTTCTCACTTGACTTCCTGTACAAACTCTAGCAGGCCTTATTTTTGTTGCGTATCTGTATTGCTTGTGGCATGACTGGATTATTTCTCTGATACTGTAGCACAAACAACAAACTGCTATTGCATGAATTAAGTGGAAAAAAATAGAAAGTAGTAAAGTAGGGTGATTTTTTTTTTTTTTAAGATTTTAGTATCTGTATTTTTAAGAAATATCTGGAACAAGAGAGGGTGGTCTGATTTACCTTAGCTATTTATTGTATTAGGCTTTTTTTTTTCTCTTCTGGCCTTTTCAGAGGAGCATTAGCTACATCCCGTTTTGGACTATGACAGTCTAAATCGCATGCTGCTTTATGCCTTTTGGCTTTCCACAGCTTTTAGTTTAAATAATCTGTTGAAACTTTCAGCCTGACTCCAGACTGAAGGCCGTCTTTCTTTTACAGGTTGCTCTTGTCCCAAAGCATTACTTATTTCGTACAATATCTTAAACCCCTCTTCTCAACATCACTGTCTCGTTCATGCACTGAGACTCCAGATCACTACCTGCATCTCAGGCTTAGAGCATGGAATTGCCCCAGTCTCTTAAAGACGGTAGTTATGGAAGTCTTGGATTTCAATATGCTGCCTGGTCACCTGAGTTTGGCCTCCAGAACTCCCTCCAGCATCTCTCAGTGTTTCTGATGCCGGTAGATGCTGCAGCCATTGACCCTTCCCCTGTTTCTCCTGATGAGCTGTCTGGAGATCCCATGAGGTCCCCTGTCTTTGCACCTGACAGGCAAGTTCCCTACAGTGCTCTCAGATGTCTCAAAGCCAGCAAGCTCTGTGCCCAGTGTGGCAATACCCCGCCTCTGCTGCTTCCTATCTACTACAGGAGCATCTGGTGCGCAAGAAGACACTGATATAAAGCACTGGAGTGGGTTTTCTCCTCCTGCTCAGGTGGATATTGTCCTTCCCTGAGACTTCCCTTGGCAGAAGCACTGCCACAGTGGAGGTGAGAGCGACTGTGTCTCTGTAGGCCTCACCTGGGTTCTCTTTATTTCTCTTAGCTGTTCTGGTTTACTCCTTCTCATCTAAAAGGAGTGAGGCTTTTATCGCAGGGCCAAGAACTCTTTGCGCTATACACACATGCACAAAACCCGCCCCCCGCAGAAAGCCACACCACTGCGCTCAGTGCAGTAAATGGCATAGCTCTATCTGTTCCTAAGCTTTGACCTGCACCTAGAGCTTAAAGATGTTAGCTTTTGAAAACTTTTTAATTTAGCATGTCATTTGCTTCAGTGATTACTCTTCTCCTACTGTACTCTACCCTTAAGATACATAGCAGAGCAGTGAGACCTGACGTGTGTGTGTGTGCGAAAGAGCAGAGAAGCAGGTTGATCTGTACCTTTGCCAGTGCAGGCTCCCAGTGCTTATTTACTGCCCCTGTTCCCTGCATTCCTCTGGTTATTCAGCTCCTGCCTTTTCTCCTCCCTTCTGGGCCCCTTTGTCAGGATCCAGGCACCACCTCTCTTCACATCACAGCCTCTCCCATCGGGGCAGCCTCAGCAGTTTCCCACTGGCCCATGGCATATGGTTACTGCCAAAAAAACATGCAGCCCCAAGCTCATGAGTCTCACTCGCCTTCCCACTGTTCTTCCTGCTGCCTTTCCTGGACAAAACTGCTGTGCAGCCTGCCCTGTTGCATTGGCCCTTGTTTGCTACAGAGATGAGCATTTATGCCATTTTGGTGGAGCACACAAATAGCCTGTGATGGCCAGAGGTAACATCCATCCATTTTTTTACAAATATGTCCTATCTCCATCTTGTGAAGGTTTAGTTAGAGACAGTACACATATCTTTATAACAACATTGTGTAGATGGCTACTGATCACCAGGAAATTATAGCAGGATGTTGCTACCTATGCTTCTCCATAGTCTTTTTGGAGCATATGTTTAAAAAGGCACAATTAGACCTTATTTTGCCCACTTCCATCCAAACACTGATCCCTTAATAGAAAAAGGGAACATTGCAAGGAACATCAAGTACAGGTCAGCAGAATTACTGTAATACTTACAGAAAGAGCTCCAGAACTCGACAGCATATTACAGAATGTTCTTTTACTTCACTTACAATAATCTTTATCTATTATCCTTATTTTCATCCAGTACAGATCTCTAGTGTTCCTGCTAGATTTGGCTAAGCATTCCAGGTCTGCAATTTAATTTGAAAGAAATAAGTTGTCACCTCACTAAATGTTAGGCCTCTCTAATAGGATAGAAGATGCATCCTTTTGCTTTCTTAGCTTCTTACAACAGAGTCAGCTAAAAGAAACACATCTAATTAGAGGAGGTACTGAAGCACTCATGCAGTTGGCAAAGCTTGATACTGCATGTGGTACCAGCCTCTGGAGACTTACTTTGATGGTTTTACACATTTATGAAAGTAAAAATGCACTTCAGTGTTTTCCACCTCCTTTAGAACCTGAACTACTGTTTGGAGTTTATTTCTCCATTATGCATTAGGACATCATGTGGACCGAAGCAAGTAAGTAGCCATCTTAGGATACTTTATACTTGTCGGAGGGCTAATCCAGCTGCCAGAAGCTGATTGCTTTGCACCGAAAAATGCAGCTCACAAGGTCAACATTTCTTTATGGCAGTGCCTAAAGTGAATAAATTACATGTGATAATGTATAGGAAGGGCAAATAAACTATAACAATCCTTGGAGGCTCTAGTATTTATATACATTGCTAACAAGTAATCTTTTCTTAATTTAACAGCATGATGTGGTGTTTACCACCAAAGATGGTGGCTATTTGCATAGCAGTACATTAACAATATTACGAATATATATATCTTAGCCTCATTGATGAAGTCTTTTAACAATTTTACACATTTTGCATGATTTTCAGGGTGTGGATAGTTTTGCAGTCCTGAGAATCTTGATCTGAAAGAAAATGTTTTTCATCTTTGTTTGAATGTGTGGAGGGAGGTTTAGTTCAGACCTGCTACTAGACGAACTGGGCAGCTTGCGTGTTGCCTGCGGGGCTTTCCTGTGGATTTGGAGACAGACTTTGGGTTTGCTTCTGTCAAAGCCATCTTTAGATATAGGGTAGTCATATCCATCCGATAACACTAGTCTGGAAGAATGAGACCTCTCCTTTTTTTGAATGTTGAAAACTCACTGGGGGGGATTTTTGTGCTGTATATTCAACTCTAGAGATATTCTCTGAGACCTGTCTGGCAGTCTGGGGAAAAATGACTGTCTTATTTTGCTGCAGGGTAGAAAAAACATGTAAACTGAAGCATTAAAATTACTCAAACATGAAATGATTCTACACATATCATAAGCAAGTAAAGGGCTGTGTGTACTGTGTGTTGGCACCTCAGGTGGCCAAAATGCTCTCATATTTCCATATATTTTCAGTTTGCTAACATAAAGTACAAAATGATCAATATTAAGGTAGCAGAAGTTCTTCAAATATTTTTTCATCTTTCCTATGAATGGAATTTCTGTTTTATTTTAGACATGTGGACTTAATATGTTCAGCTTCTCCACTAACTTTCCCTTGTATGTTAAATAAAAACCTGCTTTTGTTGTTTAACAATGAAATTTATTCTGCGACAGTCCTCTATTAAAGGTGAGTTTTCTGGGAGAGATAACAAATTATCACTGAAATACAGCCTTCTTGTTAAAACATTTTAAAAAAGGTACAGTATCCAGCATTGTACAGATTTCTGCTTTGCTGAAGAGTAGCTGAGAGTATTTATTTAATATGTATCTCTCAGATCTAAGGGCAAGGCTCTTTTCTCATGTCCTTTTTCATTCTGGCAATATACTGGCTAATTTATAAATTACCATTTGTAAGCACTATTTACACACAATCTCACATCAGTTTACATAAGTCTGCTTTAAATGATTACGTTTATTTGATGTCAGCAGCTCCATTCACACTAAAATGAAATTAATTTTGAAATGGTGTTTTGCACCTGATAAGGCAGTACTAGCTGTCGCTGGACAGAGTGATACATGACTTCAACTGGTACATCCTGGGAATAAGCACATTGGCATAGTGTACTGAGGTTTTCTGGTGTCTAGCCTTATTAAATGAAGGGGTTTTAGCTACTTGGTTTAAGCTGGTAGTACAGTCTCTTTTCCTGGGCCTTGATACTTTTGTCATGTAATTTCTTTAACATCTTTAATGTAGCACACAGATACAAAAACAGGAAATAGAGGGACATTGCACTGTTGCCTATCACTGCCTATTTCTTTTACGTGTGTTATCCAGTACTTTACATGCTTTAACCTTTGTAATCTGAAGGGCCTTCAATCTGCAATTCTGTCTCCTGCTTTCACCCAAGCTGCCCTGGCAGTACTTCTCTCTTCTTGTTCATGCGGTTGCTCCTGTGCTGTTACCCTCATGGCCTTGCACTTGCAAACCCCTATACTGCTGTTCTGATGGTCTCCCGTGATGAGAGGTGGCCACTGGCATGAGAACGATCTCTTCTTTCCTTGCCTTCTCCTAACCCTTGTTTCGTAGCCTTTAGTTTAACCTTTGGGGAAAGGCAAGTCTTAGTGAGTTGCAAAGCAGATAGTAGCCATTTAAATATCTTATAAACATTTCCCAGTCACATACAGACACCTGGGCTAATAGTGCCATAAGTGGGAAAAACCAACAGGGGATTTGAGTGGGTCTCGAGGAAAAGTATGTCTTATTAGGGAAAAGCATGGAGGAAATCACGCTTATCATCTTCACCATCATCACCTGCTCAGGTGGTGAGGACAGCCAAGGAAGGATGCTCATCCTGGGACCTCATCACTTCTCCTCCTGCTTCATCGTTGGGGAGAGTTGTTCTCTTTTCCCTTCTTTCTCTCCTTCTCCTTTGTTTTCATTCCTAAGGTAGCTTTGAGGTCAAAGCATGCTGTCAACTATGGGCTCTGAGATTAAATTTTTGTAGATGTAAGTTTGTCTCAACATCCTCGGCAACAAATGGAACGTGCTCAGACAACACAAAGTTTCTGAAAACTCTGGTCTTCCTGGAAGCTCTACCTCTTATTTCTTTGGGGACATAAAATTCTACTTACTCTTCACTACTCTAGTCTTTTCACAGATTTATTTGAGGTAGGCCTTTATTTTATATATTTTATATATACACTTTAAAGGCTGCAAATATTTAGTGCTCTAAGCATCATTCTTGCTGCAACTTAAAGACTCTTTATGAGGAAGGTTTTATGACATTTTTGTTTAATACAGTTGAGCTCTACGTTTGCCAAAAATCTTTGGAAGGTTTTTTCCATGACAAAATTACCTTTGGTGTAAGAATATTTTGTCCTGACACTGTAGACTCTCTCATGTATCACCTTGAAGGTAAAGATATACCTAAGCATTCACATCTTGAAATTAAATCTCTAACATAGCTAAGTCTTGACCCATTAAGTACTCTGAAAATGTGCATCACATCTAAAATGTTTGTAGTAGCCTCCAAAAAAAAAAGACTAATGGAAGATTACAGAATCACAGAATCAGAGAATGGTTGAGGTTGAAAGGGACCTCTGGAGATCATCTAGTCCAACTTCTCTGCTCAAGCAGGGTCACCTACAGCATGTTAGACAGGATCACATCCAGGCGGATTTTGAATATCTCCAGAGAAGAACAGCCTCTCTGGACACCCTGTTCCAGTGCTCTGTCACTCTCACAGTAAAACAATTTTTCCTTATATTCAGGTGGAACCTCCTGTGTTTCAGTTTGTGCCCGTTGCCTCTTGTCTTGTCACTGGGTACCACTGAAGAGAGTCCGGCCCCCACCCTCCCTTAAGGTATTTATGGATGTTGATAAGATCCCCTCTCAGTCTTCTCTTCCCCAGGCTAAAGAGGCCCAGCTTGCAGCCTTTCCTCATAAGAGAGATGTTCCAGTGCTGTAATCATTGGACATAAAAATTGGACATTTTAAAATTAGATGCTGAAGTTTGTGCAAAATATTAGGAACTACTATGATGAATTTTGACTAATGAATTTAAATGTTTTTGCTATCGTAATATCTCTTGTTTCTCCTCAGGCATGTGAGGTTGTGGTTTATATCTCAGTCCTCTACAAGGCAAGACTGTCTTTTTTTTTTTTTTTTTTTTTTTTCCCATCATAATTTACTTGATGTCTTTGAGGCCTCTACTTTTTACAGGTTTTCCTTAGCTATGTCTGAAATGATTTACTGTTCTTTTTTTCTTCCCTAACTTAATAATTTTAGTTAATTTTTAAACTAGAGAAGAACTTGGGCTGTATAGTTTGGATCCATATTAAGAATTGTGTTTCCCCAATATTTGGATGCATTCAGCATCCTCTTCATTTTGACTGAAGTTGTCTGCAAAGCTTATAATTTAGATTTCAAAAGTTCCATGAGCAAAGGAAATAGAACAAGGAACTAAAGCACATGATGGTAGTAGCAGCAAGAGCAATGGTTTTATGTGCATCTATATCCATACTCCTAAAATTGTCAAAATGACTAGTGATTTTTGGCTGTCTGTCCTGAGATGCTATACAGATGGACGTTCGCCATCTCTAGAATATCAAACTTAAGGTGTCACCAAACAGAATCACCATCTGCTCTTGGTTCTTATCTCAGTTCTCCTATTTCTGATCTCTCAATCTAGACAGTGGCCAGGCTGTATGTCTGGAAGCTCTAGGAATCAAATTTTAATATACTTTTTATTTTAAAAAAATCCACACAATTTTTATTCTGCTTTAGCTAAGCTATTTTTAAAATAAATTCTGATTTGCAGAATGATTAACTAAACTGGAAGAGTCCTAATTAGAAAATCCCTGCTGGTATTTGAGTGCTTTCAGTTATCCTGATTAATCGGATACTACCGCTGCATGGAATAATTCTGCCGTGACTCGGGGAGTCTTTTGAACAATTTGCTGCTGCTCAGGGGTTCTCAAAAGATTGACTACAAACTGTGACCATCTAAAGAGCATACAACAGAAATCATTTTTTGCTTTTTTTTTAACCTCTAACAGTTGCAAAACCTGTAAAGAACTGTAATAAAGTCTGAAATCTGGCTGTAGATATGGGGGTGAGTTACAGATATTTTGGTCCATGGAGAAGGTGCAGATTGAAGAGTTTTCCATCCACGAGGCAGAGGTCCATCCACGAGACAGAGCTGGAGACGGGTGGCAGGTAAAGCCCCAGCACGGCTCAGGCCAGGACTGGGTGCCCAGGCCATGTGGGTGCAGGTCCCAGGTCAGGCTGGTCAGGGCCCAGTAAGGCCTACTGGCGTGCTTAGGGCCTGGTAGACAGCATGTGTCAAACTTGCTTTTGCATGTAATTTTAAAGAGTATATATGTGAGATTAATATTAATACATGATAATATGTCTATAATCCTACTTGAAGTGTGTAGTGCTTCCCTGAACGCCTTTCTGGAGACAGAGGATGGCCTGCTTTCTGCCTTTCTTATGCAGTGCCTGTCTACAAACACTATTTATAAAAACCTAAGAAAAGTGGTAAGTGTGGTCGCTTGCTGAAAACTCAGCAGGCAGCGTTATGAGTTATGGAATTATTTTCACTCGCCCAGCACTGCTCACTCAGGCACAACGGGAGAGAAAAGTACACTCTGCTCTCAGCAGCATCTCGCATCCTCTGGTAGCTGCTAACAAAAAGCTACTGCAACCTCCATGTAGCTGCCAGGGCATGCAGCACTCAGCAGTGCTGAGCGTGGACTCGCACGAGGCAGGTTTGGTACCTTTTTTTTTTTTTTTTTCTTTCTCAAAGACCCCATTTATTACTGTGAGCACAGAGAGAGATTTCTGTGCTCTATCATGTAAGAAAAACCCAGATGATTCTCCCCCTGGTACCAAACAGACAGTGCTATTACAATGCCTGGAGTTTTACCTCCACTTGTCCTCCTGGTTGTAGGCTGTGTGATACTGTGTGGAGGCAGTATAGTGTTAATCTAAGCACAGAAAATTAAGTTTAAATGTGTGGGAGTAGAGATTTTTAGATAAATATGCTGGAAAGTGCCCAATCATTCCATCAAAATGAATGGGAGAACTGTGTATACATTTCTGTGTTGATGCATCATCTGTCTGAATGACAGAATTATTAGAGCCTCAAAGCTTTATTTTGAAGATAGTTAGTTTTTGTATTTGTCATAAACTTGGCTTTATTTTGCATTCTGTTTACTTGCATTTTAATAAATGTAAGAAATATCCTACCGGCTTTGTGTTAAACCAGAAAAAAGAGAGTCCTTGTAGACAGACATACAGATCAAAGAATACGTAAATACAGTTCTCATGACCAGGAGAGGTCTGTCCGTATGCCTGAAAGCTTATCTTTCTTTCTCCTCCAGCTTGTGCAATTGGCTTAATAAAAGATATTACTTCCCCCAACATTCTTGCTTCTCTTGTTGCCATTCACAAACTGTTGCTCTTGTGGGCGTTTGTTATTCTGAAATGCTAGCATAAAGGAAGATTAGATTTTTCTCTGTTTTGTCCTTTGAAGAGAGACAAAGCTTGCGGGCGTAGAGCAGTTCCATAAAACGAGCCTGAGCAGTCCAATATAGCTTGAGTACTGGCTGTTGAAAACGTATACTGTGAAACTGGATGTGAAAATCCATGAACAGCTCAAATAGGGAGAAAATGAAAACGAGTAAGTAAATTGAATTAATAATGTTTGCAAGCACATCACTTTCCAGAAAGAGGCTACGCAGAGAAAATTTTTTACCCATGAGTATCTATTATAGCCAACAAAACCAGCATGAAAGCAGTTTTTGTAAATCTTTTTGTTTTCAAGTGCGATACAGAATTATTTAAAAAAAAATAACTCTAAGACTATTTATGTGGCAAAGAGGAAGAGGCCTGCTTTTCTTTTTTAGTGTTTGCTCTGTTTCCCAGCATCATGTAATGAGTAATAGTTATCTTTTCATCACCAGTAAGTTAACAAAATAAACGTTGGAATAGAGGAAAGGGAATAATTTTAGTGCCAGTTTCATTGAATTACAGGTTTCATGTATTTTTAGAGCAGTGCGAGTCCGATAATGGTATTATCACTATTTGTCTAATGATATGGTTGAAGTAAATAGCTATCTAACCAGGCAATGCCTCCTGGTTCCTCTGGTAGACCGTGGGAGGACACTGAGGATGTGGGGGATGAATCCCTGACACAGGAGGAGTTCGCTGGCAGCTGGGGTTAGGTCCTTTGTTGCAAAGAACATTAAATACAAGGTTAAAAATGATAAAACCTCCTGTAGATTAATCAGATGCTCTGAGTTTGTGCCTCTAGGAGGCTGAAGCTATATTTTCATACCACCATTCGAATTTGAACTTAGCATGTGTGATATGCATGTAGGGGGTAATCTCTTCCCCTCTTCCTTTTTTTCTTGTTGTTTGACAGGAAAAACTCTCTCCCTCTTTCACGGGTAGCATTACTCTTATTTATTGACCTAACCAAGGGGTTGGAAGAGAAGAGGAAGAACTGTAAATCTTCTTCTCTTCATTCAATTACTCGTAATGGAGAGAACTGGAGACGACGCTTCAGTCCTGTTTTCTCCGTTGCTGCTCCGTGTCACCATCTCAGCCGGACTGAGAAGCGATTAAGGTAGTTTTGTGCTCGTGTTTGTCAGTAAACACTGGGGCAGCTGAAGTCTTTGACGGTGGCCTGTTTGAAGGAGGAAAAGTGGCTTCATGTCTCAGTTTTGCCTTTTACTTTAGTTTTAACTTTTCTACGTAAGTTATCTTATAGTGTGAATCTCCTTGTGTGTCTTACAGAGACTCCATCACCCAGCAAAGGAAAGCTGGATATGAAATATTTTGCAACTATTTCATAAATCAGGCAGCCTGGGATGATTAGAATGACATAAAAGGATATATAAAATGCTTCCCAATTATATCTGCTCATTTCAAAGGAATAGAAATAGTCCTATTAGTATATGGCATTATAAAATTTGTTTTTAATGTCCATTGTCTTTCTTGAAGTAGCATTATCAAATTGCATTAAAAACATACAGCTATGAAAGAGTAGTGGCTGCCACTGACGCTTGTAAGGGAGTTCTCTGTTAAATACCAGGGGTATTTGTGGTATATGTTTTCAAAGGATTGTGGAAGATTTAAGGGTATGACTGCCATTAATATTGTAATGAGGTACATGGCAGAAATCTCTGGCAAAGCATTTGGCCTGGGAGAGATTTTTCTTTTTTTTAAAAAGTCTCAAATACCAGACTCTTCGCAAATTAGATCAAAATAATTTATGTGTTGTTAAATTTAACCATACAAACTCAGAAAAGGCTGTTGACATATTGGCTGTATTTGCTGCTCCGTACTGCGAGATACAGCTTCCAAGTATACTATGAAAGGGCTATTCAACAACAGTAGCTATTAATGTATATACAATTCAAATATTAATATTGCATTCACATTTTTTTGCACTTATGCGTACGCTATATGCTTTAGGAAATATTTCTTTAACCATTGAAGTTATCAGTTACATCTTTCTATTAGCATATTTTATCAATAAAGCTTGCAATGCTAAATAAACTCTTCCGTCCTTGAAATACCATTTTTTTTTTTTTTTTTTTTGGCTGTAGGGACACTCTGAGACATGAACCAAAAGAGAATAATCTTCCCTAAAAATAATTTTATTAGCTGTCTGGGAGTGCTTGTATGTCATGTAAATTCTGCTTCATTTAGGAGACAGGTGGGAGACCTTCGCTCTCCTCAGTGTACAGGTCTGTTGAGCTGCTTACAAAAGTAATTTTAAAATGAGTCAGGTTTAGCAACATATTTTTGAGTTCTTCTATAAGGCTGTTTTTTGTATCATCATAGAGCTTGGTTTTGAAGTTAAGATTTTATTGGGTAGGCTACAGAGGCAGTTGTAAACTCTCAGTAAAATACTGTGAATTTTTTGGTTTTATCTTTCAATCTGGATCAACTACTGTTTTAATTCCAAGTTTCTTAGAGGAAGGACTTCTGTAAAATTCAGAAGTAGAGTTAAAAAAATGGTAACAGAATAACATGATATCCTTGGAGCAAAGACCACTTTTTATTTTAGCATATTTTAATAGTAGCCCACTACATGAAGTACAGCAAACGCCCGCGTGATAAATTAACAAAAGCTTTTTCTGTGCTGTCCTGAAAGAGAGCAATTTTCCAGGCACTTGTAAAATGTGCAAACTTAATCTTGCTCTTCATATTCACCCTGAAGAGTGCAATATGTATGTATGTTCCCTTTTTAAGGTAATAGGACTAATCATAAAGCTGTTACTTAAAAATAGAAACATGAGCATTGAATTTTGCATCTAGACAACGGCTGCTACAAAGCTGAAGGGGCAGCTGGAAAGCTTTTCCTTCATGGAATTCACATAGTACTCAAAATACAGCTCCAGCATGGAAGATAAGTTAAAACCCAAGCAGAATGCATTCCTGTCTTTTTAAAATTGTGAAGCCTTTGAAATTCTTCTAGTGAGGGTGCAAAACATTATTCTCCATTTAATGCTTACATTCCCTTTGAGACAATGCTATTGCAAAGGTCAGAAAGCAAAGAATTGCAGCAGCAGTGAGGTGTTCACCGTTGGTAATTAGAATTGTTGCTACGCATTCTCGGTAATCAGTTTGTCAGCTTCTTTTGTAAAATAATTTCAAAATGTTTTCAAAAATAATTCTGCTGTAGAGCACTATACTCTTTTGCAGAAGTGCATTGGAAATGCTAATCATTCCTCATGTTCCTAAGATGTTCTTAAATGTCTTTTGTTCCTGAGAACAAATCTGTGGACTCATAATGTGAACATCTGTGTGTTCACACGTGAGTCTCCCAGCCCTGCACTGGAGCCGCCAGTTTGGCAGTTAAGAGTAATTGCTGGAATGTTTTTATTTTCTGTTTGCTTTTTTCTCATACAGTATAGATGTATCTGAAATACTTTCTTGTGCTGGCTGAGAATTCATGATTTGGTAGAAAAGGAGGCCAAATACAGAAGCATATCATGTGAGCATTCGCAACTATTGGGACATTGTAATTTTTTGTAGGAAAGAAAAAGGGAAGAAGCAGAACTGTAACATTTTGAAATATTGATGAGAAATGTAGAAATAGGAAAGGCAAGTACTGAAATATAAATAATACATACTTTGTTTTATAGCTAGGTTAAATATTTAATAAGCAGAGGTCAATGACACAGTGACTAACCTGTTGGTGATCTATGGATATTACTGCCTGTGTCACTGATATGTACCGTGTCACTGCCCTGTGTAGTTCTCTTCAGTGGAAGAGATGGGATATTCAGATATGGTTCGGGTTTCTTATGGTGGGTGCTGTCTTTTATAGGGTTAGTTCTGTGCTACCTGTGTGTTAGCTCCATCTAATTTCTACATGAAAATGGCTAATACATGATAAACTTTATCAGGTTATGTGCATTTGGCAGGATAATGACGTCATTTTCAAGTTTCAGAAAGTGAAATTAGAAACTAGTTTCAGGTCGCTTTTTTCCAGCTTTGTATTAGTTTTTCATATCAAGAGCAGTTTGATTTCAATAAGCTAATAATAGAGCTGAAAACCCCATATATCAGCAGAAGGATTCTCCTCAGCTGCATATATCAGCAACACAAAAGTTTACAAGTTTATATTGCACATAGGTAAGTGATGAGTGAGTTTGGGTCAGCCCGTGCTAAGGCATAAACCTGTGTTAGTAGTGCAAGGAGACCTATGGCAAGGTTTTGGCAGTGTTATGGAAGATTTTGGCATAGAGTATCATCTGCTGTGCCCAGCAACTTAGGAAGTGCAAATATGGATGGCTAATTGTATTTCTAACAGTTGGGAAGAAAAGGAGACTTACTGTAAAAATGACAGTATTATCTTTCTTTTCCAGTAGGGCAGTTATCTGGGTTTCTTGATAGACTGCAAGAAAACTTAAAAAAAAAAAATCACTCACTGGGGAGTAGTATAGTAGTGAAGAAATTTAATATTTTGAGGAACTACAATTGGATTTAGAATAAATATTTAATATAAAGATCAATTTAAGGATTGTTCTAAACTGTGAGTCTGTTTTTTGCATAGATATTATGCAGTTTGCACAGCTCTTCTTGCCCTCAATACTAATTTGTTGCCTGAGAATGTCCAAATCTAGAATTTTAAAATCTTTCTTATTCTTAAGGCCAGGAGAAAATTCACTGTTTCTTCAGTTAGTGTTAGTGGATCTGATTCCCTTTACTTAGTCAATCCTGGGCACATGCATGGTTTTTTTGATCCTGAGTCATCAATCTTGATTAGATCAAACACTCTACTACCTGTTGGCCTTGCTGAGGAGATACAGAAGGTGAGTTGAGCCGAGTTTCTGGCCCTTATAATAAAAAGGAAGCTTTGAGCAATAATACTTTCCATGAGGATATTCCAAAGAATGGTGGTGGCCCATCCCATTAAAGCCCAATGATATTCTGACGGTGCTGGGTTGCAGTGAGAGAATCCGAGACCAGCAGTGTCTTTTGCTGGATCAAATAAAAGGGAACTGTTACTGGAAGAGGCAGCAGAAGGGAAAGGAAGCGGCCGGGGGAGCAGACACTACAGATGTCTGCATGATACTGCTGTGCATGGGACACTGTAGGAAAAGGAGAGGGAGGAAATTCTGGGAGAATCCCAGATGAGAACTCTTGATAATAAAATACTAGATTTTACTTCTTTACTGTGTAAGTTGTTTGGGGGTGGGGGGAAGGGGAGAAGGTACAAAACCATCTTCTTGACTTCAGACAGGCCTGAAATGTTGCCTTGATCTTGACAGCAGAGCACCTGGCCTTCTCCAGGGTATTCTGTGCACTCATCTCTTCCCTTCGGTGAACTTGAGTAACTCTGATCTGGCGCTGTAGATTCACCTTTGTCAAGTGAAATGCCTTGCTATGATAATTAGGCACAATATTTTTCCGTGTGATTTTGTTTGTATTATTTAGTTGAGGTTCATACTGTTCCCCCCGCGCACACGCTCTCTAAGTCATAGTGTTTCAGAAATAGGGGTCAGAGTCCCTAGCTTTATTTTCTTCTTCCTGGGGGTATTGTCTGCTTCTGTTGACAGGCCTGGGAGCTGCAGAGAGAACTACTCATTAGAGTCAGCTGCAGAAGGGAAAGAAAAGGCTTGTTTCTAAATATAAAATAAATTAATCTTCCTGTGCAGGAAGTATTAGCATATGTAATTTCTGTCTGAAGACATCTGTGTACAAAGAATTAAGAGTAAATGTGTCCAGCTGTTGACCTGATGAATGGTTGCATGGTAAAAATATGCAAAGAATAAAATTTTCTTCTGCTAACTTGGTATTTTGCAGAGAGTCAGACCGATGCAGAAATGACATCAGATCTTTCTTGATTATATAAAGCAAAAAAAAAAAAAAAAAAAAAAAAAAAAAATTACAAGACTGGGTGGTAGGAGAGAAAATTTCTGCTCCATGAAATAGCTTTCAGCTACAAACATTATTTCATCTTCAAAGGAGAAGGATCAAATCCTGGGTAGGATTTTTTTTTTTTTTTTTTTGTCAGCAAGAGAAAGAATACAAGATAGTCTTATTTACCAATGATAACATAAAATTTGCTTGTTAACTAGTAATTGTCACAGGCTTTTTAAACTGTGTTCCTGGGTTAAGCATTGTTCATTTAAAATTGCGTATATTTGTGCTTTTTTCCTCAGCTAAGATAAGCTAGAGAAAACAAACCTACCAGCAGTTTAGTCAAGCTTTTTTTTTTTTTTTTTTTTTTTTTTTTTTTTTTTTTTTTTTTAATGCTATCAGACAGGGTAAATCTGTGATGTACACCATACTACAATATGGCATTGAAGCTAGCTTCTTTTGTGAGTACTGCCTTAATACCTGGAGTGAACAACTGGAAAAGCGTTAGAGAGAAGGGGAACAGTTCCGCCTAAGCCCAGTGTTGTCGGGCCGTGCCCGAGTCCGTGATGCTTTGCTGCTTTGCGTTCTGGCCTGGTAGAGTTCTGTACGGCGATGAGGAGGAAGGCAGTGGGGAGCAGGACTCTGGAGAGCACAGGGGTGCACCAAGGACCAAGCTGAAAGGTGGGAGACCGTGGTTCCTGCCTGCTGGCTGCTGTAGTGGCTTCCAGCACAGGTCAAATGCTGGAGCTGCACTAAAAGACATATGGTTCTCCACAGCCTCAAATGGGTTAAGTCTGTACCTTCATTTGATAAGTCTGTGGGTCTGCTCTGGGATTTGACCTTGACATGTCTGTCTGAGAGGACTGGGGACTTGCAGTTCCTCCTAGAAGAGGAGGCTGGGGCTGGTCTTGTCGTTAAAGTAAAATTGAGTAGCATCTGGGATGTGAAAAGTCACATCTTAGTGGTAAGATCTCCTTAAATGCACCCACGTGGCTGTATATGAGTTACAGGGGCATGTGGGGTAATGTCAAACAAAAAAGAGCATCTGAAGAGATGCCACTAGACGCACTTAGCAAGGCTATCAACAGGAGTGGGTACGGGCTACCTACAAACAAAAAGCTACTGGAGGATAACACGATTGTGTTGAAGCAAATCTTAAATGTGCTTGCTCCCTGTGTTGCTATTTACAATTTAGATTTAGCACAGTAGCCAGGCAAGCCTGTGTAAACAGATGTGTTGCTGGAAATCACCTTGCATATGTAAGAAGAATTGTTATTGCATCCCTCAGTTTTTCCATGATATTCAGGTTGAAAAGGCCCTTTTCTGGGTTCTTGGTGTAACAAAGGGACAAAAGCTGTTTCTCTCATACCAAGGATGATGAAGAACAGACACACTGCTTCTTCATAAAAAGAACGTGCTTCACGAGCTTCCCAGGCCTTGAACTGTTTCAATAGCCACTTTGAATTTGCTCTCTGAGGGTGACTGGCACAAAGCCTGCCAGCAGAGAGGCCACATGATTCACTAGGTATCGTACTAGGGTGATAAAGGAGATGCGGGATCCCCTGCCTGTTCTGCCAATGACAACATATTTTCTGTACCAGTCTTTTTACCTCTTATGTATCTATTTCCTTTTACTCTTTTGCTCTCTCTTCTATCTCTCCTATGAAGTCTTTGGGTTTAAAAAAGTGTTTACTTGTTTTTAGAATTTTAAAATTTTGGGAGGTTATATTTGTAGAATAAGTTAAATAAACTATTCCCTTAGGTGCTATAATTCAAAAAGTTAGTAACTTTGAAAAGGTTTATATTCTTGCTATGGTTAGAGCAGTAAATCTGGACATTCTTTTTCAGGTTTTTAATTTCCATGCTTAAGTTTTAAAGATAATACCCTATATCTGTAATGTTATCATGATGTGGGAACAATCCAATGTCCTCAAGTTGCAGAAGTAATATTCTTTAAACTTTCACCTTTGGAAGGAGCTTGAAGCATTTTGGGTTCTTTGAGGAAATGAGTTTTAAAACAGGGGCAAGGATTTCAGACAGATCTAGAGTACTTCAGTAAAATAAGCAAGCCTGGTTATTTCCTTTATTGGCTTAAATGATCTCGGTAGCTGTCAAAGGATTATCTAAAGGGAGAAACTGATTGTTGGCCACCCAGAAAGTCTGTCCCTTTAATCAGACAGAAAGTAGGAGATGGGAGATGGGAGAAAGTGGCAATGGATAGGAAAAATTGGAGAAATACCAGCGTAGCCCTTTATTTCCTCCCCTCAGATGTGAAAGAAATACAAGTGAGCAAAGTTTTTAAAGATGCAACAGCAGAGTATCTCCACTGAGTGTCCAAGATCTTTAGCAGTTACTTTAGAATCTGCCTACCAGAAATTATATTAATACAATAGTCTGAGGACATCATGAAAGAAATTTCAGAAGTGGAATTGTATTAATAATTATTTCCCATAGCGATTTTGACATTACAAATACCATCATATCATACAAGTTATGGTTGATGTAAGGATCACAATTTTGAACTTTTTGGCATGTTTCCTAACTTCCCTCCATCTTCACCTCCTTGCCCTTCCTTCAGTATAATTTTTGCAGATGTCCAGAAAAAAATGCTTATACTGTTCCATACTGTTTCTATAGTTTCATTTTGCAGGAACTTTATGCACTTTTATGTGCATTTTTCCCCAACACATTTCACTAATCAGATTTAGTGAGAGTCTTCAGTTCAAATAAAACCCAAATCACAAAGCAGAACTTTCTGTCAATGCTACATGGTTTTCCTAGTTTAGTGGGTTGTAAAACCCAATCGTGTGTGCACGTTTTCTCCCAGAACCATTAATCCAGAAACTGAGTTGAACCGAGATTCTTAAACTTGACCTATTTGGGTTTTATTTTTGATCCAGTTGCAGGGGTTTCATGTTCTTTGTAGTTTGGTTTGGCAAGGAAAGTTACTCTTTCCGTGAGAAATAATTCATTGCTTCCATTTTAGTCTTTGCATGTTATTAAATGCTTGCTATAGTAGTAAAAAATCAAGGGCTTTTTACTTGACAAACTCATGCTCATAAATGCTGAGGGCAACGAAAGCATTGGGAAATCCAAATTTCAGAGCTAGCCCAAAATGAGAAGTCTTGAGTCTTTTGAGTTTGAGCCAGACAAATGATGATCTGGTTTCCAGATAAATGATGAGCTGGTTAACATCCCAACACTGACACTTACCCTAGCAAAGTTGTTCTGTCCTCACTGGTCTGCAGCTTGTGTAAGAAACAAAAGTGGGTCATGATCTCAACTGCCTTATAAATTGTGCTGGTTAGGGAAATTCTGCTTTACAGGTTTGTAGTCAAAGTCTGGAAGTCATGTAAGTGTCAGCTGTTGCAATTTGATAGAGTTTTCAGTTGCCAGGTAATTATTTCCCACGTGCTGTGCTAGAGATATTGATACAGCTCGGAAACCCGGTAATTTAACAAGTGAAAAAACATCCTTCCGCTGTCTACACTGTCTTTTCTGCCTGTAATAGAGAGGGAGGAGGCCACATCTCTTATTTCATCTCACTTAGATCCCAGCAGCATGTCACACTGGTGGCAGAGACGATGGAGGTGTTAAGGAGCCTGGCACAGAATACAAAATGAGGAATAAAATAAGATTAGAAGAGAAATGCTTGTTGGACTGGCAGCAGGATTGAGCTGCATTCAGAGTCCGCTTTAAGGACAGGCCAAATAGAAGCTGCTTTCTTCAGCAGAACAATAGGCTAGTAAAAAAGGAAAAACATATATGTGAAACATTATTATTTTGAAGAAATATTTTTTTTCTGTTGAATATTTTTTGCATGTAAGACAAACGTAATATGACTAAATTTTGAAGTCTTTTGCTAGGCTAAAAACTTAATAAACAAGAAACTGTTTATAACTGGAGCCCACAAAGCTTATACCACCTTAGGGTCAAGTGCACCTTTTAGTAGAGGAAACTTGAGAGAAATGTGCCTGATGGAGCAGGTAGTGGGGCTTGATGGTTTCCTGTGCCCCAGTAACATCCCAGCATCCACCAAAGCTGGAAACTTTCTCAGCAGGAGTGGTATTCTTAATTGTCTCTAGAGAGATCACATGGATGAAAGGCTTTCTTAGTACATAAGTGATAAGAAATCTGAAGAAAACATGGCAATCCTGTCCCCTACCTTCACATAATGGTCTTGCAACCATCTAGATGTCTTGTAAGACATTGTAAGAAGGTATTGCTTCTTGCAGAAGTCTGGGGTGATAATACCAACTTTTTTCCTCCCGAAACTTTCATCATGAACTAGAGCTCGCAAATGCTCAAAATGTTATGACAAATATTGATTGCATTCGACCAGCTAGTTTCCCCCCTGTGTAGGACCAGACAATTGAATCAAGCCCTGTGTGTTTAGAGTGCTGTTTTGTATAAAACATAAGGCATTTTAGAGCTTTAGTAAGTCTGTTGCCTCCCTAGAAAAAAGAGAATTGAAGACCAGCAGTTTCAGTTAATCTCGAAACTGGATTACCCTTTTTAAGAAGTGTAGCAAAACTATTTAAATGCCTGCAGCACTTTCAGAGTCTACAAATCTCCATCTTCAAGGTTATCTGCTTTTTTTCTTTTATTTTTTCCACAGTAAAGTGCCAGGCACAAGCAATGTTTCCCCGACGTGAGCAATGCTGCCTAATACACTGCTGATACTGTAGAGCTGACATGGAGCTGATCAGAGTGAACATACAGCCTTCAAAGAGAACGGGTTGCAATTGCTCTCAGGAAACCCATGGTCTCTCCTCAAGCAGAGTGGAGGTGATCATTTTTGATGCACTGTCGCCACAGTAGCTCCTACCAGTGGATTGTATGGGCAGGTGTTATCCTTTAATGACTGCCACCAAACTGCATAGAATAGTCCTCAGCAACATTGCAGTGAGTGTCAATGCCGTGTCGGTACCATGTTCCCACCACTAGTACTGCCAATGGAGATAGATGTGCCAAACTGTGCAAGAGCAGAACTGCCCCAAGAAACCCATTTCAAGGTCAATGCTAGTAAATAAAGGATTGTGCACGTAGGAGTTGGGATGTTACTGCTTCTTCTTTTTTTTGTTTGTTTTGCTGATGATGCCTCTGTTTTTGCATCTTGCCCTCTGCTGCTTTTGGAGTTCCATGCTTCTGTTTTCTCGTTACTGCATATTGCATAAATACAGTTATAGGAGAAAGAATAAGAGAAGAACAAACAGCAATGGAAAAAGCTGAGTAAATAAAACCTGTTGTTAAGAACAATACAACATTTGGTATAATTACTGGAGACAGTATTACTCCCAGTCATGCTGACAGCATGTTTTTGCAGTCAGAAGAGCTATATTAGTTTATAAAATTAGTTTATAAAAATATTTAAGATTTTTACAGTCATGAAGACAGAGAGGCGATCATAGAGACAGCAGTGTTAGGCAGGCTTTTTGAAAATGTGATTTTAGTGAATACCACAGTCCCTTACTCAGTGTTTATTCCATGTGTTTTTAAAGTTCCAATGAAGACTTTCAGTTAACCCTGTGAAGAAAATAAAGCCAGTTTTCAGCATTCAGATAAGATTCACCTAAATCCTCTGTATGTACCATAAATAGTAGTAGGTATCAGGTGCTTGTATATAAACAGAGTAACATGAGTTGGAGGTCCTGATGAGCATATTTAACACTCGTTTTCATTGGAATCAGGAAGCCTCAGGGCAGTTTTGAGTTCATATTGTTGGTCAGACGCATCCTGTAGCGCTCAACAGTACATCCCCTTCCTCCCTTATCTTCAGGGAAGCCTTCGAATATTAGGATTTGGGGAAGTTTTTGAATATTAAGACTTTCTTATTGCTTCTACTTTAAAGGTGCCAGAGCTACTGAATGGCAATTCTACAATTTTCTCTGTATATCTGCAGATTCGTCATCTTCCTAATGAGGACAATTTGTTTCTCCTCCATTTTATTAAGATAAATGTAGTCCTTAAAAAGCTCAGTGAGCAACATGGTAAAGCTATCTGGCGTGGAACACTTTCTGGGCCAAACAACTATCACGAACCAGCTGCTCTCCTTCCCTGAAGTCTTTTATACCTATACGCTTTCTTGGGAAGGGAAATTTTATAGTTGCATATCACACCCTAAATTAAAGAGCTTCCAATATAATTTACATCTATGCTGAAACATTTTGCAGGTTACTCTGTACTGGGCAAATTCATCCTTGACATAATGCAACTGGGCTCATACACTGATGAATCTGATTTAGTAATAGTAATTATAGTAGAATATAATTGTAGTAGAATATAATATAGCAGAAGTAATTATACTTCTAAATACATACTTATGATGTGAATATGACATTCTTCAGCCTGATGTCGTATATTTAAATGTAATAAGCTACTTGTAAAGGATGGTTTTTAACTGAAGGCTCATTTCAGTACTACTATGTTATGGTATTGACTCTTTCAGTTTGAAACAATTTTTTTAATCATAGGAAACCTAAAGATTCACTGACAGTGTGGGGAGAGCTTGTGCTCTGGTGGGAGCCTAGTACACTGAAGAAGTTTAATGCTTCTTGACTTCATGAACACTGCTTTCTTTAAATAATTTTGTAAATTATTCTACTTTCAAAAAATGAGGGAACATGATATGAATGTCTTTATATTCTGGGAATGAACAGAGCCCATTATACACTGATTTTTCTGTTTAAAGTGCCAGTTCATAATCATGAGTATGAATACCAATTTCAACTCTACCCCAAGAGTTGTGTGTGAATGAGAATTCTAAGAAGATGAGAAACATTATCCTAAAATTAAGGAGATCACCTGATTTATGAAAGGAAAAAATATTGCAGTATATAACAAACCTTGTTTCAAGTTAGTTACTTCTGCAGCAGACACTCTATCTTGGATATAAGAGATTTCATGGCATATGCACAAATTAAAAAGGGAAAGAAGCATCGTAAAACAACAGGTTAAATCAAATTTATTGGCAATTGTTTTTAACTGGAGTGCAGTAGTAATTTTCGCACTGAAGTTAGAGAAGTTCTTAGAAAAGGTGGGAGTTTGTTTTCAGGAACAAATCTTTTGTTTGGAACAAACATGTTTGTTTTCGTAACTTTTTCATTTATAAAGGCAATCCTGTCAGTCTGACTGTATTTTTTTAAACTAGAATATATGAAGAAGAATTATAAAATAATGCATTTTTTCATGCTGTATGAGCCACCATGAATTCTCTTACATCCCTGTAACTTCTGGAGATGAACAAGTAGATAACATATGTTTTAAGATAAGAAGGGCTACCAACCAGGTCCACAAAAAAGCCTCCTACCATAGGTTGCCAAAAATGTTTCTAATGAACTACGTTTTGAGCGAGGCTTGTCTTTTGACAGAATGATTATTGCAGAAAATACTTTACTAAAAGCAACTCAGAAAAGTTAAAAAAAAAAAGTGTTAGAGGACTGGGAAGGTAAGCAACCTGGTGTTTCTAGAAGGTAACTTTTTTTCCCATTGAACATGTTGATGGAACCGGTGATATTTTTAGGGGTTTTTCTTTTTTTAATGAAAGCTTTAAAGGAAAAAGCCCAGTTTCTCACCTTTTTCCCTGCATCCTAGTTTGTTGTTTTTATAAGGAGGCTGCCAGTTTTTCTCCCTTAACATTGCACTGAGTGTGGGTACACAGAAGACGCTCTGGTAGTTCTCTCTGGGAAGGACAAGTAGATGCTGGGAACCCACCTGCAGATGGATGGGGGAATCAGCAAGCAGAGAAAGGCAAGATGTGGAAAGGAGGATTTTACTAGATGGAGTATGGACTCTGTTTTGATTCAGTTGTGTGCTGATGAATGCTAAGAAAAATATAAAACATGAATGTTATGCCCAGCTAATGGATTGGATCACATCAATTAAGGTTCCATGAGTAAATTTACAAAGAAAAAATTTTTTTTGTTTACTGAGTGGCAAGTGTATTTATTTTAGATGACAATCTCTGGTTTCCATGGAGATCATCCTTCTGCTTGTTAAAGATATTATTCAGAGTCTTTTGCATAAATTGATTTATTGATAAGAGCTATGATTTCAAAACTATCTCAGCTATTAATACTTGAATCAACACTTTGGCAGTGAAATCTGAGCAAGGTACAAATTGGAAGGGGAGTGAAAATATTTTTTGCTGTTTTGAATCAAAATAACGTAACATTTAATGCTCAGAGAATATTACTTGTTGCAGATACTATGAACTTGAAACACTGTAATGGCTAGAAGGATGTTACCTGAGCACCATGATAAGTCAGCCCACTCTTGTATTTACTTTCTCAGTGTATTTCTAGGCAACTCATTTATTGTGTGGCTGCTTGTCAGTGATATTTCTGAAGAAAAAAATTTAGGGACAACTGTGATTTCAAACTGAATGTTGCATAATTCTAAGTATATAATACACAAAGATTTTTATTGAATGTTGATATTTATGATAATACAAGGGGATAAAACTAACTTTATTTCACTTTGCCTGGCAGGCTGTATGCATGCTTGTGCATGCCTGCACATGAAAAGAGCTCCTCTCATAAAGTGGTTACCTTTAGCATTTCCTATTCCTCTTTTTCACCTGGAGAAATTTTCAGTGGCACAGATAAGCTGGATGCTTACCTCCTACTCATTCAGTCTGCGTACAGATAAGGATGCCAGTTAAGTGTCAGATGTGATGAGGCTTTTAAGTGATCATTTATAAGGGATGCTCATATCCTGATCAGTACTGGCTTGCAGGAAACAGTGAGATGCTGCAATGTCTGCTGCATATTCACTCTAACTCTTCCCTGGATTTCTCCCGGCTCATCGATACAATCTTGTGTAATTTATCAAGTCTGAATTGAAGGTCGTGTAGCTGTAGGCCAGTTATCCAACACACACATCTCAGAAAATAACCCTGGATAGATGACAGCATTACCTGCTGTGAGGATGTGAAACAGCCTGAACAGCCGTAACCCAAGCAGAGTATCAGTGGCAGACCAGTGCCTTTCACAGGTTCAACACTGAATGTGTAACACATATAGAACAGAAAAGTGGCTCTACACATGGTGAAAAGATTTAGAGCACAATTGCTTTAATGCTTGCTAAATTACCTTGTTGCCTGGAATGTTGTTATCCTCCCCCATGGAAATAAGTAGCTGGTGAAAGGTGAGGAGAAATGAAATGGCAAATGCATGCAGTTTGTTCTTAATCTGCTTTCTATTTGATGGTATACAGAGTTTCTGGTGCACTCTTCTCTCTGAGTAGGTGGCTTTGAGATGCATGAAGGGGAATATTTGATTTTAAGGCATCAGCAGAAAGAGCAACAGTCTATGCTGAAACTAATCTGGTTCATCAGAATGGTTTGGTTATAGGCAAGGTATAGTTGCAAGTGGAAGAAAATATTTGTTTCCCTGAGTAATATTCACTCATTAACTTTCCACTGTCACAAACTTTGGTAAGATACAGCTTCTTCCTGCCTATCTTTCTCTCTCTTTTGAGGCTCCAGCTTCATTTGTCTGTTTAAAGACCTTTTTCTTTTTTTTTCATCTTAGATGCAGTATCTTTTCTGATTTATTCTTCCCACTTCCATCCAGGATCAGCCAGCACCAGAGTTAATTTTATTTCCTTCCCTAGTTTAGATGACAATATGACATGAGTTGTAGAAGTGATTCCACAGCTGTAAATCTTGAGTCTTGACACAAGCTTCTCTATAAGATCCTGAAAAGTAGCCTAGTAGTTTTCTAGCAGCATCTGAAATATTATTAAAAAACTCTTGGATTTCTTTTATTTTTCCATTCTTCATTGTAGTCATTCTAACTTAGGTGAAACTTGCTTTAGAAGTAAAGTTACAAAATTGGTGCAATTCAAACTACATAAAAATTTTAATTTTTAAAACAAAATCATCAGCTTCTCCCCTGCTCCATGACATTGTAATAATATATTATTACTATATGAGAAGTACTTCTTTAATAACTGGAGGATTGGAAAAGCTTCCTAAAGCAAGTGGTTTGATTGACTGAATATCTCTTAGCAATTTAAGAAGCTTTAAATACACCTGATTGAATACTGCATGTTGAATATACTGTCAAGCCCGAAGCACCTGCCAAAACTAGATGATGATTCCATTCTTTAAAATACTTCCTATTATAAATACTTAACTCAATATTTTGTCAGCTACCAAAAAGGAATGTGCATAGTAAGACATATTACACAGTTTATATAAAGTTAAATTCTGAATTACATTTAAGTACTGCTGTCCTAAATAGTGTATCTGCGAGGTAAATTTTAAAGTTAATACTGCATGGTTTTACTGAAATGATGCATTTTATCAAGAAGCTAAACTTGACGTTCTGGTATTTCCTGTTACGTACCCATCCTTTTGGCCTCATGAACAAGAATATATTCTTGCTGGCATTTCAGTATCTCAGCAACTGTAGGAAAATTCTGATCAGCAAATAAAAACTTGAGTTTTTTTATTGGTTAGGGAGAAGAAACAAGCTGAAGAATGGTAGTGTCAGCAGAGAACTGTGGAGGGCTGCAGCTGCTTTTTCATATCACAATCAGCAGCTCAAGATGCTGTTTTCTCTAATTGTGTGTATTATTTACCCTAAAAGAACACTAAAAAGTCGGACTGGCCTATAAATCAATTAAAGTTCAACCAAAAAGAGCTCTAGTAAGTATTGACAATATATAGCATGAATAACATGCAGTTGTTGGTACCATTTACAGTAAGAATTTCACTTCTCTTGGAGTTAGAAAGGTAAACTTTACATTCTGTCCAACTACGCTAGAGTAAATGGGATTGCCTTGTCAAGCAGTATTCTTACGCTTGTAGCTATGCTTGGTTGATCCAGTGGTGCTGCACAGTACCACCTGGCAGAGAAACAAGATCAAGGAGAATCATATCCTATCAGGATGATATTAGCCTTTACCATTTAGTTAGTGCTAATGGAAAGCAACTTTTTCGCACACCAGCTATAGGCACTAAGCACAGTTGCATAGTTTGGCTAGTGCTAAGCATTTTTTTGATCTTAAGCAAGCCTTTCCAGTAAGTAATACATATCACTGAGAGCAATTTTTGCCAGGTGTACAATGAACTGGGTAACAAAGAGTGATTGCAGGATTTCTTCAGTATGAAAATTTGAATATAGTTTAATAAGTCTGGCACACTGAGCTCTTTTTTTGTCTTGATCTGCTGTCTGGTTGGATGGTTCAACTACTGTCTCTTGCGTAGTGCCCTGTGGGAAGAGAGATAACTCAGTAGATCGCATTAGAACTGATTATCTAGGGGATAGTATCACAAGAGATACGTGCTTCACTTGAGAGTCTTCTCTATCAAAAAAGGCTTTTAACAGTTACTGGGGGAAGTTGTAAAAGTGTATTTGCTTCCGTTTCTTTGTCGGGTCATTCCCTAAAAGGGAGAGTGCTGCTTTCTGAGAACTCTGATGCCTTTTAAGTTTAGAAGGAAATACCCCTGAGAAAATCTGCTTGGTTTCTGCACTGCTGTTGTGGTGTTTATATGATAAATATTCAGCTGAAACATGAGGCAGTTTTCAATTTCAGTTGGACAACCTGTTTAGAAGTGTATGAGCAGTACAGTGCCTGTGTGGGCACAGGGGAAAGGGACTTGGTCTGAGCAGGCTGAGGCAGAGAAGAGCCCCCTCTCGCTGCGCCAGCACGTGGGGAGTCGTTCCACCTGCATCACGTCCCTGGAGCTGGGCGCACTGACAGCAGTCTGCAGCGAGTAGCTAAGGGCGCGTCTGTGATTTGAGTTGCTGGCCGTCCTGCCGGCTCACCTGTCTGCAGGGCACCCTCGTACGTGCACGAAAGGCACTTGGGCAAGGAAGCCCATCTGTGATCGTATAGGGGTTTTCTGCATTTCCTTCACCAATAGGACTGTCTTTAGCTTGTATTTATTTTAAGTGGCAAAAGCTTTAGGAGTTGCTGGTGCTTTACGGAATTCAAGATAAGACTTTATTTTTGCACAGTTCTGTTACGTCTTTTTTCTTTCATTTCAAACAATCGGGTTGCTAACAACAGATTTTTAAAGGGGAGACAATATATATATTTTGAAGCTGTTCTTTGACATCTTGGTATGCAGTAGAACTGAAGGCAGTAAGAATATACTGCTTCATCAAAGGGAAATTTAGGGGAGGATTGTTTTTCTTCAATGTAAGATTTCTTCCTGACATCTGGATAGACGAAGATACAATCATAACTGAAAAATACTGTCTTGGCTAAAGCTGGTTTCTCTCTGTGCTTCTGTTCCCCAGACATCCATTCCCTATTGCAAACTGAAATATGTACGTTCTATGTGTTCTTCAGTGAAGTTATTTGCAGAAAACTTTTTCCCGTCCTATTTGTTTAATTGTATGTTATCATGTATGCATAGAATCTCTTCAACTAGAAAAAAAATAAAGGCTTTTTTTTCTGATTGTGGCTTCACAGAGGCTTATCTCTGCCATTGAGGTGGCAAATGGAAGTAAAAACAAATTTGCTGTAATACACTGATGCACACAGACAGGTAAATTCAAATGAGTCCTGCCAGAAAGCTTTATATTTACTTAGAGTGGATGGTTTTCTTAAAATAAATAAATTAGGCACTAGTTATTCAAATATGAGCATGTTAACTCAAGATGGCTCATTTCACATGTGAGTCAGTGTAAGCATCTAAACACGTGGTTTGGATATTCTGCTTACAGATTGCTTCTGGAAGTCCCTAGCTCTATCATTACTAGATGGTGGGAGGAGATAGCTGGGGTATAAGTGCTTTTCAGTCATCTGGTTTATAAAGTCTGTAGTCATTACACAGACTTTTAGTCTGACCAGTGTGATAGCTCAAATCAGTGACTGCAGCAAACTCCAAACAAGTGCTTTTTATTTGTATCAAATCAGTCAAATCTGTTCTTTTGTTTGTTTCTGGTTTTTTTTGCTTTGTTATCCTTTGTTATCTCTACTCTCAGGTAACATCACGATGCTGTGGTCAACCTGCAGAACATCAGTACTTAAATCTGTAACGAACCGATTCATTAAGAATTTGGCCTGCTCTGGGATCTGTGCCAGCCTGGTTTGTGTGCCTTTTGACATTGTCCTTAGTGCCAGTCCGCACTGCTGCTGGTGGATCTATACGATGCTCTTCTGCAAAATTGCCAAGTTTTTACACAAAGTCTTCTGCTCAGTAACTATCCTTAGTTTTCCGGCCATTGCTCTAGACAGGTAAGATATCAAATTTGAGCAGTATTATAATCCTTGATTTTTCTTTCTTCTTTTGCTATTATTTCATTTTAGTCTTGTAAATGCTATTTAGTATTGTATTATGCCATTGCATGAACTGTTCTTGTTCCAGTACTTTCCTCAAAATGTACAGCTTCTTTCTAAAATGGAATAAATATTCTCTGTAACACTGAATACCTTTATTTGTCAGTTTACTCTGATACCTTTGGACTTTTCTAAGGGATTTTGAGTCTATTGCTTTATCTTTAGAGAAATTTTTTATCCTTTCTTTCTTCCTGTCATTAATGCTTGTTCAATAATGGAACCTGAAGCTTAAAAACTTCAGACTATAGACAAAGTGCACATCTTTAACTGTGAAACTTGAAAGCCATTGCCTGCTAGAAGAATTTACTAATGCCTACAAAGACTTTCTCTGCCTGGTAATTTTCAAATCTAGCTTAGATTAAAAAAAAAAAGTGTTAAAATAACCCAAATTAATTCAGGTAAGTTTTGAGTATAGAAAATTAGTCTAAAACAAAAGCAGCTTTTTGGACTGAATAAGTTTTTGGATTCCATTAACTTAGCTTATTACGTGATTGGCTTTCAGTGATCTCACCTAAATGTACAACTATTATTATCTTGACAGTAATTCAGATATTTTTAAGGGCAGACACTGGTTACAGTTTAATACAGTTGGATTTATGTATGTTAGATAAAATTATTGTTATATAGTCTGGTCATGTGTCTCACCAGAGAACACATTAGCTCTGCAAAAGAAAAGCAAACTGTAGCTAACAAAGTGGTATCTATCTTAATCTAATGTTAACATCTTGATAAATGCAGTATTGCTATCTGTAATGCACATCAGTATTGCCACTGAAACAGCTTATCACTTGTCCCTCATGAGTAAAACTTGTGATCGTCTTTATAAAAATTACAAGTTGCTATCACTTATGATAAGGATAGATGTATAGGTCTCTCATGACAGGTCTGCAAGCTTAAAAATCTACAGTAATAAGCAAAACTGAACAATGAACCAATGCCTGAAATTTGATCATGTCAGAGATTCATAATTTCTGTTTTTAATGCACATAGATTGTATAGTGTCCAAACTATCCTTTTGCTGAGGGCTCTGCCCACCAAAGACTGTGGAAAAACAAAATCTGGTTGTACTGGCAGTAGTCAGGTACATGTGACTTGTGACCTATGGTTTTTTTTCAACTGTAAGAGAAAATCCTTTATAAAGCAGCTTTTCTATTTAACTGTAAGCCTGGCCTTTCAATGTGACATAACCATGTCTCTATCATGGTTTGTGAATTTGTGCTGTGTACAAAAAAGAAAATAATGAAATTTTGAAGATAATGTTCAGTCACATCAGACCAGGCAATGTAGTCCCAGTTACTGAAAGAGTTGTTCATGTGTAATGTGCTCCTAGAGTGTGGATTTTTTTTTTCCCTACAGACAGACCTGCAAAGCTGGACACTTGTTTCTGCTTTCTCATAAGCAGCTACTCATTTGGCAGCCTGGTTAGGAAGTTTGGGCATTATGCTCACTATAAACTATAGCCTTTTCATTGTATCAATTGTATTTTGTTTTACTTTATTTATTTTTTGACAGGTACTACTCCGTTTTATACCCCCTGGAAAGAAAAATATCTGATGCAAAATCTCGAGACCTGGTTATCTACATCTGGGCACATGCAATAGTGGCCAGCATCCCAGTATTTGCTGTGACCAATGTATCTGATATTTATGCCATGTCCACCTGTTCTGAATCCTGGAGTTATTCCCTTGGTCACCTGGTGTATGTCATCATCTATAACATCACCACTGTGATTGTACCAGTGGCTGTGGTATTCCTCTTTATGATTCTTATCCGCAGGGCACTGAGTGCCAGCCAGAAAAAAAAGGTCATCATAGCTGCCTTAAGGACCCCTCAGAACACAGTATCTATCCCTTATGCCTCCCAGAGAGAAGCTGAACTTCATGCCATGCTACTTTCCATGGTTATGATTTTTATTTTCTGCAGTGTTCCCTATGTGATTCTGGTGATTTACCGCACTATACTCAATATTTCAGATATTTCAGTCTTCTTGCTCCTCACTGCCATTTGGTTGCCCAAGGTCTCTTTGCTAACCAATCCTTTGTTGTTTTTAACTGTCAACAAATCCGTACGGAAGTGCTTAGTGGGGACCATAGTACAGTTGCACCGAAGATATAGCAGGAGAAACATTGTCAGCTCTGGTGGTGTTGCAGATGCTAATCTGGAGCCCAGTGTCCGTTCGGGGAGCCAGCTTCTGGAGATGTTTCATATCGGGCAGCAACAGATCTTCAAGCCAACAGAGGATGAGGAGAATGAAACCAAATCCATTGGCTCTGGTGACTTTCAGCAGAAAGAAATTCCTACAACAAGTTTAGAGGTAGAACAGACTTTAGTTCACAAATTCATACCACATACAGTTGCAGACTCTGCAGCTCAGGTGGCCCCAACTGTGCCCACAGAAGCTGATATGGCCAATGACAAATATTCCATGCAATTTGGTTTTGGACCCTTTGAGTTGCCTCCACAGTGGCTTTCAGAAAACCGGAACAGTAAGAAGAGACTCCTGCCTCCTTTGGGAAATACCCCGGAAGAGCTAATACAGACAAAGCAGCCAAAGTGTAAAGTAGAAAGAAAAATCAGCAGAAACAAAGTCAGTATCTTTCCCAAGGTGGACTCTTAGTAACAGCAGGAGCTGTAAGTGACAAAGGAATGTCACCTTCTATTATATGTGTGATCCCATGGATCTTATGCTGAAATTTGTTACAGGCTATTTTTTCAAGCTAATTCAAAAAAAAAAATTCAAGTGTTCCTTATTAATATGTTTTTATGAAAATAATATATATATACACATTGATTCTTAGTTTTATTTGTGAATAACCTACAATAATACATGCCTGATTCACTTTAACAGGGTACTCATGGCTTTGGGAACACTTCCTGTACAGCTGAAGTATGAAAATCTGGCAGTTGGCTTGCTGGGAAGCTTCATGTTCTGTTAAAATGGACAGGGTATCACAACAACTTAACAGGAAAGGCTCTAGGGAGCACAAAACAGATGCAGATTGGATAGCCTAACCTCACAGAAATGGACACAGCAAGCGTTTGTACATTTCATTAATGAAGTTAATATGGACAATTTTTTTATTAAATCCATTTCTCATGCCAATGTTAAAAACAAAATTGCCTTTTTATATGTTCTTACAGTTACCACATATTTGCCAAACATCTGAACTTTTTAAAAAAAATTAAAATATGGTATTTTTTGACTTAAAACTTCAGCAAAGCCAAGGATACCCAAATCTTCCTATATAACACAAAAACTGAGAAAAGAAAAAAGAATTCCTGATATACCATTTCACAGAATCACAGAACTACAGAATGGTTGAGGTTGGAAGGGACATCTGGAGATCATCTAGTCCAACCTCCCTGCTCACGCACCTACAGCATGTTAAAACAGGACTGCATCCAGGCAGGTTTTGAGTATCTCCAGCAAAGGAGACTCCACAAGCTCTCTGGGCACCCTGCTCCAGTGCTCTGACACCCTCACAGTAAAGAAGTTCTTCCTTATATTCAGGTGGAACTTCCTGTTTTTCAGTTTGTGCCCATCGCCTCTTGTCCTGTCACTGTACACCACTGAAGAGAGTCTGGCCCCATCCTCCTGACAACCTCCCTTAAGATATTTGTATACACTGATAAGATCCCCTCTCAGTCTTCTCCAGGCTAAACAGGCCCAGCTCTGGTTGATGCTTCACTCCCCTAATCATCTTCGTAGCCCTACACTAGACTTTCTCCAGCAGCTCCATGTCTCTCTTGTACTGGGGAGCCCAGAATTGGACACAGGTAAATGTGGCCTCACCAGGGTTGAGTAGAGGGGGAGGATCACCTCCCTCAACCTACTGGCAACACTCCTCATAACGCACCCTAGCATACTTTTGGCCTTCTTGGCCACAGGGGCACATTGCTGGTTCATGGTTAACGTTTTGTCCACCAGCACTCCCAGGTCCTTCTCCCCAGAGCCGCTTTCCAGCAGGTCAGCCTTGCTGTTTTAAAAAAGTGTTTTTAAAACATACATTCCTGTAGTTAAGTAGAAGCTGGACTGGAGTCAATACAAGACAAATCCTGATGCCAATGAAAAAACATGTATGTGCCAAGAGAATTAATGGAATACTTCGATCCTGTGATAACAGTATGACGTACGTAATAGTGTATTATAAATAACCAAGGGGTCAACCTTGAAATAGACTCTTGCCTATTGTTGCACTTTGCTTGTTTTCTTAGGGGAAAGCTAGCAAATGAAAGCAATGGGTCAGACATACTAATAGCCTTGTACTGGACTGCTGAGTGAGGAAGCTGATAATGGACCCCAAAATGTAAGGTTTGCTAATGCTGTTGCTCACTATTGTCAGAGGGAGGGAGGTGTGGTAGAAGGTTTTCCTTTTACCTTCACAGATACAAATACCAGTCATCTTACTCATCTCACATGCTGGTTACCTAGTATATGAGCTGAATGTAAGACTTCCAAATCTGTTGCCTAATTCCTATGTGAATCCCAATCATGCTATTCCTGGTATCAGCACAATACCAGGACGTTGCCTGAACACCAGCCTTTCTATGGGTGTTCAGGCAATGTCCTGCAGCTTATCTCCCTGTATCACCACAGGCATACTGTCTTGTGTATACTTAGTGTGAATTTAAACTGTATCAGTCTGTCAGATGACCTTAAAACTATTGTAACTCTGGCATTTTAATCCTTGTTCAGTTGCAAGTAGTCTTCCTCATCTGCATTCATTGTTGTCACATTGGGTAGTAAGAGCACAATCTAGTAACACCTCCTGTAACTTAGCCCTTTGGTGCATGCCAGACCTTTACCTGTAATTTATTGCCTGCTTAACAAATTAGTTTTCTTTACAGTACTTTTGAAAAAGGCTAGGTGAAGAATCTTGTCAAGTTCACAGTTACTTACCAAATCCAACTGGTCACTGTTGAAAGTGAGGAAAAAATACTGCTGAGAAAGAATTTGGAGGTGTACCTGCTCCTCCTTTGACATGGTTGAAGAAAGTCAGCTGCTTCTGATGGCCCCAAGAGTGATGGATTTCTACAAGGCTTTCAAAACAAATGTTGTAATAAAAACGTAAAAAAAAAAATCTAAATTACTGTGTAAATGATACTTATTTTTCCCTTTCCTCTTTAGTTTCAGTGATCTTATGCTAGTCTAAGGGGTTCTCAGCCTGGGAGTGAGCAGCAGGCTTCAATCCATCCGGATGAGTGGTGGGAATCCCAGTTGTACTGCTTCTTACATATGGAGATGAGAAGGCAGACACAGATTGCCTGAAATTAGAAAGAATCAAAAAATCACAGAATCAGTAAGGTTGGAAGGGACCTCGAGATCATCTAGTCCAATCTCCCCGCTCAGCAGGGTCACCTACAGCATGGTAGACAGGGCTGCATCCAGGCGGGCCTTGAAGATCTCCAGAGAAGGAGACTCCTCAACCTCTCTGGGCAACCTGGTCCAGTGCTCCGTCACTCTCACAGGGAAGAAATTCCCCCTCACGGTCAGGCAGAACTTCCTGTGCTTCAATTTCTGCCCATTGCCTCTTGTCCTGTCACACGGGACAACTGAAAAGAGTTTGTCCCTGTCCCCTTGACACCCTCCCTTCAGGTACTTGTACACATTGATCAGATCCCCCCTCAGTCTTCTCTTCCCCAGGCTGAAGAGGCCCAGCTCTCGCAGCCGTTCCTCATAGGGCAGGTGCTCCAGCCCTCTGATCCTCTTTGTAGCCCTACGCTGGACTCTCTCCAGTAGCTCCATGTCTCTCTTGTACTGGGGAGCCCAGAAGTGGACGCAGTACTTGAGATGATGAGGCCTCAACAGGAGTATTCTGGGAAAAAGTGTTCCCTCTGTGGCAGAGATGGAGATCTACCATAGCAGGTATTTTGACAAGCATTGACCAGTTATTTTAAGGGAGTATTTTGTTTCTCTGAGTTAATGAAAGAACTGATTCTTAAAAAAAGAATAATTCAAAAATAAGCTAGATCACAATTTCCTTAGGAGTTCTAGTTAATATTACTTGCACATTTAATGTAGATGAAGTCAAAGTCTCTGGGACTGATGGATGTTGATAGTGGACACACAAATGTGAACTCCCTTTGAGGACAACGATCTTACTCTTTTCTCCCTTTCAACTCTCATGTTGAATGAAATGCCATGATAAATTCAAAGAGCCAAATTCCATGTATCTACATAGAATTTAGTCTTATCATATCTAGAAAGCAATTTTTTATCTACGCCTTAAGAATTATTCTGTAAGGTAATAGCTGTGAATATTTCATTTTAGTCCCCTCTTTCAACAGTTTATCCATGAGAATTTTTAAGGGAAGTGGAAAAAATGCACAAAAGCACATCTTTACGCATAGAAAGAATAATCTGTGCAAAATTCATAATACAGCCTCTCTGGTAAAACTGTTATCATAGAAAAGTAATTCAGGAGACTCTTAATGCAATATGACTTATGAAGTTTGATTTTAACTTAATCTATGGCAGTGTTAACTTTGAGTCATTAGTGCTATCTGTTGCCTTGTGTTCAAATGATTTTTGGAAAAGTGCACTGGGCAAAATGCACCCCAGTGGCCAGTATGAAAAAATCTCAATTATCAAAACTTGTTTTCTCCTTTATCATCACACTGAAAATAAGCAAAACTTATTTTTTGTTATGATGGTTGTTTTTAACCACCACAGGTATTGCTGCTTCACTCCTGATTTTTGGTGAGGGGAAGTGAAGTACGAAGCAAAGTTGTGGGAAGAGAAGAAAGGAAAGCCTGGGGCAATTTGGTCTGTGCAAAGATATATACAGGATAAATCTTACCACTGAAGAATACGCTTAGAGGAACTCATTATTCTTGTTATGAGAGAAAAATGAAAACAGCTCATATTAAACAAAAGAAAGAAATCCTTTAAAAGGAAGAACAAGACTATGTTAATAGTTGGGGGAGGTAGCAGGGAAACAATGTTAATTTACTGTTCCCAGATATTCTCCAAATATATTGTTACATTCAAAAAACCTTAATAAAAAAATTAAAATAAACATGTAAAATTAAAATAAACAAAACTCCTTTTCAAGAAAGGAGTCTGTTTATTCCTCTAACATTTAGAGGAATTAACATAATGAAAACTGGCTGTGTTTTTCTTGATCTGAGTACTGGAACTGTTAAGAGTCTAGCTTAAAAATACTGCCTGTTGTAAAGAAAAGCTACTTCAGGTGACAACACAGAAGATGTTCAAAATACCGAAGATGAATAACTGAGCATTAAACAAAGCCTTGATAATGTGCTCTCCAGTCTGTATAAAGACAGTGAAAGTAGTGTCTTGCCTACCTATTTGTGAAATAAAAACAGCAGATGTGTATTAAAATGCTGTTCTGCAGGGCACTATAAAAAAATTCAGTACTAATGGGAATAAGTTCTCTGTATACAACCTCCCCCCCCAATTTGTGTTTCTTCCTGACTGAATTAGGGAAAGATGAATAAATGAATTTTGTTACTATGGTGACTATAGCCTGAGTATCAAGACAGCTTGTTGAAGTGTGTCTTCATCATGCTTTAACTTGTCTTTTAGAATGGAAAGCACACCTTGGAGTGCTTTTCTTGCTCTGCCCTCTCTAGACACAAGAGTTGTCTCCAATTACACCCATTTTTATCCTCATCATATTTCAGAGAACTCTCTAGTTTATTATGGAAGAAAACCTATGACCTATTCCCAGAAAAGCAAAAAAGGAAATCACATCCTTTCCTCTGCTTTTCTATTTCAAACTTCGCTATAATAATTTCACCTGTAATAACACTTGAGATTTTGTAACATTTAAGGATGTTTATGAAAGTTCGGTCCTCCTCTAACAAATGAAGCCTCTCATGCTGTTTTGGAAACCTTGCAATCCTGCTGAGCTCATTTCAGTTGCACGGGGTACATGTCAGGTGAGCAGCACTGCTAGTTCTCACAGGGGTCTTATGTTAGATTGTTCTGAAGCTCTGTCCCCAAAACTGTGCAATTCTGGGAATCTCCACCGTCATTAAAAACAATCCTTCTGTTTCTAAGCATTGTAGGTATGAATAAAGTTGAGATAGTTCAACCTTAAGGTCTCAGAAACCAGACATGGAGGGATACAATTTTTAATTTTTAGAAATGTTTAAAGATTTCATTATATTTTGAGATTTCTAAATGTTGAGGCATACTGTCCCCTTAAGTGTTCACTACTTAGTTATTCCCCCCCCTTTTTTTTTTTGAGTGTTCTCCACAAAGATTGAAACCACATGTAGGGGAGAATGTCTCCTCAAGAAATCTAGAAATGTATGAAAAAAACCAATGTACCACTTTCAGCAAAAAGAGAAATGTGATACACTGGAGATCTTTTGGCTAAAGGCCATATTTGAGCCTCTGAAGCCAGAGTTCATATGGTAAACGGAGTTTCTCTACGTTCCCTGCCACCACTTTATCCTTAAGTCCTGTATTAAAAAGAAGTTAGTACACACACAATATGTTGATAATCAGAACAAACATATTCCTGTATGCAAGTGGATGATACAAGTTTTAATAATGCGTATTTCTCTTCCTCTGCTGCGATCCCAAGTTCAGTGCTGAAAAGTTGCAAGGCACACAGTAAGACTTGCATGTGCACCAATGCCTCAGGCTTTTAGCCACAACAGTACTGAAGATTTATGCTCTAAGGATTGCTACAATCTACAGATGATAAAATTTATAGATGATTTCAGTGAGAATGGCAGGCATTCAGAGCTTTTCTTTCCCATAGGCTTGTGAAACTATCCAAAAAGAGCTCCAAGAAGAAGGGCTGGTACAGAACTAGTTGTGAACACAGTGAGTGAAAGATTCAGGTAAGGACATTAAAAAGAAATGGAACATTATGGGTGGTGAGAAGGGCAGCTAGAGGAACAGTGCAAAAAGTCTAGGAGGTAAGAAAAAGAAACTTCAAACAAATGAGAAAGCCAATGAACAAATCTTAAGAGAAACTATAGCCAGTTTTGAAAAATTTTCCAGATACACTTTCAGTAAGGAGAAGGTAACATTATCCTCACTGGTTTCAGAGAAGTAGATTTACTTTAAATTAAATTGTTAACTCTGACACTTCTGAGGTCACGCAGCACTGTTGTTGAAGTACCATGTTGAACATGCCTTGATATTATTGTACTTATACATATTTGTTATAGAACTGGAAAAACCTAATATCTGAATGCCTGCGAGGGTGCTGGTGTTTTTTTTTGTTTTGTTTTGTTTTTTTTTTTAAATATATCGTGCCATGGTCTGTTCATTCATACCAGTATGACGAGAGTTGGAGTTAACAAAGGTGTATGCAACAAAGTGAGAAATCCTGCATCACACTGAAAAAAGGGCACGTTCACAGCACTACGTGATGGAAGTTGGGATGCGGGGTATCTACCACTTCTGTTTTTGAAAGCTATCAGTGCTAGCCTTATCTTTATACCAAGTTCACTTGAAACATTTCAGATTGATGTAAAAAGATTTAGTACTTCTGTAAAATTCACCTTCCACAAATCTTAGAACACTTGAAAACCATACATTAAACCAGTGTCTCAAAACTCACATAAAACTGCAAAACATTTTTTTTTCTATTTTATGGTTATGGAAAAAAGGATTCTGTAAAGTTCAGTTAAAGCCATGTTCATTATTTTACTATACAATACTACTTTTGTGGAACAGCTATACATTTTAATCATTGCACAGTTTACTGAAACTATCATCTGACTCGTCTTAGTCTTAGAAAAGGTGTGCTATGGCAGAAGTCTTAGAAGCCGTATTAACGAAACATTTCATCATGCATGGGAAATGTAAGGATGGGGACGGTGAGCACCACTCTCTTTTCAAAGACAGTAGCAGATTATCTAGATATCATTTACATCTGTGCCCTTCATATCACCTTTCAATAAATTATTTACTGTACGATGGTGCCCTGAAAATAAACGAACGTATCAGTCCTCTTACTTACTATAGGATTTGAGATAAACTCGATGAACTTTTCCTTTCTCTCTTTTTTTTTAGGATATTTAACACAGAGATCACTAGATCAACTCTGATTTGACATACTCTTGCTAAATGACTACCATTAACTCTCAAATGTGACAGCCTCATAGAAAATCTTAATTGATCCTGTCTAGACAAGCAGCATTAAGAAATACACTGCTATATATTGGGCCACTTACAAAGAAGATTTATGTTAGCTTGTTACCAAACACAGAGAGTTGGAGACTCTATTTGTATCTGCTCTTCAGCAGTGGTAGGCAGCTCATAATATGCAAACTGCTGAGATCAAGTCATTTTACCAGCCATTAAGCATATATACTCTAATTGCAGAAAGAAAGGAATATTGGGGTGGTTGTATCTAGCTACTATACACATGTTGTAACTAATAGTGCAATGTAATTCCTAGCATAGCTAAAAACAGATTTTAGTTCAGCTAGTTCTGCACTGAATTTTCCTCTGTACTGCTTTCCTATGGTTCTTACTGGCCTTGTATGTTCAGCTGGTGGATGTCAACATTCAGTCTTCGTATGATATGAAGCATCTGAAAAGCACCACACATTAGTCTTTGTAATACAATTCTCCCAGCATCGGAAGTACTCCATAAAACCTCTACAAATTCCACTAAGGTAAAGCATTAGCAATGTCACGATCGATGTTGGGAATTTTAACACTCTTGGAGCTTGATGTGCTCAAGCAGGAGGCTGAAATACATTTGGTTCACTAGAACATTTTCTGCATTGGTCTTTAACACTTCAGCTGCAAATTCTATCATACCATTACTAGAAAAAAAGTACCAGTAAAGGAAGAACAATTCCAAGAATGTGACAGTAAATTCCCACACTCTCATAGAGAACTCTACTGTCCATGGCAAACATATGCCTCAGGAAGTGAAGACATATTTTGGCAGAAAGATTTGCCAATACACAATTTACATGGAACAAAATGTAGGTTTTTCCCCTCAAATTATTCCTTGCAAATTGTTCCTGTCAATGAATTGAATTTATATAGATATCAAAGAAAGTTGTATGGGGCCAGAAACCCTCTCTGCAATTTGCACAAACTGAACACCTGAGTTATTCCTTGCATCCTATTTATACGTGGAGGGAAAAAATGGGCTGGGATTAGAGGAGTGGATAATTACTCTGTTATAATCCCTCATTTAATGTTAATCAGATAAATAATGGTGAAGCACAGTATTAAAAGTTTTAATGAGTCTATTAAAAACATTCAACTATGCATGCTTAGAAGTAAACACAACACCATTTACTACGCAGGAGACCAGACAAAACAGATTATCATCCAAAGAGTCACAATCCGTTTACTGCATGGCTGTACTGAGAGTTCTTTATAGTGCTCCTGTCAGATTGAACACTTCAAAAGTTTTATTATTTTTTTTTTTTAAGTGAAAAGGGGATGAGAACAGCTCTAACAACTACGCTCTCCAATACACCGTCACAAGCCCTGCCAACAACACGCCAACCCGCCGCCCCACACAGCCCTTCTAACGGACAAACTAACGGCCGGCGCGGCCCATTGGCTGCGGGGGGGGGGAGCGAGGAGAGAAGCACTCGCTGCGAACAGATTTTCTCTCCATCAGGACGGAGAATACAGGATTTAATGGAGTTCATCCTATTTTTTAGGCACTGTGAGAAAAGTAAGAGCTCCATTCTGCTCTCATCTCCCGGGAGGTAGTTAGGAAAGACTCGTCCAACTCCCCCCCCTTCCCGAGGATGGTACCGCCGCGCCCTAAAGCGGCACGCTGCCGCTCTCGCGAGAGGCCTGTTGAAGAGCCGCCTGCGGGGTTTGGTTGTCCTGGAGACGGCGGCCGCGGCGCCGGCTGCGTGCGGGAGCCGCGGCGTGCGGGAGCCCCGGCGGCGGCGGCGGCGGGCGGCGGCAGGGCTCGGTGCGCCCGGGCGGGGCTGCCAGAGCCGCGGCGCTGCCGGGCCGCTCCACCGCTGCGGGCCTGGGCCCAGCCCCAGCGCCGGCCCCGCCGCGCCTAGGGGTCTCTCTTGGAGTGTGGAGAAGGGCTTGCTTTCTCCTCCGTCGAAGCCTCTTGCAAGGTTATTTACTGCTTTATTGCTTTTTCGCTTGTTTGTTTGTTTGCTTCGGGAGTGTTTTGGGCCTCTGCGGCTGCTTATCTTCTGTCTCTTCCGTTTCAATCATTTTGCTCCTGTGCGCTTACCTAGTTTCCTCCATCCCCAGCAAAATGAAAGAAGCCTTTAGGGAGTCCTCAGACCTTGTCCTTTGCCGCCAGTGGATAGTTGTCGCGAGAGGCCCGGAAATAGCCGGAATTTGTCGAAGAACTCGGTTGCCTTAGGTAGAGCAAGTGCACTTCTGAAGTTCGCTTTTCCGAGGCGCTGCTGTGGCGGGTGAGGGAGGACGTGGGCGGTTTCGAGGCAGCTCCGCCGCCGCCGCTCCGAGGGGCGCGGGAGTGGTGGTGGTGGCAAGCCTGAGGCGGTGTGAGCGGGGTCGCTTGAGCCAGGGAGCCTGAAGTTCGTGAGCTGCAATAATTGAAGTTAAATTTAACTTTATAGTTCTGCCTGCCCCTTTATTCTGCGAGGCATGGCACGTGTGACTCCGTTCATCGTTTTTTCTTGCACTGATACGAAAAATGGTTTTATTTCAGACCATTTGAAAATTACTGCATACTCAGTACGTACATAACAAAACGTTGTGAAGTCACAAAGTTTTTGCAGAGAACTATGCATTTCTATTCGTTAAACTTTCCCTTGAAAAAGGAATGGGAATATCAGCTTTTGGTTTGGGAACTCCCATAGCTTGGATTTACTGACATATAAAAAGTTTTCCCACTGCTTTGGTACATAAAATACTCTTGCCCTTTTGTTGATGCTAACCTTAGCAATCCCGTGTTTTTCTTCATTAGTTAATTTGTTTGTTTTT
Organism: Rhea pennata; assembly: GCF_028389875.1. Classification (NCBI taxonomy): domain Eukaryota; kingdom Metazoa; phylum Chordata; class Aves; order Rheiformes; family Rheidae; genus Rhea; species Rhea pennata. The sequence continues at coordinate 11,016,375 of NC_084667.1, read as the reverse complement.
AAAGCTGCCATTGCCTTTCCTTTGTTGTTGAGATTAGTTTTAAGAGTTAGGCAAGTCTGTGAACGGTAAGTACTTTTTGGATACTTTGACTGGGTTGATGATATAAAAACTGTGTACTTGAGTGACAAGCTAGTGCATACTGAGAAGACTTCAATATTGAATTGTCAGAAAGGATTTGAAACTTGCTTAAACTACATCTGAAATGTTACTGGATTTGTGTTCTTATTTTTTTAATAACCTGATAGTGTGGAAGCTTTTTTTTCTTTATTATTATTTATTATTTATTTTAAGGCACAATGGATATTACAAGGGGGAGCTTGGATAAAATATCAAGGCCTGCATCTAGCTCAAGAGCTTATCCTAGCTGTAGATCTTTAAGTGCATCTATGGAGGTATTAACACCAGAGCCATGTTTGTCAAAGGTAATACTTTTCACCTGCAGTAAGTTAAAATCTCTATGCCTCATTTTTCTTAGCAGAATGGCAAAGAAGTAACTTTTTTCTTTTCTGGAGTCAATAGATGTGCTATGGGATTACATGAAACTTATGTATGTGGCTGCTTCTTATGCATGCTTGGAGTGATGTTTAATTTCATTTTTCTGAATCTGTGTTACTTTCTGGTTTTCTGCAGAAACGTCTATTCAGTGTTACAACCCAGAAAATGTGATTGCATTTCCTTTTTTGCTTAATGAAATTATTAAATAAATTCTACTTTAATCAAAAACATTGATATTATGTTAATTAGATACACAGCTATAGATTATTGAGGCATGAGCCAGACTATATATAATTTAACTTCCATCTTATTTGTGCTTTTAAACTTAAGTTGCAATAAAGATTATTTATAGAAAGCAAGTATTTGAAAAATCTTCGCAAGTTGAATTTTTGACTGCAAGGCACTCCATGTAGTTAGGAAATGTTTGAATGAAATTAAAAATTTCATTGCATACTATTCCAAGATAGCAGAGTCAGCTCCAGGAATTTGACAGACTCCTTTGGAAGTAAAGTGTTTTTTACATCCTCTGAAGATATTAGTGTCAGGAATATCAGGACTTAGTTTTGGGAAAGTAGATGTGTGGTATGGCTGTTAAGATGTAGGCATTGGAACCTGAGAATGCGATTTAGATTGATTGATTTATGTAGATGAGTTTCTATGAATATCCAGTTGGGTTGTACCTGAATTCATGTGCCTGTAAAATAGGAGTGTAGCTGGATGCTTCACAGATCTAGTGAAAAAAATTGTTTTTTATAGGTTCATAGTCAGCTTTTAAGGTTGCCATCAGATGACTTTGTATTAACAATGATGATGATGATGATTTAGACATAAGCATTTCAGCCCTTGGAAGACTAAACTCTATGCTATAAGCAAGAGATTAGGATGTTACTTTGTGCGGAGCACCTATAGGGTGAGGCTGCTGTACCTGGACTCTTAACCAGTTGGCTGTACCCTCTGCTGCTTCTGCAGATGGCATAGATCTTTGGAACCCCTTCCAAGTCTGGCAATCTCAAATCTGGCAATCCAGGGAATGATAAGCATATGAAAAAGGCACATCAGGGTGTTATCTATGAAGCAGAACTCTCTGCAGCAGACCAGAAGACTCTCTTACTTGAGACATACTCTGCAATCTTGTGTAGAAGCACTGTTAGCCTTTGGAATAGTGTGTGATTATTATTATTGTTTCTTCTCTCCCCCTCTTTTCCCTTCCCCCCTTCTCACTTCTAATTTTTATGGTAGTAATTTGTTTACTTTTCATAGGTTGATTCACCTGGCAGTATGACCAGTAATCATCAAAGATACAATTTAGAATACTGTTATCCAGAGAACAAAGATGATGACAGAGAAAAATCTGACATCAAGAGAATAAGAACAGCTAAGCAAACCTCAGTGGAAAATACTACCTTCACTTTTCAGGAGCATATACAGAATCCTAATGAGCTGTCAGGTGGGGGAATGACTGACACTTTCCTGAGTTGTGGCTAGACCAAATACTATGTTTGTATAATTTGGGTAAAATTCTATTGACAGACTTAAAAGGGATGCATGTAGATAAATTCTAGAAGAGAAATAGGAGGACAACAATGGTGCCAAAATCAATGCCTTTATTTCTTTTCACTTGTTAGTGTAATAGTAATGGCAGTGATAATATAGTATGCATCCTGTGACGTCTAAGCTGGGATCTGCTCATTAGTGATGGCCTAAAAGATCAGTATAGATTCTCTGCATCTGATCCATAGAACCATCTTCAAAAGTACTTGCAGTACTGTGTTTCCTGTCAAACTTTTCACAAAGGTCATGGGCAGGTTTAACTCAGTTGGTTAGAGTGTGATGCTGTTAATGCCAAGGTCGGGGGTTCAATCCTTGTATGGGCTATGCTGAGGGTTGGACTAGATGATCTGCAGAGGTCGCTTCCAACCTTACGGTTCTATGATTCATTTGTGAGAAATTTTGTATCCCAATAATAGTCCACTAATCCAAACAAATTGAAAATTGTAGATAAAAGTTATAGAATTCAAGAACCGAACAATGCAAATACTAATAACACACTTTAAATATTAAAATGTAATATCTCATTTTAATGAAACAGCACATGTAGAAATACTTCAGTTAAAAATTTTTTAGACATTCTGTAAATATTAATAAACTAATTCTCCAGAGCTCCTGACCTATTTGAAACACAGAAGTGAAGGCCAGTGTGTGAAGTAGAGGGTTTGGATACTTTCTTCAAGTTTAGATAGATTTCATAGTCAAATTGTGGTCAAAAGAAATTCCTTAATTCCTGCACCTGTATTTAACTTGGTGTAATAGTTTTAAACAGTAAGCCACTGTAGAGATTCTGTGTTGTTCCCTAGCTGACAGAAAAATATATTTTAGTCTCTTACTTGTTAACAGTTCAAATGGTATCTTTTAAAGTTCATCTCATGTTATTGTGAAAGGTTTTTTCCTGTGTTTCTTTTTCAGGATCTGTCTCTAATTCAGATTCTGGGGATGACAGTGCTGAAATACAGACTTCTAAATTCAGTGAACCTTCCCAAGGAAAAAAAACAAGTAATGCAAAAGAGAGTATTCCTTTCCAGATTTATAAAGTGAACAGTGCAATAAAATATTTTTTTCTTTCCTTGTTCTTAGCCCTTCTAGGGTAATTTGGGACCTTAGTGTATGTGTATGCATGCATGTATATCTGTACCTATATATATTTTTATATAAATATACAAAATATACAAAAATACAAAAAAAAATGTAAATAGAAAATGTATATGCAGTGTGATGTTCAAAAGATGGATGATTAATTCTTTAAGGATTATTATATTAAAGGATATTCACTTTATTAAATGCTATGTTAGCATTTGACTCTTATGTATGTTTCGTCAATTTAATAAAATAGAAGCCAGTGGTGACTCTGTCTAGGGCGGCAGTGCCAGTCATCTAAAATAACATTCATTTCATTGGGACAAAAATTGGATAGAGTTCAACCTCAAAGCTTCACTCAGTAAGTTTAGCTGTAGATCCATCTACTAGTTTCATACCAGTTGAAATAAGTGGGTTTTTTTTTTTTTTTCATCTTTTGTGCTTAGGGCTTTCCCAGAGTTCACTTGGATTTTTACGGCATTTCCCTTGTTGAATCACTTGTCTCTTCTGGCACAAAGTAGAGTAATACAGCACAGTAAATTGTGGGGACAATGGATGTGTAAAGCTTTTGATTTTCAAAGGTTAGAAGATGGAAAGATACTGCAGGAGTATTAACTCTTCTACATTTTACCTGTGTATCCAAATTTGCTTCTAGTTAATTGAAGGAATAGAATTGGAATTACTGCCTTTTGTCTTTGATATTAGAACTGTTTTTATGTTTTAAGTGTTTTAAATTTTGTTGCAGTCAGTAGTATCTGTAGTCCTCAATGGTGATTATTTTTTCCCTGTATATGTGTATGCTCACTCACTCTTTTCTCTCGCTCTGTCTCCTTTCTCTCCCCCTTTTTTCTCCTGAGTTTAGCTCGTACCTGTATATTGAGACTCAAACTGGTAACTTTAACAACCTTTAAAGAAAAAATACAAAATTCTGAATAATTGATCTTATGGTTATTTCAGTATTCAGTGGTATTTATTTGTTGTAAATATATTAGCAGAAGCTGGATTTGACCAGAAGAACTTGGAAACTTGTGGGATAGGGGCAGTGTTGCAGTTGTTCTCTGCTCTTTCTCTGGAAGCTAGGCTTGAGCAGAAATGAGGGTAGAGTTTGGTGCTATAGGAAGGGGAAAAGCTAGAAGTGATCAGAAATTGTAATCTGCCTGTCTAGAGGGGGAAAAAAAGGCAAAGCAGAAATTTTAAGTAGTGTTAGTTTCTATACTGCTTCTGTTTTACAAAACTGCATTTTTCCAGAACCAATATCAGACTCTGCTTTGGTTGAGGCGTAAGATGAGACTGAAACTTCTCTAATGTTTAAAACTAGAAATGTTAGAGAGTCTCTCAATTTTAGGACTACTCAAGTTAATGATTTACACTTCAAAATATGTTCTAGTAGTTGACCTGAATGCATGAGAATTTTTTTTTTTTTGAGTTTTAAGCTTATTTTGTCTGTGGTTGTAGTTGATACTATGCAGATTTTCTTACTCTTTCTTTTTAAATTCATTCACTTGCCAGATGGTGAACTTCCCTCCTCTCCAGTCCAACTGCAACATCTAAGAGCTTTATTCATCCATCTTTTAAAAAAGTTCGTATTTTCCCCTGCCACACACAGATCTAGAAGTGAACACAATATATATATGCTAGTGAATGATGATACTCTTGTCTGCAGTTGCTATCAAGTTACTTATACTGTTTTTTTTAATTGAAATATGTCAAGCTAATGTTAATTTTAAATCTAATTGACAGCAAAATCATGCAGCTTAAAAGATTCTGATCAGACAGGTGTAGATCCTGTGGTTCAAGCAGCTGTAAGGAAGATGAATAAACTTGATACAATACTGGCAAAAAAACACTTTAAAGAGAGAACAATTAAAAAACAAGGCAAAGAAATGAGAGCAAAGCTCTGGGAAGAACTTCAGGTTAGAAATATACAGCTTATGTAAATAATACTGTAAGACAATTGCAAAGATAATAGATGTACTCCTACATATGCTATTTTATCTAATTTCCCAGACACATTTTTTTCATTAAATAACTCTCAGTTATTGGATGATTTAAAGCGAGGGAATGGATCTTAAAAAGTAGCTTTGAGTAGTTTTTAATGTGTATTGGCTGTGAGGCCTCTGAACAGGGATGTGGCCCTTAAAAATTAATGTGACTGGTAGTCAAAGATACATCTGTCTAGATGTGATTTACAAGCACAGACAATCTTATGTTTGAGCTCACCATTTGCAGATATGATAAAGAATGGCAAGAGGTAGTATCTGTGAACTCAGTGCTAGGAGCATTTATGCTGCTTTTGTGTGACTGTTCTTAGGATTATCTTTTCCAGTACTGTCTCTTACTGAAGCAATTAGAGATGCACCCTGAAGAAAAGCATGAGAATGTTATAGTACAAATTCCTTCACGTTATTCTGATTCTGGTCTCCAGCAGTTGCATGTCAATTTAAGCCTTGAAAACATTAAATTTAGTATTTCCTTCGAAGTTAATTACAGTCTTGGATATTTTCTGTGAATACCAATGTCAGTTACTGAAAATGATGGTATTCAGTTTAAATGTCTCTCATAATTTCAGTGGATTTGGATTGAGAGCCATATATCCATTACAAAAGTCTTTCACCCTGTGAAATGTGTCTCCACATAACAGACAGTATGTAACAGACCTCCAAGTTCCACCATGTCTTCATCAAAACTTTAGGACATCTTCTGATAGCCTCAAGAAGAAAACAGATTATTCTGATATGGTTTAAATTTTGCTAGATTTGAAATTCTTATAAGCAGATAGTATTTTGTTACAATGTTAAATACATGCTGTATGTATTTATGATTTATTTCTTTTGATTAGCCTATCAGTACTTCTGGAAGTCATGAAGAGGTGGAAAATACAAAACATTTTTTAGCTTTGATCTCATCATGGCAAGATACAGCTGGTAAGCAGGAAAGAGAAGTGAATCCCCTGATATGATTATCCTGTATTTTGGGCATGTATAGGCAATAAGCAAGGAAATCAAAATTGTTTTAGTAAACAAAAAAATCATGAAGTTACTGATGTACCGGCAGGTATTAGCGAAAGAGGTCACCTGGCTGAAATACTTGGTATAGGAGGGGTGGAGAGGGAATGAGGATTTGTCTGAATGGATTTGCTGGGCAAAAATCAGAGCTTGGCTACTTGGACATATGTGCAAACTAATGTAGCAATGTGTAGTTAAAAATCCCCCCCCAAATTTTTATTACAAGGTAATCTACTTTTATTTTTATACTTAAGTTTTGGTTATTAAGCTAAGAACACAAAATTTAGGTTGGTAAGGGTGGTATGTAAAAAGTGCCCAGTAGGTGTCAGCATCTAATTTAAAAGAAAAATAGGCAAGCAAGACTATATGCAGTTACTAATGAATTACATGCTTCATTTCGTTATTCTCAAAGGTTACTCTGTGCTGTAGTGAACGTGTGTCATACGAGTTCTGGTGTGCCATCCTGACAAAATTCTACATAGTTTAGATTTATTTTTCTCCTGTACCTTGATCTTTGTCATATTCTTTCTGTAATGTGCTGGTGCCTAACTTCTCAGTCCTGCTTTTTTAGGACTAAGAGAGTAGATAGTTGTCCAGATTGACTATGAAATGGAATGTAATTCATATATTTTGCTTTTCTGAGCTTGAATTTGATACAGAGCTTTATTTGATGAATTATATATATTTATATACAATTCTAATCAACAATATGTAACATAATAAATGCAATTGTTATAGAATGACATAAAGTATATATTATTTGATAATTACATTTTTATGTAGATAGATAATTATAACTTTTCCTGTGGCTGTGAAATCAAACAAAAGTTCTGAGTACAAAATGATTATTACTAATATGTATCCCAGCCTCACAAAATTCTGACACACTTGTGGGAGATATGTAAGCTGAGAATTAAATGGGTTTAAATTCATTCTTTGTGCTCTGTGCAGCAAAATCGTGCTTTCAATTGTGTGTTAAGCTTTATCTTTTGCAAGACATTGGTGTTTTTTTTCATGTGTTTGGATCTTTCCAGTGTGAGTCCTTTTCTTGAAGTGCCAAATACATAGATTGCAATTTATACATCCAACTGATACGTGCCAGGATGACTTAGTTCTTTTTCTCTGAGTGCTTGAAGCAACTTTTGTATGCTAGGATATTTGAATGTTCTTTTCTTTAGATTATACCCTTGACATAAGCTGCTGGAAGCCTAAAACTTGCAGAGGCAGACATCAGCTATGAAAATCTGGATACTTTATTCTCACTTAAACCTCTGGATGACTTGCCACAAGGTGTCTGCTGAGACTTCTGAGGATTATAGCTTAGGACTATATTTTTTACAATGTAATTATTTGTCTTGTACATACATACATGCAGCAGCTGTTAAAAACAGAGATGTATGAAATGGTATAAAGAGTTTTCTTTTCATACGTGTTATTAATGAAATAAACCTTACTCTTTCACCTTTATTTCTTGAAAAATATGGTGGTGATGTAATTTATGTAAAAGAGAAAGTAAATTGCTGTAACTTTCACGTGAGAGAGTTTACAGTGATATGCGTGAAACTAGATTGTCTTTAAATGCATTTTACTTAAATTATACTGAAAAATTTCTTAACAGATCCCTTCCACATTAAAGAAGATGAAATATGTATTTCAGTTTTTCACACACAAATTAATCCAGAAGATTATGATTGCCATAAAAGTCAGCATAATCAGGGTAAGCTTTAGTAACTGTATAATTCACATTTCCTGATATGGCAAAACAACATATGAAATGGGTGAGTAATAAAGACCATGGATGAGCCAAAAAGTCAGAAAAAGTAAGTTTGTCTATTGGAAAGGCAACAGTTCTTAAATTTTTGACAAGTGATAAAATGGAAAAACTTTGTAGCTAACCTAAAGCATGAGGGTCAAGTTTCAGTTTGAGAAGAATGAAGATAGATAGTAGGAGGATGGAGAAGATTAAAAGCACAGGACTGCTCCAATTCAGTGTGAAGAAGCATTTAGTAACCCAGAGTTAAGATCATGTATCAGCGGGCTAAGAGTGATATTTTATCAAATGTGATATTTTATTCAATGTACATTTTATTTAACGTGATATAAAAATGTTTTCTAAATAAATAGAATTGTGCTTTTGTGCCTTATTCTTTCCCTATCTGAAATTCAGTTTTTTGTGGTTGAGCAACTTTTTTTACCTCGTGTCACATATGAGGAAATGGCTTTGGCTGCCATTGCTGTCAGCTACAATTGCTCATTTCTTTCGTCTACAATTCTTTGTAAACAGAAGCAATCTAATCCTGGTGACTGGCCAAGATCACAAGATGTAATAAACAGGTGGTCTTAAAGTTTAAACCATTGATGGCAGCAGAATCTCTTAACTTACAGAATGTGACTAAATGTTTTAGTCTTTCAAACTGAGACTTCAGTCCCCTTATTTTGTCATTCTCAGTCCACTGGTTTGTGATCTTAACTCTGGGTTACTAAATGCTTCTTCACACTGAATTGGAGCAGTCCTGTACTTTTGATCTTCTCCATCTTCCTGCCATCTATCTGCATTCTTCCCTTAAACTGAAACTTGACCCTCATGTTTCCAACTTCACCATTTTACAGTTTCGCTGCAGCATCCTTGATTAGCAATGATAGCTTTTGATTACCTGAATTCAGGGCAGCAGTGACTTCTAAAGCTCCCAACATGGGCATGGTAGGGAGCTACTGTTGCACAAAAAATTTTGAGATGATGTACATGCTCTTACTTTGGGAACTCATGAAGTAGAGAATACTTGCTACTCATGAGCCATAAGGTACTTAAATTACTTTAACTGGTTCTGCTGAAGACTCTTGATATGATTTCTGATTTCTAAAACCTTTTGTTTTGGTTGCTCTTGGATTTCTGTGTAATAGTTATCATAAAAGGTAGGGCCTGAGCAAGAGGAGCTTAACTTGTTTAAGAAGGTTTTTATTCATATACACACACACACGCTATTTTGTGCGCTATTACTTAAGCAATTGCACTGAGATCAAACTTTTTTTTTTTATCTTTTATCCTAGGGTGATCTCTAATGTATTTCTTGTCACAGTAATCCATGTCTGTGTCTCATCTTTACTTGAATGTTCTGAGATACTGTGTGTGATGGCTTCCTCTCAAAAGTACTCATGCTATAGATAGCAAAAATGTAGTTAAGTAACATTTCATACATGCTGCATGTTATATTCATGTTTTGTTTTGCTCATTTCAGAATACAACAACACATCATGTGCATATTTATCTGTAAATGCTTACATGATTCCATTTACTAGATAGAATTAAGATCTTCTTGTCATCTGTTTCCTGGTAACATCAGAGATAGTTTGGGATGTTTTCTGTAAATAACTGTTAATTTGTACAGTGATAGGGTTTTCTTGGTTGTCAGGTTCCCACATTTCATTCCATCAGGGTTTGCTTGCAATTTCACAGTAAGTCTGATTGGTGAGAATATTGCAGTTTTTGTCCATAGTTTGTAAAAGGATGCCCTGCATTTGTTTTATATTTTTGAGAGTTTGCTTTTAGTCTATTTAACATGCAGAAGAGTTTCTTCACATGTAAACTATAAAAGAATGAGCTGCTATAGCCTGTGTTCTCTAATCTAATGTGTTAAACTGAGGGATTTTTCTGTGGTCAAAATAACCTTGTTTTTCTAATTTCTACTTTTCAGAAGAGTAGAAAGTATTGTGATCAATGCTTTTAAAGTAGTTTGAGACTTAAAGGAAGCTGCTTGTATTTGCTTAGGCTTGTTACTTAACTTTTTAAAAATCTTTAGTGTTCTAGCTAATGTAGAAGAACTGCCGTTTTTAAATCTAGTACAGGTCTCTGAATAACAGAACAGGTGCTCACTTTTATATAATAAATAGAAAATCATTGTTGAGAAGAAGTGTGTACTGTTAAAACATTATGATATAGTTGTTACAAAAAAAGTGCATAGTTTAATAGCTTTACAGCTCAGCGGTGAGCTTTTTTTAGTTAAAAAAAAATGTTTTATGAACCATGTTATAATATCATCAAATATATCATCTGTTTTTTCAGCTGTTTTAATTTTAAAAAATGTACTTGATAGGTCTCCAAATAGTTCTATTTTTTCTCCCAAAACTATTGTCTGGTTTTGTACTGATGATAAAACTGCCACCATCTTTAACATTTTTTGAGGTCAGAAATCCGAAAGTATTTTAGCCTTCTCAAAGTTGGATGATCTCATATAACATAAGCTCAAAAAATTAGTCTTTGATAGTTGTCTGTTTTCAATATAGCAATATGGTTAATAGAAATTTTGAAAATGACACATAAGTTTGTGCATCTGCTTTACATGTTTATTAAAGATTTAAAATGAATTACTACTGTTACAGCTCTGAATCAGGAAAGGAGTGGTCTAACTTTGCAACTTCTTTTTCAAACTTCAGATCATCCAAATGAAATAAAAACAAATGAATTTCTAAATCAAACAGAAAAAACACATGATAAAAGCAAAAGCAATCAGGATTTCATTAAAAAGAACATTGAGGTAAGCATTAAGACCTAAAATCATTAGACTTTTTGTTCAATGCTAACTGAAACAGTAGTATTTAAGCACTTCTAGGGACAATTGGATTTCTTTCTCAGAAACATTTAATAGCAAGATTTTATTTTCAGTGCTATTATTTATTGCATACTGCTGTATAAGATAGTCCTCATGTTGATGCTCATGTTTGTAGGGTTGGGGTAATACACTATTACATATTCGCAGAAGGTTAATAGAGACTGAATTGTTCTGCTTGTGCCTGGATGCAGCTTGTTTTGAGGACAAATACTTTTTTAAAAAAATCTTTCTTTAAATGTATTTACTGTTAAGTTACAAGAAACCATCCTTGTCTGTAGATAAGGGCTAGATACGTAAGTTACTTGTGCAGCTCGCACAGGACCCTTGTGTGCAGAAAACTTCTATTGGAAAACAGATGCCTGGACTTCCGTGCTCTTGTTTCTCTAAGGCTGTAGTAGCTATAATGAATTTTCTTCCAAAAAACCCCTGTGCATGTCTATGTCAAAGACAGATTTAAAATTATCAACTTATTATATGTAGGCTGCTAGATTTTACTGTCAGAGTGATGATCTGTGTTATGATAATAAGCAAGATTGGATGTTAATATCAGAGAAATTAAGCACTTTGCTGTTTGAGCTAATAGGGTTCTAAAGGCTTTTTTTTTTTTTTTTTTGGTTTATTTGTAAATACTTTAGCTGGCAAAGGATTCAGGAAACCAGGTTGCTTTGCTTGAAGAAGAAAAAAAAAGGTTGATGGAACTATTAAAAGATACAGAAGATGGAAGTGAATTGCAGGGTGCTGAGGTATGGAAACTTTAATTTGTACTATCATGTTTTATTTCACTTGCTTTTAGTGTAACTCTAAGTTTGATTTTTGTTTTAGTCTCATCACACTGTGACCGGCTGTGGTAAGAGAGTATAGCTGAACAAACCTCACTGAATTTGTCTGCACAAATTAAATTATCTTTTATTGGCGTCCTTTTTCACTTTACTAACACTAGGAAGTGCCTCAGGGCTCTGAAGAGCAGCAGAACTTTCCTGAAAAATTAGGCACAGGTGTAAGGAGCTGTAATGAATACTCAGACAAGGAGATGGCCTATTGCCTCTGTGTAAGCTGAGCGACTAGCTGCTCTAATTTGTGGTAGGAAAAAAAAACTTCTAAAAAAAAAAATAGAAGAAGTATTTTGAGACTACCTTCCGTTACTTTTCCTCTTCGTAACACATACTTGCATGAGAGAGTGCTAGAAAAACTGTTTTTTTTCACAAAGGAGCTTGCTTGTTTTTTAGTATGCAAATAAATTACGACAAATGTCAGGGTTTTTTTGTGCGTGTGTGTGTGCGTGTGTGTATGCGACCAGTTACTCGACTTCCATTGAAAATGAAAATGAATTCTAATAGCTTTTCAGGTATTTGCTGTTTAGTATGAAGACAGCTCTGATTTACAAAGACTGTTATTAACGCTAAAATATACTAATCTGTATTTAAACTTTTGTAGGTATAGAATACTGCTCTTTGGCAAGATCTCTTTTACAGAAGGGATTTCTAATGTGGGAGTAGTATTTGTGGTGTGAATTGCACTTATTTAGGCTTGATATGTACATATAGTGTTTTCTTCTCCCCTCAGGTTTCTTATCAGTGGTCTTCCTTACAATGAATTGATTTTACTCAGGATTGCAGTGGTATGGTGTAGAAAGAATGAACAGTTCCAGTAAGTGAAGCTGATGCAGTTGGGTGAGCCTTGGTCAGTGATAGGTTCTTTTGCTTTCCTGCTGTGCCTTTAGAGTAATAGGGTTGCGTGGGGATGACTTTGCAGCAGTGGTATTGTAATTGGAAGCTGATATTTCCTCCTCTTGTTGTGTGGGTATGGCTACTTGAGTAGCTAGAGGATTAATCTGGAAGCTCTGAAGAAATAGTGGGCACGAATCCCCTGCAAGACAGATGTTGTGGTCTTTGGGGCAAGGTGATGGCCCTCTTCTGTTAGAAGAAGGAAAGAAAACCTCTTTCTCCACCTCCCTGCCCTCCCCTTGTGAGGTCCTACCTGGTGGTACTTTAGGTATAATCTTATGTCTTAATCCCAATCTCTTAGCATCATTCCCAAAGAACAGCAACTGCACAAACTAGTTCCCTGGCTGTAAGACAGGAGTGCCAGATTGCTGTGGATAACCATCTGTTTGTGAATATGAGCTCATTTGTTTGAGTAAAACGGTCCTGTTACGGAAAAGAGCTCACTCATAATCTACAACTGTCCATGCTGAGAGCACATATTTATGTTGTTCAAGCATATGTTACTGGTATCATGAAGAACAAGTTGTCTAAATCATGGTCAGGAAAGAACTCCATAGTCTGTGCCTGTCCAAGTTTTTTGTTTTGTTGTTGTTGGAGGGTGTGGGGTGCCAGCTTGCTGGTCTCTAGAAAGATGGTGGCTACTGATTCCAGAGCAGTTCTTCTAAGAATTCAGGTTTTCCTGTGGACATCTTGTTGTGTTCTTCGGTGATAGACTACAACTCTCATGCCTCATCTCACACCCTCTTTTTGACAGAGGTCTCCAGGTGATTTCTGCCACAGTATGAGCCTCTTCAGTTTCATTCCAAAGCTGGTTTTGGCCAGGTTTTAACACTTTCTGACCATGATCAGATAGAAAATTGCTGGACTTGTACACAAAGCTGCTGATTGTATTTCCTTCTTTGGCTTGCACCTGAGGTTATTTCTTCCACTTCCATCAGAGGATAGTAGAGGCCAGTGTATTATCTTCCATTTTTTTTCTGAAATTCTAAATGAATTTTAGCGCTGTGCTGCTGTGCAGGTGTTACTGGGTGCGTAGCAGAATGGATGCCCAACTGCATCCATTGCTGCCTGACATTGAGATGTACGGCAACTGGGTGGAATTTTGCAAGATGTGCTGTTTTTCAGTGTAGTTTCAAATTTATCATTTATACTTGTTGACTTGTCTTCTAATGTCAGAGTGCTGTGAGACTCTAGTCTCTGGAATAAGAGGTAGTGTGTGTTTGTACAAAGAGCGCTGATATGCAAGGCATATGTGTTAGGAAGATGTTAGTACGTTAACTTAGGGTGAAGGCATGTGGTTTTAAGCAATCTTATTTCAGGGTTTTGACATGGCTACTCGGTGAGGATAAACGCTTTGGATTTGTATGGAAATAAGTACAATAACTGAGGTGGTCTATTTAGTATGTTAACCTAAACCTTTTCTTTGTTAAAGTTTTTTTTTTTTTTTTTTTCTTTTTTTTAAGAAAGTGTATGAATCCACATGCAGGTAAAACAAAGCATATCTGTTCTTAAGTCCGATTAAATTGCTGCTTGGTTATATTTAAAGTGAAAAATGTCCATGTATCTGGTCAATAAATATTGCTTTAGGATATGCTTGGTATGTGAGTATTGGCAGTGTTTATCTATGTATTGAGATAAATGAGAAGTACGTTTCATTTTAAAATATAGTTTATTTAAAAAAACACTTTGTGTAATTGATTTTAAAATCAGTTTCCTTTTGGGAATTAAGTATTTTCATTGTCTTTCAATAGGAAGATGCATCTGGCTGGCTAGTACCAGGAGAAGGGTATACACCTGAACCAATGGAATTTCATCACCTAAATGAAATAGATATTAAGCTTCAGGTACTATCTGATGGAGATTTTTCTACAATTCACAGCTCTTGCTCAAAACCTCCAAGCCAAATTTATCAGGTATGTTAAAGAACAGAGCTTGTGTGTTGCAGTTTCTTGTTTGAAGTGTGTGTTAAGATCTGATGCAAATAAATACACTAGGCTTTTCTACTTACTATTTTTGCATTTTTTTTTCTTTAGTATCTTCTATTTCATTGCAAAGTGTATGTATTAAAGAGTGAAGTAGTTTCAGTGCACTCTTTGGCTATAAAAATCATATGGAAAATAATGTGTTGCTATTTCTGAGTGATTTATGTTTCAAGAACTGTTGTCTTAGTATTTGATGAAAGTGTGGAATCAATAATAAATTTCATATACAGAAGTTGTTAACTCAGACTTCAACTGCACAAGTGCTGCATGGATTTGGTCAACATAGTTGCACATTATCCATGATAATTCATCTTTGGGAATTGAAATTAGGTTTCTTTTTATTTTCGCATTGCAAATGTGCATGATCAATTATGATCTTAATGCTAAAGAAATTATCAATGAGCAATGTTAAAGACTGTAGAAAATATTGAAACAGTATGTGTCTGTTTTTTCAGGGTCTTTGTCTTTTTCCCTTGCCAGCAATAACAGGAATTGTTGGAATCTCAGCTTTGAGAAATGACTATTTGGATTTTGTGAAAAGAAAACGCCAATTTATCATATACCATGGCCCAGTAATGTTGTTGTCCACAATATTCTGAGTAAAATAAAACATAAAATACCATAGTCTGTATTTTCGTACATATTGCACAAAATTTTACAAAAATTTTTATTTTGTAAAAATTCCAGTTTGTAGCTAGGAAAGGCGTATCAAAGGCTCTGTAAGAATGTACATTGGCAAAATTGTCTTCAGTTATCCATTTAGGTGAAACATCTCTTTCAAGAGCTGAAATAACTGATTTTTTCTTCTTGCTTTTTAATGGCAACCTTACATTGTTAACTGCATTTTAATGTCGTTTTTGTATTGACTTCTTTATGGAATTCAAGTTTTATTTCTCCTGAAATAATATTTACTATTGCTGTAAGAGTTCTAGAGGATTCACATTTTGATGTTGATCATTTGCCAACTGGGATTTAATGTGTGAACCGCAGCTCCCTCCAGTGGTTCATGGATCTGAGCTTGCAAGTGATTGCTGGACGTTGTGTTCACTGTTTAAGACATCTACTTGAGGTTAATGCAATTGCTGTGATGGCGATACTCTGGGAACGTTTGTCCAAGTGATTGTTGCTTCCTGCTCAGATAAAAGCTCTGAAGTATTTGAACAGAAACTTGCATTTATACATATGCTTCTAGAAGAATAATGCGTTACCTTTTTGAGTAATACTAAACTTAACAACCAAAAAGAGATAGTTAATTCTACAAATTGCCCTTTGTTATTTGCCTCCAAATTCCTTTGCTGTCTGCATTCCTGGTTCTCTTCGTGCTCTGAGCCTCAGCCCTCTGGAGAGGGTTGGATGTCTGCTGGCTGCCTCAGTTTCATTGGGTTTCAGACAGTAGGCAAGCAAGTTCCTTGCGAAGGCTATTTTGGTAGGTGCAATCTAAGTGTGTCTAGTGCAATGAAATAATTGGGCATGTTTATGTTGACATATAATTGCAGCTGTTTTTTTTTCCTTATGCAACTGGAGGAGAAAATAGTTGCATCAGCTATGGGGAGCTTGACTGCTTACTGTGGAAGCCTTTCACTGGATCTAGCCTTTAGTTCTGCATTCTTGGTTGTAATTATTTTTGTGTTGGTACCTAAATAATTGCCATTCAGTGTATATGCGTACAGCAATAACAGTTAAGTTCTGAATTCTCAACCCCTTTTGTGTTCAACCCATTTTACAGTTGCTTTCTCAAACAAAAGGAAGTAACATGTGACAGTAGCTGAAAAATTATTGGCTATTGAATTTATAAACTTCATGTCAAAAGATATGAAAAGTAATTTTTTGCATGAAGTTGATCTATGTTCATTGCCACTCATTTTTTAAAACAACCTTGTCTATCACAAGCAGTATCTGCCAATATTTTTATAATCTGAAATTTGTATAAATTTGCCTTTTTAAACTTGTTGCTGTTTTTAGAGCAGCAGTTCAGATAACAGAAAATATTTGAGTCAGAGAAATGTCAGAATTCTTTATACAGAATGGCTTTTGGAACCTGATCGAAGGCAGTCTGATCCTCGATAGTGAATTCTGTCATAGAACTTGTTAGAAGGGAGAAGAACTTTGCTAACAACAAAATTCGGATCAGTGTTTAGGGAATGACACCGCTTTCATGAGAAGTGAGAGAAAATCCCAGATTGGATTAGGTTTGTCTTCGGTACTAGAATAAGTTCACAGCACATCAGAAAAAGGAAGTCTTCTAAAATCCTACACAAAATGAAACAGAAAAATAACCTTAGAGTGCACTGTACTTGACACAAACTTAATAGAAAAGCTGAGCAGGTGAAACTACTATCATAGTCTACAAAAAGCACAGAGAGAGAATTTTGTTCTCCACACGCAGGATGTGGCAGTCCTGTTTGTTCTTCTGTGTCAGCTTCAGCTAATTCCAAATTTAGTATGTTCCCATGTCCATGATCTTGTTAAGTCTTCCCTAGAGCCCAGCATTTTATCTTCCTTTGTAGCTGTACACTGCTGATCTCTGCGCCTTCTGGATAATGGTCTGTTATGCAGTATGTGTCTGTTACTTCAAAGATGTAGCACGTCCATTTAGTCTCCCTACTGCCTCTTTTGCCTTCCTTGGAGAGTCTGACTCACAGAGTGCATTTTTCATCTCTTGTTGATCTTCTGTACTTCCACTGCTTTATCAATAGTTCTAGCTAAGCCTTTTCCTCCATTTAATTTTGTTGCAACTCTTTGTAGTTGTGCTTTGGTTTGAAACATTCTCTTGCAGGTATCCGACTGCACATCTGAAATATCTTGTCCTAATTTTTAGCTCCTTTTTTTAGACTATGATTGTTATTTGTTGCAATATTACATTTTGTATTTTACCTGTCAGAGCCAATAGGGCCCTCCTTAACGCTTTTTATCCCTGCCTGCCTCCTTGGGGCCTCCCCACCCTGCCCAGCGCCAGACCCCCATTTCAGCCTAGCCCAGCACTGTCAGTCCGTGACCCAGCAACACTATAGCGGTGCAGCCTCCAGTCTTGCCAAGATCCTCGTCCTGCCTCAGCCCAGCCTCATTCTGTCCTCACAGCCCTGTCGAGCCATCAAGGGGCTGTGTCTGATCCTGGTTGCCCTCACCAGGCCTGATTTGTCCCTTGACCTGTGGGATGACTCCCCAGCTTGGCCTTGGCCTGGCCCCATCCCCGTGGACCTGCCTGGTGATCACTGGATGCATTTTAACTTTGGGCTGTGGATTGACTTCCCAGCTTGACCTTGGACCTGCCTCATTGTCATGATACTGCCTTATTCTCTGGATCCTTGCTTGGATCTTGCTACTGTCCTGCTCCTTTCCCTTGGGTACTATGGGACTGGGCCCTGGCTGCTGAGGCCCCTGTCCTGCCAGCTGTGTTGTCTCCCTCAGCTCCCATCCCTTAGGGAGCAGCTGGCCCTCACTGCTCTCCAATGGGACCTTCTAGGTACATGTATTTGTAGTGGTTTTATGATATACTTAACATGCTTCTGGCATACTTGATATACTTCTTAACTTCTGAAGAGGTAAAGTAATGAGATATTAGAAAAAAGAGAGCATTCTAGTTTTCCTGTTTCATGCTCTATTTTTATTGCTTCTGCAATGATAGCTGTATTGTGTGAGAAGCCTGAAATCTTGAGAGAGTTAGGAAGTACTGGGAGAGTTCACAGCGAGAGGAATTGATGTACAATGAAGATTAAAGATTGGAGATGCATTCCTAGTACTGGCACTTTCCAATGCGTAAGGGATAGATTTTCATCCTTAATCACTTGTGTGTGTATTTCTATGGGGGGAACAGAATAAACGAGGTGAGAAATGTTCTATTTAGTTCTACTGCCCACCTGACAGATCACTTAAGTGCCAGTGGCAGCTTTGAAACCTCTATAGTCAATGTGATGGTTGAGCTAATGTAACTGATGACACAGAGCTTGATCTAATCCTGGGAAAAATGAGGTGCATTACCAGAAAATAATACAGAAATGTGCTGACAAAAGGAAGGGCAAGACTGAGACACTGGCTCTGTGCAGTCCCTGGGGAAAAAGAAAATGTTCTGTAGTGACTGCAGTTTCTTCCACTGTTTTTTTTTTTTCTACCTTTTCAAACTCTGGCTCTACTCAGCCTTTCCTTTATTTTCTCAGTGCTGTTTCTCGTTGGTTCTTGTATCCTTGTATGCTTATGCTTTTGATCCAGCTAGCTTCGTTGTCCAACCAGTAGGTTTCTCCCTCAGAACTGCTGTCCGTTTCCCCTTTCACTATATCTCCTTTCTCATCCGGTGTGAGCTTCTCATCCAGTTGGCTCATTTTTCTTCACCTCTTCCCAGTATCCAAACATATTTCATTCCCACCTTTCTCCCGTTTTTGGTTCCATGTACTTTGTCCAATCTCTTGCATAGCTTTCCTGATATTTTTTCCTCGTACATCGTATCTGTTCTCCACTGTTGTTCTACTCCTTCCCTGTAGTTCCATAGCAATGGGTTCTAGGTATGTCCTGGGTATAACATTAGTTTCTTCTGAAATTAGTTGTTTGATGAAACAGGGTTTTAAGTAAAATTTGTGGATGGTGTCAAATCAGCAAAGGTTGCAAATATTCTGGAAAATAAGGTGAGGATTCGTAATGATTCTGACAGATTATATGAATGTTTTGAAATAAAGAATGGGTTCAGAACGTTTAAATGCTAATTACTGCATGCAAAAAAGAAAACAAAACAAATGAACAACATGAAATGGAGATAACTGACTAAGCAATCCTACTCAGAAAAAGGATCTGAAGAAATTAATCAACCAAGTGATGCTTTTGTGAAAAGATCTGTTTTGTTAACGTGAATGCCACATGCAAAACAAAGGATATAATAGTTCTGGTTGTCTGCGCTTGTTGGGGCTAACTGCAGGTGTTTAAGGACAAGTTCTGTAATTGTTTCTTCAGTGGATTACAGCAACTAAATGAGGAAGTAAATTAACTATCAGCAAAGAAGGCTGGTAGAAGAACTGTAAAACTAGTTAAAAGTGGGAGAAGTTCAGGGTACTAACACAGTGAATGAAATATGCAAAAATTATTTTACTTTATAAATCCTCACACATATATTCTAAACTTCGAGAAACAACGTATTTGTTGGTGAGACTGGATGTCCATAGTGTTCAAAACTGATGGTGAGAATCTTTTGTTTAGAAATACTGAGTAAAGAAAATTAGTGTATGAACTACAGATGCAGTGCTGAAAACTTATTTTCAGTGTTTCAAGAATTGCTGTTGAACACAAGTCTAAGCTGAGATGTGAATATTATTTCCTTTGGAGAACAGTCTGATTTCAGTGGCATCAGTTTTTCTTCAAAAATATCAATGCTGAAATTTTTTCTAATTTGCTGGAGATTTCATCTATTGAGGCTGAATAGAGTATAATGCATCAGTGATAGGGAGAAAATTATTGGTGTCTAAGTCTTCTGCTTGGATTTTCGTTTTGAATTTTAGAACTAATTAAAATACAATTAGCTTAGAGTTACATGTCATAAAGGTGCACATTCTTTTTTTCCCAAAATTGCATCGGATATGACATTCAAAATGCAGACACTTAATCACCATTGGCTTAATGACAGAGCTGCTTCTTGCCACTTCTGGCTACATTGGCAGGATATAGGAACTATGCTCTGACTCTGAAATTTTTAGCAACTGGCTTTAATTATGCTACAATACCATAGTTTCTCTGTTACAGAGAAACATACGTGTTCATCTTTTGTGCAATGAGTCCAGCTGGATTCAGAATGCTTTTCCATGACTAATGTTCTCTTTAGCATGGAAATGTTTCTCATTACAACTTTATCCCTCTCTGAAGCATTTCTTTCTTCTGATGCCAAGTTAATTAAATATTTTAAAAATGCTTTTGTGTTACTCAATATTTTGGGGGAAAAACAATTTAGACTGAATGTAATCCTGGAAGAGATAGGGGAGAATGGTAAAGAGTATGAAGTGTAAGACTGAGTGTGGTGAGTACATGTACCAATTTGAAAGACTAGAAAATAAAACAGAGAAAATGATTAAATAAACAATAACATTTATGTACTTGATTATCTTATAAAAATACTTTCTTAATGCAGCATATTACTTTGATTTGTTCTTTTGTACCTAACTGGATTCCTTTTATTGGAAAAATTTTCCATCTTTCTACTATAGGAGTAGATTACAGTTAAGTTTAAAACTAAAGAGTTACTCTAAAGGATTATGAAGAAACCCTAATGTTTTCATTAATGATTTGTCATATACTCCGTGCCTCCATTTTTCCACAACAGATGACTCTGACAGGTATTTCTACCTCAAGGCATGGTTAAAAGCATGCTAACAAGCGGATCAGCCTGTTTTCTAGCTTAAGAAGATTAGAAGGCACCGCTATGCTTCATTAGGTGTGCTTTGGTTTTGTTTATTTTTAGACCTTTGAAGAAAAAGGAGTGCAGCACATAGCCAGTATCTGAAATAACTAGCATGATTTACATTTATCTAATTGTCATTGCAACTATGGCTGTTCTAAGTACCTCATCTTCCCTTGGGTAACGTAGCTAATATTTTTATTTTTTGCTTCATCTCTAAGATTTTTAGACTCTAGTTAAAGTCCTATTACCTGCACCTGCTATAATTCCTGCTTCAATTCCTGCACCTGCTTCAGTTATATAATTGAAACAAAATGTTTTGAAGCGTTTAAAACTGACAATAAAATGTTTTTCATGCAGTAGTATTTCCTACATTTATTTAATGCAGATATTTTGAGAAAAATATTAGAGAACGGGTACAATTTTCAGTTGAATATTAAATTGCAAAGATTGTTTCTCTTCCCAGTCAGACAAACTATAAGAACTTCTTTTCTAAGTGGTTTAAGATTGCTTGATCTGCTTCCGAAAATAAGAATGAATAGGTTATGTTTGATTAAATGGCTGTTCCTGCTCCTTTAGGTTACATTGACTGACATTTTTTTTCTATACCATTATTTGGATTACTTGGATTCTTACAGGATCCTTGATTTGCAAGAGCAAACTCTGTTTTTTTCCCAACTATCCATAACTACAGTTTTCCCAATATTTGTCATTCTGAATGATCTAAATTACATTCTGTTAATGCATGTAGCAGTACTACATTGAACCTTCAGTATACTCAGCACTGATACAAATTTCAAACTCTGATCCAAAACTACTGGAGAATGAGAATTTGTAACCCAAATATTTAATAATGATTGTTTACTGACTCATTCTACTGACTCATACTAACTCTTCAACTTAGAGAAGGGGTTTTTCCTCATTCACCATGGAGTCCAGTAAACAAAGTGTGCGTTAGTTTGTTTATTTATTTTTAAATCTGAGTCTGATTCTTCCTTTCCCTCCTGAGAGTTGTCAGCAATGGCCTAGTTCTGATTGCAGTATGGTGAATAGGAGTAAGGTTTGGAGCCCTTCATTCTGCTTCCCCAGCTCTCTGCAATTTTGTTGTAACAGAACTTAAGCATCAAAGATTTAGCTATGGAGTTCTTATAACTTCTGTTACCGTGTGAAGAGAGAGAATTTTTTTATTGAAGTGACTCCTTCCTTAAGTTTATCTATTGTATTAAAAGTACATAATGAAAATTATTCATTTGCTAAATATGAAATTGACCTATTATTCTAATTATTTCTATGTTTTTCTTACAGAATACATGTTCATTTCGGGGGGGGGGTTGAAACAATATAAAGTCATATATTTAATTTCTGCCCATTTCTCCTTCTGTCAGGAATCCCTGGCTTATGCAAATAGAAAAATAGAAGCAGTTCCAGGTGAGAGAGTTCTGCGATACAATAAGGAGCACCGTGATCAGCAAAACCGCCTGAAAGAAATAGACCATCAGCTGAAATCTCTGGAAGAAGATCTCGTAAGTCTCTCTCTTTTTTCTTTCTTTAATTTTTCTCTCTTCTCAGTTTATGAACTTCAGAATGTATCATTCTGTATTTTTTTTTTTACAGTAAGATCAAATTTTGCAAACTTTCATATATCCTGAAGGAATTTATGAAATATAAAGGAGGATGTTTCAAAGAAAAAAATTCCCATATTCTGGGAAACATGTATTTTTCAGTTCTACTGCATGTTACCCATTAACATAGTGTCTTTCAAAGTTAAAGAAACTACTCTCCTCTCTTTACATCCCCTCCTCCGAGGACGGGTAACATATAGAAATAATCGTGTAAATATATCTTTATTTTGGCCCTAAGCCATTTATTATGGATTGTGTGATTCAGTGATCACTAAAGGACCAGATCTGGTGGTAATATGATGTGCACTGAGACTTGTTGTGTGATTTAATTTTGCTAAATGAATTCAATATTTTTCTGTAAGTTATCTTTCATTATCTTTTATAGAATAAACTACATCGCGTCTCATCCTCATTATTGGCTTGAGTTAAAGTGTTTAGGGAAAGCAATTTAAAGTTGAAGGGGGTCTTGTTGTTAATCCAGTAGACAGTGACTGTATTTACTCCCAAATCATGACAAGCCTAAAGTTGCAGAGTTGTGTCTTTCAATTACTGATCTCTTCTTCAGTGGATGTAATGTAATGCATTGTTCTGATGTTACAATTAATAAACAGAACTAAAAGAAGTAGTTGCAGAGAAACCTCAAGGACTTGATTTTTTTTAAATACTTTTTTAATATATACATTAAAAAATGTAATATTTCATCTGTGCAGAAAGAGCTAGAAAAGCAGCCAATATGGAAGGCAATTAGGAACAAAATACATAAAACATTCAAAACAGGTGAATTAAAAAGAGGATTCTTAAGATGCTATAGTTCTGATATGGATTAGAAGCAAATGTTGGTATTTGTTATTATATTGGTTCCTATGTAGATCATCTTAAGAGAACAGGAAGAAAACCTTTTTCTCTGTCCTACTCTTTCTTTAAATGACTGCTTGTACAAAAGTTTGAAGATTTGCCTTGCTCAGGTGGAATGAAACTGCTGAAGGCTTGAAAGAAGAAGGCCTTACTGAGCTGCTGCTAGTGGTCAAAAACTAAATGTATATTTTTTTAAAGTTTGGACATACTGTTCAGAATTACATTTTTACTTTTGAGATGAGAAGGCTTTTTTTCCCCCAAGAGTGTGCTATGTGGGGAGGGGGAGGGCAAACAAGAAAAACAGTACATAAGAAACTGAAGTGAGATGAAAACTGGCTTGGGCATTTTGATGAGAGGGAGCTGAATGTTTTAATAGAAATTCTAAATATTTTTCCACATTAGTGAGAAGCTTCAATGTAATTAATTGACTAAGAACTATGAAAGCAAAGAAGGTGATTGGGAATAGTGAGCATGAATTTATCAAGTTGTGCCCTTGATCAGTCTTACTGCTTTCTACAGTGAGATGACTAGATTTAGTAGACATGATTGAGGGCAGGGCTCAGTAGAAGGCTTACCTTCAGCAGTAATCAGAATTGGGATACATACTGTTCCGGTTAACTTTTTATAGCCCTTAAATAGGGATTTCCAGTGCAAATCAAAAGCTTTGTGTTTCAGATAGCAGCACAGCCACAGGGGTATAGTCTGTTACTGACAGTGTAGCTGGAGTTGCAAAAGCTACAGCTACTGTCTACTTACGCAAGGGTCTTGGCAGAGTTTATGCTGACAGTGCTGCAACTGAACAGCCGCTATGATTAGACTTCTAGCAGGATTAAGGCTAGCCTGGGTGCAGCTACGTGCAGTCCAGTCTTTTGGATTGAAAAAAAATGTGGCTAACTGACACATGTTCTTCCTGGTATCAGTTAATTTTGCATGCTTATGGAGTATGGGAACAAGAGTATGGACAGGGAGGCAGTGATGACTGCTCACTCATGTGTGCATGTAAGACAGCATATTTAGCTCTTCATCTGTTTACAGTATCAAAACAATAGTAGAACTTCATTTCAATACATTGTTTTACTATATTATTACTAGAGTCAGAAGATGGAAGACAAAACAGCGATTCTGTGGGACTTCAGTATATGGAATAGGTTAATGGGTAAACAGATAAAATAAATCTGTGTATTGTTATCTTTTCCCAGTCATTGACTTTGTATCACTTTTTGTCACTACTGGCCTTGTTAATGAGGCAAACACAATCTGAGGAAGTGCGTTTGGGAGTTGCCTGCTAGTCTACAACAGTCCTGGGAAATGCAGTGGGCTGCTGATTCATTCAAATATTTTGAATGTAAATGAGTCAGTTCCAGGGCTTGATCAGGTCGTAACAGTATTGTTTGGTATCACGCTGTGTGCAGACTCTTGCAACATACCAGACATTTTTTTGTGGCTGATTTGTGTGTGTTTAGAGCTCTACATGGATAGCCTGCAGTATTTATTTACAGTTTGTATAGATGATGCCAAGGTTCCACTGCATAGCTTGTGGCCAGGCTAGCTTCACAGCATCCTATGCAAAGTGCATAAGGACATTTACCTGGTAAGACTGCTTCCACAGGTACGTACTGTTCCTTCTCATTGGTTGCTGCTCTGTAACATAACCATGAGATTTTAGCATATGTGTATGAGGCATCTTGTATTTAGGCTTCTGCAAGAAACTTGTGTTGCCTGAGAAAATAAGAGTCCCGCTATGAATAAAAGTAGGATTTTCCATCTAATAATAAAATATGTAGAAGATGCACACTTTTGGAGGGGTGAAAGAACAACCTCTAGAAAATACCACTTTTTTTAGTTCCGTATAATTGATACCTTCTAATTACAGATCTCTGGAAAATATAATTATTACTAGAGAAGTTGAGAAATCTGCTAGAGAAGATTGGACAAAATAGCATGGTATCCTCTGATACATGCAACAAATTATCGTTGGCTATTTTTTTTTTTTGTTACTTCGTACTGAAGTGTATGCATCCGATCTATGTAAGTTAGTTAGAAATTTTTATTCTCAGGATCAGAATCTCTAAAAATACAGACGCTTCTACGTGGCATGGATTGATGCCTCATTTCTATACCAAAGTAAAAGTTTGGCCATCAACTGTGTTAGCAGCAAAACTGCTCTTTGCCAGAAACTGAGATGAAAAGCTAAACTTGAAAAGCTTGGCAGAGAGGTGGAGTATGTAGGTGGCATGTTTCCAAAACAATTTCATTATTTCAGGAAATACTGTTTGTGATTCAATAGGTGGCACTCTTCACTGTATGTCAGTAAAAGAATGCCTAGGAATGGTTCTAGGGATATTCAACTGGTGAAAATATTGCCATTTTTGTGGTATAAAATATCAGTTGTGACAGATTTCCCCTCACTTCTGACAGACTCCAGGTCTATAACTTGTAATGTCCAGTTATTTTTCTAACTCAGCTAGTTAAATTGTTTAAATTCATGTTGCGTTTAAATTTCTCCTTTACTGTTTCCTGAGCCACTGTAATTTGTTGTGTATACATTGGGAATAAATTCTCTGCTCTGAGTAGAGGAGGTGATTTTTCAGCAATTAAGAAAGTTATTTCTGTCTGAATGCATAGTTATACTGTTCTTTATAATTTTTAAAATATTGCGTTTTTCACATCTAATGGCTGAGATGATTTTTTTAAAAAAATATATAAAGAAAACCCCGAGAGAAAATATTTTATTTCCTAAGTAGAAATGAAGGATAGCTTAACTAGGAAGAGTTTAGCTCTGCATGTTAAATAACTGGAAGTAAGTATAAGGGTAACTTTACTAAATTTTGTTTTTGTGTGGAGAGAATGTTGTATTTCTTCCACTACTATAAAATGAAGGAATAATCCAAATGGATTCATGCAGCAGTAGTTTCATTCACCTTTCTCTGCCTCTTCCTCCATGGAGGAGGAATGCATTCCTAAGATTTCTGAAGTATGTTGCCTGTTAGGTGCTGGTTTCTGAAATGGTAACAACATCTGTGGGTCGCGCCGCTACACCTTACCTCGTGTGTGCGGTGGGGCTTGGTTTCAGCTGGGCCTGTGACTGACCACACGGAACAAGGCTGGAAGGCAGACTTTGATGTACTTTTGCAATCTTACTATAAAAATCAGAATATCTGCTCAAGTATTATGCTTGAAGTAATGAAACTGAGAGCTTTGCAACTTGTTCTTCCTTTAGTTATATTAAAAAAAAAAAAAAAGGTCCTCAGTGAATTCATATACCAAAGAATGTATTGTATGCATTGTTGAAATGCATTGTCAAATTTCAATCCAACTGAAATGTATCTGGGCTGTGGTTTCTAGGCCTTGTTGAATTTCTTTTAGGTTTTAGTCTGACCTTAGTTCACTTGTTCTCATTTGAAACCATGGCTGACTCTCTCCACATTCTTTCATCTTTCAGTTTCCTGGAAACCATTGAGCTTATCTTTGTTTGGTGAATTGCATTGTTAACCACTGCTTCAGAGAGAGAAACAAATGTTCAGCTGCCAAGTGCGTGTTGCTGAGCATTAAGGAAAAGAATTCTATATGGAAAGAATAAAAAATGAAGTTATTTTGTAATTTTTAACTAGTTGGCATTAATCCAGTAGAATGTTGGGTGATGTGCAGGTTTCTTCATGAATGATAGTGGATTTAAAAGCATACCCAAGCAAGCTATTAGGTAAGATAGTTTCACCTTTACTGACTATATGAACGTTTGGAGACTGATTCCGTGCTGCCAAAATCTAGACACAGATGCTTGTGTGGGTGTTTTTGTTAAATATGTAAACTCAAATCAGTTTCAAATCTATTCTGTGTGTATGTATATGTATATAGCAACCTCTTATCATGACTGAGATAAGGATATATACTTTCACAAGTATATCTGATTCAGTGGCCAAACACAATATATAATTGTTAATTATTCAAGTCTTTTAGATATCATGTGGTATGAAAGTTATATTTTCTGTTAACTGAATTCTGAGCTTTGCAGGAAAGTGAGCTATTTGGTGTAGGTGGTGCAGAATGTACATATAAAAGCTAGTAAATACACCAGTGCTGTCGGGAAGTGTTACCTGGAGAAGCTCACTCCAAATGATAGAGTTCTTTTTCTTCCCTGATGCAGAGTGCATGCCTCTGTGAGGGAGAAAATCACAGGATTAAATTAATTTTTATGATTTAGTGCTGGAGAAAGTCTTGCACACCATTTTCTGGCTTACCCTGGATCAGGATGATGGGGCCAGGGGTGATTTGGTGGTATACATGACTTTTTGTCAGTTTTTTCCTGGCTCGAGTGGATCGAATGCAATGCATCTGATCCTGCCTGTACTAGGCAAATTCTTCAGAATCGAGAAGTAGGTCTTCATAGACAAATTCTAGATGAAGTGAACAATTTGTTCCTGATTTGTACTATAATTCCTTTCTTCCCTCGTAAAGGGAAAAAGAGGACAGAGTGAAGTCCTTTCATATATTTGCAAAGTAATTTGCCTGAAATAAGACGATCTTGTAGTATGATTTTTCTATTGAAATATTCTTGCAGTTATTCGTTGCTAAAACCTTTGAACACAAGAACATAACCATAACTTTCCTTTGGACTCCTTTTTAGTAGTCCTTCTGGGTTCTTCCTGTAAGTTGTGGAGTAACATCATAAGTGGCAAACATCTTTATTTCAGTTCACACAATAATATCATGTAATACATGTTTATGTATATGTGTTTATCTCTAGAAGTAATTTTTTTTTGCTAAAATGATTTCATATTAGAGATTTCATTGCACCAACTTAAGGTGGAAAGCACAACATATTTCTAAATGAAGTTTAGAGACATACCACTTCCTGTGTTTAGCTTTTTCTTCAGAAATTATTTATGAAATACTAAAGCTGCTTAACCAGGCGTCAAACAGGTCATGTTTATTAAAGTTTTACAGAATCTATTCACAATGATATTTGCACAAATCAGCTACAGAATGAGGTGGTAGTTTTTCCATCTGAGTGGAAAACCAAATATTCTTTGGGTACCTGATAACTACACATGTGAAGACAGCAGTAAGAGAAAACTTTCACAAATAATACACAGTACAAAACATTGATTAAAAAGTAAATATTTTGCTCCTATGATTGAAATAATTTTTGTATGTATTGGTAGCTTTTTCAGAGTGCTATTTGACAAACTACTAGAATTATTTATAACAGATCATTTGAAAACAACAAACAATGTAAGACATTGCACTAAGACTTTAATTTAAAAAAATTAAATATTAAATATTTATATTAAAATTTAAGTTAAAGTCTTGATGCTGTTTCTGTTTAATATGGAAAATTATTATTAAAATTTTTGTCTCAATGCTAGAGCAAGTTAAATGGAATTACATCCATACTATGGTAAGTAATGTCAACCTGCATCAAAGTTTCTCATATTTCATAAATATTGGTTGTGCATTGATCCAATGAAAAGTCATTTTGGAATTTGATACTTACAGTGTGACCTATTTCAAAATAATGAGTTTCTAGATGAAAATGATCATATTCTCCATGAAAATAATGTCCTGATTAGTCTTCTCCCAAAATACAGAAAGTTACCAATTCTACTAAGGAAGACCGTAGAAAACTGAGGAGCAGCTGTCTTTGGTATTTTTCCCAGCTACTAGTGAGCAGAAGTAGTCTTTTGTCTATTTTAATCCTCTCACTACTATATTTATTCTCAGATCTCTTGTGCTATGATCTCATTTTCTTCTGCAGACTTAAACTTTTTCTCAGATTTTTGTCCCATATGTTATGGTGTTGGCCATCTTAAAATTGCAAACAATCTGCCTTTGCTGTCTCATCCATCTATAAACTCATTATAGTCTTATTTGTAGTCATTGTCCAAAGTCTCCTTCAGTTTAATGTCTCTAACCTGATTTAAGTTTAATTGTAACTACATTACTTTCCTTAATTGTCTTGTGAATGGTATTTGACACTATGAAATAGATTCTTATTGGAGTCTTGTTCCTTCTTTGCAACTTCTTCTTTCTTAGGCAATGACAGAATTCATGAAACTAATCTTCATACATCTTCTTATATTATGCCTTCCTTGACAAATATGATACATCAATGATCCTGTATTTGCTTATTGCTTTTAATCATGTCATCCTTTTATTTGCCCTCCCTCCTTCATATCTAAACCAAGTTATGTATATCCACTTGTAAGGCCCTCCAGCCTCTTCCTAAGTCCTCTTCCTCCCAGCCTGTCATCTCTAATTTATGGTTAAGATAAATTAATGTCCTCAAAACAAGATAGTAGCTTTACTCATCCAGTTGTATTTTAAAACCATCATGCGTTGTTGCACAGCCCTCATGCCAAAGGCCCTTCAAAACACTTTTCAGTGAAATGGTGAGGATCGTATTCCTGATTTGAGACAGTCAAGTGTATCGATCAGTATTGTTTCAGAGTTTTCCTGATACTGGCCTACCCGTATGTATGCAGCTGTTACATGCATACGCTTACAGATTTGTTTGGGATCTTATCTTCTTTCTGTTTCAACATCCAGGACCACAGTTCCCAAGACTATGGCAATGGTTTCCAGCTGTGATGTTATTAAAATAATAATTAATAATTTGCCTAGTTAGTACAAGTGTCCGCGGCAGATTGGTTGAATGGCTGCATACATGCATGCATACATGCAGTTGAATGGCTGCATACTCTTCTTTGGGAGAGCTCATCTTCTCTAATGTCCTGTTGTAAAGTAATGCAGAGAGTATACTGTGGTGGAGAGAGATTATGTACTGAACATTGAACAGTCTGTTGATACAAAGAATGCTTAACTCTAAATGTTATGAAAAATTTCACTTTGTGATGTTCATGGGGAAAAAAGATTAAAACTGTTTAACTGTTTATGCAAATATGAAAAATGTAAATCTTTTTTTCCTTTCTACCTACTTTTTTTTTTTCCATAAGTCAAAGCTTTTCCTCAAAGAGCAGTGGTATCTCTCAGCAGGACATCCTCATTCTAAAGGGAGCGTCTGGTACCTGACCTCTCCTGGAGGTTTAAGTGTAAGAGAAGCTCATTGAAAGTGCGGGAAGCTTCTTGTTGGCAAGGATCCATCTACAGAACATCACATTGTTAAAGCCACCTGTATTATTTTCTTAATTTCGCAGAACCTTTATTGAAGAAACACTTTCCAATGTGTGCCTTTGCAGTAATATTCTTTCTATTAAAACAACTGCAAAAATTCTTACCTTATGATAAAATGATCTGTATATAAATATAGCATAATTTAAAAGCTTTTGACTTTATCATGTAGTTAACAAACCTACTTATGTCGTTGGGAAAGTAATTATGGCAATGTTTCTTTATTGATGGAATTGTACAGAGAATTGTACATAAGTGACCCATTTGTCATTTAAGGTAACTTATTGGGGAAATCAAATACAGTGTTGTATACTATATAGTATAGTATATAGTATAAATATAATATTGACTGGAGTTGTTATTACTAGTATTTATAGGAGCAAAGTTTGAAGTTGTTTTCCTCATTACTGCTTTCTAAGTGAAGCAACAAGCAACTGAGGATTTTTAGTGCAATAAAGCAGCAAAAGAACTGTGACCTTTTCATTATAGTGGTCAGAGGGAGGCAGCCTGGGATATTTTTTGTAAGAATTATGTGATTTCAGGTACAGGTGCCATGATGAATTTTGGATACTTTCTTATAAAGATATGCGTAGAATAAAGTGAATTCAAGGAATGGCAAAAGCAATTCCTGTATAGAATGAAGAGGATATGGATGGATATGGATGGAGAAAGATGAAAAGTAGTGATTATGCATACATTCATCAAATCTTTATGAATGGTATGCATAGAGAATAATAGATTCAGAGGATAGGTATGAAGAGTGGAGGGAAATAATACAGAATGGTATCGTGTGACCAGGAACAATGGAATGGGACCGAGTGTCAGGAGAACTTGTGACCATGGGGTGTACTATGATATGAAATAATTTGTGACTAGCAAAAGCTCTTTTTACTAGTTTTCATTTACTATTTTTTTCAGCTGTAGTTTAGGGAATGGAATAATAATTTTGAAATATTTGGGCATAATTTTAAATTCAGGATAATATACTGAGGTCTAGTAGCTGAGGATCATTTTTAACTTGTAAAGGCAGTGCATAATAAGTGACACAATGAGTTCTTGCAAATGTTAATGTGTAATAAAAAGCATCCTTGTTTGTAAAAAGTAAGGAAAATGAATTTTCAGTGTGTTTGAAATTACTCTATGATAACTAATTTATTCTCTGTTTCATTACTAAGCAACTCTTGAGCGTTTAGTTTCTGAAATTGAATTGGCTGCTTGAAATTACTGGTTGTTTTTGAATGGTGCTATCAAATAATCCTAATCCTTGATTGAAGGAGAAGGAAGGGAGATTTGTCCTGCACTAATTTATCTTTTATATAAATTCTGATACGGAAGTGACCTTTTAATTTTTCTTGGCGTTCTTTGTTTTTCCATTACTCATGCTTCTCTGATTTGTTTTTTAAATCTATATAATAGAATTCTTGTAATTTGTTCATGAAAGTTCTGGTGCTAAAGTCAGTAATTTTGGGTGTGATTAAGCAAAACTGTTAAAGCTTAGTATTGGAAGCTGAATTGACAGTATCAATTAGAAAATGAGCTAATATGCAAATTTAGATTGCTTATGTTAATGACATTCTTACTCAAAAATTAACAAAAGGTAAGTTAGGCTGAGAAAAGTTGCAGAGCATAGGAATGAAATTATCTTTTTATGCAGCTGTTTGGTTAAAGGATGTTCATCATAGAAAGAAAAGTCATGTGTGTGTATTACTTGTTTTACTGCCAGTGGTTCACAGCAGCATTTAGCTGCAGAGAAGAGTGAGTGAGCCAGTCTTTTAATTAACCCATGCTTAAGCATCATGCCCTCTTCATTAAATAGATATAACAGGGATAAAAGCCAGTTGTGCCTAACAATTTTCTAGTGCTTTTGTGGTTAGTATATTCCAGTGTTCTGAAGGTCAGCTAGAGCTAGCAGACCATAAAATCCAGCCAGTGAGAGATCTGGACCTAAGAGAGCTCAAGGATTTATTAAGTGATGTGAAACTCTGTTGTTTTGTGCATGTGTTACATAATTGCTGTCAATGCAAGGCTGTTAAAATTCTCTGTTAGTAATAACACAAATACCGTTTTATAGCTTCAAGAGGAGATAAAAGAAGTTTCTTAGTCAGCACTTCAACAATATCACAGCACATGTCAGTTTTATTATTGTGAGGTCTTCAGTTCTGGCAGATGCTCTGCATTCTGGCTGTGGTATGGTAATTACCATATAAATTAAGCAGTGAAATAAGCTGAGTGCAGCCTTATCCCTTCTGCCTGTAACCAGGTTGCAAGTACTGCAGTGTGAAACAGGCATAATTCAGGCTGATTATATTTAGCAGGCCACATTTTGAAATGCTGGGCCTTTATCTCTATTCAAGTCAATTTAAAAGTAAATTGAAGCTATTTAGTTGCTGTGCAAACAGAAGGATCATTCTTTCTCCACAAGGTACTCTCCATAATAGCATTCCAGGAATTAGTTTAATCCATCCAGGTTTGATTCATAGCCGCTAATTATATTTTAGCATACATTCTAATGCTTCAGATTGTATGTGTCCTTTAATGAGTTGTAACTAGTCCTTAAATTGGGAGCTTTGCTCTTTCCTTTTATATCGTAACAGGCTTTACTCTGAGATTTTATGGGATTAAAGTACCATAGAAAGTCTAGGATAGTGAGCTGAAATGGGTGATGGATTTATTTTCTTTTGCTGGATGTTTTTTCTTAATTTAGTTAATTCTGAATGCTTGGATAAATTTTTAAACGAGTCCAAATGTGAAGTCCTCAGATGACTGATAACCTAGACATTTTCTTCCAGATGATAAATAATTATATCTGTAAAGAATGGACAAGTGATACTTTTAAAATCTGAAAAATGTTTTGGAAAATAAAAGTGTACAAAATAACTTATGTGACATTTCAAGCCATAATCATAATTAGAACTGGCATTGTATAGCAGAAGTCAAAGCATTTTGAGAAATGGTTATGTTCTGAATATTATAGTGGACACAGCACAATAAATGACATGGCCAGTGTCACTCAATGAGTTGGTGACAAAGCTGATAATGTAACTACAAACTTTTGATTCAGATTCCTCTACTTTTCTATTTGGTGTCATGAAAAGAACTAGAGTAGGCATGAATGTCATCATTATTAAACTACAGTAAATTACATTTTACTTCTCTAAGACTGTTTCCTTTCTAGATAAGATAGGAACCTGCAAAACTTTTAGAATTTCTAATGCTGCTTAGGAGATAACTGTTCTGATCTTCTGACGACGAAGAACGTAGAGGAAGAAATTTTAATATTTGTGCGTATTTTCCTCTTGGGGAATAAGTTATTAAAATTTATTTGAAACTACTAGATTTATAAAAACTTTTTAATACATTCAGACTTCAATAAAATTAGAATTTCTGTCTTCCCAATTTTCAAGGTGCTTTTGGAATAAAACCTTTTCTCTATTTTGGTGATTTCCTCCCCCTCCCCCCAAGAGGCATTGATTTCCTTTAACATTCTTTGCATGGAACAGCAATGTAAAAAGTGAAACAGAATTGAAATCATAGGGCTCTTTTCATCAGGACTGTGTTTGACTATACAGAAACATACACCAATGTCAGAAGCTGATTCCAACTCTAATTTTGTTGTGCCTACCTCTTTGGTTTCAGGTATTTTTTTGCTAGTTGTATGCTGGCTTTTTTTGTTTGTTATGATGTGCACTGTTAAATATTTGACTTGCTCATTTTTCTAACCAACAATTTATATGTAGATTCATGCAGCACCTCAGTATCCTTTAGAGACAAAGACACTACGTAGTAGTTAGCTAGTATTTATGTTAACTGCTGAATATGAGGGTAATCTTTATGTGAGCATATTGAATATACTTTGACATAGGTAATCAAGGAAAACAGGCATCTTCAATATACTAGACAGATGGTAGATGACATTGATTTCTTCAATTTTGGAGAATTTTATCCCATCTTTTCCTTCATTTCTGTAAGTCTTCTGTGAGGAAAGGAAAAAAATTAGGTAAACCTTTTAAATAATTATTTTCTGCATGCGTACCTTCCATATATATTATTGCTTTCATTAGGGTTGTTCTGAATTTGCCTTTTCTGAAAGATTAAACCGATTAGGACACCCATAATCCCGCAAAATCATTAGAGAAGTTGCACAGAAGTATGAATGGTCACAGAGCTCTGCCTGGACCGAGTCATTTAAGAATTTAATGCTGAAATCGTTACTCAGTTTTGATACTCAAACCTATCAATACATGCTTAATTTAGCAGCCATCCTTGGGATGCCTGGTTTGCTAAGAACTTCATAAAAGTTTTCTTAGTGCTTGACAGAAGTGCTTTGAGAACACAGAATAGATAGAAACAATGAATTGATACTGAGAATATGGGAACGGAAGACCTTGGTTAACCATTAGAGATGTGTCACAGTTTGATGCATTGTTGAACCTGCTTAAACATGCAAATGCATAGAATAAAACAACTCAGAGCTACTAATTATATTATACTGCTTGTTAATTGGATTTTTGCCAAGTAGAAAGTGGTTAGGCAAAAATCTAACTTGCATCTTCACAGTTGACCTCCCTGTAATCCCATGGAGTTTACAAAAAAAAAAAAAAAAAAAGTGTTTGAGTATTGGCAAACATTATGCTGAATGAAGAACAGCACTCTGCCATGGTGTTTCACTTTTAAAGGTTATTGATTTACTAGTCTTGTTGTTCCTTCACCAACATGCATCAAATGATGAGATTATCAAATTTTTCTAAGGCAGTAGTCAAGTGATAAATGATTAAGTTCTGGTCTCTTGA
This sequence comes from Rhea pennata, assembly GCF_028389875.1. Lineage (NCBI taxonomy): Eukaryota > Metazoa > Chordata > Aves > Rheiformes > Rheidae > Rhea > Rhea pennata. The sequence goes on along the minus strand of NC_084667.1, from coordinate 10,981,166 downwards.
GGAGAACTCAGGAAATTTCTACAGAATTTTCTTTGAGGAAATTCTCAGATGGCTTGCCTGCAGAGTGATGGGGAATAACTGATAACTGACTTAAATGCTGGACAGAAACACTGCTACAGAAAGAAAAAAAAACTAGTCATTATTTTCTTAATACCTCTCTGTTTTTCCCCACTCTCATTTCTGCTGATACTAGTGATAGAAAGTTAAGAGCAATGTTCATTTGGTTTTCTGTTGAATTAATAATTAATAAGCTTTTTTGCTTTTGGTCCTAACAATGAAAGTGCTGCAAGAGGAAAGCTGAAGCTTCAGTGCAGGTGGAGATGGAATTAAGAGCAGGATGTTAGTTTTTACCAGTTAAACTTTTAGAAAATCTTAATTTTAGTGGTTTGCATGGATGTTCTATGCCAAGTAGCAATTCTCTGATATGAACTCCAGCTGCCCCAGGTTCACTAACACTAGGATGTCTTTAGCTATCTCATGCTGTCTCTTTACTTAATGCCATGATGACATACATATTTTACATTAATATTTAGTACAGGTGGCTGGGACTCTGGTACAACTTTTTACAATAATTCTCATGCCTGGATTATGTGGAAAACACTCTTATTTCGTTTATCTTTCTCTACTCTTTCAGAATATCTGAAGTCATCATTTATATTGTTTCTCTTCATATCTACCAGTGGACAATTGCACTAAGCAAACTGAGCAAGACAAGTACTAGCTCTCAGTGCCTACTTTTAGAAACAGGAGGCTACTACAGGGTTCTGTATTATTCCTCCTATATTCAGGCAGTTTTGGACATGGAGTAATATTGGTTACTTTTATAAATTTTATTGAGCATGCAAATAACAGGAAACAAACTTTGCTGTAAGGACAGCAAATTTTAATGTGCAATTTTAACCTTGATTTATAATTTTTCCTAATCTTGTTTCTAGAACACGGCAAGCACTAAACACTTTCTATTTCAGTTTGTTTTTAATCTGCTCCATTTCACCATGTCTCCCACACTACACTTTACCTAACAGTAACTTCCTTGAAGCTATGAGCTGCCAGGTGATGTGCAGTTTGACTAACTGTATAAACAGTAAGGTTAAGTTAAATTAAATAGTGATGATATACAATCTTGATACAGGATACCAGAATTTCATGCAGAAATAAAGTGAACTTACTTGTTAGCAACACTTTTTGTTGAAAGCTTAAGAGAGCTGTGAAGTTGTGTGCTAATTCATATCTATATGTCTTGAAGTCTTATTCTTCACTAAACAAAAAATTATTGCTTTCAGAAAAGCAATGTTCCATACCTAAATGTGACCAAAATCTGTGATGTAGACAAAAGAAAACAATCTGTACCAAGTAGAGATAGGAATGATTTTGAACTATTTAATATGACAAAAATCCTAGTGAAATTTTTAAGAAGGAAGAAGCAGATAAAACATCTTTATTTTAAAATTTAATGGGATTATCAATTTGTACATATTGCATGTAGTGGCAGTATTAAATGTCCTAGCTTGATGAGATAATATGTTAAGCATTAATAATTTTTTTTGCTACCTTCATTTCATTTAAAGCAGGTATCAAAATAGATAACATTATTTCATAAAGATTTCTGTATGTCTGAAATATTCTTCTTTATGGGAAACAGGATTTCATGTCAGGACATTTTGTTTCATATATTCGTTGTCAGATTTTTTTCTTAAATTCTTAATATACATAGTATATAATTATATAATATGTATTTATTACATTGAGTTTATCTCTATATATTCTTTATAGAGGGTGGAAAAGCAAAAATAAAGATATTCTGTTTTGTAATAGTATGCTGAAACAGTGTAATAACAGTGCAAAGAGTGCTTGAATGTTATACAATGGGAACTATAAAACAATGTCTTGTATAATTATTCTTTTCCTTTCTAGAACAGATTTTTCACGTATGTATGTTAGAGGATTCATTGACTGCTGAGTCAAAAGACATGCATTTCTTTATCTGCTTTGGAAATCAACTATCTCATGCTCCAGGATTAATTTAAAAAAGTGAATAATTATTAGCTTTATAAGCTTATACAATACTTGTTTTAAAGTATGTAAATGATCCATTGTTTTTTCAGACTGTTTTAGAAAATTTTCATGATTTCAGTTTTCTGTGACACTTACTCTCCAAGTATGGGATGAATTAGTAGTCTGTTCCTTGAAATTAACCCTAGCAATGCCATCAAACACTGTGCTTTAAATTTCTGTTTTAAGAACTATCCAAGCACTAGCTGAATGCTTAAATACTTTGCCCAAACACAAAATGAACTGTCTCTCATTTTCATTGTTTGCCTTCTGTATATTCTCTTAATACAGCATATCTGTGTTGGATTGTAATCAGCAGGTTAAGTGTGGTGTGGTATGGATGATCTCAAGGCTGTTGTAGTTGGACATTTTTATTAGAGTTTGAAAGTTGTAGAGAGGAGATACTATATTTCTAATGATTTTTATTAAAAAACATTGGAATCAAGATTTTCATATTTAGATTTTAGTGTTATGTGTCCCTTTTGTTTTGACTTTAGATCACTTTGCAAGTTTAATTGATACTCACTCTTTGACATGACACTCTTTTTTTAATTGGTATTCATGCTTCATTCTAGAGTTCATGAATTCCAGGCCAGTGATTTGAGCAAATTTCATCCAGTACAGAAAAATAATATATGCAAAATTGAAACCGTCTGTCCGTACCTGTTGTTTTTATGGTACAGTAAACTAAATTTGGAATGCAGTGATTTTTAACAAGTGGGTCCAGTCAGACTAGCTAAATATTGTCTGTAGAGGCCATCACAGCATTTCAAGTGCAATATAATTAATCATTAACATAGCTTTGTGAAATGAATGCCCCTTTCAAAAAGTTTTTCCATCTACAGAGCAACCTATTGTCAGCCACAGCTGAAAATTGTAAGTAGTTTGTCCTTTGAATCAAAACATTCAATTCTTGATTATTTTTTACAAAAACAAAAAGACTCAAAATCACACTTAAAAATTAATATAGACTGAAATTTTAGGAATGTTCTTTGACTCATTCCTGCAAAGCCATCTAGTGTAAAATACTTTAATTAGTATGCGTATTTCAACTTAGTGAATTAGTATTACCAAGGCACAAAAAAAATGTAGCCTGCAAATAATTAAACAATAATTAAAAGAATAAACTAGATTTCTTTTAATATCTAGATCATAATTCTGAAAGTTGAAGTTCTGTGTTTTAATATTTCCTTTTGTCATGAAAGGGAGCTTTAAACTGCCCAAACTTTTATACTACCACTTCCTTCACAGAATCCCTATGTGCAGAAAGCAAAGTAGCTTATACAATTACTGTAGTCTGAAGATTTTCTCTGTAGATGCAAAGGGTTAGGCACTGCTGTTAAGTGATCCTTCCCCTCTACTCTGCACTGGTGAGGCCATACCTGGAGTATTGTATCTGTTTCTGGGCCCTGGAGAGAGGGAGGGAGAGGGGGAGAAAGGGGAAGAGGGAGAGGGAGAGAGTTTGTGCCCAGTGACAGGACAAGAGGCAGTGGGCACAAACTGAAATGTGGTAAATTTGGCCCTATTTAAGGTGAAACTTCTTTACTCTGAGGGTTACTGAGCACTGGAGCAGGTTGCCTGGAGAGGCTGTGGAGTCTCCACACTTGGAGATACTCAGAAGCAGTTTGCACATGGTCCTGTGCAACCTGCTCTGTGTTGGAGCAGGGGGTTGGACTAGATGATCTCCAGAGATCCCTTCCAAACTCAACTGTTCTGTGATTCTGTAAAGATCAGAGAAAGGAATTCCCTGTATAAGATTGTGTAAAATCCATATATTCTTTTTTTTTCCATTGATATTGAAGTGTTTTCCCTAAATAACCTGGCAGTTAGTATTCTTTTAAAAGACTACACCTGTTTCATGTAAGATATGTGTAAGTGCTATAATCACTGCAAGAACAGGTCATTATAGAAAATCTTGATGTTACATAGGTAGATGCCTAGTGTCAATAAATGGAGTTCATTTATCTTAATGTAACCCTAGCCCTGCATGTATGTTCAGCTGCTGTCCATGAATGCTAATATTTGTGCTTTGGCATCAGGATACCTGAAAGGTATACAGAAACTTAGTGTTATAGTTTCTTCTTGAAATGTTTAAAGGACCTGCTATAGTCTAAAGTTCTAAGCGGTAGCTAGTCATAGCTTGTACTCATTAAGACTATTTAAAAAATATTTGACTGACTTTACCAGTTTACCTTCTAGAGCGCTGTCCTCTTGATCATCTTGAATATCTCTCTTTCTTTTTCTTTTTTTTGGGGGGAGGGGGATAGTAACAAGTGTAACTTGGACTTCTCTCGTGAGCCTCTGACAAGCTAACATATAAGTTGTTTAAAATACTTTAAAAGTCACAAATACTATATTACAACACAGAAAGTATCAGATACATAGTTGTGAAGTAAATTGCCCCAATTCATTTGATTTTCAACTGTAAATCTATACATCCGACAAAAAGGAGGATTTGTTTTTGCTTCGATGTGGAGTGGTTTTGCTCTGCAAAAAAATCAGTAGCTTCAAAACCTAAATAAATGCGTGGCAGTGAGGTTGTTGAGGATTGGCCATTACCTGATGTGATAAGGCCCAAAATATATTCTCAGTTTTTAAAATTTGACCAAAAAATTCTCTGTGATTCTGAATGACTGTTCTTTAATAGTATGGTTTTATTAAAAAGCGTACTAACATTATGTCAAAAAGCCTATGTAGTGTTTGAACATTAGTAATATCGCAATAGTTTCAAGACCAGTAGGGAAGAAGAACCAGCAATCAAAATACTATGCTTAGACTGAGATGGTGCTATAAGACAGAACACAGTGTGTAACATATATCAGCTCTGTATGGAGTCTATCTTGTATCTTTTCACTGTCCTTTATCAGAGATGCTTGAAAAGGGGAGCATCAGTCAAAAAAACTATTAAAAGGATTATTATACTGAAGAGTTAAAAGTATTCCTCACCAATTGTCATTATCCTTTCATTCTGACAGGTTCATCAGGACCATTCCTATATAAATAAAGTAATAGGAAATCATGAAGACTGATTTAACTGTGGAAGTGATAGTGACGCATATGCCGAAAAGTTTGTCTTACGTTCCTGTTTGTGAAGCAGAAGCGGGATATTAAGTTGACTAAGAATGTCTGAAATGTCAATCGTCCACCTCTATCTTTCAGCATTCTTTCATTAAGTCTGCAGTATTGACATACGTCTGTATGACCCAGTCTTTAGTAGGAACAGGAAACCTTTGCTGCGCGTGGGGTTTCTTTAGTATGACAGGTAGACTATGGAGTGAACTTTAGGCGACTGCATTAAAAATTCATAAAGATTTCAAAATGTTGTACTTCAGAGAAATGTTTTTGAGTTCTCAGTCTTTCACAAGATATATAAGAGTATTTCTAGAAAGACCTTTAGTCCCACTTTCATTTTCAGTTGTTTTCCTTTTCCCAAACACGTGTAATAGCTCTGTTTAAAAGGTCAGTGTGTATACCTTGTGGTGTTTCTGTGGTGTAGGTTGTTTTGTAGGTGCTTCTGTGATATACTCACCATAAAGTGTGGAAGTGCAGACTTAATAAAACCAGTGGGATTGGTTATATCATAAATATGTGCACATGTTTAAGATTAAGTGCACAAAGAAACCTTTGCTTATTTCATATTTTAAGACTGTCATTCTCTTTTCACTATTGACATTGAACTTGCAGAGCCTGATGTTGCAGGTCTGTGCCTGTAATAAGATTTCAAGCAGATACTTCTGATTAAAGTCTATCCTGTGAGTTTTGAGGGTTGGGGCTGTAATTTGCATGACTATAAATTGTGAGAATAAATGAGAAAGAACATAATGAATTAATTTGGCCTATGCCTAGGAGGAATATTTAAAAAGGAATTTAACAGAAGTAGGTCATTCTGTGATTTTCTGAAGATAGCAAAAACATTTATTTCTTTAAAGAGAAAAATGTAAATGCAGTTTTTCTAGTTTGCGTATAGTTAGTGAAATATTTATCTTGCACATTTTTCATGACTGAATTCTGAGCTTGCAATTGTTACAATAAATACTTGATAGAAATATTGTTACAGCCCTATCTGTGAAGTTTTAGTTTTGTGGAATTTTTAAAATTATTGTTAGATTATATAGCTTTGAGCACATAGGTGTGTATTTGCATATGCATGCACATTTAAAATGTCCTGACTAGTCAGACAACAGCTAAATTTTAAAAACACTATCATATCAGTAAGCTGCATAGCACACGAATGCTGTGTGCACAAATAGTGATTTTGCACGCATATGACTGCTTGCATATGCAGTTACCACATTTAAGCATAGTAACATGGAGATTTACTTTCACAATAGGAAATGCACATTCTGTATACAAAATAAATTAGATGCATAATTCTAACCATGTGAAAAAAGTTTTTTGGACAACCAGATGCTGTGTTACAAGAGAACTTTAGCTCCTTGAGATGGCCATTTCTGAGACAGTGAAAGCAGATAGGTGTTCCCTCTTTTGCTTTCATTTTCATAATCATCTGTCTGTTGAATTCATTCACTTTGTAAATCTGACTTTTTAAAGTTGGTTTTATCTAATTACTAGTGAAGAAATACTGGTCTTTTTGATAACTTGTAACTGATTTTTCTCATAAAAAGCTCCATGATTCATGTGCATGAATTTATATAAAGGACAAGAAACTTTTTCTGTAGGTGTGTTATATGGCTGGATGTGGTTTCTTTCTACACTATTTAGATGTACCATTGCTGTTCTACTTTGAGAGCAGCTATCTTGTACTTTTATAGGAAACAGATGGAATGTCTGGAATTCCACTTAGGAAAAGGAATCTGTATCCTGCTGAGTAATAGAAAGACAGTGGTCTGTCTTCTTTCCAAACTGCAGACCTAAAATTCAATAGTAAAGGCATGCAAAATATTGAAAGTGATTTACTGCAAAGATTTAATATTGTTTCTGAAATTACAAAGCTGTAAGGATTATGTCTGGCTACAGATACAATCAAGAGATAAAATATATAGGAAAGTACATTTCTAAAAGGAAGAAGTACAAGTCATAAATTTAAATCTTTTAATTGATCATATTATCAATCTGCTTGATTTTTGTGTATTTTAGTGTTGCTGTTTACAAAGATTCATTATATGCTTACCAAGATTAGGTACTTAGAGCAAATAAAATCGTAACACATTGCTGAATGCCTTTTGTTTCTGTTGACATCAATGGAAACTGGAGATGCTCAGGATCTTATTGAAAGATGTAGATTTATTACATCCTTAAGAAATTTAAGTAAATTATTCTTATGACCTAACTAGCAGGCACTTCTGAAAACAGTGATGAACCACAAATGCTGGTCCTTTTGTATCACATAATTGTAATATAAATAAGCAGTATTTATAACCTCTTCTTATAAGCTAGACGTATTATCTTAAGGAGAGGACTGTTTATAGGCAATTTTAGGCCAAAAAAACTCCCAACATCTTTTTCACTGATAGAATATTATTGGTATTATTTCCTAGTTTTCAGTCATCTTTCAGAGGATAAATATGATGGTTAGATAAAGATAATACATTAGGAGAGCTTCAACACATTATTCACTGAAGCAGATATGCTGTGGTGAAAACAGTTTGTAGTTAATACCTGCTCATATTTTCAAAGTCATGTGGAATTTGAATTCGGTGACTGCAGTCCCTTATTTTGAAAACCTGAGCAAGTGTGTGTAGGTGTGCATATGTTATTCTTTTTTTTTTTTTTTTTTTAAATATGCTCATTATGATTCTTAAATATTTAACTTTTAAATTTCTTCCTTTATAAAATACTTGATTTTGCATGTGAAGTGATATGACAGGTTTTTCTTACTAACATTAACAGTATTTAACTGAACACCATTATATTAGTGGATATCAGAGTCTGAATTCAAAATCCAATATATAACTTTTGAGTGCTTGGCAGTTTTTTTTTTTTTTTTGTCTCAATTTGTCACTAGTACTAAAGGCCAGACAGACGATTTGAGATTTTGAGTACAGTTCTGAGGCATACCATATAAATACGCAGTCCATAAAAACATTTTCTAGATTTTTGGAGGAAATCTTAAGTAGTTTAGTTTTTGGGCAAGCATGGGAATATCTTTTCTTCTACTTGGAATTTTATATATTTCCCATCTAGGTTTTAAAAATCACAGTGTTAATCTGTTGAGGACATCAAGCAGCTGAAAAAATCCTCTGTCTCAAGGAAATGCAGTTAGCAAACACTTTTTGCAAGTTGGAAGAACTGTCAAATTGTGTGTGGGTAAAGTGCTAGTCCAGGATTATAATGCATGCCAGTGCACATTGCCTAGTATTTCTAATATTTGAACACTTAAAACCTCAGATTGTCTTTGGTTATTTGTTTATATTAATCATAATCCTTTCTAATGTGGAAATAGTAGAATTGCAGAGGGCAATACTTAATTTTGCATGAAATATGTTTGATGTCCAGTACTCAAGATGGAAAAAAGAGATGTGTATACTGTTTCAAAGTAAGATTTTGCAGGTTAAAGATTTTTTTTTTAGAGGATTTAAAGCATATAGCTCCTGCTGAAGTCAGTGGAATTTGGGTGCCTAATTAATTTTTTTCTCTTTTATAAGTCTCATTGTATAGAGTTATAATATTTGTTTTCCAATCCTGTTTCTTTTGTCATTGATACCATTGATTTTAATACGACTGACTTACTGAGTCATCCAGATTTCCACATTCAGGTCAGAACATGGGCACTTAACTGATTTCCAGTTTTTGTCTCCTTTTCATATTTTGATTTACACTCTTTTAATTGCTTACATAGATTTTGATTTCTTTTAGACCATTTTGGGGAAAGAATTTTATTTTATTTTATTTTATTTCTTTATTTAAACCATGAGAACATCACCATGTTAGTAGATCATGCTGAATAAACTCATGTGGTTAAGAGCACCCACATAGTACTCCTCCTCTGGACTTAAAGAATGAGACTTTCTGAGAGTGTGCTGTCATATTTATACAAAAAATATACACATTTTTTCTCTTGAATAGTTCTCTGTGGCTGAAGGCATACTCTTATTAAATATTTTAGAAGTCCTTTTAGATATGAAATCTCTCAGATGTTTCTTGGATGACTTCCAAACACAAAAGCTGTGCCATATACTATTGACTGATTATTAAATAAAACATTATCATGTTAAAAGCTTTGCAGTACTAGACAGAATTAAAGGGGCTATCATATTATTTCTTGTCCTGAGTAGACCATGCTAGTAAAAGAGGCTCTTTTGAAGTGTTCATTTTGGTGTAGATGACACTTGACCATCTGTACTTGGACCAAACGAGCAGGCCAGAATATCTTCCAAGACAGCACCGCCTGCCGCAAAATCGAGAAGTGTGTCAGAATTCTATTTCAAAGATTCAGATTCAGGAGCAAAAGGCTGGAATCTATGTTATGCAAACAGATCCTATGTGCAATGATTTTTTATAAATATTGCTCTCTTGAAATTCCTTAGTGGCGCTCAGCTGGATGGTTTTCTTAATTGTCATTGACACTGGAGATCTTTGAATTTCTAAGTGACAACATTTTTGTGGGTGTGGTTAAAATGCGAGGAGAATTAACTGAAGGCTTGAAATCAGTGAGCTATTAATGTTATGATTATGGAATCATTTAATAAAGTATAATAAAGTATAATAGAGATCTTATCTAGTAAAGCATGGTTGTGGTGCATAATGGCTCCAATTCGGATAACTGGTTTTTGTACTAGATTTCTGAGAATAGCAGAATACTTTCATCAATTCCTGAAATTTAAAACCCTCATTTCATGTCAGTCCAAGCACGCCTCTTCCCATGTTCCTTTAAAGCAGAGCACAAACCCCTGTTTGGTTAAAGCTCCTCTGAGGCTGTGTATATTTATTCCCCTTGCAGTCTGTAAAGCTTTTAAATTCGAGGAGCTTTTCGTTGCCACTGGCGAGACTGGAGGCAGAGGCAGGGGGCGGCGATGAATGGACAGCGCCTGGGGACAATGCGTTGCTGAATTCCACACCACAATGCCTGCCCCGAGGGGATTCTTTTCTTCACGCTGCCGTAAGAATTAAACAGAGCACAGTGGATCACTGACTAATGCCTTAAACATTTAAAAAAATTTCTGAAGTTATTCTTGTGGTATCTTTGTCTGTTTCTTTACTATCTAAGTTCAACCTCTCTTTAATCCTTCAACCCCTGTTGTTTCTTACATTATTGCTTTCAGTGCACCACACATTGTTATTTCTGCCCAAGTTCCCTTCAATGATAATGGCTTGGTCCATTGTTGCTTCTAACATCATATTGTAGGGAAGTATTGTGAATGTGAACTACAGAGAGGGTTTTTTTATTTGGAGTATTACTGTGATTATTAATTTAGCCTTTTTTTTTTTTTTTTTTTTTTTGCCTCTCTTCAGTCTTTCTCAACAAGAATTTGAAATTGGGTATTGAATCTGGTATTGTCCCAAACACTAGCATCTCTAGAATATGTGACTCCAGGGGAGGAAAATTCCTCTAGTGTGACGTCAATTAATGGTATTGTGTTGTATAGCAAGCATGAATGGCAGAAATCCAGCTAGTCTGAGGAGGAATGTAGCTTCAGGTTCTTTTGTTGTAATATTCAGAATTGGTTTAATCTGTGCATAAAGTCTTCAGAGAGAATAGGAAACTATTATATTGATTTTATTTAGTCAAAGTGAAACTATGAAGCAGGAAGTGGTATTATTTATGTAGGTGAACTAATTTTTGTGCATACTAATTTTAAAGTCTAGTACTAAAAGGTGCTCTTGTCAGATTTGCAGATGATAGCAAATGAGGGGCAGAGTCAATGCCCTTAAGGGTAGGGCTGTCATCCAGAGAGGCCTTGGCAGGCTGGAGAAATGGGCTGTCAGGAACTGTGTGAAACTCAACAAGGACAAATGCAGAGTCCTGCGTATTGGAAAAAAGAACCACTGGCAATGGTACAGGCTGGGGAGCAGCTCTGCTGTCAGTCAGATACTCACAGACAAGGTTTGAGATATTCCCCACCTGGAAGATTTAATATTTGATGCCAGATTTACTTATTTGAAGATATTTGATGCTACAAGGAATTTTGATTTAGCAGAGTGAAACAGCAATATATCAAAAACACAGTACAGGTGTAAGTTACACTTAGCAGAATATAGCAACGTACAGTTGAATCACAATATAAACATGATTGTTATTACTGGTTTCTGTAATATGCTCACTATTGCGATGCTGGGGGACCCCAGTCATTGGGAAGAAATATGTGGGTTGAAAACAGCTCAAGCTCATTGCTCTCTTCTTGTTCAGTTTTTATACTCTGTCTTGGGCTGAGCCACCTGCACACACCCATCCATCCACCCCTGTCTCAGTCTCATCAGCTCAGGGAGACAAGCTCTTTTGATCAATTCCGAGGAAAACGTTTACACAGCCAGTGGATCCACTCAACTGATACAGCCATTTCTGTAAAATGAAGGCCACCTTATGGTCCCTGTTGTGTGAAGATAAATTCAGCTATCTGAACATAGCTAGCTGAACATATCTGCAACAGCTGTGGTCAATCACACCTTAATGGGAATATGGCCCTTGCCAGTCACCTCTCAGCCTTCTTCTATTTTAGTGATTTATGACAAGTGACATCTGCTGAAAGGGACCTGAGGGGCAAGCTGCATATGAGCCAGCAGCATACTCTGACAGCAAAGAAGGCTGACAACATCTGGGGCTGTATTCACAGGAGCAGAGCCAGTAGTTTGAGGAAAGTGATTATCCCCATTTATTCAGCACTTATTAAACTGCATCTAGATCCTGTGTCCAGTTCTGCCCACTCCTGATTCTGGAAAGACTGCTAAACTGGAGCAAGCTCAGCAGAGAGACAGCAGTGGTTGGAGTCTGAAGCATGTGCCTAGTGAGGAGAGGAGAGGATAGCTTGTTCAGCCTCGAGAGGAGAAGGCTTCTAATAGCAGTCTTGCAATACCTTTGAGGAACTACGTGGTGGGAGGACAAAAGACCACCAGCGTAAGTTGAAATCAGATATTCAGACCGAGATATCCCTTGAATAACTAAATATTTGATGTTCGTACTTCTGAAATTAGAGTTCATTTCTTTATCTCTCTTCATCCGTTTTGAGGTTTGATTTGATGTGAAAATTTTATTAGAAGGTTCACTTATGATACTTATTCTCTGCATATAATTAGTATTTTTTTACAATTTTAGTATTTATAAAATAAACTGATAGAATTGTGTACTGCCACTTATGATAGTCTACTTTGCTAATTCAACTTTGGGCAGAATTCCTTCTTTTTGGGGGGCAGGTTTGTATATGATGAAATCTATTGCTGCATTTCAGTATGTTTGTTCGTAGTTCGGAATACTTCACATGTAAATGTTACCTTTCTCTCAGAAATAATTCTTCCTATTTTAAATTGCTACAGCTTAAATTAAGAGAAGATGTTTTTACAAGATGTCAGTCTGACATGGTACTTCATTTTATGTTTTGCAAAGAAAAAGCTTCATGTTTGAATGCTTGCCCACTTATCTCTCAATAAGGAGCTGCTGAGGAATGCTGCAAGGCTGTGCAGATGTTTTTTGTAATGGTAAGAGACTGTACATGTATTTGAAAGTATTGGGTATGCTCTGATTGTAATCTGCTCCTACCTCATCTGATCTTGAATCAAACTTGGTAGTTGAAAGAAATGAAAAGTTGCTGTCAGCTTAGGACATAGCAGAGGTGAAAACATTTCTAGAAATGAAAGCCAAGTTAGATAGGAATGGCTTTTCTTCCTTTACTGTATTCATGTGTTCATCAATACTTGTTGATATACAAAGTTTTAGCCCCCCCCTTCCAGTTTAAAATAATACTTCTAAGCCCTGTGGCCCTCCATTTTGCTTAAGATGAATGCTTGGCACTCTTAAATCATTTTTACTGTCTCTTACCACACTGGAAAAAAAAACAAAATTCTTAACCCTTCACAGATGTTAGCACAGTTAAAGCACAGTTGTTTTAACAGAGCATAGCAACAGCTTTGGTACAGGAAATGAGGGCAAATATCTTTTTCAGTGGAAACTATGGAAGGAATTTAAGTAGAATATTACCCAAACTGGAATTTGGTTAAAGTGGTAAAACTAAAACCTGTATGGTTAAGTGCCAAAGGAATTACCTAGCACAATTAAGACGTTGATTTTGTATCTCATTCCAAAGAAAGCTGGTCATAGTGCAGAGGCTCCATATATCTCTTTAGGACGTAGATCTATTACTTATTCAAAAAGCCAGACGAATTGTGAAGTAAGAGTTAATTAGATCTCTCTTGTCCAAATTCTGAGCTGAATGTAATCCTAGTTATAGCATGCAAGATCACACAGATAGTGAGAGCGCTGTATAACAGGACATGTAATAAGGTATACAATTCAAGATACATTCTTTTTAGCCTGTTAAAAATGTTCAAGATTTTATCTCTTTAAAATTATTAAGTGTCTAAACAGTTTCTCAAAGGTGTATTTATATTCTGTAAAAATTGTATTTCTTTTCTGCTATGTTTATGTCAAGTGATATTACACATATAAATTTACATGTTGCCTGTGATGATATCCTCAGGTCTATGATATTTTTACTTAACTTACGTTAGAAGCAAACTTTCCAGTGTAGTTTACTATCATTTCGAACATTCAGTGTTTCCAGCCATTTAAGCATCTCTACTAGTAGGTGATGGTAGTGTCAGGGCAGACAAAGTCAAGGTATGGCTGATGTTTAAAATAAACAAATTTTAAGCCTTCTTGAACATGCCAAAATGGAATATTACTTAAAATATTAATGCTAATATATTCTTCTGTATAGTATTAGTCCCACATTCCTGAAATCTTATTAATTAGTGAGAGAGTAATCAGAGGAATTAACCAGGTTACAATATATCCATGAGTATATATTCACAGAGCAAAGATTCCAGCTGGTTAGAAAGCTCTGTAGTATCAGCAATAACAGGAGAAACTAGCCACTGCAATTCTGATGTCTTCAGAAGGCAGATTGTATTTCATTTCTGATTAACCACCTGTTGAGATCAAGAGCAGGTATGCTGTCCAGGCAGGATGTAAAGATGAAAAGCCAGTATTTGAGAAGAAGTCATACCCCACCAAACACTGTGGGGATCTCAGATCTGCATTCCAGAGGGAGCAAAAGGTAGTAGTGGTTGATGATTTCTGCCTGAGAGCAATTAGGAGACTTGCAAGCCTAACATACTTGTCTTGCAGGTGAACTGCTCTTTTTTCTAGGATTCTTAATGTGAGGTACTAACATGGTGAGAACAGTGCTTGATGAGAGTCATCAGCACTAATGACCCCTACTCTGTACTAATCCATCCAAGTTTGCTGTTGTCAAGAGTACCCTGAATTTTTGCCATGGGATGGTGTTTCACAAACTGTTCATAAAGTAGTGAGGACCATAATGGATACCAGAAGGCCAAAGGAAAACAGAAGTAGCAACCTGGGAACTGGTTTAGAAAGTAGAGTGGATAAGTTTATTCAAAATTGTGGGATGGATTTGCAGGAGGAATAGATAGGTAGGTGGATGTTAGGTAACAGTGTACTATTGCAGGAATTACACTGAATAAATCGCATAATCCTAAAGTCTTAATATATGGTTAAGACTGTGGTACAATTGGCATGGTGAATCAGTGAGAATTTGTATAAATGGAATATTAATATCAAGAGCTATAGCCTCTTCAAGAAGGACAGGCCAAAGAATTGGAAGGAAAAAGTATATGTATTTAAAATTTAGAGGAAGTTAGAGTTATGGAATGCCCTTCTAAAGTTCAAAGGGAAAATAGGATGGGACTGCAGGCCACCAGAGCAGGCAAATAAATGAGTGCAGCAGTTTTTGAGTGATTGGTAGAATAATCTAGAATGTGGTGATACGAAGAATTTTATTTATCCAGATGTCTATTGAGAAAGAAAAGTTCATCAAGCTTTAGAATATACTGGTGACTTTTTTTTTTGGTAATGTCATAGTGCTATTAATTAATGTAGAAGGAGAAAGCAACTTATTGGAAAGTTTCTGTAGATGTAATTTTACATAATAAGGAAAAAAAAACAGCTGAGGATGAAAGTGAAAGGCTGCTCGATTGAGGTGACAGTGAAATGAAAGGGAAAGCGAAATGGAAACAGTGGTTATCAAGAGGAAAGTTTCAGTAAGCTCCAGGAACCAGTAGGTAAGAGCTCAGGGGAAAAAGGAGTAGAATGAGAGCTCTTTCTTTTTTCTTTTCTTTTTCTTTTTTTTTTTTTTTTTTTTTTTGGGGGGGGGGGGGACTGAGAGAAAAAAAAGAAAAAAATATAAGGCCAGAAGTGAAGATAATCCAAATGCAAGGGAGGGATTGGGACTCTGTTGTTGTTGTTGAATTGAAACACATGCAGAAGGCATATACAAAGGGCTAATGAAGTTGGATTAATAAGAGTGAACATAAAAGAAACCCATGAGTTCAAGAGCTAATTCCAGGAAGGCTGAGGCTCATATGAAGAGAAAGGTTTGTCTGGGATAGCAGGATGTGTTTTAGAGATTCCTTGTAGTAAAAGGAGACATCAGTGAAATGGCCACTATCACGTTGTCTACAGGTGGTACTAACCTTACTGTTTCCAGTATCAGTGGAGTAAGACATCATGCTCTGTCTGTAATAACCAAAAGGTAGATTATGTTAATAAGCTTGATATTTTCAAATTAATTTGGGTTTGATGCACAGCATCAAACTTAAAATACTACCAGAAGAAATCTCCGAAATATTAATGGTTGAAATTAAAGAAGGTTTGGTTACTGAGAAACTGGAAAGGATAATGCTTTTTTTTGAAAATAAAGAAAAAAGAAAATTAGTCAATTCAACTTAATTTACTAGAAATTGTTTAGAATAAGTAATCAAGCTATTTTTATCCTGAAGAATAACAAGGACCCAACAGCAAACATGGACTTTTCAAGAAAAATGTGAAGCCAAAGGACTTTTTCCTATGGAAGAGTAGCAGACAGGCTATTTAGTTAGAAAGAATAGGTTCGGGTTGGGTTCAAATCTGGTTATGTAACCTGACTGGAAATACTAATGATTCACTGACAAAATGTCAGTGAAATGTAGCTCCTGAGAGGTTTGTCCTTGGCTCAGTTTTATTCGGAATTATTATTATGTTTCATTAATAATCTTTTTATAATATTTATTTTCCCCTGGAAATTGAAATGGGCAGTCAGCTTATTAATAATTTTGGTAGCATGAAGTTGAAAGAAATTGTCAATACCTTTAAAAAAGGGGATCATATAGAAATAGCTTAAAAAATTAGGATGTAATTCAGCAAGGACAAATGTAAGATACTGTGTTTAAAAATAACTGCACAAATACAAAGGGAACAACTGTGTAGGTGGAAAGTTTCTGGGGTTTATAGCAGATTGTGAACTGCATGAGTCATCATGATGCAAAAATGTGGGACATCATGCTGTGATGTATTAAAAAAAAAAAAAAAAAAAAGTAGTAATCCTTCTGCCCTGTGCAGTTTTGTAACTACAGGATTCTAGCTCAGGCCTCACAAGAACTTTATTTAAAAGAGGTGCGGACCATTTGGAGAGAGTGAATTGGATAGCACCAAACAATTTCTAGACCTCTGGATCAGAGATTTAGAAAATGCCTAAATAAAAATGTAAAGAATTGGGCTGAGTCAGTATGAAAGAGAGAACCCTAGAGGGCTGCGATACCAGTCTTCAGGTACACACTTCTGCAGAGTGGAAGGGAACAAATAGTTTTCCATAGTGAAAAGAAGAGCAATAGTACTTGATTTGAAGAAAGAAAAATCAGGTTAGATATCAAGAAAAAATAAATAGCTGGTGTTTTTGTGGAACCTTCATCCACTAGAGGCCTTTAAAAGAGGTAAGACAAATTTTCCATCAGAAATGACATGAGGATGGTTAATCTGGTCTGGAAGGCGAGGAACTGGAGTAGGTGATCTCTTGCAGTGTCTTCCAGGAGACCTTTCATGTTCATTCCCCAAATGCTTAATTTGCTAAATGGACAGAAGGAGATGTCGCACTGGTCGGAGCTAGATGCCCTCACAATGTGGGGAACAGCATTAATAAGGACACCGCTATCCTCATAGCAGTTACTTGTTAAAAGACCAGGAGTGCATATGCCAGACAAGACTTATTAGAGGGAAGCTACAGTTTACTTGGGTTGCCAGTACATGTGTACCTGTAAAATGTTGAATACAAATAATTGTACATCTGGAGGCAATCTAGTAACAGCCACCTGGAAGTGCATGTAAAACAACCTCAGGCAGTAAAAACGGAGTTAAGATAAACGTTCTATGACTAAATGAAGATGGATCAGCATGTACTGTGTAGTGTAATTTATCAGAGATTTTTTTCATGGTGTGTTAACAGTTATATAACATTGCCAAGTAAATTATTTCTTTGATGTATTGTATCTTTTATTCCTTTTCTCATTCTGTTGAACTTGAAAGCATTGAGTATGGATTTGATTCTTTGAGCAGTCATGAAACCTCAACAAAAGTTTAAAATGCGTTGCAACCCGGGATATGCAGTGTTAACTTAACTTGAGATGTGGAATTGATTTCACAGTGTGAATACCTTAATGTTGTATAATGAATCACTTATGGAAAAAAAAAAAAAAACTTATTACAGGACAGTATTTCCTGGTTCATTAAACAGAAGGATTGGTCTACTAAGGTCCATTCAGTAACCTTCGTATTGCCAAAATAAACTTACAGGATTTGTAGTCAATAAGACGATCTTTTCATTCTTACATCAATATTAAAAAAAAAAAGGATTTGGAGGAAAAGCAGTAAGGGCAATGTCTTTGAAAAAGTCCATTTAGTAGTAGGAATACTGCTAAATTTCAGGAATAAAATGAGAGGTTTAACATAAGGTTGAGAGGATTAAAATAGTCTTTGAGCTATGCACTTCATTTGCATCTCATGATGGAATAGAGCAAGCATCAGTTTGGTTTTACTGTGCAGGTGTCATATGCTTAGATGTTTTACAGAACCTCTGGAGTTTTTCCTAGCTTGCTATCTGGGGCTCACTCTTGGTTACTGAAGAAGAAATATTGTGAACTGGAGGAAGTAGCTGCTTTTTTTGAGTCATTATAAACTACAGGATATACTACACTACAGGAATTGGCATGATAACTAGCAAAAATCCAGTATATGCTTGGCAATTCAGTTCTCCTTAACACTGTTGGCAGAGGTGGGGAGAAAAAAATTTATTTGAGAGCAATGACCAGCAAGGCTGACAGAAAATCTCTATCATTGTCCTTAGAGGGTTGGAAGATAAGGCAGAAATACAAAATTTCTCTATGGACTGATGCAATAAAGAATGTTTTTTGAACCACTCTCTGCCATCTCTCATTTGGACTGTCTATGCTGCAGTCCAGAAGTATGACTAATTTAATACTAGTACTTAGACTGCAGCAGTGAGACTGCTACTCATAATGGAACTGTAGTTAGAATGGATTTAGCACGGACTGCAAGTGCTGTCTGGCATCCTGAATAGATGCAGTGCTGGCTAGCCCAGGTTGAGTTCTCTGTTGCTGCTGCCATCCCTTTGGATGGTAATCCAGACACAATTTTAGGAAGACTTGCATGTGTGTTTGTATTTCAGAGAAAGGAGTTTTGTACTAAAAAAATTCTTGATAGATATCTGATTCAAATATTACTTGTAGTGTAAAATTACTCAGATAAGCTTCCTTTATTTTTTTCATGTACTTATAATTTACATTAAGTTTTTTTTTTTTTTGAAGCTTTGTTTTTTTGTTTTGCTCTCCATCTTACATAACTCAGTAATTAACTGTTTTGGGGGTTTTCTCTTTTTTTGTAGTAGTAAAGGACATAGTAAGTTTGTTGAGCCCAGAGAAGGATGTAAATGTTTGTGAACCACATTTTGTTAAACTAGTGTAATAATATACCAAGACAGTATGTGCTGTTAAAGGAAAATTAATTAATGAGGTGTTAGATTAAATATGAAATGGAGAGTCTTTCTTGTGCTTCTGGCACAGACAGTTGAAAAAATGCAGCATACAAAGAAAGATTGAAGGAATTCGATAGTGTGGGAAAGTGTAGAAAAGAGAAGATTCAAAGGGATCTAATCACTATCTTCCAATATCTAAAAGGCAGCTATAGAGAAGATGGAGGTACTCTCCTCACATAGATGCCAGAGGCAATAGGCTCAAGGTGCTTCAGGGAAAATTCTGTCTGGATATAAGGAACAAATTCTTCAAGCAGAGAACAATTAAACACTGGAATATGTTGTCCAGAGAGCTGGTAGAATCTTCGCTGCTGAAAACAGCCAAGGCTTGGTTTAGCAGGGCCCTGGATAACCTAGTCTAAGGCCTTGCTTTCAGCAGAAGACTAGACCAGATGATCTCCAGAGGTCCTTTCTAACCTAGTGTTTTCTGTGATTCTTTAAGAAGTAGTGGAATTAAGCTTGTCCATGTAAGCTCCCTTTCAATTTCTTGTACTTATGTTTTAGTATCAGATAAAGGTATTGATTGACTCAGATGGCCATGAGCTTGTTATCTAAACAGTGGAAGAATGCATGTCTGATTATTCATCGCCATCTGAACAGCTCCGTAGCCCCTTCTCTGCCATGTAATCAGTATGTGTTTTTTGCATAATCAGAATGCTGATGTATCCCATGATGTGATCGACATCACAGCAGTTAGGTGATTGGCACTGATTATGGTTCATTCATGCACAAATAGACTGGCAGTGACATGACTGGGGAGATATGTATAAAATCAGCATTTTAGTTTTGTAACCCAGGAGGATGGATAGACTCTTTGGGAAAGGAGGTCGCAAGAAGCAGATTATGAGAGTCAGTTGAGTTCCTTTGTCACGTTGGATCTGATCTACAGATTGGATGTGAAGTTTTCAAATGTGTCTAGATGGCTTAAAAATTAAAGTCTTGGCAAAACTCATGCACTTGTATGATATGGTTTACAGGATCTACTTTCAGCTGAGGGTAAGATGCAAGTGAAGGATTGCAAGAGAAAGATTTTACTATCTTAAAGCAATAGTGAATGCTGTGAAAATATCCTAGGTAAAATATCATGGGATATATAGGAAGCCTAAAGGTCCTGCATTTTACAGAAAAAATTTCCCTCAAGTTGGGAAATATAAGTATAAAAGGAATTCTAATAAAGCAGCATTAGATCTACCTACTTGTATGTAGGGGGCTGTCAAAAGAGTGAAAGAGCAGAAAGGATGATAGATGAGGGTCAGATTGAAGTGGGCCACACTGTAGTGGTTCTGAAAGATCTTACGGCTGAACAACCCTTTGAATAAGCCAAAATTTTAAAGGCGAAGTAGTGTTTTAAGCTCTTTTGCCCTTTACCCTCATTAAGCTGCGAGTTCCTTGATGCTCTTAAGAAGCTCAGTGTAGAATCTCACATCTGGATATTGTCTGTGGCTTTACTGGAGCTCTTTGTAGCTATATTACAAGACAACCAAAATATGTAAGTGCAAGAGGCACATTAATACACTCATAGTATTTTCTGTCATCTGAATTGTTCATACATTTGAATTACAATGTTGTGTTTAGATAGTAGTGTAAAATGTGCGAACTAATTACATTCAGAAAGCTAGCTTTGGCATGCATCTTTGGAATGGTTTTTGGTATGTTTAATAATGCTGACATTTTCATTATAGTTCTGTACTTTTATAGTCTGAGGCGTGTACTGTGCAGTAGGGCCTGTGTGGATAATTTGGCACTTGTACAATATATAGCAGTCAGGATTAAATAACAATAAGGGGTTCAGTGAACTGCATTAACAAATCAGATATCTCATCAGTGCATATGCAGAGATTAGAAGATGTGTGCTGATGAATAGGCAGTACCCCATTTGCTTATGTTAACTGTCTTTCTTTGTGTGAAGTAAGTGATGAGAAAATGAGTATATAAATGTATGTTCCTAATTTGTAGGTAATATTGTATTAAGGCAGTAATAATCAAGCACGTGGAATTAAAGATCCCTTCATTTTTATGAAACATGTCATCTCTTCTGTGTTTATCATCAATAAGCTCAATTCATCAATATTTATTCATCTTTCCAGTATTTTATAGTGGTCTCACCATTATATTGTTCTCTAAAAAAACATTTTGTTTTAATGTTCAAATAATGTAACATTTAATCAATTGCAATGTCCTGCTCTTTCTAATGTCTCCTTTCAGAAGAAGTATTTAATGCAATATTGACTTCAGTTTTGACTGTTTTTACTACTTGCCTTTCTCAAACTAAAAATTTCTGCTGTAATCTTGATTTTGCAAGCACTTTATGAAGAAAAACAAAGCACTGCAAAGTGATCTGTAGAAGTGATTTTTTTTCTCATTTTGAGGATATTACAATTCAGCATAGATCGCCCATATTAGTATTCTTTCTTCCTAGAATATAATATTTTTTATTCAAGAAATTCAGAGCTGTATAGCCAAACTTTTTGACTCCCTCATTTTGTTCCGTAAATAGTAGCAACTACATTTTTGAGATAGATAAACTGAAGTACAGTAGACTGCTGAACAGAAAAACTTCAGTAAACAAGCCAAATGTAGAAACTAGAGGATTGACATGCTTTACCCCTTATCAGTACATTATCTTTGTCTTTATTTCATATATAATAGAAATTGTATATAGAAGCTTTAGTAGTAAATAAAATTTAGCAGATTAAACTTCTTTAATTTGCAGCAGCATCAGAATAGTTACAGATGTTTTTAAATTTAGGATCAGCTTCAGTTTGGGCAAAGACAAGAAATTGAGTAAGATAGATCATTAGTTCCCTGATTAGATTAGTTCATAAGACTTTGTCCCAAGATCTGTTGGTGACTTTTACGTGGTTCTCTAACCTCAGACAGGCATGGTTTAATACTTTAGCTATAACCAGATGTAAACTCTTGGAGCAGAACATGATTTTCTTTCTCTTCTTCATTACAAGTATACCCCTATAAAGTAAAGTACTCAACCCTAACGGCTGTCCAGAAGCCGAAAGGTTCACCTGCTGGTAGAACGCTCAGCCAGCAACTGCTCACGCCAAGTGTGGGAGAAGAGAAAGCTGTCATGGCATTATACGAGTTATATCAGTGTCCTAGCCAGTGTCCACCGCTGATTTTTTTTTCTTTCAAAGAATACTCAAAGTTTTCAGCATGATTTTTTTTCGAAGTAATGAGAAAAATATATCTTAAGTTCCTCATTATGTAAATGATTAAAACTCTTTGATCAGTCTGGTTATTATTCCTGGATATTTTTAAAAGATGAATTTTTCCATATGGTTCATTTTCATGAACACATGGGTCTATTTTGTGGTTTTGGGAGATACTGTCATCCAGATTTTCTCTGCATATCTGAAAGTCAAAGGTTGGGGGTGTTTTTATTATGTAATTGACTACCTAGTGCTGCAAAATAGACATTTGTGTTGTACAAATCCACTTTACTTACTAATTTATTCTTAATATTTTGTTGTTTTGTTTTCATACTGATATTTCTAGTTTTGTGACTAAGCGAATAAACAATTAGAATTAATTGATCAGGCATGTGGTGTGTGTGTGTGTGTATACATGCGTCCTCACAAATTCACTTGCCTCTTCCCCCTCCATATGTGGAGACTTAAAAACATTAATGACAAGGAATCAGTGATTTTTTGAAAGATCCTCGTATTAAGAATATCTACCAAATATAGCTAGGGACATCATGAGAAAGAGGTATGTATAGTGGCTAGCGCAACTCTATTCTCCAGCTGTAGGCAAGTCAGTTAAAGCTGAATCCAGTGAATGTATTTTAACTTCTGAACCTTTTCTATGGTTCAAGGGGAGGATTAGGAGGCTTAGAATAATACTCAGAGCAGCCAGTTTACTGAGCTGGGAATAGTTTAGGGCTAACTGATAAGAGCACAAAAATCTGCCTGGATTGTCACTGTCCCTGGAGTTTAGGTATTTTATGTGGATTCCTGACTGGTGCCTTTGTCGTCTTCAGTTCTGAAACCTAGAAACTCTGAAGATAGGTGCATTTAAAGTGTTCTTATTTCAAACAAGTGAGATCTCTTTTACTTACTCTAAACAACTTATAGCTCAAATATTTGCTTAGCAGTGGGAGAACTAAAATTAGTCATCTTGCTGCTTCAAACTACATCTGTTGTCTTCTAAGAGAAAGCCATCCATCCTCAAAAGGCTCAAGAGTAGATTCAGTGCAGTGCTGTCCTTGACTGCTCTTGAACCTGGGCTCTGGAATGTGTGGAAAGGGAAGCTCTTTGGGGCTGAACAGAGCAAGCCTCAAAGGTGCAAAACATCATGACCTCGTTCTTAGGGCATCCAGCTCAATCATTTTAGCAATTACCTATAGCTCATGTTGCACAAACCGAGCTGGTATACACAGATCTAATCACATGTGGTAAAGGCAACATTGCTACACTTTACGCTTTTTGCATAAAGAAAAAAAATGTATCAAGTTTAGCAGTGAATGTTCTTAGTTAAAGAAGTTATGACTTTTAAATATTTATCATCGGTCATAAGCTTCTACTGTTTTGTTTCACAAAGTGTAATCTGTTGCTTTCTCAATGTATTTCAATAGGAACTCTATCTAAACTGGTAAAATGAATAAGCAGCTGTCTGCTGAGTGCCTGGAAGATACGCACAAAATACTTGTCTGTGTCACTGCCTACTGATTCAGTAGCTGTGTTTCCATGTAAATGAGAGTAGTGTAGTATTCTGTAAAACCAACAATGTCATCGTTAATTCTCATCAGAAACACAGCTGCAAACTTTGGTTGTTATTTTTACAAAAGCAACTGGGCAAAAAAGTTCCAGTGTGCAGGAAAGTGAGTTCCAAGCAACTGAGGTGCACAGGGCTTTGTGTTTAAGCCACTGACCCTGTAATTTGATCACACAGACATTTTGTAAATGAATATTTCAGATCTTATGAGTGACGTGTGAACTTTGACTTCATGGGCAAAAGACAGACTCAGTTCTGGTAGTCACCTGTCTCCCAAATGCATAATGAATTCACATAACTTTCTTTTGAAAAACATGAATCTTTCAGTGCTTTCATATTTTTTGCTAGAAAAAATATTAGACTTTTTCCCCCTTTTTTGCAGTGATGTCCCTAATGAAGTCAGTGGCATTATTCTGCCTTAAAATGAGTATTAGTTGAATTGTCACAACCTGAATTTAAAAATATCTATTTTAGCTATTCTTGTAGCAATTACATGTTTCAAATCTCAAAGAATTAACTTCTCTATGAGCTATATGCAGCTGTATCATGTTCCTTTTTGATAATGTTTGTTGTTTTTAGCATTGTTTAAATTTCCCTAAATGTAAAACTTCTTAAAATAAGTGTTTACACAGCTGTTTCAAATTACATTTTATGTATGAACATGTTTAGCAGCAAATGGGTGAAAAATTGAAACAGTAAAAAATTTCTAACTCACCAAGATAATTTTTAAAATATGAGAGGTTTTTTTCTATTATAAGTTGCTTAGATTTACCAGGCATGGGTTTACCAGTAAAGGAGTGTGCCGAGGGAAGGGAGCCATGTGTACTGCATCATTGCATTATCTATCTGTTGGACAATAGCTTTTCATACTGAAATGAGAATATCTGCAGCTGTAAAGTAAGTAAAGTCCATCTCGCTTATTACGTATAAACAATATATACCCCTGAATCATATGAAAGACCTATGCTTCTGAGTACAGGAACTAGGATAATACAAATAATAGTAGTAAGGAATTGCAGCATTGCCCCAAAGAATATAAAGGAAGTTAGTTTTCCTACCCTGTGTATAAAACTTGTGCTGTTTCTAGTTCAGCAAGGTCATAAAATACATGAGTTTCACTCATAATAATATAGGAGTTTTATCAGTCTGGCAGGAATATTATCACTGGTACTGTTGCACGTTTGCTGTATGTGATAGACAAACCTGAAGGAAAACTGTAAGAGTTTTAATAGGTCAAAACTCAGGTGTGTCTTGATAGCTCAGTCCTCAGGAGGGTGACCTTTGTGGTTAGACAGAAAATGAATAATACTACCATTTTGCATTTCTATTTTTTTTTGAGAACAGCTGTCAAACACTAAGTGATATTAATACATAAGCACTTGTTTTATCACAGTCTTGGCTTTTTTGTTGTTAAATGGTAAATGTTAATTTTACAGTAATGTATATTTTAGTATTTCAAGGATAAATTCATGTTCTTGCACTTACAGAAAGGATTTTCTTCCGCACCAAAACTATAATGCTTACAAACAGGGTTGAAACACCAAACATTTTTTTTTCCCTGGGGCTATGCTGTTCATCACATTCTTCCTAAAGGCTTTCTTTTCTTTTTTCTTTTTTTTTTTTTTTTGTTCTGAATGCAGATAGAAGAGCCAGGTGCAGGTATCTCATTTCCAAATATCCTGCCGTTATTTAGAAAAGAAAAGGATTCTTCATTATTCTCTTTCTTTTTTAAAAAATGTATTTTCAGCACTCCACAGAATATGTGCCCACATTGAGAAGCACAGCTGCAATCTGACATTTCCTGCAGAGACTTTGCACTTGCCATGTGGCAGCCAGCTCTGTCAGGCACAAAAAACCCCCAAATTGGTACCAATTTTTTTCTCTGCCCTCAGGAACAGAGACTCAGATGTGGCGAAACCACCCACACCCTTGCTCATTTGTCTGTACTCCTGTACAGAGATTTTCTCTAAAAAGCAAAGATAGTTTCACAGCTTTTAAAACAGGATTCCTCAGTAAGTGTGAATGCTCACGTTGAGAACTGAAGGGTCAGAAATATTTCATGAGCGGTAAATGGGAATTTGCTTTCTTTCCCCTTTTAAAGGATTTAAGAGTCCTGCCTCTGTGAAATAGGATTCCGTATTTTCAGTTCACATAACTGCAGACGTTACCAACTTTCCTTCGTTTTTCCCACAAGTTTTGTAATTTTTGGTACTGTTAAAGTTCTAGATTTTTGCAGTGCCATAATTTCACAAGAATGTTTTTTTTTTCTGTTTAGAAAGAGAAACAAAGCAATCCTTTTCTTCAAACTATAACACTTAAAAGCTCAAGCAAGAAAAATACATAGTTTCAAATGTATTAGACCTAATATTTTTGGAGAGATGTCCAGACTTACAGTTTTTGTATGACTGCATTTGCCAGTACAGCATAAGCTTTTAAAATTAATCTGATAGGATGAACTTCAACTTTCAACTACAGGGTCATGAAAGCTAAGCCAGTGTGGTACCTTATAGGTTGTGTTATTTTAAAGTAGATGTTGTTACAATTCTGTTACTAAGAATAGTACTTAGTAAGTACTTAGAAAGAAGGCTACATTTACAAAAAAAACCCATTTTTTCCTTAACTCAGATAATTGAATGTACACTACCTGTCTTACTTCACTACAGAACACATCTTTTTTCTTTATCTTGTATTCAATATATAGCAGAATTTCTTCATACGGAACTTCCAATATTAGGAAAGAATATTTCCATTCCCAGTAATATATCACTGGTCAAGTTTACAGTATATAGACATACATATTATGTGGAAGAATTCGGTATTCAGGGGTACCTGCTGCTATTGATAAACAGGGCCGATAAATAAGAATCACTTTAAAAGGTATCCCTGGAGAATGTCAGGCAATGTAGTCTGAACTCTTTAATACCTAAACTTTTTTAGGCTTCTGACAATAGCTGCTTTCTCTGAATCTTCATGGCTTCCTGCTCATTGGGCACATTGCTGTTTTTAGGGATTTTTAGCCATTGAAGTACATAGGTCGTATTGATCATGTGCTTGTGGTTTCTTAGTTTTTCTTCATTTTGGAGCTTTTATTACTTCTATTGATGTTTCAACACTTGCAGTGAAGTGTTTTATATGATGAATAAACAAATCTCCATTCCCTCAGTATATTCCTATTTATATTTTTTGTTCCTCCAATAAGTTAAGAACACTCAAAGGTCAAATACAGTCCATAAAATCTCATGGTACTTAGTTACAGGGTTTTAAATTTGATATATAGGGTACTTTGGCCCCATCACAGTGCGCTTTATCTACTTCTTGGAAAATAAAAGCCAACATGAGCAAAAAGGAAAAAGATTTTTCATTTTTTAACAGAAAACAGCTGCAACCACATCAAGGCATTTTTGTCGACTCTATTGGCTTTGTTGAAAATTAAAGCCATAACTTAATAATATTCAAGGAAGATAATTCTATGAAATGAAATCTGTTAGATGCTTAATAATAAACAATTAAAAAAACAAAATGGGATGCTTAGAAAACTCTTTCTGAATGTTAAATAACCTAATTACTTGCAGAAACCCTGCACCTTCTGCAGAGGCCAGAAAATGAAAATCTTATTCATTGTAATAGATCATAAATACCATTTCATGAATTTGTGTCTTTATGTTTTTGCAGATATGTACAGTGTGTGCAAACAAGAACTGTTTATTTTTATAACCTAAGGAGAAGTGAAAGTACCTGGAATCAAGTGTTCTAAAAACCAAGGCTAACAATTAATTGAGGAATATTTTAGAAATGAGAGAAAGAATTACACAGCGATTCATCTATAGTACAACACTTAGTTTTTATATACAGTTGCAGCAGCTTAGATGAGCTCAGCATTGAACTGGTCTGAAATTCTTCTGAGTTGAATTATTCTAAAATATCTGTTGATAATCTTCGAGTAGATCGGTTTTAAATTCAAACTGATATAAATCAGAGACTTTACCATAGTTTAGTTTTTAAATCAATTTTTTTCACATTATGACTTTTTTTTTGATTCTTAAACTTTTTTCTTATTTTCCTAAAGAACAGTGGATTCTTACTGTTTAGTGAGTACTAGGTTATGTTGATTTTCAGATAAAGATGCCCACTACATTAATTCAATGCCTCTT
Source organism: Rhea pennata (assembly GCF_028389875.1). Classification (NCBI taxonomy): domain Eukaryota; kingdom Metazoa; phylum Chordata; class Aves; order Rheiformes; family Rheidae; genus Rhea; species Rhea pennata. The sequence continues at coordinate 10,953,244 of NC_084667.1, read as the reverse complement.
TTCCCTAGCCAAGAAAATACACTCTATGCAGATTTAATTACATAGTTTAATGTATGTCTATTTAGACTCTTAGTTCCTACCTTTTGTACTATTGAAGATAACAAGCAAAATTTCTTACTTTGTAGATTCTTACTAGAAATTTGTGCCCTTTGTGCTTTTAGATGGAAACCAAAATTTAATTCAGTAGCAAGACAGTAGCATTTTAAAAGCATTGAAACTTAACTAACTTTTTTTTTATTATTATTATTATGTAGGATATACACAAGTCAAATACACCATAGTATCAAAACCAAGATACAAATTTTAGGGCAAGAGATGCCAGAACACTACGAACACTGGTTGTAGTTAGAGAAAGGAGAATGGAGTAATATTTTAGAGTTTCATTATGATTTTTTAAAATGTTTTCAGCAAAAAATTAACCCTGTTTCAAACTGACTGATTCCCTGATTCCTGATTGTGGTTAGTATACCTGGTGGCTTCAAGAATTTCCAAGATTTTAGAATACTGGGTCTCTTTCTTTTGTAAGAAAGTAAATTCAAATGCATAAAATATCTGTCAGCACTTGCAAAAGACACTGTAGCTGTCAAAATTTGGTTTATCAATTCATTTAACTCCAGAGTCAGTGGCTTGCATAGGAATACTTCCCAGCCACTAATTTAAACCTCTTCACAAATTTGACAGCAAAAAAATGTATCATTTGAATATAATTTTTTAATTGAATATAATTTTATAATTTAAAACAGAATTTAAAAGTAATTTCTATTACCCTTTAATTTCTTTTTTTCTTTAGATATCATATGTAATATAGTCATGATTTCCTTTGCTATTAGTTTGTCAACCATTTAGTTTGCTGTGTAAAACCTGTTATTTGTAAATAAATCAGTAACTAATATATTTGGTTTTACACTGTAACTGTAAATCAAAACACTTAGCTTTCCTGTAGAAAACATTGGACTAAATCCAACATAAATCTTAAGTTGTATTAGCACCTAAAATTAAAAAAAAAAGCCACCATGCTAATGCAAATACAGATTTTAAGGAATTTATATTTGCTATTTTAACTGTTTACATTTGAATGTAGTCTTCTCAGTACGGTTCAGGATTTCTCTATATATACTGTTTAGGATTTATCTTTATAACTAAAGGTTGTAAATACCATACTTGTTTTAGCTAACGAAGATGGATCATTAAAAGTAATGATTTTCCTTAGATGCATTGTGTAGGCAATTGTGAGAAAAATCTTTAATTACAGATTTTTCTTTTATTAATAGATAATTGTCTGCTATGAATCTTGGGAACTTCAGATCTGTGTGACATTTTCAAATTATGTTTCCTAAAGCTAGCTCCTTGAAATTCTGGTGAGGATATACAATTATAGATTTTGGTGTCTGTGTGTGAAAATTTCAGCTATAATATGCAGGCACTTACGAAATGCTATACAACTTGTAGATCAAAAGTTAGTGAAATGAAGTTAAAACTGAAAATAAGCTTCAGAAAATGAAAGATTAAAAAGTATGACTGGGATGTTGTAACAATTCAAAAATTAAGCTTTTTGGACCTTTAAAAATTATAAAATTGAATCCAGATACTTTTAAGAAGAAATTCATACTTGCAGCCACCAAAACCCATTCATTGCACCCTAGTGAACCAAAACATTCATTATATCCCAGGGCAACACCATGCAATAACTCTAAAGTTGTGAGTAATGTAGTTTAGTGTCTATGTTATCAGATAAGAAGAAAATTATTATTAAAGATATTTTAGCTTTCTATTTTTTTCTACTTCTGTCATCAGTGGCAATTAGTTGCTTTCCCTTTCTGGAGTCTAGAGCATGTGGCATAGATGATGGAGTGCAGTCGTTCATTATTTGCATGTTTAAACTACAAGCACTTGATTGGATACTTTTGAGAAAGAAAAAGTAAAACCAAGTATTATACTTCTTTGTAATGACTAAAATATGCATGTTTAAATTAGTTTTGTCTGCAAGGTCTTGTAATTATTTTCACATGTACAACCTGCAGGCTATCTGTTAAGAAACAAAAAGAAATAAACTGCTGCAATTAAAGTGTCTCTCCTTCACAGTTTTCACTTTCTTTTCTTGGTGTTTCTTGCTACTCTAAATAAGAGCAAAATTTATATAAAATTATGTTCCCTTTTGATTTCCCTTTGCTAAGACTTCTGTGTGGTAGGAAAAAAAGAGAAAAATCCTGTAGGTTCTTTTTTCTTCCAATTTATTAATAAAATTAAGTTTATTTTCATTTCTGAATTTTCCTAGTATTTTTAAACATACTTTTCCCCAGAGAATTCATGAAATTTTGAAAAATGATTCCATGAGCCTTAGTGGTTCTGATGGCTCCTGATATTACAAATTTTAATTTTCTCTTCAGTCAGTGATGTTACCAGATGCTCACTAATATCCTCTCTCCTTTTTATCTTGTTCTCATCTGTTTCTTGCCTAGATACTTTTGTCCCTTCTGCTTTCTATCTATTAGCAGCAGCTACAGAAAACTGACTACCAGACCTTTTTCCCACTCACAAGTAGTGAAATAAAATAGAGAAGGAAAATGTAACAGGAGGAAGGCTGGCAGATGGAGGAAAAGAGTGTAAGCAGAAGATTTTTTGTGTGGCAATACAGAATTCCCCAAACCCACCCAAAATGGACTTAAGCACAATACTACCAGATGGTCAATCATGATTGTAGCACAAGGAGCTCTTAATTTCTGTATCCGTTATTCAGCTTTCTGTCTTAATTTTTAATGCTACCCAATCCATACAAGTTACCATCCTCCCAGGAACAGCTTCACTGAGTTGAAAGCATTTTTTGATCTATTCTAGTTATAGTTTCTCCTGTTGCCTTCTGAAATAAGCCTTGCAGAGGAAATATTCTCTTCTCACAATGTTTTTAAAAGCAAACAAGCAAGCACTGAGATCCTAACGGGGCATGCTGAGCACTTAGGAATTTCTTTGTAGAAATGGTTGCCTGGCTCTCATAACGATATATCCCCATAATGTGAATTAGTGTACAAGTTCTGCATACCAATAATGACTTTAATGATGCAAAAGAACTTTGTCTTTCTAGCGTTTCTGAAAACTGTAGGGTTTTTATCATTGGCATGATGCCTCTGGTTTTGCACGCAGGGTGTTAACACAGCAGTACTCACTAGCACTGTTCCCAGACGAGTGCGTGGTACTTTGCTCCGTGAAGGTGAGCCCTTGCAATTGGTGGTGCATGTTGAGCTGAGTCCCTAGTGTGGAGGTGCAAGGCAAAGATCGCCTTCTCCAAACAAGTAGAGCGGTGTGTTCGGGAAACTATTAACCAGTCAGGAATAATGAAAATTTGCAAAAATCTTCCAGTGCTGGTATGTCCAAGTTAGAATGTTATTTCAGTAGATTATAATATAAAATATTTTTGAAATGGAGCATTTTACCAGGAAGAGAGCAGTTACTTTAGAATTGATTGTTACAGCTCTACATTTCAGTAAAAATATAACTGAATTAACTTTAAAGCACAAAAATGGATTATTTCAAGCAAATAAAGCATCATAAGAACTGTTCATTGTAATACTTTCAGCAGCAAAATATAACTACAAAACATAAATATGAAAAAGTGTATATAAATATAATCAAAATATAAATTTATCTCTGTTATATGAGTAGTCCAGGCTTTCTAGCGTTTCTTCATTTACTATGTGCCATTTTATGATTATTCACTATAATTAGAAATAATAATCCTTAATTATTGGCTTTCTCTCCATGCTTATATCTGGTCTCAGCTGTTGTGTAGACAAGGAAAACAATCCTAAAGCTTTGAACTTGCAAGCCCAGAGTCACGGCAGGTCTGTCCATAGCTAACTACAAGTTTGCATTCTTACCACATGCAGTAAGATTTTTTTCTATAGACGCATGTCACCGGGGAATTCAGCAGAGAACAAGAAATCTTAAGGTGGAGAAGGGCCACAAGTGTATGAAAAACTAGCCATACATAAACAGAAAAGGTCATTAGCAGGCTCCTAAACTCCTGGCTAGGAATTAGTTTTTGGATCATTAACAGTAAAAAGCCTTGGAAAGGAATGGGACTCAATGTCCTATTAAAAATTAGCCAAAACAATTAAAAGGTTTTCCAATTTCTAATGGGAACCAGGCCTAATAGCTCATTTTCCCTTGTCTAGAGGGCTGTTTCTGCATTTTCTATTACATTAATGTAATGTCCTGTGGCTTTTAAAGATGTATCTTTAAGGTTTTTTGCTTGATAGAAGTTGTAAATTATTTACAGTGAGGACAATGAAAGCTTGGGAGAATAGAATCTAGTGTCATCTTAAACCTTTACTATCGATTCCAAGTTTTCATATTCAACTATTAAAATTAACTTTTAAAAGACTTTTTTCTGGTAATTGTGTACAAATGTGTACTTTGGAAACTCCTAATACAATTTCTGCATTATGGGGCCCCAGGTATTATAACACTTGGTTGCAAATTCACAACTAATTTTGGTGTAAGCTGTTTCTCCTTTATTTTGCTTAGGTGTTTCCCTGAACTCAGTTTCCTTATTTCAGCAACAGCCTTTCTGCTTTCTTTTCATGCATAAATTTGTATATAAATTTATTGCTGCTGGTTACCAATTGATGACTCATGGCCATTTAAGAGATATCTTTTCTTCTGTATGTTTTTCCTTAACTCTAAAATGACTTTGGCACAGGATAATTGCAAACAATAAGCCTTTATTATTTTAAAACATAATTTTGTTTTAGAGGTATGTTAAATACTTTCTCTGTATTTCGTTGCAAGCACATCTTGCAAAATGATCCAAAGGAAGGAAGAGACAAAGACGGTACAAAAATAAATAATATTTTATAATATTTTACTTGATCTGCTTTGCCTGCAGGCCTGCCACTCTGGAAGAATACAAGTCCACAAGTTGCCAAACTCTTTCAAACTCCATAGCTGTTATAGCCATTCCTTTCTCTGTTGGCCTTAGGCCCTGAATCTCCCCACTCGGCCTTCTGGTAATAATCAGAATAAGTAGCTTCTGCATCTGTGAGTTGATTGTCCATACAGGCCCTATGCCTTTCCTCGTAAAAGGAAAAAGGGAAAAATGAAGCTTGGAGGAGGAAAAGACTGCAGTTTAGGGGGTGAGAGTGGGAAACAAAGGAAAAAGAGAAAGGCAGGATGAGGAGATCTTCCTCACTGCATTTTTTTTTTTTTTTTTTTTTTTTTACTAATTCATTCACACCAGATGCTGAATTCCTTTCTGTAATCAGTGAATTGTCCTGTCATTAACATAAAATTAACTCCATATGGTCTTGGCTAAGAGCTTTAAGATATGTAAGCATGGAACCAGACTCAAAAACATGTGGGACTCCATGTGGTTTTCCAGATGTGAACCTTCTTTGGTATAAATATAGCTATGGTCACATAGGATAATATTCTGCTGGGTGGATATAGTTACCCCAGATGTGACCAGGCTCTCAGAAGCAGTGTTACTGTACTGCTGTGGTGCTCTGCCTGGGTGAATGTATCTTGCTTCTTATAGTGAGAGCGTTCTAATAGCCAGTACTTGCAAATGGATGTTGTCCTGCAAGTTAAAACACTGCTACCGCAAGAAATGTAAGAGATTCAGCATGGGCTAGTAGATTAGATTTAGAGTAAAAGTTTGGAAAGATCCAAGTTTCATTTTTCTCACGTGTTTTGCTGCTAGTCATTTTTCCCTCTCTGACTTTCAGTATAGTTACCTGATTTTTTTTTGTTAATCTAAATGAAGCTGTCTGCACACAATAACAGTCTGTTAAGGACTTATGTTTATTTAAAAGCAATAAACATCTCAATGTTTTTAATGCAATTATCTTCTGCTGTACTCACTGAAAGTGAACTCAGAGTGTCTTTGGGAATGATACTAGTCTATTTTGTGGCAAATATATTATGAATATCTAAAATATGTCTGGTATTTTTGTCATTAACAGTTTAAATGGTTTAAATTTAAATTGTTAGGGGGGTACCAAGAAACATTAAGAATTGTGAGGCTAATTTTCCATTGCAAACTCTATCCAAAGAAAATGTCCTTGCCTGCTCTTCACTATTACCAGCTAATGTCAGTCATTATCTTCAACATCAACTTTTAAGAAAAATAAAGTAAACCTCCATGATAAAAATGATCAGCATTTGCTATTGTCTGAATAAGAAGCTGACTGAGTAGATGTATCTGTGAGCTGTCCAAGCAATGAACCCTCTCAAAATGGGTAAGACTGTAATACAGAGGAAGGGGCTTGCTTCTGTCTGGTGCCGTGGGACATACTTTATGTGTTTGGTCCGGTAGGTGAGTAACTGATGTGCTTTTCGTCATGTCACTGAGAGAAGCTATGTTGCATTTTTTGCCATGAGCAGCTAGGAATCAAGATGTGACAGCCTTTGTGGGCTAGTGCGGTCCAAAACCATTCCTGACCCCAACGGTATCGCCCTCATGGCTTAAAGTCTTTTAGCCATTTACAATTTTGGTTTCAGTAACTAAAATCTTAAAGTGCATATGTGTGTGTATACACAACTCGTCCACATATATGAGAAAATATGTGCTTTGATAATTAAAACACTGTGATACCTTGCAGAAAATTTTAAGTGAAATGAAAGGCTTCTCAGTGCCTCGTGGACATCAGGCTTTTTTCTGAACTGTCAGTGTGTAACCTATCTAGAACCCAGTGGAGATGTTATGTAAGTGGTAGAATTATGTACATGCATTTTTAAATTTAGTTTGAATTCAAAAACACTGATAATAGTTTAAGAGCTCTGCCATTGCTTTTCTATCTCTCAAACTGTTCTGTGGTGCTACTTTCCATTAATTATATTTTGACAGAAATAAATTCTTAGCCCTATCTTTTTCAGACAGAAGAACAAATCAGCCTCTCTGAAGAGCAACTGAAGACCCTTCTGGAAGAATGTATGCTGTCTCCGAGAACAAAGAGCAACGTTACCATGCCAAAATCTCAGGAATCTCTTTCTTGTGGATTAAGTCCGCCTTGTTACACAAGTCAAGACTCCACTTTTCACTCTCCATCTACTCTTTCCAAAATGTTAGTTGAAGACCATATTGTAGGGATGTTAACAGCTCAGGAAAAGACTGGACTTGAAAACAAAAGCTTATGTGCTAATGCAGAGAGTGAAATCCCTGGCTACTACCTCAGCAAAGCATTGGTTGATAGTCATTTATCAAAGGATTCACTGGCCCAAACAGAGGAACCTGATGACCTAGAAGGTTTACAGAAGATGGGAGATAAGAGTATTACTGAAGGTTACTTTATGTCAAGAGCACTCAGCACAAAAAAGTTGAAAAAACCTTCTTTTCTGGGTGACCCATTATATTGCATCAGCGTGAACGAGGAGGCATCCAGGGAGGCTGACATTCTCAGCATACCACTGCAAACGAAAGGAGGTGAGACTCTTAACAACGCATCGGAATAAGCTTTTGATTATGATGGAAAAGCCAAACAGGTTCTCAGCTAAGGTATGCACTGATACATGCTGATTATTATTGCAGGGCAAGGAGGTACTTTTATAAAACATAATGCCAAAAACAATGCACACAAAATAACAGAATGTTTGTCACAGTCCTTGCCCTGACATAGTTGACTGTGAGACTGGAACCATTATGAAATAAAATATTGATGGTGATTAATTCTGTGAGCTGGAAAACACTGTTGACTACACATATAGATTATCTTTTTGCTAATTGAAAATCATGTTTGCTCTTTTGTGGAGAACAAATAGTCTCCCAATAGTTGGTATGACAATTCATACAGAAATGCAGCAGTGTTTCTTGAATGTTTTCAGAGGTGGACTCAGAGGTAGTAGAGAAATAAACAGAATGTAGCTGTATTACAAAATAGTGAATTGATTTCAGGGAATTCAAACTTGCACATAGAAGATACCAAAATGAGTAAGTATTGCATGATTTCTGTAAATTACTTTTCATTCAGTAAAGGAAGAATAGACTTGAACCAGTGAAAAATTAAATTCAACTTATCTAGTACTGTAGTAATATTTTGGATATTTTTGGATATCTTTTACTTAAATGTAATTATATAGTGATTTTGTTATGTAAATCTCCATTACATTTTTAGTCTAAGACACCTCTTTCTGGAAAACAAACTCTTCAAATAATCCAGATTTTAACAAGTGCATCTGCATCTTTAATTTCTTTCATAAAAATGTTGACAGTATGAAAATATTTATGATTAGAATGCTGTAGTTTAACTGTATTAGGAATTTGTAATTTTTTTTAGGTTTGTCAAGACAAATCTTCTGTTGTACAGGAAGCCTCTTCCAAATTTGGAGAAACATTTCTGCAGGGTCATTGATATTTTAGAAGAGTATCCTAGTGCCTCTTTACTACATTAGAATTTCAGAGTTATGATCACTACTGTTTCTTGGACTGATCATACTTAACTCTTCAGCAGAGAAGGGAATAATAATGCCTTTTTTTAAAAGTGATTCCCCTTCTCGAAAAGCAAGAAGGCATGTTGTTGATGCGTCTACACTGACAGACAAACTTGGTTCCCAGACTTACCTGCTATGCATATTATTTGTCCAAAATGAGACTTAGGCCATAGTTACAGTGCAAATCTGTAGAAAGGCAGTTTGGGATTTTTCTAGTTTTCAGCTAGGTTCACATGAGGGTCCTGTCTTCGCATAAGTGCTTGTGCCCCAAGTGGTCTGCACCAGATGAGCGGCAGGTGGTGGTGGTGGTGCTGCTGGGGAACACCGTGGAGAGCCATGTCTGCCGGGGACAATGTCAGCTAATGCAGGGTTAAAACGCCCGTGTATTAAACTCTCAGTCTTGCTTCTTGAGCACTACGGTGAGGAAAACTCAAATTCAACATGTGGCTTTAGTGTGAATTCAAGTCCTGTTTCATGTAGTTTGAATAGAGGTAATACTGTGAGAGCCAAGTGTGACCTTCTGCCAGATTCATTAGTGTATTTTAAGGTGGAGTTTATTAGTTCAAGCAAAATATGCACTGTAGCCACTGTGGCGTGACCTGGGCAGGTAACTTTGGACCTGTAGACATAGTCAGGATGTGGTGACTTCATTGCACAAGAGAGAAAAGGAAATTGCAACAAACCACACTGCTGTTAAGCAGTTTTCCATCCATCCATCCATTTCCATGCATCTAGTGCTGTTTGTCAAATAATTTAAAGATTTTTGAGTTGTAATCATGCGATGTGTCAGAGCAATACAATGTGTCCAACCTTACCGATTCTGTGATTCTGTGGTGGTCTGATTATTTATTTCAGTAGCAGTTGAGGAGTGTTCAACTGTGTAGACCTCAAATCCATACAGTTAATTGTACATCTTGATTTAGCAGTCATTTAGCTACCCAATATTTTTGAAGAAAAGAACTAAGCAGAAATAAGTAACTTCTGTTTCTCTGAAAGAAATGGTAATTTGCACTAGGGCTGTACATCTGTAATACATGATATTAAATGGGTGATGTTTACAGAGGCCAGACTTATCCAAATACATATGTCAAAAAGTTTTAATTTCTCAGTTTTATGAGCCAGTTGGTAATTGTTTCCAGCTTTTTTTTGCTCTATTAAGTTTTAAGCAGATGATTATCACAAACTGTTGTTGCTTTTCCCCCTATTACTTGCAAATAATAATATCCTTCCAGCAGTGCAGTATGATTCCTTTCTTTTTTTACAGTTGATCTGAAAATGGAAGTTTGAGGTGAGAGTGATTATATGCTGCTTTATGCAGCTGTTTTGCTAAAACTGCAGTTACGTCTGCGTCAATGGTATTATACTGATACATTATCGTTTCACACGCTCTGAAGGCAGTGAATCGTCATTGTGGCAAATATTCCATGAAATAATTTATCCTTCAGAATAATTTATTATTATCCTATATTGGTGCAGTTGGATTACAAAATAAAACGCAGTCTGCTCTGTGATCCCACGAGGAGTGTAAAACCGCACCGCGCACCGCACGCTCCGGTCCTCTAGCCGAGGAGCGTCGCGCGTCTGGGAAGGCCGGCGAGGCGCGTGCCGCCGCCGTCGGACGGCGCCGCCGGGCCGCTCGTCCCCCTGCTGCTTCCCCTCGCGAGGAAACGTCGCTAACAGGAGGCCGGTCGGATCCGCAGGCCCTTGTGGAGGCTTCGCGTGGCTGAAGCGAGAGATCGGAAGTTCGTCGCAACGCCGTTGGAGCGGTAATGTGGGAATGTGAAACCTTACAGTGACGGAGAGTCGCAGGGGGACGGCTGCTTGCGCTTGAGGTGACCGTAAAAATTCCCAGCAGGTTTTTGTCTGTCTACCCTTTGACTGTATCACTTCCCTTGGCTATTCTGCGTATTTACTGAATTAGTGTTTAGTTTTTCATTTACTCACCATAATGTGAGAATAAGAAGACATTAGTAAGAAACAAGATGCTCTGAAAATTTTGGGGAGAAAGATATTCCAGCAAAGACAACTTGACAGATTTTCCCATTGACAAGCTCTCAGCTGACACAAGCTACAAGACAAATTCTTTCTCAGATGCTATGGCAGCTATTTAACAATCAAAAAGAAGAGATGTATGGATACAACGTGAACTGTACAATGGCTGGATCGTGGCTTTGCATGTACTTGAGCTACTCTGAATTTTAAAACTAATGGGCCAGGTTTTAATCTCATTTACAGAGTTGCCATCCGAGTGGATTTACACTCCGGAGGAAGTGGTAATCATGTGGCTATAATAGAGATCAAGTCTAACCGATACTTGTTTTCATTTAAAAAATATAGATGGGACATTAATTTTGTCACATTCACGTGATAGTTATTATTTTTATTTATTTTTTCTAGTATTTTAGAAATTTTTATTGTTGGTTGTTTTTTTTGAAACCATTGCTTTGTTTTTAGACATTGTTCTTTTGCAGCAGCAACAAGAAAAGGGAGCGAATACGGGGCGTTCTGCGTCGTCCCACTGCCCTGTGTGAAAGGACTATTGTAAGCAGATCTCACAGAGCTTTGTAAATCAACTCAACTAAATGTAATTCTTACGTTCCCTCAAAATTATAAGCCTGTGTCATAATTTCTTTCCTACACCATAAATATAATCAAAGCACTACTGACAAATTTTTTCTGTAGTATTTGCTGCCTCTGCGTGATAATCATGCAGGGCTGTTCATTGACTGCAGTGTTTCCACAGTCCAGGATGTAGTTTTAGGGACTCCTTCTTAAAAATAGTGTTAAAGAGCTAGGATGGTTGTTGAAGGAAACCTCTTCTGTTTCAAATTTACAGTTAGAATATTTACAGTATAAAGAGAAATAATAATTAATTTTTCCTTTTTTATTTTGTTGTCCTAAAACTATCACTGTTACAAAAAAGCTTTTCCTAGCATCCTCGAGGAAGAGCCTTGACACTGGCTAGGCCTCAAAACAATCCTGAAATCATAAATACATCTTTTTATTATCACTGGCATTTCTAGCATAAGCATGTAGCTTTGTGTGACTGTTGATCTGGAGTCTAGTCTTAAGAAGTCTGTTATTACCCTTCAAAGCTTGGGAATCGCTGAGTTGTCGGCGCTGCAAATTGCTGCTGCTTAACACTTACAAAACGCTGGTCCAAAGACTCTTAAGATGGATATCTGAAGTCAGGGATTGTGTTGGACGTTACTGACTTAACATTTATCTTTGGTGCTTGGTTTCAATTGCACTATATTGAATCAGCCATTCTTCAGAAGGATCTTATTTCTTGCCTGACATATCAGTTCAGATGACCTACCAATTCAAGTACTTTTTAAAAGTTTTAAGTAAAACTAGAGGAAATAAAATTATTTAGAAAAACATGTTTTTTGATATAAGGTACATAGTAATGGAGACAAAAGATAGTGACAAGGCTATCTGCTGAAACATTTCCAGTACCCAGGGAAAAAGAAAGTGGAGCCAAGGGAATTCATGGGTGTTTTGTTTGTTTGTTTTTCCAGTGTCTTCCTGTTGTGACCTACAATAACCCCTTCTTACGGCTCGGTCTGGGTCGGGCTGGAGTCCCGGCTGTTCTCCTTGGGTAGTGGTGCCCCAGTGATGAGTAGGATGTTAAAGGAATTTTCATGTGCAGCCTAAACTCAGAATTTGGAAACAGGTTTTCCAGAATAAAGATCTTTCTTTGTTCAGCATAAGTGCTATTTTGTAATAGTTTCTGACAACTGGTTTCTTTACAAGCTTTTCTAGCTCTAGTCATCCCAAAATATAGCAGAGCAAATGAGACTGTTTTTAAAGTTGTCCCCCAGCCTCCTGGGCTTTGAGATCTGTTTTATATCACAGGAAGACAAAGATTTTGTGTGTGTATAGTTTTATACTGTCTTGGGCTCCTTGTCTTATTTCCCAGTATGATTTTGCAGCACAGAGTGAATAATTTTGTACTAAAAATGTAGTATATGTGAAAGCAAGATATTCATGAACGTAAGGCTTTGGTGTATCTGTTTTCTGAACGGGATAGGACCAAACCATTCTGCCATCATCACTGAGGCTCTTTAGTAACATAAATGTCCTGCTAGTGTGTGTTGGGGCCAGTGCTCAGCTGTTCATGGTGATTTACTGTAGTGGGCATGTTTCAATTCTGCGCGATTGGCCTTTTTAACTAACAAAGCTCGTAGTGTTTTCCTCTGAAATAAGGATGATTACCTGAATCATTTTCATGGTCTGCTGCTAAATTGCTTAGTATTTTATGGTAAATAGACTTAACAGAGAGCTATGTATATATACATACACCCACACATAATATATACATATGTATATCTCATATGTCTACATGTGTATTTGAGTATGATGATTTAAAGATCTATATAGTATTGAGTTAAGTATACTATAATGGCACAAAAAGTTCCGTGCAGATTTACAGTAATGATGCAGATTTATAGCAATTGAGACTCTTTGCCATTTTCAAAGATTTTCCTTTTAAAAAAAAATGTTGACTGTAGATAGCAATGATAAAAGAAGTGAAGTTATGGTTAATACAATATTTTCTTCTAGAAGTTGTTGTAACAAGGGATGAAAAAAGGCTTTATGATTAAAGAAAGAGGAAAAAGACGCACACAAATCCACAGTCAGAATTCTATTTTCAAGGCCAGACTATGGTTGTTACCTGATTTGTGGGGCTCTAAAGCATGCGTTCCCTCTCATTGCCTGAGCAGGGCTCCTGTGGAGTCGCCGCACTCTCTGAGCACAGATTAAAAACAGGCTATGCCAAAATTATCTATTGCAGAGATCAGAGAGGAAGTAGTTTCTTTCTTACAAGCATCACTGAAACAGGTCGTCAGAGGAGCAAGGACTGATCGAGAAGTATGACAGAGAATGTCAGTAATTCGTGAGCTAGGAAGGGCACAATTGCCTTCTAATCAGGGAGGAGTAGGGGAGAGGCTGTTGTTTGCAGCTGAATTTCTGTCATCTCAGTAATGATCAGAATTTTTATGTTTTATTAAAAAAAAAATCTTTCCCAGATAAAATTTCAGGAAATAATATGAGAATGTGCTTATTCTCATTCTTTCCCTTCTTTGAATGGCTTTCTAACCACAACTTTAAATAAAATCTGTCTTTTGCTTTTTAGGTGCAAAATCTGTTAAATTGTTTACATTTCCTGCTGCGATTACCAAGAAGAGCGCCACCTCGGAGAATCTTACAGTTTAAAGAGTAGATGCAGAAAACAGTATAGTTTGGCAGATACTCAGGAAGTTGTTAAATTAAGAAGGTTTTTAAAATCTAGGAAAAATAGTAACTGTGAATTTTTATATCCTCAGCAGATTTATTTGTTGAGAAGTAATTGCTCTTTTATTTGAAGCTAGATTTAAAGGTCAGAAAAAGTGCTTCCTTTTTAAATAGGATGGGAGCACTTGAATACGACAAAAGCCATAACCTACAGTTATCCAATTATATGTTTCATTGAGAGATTGGCTGGAATCCAGGTGCACTAGTTGGAATAAAAGGCTCCCTGTCATTATTTAAGTCTATGTGAAATAGTTTACTGCTTGCAGTTGAATCTGCAGAGCCTTATCTATTATGCTGAATTTATTTTTTAAGCACACTGGAATGTTCTCAGGAATATCTACTAATATCTAAAGTGACAAAGTACTTGAACGTAATTTTGATTTACTGGCAGGTACTCTGGATTTAGAACTTGTTTCCCCTCACTTTTTTTTTTTTTTAATTTCATCTTGTTATTGAAATACTCTTCTATGGCATTCTGTACCATTCTTTTCTCTGTTGTGAGCTTTGTGTATTTGGTATGCATAGTTTCGGTGAGAAAGGTATTGCCAGAGGCATTTTACGCTAATTCTGTGATAGCACTAAAATGCCCTCTCCAAATGCGTTTTGTGAGTGAAGCCATCAAGGGAGATTTTGACGCAGTATCTGGGTAGCACTCAGTTTAGCTCTTGTGTATGTTGCCTAGACTAACAATTCTTCAGTCCAGTTGAAAATTAAAGACTAATTGTGGCTAGAACTCCTGGGATGTGTATAAATCTGAAAATGCAAGTCTCTCTGTGGTACTTGTCTAATTTTCTGAATTTCCTATAGAATATTTCATCTTTAAAGCTTCTGCTTGCCAAACACTTCTCTCTTGAATTCTCTTCTTGTCTCCATAACTTTACTTAAACATTCATTTGACTTTGTGCACCTGTTTTCTCTCTCTTGGAGAAGATCTGAAATAAAGACTAGAAATGACCTTGCAGCTATGTTAAGCGTGTTCTCTTGCACAATCTGAGCAATCCTTTCTAAGTTGAATTTATGTTGAAAATCAGCTAATTACCAGTTTAAAGACTTTGTTATAAAATCCTAGTGATATCAATAGTCATGTGCATTGTTGTCATTAAAATGTTTATCTTGCTAAGGCTATTTCAGTCTTTATCTCAGTAGGTTACCTGTCTCTATAGGTCAAACTACACATGCTGAACGTAGGTTTAATGCAATAAAGCTGTGGTAAGCAAGCATTGCACTTCTGATTCTCTCTCTGCAATACCATTAAACTCAAAAGCTTAATTATCCAAAAAAGTTGGCCTGGAACCCACTGACACTGGACGCAGCACGTGTGTGTTGGTGCACTGAAGTGTCCCACTGATGAGACTCCAGGGTGCTGGGAGTGGGGTACTTCCCCCGCGCTTCACTTGTGGAGTTAGTTGCTGTTGTAGAGTGCAGCCACTTTGCGTGTTCTTCCTGCTCAGTTTTTGTTTGTTGTTTTTTCACTTGGGTAAGTATGGGCCTTCGTTTCCTCGTCTGCAGCCCCTTCTTGTGTCCCACTGTAATTGCAGTCTCCAAGGAACGGCACATGAGTTAACCTGTGGGTTAACACAAGACAGATGGCTTGCCTTTATTATTCTGAGCCACGTATCATCTCCAGTTCAGATGCTGCACTGATATATGCTATGTAAATGGATATAATAAATCAGTGTGAAAGTTTGGCTTGGGCTCAAACAGGATCATTGGAATGGGCTGCCAGGGGTATCTTCCCTCACATCAGTGGCAATTAGGAACTGCATATATTGCTGCCAAATCATGGGTAACATTATCCCTTCTCTTGGGCAGATGCTGCTCTTTGATGGATTGCACCTGTGTTACTCTTTTTCATGTATTGAGGCTTTTCTTTTTTCAACTTACAATTTTACGTGTGTGTGTGCGCATATATATATATATATATATATATATATATATAGACAGAGAGAGAGAGGTGCACACATATATAGATGTACACATAACTATTACAGAACTGATTGGCTTTCTGAATCTAGACTATTTCATACTTGCTGCTAATACGGTAAAGATATTTCTCCAGGCAGGAACTTTCTCTGTCTTTTAGCGTTGCGTCGCTTAGTGCCCCTCGCAGGCAGAGTGTTTGGGACCAGAGCTGCAGAACAAGCTGGTGCAGCAGTGAAGTCAAGCACTGAAAACTCTGACTGATGAGAACAGAAATTCAGCAGCTGCTCATATTCTGGAAGGAACAGGTCAGGAGTTGTGTTTTGTAATTTTTCTCCTTGTTCTCACTGGGATAAAGTAAGGTGTAGAAGACTGTCTTCAAAAGATTAGTGACAGAAAAATAGGAAAAAAGCCCCTCACGGAACAGGACTCTGCCTTCTCTTTGTAGTCACCATCACAGTAAACAAGGTATTTTTGCCCCTGTGATTGAAAGGCCAGGCATAACCAGTCTTTGTTGTGGTTGATCTCTTGAAACCCTGTGTACTCATTGCCTCTCAGCCTTCCCTGCTCTTAAAGCAGCTCTGATTCTCATGGGTTCTGAGAAGTGAGCCTTTAATCAGGGGTTGGACTAGACAGTCTCCAGAGGTCCCTACCAACCTCAGCTATTCTGTGAGTCTGTAATTAAAACGACAAAACAGAGCAAAACAAAAGTCTCCTCTCCCCCATCCTGCTGCAGGAACCCTAAATCCTATTTAGCTGTTCCCCCTCCTCCTCCCCCGTTGCTCCAATCTGCTTTTTCTTTAGTGAGTCAATAGGCTACGCGGGGCTGCCAGCCTGTCCGAGCCAGCTACCCCCTATTGCCCTAACAGCCTTTGTTTCCTGTTACCCCTGCCCCGTCTGCTCCACAACGCCTGGGAAAGAGAAGGCTGGCAGCACCCGATGAATTGCTGTTTGTATTTGCAGGGGTTCCCTTTCCTTTACGTTAGTATGGGCCAGTTCTCCCCAGCTTGATTTAAATACAGCGCTTTTCTGTAATGAGAGGAGCAAGGCAGCCTGGTTGTAGTTTGCGTAACTGAAACAGCAAGGCTCTGCAGGTAGGGATCCGACTGAACTGCCGCTTTCTGTTCACGTGTGTCCTAGCAAAATAATCCAGCTAGCACTGCTGCGAGCGTGGAGTTGTGCATTTCTCGTGACCACGCCAGGGGAAGGGAGAACGGTTCTACACTAAGTCTCTAGCCAGGAGCACCATTTTCTGCGATCTCTGAAGCTGAGTTGACCTAACCATGCTCGCGGGCCAGATGTTCAGGAGCTTGGGCTGCTACCAGAGAAATTATCAGGGCTGCATAATGTACGATTTGTCTTCTCACTTAGCTCATCTAAGGAGCTGGAGTTCCTTCAACACCCTCCCTGTGCTACATCACTGCGAAGCTATAAGAAGCTTTAATATATAGAGAGAGTATACATATAAATATATATGCATAATACATCTATCTACATGATTTTGAACATGGAGATGCAGTTGTAACATACTGTAGAGCACCAAATATTCACTGCAGAAAAGGAAAAATAAAATTTTGTCATTTCAGTTCCTCAGCAGCTGTGTGAGGGAAAGGATGAAAGAGGAAAACAAAAGCTGTGACTGTGTAAAGCTAAGTTAAATCTATGCCAGTGCAGAATTTGCTATGGGAGAAAGATACAAAGATTAAATTTGTATCTCTGCAAAACCCCTTAAGTACACTTCTTGGCAGAAGATATATGGCACTCCTCTGGCAGCACCTGGCTTTGCTGAAGAGGCCACAAACAAATGCCATCAGTAAAGACTAAAACTAGTGTAACTGCTCTTATTTTAAGCAGTGTGTTCCAGCAGTTGATTTAGTGCCATATCATCAAATATTGGTACGCTAGTGTTCTCATTCTAGAATAGATAGTGATAGGTGAGTATCTTGCATATGAATGGAAAAGAAATAGGAGACAGGCTTGGCTGGGAATGATTAAAATTCCTGAAGAGCTGCTTTGCCATATGGCTGTGTCTACACTTACGTGAGTCCTCAGTGATGACTTCAGGATCAAATTGGCTGAGGGGCAGTGCTACCTAACTGCAGAAGTGCTTTCAAATGGATGCGCAGCTACACCCAGGGTGAAAGCTCAGGTAGACCCAGCCTTGTTAGAGTTCCAGGACAATCATCGTTTCCTTGTAGCTATTTTAGAGATGTCTTCTGAAAGCTGATTTAATATGAATAACAGAGCTCTGTATTAGTGTATCAGTGATCCATGGAAATACTACAAAGAATAAATAAAACTAGATCAGAAAGATATAAATGTCTGTGGTGGTTTATTGTTCCTTGTATGTAAGAAGCTTTATTGTACAACTTACTTACACAGCTTTAAAATGGAAAATGGTTAAAAATGTTTACAAAAAAAGCATTCTTAGAAAATTATGCTAGCAAAAACATGGGGAAGAGGGAAGCAAAAAAAAAATCTTCAGTTCAGTGTGCAAACATTTTATAAAAATAGAAATACTAACTCTACAGGTAGCATTTCATGATAAATTATTTAAATAGCGTATCTACACCATTACGTGATTAACTAACAATGGCAACAAGAAAAATAATTTATAAAAATACAAGCAATGGTATACAAGATAACAGAAAAAAATATAACACAACATTAGAAATCGTATTTGGCATTTTTTCAATGCCCTTTCCTTACTGGGAATACACTTTTCTGCAAAGAATTTCTGACTATGTACAGCATTAACTTTAGTACTACAGTAGCTTTAAAGTTTGTTAGACATTTGAACTCTGCTTGATCCTAAAGTTTTTCTCAGTCACACAACAATGAGGTAATATTTGTACGTAAAACTTTCACTGTGTTCATCTCTCTTCCTTTTTGGAGAAAATATTGTAGGTCTAAGGATGCTGCCCCTTCCATTGGGGAAAGTCGTCTGTTAATGTACATCAAGCCCTCTCCTCCTTCCCCAAGGAGCTCCTGAAATCCTGTCTAGGCTGTGAAGAATTCCTTCTCTTGTAGCTGCACGTTGTTAGTTACAATGTGTAGCGTGCAGTGGCACAAACAGCAAGACTGGATGGATATTGACTGTGGTCATTATGCCTTTTTCTGCAGCCTCCTCCGGGCAGATGCTCTGTCTCTAACAAGCAGGCACAGTGACGAGCAGTAAAGCACTGCAGACAGTTCACAGCACTAACTGCTAAGAACATAAAAGCTATTCCCTCACCGCTAGTACTGGGGTTGAGAGACAGGAACTGCTACGCTCTGAGAGGACTTGAGTTTTAACCCTGCAGAACAGTCGCCTGCCAGGCTACCAACTGCCTTGCACAAAGGAAGGAAAAGCCAACACCGAGCTCAGACTGAGAAAAACAAACATTCCGATCCCCACCCTGCCACTTTTCCCTGTGCCTCAAATCCTTTATGGGAAAATTACTCTCTGTAACAAAGACGTCGCCACTATCTGGTCCAAACAAGATTTTTCAACTAAAACAACCAAACAAAAAACCACTCTAGTTTCAGTATAGAACAGAGTTAATAAATAATCTGTATTTACAATCTTACAGTCATGAAGACTTGTAACAATGATTAGGTGGATAGTCTTGACGCATTTCTTTGTTTTAATCAATAATTCCTCAATCATTATAACATCAAGGATAGGTAAAAATAAATATTTTACAATTTAATTATTTTATCTACAGGCCCCTTCCCCTCCCTAAGAAGGGAGGGGTTTAAAGCATCTATGGCATGTAGAAAAGGAATGTTTTTCATTGCTATTTTTGTGCCTTTTTAACCATAAAATATGAAGCACATGCTGGTTCCCTGAAGGACAGCACAGTGCTAGTTGAGATGGTGGTGCACTCTGGCACCTTTAAATGTTTTTTTCAGACATGGTAAGATAGATCTGCATCCAACCAGGCAAAGAAAGAATCTAATTGTAAATCCCAGTTCTCCCAAAGCTAGTGTGATCCAGTGTGCCAATTTTTATCCTCTTCCCCCCCTCCCACCATGGAAATCAGCTTCAGGATGTCTGTTTTGTCTTGTATAATAGAGCAGCTGATCTAGCTCATCACCCCTGCCCCCTAAAAGTCAAGGCCTGCATTTTCATCTGAAAGATGTGAAAAATAAGAGGATAATCACTTCTCCAAGTTAAATAGATGTAAACCAAGATAGCACAAACCCCATTAAAAAAATTGTTCCCCCTCTTCCTTAAAGAAAAAAGGGTTACAACTCACCCTCCCACCCAAAAAAAACTCTTCTCCCCACACAATGAAAGGTCTTTAGTTTAAGTAGTCCACAGCACATCCAAAGATGTTCTTTTTACAAAAATGCTACTCCATGGGACCTCCAGTTAGAGAGGCAATGACACCGCACTGTGATAAACAGCAAAACAAATGTCTTTCCTACTGAAAGAAGTGCTTGTTCAGTGAAGACAATTCTCGTTTGCAAGAGACATTTGTTTCCTTCCATTCCAGCAGAGGTCAGATACCAAGTATGTTCTCGCTTTCATTCTCTCAAAAGCATTCTCTTGAGGCAGGTCATGTGTTTTGAGTCCACATTTATGCAGAAAGAAGAAAGGAAGGAGTAATATAATGGTCCCAGGATTTGTAAAGGCTAAACGTTTCAGAAGGTGCAATACCAGCATTTTTAAATAGTCTCTGGATCCAATAACCTTGTGATTATGGGTCTGTGGAAAGAAAGAGGAAGTTAGATATCTAAGTATTTCTGTATTATTAACCATGATTATGTCTAGAAATTAATCTCAAAGGCATTTAGAAATAACATTTTGGTAAAGGATACTGAAAGTGCTTATGTAAACTTTCTGTAACCATTTCATAATGAAGTCACAATTTAAGGAAAACTAGGGCACCTGGATCTACTGGTATGCACTTATCACCTCTGAACTGCAAGATTGCAATGCATGTACAGCCTTCTGATTTGCTTTGTTGTAAACAAGTTAGTTTATTTGCATAGCAGATAGGACTGTCTTGCTAAAGTCAAAATTCTGCATTTTCATCTTAGACTGTCATCTGTGTTGATTCATTTTTTTTTAAAAAAAAAGAGTAATTAAGTTCCAGAAGAGAAATATCTTAACACAGATTCTTATTCCTTTGAAATAGCACGATAGAAATAAACTTAATATTTTATACAAGCTAACAGTGCAGAATTTATCAAAAAGGTGTCCTGTTTATGCTGGCAGAACTTGCTTAAAATCAAGCCATGAAAGATTATGAACAAAACTATTCCACAAAATAACATTTAGTAACATTTAGCTCTTTACTTTTGATCTGTCTCATTCTGTCTTTACAGCGGCTTTCTCAAAGCTTTTTTTTTTTTTTTTTTTTTTTTTTTTTTTTTTAAATGTAGGCTAAAGAATCAGCTAAGCTAAGTCACATCAATAAAATGTCCTCCTTACCTCTGCATTCATATTTAAGATCTGAGAAGAACACCATTTCTTGAGAGAAGACAAATAATCCTAGCCGACCACCAGCATAGGTTTTATCATAGATTGGTCCCGAGTCTGCCATGATTTTCTTCCCTTCATACATTACAACTCTACAAAAAGACATCAAGTTAAGTCATCTTTGACAAGCCTCTGTTGGGCTTTACAGATTTCTAGTTTAAGACAAATCGTTTTTCTTTTTTGAAAATTACTTCAGATAAAAGTGACATGCTCACCTGATGTAGCCAGTCTTTGGTCTATGGCTCAGACGCCATCTGTATGCTGTGAAGTCTTTCCAGCCTATGTGACGAGGGTCATGCCACAAAGTTCTCACCTACAAGAAAATAATTAATCACAGTCCTGAGATAATGTAGGCATTATTTTGGCATGAAAAGGTCTTGATGATTCTTTGTTTGAGGAGTAAATGTAAAGAGTTAGTCAGTAGGCTCTGAAATGGGGTCATTTGAAACTAGCTATATTTACATTTATTTTTAAATATGTAAGTGGAACATATTTCAGTATTCCAGAAAGAAGGCATTTGTTTATGCTAGAGACTCTCTGCAGCATGTACTTCTGTTAATATTTTGCATAATTGAGGATAATTACCAAGTTATATAAAAGCTAATTCTTGTCTTTGCCAAGAAGCCTATCCTATCCTGACCAGGATATGCAGACCTGAGTGTCTAACTTGTTGATAGCATAGCCTGCCGTACAGCGCAGAAAAGTGGTTTATCAAAGCGCCATTCTTACCTGGCCGGGAGTGTTCCCTGTGTGCCACAGAGCATTACGAAGATGTTCTCCTGGACCTGTGGTTGAATTCACAACTTTGATGGAGAGACCCGAGTAGCCTTGAGCTTTGGTTGGTGTGGAGTCCCAGTAAGACTGGGTGATCTGCTTCCACATGACAACATAGAAACGACTGCTAGATTGGTAGCCAAATACGAAGCCAGCATAATCATCATCCCTTTCTGTGTTGATGAAGAATGTGCCACTGAAGTCCACAGCATTGAATTCATCAAAACCTGCATGGGCATTAAAGAAGGAAGTTTGAGACCTTGATTTTTTTGTGACGCTGAAGGACTGACAAACTACTAAGTTACTTCCACCCTGCCCTGGTCAATGGTGCAATGCCTGTAAGAGTTAAGATGTTGTTCTTACCCACTGCAAGTCCAGGATCACAGTTGACTGTCTGAACCAGTTCTTTACCCTGGTGACGAACAACCCAGTTGGGATCGTTTTGGGATGTTCCCTTGGGATCCAGGGGAATCATCTGAAATCGTCGGAAGTCAGTCTCACTAATGTCCACATTTTCAGGGCAGATGTCATCAATGTCTGGCACACTGTCTTGGTCAAAGTCATCTTTGCAAGCATCTCCACGTCCATCACCTGCAGAGTGTAAGAAATTTTACCATGACAAATTCCAAGAAGTCAGACATTAACAGTTGTTTGTTACCATAGCTGCTTCCAAATCTTACGTCATGGAGTTGAAGTATTTACTACAAAGCTCTTGACTACCCAGGTAGTTCTGGCAGACACATTACAGCTGCCAGTTCAGCTACTGTACAAGTGTCCTTTCCCTCCATCCTGGTGTTTCATACACTACTAATAAGCTGGGTATGTGGTCATTTTTAAATTATTCCTTGCTTTTATTGAATACTGTAACATCAGTAGAGACAATCTAGCTTTTTGTTACTTGAAGGTTTTGTCCAGCACAGAGCACAGTATCTAACTGTTGGAATAGACTTTTAAAATTAAGTCACTATGTTACCAGCCATCTTACCATCAGAATCAGCTTGATCTGGGTTGGCAACCAGTCTGCAGTTATCTTTGTCATCAGGGATACCATCATTGTCGTCATCATGGTCACAGGCATCACCTTTTCCATCCTTGTCATGGTCAGCTTGATTAGCATTGGGCACATAGGGGCAGTTATCAAGGTTATTTTGATGACCATCTTCATCTATGTCCTGGTTGTTGTCACATTCATCACCTATGCGGTCAGAATCAGCATCTTCCTATGAAAGGGAAAAAATAAAGAACATTTTAAAGACACTTTAAAGAAATAACAGAAATAGGTACCTTAATAGTTAGAATTAATTGGAAGTTCTGCTTGCTTGACTAAGAGCTAAGATGGATATAAGAATGCATGCTTCCTTAAGCTGCCTGTACTCACTGTCTTGAGGCTGCTTTAGTAGTGCCCTGATCTTAATTTGATTCCACAGCAGCAGAATACAGTGTGGTGTCAGCTTCTCTTCCTCTTTTCCTTCTGCCATGTGACTCTCTAACATGTTTAACACAGGATACTTCACTTCCCACCTGCTCTTGGGGCTTCCTGGTTCCAAGGACCAGATAAGGACAGAACTATTCTGTACGTAGTCATTGAGATTTGCATTGAAGCAAAGGTGTTCATTTAACAGCTTCTACCCTATAGAATTATTTTCTTAATGATAAGAAGCCTATAATGTTCTTCATGCCCTCTGACTTCTCAGTAAGTTAGGACTATTATTGCCTTAGCAGTCTGCAAAGGCTGAATGAACTTCTGCAGGTGCTGATCACATTTTAGTCAGTCATTTGCTTACTCTGTTTCTGAAATAAGGAAAACAATCCAGTTACCTCTGAGGCTACCTTAAGGCAAGTAACCTTGCCAGTGCTGATGACCAGGAGCTGGCACTGATAGAAGGCATACCACATAATTCCAATAGCTACTGGTTCTGCAGTTTGGAATCTTATCTCCCTGCCTCCACAGCTTGATGAGGAAAGTGTTTGAAAGCCACTAAAGACTTTTAAGATTCCAAAGTGTTAAGAGAAGCACTGCTTGTAAATAATAGAGAAGTAGAAAGGATCTTCAGCCACTTGCTACTCTCAGGGCAGGGGAAGTAGTCAGGTGAGTGACAAAGATTAAGTAATTTTATAGTAAGTTTAAATCCTCAAGTATCTCTGGTTATAGGCTAGAAGACAGTACTATACTAGATTCCACTGATTTGCAGCAGCTTTCTAACCCTTTAAACATTCCAGTTATGCCCCTGAAGCTGTTAACCTTACAGCTTTGTACTTGACAGGACACCACAGGCTTTATGCACTTCCATCTTCAAATATTTTTGAAGATGTGTGAGAGGCTGGATTCCCCTTAGACTTGGAAAAAAGGTTTTGCAATTCTCAGAATGTGCCTTTGCCCTTGAGAATGTGCCTTTGCCCTTAAGTAAAGCAAGCTGTGCTTCACTATACTGGTAGACAACTGATTTTTTGATATGCAGCTGTTTTGGACATAAGGCCAAAGGTATAAACACAAGGTTTATAACTTTTCTTTAAAGAAACAAAATGCAAAGCCATATTTAATACTTTGACCTAATCATGTTTAAGTAGTAATTCTTCTCCTAGCATATTTTATAATACATAGTACATCCTGCAAGTCCAGGAAGTATGTTTAAGAGGTATTTGGCTATTGCTTCTTTTCTAGAAAGATTTGAACTGGACTTTAAGGTGGCCAGCCTCTGCAATCCATCTCTAATTCATAGATTTGTATTTCTGTATATCTGCAGCCTGATAAAAATATGTCCTGGCTACACTATGGGATACTGAAGAGGATAGTCCCTACTCATCTGAATTTCATACAATGCTCCAGGAATTTCAGATCCTTAATATGAGAATCACTGTAGCTGACAAACCTAAGAAATGTTTAGGAGATTGCATGCAATAGTCTCAGAGACCTTCACTAGAATTCTTTTCTGAAAATACCTAGCAGCAGTTTAAACTATGAGCATATGATATCATCTGATAAAGGCACCACTTGGCAAGTCAAGGAAAAGGATGTACAAGTCAAGTTTAAGCTGTAGCTTGTCGTTTAAATATGATCTGCAACACAAGATACAGTATTTCTATAATTCAAATCCTCCATCTGTATAATGCAAATCCCCTACCTGGTCAGGATTGTGTTCTAGTGGACAGTTGTCGCACTGATCTCCAACACCATCCAAGTCTGTATCCCTCTGGTCTACATTGTAGACATACTGGCAGTTATCCATTTCATTAAGGACACCTGCAAAATTAAGGAAACATGAATGCAAGCCCGAAGATCTAGATGCCACAAACAAGGGCTGTTGAAAGCCACTACACACTTAGCGATAGATACTTGAAAGCATGAGGACCCTCTTACAGCCCTAACATATCACTAGCTGCCCCCACACACACCATTTCTGTTCTCACTGCCTGTGAAAATAGAGCTAAAATATAACTGTTCCCAAATGTGTATAGTACAAGGTGACTTTCCATTAGCTGTGTTACTTTGATAGCCATTACGTCTGGAAAGCACCAGAGGCAAGTTTTTGTGCGTTTGGGTATAAGATTTTGGTGAAAGGTTAATGGTACCATATAAGGCAGCATTTCATCAATCTGATTAGAAAACAGTTTAAAGGTGTGAATAGAGGACACATACCATCTCCATCAATATCCACTGCACAGGCATCTCCTTCTCCATTGTTGTCTGTGTCAATCTGATCAGGGTTGTGATTGTAGGGGCAGTTATCACAGCGGTCACCAACATCATCCTTGTCATAGTCATACTGCTGTGGGTTGTAGATGAATGGACAGTTGTCCTGAAAGAGGGAGAAAGTAGTAAAGTTTTAAAAAGATTCAAGTTAAACCTTTACGGAGACCCTATTCTGCTTAGGCTGCTATACAAAAACAACTGTTTTCCTGCCTTTTAAAACTGAAATGCATTTATCTTAAAACACCCTATTGCTTGCACAAGGGCAAGAATGGCTGAATAAAAATGAAGATTCATTTCCAAAGTTCAGCCAGCTGCCAAAGGTTTTTTGTCTGCATACCTATGCATATATAAAGGTTTCAAGGATAGCTGTCAGTGCCAGCAATTTCCTACGGTCTTCTGTTAAGATTATAGGTCAGAAGCTAGACTGGCTCTGGGAAGGGGAATGGGAGAGCTCCATTCACAAGGGCTGTTTTCTGTGTTGGCTTACCCGGTCATCAGGAATACTATCGTTATCATCATCGTTGTCACAGGCATCACCAATCCCATCCTTATCGTAGTCTTCCTGCCCAGAGTTCGGCAGATTGGGGCAGTTGTCCTAGAAAGAAGAAAATGCACAGATGTGTTTACTGCTGCCATGAACTACAATAGGGTTTTTAGCAAATAAGGTATAATCATATGCCAATCATACAAGTATTATTTTACTGTAACTCTACTGGTTTTAACTAGTCATACTATTGTGAGGGTAGGTCTAGAAGCCATAGTCTAAATCACTTAAAACCATGATTGTACCCTCTTTTTCTTCCCTTGGAGATGGATATCTGTCAGAGAAGAGTTGATATAGAAACTACATTTATTCTAAGTATTTATAATTTTAGGCTTTTTCGAGATTGCAGGAATGTCTAAGGCAACACCAAAATACTCCTACCCATACCTTGACAGTGGAACTCCTACACAGAGGAATATTTTACTTGTTTTATCTGCACAGAGGGTAATTTAATAGCTCTAAGTAGCGAGTAGATTGCTTTACAGTTCAAGCAGAAAACACTTTATGTTCCACATACAGGCAAGCTGTTAAAACAGTAGACAGGAAAACAGCATAAACTTACTTTTTTACAGTGGTAGGTGGCATTGGCAACACAGACAAGGTTCTCATTTGGCCATCCATCCAAGTCAGTATCTTCTCCACAGATTATGCCATTGCCAGCATAGCCTGGTTTACATTCACAGCGATACATAGGGTCACTGAAGTGGCCAAGGTAATTGCATTTGGCATTCTTGTTGCAATCATGTGTTCCATCTGTGCATGGATTACGTGGCTTGCAAACCTAGAAGCCACACAGAGAGTAAATCCACTGGAAGCATCCATAGTCCCTCATTCTTCCCCAGAGATACCAATAAGGCATGAAAAATATGTGCTATTCTGATCAGTGATCCTTCAATCAGGAAAAAAAAAAAAAACTCATACATTCCTCTCTCCCCACTCCAACTCCAGCAGCAGTCTTAACCCCAATTTAGTAATAACCAATTGTTATTTCTCTTACTCAAACCTCTTATTTTCAAATGGGACCAAGCATTTAAAGACCTTCAAGTCACATATTGTTGGTTCATAAGTGAATACTTAGGAAATTAGTCTAAAGTTAAATATAACACCTGAAATTTCCTGTAGCTGAGAACAGAAGTTAAAACTCATTTTGAACTCCAGCTGAAATTATTTAATGCTCCTGTTCTGAATCATCATGGAGGATAGTGTTTTATCAAATCTAATTGGTCCTGTTCCCCTGTTCCTCAAAATGCTTAGCTGCTTTCTGCTATCTAGAAACTTCATGAGGATTTGTAACCCAGAAAAGCTCAAGTTGACAATACCTGTTTGTTAGTCATGGCATCCTCAACACTGCGGCCAAATGGCTGCGTCCCAGTGAAACGTGGTGGACAAGGCAGACAGTTGTACCCAGGTTCAGTATTCTCACACCTGTGCACTCCATTGAAGACAAAGCAGGCATCAGGAACCTCTTTGCACTGAAATGCAAAAGTATGAGAAAGAACATTAGTGCTTTAAAGCACTAGGATTTTATTTTTCCTTCCTATTTTCTTCTGCTCTCCTTCAAGCATCAGACTATCCTTCTTACCTCATCAATATCTTGGCAATGGACACCATCACCATGGTAGCCAGCAGGACAGGCACCACACTTCCAGGAGCCATCAGGGGAGCTGGTACATGTTGTTCCCGCAAAGCAAGGATTAGACAGACAACCATCTGAAAGACAAATCAGACACTGTTAAGGTGAGACACTTGGCAGGCTGCTACAGTACTGTGTTTTGCAATATGTCAATTGAAAATTTTATAACTTGTGTTTTAGGGACTTTTGCCATGGTTTTTAATTAGTGCTTTCAAGATTAACAACATCCTAAGAAGGGATACTCACCAACCGGACAATCCTGTTTGTTGCAGACCTGTGTCCCTTTAGCTTCACCTACGCATGTCTTCCCACCATACTGAGGCTCAGGATTATTGCAGAGACGACTACGTTTTTGAAGTCCTCCACCACATGTGACTGTGCAAGCATCCCATGGAGACCATGGTCCCCAGTTGCCATTAACTGAAGAGAAGTAGAAATTAAGAGACAAATTCATTTTTAAATTCAGTTGTACTACTGGTTTGTAAGCTCACTGACCAAGGACTATTGCTTTTGTAGTGAGAACAGTTCAGAAATTGTTCAGACATGAATGACAGGATGGGAGCCTTGTTAACGACTCCATGCAAGGGCTAGACCACAACAGCAGTAGAAAAGTTTGAAGCTAATTTGAGGTTTTACCTAGTCAGCCTCTTAGTTTAAAGGGAGAAGATTGCTAGAAACAGATCAGATAGTAACCTCCTGTTCAAGAATTTCACTATTTAAGCTGATAAAAAGAAGTTATCACCTGAATATACTTACTTGGGCACGGATCTTTCTGGCAGGATTTGGTTTCTCTTGCTTCACCCTCACAAGGTTTGCCATTCAGCTGTGGTACCGGAGAGTTGCAGAGACGAATTCTTGTGATCATGCCCGTGCCACAGGTGACAGAACATGATGACCATGGTGACCAGTGGCTCCAGCCACCATCCTGTTTAACTGAAGGAGAGAGAGAGAGAGAGAGAGAGAGAGAAAGAGATATTTTGAACAGACTTCAGTTGCACAGTAGTGGTCAGTACTAGAATTGTACCAAAGACTCTGTAGGTTGGATAGCTAGAGAATCATCACAAACCAAGTTGTTTTTCACTAAAGAAACCCTACACCTAAATTTGCCCGAAGCTTTGATTTTGGAGTAGTGTCTAAACATGCTTATGCACTGCGTGAACTATGTGGTCTCTTTTACCTGATTAATATTAGTCTGTAGAGCTAGAAGCCAATGCTCCGTTCCTGTGACGGAGCAGATGATCTTTGCTTTTATGTATCAAGCCAATAAAAGTGCCCTGTGTTTTATTACCAGTGTGAGCAGAATAAGTACTTACACCTCTTATCACACTCCTGAAGGTGGCAAGTTCGAGTTTGTACAGAAGACCCTTCACAGCGATTATTGAGACTATCACAGGAGCGCCCTCTCTGTTGAATCCCGTTCCCGCAGGTGACGGAACATGACGTCCATTCAGACCAAGGAGACCATCCATCATCAGCGTAGTCGCTAGCTGCAAAGGGGCACAGTTCTGTTATAGCCCGGGAAAGATTGTGGGCATGTGTTTTTCATAGTCTTTTCTCACACTTGCTTCACAAAGTGGAGACAACACTTCTGAAAAACTACACGCATCTTCCTTTTTCTTACAAGATAAATGCCGTGAACTAGAATGTTTCAGTGCCCACATGCATCACCTGTTTCATGCATCTAAAAGCTCAGATAGGAATTGAGTAGTTTCCTCTGTCAACTTCCAGCTTACTTTAAGACACAAATATACCTAATTAGTATACAAGAACTTTTCCTGCATTCTGTTTTAAAAGGAATTGTTTTAAGTTATTTCAAAACAAGAAGTGTTCTTGTAACTTCCTATTCCACTTCACTCTTTCTAGCCTTTCTGAATTCATCATTATTACATCAGGTTCATCAGTCACCAATACTGAGGTCTTTTTTGCAAGGTTTCTCTTTTCTCAGCATGATCAAGATTAATTAGCATGCACAATTTGCAGTAGTTATGTTTGCTGGGGAAAAAACAAATCTACCCATAGAAGGAATTAGAATCTGAAAGACTCACAGTATTGATTTTAAAAAAATCTGTGAATTACAGTTCCTTATTATAAAGCTTCTATCTAGAAATCCTCCAGAAAGCCATTTGAACTTGTATATAAATATGCTTGATTCATAGCTACTTTGCAGATAAGGAGAGCTAGACAGTATTATTCTCTGAAATATTTTAACTTGCTGAAATTTGGAGTAGCATATTAGTGAAGATTAGAGCTGTCTCATATACTTAAAAGATATGACCTGCCTACATACTTTGTGCGCTATATTCTTTGCGTTTTGGAACACCTTTTGAATTCTATCTGAATTACTCTGATCCAAGGAATCCCCAAACCATTACTTTCTCTACAGAAATGCAGTATGATCTAAAACCTGTCTGAAGTGTTCTAGTTTTCAGTGGTCATTCTTTAGAGAAGTGACAGTTAGAAGTAAATATAGCAGGTTTGTATGCCATAGGCTATTTAGTGAAGGTTAGTCATTTTAAGTTTCAAATTGCATGCAGTTAACCTCAAAGAGGCATCAGGCTAACCTAACTCTACCAGTGGTGTAAGGCTATACTAATCGTGGTGCACTTCAGAGCAGTGTGTGGAGCTAGACCCAGTTGCTGCAGAAGCACAAGGTATTTTTAAGCACTTACGCCAGCATCGAGGGCAGCACTCTCCATCGGGAACAGTGGCATTGGAACAAGGCATTAGAGGGCACGACACTTTCTGGCATATAGTGGCGGAGTTCTACAAAGAATTGTGAGAATCACGATGAACAAGTGGAACACAAATACAATCTGTGGAGCCTGAACTTGGAAGTTAAAAAGATCAAACAATAAAAAAGTTTCTCTAGCACTTAGAAAAGACTGAATAGTGTCTAAAATACAAACAACTCTTGTATTTAGAGCTGACACAATGCAAGAGTAGATAGTTCCAGGTGTTCTTAGTCAAACTTTGTCCCCTCTCTATTTTTGCCATCTCTCCCATATTCCTCAATTATTCTTCTGTTAAGAGCTGAAGTATTTTGGTTTAGTACAAGCTGAACAAAGGTAGCTACCAGATGCTAGAGTCAAAAACTTTTATAAAATATACTAAGTATAATTCCCTCAGACATCAAGGGAACAAACCAAGAATCTGAAGCCAGTTTTCTTGTCTGTTAATATGGATTTATGCTGGTTATATCGTTAAAAATAAAGAGATTTCAGTAGACTTGGCTCAAAAGCCATAAAATCTATGACTTATACTTAGAGGTCTTTGATCTTTAAGCCAAGCAAGCAGGGTAAGAACACCACCTCCAAACCAACTAAGAGCTAAGTGCAGCCTGTAGTTTTGTTTCTTGAAGGTAGCAGCTTGGTCAGGAAAATGCTCTCATGATTACCATGTTAATCTCCTCTCTTCTCCAAGGAAGTGACTATATTAAGGTGATTACAGCGAACATTGAATAAGAGGGTTGGGAAAGCAGAGGCTGAAATCACAGTATCACTTGTTGAATACAAGACAAAAGATGTCAAGACCTATACAAGCAGACTCAGAGCTTAGTGAGATACTTTTGATGGCACGTTTACAAGCATTCAGCTTTTAGTCGCTGAACAGAGGCGGGTAAGTTAGCCTGCTCATCCAAAACACTTTTTTTCTAAGTTATACTCAAAATTAAATGGAGCAGGCAATGAGTTTAAAGAAACAGAAACTGTATTTTAGTGTAATTTACAACGTTCCACAGAAGCAGAGTAAAGCATAAATATCTTACAAGGTGATGCTGAGATTCAAATAGTTAAACTGAAATTTGGAAGGGATTACTGTTGTATATAATCTGTAACAGCTAATGGGACACAGCTAGAAGGATTTGTTATATAAAGAAAAAAGTTGCAAGTTTAAGAGCCTTTACAGAGTACTAGAAAGTCTTTTCCTTTTAAGCCAGGAAGAGGTTCAGTTGGGACAGAAGGTGGAGCCCAGCTATCTCAGGGAGGAAAGCTGATAGCTTCTATAACTTTGTTCTGCTGCTACCTCTTAGTTTACTTTGGATTTATGTAAAGAGCACAGGAATTCCCCAAATCATGGAATTAGACATGTGTTAACTGTTGTATCAGAGTGATATTTTGTATAATCTTTCTAAAACACTGCTGTCGTAACACCATGAAAGCTGCATTCATACCAGAGAGTCCTGAAGGATAAGATACAAACAGTATGCTTATTCCTGTGTAGGAGTCACTCTTTCAGACAAAGAATGTAATTAAGGAAATCTCTTAATCTCAGCTCATGAATTTATATACAGAGCATTTATGAATGTGAGAAATCTTACCTGGCAAGTACATTCAGTACAGCTGTCAATAGTCCACTCTTCTTTATTTTTGTGGAAGATTCCATTATGAATGCATACTCCAGGAGTGATCTGGACTACTTTAGCAATCAGTTCATTTTCCTCAGTCTTAAGGCAGGGAGGGGAGCAGAGAGAAGATATTTAGAACTCAATACAGAAAACAACCTTTTCCACAAAATTAATAGACCAGACAACAGTAAAGTTATAACTGTTCATCCAGGCACACAAAGGCAAGTTTGAATTCACTAAGTGCCAGTTGATGAAAGGTAATGTGAATTTAATCAGCACTCACCACTTTGCGCACTCTATCTTGAAGTGTTGTAACCATGGATCGTAGCCCTTGCAGTTCCACAAACATGTTCGTTAGTTCATCACAGGAAAAGCCACAGACTGCTTGAATGTCCTTTGTTTTGTGGCCGATGTAATTAGTGCGGATAGCTGGGCTGGAACCATTGATGGGGTTGTCCAATGTAATGATCGCACTAGTGGCTAAGAGACAACAATACACATAAGGTAAATGCCAAGGTAAAAAGTCCAAAGTAAATTTTCACCATGTGCCTTATCATTCCAGGTAACACCTGCTAAACAGCTGTTACCAGATTCATTAGGGAGCCTGAAGAAAAATAATCTTATTTCTCATGCAATGTGGATTTGTATGTCAGCATACTTCTGAGTTCTGTTTCGACTTGTCTTGCTAACATACTGAGGAATTTTTAATAGGTCACTGGAGTCAGAAAGAGACTGCAGACTTACAGCTGGAGCAGCCCTTGTTCCTCAGGATGGTTTCCAGAGTTGTTCCAAACACAAACCGCACATTCTGCAGCAGTCCCTGTGGAGGGAGAAAGAATTACAGCTACTTGCAGCAACAGCAAGGGGAAGAAGTGTAACTTGAATGGAAAGTGTTTGTAGACACATAACGTCACAAGATCATTAAGAGTAATTTCACATTAGGTAGACAGCAAGGTGAAACATTTTCCTCAAAGAAGACAAACCCTGCTTCCTAACATTCTCATCCTTGACCACAGGGACCTGGCAACTGTCCAGACAGGAAGGAAAAAAAACACACATGTATTTCAGAAACTTGTGTAATAAGCTGAGTAATGAAGCTACAACTGCCTAATCAGAAGCTTTATGGCCTAGTTATTGCTGTAAGAAGTTCTAACTGCAAGTTTGTGCTTCACTTCAAACAGCATTATTAAAATGTAGTGACTTTAGAGATGGTTCATATCAGATGTACAAAAGCCCATTTGTGGTAGCACCCCTTTCACCATATTGGCTATATCTCTGTAGATGTTTGGGCTGGTTGAGTAGCCGATACATCTTCAAGGCAGATGACTGAAAGCAGTAGCCAAAATGGAAGTGAAAGTCTTACCTGAAAGTTGTCGTTGACTCCCCCTTTGGCAATACGGAGCCTGGCACTGTTGGCCAGATCCCTAGTGAAGATATTCTGGATGGGGATGTCAAGTTCAGCATTCTCCATCTTTTCACATCCCACATAGAGCTGAGCCCGGTCCTCCTGCACAAACAGGGTGATATTCTTCCAGTGTCCTGTAGCTAGTAAGGCATCCTCTACTGACACTAATTGTTGCTTTCCATCACCAGAAAGGCTTAGGTCCAAGGTGCCTGCCTTGCCATTGGATACTAGACTGAAGACATGACCAGAGCCATCTTTCCGTTCCACAGCCAGCAGTGTGCCTCTACTCTTCTTGGCTTGTCGGAGAGTGGCCAGAAGGATGAACCCCTTCTCAGCATGGATGGCATCTAGTAAGTCTTGGAACTTGTCATCAGGGACAGGAGGGATGCGACTGGCATCTTCAATACGGTAAGCAGGGCTGGAGGACTCTGGTCCCTTCACCAGGTGCACCCCGGGTGCCCGACGCCCAGCTCCCTTGCGAATAAAGCCGATGAGCTCAAAGAGATCAAACACGCTGTTATCATCTGCCCTTGATTCTGCAGAGAGATCAGAGCAAGCAATCAGAGAGATCAGACCATGAGCAATGGACAAGAAGAGACCAAGTTAAGTACACATTGGCTCAAGCTTCATCTAATGCAAGGAACAGAGTCTCATGTTAGAGCACAGACAGAAGCTGTGATAGTACTGCAGTCCCACCAGGAGTTGCTACATGTGCATTCTTGTAAAGGAGCCAGTGGGCACAGGAGTGCCTGCTGCACACTGGTAGCAGCAGTTTTGGCACCTCAGCAGCCCAGGGTGCTGTATCCTAGTGTGAGGTTATTGCAAAGAGCACTTGCTTAGTCAGACAGAGTAAAAGCAAGGAGGGAAATTTCTCTGTAGCCCCCAATACAGCAACCTATTGCCCTATTCCTTTCCCAGTCAGTTCCCACATTAGACTCCTCTGCCTACCACAGAGAGGTGGATAAGCTATTCCCTGAAGTCCTGGTGTCCCCATGCTTTTTTTCAGAGGTTCCATGAATTCCATGCCAGAAGAAATTTTGCTGTTCATAACCCATAATTAGATAGTACTAAAGCATTTAAAACATTGACACATTTAAAACATTTTTGTTCTCTGAAAGTTTTGGAGCTCTTCAGCACAATTTCATCTGCCTTCCCAGATACCAAGACCTTTTCCTTCTGCACCTCTGTGACCGCTCAGAGTAACAAAACCGCAGATGCGGCGCTCGGAGGCTGCTCTTACCTGCCGCCCGCTTGGCCTCAGAGGCACCGAGCACGAGGAGGACGACGAGAATAGCTGCTGGCCCCATGGCTACGATCTGCCTCCGAACCAACCTAGAGACAACCACGAAGGAAGAAGGTCACCCAGCTGCATCCAGGCGCCCGGCGCTGCCCGAGCACCCCGGGGGCAGGGAGGCTGCGAGGTGCGAAGCAGCACGGACGGGACAGGTGCCCGCCGCCACCCTGCGGGGCAGCGGCTGCTTCAGCACTTACCTCCGGGGAGAGCGGGCAGGCGCGATCCGCAGGGCACCCAGCGGCTAGTATCCTGCGGCAGCCCGAGCCGTCCCGGCGGGGGAGAGCGGCGCGCAGCCCCGAGGCGGGTCGGGGTGGCGGTTGCGGCGGTTGCGGCGGTTGGGGTGGCGGTTGCGGCGGCGGCTGTCCGCGCTGTCCCGCCGGCCCTGCCCGCTGCTCTGCGGGCGCCGGGCGCCGCGCGCGCCTTTAAAGGGTCGCTCGCATTCCTCAGAGCGCGGCGGGCCAATCAGCGGCGCCCGGGCAGGAAGCGGGAGGCGGCGGCCGAGCCCCTCGGCGGCGCGGCGCGGGGCGGCGCGGCGCGGCGCGGGGCGGCAGAGGCGCTGGCCGCGAGGGGCGGCCGGCACGGCGCGGGGGCCGGGGGGGGGGAGGGCGGGCTCCCCCGGCGGGCTCCCCCCGGCCGCCGCTGGGGGGCGCCCCGCGAGCTGCTGTGGCGGCGGCCGCCCCGCCGCCGGGGACAGCTCTGCCTTTGCAGGCGGCCGCGGCCAGCCCGGCCCCGACGGCCGCCGCGGGCGGGAGTCACGGCGAGGCCGCCGCGCTGTGCCCGTCCCGTCGCGTCGCGTCGCTCCGCGGGCGGCGGCGGCGCGGGGCGCCCCGTGCGCGCGGCCTCCTCCCGTCACGGAGAGGGGCTGGGGGCCGTCGGGCGGTGACCTCGAGTAACGCGGCCAGCGCCGTGCTGCGGCTGAGCGTCTCGCCCGTAATCTAAACCTGAGGTGAGGCGAGGGCTGCCAGTGGCTAAACGGGCACGTTCGCTGCGTCCTGTCACGCTCTGTGGGACCAAAAGTGACTCGAGCGCTCGAAATTGCTTGGAATTCGTTGAATTCCAAAAATGGTTAATTCCTCTGCATTCCCCAGGCTTTTTATGTTTGGCATTTGCTCCCGCGGAAAGCCGAGTGTCAGTGAGCGGCGAGGATCTCGTCAGCGGATTGCGTGTGCGGCAGGGGGATCGGAGCGAGTTTGGCAGCGGGTTCAGCTGGGCCGAACGGCGCAGCCGGCCTGGCTGATGCACGGGGCGTTAGCGCGCTGCCGACTATCCCAGGAAATGCCTTAGGAAATTCCTGGCTCGGTGAATGAGATAGCCTCAGAATTGTATATATTAGGTAAAACCAAAACGATTGTCAGCCTTTTTAATTTAGGAGCGGGAATATACCATCTGAAGGCGGCCTTTTTGTTATATTCATGCAGGAAGAACGTCCAATCCCTTTAAAAACAGAGAGAGAGATGAGGAGAGCCCTGCCAGGAAAAAAAATAGAGACAGCAAGAAAGAGAGACTGATTGATCCTACCTGGACAGAGTTAATTGACAGGTAGTTGTACATTTGTCGTGTTCAGTCCACTAAACCCTTTATATACTCATTACTGTCCCTAAAAAATTGTCAGACAGACAAATTTGACAGACGTCAAAGGGGCAGCTGTTTATATGTGAGCTCCTATCTTTAAGCCCAGAATGTTACTATCAAGTTTTTCTTCGTGTGGAAATAGGTCAAGCTGAGGTTAGATTAGAAAAGCCATAAGAGAATTTCAGAAGCGTTCTTACATTAAATGAAGAAGTTTGGGGCAGGCAGCTAGGAACTGTCCACTCCAAAATGAAAAATAATGTCCAACCTTTATCTCTTATTTCATCCGAAGGTGTGTGGATGAATCTGTAATCTTACGTCAAAATATTCCCTCTTGATTGTTGTGAAAGGAGGACCTTCTAATTGAGAAAGCCCTGTAACCTCAGTGAAGGGTCATTCTGAAAATATTTAGTGTTACCATAAAAGGCATTGGAGCCCAAATAGAAAACCTCAAACTTCCTCAGGATTAAAAAAAAAAAAAAAAAAAAAAAAAAAAAAAAAAAAGAAGGACCCACCTCTAAATCTTAAAAAATCTCTAGCAAGCATCTTATTACCTCAGAAATACACCACAAATGATGGGGGCCAAATTTGGCTTGTAACTTTAGCATACTCTTTACTTCTAGATCCAGCTTCTCATCACAGAGTATACACCTATCTCTGTTGATCTCTGTGGAGCTAATACTGATTTACACCCATATAGCTAATGTCAGCATTAGACAATTAATTAGCTTTATGCTAGTGTGTAACAGAAGACTGACTTGTTGAAATAGTTTTAGTGGATTTTACCTGTTATCATTTGGGCATGTTCAAGAATGTGAGCTGTGCTAAAGCTAGTATCCAGATCCCAGGAATGCTTGGATGTTTTATATGACGAATCTGTTGGTCTCTCTTACTGTGAATCTTGGAACCACATCCTTCCTCCACTTGATTTTGGGATCATTTTCACTTCAATTGAATATTTACTACAGAATATGTTTACAACTCTGAAGCTTGTTAGTATAGCTGTATTTGAGTCTGAAATTTTTTTTTAAAGTAGTAATCAATACAGAAAGTAAGTCTAAGGCAAACCACAAAAAATGTAAAATTGACATTAAAAAAGCAGTGAATTTCTCTCTTGATAAAACCTTCTGCCTAGAATATCTTCATAATATTATCCCCTAGCACACAGAATAAGAATTATTTTGCATTTAAAGTTACATACATAGAAAGCAGAATCTCAATAATCTGTGCTGAAGCTGTAATTTAGAGATAGTAGAACAGACAATGTACATCAGAATAGTGCTACTGAGATGCACTAAAGCAGTTTACACCAGATTATCTGATACATTTTAGTCGCGTTGAAGGAAATCTTTAAAAAGATACAGTGTTTCTTTTGCTAAAAGTAGAAAGAATATGAATATACAGATATAAATATATAAAACATGAACTTCAGGGACCAGTATTGAAGATGCAGTTTTTATTAATAATAATAATAGTAATAATTTTACAACTTAACCCTGAAAAGTTTTTATGATGCACAGAATTCTTTTGGTTTATTTTGGATGGGATTCATTTTCCCTGCCTTTTAAGTTTGTTGGTTAGGTCCTGCCTCTACAAAATAAAGAGAAAGAGGCCTTTTCAGATGTTAACTGATCCCATTTATTTTGGGATAGGTGAATCCACTCGTAGAGGTGCTCTCTACCTCTAGGAAGAAGCAGATGACTAGTTTGGTTTCAGTAACTGAAGTTGGATGAGAAGGATCACACATTTATCACTTCTTGTGGTATATTTTCTGTTAGTGTTTACAGTGCTATCAATAATCATTAGCTCCCAAAGAAAATAGGTACACCAGTGGGAGGGATGGAGATTCGTATGCAGGGCATAACCCTTCCCCTATGGCATGGAATCCAGCAGACGATTGTTCAGCACATCTGTCATCTCTGTGAAAGGGGCACTTCATGTAAATTACAGTGCAAAAAAATGTTTCTTTTTTCAAAATATGTTGGTATCCTTGACAAGGATATCCTGCTTATCTGTTTGCAGGCTCACTATGCAAACTATATCTGCAGGCTGCCTGCATACAATAATCAAGTTGGATATTTTTGTCTTTGAAATTCCTGCATGAAATGCAGGCCCATTTGCCTGTCCAAAAAATGTGTGGAAAATTGCAAATGTTACATTAATGGCTAGCTTATTGAAGTCCTAACTACTTAATAAGCAGAGATATTTGCAGTTGAATTTCTTCTTATTTATCTTGTTGGCACAACAAATTTGTTCACCACTAGTCAGATTTTAGTGTTGGCAAAAGGTAGTCCAGTTTGATGAGAAGAATGTAATCTAAAGGAATTAACTGTGGTGACAAGATTTTCTTAGAAGAGTTGCATATGAGATTGTACTATTGTTATCCAGAGAAAAAGTAAAGCCAGTCAATCATTTTTGAGCCTTTTTCCCTAGTAGGAAAAATCCCTTCTTTTCAAGAAATAGAATTTATCATAAAGCAAAAAATGCCCCCCCGCACTCTATTCTTGAAACTGAAAACAGTTGCTGAACTTCAAAGTTCAGATCAGTTTGCTTTGTCTATGAAGGAATAAAGAGAGAAAAAAAACAGTATTCCCTGTCAAAAGACTTTTTCATGTACTTCCTTTGTCAGCAATGGATCAAAGGTAACCTTAGATATAGGCACCTGAGTCTCTGCCTCAGCACAGTATTTCTAGTCAGTGAATTGTTAGAGCATGCATTCAAACTCAAGTGCGTAGCAGAATTTCCTCAGTTTTCATTAGAATTCAGAACATTCTTGCAGACAGGCATTTTCAAATGTTTTGCTCAGCAGAGGAGAGCGTAAGTATGTGTGTTTGTACATTTACATATAGGGACCTTTGATCCCATGAAGTGAATGGAAGCTGCTAATTTGCATCTGTGAGCAGTCCCAGTGTGTTTTTGTGTGTTATAAACAAGCAACTGCAGAGCTTATATTGCTTTCTGGATAATCACAGATGAAGAGTCTTACTAAGTTTATGTTCACCTGTCGGACAGCATCTCTTGTCTGCAACATTAACTTTATATTATGCAGTCAGGCAAGATTGGATTATACACAAGACAGGACATATACATTTTACCACAAAATAACACCACATTCTTACAAAATGCTATAATCATATGCAAACCTTTACCCTGTTCTATTATTCTTTTAGTTAGGCAGAAGCAATCAATTAATCATGGATCCGATACAGCATTCTTAATAATGTTGTTTCTTACATTGCATAATTTCTTTTAAACACCAGGGAAAAGGGCATTGAAAGATCTGTACAATACATAGTTTGGCTGTTGCTGGTAGTCATGAGATAGAGAAAGGGAATAATGTATATTAAAAAATGACTGCTGTCATTGCGCAGCTTGAAAGATATGTATTTGAAATAACTAACAGAAGCAATGAATAAACAGTAATGTTAATGTGCTCCTGAGAAGGAAGATTAACTGTGTGTTAGGAAGTGATGTGTCTGGGAGTTACTTAAATGCCAGTTACTTAAAATGCAGTGTCTAGAAGGGATTGGAATATAGAAATAAAATTCTTATGTTGTAATTTCCTAAGTCCCCTCCATGTTGTCACTTAATCTGTCTGCTTTTTCTGCTTTCACAAGAACTGATAGAGCATCTTCTGTCACAATTCAACTGTCTTATGAATTTGGTGCAGATGATTAACAAGCTGAGGCAGACACTGAACCTCTTGGAGCTGTGAAATAAAAGGTATAGGCTTTAAGTCATCCCCATATTTTGTGCAAGTAGCTACAGTGTTTTGAGGCAGCCACTGTTAGTGTGCACATTTAGAGTAGCTGTGGACTGCTTCAGGAGGAACACAGACTGGACGAGATAGTTTTGTGTTGAGAGAGGAGACTGAATAACAAAATTACCTGATGTAGTTATTTGCAGGCTTTTATTACAAACAGTGCCTTGGAGTCAGGGAAGTAAGAAGAGCACTGGAACAGGCTGCCCAGAGAGGTTGTGGAATCTCCTCTGGAGATCTTCAAGGCCCACCTGGATGCAACCCTGTCTAACATGCTGTAGGTGACCCTGCTGAGCGGGGAGGTTGGACTAGATGATCTCCAGAGGTCCCTTCCAACCTTCCTGATTCTATGATTCTATGATTCTAAGTGTTGCCAAGAGATTATTTTGAGCATAAAGTAATCCATGAAGTTTATGTATCAGACTCCTTGAGACACTTCAGCTGAAAATCACATGCATGCTCCTGTCTAATGAACATATACAAGATAGAAAGTACCTATAAAATATTTGGACGTTTCTTCCAGTTTCAGATTACGTTTAACTTTTTCTTTATCCCGGAGGTCTTAGAAGCAGTGTTGAGGTAGTGCTTCAACAAGAAGTAAGTGCAAACCCTTACTTACTCCGGTATTTTTTTGTATACATCGTTAGCACTGTCAATTTGCTCATATAAGTAAGGACTACTGTCATGAATAAAATTCTTTAGGATCAGATTCTTATACTGCTCTATCTAGAATGCAGCCTGCTGTGATTCATGCCTTGTGAATTCAAATCACATATACATTAATGAAAGGGGAAATCCCAAACTATGCTCATAATTACTATTGGGAATGGAAGGAAATTTTGAGAAGACTGCAGTGTTTTTGATGCTGTAGTGTTGTCTAGTTACACAGCAAGTAGAATAAGCAAGTGGTTCTGGAGAGAGAGTCGAAAGAGTCATCCAAATAATAAACAAGTAGGTTGTATAACATACTTTCCTCTGTCCCCTTGAAAAATCAAATTCGTCTCTCTCACTGTCCAGTCACCTCTACATTCACTTATGCAAAGCTGCTTAGAATATCTGAAATACAACCATCTGACAACTCTCAGTGACATCAGAGAAGCCAAATCATTTGATCTTTAGTGAGGGAAAATTCTTGTGGTCCTTTTAAAGGCTAGAGGTTTGGTCTGCAAAGAAGAAATAAAGCACAAGCACTGCTCTGCAACAATTCTGCTTTGGGACACTTTCATTCTATGTAAAGAAAATCCACTAGGAAATTGCTATGGAACATTTGAGCTTTAAAGTCACATCCTACCGCATTGTTTTGTAGTTTCCCTTTTTTTAACAAGCACCTGAATCTCATGAATGCATCTGTGGAAATAGTTGCTAACACTTGGGAAGGTGGACATCCAAATGATTTTATCCTGCATTTGAATGCAGGGGACTTATTAGGGGTATAATTTTTTGCCTAATTTCTTAAGGAAATGAGGCATACATGATCATGCTATGTCTGTCTGTATCTGTGTAACAGATTGCTGTCTCCTTCCCTGCTTTGAATCTATTGTTCAGTCACAATCAAATTTGACAAAGGAGCAGAAATCTTAGAGAAGAAAAAATTCTTACAAGTGACATGAAAAATGGCAGCTGGATAAAGAAAGAAAACCCAAATTACACAGGTAAAGGTGTCAGTCAGCTTATTTGTGAACCAGTCAGCTGCCATAGAGCCAGTAAAATGCTCCATCCATGCTTATTATTTTCAAATATACACTCTTAATCAGTCTCAATATTTGATTTCTTTTACCCAGACAACATGTTAATAAAGTAGGGAGGGAGGTAGAGGGGGTAGATGAGGTTACTGATCTGGAGGAATTGAGATTTTTGACTGACATCATTGCAGAGTCACAGAGAGCTGGGCAGGAGTGGATGGGGAGATATGGAACATGGCATACAAGTCCAAAGGAACCCAAGCTACTAGCTGGTTTTGTACAAAATTGTAAAAATTCTATATTGTATTCTTGAATGAAACCATGAATGTGTGAGAAAAGAGTAGAAAAGTCAGACTGAGATCTCAGATAATTGTCTAATCCGGTCTTCTGCAATAAACCAGGGTCAAGTATAGCAGAACATCCCAAAAGGACAATTGCCCAACCTTTTCTTGTAAAATTTTTAATCAATAAGAGTCCACAAACTCTCCAAGCAGTTTGCTCATCCCTCTCTACCTGAAGAAGTACTATTCATAATGCTGTTTTCTTTATTGCAAGTTGGTCTGATTTCTTGTTCTTCCTTCAGTGACTACAGAGATATTGGTTACTGTCCTTTTACTGGAAATCTTGTACATAATGAAAGCCTATTATCTTTTCTCCCTTCAGTTTTCTAGACTAAACAAACCCAATTTCTTCAACTTCTCTTCATAAATCATATTTTCTAAACTACTTCTTCTCTTTGGACTTTATCCAGCTTGCCTTTAGCTTTTTAAAAAAGTGTGGTAGCCCAAACTGGGGCAGTGTTCCAACTGAAGCCTTAATAAGGCATAGTGAAGAGAAATGATTGCTGTCTTTTATATAGGATATTTTGTTAGCATATTCTGGGATGACAATGGTCTTATTTTTTTCTTTTACCTTTAGTTTTGCAATAGTGTCATATCATCTGTGGTTCAATGCCCTCAGGTCCTGTCAATAGTTTTTGTTGTCTGGCCAGTTATAATCACTTAATGTTTGATTTCATGTCATGTACAAGCCTTCACTGTAATGAATTTCACCTTAGTTATTTTCCATAGGAGACTGTTTGTAAGGTTTTGTATCTCTTTGTATCTGAACATGATTTTAGCCAATGTTACCAAGGTAAGTGAAGGCTGAAAATGCAACCTATGTCAGGTCTGTTACACTGGGCAGGGCAAACCAGGAAAGCTTGTCTTCTTTTTGGAAATGATTAGCAGCATTTATTACAGAAATATCCAGTAATATTCTTTAAATGCATGTAATGAGTTCTATTATTTAGTTATGGGGTTGAAATTAGAGAAGGTTTTGACAGCAGCATTCTCAAAAGCAGCCACTTTAAGTTTTGTGCTCCCACAAAGCAACCTTAGATGTAGCAGCCAAATCTAAGTGAATTGCCTCCTAAGAATGAACCTGATTTTCTGCAGTGGTGAAGACATCCAAACTTTAAGGCTCTTTGGAAAACTTTGACCAAAGAAATCTATCTGGAAACATCATGATATAATTTGAACATCTATATCTACAAAGACATGCTATCCTATGTCTTGGCACAGTGTCTGAGGTAAAATACACAGCATTGCAGCCATGCTTCTTAACTCAGGCATAGCACTAACCAGCACTGTCTCTAGACCACAGCTGGTGCCTGTCTAGCTGGCTCAGTGGCATTAGTGCAAGACTATTTGCATTGTCCATTTAAGCAAATGCTGAATCTCGTGACTTTTGGCTTAGCCAAACACAAGCCAGTCTTTTTTTCCCAGTCTTACCATCAGTGGCTAGGTAAAGCATTGTACCAGTCCATGATAGCAGCTTACTATTTTTCACAAGCGATAAATGTCAATAATTGAGGATATCAACTGCAATTTTCTCTTAGGAGCTTTTACCTACCTATAATTCCCTGTGCAGAGTGGTGCTAAATGCGCTTATTAAAGAGCTTATTCATCACTGTTTATACTAGATAGATACTCCTGTAGATTGCTAACTGTTGCATGCATGTGTGCATGCAACAACTGTTGCATACAGTATATTTGCTCACGTTCTTAAGCCTGTACAGATTTAAAAAATGTTGCTCTTGATGCAAAGTGCTTATCCTTTTTGGACAATCTTAATTGTATCTTCCTGCTTTTGTCTCTCATCACTGAATTACTTACTGAGAAACAACTCAGGCACTGTTTGGATTGCAGTACATATATTTTCCTCTTCCCACAAAAATATTCCATGTGCTAAGAGTCCTAACAAAAAAAATACTGTCTTGGTGATATGAACAACTTTTTTTTGCCATGCTGAGAAGGGAGCATCATTTAACGTACAGCTGCCACAAAACCAGAGCTGCTAAAATGTATTCCTGAATATGAACAGTAACTGCAAACTAGAGCTAACATACAGACTGCA
Organism: Rhea pennata; assembly: GCF_028389875.1. Lineage (NCBI taxonomy): Eukaryota > Metazoa > Chordata > Aves > Rheiformes > Rheidae > Rhea > Rhea pennata. The sequence continues at coordinate 10,909,044 of NC_084667.1, read as the reverse complement.
ATTCACCAGATCAAGCAGATCAAGCATGTATATATTGCATTTAATAAAGTATATATCCTCAGAGAGAGATAAACAGAGTATTTCTGCTTTTAGTTAAAAATAGACACGAAAGATGAAAACCAGGAAGACATTTAGTTTCTGAGGTTAATAAATCAACGTGTAGCTTTTCAGTTCATCACATGCTAGAAACAACCCCTATATTGCTGAATAAATCAGTCTGTGTTGCTTTGTGTTTGACAAGATGTTTATTTCTAAGCCAGCAATACTCCATACAAAATAACCCATCTATGAACAAATAGGAAATCATGTTTAGTCAGAGCTTTCAGAAGACAGAACCCAAAAAGGCAATGGAATGTGTGATTGGCATGAAAAAGTAGGCATTTTCCTTTGCTTCTTCATTTTTCTCTGTTGGAAGATGTTATTTGAGGTCAGGTAACCCATGTACGCTGGAGGGAAAAAAACCATAAATCCAAACCCTGCTGCCTATGATATGTTAAGGAAAGGCATATTTGTGGAGAAGTTTTCTGAGCAGCTTGTGTCTCTGTATTTTAGAAGCTTCAAATATATGAAGCTGTATGAACACTGTTCATCCTGAACCTAAATGCAGAGAATTCTGCATATCTTTTTGCATCCAAACATATATGACCATAAGGTTGTGAAAGAAGATTAATTTTAACAAATTAGAATGTGTCATTAATCAGATATTGCTGTGTCAGATATGACTGATTTTAGGTCCTGATTCTGAGCAGGCTAGCTGGTATTGACTGTATCACTATCTGCATGTTTCTCATACACAGTTTTATGTCAAGTGCATTGTCAATCAAAACAGTCTTTTCCTTCTTAATAACATCCTCACTGGAAGGGGCACAGACTGCCAGCCACGTCTTATTTTGACGGAAAGGCAACATTAGAAGTTTTCTTTATTAAAAAAAAAAACATGTTGTGTCCTGAACTTCTTCATACATAAACAAGATATTGAGTATATTAATAGGTTAAAAGGGAGCGTATAACTACATGCATACAACTGAAAGGCAGAAAGTATGTGCATGAAGGTTATGGGGTTTTTAATTTGCATACCACTGGTAACCACAGAAGGGAAATTTTGACAGTATTTATAATGCAGGCATTGATATATTTATAGGGGGAATGCTAAGTCATTTATGGTAATTCCTCTGCTTTTAAAACCTATTGGCTTGCTGTTTTCTCCCTATAAATGATGCTTTAAGACCTTCAGCTTGTATTTGTTTCATGATGCAAGAACGTTAGCAACACCAAGAGTATTTTAATTTATTTTCTTCCTGGAGTTAAAACACTTTTTAAATTGAAAACTCCTCTTTAATTACCATTGTTATTTCTACAGTGGGAAGCTTACCCTGTTTTGGAATGTTGGTTTTGTACTTAATTCTTTGCCTTCCCAGCTTGTGTAATTCTTTATAGGCAATTATTAAAATGTAAGCTTGTCTAGCAGTAAAAAGACTACAGGCATTGCTACGTAGAGATGAATAGCTGCAGAGTCAAGTAGGAAGAGAAAAATTTGAAACTGAATAGGAAAAAGGCAGAGAAAAGAACATTGATGGGATCGTTTGGTGATGGTACAGAGGATGGAAAGTCTACATTTCTGGACCTTGCTGTTCACTTACTGCTTGATACGAGGCAAGCCAAGTGAGTTATCCATACCTTAATTTGCCCATCTCTTCAATGAGGACCATTGCTGGCTCATGGTCAACTTGTCACCCACCAGCACTCCCAGGTCCTTCTCTGCAGAGCTGCTCTCCAGCAGGTCAGCTCCCAGCTTGTACTGGTGCCTGGGGTTATTCTCCCTAGGTGCAGGACTCTGCACTTGCGCTTGCTGAACCTCATGAAGTTCTTCTCTGCCCAGCTCTCCAGCCTGTCCAGGTCTCTCTGAATGACAGCACAGCCCTCAGGTGTATCAGCCACTCCTCCCAGCCACTCCTCCTCTATATATTATCAAATATAAGATACTATTGTGAATTCAAAGTGTTTGAAAAAGTCACTGGCAGTAAATATATCACTTTTACAGATTCCACTAGAGAGATTATATTTACTAATTTCAGTCAAAAGTCAGCAGAGAAAAGAATATACTTAATTGTTGCATTTCCTTAAGAAACTGCTTTAAAACAGTTTAAACTCCTGCTTTTGGCATTGGAAGACATGAAGAAGTGTCAGCTGAACTGTATTAGGCAAACCTCAAAACTTACCCAGGTGTCTGGAGTGAGGCAAGGAAACACGGACCAGAACTAAAGGCTCCGTGAGGTTGTTGGAAGATGGGAGTAGTCCGATTGATTTGCAGAGGGCAGTACCAGGCAGAAGAGGGCTGGGACTTTTTCTTTATTTTGCACTTGCATATAAGTTTTTTTAATGCTTTGAAATCCCTTAAACCGTACACCTAAAGTCTTGAATAAGGGCATACTTTTAGTTAAGGTTTTCAAAATAATGCTAAGCTAGTTGCTTTTTGCACACTTTATTTTTTTCTTTAAAGCAGAAATTAATGGCCATTCTAGGTCTAGAATGGAACTGAGTCTTCTGTGGGTATCTGATTCTGCATTCTGTGATTGGCATCTTACCTGGGTCCATTTAAACAGGACAGCCTAGCTCTACCTGCTAGGTTAGTGACTGTGCCCCTGCTGTGGGAAGAGCCTTAGGTATTTATAGAGCTACCAAAGAGGACAGGAATAGCAAGTTGTTATCAACACCCCTGACTCTGATCCCTAATGACAATCTGAGTCACTGTTGCTGGGACTGTTTGTTATTGTCCCTTCCTTTCTGAGTGTCCATGTAGGATATGGTGCTAAGAAAACCACAGGAAATGATACTGCAGTGTTAATCTAATAGGACCAGAAAGCTCATGGGTGTGGATATTTTTGTTTACTTGTTTTCTTTTTTTGGCTTGATGGTCAAGTGGCAGAATGCTCTTTTTCATGTAGCTTATATTCTGCTTTGGGTTATGCTCTCTTTTCAAGTTCTAAGTGATCAAAGCATTTGTTTCTCAGAGCTTAGTTTCTATCTTGTGATAGAACTCATTACTAAAACTTTAGTAGAGACTATGGCTAGATACATGATGCAAAACTTTAGTAATTTTGTATTGCATTGTTGATGAGATGAGAGTTACCTGAAAAGCCTAGCACAAACCAGGGAGTGATGTACAACAGAATTTGTATTGGGACGCTGTACACCCTGAAAGTGATAAATTGCTGTAATAATCTCATGAACAAATTGATCATTCGAAAAACATGTCTATCTGTAGCTGTATAGTATGGGATTATGTATGTTTACTATGTAAAGGAATGCTCCAGGGCAATGTAGTAATGTGCTCAGAAGAATCAACTTTGCAGTGACTGTTAGAGGTTCTCCTCTGGTTCATTCATGCCTGTAGTCATAGGCTCTGCTTAATTTATTGCAGCTATGAGCAAAGACACATGTTTTCTCAGCATTTGCAACAAAGCTGAATGCATTCCCTAGAGTTCTCAAAGGGTTTCAAGTCTAAAATGTTCAGATAAATCTCCAGTTGTAAGAAAGCTTAAGCAAAAATATTGTAAAGGTCATTTTACTAATGGGCAAAAAACCAAAGTTAACACTTCTTGTATACTGGAGATTCTTTACAATGATGAGAGTTGGTGCATGAAATGGTCTTAGGAGAGGAAAACAAGCATGTACAATGTGAATATATGATGTTTAGAATGACTAGGCCTTTCATTTTGTCTGTCACTTCAAAGATTAGCTCGTCTCCATAAAGCAATAATAAGAGAAGATTTATAGTTTTGTTATAAAATTATTTTTAGGGGAAAAAAAAAGCTGCTTTGAAATTTCTTCCTGTCCGTATGCCAGTACAAGTAAGTGCGTGGCTGTGTAGGTAGTTTAAGAATAATATATGTACCGTATGTGCTTCTAGGTGCACATGGTAGAAATGAATGTAAAAACTATCTACCAACACAGTATTAATTTAATAAATACTGTCACCTAGAGTGTTAAGTGCAGTCTGCTCACTGAAAGACTTGGTATCTGTGCGGCTGAGAAAGTGACCTAAAAAAGTTGCCTTTAGACTTTTATATAACCTCATGTTGACCTGGCTGCATTTCAGCTGAAGTTTTCAACAGTCAGTAACTTACACTCTTTCATGTGAGCAGCAGGGAAGACCTCAGGCTGAGGGACAGCAAGTAGAGAAATTAATTGTCTAAAGAAAGGGAGGGGGGGGGAAAAGGATGGAATGAGGAAAACATCAGAGTAGAATCTCTGTGGAACTCGGTGACGATGACAGTGAGATTATTCGTATTGTTTGGTTTAACCCTGGGCCCCATAAAACTTTAATCCAGTCATGTGGGGAAAGTAGATTAATGTAGAAATTATTCGTACAAAAGAACATGAACTAGAACATGCTTTCCTAGCAAAAGAGTTTGGAAGTGGCACTCCAGATTTGCAAAATGGGAGCAAACATTTGTGTTTGAAAAGGCCTTATAAATAAATAAATAAATAAAATAAAAATAATCCCCCTGAGGTGGGAGGAGCATCACTGACAGTATAAGTATATTATATCATATGAAGAGTAGACCAGTTACTTGTGTGTTGCAGTAGCCAGAAGAATGAACAGTTGCTTTGTTGCTAAAGAGTAATACTGGTTATTTTTCTTCTGGTCTTTTCTGTTAGATTCTGAAGGGAGTTTAGAATCTGACTCTCTGAAAATTTTGTTGAGGGTAAAATGTAGCTGCTAACTTTTGTTTTTAGTTTTAGGCAAAACTCTCTGCAGTTGCATGAAGTACTTCACAGGTTTTTCTACAAAAAAACCCCAGCTTTTTATTTTGGCATAGATTCAATCATTAATTGGGTTTTGTTGCTGTTAGGAAATTGAGCACAGTAGTATTATGTTCCTTGAGGAAAGCTTATTTTTCTAAATAAAAGTCCATTTTCATTTGGGTCAGAAGTTGGTATCCAGTCAAAAGAAATGGGAATACATAACATGAGGAAACTTAATAGGGGTAAAATACTTCGAAGTGCCTGAAGTTAGGCTTACAAAGGTCTATGTAACTGAAACCTGCTCTAATTTTTTTCACCTCTACATTTAGTGTAAAAAATTTAACTTCAAACCTTACCTTGCTTTAATTTTCAGTGATATTTTGCTGTAGCATTGATGTTCTAGTGTGACTTAGAGCTTTAATACTTGCTTTTGCAAGTCAATGGATAAACTGAAGTTCAAAATAATTTTTGAAAAAGGAAACTTAGGCTCCAAAGACAGTTCTGTCAAGTATGCTCTGTGGTCCCGAGTGTGGACTTACATTGAACGCTGCCTTTCTCTGTGAGCTGTCATATTGCTTCTGGTGATAACACGTATGGAGGGCACTGTTCCACGGAAGAGTGGAAAACTATAGCCTGGTCTGTGCTCCTAGTTCGTGAGATTTCAGCAGCTTTGAGTAGCTTAAATAGAAACATGTCTGGAAGTAGCTTCTTACAGAGTCCACTTCCTGGCTATTGCTGGAAGCATATCATAAAAGTCCTTTCTTTAATTGGCCAAACTCTATACTAAGAATAATTAGCTTTTGCCTTCACTGCTTTGATGGAAAGCCAGTTATAGAATCTCACTTTGCTTAGGAACCTGCTTTTAATTTCCAACTTCAATTTAGTAATGGAAATTTTGTCATTTTGACAATACTCAACTTACTTAAATCATTCTTTTTCATCCTGTATTTTTTTTTTCTCTCTGAACCAAGTATGGTTCTCTTCAGCCTTCAATTTGTAGGCTAATCCCGTTATGCCAAGATCATTCTCCCTATCATCTTAGCAACTTTCCTGTGAGTGTTTGTCATGGATATAAATGATCAGACTTGTATGCTGTACCCAAGCGAGGTTGTTGCAATGCCTTTTACAACATCATTGATCTTCTGTAGCTTACCTGGAAATAAACTGGCAAATATACACTGACACTCATTATTATGTCAAATGATCTGAATTATCCTTCAGTGTGGCAAAGAGAAATTGTCACCCTTTTACTTTTTCCTCAGCCATGTATGTTCTGCTGACTTTATGATGGGATAGCCACTGGCCAAAATGTCATCCTTTGATTCAGTTGTCATGTGGCCAAAAAATGCTTCCATTAAAGGACTGTACTTAACAGCTGTGCACTCAGAAATTTGTTCACATCTTAACACTGGCAAGGGCTGCTCATGTTTTCTGTATCTCAGTGAAAGATGTTTTAATCTCTTCCCTAGACTGGAATTTAGAAAAGGAGGCCGTGTGATGCTTCCTGAGTCTGCTGAACATTTATACTTTAAGTTTCTGAAAATTACATATATCTTTTATCATTGACCATTAATGAAACTCTGCTTTTGTCAGTGTTCATTTTACTTTAGGAAATCATTAGTTATCATTTTGCTTTAGGAGATGATGTTTCTGACGATAGACTTGGAAAGACTTGTGACCTCAGCTAGGTATTTGCTATTTACATAGGCAGGGTAAACTGGTGCAAGACCCTACTCTAGTCAAAGTGAGGTTTAAATAATTAAGCTCACAAATGCCATGCATAGAGTAAAGGATTTCTTGGGGAGCTGGCAAAGATGTCATGGCCAGTGATTTCCAGAAAAAGGAGGAGATCAGTCCTGAGGCCTTTTTTCTGCTTTCAGTGAATACAGTTTTTATGTGAAGGTTTCCAGGGCTAAGATTTCTCTGCCTTTTTGGTGCATAGAACAGAGTTTTCAGAAGATGTTTTCCCAAATTCTTCAGTCTGTGTGCATTCACTCACACTCACACGCACCCATCCACCTACCCACACACCGCTAGAGGAATGAACACAGCAGGTCACATGAGCCTGGCAGAATTATGTCCATCAGATGTTCATTTTTGCTCCTGACCTCTAGCTACCTGTGCTCCTTTAATTTTCACTATGAAGAAACAGCTCTGATATTTAGATTATTTTTGGATTAGTTGCTGAGCTCTCTAGCTTATTTTCTATGGCCTTGTTTACCTTGCAAGAGTCACTGAGCCTGAACTGAGTCTCGTACAAATGTCACAGAGCCTACCATGAGTAGTAGGCACAAAAACTCAAGACTATTACCCTGCATAGGAAATGGCAGTGGTAAATTGTTGCTGGCAGGTTATCTGAGCTGAAATGAGACTGAGGGCTCTTGCCAAAAAAGCAGCAGAGTTCTGCAAAAGATCAGAATGACCTGCCTGAGATAACTACATTTGGTGATAAACACAAAGATCTCAAAGACTGGTCAAACTGGTCTTGAAGAGTAGATTAAGACTACACTTAAAGCCAACTGTGAGCCTGATTAATGGGAGAAGTTCTTCAGCTTGACAGAGATCAGTGTAAAGCTCTTTTATTTAGTTGAACCCCCTTTTGTTCTTCCTGCTCCCATCTCCTGTGCCCGGAGGACATCGTAGAAAGCTTAGGTCATGGACAGCTCTTACTGTGGTGACTGTGGTATGGAGGAAGCTTTGTGTTTTAAGTTCCAATAGCCACAGCAGAAATATGGAGGCTAATTTATCCCATTTCTTTCTTGGGCTGTAGTTTAAATTTATCCTTTGGCTGAAGCATTGCCTGTGCTTGTAGCGTGGCTCTCAGTCCTTTCTTTTGCACCCAGAACTGTACAAAAGGCTGCAGTTCAGAGTCATGATCTCACATTTCTCTTCCCTGATGTCCTTGAATGATTACATTGAGAGTTGTGATTTATAAGCTGATTTAAATTTAGATTTTAATGTCACAAATGGACTCCCCCCTCAAAATAGTAACTTGCAATCATGAGTAAGAGCTTCATATCAGCCTATTGTTTTATCTTGGAAAATACCAATTCCTAGCATAGCGGATGCCAATTGTCTGTTAGGCACTGAATTTTCTTTCACTCTTCTCCCTCCAAATGTCATCAAAACCAAAATTATTTCATTTTGTCCCGATGTGGATTTTTTTCTGAGAGGCTATTTGGATTTGACTGTGACCACAGTACTTTTGGCAGGCTTCTAATAGGCCTATAAACTTCCCAGTTGTGAGAGGCTGTTGGATAAAAGCATTTCTTTAAAGAATGATTTCAGGGTGTTTGTAGAAAATTCTGACAGTCTTGCCCAGTGGATTTTCACACAGTGGTTTTTGCATCACTGCTACAGTTTTCCCCATGATTTCCTTGTATAACCCATTTGAGTATGAAACTTATTAACATGTCTTTGTTTTTAAATGTCTTCAAGGCAAAACTGTGGAATGATTGCAATCCCAGAATGTTTTAAACCAGAATAAAATGACCAAAGAAAAGCAGAGTCTGAAAAACAGGAGGGCAAAACAACACTGAGTTAAAAATGAAGGCTACTAGCAAGACAAGGGGGCTGGCATCTGCTGGAGCTTTTGTCGAGTCGTATCCATGCCAGCCTACACACCTCTGGGCTTCTCCAGCATGTCTCCTTACTGATAGGCCAGTCTGGAGGGAAGGTTTATCTGAAGAATGAAGAAGAATTTGTCTGGATTCAAAATTACTCACTGCCATAGGAAATCTACCTCAGTTTAAATGAGTTTTTAATCAAGATTTCACTCTGTTGCAGGCTCCTGAGCGAACCTCTACTTCCAGGTCTCAGCTAGAAGAATTGATGACTTTGTTTCAGGCTGATACATTTTAGTGAATCACTCATCCATTTGCTACATTATAGCATAGAAGAACTGTTTGTTCCAGAAGTGAGTCTAAACTATAAATACCAGATCCTGATTCAGCCTTTCCTAAAGTTCAGAGGTGTTTCTCTCTGGCCTTTGGACCACATCCCTTGCCTTTTTGCCCTAAGCAATTTCTGTCTACGATATACCTAGAGAAAAGTGTTATTGAATAGCTCTGTCATTGTTCATATCACAGGGAAAGCTAATGCGCGCAGAAATCACATTTTAAAGCTTTCATTTTGAGCAACATAATGAAACCAAAAATCACATTAAACCCATTCTTGCCTTGGCCAAAACAGCTAATTAGGAGCTGGCATCTCAATTTAATTTTAGTCCTATGTGAGTAAATTAGGAGGCATTTTCATTGTGGCATTTTCAGTTTGCACAGTGCTTGTTTACTAAATCTTACAGTGTTTGCCTCTTCCTTGAGAACAAGCTAAACCTGGGGGTATAAGTGAGTATACTGTGAGATTTAGTGTGTCTGGCATCTGCAAAATAATGGTTCTCAGCCAATATATTTATAAGAGAATAAGGCAAATAAAGATTACAAAATATGTAGGATTACACAACATGGTTTTATTGTTGTCCTTTTCCTAGTAGCTGCTGCAGTATGTGACATCTGTGAACAACTCTTAGTTTGGTATTAAAGTTTCAGAAAGCCTTGACTGCAGAGAATGGAAGAGCTCTCTCTCTTCGTGCACTGTTTTGATCTTACATGTAGTTGGCTTGATTGGTGTCTCTCTCATTCGCTTTTTCTTTCTGTGGGATTAACCTTTCTTATCATCAACAATTAGCTAACATTTTTTTCCAATAAAATCTGCTAGTCCTTCTTCTTGGCAAGGTAACAGAAAGTTGGCTTCAGAATGTGATTTTGACATGATGAGCTGGAAGAGAGAAAATATTTCAGTGAAGGGATCATGGCACTTTGTCCCATTGAAATAAGTCATTCTGTAGAAGAAATGTAGCCTGGCGCATCTGCGCTGACACCTCTCCAATGCCAATTCCAGGTGCAGGGACCAAAGTCAAAACAAGAGCTTGAGTTCCGGAGAAGAGTGAAAGTTTCTACAGACAACATGTTGTAAACAGAAAACAAGGCATGCTGCATGCAGCAGGCTGGAGTTCACAGCTGCTGACTCCTGTGTGAATGCAGAATGATCCTTGGAAGCAAAATCCAGGATGACAGCAGTGCAGACGGTGCCTGTGCCCATCCAGTGAGCTAGCTGTTTGTGCCTTCAGCCAGGCTCTGAAGGGAACAGGCATTCTGCAGGGATTTGTCTTGCACACAGCTTCCCTTTTGCTCATCAATTGATTGCTCATCAGTAGGGCCTGATTTTCTTACAGTTTTGCCGAAGGGAAACTCACACATCTCTGGGATGTTTGGCAGAAAGTATTTGTGTATGATGTGCCATTGGTAATTTATTTGCTGAGGTGATACAAGGACAAAAAGTGAAATTACTGCCTGTAGTCTGATATAATTAATCTTTTAATTTTCTTCTCAATTATGTAGTGTAACCAAATGTAGCTATGACAAGTGCCTTGCAAATCATTGGTAAGGTGGCGTCTTCCCCAAACACTGGCTGAGGGCTTACATATTCTATCATGTTGCTCTGAAATGTTGCTTATAATGTTTTTCTTTCACGGCTTTTGTAGTATCCTTCATGTTAGCGTATTCATTCAGGATATTCTTTCTGTTTCCCAGTCTATGGGATGTGTCTGCTTATTTTTAAATAAATGCTAAAACTGTCATTGATCAATCAGACCCCAGTGCGAAAATTCAGGTCCTGAAATATCTATTCATTACTCTCTGGCTATTGTCATTTTAAGTTGACTGGGGAAGTGTATGTTAAGTTACTGCTGTTTCTCAGAGAGCCTTTAGAAACCTAAATGCCTTCAGATAAATTGAACTTCTGAGTGATGCTCAGAAGAAATGTAGTTCTGACAGTATTTTTGGTAAAAGCTAATTTCCTTCAAGTACCAAGCTCTTTGGTTTCTTAATGTTATTTTAGGAGTTGTATATTTTAGGTAGATGTATATGTTGACATATATGAGGTAAGATTGTCACATTCCTCTCATCTCAGCCAGAACTAAAATGATTATTTACTTAGCTGCAACATTATGCCTAAGTATTAATGAGGTACTTCACTGAAGAGAAGACATTTGGGAAATGATGATCTCACTGAGAAATCTGTTCAAGTATAAGTAGAATGAGAAGTTTATGAAAGATTAATTACAGTTATTTCATTCTGGTAAATATAATATAACTGTCACTGTTTTATATCCAGGAGGGAAGAATATTTTTCTGTTTGTGTCATATGAGAGTCCTTCCCAAACAGAATGAATTAATGCAAGTTTTTCAGCAAAAATTCGTGAATTAACTCCCCAAAGAGCTAATGAACTTATTTATGGATGACATTCTCACTGTATGACAGCAAAATGGAACATTTCAACTACATTACATTGAAAATGCAAGAGTCATAGAAATGTCAGGTGGGAAAAGATCTACTAGATCACAGTTCTTCCTTTATTATGGCACAAGGTTCTTGTTCAGCGTGTCACCATAATGCTGGGATCATTCATTTCCTCCCCTTTAGGACACTATATTACAAAAAATTATCAGACTGCAAATTTCCTAAAGCAAAACAGGTGACCCTGAAGTTCAGAACTCCCTTGAGCAGGAACTAGACTTTAGAAAGCAATAATGAACCCAACAAACTGATTTTGCTCGAAGCAGGATGTTTTTGACTGGCCTGATGGCTAAAAAAAATATTTCCTAAACCCCAAAGATCCTTCTGTCTACCCAAAATACTCCTTCTCACAAAATTAAAGGAGTAGATTATTTTTGAAAATTGTTTTCCAGAAGTAACTTTTCTGATTTACTTAAATGTTGCAGAATCAAGTACTCATGCAATTAAAGTGTTTTTGGAAGGGACATACAAAAATGTGTGTGTTAAAGATCCACACTAACTAGGTTGTTATGCCTTCTTCCCAGCATGATACAAAGTCTTATCTGGTTTTGCTGTTATTTTTAAACTTCCTAATAGTATAGAACATGAAAAGTCAAGCCCATTTTTATCATATGCCTGGAAATGAAAATGCATGGGCATCACCTCTCCTGTATAGTTTACACGTCTAAAAACATTCTAAAAAAAAATTTATCTTTGCCTTTTCTTGAAATGGCTAATGGACTTTAATTCCAGATTAGTGATTCATGATTAGCAATGTTGGAAGCCATAGATATGAAAGAGAAAAAGAATAAGAGTTCGGTGGGAGCTGCCCTATCCATTGACACCATTAATGATGGTGTCTCTTACAGGGCTAAGACATATTTTTCTCTTGGCACTAAAATATATCTTCTTCTGATGAGGATGATTTTTTAAAAAAAGCATGATCTCAATTATTTTACAAATTCTTAAAGACGGTATCCTGCACTTAATAAGGAGGGGATAATAATAATCTTGGTGTTTTTTCCCTCATTTACCGTGGCCAATTTCTAAGCATAATCCTTACTCTGAGCTCAATCCCTGCTTAATCTGCCTGTTAAGGCCCAGTAGAATGCCTTATTTTTCAATAATAGTGTGTCGTAGTCCTACCATCTTCTATACCATCTTCTGTACGTCTCACAGCTTATAGAATCAATTCCTGACTGATTTACAGATGCATTTATAGAAGAGCCTGTGACTGTATTAGAAGAAATATAGATTGATAGTATCAACACAGTTACTTTGTCATGATTGTGTGGTATGTTCAAAATCATTTTAGAAAATTGAAAAAGCCTATCAGCAGATTTTTCTGACTACTTGGTCAGATGTAGCTGCAGAAACATTTTCCAAAAGCGATCTGCAATAGATGCATTTTCCAGAAGTGATCTGGAATTGTTTTCAACAAGCAACAGATAAATGCTATTGGAAAGCTCATATGTTTTGAACTAGACTATTTTGTTTTCCTGAAGGACAGAAAAGCATAATACAAAAAAAGAGATTGTTTTCCTACTTAGCATTCCACTGTCTGTAAAGCGCTACAGTAATCTGATATACAGCTGACTTAGTCCCATGCTACTGTATAGGACTTGTTAGAATTGCAGTTCAAGGCTCTGCTCTTTGCTCCTAGGCTGGCTCTGAGCTCAGTCTCTTGATGCTCTGTATTACATCCTTAGCCAACTCAGCAGCAGTATTACACAGGCTCACGAGGGAATCTCTGTGCAGCCTTTCTTGCAAGGAGGGATAAGCTGCCTCTTTTGAGACTTTGCATGTAGGGAGGAGTACAGAAAAGACCAGGATGATTCAGAGTCCTCACAGATGCAAAAATGTAACAGTAGACTGTTGTTAGGGCTCTGCCTGGGCAAACTGGATTTAATTCCCCTATGTATGTTAGAAGTTAGTATAGCAAAAGCCGTAACCTGCTTGTTGACTGTTTTCCCATCAGACCTGCATTTAATTCCCAGCCTTTACAGTGCTGGTAGGCTGTAGGGCTATCCCTGTTGTGGGGCAGAAGATGAAAACAAACAAGCTAGTTCCATGTTTTAGATCATTCCAATTGCATTTGTTTTTCTCTTACAAATTTTGGCTTATTAGTGTCTTTCCTTCTTTCTTCCTTTTCTTTTAAAACCATTGTTAATAGGGCATGCAAATATTTTCCATGCTCTGCTTTGACATGTGCAATCTAACCTCAGCCCTTGTGACAGTTTGCACTTCCAAGACATGAATATCTGTACTATCATAAAAAAGGAGATGAGGTTACAGGTTTCCTTGAGGACAATCAACATCATGAGGTTCAGGAAAAGTTCTCACAGGAATTTCGAGAAATCCCAACTGTTTCCTGGCTCTGTAAATTCCAGTGTGTACATGAGCCAACGCAATCTTTTGTAAGGCCTCATAGTTCTGGAAAATCTATTGAAGAACAACATCTGCTTGCAGCAGTGCCTATTTGCCATAAAGAACTCTTGTTTGGTGTTTTATGGCTTCCCCATATGCATCCCATGTCTCAGACAGAAGGGTGACTGAAGAAGTCTCAGGATGTGTCATGCCAAAAAGCTACATTATTTTTGAGAGAGGAAATATAGGATATTTCCATCAACTCATATAACCTGAGTAATTATTTCAGAGCTTAGAATTGTTTTCATAGCCATATAGAAGAATGAAATGTGTTTATATATTTTTGCTACATTTAGCATTATTTCCTTTATTAAATCAGGCTATAACATCAGGTGAGTTCTTAATCTTTTCATTGGGCTATATTCTGAAAAGAACATGTTCATATAAATAAGTATGGCAAAATACCCTGCTTTGTAGTCAATCTTGCAGGGGATCTTTGTAATGGATTCTGTGATTCTGTGATCTTGGTTACTGCAATTTTCACAGATTTATCTTTCCTTCCAAACCAGTTAGTGGAGAGTAAAACATACACGATAAATATCACAGTTTGCATATGGACTTAATTTTTAGGTTTAATGTGGAGGGGTAAAGGTCAATGAAGTGAGTATTCATCTCTTCTGAACGAGTAACTTATTCAAGGCAGGAGATACTCTTTGTATTCCCTAAATTAGTAATTCTGGGAATAGCCAGTTCTCTGCGATCCTTCAGTTTTTAAAAGAGCAATGTAGTTTAAAATATGATGTTAGATGGTGCTGGAGCCTCTTAGCTTCATTTTCTGTGAGTGTTCCTCGTAGTAATGCCAGATGTTTTAGAGGACCAAGTCAGATACAGTGTCTGGATCTACAGTAGTGAAATACTCCCACCCCAGAATAAAAACCATGAAAAAGCTACATAAAGAATTTGTGAAATAAGAGAATGACAATCTACACAGGTTGTCTACAGTAGTAGAACCAACATCTGTTTTAGAAAGTGGGTAAATATTTGCTGGGGGCGAGGGGGACGCAAAATCTATATTTGTCCTCATTTGCTTTTGCTTATTTTGAGCCAAAGACTTACAGTGCTGTAGCTTTGGTGTTTGTTGTATCCAGGAAGACCTCAATATTACTATTTCCTTGGTGCCATGAGGCAATGCCTGCTTGTCAGATGTAGAATTTTACCTTCAGGTGTGAAGAGGCTCCAGGTTCTGCACTTGGCTCCCTCTGCTACCCCAGCCCATCTCTCTTCCTTGTGCTAAAGCAAGCAGTTGATACCAATAGAAAGAGCATCATGAGAAAACAAAACTTACAACCCAGGTGTCTGTCTTATAGAAATCAGCTTCCATCCAAGAAGGTCTTTGGGAAGCTCACATATGGAACTTCTTAACAAGCACAAGCAAATTTTAAGAAAGAAAGATATTTACAGGTCATTATGGTATGAATAACATTTTTCTCTTGGGTTAGATCTGTAATCCCCAAATGGTATAAGTGAGATGAGTTATCTCTCTTGTCTCCAAAAATGGCTGCACGAGCCTTCATTTAAATGGACTCAGCCTGATGGGAGGTGATGTAATTCAGAACTGCCTGGAGTTGTTGCAAGTGTATTAAATAGGAGGCTGAACAGGCCAATACAAATTCTTTCTTTTTCCCAAGCTTCAAAGTCTAAGAGGAGCAAAACACAACAGCTGTAGCCAATGACTAGCTGGCTGGAGGAGGAACAGTCAGAGGCTGTAAAATGGTAACTCTCACACCATCAGCATCCAGAACTTCAGTTTGAGAACCAGGCATAGCGTGGGATCGAGAAAACAAAATTTAGGGCAGGAGCAACATGTAGGGTGGTGTAAATGAGTTGGTCTGTCACCTCACTGAGTAGCAGAGGAGTTGGATAGCAAAGAGGGAGGTCTGCCCATTCCTACTTTCTACCTCAGAGATTTACTTGTAAGCAGTGCAGTGAGCTTTGCATGCTTTTAGATACATTATGGACTTGGAGAGACATGATAGTGAATTCAAACTCAGCATCATTGTTATGTTTTTCTGGCAAGTCTTTTCTTAATCAGTATAAATGATTTCCATCTACAACAGAATTGAATCCAGACCAGAACAGAGGATCTCAGTCTGCTTATTCTGTGGGAGGACTCAGATTGGGATATGGCTCCAACCTTTTTGGCTCAAACCCATTTCTTGTCTGTGTTGTGGTTTTATGAGTTGATATAGCAAATATGTGACATTTGTTCTCCTTTTTCTTCTCTTGAAGTTTTTAGAGAGTTGAGAGTTCCCACTGCAGTATAAGGCAGAAAACAACACAGTAAGAAGAAGTCTGAATAATAATGGACATTCTGTACAGAAATCTCAATGCCAGGAAGAGCAACAATTATTTACAGTTTCCTAAAGGTTAAGGATGGCATGGATGTTAATGCAAAGGCACTTGTGGTTATTCATGAAATAGTCTCTTTTGGGAAGAACAGAGACACAAACACCATTTTCCCCAGTGGGTTCTACCAGGCTAAAATAACCCATTTTATATCTCAGGAATTTGTAAAGGGACAGCATTGCTAGCACAAAGAGGCAATCTTACTAAAGAATCTCAGTACAGTAATCTGAAGGATCAAATTGAGTTCAGACGAGTTCTTTCTGCTAGTCATTTGGAAACATGAAAACATCATCTGAAAAGAAAGTTGAAAGATCCTTTATTGGACATGGGATCCCAGCATTTTTAGTCAGATGAAAATCTGACTTTGATATTCAGGTTTTGTGCTTGGAGGCCACCGATGCCATTGATTCCTCTGGGACAGCGCAGTTCCTTTAAAAGCACATTCACTAGGCAGTGTGCTCATCTGCTCACTGCAGCAGAAGAGAAATGGATTCTATTCTGGAGAAAAGCTGCAAATAGAAAAAAGAACTAGTTTACTGATGGTTTGGGAAATTGTCTATATTGCATTGCAAGTATCTTTTATCACATCTAGTTTTAGGCAACTAAAAGTTTGCCATCCAATCAAGTTGCCTGGACATCTCTTCTACACAGTGCAGAGATGGACACCTGCAGCTAGTGACTGTCCCCTCCAAAGATAAGTGCCTAAAATGGAAGGATTGCTCTCCGGATGTTTCTGTCTCTTTCCACTAATTACAGAGGTAACATGGAAAACTTGTATGGGCTCGACACGTAGATTTTAGATGAATTGAATCCCTCCCTGTCTGTCTTCCCATTGTTGCAGGGGGGAGAGGCAGTGCCTCCGTTGATGCAGATGCTGTGGAAGATATTAGGAGAACCAAGCTAGTTAGGTGCAGGGATCTAAACGTTTATGCAACAAAGTCTGCAACATTATAAATTTCATGTAAAAAGTCAGCACAGGTGAACAACTAAACAGTACTGTACTAAAGAATGAAATATGCCTCTGTTTGAGAAAGAATAACATTTTCTGGTCACTTAAAATTCCTCAGTGTAGTGTATTTGTTGCAAGTGTAATGATTAAGAGCAATCTCATATCATTTAAGACTCGCTAATAGTTTTAGATATCTTAATTTCTAAAACTACTTACTATACTTTCGTATTATGCCTTTTATGAGCATATTGTTTGTTGATCTTTTACTATGTTAATACTGTTACTCCTGTCCCTCGGTGGACAAAATACCAATAAACTGTCATAACTCACTGACTTCAGGGCCTATTCACAACGCTGTTCCAATGAACAACCCATTTGTGCAGTGCTCGAGCCTTTGTGCTGAGCCTTTGTCCACTGTTTTGAGTCCACCTTTGGGGCATGAGAAACAAGAAAAGGTGAATGCTGAAGAGGCTATTCTTCTTGAATTTAACTCAATAGTAAGCAACAGGTGAGAAATCTTCCCTCTCTTTCTCCCCACACTATTTGAAATGTAAACAGAATCATTTTTTGCAGAGCCTTTTTCTCTGTTGTTTTATTTCCTTCATGAGATGTCAGAAGCAATTAAGAAAGAAGTCAGAGAAACTGGAACAGTTTCCCTTTGGCTGGAGCCAACTTCACTCATGCTACAGTGACCTGGCTCTAATTGATGCTGTCTTTGCTGCCAAATATTCCAGATAGCAATCTAAGTTCAGCAAAGAAATACTGCAGTGTGTGTATAGGTCTCTTATATGCTTCTGGTGCATCTGCTCTGGAGAGGCCACTGATGGCCTTCCTTTAAAGTGTCAGCAGTATGGAACTGTTGGTTGCTGCAATTGAAAGGCCACAGTCACCACCGTAGCACTCAGAACCTGACTTAGGAGAATATTATACAAAATGCAAAAAAAAGTAACGCTCAGATAGATTTTTCAGCCTTCAGACATCTTCCAGTCTTCATAGACTTGCAAATAGATGATCCATATACTTGGATCATCTCCATGATCCACAGGCTAGTTCTGAGGTGTGTTGCACCTTTTACATTAAGTGTAGGTTATGAAAGCATTTCTACCTTCATTTTGACTGCCTGTATTCTTAGAACAGAATTTGAAAAGCTCTGACACTGACAATTTTGCCCTTAGATTTCTTTACATGAGATACCCTATGTCAGCACATCCTGATGCCATCAGCATATATGAATTAAATACTAGCTGTTGTGCTTAGACAAGTAAATTTTGTGCTTGTAAAGGCAGAAATTTATGATAGGAAGTAGAGTTTCTTATGTAAAGTTGATGGGATTTTAGTGAATGCTCTGCAGCCCATTTGAAAACACTGTAGGAGGTATCACACGGGCATCATACAGTTTATTACATGCAAATGGCTAGTATTTTGACATTAAATTTGAGAGAGAAATATGTCCCAATTTCAAAGCAATAGAGGCTTCTAAATTCAATTAGATAGCGTACCAGTGTCAAGGGAAAGCTCCAGATACAAAATAACAGTCTGAGAAAGGCAGGAAATTAGTTATGCATTCTCATGTTATGATTTTTTTTTCCTATAAAATACTTCACATTTCCTCCTATAAAGCTAACTATGTAGCTTGGCCTTCACCAAGAAGATTTCTTTTAGACATCAGTTCTATCTGGTTGGAGAAAATACCAATGTGACAGATCCATGAGGCTGTAGGCAGCCAGATTCTCCTGTACACGTATCAGCTGCTTTAGCTGACTGCAGCAGAATGGTATCAATTTACACCACCAGAAAACATGGCCCGTTTTGGGGAGTATCTTTTAGTTTAACTTGTTTTGTATCCAAAAGTCATAAATGCTGGATCTCTCACAGCTTCAGGTACCATACTGCCCTGTCTGATTACCGCTCAGCTTCCTACTTGGTGCGTTTCTTCCTTGACTCCATTCTTGACTGATAAATAAGCAGCATGTGGCTGGATCTGAACAACCATACTTGTGGTACATACGTGCATCTGTGGTGACAAATGCCTCCACTGGTATGTCTTAGCTATGGGGTAGCTAGGCAGACTTTTAAGGCAGGAAGAAAGTTACCTACAGATGTTTGAGGAAGGACAGTAACACTGCTTGTTGCCACTGGCAAGTTCTCCGTCTTATGTATTTCAGGGATAGGTACTTTCCTTAAAGTTTCCAATGCGAAAGAGAGAGTAAGCCTACAATTATTTCTGTGTTTGATTTATTATTTAAGCAAGTGCTCCAAATACAGATGTAATTTGTCAGTTTGAGATTTATTTTTTCACCTGTCTTTAAATAGGAATGCAAACACATTGCCACTGGGAGCAGTGAGGTGTCTTGTTTCATTGAAACTTGTGGACCATGTTAACTTTGGTAGCCCCCACTGGAAGTCTTTTGGCTTTCCACAGTAATATTTTGCAGTAACTGCCAGGCACTCATGTATTTTCTGCAGCAGTTGGTTTTAGGGCAGCAGTATGTGCCCCCTTCTCTAGTGACACCAAAGATATAAGTAGTTATCTTTCCTGATACTGAATTTTCATATCCAGCACTGAAACTGAACATCATGAAAAGTCCACCCTGCCCTGAGAACTGGTGTGAGACCTAAGTACCCCTTCATGCCCTCTTACTCCTTAAAATAAGATGTTTGACAAGACTTAAATATTAGATAAGTGAGAGGATTCTGGAAGTGGTTTATCTTCATGCCTGGAAGAACAGGACACATTCACAAGTTAGCTACTAACCGACTGATTTTTATGTATAACTCCTTCTTGCCCATATGTGAACACTGTTAGGGTTACAAATTTAAATACCTACATGTTAGGGAACACCAGAATAAAGGTCGTCTCTGTAGTTCTTTTTTGCCTGTGCATTTTTGAAGTCTTTCATAGTTGCTAATTATCCTCTACTTTTAATGCTAACAAAATTGCAAAAAAGTACTTGAATAACATATCATGGAAGAAAATACTCTGGGCTGTTTTTGAAGCAAATGTGAAAAGATATTTTCTTAGCTGAGGGTATACTTTTCCAGCAGCTGGTAAAGAAAGGAATTTTCCTCCTTTCCATAATGAAAAACATTGTTGTTAGTTTTGAATTTAGTAGGAGCTGGTTCTTGTTTTCTTATTAAAATGCTCACTAAATACAATTTTATAAAACTTTGAATTCTGATTTTGATTAAATAAGTCATTCATTTTCAATATAATTTGCACTTTTCAACTTCCACAACAGAAAAAATTTCCTTAGTTTCTCACTAAATTTTGAGGAAAATTATCTTTCCCAGATATTTAGAGGAGCAAACGGTTCTAAAAATGACCAGAATATCTATTCAAGTATTTGCATTCCAGGATTGTGCTACAAAATTACTATGCTATTACCACTCTACAAGAAGATAATATTTGTTTACTGACAGCTAACTGGAAGGGAAATAACATGAAGATTGTTCTCACGTAGAATTTTGAGGCCCTTAGGTTTGAGTATTCATTTTAAAATAAATGATGTACCAACATGTTACTTAATCTACCAAAGGAGAAGTAACACAAATATAAGAAAAAACAGGAGTAGCATAAAGAGTAGCTTAAAATGGAGATCATGTGTGTTTTTTCCAACCTTTAAATTTAAAGTGTAATATTCGAATTATAGAAACACAGTGAAATGTTTATATGTCAAAATATTTTTGCCATCTGTTGTTATTGGTGGGAGCAATATTTACTGCCATCTGGATTTCCTAATTTATTTTTCTGATATTGCTTATCTGGAGTTGCCATAGGACACGAACAGCTGGATTAAATTCCATCATGTTGTGTCACTGTGACTCATTTCTTTTTTTTAATCTACAAAAGTTTCTTGTTATAAATAACCTCTGACTTTGTGTTTCTGAAGTACTTTACTCTCTAACGGAAGTGGTGTTGATTCTTTCTTTCTTCCTTTCTCTCTGTCTTTCTTGCTCTCTCTCTCTCTGCTCTACAAAAGCGAATTAGCTTTATAGAAGTTCTAGCTTCATCAGTGGAATATATGTTTAATATTGTCTGTATAATAATTTGTTTTCAGAGTATACTTTGTAATATGAGGGGTTCATTAAACTTATTAAACTTCATAACTCAGATTTCAGTCTACTTTATTCAGAAGTCTTGACCAGATGACGTTGAGACAGGGCTTTATGGCTGAATCTGTGGAAGCATACAGCTAAGTGAAAATTTTAGGGATAAAATCTTCTGTCTTCAAGCTTTGGTTGTAGTGTTTGAATCTGTAAGATTTTCGTATCTGTGTGAAAAAAATAAATGCACACAAATATCATTAATCATTGAAATCTGAAAACTCATAATTGTGCTATTTTGACAGTCTTTCTTCGCTGCTAGGCCAACATCAGTGCATCAATGATTGCTGATTCTAAAAACTTTGTAAAAAAAAACTTTTAGAGAAGTTTTTTCTACAACTAAATCAATACACACAGCACTTGGTTTGAAACCGTGAAACTGTGGTAGTTTTTTTTTTTTTCCAGAATGAATATTTTAGGAATATCAATTCAGATGTGGCTGGACATTTTTCAAAAATGTAGGTTCAAATCTGCCTCAGATTTTGGGTCAGACCACAGTATGGCCATTTTGTGCATGTTTATTTGAAAAATGACATTTTTTTCATTGCCCGTGGCAAAAGCTAAAAGGAGATTTGTTGTTTCTTTCATGATAGGGGACTTCTGACAATGAAAATGGTTATTGTTCTACTGTAGAATCTCAGTGGTGCCCATTTTTCTTTCAAAGATTTTGCTCAAATTTTGTATATTTTTAATCTTTCAAAGGAACATGCAACCTATTGCTGCAAACATAATAGATATTCTTCTAACAACTTAATACTCATTTTTCGAATGATTCAGTAGGAGATATTACTTTACATCAACTGGTATAAAACAGGGAGGCAAGCTCTGAATTTGGGGCAGAAAGTCTTGAGTTCTGTCTTTGCTATTCAGATGTCTGTGGCATAGCAACAGTTACGTCCCTCGGTAGGAATGGAGTTAGTTACTGTCTTGAGAAAAGTAATTCATTTTCTTGCAAAACCCCAAGGACATGTTATTTCTAACCAGGTGGGGGATGAACTGACACACATATATGCATGTATGAGAGAAAGAGAGAGGGAAAGAAAGAAGGAGGGAGAGTGTCAGTCACTCGTGATAATGTTGTTGCAAGCCTGACTCTGCACCTAAAAAGGTGGTTGGTGGTGCTCTAAAATGCATCTAAATGGTGTATCATGCTCAAGGTGCAGTGAGCAGTGTAGAATCATTGGGATTCGCCCAGACCCTCCTAAGGCCTTTCTTGTGCTCATCTGCCCTTCCTTTGTACCCTGCCTGAAGGTCTCTCTCTGGAAATGCCCCATGCGGGCATAAGTGCATCTACTACAAAGGACGTGATCCAGTAGCTCCTATGGGCAGTATTAGGATCTAGGTGTTATCCTAGCACAGTCAGGGCATCATGTTAAATGTGTGGACATGGAGGGGAAGCAGAAGACAGGACTGGTTCTGGTGCTGTTCAAAGGTCACTGCTGAGACGCAGAGAGTGTGGACATACTCTGGGCAAAACCAGCCTGACTCCTTCTAAGTTTGCCTAGGGAAGAGATGGATGAACTGACTCTGAAAGAACAAATCTGGAGAGATGCATGCTAAGAAAATGATTCCTTAATACTTAATATTTGAGGGAGAAATATGGCAACAAAAGTGGACCAGCATTTTTTCGGACAAGGTAAAGGGACAAACAAATTTATGTTGAGTGAGAGAACAGTTGTGGATCCACTCTGCATGCTAAGCCAAAATGGTTTTCTCCTGGGAACAAATAATTATAAGCATGCAAACAGGAGTTTGCACTGGTGTATTCTACCTCATGTATGCGAAACTGGGGTTAAAGATGCAAATTAAATTCTGGCAGCAACTGTGGTAGAAGGGAAAACAGGAGAGCTAGCAGTAGCATTACAGTGTTTTCAGAAACAGCAACAACTCAGAAAAATATTACTGACCTAGGAAATATTTTCTGCATGGCTTGTAACAATATTTAGGCCAGAGAACTTGCAAAGCATCTTGAAAATATGGCTCCAGCATTTGGCTGCCACGGTAGAAAAGGGGAGGGAGTGCTGCAAAGGCACCTCAGTGGTGGTTCTGTGTGGCTGCATCCTCGTTCAGCATCCTGTTTATGCTGGCTTGAATTCTGCTCTACTCCTGGGTAATGATGCTAGAATGTCTCGTGAAGGAGCAACTTCAATCACTCTGTCAGGTTTCTCAGCAGTGTAAACTTCCCCTTCTGCGTGCTCTCACTGGTTGCTTACTATCCCATTCAGTCATTAATCTTCTCATAACTCACAAGATGATGAAGTAGCTCCTTGTGAAATAATACTTTTATATTGACCATTTCATTCTGTGTTTGGCTCTTTGACAGATGATGTTGCATGACGAGAATCGGAGGGCTGGAAAATCTAAATAAAATAAAAATTCATAATAACATAGACAGTCTTAACTGGATTGAAAATAGATTGCTAAATGGTATAAACTGAGCCACAATCCAGAGTATACAATGTTTTTATTTTGTACACAATTCACAGTATACAAAGCCTTTTCTGTTTTGCTGCTCCACTCAGATGCTAATGATGCTTACCTCACTGATCTTAGTCTCAGGTTTGAGAACCTGAGAGCCATACTGATTTGGGATGTTTTTTTTATGAGTTACTGTTTTCTGTTAATTGCAAGAACAGAGATTTCTTCTGACCAAAGCTGTTAACTTTTGAGACTAGAAGAAAATGTTTACTGATTATCACTTAGACATGAGACTACCCAGGTTCTTTTTAAAAAAAATCCTCTTTCTCCACAAGATATACACATATAAACAGTGAAAGGAATAGGGGACAGGCCAAACAGGGTACACATACAGATTTTATCTGTACAGTATATTCTGAGAGGTATTGAAATGTGTGTTTATCTCTGTGCTTACACAGATGAGGGAGAGATTGTTTATTAGTTGGGGTTACTTCTGGCTATTTTTGAGCGTCAGCAAAGTAAACAGAAAGGATGATGAATACGCTCCTGAAACAAGGCTGCTGAGTGAGAGCATGGCAGGTATTCACATTCACTTTTCAGGACAGATGTGCATTGTAAGAGTGGTGAAAACTTCATATTTTACAAAGAATGTATTTTATTGATTTGTCTTCCCTTAACTCATTTTACTTTTTAACCCAGTCTTTGTTCTGACTCATACTGAAGATTTTTAGAGAGCTCAGTTTTTATGTGCTTATATGATCCTAATACATCTGATACTTTTGGGGTTTTTTGGAAACTCCTCTATTACAAATGAAGCATAATTGCAACAAAGAAATAATCAGTCATTAAAATAAAGATGTTAATTAATGATTATTTTGGGAGAAAGAAACTGATTCTTACTTTAGAGTATAACAGTTACTAGAAAATGGAGTTTGCAACTTCCTTCCCTGGCGAATTCTGTTAGAAAGCTGGTGAGTGCCCAGCGTGAGCAATTGGACCTGCACCCATCTTGCAAGCCTTGCACCAAGCTGCTGAGAGAGGCTCCCTATGACTGATGCAGAGTTGTGATGCTGAGAGTAGCGCATGGCCATCATCCACATGTCAGATTAGATATGTAAAAGCTTTGCATATGCATATGTATATATGGCAGCAGTGTCCTGAGCTGCTTTAGGATGAGTTGCCAGCAGGTTGAGGGAGGTGATCCTTCCCCTCTTCTCAGCACTGATGAGGCCACATTGGGATTGCTGGGTCCAGTTTTGGGCTCCCCCATGCAAGAAAGACATGGATGTGCTGGAGTGAGTCCAGCGAAGAGCCACGAAGATGATGGAGGGATTGGAGCATCTCATATGAGGCGAGTCAAAAGAGCTGGGACTGGTCAGCCTGGAGAAGAGAAGGCTCAGGGGGATCTTATCAATGTGTATAAATATCCGATGAGAGGGTGTAAAGAAGACGGAGCCAGACTCTTAGTGGTGACCAGTGGCAAGGTGAGAGGCAATCACACACACTGAACCATAGGAAAATGCACTTGAAGATAAGAAAACACTTCTGGTGTGAGGGTGGTTGAACACTAGAGCAGGCTGCCCAGAGAATCTACATCCTTGGAGAATTCAAAACCTGAATGGACAGGGTACTGGGCAACCTGCCCTAGGTGACCCTGCTGAGCAGGGGTGTTGGACCAGGTGATCTCCAGAGGTCCCTTCCAACCCCAACTATTCTGTGATTCTGTGCGATTCTGTGAACAAATGTAACAAGGGGTATGAATTTTACCCATGAGTTGCAGAGTTCTGTAATTTGCATGCATGTTTATTTACTGCAGAATAGCTACTTGTATAAGAAATGGAAACAGACACATCAACATTTATTCAGTATATGAGTCAACAGAAGTAAACATTACATCTTATTTCTTTGGTCTCAAAAGGAGAGAAATATATTCTGGAAGGTTTTAAGTCCAACACTCTACTACATTTAAGCCTTGCATTCAGGTTTAAATGCCACCTGTCT
Source organism: Rhea pennata (assembly GCF_028389875.1). NCBI lineage: Eukaryota > Metazoa > Chordata > Aves > Rheiformes > Rheidae > Rhea > Rhea pennata. Next base: position 10,883,714 of record NC_084667.1, on the reverse strand, counting down.
TTATTGTCTCAATACAACCTTTAAAATTTGCTTGACGACAACCTTCTTTCTGGGCATCAGGTGCACTGGTCCCTACATATGCAATGACTGGAAGAAGAGGCAGTACAGATAGATGGAAATGCCACTGAGCAGGTGGGTATAATATTGCTCTTTGAAGCCTCATTAATGAGAAAATTTGTCTCACAAATTAAGCTTTGAGGAAAAAGAATTAAATCTTTATTTTAGGCTAATGGCATTTCTTAGTAGAATAAGCACAACAGGTGTTGTCTTTAGAATTTCTTCTACTACTTGTAAAGGTATAATTTCCTGTCCTGTGTCATGTCAGACATGTAACTGTCATGTCAGTTACTAAACACTGAGTTTTCCTCTTATTAAAATCTGAAAGGAGTAAAGTCTTAAAGATGAGCTAAGAGACGTATTCTCAACTTTTCATGTGGGATCTTGGCAGACACTTTCCGGGACTAGTTCTGAGACTATTTCTATTCTGCCATGAGAGCATGTACGATCAGGAAAGGAAATGTACAGGAGTCAGTTGCATGCAAATATAGCAGTACAGACTGTTGCAAACAAAATTTCTTCCCTAGCAATGGTCTGTAGTAACTACACTGACTTGCCAGTTTTATTCCTTGTCAGATTTAATGTGAGTATTTTGGCAAATCATCTTAGTGTCAAATCACATATGGATTTTAATTTTAAATCCTAAAGTTCTTGAAGACTTTAGGAAAAAAGGTACTGTATCTTCTAAATGCCACCTTATTTTATTATTTTAAGTGTATTTCAAAAGCTCTTGTGATTAAAACCTCACATTGATTTCAGGTGGAGTTCTGCTTCCATGATATCACCAGGGCAATAACAACAATAATAATTTTTGATGGATGAGCAGGATCAGATGAAATAACATCCAGCATAAGAACTGACTTCCCCTCCCACCAATGAACTGCTGCTCTTTTCCTAGGCTTTCAAAAACATGATTGACCTTGCATTTTTTTGTTTTCAAGTGGAAGTATTAGAAGTGCTGAACTATCAAACATTGCTTCTGCTGCTATTTCTAGCTCATCTAAAACTAAAATATCAGGCAGTATCAATGGACAGCTTGACTTTCCAAGAGTCCTATCTCAAGAAGAGTATTATAATTACATAGGATTTGTTAGGCTCTGCTCAGAATTTTCAACAATGAACCGAACACAAAAATCATACAAAGTAGTTTAAATGTTATCAAATACAATAGCACATTATGCTGATCTGTGCTGAGCATGTGGGGATCTTCAGGTTGAATCCTAAGGAGATTTTGATAGACATTGTAAATCCCAGACTTTGGATTGCTTAGTGGAAACCGATCTCACTGAAGTTCTCATAAGGAGTAATACCAAGCACAAAGCAGGTGTAAGTGAAAAGGTAAAAAGCTAATCTCTGTTAACATGACCAGCTGTGAGTTTTCATGTTAACTACAGCTTCTTATTAAGGAGACATTGCCCTTAGTATATAGCTGCCAGAAGGGACTCTCTCTGCACATAAAAAGCTGCACTGTTAAAATAAAGAAGCAAAGTAAAGGAATTGCATAGAGGCTTTACTTTCCTTATCAATAAGCCAAAAAAATCCCCCCAAATGCTCTGTCTGGGAAACCTTGGGAAATGGCCTGTTAGTGGGTGCTCAGGGTAGCCCTGGCTACCCTGCCGGGGGCTGCCTCGCCCTGGCTTGGGGCAGCAGCCATTACTGTTAGGATTCAAAGCCCCACTCAGATTTTCTGCCTGTTTGTTGCATTTCATACATTCTCCTTTTACCAGTGTGTCTGCAGCGTGTGCCTGCGGCCGTTGCGTTGCTCGCGCTCGCCCTGCATCTGCTTGTCTTGGTAGCGCTGGCAGCAGAGAACGCCGGGTCCCTTTCATGTGGTTGGTGTCACGCGTACTGCTCTGTGAGGCACTCGCTGCATTTTGGGAGTCTTCTCCACTTACTGCTTTGTGTGCTCTCTTGTATTCTTCCACTGCAGATGGCTCTTCCTGTCTTTGATGGACCATGTGTTTTTTCAGTTTCTTTTAACATATTTACATCTATCCTGTGCAGTTCTAATGAAGTACGTATTCCTTATCTCCTCTGCTGCCCAGCTCGGAAGGTTTAGATCTGTGGAAGCGATCACTAACAGTAAGTGCAGGAGGGATCCTTAATACAACCTACTCTTTTCCTGGTATACTTACTTTTCTCCCTCTTGTGAGAGTGGAAATCTCCACTTTTTCTGTCTTTAGTGACTCTGTAGTGACTTATTTTAGGTATTGCAGTGTTAGGCATCCACTGTCCCTCAGGAGAGGTGAATGAGATGTCCTCCCAATGCAAGTGTAAGGATCTGCCTCTCTGGGACAACTTAACTGCCTCTCCCGTTTGACACAGAGGAAGCTTAGATGACAAACCTAGGCTAATGGTCTCACTTTAAGACAGCAATATCTAGATGAGATGTATCTCTCTCCAGGGGCCCAGGCTTAATAGTAGTATGCGTGAATGCTGTATGCTTGCAAACTGCTGTCTGGGATTTTATTTTATTTTTTTTTAATCAGCTAATCCTCTTCTTAGGACTTTGCATTCCGCTTTACCCATGAGGAAAGAGCAGAGAGCTGAGTGTCATCAGAGGCGCATTTGAATATGGGAGATAAGAACAAGAGTTTCCTCATAAATGGGTCAGTTCTGAACTCACGCCAAGTACTTCTTCATTACATGAAACAGAGAAACAGATTGGTCTAGGTAGAAGGAGAGGGTATTGGTGAGAAACTAGAGCAACCCCACAAAAAAACTCCAGAACAGCAGGAGGACAAGCGAATGCAGAATATTTCAAGGGTAGGTAGGAGGCTTAGCAAATCTGTATAGTCAAGATGAGAAGTGGAAGAGGAGGAAGGTCAGACTTTTCATAACATTAGCAGTCCCTTTGACTTGCTTTCTGAAAAGCTAACTGTGTGCCACATGCTTTATTTATACCAAGAACTATTCATCCCCCCATCAAAACTGATGTTTTTATTAACAAATCTGCTGTTTTAGTTCAAGAGCAAAATTATCAAAACCTGAATACCAACAGCAAGTTGAAGGCATTTCAGCTGATTCATGAGTTTTCTCTACAAATTTTCTCAGAATTTGCACAACCTGTATATATAAAGGCGTGCATTAGGTAAACTAACTGGCCACATCTGTGAGAAATAAGGCTTGCTCACATCAGAAGGAAAACCTTGCTTTTGGAAGAGCTATTAAAATATTCCAAACTTTTATATCCTGAAATAGTATTGAATGGATCAAATAAAACAGTAGTAGCAGCAATATTTGTCTTTTGGCTGTTGTCCAGGATTAAAAAAAAAAAAATCTTATACTACTGGAACTACTAATGGCTACTTCTCATTTTCTGTATGATTAACAAGCCAATCCTGCGTATGAACTATGAGCGATAGTCCCTGTGATGCCAGTGGGAATTCTGCATGCAGACCAACTGCAGAATCAGTTCCCACATGTAGAACACAAGGGCTATAGTGAAGGGGACTTTAAAATAGCAAGGTTATTCCCTGGAGAAAAGCTAGCATTGCCTTGAAAGACTTTTGCCTGAACTCAGCAAATCCCTAAATGCAGCAGTATAAGTCAAAGAACACAAGGGAATAAATGTGGGTCTGTGAGGTGTGGGAGAAATAACAGGCTTGAAATGTGGTTTATACTGTTGCTCAAATAAGAGAGAAGTGATATGTAAGGGCAGACTCCACAGCTTCATCTCCAGTTTGGTCTGTATCCTGGATACTCTGAGAAATTTCGCATATGAAGCTATTCAGAAAAATACTATATAATGTGAATTATTTGTATGGACCCAGTCCTGTGCTCATGCAGCGTTCTGTTGTTGTCACGAGACATCATGCCTATAAAAAGGGCAAGACTGATCATGTTCTCTCCCTTAAAGTGCTACTCGCTCTTCCTCTAAAACTTTAACAAAAAACCCCAAAATCTAGTGTTCCATGCCACTAGCAACAGCTCTAAAAGGGATCACTGTTTTACCTCAAATTTATTTCAGTTGACCAATCATAATATCTAGATGGTTTCCTGACTGCAAAAATCAACTTGGACATTGCTGGGGAAAGTGACAGGCATTTATTTGAAGGCCAAGCAAGGTGAAAGTTGCTGTGGCCAAAGTTCAGGTTTATTTATGTGGAATAAAAAAGGAGAAGTGAAAAGTTTGTTGACCTATTTATTTTCCTTTTAGAAAGCTTTGCAGCTGTTTGTGTAAAACAGAATTAAAGGTGAAAAAAAGGAAGTAGAATGTACAGTCATACAATGGAAGTGGGAGTTAGTGATCTTTTCCTGGTGATCTTTATGTTTTCATTGTATATCTCATTCTAACCCAGAGAGTGATATCCATGATATTTTCTAGCTTAAGAGATAGGCATAGACCTATTTATTTCTCTCTACAGGTTGCTTAGCACAGTCTTGCCACCATGGAAAGAATACAGAAGTTTTATACAAGCAGTGAAATTAATGAAGTACAGTTTCCTAGAGATTCCTAGTCAGGTTTATGTTTATACCCTAATCCTCAACACCAAAATAATCCTAGATTCTTGTGCATCCTTTATAGCATCCTACAGGCCAGTAGCAATATATATGCTGGATCTTTTGGTCTCAAACCACTGTTGATTTGCTTGTCAGCTGCCGCCCAACAGAATACAGAATAGTTGGGTTCTGCTTGCTGTTCTCTGCCAGGCAGATTAAATTGAGTCTCCTGTCCATTTTAATGAAATTTGTGAAAATTCAGCAATCTTTAAGATGTCCACCTCACTTTCAAATTTGATTGAAATTGGCCAATAGGATCAAAAGTTCCTGGGGGAAGTGCAGACAGTGCAATGTCTTCATTGCTTACGTGTCCCTTCTCTAGAAAACCAGACCTAAAACAATGTTACCTTATAGGCCTCTGTGTGGGGATTACTGTTCAGCTGTGACTATTGATGACAATCATTTCATAGGCATTAATCAACCTGGAATAAATACTAAGCAAGATGAAACTAATAGATTTGTTTAAATCTCAAAATAATAAATTTAATTATTGGTAAATAGCATTTATGTTTGCTTCCATGGATGCCCATCCAGGTCCCTTGCCAATAGCTTGTTAATCATGTCTTAGTCCGTATTTATTGGAAGCAACATGTTTTAATTAGATACCCAGATCTCTTGGATCCCTTCCAGTTAGATTTCTAGCTCTGTCTCCTATGATCATTCTGGCTCTGTTTTACTTCTCTTGACTGCTGAACTCTGTAGATGCTAAATTCACCATGTTCGTGTCGTACATAGTGGGGCCCCAGTCTCACCTTGAGCCTTCTTGTAGAACACTTGCATTGCAAGCTTGCTGGTGATCTTGACCATGAATTGCAGCAGATACTGCTAATGAGCTTGAATAATCTGGCAGTCTTTCTGCCAGATCACTTCGGTCTTCCTGTGTAGGGACTCCTGTGCTCTGCAATGAAGAGAAATTATTGCTTTTATCTGAAAAATGAACTAAGTTTTAATTTTTAAAACGTAATATTCCAAGATGATACTAAAATGAATAAAAATAAATATAACCAAACATTCCAAAGTTTGTGCACTTTCACTGGAATATAATGTTGTCTTTCAGTTTGAATAAATGATAAATAACATAAAGGTCCAGGCATTGAAACATATATGATGATGCAATTGGGAATGATAAAAAATCTGCATTTTATTCATTATTTATTTATTTTTTAACATGGATCAGTTATAAAGGAGAACAGGACTCCAGTAGTCCTGTATGTTTGTTGTGACTACTATGATAGCTACTATTTAAACAGTTGCCTCAGGAGGAAATCTGTTTTGAGTCTTTAGAGATGCAAAGAAATATAAACAGTTCAGTGGTTTGTTTTCACACAGGAAATTACCATTTTAAAGGATAATATTTAATATCAAGAACCCTAATTGCTGGATAGTTCTTCATTTCATTATGGGTTACTTTGTAGATTTGTGATTCTGTCTGCAAATAATCCCCAAATTTGCTGGGGTTTTGAAGCCAGAACTGATAAATAGTGACACAAATATAGTTCAGATAAAGGAGGTTGATAAAAATCATGTCCTCTATAGTGCTGCAACACAGTAATCATGGCAAAGCTTCTCTTGCCAAAATCACAATATTAAAAAACTTACTTGAGTTGTGGACACGTTAATATCTTGGGACAAGACTTTTAGCACCACATACTGGAAACTGCTATTTAGAGTACTCGATTGATGTTATGCTCTTATAGCAATATTCAGGGGAAAAAAGTCATAGAAAGACATGAACCTGATTACAACAAAGACTATATAACACTATATTTGCTGCAGGCTCCACAAAAACGATGAAATCTGGCACAACTTCATCCCATTTTATTGTTTGCCTTACAAACACTGAGAAGTAAAACAGTCCTTGTTTTAAGAGCCCTCCAGTCTAAATAGTTACTCCAACATGGCGTTATTTCTGGAGTGCAGAATATTCCACTTGCAGTTTTAGTTCTGTCTGTCATTACATCCAACCTCGTTACCACAAACTGAGATAATACAGCAGTAAATGACAAAAATGTAATTTATGACTGGATATGGCTAAGAACTAAAACTCCAACCCAGTCAAGGACAACTGGGACCATCGAGGAGCATACCCCTGTTCTTGTCTGCTCACCATAATTTCATCATAAGACAACAAGCCACCCTGTCTTCTACAGATTCTTCATTCAGTGATTTTAGTCCTGTTTTTCCTGTTGCCAACTTGCTATGAACAAGCTGATTTTTCTGAATTTGTTAACTATTTGCAGCTGTTGAGTGATAACTTTGCATCCAGTACCAAATACAGACTGCCTCCTTATGTCTGTAGGAGATACTTATTTCTGTGTGCCCTTGCTTAAACCTGTGGTATGCTGTTGCAAAACTGCCTATCATCTGGAGAGAAAAGCACATTTCACTATAGTGCACATAGCAGCCCAACAAACAATAAAGTATAAGCAGTCTAGGTGGTAAAGCTCTATCCTGCTGTATGTTAAAAATACACAGTACCCCAAGAGTGGGGTTGCTATACAATGATACATAAAGTCATCCTGGGGAAATACACACAGGTACCGATGTGAACACATGCAGAAATCCCCTTAGGTGTACCAGCCCTCTCAGTCATCCTCTCATTCTGCCCCCATGGCCCTTTTATCCTCTGGACTGATGAAAATGGCTTTTTCTCATGGGTTTAATACCACAATGAATTCAGAACAGATGGCAAGCATTGGCCCTGGTTTTCAAAATGCTCCCTACTTTTTATCCCTCAGTATGTTTTAGATTCAGAGTGGCTTGCACTGATTTTGCTCATGTATTCTTTTTATTTTACAAATGAGAAGTAAAGACAAATCACAGCAGGGAGAAAATTTTGCCAGATTTAAGGCTGCTTTTCTCTATCACAGACACTTGAAACGGCAGACTTTAACACATACTGATGGTTTCATGTGAATTACTGCCTCTAACTAAACTTCTGTGCCAGGCTCTTGCACCAGTGTTGTGGCAGGGTATTGAGTTGGCCTGCAGTGAGTGTCGAAGGAGAGGGTTAAGCGCTGGGCCCTGGGGCTCCCCAGCTGGCTGCCCCATCGCTGGGCTGGAGGAGCTGAGCCCCTGGGGCAGATGTGGCTGTGCCTCCCCTGCAGCCAGGAGGGCCAGCCCCAGCACAGCCCCCATAAGGTGGGCTGAGCTGGGGCCTTGTTTTTGCGGGAAAGAGGGAGTTTGGCTAGGAGGAAAGGCGTTATTTTTATGGTGCTGATCTCTGATTTGCTCATTTGTCCAGTTCAATTTGGCCCTGCAACTTTCAGACAACTGAAGCAACCTGTCCACTTTTCAAGGCTGCTTTGCGGCAGCCCCCGGGAGCTCTCCTGGGCCGGGGTGAGGGCTGCAGCGGCAGGCTGCCCTGGGCCTGGTCAGCTGTGCTGCGGTTGCCTTCTTTACTGCATCCCTGTGGCCTCAGTTAGGTGGCACAGCTCTCACATTTCCTGAAAAGAGCATTATTTTCCCCAGACGGTTAATAAAGTTGTTAAACAGGATGAGCCCCAGGATAGACTCTGTTGGTACCCTTCTTGTACCTGGCCTCCAGGCAGAGTACAGCCTGTTTAACTACTGCTTTCTGAGCCCAATCATGCAACCTGTTTTTCACCTATCTAGCTGCCTACCCATCCAGCCTGTAATGTCCCTACCTGGATAAAAGATTACTGTGAGAGACAGTGCTGAAAGCCTAGCTGAAGTGGAGGTAACTGATATCCCCTGCTCTCCCCTGGTCCAAAAATTCAGTCATTTTTATCACAGAAGGCAATCGGGTTGCTCTGATACGTTTCACCATTGGTAAACCAATGCTGAGTGCTCCTGCTCACAGCTAGAAGTAGCTGTAGGTATAAAACGCCCCTTTGAAATCAGTGGAAGTACTTTCTGCTGTTTTTTATGAAAGGAGAGAAGCTACATGTATTTCAAACTGCTCAGCCACTTCAATGTTACATTTTCCAGAGGTGATTATTCATAAAGATATTAATATCCTTGCGGGATGGATAGTGCGACAGAAACTTCTCAGAGCTGTTGCAGACTTACTGCAGATTCAGACAGAAGACACTGATGAATTGGTTACTGTATGTATATCAGGAGGTTGTGAATAAAACCTTATTTATTCATAAGGAAAGACTGGATTTTAGGCACATGTGGGGTAAAGTTCTAGATGATGTTCTGCCAAAGTCTTTGTGAAAACAATGGTTTTGCATCTTTTTTTTTTTTTTTTTAACTGCAAATAAGTTCTGTTTAATGAGTAAAGAGAAAGATTCAGTACTTTCAGAGAACCAGGGAAATGGTGTATAAGTATATGCAAGAGAAAGAAAGAGTCATTTATATTATTGCATAACCTAACAAGCTTTATAGTTAAATATTCTATTTATGTTCATTATTAGATGGAAATCTGATTTCTGCCTGAAGAGATTTCTGGTAGCAGTTTATTTCCTCTGAGACTTTCATAGTTCAGGTATCTTCATGCAAGTAGACACTTAACAGTTTTTCAAAGTTTCTCTTTTTGCTTAGCATAACCTCCTTGAAACTGTGATTCACTAGGTAAAAGTGAGTGCACAGTGCAATGTGCTGAATGGCATCCAGTGAAGTTAGTTTTTGCTTCACAGGAATGTGCACAAGTACAAGTTAACATAATTAAACACTAATCAAACATGTAACAAGAACATTATATAATAGAAAGGTGAGCACTTTAGGCCGAAAATACAATCCCACTAGGTCAGGGTGTAGGTCTCCTGCCACGTGCCATGGACTCTGGAGCAGCCCTGTCGTGATTTTCCACTCAGTGCTTTATAGAAAGTCTGTCCTTTGCTTTCAGCTTTGCACCTGCTGGTTCACCTGGTCCTCCCAAACGGCACACGCGGGGAGATCTGGTTTCTCTGGCTCATGTTTTAGAGTAGCTACTGTGTAATCTTTTCTTCTCCTTTTAGTCCTTTCTTTGCTGCTTGAGGAAAACCCAAACTGTTTACATCTTTTTAATGAAGGTTTTATCTTGTTAGACTTGTGTCTTGCTAGACTTACGTCTCTCCTTGTGGATACATAGAAAGGGGCAAGACAGGGCAACAAGGACAAACCCAAGTGTTTTCTGTGCTGAGAGACCAAATGTGACTTCATTGTCCCATGAGCTCCAGCTGTGCAGGAAAAACTGCAAATGTCCAGCAGTTACTGGGTCACAAAGCCCGAAACTTTAGGCCAGAATTGTCTTTAGTGCAAACTGCCATTAATTTTATTCATACTTCTTTAAGGGGAAAAAAAGGACAAGGCAGAACTTCACAACAGAATCTACTGGTCGTCAGTAGCAAAGGCTTTTTATGGTTTGACAGGAACTTTCCATAGAGATATTAAACCTCATTCATACTCTATATTTGTTCCTTTTCAAAGGGTCTGTGTGTGTTTAGTAAACCTCTTAAATTTATTCGCATATGAACTTATGTTCAAAAGCAGTTATTTATATGTTCTAAAATGAACACAACCTTAAATTAAACTTGTCTTTCATTTTCCTCACTGAAAAGACTTTCCAGAATTTGTTTCTGAGTGTCGCTCACTTGAGAAGGGAAGCTGGAAACATAAAACAGGTGGACTCTTCGCAAAACAAGCTCTGGCAGATCTGCATGCAGGTGGTAATTGCTGGATTTGGGGGGAAGGTGGCTCTAAGTCAGTGACTTCCTTTGCAGGGGCGTATGGTGGGCTCATGTAGGATTCTGCAAGTGGCTAGTACAGAATTTGCTTGTCCTGAGTCCCTGGTTCAGATATTCTGAAAAAATGAGCCAAGAGTGCAAAGAACCATCTCCATGATACAGACTTAACTTTCTTGTTCCATTTCTGTTGGAATATTCTAGAAGGAAAATGCTTTTAAACCAAAGTAAAAGTGCTCTCTCCTTTTTGTTAAAAAAATAAAAACTGAAAACTTTTCATAATTTGTTTCTTTTTGTAATTTAAAAAGTGTTTTGATTGTCAAAAAAATGGAATAGTTTGATCTTAAGTATTATGAACACCACCAAACAAACAAACAAAACAGGAAGAAACAATGAAGAAGGAAATGTTATAAATGATATAAATGGTTGCCTTTTTATTGTTGGCTTTCTTATGGCCTTCTGAGAATCATGAAAATCTGTCTCTAGTAAACAGACAGAAGGGCATATCCTGGATCTGAAGATAAAGGAGGTCTTGGCTTCAGTTCTTTAGTACTCAAATTTGAAGTTACTACTGAGAGCCCAACTAGCTTTCCTGCTGAAATGCTTCATTGGTTAGCTGTAGGATTTGGTGGGACTCTAAACTTTATCTTGAATATACAACAGCTGCTAATCATGACTCACAATGTTGTTTAGATTGGCTTAGAGATGAGCAAAGAATTTGCAATCAAGAATTAATTTTACAGATCTACCTGATTTTCTGCCCATGGCTTATTTATGATCTCTTGTTTTAGAGTTCATTTGTATTCTGTTTTCATCCTGTTATGGCATTCAGATAGAAGTTTTGATTAATTTTGAGAGTCAATTTTCTATGATGGAATTATAGAAGCTTCAGCAAACACAATTCATACCTTATTAATTGCTTCTCCTTGATCTGCTACTTTTTAATGGTGTTTAAAAATAAATAGATCTAATGCTATCCATATAAATAACAAGGTCAGAGCTCTGTGTAATGATGGTGATAGTGTCATTTAGGTTAGATCGGCAACAACTGTTTTATCTGTGTGAAGTTATGGGGTAAGATGAACTAACCTTTACCCCTGAGATTCTTTTACATATGATATTCAACCAGCAGCAGAGGCACCAAGGACAGAAGAAATTGTAATTGTAATAAGTAAATGTTTTGATAATTTGTGTGTCTTTACTTTTCCTTCCCTCCGTCTGACAAATGACTAAGGATAAAACAGAGAGACAGATTGGTTTGTTGCACTGATTTGTGCTTCTCTCACTTTCAGAAAAATAGCTGTATTTTCTTCCTTCTTTCATCTATTTGTAATCCAAGGAACCTTCCTCTTTTAATCTGCTTAATGACGCTGCAGCAGACTTGCAGAAGTAATTATTGAGCATTACATTTTCACAATTCATTCTTAGCCCTTGAGAGGCTGTAGTAGTTTGCTCTTTTTAGCATGACAAAGACACAATTAAATTTAACCTACCCTTTGGTTTTGTCCTGCTAATGTGGAATAAAATAGGCAGCAGAAGTCGTAGTAAATGATGTAAAATCAAATTACAGAGCACTGATTTAACAAGACACATTAGCCAAAGAGCTGTATTGTTAAAGATTACTTACTTAACCTATGAGTTCAAGAAATGCCAGTACCCTACATTGCGGTTTAAACAAAAGCTGCCTGGTAGTTAGACACGGAAGTCTGAAAAGGAAAACAGATTATTAAGAGAGAGAAGGAGAGTTGGTAAGAATCCAAATGGAGACCAAACAAACAGAAACGGAAGGGAGTTTTCAAGTACCTGGGTATCGGTTTGAGAGGCTTACGATGTGAGGAACCAGTGATGAACTTTTCAGTGTCCTGTCTTCTGTTTCACTGACTAGAATTTGCCAGATCTTATCTCTGACATATAAACTTCTGTTTCACAGGTTCAGATCACCACTGTTATTTCAATTAACATAGGAAGAATTCCCCTGAGTTTGCACAGGTTTGAAGTCCATAACTTCTCAGTCCTGTTCACCCCCGCTGTGTTGAATAGCTTAGGTATTATATTGTAATAAAGTATTATGGGGATTACTCATTTACTTTCTTTGTCTTTTGAAGTAGGTAACAGTTGTATAGTAGATTAATATTCAGCATGGGCTGATCGTTTCTACACTGGATTAAAACAGCAACCCTTTGGAATTTATTACTGGCATGTACTTAATACTTACCAAGTCAGGATACTATGGAACATCATAGTTATTACAACAATGAGCAAAGAGTAGAAATTACACACTGTGATTTGGACTTTCTTTGTTACAGATTGTAATTTCTTGATTGTACTTTTGAGAGTGTCTGTCATTTGCTCCATCCTGGAATGATTTGGTCAATATGACAGATACATGCTGTGAAATACCTTTTGAGCTTCCTTGCTTCGTTATTTCCAGTGTAGCACAGTCAAGAGAAAGCCTTCAGAGACACGTATACTACAGGACAGCATACTAAAAATGTCCTTAAGACATCAGTTCTTTTTAAAAAATCCTTTCTCCTGGCCTGAATCCATGACAATGTTTGCTCGGCAAAACGCTCTGCAATGTTAGCCTTTGTAGGTGTGAATTTTGGTGAGGTCCCAAACATCGGAATGTATTTAAGTAATATGCATAGTGACATTCCTTTCATCAAAGAGTAGGCAGCAGACTGGAAAACTTGATGAGTTAAAGGGAAAGCATGTATAGTAGTATGTTGCACGTCATAGGAAGTTACAACCCATGTTTCTACATATAAGGCCACAGTTCCGGTGGAAGCAGAGTATTTGTATAAAAACACTTAAAAAAAAAAAAAAAAAAAAAAAAAAAAAAAAAAAAAGTAACCCAGTGCTGAATCTTTGAGCATTCCCAGATTACATCTGTACATTTTCCAACAAACAATTGGCCTACACATTTCCCTGAAATATGGACATTCTTTAGTTGTGCAGTCATGCCTTGGCTGGTAGGAGGCTTCCTGTGAAATCTGTAAATCATCAGTACCGAGATAACAGAAAGAAAACCTAAAAGGATTATTTAAGTTAGTTATGTAGAAATATGTCTTCTACCAAACAGTACATCTCCCTAGAGCATTAGTGCATTTATATACAATATTACAGCTGTTGTACTGGATTGAAAATGATTAGTGACCATGTGAGGTTAGTGAGGAACTGGCAGGAATAAAAGTAATAGTTTGATGACTGCCTGTCACTCACAAGTAGCAGCTGCATTTCCTTCAGCAACATGTGTTGTTTTTCCAAATGAACTAGTTAAATTCCATCTTACTGCAGTCTGATCATCTTAAAGGCTTTTTTCCAAGAGGAGAGCTAATAAACTGATGACCTCTGCCTAGCTCTAATTCTACAGTCTCAGCTGGAACAAATTGCTGTTCTTCATGTCAGACTTGGAGGAGAAGATGACTGAACAGTTGCTGAACCCCAGAGGCAAAACCTGCCTGCCTAGAGGTGACAAACGTGATGAGATGCCGTGCAGGAAACCTATGTTTCAGCTCCTTATGCTGTCTGTAGAGTGGACTTCAGCCTCCAGTGTTGAGAGTCTAGTCTTTCATTAATGTTCAATTAAGATATTACTCATTTATAAAGGAAGAAAATATTAGCTGTGGAGTCCTTTGGATTTAAGTGTTTTTACTGAAGCCAAGTGAGTTGACTAGCAGTAGAACTAGGCTGTGGTAAATTCTTTGCCACCACATTTGTCACCCCAAATGTCATAGGAGTAAGTGTGTTGACAGATGTGCTGTAGAAAGTCTTGTTGGGTGGTTTGAGAAATTACTGCCCTAGTGTTCCCTTTGCCTGCTGGAAGTTGCTATTTGCATAATAGGGTCAGTGGGACAGAATGATCTGTATTTACAGCTTGAAGACAACAGCCAGCCTTTGCATGGCAAGGCTGAAAGGTGTGCTCATGTTCCGTTCCGCTGTTTGCTGTGGAAAGCCTGAAGATCGATTTGCCAGATCTAATCTATTAAGTTCTTAAGACTAAGAAACCCGTATTGTAATTACTTGGAGGATTGCCATTCTGTATTAAGGTCTAATTCAAGAAAGCATCTCTGTTTAAAATGGTATTTCAGCAAATGCCTAGCTCCTTTTGAACCAATTAGAGTGGTATAGTATATTTAGTCAAATTCAGGCTTAAATGCTTCTCTGACACAGAGCCTAATATTTAATATTGTGTATTAGCAATATTGTAGACTAAATAGGACCAGATTGTTCTCTGGGTAGTATAGCCACATCACTAATAGTTTCATAGATGTTTTACAGGGCAACTTTGATTGTAAATTTCCCCTTTGAAATATAGATCTCAGCAACATCCTAAAGAAAAATCAGTTGGTAGAAATGAACATGGCTTCAAAGAACTTAACCGCAGAAATCTGCAGTAGCTGAAGATTTAGCATGACCTTAACAAGTAAAATTTTTGATTTATTATTTGAAGTTGTTTTAAAATATCTTTCTTTCTGTATCAACCTTGATTTTGACCAAAACATGCTGCCTATATAACAGTAATGAGCTGGTTAAATGTACAGAGCTACTTAAAATAAGCAAAGTTCATTTATCTTTTGTTCTGTAACATCTTATTCTGACAATTTCTTTATTTCAAAAAAGTAACATTATGAACAGAATCTACTAATTTGTCCCCCAGGTATCTTTGGTATCTGCATGCATTTTTTCTCATGTGGAGCTCCTTGAAAGCTTACTGAAAGGTTCATGGCAGTGTAATGTCCTTAAAATTGGTTTAATAGTAATATAACGCTGTGATGATCAGGCCTTTTGTTTGCACTTTGGTAGAATATTTTCTTGTCTGAGTGATAGATATTATAGCATGACTTAGTGAATTCAGAGTGTGCATTAATACAGCTGCAATTAAAAAACCCTAAAGCTCAAGAAATCCTTTACCTGAGGCTAAAATAATTCTGTGTAGACAGCATGAACTCAAGAAACTTCAGTAAAAAAGAAAATGACAAGGCAGTGAATTGTCACAAACATTTTTCCCCTCTGTTCTGCTTCGTAGGACTGACTAATGTTAGTCGTTAATGAACAACAAGGACTTTCCCTGTACATAGTTTAAGCAGCTGAGTGTGTTGACTCATCTGTGTTGAATGCATCATGCCAAGACTTATCATGTTATATATAGATGTGTATTTGGGGTTCCTTATGCATGAACAATCATTGATGAACTCATAGCTGAAGGGCGTAGCCCTTCCAATCCTTGTCTTTAGGACCTGGATTTTACCTGTGAGCAATCATGTCTGGAAGATTTGGATATGAGTAACAAAGTTATTTGGGGGGCTTTGCTTGTTTTTAGTCATCAGAAGAATCCTCTTCACACAAATGTTCTCTAAGCCCTTCTTTTCCTTCCACTGCCTCCTTGCTCCAGAGCTATTTACTGCTGTAGTGTTCAATAGCATTCAGTTCCCTTCTGCGAAGCACATCACATGCTGCTTTACAATAGACTACTTGGTTGTTGATAATTTCTTCATCCACCAGCAATACCAACCTTGTTGGGCTTGACATCATTACAGGTGGCAGCAATGACATCTGAGACTGACTCCTGCCTTTGAATGGCTATTTTTACCTTTGGGCAAGGCCATGTTTGGTTTTAGTCCGTTGATTAATTTTCTGTCAGTGAGATTTAGTGAACAGACTTATGAATGTATAGACAAGTGCCTAAATTCTTACCGCAATTTTAATGTCCTGAAAATTCCTTTTTCATCTCAGAGGAAATTGATATTTTTGAAAAAGAAGAGGAGGGAGGTAAAATCATTGAATCTCCTGTCTGTGACCTGTAGTAAACTCAGGTTGTGATTAATAAGTCAAACACTTTTCAATGTCCAACTTACCTTTTTATCTTGCTTAAGCAAAGAGTGAAATACTTATTTCCCAGAAGTGAAATGTGTTTTAATGCAGTTTACAATCCATGTGAACAACATTATGATTCTACTTTTAAAAAAATGAATAAATTCCAGGAATAACTCATTAAAGAAGGTCATCAGAAGAATAAAGGTTTCTCACTGGAGAACTTGCAGTCCTTACTCATATGTGGTTATGAGTGGATGACACGTGTGGAGCTTAGCTTTCTCTGTCAGTAGTAGCATGGACACGAAGAAAGCCTAGAATGGAATGACAGAACAGGATGAGAGGACCAAACATCCTAAAAATATCTTAGACATGCTTCCTGCCTATGAGGTGGTGTCAGATGTTACCAAATAGATTATCTGGAGGCACTTCAGGGGAAAGGTTTTATTGTACAAGAAGTCTGGAACTTTGATCTTTGGTCCTCTTCTCTCCTTCCTTTTTCTGTGAATATAGTTCTTGTGTGGTAAGAGTTTTGAGAAAAGGTGATGCAAATACTGTGAAAGAGTCCAGTCTTTTCAAGAGAGTGGCAACATGCCTGAAATGCATTTATTTGAAGTGAAGTAGTTTCTCATTTGCAATAGCTTTTGCAACGTGGGGGAGAATTCTTCATTTTGCCAGGATTGTTATGAAAGCCACATTTATATACAGAATATATGTTGCCTACTATGTAAGGGGACTTTTTCAATTGATAAAAATGTCCAGCTAGGTGGGAAGCTCCTGTGGTCCATTTTTATACAACTCCATGAATTTCATAAAATCAGTGTTCTGAAACAGTAAAACTAGAAGTGCGATTCATATATCTGAGGAAAGTGCAACAGTATTTTTTGTATTGCTTTATACTTTGTATTTAGAAGAAATGGTATTTCTCTAAATTCAATAGTCAACTTAGGAAACTTCCTGTCACCTAGCAGGAGAATGTCTGGTTTAGCATTTGTTTTCAGCCTATGTGGCAGTTGAGTAAAACTAAAGATATATTATTGTGTATTTGGCACAAAATAAAATTTTGCAGAATATATACATATTCACCCTCTTGCACTAATGTTTACAGCTGTTAATATTGGGGGCTTCCGTTCTAAGTACTAATTTTAGCAGGGTATTTTTCTTTCCCTAGCACTAACAATGCTTCTGTCACACTCATCACCTCCTTTACAGAATATGCTCTTAAATTCCTTGTGATTAGTCCTCCTGCAGATTTAATAGTGGAGAAAGTCACTGTTTTCTCCTGCATGTTCTCAATTCCAGGAAATACTAATTTAAACTTAATGAATTTTGTGATTTTGATCTGCCTCATTTCCAGCTCAGAGATTAGAATATAAGCAATGCCTTTGCCTTCTGCACTCCTCCTGTGATGTGTTATAATTCTGGCTTTGTTCTGTTCCTGTTAGTTAAATTTATTATATGTGGCTGGGAAGTGACCATGGTGTATAGTGGCTATTTTGTTGACTTGTCTAAACTGGACTTTCATGACACGGTTCACCAGGAATACAGGATGCACATTTCCATGTTGTAGGCAGTCCTTTTAGTCTGGTAACTCCACAGCAACTTGTTCTTACTTTTGATGATCTGTGCTAATCTCCCCATGTTTGAGTGCTGGCCACCTGACAGGTGTCTAAAGTGAATTCTGCCCAGCTGTGTATGTTGTTATTCAGTTACAACAGTATAAGCTGCAACAGGAGGAGAATTTGGACTTAATGGCAGCAACACTTTGTGGCTGCTATAAGCTGAACATAAAGGTTATCAATGGCATTGTATCGGCATAAGTGAGGGGAACATCCTACTCCCCCAACATCTGATGAATTTAAGTCATTTGAAAGTTTTCTTAAAGCAGAAGGGAACACTGAACTGAGCTCCTTCTTGTTGATTGTACTGGTACCATGAGGGTGTGAGTGCAGGTGTGTTTTCCACCTCTGTGCATGCTTGCCTGTATTGCTAGCTGTGTGGAAAGCAAGTCCACGGCTGAGCAATTCAGGGGAAATGAAAAGGTGGGGAGGGGAGACTTCCTGAGACTGTGCTTCATGGAAGCTTGCAGGGTCTAGAAACACCAGCTTTGTAACAGCCCTTAGTGTTCAATAGGAAGAATTCAAAAAATGTCAATAAGGACAAAGCCATTTACTGACAAGAGCATAAAATATTCTCCTCATTGCCTCCTCTCTTTTGTTCTCTCTGGTTTCAGCTACAAGGAATTCCTCCAGTGAACAACTCTTTTGCTGAGCAAGAGCAGGAGTTTTCCCCTGCAGGGGTTATGAATAACTTTCTCTTCTTTCTTTAAAGGAATATTCTGACGAGCTACCTAAGTGCAGTTGTTAGCAAGCAGACCACACAAAGTGGTCCTTGGTTTAAATGTTTTATAGAGATATTGGGCATAAGCTGGCTCTTGCAGTTCTTAAGGAACTGCTGGAATTCTCTGAATTGTTTCCAAATCTTAACTGTATTAAAAGCCTGTAGGCAAAAATTCTTGCCTTTGGTCCTACTTAGTACATGAAAGCTTCCTAATGAAGTCCATCTTTCTTCAGGACTCCCTGTTTTAGGGCAGCTGTAATATCCCAGAAATATAGTGTTCTTATTGTAAGAAGAGATTTAGTTCAAATACATTGCAACAGGAGTATTGATTCACAGAAGGAATTCTTCGGTCAGCATCCTGGCAAAGCGCTTTCAAACAGTGGTTACGCACAGAGCTCTAGGTAGGAAGTCCATCCAGAGAAAAGGAAAAGTAATGTTGATTCAACTTCAGTTGGGTCAAGGAGTTGATTTTATGGACAAAAGGAGAGAAAAGAGGGAGATGGGTTATTTTTCAGGAAGCAAATTTTTAGACTACACCATGTATTGCTACATAGGATATTTCTGCAAATTTCTGGAATAAAACCCCAAAAAAGAATAAGAAGGAAAATGCCAAACCAGAATGCAAGAGGAGGGAGAGGAGCTTCTTTCTCAGCCTTAGAGCAATATGTGATCCTCCAGGGGCATCAGTGCATGAAAATGTTTTGCAGAAGTCCCCAAAACTGAGGAGAGGTATTGAAGTTAATTGTAGATTCGCTGTGAACGCAGCCCTATACTCACCCATAGGAAGGTTGGGAGAGCAGCAGTGTTGCTGTACAGTATGTTGAAATTCCGTCTCAGAGCAATGGTTTGTGATTACTGCTGAGGATTAATGCTGCTTCTCACAGAGGCAGAGCTCATGCAGCCTCCCTGGCTTTGCAGATCACCGGATGGTGTTACTCAGAGCAGAAGCTGAATCTGCTCTCTGAGAAGTGGACTGTGGTGAACCCACCATGGTCCAAAATCAAAATGCAAGCCTGGCATCAACTTCAAGAAAAGGGTCTGAGTCCTGAAGCTTGTGTGAACATTTTGTACATTTGAGTTTGTTACCTTCAAATCTCAAACTATATGTACTTGAAAATACCTTATTTCTACTTGCAGTCAGTCGCAAAGTCAAGCATAATTTGGGATGAATACCTAGAACTCTATGGCATGTCTTAGAGCAGATTCTTTTTCTATTATGTTTTGAATAAAATTCCATATTGGGCACAGATTTATATATATTAAATCCTATACAAAATTATTAAAGAGGTGATATCTTTACAAGACTCCTCCATCAGTGTCTAACATATGAAAAAATTAATTCATTTCCATACTTCTCAATTTTCCTGTCACTTTTGGGTTTGACCCAGTAGATACTAAAATGACATGTTAGCAAAAGTGTTTCAGAACTGGGTACCTACAAACACCTTCACACCTTACAAGTCCCATGAAGAACATATACTACTGTAGATCTGAGGAAGGAGTTCCTCACCTTCTCTGCTAGTTTAGTTTTGATTTTTTTGTATTCTCTCTAAGATTTCATTCCATATACTTGCAGTGCCATTACATGCAATAGGTGAAGTACTCAAGGAGAATGACCGTTGTCATAATCGACATGATTCTATTTGTCGTCTAAACTTCTAGTTTCTCAGGTAACACTCGACAAGCTAACTGCTTCGCTTTTAAATCTTTCTCTCCTCATGTTGTCCTCGTGTTGTTCCTCTTTTTGGGTAAATATGAAGTCTCCCCGATCACACTGAAGGTCTGAGTGTTTTGGTATGACTTTATAAAAGTGATATTTGGCAGATTATTCAAATAGTCTTTCTGTATTGTTCTGTATTGTATTTTTGAAATTTTCTTAATTTACAATAAGGTGAGATAAATCAAACATCTCAGAGTGTCTCTTTCAAATTTGATTATCTTCCTCTCCATGAAAAACAAGAATTTTGCAAAAATTTTTAATATAAATGAATTTAAATTTTAAAATGTGTGCAGAGGATACAGGGATTCTTACAAGTAAACAGGGTACCAGTGTCACTACATGAAGGTTGTTGTAGTCTGAAATCATTTTTGAGTTTGTTCACGAGCTGGGGTGGTGATTTACGATGGCCAGTCAATGGTAAAAGTTGTCAGCGTTTTATTGCCTTCACGAATCCTATGTCAGCTTGCCCCATGTGGCAATCTCCTCCAAGTGTCTCCAGCTCTACCTTAACTCACTTACTGAAAAAGTAAAAACATGAATTACAAATCTTCATGCAAAAGAAGACATAAAAGGAAGTAGTGTCATTACACTTACACATTTATATTGTATCTAATCCAATGTCAGCACATTCATCAAATAAATGATCCATAGCAAAATGCTTCAATTTACTCAGTACTTGCTTGGAGTAGTGTTCAGTGAGTTATTGGCCTGGCTGAGTGCTGCAAAGAATGCATCTCAACTAATTGGTCTATGAGGAACATCAGCATTTGCTCAGAAATAGCAGCAGCCAGCTCCAGTGAATGCAAAGCCAAACATGTCAGTACTCTTTTGGCTTTCCTTAGTGTTACAGATCTGAGATCACTTTACAGCTATATCAGGTGGATTGCTATTTTTATTCCTATTCTACAAATAGTAAATTTGGCACAGATGTTAACTGATTTATTCCAGGCCATACGCTTATGGCCCAACTGTGCAGTCCTCATTCACAATTTGAACAAATGCATTTATTTTATGATAGTGATGGAGGATCAAATATTTTTCAACTTCTCTAAGGTAGATATGATTGAGACAAACTTTACATCAACTTCAGGACTAAAGACCATTGGCCAAATTCTCTGCAAATGTAAATCAGTACAGCCTGAGTGAGGCGTAACTAGCATCTCTCTTTCATTCAGGCCTATAATTTTGCTTTTACCTTCCTGTTCACCTTATCTTCTTGGCAGTCAACATTAAGTGAAAATAGAGTAACGGTATTGATAAGCCCTTTCCCCTAACTCTTCCTTCCAAATTTAAGAGCCTTGTTGCATGCATAGCATCTAGCCACTTACTCTGTTTCATATCATCTGACCCCTCTGTTTCGGCAAATTTCAGGGAAAAACAGCCTTAACAGTAGATCTTAAATAATAAAAGAAGAAACATCCAGAGCTCTATCTTTCATTTTTCTCTCTCCCCCCCCCCCCCAACTTTTCCTTGCTTGGAGTTGGTCAGTTCACACTCCTGTCAAATTCAGAATATTATTTTTAAAACTGTGGTTTCTCATATGCATCACATTTTGGAAAAGGAAGTTAATCCAACTACATCCTGTTTTTTCTTAGTGACATGGGGGAGCTCAACTAGCAACGCTGGTTTTGGTGGTGATATTGGAATTTGGATCTGGATCTCTTAATGAATTCTGTGTCTTTTTGATATCAAACTCTTTGCAAAGGACCAAACCAAAACTATCTGCATGTGAGTGAAGAGGAGGAAATGGAGTGAAGGAAAGCTGCGGTCCAGTGTGGGAGTTAGATGAGTGGAGTAGACAATGTTTTCTCCTTTCTTCTTTTATGCCATGAGCAAGTTTTGAATTCCCCTTCCAAATATGAAGCTTAGGCAATTCTCTCTTTTTGCTAATGTTAACTACTGAGGATAAACATCTTACTAACTTCTGATGTGAACGGGAAGCTAATGGGAGAGAAAAAAAAAAAAAACCAGTCTCATCTTCTGCTTCTGTAGTTTGTTTCACTTTTCCTCTATTAGTATCCGAAAACAGTTTGTGTCGTAAGTCAAAAGGGGAATGCCCCTTGTGGCAGTACATTTTTGCTGCCTGAGTTTCACCACATGCTCAGCATCACTTGACAGGCAGGGTATGGGGAGTGAGAAAACCTGGGTGGGTGGCTTGGGAGAAACAGCAAATACTCAAAGAACAAATATTTCTCGGCTTGCAGACTCTTTTGCCTTTTCTCATGGAAGGAAGCTTCAGTTTTTTGGAGTAGTAGTAGTTAGAGGGAGTATTTGAACCAAGAATGAGTAGTAATAGGAGAGGGTAGTCACCATAAAGATGAAAGATCAGAAGAGCTGGAGTCCTCATACAATACCTATTTTGGGAGGGTTAGATATTATAAAAATTTAAGAGTAATGTATCATATTAATATCACAAAATGTATATGCAGTTATAAATATATGATTATCAAATGATAATATAAACATTAATAGAAGAATATCTAATATTTTTAAATATATGAATATTCATAGTATATATAAAAATATATATAAATATTCATATATAAATATTCATTGTCTTAAAATTAGCTTCTACAGTATGGGTAGCTGTGTGGCATATAAATGGCAAAGGTATTCAATGTTTAATTTTAATCATGCACATTTGTGTTGAAAATGGGTAATAATACAGATTTGTGTTGTAAGGATGCACAGGAAAATTCAGGTTGGAAGAGACCTCATGAAGTCTGTAGTCTAAACTCCTGCTCAAAACCAAGTCAACTGTGTGGTCAAAACTCAGGTTACTGAGGGATTTAGCTAGTCTAGTCTTCAAAACCTCCATGATGGAGATGAAACAATCTTTCTGAGCAACTTGCACCACTGTTTGACTGACAGTGAAAAAGCTTTTTCTTATATCCGGTCTGAACCTCTCCTCTTTCAGTTTATGACCATTGTGTATCGTTCCCCCACGCACCCCTGAACAGCCCACTGTGGAACTTGGACTGGGTTTCTGATCCTGCTCGATGCAGACGGCAGCCAGTTCTCCCTGAGTTCACTGAGCACACTTGCATGCTAAGGAATAGTCTTCTAGGATCTGAAGTCTGCTTCCTTAACGATCCCAATGTTCACCTCTAAAAATGTCACTATCTCACTTATTCAATCTCATTTTCTTTTCTTGGTGCAACATCTACATCCAGCTCCAGCTCATTTCCATCTTGCTGCACTTACTCTGCTTTATCTCATGTTGGCAGAGTCAACACTTGTACACTAGAAAGAACTGTGATATTACAATGACAGGAATACGCTGAAAATCTGGGCTAGGAAGAAAAGGAAAAAGAAGTAGCAATTGCCTTAAGGTATGATGCTTGAAGCTAATACATTTTACATTGCACTGGGTTAACTTTCTGCACACAGTCACTGGTCATAGTTCAGCTGATGATTCATAAGCTGTAGTTGCTTGTGATCTGAGTTGTCTCTGAGTGTCTCATTCCCAGAATGACTGTCCCTCTGTAGCCCGAGTTCCAAAAGTTAGCAGTCTTACTTTTTGCTCTGTTCAGAGTTTTCATGGTTTAGGCAGTACTGCATAATATCACTTGGAGCTTTCCAAAATTCTAGAGAGCGCAGAAGATTAATTCCATAGTCATAATTCCATAGTCAGAAAGTGAGAAGTTTCGTTGCTGCTCATGTGACTGTCTTGCATAATGCTGGGAGAAGGCTTGGCATTATAAATTGTCCTTCATACTGGAATAGCTTTGCC
The DNA here is from genome assembly GCF_028389875.1 of Rhea pennata. Classification (NCBI taxonomy): domain Eukaryota; kingdom Metazoa; phylum Chordata; class Aves; order Rheiformes; family Rheidae; genus Rhea; species Rhea pennata. The sequence continues at coordinate 10,859,917 of NC_084667.1, read as the reverse complement.
TAGTGAGTAAGTGAATTTGGGAGTCTTTATTCTAGCATTTCTGGATTACTGCTGTTAGAAGGCTTAAAGTCACTGTTAGAGTAAAACTTTTTCTTCACTGAAAAAGTTTAAATGTCTAGGAACTGAAAAAGATTGAGCAAAAAGGGTAGAGTATACATCAGTAAAAGTATACATATAAAATCTTGCAGGCTGAAAATTCCACAGAAGACTTGGCCTGGAATAACCTGATTTATCTTTTCTAAATGTAGGCTAATGATGACTGAGTATTTTACTGCTGCCATGAACTTACTTGACTTGAAATAATATACTATTTTGGTTATGTTTTATGATATAAAAAAGGGTATACATTTCTCAGTGATGTTGTCATTCAGAGACCGCATGTCTTTATAAGCCAGGTTGTAGTTGGGGCTAAGGATTGTGCGGAGGGTGGATGACACACCAGAACTTAATGACATACCCAGTACATTTTGTACTTTGAACAGAAACTGCAACAGTTCTTTCTCTGAGATTAATTTAAACTATTCCAAGGAGCTATCAACATAAATTAAATAGTAATATGGATACTCCCTTTTGAACCATCTACATATGTTCTGCATTGAACGAACATATTTTAAATAAACATTGCACAATGGAGAAGACATGAAAAGGCTTTTGATTTGGGATCCCCAGACATACGACCTACTTTTGTCCATGAATGCAAACTCCAAGATTCTGGAAGTGTTCCTTATGTTGCTCCATTTGTTTTTTCCTGTGAGAGATATATTGACTTCAGTTGCGTGGCTGAGAATGACTTTCTGAACTCTGTTAGAAATGACTAAACTGGTATTTTCTATCCAGGATTTAAGCACCAATGTCTACTATACTATATATTGGCATTTTGACTGGCATTCTTGAGAAACACTATGAACAAGAGCATAGACTGTAGATTGCCTCTCCTTAAAGATGGACCGAGGCCAATAGGAGCTTAGCACTGATTTCATCTACATCAGACTAATAGCATGGTAGGTTATTGAGGCTTGCTTTTTGGCTGTCTGAAAACATTGTATTGTGATTTTTCTGCATACTTTTTTTACCTGTTTAGGAGGTTTAGCAGCATTTGTATTTTAACTACATTTTAATGTTACTGAGTGAGGGTAGAGACAAATGCAAGAAAAGCAGTCCTTGGCTAGACATCTCTCCAACATAAAAGTGAAGTCTTGGACATTTCTAAGAAACTCTTGTGGCAGTCAACTAGATTGTCTGGAGGGCTTTCATGCTCAGCAGCTGGGCAGAATACAGGAAATTTGGTCCAGTAACTCCAGAGTTAAAAAGGCGCACTCAGGAGGCTGAATTATTTTTTTCTGTGAGTCCGTATCCATGCAGTCTACATGCTGAAGAGGGAAACCAACCATATGCTTGCTAAACTATTGAACCTTTGGCTCTATAGCAGCAGTAGGCTTCCATGCCTTATGTAAGGGCCTCTGATTCTCAATCTCAATAAGAAGACTAAAACAGCATGTATAAAGCACTAAAAAAGATACCGGGAGTAAAATGGAGACTCATGTAATTTGTAGAAAGTTCTTATTATTCCTTGCAAAATACATATGTATTAGGAATTTACAAGTTTAGTTTGGACTTTCCTTTTCCATTTACGTAGTCTGATCTCAGAAATGCTATAGACCACTTTAATCTAGATTTAACAAAACCAGTAAACTACAACTTCAGAATAGAGTATCACACTGTACAAGAGTAAAAATTGAAGACATTAGAAAGCTCTGAAAACAAAAGGCTAAGAAGAATGATTAAAGCCATTTGACTCCTTCAAGAGTTAGAGAGCTAACGCTGAGCAGGTGATTATCATAATAAGAGATAATTTATGACTATCTACCTGTACTAGTTGTGAAGTGTGGACATTTTTTTTCCTCCCAAGATAGTATAAAATAGTATGAAGTACAAAGATAGTACGAACAAATTGATCTGGGCAAGTTAAGGAACATCTCAAATTTTCCTTTCAAACTTGGTCCGGAGTCTTTAGAACTAAGGAGAACTTAATGCTTTGTTGCTTTGCTCCAGTTTCCTCCTTTCCGGGAATGCCCTGTACTATAGAATTGAGCAAGAATGAGATCAGTTTTTTCAGAGGAATTGGGCCAGTCTATATGGAAATTATTTTAAATATGTGAAAAACAAAATGAACGTAGAAAAGCTGGGTTTCATTAGATAAGAAATCAGCAATTCTCTGAATTCTGCAGTTGAACTTCAATCTTCTGAAGAAATCTCTTATGTTTATCAAAAAAAAGACCTTACAGGCTTTTTCTTAAACAGCTAGTTTGTCATAAAATTGAGAATATATATAATGAATGGCCCAAGCATTGTGAGAGAGAGGCTTTTCTTGAATTACTGATACAGACAAAAAATCGTATGCTAAGCTCTTTACAATAATCTCTACAGAAAGCTGGGGCTGTTGAATTTTCTAACAGTTTTGTAGGTCTAGAAAATTTTGATAACTACTGGCTTGCTATTAATGGAAACCTTTTGAAATACTCATAGGAATTTTTGTACAATCCAAAGTGATTGTTCAGCTGAACAAGGAGAGTATGAATAATGCGTGCTTAAACATTTCTTTAAAACCACATATAATGGCTTCAGAATACATTCATGCATTTCTGATAATCACTCTGTAAACTTCTTAAGATATTTATTATGTTGAGATACTTCTTACAAATGGTGATCACTACATTTGTCACTGTCCATTTTCTCCTTCATGTAATGTTTTAAATTAGTCACCTTTAGATTATTCTCAGTTCCTTTATTTTAAAGTGGTCCTTTGTCTGTAATATTCCCTTAGAAATGGGAACTATTTTTGTCCTTTTGGCTTTTGTATTTTTTAGATGATATCTTCTCCATTGTTTTTGAATACAGTTTATTGTTCATGTGGCTGTCTCTGTTTAACATCTTCATGTTTCTACAGCATATGATCACGGCAAAATGTCTATTCATTTTCCAACATTATCAGTTACAGCTGTACTTTTCTATAACTGTTCATTAATTATATCTGCAGCGTCACCTGGGGAGCCCAAGGCACTGTGTTATCCTGTGCCTCTAAATAAAAGTAGGTCTCATGTAGTTTAAAAATAAAACCTCTCAGCAAAATGATATATTTAAGAAAAAAACATTTCCGGACTTCAATGTAAATCAACTGTGTGGGGTTAAATATAGCCCCACGTTTGTCAAGTTGAAGATTCTACAAGCACAAATATGTAAACTGGAACCTTTGATACTTGTGACTGTATAGGAATGTTCAATTTGTATTGCCAATTTTAAGAAATTTTGTTAGGGATCAGTCACATGGCAGAAAATACCTTCCTTATGTGTTTAGTTTTGCTAGGATGCAGTCTTGCAAACATAATCTTGGAGGGCAACTGATGCGGGATAACTCCCTCAAACTTTTAATCTCACTTTGTAGCTATGGGTAGGCGAAGTAGGCTAAACAGATATTTCAGTTGCTTATGTGTCTTGGCAACAACTTGAGACCAATCTTGATGTAGCTCCTAGGCAATCCAAAGACTACTTCAGGATATAAATTAATACTGACCTTTAGTAAGTATGGCACAGTGCGGCACTTGTTTTTGAGAAAAAAATACTTAAAATGAGTATTTTTTTAAAAGGCAGTTTAGAGAAATATTTACCGTGAAAATACTATTAAGAGCTTTGTTTCAAAAGGAGACTCTGCAGAGGTTTTAGAAAACCCCAAAATATTGTACAAGGGTTATTATTGTAAGGGCCAAATATTTTTGAGAACTGAATAGAATAAACCTGAACCCACTGACAAACACTGTATATTTCACTATGCGCGTCAGGATGCATCACGGAAATGTGGCTCGGTCTCCTATACACTGCTTATCTAAACCTCCGTTCATATTAAGCCCCAATGCTTTTAATATAAGTTGCATAATGAATTTGAAGTGTTTTTCCAATTCTTCGCAAGCTATGAATCAAGTGAGCAGATAACATTTAAGTGCTGAGCCCTGTGCTAGGCGTTTTTCTCAGAGACACTCAGATTCTGTGTCAGGATGAGTCTCAGGCACGTGCTGTTCTCTTGTATGTCCCAGTTCCGTAGGAAGGAGAAGAGCCACATGAGAAGGGAGAAGTGTGTTCTGCAGCCTTGTTCCTCTTGTGGATGTATGAAGGACCGGGACCCTGGGTGACCCACGCACATCATCTCCTCTACAGTTTAGATAAAGCCGCAGGAGTTTCTGCATACCCAAAGTCTGACCCTGAACCAGATAACAGGATACTTTTGTAACCAAGCTTTGGGGTTTGGTCACAGGAGATTTTTAGTGAAAACTAGGAGAAATAAGGCTTTTTCAAGAGCACGGTTTTCCACTTGTGGTATTAATGGTACCTGTTTTGAGTTCTCAATATGCTTGTCACTCTCTGAATAATGATTGAGTTGTTCCTGTAATATTCCAGGTCGGTAGGCTGAGATTTGTGACTAGCTTCAGGACACAGAAGTCAGCAAAAGAGCGATAAACAGAATCAGCAAGTGCTGCCTTACAGTCCCTTTACTGCAACTAATAGCTGACAATCACTATGACATTGATCTAAAAGCATAGCGGTACCTAGCAGAAAAGACTTAGCCTGATCAGGGAAAACCTTCTCATATGGAAGTTTTAGCAAGAGAAAAATGGAAACTGCGCCAGGTTGAAAGAAAATGTGAACAAGGTATTTCAAAATAAATTACATACACTTTCCCTATTTTTTTCTTTTCTTTTTTCCTCCTTTTTTCCCTTTTGTCCACAGAAAGGAAAAAAACCCAATAAACATAAATATAAAAGAGCTCTTTGGAGATAATACCTCAGATCTCAAAAGCTTTGCAAAATTAGGGAGTTGGGAGAAAAAGGTTAGCTCAGAAGTTGTGTATGGACTCAGCAAAAAAATCATTAAATTGTCATATTGTTTAAGGCTTAAAACCTCTCCTCCCAGAACTGCTTTATGTAATGTGAAAATGAATATATTTATTTATGCTTCTTTATGCAGAAAAGGTAAGATTATCATTGCATAAAAGAAGAGTGAAAGGTTAGGACAAATGTTACAGAATTTTTAACATTTCAAAAAGGTTATGTTTTTGTTACACTGCTTGTAAAATGATACTTGCTTACCCCTGTAAGTCTTCCTGTACTTAGAATGTCATTAAAACTTTATTGAGTAGGATATTGGAAAGTGGAAAGGAACTGTAAACTAAATATAGATCATTCATCTTTAATAGAAACAGCATCAGATACATTTTTCCTGGAATCATATTAAATATCATTCTATTTTCCTCCTAAAAATCAAACATATCTGTGACCCAACTGGAAGTACTCAAGGCAGAATCAAATACCTTTTGGTATTGTTTGAGGATTTTTTAGGAATTACTTTTTAAAGGATACAATGGGCTTTTCATTTTTATCCCACGGATGGAAAGCATGACTTTCCTCCTGAGAGAACAAACTTTTTATTTCCTTTGTGAATTATGGGTTTGGAACTGTCCAGATCACCTTGGTCTCCAACATTATAAAGGATTCCACTCTGCACTTGAGAAAACAAGAGCTAAATATTTGCCTAGTTTAAAGACGGCCATTTGAATGGAAGGGAAGCCCACTGGACAGGACGCTAGCTAACCGGTCTTGTTAGTTTATTATGAACTATATTATTAATAATATTTCATTTAGTCTGGCGTGAGTTCCTTTGGATGAAAGAAACGAATCACGAAGCATACTGGAATTAAGAATGTCCCTTGAACTTTCCACCCCAGCTCCCAAATCTCTGTGTAAATCAGAGTTTAATAGCTTTTCTTTGGAAAGGTAGTGCTTGAAGAGTGATAAATTGTTTCTGGAGGGCACAGACATTTGCCTTTTTTTTTCTCATTTGCTGAAATCTCAGGTGTATCAGGATTGCACATTAATGGTCAAGGTATACATGAGGCTTTGTTTTTTTGCTTGTGAATCTTGAAAGCGATGAAGAAATCTGTTGCTGAATATATGTCTAACCTTATTGTTGTTTCCCTAAACTCTTGGAAACAAGCTGTGGCTAATGAGCTGCAGCGCCCTTATAAGCTGTTCCCAACATCTGTTGCACCTCCACCATCTGCTGCACGATACTTACTTAGCTCTTTGCACAGCTGTGTGGAGTGCCAGATCATCAAACTGATGCAGGTTAAAAAAGCCTTGGGGAAGAGAAGAACACAGGATAGGCTGTTTTTCATTCCAGATTAGTGTCCTTATTGGTTTTCTGTGTGTCCATTCTTGCATTAGGGAAATTAGGGAAGTGTTTCATGCGTGGGGCAGAGTTGCAGGGACTGTTAAAATGAAATGTAGAATGCAGCCAAATGTCAACTGATGGCCTTGCCTCTTGTGGAAACCTCATATTTAATGTTTCTATGATTTCTCCAATTCTGACAACTGTTACTGGAATATTTTTTTTTACGCCTTTTTTTTTTTTTTTTTTTTTTTTTTTTTTTTTTTACATCTGTTACTGGAATATTTTCCTCATCCTCCTAAAACAAGATTAGTTCCTGGCTTCCTTCACTGTTTCTCTTCCCATATACGCTCTTTGGTGTTTGTGTCAGAATAGGGTACTACATGGTTTGCATCTTAGTAACAGCCTCTATGTGCTCAGTGAATAAAAAGGAGAGCCAAAATGTCTTAAGGTCTAGCTGGCAAAAGTGTCTTTTTAAAACACATAGAGGCAGCAGAAGTGTTAAAAGCAATCTGACAACTAGATTTACCATTAAGGCTTTGATCTTTATAAAAGGCAGAACAGCTGCAGCTTCTGTAGATTTCTTCTTCTTCTTCTTCTTTTATTTATTTATTTTTTTAATAACCCTAAAAACTTGACCCTGCATTGTTTGAGGTGTCAGTTCTTGATTTAGGCTGGAGGTACAGGTTAGGGTTCATAGAATAGGCTGTCCAAGACAAAGTAAGAAAGGACTTAGGTTGCTAAAGTAATGTGAGGGCTGCTGCTGGAGCACTCCTCCAAACACTCTCTAGCCATGGGGGCTTGTGGAGTCCTAAGGGTTTCAACTTAAGGTAAGGTTATGTTTAGGGTTCTGATAAGATCTACGTTAAAAATGGGGCTCAGAAGAGATTGTCTAAGTTTACTGAGGATTTCTAGTAGAATTCTCCTGCAAGTGGACCTTAGCCATGGGGGTCAAGGTGTACCATGGCATAACTCCCAGCCTAAGAATAGGATTAGTGTTCTGAGAAAGCCAAGAGAAATACTATCCCCAGCGTAGCAGCTGTTCAGATTTTGAAGTTACGAGTGAGAAAAAAGAAAGATGAAAGAATATATAAATGTATTTCAACACTGACAATAATGAAAAAAGCTGCAAAACAAAAGAATGTGCATGAAACTGAATGTACACCAAGAAACTCTAATGCCACATTATGTCTGAAAGCAGGACACACATGCACCATTTCTCCCCAGTTGATGAAATGTGAAGTTACTGGTGTGAAGTGATAAAGCTCCACTGACTTTAGTAAATTTTTTCCAAGTTTTACTGGTTAGCTTTCTGAACAACTGTTCTACAAAGTGTTAATAGCATAATTAAAATTGAAGCATACTGTTCACAAATAAGGGTCTACTGCAGAAGCTATAAATGCATAAGAATGCCACTCTTGCTCTCTTATCCCTCCTCCTCTTCAGCAAATGTGCAGCATGAAATTAATGAACAATACCAAATTAATAGTGTCCTTGATAAACCTGATAAAAAGGAAGAATGTAGCTGAGAACGGACATGAGAACAAAATCTGGTTCACTGTGCAGAATGAGGTTATGAGAGGTAACAAGAAGGATTGTTTAACACCTTTCGTCTGCTTTCTTTTGTTATTATAGTTCGATTTTTGTACTACAGTAGCAGCTAGCAGCTCTCAGTTCATTTCCAGGGCAACTACTACTAAACATGCCAAGGGAATATCTTAACAGCTCTTTTGTTGTCCTCTGTCTCTTCCTCCAGCACGCTAGGAACGGAAGTCAGCCTATTCGGATGAAAAATTGAATGCCATGTGTGATTTTAGCTTTCTCTGTGGATGAAGTTTGATAAAATCCATGGACTGAATGTGTACAGCCCAGTCAACAGCAGTTAGGGATCACAGCTTAAGAGATGCAGTGCAACTTAGGAGCTCTTCAGCTGGTCCTGAAGAGATGGAAGTTTCCATACATACTGGCTGTTCATTGTAAATCCTGACATGCTTCTCACTAATCTGAGGGGTCTGCAGTTCTCAGAACTGCAGATTCATTGTCATGAACACATTGCTTCAGAACACAGTGTGCAAGTATAAAGCAATCATGTCGTGTATTAAGTGTTCTTGGATTTGACTAAAATCTCAACCTTTCAGTGACTTGCAAGTGTATTATACCAAAATCAGGCAGGGTGCCTGCATAATCCTTGAAAAAGGACACTGTAGATGGAATAGCTCCTGATTCAGTCTTTTAGAAGGATTTTATAGGAATACCTCACATTAATTGAAATGTTTTCCTAACTTCTTTGTAAAATTATTATAAGTAAAAACACATTTAAACCCCTCTTCCCAAACACCCTAAAAAAGCGCATTCCCCTGTGTTTCTGGAAATGGTACAAAAACGTCAGGTTAGTTCAGGTTATATTTCTTCTCAGATTTTTTTTTTTTTTTTTTTATAAACAAATATATTTTCTCAATGTTCAAAGACAAGCAGAATTACAAGAGCCTTTTTCACATTATCATTAAGTGGAATGGACCTTAACCTGAACTTTTTTTGTAACACAGAAAAATTTAATCCAAAGAATGCCAGTAGCAACAATGTCCTTCAAATATCTCACAAACCAGCTACAGAAGTTAACACGGAAAAATTCCGGAAAGAAGATGACGATGCTGCTACTAAAAGGAACGAACGTACCCCCAGTGTGAACGGGGGACCCTTCCTGTCTGCTTTCCCTCCCTCCCATGTTGGTCGCACAGGGGTGGTGTTTTGTGCTGTCTGGCTTTCAGACCTAGCAAGGGCCATGCCACTTGGGATCCACGTTTTATGCTGCAGCCCGGTTGAGGCTGCGACTGCTCCACTGCTGCAGGGGCTGACTTGGAGAAAAAGCTGCTCCACAACCAGAGGGAGAGCTGTCCTTGTAGCTTTTCCCCTGGTAATGTGCTGGATGTGTGAGGTGCACAGGGAATGCTGAGAGACTGAACCCCTCTTTGCTCTTTTTATAAATTTATGCCAGACCAGTGAACAGAATATGCTGTGAGAAGCATTGCTTGTCTGCACTAAACCACTGCGATCAAATGCAAAGAATTAGAGGATAAAAGGGACCTCGAATGACATTTTTGGGAGTTGTCCCAATATGAATAGCGTAGCCCTAAGCTTTCATTCACAGTCAAGTGCCTGTATTATTTCCCCAGTTTTGAGGGCTGTCATGTGCCACTTACACTGTTGCCCAGTAAGCAACTATGTACATGAGAGCTCCACTGTTCCTTAATGCATGCAGCACACGACTGGGCCTGTATTTCTGGCTGCAGTTCAGGGTAGGAGGATCACTGCTAAGTGAAGGCAAGCAGCATTTTCTTGTTATATTTTCCAGGTGACAAACTGATATAAGAATAAATTGAAAGGGCTGGGCATATCGCAGATTTGCTGGATGCTCAGAGGAGACCTTGGAAGGTGAAAGTACTCTAGAGACACAAAGGTTCCTTCTCTCCACTCCAAAAGTTTCTGTCGTTACCTGTTAAAATAGTGGAGATCTACTTCAATGTTCTGTACTAGCTGCTGTGGGATTGACTCTTTTCTTTTGTTGTTTTTTTTTCTGGTCCTGTATCAAGCCAAGGGGCTAGCAGAAATAACTAGCAAGTATCAGAGGAACTGAACACATATTTCATACAATTCAGAGTGATTCAAAGGTTCTCTCCAAGGGAGCCTGGGCAGCCTTATGATTTGCCTCCTATTTGGAAATTTATTTTGTTCATTAGAATTTAACAAGAATTGACATAGCAACATCCATGCTGCTGATAAAGGTAACTTAGCTTTTGGAAGGGGTAATTGAAAATATTTCATAGAAGCAGAAACTGAAAATCACACTGCAGAGAGTTCTATTTTTTGTTGTCAAGAAGACATTTATCCTGCTAGCATTTGCTTATGCAAGAGTTTCTGAAGGCCATTTTTATTTGAAAATATGGGCCAAAAACATCCAGACACCATCTAAAGTGAATTTTAGCAAGAAAAGAAAGTATTTCGAAGCCACTGGAACCAGTAGATGATTTGGAGTATTTAATTTCAGGTTTTGGGCCCACCAGCTGTACAAATGATTGGCCTGAGCTATAATATTCTTCATGGCTTATTTTCCTCTCTCTATGAAACCACTGAAAACAAAATATACATTCAAATGATCACTCAGATCCTGCAGAAGGAGTTAGACTTTTTCCTGTAAATAGGCATCTCCTGATGTGGCTGCTACAGGTGACTTTTTTTTTTCTCCCCCCAGAAGTTATATCAAAGATACCCTTTATAGAGGAGGCCACATCTAATACTGTGAAACATTCCTGCTCTCCAGCCCTCCTGCTTTACAGTCTCTGTAAACAAGCATTAGCTTAGATCAGAGAGTGTGGACACAAGATAACCCCTTCTGCAAACAGTGTGCGACTTTTAAAGCTAACACAGCAAATATGTTGTCTCTCTCTCTCTCTGGCCCCTGTTACTCAGGAGAAGGGAGTCTCCTCATAACTCAGCAGTCAAAGAATTCTTTGATGTGTTTGAGTCCCTGTGCTGAGGTCGCTGCTCAACGACACGGGTACGTTTAGAGCCGCTGCTCTAGCTTCGTGAGCTTGAAGCATCAGGTCAGGCTGAGACATGATTTGCTGAAGTTTGCCAAGACTGTGTCTAATCTCGGACTGCCTTTGGAAACCCCAAAATAGCGCGTATCTGCTGTACTGACATACAAATAGCACTGCAAGGATGAGTGTCTTTGATTGCATAAAGGAGTACTTCGCAGCCTCCCGTTCCTGTGACTCACCGTGGATATTTTCCAAATGTCTGGGACCTATTCTTTCATGAGAAAAAAAATGCAAAGCATTTTCCTTTTATTGGTCTAAAAGGACATTTCACAATAAAAAATACTTTTTAAAACCAACTCACAGTTATTGTTAATGTGGTTCTGAGCTCCTGATTAAGAGCCCAATCCAACTCCTACTGAAGTAAGGGGAGTCTTTAACAATCTTGAACAGAAGCAGATATAGCTCAGAAAATGTAGAATTCTTGACTGGGATTTGTTGTTAAAAGGACCTGTGTGTCACTGATTTTCTTATATATACCTTTATATTTTGCTTCAAAATCAGGCAGTTCTTTTTTCTGGCCTGTTATACAAGCTCTTCTTATTGCTTCCGTTCATAACTAGGGTTTTAAATGATATGATGATTATGGAAACCCTAGTCCCAACACAGGAATCCAAAACTGGGTACCTTTCTCCATGTCTAAGTTATCTGTACAAGTCAGGAACACCTTGCTTTTCCCTGTAATGCTAGCACTGTGGAAAACAACTGAAATTAGGAGAAGAAATGGCTGCCATTCATCTTACTTTCAAAATGCATCAGGCTCAAATATTGATGCTTAAGGATGTCTTTAGCTACCCAAACTGAAAATGTGATCTTTCTTTCTATGTTGTATGGCACAATAATTTGGCTGAAAAGGCAGTGCAGGTCTGGGTGGAGATCTAACCCAATAAAAATCATATATTTCTTCAAGTAAATCACAGTTATTTTTGAGTAAGGTTTTTTAAAATGACTATGAAGAAAGTATAATGTGGAGTAGCACAAGAGGATCTGCTTGTTGTTAGTGGTGTCACCAGAGCCATCTACCTGCGAGTTGGCTGTCAGGGCTCCATCACCATTTCCTGCTTCCTCCTGTCCTGAGTTTATCAGAGCTCGACAACTCCAGAGTTCAGAGCCTTCATCACCTCCTGTTGATGGTTTTAAAGGAGAAAATGAACAAGAGAATAACCTATTTCTAGTTTTAAATTGTGTGCAAGTGCTTTGAGGTCTGTGAAACTACTATGATGAAGATTATCTTCCTTCACATAACCACATCGTCTTGTTATCAGAGAGTGGTTTGATACTCTGTCGCCAGAATTCTAAGTTTATTATCCTTAAACAGTGAGGTATTGATAAAAATAGCAAAAGATCTTCTATTCCAAAGTTTTTCATGAATCTGCAGAGTTACAGCACACACTGCATAAAAACCCCAGCTTGGCTAGATATAAAGCCTTTGCAGACAGGTTTCCTGAGTGTGTGTTACCAACATTCTTACAGTACTTTGCTTTGGGGTAAATTTCCTTGAAAATACGAGCTATGTTAGTTTGTTTCTGGCCAGTTTAGGGTGAGCTCAGGTTTGTTGAGATGTCTGAGTAAGAATGTACAAATTTTTCAAAGCTACCAGACGGACAACAGCGTTGAAAATGCCAAAGCTGGCTATACTGTCAGAGCCTTCATGTTGCAGAAACAGTGGTTCTGTGAAAGTGAAACCAGTCAGTAGATGGTATCAAGGAAGGCTTTCCTTCTAAGAGCGAAGACTCTTCTTAACCCCCAAATTGTATCAAAACTGAGATTAAATCAATGTAATCTTCCGATAGAAACACTTTGAAACAGATCAGTCTGCAGCATTTTGGTAGTTCTGCAAACTACTGAAACTAGCCATGTTGCTTTGATTTAGAAAATTGCATGGATTTTTTTTCACTTGGCAGCTCTCCCCCATGAGCTGAGCTAGTTTGCTTCAGCTCTGTGCAGTGGTAAGAGAGTGCCCTGCTTAAACACCTTGGGAATTAATTGATACATGAATCTACTTTATCTTTGTTTCCTTTATCTCATTTCCAGTATAAAGACCAATTTAAGAAGCAGTACACCAGGCCAGTTTCAGGATATATTCCCCAACAATTACTGTTATTTCAGCAGAAGCTTTCAGTTAAAGACAACATTGTCTAGACAAAAAGATGGCAGTTTGTCTTTTCTTCAAACAAAAATAAACTCTAAAAATTTAAAAAGCATTATGGGGCCTGACTGACACTAACAAAAGCTAAATAATTCAAAGATCAGGATGACTGAATCAGGGTGGCTTTACTCAATTCATGCTGTTCAGAAGCACGAGTATATCACTAGGCAGCTAGAATTAACTTTGAATTGAAAGATAGATCTTTGTTTTTCACTAAAGGTCTCCTTTATTTTTATTTCAGTGTCCTAGCTCCTAAGCTTTGATATTTTGGGGTAAAAATGTTATTATTAATGGGAAGTAGTTCAGCTGCGGTAACAGGAGTTGTCTGCAGTGATTCCAAAGTCTAATGAGATCTCTATTTGTATAATATCCAACATTAAATATTTTGAATATCTTCAGTAACTATTTCCTACAACATTTATATGGTACTATACAATGATATAACTCTTACTCGATTCTACAATATATCTCCAAATATTTAGAAAAGTGTGTGTTATTGTCTGTTCGGTTTTATTAGATTTCTCCCTGAGACTCATGTGCTGGGGGCGGGGGGGAGGAAGAGGGGAACTGTGTCTTAATTATAAAGTAAAAGTAGAGTTAATTTTGTAATTAAACTGTAGGGCACAGGACAACATTTTTACTGTCACAAAAATTTTGATTTAAAAGTACATAATACGTCTTTTTTATATGAAAAAAATTAGTATGCATGGGTGGTTACCTTTTTAGCTGCTGCCTAAAACTAGTGTGCAATGCAGAGAATTCAGTTTCAATACTGGCTTAACCTTGTTTTCGCCAGAGTTTTCTTAAGCTGGGTACATGGGTACACTCTCTGAACAGTTTATAATGCTGACCCACAAAAAGTTGCATTAATTATTGCATTCTCTGGCATACTACCAAAATGTTCCCAAGACAGAATTGCCACATCCATCTACCATATCATGAAATTAAAACCTCGGTGACAATATAAGGGTTTTGTCTGTGTGTGCACTCACTATGTAATTAACTGGTGTTATGACCCCAGAATTTCCTCTAATACTAGCTTTGTCCTTATGCAACCTCTCCAGAATATAATGGTGCATCTAATTGGATAGGCTGACCATTTGGGAACACAGGGTGTTGCTGGTCAGGCTGCAAGATCAAATTAGAATAGTTTGTCAGCAGTAATACCATCACGTGGTGTACCTTCAGTGAAATTTTGTAGTACTGCTTCTCTTGCTCAGCTTAGATCAGTAGTTAACTTAAATTACTTTTTGTGGTGAAGAAATATATACATCTTTTCTGACTGGCTTTTATCTAACTTTTCTGCTTTCTTCAGCTCCTAGTCATAGCAAAACCCCTCTTTCTTAAATTCAGTGGTGGTTTAAACCTGAGTTATCTAGCCTAGTTTGGCATGCAGATTAGAGATAAGTACTAATTTCCGTTAGGCTAATAATCCATTTTCAATTAAGAAACTGGCTAAGACTTTGAAGTGTTCATAGTCATCTGTCTGCCTCCCTGCAGTGCTTTTCCCTGAAGAGCACAGAATCACAGAATAGTTGGGACTAGAAAGGACCTCTGGAGACTGTTTGCTCCACCTGCCCTGCTCAAAGCAGTCCAGTCAGGTTTTTAATATCTCCCAGGTCTGACTGTGTGTGCAACCTCTTCCTGTCTTTCACCACTCCCACAGTAAAAAAGCTTCTTACATTTAAGTGGAATTCCTGTATCTCAATTTGTGGACATTGCCTCTTGCCCTTTCACTAGGCACCAATGAGAAGAGTCTGGCTTCATCTTCTTTACTCCTCCCCCATCAGGTACGTATACACATTGATAAGGTCCCCCGAGTCTTTTTTTCTTCAGGCTAAACAGTCCCAGCTCTCTCAGACTCTCTTCATATGAGATAATCCAATCCCTTCATCATTGTGGCCCTTTGCTGGACGTATTCCAGCATGTCCATGTCTTTCTTTATTGGAGATACCAGACCTGGACCCAACACTCCCATGTGGTCTCACCAGTGCTGAGTAGAGAGTAAGGATCACCTCCCTTAATCTGTTAGCAGCACTCTTCCATATACATCTGAGGATATAGTTGGTGTTCTTTGCTGCAAGGACACATTGCTGGCCCTTGTCCAACTTTTTGTCCACCAAAACCCACAAGGCCTTTTCTGTCAAGCTGCTTTCCAGCTAGTTGGCCCCTAGCCTGTGCTTGTGCATGGGGTTATTCCTCTGCAGGTGCAGGACTTTGCCTTTTCCTTTGCTGACCTTCATGGGATTCCTGTTGGCCCATTCCTCCAACGTGCCAGTGTCCCTCTGAATGGCAGCACAACCGTTTGGCACGTCAGCCTCTCCTTCTCGGTTCGTATCATCTGCCAACATACTGAGGCTGCTTGGACCCATTGTCCAGGCCATTAATAAAGATGTTAAACAGTGATGGCCCTAGTATTAACCCCTTGGAACACCACTAGTGACTGGCCACCAGCTGGACTTTGTGCCACTGATCACAACCCTCTAAATCCAGCACCTCAGCCAGTTTTCAGTCCACTGCACTGTCTTCTTATCCAGGGCATACTTCATCACTTTGTCTATGGGGCTGTTATGGGAGAAAGTGTTGAAAGCTTTGCTAAATTTACTGGAAATTTTACAGGTGCTTATTTTGCTTAAGAGCAAAGGGATATTTCCAGAAGCTTTATCAGTATTAGATTAACTTAAAAAGTGCATTAATAGGAGTGTGATTTTTTGCAGTGTAACTACTTTTGTCTTAGCTTGGCTAGTGTAATGATTATCTAGCAATCCAGCAATGGAGTCGTCAGGATCTCTTCTATCCTAATTTATGGAAAAACAGAGGAGGAGTACTCCAGGTTTTCCATGTTATACCTGCTTGTAGGGAATGAAAGAAAGACTGAGATCTGCATTTTACCTCCATCCATCTGTGTCTCTTGCTTCTCTTTTTCTCAAAGATGAGCCCATGGAAGCAAGCATGGTCCAGTGCTTCCAGTGTTCACAGCCATGTAAGAGATTAGAATTTAAGATTCTTCTCTACTGTAGTCCTCTAATGAGACCTTCTGTAAGTCATCTAGAGCTAGATTTCAACATGCTAGTCTGATTTTCTAAGATCTAAATAATGTAGAGCAGCTGGCTTTTTGTGTCCCTAGGCCTCAGTTCTTCATCTGTAAAATCCGGGCAGCTGCATGTCCTTATTACAGAGGATAAATATACTAATGAGAGTGAAACATCAACAGGCTTAATAAAAATAGAACTATTTTCCCCTGTTGAGGGGGAGCTAGGTGGGTCAGCCTCTGGCAGTTTCAGCTCCTGCTGATTTCCATGGAGAACCTGGAGAGGAGGAGGGTGGAAGCAAGGGGAAGAAAAGGACCACTTTGCTTGTAGTTGCGGCAGGCAAATCAGAAACAATGCGAAGGAGCTTTTAACAAAATAGAGACTCTAGCCTGTTCCCACTTTTTGGACTCCATCTTGTTTTGAAACTAAAATTCATTCAAAATACAGTTTATCTCTAGTGCCAGGATTTAATCTCATTGCTTGAACTCTTTGGTGGAATTTAAATACTTTCTAATTAAATGTATTCAAAGTTTTCCCTCAGGACAGACTGGGTAAGAACTTCAGGGTCTAATCCATTAGTTTGGATTGATATTGTTTAAATCTCTTGAGGGTACTTTGCTCTTAAACTCATGTTTATTTTTGTATACTAATACCACTTAAAAGCTAATCTTTAATAATATTTTTATTAGACTATTTTGTCATTTTTAATATTTAAAACATCTGATTCATTTATACAACTGGTAGCTTTTTCACCCCTTGTAACCAGTCACTCTGTGTGGAAAAAAACTTTTATTATCAAGGATTTAGGTGCATCCTGCCCCTAGTAATTTCAGTTAGGAGGATGACTCAACTCTTTGAAAATTAGGCCGCTTAGGCCTTCTCTGAAATCCACTGAAGTCCATGTGCTCCTTGAAAATGGAGATCTTACCATGCAACAGTTTAGGAGACGTCAACCCATCTCATGGGGTGCACTCCATGTTAAATGTTTGTCTTTCTAATTGTGACATTTGTTTTTGTATTTGAATTTACCTGGTGTTTAGCTTGCTTATCACAGTGGCATTTGGAAGAAATACGAGCTAAAGCTTCTCACAGAGTTTTCATTTTTATATCTGAAGCACCTTCCTCCTATTTCATTTTCTTCCCTGCTCATTGCACTACCTGCCAGGCAGTCTGTCCCATGACATTTTAAAAGTGCTTCACATCACTGACTTTTTGTGGAACAGTCTGTGGCCTTCCCCACTGCTGCCTCTGTGCTCTGCTGTGCTGAACTGACCATTTTTGAAGGGCACGTTTTATGGCATTCTCCCATTACCGCACATTTTCAGAGGTCATGGCTGTTTCAGCATTTAGGCCTTTCTAAAATACTTTCTCACATATTCATTCTCTATGAATTTTCTTCCTTTTTATCATAGTCTGTGAATTTATTTTTACAAGTGAAATAAGACTGGTTGATATGAATTTCCTAATTATGGCATTGCTTTTCTGCACTGAATTTCCAGATTTATACCTGATTTGAAAATTAAAAAGGTGTCATGGGCTATACATCTATTTTATGTCGCAGATAATAAATAAATTTGCTGTGTTATCTTTCTATGTATACATATATATATATATATATATGCCTAAAATTAGATGACAGTGATATTTTCTGCACAGCTGAGTTAAGTAAGAGCTAAACATTTCTCATTTATGTTTAGAGCTGCAGGATATTAAGCAAGGAACAGCTTAAATAATTCAATAGATGAAACTTCTTGAGTAATTGCCACATGCTCTTTTAATTCAGGCTGTGGAAAAGGCTTGTCATTTAAACCATTCTTAATTAGGTTTGTTTTCTAATGGGCTGCAAATCCTGGATGAAAAATAGCTCCAGTGAAACCCAGAAGAATTTGTTTTCATTTGGAATCTTTGCCATCATCTTCTAGTGGAATTGAGCTCTAATAGAAAACTTGGCTTTTTTCTTCTCAGATTAGAAAACCAGGGCCTTATTGTCATTTCTGCTTGAATGCCTTTGGACCACTCCAGTGGTCTAAAGGAATCTGGCTATGGATAGAAATTAAGGCTTGTGGAGGTTACAAAGAATATTAATGCTGTACAAAGCAAAATTATTAAAATCATACAATGCTAAGTATATCTTTTGCAAAAGGATGGGTTTCAACATAAAAAAGAAAGTGCTGTGCTTTTCTGGAAGCAACAACTCATTTCAGAGCAATCACAACTGGAATCAGAATGGAAATGTATGCTTTCTCTAGAGCTAACTAGAGAGAACATTAATAAAACAAAAAAGTATGGGCTAAATTCTCCAGTTTTATCTTTGGCGAGGTACTAGATTGTTCACTCTCAGAAAATGAAAGCTCCTATTTAGAATATCTACATTCTGGAGATGGATGTCTAAGTCTAATGACCCATAAAAACAAAACAAAACAAAATGAAATAAAAATCTGATCTATAAATTTAAAACAAATGATTCAACAAAAAAAAAAAAAATCTATAAAAGGTTCATAGTTTCTTCAACATCCCATGACTTGTTCTCCAAGACTTTTCTTCCATAATCTGAAGCTCCAGTTTCCTGTATCAGAAAATGGCACCATACATAATTTGTATTGCGAGACTGAATATTGCTAAGCATAGACGTCAAGCCAGGGTTACTTTTTGAGAAAAGAAAATTGTATTTAGGGGAAAAGTAGAAAGCATTTTTGTGGCATACTAATGTTTTTAAAACAATGGTTGTTTAGAATTACTCAGAGGACTGGAATCTCAGAAGTAGTCCCAGAGAAAATGGATTTGTTGGCTGAAGGAAGATAAAGTGGTCAAAGCTATGCGCTAAGTGCAGTTTGTTACATGGCTTTGTGATTTGCCCCATCGCAAGTATTACCACACCTGTGGAGGTAGTGTATGTACCAGAATACATAGCTACCACCACACGCTGTAGAATTTTAAAATATGTACAGTGTCATAGCCAGCAGCCACGTTACACATTGCTGTAAAAGTATCAGTGTGTCTAGAAAAGAATCAACAAACTTTCTGTCTAACAAAAATTTTGAACTGTCAATAAACTTGGTTTTAAGTTGGCTTCTTCAGCATGTTTTTCCAACTTCATGATGAAAAGCTGTGGTTTTCAAAGTGAATAATATACAAGATGGCTCTAGTTTTAACAATGCTGAAAGTTCCAGCCTGCAAGATTCTTCATGGGACTTCAGTATATGATCTTACTGGAAATAGATTAGTTCCCTAAACCTAAATTTGGAACTAGTAAGGAATACACAGTGCAAGCAGATTGCAAAAGCAAAAATCCATCCATGATTACATTGAGTAGCACTGAAAAGGGTCATTTGTTTTTCATTTACAAGTCTAAGCAAATCCTTGACTGTTTCAGAAAAATTTGTGAGCTTTCAAACTGGAAGGTTGTTCATACAAGGAGAAGATTGGGACACTTTGCTCTCTTTGTTCAATAAGATAACAGGAATGGTATTTTGCATAAAGCGTAAGATTGCTTTAGAAGCTCTTTGCCTTGTTGTTCAATATCAGACATGAGAAAAGCAACGACATGCAAAATGTTGAAGTAGGTGTGATTCAACCTTTTTCAGATTTAATTACAAATGCTGAGCCAAGTTTTGGTAAGAGTTTGTGACCATTTTTTAGCAAAATCATGTCATCATGTCTGCTTGTATGTTTACACGGGAAAGATGTAAAAAAAAAAAAAAAAAAAAGGGAAGAAAAGAAAAGAGACAGCTTTTTCACATATTGTTTTCATGTATTTTTTAATTTGAACAAATCCCAAACTCAAAATGGGTTTCAGCAAACATGATGTTATCTTAAGAGGAACAAAGAGAAATTTTACATCAACTACTGGAAAATGAAATAATCTTGTTTTCAGATTGCTCTGCTATGTAAAACCAGAATTTACTACATCAGAGTACGTGGCTGAATGTTGTAGAACATGAATTGACCCATCTAGGTCTTCAGAGATGCTCATCTCTTATTTACTAACTTGCAAAAAAATTTGTAGAGTTGCTATGTCAGCTTCTTTGCCAATCCCTTCTTTACACCAATGTGCTCGAAGAAATATGGTGTAGCTAAGGAGAACCAGACTGTATTAATCATCTTGCCTCTCTGAATACCTATTTTTTCTCATTTGGTGATGGAGAAACAGGCATATATACATGTAGTGTATAGTAAAAAAGAAGCAGAGGATTCATTGTGAGCACTGTTGAGAAGCAAAGTAGCTCTTTGGCTATAAAATAGCTTGCCCTGCTCTTGAGGAGGTCCTGAACTGAGGAAATGCAAGTGTGTCTTGTGCCTTTTTTTCTGCTCTGCAGAAAGTGCAGCTGAAACTGCAGGCCATCCATGTGCACTCCAGTCTTCTCTTTATTTTGGCTTATACAGCTTTTACAGCTCTGTTCCTCTGGGAAATCACCAGGGGATTTTACATCTCTTTCTAATTAAGTTATTTCAATGGACCAATCCCACTGACTGTTCAAAATTCTGAGTGGTGTAGGAGTTGGAGCCAAATTTAGTTCCAGCTACATCTTGCATACAAAAAGGTGATACTAATGTTTCTTGACCCTTGTTTTGGGGTCAAGATCATCTTAGCTCAAACCCTCCTTAGCTTCTGAAGACTTTGGAATCCTAATGAAGTCAGCATTTTCAATTCTGGCATAGAAAATTTAAAGAAGGATTAAAATTATCTGTCTCTAAAGCTGATTTGAGAATCTGTAGGAGGGAAATGAAGGATTTACTTTTATATTACCGCAAATAAATGTATCTTTGCTCAAATGATTGATGACACCTGTCACTACTCAGGACAAACCAGCAAGTATACTTAGGCTGCTGAAATCCCAAACATTTGCTTCCAGAAGCAAACTTGGGTTTGGTAAGTGAGATCTACTTGCAGGGACCTAATTGCTTTATGATTCTAGTTTTCTTTGGAAAGTGACATATGGCATATGGAATGTGGAACAACTCTTGGAAATGACGAGGTAGAATATACTATTACCGCAAGTGAAGCGAACCTCTTTTACACAGCTTACTGTTTTATTTATTCTGCGGAATATATATTCTGTGGAACAGATATTAAGTGCTGCTTATAATGAGAGCTTTTGCTTTTGAAAAATTGTTTTTTAAACATTGGGAAAGCAATGTAATGCAAAAAGAAAAGAAAAGAAAAAGAAATAAAACATGAAAATGAAGTTTGACTAAAGTTTGAACGCAGAGAGCAGACATACGAGTAGACAGCATAGATAATTAAAAGACAGTATTACTCAAAATTTCACAGTAAAAGCTGATATAATTCCCTGGAAACAACTCATTCTCCAAGACTGGGTTCACGATGTTAGGAAAAGTGCTGAAGACTCATAAAGTCAGATGGTTGTATGTCAAATTAATAGTATTAAACAAGTTGATGCATCATCTATTATTACTCTGCTGAAAGTTTTTATTACCAAAACTTTACATGTACCTCACTGCCTATATCTGGCAATTCCCTTTATTTATTAGATGTTATCAGAACTGCAAGTCTAACTTTCTTGAATTCATTTCATTATAACATTTGACAGAAAAAGAAAAGGAAGAGGCTTACCAAAGAAAAAAGTCTTTTTTTCCTGAAAAATTTTTGTTTCACATGATCTACTTTCTACTGTTTTTGACAGTTGCTGCTAATACTAAAAAAGCTTTTTATTTTGTTTTATACAAAAATTTCTGTAGAAATCAATGTCCTTTTCCTCAAATCTCGCCTGTCATTATATGGATAAATTCTGTTTGCCAGCGTTCATTCATCCTTTCCTTTTTGCTGAGAAATGGCTAACTAGAAGAGAATAGCTCATTTGCTCAGTGTTATTGTTTTGCTGCCAACACTGTCATATCATTGCCTCTTACAGCAGATTTAAGTAGGGGTACTTTGTTCTACCTAACATCTGCTAGGTACATCAGATGGTGCGAAAAATTTGCTTGCTGACTCTGGTCCTTTTTTTTATGGATGGCCCCTTATTTCAGTATTTTGAAGGGCATGTGGTGATGCCTTTGAATTTTTTTAAATGCAGAGTCTATTTTGGTGCACTTCTGAGGAAAGACTTGGCTGAAGAGTTGCACTTCTTTGAGATGACACTGGAATTTGTAGAAGCACAAAACAAGCACCTCACCACAGAAGTCATGAGTGATACTAGCATTTTTCTGGATTAGCTGTTGCTGAAGACAACTTCTTGCTTTCTTTAGCTGGTTAGTTTTACTTGCTTTTTAAAAATTCTGTTGTTCTGTCCGCTGGAGCTTTCACTGTCCTTGGAGATCTGGTGCACCAGCTAACCAATTCCAGCTATGGATTTACATGCTAAGCCTGAAATATTTCAAGGCAAGAAGAAATGGGTTTTAAGATCTTTAAGGAGTTGGAAAGCCATCCCAGAATTCAGATTGTATCATTCCCAGTTGGTCACTATTCATCCAGAAATGCCACATTTACATCTGACAGACAACTCTGATCAAATTATCTGGTCAAGCTCATCTCCCCATTTTCCACTTTGGGCCAGAATTACCTGTGAAACTGCACTTCCCACAATAGATCAGTTATTGTGCTCCATGAGGAATTGCTGCTCATCCAGGGGAAGGAGCCTGTTATAATATTTATATCATGGAAGCAGAAGAAACATGGCTATAAAAGAGGTGGGAGGCTGAGGTACCAAAATGCATCAATGCTTCTACAGAGCATTTTTAAGTGGGTATTCTTTTTTTTTTTTTTTTTTTTTTTTTTTTTTTTTTTTTTAGAAGCAAAATTTTTATCTAGAGTCTCCTGAATTTCACTAGAAAAAAATTTGCAATTTCTTGGCATTTTGCATTAATTTGACATTAGGAAAAAGTCCATTTGCACAATTCCTCTAGAAAAACGAGAATTCAAAGGAACTATTGGTTGTGCGGGAGCTCTCAGGTGCTGCTCCCTAAGGGAAAAGGTGCAGCGGCCCAGCAGGATAGCACGGCTGGCAGGGAAGGGCAGGGTCTGGCCAGCGGAGGCCCATCCCACCACCCCAGCGAGGAAGCCAGGCGGCCCAGGAGCAGACGGGGCAGCCCCAGCCCGGGCCACCAGATGAGTCGACGAGGCAGGGCCGAGGTCAGGTCAAGAAGTGGAGTCAGCAAGTCAGGGTTGGGGTGAAGGTCGGTGGTGGTCACCAGGGTCAGACACAGCCCAGCGATGGCCAGGCAAGTCCACAGCACCCAGGGAGCTGAATGTGCAGGAAAGGGAAGAGTGCCCCCAGCACCCTTACAGGAGCTGCCTTGCAAGGATAAAGACCCCAGTCAATTCTATTTCTTTTTAATGGGCCTGTTTAGAAGTGAGAGCACAGGATGTGAATTACCTCTATCCCTGACTCCCTGGGTGACTTTGCACAAATTTCCCAGTCTTTCTGACACCTCAGCTGCTTCATTTTTAAATAGTTATAGCAGTGCTCAAAGAACTATCCCCATAATGAAAGTTCACATCACACTTTTGTTGCAAGAATACTGAGATTTGTATTTAACGCTAATGTGGTCAAAAGTTTTCAGTTTGAACATGGTGTTTTAATGCTCAAGTGTTTGAACAAATGCATTATAAATAAAAAACACAGATCAATTTAAAAAGCATTTTGTATTATATCAAAATGCATGGGTATATAGAACACAGTATATGCTGTACTGGCTGAGTAGCTTCCATAAGACATTCTTGAGTAACAATGCAGCATTTAAGGAGTACGTTAATACCAGGTGCAACATTTTCTTGAATAGATGTTACCTTCCTCCAAGTGGTCTATCTTTATCCACTGAAAATGCTGAAATATTGACTGTGTCTTTTTAAGGCTGATGACCTTAATATCTCCTAAAGTTTAATGTGTGGGAAAGCTATGTACTGAATTTACTGGGACCTCTAAACATAGTTGTTTGTTCTTCTTCCCTGTTTATCACATCAGGCCTACAATTCTTGCACCACATTTGTGATACATATAAAACCCTATACCATTTTATGTTCTTGGCACACATCTGGTTACACTTCCTCAAAATGAGTTGTTTTCATCTTAAAAGTAATCCCTAGCTTACAGATATTTCTATCATTCAGTAATAGTTAATATTTTTCTTTGGGAAATAAATCCTTGTCTTCAAGATTATTTTTTCCACACTCCCTACAGATCATTATGACATGCTAAAACCATGGGCTACTTGAACGTCCACATGAGTGCCTGTGGTTAAAGGTTACTTATTTTCTAGGAGATAGAGGTCACCTGGTTCCTACTTATATTATAAACACATTCCTTGTGTCTGCTTAGAAGCATAACCTTTTCAGGATGGTGTATTCACTCGCCACTTTCAAGCATTTGTTCTTTTATTTATACTTGGTTTCTGGAAAATGTAAAGACAATTTGTTATTCACAAGGCCTTGAAAGTTAACATTTCAGCGTTGTGTTTTCAGTATGCACATTCACAGTCACTCATCCATCCACGTCTAAACACACATACATATTCAAGATGCCTAATGTTAAAGGAGCGGTATGTTACTTGCAAAAGCTAGGAAATGCTGGAAGTAGGATGCAGTCTCTGTATGCTTAGGCAAATGTACATCATTTTTAAACACGTATTAACACACTGTTTTGTCCAGAAGCTTTCTGTCTCATTCAGTGTGAACGGCAAATGGCCCTCACTTAACGAGACGATTATTTTTAGTTTTGCTCTTCCTTTAGGCTACGATGGATGGCCCCCATATCATTTTACTGCATGCTATTCAAATCCTCTTCTGTATACTGAGTGATTATTTTTTTAGTGGATTGCCTGTGGTGTCCACAACGGTAGTACTGGAACGCTTCCTTGGTTTCACAGTGTTGTACCTCAGTAAAAGGGGAGGGAGGTACTTGTCACAGGAATGAAACTGAAGCACAGAAGCGTTAAGATCAAAAGTTTCCGGTCATTTTGGGCAAAGCATTTGAGACGGTGGCATGTACTTTCATTTCTCCCATAAGTGGACAGAGTCCTCATCTGACGGGGCAGGGGCAAGGTAGATTCTTTACAGAGCGAAGTGGAAATACAGAAATGTCATAGGTCACCACCTTGATACTTATAATATTTACAGGCTTTTTGCTGATGAGTTTCCCAGGTATGTTCTGAAATCAGAGAAAGAGTTGTGTTCAGAGGCCAGGGTTGCAATCTGCGTCCTGTACAGCAGTATCCATGGGAAGATCTTTGCTTTTCTGTCCAGTTTTTGCTAGCTTGAACTCTGCTGCCCATCCCCTTCTGCATCTCTTTGGCTGAGTCCTGTCTGTTCCCCACTTCTGAATCCTCATCCAGTCTCATTTTCTTCGTTCAGTTAGTCCTGTCTCTGCTTTTCCAGTTTCTTCATTCCAGTCTCACTCTTGTCATTCTCTTGTCTTAGATCTGTCACCTAAATTGTGATTTCTGTTCTGGCCCTTGTCTGGTCACTCTAATTGGATTTGTTCTGGTCACGTATCACCTCCTTCTGAACCACTCACCTCAGTCTCATCTCGGTTCCCTGTTCTTGTCCATGATTTCTCACCCAATTTCAATGTCACCCCTTCTTGCCAGTCTGAATACAAATTCAGACTATGCAGTGACTGTCCACGTCCCCACAGTCAGGCACCACAAGGGATGAAGATGTCTTGGGCACTAGGGGGAGAGTGCTGTACCTGGGAATATTTCTGCAGAACTGCTTATTTCTATTAAAGGAAGTTTGAACTATGGTTTTTCATTTTGGCCAAATTTGAGCAGATTCTTAGGAGGAGCATGGTCCTAAATTAGAGTTGGATAAAAGAAACCTTGATAAATGAGAGTGCTTTCGGTTTTGTGACGCTGCCTTTTCACAAGCCTTAGGGCAGTGTGCTTCAGCTGTGCTTCTCGGTGGCCTCTCGGGGAAGGGCAGTAAAAGAAACGCTGTCTCTCCTTCGTGGCTTGCCAGAGCAAGCTACTCCAGTAGGAGAAGCAGGAGTAGGAAGCCACTCCTCACTGCACAGGTCTCACCTCCCTGTTTGGTTTCATCGATAACAACCTCCACCACCTGGAACCTGCAGGTGCTCTTCTGGGCGGCTCCTACTGCTGCCGCAGACGGGCCTGGGCAGGGGGTGTATGTCTGGGGAGAGCACTGGTGTGACTGCCCTGGCTTTGCTGTCCTGCTACTACCACAGCTTACTCTGTTGTCTGCGTGCGTTGCCAGCCATCCAGGCAGTACCGTTAACGTATCCTTGCCTCAGAAGCCCTGGCTGGGGTCGTGGCAGCTGTCGGGATAGATTTGCATCTCGAGCAGGAGCAGCTAGAGTACTTCACACTTGCCTCTTCCAGGAGGACCTCCAAGCTGCTCTCTCCCCTTGCCTCCCTGTGGCAGCCTGCACTACTCCTTGCACCCTACACCTGGGAACTGGGAGCACGATCACCACTGCTGGGATCCAGTGCTGCTGCCCCAGGGCTCCCTTACGCAGGACAGCTATTCTGCAAGCCATCATTCACCGATATCAGAATTCCCTGAGCAGGACAGCAGACCAAATGAAGGAACCGTTCCCCCTCCCCAACGTGCTGATGAAAAGATACAAAACTTCAGAAATTACTAGCTTGCAAGCACTTTTCGGGGTGTCTTAAAAGAACCAGAAGTTTCAGCTTTACACACAGCTTTACACAGTCCTGCTTTACACTGTCATGATTTATGACAGCTTCCTCTGAGACTGTTTCTCTTACCGCCGCTCCTCTCAGTCATGTGTACGCTTGGCTTTCTAAGTGATACAGGTCAAGGGCAAGGTGCCATGCAATAGTTTTAAATCTAGTGGTTCCCAAAACGGACTTCTGTTGACAAGGTATCCACTATAATGTGATGCTTTGTCATCTTATAAGTAATTTAAAAAAAGATTAAAAATCTTAAAATTTGGAAGAGAAAGGCACGAACATTTGGCATGAATTTTCGAGATCAATCAGTTAGGCAAACAAACTAATTTATTTTGTTTCCAAGGGCTTTCTGTTTTGTTGTGTTTTGCATTTTTGTTAAGTGCTGTTGAAATCTTCCAGATTAACAGCATTTTAGAAGCTGGAGTTCTCTATTATCAAACTTATATAACATTCATAACTCAACAATATAGATTAATTCTACCATGGTCTAACAAACTGCTCTCAGTTTGACAAGCCTGATGAGTTGACCTGTGGAGCATTAAATAAATAAATAAAGTATTGCTAAGGTTACCAAACATTGTATTTGAGTAAACAGATGATTCCAACAGCCATAATTCTCATACATTTTGAAAAAAAGCAGCCTTGCTCAAGTCATGTGAGTATTTGAAAGCCTTACATTCCTGTTTCTAGTTAAGTGCTGTGGTGGACAGCTTTCTGAATCGCATATTTTCATCTATTAATGATTTATTAATAAATTGGAAAACTAATCTGTTTAAGATGAAACTATTGCACAATACTTGCATAGAGAAACAATATAAATCACAAGATACATTATTTTCTCAAAGGAGGCCCTGGCATATACATGCATCCAGCTTTTTTTGGAATGAATCACACATAGAAGCTAAACTGCTTTCTTCTAATGACTCATTTCTAATAAATTTCTTTGTTAAATCTCAGCTCATGAAACAAACAAATTAACCAGCACTGATTTGCTCCATCCTACAGTATATTTCAATCACTATTGGTTCTTATCATGTCATGTTTTGTGTTATGGAGGGACTTATGTGCCTGAAAATAAATATAAAAGCAGCATATGGTATGAATGGGATGAAACCTTGGCTTCATGCGCAATGCATGCACCAAAGCAAAAACATTTATTATTATTTGACAATTGTAAGGCAATTTTGACCTGGCTTAATAAAAGGAAAAGCACTTGCCCTGTTGAAATGAACACAAATTGTTTTGACCATATATTTCAGATCAAAGGTATTATAGTATATACATCATGTGGTCTATAACATGATTTCTTTCCTACTTCATTATCAGGGGCGAAGAGGGGGAAGTTAACGTCATTAGGACACTGACAGGAACTCTAACCGATGATACTTTCTTATGCTAAAGTTTGCAGAGTTTGTAGGTTGTACCTATCCAGATGACTGATTTCCGTGCCAGGGATCACAGCAAAGTCTCTTTTGTGTTTCAGGTAAGATGCCTTAAACACCAGTGTTGGATCATGCTTGCTCCATTACCTGATTGTAAGTCTTTTGTTTTGAAATATGTAAATCTTCAGAAACCAACATCATCTGCCCTATGTAGTCCCTAGTTACAAGGCCCTGAAATTTTGGGTAGCTAGAATAATGCATTGAAGAAAGGGTTGTCCAGCAAGACTTTCTCACATTTTTGGAGTAATCTGATAAACGTCTGTTTCTTAAGGTTATTCATTCTGCTTCCATGTTATAAAAGGACACAGTGATGGGCAGGAGTAAGAGACACACAGATGTATGGAATAACCTCTACAATTAAAAGATATATTCGCAGTGGTTTTTGTACGATTAGAAATGGATACTCTTGTAAATCTCTGGCCAGCTCACCAGCTCTATCTTAATGACATTTGGCATAGCTCAGAACTATCTTAAATCAGAATGTGTTTTTTTGCTGGGGAGAGGTATCAAGGATTAAATAATGCAAGAGAATGAAGTCTTTGCTCTTTCCCCAAGATGGTATTTTGCCATATTGTGGCTTAGGTATATTTTCAGGCATTTCTGTTTCCAAGGTCCCAAGTGTTGGTCAAATGCAGCTCCTCATAAAGTGTACTGTTTGTAGACAGTGATAGCAGGCAGGACGATAAGTATGACTTCCTGAAGGAAAGCTGCAGTCAAGAGTATGTATTCAAGTGTCCCTGCAATCTCCTTTCTACCCAGGATACTGACATGTGTTCCAAAGTTTTGTTCTACCTGATGTGTCACTGTGAAAAAATGAGGATAGTTAAGAGGAGAGAGTTTGTTTTTCAGATTAGGGAGAGACGTAAGTGATTTCTCTGCCAAATTCCACTGATGATGAGAAAAGGAGGTGCTGCAGGAGTGGTAGGACATAAGTACTCCAGACACTCAAGCCGGTTATGCACGGTGCTTCATGTTAAAGATAAAACCATTTCAGCCTGTAGCTTGCTTAGTGAATTTTGTTTTGCAAGCTTCTAGACTCATAGCAGGATGATTCGTCAAGACACTAGAAGTAACAGAGACTACACAAAAGTAGGAGTAAAGGTCTTGGGCAGTTTCTTAGTGTAATTCCGTGTCCCGTCTAGCCATAATTTTAAAGGTATTGTTATGAGAAGATTATTAGTAAGAGACTTGCAAGTAAAGGTTACATATTTTTACACTTATATCTGATGTAGTGATGAGAGAAATGATTTGATTGTAACTGAGAGCTACGTTCCTGATACAGAATCAGTCTGCTAATAGCAATTGCTAGTGTTTCGTTGATAAAAATAATGTTTATAAGCACCTTTTCTAAAAAGTGCAGTTGTTGAGGACTGCTTAATTTACAGCAACTTTCCTTTCCAAACATTCAGACAAATTAGCTGCCATGTCAGTTCTGTCAGATCTCATGGGCTGTCATGGCTCTGCTCTCAAAGGTGACTGTAAAAATGATATCATGGGGTCCTATCTTTTCCATTGCCCTGCTGTTTTGAGTGTGCTCAGTTTACAATCTTTCTTCCTTAAAACAGGCCAAATCAGTCAGGACTGTGAGAGTCATCCTACCTTTGCAATTTATGCATCGTGTTCTGTAAGAAAGCCAAAATTTTACACTCAAAAATGCAAACACGCGATTGGGCGTAGCTTTACTGAGTTGATACCCTACCTCCTCTTCTGGCTGTGGTTTGTGAGAAAGCATTAGCATAAATGCTTAATTCCAAGAAAAAGTGAAAAAGTAGAACTGTGAATCCCAGTCTGCTTGTAGAGAAAAGCATGTCTACCCTGGAGAAGGGCTGTAGCTTAAGGCAGCATTTCCTTGTTAGTTTAAGCGCCTTCCAAATGACATGCTGGCTTTTGTGAAACTCATTAGTTGCTCGACTCTCTGCAGTGTCTTGAAATGGGAGCTGAATTACCTTGTTCACAGGTAGAAATTCCCTGAGGTAGCGGAAAGGTAGGTGTTGGGACAAGCATTCTAACGCCCCTTATGGACCTCTTCCATAATAAATAACCGTTGATGATGCAGACGACTGTAAAGGGAATCCTATTCTTCTTCCTCCAAACCTTTTCAGCCTTCTCACATATGATCTAATAAGTTGATAAATATTGGTTCTTGTCCCCTGAGACAGCTTCCATACAACTTTTCATTCTTAAAAAAAAAAAAAAAAAAAAAAAGCTATTCCTTGCTTTTAAAGTTAATGCCTAAGTGTAATCTGAAATGCTCAACAGATTCTTTAGCTAGGTTATCCTGTTCCTTTATAACCTATGTTTCAGATTTTTCTTGGCTCAGGAGAATATTAATTTTAAATACTTCAGTGAAAAAAAGTGTGGTTGAAAAACATGATGCTACGTCCTCCTGCCAGCATTTGAGCTAAACCAGTGGTTAAGAAGGCAGTTCCTTCCAAGCTTTTGCTTCAAGCTGCTGCTTTATCAATGAATCCTTTCATTTTTAAGACTTTTTTTTTTTAATGTAAGATATATGGGGACCTTGTAAACTTTTTGTTTGTAGCAGCAGTATATGACCTTCATATCATTTAAAACCCACTCTTAATAGGGACTGGAGTTGATATTCAGCAATTTACTACGATATATGTTTCAGTCTGATAAGGATGCATACCTGAAAGTGTTTTCATTGAAACAGAGTGGATTAAGTCCACACTAAAAATAGAGCATGTCTGTACATGTTTTACTGAACTGAGAGTGGTTTGCTGTGAGATAACCCAGTACAGTTTTATCACTACTATGCGAGTGTTCAGTAGTATGTAGAAGAGCTCAGAACTATTATTCTTTCATTCACAGCCAGACTTACTCTCTCAAAGAGGGATGTTTTCATCTTTTTCTAGATTGAATTAATCACAGTTCTCTGCTGTGTAGATTCCTGCTGAGAAATAGTTCTTCTTTTCTATTCTTAAAATCAATGCACATGGTTCTAGTCATTTCTTATTATAGAGATGCCAGAGGTTACTACAATTAATAATTTGTCCCAGATTGTGATTGTTTTTTAAACCAAGTTAACATTGTTTAATTTTGCAGAATTTCTATTGTATACTGTTCTCTTTTAATGTAGGTACTGGAATGAATGATGAATTTTACCAGTGCTCCCATGAGTTTCTGCTAAATGAGAACTTAGCTTTCCAATGTTAAAGATTGCTCTACATAGCTGGCATAAAGTAGAAGTGGTTAAGACTGTCAGAAGAATACCTAGGACATAACTCAGCAGCTGAGATTATGCTGAACGTTGGAATCATTTTCAGATTGCACCAAATCAAAGCAGATAAACTGGGGCTCAGTGAATAGAATGATTACGAGTAAAGTTTCCCCTGAGAAGGAAGCTGTCTAATTTTTTGCTTTTTTTTTTTTTTAATATGCGTGTATATTTTGGTGCTCTCCTGTAAATTTGCTTGAATAATTGCAAGCAGCATAGTATTCACTTCAAGAAAGTGCTGAAGGCATCTTCTTGCAAATATGTATTTTAAACTCATACGTTGTTTATTATTCATCTGAAAAGATTACTTCAGGCTTAAAGTGTGTGTACAGACTTAGTATTTCTGGTTAAATTTATTCTCCTAGATTATAGAGAATAATCTGGTAAATTGTCTCTACTTAAAGAATATAAAGAAAAATAGTCTTTTTTATTACTTAAACGATTCAAAAATGGATAGATAATATCTACACAATGCCTTTATGCATGCTTTTTCTTATTAGTCACTGCTGTGTGTCTCAACTTCCGTTTCATCTTAAATCCCCAGGATTAACACAAGATAAAAAATAACATTAGCAACATACAATTTGTCATGTGAGCATAGATGGAAGTGTGAGAGATAAGAAGCCAAAAGGAAAAGGAAAAAAGACTAGGTGGAGTTGCCCTGAGCTTACTATAGTGCAGTGTGAACCATTCTTACTGCCCTTGAAACCAGGTATGCCGTTGTGCATACAACTGGAAAACAGTAGGAGAAGGTGACAGGCCGTTCTTGTAGTTCAGAAAATGACAGATGAGCCATCTTTTCAAAACACTAATTTATCTTACTAAAGTAAGTGGCTGTATTTTTAGGTATTTGTCACTTCTTGCTTGAGGCACTTCTCAGGGACATTTGTTTTTTTACTGTGTTTCCACGGTTTTATTCCAGTTTTATTTCAAAATCGTGGTGAGAAAGAACAGAGGCAGAATTCATCCTTAATCTCGTTACGCTAACATTCTTAATGGCTTATCACACCACAGCTCAATCATTAGTTACCCTGAAATCCTTATATTACTGTGGTGGCAAATAGTGCTTCCATACAACAGCAGATAAGACCTTGTATGCTCCCACTGTTCTAGTTCGTTTAGCAGGTAATCTTCTAGTCACATAAAAAAAAAAAAAAAAAAAAAAAAGCTTTAGAAAGTCATACACTAGTCTTCCATATGTATCCAAAATAAGGAGAAGAAGGAAGAAGTCAAAATGCCTTATTCCAGTATGGGGCTAATGTGTCAGCAACCTATGGCATAGGTATCAGAGACAGAACTTGGAAGTGTTTTGGACAAACAGCAGAACTAGTGGAGATGTAGAACGTGGAGCTCGTCACCCTGTGGGAGGCAGCAGAAATTGGCTCACTGTGTTTATGCTCTCTGAAGCTGTCACAAGCCCGCAAAGTGACAATACTCTGGCAATAATAATGAGCAGCATGTAACTACTTTGAGACACATCTTTGCTTGTGAAGTTCTCACTAGTATACTAACGCTTTGATTTAGGAAAGAAAAATGCTTGTCCAGTACGCTCGTCTTGAAAGGACGTGGGCCCCCTACGTCCCCTACAAGCAAAGACACATCTTGCTTGTGAAGTTCTCACTAGTATACTAACGCTTTGATTTAGGAAAGAAAAATGCTTGTCCAGTACGCTCGTCTTGAAAGGAAGGCCCCTAAGGCCCAGAAAGTTAGAGGAGCCCCAGACATTGCTATTGCAACGTACATGACGAGCTCAGACCACTCGCAGGATCTGAGCACCAGGGCAAAGGAGAACTTGCAGTGATCTCCCACCCCTCTCCTCTGTGCTGCAGCTCTCCGTGTCTGTATGTCTGTATCTCCATATCTGTATGTCTGAAGAACAGTCTTTTCTCAAAAGCTGTTCTGAGTTTTGAGTTTTGAGGTTGCACTTTTCTATGCCTACTTCATCTGGGACCTGTCCTGTAGGCCACACAGTGAAGTGGAGAACGTTGTGGTCTCTTTAACAAGAGAGGACACCTCTCTACCTCTCTTCCCCCAAGGGATGAATATACATTATGCTGAAGTTTTTGGTAGCAATTTAGACGTTTAGTGTGTAGATAATATAATACTTTTTTTTTTGCAGATGTGGTTGTACCAAAACAGATCTATTTCTGTAACTAGTCCTGGGATCTTACAAGGTTCATATTTCTTTTCTCTAGATTTTGTGGAATCCTGACATAGCTGAGGTGCTGAAGATGACCTCAAAGCCACTAATTAATATTCCAGAATGTTAATGGCTCAGCAGGAGGAGCAAAGTGGGTTACTAAGGAATGGCAGTAATTGCTCGGTAACTGAAGTTGGACCACAGTTCCGTTATAAATTTGAATTTTGACACTATATCACCATCTCCACCCTGTACCCACAATATCCTGCTGAAAGAGAAATTTTGGCATTCCTGCATTTTGGCACACTTCATCTTATCCTAGAATCCTAGAGAAGACTGTTAAAAAACAGGGAAGGAAATTTAAACCTAGGGGGAAGAGAAGGTATGAAATCTCACTGGCTTTTGAATTGGCAGTATATGAGCAGTGTGCTATGAAAATTTAGTTGCCTTTGGTTTGCTTATCCCAACCCACAGTGGTAACTGACTGCAAATGTGGGAAATAAAATAAAGCTACTTAAGTCTTGAAACAGAGTATACAAGCATGTGCTCTAAATTCAACTTAGTAAATGCTTTGAGGGGACTGAGCACACCCAGAGTGGACAGAATCCTCAACAAATTATCTGTTACACTATTAAAATCCTTTCCTGAGCATCAGAAATTTAGTATTTTTCAGAGGCTAGGTTGGCCTTACTGGAATTAAATTTGCAGATATCACAAACCTTCAAAAAGCAATAATTTAATGATCCTTTAGCAAACCTCCAAAATTAAAGCCATAATGTTTAATGTTTGCCAAATCGTAAATGAATTAAAAAGTGGAAAGTGTTGGGAAACATTAATTACAGAAAGTAATTCCAACTTTGACAATCATAAAAGGTCATAAAGAAGTAGATTCATTCATTCAATGATTATCACATTATCATGATATTATTCTTTTTCGGAGTAGTTAATTTTACCTATTTCTTCTTTGTGTGTGTGTGTGTGTGTTTCAGTAGGTCCTGGAGGCCTCAGCTGAGATTGTAAACTCTCTTTTTTGACATACTGTAATATGAAACAATCATAGAATCTAAAATCTGATGTACTATAGATGACATTTTCTTCAGTCTGCAGATTGCAAAGCTGGAAAAATAGTAAAAATGACTTTCTCATTATATCTCCATTAAATTTTGAAAGTGATCCACATTCTCCTTAGATCTACTCCATTGCTTTAACCTCAAGACTCTTCTTCCTCCTATGACTGCCTTCACTCTTTTCTTTGGGAAGTCTTTTATGAGGATCATAAAATGCCAAGAATTTTAAAACAATCCCCAATGTCATCAAAAATAAAGCAAATTTCCCATGATTTTGTACACCTTATGTCTTTCAGTATTAGACTTCCCTGGGAAATTTGGTCAGTAACTAACTAGATTAAAATAAACATTTCAGCATTTTGAAAATGTCACTAGAGTTCTATTTTTTTTTTTTTTTTTTTTTTTTTGAAAATTCCTGTCTTCTTCTTGGCTTATAATACCATTAACATGACTGGGCCATGTTTTGTTATTTTGACCTTGCTGAGGTGAAATGCATTTTAGAATTTTGGGAGAAGGTTAAAAGGCTACAAAAGGTTGTTTTGATATATCTAAAGATCACTATTTGTCTTTATAAATGTTGTTAATTTTAAACTGATCTCCCTCTAACTCCAGCTGCTGGGTCATGGAAAGGCATTGATTTCCTGGTAGAAGTATACGGAAAAATGCAGAAGCGGGGACAAAAGTGAGGAGATCCAAGGGCAAAATGTGTTCGGATGAGTGGAATGGAGATTTCTTGAGAGGTCACATAGCACAAATATTATGAGTAGGACAGGGTATTGGAAGGCCATGAGAAAGTGATGTAGATATAACCTGTCCCTGGAGCATGAATTGTAAGGGGCAGGGTATGCATCTGCTGTAACCTTAAATGTTTGTTAGTGAAGTGTTTTATTTATGGAAAACCTTATGGTAGTCAAGTCAATGTTCTGGTTTTGAGCCAAATTTACTGTCTTTTTAACAGAAACTGTTCTCGCAATACTGAATCATTTTCTCTTATTATCTATTCTTCATGGTGATAGTGACTTGCCTACTGCAGAAGAAATAGGTTTTATTTTACCATACAGAAATTTAAAGAAGTGGCAAGAAAAATGGATCAGTCAAGCTAAAAAGCATGCATAGTTGAAAGTGGACAAATTTATCTCATTGAGAGTAACTGTACATATGTGCGTTTTACATTTTATATGCTCATGATTTGATGTTGGAGAAAATCTGATGTCAGGAAGGCACAGGACAGGAATGTTTGTTATATTCCTTTACAGAGAAGTTCTGTCCCCAAACAACTACTCAGAGTCTGTTTCAGATATGCTCTTGCATATCTATTAAATAAAGTCTCTTTTGTATATAGATAGATGTCTATATATATTTACACATATCTATACTTATATATGTGTACTATACATCTATACATGTGACAGATGTGGAGTGTTTGGTTTTCAAAACTGAATGTCTACAATGTTTTAAATTTTACTAACTGCCTCTTTACTTTTTAAATACCTCTGAGTGGGTGCCATGTGCTTCTCTGCCTGGTGAGGTTGTGGTGAGTGATGGGGTGTTTGCAGGGATTGGCACACAACAGTTGGTGACCTCCTCCTGCAAAGAGCACCCCTGCTACTTCTGGTTGCTGCAGCCCAGCCATTTATGCTCACTGCAGTGGGTTTCATTCACTTTGTGCTGGGTAAGGTGTTCATTTTATAAGATGCTTCAGATGTTCCTTGGGTACAGAAACGTAAGTGACCTGAGTTCTTCTCCTCACCCTGGTTAATATCTAATTCTTTTACTTTATAGATTAAAAGAGCTTCAGTAGAGGAGGCTGAAAGAGACTTGCACTGAGTGATTCCTGAAAGGGCTCTTGAAAGGTAAGGGAAACCTTTATTCGAATCCCTGCATTGAGTTCAGACTAGAATGATTTGAATACGTCTTCTATATGCTATATGAATGTTTTCAAATCCAACTAGTTAACAGTGCTATCAGTCAATACCAAGAGCATTCATCTGTGAGGAGCCTAATCTTGTCATTCAGGACATCTCATGGGGGTGATAGCATCCCTTGCCCAGGACAAAGTATTTTAGGAATGCCTATGACACTAGATTAAAATCAAGTAGGTACATTTCAAGCCAAAAAGGGATGTGCTAGTGAGTTCAGACACTTTCAACATGAGGTGAATGTCTTTATGGAGTACTCTGAGATCCAATATTGATCATAAATGCTTGAAATCCTGTTTTAATCAGTGATGCAGTTTTTAAGGCAAGAGTTTATGCATGCCATCATGCATAAACAGCAAAGCAGGCATAAACAGCATGTAGAAACTGCGAAGTATGAAAAACTATGGAAAAATAGAGTCCCTTTGAGAAGGCTGAATGACAGACAAACTATTTGTGATTCCAAATACTTCTTGATTAGAAGTAATATCCCTATTTCCTAGTGACATCTGGTATCAGGCATCATAGATCAAGATAATTTGGTGAAGGCATATTTTATCACATCCCCTGCAGAAATAGCTGGCAATGATTTTTTTTGTGTGAGTATGTTCATAGGAGCTGTTTTATATTTCCTAATGCTTCCAGCTTATAAATGTAACTAAAAAGAGCAATAAAATGTCTGTACACCTCTCCTCGAATGTGATTGTCCAGAACATTGCAATAGCTGCAGTTCAGTGCACAGGGACCACACACAGTTTAACATTGGCTAAATTAATAGAGACAGCATAAGTTAGTGATTATCTCTGATTTTTTGCAATGAAGTATGTATCTATAAGTTGTTTTCCAGAACATTTGTTTTATTTTAGCTTCTTATTACAAGACGCCTCTTTTTTCCCTTGATCTTACTAGAATAAACCAGTTCTGAACTGATCTGCATTTAAAATATATTATTATCTGCTATTTACAAACCACTTGCATAAAGAAATCTTACTGAGAAAGACATACTCTGCCATAGTTACTTACTGTTACACACTCAGTTATGTATATACCCAAGGTAATGGTATCTCATGCTTAGTGCTTATGAGCTTCCTTTGATGGTGGAATATGCAAAGTACTGAACGCTGCTGTTGATATAGTTAAGTATTTAAACACCTACTTAATTCCTCTGAAATCTATGGGACTACTTGTGTCGTTATGGTTAAGCATGTGATTCATTAATTTGCTGGATTGGGGTCAGAACGCTTAGTGCTTTGCTACTTAGCTTATTAAGCACTGATAATACAAATTTGAAATTTTAGTTTGAAGTTTATCTGGACAAGGCAACATTTCTATCAGGTAATGCAATCTACTTGTGATCCTCTCTTCAGTTTCCCATGTAATGTTTGCTTATGTACAGACCCAAGTACTTCAGGGCCACTTGTATAGCAAATGAAGGACAGCCAAGTCGTAGTCAGAGTAATGCATTGACAATGCATTTGGCAAACAGATTTTACTTTGTTTTTTAAAATAAAACCTTACTGTATATCATGTATAAACACTAACATGTCTGATGCCCAGCATGACTCACGTTCAGTTATTAATACAATCCTCGAGATAAGGTATTTGACAAGAACATGCTTTTACGCATGCTGAAACTAAGAAGGTTATATAATACCAGCAGTAGCAAACAACTTTTTCAAAGTCTCAGGGAAACCATTCAGAAGTGGGAACTGAAGCCAATTTCATTATCACCTACAAGGAGCCGAACAATAAGGCATTGTAGGCTCACTGGCCGTGCTCAGAACAGGGCTGTTCAGTGCATCAGCCGGCAGGTAAACTCAATCAAGCTAGTGCCTGTCAGATGGAATAAGTCTATGTTAGCAAAGCTGCTAAGTGTATTTTAAATATTAGTTAAAACTTTTCCAATAAATGTTCCTGGGGGTGAACATGGGAAGATGCAGTGAGCCAGGCAGTTGAATTCTTAGTAGTACTGGCTACACAGCAGTCTTTCATCTGCTAATCTCAGGATATTTTACTATGTAAGACTAGGAAATTAAGAAGTTAAGGACTTTGTTTCAAAGGGAACAATAACATTTTAATCTAAGGAAGGAAGATGCTAGACAGGCAGAGAGGAGCGATGGAAATGTTTCAACTGCAGTGTTTTTATGGGGAAATATATTCTGATGAATGCAGAAATAGCCGCTGATGTTGCAATTTACCAAGATATCAATTTTATTTTAAAATGTAAAAGCACCAGTGAGAGTTTATCTCTGCAATTCTCCAGTTTTGCTAAGAAAGATCTAACTTTTCCTGAGCAATCATTGAGAAAATGTGAGAAAAAATCAATGATCAGGGTTGGTAACTTACTTTTTCCCAGTTACATCCATCACTTAAATAACAATAAAAAGAGGCCAGACTTAAGAGACCAAAAAAAAACCAATGTGAATTTAATCGCATAGAAGCCATGTCCTGAACAGGGAACATTCTGGGAAAGGTTTACAATGTCCTTCAAAGAAACCACAAGAGAAATGGTATCCTAGCTAATGATAAAGGGCTATAAATGCATTAGGTAGCAGTCAAATAACAGTACTTCCTCTAGACAAGATTACAAAAATAGAAAGTTTTGTACCTCCTGATACACTTTAAATAAGCAGAACTTTTATCAAAGATGATGTAGAAGAAACTATATTAAATCAACACCTTTGCTCTGTAAACCTTCAGATCAAATAAGTTGCTTCTAATTTAAGAAG
Source organism: Rhea pennata (assembly GCF_028389875.1). Classification (NCBI taxonomy): domain Eukaryota; kingdom Metazoa; phylum Chordata; class Aves; order Rheiformes; family Rheidae; genus Rhea; species Rhea pennata. The sequence continues at coordinate 10,820,788 of NC_084667.1, read as the reverse complement.
AATGTAGACAACTGTTATTCAGACTGAAACAGTAATTTGGTGAAAGAGTTGGAGTTTTGATGCTTGGAATCTCCCTTATTTTTGTGAAATACCTCCTTCATACACTTCTGAAGATGGCACCCATCCAGAGACAGGCTGTCACCAATTAATACTTGCAATGCTCTTGAAGGTGTTCTGCCTAGAAAAAAACTCTCGCTCTCTCTTCCTGGGAGAGGTGATAATAAAGACTTTCATCATTTCCCAGTAGCAGTTAGCTTTTACCTTTCAAACAGGATATTCAAAAAGGTTGCTGAGGAAGAAGGATCCAACCAAATGAGGAAGACAGTACAGAAGACATTTAACCCAGCTAATATTAATTTCATGAGAGCAGTAGCATATTTGACCTTGAGGAAAATGTGAATTTATATGCATATAAGGTCTTCAGAATTAAGCCCTTTTTGCAGTTTGGGATGAAGCCAATGTTTAAAAGTCTTAGAAATTTACAACTAACTCTGGATGTAAAGTTCCTCAAATTATTACACCCTTGCCATGCAGATATAAAGAAAAATTATTACAATCCTCTAAAATTAACAATGAAATTTAAAGACTTCAGGTAAAAAAAAAAGAAATTATACAATTTTTGATGGGGACATGTACATTAATGAAAGACATAAATTTCCTGGTTTATATTTATCATCATTTATCATAGCAGTGCTAGTAAAACACCTCAGAAAGACATCTAGCAGGTGATATCAGGACCTTGCAGACCAGCAAGGTATCCTGAAGTTTATGCAGACATCTGAAAAAAAAATAATTAGTTATTAAATATTTTTAAAATAGCTAGGTCTAATTTTAATACACTTTTCTCGTTTTTAAGCAGCAGATGCTGGTTGTAGGACCACTTCCCATTGTTTTACTTTTTCCCCTGGATTTCATGGACTCATGGTTCTCAGACTGGGCTTCTAGTTTAGGAGGTGATCTAGATCTGTGATCTAGAGAAAGCCAGAATATTTAATTACTTTAACATGAACACATTGTGTCATCACTGAGTTAAACAAAACATTTTTTTTTGAAACAGAGCCTTTCTTCTTGAGAAAGATTCAAATGTAATCATGTAAAAGGAGGCAAACTCATGTATCAAATTTTATTTCAAAGACACCACAGAAGACCAGTCATATATATTTCACTGCAAATTAGCAGTCTATAAGGTGAATTGATCTTTTCAGTAGGATCCTTGTGTAGGATCATCCTCTAAAAATGCAGTTTATATGCCTGATCTTTGAAGCCACCTTACTGTAGAAACCCTGGCTGCTCTGGAGATTGTGTAATCAAGCTAGGGTTGAGTTTGTTTGTTTTTCTTCTGTTAGTCATCAATGAGTTGGGAATGAACTAGCATAGTTTAGGATGACAGATTTAATATGCTGTTGTCCTTCAACTTTTTCTCAGAGTTCTGTTTGTGTGTGTGTTTACACATACGTATGCATGCAAGAATTAGCAAAGCTACAGTCTAGATTTTGTCTCTGTGGAGACTGCCCACGTTTGTCTTTGGCTGTCATTTTTTTCATTTAGCCACAAGATAGAATTATCTGAAAAATATTTCATTTCATTTAAGAGTTTTGGCATGAGTTGTTAGACCAATTTTGGGGACACTGAGATGTAATGAAATTTTGGTATTTGCCCTATGGTTTCTCCCCAGCACTTTTTCTGAGAAAGTCAAAGAAAATCAGAGCTCGCCACACAAGACAGAAGGCAACCACGAACCTGCTTTTTAAGAGTTCCTCCTTGGTGTGGGAACAGTAGATAAGTTGAGTGTCTCCCTGTGTTACTAACGCTCTGCTGCTGCATATGTGCCATCCTTTGAACCCCAATTTTACAGGGTGTAATAACATTAAATTTGTATAAATACTGTCATGTCTGTTTAAAGTCTATTGCTAAAACCCAGCCCTATATTGGAATGTCTTTTTATTCCTCATGCCAGTGTTTCCTTTGGGAGGGAAGTTCTAAGAAATATATTGTTGTAGCCTTATGCTTTTAGGCTTGAATGCCTCTTCTCATATCAGGTAGTAACTATATCTGCTTGTGCTTACTGTAGTACTAGCTATTATTTTATCAGAGGTCTGTTGCAAAGTACACATGATGTAGATTGGCAGCAGTTTCTGTCAGCTGCTCACACAATTTATTTTCATCATTCTGGGTGTCTCTTGTCTAACCAGAATTATGTCCTAGTCCAAGCCAAAACTCATTTTGCTGAGAAACACATTGTGACATTGTAATCTTCTCTTAGTATTACTGGAAATAGGCATCAAATAATGCGTACGAAGTGCTGTTTTGAGTTTTTTCCGTCATAAATTCCATAAGTAATGTGACAATTGGTGTAAAGCAAGATTATTTGCAAAGTGTGTGTCACCAGGAGACAGTAGAAATTGCTCAACTTTTGTAATTCCGGTTTTCCAGACACTGACAGTTTATGCTTGCTCATTTCGATCTACGGCTCAGCTAATGATGACGAATCAGGAGAGAAAATAAGAACAGAGCTGCACTTATCTGAGATTTCAAATAGTGAACTTTTCTCTTGGCGTGAACTTGTTCTGTATATGCTGTTGTGCTTCCCATTTCTAAGTGTAAATGAAATAGTTGGGGAATGTAATGAGATAGAGTCCTTTCCATTCTTGACTTTCAAACACAAGCTGGGAGGCAATCTAGCATTAATAGCTGATGACAGATTGTTGAACTTTGTGGATGGCTCCGATTGCAATCTTGTTAGTGGACTGTTTTGGAAACTTCGAAACTGGAAAACATTCTCAATTGAAGATATAATGACTGAACAGGTATCACAGCTTAAGTTGTCCCCTCACCAGTAATGGTTTCCTCCAGTGCAGATTGAAGTACGTAAAATGTAGCCAGTAGTAAGCCTGAGGGGCAGAATGCAGACTGAATTTGCATTGTGGACGTCCATCCTAGTAATTGTTTTCTAAATATTGTCTAAATTGAAAGTTATGAAAATGCTTTTTAGCTCTTGGATCGGAAAGTGTAGACCTATCCCATTTTCAAGCCTCATGTCAGAGCCAGATCCAAGTGTCCACCAGTGCTTCCCCTATGCTGATAGCTTAATTTCTGTGGAATTTATCCCTGTGCATGAGCTGTAAAGGAATTGAGGCCAGGTTCTAAGCACACCTCTGGTCTGGATGATAGGAAAACAGTATTTCAGGGATCTGGGAGGAACTGGGTCTCATATCTTGATGCAGACAGAGAACAAAAGTCTCCAGAAGGGTCTATCTGGCATCTGTTCCCATAATGCCATTATTTTCATTAAGAACATACAAGCTTTCTAGTAGCTTTCTTGGTTATAGCTGAATACATCTAAAATTCATATAAAAATGCACTTTACATAAAATTTTTCCAAGTTCTTTCATGGCAGAAGAAAGCTTGGGAATAAAGTGTTTCAAAGTGACAAATGAATGGGAGTAAAATAAAAACAGAAAAGAGGACAGATGGGATATTATAAAAGAAGGAAAGTTGAGCATGCTGGGCGGGAGGAGTGGGACATTGAAGTGAGAAGTAGGCTGTGTGATTCCCTTTTTTCTATCAATACTATTCATAGAAGGGTGAACAGTAAATTACAAAGTGACAGTATGTGCACCACTAACTGTTCCAATAACATCGGCAGATCTGAAGGGAGCTTCATTTCTTGGTGCTTCTCCTGTTGAAAGGAGCTCTTCAGGGTTGTGCCATCCTTCCTCCTAAAATACAGATTTCTCCTTTTTCTGCTAGCCTCAGAGCAGTGATTTCTTTGCAGACTTGTATCAGGATTTTCTGGGTTTTGTTTACTGTCAATGGTTATGAAAGAAATTGTACTAAGGTTTAATGTTCTTCATTGCTATCATCAGACATGTTTAGTAAACTCCAGGCTTGGAGCAGGTTCTGGTTTTCGTTGGAAATTGTCTCCTGAAAATGAACAATATTTTTGTTTTCAGCAGGGCATGATCTAGGAACTGGGGATGTGGTACAAGTCTGGGAAGGTTTTTCATTTTAAATTCAATATTTTGTCCTAGAAAATACTCCTAATTCCTGATCCTTTTCATACAAGGTAGATGCAGTGCCGTACAGCAGTGTATTGTGTGTGGGAGAATCTCTGCTTCATTTAGTGATATTCTAGTCCTGGTACTCTAAGGAGGGCAAAAATAATAGGATTTGCATAAAAGCTATCCAAATTAACATTTTATTGTATTCCAAAATTGTAGTTGTAGAGTCAGAGTACTTAGAGTTAGCAATAACATATACTATGTCTATATTTTCTGCAGCTGGTAATTCACGATATCGCACATGAGCATGCCAAGTATTGAGATAAGACTTCTACCAGTTATAGTATTTAATAATCTCTGACTATTGACTAAATGCTTTCATATTGTAAAAGTCATACACAGCTTATAAGTTGCTCAGTTAAGGAAAATCAAATCACATCATCCTATTTATCTCATTGACTTAGAACAATGATCAGAGGAAACTTCATATAATACACTTATCTGTTACAAAATTCTCCTCTTCACCCATCCAAAAAAAGACTACTTAAAGGTCATCTTCTGGATAGGAAAGCCTGTGACTCAAAGAAAAAAATAGCATAAAATAAATAACAAAAAAATTTCCTGTCTTCCCATAATTTTCTCCCATCTTGCATAAAGTCATGGATTCCTTGGCAGATAACAAAACCTTTTGAAGTAATGAGTGATAGCACTTTTCACTAAGCAAATATTTAAGAAGTTCTAACACTTTAGGAAGGTTCCAAGAAATATTAATCAAGTTGAATGTTTAAAACTAAACATACAAAAAAAGAGTGGCAGCTGTAGTTGCTGAAGCTCCTCCACAAAAATGAGACAGTGGAGTTTAGCAGAATTAGAGAGACGTAAGTTAATGTATTACGACTGGTGTAAAGATCACCCTGGAAGCGATGATGGGGGAGGATCTACACCTTTGTTTTCAACAAATAATTCCTTCTATAGATTTTGCTGTTATGGTTCAAATAATTGGAAAGTATGCAGATGCGGTATAAGAGATCTTTAAGAAAACTGTATTCAGTTAGGTCTTCTCAACTTTTCCAAAAGTAATTATCCCAAAATAATATAAGCTGAATGGAATTCTTAGAGATGATCTGAACCATCTGACTGGCAAACGTGTATGCCTTATGGCTGTAGAAATGCTCTCCATGGGCCAAATTAAATGTGATCACCCTAAAAAAGCCAGACACCTTGCCAAGAAGGCCAGTGGTCTCCTGGGGTGCATTAGGAAGAGTGTTGCCAGCAGGTCGAGGGAGGTGATCCTGCTCCTCTACTCAGCCCTGGGGAGGCCTCATCTCGAGTACTGTGTCCACTCCTGGGCTCCCCACTGCAAGAGAGACATGGAGCTACTGCAGAGAGTCCAGCATAGGGCTACAAAGATGATCAGAGGGCTGGAGCACCTGCCCTACGAGGAACGGCTGTGAGAGCTGGGCCTCTTCAGCCTGGGGAAGAGAAGACTGAGGGGGGGATCTGATCAATGTGTACAAGTACCTGAAGGGAGGGTGTCAAGGGGACAGGGACAAACTCTTTTCAGTTGTCCCATGTGACAGGACAAGAGGCAATGGGCAGAAACTGAAGCACAGGAAGTTCCGCCTGACCATGAGGAGGAATTTCTTCCCTGTGAGAGTGACAGAGCACTGGACCAGGTTGCCCAGAGAGGTTGCGGAGTCTCCTTCTCTGGAGATCTTCAAGGCCCGCCTGGATGCAACCCTGTCTAACATGCTGTAGGTGACCCTGCTGAGTAGGGAGGTTGGGCTAGATGATCTCCAGAGGTCCCTCCCAACCTTACTGCTTCTATGATTCTATTCTATGATTCTATGAAAACTTGAGTTTAATGTGAGTAAAATTCTGCAATCCACAAGGCAGATTTCCCACTGACATCTGCTTGAACTTGCAGAATTTGGCCCTATAGCACTAATTGGGAAAGGGTATGTCTTGCTGTTAAACTTCCAACTCTTCCTTGTCTTCAACTCTCCTGGACAGATATGAAGCTGCATACACAGACCTTAAAAAGATGACAGCCTACTTAGTTGAGTGTTTTGCTAAGGTGGAACTAGTGAATGAATGAGAAAGACTGGACTAGCATGGTTGAGAATGTGGGACTCCCATATAAAGAGAAATAAATTCTGAGGAGATATGTCATGCAAACACAGACTTAATGAGAGAGACAGAGGAAACTTTCACCTGCAGCATATGTTCAAGCAATGATCAGATCAAGCATCTTCCCCTGCAGCATTCTATAAATGAACCTGGGAGTCCTTATGCAGAAGGAGCACTTAGTTAATTGAAACTCATTTATCAACATAAACATAGATTTACTGACATCCACTTATTTCAAAGCAGTAGCTGATGTTGGTGGGATAAGCTCTTTCAAATGTGTTCAAATTAAATACAACAACAAATATTAATGAATGAGAAGACTTGATTCAGTCCAAAAGCTAAGGTAAAAGCATCAGAATTTCCTGAGGGAATTCCAAGTTCTGATATGTACTCTCTTACTAATAATGCAGTATTAAAAATACTGGATTGCACTGGACCTCCAAAACTGATTTCTTTGATGTTCTTTCTTCCTCCCAGGAATGTTTGAATGGCCTGTTGGCCCTGAAAGGCTGGAAATGTGAAGTCAAATGACTGCTGGAAGCATAGATGTTCTTAAAACTTGTGGGCTTATCTTTAGAATAAAATCTGAAAAAATATTCAGACACTGATGTTCCATCAGTTTCATGTTGGTGCCTGAATATTTTTGAGGATCTACCCCGTAATTACTATAGTGTAGGTAAACAGAAACATGCAAGATAAGACAACCTAACTTTTAAAGAGGCTTAACCTCTGCACTTCTTATTGACTTCAATGAGAATTGCATGTTCTGTGGCAGGAAAGTGGAGTCTCGTGTCCTAATAGTCATCAAACTGTATAAATTAGCTTGTCTTCCACCAACAGCAGTAATAACTTTTGAAGTGAAATATCATGTGTTAAAGTACAAGATTTTGATTCACAGTTGTCAAAAGGTTTGAACTTATTATTGATGAATGATCTACAGCTCCAGAAGTATTACCAGAAATCTGGCAACTAACAATTTACACTAATTAAGGTATGCAATAAGAATCGTAATCCACTAATTACAAATTCAATAACAGAATATATATAGAATAATTTTAGCCTTATCAACAATATCTATAGCTTCACTGTTTGATAGTGATCTTACTTGTGAATGTAAGGTTAAGGAATAAAATGGTTAGTAAGAAAATTTTGCTTTTCAGCTATTGATCCCATGTTATACTGTAGAAGACTTGAAATGAAGAATGGTATACTTACCTAAAAGCTGCTACTACATTTACTTAGTTTGTGTTGGTCCTCGTTTATTCTCAATTTTTTAAGTGAAGTGTGGCTTTTTAGTTCAATTAATAAAATTGAAGTTACCCAGTGAAAGTCATTAAAAGGACCAATTTTATCCATTTCCCAAAGCTTTCCTGACTTTTGTACACAACTCTGGCTTCTTCAATGTGACTGTAAATTTGAAATTCACTTCAGCAATGATTCTAAATCTGTAGCCTATGTACATTTTTCAAAAAATACCTTCTCTATTTTCCTAATTTCCGAATAATCTATTCATACTGATATTCAGTATGTAGACTTTCCTACTTCTGTGCATAACAGCATGCCTCCTCTTACACATTTGATACAGTAACATCATCAGTATCAGCCTTGATGAGCTGGAATTTCCTGCATAGTGGACATACCATACCATAAATGTCAGTTGGTTAAGCAACAAGATAAACCAGTGACTTTCTTTTCACCCTGCTGAGCAGGGGGGTTGGACTAGATGATCTCCAGAGGTCCCTTCCAACCTTACTGATTCTGTGATTCTCAAAGCTACTGTTTCCATTGCAGAATGTGTGTCACTTATACTTTCTTTATACAGTCTCTCCTAGGCAGAATTTTTCATCCATTTCAGGGCCACACTACTTGAAAAGCTATGACTTCAACCTCTTGGGCTTCTCTGCTTCAAAAAAGATAGGTGCATGACCTCCAGCAGTAGCATGAGATCACATACATACATATATTACATAATTATATTTTGGAAATGTGTGAGATGACTTGCATTTCAGGGCAATTCTACTGGCTTTCTCAAGTAAGTAATCTCCTCTGCTTTCTTAAGACTACTAATGAGGATTGTTCAGCAGTATTAAATCCCTGGTGTAAATTAAAGCCAGAAAAGAGCTCCAGACTTGTCCTTTGTGCAGAATATGCTCTCCATGTATTTATCCCATCTTATTTCCTAAATCTATGTCTCATTTTGCTTAATAGAAAAATCACCTTGCTATGCCTAGGGAAAAGCACTTTCCAACACATCTGTGTAAAATAGTCTCTACTAAAATAGAACAAAAAGAAACACACTTTTCACAATGACCATTAGTGTAGCCAGATTTGGTGTAGCCCAGTAGCAGAATGTTTGTTTCTGGTACACGGAAAATGTATTGTAGTGTAATTAATTTTGTTATTATGTAACTACTTTCTGCAAAAGCTATAAAAATAATAGGATAAAATATTTTCTGTTTTATTTTTACCAAAGCAAACTAAGGTGAAGTATTAGTTTAGCAGGAATTGATCTGTTCTCATTCCCTTAAACAAGAAATTCAATGATCAGATATGCTTAATGAACTGTTTTGGATAGACTATACTAAAGCACAGAGGAAAAAACTTCTAAATAACAATTCCAGAAGAAATCTGCAAAGTTATACAGGATTCATACAGTCATAAAATCACAGAAATGTTGGTTAGAAGAGACCACAGAGATCTCTACTCCAGCCCACCACCTCGAGCAGGACTATTGTCGAAGCTATCAGGTCAGCCATAGCTTTATCTAGTCAAATCTTGAAAAACATCCAAAATAGACTTCTTCACTTCTCTGGGTAACTGTTCCAGTGCTGCACTTCCCTCTCGGTGAACAAGTTTTATCTACGCTCCAGTCTGAACTTACTAAATCACAGTTTGGTCCTGTTTCCCCTTGCTTACCACTTGCCAATAGCAAAAAAGTTTGTCTCCATCATCTTTGTAACTCTCTTCAAGCAACTGTAGGCTGCATTTAGATCCATCTGAGCCTCCTCTTTGTCAGACTAAACAAACCCAGCATCCTCAACCTCTACTCACAGGTCATGTGCCCTAGGGCTCCACTGCTGGACTTTCTCTAGTTTCTCAATTCATCTCGAACTGAGGGACCCAAAACTTGACATGGTAATTCAGGTGCAACCACAGCAGTGCCAAGGGAGAAATAATAACTTCCCTTGATTACCTGGCCACACTCCACCCATTTTATGATTTGCCTTATTCACTGTGAGAGCACAGTGTTGGCTTATATTTAATGTGGCAGCCACTGTGACTCTAAGGTCCTTTTCCATAGGGTGCTACTTAGCCACTCAGTTTCCAGTCTGGGCTGATACACAGGGTTATTCAACACTGCAGCTCTCCTTGCTAAATTTCATGAAGTTTCTATTGGTCCAGTCTTGAAGTTTCTGAAATTGCTTCTGAATGGAGGCTATACCCTTTGGCATTTCAGCTACCTCTCCTAAATTTTATTGTCTACAAATCTGTTGAGAGTGCATTCTGTCTCATCATCCAGGCTGTTGATCAACATGCTGAACAACATGGGTCCTAATAGCAGTCCCTGGCGTAGTCAGCTCACTGCTGGCCACCAGCTGGACATTGAGTTACTGATTATTACCCTTTGAGCCCAGCATGATAGTCAGTCTCCAGCCCATTCACCAATCCATCCTGACAGCCCTTATCTCCTCAGTTTCCAGGATGCTGTGGGATCGGGTCAAAAGCTTAACTGATTTTTTTTTTTTTTTTTCCCCATGAAGTATTACATCCACCTTTCTCCACTCATCCATATAGCCTGTCATGCTACTGCAGAAGGCAACCAGGCTAGTCAAGCATGATTTGCCCATGTTAAGTCCATAATGACTGTTCTTGATTACTCTCTTTTTCTTTATGTGTTTTATGTATGGAAAGATATTCCAAAAGGAAGCACTCCATGATCTTTCCTCCAAGAGATTGATCAGCTGATAGGTCCAGCTTCACTCTTCTTGCATTTCCTAAAGATTGGCATATCATTAGCCTGTTCCCATCTGAGATAACCCACAGTTGCCTTGATTTTTCAGAGGTGACAGACAATGGTCCCACAGTTCCATTAGCCAGTTTTTTTCAGCACCCTCTACGTGTGTGTGTGTGTCTCTGTGTGTGAATCTTATCCAAACCTATGTGTACAAATGCATGGGTTCCTAACCTGTTAATCCCCATCTTTTGGTTGTTCCTATCCTTCCTAAACTGTACTGCTATGCATAGACAACGGGAGCAGGCTTTGCCTCCGAACACCAAGCAGTAAAGGAGATAATACTTCAACCTTTTCAGTATTGTCCACAACCACTGGGGTAATTCAGCATATTTTCGCTGACCTTTCTTTTGCACCTAGAAAATCTGCTGATTCCCTCCTTGTGAGCTTTCATGTCCTTGCTATTCTTAGCTCCAGCTGGACTTTGGCCTCCCTGATTTTGTCCCAAAGTGCCCGAGCACTGTTTAACATTCTTCCTTGGCAGCTTATCCCTGTTTTCATTTTTTATATGCTTGCTTCCTGCATTTTAGGCCATCAAGAAGCTCTTTTCCAAGCCAAGCAGGCCTCCTGCCGAAATTCCTAGTCTTCCTGCATAACAGGATGGTTTGTTCCTGAGCTCTCAGAGTTTTCCTTAAAAATCAGCCAGCACTCCTGGGCACCTTTTCTCCTCATGGCATCTACCCAGGGGATTCTGCCGAGCAACTCCCTGAATAAGCTAGTCTGCTCTCCTCGTCTAGAGCCTTAATACTACTTCCTTCCCAGCCTTCCAGATCAGTTGTGGACTCATTTGTGCCATGGTTGTTGTTCAAGCTGCCATCTCTGACTGCGTTTGTCACCACTTATTCCCTGTTGTGAGCAACAGGGAAAGAGAAGCATTACCCCCACTGGTCCCTCTAGCATTTTCATCATGAAAATTTTATGAATGCAATCAAGAAACTTTTTGAGTTGCTTACACAATGCTGTGTTGCCCTCCCAGCAGATGGGTAGATGAATGGAACTGCCTATTAGAACGAGAGCTTGTGACAGAGAGACTTCTGCTAGTGATTTATAGAAAGCTTCATCATTTCCATGGTTAAGTAATCTGCAACAGACCTTGATATCCTCCATGTTCCTTCTCCCACTTGATCTTGACTGAGACTCTCAACAGACACATCTTCACTTTTATACTGGAGCTGTTTGGTACAGAGCATGGCTCTCCTTCCTCTTGTTCCCTGCTTGTCTTTCCAAAACAGCTTCTGCACATCCATGACCGTGTCCTAGTTGTGTGCATTTTTCCACCAAGTCTCCCTGACTCTGCTCATGTGGTAGCCATGTGACTGGCTTGGATTTGCAGATCTTATTTTCTGCCCAGGCTCTGTGAACTAGTGTACAGACACCTTATGAAGGCCTCTTCCTTCTTTTTAAAATATAGAAATGGGATCAAAGAATCCAAATCCTTGCTGATGACACTAACTGTGCATTCATTGGCAGCTGGGTTCCTCTCTTCTGGGCTAGGTCCCCACTCCTGACCAGAAAGACTGAAGAGAACACAACCTGAGCCCTTTCCCCCCTCATCTTTGTCTCCAGAGTCCAGTAGTCATCTTTGACCTGCTCAAGATTTTCTCTGGCTCTGTCACTGGTGTCCAAAGGGATGGTTGTCAGAGATAGTAGTCGGAAGAGTAAAGTCTAGAAGAAGTCTTTCCAAATCTAGAAGAGATCTAATAAAAATGTGTAATCTGGAGAAAGAAATGTGTATTCTGAAAAGGGTGATTTCCATCCATTTTGCATTACAAAGGAGGCCATGGTTTAAAATACAGGTGACTGCATCTTACATTGCTGAACTGCAAGACAAATAAAGCCATTAGAGTTATGAATACTGAGTTCATGCTTGCCAAAAGAAGCTAGGGCTCTACCTCATGGAAATTTATCTATGATTACAGAGAACGTGATTTCAGAGAGATACAGAGAGACCGCTTTAACAGTAGCCTGTAAGCAATAATTCAGACCACAAGGAATGACATCAATTTAGCAGCATTTAAAAAGAGTGTTGCTGTATGGTTTGCTTCTGTTACATTCTCTAATTCCTATTTGAAACATCAAATTTTGGTATGTTCCATGCTGAAGTAATAGAAAAGAATGTAGCAGATACATTGCAAATTAAAGCACCACAATGAGTATACTATATAGAGCTCTGCAAAAAGAACAAACTAACAAAGCAGAACAAAAAACTCATCCCCACATATCTCTGCAAATGAGAGAGGATAGCAAAATATGAATGTGATAATGAATGCTACATGGTAGAGCTGAAGCAGGAATGCAGAATACTCCTGCATTTGAGGAGGGGGTTATTCAGTACAAAAGGAGAATAAATCTTCTTTCTTCATGTATACACATATTGAAATAAGTAGGTATCTAATTTACATGCCCATGTCAATGCACATACTCCACCTGATTAGCCCAGAAGGGGTTAACCAAGGGCATAGTACTTCTCCAGCTGGAATTTGCTTGCCAAAAAGAAAAAGAGATATGAAGAACCTTGCAGCCTAGGGCAAAATAGTGGCAGTGAGTGGGATGTTACGTGTTATTTTCACAGCTTTACTCAGCCTTAGTCTCAGAAGTGCTGTTAAGTGTGAATTGTGTGCATGTGTGGGGGGGAGTGGCTTGGAGTGGAGGGAAGAGTTAAAAAAATCTCTTGCTGCTGAACCTAGGTTCAACATCTGTGAGCCAGAAGCTAGCTTTTTGCTGGTAAAAGAGGAAATAGTAGCTCTTGATATGATGAAAATAGTAAGCCATAGGTATGGGAGTATGCCTGTTCAGACTTGGAGCATGGCTTCTAATGACTGCAGAAATCAGCCTTCGGGAAACACGAGAAGCCGATAGGTAAGGGTCTTTGGGAGCGCAAACGGGGAAAGAAGGAAGTCAGGAGGGGTTGTCAGCTGACGAAGGCAGCTGTAGTAACAACACGGTGGCTGCAGTATCAGTGCAGCGCTGAACTGTTGCCACAGAAAGTAAAGATGAGCAGCAGAAAGGATGTTACAGGGTTCTAGCAGTTTGTTATAGAGGAAGAGAAAGGAAGGTTCGGTGTGTGCAGGGGCGAGAGTGCAAGCTGCAGTTGACAGTGAAAAGGCTAAAGCAGGGAATGACTTCTCTGTTTCCATTTTCAGGCATTGTTTGTTGTTAAAAATTTTTCTGATGTATTTTTAAAAGGAGATAGAACAGTAGAATACACAGGTTGAAGGATTTCCAGATAAAACAAATACAGTCACTGTGCACGTGCCTAATGAAAATTGGTGCAGTATATTTAAGTCATTAACTGAAGTAATCTCTGAATCATGGTTATCTTTGAAAATCTGGAGGACTTAAAAAAAAAAAAAAAAAAAAAAAAAAAAAAAAAAAAAAGAGAGAGAGAGAGAGAGATGCCAAAGATTTTTATGTGTGGATTCTAAGAGAGATGCTGAAACAAATTACTATTGATAATAACAGTGAGAATAATAAATTGATAACCAACATTCATTTTTCAAAAATAGATTATAGTAAATAAAGTACTTTTTTCTTTGACAAGGAGCAGCAGATAAAATTATATCTTAGTTATATATATATATATATATATGTATATATAAAATATTAGCTTAGTACAGCTTCCATATTTTTATGTCAATTCTTATAGTTTAGCTAGAGAAGTATGGTCTAAATAATGCTTTCTCCCAAAGTTTTATCACATAACTGCCTGGGTACCCAGATGCAATGAAGAATTATTAATGATTCCCTGTCAAACTGGGAAGGCATTTCAGGGAGACTGTTTTAGGCAATATTTTTAAAGTAATGACTTACATTTTGGAAAAGAAAATAAACTCAACCTCAGACAGTTACAAGTTTAGGAGATGGGATAGAAACTTACAGAACTAGTCTGAAACTCATGAGATGAAAATCAATATGGTGGGTACAAAAAATCTGTGATTGAAAGAGAGAGATAAAATGCTAGAACACAAAATAGGGAATAACTGACCTACCACAGGAGGACTTTAGAAAGTGTTGGGAAAGGGAAAATTCTCATAGTAGATTCCAAATCATCAACAGTTTGATGTTGCAGAAAGACAACTTACATTTTGGGATACGTTAACAGAGGTATCATATTTAAGACAAGAGACAGTTATTTGGCTTTTATCATTGCTGGTGATTGTTCACTTGGAGTACTGCATAAGATGCAAAAGAGGTAGACAAACCGGAGGGAATACATATGCAGAGCAACAAGAACGGTAGGAGGTTTTCGAACATGTGGTCTGTGAGGAGAGATTGGAGGGATTTGAATTCAATCAGGAAAACAGAAGATCTTGTGGAAGAATAATAGTAATTCTATCTCCAAAACTCAGCTAGCTTACAAAACGCCTTCAGGAAGAAGGTATTTGGAAGACTGCTGGGCCTAGGTGAATGGTCTTGCTGAGCCACAGATGAGCAAGTTGGCTAATTACCTGTGAATTAGCACTAATCACATCCTCCTCTATGGAACAGTTGTTGCTACATCTCTTCTGCATTCAGGTAAACTCTCAAGATGCCTGAAATACCATTTATCCCATCACAGGGATGGGTATGTATTTGTACAGCTTCAATGTGTATTGTGGGAGCAGACTGAACAATTTAAATGTCTTTGTTATTAAGCTTTAGCCATATAATTGAGCTGCTTGGGTTTTCTACTAGTTAAGAGGTATTTGGGTGGCACAGACAGGGCATATAGCTTTCACCACCTACACTACTTACATGCCTTAGAACTGCACTGGTGATAAAGCCCAGCTTTGATTATTGCATTTTTTGCAATAGTCTACTGAGTAACCTAAAAATATTTGGGAAATGTTCACTTACCCTTTTGTTCTTACCCACATACATCACTGCAATGCAGTGCTAATATTACTGCAGTCCCAGTGGTCATTACTTTTGACAGTCACTAGGTGAAACTCGTTCATGAGATAGCATCCGACCAAAACAGCCATTCAGCTGAGTGCATTTCAGGTGACTGAAAAGTGACGTGTAATTTTTGGTCAGCGTTTAAAAGCATGGTTTACTTTCATCTGTATTTGAAGGTTTTCTCCAGGTCTTTTCCCTAGTGTAGCATAATGATATAGCAGCTTGCATCCCTGAAGATGTGAATACCTTGCATGTAAGTAAAATGTGGATAATGTTTCAAAAGCAACAGTAGGAATATTATTCTCTCAGGTCATATCACATCTGTGCATCTAGTCATGTGTGCAGAAAAGAAAATTATAATTATTTGGGCAGGCTTTTTTGATAGCGGCTAGGGAATGAATACTGCTGATGACTTGAATATTTGTGCTGGGTTAGGAAGAGACTGTTGGTACAGAATGCATCCTCTGGAATAAGTTCAAATACCAAAGAGCACTTTCTCTATTGCTAAAATAGTCTTTGGTGTCAAACATGTTGTGAGGCACTGCAGGAACTAGGCAGAAATCTGTAATAATGGTTAACTAGGTCATCTCTGAAGAAAACAGAACAATTTGATTCTAAGCCGGGCAAATACCTGTGCTCTCCTGAATGATTTCTTAGAGACATAAACATTAAAGCTTTATGCCTCAATGCTTTAAAAACATCACAAGTCCTACTTGCAGCTAAGAAGCTGCGTAGCATAGAGAACTGCATTTGCCATTCTGCAATTTACTGTCTCTTTTTGTATTTTATAACTAGTAGGTGAGAAGGCTAAATTACAGGAGTAGATACCATTTCATGCACAGAGGAAAGAGGCAGGGGTGTATGTTCTGATGACATAGTTAGTTCAGCTCTAAAGGTAATGGAACAGGTCTGGTCTTACTTTATAATAATATCCATATCCAGAGGGAAGAATAAAATAAACAAGTCTGTAAAATAGTGCTGCTATCTGTCCTTGCTCTATGATAAAACTGAGCATTTCATCTGTTAGGAATGAAGAAGAGAAGATAGTGCAGATCCTGAAAATCTTTGCAGGATCATCACCTTAAAAATAAAACTCCTTCCTCATATCTCCTGGTGAAGATGTGGGTCAGGGATGTCAATGAACTCTTATTTCTGACAAGCTTTGAGGTGGGCATATGTATGTACACACACACTTATATACAGATGCATGTATATATGCACATATGTGTGTGTGTACAAGTGTATTTATAGGAATAGCTCTATGTCCTGTTTGTGGCACCTAAAATTCTCAATCAGCAGCAAACGCAAGCAGCTCAGTTCTATGACTCTACAGGCTTAGTAAGAAAACAACATAAACTGCTGTGTTCTGGTCCCACAATAGACAATTATATATATATTCCCAATAAAATATATGTAGGTCTGTGGTTACATGTACAGATGGTCTTCATGGTTTTACATGACATTAAAAGTGGCTAAATTGAAATAGATGCATGATACATTCTTTGGAAAAAGTAGTTTTTAGGGCAACATATAATGCCTTCAGTCTTCTGTACACATTGGGTTCTCAGAAGCTTATGCCACTTGAGCTTGTGGATTTCAAAATGGGAAGAAGAAAGTGTGAGTCTACATGGCACTGGTGAATTTTTTCATGAAGAGTTGTTATGCTAATTGTTTCAAAACTGGGCAAATCTAGAGTAATACAGCATGCGATAACTCTGCAATGCTGAGACTGTTGATTAACAGATAAAAAGAATGCCACATTTATAACAATGTCCTCTGCCTTACACTAATTCACTTTCAAAATTTCCTAGAGCATGTAATAGTTTCTATATTATACTTAACTAGAAATTCCATACCTCTGACAGTGCCAAATCCACTATAAATTGAATTAAATATGACCTTTATTGTCATTTATTATTCCCAGTCTGTGGATTGCTGCAACAGTTTCAAACATCTGGACTTGTCATATCACATTATCTCAGAACAATAACCGTAAGTGGAGACACTGGTCCATTTAATAGAATGGTGTCTGTATGGGGCCAGAAAATCACAATCAGGAATGCTTCCCTACTTAGAGCCTTGTGGGGTGTGTGGGAAAACTTATATCATTTTATACTTTCATCTTAGTTTTTGAGTGGAGATTGATTTAACTGAAAAGAGTGTCCTCGTATATGTATGTATATGTATTTGAATATACATATATATGTGCGTGTGTGTGTATATATATATATATTTTCTCATTTAACATAGGGCTGGATATTATTCTTGAGCAGGCAGGAAGAAAAATCTGTTAAAGTCCTCTACTAAGGTTTCATTCACTGATCTTTAATATATAATATTTTTAGTAGCTTTTCAGAGATGAATGTCTACCTCTAATGCAGTCCAACAGTGTTTTCTGATACTTGTTTGTGGGAAGGTCTTTTAACTGTTTCTTAACAAAAACTGTGAGAGGGGGGAAAAAGTCCCTTTACTGAATATTCTTCCCCCCCATGTTTATAAATTATGATAAATAAATTACTTGCCACTATTCTTTTTACAAATTGTCATTATTATTGTTATGATAACAACCTACTGAAGATCTTTTGGACATAGGGAAGTCTTGTATAATCCTAATTTTGCATCTGCTGGGTGAGTCTAATGCTGGATTGTCCACAGCTCATCTATGACTGCCACCACCCTTCTTCCCTACTGAATTTTTTAGAAAACTAAGAATTGTTTCATTCTGAAAGAATAAATCCACTGCTGGACAAAATGCATACGAGACTGGTGAACCACTCAAGACCGCTTAGGAGTGCAGCTTGAATAAGGGGGAGCTGTGTAAGGCTTAGCTGCATTTTCAGAAGTGCCGATTATACGTGTTGGCACAGACGTGCAGAATGACCACAAATCATCAGATCACTCATACATCTTTGAAAATCCTACTCCTTTTAGACTGTGAAGAATGTTATTTTAAATTTTCAGTCTGGAAAGCATGGACTACAAAGAACACAGAGTGAGCATTCAATATGATGCAGCCTGTGATCAGGTTTTCGGTTTAAAGGCATTATAATTTGTTTTTACTTTATGCTGAAGTAACTAAAAGCCATTTCTGTAGCCAAATCAAATGATGTATGCAGACTTGCTTTTTAGCAGTTACAGATGAAGATAAAGTATACTTATATAAGAATTTACAGGTGTAATTAGTATTCATTGCTCTTCTCTTTTGACTTCTTAAGAATGAGAACATCTTCTCAGGGTATTCTTCCTGCATATATCAAGCATTTCATTCTACATATTCCACATGCAGTAAACTTGCTGCGGTAAACTCTCGCCTTGGATTTTTATTGCTGTTCTCAGTTCATGAGTCATAGATAGTGCTGACTAAAAAAACAATAGTAATTTTTTCTTGAAGAAATAAGTGAGGCTTCAGCATTTGTTTTGGTTTCACACTTGTGCAAAACCAAGTTCCTTACAAATATTTTGTGACAGAACAAGCAAGATAGTCCTAAGGCCAATTGCTTGGGACTCTTCTTTGGGAGACTGCAGTTGAAGTCTCTTGCTGATCACTCTTAGTTCAAACTAGAAGTTTTTGAAAAAACTGATTTTTTTTTTCTTGTGGCTTGTATTACAAGTGGCAGGTGTGAGATGTCAAGTTGGTACAAAAGTCTCTTTGCAGCCCCTGTCTCTCTAGATGGTAGTTCTCTCTTCATTAAGAGTATTTTGTTGCTTTCTTCTTCTCATTCCCCTTTTTCAGCTCTGCCTTGGAGAACACAATGGATAATCTTGCTCGCTCTCTTCAATCCCTACAATCGAATTATGGATGCTTGGTGAAGGGAAACAAAGAAACTAAACTTTTCTGCCACTCCATCCTCTTCTAGAGAAGCCCTATAATTCTATGCACAGACCTCCCATGAGATTCCATTTTTCCCCCTATTATTCCCAGATGCTGCTCTGTTTTTCCTAATTTATCCCTGCTGGGAATAATTTTGCCACCTTTCCTGTCTGAAAATAAGGAACTCATTAAGAAAATGATATTGCCTTTAGCTAATTTCCTCCTTTTAATAGTGCTTATAATTTCCTCAAATATCAGCATTTCTCAAAGGAAGCAGATGAATTAATTACAAAAACATATTTGCTAGAATTCAGCAGTGTCATAGGAAAATCCTTTGAGGTGAATGAGAATTAATGATATGTTCAAGTTATTGTTAGTTGTTTGCCACATTCAGGTCAGATAAAATCACCACCAAAATTATATCAAATTAAGAGAGATTTTCACCTCAGTTCTTCCCTGAAATCCACCTAAACTTGATTCTAAGCTCAAAGACAGCTCATCTCTCTATTTAGATCTAGCACACAACCTGGCAGCTTTCCTGCTGGAGATCTCTGCAGTTCAAAATATACCAGTAGAGCAAAATAACAAACTCTTTATGACAAGTGTCCTCTTCTGTTTCTATGGGCTGCTGAACAGGGAGGACCAGTTCCAGAAAACCCCTAAAGCCCTTAACCCCCAAACTTTAGGACCCTGGCAGGGGGGTATCAGTGTCCTGTGTTTCAAAGCCTGCATGCAGTACTCTTTGTACTAAAGCCTACTAATGCTGATACAGGAAATAAGTTTCTCTGTATCTGGCTAATGATGAACCTTCCAGAAGCCTCCTTGCTCCTGAAGGCCATTTCCTTACCTGAGCTCCAAGTGCAAAAACAGAGATGTGAGCTAATATTATGGATTAACAGGCAAAGTCTCAAGCAGAAAGTTGCATCTCTGAGTCTTATTTCAGAGGTAAAATTCAGGGCAGTCTTACAACAACATAAAATAAGATTAAAATTTTTTTGAGCTCTGCCACCGATTTTTGTTGAAAGGCAAAGTTTCTCCAACCCGAATTCTATACTGAGAACAAAGTGTAATTTGCCATTATGTTTCTCAGTGCTGCAGTATTGGATGATCCATCCTTCCTATGCTCATGCAGTCTGGTGGTGAATGACCAGAATAAGGCTTTTCCTGAAATGTATTACTGTGGACCCCTGTTTGATTATTAGAGATGGTGCCTTTTTTTTGTCTTTTTTTCTAATTAGGATATATATGGCACTCAAATGAGATTTCCAAATTCTTCTTTGTGATGGAATTTAAATGGTTGTGCTAATGGAATAGTGCTCTACCTCTAGGTACACATGGAGATATGTTAGAAATAGCATCGTGCTATGGTCCCAGCAGTGGTTCTTGAAAGGGACTCCTGCAGTTTTGCCATTTTGTTTTATTCTGCATATCTCTACAGCTCTTGACTGTTGAATACCACAGCACAAGCTCACCAGCATGGTGAGATAGTTATATTTATGAGAACAGCAGTCAGATCATTTGGTGTTCTTTGTGTCAATACAAGGAAGTACAGAAGGGAAAAAGAAATTAGTATCTCTACTGTGTAACAATAGTCTGTTCTTCTGTGGCCAAAAAAAACTTAATTCAAAAGACTTTGCTTTAATAAATTAATCCAGCTCTGAGTTGGACTTACTCAAAAACTGCACTAATGCAGGATGAAGAGCTGATGAAAGACTACTGGCAAACAGCTTCATGAAATCACTTAAAGGTTGAGGTTGGAAGGGACTTTTGGCGATCCTCTAGTCTAACCTCCCCGCTCAAGCAGCTTGGTCATCCACAAAACTTTTTCTTACACATGTGTAATTGCAAGACTGCCTACCATTATTTCTGTAAGTTTTGGGGAGAGGGAGGTTTAGGTAGGTGTTTGTTCATGCCTTAACAGTTGCCAAACTTCTAGCAGGGAAAAAAATGCACTTATAGTTTCAGAATTTAACTGCTGGACACTGTACTCTGGTCCAGCTAGGTCCTAAAATTTTGCTCCTTTGTAACAAAATACTTTTACAGAGAGCACATTTAGAACCCTGGTATACTGTGTCACATCAGAAGGCTGTCTTCTAAATTTCTGTCGAGAGCTTTCTGTGACCTTGGTAGCAAAAATCAGATTTACTTATTTACTTCATTCATTTTATACTAGATATTACTTTGGCAACTGCTACTGAGAAATACTAAAGTTGCTTAGAAATAATACACAAAAACATCAATACACATCGCAGACTTCTGCTTCAGATGCTTTGGGATGAAATACAAAACCTCCCAAATCTCTGGAAATGAAAACAAAACAGTATGTGCTGATTTATGTTGCATTCTGAAGGTCAATAAAACTGGGATCTGGCAAAGAGCATTGGAGTGCAAATTGCTTACGAGATGTCCAGCACTGATCACACTGTGTTGCTAGTCTGCAGAACTTAACAGCAGAATTTGACAATAAAAGCATGTCTACTGACAATTTAACCATTTAATTAGCCTTTATTAGGGAGTACAAAAACAAACCGCGTTTGGGCTTATGTTGCCAAGATATATCTTCTGGTCAACTCCAGCAGAAAATATTTTTGGCTTTAAAAATCATTTCATACCCACAGCATGTGGGTGGACTGTGGAAGACTGATCTCTCCAGAAGCTTCAGCTGCAAGGAAGAAAGGACCTCAGCCTGTATGGAGTCATCTGAGGACTGTCTATTAGGTCCAGTTTGTTTCACTTAAGATTAATACCTGAATGTGTGCAGCAAGAAGGAGTTAATTCAGTTCAATTAGGATTGAAGATATAAGAGGTGGTTCATCCCTTAGTCCTGGTCTGCATCTTCACATGATCAAAAACATTCTTTTAATTACCACAGGTTTTGGTGGTCTTAGCAGAGAGACCAAGGATAGATTAAATTGTTCTGAAGTTTGAGTTACTTCTGTATATACCTTTTGGAACCGAGGTCTGTGTAACTTGACTAAAACGCATTGGAAAAAGAAGCTACAGGAAATTACTGTTGTTCCTGCATGTGACTCATTAACAAATCTACTTCTTGTACGTTGTCAGTGTCAGACTGGCTGTAGTTGTGATGTGTTTGGGCAGGCTGCATTGCCACACCAGGAGAGGTGGGGGAGGCCACACATTCCTTATTTTTCCCACCAATAGTAAATCTTGTGTTAATATGATATGATAGCAAAAGGCAAGAGGAACCAGCTAAAATGCCAACTTCTTGCACTTCTCCAGCTAAATCAATAGTAGCATCTCTGCTGATGTCCTTCAAGTTTTCTAGAAAATTGATGAACAGACAGAAAATAACTTAATGTTTGGATTGCTAGTTTGCAGTATTTTTAACTCTAAGAGAATGAGCAGTAAAGACCTGCAGATATGGAAACAGGCTTTTTCCATCACTGAAACAGAACCATGGCTGTGCTCTTGGCAAGTTGCTCTCCCTTGTGTTCAAGCTAAACTTTGAAAAATCTGTAAAATCTTGTAATCTGAAAATTAAGAGGAGTTACCTTTGGGATGTAATTTCATAAATACTAAAGCATAGAAGTAAATATACATAATCTGGCATCGGAAATGTTCAACATTGTAAAGATAGGGATATATAAGTTGTAAATATGTTAGCAGTAATTTGGTTAAATAAGGTTCTAGTTTTCAAAAGTTCAATGGACATTGCAAATGATGGTACATACTTAAAGAGAATAATCTCTATTAAAAATTTGGGGGAGGGTAAATCAATCTCTTCTCTAAGAATCAGTAACTGGAAATAGAAAATGAGGCTAAGATTGCTTGATTATATTCTTTAATTTCAGTGATGAAGTGTCTCCTGATAGTATATTTTAACTCTGTTTTAAAAGCTTGTCTGTCAGTCTATTTACAGAGAATACTGTAAATATGAGTTATGTGGTTATAACAGCATTGAGAATATTCCAGTCTCACTTTTTTTCTTATTATAATTATGTATTGCTCTTTTAAAATAATGACTGCAATTGATTTTTTTGAAGGACTTAAACACTGAAATATTAAAAATGAGTTTAAAAAATAATCTTTTAAAACAAAAAAAAATGGAATGCACATGAGGAAATGCATAACACAATCGTTCTCTGGGAAGAAACCTTTCATATGCAGACATCGTTATGGATCACACAGTAACAGTTTGCTAGGACATCCCTCGCCACAGCAAACGCGGCATGCACAGGCACCGGCACAGAGGTAATCTGGCCCTAGGGGCCACTAATGGGCTCACTCTCTCCGAGTCCTTAAACTTTTCGTCCTTCTGTATTGTTGGCTATTTGCTTGTGATCTTAGCTTGGAAGAGCTGACTTTTACCATATTTGTTGGTAAACTTGGCTGTAGCACCCCTTGGTAGGTATAAGAATCTCTGCCTGATCCGCAGGATGATGTAAGCGAGAGTTTGGGCACATTAGGTCCCTCTAACAAGTTCAGGCTGTACCTGGATGTGAGAACATGCTTGCCTGTTAGGCAGTTTGGTAACTGAAAATGAGCTTTGACTCCCACTCAGTTAGTGGTTTAGACCAGGAATTTTCAGCCTGTAGGTCATGAACTATTGTTGTCTGCAGCCCACAGAAGGTCAATTTAAAAAACCCCCCAAAAAACCCTATTGCTACCAGGCTTATATTCACTTCACAGAGGTCTGGTCAACCCTGGAAGATTTGCTGGGATGTGCAAAAAAAAAAAAAAAAAAAAAAAACATACGAAAGAGAAAAATCCGATATAAGCAAACTCTGCATTTCAGTGTACTAAATGGAAAGAGTAGCAATAAAACTGATTTAAGTAGCTATAAGGATAAAGTCTTGAGGTGAATCATTAAATTCAATGGGAACAAGTTTAGGCCCATATTTGGATATATTTTCTCTCTAAGAATAAACAATTATTTATTAATCAGGAAAGTCTGAAGACCTTTGGAATGGATAACTTTAAATTAACAAAAACCTTAAGTATTCCAAAGGTAGTGAACTGTAAAGAAAGACCTAATTGTTTTTCTTGTGAAGTGACCAATGATAAATGTGTAACGCTGCCTGGTTGTGGAATGATCATAGTAGTTTTTCTTTCAGATAAAAATAGACTATTGTTTCATTATGGTATATGTATTTGGTAGTAATTGTGAGGTTTATGAGGAATCATTATGCACATAATTAAAACAATCCTATTAAAAAAAAATCCGGGGTGTGCACTTTTGCCAACTGTGATGTATGGTTTTTTTCTGTGTTAAATTAGACCCTGTAGGATTTAATTATAGATGTATCTGCCAGTGGGGAAAAGAAAGCTTTAGAAACTGTTTTGAAGTGTATTATGTCATTTAAACCTTTATATGGTGTATAATAAATACTGCATATTCAGGATGAGTCAGTTTTTATGATTATTCAGGGATATTAACAGTGGTAAGGGGAAGATTAAAGCAAGCACTTTTTAAAATATGTCTTTATAAAATCAGCCTAAAAATATAAACCTATACAAAATCTAAAAAGAAGAATTTTGAATTATTCATAAAGTGCATTTAGTTTTGTAGTTAGTGTTTGTCTTTAGAAATGATTAATCTAATTTGTGGTAAATATGCTTACAGATAAAATCAAATCAATCAAGTCTCTAGAGTCTGTACTGAAAAACTCTGAGAAACTTGTGAAAATCTGTTGTAAACCACTGACTGATTAAGTTTGTATGATTTTTTTGTACAAGCTTTAGAATCTTAATCAATTTGCAGTTGGGATTTGTAAGTAAATAACACTTCTGTATACTAAAGATGAAGCAAAAGAGAGTCCACAATCTGATGCCCAAGTCCTATATTGAAGAGGCAGTCATGGATTGCCGTACTTGTAGAGTTGAAGGATTTTTCTTTCTTCGCTTGTAAGATTAAGGTCTGTTACATAATTTCTCACTAGTCAAGCGTTCAACAAGTTGTCAGTGTGAAATTCAAGCTAAAAAAGGATTGCAGGAATGAAAAAAGAATACAGAGAAGCTGCTGACTAGTTGCAAGAGGAAATGAAAATGATTTGTCTATTCAAAATGCCATAACCATGCAATTTCCAGGGGCATAGATTATTATGAAATGTAAATCAAGAAAGAACATGCAAATAAAAAGGAATTTTAAATTAGAAAACAAGCATATACATACAGTTTCTTAGTATTCCCTCAAGTAGCTTCAAAGATCTTTCTTTTTCTGGCTAGATGAATAGATACAGTTCTGATCTTTCCACATCCTATTACGGAAACTTAGACTACACAGCACACAATGAGAACAGTGGTGAGAGATTTTCTTTTGTGCACAAATTGTACAGTTAAGTTAAAATAAGGCATTTATACTTGACGTCAGGGCATAGGTCACTTGACTGACTTTTTTTTTAATTTAAATAAACTGGAAATGACTGTTGGAAAATCACTGTAAACATGAAATAAGAGCTACTTATGATAGCAGTGATACCTCAGTAAGAACATTACAGAATAATATAAATGAATAAGAAAATATCAGCCAAAATAGCTTGCTTTCTAGCAAACAGACTAGTATATACCAAAAAGCCAGGAATTAGATCACTGTTTAGTAGAATCATAGTAAAATGTAACAACTTAAACCTGTTGTAAGCTTCTAATTTTCCAGAACACCTTTGTATTTATTCATGAAATGTAACTGCGCAGAGTGTAAAAGAAATGGGATTTTGAGTGATTCATGGTTTCTAAATGTGCAGACTTGCTCTCTTCTTCCAGAAATGAGCAGTCCCACTCGTTCTAAGTACAGATGATGTCCTATCAGTTGAAATCTTCAATAATACAAACCTGCACAGAGAAAATGTGGAGATAACAAACCACTGACTGTGATCATGTAGATGCTTGCTTAGCTGTCACTTTGAATGAATTATTTTTCATTTTTCTCTTAACTGCTATTATTGTATTTGCCCAGGCCCTGTCTTAAACCATCATGAAGGAGTAGGTATGTTAAGAGCTGACTTCTCCATTGCATCTGGTGTTACAAACTTACGGTGTCTGCTCTCCATAAGTTATCATTTCACCGTCTGGGAAGATGAAATGCTTGCAAAGGAATGTGCACACAAGGTTTTCTTCTTTGTCATTCCTTAAAAGTCAGCTCAAAACTCATCTTGGGAGAAAAAATAAAAAGGTTTAATATCAGATCACAACAAGGAGTCTATACAAGCAATGCACAGAGAGTGAAGTCAGAAGACTTTGTGCAATCAAATATAATGGTATCTCACTTTATTTATTTTTTGGCCTTAATTTAATCTCTGTGTAGACCCCAAGGTCAGGCATTAAATTAATAACTGGAAGCAGCATAGGTCTGTGTATATGTCAGTAGGTCTATCAGTGCCTCTAAAAATGATCGTTAGTCACTAATGGTAACTGCGTCTACAAAATTAGTAATGGAAAAGTAATGGTTCAAATGATTTCTTAACTGAAAAGTATTAAAACGACCATTTTGTAGGGAGTTTGTTGAATAATACATACTGCAGAAGATGTTCTAGAAGTAAAATCAGATTAACATTATACATTACAGGTTATACATTAGCAGTATAACATTATATAACATTATAGATGAATGACTATTAGATGAATGGTTTACCATAAATTATGTCAGCACGAATACTGTTACTGCACTGAGGAATTCCCAGATTTTTCCTTTCTTCTTATTCTGGTTGGCTCTGCATACTGCCCTTTCTTCTCTGGGGGGGGGGGGGGGGGGGAATAAAATTTGAGAATTTTTTCTGTTGGTCCCACGTTAGTGTTACACCTAGTGTAAATGGAAAGAAGGTCTACTCTGAAGAGGTCACTTATTTTTCATATACCCCTGAGCCAAGTTTTGATTAAAGCTCCTGTTTTGCTAAACACTGAAACAAGCACAGAACACTTGTTTTTCACCTCAAGTGGGCACACAGAAACACTTTTTGTTCCTACACACGTAGAACACATCTGTATTTTTCTGATATAATCTCGCTAAATGGAACTGTAATGAGTTAGGCCAATAATCTTTTTATTTTTTCTCTCGCTCTTTTCCCGTTTGATAGTAATCCCGTGGTTACATCACAGGGGATGCTGTAGCACTGGAGCATGTCTCAAGCCCTGATGATTGTCCTGCAGAGTCAGGAGCACACGCTATCATGCCTAACAGAATTTTCACAAACGTAGGATCTTACAGGATGCACATAAAGACGTAAACCTATATGTGTAGTGGTATAAATGCAAACTGTGTAATGGTATGAATACATAAGCCTATACTAGTTGATAGTGGGATACAGAGTCCTGCAGGGATTTCATGTTGTACAAGACACTTAGAGGTAGATGGAGATGGCACGCAGTTTTCCAGAAGATGGTGAAGAAGGAGCCATCCTAGTAGGTTGTGGATACCACTCATCTTTTAGCAACTTTAGGAAGAATTATGTAATTATCACTAAAGCTGATTTCATGGCTAAATTCCAATGTGATTAATTACAACACGGAAATATTCCCCAGCAGCTCAGGCAGAACTGGTACTGTAGAGCAAATTAAGTCAGTCATATGTGAGCAGCTGGCCACCGTACAGCAGTTCTGATCGCTGATCAGTTTTGGTTTTAACTCGAAGAGTTACTTCCAAGAGAAACAGATTTCAAATCATTGATGGTCTTAAGTTATAGATGAAGTGATTTAGTACTGGCTATGATAACTATTTCATGCTAGAGCAGAATCTGTTCTGCCTAAAATTTGCTTTCCTCTCCTTCTGAGTGTGTGCTTTAGTATTGCAGTATCCATGCTTTTAATATTTCTTTGAATCCTCTATGCAGTGAATATCACGAACAGTTGACCACATGTCCATATCAGAACATTCACTACACTGCCCTAACCTGATAGCTGCAACAAGTCAGCACCTGAATCTGTACTTTCTGCACTATCCTGTGGCACAAATCATGCTGCTCTGCAGAAACAGTACTGCATTTCTCAAAGTGCATGAAGATGTACAACAGTTAGATAGACAGTAACACATCAGTCCTGTTTGTTATTGTTTATTTTGATTATCTTTCTCAACCGAGAAAGGTTGTATTAATATATTCTAAATGTACAGCATGTTCTATAACAGGCTTTATTTAAATGCAAAATAGTTTCCCCAAATTTATTGATTTATTCAAAGATTATACAGGATATTAATGTATTATGAATGGCAGTAACTTTACTCATTCAACATCAAGTACCTGTCATACCATGCATATAAAATATTATCCTGAATTTCTAAAGTTAGCGTGTAATAGAACTTCAGCATTCCCGCGCTGGTGTATTTAAACAGCGAGAGATAGGGACTGTTCCCTTGTCACTTAGCTGAAGTCTGATGATGAAACAAGTTGTTACATGAGTATCAGAACTAGGAATTTACTTGTGACTTGTGTTTCAAGTGTTTGGAAAACTCCCTTGGCATCAGCAAGAGACATTAAAAAGATTTATTTTCTGTATCTGCTGGCCTACCTCTGAGAAGCCTGTAGAATTGGAATGTCTTTGAGACATTCAGTTGCTGTCTATTTTGGTTGAAATCAGCTGTTTCTTCTGGAAACTAGGTAAAAAACCTATTCTATACACAGTGGATGTGGTTGTCGTTTAAATAATATCAGTGTATGTATATTGTAGTATTAAAAATAAAATGTTAAGACACATGAGATCAGAATATTGAAGTGTATTTCCACACTGGAAGTAATTTTTTGCTGGAGTACATTAACTCTTGTTGTCCAGTTGCCAGTTTGCCACTAATTAAAATTACCTGAGCAGCAGCGTTCTGTATTGTTTTGCTCTGTGAACGGAGATGCTGGCATCAGGTTATTCTGACTTCCAAAATTTCAAGAAAAAGAGAGTGTGTTCACTACGTATTTCTTACAGTTTGTATGAGTATTCAGGAGTCTGAGAGTTTCACTGAATAAGCAAAAGGCAGATTATATACAAGGCTGAACACAATGTTCCTTCTAGAAGAGAAGAAAGGCTGAGAAGGCTAAGACAAGCTGAGAAACTGGCATGTCCTGACATTTCTGTGTAAATGCATCAGATTTTGTGGAAAACTACTGGCACCTTACATTATTCATTCCGAGGAAAGAAGAAGAATATAGAAGTCAGATTAATAAACACATCTTTATAGACGTATTTCAGTAAAGAATATTATGAAAATATGAATTCTGTTGTCCACAGTTACAACAGAATAAACGTTAAATGATGAGTTTTCACAGATCTCTAATTTAAAGGAAGTCTGAATATGGCACAAAATAATCTAGAAATTTTCTTCAGGCAAGTATAAATCCAGTTAAAAAAACCCAAAGCTGAGTGTGTAGGATTTTTAGAATTTCATATAAGATAGATGCATTGTGGTTTTAGGCTGTTAGAAAATGTCATAATAATTCCCTTTCCTCCCTTCCAGTAGAAGTTTGAGATCAAAGAGCTAGTCAAGATTGTCAAAGACTTTTAAAGTTCGTCAAACTTGTTTAACACTGAACAAGAAGTAGATTTGGACTTTATTTTACTGAAACCATTTACCACTCACCTCAACTTCAGGCAAATCTATGCCTGACAACTGAATTCTCAACTGATACTGTGTGATACAATGCTAAACTTTTTTCTTCCAGCTGAGACTCCAGTTAGGCAACCGTAGAGCTTGAGGCCATTTCAATTACTATCCCAATTGTATGCATTGCCCAGAGGTTTTACTGCCTTATTTCCAAACATTCAATACAGTTTGAAAGAGAATGTTATTTTGTTAATAGAGAGCCATGTTTAAAATGAGTCATATATTAAAACTATCTACCTGGACTCCAAGGATTAATTAAAAAGAATATGCCAAAGTCAGTGGCAGAAAAACACCGTAATGACGAATAATTGTTACAGCATTAGATCCTTTTCTGGCAGAAGATACATTCCTTGGATTTTCATGTCAGTGCCTAAAGCAGCAAGAGCTGCTGCAGTTAGCTGTTAGCAATTTAATCTTTGCCTCAAATTGCAGAAGGAATGCCAGACAGAATTTTTAGAACTTCAGGATTTACAGACTTGGTACTGCATGTGCATGTAAATTAAACCTATTGGAACTTTTTACCACATATTTATTGTAGAAAATTCAGGAAAAGGCAAGATCATTTATTCAAGTTAGAGGTTAGGATGGTAAAACTATCATTTTGAAATGAAAATCCTTTAATGAATATTTATCACCATTTCCCCCCACAGAGACCCCAAAATTACTTTAGCATTCTTTGGCACCAATCACCTCTCTTATTTTAGGAGATGATCTTATTTTCATGTCAAAACAACTTGAAGAAGAAAGAACAGTATGTCCCATGAGGCATGTCGAATCTGGACCAATCAGCAATTCAAATTGTGATGATTTTATATTATACTTCTTAAAATAAGTGCTTCTTAGCACAAGTAATTTCCTGTTAGACTGTGGAGAGTATCTTCTCAATCATTTTCTAGATAGCTCCCACCTCTCTTGTGACTACTGTCATTGAACTGATCTGTTGTATCTGACTGAAGGCTTCCTACCACTGCCTAGACCCAAATTCTAGAGAAGTATAACTTGGCCATCAAATGTTTGAGTTACTATAAATAGTGCCTTGTTTCTGAAGGATCCAGCTCCATTTCCATATAATGAAAAATGTTGCCTTCATAGGATAAAAGTGAAAGTGTCTCTCTCAACAGTGGTAAAAGCCTGTGTAGGCTATTAGAAAGAGAAGATGAAGGGAACAGGTCAAAACAGAACATTTCATTGGAATGTTTTTAACTATTAATATATTTTTGAAATACTTTGTTGAATGTTGTTCAACAGGCATCTGAGGATCTCCTACTCAGATTATTTTACCTAGATATTACAGCAATATAGATAGCATCCATTCTGTGATTGTAAGCAGTGGGAATGGTTATCTGGACAATGACTTAGACTCTCACTTTACCTCATAGGTACCAAGTATTCCAACCTCTCCTAGGCTTTTTAAAATAATGTTCTGCTCTGAAAAAAAAAAGCCTGTTTTGAGGAGATCACAAAATGTCATTACTTTGTTCTTTGAGATTAACTAGGTTTAAGTACACGTAAGCCAGCAGTGTGCCCTGGCAGCAGAGAAGGCCAACTGCATCCAGGGTATCACAAGATCAAAGCGAGCAGAGGGAGGGAAGTGATTATCCCCCTCCACTCAGAGCACTTCTTACACCACATCTAGATCCTGCATCCAGTTCTGAGCCTCCTGATGCAGGAAAGACATCAATACACTGGAATGAACTCAGCAGAGGGCCACCAAGATGCTTGGGAGCTGGAGCACTTGCCCTGTGAGGAGAGGCTGAGGGAGCTGGCCTTGTTCAGCCTGGATGAGGAAGAGATAGCTTTGGAGGAATCAAACAGCAGCCTGCTGGTACCTATGGGGATGCTAGTAAGATGATGGAGTCAGGCTGTTCAGTGGGGCATGAGGTCAGCACATGAGCTCACGAGCATGATGTGCTGCAAGGGAGGTTCAGACTGGGTATAAGGAAAACCCGTGAGGGCAGTCAAGCAGTAAAACAGGTTGCCCAGAAAGGTTGTGCCATCTGCAGTCTTGGAGGCTGTCAAGACCTGAGTGGGTAAAGCCTTCAGTAATGTGTTCTGACCCATAGCTGGCCCTATTTTGTGCAGGATGTTGGACTAGAGACCTTCAGAAGTCCTTTCTTGCATGCATTATTCTTTGATTCTACGATCTGTAAACCCTAACATAATGTGAAAGATGACATCGATGCTCTAACTCGCTGTTCAGTGTCCAGAAAATTTATGATGCCTGGCTTTGTTGTCATTCCTAGGACTGATGTTAAGAAAGGAGGAGGAAAGACAATTAGTTCATGAAATAACCTCATTTTCCATGAGAAACAATTTCAAGGCCAGACTTTGAATCGTCACCCTTCCATTGCCTATCCTTGTTCTTTCTCCTTAGAACAAGTTAACTCCTGTGAAGTGGACTGTCAGAACACCCACCTTAGCCATAATAATGGGTAACAATGCTTTTAGCATGGAAATCTGCAGCGTGCTGGTGCATCAATAGCAACTGCTGTGTCCTCCTGAAAAACCAAGCACACGGGCAGAAGTAGCTTCATCCATCACTGTGCAGAGCAAGATTAGACAGAAATATCCCCAGTTTAGAATCCTTATCACTATACTGAGCTAAATGTCTTCCTATTTGCTGTCTTTAAAAAGAAAACAGGCACTGTGTGAGATTGTGTGTGCTTTTTTTTAAAATAGGCAGTTTAAGGGATTTTATGTCTCAGCCTGCTTGTAATGTGATAAAGAGATTTCATTCTAGGTGTGACAATTCAAATCCAGAAAAACTTACTGGTTAAGCTAATATTTTTAAATGAAAAATGCATTTTCAAGCAAAATGAATACTTTGGGGGATTTTTGTTTGTTTGTTTTTGGTTTTGCTCTCTTGCGATTTCTGTCTTGTTTTTACATTTCAAGCTTTTCTTCATGGGTAAAACAACGGGGTAAAATATATATGACAAATACATTTTTCTGCCAACGTTTTTCAAAGTCTGCTCCAAAGCAACAAATAATTTGTGCAGAAGTTGCTGTTTTTCATTTGAAAAACATTTCAAATGTTTAAGAGATGTGATTATTACAGTATTTTTTCTTTTTTCTTTTTTTTTCCCCCCTTAAATAGTCCTACAGTCTTTTACTGGATAGCTCTTTCATGTTCTAGGCAGCTCTCCTCTAGGGAGGAAGTTTCATATTCCTTTCCGAAGAAAAGGGCTCATGCCGGAACATAGCCTACTCTTGTTTGATTGCTGGCACTCAGCTTTTAGAAGATGATACTGTGCAGTGGCTGAATTACACTGCTAATGGGTCTCTTCAGGTTAGGATTAACTGATGTAAACCGTGAAGGAAGATCACATTTCCATTATCCTGTTTTGTGCCTGGTCCCCATGTGAGTAAGAAACATTGGGCTTCTATGCTACCATGTTACGAAGCCTCAACTCTCATATTCTTCCATAATTCCACTGCCCTTTTCTCAAAAGGTGCTGCCCTCTTGCCTCATGACTCTTCTCAAACTCAGCTACATTTCGGTAAGTAGATTAATACTAGAATGCATGACACAAGACCTATGTTACTGCAAGTTCCGGTGGAGAGAAGAAATTAAAATGAGAGCTAAAGAAAAACTGTTACTAAAGGCAAATTGTTCTCTTCTTTCTGGAAAGTTCACTGTGGATGGGATGACAAGGCTAAACAGAAAAGTTGTTATCAAAAAGACAATGGCAGACTCAACTTTTTCATGTGAAGTTACATTATTGTATGTTTTGTTGTTTTTTTCATTGTGAAATGGTGCAGTTGACTTTTTGATACTACTTAGTGGTTTTCCTCCTTTTTTGGGGGGTGGGTCTAGGAACACAGCAAACTAGAACCCAGTCTACTCTGGAAGCAGAGTGAATTATGCTATCAAATCATGTGTTGCAAAACTGCATTAATTACACAGGCGAAGATAGATAGCTAAGTAGAAATTCAGGTGGTGTCTTTTCCTCTTTCCCTTTGCCAGTCCCTCAAAAGAATTACTATTGCACAACCATTTAAAGAGTTGAGAAACTTTTTCTTTTGTTCTTTGAATCTCTTTCTGTGTTTACAAACAGCCTGCAAATAATTTTCAGTTTTCTTGAATTGCTTCCTAGGCAAAGCTATCTGCCAGGTAATTTATTTAGACAGGCTTTTAAGCTCATTATGAAGCAGCTGATTGCAAGTATTATGCAGTAAGATGAGAAGATATGAACTATTTTTATTAGATACTTAATCACATGGTATTACTTCTGATTCCTGACTAGATGAGAATGGATCTTTGAAACTGGTTTCCAGATAAATGTTTCTGATTACAAATTTGAAAGCAACATCCCAATAGTATTCTGAAAAAATTTCCTAAAATTTACTCTGCCTATCCTGCTATCAGTCTTGTCTACCATAGTACTGACATCTTGTGGAACAAAAGCTGATTTAAGAAAAATACATCTTTTCAGTGCCTACATAGCAGGTGTTGAACAAGACATTTTGTGAGTAGATTTGAGGTCTGAGCAGTAAAGATAGGATACAAACAGAGGAACATACCATTGCATGTATGGCTGTTGTGGTGGCTCATTAGGATGCACTGCTGGAGACAGTCTGCTTCTATACAGTTCCGTAATCATCCCTGGAAATCTTAGGGCCAAGAAAAATGCAGTTTTTCCTGGAATTGCCCAGTGTGCATGTGGTGAAAGAATGTCATGTGCAAATAAAGAGATTTAAGAGGAAGCAGAAGATGGATTAACCATAAACCAAGGCTTTTCCTCTTTTTGTGGGATGACTTTATGGACACTGATAAAAGGCAGTCTTAGCACTCAAGAGAATGACAGAAATTCAGCACTTGTGGCTTTCCCAAAGGGATCAGGAGGAGTAGGGTGCTCTTAACATGTCCCATAACCTCAACCTGTCTAAAGCTTTTTCCACACCTCAGGGCATGTGACTGCAGCATGAGGAGGCATGGATGAGCTAGCTTTGTTTGAGTCAGCTTGGCTGAAAGGAAAATGAAGACATGACAGCACAGACTCCAGTCACGCAAGTAAAGGTTCAGGCAAGTGTGTACAACCAGTGCTGAAGTCCATGCCTTTTTCTCATCATTGCTCCTGTTTGTTATCTTACCAAGTAGAAAAAAGCTAGTTTAAAACTGCCATAACCATGCCTAACTGTGGGCACAGCCCAATTCCAAGTGTAGCAAATTTAGTGGATCATACAGAAATACAGCTGAAATATGAAGTTATTATTGTTCTTTGTTATTCTTTGCTTCATAATAACTGTAGAAGTTAATATTTGGAAGAAGGACAGTACCAACAGTTCTGACTCTCTTTCAGGATGAGTTCTTATGCCAAGGACTCTAAAACAGTGAATTTTAAGAAGAAGAAAATAGAATATTTTAAAATGCTTTCAGAATGCTAGACTTTACTATGAGTAATACTTATTCCAGAGTTGCATTCTTTCCCATAGATTTTGTCTATTGAGTCTTTAATTTTTTTGTATATCTGTGGCAAAAGGAAAAAAAACTGGGGAGAAAACAACTATGCAGAAAAAAATATGTTTATTTTAGGTTTATTTCTCTCATTTCTGCTGTGAAAGAAAAGGGAATAACTTAGCATCACATAATAAGAATATATTAATGTTTTGATCTCACTTAAGTCTATCTGTGTTTTAAAATAAGTTTTAAAATAAGTAGAACTCCTTGAAGGATTTTATCATGAATGTTAGATTTTTCACAAGATGCAGACAAAATTCTGTACAGTAGACTGTATAGAAATCCAGCCTATGACAATTTTGTCAACTGAAAAGCCCAGAATTTAGTACTTCAGTACCAGTGACAAGAAGTAGCAGCTTTTCTTTTTGATTTGCTGGTGAAACTGAAAATTTTCAAGTGACACAAAACTAAGTAATTGAGTCTTGAAATCTCTTGGGCCATGATATCCTGTGATATCTTTACTAAGGAATCTCTAAACATCACACATCCCGTGATTCATTATAACACAGCATTGTACAATACCTTCTTTAAACTGCTCCAAAAATTCCACTCAGGTAATGTGACATGCTACTGAGGAACAAAAACAAAATAATAAAATGAGATTAATATTCAGCACTTGAAATAATTTTTATTTTGAAAGAAGCAAAAGTTATACATGGGCTAAAAGATGACTTATCTAAAATTGACAGATACACTTTCTCATAAATTAAACGTGATGTGATTTTCACATATTCACATGTTTTCTACCAGAACTGATGGACAGAAATCTTCTCTTCCCACAGAGTCATGTAGATGCTTGTGCTTAGAAATCTCTAATATCAAACTCTATATAGTGCTAAGAGGACCTTTTCTCTATGTGAAAAAATAACACAGCATCTCAAGCCTCATTTATGCTCTTAAGTGGGGCTGAAATGATAATCTTGTATGTGTCCCTCAGACAGAAAGCAAATTCATACTCGTATAACAGCTTGCCATAGATAAAGGTCTGCTAAAATCTTCAGAATGGAAGGTTTTTCTGAGAAAAGCTTCATTTTTCTAGCTGAAACACAGTTTACTCACATTCCATACTAAAATCTCTATTTGTCAGAAGTTTCACACTACAATCAGTTCTTTGAATTGAGGCAAAGAATGTAAAAAACTTGGCTAGTTAATGATATTTGAATTAGCTGCTTTGAACGTGCGTTTGAATGTGATCTGTTCTAAGATTTCCTGTGCCTCTCTTGGCATCTGCTCTCAGCTAAGCTGATTTCATTTTTTTTTGCTGAAATTCTTTTTCAATTTCTCCATGGTTGTAATATGTAGAAATTGACTCCTTTTTCGGTTGGGAATGCAAAAGTAAAGGAATGCATTGTATCTCTGATGAAAAAAATGAATAAGAATTTCAGAACTTGGCCTAGAGACTAGCCTGAGGCCTGTGGATTTTTAGAGGAAGAAAATGCTTAGCTGTCTTGAGGGGCTTTTCATCCTTATATGATGTCTTTTTAGGCAGATGTCCTAACACCTCTAGCATAAAATAAGAAAGATCAAACTTTCAGTCATTTTACTGCAACGACCAGTACAGATTGCAGATATTTGTAGGAAAATTCCAGAGCTCTTTCTAGTGGCAATTAATCTAGTATACACTTCATAAGATACTTTTCCTATCACTAGAGTATATAAACAATTATGTATATATATTACAAGTATAGTCAGGATAAAATGAAAGATGTACTATTTAATTTTCAATAACAAACAAATATATAAGATCTAAAAACAAGAGAAAAAACTTTCTGCTCATGAAGCTTCAGTGATTCAAACTGGAAACATGAGTTTAAAAAATGTTTTCTAGAATGTAATTTAAAGTGCTGGAGGACTGCAGATGACCCTGCAAAGGAACCCCGTCACTCATAGGGGCAGAACCACAGCGCCTCAGAGAAGATGTTGATGACCCCAATATATGCAAGGATTAACTCTCCATAAGGTTTGTTGCAAGTGAGGCCCAAATTTGGGGATAACTGTAGAGAAGAGTTGCTAGCAGCTGCAGATGACATGGGACACTTTAGCCAGTCTGTGCCAGAAAGAAAAAAAGAAACTTGCTCTAAGACACAAGATAGGCAGATCAGAAGGGACACACGTCATTCCAGCATAGCCTTTAGATACACCTCATGAATTTCAGTCAGCTGTAGCTGATATTTAAAGGTAGATTTTTTTCCACTTTTTAGTCTCACTTCCATTTTGTTCGGATTGATCTTTAGCCAGTTTTCCCCAGCTCACACTCTTAGTTCAGGCAGGCACCAGAAGATCAAAGACCTTTTCTTATTAGTTAGAGAGATAATTCTCCATATATTTGTGAAATTTCGAAGTCAAAGTCGTTTCTCTGTCTTCCTATATGGTTTTGCAATATAGCCTGAAATACCATATTTAGCTGATCTACTGAATATACATTTAACGGATTTAACCATTTACAGAACCAGTGGAGTTAAACCAAACACTGCTGTCCAACATTGTCTAAGGTGCTGGACTACCCTTGCTGAAGAAGAATCAAAAATGCCTAAGCGAAGCTCTCTCAGTGATTCGAATGGATCTTTTCCTGAAAAGGCCAGAAGGAACAAGCACATCTGGATTTTAAGTTTATAGCTGTACCTCCTCAACATCCACATACAAGAAGAGATGAAAACAAAGGAGTGATAATCAGCAAGACTGGCAATTTGATGAGGTGGCTTCTGAATGGGCTAATCAAGCACTCATTTGAGGTTATCTCTCCAGTAATCTCCTGCTGACGTACAGAAAAAAATCATGGCTGCCAAATACTTTTAAAGCACACATCACTGTCTGGGTGCCAAGCCTGCAAGGCCTGTTGTTTTCGTGCATCTTGACTGGGTGTAGAAGGCCAGATTTGGAAATTGTTCTCTTTGATAGATGTTGTTTTCCCCTTCGGCTTCCTAGGAAAATGAAGCAAATAATAAATATAATAAAGTTGCAGCACTTAGATGTAGGCTTTCAAACCAGTCCAAGAAAACTATTATTTATATAAAATAATTCTGAACTGAAACCATAATTGTCTCTCCTTCCACGGATACACAGTTGTTACCAATAGCGTTTTGATCTCACTGAATTTCATATTTTCACACTTACTTCCTATATCTTTTTTGGAAAGATAGCGTGCTTGATTTTTAATAGTGAATATTTTAAACCCAAAAGAGTCAGTGAAATGTATTTAAAGTTCTGATTAACTTCATCTGTCACTTCTGGAGTGCTTTGGAAACTGAGATACACTCCAGATGTGGCAATGTTTTCTAAAATTGTGGAGTATCATTGAGTGTATCTATGACAGCATTGTTTGAAGTTTAAAACTCCTAAATCCTGTCTCTGTTTCATGTGTAATACTTAGGAACTTGATTGTTTGATATTTTTCAGTATGGAGTGCAAGAGTTGGAACTTAATGTAAATTCTGAAGATTAAGAGGGTTGACTCGTATTTGTTAAGTCTGAGCAGAATTATTAGATTTTTGTAATGCTGCTTAACATGCCTTTATTTTTTAAAACTCTCTTGTGCAATCCAGTTCATGCAATGTGACTTAAAAGCATAATTTCTTCTGAAATTTTGAGTATTTCTAAATAAAATTGAAATAAGTGGCTGCTTGTGACACTAACGTTCCAGGGTCCAGATCACAGGCACACACTAAAATGACAAGAAAAATCTACTTGCCTTTATTTGGTTTACTTCAAGACTAGATACGGAAAACACACCTGCCTTGAACAGAATGCTTAGAGAATCTTCTTCTTTATGACTCCAGTTCATCTAAAACTCCGGACTATGCTTACATAAAGCACAGGGAGAACATCAAAGGCACAACTCTAGTACCTAAAATTAGGCCAATTTTAAAGTGGCCTGCAGCTTAAGAGGCTAGAGCACAAACAAAAATCAGGCAGAATATTTCCTTTCTAAAAAAACTCACACTACAAAAAAGCTACTCAAATATGTGTAATTTCCTCTACTCTGATATTTCACTCTGGTATGCAATTGTTTATGGTCAGAAGAAAAAACGATACTCGTGCTGCTGGAGAGAACATTGTGTTGATTGTGATGAACAATCTCTTTTTTAATGTCTGGTTTATACAGGTGACTGCTTATTGCAGGAACATAGGATCATGCATGTAGGAAAGGACTTCTGAAGGTCTCTAGTCCAACATCCTGCACAAAATAGGGCCAGCTGTGGGTCGGATCACATTACTGAAGGCTTTACCCACTCAGGTCTTGACACCCTCCAAGACTGGAGATGGCACAACCTTTCTGGGCAACCTGTTCGACTGCTTGACTGCCCTCGCGGGTTTTCCTTATACCCAGTCTGAACCTCCCTTGCAGCACATCATGCTCGTGAGCTCATGTGCTGACCTCATGCCCCACTGAACAGCCTGACTCCATCATCTTACTAGCATCCCCATAGGTACCAGCAGAGTACTGGTATCCATACTGGATTTTACTCATATATATGCTGGATGAGTATTAAATCCGTATTAAAATCGATTTAATATGATACTTAAAATCAATGTATGATAGTGACTGGAAACAGTAACTTCTAAACAGTGACTAATAAACATAAGTTTGTGACAGGGTTTTTCGGCACTGGGGAGATTCTTGACAAATACTTTAGTAATTAGAGGAATTATTTCTTCTGGTGACTAATTCCCCAGATAGTGAAAATGCCCAAAGGTCTTTAATGCAATCTGAGTGGCCAGAAGCATTCCTTTGTCCCTAGGTTGTGCATGTTGCACAGAGGATATGTGAAAATTCTTCTAAATGAAGTTGTGAAACTGTCTGCCAGGCAGGTGAATAAAATCTATGCCAAAGACATTTCTTCCTAGAACATTCACTTCCCACTCTGCCTGTCCCCCTCAGTCACCTTGATGGGACAGTTGACTAGGTGGGTATTCAGAAGAAGGTTTAGCAGGTGGAATGCTCTCCATCAGATTGTTTCGGTTATTCTAAAGGGCAATGTTATGCTAAAACATAACAGAGAGACTGTGGGGTGTGGGTGTCAACTGAGAGATCTGGACTCTGTGTGTGTGTGTGCATGATGTGTCTCAATGAGGGGGTCTGTATCACCAACTGGAGCAGGGCTGCTGGGCATGGAGCTTGCATGTCCAGGTGCCAGCATCTTGGGAGACCAAAGATCCAAGGTCCAGCTACTGGGCAGACTAAGTGTCTAAGACCAGCTGCAGGAGGGATCCATATTGTGTATATGTATATAGTTCCCACTAATGGACCATCATCCTGATCAGCCTGAGAAGGGAACTGGATGAAGCCATTGGTGCTGTTTGTGTTTGAATGAGTGCTAATTGTTTCTCTGTATTGATCTGTACAGCCAGCCATATGTATACATACATAGTGTTATATACATGTGGTTTTGGGTGCTTATTGGGAATATATGATAAGCCTTGCTAGTGACTGAACTTGGGGGCAAGGAGCTGTGGCAGCCTCACCTCTGCAGGGCTACCAGGTTCATCTACTTCTTAATATTTACTACTGCTAGTTACTACCCAGAAGGATGCATTATATTTGAGCCATTCTTAGCAAAAAATAATTAAAAGCAATGTCATAAATTCCTACTAAATTCCCTTTACTTCATATTTTCCTTATCTGATTCTCTACTTTAACCTCCCTACATGAAGTCATCTGTTGTTTTTGTATCAACCAGCCTTACCTTTAGACATTTGTCTTGTGTAACTTTTTAGCTTTACTGCTTTTTTACTTCTTGCATGTACTTGAGGGAAGAACAATCACCTTAAATTTAATAGTTATTCTTCTGAAAAATGAAAGCAAAAAATCAAGAAATAATTCAATGAACAATGTGAAAAGTAGTGCAAATTATATCTGAACACTTACTTGGTCCATAACCAAGGCAATATGAGATCTGAAAGAATATTTTGTCATTTTTCTGTGCTTTCTACCAACAAATCACAATGAAAAAAATACTGGAATCTAACATGTAGCTATTTACATTTCAGTTTGCTGTTCTTAATCTCAAGTGACCTTGCAGTAGCATTTACCTACAAGTATGAAAAAATACAATGATATATATGTTCTAAGGAGTTACTATATTATCCTCTTAGCTTACAATTTTTAATGAAGAAGAACCTCTTCCACAACTTTTATCAACTATATCTGTAAAACTGAATTTGACCACTGCCTTCATGGATGTGTTATAGAGCTTACTAGAGAATTTGGGGAAAAACGTCAGGCTAAGAAAAGAGGCATGTATCCTAACCAATTAAAATTGCGATGAAACTAGAGATTAACAAATCCTAATCAGCAGAAAGTAAATTTCAAGCATCTTCATACTGGAGTTAACTACTGCAGGCTTGTCTGCCCCCTAAAACAGTCTGTGTGGATGGACTCTTACGATAACAATGAATGGGAACTTCTAGCAAAAGTATTGCACCTCCAATAGCACAGATTTCTCTAGTAATGGATTAAATCCTCACTCAAAGAATGTTGTCTATTTGCTACTTCAAGAAACATGTGAGGTCTCCTGTGTAGCTACTTGCTTGCGTGCACTTCGCAAGAGATCAGAGAGGATCACACCCTGAAGTTATATGACTTCATGTTAGAAATAAGTGTCAGATTTCTTAGAAGCAGATGAATGTCTTGTTTTGTTTGACAGAGCTATACATAATGAAAGATATTGCCATAGCTTATGGCTATGTATTTAAGTTATTTCTCTTGTGGATATGTTGCATACAATTTAACTGCCTAAGTATTTACATATTTGCTGAAACTTCCTCATTGCAAAAGAAGAACGTCTGTCTTCATAATTGTCAAAACATGCTACTTTTTAATCTGGCATAATATTTGCCTCTCTGGTACTGTGTGTCAAGAATTCAGGCTCAGGTTGTAGATGGTATCAAATTTTAGTAAGTGATAATGACATTAGGGAAATGTTGCCAGGAGAAACATCTGAACTATGCAAGTTAAAAATTGCCATTCAAGCACTGATTTAAGATGCTTCTGATTATAATACTCCTTTGAAAGTTTCTTAGGTCTATTTGTACTAGGCAATGCCTTTTGTAAGGAGTTAAAGGGTTTCTTATCTCCTGTGAAGCGCAACACAGATCATCCTCAGAAAGTATTCAACCCACTTGTTTTACTAGCAAATCCTTCTGCTCCCCAAGGAAA
This sequence comes from Rhea pennata, assembly GCF_028389875.1. Taxonomy (NCBI): domain Eukaryota; kingdom Metazoa; phylum Chordata; class Aves; order Rheiformes; family Rheidae; genus Rhea; species Rhea pennata. The sequence goes on along the minus strand of NC_084667.1, from coordinate 10,778,803 downwards.
CATGCATAGCAAATGCCTGGTGTTATTCACTTAGTTCTGTAAACCTGAGATGTTTGAAATGAAAGTGCTAGAGATGAAGAGAGACTTTCCTAGCTGGGTGAAGTATAGATGCTGAGCTGACTAGTGGACCATATTAGAGCTATCTGTTCCACCTGATTGTTACAAAATTCCCAAAGATGTTTTGATTAGGTATTAAATTAAATTATTTTGCATAAAGTATTGTGCAGAACAGAACTATTGTACTGTCTATGCAATATTGTGAGTTACTGTTTATGCATACTTTCCTCATATTTATAACTTTTGTGGACAACAGAGTCCTTGCCTGAGGCCATCTTAAATATCTGAGCTCTTGCTGTTTTATCTTACGCTACTATGAATCTAAAATTGCAAGCCTGCCTAATCTTGGGTACCAAGTCCAAAATTAGCCCATGGAGTGTCCATTCTTCCACCTAAGTCCTGTGAAGATCCCAGTCCTTTGGCTGTGCTTGCCACTCATGGCCAGCATCTGATACCTCACAAATGGCATCAGTAGTTATCACTTTCAGGGGGTGTTGGTGCCGTAGTGATATAAAAGTCATCATTTATCTAATAGCTTAGTGGTTATAGTACTCAGCCTTTGATAGGAAATGTTAGTTCAGCTCACTCCTTAATCCAGATCCATACATTACACTTCTTTGAAGACTGCTTTAATTATCACATCAAGGACTTTCCATATGGAAAAAAAGAGGAATATTCAGTGAATAATAACTGCATGAAGCTGGAGATCAGGACATAAGGGAAAGGGAAAAGGGCAGGTGCAGGGAGAAATGTGGGACAGGACAGAGGATGAGGGAACGAATGAGAAGGAAATATGACTCTCAGTCTAATCGAGGTACCCTGGGGAGCATCGAGTCCTAAGTCTGTTCTTTTCAGGTGTCTTTTGTCGGTGAACATTTTTTCCAAAGGCAGAGTTTGTGGTGCATGTGATATCTTTCATTAGACAAAACAGCATGGTCCGAAGAATTCTTGTAGGCAGATTCTCCCGGGAGAGAATTATATGTTGGTCACAGTATTTGATGGCTTTATAAATGTGAGATTTTGAGCAAATCCCCCCTGTCTTCCCTGTTTCTTTTTAACTACTAGCCACTCCTTGCTCAGTGTGCCAGTTGACTGGAATACCAGTCTCGAAAGGACTTTTGCCCCTGCTTTGGGCAGAGAGTGCCAGTACCTAAGGTGCTAGGAGCATCCCCAGGCACAGCTGCTGAGACCTGGTCTGCGCTGCTTGCTGAGGGTCGCCCTGAGGCAGGTACTGAGACCAGACAGCAAACTCGCCAGAACAGGTCGGCTGCGACCAGGCTCTACCTGCAAGAGCATGCAGGGACACTGCTGCACGTTTGCAAACAGTCTGCAGGCTGTCTGCAAGGCCTGGGCAAGCTTCTGGGCTCCTTACCGTGTTCACCACTGCCCTCGAGATCCCTCGTTTTGCGAGGTATAGATATGACCAGAAAGCTGTCGCTACGCCTAACATGAAAGTACAAAATCCCCTCACTCGATCTAACCTTTAATCCCTCTGTCTGTAACATGCCTATAGCATCTATTTATAAATGTGCCCGTAATACAAGTGTGAGCTGTCTATTTTGACAGCACTAAAAGCAGGGAAGACTTAAGGGAACAAGGCAGCTATATGTATAAACACATCTTTTCTGGATGTTCAGTGTTTAGCCCTCAGTCAATGGAGTGGATAAGCACTGTGAATGAAAAAGTCAGGTGTAACTATAAATCTCACCGACAGAAGTGATATATTTTGAGTGACTATTAGGCCTGAATACTAAAAACAGCTGACTGTCCTTTTTTCGTCAGTGCCATTCAGACTTTCTTGCATTATATATAGTGAATTTATAGTATGACAAAAAAAAAAAAAAAAAGTGAATTAAAAAGTAAAGAAAGGAATGTTATCAGTATATATAGACAATGGTAGAATAGATAAATCTTCATTTAAGGAAGTTTTGTCCAGCTTTTAAATAATATTCGCGCCAAGCCTGACAAATGCTGCTTTGGTTACATGGCTTTTTGGAGCAATTCCAGTGAGAAAATACCTACTCTCGTATTGAACTAAGTGTAATATTATGGATCAGTACTGCCGTCAGGATACATAATTGAATGTATTCTTTAAAAATGCTAAGAAAAGCACTTGTTAGCATACTATAAAAAAACACCTTGTCTAAACAAGCTCAATCTTCTCTAAGTGAGTAGAGTGTATTGAGGAAGAAAATGAGAAATATCCAATTAGAAACCTATTTGTTAAACTCTGAGTGGAATAAAAGCACCTAATCTTTCCAAAATCCCTCTGTCTTTATTAAATAAAACCAAAATACCTTTATCTTTATTAACTAAAACCAAAGAAAATTATTTACATATAATGACTATGACACCATATAGGAAATACAGAAAAATTAATGGCACTTTGTAAAAACTGTATTTGACTTGTATACCTATACCTGTATATTTTCTTCTACAGTCAGTGTATTCACAAACCACCACTCTAAAGGGTTTTAAGGTAAAAATGTTGACATTTATAGCAGTGTGAATAGTGCTTCTGTAATAGAACAGAAAATGCATTTTTTTGGTCTGCTCACAGATCCAGATGGCATGCTGATTTAGAAATGCGGTAGATATTAATTACCTTCAGGACATGAGGTGAACAGAAGGGGAGATTGATTTGACAAGTCTATTGTACTCTGTTTCTTTGTCCAATATAGGATTCTTTAATTTATTGCTTTCCTTCCCAGAAACCCTACAGTAATATTAGAGAAGTGCTGATAGTATAAATATCACTACAGTAAGCCACCTGTAGGTAATACTGATGTGACCTGTTTCTCACAGGTATCGAATTCTGTAATTACCCTAAAAAAAATCAGATCAGGTATCTTCTACTTGTGACTATCTTTTTCTGTTCATTTGCTCATTTCCTCATTCTTTGTTTTTTCCCAGTAAATACATCAATTTAGACAGAGTTTTAGCAAGAAAATGATAAATTCTTTGAAAAATGTTGATACTTTGAAATCCATTTTGTATTGCACTGCATGTCTGTCAGTTGCTTGTGTCACTTGTATTACTGCATGTAAGGGAAAAGTTAATATTTGTTGAGAGGAAGAAACCCACAAAATATGAATATACCTAAGTAATTAAAATGGAGGAATAATAAAATCACAATCATTTATAGCATTTCTGCCTCCTGCTAAGTTATTTAGTAGGTCAGAAAGAAGACTCAAATCAATGTAAAATATTATGAGTGTAAGTCAAAGGGCAAATGAAAAAGGCTACTAGACTGAATCTTGCAAAGACTTTTCAGAATTGAAAGTCTATATCATCAGTCACATGCTATATCATATTTGTAAGTTTTTCTTCTTGAAATGAGTCAAAAGTTGCATTTTGCTTCCTGTTGGGCAAGTTACTGAATCTGAAAATCACAGTCAAAATTGGTCTTGAATACTATCTTCTGAGAAACCTCTAAGGAGAAGATAGTAGATTTGAAACACTTTCAGTATTAGGGTTATCTATATTTAGAAGATGGTATTCAAGACCCGGTTTGACAAATGATCTGCTTTATCTGAAAATAAACCTAATTGCAATCCCATAAAATTTTTGGCGATAAATTGAAGATCTTACTCCCATTCCAGAAGTGTATATAAGGGTATTTTGGACAAATTTGCTTAGATTCTTTATTTGAATGACAAAAGTTCAGATACTTTGCACTTAAAATTCCTATGAAGTAGTTGCAAATGAAATGCCAAGTTAACCCATTTGCTGAAATAGGACAAAGCCCAACATTATAGCTATACTCTAGGTGATAACTTCAGGTTTAAAATCACCACTAACTTGTGAACCTGCCCCGCAGTGAGTGCTAATGAGAAATGCTAGAGATTATATTCAGATATTGCTACCATTCTCACTAATTCTTCTTGGCATCTTGTGCACCTGCTGATGCTGTCAAAATCTGCTCTAGTTGCAAGGAACAACTTCTTTTGGAAAGCCAGTTGTGCTCCAGCATCATCTGTTCCACCTCATCACCACGAACATACCTGGTGTTTTGGAGATTTGGCAAATGCTCTATTCTCATACTAGTTTAGGGAGAGCGGAAATGAATGCAGGGTCAGTAGAGAATTTGGGCACTTAAATTCTGTCGCTCGTCAGATTTGAAAGGAGTCAAAATGAAAAAGTCTCAAAACATACAAAAAAAACCCCTTCATATGGACTCAGTAATAGATATTCGATCAGCAAGTAATTGATCACATTAGAGGAAAAGCCTGCAAAGCCTCTGCATGTTAACACTGCCTTCAGACATCGCTTGGTAGACATCTCTGGTGTAATCTTCTGGAGAATTTTGATTCAACCACTTGACCACACCACCAGATGATTAGAATTCAGACTATTCAGAGGATTTCATTCTCCAGGATCAACAATCCAGCATCTTTCAAATGCATTATACTTTTTTAAATTTACATGGGCAACTTCATGTTTTTTTGACAATGGTTCAAAAAGACATTTAATGAAGTTTTACCAAGCCATTGAAGACCATTAATGTATTTTACTTTGAGAATTTTGAAGCAGAATTAAATGTTCTTTTAACTGTCAACATTTTGAAAGAGAAGCTATGCAATCAGAATCATGCATCTGAGCCCTCTCACACCCTGCTGTCAAAATTAATCCTTTTTCTGCTATAAAATTTAGCATAATCTCTAATTTACTTACTATTTCCAAAAGCCATTCCTTAATCAAGTTTTAATCAAAGAAATAATTTGGCATGTTACATTACAAAGAGCAATTGATACCTTTTAAGATCAGAATTCACTGAATTTGTAGATTGTCCTTTTATGGTATAAATGAATAGTCATATGTTTTTCCTTTTTCAATAAGAGCTAAAGAATTTAGCAAGAAAATATTTCCACCCTGAACTGGTTTGTAGATATCTTTCCAGCAGCATTTGATTTAAAACTGCTAAACTCATTACCTTTTTTTTTTTTCTGTGATGGATCAAACCCAGGATCTCCAAAAATATTACTACCATTCTCGGATTGCCTACTGACTATATGAAAGAATCAGTTTGAAGTAAACTCCTAGGTATCACAGCCAGTTTGGAGACTGGCCGAGCCACATGCCCTTTGGTAGCTTCTTAAATGGAGAAGCCAAATTTGCATTTTGCTCAAAAAATATGTCTGGGACTTGAATATTTTCAGAGCTACTTAGAATGTCAACTTTTGGCATGTTTACTGTCCAGCTGCGAAACACAGCATAACACATCAAGTGATAAAATGGTGAACGAATTAGGCAAGTCTCTTTGGTCACTAAATAGACTTACAGACAGCCTCTGACAAGCTAAAATTACATATTTTGTTGTTTTTTTAAATCTTTTTAAAAAGTTTCTTTCAAATATTTTTTTTGATTGTTTTACTCCTTACACCTGACCGTCTCTTGCTATTTGACTGATTCATGGTTTGAATCATTTGGTTTAATTCTAAGCCATAATTTACCGGCAGCAGCTTTGCTGTCCTCAGTTTTAGTAATTTCCATCACACTCTAGTAGAACTTGAGGCATCCAAAAATATATTGACTCACAGTCTAGGTATTTGGTAAATGATCTGCATCTTTCCTTTCAGTTTTTCATTGCCTAGGTATGTGTGACCATTCTTCACATAGCTGTCATTATGCAACAATAAAAGCTTTAAAATATACAAATGGAAAGCCAAATGAGAATAATCAAGTGAACAAAGTGGTTGGAAGGAAAAGTGTCTATGTGAAATTTTCCTCTATAAAATTTGCATTTGTTCTAATGGCTCCACTTCATTATGTTCATGAACAAATTGTCCCTTCCTTTTAAAGACAAGTATGCAACAGCAGTGTGTGCCACTTAACCCCTATTCTTAGCAAAATGAGCCTTGCAATTCTTTCACACTGTGTGTTTGTTCAGCTTGCTCATCTATGTAGACTTCAATATTCACGCCGCAGTTAAAGGCTGAGTGTCTTTGAGGGAAAACAGTTGTTTATACATACAGAGTATGTGTCTTAGTAAGTCACTGAACTATAAGGTAAAGTAAAACTCTAGAGTTGGTGCAATTAGACGTGAGTATTGTCTGCTTTACTACTGTGACACAGAATTGTCTTTTCATAGGAAAACAAAACAAAACAGCAGGAGGTGCTTGATTATTCTGATAGCACTACTGGAGATCTGAGATCTGTCAGTAAAATAATTGCAATGCAAATTCTAAATATTTATCTAAATAAATAGAATATTTAGAATATTTTATCTAGAATATTTATCTAAAAGTTCAGTTTAGTTAAATAATCATATACTATCAGATATTTTAATGAGTTGCTTAAATTGGTGTTACTTGAACAGATGGGACAGTCCTTAGTAAAGAAATTTAAAATGTGTATTCTGTCTCTAACTTGATAGTACCTACTCGATTTTCTCCTAACACTACCTATTAAAATGACCAAACTGAAAACTCAAATGTAGCTAAAAACAATGTAAAAATGTTTGCTTTAATGAATTCAATAGACATATCTACAGACGACATTTCTCCTAGCTAGTTTGAGCTACCTTTGACAGGAATTTATTCCAGGCTGGTTATTTTAGCCAATGGAGACACACAGGCACCTTCAGAAGTGATTTATCCTATTCCAAAATAAGTTTCAGAGAAAAGCGTGATGAACCACACACTGCATACGCTTATCTTCTTCCACTGACTGTTGAGAAACCTTACACCTGGAGTAACTTTAAATAAGGACCTTTTAAAGGGCATCCGGTTCATTTGAGTCATCCAAGCCCACTCACTAGTAGAAAGAGAGATGCTCATCAACAGAGCGCTTATCATACCTCATTTGGCAACCTATCTTAGAATATGCTTTTCATTTTCTGTCTCTATTTTCTTTAGAGATAATCTAGTTGATTATTGTGAAGTTAGATGCCTAACCTTTAGATGGTTAAATTAGGCGAGATGAATCACCCTGAATAATATTTTGAAACCACTAAATGAGGCATAGTTATAAATGGAGACAGATTTTGGCTCTTTCCTCTCATTAGCGTAGACCTCTGCTTTCGATCTGCAAGATTATTATATGATTTTGTATTTCTATGTAAGCACATAAGGAATTATACTTATTAAAAAGGCAACCAAATCAAGATGCATCCCATTCTCTTCCCACAGGCGTGAGGAGTAGGGTTTTGATTTTCACTGATTTAAATGTAGTGGTAGGTTAATTCACAGAAGTTCAGGTTCTAACCACAAAGATTTCGTTGTGTGAATCTGAACTGTCATGCTTCAGTATTCAGCAGTATGGGATTGCATAGCCAAGAACATCTCGTGCCCTGGTGACCAGTCCTGGAATGTGAATAGAAGAATGGTTGAATGGCAGTTATTTGAGGTAATATTACAGTGTCTTCCTGAACAAACAGTCTTCTGGAATGACATTTCTGTTTGTTGTAAAGATAGATTCAGGCTGTCTAAAGGCTTAGTCTGCCTTTTCCCTATATGGTCATTCCTGGCTTTCCTGAGTAGGAAAAAGTGGTACTAATTCATGGGTTGCCACGAGAAGCCAGAGAAAAGTCCCCACATCTGACATATGCAAATCGTACCAAAATTAATCAACATTTTCATATTGCCAGAATGTCTGAAATTATTTTCGAAGAAGACTTCGACTGTCAAAATTTCCAAAGGGCTAGCAAATTACAAACTTTTTCTTCTGAATAATTTGTATTTGGCCTTTTTCCTGAGTATCAGATAACATTCTCAGAATGGTCTGATAGTGTAACCTTGTCAAAATCAATAAGATCAGTCTCCTGTTGTGATGTCCCTTTCCTTTCTGGCTTATAACGCTACTTACGGGTAGTCCCATAGAATGCTATTATTTAATGTCTTGTGGCATGTCTTGGGGAAGTGAATAGATGGAAAAACCTCAAAAATACACATATTAAATTCATTGGGCAGCAGAGAAATGCTAGAAAAATTCTGGTAATCTTAGATATGATACCAGTTATAGGCACAGTATTTCCCAACCACTGCTATGCAAATTAGTAAGTCTTCTAAAGCTTTTACTGTTGTTGACTTCTGTTCCTTACCAATGATCTGCTTTTATGGGAAGCTGGGAACTGCTTCCTACCCTCTTCCATTCCATTTTGCATACAGAAGTGTAACAGGTGATGGACATGAAGGAGCATGGGCTACTCCCACCCCTGCTCCGCTGCTGCCGCTGTGGCTGTAACGCACACTGTTGAATTGCAGAGGGCAGATTCTGCATCATGCCGCATCACATCATCCTGGTGTAAAATTGGTAGACTAAGAGGTCAGTTGTTTAAAAATCTGTCACTAAATACAAAGTATCGCTCCTATTTATAATTTTCTTCTCTGTATGAAGGTATTTTTGATTGATGTCACTGTGAGACCTGCTATGGAACAGAGAGTTTCTGACACACAAATGCGAGAGATGAGCTTTAGCTGTGACCTGGGGTTACATGTATTTTCTCATTTATACTGCTATAACATTCTGGATTCTGAAAGAAACGGAAAGAATAAGCTGTAGGCCTTTTGACTTTGCCTATTTGATCTTTATTCTTTGGCTACACTGTCTTTACCTGAAAAGGGGAAAGAAAAAAAAGATTTTCAAAACTTTTTCCTTCATTAGCTTTGTTTTGCAGAAAGGATTCATTTTTTTTTTTTTTTTTTTTTTTTTCTAAGAGTGATTTCCAAAGCTATTTGTTCTGGAGCAGTTTAATGATGGATTTAGCTTCTATATATAAAATTTTACAATAACTTTCTTGCCAATCCTTGTTTTTTCTGATTCATTCGCCATAATTTTAGGCGTATACTGTATCCTCAAACAAATCCTCCCCGCCCACCCCCAAGTCTTTCTTGCAATACGAGGTACCGTGTAAGGGCTGAGAAGGGCCAGACGGCAGAGATCATTTGTGAAGTCTGCTTTTATCTGTTAACTAGAAGTGTCTGAACCACTTCAAGTTTCCTGAAAAGGGGGAAGTCTTCAGACCAGAGGCTGATCCAGGACTGACACCGGATCTTTGCTGCGTGTGCTGTGATTCAAGGAATCCACATGTGGCTAGGAGTCATGCCAGAATTATCCTTTCTGCTTGCACCGAGGAAGCTACATTACTTCCACAACAGAAGAGTTCTCAAAATGGTAGGAGAAGAGATGTCCTGTCCTCCAGACATTGATTACAAACCTCCTATACCTTTATATTAATATAAAGGGATTTTAGAAAGCTATGTGCCAGTAAAAAGTATTTTTTAATTTCTTTAGATTCTTGAGGAATATTTTTAAAAATGTAAAAATACATTTATATGTCTAAAATATATTAACACATAAATATATAATTTAATGTATATTAAATGTATTATATTTATGTATTAATCTATGTAATATTCAAATTTCTTTTGTCCCCAGTTACTATCTTCCAAAAGTCTGTATTTCCAAGGTAAAATAAACAGCTTCTCTGCACTGCTGTCTTATGTTTGACTTACAAGATACTGTGTTTTTATTCCAGAAACTCATCTTTCCTGTTGGAAAATTAATATTCTAGCAGTATGTTATGATGCATAACAACAACCAAGGCACAGTGTGTATATGGAATGGCTGATATATGGAAGGGCTAGATCCCAAAACTGAATCAATGATGTTTTTCAGTAATTTGGTTTTCAGGAAGTACATACAAAATTTGAGGAGTTGAAGGAGTTGTAAAATTTTCTCTTCCCACATGCGTACTTCATATTCACAATGCCTCCGTGCAACTGGTCACTTTACTTTCAGAAAAAGAGAATTCACCTGGATTGTTAAATCATTTGCAATAAATCCATACAAGCCAAAAAGAAAAGGTTTAAATTACTAACAATTCTTCTTAAAAACATCTATGAATGTGAAAATACCTTGAAGGAGTGGAAAAACAGGCAATTATCAAGTCTTTGCTTGGTAATTTGTGTTAAAAAGGAGGACCAGAACCACAAGCAGACACAGGGAACAGCAGGAGATTTCAGCATCTTTCTGAAGAATTTTTTTTTTTCTATTTGTGTAGATATATCCTTTCTGTACCCAAAAATATAAAGAGAAATAAAAGTAGATAAAGCAATATTTGCCTATTTGGTGTATCCTGCAACAGCAGGAATCTATTACTGTGGGTGTTTCAGCCTTCTCCTAGCCCTTGCCTTTCTGATGCATCCCATCAAGCTGCATTTGCCAATGGCATTAGGGTTAAAACGGCAATCTCCAAAGTACACATTTTGCAGTTTCATGTGAGTGCAGATTCTGAAATACTTTTGTGTGTTTACTTTATGATTTCTTTATTTAACTTACATATTATGAGTTGATTGAGCATACTTTTCTGTAGTATTCCAAAGCACAACAGAAAAGGCAGAGTAAATGGACATAGACTAAAAAGGTATCACAAAGATAAATAAAGTCAATAACCCACCTTTCATCACGGAGCCTTTGGTTCATCTGTTTCGAGCTATTAAAAGGCCTGATTCTCTTATTTCAAAGACTTTGTTAACAGCTTGCCTATTCAAAAACCAATAAATCTTGATATCATTTAGTATTACTTAGTCTTTGATTCCCAGTGAATAACTCTCACTTTTTAATGAATTCACCAGCTTTCCATTTTCTCTTTTTTAAGACATACTGAAGCAGTTTTTCATGTGCTATAACGACATAAAAGTCTTCTCCATTGGTCACTGATGTCAATAGTCCCTTCTTCCACTCATCAGAGCAGACACTGACCTGGCATTTAGCTGCACAATACCTAGGCACGTAGCAAAATAAACTAGTAATTTTGAGAAAATACATAACCAGTGTCATGATGGTTGCTCATCAATTACTTATCAATAGATGTACAAATCGCAGCGCTGCTACAACTTATTTGCTGCTGAAAAGCTTTTCGTAACTGAAAACAATTAATTTGGTATGATGCCTTAGAGCAGGAGATGTTATCTTGCTGAGTAGAAAATTAGATCAAAATGGAACTAATAAATGAATGTTTTTCATAACTTCATGTGGTTACACCACACCATTTGTAAATATCAGAATAAATATATCTTCCCACAGCTTTTCACACATGACAGAAACCCATATGAAGATCAAAGCCCTAACAATTTTATGGGTTTCTGTATATGTTATTGCTGTTGTGGCAATGATTTGACAGTTTGCAGCTCTTTGCCTTCCTGTATGGGTTTTCGTAGTTGCAGGAACTGTGGGGCACTATGTTCAAAAGTGTCTCACGGCATGTGTTTGCATTCATTTGGACGTAGTGGCAATGAGTACAAGTGTTGAATGGTATACCGAATCTTTTGGTCTTTTCCATGTAGAAAAAATAGCTTATAAAAAAATCCTTTTATTTGTCTTCTGTCTAGAACCCTTATTTTTTTGCTACCAAGTTCATTTCATTTCTATTATTCCATTTCTTCCTTTACATCTCCTCCTTTGCAGTTATGATGGCTCATAACTTTGTGTCATCAATAATTTTTATTATGACACTCAAATGTTTTTATGCCAAAATTGCAGATGACATAGTATACTAAACAGTCCTTAAGGAACAGATTTAGAAACCTCCATTGCACTGTCCCTTTTTTCTCCCCTTTAATGCTACATTTGTTAGTTTTTCACCCAGTTTAGAAAGTTTACAGTAAATGTGTAACTGTATCAAATGCTTTACTGAAACCAAGATATTAAATCTGAATCTAAAGAGATTTGTTCTACTCCTCTTTCCTAGAAAATTAATACCCAGTTTTCCGTTTGAACTAATAGGAAAGTGCAGTTGTATCAAATGCTTTATTGAGATCTGAAGAGATACGGTCTGCTCCATTTGTCCAGAAAATAATATCAAAGAAATGGTTTTTGTTAACCCTGGCCTATCCAACCTTTGGTAAACATGTAGTTCAGTGTATTCTATCCTCTGCTTTTACCATTTACAATTGTGTAGTCTTTCTTGCAGAATTTGTAGCTTTGTGTATGGTTGAGGCTAAAAGGTTTTTATTACCCCATTCAATTTTTGTCTACCTTCTAAAATACAGATGCAGATATACATATAAATGTCATTACCTCAGACACGATAGGTTACCTGAAAATCTTGATTACAGATCTGCAATTCTACATGCCAGGAAATCATTCTGCATTTTCAACATTTTTTTTTTAATAGTCGTCGTGTTCTTTTCTCTCTGAAAGCATCAGAGTGGTAGACTTCTGAGCTTTGCTTCCATCTCAGCGGCGATCACACCTCCTGCACGCGTTCCCACGCCCTGAGCACACTTGGATGCTTCTGTACTGGTAGGCTTGTTTGACCAAACTGGGTGTAAAACAGCCGTATTGACAGAAGGCAACAGGGTTGTGGTTGCTCGCTTTGCCTAGCTGCTGAATGTGCCAGCAGTGCTGCTGCTAAATCCTGTGTTTAATAAAATTCGTAATGTGCTTTTTTTGTCCTTTCTTAAAGTGGCTCAGTTTGTTTCCTGCATTGTGCCGTCTTCTCTTGTTTTTCCTTCATTGTGCAATCCTGTGCTTACCATCTTTCTACCTTTGAATCTTACCTCCTAGGGACATCTATATTCGTAAATGTATACTGCAAATTTTGCCTGAATGCCAGGTTAACTTCTTAGTAGCTTTTTTTCCTATTTTAAATACTAATGAAACAGTATATAAAATTCAGCAAAGAAAGGTCTGAGTATTTTCTTTTCATAGTATTTCTTTTTTCAATGTCATAAGTGGGAGGGTCCATTACACTGTTTTATTGTTTAAACAGCAGAATCATAACAGTTTTTTTTAATAAAAAATGGTGCTATTGTCCATATCACAGCAATTATCAGTAGTCAGTTTGTCCTCACCCATCCGGATCCTGTTTCTCTCAAGGTTCTTAGGCAACTGCAGAATAAAACAAAGTAGAGGAAAATAAGAAAGGAGAATGGCCAATACGTGCAAATCGGTGTGATGAAAAGCAGAGAGTTTTGTTATTGTAAATAAAAGGAAGTTGGTAACTGATTAGCTTGGCTGAAGAGGTCACGTTCTAGCGCCGAGACGGTGATATCCCCTGACAATCATGGGAGACTCGATCCCTTACTAGCACGGTAGGGTGGAAGAGTTCCTCTTCGAAGACTGGAAGCTACATCACATAACTGCTCAGCTGGAGACATCTGGTAGTGTTGTACCACAGAGGATGGTAAAAAAGGCAGAAGCCTACGCAGAGGAGCGTTTACTGCTTGTCCCTCACTTTTACCAAGCTACGACCGCGGGGTCTCCTGCCGCTCGACCGTCCCGCAGCTCTCCGAGTGCCAGAGCAGTGCTTTGGGCCTCCTCCCTCCCTCCTGCCCGCTGGTACCTGCAGAGCGGGATCGAAAGCACTGCTGGGAGGCCTGGTGACAGAGTTGAGACACACGTGAGTAATGAAAAGCAAATCCCAGCAAAGCCCTGCCGTACACAGCTGTGGGCTCTGTCACTGCCCCAGGACTGTGTTCTTCATTACTCACCACAAAGTTTTAGATCCACTTGGTTTTCTTCTGTGGCTTAAATCACTCCTGCCTTATGGATCATCTCTTTCCTCATATCCTGAAAGTGGTGGAAACTTATCAATAATTAATCTAACCCTGGGAAAATTGCTGGTACTGAAGAGTGATGCGATGAGGGAAGACAGATGATCTAGCAGATTTTTTTGCCTTTAATTTCAATGGTTCAGAGCAACTTGTGAAGTCGCTCGGGATAATAACTGACGAAATATGTTCTGGAAAGAATAGTTCTAGGGTTTAATTTCAAGTTCTTACATTTTCATTGCCTTTTGTATTTGATCATTAATTTATACACTGAACCAGGGAATAAGCATTTCGTTCTACTGTCTGGCAGGAAAGAAATTACCTTTCATTATGCTCATAAATCAACTGATGATTGCATGACTAAGATTTGCATTTCTAATATAGTCACCAGAAGCTATTTTAAAGTAAACTGCATCTGCAATTTATTGTGATTAATGATAAACTACTCCTGATAAAAGCCACTGTGACATGTCATAGTAAAACATTTTGAAACAGTCATAAGACAAATGGAATGACTCCTTTAGGTCTGGCTGGCTAACTCATAGGCTGCTCATGCTCTGCAAATTCCTTGTATGCATAAAGTACAGCTACACACCCAACCTGAAGAAATAAGTTGTAATTTGATTGTTTTCAGCTCATGAACTGTCTCCTTGGGCCATCTCTGGTAGTGAAACTGTGACACTAAGTTTTCTTTTACGAAGACCCTCTGAAAGCCTTAGAAATGAGAAGACGTAGAAAGGAGAGTAGGTCACCAGATGCCTTTCTGTAAAGACCCCTCAGTTTCAATGCAGTGCCATCTGGAAGCAAAGACCTGCCATACATAGCAGCACATTGTAGTGGGATCTTATTTTCTAATGCTGCAGGAATAAAGAAAATGGACAAAATTCCCAAAGAGACCCAGGAGTTCTCTTTCAGACACCTAAAACAGTGGCCAGATTTCCCAAGCTGTTTAGCTGTAGAGTTCCTACAGGGAGGATTGAGACCTACTTATTGAAAATCTGGCACCATCCACTCCAGAGCTGCACTTTTTCCATTTCATTCAGGCTAGAATGTCATATAGTAATTATTACAGTGTCAGGGCATCAAGCAAAAGTCAGGTGCTTTGTTGCTGGGTAGGGTATTTCACAGCTGCTTTCAAATAACCGGCATTCAAAATATACTCTGGGATCATAACTGAGACACTGCTGAAGAAATTCTAGAGACTGTCCATAATGAGGAAGTAATTTCCTAGGTGATGAATTCTATGGGTAACTCGAGCATTGCGGCATGCTGTTGGCACGCAGTGTTCTGACTTAGGCTTTTCATGGAAAATGCAAAAGTGAGAGACCCAAGTGACTGGCAAAGGCCCCAAGATATTGTGTGTTACAATCCAAGTATTAGCCCCAACAACTGAGCCCCCAACAAGTCCTGTGCAGAAAATTATCACTGGAATTTCTCCAAGGTTTTCATTTAGCACAAGCATTTGGGTCCCCTTCCTGCTGCACAAAGCCCTCCAAAATACAGTGTGCTCAGTCCATCTCCCCAAAGTAGTAGCTGGATTTCATTAGTGAGCAATATACAACCTCTAGAGAGCAACATAGTGCTATACTGAATGTAGGTCACTATTGAGCATTAATGACCCGTGGCTTTGAAAATGGTATAAACATCACATACCATCAGGTTGAGTTTACATGGAAAACAATGAGACTAGATATTCATTCCAATTTGTTAAAGCTAAATGTGTGCCTGGTTGTAGAAAATGCTTGGGTTCTGCCAGAATTTAAGTTTTCTTTTTTTATCTCCACAGGGGAACATAAACCAGTGATGATTTTTTTTCCAATGCTTAGGTTGTTAGATCCTAAATTTCCAGCTGCTCATACCGACACCTTTTCAGGGACTATATGTGAGCAATTTAATCATTTCTTTCAGCAGAAAAACTGAGTCCATTACAGTGCTGTGGCCCGGAGGACCAGGAGCAGCTGTTAAAATGCAATCACTGTTGAGCTCATATAAATTGTTATAAAAGTTCTTTCACTGTTTCAATATTTAAACTTGCTAAAGTGCATCCAGTAAAGGCATCCAACCTCTCTTTTAGATGCTTGCTCCTACTGGAGTTATGAAAGAAAGTCTCTCTGTGGCAGTCTTTGTGTAGGTCTTTTATCCTTGGTAATGTTCCAACTGCAATGAAAATGGCAATTATTAATTCACTGTGAAAAAAGCAACACTTCTATCCTGATATTCTGATTCATTTTCTTCCAATTTCTAGCCTGCTGTTTCTGGCAAAAGCTTTTTGATAAAGTGAAAGCTGAGTACCTATGAAGCAGGCTTTGACAAAATTAGGTGCCATATATGACAAGTTTCAATTGGTGTTTAGTTAAGCTAAAGGGGTAGACCACAGTTATACCACTTGGTAGCTCAGGTCCAGATTGACAAAGGAATAGTTAGCTGCTTGACTCCCCTCTAGGCACTAATTCCCATTGGAACTTAGGCACCTGATGCCGCTATGGACTTGAGTCTTTCCTCTTAACATGATAGGATGAAATACAGCTCCATAGAACAGGCAAGTACATCGTTTAGCAACTCTCTTATCTGACTAAATCACAAAACAGGGCTGGCATATGCTTAAGATCATAGAATCATTGAATCATAGAATCAGCAAGGTTGGAAGGGACCTCTGAAGATCATCTAGCCCAACCTCCCTGCTCCAGCAGGGTCACCTACAGCATGTTAGACAGCTTTGCATTCAGGCGGGCCTTGAAGATCTCCAAAGAAGGAGACTCCACAACCTCTGTGGGCAACCTGGTCCAGTGCTCTGACACTCTCACAGGGAAGAAATTCCTCCTCATGGTCAGGCAGAACTTCCTGTGCTTCAATTTCTGCCCATTGCCTCTTGTCCTGTCACACGGGACAACTGAAAAGAGTTTGTCCCTGTCCCCTTGACACTCTCCCTTCAGGTACTTGTACACATTGATAAGATCCCCCCTCAGTCTTCTCTTCCCCAGGCTGAAGAGGCCCAGCTCTCGCAGCTGTTCCTCATAGGGCAGGTGCTCCAGCCCTCTGACCATCTTCGTAGCCCTATGCTGGACTCTCTCCAGTAGCTCCATGTCTCTCTTGTACTGGGGAGCCCAGAAGTGGACACAGTACTTGAGATGAGGCCTCCCCAGGGCTGAGTAGAGGGGCAGGATCACCTCCCTCGACCTGCTGGCAACACTCTTCCCAATGCACCCCAGGAGACCATTGGCCTTCTTGGCCACAAGGGCACATTGCTGGCTCATGGTCAATTTGTCACCCACCAGCACTCCCAGGTATTTCTCTGCATGGCTGCTCTCCAGAAGGTCAGCTCCCAGCTTGTCCTGGTGCCTGGGGTTATTTTTCCCTAGGTGCAGGACTCTGCACTTGCCCTTTTTGAATCTCATGAGGTTCCTCTCCGCCCAGCTCTCCAGCCTGTCCAAGTCTCTCTGAATGGCAGCACAGCCCTCAGGTGTGTGAGCCACTCCTCCCAGCCTGGTATCATCAGCAAACTTGCTGAGGAGGCACTCCATCCCCTCATCCAGGTCATTGATGAAGAAGATATTGGTAACCCTCCTTGCAGCACTCTGTATAGCAATGTAAGTCTCTGTGGTTGGCCCCAGTTTCAGTGGTAAAGATGTTGTGTTCCTAAAAATCACAAGATCTGTCCCAAAGGCTAAGGTTCATTCTGTCTCAGGCTCTCAAAGGGGAGCATCCATGACAATTGCAATTATGGGTGTCTGTGTATCAAAGTTGTAAATTAGGCAGTAAATTTGTATGAAGCCAGCTATTTAACAAGAAGAGTTCCTGTGTGAAGACTTATTCTAGGCTAAATTTGAAATAGTTTATGCTGAGCTATTTCAACAGCACATTGAAATAGCTTGTGCTTCTTTGCTGAGCTACCTGGAACTGCCTGGTATTTACCTGAGGCTAAGAAACACAGCTGGGTGGTTGCTGGAGAGCTGCTGATGCACAATAACATGCAATCAGAAATTAAATTGTTGTCTATTCATTTGGAATTTGACCAAAAATAATAAATTCCTTTCACAAAAGCTCCTGGGCAGCCTTCATGACCACGGAAAGGAAGATCTGTTCGTTAGGCACCAGCCTGGACTGGCGAGGTGCTAGTTCCAGCACTTGGTGACCCTCCAGTGATCTTGGGCAATGTTTTCTCACATTCCCAAATGTGTTTACACTACAGATGGGTAAATTACACTAAATGCCTCTCAAAATCTGACCATAATGTCTCTGTGCCTAGTGCCAACTCTATTGAATGGTTTATTAGTAAAACTCTGTATTATAGTACTGCTGGGGGACTAATGAGATCCTATGTTGGTGAGCACCCTGTGAATAGCTGAGAGATAACAAAGATAGATTATTACTGAACTGAGCAAGATTTAAAAGGAAAGCTTCTCTTTACTTTTAAACTCCCAGAGTGAATCCAGTCAGGAATGGAAAATCTGAAATACTACAACTTTCCTTCTAACATCTTTCCAAGGTCACTCTCACACTATTAAGAGTGAAGTCGAGGTGTTATTTCATAATCTGATCTTTTGAAGAGACTGGTCTTGTGTTATTTGAATCCAATCTCAATCTCTGATAAAGTGTTTTATAAGCCTTTAGCTGTTTCATGACTGCTTCGTTGTGTTAACTGATTACAGTGAATTCCATGTGTTTCTGCTCAGGCTTAGCAAAGCTGTTCCAGTGCAATCTTGTTGCATGCTCTTAGATAGTATATACTAGCCCTACCATACATCATAGTTTTCTTGTTTGCTTTTAGATAAAGGGAAACTTTTATATTTGTATCCTGAGGTTTACTGATATCCCAAAGGGGCCTAGGGCGTTCCTGTATATAACTTAGTTCAAACACAATTGCATATCTGTCCTTCTGACACCTGTGGGGATTGAGTCACCAGATCAAAGCTCAGTTCTTGGTGGTTGCTTTGCTCAGTCAGAAATAATTTGCAAAAGAGCTTTAGAGCGTCTTCAGCTGAGCATAACTGCACTGATTGGAGAGAGAGGCATGTATTCTGTGAGCGTATTTATACAGATTTGGAAGTGTAATGTATTTAGACTGGTGTTTTCCTGGAGGAATATCAGTGACCTGGGTAGGTTTGTGCAGACATCTATAGTCTGTGAGCATAGTTAAAACAGAAAAACTATTAATATTCTAGCTGTAAGAGAACACAGGAGATGTAGAACTGTGTGGGAAATTCAGCATTAAGTATAATTCTATGAAAGCTGAATTTAGTGAGTAACTGAGAGAAGACGGGACAGAACAGGATTTTTCTTTTCTTCTCTATTGATCTGATTATCGCTGGTTTGTAACAGTAAATGTTCCCAGGAGAGACAGAAAAGAGTTGGTAGTAATGTGTGTGGGAGTCTGCCTGTTTCAATAATGATTA
Source organism: Rhea pennata (assembly GCF_028389875.1). NCBI lineage: Eukaryota > Metazoa > Chordata > Aves > Rheiformes > Rheidae > Rhea > Rhea pennata. Next base: position 10,759,857 of record NC_084667.1, on the reverse strand, counting down.
TAAATCCATGGTCAAGTGAGGTGTTTCCAGGATTTTCTCCCTTGATGAAGTATTGCAGTCCGCCTAGAAGGTGTACTGCAGGAGGAGTGAAAAAAAAAGGAGACGGACAGACAGCGCTGATCTTATCCAGTCGTCACGCAGTCGTGGTCACAGTTGTCCACTGACAGGAGTGAGCTATTGTGTCATGTCAGTGGAGGAGAGAAGTCATCTGCAAAACTCATCACTTTCCCCATTTCAAGCGAGAAGGGGGAGGAGAGAATTATATTTTGCGGGATGGGGAAACAATTTGTTACTGTATAGCTATTTTATCACTTATTGAAAGGTATGTTTTATGAAAAGTATAGTTGGTGCCTGGAGCTTGGAGTGGGTGATTAAAAACCCTAAAGAGTGAATTAAACATCTCCTTTTTCTGACAGAAGCAGTGTCCAAGAACATAAATGGGTGGTTTATGATATAAGAGCATTGCTGAGATACGATAAAAAAGCTGAAGTGATACAACACAGGAAAGCTGAGAGAGGAGTCTGTGGATTAGAAATCTTTGTGTTTTTCACAGGACTTTCACAAATATAAGAGTCCTCAAATTACTACTCCAACGCATTTGAGGTACATGATATTCGTTTTAGAAGCTTTTCATTTCATTAGCAAATGGAAGCTTAACTAAAACAAAGAAGTCAGATCTGTAGTCAGTGATGGTTAAAAATAACATTCTAGATGTTTTAATCTTGACATTCCAGAGGAGTTTACCTTTGCGAAGATAAGCAGAATATATACAAAGAACGAATGGACAGCAATCTGCATGCCATCATTAAAATGGACTTTGCAGCTGACTTGCTCTTGGCCTCCGAGACCGGTTCTTTTTTTACAGAACAGTCTGCACAACCAGAAAATAAAGACAGAAACAGCCACTTTGCAACCTCTCAGGCACCAAATGCCACACAGAAAGCAGTTTTGTGGTTTTGTATTTCTTTTTAAGTGCTTAGATTAATTATTAGACGACCGGTATTTTTTGTTCTCCTCAAGTATTCTACATCAGCTTTGTGGTTTAAATGTAATTTCTGTGACTTCATTAAAGTTGCAGACGACTCATGCCAAAGGTTTTTGCTTTGGACTCTATGGCATGTCTGTTGTATATATGTGTTTTATACCACTGCTCCATGAAAGCAAGACACTTTCGAAGCATCTGCTTTATCATTCTCACCTGTTGCTTTCATCCGTTTTATCCATCACTTTAATTTTTACAGGTCTGGGCTGCTGTGCTTATGGTAGGGCTAGCTGACCTGATTCCCACTGACATTTAGGTTGCTTTCATCACGGTCACTGAGATCAGAGCCTAACATGGCTATAAAATTGTATCAATAGCTGTTTCAAGGCCCCTAGATCTTGGAATAGTAATATTCAGAGGAGCTAACTCTGTTCAAAGTTAATCTGAATGTTTAAACGTGTCCGGAGAAGCCAAAATCAACAAAATTAATGTATGAATGAATAAGAATGAGGAATCAGACTGCCATAGATCCAGCCATCTTCTGGGTGAAGTGAAAATCCAAAGCCCTGACCTGTGATCATTAGGCAGGCATCCACACTGCATCGTACAACAGCCCCCAGGATGGTGGACAGGCCAAAATAGTTGTTCATGCACAGTACCTTCTTGCTGGAGTGACACTGGGGCCGATTCTGTGGTGTCTCTGCTGATATTCCCCAGGGAAACGGAAGGTGCACCCAGTGCTTCTGCTCCGAGAGCTCTCACCTCCATGCAGGTGAAGCTCAGCACTGTGCAGCCACCAGCTATTCCTTCTGCCTGAGGCAATGTGAGGCTGCGGAGAGGACCTTGAGACCTTCCTAGAATGGCTCCTGTGACACCTGTTCTAAGCACCTGGAATTTGTGGGAACCTGAATCCAGGTTGCGCTCTGGCAACCAGCATGGCACGCTAAGGATAACAGGGTTGGGAGATGCTCTGGAATTCAAAGGGCTCGTTGGAGCGCTCCAGGGAGCACCTGGTGGGTGCAGGTTGAGCATGCTGTCAGTGACGATGGAGGGCCCGTATGGCACTGCCTTTTTGGTCAAATTCTGCTGAGAGTAATCTCAATTTCTATGAAATGGCATGCTAGACTTGTCGAAACTTCCAGATCCAAACTCTTTTTCTCTTTGGTTTAACAATTGAAGAATTAACATCAAAACCTACATTTTACCATGCAGAAAAGGTTAATTTATGCCAAACCCAGAGTCTACTGCTCCCTCATCTAATCAAAAGAAAGAAGAGACATACACAGAGCTTTCACAGTTTTCTGTTTCGTACTTCTGCAAAAAGCAGCAGAAAGGATGAGAACTGACATGAAGATTTGACAGAGTATAATACTACAGTGTCGAACCACTTCAGGAATGGAGATATAAATTCTGGCTTTAGTTCCCCAATGGCAAAAGACTACAACAGATGAGGACTGTGCAAAGTAGCCTGTCTTCAGGGACACGACCATCTACTCTCTTGCTTGGGCACACTCTTTGCATACCAGCAGGCTGTGCTCCTCGATGGCTTCTGAGTAATTCCTTTGCTAACATATCATAATGCTTTCGATCTTAATGGGTTTCTTTAGCCAGCTTCGGTAAATGGAAGAATGGAACTTGTTATGTCCCAAAATAAATATGAAATTCTTTGTCCTGCTGGCAATACTGAAAATAAGTCAAGTTCGTAGCAAGCATATATCCAACACCCATAGACTGGCTCTGACACATGCTCAGTTGCACAAATCAGGTGATTACGTTATCACAGTGTTTTGTGCTTGATGTCCATGCCCTGTCTGCTTCTCTCTTCTGCGGCTCGCTCGGAGGTCTGTACCCAGCGCCGTGGAGTTCCTGAAGCTGCCTGAAGAGTCACATTTCCAGCTCATCACTGGCCTTTTGTCTTGTGGTTCTTCCCCCGTGGTTCTTACCTGCTGTAGCCTTTCTCTTTCTGCCCGTGTCCATGTGCGCGTGTAAAATTCTTAAACACTCCGGGGGATAATGAACAACTGTTGGGACGGGAGGTTTCAGTCGTAAGGGCCGGTTGTCACAAACGAACTGCATGAGCATGTTGCCGTTGCTAAAGGCCTAACGTTAGCTAATCCTCAGTGTTTTCAACCTTTTTATAATTCACATTTCCTGAGATGATATCCAGTGGAAAAGTAGACTCTGCATTTAAGAATTTAAGACTCCTGAAAATAGACTTTCTTCTTTCACTTCCTTTTCAGGACTCTCGGCAATACTCCACAGCAACAAACTGATAACCATGAGCCCAGATATAGCAAGAATGTTAAAAAATAAAAAATAAAAGGTTATATCATTACAGGAATATTGTAGCTGTCATGTACACATATGAGTGTGGCAAGGTGTTTAGAGAAAAGCAATATACTTTACTAGATCTGCTTGTACTGTGGTAAAAAAATCCAGAACTAAGAACACACAAGCTCTCTTCTAGTCCACAACAGAAGGAGCAGACTTGAAACTAAGTACAAGAAGGGAATGATTGCCATGAATATAGTATAATTATGGTCGTGATCAGTTAGAAAAGTCTGGTTAATCTTTGTGGGCAGAATGAGGTTATTAATTATATGACCAGGTTGCTAGCACTTGTGGGATAGTGAGGAAGAAAAGCCCATGGAAATCTGAGAGTTTATATTTTAATCACTTTTACTGTGTTCAGAATTTCCTTGACAAATTTTCCATTGATTTGATCTAATACTTTCTCCTCTGTACAATACAGTAGAAAATTAAATGTGTTTCATTCACTAACAAAGGTTAAATGTGAAGTGCTTTAGGGATATAGTAAAGCTTTACCCAGAATTTTATGTGGAAACACAGGTTGCTTAGAGTCGAGCTAATAATTTCTATAGATTCCCTTCCTTCTTTCCAGGATGACATAAAATTTACACATTCTCATTTCCTGGTGGCTTGTTGCGTATTTGGGGAATCAGTGAAGCATAGATAATTCCGAATCACAGAATCCAGATCAAAATTCTTCTGCATTCAAGGCTGAGTTAGTAATTCAGTTCGCTCCTGAGTGCACTCTTACACAAAGCATTTTTACACCAAATCTTAATGAAGTAAGCTTTAGAATAGGAATAAGTTGCTATCATTTATGCATCTCCTGTTGCAAGTTGCTCTTTTTTTCACAGAGTATCATACACCAGAGTTTTCCCTTGCTCTTTTTTCTAAAGACTTCACTTTCGCTTTTCAGGATTCTCACCATGGGACCATTTTGTGTTGTAATTTGGCAGAGATTCATTCTGAGTAGGAGGTTTGGACTTGTTTGCAGGATAACTGAGGTACTCTTTCCTTTCCTTTTATAAATTTTTGGTATTTTGCTAAGCTTTTTGATGAGAACATAGGGACCTGCAAGAATAACTTTTCTTGGGAAAATATGAAATTTTATATTCTCTGCCACAGATGGAAGAAGGAAGGGGATAAAAGTATTTTCTCTGAAAAATAAAATACAAACAAATTAATTTATAAAGTTGTCCAAACTCAGATCCCTGAAAGAGATCTCCTTGTACTTTTATACAGTTCCTTCCAGACATTTCTTATTTTTATTTCGATATGCTCAGACATTCCTAAAAGGAATAAACTTTCCTAATGATTATGAAATTTGGTATGTATCCCATGAAGTAAGCAGGAAATTGGGAGTAGAGTGCAGCAGCTCTGACATAATTTCATGATTGTTTTTAAATATTTATACTAACAAACATCTTCAAAATAAAGGAGTAAAAACTCATAAATATATATTAGTATAGATGAATGTATCTACTCAGTGGACGCTCTTCTCCTTATTACATCAGAGATTAGGTATTATAATTCTTGGCTTCCATTTGATTCCTTGCCAACAATCTGCTAATGTGTCCTTGAAGATTTCTTCTCTCTCTGTTGACTTTCAACTCTAAAATGGCTGTCGTAGCAGTAAAATTGAAGGAAAAAATATTTTCTAGATTGTTTTGGAATTTTTCTATGAAAATACAAGTGTATAAAAGATAAATGTACAAAAAGATAAGTGCATAAAAGAAAATGAGATCTACTTATGTAGAATATGTACTTTTATTTTTCATTGTTTATATATCTCTTTGTATATCTCTAAGCTGCTGTGGACAGTACCTTAAATTTGTGAGTTTTCAACCTAACCGGGAAGAGAGCGGTACCTCAATAAAACCTCCCTTCATAGGTCACCTCCAGACTCTCGGAACTGTTCATTTGAAGGACTTCTAAGAAGCTGCAACTCATGATTTGAGGAGTGAGCAGCTTCAGTTGGGCAACACAATGAAATGATTACAGCTGGTTATGGGATCAATCAACAGTAACCTTTGACCATAAGCAAATCCCCTGTGCAAGTAATTGCACTCTGCTTATGCTTATTCTCCTGGACTCATGTGCAAACTCATTCCTCCAAAGCCTCAGAACTGCTCTGAGATGTGTGAAGGGAAATTTTCTTTTTTTCTTTTTTCTTCTTCTTTTTATTTTATTTTATCTTTTTTTTTTTGAACAGCTAATTTATCTGAGATATGAGCAGCAGAGATTATTCTTTTTCATGGCACGATACAAGCTGGATGAAACTCCAAATTCAGCTGAGAACAATAAACAAGCTTCTCGGGGATGGCTGTTATTTTGTAAATAAGAGCATAATTTAACTATCATGTTAAAAATCTTCACCCCCAGAAGAACAGGGTAATCAAACTCTTTCCCTATACTCACTTTTAGAGGTACTATATGTATCCATTTGTGTTTTCTCCATATGTTCCTGACTCACTGGTTCTAGTAGTACATAGGAGACAATTTAAGGGATCACCTTTGACTGTGATACATTGGGAAGAGTGTTGCCAGCAGGTCAAGGGAGGTGATCCTGCCCCTCTACTCAGCCCTGGGGAGGCCTCATCTCAAGTACTGTGTCCACTTCTGGGCTCCCCAGTACAAGAGAGACATGGAGCTACTGGAGACAGTCCAGCATAGGGCTACAAAGATGATCAGAGGGCTGGGGCACCTGCCCTATGAGGAACGGCTGCAAGAGCTGGGCCTCTTCAGCCTGGGGGAGAGAAGACTGAGGGGGGACCTTATCAATGTGTACAAGTACCTGAAGGGAGAGTGTCAAGGGGACAGGGACAAACTCTTTTCAGTTGTCCCCTGTGACAGGACAAGAGGCAACGGGCAGAAACTGAAGCACAGGAAGTTCTGCCTGACCGTGAGGGGGAATTTCTTCCCTGTGAGAGTGACAGAGCCCTGGACCAGGTTGCCCACAGAGGTTGTGGAGTCTCCTTCTGTGGAGATCTTCAAGGCCCGCCTGGATGCAACCCTGTCTACCATGCTGTTGGTGACCCTGCTGAGCGGGGAGGTTGGGCTAGATGATCTCCAGAGGTCCCTTCCAACCTTACTGATTCTGTGATTCTATGAAAAGTCAGTTCTGCTGCCCCAGATTGACTGTACTGCCCACAAAACAGAGACAGGGAAAATGTTTATCTTTGGCCTCTTCATAACTTAGCTGAATATCCAATGTTTCTGTTTGTGTGAGTATATTGAGCTGCGTTGACAGAGAAGCAGACACTCACTTCAAAGAGAATAAAACTCATCATTTCTAATAGAGAAGAACTGTTGTGGACAAGAAAAAGTTTCTGCTGTTTAATTTAGGCTGATACACATGGCCAAAACTGTAATTCTTTAAATACTATAATAACTATAGCTTCCAGTCATCTAACAGCTCAGTGGGAGATGTCAGTAAATTTTCTTGGAACAGCACTACTTAGTTCTGAAAAAAAAAAAAAAAAAAAAAAAAAAAAAAAAAAAGTAAGTGTTTTCTGAGTTAAAAGAGCCTATGAATTCTGCAGAGTTATCCTCTAAGGGTGTGTTGTGGTCTTACTCAAATGCTTAGCATTGTTCAGTAAATACATGACATTGACTTTTCTGTTTTCTGGATAAATTTGTTTAATTTTAGTGATGAAAGTAAGTTCTGTTCATAAGAAGCATTTGACCCGTTCCACAGTCTTAGAGAATGCGAGAGAGGTTCTTACTTATGAACTATGATGTACTTAATGAATGTTGGCTGCCAATACAGAATAGTTCACCTTGGAGTTTGAGGTTTTCTGCAGAATGCATCAGTAAAATAATCTTTTACAGACACCAATTTTAGTATCTATCTGTGCTGTACATGCATCCTATTTCTCACACACTGGAATATTTTCAGGGTTCTCGACCACAGTCAATCGTATTAAGGTATGGTTTCAGAGAATCATAAATGGGAATAACCTATAAAATACTTGCCTGACTGAAGGTCACGCTGCTGTACATAATCCACCTTTTTCTAGGAAGCCAGTCAACCCCTTTGATTTAATAAGCCATTTGTTGGCAGATTTGTAAAGTGATATTGGTCCTGCAGATCCTGGTGGTTTTCCCCACTGGAAATCATTTTGCTACTTCAGATTACAAGCATTACGATTTTTAACCAAGATGTTATGTGGGAACTCTGGCCTTATCAAATCTACTGCATTCTGCTTGAAATTCGTTTATCTGGTCCCCTCCATACGCTCCTTATTTACAGTACAGTGTGACAGCTCTCTCCTGCTTCGTTTTATGCAGCCGGCCAGCCTGAACTGTGATCAGAGACCAAGGGTGTGATCCAAGGACCACTGCTGCGCTGTACTGCAGGTGGAGCGGGACCCTACTCAGGTCCCGTGCTCAGCAGAAGCGCATGGGAAAACACACAGCCCCAGGCTACAAACGAGTTACGCGCAGCCGCTCCGTCACGTACGGGTCTGACGTACACATCACACCGATGTCTGCACTCCAGAACACCCTCTGGAGTCTCACACTTTGTAACACGGGGAAGCTGAGAGGCTTGAAACATTCCTGAAGTTTGCAGGTATTCTTATCTTTTACCAAAAGTCATATCTCTTTCTTAAAGGCTTGGCCAATATTTGGCTAGCTGGAAATAATGGTGAACTCTGGGATGACGTTATTTGGACAGTCTCCCCAAAGTACAATCATCCTTGAATATATGTTCTGGTTCTGGTTCTGGTTCTGGTTTTTCACCTGTCACTGGTTAACCTTTTTTATTCTTGAGCCTCCTTTTCAGCAAAGTTAAAAATAATGTGATTTATAAATAAAATGCATGGCTGTAGTATCTGGCAGTACAATGCTTTGAACTCACGTAAATGAGTTCGTTGGTACATTGCTATTCTTTCTGTCCACCTCCAACACTCCACCCTGCCTTGAAGGTTTATATTCAGTCTGTTCTTACAGTACTGTTTTTCTTATATTGGTTTTCACTTGGAGGTCAAGCTCCAAAACCAATCCTTACCACATACAGTTAAATAATTTTGAGTTATTCAGTTTTATAAAAACACCAATCAGTCTTATCTTATCAAGTCTTTTCCAGGGCATATGTCTACAAAAGGCTCAGCCTAAAACTACTGTTGTGGTTACATGATCCTGGTATCTGATCAGGCCACTAGACAGTGATTGAATACTGGTTTAATCAATTTATAACAGAGCTCACTACTTCCAAGTAGACTACAGGGGAAGATCAATTCTCTCTTGTTTCCACTAAAGATTTATGAAAGACTGAAACAAAGCTTGAGGCTCTGTCTGTCTCAGGCTGGGGGGGATATTACCAATATTTATAAATATCTGAAGTGAGGGTATGATGAAGATGGGGCCAGACTCTTCTCAGTGGTGACCAGTGAAAGGAGAAGAGGCGACGGACCCAAACTGAAACACAGGTAATTTCACTTGAATCCAGGAAAACACTTCTTCACTGTGTGAGAGTGACTGTGCACAGGTTGCCCAGAAAGGTTGTAGAGTTTCCATCCTTGGATATATTCAAAATCTGAATGGATACGGTCCTGGGCAACCTGCTCTAGGTGACCCTGCTGGAGCCAGGGGGTTGAACTAGATGATCTCCAGAGGTCCCTTCCAATCTCAGCCATGCTGTGTACTGTACAGAGCAGTTTGTAACTGTTTCTCATGCCATAATAAACAATTTATACTTAATACAAACTTCTGAAATGTTAAAAGTACCTATGCAACAGAAAAGGTTTTGACTTTCTCCTAATGGAATATGAAACTATTACAGGCTGACAGCTGCAGGATTTTTTCAGAATCTACTGGCTTTAACTTGACTGATTTTTCATATCACATTTTGGCTTTGAATTTAAGGTTTTTGTTAAGGCTTTTTTTTGACAAAAAAAGGTGTGTCACTGCTGTTTACTATCTTTCTTGTGGCAATTATCTGGAGATCTCACAGATACAGAACTTCCTGAATTAACACAGTTTTTCAGCTTATTTTTTCATTTTTCGCTTTCTTCTAACAAAGCCTATTTATACCCTTACTACAACTAAAGCTGCCAAAAATGGGAGGAGGGGAAGAAAAGGAGTATTTTCGATTTTGCAAAATTGAAAACACAAAATTGGAAGGCAACAAACATGAACTCTAGAAATAATATTTTTATCACTATTCTATGTATTGTGAAAATCGCTAGAAAATCATTGCTGAAATTGTTAATTTACAATGAAAAGCACATAGAAAACTCTACACAATAATGCATTTCAGTCTTTTTTTAAAGCACCTTTAAAATTAAAATCTCTGTGTTTCTTTTAGGAAAAGCATTTTCTGTTATGTTTCTCCTTCTAAAAACCAAGTAGCTAACCGAGAAAAATTTTTTTTTAGACTAAAGATTTTGATCAGGTTTGTACATTATATAACTGCATCAGGAAAAGCAGCAGAAAAGGTTCCATTTTACTGGATGCTTAAAACACTTTGGGAATCAATACTGTGAAAAACGTTGCTAATGATTCAGGGTGTCCGTCTGAGATCGCTTTCTGTTGGGTATTGCCAGAAGCGGACCTCACAAAAAGAGTGCGTCTCTGCCCACCTAACGTTTTGTGCTTGCGCGCCTTCAAAGCCTTTCAGTGTGCGCCTGGTCTCCGCGTGTCGTGGTGCGTGTCTGCGTTGTGCCGTAGCACAGATTGCTGCCTCGCACCCAGCGTGCGACTGGGACGCAGGCAGGCTGCGTGCCCTGACCGAGAATTGGGAAGCATGACTAGGTCCTCCAGCATAGACAGACTGATCCAGCTTCCTAGCTAAGTCACCTCTGGGGGATTTCCAAAATAAATTTATTCACTCTGTCAGTAGCAAACTGAGCTGGAACACTGTCTGAATCAGAATTTGTTTTTAGACAACTGTTAAAATATTATTTCAGTGAGCCTGGTCTCCTGAAGAAGAATCGGTCAAACTGAAAACTAGTGTTTATGTGTAAATTGAAGCAGGTTGTGGTCCCCCAGCAATGTGACCTTACAGAGTTCAGCATCACAAGAAAAAAGCTGCTGGACCACTCTGCCTCTCATCAAGACTGTTGAGCTATTGGCAGTCTGATTTTGTTTACGAAAGGAAAAAATGAAGCTTCTTGATGTGGTTTCTGCTTTTTTTACTGAAATGTTGAGCTTAGGGAGGGGGGAAATTGAAAGCTTTCCAGTAAGATATGGTGGCCTAATTAATGGCTGCTGAAAAAGTGGGACGTGAAAGTAGTCAGGATGTCGGTGAACTGTCGCGCTGGAGTACACGTGCTATTTTCAAGTAGCATCTTTAGGATTCATGGATGAAAATTCCTTTGTGACGGGCATTACTGGCCACCATGTGCATAACCGTGGTTGCTAGGCTGCAGTGAGCAACATGTCCCAGCTCAGGGCAAGGGCAGCATCCGTGAGTGATGACTCACTTTCCAGCGCTTTGTGTGAAACTAGCGGGCCTGCGGGTGAGGATGACAGCTGCATTTTTTAATGTCAAGGGCCCAGGAAAGTGATCTGGTTCCCACGATGGCATATTGCTTGTACATTTTCTCCCCCTGTGGTGATGACTCCCATCTTTGTTTTCTGATGGCTACAAAGTATTTGACGGGACCTAGCCCCCCAAATGCATTTAAGAAGCTGGAAAAGTGAAAAAGCTCAGTACCTTACTAGAAATTACATGGATTTGATATTGCTGGTGCTTAGAGTAACTTTGGAAGGAAAGCAAAGTTAACCAAACATATGCCTAGTTTTATGGCCACAGAAAACACTCCTGTCCTCTGGCAAAATGCGGCATGCTGAAGAGAGGCAACCCTTCTGAGAGCCTGCTTGCTGCAGGTTAGACCTGCATGAAACATTGCGCTTCAGCAGAATAGGCACTCTCAAGATTTCAACATTTCGCTTTCTTCCAACTAAGGATAAAGGAAGAGTGAATTTGAGGGGTTGTTTGTGTTAAGCTAATTGTTCCAAAATACCTGGTTTCAATTCTGTTGATTTATTTATTTTTTTTTTGACTTTCCCATTTAAATCTGTGCATTTGCAGTCTTTTGAAGAAAAGAAGAAATGGTAAAGATGAGATGTCTGGCCTTGCAGAATAAAGTGTTCTACATTGGTAAAAATAGTATATTTTTACTATCTTGGATCTAATTTTTATAGTAATTTTCTGACAAACATTTGCAAAATTGATATAACTCAGAGTATGGTTTGAAATACTGGCAGTGCAAGTGTGTAGCATTACTGTTGGACAACACATAACAAACAGAGGACTTCCCTGCCTCCAGAGAAGAGCAGAGGGAAGAAAAACGTATATTCAGGGGCGTGGGGGGAGGAGGTCATACTCTGGAGGGACCCAAAGAAGGAGAACTATGGAGACTCTTTCAGATAAGCTATTTGCCAAGAAATGACTTGCTAATGGGCAAAGTGGAGTCTGGGCCTGGAGACCATGGGAGCTGGGTGGAGATGCCGGCTGCCTGGAGCTCTGTCAGCTCTGGTCCTGCTGGCAGGACATGGGCCTGAAGCTGCATGTAGGAGAGCAATGTGAAATCGTGAGGTTGTGCTGGCAGGACTGACCCTGGAGAATCAAACTAAACTTTCTAATCAATTAATCTAACTTAGAGCTACACACTTTTTGAGGTAAGCAGTATGTGAATTAGTCTGTGAACAGAGCAAAGAGCACCATTATTTGAAGTGTGTGAATCCTTTGGAAACACTATTGGTTGCACCCAGGGTTTTTGGTGGCAATCTGTCTTTCTGCTGAGATCCTGACAAATCCAGTGCACTGGGAGCCCTCGGAAGGGCCAGGAGTCCCGCAGAAGTGGCAGACGGCCCGCGGCAGGGTTGGCAAGGAGGCACCGAGAGCAGAGCGAGCCGTCACAGGCTGCCAGCCAGGTCTTTAAGAAATTGCCATTGCAGCGCTGTTGTCAGGTGTTTTTGTCACAGATGACTTCTGTTAACTTTATCTGACATAGGTAGATATTTTAGAAATGAAGCTTTCAGTCAAAAAAAAATACAGTTCTAAGCTGTGATATTTGTGAAGAAAAACTGTGAAGAATATGAAGTGGCTGTAAGTGATACAGCTGTGCTTTTCTGAGTTGATCTTCTGATGTGGTTCTTGGTATATGTGCCACTGGATATTCTTTTTATATATTTAGTTTTGTCCTGATTTTACACTAATTTTATTAATATTCTCAGCCACTTTAAATAACATTCCCAAATATGGTTATCTGGCAAATTCACACTCTCCTTGGGAGCACTAACAACTTCAAATTTGGGTGATTTCTCTAATTTTCTGTTTTGCTTCATCAGTTCAGGTAACTTTTACACAGTAGCCAGCAGTTCTGAGAATCAGGGTACATTCTGTAAACAACATTTTAATTAAGACTTCCAAATGCTTCCAACAACCATGTATCTCAGGAAATATTTAGGATTCAAACATTTGGAATGTTTGCCTTGGATTTATTTTCAAATGAATGAATCCATTCATTTGAGATTCATTTTCAAGTTTTCATATTTCTTTTGATTACAATGGCTAAGTAACAACTTATAATTATAGCTTTGGTTACATAGGTACAAAACTAACATCATGAATGCCATGAAAACATTGATAACAATAAAGCACAAAAATATTTAGGCTTTTTTTGGATAGGTATTCTCTTCTCAGTGTGCTGGATGTCCTGACTTAATCCTAAAGCCAACGAATAATAAAAATTTTAGAGAGTTTCAACTGTATGGCCAGTTGTTTTCATATCTGATGTTGGCAGTTATAAAAGCCACTTCTCTGCGTCATGTAGGTATTAAGCAATAAACGGGGGGGGGGAGGGTTTGGTCCCTATAAATTACCTTTTCTTTTTACCCCCATTAAAAAATATTTAAATACAGGCATACTGAAGATAGAGTAAAAAGTGAAGAAAGAATCTCTGTAAAAAATTCTGTAAAGAAAAGGATTTGAAAAGTCAGCACTTAGCTCCGTTTAGTACGTGCAAATTAGAGATTTCTGAAGCCCGGCAGCCCAAGAGGAAGGGCAGGGGCCGGGGCCGGGGCAGGGCTGGAGCCGGCACCGCTGCAGGGTCGTCCTGGGACTGGGGCGGATGCCCCCGGGCTGGGCTGACGTGGGCGTCCTGACGGTGGGCTGGGACGGGCAGGGCTGGGGGTGCCCAGGACGTTTCATACCTTAGCAGAATACGTGAGAAAGAAGAATGAAAAGTCTGCAGAACCAGAAAGCTCTTAACATGTCACATAAATGCAAGAAAGAAAACCTGGTTTTGGACTGTTAATGGACAAGTGTTTCTTGCTCACAAAGCTTGGAAAAGAAGCGCTGTTTAGAGAAATAATTGGGGATTTTTCAAAACCCTTTCCTTTCCCAGGACACTTTCAGGCACACTGATGGCTTTGCCACCTGAGTTTGTCCTCAGGTTTTCTCACTGCACAGTTTTTTATTAACGGATCAAGTGAAGAGAGACTAAAGAAGACTGGGACTCTTCAGTCTGGGGAGGAGAAGGCTGAGAGGGGATAGGCAAAAAGGTTTACAGAATTATGAAACTGGTGAAAATGTTGAATTATTGGTCACTGTTGTATAGAAACCGGGAGACAAAAGAACGGGCAGAAGACTCTCTTAAAATAGGTAAAAAGATGTACTTCTTTACGCAGTAGATAGTGAACTTCTGGATATTTCTGCCGCAGGAAGTTGTGGAGACAGAGAATATCTGCTGATTCAGAAGGGATTAGACAAATCCGTGAACGACAGGTCCATAAAAAGAATAGCGAAAGGAATGCTAGGTGGTTCATCCCTGCTTTATCCTTCTGGATGTTGAGAGAGTACAAGGGAAATGAACCTCACAAAACGGCCAGGGTCACATCCTGTCCTTACATACCCTCTCCTTTGGCCACGGCTGGTGACCAAATACTGAGCTACATGGATCGCTGGCCTCACCCAATAGGGTATTTCTTATGGTCTTATGTTTTTGACTTCTCTCATTAACACCTTTCCACTCCAATTAATTTGAAAGCTGCAGTTCTGTTCTCCAGATTTAAATTCATCAGGGGAGTCAGGGAGAGTACGCACATGTATAGCATTGGCAGATTATGTGACCAGCTGTCCAGACTGAAACACCGGGTTGTCACCAACTGTCACTGCTCTTAAATCTTCTGCAGCTGCATACCATGCCTGCTAAAGTGACCCTTAAAGTGAATTCCTGGAGCTCTATTCTGGGTAGCTACTTCAAATCCAGCTCTATTCAGATATCCATAATTGTGTGAGAAAAATGTTGAAGATAGAGGGTGGATGACAGAGGGATAGAGGCAGGGGGGAAAAAAAAGATCAAAGGAGGACTTGAAAAACTAACAGCAAAAGGGGATGCAAAAGGAAGCAAGATCATGAAAAACTGAATCTACAATAATAATGATGGAAAGGGAAAGGAACATATAAAGGGACAAAACTTGAAATTCTAAATGGAAATGGAAAAAGAAGGCAACGGTGGGGAAGGAAGACAATGATATAGGGAGTGTGAAGGTAACCATCAATGGGAACAGGAAGAATGAAGAAGACAGTATAGGCGATAAGTCAATGAGAGATAAAGTGGGGGGTGGCAGCAGGAAGGGCTTCAAGATAAGGAAGGAGATGAAGGAGGAGTTGAGGAGTCTTAAGCAGAATTGGTCTCGACTCATATACTAAGATCTCCCCTTCCTGGTCGCAAAAGGAACCAGCTCTATCCACTGATTTGAAAAGGAGGGGACCTGGCAGGCGTGTGAAGAGCTTTCCTCAGAATAAGGTCCAACATGGGCTCAAGAGTCCACGGTAGCTGGAGGGAGAGAGGATGAGGGCTGTTCTCTTGCCTGTTAAGGAAAGGCGGCTCTTTTTATGAGAGGTTATGAGAAAGGCAGTTTTGGTAGATCTTTTTTTTTTTCTTTAGCTACTCTATGATACTGGTTTTGTTGCTGTCTGATGGTTGCTGTGATATGCAGTGTTTGGAGAAGCTGTGGTATCCCTCCTGCTGCAGACAATTCTAGAGACTAGACAGCAGTCAATGATTAATCTGCTTGCTTAGGAGAAAAAAAAGTTTCATTGTTTTTCCCCACTCTGTCCTAGAATAACAGTTCCAATATGGTAAACATTTTTATTTTGTCTTACTTTTTAAATAACTTGTGTCCAGCTGCTTTGAGTTCAAGATGTAGCACTAGGCTTTTTTTTTTTTTTTTTTTTTTTTTTTTTTTTTTTTTGAAACTGTTAATTTATTATATCGGCTCTTTATTATTTGTTACAAGGGATTAGTTAAAAACAGAAATGATTTGTTCTCAAGCTGAAGCAAATACTACAGTTCACATAATGCATTTGGCAGCTGGGTTATGCATCAAATTGCACTTCCACTTTACACTCTTTGTAGCACCTCTTCTGGTGCGTCCTGTCTCCTTGCCCTGCACTGACTGGAGAAGAATGAAGTTAGACATTTGTACAAAAGCATTTTGTTCTAATTCAGGGAGCCTTTAGGCTATACTACTCCTCCAAGCTGTATGCAGAGTCTCTCTGATCTGGCATCTGCTGATGTCCCAGTGACCCACCTCACTTTGCAAGACCACCTTGTCAGCTGCTGCTGGGGAAGGTGAGCCCAGTCCAACGCGCTGCTGAAACAGCTGTTTCCCTCGCTCACAACCGGAGCAGGGAGGGTGGTGAAAGGGAGCCCCCCCTCCCCCCCCACCTCTGCTTGAAAACAAGTCCCTTTTCTTCCTAATAAGTATCACTTCCCCACATGTCCAGGCTTTGCATACAGTTCTCCATCCCATTTCAATCTATTGGCCAGGAATCTGTGGGATGTGGGGTTACAGGCTAAGCACTTCTGAAGTAGGGAGAGGGCTTGTATCTAACTATTAGTCCTTTCCTTATTATAACTTCTAGAAAGTTAAAAAAGTGCACCTGCTTATAATTACTGTACAGTAAATTCAGTTAAAGTACAATGGATCTTGATGTAACACTATTGCTATTATCTTATCTTTGTAAGTAAAGGAGAGGGGGTTTTTTATATGCTTTAGATGAGTTATAGTTCCTTCTAATCATTTTATACAGAGTGCAGACAATGGAGAACCCTTTATATTGAAAAAAGAAAAAGAAAAAAAAGGAAAGCCTCTATAAAAAGTGTTCTACTGAATAAGGGCATAGCATTAGTTTTATTTAAAACCATCTGACAGTCTTGCCCATCTGTTGATTAGTTTGAAGAATAATTGATTTTCTTTTTTTATTTAACTTACTCACTTAGATGAATAAGTGATCAAATAATGTGGCCACTTGCTCCCGAGATCTGTGCTCAATAACACCAAAAGTGGCTTGCTTTTGGCTGCAGGAAAATATTTGCACAACAAAGGAATGGGCAGCCACTGTGTCCAATACCAAGATGCAGCCATCTGGATTTAGCATCAGGTGCCCAAAGAAAGAACATAAAAGCTCTTTGTCCTACTTAAATCTCCAGAGAACGTTTTGATCCAGATCCTCAGTCGGATACTGCTTTGGATACCGCTGGAAGCTCACCTCCATTTGTTTGTTGGTGTTGTCTGCTTCTGGATTTGCAGCGGTTCTACCATTCGGTTCCTACGGTTGGGATGTTTGCTTTATATTTGTTTATCACATTAGTATTGCTAGAGGCAATATTAACCTTCAGTGCCCTGCAGATATCTTTATATCTTCATTGTCAGACCATATTGCAACTCAGGGAACAAAGAACCTTTTCAGTCCCGTTTCTTTGCCAGAATATTTCTATGTTTTCTGGGAGGGACCCGCAGGATATGCAAGGAGAAACTGCCAGATGAGACAAGCTTTCACTTAACACAGATCTTACTGATTCAGTCAGAAGGGAGGACTGCTTTTCTGTCAGGTGGAACTGCTACTTTCAGACCACAAGAATCTCAGTTTAAATCTCAGCAGCAGTTCGTGGGCAGGGAGTGTACACTGCGAGATTGAACACCGGATGGGGAAAGTCCACTAAATCATTAAGTCTGCTGTAGTGTCTGGCCATCATTCGACAGATGCAGCTGGGCTGCACGATATAACAAAGTTCAAGCATTACAACAGAGCTTCCTTTTGGGAACAAAACATAACAGTTTGGGGGGTTTTTTTTGTTGTTGTTTTTTTCCTAGTAATATATTGCCAGAAAAAGCTGAGCTGATATTTTTATCTTTTTTAGAAGCCTTGAAAACTATGATAAACCCATAATGACTTGCAAAGATGTGCCTTAAAGTTTAATTGTTGTTGTCTTTTTCCAAATCCAATCTCATGAAATTGCTAGCGTAACCAAGAAATATATATGGTGCCAGTTTCACCGCTGCAAGGATGCAGTATACTTCCTCTAGAGAGTGCGAATACATTTTTTTTAATTATTATCTCTCTCTTCTCTCTCTCTCTCTCTCTCTCTCAATCTTCCTTCCAGAAAGAATATAACATAAGGTAGATAAATAATGATTAAGAGCCAAGTTTTATGAAAGAACTTCTATTTCTTAAACAGAAAACACCCATTCATCCGTAGTTTGCACACCTGTGTGCAAATCTAGTTTCAGACCCTAACATTAAGCTATTCTTCAAGATTTTATATGATTATGTGCAAGGCTCAGACTGGAGCTTCTATATGGAAGCATACACTAGATGCAGTACTTATTATTCCTGTTCTACCCTCCAAATTGACAATTTTACTGGAATGTTCATATATGATACTCTTGCTACTGCAGCTACAAGGTGATTTTGAGATTTAATGGATTTGGATATTTTGATAATGGATTTAATGGATTAATTTCATGTATAATCAGCCACAGCATACAAGAGTTATTGGACTGTGCTGTTTTGTAAACTCTCTTGTAAAAATACAAATCTTCTTTTAGAATATTAGTTTTAGTTTTGCCATTTAATAACCAAAATATTAGTCATTTGAATTCTGATGTAAAGCCTGAAATTTGTGTGTTTTTCTGGAGCTGACACATAGCTGTACAAGCATATATATAGTTTTTCAAGGACAGAGGTAATGTTGTTTACTGTGCGTATGTGTGATACTTATTTTTAAGCAGGTCCTTGAGACTCATAAATCCAGAGATCTGTTAGAAATCTGTTTCCTGTTCACATTGTTGAACAACTTGTTTTCTTCATGTAGAAGGGTAATGGTATTTTCTATGTTTGTAAACATAATTCAGTGCTGAAGTTTCCATAACTCATAACTGAGCAGTATGGTACAAATTGTAGAGTACAGTTTATGGGATGACAGTATTCTGTGAATGAATTGTAAAATGAAGTCTGTATTCCATCTTTTAAAACATATCATCTACTGCTATTGAAGTAAGATAATATGGTTTTCGTGCCAGCTTTGTACTGTAAATTTATTTTAAATCACAATTGACTGAAATTTCTTTACCATTCTATTTCCATCTATGAATTATAGAGCAATCTATTTTTCACAGCTGAATAACAGAATTACATTAATTTATTAATCCAGCTCAGTACATATAAAATATCACTCGATTCTGCTGTTCCAACTTTCTGTTTCCAAGAGCGCCTACTAGCAGAGGATGAGTGAAGAGATACAGAATAAAGAAAGCTCTGCAGTGGATTGCTTCATAAGGTGATCTCCCAGAAAGGTCAAACACGCCAGATGTTAAACAAATATCCATTGCATTGTCATCAGTTTGAGAACACTTAAAAGATTACACCACAGAACAGTTTTAAATGTCCTCTAATACCATTTGTAATGTATAGTGTTGTGTTAGCAACTGGACTGGACTTACAGAAGCAAAACTGTAGCCCAACCAAGGGTGAAGGGATGAGGAAGACATGCCACTAGAAATACTGTGTGGTGTTGGGCAGATCCCATGTTGTAGCCTGACTTGGAAGTAGCTGAGACAGTGAGACAGCAGAGGATTGCCTGTATTTGTTAAAGCCAGTGCAGGTGTGATTTGCTGCTCTGAGACAATGATATACGGTCCTTACTGACGGTTCCTTTTCTTAGAGCTGATACATTTTGTAGAAAGATGGACTCTCCACTATGAATTTTGAACCGTGAAAAATACGTGCAACACAATCCATGACTCTTTTATTTAGTAAATGAATGTCTATGAAAAATAAACCTAATTTCTTGCTCTAGACTGATCTTTGTGCTCTGTATTCATGATAGTAAAGTAGAATGTTTCAGCCACCCCAGATGCAGGGATGCTCTGAAATTACTGATGCCAAACTGCCTGGATTTTCCTAGGCATGCGTTTCCCTGAAAGTTGTCACTGTGTGCCTTATTTGGACGTTGACTGTATGATTACTTGACAATAACCTTACAGACGATATTCAATACCATAGGCATAGAAACACAAAATTAAGTGGTCAGAATGCATGGAATTTCTTCACTGTGACATGGTTATTTTAGAAAAAATGCAATAGCATTTGTTTTCTCTTTGTTTCTGGCTTCAATTCACATGTGTGCTCAAAATAATTAAAATACTTGTCCTGGGAATGTGCTAACACACCTTCCTCCTCCCAAGTCCTCCAAATCCAAAATATACATAAAGAAGCTCAAAAAAATGCTTCAAAGCCACAGGGAATTTCAGCCTAATCAAATAGTTTAAAAATCTTACCCAAAAAATGCCACAACATTTCATGCTGCTTATGAGAAAATGTTTGGTCATTAGAAGTCAGAAGGTGTCTCTTTTTCGCTCCTCAGGTCTTGTCTCACCTGCGTATAGACAACATGGAGCAGGAAGATGTCTTATAAAAGCAGAAGACGCACAGGTGATCTGAGAAGGGAGAAGAACAGACTGAGAAACAGCTTAAGAGAGAGACTGCAGAGGCTGGTGAGGTTTCTGTAGGAAGATGATATCTGGGTACTAGCTGGCCAAGAAGTCCTGACCTGTGATTTTTAGGATGAAAAAATGGAATGGAGTAACATGAGTCCTGGAACTGACTGGACAAAGACACTGGGATAAAGCAGAAGAGAATACGAGAAATTTAAGATCAGAACTGAGTTTAGGAGGATAAATGTCTTTGATATAGTTGACAAGCCAAGCAAGTATTAGTTATAAATCTGCATCTATTTTATAATCTTTTATCAAATTATTTTTGTCTTCTGAGAAACTGGTATGTAAGTTTGAATCATCCTGTGCTGAGAAAAGCCTAAAAAAAACCTGGCTGCTGTTTTCTGGGTGAGCGTCCTCTTCATCACACCATGTGTAGAAGATGATTGCACAAAATCCTGTGGAACAGGCATCTGCGCTCACAGGAACGAGATGAGTTCTGGACGAGGGTTCTGGGCTATGAATTCCCATCTCAAGGAGGTGTCTTATCCAGAAGGAAAGGGATTTCAGCCAGATCCCTCTCGTCAGTGTTTCCTGATGATTTATTTCCGTCTGTATTCTGGTACTGTGACGCTTCCTTCCACCTACCTCAGACTCCCCATTCATCGTGAGGAAAATTGGGGACCTAATTATATTTTCTCCCCTGAAGCCAAGTGCTCAATGTATAGACATTTTAGTAACATCTGAATCTCGTCTGAGCCTTCGCTCTTGGTAATAATCATCGCCTTGCAACGCTTTCACAGAGGTAGGGGTAGAATCCAGTTCTTCTGGGAAACGTGTAGCTCCTTTAGACATGGGACCATCTTTGCCCTCTGCCCTCAGCCCAACTGGCACGTTCCCCGTGCGTCTTCTTGAGGAAAGGTAAGGCACGGGGCTCTGCAAGTGGCAGACTCCTCCACCTGTGATGCCTTGAGCCACCCCTCCACCCCTGCAGGTTTATTCTACAGCTAACAGATTTGAGAAGAAAAAATCCTGTGATCATGTAAGTCTGAATCTCAATACATAGGACCAAAGGGAGCAAATTAAACTTGTACAGGCAGACTTTTCATTTTTTAGTATTTTTTTTTATTTCACAATTATGTTATTTTAACCTATTTCACATGTGTTATTTTTAGTACTTATTAATATTTACATTGATTTTACATTGGACTAATCTTCCACCACCTCCCTTTCTCCCCATTCAGTTATAAAGTGTATGACAAATAAGCATATAGTATAAGTGCTTTAGGGGAATTTTTCCAAAATTAATTCCATTTAGATTTAAATAATTCATCCTATAATAAAATGATCAGAGAAAATCTCTCACACAGGCTGTAGCCCAGTTTTTTTTCCAGGTCTTTAAAGACCCATCAGTCTAGTATCTTTCTTTTATTATATCATTTGAAAAACATTGAAATGCTGTCAAACAAGGGCAGAAGTTGATGGGATTTTTCAGCATTGTTTTTCTTACGTTGTAAATTTTTAATAGCACTGGGATTTTAGCTGAAGTAGTTCAGCAGCTCTAGCTTGGTCAGACGCAGGCTGCTTGTGACTCAGGGTCACAATTTTATCACGTCAGTGCACGTTTCACCCTACACAGAAGTGACTTATCGGCCTCATTAGCTGTGTATCTAAAGCAAATAATGACGCCAAACTAGCACCTCGATTATTCTGATGGGATAACTGGTCTTACACACTTCTGAAGAGGCTTTTGTCCTGTAAAGAAGTGCACACACTAAAGAGAAATACTCCAGCTCGCAGTTGTCGGGTTTGCATACCGTTTGCAACCTTTTCTGAGTCATGCTCTTTCTGGGAAGCTCACCACGCTTGCCGCAGCTTCCTTCGAATGAGACCGCGCGTGCTTTAAACTGATACAAGAAAATTATTTGAGAAAGTCAGTCATAGCTGTTAGAGGGAGCCAAAAATAGCTTTTTCAAACAGAAAGCCTGCGCCTTTCAAGAGTTTTTGCTAAGCAGATGTGGCCTCAGCCACTGCTTGAATTTACATCTCACCTTCCAAGTTCACGAATGCTTCGAAGCAGAGTTTTGCCATAGACTGTTCTCTAGTTACACCTCATGGTTGCTGTTCAAAAGATTATCTGTCTCTGTGGGTACTTCAGTGATCTTCAACAGAGGAAGGAGGGACTGGGGGGGCCTGTTAAATCTCACCAATTTGTCTACCATAAAGGCAAAACTGTGGCCGAGCCAGTGTGATACAAGTGGCAGAGCAGAGGTCTGGTTTCTCCTCCCAGCTCAGCTACCAGTCCAGTGGCTCCTCCTTGGCAGCTGGTCTCAGAGCCCCGTGTTCCTGGTTTTGCACCTGCAAAAAAGCAGTCCAAAACTTGTCTTCCTTTTGAGGTGTTTTAAATGAATTTAAAGTAGGGGCTATTTCAGATATTTTTATTCCTAATTTTGTTAGTTGTTATTATATGCATGCCTGGCTACTGCTGTCTGATCCTATATATGAAGCAAAGTGTTTGATCCTATATATGAAGCAAAGCGTTTAGGAACAAATGCTTTTGTGTGTTCTTAAAAAAAGAGCATCAGCTGTTGGGCCGGAGGCCTTTGGGGTGTCCTATGTGCTGTGTTGTAACACCACCGGGCGAAAGGCAGTGAGATTTTGTATGTTTGGTGTCTTGGCATGGCTGATCACTTCCTAGTTTGCAGAACTGTTGTATAACAACTACAGGAGAAAATACTGCCTCCGAATGCAAATACCCTTTTTTTTTTTCTTTTTTTTAATCTAAGAAGATTATGGGAAAAGGGGACTATTCTAAATTTTTAGATTTTTCAGTTGCTGCCTATGCACTTGTATTTGACAAAAGGCTGGGATTTGGAAAGAAGCTACAAGAAGCTGACACAACCCTTAGCGCAGAATAAAACTGTATCTAAATACCTGTATTCATTTATAAGTAAAAGTGTATTTATGCAGTCAAAATTAGCAGAAAAAAAGCTCTCAAAACTGAGCAACAATCTCAATTATGTAAAAACTGTCACCCAAAATCTCCTTCAGCACTTTTCACAAACTCTACATCTCTAAACTTACAAACTATTCCACCTCCAGTGAGTCCCATCTGACATTATCAGTGAAAAATATTAACATACAAGGTATAAAAAGATATGGATTGCACCTATTAATGCACAATTCATATCTGTATACAAATAAGAAGCTATGTTCACAGAAAAGTGGCTCATTTTGAACGTCACAATTTTAATTTTATCATCTTATGTTTTTCAATGGCATTGTTTTTTATGTTATTTTTATTCTGTTGGCATATTTTTATTACTTTCCTAGAATTTTTTCACTATAATACATTAGCCCCTTCAATTGAAAAATTGTCTTTTGTGTACACTTAAAATAAAAATTTTGCCTGTGGTCTGCTTTGTAATGCAACATGGAAAAAAATCAGAAAAGGTACTTTACTGATTTCACACATTTTCCTGCAGCACACTGCGAATCTGTGTCACAGTCTGTCTTGTTGGCTGATCTTCAGGAAAACTCCATGAATTTGATCTGGTAAGGAAAGATAAATACATCTTTGAGATGAATGAAGCGTTAGTGAGGCAAAAACCTGATTATATAGAGAGAAAACAAGTGAAAATAAGAGAGCAGTTTATCTGAGACACGAAGGCTCATGCTCTAATTGTCTTGGTGCTGGAATTATACAAACATTAACAGACAGTTGCAAATACTGTGATTACTTTCCTTAGCTGAATGTAAATGCTCTACATACCAAACAGTGAGTACCTGTGTTTTACAGTGCAGACACTATATGAATATAATTTCAAATGCATCTTGTATTTAGGAAGGGTCTGAATGCAGATTGTATTCTACAGAGTTTGATTAAGCAGCTTGCCCATAAAGCAAGAACAGAACCAACAGAAAGCTCCCAAACAAACCTGCTTCTGTGGGCATATGATATTCCCAGCAATAAATGTGGAAGAAGCCATTAAAATGGTTATGGAGCAGAATAAATGCTCAGGATTATTGAAATATTTGTGCTGGATATACATACAACTTCAATAAAATCATTGTCTGTACCAAACATGCAGCAATTATACATCAAAAGATTTTGATGAAAAATATATGAAAAACCTCTGAATGTCAGTGTACTTATGTTAGTCTTGTTAGCGTACATTTTCAGTTTCTTTGCTTGGAAAGGTGAAGCGTGTATGTTTTGTGGTGAATTATTGCAACCCTTGCAAATCAGTTTTTAATTATGAATCCACATTTATACCTTTAGAGGCCGTTTTCTGTAAAGACCTGCTCGAATAGACTTTAAATTGCTCATTTTCTCCTGCTTATGAATAGACTCATTAGAATGTTGTGTAAAATGATCATGATCACGATGCACATGGAATGAACATGGTCGTGAATTAATTCCTAATGAATATTCATGCAAAGTTGTACTAGTGTGACCTGTGGTGCACTCCTAGTGACACACTAGAGGCAGGAAATAGCCAATATGCAGACTGTGCCTCAATTTTATTGAAGAAACATAATATCAACAGAAAGGCAGCAGATTAGAGCCACAAAAACTCAAGTTTCTCTTGCAACACATCGCTTGTCCTTGGAGAGGTGAATATTACACTTCTTAGAGTTACCATGTTCCAGCCACTCCTCACGCTCTTGCTGGAGCACCAGCCTCAGCCTTCGTTACCTTCTTTTCATATGCATTAATGTCAAGGACTTTTGGTCCTCAAGGATTGTTTGAGTAGTTTTACTACTTTCCACTCTGTCTTGAATCTCTTTTATTACCATCATGGACATAGGCAAGGAAGGCAATATGTGGAAACAACACAATATGGGTGGGATTCATTTGCCCGAATGTCGGTGTCCTGCACCCAAGCCAGCTGCACAGGGCTGGCAGGGCTGACGCAGGACTTAGGGGGACTGTGGCACCCCTCTGGAGCAGTAGTGGAAAGCCCACAGTACCTTAAATGACACCCTTTAGGTAACCAAATATCATGCTGTCAGTCCTATGGATGTGATCTTGTTGAGTTTTTCATAGCCTTCCCACTATTAGAGAACTGAGGAATCTGAAGGACAGTGGTGAGGACACTTTGTACAGGACAATTCTCAAAGCAGAATGGAAGAAAATATAATGGATGCTCTTTTCAGAATGAAAGAAACCCCTAAGGATGCTTGTTTCAAAAGAGAGAGGACAATATAGACTAGCACCCTGGGATGGCCTATGGAGGGAGCTAGCCTCTTTTTTCTGTACTGAATGAGAAGTGGTAAATGGGGCAGAGCATTTGATTATGGCTGGAGGCAAGGTATGTAACGATGAGCTTTAGAGCGTAGAGAAACCTTAGGTGCAATAAAGAAGAGGGAATCACTAGGGAAATTCAAAGAGAAGTATGATATGCCCAAAACAGCAGATTAGGGAACTGGTCTGTGAAGCAACATTTGGAAGAGGTTTAAGGAGGAATAACTGCAAGTACTAAGGACAAAGAAAAGGATGTTTTGGTGTTCCAGACAGAAAATGAGGGGAACCTGCATGATGACAATGTTGACACATGAAAAGGCTTAAGAGATGCTCTGTAAAAAAATCTGTGAAATTCAGGCACAAGCTGGATGTGGCGTGTGAGATCTGAGTCAAAGGTGATGCCCGGGCTGCTGGGCAGGGGCAGGCAGGGTGGCAGCATTCCCCTCCATGAAGGAGATGATAGTGAAATTTGTTGCACACTGCTTAGCAAATCCCTGAACTATCCACTCAGTGACTAAGTCCTGCAGATGAAATGCATTCCCATTGCCAGCCACTTGCAGCAATGAGAAACTTCCATTTTGCAAAAATTTCTTTGGACTGTTAGAAGCTTTTAACTACCCACAGCAGTGTTTTCTGTGGCAGCCATGCCTAAAACGTAACCCTAAGTCCATACTCAGCTCTGCAAGATCTTTTGTTCCTTCAGTAGCAGGCTGAGGTCAAGTTTCTAGCAGACATAACAAAAAGTTAAAAAAAAAAATGGGGGGGGGGGGGTTATTTGAGACAAGCCCCCGTTGGTCTACCTGAAAAGATTTTCTCTTCTCCAGGAGATAGCACATCTAATATAGAATGACATGAGTGCTGAGTCACCCTGATGGCTTTTCAGCTGCGCACAGGCTCTCATTGATGCTGTAACACTGCTGCTGTGCGGAACGATCTTTTGGATACCTTAAGAATTTAAGACACTTGTCAGCTGCATTTTTCAGATCTAGTTTGTAACACAGAACTCTTCAAATTCAAAAAGCTTTACACATTAGCTTTTTGGCCTCAGACACAGGCTTGCTATTGCATTCTTTTGCACTGAATAGAGGCTTTTACAGTGTAAATGTGTCCTTATCTACTTCATAGGATTTCTTCTAGCCAGCCAAGAAAGCTGCACTTAACTGTAAGAGGTGTTTTTATTTGATCTTGAACAGGTTTGGGATTTTTTCTTGAATTTTGTCTAGCATAAATGTAGGATGAAAGATAGCTTGAGATACGGGGTATGTAGATACTCACTTAGGCCTTGCTTTGATATGAAACCTTGTATCACTGAAGTTCATTGTATTAGATCTTCCCTTAACATCTTTGTTGCAGACTCTGGCTTGACTTTTTTGTTGATGGTTGAGTATATCTTTCCATTATGTTTTATCTTTCATTCAGAAAGATTGTAATGCATTTCTTTTTTTTTTCTGAAAATATTCTCAATTTAAGCACCCAGTTGAATGCAGATCTTTCTGGAATGCTGTGTTTTTTCCAGAGCAGTAAGTATTGCAACCATGATTTCCCTGAAAAAATCTGCCAGAGGTGTTTAGGGTGTGATTGGCAGGGATAGGCTAAGCTAACCTAATGGTTTGTTGTTGCTAGATGGCTGGTCCTATTCTCCTCACTCAACTGCTCCTTCCCTGCTCCCAGCCATGCATGACAGCTCCTCACTTCCATGACAGCTCCTCACTTCCACCGGCTCTGGTTTTCACTGGACTCCAAGTGGCAAGCTATTTCAGCTACTGAAGTGACACAAAACTCATCCAGACAAAAAAATGAACATTTTTTCTGCCAGTTTGGTGAGCTGAACTGGCTCACCAATAAGTCAGAGGTGGTACAAAGAAGAGGGCAGGACCCTGCAGTCACAAGTACGGTGAGGACAGAGCTAGAGCTGGGAGAAGAAGGAGCAGAAGCCACCCTCAGGGGAGTGTTTTGGTTGAGTCAGAGTGTTAGATGAGCTCAGCTGTCTTGAGTGCAGCCAGAGTTAATTAGTGGTAATTGTCTGGGCTGGGCTTGTCTTGGACCAGAGTTCAAATAGTGACACGTGCCCTTTAAGTGCAAGTCTCCAGGTGCATGGCTTCTCCTGTCCTGGCAGTAAGGCAGGTTTGCTAGTGCTGCTTCTTGTCAGAAGAAAGCCTCCAGGCCAGTTCAACACCTTGGCTCAAATGAGAAGGTAACAACATCCCTTCCTATAGTAGCCCATGTTTTCTTTCAGAAATCTTTGTTGCTGTTACTGGCAGATCTGTCAATGAGATGTGCTGAGAAAGCAGCTCAGGGAGGTAAAGCTTTAAGTAATATATTATGTTGGTTGTATTTTGGGGATTCCATGAGAACTGAGAGGGTCACAAGACTGTTGGCTTGGCCAGGGATAGTGAATCAGTCAAATAGTGAGCTTAACTGAGTATCATCTCCCCTTTCTTTGAATGCCTCACCTAAGAAACAACCCTGAATTCTTGCATAACTGAATCTTGTGGAGAGAAAAACTGATGATATATTTACTCTGTGTAAAATTATTAAAGGTTTTGTAGTTCTTATTTATTCTTCTGTCTCATCAGTGGCATAATATCTCTCTCCTATAATGTTAGGATATACAGGTTGTATACTGCTGACTAGTTGCAATTGTGCACCTGAGTCTGGCTAACAAAGCAATATTTCTTTAATCAGTGTTTGGAAAAGGAAGACTGATCAGTATAAATTAATCTGTTATTTCTTTCAGTGAATGACTGAGCCCTACCAGTAGTAACTTATTAGACTATGAAGATCCACTAGATAGCCTATGATGGTCCCACAAAATGAACTTCATTTTAACAGCTACAGTTTAAAAGGTCACAGGAACGGCAAAAAAAATGTAATGAATGAGAGACTTTAGGTGCTTCCCTTTTGTGTGATGTTAACAAATCCTTAAAAAAAACTGAAATCTTCAACTTTATTCACTTGGGCAATGAAGAGGCAAGCTTACTGTTTTAGAAAGCTATTGGTAGCCTGGTATTTATTTGTTTGTGTTATTTAATACAAACTAATAATGGCTGGGATATGCTATGCAAGAATGTATCCATATTGAATTGTTCAGGTGGTGTTATGGTTGTAGACAGTACAACTAGAAGATTTTTTTCCAAGTTTTCCTCTTACCATGTGTATTTTTCTTATTTTGCTGATTTCTTGCAGAAAGTACATAATTGGTATTTTTT
This sequence comes from Rhea pennata, assembly GCF_028389875.1. Taxonomy (NCBI): domain Eukaryota; kingdom Metazoa; phylum Chordata; class Aves; order Rheiformes; family Rheidae; genus Rhea; species Rhea pennata. Next base: position 10,731,371 of record NC_084667.1, on the reverse strand, counting down.
TTTCTTGACCATCTCTGGAAAAGAGCTACAGTTTAAAGGTTACATTCTCAACTCACTTCCCCCCCCCCCCCCATGCTTCAGTTCCTGATCTTTCTCAGCTTTATGTTGCTAAGAATATAGAGAGTGCTTTTGGGGAACAGGTGAAGTATGGGCCTGAACCACCAAAGGTGGTGTACAGGTGGATCCAGTGCACAGGTTTGTGCTTGAAAGCCCAGTAGTTAGTGTGCTACAGAAAATGCAAGACCTGGATCTTGTGATGTTTTGGGTCTTTCTGGTTCTTTGGGGTGTCTCTCTGCCATTTATTCCTTGCAGGAAGGTGATTGCTGAAGGAAATGAAGTGTTCAAGGTTTGGCAATACCAGCTCCAATCCTGTGGCCTCTTTCAGTCTGGGAGAACATACTCCACAGAGCCTGAATCTACTAAGCCTGCTCTGGTGTACTAGTCCTTCAGAGTGCCTTATTTGTTGTGTCTGAGCAGATAAAGCAACCCAGGTCACTTTTTTTTTCCCCCTTCCCCCCACCCCCCAGTCTTACTCACCTGTGTCCTGTGCTGTCCTACAAGTTGAATGGAGTAACAAAACAGGCCTTTGTTCAGAAAGACTTGAAGTTTGGCTTCTAGCTATGAGATTTAAGATACCATGTTGCAAATAAATTAAACAGAAAATTGTTCATCTTGTGAGTATGTTTTGTGCACCACCAGTTACATACTTTTCTAGTTGCCTAGTTCTTACCGAAGATGTGTATCAAACTTTACGGCAGGAGGCCCAAGGTTCACAGTAGCAGCCTGTCTCTCAGTTCTGAACTTAATGGCATTTGGCAGATGCCTTTTGCTCAGGAAATTCCTCTGTCTCCTTTATTCTCAGCCTGGCTGCCTGAATTATCCAATCCAAATGTGGCCTCAGTGACTCACATCTTTCGTCTCCACTGACTTCTGAAGTCTAGTCTCTGGAAACATATGAAAATGCCCTTAACAGCTCTATTTAGAACTATGTACCTTGGGTACTTAGAAGCATTTTCTAATCCTTTGCTATTCAGCTGATTCCTTCCTTCCTTCCTAATCCAAATTGTTCCTTGTAGAAGAACTGTGCATACTTTCATATTTAAATAATATACATGGCAATAGACATGTGGACACTTGGATAATGTCAAGTGTTCTGATGAGTTACCAGCTTTCCAGAGAAATCACACCTGATAATTTATAAATGTGGCTGTCAAAAGTAGTAACATACTTCTGTGCCCAGACATCTCAGAAGCCAATATTTTCTCACTGCAGTTGTTCAATGATACCCATCTGCTCTCACTTGTACAGGAGAGAGATCAAACTCAAATCTCCAAGTTCTGTTCTTCAGGCTGTCAGCTGAACTATGGGTGTATCATCTCTGCCCCTTCTACTGAGGTGTTCTCTGCTGGGTAGAGAGCAATCTAAGGGGAGAGAAAGAAAGCACTAAGAGAAGTGTATTTCTGTGGGTGAGTGGTTAGGCCACACGTCGAAGAGAGAGCTCCGGGTTCTGGTTTCTGCTCGCTGTCCTGCTGACACAAACAGATATTGAACGTAAGGGGCAGATGAAGTCTGAGGCCCAAAGGCAGAACTCACCATCACTTGTTAGTGAGCTGGAATAGACTGTGGGTTTGTCGTTCTTGGATGCATGGAAGCACAAATTCATTAGTGTTTTTAAAGCGCTCTGCCTTGCCCAGCCCAGCCTACGGAGCCCTGGCGATCAGTGCATTACTCAGGTAGCGTAGGCTTGGGTTCCCTTGGGCAAAAGATTCCAGTGTTTGCCACCTGGGTTGTTGCAAGCTAGTGAATGGGATCTGGGCCAAAGTGGAGTCAGTGCAAAGTATCTCTGACAAGAGGAGTGCAACAGCGTACATTCTTCTGTCACATACAAGCCACTCCTGTCTTCTCATCTATCCATCATTCCCCAGCTTTCCTCTTTTGCTAGTCAGAGACTTTCATGATAATCATCACGAAAGTATATTACATAAACCTCACCTTCAAAAGAGGACCTGGTCTCTGTGTGAGATGCACACAGGATAGTCAGTAGTGGTGTAAGGACAGCGGGACATCTGCAGGAGGGGAGCAGTGTGGCAGACCTTGTAACTTCCTCACTGGTATGAACGAGTGGGAAGTGGGAGACCAACACTGCAAGGAGCCCCCAGCACTTCTAGGAGTGCTGGTGAGTCATCGCAGCTGCCCACATGAGCAGTGTGGTGTGGCGTGGTGTGAACGCTAACTGGACACTACTGGGCAGGGAAACCAGTAACACCCAGCTAAGCCAAATGTTTCTTGCTTTCCAAAAACATGAGGTTATTTCCTTCATTGGGTGATGAACTTAACAGCACCCCTTTCCCCCCCTCCCCACGTCATCTTACGTCACCCAACCTTACCATTCTATGATTCTATGATCTTTTTACAGCCAGTGTAGCTACACATTGATACAGCTACAATCTATATAACTTAGTGTTCACAGGCTTTGTCGTGGGGATTATACAGCACTCCTTGTTGATTTAACTCTAAAAAAAAGAGGGGAAATTCAGGACTCAGAGGCATGATAAAGTTGCTGTGGCATAATAAGTTGGTACATACTAGACTGAGGTCCATGCTGGTATCTGTGAATGCTCTCAGCCAACCCACTTACAAAGCCAGAACCTAAACGAGAGAGGCTTAAACTGTGATGCATAATCCTGCAGTCAATGTTGGCTTAGGGGTTGAACAGGGATAATTGCTCCGCCATACCCCACAGATGGCAACTTGATAATCTGCAATCTAGGCCCTGACCGAGGAACTTTCAGAGCACTCTGCAAGACCTACATTTTTGATAAATATCTAAGCTTTGGATGACTGTGTGTTCATAACACCTTGTGACCAACATGTCTTAGAAATTAAGGAGCATTTTTCATCCGAACAACATAAACATGAAACTGATGTAATTCAATGAACTTCATTGAAGTCCTTATGGATTTACTTTGGTATAGTTGACTGCAGAATTTGGCTCTGCAAGTGTTGGCATGCACTCTATAGGGCATTGTGAGAAAAAACAACAAAGTTATCCTTCTCTAAACCATGTTTCAGCTTGCCGATGGATCTGAGCATTAAACACTACACTCTAATGCCAGAAATTTTGCCTACCTTCAGATCTCCCCATTGTAAAATGTCTGCCAAAACTCTAAGACTGTAGATGTAAAACACAGTTTTATACTCTGAGACTTGCCAAGCATAGTAGGAGATTTCTTGAGATCCATGTCGACCTTATATTAATGACTTGCATTGTAGCTTGTCAGGAAGACTAAGATTTTAATTAGCAAAGAATAAAAAATGCTTTAAAATATGGTCCATCATGGCACATTAGTGCTACCCTTTCAAATAAAAACTTTGAAAAGATTACCGAAGATTTACAAAAAAAAAAGTGAATGTAGCATCATGCTGAAAGTTTTGATGCCTTCTGGTTTTCCAGAAAACAGATATTTGCTTAGGCAAGATTTCAAATGATATATCAGTGCACTTTAGTGTCTTAACTAAACTTAGCCTTCATGAGTAAGAGTAAGAGCAAAATTAAAAACATTTGTTTTGTACTGCTCTTCATCTGAAGCCTAACTGCGTACTGGGCTGTATAAGAGGAGCATTGCCATAGGAAGCGATTATGCTCCTTCAGGCAGTGCTCATTAGACCTCACCTGGAACCGTGAATCCATTTTGGGCCCCCATTACAAAACAACGTTGATAACTGCAGCAAGCTCAGTGGAGGGCCACCAAGATTGCTGGGGGCTGAAGAATTTGCCTTGTGAGGAGAGTCTGAGGGAGGTGGACTTGTTCAGCCTGGAGAAGAGATTGCTCATAATAGCAGCCTTAGCTGCTCCTCCAGTATCTAGGTGGAGATTACTGTGCAGGCTGAGCTGCACAGTGGAAGACTGAGAAACAAAGATAAATTGAAATAGGGAAGGTTCTAACTGGATGTCAGGAAAATATTGTTGCCATGAGGATAATTCTTCATGGGAACAGGTTACACAGATACGCTGTGGAATCAAGCAACCTGGTTTGTATTCAGTGTCAACCCAGCTTTGAGCAGAAGGCTGCACTGGAGATCTTCTTGAGGTCCCACTGAACCTGAATGATTCTACGATTCTGTGATCTCACAGAACCATTTTCATCAGCGAAAGTGAATATTGCAAGCTATCAAAACAAAATAGTAGTTTACTTTGCCTGGATGTAAATATTGATACATCACGCAATTTAAAGCAATAACAAGGGATGAGGGTCATCTTGACTTAACTTTTTCTGAGTTTGTCATAAACTCATTAATGTCAAGCTAAACAAAGTGAGATTAGATGTACACTATTAATTTGCTTATGATTTAATAATTAAAGTAAGAAGCTGTATGACATTAAATAAAATTTTACAACTAAGGAAAAACATAAAAATCCAAATGCAGAAGAATGAAGAGAGAGAGAGAAAAATGAAAAATGTATAGAAGGACCAACCTGTCTTTCTTATTTCCATGAGGTTACAGGAAATTTTGGACACTTAACTTAATATTTTCCTCCCTCTGTTCTTTGGGTCACATTTTGACCTCAAAAGCTATATCTACCTCAGCTGAAGGACGAATTCCAGGGTGCCTGGTGGACCAATGACCAATGCTATCTATGAATCTTTTGAGCAATTGGTTTGCATTTAACCCCAGCTCTGATTGCCCAAAGTTTAGGTAATGAATGGACTCCAAGTATGCTGCAAGGCAAAACCATCTTTATCTCTTGTGCTTGAAGTTATCATTGCAAAGGCTGATGAGATAGCTGGAAGCCTTGAGATTGGCACTCCTGCATGTTTATGCATCCTTGGGGGTTTTCTAGGTATTAGGTTTTCCTCCATCATCTCTGGAACATGAGCACATCCTACCTTGAGCAAGGCAATATCGTATACAGACATATATTTAAGTCTGTTAGCTATCCCTTAGAACAGTTCTCAGAGCAACGTAGATGAAGTAATTTAGACAGCAGTCAATGTTCAATATTGTAATGACTAAGCAAAGAATATTTTCCCTCTTGTGGTGGTAGTATGTAATGGGCCAGTTTTATATGAAGATGCAAAATGCAAAAGATTCACAGTTGTATTCATATTTAATTGTCAAAAAAGGTCTGGTATGGTTTTTAAGTTGGCTCATTATGGATTCAACTACTGTTATTCTTATTGGCTTGACTTTGGAGCAGCACAAAGGAATCAGACCAAAAACTGAAAATTGACCCTGGTACCTGCAGTTGGTTCAAAGTGTTTTGCATGGTTATCACTGCTACTTCTAAGGGAAAAAAATAGCTATGACTCATAGTGGTCTGTTATGAAGAACAACAGATAAATGAATGTAATGTAGGTTGAATTAACAGAGGTTTCTAAGAGGGAACCTTCATTTTACTTGGCTTAGCCTGCAATTATTTTAAAAACAGCTAGATAAAAAGACTCATTAATCTACTTTCCTTCAGTGTGTTTAAACATGCTGCAACATAAAATGCCTGATAAAATCATTAAGATTATTTATTTCACAGTCTCTGTGCCTCTACTTGTCTGAATGGCAGCCAGCCAGCAGTCTACTCAGAGTAGTGTTTAATGTGCTCAGGCGAGAAAACAAATTAGGTAGAAAAGCTGTTTTTTTAAAGTAACCAGCTAGATGCAATTTGGTTTGTGTTAAGCATTCTCACAGAAGACAAATTCACTTATGTTTCCAGGTAATTCACTGAGTAAGAAGCAACAAATACCAATAAAAAAATTGAAGATGGATTTTTTTTTTTTTTTTTTTGTTTATAAATTCTTGAAGGCAATGTTTTTCTCTAGGAACTCCCCACTGTCATCTTGTAATCTAAAGGTGCAGAAAAGAGGTGGGGGAAATTAGGAATGATTTTAAGACACAGGTGTTTTGGTGAAAAGTAAAAGTCCTGGGTCAAAAGACAAATAACCTGCTTTTGTAACCTAAAATATGGTCTGCTATAGCGAACAGTTAACCAACTTGCAGTGTGAAGGTGGTGAGCCAGGAATTTCTTTTGTTCGTCCAGAAGCTCTTTGAGCTCTGGCTCACACCGATCTATAGCTGAATCTTCAAGGCATGTCTTTGATTCTAGTTCTTCTATCCAGGCTCTATTTAGGCTGACTAAAATTTCCAGAATCTAGTTATATGTGTTATATTCATGTTTCACGTTTCAAAGATAACTGCAGACTTGGCTGTGGTTGCCAAGGCTTTGTAGCAAGTAAATGCCATAACCAAAAGATAGACGATAAAACCACAGATGCAACCACAACAGTAACTTAATTAACAGCAATCACCCTCAAGTTGTGATTTTAAATTGAAACGTGTTCTCTTTCTTCCCATTTTCACCACTGTGGCTGCTTTAAATCTCCATGCGTTGACTACTCCAGTCCTCAAAATCCTTAGGGTATATGGCCACAAACACACAGACCAGTCTCAGCATTGGTGCTAGTAATTAAATCACAGTACAGGGTGTGATTCTGCAACCCTTGTGTTGTGAATCCATGTATCCAGGCTATAATAAAGTTGGATTAATGTAGTTATTTTGGTTTTGGATACCAGGGTTATGATATATTCTACATGATTTCTAAGTGGCTTTCAATACCACAAAACTTAGAGGTCTGATTGTAAAGGTAGTAAGAGCTGTATCACCTCCTCCAAAGTGGGGTCAGAAAAGCCAGCAACTATAACGAGAGCAACTAACTACAGTCCATTGGAGATGCTGAAGAGTATATCTTAACTCATAGAATTATAGAATAATTACATAGGAACTTACCTCTTGAGGTCATCTAATCCAACCTGCCGCTCAAAGCGGGTTAACCTGTTAGGTCAGGTTGTTCAAGACCTTGATTGACTGAATTTTGAATGTGTCTGAGATTCTGCATTTGTGAACAACCCGTTTGAGTGCTTTATCATCTTTACTACTCTTTTCACCATTCTACTTTCCTTGTATCTACAGAGAATTTCCTTTGCTGCAATTTGTGTTCATTTCATCTCATTATTTTGCTATACACCTCTGAGAAGAATTTGACTCCACTTTCTCCATAAACCTTTCCTCCCCATCCCCAGTGTTGAAAACAACAATTAGATCCCCCCTCCCCCCCTTAGCCTCCTCCTCTTCAGCCTAACGAAAAATTCTATTTCTCTTTGTACTTCCTAGATCCCATCATCTTCTTGGTGGCCTTCCACTGGACTTACTTCAATATATGCTAAGGAGACCAAAACTGGGCATAGTACTCCAGATGCCATTTCACAAGTGCCAGATAATCACTTCCTTAGAATGTTACACTCTTGCTAATATAGTCCAGGATGCTGTTGGCTTGCTGGGAACACTGCTGGCTCTTGTTCAGTTTGTTGTCCACTAGGACGCCCAGGTCCTTTTCTGCAAAGCTGTCTTCCACGCAGCCTGTCTGCTCTGTTGCAAGGGGTCAGTCAGTCCTAGGTATAGGACTTGACATTTGCCTTTGTTGAGTTTCATGAGGTTTCTATCAGTCCATTCCACCAGTTTGCCAACGTCTCTCTGGCAGCCCAACCTCAAGTGATCACTCACCTCAACTTGGTGTCACCCAAGAACTTAATGAGGGTGAGGGTCATCCAGGTCATTAAAGAATTAAACAGGGTTGGCCTAAGCGCTGACCCTTAAACAGTGCAACTAGCATCTGGCCACCACTTGGATTTCAAACTACTAATCACTATATTTTGAACTTGGTGGTCTGGCCAAGTTTCCATCCACTTTGTAGTCTACTCATCCAGTCTGTATTTCTCCAATTTGCCTTTGGGGGGATTATGGGAAATTGGCTGTCTTGAAGGCCTTGCTAGAATCTTTCACCTTGTGTATACAAAAAACAGTATTCATTCCCTCCTGGGGAATGAACAGGAAAATACAGCTGGCATAATACCTTTTCTTTTTCTACTCATTGCTTTTCCACTTCCACAATGGAGAATACAGAATTAGTGCTGTAGCCTACTTTAGCTATTTCATACCACGAATAGCTCCTTATCTTCCTTTAAAATACATAAAAAGTTAACAAACTTTTAAAAAACTGTTTTAAATGTATTTTTCAATAGTCTTAACTTCCTATCCTGGAAATAATCGTACTCTAAATCAGATGCTTTCCCACAGACAAGTCATACTTCAATTAGCAAAGTGCAAGCGCATTACTAAATAGGCAATTGCATTGAGCCCATAGAAGTAAATTCTATAAGCCTTACGCATGCCTAATTTCTTGCACACTGGTGTGAACCACTCTAATGCCTTCAGGAGGTTGTCCTTGAAAGCCAATCAACTTTTCTAGTTCCCTTTGCTCTTCAGGGCAGCCTTACCTTACCTCAGTAAACCGAAATCAGCTTCCCTGGAATCTAGGATTGATATTTTGCTACCTGCTGTCCTCATATTCCTTAGGGTCTTAATCTTCACCATCTCATGCAGCCAAGTCAGTCATAAATCTTCACATCCATTCTTTCTTATTTGTGAGCTGGGACCTCCCCTAGCTGTCTAGTCCAGCATCAGCATCACAAATTTTTCCTTGTGTACTGCACAAATCTCCTGGATTGCTTATTCCTCCCAGTGTTGCCTTTCAAGTAAATGTCATGATGGATAAATTTCCCCATGGGAACCGGGATTTGGCATCATGAGACTTCTCCCATGTTTATAGAAAGCTCTATCCTATTCCTCCACAACGTCCCTTTTCCTGGCCTCATTCCTTTTAGTGATATTTGAGTGACTAAGTAGTGTGCAAATACTTATGTCAGATTGGGACTCACAGTCTGAAACAGTCTCCTGGATTAAGATGCCTGCAGACACTCATGTCTCAACAGCATGCTAACACTTCTCTGTGGGTTCAGACCTGGAACTAACTCATTTCCTACCTCCTGAAAGTCATTCCCGTGACCTGTGAATGTCATCCCCCTTATAGATATATTCTTCATCCCATGTGCTTGAGTTACAACAGTCTCTAAAGATGTGAGCAGAAGTGAGTTGCTTCTTCCTCTCCCTGCCATCTCTTCATCAGCTGTGGGATTTTAAAAAATCACAGTGGTTGTAGACAGTGTGGTGATCATTTATACACAAAAACCTGAGAATTGTCAAACAGGTTTTAAGTTCTGTCCCAATGTCTTAAGTTACAGACACACAACAAAACAGAATGGTAAGCACCTACAGGCCTCGACTGGCAAAAACCTGGGCATCTGTAGACCAGAGGCACCCGTGGGACTAGTCAGGAATCTGACATATTCAATCTTAGCCTCAGTGCCTCAGGTCTATAGAAAACCCACTTCGGTCACTGAAGCCTCTGTATGGATCTGAGCTTAATCACTTCCTTTAAAATTGTAAATGAAGACACTGAAATTTTTTCTGGGACCATATCTGTCATACAGTGCCATGATTCTATTCTGCATATTATCCAAGATCAGCATTGTGAGGCAGTGCATGTTCATATTCTCTCCTGAATCTGTAGATCAGTTGTGCTAAAATAGCCTTAGCCCAGGGGTACTCTTCTGCCTTGAAAATCCAAATTAAAATCTCTTTTCTCTGGCTCAGTACTGGTGTTAATGGTGACAAATACACATACCTGAGAAGACTGCTCTGCAATCCTATTGCTTTTAGCACTTGCGCCTTAAAATAGAACTTAATAAACAATTTTGCCAAGGACAAACAGGAAAGGAATCCTCATTTCATTTAGTCATCTCTGTGTTATCTCTGCAGTGCTAATAGAAACTAAGTGTAGTCAGATACTATATTTGTCTGGGAACTAAGCAACTTGGTTGCTGAATGCAGACAGAGAACAGTTCTGCTGACTAAGAAGCTTCTATTTTTACACTGTCGTGTCTCATAGATGAGACACACTTAAAGCACTAGTTTTATATCATTGGGAACACTGAATAAGTAGAAAATTTAGTGTGGGAATACAAGTGCTGTATTTTGAGAAGACAGTTAGCCTTTATAAATGTTGTAATTTCTCACGTATTTGTGCACTCCAATGTTACCACTCTCCGCTCTTGTGTGATGATGAAAGTCATGCACCTATTTTTGTGGTGTTGCATTTTTTTGAACAGGACTCACCCCACATAACCATCTTGCAAGAATGAAGTGTCTAGGCTACTTCATAATTTTCATTACAACTGGAGATGTTACAAATGATTGTGTCAAATCACAGTGTCTTTTTTCATGATAGGGGATTTTGGAGGTATTTTTAGTGTGATATGTTGTGTGTAGATGTAATTCAGTTATTTCTGACAGATGTGCAGTGTTGCTGTAGCTGTAATAATCCCAGGACTTAAGCAAGACAAGATCCACAGGTAGCAATATTATTTTTTATTAGAGAAAATGATGTGGCTAGAAAGACTAGGCACCAAGCTCTCCTTCAGGTCTGAACAGAAGTAGTAGACCTCAAAGCTAAATACAAGTTGAGCAGAGGATGTAACTAAATACGTAGCAATGAGACAACCTCTGGAAAAATGGATGTTATTGCAAGGGGAAAAGGAGAAAGATTATTTTGTGCAGAGAGGTAGTTTTACCTTCTAGGAAAAAGCTACATAACTCTTTCTCCTCCACATAAATATCCCCTTTATTCTCCAAAATAAGATCTTGGGGAACAGAAAAGGAACAATTTCCTTAATAAAAGTTGATAAATCATAATTGTCTAATTGTTTTATATTACAAAGCTAGGTCAAATAATCACTGAGGAGAAGGTCACATAAAGAACTGTACACCCACACTGAATGTGGTGCAAGTCAAAGATATTTCGGCAACAGTACAGAAATTGGAAACTTTTTTTCAAAGCACAGAAAATAAACAGAGATTTAAATTACAGCATTCTTACAGTAACTTGATAAGCTAAACCCACCTGAAAACAGATTATGTACCCTGCTTGGCCTCTCTGTTGTATATGGCAAGGTGGGGGTCGAGTGGGCTGGGCTTTTTTTAGCTAGAGGTGAGAGTGTGTGAAGTCAGTTTATTGCAATAGATGCCAGATGCCCATTTGATGGTTGAAATTGTCTTCTGTTGACTGGGAGTATTTTTTGAACACAGCTCTTAACAGCTTAATAATCTTTCTATTTCACCTAACTGAGGAAAAAGTAAGAACACATGGTCTGTTGATGAAGAAATCAGCATCTCTACTGTTACCTCATGACGGCCATTTGGCAACCTTTTGAAAGAGAAAAACAAGTAAAGAGCTGGTGAATAGTACAGTTGTCACGGATTTGTCAAGTCAACATATTAATGTGATTGGGGTCAAGTCTGTGGTTGCTCAGCCAACCATGGGCTCACTAAACACTGAGAGTAGTAGGAGAAATTGGGGAAGCCTGTAAGAAAGTTTAGCTTGGCAAAGAACTGCAGAACCAAATAGAGGAGAACTCCAGGGGGAGACCTTCTCCATCAGCTTATGTGACAGCTAGTGTGAACAGGGGAATTAGGTTATGGCAAGTCAGGAAATCAGCTAGGGGCAAGAGTTAGCCCCGGTAGGAGAGCTCTGAGGCAGGAAACAGGAAAGCCTGTGAGTCTGTCGACCTTCTGTTTGCAGAGTTGTTCTTTGATGAGCTCACAGGCCAATATCCTCGCAGGGCTGCTAAGAGCGAAATACAGAAGTGTTTCTCTCTCAGGTGGGGGGCTCTAGTTTCTTTCATGTAGATTCAACATTTTTATCGGCCTTAGTGAAAGTTTCATTCACGTGAGATGAAGAGAGCTGGCCCTCATCGAGTTTCCCATGTAATCAGAAATATATAAATCTGTATTTATGCTAAGGACCATGCTACATGTCATTTCTTATTGCCTGCTCATTCCATCCTTTTTGCAGTAAGCTGAGGGGATCGAACCTAAGCAAGAAAAGGAGCAACTAGGAAAGACAGAGAATATTCTGCAGCAGTCATATTCATCAGTTCAGTACTGACCATCAGTGCTCTTCTCTAGCTGCATTTCTCTGGTACAACACCTAAAATTTCTTCTCTCCAAGGACAATAGAGATGAAATGTAGATGGGATTCAGGTGGGTTCTGCTAGAGTGTCCTCGGGTATCTGTAGAATCCTATTCTTTTAGGATATCTGAAAGTGTGCTGAGCACTGAGGTCCCCCCACCGTCAAACTCAACTCCTGTAATTAAAGTGAAAAAAAAAAAACAAGCTTTCTGCTCACTGAAAACAGAATCCTAGTTTTATTTACTAACAAGTATCATAGTTTTAACATTCTCAAGTTTGATTAATAAATACCATCAGAACAAGATTGTTACGGTACTGTCTTTCCCATTCCTGCTAACCTTGAGGTATGCTGAAGTCATTAAAGAGCTACAGCAGCTTTCTAAAGCGTGATCTGCTTACATATACATACATAGGGCTTTCAGATGTAGCTGAATGGATTAATATATTTTGCATCTAAAAAATTCTAAAGCACTCTATTTAATGCTAAGTGTGAAAAATATATATATAGTAAATATCTATTCCTTTTTCTTTCCAAATTATGGCAAAACTAAAAGCAAAAACTGTGCAATATAGTTCTGCAGAGATTGTGCCAATCACACTGAAATGGAATATTAACGTCGTAGTTTCAACTCCAGATGGATTTTTTTTTTTTTTTTTTTTTGCTTTAAAAGAATATTCAAACACAGATAATAGGGACACATCAGATTTCATTACTATGCAATCTAGCATGCATTTGTATTTATCTAATACAGAAAATTCAGATCACAAACATATTTCTTTTCTCAGTGGTTTTCTCTCTGATAGGTCCTTACAATAGAACTAGCAGAACTGTCTTCCAAGGAATGGGAAAATAGACCAAGCAATAGCTCTGTTTTGATTTCCAAACATTTTTTTTCCTTTTCAACCTAAATTTGACAGAAATGAAACCTTATCTTCGATGAAAAATGTTGTCAGTACAAAACCTTAAACAGTGTACTCTTTGGGGGTCATATTTTGTTCGGAACACAAAGTGGATGGCAGCTGACCATGTAGACTGAAATCTTTCCATCTGCAGCTCTGGCACAGTAGTTGGAAGGAAAATTTCTGTCTTCTAGTTGTGACTGAAAAGTAACATATATCGGCTGGCTGGATATGTCTTCATGGTATAGGCAATTAGACCAGGGAAGATGCTGTTCTTTTTCAGAACAGCAAAGAACCAAGCTTCAAAGGACATTTGTGAGAGACAAAATATCCATTCATACAGAAGACACTATGTTAAGGTTTTGGTACATAGCAAAAGAGGTGTTTCATTAAAGTGAAGAGCTGGAGACTGCAAACTGTAGAGGATGTTATTACAGCTCTTGGCCTATAAAAGCAGCAACCACCTTGCCCATGGGTAAGGTACAGGTACGGGTGTCTTCTAATTACATTTTATGACTTGTATTACATTCTCATTGTGCCAGGTGATGCACAAGCAAAGAATAAAATTCAATCCCCTTTGTAGCTGAGCCAACTTAATATTTCATGTAGAGGGAGTCTGAAACCTGTGAGAAGCATTTTCATAAGAAACAAGATTCTTATGTTGCTTTGACAGCAATCTGAGGTGCATTGAAAAATTAGCTTAGCTTGAGAGAGGAATAATTTTACTTTAGAGACCCTTAACACACTACAATCTGGATCTACAAGATAACTTTTTGAGCTTTCTAGGATACTAGAACAATGCATGGTGATTAGTCTCCAAAGAAATGTAGTAAAAGAGCCATTCCCCCAACTGAATCTAAATTACCATAATTTCTGGCAGAAATTCTGCTCTCACTGAAGGATATTCGCATTAACTTTTGAGAAGACTATATCTTACTATCACATCCTGGAACTGCTCCTACCCTGCCACCTTCCTTCCTGGAGTGAGTGGATAGCACTTGTGTAATTCAAAAAATTGTGTCTAAAATGCAAGAGATTTTGCTCTGTTCTAGTCAGAAATGACTAGAGGGACTTTTGTAGGTAAATTTTTTTTATTGTTGACTGTAGCAAAAAAAGATATGCCTATACCTTGGCTAGTTATTCAGTAATTTGATAATATTACTGCTATCTTATAGTATTTTTAACTCTTTTTACTCTGTCTATTACTGCTATAGCTACCATCATATCAGAGAAACTAGAGGTGAAAAAACCTGGGTTCTGATTTTCTAGATACAGTACTCAACTATTTTGACTTGATGTCAGGTGAAACTGCAGGCTCAGCCCAGTCGATAGTCAAAAGGATGGATGTGAGGCTTGCATAGTTGCAGATAACAGCTTTCCTTAGAGCCACTCAAAAAAAAAGTTTGCTTCTGAGGGAGAGAGAAGAATGAGAGAAACAAATAAGAGGTAGAGAGAGAAAACAAGGGAGAGTGAGCTAAATGACCCTGTTCCTAGTTTAGGAAAATTAAAAAAGCTTTCTTCAAAATTACCAAGTTAAAATCAGAAAGAAGAGGGCTAAGAAATGTCATTACACTGTAAGCATCTGATTCCTACTCTCTGTAATAAAAACTTGTGGATTAATTCTTCCCCTTTGGTTTTAATAGTAATGTTATTATGCATTATATGTCTTCCTGTTGCTTCAAAAACTCAGCCAAACTAACTGTACTAGTGGTAAGTATTATGCAAGAAGCAACAAAAACAGACTCAAGCATTACAAAAAAAAAAAAAAAAAAAAAAAAAAAGAAAGAAAGAAAAAAGCAGAGCTTACCTTTAAACACAGATGGATGCACTCATAAATTTGTACACACAGAAACATACAGAAACACACACAGAGAAGTCACGCAGACTCAAACTTACATAAGTTAATTCTCTTCCTGAGCCTACTTAACACCAGCATAGTAGGATGTTTATTTTTATGCATGATTTTTTGTTAATGACAATGTTGATCTTCTAGGTTTTAGCCTAAGTGTAAAAATAGCCCTGCATGGAGGATGTAAACTTCTTTTCATCTCCCTTTATTCTTTGCTGCACCAGGAAACTCCATTCCTTTTCTGCTGCTCTAGATCTTTCGCTTTTTTCCATACTGAATTGCTTATAAAACCAGCTCTTTCTGCAGCACCAGCAACAAATGCTCTGAGCAGATTCTTAAAACAAGGATCAGTACTGAGCAGTAGAAGGTCACAGCATTGTTGACTCCAGTCTTGCAAAAAATGTGTCCTGATCCAAGATAAATATTTCTGAAATAATTTCCCTCTTTAGTTCATAGAAAATGTAGTATAACAACAACTGAATTAAAAAAAAAAAGCAGAAGTCAGTTAGACTAAACCTTATAATCATAACTTTGGGGGCTTTTTTGAAATCTCAAGAAAGGAACATGCTTCAGCTCATAATGTAAAGAGTATTAGTGATGTGGAGCATTGTGTAATGTGCAACCAAATCTTGAAGTCCTTCTTCACTGCAATTCATACTGGTGGCAGTCCTAAGGAGTACTGAATGCCCTCAGCCACCCTGGAAAAATTGCTTCAGTTTTGCCCAGGAATTTTGTATCTTGAGAAAGGGTGGCATAGAGCAAGCATTGGCAACTCACGGTTTATGAGAACTCCACTGTTTAGGAACAAAGTCTATGGAAATGGATTTCTGATATGTTTTATTGTTAGAAAATAAAGCAGAGGAGATGAACAGGGCAAAAGACACTGTGGCAGTTTACTGGTCCATAGAGGCAGTGCAATTTCTGGGATACAGCCTCTACTGAGAGTTTGTGGTTTTATTCAGCTGAGTGTCTGGCCTAGACTTGGCTACGTATTAGAGAAGGCAGATCTAATTTTTTGGCCTGAAATATCTAAGAAATTGTTCAGTAGAAACATGAAAGCCTGCATGAGCTGAACTGGAAAGGAAAGGGCCATTGTGTAATAAGTAGGAGTCAAGGAGGTGACTAGGGAGTAGCATTTTCCATTACACCACCCAAAAGCAGAAAACTTAGTCCTGAGCTTATCCTTCCCTGTGTGCTCTCTCCCTCTCGGTTTCTCAGAAAGGCACTCACTATGTTCAGATGGAGATCCATTTTTCATTTCTCACGCAAATATTAACAAACTGAACCATGAGGGTAAGCTCATCATGTTCAGCACTTTCAAAAGAGTACGCAGCTGCCAAGAGCTTGTGGTGGTTGAAGAACTTTGCTTGTGCAGACTTCTGCAGAGATGATACGTTGGCTCCAATACAAACAGCCCTTTCATTAGGCTTGCACCATCTGAGACACAGTGGAATCAATTTTTCAGAAAGCACACCATTAGTGGGTTAACTTTCCTTGCCCCAGTAGGGCTACTTATTTTAAATAAGATTAATGTTCATTTTAGATACTTAAAAACAGAAGTCATTGAAGGATAATCACTTAAAAAGAAAGGCGGAGGATAGTTTGCTTTCTTCTAGGGATGATTCAGAGGACATGTTTCTGCACAGAAACCTGTTT
Organism: Rhea pennata; assembly: GCF_028389875.1. Classification (NCBI taxonomy): domain Eukaryota; kingdom Metazoa; phylum Chordata; class Aves; order Rheiformes; family Rheidae; genus Rhea; species Rhea pennata. The sequence continues at coordinate 10,715,048 of NC_084667.1, read as the reverse complement.
TGAAAGAAGAGGAAGATGTCCATTTGATGTTTGCATTTGGAAACTGCCCCTTTTTCTGTTTCTACTTCTATGCCCTCAGAGCACGTACCCTAACTTGCCTCTGATACTGGATGTACAGCCCTGGAGATAGATTAGCTTTTGAGATCTATGTAGAAAAGAAGATGATAACAAAGAGTTCTGCTGTGATGCTCGGAGAGGGAGGGCATGGGTGACAGCTCTGAGACTCTCGGTCTGCCCTCGGCCCCTGCCGTCAGGCCAGCAGAGTACCTAGCCTCTGCAGAGAAATTGCCTGTCGGCGTGCCCGTCAGGGAGACTTCTGTCTGCTACATGAAAACCTATCTGTTGGCAGCCCTGCCATCACGCTAAGGTGTATTCTTTCAATACAACAGATTGGAGTCCACTTGTGTTCCTCTCCTTGAACATGTATAAGAGCAAATCTTTATAAATCACTCATTTAGCTTCTGATCCTCTTCCTGACCAGAATCTCCCAACTGGCCTTCCTTGCCTTGCCCTATCCTCACTGGTTTTTACAAATTCTACGATGTCTTGCCAGAATCCCTTTTTATTACTTTCTTAATCTAACTTTTGCAAATTAATACATCACTGAATCAATGGTGAGAGAACAGATTTTTTTAAAAAAAGTTTTACAAGGCCACTAAGAAGCACCTTTCAACACTAGACAGTTATACCACTGCCCTGAGATTCCCTGGGTGAGACCTATTCAGCTAGGCTTGGAGTCAGCAGCTGTACGGCAGCACCGCTGCTGCTTCTCGGACAGGAGCTAGCAGCGCATGCTGCAGTGTGCTGGCAGCTAATCTGGATATCTCCGGATACACCACACTGCTTTACGTCATGCAAGTGTACCCTAAATCCCATTTTCAAAATAATCTAGGCACTTAGGTTCTTAAGTCTCCTTGAAAGTTAATATGAGTAAAGCCTCTGTGACAGTGAATCTCAGCTCACTGAATCATCTATAGGATTATAAAACCGTAATTATAAAGGCCTATCTTCTTGGAAAGAGCAGGAAATGTTTAGTCCTATTTTACTGCCGAGGGCCTAGCTTTGCCCCCTCTGCAGGACTAAACCTGTGAATTTGCAGAACAGCGTACAGGGGACCTCGGCCGGTCACTCTGCTCTTTCAGCAAACGCACTGCGCTCTGCTGGCAGGCTCTTCTGAGCGTGTGTGGTGAGGGACGTTCGCCAGCACCTCTGAATCAACATGCTTCCCCATCCACTGCTTCTTACATATTTATGCCAACAAACTGGGTCCTATGAGAGAGGGACAAGTAAGATCATGCAATATTAATCCTTCTCCATCTAAATCACCTTTTGGTCTTTTGTCTAAACAGGCTGCTTTTCTCATCTGCTGAAACAGTAGATGGCATACAGGCAAGCGGCGAAACGTTCCCTGGGTGATGTTCATGAGACCACTCTTCATTTTTTCCGTAAGCAAGTCAGCCTAATTTCACAGCATATCACTTTTTCCTGATCCTCTCTGACCTAGTACGAACATCTCAGCATAAAAACTTTACGGCATGTTCTTTCTGTACAATACATAGCCAAACTCAAAACATTTTCAGTGAACCTAGACTGATTATCAATGCTACTGCCAGTTTACAGGCTTGTTCCTTTTCTAAGGGGTACAACATCAGTTCAAGCCTCGGCAGTGGCAGTCTGGTGAGGAGGAGGCACTGATGCAGGGCATCCTTGGGTATTCCTCCCTTTCTCAAGTCCATGCTCTGGAGGGGGAATGGTCACTGGCTGGTTGGACAAGCAAGGAATGGGTTAAAGAGGCTGAAAGAGGACAGGAGACATGAGAGTGGAAACTGATGTTTTTTAGTTGTTCACAGTTTTGGAAACAGTACAAAAGCATTCCCAGAATGTAACTCCTACTGCCTACTTTATTCTATTGTTTGACAAATAATATCTCAAAAGTCTGGAACTCTTTCTCTGTAGATTCTGATAACTTTAGCCACTTTATAATTTTAATTTTAAGTGTCAAAAACAATACATAAAATAACTTTTTATAAGTTACTGGATATCTTCAGGAACCATTAGTGTAGCACTGAATAAATTCACCTCCAGTCTGACTCTACCTGCATTCAACAAGTGAAAGCTTTCTTTGTCTCGTGGCCAACAAATCTGTGCAAACCAAACTGAGACTCTCAATTCAGTTGCTGTTCACTAGGTGCTCATGGCGTTAGTGGGACCAATGCCATGGCAGAGCGGACAAGAAGATTATGGACATAGTGAGAAAATTATCTTATCAGGGTTGTTTGTTCTTCCTGATCACAGTGAAAGCTCACAAATGCTATAATAGGTATAAGACCATTGGCATTGCTCATAAATAGCGGATTTCCTTTTCCAGGACATAAACAAGATTTATGTAAGCTTCTTTTACATCAATATTATATTGCACAATTTAAAGATTTCTGAAATAATCTGAAAGTTGAAATATCAGCCAACTGGTTTGCTGACAAGAGCTGAAAGGCCTACTGTTCATACTAAATTAGGCACTAAGGTAAAAAGTTAATCAAGAAAATTCCATTTCAACAACATCATGAAGAAAAGATTTCATTTTAGACTTGAACAAACTCAGCTTTTCTAAGGGCTGAATAGTGATGTTATAAAAATATGCTCTTGAATTTGCCCTGTATAATGATACATGAGTTTGAAGGCAGAGTGCTCTGTGCTCTATTTATTGGGTATGTGTACATATGCTAGTGTCTATGCATAAAAATTGTGATTTCAGAACTAATACTAATAATCTCAAAACATCGTGACACAATCTGTCTTAAAGCAGTATGAAGCTTCACAGTAGCATCTTCAAATGTATACAAAAGTAAATAATACTCAGCCCTATGTCTAGTGCAGCTGTCCTTAGCAATAATTCTAAAACCAGTCTGTATTGCTTCTGCAATTGCATCAAAACTTTTTTCAAAATGCTTATTACAGTGCAAAGGATGCGAACAATCCTGCAATATCAGGAGATATCCCATGAATATACGTATTTGCACATGCCCAGTCCCTGACGTGCTTATTGCTGTATAACATGTGTTTCCCTCTTCCTTGATGGCTGAGGCTTCCCATAATGTATGTAGTTGTACTCAGCAGGCACTTGGAGTACTCATGAATACAACAAATCTGGATTTTTTGTACCAAGCTTTTCCTTGGGGATGTAATGTAAAAAAAGAAGTTAGTGATTTCCAGAAAAGTCGTAAAAATTTAAGTACCTTTTATATGTGTGTTAGATTGAACTGGTAGCACCGTCTATTAAGATTCCCCATCAGTTCCATTACAAAATCCATTTTCAATTGCTTATGACTTTTGCCAAACTTCAAATATTTAGCCTGAAATTTTGCATGTTGGGTATCTGCCTCGGACCAAATCTGTAAAATTCCAGTCAAAATGGCTATTTCCAAGAACAAAATTAGGGAAAAATACATAATTCTATTCATATCAAAATATTGTGGTGACTTGTGGGTGTTTCCAATACAAAGACAGGCAAGCTGCTTGTAGGAGGTGTGTGTTAGGAGAATGAGCTTGTTGGGACAGAACCGAGACCTGAAGCATCTGTAAGAAGGGAAATGGAGATCACAGGAAGGAGGACATAAGAAAATGGGGCTGTGGGAAAATTGAAATATAGATGGGGGGGAAAGAGGGCAAGAGCAAGAGATAGTTCTTGAGTCCTGAAGCACTCTGATTTTTTGGACTGGAGAAAATCCAAAGGATCCAAAGGGCCATTCAGGGAACATTAAGGCAGGAGTCTTGTGGAAATAAGTGTTTTGTCCTGCAACTGGAGACTGTCATAATGCACATACACAACAGGGTTGCATTGCAGATATAATTCTGTCATTTTCTAGCATGTTGATGCTTAATCTTAGAACTGTTTGGATATTTTTAATGCTATGTTTTACTGTGCGATGTGAGTGAGTGTTGTGGTTTCAAGTGCCAGGCTCTCATAACCTTCTAGAGTTAGTAAATAGTACTTTAAAACTCACTGCAAAACTGTGGGTATTTCCCAATTATATAATGGTCCCATTATAACCCATCATAACCTATCATCAGGTTTTATCCTTTTATTCATTTCAGAAAGTGCAGTGCTGAGCTTGAAACTGTAGATTAACCTTGTTTTCAAAGACAGAACTTAATAAAGGGTTTTCATTCTTTTATTCTTAAAATGAAGGACATTCAAAATAGAGGTTTGTATAAAGAGTGTACATAATTTTCTAATGTAATTTCTTTAGACTGGATGGAAATATTGGGGTAAGAATATAGGCTAGACTGGGGTCTTGCTTTGGTGAAGGAAGAACTTCATTAGCATGGGAAGGACTTGTATTGCTTGTATGTACTAAGAAGTGTTGAGATACCTGATGTATAGACCACTCCCATGTGTTGCAGGTTAGAACTGTACTGAGGAATTGTGGTGGGTCAGTATGATTCAGCTGCTGAAAAGGTTTCTTCATAACCTGTGCTGTACTGAGAAGTCCAGAGCAGAAGAGAATCTAAACCAACTTTTACATCAATAACAAAGCACACTTACAGAATCATGGAATATTTTAGGTTGGAGAAGACCTTGGAAGCCATCTGGCCCAAACTTCTGCTTTCAGTAGAAACTGAAGAAGCCAAATTAGAGCCTTTTGCAGAAAATAAGACAACACTTTTTTAGACATTTTAAACTAAATATTGTTTTTCTTAAAGAAATTACTCCCCTTGCAAGAAAAACACATTTTTTGAGGTCAGTAGATCTGTTTATATCTTATGTCATATGAGAACAAACAATGAGGGATGAATTAGTAAAATTCTTAATACAAGAAAACACAAAGTGTGAGATTTTTTAAAGCAGCTGTTCTGCTATTAACATTCCTCAGGCACTGAGCAGTTTTCAGACAGCTTTAAGCCTTGCCAAGTTAATTGTCATTGTAGCTGAGTTGGTTAGTGGAAAGACTTTTGGAAATGGAGTCTTATTATTGTTCACATGGGTCAAATGAGGGCAACTTTTAGCTGATCTCTGAACCGTAAGATTAAATGTTTGACCTGATCAGATTGTCAGGAAGAGAAAGAGGGCAAGAGAGACAGAAAGAGCTGCTGGTTTAAGCAGCACCAGTTTGACCATACCATCTTCCACAGAGTTACACTAATAAATACAAGTGAGGAGCTCAGTCTTCTAAGATATCACAAAATAACATCAGAGAGAAAGTTGTTTAACAGACACAAATCCTGTCTGTGAGATGCTTATCATGTCAGCAGGTTGCTCACTACATGAAAATGCCTTTGCTCAACTTAAAAAACTATTCGCTTTTAATTTGATTTAATGAGAATGTTTACAGCAGTATGTAAAACATCAAATAGTAGAATACAAATATCATAGCATATGAACTTTCAAAAATATTTAACTGGTAATGGTGCTTAATAAATACATTTCTGATATGACTGACCACTTGGTCCACTTAATAAAAACGATGGAGCAGCTTAAAACCATGCTGATTTCACACTAACCATGCTTTTTTAAAAAAAAAAAAAAAAAAAATCAGACAATCTTTAAAGCAGAAATAAACCTGAAAGTTTATGCTTGGAATTTCTCCCACTAACCCTCATATACTAATATGAGATACTAATAAAGCCAAGTGGCCCCTGTTTTGAACCATGGCTGATTTCTTAGACAACAATGGCTCTGAGGGTATCTTCTTCCGCCACTACACTTTATGATAAAGTGGAACTTGAAGCTTCAGGAGATATTGCTGCATTATCAGTGGGGACTTTGAGCATCCCACATGGATATTAGACTGCTATGATGTGATTAATCTCATCTAGTTTTACCTATATGAAATGTACCCATTTAGTCTAGGATAATCCTTCTAGCGCTCACTACAGTCGAGGGAGAGACACCATTGGCTCTGAAGACCAAGTCCTCAACCTCTGAGGGCTTCTATTGGTCCCCACTAAGTGCACATAAATGAGGAGCTGAGACCATGGCCCTTATTTTTAGATAGCTAAAGCCACATGAATGAAAACTCTCTCAAGCTGTAAGAAATACATTTCCTTTGGGTACATGGAGATTTACTGTGTCCCAAACTATGTATAAATGTAAAGATCTTAAAACTTGGTCCACAAAAAACATTGGTCTTCATCAAAGTATTGTCTACAGAAAGAAGATTAAGAATTCATATGACAAGAAGAATTAACAAAAGGTTGAGAAAAGGCAGAGATTTTGTAGAGATGAAATCCTTCAGTGTGGAGAAATGCAATGACCTCCTCATAGGCCATGAAATGTTAGTTGCTCCACAATACTACGACAAATTCCCGTTGACATTGATAATACATTGTTGCTCGCCTCAGGACCCAAGGATGTAGTTTGAAAGTTTTGCTGGCTTTGTAAAGCTACCAACTTAAGCTTCCATTCTTTAGACTTTTTAACAGGTTTTAAGCCTTTCACAGATCCTTCTGTGAAAGCAATAGGCTGCCAATATTAATTCCTGTCAGAATTTCTAGTTCCATTGGCCAGGGGACCACAATAAAATCAAGCTGAAGAGAGAAGCGGTTGTTAGTCTGTTAACACTCAATGCTACTCTAACACAAGCAAATACTCATTCTCAAATTGTCTACCAAATGCAAACATTTGACAAGTACAGGGTGGCAATGAAAGATTTTCCAAGTCCTTCGTATTTTGGAAATTTGAAATTTTTTGAAATTTTCATTTATTTTGATTTTATATTGGTTCGTACCATGGCAGTTGTTTTCATGAGTAGTCTCTTTACCCAGGACAGGTCTCAGTTAAGCATTGCTAGGAAAAAAAAGCAAATATTTAATTTTAATCAAGTTATCAGCTAGCCTAATCAGACCTGCAAACATCTCTTTGTTTGTGAAAGGCAGACAGTGCATTTAATTTACAGGATGTATACACTCTGTAGCATAAATAGCAATTTATTTAGTCCATCGTAAAAAAAATGTAAGCATTTTGTTGAACAAACTCTTGCCAAACACTCTGCTCTTCTATCTAGTTATAAACCTCACATTAGAGACAGTCTGAGACCAACAGCTAGCTTGTTTCCACTTGGGACTTCCAGGCAGTCTTTTTAAAACACCTCCAGCTTATCTATGCCTTAGAGCAAGGAGCCTCAAAACAACCATGTCTTAACAAGAAAATTTCTACTGATCATACAGATGTATGGCTATATTATTAATCCCTCATCCCTTTTCTTGTTTTTTTTTGTTTACCAATCTGAAATCATGTGCAAAGCTGTCATTTTTGGAAGCATGCATCAGTCTAAATCATTTCAACCAATAATCAGACAAATGAAAATAATACTGTTCCATCAACAGGAAAATAGTTACTATTACTAAGGAAAATATTATTCACACTGATTAACTTCAAGATGAGCTTTAGTTGGCTGCAGTTTGACTCACTTTCTCTTTTACTGGATTTACTGCTCAAAGGTCAGATTCACTTTGTGAATTTCAGATTGTTTTTCAGCTGTCATTCAAAATGCAGAGCGAGCCAGCATTGCTTTTTATTTCATTGATCTGTAAGTAAAAGTCAAGAGCACGTTTTTAGATCAAAAGTATTTATTCAGGTAGCATGAAGTAAGAGGAACCATGTATCTGCTGCTGGTTACTAATACAAAGCAAAAGACTAGAAGTATTTCTCATTTTTGTCTCTGAGTGATTAAGATCAGAGCGTGGTGCTGCTAATGCCAAGGTCGTAGGTTCAATCCCCGTACGGGCTATACTGGAGGTTGGACTAGATGATCTCCAGAGGTCCCTTCCAACCCTATCATTCTATGATTTCTATGATTTTTCTATGAAGATAAAGAATTAGACTTAATTTCTAGAGTAAGGCTTTTTTATTTTATTTTATTTTATTTTGTTTTGTTTTGTTTTGTTTTATTTTTAACAGATAGGTGCTTTTAACTAGAGGTGGCTGAGAATCATTTTCTTCTCCTGAAGCATTTCCAAAATGTTCCTGGTCCCACATGCAGGTGAAAGTGGAAGTGGGCAGGAAATCCTCCCCTCTCTCTCCCCCCCCCCCCCAAAAAAAAAAAAAGGATGATTCCCCATCCTTAAACTAACACTATTCAAGCCACAGAAGTACTCTCCAACGAGACAAAAACCGCCGAATTTCTCGCTCCTGATCTGAGCGGCGACGGAGAGACAGCGCAGTCTGTGCGGTGCTGGTTTGCGCGTGGCCCCGTCCGCCCGCGGCGCAGCTCGAGGAGCAGACCCACGTGCAGCCGCGCTCCTTTGGGTCTCGCGGCGGGTAAAGCCAGGGGCGCCGTGCCTGGCGCGCCGCCAGCCCCGGGGGCTGGAAGGCAGCCCCAGCTGGGGAGGACTCCTCCGGCAGCTCTGCCCTGGGGAGGCCCCCGTCAGGCTCGCCAGCTGAAACGGGTCCACTTTGTGCAGCTAACTGGACGTTCTTGGAGGCAGGGGCTTGACTCTTAGGCTCTCACCCAGCAAAATCTTCTGTTTGGGCTTGCAGAAATAGTGAGAGTTTCCAGGGTGGGAATTAACAACAACTTTCGCAAATCTCAAGCTGCTGCCAAGACTCATTCTGAGTATTGAATCTAAGTTCAGTTTGTGTATTCCTTTGCTGAACTTGGTTCACCCGGCTGCTTGACATGTGCACGTCTGTTCAGCTTCTTAACTTGGAGAAGGATGGAGCGTGGGGTGCAGAGTGGAGATGAAGCGCTCTGTGCTCCACGGGAAGCAGGTTCTTTAGATGAATGGTTTTGCTTCTATCACATGCCTTGCTACCCCAAAGTTGAGTCCTAGTGCCGCTGCAAAAAGACACCCTAAAAGGCCGTTTTCATTCTGAAAAGGAAATGTGTTTTCACACTTACATCCCTGTACATTTGTGTGAGCATCCAGCTTAATTCTGAAAGACAGGGTGCATCCTCAGGGTCATGTTACTGCTTCCTGCATCCCCGGGCAGTGCAAATATTTCAAATTCTGCAGAACAAGATTATCCAGAACAAGATTTTCACAGATTCACTATTTACACAAATAACTACTTAATGCATATTGTTCTTTATTTATTAAGGCCTGGTCATGAACCTATCATGCTAGGTACTACGTAAGCATGAAACAACAGAAAAAAAAAAAGAAAACATACAGTCCAGAGAGTTTTCAGTCTAATTAGGAGCCAGAAAACAACAAACCTGTAGAAAGAGGAGTACAGGGAATGGGAACTGTAGATTGACAGCACAAGCAATAGTGTAAGGACATAAGAAGCTAAATGTTGTCAAAGTTTCCTCTGAGTATGGTGCTGCAGAAGAGCTCCAGAAGCAGCCAGGAAGAGACACCCTGACAACTATGAGGGGAAGCCTTGAGAAGAGCACACATGCACTTGTTTGGAAACATAGCAACACTCAGTCACGAACACAGATAACCCCCTAAAGATAGTGAATGTCAAGTCTTGCAGTTTAATGGGATGTAGAAGGGAGGAATTGTGGAAGAAGCTGAAGAGATGGATGATACTGTTAACACAAATGGGCAAGAGGATCATCTTTGCAGTAGCAATATGGAAAAGTCTGCATTTCCAGTTCCCAAGAGAAAGATGACCCACTCACCAAGCTGTAAGAGCCTAGGTGAAAGCTGCAGCAGTGCAGATGGAAAGGGAAGATTATCTTAGCTGTACTACATGAAAAGAAGCTCAGTCATGCTGTGGATGTGAGAGCCGAGTGAGCTTAAAAGAGTAAGAGTTTGCTTTGCATGTGGACCTCCAATTATTTGTTTGCAGAGCTTTCTTTGACTCTTTCTGCCAGGGCAGCCATCAACTGGAGGATGCTATTTGTGATGTATTTTGAAGCAGAAACATGTTTTCGGGAAATATTCTATGAGGTCATTAGAGGCTATGTAAAGGTCATGTGAAAGTATATGATAGATTTTCAAGCCTTGAGAAGGCAACTTTTGCAAAATTATTCTCTATTTTGCAAATAGAGAATAATAAATAAAAGGCACCAATTAAATTTCTGATTAAATTTTCATTCACAACTATAGCCATGGAAATTTCAGTATTTTGCAAAGCCTGGTAAAAAAAGCTCTACCTATATTGTCTTCTTAGACCTGCTCAGATTTGCACATAAATTCACCAAGAAATTTGCTGGAATCAGTTGCATCCATAGTATCTCTGCAGTTAGAGCAGATGTAAACTTGTGCCTGAATTTCCCTGCCCAGAAAGCCAATTGACTTTCTTAACTGAAGAGCAAGTAAAAACCAGCTAAACCATCAGCTTTAATGTGATGATGAAAGAGTTTGGGCTCAACTTCAGGTTTAATCCTCAAGGTAAGACAAGAGCACAGTTGCAGCCAGAGCTCAGAAATCGGCTCATTAACTTGCCACAGAGTGGATGTGTGTTTCAGTGTTTAGTCAATGCTGCAGCTTGGTCTACCACTGTATTACCACCCTTGCAAAATCAGTGGGCTCACGGTGAGAGGAAGTTGGAATAACACAACACGGAACAGGATGCTCTTATCTTTAGCTCCCTGCTACTAATTTTTCATTTTTCCATTTGCTGATAATCAAAAATACCTGAATGCAAAATGCACTTGGATGCTGTGAAAGTCCCTGAAATGCCTATGAGGTGCACAAAACTCATAGGAGAACGTGCAGCTTAAATACTGCTATGATAGTCACACTCTTTCAAAGTAGCAGGGATAACTAGTCTGCAAGCTGTTAGTGCCAGACTCTTCACAAAAGCAGTTCTCTTTCCGAATCGTATTTCTCAGCTTCTAGGATGCAGTTACTACATTGCATTGACTGCCTGTACTGCTTTGAATTTTGAACTGCAGTCTGGTTTCCGGGGGAAATGGGGCCACGTTCAGGAATGCTTTGACCTACATAGGATATAAAATCATAAGCAAAATATGAACTTTTGATAGTGTATGTTGTCCCTTTTATTTTAATATTAGCACTTCAAAGCAAACTTTCTATAAAACACGCGAGAAAGAGATTCCATAGCTTAAGATTAACACTTACCTGAAGGAGCTCTCAAGCATGAGTCATTTGTAGCACTTATCTGTGGTATACTTTATCTACGATAAATGTTGCTGATGTTAGGGAGACTATTTCACAATTTTTTATGGCCTGTAAAGTTAATATTCCCCTTGCCCTAAGCTGGGATACTTAGCTGTTTAGAAAAAAAAAAGAAAATGATTGTTTCCACAAACTCGCAGAGAGCCACATAACTCCATTTCTTCATTGTAAGATATCTTCCCAAGCTTTCCATGAAGATTTAACATACACTTTGTAATTTCTAGTGGATACAAGCTTGGTCTTAAACTTACTGTCTGAAGAAAATCAGATAACTTAAGAGCTACCCTACTTTTAGGGTGAGAACCTGGATTGTTTAGAGATACTGTTTGACCTTAATAGGGTTAAAAAATTCACTCCTGCATTGTACACTAACATGTACATCAATGATTAAAGGCAAGTTTAAAAACTATTCTGTTCTCCTGAACAAATCTAGTTGCCATTACTGGTAATCTGCTATAAACTGATTTTTTTTTCCTTTTTTTTTCCATTTTCTATAATGGAGAGATCACCACTTTCTGGTTAAATCTTTTCTTATTTTTATGACATCTTATTTAGATTTTCAATATCAGCCTGTTTCTTAATCTGAGGCTTATTTGTATCACCATATTGTACACAGAAAGGATTGTTTCCTTGTGTATCAAGCCCAGATGTGTAGAATTAGCACTACTGGAAAACAGGATACTGGACAGTGTCCAGTAAATTTGCACAGGTTCCCATTTCTGCTGAAGATAAGTTGCTATCAGATTTCAGTGCTTCGGGGCATACACAAAAATATAAATGTGTTGGAGACTTCCACCAAAAAAGTTCTGTCTTAAAAATATCTTTCGTCTTTAATGTTAAGGCAGTCTTCATAACTACCTTGACAAAACAAGTTCAGAGATGTTACATACATTTTATTAGTACCTGAAACATGAATCACATTTCTCCAATGAGGGGACTGCATCCAACTGTACATGTAAGAATATTTTCATACTGCTATTTACAACTGACCTGACAGTTGCCCACAATCAGAATCAGATGTGTGGACCATATTCCCCCATCTATACCATAATTTGCCATTCACACAAACAAACAAACAAACAAACAAACAAAAAAAACAAGAATACAAGGTCCAACCAGTTTGTTATCTCTGACAGTAGCCAAAGTGGATGGCTAAGGAAAGGTGTAAGAATGTGGCGAACATATCTAGTATTTCTCCCGAATGTTCACCCACCCAGCACCTAGTATTTGCAGTTCTGGGATGTTCTTAGCCACAGATGGCTTGTGTGTATTTTGTGACTCTCAGCAGATTTCTTTGCTGTGACTTTGTCTGGTTTTTAGCAGCTACAACATCTTGTGGCAAGTAGCCCCATTGCTGCAGGTGGAGATTGAGCCTTGCTGTGCACTGTGTGACAAACCACTATGGTCACTGTGTAACTTGGGTTGTCCTTTCTGCTTTTCAAACTTGGCCCTGTTTAGTGTGCGTACACAGGACAATGCAACACAGAGCAGAAACGTCCAGGCTATCTCTGAACAAGCCAAGGTAGTTAGCGGGAAAAGTTTATGTTGTACACTGTAGAAACTGGAAAGGCGCACACACTGGTGCCCTGTTTTGAAGGGAACACAGAAGAGGATCTATGTTAAATAGGAGTAGCTGTGGAAGGAGCCTCTGCAAGGTAAGCTCTGACAAACCAGCTGCAGTGCCAGGTAGGGAGGCCCAGAAAGAGACAGGATCTTTGCTGAGATTCTGCAAAGGCAAGAGTCAAAGCTTCTTGATGGCCAGAAGAAGTAGAGACAGCAAGAAGTCACAAAATCCCAGGTGGGTAGGAGCTAGAAGTTTGTGACTTCCTTCTCTTGATCTGGCAGAGTCCATCTCTTCCCCAAAGTCCTTCTTTATCCTGGAGGAAGGCTGGGAAGGGAAGCAGCAGTGTTAGGGCTCTAGACTAGGAGAGAAGACTTTGGTTATTAAGGGAGTTGCTCAGCAGAATCCCCTGGGCAGATGCCACGAGGAGAAAAGGTGCCCAGGAGTGCTGGCTGATTTTTAAAGAAAACTCTCTGAGAGCTCAGGAACAAACTATCTCGTTGTGCAGGAAGACTAGGAGTTTCGGCAGGAGGCCTGCTTGGCTAAGGCAGGGAACTTCTCAGCCCCTCAGTGAAAGGGACCTAAATGCAGCTTCCAGCTACCTGAAGGGGAGTTAGGAAAATACCAAACTCTTCTCGGTAGTGCTAGCTAATGTCAGAAGAGGAAGTGGTCACAAATTGCAGCCTGAGAGGCTCCGACTGACTAGAAGGGGAAGCTTTTTAACTGGGCGAGTAGAGCAGCACTGGAGCAGGTACTCAGAGAGGAGATGGGAATCACCGTCCTGGAGGCTTTCAAGATCTGACTGAACGAAGCCCAGCTGACCTGAGAGGGAGGTGGGAATAGCCAGCACTTCTATGATTTTAGGCATATCCTTGGACAAATGAAGAACCCGTTTCTTCACACATCTTGGTTGAGGGCTCAGCCGCGCTGAGCTGACACGCTGAGCTGATCCTTCTCCTCCTTCCCCCAGCGCCGTGTGCGAGGCGCAGGCAGCAGCCACCCACTGCCTTACTGCCAGAGCGAAGGGCCAAGAAGCAGACCTGCGGGCCCCACGGGGATCTGGATTGGCAAAATCTTTTGGTGGAATAGTTGGATAGTGATTTTGGCCTCAGTTTTGTGAAAAATCTCCGTAGATACCTTAGTGCTTTGGTGTATCTGGGCCGGAGCTCCAGCAGTGGGCAGTGAAAGGACTTTAGGTCCATGACTCACTCATTAGAGTATGAAGTCTGAGTCCTCTGAGAAAAAAACAGTTAAAAAACCCGATATGGCAACTATACGCATACTAGATCCTGAAATTTTTAAAGGTTAAGTCTTCCACGAGAGTTTAACATTGAAATATTTTGCATGTTTCCTTTTGAAAACTCCACTGTCATTACAGCTCAAGATTTCCCTCCATTTCAGCCTCTGCTTTCTGCCTGCGCATTCCTTCGTTATTTGCAGTACTTGCTAATTAAGTGCTATCTGCAAACTTGGAAATTGTCGCTTTCCATGTTGCTGTTTAAGTTATATTTGTGTAAATATTTCAAATCTGGACCTCTAACACTGACTCCTGTCATCCTCTACTACTGACATTTTAGTTTGAATACTTTCCATTTATGACTACCGTAGATTTCCTATTCACCCAGCCAAATTTATGTTCAAGCATGCCAGTTTTCTTCCCCTCCTACGAGTAGAGCAGAGAGCGCCTCATAGCAAGAAACAGTTAGATTTCATGCATTTTTTTAAATAATCAAAATGGGTTTTAGAAGGAAGCTATGTTTTCATGAATTTTTTTAAGCTAATCAGAATGGGTTTTTGAAGGAAACTGTGTGTGCTCCTAATTTTGCTAAAGTGCTGATTTCTTCCACAGGACTTGAAACTGAATTTATTCCACCTGAAATGCATTGGCTTTAATAACTTTTTTTTTTTTTTATCAAGTGTACTATTCTAAAATCTTTTTTCTGATGCTTCTTCAGGCTTAAGCTCGCATTACCACTTACGTCTGGGCATGCATAGAGAATATTATCCTTGAAGACTTGTGGGATAGAATACCTTGCTTCTGATTGTATATGCACACATACACATGCACTTCATCAGGATTTCATAATATTATTTGGAGAAAACCAGCTTTTTTTCTTGGAAGCTCTCTACCCTTTAAATGTGTATCTTGAAAATTTAAAACTTTTAAAATAATCCTATTTCCTCTGAAACTTATCACTAAAAACATTTCTGAGATGTATGTATATATGCATGCTAATAAGCTGGTGGAAATACTTTGGCATATAGAAGAGGAATGATAATACAGAATGATTTTTACACAAGATTCTGAAAGAAGTATTGGAGTATTTAAGAAGTATTAGAGTATTTAACAGGTGCAGTCCATGTTAAGCATAAAACATTATGGTATGCAAAAAATGACAAATTAAACCATTATTTTCTATAAAATATCTTTTAACAAATCAAAACTGTGTTCCTGGAACTGCATGAACAATTACTCAAGAGTAGGCTGAACAGAGCAAATAGATTTAACTGCTATTTCTTTTTTTCATAGTGTACTTATTTATACATAATTCAAAACTCTGTGTATTATAGGATTCTTGCTAAATCACTTTAGTCAAATTACTCTTCTTATAAAGCAAAGAGATTTTTGTTTGCTACGCTTTGCTTATCAAGTCAAGCCATTTTATCAGCTACCTGGCAGGCTAAGTGAAAAATTAAGAGGCTATTCTTCAAATAAGAAGTTATTAAACCCTGGGAGATTAGAGGATTTTTCACTGTGCACCTCACAATATTTCAATTAATTAGAAGTTGTATAAAATATGCTTGCTGCATATCCTTTTGTACCTGCACTTCTGTACCGTAGTACAGTACAGTAACACTTTGCACTGCAGATGTTTCCACTGACTGCTTGGGACATAGTTTCCAGATGATGACATCAGGGCTCTGCTCATATGCACCTTAAGCTCTCAAGTATTTTTGACAGATTTTTAAGTAAACCACTTATGTTAAACAGCAATCACGGCTTACACCTAAGTAAGGCTTCTGACTTAGATCCGAAGCTGTTTTCAGGGGACTATCAAGGAGGCACGGCTCCTGCGCGAGCTGCAGCCACTTCTAGTTAAAATGGGGAATGTGCATCCCACCGCCCAGCTACTATGTGCAGTAATGTCCTACACAAAGGTGTGTGTGGGACGGCAAACCTTGCCCATGATTTCCTTGAGGCTGCTCAGCTGATTTATGCGGCTGTGCACAGCAGCTTTGCAAGGCAGGATTCCTGTGGCTGTATCTCTTGCTTCTTACGATTGCATGAGAGCTCAGTGTCACGGGGAATGATAGGGCAGCTGTCCCCTTAGGCAGTGCCCAAGGTGACCTCGCTATGCAGCTCTTCTGTGACTAATTTAATGCCGTATTACATGCAACGCTTCTTGAACGTTCTATTGTGCTCTTTTTTTCCCATCAAAGAGCTATTCAAAGCAAACAGTGACCTCATCAATACCGTCTGAAACTTACAGTAAATGGAAATATTCCAAAACCATAATAGAAACCATATTTCAACAGATGTAAAATGCAAAATGAGGAGTGAGAATTAATTTGGAGGAGAATATTCTCCCCGAAGACCTGTACGGATACTTAACTTTGCTTTGTTCAGCCTTTGCTTTTTACTAAGTGTGGTGTGCTTATTCCATATGAGGATCTAGGGGGGAAAAAAAAGAATTAGAAAATCTTTAGTGTAGTTCCAGCTACAAATTTCATGGCTTTGGACCAGAAGACAAAAGTAATTTTACCCAGAGAAGATAAACAAAACAAAGCAGAACAAGGTAGACCTGTAGGAGAGAGCAGCAAGAGTATTGGGCCAATTCAGATTCCCAAAGCTGTATACATGTTTTAAAAAAATGCCATTTTTTTACAAAGGGAATCATGAACCTATACATCCTGCCTGACCTTTAAAATGTTAACCTTTCAAAAGGCACGCAAGGGTTGCTAGAACCGGAACAGAGCCACCATTCAGGCACTTCAGATTGATCACGGCCAACACGCCAACCAAAACAAAAGATTCTGTCAGAACATCTTTGTATTGCAGACAGCATTAAGCTGCAGGTGCTTAATTTCCATACAACTCAGAGAAACACTTTTCTTTGCCTTGCTGGTATAGCTAGATACTCTTAATCTCTGAAACTGTTCAGAAGTGGTGCAGTCTGCATTTTTCTTTCCCAGACTGAGAGAGACATTGACTTGGTTTGGAGGAAAAACACCAAAGTGCGTTACACAGATTCAGCATCTGCAAATTCATCAAGCACTTGCCTGAACAGGTCTCTAGTGATTTAGGTCCTTACTGGTTTTAGATCCCTTTGTTTTTATGACTACCTTAGTATCCCAAATAATAAATTCTAAGAAGGCTAGCTGCATTTTCTATTGCAGTATTAGTTTGCTCACGTTAACGATCACATTCATGTGATTTCTATCACATTAACAGAAATCTTTGAAATCTTTTATCACTAGTTGTTCGTCACTAGTGCACCTTCCTGTCAGGGAATCTTTGCTGTTACAACACTTTCAGTTATAACAGTGCTTACGCCCACTAGGAAACAAATCTCTAAGTCATAGAATATATATTAATGGCACAGTGCACTGACAGTGAAACCCTAATCTCAAGCATTCCAGCTAACACTCTGCTTTTGCTTATCCAATTTTAAAATGCAGAAGCTCTAAACAATTAAGCTCAAGGCAATAATATATAAGCTTTGTAAAGGGATGGTCCAGTGCGTTCAAAAAGGCATTCATGATGTCTACATGTATTGCTATATTTGTATTTCAATTGTATGTTTTCTATCTAGAAGCCCAGCCATTCCAGGCAGCTGTGGTTTAGCTCACTGAGTGTGAGGGATGGCTAATGAGTCTGCAAGCAGTTTGTCAGATTTCTGGAAAATGTTTGTCATCTTAAGAAAATTGTGGCCATTTATAGTGTTGGGAGAGGAATACTTTTATTTTGTTTTAAATAGTCACTGAAAACTGAAGAAGTTTCATTTGAATGTAAGTGTGTGAATTCTGTGTGAATTTCAAGACAAAGAAAGATTTTAAGTATAAATGGCAGCAAATATGGAAACAACCAAACTTACAAGAATCCACACTTCTAATAAGCACAACAAGGTCATGGTGTGTTCACCTGGCTGATAATAGACCGTGAGGTACCACAATACATACGCATCTGTGCTCCACAGTATCCTTGTTGATTCCTATATTACACCTGCAAATGCTAATCTTTTCCACTTTTCCAGAAAGCCACCTTACTACACAATGTACCCTCAAAAAAAAAAAAAAAAAAAAAAAAGCATGGTGTAAATGTGTGCATGTATGTGCATTTGCATGGTGGCATCATTAGCCAGAATCAATGGCATATATTCTTCTAAACATTAATTTCCTTGATAGCTGGAAAAATGCTACTATACTAAGCAATAAGAGCCTGATTAAACAAAAGTGCAGTTATTCTGAAGCTGTGTAAGTTCACCTAGCCCTCCCCAAATGATTATTTTTTTAGAGGATGGGGAGGATTTCATTACTTTATATGGGCCTCAGAGTGTGAAGCCAAAAAACTTTTTCTTGGAACAAATCCAAAACAGTTTAAGTATGCGGTACTTTATGTTCCCTATTCGATGTTTTTCTATATTTTTCCCCTGTCCCCATAGCAATATATCACAGGACAAGTGCTCTTCTCCTACATATAGGGGGGCTGGAGGGGAGAGGTGTGCCAAGCTGGAATTCGTCTTAAAACTTTTCACAAAATAAGCAGTTCTTACTTTTCCATTTTAGAGTCCACGCTGGTTCATCCCGTCAGGTGTTTTTTTCCTCCCACTCTAAACTGCTTAGAAATTATAAAGAAAGTTTCCCTTTATTCAGTCCTGTCATCATTGCTTTATTTCCGGCGAATGACTCACCGTGCTCTGGATTCCCTGCGCGTGTTATCATGGTCCCGTGAACCAGCTTGCTCTAACGCTCGCCTTACGTCACGTTTATTACGTTTTTGTTGTCACTGACATTGCACAGGCTGGGCCAGAGACTACCTGTGTCTTGTCATTTTAACTGCACACAGACATTGCAACCATCACGTTTTCTGCTTTGTTTCTTCCTCAGCACCATTCGCTTGCTGGGAAAACAGCACAGTGTAGAGCACTTTGCAGGTGCTGCTGCAGGCTCTGTCAGCTGGCAGGACTTTTATCTATCACATTTCAGCTCAGAGGACACAGAGGCAACGTATCTGCCCTTCTTCCACTAACTTAAACAGAGGAAAACGCCTCGTCTCAGCCATGTGATTCATAGAAAAGCATCACTGGTCTCGTAAGCAGAGCTGCTTTTACTCACTTACGTCACCCCCGAGGTCCCGGGACTCCTGCGAGGTGGCACCTCATTCACGGGAACCCGCAGCTATCCCAGCGCCTGGCGCTGGAAGGCAGTGACCTCGCTTACCCTCAGGGCCCCTAAGCCCTGCACTAAGCCTCCCACAAAGCCTCCTCGGGGGCGTTGCACGCTTACGTAGTCCTGTAATGATCCTGGGTTAGATGCGCCCACCAGGCCCATGGCGAGGGTCATTCCAGAGGCTGCGGCTCACTTCAAGCAGCTGCAGAAAGGGTTAAAATGCACCTGTAAGCGACACTGCATGGTGCATACCAAATTTGGCTTACAGCTTCTGCACAGTTTTCATTCTGCATCCCGCTAAGCCTTCCCAATTTTGTAGTTTGCAAAGAGGAAAAGCATATTCAAATGTTCGTAACTATCACTGTTAAATAATACTGAAGATAAATGGACAGACAGTATTTGTAAAGCTATTAGAGTTAGGTTTACCAAACCTGTCTTTAATTATTTTTGATACGCTGAAACAGTTCTACCTTGTCACCAGTGCAGAAATAATACTTGTTTATGTTACCCAGACTCCCCAGTATCACCCAGTATTCAGCTGCTTGCCGCATGCTCTGGTCCAAGCCTTTCTCGATGTTGCTCCTGCTGCACACTCAGACGGCCGGCTGCATGCTGTTTCCTGCCCTGTGCCAGCGTGGAAAATGTTATAGGCAATATTTACCTTCAGCTAAGGTATGGAACGGAATTCTGAACCAAGAGGACATTGATTCGGTGCGTTACATATTTTGAAGTTGGAATGGAAGAGAACAAGGCCACCTGTCCCCCGAGCCCCCCAGCTCTTTTAATACTCAGATGACAGTGCTTTACTGTTGCCCAGGAGCATGCTGCACACAACACACTGATCTCCTTCACAATAAAACACAAGCCCTTTAACTGCAAACGGGACAAAGTGGAAAGGCTCCGACAGAACGTTTTCCGGCAGGGCCTTTCCGGCTGAGACGCTGCGGTTTTCCTGCAGCTGTGTCAGGAGCCGGGCGGCCGGGGCGCCTGCCCTGCGCCTGGGCAGCAGCCCCCGGGCCGCCCCCGCCGCCCCCCGCGCCCGGGAGCTCCCCCGCGCGCTGGGGAAGCCCAGGAGATGACCTGCTCTCCTGCTGAAGCTTTAGTGCCTCCCACGGATAATTATGAAACACTTCTGTGCAAAGCTGGAATGAACCCAGATTTCGAAATATCGAAATCCTGTGTGAAAGCTAATTAGTTCTCTTTGCAAAGGCGAAACTCCGACCACACACTTCCCACGTACAGCGCCTGCACGGGGGCGTCAGTGCTGAATGTCTGGCAGCACTGCTGGTGCTGTATTCAACGTTTTGGAGATCAATGTCTTGCATACAGTGTTTTTCTTTACCTATCAGAGCTTCAGGACTTCGGGAACTGCGAAGCCGCACATCTCCCTGAATCTGGAAAGAATACACAAAGATGCATTCAATATTAGATAGCATTAATAATATAACTTGGAATTTTCTTGCATTTACAGTTCTGAGATGGGGTTAGGTTGCAAACATGAATAGGCACTGCTTTTATAAAATAATGATCATCTGTGGAATACAGAGAGAGAAAATTTTCAACATTTTCCATATATGAACTTGCTTCTACCAAGAGATTCTTATCTCTCCTTGTAAGAAGAGATTCCTGTTATAAATATTCTGTGGCAAAAGGATAATGAATTTTGACTAGCACACATTTTTTACATTTTCAGGGTGACCTTTCATTTATCATCTTCCTCTTGGCAATGTAGTAAGAATTGCTAGTGTATAATTTCACTGACATGAATCCAATTCATGTTTCTTTATGTCCAGGTCCAATTATACCTTTTATTCTTAACCTGATGTTCCCATGAGACTGAACAAGGCTGCCTCATCCATACACTTCTTTGCTTCACACTGCAGAGGATTAGATTATTACATGAAACATCCCGAGGAAATAATCTTATTTAAAGTCGAATGTTGAGCGTAGGATGGGAAAGCAGGCAGAAATAGTGCAATTCTCTTCAGTGAAATAGTGGGCTTTACACTTCTGTGAGTTTATACATTCAAATCAACCTAAGCAGAGATAATCTGCAAATAAATAGTATCATCATCTTAAGAGAGAAGCCATACCTCATACCTTTTTAGTTCCTTTCAGCCTGGATTTGGGAGCGAATACACTGCACATCCAGCACTGGTAGCCTTGGATAGTGGCTAAATACTAAATACTTACATCTAACAGTTTCAAGCTTCGCCACCTGACCTCCTGTTTCTAAACAAGCACATTTGTTCCTGGATACATCCAGTCTGTGTTTGAAGAGTATCACACATATCACTCTACCCCATTTCACTAAAAAGATTTTTCTCGCTTGGTGGTGTACTTCCCTGAAGCCTTGAGCTAATGTCCTGTGCTGCATGTGTGATATCTCTGCATGTGAACAATTTATGAGAGATTCCTACTGATAATACTCATGGGAATATGATAAAGCAAATAAATGTGCTTTCTTTCTAATTTAACAGAACTGCCATACACTTAAACTGAGAGATCATAGAATCATAGAATCACAGAATCAGTAAGGTTGGAAGGGACCTCTGGAGATCATCTAGTCCAACCTCCCCGCTCAGCAGGGTCTCCTAGAGCACGGTAGACAGGGCTGCATCCAGGCAGGCCTTGAAGTTCTCCACAGAAGGAGACTCCACAACCTCTCTGCGCAACCTGGTCCAGCACTCCATCACTCTCACATGGAAGAAATTCCCCCTCACGGTCAGGCGGAACTTCCTGTGCTTCAGTTTCTGCCCATTGCCTCTTGTCCTGTCACACGGGACAACTGAAAAGAGTTTGTCCCCATCCCCTTGACACCCTCCCTTCAGGTACTTGTACACATTGATCAGATCCCCCCTCAGTCTTCTCTTCCCCAGGCTGAAGAGGCCCAGCTCTCACAGCCGTTCCTCATAGGGCAGGTGCTCCAGCCCTCTGATCATCTTTGTAGCCCTACACTGGACTCTCTCCAGTAGCTCCATGTCTCTTGTGTACTGAGGAGCCCAGAACTGGACACAGTACTCGAGATGAGGCCTCCCCAGGGCTGAGTAGAGGGGCAGGATCACCTCCGTTGACTTGCTGGCAACACTCTTCCTAATGCACCCCAGGAGACCATTGGCCTTCCTGGCCTCAAGGGCACATTGCTGGCTCATGGTCAATCTGTCATGCACCAGCACTCCCAGGTCCTTCTCTGCAGAGCTGCTCTCCGGAAGGTCAGCTCCCAGCTTATGCTGGTGCCTGGGGTTATTTCTCCCTAGGTGCAGGACCCTGCACTTGCCCTTGTTGAACCTCATGAGATTCCTCTCCGCCCAACTCTCCAGCCTGTCCAAGTCTCTCTGAAAAAAAGATATCACTTTTCCTAGCATTCTCTGGATGGAGAGATGCTTTGCTGTAAGTAACTAAAGTCTGTGTCTCTAAACTGTAGTAGATTATGATGACAGCTTATGATTTTTTGACAACTGACTTGCAGCTCAGTTGAGAGTTCTCAGAAACTTCCAGGTTTCTGTGAGGTTCAGGACCTCAGTTACTGCCTCCTTTCCATCTGAAACAAGGTGTGTACGATACAGCTAAAGCCAGGAGTTGCTGGAAGACTCCCGGCAGATGTATTCTCCATTATTCTGTGCTGCTTTTCTTTGAAATGTGATTGCAGTGTAGGTTCAATTCTCTTTCTGAAAATGTATCTGTGTTAGAATGCATGTTTTCTTATTATATTTCAAAATGGTAGAATAGGACATTAGTGCAGAAGTTGTTTTTAAATATCTGAGAGGTAGACTATACCCCTGTTACAGTGATTAACTTCAAGGACGCCTTGTACTGAGCCCAGAGAGCAGAATTAGAAGTTCATGCAGTGCAGTAACACTTCAGAAAAGCTCTAATTTCCGCCAGCAAGGAAGTTGGAATATTATGTTATATTCTGTTTTAGGAATATGCTGTTATATTGCATCACAGAAAAATCAGAATCCTAATCCTTATCCTACTGAATCCTGATATACTATTTGAAACCTACCATCACAAAGGCTCCCATCAGAAAAAGTGAACCTTAGGGGAAATATACCGAAGGCACACGGAGCTTGTTTTTCTAGTGTGAATAAATAGTAGCGTTGTTACAAGGCTATTTTCCTGTTTCCTTGTTATATGACTAAATTCTAATGATTTTTTTTTCATTATTGAATGAGGCTTTCATATTTTTCGAGCTGTTCAGGAGCCCTCGGGGGTTTGCCGCCAGCCTCGCTCCGAGGCCGTTCCCGGCCCGTCGCCGCGCAGCTGCTCCTGGCAGCCGGCCCTCCACGCCGGGGCTGCGCCAAGGCACCGCTTCCCCGCGCCCCCAAACACTCTGCTGAAACACTGGCCACGAGCATTGCACTTGCTCAACGGCTAAGTTTCCTTCTGCCTCCAGAAAGGATTCGTTTCCTTGGGTTATAAAATGGTGTTGTGTTTTTGGTGTCACTGACTTTAATCTTGAAGCCTGCTGTAGAACGTACTGTAGATACACCATACTCCACGTGTACGCTGGGGTACAGCATAAGCTGACAATTCAGAGCTGGTGATAAATAACATCCACTACAGTCCTTCAGTTGTATGCTTGCATTTTGCTCCGAGAATCATCTCCTGGGAGAGTGGTCACTTCCTAAATCTTGGACGAGCTTGTTCCAAATAGTAGCCATTTAAAGAAACAAAATAACAAAAATTAGCTTACCTTAAAGAGATTTCTTTCCATTTTCTTACGTATTGAATTTCTCTCTGGTCATTTCATTTGCCTGATCCTCAAGTATTTGATTCCAGACAGTGGAAGGCAGAAGAGTCTGTATTTCTTTTATCCTATTCTAGAACATATACGCTCACCATTCTCCATGAATGCCAGGAAGAATTTGATGATACTTCTAGTAAATCATAAAAAAAAAAAAAAAAAAAGAGAGAGATTTGGAAATTATCTGTGGCAAAGCTATAACCTTGGAGGTCTTCAGGGTTTCACACATTTATTCTTTGTAATTTTTCTCTTCCTCTAAGGAAGGAGCATTTGGACCCAAACACTAGGGATCCTACCTCTACAGGGAAAAAAATCACTGTAAAACTCATGGCAATGAAACTTTACACAAATGCCTATAAAATTTTCAGTGCGTTTGAATTATAAAATATATGACAGATTCCACACTTTTTAAACACAGGACAAACTAACTTCCCACTTTAACATCTTAATTTTACTTTAAACTGAGTATAGTGCTTTTGAAACGTGCCAGAAAGCCCTCAGAAATCCTTTCTGGATCTAGCAGGAAGAGCGTAAGGCAACAGCAGTGACAGCTTGCCTCCTACCAATCTGAGGGCTGCAACTGAGGGACCGTATTTGGCCCTAAACGAGTTAAGTCTTTCAATGTGCACTTTAACTATGGAATAGCAATATGTTTCTTAAGGCCAAATTCATATAATCTTTTTTTAGGAAGAGAAAAATGTTTATGGTTATATTAAGTGCCATGTTTTAAAAATGATAGATGGGGATTCCAAACATTCTGAACACTAGCACTTGTAATATGCATTTTAGTCTCTATTTTTCTCTATTCTTTGTTTGAACCTAAATAAAGAACTCTCAGTTGGAGACTATAAATATTATTGTGAGCAAGTAGAGGAAAAAAGTGCTAAGATTTGGGAAAATAATCAAGCAACTCAAGAAATCGCTGAGAGTTTTTCAAATGGCACTTTAATTTTAAAATCAACATTTTCCTACACACTAAAGTGTAGCTGTTCATTTGGAAACATTAGATACAAGTTACAATTTACTCAGCTGTAAGGACATTTTTGATCAATACTGATTTGAACAGTTGCCCTTAGTGATGTCTTAGACAATACTGGATAATGTGAAGATTGCTTTGATTAGGTAAAAGTTTTTAACGGCAATTACTGGAATGCATGTGAGCCTATGAAGCTGGAACTTTTCACCACTGCTAAGAGCCTACATTTGATCTTTTTCTTAATTACTACGGCATCATCTTCTTGATTCAATCTTTGCAACTTTATAACTTGTATATGGTTATTTTTATTTCATGAACAATGAATGGGTTGTACCTCTAACTCGATTTCTTCAAACATAATTATACTTTTTAATAGAATTTATATTTTTAGGCAACAGCCTCAAAAGATTTACTTTCTGCTAATATTTTGCATACATCATTTGGATGTTACCTGAATGCTTTTGAACTTTTTGATTTAGTAGCAAGATCAGAAACCTGGCACAAGGACGGTGATTAATTTTATTTCCTTTGCTTACTGAGTCTCAAATGCCTCAGGTTTATATACTCTATCTCCAAACTGCCTGCTCTAGTGCCAATCCAGCTGTAAAACTGTGAGGCGAAAAATGAAAAGACAAACAATTATGGGACACAGATTTCCCAAAAACAACGTTTAGTTCCCTTAGAACAAGATGACTCAGCCTTCCCTGATAGAAAATTAGTGGCTTTTTCTCCGGGGAAAAAAAGAATATTCACCTCCTGTAATGTAGGATTTTTCTCTCCTTACACAACTGGTCTTGTTTGTCAGACGCAACTTCTCAACCTGTGATTAAACATGCAAACATTACCTATTTATTGACTCAACTAGAAAGGAATCCATGAGCCTGCTAGTAAGTGACATTTTACAGCTGTGCTGATGTCTTTGTTGTTCTGACTTCAAGTCCAAAGTACAACAGATGTTTACTAGGAGTCCTCTTGTGATGATATTTTTATTATCATTTACATCTACAAAGACACTAAACAAAACGAGACTCTAAATCTCAGCAGACCAGAGATTTATGCAAAGTTTTATAAGCTTCAAATAAAGCTTATAAACTTTTCATTCTTTATGAAAAATAATGCAGACCTAGTAAGATCATTTTCTCCATAGTCCAATTGAACAAAATCTTAAGAGACTCCTTTCGACTCCTGCAAGTGTATGCAATTGGTTTGTCTTATCTACGTTAAAAATCCCTAAAATTCCATGAATCATGGACACATTAGCTCTCACAGGATTTGTTAGGCAAAAAATGAATTTTTTTTTTACCAGGCTTCGACTTGGCTGAGTTCATAGGAGCTGTTCAAGGAAACCTATTTGATTAGCAGAACCCTATGAGTTACTTTGCTCTCGGTAAAGTTACAAAACAAGTGTTACTTCAGCTACTAACAGGCAGAATTACTACTTCGGCTACTGACAGTCAAGAAGTGGTGAGAGGAATTAGTGATTTATAGTGCCAGTGATTTGTTTTTGATGGCAACAACAAACAATTTATTAATAAAATCCACAGGGGGCTCATGACTAACAGGCAGTAAGCAGCCCTCAGCTTTCCCATACAAGGCCTACCAGTTAAAAATAGATATAGCTGAGCTGAAGCGCTGTGGCCTGCACTGAAATGCCTAATCAAGTCTGCTGGAATAAAGTTCAAGTAAATAAAAGAGAAAGAAAAAGTTATTTTCAGTAATCAGTCACACGATGACTGTAAATCTCCAGGAAAAAGTCGAACGTCTAGGCAATTTTAGGGTGTACTAGGAGAGGCATTCTCAGCACATATAGGAAAGTATTAATGCTTTTATACATAGCACCTCAGCCAAAATGAAAACTATGTACAGTTCTAGTCCTCCACATTCAAGAAAAACCAGAGAGCTGGGACAAAATTACTCCATTTATTGAACTGAGTGAAACAAAGAGAGAGAGGGCATGTAGATGTTTTCTTGAAGTACAGCCTGAATAAGCACCAGGGAGGAAGAGACATATAACATGAAGAATAAAGCATGAATTGAGACTGGAAATTACAAAGTTTTTAACTATCAAAGGAATAATTTTCAGAAACAACCAATGGGAACAGCAAGGGAATAACTGAGATACAACTGCCTGCACCTGAAGTATACAGATTTGCTGAATTTTTTATCTTTGTATTCCAATGGTCTAAAAAGAAAGTAAGGAAGAGGTTAAAGATGAGCATTTAAAAGAACGTGTCTCAAAATTTTTCCAAACAGTCATAATTTTTTGTTTTCAGGAATGAGGAGCTAAATGGAGAAATTGTGTGTAAATATGAAGAGTCCTTCTCTGGAAACTTGAACATGAGAAAATGGAGATTATTATTCTTGATATGCAACTTTAATTATTTACATTCATGTAGCACCTTTTTTCTCAAAAGGTCTTTAAAGTCTTTTTGGACCTCACCAAACTGACAGCCTATATGAAGACCCAGCTATACACTGAACTACACTTGTGTTTAGGAAAACTTGTGGTCAAGATAGTGGTTTCTGTCTCTGAACAGACTGAACCACAGCAGACGGAGCAACAGAGATGGAAGTGGGAAGAGCAGTGGTGGAGAAGGGAGGCGGGAGGGAAAAGATAAGGGCAAACAAGGTGAGAAGAAGATAATAAAGGAGGATATGGATCTGATCTGGGATCTGAACTGGTGCTGCTGGGAGAAAACAGGTGATAAAGAGCAGGAAACTAGCAAGGTTAGGTGACATGAAGGAGGAAACGGAGCAGATGGGATCAGCGCGGGGAAGGGAAGGCAGAGGAGGTCTGTCCAAGTGGTAACCATGGGATGTATCGAAGGGGCCCGAGCAGCGCCGGGAAGGCGCTCCTGTGCAGACCTGCTCAGGTAGCTGTTTTATCAGGTGTACTGTCCTTGTCCAGGACTGAATCATATTTTTTTCAAGTGCAGTAAAAAGAACCTAAGGTGTTTTCTTGAGAATCTAGCTGATGACAACATGTTTGCAGAACTTCTTACAAAAATCATCACATAAGGATTCAAGTCTGATTGTGATTTCAGCAAGTGTATTTCCAAGAGCTTGATTTATAGATAAAATTCCATGTACCCAGCCCCCAAGCGAAACAACAAAGACTGAGAATATACGATGCCACCATCTTTAGTTGTAACATATTATTTTCAGCTACTCATTTTTATTTTCAGGTCATAAATCACAGAAATTAACAGAGGCTGGAGAACATCCTTTAAGTTGTTATAATTTGTATTTCAATATTAGCTCCTTCCACTCCCCCCCAGCTCCCCAAATGTCCTTGCAGTAGTTTTTAGAAATAAAGTCCTCCAAAGGAATGAAAAATCCGAATGCTGCTGAATTAAAAAATTAAAGTCAGATGAGACTATTTAGGCTGACATAAATGTAGAGTACTGGTTATAATCCGACTGAAGTGATTGCATAATGCTCAGCCTTTGTGTATGTCAGTGGAGTAAATTCCTGATTTATAAGGGAGACCTGAATCAACTGAAACATTTAACTTTTTCCACAGTCTTATTCTTGGAGAATGAACTGCTGGCCTGAAGGAGGCTTGCAAGGGACCGAGCAGGTTCCACCTTACATCGTTTCAGAGAGCCGAGCCATCCTCCGCTCCACTGTGGAGCTAAGAGTTATCACCTACACCCTGCTGAGCCTGATGACAGTGTATGGAAAATCTATTAACCTTTTTGCTCTTCTTTTTAAGCAACATGATTGCTTTAAAAAAACTGTTGCTGAAATATTCTGAAATCGTATGCCTGAAATATGTGTACTGGTCACTTGAAGTCATAAACTGCTGCAGCTGAGGTTGTGAACAGGTACTCTATCTACATGTCCTCTCTGGCGCATGCAGGCTGGTGGAGGTTTCTGCTGGCCAAGGGCCTTGTACCCATCATGTCAGAGCCCCATGCTGGCTTTTGCTCTTGTTAGCATGTTTTGCACTTTCTTTTTGTAAGTTGCTACAGAGCATGTGTGGGTACCCTATTCTTTCCTGGGGGCTGAAGAAACCTTTCAAACAGTGTTGGCAGTCTGTACACTTGGTATCTCAGGTGCTCACTCGTATGAAGTCAAAGGATGATTGCTTAGTCAAAGACTCAGGGGTTTCTCAACCCTGCCGTAGGGACACAATCAGCTAATACGGGAGGTGAGTAGGTTTCACTATTCTGCTATATCCCAAAAGAAGAAAGGGCTCAGGGAAATGGATTGTATAATATTTGGGAAGTGAGCACTGCACATCATAAATCGAATATACTAATGTACAAGCTTGGTAAAGGAATCCTAACTGTATATATAAAATGTTTCCCTGATGAATTGCTAACAGCTCTGTTTTGTGTTTAAATTCCTCTCTCAGCACTCAGGCATCTAGGAAACCAGACTGAAAAAGATTCATTCCCGTCTTTGCCGGATTTACTGGAACAAACGGGAGCACACTTGCTGTGAAGAAAGTCTCTCTGAAATAGCCACAGAAGTGGTGGTGTCAGCTGGGGAGACATCTTCAGACTGTGGTATAGCCTCTACGGAGAGGCTGGCTGAAAAGGTCGGGGATGCACTGAATAAGCATGACGTTTTGTGCTCCTGCACATGCCACCTGCCTCACATGGCAAACTGCACAAAGTTTGAATATCAGATTGGTGCAAACGGTAATGCTTTATCACTCGGGCCTAGGTCTTCACCCCCTAACCAGCCGGCACGTTTGTCCTGGAAATGTTCCTGCCTTGATCAGCCCTGAGGACCAGCGCTCTCTAACAGAGAAAATAACAGCGCAGCGCGGCCTTGGCCGCGGTCTAGCTGCCCTGCCCTTGCATGTCTGGCCCAGTGTAACAATCTGTTTCTAAATATGAGAAACATGTCATCTGACGAAACTGTTTTCAGCTTCTATTGCTGCGATGCCTCTTCTCCCCTTACTAACCAAAGGAAAGGGGTAAACTTCTAAAGAAAGTTATCTAAGTAGATCCATTAACTGATGAATATGCTCACTTTGTTGCTTGCAAGACAATAAACAACTTCTGATAGTTGACTAGAGTAAGCAGAGGGCTTAACTAGCAGTTGTTTTTGTAGGAAGCTCTAGTTGTGGTTGTGGCATAGAATGAATTCTTTGAATACATAGAAAACATTAATCACTGACATTTAAAGGGAAAAAAATGTTAGTGATGTTTATTGCAGACATCATTAAATGCCATGGATTATTATAAAACATGAAAGAAAACAGGCTTCAACAAACCACAGAAAAACGGAGAGATTTTTTTCTTACATTACAAACTTCTGGAAGAGCTCAGTTTCTGCTTTTTGGGAGCAAGAATTTCACACTCCATGTTTAACCTTCCAGTAGGACAAGGGTGCTGCAAAAAAAATCTGTTAGGCAGCACACAAACAGTGTATCATTTGCAGTGGAAAATTAGGAAAGGAGGTAGAAAACCTGCAGTATCCAGCTCTGCACCATCACTGTGCCAGGCAGGACAGTCACTAACAACAGCAATGACTATTGCTGTGCATACTGTGTTGTATAATACAATAAAACAAAATAAGTCAAACTAAAGTAGCGTCTGGTTTGGGGATTTCCAGGTCAGATTTGAGAAATGTTGCTTCTGAGTTTGGATGAGCAAAGGAATACTGCTTGTGTTTCAGCCCTTCAGCATGAAGTAAAGACAAGAAATGGATAGGATCTGTAACTCTTCCAGAATTACTCTGAATAGTTGACTGTAATTTTTAAAAATACATTTTTATTTCTTAATCCTCAAAAATAACATTTTAATACTCACTATTTCAATATAGTAATTATCCTCCACTGAATAATAAAGTCAGTGGATGTTATATAAATGCATTATTATTATTGAAACCATATGGAAGTCTGAAAAGATTTTTATTAGATGCTGTTTACCATGCATTTATAGTGAGATCACCTGCATTTCCAAGAAATAAAGGACAAGCGTATGTAAATTCAGGACAAAACTTTCTTGGCTTCTCTCTATTCCTGCAATTCTATTCATACTTTGTAGTTTTTAAGCAGGTAGAAGGAAAAAGTATGAATATATTTTGAACTAAACTGGGCAACTCTGACAATTTCTGGAGTAACACTTGGTATAAGAGCAGATGTTCTACAATTTTTTGTTATTTTCCTGTAGTGTTGTACTCAGCAGTTAAAGGTAATAGCCATTTTACAGATGTGTGTTCCAGATCTTTTTGTTTTTGTCTTTTACTACATGAAGAGAAGCAGCCAAATCTATAAAAGCCCTATAACAAAATACTATTCCATGTCACTGCCTAAGATCATCTGGAGTTTTCCATCATTAGTGTATCCCAAACATTTCTAACCAATAAAAAACATTACTGTGCTACTCAAACTCAACATAGATTATTTTAATGCTGTCAGCTGGTGTAAAAACAACCTGTGCTGGAGGATGGATAGCCATTTCCATGTACCTGAAGCATCCCTTGTTTTATTAAAGTTGTCAGAACTTGTGCTTCCTCCAGTACACAGGGCAGCTAGTGTTATGTGGTCTGTCTGCTGTTTTTCCCTCTGTCAACCAGAAATAGCTTCTAGATTTTTACTATCGACGTCTGGTCCTCTCCTCAGACACAGGCCATGATTTCTATCTACTTATAAAATCACAGCTCAAAAGCAATGTGAGGGAAGTTGCAATTTCTCAGCTCTAATATTCCTCATTATTATTATGACACTTCAATGATGTTCTTGTGTTTTGGGGATCCCTCGATTGTAGGGGGAAAATTTACCCTTTAGTACTCTTTCTATAACCAGTCTGACATGGAATTGGTCTGTAGGCCTGGTTTAAAGGGAGGTGACTTGCTGTGGCTGCCTACAAGTACCAAGCAGTGGGCTACCAAAGTGCCTCCAAACTGTTGAGTGAAATGCTGAACTACATGACTTCCAGAGGTCCTTTCCAACCTACCTAATCCTGTCTTTGTGCATTTGTTTTACTCTTACATGCATGAGTATGTAGGTATGTGTTGCCCTACAGCAAGTAAGAAACCAGTGCTCTGTAACGGGTTCCAAATCTTAGAGTATTTTCTCTTTTTATTGTTCCTGTAATGACACTTGTTTTCCTCCTCAAGTTTAATAAGAATATGGGAAAGTCCTAAAGGTGCTGCTCTGGAGCTGTTGGACTCTGTTATCTCCCTTTTTCTATACTGTCAGCTCACCCGAGGCAGTATATTGGGAGAGCCCACGAGAGAGCCTGGGATCTTGTACCAACACGCTGTTGGCACTTGTGTGGATGCCACTGTGTTCTCTCTTTTCCTCTAGCCTATTCATCTATGTCTTTAGATATAATAAAGCAGATACCCCATCCTTACCAATATATAGAATCTATATCCAATCTCTATGCTATATCTACACAGCATCCATGAGCAGCTGATTAAGAAGAAAGAATATGAAAGGAATATTTTACTTGATAATATGTGCATGTCAGTGCAGATGCACACAAAGTCAGAATAAACAGGTCTTTCTATTTCCAAATCATAAGCAGATGACTAGATTTGCAATGGTGAAATGTGGTAAATATATAAACTAATAACTTACTATTAGAAGAAAATGCGAAACAGAGCAGTAATTCTTGTTCCTATTCCACTTTATTCAGTTGAAAGGAAATATACTGCAAGATTCTTGCAATAGTATTCTTTCCGTATTTAATAGTATTCTTTCCGTATTTATCAAGAGATTACAGAGGTAGTGATGATACAATTTATTGGACAATTACTTTTGTTTCTAGCAGAGTTAGCATGTTCCCTTATAGTTACTATACAGTTCCTGCAAAATAACATGTGGTATTTTATGACACCTTTTCAAATCATTACCTTGCATTCCTTCTTCCTACTCTAAAAGAGAAGTCTATTAAAAGAAAAAATCACGAAAAGTGTTTAATCAGGATTTGTATTGTTATTTGGTAAAAGATGATGACAGAGGCTATACTTCAAAGACATATCAGTCTTTTTAATAACATGCCAGCGGTAACCTTTCCGCGAGTTTCCAAACCAGTAAATGAAAAACATGTGAGGCTATTCCAGTATGAAAAAAATGGTGTGTTAACTCTTCATCAAAAAGATTATATGTCCTGATATCTACTTTAGTAAATAAAAATACCAGTTCTCTAATGTGTCTTTTCAGTCTGTCAAACTTAACAAATGTATTTGATCAAATACATATGAGGTTATCAATAAAGGGCCATTTGAGTATTCAGTGGTCCAGTTAGTAAAATTTCAATCATTTATGGCTTACTGTCTCAGAAGAAAGCCAATATAGTCAGTTCTTAACATGGTGAGAAATAATTCTGGAGACAGCAAGAAATGAATTACATGGTTTCATACCAGCAGTGAGAATCAATTTCCTCAAACCGCTAGTAGTACAAAAATTGGGACAAGATGCTAAAATTGAGCTCTCTTGCCAAAAGCAAAATAATCTTCATATACACACATGTGTATGTGTTTATGTATATTGTATGTAATGTGCTGCTACTGACCAAAAGCCATTTCCAAACTTGAGTCTCAAACTGGAGGACTGAAGATTTTAATCTATATTTGGGCATAAAAATACCTTTTCCTTTGTTTTTTTATGCACTGTCTTACCTTTTCAGGCTTGGAGTCAACTTACCAGGCAACAAAAACTAAGTAGATATATTGAATATAAGCCTCCTGTCATGCTGTGAAGTGATACAGTGCAAGTATGTGGCGCATGCTGATGAAGATGAGGCACAGCGTATGTGCATCACTAACTTTGAATATGCTGTTAATTCATAAAATCTGTGTCTGTAGATAATGCCAATTCAGAAAAGGACTAAACCCATCAGATAAACTGGTTTTGGCCAACAACTTGTCCAGTTCTCACTGAGAGTACTGGACTACTCACATATACTGCAACTTATATTGTAGCTACTGCAAATGCTTGAACTTGTAAGGTGACAAATTCTTGGAGATTTTGGGGACTTGTTTAGATTCACACGTGTGATTGATTAATCCCACGGAAGGTAACGGGCCCAGTGCCCTTCGGCTTTGAGCGAGAACGCTCAGCACGCACAGTGACAAGCCCTGAGCAAGCCAGAGAGAGCAACATGCTGAGGTTAGACAGAAATTTTATTTGTATTACTTCAAGCATCTTTCTAATGTTGAAAATCTCACATCTCTTGGCAACTTAATTTGTACATTTGCTAATGCAAACATATCTTCAAACCAATCAAAGTTAAAGATATTTGAGTTGTTTTGCAGCCTCTATCAAATCATATTCAAATTCTGAACAAATCATGAATACATCCCAAAAGCAAATTTGTAGCCCTTTGACTGTCCACTGCTGTGCATATACATAGATCACACATTGTCTTGATTCTTTTTATTTGCAGCAAATTGGTCTTTAAACTGATCGCTTTTTATCATTCTGATCTACCAGATCCATCCCAGAGATGACTCTAGGAGGGAATAATTCTTCATTGTGACTATCGTTAGATCCAGACATATTAAAGTTATTTAAGAAAGAAATACCAGATTTGGGGAGGAAAGGACATTAGTGTGTATATAACTAGCAAACAACACAGATAGATATTTTAAAAAAGCAGATTTCTTATTAAACAGGATTTAGCACCATTGAAAAAGAAACGTTTATCTATCCAAATAAGCAAGCAACACTATCGGCTTCAAAGGGTCCGGAGTTTCTTTATTAAGGAAACGCGCAGTGGCTGCGGTGTGCCTACTGCCAGGAGCTTCCCCTGGCTGGGCGCCGAGGGCATTCCTGACATTCCTGGAGGAAGGCGGCTGGCGCACGCAGGCTGCCCGGGCGCTGCCCCGTCCCGCTCACGTGAGGAGCGGCGAGCTTTGGCCGCCACCACGCTCGGGCTGTGACGCTAGGCAGCAGTAGGCTTTCCGGCCATGTATGGGTAACGCAACGCTTTTCTCTGCCGAGCGCTAACTGCGGGCAGAACGCATTTGCATTTCATCTTATACACCCCCAGTGATGTCCACTTATGTATCCAGCACCTAAATTCGGTAGCTAAATCACTAAGGCAGACTGGATGTTTTTTTTCTTCTTTCTTTCTTTTTTTTTTTTTTAATGAATTGAAGTGGAAATTATTTAATTGTGATGGAATTTATTCCAAGATTTTCAGCATTTTCCGATTTTTCAAAGCTTTTGAAAAAAGGTCATGGGCCCACAATGGATCTTGTTTTCCATATCAAATTGGGATACTTTGTGATTCAGAATAGTAATTCTTTCTATTGGCCAACTTCAATACTTTTCTGAATGCTTTATCCTTTTAAATATGACTTAATAAATGTAATCAGAAAGATAACGTAAGCCCTGATCCTACACCATAATCTCCACATCCTTGTGGAAAACCATTGCTTTCGCTGGAGTTCTGAATGGTCATAAAGATACATTTATGGCTTTCAGCTTAGAAACTGAACATTTCCATTCAAAGAGTCACTGATAAGCTTTCTTCGGGAGGCAGAAATATCAAGCTTGCATGAAAAGCTCTTTATCGACAAGGCATACTTGGCAGCCAGTTATAAAGGTGCTGTCACCCTCTTCTTCAGCGAGAGTAGCTAACCAGTTCTTTTGTTCCTTCCCAATGGTTCTGGTTACTTTGAAAGAAAGTATAAAGTCACGTTACCCCAAACACAGAAGGAACCAAATGTCAAGGGAGAGAAGGCCTTTTACATAGCCAAGATCCCCTTTGTACAGGGCCCTTTGCCAACCCCTCTCCTGCCATGTCTTTAGCCATCTCAGAGCCACGTTCTCAGGGTTGTTTTGTTTGTGTAGGAGAGAGAGTTTGTTATTTATATTCCTTTCCTGTGCTGTGTTGCCAGTGTTTGCGTTAGAGCTCACTGCTGTTTCCTCTGTCTGGTTCCATGCTTGGATTTATCTGCTCCTTAGACCGGCCTTCAATGATTGCCAGCATTTACATGCAATCTGTAGAAGCTATTTAAATCTCAAACTGCCACCCCTCTTCTGCCTTCACCTGACCTCCCTGGGTCCTTGAACCCGGTTGCCTGTGTGGAACGGTCAGCATCTGCCAAAGACCCTGAACATGGACTAACACTGAGGGGTACTAGGATGGTTTGCTACTTCAGGTGAACCTAACCCACGGTCAAACGTAGAAAAGAAATTATTCCAGCGTTAGGCTAACTTTATCAAATTAAAAGAGGTGCTACAAGTACTAATTTCTCTCACAGATATGTTCTGGCACTATTTTCCTCAAACCAATGCTTACATGTAGAAGCATCCAGCCTTCTCTATATGATAGCTAAAGGAGAATCAGGGGTCTTAAAAGGCAATGAAAACATTTCTAAAATAGCTATAAAAATGTATCAGTGACAAAATCCATTTCCTTCTATATGATCCCTGTATATGGCTCATAAAGAGATTTTATTAGTTTTCATGGGGAACATAGCAGAAACATAGTGATAAAGAATATTCAAAAGATGCTATAAGAAGCAGATGGAAGCTTCAAAGTGAAAGTGCCCAGGAATAATTCAAATGCCTTTGAAGAAACTTTGCTTTGTAAAATTCAGCTTTCTGTTATAGCCAAGCATTTAGGATCTGTAATCTGAATTACAAATAAAAAGCAACTAAAATATGCAGTGGTGTAAGAACAGATTAATTTTTCTCATTGTTCCCTGATGTTCCCCAGATGTACTGGCCTGCCACGCGCTTGCCCCCTGCCATAAACTCTGAGACAGAGACTGTCTTTTCACTGTATGTTAGTTTATTGCTTAACATAATGAGGCCTTGGGCAGCTAAGATCAGAAGTGACAAGGAGTTGCAGCAGTAGGAGCCATTAATATTTTAATTAAATAGTGAAAAGAGGGTAAATGGCATACATTCCTTCGTTATATTTTATTCTTCTGAGCAAGGAGTAATTTGTGTATGAATTACTGAAATGTCCATCACAAATAGGTATACATAGCATATACCAAACTATAGCAAAGCAAAAGCTCTTGCCCTGGACTGCTCACTTGTGTAAGCTGAAATAGTGTGCATATCTAAGAAAAAGAGAGTGAAAACAGGAAAAAAAGAGCCTTGGTTTAACATGATAATCATAGCCCAGCCCTTGCTTTTTTTTTTTTTATTTTATTTTATTTTTTTTATTTGACTGTATATATTTCTACTAAAAGAAGATAAACAAGTCCATCTTGGGATTAAATGAAACCCAGCAGAACATCCAACAACTATTTTGAACTACGCAATATTTGAAAACTTGAAGATTCCTCATCTAAAAGGGATAGGAATTATTCCAAAACTGAGCGTATCAGCTAATCTCCTAATTACTGTACCTTTCATTAAAATACCTTAGGCCATATTAAAGCAAAAAATGTCAAATGTTCTGTCAAATATTCTCTGAAGCCAGAAACTTTAGCATAATATTTAAGCATGTCAAAGTATTGTCACTAAATAAAATTTCACTGAATTATCCTGTTTCATCAAAGCCGAAGCATTTTTAGGAGATCATCAATTTCTGCAAAGTTTTCATCAGCAAGGCTTCCTAGGCCAATGATTCTAGAGCATTTCTGACCAGAAAAAGGTCATCATAAAAACATAGGTAATTCATAGAAAAATGCTAATGTGAAAAAGAACTATCTCAAGTGAGCATTTACCAGGAATCACTAAGAGATGAAGGACCCACACCATTCTCCTGGTCACAGAATCACATTGGTTTGGATGGGATTACAGAATCATTTTGGATCGTCCTGGATACAAAAACACATTGGACAAATGCCTCTCCAAGAGAGACTAGGGAATAGGGTTGTTTATTTTGGGGATGGAAAAGAGGCAAGTTCTTCCAGGATTAAAAAAAAATATTTGCCATCTTTCACACAAACTGTGTCCATATTGCAGGAAAAAACAAAACAAAAAAAATCCTGAATTTAAGGACTTCCTCCCAATAAAAAAATCAAAAAGATGACAAAGCACTGCTAGAATGGAGGACCATACCCAGAGGCAGCAGACTGTAGCTTCCAACCTGGATTTCAGCTACTGCCTTGCAAGCAGGCTGTTCGGAATAAATCAGTTGAGATCACCCAGTTAACCTAGTCAGGAAAAAAGCAGTCATTTAATTTGAGGACAGAGCATCTGAGGAGAAAGAGAATTAAAATGTAGCACTTTTTCTGAAAATAAGTCACCTAAAAAATGCTGAGTCCAGCTAAGCACATACAAGGATTGAATGAACCTCCACAATGTCATGGCAGAATAAAGTAAATTCAGATTCTCCAGTCCATAAGGCCTCTAAAGGACAAGGGGTGGTCAAAGTCTATCTTCTCTTTGCATCACAAAAAACAAGGAATATCAGTGTTTGTGCAGAGCTGGAGTGCAACAGTGAAAAGGGATTCACCGTTAAAATAGGTCCAGGGTCTACGGCCTTCCCAACGAAAAATAAAGCAGGGAAAGAAACAACTAAGTGTCATTGTAAGAAATGTGATTGATTTGATTCTAACGCTGCCTGAAAAATAGCTGCCTGGGGTTTAGCTAAGGATCAAAACTTGTCCGTTCCACAATTCTGAGGCTGTGAGGCAACTGACAGAAAATAAATCACAATCCCACAAAGAAAGTCCAAGAAGGAACTGGCATTATTTCTTCAGACAGCTTGGAAGCCCATCCCCTTTCTTTAATATATAGTGTTTGATCGCAAGTTGTGCCTCTGTTCTTCAGCACACTCATCCCAGAGGTATCCAGTTGCAAATGCTAGGGTGGCAGAGAAAGAATAGTACTTTGGCTGGAGCTGATGTAATTACCACAGAAAAATTCTTCGTTGTTCCTATTTGTTAATATTTCCATTAATAGAAGCCTGCGGCACCATTTGCTTTTACTTATGGTGTTACAGAGATTTGTGAGTATTAAAATAACTGCAACAATTCCCAAAAATGTTTCTTACTCCTGCAGGTTCCTTGAATTTGATCTCACATGCTTATTCATTTGAAAATTCCTATCCAGAGTATATCTGCTATTTTATTCAGACCGCAAAAATGATCTCTCATTAATTAGGTGACCAGCTACAGAATACAGAAGATGACTACAGAGCCATCAGGATGAACAACAGCATATCGGAAATTCGCCTGGAAAATTATCCAGGCAAATGCTTATAAATGTCAAAAACAGTGAAGAAATCAAGATCAGTTCATAAGTGATTTGTTAAATAGTAGAGGAGATTAACTTGTAATAAACAGTGATGTCTTCTGACATCAGCATCTCCCTTCTGCCGAGCTGTAGCACGTGTTTATAACGTTGTCAGTGGAGAAGAAGAAAAGGAAGAGAAATCTGGATGAGCTTTTAATGCAATTTCTTTTGCTGCCATACACCATATGACTACTAAACAGAAAGCAAATGACCTCCTGCTTGCCAGCATTTCCTTGCAAAGTGGCCCAAATGAGACAGTATGGCCTGCTTCTCCTAGTGCTGAGCTCACCAGGACCAGCAGAGGGGAATTTGGGCGTGTTTGGTGTAACTAATGGCTGCTGATGCTAGAGACAAAAAAATGACTGCCCCAAAAGCAGTAATTTTGTCACTTAAATCTTTTGTTGAAAGAAATCCTGTTTAGTTCTCATGAAATTGCAGCTGTTTAAAGCTGTAGTCTCTGAAGAGTTTTCTTCTGCTCTTTTCTTTTTTACTAAGTGAATATGTAGCGAGAATTGATGACTGGCAGACAAGCAGATAATACTGTAAACAAACACGGCAATACTTCACCTCTACCGTGGCTGTAACAAAGAGTCTATAAGATAGAGATGCTAAAGGGGTTGTTGTGCTTTTCCTGTATCTCCTTTTCTGTAGCAATTCTGCCAAAGCATCGAGGAAGACCAGCAGTGAGCTTATAGGCTCTCCAGCCATCGGAAAAATGAAAACAGGCCTGGGAGAAGATAATATAGGAGAGATTTAAATGAATAAAAAGCAAACCTATGTGAAATATTTTATCATCATATTTGCCCAAATAAATTCTTTCGTTTTATATCCTCTGTAAGAGCAATTTGCCCCCAGTTGAGTATGATCTTACTGGTGCAGAACGCGGGCAGATTACCGTCAGCAGAGAATGACTTTCTCCCCTTCCCCTATGGCACTGTGTGCAAAATCTGACAATAGGTAACATGCTGAGGGGAAGATCAGGCAGGGGCAACTGAGGGGTAAGTAATGAAAAGTTCCTCCAGGAGGCATCTCCCAATAATGAAATCCATAGAGCGGAAATCCTCCTAAGTGATGAGAAGAAACTTCAAAGATACCTCCCCTTAAAGAGTGTAAACTGCTTCACAGAATCAGCCTCATAGGTCCGGATAATACTTGCTATTGTGAAGATGACAATTTTTTTAATATTTTAATAAATAACAACACCTTATGTTGCCTGTTCTTCTTAGTGCACTATATTTAATTTTTAGCTCTAACCATTTGCAGGAATTCAGCACTTTTTTCCTTTGTTGCTGTATACAAATCTGTCAGGAGCTGGGACTGCGTGCCATTAGACGTCTGTTCGGACGTCGTGTCTGGGGTGTTCCTGAGCCAGACACACTAATGGCGCATGGTAATTAATTTATACTAAAAATAGACATTTCTACAGACCAAGACCAAAATAATCCTTTCAAATGTGGTTTGTCTTTCTGGTAGAATCCTGGGAGGAAAAAAGGACTCTTTTTTTTTAGTTTTTTTTTTTTTAGTTTTTCAATATAGACAAGAGAAATATAGTTTGAGACTAACTATATACAGTTAGTCCCAAAGTTGATGCAGCTTTCATAATAAAAGCTTAGATCATATTAAACTTACTCCATCTATTTTTAAAAGTTGTTTTTTAAAAACATACACTTAGATAAGTGTATAGTGTAGCTTTGCAAAGAAATACAATTTCCTAATGTTAAATAATTAAAGTATGTTTTATTTACAGTAAATATACAAGAAAGGTATTTCTTTTTCCAGGGACATTACTGATTCTCATGGTGGTCCCCCATAAGTACAGAAAATATTTCCAAGCACCGCAGTTGCATTGTTTAAAGCATCTTCTTCTGCAGCCTGCTTAATCTGCTTATTGAACCAGATGTTGCGAAGTGCCAAACAAGGGATAACATCTCCATGACCAGAGGAGGTTGTCTCCTCCCTTAACCCAGACAACACTGGCATTTTTACTCCTTGGGTGGAGTGTGAAGAGCCAGGGATAATACATTAAAAAATAATAATAAAAATATATGCTATAACCAAGACTAATGAGCTCTTAAATCTAAAAGTCAAAGGCATATGGAAGTCCAATGGCTGACAGCTAAAAGCTGCAAAGTTCAACTTGGAAATAAGATGATGGTTTTTAACAGCAAACACAGCTGGCTAGAGATCTGGTGGTAACTGTCAGCTGGAGTCTTCAATGCCCAGGTTGCCCGGAGAGGTTGTGGAGTCTGCTTCTCTGGAGATATTCGAAACCCGCCTGGATGCAACCCTGTCTAACATGCTTTAGGTGACCGTGCTTGAGCAGGGGGTGGAGGGGTGGACTAGATGATCCCCAGAGGTCCCTTCCAACCTCAACCATTCTGTGATTCTGCAATGGCCTGCCCTGGTAAAATATGGGCTCTAATTCAACTGTGGTTTTTTTGGTTTACTGCGGGAATTACTGGATGAAACTCTATGGCCCAAGTTATGCAGGAGGTCAGACTTGACGTCCAGAACAGACTCTTCTGACAAGGAAATTTATAAATGTAGTAATAGAAGTATGCAACCCAGTGAATGTATCAAACGTTTATTTAGGACTTGGGTTCAACATCTCATATGTAATGTACTTTTGCCCCTCAGATTCCTAAGACCATTTATATCAGGCCAGCTTCTCGTGACTACTTATATTTATAGTTTGTCTGCCTGGTTGTCAGTAGTCACATTTTTAGGCTTTGCATTACATTTTAAATCCCCTGAGTCATATTCATGTTCATGTTTACCACTCTCTTCCTTCTTTTATGAGATTTTCCATGAACCTGAAATTAAAAACATCCTTTCCTCCTTTCCACTCAAAAGTCACAACCACAAATCATCTGACACAGCTCCAATTTGTCCCTTAAAATTTTCTCAGATCCCTCACAGAAGACACATTTCCAAGCAAGAAGTTCAAGTTCCATTTCTTCCTGTTTCCCTGGAGAGCTGAAAAGAACGTGCCCTTCTAAATATTTAATTTGCAATTTTTGGTTCAAGTTCTTTGTAAAAATGGGTATTCAATGAAAAATGGATCTTCTCACTCCCTGGCACCTCATGCACCTGCAGTTCCCTTTCTCTTCATTTTTTCTGAGTTGTATTTTGTCTGGAGCAGGGAGAACAGGCTGTGCTGTGGCTGGATATGTCATCTCTCTCACACACACGTGCTGTTCACCTGCTGTTTCAGGCTTCAAAAAC
Source organism: Rhea pennata (assembly GCF_028389875.1). Lineage (NCBI taxonomy): Eukaryota > Metazoa > Chordata > Aves > Rheiformes > Rheidae > Rhea > Rhea pennata. Next base: position 10,672,999 of record NC_084667.1, on the reverse strand, counting down.
TCATTGCTTACTTCTCTCTCTTCCCTGGAGATAGAGAAAGGACTCTGCACAAGCAGAGTGGAAGAAAACATCACCAGCAATGTTCAAAATCCTGGTATACTGCCTTTTCTTTACAGACTAGTTTATGAGGGCACTCCATGTTCAGCTCTATATTGTACTACAGGGTGAACATACTGGTGGCAGGGATGCAGCTATTTTCATCCTGCACTTCACTCTACATGGAAAACTTTCTCAGTGCTGACTGAGATTTGTTGCCTGAAATACCACTCTTACTCTTCCCACATCTAGCAAATCCCACGTGTGGCTTTTCACAGATGGGAATAGTCTAGCAGTACCAGGCTATTGCCTGGCTCTGCTGTACTCTGTGATATCAGGAGAGCCCACGGGCCCTGTGCTGACACCCCTCAGGGAGGCACGCACGTGCCTCTAGCTTCCTCATCCTCCGGCCACAATGTGGCCCTCACACCCTGGGTGGTGAATGCAAGAGTGAGGTTTGCAGTTGACTCTATTAGTTTCTACATCTTCATATTTAGTCATTGGTTTCGGATACTACACAACAAAAAAGGAAAAATAATGTGATGTGTGGGAGCTGGCAGTAGAGATTTTTCCCAAATGTATGGGAGGATCCCATTTCTCACAGATGATGCTGCCAAGAAGCAGCCTACTTTTTCTTTCAAAAAATAAGGATTGTTAACAATAATTTTGTGCCTAAAGTATTTTGCCAGTCCAAACACTAACCCTACTCTAAAACAAGAACACCATATCTGAGATGCTTAGTATTTCAAATGGGAGAAAAAAGCAAAGTGGTTCAGCGCAGTAGGATGGAGGCAGAGAGATTAATCTAGCACCAACAGAGAGAACTATAAAACAAACTTGGAAATGAGCAGAGTCTGCCAGAGGTGAACAGAGAGGAGCAGGGGGAAGGTGTGAGAGCAGGCCCCTTGCCACGGAGAAGGTCCATGCCTATGACCTCAACTGTGATGATGAGAACTTTTAAAGCTATAGGTGTCTGAGATCAAAGACAGCCTTTAAGCAGGAAGCAATAACATGTTAGCACATTTCCCAGACCCATACATGATTGTATCATGCCTACTCTGTTCCCTTTGGTCTTCAGAGCAATTCTTCGGAGTCTTTCTCTTTTTACTTGATATACAGAATAAGTGTTTCTGTAAGGTGATGAGTCAGGCAGAACGCTGTATAGCCCTTAGCCCTCTGGTCGCTCTTCAGTGCATTGATAAATAGAGAGTGTAAATATCAGTAAATGGCTGGGAGAGAGGTCCTCTGCTGTGATTACTGAATAGAACTTCTGACAGAAAACTGTGTAGGACACATATAGGACCTGGCATTAGGAACGTTAAGAGAGCACCGGTGGAGCCCACTGCCACTGAACTGATAGACAAACAGTGTCAGTGACCACTCTGAGGGAAGGAAAGTCAGAAATCAGAGCAATATGACCTCTTGGGCTTAACCACAAGATGATGCAGCAGCCCCTGGCACTGCCAAGATTATGAAGACATAGAAGTTGGCTTAAAGCTACTTTCTCTGTCTTTCTTTGTAACAATCTAACTCCAAGCTGGCGTGAAACCAAAATCTGTTAGAGACATATGGAAGTCTACAGGTTGTTTGTCATAAGCATAGCTGGTGTAATTACAGATAGCAGAGATGAACCTGAGTTAGAAGCTGTGAATCCCTAGTCACACCTCTGAAAATCTAGGACTTGTTTGGGAGTAAGGATTTGGGTTGGATTTCTCCCTCTTAGGCAGACAGAATATACTGATTCTAAAACCAATTCCATGTTTTTCTTTGCTTTGGTTGTTATGATAGTCATACCTACTGCTATAAAATTAGGCCACTAAGAAAAATGGAGGCAGCATATTCCAAATGATTCCCATTTGAACTATACTCCTTGAGCGCAGCAATAGACAGAGGAGCACCTATTTAGGACATATGTTTTTTACTTATTTCTGCCCTTGACCTGTTTTGAATGGTACAGCTAGCTAACAGATGAAATTTTCTGGCTAAGGGAAAGAGTTTTTCAAAAATAGTTTCATCCCAAATTGAAATTTTCAGAGACCAAGATGTTTAGAAGAACGTCAGTTCAGAAAACAGAATATTTTGTTTTCAGTAAAACCAAATATTCAACATTTCCCAAACTGCTTTAAGCTTGTTCCCATATGAGTTGGCATGTGTTATTAAGCTGGAGTCATGTTGCTTTCCTGGGGAGGGCAGACCAGGTGCTTTATGCCTGCATTTACACCTGTGGAGTACAGTTGATACCGCATCAGATTTGGGGCTTACGGAAAGCCACTCAGAAACTGGAGTCAGCTGGCACTTTCTCTGGGACTGCAACTCAATGCAGTGCGTTGCTAAATACACTAAGGACTGACCAAGACAGAAAACTCTGGTCTGGCATCACAAAGTGTGTATAGATCTTCCCCATGTGAAGAGAGTATCAGAGCACAGAAGCAGCTTAGTCGTGTACACTGAACCCACAAATGCTGTACTGCACCTCTCAACCAGTGTAAAATTTCCCTGCATCCTTCATATGTTGCTGCAAAGCTTCTCTGGCTCACAAGATAAAATTGCAATAGAAAAGTTAATAGCTTGTCAGCCTTACCATAAACCTACTGATCCAAGTTGTTCCAGCATTTGCAGAACGAAAGAGCGGGAATGCAGTGCTCTCTCAGGAGCTGCAGGGAATGAGGGATGATATTATTTTGGGGGGGGGAAAGCAAAAATATTCAGATCTTGCCTCCAGAGGAATTTTTGGCATTTTTTACAGGTTTCAAGTTTGTTCTCTTGCCTGAGCTGTGCTGTGGGGTGCATTAACTCTTTTTTATCTTCAGTGAAAGATGAAGAATGTTTCTTTCTTGCTGATTTCCCCAATTAAAAAAAAATAGTGAAGGCGCAGTGTTTCATAATACCATTTTAATGTGAGAGAAGTGTAGCTATGTTGTCTTACAGATTTTATTAAGTTGTGCTTAGAACGCATTTGCTTTGTTGACTCAAATTATTGAAGCAATTCTTGTGTAGGATTGTTTATATGTCCCAAAGCATTCATAACTCACTGGGTTCAGCCATCTACCAGTGTTTAATTACAGACTGTCTGTTTCATGTAAAAAATGCCTGCCAGCAGTCTTTTGGCAGAGTAAGGAATGAACTTTGTAAAGGAAAACGGAGTTGCTCATCAGCAGCAACAGAAATGGGGAAAAGAGCTTCCCCAGGGTTTCTTGAAGATTTCCAGTTGCCAGATCCTAGTATGATTTGGTCTTATATATAGATAGATAGATAGATTTTGCTGGAATTATGCTAAATTTTCTTGGAAATGTATTGTTTCTTTCCCATTTCTGTAGCTGTAAGTACTTTCAAATGCAAGCATAGAGGGGCACAGTTAGACCAGAGAGAGCATCCAATCTTAGAAAATAATATTTCTCTGCACTTTTTGAGGTGTAAATACAGATCATCAACATACAACTAAAGTGGCGTGGCGGGTCCCGTTTGCTTCCCTTCAGGGCCTGGCTCTGTTCCTCGGTACCCAAAGGCACTCATGTCCTTGTGTGCGAGCTCATTTTTTGTCATTTCCACTGCTGGGAAAAAAAGGTCATAAGAAAAGATCAGTAAATGTGCAGTATTCATAAAGGCTGGTATCTAACAAACCAGACGCATTGCAGCGTTATGTCCGAGAAACGGAAATAGACAACATCACTTTAAAATACTACCCAGAAACTCCCATTTGGAGAGGATAACTCATAGCATCAAAGCCTAAATGTCTTTGCGAAACTGTGGTTTAAATTACTGCTAAGACACCAGACTTATCCCCTTCATATCAACTGATCCACTAGCCAAAATGGTGATTGCTACAGCTCACCGGACAAGGATTTGTTTTCAGGGAGGTCCAGATCACAGAAACGGTACCTCAAAGCGTAAAGGTGGAATCGCCTGATCTGTTCCTTGATAGCTGTCCTTGACTTCAGTATGGGAACAGGAGGTTTAATGGAGTGAACTCTCAGCATATAAAATCTATGTCCTGTTTCTTCTTACAGTCTATACATGCTCACTTGCAAGGTATTGTAGCATCCTTTCGATTCAGATTTATGAGGAGCAGGAAGAAGGAAGAGGTGGTAGTTAGTGTTCTACCCCTAGCCATAAATGGCGATGTTTGTAGATTCAGTGTCATTAACTAACCAAAAAAAAGAAAAAACTTCTTTGCTTTCTAGTATTTCTGTATTTGTAATCAAAAATAGATAGCAATAATTTAAATCTTTCTCAGTACATAAACCCATAGACTTTAAGCAGATTTATTTCAGTGACACTAAAATTTCACTAGCCCTGCAAGTCTTAGAGTCTCTAATCATAACTGTATGATTAGATAAGGCAGAAAACTCCAAATTCACGGAGTAACAACTGAAAAGTATGTGCACATGGCTAGTTGGTTAGAGATGTTACGTAACATAAAAATAAGGTTCTGGATTGGGAACAGGGGGACCGGGCACCTATCCTTAGCTCACCATGACTTGCCAGGTTAGTTGTGGTAGCCCTTCATCATTTTTTGTCTCTACTGTCCTCGTCCTGTTTTGGCTATACCACCAGACTGCAGGCTCCTGCAAACTGGCATCCCACTGCCTGTGCAGGATGTGGCAGGGGAAGATGCATGAGTGGCTCAATACTTGTACTAGTGCAGCATAGGAACTTCATAACTCATCTTCAGTAAAATAATCTTGCAGAAAACAGATTTTTCCTAGACGCTTCTGTGGAAGAGGGGGAATGCTGAATCTGTTTTTCCAGCACATTATGATCGAACCTCAGTTTGGAGGTCCTAAGATGTAGTATCTGAGTCATGCATTTATACATCAACAGAAGCAAATTGTTTCTAAATGAATCTTGTCTTATCTGAATTCCTTTGCTGATGAGGTAAGTTTGTGGTGTCTGAGCTATGATGTGTTTTTGGCTGGTTGTAACTTTCATTTGGACCAATTCCATCTCCATCATTATAATTATGTGACTGTGCAGTCACTGACAGAGGCCCTTAGAGAGAAACATGGATGAATTCCCTGTAGCCTGGAATGACGGTCTGACTTTAGCTGCAGTGTGAAAAACTACTTGATGATATATTACATAGCACAATATTGAACAACATCCTGGAAATCTTAGCTATGAAGAGATTTGTAAGAACTGCAGTGGCATGAAGTTCATAAACAACCTAATTCTAACTGCTTCAAAAATTTTTGCTCGTATATTTAATCTTTACTTCTAGAACTAAAAGTGATAAAAAGTGGCTTGACTAAAAAGGCAATGCAGTAATAAAAATTCCAGTTTGACTCAAGGGATAGCTTCAAGAGACATTGTGGTCAGAATTTTCTCCATTTCCAAGTAACCAAAGAAGCATTTTCTATATTCTGGATTGGCTTTGGGAAATTTATTAAGATTTTTAATTGCATTTAAAAATATTCATATGTTTTTGAAACCTACTTAGTCTGCAAGACGTTTAACCAGTCCTTTGTTAAGACTGTGAGTGTGACTGAGGCTTCTGTATTAGCAAGGTGCTCTGCTTGTCTCTGCCCGGTAGAAATCCAAAAAAGAATGCCAGTTTGGGGAATAAGTAGAGGAGAAAGGAAGAGGGGTACAAATTATAAGCTGCTTTTGTCCTCAGGAAGTACTTAGCCACTTCCATTGCTTCATCCCAGCTCTTCCATTAAAAGGCTATTATAGATTACAGGAACAAGTGGCCCTTAGCAAATAACTTCACAACAGAGATCAACCAAATAGGAAGCTATCAACCAATAGAAGCTGAATGGGAAATTCCGTTCTGCTGTTGCAGATATTGCTAAGCTGCTAGCATTTTTTCCTCTCAGATCAGGATGAAAGTCAGAAGTCTCAACAATTTCCACAAAATTAATATCTTAAAATTGTGTGAGTGAGGTCAGCTGAAACATTTCGTTTCAATAATTTTCTAATATCTTTTCACAGTGTCGATCTATCTTTAATCATTTAATGTCTAAGTTTGCTAAGATTTCAAAATTGCAAAAGGAAAACTTGAAGGAAACAAAAGCTTCCTAATTCAAAATGTTGAAAGAGAGCTTTTAAACTATTGTTAATATTTCTTTTCCAAAAATACAGATATATATTTAAGCATCAATAGGAAATGGAGCCTTATCTTAGCCATTAGTGAATGCCTATAGTCATAAGTGTAAAACAAACACTATGTATTTCAATATGATAACTCTTCAGTGAATAAATTTATTTCCTATATGGTTGCTTGCAGTGGAATTTATATCAGGCCTAATAAGATGGTCATCTTAGCTATGTAATTACCAGAAGAACTCTTAGCTCAAAATCCAGTAAGTCAAAGGAATAACATGTAGAAATATTTTATCTTTTCAGCCAAGAGCAAGATATTTGACAGTCGAGCCGATCACCAAAAGAATGTATCTATTGGCAATAATAACAATCTGATAGATTCACAGTGGCTCTTTGCAGTAGTTCCCATGCTTCGTTCCTCCACCTGTCTCTGTGAGTCAGCAGTGGTTTCCTCTTGCCTCCCCTCCAAGCAGGGTGGTGGTGCCTGGCATGCGGAGGCACAGGTGCGGTGGCCACAGGCTCCAAAGCGTTCAGCATTGGCAGTCTTGGCAGCACCCCTTAGCTCTAGCACAGTTTGTACTAAGTAGGATAGCAATCCGCTTTTGATGCTGCTCGTGTTACTCTGAAGATCAGGAATTTGAAAGCCTCACCAGAACCATTTGTAATTTGTTTAGAACTATGACTAATAAAAATGCTGTTTTGTGTCATTTAAAGAAGCACTGAAGTGTTTTAGAACTGAATTTCATGGCATTCTATATGTTAGACACAGGATATACATGTTTGGGACAAATTTTCACGTTGGCTATTTATTGTACACACAACTCTGATGATTTCACATGCATATCCAGCACTAGTTTTGTACCTGTGAGTAATGCATAAGATCCTGCTGTAACACTAGATGTTTGTTTGCAAACGCAACATCTTTGAAAACCTCTCTTTTTAGAGTGTCTAAAGGTATAGCAGGGAGCAAAATGCAGACCTCAAAGTAGCAGGTTGAAAGGTAAGTTCAAACTTTATTTAACTTTGGCTCCACACCTGACTCTGGGTTAAACTCAGTTGCATGAATGGACTGGATGTTAGGTTTCTGTTCAGACACATCTCTGATTATAAACATTTTAGCAGATCTCATACCCAGGGTTTGCCCCCAATTCTGTCTACTGAGGTAAGTGTTTGATGGCCTTTGCCAAATCTTCTTCTAGAGCTAGTGTGCGTATGAACAAAATGAAGTGGTGTCACCTGTACAAGTGTTACGCCAGCCCAGTGTGCTTCCCACCTAATCACAGAGAGGAAGAATCTACGTCCCTCAGAGGCATGGAAAGCAAAACAAATGTCAGACCTCTGGAGTGTTCAGCCCTCCAGGAAGGAGGGCAGTCGGAGCCAGTGTGTTCTCTGTTGCCTTTGCAATGCCTGTGGATCTATAGTTGCTCTCTCCACAGCATCTGTTGTCCCCATAGAAACAAAATTCTAGACCTAGTTGTTATTGGTTCAGTGATAGCAACTGAACCAGATACTCTGAAATATGGAGTTGTTAATCCACCCGGTAAACATACCAGTTACAGAGAAGAGAATGTATGTGGTTGCGTGTGTGCATACACATACTTTAAACTGATTCTTCTCATGCCATAATGATGAGCAACATATTCTGGTCACTCCTTTCCCAGGCAGGCTTAGCGTGGCTGATTTGTGTAGTCAGCACGGAAACCTACACTTTTCCCAGGACCCACCAAGTCAGATGGTCCATAACCTATTGCTCTTTTGATGGCTTTCATCCTGCTTTCAACTGATATGGCAGTGCATGAATACATACGACCAAAAGCTTGATATAAAATTCATTTATCTAAACACCAGCTATTTCTGTTTGATGGTCTGAACGATTATTAATCCTGATTGGAAATATAGGTCATTGTGTCTACAGTGTCCTGTTGCAGCATCTCTGTTAGCTCCCCTGAGGCCAAATTCTCTGACAATGCACACAACATCTGGTCCTTTCTGTATGCAATGTGCTTTAGCTGAAATTGGAGGCAGGAAACCTCTTTTTCTATATGCTCACCAGTGTGGATGATCCCCCTAGGAATGTCCCTGGTCTGCCAGCCTATACTCCTGTAAGACAGGAGACAGATCCTACATCACTGTGCCCAACTGTCATGCTCTCACATATAGTTCAAAAATGTCTTGACACAAGCATCCCTCATCCTAAGTGGGCACAGCACATATCCTTCCTACTAGGATATGGGCTCCCACACTAACCTTTCATCTGGGGAGACCTCAAAAGGAACTAGAGCATCCCTTAACCCACAATGAAAGTAGGAAGCTCCAGTGCCACTGCGGGCCTGCTCTTTAGTGTTAAAAAATGTATGTATTTCTCTTTACTTCCCCCTAATCTCTGACTTCTCACCCTTGTTTGAGGACTGCTCTACCACTACCAATGAAGCACTAAGCTGAAGGCTGCAAGATGACCTGTATCTGGTTAGGAAACAGTCATATAAGAAAACCAGCACAGAGGGAGCCAGTCGCCCTATGGCTTGCTGACCTGCACATCATATAGACATACACCCTACACTATTTCGTCTGCAGTTATTCTCCACAGACACCAGCAGTGGCAGTCTGGGAACTGCTTTTCTCTCCCACTGAAATATGTAGGCTGGCCTGGGCAATAGCACCACTGCTGCTATGATGGGGCTGGGCCCTACCAGGTATGAAGGTTTCCCAGAGCTGCATGGCCCCATGGTTCCTCTAACTCCCTGCAGCCTCAAGTTGCAATGGTAAGATGGGGCAGAGGAGCCCCATGGCAAATGACCCTCTGCACAAACCCACACACCTTTTTCTCCCCTGGGCCAGAAAATGCCTAAAGCAGCCAGTGATGGGCAGTTCGGGAACATAGATCAGCACTGGCTCAGCTATCGTGGAATGGTATAGTTAGCTTTCTGTCCCCAAATATCCCCAGTCTGGTGAGGATTTCCTCAGTTTGATGCAATGGGGAGCTTTTAGGCAGCCAAGGGAAATATAGGGCTGGGAATGTCTTTTTGGGCAGCCAGCATTGAGGATTTGTTCTTTGTATACAGGCGGTGTGACTGAGGTAAGCCAAGGTACTTCATCAAGCACAGCGTTTTTTCTGACTCTTACAAGAAACGTGTTTGTCAGTTCTTAACTTGTGTTTTGTCTTCTGACAGAACCCAGTGATGATCTCAGCTCCTGCATGTGCACACGTGCACACACTGCAGGTCTCTTTTCACCCACCTTGCCACCAGGCTGAACCATGCCAAATGATGCTGCTGCACTCCAGGACTGCTGCACCAAACCCCTGCTCTCTTCCGGAGAAAGACCAGGAGGAGAGTTCAGACTGCACTGAGGTGAGAGAAGGTGACGGAGGGAGTCCTGCAGGGCACGGCGGTGTTTCGGCCACAGGGGCATGGGAAAGGATTACCCTAACCTACTGAGCCTGTTGGGACAGGTCCTAGTTGTCTTGCCTTAGATAGGAACAAATAGGGGAGGAGGAGAGGAAAAATCTTTAAAATCCAAGGTTTGGTTTCGGGACACACTTCCTCTCTCTCCCCACATTGCCTGATGGTATCGAGCAGTGTCTGTGTCTGGTGATACCCTTTCTACAGGGTTGCATGGTGAGTGATAAGGCATGCATACAAGCCATGCAGAGTCCTCTGGCTGGTGAAGGAGAGAAAGGAAAGGAGAGAACAGAGACCACCAAGATAGGATAGATACTGTGCCCAAAGGCACACCATGCAGTATGCAAGACAGACATCCCTAGAAAAATACAGAGATGATCTTTGGGTCTGCAAGGTAGACCAAAAAAAGTGTCAAACTACTAGGAACAATCTACCAGGGACTGTAATAATGAGTAATAAAAATACTGATTTTGACATCCGATGCTGTAGAAAAGTCCAAGCCAGATCTTCAGCTCATATAAATCATTGTAATTCCATTTTGACTTCAGTGTACTATTCTTTTCTCCATCACATGACGAATAGCCCTACATATAAAAATATCAAGGCTGTTTTATTTATTTATTTTAATTCTGAGTGAATTAGAAACCCACTGTAAGACTGTAAATAGTGCTTAAGAGCTGGCAGCTAAAATTCGTGGGTGTTGATCCAAGAGTGACTACAATAATCACTTACTCAAACCTCCTGCCTGAAAATGGGCATAGATCAAATGAAGGAGCACAGTAGTCCTGGTAAATATTCCTATATTACCTATTTCTGTGACACAGAATTGAGAACATGGGAAGTTAGTCACACAGCAAAAACCAAATGTGCTGTGGGTTGATACACTAGTGTTTCGCCCTCGCTGTTACAATGCCACTTTTCCTTTGCTTACAGTCAACCAATGCAAAGATACAATCTGCCATAAAGAATGCAGTTCTGCAAATCCAGAAAATCCTGTAGTCAAAGAATAAATTATTTCTTTAAAATCTGAATGAAAATGCATACATACTTTTTTTTGTTCTATCTATAGGCATCTTACATTCATTTCCTATGTTACTTACCTTTTTCTCTGGAAAAAAAGACTGATGTAAGAGCCATGAAGCAAATTCTAAAAGGTAATATTGAATCAATCAGAAACACTGGAAACATTTTTTTAAATTCTTCCCATTATTTTTTTCAGATGAGTGTGAAAAAAGTGAGAAAAAATATGCTATCTGGAAGCTGTAAGTTATGTAAATAATTATTACTAGGTAAAACCTGTATAATCAATAAAATCTTACAATTTAAAGCTGGAGTTATAGCAAAGTAAAAGTGTAGTGATTGTTTCTTCCATTTAGTAAACTGAATATTCTCCTGGGTGAATTGATTTAATGATGAAATTGCTCCTGAAAGTCCTTTGTCAGTGAGAAAAGTCATGAGAACGTAATAACTAATCCCTCAAAAGTTCAGCTGGATTAAAAACAATTTGAAATCTTCTTTGGAACCAAAAATAAAGCTATTTGCAGATGGTGTTCATTAGAAAAACTGGTGGCAAGCATTATTTCATGACTCTAATAATGTGTCTAGCCAATATCTCCTAGGCCTTAATATTTTTAGTATCAGAGATGAACATTCTCTTTGTAATCTACTTTCATGAAAAAAAATACTTACCACACACACCTATACATACACATGGAGTATATACACATATACTATATATACGTATAAAGTATTTCTTTAATGTAGGTAGATGTAGGTAGATATGTATACAGAGAGAAGTTTTCAACTGTTTCTATTAGAAGAAAAAGAGTGAGATAAGCTAAATGCCGGTTTGAGTAATTTTTCTCCTCTAGAACTGTATTACTGGAAAATTATATGCTGAAAAACTGCACTTCAGAGGGATAACAGTTTATTTTATATTATAGTGATAAAGAATTTATACATTACTATTTCACAGACAACTCCCTGCCGTAGACAAAATGCAAGTTCCTTGGAGAACATATCTGCCTCCATGTCATGCCAGTGCCTTCGCATTAGCCGTACTACCACACACAGGCAGGTACTTAGGCACAGAGTTATCCATCTTGCATATATAATCTGATTGGCATGTTCACTTGATCCTTTACTGCCATAAATGAGCGGCTGTGCAGGTGCCATTAGCACATGTATCTTTTTCTGAATGCACCATTGTAGGAGTAGCTGAAAAGCTGGTTGTACTACATAGTCAGAAAGTTGGCAGCAGTGCTGGGTGAAAAATGGCAAGTATGATTCAAAAAAAAAATCAAAAAACTTCATGTTTACTCTACATTTTTTAACATCTCAATGAGAAATTGAAAAAACGGAAAGTATTGAAACTAAATATTTTTCAGGTTTTGGTTTAATATTTATTGTATTTTCACCTTCTCGCCTTGCTTCCTTCCTTCCTCCTCTTATTTTATCTTGCTGGTTTTTTCCTCCCTCTTTATTTTTAATGATCAAATACAAGAGAATGAAGATAATGGAAGAGAAGGGGTGGGAGGGAGGAGGAAACAATGCCTGAAAATCTGTAAAACTTTTAGCAGGTTAGTTTAACAGAAACCGCTTTGTGTATGTGTACTCAAATAGTAAGTATTGTGCCAGTAGGTGAAGCTCAAAAATATGCAATATAGTGTACATTTACTCAGTTTGATATAAAACTACTTGGCTTATTCAAGAATTGTACACTCTGTCTGCTGTAGATCTTGGTCTTCTCCTGTTGCTCTTCTAAAAATGTGACAGTACTTCATTAGGAAACACTTTAAAAAGTTACTATGTCCTTTTGGCTCATATTTTTGAGTGTTTACTATTTATGACCTGAATTTGTAGATATATGTGTTTCATGCATTTTGCAATACTTTTGAGAAGTTGGCAAGATATATCTTTGCATTAGCAAAAAAGAAACAAAAATTTAATGGTTCTAAATTTGGGCTTAAGCTATTCCTACATTGCAAGCTTCATTTGTTTGCTTTCCACTTCAGCAGCTGCCGGTAGCTGCACTATTCAATAGGAACAGGATAAATCCGTATCACCTGTCCCACTCTAAGTGAGAGGTCAAACTCTTGACTACACAACATTTAAGAATTGAAAGACCATCTCAATCTCAGTTTCTATGCTATGAAAAAATAGAAAAGGAATAATAAAAGCTTTGTTAGGCAACTCACAAGCATGTGACTTGCAATTGCAGTAAAATCTTCATCACTCCAGAAAGAATTTGTTTCCCATCTGGAATCTACTGTCTTCATCTCTAAACTCTGATAAAAGCCAATATGTTTTGGCTAGAACTTAACGTTGACATATATCTATTTTATTACAGATTAAATATCAAGGTCTCTTGATGTTTTTATCCTCTCCCTTTGATATGTCTCAAGACAAGGTAGCTGTGAAAAAAAACATATGAATTAGGGGGTATAAAGGCATTTATCTGAGAAAACCATCAAGATTCTCCCAGAACTCTATGCCCTGGCACATTTATCCCTATAGGCTAGAAAGTTATGCTGCTCTGAACACTGCAGGACTCCCATCCTAGGTTCATAAATAAAGGCAGATTTTGAATGCCTGCCTTTGTCTTAAATCCCAAGATAAGGATTGACTGGAATATATTGGAACAGATCTTTAGGTCTGGACTAAATGCTGTTCTTAGGTCATCGCCATGTCTTTCAAGCATTCAAAAAAAACTACTGTAATATGTTATTTTGGTACGGGGCCATGCAAATCTTGCCCAAATTCTGAGTGCATGAGCTGTCAATGAAGAGCTGTATAGTTGTAAGCAGGAGGCTTTTCAGTGCAATTCAAGTGAAACTTGTCCCCCCATTTCAACATGGCAAACTTCTCTTTAAATCAGCTGATTGAAAAAAATGCTTATTATGCCAATATAATAACAGATAAGCCAAACCACTCATTTGTTTTTCCAGAGAGAGTTTCATACAGTTTATTAAATGGAGAATCCAGAGTAATAACCAACGTATTTGCTGGGATGCTGATGGGGATATGGTAAAATAGCGTATGACAGCCAAGGGACAGAGTGCACTTCTTACTCACTCTCTCCATCCATGAAATCAGTAACTCAGATCATTTGTCTAAGTCAAATACTATTACTTTAGAGTGAATCAATGCAAGAAGATTTAAGCACATCCCAGGGAGCTTTGTTCATTTAATAGGAAAAACAAAACAAAAATAACAACTGTTTTATTTGAAAGCCAGGACCAACAGAGATTTAGTTTATTTAAAACAAGGTTTGAATCCAGTTCAAATTGGGCGGGAGTTCAGCCAGAAGTTATCATATGATTGAGTTTTGGGAATTTTATTTTTTTGGAAGTTTATGTGAAATGATCTAGTGGCTTCAGTTCAAATTCCAGTCCAGGAGCTCTGCTCCCCACAAAACCCCACAGCCTGCACCTTTGCTAGGGGTCTCGGATTAGAAGGCAAAAGCTGCAACCTCAAGTCTGCTAGGAGTCTGCACTGCACACCTGAAATAAGGCAGAGGCAGGGACGTGACACCATTACCTTTGCCCTCTTGACTGTCCTCCGTTAAGAGGAGAAATACGTTACTGAGAAAAAAAGAAAAGAAGCACCAATTACTCCATTCAGATTTTCTCCTTGCCTTGCCCCAATTTTTTTCTTAATTTTAACATAAACTAAAGATGACAGTGGCATCTCAGCAAGCACTTCTTGGCATTGTCACACTGTCATGGAGCCCAGTAAGAGTCATCAGCATCTACTCAGTAAAGTGAGACGACTTGCTTTGACCTATCTTAGAATCAGTTGACGAGCATTTGCCCAAACTTTTGTTTAAAATTAACTTCCTACTCATTTGCATTCTAAGAGGTCTAAACCAAAAATATCTCAACAGAAGAAAGAGAGAAAGTAGAAATTATTATGAAAAACACTAATGTACTTCAAATATGTAAAGTTTTAAAGGACTTAAAGTATCCAGTTTTAAAGGACATCTTTTCTCTCTTACACAGTCTCATCTTCACTGCAGCCAGCTCATGATGAGTACGTGTTTAAACTAAATATCCCATGATACTGGAACAGAATATACTCAAAGCACAGGAAAAGCTTTCACAAATCTCTCGCCCACAATGCAGTTGGGGACTTGTGCAAAACCTTGAACTACACCATTTGCCCACCCGTTATAGCTTTTTAAAATCCTTACAGAGTACTGTGATTAACTACTAAGAATGACATCTTCTCTGTCCTATTCCAGCTGGCCTCATAAAAAAATAAACTATATTCCTAAGAGTATATCAGGACAATTCAGCATTTAAGAACACTTGTGAACCAAAGTCCAGTGGGCTAGAGAGTAAAGCAAAATGCATGAAGTCATTGGATAGTTTCTTTGCCAGCAACAGGCATAACTTACCAATAATGCTTCTGTTCTACTTCCCCATCTGTTCACTGACTGTTTCATCTCTCCTTCTCTACCTCCTCCTTTCCCTCCACTTTTCCAAGTGAAATTATGACGATGCTTGTCATTCAGGGTTTCAGTTGGAAATGAAATTTCAAATTACAAATATGCCCTCAAATTCGGATAAATGGAGAAAAGTAACATTAAAATAGATGTTGAAATCAACAGTAATATTCTAAATTTATATAGTTGTATCAATGATCAAATGTCTGAGTAGCAGAGAATATCTTCTCCCTTGAGCAATCTTTACCAAATTGCTCACAACCAAAAATTTAGAAAAAAAGAATTCTTCACTGAAGTTTCATTTTTCACTTCTCATCCTTATAGTATACTGAAAACAGCAGAAATCCTGTAAAGACTTTCATCTTATTTCACATCTGCTTTGTTGAAATGTGCCATGGTCTTCTGCGGAGCTGTTTCTGACTCACATCAGTTAAGGAAAAGTAGAATCAGGCCCATGCAATGTTGCAAGGATTATAAGGATAAACGGTTTCCTTGGCATTAATCAGAACTGTTGGATAATGGCTCCCCTCAGAGGTAGTATAGGAAGCATGCATCGATCCAGTAGGTCTCCTTGCTATAATATCAGAAGGAAAGAGACTCTGCATTATGCCTGAAAACGCACAGTAAACTCCATCCTATAACGTATACGAGATTGCCAGTTTAGTCCCTTTCTTTTATGGGAAATGATTGTAGCTAAGGAATACAATCTGTTGTAATCAATCATGTAAAAATACGAAGGAATTTAGAAAGGCAAAACTCCTATCAAGGGTTAAGCTTCATTTTACAAAATATAGCCATTCTTTGAGGTTGTGTTATAAGTATGGGAAAGAGAAGAAGCTTTTGTGCTTACATTCTAATCCTTCATCTTCACAAAACTAAAATAAAGGCAAAATAATGAATAAAAAGACTTCTACAGAGTTAAAATTACTTGCAAACTAGAAATTTTAACATTTGTATAACCAGATGTTCAGAGTGGCTCTGAGCCAGTCCGAGCTATGTTTGGGAGAATTCTCTGTCTCAGTAGTGTCCCATCCAATCCTTTAAAACTTATAAACAAAACCTTTGGCCTCAGGTCTGTTCATTTAGGAGGGTATATCAGCATGTACTCTATATTTTACCTGTTTGAGGGATTCCATTAAGGAACACAGAGACAATTTGCTTCCAATACTATCTCCTGCCACTTTTATAAGCTATATAAAAATATTCTTGAACTGACTTTAAAAAAATAGACTAAAAAAATATAGAGTTTTCTGAAAATTACTCACAGTTTGACCATAAGATTACTATGGAATTTATTAGTTTGAATAGCTTCTGAAGCAAGGCAATAGAAGAAAAGATCAGCTAATAATAAATGGAACATTTTTTTTTTTTGAAATTTGTATGGTTCTTCAGATTTCTCAAATAAAAAAATACAAAAGAAATAGAGAATCTCAGACGAAAGTAGCGGGTAACAGGTTCAAAATAGCCAAAAGTAAGTCTTCACAAAAGAGAAGAAAAACTAAACATGGTAAATGAGAGTCTCTGAGCTGACCATTGCCACTCCAGGAGATGACTGGAAGTTATAATGGTTCTAAGAACTGAGAAAATATCAGCTCATTCCTTGGCAGCAGTTGAAGAAGTAAAGAAAATTTTAGGAATTACCAGGTAAGGAAGAGAGATCAGAATAAAGCACAGAGTTTTGGCATGGCAAAACTTGAATCCTGTGTGCAGCTCTGAATCCTGTAGCTCAAAATGGTACAGCAGAGCGGGGAAAGGGTCAGAGAGGGGTGGCAATAGTGACAGGCATGGCCTGGAAGGGCTCTCCTGCAAGGGCCAGCCAAGCTGCAAGGGCCCTCATGCCTGGAAAGGAGACAGTTGGGGGGGAAATATGACAAAACTTTATAAAATCATAAGAAGCAAATAAAAGGTGGATGAGATTAATTGCTCGCCCTCTCTTCTAATATAAGAAATACAAACGATAAAATGAAACTAATGGGTAACAGGTTCAAAACAAGCAACGGGAAGTACTTCTTCACTCAATAGGTTGCTAAGCTGTGGAATTGCATGCCACAAGATGCTGTGGATGCTGAAAGCTTAAATGAGATAAAGGGGAAACTGCAGAATTTCATGGAATAAAGGACTATTAAATGTATAGATACCACACTCAGGAAATCCTTTAGCCACAAATTGCTGGAGTCTGAGAGAGAGTGCTTTATTCTAATAGTTTATTATTCCGTAAATAAATCCAAGGTCCAAGTACATTTTCAATATCTAATTTTGGATTTAAGTGTAATGCCTAATGGACAAAATCTCCACACTATTAGTTTTCTCTAAGAGATTAAGAAAGGCAAGCATCAGCTGTAAAATAGCAACCCAAGATTAAGAAAAACCTCCGCTCCCATTCTAGAACACTTCTGAACACACAAACTAATTCTTGTAACGTTAAAAGATAGACCAAGAACATTTTGCATCTATTTTGCGGATGGTTAAGTAAAGCACAGAATGACTGGTACACCCTAGTTTTCAGAGCTTGACCATGCCTGTCTTTCACTGCAAGGGAAGCCTTCCACTATAGCTGTCAACTTATGATGAGTGGGAAGGGGACGATAAAAGTCTTACTTAAGACATATATCTGAACATAAAACAGTAAAAAGGGCATGCAAAATCTCAGAAAAAGGAATTAAATTTCAATTTTGTTTTCTCCTGAAGCCTCAAGAAAGCTATAGAACTTTTTAAAACAAATATAAGTGATATCTGTTTAAATTGCTTTGTGCATCTCCTTTATTCAAACAATACACTAATTAATTTTCTGACAACAGAAGCTAAAACAGGCTCAGACTAATTAATGAGCTACAAATCTTAAGAGCTTTACATACTGCAATAGGACATAGTGATAATAAAGATTAAACATAAGACATGAGATACCAAAAGTATGATTCTGCAAGCACTTTCTGGAAAGCAGACTAAACTGGTGTTTCCTCAACCCAAAAAGCTTCTCTAATAAAAAAAGCAAATCCCCAAAACTCAATATAATCTTAGGAGAGTCATCTAGCTAAGATTACGTAGAATATGTGTAACAGTGCTGATAAGACTACTTTTCTGTATAATCCAGAACGTAGGACTTGTGGTGATGAAAGTACTTGCATTTGGCACTGTCTCCATGTCCTACAGCCAAAACAACAGCAGGTACCAAGGACCAACAAGAGCCCTCTGGGTGCTACTGAAAGCCATACTCTGTCAAAGGGATGGCCACGATATGACTTCCTCCAAAGGAATCTCACTCTCTGTGAACGTGGTGCTTGGTAAACTCAGGGTAAGTGGCTGTGCCACTTACGTGCCTTTAAGCAAGTGGTGCTAAAGCGCACACGCGGAAAGCAAGCCTCGGAGATACTCTGCCTCAGTGAGGAAAGATGTCTCCTGCTACTACCAGATAGCTCTTCACAGCTTAATCTGCTCTTTTTGAGTGACCTACAGAAGCAGCGTAGGGCTGGCTTTGGTCGGATTTTTCCTGCCTGCTCTGGATACGCTGTGAGATGCCCTCTCTTTCCAGAAGATGAGGGATAGAGCAGTCCAGTAGTGCTTCGTCTCACCACTAAATGTTCTCACATGGCCATTACTGAATCTGGCCATTACTGGCTTCAGAAGTAATGCCTTCATGTACCACTTTATAAAAATAGAAATTAGTCAGTTTTCCAATTCGGTTGGCAGGGGATTTTTTAATATTTTTATTACTGCAGACATCATTGTCCAGCCATCTGCTAAAGAGGAGACACACAATAACCGGGCAGAACTGGAATGGGTTTTGCTGTATCTGCAGCTGAGCATTTCGTTACTGTACTCTGATGGGGAACTGAGGAGGGGAGGTAATGTTTTTTTTTTTTCTATAGGACAACCAAAATGTGATGCATAGCAACATTTCACTATGAGAAAGGCTGCTGTTGTTTATTGGAAGACTGCATGACCCATACCAACCTTTGCTCACTACTGTCCTATCACAGTTAGGAGGACAGACTCCCCAAGTCTGTCTCAGTTCCTCCCTCTGTCACTCCTGATGCTATTACTTTCCTGATCACTGAATTGCTGAGGTGTTTGCAAATCTACCAGAGCAAGGCTGGGTCATCCTCTCTGGATGCCAGTCCTATGAACAAATGTGAAGAACTGTCCCACATCTCCTACCAGTTCCCCATCCCTTCATCTCCCTCGCTCTCCCCCGACCGTTTTCTTGTCCTCCAGAAAAACAACCCAACCTTGCTTCCCGTCGAGCAACTGTCAGTCACTGGGTTTTTCCTCACTTAAGTAAGGAAAATCCAATATTACTCCAGAATAAAGAACTAAATGGCCAGCTGGCAGCAATTTCAATTTAAAAAGGGCAAAACATTCATTTGCACTGAAGTTATACAAGATTTATTCCTTTTCTATGAACTAAAAATCCCGAAGAAAAGCACATCTTTTTGAATCTTCTCCTCTGATTTTGGGGGACCAGCTTGGCAACAATCAAAACAAACTATGCCAATTAGGGCTAATATTAACTCCTTTTGGGGGGAGTACTCTGAAGGTATGTAGGTTTTCTGCACAGATAAGCTGAAACAGAAACTTTGAAGTTCCACAAAATATTTTACATTAGAAGTTTCTGGGTTTTGGGGGTCCTTGGCCAAAACTATTCCTACACAGTTGCCCTTGTACATCTCTGTTCTCTCAGCACAAATACAGTTTATTTTAATTGATCTTAATACAATTGGTAAAACTTGCCAAAAAAGAAGATGCTTATAAACACTATCCATGTAGAATTAAAGAAAAAAAGCAAGAATTTTCTCTATCAACTTTAACAAATCTTAGCACAAAAATGCTCTAGAATCAAAGAATGGAGAAAACATGGCTAGAAGTAGCACATGAGTGAGCCCTGACCCACTGCCCATTGATGTCAGTGGAAAGACTTGCACTGACTTCACCAGATCGGGCCTGTTGTGAAGGACTTAAAAATGCTATCAGTATCTTTACACAGGATATTTTTAAAACTAAATAGAATACATTTGTCTTAATCAATTCCTTATATATCACAGTGTTTCTTCACGGAATGTCCCTATCCGTAGGAAAGTGACAGAACAACATGATAAAATAAAAACTGTAGCTAGGAAAAGCAGAAGATGGAAAATCTCTTTAATCAGCCTTCAGTTAAACTGAAACTTATCCATGCCAAGAAAAAATATAGCTGAGGACAATATGCAGTAATATATTACAGCTGTTCATTTTAGAAGCCACAAATAAAAACAGTTAATTGTTGCCTTTTCTATTATTTTTACATTTTCCCCCCCTCCTTATATGCCACATTTCTTTTTAAGAGACCCCTTAGCTAAATTGGAAGGCTATACAGGAATTCTTATGCCTTTTTATTGTTTTACCAGATGAGAGTTCAGGCATGTCGTCAGGTCATCTGACCTCCTTAAATGCATTGGCAGAACTTTAATATCCATGGCCAAGAAGTTGTCCTTGCTTCCTTTTTTCAAAGTTATTTTAGTAATAATTCGTATTAATTATAGAAAGTGCATCTTTAATTAACAGAGGAAAGACTTTTTTTTTCCCCAGACCTCTTACATTTTAGCTGATGAAACTAATGATTACACTTAGGCAAGTTGATTTGTGATTCTGTTAATTTTTCTTTTTTAGACTTGGTAGAAAGAATGGGAGTGATGAAGGAAAAGGTTATCAATACACAATGAAAACATCATATATGTGTTTGTAATTTGAGTCCAAAAAAATACCTGTGTTAGCAGGGAAGCTATGAGAGTAAGCTTCACTAAAAAGTCTAGATTTTGTGGTGAAAAGTGATGTGCAGAATCTTCATTTAGAAAAGATTCTGCATACTGCAGTGAATACGGAAAAAAAAAGAAAAGAAAAAGAAAAAAAGACAAGGATGAGTGTTACAAACAGAAGAGCATAAGGACATAGTTGAAAGTGCACATTGCCCGTAGTATCCATTCACACCAAAGAAAAGATGTACCAAATCGGCGTATTCAAACCCAAAAGGAAGTGCCCTTTATTATAGAACTCTGCTGCCTGAAAGAGTAGAATGATATAAAATGTAAATAAGTTTCAGTCAATTAACTAGGCAATCATTTAAACTTGTATGTTTTATCTAAGATTTTTTTTATTAAATTTGAGCGTTAAAAATCAAGCATAAAAGTCATTATTGCAGATATAAAATAAAATTATTGAAAAGGTCTACACAGGATTTCTTAAAATAAACAAATTCTTCAGTTCACTACAGGTATTTTTTAACTTTCTAATTACATTCACAGACAGTACAAGAAAAATAGTACAGATACTAATACAAGATACAGATGTCGTCAACTAACACCCTCATGTTCAGTATTAATGAAAATGTAGTAATTTAACATTGTTCTGGACCTGTATTAAGATGGTTTTAAAAGGCTTCATTTTGGCTGGCTTTCAGCAAACACAACACCAAAATAATTACAGGAAGGTATGGGGGTGACTAGCTCCTCTTTTCCTTGAGAGAAGGCTGCTCTGAAGTTATCACCTCCACCAAAACAAATCAAGTGGGGTACAGGTAGATAATATAACCTCTCTGCTTGGGCATGCAGATGTGCAATCAAAAGATCCTCGACAGTGAAGGTGAGCAGAAGCAAGCTGGCTTCGCAGATGAGAGGAAATACGAGAAAATACTAATAGACTAGGGACAAGCTCACACCGTTCCAATGCAAACAGACCCAAGACAACTGGAAAGGGAGCCACCTAATAAGAGATTGGGCCTCATTAAGCACTTCGGTTTTCCTCCGAGGTTTTGGGTCTTTTTTCATTTCTTCCTGAGGTAAGAGCTGAAGACACCAAGGGATAAGAGCGTAACAAGTATTCACATAAACCAAGCTGTCGATTTCTCCTGTGAACCAGGCATGTATCAGTGCACAGGAAAGTTGTCATTTGGAATTCATGAGGAGATTGAAAACAGCTCTAAAAACTAAGCTGGCACCCCCAAGCTAAATAAGAAGATCAAACTGGACACCAGCTTGCAATATCATACCATGAAGAATTGAAGAGCAACAAACTGAGTTACTGTTAAATATATCAACATATAAGAGCCTCTATGCAGAAGGTGCTTTCTGAATCCCTCTCTCCCATGGAAGCAGCAGCACCAGCACAAAGAGTTTCATTACAAGATTAAGATCTCATCTTGATCATACTGTCGCTCATTACTAGTGATATCCGTAAGATTTATGTCCGTATCAAACTTGCTCAATTCCATGATGAGTAATGCCGGTTATAACAGAAGATAGTGGTTAAACTGAGAAACATCCAGAAACACAAAGGATATGCCTAAAGACTGTCAGGGTCAGGAAGCCTCGGTAGCTAGAGAAAACTAGAGTGTTACTTGCCAGAAACGGTGAGTTTAGTATTCCAGAAGAAGAAAACGGGTTGCAAACTACTTTTCTTGTGGCACCTGAACCACTTCATTTGGATAATTATTTGGAAGTTAAGAATCACTAGGCTCCCCTGCAAAGAGCTGAGGATCCAGCCAAGGCAGTGAAGATGAAGTAATAATCTAGAAGCTTTCTAAGGTGGAACCAACACCTTCCTAAATGAGGATAATGACTGGGGAAAGCAAACAAAGAAAAAATATAATCATC
This sequence comes from Rhea pennata, assembly GCF_028389875.1. NCBI lineage: Eukaryota > Metazoa > Chordata > Aves > Rheiformes > Rheidae > Rhea > Rhea pennata. Next base: position 10,650,452 of record NC_084667.1, on the reverse strand, counting down.
CTGAAGAATTGCTCCTGTATTGCTTCTCTGGAGAGCTGGCATTACCAGATCAAATCACCATTCTTCAGTTTAGTTAAGGCTAGGAAAGTTCTGGATCCGCTAGTCACCCTAAAAGGGCTAAACACAAAAAGAGAAATCATGAAAAGTTGACAGGAGAAATCAGTGTGTGCTACATCATTTAAGAGCTGTAACCATCTGTCCTCCTTTTGCAGACAATCTGAAGGCAGAGTCCCTAGCACAGCTCCCAGTATAGCACGTGGGCTCCCACTGATATAGCTCAAGATGTCTAAGTATTGCTAGTGGAAAACAGTCTTTCACTGAATCCAGACATTCCATTATAACAAAGGTGCACTTTATAGTTGAATCTTAAAAAACCCCTATTGGCCAAAACGATGATATAACTGTTCAGGGATGTGCACATTTAAGGTGGCTTTTAACAATCTGGATCTGATTTGGTAAATAAAGAAAATTCTCTGAGAGCTGCAGCAACTGAACAGCTTACGGACACCGAAACACTAAATCAAAATCTTTTCTTAACTCATTAAAATCTACACCTTGTGAAATTTTTTTTAAGACAATTTCCATTTGGTTCTATTAGTATCAGGATTTCTGCTGTGTGTCTGCAAGCTCAGTCTTGCAGGCAGTTATATGTCTCAGTTTCAGAAGGACAGCTGAAATCATGGAAAATAAAATACCTAGAGGTAGAAAAGTACAATGTGTTTTCTAATGGTTACAGGAAAAAAATCTGTGAACTAGGATTTCTGGGTTTGATTCCTGATTTTATCAGAGACTGGCATAAGACAGCTCCAACTCAGATGTTTCAATAACTAAAAAGTTAGATGCTTGGCCTGGCAAGGTGTTTCAGGACACCAGTTAGGAACCTGGCTCCTTAGTCATTCCGCAAAGAGATTTAGCTGGGATATGTGCATTGCCAGGCTCCCAAAATAGTAATTGGAGATTGATAGGCTGCTCCTAAGGATGAGTCAGAGTAAGAGCATTAGACAGTAGGTCCTGCGATCACACTCTGGAGGAGCCTGTCTCTCACTGCTGATTAGAGAAGTGCATTAGAAGAGTCACCAAATTACCTGGCCTCAGCACAGTCCTAGGGGAACTGAACCCTCCATCTCATACTGAAGCCCAGATAGCCAAAGTTGTCAGGTCAGCTTCACACTTGAGCTCCCTGTTGAGCCCTGGTTGTCCTGGACACCCAGGCTGCCTCTGCTGGTTGACACTGATGTGAATGTAGAAGGAGCCAGCTGGGTCTCTAAGTCGGGCACCAAGTAAGGAAAGAAAAATGACACTATTCTAGATCCGAGCTACACCTCCATGGCTGGTACCAATGGATTCAATTTGAAACACCTGACCCAGAGACCCATCCAAGTCTGGATATCCATGACTGTGCAGGGAGAAATCAAGGGGACAGAAAGAGAAAGTAAAAGGAAACATAATTCTCTAGCTTAGTTAGTATGGCACTCACTTGCAACAGTGAAAAAACTTGTCCTGAAGCAAGTTTCTGATATGAATATGGTTTTAGAAAACTCCCCCGTAGAGCAGAAGCAGGTAGTTGAAGACTGCAGTAAGCTGTAATTTAGTATAACTAAATCATCCTAGGAGTTACCCATGGATATACTGTGATGGGTCTGTCTTTGGTACTGATACTCATATTTCCAGGTAGTTATCAGTATTAAAAAAAAAAAAAAAGGCACTGAACTCACAGCATGACCCAATGTGAATATCAGAATTGATACGTCATTGTTTTCTGTTAAAATGATGCTTCCATGTCAGAAGCTCTCAGATGCTTTTAAACCATAGATAAAATAATCTAGATTCCTTTTGGTTCAGAATCACTTTTCTAGGCAATGATACTTCTTCCTCTCCTCCAGGTTTTGTCCATTGAAGTTGTAAATATTCCAGAACAGCTATTGCATCCTCTTATGTCTTATCTAAACTGGGCACTTGAATTTTTCAACTAGTGCCATAGGAGTTAGCTTCAAAAGCAGAATCACTACAGTGGCACCCACATGCAGCATATGCCTGTACTGTGCCAGGACTTGAGCGTCGTCATTTCATGCATTACTCACTAGCGGGAATTAGCCTAAGGATCTCTGAGACTGCAGTGGCTTACTTTATATGAAAATGTTGTCTGCATCTGGATAAGATATTTTGTGTTCCTGTATTGTTCATTTTCAAAAGCTGCACTGGAGAATGTGTTGCACACTACATATTTACAGTGCTCTGATTGTATCAGAGGGGTTAATTCACATACTTTGGTTTCTAGAAGAGACTCTTCTACAATGCAACAGATCTCCAAATTTGAAAATCTATTTTTCCATTTATGAAAACAGCAATTTTTTCTTGTTTTCATCTTTTTAAGTACCATAACTTTATGCATCAATTTTTTGATTAATTAGCACCTCTAGCTGGTAGTAGCTTACATGTGAGTTCTAAAAACAAAATCACTTTCTGAGTAGCAAGTCCTTCTAGATCCAGACTGTGACAAACTCTTAATGCCAATATAGCAGTACTGATGCTAATATGTATATACTGTATCTTCTGTGTGGTTAGTCTACAGTCCAGAAAGCCCTCTATGCAGCATCTTTCAAAGGCATATACTAAAAAAAACCCTCTCATTATAATTCAGAAAAACATCTAGAATCCTGTATACTGTGAATGGTTGAATTTCAATTAATAATAAGTACAGAAAAAAGGAACAAAACTAGTTAAAATAAATAGGAATGAGTTCTGAACTATTGAATCTACAAGTGAACTATGGAAAAACTGACGGCCAAACCTAGGCAGAATGATGTAATTTCATTTCTGCTTCTGGGGGGAGAAGAGGAAAGGGGGAAACTATTGTGGTTTTGAAATCACAACAGAATGAACTCACTCTCATTCTCTGACCTACTAATTTCTCAATACTTATTTTTATAGCTCATGTTGTGAAATTGTGTAATGATAATTTATAGGTCAGCTTGACACAACCAAGCAGACAATACTTAATATGATCTTCACTGTCCTGGTCCACTAGTCTAGCGGCCTATATTGCACCTCCTCTTTCCCCCCAGTCTGTTTGAACTTTTCTCATAAAGACATGTGATAAAAGGAAGAACATGAACAAAAATACAGAACAAAAGGGAGAAAGAGCAGACCTTTATATAATTAATTCAACAACATTTCTAAAACCCCAAGAGGTAACAGTGAGCAAGGACACTGCATTTCAAATGCAATTCAGAGAACGCCTACAAAACTGGTGCCCATAGCACAGATGATAGAAATTTATTTTCTCTGAGTGTATGTCTACAGCTCTGGTTCAGCATTCCACTAGCTCATCATTAGACTTCCAAAGCAATGCAAGTGTGGCTTGCCATCAGCACAGGATTGATAATTCAGCTGTCACCAGCAGTCATACCCAAACCTGTCCAGACACAAACACCCATACCAGAGGCAAAATGTGGTTCCTATGTATAGGAAATTCTATTTTCAGCCACTGCGTTACCTAAAAATAAACTCCTGCTCTAATGCAAGAGTTTCCTTTGGTCCATTTTACTAGTACTATTAAAAGAGACAAAATCCAGTTTTGATCTGCAAGAACTGTTCCTACTCTAGCAGTGTCAGGTGGCTGGGTTCCAGCATCCTGTGAATATACTTTACATTCTTCTAAAGGACTGGTCATTTTCAAAAGGACAGTATTTTATATTTTGAAAAATATTCCTCCATGTTTTTTCTGCCAGCTGAAGCATCCAGAGTGTCTGCCCTCAAAAAAGATTCAGTGCTTTTGGCAGCATTTACAAGCTAGTCTGTTTTTTCCAATCCAGAAACATTTTCTCTGCCAGACAGTCATCTGTGTTCTTACACAGAAAATACATGTTCAGTATGTTTTGCATTCTTACACTGTAAAGAGGCCTGTGAGCAAGAAGTTCTGAGGTCCCAGAGGCTAGCGCGGGGTAGAGGAAGGGGAGCTACTTTCCTTCCAGAGTGAAAGTGAAGGTGATAAGGGGCGGCAAAGGTGACAACAAAGCACAGGGATTTCTAGGACTGTGGCTGGGATTTGTCCCTCCCAAGACTGCAGGGTCATGAGGATAGCACTGCAAAGGAGAGCTACAAGGTTGCCATGAGAAAAAGGTTGTTACAGGAAGTCAGCTCCAGGCTGTGAGGTGGGGAAGGCTCCCGCAGATGGTGCGTGGTGCCTTTGGGACAGTGGTACCCCGGCTGTGGTAACTGGCATTTCTGCAAAAGGTATTTCCAAGATGACAATGCTGAATGATGATGAACAGGAGAATAGTTCTGGTCACGTGATAGAAGCCTACAAACTCTACATTACAAGTATTTTCCTCCTAATTTGGTGGGACTGTCAGGGAGCAGCAAGGATTGGATGATCCCCAAGGGAAGGCAAGCTGGGAGCCAAAGGGATAACACAGTCGGCATGGGGCTGTCCCACAGTACTCGAGGGAGGTGAGCAGAGCAGATCCAGCAGTGGTGGCCAGGTCCAGACAGGAGTCTAACTCATGGGACAAAGTGATGGTGATGAAGTAAGGTCGATGTCATGCTGGGAAGTCAGTGCACAAGTCAGGGTTAGGCTCAGGTCCGGTGACCACTGGCAGGTCCGTGGTAACAAGGCAGGGCTCAGGTCAAGCTGGGGAAACAGCCCCTGGGTTTGGGGTTTGGGGTTGGATCAGGGTCAGTGGGCCCATGGCCAGGCAAAGGAAGGGTCAGGGCAGAGCTGGAGGTGGCACCGCTGCGGCACTGAGGGGCAGGAAATGGCGTGGGCTGGGGCCTGGGCAGGGACACAGAGGTCTGGCAGTGCCCTCGGAGACTGGACACGGCCTCTCCAGAATGGGTGTTTTATTTAAGAAGGGAATTTCACTATGTGGAAAGGTCTTCACATACTACAACAGCACAGAGCGCTCCAAAGCCGTGGTCAGATACACTCTGATATCAGAGCACGTCTGACAAGTCTCGCCGCTCCTCTCGCTGCCTGTTCCGGTCTGCTGCCGGACGTCATCACCCTCTAGACGGAGCAGGACCGGTAAACTTCCCTTGTCCGCTTTTGCGTGGGCGTTGATAGCTTAGCTTAAGCTCGTCTTGCCCGACGGGCCTAGCTCCGGCTCTGCGTTTTGCGTGGAGGCTCCGAGCCCCCGGACGCCGCCTCGGCCCTGCCGCCACGCCGCCCTGCCGCCACGCTGAGGGGCGCAGAGGCAGCCCCCAGCAACGCGCGGGGCGGCTCGCCCGCGGCCCGGGGCGTCCTCGCCCTGAAATTTAATAAGAATGTCACAAGATTATGACAACTCAGTAATATTCAAAACTAATACTTTTTTCTGGGGCAGCCTTTCCTTTTAAGTTTCATGATAAGATTGTTTTTTTTTTCCCCCCTCCCTCTCTCCTTTGGGCAAAAGAAATGCAGTTTCTGGGTACATGTAAACAAACAGTACTGAAATTAAAAACACATACTTCCCACTGACAGTCACAACAAGTAGAGATTCTTTTGTTTTCTTTTTTTTTGTTGTTGCATTCAAATGTGATTTAAAAATTTTAAAAACTCTTTAATCATGCCCCAAATTCTCACAAGAAGATCGTCCTTTTTTTACAAAGAAGTCAGCCTATCTGTTCTCAAGGTTCATTATAAAATCTGATGTAAACTGTCAGTGTGTGCTTCAAGAAATCAGTTAGCCACCTACCCAAAGTTATTATGGGGGTGGGTTTGTAACAAATATTCATTTTCTGTGTATGTCTTCACAAAGCAGATGAGCCTTTTGCTTTTCTTCCATGGGAATAACTAGGTAAATTGCCATGGCCTATATAATATAAAGAGCAGATGAGATAATCAAATGGGCCCACTGCACTTTAAAAAAAATTGTGAGGCAGCAGATTGCCAGCTAGGATTTCTTCTCTACATTAATTGCAAGCAGTGTCTGCTTGTTAATTGTTTTCCTGATCATAAATCTGGCAAGTCCTACAAGCCTTTGAGTAGGCACTATTCAGACATAGGACTCAGGTTGCCCTGACTAGGCTCTGAAATGGCTCTTTTCAATTCTTTCCTTGGTGTTGATGACTAGGTCTGAAAGAGCACTTCTGAGAGCCCCAGGCAACTTCCACCAGCTCCTTCCCTTCCTGAAATCCAGCTGAAAGTGGCAGAGCAGTCGCTGGACCTAAAGGGTCAAGTCACACCATACCATGTTTGTTAAATAAATTTTCTTTAAAAAGCCTGCCCAGCTCTATTTATGACAGTGACCTGATATTTTTAGCCCCTTGATTTAATAATTAGAAAAACAAAGCCCAGCTGAATTCTCCATCTGATTGTTAAAGCAGCAACCTGAGAGAGCATTTCCTCCTCTTGTGATCGCTGAATTGAGTTTTGCCTTCTCTTTAACTTCTCCTTTGGCATCAATACTTGGATAATGCTTTGTTTGTGTTTTAAAGTAGGCTTACAAGGCAATTTCTCCAATCTCTCATCACTATACTCTTTCTTTCAGTAGCATATACTCTAGTTCTTTATTATAAAAGAAGATGTCAGATTTACTGACTAATCAGAATATTTGACACTGGCAATAAAAATACCTAGTAGGCCTTTTTAATCAATGAAAGAAGCATAAGAAAATAACCTAGCATAATAGTATAAAAAAAGGCTTAGTCTGTGGGCCACCATATCCCTATCTGTATGCTTCTATATAAAAGTCTTCCCCTTGGATTGCTTTATGGTAAAATAATAGTGCTCCTTAAACACCCACACAGCTGAGGGAGCCTTTAAAAAATATACTTTCATCACTGAACTAATTCTTAAGACGATGAACATTAGTTGCCAAGTTCTCTAATACACTGTCATATAGAAACCCCTGCAGATTTAATCACATTTCAGTTGTGACTAGTCCTTCAGGGACCACTGCTAAGGTTTTCTTCAGTCTGTGTAACTCAGTTCTGCATGACTTTATTCATAAGTGTTGTTCAAAATTAGGCAATCTGTCTTTCTCCACATGCTGGAACATTTTAGCAGTAATTCTAAACTGCCTCAAATACTTGTAAAATATTCTGCATCTGTGTGGTTTCTAAATCCCAAATATGCTTGCATGTCTTAGCCATATTACAAATGTGCATAGCAAAATCTAATAAATCTAATGGTTACTGCAGAGCTGTACATTAATATTGTGACTCTAAGTCTTGGAAGTTACCAACCTTCACATAATATTCAACCGTCGTGACTGCAGGAAGAAAAACTGTGTTGCAGATCAGTAAAATAACTACTGGATACTGTGAAATCTGGACACAGCCAAAGGGAACGGTGAATACCGGGGGAAGACCCCATGCTAATCTTTGCCCCACACACCTACGTTAACAGGCTTCAGCACTGAAGCACAGTGAGAGACTGAAGTAGGTCGTGGGACTGAGAGAACAGGGTACCTTGGATAGACTGTGGCTGACAATGTCCTTTTTGCAGTGAACGGTGGAACAATCGTCATAACGTGTTATTACAGAACGCCAAACTCAGGGAGTATTTTAACAACTCAAACGTCTAGTGGGCAACAAATGCAGCCAAATGGTGATATTCACTGACTATCCTGAAGTTTTTACTGACAGTCCTGAAGTGATACACAGAAATAACCAAAACCAAAAAAAAAAAAAAAAAAAAAAAAAAAATGACATCAGAGGAAAAGCCCCTTTAGAACTATTTTTATATTTATAGATAAGAAAACATTAATCAAAAAAATCAAAATCAGAACAGAAGTGTGAAAAGTTTGAGGACTTGACTTCAGCATATCATGCCACTGTTCCTGAAAGTTCAGGTTCATTCATTCTCATTCTCAGGAGATAATTTTTGTACCCAGAATCTAGGAAAGTATAGTTCAATATAGAAGTAAAAAAATTGCTTTTCTGGTCAGTTCAATTAACCAACCCAAACCATTTTCATTCTGCAATATTGAAATATTTAATTTCAAAAAAAGAAAACCACGATGAGGTGTGGTTATTTCCACATACCCATCTTTGAATTTTTCATCACAAGCAGAAAGAAAAAGTATATTTTGGTTACTTACTCAATCTGATAGGGACTAAAGTCAAGCAATGAAATGCTGTAATTTCCTACTAGGGAGACATTCCAATTTGTATGAAGTCTAGAAAATATGTGTTTCCTTTTCAAGGAAATATCTCCTTCAAATAGGCAAGGGTTATTGAGGCTATCATCTATGACACAGAGGTTCTTAATGGCAACTTGATTTGTGAAGAGGAAGGGAAAATTCCAAGTGAGCTGACACAAATAAAAGAAGACCAAAAGCCAGAGACTTTGTTGTGCAATTATTGTTCTGCATTGTTCAGAAATAAAAGGTTATTGGCCACAATTCTGATAGACTTCTTATCTCCGTGCTTTGACACATAAACAAGTTGCCTCAGAACAGACAAAGCATAGTAACATTCTCCACACTTTTTCATCATGTGACATTGAGGGATAAACATGAGGTAATTTGAGTTATTTCTCTGTCTTTCACTGATGGGTAAAGTCATTCGTATTTACTGTGGAATAAGACTATGCAAACAAGCGGAATAGCTGACCCATGATAATGTTTCCCAGCCGTAAATTTCTCCTATGTCAAAGCTTTCAATAAGCAGTAACTACACAAATAGTGTTCTTTTTTAGATGCCACTACCTCGAAGATCAGAGCTAATATGCTTTCAGTGACTGCTGAACAATTCCAAGCTTTTCACAGACGGCTCTTATAAACAAGAACATAATTTTGTTATTGTTTGGTATCGAGTTGAGTGTGATTTGGGAAAATACTTGGAGACAAGTGAGAGTGCATCAAGATAGGAAGGAGCTTCTGGGAGGTTTTATTTAACTTGTTTATTGAGACTGGAATTCAGCTAAGCACAAAACTTTCTGTGACTTGCTGGAAAAAGTTTTCAGTCAAATGCAGAACAGCTGTGCTCCCTTTCAGTTGCGCTAAACAACAATATCCATCACAGCATTCTAGAGAAAAGGGTCCTTTCAGTGCACTAATGTTTGGGGAGTAGGAGGAACCTGCAGAATATATCTTAAAATGATGCCACTTTGGCACGTCCCAAGCAGGTCAAGGAAAAGAAACTTGTATCTCATTCCTCCCATGGATTCAGAAAACCCTTTTGCAGTTAAAGTGGTGCTGCTCGGCTGCAGTAGCTGAGAGAGGAGCCAGGCTGCGTTTCCTCAAGCCGTGAAGAAGTGCTTGTCCCTGCATAGTGCAAAGGACTCGAAAATAGAAAAGTCGTGGTTAAGAAAAAGCTGGTAATAATGTTGGGTTGAGTCCCAACTGCATGTGACATTACACTTAGTCGAGCATATCCCAGGATTATTTAACCTATATGAAACGGAGCTACCCCATGTATTCCTTCCCAAAAAAAACTGTAGGAAAAGTTCTGAAGTTACTGGGAAAACAAGAATTCTGATAAGGCACTAGCTGATTGGTATCATGTACGCTGTACTAATCTGCCCCTCTGCTGTGGAGTGGTCACACTAGCAAGTAATGAATTTACGTTAGAGCAGCTCTAGAGCTCTAAATCTGTTCAAAAAAATCTGAAGTCGAGCTCTAAAACTGTTCAAAACTGCTTTAAATTAGGTTTTTTGCTTCTAGAGATCCGCTAAGTATATGCTATAGTCAACACCATTGCTTCTGCTTTTCTGCCAAGTCCTATCAGCATCTGATCAAAATAAAAAAGCAAAATTTATATGAAACCACGCATTCATCCTTATAATGTTCATCTATAGTTAGCAAAATGAGTTATATAGACCAGATATAAGAACTTTTATGTTTATTTTATAGTCTGCATGCAAGACATGAACAGATAGATTAAAGGTTAAAAAAGATGCCAGCACTAGAAACTGGGTTTCTTAAACTGATTAGTGTCCTTATATTTGTTCATTAACATCCTAATATGGCATCTGGTCCACAATTGTCAAATCACAAATTATTTGACCCTGCTTAGATACTTCCACCCCTGTCACCAAGATAAATAACTCAGAGTTTTGCCTGTTCATCTGCAATGTAGAAATCTGCACTTGGTTGTCTTTTGCACGAATTCAACCAACTGCTTGAGCCTCATTCTCCTACCTCCACGTGCATGTTTTAACCAGGATATACAGGTGAGCTCTACAGCTGCAGCTGTTATATTTTAGTGTGAAGTCTTCCAAGCACAGAAAGAAAGACTGAGAATGACTGTTTAATGCTGCACTGACTCACAAGTCCTGGAGTCTTTCCTCAGCTCTGATGGCATAGGGAAGCTCTGGCAATGTGACTTAATGTTCATAAATGTCTTCTGTTGCTCAGTCTAGTGTAGTTTGTTATTCTGGTTGTTTGAGGGGGAGCTGCGGGGTCTTTTGTTTTACATTTGTCTATTTAAAAATTTCTAAAAATATCTCAAAGCTATATGTGATACATGCATGAATTGAGGTAAATGACTAAGTCCTCCCAAAAAAAAAGAGTTATAAGAAAATTAAAGGATAGGGAAAAAATTAAAAATGGCAGAGAAAAACAGAGAAAGACTCCAGAAGCAAAACTGGTCTATCTTACGAAGGAGAGACTTCATGTGATTATCTGCATTTCAAGCAAAACTGTGATTGCAGGTCCTTCAGGATAGCTAATAATGATACAAAAGCTATCCAGTGACTTGAAACATGAGGTTAGAAATAAGATTAATTCTTTAAGATGAGAAGACAGAAATAGGATTACTTCTTGAAGCAATAGGGAGAGTACATAACAGATTATGTAAGGTTCCAGTAGATTTAGTATCATTGCAAATGTTTATCTGCTTGTTTCTAAAACATACGCTGCAACTCAAGTGAGGATTAGTTAGGATAGTCTTTTTGTTTATTTTATCAATGGAAACTTAAATTCACAACACTCCCTCTAGCTTTGCAATCTATTCATCAGTTAGATATGGCAAGGGCAGAAATTAATCACATTCAGTAAATTTGCAAAAAAAAATCATATTTGATAGTATGACTACATCAAGCACTCAATAAGGTAGCAATTATTCATGAAAGTACAAAAAAATATTTCAAATACAAGGAACTGGCAAAAATGCCAGTTGTTGATATAGAAGTAATAGCAGTTTCTACAGTATTGGGCTGGATACTGTCACTGAGACACAGATCAACATCAGAGAGGTTTAAAGATATAATTTCCTACCACATCTTCTACAGTGTTGCTGTGCACAAAGAAATATCCACTTTGGGTATACTTCCTCTTAAACTATCCACTGGGTTAGCCATGTCCTTTGGGGACCAACCCAAAGGACAGAGTCAATGCCATCCCATGTCTTCAAGCTGCCTTCTGTCCTAGGCAAAAGCACCATGGAACTGGTCTGACAATGAGGAACTGCAACTTCAGCTAGTCTGTGAAAGCACGGGGTCAGCAGAGACAGGAATCCTGTGTTTTTTCATTTCTAAATTCAGGCAAAGGCTCGGTCATTCTGTCATTTGCGGTAGCCGCTCAATTTGCTCTCGTGTTTAACCTTCCAGTTTCTTTCTTACCTTATGTCAATTCTTCCTCCCTCCTCCTGATATCTGCCTTAGCCGTATTCTCATGCATACCTACTAGGCCCATATCTGCATTGCAATACGATCACTCTACAAGCCCACTTGACTTTTCAGTAACGAGAGTACTGAAAGCAATAAAACCAGGGGAAATAAGGACACACCGTTAAAAGCAAGAATCCTCTAAGGCTCTGTCTTTCCCAGCTAGGTGTAATATTGTTTATGAAGTAGCAGGAGGATATTCATTTTCTGGCGTCCAATACTCTGTCTGCTCTGGGAAATTTAATCTAACTAACAGTAGGCAAAAATATTACACTTTGACCAGACTTCACATACCATGAAGAGAGAAAGGTTTGAGACATATCTATTTTTGACCAAAAAGTTTCTAAAACTGAATCACTTTTGTGTTCCTACTCAGTAAAGAAAATAAAAAATATTACATTTTGTGGTGAGCCACACAAAAATAAAATTCTCTTGGACTTTGATTGGAAAGAAAAAAAAATAACAGCAATAATACTCCCAGTAGCTGATTCAAAACATAATAAATCTTTTTCTCTTTTATTTTTCTTTTTTATTTTTGGACAACAAGGAGTGTCAAATTCTAACCTTTTGCCTGAAGAAGCTCAAAACTATTTAATGCCTTTCTCCCAAGTATGGGCATGCAAAGAGAAAGGATTAGCTAGCAGAATAAGCCAGCTCAGTTTTACATTGTTTTGTCTCTTTCAGTTCAGAAACATACTACAAAGATGCTATGAGATCTGCAGGATCTTTTTCCAGGTCATCAACAGGTTTATGTATGTGAGCAAGACAGGGGATATAAGATACATTTGAGCTCATTCAGTACCTAATAACATACAGCCACTTCAGGTTAAAGTTATGACTAAGGTTTTGGCCTGGGCTCTTACCACTTCCAGAATTGTGCTGCTGATTTAGAATTAGATGAGTGGGTTTTGTTTATTTTATTAACGTGTCCTAATTAGATATTTTTATATGATACCTATCACGATGGCAGTTAAGTGCCTGTGTGGGATGCCTGCACATTCCACGGTCTCCTGTTCCATGCACGAGACAGCATGGGACAAGACAGACTGCAGAAAACAGAAAGCAAGTATCTTATTTCTATTTATATTTGAATGCCTTCACAGCATTATCCTTGTAGGAGCAATCAGTGGCAGACAGTGTGGTCTAACAGACTTAACAAAGAGCTAAACCTAAGAGCTGCTTCACTGCATGAGTAAACGAATGTTCAGCCTTAGGCAACACAGGTAACTTTTTGTGAACATCTCTCAGCTGTGTTGTATGGAACTGTATCCCCCCAGTATTACTATTAAGATCACTTAATAGGCCTCATTTCATGTTCTCTCAGCTACATGGATTATTCAGATTTGATTGCAATGCAACCTGTTATCTCGTATCATCTAACTATCTTTTAGATTAAAGCTTAGTATGTTTGCCTGAGTGGATGTAGATGTAAAGTGCCAGCTGAACTCAAAGCATTTTCACTGTCCTAAATGGAACTGTCTTTCTCTGAAGTACAAGCAGAATTATGCTTGAAGGTCAGAAAGACAACAGATAATTTGAAAGCTCATTCTATAGTGGAGCTTCCTTGGCAACGTGCTCTATAATTGTCACATACCACAAAAAGGTCAGAGATTATGCAGCTTCCTTGCTAGATCCTGCATCAAGTTTTTCTGACTGTCATCAAGGGATTGGTTTTCAAAACTAGGTGTTACACCATACTGTGGCATTTATTTTAGCAATGTGAAAGACACAGCATTTGTTCTTCTGATGTGGTGTGTTACCCCACTTGTTCTATAAATGTATGTGTACAAAAACAAAACCTTAAGCATAACCTTTAAGGCTTAAGTGGTTTTATATTATTAGACTGCAGAAAGCTACAAGAATAAGGAAATCCTTAACAGGATGAAAGTGTAGTTCTCTTGTGATCAGCAGTAATTCTGCAAACGAGGTGACTGAAACATTAAATCTAACCTTGTAAAGTTCTTACATTTACATAAACAATATACAGAAAACATAAAACAATTACAGTCTCTTACTTGCAGATAGCAGATAACTTTCAAAAGCAGGATGTAAAATGAAGAGTGGTGTATGTCTAACATCATCCAAGAAATTTCAAAATCTTATTACACAAATCTTACAATTAAAAAAAAAGTTAAAATAAATTCATTCATACAGAGGTGCTGCTTATTCTAAGTTTTGCTTATTTTTGTGATTAAAATGTCTCGGGACATCTAGATTTCACATAGCATGAAATGCACTTGCAACAGTGATAATATGGCATAATATTTCCAAAATTGCTTCAGAAAAAAATTTGCTTCTGCTTAATGTGAATCTTCAAGTGGCTTCCTAAAACGAAAGAAACGCTGGCCTTTTATACACTTAGGAAAAGACTAGTTAATCCTTCTTTAAATTATTAGAGATCAGATTTAGCACACCAACAATATATTCCCTGGCAATACCAACAATTTTTTTCTCACTTCCAACGAAGTCAGAGGAAAGGCTGGGATTTCACCATCCTTTTTTAAACTAAGAACAACATGTTTTATTCAGCCGATCCTGTAGGTAGAACAATCATTAGATATCACCAAAAGGGCAGAAGAAAAAAGCCCTTCATAATATCCAGCTGGATAATAAAAATGTAGTGCCACATGTAGAAAAATTAAATTCACTTGTCCAGATTTTTTTTTTTTTTTTTTTTTTTACTGATTACAGTCAAAACACAAAATGTCAGAAATGCTTCACTTCATTATGAACACAAATAGGTCTTCTGTTTTCTTTACCCATTGTAGGGAAATACCATCCAAATACTATAACCAGTCTTATTGGTAGGTGCTGGCTAATATCTAGGCGGATATAGTCTCTGTCCAAAAATAGATTGCTCAAACTTCCATCCGATGCTTTGGAAGAGACAGCTATGATAAATGCAACATCATTCATCCTTTACTATTCATTGTTATTTAATCAAGATCAATCAAACCACAGGGTTCCCTGTTTAATATTAGATTTATTACCTAGAAATAGATATCCCTGTAATGGAAAACCTCAGAAGTTCCAATTTTCAAAAAAAAAAATCCCTCTATTTTTCCTTTCTTCTAGTCCAAACCAGACTCTCTCCATCCTTAATTCCATCCCCAAGCAAGCCTCCTACTTCAGAGGCACAAACCGTAAAATGTAGCCTTTAGTTTTGTGTATGAGAGGATTTCACATTCCCTTGTGGCCAAACAGTTACAGTCAGACCCAGCAATGAGTGGAACTGTTCCATGCCATAGAAATACAGAGTGAATCCAATCAATGTGCCTTTCACATGGGACTTGGGTCAATCTGCATCAGAATAGCTGGCAAAGTTTCAATAACTATTGAAAAATACCATTTACTGAAATGCTACTGGAGATTAGGATAGTCGAAGCTCAGTTTGGCTCAGCTGAACAGACCAAGATGCATTACAGTAGGAGTCATATCTGCAGCTCCTGCCAGATAATTCGCTGCACGGTACAAAGCCCTCTACTGTGCCTGACTGCATGGAAAGTGGTAATGACGGATGGTTTTCTGCCTGACTCTCTCTGCAGACCATTTTACATTCTAGTGCATTAAACTGTGGATGTAGATTTACATATGTCAGATTTTCTCAGGGGTCTGGAGGATTGATGCTGACCTCCCGCTCACTGTACATTGTAGCATATGCCTGCCAGCCACTGCCTGACTCAGCCACCAAGTCAGACCTAGGTTGGGTCTGAAAAAATGAAGTTTTGAAAGGATAAACTTAAAGGTTATCTTACAATTCATGCAAGGAGCAGAGCTGTCCCTGATTTTTTTGGGAGGAAACACATACTTTTTGGTAAGGCTGTCTGTCATTTCCATTTTGCTCCAGCATGTATACACTAGCTAATCCAGTGCTGCTACTGACCGTAAAACCAATTCTCCCTTCAGCTATATTTCTGCATTCTTTATCAGCAAGTAGCCTCACGTTGCCTAGGTATATTGTAATTCAGGAGAGAATTTGGCCAAGCTCTCTTAAGTCACACAGGTAACTGACAGTTATTTTAAATTTGATTTGACCTAGCTAATTTGTGAGTTCAGTCTAGAGCTACCACAAAAGTTTTACTTTCTAGATGGAAGCAAACATAGCTCAAGGAGTCTTGTAAATTATGTCAGTATGCCACTCACATAGCAAGAGTGCTGTGATTCTGGGTCTGATTCTGATCTTGCTTAGTGCAAAATCAGTGGTAATTCCCCCAGAGATAAACTGGCTTAAGACCTGACAGAGGATTTCAAAATCAAGCTTAATATGCTATTCCTGCGAAATTATAATCCTGATGAATAACTGGTAGTACACTGCTATAAAAAAAATGTTCTCAGTAACTTTCCCAGTGTATCTGCAAATCTTTTCAGCATAATTTTGTTCTGACTTTATTTGGAAGCCAATGAATAGGCAAACTAGGGAGGGAATGGCATCTGCTATACGGACTGTTACCAGTCCCGACTCAAAAGCATAATGGAGAAGTACCGTTCTAGGCCTGGATGACACATTGTGAGGACACACTGTCCATTCCCCGACAGAACCAACCCCAAACAGACTCGTCTGAGATGCTGCGGGTTGAATCCAGGAATAAAGCATGCAAAGGAATTCCTTGTTTCATGAAGCTGTTCCTGTTAATCATCTTGCGCTTCTATTAACAGAGGGTTTTGACAATATTTAATAGCGTGATAGGTGAGAGTAGGCCTAGAGAGGCCTACTTATCTTCGGATTAAAGATAAGATCAACCCATTCCGACACTAGTTTATGCTATCCTGAATTTTTCCATCATGCTTGTTTCTAAGAAGTAATGCTCTTCTGTTCAATGCATTCATTTAGAGACAAGCTTCCAATGATACTAGAAAATAAGTTCAAACCAGCTTTCCCTACTAAATAAAGAATGTCAAGCACAATGTGGTTAAGCACAAAATCAGAAGATGCTATGTCTTTAGAAAAAAGAACATATAAGAAAGTGGGCATCTGGCAAAATGAATAACAAAAAGCAAGGCATGATTCTGTCCAAATGTAAGTCACATTATAACTGGGTCAGTTATGGACTCACACAGATATCCATGCTAGAAAGTTCATGATAGAAAGAGACATTACTCAGTCTCTTATGTCTGGAATCTACTATACTGACTCACAGGATCATTAAAGCCTGCAGAGCTTGAACGACATCCATATACAGGCCCCTGGCGAGGACCTCTGAGCATAAGCTTGGAGTGCAGATGCGGTTTGCAAGCTCTTCTCAGCAGGTTTACCGGACATGTAGTTTCTCAGAAATGTCCTTTCACAATTCTTCACAAGACTAAGAAATGAGAGAGAGGAGTGACTGAAACTGATGAACACATCCATGTGCTTTGATCTGCATCAGTTTTCCCACCATTCTGGAGCTATATTTAAGCTAAAATCAGAGCTAAGATGCCTGAGATTCCTGTGCCCATTAGTTGTCCTCTTAATCACAACTTTTCCATAGCCAGTTTATTTGCTTCCATCTACCTTCTGTGAATCTGTTCTCTTCCTCCTGCCATTATGATTAATACCCTCACTAATCAGTTAGAGGTAGTAGTTTCGAAACGTTGAGGATGATAGTAGCAGCCCCAGAACCCTTCTCCCTGGAAGAACTGCAGTTATTTCATGTGCCGACTGAGAGCTAATGAATCAAGCCAAACTAGGATTTTTTAATCGTATTGAAACCATTCGTGAACATGGATATGGCAAAGGAAGGTCACACCATGATGCAGTACGAGCTGTACTTTAAGGATAGGACTGTGTATAAAGTTGACTACTGCAGCATACATTCTCTGTAAGCACGATTCTTTGAGAAAATAGAATAAAAGCCATTTTCTGTATTGGATAATGAGGCTGAACAAAAAAATGGAGTAGTTAAATCAGTGCTGGGAAATGGTTTTTCTGGCTAAAAGTCCTGCATGAAATATATGTCGGACATTGGAGAACAGGCTTCTAATTAGTCCCAGTGCTGATAGACTTGTCCGAAGGAGGTCAGATCCCAAAGGAGAGAGCTCACTCCATGCTTCTGACAGAAGAACGAGATAAGCTTGCAGGTGAGCAAGAGCTGTGAGGTGCGAGTTAGAAGAGATAATTTAAGAGAAAGGTTGGAATCCTGCCAAATTTCCAGAAGTGAATGTCTGTACATTCCTTCTTAATGAAAATATACAGCAGGCCTACTTGTTGCTTTTAATTTTATTTATAATGAATTCATAATGGATAGAGACATTAGAGACATTAGACATTAGAGACACACAAAAAAAGAGGAAGTCATTTCTAGGCAGGAAATGAACACTGATATCCACTTGAAAAGTTTTTAAAATTCTTTGTATTCATCCAGTAGGTGCTTCAAAAATTTTGGACTGAAAAAATAAAAAAGTCAGCGACATAGAACTCATGAATAAAATGAGGACAGGAAAACCAGTCTGCATGACCAATAGAGCAGAAGAAATATTTGGTTCCTGAATGTATTTCTGTTTGAAACATCCAAGAAGATTTTATAAAGAGCCAGGTTTAAAAGATTGTACAAATTATTAACATATTTTCTAAGCAGAAAATGAACTGTCAAGGAATTGTTCGTGATATTTCCAGTTATGAATTCCTAAGATACAAATAGAAATTCTTCTGCATATCACTCAGTTCGTTATGAATACTTCCTGTTCAAAGCAGAGTTAGTTTTGGCCTTTTAAGGACAGTTAAGAGCTTCACCTGTTTTATTCTGTTTTATGTAACAAAAGCACATTATCATTTTTTTTTTCTGCGGTGTTTACCAGTCCATTTTTAAATGCACGGCTTGAATGACAATTAAAGAGCTAAGCATGTGTTCCATTTCTGGGTTTGGTTTTCTGGTATTTCTGTTTTGTGAAGTACCCTCATACTCTTAAGATACAGTAGCAAGTTTATTTCTTTTTATAGTGAAAAAGGACTAGTCTAGAGCAGTATTTCCGAGCTCATCTGAAAAGGTAATCATCCTACTTTTTTCACCAGTGGCTCCAGGTCTTTACTAATTTTTGTCAGCTGTGCCATTCAAAGAAGTTTTCTGAAGGTCTTGCTCAAATCCATGCTACAGTATTTATTGCTGTGTGTGACCTACTAGAAAATATAATTTGTCAATTTTTGATGAGGATAGACATAAGGCTAGGACCACCAAAGTCAAGACTTTGGGGATATTCAATTTTTTGTACCCAGGTGACTGCATTAAAGCACTTCTACCACAATATCCGATAGCTTTCTTTATAGGAAAAAGAAACATTACAATATTTCCTAGAAGAAGGATTTTACGCTTAAATAATAGTAAAAAGAAACACGCACTATTTGATTTGGGGTATACTGAGGATAGTACTGAATGCACAAGTCATGAGATTTACTCTCGCCGAAGCCTGGCAGGAGGCAGCAAAGCCTGGAGGATCCTCGCAGTAACCCACTGCGAGGACTGAACGTCGTTCCTTGTCCTCCGCTGCCGTTCCGACATCCAGCAAACCTCAGGTAAAACTGCTCCGCTGCACTATCTAATCCCTTCCGTTGCCTCTTTGGTTGCTCCGTGTTTGTGGAGGACCATAACGTCCTCTCACATTGCTTTCATTAGCCTTTAACTTCAGCAGTCTCTTACCCGCTACTGTCACTGTTTACAGCTCTCGGCCATTTCGACATAACGCGCCAGATTCTGGACACCATCAGCTGAGCGAGAGTCCTTTCGAAAACAGACTGAATTGAGGCAAGAGAGAAACTGCAAAATTTGGGTGAATTGCTCGGCAGGCGTATCCCAAAGATATCCCAAGGAAGTCAGTGGCGAGGATGTACAAAAGTACAAAACTTGTGGCTAGAAACATCAGTATGTGGCTGCTTTTCTGTGGCCTCTCTTTTCTTCTCTGTGTTCATTTTTAAAACAGTTCATGGCACAACAGGATATCCCTTTACATTTCTCCTTCTGTACCATTTCTCCTTCTGTACTTTAGCACACAGATACCAGATCCTGTGGAAAAACAGCTGTTGGGCTTATGTTCAATTTTTGAATGATCTTGGGGCAGATTGAGATAGGATTTGGGGACTCTTCTGAATGCATAGATGTCCTCTTCCTAAAGAGCAATGCAATATAGCTATGGCCAATCTGTTCATACGTGTGTCCCCTCAGCAGCGTAGGCGTAATTCATTTGGACTGATCGGCCTAAGAGCAAGAATTTTCTCCTTCAAGTGTTCTACAAAGAGATATAATTGTGTTCACAGGAGACATAGATGATCGCTCTACCAAAATTCAAGCTATGTTGATTCTCAGGAAAAGGAACCATACAGGAAACATTCCAGGGAAGAGTGGTCCACGGACCAGAGAAGACAGGGAAGTATGGAGTCACAGTGCGAGAAAACTGAGGCAGCCGGGAAGCATTTATTTCCATACCACTGATTCTGTGACTGCAGTGCATCACCCAAGCATAAGTAATTCTATATAAAATAAGAAAGTCTGCAGTTTCAGGCCCCAACACCTTGTATTTTTCCAGTAAAGAAAAAGAAAATAATTTTCTCTACTACTGAACATCGTAGATATGCTATAAGATTATAATAGCAAAATATTTGAGACACTTTCAATAAAAAGAAGTGAGGTAGGTCTAAGCTTGGTCAGCCAGTATTTACGGGACTATATTGTTTTAAATAATTTTTAGAAAGTGTGTTTTAGCCAACATTTCCAACATGTCTAATGCTCACTGTAAAAGAGGCTTTCCTGTATTAATTCAAAGCTTTCTGAAGCCTAGACACAACACAACACTCAGCAGCTCATAAATTTGTCAATGGATGAATTTAGCCTAAGAAAAATAAGCTGCATGAATTATAGGTGTGGCAGGGAGCACCACCTATATTCTTAAAGTTGCTTTGACCCTTTCCAGTTGGTTGCAATTTGATATAATTTTGCCAAATTTTAGCTTTCTGAACTGAAGTTTTCCATGCAGTTATCTTCTGCAGGTTGAGCTATTTGGGAAATTTTCAGACAAAATAGCTCAGCAATTTCTGAGGACAGGCATGGAAAAAAACAAGGCTGGGGAGAGGGTGTTGTTATGTCCACAGTGATAAATTTTTTTGCTCCTTAGGATGCTAAAGTATCCCCATGCTTTGGTGCAGGGTATCCTGTTGCTATTTCTGCAAAATTCACTGTAACTTACCCAAATAAAAAACATTGGAGAACTCATGATTTCTACATGGTTAATAGAGGTTTATTGATTGGCAAATATTTCCCCAAATCTCTGCCCATACTGAACATGCAGTTCAGTGGGCCGAGCAAGCCTTACACTGCGTGGCTCCCAACTGCTTTCCGGGGGAGCAAGGCAGCAATAAACCCTGCCAGGGCATTGCAGGGGCTGGGGTCTCTCTGGGGCTGGTGCTGGGGGGCTGCAGCAGGGCCGGGCAGTGGGGTGCCCCCACCCCGAGGCAGCAGCTGGGGCAGCCCCAGGTGGGGGAACAGTTGACAAGAGGAGATAAACATCAAAATGGAAAAAATTAATGGAAACTGAGAAGGATGAAGGCAGGAGGGATAAGCACAAGAAGCAGAGTGGAGATGGAGCTGGAAATGAGGGAACAGGGCAACAAGCAAGAGAAGATGAATGGGCAACAAGACGAGTCTGTGACACAGTCAGGTGGACAGGCTAGGACCTAGGAGGAAGAAGGGTTCGGACCTACCTACTAGTTCATATTTCTTTCTGAAATATGGAAAGTGGATCCAAGATTGGTATACCTAAACATATTTCAGCTCTCATAAATAGCTGTGAAATTCATGCTCAGAAGTCCTACTGCATAACTTCAATGGTAGCCTACTAATTTAATCGGATATTCGTTATTAATTTGAGTGATAGAGGTCTACATAGCATATCTAAAATCTCTATCCTCACCCTAACAAATGGAGCAGTCAATATGATACCAGCAGGATACCATAAAGAGGTTTCTGGGTGTTCCAATATCTACTTTCAAAAATGAAGGTCAAAAAAAGGTACTAAAATATGTTGAAAAAATTTTACATTGCAAAATCAATCATGCAAAAATGGGGGGTGAACTGGCATAGTGGCATGAGAATGTGCTGTAATCTCATTTGTGCCGAAATTTAACTTGCAACTATCTGATGGCAGGACAACCAGCCAAGAGATGACCAGTTGTGGTCTAGGATTCCTTCCAAACCGCCCGCTCATCCCCACTGTGATTCGCACGGGACCTTTGTGTCACTGAGAGACTGTATCAGTGTACATTTTCCAGATTACACCTGCCAATTTATAAATGCCATTCTGTCAAAGTTGTAATGGGAAGTTTAATATTGATACCGGAGGTGTGACAACCATGGAAATAGCTGGAAATCTGGCTCTGAAACTGAATGGCTAAGAGGAAGGAAAGGAAACCAGAGCAAAATCAGGTTACTGTATATGATTGAGAGGCAGTAGCAGCAATGCACCTAACAAAAAAAACAGCCAAATATTGGAACCAAAGATATAACAGGTTCCTCAGAAATTGTTAGATAATAAAGAGGCAGCTGAATCTGTGATTAGATGTTTTGAGAAGTTAAATTGCAATCAGCATTAATGTTTTAAAATGGTCTATTTTGCTATTATTATCATTCTTATATCCACCTGTCATCCACAAAGATTCAGAAGTGCTTTGAAGTGAAGCACTTCACTTTCACCTGAAATATAGCCATGTTTGGCAAAAAAAAAAAAAAAAAAAAAAAAAAAAAAAAAAAAAAAGTATGCTCCCCACAACAAAGAAATTATTTAATTTAAGAGAAGGAAGTGAAGAATAATTTTATCCAATTGAAAATATGTAAGTAATTTTGGTAGACTAGATGTAATGACCAGAACTGGAATTTATAGGTCAAATAAGGATTGAACACTCTGCTGTGACCAAACATTCCTTGGATTCCTTTAAAGCCACAAGGGAGAGACTGCGAGTTTTGTACCTCCTCTCTTTGACTGGGCAATGACTGCAAGGGAACTTGTTGCTTCCATGTCAGACTAAAAGGATATAAAAGCCTATCCACTTTTTTTTCAGCTGTAAAAGATAGCAGTTCTTTGTTTCTCACCTTATTTGTCAGCATTTCATCCTTCAGCATGCAGAGCTCTTGGGATGTCTCCTCTCCATGGCCCACTCTGCTTAGTTTTTCCCACTCCTCCAGACACATCATCTGTTTCCTGCTATTCCTCCACTCTGTTTGAAAAACCAGTTTTCCTCAGCTTTTCAGTTCTTAAGAACAGTTAGACTTAATTTACTAGGGAATTTACTCTACCTGTGACTTCACTCACACCAGCAAAAATGGGAGAATGCTTCCTGATTGTGGGGGATGTAGCCAGGCCAAAACCTCTCCACTATTTTTCACTTGCTGTTAAGTTTAAGAAAAGTCAAACTCTCTTAAGCCAAATGTTACAGTTTCTAATACGACTATTATGGAATCTTACGTCTTGCAGTTGAAAATCATAAAGGTTCTGAAATTTGCATTGTAAGGCAGTGGGTCTGTAAGGTATATGGATTGGGAAGCAAGGGAAAACTGATGCCCGTCAGCCAGTATGGTCAGATGGTAGAGAAATGTGTTCTCCCAGAAAGGTATATTGCAAAGTGTGATACTCCCTTCTCTGTTGCATTGCCTGGTTGTTAAATGATGATTTTATATTATCAGCTCTCATTCCCTTCACCTGGGATTTTTGATCTGCACTGTTCAAAGTAGCTCAGCAGTTGTACTGGTTCACAGATGAAAATGTTGTTCTCTGTGTAGCTTGGTTATATCCAACCTGCTTAGGCAATTCTCAATTAGCTTTTAATGCCAGCTTAAGGTTTTAGTCCTCATTTTTAAATCAGTGAGAAGAAAACTCTCAGGGACAAATGTGGGAATTCAGGAATAATTAACAGAAACAATCCCACAACATCAGTTGTTCTCCTGACACCTTTTTTTTCCTGACATCTTAAACTGCAGTAGAGGCCCTCACTGTCTCTGCCAGTATTGACTCTCAATTACTGCTGATATTCACTCTGAGCAAATTATTTGGAAAGTCTTGATCAGATTGCTACCAGTTCCCCTTCTGCTTCTGCAGCTGGATAACTCAATTTTCAAATTAGGGAAAATGAGGGAAACAAGGCAACTTTTTTGTGGACGTTAGAAGAAGAAAGATCCTAAGGCTCAGAGTTCTGATAATTGTCACATAACTTTGTGGCACTAAACTGAACCAAATCATTAGGCAGAATTAGATTTTCAAATAAGAAAAGGAATATTATCCTTGAGAGCTCAACTTATCAAGGTGGTGAAGAGACAGGTTAGATTCCTATATTCTGAATGTGCCATTGAATACAGATGTACTGAAACAGTTACATAAAGCAGCTGAGAAGCTCACATTTTAGTACCTGTTAAAAAAATTCTCCCACAGTGCCTTTTTCATAAACAGAAAATCAAAACTGTATATATGTGTGCACACATGTAAGCATTCATGCCTGTGAATTGGTCACAAAAATAGGATATACCCTCATATATATACAAACGCATGAATTATACATAAACTACAGGCATTCATTATATTTTTGGTTGGATGCTTTTATGCATGTGATAGCAAAAACATTCCTTAAGGCTGTACCACTCTGCTAGTAGGCACCGTGTCAAGGTCAAACAAAGAGCCAGTTGAGCAGCCCTGCTCTATAAGCTGGAGGGCGCAGAAGCACCCCCATTTCCCTTCACGGGTGAATTTTGTGGATCTACCCTCCCTCTGTGTTCTGTGGCTCCTTATTAGCTGCGCCGTGGAGGACTCTGGACTCTTCAATGATTGCCATTTTACCCGGGGAGATCACGGAAACCTGGCAACAAGATGCCTGGTTGGCTGCTCCACAGGAGAAACATACTGCTGCGTTTTAGAAACTCGGTGTTATAGCTCAGCAACTATATCATAGGGCTTTTTTTCACATGTCTTTCCAAATACTACACTTTTTATAACGTTGGCATTATAAACATGTCTGAAAAGGCCAGGTTTGAAATATGCTTCTCTCGTGCCTGTTAACTATTTGAAAGATGCAGAAAACAATTTGGGAGAGATTTAAACATTTAGTCTTCTCTCTTTCCAGATTCATTTAACAAATTAATTCCTGATTCCTTCTAATTTGTTATAATTTAGAAAATCTTTTGGATACTTTCAGTCATCAAAACATTCAAGAATAGGTCTGAACAGTAACTGGAAGACGGAGGGGTATTCCAAGTGCTCTCAGGTAGGTCTTGAAGCACAGTCTGTCACTAGGATTTGTACAAGTAGCAAGGTCATTTTGGATATGTGTGCCCCTAGAGAGAGTATTTTGGGGGTAATAACATGTGCCTGCCCCATGTTTCACAGACTAATTGCACTGTCACTTTATATCCTAAAGAACAGCTCAGAGATGGGATTTTCCTTTTGCATTTAATGTGTAACTCTTATTTAAAACAAATTTTTTAAAAAGCAGAGCTGTTGTTAATTCTTCCTTTTTGCCTCCTAAATTGTTAACAGTAATAAAAGGCAATTTTATTTTTTCATGGATTCCCTTTTTGCTAGGGCATCAAACATAAGTCATGTGTTTTCACCTGGAGGCCTCCTGATGGTCTATCTCCTCCCTGACTCTCATTTCTCACAGACTCTCCGTTTCCACCTCAACCGAGCCTCAGACGCCATCTTCAGCTGTCCATTTGTTAAAACTCTTAAACAAGCATCTGCATGTTTTATCCGATGCATCCTCTCAAACTTCAGAGGGACTCCCTAAATACACCCATAAAAACTCAAACTCCCTTTCACACTCCTTAAAACTGTCCTTTGCGATGATGCCCGTAAAAAGACGGTGGCTGAGCTGCTGGATGTGACGGCAGCTTCGCCCGTGCTGCCTCGCACGCTAACGCACTGTTTATTTTTCTGCTCCATCTGTCTGCATTCACTTGTCATCTTTGATCTTCTTGGCTGAGTGTAAAGTTCTCATTTTGTGCTGGTGCAACGCGGAGCAGGAACTGCACCTCGGGCAGGGTGGGAGGGCAGGAGGTAGCTTCCTTGCTACAATGCATAAACAGTTGTCATACTCCACATATAATTAATTACTCAGTGGATGTTTCCTACACAACACCTAATAGGCTGCCTATTTTCAGCCAGCATTTAACTGACCAAAGCAAGATACTCAAAATTGCGAAGTAATGGCTACGTCTGTCAGTCTGTCCTGCTCATCTAGCAATAACGTGTTAGAAACTGACTGTCCCTTTTTATGCCAGCTTCGGACTATGCTCTGTTGATTTTCTCTGAAGCCTGTTTGTTGTACATGTTGTTGGGTATTTATCTAATTTAGGCAAAAGTATACAGAGAAGAGACTGTTCAGCAGTTGCTGCTTTTTTCAATATGGTCTCTTCCTTTCCCAGCACAAAGTAGCCCTGTTTGCAGTACGACATTTCTGGTGGACCAAATGATTGCTCTAACAGACCTAGGTTTTGGCAGTAAGTATATACTCTTCCTAATGCCTGCTCTCCTTCCAAATACAAATCATACACATAAATATGTATGTATTTTAAATATATTTTCTATATGCAGCCTAAGCTCTAGGGAAGTTTATTTTAAACGTCTAAATAAAATGTGTTTTTAAACAGATTGCTTTAAGATCTAGATCTCGGAGAAGTCCACGGTGCTGTCAAAGTATTTTAGTTTGCAGTTCAAAATCTAGTCCCTAAGCCATCACATTCTCTTAACTCAGATTCCTCCTTTAATTTCTTTTGCAATGACCATGAGGTATTAACCCAAATACAGACTGAATCTGAAGGCCTATTTCAGTAAAGTACTTAAACAGTACTATTCAGCAGAGAACGGCATGGCTAACTTTAAGTGAGGCTTAGATGGATCTAGGTGTGTAAGCCCCATGATTAAAGAAAAATGTTTTGCTTTCTGAGCACCATCCAATGTCACAAAAAGGCTGATCCAGCCTGTAGAAAATAAGCTCATTGACATGAACTGTAACTTGTTGGAACTGTAACTAGTTAGGGGCAGAGGATCTTTTTCCTAAACCCATCTAAGAAGTTCTTAAAACATCGTTAGTGCTCTAAAGATAGAGATTATCATAATTCTGAACATCCATGGTGCCACTTTTCATAAATATGCTATCAGAATATGTTCAGTATAGATAACAACTGAGCTAGAGTATTACGTGTATGAACTTTAAGTATTGGTGAATTCATTCTGAAAACTCTCCCCCAACAACCCTTACCATCATCTATTCCAAATGGTGATTTTTTTCTCCAGGATTCAGAAACGTTTAGGTAATCTATTATCTTTTCAGTATTTAGGCTCCTTTTAATCCTGATTTGGATTAAAATTGGAAGTACATGATTACCACCAGTGAGGTTTTGGGGGTCTGAAGGGGATATGACAAAGCACCTCATGCTGTTAAAAATTGATTTTACTGCCTGGTGAACTTCCAAGCTTCATACACAGTCTAAGTGTTTAATGCACCTTTTCTTGGACTTCTCTAACACCATAGCTCAGACTTCCCATCCCAAAACCATAGTGGATGCATTACTGGCTGCCAGCCACCACATCAACCAACAGTTTTTAATATTTAAATAGAAGCAGGTTATATGGTGCTTCAAGTCTTTGATTATAGCCTGCCACATCAGGAACGATGATTAACTTTGTTTAAAACCAGCATCGCAGACTGAAGGTCAGGTTAATTTCTAGCTCAGCAGCTGCTCCTGCAAGATGAATAGATGTTCTCCAGGACTCTGGTGTGCCTGCAGGAAAGGGGGCAGAGCTGATAATCACAGTTTCCTAGATTAATTGAGCACAGAAAAGCAATGCTTCCCTTGCCTGTCTCAGAAGGGCAGCTTGACTCTGTGAATTCATACACAACCATGAAGAAGCAAGTGAACATACTTTTTTTTAAGGGCTAGTATTTGTTTTCTCATTATTAGGTAAGTTGTTGGACAGTAAAAAGAAGCCAATAGCAAAGGGGAAATTAAAGAAATTTGTGCATAAAAGACAGCCCTGCCCAGGAAAGTTGTTGAAAGAAGTTGTTTTCATACTTATTTCAGTAATGTTCAGTTTAGCTTTTCAAGTGTGCTCTCCATCACTGTGTATGTTCCTGCCTTCAGTTCAAAGATATTTTTTGCATTTTGTTTTTACTCATTTTTATTTTGAATGGCTGTTATTTGTATGTGAGTGAATTGGCAGAAATATTGTGGATCAAAAAAGAAAGCAGTCACCTAACTTGAGATTTCCTGAAATTTTAGTCTCCGTGTTACTCAAGAATTGTCAACAACATGAAATGCATGTTAACACTTCCATTTTGAGATGGAGTGTTCATTATTTCCAAGAGTAAAGTGAGGATGAATACCACAATAGAATTCCTCTTACAAAATTTTTCTTGTTTTCCCTAGACACTGTCTACTCCTTCCCTGTGTTGACCTCATTACACTAACATGGCTTTCTTATTCTTAGCAGAATGCCTGTTCCTTATAGCAAAAGTGTAGTCATCAAGTCAGTCTATTTTATGTATCTTGATATAAATAGAAGAAGATATGGAAAAACAAAGTAAGGGTTTTTTTGTAGTTTTAAATGCACCTATTTCTAACAGATATCACCAATAATTCATGTTAGGTAGTTCTGAGCTTTAGCACGAAAATAGAAAAGTTCAAAGAAAGAGTAGAGAATAATTGATCATTTTCAAAATATTTTGTTTTTAAAACTTGTCCACTTGAAAAATCTGAGAAAACTGAGCTAATACTGCAATATACACTACACAATATATACTACAAAGTTTCATTGTAAATGTAGGGAGAAAATTTCTGTCTTTAAAACAAAACCAAAATATTTTCACAGATTTTAACTGGATTTTTTTTACACAACTTTAGTTGAGCAATAATTAAAATTCCTTCTACAATTATGCCTATGAAATGCCTAAAGAGTTAAAAGGAAAGCATCTGATGTACCAAATCTATCTTAAGGAAGGAGACAAACATGTTTTTCTCATAAATTTCTTCCATCTCATCCCTATCCTTATTTTTGTGTTGACCTTCCTTCAATTAATATCTTAAATTAGAATGCAACCCTTTGGAAGAAAGCACAAGTTTAGCTCACTATTGAAATTTCCAGAATACTTTGCAGTCCTGTAACAATAACAAAGCATTGGATATTTTTTTTCCTAAAAATGTATTTGGAAATTTTATGGAAACAAGCCCTTTCTGAGATTTCAGAAATTCTCGGTTTTAATTAGTGACAGTTATTTTACTTGAGTTTGGTTCCTTTTTGCCACTGTTATTACTAGAAAAATGGATATGAATTAAAACCTTATAAGAAGAAGAAATAACCAAACTGTAATGGCTTTTTATGACCTCTGCTTGGATTTTGGGTTGTATTTCAGTTCTTTGATTTTTTTTTTTTTTTTTTTTTTTATTACTGTGTTTGCAGTTACTGTGAAAAAGCAACCATGTTGCTGTTTATATAAAACGGACTAAGTATTGGCTACTTCTAAACAAATGTGGTAAGTTTTCTTAATTTTCAAGATTTTGTAGGTATAGTCTAGCTTTGGATCATGTGTATTTTTACTTCGTTGGTTTGACTTTCAGCAAGTCAAAGGCTTAAAGTGGAATTCAGCCAGTAATGTCAAATCAGGCTATATCTGAGTTTTCCATATTTTCCATCTAAATTCATAAATTGTCCCAACTTTCACTCCAAATTCATCCCAAACTCACTTTTGACGTAAATTGCTAAATGTTTGCAAAATGTAGCCATGTTAGAGAATAATCTGATTCATTTTCCATTTTAAAACATAACCTTAGCTTTTGGGTTTTCTGAAAAAGATGCACCCTACTCTATTGCTGGGTTTTCTGATTTGAGTCCAGTTCTAAAATGGAATCAGACTGAGACCAAATTTACAGGCCTTTGCCATTGAGGATGCTAATGTTCAGTTTTAGAATTCAATTTTGGCTCAAAATTAAGAAAGCACATTAGAGAAGAGAAAGGCATATTAAGCAATATGCTCCATCTTCTGCCAAAACATTACTGTTCCTATTCCTACACTGTATTTTCCAAGGCTTTATGCAAGCTCTGTTTAAATGACTGAAACAATAATCTTCCTGTTCTCCCCTTGGGAATCTATTCCATAGTCTAATAGACTGTTAAAAGTAAGTAATGTTTTCCTTTTAAGCAGTCTAAATTTGTTTTGCTTTACTTCATCAAGTAGCATTGGTTACTTGCCCCATAAATATACATGTGAATATACTGCGTACAGGGGCCGGCACTGAATGTTACTGTTTCTCCTCCCTGTTACTACATGTTTTTTGTCTGCATACTAAGAATACCGCACACTACAAATAAAGAACAGCCTAGTAGATGATATTCCATACCTGTAAGACTATTGCACATGTTTCCATGTTATACATGCATTTAGCTTTAAGTTTGGGCTAATGAAAGATGAGGATTCACTTCTGCACCCCACCAACTTTGAAACCAATAGGAAGCAATTTGACATGTGTTGGAGTCAGGAAATAGATGTGACCCACTACTGTTAACAGCTTCCCATGGGACTGTCTGGCTTGCGAGTGCTTATCATGTCGTGGCCTTTACTGGACCTGGAATTGAGGACATAGACTATTCCTGGAACAAGGCTTTTTATCAGGCTACTGTTTATATGGATGTTGTCCAGATCTGCTCCAGTAGACTACATTCAAGCAGTTTGAATAGTTACTGTCCTGAACTGTTCGATGCTACACTCCCTTGCAAGTTGTTGCCCTCCCAGTAGCTGACCTTTTAATCATTTTCAGTGCATTCTTATTTAAAACACTGCTAACTGACAAAACACATCTGATTTTGTCTAGTATCAGAGCAACAAGATGGTTTTATAAATAAATAAGTAAGACTTTGGCTGGAAGCAGATTTTATGTACAAAAACAGTGGATTCCAAACAAATTATCTCTTAACATTTGGGGCAAGCTACCAGCCACAACTTGGATGACACGAGATGTTTCTTCAAGGAAGGGTTGGCTTCTTCAGCATTCTAGAAATGACATGTGTTGCTTCTTTCTGGTGAAGAAAACCAGCCTAATACATTTCACAACCATTTTCTTGCACTTAGAATACAACGCAAGGAATAAATAGGTACAAGAACACTGTAGCAGTGTTTGTGTCCCTTCAAGTATTCCCTGCTTTAAGGTGCTTTTGTCTGGTTCAGCTACTCTCTGTAGACCTGTATGGGGATAAATAGCAAAATTAAATCAGACAAGCAACCAAGCATGCTAAGTGTGATGCATTTCAGTTCAGTGTGCAGACTATCATTTCACATATTTGGCAAACTTGTTCTGCCTGCCCATGGCCTAAAGAGAAAGATACTTTCCAAATGCTTTTTTTACTAGGAAAAGATGTGCTATATAGGCAGGGAGGCAGGCAGGGCATGTATTTTCATCTTTTTCTATGCAAGTCACATCCCTTAATAATAGCCCTGTCTTCATATTTGTTTGCAAAGAAGCAAGAAGCTGTCTTTTTCCTCCATTTTACAAGTAAGGTATCCATGAGCTTTTATAAGTTCACTTGAGGCAGAGCTATGAATAGAACATAGGCCCCTAGTTTTCTCTTTCAGAAAACACATGCTAAAAGCCATGTGCTTAGCTTGGCTAACTTTATCCAAAAGCTTATGCTGCTCCCACAGCCAGACCCAGAATGTGGGAACAGCGATGCTAAAATTCCAGCGCTGCGTCACAGCCGTACAGGGCACTGACCGGTGGAGTCGTGTCACATTGCAGTTGCTGGTCTGCGAAGGGGACAGTGGGTTTCTTCTACTGATGATTTCAGCTCCATGAGAAGCCTGTGTCCAGAGCTTGCTTTTGACACCAGTGTGAAGCGTAGCGTGTGCTCGTGCTAGGAACGGCATACCATAAGGCATACCCGCAAAGACGTGCCTGCCATCCGTGAGAAATCCTGGAAGCTATCCTGAGCGCATGCACATCTATAAAGTCGAAAATCAGCTCTTTAAAACAATTTGCCGGAATTGTTCATACACATAGCTGCAAAACTCGGCAAAAGTTGTCTCACATAGAAATCCTAGGTAGGAGAGTGACTGACGGTAGGAAAGAAAAAGAAAACAGAGAAGGGTAAATATTTCTCATGGCTTAACAACAAAATATTCAGTTGCAGGCCTGAGCCATCAGTCGGCCTGAACTTTAAACAAACAGCTCTGCCAGCTGAACACTGGCCCAGTGGCAAGTGGCAACCTCTCTGCAGCCCAATATATACGCAAATGAAAAGGTTTTGGGTGCCAGATACCAGGAAGCCAATGCTTTTAACACCACCACCCCATAATTTATAGCA
This sequence comes from Rhea pennata, assembly GCF_028389875.1. Classification (NCBI taxonomy): domain Eukaryota; kingdom Metazoa; phylum Chordata; class Aves; order Rheiformes; family Rheidae; genus Rhea; species Rhea pennata. Next base: position 10,618,624 of record NC_084667.1, on the reverse strand, counting down.
TCTTGGTTTGTGCTACTGCAGTTAAGGGCTTGTTAATGTTTGTCTTCAGAATTCTAATGCTCAAGGGTTTATAATTTGGCCATTAACATACGCCCAGTATCAAAACCTCGGCGCACACAATAGCTAGCCAGGAACAGTTTTTAGGTAATTTTTTTAGGAAGAATGCTAGGTGGTTTCCAAAATATGAGAAAGGAAGGAAAGAAGGCAGGAAGGAATGACTAGTTAAAACAGTTAAAGATTATAATTTTCTTGTGTGCTCGATGACTAGAAATGGCTTGTATTTTAAAATAGGAATTATTGCTATGAGGTGATATTATTTTTCTTGTTTTAAATCTGTTTTTAAGATACAGCCTTCTGCGGCAACCTGCCTTTTCAAATGATTTTTAAATGTAAAAAAAATTCTGCTCTCCAAAATGCTCACACATGTGGGTGCAGACAGTGCATTAATGAAACCTGCAACTATAAGATCCAGAAATGAAACTAGTAACAACAAGAAAGCAAAACAAATACTTCTAACGCTTTACAGCCCACACTGTTAAAGCATTTCAGCCCCTGAAGTGCCCAGTTCCAGTGAGTCCTTTTCTTATCATTAAAGACAGGAGTTTTAGCATGGATAGTACCTGTTTAGGTCCAATGAGATCAAATCAAGCTACCGAGCAAACATCTGGCATCTGCTTCTGGATGCCCGGGTATACTCACCTGCTACAGTGAATCTTGACTTTTCACTTGAGCAAAAGCGAAAAACTTTAGGAGTGTATTTACTTCTTGCAATTGGCTTCACCCTAATAGGTGTTGATTAGCCATGGACTTTAGAGATATTTTTGGTTAGAGCAATTCTCAGTACTTCTCAGAATGAAGTCCACAGTCCTCAAATGTGACGTCGTTGTTGTCATTTGGAACAAGGAAACCCTGTTCTGTCCCTTTCTACTTCGACCATATTAACCAACAGGAATGCCTGCTATAAGATGCAGAGAACTACCTAATAAACTTCTATTTACATAAATATTTACAAGGACTATGTTGTAAACAGCAAGCATTTAAAGGTTCTGTGTATAAAGTAACAGTGTCTTAGGTCCTAATTAAAGTTTTACACTACTTAACATAGAATAAATGAGCAGTGTAGCTTGTCTTTTCTGGAATTGCCTGTTAAGCTCTGAAGATATATGTTTAGTTGGCTATACTTAAAAATGTTTAAAATGCAAGTATATGAGAATAAAATTACAGATAGGCCTGATAAAAAATCAGATTCAAAATAATCTATTTTAGGGAAATTTCAGGCTGAGAGTTATATTCAGCATTATTAGACAGACTTTGGAGGTTGGACACTGATTAGAAAATCGGATATAATTAACTCTATTTACCAAACAGTGCTGTCTAGGACTTGGAAACCGGAAAGGGTTTTTAACGTTTCAACACATAGAAAATATTCCCATTTCATACACGTTATATACAGATATACTTATTCATCTAATAGGCAGGGTGAAATTAAATCCCTTTTCAGCATTACATTCAGGGCATTGCCAGTGGTGGAGTCATTGAAAATTATGCGCTACTCTTTTACTGTACATTTACCCGCTAACCTGCTGAACAGACTGGCATCTGTGAGATCGAGAAGCATTCAAGAACTTAACAGTGGCCATCTCAGGAGAGACCAGACACTTACGTAAAACAGTATCATTACTTCAACATTTACTAAGTACCATGGTTTAGGGAAAGAATATAAAAAGTAGAGCATTTTCCTTTCCTGGGCAGGTTTGTACCTCCTACTTTATTTTTTGTTTATTTGGGTTTTTTTATTTTGTTTTGTTTGTTTGATTGTTTTTCTTTCTTTGCCACATTATGAAAGTCCCTTCTTGCTGGCTTTCATGGTTGGCCAACAGTTGGGACCGAAATGGTCACCCAGTCAGGAAGTCGTAGGAAATATATTGACCAGAAGATTATGACTTGACAACATAGGCAAGTTGATTGTATTCTCTGAGGATTTTACTGTAACTTTGCAGATGATATTTTGATCAGGATTCAATCATCAGTAATTTATGATCACTCTAATTAGTGTCGGTTCTACAAGCTAACTCCTTGTTGCCAAATCTCTGCACAAAAACAGAACTAAAAAACAAAGATTGGTTTGACAGCTGTTTCGTAGCGTTGTGTTGTGTTAAATCATTCCCAGAAGAAAGCTGTAGGCCACCAACAATATTTTGATCAAAAGCCAATGATAACCCATACATATTTGTACTATTCAGATGTTTGTGTCAAGTGCATTTGTTAATGTACTAAACGTACAGCTAAATTTAATAGTTGGCACTTAGTTAAATGTAAACTGAGAGGAGAGAGACACTTCACACCAAGGTGCACAGGAAGTCATTGATGGGGGACAAGCAGGTGAGGCTGTTTTAATTTCCGCTAAACATAAGAGCTCTTCAAGCCAAGGAGATGACTCCTTATCACCGTGCAATATTTGCATCGTCAACCAGAAAAGACATGTTTATCGTAGCTACCAAAATGAGACAATTATATCTAAACAGGTTAATCTGAGAAGTAAATGAGCTTTGGGAGAAAGGAAGTATCAAGAAACACACTATATCTCTCTAGATAATTTGGCAAAGTTTTAAAATTGATAGTTGTTACATGCTCTACCTACAGTGAGCCTTGGTTGAGAATACCCCTGAAAGTAAAGTATGCAAAAAGATAGCAAGTCTAATGCCTTTCAGTGAAGGCAGTGAAGGAGAAAGAGATCTTTAAATTGTAATGTCATATAAGCAAATGCAGCTTTTCTTTGTTCACATCTGTGAATAAAGGTTTATTCACTTTTATTTACCTTATTCACCTCTGAATAAATGCTTTTCTGCCTAACTTGTCTTGAGCTCAATGTAATTTCAAGGTAGCTAGTTAATAACAAGATATGCCAAGTGTGGTGACCAGGAAATCTCAAGAAGGGCTCCAGCTCCTGGATCACAAATTTTAACGTAGAAATAATCTCTTTTGACAGACGGTTGAAAAAGATGGACAATCTTATCTCTAACCTGAAGAAGGCTTTTTTCTGCCTGCAAGCCTGTTTGCTTTACCCAGGTATACCAGTCGGTCTAATCAAATATTCTACCTTTATCTACAAACTTGGCTAGGCTGGCATTCTTTGACCACAAAAGGTAACACCATTACCACTAGCGTTACCCCAGTAAGACCCCAGAGTGTCCAAAAGGCAGCACAGCCCGCTCCACAGAGGCTGTACGAGACAGACCCAGCACTTACAGAACAGGGTCGGGAGAAGTATCTTCCAGCAGCTGATGATAACATGCAGCAATGTAAAGACTGCGACTGAAGCCAGAAATTTTCCTTGAACAGCAAAAGGAGGGAAGGGAGGGGATAATTCTACATGCATTTGTCAGGTTATACCCAGTACGATTGCAGAGTCCCCAAATAGTGAGCTTTAGCTTCACACCAACCTAACCGTGCTGATTTAAGACACTTAAATGTCATGTTAGGCAGAAAATGTGAGCAGAAAAAGACTCAAAATGTGTCTTTAAATTTAAATGTGAAGGTAATGTATTCTTCATAAGACAAAACACGGGTTTTGACACAATGTCTTTCTCAGACTGTCTCTCAGGACAGCAATCATTCCGGTTACATTAAATTACTCATAAGTGAAGGCCCAGATGTATGTTTATCATCTTTGTATAAAACCAGACTTCCTTGAAAATAAAAAGATAGCTTTACAGCTAGCTATTTTTGCTGACCAGATATTGGTAGTAATGATTTAAATATGTTTGGTAGTAATGATTTAAATATGTTTAAAAGAAGAAAATAGACAATAATACAATTTACTAGAGGTTTTGTTATTGCATTTAACTTTTGGAAGGTATATTTGAATTTTCTTCAAACCACAACTTTACAAAGGCTATGTAAAACATAATTTAAATCCGCTTTGCAAAAGATGATCAGATGGCAAAGCAATGGTATTAGATGTCCACAAAATACAAAGAATACAAAATTAACTTGGAATTCAGCCCACTGGAAGATTGTTTTGCTCCTACACATTCCACTGAGAACTCTGCCAGAGAACGGATATCTGAAATGTTTAGCCAGAAAGGATGCACTTCATTCTGCTTTAATGGAACTGCAGTGGAAACTTATAATCACTTGTTTCTGACTACAGCGAGAACAATATGAACTCGCCAGGCATGCGTGTGAGGTTCCCTTGATAGCACGGGTCTCCGATGCAATAAACTGCCCAGAGAGAAAAATCTCATCCTGTTACAAACAAACTTTACCGAGTCCCAGACGCATTTTGAGTTTTTCAGCCCACTTTGCTGGGCTAAATGCCAAGTTTTGATCATTGACATTCAAGAAATTATTTGAAATATTTTTTAAAATAATAGAGGAAACCAAGATGCTTTTGCAGAGCACTCAATATTTCTTTAACCATTAGCTTCTTGTATATCATTGCATTGATGCCATATCTAGACATGTGCTTAACAGGCCTGTCCATGCTCTTAATATGATCTTATATTCTGCTCACATCTGCAAACTGTTTTACTAGGAAGCACATACTTTGCATTTACTTTTTTAAAAAACAAATGTGTCTTTCCACCTGAAATCTAGCATCACATCAGTTCAAGTCAAGATTTTGGAGACTTTTTGGTTAATTTTTTAAGTCACGCCCACCAAAATGAATATCCCAATACTATATTAGCATGAGAAATCAATGGAGCGCTTTTTATCCCTTTATATTTTTGTTGTGTTGCCTTGCCTCATTGCAGGGCTCACAGCTGCCATACTAGACTGGTAGGGTCCATATGTTATTCTGGGAGCAGATACATTCATATATGGTTTTGATTGTAACTTTGAGGAGGAGACTACCTTCTTTTTAATGTTTCTTGCACTTGGTTTGAAATTTCCAGCAAAAAGTGCTTAAAAGACACAAAAAGACGTGTCAAATGGCACAGAAGTGTTTTACAGTGTAAGCTAAAGACAGAGAGACTTTCATTAAAGGTCTGGTATGTGTTTTTAATGTGTCACATTGTTGTGATATCTTTCGACAGCACTGCAGAAGAGGATAATTTCATGCTATTTTGAATGTATTCACAGACACACTTAAATATACTTGGCCTGCTGTAAGTTTAGTATGTGTGAGGAGTCTGATGTAGACTATGGCTTGTTGCCAATCCCCAGAAAAAAATTTAGCCATATCCACTTTGCCTCAGGGATGATGACATATACACTGAGAAAACATCACATGTAAACTATTGAAACGCAGATTCAGATCACACAATGTTGTTTTTACAGATGTTTTTAAGAATATAGCTGGACTTTAAAAACAAAGATTTCCCCTTCGTGTTGAACTTTCTAAAAGCAGTACAAATTCTGAATAGCAGTATATATTGGTGTGACTCTTTGATTAAAACTATATGATATTAATGATACTCATGTGGCTATTGTTAAAAGGAATGAAAACTGTAAAATAATTCAGCAGATCTGTACAGAGGTAGGTTGCCACTTTGTTGAACATATACATTATATTCCATGGCACTAGAAATAGGAGAGTGGTTATTTCATTCCTATGTATTTTGTCCTGCTGGCAGATAAACGGAAAACTCCAGCATGCAAGAATAATAAATCTATTGGTGAAAATAAATCTGATATTTTACAGGAGTTATACTTCTGTTATTGGTTTGAACAAAAGCTGTCTGGAGGTCTTACATCCAGTGGAGATCTGCCAAATAATATGAATCATGAAACTTACCCCATATGGCTTCCAGGCTATTTTCTTTCATGTTTATATAATATTCTTTAACAAACTAGGGTAAGAGACTCTGATGCATATCTCCAGAACATTTAAAAAAAATCACTAGGAGATAGTCACAGCTTGGTGTTTGTCCTGCCTCCACACAGTTTGTTCATCAGTTCTAACTCAAAGTGACTGAACTAGAAAGAGCCAACACTTCAGAAGGTAATCGAGTAAAACTATCAGACTTCTTGCAAAGTTATTCCAGTCATAAAGCCTTCCTGGAGTGACATGCAATTTTTTCAATCTTTTCGTGAGCCCTTAAGAACATCTGACAGGATGAGTCAGTACGACACAGCATCACTAACTAAAGCGCATCATTGGCAGTCCCAATACTCTGCTCTGCTGTAACTCCTAAGCCTCAGCAGAAATATGCTGACTCTTCAAATCATACCTAACAGAAATAATAATAGCATCTAGTGTGACTAATAGCGTGTTAATTATTTAATTGCATCACTGCCTCAACAGGACCAAAGTTAGTAGAGTATCCAACTAAGTACGGAGAGTTTGTGCAGTCAGATGACTACACAACCCAAGTGACCCCTTTTTGTGTAAGGGAAGGAAATTACAGTATAAAAAAAAAAAAAGGATTCAAAGCAATAATACCAAATTTTGTGGTGATCACATTGTTCTTCTGTTATGCTTTTTGTTTGATATTTATGTTCAAGTCAGACCAAAAATGCAAATGAAAAGGATTTCCTGTATCTGTAATAAGAATGACTCAGATGGAGAACTTATCACAGCACATCTGTTATGTTTTGTATTGATGGGAAATAAATCTTAGACTATCATCTGAAGCCACTAGTAAATCATGGGAAATAGGAAGAAACACCGGAGGACTGTTAAATTGGTTGAGATAAAAAGAACCTTTACTGATACTCCGGACTAAACTTTTCCTCTGTGTTTTTTTCCTCTGTAACTACCTTTGAAGAGGTTGATATCTCAGTATTTCTGGGACACCTGAAGATGAAAACATCAGAAATCGGTTCTCATTACAACATGAGCTGTTTCTCATTTCCTTACGAGAGCCTAACCTGGAAAGAGGAGCTCTTTGCCCAAAGCAGTATTTTGAGTCAGAGAAATTTATGCAGGGAGAGATTTTTCTCATGATGAATGCAGCTCCTAAAAATGCACGTCTTTGCTGACAGCATACAACAGCACAGTTAAATGTGAGGGGACAGGGTCACCTCATTATTGGTTAAGTAGGAACAGAGATACTCCACAGATACTGAGTGCTTCTCAACACAACCTACCTGACACACTTTTACTGATGAGAGGATTATTTTTCACATATGGCTTATGGCTCTCGGATAGTAGACTTCATGGGGTTACAGGAAGTGTGACTTTTTCACAATAACCTGCCTCCTGGTTTGGTATTGCTTGGATGTATCTATTTCTATTCATGCAAAGCAGAAGGTATATGGAATAGCTAAAGAAAACTTCATCTCTTTAACTTTGTTAGTGATCTGCTAAATGTACTATTTTTTTCTGATGATGATGATTTTTATTCCATTTGAATTTCAAGTGCTTCTTATTTTGTTTTGTTACTTCCAATTTGTGTATCCAAGTACTGCGGAAGTCACACACAAAGAACATTCTTATTGACTACCTCAAAATTACCACAAATATATATCCTATTCTAATTGTAGGGAAAACAGTTGTGATCTCAGATGCCTCATGTGGTAACTGTTGGCAAACAGGAGCATTTAATGGCAACCATAGTACATTTATTTCAACTCACTTCCCTAAGTATAATGTTCTCTGTAGAGATAAAATTTTGAAGTGAAAACCCAGCTAGATGCTCCGTTAGTATATAATTTAAATGTATTTTCAGTAAAGACTATTTTTGGCTTGTAAGCCTAGACAGTCTTGGTCTTTCTGTGTCACCATCTTATTTTTCATTTGTGTTATTTAGTAATTTATTAGGCTGTTTTGGGCTAATGTTGGGAAACCTAACAGACAAGCAGAAGCTATTTTCCATGTTTAAACAGTGTATAGGAGTCAAATTCCCCAGTTATTGGATCTTCCCTGAATTTAGGCTGTTGTTTAAAATTTAGCTCCTATAATCACTTGTTTACAGTTCTTTGGTTTGAAAGGAATGATAGATTTTTTTTTAATATTCCCAATTATTCACTAGTAAAATGAAAAGTTATTCTCATCCTAACCACCAATCCATCCTGTGTTTTCTGATCTTTGAAAAATTTGGGCAATTTCTATATTTCCCTCCTTGGGAACACTGTTGTACAAAGCTTATGTGTTAAATGAAAGCCTACAATCAAACATTTTGATGTTTGCCCCTACCATGTACTGAGCCTAAGATCAATAAAAGCAAGGAGTAGACTATACCCCTTAACATGAAAAAAGAAGTATGACTATTTTGCCTCACTAAATTTCAGAATTACCTTCCTAAAGCCCATTCATCTTTACCTATAGTGACCGTGCCCTCTTGGTATTATCATCCCGCTGTCTAAAACCACTGCATTTCTTAGAAATGTTAGTGAACCTATATGAGCCTTCCATAAGAGAGGCAGAGAACATCCACTTGCACTGTTTGGTATTTTGAAGGTAAAAGGAGAGGCAGGGACCCTTTCACTCTTTAACATCCATTGAAAATAATATTGTTGCCAATGCAACTTCATTGAAATAGTCTGAGCTTAAATTAATTGCAGTGGCGGCATTGGCAGGAATGCTAACAATACCAGTAGCATTACTGAAGTCGATGTAGTGAGCAGTAGATCTGTACACTGTGTGTACAGTGCTACAGTAGATGTAGCAGTGAACAGTTTGACCAATTCAAATTTATTACATGTACACAACACTACTAATCTGCATATTTCATTGGGAGGTAATTGCACTGCTTACAATTCTTGTCACGTGTGATGCTTAGTTTATGATTTTGACAAAAACGTAATGTTAAACACTACAAAAATTCATGAAGACCACAAGGATTGTAGTGAAAGGTCAAGACATCTGTGATCTTCCAGGGTGCAAAGCAACAGCTCCAAAGAGCTGAACTTTTTCTTCCATTAACTTATTTGCAGGTAGGGGACATGTGGGAACATGTGAAGCATTCAGCATCTCCCAGATCTGATCTCTAACTTCCCTTTAACCTTTCACTTTGCTCCTAACAGCCTTTCAGGAGATGATGAAAACAAGCTGAGGGACTGAGTCTAATAATCACATAAACTTACGTGGAATTTCCTCTTTGACAACCACAATGTTATACTATGCCGTGACCTAGCTGTATTTGTGGAATACAGGAAATCTGTACCTCCTTTCCTTTAGGCTTTGAAAATAAACAGTCTTACATAAAAAAAATACACACTGTGTCTCACACCATTTTAAGGCATCTCACCCAGCAGTGTCTGCAGCCGCACGCGTTCGAGACGAGGAAGGGAGCCTTCTGCTTCTCTTCGTGTGCCTCCTCGTGCACTGTCACCTGTAGAGCACAGAAGGGTTCTGTATGAAGAAAGCGTTGTTTGAGAGCTGAATTGTGAGACCTTTGGCAATATACAACGGTTGATTGATCATTTCACAGATTTGTTTAAAAGAAGACATTTACAAACCACCCACAACTTTTTAGTAACCAGCTCATGCATTTCTCTAAACAGAAATGAATGGCATCTCAGCTAAATCTGATACCGATTAGAAATTAGCAGGGAAGGACCATTTTGCATGGTCTGATGCTTTGCTGAAAAACAAACATGTGAACTTTGATCAATGCTTTTATATAAGTTTAAAATTTTGTAAGGGAGAGGAAGTTTAGCCCTGTTGAATTTCTATGGGAAAAAAAGGATTCTAGAAATCTTAGTTTTCCAAGGGTGACCTGTTCCAAAGTAACTGCTTACACTCATTGTTTATGTCCTATACAGATCATTCAGGAAACACGAAGTTATGAGAGAACATTAGGAATATTTTGCTAACATCTGGAGATGGGAACTAATATATGCCTAACTTCATGATTTAAACAATCAAAACAATCTGAATTTGGAATATCAAATGCAATTACTGAATTATCAAACAACAACCTAAAGTTAGCTATTATTCTAAAAACATGTTTGAGGACTTTGCTCAGGAAAATTGCAGATTGTTCATAGCCAATATGAAAATGGCATTTATTAAGGTACATTACAAATTAACTAAATCATGATATTAAATCATTTGAAGAAATCACCAGAATTCTAAATTTAAAGTAGGCATAATCTGAAGATGGAATTGCAACTCCATTTCCACCTCATTCCTTCCTTGGCCTCTTCTATGAAACTGACAGTTATTGTTAATTTTAGCAGATACTTAATAATAAGGATGTCTGTGACCATTAGGAAATAAATAAAAATTTCTCTGCAGTTTAATGGGCTGTTTAACAGCTGAATGACAATAGTGCTAAATATGTTGCTCCCAGATAGAGTTCTGCCTATAGTGTTCAGGAACAAGCATGTTCTTTTTTAATCCCTAGCAAACTTCCAATTCATGCTGCTGTGTAGGCCCCAAACTGCCTGGGATGCAGCATCTCCTCAAGCTAAGTAAAACTGTAGCAACCCTTGCCTTGCCTTGCCTTGCCTTGCCTTGCCTTGCCTTGCTTTGCCTTCCCTCCCTTGCCTTCCCTTCTTTAAGGGAAACTATGTTCTCAGCGTTCAGGGACACAAATGAAAACCACAGTCTAAATTCAGGCTGCAGTTGTAGCACCACCCTGACAAGTGTGTGGTTCTTTCAAAACCTTTAACTCACAGAGGGCCACGTGATTCTGGGTAGGATTTGGATTCCAAGAGGTAGTAGCTGGTTTTAGTGCTGGGAGGGATTTTATGAAGAATTTAAGAATTTTTGATTTTCAGTGAAAACTATGCAGACTTTTCCAAAAACAAACACTATAACTTGGCATACTTAATCCAAAACGGTAAACCCAAGACATCATGATAGACCTAAGGATGATGGATAGTGTGCCTTCAACCATATAGCAATGAAGAAGCCACATCTACATCACTTTCTCTTTCACATAGGAAGGAGGGAAGTTGGCAGCACTGGGATTGATCTACTGGTTTTCCTAGGATGATTCTTTCTATACTATCACACTCTCTTTTAGACCACTGGCTACCACCAGCTGATCCCTCTGACCGAGCTGTGATCTGCAGAGTTTACATGCAAATCTGAAAGAGAACCTGCCAGAATTTGAAAATGGATAGCTTCACTGTTTCATTCTGGCCTTTTCTATACAGCTATATGCTATTTTTCTGTACATAACCTATTTCTTTATACTGAGTATTTTAACTGAGGAAACACACTGGAAGATACATTCCAAACCCAGTTTATAGTAAACTTTTACATAAGATGCAACAAGTCCACATAACAAGATTCGTAAAGAAAAGGAATGGGGTAGAGTATAAAAAGGTACTCAGAATATAAAGCATCCATTCACTGCTCATCACGGTCTTCGGCTTCCTCTGAATTCCTGGATAACCTTGCTTCAGTAGCTTGCTGTCCAGTCACACTGCTCTCTCTCTGCTCACGATATTCTTTTCCTAGGACTTTGTTCAACCAAAATTCTATAATTCCGTAATGAACTATACCATTCATACCTGACCACAGATTAACTAAACATTAGCTTTTGATTGCATTATGGAGAAGAATTGAATTACTTTTTTTCATTTCAGCATTCCAAGGGCATTACAAAATACTTTTTAGGATGAGTATTTAAAAGACAAGAGAAGATTTTGTTGAAAGAGTCACTGTCCCATTGTAGCATTGCTAAATGCAAGCATGCATTACCAAGTGAAATAGGTGCAGAGCCCAATACCTTGGTAAACAGTTATTATGATAAGGAAGACCAGAGAAGGGAAACGAATAATGAGTCTAAATGCCAGGTGTACTGCAGTGAAATGGCATGTTCAGATTATTTTACCTAGCTCACATACTCAGTATCCTCTCATGTCTTGGTATTTCTACACTTAAGGTCTCCAAATCCCTGATCTGAGTGTTGGATTATAAAATAAGTTTTGTGTAAAGATGAATGAAATGTACTAAAATCATATGGCTAATCTATTCAGTATGTTTTTAAAGTATGTTCTGTTTTTTCTTCCATCAATCATGGTTAAAGAGGTGTCCTTTCAGCCTAATCTCACTACTCCAACCAGTTGTGCAAACATGCTTCTTAGAAAACAAAACTACTGGAATGAAATGGAATGGGAGAAGACTAAAAGCATACATCAGTTTTCAGTCTCTCTTCATTTTCCCTTTGATATTATGCATTTGAGGATGTATTTTTGTATATGTGATATTTGTGATACATGTGACACGTGATACTATGATATTTGTGCATTTGTGATGTGTATTGGTGTGTACAGCCTAGCTTCATTTATTCCACTTCCATCCTCCTGCTTTAAAATTCCCTTTTAACTAAAATCCCCTGAAAAAAATCACTTCCTCAGTTTTTCATTTGTCAAAATATCTTTGCTTTGCATGATGTATTTTAAGAACTTAAGGTCATTCCTGGGCACATATACAGTGCATTTACATTGACTGTATGTAGTCAGACCTGTTTCTTGCTCTCTTTTCCAAAGGAAGAGACAATTTAATATCATACTTTTAAGCTTCATAAAAGTTTTTAGTAACACATCATTTTTTCTGTTTTAAATTTGAAGACTTCAGAATCATTTAATAATTATTTTAGTCAGCAAGTTCAAAGTGAAATGGAAGATAAAAGTTGTCACTGTTTATAGCTGACATTTTAAAAGTTAGTTCAGTAAACTTAGCGTGCAGCGACTCATACTGTTGATAAGCAGGCATGTCTGCATTAAAGTCAGAAGAGTTGCATCTATTGATGTCTACATCTTGCAATATTACATCTTGCAATTTTATTCCTTAAAAATATCTTACAAGTAGTATAATCATCAAAGCTGCTGAGAGCCTGCAGTAGCTCTGCAGTATCAGAATTAAGTTGCTGATCATCAGGGCATTTTGAAATTAAACATAGATATTTTACTCTTTAGGTCAAAACTTCACCTTTATATCTGTGTAACTCCAGCACAATCATTTCCACTGGCTGAAATCATAGCTTGCAAGAATGTAATTGAAATAAAAAATAGTTCTTGATTCACAGCACACAACATAACTTTTCAAGGCTTTAAGATGGAGAACACAGCTTGGCCCAACAGAGCACTAACTCCTTAAAGTAATTTAGTCATTTATTAGATTTACATTTGCCAAAATACCTCTTTAGCCAAAATTTTCTATTGCTTCCTCACCAGTACCTGAGATATCAGACTAGACTCAGTCTCAGAAAAATATGAGCAATATATAAGAATGTTAACATATCCTTTGTGACTTTATATCCATGCAATCACTGCTCTGATTTATGAGAAATATAAGCTTAATAACGTTGATTCATCTGAGCACTGTGTGTTTTGCCATACAGTATATTCAATTACTCGTGACTTGACTATACGGAAAAGTAGTCCTACAGGAATTTCTTCTTTTGGTAATAAACCAAAGCTGTTTGTAGCATATTTAGTAACTTGTTTTGACTCATCTAAGATGTCCCACTCTTTTCTTTTTCCAGCACTGCTTTGAAGATTTATAACTTAAATGGTATTTATTTGATTTCTATATTAAAGGAGGGCTTCAGTATCAAAGTGAAATACAATTTTGAGTAAACATGTTAAGGATTAGAAGTCTTATTCCAGGCCACCAAAACCAATGGGAATGTTGCCACTTGAACAGAAGCAGGAAATTCTTTGGAGAGGCATAGTTTCAGCAATGGCCAAGTACGACTTTTTTTAAAGGTGTGAAGTAGTTAATTTTAAAAATAAATATATTCTACATATCGTCTATATATTCCATATATTTAAAAGCATAGGACTGTTCCTGTTGCTAAGGTTCCCTGCAGTTAACCAATGTGATTCAAGCAAAGGTAAATGCTGAAGCAGATTTAGCAAGTGTATTAGGGAGCACTTTCAAGGTTGTTCACTGACAACCTCTAATCCTTTTCCCTTCCTGTCCCTTCCATATGAGCAACATTGGCAACTGCTAAGTTCATAATGATAGACTCTTTCTGCCTGCAGATCCCACCTCTCTAAATATACAAGTCAAACTCTACCTATTGACTGTGTAAGAGATTAGCACAGTCTTCAGATGTGGCCTGTATTTAACTGTGAGGCATTGATCTCTTCTGAGACAGTGAAGAATGGCCTTTCTGCAATATAGTCATCTGAAGCAACATAGTGAGCTCGTCTACCAGCAAAAATTTTGATCCTTTCCATGCTGCACTGTTTGAATCATGACCTGGAGGGTAGAGGCTCCACATTCTCGTAAGAAGCTCCTGAGTCTTTGTAAGGCAAAAATCTCAGAATACTTTATAGTCATTTTCACTCAAGAAAAAATTCGAGTCCAAGCTCTGGTCCCTCTGAGGACCACTTAGTGTCTTTGTCACTGACCTTGGCACACTTTGTCACTGACTAAAACTTTCACTGGAATGGGTTCAAAGTGGAATTTGACTTGAAAAAAAGAAAAAGTCTTTGATGAAGGCATGGAATTATTCAATAGAATCAACTAGCCAATAGTCATATGCTTGTTAAATCTTTTACATCTACACTGATTCTGTCAAGAGTGCGAAATGTATTCAACTTCATTGCATTTCACAAAATCATCACAAAAGTGATACAATTGGGATAAAACATGCTGCAACGCTAGATTTTAAAGATAATCTGAAGTTTGATGCAAGCCAAATCTTCTTGAAAAGTTTGCTGAAATAAACAGAACGAATGAGGCATCTTTCTTTGCCAACTCTAACAACCCACACTTAGAAAACTATTACCACACATCCGAGAACATGGGAAAAAAATCTTCCATCTTTTAGCCGCCTTCTGATACTTTCCATATTTTCCTTATTAGGATTTGTAAGATGAGATGATGTAGTTTTCTCAGAGTAATGAATGTGTCTGGAAAAACATATAAAAACAAAACTTTTTGCTACTTTTTCTGGTCTAACAAATGCCGTGACTTCTCCCTACAGATCCAGACTCATTTCTATCAATCTATATAATAGTTACAGCAACAGTTCTACTATTAGTTTAAAAATGATGGGTACAGACCTTATTTAAAGAAATGAATCTAACAAAAACAATGTATTTCTCTAATTCATCACAGAATATCTTATAAATGCACAGGTTTGCCTGATGAGCAGATGATCAGCATTTGAAAATGATCAGCATTTCTATTTGCAGAAGTAATTTTCTGGGAAGAAATTAGAATAAATTGCTGGGAAGATTCTGCAACAAAAATATAATGCTTATTCTGCTGATCTAAATAGTAATATTCATGTAAATCCATGAAATAAAGTTAGATAAGCTATACTTGAATAAATAGACCACAAAAACACTGACAAATTTAAGGGAAACTTTGGTGTCTCAGACAGCACTTCATTATTAGGCTGCATTTGTGCTCTATATCTCTCATGGAGAGGAACAGAAGACTTTTTCAAGTCTCAGACCTCTTTCTGGGATCTTTTGTTTTCAGTTGTGTGTGCTTATCCTCGCTGAGAGAGATAGGTAGAGGTAGTGATCCTAACTGGAGGCCTGTTGTCCATCAAGGAGGCAGTGGTCCACTAGCAGGGGCAGGTGAAGGCCTGTGCTCTGCTGCAGGTACAGCTTGGCCTTCAGGTCTGTCCTGCACCATTGCCACAGGTTCTCTTTTCAGCATGCTTTTTTTCTTTCTTTCTTTTTGTCAGTAGAATTGGTGAAGAGAATTGTTTCTTGTAAGAAAATCTTGTAAGAGCTCTAAAGACCAAAACACCAGAGAACCTCCCCACAAATAGGAGCTGCACCAGATGCTGTGCCTTGTCCTGACTGGAGGTCCACCCGATGCTGCACAGCTCAGGGTTCCCGGCACCTGAAGGGATGTAAGATTGTCTAGCCTCTTCTTCCTTCTTGTGCTAACTCCGCTAAACAGCAAATGGCCTTTTAAGCAATACATTATACAGTCTGAGTGCCTTTCTTACCGGGATCGTAATGAAAACTAGCCCCAGTGCTCTGCCCTAGGGCACAACAGTAGCACTGCAAAAGGTTTCCAGTTTTTCTTTGGAAATACGACATAAGCAGAGGTCTCAGTTCACTCACCAGTGCTTGTCCTGCAGTCTAGCAGAATCCACGTGCCAAAGCTGGATGCCTGTATAAAGCTGTGGCAGAAATGGGTGCCTACAAGCGCACGCTGGAAGCCAGAGTGCTAGAAAGGGTTCACTGTGCCATGACGAGCGGTCTTAGGCCACATTCCTCAAAGTAACCTAACTGACATAACCAGTCTCCAGCCCAACAAATATACTTAAGGATTTCATTTTCAAAACATATAGTGAAGTATCTTGCTATACATTTTATGAACTTGTAGATAATGCACCGTTCTGTGAGGTGAGACTTTGAGGTGTGAGTTGCGTTAGTTAGAAGTAGTATAGGGAGAAGCAGCACCCTGCGTGAGAGGAGCAGGCCTTTCTGCTGGACTGTTAGGCAAAAGATTCAAGAAGAAATACTTCCCCGCTGCTCCTTCCTCCTGCAATTTTCATGGAAGTCCTTATTCAGAGAACCACCACTGTTTGGATCCTGCTGTTAAAACAAGAAAAATGCCTGTATCATGAAACCCACTAAGTCACTGACAGGAATTAAAGAGTTCTGCTGCAGATGGAGCCACTGAAAAACCTTCATCAGTGGAAATACATGTGCTGGGGGAAACTTCTACAGGCTTAAGCAGTAGCTGCATGAAAGTTATGTGACTAAAAGAGGCACCTTACTGTTAAATTTACACATGCACATGCCCTGGTGAATCAGCCTCTGTGGATAAATCTGGGGTCTTTGGGCTTTGAAATCATTTATTAGTATCAGTGTTGCCAATGATCTGTCTGGAACCACTGAATTATACATTTTAAATAAATTCAATTAAACTAAAGCCCCTTTTTTCCTAACAAGAAATAGTTGAGTTCTTGAATAACTGACTGAAATAGACATTTAAAATAATAATTCCTCCAGTCAATGGAATCGTATGTGTATTCTATTTCACACAATCTACTTTGGCATCCAAGAAAAGACAAACAACTTTACATGGTAAGAAATCCCTTAATTAGGTTGGTGATAGAGAAAGCAAACCCCAGTGCATTGCTGTAAGCAGCAATGTGTGAATTTTCTATTCAACACTGCAACAGTGGTCTATTTATTTGGCTTATGTGTGTAATTAGTAGTAAAATTATGCAGCTTTTTTTTCTAACATACAGTAGTTATTCTTTATGGGTCTGGATTCTGAACAAAAATATTTCCTTTAGACTTTATTTGAGTAATGCTTTCTTCAGGTGAGCTCTGGCAAATGCTATAAAAAATTATAAACCTGGAAACCTAGGAAGTATAGAAAGGGGAAGGAAATTACCTCAGTTTGGCATGACATACAATGTTACTTTCTTTAAATAAAATGTATCCTCTGTCCTTAGGAACCCCATACAGCCTAATTTAACATTTCATTGTTATTCATCTGATATTACAGCATCTGAAGTTACAAAGAGCCTATGTTTACACATGCTATTTTTCACTTCTTCCAGAATACATGTTAGTCTGGCACCTTTGTGATTTAATCATAAATGCTGTTTTACATACAAAAACAAAAATAGTATATAATGGAATATGTGTAGATACAAGACTCTAGGTAAATACAAAGACATAAATACTATTCTCACCAAAACTGATGACTTTAACAATTTAACCAAATATATTACCTACTATTAGCCTACCTACGTACTACTTTTTTCATAGAATCACAGAATTACAGATTGGTTGAGGTTGGAAGGGACCCCCTGGAGATCATCTATTCCAACTCCCCTGCTCAAGCAGGGTCACCTAGAGCATGTTGGACAGGATCGGGTCCAGGCAGGTTCTGAATGTCTCCAGAGGAAACCCCATCACCCCGTCACTCTCGTAGTAAAGAAGTTTTTCCTCATATTCAGGCGGAACTTCCTGTGTTTCAGTTTGCACCTGTTGCCTCTTGTCCTACCACTTGGCACCACTGAAAAGAGTTTGACCCCGTCCCCTTGACACCCTCTCTTCAGGTACTTGTACACATTGATAAGATCCCCCCTCAGTCTTCTCTTCCCCAGGCTGAAGAGGCCCAGCTCTCACAGCTGTTCCTCATAGGGCAGATGCTCCAGCCCTCTGATCATCTTTGTAGCCCTACGCTGGACTCTCTCCAGTAGCTCCATGTCTCTCTTGTACTGGGGAGCCCAGAACTGGACACAGTACTGGAGATGAGGCCTCCCCAGGGCTGAGTAGAGGGGCAGGATCACCTCCCTCGACCTGCTGGCAACACTCTTCCTAATGCACCCCAGGAGACCATTGGCCTTCTTGGCCTCAAGGGCACATTGCTGGCTCATGGTCAACTTGTCGTCCACCAGCACTCCCAGGTCCTTCTCTGCAGAGCTGCTCTCCAGAAGCTGAGCACAACCCTCTGAGCTCTGCCATTCAGCCAGTTCTCAATCCACCTCATTGTCCACTCATTTCCCCCTTAGCTACTGTTATCTAAGCAACTAGAAAACACAATTTTGGAAAAAAAACTGCTTGTGAACTAAAGCCCTGGGAGGAAAAGTAGGCTTTATACAGGTGATATAAGTGCATTTTAATATGTGATAGGAGCCATACAGATAAAAAATTTAAGGAATAGTACTGTTAATGCCAGTTACTATAACTCTGCAGTAAATAGAACCTACAATTTGATCTGAAATTACAAATGCAGTTTTAGAGACTTCTGCTCACATATAATCTATTAGTTTTCCAAGAAGAGCTCAAAATCAATGAAGGACATGTAAAATCAGTTAAAAACTAGCTAACTGATAGATCTCAGATTATAATAGTTCAAGCAATCATCCTCAAATGTAGATATTTCTAAGAAAGTTTTGAATAGGGGTACATCTTTGCTAAATACTTTATAAATTATATATAATATAATATCTTTATAAATTATCTGAAGCAAAGCATGAAATGATTTCTAGTAAAATTCAAAAAAGAAAGACACAAACCCTAATGATGCAGGAAATGACAGCATAATCTGAATGGTTGTCTCAATCTACTTTATGGGGAAAACATGTTTAAAGATACAGTCAAATGCAAACTCTTGCAGCCACAGAAGGTGGGTACCCTTCCAGGATGGGGGCTGTGACCTGGAAAGCAGCAATGCTGAAATGGTGTGAATGGTTATGGTAGGTACTTAAATGGACATAGACTTCCAGTTGTGCTTTTCACATTTTAAAAGGTAGTACATTAAGACTTTGATATCATGTCTTTTAGTAAAAGACTTAAGAAGTTACACCTTCAGCTACACAAGGGAAGTTTAAAGGCAATGTACCAAAGGAAAGAGAAGAAATGGAGGTTCTTTAAATAAGCACAGAGGCAAAGAACACCCAATAAAGATAAAATATACATATTCAAATGGACAACAAAGCAACAATTTCTGTTTGCTTAGTTTTGATCAGTTCTTTATATTCGTATCCTCTTACAAGACCAATAAGCACCCTTCACTGTTTGGAGCTAAGACAGGATGATGTTGCCCCAGACTGTCTCAGACAAAACTGGATGCATATCCATGCGTTTTTCATTAAAGAAGACAGATTACAACACCCAGACAGCACTGAGCTCAGTCTAGTACACTGACACGTGTTCTCCGGAGTTTGAGTTGCAGCCCTTCTCTGGTCATGCAGAGCTTGAATTCATTTCTGTAGCCCACTTTCATGCAAGGACAGTAGCTTCACCTAGTTAGGGGATTAGAGAAGGTTTGAAATGATGAGTGTAAGTAAGTGCTTTAACTACCAGGCATTTATAGAAAAGTCTCTTTCACAAATCTTTGCCTTTTTCTTACCTATGAAATCCAAAATAAAGAGTGAGTCTGTCACGCACGTACAAAGAACAACCTAACTTCCGAGTCAGGAAGAAGGATTAGGGCTGAAAACGTCAGTTTCAAGATGCATCTAACTCAGGATCAAACTCCATAGAAAGAAATTAATATTTTTCTTCCTTCTTTGCTGGTGGCTGGATTAAATCACCTGGAAATGCATGCAGGCAGGCCCAATGCTTTCTCTTGCCCCGTTCTGAGCTGTCTAGATAACAGTTTGCTGCCTACCAAACTTTGGCATTAACCCCATACCAACATACTAAAAATAAGGTTGGAAGTGCTACACTTCTTTGCACCTCAAGTTACTTTTGAAATGGATCATATATTCCTTAATCATACACGTGCTTTTGAAAACAAAACCCACAGTATAAGGTAAAATATACTGTGACAGACACTATGTGATTGTAAAAGAGGAAATCACATCTGTTTAAGAACGAATGCATAAACCATCATTTTTGAACCTTGGAAAAGAGGTATGAGTCCAGAACTAGATCTAGAAATGGACTTAGGCAAGTAACCTCTGTTTTCAGATCTCTAGCTCACATTTCAGTGCAGCTAGAACCCTCAAAATTTACCTTCGCTACCTCTTAATCCCATAGAAACTTACATTTTCCAGTCCATTGGTGCCTATAAATTGGCACAAATAAAACCCCCTGAGTGATGATAAAAGAATTTACCACACTCAGTCAGATCGAAGGTCCATGTAACCCAGTATCCTATTTTTAACAGTAGCCTTGCAAAGTACAGGGTAAGTATAAAATAACACTTTCCTTAAATATTCCCCTACCCTCTGCAATTTGTGACTCAGGTACTTTCATAGCTTGACACAATATCTTTCTAATTACTAACCCTCAATCAATTTTTATTCTATTACTTTGACCAAGATTTGCCATAGCTAGCTGATAGCAGGATCACTATAGAATTCGTATATAAAAGACAACTGAATTTAACCTTACCCAAAGACTCTGATCCAGCCAGAGTTCTTCCAAAACAGAATTTGAAATAAAAAACAGGCAAGGAAGGGAGGCTTGAATTCCATTTTGCCCCACAGTCTGTCTTTAGAGACATTGTAGGAGATTGCTTTTAATGCTATTTCTCTGCCTAGATTAAAAAGGGATATGAACTCAGCTGGTCTAGACCTCCAGGCAGGGCACCCACTTTCAGAACAGTCTAGGGATACAGCTCTTAGGAGCTCTCAAGTCAAAGCTATCATATTTTGCATAAATAATACTTAGCAATACAAGAATGACTTTAAAGCTCTCCTTGGCTTTTCCAAGTGACTAATTGAACCGGCTTCCCATGCTTAGGCACTTCACCGAGCCCATGTGTTACAGAGGGTCCCTGGACACCTAATCCAAGCTAAGTAATTTTAAAAGCATTATTTCTTGGACCTTCCTTTACTGGCAATATGTCAGCACATCAACTTGATGTAAGGTAGACTGGATTTTTTACTCTGTAACAATGGCCAGAAGTTGCCTTTAAATTAGGATACTCATAATTACCATTCTTCTAATTGCAGTAACACTCCCTTGTAATACATCTCATGCTTAACTTTCCCAATAAGAAAAAATTCACCTTTCTCTGAACTCCTCACTTGTCTATGCAGGTAATTAATCAGTCAAAAACACTCAAGTATAAAGTTGATGTGACAAACTCCGTTGAGAACGTGTGCTGCAATTTTGCTGAATGTCCTAGCGCAGGACGGAGTGCTGGCTAAGCCCAAAGGTTTATCAAAACACAGTGATAAATCCCAGATGTGATCTCAGCTTTTCATGCTTTCTGTTTTGTTAATGTCTCCAAAACCACTCGCGGGATTTTTGCTGGGTGTTTTCTTTCTTCCTCCTCCCCTCCCCCTTTCCCGAATTCAGGGTAATTTGGCCTGGCTGCTGCTGGCTGGCACAGGGGCACGCTTCCTCTCAACAACTGTAAGCCTGTCTGAAAAACAGAACAACATCTTTGAGATGGGGTGTTTATATGGGCAACTTTCAGCCACCGCAGCGAACGAGGCCCCACCTTCAAAGAGACGCCAGAGCAGGGCTCACCTGATGAAAGCATTAACTGTTTTTGGTTGACTTGATTTACATGGAAGCAGCCAGTTCATTAGCTGAGCTGAACCCAAAGGAGTAAATGTAATGCACATGCAGATGTTTTCCTAACTACTTGATGTCAGTGTTGCTGCAGCTTTCCTCAAGGTAGGAGTACAAAGGCAGCAGTGATAACGCTCTGCAAAATTCCCAAGCAGCTATAAGAGAGCAACCTGCTGAAAAGATTTACATCGGGGCTACTTAGGTCGGAGAAGTGACAGGAATGTAGCCAAATCATAGCGGTTAGTGTATAGCATTGCACTAAACACCGCACTATTACCATATTTCATAGAAATAATAATTTAATATGACCAAGGGGTAAATGGAGGACTTGACATCCACAGACCGATCCCTAAGAAATCTGTACTTTTTTTTTAACATTCCTTAGGTGTTTTAGTCATATTCAAAGTTATGCCTAGTTATTTATATGTCTAAGGCTTCTCCTCCAGAAGTAGTCTTTAAATACTAAACTCGGATGAGATAGATTTCCCTGGTCACTTGAAAGAAAGTTCTTCCTGCTCTGTTGCTTTCCAAACATTTCTCTTTCCTTGAATTAGAGAGTTTAAAATAATACTTGAATGAATATTCAAAAAGGTATTCACAGGATTCAAAAAAGTTAATTCAGCAACAAAATGAAAATGGATAAACTTTAATGAATGTATTATTAGACTCTGTTCCTAACTAATATGTAAAATGTTCCATATTCATCATTTTTAAAAGTGAAAGCTACTTTCCACTCTCACTCATGGTCCTAATTAAAATTGCACCTCAACATCTTCTCCCAGCTAGAAAGTTTAATAGGAGCTCCCTAATATGGCTGCTTTTCTTGGCTGGTTATCAGATCCTCACCACAGTCATAACAACTAGTGATTAATCAACCTGCTTTTCCTCAGTTCATTAAATTAGCTACTTTGGTCTCATTATCTCTCCCGGTTTTATCTCTGAGGTTCTTTTGTTCCTGTTGCAAAAGATTGTACAGTTAGATCTTTAGTTAAGCATATGTTAAGAATACAACCTCCTCACTACCCTACAGCAGAAAGCCTCACACGTCACTTTACTTCCTTAACTTAATCTCCTTTTGAGATTTCTTGCCTTTCTAAAACATGTCTGGTACATTTTGACCATGAAAATACCCATCTTCTTTTCCCCTTTTTCATCTATTTATATACCTTTGCATCTTCCTGTGTCCTGTATATTAGGATTATGTTCATATTAGGTTTGTAGACTGATTTTTATCATCATTATTCTTTTATTGATTTGGAAGATGCTGTAGAGAACAAGGCAATGGGAATAGTGTGGATATAGATATACGCATATTAAATTTCATTCATGTTTAATCTCTGTTTAGAGATCCTTATGGACTTGTTTTCTAAAGGAGGGCAAGAAATAAAAATTTCTCTTGCAGAAGGATTTGAATCTATGAACATCCAGTAAATATCCAGAAAAATATCCAGAATATCCAGAAAAAAAGGAGGAGTAGAGCATGCCTGTGATTTGTGCTAAGCATTGTATACCCAAAGGCCTTGTTCTCCCACTTCAGAGACAAGCGATTTGAAAAAGTCAATGTCAGTTATTTATTTCCAGTAGCAGAACACTATGGGGTCCAGCTAGAAATGCTTTAGACCTTAAATTTCAGTTCCCAAGTTGGCTATTCAACTGCAGCCTTTTAACTACTTTTCAAACTTTATGTCAACTTGGTTTAGTTGGTGCTGTGATGGTCGCAACAGACCGCTGCACAGTCCTGTGCGAGACGTGCTTCTTCCCGACAAATGCTCTCCTAGTGCTGGATGCTTAACGTAAGATCCTGCATTACCAAACTCTAAGAGCGAATATCAGTGTCCAGTGTTCATACGTAGGTGCCTCTTATCACAATGCAAACTCTTTCATCGGCAGAAGGGAGGTTATTCAGGCTCTATCCTATGTGGAAATACTTCCTTATTTTAGAAAAATAAATCAATACATATAGTAAGATGCCACTTTTTACTTATTCCAGGCAGTAGTAAGAAAAATCCACATGTCCAGCCATCTTCACAGTCCAGTCTGAGTTTGTAAGCATGTGATTTGCTGACTGGTT
This sequence comes from Rhea pennata, assembly GCF_028389875.1. Taxonomy (NCBI): domain Eukaryota; kingdom Metazoa; phylum Chordata; class Aves; order Rheiformes; family Rheidae; genus Rhea; species Rhea pennata. The sequence continues at coordinate 10,594,785 of NC_084667.1, read as the reverse complement.
TCAGCGCATCACTAAATCTTCACATGAGCAATTTTTGTACTTGAGGTCTTTGCGGTGAAACCAAAAACAACTTCTTCACTCAGCCTACAGTGACTATTATACCTGTAGTAAGTATGATAGCAGAAGCACTGAGCACACTCCACAGCGCCCAAACTGATCAAGATGTGGGGAGGAAGGGGGAGAGGGAACTGCAGAAACAGTATCAGCTCCACCGTAGTGCAGATTCTTTAGAAGTTTTAAAGTTCCTTTTCCTAGCTACACTTTACTAGCTATAATAGCCTTACTAGCAAAAATTCTTTTACTAGCTATTACAAAATGATATTATCTGAGGTGAAAATGTGGACTGAACTTCCTGTTTCTATAATTTTGGAGAAGGGCCCACAGTCGGGGCTATTGGTCTGGTATCCGATGAATCAAAACGCCTGCATGTGCGTAGCCAGGATGCTCTGAGAGGACCTCTACATCGCATGTGCACATTTATTGATTAGTGTGAGCTGCAGAGTCCCTCTGAGTTGTCTCAGATGACATTGCAGAACCCATCAATTAATGTCTTACCTTCCTTGGCAAGGCCAGTATCTTGTCTTTGCTGATAGCCACTGGCCAGATCAGTCTTCTATTTCTCAGTGTGTGACCTAACAGATCTGCAAATAGGGAATCTCTGTACTTGATGAGGCCCTTGGGGTAAAGCTAAAAATAATTTCTTCACTCAGCCTATAGTGACTATTATATCTATATTTCTCCAGCATAGGAGAGATGGAGTTTTTCTCCAGGAAGAGATACAGGGAGTTTCTCTGATATAATTCAGTCTAGTGCAAATCTGGAGAATCCTAACTGGTATACTTCTACCTAAATGTGAATAATATTAGGCCTGTTATTTTAAATTTTAATATACTTGCTTAATATACTTATTCTAATATAGTTAAACCTCTTCCATGTTGCTCCCCAATATCCTATCAGATATCTATCTAAATATTCAAAAAATCCAGATATTAATTTTCTTCATTTTCCTTGAGTAAATATCAGTGTTTAGCTTCTCATTTTCCCACACTTTATGATAGACTTGCACAACAGCATTCTAAATTAAGAACGTCATATGAAGCCAGTTTTTATAAATGTTATTGTGTTTGCTAGTTCAACAGCTGGGACTGAAGTGTTTTGTTAAAGATTTTATAAATACACGTTGCTTTATTTATTCCTTTTTTAAAGTTAAGAAAAGGAGTTGGAAATCCCAGAAATAAAAGGATAGTTCAGGATTCCATTGGGAATTAAAAAGTGCTTTTTTTCCTGCTCTGAGGGTCTGATTTAGGTACATCAGAGGAAGCAGTTTCAAAAAGGTTAACTGGGATGTTCCTGAAAATCTGGAGCATGAGGTGGTCCTGATTCTCCTTTCACTTGTACCCGCTGCATTGTGAGGTACCACCACTGGCTCCTTTTGATTTACATGCCTTTCAAATGCATGGTTATCTTGCTCATGGATATCTTGCAGCCATGGAAGAGCTTAAGCGTATGTGGGAATTCTGTGACTACACAATTTGTCAGAGCACCTACCTTTTTGCCACAAAGTCCTGCTTCAAAAAGTGTTTCACCTATCAGATCCTTCCATGCTGAATAAACAGAGCTCTGATCTTGCTTTTAAAGGCATTATGCTTTTGCAAGTCCTTTTTTGATTAAGAAACTACTGCTTTAATTTATGCAGCAAATGGAACTAAAATGCATTAACTAAGCAGCCACTTTTTTGCTTCCTCCACCTGCTAAAATCTAATCCCACTTCCATTCCAACTATCAGTAGCAGACTTCCGAAAAATTTGCCAGAGTACTATGATTAAGTACACCATTAATAAAGTCATATGAAACACGATAAACATTATAAGGAAAAAAAACAAGATCTGACCACTCTGAAAGCAGAAATTGGTCAGGAGAATTTGCCAGTCAGCTATAGAGTTAGGTCACTGGAATTTGAATCCTGTACTGAAACTGGGTGGCCTGTCTAATACCGTCCTTTGTGTTTTGGTTTGGCCTTTCTGTGGTCTTTTTGCAGCGATATTCAATATATTTTTGCAAGTTAGCATGACATAACTCAAATGGAGAAACACATCCTATTTCCTTCTTTTCTTAGCCTATAGTTTCCTATAGTGTCACTTGTTTTTGCTTAGAAGAAACCAAAATATGCCTGGAATTGTAATTTGGAAAAATTCTGTAGACTTGTGGTAGCAGCGGCATTGACTACATGCCATAAAGCTCTATAATGAGCTTCATCTCCATATCAAGTTTTGAAATGAATACAATTTGATCCCCAAAGAGCTCTTTGCAGAAACTAGTGTAGCTTGTAAAGGGCCACATATAATACATAAATTCTATTTTGATGAAAAATAAATCTGCTAGATATTTAACACACTTCATCCTGAAGTAAAAGGTGGTATATGTTGGTGTTCTTGGCAAAATAGTCTCAGTCTCCTTAGAAGTTGTGATTTTGGATTACCACCCATTTTCAGCAATAATGAAATTAGGGTAATCAAAAATGTCAGTATTACATGCAGGAAATACGTTGTTATTCTTAGGCAAAGCAATGAGGACTAGGACCCTGTTGCTATAAATCAAAATAGCATTACTTAAATTTATGGAACTATCTGAATTTATATAAATTCAGGCCTATGAGCTGCAATCTGCTCACCGCAGCTGGATGCAGTTATGAATGGGATCAGAACATGCTGCACCTGCAATATGAAATTATCTTTTTGATAACAATGTTGAAACTAAGGGACAAATTAAAGGCTCTTTTATATACGCAAGGTGGTGTAGCTGAGAGTCAGGACTAAAGAGTAAAAGGAAAAAATCCCAACCACAAAAGCAGAATGCAGTTTTAGATTTCCAGCACCAACATTTCAAAGTCCAGTCAGGCCTTATTTAGAAAGAGGCCATTTGCAAGATGTGACCATGGATCTAGTTTTAGATTATGATCCCCACCCTCATCATCTCCTTTTCCCACAGAGCTTGGGACGGTTTTGGTAGAAACCATCATCTTGAAAAGCTGTATCCTTGCAGAGAGCATTATACATACCATATTAGGAAAGACTCTGATAGAAGTTAGTAACGACAACAAAAATCCTATTTTTCAGTTTCCTTGTTTTAGGGACAGAGCTTTGTGTGTTTTGTGAGAAACTAAGAAGTTTCTCAAAGACCAGGATTGCTACTGCGTGAAAAGCACTAAGCAGTTGAAGAAAATTAACTTGCCATAGTCATTTTTCAGGTAGGTCTGCATGTGTGTTCACATGGCCCTGGAGCCCTGAGATTATCTGGTGGTCTGTGGTATGTAGGAAGAGGCTCAGTTAGAGTGTTCTCATCTCCTCTACTGTAGAAGAAGATTTGTGCTCCAGCAGTAGAAGATGATCTAGCGGGCCATGCCACTCCAAAGACACAGTGTGAGATGCGAGATCCTCTTTCTGTAGCTGTGTAATTACACTTCCGCAAAAAAGTGCTTGAAGCTGCCTGATTGTGGAACCTGATTTGACAGCATGCCAGGAGGAGTCGTGACTCTGTATTAGTGGCTAAAACCATCAGTGGTCTTGTGTTCCTTCTTATGAGCCCACTGAAGATCTTTTATCATGAAGGAAATACCTAACCCTCAGACAGTCAAAACAGTTGGTCTTAGAGAAAAAGGAAGAGTGAAATCCTGCAACCTCTGCTACCTTTTCTCACAGAGAAGGAGGTAGCAGGAATGCCCTTCAGATGTAGAGAAGTAATTGTTGCAGTCACCATGAAGCCAGCCAGAAAAGATTTGACTGTTCCACCAAAATATTTACAGAGGCCAGCTTGGGGAAAGACAAAATGTCCTTTTTCCTTTCCTAAAGACAGGAATAAAGATAAAGAGCAAAGAAAAGGGTAACAGAAGAGACTCCATGTTCAGAAAAATTTGCTGACACAAGGCAGCTGTCAAAGAATATGGGATTTGATACAGCAGCTGGCTGAGAGGAAGAAGAGCACTGCTCTAGCCCTTTCCTGACTTCAGGCATGCTACGTGGAGGAGCAAGGCCTGGGTATCCTCCTCTGGATATGGGTGTGCAGAGACACTTCTGGCTTATGCTGAGTTCAGATGCATCTATGATGCGAATGTAAACAAGCACTTGAAGGAGAGCTGAAGACACTGCTACTGGCTTCACCTGCATTTGTTTATTTTATGCATGAGAGGAGCACCCAGAGGCTTCATTCCAGAGTCCTGCCGAGTTAGGTGCCACACCATTAAGAAAGAAGAAAAATGGGGAATATGTTATTGACATGTTGTTTTGTATTGACATGTGACACACACAGATCTCTGGTTTGTTACATACCAAAACCATCCCTTTGCCAAGTTGATACGCAAGTAAACGAAACAAAGAATATTTATAAACTGGAAACTGACCCTGGTCACTAATATCACATTTTTTCTTAAACCAATGATTAAAGCACAAAGAAGAAAGGTGGTTTTTTAAGGATATATAATGACTGTACATCTGTCAGGTGTCTATACAATTAAATAGTTTGTGTTGCTTGGCTTGTCAAATATCAGTTGTAAATCTGACATCACAGCCCAACTCATCCTTAGTATAAATCTAGAGGTTTGACTGTTAGTGTCTTTCAAAAATGGTGTTGTGATCCTTTCAGGAGAAGAAAGGTTAGCTTGTAATCAGGAATAGTCAGGAGCCTTCTTCATTGAAACTCCTTGAGATTAATGGAAGACTCTGAGGGAATTAAAGGCCCACATCCTACTGAAATGCATTTGAAGCCTATTATATTTGGACACTGATACTAGTTTCCTGCATCCTTTACTAAGAAAAGCAAAATAATGATGTCCATTCTCTAAATCCACACATCAAAAATCCTGAAGAAGAACAGGCTCTATAAACTTAATATTTTCTTATTTTTGTGCATCCATCACTGTAGTTACATGCACATAGTATATGCCTACATAGCCTATGCAAATGTGTAATTACAATGGTATCTAGTGAGCTCAGCTTCTGAAGAAATTGTGTGCAGTACCTCTGATCCTAGAGACAACAGAGGAGACAAAAACCACAGAGGAATGCTTATACAGGAATGCGTATGCTTTCCTTACAGACGTGTGCACTTACAAAAAGATGTTCTACTCCGTTCCCCGTGAAGTTGCTTCTGCTCTGTTCAAGGGTGAATTTCATAAACAGCCTACGCAGTTTCTCTGTCCATCAGATTGAGACATAAAATGCTACTGTTTGGAATTGCTACTGTTTGGAATATAATTCCAAACAAGTTTGCAGTTGCCATAGCATACATCAAATTCACTTTTCACATGCAATCTAGTCACAAAATTTTATGTGGCTGAGACACTGATAGCATTCTTGGTGAAAGTCAGAAGCATCTGGACTGAATCACTAGACCAGCAGCTGCAGCAAAACTCACGCAATTTTTTCCCATTAAAAAGGAGACAAGACTCTCCACAATACACAGACTTTGCTCCTCTTCTATCCATATTCTAGATTCAACTCCTATTAATACAGAAAAGCTTTCCAGGCAGAAATGCTGTCATGAACAAGAAAAAGCAGCATGAGAAATTTCAGTTCCTTTGTACAACTGCACAGACTGGCCAAGATCCTAAAGGGCAGCAGGCTCTACTTTGGAAAGCTTAGCAAGGAACCAGACCAAGAGCTGTGCCTTCAGCCCTTGTTTCTGCACACAGTTCAGCTGCTGAGAGAGACACATACAGCACTGCATCCAGCAGCACATGTGCAGCCTCATCAAGTTTGCAATGGCTATGCCCACGCTGCAAGCCTCTCCTTGGCCTAATATCAGGGCTTCAGTCCAGCAAATCTCCTCATCTACCCACGTCATGTCCACATTAAGTCATTTTGCTGGGAGAGGGCAGTAGAGATAATGGCAGGGAGGTGGAAAGGAATATCTTCCTACCTGTTCTCTGCTGCAATTCAGTACAATTAAAGCCAATGCCTGACATTCATCCACTTTTCCACGGCAAAGTCAAAACAGGTAGTTAAACTGTGGTGATTTAAGCTAATCTTTCTTCCTCTAGAACTCATGAGGAGGCATCTTCATGTAGTCAGATGCATCTCAAATGTTTTGGAAGAGGCTGTTCTTTACTCTGAGTTTGACTACTTGCTTTCCCTAAATAGAAATCGTAATAGAAATTCTGCCATGAATCTTTACTTCTCTCCCTGGTGTCTTTTGGTTTTGGCCCATTGCACATAGCTCTCATCCTGGGCTTTTCCTCTCCTGCTCATCTCTCACTGTCCCCACTATCTTCCAGTTGTCATGTTCCCTTTCACCTTATTCTTCTACATACTCTCTCATTGCTCCTGCATCCAAAATCTTTTTCATATTTTTGTTGATTTACAGAGGGCACCTCAGGTCACCACCTCTTACAACATAAACATGTTTCTCTTCCTTGCACCCGTGTTTGAGTGTAGGGCTCCACACATTCTATGAGGGCCAGCTGAGTGCATGGATAGGTACAATCTGCTACAAGAGAGCCCAGAAAAACCCTTTCTCCTGGGTTCAAGTCTCTGGCAAATACCTCACTGTACTTCTGAAGTTTAGTTTTTGCATGGAATTTATAATAACAGGAAAGAGAAATATACAGTCTTTCAGTACTTGGAATGGCAATATGTCATGTGGCTAGGAAAGGTATGTCTGGGAGTATCATATAGCTGTTACTCAACCTGGAGACAGAGGAGCTTTGTGTAATGCGCTGAGGCTTCTTTACCAAGTCAGACCAAAACACAGACACACAGCTGAGGCTGTACTGGTTTAGGCTGACACAGGCAAGTTTCACACCCAAGCACAAGTCACTATTTTTTCTTATGACAACAACATTTTTTGACAGTAAAAAAATTAAATCCCAGTGTTGGACCCTTCTGACTCCATGTTCAGTGCAGGGCAGTCTTTCACTCCTTGCAATCCCCATTCAGGCAAGGATCAGGATAGTTTTGTCTGAAAGCCAGCCGTGGAGGGGATTTATGGATCATGCTTGTGCAGCAGAGGTCAGCTGTAGCCCTCACAAGAAAGAAGCCTGCTTCTTTATCCTGAAAATCTGCCATTCTGAATTACTTCAAGACAATTTCAAGTTTTATTAGCTTCTTCATTCTAAATAAACAAACAGACAAACAAGAAATTACTGCTCATGTTTGCAGCAGTAGCACAGGGATAAAAATATTGTGAAAAAGAGAAAATGTTTGCTCTCTAAAACTTTCTAATACTTCAGCTATCAATTCTCCAAAAGCTGAAAAATAAAATGGTATTTTCTCTTAAATTAGCAGCAGCAGTAGGACACTGTAAGTTACAGGGATCCATCTGGATCCATCTGGAGTGGGATACTCTAACTGTTTGTCCATGCATAAAGAAATAATGAGATTCAAATGGTTCAGGGAGTCTTTTTGTGAGTATCTGTACATTTAATAAAACATATATAATAATGTCCTTGAAAGGAAGCAAAGGAAAAGATGTCAATTATCAAGGGTAACATAAGGCTTCATACAAATTGCCTTGAGAGAAATTAGGCATTTTCAAAGCCAGCTTGGCAATTATGTGCTTATTTGGTGACACTGATGGTCAGAAAACAGCACTGCAAAGGAAGGGAACTGGCCAGTTCCTTCCTTCCATGCAGTACAGAAATGTCCCACATATTATCAGCAGCATAGGTCCCTTTGATGTACATTAAGGCAAAAAAACATTCACAATTGGATAGACAAGCAGCATATAAAACATATTTTTGGCAGTACACAACACACCATCTTGCAGAAATTACATATAGGTCAGAATTTGAGAAAAATATTTTCATGATGATGAAAATGGTTCCCACACAATAACCAGTAATACCACTTCTTGTTACGCACAATGAACTTAGAGCAAAAAATCTATCGCAGGCATCGAAATTGTGTATTTTATAACAGAGTCACCCCAAATGCAAGCCAATTTATAACAGAAACTTAGTTTTATTATCAGTACCATTACTGACTACATTACATTGTGAGACTATAGTGATTTATCCACTGCATGGCAGTGTAGAACAGCTACCTACAAAATGTAAAGCAACTGCAGGTAATGCAGTTCAGCAGGTTCAAAATTTGACCGTGGGAGATATCATTCAGGAATTCAGCTCTACCCAAGTGCAAAGGATCAGTTAACTTAACGATCTGCCTTAAGGTTTATCCGTTAAACAATCCAGACAGTATATGCAATGACATTTACTGACTGCAACAACAGATGAGCTAAGCAACACCCTCCCCCTCACTCCCTTAAGAAAGTCATAGTTTCTCTATATTGTGAATGTCTGTGAAGCTCTCAGTTTGTAAAATTTATTTTCCTCTTCCTTTTTCCTTCTCAGTACCAAGCCACTCATTCTACCCTATCAGAAATGTCTGTTCATATTCAGAATGTATCATGGCTCCTGTTACGATCTCCAACCATTCCTCATTTCATCAAGAAAAAATTAACACTTCCATTAAATTAATTTTCTGAGATAATCTAGATACCACTGGCAATGTTGCACATATGGTCTACAGTAAAAAAAGTTATACAGACAAATGAAAAAATGCATTGAGCATTGGTTGATTTGAAATATTACAGAGAGAAATTTTGTATTTCTTCTTGTACAGAAATCCTCGATTTTAGCCCAGTACTCTCTATCCTACATTCCTTTAAAATCCATCCTCTGTTGTCACTTCAGTAGGAACATCAAATTGGTTCAAATACAATAGTCACTTTTTGAGCATAGATATACTAAAAGACATTGGATTGAGATCACATACTAATTCGATGCTGGCCAAATAGCCATATTACATATATAACAATTTTTGAACATAAGATTAGAGCTCTAAGCAAGTACTGAGTATGAGCAAGTATGACATTTACTGAAGAAGTGAATGTCATAATATCTTGTGTGTAAGTATTTGGCATTTTTTAGCTGGATATAATGTACAAATTGTTTTGTCTAAGATATCCTCCATTGTCATTATTATTGTTTCCATATATTCCTTTATTAGCATGTTACAAACAAATTACCATCTGCTCTCTATTTTTCTAGAATAAACTCAAGATAATGCTGAAATCACACAAACCCACATTCCAAGAGGAATGTAATTTATTACTTATCTGTATGTCGGTCTAAATATTTTCTGCAAAAACAGCTTTGTCATGGAATAAAAATGTCATAACACATGAAAACCCTTTAAACATCTTCAGTCTAATTCCTGTGAGAAAATTGTTCTCATAACTATCACAGTCTCCTGCAGTTTCAAAGTTCCATCTAGAGAATGTTCAGTTTATGGAAAATCATAATTCTCTTTCTAATGACTCCCTTTCAGCTCCCATAAGAGCGCTAATTCAGAGCATGATGATGTAACATTTTTACAAAGGTTGAAGTTCTTTTTGGAACTAGGTACAGTGTTAAAACTTCTGGCCAGCTGCAGTTGTCTGCATCAGTTCAAAGTGAAAAACTCCTCCTCAGCTTGAAGTCTGAATGACAGAGCTTTAGGAAACAGTAAGTGTGGGGCAGCCTCCTACCACCAGTACTCAAAAGTCAGGAACGAGGTGGCAGCAAAACCACCCCACAGCAGCAACTCCTGGACACGCAATGGAACAGATTCCCAATCTCACTGGCTACTCCTGGGTCCTGGGTTTAGAATGGCAGCCTGCAATACTGTTTTTTTTAGAAAAACTCAGGAATTCTCACTGGAAGATACAGCTGAATCATTTTTGAGTAAACGATATAAATTTGCTGGCTCCACAGCACAATAAATTTTTCTGATTATTTTTTGCCACTTATTTAAAATTCTGCATACACATGTGCGCACAGACATATTTAAAATCAATATTTACTCTCTAGGCACCCCTGATATAAAGAAACAATATTCATATAGACTACAAAAAACATTTTTATAATCTAATAGTCTGACACAGCTTAAATGTCATGCAGGCTTTTAAAAATTCTTCTTAGGGAACTCAGTGCACAGATGGCAGAACTGTCTGCAGGACGTGTCTTCTGTTTTCATAGCAATTTTCAAGGTTTTGGCATTTTTATTTTTTGTTGGAAATATCACCAGAAACCAGTGAGTGTCCAGAGCTACACTTTCCCTTTCAAAAGCCATTCTAATTATTTGAGGTTGAAACTGTGGGTCTGCGAATCAAAAAACAATTTTGTTATCATACAGTATTCTGAAATAGGTGGAAGAAGACTTAAATAGGATCTGTCATCATTCCAGCTCATTTCCCTAACTAACGTTCCACTGAAAGCGAGACCTGATAACTGAAAAACTTTTCCAAGAAGATCTTTAGCCAAAAATTTAGCCAAAAATATCCTTAACAGCTGCAGAGGAGAGTAGTTACGAAGATAAGAGCATTAACTAGACATTTTGTGTAAAAGCCAAAGTCTGTCCAGTCCTGCCTATTCCAGTCACTGTAGAAGACAGTAAGGAAGTGAATATGAAAAATAATTTATATACAGAATCATATACCTATCCCCTTGTCCCCTTATCTCGCACCTATCAATAAAAAATCATTACTCAAACATTTTTAGCTCTTAAGTCCTTTTTGCAGAAAGGTCTATTGATATATCTTTTGGTCAACTACAGACTCCTGCAACTATTGAAGAATGAAATTCATTTTTCTTGTCAAAGGGTCAGTACTGCTTCCCAGAAAATACCAGCAAGTTTCAAACAAAAGGACAAGAGCACAGTTCTAATATCTTAACTCTGTTGATTGGTATCCACCCACGAATACTTAGCTATTTTCAGCAGGACATGGTACAGTTTTCCCCAAGACTGGATCAGAATTTCTACTTCTCGATACCAAACTCGGGGACTAATTCTTATCACAGTCACATCACTGCAACTCTGCTGCGACTACGGCGAGAGCACAGCGAGATGTTGTCATGCAGTTTATCCCTAGCTGCTCTCATTTATGCAGGAGAGGTGATAAGGGCTGTGAACAGTACGGGACTGATCGCTATCGCGTTTCCTGGATCCCACTCCAAACAACTCCGGCTCTACAAATCAAAGTGTGCAAACTGAAATGTTGCTATTCGGTTACAATTCCAAAATGATTTTGTCCCAGGTTCAGCCACCCTTTAATTCTTTGATGGGGGAAAAAGGAGGGCTTCTTTTCTGAGACAGCTGGACTCAAGGAGTAAGAGGCCCATCCTCCAGCTCAGGAGGATTGCTTAGCCGGAGCGCTCAGAAGAGGAGTGCTTACAAGAAAGACTGTAGATCTCCATTAACCCCTGTCGCCTTTTTTCTTTATCTTCATAAACAAAATATTTTACACAAATATTTTGGGGATAAGAGCATAAGTTGAAAGCAGTAATGGAAAGCCAATGTTTGTTTGGTTCTGAAATTTTGCCTGACTGCTTACCTTAATGGAGAACAATTGTCTGGTGATGTTTCTCTCTCATGTCATGAACAAGTTAATCTGGGGACATATCCTCATCTCATTAGGTCAGGGAAGAATACCATCTCAGCAGTCTGTAATAACTGTGAGTAGTGCTCAGAAAAGCCTTCAGAAACAAATCTGAAGAGGCTTGCCACTCATGGCTGTGCAGGCTGCCTCGGCTTTGTATTAAAGGTAACATTGCACAACATCTTCCTAACTGGCACCTAGCTCCTGCTATACTTTCTCTTTGCAGAATACCAAATTGATGAAGACTTTTTAAAGACCATTCACCAAAAGTATAAATTAAAAAACTCTATCTGCCTGTCTGCCAAAGTTCCAGTGACATTAATGGGTTTCTCTTCATACTGCAGGTCAGCCACAGCACCACAAGCAAAAGGTGTACATCCTTGCAAAAACTGAATGTTTGTAATCTTTTCATAACTACATGAAGAACATCACATCAGGCTTCCTAGTTTGGAACAGTTTTCTTAGAAGCTTGTTGTTCCCTTGTGCCATGGATCTGCAGCCAGGAGCAGCTGCAATGCTCTTCCTCGCAGATCCCAGGGCTGAATTTTTCAGGGCCACTGACAAGACACATTCAGGTGGGAGTTCTCATCTCTGAAATCTGCTCCCTTGGTGGGCCAACACAGCCTGAGTCTCTCAAACTACAGTTTTATTTATCTGATTTATTATCTATTTTGTTCTATTCTTTATCACAAAAATGATAACCGTCTTTAATATTGCTGTCAGGTGTACAAATACTTGTCAGCATTGTCAAGTACAATACGTGTATTGATTGTGCAAGCACTGAGCAATTGAAATGAAAGGTATTCTCTGAATTAGTAAAACTAAAAGAAACCCAAAGAGCAGGAACAGGGGATGAACAGACAAGCTAATCAAAAAAAAAAAAAGAGAGAAAAAGGCCTGCAACAGAATAGTGTACAGCAGCAAATGTATGGCAGACAGTTGTCTATCAGACTCTTGTTTGATCTTCTGTAACCTTATGAGAATGAGAGAAAAAAAGCAGTTCTTACAGATTACTCTTATTTTCTTTCTGAAGATAACAAATTACAATTTTAACTGATGATGATGAGTCTTTCTTATGCCTGTATTTAAATTTGGCCCAGGAGTTGAAAAGGCTACAGGGATAATTAAGCTTCAGTGTTGATGCTTTTCTCCAGCTCCTTGTTTTTGACTAGACAGTCCTTCAGCGAAACTGAGCTGTAACCATATTTTTCAAACATAGCTACCTGTTGAGAATCTCATTAGTTCCGAAGTTCGCTGTATAGGTGGTGACGTCTTCCAACTACGGCGTTCCGAATTTAAATTTTGCCTGTGATAATATGCTGCAACTGCTGGGAACTCCACTAATTTTTTAAGGGAAACCAAATATCTGGACATTAGCCACCAGCTAAAAACTAGAAACTAGCATCAAAGAGAGCAATAGAAATATTACCAGTTTTCTTCGGATGAGCAGAGAAAATCTTTACAATATGTGATTCTTGCAGAGGACTTGATCCCAAGTCCCTTCAGTCAGTGGAAAGAATCCCACTGGGCACAGACCAACCACTTACAGTGCAGTAGGTGCACTGAAATTGTGTACCCAAAATGATGTGCTTCACATGTAGCATAGGTTATTTGGTAATCAAATGAACTGTAGTGTTATCTGCTATGCAGGAGATCTTAAATGCTTTCAATCACCTTATCCGATTGCAAATATGTATCTAATTGTAACAAATAAATATGCAGATGAAGTATACAAAGTTGACAATTAACATTTATATTTGCAAGCCTTTTTGCTTTGCACTGTTGATAGCATCATTCATTTAGTGTAATTGTTTGCTAGCACAGACTTTAGGGATCATTTTTGAAGGTTTCAGAGAACTTACTTGGCTTCAAATCCATTAACATCTGACCTGAGATTTTATAAAAACAATCTACTAGACCAGCAAGTGCCATAGAAAATGATCAGTTGCTTGTGAAGGAATCCTATCCAGGTCAATAGAATGACAAAGTTTTTGTTAGATTTTGATAGAGAATTTCAAAAATACTGCATGCTACCTTTGTTCAGATTTTATTGGATGGATTCTAAAACCAATACAACAAAATGTAAATGTCCCCAAAGCTTGCAGAGTATCTTTTTAGAACCCCATCATATTTGTTAGACCTTATCAACTAGGAATGAAACAATGTGTGGGCCTGTTGCACAAAAACTATCAATCCTTGCCAGCCTTTCCCAGTCAACTTCAATCTGGACATTTTAAAATTGACACTAAGAAAAAGAGTCAATATGTAGTTTATTAGTTCAAACTCTATAAATGTTAGTAAAATATAATTGCCCAGTTTTCAGGAATATTTTTCGAGAAATTGAGCAATAAACAGAATGGTAAGCATAACTGAAACAACTGTATGGTCTGCCTGAAGAATAATAAGCCCTCGCAGTAAAGAAGGTATGGTTATGCATGGTAGCATCAGCTATGGCTATATACAGTTGATAATAGTTATCCTGTAAGAGAAATAGCTTTTTACTGTTTTTCACTTCCTTAGTTTACTGTTCACTTATCTCCATGTCTCCCAGTATCCTTTAAATAATATTCCTCACAAAGTCAGTTGAAAAAAATGGCTCTCGGCCCCAAAGAACTGTGAAGAATTGATAAGCTGTTTGCCCTCCTGTCCTGGGAGCTACCGCCTGTATAAGCCAAATCCAAACATTTGCAGCTCAAAACCAGGAATGACAAGCTAGCCTCATCACCATTGTCAAGTCCTGAACAAATGACCTCAGGTATAGGACATCTGATAGATGCTGAGCTAATTCTATTTCTTTTTTTTTTTTTATGACAGTCCTTTAAGATTATTATTTTCTTATGTATTGCTACACTGAGACACAGTTCAAATGAAGCAGTGTGTATTTTCAGATCAGACTAAAATTCTAGTGCCTACACAGGCTCTGAAGGCATCATCAAAGTTAAAACAGAAAGGTGGTGGGCAAGTCCTGAGAGGTACAGAGATTTGCTTTAGGTAAGTGTAGATGCTGATGTAATCTGCAAATATTCTCTATAAATTTCTGCACTCTAGACACCATTACAAAGAATCATATCCTTTTGGAAATCTGCTGCTGTGGTCAGGAACTGCATGGAAGCTATGTTTCACGTAATATATCAGTGCCTCTGCTTCTGGACAGATACAGGAAATATCATATCAAAATGAAATATGAAGTTCACTGACCTCCAAATATTTGCAAACTTTGTTGAAGGTTCAAATCACTTCAATGTACAATCCTGATTAAAAGGAGTTCATATTTTTCTAACTAAAACACACAAAGCAAATAGGTTTTTAGTAGTATTATGAAGACAGATGTTTGGCTCTGCCACACATCTTCTCAAAGCTACTGTTTCCTAGCTCTAAACGAGAAGGAAACGTTCAGATCAATCATGGTGGAGACAGAAAAACACTTTTATCTCACCACGGCAGTATCTGGAAGAGATTTACATTCTAAAATGAGTTATGGATTTATGAGCTAAATCCTGGACCTGTTGAAATTAATGGCATAATTTCCATTGACTTTAATAAAGTCGACATTTCAGCTATGGAGAGCTGAGATTCTTCCACAGGACCTGATAGGAGGATCCAGCAGGCTCTCAGCCTACCCAGCAAGTGACTATCCCACGTCCCAAACATGTCTGTGGATCCTTGTAGTTTGTTGAAAGGTCTGTGGCCTCCTTACTTCTGAAAGAAGCTGATTTGTTGCTTACTTGGAAAAGAGTAGTTGTATCAAGACTCCTGTTCCTGATTTACAAAGAAACAACTTAGCCGATCAGTTAGCAGAGGGTAATTATTCTTCTATAGCAGAAATATACAAAAAAAGGTACTGCTTGGTAATCACGTCTAGTTGGGGGAGTATCAGAAAAAGCTAGAACTCAAAATGTAGATTCATTTTACACTGCAGAGCATATTTTGGAAGAGCCCAAAGTGAGGACCAACAAAAGCACCCAACAGAGGTGACTATTTCTTGATTATCACTTTATGTAGAATGTAGAGGTACACATCATTCTTGATGAAATATTTCTCAGGTATTATAGGCAACATCTTTAATAATGAGAAACCTAAAGCATGGCAGAAGATAAAAAAAAAAAAAAAAAAAAAGGGGTTGCACTGATGTATATATTTGAAAAGGATCAGACAAAAGGTTCCAGCAAATAAGGTCACTTGCCCAGAAAATTAGGAGAATAAACCAAAGCTGCACATGCTTTCATGTCTTGATATCTGTTTATGTAAAAGAATATCTGTTTATGTAAAAGAATTCATGATACTTCTGCAGCTCCTTTAGGCTCTCAAAGGATGCTAAATATGTGACTCTGATAGCAGTAGTTAATAAGTAGTACAATAAATAGTTGCCTAATGGTAATAAACAGTTGCAATATTATGTTTCATTATGTTAGAAAGTATGACACATTTCTCTCCCCTCTCCCAAATGCAGACATTCAGTCTTCGTTAAAGAACCAGGTCTTGGTCTTCCAAGTCTAAAAGTGACATTTTGGGGGTAATTCCCAGCAATTTTGGGCAGCTCATCTAGGCATCTAAATTACAGATCTTGTGGAGGCTGATTCAGAAAACTCTCTGGACTCACTCACTATACCTTAAAGACTGGCAAATATCTGAAGAGTCCACTGAAGACTGCAGTTTACAGAATGGTCAGTAAAAATTTAAATCTTATGTACAAATACCCAAATAAAACTTCCAGCACAAAACTAGCTGACGTACCGATCGCTCCCACAGCTACAAAATTAAAAATACTTTTGCATAACTTAGGACAAATCTTTCTGTTTTGGAGCCAAGTAATAAATCTGAACGGCTTATCTCCCCAAGCCATCATCTTGATGGAGGCTTATTTTAATCACTGGAGAGTAATTCCTTTAAAATGTAAGTTCTTCAAATTTTACGGTCATACTCAGAGCACAGAAGTCTCTTTATCACACTTTAAAACATATAAATGCATTGCAAATTGGCACTTGGAAATGAAGACTTCATTTTCTAAATGTTAAATATTGCATTTTCAATTAATGTTTATGCAGGTTGAATATTTACTTCAAAAGATATGAATTTTCATTCTCTGAGTCAGTATTGCTATTATTATTTATTTGTGGAAAGCCAACGATATGCTTTGCTAAAAACTTTATCTGAAGTACTGCCTAATGTAAACAATTTACAGTGCACAATAGCAAGAATGTTGAACAGCAAGAATAGCTTCGTTGTTCAAGAACGACGCTACATACTCTTGAGCACCATCTACCGGCACTTCTCTATTGTATAATGCTTCACACTTTAAGACATTTCTAATTAAGTGCTGTAATATAATGGCATTTTCTGAAAAGTAGAATGACAGCTATACACATCAAAGAATTAGTCACTTGAATCCTCAGTATGGCAAGGATACCCAGGAATTATATTATGCAGCTGAGCCCTTGAAATTAAGTCACATTGGGAATTGCATTAAACCAAAGGAAATCTCAGAGGCAGACAGGATGAGCGCTGAACTTCCAAGATACGGAAATATCTTAATTTTGTAATTAGTCACTGTGTTGACTTCTCTATGTTTTGTTAGTTACTTGGGAAACATCAGAAACCCCTCCACAATGTCATACCTGGTGAAAAGTGTTGGCATGTGGCAAAAAGGAATTTTCTCCTTGTTTTGTTAGTTGCTTGACATAGGTCACGGACAAGGGAACAACACCAATTTCAATGAGAAACATCTGACACGGTATGAAGAGATTCTTGCTATGTGTCCTCCAAGGCAATGGTGTTAGATGGGTTGACTAGTGACGATATAACTGACTAGTGCTGGAGCTGCTCAAAATAACTGATTTTCTGTTGAAGATACTGTTCAATTTAACAGTTTCTAAAAGCACATGATTAATCGGGTAACTACATTATGCAATCCCTTCCACTAAAATATTAGGAAAACTAAATGGAACAAGTTTCTTTAGTTTTTTATTATTATTATTAAAACAAAACTCATCCAGTAGCATGTTTTCAGGACAAAATACCCAAAACCGCTCACAAGATACAATAGCAATATAAGGCAAGGATGCATGCCAGCAAGATCCAGTCTGAGGAGACTAAATTCCATTTTTAATTAAAATATGACTGGGATGGGAGAGTCAGTTGCAAATGCAACTGATTACCTCTTTATTCATGGGTCATATTTTGTGCAAGCACTTGCAAAGTAGCTTTCCCCTACTAGTCTGGGAATCACTGTAGCCATTCTTGCCAAAGGCACTATTCCTCTTAATAAAAACATCAAGTGTAGGACGAAATCAGTAACAGGCTTGCAAGAAAACCTCAGAACCAGTCCTAAGGCAATTTGAAAGCTGAACTTGGCATCAAGTCACTGCACCAGAGGTTAGTATAAGTAAATATTGGCTACAGGATTTCAAATGCAGAGTGATATATTGAGCATTACATATCTACAGCACATAGAAGTGAGACATATTCTCTTCATCTGTTTTCTAAAAGTTGCAGTATTTAGTTTAAAAACTAGAAAGATTAACAGTAGTTCAATCTGTAGCTCAGTGATATAGGTGTGCGTTATTCATGGCCCCTGAGGAATCCCTGTGACTCTGATCCTGCTTGTGCAGCATTAAGTAGTCTAAGAAAGCAGCTACAGACAAAAACCAACTTTTCAACAGATTTATCAAAATCACAATTGATTCAGTTCAAAAATCACAAATAATTTTGTTCAAAAAGAATAGAATTGCACATCTATTTGTTTGGATGCAAGCAGAATCCAGTTTCAAATACACTAAAACATATATATTGCCCTCAGTGTGCACACCAAGTTGCCACTGATGTCAGTTCCCACTGCAAGATTTCTGTACACAGTCTGAGGGCCGCACATAGCTCTAAAAAGTAAAACAAATATTCAAACAAGTCTAACATTAAAATTTCAGCTAAGCAATGTAACTAAATGTAAATATTCAGGATGGAGAACAAAACCACGATTCAGCCCTCTGAAACAGGTGTTGCATATGCAAAGCCCTCACAGTACATTTCAAATGGAAAAACAGAATACAAATCCTTTCAGATTCAGAACAAAGTGACTGAAAAGCTACTTTTTGACTGAAACATAACTGATGTACGTTTCATGTCCCCACACTTAGAGGATACCATCACACAAATCTCATCAGAATACTTTAAAAGCACCTGAAATGTTTTAAATATGCACGTAAAATGATCAAAAGGACTAAACATTCATTGACATTTAGCTGAGATTTGCTAAATTTTAATACTCTATTTGCATGTATTTTTTGCATATATAAGTAACTTAGTTCTATTACATGAGACATCCAGCAGCTAGTGGATCTAATTGTATCTGCTGATCCTACTTCAGTCTCATTGACTTGATCAGAAAGCTTTGAAATACCTCAAAATCCCCTGAGGATCTCAATTCATTTACTTTAACATTGGGAATTTGTCTGGAGTGTATTTGCATATTCAGTAGGGAAACCACTGGGGACAGAGGCTTATTCCTTCCCACTTGTGGACATCAGTGCTTATGCTACCTCTCAGATAAAGGAATTTACCTTGGTAGTCATGATACCTACTGTCAGAGTTTATGAAGCATTTTTCCAGTATCAGCAAGCAACAGTTACTTGATGAATTATCATAGAGGAAACTACAGGAAGGAAGTATTGCATTTGTCAATCCATTTATGCAAAACAGAACTTAAGAAGACATTTTAATATAATATGGCTATGTTAGTGCAGAATTGTATCTCAGCTGAAAAATCAATCCAGGAAAAGAGCAATGCTTTTTAAAAGGAGGAGAGGACAAGGGGGAAAAGGCAATGGATCAACTTCCTCTGAGATGAGAAACAAACTACACGCTCAGAAAAGTGTTCAGAGCTCAGCAGAAGCAGTGGGACGTGGAGCAGAACTGAAAAAGAATGATATTTTAAAAAGGCTTGCTGCATCCACCTCAGCTTGTTCCACCTGGCAGCTCTTGTACAGTATGGAGATCAGTGTGGGTTAAAAGTCCCTTTCTGCACCAGGCTGCTGAGATGCTAACCAGTGGAAACCTAAACTTTTGAAGTTATTCAGCAAGCTAGCCCAGAAAGTCATCATCACACTTATTTTTAACATTTGCTGTTTTCCATTGGACAGGGACAAGAATTTCAGTTGTGGATAAACAGGCCTTTCTCAGACATCTGAACTGGTGAAAAGGCCATGATCCATACAGACAGGATCTCTCACCTTTAACTCCAGCTCAGGTACTACCTTATCTACATCTTCTTCCTTCACACTGTCACACTGCGTGTGGTGGTGTGACCAGGCTGTGCACCTTGTCTGTCATGCCACGCAATGGTAAAGAGTCACAGAGAAGTGAGTTTCTTCTAACACTATGCAAGAACTTTAGTATCAGACTCAAAAAAACCAACCATCTGCCTAAATCTAGCTCGACCCTTTCAATGTTTTTCTGCAGCACTTCAGAGGCTCAAACCGGAGCCAGAAGTTAGCTACAGCTGCTAGTAAATAGATGAGCAGCTGTCACACACCATTATGTCATTCACAAAAAACAGGTGCATCCAGAACTGAACCAGAATCTAAGTATCAAATTTTATCTTTCCCTTTTGGTACATATTCATTGTAGTAAAAATGTAATGCACTGTTACATCCTGACCCACCAAAATCAGCCTTTCATCACACTAAGCCACAGAAGTCTCTGCTCATCTAACTCTCTCTTCACTACACGTGAGTCAGAATTTTATCTACCTTTCTTTTACTGTAATCTCTTGATGCTACAGTATTAACAGGAATCAATAACTAATAAAAAGCTATTATGATCATTAGAGTACGCAGAGCAAAAGTAGCCAACTTATGCTTATGTGTGTGCCAGAAACCAGAATACACATTCTTTCCAGTTCACAAACACTTCAGAAAGGAATTTTGGTCCTGGCATTCTTGGGAAAAATCCTGTACCTATGCCTGAGGGACATTCAGTTCCAGCGACAGGTTTTTTGTGGGCTTTTTTGGCAAAACTATTGAAAGTTGTCATTTTAAAAGTAAGTAAAATTGACACATCTTATTAATGTCTTGAAAAAGACACACATTTCAGGTAATTTGTTTTCAGCCAAATACTCAAGCTCTTTTTCAATACTTGCTCAGGGAAAGCTTATTGAAGTCAACAGTTTTGCTGAGTGTGGACTGCAGGATTTGTTTCTAGCAGTCATTAAAATAGTGTGCTTATTATTTAAACAGTAGCAAAAATAAAAGCAATCACTGTGAATCATCCAACACAGATATTTCTTTTAAAGGCTAACATTCAGCCAGCTAATTCTATTAGATCTTTTTAGAGTTGGAGGGAGTGGTCTTCAGCAGGTAGTCGCATAACTTACGAGAAGCACATAAACATTCTTGAGACAGCATAATCTTGCATCAAGCTAAAAAAATGCATTCTTTACCTCTTCTTTGTGTGAATGTGAAGGGAGACTAAGGACAGCGGGAGGTTTCTGCCAAGACGAAGGCAGAGTGGATTTCTGGAAGGAAACAGGCTTTCACCAAAAGAATAGGGAAAGAATAAACAAGGTGGAAAAAGAAGCCAAGAGTTTCTACTAAAGGGAAGAAAAACTATTAAAGAGAAAGCAGAGTAAAAGTAACAATAGCTGCTTTGCAGACTTGTTGCTTCCTCTTCCTCTTTTTGTTTGACAGCATTTTTACTTCTGCACCTTACTTACTTTACTCTTCTTTCAATCAGGTCTTTGCTTTTAAATTTCACTCTCTTCCACTTTTCCATTGACATCCCTTCTACAAAAAGAGCAGGCACAGATACTGATTTCCTATAGATGTGATGTTAACACTCTTCTACCTCCGAGCAGCTCTCTCAAGAGCCTGGAGGTAAGGGCAATTCTAGAAGTAGCCAGCAGGTAGTCCAGTTTGTCTGATGACATGTCTGACATTAGGCAGTTTCCAGATGCATTGGAGGAAAGCACAGAATCTTCCATTCCTCGACAACATGTCCAGAGGAAAATACATTTTTTAGCATTTGTTGATTTATCTAAGTTGGTTTCTTCTCTAATCCACTCCTTAACTGCCATGTGTTAACTTTTCTTCTGTATTTCTTCTATGTTTCTCCTATATTTCTTCTATTATTTCTTTCTCTTCTGTATTTGCTGAGCTTTATGCTATATTTGCTGAGATTTATGACTGGGGTTACTAGCACTTCATGGCAATATAGTGCTCATACATGACCTGTTCCTTGAGTCTCCCATGTCCCTTGTTGAAAGCAGACAAAATGCCAACTCGCACGTGTTCATTTGTAGGTGGACAATATTCCAAGTCGTTCCTCTACGAGTATTCTTCAAAAAGAAAAAAACAAAGAGTAAAATATTTCAAATATAATGAAGTATACAAAAAACAATGATTTCCAGGAGCCAAAATGGCACTACAAAATGGCCAGAAAATTAACTGAAATATGTCTGTTTTCATGGATTTGGCGCTTTGAGCTGTCATATTATTTTTTAAGTATCAATAAGAGCACCACACACAATTCTTTCAGATGCTGTAATATGATCTCTAAGGGAGATGGATCACATTTTTTATCCTTGGTTGAGTACATGTCTGTGCAGTTTTCTCCCAAAGAAAGATTCAGTGTGTTTCATTTGCAGACTGTATCAACCTTTTTTTCAATTATTTGATAGATGATAGATCTGACAGGTTTCCAGGACATTTCATTTCAGGAAGTCATCTACAGAGCTGACTCAAGAGAAGAGGCAAGAACATTGAAGTTAAAACCCCTCTGCCTGAGCACCCGTCCATTATGCAGACGATACAATCAGGGTGCATGCTCCTCAACGCAACATTCCCAACCCCTAGATGCAAGATGTCCTGAAATATCAAATATTCAACTTCAGATGCTCTTGGCACATATAACAGTAGCCAGTTTAGGTTACACAATTTTTCTCTGATAAATCAGTGTAATTGTTTCCGTGCGTTCCTTTGGTAGGCCTGCTCTCTGGAATATATCGTTCTTGGAATTCTTTCTACTTCAGCTGCAATTTAAGTCACAGGGAAACACAAAAGAACAAATTTCATTTAGATAACCACCCTGCAGTTGGCCAATCCCAATGTAATAAGACAGCTACTTAAGATTTCTGGCAGCTGTGCTTACTAAATAGACTTGGCTTTATTGCACCATGTATACTGACACTGAAGACACTGAAGACCTATCCTTGTTCATTATCTCACGACCATTTACATAACTCAGCTTTCTGGTCTCTTGAAAAGAAAAAATTTTGTCCTGGAAAGAACATTTGTTTTCCAGTAGAACTAGATTTTGGGGACAGATACTATAGCTGTTTCAGAGAAGGCATATAAGTAACGGGACACACTCTGGCTAAGGCAGCTTCCTAAAAAGAAACTTTCAGAACAGTCATGTCCTGTCTGGAATCACTGCACCTCTTTATTCACCCATGAAGAAAAACAGCATAGTTCCAAAGTGGTGAATGTCCATATGACAGCTTTCCTTTTAATGACTGTGATACCTTGAGCACTGAGATGCATTTGCAAACCAAAAATGGGCTTAGTCTGGACCAAAAGTAAACTCTCTGTGGAAATTCATCTTTGCCACTGAAAAATCTGCCAGGAAATACTTCTTAGATGCAGGCTGTAAAGCAGTTAGCATCCTCTCGCTAGAATACCTTGTTGTCCTGTGGCTACAATGTTGATCTGACACCAAAAGTCTGTCCTTGCAGTATATCAGGCAATCAAGGACTTGTGTTTCCCACCTCCTCGTATCGTCTATTGAGCTATTGGCTGCTACAGATCAGCTATGAGTTTCCTTGGAGCAATTATAGTCCTCCACTGAATGTCTTTCTCTTAAAAATACATAAAAATATTTCTACATAAAAGAAAAACTGTAAAAGGCTTATATCACAATGAGTAGAAAGATTCGGACAAATTCACTTTTCATTATGCAAACCATTTCCCTGGCAGTAATTTTTACAGGACAATGCTAGCCTTCAGTAAGATTTAGCTTAAGGTAGGGTAAGCAATAAAACTTTGGTCTATTCTACCAGCTTCTCCACAATGCCACCAGCAGCTCCTGAATATAAAACAAATACAAATGGATCTTTGAGCTGGAAGGGGAGCCAAACATGCTGTAAAATAAAGGATGCTGAGTCAAGCAGCATCCTTTCTGCAACTACACCCTGTGTTTACTGGGTGAGCATGGGGATTGAGCATAAACACTCCTTTCTTTCCAAAATTACGGCAGAGATATGTCCCAAATCCAAAAAAGTAAAAAGGAAGTCTCTGACCAATCCTACCCTGAAGAACAGAGAAAGGGGAATGTTCAGAATTTTTAGGCTGTATTCATAGATTTAAAATATTCAGAAAAATCTTTCTTGTAACTCTGAAAATGTGGACTGATTTTGAGCTAGGCCTGGTGTATCTCAACCAGTTGTATATTAAATAAGTTCCTTAGTCATGAATGAATGTGTGCACCACAGGATTATTTGACCATATGACTGCAGCATCAATAATTAGCTTTTCAGTTAAAATATTTATAACTCATGCATTCACATTTATGTAAACTACTGAAGTTTTGCTTTAAAAAAATCACTATTTTTGCAAATATTACTGGTAATGTTTTATTTAGCAGCAATATTAATGCAAAGGAAAGGTATCAGATATTTAAATGGAATAAAATACTGATTTGAAATGTGAATAAGTCAGAGAAACATAGCAGCACTCAGTTACCTCTAGAGTCAGAGCTGAGCCACAGACTCCAGATTCAGATTACAGTTTGGAACATCCAACATCTGAGACTTCTGAATCAAGGGTTTTGGTCTGTTATAAAGGTTTGGTTCAGTCTGTATATGGTACATACTAGTCTAAATGAGACTTCTGAAACCCTTTCACAAACAAACAAACAAAAAAACAGAATCATTTTGGTTCCAGATATTTTGATTTAGCCTGCATTTTAAATGAATCTAGTACTTGTTTACATACAACCTCATGTTCCCTCCCCTTAGCATCACAGCGTAACATCATCTGGTAGCACTACATTCATAAAAAAATCTTACCTGAAACCATATCATTGCACTAAAATGACAAGCAGTGACCTGGACACCACTTCAATTTGAAATTCTAGCCAACTTCCTATCGTGAACTCTCATGACACCTTTTCAAAATATGACATGGCAACATAAATAAATAAATAAATAACAACAGATTATAATTTCAATTCCACATCTCTAATGTGTAGGGTTGCCTTTAATCAAAGCAACAGTTCTGGAAGTCTTTAAGAGTAACAAAGCAACTCTGAGATGTTAAATGTATAATGTATTATTAAATTTAAGGGCAACTGTGTCTTTAGATGGTTCTCTAGAGAGGTGAGAGCCAACAGGAAGGACATTTAGCATCATTACTGTCTATTTTGATTTGAAGACTTGAAGGCTGTATGACAAGATACCCTCTCTTAACCACTGTTGGGATATATTTATTTACAGTTGAAAGGATAATTACATAGATGGCTCTTCTAAGCTGAAGTACGGTTCTTTCTTTTCACTTTAAAATATGGGTGATACACCAAATCTGTTATTACGAGTGGTGTTTTCTTTTTCCTGATACTATATAAGACTGCCAGCTTGCCAGCTCAGCAAAGATATCAAGAGGCACTTGTTCTGTGGACCAGATGAAAAGAAAACAAGTGCATTTCAGTTTTAAAATTTCAGTGTTTGGAAAAAAAAACAAAAAGAACAAAAAAAACCACTTTTCAAGTAAATTCTATAGAACAGGAGTGCAGTGATGACCAGCAGAACTGGACTTAGTATACTACCTAGCATGAACCTGGTTGTTGTTATCCTGGATTAAAAAAAAAAAAAAAAAAAAGTGGTAATTTGTATAAACAAACATTTCTTCCATATGAGAATTACTGCACAGTGCAAACTTTCTAAGGCATTATTAGAACACTAAATACAGGAGGTAGGGGATGTATAAATCTGTCTCAGTGGTTGGCATACAAAGGAGAGAGAGCTCCACACCTTCTCCCTTGCCTTTTGTATCTTTTTATTTCCAAATACAGGCATATTCTGCTGTATTTGATTTCTGACTATGAACTTGATTTGATTTTAATTCTGATTTATTCTGAGAAATCAAGCAAGAACACCAGAAAAAGAATTCAGGAGGGTGCTGGTGTTATCTAAAGGAGATGAATGAGCTCTTGCACATCATCAATCCAAACGGACAGACACAAGTGGGACAAAACACCTCTCTCTCTCCAGGGATGGGACTATGCTTGAGTTTTCATGCATTTTCAGAGGAAACCTGTCTCATAGGAGAGAGATACCATGGCAGTAACCTGTCGGGGCTATGACCATTCGTTGCAGTGAAGGAGTGTATGCCTCTTTAAACAAAACTGAAGTATGGTCCACAGATGATTATGTCACATTCCTTTTTACTTACTATTACAGGATTTTTGATATCAGTACCTACAAGTTAGGAATAACTAGGTGCAAGCATTTAATTTCTGAACACAGGCTTGGATGCCAAATATTTGCTAGCTTGTAAAGTACCTGAAAAAGCTCGTAAGGAAAAGTATTATATAACTTACTATAAACTAATATTACAGTGCTCTACATAGTCTAAAAATCAATTGGTTTGAGTAGAAAGAGATCTACTTTCAGCAGCTGTTTTTAAATCACTAGATTTTTATAAAAATTCGAAGAGAATAAGAAGTTTTCTATTAAATTTTATGGGATTTTTAAAATCATAAATAAAAATAAAAAAACCATACCTACACTAAATAACAAGATTTAGAATATCTGATCTCTAGTAAAAGCCTGGCTCAAAGGTCTATCTTCATTATCTGGCTTTTCCAACCGTTACAGCATTACGTATTTTCATACATTAAAACCAGATCCATTAATATAAACCAGAAATTAGTTCCATATGCTTCCACATAAAATATTTCCTCTTCTCATGGTTAATAAATTTCCTGTTTGAAGACATGTGAACTGATATAATAATGATCAAGTAAAGCACTTAAGTACATGTTTACGTTCCCGCACATCAGTAGTCATCTTCATCAGGGTCTAAATGAGGCTATCACCCCTCTATCTCTGCTGAAGTCTTTCCACTTTATTAAGGTGATTTAAATTATACTGAAAGGAGACAGAATAAGCTTATTGCTGCCATTTAATGTAGGCAATATTGGGAACCAGTTGCAGAGTAGCTTGAGCAGATCTCAGTGTACTTCCAGCATGCCAGAGGAATGATTTCTCTTCAGATCCTGAGACAAAACGTGAGAACGGAGGTTGGCCAGAAAGCCAGCAGTATTCAATTAATCAAAAGAACTACACAAGCGGTTCAGGAAGGGCTATCGTGCTTCAACTCCCAGTATCCCCAGGGACTGCAAATACTGCTTTTCACAGCAGCTAATCTCAGCTATATCTTAGCTTTCTTGGTGAAACATCCTTCTGATCAATATTTTGACTGAAATTAACTATTAAGATCATATTCATAATCGTAGAATTTTATCTGTCGTCTGAAAGCAATAAGTAACAGAATCAAACTGAATCATGCTTGTTTTTATTCCTGTTTCCTGCCTGATCACCTCTCTTACATTCTCATCTTCCCTTGCCTTCCTTCACTTAATATATCAGTTTACAAATGTTTTTCTTTTTCAGTAATCTCTTTTTGTCTTTCTTCTTTCTTTTC
This sequence comes from Rhea pennata, assembly GCF_028389875.1. Classification (NCBI taxonomy): domain Eukaryota; kingdom Metazoa; phylum Chordata; class Aves; order Rheiformes; family Rheidae; genus Rhea; species Rhea pennata. The sequence continues at coordinate 10,567,687 of NC_084667.1, read as the reverse complement.
TTTGGCTTCTCTTTTTTCTTCTTTCTTCACCCTTTTTTCTTCCTTCTTTCCTCCCTTTTTTCCTCTCTCATTCTTCTTTCTTGTCCTTTTCTTCTACCATTCACTTCTTGTTTTCTTCAACTTTTTACTCCTGTATGTCATAATCTCTTTTTTCTAATTTACTAGATTTTTCCCTCCTTCAAAAATAATGTGCAAGAGCATAAATATCTGTATACATTTTTTTAAAAAATCAGATTTCATTAACTAAGATAACTTCTGTAGGGTTCAGCCTTTAAATTTTTCCCCTTTTAGCAAATTACAATTGTCACTGTTCACAATTATTAGGCAAAGCAAAGAAGTAAAACTAAAAACATAATATTAGAAAAATATTTAAGGAGATGTACACAAAAGTTAGCATACACACATATACATACATGCACACCAAATAAAATACAAATATACAGCTATACAAATACTATACTTGTAAACTCTTTTGCTGGAAAACAAATAGAAGGAAATTCAGCATTCAGCAGTGCAGAATCTCTATTCGCCTCAAGCATAGATGCTTCTTTAAATTTGGGCCTTGAAGTTATTTGTGTTTTTTGAGAATAAGCTTATAACATTTTCTTTATGCTCAACACATGTTGCAAAGATGTTTGTCTTAAAGAGAAAACATCATACAGCTGTATTTTTAAGTAAACAAGGTATTTTGGTTTCTTTGTATGACTAAATATTTTGTAACTTGAGGAGAAAATAAACTAGCAGTTATGGTGCGACGCAGTCACTGTTATTTAGATGCTTAAATAGAATCCTGTGGTGGTGCTTGCTGGTCAGCTACCATCAGCTGAAATCTTTTGCTGAACAAAGGTGCCCTCTGAAAAGGAAGGCTCTGTAAGGAGGTACCACCATGGAATAAGAATGTTGCATGGAGACAGGAAGACTCAACTTCTTTTTCCAAGTAAAAGGTGTTATATCGGCACAATAGTGCTGCTCAGTCGAAAACTTTTATAAACTATATAGCTGCTCGGAAGTGAATACAACCATATTCAACCCAGTGCCATAAGAAACTGGAGGAACAAGCTGACCTAGCTGCTCAGCTAGAACAAAAATCACCTAAAATTTAATGTGAAGTTGAGACAATGCATGAAATTGCTTCATATTCCAAGACTCTTTATATTACTCATTATTGTTCAGTATAACCCATCTGTCACCTTTCTCAATTATTCTCTTCACAAAATGGCTACTCAAAAAATCACAAACCAAATCTCATTTAATAGCTACATAATGTAAAAAATACAAGGCCATTCATCTTAGGGACATGGAAGAGTTAATAACTTAACTGCTCTCTCCAGTCTACTGCTCAGATTGGAACTGAAGAACATGTGTTCCAGTTGCACCTCTCCTGGAGGACTCTGATAATCCAATTAGGCAGAGGCACATTCAGTGACTACACGCAGTATTTTCCAGAAGTGAAAGCTGCGACCTTCCAAGACACTACCCAAAAGACTGGAATTAAAAAATAGACCTTTAATTCTAAATAACATGAGTGCAACTCCATAAAACCTATTGCTGTCAAATATGATTTTGTTATAGGATCATTCGTTATATTATATTGGGAAAAATATGAAGTACCTTACTGCTAAAATGATGTATTTAGAAATTGCCATCAAAACAAATCCACTGTAAAGGAAACATCACAAAAAACCTTCTGAAACTTGTGAATAAACATTCAGAACCAGCTCAGTGATTTTATCCATCAGCATGGATATTTTTGCTTACCTTTTTGCAATGTCCAAATTTAGTGAGGTCTGAAGATTGGTTCACTTACATCAGCCCACACAAAAGAACCCAGAGGGAGACCTTAGGCCACCTCTCTGGTCCCTTTGTCTGTGGCCAAACATGTGCACAGCCAATTCTTCAATATAAATTTTAACATCCTAAAAGCTGCTCTAATTTGTACCGGTTGGTGAGGTTCTAAAGGAGCCGTCTTTGTGGTCGTAGGTAATAGAGCTCAGTCATGACTCCATGCTGATACTGGCAAGGAGACAGAATATAGCTCATTCTGGCTCTGTGCTGGGAGGCATCCCACCCACAACTTCAAGAAAATATCAGGTATCATTGTGGTGCAAAGTCTTCTTAATGGCAGTATTTCTGGAATCTGTATTTTACCTTCTTGCTTATAAACCTATATAAGTTATTACAGTTTGCATTTACTGTGTATTGCATTAACAGGCAGATAAAATGAATAATTTCAGAGAAGGACTGGATCCTGAGGCAGGAGATCTGTACGGAGAAAGAGTTTAAAATGCATTCTTTATACCTTGGTTTGAGGATGCTCAGTATTAAGACTTCAGCTTGCTATTTATTTCACTTTTTTTTTAATTTATGCTTTTTTTTTTTTTACAGAATTAATGTGTATATATACACAATTAAATGTTTTTCCCTATGCTTCTAGATATGTAAACTTAAAATACAATTACAGGACTTTTGTTGAAGTCATATTTTACACCTTTTTTCCCCTCCTGCCTACTAGGTAGTGATTTTCTCTCTTAGACATGGATTATTCTCTTTTAAATTCATCATTCCTAACCACTCATTTGGTGGAGCACAGCAAGCATTTTCAATCACTCCTTTTTGCTGACAATGCATATCAGGTTGCAGGACTTGCCTTCATGAGAGAATCACTTTGGTACAATTTTTGTGTGAATTTGAAATGATGCAGATATAATCTTACATGAGACTATTTTGATTCCAATACCACAAAATCTTTTTAGGTTTGTTTACATCACATGGAAAGAATTCTTAGCTAAGGTAAGCAAGCAATTCCTAACCTGTAATAAAAGTGTAATGTAGCAGATTATACCCATGTAAGAGTTTAAATGATTTGTCTCTTGTTGAGACAAAGTCCTAGACAATGAAGTGTACAGACATAGCAGAGGCATCCAGATGATAGTTGTCCATATTGTCTTCACTGGTTCAGATAACACAGTTCTCTTTTATAATAGTATGTCTGCATTTCTTACCATTTTTTAAAGTAAAAAATATTCTTTCGGCTGAAATCTTACCATGATTATAAATTGTTATTTTGCTAACAATCCCTTTAAAAGCTTGTTACAGAGGTCTGGTAAGCCCCAGCCCGTAATAAAAGTTTTGTAGTCAATCATATCTCAGAATTACAGCTCAGTGACATAATCCTACAATGGATTCCCCATGAATAATTATTGTCATCTACATTGAAGCAGTTGTGATATGAAAGTAATAACAGATTAAATCCACAAATGCTTTGCACTATTTTTGTCAGGTTCTTCTGCTCTGAACACTATCTTCTCCTTTCTATTTCAACTTATGAAACACGTAAGGGTAGTTCATATTTTCAGAAATGCTCATGTTGGCTTTTCTGTGGAGTAAAGGAATATCTTAGATCATAAATGTTAAGAAACTACCATAAGCGGAAATTTAAGGTCAGGAAAAGGTGAGTAGCTGTTGATGTGAACACTGAGCAAGTAAGTGTGCATCATTTTTTAAGGGTTTTGGTGAGTGTACAGGCATACAGGTTTAGATAACACTACAAAATAGGTCAATTCATAATCCTTTGCTCATCGGCTGATCAACAAAAGCCTTTCCTTAAAGCTGCTTTTTCTCTTCGCCTGACAATTCCATGCATTGCAAATAGAGGTAGTAATATGCATAGAGGTAGCATACATCCACAGAAGTCTTCAGAAGACTCAATTGCTTTTAAATCATAACATTTCATGAATATATGTTATATTAAAAGTCTGCTTTGCCTTCTTTAGTCATGCTTTTAGTCTTGATCTATGGAGAACTCTGGTCCTTCAATTCCTACTAAGTTTTGTGAAAATAATTCTGCTTTCAACAGGAGTTGAGAGTAGACTGCACTTTTTATGGTCTTGTCTTTTCTATGTAGAAAGCTATGTAGAAGCTTCAGAAAGAAAACTATAGCTATTTACCTATTCATAGAACTTGTCTGTTTATAATAGGGGAGAGGGAGTTATGAAAAATGGGTAGAAGAAAGAAAATCAAAATAAGTTACTTGGTGACCAGAGAACAACATTGCTTCAACTACTGCAGATGAGCGAAAACACTGAGAAGGATAATCTTCCGCAATCTCAAACTCTTCTCCAAATAGAAGATTGCTAGGTGAGGTCCTGAATCACAGGTTTTTTATGGGTATATGCAGTATTACCCAACTGCCATCTTACTCAGAAGACTAACTGCCTGTCTATGTCTACATTTGTCTTTCATTCAGTAGAGCCTGCTGTAGCTGACCTGCACAGATTCAGACTTCCCTTTCCAGCCAAATTGTCTACCCAAGTTTATACTGATTTTTTTCCAGTTAGGATATCTTTAAGTCCTAAAGATTAGGTAATAAAATAATTACTACTCCACTTTATTCCTAAAAGCCTTCATCCATGCTGTGGAGACATTTGGGGGCACCGAAAATATTTTTGCATTCAATCAAATAGATCAAGTTTTAAAAGTAACTGTGATCAGACCAAAAAATGTGATTTGTGTTAGCATATTTTCTAATACCTCATGGAGGTTTCTTGAAAATCAAATCTTACAATGCCTCTTTACACTCTGGGACATAAGTAGCATAAAAAAATAAATACTAGAAATATAGTTTCCATAGAAACAAGCTAGTAATTAATAACATGCTTGTTACTACAGGAACAGGATGGAGCCAATAGAAATTCTGTATAATACTGTAATACTAAACCTATTTCCTGTCACTTAGTAGAGAGGACAATTTTGGAGTTTAAATCCCTTCATTACATTTAGACAATGTTCTGCATTGAATGATTACAATTCATTTCCACATTTCATTCCACATTTCACTACCACAGACTACTTCTATAACACTTTACATTCAAGGAAACAAGGAAAAAAAAATCAGAAGATAGGAACAACACTGGAGTGCACAGCTCTGACACCAAAACCATTGAATGCTTGAAGTTAAGTTTATAAAGAAGTTTACAACCAAAAGAAGAATCACTGCCCACTGATTAAGATATATATGCATCCCCCATCTTCCCAGACATGCTTTCATGATGTCTACTAGACAGAGAGATTTGAGAATGTTCTGTACCTATAAAACAGTCTCAGGATATGTAAACATGTAAACATACATGCATGGAGCATCTGTCATTTCTTGCATGACTGTTTACTTAGAAATACAGAAGCAAGTCTTCTCCATCAACACCTGCACACAAAAGTTTGCCAGATTTAGGGATTTTCTGCAACACTGCAGAGTACATCAGTCACAACTAGAGCAGACAGTTAAGCTCCACATTGTCTTGTCAACACAGGCTTCAGGACCAAGAATCAAAGAGACTGTAATATTTAAGGGAAGGAAAATAGAAATGATAACATAATGACAATAGTAATAATGTTCTTTTTCAAGTTTCTGCAGTTTCATTAATTAGTAAGACTGGTATATACTTGCCAATGCTATGTATCCATGGCACTTCATGAGAACTTCAAAAATTGTTTCTTTTTTAATGAAAGCTATGGTACTAGGAACAGATTCCATTTTGATAACTGTACTGTTTTTTATAAGCCTGAACCAAAACAGGGACCATCCTGCCATTGCACCAGAGAATTAACCACATGAATGATGCTGACAGCTACGAGTCGTATACTTCTGGCAGTGCTACACCTAGATAAGCCTTCTCAACTATAATGAAGGTGAGAGAAAACACAAAAGGTAAGTTTAACTACCTGCATAGGTTCTGCATGTTCTATAACCAAGTTAAGCTTAAAGAATATAATGCTGCCCCATCTGTCCTTTGAGAAGCATAAAGCCATGCAGTCATTTAACACAGAGATATACATACATGCACACTTCACAGAGAACTACTTTTCAACTGTGTGAACATTATCTAAAACTTCATTTAAAGAAAAAAAAAGAGAGAGACATTTCTATCCCTGTTTATCACATAACAAATCTTCAAAACAGATTGCTCTGATTGGACAAAAACAATCCACAGGATAACTTTGCTCCTCAGGTGGTGTCTGATGGCAGCATTTCTTAATCCCTGGAAGATCCCTGAAAACTTACTCCCCGACATCAGGCTTCACTCAATTCCACCACTAAATGTCTTGTTTAGTTTCAGAATACTTAGGGGAAGCACAGTCAAAGATCAGTATCTTTTATAGTCCATTTCAGATTCACAAGTAATCTTTGAGCAATCATTTTCTTTCTTTTTTTTTTAAAAAAAACTTTAATTTTCCTATCTGTAACCTGGAGTAATAACATTTCACTGTTGCAATGAATCAAGTAACGTTAAATGCTACAGAAATGCCAAGTACAGTAAGAAGAAGAAAATGGAAATAATCCTGGTAATGCGATAGCACATGGGCAGAAAATAAAAAATAAAGAAAAGAAAAATGAGAGATAATAAAGACTTAAAGTAAGAAAAGAAAGAAATGAATAACATATAGGACAACTGCTCTTCATCTAATTCTACAATTCCTCCACATTTAGGAGAAAGATAAGACAGATATTTAGTGAGCTTATATTGCATAATGAAGTACTTATACCTACCTGGAGGGGAAAAAAGACTTTCTTAAATTTCAAATCACTGAAATGTACATAGAGTCCTCTAGCAGGTAGGAAATCACACACACAGAACTTCTGATGATGAAACTGTTTTAATGTTGGCAGCTACATAAAACAAGATGGATTTCATGTCTACCACAGAAAAGGTTGCCTTTGCCTCATCTTTGTTCAAGTTCAGTCTATCCTGATTCTAATATTTTAGGAGTACAAAAGAACTTTTACAACCTGTCATGATTGCTGAGAATTTCCCCTAATACTTGGAATGTCATTCATTTTTTGTGTAAATAGCGAATATTTTCAAGAGCCCCAGTAAACAGATACCTTGCTTTGTAGCTAGTGTGATCATAAGTTGTAACTAAAAAACATTGCATTTCTATTTTTTCCCCACAGAAGGAAAAGGTACGAGCTCCTGAAAATAATTCCAATTTTTCACATTGCACCTTCTGCTTCTCAAAACAAGAAAGAAAAAGTCAGTCCCCTCTGTTTGCATAAGTCAACTATCTGTCTTGGCAGCTACTCTTTCCTTGCATGGGGTCCTCTAAGAAGAAATGATCTCAGAATAAACAAACTGTGCCTCTTTCCCTTCATCTGCCTCTTGCTCCTAAAATGTCTCTTTTTTTACATAGTTGATTAGCGTTATTTGGACAAATGTGTTTGCACAGCTTTGGCAAGCAGATGTGTATTTTCTTCAGCCCTTGCTGGAAGGAACAGTCTATTTCAAAGAGTTAAACAGCCGCAGAGACCCTTGAGATGTTCCACATCCTCTAGCTGTGGTATGCACTCTGCTAAGCTTTGAACGATACACTATTCAGCAGCCCCTTTGAGGATATGGCTATGTAAACCATCTTACAGACTCTCTTCCTACCTATACTAAAGGCCCAGTGTCTCTGGGAAAAAAAAAAAAAGGATTCCTGTAATTGGAAAAAATTACTGCTAGAAAGAATCGACAACAGGAAAGGGTTGAAATGAATAGGTAATCCAAACACATGCTTGAAATTCCATCATTAATAATATAATTGGTATAAATATTCTCAACAATGCTCGACTGCTAGTCATATATATTATCGTTTACATTGTTGTGATACTTGGACTGACAACGATATAACTGTACCTTAAGTCTAGGAAGTTTGTGGCATGATGCAAGTCAATCTCCTGTTAAACTCCTTTAATTTGCCACTTTCTACAACAGAAGAGGGAGTCAGCAACAAAGATGCAGATTCCATATGTGTTGAAGTCCTGGAACCACAAGGATTTTTTTTTTTAACTGTGATCATTAATAGAAAAAACTACGAAAGAAGCCCTTGAACATAATAGTCAAATTCTTTTCTCTGTCACTGACTGTAGCTCAGGAATTTTGACTCTCCTGTTTTCAGCTGCCAGAGGAAGCTACAGAAGGAGTACATAGTTACAGAAGGAGTACATAGTTACGCAAGAAAACAAACCTATCTGTAATAGGTACATCATCATCATCATCAATGAAAATCTTAAATTCACTGAACAAAACAAGTCTTTTTAATTCAGTGGAATCATGCTGTTCTGCCACAGGAAAAAAAAATATTCATGACTGTGCGACCGTGTGTGATGAATCTATGTAACTTAATCTTGTCATCTCTCTGATTTAATATTATATATGCACCCACTCAGAAACAGCAAAATATTCAGCTAAGTGTCTGCAGCAAATATCTAATTGGACAAGATAAATTAGATCCTGTATTTCCATAATTAATATACATAGCCCTTCCCTTTTGAATACAAAGAGTTGTAAACCCAGTCATTCTCTGCTTCTTCATTTAAAGATAGCCCACATTTTATGAGTGCACTTCACTAGTTGCAAAATATCAGGACTTATTTTTAAAAAGCTCCATAGGATGTTATCAGCTTTGTCTTGATAGACACAGTAATGAGGTTATTTTTAAAGGTGACAGTCCAGTTGCCTTTCTTAATAGTCAGTTCTCTGTTACTCTAAATTCTGGTATCATTTTTTGCTGTTTACATAAGTATTATATCACTGTAGTAGAAGATACAGAAAAAGTGAGTCAGGAAAAGAAAACCAATAGAGGATGAAGGTAAACAGCACATGACAAAAGATTCTTAAAATAATTTTTGGAAGAAGGAAGACAGATCTAGGTTTTATAAAGTATTCTGGGGATCAAGGAACTGAGGAATCGATCTTATCAGTTGAAGAAAGGATTAGTGGATAAAAGCCATTTGCTATTACTGGAAGATAAAGAGAAGGGACAGAATACAGTACTTCCCTAATACCAACAGGCCCAAAGCAGACTGAAACACAGCTTTCCAAATAATTCAAGGAAACAACATTGAGGGCAAACACTTCTTTTATATAACTTGGCAAACAAGTGCTAAAAAATGAAATGTGGATCACTGATGTTGGCAACAGAAGATGGCCAAAAAAGATCTCGTGTGAATAATATGCAAAGCAACTGTGAGTTTTTACTCAATTCATCCCAGAAATTAGGAGAGAAAAGATTTTCTACTTTGCCAAATTGAAAATTGTTTTTCCCATCTGTTTTTCTTCTTTTTCTGTTTTTGCAATCAAGTCCTTTTAACATTAATAAATATTGCATATCAAGAACTATCTAACAATTATTTTTCTATTACAAAATATTATACAAGCCACATAGAATCGATAGCGTAATACCAAAAACATTCTTGACTAAAAAAAAATAAATCTATATTAAAAGGTCAAATCCTAAACTTCTCAAACTGATTTTTGCTAGAAGGTAACTTATCTGCAATGGGACAGCCCTGGAATAGCAAGACTTGGTGCAAGTAATCTATCCATCTATTGTTCTCACATCTAATGATTGTGTACATTCCTTCTCACACTGGCAAAGGTCAGGCAAATTACTGTACTCTTTATCTGTCCATTCAGGTTATCCTGTCCTGTTTTCCTAATCAAGAAATTTGCTCACCGAACATTATATCATCACCAGTTCTATGAAAGGAAAACATTTCTGATACTTTATTCATGGCATTATTATCTGAATTTATTCAGAATACTTCTCTGAAGTTGTGATCCATGTTCCAAAAGGATATATACCCTTTGCAGCCAAAATACAAAAGATTTTGAGGAGTCACAGGACCTTTTTATATATGCCCACTATTTTGCTCTAAGTCATATTTTGCTCCTAAGAAGCCTGAATCAGAACACTAGATTAAAAATCAATCTACCTCAATGCCACTGCTAATAAGAGAAAATAGTCTCCAGCTAATGCATATTAGAAAATTATCAATGAAGTTGCAACTCACTAAAGCACTAAATCAGATAAACAGGTATGGAACCTGGGAACTGGTCTAAAATCAAACTATGCCTAGAAATTTTGGAGGAGAATCTCAGGTGGAACAGATCAAATCCCCAACACATAGCTTGCTGACAGTTTAACAATATTCTGAGGCCGAGTCCAAGCTTGGACGTAGAACAGATGAGCGTCAACATAGAATAGATGAACTTGTAGTGATGTGCCAGTAATGGCCTAAGTAGTTACCTTCATATAACTTCTTTATTTACTCTCAGAGACCACAATGCTTTACAAATGACTTGCAACAACGAAAAAATATACTGTCAAACTAAATATGTCAGAAGAGAAGGCACTGTAGTTTCTTTTCCGCTGCAGAATGGCCAGGCCTGTAATACAGAATTTGAAGAATAGCCAATAGTGGACCTGAGCCATACGGGCTGCCACTACCTTAAAACAAAAGTGACATTTTCTCCATTTTGAGGAATTTTCCGATTATATTGTGACCTCGAATATAATTTTCATTTTAAAATACTGTAGCTTTTCTGATTATAAATGCAATTCCAAAGACTGTAAACCGAAGTATTTTCTTTTTGAGAAACAGCTGAGTCAAGTGCGAAAATACCTCTTAGCTATTTTTTACTTGCATGTTCTTTACTTTGCTATTTCTTCTTCTCTAATATGAATTCGATTTTATGGAAATTAATATCTCTGTGCCACACTATGAACAGAAATGCTGTGATGATGTTTTTTTCAGTAGAAGTACCTCATCTTCTTTTTCTTGAAGTTCATCAAGCAAGTCACTAAAAAAAAAAAAACTTAGCAAATGAAAAAGGATAGTGTTCAGTTTTAATACAGAAATTTAGAAGTACATTTTTAAGGAGATACTTCAGTGTTTACCTATACCAGTTCAAACTTAATAGCATGTAACCTATTCTATGTTTAGGCCTTCCCTAATAAAAAAGAATTTTATAAAAGATGAACAAGGGAATTATTTAAGAGATTACTAAAGTGTCAAAATGACATGTTCAGCAGTCCTCTCTATTACTCAATAATTGCTAAATAGATCTGTAACTACTTTCCTACCACATTCATTTCTCCAAACATGTATTTTTTATTAGCTTTGGGCTTAGGTAAAGGAGCTTTATAGGATTTATGATCTTTTTTATAATGACCAGATGCAAAAGAGGAATGAGTCAAAGATTCCGTTACTGCTGGTGTTTGCTCTTAACAATCTTTCACTGTTAAAATTTTTATTTTCAGTTGCAAGACTTCTTTAATTATGAAAACAGAAATCTCACAGATTTCAACAGAGCACGGAATTAACTGAAACTATGATCTGGGACACAATACTCTCTGAAGAAGCATCAATTTTTATTAACCATCCAGTGAAAAATCAGTCATTGATTAAGTTTTTGTCTTCCCATTGACATTTCATAAGCACAGATTCTTGAATTGAAGCTCTTACAATTTATCAGCTGCAGGTAGCAAATTCTGATAAATGTTAATGCCTCAGAAACTCTGTTATGAAATGATGGTTTTCTAGACTGAAACTCATAAACAATGACCAAAAAGAACTCCTGGAAGTGTGCCAAGTGGCCAAAATGAGGCCATTTTTAGGACCTATAGATACAGTACATGAGGAAATTATAGACTAATTTCTACAGTTTTGCATTGGTTGCAGGGTGAGTCTTAGAAATGTTTTTAAAAGAGCAAATGGAAGAATGGTCAGTAAACCACAACTTGAGTAAAGGATAGCCAGCACAGCCTCAGGAAGGGAAGGGCATGCCTCACTTACTTGCTGGAATTGTTTAAGCTTGTGCCTGCCAATATAAACACGGGGAATGCTCTGGATACTGCACATTTGGATTTTTAGAAAACACTTGCCAGAATTCCTAACTGAGATTAGTGTCTAATGTGCAAAGCCATAGCCTAATTCAAAAAGAGCAAATGGGGCCTCACAGAAGTAAAAGGCTGCCCATTGGGGAGGAAACAAGTGAAGCCCCTTTAAGTTACAGGGAGATTTTTGGTGTTAAGAACTGGCCTAACTAACAAGCTTAGAAAAGCTTTGCAAGATGGAATTGATACCAACTTAGACTTGGAGAGAATGAGTTACAAGGTACCCAGAAGCATCAACAGACTGTGTGTTATTTAAATATGAAGGCTAACTAGTAATAAAATTATTATTTTGCTAATTTTGTAAAAGTAAATTCAAAATTAAAGAATACTAAAGCAAAGGTAAGAGCTGTAAGCTCACTCACCAAAACCCCTACAAATCATATGATAAAAATAGACTTGAAACAGCAACACAGTTCTAGGCCAGAACGTCTTAGGAAAAAAAATAAAAATAAAAAAATGATAACTAGAAAGCTGTAAATAAATAAATTGCACAGAAAACAAATGCTTGTTTTTATCAGAAATGAAAGTTGAAAAATTTTAAGGCGAGCAAAATATTTCGGATTGGGAGAAACAAACTGATTCAGCATTTCCACAAAGTTGTATTTTCAAATACTAGTAAAAACAGCAGGACAACAAAAGCATAAAATTAGAAATAGGCTAAAATTCTCTTTTATCTACACTCAGAATATAGAAAACACAAATTCTCTTTCATTCTTTTATTCCCCAGGAGGCTGACTTTAACCAGTACGCGGTAACGGATTATACTATAGAATGTATTTGCTCTTCTATTGAAATTGTTCTCTCTATAGAAAGATCTACATATTGACTTAGTTGGAGGGAACGTAAGCAACCTGTAAGCAAATCTATAGTGTAGTCCCTGATTTGAATTTATTCTGTATTAAATAATAATTAATGAATTCAGTGTTGACACCTTCTCCTTTGAGTAGGAGATTGGACTAGATGTCTTCCTTCCAACACAAATAATTTCATGATTCCACAGAAATGACTTCAACAGAGAGAATATTCTGTGGTTTGGTGACCATGAACCTTAGAATCCTCATGTATTTTAAGTGATTATCATAACCACTACTGGATTAAGACAGCTGTCCATATCATTACCACACAAATGTGGTGAATCACAGTGAAGAGATCCACCAAAAAATTCCATCTGTCTGATTAGCATAAAAATCTGCTCTTATTCTCCCAGAGAACATGAAACATAGCATGTAAAATAGTATGTAATTATAAAAGATTAATCTTAGGCATGCAGTTTAAAGACACAGTATAGAAATCAGAGCCTGTTCTCAACTTCCAGTTGGAGAAATCACCTAGAGCTTTTTAATTTATCCATCTGCAAATTGAACATAATGCTAGTCATGGTATTTGCCAGGAATACTTGTAATGATAAATGAAATAACTTTCATTCTGTAATATTTTTAGCGAGGATTAATGAAATGTTTTGAACATCGTGGTACAAATTCTTCATTTTTGTGGGTTAAAACATGCCTGTGCTTCTGTGCGGTCTTTAATTAAACTATATACTTCCGCATAATTTCAATGCTTTCTAATGAAAAAAAACACCTGAACCTGTATAAACAAGGAAAAGTTAACAAAGGCACAGACACAATCCCCACTGGTTCAGAAGGATTATCCCACTGTACAGTAAGACTTCTCCACAAGGTAGAAGCAACTCCACTCCAGCTGTTATTGCTAATAACAGAGAAAGGAGAGAGTACTCCAAGCCATTCCAAATCTGTACCATACCAATAAAATATTGCAAAATATCAGACTCAGGAAGGAGCTCTGTGGTAGCTGGTTCAGTGTCCCGAGAGTGCAATTCAGTTCCTCCTATCTACACAACTGAATTAAAATAAATGGGAGTTTATATCAAAGGGATTCACTTGCACCTTGAAGATTTCCTTGAAACCTCCTCTCTCCTGGCCATACCTAGCCCTTCTATTGCAATGACCTTTAAAAGCAACAAGGCTGTTGCCACAAGAGTTTGTGGATTGCTTATTGCATCTTGTTTAATTTGAGGATCAGCTTTATCATATTCACAACACAAAACTGGAAGGTTTGGGATAAACCGGCAACAGGTAATTAGGAACTAAAAGCAAACATCAAGTGCTGCACATTTATACAGCTCTTATTACACAAACATAGTCTTTGGTTTTGCACACATGCAATCCATTCTATGGTAGATTGTATATAACTCCCATGTGCCCTTTCACACTGAGAATTCTTAGTATGTTTTGCCAATGTCACTCAGCTTTGTTCTGTGGGATGATTTTAAGTCTCCTTTTTATACAAATCATAATGCAGAGGGCAAAGGACCTATGCTTATACTCAGATTGCTAGGGAGTTTTGTGGGCCCATGCATGTGTGTGTCTGCTAAAACCTTGAGATTTTGTTCCTAAATGTATTTATCATTCAATAGGTTCCTCTGTGCCATCCAATTTTGATGTAGGTAAAGGAGGAAAGTAAATACTCTTTAATTTATTGGGGTAAAACAACTCCAAGAGTGGGTCTGCTTAAAAAGACCCACTGTCAATACTAGTGATATTACTGCTACTGCCATGTGCCTCGGACTTAAATGACGAATACAGCCTTGGAATCAGTAGCATCTCCAAAAACTCAATCCTATTTTTAGAGAGGCTCCACCCAACTCCAGTCAGGTGGAATAACTGGATTACAAAACCTAATTCTTTGCTGGTTTGGGGGGGATGTTTTAAGGCACTAAACCTAAGTCCCCTGAGAACATGGGGCACAACACTTGCTCATAGATTTTGTTGTTCAAAGTTGCAATAAGCATAGAATAATAATATTATTGCAGAGCATTTGATATGTATCTTCAAGTTTGACAAGACAGGAGAAGGACAAAAATTGAAACAATGCAGTGGAATCAGAAATTTTCTCCAAAGATCTCTCTAAAATAATTTCAGTAGAAAGCACAGATCAAAGGACTTGTTTTTAATATTACGGACACAAGCTAGAAATCATCCTAACTACAGTTTTTTAGACATACTTATTAAAGGCCAAATCAAGGGAGCCAGCATCCCATAACAAAACTGCTCCAACATCACATAATCCTGAGATGACCCTTCACCTCAGCACACCTACCGGTCTGGCTATGTCCCATCCTAGTTTTCCCTTTCCTGCAGGTCTTAATGTGCAGAAGGCAAGGCACATACTAAGTCCTGGAATACCTTCCAAACACAGTCATCACCTCTTTGCAAAAGAGAACCATTACAGTGTTGAGGCACCTAAATAGCTCCGAACAGCCTTCTTTACCTACCCCTGACTTTCGTGGAAGTCAGTAGAAGTGGGTTAGACCTAAAACCCATACTGAGCGTTAATTCCCTTTTCACAGATCTGACACATTCAGCCAAGTACATTTGACTCTGATAATGATAGAGAGTCTGCAAAATACAAATGCTGATATTTACAATTTTTAGCTATCAGTTTATACTCCTCAGCTAACAACCTATTTTCTACTGAAATTGCTAACTGGTTCTCTGAATGGGAAAAAAAAAAGTGAAAGAGGAAGATGTCACGGACAAAGCTGTAATGAGGAGATGTTCTGGTAACAACAGAAATTTCTTGAGCCTTGCTCTTCCGGTTAAGTATGAAGTCATTAGATCCCCTCAGTGTGCAATGCTTATAGGCCTTTTTTTCAGGGCCTATCATTTATTCTATATATTAACATCTAGAACTATAACCATGACATAACCTACTCATTGGGAAAAGCCACAATCCTTGCTATGGTATGTATGCATGCATGCCAGTGTTGCTGTCTTTGTGCATCTGAGACAGAACCACAGAAAACAGGATGTTTTTAAAGCTGATCACTAAGATAAATCAGAAAAGCAATGTTGATTGGAAGTGCATTGAAGTAACTGATAGCCCTTCTGATGCTGTGCATTTTTGACCAAAGTACCTGCAAAGGGTATTGATTAACCGGTGTTACCTCCACAGTAGGCAAGTCAGGCCTTTTGGAGATGTATCTCTGCTACAATGTTAAACGCATGGACTCCAGTTTAGTTGTTTGCTTTTAGTTCCAGACTAGACTCAATATTCATTTTCTCCATGTGAATTAAATAGAAACAGAAACAGACATGGAGTATTTGATTCTCATTTCCATTGCAGTGATACGAACCAGGAGAAACTCCATTGAATAAAGCCAGATTAGGTCAAAGTAAGATGCTTTGTAAATACTGTAGAGGAAAACCCCAAAATTTGCTTCAGACAACAGTCTCTCTCTTGTTCTCTCTCTCTAATGTCTCAGTAATAAACATCTTGTACCACTATTCTCAAAATGGAAGATGGTATTCTCCGTCAGAACTAACTTTGCCCAGAAGCAAATAAATATTTTTAAAGCTTAAAAAAATTGGCCTCTTTGCTCCATAGCTTCCCATAACTACATACCTGTTATTTGGTACTTTGCTAAAGAAAACTGCCTTCAAGAAGAAAAAATGATTTGAATAAAACAGGCCATGTGGTTTTTAGGGGTAGAGGCAAAGTATAATATTTGAATGTCAAGCTCTTGCATTTATCAGAACATTGCTATTGCCCAAGGGATTCTTTTCCTTACAGATTCAAGTCTTCCTAGAAGACTTCAGATCCAAGCTATTGAAAATATCATGTTGTGATTTACTTTACTAATGTAATTTCTCAAAAAAAATTAACATTAAAAAAATCTTCAGCATTAAAGATAATGTAGAAAAACTCTCAGCACCAATAGATGTATTGGTCACATTCAGATTCAAATGAATACCCTTTTTAATAGCTGATATATACCTTTCAAAATAAAGGCATGTATCAGTGCAGAAATGTTACTGTACCTGGACCTTTGCTTGCAAAGATATATTCTTCTATCCCTTAAAATTTACACTTGAACATTTTTTTAATCACCTTAGTCACAGGTAAGATCTGAAAATGTTTCACAAGATGAGTTGCCCAAGATGTGGCAAATCCAGGTAGTAACTGGAAGGCAGGACATCCAGCAGTTAACAGCAGCACACAGGTAAGCAGTGAGGCCTATGCACCTGAAAACATAGGGAAGGAGAAATGCTTTTAATTAAAAAAATATGCTGCTGCAGCAAGTGGATCATTAAGTTGATTTTTTTTCACGTGCTTCTCATTTGTTACTTAGAAGGTAGACTGAAAGGACAAGGCTTTGAAACTTTCTTTCCTCAGTATGTATTCTAGCAACATTTTAAACTACACTTGATGGATTTCCACTGAAAGGCTTTGCAGAAAAAAATATTTGAAAAATAATGCAGGCCGTTGTGCAATCTGAACCAACAGCCCAAACCATCTTTCAGGGGCTGCCAGCAATCGCCACGTTGCTGCTCCCGCTGACCGCTGAAGCGTCACCCAGAATGGGGCCCGCGAAGGGCTCGGGGGGCAGCGGCGGCAGCGGGCGCCGGGGGGCGCCGGGGCGGCCTCCCGCCCTCCGCCGCGGCTCTCCCGCTGCCGCGCAGCCGCCGCCGGCCCGGCCCGGCCCCCGGGGTGGCGGTTTGCGCCGCGTCACCGCTACGTCAGCGCGCGCGGCGGCTCTCGCTGTGTGCGGGGGCCACCTCCCGGCGTCCGTTGGCACTGACGTCATGCCCGAGCCGGCTCGCTCCGGCTCCGGCGGGCTTGTGAGGCGTCTGCGGGGAGCGAGAGCGACTCCGCGCGGCGGAGGTGCTGCGCTGCTGCTGTGCGAAGGCCAGGAGGGCACGTTTCTGCGAGCCGGCTGCTCACAGCTGCTCTTTCATAGGTTTCAGGGGAGACAGTAGCTTAAACAAGGACTACTAGGTGTTATCAGTATGTTAAAATAGAAGTATATGCAGTTTTCAGGCTAGCGATCAAAACCGTGAGACTGCCACTGCAAGACTAAAATTTTAGTCAGTGCACCAAAGTACTACTGCTAGTGTCATTCTAACATCAGTACCATCATCACTGTGTAGCCATCCTACAGCAAACCACACAGAAAGAACTGTAGTAGCTTTATAAGTAATGCTGTAGAACAGAGAAAATGAGGCAGTGAAGCGATACTCCCACTTTGGCAATGCAAATTCTGAAAGCGTTCCCATGCTCAGGCTGAGGTTGTACAAACTCGGGGCCAAAGACACGTTTCAGTCTCTGGTCTTCACTTGAGAGTAAGTGCATCACCCACAGAAACAGCGTGAAGAGAGAGATTGCTGTATTGCTCAGGTGTGACTGCAAAATTAAATTAACGTAGCAGAGGCATGCAAGCAATCATCCGGATTTTATGTGCCTTAGCTATCAGCAAAACCACCTAATGGGATACTAGGTCTGCCATTTCATGTCAGCTACATCAAATCCGGTCCAGGCTAGCAATAATTGAAACTCTTGCTTCCAGTGACTGTTAGAGGGGAAAGTGACTGCTGCAAGGAATTAGAGACCTATTTTTCACTTTCTCATTGATTCAGTAAACCATTTGGGGCAACTCCCAGTATCCTTGACTTGATGTTAGGGTTATGAAAATAATACCATCTTTTGGAGTCCTGGAACAAAAAAATGAAGCGATATTCATCTAGCGATATCCGTCTCCTGGTTCCTAAATAATGGCTAATTGTATTAGTGTAGTGGTTGTGGTTGTTGCTTTCTAGACTTTGATAAAGAGACCAAAACAGTTGTCGGAAATAAATCCCTGTCTATAACAGAGTCCATTTCAGTAAGGTGGAGATAGGGAGCAGGTAGCATCCTACACTAAATGTGTGTGGACTAAGAATAAACAGAGGGTGTCAGCCCACAGCCTTTAATCCAGTGTTATGAATAAGTCTTAAAGCAATTTTTAAAGGTTTTATGGCATTGACAAAAATAAATTAACAGGGCGCTTTAGGAAGTCTATACCTGGACTCTGAAAATACTGGAACCTTTGAGAAAGAGACCCAAATTCTTTCATTCACATCAAATGTCTTGAATAAATAGCGTACTGAGATGAGGATTAGTATTAAATACCATAATTTTAAAGGTTTTCAACAGAAGGAAATGGAAAACATTGGTGAAATGAATCTGATAGATGAGGTAGCAGAGCTGCAATTTTAAAAGTCATATCCTTCCGCAAGATCCAAGAAAAACTAAAGAGCCTTGTGTTTTTCTGTAGACTCCTTATTTTATTTTCTGTTGCTTTGACTGGCAAGCCCAAATATTTTAGCATTAATTTTATTCCTGAGGAAAAGAATATGATTATTTCATGAAGATTACATTGCAGATGCACCTCATACCTCTAATAGCATATTACTAACATTAGAAAAAAATGTTTATCCAGCTGTTCTTCTCACTAAAGACTTGGTAGATCAACATAACATTATAGCTATGCTCTTTTTTAAGTGTCTTTTGAAATTAATGTTCCCTGAAAGTAGCATTTCTGCAAAATATTTGATCTTTGCTAAATATACATTTTCTGATAGAAAAAGATTCCACAGAAAAATTCACAACCAACTGTAGGGTGGGCACCAGTCAGTTTCTTTTGAGGAAAGATACACTACTTCTATAATACCTGTGTGATTATTTTATCATTTTTTTCCCACTGATGGTAATTGTGACTTGAAATGTAATCACATCCCATGAACTAAACACTGAGGAGAAAAAGAAACTATGGGAATGTGAATTTAAGGTCTCAATGGATTTTTGAAAATATCTTTTTCGTGAATTTATTATATATATTCACACACTTGTTATTTACACTCCAAGATTTACATTTCAGTCTGTTGGAAGAATTACGTTCCACATCCAAAACCAATGAATGACCAGTTCTAGGATATTAATCAGGCTAGGTACACTAAAAAAGGGAACAGACTCGCTTCGAGGGTGCCATCAACATTAGCAAATTTCCTTGATAATTCTGAAAAGCAGGACACTTGCCAAAGTAATCACTACTTGTTTAAGGTCCTTCTGATGGTGTATAAATGATCATGTAATGATGTGTCCACTCAAACGGTTCCAGGGATAGTTACTGACAAAGGGAAGGGGGAGCAGTAAGAGGACCTTGCGCAATCCCAGATAGCATTAACTGGGAGCCTCAAATTACCCAGTCACCAGAGCATGCTTGCATGAATACCCTGATTGGGGGAAATACCCTCTCTGGGGCGGAAAGAAGTCTTTTTTCCTTTCCACGCAGTTATAGCACAGAAAGGATCTTAATTAATCCTCTAGAGCTGGTCCAATCATTTGCCCTCTGCTAGAACTACTAAGAGAAATGTTCCCTATGGTGGGAAATGTTCTATTCTAAAATGCTAAATAGCATTTGAAGACTGTTTACACTGCTTACAGGACTGTGGATACTTCTAACTGGATTGAATTAAACTTCTTGTAAGCTACGTAATCAGCCTTCCAATGGTATTTAGTATTTTAGTTATGGCTGACCTGTACAGAATTCAATCTGCTAAACTAGAACAGTAAGTATATTGTACCTAGTAAAACTATCTAGAGAATAGAGGACAAGCATTTATGCTGAAAAATAGGAGTAGATGTTATTTGACTGGGAAATGCAACTGAAAGAAGATAAGAGGAACATGAAATACCTGAATTACAGGTCCCATGTGACACAAAAAATTACAAAATGTTTTTCTTGGCCTTCACTAAACAGAGAAGCTTTTTCCAATGTTGTTTAGTTAAAACGAAGAGAAAATAAAACACCACTTTTCCCTTGAGAAAAAATTTTGAACATTACAAAAACACTGCAGACTTTATTTTCAGGTCTGAATCATCTGCTCCATGTGTGTAGACAGTAGTCTCCTCTTAATGACTGTTGTAAAACTCCATTGCACAAGAGACAGCTGAGACCATGGCATTGAATAGCAACTTCAGTAACCGTAGAGGCTTTTTGATCTAAAATTCTGATTGAGGCAGAAGTTGTTCAGTGATAACTGAAACTATGTGGACTCCACCCGAAGAGAACATAGCATTTGTATCCCGTATATAGTAGTTAGTATAAAAATAGACATGATTATTTCAGACTGTAAATTGTATAAATGCTTCAAAAATTAGGTGTTGTGGAGCAGGTGTTGTGCTCACTCTGAGCTTATCCTTTCAACAGGAGAGAATAAATAATTACGGTTTATAGGAGGGTCTCCTTGCATTGCACCTGCAGCTCAATTGCTATAGTCTCATCATCTCCATTTCCTTTGGAAGTAGCATATTTAAAAAATAGCCACACTTAAAAAGAACTCTGCTTCCTGTACAGTCGCCTTGGCTCGGTCTGAGCCAGGATTGGAATCTGATAACTCGGAACTAGCTACTTCCTGGCAGAATATTATATTTCTGCTTATAATCTTTCTTTCTGGGAATTGAGGTAGTGCTGTGGAGTGTTGAATCCCTAGCCCTGTAGTCTGTGAAATCTAGATTTATTCTAATCCAGTCTTTAAAAGCAATATTTACCTTGCTTTAATGGAATTTTAGCCATTTCCTTTATTTCTTTGATGATACTTCAGAGATAGTTCTGAACCTGGAGAGGAAGAAAGAAAAAATGTTTCAGGGAAAATTACAGAAGTCTGTATAAACATGATTTTTTCCCAGTATTCTGATACATGCATTTATGTATATGTATGTATGTATGTATGTACTGATATACATTTTGAAATGAGTCTCAATGCTTTTCTCTGATATGAAGGCAACTGTAGGGTTAATCTTTCAGGGCTGTAATGTTCCAGATCTCCTTCATGAGAGACAACACACAATGGATTCAAGTTGTGATGTTCTTATGGTACATCTGTATATATCTAGGCAGCAACAACATTTTTTAGTATCCTGAAATTATTTGACTGATACCAACCTGGATGCTACTTGGAGATTTACAAATATTGCTGGAAGGATCAAAAGTTCATTGCCATTGCGTCTATCTAATACAGACAAACATTAAAATGAAGGAGAAAACTACTTGTGCTAGAGCTTGGACTGCTTAATAATATTAGTCCTATATTTAGAACAGGACAAGGAGTTACAACAAACAATATTTTGAGGTTTTATATCCACTCAGTTCATTCCATTCAGGATTTCAAACACAAATTTTAAGCTACCACAGATTTTGTTTTTATGCCCACAGTTCTTCCACAAGCAGGGCAGAAATTACTTTCAGACAAGAGTTATTATTATTTAAATAACACATGATTACATCCAGTTACAAATACATTGGCTTAACAAGAAAATTAGTTTAAAGGGGAAAAGACTTGGCAAAATTCAACAGTTTAATGGATTGTGAAACTCAGAAAAAGTTCTAGAGGTTCTGCAAACCCAAAACATCATAGAAGTCTCTTATCTGTAGCCATTTCTCTACTGTAGATATACAGATATGCTCAGATGTTACAGAAGAAATTGAATTCACACTTCTCACTGAAGGGAAATTCAGTTTCCAGAACCAGAGATCGTTTGTTTCCAGACACAAATGTCTGTGGTGACTTGCCAGTGACTTTCCTGTATGACTCTCCAGTCACAAAGGCCTGAGGTGAATAGTGCAATAACTGGGAGTCAGCAGCGCTGAATTCTGTGGCATGCGGTGGTGTATACAGACCCAGACTCTGTAAGTCATGCTATACTCCATGGTATAACACGAGTATTAGCAGTGGAAGACAATACCTTTGTAACAGAACAAGAGAAACTACTAAAGGCTTTCACAGACATCATTTAGCAATTGCAAGTAGCAGTGGCATTGGCAATTCATAGTCAAAGGTAGTTTAGAAAAGATTTCAACTCAAAAATTTACACAAAGAATTTCAGATGAAAACCTAGCTATGAAACAAGTACCTATCTCCTGAGACACCCCGAGCATATTATGAGAGGATCTTTTGAAGAGCTATAGTAATGATGAATTTCTGGAGCCTGCTGTGGTCAGATGGGAAAGAAAATCAGCAAAATATCATACTACCCTTAACATATTTAGAAGCAGGTATCAAATATAGAGAAGATTAATGTTAAAAAATCTACTCTGTAGTTTGTCCTTCTCAAGTGCACAATCTAATTGTGTGTTCTCATTTTCATTGACATATGCTACTGATTTTACGGAATTATTTTCAATGCATTGTGATACAACTGACTAAGCAAAAAAAATGAGGCCCTTTTTGTAGCTTCCTTTGATGAAAGCAATCCAGTACAAAATCCAGTGATACTGACATGTTATAATGTGCAGCAACCTATAGTCTTCTGCCACTGAAGACTGTGGTGTTTTGATCATTCCTCTTGATTTACATTAAGAATGCTCTAAGACTGCCAACTTTGCTAGTTTTAGGTACTTCTGCAGTGGCTCAGTGGCTGGTGGAAGGAAGAAATGAGAAAAGAATTAGGAATCAGTCCAAGACCACCAGAATGTACTAACAGATCCAGAAAGAATGGGGTTTAAGTGTGTTTTGTTTTGTGGGCTTTATTTGGAAAAGGACCTCTAAAGTAGAAGTAGGAACCCTTAACTCATCAAAATTGCTTTCAGTTAGTTAGGAACTTAATTTCATATACATACTTTAGCATTACCAACAAGAAATACTAGAGAGCTCTAGAAGATACATTGAGTTAAGGAATGTCAAAGCTAAAGCTGTATTTCTCAGCTCTTGCTGATTTGTGATAAACCTTGAAACTATTAAAGCTCAGGGGAGACTGTATTTCATTTTCTTTTTGTCTCTATCTTTTTTTTTAAGATTTCATGGAAAGTTATAAGGTACTCTTGCTGTCTTTTGGAGACAACAACAACTGGGTGGGTGAACTGGTATGCCAAGTAAGATTGACTCAGTCTGTCACAAATCCTTAAAAAGAATCATTGGTTTACTTAACAGAGTCTCCTTCTTTCATTTTCTTGTGCTGCTGCGTCTCCTAATGCCATCTGGGACCACAAGTGGAGTGTCGAAAAACAGCAACAGACTTTTCTAATGGTAAGATGGATAGAGAGATACAGACAGAGATGTGCCAGCTACCCATTTCCTAACTCTGAGGTTTCATTGTTATATTATCTGACTCTGAAATTTTCATCTAGTTTATTTCATACTGTTGTGTTTCTCAGTACTCCATGAGTTTGGGATTTTTTTTTCTAGTTGCAGAAGTTTTCAGTGTACTTTGAATAATTTCCATGAAGAAAAAAAAAAGAATTTAAGAAATAATTTCTAAATTGTTTCACAATACCTCATTAACATTCCTTTTCCTTTAGTTCTTTGAACACTAAGCACTGTCTTTATTTTAAATTAACTCCATTTAAGTAAGTAAGTAGCACTAATTCTAGCCATATTGTAATCTTTTGTAGTTGTTACCCATAAAGGACCTGAACGGTATGGTGAAGGAATAGGTGAATTAACCTTCTTTGACCAAAACATTTATCCAAATATTAAAACTAGCTCAAATGTTGAGTTATTTCCTAAAAGACACAAGTACTTATCACACTCTGGCAATTACTAAGATTTCTTTAAGGAGATTTGAAGCTTTTTTTTTTCATTTTCCAGACTTAAAATTCATGAACACAATACAGGGTGAGTAGAAAGAGTGTATGTATATAAATATTTATACGTATATGTATGTATTACCTCGATTTCATCTGATTTCAGAAAAACCTATCCAGTTTCTTTATTGAATAGATGAAGAGTGTGTTCCTTGCCTTTACTCTCATTTCCCTCAGTTCTCATTGCTTCTGACCTTTCCTAGTTTATAAGGAAAATGTATTAGCTGTGAGATAGCTACATCATTAGTTGCTGGAAATATTCTCTGTCATGAATACTGGTGGAGAATTTACCCCAAGGAAGGCTCTTAACATCCGGTAACTGTTTTTTGATTAAGCTGAGTCATTGGTCATATCAAGATTTTCAATATATTAGTAACAAACAACCATAGCAAAACTTACATCTGGCAGTAATTAAGACTCTTGCTCAGAATTTTAGCAGAGATAATAATATGGATTCAGGGACATTAAGCCATTTTCCCAGTGCAGAGGTTGACTTCATCATGCCAGGGTGGGGCCTGTTCATGTGGCAGTGAGGGGGAAATGCCCTGCTGTACATGTTCTGCAGCTATAGGTACCATTCCATTGTTCCGGCAGCTTTGATTTGTTCTGAAAGAGCTGGTTCTACCATAACACAATTCATTTATGCCAGGATGTATATTCAGTTCATATATTCAGTTCATGTATGTATATACTGTTCATACAATTCATAATCTGACTTAGGAAGTTAATCATTTCAGAGTGATTCCCTTCTGGACTTTCTAGCCTAGAAATACAGAAATGCAGTAAGATATCCTGAAGCCCTACCTATGAATGGTTACTTGATCACCTATGTTGTTATGATGATGACATTATAAAAAAAATCTTAACATTTTATGATACTTTATTTGCCTGTCCAAAAGAATTTTTAATCAAGGCTCTATGCATAACTGCTTTATAAGAGTATAAACTTTGCACATTCTGGATTGTGAGCTACTGAGTCAGTAACATCTTCCACTGTTTAATTACAGATATATTTCTTTAAAATAAATTCTGCCTGCTTTCTTAAACTTTTTATATATGATGTTATGGAAAGAAAACTAAAATGTTGGATCTTCTTTCAAATCTCACCTGTTCCTGTAGAAGTTACAGCATTTGTAGATTGAGATGGCTGTTGTCTAGAATCACCAATCACAGAAAATCTTAACTCATTTCTCTTGTCAGAGGTGCCATGTTCCACAAATAAATTAATCTCCTGAGACTTAACAAGGTAAGTAAGAGCCTGAATTATTCTTCCACAATAATTTCAAGCAGGACCAGTGAGAACAAGGTTTGTCCATTCACAACTGAATATAGCCTCAAGATCTGTATGAGAGGACCACAGGTTCCCCTCATTAGTTAAAACATGTCAAATATAACAAAAAAAGTTGAGGCACGTGCTGCGTAAGATCTTTATATGACTATGTTTTTTTTGTTCACAACATCACAGTGATACTGTTAAGAAAATCAGTAGGATTAATTCATATCCTTGTCAATAAATCTGTGAAGCTCAAGCCACTATTCTCTGAAGCATTTCTCTCACCAAGACAGTACCACCATCATATTAGACCCAACACGATTTAAATTCATTACATCACATTCTAGCTTGAGTTATGCTTAAGCCAAACATTTGGAATTTTTGTGGCTTTCAGAAGAGGAGATGAAAACGGAACTTGAAATAATATATAATGTATGACATTGGTAGTGTTCACTTGTGTCAGTGAAGGCACAGAAACACCCCAGAATGGAATTTAAGTCATTTTCTATATGAGCATATGCCAGGACGTATACTCAGAAAGTCAAGAAGTCTGTGAGTACTGTATTTGACAGGTTAGGAGAGACTTGAATCTTACTCGATCACAGATTGTCATAAAGCCAGTTTTTAATATCTAAAATACAAATGCATATTTTTTTCTGTTTCCATAGTTTTTATCTCCTGGTATAAATTTGCTGGAAGGCTGAAGAACAGCTAACAGATAGTTTTCTTCTGTGTATGTATAAATTACTTAAGAAAAATTGTTTTAGTCTCCGTCTCATTTCCTCACTCAAACCAGGGATAGATAATCAGCTTTTATGTATAATTAGGATCATAGAAGAATTCCAACTGTGCTAGTTTGAAGGTCATCCTTTCAAAACTATGTGTAGTATTTGTCTTGTATGCTTCTACACACAATTATTACTTTCCTTGGATTTGTAAGCATGTCCTAATGATCAACCACAGCTCTGGTTTTGCTTGGCAAGCCTCCAAATAGTCAACAGATGTTCTCTTCATCTTATCTCCTCAGCTAGCAAATGACTTCCAAATGATACCCATCTCTCCTTATAATATAGGGCCAGTGCTTTTGCCCAGAAGTCTTCTCCTGAACCTCAGCTTTTAGGTACTTAGTAAAAATAGACCCCTTTACAGAGTTCCTGCACACTCTAATTTTGTGCTTGTGAAACTCAAATATGGACCACCATGAGGAAATAAATGTGTAAAGCATTAATTTGTATAAATACTGAACCATTTTACATGGTGTCTGCTATATCCAGTCTGGAAAATATCCCACTAATATGCTGTAATTGAAATAAAGCTACTGGATACCATGAAGCAAAGCAGAGCAAAGCAATCATGAGCCTTTAAGGACAGTAACTGTGATGGTAGACTTCGTGTTCCTGATTGAGTATTCTCTTTTTCAAATGAGAAAATATGTGTGACTTGTATGGGCATCCTTCCTAAACATTTTCTCAACATTTTTTTGCTGTAATAGTGATGTGCAAAATAAGCATATGGTATCATATGGATATTTGGAAGGCTTACTCTGTCTGAATAAGGAGATACTATGACAGAAGTGCATTTTGTTGTTGGCTCTGCATATCAGCTTCAGAAAACATTTCCTAATAACACCACAGTTCTCCTGGATGGTCATTAAAGAAGGTGTAGGTTTGGATTTTATAGTGTCTCTTACTATAACTCAATGTAACTATCATGTAAGTGAGGAAGGAACTTAGGAGGAAAGAAGGATTCTGTACATCTTACTCTTCTCGTTGTCAGGGCAGAGAAACTGTGACTGTTCAAACCGGAACACTCCATTCTCTTACAAGACCAGTTATTCTTCCAAGCACTGGCAAAAATGTTGGTGTTAACAGGACATGCTATACCTCTTCTCAGAATAAGGTTCTACCAATGTGTTATTAGAAATGCTTGGTACTAGACCCACAGACTCTAATAACTGCAAGGTAAAGTACTAAACAACATCAGGCACAGGCACATAGCACAGAATGTTATGTAGGGGGAGCACAGACACATTGCTGTGTGTTGGGGATTTGCGTTAGAGATCCATTCTGTGTGAACTCAGTGGTTATCCCTGGCCTCTCCCAGTAAAACATGCATCTTGTCACCCAGAGTTCTCAGTAGCTTTGTAGACCTTGATGAAGAATCCTCTTTAAAGTTTTTCCATTGCCTGACATTCTCCAAAATAGTTCCAGTACTGCCATTTCAAATTAAATGGTAGGCTCTTACTATCTCACAGGAATTGCTGTCCAGTGAATAATCTGGCAAAAATGGTACTATAAGGAATGTTTTGGCTGAAGTGAGAAAAAGAGATAATTACCCATGAAAATGAACAGTACCCTACAGGACAAAATACAAAACCAAACTCTAACTGGTACACTTTGTAAAAGAGTAGCTGTCTGTAAGACTAAAACTTAGCATTTATAGTAGGCTTTATTTTTAAAAATCTTTAACAGCATTAGCAGATCTTGTGAGTGATTGACCATGTTGTGAAACTGAGAAAAAAAAGGAAAATTTTGAAATTACTTATCTAGAGCTACAGAGAGAGTCACTGTGTGAACTTAAATTAGAAAAAAGCAGAAATTCCAGGATCTCAACTGTATTATCAAACCACCGATTCTCTTTGCACACATACAACTAGAATGCACAGGAAAATGTACACCTTAAAAAGTGTGTCATCTTATTAATGTGTCCAATGCATTGGGCATCCATATGTTTCAATTTTTCACAGCCTGATTTTTTGAGTTGGTAAAAATTCAGGCTGCTGTCCATACAAATGAAATCCTGTATCTGAAAGAACAAATATAAGAACATATGTCACATCTCAGAGAGTAATCTGCTGTTTGATCACTCTTGGTCTGCAGGAATGTAGTCATTCCTGAAAACTGGTAAAATTCTAACATACAGGTATGGTCAAGGAGACTTTGCTGGGAGAGTGGGCTTGTTATATGTAGTACTGTGTAATCAGCAACTGGACTTCTGATAAACTATTAAAGAAGTTATATGGGTTTCATCTGCTTGATAACTGACCATCAGTTCAGTACAGGCTTCCTCTAGGCTCGGGCAAAGTAGGAGGTTTTGTAAGGCAGCAAACTCCAGAGCCTTAGAAATAACCTTGGGCCAGCTGCTTGTTTTGTTCACACCTGAGGTCCAGAAAACCATGCTGGCTGCTTCTTAATCAGCATGGGTTTGGCGCCAGCTCAGGCTGCAGTATAGAGAGGTATGGTTCCTCCAGACAGCAGCTCTCAGAAGCTCCCTCCCTCCATTGGCAACAGGAGATCTCCTGCTCTCCAAGGTCCTTCCTTATACCCTCCTTCCTGGTTATTTGTCTACATCTGTCCCTACAGTAGGACCCTACACTGAGACAGCAAAATTCAACTTTGTCTACATCTCTGAGAAGTGCTGGGCCAGCCATGGTTTATTATCACATTTGGTGATGACCAGTAAATGGTTAGTTAAAAAGTCATTATACTTACAACAGGACTACGTTTTAATCCTAAAGATGGACTGGCACCAATGCAAGGAAAAACAGCTGATGCCACGGCTCAGTGGCTAGTAAGCCAATCTGCTCCACTGCCTGCCTCCACCCTTGACTAAGCTGGCTTCAATCTTAGACTTTGGCATTACTGCTATTCAGGAAACTCTGATACATCTTTGAGGGCGAAGTCAAAACTAAAACAGGCAATTTATGAGCATGGACCACCTACAAAAAGTTAAAATATATGAAATTCTGTACTTATCCTATGATGCAGTGTTAAAATCTTAAAATCGTTACTGTTAGTGTAGCTTAGCATCCTCCAGATTAGGAATTCTCAATTTCATTATGTATACAAAGTCTGGAACCAGAGAAGAAGTTTTCCACTACAGGAAACTTTCCTTCCATTCGTTATATTCTAAGAATCATCACTGAGTAAGCTTTTCTTCCATCATTTTTTTTATAATAGAGCTGTTTGATTTAAAATAAAAAATGTATCTCTGACTGCAAAAATCCAATAAAGACCATAAAAATAGGACCATAGAGCTCTTAAAAGAATTTTGTTGCATTTATTTTACATATACCTTTAGTAAAGCAGTATGAAAATTAGATATAGCACAAATCTACAGGCAGAGCACCTAATATAAGCTAAATGGAGCCTGAAATCCCAAGTCTTCATGTACAGGTTGCATGTTAGAGTCTAGTGTCATCTGCTGTGTCACCAAATCATTGGAAGAGTTGAATAAGACAGATGACTCACAGGCCACTCAATGGTTAAAAGTGTCTTGAAACTTTGAAAAATTAAAGCAGTTTCAAAGAATTCAGGGATTACATGCAACGTAATTACAGTGATAGAAAGAAATAGATGCTAATTCGCAAAATATGTTCACAGCTTCCTTTCTCTATGGCAGCAAGCCATTTTTATCACAAATATATGGCCTAGAAACACATGTGTGGTTTCTTTAAAAGCACCAGTTTGAGTATCAGATATACAGGGATGAGCAA
Organism: Rhea pennata; assembly: GCF_028389875.1. Taxonomy (NCBI): domain Eukaryota; kingdom Metazoa; phylum Chordata; class Aves; order Rheiformes; family Rheidae; genus Rhea; species Rhea pennata. Next base: position 10,537,783 of record NC_084667.1, on the reverse strand, counting down.
ATAAGTTGTGATATGTCCCCCTTTTTCCTCTCTGCAGAAAATATTGGTGTAACTCTTTGAAACATGGCTGTACTACAAAGAATCTGTTACCACCATATCAATACAATGAGCTGCAAATTTTACTACAATTTTGAGTTACTGCATTTCATATAATGATCTAAATAAAATGAAATTATTATCTTTTGAAGTATATTATACATTTTATTGAACCTTAGCCAGAAGAAAAATATAATTGACATGGACAATAATTTTTAAGTAGAAGTTTAAAGCTAATGTGGGGTTTCCTCATATGCAACTATTTGTTTCAGACATAAAGTGCCAAATTTTTTTGAATCGTGACAGCACCTTTAAATTGCCCTTATGCTTGACAATATATTGGCATGTGTTTCATTATACTATACTTCAAAGGAAAGTATATTGCTGAGAAAGCCAAAGTTTTCTATATATGTATGTTAGTTGGATGCTTTTTAGCAAATCAAATGAAAATGGCAGGAGCCCTACTAATTTTTTGTTTCTGTGATTTTCAAATATTGTTTTCTAATAATACGGTACATTTCAAAAACTGCATAGTCAGACATAATCCTCAGTTTAATTTCACTGACTTTAATAGAGCTATGCATAAGGAAAAATCTGCTCTATTTTTGCTATTAAAATACTGGCAGAGAAAAGATAAGCTCATACAAAAAAAAATCGCTGATTCAAATTGTACCCCACAGTCAGAGATTTCTTTTGGTATCTAGTGCTTTCCTGGACTATGGGACCAACACACTGAGTATGAAATAATGAAAGACCTGTACGATGATTCTGGCTACGTCTCAAGTTCCCCATCTACTCAGAAAAGGCATTTCTTCTATATAAAAGATTCTTGAAGATATTTAGAGGTCAAATGAAATGTATAACAATTATAAATAGTCCTGACAAGAAGTCTTGGTAATTGTGATAATCAGATTTAAATACACCACTTGATAGTGTGCCAGATACATGCCCCATTTACTTTTCAGTTTGTCACAGTTGCAAAATTTCATTGCCCAGGTCACTCTTTCATTTCTTCCAATTTCTGTCTCTCATAGGTTGTCTAAAATGCGGAGCAATGGCATTCTGCCATGCACCTCTAGATATCATTTCCTCCATCTGTCTAAGTCAGGTACCTGTCCAGACTGAAAAGAAGCTCTTCTCTGTTGCACATCTAGATTTATTTCTGAAGGAAATATGGGGTGATGAGATGTGTACCTGAGTCTTAGCAGGAATTCATCGGAATGTGTGGAATTGAAAAATTGCTAAGCACCTGTCCATCACCAGGCCTCAGCTTAGAGTGTAGCAGCTAAGTCTGGGATCTCTTCAACAGTGCCATTGTAGCTGCTCTCACTTGGAGAGGCATCTAAAAGATACCTCTCATAGAGGTCACTCTCAGATTCTGTCCTGGAGAGCATTTGTCATGTCTCTGTGAAACCTTACCTCTTGGTAAACTCATCAGCAATACAAATTCAATTACCATTCATGGTGCCATTCACAGTTCTATTTCTTATCTGAACCAAACGTTCAGCTGTCTCTCTACTAGGTCCTCTTAGCCATTGAATCAAGTTCATCGTGAATAAAACAGATCAGAATCACTTTCCATCATATCTTCTCTGCAGACAAATGCTATTCTGTAGCCAATTAAGATCCCTAATGTCTTTGTCAACCTGACTAGAACTTTTGCAGTGTTTATGATAGGTACTAGCAGACCTATCATAAATGAATTTATCTAATACTTTTTTTTTGATCCAGAATACTTTTTCCTCCAAAGTATTAATAAGTTTTGTAATGTAATTATGCATTCTCTGAAAAAAAATATTTTTGCTTGTTCATAACTTTACTGACAATTTCATTTTGTGCTCCATAGTTCTTAAATTGTCAGATATGTAGTAAATAATCATTCTGCAGTTATGAATGTAGCAGTGTATTCTTGGACTGTCCTAGCTGTTTTTATCTGAAATTTGTTATGTTTTTTTCAAGGACATTTGGAGCTCACTTAGTCCTTTCCTTTTGATCTGTTCTTGAGTTTTATATTGCCCTCATATAGGCTTTTAAATCTCACAAAAGGCAGCAGTATTCCGTTTGTTTGTGTCTGACATCTAGTGTGACTTTGCTTGTAATATTTTCCCGTCTAATGTCATCATTACTGTTTTTGCTGGAGGAACAACTAAGCAAAATTAGAAGACATTGAAGTAAACAGTCCAACATACACTTTAATTAACCTCTCTATCACAGGTAAAATTACAGCTATACAGCCCAACAATGCTAAGAAGGCCAAAGATAGTCAGCGGCAGACTCAGATTTATGCAGAACTTCTTAGTGTCTACACCTGTGTTCAGTCCATAACCTAGGAGTGCTTCTATGATTGAATTTCAATATCCCCAGCAACTGTGGGTTTGAAAACTTCCGCTGCCACTCTCTATAACAATTATTTGGGTAAGATTCAGGACCAGACTGCTCAATGTATCAGTCCTAGTCAATCCAAAATGCAGCTGGTTTCTCAGGCATGCGCAATAAGACCATGATAATAAACTTACTGAAAGGGAAATTTATTTAAGCGTCTTCAGCCCTTACATAAACAAACATATATAGAGAGCTTTTCTGACTTTTTTTTAACTCTCTTTACATCTGTAGTTTACAGTTCTAGAACATACTTGAATTTCTGGCAAGCATCTCACTAGATCTGTATGTCATAAACAAACCTGAAAAAATACAAGGCTTAATTTTATTATTAGGGCTAGCCAATAGAAATGATCCAAATATCCGATCTTCAATATTTAGATTGGTGCCTATACTCATGGAATAAAAACAGTGAGACATTTTCCAGATGGACCAAAACGCTCTACTCCTTGCTAATGGGTCTCACCACGGCACACAAACACTTCAGGTTGAATGGCTGCCAGGATGTGTGTGTGTGTGTGTGTGCATGTGTGTTGTGCCTACATATGTGCATGTATATCTGTCTTTCACTTGCTCTCTCTGTTCCTGTTTTTGTAGGGTCTACTCTCTGGCTTTGCTGTTTTTCAGCCGTTTTTGCAAAGCCAAAATATGTAGACACTAAGTTAAATCACTCATTTTGTTTATGTGGCAACAACTTCAGACTTCTTGCTGAAAAAATGTTCTTGGCTTTGTTAAAGCAGGCTTTGAGATGCTTCCATCTGTTTTAAATACACCACAAACTGTAGTATGGAAACCATTGCCCTCAACTGGTAGCCAATTTACTGAATAAACCTATATTAAAAAAAAAGTGATTGAACTGCAGACTTTTTATTGCAGAATTTTTATATCATTTAATTTCATAGGAATTCAATCCTTGTATGGGAAAACTTTAAATATTTGTTATGAATTTGTCTCAGATCAGAATCTTACAGAGTCAAGGAATTAAGTTAACAAAAAAATGGTTCTTTCAATTCCGTAAATTGGTATTATCAAGTGTGGGGAAAAGCAGTGCTTCTCATAATGGGCCCTGAGCATTGCTCTAAAGGAAATCTTTCAGTCTATCAGTGATTTTACTTTTTTAGATTCTACTGCTGCTTCAAAGGAGAATATTTTTTGAGAGACTAGCATAGGATATCATAGCATATATAGAGCCTCAGAAAAAGATAGATGTTCTCAGCTCTGTCTTTGGTGTGTTGTGGGAATATGGACACATGATTACTCTTTTTACTCTTCTCTCACTTCTTTTCTACTCTCATTGCTAATTTTGGAAAGGGAGAAGGGTTTTTTTAACAACATGTATGAACAGGGCTAGCAATAAGGACTCCCAGACAGTGAGTTCTGTCTAGGAACAGAACAGACAGAACATGAAAGAACAGAACAAACCCAGGAAAGGTCACTATGAAGTAGAAGAGAGCTCTCAATCCCACCCACAAGCCCCCAGCACATCATGGATGATTTGGCCAAAATGCTTCTTAGTATCACAGTGATCCTTTCTGCTATCCATATTATTACAAATTTAAATGATGGTATCTCATTGTCAAGCTGATGGTGCTGGTACCCTTTGCTCCCTGGGTTGGAATTTGGCTTTCTTTAGCTTCCACATAAATTATGTGTCTTTTATCCAATTCTGGTGAATATTTATTGTAATTATTCTGGGGACAATACATCATAATATGAAAAAAAGGCATTAGTAATTAAAACATGCTTGCACTCTCACGTCTCTAAGTTTGAATAGCATGGGTTAGGGAGAACTGAGATGTTCTCCCACAAAACGATGAATAGATTAATTTACATACTTACTTTGCATCCAAAACACCAAATACTTAATCTTTACACAGTTTTAAGCATACCTCAAGCCCTTTTACCTTCATCTACTATAAATGGTGCAAAATTAACTCATTATCAGCACAGTAAAATCTCTCCTGGCATAAAATAGACCCTCAAATGTAAATATGTTATAATTCACTTCATCATATGTGACTACTCCTCAGCAGGTATCACTGCTCAGATATCCAGTTATATATATGACAGAGGGCATCTTTCCATTAAATTCCTAGCTTTTTATTAGCTTGATGAAATCCTTGGAAACTGTAGCTTTTCTGAGTCATTACTGCAGTTTGGCATAGTCCAATGGTTCTGGTAGTCTGATCGGGGAGCAGGCTGAGGCTGCAGTGCTTACAATTATGTCCTTATAAGGCACCGAGTTCACTTCGAATCACTACGTTTTTTAAAGTTTTAATATTGTAATGAACTATTTTTGCTTAGCAAACCAGGAGCTCTCATTCCTGTTAGTATTACAAGATTTTTATGTAATAAATAAAGGCAACTTGAATCTTGACTTTTTCTGTATACTTCTATAGACAGAGTAAGAAATCAGTAAATTGTCTCTATCCTTCCCTCTCTTAGCAGATAGCTGGAATACTGCTGACCTTTTAAGTTGAGCACAATGTGCAAGAAAACCCTAGCTTCTGGGGCTTCAGGAAACTCTCAGCTTTTGTTCACTTCTTCAGTGCTCCTCTACAGACCTGTTTGACATCACATATTCTTCACTCAAACTCGCCAAATATAAAAATAACAGTTTTACTGTTCTGAAGTTCTGGAATATATTTTAAGTGAGGGAGGGAAACATTGAAAGAAGAAGCCCAGATTAAAAGAGGGGCCCTCCTTCCTTAGCACTGGCAGAGCACAGTCTTACTCTCACACCACATTGCACCTGGCATCTGCACGGCTGCATCTTTTCTCCCCTCCTTACACAACTAACACTGCATCCACTGCAGTCTCCTAGTAACCCATCAAACCATCTGCTCTCAACTCCCAAATTTGATAAACATGTTTATTTTACTCCTGTACGGTGCTGCTCCCCTGGTGTTGTTGTGTTTAATCTCTGTACCAATGACAAAAGATACCATGGGCAGAGGCTTAAGGGACTGAAGTCACTTTTTGCTGTGTGTACAGTACACGCACATTGGAGTTCTCATCTCTGATTGGGGTCTGGAACTGTTGCAATACAAATAAATAAACAAGAACAGTGTACTGGAATGTGCTGGCATCATCCAGAGTGATAATCAGAATAGCAATCAAGTCCCTAACGGGACTTTCTGAGCCTTCCCATGCTATCTGGTATCTAGGCACAAAGGAAAGCAGAATTTTACAAATACCTAGTATAGATCCTATCCTTTGTTCTCACTTGCTTGCAACATCAAGTTGAAATTTCAATCAGTTCAGCAAGAGAAATGCATGTAGTGTGTGAATCAGTTGTCATACAGACGGAGTATCAATATAAATAGTAGTATGGGAGAGCATTTCATTCTTATTGTTAATTCAATCAGACAAAATCAGACAAAAAATGCAGAATTTTCTGATCATTTCTAATAAATAAATTAATCAGAACTAATCAGAATATATATATATATATATATTCTCAGATTTTAAATCATGAAAAATGCAGTAAGTCCTCAGTGAAGTGTTTCTAGATAAAGCAGGGAAGCTAAGCATTCTGGCTACCCTTTTACTTCACTTATATGCTATTCCTGTGAATTCAGAGTTTTCTTTGTGTGCTCTGCTATCAATGCTTCATCGTTCCCTTTTCCTACAGCAACCCCTACTGTTAAAAATAAAACTGGAATTTTCAATTACCAGTCCAAAAGGTTATTTTTAAGTAACCACTAATAGCTCAAACTTTCCAAGTGACCCTAATCCTGTTATACAATGCATTTTGTTTCCCCAACAACTTTTTAGGGAGCGATCTCCTATCTAAACTGGTCTGCGGAAACAAGAGTCATGAATTACAGATTTGCATGACAACTTTCTGAACCTACTAGGTGAACCTGATTGAAATGCCTGAACTGACATTCCACCCTGTGCTAGGTCAGTGATAAAATTCAGATCTGGACCAAGATTTTTAAACTCTGTGCTCAACCTCCCCCTGACTTAGAATAAAAATACTGAAATAAAAACCAGAGTGACCCTAATTTAAGAAAACAGAAAACCATTTTAAAAAATGGATCTGGTTTGATATTCAGAATCTGATTTCGGGGCAGTGTGCTCTCAGGTTCATGATCTGAAGTGATATGGCACAGAAAGAAAAAATCAAAGCACTGTTTCAGGCTTGGTAGGCTGCAAACTTAAGTGGATATTTAAAATGAAAATAAAAATTCCTGCACTTTGTGGTTTATTAAGAGATTGTTTTGACAGAGGATTGGTTCTGAGAGCAGAGCTATTCCTTGGTTTTGAAAAAATGTATTCTATGTTTTTCTGTGACGAAAATCACTGGGTCTCATCATGTTCACTCTCTGAGCAGAGTTCAGCCCAAAGTGACTCCTTGACAGACTGCTTTTCTGAAGTCATCTTCTATGGTCTGTCATATAAAAATATGTATAAGGATTTAAAACATTTTTATAGGTGGCAACACTCCATGACTATATTAGCTCTGCCTATAAATAATACAGTAAATCAACAGCTGGCCAGGCAGATGTTCCTGAATGCTGTAGATTTCACCAGTACTGAGAGCACCAGCCTCAAATCCCTTGATGTTTACAACCATGAATTGCTCCCACAATGTATATTGTCTTCATTTTGCTAATGTTAACTAAGAAAAATACATTGCTGCCCATTTAAATAATAAAACTATTGGCAGCAGAAATAGGTCTTATTCCCAGAGGAAAATTAATATTTTCTCTGGCTTGGCTCTCTTTGGCTTATTAAATATAATATTTAAATGTTTCCCTTTAATACTTTTCTTCAGACATCTCTTTTGTTTGACATTTTACGTACTGCTTCTGGTGGAAAACTCAGTACATATGCATTATCATTCTGACCTAATGAAATAATAAAGTAGAAAAGAAGAAATTACCATGTACGATCAAGAAATAAAAGATACACCCTAGCCTGAAATTTTGAAAAAAAAAAAAACAGAGAATAGCTGAAGGAAAGGTACACGAAGGTTATTGAATTTGTAAGGACTAGCAGTAGTCAGACAATGAACCAGTAATTCAAACTACTCCTTTTTATGTGAAATTTATATTTACTCTTAGCTACTATAGCACCTAATGATCACTCTATTTCTTCTTTAAAGAAGAATTTCGTCTTTAAAGGTCATACATGAAGGTCTTAGGTATTGGAAAATAAATATTTTACAATCAATGTTCTGTACTAGAGCTGACCAGAATTTTTCACAAAAATCATTTTAATCTCAGAAAAGGCTGGTTCTTCCTAACTGAAAACAATTTGCTTTCTTTTTTTTTTTTAATTCTATGTTGCCAAGCAGAATTTGTTTGTCAACAAAATTGTCAAAAAATATATTTTCACTTTTCAAACTGAAAAATTCAAATTTTTAATTTGAATTACTTATACTTTATTTTCAAAAGTTAAGCTATTTAGATTAAACGCATCCTATAAACCTGAACCAACTGCAAAAGAGTAGAATGTTTTATTTTCAAATCCTCTTGTAACTGACTTTTAATCACATTTTAAGATGAGAAAATCTTTTACAATCTCAAAAGTTCTTAGGAGAAGAGAAGCATTTTCCGCAACCCTCTTCAAATGTTTCTGATCTTGTCCTTTGGATATGCACCTCTGTTTCTTTATGTATTCCTATGTCATGTCATTCCATACATGCATGTATATAGAAGACGAGAATATCCTATGGACAGACATAGTGAGCGGCCTGGAGTAACAACGTGGGTGAGTAGATGGTAGCATAGCATCACCACTGGCTATTTCGGCCAGTCAGTAGTTCTCCATACTTACTGTTGATTTCTCTGGAAGTCTGCATTGCCACGGATTCATTGATCTTACTATCCAAGCAATCTCGATTTACCCATGCGGTCATCAGACAGAAGTTTACATATTTGCTGACTTGCAATGTAAATGGATTTTCAGTAGTCCTAGCTAATAAGAAAGCACTCATTTCTGGAAATAGAGCTTTTGTCATCTTAACACAAATTCCATGTGTCCCAATATAAGACATTCTTAAAAAATTACACAAAAATCTAGGTGCTTTCCACCAGTATCTGCTCTCTCAGTAAATTTGCACTTGGGTGAAAACTCCAACTTTGTAGAAGACCCTCCCCTGCAAGTGCTGTGTGTGACATTTAAACTTCACTGGACAGCAGAAGTCTTTTCCTCATTGCCCAAACTGAAAAAAAAAATGCAGGGTCACTATAGAGAAGAGAGGCAAGAAATATCTGCCTCAGGAGCTCAGCACAGGACTGTACAGAGGCAACTTTTCACTAAGAGCTGAAGTAATTTCCGTGTTCAAATTACCATCCCATACCAGACTCCAAAAAAAATACAGAAGAGACGTAGTGGCTGAACTGCTGGCCGTACCCTAGCCGTTTGCATTGCTTACCATTCTATGGTAGAGCCCCAACAAAGACATCTTTATGAAGGAAATTGCCACAGGTCTGGTTACTAAGCTGTACAGTTCCGTATGTCCTTTGAAGCCCCATCAAACCCTCCTTTCTAATTTGAGCAACTAAATCACGATGGGTACCTAGTAGGAAGATCTTTCATCTCTACAGGGTAGTTTAAACATGCATAGGCTTAATCTACAGTGAATACAGTGGTAAAAGTTTTAGAGCTAGAACCCTGATCAAGAAAAAGCCTGCTGAGGTCTATGAAAAATTTTCCCTCAATTTCAATATGCTTTAGCTCAAGCCATTTCAGCCAGTGGAGTTCCACTGATGAATGTAGTATTTGTACGTGGATATGATTTGCCATGTAAACATATGATGGCATATGATTTCTATGGAATATCTGGCTGGCAGGAAAGAATCTGGTAAACATTTTCCCCTTCAGATTGCAGTTTCAGCAACTGGGAGTTTTGTTTTCCTGAGAACTATGTGAATAGAAGCTAAATTTCATAACAACTCTAACCTCTGCAGTCTGGCTTCCGTTAACACTTCCATTACCACTGCTTCTCAGAGGCATTCGTAACAGTGCTGGATTCTCAAGAAGGGAGAAGACAAACAGACTGTTTTTTAGTGAGTGCTTTTTACTAAAATACCATTGTTGCTTTGGAGATAATTTTTTATGAAGTGACTCAAGTGAGCAAAATTACCTGGGGACCTTTACATGGCAAGTCTGGCCAATAATTAAAATGCACCAAACTTGCAAGTTGACTGAAAGCCAAATGCCTCTGTCTTTGGCAAAAAAAAAAAAAAAAAAAAAAAAAAAAAAAAAAAAAAAAAAAAAAAGGTCCAGAGAGGGTGATGCAACTCTTATCAAAAAGGGGTGTTATGAAAACTGGTTGTGGATGTGGCTATTTGAATTTGCACAGAAGCATACAGATAAGTCTTGGCACTTGCTAATTACAGCTATACCTTGGTAGATGTGAGTAAACTGACTATTGTGATCAAGAGTCTTAATTTTCATTTTGTAAGGATTCCAAGAAAATATTCTAATTTTAAAAATTCTTCATTATTTTCAGCTAACTGACTATCCAGCAAAGATATTACAGCTAGTGTTTTCTGTACAAAACTTTCTCTTGCATTTTGGCCAAGAGCAGCTGGTAAAGCTGATCTGCACTCAGTGAACACATAACACAGAGGACTGGGGTGGCACTAAGCTTTGTCTTAAGGATAATTAGAGCTGATGTATCTCTTCGTATTGCAAGCAGCCACAGAGGGATATTTCCAACAGTAGGAATTCCACTAGTTTTGTGAGTGCACTAGCTTTGTACAAGAGAATTGAGTTGGAGAAAAATTATCCCATCCATAAATCAGGCTGCAAGAAGCAACCTGGAAAAGGTCAAAGAACATCTATTTAGTTCATAGCTGGAAAAAATAGACAAAGCAGAGGAAGTGGCCTGCAAGGAATGAGTGATGCATGCAGAGAAAAGTTACCAAGAAATATGACAATTGCTTTCAGTTTAAATTACATACTAACTATGAAAAAACTGCTACAGGCACAAGTTACACTATTTCAGCATACCCGTTCTCCTTCACTGATGCTGACAAGCTCTTCAGCTGAGGCAACATTCTCCTTTAAGAGGCAAGGGCAGATGTCATTTCCAATATTTGGCCTCCCCAGCATGCACAGAACTGATCTCAATTAAGAAGCATTAAGTATGATCTCTGAAGGAATTAAGCGCTATATTGGAAATAAGTGTTAATGAGTCACAGATCATAAATAATATTGTCCTGGAGGAAGGTAGAATCTCAGAGAGTGTTAATGAATCACAGATCATAAATAGTATTGTCCTGGAGGAAGGTAGAATCTCAGAGAACTCACACAAATTAAATATGTTAAACATATTGCCAAGTGTCTGTGATGAAATTTGGGCTTCTACCCAACTATTGCACCAGCTGGGTGGAAGAAATCTCTTCCACCATATGGACTTTGATCATATTTATATCACAGTAAAATATAGAGTGCATATGCATTTACATGCTGTGTAAAAGATGTGTATTGTTTGACACTGCTGAATGTGATAATCCTTGGGTGCTCTCAAAACTGTCTGCACTGCCTTACTCTCCTATAAACATCATTAAATATTCTAGTGAACCAGTGATTTCAGCAGGAGAGCATCCATAGTTCATAATGCATTTTGAGATTTACGAGAGAAACAGTAAATAAATTTGTGTTTACAAAGACAAAAAACATGCATGTTCATGCACACACATGTGCATGTGTTTATGTAACAGAAAATGCACTGATAAATTATCTGTATTACTTCTATGATGATTAAATGATTTGAATATGAGACTAACATAAGGTTTTAAAAATAAAAAAGCGGTATGAATGCTATACAATGGTAGATCATTTGTTAGTGGTGAGAACTGTGATACATTAGACTATCCTCAGAAATTCAAAAATGGCCAGTCCCTGTCTTTGTGCGACCTCAGGACAAATTGACAATTAAGTAGGGAAAGGTTAGGGAAAGGACATAAAGTATTTTTTCATACGATTGAAGAGAAATTAATACTTTCACATATTTGAAATACTTCCTATAAAGCTGAGTATTTAATATTAGTCAAAAGTTCAGAAATTAATGCTTACACTTTCACTGCTGAAAATGCTTGATAGAAATTTTACATTCCCCTATAATACTACTTCTAGAAAGTGAAATTTCTCATGTCTAAAAGAAGCATAAAAATGCCAGCTTCACAAAATAAACTCTGCTAAAGACATCAGACCACAGACTGAAAAATCTGGTTTTGAAGTCTGAAATGTTCAGAACATTTTAAGCCTGATGAAATCCACAAGCAGGGCACTGCCAGTGCTATTATTACTCTTCATTTGTACCTTACTGCCTTAATGGCCCAAATTTCTTAGCTTTCTGTTTCTTCCAAGAATACTATTACATTCTCTAGCAATCCAGAATATTCTTAAAGTGCAATTTTAAATTATTATGATTTTTACGTCAATATTTCAGAAATATTAAGAAGTAATAAGTTCCCTGCCATTTCTTCTATAATAAGGATAGATGCTCACACATTTCCTTTAAAGCCTTCTCTTTCAAAATAGTGACCCTGAGGGCACGTTGTAAATCTCACCTATTCCTGGAAATATTCTCTTACCCGGAAACAAGGGTTCTGTAGTTTCATCCCATATTGCAACCTTCCAGCCTAAGATCGTTTAGGAGAAAACGGAATGAACAGAAAGCCGTATCTCCTATGGCAACAACTGCTTGTAGCTGATAAATAAAGATGACATTTCCGCTCTTTATATTGACATGACTGGTTACAAATTTGACATGGCAAAGTACAAAAAAAAAATCAATACATAATTACTTTTGTGTATAGAGACAAGCAAAAAATGACAAAAATATAGTCTCCTCAACTGGCATTACTCGTAGGCTTGTTGGCAGCCTCAGCAGAGAGAACAAGGATACTGAAACTGCTCAGAGGTGCCTCTTTGAGGTCACAGTTGCAGACAGGCTGGCCAGGCAGCGTGGGAAATGGATCTTGCACTTGTCCATGATCACCCTCATCAGATTTCGAAGGTGAGTAAAAAGACTAGAATAGTTTCCTCAAAAGTATCTATTCACACAGACTTGTTGGTGCAATTTTTCTCTCATGATCAAAACGTGGACTTGCTCCTGAAGGTGGAAATGAGGTCTTGTGCCATTTAGGATTGCCCTGTAGTGCTAGGCTGGATGTTCTGCTCTATCAGGCATGGGTAACAACAGAAAATAAATAGGTATGTCATGTGCATAGGTCACAGGAAAGAATATATCGTTGCTAGTCCCAGCAGAACTGCACTGTAGACAATAAAGGCTCTGAATTATGCCAGAGTGAGTCTGGAGGATATCACAGAAGCTGCGATCTTACAGTTCATTTTTTAGTAGTTGTTTACATGGAAATCAAACAGCCATGGAATTTCTTGAAAAGAGTAGAGTTTAGTTCCTAACTCCTCTCCAACAGTCACTCTCTCAAAAACAGTTTCTGTGGCCATATGTCAACTATCACCAAGTGAGATTCAGAACTGTAATAAAGTTGTTTTCTCTTTCACTCTGGACACAGTTTTCTTATTTATCTATCCCAGCTCATAACTGCTAGAAAATACACTATTTATTGCTGTAGCCTGGAATTTATTAACTGTATACACTACTAATTTATAACGAATCCCTCTCATTTTTATTCTTCTCTTGGGAATAGCCAGAGAACATCTACATACAGCTATCTGAACTTGAATCATTTTCAGCTAAAAATATTTATGCTCTAAAATGTTCTGAATTCTCCTAAAAAGACTTGTACGCAGTTAAGAGTATGCCCATTTTCACATATAGGAAAACCGAGGAAGATTCATAATGGAAAATTTCAGCCCAAATCTGCATTTGGGTGAATCTGTAGCATGCATATATGCACTTAGTTCAGCTAGTTCACTTGGTAGGTCCTTGGACTTTAGGAAAATGCTGAACCTTTTCTTTGGTTCTGCTGAATTTGTTTATTGCTGTGTTCCTGTTTCAGACATCCCTTCTTAGTCTGGCTCTACTTCTTCAAAAATTGTATATAGCTGATTTGTTTTTACTTTGGACTCTAGGTTTAACATATCCATAACAAGCAAAGCTTAAATGCATCAAGAGTTGTAACTCAATTATAAGGTACATTGTTTCAAGTGCACTTACTTTGACAATGGATGCAGTCTAGGAAAAAGTATATTAAATCTGGTCAGTCATATAAAAGGTATCAGCAAATGTAGCCATTCTTTAACTTTTTCTTTAATCATTTGATGTGTTTTGGAATTTTTGCATTCAGTCCATAAAGGGATGTACTTGGTGTAAGAGCTAATCTTAGTCTAATAGAATTCTCACTCTGCACTGTCAAAGCCCTCAGTAACAGTTACTAAATTCAAGAACTTACTATGTATATTTATCCAGTCATTTTAGGGTCTCTGGCTAGCAGGGCTTATCCAGGATTTGATTTCAACAATGATGCTGTTTTATCCTATTTTGTTTTGAACCAAGACCTGAGTGTGGAACTTTTATTTTTATTTAAGATTTAATATTTAATAAGATTTTTATTTATAGAATCTTATTAAAGATTCTATTATAGAGAGATGCATTTTAAGTAGACACTTCACACAGGAGAATAATTGAAATAATAGTTGCCAGGGGATCAGACCAAACGTTTGATCTGAAATGTCATATAGCTAAATGAAGTCATTTCACTCTGATAGATAAACATTTCAGAGAATAGAGAGGCAGAAGCCAGATAAATATTTTTTTCTGGGAAAACCAACAGAAGATGTCAAAGCTGTTATGAGTTATTTTGTGTTGACTTTCAATAGTAGGAACTGAAAGACTTACAGCTAAAAGAAAAAAAAAGGATGGATCTGCTGCATGAATTAGCAGGTTCCTTTAAAATATTTTCTATTTTTTTCTAAGGAAAAGGTTGTCATCACACAATGTTTTTAGTTATGTTGTAAGAGATATTTTCTGTGTTTCCCTTAAGTTTCTACAGCTGTCCATTGCTCAATCATTTTAAAAAACAGATAGGCCTTCCTGAAAAATACTCAGCTCAGAAGCAGTTTTGTACATCATATATTCTCCATTTTTTTATTCCTTGACAGCTTCAGTTCTTTGAATTTTGGATTGGAAACAGAATGATTGCTTCATATGACAAGTTTTTGTTCCTGCCACTTATTTTCCCATTTGCACAATTTTTCCTTGGGTTTGCCAACGTGATTGGGTTTAAGATTCCTCCGAAAAAGATTTAATAATGCAATAACATGAAAAAAATGTATAATAATATCAACTGAAAGTGTACCACTCTGTAAAACAGGCAGTGCAGGATTTACTGGAACAGAGGAAGAGCTGTGCTCTATTCTTTCTGCATGAAAATTTCTTTATCAACGTAACATGTAGTCACAAAAGGGAGAACCTGTAACTCTGGACCTTCTAGCAGCTTTCAATAGCAGCTTGAAGAATCTGAGCCAAAGAGAACATTCAGGATCCAGGACAGAATTTTCGTGTAGTATTTTTTATCCCATACTCTGTAAAAAGCTCCAATGTGAATTTGTATGTGTGTATCCTTCAAGAATCATTCAGAAAACATTTTAGGGGCAAAATAGCTAAAAGCACTCCTGAAACCATGCTGTTCTTCATTTTCTGTGAGACGTCAGTATGTATATTATTGCTTATAGAAGAACTTCACAATAGCAATCCTTAAGTGATAGAAGCTATGTCTGGATATTTTGGTTAGCATAAAATGCTTTGATGCTTTTTAATTTTTTTTTCCAGGAATTCTTTCAAACCATCCTTTATATGGTAATGTTCTTGTAAGTCTGGAGTTATTTTTTGTTTTATGTTACTGAGATTTGTTCCATTTGCTTTGGATTTGATGTGCATAATTTCAGATCCAATTTAGAAGAATACGATTACTGACAGAAATATTCAAATATTCTAGATACTGATGATCACTGAAGTAGCAGATAGTAATGTGCCCCTGTGGCCAAGAAAGCCAATGGTATCCTGGGGTGCATTAGGAAGAGAGTTGCCAGCAGGTCAAGGGAGGTGATCCTGCCCCTCTACTCAGCCCTGTGGAGGCCTCATCTCGAGTCCTGTGTCCAGTTCTGGGCTCCCCACTACAAGAGAGACATGGAGCTACTGGAAAGAGTCCAGCATAGGGCTACAAAGATGATCGGAGGGCTGGAGCACCTGCCCTATGAGGAACGGCTGTGAGAGCTGGGCCTCTTCAGCCTGGGGAAGAGAAGACTGAGGGGGGATCTTATCAATGTCTGCAAGTACCTGAAGGGAGGGTGTCAAGGGGACAGGGACAAACTCTTTTCAGTTGTCCCATGTGACAGGACAAGAGGCAATGGGCAGAAACTGAAGCACAGGAAGTTCCGCCTGACCATGAGGGGGACTTTCTTCCCTGTGAGAGTGATGGAGCACTGGACCAGGTTGCCCAGAGAGGTTGTGGAGTCTCCTTCTCTGGAGATCTTCAAGGCCCGCCTGGATGCAGCCCTGTCTAACATGCTCTTGCTCTGCTTGAGCAAGGAGGTTGGACTGGATGATCTCCAGAGGTCCCTTCCAACTTTACTGATTCTATGATTCTAATGGACAACTCACAAAGAAAGTATAGTTAAAAATAAGATAATTTGCAAGAAATTAGTATAATAAAAATGTGGTAGCATTCAGGAGATGCTAGTGTAGAATCATATAGATACATGGACTATCCATATACGCAGTTTGCTGCAGTGCTGTCTGTTGAGTTCAGCTGCTTAATTAAGCCTTAGAAAGTATGTAAATCCCACGGCTGTGGAAGTCAGGATGGTATTCCAAGACAAGCCTGTTTCTTCTTCACTTTTGGACATGGTACACCGGCTTCCGTTGTCCATCACATTGCCCATTTTCAAACAGAACTCTGTGTAGCAGGTACATGGCAGTAGGAGAGCATGAAGGATGAGCAGAGCCTTTGCTCATTCCTTTCCTCAGTGCACGGGCCACCACAGTTATGTCAAAAATCATATTCTATAAAAGATACAGGGCCAATACAGTTCTGGAGGAAGCCAAAAACAAAGTCACATTTTAATTGCTGACCACTCCTAGAGCAAAAGTGTTTGTGGAGTTGAAAACAATGGAGGTAATAGTTGACCAAACCTCTACCTTCCCATAGCAAAAAAATAATAATGCCTGAGTCGCTTGTTTTAAGACTCATATTATTTAGCCACATCGCATTTCTAATATCTGGAGTAGATATTCTAGAAGTACATTTGCAAATCAATTTTTGCCAGTCTTCTATGCTTTTCAGAAACTGTCTTCTAGTACCAACAGTTTGGCAAGAATTTTACCCAGAAGTTTAAGCAAGGAAAGAATATTGTGTCTATCAAGAAGGTTGATTTTTGTGTACAAATTCCCAGGAAGCTGCCTGCAGATCCCTAGGCTGTCAAGCTCATTACCCTGCAGCATAGCATAAAAATGATTTTTTTAATCGTTTGATCCTAATTGATAGAGACAGCAATAGAATTTTACAGGACAGACATTGATATTTTCTGCTACACCCTCATAATATAAATTATGCTTCAACTACAGAACCTTGGCCCACATACTATAAGAGTTTTATGCACCCCTGGTGGATATTTAGAGTCACAAATAAAAAAATATATATTTGCCACTGAAATAGGAGATCAGTAGCAGAAGAGAATCAGAACACTGAACAGAAGTTTGCAATTAGGGTCCTGATTCTGCAATACCCTGAGTATTTCCTGAATGGTTGGATATTGAGTACCTTTAACTCATGAGTTGATGTCAGTGTTTCAGTTTATTCAATAACACATTGCTGTGGTAAGAGGAATGACCAAAAGCTGTTTAATAGATGTGTTTCAAATGCTATTCAAAGGCAAATAATCAAGGGTAAGATAGCTGGAATTTGTTGCTGCTTGCTGGGGCTGCATGCATCCTGTGCCAACCAAGGCACAAGAGCTCTTTACTTGAAGCAGATGGAAGGCCACTTCATGAATTAAATCACCTGGACAGGTGCCCATGAGCTACACTCTCTCTCTAGGGAGGTTAATACATATAAAGTAAAAGCCATAGACTCACTTTCACGCTATAAGTTCCCACACAGCATTAAAACATGTTGTTGTCCAACTACAGAGCCACTTTACTTAATACTGATTTTGAGGATAATGTGCAGCTATGATGGCTGGTCTTGAAAACTGTCCAGATTATATTAAATGACTCTGTTAGCAGATGATAGAATATTAATGGTGAAATACTGTTATTTTCTGAAGAATGCTATGGTTCATTATTATCTATTATTAACAAAAGAAAGTTATATTTGTCTTTTGGCTCAGAAGGATGATGCCCACAAATGTTTCTCATGGGAAAAACCCCAAGACCAGCCACTCTTAATAGGATAAAAATACAGTATTTTTGGAACAATACTTTTGTATTAAACAGAACCTAGAAGGGCTCACTTGACTCTTTGGCTAAGCTAGAATCCCCAAATCTTATCCACTTCTTGTGCAGGAAGTATAGATTTTCATTGCTCTGTTTCGTAATAGTTATGTGGGGTAGTATATCCATACAGACTGAGTAGAAAAGAGAACTTTCTCTGACAGCTCACTGAGGAAATCCTATTTTGTACTTTATTCATGTTCCATATGAAGAATTTTCACAGGGAATCCACATTTCCATCAAAAAGGAATAGCAAAGTATGAATCTTAGCAAGGCACCAATCTCAGGAAATATATTTTCTTAATCGTGCACTGGGTGATTTGATGACGATTAGCTTCAGGACTCCAATGACAGTATATGGGCATGCTACAGATCCAAAAGGAATTAAATTAAGTGCGGGTGTGTAATGCCATTCCAATCTTTTCTGTGTTCAATATAGGTCTCATTTTGTGATTATACTTCCCACTATTTAAAGACTCTAAAAAATCCACATCCGTATTTGATCTGTATCAAAGAGTATAGAAAGAGAATTCTACAAACTTTCTTTTTGGAACCAAATGTTCTTGCTCTGTATGTTACTTTATTTTATGTGAGTCAATTATTTTTTACATTTTCTTAAAGCAACAACAATAAAAGGCATAAAAATACAACATGTACAGTGGCACAGAAACTATGTTATAGAAAACAATTTGTTTTGCAATTTGTAATGCTGATCTGGTCTTATCTTCATGTTTTTATTGCAAATATTTGGAGAATGGAAACATCTGAGGATATAAAAACTCTAGTCAAGAAGAGCAAAGTACACACTTATAAACCTCAGAATGTTACTGTATCACAAGATTGTGTTTTGTAGCGTGTTGCAACACAAGAGGTCAAAGACTAGTAATTACCAATAGCACTTTCAACCATTTTCACGCAATAAAAAGTGCTGTAGACCCTTCTGTTTGTAAATTTACTTGCACTACCAGACATTAGTAACTCTGGTCATCGAGGAACACTCCAGTCTGTTTTGCAAGGTCAGGTACTTCATGATGTTATTTCAGGGTAGGGGCTCAGAAGCATAACAGCCCACAGTAATGAATGAAGTTGTAAACTGGCATAATTACTTTTTCAAAGCCAGTATCTCTTCATGTTACTCATTCTATTTTTGACATTTTTTACTTTCCCGATAGTCTCTCACATTATCTGTTATTCACTGATAGAAATCATTATCATCATTGCTGTATGAAAAGGAGAAAGGTTCAAAATGTGAAAGGCTGATCCATTCTTATCAATATATTTAAAAGGAGAAAGAGAAAAAGGGGTATCATGAAGCTCCAACCATTGCTGTATTATCATGTAAAGAAAATTGCATACTTTCTATGTTGCTGTATTAAATAATTTTCATCTATTCCTTCAGCCCTAACTCTGAAGAGGAGGCGCGTGAACTCCGTATTTCCTACGCTTCTTTTTAAGCAGGCCTCTTCACACAGACCTTTACTCAAAAGTCAAGCAAGATCCACTATTTCCATTAAGTAAACAAAAATTAAAACTTCCTGGACTCATACTGAAAATTCCACAGAGGATTCCAGCAGAAGTAGGTAGGGGAAAGTATTTTAGAAATTAGCTGCAATTAGAAAACTAATCTGACTTCTAATACAAGATTTTACAAGGAAACAACCACATATTATCAGAACAGGACACAGAACAGTAAATCAAAGAATAAAATACAGCTTAATTCACTACATTCTAAAAGCACTTGGTATCTGAGCTAATCTCAACATTAAGCTTTTATTTATAATTTTCTTGAGAAATCCTTCCCTTAATAGCTGCAGTTAAAAAAGAAAAATAGCAATTACATGAGCTTATCAAGTTCCACAGCCTGTGGGCAAGCATAAGCCCGTTGGAATGTCCTTCTTCCAAGCCACACTACGCTTCCTATTAAAACCCCAAATCAATCAGCCATTACAAACAATGTCATTTCGTTTCTTCTTCTGCATACAATAAAATACGGCTTTGATTTTCTCTGAGCAGAGATCTCTTTTAGTCTTGCTTCTCTTTTAAAAATAGGGGAATTTGAAGAGACAAACTGATTATAATATTTCGGATTTATGCTGTTATTGTCAAGTAAAGTTTGGTCCAAAAGTTATATCAAAAACAAGCAAGAGCAGAATCATGTACAGTGCTTTTTAATTGCATTTGTTTGCATTTTATCATTCATTTTTTAACATATAAATTTAGATTTAGCACTTATCTGACTTGATGTAAAACAAACACTGGGAAGGCAAAGCCTGGAACTTTCTTTCATTTCCTCCTGAAATCTGGGAGTAGAGAGGACAATCCTAGTGCAGCTATTCCTCCCTCTCACACAGAATAAGTTGCCAACTACTCCATGTTTGCAGAATAAGTTATTAGCAGAAGAATCTGCCAGAAATCTGCTTCATTCAGTGTTTGGGATCTAACTGGTCCCTCCACTGCTAACCAGGGTCTCCGCAGAACCCAACAGCCAGGTCCAATTACCTCTAGAAAGCACAGCTCTCTTCACCTCCCTGAGCTAAACACAACCATGGTAAGAATAAACTTACTCTTACTCTGCACTCTTAGTACAAAATTTCAAACAAATAAGCACAGCCTACCAATGAGATTTCAGTCATTCCTTGGATGTTATGTTGTTGCAAGGTTTACCTGTCAGGTGTGTTTCATTTTGCACTTAATGTTATCAAAACCAGTTTGCGCCCCTTGCCATGCTCCCTCTTCGAGCTTTGTGTTCCACATCCACTGGACCTTCTGAGCTCCTTGCTCAAACAGATTTCCTATCACCATTCGTTACTGCAGACAACTGGAGTAACTGCACCACTTCCAGGTCTTTTAGGACTGCACCAGTAATACTGTTACTGTTACAGTATTTTTTCCACTTTAGTTATTTAGATACCCCGCAATCTATATTTGCTTGCTTAGATTCACTATAGTTGTTCTGCTTCTTTCCAAAGCTGCCTGGAAATCGTGATCACATTCTACTACTGTTTTTCTGCAGTCAAAATACACAACTTTTCTACCTTCTGAGATAAAGGAATGTGTGATGCTTTGCAAAGAATTGACTTAGGGGCTAAGGGTCGAACATCTCAATGGTGACAGCATGACATCTGTGTTACAGGATGACTCTAAAAACGTGTGAGGAAGAAAGGTTATTCCAAGTCCCCTGATGGTGTATTATGGTGTGCGGTGAAGTATCAGGAAAAACTCAACAAATAGGAAGATACAAAACTGCAGAACAATAAAAAAAATTTAAATATACACCATTTGAAGAATATCAGGCTCCAGCATTCTTCAGTGGAAATTGCCTTTGTCTATTTTGTGCCCTTGAAATGTAAAGGAGTGTTTCCATGAAGGAACGCTGTGAGCCCTTGGCTTCCTTGTGGTCAGCTGCATGCAACAGCTATTTGCAGAAGGAAAGTACTAAATTGCCTTGTTATTTCATGAAAATCTATTTCAAATTGTGACACAGCCAAACCCTGAATACTTAAAACATAAACTGCACAGTATAGTTATGCCTATTGACTAAAGTTTGTTTAGAAGGTGTACAGAAAGCCATGGCAGTTCAGTTTTATAAAAACTGGTGCTAAATCTGATTGTTTGTCTGGATTTGATTCATACCCTTGCATCCACTGTGAGAAACCACTGTAAGCTACTAATTACCACAGGGTCACGCCAGGTTCAACCTAGTATCTCTTAAGAGTAATCCAAGCTTGCAACAGTGGAGAAACTCTGCTTTCCCTCGAGAACCTTCTCTACTCAGTGTTTTACCATTTTCACAAGATTAAAAATATAACCACAAATAGATTGTAAAGACAATTTCAAGCCATCCTGCAATATGATTTCTTAATTTAGTACAATGCAAATATAACAATATACGAAGTACCACATGGTGACAGACCAGTAACATACGTTGTGTAGTATCTTCTCTCCAAGAATGGCTGGGAAGAAACGAAACTCTAAAATGTGTAGTAGAAGTCTTTAAATATGTTAATAAATGAATAGGAAATACATAACATGCTCGAAAAGGCACTTCTTTCTAGTTCAAAAAGGCACTAAAGAGCTGTATGACCATCAGTACTTTCGTTTCTTGTATTTTCTCCTGTTTTCTGTTAAATTATATATTCTTGTTTCTAATTTCTGTATATGCAAAAGACTTTACATCATCAGTCTTTTGCTGCCTTTTGACAGTTTCTTTATTCACCTAGGTTAAATCTACGTTCTAAAAATGAAGGGCAACTTTTCACTACCTGCTTCCTCTTCGTGTTACTAGAGTTCTGTTCACAGACAGGCAAAAGAAGCAGAGAGATACATGTATGCTGAGTATTTCTCTTATCTACTTGTGTGAAAAATACCTGATGGGAGAGAGTAGGTGGAAATGAGACTCAGTTAGGCAACAGGATTAGCAATGTACAACATACTCTAATGGAAAAATGTTTTTCTTATATAGAGACCTTTTTATCAAGTTACCAACCCAGAAGTGGAACTCAACTGATAATAGGAAAAATGTCCTGTGAGTTTGGCTCCTGTGAGTTCCTCATGGTAATAGAAACTGCCCATGTCTTTAGCATCTGGTTGGTAAAGAGAAATACTAGAATGTTTGGAATTTTTTTGAAATAACATTTTTGTTCCTTTAGCAGAAAATGATATTCTTTCTAACAAATTTCCCAGACATTAAGAACCATTTACCTGTAGAAAACATTTTTAGCTTGGGAGAAGACTGGGATTTGTGTTACCAAATGTCAGCAAATTTACTGCATGTCTGTTGAAAAAAGAAAATTATAACAAAGAGTATCCTAGCAAAAATGCACAAAAATTTGGAGAAATAGCTTTTCTGCAACAGACTGCAGATTATCTGAACACCATACTCAAATGTTATCTGGATATAACTAGTTTCTTTTGGCTTGCATGATTGAAATAAATTGTGTCAAATATAGTGCCTACTATCAAAAGAAAATACCTCATCTACTGATAATTGCAAAGCTTACTGTATATTCAGAATTCCAGACTTTATTTCTAATCTGTATTACTGCTATTGCTATTGCATTGCTATTGCTAGCAATGTTATGCTAGTAAAATAGTTTAATTTTGTTTTATATAAATATAGCTATTTAGGAAATGACTTTAAAAATTTCTGTCATGAGAAAGAAGAGAAAAAATCCTCAGCATTTGGAGAACTTTTGTTTCTAAGTGCTTTAAATTTCCAGCTGAAAGGCATTGTATAGCGTGCAAATATTCAATTGCAAAGGATTTAACATAGCTTTGCATATAGTTTTTCAGATTGCTAGTCAGCCAACTATATCACAAAATATGCACATGCATATTAATTTAAAAATACATACAAAATAAAATATAAAGGCTCGTGACAGCAATCTACTCAGGCAACACACATGCGGAGAGCTGGACTTGGAATTAATTGACAAATTTTTGGTTTATAGCAGAAGCTGCAAAATAAATTCCCAGATGAGGAGTCACCCAGTGAAATCCCTCAAGTATATCAACCATAATTAAGACATCACAGACTTAAGCAGTGTATTGATTCTCAAAGGAACAGGATATTGGTCCCAGACACCTGACACTAGAGAGCTGTGAATTAAAATCATCATCTTGAATTGCACCTATAAGCAAAATTCTTTGAATATTGAGAAGGGGCTATTAAGCTGCTTCTATAAACTTATGTTTTGCACTATCTTCCAGTTAGTCTTTAGATGCAGCTACTTTGCTAAGAGCCTTAAAGTGAATTGCTAATTCCTCTAAAGAGAACTGCAAGTGCCATCAGCCAAAAATAATCTAATAGAAAATAAAATAGAGCTTGTTAGGCATTTTTGTTTCATTTTATCAAAGCCAAAGCTTATCTACTAAGGATGAAGGAAATTAAGAAAAAAAATTTTATACTTCCAAGTAGCAGGTCTAACAAGTGAAACCAACTGAATGCCCAGCTGGACTGGCCATACGTCCTACTTTAAAGGCCAAAGGAATATATAATACTGATCAGAACAATTTATCCAGACCAAAAATGTTCCATCATACAGACTGAAAAACAGGTCATTGAACTTCTTACCTAGAGAGAGCTACAATTTTAAACACATTCCTATCTACAGAACCAGCCTGGAATGAGGAGAGACCCAGGAATAAATCCTTAGTCTTCGTCATTCTGGATCCTGGATGAAAAAGTCAGATCCATACCAGGCCTTAGTTAGGTCTTTATTCTGCACTCAATGCCCCAAAAGACAGTTCTCACTCCCAAATCTCTGCCCCACATATTTCAAGGCAAAAAGCTCAAGTTTTGATCTCAAACTTGACATTTTTATGCAAGTCATTATTGTAAAAGCATTTGAGAGGTTTTCCTCCATTTGAGCAAAGAACAAAAATTATCATTGAACCTAAAGGTTGCCACAAAATGTTGTTATCATCTCCTATCTAGAAATAATCTGCATGTTGTACTGGGTTATGATCTCAGAATCACACATATGGAATTTTCCTGATTATTACATTTTATCATAGTCTCTCACACAAGTCACTGTATCCACAAACCAAGTTTGTACTGTCCAAGTGTATCTCCTTTGGGTTACATTTCAAAAACAATATTTAAAAATAGAAATTTAAATTAAATTCAGAAGATCTCAACTATTAACTACCAGGCACTAGAAACCAGAGCATTGTCCTAGAAATAATAAAAGCTGCCTTTTCCATTGACGTCACCACTCAAGATACCAGACACATTTTTTACATTTTGCAACATACCTATCCAATAAAAGAGGATTAACTTTTGGCTTTGATACACTGTTGGTCCAAATGTCAAGTAAAAGGGTGTCTGCTTCATCCCATGACTGGGCTAGGGGGGGTGTAATCGTGTGAATTAGACGTAGAGAGCAGAGTGCCATAAAAGAACTGCAGTTGCTTTATAGAGAAAATCTCTATAAATGATTGTTTTCCAGAATAGCTCAGCTTTGCAAAAATCTAGTAGTACTTTACCGGAATTTTCTATTTTGACAAAAAGTCTGCTATAAATGAAAATCAACAGCACATTCAAAAGGAGTTAGGGAATACTTGCCTTGAGTACCAACAAGCTCACGTGAAGTCCTGTGTTACTCTGTAACAGACTAGTGATGCTGATAATTGCATCTTAAAGGAAAAACAGACTTAATGCTTTATTTTATCGTGGCATTTCTAAGAAATATTCGTGTCCTAAATCCTGTACTTCCAATAGAGTAACATTTATAAGCACTGATACTTCTTTTATTCTATTGAATGAAGGGATATCACAAAAAACAACCCAGGTCCTGTTCCAGATATCTGTAACAGTCAATTTTCTCTTTAGAATTTTAAGTTACTGAAAAACTTTCCGTATCAAAATATTGTTACAAATCAAAGGCTGGCTAGATCTATCAGGCCTCATTTCACTCTTGCATGTTTCTGAATTAATATTTTATATTAGATTTACTGGCATTCTTGGTTTGGAAGTTTTACAAGATGGCTCATAAATGTATATCTTGTCACAGGAAGCTTGAAGATTATGAAATCCATAGCTGAAGAAACTCACGTCACCCTGGCTTAAAAACATACAGCGCAAAGCTAATGGAGACAGCAATAAGTGACTTCTGAGACTGCAATGATTCTCTCCTGTATTGTGTAGCATTTTGGATTTCCTAAATCCATGAATTAAAACCTCCCATACTGAACTGAAATTAAAGCAATTTATTAATTTATAAAATCATAAATTTTTTAGGCAAAGTATAAACCTATTTGGTTTGTTTAAAGTTCCAAGACCCTTCATTTAACCTAGAATCTATTTAGTCTTAAGCCACCAGAGCTACAGCTATCTGAGATAAACAGATCATTGCTGGATGTCTAGGCAAACCAAGCCACAAAGTCTTGGTTAGAAGAATTAGAAAAAAAAAAGAAGTTGCCTTAAGAAGCAATTAGGGAGAAAAGAAAATGTATGGTGTTCAGCTATTTATGATTAAGACTGGTTTGCTCCTACATAATTGGGGCATGGGTATATGCAAATGAAACTGCAGACAAAACAGGAAATTATTGGCCTTTTCTCTCAGTCACAAAAACTATATCCAAGAGAGAAACAAAAAGCTAGTGAAGGTGTTCAGATACAAGGTTTTAAAAAATTAGTCCAAGAACTCTATTAATAAAATTATTTTGGTTGAAAACTGTATCTTTCTGTCAATTTCTAAAGTAAGAGGGTTATAAAGAGCAAAATATTCCATGCTTGGTGTATTCAGAATTCCTATTCAAATCTTTTCCTGATATTTTCCACTGGCTCAGAATTGTACACAGAAAAGGGCAACAGTCCTCGTAAGATCAGCTGTCATCAGACAGATCAGAATTTGGCAAGTATCCCAGCAGGAAAAAAACACGACAGTTTAGGACACTTCACATATCTGTTTCATCAACCTTAACACTTTTCTGGGTTAAGTAACATTTGTTTACTACTAGGCATCCTGGAACACTAACTGCGATGTTGGTCCAGATTCCTCAGTGGAAGAAGATCATCTGACGTAATAAGAAGGAGATAGTTGACAAGACAAGAGTCCAAGCTACAAAGCTCTTTGTTGGACTAGGATCTACAAGACAAGCACCAGTGGTGGAGTAATAGGTACGTTCCTTCCAAGAAAGCAGCAAAAACCCAAGAATCAAATAGCAGAAAATATTTTTTACAGGAGGTGAAGAGTTTGAAGTGATAACTGTGTTAACAAGTGTTCTGCAAAATAAACTGAATTTCTGTTTAATTAAATGAATAGTAAAGATGTGGGATTTCAGCATGCAGTGGCTGTTTCTTGGAAGGAACTTACATTAATGCTTACATTAATGCTCACTGCTTTCTTGTATTCTCCCACCTGCCCTAACTGGACATAGTAAATCATTTGTGACTGTTTTTCAAAGCCCTAGTGCTGGTGACAGCCCACAGCAGTTATTCCAGTACTTTCTAGTTCTGCAGATCAGTTAAATCCATACAATCTGTACTTGGCTCCAGACAGAAGCAGGGAAGTTATATAAGTAGGACTGCAGTTCAAGTATTTTATCAATTGTAAATCTAATTTGTCTAAAACTGTGCCACATAGAAAGCCGGGCATTGCTCAGGTGTCTTGACTTATTCAAGGGTAAAAATTGCTACCTTGAACTCCTACGTGAACTATTTCCCCTCACATTAACGGAGGCATATGGTTATGGAAAAGTTCATTATCCAGACACACATGGACTCAAGGATCTAATTTCAGGAAAAGCTAATTTTTCTCAGTGAGTGGTTTGACTCCCCTCCTCTTACTCCTCACACACAAATCTAAAGGCAAACAGACTCCATTGAGAGGCTGAACTTTAGCTGACTCTCTTTTTTCTGCCATCATCCTCCGACAGCTTTGATGTTACTAGAGATTACATTGAGGTATGATAAGAAAGGATGCTGGAACTGAGCCCACTTCTCCTCCCAGGATTTTTAAGAGAGATGTGAGTAGAAGTTTCAGACTTTGGCTAAAGATGAAAGACTGAAAATATGAAGTGTGGAAATGTGAAAGGCTCACCATGTTCTTTCTTATCATTTGGAGCCCACCGCTTTCTTCAGTGCAACACCTCACATGAGTCAGAATCTCCTCAAAGGAAACAGAATGGTTCAAAGATACACATTTTGTGTCATGTGTACAGATCTATTTTTTGAAGAAATCTGATAGTGGATGGTTTTACCAAGTTCCACATTTGGGATTTTAAAAAGAAAAAAAAAAAGACAGATGTAAGAATGTATTATTCTAAGGAGAAAATACTTAGCAAAGACATTTTGGAAAACACTCCAATAGAAAAACAGAGCTTTCCTGGTAGAGATTAGTAGACTATATATATTCAGAAAGGAAAGGGCCACTTTATGTTTCTCTCAGTCTCCATTGGTTCACATGGTGAAGAAACTTTCCATTCCTGCTCCTTCAAAAACTATCCATATCATCTCTATAAAAGAAACAAACAAAAATTAGTTCCACATACTTTTTAGAAGCTATTCAAATCTCTTCTCTTCGCTGTGTCCTCTCTTTCACACCACTGTGAGCAGAGAAGCTGGAAATGGGATTATGCTCATCACACATTCTTTGAAACAGTAAAAGCAAAATCTCTTATGGAATCGGATCGCTAAAAGAAGTAAAGCCTCTGATCCAAACACAATTACATTTGAACAGATGAAAACTTAAGTATCCTGCAAAACTGCAGCAGGCCTTGAAAGCAGAAAGAAAAGCAGCAAAGTAGCCTAGGAAAAAGCACATGGAGCATGGTGCCAAGAAAAAAATATGGGCAAAGTCTTTCTGTAGCTGAGGGTTCACTGAAAAGGTTATGGAGTTTTGGGCAACTGTTGCCCATTAGGTCTTCCTCTTACCTACTGCTGTCTGAGTGCACACAGTGCAAACAAACCTCGCAAACTTTCAATCTTCTTTTAGCAGATATTCACTCCATCGCTATTTTCTCCTCCTAACTGGAATAGCATCACACCATTTTCCAGCCATTACTGGGATGCCATTCACATCAAAAGGAGACAGCAATCGAAAGCTGCCATGCCATCTCTCCAGGTAAAGAGGCTTGACACTTTCTTTAAGCTGAATCCTGCTATTATTTACCTGCTATTCTCATGAGGAACACATTTAATCTAGCCTTTGCTTCCGTGGAGGTTATATTGTCAACCTTATTTGTAAACAGCATATAAAATTCTGTGCAGTATAACGATTGCTTAAAAATAGTAATTTGTACGATAGAATCCTAGCTTTGTTTTTGCTATCATGTATCTTCTCCCAAGCTAGTCAATAAGGAACGAAGTTGAAATACAGCATCTTGCGGTGTGACAGCATGTATCATTTCTGTGGAGGAAACAACCCACTCTGGATCCCAGCTCGTTCTGACCACGCAGGAGCTGGAGCAGAATCCTGTATCTTAGAGGTTCCGTTACGTCTTCACAAAATGCTGCTGTTCTCTGAACTCAGACTTGCACCTCGTTTCTCATATTCTGCAGAGCCAGTACAGAAAAATACCTGAACATCTTTTCTTAAAGAGATACTTTGTGACCAAAACTTAGAACCAGCAATGAAATTACTGAAACAACCATTAGCTATCCAAGTATTAAATACAGCCATTGGCAGAAGTTTTGCATATAATGAAAGTGCTAAAAGCGAACTTTCCTCTTTCTATGAGAAAATTATACTTTTATCCAATTACTACATCATAAAATTAATCCTAGCTCAGAGCTGTCAAGCAAGTAGTGTGTTAATCCTCCATTTTGACTCTGTGCCAATGCAAAACTTCTCTCACTTTAACATTTATTAATACTGTGGGGCCTGCATTGGGAATAGAATCAAAAAATAGTAGCTAAATGTGACAACCTATTTTTTGTTCTACTTCATTTTTTCCAAATCAGCAACAGTGGCAAGATCACAATAAAAAATCTCTACTTCACACTTTATGAATTCTATGGCAAAGTACAGAACTGATGTTTGTACTTTCAAACATGTTTCCATGTTTGATGTCTTAGCATAAGTCTCAGACTCTTCTCAAAGAAGAATTTCAAAGCAGTGCAGAGAGAGTGGGGTTAGAGCAGAGGATTGAGAGTCAGCTTTCGGAATTTTATACACAGCTCAGATGGTTACTTTCTACCTGATTTAGGTCTAGATTGCAGGTATTCATCAGGTTACTTTTCATGGCTTCAAAGGACCATGGAAACTATAGAAATAAGACTAATTAAAGAACAAATACGTTCTTCTTTTACCAAACTAGTGGTTCACAGGTAACATTTGGCACAAAAGAACCTCTAGCATGTTTCATAGCTGCAAGTAAACAAACAGGTAAGGTTGAGGCCACTGACAGGCTTTGAGCAGGAGGCTGGACTAGATGATCTCCAGAAGTCTTTTCCAACCTACATGATTCTATGAAAAATGTTATGTTGTCCAGCGACTGTTTAGTATTATTGCCTATAGTCCAAAAGTAATCATAAAAAAATCAAAAAAATCCAATGCAATTACTCGAATGCTCACATTTAGTAAGACTTTTGCTTATTAAAAAATCATTTTTTTCTGCCAGTGCTAGACTGTTTCCATTCCTTTTAAAAATGAGTTTTTAAATGAGTAAAATAAATTTATTACTTTTCCAAATGGTAAGATTTGGTCTGTACTCCTTGAGAAAGAAAAATACCATATTTCCAGTATATATGCAGTGCTTCTCAAACTCACAGATGTTTTGCTGAGTTGTACATAATTCACAGATGTTGTAAAGGCAAACACTTGAAAAGATCTCTCTAAAAGATACTGTGTTACTCTATTTCATTATTAGAGGAGGAAATAGCAGGACAAAAACATTTGGAAGAACCAAAACAGCTTCCTCATACATCTTTACAGTGTCACCTGAATAAGAAGTTGGGCACTTTCAACTGTAAATTGAATAATCCAATATTTATTCAAGAAGCAGACAGAAAGCTACAGAAAATGGGGCAGTTGCATACACTGTCTTCTGTTGTTAAAGGAACTTAGGAAAAGGAAACAAATATCCTAAGATGAAGAACACACTGTGAAAAACTTCAGACATATGCTAAAAATGAGCTACTCCTGAAATGACTAATCACTAGTCTTTTGGCTGGGATATAACTGGAACATGTTAGTATAATCACAGAATCATAGAATCAGTAAGGTTGGAAGGGACCTCTGGAGATCATCTAGTCCAACCTCCCGGCTCAGCAGGGTCACCTAGAGCATGTCAGGCAGGGTTGCATCCAGGCGGGCCTTGAAGATCTCCAGAGAAGGAGACTCCTCAACCTCTCTGGGCAACCTGGTCCAGTGCTCCGTCACTCTCACAGGGAAGAAATTCCCCCTCACGGTCAGGCAGAACTTCCTGTGCTTCAGTTTCTGCCCATTGCCTCTTGTCCTGTCACACGGGACAACTGAAAAGAGTTTGTCCCTGTCCCCTTGACACCCTCCCTTCAGGTACCTGTAGACGTTGATAAGATACCCCCTCGGTCCTCTCTTCCCCAGGCTGAAGAGGCCCAGCTCTCGCAGCCGTTCCTCATAGGGCAGATAATGTTTTGACAAAATCAGTTGCAGGGAAAACTAGGCTTATACTAAGAAATAAATATGTTAAATTATTTTCCATTTTCCAAGCACTGTCATCAGTTCCTCATACTTTATGTAAGAACTCTCTAGGCCATCTTATCTCTCCCAAGGCTTGATTCTGGACACATGAAGGTAATGGCTATCTTGATATTGACTTCAAGTGGAGAATGACTAAGTTCTGAGCTTTATTTACCGAAAGTACAAAAACAGCTTCAGGTTTATCACAAATCTATGACTTGGCCAGCTAACATTTTGTTATTATTCTCGTTATAACTCTTGGCCTCATTCACTAAGCTAGTTACACTAGCTGTAACTAGTCACAAGTCCAAAATTTGTTCTTAGTAACACCAATGACAATCCAGCCTATTTCCATGAAGCCAGAGAACAGGAATAGATCTGTAGCTGTGAAATTTCCAAGAGAAGGCTCTGAAGAGAAACGTCCACGAAGATCACCCAGAGGTGTCCACTTCATCAGGCTGCATCTGAGCAGACTGAATCACCACAGCATCTCCGGCTCTTGACGGGAAGCACTGACTTTCTAGCAGGACTCTCTCTTGAACAAAGCTGCTCCAAGGATCTCCAGAATGAGGTTTGCTGAGAAAGACGATGTGAAGTGGAGCCATGACATGTTTCCTGGGGATTCTTCAGAAGGGAATAAGAAAACTGTGCCTTCATGCTGCATCTGTCTTTGGCCTGTTATTCCTTCTGCCTCTTCTGCCAGCGTGGTACCTGTACCGCAGAAAACCTTACGATCTATCCACTGGATCCAGTCAAGCTTTGTTTATACAAACAGAAACTGCATAATCATGCCCTCAATCTCTAGAGGAACTTCCCTGATATTTGTGCTTCGAATTTTCATTGAAAAGCCAGTAAAGACTGTGTTTCTTCAAAGTAGCAATATTTTATGTGACCAGTGCTGAGTATAAAATAGGAATAAATTGCTGTAAGTACATTTTGTGACAGTCTGGCCTGCTTTGTTATTCTCCCGCAAGCTAAATGAGAGAACACGCTTAGAATCAGGTTCAGTGATCATCCACCTCTCGGCCGAGTGCCCCAGACTAATCTCAAAATGATTTTCTGCACAGCTTCTTCAGGAAAGGGAGCAAGTGCCCCAAGCAGAAGGTTCTAGCCTACCTACGAGGAAGCTTGGATGGGGGTGCAAATACCTTGTGGAAAAGGTGATAACTAAATTCAAAATATGCTCCAGCTACCGCTCTATTCACAAAAGAAAGAGTACGCCCTCCTCGGCCTTTGCAGGGGAGAAGGGGAGGAGAAAGAAAGGACATAGATGACTACTTCCAGGAGGGAATTCATTGCTGTAGATCCTGTGTATCCCTACAGGCAAAAGCAAATAGCCCGAGGAACGGGATCTGAGATTGCTCCCTGCCTCAGTTAAGCTAGCCGGCTGGATTACTCCTTAGCACGTGACCATTTGAAATCTGAATTCTTTCACATCCATAGACACCGTTGAGGGAGTCTAATAGAAAGAACTGTCTAATCCAGGGGCTAAAGTGCCTAAAAAGCTAAATGGTGCTTACCTTTAATGGATCTGGTCCTCAATTTCATTATTTTCATTACAAAATAAAAAAAAAAAATCAAAGACAAGTTGTAGAGCTA
Organism: Rhea pennata; assembly: GCF_028389875.1. Classification (NCBI taxonomy): domain Eukaryota; kingdom Metazoa; phylum Chordata; class Aves; order Rheiformes; family Rheidae; genus Rhea; species Rhea pennata. Next base: position 10,505,278 of record NC_084667.1, on the reverse strand, counting down.
TAGCCAGCATATAAGTAAAGCTTAATTATTACTTACATCAACTATTGCAGACACAGATACACTTTCCTTCCCTTTCCTTTCTATGGTCAGTCTTGGTTTCTTTAAACAAAAGAAAGATACAGGCAAATTATTTTGGAACAAAAAAATCCCAGCCTTTTCTGGATAATATTTTGTGTCATGATTACCTTATACTATAGGTGTCAAATCTGGATTAAAAACATATAAAATAAGATAGAAGTCCAGCAACGAGAAGGTCTGTCAGGAAAAATTCTGTGGCTGCTCCACCCTGTCCTACATAAATGTTAAAATGAACAGTAGCAGCAAGGCGAGTTTCCTCTTAGAACAATTTCTTCTTGTTTACAATTGCAGTAGGCTAAAATGACTCATCGCTCCATACAAAATGAGAACTGTGTGCTCACAAAAGATGTTTTGGTACCATCTGAAAAGTTTCAGTAAATTAGAATGGCAAAGTGATATATGTAATTTCTTTGAACATAAATTTGAAAATCATAGTGCCTGAAAAAATGTGAAAAGATATATAATTTCTTAGTATTCTCTGTTTCATGATGATAAGCTTGGGGACAACATCTGTTCTACTTCGTAACTCTTCAAATGGCAGGTGTGATAAAACTAAATTAAGAACATTGCAATACTTGTCCCTCAGGAATTTCTAAAACAGAACATTTTCCAGAGTTATAAAAATTATATGTAGCATTTTGGAAAATGTTAGGAACTCAATTTTCATCATGAGTTTCTCCTTATACACATAATAAATACAGAGTTTTTATGAAAGGCTTCTATATTAAAACTGAAACTGCACAGATATAATTTTCCTAAGTTCCTTGTACTAATCTTGTCTGTGAAATTTTTAGTGGTAACTTCAATGTCAGTAGAATTAGACAAGCCACTTCATGCTTGAAAATAGCTCCAAAAATGAACTGCAAAGTGTAATTCTTTCAAATTATGCTTTGGCAGCTATTATAATGTCTATATAAACAACATGCCTTTTCTTAATTTAATAAAATGTTTTTCTTTTCTCTACCATTTAAAAACTACCATGTATTTCAGTAAATTATTGAAGAAGTTGGACATACTAATATAAACACAAATGCATATAAACACAAATGCATAATATAAACACAAATATATTTTCCTCATGAATAAAATGTGTATTATCTGCAGTCACTTTACATACATTTGATTTATGTACATTTGTACTATATTATAAAAGATGTACATGCACCTGGAAGGATTTAATCTATTCTGCAGCCTTAATGTCAGAATAAAAACTTATTTCACTTGCACAGGTAAAGCAGTCTTATACAAAAAATGAACCAGCCTCCTTGTCTGAAAATGCACTGAAGTGGATAAAGAAGCTAAAATCTTTGTTTCATGAATGAAAATCGAATGGAAAGAAATGCTCTTTCCAATACGTACTCTCCCTAATACAATTAGAAAGGAAGGAAAAAGTCTAGCCCACTCAGCTACTCAGAAGGATACGTTCCAGGAAAGAATACTTGTGTTTTGAGGGAAAGGACAACACCAGCGTAGAAGAGAACTTTTGACCTTCTATAAAGGTCACAAAAAGGTGGGGGGGGAAACAACAAGTATTTTTAAAGCATAATTCCTTTTGCATCAAATTTGAGTACAAAACCAGACCACAAGATACGTGAAGAAAAACGTTCACGGCACCTTTATCAGTATTTTTGCATTGACCCAATATTCCCAATATCGCGAATATCTAAAAGAACTACGATATCAGGCCTCTCATGAAAGTCATGTAGTGTAAATGAAATCTCTAATCTAGGTCTGTGTGCAAGCCTACTAACATTTACCATCAATTAAAGATGCTCTTCTTTTGCTATGTTCCACAGGCATAAAATCCTGAGGTAAGGAAAACACTCCCTATCTTTGTAAAAACCAAGTTCAAGGTCAGTGCCCCTAGGAGCTGGGAAATAGTGCTGTTATTTCCAACTCTACATGCTGCTACTAGTTAGAGAATGAAAATTACAGTGAGAAGACAAGCATGGAGAGTTATCACAGGCTCCTATTTTCACTACGTTTTGATTAATGAAAGGAAATACAAACATCTGCATAAAATTGGTGGGGAATATCAATTCTAAGACATTGAGTGGGGTCAGAAGTGTTGTTTCTTTCCCTGTGTTTGCTCTCTTTTTGTCTACGGGTTTGGCAAAGTAGCTCATTAAGTTCACAGTAGAAACTTTTGCTACTTCACAACACACCTCATTATGAAAGGGATTTATAAAACCCATGCTGGTTATAGCCGTGGGGGCTTTTTTACAGCAAAAGCAGTAGCTGGACAGGTAAGATTCCTAGAATTTCAGGCAGGGCATAAATGACAGCAGAATGGGAACAGAATTGTTAACTTCTTAGAGGAAAATCCTCTTTTGTCACTTTGACCAGTCACCACTTGTTTGAAGAATTACTTACATCAAAGAATATTGCAGGCTTTTTGCAACCTTAAAAGCAGTTCAGCCTTAAAAGCAGAGAACAGCCAGCTACTCAACAGACAAAACAAACCTATTATCAACTTACATTGTTATTAAAACAAAGCTATTTGGCTACTTGGAATCCAAATAAAAATATAGACATACCTTTAGGTAAAGCCTTCAGAAAGTCCTGTGAAATTATTTAGCGAGTTTTTCATATATTTTTAAGATTTAGCTCTAGAGTACACTTTGCCATGAAACTATTTTTATTTCAATATTTTGTCTTTGATTTCATCATACGCAGTCCTTACATAGCGAGAGTAGGCAGCCTAGCTTTTATATCTTTCAGTCTTTATGCCTACTGAATTCATGTAATCACATTCAAGCCAATAAAAAAGATTATATACCTAAAATATTAGATTTCTGGCATATAATGTGAAGTACAGATCATTGTGTTAATTCCAGGGTCCATTCAGTGTAAGACAAGATCAAACCGGAGGTCCCAAGGATATAAACAACTCACCTATAATCAGATAAAAAAATGCAGACCTGGAGCAGAACAAAACAGTTTTTTGGGTATAACAAAGAGAAGGAAGAAAAAGTATCCAATAAATGTAAGACACTCCATATACAGCAAATCTGGATGTAACAAGGAGTTTCAGACCAGTAAAGAGCAAGATATAAAAATATGGTTGGAAAGGTATAAAAATAGCCTCGAGTGGACCCTAGAGTAAGGAAGAGTAGAAACCATCAACATGGATATCTCTCAGCAAATAACCTGATGACACTGATGACTTGCTGTAACCTCTTGGCTAGACTGAAGTTAAAGAGAGCAGGACCCAGAGGGGCAGCGTAATGATGAGTGCGATATCAGTGAAAAAGGGATAGATGCCTTATGCTTATGCATTATTTTTGAGACATGTAAAAGCATTCTATTTTCATTTTTCTCATCTTTCCCTGTAATACTTGTCTGTGCCTAATAATAATTTGTTTGATTTGACTCTTAAGAACTCAATTACACTAATAATGAATGGCTTTGCATGTTTCCTTTTTGACCATAACAAGATTTTGAATGTAATGACTGAACATATTTTCCTTTTCTTTTTTCCTTTCTTTTTTTTTTTCTTTTTTTAATCAGCAGACACTCAAAGAGAAGCATGTTCTAGAGGAGATCACCGTTGGGATGATGCTTATCTTCTGTATAATAATCCAGATTTGCTTCATTTTATCCAATGACTGTTTAGTGTATAGTGCGTGAATAGTCCTTTCAGTAGGGACAAGAAATTTCAGCACTCCCACAACCCCTGTGGTGCTTTCAGTATTCTCTATTGGTTTGAACTTTATGGGTGACTCAAACTGAGGAATTTTTGCACATGTGCAGAGTCCAAATTAGAGAATTTAAGTCACTTAAGGAGGAACCCATGAGATTTAAGGATCTCCACAGTTATGTGGCAACTAACGGTATATAAAAAAGTCATAATTCTACTAAAACTGTATGATTTACTTTAAAAATAAATACATCAATTTTGTCTTCTTGAAGAACGAATATTACTATAGAAATAAAATTCCAGTGAGGAGTTTCAGCAAATAATCCTTCCTTAAATATTAACTTCTCAGATAGAGTTGATTGCATGTAATTCATAAAATCCTCCTTAAAGGGTTTTATACCTAAGCAAGTCTTCAAACAAATCTGTTGATTGGTGGTACTTTAATTTCAATATCTGTTTATAAAAGGAAAATGTGAATTAAACCCATATTCAAAGGGCCAACTATGTAAGACATTACATTATGCTATGTACAGGTTGAGATCCCATGATCCTCTTTGTAACCTCAAACTGCTTTATAACATCAAAAATATCAAAATCAAATACCAAAACATCCTCTTTCTGTTCTGTAAGTCATATTGTTTCTTAAGGATGTATGTGTATGTTTTGGGAAGAAAGTATTGGGAAATGAGGAACAATCTAAGTAGATGGGCAATGATCTAAGTACAAGGGAGAAGACTGCTTAAATATTAATTCTCTTTGACCAACAATTGAAAAGCTTCATACTTACTCTAAATTTTTTACAGTTTTTATGGGGTTAAATTCACACAGAACAGTCTTATGTAAAGTTGTATAGAAATCCTTAGGGAAGAAAAGATTGAATTACTTGTATGACATTACAACTCAATATGTTGGACTTTATATTTTTATTAACTGTTTACATTTTAAAATTTCCAAGTGACTTCCTGCAATACAGTGTTACACAGATGTCCATTGACATTCAGAAGGGTAACTTCCATACAGGTTAGACAGGTAATCAAAAAAATACAAATTATAAGGAAATGCCAAACTGACCACAAATTTTCCAGAAGTCCTGGGAATCTTACAACCAACTAATCAAAGAGAAAAGTAAAAAGCAGCAGACCAAAGAAACTGTTGTTTTGTGGTGTTACAGATTGTTAGAACAATTTTTCACCTCACAGGATCATTAAGCTTTCTTCCCACAACCCAAAAGAGCGATCTTTGCCAGGGTGTTCTGCAAAAAACTGTAGTGGAGGACCAAGGTAGCATAAACCTAATGATCAGTCCCAAGTTTCTATTACTATTACATTGCCACTGAGCACAAGAAATTCCATTTTCCTTTTAGCCATGGATTTATGCCAGTGTTCTAGTCAACGGGGTACATCACTACTGAGTAAAAAGCAAATAGCAATATAAGTCTTGTGCAAGACTCAAATGCAGAAGAGCTAGCGTAAGAAATTGGGTAAGATTAGATTAGTAAAAGTAAGATTGGATAAAGAATTGCCATAAGAGAGAGATTTTAACATTATATCCAGCTATTATTTGGATTTATTTTTACTGGAATATATATTTCATTCTGATATGTATGTAGGACACATGGAAAGCCAAGAAGAGATTACACTGTACCATATATCTCAGTAGGACTACTGAGGTGGGTCATTTTACTCTGTTCTGCTACAAATTTTCCCAGTACTTGAAAAACACTTGGTGTCCCTGAGACTTCTACACCATTTGAAACCTACTTAAAATTTACCAGTGGGTTCAAAAGTTACTTGCAGAAATACAGAAAAGAGGGACTGATAGACAAATATTTTCCCTAGTTCTGCAAACTGAGCATAGACAAGCAATCAGATTTCTGGGTAGAGCCAATATTTTGTATAAAACAAATCCTGGTCATTCACAAGAATTAGAGGTGGAATTTCTTAAGAAAACATTTATATGTCTGAGTTTAAAATTTACGGAGGGCTGATCATGCAATTATTAGATTACCTAATACTTCTGATTTATAGAAAGGTTTATAGCTACTTAAAATTTTTCCAAACCTTGGGCATTTAAGCTTTATTTAAAGCATTTAATTTTCCATGCTGATTCTTTGCACATTTTAACCATTGAATTTCATCCTCTCTGAAAAAAGCCAAGTACAAATGCATTATCCTCCAGTTTTAAATTCTGGCTACTTTTATTCTCCTGTACTTCAAAAAAAAAAAAAAAAAAAAAAGGAAAGAAACAAGACCTTGATCTTTCTTTAGAAAGATAACTTCACTATACTGGGAAAATTCATCTGTATCTGGCCACTCTTTTAAAAGTAACCCAGATATGTCTGCATCCACAAAAGGAACGCTCTCCAGAACTTGGAATTAACACAAGTGCCTAATTTGGCTGTGCATCTGCTTTCATTAAATATTTTTGAAACCAGCTCGTTATGTGTCTCAGTCCCCTGCAGTATTACTCCACAGAGAAAATGGCAACTTGCTACTGTCACAGACGATTCTGCGAGCTCGAGGTGTTTGCGCAGCAGCTTGCAGGGCTTCGTCTGTGCTGTTCGGATGCGAGTGTTTCACTGTGACGCTGTGTCGGGCAGTTTGTTGGGGGGAGTTCTTTTTTTTTTAAGTTAAGAAATATTCTGCACCAAAAATACATTAAGAAAATACTATTTGAGTGCAGAATCAGTCACTTAAAGTTGGGAACTGCTAGAATCATGATGGTTTCTAATTGCATCATGATATAGTCTTTAATTATACAGTAATATTTTTCCACAGCTCCTCCTCTTCCAGTCTCACATTTCTTACACATTCCTATGTAATGCTGGCAAGCCATATAAATTAAATTTTTCACAGACTGACTCTAGATCACTTTGCTAGATGACAAACTTACTACACTCAGTTTGATGTGCAAAAATATTGAAAACCACAAATGTAACCCAGCATATCTAAACATATGAAATATTATATAATGCAAAATATAATGAAGAAATCATATCATAAATGTCCCTAGCTAGATACTGAAAAATTATGTTCATTTTTTTACTTGATTTCTCTAAACAGTATTGAGACTTCTTAATACAGTATACGTTCACCATAATGATGTGCAATTCATTACACCACATAGCCAGCCTTCACTTCCCTTACTAAAACACTGTAATAATTATATCCTTACTCCTTGCTCTAGTCTGGAATAATTTTGGATTTAGTTTCTCTTTCTGATATTGCTAAATGGAGTTTTTAAGGAATAAACTTGTTACAGAGATTGAGACCCTGGAACGGGGGTTCTGCAAGCATTTGCAACCCTGTTTTAACTAAACAGAGCGGTTATGAGCCGGTGGCACCGACTATGGCTCATTTTACCCGTGGCTGCCAGAAGCACTGCAAGGAGCTCTCAGTTCTAATTAGTCTGAATGCTGACACTCTATATGTAAAAGATCATAAAAAATGATTTTTTGAATAAACATCTAAAGAACAGTGACATGCAAATAATTTTATTAGATCATACCTTCCAAAAACAAGATTTATTCTTTATTTAAACACCATATTTTCTTTTATTTGTGTCCTGCTTGTTTATGCAATGGTTCCCATTACTCTCTTCATTAGCTGGTTAACTCTTGCAACAGTTCTGTGGTTTCAATGTTGATGCAGAACAGAAAAACTGGTTGCTAACAGAATTAGAACACATTGCCAGCATGAAGCCCTGAGCCTTTGAATGCACCTGCTAGTCCACAGCAGATCACTTCAGGCTGTTGCTGTTTCTCCTCAGATTGGTAGACCAAATGAAGAACTCTAACAACACAGGGAAGATTTTCTGATGGTTTCAAAACTGTAAGTCATGCTCAAAAAGGGTTACTATTTTCAAAACAATGTCCACACTCCAAAAAGGAAAAAAGAGAATATTCACTTCTTCAAAAATCAATGTCAAGAGCCTTATATTGTTTAAGGACCAACATAAGAAGAAAATACAGTCTCTTGAAATAAATACGGAAAAGTTCTTGTCTCCCCCCCCAACAAAAAAAAAAAGTCACAATTGTTTTCTTATTATTAAATTATCAGGATTGATCTGGGAGTTCTAGAAAACACAGGGGAAAAAAGGCCCAATTTTTACTTCTTTTAAGTCATTGTATAGATCCTTAAGAATTCTACTGGAAACAGTTGGAATAAAATGTGCTTATGTGATGAAGAGGTGATAAGAGAAAAAAAAAGATTATTATTCGAATTGAATTCAAAAATTATTTAGATTTTAAGAGGGCTCCACATTGACATAGCATATGCAAACTCATGAAACAAGGGAAGAGAGAGGTGTCTATACATCGACTCTTGCACCATCTGATGTCCAAAGCTTCAAAAATACAATATGAAAGACACCAAACATGAAATCCCAACCTAACCTAACCATGAAATTGAACAATAACAGTGCAAGTTTTGTTATTTACTACAATGAGGAGAGTGTTTTATTAAGCTTCCAAGAGGATTTAAGATCTTGATGGACATTATTATTTTATTCTCTGTAAGCTTATCCTCCAAATACTAAGAGAAGAGAAAGCATGTGGGGAAGAATCTTGCCTGATTTTAAGTTCTAAACTTAATTTGCTTTGCAAACTGCCAGTATAAACTAGAAAACTTCATCTCTGCTTGATCTCTGCTGTCAGCTCCAAATGCAGAGAAAAAATCTAACAAAAATGGTACTACCAAAGAAAAGTAACACACACATCCTGTGAATTTTATGACACTAAAAGGGGACAAAAAGGGTATAATGCAGCTTTTTATTTACAGAATCACTCTAAAACAGTATAACTGAAAGTCTAAAAATATTCAACACACTTTTAATTTCACAAATATAGTACCCAGTTTAAATATCTTGAATTTCAAAGATAATAATTAAGCTATTCTCTTCTAACATCCTTTAAATTCTTGGATGAAAAGCATGCTCAGTCATAGACAGATCCACTAAAGTATTCACAAACCTGCCCCAAAGGGACATCTGATTTTAGTAGGCACTTACTTGATTGACCTGAAAGTTTCCTAGGTGCCCATAGACCTGCTTTTCTGCATGTCCAGAACCACTCTGATCTCAGCAGCATCAAACAAGATATCATGAACCTGGCCATGGTCCAGAAATTAGATAAGGATGCACAACAACCTACATCTTAGATCCAGAATCCAGGATTGCTTTCTGCCTCCAAAGATCAGGCACAGTCCTAGACTCCATCCCAAATCTATGATGTGTGAGACCTGAGCGTGCTTGATCCTTCCTCATGTCTTGGTTTCTTTGGGGAGAAAATCCAGGTGTGTAGTGCAAAAATAGAATCAGAACATCTTCTTGCCAGGTTCCTACTCTGGACAAGCAGGAGGTGAGGACCATCCAATGTTCTATGGCCACTTTTGCTCCTAATCTAGACATAGTTTCAGTCTTTAGAAGACCAGAATGAGTAATGAAACTGCAAGTAGTCCTAACACGCTGTGACAAAAGGCAGTTGGGGCCACTTATTTTTTTAATGCAATTGTTGGAGATGTTCATACTTCAGAAGGAGCAGAGCAGATGGTGATCTGCACCCAGAAAATAAAAGAGATAGCACCACGTTCCCTTCTCCTGATGGAGCGGAAACCTATAGCCACTTATAGTACTTCCAAAGGTCTAGGCCAGACTGGAAAATACTCCTGTGTAACTAATTCCTAGAAGACTGTAACATTTTCACTAAAAGCAGCAGGAGCTGGTTTTGCAAGCTGATAAAAAGCTTGAAGGAAAACTCTCTCCTTCCTTAAATGTTGCTTTCTTGCATATAAGTTATGTTTTGTTATAATAAGACTCATTTATAGGCTGTGACGTGGAGTTCTCCCTTTATTAAACAAGGGGGTACGATGTCCCCCTTCCTGTTGCAGCTGTGGCACGGTTCCATGCAGAAAGAAATGTAAAATTCACAGGGTGAGAAAACTATCAGGGAACTGGGAGTTCGCTTGGGAGAGGGGAATCAGCACTCCCAAATCTTGAAATTTGTATCCTAGCAGTCACTAAGCATGCACCGATATAAACAGGAACTGAAACTTTGTGAGTGCCAGGATACTTCCCAAACAATATTTCCTTCTGCGCTTTCTCATTCTACAATTGAGCCTGGAATTTATCTTTTTTCTCCACCGTGGGCCGGTTTCAGAGGAGCAGGAGAGTCCCCTCCAACCACTATAGCCAATAATTAGGTGACTAAGACATTTTCCTGGAAAGCAGTAAAGCGGGTTTCTACTCCATCCAGCTAAGAAGTGCACCAAATCTATGTTTAGTGCTTTCTGAGTGAACAAATACTCTGAAACAATGTTTTTTACGAGCTTTGCTTCTTTTCTCAGTAAGGTTTTAAGATAAAATAGTGAGGGCTGCTCTATTATTTTTATTTGTATATGTAAGTGGGGCAAATACTGGGGTAATGTGGGGACACTAATTCAGCCTTGTGCCCAGCCAGTACCTATTGGGGTATATAACCCTATCATAGCACAGAAGACTGCAGTATCGATCCACTATCACCATTACAATCACAGTCACCAGTCATAGCAGTAGACACATACTGGAGAAAAATAGAGAAGGAGCTTGTCTGCCACATACATGAAATATTTTTGCTCCAGTAAGGCATATGATTTTAGGCACATTCATGTAGTTAGTGTTTCTGAGTGACAGTGTAAGTTAGCTCCCTTTTCAGAATGAAAAAATGTTCAAATTTTTAAAGCCCCTGATGTTCCCTTGCATTGAACAGGAAGTCTAGGTATCTAATAACACAGTTCTGGATCTAACTCCAGGAGCCAACTACTTAAAAGGTATCATGACACCTGGGTTTTTTTGGTCTCCAAGTCTTTTATTGTCCTTGGTAGGTTACTGTGATGTAGTAATTTCTTAACTGTGTCTGTTTCCCTTTAACTTAGAGTTTTGTGCTTCACAAAGCCTTCTCCACACCAAGGGCATTTCTCTTTATTTATTATTAGTGGATACGAATTCAGTGAAACTTCTCATTTTGCGTTCACCTTGATCTCTTAAATTATTAACTTTACTACATTTATCTGGAGGACTTCTAGGGTTTTTATACTGGTTTCCTAATTCTGAACTCCTTATACTGACTACAATACTTTTGGCTACCTGCCTATTCCTTAAATTTCCTTTTTTGTTTCCATTCTGTAATTCTTCTATTAAAATACACAATTGCCAAAGAATCTTTAGCTTAAATATCAGCTGACACAGGCCACCAGGCCGTTCTTATCTAACTATGAAAATCATCATTTTATTCTTGATAAGGCAAAATGAAAAGTTCTCATTTCTTTAAAACAACAAATATTTGAATCATAAGGCTAAGTGGAAAGTACTCAGAACTTCATTTCCCCACTAACTAGCATGGAACTCTGGACATTTTGACAAGGTTTGCAGAGTCTTCCTCCAAGGCTACTTCATCCTCATGTACAGGATACCAAAAATGAAAGTCCATTATGCAATTGTTGTAAAAGTTCTAAGAAACACCCATGCCCTTTGAAAAGGAAAAGGATGTATTTTTTAAATCGTAACAAATTTTTCTCTCAGTGACAAGAAAAGAGCAGTAAATAATATAAATAAAACTACTCCTTCATGTTGTTTCCTTGGAGGTGCTCAGTGAGCCACACAATATGATAAATTTATACTACACCGCTGGAGTTTTCGTTTGTTGCATGATAGTATCTGCACTTTTACAATTCGTGGTCTGAAAACACCTTAAGACTTGAAGACATATTTGCTAGGTGCTAGGTATATATAATGAGGCAAGAAAGTTCCTATCCTAAAGAATTTACAAGCTAGGTAGAAGAACCATAGAATCCTAGAAGAGTTGAAGTTGGAAGGGGCCTCTGGAGAGCATCTGGTCCAACTTTCTGCTGAAAGCAAGCCCTTAGATTAGGTTACCCACGGCCCTGCCAAACGAAGTCCTGAGTAATTCCGGTGAGGGAGATTCCATCAGTTCTCTGGACAACCTATTCCAGCGGTTAATTGTTCTCACAATCAAGACTTTGCTTCTTATGTTCAGACTTAATTGCATCTTGTCCTGTCACCATGCAACAGTGTGGAGAGAGTACTTCCATCTTCTCTGCAAGATGACTACCTTTCATGTACTGGAAGATTGTGATCAGCCTTCTCTTCTCTAGGCTGAACAAACACAGCTCCTTTGACCTTTCTTCTAGGAGAATTCTTCACACACTTCCTTCCAATAATTTATTCAGGAAGCCTACCTACAGTAACATATTGAGTAACATTTTGCCCGAATATACGTATCTAGAAAGTAAATATCTTCAAAGCCTTCAAAAATAAAATCAGTCTCTCTTAGCAGAATTAACTCCCCAAAGCAATGTAAAATTATTCATTTACTAGGTTACCTTCCTTCAGGAAAAAAAAAATCTAGCTTTTAAAGTAAACAACTTTAAATCTTGTATATAGGTAAGACATGAGCTGTGTGTGAGTAAGTGTCTGCACGAGAGAGAAAGGAAGGAAAGGTTGGATTCTAAGTGAACTGGCTTAAAGATTTATAGTCCATGAAGACACCATGTGGAGTGATGCAGAATAACAAGTTTAGAAGAAAAGTAAGATCAAATTAGATTTATAACTACATTCTTGCTGACATGAGATCATTTGAGCCCACATTACAACTTTCTCTTATTTTGAAGCAAAAGAGTAACAAACAGCTGCTACAAGCACAGGAGAACAGCAAGTCATAAGATGAGATTGTCAGGGTATTGTACTGCCAGTATTCCAGCAAAAGAGAAATTTCCTTCTGTTGTTCTTTCTTTACAAGCCCAGATACACAGTAACATCAGGGATAATCATTTTATTTACAGGTCCTCCAACATAGAAGTGAACTATGTAAAGGTCAGAATATGGCAATGGCATTCTTATTCTGTCACATTGCTGGATCTCAGATGAAATCTCCATGTTCATTTATTTATTTATTAAGCAATCTGATTTAGCTTTTTTGCAAATTGCATTGCTTAATCAGATTGTTTAAGGACTTATTTCTCATACCTAAGGAAAAAGCCTCAGCCTACAAGCTATGAAGATATACATACACAATGCCCAAATTTAAAAATCTGCAGTCAAAAAAGGAATTATTTCAGCATTAACTGCAAAATATAGATAGGAATATAAAAATACAGATAAAAATAGAACCAAACCTAACACTTTCTCATCATTCAGAAAACAAACAGAAGCCAAAACGTTCGTCATGTTATAGCCAACACTTGCAAAAAACAAAACTCTCTGAAGAATTACCATTTTTTTCCTTTTGACAGGCTCCAAATTAGGTAATAAGAAAAGGCTAGCTAAATGCTAACAACAGAGCTAATAACAGGGTTAGGAGCTACACAAGATTAAGCTGGGGAATAGGCACAGAGTATCTTGTAAATTAAAAAGTTGTGGTTAACGTCTAATGAGAAGAGGAAAGTATTCCAGGACTTGCTGCTCACTTAACGAGTTACTCCTGATTAACAGCAAGGAGCAAGCCTAAAACAAAGAAACCAGCATGCTTCTTTGTCTCTCTAATAAGGATAGACTGCTGATGTTCATTCTGCCTGATGCTTACTACGGTTACTACTAAACAGGCTGCAGGGGCTTAGGACTGCTCATTGCGGAGGAGTGTGGCTGGTCTTCAACGGGCTGAATTCACACACAGCTTCTATTCACAGCTGTAATAATTTCACATAAGGAAGAGTAAGCCCAAAGATACTGCCATCACTGTGAGCTCTCTACACAGTCAACCAACATAGTAATCTGGGATATTTTCAATTAGTTTAGGTTGTTTTCGTCAGCAGTGACAAATGCTAAAGGAAGGAAGACAGTAAGCTTGGCTGCAGTATTAAAATGGTGCAATGTCCCTGACCAACAACAAGCTTATCCCTTAAATTATCAGTACTTGCAAAATTCTGCCTTGAGCCTAGCTGAAATTGTATTCTTTTTATACCACATTTTACTGTGTTCTCTAACTAGCATCCTGCAGAGGTGAACCTGACTGCTTAGTTCATCTGTGCTGATCTAGAAGTTTGTTTGCTTGGCTCACACGTATAAAAATCTTATGTGTCCCACAAGATTCAATTTTTTCCAGTGATATCAGATTGGCCTGATAAACTATATTACCTCTATTTACAAATTTTGCTACAGGAGCTACATTTGAATTTCATTTTTTTAATTTCTTTGAATCTTCTCATCTCATATTTTAGGAATATGAGAAATGTATGCTGGATAATTTGTCCTTCTGAATGCGCTTCATTATTTAGTAGGCTTTTTCATGAGACAGTTGTGAACAACTGTCTCTGTCATGATATGTCCATCACTGACCTCACTGAGAGGAAATCTGAACTCATATATGTCTTCCTCAAATTGTATGGTCCCAATCCTTTCAATATCTCTCCTCAAGGCATTTGGAAGTGCCTTTTTTCCCACATCCTATCTCTTACTGGGTTTGATTTTAGTTCTGGTAATTATGCCCTTTATGAGATCGGATGGGAAAGTGGATTTAGGTGTTTGTGGTTACTCTAACTAGAAAAAAAGAAAAGACAGAGTAGATGAAGAAGTTTTTATTTTCATTAGCTTATTCTCAGTTACTCAAGCACAAAAAAATATCCTGCCAAGAAATCTTATTAAGAAAATTGTTCCAGGCATTCTGTTGTTTCCAGCTAGCCTTAATGTGCCTTATAAGGAGAATTCATATTTTCTTAGGCAGAACATCTCTGCAACACACGTTGGAAAAGGTAAAGAGTGATAAATCTGTGCCAGGTCCAGATGTGGAAGATTCTGGTGCCTAAAAGCCAACACAGCTTTTTATAAATGCTCCCATGGTTTGTTTTGGCCAGCTTAAATTAATGCATGTACATTAGAGGCAAATTACTCACTGTAGGTTTGGTAAACATGTGATGTACAAGCTGTACATAAAAGGCACAGAGCTGAGGAACAGAACCTGTGGCTCAAACATTTGTCCGAGAATTTTGCTCACAGGGCACAAAACCAGTAATAAGCAGAGTCTCCTCTTTGAGCTTACAGGATTCGAGCTGTGTACATCTCTGCAGAGCCATGTATAAACACCCTCCACAACAGCCCTGAAGAGCTGAACATAGAATACAGATGCAGGTTTCATCTTTCTATTTATCCTTACCCTCAAAAGAAATGTAACATTCTCACCACGCAAGATATTCAGGACAGTTTAGAGTTTTCCTTTAACACACATGCTTGATGTTGAAGGCAGGATTTTTTTCAGTTAGAATCACCAAATTCAATATAGTATTTTCATCTTCATACAAAATTCACACACACGCTTTATTTCTTCAGCCCAGTTTGTCTCTATTACTCACATGCCAGACCTTTGTTTTCCTTTACTTTCACAGATCTGCTTAACCAACCTGATAGCCTTCTGTGGTGGAATGACTGGTTGGGCAGATGAGGGGAGAGCAGAGGATGTTGTGTCCCTTGACTTCAGCAAGGCTTTTGACACTGTCTCCCGTAACATCCTCCTAGATAAGCTCAGGAAGTGCGGGTTAGACAAGTGGACAGTGAGGTGGATTGAGAACTGGCTGAAAGGCAGAGCTCAGAGGGTTGTCATCAGTGTCGTGGAGTCCAGTTGGAGGCCTGCGGCTAGTGGTGTCCCCCAGGGCTCAGTACTGGGTCCCATCCTATTCAACTTACTCATCAATGACCTGGATGAGGGGACAGAGTGCATCCTCAGCAAGTTTGCCGATGATACCAAGCTGGGAGGAGTGGCTGACACACCTGAGGGCTGTGCTGCCATTCAGAGAGACCTGGACAGGCTGGAGAGCTGGGCGGAGAGGGACCTCCTCAGGTTCAACAAGGGCAAGTGCAGGGTCCTGCACCTAGGGAGAAATAACCCTAGGCACCAGTGCAAGCTGGGGGCTGACCTTCTGGAGAGCAGCCCTGCAGAGAAAGACCTGGGAGTGCTGGTGGATGACAAGTTGACCATGAGCCAAGAAGGCCAATGGTATCCTGGGGTGCATTAGGAAGAGAGTTGCCAGCAGGTCAAGGGAGGTGATCCTGCCCCTCTACTCAGCCCTGCAGAGGCCTCAACTCGAGTACTGTGTCCAGTTCTGGGCTCCCCACTACAAGAGAGACATGGAGCTACTGGAGAGAGTCCAGCATAGGGCTACAAAGATGATCGGAGGGCTGGAGCACCTGCCCTATGAGGAACGGCTGCGAGAGCTGGGCCTGTTTAGCCTGGGGAAGAGAGGACCGAGGGGGGATCTTATCAACGTCTACAAGTACCTGAATGGAGCGTGTCAAGGGGACGGGGACAAACTCTTTACAGTTGTCCCGTGTGACAGGACAAGAGGCAATGGGCAGAAACTGAAGCACAGGCAGTTCTGCCTGACCGTGAGGGGGAATTTCTTCCCTGTGAGAGTGACGGAGCCCTGGACCAGGCTGCCCAGAGAGGTTGTGGAGTCTCCTTCTCTGGAGATCTTCAAGGCCCATCTGGACGCAACCCTGTCTAACATGCTCTAGGTGACCCTGCTGAGCCGGGAGGTTGGACTAGATGATCTCCAGAGGTCCCTTCCAACCTTACTGATTCTATGATTCTATGATTAATTTTAAGCCTGTTTTCTTGATCTCTCACTGATATCTTTTCAGGTTTGTTCCATTTCTATGCCATATTCCTTTTTCCTCTGTAGTTTTTAGATCCTATCATTAGTCAGTCCCTTAAGACATTAACAGTTGCTTTCAACATTGTTAACAATTCATTTTCTTTCAATACCACGTCATTAAAATTTGTCACCTTTTATAAAACTCTTGCCATATTTTTATTTCCTTTTCCATTAATAAAGTTATATAAACCTGTTTGTCCCCATTTCTTTAAATAGAAGACCTACTAATAAAACCACTAATTAATTTCAGCCTAGGTTTTCCCTCAGTCCACTGATTATGCTCTTTCAAAATAAAATAAAACAAAACTGTGTTTGACTACTTCCATCCAAATTTACCTTATAGGAAAAATTGTACAGATCTCACACTAGTGTCATCACACTAATACTCAGGATTTCCTAAGGCAGATTAGTATAGTATGTTTATGGAGTGTTTAGAAAAATATTCAGGTAGTCCAGCATAGTGTCATAAAGTACTGTCACTCTTAGATGCCTGAATTAAAATAGTGTATACCCTATATAGTATCACAAAAAAAAAGTTGGCTAAAGGAGCACAGACAACTTGGAAGTAGTTGCTTGAAATAAAAAACTAGGCTTTGGCCTTTGTTATTTGGGATTACATAAAGGTCAACCATATGTTCTTATTAAAAGAGGTTCTAATAGTAGAAAACAGCCTGCACAAAATTTTACAATGTTCATAGTAATACTGTGACATTGAGCCCTGCTATAACCTGGAGCTCTGTGGCATGAAATTTTCCATCAGTATCCTAGGAAAGAAAATGCAGCAGCAAACATCATTAATCAAGCAAGACCTACACGTCATAAGCAATAGGCAAGAGTCCAGGAAGGCCACAAGGTTAAAGTGCTTTGTTTGAGTAATTATAAGATTTGAAGGATTAGGCTGAACCAAATGATTTAAGGACACAGAAGGATTAAAGGGAGAAATAAGTAAGTAAATTAAAGGGAATGAAGGTATAGAAAGCACAAAAAAATATATTTTGCTCAGCAGAGTTTTTGGAACAATTGAAGAATAGTTAAATAGAAGATATACAATTCAAGGCAATACTATTTTTGTATATTTGTTATCTAGTAACTGAATCATCAGAGAAAAAATATAAAAAAAATCAGTATCCTTCTGTGATAGGAAACCTAACAAAACAAGTACATGCTTCAGTTGAAATGTTCTGGATCCCACAACGCAAAGTCACTGCGTACTCTGTAGCTGGTATAAATGTGAAGTCCCAGTAAACAAACACAAGAGAAATCACACCCACCATAGCCTGTTATTAAAATCTGAAGATTCTTGCTGTATACAGACAAAATGAATTCCAGTCTTTACCTTATGCTATCCTGAGATGAAACTCTTTTTAAAGCTTTCAAATCTCCTTTCTTTTAAAAGCCTACTGAGCTTGTAAACTAATAATAGCAAGAATTAACTCCTACACTTGCTCCAGAAGTATCTACAGGTTCTGCTTCTGGAATATCATGCATGGGAAAAAATCAAGGAATATGATTCCTGGATGATCCACATCTCATGAAATAGCAAACTGCCAAAAGAAAAACAACCAAAAGATAACCCAAAATATACAATGTTAAACTTAAATGAATGTAGGTTTTGTTCAGCAACAAACAGTCACAAGTGCAAGAGAGTATCAATTTCAACAAAGCTATGTAAAGAGAGTAAGGTTTGAAAGAAGGGTATCATCTTTTATTTGGAGTTACTTTAACATATCTTAATGAAACCACTATCATCATCTTTTTTATGATAATCTTTGAAAACAGAAAGGTTCTGGACATCTCAGTAAAGAAGTCTGGGAGAAGTTCAAGAAAACAAGGAAAGTGATAAAATGGAAAAAAAGATGCAGAAGAAATAATCAGTTACTGAAAAAGAGAATTAAAATGAACCATGAGAGGAGGAAAGCAGTTAGTATGTAGACATACAGAGAACCTGGACAAAGGATTCAAAACACAACGCTAAGTCAAGAGAGAACACACGAACAAAGTATTTATTTTGTAAAGCTATGTTCCTTGCTATTCCATCTTCACTGAAGACATACACTAGTATGTTTGACAACCTTAGCTAAAACACTACTATGCTTGACTGACAAGGTGCTTCTCAGCACGATGAAAGAGCAGTGACACTTTTACCAAACTTAGGTTTCTGATTTTGTTGAATTGCTTACACTCCATTGAGCATTTGGGCATCGGCTATAGATAGGCAATATACTAGCCCAGCTCTGGCTCTCTTTATGCTAACGGTGTGTTGTTCCAGGAGGGAAAACATGCACAGAAGCCCTGTGTGGCAGCACCACCTCCTGGTTAATAGCAGAAAGCAGCAGACAACTAAGAAGCCATCTCAGAGCACAGTAAATCAGGTGCTATCACTGCAAGAGTAACTAATGCAACAGGATGGTTTCCATGACCAAGCTGCATGAACATACCTGAAGATGACACTAGGTATTATAGTACAGAATCTGTTTCTCCACAACTCTTAAAAACTCTCATCTAGGAGAGCAATTAATGACAAAATGACATTCGATATGGAAAATTTTATCAAGATTTAAGAGTGGCTTTTTTAAAGGAGTTGGCATAGTCCATTTTTCAAATGGATCTGTTCAGAGTCATTTCCAGGAACAATTCAAATCTAACCTAGGGTAAATTTAATTCATAAACAGTAGCTTGCTATTCCAGGACAGCTGAGTGAACTGTACAACATAAAAACAAAGCAGTAACTTTTCAAAGAATTGCTGACATTGATACAATTGACAATGATAATAAAACATTTTTAAGGCAAAACTATTTTTCCTTGATTTTTTACCGGACATAGTACATGACAGCATAATATTTATGGGAAGATAAATGGATATTATTAATTATGAGTCTGAAACAATGAGAGAGAATTCTTATTCAGAAGTCTGGCTTCAAGCAAAAACTAAGAATGTTAGGAACCCAGGAAAACAGATCATAATTTTTTTTTACATTTTCTTAAATCTCATTATTAAGGCATCGAGCATCTCCGTTTACTTTTTGTCAAAATGATCACTCCAAGAATATAAAGTCTGGTTCATGAAAGTTAAACATAGTACTATAATAGTCAGTATTCCGTTATGACTTTTTTCCATATTAAAATAAAACATTATTGTTACATATAATTATTGTCAAGATAACATGCAGCAGGGTTTTTCTGATTTAAGCAACTACTTAACTCAGTTATTTTTTTCAGCTAGCACATTCCTTCAGAGAATAAAAGAAATTTAGACACTAGCCCATTTTATAGATTCCATAGTTAAATCTAACTTAACTTCTAAAACAGGGAATTGAATATAGCCCTGAGAAGGTACTACATTTCAAAGAACTATAACTTGGTATATTCATTTGTAACTTATTATTCATTAAGCAAGCCTGAGCTAACCTCACGCAGACTGCAGTAAGTCAGAAACTTTACTCATTTCAGCAGAGTCTTTCTTTTACCTGAGTTATGTCCCATTCAAGTATTGTCATCGTAAGCCTATCAGAAACATTATTAAGAAGAAATCATTTGCATTTTGAAGAATGGTAGGGTAGTGAGGGTTGTTCACATCTGCTTCTCCACATCACAGAAAAATCACTTTTCTCATATGCTCCCGTGATTTTCACCCAAGCATTATCAGTTTTTTTTTAAAAAAAAAAAAAAAAAAAAAAAAAAAAAAAAAAAAAAAACAACTACTTGATTTCCATAAACTGAATATTCCCAGTGTCAGGGCATCTCCTGGCAGCTCACACAGACACGGTACAGACTTTTTCTACGCACCCTACAGTGGGCTAGAGGCCTGACCATTAGGTTTCTAGTGGGATTTTTAGTACTCCTGTTCATTCAGTACTGGCTCCTTTTGCTGTGCGATCATTCTCACAGCATTTTGTGTGTATGTGTGTGTGTGATCTGGATCCCTGTTCACCAGGAGCCGGGCTGACTACTGATTGGTCTCATATGGGTCACTGACCAGACACCAGATGGTGGTAACATTCTGTTCCTACTAATCTGGCCCAGAGCTGGCAATTCGGAGGTGAAAAGCTTTATCCTATTACCAATTGCCTGAGCCATCCTGTCTCTAACCTACAGGCAAAAGATTAAGCAGTTAAGTCTTGCAGCTACTGCCACCCCCTCAAATATCTCATTTACTACACATCACAGAGATCTACTGGGTAGATCGAAGAGGAGATCCATAAGCATCAGAATACTTTATGGAATTTAAATTCTATCTAAGGAGGAGTAAGAGAAAAGTCAGGCTGATAAGAAAAAAAGTACTGCACTATGCAAACAGTTAGCAAGAAAACTTCACAAAAGATAAAATATCAGGAAATACTGAAAATACAAGTAGGCTGTTGGTGAAAAATACACCTTGGAAAGATGGGGAGACATTATAACAAGGAAATGCAAACACAAATAAAAGCAGAAAATATTAGGCTGCAGCTTACCTTTTCAGGTTTCACAAAACAACAAAGCATCAATGTTACATTACACACTTGTAACACTTAAGTCAGTGCAGAACAGAAGAAGAACTCGTTTTTTTGCTGAACTTATTCAGCCTATCCTTACAGTTTTCTTTGCCTCATTACAGGTGCTTTGCTTTGCTGCATATTCAAACTTTTATTGTTTATAAATTAGACTTTTGTGTTGCAGCCAAAATCAACACCAAGGTTCTTAAATAAACTGCAAGAGGAATTACTGTTACATTTGTGAAGGTAACACCAAGTATATATCATTTGGAATTTCAAGCTAATTGCAAAGACAACAATCCAAAGAATTGTCCATATCCAGACTCAACTCACTGAAATTCCTTATTCTGAAAATGCAAATGTGTTTCATACCATTTTTTTAACCAGGGGATAGAAATTTGGGCCATATGAAAGATAAAAGAAAAAAGGTTATTTGTTTTTGTATATAGATATATTTATATTTCTATACAATAGATCTGCATATATTTGGATCTACATTTTTTCACTTCTATGAAAAACATGATTCAGATTATATATCATGGTCTTATAAAATCCCATTACTTCATAATTATATTAATCTAGCTAGACTCTTTTCTCCTTCTGGAAGATTTGACTATTCAAACCTATCATATAGTTAATGAAGGACTCATTTAAAAGAGAAGTATGAAAGTAACTATACAACATCTGCCCTTGCACAAGAGGAAAGGGAAAGCTTAGCTCCTTGGTGGTATCTAGGACATCTTAGTGTTTATTTCCTCACTCTATGTCTTACACAGCTTCATGTACAATGTCTGTCTTGTGCTATACACAAATGGTTGGCCAGTTTTACTTAAAATAACCTGCGCAACTCATTTACAACTATGATGCTTATGAGTATTGAATATTTCCCATCCTTTGCATATAAAGTCTTCACATCACACTATTTATCCAATGATTTTTTTAGCTTAGTAATACTTACCATAATAGTAGTAAAAAGCATTATTCAAAGGCAGATTATACAAACTGGGGTCTCCAAGGGGGAAATTATTTCCTTGAAAATACATAATTAGACCTTATCTATATTAGAACTACACTTAAAATTGTTTCAGGTTTGATTTTTTTACAAAGAGTTGTTTAAAAAAGCACAAAAATTTCTTTCTTCAACGTCAACAGTAAGGTCAATATTGCTCAAGGAGTTTAAAACAAGCCATGCTAGAAAAGTACCATTCCTTAATGCAAACTTCAACTACATTAAAAGTACTTTACTTTTATAAGTACCTTACTTCTGTGGCATGCAAAAGCAACATCAGATCTTTCCTCTTTCACTCCAACTTACAAAAAATTAAAAAATACAAAAAGGAACATGCAACAGGTTTAAAAAGAAAAAATGAATTTTCATTACCTTGCAATTACTAGAAGAAATTCTGAATTTTTCTTTAATTCAGAGAACAAGACAGCAGTAGAAAGTAAGAATTGAAAGATAATGGGCCTGTGAACCTATTCAAAAACAGTATAAGGATTCTTACTTATGAGGACTGTTTTTTTTCAGGCACAGATAGCAACACACAATAGGTGAGAAAATGCAAATCAGAAGTGAAATAAAAGGGGACTATATAAAAGAAATCAAAATTATTAACAGAAATGATCACAAATGAGCTGAGCCCTAAACTGATTTACCTATTATTATTAGCTAGATGGTTTATGGTCATTGCTAAGTATCCAAGGAGCTGCTTGTATGCTTCTGAAAACAGAACTGGACCTTAGACAGAAATTGTATTACTATTACACAATTTTGCCCCTACATAGACCTGCAGAACAGCTTATTTTCATAAGGAGTACTTAATAACCAGCCCCAGCAGCAAAAATATTATTCTGTTAGGCAACCTTGACTGAACAAACCAGTTGCTCTGCCATTTAAAAGGTAAACATAAGCTCACGTGATATTCTTCAGCAGTTTTTAAAAAACGGTTGCTCCAGATAACTGATTATTCTATACAGAAAATGCATTGCTAAATTCTTGTTTAAGTGTCTTTTTTTGGGTTTTGATGAAGCACATACACCTTGCAATGACAATTTTCATTTTATCATGTTATTTTTCAGGACTTTTTCATTCTTCTGAATACCATACTTTATATTGTACTTTTTTAACGTTTCGCATTTTATATCATTTTATGCTTGTTTACAGTAACATGTGCATAACTGATCATTTCTTTTCATTAAAATGTACTCCAGGAAAAAAACAAGAAAATAAGCTTGTAGACAAGTACCCAATGTATTTGGTGTTTCTCCACAATAGCAATTTCATTAAGCTGAAGTCAGTGTACAGTTATTTAATTTCAGCACAAATTCCATCATGTTGCTTGTTGCACAGAGAAAACTGCATACATTATCTGCAGTGAAACTGAAGTAGATCCTAGAGACTTAAAACGTTAAGTGTGGTATACCCCCATAACCCTCCAGCTGTCAAAATTTGGCCAACATAGTACTTTGACATCTGTTTTGTAAGAGTAATATTACATTAATGAAGAAATACTGTTTTCAGTGGAAGCACAGGTTTAGGACCTGTTCAGGTTGCCATGGAAAGTTTCCTACAACAGGAGACTAAGGCATTTTGGTACGAATTGCCATAAATACATTATGGCAAAGACATGTGGCAAGGAACAAGAGTTTTTAAACCATCGAATAATATTGGCGCTATAAGAATAAAGGACCTAAATATATTTAGACTTAAAATTTGAACGGATTCCTAGGCACCAGGGCATGTGAGGCGGAAAGGAGAATGATGATGGTGAAAGAATCTAACAGCTTCTAAGATGAAGATTGATACGTTTATGAAACTTATCACATGAAAGAGTGCCCAAATTAATGATCTGGTGATACATTTGCAACTCATTTCTGAATGATGTGAAGTGTCTTCTTCGCGTAGCAGTCTTCTGTCATAAGCCGGTATCTTACAAGCCACCTCGTTTCAAAGCGTGTTGACAGGAAAAGCTGAAAAGCATGTCAGAAAAGATGGTAATGCTAGCCTGTGAAAAAGTCCAAACAGTCTTCTGAGTTGTTCAGACACTGAAAAAGAAACTTGGAGAAGCGTTAACGAGCAAGTTACAATTCAAACTGTCACATCAGATACTGCGATGAAGGAAGGACGCAGTTTGTCAAAGCCCAACCTCTCCCCGACCAAATGAAGTACATTAGGTACAAAAATTTTAGCCAACCCTAAACTTACGTGCCTGCATCAGGGATGTGAGGAGTCCCAATTTTGCAGGGATGCCTATACAGTTGCACGATAAAATCACACACTTCAGCCCCGAGTTTCTGTTCGAAAGGAGGAGAAATGAGGGGAGATGTGGAGCAAAGCTCACCCCTCCCTCCAGGCTAGCACCACGCAGCGCACGGCCCTCACGGCCACTGCCCCACAGGTGGGTTCTGAGATGCTGTATCGGGTCCCAGAGGCTCTTACCCGCTCTCGGGCCTCAGCACCGTTACAGCTGCTCGTACGCAGCCATAACGCGCAATCAGCACGGACCTCGCCGCCGCCGCCGCCGCCGCGCAGACACAGCGCGGAGCGGGGCCCGAGGGCTCCGCGCGGCCTCGAAATGTTTGCGGACAAGGGAACGCGAGCGCGGCTTCTGCAGCGCGGCACCCGCCGGGCGGCCGCGGCGGCCCGGGCGAGGCCCGCGCAGCCGGAGCGCTGCCCCCGCCGCGGGGGCTCTGCCGCAGCGGCGCGGCGCGGCCGCCAGGCCCGGGCGGCGGCGGCGGCGGCGGCTCTGCGCGGGCGGCGGGCGGCCGCCAGGGGGCGCCGCGTCCCGCCTGGCGCGGCGGGGCCGGGCGGGGCGCGGCGGGGCGGGGCTCCGCGCGGCCCAGCATGCAGCGCGGCGCCGTTTGAATGGCGCAGGCTGCGGGCGCTGGGCCGCGGCGGGAGCGTCTCCGCGGCTGCCGCTCGGCGCGGCGCGGGATCATGAGCAGCGGGTGAGCGAGCGAGCGAGCGAGCGGGCGGGCCGCGGCGGGGAGGCCGCGCTCCGCGCCGGCCGCGGGCCCCGGCTCCACCCGGGGCGCGGCCCCAGCGGCTCGGCGGGCGGGCGGGCGGGGAGGGCTGCTCGGCGAGGCCGCGCGCCGCGGCGGCCGCCGGCTCTGCGGGCTCCGGGCCGCGCCGCGCCGCGTGGCGCAGCGGTTGCGGCTGCCGGGGCGCGGCGCCCGGAGCGGGGGCCGGGGCCGGCGTGGGCCCCGCGGCGTGGGCCCCGGGGCGGCGGGCGCGCTGCGGAGCGCGGCGCGGCGGGCGCGGCGCCCTCCTCTTCCCTTTCCAGATGTGCTCGGGTGTTTAAATCTCCAGCGAGCGAGTCTTGGCAGTTCTGTCCCTTTCTAAGCGGATGACATCAGCGTGAGCTCAGCCCAGGCATGAGCCGAGGCAGGTAACGCAGGGAGCATAGGAGGGGCTTCGGCGCGGCGGAGAGGGAGGATAATAAGCTGGGTGTGAGGCCTGCTGACTGATTTTATTCCCTGGGTGTGACAGATGCCTTATTCCAGGGGAGAGGAGGAAGAGGAGATCTTCAGATGCTTGAAAAATCTTGCGTTAATTACTCTGTTAAAAGAGCTGTCTTTTTCCTGTTTCCTGGTTAAGTTTCTTTTTTTAGAGTTGTTTGCTTAGGTGTGGGGTTTTTTGGACTATTACACTGGGGTAGTTTGGTAGGCTGCTGAATGTAGATCCAGGATAAATTCCCACTGGTGAAATCTAGGGGAAAAAAGTACTTTCTGTTATTGTAAATTGCTGCATTTTGGGGCAAACTTAAATCAGTTTCTTTAAAATTGCTTTCTTCCTTCTTACCTTGGAACATGAATTTCCCTTTTCCCATTCCCTCATTTTTCATTCCTCCCATTTTCTAGCATTCAATAGGAAAGGAGGAAAAAAAACCAGCTGCTGTTGTTGTTCAGTAGAAATAAAGAGTAGTGGAGTGCAAGCTAGTGACTCTTTGGCCTTTCTGGTTGGAAAGAACAAATTGTTCTAGTCAAAAGCTGTTACTTTAATTTGTTATTAATCAGTGCACATTGTTTTGATGTCTATGGTGGTGTTCTGTTGAACTCAACTTAGCATTGGCTTGAATTCGTAAATTTTAACTAAATGTTACCTTAACAGTATTATTTCTAAGATAATATATTCTCAGATATACATGCGTGCATGCCTGCAAAAACATGTTTTGAGAATTCCTTTATCATCTTTCTCGTAGGATCATTTAAATAAGCACTACTTTTAAAATTTAAGAATTTTGAATGTTTGTGCAAGGCTGAGGAACTTAAGAATTAAGAAGGCTTTTTAAATACTATCAACAGGCCACATGAACGCATATCTTAGTCTTGTTGATTAAGAGTAACACAAAATCAGGTGACCTTGAGCTATAGGAAATATAATCACAGACCATGTGCTGCGCTAAGCTTGGAGGGGGCTTTCAATATGCCTTTTGGGGGTTGAAACTTTTAAGGTTGAGCAATGAATGAAAAACTGTTTATTGCAGTTAGTTTTAAGATTAAAGCTTTTTAAACTATTAGTATAGGGCTTCAGTATATTAGAACTTTATTTCCTATTAACAGCTCTTAAGATGATGATGTTAATGTTATTTCTGGGGTGTTAATATGCAAAAATCAACATATAAAAGCACCTTTTAAATAGTTAAACTTTTTTAATCAGAGTCTTCTAGTAATTCTTAAAATCATATTACTTTGGCTTGACATGATCTGAAAATGGTGCTTCTAGATGTGGAAAACTAGGTAGCTGGGCTTTTTTTGACTTAATGTTTTCTAGAGATTATTTTTGGCAAGACTTTACGTAAGATAGGTTTTTCAGACTCTTAGGCTAGCTGCAGTGGTAGACTTGATTTCATAATTTGATTCATCCCTCAATTCATCCCAAGTAAACTTAACTGAACTGCTTTTGGTCATTGTCAGAGGCTTGTTGTGGCTGCTCTTGCCAGTGGACCACATGCTTAAACTAATTATTCACTGAAATCGCGTTTGTCTTTAATGTGAGCTTAATCACATTTTTATAATTTTTGTTCATACTCATCGCTTCAAAGTTGAGCAAATCACCTGACAGGAATAGACAAAAATGTGAGCACTACTGAGGCAGTGTTGCAGGAAATACTCTGCAGTAACATATTCCTTAATATCTTGAACTTCCCACCTTTTCCTGCCCTCTCCCCCTTTTTTAAAGTCAGTGTGCAGCACCTAATGAATTGTCAGGGTATAAATTATTTTTTAAAAAAACCTGCAATGCTACTTCATACTCAAAGGATGAGGAAGCCATCTGAAACTAAGAGGCAGATTCTGTGACGTCTGTCAGTTAAAATGAAAGGAATCTGTGGTCAGTTTACTGAATCACTCCTACATCATAATGTAGACAAATTGCCATTTTGGTAGTGAATTTGGAGTAACCATTCTTAGAGATTTCTCATAAGCTTTTTCAATCTGAGAATCATTAGTGAAATTAGTTGTCCTTTGCCAGTTCTTTGGTGGACACCTATTTTAAATGCATTTAAAGCATGAACTGTGTATTCCTTGGGGACTAACAATCAGTTAACTTTTTCATCCAAGTCTAATAAAGATCAGTGTTGTCTTCACTGAGATCATGCACTTGATTCTTAATGGGGGGGAGCATTTACAAGAACATCTGTGCTAGCTAATACATACTGAAAGCTGTGTAAAAATCTGTTAAGGATTGGCAAAAGAAAGGAACAGGAGGAATGTCTGATTTTAAAGCTATTGCTGATGACTTAAATCTATTTTGCACTCACTTTGGTGTCATGTGAAACATTCAAGTCTGCTTTCTGTAAGATGTTAATGCTATGTTAATGCACATGTAGATTACATAACATCCAAAGAAATATTTGTCCATCTCTGTGGGCCATGCCCAAAATGTAGGATGATGGGAGGGAGTGGCTGAGTTTGTTAGTACTTGTCTTTGACAGTTATGCACTTGAAAGCCATTTAGGGTTGGCTTTCTTTGCCTGATTCTCGAATGACTTAAAAGGTGTATTGCATCTGGGAGAGATCAGAATTGGAATGCAGCAGTAGAACCATCGGAAGGACTTTGTCCATGTACTGTCTAGTCCCTGGGGACAGATAAGCTGACTTATCAGGAGATGAGGTTGCTGTTACTCCGGTCCTCAAAATTGAGAATAAAAGGGGGAGGAGGGAGGGCTGGCATTTATTATAAAGGAATAACCCATGTGAGGGCAAAATCGGTGGAATGCCAGCCCATCATCTTAATATACTTTTGCATCTCTCTTCAGATTTGCAGTCTGCTTTCTGTTCCAGTTTTAAAACAAAGTTTAAGCTTGTGCTGTGAATGGATAAGGCAGAGCTGAAGAGATTTATGTTGTATCCTTAGAGATTTTCTTTAAGAAATTATGTAAAGTCTAGGAGTTGCTGTTGGCTGTAATGGGATGACATTAGACTGTTCTGAACAGATACAGCTGTACTCATCACCAGGGAGTAGTCCAAAATTCAAGAGGTTAAGGTGCAAGTTTTGTCTGCTATAACATCTAATACAAGTTTAATAATTCTCTTGAGTATATTCCAAAATAGCAGAGGGTAGTAATGTCTAATCAGCTACCCTACAGAGTATCTAATAGCAGACATGAACTGAAAGTAGTGAAGAGCCCTGTAAAGAGCCTTTACCTTTCCTGCATAGGTTTCTTTTATTATTATTTTAATTGGTAGTCAATTAGCATTTTATCATGTATTACTAAACCTTTGGAAGCAGGCTTCCTGAGATGTGGACTGAGTTTATTATGGCAGTATTGTATTTGGACTTAATGTATTCTTCTGCTTGTGTTCTGCTCTGTTTCTGGGCTACCTGACTTGCGTTTCTGTATTTGCTCACTTTCACTGTATAGATGTGTAATCACTTTCACTGTATGTGTGTAATCTTTTTTTTTTTTTTAAATATGCAGTCTCCTGTGGAACCTGGATAAACGTTTAAATCCACAGCATTATGTGCTTAATTACTTCTTGGGTGAAGAGCCACCTCCTTTTCTTAGTTTTGAACCTGCCTTCTTTCTGGTGATTTCGCTTGCCTGTCTTACATTGGGCAAGATAGTGAACAATCTCTGTGTTAACTTCTCAAAGCCATTCATTTTGTAGGCGTTTATCTTATTGGTCTTTTTGCTATAAGCAGCCTTTTTTTTTACCGACTGAAGAGCTGAAAAGTCTTGGTCTGTTCAGTTGCCCCTAATATGGAAGGTATTCCACAGCTCTGGGGTTTGTTCTTCCCTCCTTGACTTTCATGGAGTTAGGGTTCTGGTTTTTATACACTATCATGACAGTGTCTTGTGTGTTTTCTAATTATTAAATCAGTTAGATTGCACGGTGTTCCATATGGATCAGTAAGGTAATCTGTCATTTGCCCAGATCTTGTTCTGGGTGGTAATTACAGCCCAGAGTCAGTGATTTTTACATGTGAAGTTAGAATTTCCTCACACATGCATGGATGGCTCTACATTCCTCTCTAATCATTACTTCTGCTTCTTGCTCATCAGTTTCATAGGGTCCTGCAGTTCTTTGGCCACCTGTCATCTTTATTGTCTTATAATTTTGTAGTGTCAACAATTTGTCATTTAACTACTCCTTGCTTTTGTGAGCTAATTTGTGAATATATTGAGCAGCATGAATTCCAACACAGATTTTCTGCTGTGTTTCTCTGATGGCCTCCCTCAGCTGTGAAAACAGTTTAGAGCATTTATTCTTGTTTCTTAGCTATTTCTTTATGCAAATCTTTTTCCTTTTATTCCTTGGTTGCTTAGTTTCCTGAAGAGATTTAAGTAAGGGACTTCTGGAAGTTTTTTGGAGTTTTGGGTAAACTCTGTCATTTAGCTCTCCTTTTTCCATTATGCTACTTCATACTCCCAAAAAATTCATTAACTTTGCAAGGCAGAATTTGCTTTTGCAACAGCCATGCAGACGATTTCCCAATATATTATTTGTGTCCAATAATTCTATTCTTGATTGCAACATTTATTAATTTGTACAATAGAGAGGTCAGGCTGGATTTTCACTAGGGCCATCTTTAAATATGGACACTGCATTTTCCATGCTTGATTTCCTTAGATGCTGCAGCAGCTCTAAGGAAGAGGTTATGCACCTTGGTGAACAACACAGCTGTTTCATTACTGAAACTTTTGGATTAATGCTGTCTAATTCTGGGGGCCTACTACAGACCATTTTACTTGGATGTTCCACTGCTGCTTCTAGAGTGGCTTTGAAATGCATTTTCAGGCATTCATAAAGCAGGTTCTACTATGGAAACCTTTTCTAGAATAGTGAGCACAGATGTAAAGAACTTACTTCATTTATCTTATGTCTTCATCAAGTGTTCCGTTATATGTGATCACCTACTGGCCATTTGGGTTTCTGTTCCTACTTTAAAGAAATAATCTTGTTGTCTTTTTATACTTGTATCTCAACTGGAAGTTTAGGAGATGGTGTTACCAAGATCTTGTATCTAATTTGCAAAAATATAGAGGAAAATATACTTTGACTTTTGGAAACAGATTCATTTTTTTTGAGGGGAAATTCTTTCCATTCAAGATAATCCCTCCTCTGGTGTTCAGCCATTTTTGAGTCCTTATCTTGGACTTTTTCAAGTAGAATATTAAACATTTGTACAAGACTAATTGAATTTACTTGGTAAGGCGTTTTTTTTCCTAGCCTTGTGATATTTTTCACTTCTACCCTGTTAAATAAAAAAGCATTGCGGTTTGATAGCACTGCCTTCTACACTGAGGATCGAGTTCTTGCATGGAAGACTGATACTGAGAATACTTTGAGATAGATATGAACTTAAACATTTAATAAGTAAGTAAACAGAAGTCACTGTTGTGTATGAAGTGTTGTATCGCTACTACAGGATTATTCAGGAGCAGGAGTTATGGAATTTTTAGCATCTGACAGATTTATTCTATTGGATTTAGCTCCGGTGACCCCAGTGATACCTGCTGTCCTTTGTCCTCCCTGCTCATCTGCTGGAGTTACTGCCTTTCTGTTACCAGCATTCTCAAACAGGGGATGCAAAGACCAAAAGAGTTGGAAAAATCTTCTTAACTTCCTTCATTCTTGAGGAACCTGAGCCTGGATTTGTTTGGGGTTTTGTATTGCACTTCCTCCTCCAAAAAATGGTCAGTTTTTGTTGTGCTTCAAATTAAAATATTAATGTACGGTCCCTCTGGAGTTCAAGTGGTGGTGTCACTCTGAGAAGCAGAGGAGTGGTTGTGTGGGTGTGTTTTTTGGGGGGGGTGTTTAGGATTTTTTTTTTTGGGGGGGGGGGGAGATTGGTGGTTTCATTTACACTTGAGAACAGAATTACTTTTTTTACTCTATTTATAAACCTGATGGCTAGAAGCCTTGGGATTGTGGAGAGCTCGGAGTGGTAACTGTGCTGTCACCATTCCATAACATGCAGGAAAGAATTAGGCCACCCAACAGGTGCCAGCAAAGTGTGCCTTCTTCTGTAGAGTCAAGTTTATGAACTGGTCTTAAGCCAACCTTGTAACCAGACAAGTATGGACAACCAACTGTGGATGTCTTGCCTTAAGAAATGTTGCCACTTTAAATGCTTGCTGCAGTCCATAGCCTGAGAACTTCATGTTTCCTTTTTAAAAAGGGCAAGGACTTCTGTCAATCTTCCTTTTCTGAGAGAGTTAAAATAAGATTCCTCAGTACTGATCCTGTTCTAAAAAAAGCTGAAGCTCTTGTAGAGTATATTCTTTAGCTTCCACAGTATCCTCCTGCAAGGAGTATTCCTTCTACTTTGTTCTATACCTGCCACCTGTTTGTTTTATTTGACTTTCAGTTACTGTGTTGAAAGAGCTATTTCCCATCTGGCTTTTTCAATGCTGATCTAATTAACATTTTAAATACTGAAATTCCTAATATGGGGCAGCAAATCTATTTGCTACATAGAGGAAAAGAAGTAGGACTATCGGTATTGAGTGGGAGTTAAGACGCTCACATTGCGACCAGAATTTTGCCGTGTAGGGAAAACTTCTTTCCTCATTTGGAAACAGTTGTGGGGGTCTTTTTAGGTGGCCGTTGAAACTGGTAGGGTGAGATGTGGAGGAATGAATCTTTTCATAATTTATTTGCCATGCTCTTTACTTGAGAGTTTGGCTGTATGGTACATGCACCAAGCTTTTCTGAAAAAGATCTCTGCCTCTTGGGTTATTTTATTGTGGAACACTAAGTGTAAATCTTCAAATGCTCATCAGTGTGTTACTAATGATAAGCCCTCCAGCTGACATTAGCTAAATGGCCATATCTTGGATTATTTAAATGACAGAACATTTGTGAATAGTTCCTCTATTCTAACTTTTTTTTCCAACTGTATTTGAATAAACTTAACTGGATGTTTTAGAAAATATAACTAAACTATCTTTCCTTGAACATAGGGATTTGAGAGATTATGGCATCTGAAGCCCACAATGTTAGAAAACAGAAAGTGTTGCATATTGAGGGTCATTCCATTGATCTACCCAGAAAAAGAATCTCTTCTTTCACTAAAAAGATCATGAAGGAGGTAAGATTTTGTTTTAAAAAAAATAAATCTCTGATTAAACTGAAGCAATGGCTTTAACAGAAGTTCATAGCTCTAAGCAGTCCAAAACAAGAAATACAGCATTCAGTGCAAAGAGTGTGCTTCAAATTTAGATGAGTATTAGAATTTTAGCTTATGCACAGCTTACACTGATATAATACATATTTTCCATTATATAATTACTGTATGTGCTTATTACATGCATCCTGTCTTCCACATGAGCAGTAGGTAGTGATGTGGTTTTACTTATGCCTACTTTTCTGCCATCTGGCCAAGAACTGGTTCAGAGCATCAGAAAAGCTTCTCTTGCCAAGAGAGCTGTGTGGCACAGCAAGTGAGGGGTGGGGTAGGTGGAATACATGTATTGAAATGGACCTGTCATCCTGTTGCCACACAGGCTGATCTATTGTATTGTCTGGTAACCCAGGTACTTTCACTGGGATCTTGCCAGCCAAAACCACTTTCTTTTAACTTAGTGGAGTCCTTCAGCCAGCAACATACAATGTTGGCAGATGGAGTATGGAGGAAGTACTAGGGGGAAGTACTAGGGAGATAAATTTAATGCAAGATCATTTCAGATAGTGGTGAAGATACCAAGGACCTTGATGTCTGTGTGTGTATTGAAACTACATATTAAAAACCACATGATTTTCTATGAGTCAGTCTTATAGAAAGATTCTGGCATCATCAATTTGTCAGACAGCTTAAATGTTATCCGTAGTATAAATTTCCAAACTGAAATGCTTGCAGTTTATTAACGTATTACCTACTTATATGAAAACATGCTTATTTCTTCAGTATCTCAGTGCTTTTTAAAAATGTTTGCTTACTAGGTCAAAAAAGACCAGAATTTCAATTTCTCATCATCATTACATGAAGCTGTAAAACATTGAAGATTATAAGACAATTACTTTTTATAAATCTTCAGATTGTTTGCTTAATTTTCAAAGGTTTTGCTAATATGTGCAACACAGCCTTAAGTGATGTTTGTGATTCCTCTTGATTATTTCTATTCTATGCAATGTAATTGGTATCAGAATAGTAATGTTTCATGTGGATGAATTCAGGATAATTAAGCTGCTGCAAGGGGGCATCAAGGGATGTTTTCAGTTGCGTTGGTGCAGGGGGGATTTTTTCCCTGTTTTTATCTTTTCCAGTAGTGGCCTCTGCTGTAGTAGTAGCAGTTAATTGTGTGAGACAATACTGAAATTTGATAAAAAAGCTATAATAATTTTTTCCATATTAGTTTTCAATTATCTAATAAATCAAGAATCTGTTTCTGATGTCAGTCTTACATCTTGCCAGAGATACCACAAGTCTGTAGATGATGATTCTTCAAGGACAACTGTGGCAGAGCTAGCTCCATCTATTTGTACCTGTGAAACACCTGTATGTTATGAGAAGTTTAATGCAGCTGGGCTTCAGTTGCAGAATTGGAGGAATTGGTGGGAGGGGATCTGTAGCAAGCATAGTCCATGAAAGAAGACTTTTTATGTTAAGAAACTATGAAATTGTTTGAGGCTTTCTAGTAATATAGCTCTTTTCTTTCCCTTTTCCTCTCTCCCAGGGTAAGAAATCTCCAAAAAAGTTGGCTTTATATGCAAACAGGTAGGAGAGCTTTGCTGTTTAGAGCCTGGGATTTAGGGGAAAGGGAGGGAGGAAGAAACAGCTAAAACTACTTAACAGCATACAAACCACACAAATAGATACGGAATTATCACTCTCTTCCATTTGGATCTTTTTTACTAATAATACTTTGTTCTTGTGTGCACTGTTGCAATAATGACTGTATTAATGAAAGCAAAAGAAGGGTATAGACTGTAGCTCGTTTCTGATACCTTCATGACATTTGTGTTACTTCGTTGTGGGAGAGAGGAAGGGGAGGTGTGGCAGCACTTGTTTTTAAATAATCTGCATGTTTAATACTGAACTCATATTTTTCCTTAATAACATAAAGTGCATATTTTTGTTTAGAATGACCTCTACTAAAATACTGCTTTATTTTTGCAGAATAACAGTTGGAAAAACAGTGGCCAGTACCCCTTCTCTCTTCAAAGTAGTATATTGTAAAAGAAGAGTTCACTGTTGTGCTCCAAAGCCTTGTTATAGAAAGAAGCAGTTCCCTAAAGTTGGGGGCTGTGACATGGCAAATAAAGAAAATGAACTGGCTTGTGCAGGGAATATGCCAGCAAAGCTACATAATGACAGTCGTTCACACTTGCTAAATTCTAGTGATTCTGGCTCATCCCAAACAGAAGGCCCGTCATCCAAATATAGTGGATTTTTTTCAGAGGTAAGCAAGAGTTTTATGTTAAACAGAAGGGTTTAAAAAAAAAAATAGATTGGGTTGTGCAGTTAGTTGTAGAAGCCTTTGAAGAGGTTTAATTTTTCTAACACAGGTTGACTCAGGACTGGTGATTTACAGTTCTTAGTTGTCAGTTTACTGTGGCTCATTGGCTTACAGTGGTTCTGCTTCTGTTCTTGTTCTTGTGTCAGCACAGAAATTCAGATCCAGCAGCCTAGTCTGGGTTAAAATTAAACCAGCACCAAAAAGGAAGATTGTTTTGACCTGATCAGGTTTCATGATTTGGTATGTGGTGCAGCTACATATGTGCTTGTAAAAGTGTTAGCATATGGGTGAGAATAAGCTGGTGGGGTAGGACAGGACTCTTCCCAATAGCAATATTGGCCAATAGTGTGTACTAAACTAAACGATTTTTATAAGACTGTACTTCTTGGTAAAATTATTTGATGAAGCTCAGTGAATGCTTCCTGTGCTTCTGCAACTGGCTAAAAGATCAGATATTTAAATGAGTCTCATGACAATCAGGGTTATCTGAAGCCCCTTAATGCTAAGGTTTTCCCTCCTCTCATCACAGATGCGCCTCACCTAACCAGTGAGGCCTGACAGTGTTTAAGGCAAGGGATGGCAAAGAGCATGAGCTCTGAGACTATTGCCATGCTGTCTCTTCATGATACAATACCTTATAGTGCTATGAGAGCTGCCATGAAAAGAGAATGCCAAGAGCCCCATGGGGTGGAGGTACAAATGTGTGGTGTCATTGCACTCCGTTGAATTTGATCGCTTCCAGGCAGGAGTAAAGGAATAGCTAGAATGAAGAGGTTGCAGAAAGGAGAAGGGTAAAAGAATGAGCTACAGGCAAGATTTTTGTTTTTTCCACCTGAGAAGCTAGGGATCAGTAACACAGATAACTCTATTAAGAGTTTGAGAGAGATGGGTAGTAATGTTCCTTTCAGTCCAAGATATGTTTTAAAATACCTAAACTTTAGTCCAAGGATAAGGTTTTCCAGAAATTATCCTGAATGTTGACAGAAAAGCTTAATATATGCAGTGCCTTGTGTCTGAATGGTTGAAGCTCTCAAAATTACTAAGCGTTCAAGTAAATGCCTATCAAAGTTGGTGAGAATTATAAGATGGCACTTGTGAATGCTCTGTTTAATTAGAGTTTGTTTTAGATTGCCTCTATTTAGGGTACCTACAGTCACCTTTTGGGTAAAGTAGTCTTAATCTATTTTTACCGCTTTCTAAGGGAAATATTTTAGTTAAATTCTAAACAACTCAGCATCTGTATAGAAAAATATATTTTTATATACTAAGTTATATTACAGCAGCTTACTATGCCATTGCTGGCTGTTTAACTTGCAGTAAACCTTTTTTGTATTCTCAAAAACACTATGCAGGTTTCTCAGGACCATGAAACTATGGCTCAAGTTCTTTTCAGTAGGAATCTGAGGCTGAATGTAGCTTTAACCTTTTGGAGAAGGAGAAGTATAAGCGAACTGGTAGCCTACTTAGTGAGGTAAACTGAGCATCTCTCTTATTTTCTTCTAAATTGGTGTAGCAATCCCAGATATGCTACAATATTGTAGGGGTTCCTTAACTTTTGTAACTTAACTGTAATTATCTGTTCTTTAAATGATAATGGAAGTGTATAGGTCAGCCTGTGCTCTGCTAGTAACACTTATGTCATCCTTAATATTCCTAGGATACAGGATCTGGGAGTAGTAGTAGACTGCCTTCCTGTACTTACAAACAGGTAAAAACAAAACTAAATGGAGGGATGTGGGAATCTAATATACCCACGCTGAAGTTCGGGCACTTCTGAAACTATTATTATTATTGTTATTTTTTAAGTTTACAGGAAGAAAAACCATATATTTCAGTTGGCTGCTGTGTAGATCTTCTGCCTTTAGTTAAGTCACTGCTTAAAAGCAAATATGAAGAGTAAGTATCACTTTCAGATGTTTTCAAAATAATACTTCTTCCTGGCTGTGCACTGCCCTTCAATTTAAAGGTGTTTAGTCTCCCCCTTGGCCTTTTTTTCCTGACTCTGGATTTCTTAGAGAACACCTTCCTGAAGGAGCTTTCCTGCAAACCTTCCATTTCTCCCTTCACAGGTGTTCAGTGATGCAAAATCTAAATTTCTTCTGCAAGGTTAGGGAGCAGGGAACTAGCTTTGCCCTTATGCAGATGTATTCATACTAAATAAAATAGGAAAAACATGACCAAGGTCTTTACGTGCTTTGCAATGTAAAATCAAGACAAATTTTCTTGGGCAAAATATCTGAAGAATTCCTACTTTTTTAAACAAAAGCATAAGTTTACTACTTTGAAATTAAAAACATATGCAAGGACCTAAACTTGGATTCTTGATTTTTCTAAATCTTCCAGATTAGAAAATAGATTGCTTTCTAAGTTACTTGCTAGTTCTAACAATTTAGCTGACCTATGGATCCATTAAAAAAAAAAACTCTATTTGGCAGATGTTTTATCAAAGGGAGGAGAAACATGTAATATGTAAAATATATTGTTACAGATATGTGATAGTTGGTTTAAACTGGCTCCAAGCTGTCATTAAAAGATGGTGGTCAGAACTATCTGCACATACAGAAAAGGCGGAGGATGGGTGAGTATAGTATTGGCATATATTAGAATGTTTCTGTAGTTTATTCAGTCTCAGTCTGTATGAATGTGGATCATCTGCATGTCTCATCTGCAAAAATTGATGCTTATAATTTGAAAGTAAATGTTTAACAAGATTTCCAGTTATCAAGAAGCAGTGGTGCTTGTGTGTGTGTTCTTGGGAGGTTTTTTGTTTTAATATGAAGTTTCAACAAATGCGGAACAGAGGGTCAAATTAGGGACAAGTTATAGGTGATACAAATTCTGTAGAAGTTAGGTCTAAATTTCTCTGATCTTTGTTGCAAGACTAAAGGCTGTATGCAGTACTAAACATTTGTGTTTGATAGTCTACTAAAACATAATGCACTTCTTTTGAAATTTGTTATATTCATTCTCTTTCAGAAATATTCCTGTTTTAAAACAACAATTAAGTGGATTATGGGAACAGGAGAATCATCTTACTCTGGTTCCAGGATATACTGGTAATATAGCTAAGGTAATCCAGTTCCAGTTGTTGTACTCAATAATCAACATAGCTGTATCATTTCTAATATTCTTCTAATTTGATGTAATTTATTTCCTACTATTGAATGATAGATGCAACTTCTAGAATGTTTTCACTAATGCTTAAGTAACTTTACAGAATCTGGGGTCAATGCTTCATGATAACAGTGATGTTTTCCAGAGAAAATCTCCTGAATAAAATAGCTAGTAATAGTAATGCTTAGTAAATGATGAGTTTATGGAGAGCAGAAGGGCACCTCTGTTTGAGGTGACTATTTTGCTTGCCTTTCTCTGTTTACATGCTATGGTATCAAGCAATAGGCTGGTGGTTTTTTGTAAAGGCATGATTTGCTGCTCACAGTACTTACCTCTAGAAAAAAGAGCTTTCTGAGGTTGGACTCCAAAGTGTTACACTGAGTGAAAAACCTCTTCCCTGGAGGGATCTGTTGAAGATAGGCAGTGAGAAAGGAGATGAAGGCGACGAAAGCGGACATTTGGGTTGTTAATGCAGGATTAGAGTGAATGGGGCAGAAGGAGACACTGTTAGACTGGAAGACTAACACTTCTTTTACCTACCTAAGAGCCTCTCATAGTAGCTTGGATTTTGGAGCATCAATAATGGAGATTACCTCAGTTTTTATGTTAGAAATTGCACAATGATACTGATGTGGATCAAGGGGGCTTTTATCATAGACTTACCACAGATGTCCATTTTTGAGTGTTAGATTTGATCCTGTATCTTGATTTCTCTAAGATAACATGGGAGATATCAGTGCAATAAAACGCAGTGCTGCCCTAATCCACAGAAAGCACCAAGCAAAGAACCTAGAGATACCACATTCTTTTATTACCACCACAGGAGCTTTGTGGGATCTTAACTGTACAGCACAGTGCCAAATTTTATAGTTGTAGCAACTAAAAATACTTGTTTCTCTTCCATTTGGGACTGTTGTGCATCTGTGATTTGAACTTTGGCCTCCTTACAAGGATACTTAAAAACTCCTCGCAGAGTTTCAGGCAACAAGGATGCAGAACTGAGTTCTAACTCACAAATGGTAGAACAGTGGAGTCTGCAGTATGGACTGCTCAGGTCTTCTGGTAGGTCAACATAGAGAACAACTGACTGGCTATAACTAGGATTCAAGTTCCCTTTCTAGTCTTTTTCCTACTTTTTAAGAAATGCCAGGACAGACAGTGACCAAAGCTACCTAACCAGATTAGGAGCAGAAGGCTTGAGGAGTAGTGCTCGGATGTTTGCTGGGGGAGGGGGGATATCACTATCAATAAATATGCTTCAAAAATGTCATTGCATGATAATACTCTTTCTTCTGCCATTGGAATGTATATAAGGAGCAGAAGAACAAACTAAAACTTATGGTTGAGAAAATTAATCCCAGTATGCTTGCAGGTTTTTGAGCGTAAAAAGTGCTATTGAAAATATTAAATTAAAAATTAAAATAATCTTGAACTAGTGGATAGCCTATACTGACATTTGACCTGAACGTTATTCTTGTATTAAGATTTAAATTGATTACCCTGACTCAAGCGTACAATTCATGTTGCAGCCGTAAGTATTGATAAACACTTTCTCCTTTCTTTCTTTTAGGATGTAAATGCTTATTTATTACAACTACACTGACGTGACAGAAATGTGTGCTTATGTGGTGAAATAATTCCCTAAAATATCCCTGAAATATGTACTATTTCTGAAAGCCTTTTGAGAAATGTTGGCAGAAGAGAACTGAACTGTCAAGGTGTTTAATGAAACCACTAACAAAATCCTAACAATCTACTTCACATTGAAGTGGAAAAGTGTCTAGTAGGAGCAGCTTTTACTTCAGTGAGGTGAAAGTGCACTATGAAAACTGTATGCTTTTGCTGCATTTGGGATTTGTTCAGTTACTAGGTAAAGTCATTTAAATGCTACTGTCTTTTACTGCAACATTGTGTAAAAGAAGACTGATTGTGCTGTTGTGAAGACAAGATGGCAGAAGCAGTTATAAGGAATCAGCAAGACCAATCAGCATTAAAAGCTTTTAAATCTTTCTTTCACAAGAGAACTCAAAGATGCACAACTATTTTTCAGTTATTGTTTAAAAAAGTTGGAAATATTCAATTACTGTTGTTTTAATCAAATTATTAAAGACATTTTGTTTGCACTATTGAGAAACTATACAGCAAAGATGCCTTAATTACTAGTGTTTCAGAAAGCCAATGTATTAAGATGCAAGTAGCTATACTGTTCACAGATTAAGAAGTGATGAAAAACTGCTACAAAATCAGGGTTTCATTTTGTATAGAATTGTTTATGAAATGTTGCACATTACAAAATCACATATGAGAACTAGTATAAAAAAAACTCAAGCTTCAATAAGCAGTTATTGCAAATGTCATCAGAATGGTGGATTTGTCTGACATGTTTTTTTATATTGTATGTGGATTTCTAACACAGTAATCTTCAGTTCTGTATCATTTAAACTACATGCAAATAAGTAAATACATTAAATGTATCCACTGTTCTTTCTCTTTAAGTTCATAAAAACAATTGGTAGAACAATCCCCTCCCTACTACTTTTTATCATAGCTATTTATATCTGTTTATGAAATGTTTACAGCCAGATGAGGCCATGTTGTTCAATCTCACCCTTTATATACTACCTCCTTTAAGAAACTGACAAACAGCTTTTGCAGAATAGTCAAGTTTTGTCCTGATTAGTGGTGGCAAATTCACAGTACCTTAAATCTAAATGGAACATGATGAAAGCATTGAAGACATAGCTATAAACTTTTTTTTATTATCATATGCTATTTTAATTTAAAAGCTGTAGCTTAACTGTGAGGGAGTTTGGAGTTTATCAGTTTGCTATTGCCTTTTCTATTTTGTGATTAGAAAATGCTTTTCCAATTAAAATCTTATGAAGTGCCAGCTGCTCACTCAAAACATAAATATATGTGCACAGCATGTATCATCAAATAACCTACTTCCTAAAAAAAATAAGTACTTAAAAGGGTTATTTTCATGCCTAGTGTTGAGCATATACACTTTCTTGCAGTGCTAGACAGGTGAAAGGTCTCTAGGAGCCTCAAGCAGTTTTTGCTTAAAACAGATGAAATTAATGAATTTTAAAATCATGTAGTGGTCAGCAGCTTTAGGCCTCCTGTTGTTTCAATTTGAATTTATTTTACATATCATTATTAATGACTTCTGAAGGCTAACGAGAAATCTGTCATCAGAACTTGGTGCTTTTGGTTATGTGAATATTTCTTAAACCACCAAAGGTTTTGCACTTCCCAGGGCAGTCAGCTAAAGGAAAAAGCATTTGAGACATCCCAAATCTGACAATTTTGTGGGACGATCTTTTAAGATATAAGGACAGCCAAATTCTCTTATCTCTGGAAGTGTGTTATATGCCAGTAAAGGTATTTCACACTGTAAAGAGTTTGAGATGGAACTTCTTGTGTTACAAGATGTTGTTAAGTGAAAATTTAAAGGAACTATGGTATAAAGATGTTCTTACATTATTCTACTATTCTGTGGTGCATTTAAATATAAAAAATAAAAAGGCTGGCTTCACAATTTGGCTAGCAATTGCTGGAGCTGTTGATTACCCTCAAGGAAAATACTGTAAAGGTCATGGAAACTTGTAGATCTTGATTTTTCTTGGTTTGTATAGACAAAATGAAGAAATTCATGGCCATATATTTGGATAATATAAGAAGTAATCATTGTAATTGATTTTTTCCTTTTTTTTTTAAAAAAAAAAAAGAATATCTAGTATTCCAGAAGCCAGTTTGGCTATAGAAAAACTAATAGGCTTATAATGGATTCTGCATGTGGCCATGGATTTATCTCCAAATTAGAACTAAGGATGGCACTTTTGTACTAGCAGCAAGGTAAGGTTGACTTGAGGATCTCTATTGATAAATACCTAATAAAATTATGCATTATTTTTACTGCCAAAAGTTGTATTTCAACAGCATCAATAAGAATATATTATGGAAAACATTGTCATTAGTGTCTGTGCCTTATTTTAAAGTAATTTTTACTATTTTAAGGCAGCTATTAGTCTAAGTACAATATTCTGACACTCATAGGAACAGAATTCTGAACACAACATTATCAAGTGTTTTTTTTAATCATGATTTTTCAAGAACTTCTTAAAAGCTATTCAGGTTGAATTTAAGGTTCAGCTCATGTACTGTTTCTCATAAATGGCTAGGAATCAATTTTGCTTTAGTAGAATGTATGTTGTCTGCTCAAAGGTGATATGAGTAAGAAGAAAATCTTAAGCTATGTAAGTCTGAATTCCATGGATTTGTCTCACAATCTAAATCATTTTTACATTCATCAACAGTTTGTATCTAAATGCTAATCTTTGTCTGCAGTGATCATTTCTGAAAAATGCTGCCCCTAGTAAGTACCAAAATATTGGAGCAGAATTGACTACTTGTTTCCAGCGGAGCAGGACATTGTGATTCCCTTCAAAGTTCTTGAAGGGTTTTGGGGAAGATGATGTCCTTTACCTCTTGATTATGTCAGGCCTTCTTGAAACCCTCCTCTCCTATGCAAATTACTAATGAGAAAATGAATTTTAAATGCATGTTCTTGGTTGATGCAGAACCATTTATGTACTTGAGGATAGACACCTATGCAGAGCTGTTCTTCATGCTACATGATACGAAATTCATGTCTCTGGAAAAACAGTGTCATGCCTTAGAACATCTTTCAGTGTTGTGTTCCCTGAGAGCACTTGAGGCGATCTTGCTAGAGGTGTTCTTACTGGAAGTGCAAGCTGGGATTTGCCCATCCTCTAAACTGAAGTTAGAGGCCCTCTGGCAAGATGCCTTTTTCTGCAGTGCTGAAGGAATCAATAACCTGTTCCTGTAAGAATTATTGTTTAGGTATTGCTGATAGCTTGTTGAAAAGCAGAGACTGAAAAGGCTACCTCATTAATTAGCTGGGTACAAAGATGCCAGCATGCCCTGATGATAACATATAACTCTATTTAGAAGGAGTTAGGCCTGTTTATTAATAAAGAATACTCATTAGCGGTACAGTGAAGCAGTATATCACAGGTAGGTATTACAGTTCCAGGCTACTTAATAGCTTGTACAAATAATTACTGATATTAAAATTAGCATCATCCTTC
This sequence comes from Rhea pennata, assembly GCF_028389875.1. Classification (NCBI taxonomy): domain Eukaryota; kingdom Metazoa; phylum Chordata; class Aves; order Rheiformes; family Rheidae; genus Rhea; species Rhea pennata. The sequence goes on along the minus strand of NC_084667.1, from coordinate 10,462,317 downwards.
CAGGAGCTTATCTTCAGGAGTGAGTCACAATTAAATTAATCTTTCCCTTCATACGGGCTGCTTTACTGTTCGTTAGAGACTGCAGTATTATTAATTGGGAAGCAGGAGTGATGGGAGAATGGGAAAGGACAAGAATTAAGTATTTGTACCCTAGAACTTAGTGGCATCAGCCCCATTGCTTTATCTCAGTATCCTAAAGTAAATCTGCACATTCTTCTGCTAATCTGAAGTGGGCAATTTTGAGTTACAGGTATTTAAAAGTATTTTGTTGAAGATGTGACTTTTAAAGATTGATGCTACAATGTTGAGTCATGGGGTGTTTCGGTTTTTTTGAAGGATTAGGCAGTTTGTGTGTAGTAAACAGACAAGATACTTCTGAGTTTCATTTTGAAGTTTGGAGTTGCTTTCCCTAATTCATCTTCTCAGATTTTCTATTATATTAGAAAACTGGATGTCTGTCTTACCGTGGAGATTAGGAGCTATATTTTGTGCCTAGTTTTCTGGTACAAAATAATCACTGTGTACAAAAACTGAAGGCAAGCAGTTGATAACTGCAAATTACACTATCAGTGTGAAGTTACTCTGATTTACAATGTGAATTCTTAGTTTATGAAAGAAACTGGCTATTGTGTGAGGAACTCTGGCCTGATGCTGCATTAGAGGTGGGAGGGAATTATTTTCAAGGAGTGTATGCTGTCTAGTGTATAAGGATATTAAAGAGCTTAATTTCTGTCTTCAGTCTAGCTTCCTACACAGTAATTCTAGGCTACAGCTAGTGATTCACCAAGTGAATCAATTGGGCATGCTTCTGTTGCTAGCGTGTATGTTTATACCTATTCTTTAACAATTTACTTCATAAGAATGTTAATTTTGTAGTTAGTTCTTCAGACAGAATGAGATTAAATGGAAGTGTTTTTCTTTCTTCCATGCCCTCATTTTTCTTCAGCACTTAATGATGACTTTTATTATTTTTATAGTCTACATATAGTATGGATTTTTATTACTATAAAAGCATGGAAAGTAAAACTTTAGACAAAACAGGACTATCTGACACAGGACAATTGATTTGGAAGCAATTGGGAAAAAAAAATCCCTCTTTAATACTTTCACACGGTTTTGTTAATATCCACTCAGTGAAATGGGCATTCATGGCCCCAAGTCTAATGAGTTCGGACTTGAATGAAAGAAACTCTAAATAAACACAGCTGCAGTACTGAAAGAGCACTGTGCTAGTCTGTGACACCAGTCCGCTCTGCGGGAGGCGGGAGTAGAGCAGCGCTGCTCCACTGGATACTGTAGAAATAATCACACTGACTTGAAACACCGCAAATATAAAATGCTTTTGTTCCCTTCCTGGTGATGGCTTTGTAGTATATCTCTTTACGCAGAATATAACAATATGATTGGCAACTACGAAGTGAGATCCATTGCTTTCAAGTTGAATGTGGTGCGCGTAGTTTGATTCACCCAGGTCACTGCTTTGATTCGGTCGCTTGGAACGCTGTAGAGCAGATGAGCAACTGACTGTTGCTCTTCTCTTTAAACACCTGTACTTCGCTGCATTGACGTACAAGGATGCCGTGTTCACGTTGTCCGACGATTTTGTTTCCTTAGCTTGCAACACTTGAGCCATTTAAATTATTTTGGGGAAACGATAGCCATAAAAGTGAGCATTTAAAAAGCGCTTTTACAAATATGCTTGTGACTTGCTTTAAAATAATACTACATTTCTGTGAATAATAATGTTCTATGAATTTGGGAAGCAAGCCATTCTCTACTTGCATAGGTTTGAAAGAAACTAGTGGATTTTACTGAAATTGCAACCACTTTCTTGGTATTCTTCTAAGTGAGCAGTATATGTATTGTGAAGCAGCTAAAACAAAGCTAAGTATCAAAATAATGTTAAATTCCAAGACCTCTGTTGTAGGGGTAAGTGTTGGAATAAATACATGCCCTAGCACCGTATTTGAAACTGTTCATAAGTCACTTTCTCTTGTAATTTAGGTTGATTCTTTTCCAATTGTACTTAGGTTCATTTTCCAGAAGTCTGGATTACATTTTGGATTTACCGTTGCCACTTTCACTCTTGCTTCAGAACTTCCATGGATTGAAGGACATAGTCCAATAGTACAATAAATATTCCAAATTTGGAAAAATAGCCAATCTTGTGTTTTGTGATAACTGGCTTTCATATTTCTCATTTTAAACAGGCACCACCTTTTGTTTTCAAAATATTTTTATGTAAGAATGAAACCCTTTTTAGAGAATCTCTCAAAAGAGGAGAACCATTTCAAAAAGCCTGTGACTGTTTAAATAAGGTGCAGAATTTTCATCTATCCAAGAAGCGTGGCTGTGACCGTCGAAGAATCGGTCTGATCCAGGAAGTCCTTCCAGTTCTGTGTGCCTGGTTCCACAACAGTGAGGCAGTTCAAGGAGAAAGGAAGATTTAGAGACTTAATGCTGACGGAGCAGTTGGGTTTCTTCCCAGTTACAGCGGTTATTTTCCGCCTCTTTTGACAAGTTGGAGCACATCTGCTTGGCTGAGTTCCAGCCTCCACCTTCTCACCTACCCACATGAGAATAAAATGCTTTCAGATTTGGCACTCCTGGTTTCCCAAGTGATGTCTTACATCTCAAGACTTCCAGCTCCTCAGCACAAACAAATTATCAGCCTCGTGCCATCAGTGAGGATGTGGAGGCCTATACTTAGATGAGTAACGTGTGGCAGCCAGGGCTGCTACCACTATGTTTACCTCATGTTAATGTCAGGAAGCAGAGCACAGATCTGTGTTAAGGAACTAAATGGCTATTTAGTTATCAACTTGTCATCTTTTTAACCTAAACATTGTACAGAAGCATTAATTTTAAAAATGCTCATTATTGTGGACTCTTACAACTGGCAGGCTAGTAACTATTTAGGGAAAAATCATGCTGCTTGGAAGTGTGTGGTACCTCCCTCTTGCTCCCCTCTAGATAGATCACTAAATTCACTGATGTCTACTCAAATTATTTTTGTAGACTTTAGGATTTTTTTAGGCTTGTTTTCTGACCCCACAGAAGATGATCGGAGTTGGGCTTAGTAAGGCCATGTTCAGCTGTCTAGCTCATGCTATGCCTTGTAAGCATGTGTGTGGACTCTGGTGCTGCTGTGGACTTACTGTGCCAAAGTATATCTTTTACACTTCCTTCTGCAGCACACTTACGCTGCTTTTCATGGCAGGTTTCCCTTAACATCTGCAAAGGGATTTTTTCCATATAATAACTCTTGATTCAAAGAGCAGTATTAGTTGCTTTCCAGCTGAGCAGAGAAGCCTGTTAAAGTAACCCAGTGGTCTAGGACTGTTGGTTTTCTGCAAAGTTTTTCAACTTGGACATTCATATATCTAGAGTGCTAGTCTCCAGCATAAAGCAGTGCTGTGGCCAGGGACCAGTAAACACTGCCACCTATTTTTTTTTTTTTTCCCTCCCACAAAAGAAGGGGGATGAGAGAATGCACGTTCAGAGTCATTCTTAGATATTTAGGCTTAATGCATTGTATGTTAGCAGTCTACTTTCTGGGTTGTCTGAATATTTGGTAGATGATCTCAGCTACCTCATTTTGAAGTGCTGTAAATAGGAGAACGCCCTTGGAGCTCTATTTCAGAACTGGCAGCTTGCTAGCATCAGCCTGTACCTTGGAGATTAACAGGGAGTGTTTCTGCATGTCTGTGTATGGGATATATATTCCTTATCCTTTGGTTAGCCTTTCTGATACATACTTTCTCATTTAATAATCTTCTGTAAGCTCTGGAAATGAGAAGGGAACCTCTGGTGATTTACTCAGCCTTGTTTGGATGAAACAGTTCTGATACTAAGGATTCTTCTGCTGATGTGAAGAAAACTGCAGAATCTTCTCTCCGTTCTTCCATAAACTTACTGTATCTTAGCCCTAATCTTAATAGGCTCCCACATTTAGAAATGTGTTCATCCACACTTCACTATATCCTTATTAACATTTTTCCCCTGAGAAAATGGATCTGTCTGTGGTTCCTTTGCAGTACTTGATTACCATTACCTTAGGCTATTTTCATACCTTTAGATCAGGTTCTCTTAGTGCTGCCCAGGCTGTTTCTTGGTATTTATCATAGCTGTCAGATTTATCAGGAATTTATTTGAAATTACCTTTTGGTCAGGAACCACATTCAGAACTTGAACTGATTTTAATGGTCTGAAAGACTACCTTACCATGTGCTCAGGAGCATTATTTCCTATTGCACTTTTCTATGAAAGTATCACATGTGCTGGTGGCTTTGCAGCAGTACAGAAAAAAAAATGAACTTTCTCATTTCAACAATGAGAGACTTGAGTAGAGGAGAGAACAACTTGGGTCAGATGGTTCCAGCAAGTTCTGCTTTTTGTTTCTGTATACAGAGGTAAGAGAGAAGGAATGGAAGTAACAATTATGCTTTGGGAATACTTGACCCCAGCCCCAATCTCAGCTGCTGGCTCACTCTATTATTATTATTATTCATAGTATCAGTAATCAGTCAATCATTCCAGAGTTCTGACATGTAAAATGAGTTTGCTGCTTCATTTAAGTTTCAAGCATGCCATCATCATTGCCAGGAAAGTCAGAGGCCCTTTTGATGAACCCTCAATAGGATTCCTTCCTAACAGAACTTTTCTTTAGAAGATGTTCTAAATTCATATCTGAAGATGAGTCTACATTCAGTTACAAAAGTAGCTATTTCCTAAGTATGCCCCTTTTAGGCAGGGACACCAACGTGTGCTTTGGTTGACAGAAGAATATTACCCTTTTCACAGGCTTGTCAGAGAAAACGTCCAGCCGGGTAACTGCTGTGTAAAAACCTGCAATGGACCTTACTGGTGGTCCATGTGAGCTTGAGCTTTTTTATCAGGCACCATGCTGTTGTACAGAGGAAGGGATTTCATGTATAGTAAAATCATCCTGAAGTTTTCCATTTCTTGAAATAATGTTGAGACCCACACTCAAATCCCAATTATATGGACTCCAAATTGTCTCTTTTCCTCTCAGAGGTGTTTTCGGGAGCTGGGATTTTGGATATGGCATGCTCTGCCTTTAACTGCTGCCTAGTTAGGACTTCAGAGGGCAAGCACAAAGGTGCTCTACAGATACTAGTGAGAAGCAACTCAAGTACTTGTGATACAAGGACCTCTGCTATGAGCAGTTACATGTTCAAACTACAAGTTCCTGGGACCTGTCTTTTCCACCATTCTCCATTTTGGGTCTAGTAGCATATTTTAATGTGTTTATAACAAAACAAAAACAAGCTTGATAAATAAGAATTGATAAGTACAGTTTATTTACTGTTTAGTTGATACCCTCAAATTTGAATTGGCTAGCAAGAGTTTCTGTTACCAAGTTGTCCAAAGATGTGTTTTCAGTTAATGTACTTACCTCATGAATTTTATCTTTTGTTATTATACACCCAAACTTACTGGTTTGTAATCCAAGCATTGTCCGGAGAGTTTCAGGGATGATGAGCAGGTTGGTGGGGGGTTTGCTTTGGTTCTTCTTCTCCTGAAAGGTATTATGTGGGCCTGCAGTTTCTGAGGTACATTTTTGTTAGAAGCTCATGCACTCTATTCCTCCTCTTCCCCCTGTAACTCTTGCATGAATATGAAGTAGTCCTGAAAACTATTAGAATTTAATTTTCTCTTACTGTGCTTCTTACTTTGACATATCAATACCTAACACGATTTCTTTATCATCTGGAGTGAATACCACTTTGGATGCTTTGCTTAGTATTTGAGGTTTGCAGAAGAAAGTGAAAGTTTTTAATTTATGTTGAAGAATTTATATATTGCAACAATTTTTCAGTGGTTCGTTGCTGTTAGATTTGCCTAAAACAAAATTTGTAAAAAAAAAAAAATATAAAAGTAAATTCATGACTTCCACTGTCCACAGCAAAGTTACTGCTTTCAGTGGGCTTTGGATTTCACCAGATATTACATAGAGCTTCCTATAAGAGCCTTCTGTCATACATTTACAAATAATAACAGCAAGTTAAAAGGGGACAACAAGAAGCACTTGAAAGTGATTTATGCTACTATTTTCCCCAAAATTTAACTAATTTATATAAGAAATATAAAAATGACCCAACTTTGCACAGTTTAAAAGGTTAAGAGGAGGAAGAAAATTAGGCACCCGCAAACATGGAATTTATAGCAAGTACAAGCCTTTGTACTGCAATTGGAAGGATTTTATTTGACAAGCCTTGTATTATGATTCTAGAAAATATTTAACTCAGTGCCCATCTGAAAAAACTGGCAAATTCTGTTTAAATCTGAACTATTCAAATAAAAAAAAAATGAAAGAATCACTGGAGTCCTCTAAGATTCTTATTTAGCTTTAGTCTACAATTGGCATAGATTTATTTGAATCAAACAGGAAATGTTACTGATTGCAAAACTGCTAATCATATTGTTTTAATGAAGCTGCTGTTTAACACATTGAATAGCAATGCAACAACACATTGAAAATTAGCTTATTTGCCATTAATCAATGATAGATAATGCCTGCAATTCACTGAGGAGGTTCATTTGAGCAATTCTTTTTGAGATATGAACTTGGGCTCCTGAAGAGAAGTCTTCACTTGCACAGTCTGATGATTCAGTATAGAAGTCCATACAAATAGCAATGCATCGTAAACCTAAAAAGGAGCGTTACTTAGCTTAGCAGTATTGTAAGGCACCTCCACGTTTATCCATTCAGTCAAACAAGGCAAAAAACTAAGGGTAGAGCAAAAGCTGTTAATTCCAATAACAAATAGCTTGAAAGTAGTTACAAAAGAATCATAGACCAAGCTGCTGAAATGCAACAATATAAAGAAGTAAGTTAGCAGCAGTTACGGAAGTGCTGGATTTTAAAGGAGCAGCTGGTAAACTTCATCGGATATCAGATATCACATCGCTGTCCTGTGCAAGGAAGGTGCTTACGGAGAAGAGACAGAATGTAACGCAAATGCTCACAATATGCCTCTACCGCTACTGATGAGGATGGCGAGTGCCAGGAGCAGCTAATGCTTCAGAATCAGATTTGCCTTGAAGGAAAAAACAAAGCACTGCAAAGCATTTCCAAGATCAAGAAATGGCCAAGTGAATACGGAGTCACTGTAGTTTTGCGTTATTTTTGCTGAAAAATGAACTGATGTCCAAGCTTCGTTTTGCTCTGTCAAATAATACAAATTAGCAGGTTGTACTTCATTCATAGAGTTAATTTGAATTCAAATTTGCTAGTAGTAGATACTGTAATAGTTATTGTGACAACAGCTCTTTGCTTGCTGAACACAAAATTTCCCAGAATCTCTGCAGGGCAAAGTACTGTCCGTAACCACTGAATAGGATGCCTTACCAAACCCAATGCTTAGAGCTTCTTTATGCTGCTCTGACAATATAAAGATGTTGTCATCTGTGTAACGAGAAGAAATTCTACAAAGCATGTGAAATTTCTTCAGCTTGGAATACAAAGCAAGAAATAACATTTTGAGGCATTGTATTATTGATACTGTGGTAATGTAAAAAATACTTTCAAATATGTTTCTTTAAAGGATCTCATAATGCAGTATTGTATTGAGGCCACCTTGTGGTATTATGTAAGTAGAATTCAGATGGGAAAAAACAGCACAATTTAAGCGTGCATACCAAGAAATAAGGATATTAAACTGTTTATATTTTTGGAATACCAAATGTCATAGTGATGTATCACTCCAGCATTATGTAAATGATTGCAGGCGGTGTCCCTATGAGCAACAGTGCAGAAATCCAAGTGCACGTGTAACACCATTCTGAGTGGCACTGCTTGTTCTGTAGTCAGCTTAACGTATGATGTAGTTCTTATTGCATGCTTGGATTATATGCAATTACTGCTTAATAGAGACAGAGGGTCAACTTCCGTGGTAAACCATGGATGAAGGCCTCAAAATATTGTAAGGACAACTTCTAGGTCACAGTCATCTCACGCCCATGTTTGTTGTTCTGCTTACAAGAGGGAATCTGGAACTTTTTAGAGCAGGAAAATGGTGCTGCTTTTCCTTTTCCTAAGAAAAAAGCAGTCCAAAGCCTTTTCCTCATACTTAAACTAGTGATTACATTTCTCCTCCCAAAAATGAAAATCTGAGTTCAGTAAGGTACAGTTCAATCACAACTAGACAAAACCAGATATCATCTGGCAATCTCAATCTCAGCATTTTCTAATCATGCTTATTAAAATGAAGAACATACTAAAGTATTAACTGTTTATGTTTCCAGGTGTATATTACCAGAATGGTACAAAATTAATTCCTGAAAAAAAATCCTGAAATTGGAGGTAGAAAATGGAGAAGAGGTAAACTTGAAAGAGTCATATCAAGAATGATCTCTGTAGGAAAAGAAGGTAGGACAATCCTAAGCACTGGAAGACCAGACCATGCTCCCTGTGCCTGTGAGCTCTGTAAAATACTTCAGGGTAGTGGTACCGCGTGAGAATTGGTAATGCAGAGTGTCAGAGTACAAGGAACACATTTCATGACTTAGTTGGAGGCTCTTTAACACAGAGAAAACCACTGGGGAAAGCATCTGAATCTCAACAATGTCCAATCAAGTTTGTCCCGGTTAACTTGCGGTGAAAGCAAACGAGATGGATGAAAGCTGTTTCTTCCAGACAGAAGATTCTTTAGGCGTTCATGCTGACTCTAGAATGTGCAGATGGATGCATGGAAATGCAGATCATTCAGACAGCTGTTGAGTTTACAGGCATCAGGAGCTTTTCTGCCCTTACATGCCAGTCTTTCAGACACAGAGTGCAGGACGTGGAGACAAGCCTTTCAAGGCAGGCCACGACGCGCTACGCGCACCTTTCGGCCCCAAGTCAGAGGCAGGCCGATCTCGTGGAATCCGACATCCGCGGCGGTACAAACACTGTCGCCGAGTCCAGACTCCTAACGTAAAGTTCGTATCAAGTAAGTGTTTCCAGTGTAGCACTGTAAATTGCCAGCAGATGGCGAAACAATTCCACTTTACAACAGATTTTTTTTTAAAGCGCAGTAACAAGGGAAATAGGCTACACCATTGCTGTGAGTTCTGTATTGTAGTAAAGCTGCTTGGGCAGGAGAGGGCTCGTGTAAATGAGTTAGTTGGCCATCACAGTCTTTATGCTGGTTTCTTCCATCTACTTTCAGGCTGTTTATTCTCATAAATCTGTCTGCTTGGGTGTGGGTATTTAGATCTCTTTTCACCTCCGATTAGTTTCTCAAAAACTGTCAGCGATAAAAAAGAGTAACATTCTCCAACACAAGTACTATGTATCGCAGTGTACAGTACTAACACTGCAATGCTTGGTTCTCTTACCAAACTATAAATATAAAATAATACTTTTTATTCACGATTCTTGCAGGATTTTTCTCCCATTCACAGACACACAATACTCCTGATGCTTGATTTTTCTGAAGTAACCAAACAGCAATGAGTTTTCTATAAAATTCTATCCTTCCTTGGGAGGGACAGTGGGTAAAAAGATCTGCCTCAATGGAAAAATTCCTGTCTGCAAGTGATAAGAAATTTGAGAGTCTTCCAAGGACTCCTGCTGGACAGTGATATACAGGACACTTCCCCAAGGTTAGTGAGAACGACGGCTGCTTTAATAGCTAGGAAGTGACTTAGTCATTACAGGTAACTGTGAAGGACAAGACCATATTAGGAACTACAACAAATATTGTATATTATTTTCCTGGTTGTATATACACTGACTAGAAAACATTTCCCAAGGAAGAAGCCTGAATTACGGCTGATAAAAGGTTAACTGGTTGCAAGAACTCTCTGTACAGTTTTCCTGATACAGTCCTGACACAGAAGCTAGATTTTCAAAGGATCCAAATTACCTGGTAGTATCTTTCTCAATGGGCAGAAACTTAAATAATTGACCAAATACACATCATCAATCTTATCTAAAAAGGAAGGGAACAAGATGCTGGAGGCCTAATAATATTAGTGTATCCTACTGTCTCAAAAGCTCAAAAGCTTTTGTAAAACAAAAGTATAGCTATATGTACACGTATCTTCCACTGCTTCTAGAAATTTTGAGAAAGTTTACGATAACAAGGACCCCAAATATACTTGAGCTGTTAATATTTTACAGAAGCTCAAATCTCTAACACTGTTTAAGCAACTTACAATATAAATACAACTATAGATAATGACGGCCACAGTTGCTTCAACTCAGTTTTGTAGCTTGTTCTGGCAATATTTCTGGGATGTAGTTATGTGGACTCTGATGAATATGTAATTCTTATTTGATTCTTTGTAATTCTTGTAATTCTTTATATCAGTCAGGCCTATGTCTTTGGCTCCATAGAACATTGTGAACCAGCATTGCTTATCTGGCATACTAGGGATTGCCTGATTACCTATGTAGTAGTTAAGGAACTGGCTCAAAGAATATGGTAGGATTGTAGTCATATGGCCAAAGCTGCTCCCTGTTTGTCTACTGCAAGTCAACAGTCCTGCATATGGCTGGCTGGATTACACATGAACCATCAACGGTTGTTGTTTCTAGTTAAATTTATTAAAAGTAAACCAATACCAATATCAGGTCAATGTTCATATTTCCAAACAAAAGCTGGTATTTAAATACCAGCCAAAGCAGTATCAACTCTACAGTGTTCAGAGCAATTGCACTAAAATGTTCAAAGAGGAATTAAGTTTTATAAAAAATGCTTTACTAATAGTGAACTATGAGCAAAAAATTATTTTTTGCTAAAAATACACTGGCAAAACTTTTGCTAGAATTCAGGCTGTGAAAATCATTCAACATAAAACTAAGTTCTAGCTACCAATTTTTTGTAAAATCCTTTTCCTCATGGAGGAGAACAAACTCTCAGTATTTAAGGCTTTTTACCAGTCACAGAATAGATGATTCTTTGTAAACAGCTATGGTGCTCATGGACTTTGATGCTGCATTCAGATCGCTCAGCAGGATTTCCTGTCTCTCCTCTGCTCTTCAATTTGTACATGCTACCAAAAGTGACAAGAATCTGGATAGGATTTCAGTGTTAGAAGTATGATGACATTACATCAGTCTAGACCTGCTCTTTGTTCAACCCATTAGGGATTGTCAGGTCTCATCCATCTGGTTGACAGTTCTACAGAATTAGCGACAGCTGCTTGAAGTAATTCAACCAGACAAAACTGAGAACATGCTCACAAGCTGGTTAGAACTTTTCAGCAGCTTATTGTCAGTTTCTGCATATCTGCTACTGAGGGGAATGAAGCCATCAGTGAAGAGACAGCTGTAAAACAGAGAGATCACTCTTGACTGCACTTTCAGGAGGTTGACGGAGTTGTCCCGAAGGAATCTTTAGATTTTTTTTTAAGATTATCGTTTTGTTCACAGGGAACCTCCTACGTGTTCATGAAAGTGCTTGCTGTATCCAGACCAGGCTTCCCTGCAAAATGAGTTCTAGTTCCCAGTCAACAAGTTCTAGTTTTGCATCGGAAACAAGTGTATTGATATAAATTGCGAATTAAATGAAGATGTTCAAGGGTTTGATTAAACTGAGCATTTTAAATCTTCTTTCTGTGAGCTTTTTTGTAAACTCCTGAAAAAAGCTTGATTCTTTTTCAAGTGATAACCAATTTTAATTTACATTAATTCTAAATAGATCATTTGTTACCAAAAAAAGATACATTTGCTTATTTATATTATTATGCACTTGTATTTAGTTTCATGTGTCCTTCCAGATTTGCTGTAGCAAACTACATTATTCTTTGCATTTACACATACATTGGAAGAACAAAGTACCCTTTTCTGCATGCCCACATCATTTCTCAACTTGGAATGGGTGAAACGTTGAACAGGAGCGGATGGACGATCTAGGTTGCAAGTCAGCTGTTCCACAGAGCCAGAGAGAGCTCTGCAGGACTTTTTTTTTTTTTTTTAGTGACTACACTGCTTTTAGGGTCAAAGCTACAAGATCTAATAAGTCTCTGAGAAGAGCCGCCTGTGGTGCGCCTGCGTCGCCCCTGGAGACAGTAGTGATGAAAATACGCCCCAGTGGCCTTGCACAAGGCCTGGGGGCTGGAGCACCCCCGAATCGCGGGCGCTGCCAGGGGAGCAGGAGCCGCACTGTGGCAAGGCCGGGGCAGGCCCCTCACTAGGCAGTACAGGAGGAGTACAGGCGCGCAGGAGGAGCCAGAGCCGCAGACACTTCGGCCGAGGCTGAGCGGGCTCGACACCCTGAGTGACGGCGACGGGCCGCTCGCGGCGGCTCTTCCGCGGCCCGCGCCTCTTCCGCGGCCCGCGCCTCCGCCGCCCGGCCCGCGCCCGCCGCCAGGGCCCCGCGCTGCCTCCCCACGAGAGAGCGGGCGCTGCAGTTCCGCCTCGGTACCGGTCACGCGCGAACACGCCTATTGGCGAGTGTCCGTCACATGACCTTCAGCAGCTTCACTCTCGCAACTACGCGTGCGCAACATCGGCGAGACCCACTCTCCCCCCCCCGCCCCCTTTCGGCGCGCCTGCTGCGCACGCGTAGCAAGTTCGCCGCCCGGCGTGCGGCGTTCCGCGCATGTGTGGGGAGGGGGCGGGGCCGCCAGGCCGGCCCCGCCCCCCGAGCCGGGCGCAGGCGGCGGCGTAATGGCGGCCGGCGGCGGCCTCACGTCAGCGGCGCTGCTCTGGCTTGTCGCGTCGCTGCTGCCCCATGGCGCCAGGGGCTCGGAGGCAGCTGGGGCGGCGGAGTCGCCGGGCGGCGCGGGCCCCGGGGAGCGGTTTAAGATCGAGGGCCGGGCCGTGGTGCCGGGGGTGAAGCCCCAGGACTGGATCGCGGGGGCCCGGGTGCTTGTGGACGGGGAGGAGCACGTCGGCTTCCTCAAGTGAGCGCGGGGCGGGGGCCGGCAGGGGCTTGTCCCGGCGGGGGAGCGCGTCGTTACCTCCGCTTCCCCCGCCGGGCCGGGCTGCCTCGCCTCGCCTGGCCTGGCTCGGCCAGGTCGCGGGCAGGTCTCTCGGGCGGGCCGAGGTCGCCTCTGGGTGTTGCCGGGCAGTGGCGCCGCCGCTCCGGGGGCCGCGGCGCTTCCCCGGCGGCCCCTGTGCTGCCGCCCGCGGGCGTTAACGGCGCCGGGGCCGCGGGTGGAGCTCGGAGCGCTGCCGCCGCCGCGTTTCTGGCATGTCTAACGACCCTTTCCCCAGTGCCCCTCAGAAGATGGCGGCCAGCCGGGGCAGAACCGAGCTGCTCGCCGCCTGTTGCCGTCGTTGTCCCCGGTAGCTAAGCACAGCCGTGGAGATCGACGTCCCACTGCCGTTTCTAGGTTTTCTGACACACTTGCTCCATACTTACCTCATCAGGCTTTCAGAACGGCCGTGGAAATCTCTAGTGCTGTGGATACTACTTTCGTTCCCGGTCTCATACAGATACGACCAGTTTTGTGACTGAGGTTGGCTTTTTAGGTATTGAATTATTAGAAAGAACAGAGTTTTTATTTTGAAAAGCTTTGCATTTAGTTCTGCAGTGCAGTGCTTTCTCTTAACTTTTGTGGGCCCAGATTCTGTCACTTCTTCATTTAAGACTCTCACCAGTAAAGAGGTTATTTATTCTGGAAAAGGATGGGGAAGGGGGAGATGAATAGGACTAGATCAAAATACATTTTCCTCTGTCATTATTGTAGAAACACTTTGTCCAGTGAGGAACCAGCACAGAAGAAGGGCAGAAAGTTACAGTTGTAGTTAGCTACTACAGAAACAGATTTGTCACTGGTTTTTGTACCAGCGGAAGAAGCCTTTTCAAGCAATATAGTTTTATTTCTTCAAGCAAGATAATGCAAATGCATTTGAAAGCTATAAAAAGCATCACACTAGTTGACTGGGTCTTGGGTAGTAGTGGGTATGTTCAGATCAGCTAAGCATCTAGAGATGTTAGAATATTGAAAAAGTTCTCAGAATTCAGAATTGAATTAATCTCAGAGTTTCAAAAGTAGGGATCAATTCTGAAATCCTTTTCTATAATTTTTAATGCAGTATTTTGGTTTCAGAATTCTATATTAGAGAGCTTCAACAGAATTAAGATACACCGTCTCATAATTGCTAGTCACTTTGAATTATTTCCTGTGTAGTAAAAGTTGAACGGAACTTTGACCCTGTGAACTGTCTGATAGGTTAACAGAACGATCTATCGTTTCCTAAACTTGTACGGTGGTGTCAGTAAAGCACCTGATATGTCAATACAAGCGAGCTGAAGGAACCCAATGTCATACTTAGGAACTGATGTAATAGATACCATGGAGCTGATGAGTTTCCAAATACTTGTTTAGAGTTAGGCTTACATGAATTATGAGAAAACAGTCTTAGCGAAAAGCATACCTTGTTTATGACAATGTAACCTGATTAACAAACTATTATTATGTACATCAAGCGATAGACATACAAAATTATATGAATACATCTTAAAGCCAAGAAATGAGTTAAATACATTTGTAGATTTTTCACTACTATGAGCATGGTACATTTTAGTAAGAATACTTTCTTTAATGGCTTTTTCCACTTGTAATCAGCAAAATACAGGATGGCAGTAAATTTTTAATGAAAACCGTGGTTGAAGAAAGATCAGTTTTCTAATTCTGTTCATAAATAATACTAATTTTTTCAGGCTCAGTAGAAAGATCCTTCAGCTGCAATGACAGGATTCAGTAGATCATAATTCATATATCAGAAGTATACTTTGTCACCATCTTCTGTCATCTGTTGGGCAAGTTTTCCTTAGTTATTAAATGACCACCATGTCAGTTATCAAAAATAACTATTAGACACAGCAAAGTTGCCTCTAAAGTAGTTTGAGATGTTCTCTAGAACAAATGCTTTTATAAGTTGGATTAGTTTCCTCATTGTAACCAAATTAAACTTTTTTATAGTCTGAAAAATGGCAGTGTTGGATACTAATATATGAATTGAGAATTGGCTTTTTCAAATAAATAACTTTGACAAAATTCAATTGTATTTTTTCTAATGTCATGTAGATTAATGTGATCATTATTTCATTTATTTTAGAAAAACCTAAAAGTGAATTGCTTAAAGCAGTTGCAAAAAAAAAAAAAAAAAAGATACTGTGAGCATTTTTAGGGGGTTCACATTATCCCTTAAAATATTAGAGAGACCCACATACATAGTACTGTTTAAATGGCTCTTCATTGTAGGAAGTTCCTTAACTGATGTCCATCTTCGAGGAAGAGAACTTTCATGAAGGTCATGAGGACAAAATTTACTTTTAGGAAGGTTCTGTTTATTTTCCCTGCAAAAGTAGTAAAATCTGCTCATTTTTCTTCTGAATTAAGAAAGTTTTTTTGGTCTTTCTTACTCTGAGTCTTATTTGTAGAAGAATCTTTCATATTAATTTTAGAAGGGTAGAAATGGTAAACATTTCTTCCTGGAGCTTCTGGAAGAATGTAGGAAGTATTCTTCAAGTTTCTGTACTTTTAATTTGATGGCTGCTTTTCAAGTATGCTTTCATTAATATGTTGAAGTTTTGTATTTTAAAATAAAAGTAGTCTGCCTTCTGTGTGTAAGTTCAGAGCTCTTAGTTTTCTTATTGTAATAGCATTATAGAGCTTTCCAGCCTGAAGTAGTCCTAAAGGGATCCAATTAAAAGCAAAAGTCTTTCTTTTGCCATAAGGGCACAAGCCACAATTCTTGTGTTTTGCAAATCATCTTTAATATCTGGCCACATTATGTAGGATTTCAAAATTTCTGTTTTTTTTAGTTCCAGCAGGAGTACTGAAGCGAAGTAAACTTCATTGTACCTATTTCAGAAGGAAAAGGGAAGATATGAAATCTAACTATTTCAAGTCTCACTTAAACTGCTGAATTATTCCTTCAGCAGGACAATAGCTTGAGTGCATGAAGATATCTTGAATGTAACTGGTAATTTCTGCTATTATTGTGGCATCCATTGGTGATTTTAGGGGCTTGATATGAGTACTGAGTGAACAAATTTCTCTTTGGTCATTAATGATAGATTTGTAATACAAAATGATACTATTGTAATTTCTTTTAAAAAAAATTCTTGTACATTAGAACATACTGAAATGCAGAGGAACTTAATTTTTTGCAGGA
Source organism: Rhea pennata (assembly GCF_028389875.1). Lineage (NCBI taxonomy): Eukaryota > Metazoa > Chordata > Aves > Rheiformes > Rheidae > Rhea > Rhea pennata. The sequence goes on along the minus strand of NC_084667.1, from coordinate 10,446,227 downwards.
CAGATGGAAGTTTTGTGGTTCATGACATACCTTCTGGATCTTACGTAGTGGAAGTTATATCCCCTGCTCATAAATTTGAACCAGTTCGAGTTGACATAACTTCAAAAGGCAAAATGAGGTGAGCCTTGCCTGATGTTTTTCTGCATTGATCTATTAAGTGTGCCCAATAATTTAGTATAATAGGTAGCTTATAGTTATTACAGATACAGTACTTTTATTTCAAACCATATGTAGCAGCTTCTTTTCACATTACTTCTAAGAACAAATTTTAAAAAATCCAAAGTCTGATTTTTTTCCCCCTCTTCCCCTCATATTTATGACCTTAAAATAGGAGGGAATGGATGAATTAAACAGAGTTCTACAGTTTGTTTACTTTCATTAACTTCTCGTGCAACTACTCTGAAATAAAATCAGTTGAACTGCCTTTTCTTTTGACATACCTTTTTTTTTCTTTTTTTCTTGCATTTTTGTTAAATGTTCAGTCATTACTTCACACAATGAAGGATCAAGCTTGTTCCTAAATTCTAAAATACTTCCGTTACACCTCCACAAAATCATGTTGCTAGCAAATGCCAGCCTGCAGTACTGCAGCATAATTAGCTGTTTTTTATATGCTGTGGCCAGGTATCTTATCCTGACAATGATACTGTGTAACTGCACACTGTTCAGTAAGCAATACGGAGAAATGATGACCTTATTTAGTAAGGTGATATTAGTTAAAATAAACCTGTTTGTATTTACTCTTTTTTTTTAGATGCACACACATGTCTTTATCTTTATTCTTCATCTTTATTCTCTGCAGTTTCTTATGAAACATATTACATTTAAGATTTACATTTTACATTCAGAAATGACAATGGTATTGTTTTAGGGTCTTAAAAACTGAAACCTTAAACTGAAAGCAGCATAAACAGTCTGTCTGTAATAATAGCACTTTTTTATGCTTGATCCCTGCTCCCCGACTTTATGAACTTAACTTTATTAGGCAGCATCTCGTTGTCAACTGTGATGTCCTCCTTGTAATAAAGAAGAAAGGAACTCAGGGTTGAAATACCATGTGTAACCTCTTATTTTAAATTGTTTATTTAAAATGCAAAGTGATGCACTTGGGGAAAAGCCAATACCTACTTCACACACAAACGTTACCTCTGAGCAAGCTATATGCAGTTCAAAGTATGCTAGGTGGTTCAAACCTGTGTACAAACAAATGGTTCTAACGTTTTTGATCTGCTGTTCTGTTTCCCACAGTAAATTTTACTGTCTGTATATAGCCTGGAAAAAAAGTAGAATGAATGTTATTGGATCACATAAAGTGTGTTGGCAAGAGAGATTCGCTTCTGAAAAGTGAAGCCGAACAGACACTTAATCTCCTAGTGGCTTATTTGTAGTTTATTATTAAAACTTTGTTTGGAGTAATATTGAATAAGCTTTATTTTTTGTTAGAGGGAAGATTGTAATTTTTTTTTTATTATTTGTATTTTGTTCATTAGAGCGAGGTATGTAAATTACATCAAAACTTCTGAAGTTGTCAGGCTGCCATACCCACTTCAGATGAAATCTTCTGGACCTCCTTCATACTTTATAAAGAGAGAATCTTGGGGATGGACAGATTTCCTCATGAACCCTATGGTATGTATAAGAACCACACAAAGGTGAAAAATATGCTAAGGATATAAACGTAGTTCTTCAGAATACTGAGAATAAATCAGTTGAGAAAAGATGTGCACTGTTTGCACATAACTATTTGCATAATGTCCTTGAGACAAGACAAGTTTTTAGGTGATTTAAGGCTTATTTTTTTGCTGAAAAATTCTTACTGATGATTGCAGCAAACCAGCGTAATGATAATGCAACCAAGGCTTAAAATGTCATCCTCTCCAGAAAAGGCCTTTTTTTCTTTGATGTAAAGATGAGCAGGCATTGTAGCAATTTCAAGCATAATTACATTTACAGATAGCATGTATTCATAGTAGAATGGTGCTGGTTAGTTTGATCAGTTACTGATTGATCAAACTGCCCATTGTTTGTACAATTAAAATAATTTGCTGGATGAAAAAGTTTTTGATTTAAATTTTTAATTAGAGTATAAAGGACCATATTTTTTAGTGTGCAGAGAACAAAATCATAAATGCAGTTTAGACATCATCTGAATTTTTCATACAGCTAATAGAATGCATTGGCTTTCTAAGTCATTTTTTGTTCATCTTTAAATAAGTCATCCTTGAAAAAAAAAGTGCTCTTTTTAAAATTTCCCAGTTTTAAAATAACAATGCTAAGGTTCATACCATTCTGAATGTTCAACTCATGGATAAAGACATAGGCACTTGTTTTGTGAGGGGTCTTGGCTTGTTTTGTGAGGGTACTTGGTTTTTGTGCTAAAATTTTATTTTAAAAAAAAATGAGCCTTAGAATAGTATCAGAAAAGGAAATATTTTCATTGCTTAGCAGTCCTTTATTTCCCCACACAACTACTATCACTGACATAGAATTGCAGAATTGGTATGATTCCTGAGCCGTACCATGTTCTTAGAGTAGTATGAAAAGTTTTGAACAAAATGTTTTCAATGATACCTGAATAGGTTTGAAGACTATTTGAACACCAAAATTAAGGTCATCTCTAAACAAATGTGTTTTCTACTTTGCAGCATCCTTCCATAGCCTGAATTAATAATGACAAGCCTGTAGGGAAAATCCAAATTTTTTTTTAATCCTAAACGGTTTATTTTTCATGGCTTCAGTATTCTGTATAGCTCACTTATTTCAGTGAAATAGGATAGTTGGAAAACACTGACCTAGTTATTGTCATGTAACTTTGATGGTTTTACCACCACCAGATGTTACCATGTCTAATGAACTGTTGGACTGTTGGGGGTTTTTTATTTGTGTTTTTGGGTTGAGTTTTGTTTTTTGTTTTTTGTTTTTTTTTACTCTCATGTGATACCACCATGCTGATGGCTAAGGAAATTACTCTCATGTAAATCACTTAGATCTGGAAGTATTTTTGTTCTTAAACAAAAAATGGCAAATAATGTTGGGCAAATAATATCCTTTCCAGAGCATCAGGAATCTGTTTCACTTTACTAAATTTTATGCATCTTTTAAGTATGAGAACACAATCCTTTAGCATCCAGTGTGATTTCTGAACTTTCAAGCAAAGAGTGCTTAGTTATGTTACCATTTCTGTAATGATCAGTACTGTTTAACATTTTGCTGTGTAGTAAAAGAACTAGCATTGTGGGCTTTTTTTGTTTGTTTGTTTTTTAGAAAAAGTATACTGGAACGGCATAACTTTTTCAAGGAAATAAAGTTCACTTGTAATTTCAGCAGTATAAGTACAAATGTTGTTTACAGTTTCTTGGGATTTCTCTTTGACTATTTTCTTGAGTAAAGCTGATAGAAATTAGGGAATAATGTTCTGAGATGATTCTTTCTTTTGCCCTGTTTATAAATAGAAAGTTTTTCTCTGACCTGTTCTTGTACCTTTGACATGATGCTTGTTCTAGCTGTATGGAGATCAACACATTGCAAGCTTGTAATTGTAGCATTAAAGGAATTAACAAGTATTTACTTTAATGCTCCAACTTTCACATCCTGTATTTGTAACTTAATTTTTCCTTATATGATTTCTTTCCTGACAATTGGATTAGTGAACCAGATTGCAGTAGCTCTAGAATTTGGCTGTTTAGCTAAAAGCTTAATAATATCAGTATATCTAAAAATATTTTCAGCAATAACTAAGCTGAAGAAATATTTCCCATTTTTTTTCTTTGTAGGTGATGATGATGGTTCTTCCATTACTGATATTTGTGCTATTGCCTAAAGTTGTTAACACCAGTGATCCTGACATGAGACGGGTAAGTAGGTTCAGCTGATGCAAACATGGTGAACAAGGATACTGTCCTGAAAAGGTGGAGAAAAATGATACAAGCCAAAACTGGACTTTTGGGGAAGTCTTAATGGTATTATTTGTTCAGTTAGTACAGTGTTGCTTTCTAGTAATGAATTCTAATCTGTGCTTATGGCATAACACAGAATTAAATAATTTGGCACAGCTTTGAAAGCATTACAGCATGAATGATGTTTTACACTGCAATAAATTTCTCAGGTTAGTTTTTCTATAATCTCCAATGTATTTCTGTACTTTTGTTTAAAGCTAGCACTTTATTTTTAAAAATTATTTAATAAATGCATTGAGTGTGTTGCCAAGAATAGGATGTGTGGTCCCTTAACCAAAAAAGCATAGTTTAAAAATTTAAGTCTAGGTGTTGCAGTAGTATATATGATATGAAGTCTTAATGTAGTCATTAAATGATCTGATTTATTATCCTTCCACCATGCAAAATGCCGAATATCAGAAGGCTAGGACAAAGTGGAGATTCAAGGTGTTTGCTATATCTTCTTTTCTTATTTTTAGAACTATTCCTTGTCTGTCTTGGGTGGCTTCTTTTTGGCGGTTTGGTTCATTTAAATTCCTTTCCCTCTGAGTGACCACTGTCTTCAGTAGTACTTCATAGGTGTCTGAGCTTTTTTTTTTTTTTTTTTTTTTTTTTTTTTTTTTTTTAACATGATACTTGGAAAAAAGCTTATCAGAGCTATGTAATGCCTCTTTTGGCTTAAATTTCTGTAAAAACAGAATATGAAAAGACACTAGGTCACTGTGGAATGTCTTTTAAACTAAGATGAACTTTGGAAGTTGAATGTTAAAAAAACAATTATTTCTCTAGTATATATGCACCTGCATACAGACAGGTTGCTCTCATGGTTTTGTTTTTATTAGTTAACTAGTATGACTTGTTAAGGAGAAATTTTAATTGAAAGAATCGTGCCTGTAATTTAAGTTATCTTTAAGGAATGACAGAAGATAGTTTTAAAAGATCACTTACGACATTCATGTCATCATGTCCATGTGATGTCATGATGGCTATGTATTAAATTCTTAAGCATATATCCAAATTCAGTTTGCTTGTGAAGGATCTGGAGCTTGTAGTATATTTTTTCAAGTTAGCATTTTCTTTTCTTTAGATAGTCAGCTCAGTACTTGTTTATATAGGAAGTTCATGATTAGTAACTGCGCTTATTGTAGAAATACTAAGTATATATGTAATAGTAACAAAAGGCTACCATTACAGCTTTTGTTTAAATTGTATCTTGGACATAGTTTAAGCTGTATCAGTACAAGACTGTTCTGAATGATAACTAGAAAAGCAAGATAACAGTACAACTTTAAATCAGTCATTAATGTAAGTATTATCATGTTCTGGATGTGCTGTTACTAATCTCTTCAGCAACTTCAAAAATTTCTGTTAGATGTGGAGTAAATAGTACTAAATTGGTGAGTCAAACATTGAAGACATGGAAGTATGTAAAATCCATGAGAATGCAGACCCATAAATCTAAACAAAAGCTTAAAATCTTAAATGCAAGAAAGTAATACTGAAAATGACAAGTATTTTAATAGTGTTCTTTTTCTTTTATTAAATGATGGTTTTTTTTTCTGTTACTTTGTTTGCCCTGTAAGGCTACTTAAGACATGGTTGCCTTTTTCCATGCACCAGTGCTTTTAGTTTCTTGTTTTTATGTTTCAGTGTGTAGCTGGGCATTTGGCTGTGGTTGCATAAAAAATGTGTATGGCAGTACATACTTTGGAAGATTACTAACAATAAAACGGTATTTGGGAAAATTTTGCATCTTCCTGATACGATCTTTCAACTGAAGCCTCAGAAACAGCCTATGTTGTCATGAGCTCTTTTTGAGGTTATCTAATCTTTGCATGCAGGAAATGGAACAGTCAATGAATATGCTGAATTCCAACCACGAGCTGCCGGATGTCTCTGAATTCATGACAAGACTTTTCTCTTCAAAATCTTCCAGCAAGTCTGGTAGCAGCAGCAGTAAAGCAGGGAAAAGTGGTGCTGGAAAAAGGAGGTAGTTCGGTCTTCCTGCTAGGCCTGTTTGCACAACTGTTTGTTATGTGGTATCATGTTTATTTGTTTTGAAAGATCAAAAGCCACTACTGTAAACTTTAATCAGGCATGAAAATGGAATGCTACAACTCTGGTGTGTAGCTTTTTTAGTCTATTTAAGCAGTTTTGTACTTGACAGTAAGTAAAAGAAGACATGGCTTCAATACTGTATCTGTGTAAAGTCATTGATATACTGAATTAACTATATTGCTCTGTAGAGAATGATATAAATTACATGATGTGCTAAGCAGTACTGAATGTCTTAATGGTGAGACAATATATAAAGAAATTCTTTCAAAGATAATGAGAATGGAGTTTGCTTTTAAAATGGCTTTAATATTTTTATATCTTCTGCCTGAGTTCTGAAATGAACAAATTCTTTCAAATTGAGTCATGGGTTTATTGAGAAAGGAATGTGCTGTATCAGCTTGTCATGTGTGTTAGATAAGGGATCATTTTATTTTATATTGTTTATTGCCCATACACTTTAGTTCAAGAACTTTCCACTCCATTTTACTGCCCAGTATTATTCTATTAGAGTTTCTACCAAAAAGTTTTAGGGCTGAAAAGGAAACCATCCTTTTTCAGAATGTCTTTTAAGCTCTGTCCAATTTAATATGAATCCAAGGTATCTATATAACATGATGAATGTTGATCTTAAATCTTTCCATTCTAAATCACACTACCTTTTCTTCACTTTTGGTTCATATTGTTGTTTTTATGCTATGCATTAATCTTACTGGTGCGGTGATTTAAGGCCAAATACAGGACACACAAGTTTTTAAAATAAAAGAAAACCTAAATGTATAGCAAGGTAAATCCCACTCATCTTTTAAAATTATGTTACAAAAAATATGGTAAAATCTACATATGCTAAGTTGCTGGCATTACTTTGTTTTTTTGACCATGCCTGTGTATCTTTCAAGCTACTCAGTAGTAAATTCAGAAGGAGTTGAAAATTTGATTGTTTTTCACTAGAAGAACATTTTTAAATTAAAATAACAGCAGTACCTGCCAACCCCCATTAGCAACTGTCTGTAAATCATTTTTAGCATAAGAAATTATTTCATTCTGGAACAGACATTTGTAATGGTATTCATGCTGTCCTTTTCCATTTTTATGTTTGCTAACTTCTTAGGTAACGGTATCCAAGCAATGTGGGTACTGTTTTTCTGATTCCAAAAATGGTATATAACATTGATCTAAAACATACCTCAAGCAAAATCAACTCTGATGTGCATGTTTGTTCTAGGTTTCTGAACACTTAGAATATTCTGAGACAATTTTGTAGTGTTCCTAGTTACAGCCTTGGAACATACTGTGAAATATAAAAAGCTGCAAAAGAATTGTTCATGTAACGAAGTTAACATTTGAAGATATTGGATGAGCATTAGTCCATGTTGTCTGTTGGGCAAGCAGAGATTTCAGTCTTTTCAAAGTAATTTTTAAGTTGTTGGATGTTTTTTGCTAGGTTGTGTTTTTGTTTTGATTTGTATTTTAAATAAAAGGTATCTGATAAAGACAAGAGGATATTCAAATATTCTTGCTAGAAGTATATACTGAAAAGAGTGTTTAACCAAAGTTGTATTGCCTGTATAAAACGCTGAGATTTCATACTTCAAATCACCTCCTTTAACAGAACTTTACTGAAAAATTCATAGGAAAAACAGGGAGCAGCTCTCTGAAGACAGAGCAAATAGCTTTGTTATTGTGCTGTGTCCTAGGAAATACAAACCATGAGTTACTTTTCTTTAACAGTAAGTGGTATAACAATTAAGTTGTATTAGCTTCTTATTTCAATCACAATTTGTTCAGTTTTATTAGCTTCTTATTTCAATCACAGTTTGTTCAGTAATTAATCACATTGACAAATTTTTCCATGTTTTGAAGTTCAGAGCAGGAGTATATCTGCCTTCTTTCATTATGTCTGTTTGAGGTCTTGATCATCTTTAAGGGAGAATGGAGAATTAAGATGATAGAAAAGTGAAATTTTCTTGTTAAAAGTTAGAATAAAAAAATTCAGCAGAAATTGTAAGGATCCTAATAAAACTTCAGAAGGAGCATATGGAATATTCAGCACTTTTTTTTTCCCCCTGTGACTGATACACGAGCATTCAGTCAATTTCTTTGCATGTCAGAATTAGATGCAGTATACCACTCCTCCTCACTCCCAAAGAAAACCCCACCTACCTCCAAAAATCTGTTATCTGAACAACTCAAAATCCTGTTACCTAGTATTATTTCCTCAATCTTACACACTCTTTCTCTGCTTTTGAGGCTTCTCTGTGATAAAGCAGTATGTAGAAGCCATACTGGTCTGCTACTGAGCAAGCTACACTGGTACCAGAGCTGGAATCTGTGTGTCAAGTAAGAGAAGAGGTTCTAGCCAGAGTGCCTCGGTCATTTACAGGTCAGGCTACTGAAGCAAGTTGCCTTGGGCTATCATAAAAGCCACTTGGCAAGGTTTATTTGATAGCTGTTGTGTATCTGCCCATAAAGATTTCCTGTTGTGATTATTAATAGTATAACACAAGGCTGTCTTTTTTTGGAAAGTAAACATAATTGCTATATTTTGGGTTTAATTTCTTGTCCGTCCTTACTGATTTTTTTAGTAGTCTTTCTGCTGTCAGGGGTGACTTCTCACTCTGGTATACCAGAAACCATAGCTGCTTTTAACCAGCTACTTGGATGACATAGGACAGAAGATAAATTGAAGCAGCTGATCCCTCAAAATAGAAGTTAAAGGTATACAGAAACTACTTGAACTGTAGATCATTCTTACGTTGTGATTTAAAACAGACAAGCTGATTTCCTTATTGCCAAAAGGAGGAAGACTTGCCCCCTTCCCCTCCCCAATTTTTACTGCATAATCCTGCTGCTGCCTGCATGCCAGCTCTGGCACTTGTCGGACCTTGCGATGCGTTGATTTAACGAGAGAAAGATTTCCATCTTTTTGCTGGAATTTTGTTATGTTTTAGTAAGTTAAATGAGTTCACAGAAGGATCAAACAAGTGCCAGAGCCAGCAGAAGGTGAGCGCCAGAGGCGTGCAGTCAGAAGCAGGCACCCTCCTGTGTTGATGGCAGCGAGTGAGTCAGTCATTAAATCAGCTCACTGCCTCTTGAGGAAAAATGTGTTCTGAACGAGGGGGCAACTCTGAGTTTCTGACAGGCTGTGTGGAAGAGAAAGGAGACTTGCATCATGCTGAAGCCTGTTTCAGGTGTCACTTGCTTATATAAGATGGCCTGGACACTCACTACCTGAGGTGTTTTGAACAGTTTGAAATAATTTTGTTAATGACTTCCTTCATGATGTTTCCGTTCTTCAGATGTAAGGAAGAAATTTAACACTGTTGTGTATATATTTAGTGTCACTGTTTTAAACAATGAAAATGGTGCTCTGTTTTTTATGAAATGGGGATGATAATAGTTCTGTGAATGACTGTACATCTGCTAAAATTGACTCCTGTTGTTTCAAAGAAAAAGGCCAGATTGTGGTTAAAGTTTGTATTTATGAAGAGGACTTAAACTCCAGAATCAAGTGTTTTTGGTTGTGACAACTGCCAGGCTTTGAGTAAATCGTTTTAAGATTTCTCTTTAATTTTCATGTGGTCAAAGCATGAGTAGTTTGTCTCAAGTATTGTAAAGATGAATTTAGTAATGAATATCAGATACTCAAACTGTGGGCTTACAGAAGAAAATCCAATAAGTACTTTTGTCAAAGAGCATCTTTATTAAGCACTTATAGGTAGATCTTTATATATATTTATTAAATCAACCCTTTGAATAACCACAGATCAAGATTTCCAAGGCATCCAGGCAATTTAAATATATACTCTTTGCTGGTTCAATGGAAAGTGCCAAATTGGTAAGATTTGTTTAACTGTCTCCACCTGGCTGTTAATGGCTGTATAATTGCATAAAGATTGTGTGTGGTCAGCAGCTGATCAAATCTATGGTTGTCTCAGATGATGTCCAGTGCAATTAGGAGGCAAACAAGAAGGTAAAGGATTTTCTTAATGGTGTATCCTGGTATAATGGAGAGCTCTTGGAAATAATTCTTAGAACTATAAAAACGCAATGCTTCAATTCAAACAAACTATTTTTAATGAGGAAGCAGCTTCCAGCAGTACTGTAGGGGGAAAAATTAGTGAAAGAAAATGCTGTCCATCTTTAGGGACTTCTGCTTTTTTCACACAGTTTTGATGTGTGATTGCTGTCCTATATATTTGGAAATCTGTCAATGTAAATTACAGTCCTGTCTAAAAATTGTTAACCAAGTAATACCTGCAGTTATTCTAACTGTGAAAATTAGCAGAGGGCTGTTGGGTTGTTTTGATGGGTTTGAGGTGGGGTTTTTTTGGTTTTTTTTTTTTTGTTTGTTTTTTTTCCCCCAGAGCATTTTATAGTTGGTTTCTCTTTCTTTTGTATAATGCATTGTTTTAGTTGTTTGCTTACTTTCTTACTGTAATGGAGGAGAGAAAAATATTTAAAGATGAGTAAGTATGGTTGTAAAACCACATAAATATGCTGGTAGTCAGGGATACTTGCAATACTGAAATTATTTTTTTAATTGACTGGATTTGAAGTCTATGTTCCTTTTTTTTGTCTATACATTCTATGTAATGAATGATAAAATATGCACCCCTATAAGAGCATGTATACATAATATGAAAAATACATCTAAGATGATAAAATCTTACTTTTTCAAAAATTTAGTTAATAATTTCAGTTTAAATATATTTGCTAAAGTAACAATGCTTTTGCTTAGAGCTTCAAACCAAGTCAGGTTCTAATCTGAAAAAAATTAATGTCATAATTTCAGAGCTTGTGATTTTATAGCAAGTATATTTTAAGGAAGTCTTCTGGGTTTAAGTCAGAAAAGTTTGGAAGGTTGTTAATCTGATTTAATCTAATCTGTAATGAGGAGATTTAAACTGCATACAAACTGAAAGAGGGCAAGGGTTATTCTGCAGTTTGATAGAAGGACTGGAGTTCACTGTTTTTACAGGCTAACAGCAATAGCAATATTTTAAGGTACTAACAGGATTTCACTTTTGAGTATTTAAGACATCATGTGTGACCTTAATCTTGCTGCTCTCAATAGTTTGTATGTAGTAAATTTGTATTCCCATAGTATTTTGTTTCATTTGAAACTTTTTTTTCTCTTAGGAAAATAACCAGTGTGAAATATAAATAAGTCCTCAGGTAGTACCTGTTTTTCATTCTAATGTGTCAGGATGGCCTACCAAGGACATTTATTATAACTATTCTGGTGGTTAAAGAACTGAAAGAGAATAAAAATTTAGAAATAGTTATATGTACAGTTGGCAACTAAGGAATTATAAAGAACTTTGAACTTCAATCAGTGGAAAAGAAGATTTACTGTAGAAGGTATGCTGAAAGATGGAAAAAATACATAATGCACATTTTGGGAAGGACAAATTATTGTGCATAAAGAGGCAATGGGACATTAAGAAGATCACTCTTGATATTTTTAAGTGTGGTATGTATCTCCATAGGCTAGTTACTCTTCAGGTAACTGACACTGAGGTCAACTGTCTGGAACAAACCCTCTGCATGCTCTAGTCTCCAAAACAGAGCGTGTGTAGAGACTTCTTTCCCAGGAGTGGTTTCCAGCCCATGCTAACTTCCCAACCATATTCAGGAGCTGCTGGAGGTGGAGGGACAGGGGATGAAATTAGTCCAGAAGTAAGTCAGAGATTATTTCACAATTGTAATACTATGAATGATTAATTTCCCGTGTCCAGGAAAATTCGCTGGTAGTGTTTCATTTATAAAATTAATATATACAATTTGCTTACAAAATACTTGAAGTCATAGAGTGTTTGAAGCAGAAAAATTTGGAGAAAGGCTCCTAACATAATATTAAGACATGAAAAAGACTGGAGGAATTTAACGGGTTACTGTCATCACAGATTTGACTCATATATAAGATTTACAGCTGATTTATAACTTTATCATAGTGCAAGCATATATGGACAAGTGATGGGAACAGTGCAGAGGAGGAAGATTGGCCACTTCATGACTTGCATATGTTAGAAGTGCAGTCCCAGCTTTTAGGTAAGTACAGACTTCTGTATTTGTACAGACTTACCTGCTCAAGTGAATGAAGAGAAGGCAGTGATCCCTTCACACCTTGCGGCTGGATGAAGCTGTACCATTCAAGGGACTGGGCTTACCAGTCTGTTTTCCTCAGTTCACTTAGCAAAAATCAGGTGGCTATGTAGCTCTTCCCTAAATAGCATAGTTTATCCCTGCATTTGCAATCCATCTTCCCACCACTATTAGTGCAAGCTGCATTCTGTGTGACAGTCTGCAAGTGGACAAATCAAATACGAAATACATTAGCCAGCTTTAAATGCCAAAAAGCAAGCAGTATCAATTGTGAAAAAAACAGAATTTCAAAATTCTACCTGCTTTAATCATTTCAGAGTCTGTAAAGGCAGACTTAGATCTTAACAAGTATTTTGAACTTGTTACTGTGTATAAAATCTGATGATTCTGATCATAAAAATAATACAACATTCTGGGAAGTTTTATTCACAGAATTGTCTTTAGAAATAGTATCTAGTTTTACTCTTTTTTTCAGGTTAAGCTAGTGCAGATTTGTTGATGTCACAGGTAAATGGGATGGTTGGATTTTTTATTTCTGTTGTTCCAAAATCCATAAAGGATTCGAATTCCTCTCCTCATAAATCCTTAGGCTTTTTCAGGGAAAAGCTGCTTTCTTTTAAAACTATAATGTTATTCCTTCAAACTGTCGTGGCAGTGACCCTTGTGCAATGCATTTTTTCCAATAAGATCATGAGGATGTAATGACAATCTAATTTTCTGTGCAACTGGAATTTAGCTATTTAGTTATTTTATTGATGATGCACAAAAACAGATTACAGTTGAGCTCATTTTTATTAGGTGTTTGGTTCTGCATGGCTGACAGGAATACAAATTAAAGACTGTCATTCAGTCAAGGGCAAATTATAGTGACTATGCAACAGAAAGAAAACCTTTCATGGCATTTTTGACTAAAACAGGACTTTGATTAGTGTGTGAATAGTGTGCTCTATGAATACAAACATCAAAAAGTAATATGAAAGGTAACAACACTCATTTGAAAGCAGGCAGAAAAAGTAAGACTTTAAAGGAATATTTTCAGTTGAAAACACTAGAATTTTCTCCTCAGAAGCTTTTGGATTCTTTTAAGGATGTTTTTGCTCCACTACACACAGGAGTAGCATTTCCTTGTGAGCTGGGGATGGGAGAATAAGACACCCATGCTCATAGGTTTATCTGCAGAGCAGAGGACCACTGCTTACTGTGCAGCTGCAAAGAGAATCTTGTTAAATACTCAGAAAAATATTTCCCGTTCCTGGGATTAGAGTAGAATTCGACTGGAGAGTTTTCCGTGAACATAGCTATTATTTTTTGGGAGCAGAGAGGAGTGTTTCTTCTCCTATCAGCTTGTTTTCTCAACAGTCCTAGAATGTTTCTAAACAATCCTAAAACTATTTCAGCTTGGTGGGTGGCAAATGTATAAGCTGCATTAATAAAGACTTTTTTTTTTTTTTAAGACGGTAGTGAAACACCCTGAGGGGAAAGAATATATAAAGAAATTGGAGATCAGGATTAAGCCTCCTAATGAGATTGTGTTGTTGCAGTGGTAAATATCATCTCTTACAAAGATGAGGAGCTCAGATGAGAGGAGGAGCAGTTGCTGAAAGGCTTATAAGTGCAGCATTAATCACCATATTTACTAAAAGTGTTCAGAAAACACAGAAAACCAGATGATGGTATTTTTCTTTATTTTAACCAGGTATGTGATTAAAGGATCCAGACGTTCCTTTCATGAAAATAATATTCCGAACTGTAGCTTTGTAAGGGTTCCCAAGATAGGAATCTACAGATAGTTAGTATGGACTCTTTGCGAAATCTCCTCTTCTAATCCTGTGATGGTTTTGCTTTTGAATTGCAATGTCGATATTCCATCTTTTTTTTTCTTACATGGTATTTGCACAGAGAGGTTTTTTTTCACTTGTATTTGCCCTTCATTCTCACAAAGATTACCAGGGGCTTGTTGAAATTGCTGTATCAAATTCTGTTCAGCTGGTGGTGGCAGAAATAATTATATACATCACTCATACTTTCAAGTGTTTCAGTGGTAGCATCCAATTATTTTTATCGCCAGGTAGCCTGCTAATGGTGGAGAGGTCATTTGTCCTGCAAAAATGTGCTCAGATTACAGTGCTTTCTTTGTAATGTGTTTGAGGCTGATTTTATCATAGATTTTTTTTCAAACCATTTAAGTGTACTGTGAGGAGAGTATCAGAAAGATTGTACAGAAGTAGCCACATTTCACTGAAAATATGATAGTTTAACGAAATACATTGGTTATGCTTTTTCCTTCGAAAAGAATTGAAGAAAATATCCAGAGGGCCAGGATAGCTGCTCATGAAAAAAGTCAACTGAAGGCCCATGTACTTAACTCTAAAATCCATCTGCTGCTTTTAGCCCACCTTTACTAGCATCATACGGAAAAGAGATACAACTAAAGAATTCTGCCTCTTTCAGTGTTAAATCTGTCTTACAAAAAACCTGCACACTGTCCTTTATATGTTTAGCTGTTTATGCACTTTTCTGTATGATGGACTAAATATACCCTTTGGAAGTCATTAATTGCCCGTATAGCTTTGCATTACTTTGCTAGCCTTTTTTAAACTTTTGCATGTTTGTTTGTACTTTGTCAGCCCTTTTTTTTTTTTTTTTTTTTTTTTTTTTTTTTTTTTTTAATAATAAAGCAGATAAACTTGTGCTTTTGCAAATATGCTCCTTATAGGAAACAATTACTGCTTTAAAGATTAATTTCTGGCTTGATTTAAGCACTGTTTTTTTTTTCTTCAAATGGTGCTTACATTGTCTACTTTTTCTTCATGTATTTTTAATACTTTATGCATACTTTTGCATTTGCATACTTTTACTGCCTAATAATTTTTTATGTTTCAAGTAAGGGATTTGAATAAACAGATATTTTGTACAATAATAGGATGTTTTTCTGAGAATATTAGAACAGTTTATCAATGGAAGCCCAAAGCATGAAATGAACTCTGCTTTTTTTCCTATAGTTTTGTTCCTGTGAGTTTGTAGAGTAACTGCTTGATTTTCTTCATTCTTATGAGTACCTACTTTCATCCTAAGGGATAAATTAAAGATTGTTTTTAGCAGAACTTACTTGCTTCAATTAGCTCCTTTATGAACAAACTGTAGACCAAAATCACCAGTGCAGCTAGGGTGTATAATCATGTGTGGAAAAAATATATTAGCACATCTGAATGTGTTTAGCTTTGTTTCTTCAGCCAATAAAACCAGTCTGAGCTGTTACATAGAGCATTATGACTTTCTACTTCAGGGTTGCAGCTATTATTAGATGACGAGACACTCCTAGCCTACACTTGGAAATGTACTATTCATTCATATGTGTATGGTCTTTGTATAGCTGCAACACTTCCAAGTTGTCTGCTCTGAGTGACTCTCATCTATGAGACAGGCGTGCCATAACTAGGAAATGCTTAAAACACAGGAGTCAGGAAAGGACTGTTCTGCCCAAGTCACTAAGCTAACCAAACTGAAGTGAGGATAAATAAATTGAGAACTTAAACCCTAGCCCTGAGATCTGTGTATGCATTTCCCTGAATTTCTAAAATACATATGTTAATTTTAAGAATCAGTGTGTTAGGTATTAAAGGTTATTTATTCCATGTAGGCTCTTAGAGCACATTAGCACTGCAGTTCCTCAGTATCTTTCAGCAGTCCTTGAGCAGTCTGTGTAGCACCTGTGACATGATAGTTCCCTCAGCCTGTCTCCTGGAGCGAACTGTGGGCAGTGAAGCTGCTTTTTAGTAGGTGCTCTTCTGCTCCCATGCTATGTGTGCCTATGTATTATTTGCATTGCAGCGCATTTTTCATTAAATTACAACGTCAAGAAACTAAAGTGGGAGATGGTGAGATCTGTGATAATGATCAGCTCCAGGAGAGAGTGACTCCACCATCAGCTGCACAGACACACTTCAGCATGACAGGAAACCAAGCTCAACACGCACACACAGATGTGAGGGGACGTGTGTGTGTGCATATAGCATTCAGTGTGTATATATAGTATACATACATACTCTTTTTTCTGGAGTTCATCACCAAAAAGAATTTCATTTGTTTAAAGCCTGCCTTACCTCCTGAAACAGTCTTTTAATGATCTTTCCAAGCATTTCTTGTGATTGTATATTCTCTGTATGAAAAGCTCTTCCTTTTTCATGTTTTTCTTAGCAGTGATACTTCAGTTGTGAAGTTGCTGGAGAGCAATAGAAATTACAGAATTTCTCTTTAAAACTGAGATTGTTGCCATGACAATTCTGCCAGCTGCTTCTTGTCCCAGATTATAAAATCATTTTTAGACTCCTATATTGCAAGTCTAGGCTATAGTGTTTAAACATTACAGTTAATTGATTCAAATCAAAGATTAGCAAATTGTTTGCTAAAAATCTTGGGCTCTTTAGCAATTCATCTGAAATTGTTAGTTGAATAAAATATTTGTGCTGGTACTTGCCAAATAACTAATTGCTTTTGCTCTTTGTTTTTCATCAGTTTCTCTACATACTTGAGTTAGAACTGGTACATTGACATGGAAAAGATTTTTATCTTGCTCAGTTTACTAAATGTCTTTCCATAGTAGAAACGAGCCTGAACAAAAGCTGACCAGTACACAGATCTGTAGTGTTTAAAAAAAAAAAAAAAAAAAAAAAAAAAAAAAAAAAAAAAAAAAGACTGAGTCTGAATCATATTTTGCAGTATGCTAAATCTGGATCAAACCTGAAATTCTAGATACTTTAAGATTTATTGTATCTAAAGTCCAGGCAATCGGTTATGAATCATGGAAATGATGATTGCAAGGGACTTTTGGAGGTCTCTAATTCAACCTCAGTGAGCAGAATTATCTCCAACTGATCAGTCATGGATTTGTCTATCCAGTCTTAAGCACTTCTAAGCATGAAGGCTTCCACAATCCATCTGGGAAACCTATTCCAGTGCTGCGCTGCCCTCCTGATGAACAATCTTTCCCTAATGTCCAATTTAAACGTCCCAAGTCACAGTTTGTGGCCACTGCACCATGTTATCGTTAGCTTATGTGATTAATCACAGTAAACATAAAGGCCTGGTGAGGATCAGATGAACAAAGAGGGGCAGAAGAACCCTAGTTAACCTAGAATTGGCTGCTCCTAAGACTGTCAAAGGAGAATGATTATGCCATTGTCCCTGGTGCAAAACACGCTAAGATGCATCAACCAAAGAAACTCCCAAGAACTCCTTGCCAGACTGTATTGCCTACGGGGTATAGGACTCACACCAGGGTTGCGGGGAAACATTTTGGAATTGTTTAAAGCTTATTATGGGATGTCTTTAAGGGGACTGTAGGAAAATGTGAAACTCACTATGGAACCTTTAGAGGAAGGACCAAAGGAAGGGATCAAGGTGAGCAGGGAGAAACAAGCATGGGAAAATAGAGGGAAAAGGGCACCTGTAAACAGGTGCTGGTCAGTACACTTGTTGGAGCACTGTGCTTGCTTGAAGCAGTCTATCTTAAATTCTCACTAAAACCTCCTTCTATCTAATACGTAGGTACCCTTTCTTTTCTAAATAGGTACGTATATAAACACTAGCAAACTTTAAACTGGACCAGCTGGTGAGTATTATAAGAGGTGTGAGTACTAGTGACTGCAGGGGTACTGCAAACCTCCCGGACTCACATCCAGGTGCTAACAGCTCGGAGACCACGGGATCTTGAGCTGGCTATTGGATAGACCGTGTGTATAAGGCCAGCTACTGGCCTTCGTAATTGTGCGTGTGTATGTATATATATGTACGTAAACATTATATGTTTGTATAGATTTCACTATCAAGCTTCAATCCTTATCAGCAGGAGAGGAGGAATAGTATCAGGCTGTGCACACTGTTCGTTTGTATGAACCCTGTGTGTGTTTATAAGGGAGCTGGTAAAATCACTGTATTCTGTTTATGTTGGTCTGTGTGGCTGTTCCCATGTGTGTATATGTATCGTGTATGTATGTGCCTACAGGGATATGTGTTCAACCTCACTTCTGCCTGAGCCTGGGAACACGAAGCCATAGCAGCCTCAAATCCATCAGGCTACTGGATTCAGCAACCTCTAACAGTTACATCATCACCACTACCAAGAAGAGTTCGGCTTTGCCAGTTTTGCAACTCCCCTTCAAGTAGCTGTAGCCTACTAATAGGTAATTTCTTAGCATCCTCGTTCTCCTAGGTTATATGCTGTTGCCCTTGGACAATCTTGGTTCCCTCCACTGGTTCCTTTCCCATTTCCCAATATTTCTCTTGAACTGGAAGACCCAAACGTGGAGACAGCATTGCAAGTGTGGCCTTGCTATTGCAGGGAGGGACAATCATTTCCCTCAATCAGCTGGCTATTCTTCTGATATTGTCACCTGCTGTATGGTGTGCCATATCCTGATGAGAGCATACTATTGGTTCACAGTCACCCTGGTGTTGAGTGTAACTCCCAAGTCTTCCCAGCCATGCTACTGTTCAGACAGTCATTTAACTGCCTGATGCTGTTCTTGGGCTTACATCACCCCAGATACAGAAATTTGCATTCATGAAGTTTCTGTTGGCCAAGTCTCAAGTTTCTCAAGGTCCCTCTGAACTGAAATACTACAGTTTGCTGTGTCAGCTGCCCATTCCATCCCAGCAAATTCAGTATCATTCACAAATTTGCTTAGGTTGTGCTCCATCACATCATCTACTGCATTTAACTTGAAAACACCTAACTCAGTATCTTTAAGCTGTTTTTCACTTAGTCTGGCCTCTGTTCGTACCCTATCGTTAAAATTAATTTTAGTAAGCATCTGATCACTGTTCGTGAAATTTGCAACAAAAGAGGCTTGGAATCTATGCCTTTTGAACTTAGTTTTTACTTCAAATTTTGCAATACCTTCATAAAGAAATCTTAAGAAATGTTTCTTAACATTTGAGAAATTGAATGTTTCTAAGAGTAAACCTTGTTTTGTTTTGTTATACTTTCAGTGAAAAAATAGGCATCTAGGTTCATTTCACAAATAATGGTTATCTCACAAATAATGAATATGTATGAGGAGATTTAGAACTTGCATTTAAAATCATTCACACACATTGTGTTTCAGCAGTTTATAACTGCTTTCTGTTTTGTCAGACAAAACATGCTCTTTGCATGCATCGCCAGGCCAGAAGCTCAAGGACAAGTGAAAATTGTTATGAAGAAATTTTTTTGTTGTTGTTACTGTTCCTATATAAAAATACAATCATACATTTAGCCAAGGTTGCAAAGCAATTCAAAGCTGCTGCAGAAGTACTTTTGTGGCCTGTTTTATTTTTCAAAGTAGTCACTTGTGCAGCTATGAAACATTTTACATAAGAGACACTCAGTGAGACCTTTTCTATATATCTGGTTTGCATTGTTAGAACAGTATGTCTATTGCTTTGAACTTCTTGATATGCTTAAAGGATCTTTGCATGAATATTGGCATTTTCCCATGTCTCTGGACAACAATATTAAGCCATAATTCACCCATTGTAGTTTTCAGGCCTGGGAAATTATTTTTGAAATACTAGATCAGAGCAGAGAGAAATATGTAATGATTATTTTAGTTGTTTTTCTGAGTTTTTGTCTACAGAAATAACTGTCTTTCTGAGTATGAGTGAAGGACTGCTGTTGCCCATTTTTCTGCTGTCTAGTTAGAAGATTCTCACTTCACTTCTGCTTTGCCAGCTCAGATGGATCTATGGAAATCAACAAAGCAAAGCAAACAGCAAGAAATCAACAGCAACCTGGAAAGGTTGGCGAAGAGGTACCCAATGATGGAAGATGTAGGAGTCCAAGGCACAAAACTAAGATGTTATGAGTGACATAATACCTCTCAATAAATACCACTACAGTCACTGGTGGTTTGGGGGGGGTGTCTGAAATGAACAGAGTGGGAAGGTACCATCTCATGCCCTTTCTTGGAGTACTGTTTCAGCAAGATCTGAATCTATTCAGCACACCTTTATTATTTAATAAGCTGCAGTACAGTATTTTCATATCCTAGCCCAGAATTAAAAAGCTTAGTACTAATCAGAAGTTAGCTGTGTTAAACATGCAAATTTTGGAAATTCCCTCAACTGCAAAAATACTAAAAGCTGAGAGAATATGTGGCCCTGTTCTTACACTCTTCCCTATAACTCTTGTACAGTCCAGTGTCAGAGAAAAAAAAATACTTTTCTGACTCCCTGTGGCCATTCTCACTGAAGTGTTGCTCACACTTAAAAAAAATGAAATGTCATTGGGTTTTAAATATTAGAAGCAAATCTTCCTAAACTAGGTTTACTTGTTCAGTTGCATGTGACATATAAATCCTCACATCCGAGTTACACTTTCATTGAGGATGAATTATTGAAAACCAGAAATTCTGGATAATATAAATCTTCAAATAAAGCTTGCACTGGACTTTAATTGTGGCCTTTTTCAGAGATGGGATGTGGTCAAACGGGGTTGCAGATAGGATCAAGAAGTACAGAGTAATTAGGTGTGATGTCTTCAGAAAAGGGTAAATGCTGTATTAGACATCATCTGAAAGACATACAGATAGACAATACAAATCTCAAATACAATCATATATACAAACAATTAATTCTTCACATTTGTTACAGATTTTACCTTAAAGGAATCTATCTCTTGTTAATTCAACTAAACTGAGATAGAAAGCTAGGGGCTAGTCTGTTTGGCATTTTACTTTTTATAGATCTGAGACACTGCTTTCAGGTTCATTCATGTTAAAGCACAAAGTAACGACATAGTTTAGGTTGTTTTGTTCATAATACTTAAAAATCAAGTTGTCTTTATGTAACTTTAAATGTGACTAGCAATATAAAATACATCTAGTTAATTCACTGGACAAAATGACATAGCAAATTTGAGCATCTACCTTTAATAAATAATGTAAGTAGTTTTCTGAACTAAAACTTCTCTATAGTTATCCATCACTGTGTTTATCTATAAATAAGGGAAATTTAATTTAGTTATGGTGTTATTTTAATCCTCATGTAAGAACTTTGTACTTTTTATTTGACGTATGCTTTCTTGCAAGTATAACATGTCAGAGCGAAGTCCACCAGTCTAAGCATACAATATGAAATAATGAAGATGCACTTTTGCTGCTTTTGAAAAGTAGTGTGTTGGAGCTGATCTGTTCAGCTGGACTTCAGTAGCAGGCAAAGTACAACCGCAGAGAATGAGCTCATTCATTCGTGCGCGTGTGTTTCTTTGCCAAGCTTCACTTGAAAGGAGAGGTAAGGTGCCTGCCTAGTGCTGTTTTCCTCAGTTGCTTTCTTAATAACTTATAATACTGAGTTTGCTTCTAGAATTAAATGGATCTTTAAATCATTTCTGTGCTTACTGTAAATATAAAGGAGGAAAAAAGACTGACTCACTCAAAAATGCAGGAAGAAAAAAAGAGCTAAAAAGAAACTCCTAGATCCAAGTACAGACTTCCCTGAAGTTTAGTGATGCTTGTGGCCTAGGTTTTTATCTTAAATCCTTTTTAATGATAACAATAATAAAAACAAAATAGAAGCTTTCAGGAAAAGGGATGTGTGCATGACAGCAGGATATGCAAGTCGAGCATAACTTTAGTATTTTAAGGGAAACCCTGTACTGAATTTTAGAGAAGGTAATTTTCCAGTTCATTAAGACATTAATATCAAATGACTAGCTTTGGATATATTAGCAAATTGTATGATAATCAGAATTATTAAGGAATAACTTTAAATAGAGTAGAAAAGTCTACGTTTTGTTTTTATATGTTTGGAAAAAAATTAATTCTCAGACCTGAATTTTGCTGCTGTGATTTATATTAGACATTTTAAGAAAAATATGCTTAATAATTTTTCACTTTGGAAAACTGTTCTCCAAATCTACTACTAAGTCCTGAGATTTATAAGGAATGTGGCTCTGTTGCAATGCAAACCACTGTGGAGACTGGTACTGGCCTATGAAGTCTCTGTGCTGACGCTGGCAGGAAATGAGCTCTGACCAAAGAACTGCTTGTTTGATCTATTTTCTGCCTTCGTCAGAGCCACTGCATGGAGCACAGTCATTAAAAACAAGAACAAAACAAGGAGGGGAAGAAGAAGAGTTTGAGTAGTTTCTATCTAAGTAACGTGTCCCTTGAGAGTGTGGAAAACATTTGTTGTCCTGATTCAGTCAAAACTGCCATTGATATAAAAATTCCTCTTCAGTCAGTCCAGAATTTGCTTAAATGATGACCTCAGGATTTACTCTAGTAACAGCTTAAGACTTATTGTTGTGTTGGATGAAGGATTATTAGCTATGTAACCCAAAAAGGAGAACAAAATGGGGCTCAAAATTCTTTTTATTATTTTTATTGAATCCCTGTGCATTTTGATGAAGCTGAAGAAAAGGGTTCTTACTTTGTTTATTGAGCTGGTTTTCTTTTCCTCGCTTCAAACATTGACCCATTGACCTTTTATTTAAAACTATAGATGAAAATTCATACAAACCATAGTCCAGATGTGTGGAAGTGCATGGAAATACACCTCGTACTCAAAAAGCCACGTTGCTGAGAGTTGCAAAGAGTACTCCCTTTGCACTGCAGATGGCTGGAGAGGCCAGTGTTTGTGCCAGTTCATCCATTGCTCTCTCTTTTTAACAACAGTTTGGACTCAGGGAATAAGCAAACTTCAAATCTGGAAAATAGAAGATGCGCTTTTAAGTTTTGTCAGTATTATTTTCTATTACCATTTATCACGCATGAAATTATGTTATGCTTCATTGTCCAGCACGGCACAAAGTAACAAAGATAAGATACGTTGCCAGGGGCACAGCGCCAGACTGTGTCAGCAGAACCACCGGTCAGAAATGCAGTGTGACACATTAGGAAAAGCAAGTGTTTCTGAGAGGCAGGAGAAGGCAATTTTGGTAGAGGATCACTCTACCAAAAGCAATTGTTTCTCCCTCCTGACTTTCGTTCTGTAAGTAATAAGTCTTTCAATTTTCAATTCCAGCATTACAGCTCTGAAGTGTATTGCTGCAAAAGGCCTGACATAGAAGGAAGATGCTGTTGAAGAGTTCAGCGGGATTTATTGTGCTGCTGCTCTCTCACTGCACTGCATCAGCGAGCACCAAAGAGGCAGTGGCCTTGGCTAATGCTCACCTTCTCCCCCAAAGAGGCTCTGAGAGACTGGCTAACATCAGTGACGAAGGTACTCAGGAGGAGAGTGAGTGACTTGGTTGCAAGCTTTGCTGCTTTGCTGTAACATTTTCAGGCAAGGCATCTGAAAGTTCGCTCTACAAAAATACTTTGAAATACAAACATGACCTGCTCCTAAGTCCAAAAAGAGATCTTTAAAGCCCTTGCTCAGCTGCCACCTAACTTAAGACACATTATCTCTTCAAAATTTCTGTTAAAAAGTACTTTGTGGCATTTGAAGACTTTTTCTTAATACCATTTCTTGATTGTGCCTGACACTTCAGCACCTAAATCTCATGTTTATCTACAACTGAGGCATCCCTCTGCCGATCTAGCTTGCAAGATCTAACTTTTCTAAGAATACATTTACTAGAATAGATCCCACATAAAATGCACACAAAATGAGTAATGGGTTTGATTCATTTTCCTTTCTCACTGATGGCACTTGAGAGTCTATAAAATTTACTTTCCAGGTAAATCCTGTAACCTCCAGCCTAAATGACTTTCACAAGATTCATCTACTGTTGTTCTATTTTGAATAAATAGCATTCACTGAGACAGAAGAAAGGCAAATATGAGTGTCACTGTATATATTACTGGCTTGAGCATCGCTTTATGCTTTTATAACACATTCTATAAAATCATGGGATCAGCTCTGGAGTCAGACTACATCTACCAGGAGAATGTTCTAACTACTGGATTACAGAATCATCTACACATTTGCACTCTTTCAAGGTATTTCATAATTTCACACAGGTAGTGTTGAGAGTCAAAGTATTTTATTGATGGTTGCGGATTCTATTAAGCAATGAAAGGCCCCAAAGTAAGACTTTGCAAAGCCTATGTAAATCTGGCCCAAGTGCCTCAGACATACCAATAAACTTATAAATTATAAAGGTTGTATTATGAATAATAATATTTAACAAATTTAATCTATCTGGACTTCTACAAAGCCTGTGATACAACGCTTCATAGGATTCTGTGGGTTAAATCAGAGAAGATAAGGTTTCCTATTAATTTCAGTAGGGGCTGAAAATAAAATGACAATGGCTTGAGCAGAAAGGGGAACTGTAAAGCTGAATGGAAACTGGAAGTGTTTTCTTACAAGTGATATTTTTAGTATTCTTATTAAATATACTGAAGCAAAAACAGGAATATACTAATAAATTTTAATGATAACATTAGGGAAATGACAATATAAAGAGTCATACTACTACACAAAAAAACCCAGTTGTTCTTGAGTAATAGAAGTGGGATGAAAAATAAAATTTTAGGTTTTACTGCAAAGTGAGGGCTTAGCAATTACAAAGATCCAAAGAAGAAAGTCTGCATTAAAAGAAGCTATGATACACAAATGCTACCCTAGAATATATCAACAGAGTTGTTTCTAATGGGCCTTGGGAAGAATCGGTTGCACTATATAAGTCTATCTGGAACATTGTGCAAATTTTACCCGTATTCTAGGAGGTGAATTTGCAGTGGAAGGGGTGCAGAAAAACTGAGACAATTAAGGAACAGAAGATCTATTTTACACTAGATAATCAAAGAACTTGTTTATCCAAGCATAATTTACCTTAACAAAACAAAGACTGATTAAGAATATAATTGTCCTCGCTGTACGTCAGGGCTTATTACCAGGAAAGAAGCACTATTTAACGAAGGGACAACATGACACAAGAAAAATATAGATGTAAAGTGGCCATTGATAAAATCGGATTGGGAATCAGAAGAATGTTTCTAACTATCAGACTAGCAATGGTTAGTGAGGTCTACAATGCTTTTCAGTTGGAAGAGATGAAATTTAATAATTCTGTGAAGAAGATTGCATGACATAATTGCCTGTGGGACCAGTAGTAGATAAAATGATCTCTCAGGGTCTACGTGCTCTATTTCTTCCCAGATTGCTGGGAGCTTTCTTTCCCCTGAACAAACTCTTCAGTGTACTTCTGATCTGTTGGTCACAAGACCATTCAAGGCGATTGACTCTTTTCAGACTGTGTTTAGGGGAATAAACTGTGTTCAGTAAAAGGGTCAGCAGGGCCTGTTAGGTCAATGTTTTTGGCAAAGAGAAGACTTTTTAATTAGCTTTTATTTTAAAACTTCTGCTTTGAAAATATTTTTCCTAGTTGATTTTCAACATTTTCTTTAAATATGAGTATATCTTGCCCTACTTTTCCTGAATTATCTCAATTTCCCAGAAGAACAATTTGTTTAATAAAATTGATTAATTTCTAAATAAAATGTCTACATTCCTATCAGTTATTGTCAGGGCAGAACATAGGTTTTCATCTGTGTGAAAAATTATCATTTTATATCTTTCATAGTCTGCAGGAATTTACAGAGATAGTCAAATTCTCAAGTGTTTATTAAATATAAATTACAAATATTCCATAATGTAATGACACAATGACATGCCTTTCAGCTGCATGAACTGCATAATTTCAATTCATGAGCATGTTTCCGAGTAATGGAATAGACACTGAATAATGTCCTTCTCTACAAAAATAATTATCGATATATGAATTCATACATACATATATTTATTTATAAGAATTATATTTGGGCTTTTAGAAATCTCACATTTAATTCATAAAAGCAGAACATTGCACCTTATCTCACAGTACTTGAGATATTGGTACTTGGTACTATTGTAATAGATAGTAGTGTACAGCAAGTAGATAGTAGTCTAATAGCAAAAAGTGTCCTTATAAGCCACCTACAGCTAAAAAACATTTCAGTCCAATGAAGAGGCCCATCCCAAGCCTTATATGCCATTTTTATCACTCCTGAGTTTAAAGGATAAGCAATAAAATGGAAGAGCACTTCCACCTGTTTTCCTGTTATTACTATTCATAGAGCTGCAACTACACAGCACTGTAGTTCCATCCAGCACCTGCAGCCAAGTGATAAGATTTAGCCTGGAGTGTATGGATGACTAGAAATGTTCCTAAGAGAATCTCCAGATTTTTTTTTTTTAACTTGTGTACTAGCAAGAAATGTGTTTTAATGTTTTCCTTTTATCAATGCACACATGGCAAATTTAATGCATGCAAGGATGTTGCAAGTGCCTGAAGTATAAATTGATTAAAGAGGAATTAGATCTATTTGTTGAGAATAAGGCTATCTCCACTTATTAAACACAGTGGTCCAACACATGGCGCAGGGAATTGCTAACTTACTGACCACTGGTAACTGGGAAAACATAGAAAGAGAAGAAGCAGTCTCTACATTCCCTGTTTCTTAGGCTTTTTCTCTAAGCTTATGCTCTGGGCCCTGCCAGAGACAAGCTATCAAACTGTATCCACTATGGTCTGACCCTGTAAAATATATTAAAATAGTTATTTTAATGTGAAATTCTCTTTTGCCTTTTCAGTCACTTTTCCATCATCAGTGCAAAACCACTCTTCTGTTTTACAGCTGGATAACAACCCCTTTTTGAATTTCTGAAAATTTCCTGTATATTTTGCCCTGAAATCTCCCCCTTTGACTAAGTAGATGTCCCACCTGTTGGACTGAACTCAGTCTGAGCCATAGTTTCCAGTCAGATCAAAGCAATCATTCGCTCACTCTAGAGGACAGAGTCCAATATCTAAAATTTACTATATGAACAGAAACTTACTTTAAAACTTACTTTTTTTTTTTTTCCTACTCAGTCTACCCAAGGGATTGCTTTGAGATTTTTCAGCGCTCCTCAGGAAGTTCCAAAGATGGTCTTTATATCATCCAACCAAAGGAAGACCCAATTGTTGTCTATTGTAATATGCAGGATGGTGGCTGGACAGTTATCCAGCACATTACAGCCAATAGTACTGTTGACTTCGACAGGACCTGGCAGGATTACAAGTATGGATTTGGCTCCGTTCAAGACAACTACTGGTTAGGAAATGAATACATGCATCAGTTAACTAGCAGTTCCACACAGTATATACTTGGAGTCAAGCTTGTAGACCTAAATGCTGAAATCAAATGGGGACAGTATGAACCATTCCTTATTGAAGATGAAGAGTCTCAATACCGAATCAGGGTTGGTCTGTACCAAGGCAATGCCACTGATGCTCTGACCCTGGATACAGAAGCTTATCTCCATGACAACCAGAAGTTCACCACCAAGGACAGAGACAATGATAATTTCTTCCAGAACTGCGCTAAATTAGAACACAACGGCATTGCAGGAGGAGGCTGGTGGTATGACGCGTGCGCTGGCGCAAATCTGAACCGTAGGGACGTGATATACTGGCAGAAGGACTGCAACAGGATACGTGTGTGCAAGTTTGCATGGATGATGATCAAACCCATTGACCGTGGCTTGTCATATATAACTGAGTCTTGTCCATGTCAGAAAGACGAACTGTAGATAAACCATGTGTATTTTGAAGGGAACATAGTAAACAAAGTTTCTAGAATATCTTTGAAAAAGTTTTCCTTCTCTGTTAAGCACAGTCTTTGGATTTCCATTCTTCAGCTAGCTTGAAGCATTAACATATCCTGTGACCATTTCTTCTAGATGAAATTACACATACTGGATTAAACTACTCCAAAATTTAGAGGTGTAGGGATCTATAGTTTTGGCTTCTCTCTTGAAAAAATCATTCAGGTGATTAATTTTGAATCTGGATCTGAGATTCTAAATTCATCCCAAAGTTTAGAGTCTTGGGAAGAATGGGGTTTTTCTTCATTCCTACTTTGGGCTCTTCTGGTGCTAAATAGAAACTAAAAAGTACTTACAGATTTGAATATTGGCCATTTCGTTTATCATTTTCTAGGGCTAGAAAGGGAAAAATATGTGATACATTACATTACTGAAATCTCCTGTCCTAAAACAAAGATGTAGGTTTTTTTTATCATTTCATTAACTTTAACTATCTGAAAGAGAAGGAAGCAGACTCACCAGTTCATAGATTTTCTATGTGAATCATGATTCTTTGTGAAGTGACTGAAATACAAATAATCAAACTAAACAGTCATGATTGAAAATTTAGTCCTGCCTCTACAAGGGCTTTATGATAGCATATAGTCCAGAATTGGACCTAGGACATGACAGATATCTATCAACCACAAAAATGAGAATGGAGCTCCCTGTCAGAAACTCTGGATTTCACACCTAACTCCTCTTATAGCTAAAATACTATAAAATCGATTCTTTAAATCTTTTGGTATTGGTCTCAGAGTATGATGTCCTGTAGCAGACACACAAGTATATGCATGCATTTCTGAAGATTTTATTCCAGTGTGAATGTTCATAGCTGTGTTAAAATTGTACATTGCCACATATCACACAGGAAGGAAATCTACAGTCAAGTACTTTATGTTTATATACTTCATGTCAGAGAGTATTGTGTTCCATAGAGCAACATCACCCTTTCTTTTTTTCTTTAGAGAGCTATTTTAATACTTGAAATTGCAATTAGCCTTGTCTCGCATGGCTTTTTTTCCTCTTCATCGACTTCTCCATTTACCTCCACTTTTTAATGATACAATGAAATGTTCAGCACAGGCTTCTCTTTTCTTCCTTCTTACTACAGCAACCAGAGCTAATGATTTCATCAGCCTTCCCTTCAGAAGCTATTATATCCAAGGCTTCCAACTCCTCTCAATTTTTTTCCCAAGAAGAAATTCAGTGAATATATTTTAAAAAATCAAATTGACTTTGCAATTTTTTAATGCATTGCTACCCTTTTTTCTGAACATTACTGCCTTCTATTTACCATGTTTTGACTGTTGCTTCTCCCTGTTTCTTGATGTGCATCAGCTTTTTCTTTTCTTGTGATATCCTGAGATATAAAAAGAGATTGTTGTCTTTATTTCACATCCACTAGCTTCAATTGTTTTGGCACTCAACCTTGACATTTAAACAGCATTTTTTTTAACTCTAAAATGTAGGGGGAATCTTCTACCTTTAAATTTCATGATAAAATTCATCTGTTTTAAAAGCATAATAAAAAGGATTTCAGTTTCGATGACCTTGAAAGATCATGTTTTCTTCTATAGGTAGTTGGGGCTATTTCCCACATTTCTATTCTATATCATTAGAATTACTAGATGGCAACTGAACAGTTTTCATTGTTGCATTAAGCAAAACATCAGGATAATAATTAGAATATCTTGCATGTTATCTTAAATATTTCAGTTAAAGAAACTCAACCAACAGAGACTGGAAAACTTCTGCTTTTTAATTTTAAAATGGAATCTCATAATTTCCATGAAAATTAATTTACAGAAAATAAAACGTAGCATGTTTTAAAAAGAGCTATGATTACTTAAGGAGAAAAGAAATTGATCAGGAAATGAGAAACTCAAGAACATGATTTTTATTTTTTACAATACACTACAACATTTTCAGAGAGATATGGATATGTTTTGTTGGTGAGGCCTGTATAGCATACATGTCTATTTTGTAGCATCTGTTCTTTTTATTTTTCCCTCAAATTGTGTTTAAACAAAGAGGAATGATAGAGGAAGAAATGGATATTACCTGAATTGTGAGTTTATGTCCTTAGACTCTATATAATGTGGGTTCTGCTGTAACTCTATCAGGAAGCCTCCAAAGCTGTAATGAGGATACAAGAAAATTGGTGAATGCTGCTATCTCCCATAGCTTTTACCAGAATTCCCTGCAAGATAGCCAGATTCTGATACAACTCCCAAAAATGTATTGTGAATCATCTGAACATGGAAGCATGCAACAGAAAGCCAGCAAGCTGTATCTGATCCTCAAAGGCAACCCAGCTGCCTGCAGCCCACTCGGCCTGTGTTGGAGAGTTTTGGGGAAAGAAAAAATCTGGAAATAGACTATATGAATAACTTGGACACCAGCAGCCCAAATCCAGCTGCCCAGTTTTGGGGGCACGCTGCAGTATTAATTAGGGCCCTTCAGTCCTATGGTAACAGTGAATTCCAATAAGGGAATTTGATTAAAATTTATAATAACTAGTAACAACAAGTCTCCAAACAAAAACGCAATAGAAAGACTAATATAGTTCAAATAAAGACTTTTAATGCAGCTTCAGGACGGTGATGTATTCCATAATTCTTAAAAAAATGGAAATGATGGAAATGACTGCCTCAGCTGGATTTAGGACTAAGCAGTGGATGAAAATAATAAAGAATATTTCAATCCAACGACCAGAACTTCTTTCTAAACCTTTTTAAGAGAAGAACATGGAGTATTAAGAAGTGGACTAAACTCCTTTGTTCAAACTCCTTGGCAAAAGACTGTCTTCACTGAGTAGATTTTCTTCTCTATCACTGAATATTTTTCATTGTTGCATTAAACAAACCACCAGGATAATAATGAGAATATCTTGCATGTTATCTTAAATATTTCAGTTAAAGAAACTCAACCAACAGAGACTGGCAAACTTCTGATTTTTAATTTTAAAATGGAATCTTATAATTTCCATGGAAATTGTTTACATAAGATAAAATATAGTGTGTTTTAAGAAGAGAATAATTATCATTGGATAACTTGAACAATGACGAGGGCAGGTGGCCATCACCACTGAACAAGAAAAGTCACAGACTGATACATGGGCAGTTTTATTCTGTCTATTCCTTTCTTCTTTTCCCTATCATATTCCTCCTGTCCTACCTCCTTCTTGTCCTTTCCTGACTCTCGTGCCTACCGAAGGGAGGAGGTGGGTCCTCCCAAGAGGAATTAATGCAAAAACATTATTTGGTTGAATATCTTTCCAAAATGAGGAAGCATGCCAAAGTCCAGAGCAATAGCTGCACAGCTGACTCCTAGGTCAGAGCATCCCTAAGTAGGAAGCATGTGGCACTGCACCCCGTAAACAGACACTCCCCTGACAATAACAACTGGAGGTGAGAGATTTCTTCAACTCTCCACTACTTTTTATTTCTCCTCATATCATACTCTCTCCTCAATTGCAGGAAAGATAAACACATTCTCACATACAATATCACAATAATCAACTCAGAACTTAGCCAAAGGATAAATTCTTCCCCCAAAATTATCATTTGATAAAAAGAGCCTAGTAACCTCTTTCTAGCAAAAATACTTATTTATTATTATTTATCTTTTATAGTCATTCAACTTTTACATGAGAAAGTGTTTGGTTTTGCTTCTGATTATCTTTCTTATAAACACATGACTTCTTTTGTGTTAACCATAGGTTTAAGTAGGACAGAGTGTCCAACCTATTGCCAATTGCTAATACTTTGTATCAATAAATTCGTAACATTAACCCTCTGGGCTCATTAATTCTACTTTAATTAACAAAATAGAGTCCTTTATTTATGCTCATATCTTCTGTGTTTCAGAAGACCTCAGGATGCAGGTGAAGTGGTAGGGTACAGAGGTGATTCAACCGCACTCTGCAGCTGGGTGTGCTCTATCATGGGAGTGATACAGGTCCTGAACTCGCCTCTCCTCACTCCTCCTCCTGATAGATTGCACATGTAAGTAGGCCTTATGTGTAACATACAGTAAAAACAGCTATTTTGAACTCCACTATGTCTAGATAGAGACATGTAAGGGGTCCCTCGTGTAAGTCATAGAAGATATTCCAGCTGGTACATTGGCACTGTAATCCAGAAATTCAATAAAAATCTCCAAACTATAGCAGTTCAGTGAAATAGGAGCCAATAGCAATCAGGATTTGGAGAGGTAGTTATGTTTTTTTTGGGGGGGGGGGAGGAGAAGCATTTAAAATGGCTAGTTGTTTGAGAAAAAAAAGACTTGCATGATCTAACAGCAGATACATCAAGAAACTAATGGCATTTAATAGCTAATCACATAACAGTTGAGTAAAAGGCAGTGGTTTTACTGCATGTAATGAGAATTGAAGTTCATAATCTGATACATAGCCCAGCAGTGCTATTATCCAGAAATATATTTACCAAGATGGAAATAATTCACAAAATCATTCTTTTTTGAAACTAAAGAGTTCTAGATTATTTCTTTGTTTACAACACAATACTACAAAATTTTTTGCTATCTATAGATATGCGTAACTGTTAATATGAACCATAAATGAGAAGTTTATCTGAATGACTGAAGTTTAAGGTTTTATAACACCTAGCTGTCTACTGTACGTGGAAAAAAACTTAGTGAGTACAAAATCCAGACTACAGATTTGGGATGCCCACGTAAGAAATAAATGGCCTCTGTTTGATTTGGAAGAAGGAATGCCAAGGTATTTAACAGAAAAGACATAGTATCTGTTTTTGGAGCTCAGGTTTGGAAGGGCATTTTAAGACAGAGAAATCACTGACTATAGGGAAGCCTCAGAGACATTTCAGAGTATGATGAACCCCTTCAAATTGCTACTCACAAACATTGTGGGAAAGCAGTCTTCAGAGTCACACTGGTAAGTGGCAATTTTTCCCAGCTGTTGTGATACTTGTGAGTTTATTCAGAGGGAAGTTCTGATCTGTAAAGTTCTCTAGCTCACAAAAAATGTGGGATCTTTTTTCAATTATTTTTTTATAATATCAAAAAGGCATATAAGTACGAAGCTTTTTGGCAGAGTCCTTTTCAAGAGAGGGACCCCCAGATGCACAAATCACAGTGAAGGATAACTCCAGCTTGATTGTTATATATAACTGAGGAAACCGTTATTTGGTAATCACTGTGTCCATGTGGTTCCTTCACGTTACTTCTATCTCTATAGAAAGTAAGAAAATTAATTCCTGAGGAAAATTACATCATTCTCATTGCTTGTTTTCCTAAAACAAACAATACAGAGAAGGTAGAAGTGTTTACATCTTAACAATTACAGAGTAGCTTTATAACAAAAGTGTCCAAAAATCCTCATTCAATAAGAAAATGTTAGAAATCCAAGAGTATGAAAGGGTTATTTGGAAACTGTGTTTCCTATTATAATTAAGGAAATATCTTACAAAATTATATTCAAAATCCAGAATCTGAAAAAGTCCACAGGTACTCAGTTCTGAGTTTCAAATTGTGCATGCAGTTTTGTAATAATTGTTCTCTATGAGAAAATAGCATTCTCCAGATTGACACGGGATTCTTTAATTGTTGTAATGACGTCTCATTTATCAAATTCAACATGCTTACCACACCCCAGTGTCATTTTTATTTCTTCAGGTGTGTGATTATGCTTAGGTACATTTATATTAAGATTTGTTAATTAAATTAGTTTGACCTGTTCAGGTCATGTATCAAATATGTCTAGGAAGCAATGCCAGAGATTTCTGAGAAAAGCTCTATTTGAGTGATACCTGATCAGACTAATTAAAGCAGAGATGTGGACTTTTCACGAGGCTCAGCTCTAAAACTGGAACAATATCTATGGGTGATAAGGAAGAACAATCAAAGATTTTGCTTTGAAATATATCACTATATCTGGATCTTGAATCAAATGCTCCTAAAATCTGTAATATCCCAGTGCAGGTCTCACTTTAGATACCACAGGGATGAGATACAGAAGTAATTTTCAGAGTTAATAGCAGTTATCAATTGACATGCAGAGTTCAACAGGATGAGTATAATTACCTGCTAAGTTGTATAATTAATGTGTAATTATGTGCTGTAGTATTTTATAGGTTCTTATAGTATTTTCTCTATAACCCTTTTGATTTCATCCTTATTCAATTCAGAATAATTTTTCTGTAAAGGAAAACCCTGCATTTGCTTTCTGTCTTGACTTTCGATCCTTTGCAAGGCTCTGCATTCTCTGCTGAATAGTCACCAAAAGTGCACAATTGTAACTAAATGTTCTGTGTCAGTTTCAAAATCATGGGAATTCCTCCAAGTATTTATGTACAAACAGAAATTATATTTACAGAAAATGCATTATTTGATACTTTATGGGGATCCGGGATATATGGGGAAGCTGGGGCATATGAAAAGGGAGAGACAAAAATGATGCATCAGTTTCCTTTGGGGAAGAATTCAATATTCCAAAATATTAAACTGTGTTATTTCCCTGAAAAGTTTAGTTAGGGATTTATACATACATATACATACATACATATAAATATATACATATATAAAAATAAAATGCAATTTTACAGAAAAGATCTTTGCAAAGTCCATGATCATGACCTTAATCAAAATGAAAAGATGAGTAAAATGTTCATTAAAAGGACAAAAATATAGATAACAAGAATGTTTGACACGGTAAAAGTCCCATAATATGCCTTAAAAGAAGCTTTATAGAACTTGAAAACAAGATATCATTAAGTACTGACTAATATTCTGTTGAAGACTGTGGGTTTTTTTGTTGTTTTGATTATTTTTGAGTAAACATCCTACATAATGATAAAGAACAACATCTTTTTAATATAATTCTAGATATTTACAATGCACCTAGGTTTGGTAATGTAATGTCTCACATTATAAAGTGCTAGCAGCATAATTTGAACACATATTTCACGATTACATTGAACCAACATTGTTGCATCCATCACTGTATAATCTAATACATTTACTGAGCACAGAATCTATAAACATTTACAGAACACTCTAGTTCAACAGAAGCCAAAACTGACAAAAAATATCGCATTTAATTTCAGAAGTAGAAGCCAATGCTTTACTTTTGCAACAACATCACAGCTAGCGGGAACTGTTACTACTTTATAAATTTTGCCTTTAGCTACAGCTTGTGCCACAGAGGGACACATTAATTTCCTAAGAATCAAACACTGTTTACTGAATGTCTGATCCAATGTAATATAAAATGAATCCACTATAATAACCAACTTGTATGTAGTTACTGTACACAGGAAAAGTTCTGGATAGTAACAGAGGAAAATTGATGAAAGGGTCTTTATAAAAACCCATACTTTCCTTTAATAATCAGTCATATGCTAATGCACCAAAAAAAAAACAGGCACAGTACGGTGTATTTCAAAATCAATCATATGAATTTAGAGAACATATTTTTACATTACTACATTGCTAATCTTTCACTGACAGTTTTCCCCTCTGGAGACTAGGGATAAAAAATATTAATTACTTGTACAGTGGTTATTGACCTGAAGGAATTATATGTCTGTAGAAAAACATTTTCATGGTGCAATAATTTAATAAATTATATGAACAATTCCATTGAAAGCAATGGTATGTTCAGGATGACTAGCATGATCTCTGCAACTGCATCACATCACCACTGTAATGTCACACTAACATATATAGTAGATATAATATGGAGCATTGTCCAAACTGGTATTCCAGAGCATCTCACCCTGAATTTTGATAGAAAGGCTAGAGCTGAATCTGAACTTTGTGACGTGGACTCAGTGCATTTTCTGGAATTCTTTCTCATTCATTCATTAACATGTGTGTACTTTCAGACTCCATTCCCTGTGACTTCTCTTGCCTTTCACTTTGCTTTCTTATGGCCTTTTGTGATGCTTTCTGTTTGCTTCCACCACAATGAGCCAGATCATCAGTTCCATTTCACTAGCTTTGTGCTAAAAGCAGCCCCACAGATACACTTGCTCAGTCAATGTTGCAGGGCTCCTGTCAATCTGACACAGATACCAGACAGGCACATGCAGCTCACCCTGTCACAGAAGTGACTGTCCCGCACATCCAAAGCCCCAGCAAACCTCAGCTAGTGGGCAGATTCTCAGCTCACTCTAACTAGGCCAGTACACGCTGATCCCAATATCCAAAGCTGTAAGGGGGATTTTTCCAGCCCCCAGTCCTGTATGGTTCTCCTGGACCAGAAGATATTGACTGGAGAGAACTTATGTTTCCAAATGCCTAATGTTAGTTACTATTTGTAAAGCTATGAAAAGCTAAAAAGTGCTATGAAAGTGCAAAGTGTCATTAACAATTTTATATAGATATTCAAATTTTTTTTAAAAAATCTTTCATCTGTCAGAGGTACCAATTCTATCAATGATTTTAATAATTTGGTAACATATAGAGGTAATGTGTGGGACATAAAATATATATTTTTCTTGTGTTTTGCATATCATTAAACTAATGGAAACTTTGGGGGCAAGGGAGAGGCTAACAAAGGAGGCTGAGAAAAGACTTTCCCTACGTCTTCCTATGTTGTACAGTAAAAATACTATATCCATTATGTTGTACAGTCAATTCTGATTTGTACTATTGTCACTATCACATAAATTTAAAGAATTTCCTTCAGCGGCATCATGAAATGAAGAAATACTAATTCAAAGTTACCTGCTAGTACTCGTTTAGTGATGAAGCTAACTTACACGATGCCACTGAGATTGTGACTGGGCTTCTAATACACCAAATACTTACCTATTCCTCCCCATGAACCTTTACTCTCTCCCAAAGGTCAAAATGGAAATTTCTCAGCATTACACTCTCCCGTAATATATTTGTCCATTTGGAGTACTAAGAATCTCCCTGACCATTTATTATTTCCCCCTTTACACAGTCTTTCCAATCCAACAGGAGATGAAAAAGTCTCAGAAGGAAAGTAGTGGAAGCTCCATTGCCTGGTACATTGAAAACTAGAATAGACAAAACACTAGAAAGGAAGAAAGGAACTACAGGAAGAAACAGTTCTGCATTACAGGAGGATAGACTGGACGACCTGATAGGTATAATCCAGGTCTAATTTCTAGTAGTCTATAAATTACTCTACTCTTTCTCAGTCTGAAAGAAAGGACAGAAGACCCCAAACATAATAACTTTAATGCAGATGTACTGCATAATGACAAATACTCTCAGCTGTTCACAGTAGCCACTGACTTCCTCATTCCAAGTACACTATTTTCATGAGCAATTTTACTTTTTTGCTGACATTTTTTAGCTCCTAGACATATGAAGCAACAACTTCAAAATGACAGAGTTACAGTCAATTTACCCAACTATGTCAATATCTGGGTGATTTTTTTTTTTTTTTTTTTTTGGTCTTGTCATTTATTGGCTTTCAATGTAGCTCAGTTGGTTAGAGCGTGGCGCTGCTAATGCCAAGGTCGTGGGTTCAAACCCCATATGGACTATGCTGAGGGTTGGACTAGATGATCTCCAGAGGTCCCTTCCAACCTTATCATTCTATGATACATGAGCAGTTACGGCAATCTGGTATTGCCCTGCCAGTACAGCTTCTCCTCCATTTTTTTCTTTTTCCACTGACAGAAAAGCAGCATCTTAAAAGTCTTCCTGAAAGTTTTGTTGCAAAGTGCATAACAAATGGGGTTAACAGTGCTATTCACATAGCACAGCCAATATCCAAGGTGCCAGAGTGTTAGGGGGATGCAGTCAGAGCAGAATGTGGAGATTAAAACCATTATATTGTAGGGAGTCCAGGTAATGATAAAAGCCAAAAGAATGGCACTTAAAGTCTGTGCTGCTTTGCGTTCCTTTATAAGAACCATCCTTTTCCTTTTGGTGATTTGGTTACTTATATTTGGATCCATGCTTTTAATGGAAGGATCCTTTGATAGAGCAGCAGCACAAGGAGTTATTTTTACATTACGGCAACCATTGTTGGCTTCCTGCATGCCATCAGCCTTAACCACCAAGCGGAATTTATAGGCCACGCATTTTTTACTTTTTTGTACATTGCCTTTGGCAGGTGATAGAAAGTATTTCTGGGTCTCAAAATCATTTTCTTCAGGTTGGTCTTTGACAACAACATCCTTACGCTCCCTTTCAATAAACTCTTCTGCTTTACCTTTATCTGGACTTTTGTAAGTTACTTGGAAAACTGAATCAGTGGCAAGTTTATCCTCTTCTTCTGAAGATGCATAGCTGCTGCAGGTGGTTAATTGGTCAGCTTTAGACCAGTCATTACAAGTACTCACTGCCTGAGATGCCTTTACTGTAGCAGATGTACTTCTACTAGACGAAGACCATGAAGCCTGGCATCTCTCTCTTTTGACTAAGTTTTGCTGCTTACAACTGAAGCAAGACTTCAGGAGAGCTTTCTGAGGCTTTATCATCTCAAACTCTGCAACAGACTCAGAACCTTGAAGTTCAGCAAGGTCCTTAGTACGTTTCTCAGTCTCTTTATAGATGCGGCAATATAAAATAGTCATCACTGACACTGGGATGTAGAAAGCAGCAATTGCAGTACCAAAGGTGATAATGGGCTCATATAAAAACTGTATCTGGCATTCTTCAGGTGGTACAGTTCGTTCACCCACAAAATACTGCCAGCACAAGATTACAGGTGCCCACAAAATGAATGAAATTAACCAAGCTAAACCAATCATGATACCAGCCCTCTTGGGTGTGCGTTTAGCCCTGTAAGTTAAAGGTCTTGTTATGGAAAAGTATCTGTCAAAACTGATGACTAGGAGGTTCATTACTGAGGCATTGCTAGCTACATAATCCAGCGCTAGCCACAAGTCACATGCTAGACTTCCAAGAGACCAATGTCCTATGAGTATATAAGATGTGTAAAGGTTCATAGAAAATATTCCAATGATAAGATCTGCACAGGCAAGGCTGAGTAAGTAATAGTTGTTAACAGTTTTGAGTTGACTGTTAACTTTGAATGATATCATTACAAGAATATTGCCCACTATGGTCATTAAGCTTACAACTGCAGTTACAGTGGCAATAGTAATGACTTCCCAGAGGCTATGCCCTTCTAACTGCTTATGGTTGATGGATGATCTGTTTACAACAGTTGAATTGCTGAGTAAATTTACTTCCATTCTTGTTCTTGGTTTATTGTCATCTGGATGTTAGCACTGTTGCATATTGCTTTCTGTACTTGAAGATATTCTTTCAGATACAGCTGTAAAGATCAAAAGAAAAGAGAAGAAAGCAGCTCATTAAATAGCACAGACTTCCATTAGAGTTACCACAAAACACTTAAAAAATAATCTACCATATAATTTGTGTTCTCTTTTTGCATTTTGGTTATTGTTTATACCATTGTGAACAAAACTAAAACACACAGATGTACATTCTAGGACAATGTACTCTGATACCTTATAACATTTTTAATGCAATCAAAACAACTACTTTTTGATAAGACATTCAGTCATGTCAGCTCTTATCTCTGAATAGCTTAGGAGACCCTCTACATATTCTTATACACAGATACTTCAGGCTTTGCAATGCAATCAGTCAGTGAATCACAGTATTGCTTCTAAGTGTACTGTGCAGAAGACATGTCAACATTTCTTTGGAAATTCTGGGGAAGAAGTTATTGTTTTGTAAAGAAACAGCAGAAAAAGAGTAAGAGGAAATCACGGCAAATTGAGGATGCATTGAGAGAAAGGAAGAACTCTGGCATGGTGGCAGCAGGAAACAGAATTATTTGTTAGAAGTGCTTGGGGAATTTGAAGGAGAACTTTTGACTTAAGGAAGTAGGGAAGGCTACAAAGATGTTTTTTGAAAAATAAGACAGAAAAAGACTTTTCTATATTGGGAGATGTGGGGACCGAGGAGACAGATTGGGTCTGCAATCTGGGATTACATAACTGTAATTTGTGTAGACTGGGTGATGTAATGATAAGGGTGAAGATAGATAGGAGTAAATTGAAGAAGGGAGTCAATTGAATAGGAATCATCAAGAGATGGCCATGGTGACAAACCACTGTTTGAGTCAGCATTACCTAAAACATCTATTACTGTAGACCATGTAAGCAGTAGAAGCTGGAAATGGCACCACTGCCTCTCTGTTTATACATTTATCTCAGGTTTCATCTCTCTGATGTCCATCCCTTCCCACATTCTAATTCTTCACTGGTGAATATGGAATAATTCTTCACTGCTGTTTTCTTGTTTCGGTGAGTACATACATGAATTAGGCAAACTGGTTCTTTCACAGATCTCTGCTGATTTTGAAGATGATAATCACTTGCTTGATATTTGGTCTTGCTAGACAGTACAATTTTGGATTAATTGGGCAAATAGCAGTTCTTAAGACATAAACAAAATATAAATTATTAATAGTTTGCTTATTGGGCATCTAGCCAGTATAAAACAGGTAAGACATTCCCTTTTCTTCAAAACAGACATTAAAATGAGTTCAGCTAAAAATATCAGGTAGGTAACATATAACAGTGCAGCTCTATGTCTTGAAGATTCTCTCTGCATAAAATGTTTATCATATCCATGTTCACAACTTGTCTGTGTTTTCATCTTTCATCCTAACTCTCAGAAATTATTTTATTTGGTCTTGAAAAGTGTATTGTATTAGCTGCAGAGCTTTCACAGCCTGACCCTTTCCAATGTGTTGTCATCTATCTTTTGTACCAAGTAGCTGGCACCTATCTCTCATCAGATGAATGTATCAATATCTTACAGCCACTTGTTAAGAAAAGCATCTTATTTTCATTGCCCCTTCACTGTTGTCATCCACTACCTTCTAAATATCCATATATCATTTTCTCCTTCTAATCCTAAGATTATCTCTTGTGATGGAATTTGACAATGGTAAGCTTCCTGGTGTACAGAGATCACTATCTATTATACTAAGTAAAATGGTCTTCTTCCATCTGTGTGTGCCCATCTGTCATATCTTGTCTTATATTTAGCTACTTGTACATCTGTACCCTGTTTATACAGTGCCTAGCTCAATAGGATTCTAGTTCCTGTATAGCCCTTATATCCTAGTAATAATCATAACATATGCACGTAGACCATCTGTACTCTTGGCTCTCTGCAGCCTCAAGAGCCAGCAGCCAAGAATAGCTAAGTGTCACACCAGGCTTTATGAGCCCCATGTGGAGGGAAGAATTTTTCATTTTAATTCTGTATTTTGCAAGGATTTCCCTGAGCCAAAGACATTCTCTGATGGCTGGGTATACAGGCTACGGAAACTTCTATATCAAACTTTTTTGCCTCTTTTTTTTTTTTTTAACCAGATGATGATACCTTTCTCAGAAGAGGGGAGAGTAGAAATTGCCCAGAAAACTGTGTCCTGTAATGCACTTATTTATTTATTTTGCCATAGGTAGCAAATGTGTGTTCCTTTTAGGTCTTTTAACCTTCCTAAAATGCTTGGCCTAGGATTTAAGGGGAAGGAATACTGAAGCCACCCACATGGACTGCAAACCTCAGAGCAACAAGAGAAGCAGAAATTTCTGTCCTGGCACAATTATTCTTAGTCTGAACTGATACAGGCAGAGAGAACACAAATAATATGATAGAGAAAGTGTAATTAACTTCTAAACAAAAGACAGAGACATTTTGTGAGGATCAGAGTCCTCAAAAAGGCAGCCAAGAACAATACATTTGGGGGACTTGGCAACAGCATATCTGTTAATGGTGGATTTCTTCTATTACATGAAAAATTAGTTACTTTTCTTCTCCGTGAAGGCTTTTCATAGTTCATTCCTGCCTACTTATTTTCACTCTGTGTGCCACTCATACTGCAGCAGAGCGCAAGCAATACAAACCTTCATTGTTCACCTACTAATTTTTCAAACACATTTTGCTTTCTCGTGGTGCCCTTCATGCTTGGTAAGAGCTCCCTATAATCAACGACAGAAATGAAGCCATTATCATCATGTAAAGCGCTCTCATTATCGTCATGCAAAGCCCTCCCTAATGGACTTTTACTGCGATGACTATGAAAATCAACAGCTAAGCTGCTAGTATGCAAAGACCTTCACGTGTTGACCACTGCCATCATCTTTTCATACTCTCTTTATGTCTGGCTATTACCTTCTGTCTCATACTTCGGCGTGAGCACTTTGTGGAAGGTACTACCCTTGGTTCTCCATTTGTGTATCACTCAAGTCAACGGTGCCTCTGAGTGAGACTTCTCCCTGCTATGGTAACATAATTAATGCTAATTGTCTCTCACAAGCGTGTTTATAATAGGGAGATCAAAATTAAATTATAAAATCAAAATGCTCATGTACACCATCATGACTTTGCAATCTAACTCATAATCACTGATACATGAACTTCACATTTGTGAATTGTAATGATACTTGCTATTTGTTGCCAAATATTAGGGCTATTTTTTTTCCAGATAGGTGTAAGTACTAATTAATGTGAATTGTTAAACTTGCACGTATAGTCAGCTCTCAGTTATCTCCAGGCAGATTGCTCATGTCACAGATTAATTGTGCACAGATGCAGGCACAGCTTGAGTTTGGTGGGGTTTATTAGCTCTAGCTCAGCCCTGAGCCTGCCAGACCCGTGTTGGCGTCACGCACAATCACTTAGATGTCTTTGCAACATGCTGGCTAGTGCTCCGTTTCCTCATTTATCTGCTTGTGCGGGGCACTGGAGTCAAGCTAATTTTACAGATTTGCTTTGCGTTATGCCCCAGCAAGAAGCCCTTAGAGAACCAGGGGCGTAAGGCAGATATGCTGGAATCTGTAATTTCCCAGTATGGGAGTTTTGGTAGTACTTTGCCATAAGGATTACTCGGTTTAAAAAACCCTTCAAAAATAGACCGGTATTTTAATATGGTATTGTCAAACTGCAGACTGCCTGGGGAAAACGTATCCAGCAGGCCTGGCGGTGAGGGAACAGATAAGCTTTGCTTTGCTGGGTAGAACACAGCGGCTGTTTTAATTCAGGCACAGCGAGAAAACCAGCCAGGCTCTGACGCACTCATATACCAAATTCGGCTGGAAAATTATTTCATTTCCCCCGCGATTTGCCGAGGCAAGCCGAGCTGCCAAAGGGCCGGAGGCGCCGCCGAGCGGGGCGGGGAAATGGCGGCGGGGCGGGGAAAATGGCAGCGGGGGCGGGGAAATGGCGGCGGGGCGGGGAAAATGGCGGCCCGGCGGCTGCCCGGGCCCGGCGGCTGCGCGGGGCGGCGCGGGCACACGGCGGCGCGGGGCGGGGGAGCTGCAGCGGACGCGGCTGTTCCTCTCGCTGCCGCGCGGCGACCGGCCTCTTTCCGGGAGTAGGCGGGGACCGGCGCGGCTACAGGCGGCGCGGCCATGCAGCCGGAGCGGGGCGGCAGCCGGCCCCGCCGAGAAGGCGGGCGGCACGGCCGCAGGCGGCCCGGCGGCGCGGAGAGGGCGGCCGAGGCAGCGGCGGTGGCCGGAGGAAGCGGCGGGGACGGCCGCGGCCGAGGCGGAGGAGGCGGGGGCCGGGGAAGAGGCGGCGCTCACGGGCACCGAGGAGGCGGGGGCCGGGGTAGGCGAGAGCCGCGGGGCCGCGGGCTCCCCGCCGCCCCCCACCAGCGGCGGGTAAGGAGGAGCAGGAGGAGAGCCCGGCCTCCGCGGGGCGGCGGGGCTGGGCGCCGCGGCAGCCGCTGGCGGGGGGACAGCCCTTCCCTCCCCGCCTCTTCCCTCTCTCCTCCCCTTCCCCGGCGCTGCGGGCGCCGCTGGCGGCCGGAGCCCACCAGGGCATGGCACAAGCACCACGCCTTTTTAAAAAAATCCATTTATAATGCTTTCTTTTTGACGTGGGGATAAGTGCTTCGACAGTACCACATTCGTATTATCTTGCTTCCTTTATCCTTGTAATATAGAATCATGGTTGCCCCTAAATTGGCAAAAAGATTACAGTCACCACCTAATACTGATTGATGTTGGCAGCGTTGGGAGGCCTAATGCCGGTAGTCCAGCTGCTACCCCATTTTCAGCATCTAGTGGATTAAATTCGCTTTGACTTCTTTTCTGATATCATGACTTAAATTGGGCTTAGCCAGCGGTTTATCTGTATTAGAGCTCCCATGGTTGCTGGTGGATTTAAAAACTTCTGAAATATCCACCCTGCTTGTCACTGTATTCAGATACATTTTAGCACTTGTCTTTTCAGAGAGAAAAATGCAAATGAGTTGGTACTTCTACCTAGAGCACTGGCCAGTAATTTCAGTTGTATATAAACTGTTGTGCACATAATAATGTGTGCACAGGTCTCGTCTTGGGATGTGAAATAATAGTTCTCCTTCATGAGCCACAGAAGCATGGGGGGAAAAATTCAGTACCTGTGTTGGCTGAGGAGAGTTCTATCCTGGACTTACTTCCTTTGAGTCATTCCAGAATTTAATAAGTCGAAGCACATCTGTATCTTTATTTTCTATACTGCTGTTCTGCTTCATAATGTAAAAGGTACGCTCAGTAAGAGAATTGTTTCATGTATGTGCTTTTATCTAGATTACTGTTTGAAGCATTTCAGAAAGCTGTTAGAAGACTTTCTTTTGGGATAGCTTGGCATATGTTTTGCCTATTCATTACTTTATTGAGTTTGATGCATTCTTCATATTTCAGTCTAGTACGATGACTTTCTCTTTTTTGCCCAAGACTGGTAGTATGGACTGGGTCTTTAAAAGTGAAGCCACAGTTAAGCCCCCCCCCCCCCCCCCCGAGTTCTCCTAAAGAACGTTTAAGCGTAATCATTTTTTTTCCCTCCACCGGAGAATTTTCGTGTTAAGCTTGTTATGCCCTCTTAGCACACCTGTATCATGTCTTATATTTACCCTAAGAGTGGTCACCCTGCTGTGCAGGTGGAGTTAGGAGTTAGCGTGCCTCCAGCAGTCTCACTAGTGTCGGCAGCTGTGCCAGTCTGCGCCACGTGAGGTCTAGTGCCACCTCTGAACCAATCTGATGGGCTACCACTTCTGAAACAGGGAGGTCCTGCTTCGTCCCCTTCTTTCTTCTATCCATGGGGTCATGTTTGCTAGACTACCTTT
The DNA here is from genome assembly GCF_028389875.1 of Rhea pennata. Classification (NCBI taxonomy): domain Eukaryota; kingdom Metazoa; phylum Chordata; class Aves; order Rheiformes; family Rheidae; genus Rhea; species Rhea pennata. Next base: position 10,401,458 of record NC_084667.1, on the reverse strand, counting down.
GCTGAGCTGATTCAGTGCTCTCACCTGGCAGAAGATGCCCTCTTTCCCCCTTCCCCCCCCCCCCACTTCTTTGGTGTTCTCTCTGTTCATGAGTTGACTCTTCTCAGGCAAACACAGCAGCTCAGTGGGAGGAAGCCCGGCCCACAGTAAGGGATTTGTGTGAGATGGGGCCCTCTTGCCTCAGCAGCAGAGGGCTAGTTAGATCTTTCCAAGTGAAAATGTGTAAATTATGCACCTAGAGCTCTGTAGTAATACTGAGAATGTGAACGGTTTTCTCATATCACTTTCCTGAATGTGTGTTGGGAAACTGGAGTCCTCTTCTGTGAAAATCTCCTTTCTCTTTTAAAACAGGCCTTGAAACTCTCTGGAGAATGGAGGTGCAGGATGCTGTAGTTTTGGAGCATACACAGAATTTCCTGAGGGGATTCTGGCCCTTCTGCTTTCCAGGGTAAAACTTGTGGAGGATTACATTTTCCATTCCCACATTGCTCATCTCAGTTTGACATCTGGAGGAATTTTTCTGCTAAATTGGCATCATTCTAACATTGCATAATTAGAATTTAGATGACTTAGTGTTATTTCCTGAAAATAAGCCTATTCTTCTATCGTTCTGAAACTGTTGACTTTATAATTTAATTTGCATATAGATTGTTGTTTATAAAAGCATTGCTGCTAAGTCTGATATTTAAATGATTTTTGACTGCTGGAGCTTCACTTGTTGCCTTAGTTTCTCTTTATTGTGCCTCCAGTTGTGAAAAACTTCTGAAAAAAACTGCATCAAATTATATTAAAATAACTGGATTTGTTCAGCCTATTATGTACAGAGAAGTGAAATGCAAATAGAATTAGAGGAGAATGAATTCAGTAAAATGTAGTAAGAGTATTAATAAAGCCATACTTCATTGCAAACTTATGGAAATAGCATCTTTTACAGTGAACTAGAAATTGGCATTAAATTGCTTAATATTTTAGCATTAATATTCTTCAGTCAATTGGATTAATTGAAAACTGACAGTCATTCTCAGAACTTCTGTTTCAGATGTTTCAAGTCAGTGGTCTCTAAGCCTGTGGTTGAAGCCACAGGAAGTTGTTATTTCTGACCTGGACAACAGGGAGAACAAAGCATGGTGGTGGTTGAAGCCGCAGGAAGTTGTTATTTCTGACGTGGACACCAGTGAGAACAAAGCGTAATTGCGGTGGTCAGAACTTCTCAGTTTTTTAAGGACTAGTAAAGTCCTGGACACCACTTTGTGTTTGTACAGTACTATAAGTTAATATGTCTCTTATTTTTGTAATGAGTGATCAGCTGTGCTACTTTCAAGCCTATCAAGACCCAATATTTGCTCAGTCTAAAGTTATTTTTTTCCCCTCCTCTGCTAGATGCTAATGTTAAAGGAGATTGGGGTGCTCAGACCCAATATTTGCTTAGTCTAAAGTCAGTTTTTTTTTCCCCTCCTCTGCTAGATGCTAATGTAAAAGGAGATCGGGATGCTCTTTACCCATATATAATGGATTTATTCTTGCCCTGAATGGTAAATCGAGTGTAGGTGAAAGTCTTATAAGCTTTCATGATTTCTAACATCTAGGTGATAACTCTCTGAACATGGTTTATAACATAATTCCCCACTTCTATATTTTAAACAAGATTCTGCCTTTCTCAAATATGGAATTGGTTTAGAAACTGCAAGGAAAAGTGTTCTTACTTTTTGGTAATAAGAAGGATTTTGCAGTCATTCATAGTGCATAACTAGTGTGCATCTTGATTTAACTGGCTGCTGTATCCTCCATTTAAAATTACATTAATCTGAAGCCTAGTTATAACCAGCTGGTTTACCAAATGGCAGATTTCTTTGTAGATCTGTCATCTTGAATATTTCTGTTGCTTCTCTCTTTTTTAACTCATGTCAAATAAATAGAACACATTTGCAGTTACTCATTTTTAGTAAAAACAACAACAACAAATTATAATGATTGAAGAAAGTTTCCTTTGGAATCAGCACAGTATTATATATCTTATTTTATGCATCCATGAATTTTAATAGTATTGAATTTAAAATATAGTCTGTTAAAATCTTTTTTGAGATTCTGAATACGATACTAGGTTTTATTTTGGTATCTTGACTTCTTCCTCTTCTCAGTGGTTTAAGGGGTGGAAGTTTTCTTTTGTCATTTAGTTTTATGCTTGTTACATTTGAAAAATATTCTTTTAACTTTATTTTTGGTTCTGAGTGTATTATGTACGCTTGTGATTCATGCTGTTGCTTCAGTGCAGTTGGAAATGGCTCATGTATTTTGACAAGCTTTTCTGGCTTTGGCTGATGGTTGCAGTAAACTTTCTGTAGTTAAAGAATGGAAGTTGAACTGGTGCATTTTTTTTCTTGCTTATGGTTAGTTTCTTGATGACATCACATCTATTTTGTGTTTACTTGGTCTTCATTCTTGTGGTTTTTCATGTGCACGCAGCACTGATCTTTAGATCTAATGTTATCAGCCTCAGATAAATTTTACCTAATCTGTATGCATTAAATCTTTACAGCCTAAGTAATAGGCTGTAAAGATGTATTTTTAAAAAAGTGTGTGTGTGTGTGTGTATATATATATATATATATAGAGAGAGAGAGAGAGAGAGAGAGAGAGAGATTTTTCGGTCAGCTTCATTGCAGAGTGAATAGTGGCATAAAGCATAGAAATTATTGGTTGATTTCTAAATTTAATTTTGACCAATTTGTGAATGCTAGTCCATTGTATGGTAACCTACAAAACAGAGAAATGGGCTTTGGAAGATTATTTCCATGTGTTTTTTTTCTGTACTTACATTTATTGTATGTGAAAGCCAAAACGGCTACCTATTGTAATAATTTATCTGAGTAGAAATATATAAATACTATTGTGGTTGTATAAAAAAATACAAAAAAGTATCTTTTAATAGGAAGAACATTTCTAAACAATTTCTAAAATTTCCTCTTTTAATCTTTCAATGTGTGAGTTGTCAGTTGTCTTAGGAGTTTAGTGCATTTCTGTTTATTTCCATGGTTTCTCTGAACTGTGGTGTTCACCTGTTTGCCTCTCTTCGAATAGAATTTATACTGTTTGCCCATTCTAAGACTTGACCCTCAACTGTAGCTTCTTGAGAATTAGGTTTGTGTTTATCTACAGAGTTTGATTGTTTTTGACAGTTTTCTTTTTTTCCCTTAGGAGTCTCACCAGTGATGAAAATAGTGACTAAAAAGACTTTTTAAAACAAACAACTGCTTAATGGAGAGAAAAAATAACTGAAAAGCACTTGTCAAAACTAAGGTTTGCTGGAACTATGGACCAGCAGGAACTGGTTGTTTAGAAAGAAAAAATCAAAAAATGTTCCATCCTTGACTAAGAAAACTTTGGTGTGTCGAGTGAAAATGTCTGAAATAACCAGTATCTAATGGTTCAGACATTCAGAGCCCTGATCTATGGTGCTCTCTGTTGTAGCTCAGTATTTAAACCATAGGACTGTTGGCTTTCTTGGGTATCTGAGTATTGTCCTTTTTTGAAGCTGCCCTGCTTTGTGGTTTTTCATCAGATGGTCACGAGGCCAAAGGCGGAGTCTGATTCTGCGGTCACCTGATATGGTGGAGGTTGAGAATCCTCAGGTATACATATTTGTTATTCTTTCAGGAGTAAATGAAAAAATATTTTGAAAGGTATTGGTTTTGTCTTGGTGTAGAATAGGGAAGAAATCAGATGCTAGAGTTGCTTTTTCCTATCAGCACTGGTGTCTAAGATAAGTGTGGACTAAGAACTACTTTATTTGAAGTGTTTTAGTTTAGATTAAGTCTCTTGAAAAGTGGTTGAACAAGTAGTTGGAAGCTTTTTTACAGTTCCATGTCAAACTGGAAGGAGGTATTGAATGGGATTCTACAAGGCTTCACTCTGCACCAGATAGTATTGAGTATGTCTGTTAATAATTCAGATGAAGAGATAAAAATACAATTACAGCTGTAAAATTTGCAGGCAGCACTAAGCTGGAAGAGTAGCTAGCAGGTTGGAGCACCAAACTGGTGATCAACACAGTCTCAACAGATGGGAAAAATAGACTACAGTTAAGTAAGGTGTAATTCAATCAAATACAACACATCTATGTTTAGATAGGCAAAATCTGCAGAAATAGAAAGGAATTGGCAATTTAAAGGATCAGAAAGTATCAGAACTATCTCTACTTCTACAGGACTTTTATCAGCTGGGGAAAGTCCAGAGGAAAGGAACAAAGACAGATGTAAACTGTAGAAAATATGACCTAGGAGGAAAGGTCAAAAGAACTGGGAGATTTCTCTTTCTTTTTATTTTTTTAATGTGCAAGAGAGAAGACTGGGGGAACTGTGATATCAGTCTTCCACTGGAGAGAGGTTACTGCAAAGAGATCAGAAATGTCCATTTGAAGCAGGACAAGAACAACAAGGTTTGGGTTATTAGAAAGGAGATTTAATTTGGGCATTGGGAATAAAAGCTGTGAGTGAAAGGGTAGGTAGATTGTGCAATGCCTTGTGTAGAAAGTATATGGAGAACAGTACAGACAAATATCAGAAGTTTTAAGAATATGGTGAAGGTTATTTGAACCTGCTCAGTAGAATTGCTATGTGACTTCTTGTCACTGGACTGTTCTGTAATTATCCCAGACTGTTTAGAATGGTGTGGTTTACTGTGGTCTATTGTTATTCCATCATCCTTGTTTTATTAACTTCCTTCTTGATTTAGCCCAATATGCTAACATACTATTACATAGGTTAACGTACTGCATCATTACTTCATAACAGCTCCATGTCTGACATGCTCAGTTTTTGTAACCTCCTTGGAAAAAAGGTATTTTTTTTAGTACAGTGCTAGTGGCTGTGAATTTCTATTTTCCTGCCTTACTTATCCAAATGCTTTTATTCCCCTCTTTTCCTAAGGCCTCCAAGGTAAAAGTTGGGTAACTTTTAAACAAGTTGTCCTGAAGTTTTGTGAGCTTCCAAAAATTAGTTTTATAAACTCCGTATTTTGTTAGTTGTATGAAATGATTCAAAATTATATTACCTCATTTAGAGTCAGTTATCACATGTAATAGGGTAGATGTTATTCAGAGGCAACGTAAAATGGTAATGTCTTGAATGTTGGAGAAGCTCTCACAAGAACTTAACATCATATTTAACACAAGATTACAGAGTTTAGGGAAGAAGAGCAACTACAGATTTAAGAATCCATACTGTGCGTTTAAAATACTTTGCCAATGAAACAATGCTGGTAGCAAACAGTAGATGGGGTAGGCAGCTTAACCTTTAGTACTGGTCAGACCCAGTACTTCTGTGTGTGACAGCCATAGTTTCTCAGGCACAGAAGGCAGCTGACAAATAAGGAAGAGTAAAGGTGGGTGTTTCACAGTGTAAAATCACGATGAGGGAATATTTTTCACCTCAGGGAGATGTTTTTTGAACATTTAAAAATCACACATATGCGTAAGTTTTTAGGACTTGCTACTGAAGTATTCATTACAGACAAAACTGAAGGAAGGGAGCACTTAGGAATTCTAAGCTAAAAATCCTGTTTATATTCCTTGCATGAATAGTTGTCCAGTAACCATCATACAGGGTATTTTATGGGTACATCAAGTGGAATATAGTAGGTATTGCTGAAAGAATAAACTAATTGTAGAAGGAATGAAATTTGATTTAAAAAAATAATAATATTCTGAGTCATCTAAATAACAGTCTTATTTTTCACAATGGGAATTTTGAAAGAGCTGGCAGTACTACTTCTGTTTTTTCACGAAATTAACTAGGTACTTTCGGGAGCCTTTTTACAAATTTGCAGCAAGTGCAGTTGTGTTTCATGGGCTTCTGTAGCTCTCAGAAGAATTCTCTGTATTTCAAAGAAAAACTTAACTGATTATTGATTGAGGAGTGATCTTGAACCTCATAATAAGTACCACAGTATTTCTCTGACTAGTTTTTAAAATCAAAGGATTTTAGGCTTGTGTTCTGTGCTAAAGGATTGCGGGGGTCTGGTTTTTTTCCCCCTGTTTTTTCATTTATGCCATTCTTCTGTATTTGTATATGCATTTTTTCCTCATTATTACTTTTGCAAAAGTAAGGCTTTAATTCTTTTGCAGGTAGCCTTATTAAAACAGCCCTGCTAGTAAAATTGGTAAATCCAGTGCAGTGTGTGAGAACCTTGCCTCAAGGTGCTGTTTCTATTCCTGTCCCTCTCTTCCTAGAAGATGGCTTCAGTGCAGACTTGCTTTTTAACCCTGAGGAAATCAAGATCTTTCTCTTGTAGAGAGCAGAGTAATGATTCCAGGTCACCGCTCCTCCTGGGCTACTGCCCTGTTATTAGGGGGTTGTGAAGCTTTGAGCTTTTTCTAGTTGCCTGGCAAACCAGGGTTTGGTTTTGAGTTCTCTCCTGGGCTGTATTACTCGGGTTATGCTGCCATACTTACTTCACTAGCTTATTCCCTGTTAATTTTAACAATAGGTGCTGGTGGCAGCACCAGAGACTGGAATGATATTATATGATATCATATATATGATATAATATATATTACTACTTTTCCTGCACTTAAGCATACTTGTCAGCAAGTCAGAAATTATTGCCCCAGTGATGAGTAAAATCTGTTTGTGGAGGTAATATTCAAAAATGAATTGTGCCAATTAGAAACGTTAACTCGTTTAGGATTTTGGCCTGGCTCTTGGTGCTCACAGAGTGCCATTGGTGAGTTACTGTCAGGAATATATCTTTTTTTTTTCTTGGTGCAAATTTGCCTCATGGGATGTGCTCAAGCATAATACTGATGGGCTCAGAGTGGTTTCCCTCCTGCTGGAAGCATGGCTGAAGTTGTTCACCAGGGTGCTGCCTAGAGCTCACTACTTGCAAAGTAGGTGCAAAGTTCTCCCGCAGTTAGTACTCTCTATATATGCAGTGTGCCCCTAGGGCTGGTGACTGGTGCAAACTATGTTGCCAGTAAGGACATGTGCACATAAAGTCCTGGAACTGCAGTAGATCGCAACAAGTATTTAATAGTACCTATTTTACAAATGTCCTAGATAGGAAGTAGTCATGCACAGCTCCAAACAGGCTTGAGCATAAGAGCTTGTCAGGATCTAGACTTTATTTATTCTGCTATTTCAGGTTGTTTTTCTGTAGCTGGAGTTATATTTTTGGAGAGGAAAGCTTTTTATCAGACTTTTCATCTAGAAGTTGCATATTATGGTGGACTAGAGTCTGCACCAGGCTGTAATCATGTGACTGATCTATCTGAATTTGTTACATACATTTTAAAAATCAAGATTGGAGAAATGTTTTTTTTTTCCTCTTAAAGTTAGTAAATAAGCAGCTTGAAGGATCAAACCTAGTGAGTGTTGAAGAACAGTAATAGTTTTACACAAAAGACTTGGAGAAGTGTCATGTGTATCATGAATTTTTTTCCCTTAAAATGGACTGTCATTCCTGTTACATAAAACACCATTTTCAGAATAGTATATCTTTCTGCCATAGCTGATCTTTAGATGATTTCCAATATCCAGCATTCAGGAAGCAATCTTTAGGGTTTCCTTACTCTTTTAAAAATTCTTTTCCTGTACAATAAAAGCTAAAAGCTTTTTCCTTGTGCTACCTGTTCTTTCAGCTGCCCTTTCTGCTAATTAAGCTTCTCTTTAGCTGTGGTAGAGCTCTCTAAAGGTCACCAATAAAGCAAACTAGTGAAAAGGATTATACTTTGCAGCAATATTTTTTTTTCTCTTCATGAAAGAACCTCTCTCTTGAGGCTCTTCCTTGGTGGTGGTGGTGGGGGGAAATCTTTTTCCTTTTTCCCTCAACTTGGGAAAACAATAGAACTTCGAATCTGTGCTGGAAGAGATATGTTATTACCATGGCTATAAAGAAGGAAATCATTTTTTTCAGTTAATGAGAGGCAGTGTTTAAAGGTCACTGGAGAAGCCTCACTGCAAATGCCTGAAAATAGGTAAATAGGCCAGTAGGAGAATATGTAACGTACATGTATGACCTCACCCCCATTAACGCTTTTGAAGAAGTACATTTTTAACCTACTCTGTTAGGTATATTGCTGTAATTATGACGTCGACTTAAGATTTGTCAATACTGTTTAATTTTAATACTGTTTTGAAAAATCAGAAGATACGATGTTAAATATCAAGAATATTTTTTGCTCTACATCTTATTAGGCAAAGATTGGGAGAAAAAAGCATGAAAGCAACAGGATTTGCAAATACTTATATTGACTTGTCAAAGGTGTCTGAGTATTACAACTTAGTGACTTTTACAAATGTTTAGTTTCTGTTGAATAACTAACAAATAACACCTTTTTTTCTCAAAATATATGTGAAAATCATCCTTGTAACTGCCATGGGAACAGCTTGTGCACAAGGTTACAGAACTATTACCTATTACTGCTGATACTTTCTTGTGAAAAGGCAGCCAGTGAACACACAGAGCCTGTTTTAAATGCAGAGAGAGCATGATGAAAAGGCTTAAATCTGCAACGAGTGATAAATCAAAGGATTTGGAGAATATGGAGAAGAGGAACAAATTCAAATTGCAGTTCACTTTCTGGCTGATTTCAAATATAAGGTACAATCACGTTCTTTTACTTTTCAGATAAGTGACTGTTGGTAGACTTTAGATATTTCAAAGTGAATTTCCCTCTGTTCCCCCCCCCCTTTTTTTTTTAACCAGACTCTGTATTTTGTGTAAGAACATTAAAGTTGTCTTAAAGATGGAGCAACAATGAAGGAATGACGTGAGGTTTTGTTTGGTGGTGGTGGTTGGGCATCTGTCTGGCAAGCAGGCCACCAGGTTTTCCAGTTCTCTTGCTGGGAATGTTCAGCTGCTGTGCAAACAAGAACAGGGCTGAGAACCCAGGTCACTCATTTCGGAGGATGTAGGGTCACTGCATTCTCTTGGCTTGTGGGAGATGTGACCCGAAATACATTTGTGCAGATGAGGGAATTGAATTTATTTTCACTTTCTGTATAAAATATTGTAGTTCTGCAGCAGGTGAGTAGAAATGGATTGTATTTATTGACAATAGCCCTTTGGCATGCTTTGTTTTGGCTTTCCACGCTCAGGACTTGTTTTGTAATGAGTATGTGATTTGCTGGAAAAAGTTGTGTATCTTTCACTTTGCAGTAGTGATGAAGTTGGTAGTTGCTTTCTCTGTTTTTGATAAATTCTCGTATTTCTGTTGCCTACAGTGGGAGATTGTTTTGAGACCAAGGGCATGCCACAGGTTGGTAGATTAAAATTTGTTTCTGACTTACCTGAGTCAGGACAGTGTGATGCGTCTGCGCCTTTTGTGTCTGTGTAATGTTGATATTTTGATATATAGGCAGAATGTCTGGACATCTTAAATCTGAGGTTGTAGTAGAGCAGTTGGAGGGCATATTGTTCTGAGAATCCCTGAGCTATACTGCTAATAGAGTAGCTAGTGCTTGAACTAGGGTGGTACAGCGTGTTGCTGCATTTTGATTTGAGGGAGCACCACAAAAACACCTTACTAGCCATACATTTGGATTTTGAATTACAGAGCCTGTGGACTCATCAGGAGCCTACCTCTTGGAGGCAAAAATGCTGCAAATTGGATGTTTGGCAGTAACTTGCTATGTTATGGGACAGCATGTTGCATGGTGCCTGAAAGAACTCAGCTTTGTTTTGCTATGACCGACAGATTAGTTCCTTGCTTTTGTTGAGCTTGTGCTGGGAGGGGGAACACTGCCTTGTACAGGTAGATTTGACAGGTTGGAGGGACTCAATGGTGTCTTGTTTGCACTGGCTGGATGTACTGTCAGTGAATTCCTGCCCTGATCTAGAGGCAAGGGTTGCAACCTCTAAGCCTGGTAAGATATCCTTACTGAATTACTGCTTCATCTGCTTTCCTCATTCCCATTTCCTCACATCATTAAATGCACCGTGAGATTTACAGACAGCTTTGAGAATTGAAAGGAAAAAACTCAGGCTGCTTCTTCACTGACCAGCCCCTAGATTTCTCGCATCACTGAAAGGAAAAGGAAGAGTTCTGGTGTCTCTTTATCAAGTGGGTAGTCAGATTCTCTGCAGCTTTCCTGTTTCTTTACTGTTTAAAAAAATCAATTTGTTTTTAGTATTGTTCTCAGAAGTGCTATTTAAAACAGAGTTGAGGACTGCATTTTTTCGTATTTTTATTTTTTCTGTCACGGCATTGGTCTGACATATATTTGTTTTGTCTACTTGAACTCCCAAGTTCTCTTTTGAATCAATGCTGTTCAGTACTTAAGTCTTGCATCTTTTTTCCTTGATATGTGGGCTTGGGTTCACCTATATAGATATGCATTTCGTTTGCATATTAGAAAATTTGCTTTCTGTCCTTAGGATCTTTTATATCACTTACTGTTCACTGATTGACTATGTGGCTATGTACTGATCCTTAAAAATTATTTCTTTTTTGATTCCCCATTCTGGAAATGTGCTCAAATGAGAGTGAAGAATTACTGTTTGTGCCACACCATATATGTATTAATACAGCATAATTTCAAAAATGTGTGATGTCTGGATCTACTGGTTTGTTGATAGAGTAGTAGAAGTCGGAGGTTTTTCAATAGCATGTGAATTTACAACTATAAAAGGGCAGTATGTTAAAAATGAGATGAAAATCTTAGACAATGTTACTGATAGTGTTGCAGACATAGTGAAAGGGAGGACAAAAGCAGAGTGCTTTCATTTGAATTTCTTATAGCATACCTTTTTAGGGTTTTGAATTAGTAGAGTATCCCCTTGTAGAGCTTTAACTTTCATCATAAGAAATATTTTGTATTTATAATATGCTGCTGTAATAGTTGATCTGAAAAAGTGACAGATGTTGGGGTATTTTAATTTAAATTCAAGATGCAAGAATTCCCTGCTGTGAACCAAACATCCGTTCTTGTATACTGAACCTCAAAAATAATGCATTTCACATGCCTCACTGACTATCTGCAAGAAGTAGGTGAGAAAGGGGACTAAAAATGACAATCACAAATGTTTTCAAGTGGAAGCTGAAATTTGTACCAATTGACATAAAAATGCTTTTAGCAAAGGATTTTTTTTTATTTAAGAAGATGCAAAATCAGCAAAGAGCACCTGTGTTTCCACAACTGTTATGAGTAGTAAAATGTAGTAATGGAGAATCCACAATTTTGTAATGGAAATCAGAACAGAAAATCAGCTTTAGGAAAACAAGTGTAAGGATGGGGCTTAGGAGGGGGCAGCAGGTTTAGCTCAGTTGGTTAGAGTTAGCCGAGCTAGTGGATAACTGCTGTCAGAAATGAAGGCAGGACCTGCTTCCCAGATCTCATGTTTTACAGCATGCATTTTATTTGTGCTTGTCTGATTCTGCTGTGAACTGATTTAGGGACTTAAACTGGCAGAAGACTAGCTCTAGGAGAGCGAGGAAAGCTATTGATGAATTTTCTACCAGTTCAGGTGTTTGATTTCTGAGAATATTTTTCTACTAGTGTCTTCTAGAATTTTCTTTAATTCTGTGCTAGCTGAAAATACAACAGTGTGAGTGATTATCACCACTATTTTCATATTTTGAAATCCAAAGAAAAATGCCTTGATCTTTATATGCTTTCCATTTTTTTGGCAAAATAGATGAATTAAAGACTATCAAATTTTTAAACTGTTGTTGAATATTATGTAATATTTTTGAATTTAAAGATAGGAAACAGTTAGCTTGTTACTATGCAAATGTAACAAATTTTGGAGCACTCTTCCATTTTTAACAAAGCACATCTGACATCTTTCAGGGATTTTTTTTTTCTTATTTTGGCAAAAACTGATCCTGTGAGAAAATTAGTATCTCATTTTTGCTTGTATTAGAAACCTTGAAGCTTCTTCAACATGTTGATTTTGAACTCTGTAGTGTAGGCAGTTGCTGGGTTTCTGAGTGTTTTTTTGTTTTTGTTTTGTTCTATAGCTGTGTGTGTAGGGGGTTGCTAAATAAACATTAGACTTGTTGGTAGGACTGAGGTGTTCTCTAAACTTTACTCATTTGAGCAGGCTTTTTGAAGTTTGTGAAATAACCTTTGTGGGTTAGGATCCAGACTCCTATTTTTTCTGCAAATGGATTCAGTTATGAGTGAGCATTTTTCCTAGTTTGCCTTACTTTTATTTCATCATTGATATGGTTGCAGAAATAAAGGCTTTTTCAATATGTATCGGTTTATAACATAGATATGTTTATTGAGAGAGGTTGCCTTGCTCACTGACTCATGAGGGCTAGCCAAATAGCAATATCCATTAAAGATGTCTGTAGTTGAAAAGTTGAGATGAATGTATATTCCCTCAATAAATATACATTCCTTGAAGTTACAGAATTCTGCATGAGCTTTCGTTACAAGTTACCACAGAAGCTGTTAATACAGTTGCTTTTGCTATTTTAGAAAGTGCTACAACAAGACAAGAAAATGAAATGCTAAGAATTAGATGTAGCAGTGGAGGTTTTCAAGACCTAACTGGGCAGAACCCTAAACTGCCTGGTGTGATTTCAGTTTTGACCTTGCTTTGGCCATGGAGAGGGGGTGGACAAGATGACCTCCTGCGGTCCCTTCCAGCTTGAATTACGCTATGATTCTGTGACATTAACACACCGGAATTGAGTCTATTTTGCGATACAGTCATTTCCAGTATAGCTCAGCATATTTTTAGCTCTTATGTAGGAGCTGCAGATTTGGTAAGAACAAATAGCTTTCTGTAGAAATTTCTCTTAGTTTCCAGAATGCTACTTATAATTTGTTTTTAAAGTATGATGTACAATATGTGTGTGCATCTGAAGGTATGCAATATATTAAAACCCTGATTTTTGTCAAATATGGCCTATACATAGGAACAGTCAGTAAAATGCTGTAACCTTTGTGGCAATATAATGGTTCTGCAAGGTTCTACAAACCTGTTGCTTCTGCCAGGGTCAGGGCTCTGACTTTGTTTAGACTCAGCTTTTTTATCTGAATGTTTGTAAGAAAAACACATTCTACTTTTTTCATGTTACCATCAGTTTGCAAGTAGTGTGTTTGACAAGTTTTGTGCAGGTCCATGTGACAGTTTTTACATAAAATGCTTGATGGGTTTATGTAATTGCTGGTAACTTTCATACAATCATTTTGGATGAATGAAGGAAAACAGTTGTTTCTTATGTTGGCATCAATATTTGGACTTGGCAAGTTTAAAAAAATCAAAAGCCTGTTTATCTAAAGACAGCAGCTGGGCAAGCTCTTTGCTCCCAGCATGACTCGACCATGGGGATGGAAGGGGAAAGGACTGCTTCTGGAGTTAATGCAGCTTGTTACTTCTCTACTGAGTTTTCCAGTTAGGGCTGAATGTGTGCTGAAGCTCTGATGACAGAGTTCTCATAACATGCCATTAAATATCCTTCAGTTTGCTATTTTTAATCCGTATGAGTTGGGCTAAATTTCAGCTGGTGACTTTGGAGCTTGGAAAATTTTATATCTAACACACAAAATACTAAAATACGCAGTTTCCTAAATAAATACTTACCTGAGGGGCTTTACTGAGTTCTAAGTCTAGTTTTAATTCTAGAGAATAGAGCTTTTAAGAATTTTTTCCTATGTATATACTCCATTAGCAATTTTTCATTGCACGATTATAAACTTTTTCTTTGTGAGTCAATAGTTTTCAGTATTTTGGCACTGTGAGCCTAAGGGAGAGATTTAAGTCATAACAGAAGCTGTTCCAATCCAGTGAAGTGGAAGACTTGTTCAAAATACAGCAATGGGTTGTGGAAATACTAGTAATCATCTGTGAAAAAGATGAAGTGGGACTTGTAGCTTTCTGACTCCTGATTGTGTTTAAATTTTCCTAAGCCCAAAGAATATTTTATTAGAAGCGCTTATTCTGTTTAAGCAGTAGTGAAAAAAGAGGTGCTTGAGTTTGATTTTTTTTTTTTAAAGTTACAACGATTTGCATTTCATAGATTGTATAAACACAAACTTTGAAGCAAAACAATTCTTATAGATGGGTTTTTTTACATTTTTAGTGTTGTTTTTGATTAGACTGAATGAGCCTATTGAAAACATTTCAGTGTGAATACACTAACAGCTCACAACTTCTTGCAGATGTTGCTGAGTAGTGTTATGAATTTTTTTTGTCTATGAAAGAAACTATGATTTGGACTATCATATTATGAAGAAGTAATTTTTGAGTGAAGTTTAAAAACATCTTTCATTTACTTTTCTAAAATCTGGTTAAGATTATGAAATAATAGTTTGGGGGATTGTATTATACTCTTACTCCATGCCGACTTTATTTTTGTGTTGCTTAAATTAGCTTCTCTCATTTTTCTAATTCATTCCTTTTCCTATGTACAGAAATTTTTCATTAATATTCCTAGGTAGACAGAACAATGTGTTGGCATGCTTCATGAAATTTTTCCAAATATTGGAGTATATATGTAATTTACTGACAGAAATGTCTACCTTGATAATTCTTAATTAACTGTTAGTATTTTTATTTTATAAAGCTGAATTCTTATTTGTCTGTATCATTATGGAGTGCATTTCATATTCTGTAACTGAATTTCAGCATTTGCGTCTTCATACAGAAATGGAATTCCCGAGTTTAATTTATGTTTAAATACTGGAACGCTTCCCAGACAATCTTCTGTATTATTTCTTGTAGGCAGGGACTTCTTGACTGTAAATGCCTACAGACTTGAATCAGTATTGCTAAAATTGTTCCAGTACTTTGTTTTATAAAATAATAGCTTTAATCTAAAGAATATGTTTACAAATGTACTTCTGCTTAGGTCTGCCATCATCCTGAATGTATGTTTTGTTTTTCTTTACTGTATTATACAATTCATATCTTTAGCCCATTACATTTTCACTGCAATAAATGAGATAATGTATACTTTTGCCCATTTTAGATTTAATTTTAATCAATCTCTAATTGCTCACCAGACAGTAAGGAGGGACGTAGGTGTATGGGATGTAAGTAAGTAAATATGGAAAATCAGAGTAACTTTTGTTGAAGACAGTTATACTTTCTATAACTATCATAAGCCTATCAGTCATTGAGACAGAGGAAATTAAGCTGCTGAGGATTCTGCTGTACGTTTCTGGATTTAAGAAAAGAAATGTAATGAGCACAGAATGAAATCTTTTTGAGACTGTGTTGTATTCATATTGTGCTAAGGTAATTTCTGGTGCAGTCTCATTACTCCTGTATGGTTACATCTGCAACAACTTTGAGCCATAAAATTAAAAGCAAATATTTCTTTACAAGAGCAATTGAATTCATCATTGAATACCATTGTTCACATTTCTGCCAATGTGAAATTGGTTCCTCGCCCAGAGGAACCACTCAGGAAATACCAGCCAATCTACCTTACAGTCACTCATGCAGACCACTGTATACAGACTTTTTTTTTGGTGAAACACTTTAAAGTGTGAAGATTGTGAACTTCTTTTACTTAATTATTTATAATTTTCTTGACCCTGTGACTTACAAGTTCTATTCGTGAGAACCTTACTCTGAAAAATGCAGCTCAGATTGGGGTGATATAAAGAGGAGAAACTGTCTCTACCCAGACACCTTACAATTTTAAATATAAATGAGGATAATATATATATCCCTTCATGATATAGCTGGTAGTCTAGGTTCAACCCATAGAGACAGTAGTTGGCCACAACCTTGCCGCCGTTTTGAAGGAGGAGGGAAGCGAGATGCAAGTTCGTTCATGAGAGCTGGTTTCGGCTCCTGCTGTTGTGGAGGAAGAGGAACAAACGTGGGGAGCAGCAGTGGTTATCGCTGTCCCTACGTGGGCCCTGCCTGTGGGCGACATGTGCTGCAGTGGCTGAGTATTTATTGGGGGTTCTGTATGGATGGATAAGCTGTTGGTATGTCTAGGGCATAGTGGGTAAGTGTCCTTAATTAAAGAAGAGAAAGAACTAAGGAAATTTTTATGTTTTTTGAGGGGTGTAACATTGAAAACACAGCAGTATAGTAATTACAATAACAAGTAACAAGGGGAAAAAGTACTCAATATAACCATAAAGGGTTTCTAAAGATATGATGAAAAGTGTACAAAATCTGGTACAGGAGAAATGTTTAGCTATACTGTAATAGTTTTTTTTTTAAAAAAAAAAAAAACTCAGATTGATGTTGACTACATATAACCTGTAAAGAGGTGTTCTCAGGAAGATAACTAGGAGACATATTATTAGATTTTTTTTTCTGTCTTATGTATTCTGTAATATTTATTAGCTACATCAAGAGGAGGGACAGCACAGCTTCCTAAAGAAGGTTAAACTGAAGGTGTTGTTTCTGCAGCGACTGGGAGGAATGTGGAAAATTGTAGGTACCAACAGAGACTAAATGTTTAAACCTTTCTTATGGAGTTGATAGAACTGCATGGGCAGAGAGCTACAGGCACCTCCTGTAGTTTCCTAAAGGTAATAAATGCCGTTTTAGAAAGTCCCAACGGAAGCACTTGCTTTTAATCCACCTTCCTTTTCTTTTTTAGAAGGGCTGAGTTCAGCAGCGCTTGATGGGTGTTGGCGTGCGTGTGTACTTAGTGCAGTAGGAGCGACTGCACTCGCAGCGAAGAGAGGTTGAGTAACTGAAGCAGAGTGTAATAGGGCACGGTTGTCCTTTCTCCACTGTGTACTTCAGCCTCGGTTTTATCCAAAACGTTTTGAGGCCCGGGGAAGTGGAGATGCGGCCCCGGGGGGAAATTGCCTGTTCAGAATGATGTTTATTTCACTCTGACACTTTCGTTCCTGAAACGTGTGTATCCACGTGTTTCTGTCTGTAAGAAAATAGCTAAACAGACTGTTATAACTTCCTAAACCTGTGTGCAAAATCTGTATATAAAAGAGTGTACTGAAATATCCTTCTGTTGCTATAAGGCCTATAGATTGGGGTTATGTATATTACCCATTTTGCTCTCCCTCCCAAGGAAGGCAGATTCATAGATTCTGGCAAGGAACGAAAACATGTTACTTGCCAGAAAAGCCCAAACTGTGCAAGGTCCTGTGCAGGTCTGATGGGAGTTTGGCTCTTTTGAGTGTTGTTTGGGGACTTTAATTGGCCTAGTTTTTGGACAGGACACGATATTTACATTTTTTTTGGCTCATCTGATGGATAAAACAGTCTGAAGGTTTTCTGATTTTCTTTTTTTCTTCCCCTCCCTCCCCAAACTGGGCTTTTGTGTATTGTCCCTGATCTAAAAATCAGAGAGAATCAGGAAAATGTTGCAGAAAACTTCAGTGAAATGTGCAAATGGTGATGCATATAATACTGTCTGAAAGCGAGGAACAGCAGATGAGTACTGTGCCTGCTATGATACCATGGTTCATTATAGCACTGAACAATAATGTGTAGATATAACTCAAAATTATTTAAAGGCATCATTTTTTTCGCCTTAGCTGAGTCATACTGTTTTAAAGGTTACATTTGAGTTGGCTTTTAGAATTTGTTTAAGCTTGTATCATTTGTTATTTGGGGGAAGGTATTTTTTCGTTATACATAGGACAGATGTCTGCTCTACACTGATGAAGACGTGTCTCCTTTTCAGTACGGTGTGATGACAATGGCAGTAGTATATAGTCGACCTCAATAGGCAGATAAGAGGAAAGTTGTATAGAAAACGTTATGTTTATTTAAGTGTTTCTAAACTTTTTACTTTAGGCAGTAGCTGTCTCATATGAGACAGTAGAACCAAATTATTTTCTGAAGCCTCAACTGATCAGAAAAATAATTTATGTATTTGATAAGCCACGATTTTAGTTGTGAAAATGCATCTTTTAAGTTGTTTTGAAAGACAGATATTTAAATGTGTTTAGTTGCAGACCTATTTTATAGTATGGCAGTGCATTATGTGAAATCTTTGAAACACTTTATTAGAAATGTAAGCAGGTCTGCATTTACAGTATAATTGTTTCAAAAGTAAATCTCAGATGGTGCTTGGAACACCTGGCTGCACATCTCCCATTAACACTCCTGAGAATTTGTAGTTTGTTTCTTAAAGTTCAAGTTGATAGTTTAACCACTAAGAAATGCCGTTTCCTTGAGATGCACTGTATAACATAGCAAATGATAAAATGTGAAAAGAATTCAGTTCAGTATTATTTCATGTTTAGGTGAAAACATTTGAATCCATATTAGCTCACTAGAAGCCTATTGAAGAAGCTAATATTCCTGATCTGTTTATGCCAAAAGAAGTAAATGCAACAGACAGATTCAAAGGAAGTAAGTATCCATACTGCCATAATTGCATAGAATGATTTTGATCATTCAGAAAATTTTGGGAATTTCTTAGAAACAAGAAGAAAATACAATGTAGATGTGTCTATGTAGCACTAATCTTGCTTTGATATGTGAATCATATCACTTGCAAGTTATTTTAGGGTCTGAATTCTACGAGGCTTGCTGGATCATAGCAAATCATTCTATCTGTAGGAGGGAAAAAAACAACAAACAAGTTGATTCTTCAGATAAATATTTTTTTGTTGTTGTTGTCTTGTGGAAACTAGCTCTGCATCAGTCTGCAATAATAGAGTTCTGACTTCATCTCCCTCAGTTATGCAACCGCTTGTCTACAACCATTTTAGTGTATTTATCTAATGTATAAAAAGAAAAGAGTTTACCTATAAAGAAAACAAAATTACACAGAACTTGCGAGAATGCACAGATTTTTTCCTCTGTTGTCAGCTGTTTTGGTAATATGTGATGTATTTCTATAATTGTAGTAGGTTTTAAAACATTTTTTCTGCTGTTTGATTTTACCATTCCTTCGTGCTGTTCCTGATCAGGACTCTCAAACTGTGGTGAGAAGCTTATTTCATGAATATTGGGGGATTATTTTCTGAGGGAATTATTATTCTAATTCTGATTTTCCTACTTGTATGATATGCTGGGCAGTCATTTTGAGACAATTTTGGGAGAATATAATCTGCCACAATCAAGTTTAAACATGCTGTACCCTTCAACAGGCATAAATGCCGTGAGCCTGTTCTCCTATCATTGATTCTTGATTTTTGTGGGCTTTTGCCTTTCAGAGACATCAGTGTTACTTTTGGTCATTTTTAATACATTTCTCAAAACTGAGGAGCAGTAGAGTTCCACTATCCATGAACTATTACTTCCTGGTTAGACTTGCTGGGTCAGTCGTCTTTTTATGAGTTGCTTGCATGTAAACGTAGTATGTAGTGTTTGCAATAGAGATTTCTTTGGTGTTGATAGAGGTTTTTCTGTTAAATGATTGGATGTTAAAGGAGTGTCGAAAACCAAACAATTTGTACTTATCTAGCCAAGCCAAACTGTAACTGTGAAACTTTCGATGGAGAAGTTGAGCCTTCTTCAAGACTGATTCCTAAATACCAGTCTAAAACCATCATTGCATTGCTGTATATCCTTTCTTTTTAGTAATCTTTCCATTTCCACACATGATGTTGCAACTTTTCATTTACAAGGGTGTTAAATTAGACTTTAAATAATTGCGCTTCACATTTAATTCAGGATTACATTTGGTTTAAACTATTAAAGCTCAAGTCCTCCTTAAAGTATGTTTCTGAAGGTGAGCTGAAATGACATTTGGCTTATTAATATATAATGACTTAGAGGTAGCTTTGCTTTTCAAAATTATGCTGAATGAGGATGGCTCTAAGCTTCTCAGTAATGTAGAAAAATTTGAATTTCACTGCCTTAGTCGTGAAGAATGTACTCATTCTTGGGATAGCAAAACTGAATTTTATGGCAGCAGCACACTGATTTGTGAAAGGTGAGATAGAGTGAAGGAGAGAAGAGAGAGCAGAGTTGTCAGCAGAGGTATTTGAGAGTGGGCTCAGTAAGGATCACTTCATCCTTGATTTCCTTGCACTAGTTCTTCAGAGCTTTAGGCTTCTGCAGAAATGCTGTTGCTCTCTTTTTTGCACTTTTTTGAAGAGTTTGGGCTAGTAGCTGAACTCTCAGCAGTCTATTTTATTTTTTTTCATGTGTATTTCATTTGAAAGACTTTCATGAAGGAAACAAGTTTGTTGAATTACTTCATATTACCCAAGAGTATGTACTTGATTGTAACAGAAATCACTGGGCAGATCACTCTTATGTGATGACTTTTGGCAGTAATTGTGTTGTTTTTTTTCCTAAACTGTTCGACAAACACCAGTTCTTATCACCTGTATCATTGCAACCCTTGGACAGAGATACTGCTGTTAAATTCATAGTTCTGCTCCATGCATTGCTCGTTATCTTTGCCGTTCGCTTTGGGCTTCCACAAGAGGAGGGCAACCGCTGCAGTGTGCATTCAGTTTCGCTGAGTAGGCTGACCTCTGTTAGGTACTCCTAATAATAAGGAGTGGTTCAGGAAGAGGGTAGTGCTTAATCTAAAATTTTGATTGCAGGGCTATTGATCCAAGTTTATTTGTCTTTCTGGGGTTGTCTGAGTGACTGTTTAAATACTGGGCTAAATGCTGTTGAGTTGTAATGGCTGAATGTCCATTTAAATGTCACAGGTAGAAGATGATGATGATGATAATGAGTCACGAGAGGAAGAAGAGAAGGAAGACCTGAAAAGCTATTCAAGAAGAAAGATTGTTTCCAATTGGAGCCGCTATGAGGATGCAGAAAAAGAGGGACAGAATGAAAGTGCAGAGTCGCAGAGAGGAACAGACTTCAGTGTTTTGCTTAGCTCAGCAGGTAAGTGTTTTGTACTCATACATTTTTTTGTTTTGCATTTGAAATTTACTGTAGCTCTGGCTTTTCTTGATATTGAAATAGGACCCTAGAATACTGTTTCTATCTGGAAGAATAACTATGCTACTGATTATTTGGGAGTGTTCAACATCTTCATGGGAGCAACCAAGTCCCATGTATGTTGCACCAAGCCATGGTATAGTCAGGATAGGAGATGACTGCTGCCATTGTAGCCTGCTTATAAAACTGTGTGCGAGTCTGAGTATGTTTCCACTTACTTTGAGCCTATTCTTGCTGATAATGAATTTCTTACTGACCTTGGAGTCATTGGATTGTTTATAGAAAACAAAAAAGATTGTTAATACAACTAAACATAGCAAAGCAGTCGAACAGCTGCTTGCTGTTTGTTTTGACAATGATTTGTAGTCAGCACTGTACAGATCTTGCGTGTGAATAGCGAGTTTTGCTCTCGATAACAAAAATCAGTTGTTTTTTCATCTTTAAAGGGCATAGTAGAAGAAGCAGTAGGAGGGGCAGGCTTTTTTTTTTTTAGCCGCACATGAATAGGACATTGTGTAAAAAGTGTTGCCTAAAATTATTTTACCAAGTGTTGGTGTATGCTGTTGTGTTAGACTATTCTATTTGTACAGCCTGCAAGCTCTGAGTGGTTGCACTTGTCTAGATGCATCATTTTCTTTTTTTTTTTCTTTTTTTATCTCATATTCTGGTTTAAAGTGAGATTTTTGAAATCCTTTATTATGAGTACACATTTATGTCTTGAAGAAAATGATTGTGATATGAATGTGTTAACGGGAATGTGAAGGCAAAACAGTAGAAACGGTTACGTAGGGGAAGATACAGTGAACATTCCTGTATGCTTTTGAACAGGAGCCATAATTGCTCCTGTAGTAATAATTATTACTGACCCTCTTTGTTTTTTTTACTATACTCTGAATTAGAATGGTCTTAAAGTTAATATTTCAGATGAATGTTGTATTTTGGTCTGGTACAAACTGTATGAGTTCTTGGCAATGAAATCTGTCAGTCTTTGTTTGCATCGTTGTACTTGCATACAGATAATATCTGGAAAGGGAGCAGATCATTAAATGTGTTTGATAAACTCCATGGAAAACTCATTTTAAAACACTGAACCTTCATTTTTAGGATTAGAAACGCAGTTCTCTCTTGCTAGCTAATACAAGCTGTTGACTTTGTAGATAATGTTGTGTAGATACTAGTGGATGAACAAAATCATGTTTGGCTGAAGTAGAAGGAAAATGTGTAACACTTTGAAATGAACACTAGCAAAAAAGAGCATGAACTTATGTTGTGGTAAGACTTTTTGTGATTAACTCTGTGTCATTCACAGTATGCCTGGATTGTTAGTCTGGCTATGAAAAATGAAAAAAGTAGATCTGTAAATCATGTTAAATAACGTTTTTTCTTTGCTGTAACCAGATGAACACTTAAATCTCTTCCAGAATTAGAAGTGCTGTTGCAAAAGTACTAGGGTTGCTTTAAAAGAGAAGTGTTAAAGAATTCGATGGTCTCAGGCTGGGTTAAACACCTAACACACACAGTGCTGTACTGGAGTTGGATTGGAGCTGGCTTTTGGAATTACTTGCCTGATACAGGGTGTGTGTGTGTGTACATAAAAGTTCAGAATTTAGGCGAGAAAGGGAAACTTGTATGTCTAATTGCTGTGGTAGAAAGGTAGCCTTTTTCTTTCCTATTCGGTATAGGAAGTAGATGATTAAACTAGGGTAGAGAGGGAAGCATTACTGAATTTGAGAGTGAAGAAAGCAGTTAATCTAGTTCCCTGCATTTGTAACATCAGTAATTTTAAAATTTGTTATATGAGGAGGAGGGAAAAAAATCACATTTAAAGGACAATATACATGAAAGTACAGTTCAACACGAACACAGAATTCAGATTTCTGGAACAGAGTTGTATTGGTTGTTGTTTTTAACTTGTTGATTAATTCTGTAATATTAGAGCCAGGTCTTCTGTCATTAAAATATGCCTTACCTTGTGACTTACCTTGACTCCAGTTTTTACAAGTCCAATATACTATGGTTTACTACTTGTCTTTTACAGTTACCAATAAAGTTAACTGTCCCTAGTATCAAAAAGTGGATTATTAAACTATTTTTACTTTATTGAGACATCTGGCATAGCACTTCAAACTTCATTAGCTTGTTGCATAATTAAACGGGTTTGTTCTGAGAATTTTTTGCATTTGTTACTGACAGAAAAATAGGGTAGTATTAGAACTTATTAGAACTTAAAATAGCTTGTTTCTTCTATGACTCAGTGAAAACTTGGAATGTCAGTGTTCACTGGTTAATTAAAAAGGAACTTGAAAAAAATATCCCTTAGGTTAGAAAGATGGCATTGGTTACTGTCTTTTATATTATATCTCAACCTTTTGTGTTCAATTACTGCAGATAATTATTTCAAGCATGAAATGAAAGCTTGCCTTCTTTAATGCTTAGGTTTAAGAAAATTATTTCAATAGTATTTGTTTTGTACTTTTAATTTTCTTAATTCTCTGTGATTATATATGTTTTTATATATAGACATGTAGTCCATTAATTTAAATACTGCACATCTTCCCTTTTACTCATTCAAAAAATTTCTCTTCTATGCAATTTAAAATATTACTCTAGCCTTATGGTAATGTATTTATTTTATAATCAGGAATGTCTTCAGCCTTTCGCTGCTCCTCCTGATATCCTTTTAGATTTATTTTTTTTGTATGTTAATAAAATCATACTGACTGTAAAGCAACATGGTTATAAAGCAAGATTGTCTCTTGTAAAGTTATCTTTTAACACATTCATAGCCACTTGATTATTTTTATATGATTTTTTTCTTGTGTTACATGCTCTTGTTCTTGCTGTACATAGTTTCTTTGACTTATGTATAAAAACTGAAAATGGAGTGATTTATTTTTAGTGATCTTTGAGAAGCTTTCATCTTCATTGTATCTGATAATTTTGAATTCTGTTAGCGTGTCGCTGTTTTGCATTCTAATGTTGCACGGCATTGAGTCAATGCAATTGCAACAAACCACTAATGGAGTACTAGAGAGGGAATGGAGTTAGAAATTGCTACTTTTCGTGACTGAGGAAGCTTAGAAGAATCTTGCAACTTATTATAATGCACAATGTTGTAGTTAATGCAATTAGGGAACCTAGTGGCAAAAATTATGTAGAACAGTTTTCTATCCAATGTTTGAATGCCATAATATTGAAAGCAGAGTCCTACAGAAAATGTTCTGTTTCAAAATACAGCTCTGATTTATTACCAGAAAAGGTCCCCTTAATTGAATAAGTTGGGGTACAAAAGATAGTTTGGGATCACACAGTGGTAAAGACAGTAAATTAAAGCTAGTAAACAAACTTAAATGGAGAAATTTGTGACTTCCAAGCAATTAAATTTCTAAGCTTGATATTTCTTTAATATTTTTATAAATATGATTCTACATGTAATGTTTTAGTTTGAAACAACAAAAAATAACAAAGAGCACAAATGTTGCGTGATGTTGACATCGGGATTGGAGCTTTTGAATTTAGGACAAGGATATCACTGCTGCTTGAATTAAGGTAGTAAGTGAGAGTAGTAATGGATTGTTATGTTGTATTTATACCATTAGTGAATGAAAATGGGAGTTTTTTTGAAAGTGGAAAAGGAGGAGGTTGTAGATGTTTGCAGAGGACAGCAAGTCTTTGGGTGACTTTTACTTTATTAAAAATAATTTCTGAAGACATGCTTTTTAGGCTTGTGTGGGGTGGTTTTTCTTTCTTTTTTTTGCTTATCCTTCTGGCTTGTCCCTACCTCAGGCCAATCTCTGGTGCACCGCTGTCTGGCTTTTCGATCAGATACTTAGACCTGACTAGTTCCAGACTGTTGCCGTCCGTAACTTATCTTTCTGTGTTCAGCCTTTGCCCACCTACTAATTCTTGTTCACTCCTTTTTTTCTTACTGTCTTATTGACTTGCACATGAGATCATGTAGAGAAGCTCACTGAGGGTGCGTTCTTTGGGACTAGTTGTTAAGCTCTGGCAGATCTTATCACTAAATATTTACACACTCAGATTTCTTGAAGCTTGTTGCTTGGCTGTATCTGGGCAGATTTTTCACAAAATTAGCAAAGTATATATCTCTCAAAGATTTTCAAGCCTAATTTGAAGTTGCTGATTCAAGGCATGAAAACACTTACAGTTTTCCAAAGAAGAGCTTACAAGGGTCCTTCTAACAAGAGCTTTTATCCCAGGTTCTTTTATGATAGAAAAATGTTCCAGCTGTTAGGACTTTTTAAAGGTGCATGTGGGAGGAGGATGAAGAAGAATCACCTAAAGCAGACACTTGGCATAGAATTTTTCAGACTGAGTAGTAAACTTTTAAGCAACTGAAAATGGTCTTCACTAAGAACTGTCACGTTTGCTTTGGTAATAACTGATATTATCAGCCCCACAGAACTACTTTGTTAGGGCTTATTTTACTTGTTTATACAGCAAGGTGGTAATTTAGTTCTTATCTTTCTTTACTTTTGTAGTAACTTCTGATCATCTTTTTTAAACACACGTGTATGTATAAAATATATTTAAGTAACCTTGAAAATAGCAAAGCAAAGTAGTTTTTTTTCTGTATTGCTTTGACATCTAGCTGATGTAAACTACAAGTCCATTGTGAAGCCTTAAGGGAGTATGTCTCAAATCAATTTAGCAAAAATGCTATTGAAGCGTAAAGAGCAAGAGAAGTGGAAGTGATAGGATAACCTTGCTTTGCTAGAAGAATCTTGCCATGTTTGAAGAGCTGTCCTCATTCTTTGACCGACTGAAGTTAAGTGCCCCAAAATAGATTTCAATCCTTCCTTAGGTTTTGGTTGTGAATAGATGCTTTAGGTTTAAAAACATGATGCTAAACTGGTCAACGACTGATCAACTTCCTTTCAAGATACTAAGCATTACCACAAAAGTTACCAAAAGCTGCCAATATACATGTCTTAACAGCAACATGCTGAGTTGCAGGGTGATGGATATCAAGGTGGAAAATATAAATCTGGACATGAATTCCTTCTGCTTCTTATTTTTTGTCATGACTGGATGATTCTGGTGACCTTAAAAGACAAGGAAAAAGAGATGCTGTGCAGTTCAGACTGGTAGAATGATTTTGATATTTTAAGAAGGTACATAATTTATGTAGCACTTGAATACTCAAATGTGGAATAACAATCAAAAGAGCAGTTACTGGAGCATGATAATAACAAATGGTAAGTATAGGAATTATAAGATAGCAGTTGCTTTCCATTCCCTAAAATACTGATTTTTTTTTGGTCTTTTTAACCTCTTGCTTTTAGGCCTCACTGTAATTTTGATGAGTGTACTGGAATATATCATTGCATTTTTGTTATCTTTGTGATTGATATAAGTGTGTTAATAAGAGAGTTAGCAGTATGCAGAAGACTGACTGTCTTGGAAAAGCTGAAAAGAAATTTTGGGAGCAAGGTTTGTGTTTAAAATAAGGATATCCTGATGGAGATGCAGAAAAAACTGTAAGGTGAAGAATGAATAGTTTGCTTATTTCTGTGTAAATTCTGTTCAAGCAAAGAGTAGTAGAAATGCAGGGTATGTTTCTGATGCTAAAAAAAAAAGAATCCTTTGAGCTTTTAAAACTCTAGAGAACAGTTGAAAATAAGTTATTTTTACAGAAATGCCTAACTCATTGTTGCTAGGGATTATTGTAGTACCTGTCAGGGCTTCCACTTTCCAATAGTATTTGTTTTTCAAGTTCAATTAATTTTTGTTTTGAATGTTTGTTCTGTGAAATTAGTTATGCTTACATGTCTCTGTATAGTCTTCTTTTCTAGAAGGCACTCTGATTTTCCTTTTCCTTCTCTTCTCTCTCTCTCTCTCTCTCTCTCTCTCTCTTTTTTTTTTTTTAACTCATTTTACTCAGTGATCAGCAGATCCTCAAATAGGAAGAATTAAATGGGAAAACTCTATTTCATACTACTGTTATAACTGGATAATATTCCTGTTAATTCTCATGAACTTGGGCAAGACACAATGTGCTCTGACTTTGTTTTAAAAAGATATTTACTATTAATATAGTTCTTCTTAGAGGTAAAATAAAAGTTGCTTTTGTCCTTTCTGCCTCTTCCTCCACCCCAGTCTTATGTCAATAAGCAGGCAAAGATAGACAATAGATGCTTCAGCACTGAGGAGCTCACAGAGCTCTCCTCTTTAAAGGAGAGATTTTTTTTTTTTAACTGAAATATAAATATCCTTATTCAAAATGCAGATATGCTTCCAGTCCTCCTGTCAGATTCAGCAAAACAAATGCACGAAATCCCCAACTCACAGATGCTGCTACAGTTTAAACTGATGTCATATTGCATCCCTGTCTCTTGTACCACTGAGAGATCTAAAGTAATGAAGTATTGTTGGTTATCAGCTCTGAGAACACTAAGTTAAAAATAATTAAAAAGTCCTTTATTATGTTTTCATGTCTTTATGACTACATGCAGAGCAACTGTATTTTCAGTAAGTGAAAATGTATTTATATGCATGATGATATACACGAAATATTTGATCACATGAATACTTCTCTTGATATAAACAGTGTAGGCATGTGCTTTATATCTTTTTCACGTTTTTTTTTCTTTTGCTCTGTCATTCCCTAAACATTCTCTGAACATCTCTGACATGCCTTTCTGTCCTGGTTGTCCTTGTGGTCCCATTCCCACACATCAGAACTTTCCTTTTCTTTTGGGCAGTCTTGTGATAGACACAATCTCTCACTTTTGGTGACTGTTTATCCAGGGTGGTCTCGTTTTCACCTCTGTGGGTCTTAATCATGATGGTTATGCCCTGGGCAGTGCACAACTATGGCCTTGTTGGTAGACCTGAGAGATACTGCTATTTTATGTGCCTATAGATAAAACAGGATTCTAAAATTTATATAAATGCACCCCCCTCACCCCAAAAACCTTTCTCAAACAGGCCCTTCTCTGCACCCCCCCATAAAGATTTGCAGTAAAATTATGGGATTTGGCATCAATGTAAGCTGGTTCTCCATCTGCTCTGCGCTTCTTCCTGAACTGTTCCTAACATCACAAATTCATCTCTTTTGTCCTGTTCAGACAAGCTGTCCTTTTTTGTGCTTGTGCATGTGAATTAAATAGGAAATGCTGGATTTTATGCATTATGGAAAAACATGTTTATCAAGAAAATGTAATTGTTAATCTGTGCTCAACAATGTTTGTGTTTTTTATGTACACCTCCCCCCTATTTTATATGTAAAACACACTCAGAACTGTGTGAGTATTGAAGTGATTCTAAGGTTTGAAGTACATATACCTGTAGGATAAGACTTCTCTTTTTTTCGTTGTAACATTCTGAGTTCATCTCAGAACTATGTGATCATAGGTGTGTATTGGTGATATTACTGTGAAACTAATGGCAAGGAACAAAAGAAAGAAATGAATGGTTTCAACATTTCAGAGCTATTTTTTTGTATGCTTTGTAATTTTAACTGGATAGAGTAAGATTCACAGGCTGAAGGGTTAAATTCTATTTCCATTAAAATCAGCAAGGTAAGCTTTTTCTCATTTATATTTTAATTCTTCAAACCTTGATTGTGTTGATTGACCTGTGACGTTTCAGATTCCTGATGTTATAAGAATTTCTTACCAACGTCCTTCTCTAATCTTGTGCCTTAATCTTTTACTAATACTAATTATTGAGAATATTTGCACTGAATGTGATTGAAGTACGTTTTGGTTATGAAAACACAAATCAGTACGTTTAAATAAGGAACAATTTGTCCTTGTTCCCATCTTCCTGTTGCCATGTCCGTGTTTGAATTCACAGGCTAGAAAACTTAATATTGACTCGCCTGATTCACTGAACTGCTTCTCTTGTTCAATCACACTCTTGTATACCCCTAAAACAAGGTCTCTCCTGGTTAGGGTCCATGCTGCTCATCTTGGTTTTTGCAACATCAACATCTCTGACTTTTTTCTTCCAGTAAAATTCTTTAATGAAAAGACTAGCTATTGAGTCTTGCACTCATGGAGTATGGATAGTACTCTAGACTTCATTTTCAAAATTTAGTCTGATGTTCCCAATACGTTCCCGTTCCTATCTTTTTCCTATCTTTATTTTTGCATTCTCTCCTTCCTTTGAATTTTCCTTTTCCATGGACTTTGTGATTTTTTTCATGTCCTTGAATTAGACACCTCTGTTTTAATAGATTTTATTTTTCTCTTTCAGATTCCTTTTTTACGCAATATTTCTCTTAAACCTTCTGATTCTGAGCCATTGTTAAACACCTGAATTAGACTGAAAGCTTTGCAGAGCAGGGACTTTGTCTTTTGCTTGCCAATAAAGCATTGATTCTTTCCAATAATAATATTTGTAGATATTAGATACACTTGAGATATTGATAGACCTGGAAGAGTTGAGTTTGATTTAAATTTGATTTAATTGTAATACTTAATCCACTATTGTTCCAGTCTATATAAAGGAAAGCCTATGTTAAGAGAAGAACCATTCTATTTTTATTATTTATAAAAATGGTGAGAATATCAGATATAGGAGATTGGTTTAATTGCAGAAGCTGGACTTCATTTAGTGTTCCAATTCTTACAGAATATAGTTTTTCCTAATATCAGCTTACAAAGAAAATGACTCTGATAAGAACGTTTCCTTGTTCGTTGACAGATGCTCTGAAGCAGTGTTGTGGTGAGACTGTGTGTGTACCAGCTAGAAGAGGTCGACAGACCTCCTTGCAAGGTTCTCAGAAGTTCTCCTTGCAAGGTTCTCAGAAGTTCTCCTTGCAAGGTTCTCAGAAGTTCGTTTGCAGGGATGGTGCTGTTTCTAAATCCTGGCATTTAAGTGAAGGAAGGCTATGAAGTGGGCAGTGCTCTAATGAGCACAGACTCCCTGTTCCTTCCTTGGTCTGTCCTAGCTCTTTCATTTCTTTTTGTCCTGTTAGCTGGCCTGATACTCCTCCACTCATTTGTTACCAGTATTGTGGGCCCCCCCCTAGTTTTTCTCTTTTAATGCTTTCTGAATCAAAACTAATCACTTTATCATTCATTCTTGTGATCTCATCCTATTGCTGGGAGTTCCTAGTTCTTTCACCCAAATTCTCTTTCTAAGCTTTCTCTTGATTTACATCCTTCTCCCCCACCCTGGCCGCATATTTTTGTGCTTGTCCAAATCAGACAGTGGTTCCTCATGTAGTTTGTGTCCTCTTGTTCTTCATTCCCACCTCTCTTTCTAGCAAGTCCAAATTCTCCTAAGAGACACTAACATCTTTTGGCGTTTTTGGCTGTTACATGGGAAGGTGGCTCTACTGAGCACACACAGGTTGCATCCCTGCTCCCTTCCCATCCCCCTGATTTATTTTTTTTAAGACAGATTTGGGTAGAATAGCATGAAGAATACCAAAGGCATTCTTCATACTGAAGTCTTTATTTCCAAATGAGGATGATTTTGTTGTATTAACTGTGGGAACAGGGTCATGGGAACTCTTCCATCTTATTGTTGTCCTGTTGTCCTTTCTTGCAAACACTCCACATGTGTAAAATTGTGAGCTAGAATCTCTTTTAATAAAAAGCATGTTTGAGGGACAGAATAAGGTGCGAGTGCGGAAGAATTAGTTTTGTTTGATTCTGACTCATTTTCAACCTTTACTGGGATGTGAATCAGATGACCTTCCTTTGACAGTACGTGCTCATCATCTCAGCTCATAAAAAGTGATATTTCTGAATCTACTGCAGATAATTTGGATTGCAAAACTGATAAAACCCTCTCTATTTCTTGTTAAGATCTTGACTGAAAATGCTGTGATAATGTGGTGTTTTCTTCTTGACTATGTGCTTATGCTTCAGTGTACAGAAGATGTGTCACTGGAAAGTGTAGCTTACTTCCGAATGTCAGGGGCAAAGGAGGAGAACTCTAATTCAGGGCGAGCATTGTAACAGAATGACATTGTTGTAGTGATTTTTGTGTCATAAAAGCTGCAGGCTATAATTGCAAGTATTAATAGCAAAACAAATTTCATTTAAAAAAACCTAGTTAACTTCCTGATTGGCAAATGGTGGCAGAATTGAGCTGCCAGAAAGCTAAATGTTCTTATAAACTGATAGTTGAGTGGTAATAGAAGGTAAATGGGGTTAGATTTTCTGAGTAAACGAAGTGCTAAGGAAGGATACCAGAATAGTAGTCACGGAGAAAGTCTTTGTACTGTTTCAGGAAAAGATGCCCTATCGGCAGTCGTTGCTATCACCTTTCTCATGTTCAAGGAAGTGTAAAATGGGAAGTGTTATAATGGAAAAATTCACTTTCACTCTGATTTCCTTATTGATGGAGTCATCTTAGAGTGTTTTTTCTCTAAGTGCAATTTGTTTATGAAGTTCTTAGAAGACAAAGAGTTCAACTAAGAACATGATAGATTGCAAATGCTGATTGACTTTTATAATAAGTTTTCCTTTAGGCTAAACCACTTCTTGTCTGAAATTCGTAGATACAAATAAGTGAGGCTACCAGGATGGAAATTGTTTAACTGATGGGGCAAAAGGCCTTCAAAACCTACTTTAGCTGAAATGCAAAAACTCCCAGATGTTTTGCATTTCTCATGTATCTACATTTCTTATGCGTGTTGCTACCATTTCTGACCAACTGGCAGACAGACCAACCTGTTAAAGCAATGCGTATATCTCACTTGAGTATCTTGCTGTCTGCATGGACTTGGGAATGGGGCAAGCCACTAGTCTGAAGAAGATTGACTAACAAAAGAGCCAGTTCACACAGCTCAGTAATATTAGCCTAGTTTAAAGTTATGGTTGCCATCCTGCTTTCCACATAATACTACATTTCAATTTGGAGGTAAGTTGTCCATCAACCATAGTGCAGTCAGGTCATCTTTAGAAAGTACATGTAGTCTGGGACCTTCAGTGTTGCCAACTGTTAGAGGTCCTTTGCATGTTGCTTCAGGGACTCCTGACCAAGTTTATCTTCTGAAAAACTAACAAAGCCTACTCCTTGTTAGCTGCTGCTGTATGCAGGGAGCAAGTGTAGACACTCCGTAATTGTGCTAGCAGTCTGTCTTAAAGCTTGGCGCATTCATTCGCTGTCTTTCCCTTGCTCTCTGTCACTGGTCTGTCTTAGACAACATTAATTTTTGTACCTTTTTGTTTTACATTCTCATCTCAAAGCGTACTTTTTAAAGAAAAATAACAATATATTTGCTGCTCCCTTCAGGTATTCTTTTCATGGACCACATTACCCTAAGGATAAAAACGGAAAGGGCATTGCATATAGCTGTTAATAGTGGCTTTGTTAAATCTGCGTTTGAAATGGACGTGATACTGCTGGCACAACAGTGAGAAGTGAGGGTGTTTACATGTTTCTTTTCATTTTATGGTGTTGCTTCAGCTGGAAGGGGGAAGAAAGGTAATTTCTCTGAGAGTAAAGAGCCGAACTTTTACCAAAAGTGACAAAAGGAGTCAGCTAGCACTAGTTATTCTGACTGTAAAATATGGACTTGGGTTCCCCTCTTCCTCCCTTTTAAATACTGGAGAACTACACAGAAGTTGTTATCAATCGTACTTGTGCCTGGCTTCATCTAATTAAGTTTTTCGCCTCTAGGTAACTGTATGTGCAGTTATCAATTACTTCAGTTGTCAAGTCAGTCACTACTAAAACATGAATTCTGATGAAGGTGACTATAATTTATTTTAGATTTTTTTCTCTTCCTCTTGTACGTGCGTAGAAGAAGCCTGAGGGACATGAGTATGTTTTGTCTCTTACATGTATTTGCTTCTTTGTTGCTTTTATTGAGTGTTTGTTTTATTGAGTGTTTTTGTTGTTCTCTTCACCCTTGCCGTTCTTATCAATAAAAACATCATGAATTTGAAGTGGCATTGTGTTTTGCTTCTGCTCTCAATAATAAACCATCATCCTCTTTTCTCTTCTGAAAAAAATGAGTTTGAAAGACACTTCAAAATTCGATGGATTTGGCGTGTCACCAGATACAAATCTAGTTGCCTGGTTGGACTGCGTGAATGGTGCAAAGGAATTGGCAGAAAGTGAAACGGAAAGGCTGCGCAAGGAGAGAGAGAGATGTTGGGGAATCGGGAGTACTAGGACTACTAGTAAGGGTAGGGGCAAGAGCTCCTTTTGTGGTGGCACCGTGTATGTGTAATGGATTAAATTAGATTGATCGGCAGAACCTGTTAGTTTTAAATGTAGACTAAGATTGTTTATGTTGAAGAACAGCAATCCAGAAGCCTATTTGTGATTTGTCTTTATAAACATCTGCAGTTAGAATATTGGAAGCAAGTAGACTTCCTAATGCAAATAAGAGACGTCAGTCTTCCCTGTTTAAATTTTCTTTTCTGTTATTCCACGTCATTGTCTGCTCCTTCTTTACTACTTTTTTTCTCTGTTGTTCATTCCATAACACCTAATTAAGTGTTCACTTACTCTTGTTTTTATATATCCTCTTCCCATCCTTCAGCCAACTTTATTTCTGAGTTGTATTTGAATATGAAAAAAGAGGAGGAGGGAGAGAAAGGAGGAGGAGTGGAAATCTCCAACAAGAGGAGCAATCTAGTCACTTAGAGGAAAATTGCCTACAAGTATGAGATGACTAAATTAACTTGTAGAAGTGTAATCTAAAAGCATCAGATGTTATAACTGTAACTTACAAGCACACTTTAACTTGTCAAAGAAAATTGATCTTTTTAAATATCTCTGTGTAAAGTAACATTTAACTAGAGACAAAGCATTTTAAAGTCTCCGAGGTGTTTGATTTGGACACGTATCTTTGTATATTAGAAAAGAAAGAAAGATGATTATTTGCATTTGCCTGTGTTTGAAAACAGTTTATCTGTATTTGTTCATTTAAACTTCATTAATTTTCTTTTGACTGGTTATGTTTTTAGAGTCCTATAATTGTTCTTGGGGGTTCTTCCCACTTTTAAATATTTTAAAATACTACCATTTCATTCTGCTGCAATGATTATAAGAAACTGAGAGAGTGAACACCTGGTGTTTATAAACTTGTTTGTAGTGATAGTGGGAAAGAATATTTAATGTCTAAAATTCAGTATAAATAAAATGTTGGAGGATATAATTAAAAAAGCTGCAGAGGCATGCAAATGATTTTTACCTAGTAATCGCAAATACTCTAAGGCATTTGCTGATGGATACTGTAGACAGAAATTTTTCTAAATATGTAGAATAAAATAATATGTACTCGTTTCCTGAAAACTGCCAATCCCCCAGACTGGGTGTAAATTGAAAATTATTTCATTCAAAAATGGCCCGTGAAATAAGTATTTGTTCTGTTACAAAAATATCTCAGTGAATAAGCTATACTACATGATAAAAAGCTACTGTAATGCATTTTTGGAAACTGATATTGAGGCGTTGAACAATTACTGTTGAAAATATAATTTTACGTGAATAGAATTCATTTAATCATGAAAGGAAAGCACAGTAGACTAATCTAGGGAGAATTTAACACGGACAAGATATATTTAGGTGACAGTGATAGTATACACCCATACTATCAGTCAGGAAAAGGTGAAGTCCACATAATGGCATTGAGGATGATTTATATAATTTAATTACAATAGGTAAAAATTCTTGAATAGCATATTAAAGAGAGTAGGTATAGGTATTTAAGCAAATTATTTCTTCTAGAATCTTTTTGTATCTGAATTCTGACAGCTTGGCACTGCTAAACTTGGACAGTTTCATCTCTCCCTCTTCCTCTGTTACAATGCTTTTTAAAATATAATTTTAATAATTAGATCACAAATTAGATCAGCAAATATTTGTCATTATTTGCTTTTAGGCATTAAAGATGAAATACTAAAATATCTTTGAATTACAGTTGCTTCATTAATAACTTGTAAAATATTTGTGAAACAACGACCATGTAATAAAAAATAAATTTTAATGAATTTCAGGGCAAATTTGAACAAATGACGTTTACTGTTGTTTCTAACCCTGACTCAGATCTGCTACTGACTTTGTTATTACTTGAAAAACAGTGGATCATATTCTGTCAAGAAAGCAATTGTACACTGATGTCTAGCCCCAGCAAATCTAATAAAATTCACAGGTTACAAAGCCAAAGCAGCTACCTGCGATCTGGTGAACTTTTGTAGCTAATATGAACAGCTGTAACAAAGAAGTAATGAATTAGTCATTAACTGATCTAGGGAAATGTCTCTTAGTATAGCTGCTGTCAAATGCTACTATCAGTCCTGATTTAAACAAATTCAGTGACAGAGAATCCCCCAGAACTCTTGGGAAATTGTCCCACTGGGCTTGTGGACTGATCTGATGGACACTGTTGAAATGTGTGGTCTTAGTTCTCCTCTAAGTCTGTACAGCCTGAGGGCTGCAGCGAGTTGCAGAAAGGCCTCACAAATGGCAGGTTAAATTCAGTGTAGGTAAATACTGAGTGATGTACGTAGGGGAGGGGGAGATGGTCCTTCATATAGAAGGACATCTGAAGTGATCATTACTCCTCAGTAGTTGAAAGGAAATCAATCCTGGGAATTAGGAAGAGAATAGAGAATAAATCAAAAAACACATTACAGTGTAACTATATAAATCAGTAGCACAGCCATATCATGAGTATTCCTTCCAATTTGGATCCCACGAGCTCAACAAGGAAATAGTAAAAGTGAAAAAGGTACAGAGATGGGGCAGCAGGATGACTTAACAGCATGGAGGAGCTTTCAGACAAGGAATGACTGAGAAGGCTGTGGATAGAGTAGAGCTCTACTGCCTGGAAGAGAGATGACTGAGAAGGGGATATAGTATAGCAGTCTAAAATCTCAGAGGATGGAGATGGTAAGAAATTATTACTATCTTTTCTAGTGCATGAGCTAGGGAGCTGCGAATGAAGCCAACTGGCAGCAAATTCAAAACAAAAAGAAGGTATTTCTTGAGTAACTCGCAGTTAAACGATGGAAGTTTGTGTTGTAGTGGATGTTAAAACTTTGCACAGGTTCAAAAAAACAGCTGGAAAAATCCATTGGGGAATATCTTGTAAATAGGACATCATTTCTGGCTCAAGAAATGCCTACGCTACAAATAGCTAGAGGCTGGGGGAGTGTTTCTGAGGAATTATCACTGTGCGTGCGCCCAGTTGTTAGGCTTCGTAGGCTTACGTTGTTGGGGACTCTTGTAGAGAGTTTGAGATGGATAGAACCTCTGTTTTGCGGTGGTATAACCTTTCTCGTGCAACGTGCTCCTGAATTAATTTTCAAAATGTTTAATGGTGTCGGGCCAAAAATAGTGGAAGATGTTTGGGTCACGCAAGAGAGTGACTTTCTGTGGTATTTTTCTGTTTTCAATTGTACTTTACAAACTTGCCGACTTCACCGCTGTTCGATATGTAAGTACAGATACTGGGCTGGAAACAAGTGAATGCCTTGTAAAGCTTATTGTATCAGTACAGTTCACCAGAGCGGGCTATGCAGACCTCTGTTGTTAATTTCTCATAATTGCAGGAATACTGAAAAAGATTAAAGAATAATTTTTTGAATATTGGAAAAAATACTGTCCAATGAAATGAGTGGGTAAATGTGGGCCAATAGCTTCCTATCAGTCCCAGAAAAGAAAAATGAAAAAGGTAATAAGAATTCAATTAATTAAGTTTTAAAGGATAGGAACATAACTAATATTGGTCATACGGCTTTGTGCAAAATATTTCTTTACATATGATTAAGTTCTTTAAGCAAATTACAAGTTTGATTGACAAAAGGTACTGTGTATTTACTGTAGACATTCAACTTTATCTCATGACATTCTGATTTAAAAAATTATTATTATATAAAAATCAGTAAGATACAGTATATGGATTAAGAAAATGAAAGTTCACAGATGCCAAAAAGTAATCATAAACAGGGAATGATGAAAAGGAAGTGTTTCTGTTGGAGACCTGAACGGTTTAGTAATAGTCTCGCTAAACTTCCAGGTTTTAAAAGTAAATGGAAAAATCAGAGTGTGTTAGCAAACGATAAATAAGAAGAGGGCAATCATACTGGGCAGCCAAACTTCTCAGTATACTGAGCCCATTCAAACAAGCGGCTTATGCAGTGCTCTTTATTTAGGAAGAAGGAATGCAAACCAAATCTGCTGAATGAGATTCCCTGCAGGAGTAAGTTAAAGGAAGCCTCATGTGTTCTTAACAATCCAAGTTGTACTAAGGTGCTGTAATAACAAAGGTTGACGGAGTCTTGGAATATATAAATAAAAGTAACGCTTAGGAGTCAGGAATTTTTCCCCCCATGCAAGGTTTTGATAAGACTACATCCAATGCATATTTGAAAAAGTGTTTAAACTACTGGGAATGTAAAATTGTCATCGTTCATGTAGTTTTGTAGGATTTTTGTCTTTAATGCAAGAGATTTTTTTTTCAATCTTAATAAACTTACATAAGGGTGTTTTATTGTTTCAAAGAAAAAGACTGAGGTTACAATTGCAACATTCGAGTAGAGGGAAAAATACAGGTATCTAAAGAGCCCTGATTAAAACAAATAAACAAATTTTCATATTTGAAATACTGGAAGGATATTTAACAGTAATTGCGGTTGAATGCTGAAATAGGTTAAAAGGAATGTTGGATGTCTTTTCCTTTCATACATTGAAATGAAGACTGTGCTTTCCAAAAGGCATGAATTGGTCAGTAATAAGCTATTATCACTAGAATAGTTGGTTAAAATGTAAAGATGTTTAACTGATCTAACAGCAAATGGATCGGAAGAAATATTGAAGAGGGAGATTGTTCTGGGACAGGCACAGGTGCTGTGACTGGAGTCTAGATTTTGCCAGTAGGTTATTGATTCACCTTTTCTAATTTTGTTGAATTTTGTTGATTCACACTTTCACTTTTAGACTTCTAAGCTATTCCTGTATGTCTCAAGGGAAGTCACCTGTGTATCTTCTCTTGCTTCCTCTTATTTACCTATACAGACTACTTCATGTAAAATACGCATTCTCAGACTTGCACATAGTTCTCTAAGAAAATGTGTCTCTAGATAGATTTATCTAGAAAATGTTACCTTGAAAAATCTAGGAGAAAGGTAGAAAATAATGTATAGATATTTTTGTAGAATGAACATGTGTATTGGAAACAATGAGTAATATCTGAGTGTATTTACAGTGTAAATGGTTCTGAAGTGTCAAAGTATCAGTTTTCTCATTATGGTAACTCTCTTTATAAAGTAATGAAGTTACTATAAAGGGAGATGCAAAGCATCATGATTATTTTGATGTGTTCAGCTCAAGGTGAAAAGGACCTGTTTGGCCGGAGATTTAACCATAGGAGCAGTTTGGGATTTTGTTCTGTGCCTTCTGTTAGGAAACAAAGGTTATTTTTTTTAACAGACATAATGAAAGTGTAAGAGTAATTCTACTTGTAATCTAATTGGCCTTGAGTAGGCATGGAAGTTGATATAGAAAATAGGCCAATAAATTGGGAATATACCTTACTACAAGTTTGTGCTATTTACTCATTATTTTTTTTAGCTGGTAATTGGCAACAAGAGACAGTACGGACTGTTGTTTGTGCATCATTCTCATCGTTTCTAAAAGGCTTGCTAGACCATGCCACAGCAGCTCTTCAATGTTTGTTACCTGTTGAATTAATTGGGAAAGGGGTCCTATCTGTACGTACTGTTTGCCTTTTTGCTGGTGGATGTACTGCCTGTGCTATTGGCTGCAGTTATGTTGTGCATTGATTTAACCATTTCATGTAGACAGGGGACTTAATACCTAGAGGAAATGTGGGGTTTTAAGATGCTTGGTGATTCTTGAACAAGTGATTAGCATAGAAGTGAAAGTTAACAGCAACTTGCTGCTTCCAGGTAAGGTGCTTCTCCATATTTGCACATTTTGGGAAATATTTTGTGGTGTATTTATTTCTTTTTGCACACAGATCTAGATTTTGGAATTTGGTAAAGAACTTTGTTTGTATTCAGTTAATATGTTTGAATTCTGTCCTTTCTGAAGATAAGTGAGAGAATGTACCCAAAAAATAACATTTGCCTTGATAACTTTAATTCTTTTCAGATGCATTTTACTACTTAGCCTTCACGTTTTCCAGTCAGGGAGCCTAAACAGCTTTAACTACATCTAATTCTCTGTTTGAAAGTCTCTGAAACACTAAGTTCTATATAAGCTTTTCGGGAACTTGATCAAATAAACATCTGATTTCTCTTAAATAGGCATGTTGATTAACTCTTAGTTTTAGGCTTTGATAAACAACATCTTTTATAAAAGAGAGAGGACCCCCCCCCCCCCATAAACCCCACTTGTCTGTTTGGCCAAGATGAGAAAGTTTTCCCTTGTGAGAATTAGCAGTACCTGGAGATTCAAAACTTGAATTATAACTCTTATTTTTCTTTCTTTTACTTCTAACCGTGAAGCAGGTTCTGAAATCATCTGGCAGAAGCTGCATTGCTTCTGGTGCTCATTACAAGCACTAGCAAGTGGTGGAAGACTTTGTCAGCTTTGCTGCGGTTGGAAAATATGGAAATTTTGAATTGGTGCCATTGAAACCGATAGCCATATTGTTTGGTTTGGCGTTGCACAGCACCTCCGTCTTACCTAAGGCTTGTTTCATGGCATATTAGATGAGAGACAAGATGCTAGTGCACCTTGTATAGCAGCAATGAGGAGGCAGGAAGAACTCAGACCGGATTGTTGTAATATATGAAGTAATGCATAGCAAAAGAAGATTGGGAGATGCTTATTTAAAATTTTATTAAGCAGTTGTGAAAGGAGCTGTTAGAGCCATTTATAAAAGAAAGGGACAAATGGGGGAAATGTAGAGAGGGCTGGAACTTGTCAGCAGCAAAATGGCTGGGTGATGGGTGCACTAGCAAAGATTCCCATCTCCAAACACAGCAAAAAAGTGGAAGACAGACTAATGGAAACTCTGTACCTGTAATAAGCAGAAGACTTGAGCTTGTATGTTTGAAGGATGTGAATTGTGCATTTTTTTTCTCCTATCATGGTAGACATCTTGTAGGAGGAATTACAAATACATAAAGTACTCTCATGTTAAACATGAGATGAGCCCTCTCCAACAAAGTTTTTCGCATAGCTTTCCCAGTAGGAAAATCCAGTATTTGAGGAGTATGTTGTTGACGCTTGACTTGAGAAAAGTCTCTGCATAGTATCAGCTCCTGTCTTTTTGTGTCCTGTCTGTTTTTGGCAAGTGAGTTTTGCCTTCCTGCACTTTGAATTTAGAAGTCCTTTGGGCATAAGTGAACGGCTGGGAAGAGGTGTTTGTGAATGGAGAGTTAGTCCATCTTTTAGCAAGGATTGGAAGAGCAATTGTTTTAGTAAGTTAGGAAAACAGCTTAAATAAAAGGATTGGTGGATACATTTATTTAGAAAGATATGTTAAATAGAAAAGAGGAGAATTAGAGAAGTGGAGGAAAGGTTTAAAACAAACTGGAAAAAGAAACATGTTTTTGTAAATGGAAGTGATGTGAAACCAGTGAAATGAGCCACAGTAGGTTTTTAAAGCTAATATTACATACAAAATTTGACCAATCTGATATGTTAAAGAGTACACAACTATTTTGTGCTTTTCAGTTTTGGGGGTGTGGTGTGTGTATGTGCAAGCACAGGTATCTTTCTCCATGGCTAGTAAGTGCAGTCTTTTGACTGCTATGTTTATTTTTCAAATCTAGCTAGATGTTAGAATGTCGGTCTAAAATGCTTTGCATGGTATTTCCATGTAGGATTAATGTCTGTGTGGATTATGTAGTCCTGATGCCTCTAATTCTTTTTGTTTGCATGCTGTAATCAAGTGAGTAAAAGTGACGGAGGTAACCTGCACCCTCTTTTTATAGTTTTACTGGGGCACTGATGTCCAATCTTTATATTGGAACTCTGTGCATAGTGTCTTTATGGTATATTCATGTGGGGCTGTTTCCTTACAGTGCTTCAGTTTGCCTTTCGTAAATAACTAATCAACACTTTTAGCTTCAGTTAATATCCTTCAAAGAAACAGATTTATTCTCCTATAATAAAAGATACCCTTTAACACGTACTGCCATGATACAAAATGCTTGCTTTGCCAGATTAATTTAAATAATGAGGTACAGTAAATGTCCTTTGCTAATATTAAAAGAAAATGTGTCTCTTTACTAATTTCCTTTTTCTAAACAGCCATGAAATACATATTAAAATAAATTGAAGAATTTAAATCCTCACAAATACCTCACTGTAGTATAAGAAGAGAGAAGGCATTTAATGCTTTTCCTTTGAATAACCTTAGTATCAAAAGAGAACACTTATTTGAACATTGCAGGAAACATAAGAGCACAAAATATTTCTCATGGAAGATTTAAACTTCAATATCAACATAAAGAAATTTAAATTCATTTTCTTATTACCCATACATTAAAGTATATATTCCTGTGACCAACAATTAAAGTAGCAGATGAAATAAAAACTTACCTAGGAGATATTTGA
This sequence comes from Rhea pennata, assembly GCF_028389875.1. Lineage (NCBI taxonomy): Eukaryota > Metazoa > Chordata > Aves > Rheiformes > Rheidae > Rhea > Rhea pennata. The sequence goes on along the minus strand of NC_084667.1, from coordinate 10,360,232 downwards.
TTGAAGCTCTATCTGTGCTCTGTCAGAACGTACTGAGGCTCGCGCAGCAGATAGGGAGCCTTTTCTGTTTGAAATGCTCTCTCGTCTTGTGATTTCTTTCTCCACAGCGTCTTGTTGTTCACTGCTGCTTAGTCTTGTGGTAGTGGTTGTTTCCAGCTTATTTCCAGGTATCCCCAATATCGGATTTCTTCTGTAGTCAGCATTTTTATTTACTCTATCCTAGTGAAGCAACAGAAAAGAACCTGTGAACTTGGCATCTTTTCAAAGAAGAGGCAGATGCACTGACCCCAGTTAGTTAAAGTATTCAACACCCATTGAAAACTCATTAAAGGTTTAGCATTCAGTAAATTCCATCTGTTTGCTGTAGGTTATTCCAACGCTGAAAAGTTATTTCTGGATACATTTGATAGCTTCCACGTTTTATGATTCTTTAGGAAAAATGCTGGATCGGTAGACTTCAGGTCTTAACTTTTAACCCGTGCAACATCGTTGTGTGGGGAACGCGGAGGGTCTGCTTCACTCCGCTCCGTCAGCCACAGATGTGAAATGCTGCTTTTGAACAGGGGAAAAAATCCTGAAGGGTGTCGTGTGCTGTCATCTCCCAGGACAGCGAGCACGCGTGGCATCAGTGAGTAGCAGATAGGAGCTATTGAAACCAGGCACTGAACTGACAGGATGATGCTGTCGCGCAGAATAGACCCATTAATTATTTCTTCTGATGGACAGCAGTGTCTACTAAAAGAAAAAAAGCAGCAGATGATAATGCTAGGTTTGATAAGAGCTCTCTGTTTGAACAGCTTGTCATCAAGAAATGAATCCAGGAAAAAGCTGCTGCTGCTTTGGGGTGTGAGCAGGTAAAATGGACCAGGGCTGTTTTGACATGGTAGTTGTCATGTATAGGGTTAAAATCTCCATTCAGGTTAAGGCCTATTCATAGCTAGCTTTTACCGAAAAGGTATTTCCAGAAAGAGTTGTTGTTTTTAAAAATTTGTGTTTTGTTTCACATAGCCTTTCGTTTGGGGAACCTGCCTATAGTCTTGTGGTTTTTCGTTTATAACTTGCAGTGCAGATTAAGCCTATAGATTTGTGTGGTTTTTGTCCCTTTAAAAATGTGATTACCAAGAAACCTTGATTTATTTTAAACAATATTTTTCAAAGGACTGCGTGTATTAAAAAGATTTACAAACTCTTTTTTGTTGGATCAGACAAAGGCTTTCTGACTCACAGATATGTTTCTACTCAGAATTTTAAATTATTCTGTTTGAACGTCAATTGGATAACTGCTCTCTTGAGGTTAATATGTAGGAAATAATATATTATTGAAAAATTCATTTTTATGCATCATAAATCCCTCTCAAATAAATAAGTTTTAAAAGATTTTGGGTGAGATCTTCATTCACTGTATCCCTGTTGTTAGGGGCAATGTATGTTGATTATGGGGGAAATAATGTACTGTTCTGAGTTTTTCCGTAGAATACAGTATTATTTTTTTTCCCCTTGGAATTTTATCTACTATAACTTTCCTTTTAATTTCTTGACATAAAAATATTTTAAGTCTTCATTTATTTCCTTCTTGCTGTAAGTTGAACACAGAGAAAACAAAATGAAGTAAGAAAGAAAACAGATTATTTTAGAACAGGAGTGAAACGTGCAGAACTGAACTAAAAAATGGTGGAAGCAGGGGCCACTTCTACAGTTGTGTACTTATTTCCAGTGAATATGAATAATTTTCATTGTACCATTGTATCTTCTGTATTATTTTACAGTGATGGAGAGTGCCTGGATATAGCTTTCTTGGTTTATCCAGTTGCTAACTTTGAGCACAGCTCAGTGTTGTGCACTTACATGTCACCAAGTGACTTTGGGAATACGTTTGGTCCCTAGCTTACAACCTGTCTAGCTCCTGTCCAAATCCAAGCCTAATAGTGCATGATGACTGTAACTTTAAATCTGAGTTGTCAATCTTGTCCCTTTAGATAAGGAATTGAGTTGCCAAGGATACAGTGGGTACATGATGTAAAGTCCATGCTAAAAGTGCTGGAATGAGGCATACTTTCTGAAATATTAACACTTTCTGTCTCATGATTTCTGTCCTCAAGTGCAGAACATGTATCAGGAGTTGCTAGCCTAACCTGAGCTGGAAATGCCCTAAATTTATCACAATATGTTGTGGAGGTGCTTTTTCTCATGAAAATCTTCCAAATAACTGTAATGTGACAAGGCATGATATTTTTTCTCTCTTTATCTTTATGTGTGTGTGTGTGCACACATGTGTGTGTTTATGTGGCAATAAAGTAACTTATACAGTTTGTATTTGTGGACAAAGCAATAAAGTAACTTTTTCAGTTTGTATTTGCAGACAAGCTTTCAGGAGATAAAGAATAAATGCCCCTGCTCCTCTCACCTCTACCTATTCCCCAACAATGCACTCAAATATCTGCTCTGAGATTATTCCAAAAGGAAGACCTGAAGTGCTTAGTAATTAAGCTGCTCTATGTGTGTGTGCATACACGTACACACGTGTTACACGCATATAAATAAACAAACACTTTTTTCTCTAAAGAACCAGACAAGCTAAACTATTTGGATGTTACTATCAAAAGTGTTCAGTGACAGTGAGCCTGGCATCTTGTGCAACCTCAGTCTAAGGTGAGCAAGTGATTGGTGTAAGAGTTCAAACTCCTAAGAGCAAGCTGGTCAAATTCTTCAACTTTAAATGTAACACAAAGGAGAGGAATTGTATTCTTCGTTGGCGTTCTGAAAAACTTTTCTGTTGGATCAAACTACAAAAGAAATGAGCTATAAATAAGCTCTGTAACCAAAGGGAATAAATGACATCTCCAGGGGAGAGTGGTGCTGGCATGTCTGAAGTAGCAAAGGTTTCAAGTGTTTATGGCTGTAAGCTCCTGAGAACCTCTTTTCTGTCTTGTGACTGAATGTCTAATATCTGACAGTCGATGCTGTATCTTGTAGTGTGTGATAAATTCTTGCAGAATTTGACTATCTTGCACCCATCAGAATGGCATGATGAGGTATTCTGCACTGCTAAATAATGTCAGTTAGAATGAAGTTCTCATACTTTTAAACTAGGAATAAGGAACCATAGGGCACTGGGTACCACCCTGAACTTCCTTTCATTTGGTTCATAGCAGTGTTGATTTCTGCATTAGCTTCTCAAAACAGAGAAGTTTCTTTTAATATGTAGCAGGGAAAAGTCCTGTACTAATTGAACAGACCTTTATTCCAGTTCCCTCTGTTTTTTTTTTCTTGGTGTTAACCTGAAACATTCCTGGATGTACACATTATAGCCATAAGCCCTAACATAACCACTAGGTAGCTTTGCAAGTTTCAGTATATTGGAAATATGCACCTGAACATCAGACATCAGGTGGATAATACACTTACCTGTGTTGAGAAGATTGTATTTTAAAAATTGATAGGAAATGAGCCCAGAAGTAAGCCGCCTTTAAAAAAAAAAATGTCTTAAATTTTAAGTATGTGAACATTGAAGGTTGAAAGCTCACTAAAACTTCATTGAGATCTCAATGTATTTTGGTATTTATAGCAATACTGATAGTTTGCAAATACAGTACTGCTTGCTCTAGTCCATTCATGATTAATAATTTTGGATTGCTCAGGTCTAAAAGGTTATGTTACACCCTACTGTAGGATACCAATTTGTCAAAGATTCTGGGAAAAAGATCTAATAAGGCTGAATTATCAATAAAGGCATATCTAAGTTAACTGTTTCTAAAGTAGTAATGGATGTGATTGTTAGTTATGATGGTATTGCAAATAAAATTCTCAAAAAGGAAAATGTTTATAAATGATCTCTAACCCTATCCTTTATTCTTATACACATTTTCAAATTTATGAAGTATATATTACTTATCTACCTAAAAGCTATGCAAATGGAAATCTCATTCTTACCTTTTTCTGAATTTTGTCATTGAGCTTTTATAGGTCTGTATGACTACCTGTTTCACATAAGGTTGATACATTAGTGGATGCTTTTCAGAGAAAAGAGATGTATTTATCAAAATTTTTAAATTGCTTAAGAGCTTATGAGCTGAAGAAAACGTTGTCATTATTGCAGCTTCTTTTGTTGCTTGTGAGTAGTTGTTGCTTTTGTGAGCAAAATTATTTTCCCATTTATTCTTCAGACTTACTTCCCCCCTCCAACCCCTCTTTTTTTGTTTTGTTGTGAACTTATATTAATAACTATTCACTATTGCAGATTAAATAATTCTGTATTGTCAGTAAAATGTGATCATCTTCCAGCTAAATTTAATTAATCTGTAGTTTTCAGTGATCAGTTGAGAATTACACTGTATGTTTCTAAGAAAAATCAATAAATGTCTGTATAAAGAAAGACAAGTCTTCAAAATTTGCTTTGTAATCAACCAGATAATTAACATAGAGTAATTTTTGAGTAAAACTTAAAAGCGTGACTACTTGGCTCTTGAGTTTATTTTAAATTGAACAGGAATGTCTTCTAGCTCTCAAGGAAAATAGGAACCTGTACTCTATCATCTCTTAAAATGAGCCAGTTCTTTGTAAAAGTGGGTGTTCCTTGCCCTCTGAGAACTGGTATGGAAAACAAATATGGAAGAGAGATGGATAGCAATAATATGAAAGAGAAAGGAGTTGTTGTTGCCTAGGAAGTGAGTATGAGTCCTTAAGAGAACTGTTACCATGTCAGACATCTGAGGGCTTTTGTGTTTCTTAGCTTTTATACATGAAAGTCAAATTGATAGAGACAGAATGGCTTTAACACAGAATCCTTTGAGAAGAAACACACTTATTTTTCCCACTCTTTCAGTGGAATTTGTACTAGTTGTAGTATTTATATAGAATGCTTTTATGAAAATACATGAAAATGATTATTTAACATTATTTCCAGAACTGTTGGTTTTACTGCTACTAATATTTTGTTGGAAATCAAAGTGAAATTTCACTAGAATTATGTTTGCAGCTGTAAAACATATTTTGAGAAAGCTAACAGTGTGCTGACACAGGCTTTAGTTAATATTTTTATAAATTGTTTTATGCATTTTTATATCTTAAAATGTAACTGCCCTGTTACGATTTTTCATTATTTTAATATTAGAAGTGCCAAGATTTCTGCTTTTGTCTAATATAATATTGGATGAGTAATGACTGTTTCACAAATATGGGCTTCAGTTATGTATTTTTAATCACATTTTTTATTAATGGATCAGTATTTGTGAACTTTTTGTCTATATGATTGGGTCACATTACAGCATGATACTGTTACCAAACGTTGAGTTTGGTAGCAAATTATGAAACTGTATTGAACATTGAACAGTGTAATGTGATAATATCACATACATAATTATAGTTTTGTTGTGATATCTACTGAAAATATGCTCAGTAGATACTGTCCAGAGATCTTTTACGTGATTGTATTTTTTTTGACTATTGATACATGCATGCACGAGCTACAAATAAGACCTTGGATTTCATTTGTCTTGTTTTGGATCACTTTAGTGTAAAATCTAACATAAAAGTGTCCCAATTATATCATTCATTGCAGAGGTGAGGACTGTGACCACCAATTTTTAAAGAATTTCGGGGGGTGTCAAAGACTTCTAAGTTTTGCTTTTGCGCACTTTCTCTCTCTCTTCCAAACCTCGTAATTTTAGTTGCCATAACAACTTCATAATAGCAGAGCATTTGCTGCTGTAGTTAAGGTTGTGTCAGCACTTCCATTATGAGCTGCTCTTTACAGGAATTTTTAATTTTTCCAGAGGCTTCAAAATGGCATGCAGTAGTCCTATATAATTGGTTTTAATGTACACTACTAACCTTTTGCAAGGTTGCTGTTGTTTGATCTCTGCTGTGTGTAAAACAGCATACTGTTTTGAGTGTGTTTTCTTTATTATACAGAAGTAGCAAAATATTTTTAGTTTAAAACTAATTTTGACTGGTTTCCATCTGCCAGAGGTATGAGAATCAATATGTTCTTTTACTCTTTCACAATGCTCCATCACACCTGTATCCAGTTAGACCCATCTGCTCCTGTTAACTTAAAAGATTAGTGTGAATGTGGTGCTTTTCTGGGGAGTAGGGAAAATAAAACATTTGGAATCAGAATTTCAAAATTTCACTAAGAACTATGAAGTTTGGTATCTTAGTTATTTTAAAATTAATTATATGTTAAATAACTCCTCACAAGAGGAGAGCCAGGTTTTATGATCCTCAGAGATCACTAGGTGATCTCTAAAATGTTATAGAGGGAATTTATGAAGAAAAGCTGTTTGTTTGTTTTTTTTTTTTTTTTTTTTTTTTCCCCAGGTATTCTGGGAATACAGCTTGTATTGTAGAGTTGAAAAGCAAGGAATTTTGCACAACTTTTAATGCAACTTTCTGAAATCTGCAGATTGTTTAACCTGAAAATCCCATCTAAGTAGTTACATGATGTGCAAAGGGTCTGTTCTAGGTTCTGCAACAGGTAATTCCACTAGGATCTTTAAAGTTAAAGGACTTTCCTCCATCCAAGTAGAGGAAATTTTACAGATTAGGTTCAGGAAAACTCACACAGCAGAAAACACAAACTTGCTGCCCTAAATAATCATGAAATGTGTATTTTTGAAGATCTGTGGGTTTTGTTTGCTTTTCTTTAAAGCAAATCATCTTACCAGCTGTACTAGAAGACACTTGCCCCAAAAGAAAATGTCTTTTTACTGTAACAGATGACACCATGACAATGTGTTATACAATTTTAGAATTTGTCTTGAAGTATAGTTACTCAGATGCTAGATGTTTTCTGCTTTTTAATCTTTAATTGTTTTTATTTTACTTTGAATTAAAATCTTAATTTATGTGAAATTACCTGAATGAACTACTAAAGAACATACTTGCTTTGCATTTACATAGCATGCTTTTACACTTCAGTAACATCGAACTGCAGGTATTTAGATATTTGTTTGCCTCAGTTCAGTTAACTGTTTTCCTTAACTTCAGCAACAACATGTAACTTAAATATGAGCTTTCTTTTAAACAGTTTATGGTAAGTGTAGCTCTTTATTTCAAACAGCACTTTTATTGATTTTATTTTTAAAGGAAAACCTAGTTAAAACCTTGAATATTTAAATCTAATATAATTATTTAGAAAATATGCAACTATTGTATGCTAGATTGAAGAAATACTGTGTGTACTTCACAACATACTGAAGAACATACTGACAGCTTTTGAAAAGCTCGTTGGCATTTTTAACACAGGCTTTCTGTTTGATTCTACGCAAGTGAAGTACGTAACCTTGATTTCCTATGTCCAAACACCTGACTTGCCTTTCTTTGCCAATTTTTTAATGTATTTTCCCTTTCCCTTCCAAATCTATTCAGGTTTTTTCCAATTTTTTTTTATTCCAAAGCTTTTGAAATCATTTTCCCAAAATTGATTTCAGTGTTTCATTTCCTACTGATCATTAGATTTTACTGTCTGAAACTTGCAAAAGCTCATAAGAAAAAAAATGATGCAAAAATAAAAAAAGAAATTACTTTCTGAAAAGCTACATCATGATGGCATTTTCAAATTACTCTTAGGGTTTTGCAAGCATCCGTCTTTGATTTCCTATCATCTTCTTGTAGTTTCTACTTTTACTTCATTTAGTCCACTCCAATTTATGAGGATAAATTTCAAAGCTCTTCTACCTAGAGGATTCATTTTGAACCTCAGTGTGACGAGTGTATATATCACCTGAACACTACAATGCTGGTGCAATATGGAATTGTGTGATACTGTTTTCCTGGTTCTGCGTTCTGTTTTGATTTTTATTTTAAAATATTTTAGCCTGTCTTGAATAAGAACCCAGTCAGTAAGAATTCATGGGATCATCTACACTCTTTGTAAACTTGATAACTATCAAAAGTGATAGTGTCTCATCTCTACTACTTCTGAGTAAAATATCAGAATAGAATCCAAGCTTAGTATTTGCTAGGCGCTCTTCTTTGTAGTACCTTTCAGATAAGAGAATATAGGAAGAAATACTCTGTGCTGCAGGCTGTGGGTAATCTATAGTTTGACATCTACATTTATTTGGAACTTTTTATAGTGCAACTTTGTGGCACTATTAAACTTTCATTTTAAGTAGACTTGCTAGAAATTCTCTGAACTTAAAGGTCTCACTTCTGAGTTACAGAAATACTAACATAGAGATTCTTGAAGTTTTGCTAATGTGAAACTTTTTGATTTTTTAATAGGTATATATTCATATCACTGAAGTGTTACTGCTCAGTTTTAAGTTGAGGTTAGGTTTAATTTTTGTTAGATTTCAGCCTTATTTGAAAAGGTGGGTTTTTTTGTGTGTGTTCTGTATGTAGTCTAAAGAATGTTCTCTGTAAGCCATGTATGTGGTTTGGATCCAGCAGTCCAACTAATAATAATACATTTGAAAAGTAGGTGTCCTTACTGAGGTGGCTTTTTAGTAGTGCTGTGCAGTCCCCGTTGCATGACAACGCAGGCAGCAAGTGAGATAGGCATCTGTGTTCTGAAAATGAGTGGGGCTGTCCTGCAAGGGACGCGAGAAAGCTCTGCGTGCTTCCCAGTGAATGAGGAACTCAGAATGACTTCTTGAAGTCTACCAGGAGAGGTGGAAACACAGATCTTGTGCAATAACCTCTGCAGTCTTCTTGCCCGATGTCTCCTTTTGTATAGGTGTTGTGTGGAAAGGTAATTTTTTTTCCCTCGCTGCTCTCAGACTATATGCAGGTCTTTCTGAAGACTCTTTATAAGCTTGCCAACTTCCACATGAAATCACTAAACAAAAATTATAGTTTGGGCTGCCTGATAATTAGGAGAGAAACAATGAGGGTCTAAGGCAGAGACAAAGTTTGAAGTCTAGCTGCTCATGCAGTGAATTCACAAATTAATATTCAACACTATTAAAATTTTAGCTTACTTATGTTAATTACATATGTTACTCTATAATCTATTAAGTAATCCTATGTGTCTTCTGTTTTAATTGTATAATTTCACCAGTTTAGAAACATCTACTAGAGTCTTTGTAACATAAGGAAAAGGAATGAAGGAATGAATTCACTTTCACCAGCTAGTTAAAACCAGTTCTAACAATAGAACAGGAAAGTATAAAGAACAAAGGAATCTAACAGTGCTCTGATTTGGAAGGGGACTATCAGTGAATAAGGGCATGTACCATCTAGAATATAGGTAGAAAGACCAAAAAAATCTGAAAAGATGAGAAATGGTCACCTGTTTCTTCAGCATACTACATGATGTCTTGCAGTTTTACATAGATGAAGGGGTACTCTTTGCTGACACCTTCGATAATACTTTTGTGTTTTTAATCAACAATTTAGTACTGGAATAATAAATCCTGGGTTTTGGCTTTTATCATTTTTCCCTGCTTGTGGAGGATGGACAAGGATTGTTTTTCAGGAGGAAGAGAAAAAGCCGTGTGTAGCAGATAGCCTTTGTAAGAGAACCTAGGAAAATAAGCCGCAGGGTGGTTATTGTTGTTTTTCTCCCCTCTTTTGGGGATGTATTGCAGGAGAGTTTGGAATTGGAAAAAATGTGGAACACTTCTGTAACTGTTTATAACAGCTTGCACAATATAACTCAGTTCATGAACGACTTTAAAGTTCATCTGGAATTTTGAGAAAGATTCTACTTTGGTCCCAGGTGAAGCCTTATGATTTTAGGGGTGCTATATGTCTGGTGTGAACTTAAGGAAGATATACTGGATATTTGCTTAGAACCTTATCCACCAAGTAACTGTCAAAATTTCAAAATTTAAGTAGGCAAAAGGAGAAGAAACTAACTTAAGTATAGGGTATTGTTTATCCTTTTTACATATAAATGTTTTAATTGTGCCCAGTTACCATTTTTACATTGAATTTTAAAAACGTTGTTGGTAAAGATGTCCTAGGTGATCATTAGGACAGCAGCTCTACAGAGGAGGACTTGGGAGTGCTGGTAGATGACAAGTTGACCATGAGCCAGCAATGTGCCCGTGTGGCCAAGAAAGCCAATGGTCTCCTGGGGTGCATTGGGAAGAGTGTTGCCAGGAGGTTGAGGGAGGTGATCCTGCCTCTCTACTCAGCCCTGGGGAGGCCTCATGTCGAGTACTGCGTCCAGTTCTGGGCTCCCCACTACAAGAGAAACACGTAGCTACTGGAGAGAGTCCAGCATAGGGCTACAATGATGATCAGAGGGCTGGAGCACCTGCCCTATGAGGAACGGCTGCGAGAGCTGGGCCTCTTCAGCCTGGGGAAGAGAAGGCTGCCGGGGGGGGGGGGGGAATCTTATCAATGTGTACAAGTACCTGAAGGGAGGGTGTCAAGGGGACAGGGACAAACTCTTTTCAGTTGCCCCATGTGACAGGACAAGAGGCAATGGGCAGAAACTGAAGCACAGGCAGTTCCGCCTGACCGTGAGGGGGAATTTCTTCCCTGCGAGAGTGACGGAGCACTGGACCAGGTTGCCCAGAGAGGTTGTGGAGTCTCCTTCTCTGGAGATCTTCAAGGCCCGCCTGGACGCAACCCTACCTGACATGCTGTAGGTGACCCTGCTGAGCGGGGAGGTTGGACTAGATGATCTCCAGAGGTCCCTTCCAACCTTACTGATTCTGTGATTCACTATGAGTAGTGCTGGGGAAATAGCATCATTGAATATCTATTTGGACGTGCTGCTCTGCACATGATTTGTGATTGAAGCTACAAGTCAAAAAGTGCTCCTTATTGTATTAAGTAGAAAGGAGTTTTGTGATTGTTTGAGGATTTTTTTTTTTCTTGAAATCATTGCTTGCTTTGGGTGGAGACTACTGATAAAAATAATCTCATACCTTTAGTTACTAGTGCTCCTGTCTACATGTGGACTGGGGGTGTACAGTAGGGATGACTCAATAACTTTTAATAATTGTCTAGTTATTGAAATGGTACATAAGTGTAATTTTATTCCTCCTCCTTTCAACTGGGAATTGCAAGAACACTAGACTCCCCTCCCCCTCCAACACCACTATGTGCTTTTGAGTGATTCAATGCATGAATGCATTTCTCAGTTGACGTTATCTCAACCTGCCTTATTTTTAAGGAATCTTTGTATTTTCATTCAGTTAACACAAGTGTCAAGTCTCAGAGGGGAGCTAAAGACTCGAGCTTTTGTTGTTCATCATATGATCTCCTGCAACACTACAAGCATCTTGCAGACTGGCAGCAAAGGACTACTGCGTTAGTACCTCTCTGGGAGCCCATATGTGAAGTGAACTTAGGTAGAAGCTGAGAGGACTGTGTTGAAGGGCAGAGGAAGCCTCAGGCCTCGGTTTCTCCCTGCTGCAAAAGCTGAGGCCCAGGGGCATGGGTGAGCTCATACAGACGCACAGTCCAGAGCATGCAGCTGGGCTGGGTTGTTCATTCCTCTTGTTTTGCCTGATGTATGCATCTTCTGCATTTGATTCCAGCATGCTTCAGAGGCTTGCTGTTAGGAGTGCCTGTCTTGTTGATTCCCCTTTAAAATAGGGCCAATAAACTGCAACACTTACAAAATCTGTTCAATTAAAATGTCATCGGGGACATGACCGTATGATGGGAAGAAAGAGGAAGTTAAGTGTAAATAAGCTGCAGTTCTGTTCTCTGGAGCACCTTTGGGATTGTGGCTTTTCTTCCCCTTGGGTATTTGAATTAAGAAGGGTTCCACGAAGCTCCACCTTCAAATTAAATTGGGTGTGTGTGCCGGTGCCGCTTCACAGTTCTGTTGTCCTGTCCTCTGTCTCTGTAGGAGCCTGCATTTTGAGGATGCTGGGTCCTCCCAGTCACCTAGTTTTACAATTAGAATTAAGCTTTTTGGCTAGCTGGCCGAAAAGCTTTTTTCTTGGATGGGGAGGAAGCTGCAGTGTCATCAAGCACAATTTAACAAAGAGGCATAAAAATACCAAATTAAATCTTACAAAGCAATATCAAAGTTAACTCTTGTCTGTGTGCTCTTGTTCGGCTGGTTCAGCTTCTAGAAGCTCAAATTAGAGGAAAGAGAGGAGATCATTAGCTTTTCTAAACTGAAGAATCCCTTGATTCTCTTGTTCTATTTTTGTTGGGGAAAGAATTAAATGAGTCAGAAGTGCACTGAGTTTCAGGTTAAAGATGGTCAATCTCTAATTACTTTTTGTGTTATTTGAATCTACTGAACTCTCCTGCGAGCCCCATTTGGTTTGGAAGGACCACACATTACTTTCCCCTCTTGATACACTAAGAAAGTAGTAAGATTCACCACAACCACATCACTGTAGCCTCCAAGTGTGCATCCTTATCTACTTCATTTAGCAGTTATTGCACGTTATTGATCAGTTAAAATATTAAGAGTGTTTTGCGGATTAGATGAAGTAGTCAAAAGACATTTGACTGCTCTACTTTAAAATCATACATCGACTCTACAGGCATGTATTCATGCTACTGAGACCTTCTTCCCCACCATTCACTTCCATGTTATCCCAATAACAACTCTATCCTCCACCAAATATTTTAAATATATTGTCTGACAGCCTTTTCTGTCTGGGAGAAAAGGGCTGCTATTTGTTTAACTAATTAAGGATGACATTTATTTCCAACAGCCTAAGAGCTGCTGCTATCTGTACAAACACCTTGGTTAACAATTTCAGCTTTGAAGCTGGTCCAAATGAGAATGACTGAGTACAGAAAGTACATTCTGTTATAAAGCAATTTCTTCTGATGAGATCTGCTTCTAAAAGTAAAACAGATAATCAGTGTTCTGTTGGGATAGCTGTATAATTGGAATGACAGTCATTAAAATATATATTTCAAGCTTGTTGATTGTAACTGTAATATTTCATGCATACCAGGGTAGTAGGACAACCTCAACATTTACTGTAACACTATGAGATAATTCATAAGATAAACATTCAAAAATGTTAAATTAAGCTTCAAATATGGAATGAAAAAAATATCATGGCAATTTAAATTCCTGTATTAGATGTTCTTGGAGTAAGCAAGCACCTTCTTTGGTGAGAATGATGCTCAGATTTTAGTAATTAAAGGCATAAGGCTTATCCCAGGTAAGCCTTATTTCAATTCAAAAATTATTTCAAATTCACTCTCAGTGGTATAAAACTAATACTACTGAGAGTGAATTTGAAATAATTTTTGAATTGAAATAATGGGTTTCTCGTAAAAATGCATATTTAGAAAACTGCCTACTTAAATTTAAGAACTAGAACCTTGTAATGGATGTGAAGGCTTCTTCTTTAGTGACTAAGCATAGATGGGGTTATGTTTTTAATGAAATATAACAAATGTCCTGAAAATGGAAAATAAATGCCAGCGTGATATTTAAAGATTTGTAGGTTTTATTTATTTATTTATTCTTTTTAAACAAAGATTTGATAAGAAAAGTTTTAGACAGAGGCAGTGGTTCAGTTAATCTGATGCTGGTAATTCTGTATTTAGTTGTTGCTCAGATATTGATTTTTGTTGTTGTTTTTCCTTTGTTATGATGTTCTTAGAATAGAATAGAAATAGTGATGTCATTAGTAAAATCTAAGAAAAAAATAATTTTTCATAAAGTTCAAATGTGCTTTTTATGTTTAAAATAAATAATAAACAGCTATAATATTAAGCACTTCATTCATAAGTATGGTTTTTTTTTTAAATGAGCTGCTTGGAAGAATCCCATGGGAAATGGCCCTGGAGGGGAGAGGAGTCTGAGAGCTGATATTTAAGGGTCTCCTTCTCTAGACTCAATAATGGTCCATCTCAACAAGCAGGAAATCAAGCAGAAGCAGCAGGAGGCCTGCATGAATGAACAAGGTGCTTCTGACATAACTCAGACATAAAGAAGTGTACATGAGGTAGAAGCTGGAGCAGATGGCCCAGGAGGAATATAAAGATGCTGTCTGAGCATGCAGGAATGAGGTTAAGAGAGCTAAAGTCTGCCTAAAGTTGAAACTAGCAGGGGACATGAAGGGCAACAAGAAAGGGTTCTACAAGTACATAAGCAGCAAAAGGAAGGTTAGGGTATACGTGGGCCTGCTGCTGAATGGGACAGGGGCCCTGGTGACAAAGGGTACAGAAAAAGTAGAGACACTGAATGCCTTTTTTGCCTTAGTCTTTGCTGCTAAAAGTGGCCTTCAGGAATCCCAAAGTCCTTGAGACCAGAGAGGAAGTTTGGAGTAATGAAGGTGGAGGAAGAGGAGGTTAAGGAAAATGGACATACACAAGTCCATGGGCCCTGGCAGGATGCCCCCATGTGTGCTGACGAAGCTGGCTGATGCCATTGCAGAGCCACTCTTGATTATCTTTGAAAGGTCATGGTGACTAGGAGAGGTTTCTGAGGACAGTGATGCCCAGGGCAGGATGAGAGGCAATGGGCAAGAAACTGAAATATGGGATATTCTGCTTGAACAGTTCTTCACAGCGAAGGTGGCTGAACCCTGGAGCAGGTTAACCAGAGAATTTGTGGATTCTCCATCCTTACAGATACTCAATATCCAACTGGATATGGCAACCTAGTGTTTAGGTGACCTTTCATGAGCTGATGGGTTGGACCAGGTGATCTCCAGAGGTCTCTTCCAGCCCCAACTATTCTGTGGTTTTTAACAGCAATAATGCCCATTTACTTCTCAGGGATTTTCTGGTGACTTGGTACACTGAAAGTTAAAAGTGCTTCAGATGCTACTACAAGTTGTATAATTTTGCTTTACTGAAGCCCGTATTGGAACATGTTGTTCTATCATACTGTTTATGTATAATACATTTTTACATAGTTTTTTTTTGCAAGTTTGTCTCTGAGTTTTCTCAACATTTATGATTAAATAATAAATCTCTTACTTGGAAGCTTTGGCACTGAACACAGAAGTGGGTTATTCTAGAATATTAAAGAGTAATTAAATCATAATTATAAGAGTGTAAATCGTAAAACCATTATGTCAGAAGGACTGTGTTTTTAAAAAATGGAATGGGTAAGTTTGTTGTCCCAGTAGATATTGATTATAGTTCTTATTATCAGGATGAAAAATGAGATTATATGAAGAGTTTGGGGATAACTATGTTGATCTTCCTGTTTTGCACTGGTGATCCATAACTGTCATTTTGATGGAAAACTGAGGAAAATTGTGAGTGTGAAGAAAATAGAAACTTTCTAAAAGCAAAAAAACTATAGAAACTCCAAATTCGGCCTTGTGAAAGGGATTCCTCAGTAGCTTGTAAAGCATGTGCATATGCCTCTGTATTGTTTAATAGAAGAAAAACTTCAGAAATACCTCATGTTAGGATTTTTTAATTGCTTATAAAGCATCGTGAAACTCTGGACAAATGTGTTGAGTATTATTTACTATTGCTCTGGAGTTTCCGTAGCAAAAGGAAGGATAAAATTAATGCAGCTCCTTAGCATAAGAGAAACAGAGATGATGATTATGTTGGGGCTCTTTGAAGGTAAGAGTAGAAGAAAGGAGGTGGCAGACTATCCTGGTATTGTCAAGGCAACAGTGCAAGGATCTGCTGTGGCAGATAACAGGGTGAAAACGTGCATAGATTCTAACAAAAGTCATTAAAGATGTCATTCTTTTCTAATTAGCTGTTTGCTACTAGTTGTACTGTGGGTTTATAAACAAATATCAGTAAGAAAAATAAAGAAGGAATTGGCCTGCTGCTCAGCCAAGAGGGAAAGTTTTCAATAGATGAAAGCAAGAAAATGGAAGTTTTGGATGTCTTTTCTTCGTAAGTCTACATTAGCTAGATCCCTTCTGGGTAACTACCGTATGCCGACACTTGGAAGTACTTAAAAGGGAGATGTCTTTTTTTTTTTTTTTTTTTTTTTTTTTTTTTTTTTTCCCTCCTAAAAATACCAAGAAAAAACATTGTCATGCTCAAGAAGTCCACTTAGTTGAAATATTAAAGAGGAGAGAGAAAGTATCTTCTGGTCTCTTACTCTGTCCTAGGTAGGTGCTTGTGGATGCTCTTAAAAATGAAATACTGTGCCTTAAGACTGATTTAGTGCAACCATTCTTATATTGTAAGAGAAAACTCTCTACAGGCACTGTGGTGTATCTGTCACAGGTGGTTTTCAATGGCAAGTTAGAAAAACATCTTACAGAAATGACACAGGAATACATGGTCTTACCTTGGGAAAGAACTCACTTGAAGCCTTTTCAAGTCCTGTGGTTTGAAAGAAGTTTTGAACCCAAACATATAAAAACAGTTTTCTATTAGTAGGTGTTTAAGCTAACACGGCATGAAATAAATACATGTTTATGTGAATGCACACAGTGCTACATACCATAAACAGCAGAAATACACTTCTGTATTTTCTTCTATATTTGTATGTGCTACCATTTCTTTTCCATATTCCTTTGCAATCTGTATATCTTAAACTGATGAAGTGTTAAAGTTCAGTTCTCATGCCAGGCAAGTCTAATAGTTCTCCTTTATATTTCTTACAGTTAATGATACTGTTTCTGGCCTTCCTTTGATTATTTATATTTAAAGTGTTGCTGTATCAGTGATAGTTGAAAGAAGGAAAGGGCTGATGCCACTGGCCGTCCTGGAATTTACCACTTGTACTTCTTTATTTTGCTGTTTCTCTTCATGGTCTGCCCTTTAAAGATTTGTTTCAGAATCAGATTGTTTGGTTATATTGTCATCTTATTAAATCTTCCTTCAATTAATAACCTATAATGCAGTGAGCATGATTTAAATTGTACGTATGATTATTATAAAGAGTGCAAGTATCATAGTAATCAAATAAAATCGAATTATTTACTGGGCTTCTATATGATGGTATAGTTACTGCATCTTTTAACTTTGATTACAAAACAATAAATTTTTATTAGAAATTAAAGGAGATCTCTGTCATTTGTGTCCTCTCAAGTGAAAAACTTTAGGCTATTATGCACTAATTTTTTGTATCAAAAGTAGAAATTACATGGGCTATGGAGGGCTGGTACCTCAATGTGATGTATAGACGAGAAGTTGCTATTGGCAAGTAGAAGTATGCCCTGCAAAGACGATGTCTCCCAAACAAAACCACCTCTTGTATGTGTGTGTATGTATGTATGTTCTTTGGTGTGGCAGGTATGTGTTAGCATAACAAGGACCTGCCTTGCCACTGCTTTCACTGCCCATACTACATATATGTAGTAATGGTTGATTTCAAGTAAGCAAATTGGGTAGTAACACCATAATAAAAATGTAAAATAGTTATCAAAAAGTACGTAATGTTTCCTCCTCTGCTCCTCAACTGAGTAATTCAGGTTACTGAATTCAAGTTGGTTTGTTTCCAAGGTATGGAGAATCCTTTGATTTGAAAAAACGCTGATAGACACTGCTTCTGCTGGATCTGTGTTCTCAGAAACACTTTACTATGAATATTTTTGAATACTTTCCCTATTTGTCATTTATATGTTTAAAAAGTACGAAGAAGTTCATCAGAAAATAAAACTTGTTTTAAGGGTTTATTAAACTTTTGTAATTTATACTGAATCTTTAATTTATAAACCAAAGAATTTAAAGATTAATATATAGCTCTATAATTATGATATGGATGTGCATAATTGCCTTTGTATGAGTAACCTTGTTGAATACATATACATACTGTATAAATGCCATAATTTTATTGATTTAATATTACATACATATGTTTACCGGAATTTTTAAATTTTTGAGTGTAAAGAGAAAATGAATAATTTGCATCTGGTACTAATAAAGAATCTTATTAAATGACAAAGCCAAACAAGTACATGATGGAAATGAGTTTGGAATACATTCTCTATTCCTGCTTCTATTCATATAGAATTTAGTCATGTTACATATTTTGTCAGGAAAAAAGGTGGAATTAAGACAGCTAGTGTGATTTGAGGAGAAAAATCCAAAGAAAAGCAGAGAATATCAATCTGTAGTAAAGCAGAACAGAAAAAAGTTGAAAGACCTGCTTCCTGAGCCTCTCTTCTTGCAGCAAGTATCTATAACTGCGTATAAATGAGAGACCGTTAGCACTGTAAATACACTTCTTTTTTTCTCTGACATGTTTCCTGCTCGTTGCTTGGTTACCAGGACTTTGCCATGCATGCATGCAAAATATTAGCTTATGTTTCTGTCTTCACACTTTGAGCTTTAACAAGGAGATACATGTTCAGAATTCATGTTTTTATGTCTCTATTTACGTTTTAAGGGTTAAATGGTTTATTGTCCTAGAAGATGGTCTGCAAGAAATTATGCATAATTTATCAGACTTCGACTGGAAGACTAGGATGTTCCAGTAGATATGTATGAGCCCTTCGGTGGGGGGGGGGGGAGGGGAGAATCAGAGAAAATCCTGGAGATAAGGCCTTTTGTATATTATCACTTTTGCTATTTTATTGTTTTAATGAGTTATAAAAATTGTATTGGGGATGATGAAAGAGTAAAACTGGAAAAAATTCTCAATTTTTTTTCACACTTGGACCTTGGTGAAAGAGAAGTCTGTTCGTTCTTTTAATCTCACACAGTGTTACACTGTCAGTATAGCTGCTGCTCTATTTTTAGCTTCCTCCTGACTTGGGCACAAAAAACTCTTGCATTATCATCTAATGAAGTCACAACAGTTTTTGCACAGTTTTTATTGACGAAGATACATCTGTTAAGTTTCAGTAACTTGACATGTCTATACTTTAAAATATTTTCTTCCTCTTTTAAAATGTATGTGTGTTAATTTTGTATTTGGATCTACGCACTAGTCATAGCAGACAAATGGTTTTCTCTCTCTCCATATTTTCATTCCCTTATTTGTGTCTGTCTTCTGGATATGGGTAACTAGATGAAGGAAATTAATGCTGCTCTTCAAAATACAAATGCTTTACTCATGTTTCTTAGTTCTGTGTTTACTTGAAAGATGTTTGTGTGATCAAATGAACTCACATGAGATATCTAGATGCTACTTTCCTGGTAATGAATTTTTATTTGTGTGACGAGGAATACCTAGAAGATACCTATCCATGCTGGACTAATATCCCATATGTTAAGTGCCTTCAAGAACTCTTTGGAGAACTCTCAGATTTTCTGCTTTTTGAAATTCTAACCTTCACAAGGATTTAAGTGTATTGCTTGTAACTGTCCTTACACAACCTGGTATCCCATATCCTCCCATCTTGCATAAAGCCCTTTTTAGTAGCTGCAGTGAAAGAACTGAATGATTGACTGTAGACAGTCTTTACCTTTCCTAATGTTGGTGGTCCTTGGATAAGTTAAATGAAAAATGCCACAGCATACTGTTAGTGTTACTAAATGTTTTTCTCTAGCAATCCTATTTTAGGTAGTTCCGTGATGCCTGACCCCATGGTACATAGTAGTTTTCAACTAAGTCATATAGGGAGTTAAAGAATAGAAGTAAATATTTGTATATTTACTTATTTGCTTGTTTATACTTTTTGTTTGTGTTCTTTGTGCAAGTCTATTTGCTCATATTTTCACAGTAGCCGTGGGAGTAGGAACTGGAACTATTGGATCATATTTGAAATAGTTACACATACATGTTTTCAAATACATAAATGACAACACTTAGAATTCTTTAGTTTCACATTATCCCTGTTAAAAAGCAAAGGTATAAACAAATCAAATGAATACTTTTATGTTAGTATTGTTATAGCATGATTATAACTTGAAGTCCAGACTTTAAATACCAGTGTTCAATGCATTGAATTGTACTGTTTTTTTAATATTTTTTTTCCCTATATGTCTTTACATTGGTAGCCATTCTATAATTTCTTGAATGTTAACTAATGCATATCCCATTGTGTTCCATAACGTTTTGTAGTGAGTATGGCTTGAGGTATCAGATACTGGAAGAGTAATACCAGTTTGGTGTTTTCTGAAATATATTTTTCTTTAGTTGATCATATCTTTTCTGAGTAGGCTTGCATAGTTAACCATTGGGGTACAAACCCCTTAAGTTTATTTTAAAAAGGAATGCCAAAGCATTGAGGACAGTGAGGAAAAGGAAAGAAGACTTCTGCAAACATGAAAATAATCATATTGTAAATTCCAATTGAATTGTATTAAAACTTTAAATTTATTTTTTAAAAAAAGCTATTTCTACTACTTACAAAGCAAAAATAAAATGCGTTGTATTACTTTGGTGTTCTGAGATTTGAACAGTATTTTCAGAAAAAGAGAATAAAATCAGCAAGTAAGTTTACTCAATCCAACTCAAGTCTGATTCTGCTAACCTATAGAGGAACTCCACTGGTGTAATTTTTTCTATCATTTTATTGTCTTAAAATCTCCATAAAATTTCTTGGTTACATGAGAACTTAAATATACAGTTTTAATAGTAGTACTACTGGAAAATCTAGTGCGGACAAACATTAGTTAAAAATTTAAAATGAAGTTAATCTAAGATGCTTCACTGTGCGGTAGTTAAAAGAAGTCACTTTGTAAAATAATTCCTTTCTGGAAGACCACATATATAGTGATGAACTGTCTCTCTTATCAGATAACTTCTTTAGGAGCTGCCACCATCGTTCTGCTTCTGAAAGTATCGCAATTAACTGCCTTAATAAGGAGAGGAAAAATTGTTAAACTGAACTACACAATACTTATCTTTACTCTTTAATTAAATTTAGTTATCTCCATTTTCCAGTAAAGCAAATTTAAGCTTTTTAAAAGACATATTCTAAAGATAACATGAATACCAAAACTTTGAAATTATTTAATTCACACATTTAATTGACTACATATATATGATGTTGGCTAAACTCTACACAAATGCACATGGAATTCATCTACTTGGTGCGTCTTAAAAGAAGCTGTCCACTGTGTCAAAGAGTGTGAGTGGTTTTGTGATGTGTGAAAAATGAAGAGCATGGAAAAATCTGTTGTTTTTTTTTTTTAATGTAGGAAAACAAAGGCAGATAACATTTGTGTGGAAGAAAGTAACATGCAATAAAATGAAATGCAATTAAATAAAATGTATTCAAATTGGGTGTATATAAAATAGTACTCTTCAGCTTGGGTCAGCTGCTTTGCTCAGGGTCTGTGTAAATTCAGAGTATGACAGCTGCTGCTGGTTTGCATTGTGAAGTTTTGGGGTGGTTTTGGTTTTTTTTTGTTTTTTTGTCAATTGGGCTAAGTATCTCAGAAGTATTTTATATATAGGTTCTTTTCCAAGTTAGAATGGTTGTAAAAGATCCAGTCTTACGTGTGGAGTCATCAAAATTCTGGGGAATAGTGTAGTACACTGTCTCCGTGGCCGCTGGGAAGCCGAGGGTTGCCGCTGCTCGTCGCCCCAACCAGAGAGCAGGCAGTGTGGAAACGTTCCTCCTCTTGCCCCGGGAACGTGGGCTGTTTAACAGTTTTGCCAGAAAGACTTTGTAACTCTTCGTCTCAAAACATGAATAAACTGTCAGTGTTCTTTCTGAATCTTTTCCTTCATAAAACAGCTTGGTAGTAGAAAGAGTCAGAAGTTTATACTAAAATTACAAACATTCCTCATGTGCAAGTTTCAGTAGACCTTAAGCTAATACTAATATATGCCTTAAGCAGTGTAGCTGGAGTGAGATACTGATTTGGAGCTTTATGACTATGTATATGTATGTTGACATCTGCTGTTTTTTAATTTCTTTAGTTCATTCAACAACTAATAAAATGCTTGGTTTTAGGCTAATCCCATTTCAATTTACAGTTGGTGTTGTGTTACTTTAAAGGGAATTTGCTAGAGTGCAAATATTCTGAAGGAACTGTGTTAAGTCTATTTTGTAACAGCAGTAAGACGGAAAAACCCTCAAATAGTAGCTTGAGATCAAATAAACTTTTCATTTTGAGCTCCTTGCTTTGCAGTTCTTGAGGCCAGCATGGATCAGCATGGACATTCAGACAAGTGGATTTAATCATAGAATCATGGAATGATAAGGTTGGAAGGGACCTCTGGAGATCATCTAGTCCAACCCTCAGCATAGCCCATACGGAGACCGAACCCACGACCTTGGCATAAGCAGCACCATGCTCTGACCAACTGAGCTATCAAGTGTAGGGTGGGTCCCAACGTGCTGTCCCCAGTGGGTTTCATCAGTGGAAGGCAGAATGTTGCTTTAAGAAACGTGGACTCAGCGGAGGGAAGAGCAGGTAGCCTGAAGGCAGCGGCGAGGCTGAAGTGAATGTGAAGGCTTTTTTCTTTCCTCCAGTTCCCTAGTTTAATTCCAGTCTTGTCATCTGTGTCCAGGTAAACAGTTGACTGCAGTTGTGATCTTAATGAAATTGGAGAAGTAGGAAATTCACATTGTAGCTGTAGTATTAATTTTTAATGCTAGCTTTATCTTGGGGTTTTTTTGAATGTGCGTTCACTGATAATAGATAAAGATCATTCTTAAAACCAGAGCATGGCTGATCATGCCAACGAGCAACTCTATCCTAATAACATGGAGTTCATCTCTGTTATTTTTAAAATGTTTCCTGGTGAGCCTAAGTTGGTATTATCTGCAGTTGAATTTTTATGCCTCTAGCCAGACATCAGAGGCTCATATTAAAGATTGAAGTAGAGAGATCTAGAATTAATTGCTCCCTTCTGTAACCCCCTTAATTTCAACGTTAATGATGCTAACAGCGGAAATAGTCAGTACTATTTCCTATGTCCCCTTTACAAGCTTAAGAAATATATGTCACTAATGCTTATATAATGCATTTTGCAAACTAATTTACTAGATGCAGAAGTAGAAAGAAATCCTTTAAATAGCATTATATGTTAAAGGACAGATTCTGCCACCTTTATTCATATTAAATTGTGCCCTATTTTGCAAGCTGTTCATTTGATTTTAATATGACCTCTGCAAGGGTAGAATTCCACTGAAACCGGATTGTTTGTTTCCCTTGTGCTTCAGTTGTTATAGTTCTTAATTTATTTTACAGTTTGTCGCGTATAAGTGGACGTGCGTAATTAATGGAAATGTGAATTTCTTATAAAAAATAGTCATCTAATTTTCTGCAAATACCACATTAACACTTACAGCTTGCTTCTGTCTTCCACCTTTCCTCCTAGTTCTGTTTCATTTACACATAGAGAAATAGAATATATGCATCAAAAAGGCTTGATAGAATAAAGAATCTGAAAGAGGTAAAAGTGGCAGTTATGCAAGTTAAATCATCAGTTATGAACCATAAATCAGTCAAGTAAACCAATAATAGCACATTTTCTAGCCCACCCCCAATATTTGATTCATTATTTGTTTTATAAGAACATCTATGTGCTTCACAGTACCTTTCCCTGAAGGCCTTCTAAACTACATATTCAGAAAAATAATATGTTAAAAGTTCTACCAAGTGCAGTTAGTAACCAAGGCACAAAATATGTAGCAATTGAATTGGAAAGTAAAGGTAAATTAAGTTGTCAAAAAATTGCAGTTCTTTTTCTGTGATTTAATTGAACATTTTCTTTAAGGTTGTGGTCTTTTCTTAATGATTTCATTTTGGAAAGTCATTAATGTGAATTAGAGTAAGCAGAAGACTATAGTCAGATCAAGATTTGACAGCAACAGGGAAACTTTTTAATAATGCCATGAAATAATACCCATAATAAAAACTTAAAAGGACATTTTCTGAAAACTCTTCTTAAAAACTGTCTTTCCTGTGGGCAGGAGAACTAATTAACTTTATTTTCTTACTGGTTTGTTTCTACATGCTCGCTCTTCTGTTTCGAGCTGTCAGCCCATGTTGTTGCTGATTTAGACTTAAGGATTTGCTGATTGCTGGATTTGCATTGCATAGCTGGTTGCTATGTTTTTTGAATGAATAAGAGGCTGAGTTTTAATTGTCATTCCTTCGATAAACATCTTCGTGGGCTCTTTCTTCTTTAGCTGATGGATAATGTTCACAAAACTCAAGAAGCTTCATAGGTTTAAAAGCTCCACCTGCTGTTACATTTAATCGAAAATTGCCAAATACACCAGAAGTTGCTGGTAGGTAGACAAATGAGGTATCTCATAAACCATGTCTCCTGAGGAATTATTCTTTTAAATAACTGCATGTGCCAAAAAACGAACTCAGTCAATATATAGTCTTTAATCATATATACCTGTACATTTTTTATATCCTTTTTCATATTCTTTTTAATTTTTTCTCAATGATCAATATTCTCTTTAAAAAAATCTTTGTATAATAATAATGTTTATTGCTTATTGAAAGCAGTATAGCTTGTATTAGTTTAACTATCTGAAAGGTTGTAAAGGATAGTGGATAATGTTTGATACCTAATCATATCAGTAGTACAGCTCTTCCAGTTATGGATGCAGTTAACTACAGCAAAAAATAGGAAAAAAAAAACTTTTATTTGAACTGGGATTGGCTGAAAATATTCACCTTTCTTTCACCTCCCAGTTTAATCCTAAAATAATTTCAACTCCTGTGTTTGTTTTAAATTCCAAATTGTCTGTCTTTTTTCATGCGATAAGGATTAACTGAGAATATGTTGTATATTTATAAACATGTATTTTTTTTTTCTTCATTGGTTACTGTTAGCCTATAAATGAACCACAGGTTCATAAGTCTGCAGATAACATGTAGAAAAGAACCCATCTATGGTATTGAGTTCTGTAGTAAGTTTTGTTGGTTTTCTGTCCCCCAAGTGGCTAGTAAGATGTTTGGATTTTGAGCATTTGTGATTGACCCAATGGAGACAGTGTAAGGTTGGGGTGGAGGGAGATAAAAATTTAAGAATGTCCTGAAAATAACGGGTGTATTGGAATTTTTCTGTCTGAATTAGAATTTTGTGTGGCTTGAAGGGATCACTTTTCCATGATTTAATGGAATAGCATTTCTACGTTGCTGAAAGATGTTGTTGTTTTGTTAGTGGAGAAGGATGGAGATACAGCAGTGAGAGATGTCTTAATTTTTTTTTTTTTTTGCTAGTGCCAGCAAATGAGAACATTAGATTCTTGACAACTTTTAATAAGCCACTTAAGACTTCAATTTTGGGAGAAGATAGGCGTGACAATATGTTGGTGAAGTAAATTGAAAAACAGATCACTTCAGCTAACTCAGTAAAATTCTATTTAAAAATGCTAACCTTATTTCTAGCTCTAATCCTTTGTTAGCATAAAATTTATGAAAATTTATGAATACATATGAATAGATACAAAAATGCTTAATTCTAGATTTTTAATATGCTATTTTGAGATACAACAGAAGTTGAGGAGTAACAAGGTTTACATTTTCCTTTTGGAAAGCTCTGATAGCGGTTCATAAACTAGATTTTCAGTACTTAAGTTACCAAGATTCTGTCTCTGCATACTAATAATATCAGCACAAGGCAGACTGAAACGCATCAATGTGATCCTGTTATTTTTTTCCGTATAAAATAATTTTGTTGTCATGTTTAATTACGATTTGCTGGTTTACTGTGCTTCCTAGTCAGTCATCACATTGTCGCTCATCAAAACAGAAGCAATTAGTTACTGCTTTCACTAACTGATGTCCTCCTTTTTCTGATAGAATTGCTAGTGAGCTCATTTTTGATTAGCAGTGCAGGAAACAGCAAGGCTGAGGGTTCTTCAATTCAGATAAAGAAAAACCATCGTTACTGATGCTATACATTAAAAAAAAATTCCAAGTTTTTTTGTTAGGCAGAAAATTTTAATCTCTTTCTCTTACTAAGTTTTTACAGTTTTTTTTTTAATCTTGACTTGTTTTGATGTGTTGCCTCTTAATTAGAGCATGCTTATTTTTTAAGTAGATTTTTATTAGGAGGCTCTTGGACTATCTGCCCATCAAATTTGGTTGGCATCGGAAAATGTATTCCAAAGTTCCTAGATATTGACAAGTAGGCACAGACATATGCACGTTCCTCCTATAAACTTAATTTCTTTGGGAAACTAGGCTAACACCTATGTCAGTGCAGACAAAAATGTAAAAGTATTTGTGTGGTTGAAAATAAAGAGTTATTCCAGGGGAGAACAGTCTGGACAATTTCTATTGGAGAATGCGATGAGAACAGAGCGCGACAAGGCAAATGTGCAGGGAATTTGTGTTACTGTACTGAAAGTGAGATGTGCCATCTACAATTTTTAAAGAGAAATAAATCTGAAAAGCTGAACAAATAGAGTTAGGCAACAGTGGACAGAACATCTTTCACCCTGTTAATGATGAAACAGGAAAGCTTGTGATTCCTCACCTTCCTTCATGGGAATGAGCTCTGTATCTCTACTTTGCCTTTTTGACAGATTTGACTTCAAAGATGATTACTCATCTCCAACCTTTGTTTTGCATAGATTGGAACTTAAAATTAATGGAGCACATTGAATAGCCAGTTGTGACTGATTCCCTTTTTAGTGAAGTAGAAGGAAACCTGCAATCCAAAAGTTGCACTGTTTTGCATGACAGATTCAGTGAACACCTATTCAGTTAATGCAATAATGTCTTTGAAGTCCTGAGCGTGGACAATATGAAGCCATTAGACTTGTAGGCATAGAATAAGTTAGAAAAAGCTATTCCTTGTAACTATTTTAGAGCTGTATGTCTCCCTGTATACACTCCTGACATTTTGAGGAGAGGAGTTACCAACAAAGTGGAGACTGAAGAATAAAGAATGCTAAAAATTGCAGGTAAAAGTTTATTTTAAAGGAGAGACTTGCCACAGTTATAGAAAGGCTGCTCTCCTTAGCATGTATGTGCAGAGCTTGTGGTATTTTAAAGGTAAGTTGGCCTTACAGTATAGTAGCTTTAAAAGTATTAGAGTCAGACAATAAACATACAGTTGTTTGACACAACAAGCACTTTATGGTCTTCTCAGATATAAATTACTGTTTTATCCAGGCATAGCCATGTAACTTCTGCAGCTACGTAGCTGATGCACAATTAATTTACCTACTAAAGAACATTTTATTTTAATAAGGTCCTATTTGTGCTGTAAGAGTGGAAGACTTTACCTAAAGTGTTTTTAGAATGTGTCTCCCTTTGAGAACAAGTGTCTGTGGCAGCCTACACACAGATAGTTAGAGCTGTTTAATGATGATAATTGCTTTCTCCCATGAGCCTCATTGGCACTGAAATAGGAATCAGCATGGCTAACCTCTATTAAAACAAATGGATTAATTTCATACTAAAATGAAAAGCCGCTTTTTAATCATTCAGGATCATGCTATTTAGAAAAATGTTCAATTATAAAAAGCCTTTGGTAATTTAATGGACTAGGAAGACTCTGCACACTTCATTAAATTGTATGAAATCTGATGTTTTTTCTTGATATATGAATTAAAGCAATATTCACCTTATATTGCTCAAACTAGCTAAGCTTTCGTCTTATTTTGGGGTGTAGATATAAATCCTAAATTTGATCCATAAACTTTGCATTTTGAAATACTTCCTCATTAAATACTCTTTAAAAGATAATGGTGAATCATTACTCTTAACTTCATGAGCAAAGCCAGAGGTCTGCTGCCTCCTTTATATGAAGTAGGAAACTCATGTAAACCATAGGCATTTTAATGAAGTTACAAGAACAAAAGGCAGGTGTTTAGACACAATTATATCTACACAGATGGTAGTTCATGGACAAGCTCAAAGTGGTCCAGAGCCCTATGGCTCCCTTCCTGTAGCATTGTGCTTCGGCTTGGGACCGGTGGCTTGGACATGGGCAGAGCAAGTGTGCTGATTTGGACAGCTGACCATTTAAATAGTTTTTTTGTTTGTTTTCTTTGCAAAGTAAATTTGTATGTTTGGCACAAGCTGTTCCCTAGGTTAGGTGTGAGTGGTCATGTGTTTAAGTTACTGTGTCCCTGGTGCCTCACCTCATACTGTCAATGTATATCACTGTGTAAATCTGTGCGCGCTCACACCTTCAGTGCTGCATGCTTTTTAATAATACTGTCTCCAGTGGATAGAGTAAGAAAAGGTGCCTAAAAGAGATGTGGTTGAGCAGAACCTTGAACAGTTTCCATCTGAGGAGAGATCGAAACAAAGATGATTTCTTAGCTTGGGAAAAAGGTAATGAAGAGAGGACATCACAAAGCTCTTAGTTTCATGAAGAAATTCATGAAGAATTCATCTAGATTTTTTTTTCCTGCATCTTACGGGAGAATTGAATGTAATCTTCAGAGAAATTTAATTTTTTTATTATTTATCTATCTATTTATATATTTATTTATGCAGGTTGTGGAGCTAATTGCCTCACAGCCATTACTGAAATTGAGACACAGTAGTTTCGAGTTCAGTGGTCTAAATGCAGTCTGGTGCTCAGTCAGTTCCTAAAGTGCTAGTTGCTGGGGACTGGATGAACAAATTTGGAACAGTGTTACTTTCCTCACTGCTTATGACTTTTTCCTTAAAATCTGTTACTCACCACTAACAGAATACTCCATCAGAAGGATGTTTGGTGTCAACATATGTAACATTTCTTGTGATTCTTAGATGTGCTGTGAAGATCAATTTTGGGAGGCAGGTGAGTATAAAAGATACAAGTAAAATATAGACAATCAGAACATTTGAAGTTACTGTTTACTGTACATTTTTTACATTTTTTAATACTTTGGTATTTGTTCAGTTTAAAGCTGGTGGTCTGCTAAAGGTTATTTGGAAGAGGGTTTGAAGGAGTTTAAAATTATTTTCTATTTATCTTGAAATTTCATAAATGTGAACTTATTGAATAGTACTGCAACATTAACTCCTTTTAATGTTGGTAGTACCTTTTCTAAGTATTTACCAGTTATTCTGGTAAATCTTTCTACCATTTTACAAATTCTAATTTTTGACTCTGATTTGACAGCACTCAAAGCTTTTTTTATTGTTATTACCCTCAATACTAAAAGTCCCTACAAATTGGCAAATAGCTTGTTAGCTCTGAATTTTACAGCAGAACATCCCTTAGGAATAAATTAATAAAAGTCTTGGTTCGCATTTAAAATAAATAGGGGATATTTTAATTCTTATATTACAATAATGTATCTTTAGAACTCTCTTAAGATAAATATCTCACTAAGCTCTGATAATTTTCAGACGTTAGAAATAATAATTTTAAAATGTTAGCAGTAACTGCCCCTTTACACTATTTACAATAATTTAGTAATATGTCCACATACTTCTGTCCTTTGAGTTCATTACTGCAGATTGTTGTGGAGGCTAAAAGCATTAATGGATTCAAAAAGGGATTAGACAACGTGGAGGAAAAAAAGATGCATATGTTATATTTTTTTATATTATTTGGTATGGAGTCTCTAAGAATGTTTGTCCAAAGGAGGGACCCAGTCTTGGATCTTAATGTGCCTGCTGTATTTTTTTTAATTCAAATGTCAACTACCGTTAATGTCTAAATTCTGTGATGATTTCCATTCTGATAAATTAGATTATTGTAGTAAACAGTCGTCTTCAACAATGATGAGCACGGTGGTCTTGCACTAGGCTGTCAAACCTTTAGTACAAGAGTGTCTGAGTGCCAAAAGCTAGGGAGGTTCTCTCCTACGTGAGCAGATGAAATATGTTGACCATGTGTTCAGTGCGAGTGTTGTGTTTTTTTTTGTTGTAAACTATTTTTGTGTACTGACTGCTTCCTCTGAATTTTGAAATAACAGAGAGTCAATTGTTTCTTTATTTTATTATCAGACTTAAGTCAGAGGAATACCATAGAAAGTATTTAACAGTAAACTGTGAATGATATACTGTATTTTAAAAAGCTTAATTGAGTGTGTGTTTGGTGACGAGATTCCCGTGTTTTCAGTCTATAAGATAAACGTGCTTTTTCGTGGACAGGGTTCGCGTAATCACAGTATGCCTACTGTGCATATGTATAGAAAAAGATCTCTCTGGTGTGTTACTTGCATACTCTGGATGCATCTATGCTGATATTTTGTTTTGGATGAAGGTAAGCAGTTTTGAAGTTAATCTCCAGCTGATCCTTCCTTACTGTGCTTTGGTTCATATCACAACACGGAGCACTTCCAGATGAAACTAAACCAGAAGACGCACTCCAGCTGCCAGTGGGCAGTCGATCTGCAGGACCAGATTAGGGCTTATTCCAAGCAAATCTGCCTGCAATGTCTGTAGGAGTGTACGTTGGTCCTCCACAACATTTCTCCCTACAGATTTGCTCCTGCAGGGCTGCAGGAACGTAGAACAGAGCCTTTGAGATGTAAAAGGTGTTTGCTACTTCTTACTGAGACCTGTCATCTGCACTGCCTCATGTTTACGGGTAAATTTTACGCTTAGTTTTAGATTTCAGAGCATCTGCCGTGTGTACGTGCCTGCGGTAGAAGGGAACGTGCTTGGAATGCCGAGGCTGACGGAGGGAGTCCTGGCTGATCACCGGAGACTCAGCGGCAGGGCAGTGCGTCTGTCGGGGAGGGCGAAGCGCGGTCGCCCGGCTGGATGCAGTCCTTTGGGCCCAAAGCCTCACCAGTGCCCTAGGGCTTGCCATGTTTAAGACCTGAAATTCCGCGCTCTGGGGCATGGGAGCAGCGCCGTGGCAGGTCAAGCCAACGATGCTTTGAACGTGGTATCCTCCTTCTTGGGACCAAAGGCAACACAAGTCAGGTCTTGCGGCTAGAGTATTGCCCTCTTCAAATTGATCACTTCTAAGCGCTCTGATGCCATAAAATCTAGAACTCCTTATTCTGAGCCTGTAGATGCCAATTTTAGTGGTTTCAGGGTTAGTGCTTGATCATTTTTCAGCTCAGTTCCTCTGCACACAGTGAGTGCCAAGGTGATACCTTGGGGTCAGGGTGCACACCAAAATGTGTGATGTTGCAGCTTTATTTCCAAACATTTTGTGCCCTGTGCTTTTGGGCACAGCACATTATTGTCTGAGGTTTCTGTGTCTTAAGCATCTCTAAACTCAGTTGCTGACATGCAGCGCATTTCAGAAGAATAAATAGCTGGAGTGAAAAAGTTTCGGTGTGCTTCCTTGGGGAATAAAGCCTTGTCGTAAGTGCCACAGCTTCAGAGTGACTCCTCTTTCCTGTGTTTCACTTCAATTACTCCTTGATTGCAGTCACTAGGTATTTCAATTAGCTGACAAACAGATTTAAATTTTGGTCATTTGGTTAATAAAGAATTATTTTTACGTTAAAAACCACCTATCAATAGAGAGCCATTTGCTGCAGACTTCCTAGTAAAGCTGTTTTGAAGGTTAACAAGCTTTAATTTCCAGTGTATTCAGCTTAACAGATAAAGACTATTTGTGATAAGACTGGTGCTGGCAAACATTCCCAGCTCTATTTCATGTACTTGCTTTTAGGTTTCAGGATGTACTAAGGATTTCCTGTATTTTTTTTTTTTAAGTATTTCTTTTTCCTTATCTACAGTTATCCAACTTTTGTTTGCTATATGGTTGCTTTTTATACAGAGGTGAGATGGTTACTTTTTTAGGCTACATAGTTTTAATATGAAAGCTGCTTACCTTTTGAGGAAGGGATGTATCTGGCTTCCACCTGTAGACAGAGTCAACTTAAATCTTTTCTTTTTCAGGCCATGGAATTCCACCTTAGTTAACATCACAAGCTGTAAGGGTAAAAAGACTGTTTTGAATGTAATATGATGATTTTTGGAGGTAATATGATGCCTGTATAATTTTGCTTAGTATTTAATTTCAATGTGTCCAATTATATTTTGTTAGTGTATTTTAAGATGGAAAATTGGTATAAATAAATATTATTACGAAGAAAACCCAGTTTGGCATCACAAAACTATATAAGCCATCATAAAGATAATTGCAAGCATATAGATTGATCAGTGGAGGATACTTCAAATTACTTTTACTTAGCTTCTATTGCAAGATTTCAAACCTCTTGCTAAAGTGTTCTTAGGTTGTTCTTTCTGTTGTTTCACCTCTAGTGACTTTGCTGACTTTCTTTGCAAGTTCCAGTCATTTTCAAATGATGACCTTTTATTTACTGTAGTTAGAAGTAAAAAGATAAGTACTGCCACAATATTGATTTTCAGTAGGATTAGAAGAATATCTAAAGGAGAGGATATTTTAGGTTAATTTAGAAAATGTCTGAAACTGGTGTTTAGATAATTCATTGTTTTGTTTGAAACACCAAATTTCTTAAGTTACTTATGGGGCTAGAAAGCTGATTGGGAAGCAAATTTAATTGAAAATGGAAAAAAAATCCTTAAAAGTTAAAGATTAACAGGCAAAACAAATTGAATAGCATTCCATGCATTAACCCTGTTTTTGTATCCGTCGTGCTTGTGCTGCAAAGAAGTTTCTGTGCAACTACTCCAAGTTTTCCAGAACATAGCACTTATGTGCAGAGTAGTTTTTGGATGAGTGTTTTATTCTTCAAGTTGAAAATTAGCATTAGTAAGACTAAGGTATAGCATCATAAGTGCAGGACACTGAAATTTCTTTCTGTTAGATAAATCTTAGCAGCAAAATTGATACCACAGATAGATACATACATATGTGTGTGTGTGTGTGTGTGTGTGTTTATATATATAAAAATATATTTTTATAAAGATGTGTTTTATAAATATATATTTTTATTTATATACACACACATAGACACACACATGCACACACACATATATATATTTCATTTAATATTGAGGACCTTATCCTTGTGCACAAACAAATTAAATGGCTCTAACCAGGAGGATATTTATGCTGAGAGTGCCATAAATAAAGATATGCTAGATTTTCATTCTTAAATGTCTGAGTGTTTTTTAAACAAAATATGCATCACCTTCATATTTATTAAATGTTGTGTAACTAAAGCCAGATAAGATTTTTTTTAATCACTGAGTTAAATTTTTCATTAATTGTCTTTAATACCTTTAAAATGGATGTAGCTGACCATGTGATATTTTTTTTCTCATTTAAGAAGAAAACTACATTTCAGACCTAGTTTGTTGTTTGAATGCAGTGAAAGATCAATCACAGAATACTCTGCTGAGGAAAATGGTGAATTTTCTTTAACCTCAGTAGCTACTCTTGTTAAAGCTCTTTGTAACAGCTACTGTGCTTTCCTTACAATGTTTGTTTTTGTTCCCTTCTGGCGGCACATAGTAATTTAAAGTTGAGTTTAAAAAGCAGTTCTGTAGTCTTCCAAAAGAAAATGGTATCTCGTGTGATAATGATATCAGGAATATCATATTTTTTATTTTATAAATTATTGTTGCTGTAAATAATTCTTACCTGTTTCAAATAAAAATAATGGTTTAAAAGGACAGTTAGAAGATTAGGATAGGAAGCATTCAGAAGTTAGAAGATCCCTAAGTTAATATTACCATGCAGTTTTGCCACAACCTTTAATGACCTGAAGATATTTAGATTTTGCTACATAATAGATTTTCTCTGATCCCTGTTCCCCTCCATCCCTGAACATGCATCAATAAAATCTATTTAACGGTTTGAATTTCCAGTGTGTGGTTAGCATGCCCCAAATTTGCTAGAAAAATATGTTCTGAAATATTTATATCTCTCTCACTGAGGATTCACAAATGAATGCTTTTCTCTGAGGTAGTACGCTGAGGAGTAGCAGTATAGAGATGTTGGTGAGAGAGATGCGATTGCCAGTATACAAATGCTGTTGTCTTGTATTAGTTCCGCTGTCAGTAACACTGACTTCGTGACACGGAAGGTGGAGATGAGCCTGTTTCTTACTTGTGCTTTTATAGTGCATCTTTGGCTTTGTACATGCTGTAGATACTTTCATGGGAAAATATTTTCATTCTGAATTGTATGTATTTTCAAAATTAGTGGATTCTTTGATAATATTTTCATGCATAAATTTCTAAGTAACTGAGCTTAATGTATTTTTATTTCTTACAATTTCAGATAAACAAATGTAGGGACTCATCTAGTGCTCTGATCTTCAGTAGAGCTGGAGTCCTGTTTCACCCTACTTTATCAGTTCTCTTCTGAGCTCCTGCCAACATGTCCGTTCCTCCTGCTCTGCCGGCTCTGATGCTTGTCCGATTTTGCTTGCTAAAATGGACAGAAGTTAGGTTTGCAACCCAAAAGCAATACTTCTCTGGTGGTTTAGTAAGGTGAGTCAGCTCAGTAAGGGGTTAGCACAAGGCAGGATGTGCAGCTACATAGCTAGGACCTGAGCAGGAGGACATGTGAGTGTAATAGCCCTAGAGCCAGTAGAAAGGAGTTATTTAGGTAGGATGTGGGTGGAAGATGTGGTGAGTGGAAAAGTCCTGGTTTTGTCATGACTGAGCAATAGGTTCTGTGCCAGGAGCTGGGTGCTTGCAAATGTTACCTATATATTGGCCACTGCAATGCTGAACACTGCAATGTATATGCTTATCCCGGATGTTAAAAATGATAGCATAGACCACCATAAAAAAGCTCTACCATAAAATATCACACAGTAAATGTTCATGATGAAGAAAGTTAGCCTGTATTTTTAGAAAGAGAGTGTACTAGTATCACATATATGACTGTACTATTTAGAATGAAGTGGCCTGATTACTACCGGTAGCTTTAAGTAAGAATTGCCTAAATATTTTGTATTGTCTGATTGCTTCCTTCAGATTTTGCTGTAACAAAATGTTATTTCTATTTTGTCTGCCTAAGAACATTACCTGAACATAATTGAGATGAGATTTAGAGAGAGGTCAAAGTACAGATTGTGGGGGATTTGGTTGGTTTTGAAAATGAATGCTTCTGTCTGGATTGATTGAACGCTTTCCTTATACATT
This sequence comes from Rhea pennata, assembly GCF_028389875.1. Lineage (NCBI taxonomy): Eukaryota > Metazoa > Chordata > Aves > Rheiformes > Rheidae > Rhea > Rhea pennata. Next base: position 10,325,648 of record NC_084667.1, on the reverse strand, counting down.
TTTGTGTACTTTTTAATACGATTTTAAATGAAACTGAGTTACAGAAACATCTCATTCTTATTTTTTAAAATAAGAGTTTTTATTTTTTAGATGTTGTTCCTTAATTGCATTTCCAGCTTTAACTAGTATGTGTGTTTGGAATGTGACTATTTTAATTCTAGATTTTGTCTTGTTTTGCTTTTCTGCTTATGTTTGACAGGCTGTTTTAACTTATGTTTCTTCTTTTTCTTTTTCATTTTTATATTTGTAAACTTGAGCCAAATATTGCAAAAGATATGGTTGGAGAAAATAGAGGGGAGAGATGACAAAGATGCTGGCATATAATAGACAGTTTTAGTTTTGACCCTGAGTTCAGATTACAGGAAACCTTTTAGCTATATCAGTACCTCTTAGATTTTTAAGTAATGACTGGATTTTGTTTCAAGTGACTTCTCATTGGAACCGAAGATCAAAACTTGTGGCTTTATTTCATACCTATGCTGTATGATGACTATTACTTTTCCTTCCTCTGAAAACCTGCAAAGGAAAAGCATGTATTTTTCTGATAGTAAACCTCAAAGGACAGCAACTTCTGTTTAAGAATCTTCAAGTGTTTCATTAAAACTAGTTAATTTAATCTTTCATTGGTGGTATATTTTTAAAACAAAGTAGTTGCTGAAGAGCGTTATAGGTTATAGCAGGAAAACGCACAGATGAAGAAACGTATTGCCAAGTGGTGTAATGTGTACTTAATGTTAGATTCATATAATGTTATTTTAAAACGAGACTGCAGTGATGCATCAATTTTTCAGATATCAAAAATGATACTCACTGTTTGCCTTAGATTATTTTTTTAAGTCTTATGAGAAAGCTCTACAATATTATATGATGTATGATGTTTTTTCATACATAAAAAAGCCTCTAAAGCTGCTTAAAAGGTCTGACTTTTGGAGTGCAGAACTATTGGCCTCTAAGGAGAAGAAATCAAGTGTCACCATGAGGTTAGTTGTCATATTCTCAGACCATGAAATTCAGATTTCTATTCTGAAAATTAGCTTCACTTCAGTGACAACAGCATGTGAATTAAACTCTCTGATTCCTCATTCATTTTTCATGTTCATCTCCAAGGACGTAGTACCCTGAGATTGAAACTCACGTTTTACCAGATATGCTAGTTCTCTATGTTTTGGCTGGACTTTGGAAGAAAATTACAGCTTATAGTTAAGATAGCATCTACTTCTATTTCTGAAGCATATGACATTTTAACTTTTGATTCCCTGAAGATCTGCTTAACAACTGAAAATATTTTTCAGTAAAACAAAGGCCACTAATGTATGCACTGATTGAAGGAATGAAAAATTCTTCAAGAATTTTTACATAATCAATCCACTGTTCTTCCTATTTTTGGTAGCTATAACATCTATACCTATAGCAGTCTTACTTGGGCTGCTGATGGAATAAAATAGAATATATTTACTGAAGTCATTCTCAGATGAGGGAATTAAACACTTTCATCTACTCTGTCATAATTAGACTGGTCACTTTTCTCTTTAGGTCTTTTACCAGTTTAAAAGCAAAGGTTTACAGCTCTTAAAGTAAAGTGTACACATTTTCATAAGCATTCATACAGCAGACATAAAGCTTCCCCAGTTCTTAATTGGAAGATATTATTATCTGTACAGAGTGCCTGTATTTGACCTTTCACTAGGAGTGAGAATATTTAGGAAGACACCAAGTATTAATGGCCTGTGTATGCTGCCAGGCAGTATAGTTGTTCATGTATGTTATGTAGATGGCTGGCTTATAAAAGACATTTCCTGTGAACAAATTCAGTGGCTACAAGATAGGTCTGGTACAAGTTCTGCAGAAGGAAGACTGCAAGCAATATGGCTGTAGCTACAGAAGAGAGTTTGTTTCTTCTTTTGAGTAGCCTCTTAAGAAGGGTACCCCTGAGAAAGTATGCAGTAAACATATTTACTGTGTCTGTCCTGTAAAATTTATGCCCACAATTCAGGTCTTACAGAAGCAAAAGTAAATGCACTCTTAATGGATCCCAGACTGTGCTGTGAAATCAAGTTCACAGTTTCCAGAATGATCTTAGTCACCATTTAGATCATGTTACCTCTTCTACAAATGCAGCACCTCATGCAATAGCTTGTTTCATTATTTATTTATAGAGATGAAAGAAGCTAAATGAGTCCACAACCCAGTCAGAGCATTGTAGAGAAGCTGGCTAGAATTTTTTTTGAGAGAGCAAAAATTTCTAGAATTCTGGAAGAGTTCAGTGTTAAGTGCTGAACAAACTGTCTTAAACCTCCATCTATGTACTTAAATGATGCATCTCTGCAGTAAGGTGCTTATACGGGCTACGCATCAACCAGCACTCCATTTTCTGAGGCCCTCTCCCAGACGTTCTTGCAGACAGCGTAGAGCAGTGTTCCACCTAGGTCATGGCTGGAGAGGGGAGAAGGTCCACAGTTCAGGACTACAGTCATTATTCCATTGATGGGATTATCCATCTGTAAAACTCCCTGAAAAATACACATTAGATTATTTGTTCCAGAGACAGTCTGAGTCAAGGTTTAGTATGGAATCATGTTTTCATGATTGAATTGTTAATAATATACCTTTCTGCATTGAATTATTATTGTCAAGTAACCTAGAATTACTTATAATTCAAAGTAGCCCCAGCACTTTTGATTTTCATAATTATTTGAGAAGTGCAGTCTTATACGCTTGACAAAAGCTGGGGGGAAGTAATTTGCTTTACTCGTACCCAACAAAATGTTAATGATTGTCTGTTTGAATTAGGAAGATTTTGTTTATTACACTAACTAATCTTCTCCAGTATTAGAAATCATACAAGATGACACGTTTTCACATGAAAAGATTTAAATTATAGTGCAATCAGTGTCACATTGCTTTGTACTTATCAGATGCATTGGATTATGCATTATCAGTGTAGTTAAAGAACCTCTCCCATGGTTTGTGTGTGTGTAGCATATATGTATAGCACTCCTCAGCTGATGGTCTCGTGACATTTTCACATTCACTTACGGCTGTGCTGTAAGGATATAGTAATTCATCTTATAGTGAAGGACTTTCATTCCTGGATCTCAGTTTGGCCCTTCCCTAATAACGTCTCTATTTCATCTGTTGACCACATTCATTACTACACCTTTTCATGAAAGTTGCTGTCACGAGGAAAAAATAATGGAAAACACTCTTACCTCCCTCTGTACTCTTTCGTTGTGACAAAGTCTATCTCAACCACCCTGAAGATGTCAATCGAAAAAAAAATTTGCATTAATCAAAACCTACAGTTTCTTTCGTGTGTTCTGCTGTGATTATGAAGATTTTGCCTTTCACTCTGTCTGCCAAATTCTTTGTTCAATACTAAAATTGTAGAGGATGTTCCTTGATTATTTATCTTCTCTATCAAGAGAATGAGGCCTGATAAAAATTTCAGTATGCTCTTTGTGGATCCCAGGTAGCCTAAATGATAATCCTTTTACAAGCTGACTCCAGCACTATCTGAGATTATTCGTTTAAGGAAAAGCAGTTTTGGGGGCCTCTTTGAAAACAAGCAACCCACCAGTGTAATCAGCATTTGCAAAGTAGTGACATTGGTTTCTACTTATAATTTTTCCTGGGACTAAAAATAGAATAGGTATCTGTGTTATACATATTTTTTAGTAAGTCTGGCCTTACACAAGGCTGAGGGCTTCTCTCTCCTTTTTATTGTCTGTCTTGAAAAGTCTCACAGTGCAGTGCACACCAGATACATGGGAAGATGGTTCATCAGCTGAGTAACTGGCGTTTACCCAACTACATTCTCCCAATGTGCATTTCAGCAGTTGTCGAAGGAGAGCAGATCATTAATTGTCAAACCTTTTTTTAGTCCTCTGTGCTTAATAAACTTAATGAAGACTGATAATATTTTTTATAAATATACTTGAAATGTGAATCATATTGAGCTGTTAGGTCTTCAAGTTAGTAATACCACAGAGATGTGTAACTTTTCAGTGTTTAAAGGAGTATGGATGCGTTTATTCCCCCTCCCCCCCCCCCCTTTTTTTAAGTGCAGTGGCAATAAATTATTAATCTTGGATGTTACACTACATACTGTGTAATGTAATAAACAGAAAATATTCCTAAAAGTACAATAACTTATATTTTTTGATTACTAAGTGCCTAGGGTGACTGTTTGTTGTGCTTGGTTTCCTCTTGACATTAATCTAGGAGTTTTATGGCTGATGTCTCATCTCCCTCCCTCCCGCTACCATGCTGGGTATAGGAACAGTTAAGATTTATTAAGATTAGGTGCTAATTCCTAGTTCTGAGTCATTCATCAGCACTGGCCTTGCACTGTATGTACCTTCTGCAGTGAGTCGTCATGGATTAGAGGCAGGTAAGGAAACTGCAGCTGGCAGGTTAGAACAGCTCATGTCTCAAAACCTCTCATGAATAAAATGTAAGTAAGTGAGCTTTGACAGTTTAAGTATATTTTTGGATTTCAGAAGATCATATATGCCCTTACGTGTAACATACAAGTGAATAACTCTAGTAGTTAAACTGATCTAAATAGACAGACTTTAATCTTTTTTTTGAGTTTTCATGGTTCTTTTTTAGCAGAGATGTGGAATCCTATGGTGAAACTATGACAATAATCTGGTTTTGCTTGGGCAGGGCTGCGAGAGCTGGGCGTCTTCAGCCTGCAGAAGAGAAGGCTGAGGAGGGATCTTATCAATGTGTACAAGTACCTGAAGGGAGGGTGTCAAGGGGATAGGGACAAACTCTTTTCAGTTGCTCCGTGTGACAGGACAAGAGGCAATGGGCAGAAACTGAAGCACAGGCAGTTCCGCCTGACCGTGAGGGGGAATTTCTTCCCTGTGAGAGTGACAGAGCACTGGAACAGGTTGCCCAGAGAGGTTGTGGAGTCTCCTTCTCTGGAGATCTTCAAGGCCCGCCTGGATGCAACCCTGTCTGACATGCTATAGGTGACCCTGCTGAGTGGGGAGGTTGGACTAGATGATCTCCAGAGGTCCCTTCCAACCTTACTGATTCTGTGATTCTGTGATTCTATGATCTTTGCCAGGTGCCTGAGGAGTAGTCTGGGGAACTCACATTTGAAAATCACTGATCTACAGTGTACTGTATAGCAATTAGAAATGGGTAAATGGGTAAAAACATGCCTAGTTAAATTGAGAAATGAACTTTAAATTTTGTGTTTCTGTTTCATTAACCTTAATTTGTTTGGAATTCGTAGAAGTTTGAACAGGAAGTAGTCATTCTACTGTTGCTTTTCATGACTTTGAAGGTACTTAGAGATAATACATTGTGTAAGGAAATGCACATGTCGGGAGACTGGTTCTCCTGTATACACTTGCAGAATATCGCTGGACGGTGATGTTGAAATGTTGAACCTCTGAAACCTGCCCCTCGATACCTGGAAGTTGCTCAGTGGGTGTGCACTTCTCTAGAAGTTTGTCATTCATGTGAAAGTATGATCAGTCTGTTAAATCCACTCCTTCAATGGTATGTTAAAAATCTAGTTTTACCTTTACCGTTCAAACATACTTTGGAAAATTTGGGAACCGTTAGGAGAATACTTGCATTGTCTGTTTACAATTAGCAAAGCAAACCTGCCTGGTGTTGTGAAAAAGGCAAGCAAAACTTATTTCCTCCTGGTTAGAGATATTTAATTTCTTTGTGCATGGCAATTATATGGTCCCCAATATTAAAAGAAACGTACGTGCACACACGTACGTACGTATCAGTTTTGCTGTTAAGATTTCTCCTTCAGAAAGAAATTTCAGTGTCCTGCACTTATGATGCTATACCTTAGTCTTACTAATGCTAATTTTCAACTTAAAGAATAAAACACTTTCATCCAAAAACTACTGTGCAGCTACTGTGCTGTGTTCTGGAAAATTTGAAGTAAATGCACATAAACTTCTTTTCAGCACATGCACAACGGATACAAAAATCGGATTAATGCATGGAATGCTATTCAATTTGTTTTGCTTGTTGATCTTCAATTTTTAAGGATTTTTTTTTTCATTTTCAATTAAACTTGCTTTCCAGTCGGCTTTCTGTCTTCACAAGTAACTTAAGAAACTTGGTGTTTCAACCAAAACAATGAATTATCTGAACAGCCATTTCAGACATTTTCTAAATTAACCCAAAATAACCTCTCCTTTCGTTATTCTTCCTCCCTTTTCTATCTTGTGTACTTCTGTGTATGGGACCTGCTCACCACAAAGCAATAGGATTTGCAAGTGCAGAGCTCGAGCTTGCTGCTGCTGTGGGTGATATACACAGAGGCATTGTGTAATGGAGCAGAGAGGGTACTTAGTGCTTTCTACGGGCTTTGCAGGTCATTCTCTGCCAAAATAAAGTATTTGGGGATCAGCACATGGCTATTATGTTCCAAATAGACTGGAAAGACTTAAGATACCGTTGTTATGGTCAGAAATCTGGAAGAATCGATTTAAACAAGGTAAAAAGCTGAAAATAAATCTAAAGAACAAAACTAGAACAAGTAGGATGGCAAATGAACAGAAGGGAAATGCTTTAGCACAACATAGAAATACATAATGGAGTTATCTCGTAAGAAAAGTTGGGCAACCTGATTTTTTGGACTATACAGACTAGACCACAGAAAAAACTACAAATAAAGAACAAGATAAAGTTATTATGTATAGTGAATGGTTCTGATAACGATGATCTTTGATTTTTGACTTACTGTTACTTCACGATGCATCATTTCTTCAGTCTCTAAAAACTGAATTTTAATATAGCTCTGGTGCTCTTTAATAGTATGCCAATACAGTGATGCAAAAAATTTTCTAAGTGAATATTCAGAAATGGACACCAGAATGCACATTTCAATCCTGCACTGTTTGAATATATAAGATAATTTTTAAAAAATACTTATACATTATTCAAACTTGCGAATCATTATGTATTAATGGCATATATGTAGCCCAGATGGTGTTTCAGTCATCCACAAAAGTATAATTCTTCATTCTATGTCATCTCTGTATGTTTTTTAATTTGTGTAACAGCTGTACTTTTTGCTACTAATGTACAAGAAAAACTTGAACAGAGCAAGAAAGCTACAGGAAACGTTGCTAAGAGTTTTTGCAAGTTACAGAATGTGGAACTGCAGAATGTCGTGCATTCAGCAGAAAGGTCAGTGGACCGCTCAGTGGTCAGCGCTGGAGACACTGGTGTTTTTACTTGAGTGACCAAAGCTTTATTTACTTATGATGTATTTGTTACAAAACCCTTACGGTACCCGATACAGAAACTTATATGTAGATACAACTTCCTTTTTTAATTATTTTTCTCACTTTACAGGAGATCATGCATGGTTTGGTTTGGTTCATGCACGGCTTGAAACTTTGCATTGTAGCCATTCCTTTGTAGGAATGGGAAAGCTTCTTTGTAGATAATAACTTTTTTGGTTTTTTTTTAATATAATGGATAGCTTCTAGCTTCCATTGATAGATTTATTTTTGCTTTTAAATGTAAGTGGACCTAGAATGTAGTTGCATTTTAAGTCCTCAGTAAGACAAGTCGAGTATGTTTGCTTGCTAGTTTGTGATCTGAAGCGAATGCTTACCAATGTGTTAGTTTTAAGTTGATACCAGAGCTCTCTGGTAAGCCATTACACTACGTATCTTTGGAGAATTACGAGATGCACCTAAGTTAGACTCTGAAATAAACTACTGTAAATAATGGTCTTGAAACGGGGACAGGAAAAAAGCAGAAACTTGCAAATGCTGTTGATGCGGATAAGTATGGTTTTAATTTACTAACTATACTTTTTTTGATGTTTTTGATATTTCATTTTAATGCCAGAATATTTCCCGGGCTCTATGCAGTCATGCGCTGATACACAAGCTGAGAACTACTTACTGTATAGCTATTTCTGTTAATCCGCTGTGAAGGACAAACCTGCATCTTTCTTAATACGTCCCGCAACGCAGGTCTGCGGAAAGGCTGGTAAGAGGCCGCGCGCGCCTTGCCTCGAGCTTCCCCGCACGCAGTGCCGTTCTCCGTTCCTGAAAAGGAGCACTTGAGGAAGTTTGGGGCAACGTTTATTTTGAAATGTTCAGCCTCCCAAAACAGACACGTAAAACTGTTTTCTGACTAATTACTAGCTGTATATATTTAGTCATAGCTGTCTAACTTCCTGAGAGAAGAAATTGTTAAGCTGTTGTGATGACCTCTGGGTTCTGCAGGTGCAGCCCAGGCATGTGAAAATGCAGCGGTTTTCTGAGTTGTTCACAAAAAGGGAATTATTGCTAAACTTCAGTTTTAGAGCTTCCTGGCCGAAGCAGAGGTCGTCCCCTCCTGAAGACCTGTGCAGCTCCCCGTAAGAGGGCATAACTTGCAAACAGGCAAGTGGCTCCTGTGTGAAGGACAGCAAGTTTGGGCAGTTTTTGCTTTCATTTGCGGTGCCGTTTTCTGTGTGGGCGCTCTGATTTCAGCTGGGCTGAAAGTTGTGTGAATATTCCTGGTCTTACCCAGTGAACAGTCTAGATCCGGACAATTTCCATGGCCGACTCGGCAATACAGAGGATCGGGCCGTTTCCCTTATTCCCCGTTCCTTGCGCTTGCCCCCGCGGGACTGTGCGAGCAGCCGGTTCGCCTGGGGCTGGCGGTGGGTTGGCCCGAGAGGCCAAGCCCCGGTGGCGCGGGCCTGGCCGTTACTGCCCCTCGCTCGGGTCCGTCCGCGTTGCAGCTCCGTCTGTGCCTGGTGTGCTTTGGTTTTTCTTTTCTGTTCTTTTTTATCCCCTTTTTCCCCCTCTGCCTCAGTTTTTAAGGTTTGGCTCTGTAAAGAATGAACTGGAGTTTGGAGGAACGTGATAAACGTCCCCTGATAAACGCAGTGACTCGGGTTAGAGTGGCATTCCAAAAGCACCCTGCGAGTGGGAAGAAATACTTCCCCAGCTTTAGTGTTCTTATTCAAGTGAAGCTTTACTAGATTTACCCTGTGCTAATTTTAGTCCTTGTAATTTTATTAACATATCTGGAGAAAACACTGCTACGTCTTGCTTTCTGAAGCCACACTTCTTGTTTCACTACATTTAAAAAAATACTTCCAGGCTTGTGTTAGTGGTCTGACTTGTCATATCTTGCAAAACCCTTCGTAAATACAGTGCAGCGAGAAAAGAAACCCAAGCCTTGTAGTCAGTATATCAATCAGGTTAGATATTTTTAGGCCTGTAATTTTATTTATAATTCATAAACACTTTTGAGAGAGAGCCCTATAGACATGGCATACTACATCACTTGCATGAATAGTGAATTCTACATTTGGAAAAAAAGGTACTAATTCAAATGCGATGTTATTAAAAACATCGAGGACAAAAGCATAAATAATATTTATTCATAATATTGTATACTTTGCAACAAGTGTTCTGGCAAGTTCAGCGTAAGGAATAAAACTAAAAGTGCACCACTATACTACTAAGAAAAATTCAGAATAGTTTTGTTGGGTTGTGAAATTGTAATAAAAGGACTGTCAAAGGAAGTATGTATCATCATCAAAAATTAAGACTGGCTTTAAATTCTTAAAATTAAAGCTTGAATACTCAACTGTCAACTGTTTTAAACTTTCATGACTTGTCTATAAAAAAAATTGAGGGAAGGTGGAGAGAGAAAGAAGAATTTTCCCAATATTTGTGTCAGTTTGACATTTAGGAACTACAGATAGCATTTTTGGTTTTTTTTAATTGTGTCAAGTTAACAGATATTGGAATAAAAATAGCAGTCTGCTTAAATAAAGTATTGCTTAAGTTGATTCATTTGTTTTGCTCTAAGAGGACTGTCTCCAATTTTTTTTTGAAAAGAAGAAATTTATTTTTTGGAAGAGGACACAATATAGAATGAAGGAGGACTGATTCTCAGTATACTTGCAGTATTGCATTATGAAACTTAATTATTGACGATCTTAAAGAATTGAACTGCATATTTCAATATACATACTTCGTCCTACATGAATAATTATGTAGGGTCAAGAGAGTGTTGGTAAATGTAAAGAAATAATGATATTGAAGTGAGTTAAATTTCAAAAATGATAAAAAAAAGTTCCTTAAAGAATTTTGATTTTTTCAGACCAAATAAGACCTACCCATTCTGACAGCATACATGCAGAAAACATTGGTGGTCTTCTAGTGGAAGTTTATGCACTCCAGCTACTCATCATCAAGCCTGCTAATTTGAAATAAAGTATATGGAAAGGTGCAAGAATAAATCTGGTATTATTTGACATTCTCACCTTCCAGCAATACAACACTGTATTTACATGCAGAGCTTAAATGAGAAGTGGAATGAACAATAATTCAAGTAAAGAACTTTTGTGTTCAAATAGCACAAACTAAAAAAAAAAAAAAAAATAGTGGATGTTGCATATTTGCAATACTTATGTTTTACTTAAACTTTCATTGGGAAGAGCTTTAAGGTCCTTAACAGACCTGAGAAAGCAAGCTCTGCCAAAACAACAGTAATTAGTGGGCCAGACACTCTGCCATGTTCAGACCTGAGTTTTAAATCTGAGCTTTCCAATAACCAGTGATCTAGCTAACAATGTCAAAGTTTGAAGCGTTGTTTCATTTTATGCAGTAGGACATTCATTTTATTTGGATTTAGAAATATTGGAAAAGTTGGATTTTTGTGTGTAATTTAGGAAAAAGTGAAAACTTCCTGAATAAAGTGTAGCAGTTATGTCCTCACTTATGGATTTTTTTTTTTTACACTTCTTGCAATTCCAGAGCTCTGAAGAGTCAGATATTGCATTACTTTCAAGCTGTAGTGTCTAAGTTTTGAGTAAAACATGCTGCTTTTGTTTAACCTCCAAAATAGTTGGCTCTTTGCTGTTTATAACTGAACTATTAATTAGCGCTTACATTTCTTCCTTAAAGTGGATGTGTGAACTTCGGGGGACTGCGGATGCCAGGGTCTCGGGGCAGTATTTTTCCTTTGGGGACTCCCTGGGGGAAATGCGTGCTTCTCCCTCTGCCTCTGGTGCCCACTCGCCGCGGCTGCTGCGCAGCTCCTGGAGCACTAGGCAAGGGGGGACGTGGTCCTTAGGGGTCACTGGCTTCCACTCTGCTTGGACCTTGCTCCTTTTGCTTCAGATCCTCTTATTATCATCCGGTCTTCTCTTCCTCCTTCCCCACTTGCTCTTTTGTCGGATTCTGGCTTGTTCTTTGTGCCAGTGCCTGCAGATCGATGGCTGTCTGGAGTCCTTCAGTTTGACGAATGCAGAACTTCTCTGCGGGATCTTTGCTGTTTACTCCAGTGCTGGCACTGCCACTTCCTGGCACTGGCTAAGCTCAATAACCTCCGTTTGCATTGGCTTGGAGAAAACAAGGGCTTTGTGAAGGGCCAGATCATCTGATCGTTGGTTTACAAGGATCAAAAACTCTACTAGGTTTCTTTCTTTTTTCTGTGTTGGGTCCAAGCATATGAAAACGAGTCAGCCTGTCTCCCTAAGGAGAATCCCAAATAACACTTCCTTGTATGTGATGCTGAAATGACTAGAACCAAAAAAACAAACAAACAAAAAAAACCAACAAACTAACCAAACCTTTGTTCTTGAGTGTATATGTATTAAGTTATCCACAGATCTTTGTCTTTTTTCAGTCTCTCTCTTGGATGATGTTGCTCAAAAACCAGCATGCACTGTGTTTTTCTTGTACTTTATGTCATCTAGCAAGTTGGTTGTGGTGACATTTAAAAATCACTAAGTATGTTATAAATTAATAACCTGGAAAAATGACACTAGAAAATGTAATAAAGCATTAGGAAAATGTAAATGTTGAAGGTGACTAGCTTAAATTTAATGAAAGATTTAAGCTTAACCTATGGGGAAATCAGTAACTTCACACTTAAATATCATTTTATTATTTATTCAGTAAAAAAGTGAATAATGGAGAGGATGTTATTGGTAGGTATTTATTAATAGTCACATCAGGCTAGTGTATTTGGGTGAAATTTTGAAAGTTTTGGGAAACACGTGTAGATTATATGAACATGGGTTATTTTTCTCATTCAAAGAATCTTAGATTGTGCTGCAGAACCTCTCTTTTCAAAAGACATGTTGATTCTTCCCCCGGACATCGTATTTATCCACATATCCATTAAATTGCTTATAGATTCTGCTAGTTTGTCCAGTAGAGACAGCAAGCTTGCTAGTCTGCAGTTCCCAGAACTGCAAATTTGATTTTATTGTCACCTTTGGGTTGTCAGGCTCCAGCGTAGTTGTAGGTGAGCAGTTAAACACTCAACTGGAAATGCGACTCTTCAGCTTTGTGCTCTTTTAGAGCTCTTGTCCCATCGTGCTGTTTGCTTGTCTTACTCTGTTTGTTATATATATTTTATGTGGCAGTTTTACAACCCTTTCTATTTCCTCATCTGAACATTGCTTCAACCTTTTGAAGAATCACTCTGTAATATTCTTAATTACCTTGATATTTAGCCTTGTCTGCTACTTCTCATTCTTTCTTGGGGCATTAGGTGGTGTGCATTTGATCTTCTGCCTGTGACACGATGTCCTTAAATACTGTTTGTCAACTTCAAGGCAGTTTAATAGTCTTAACTGCCACTTCATTTTCTTTTCAACATGCTTCCTCATGTTCGTATTATTCCCTTTTTTGAGATTCAGTATGTCTACAGTGAATATTTTAAACTACTTTTGCTCCCGCAAGGATGTTGAACACAAGGATGTGATGGCTGCAGTTGCAGAGCAGCTCTCCATCAGTGGCATCCTAAACGAGGCTGGGCACGCTGAAAACCACGGCAGCAGCCACTTCCCGTAGCGCGTGCTCTCCAACGGCCTGCTGTGGGAAGAAGTCTGAAAATTAAATTTAGATTGTAAGAGTGTGTGCCTGGCTTGTTTTAGCTAACTTGCTTTAGCATGTCCCGCAAGTGGAATGGCCCCCGCTGCCTGCACTTGGGGATCTCTGTGCCTTGCACATATTACATTGCCCCACTCGGGCTTCCTCCAGCTGTTTCCAGCTGTGCTGTTTGGCCAGCAAGCCCTTTAAAGGTTTAAAGACATTGCAGTTTTCTCTGTCTTATTTGTTAGCCACCTAGTGTTCCTGCAGAAGCATATCGTTTGGGTTTTTTTCTGAGCCTCTTTGAATACTGATTTTTCTGTTCTGACTCCTCTTAACTCCTGCTTTAGCTTTTACTCAAACCCGCAGAGTTTCTGTGACTTTTGCCATTGTGCTTTTTGGCACTTGTTGACCTCACCCTGTTCCTCGTTTGAAAAACCTGCATCTGACTGTGATTTTAAATGCCCACAGCCTTGCTCAGCTATGTTAAGAATGTTCTTCTATGTTAACGTACGTTAAATTAGGTCTGGCCTTACTGTGCAGACACCTTTTGTTCCAGAAGCAGCACCAGTTCCCAAAGGTCCTTCTTACTCCTGTCTCTGAGAATGGTTTAAAAGTTCGAGGATATTCAATTGATACTGCTGTTTGGTCAGATCAGCATTTTTTTAATTGTGACTAGCACTAGGTAGCTGTGCTAAGGCATTAATTTACAACATGGTTCTTTCTGAATCTGGTTACAAATATTCCTTCTGGTTTACAGCACAGGCTACAAGTACCCTTGACATCAGTGATTTTTACAGAGCTCAAGAAGTTTTACGGGTATCAGAAGAAGAGCATCATTTAAAATGGTTTCCAGGAGACGTATTTTCTGCTGGTAGTCAGAATTTTTACACTGAAGTGTTGCAAAAGCCTTCCGAAGTTTATAATATATTGCTGTGCTTCTAATACGTTGCTGTGCAAAACTGCTGGTGAACAGCAGAACCAGGTTAAAAAATGTAGGGCGTGTTTGTAGTGGAGACATGCTGTTTGGAAATAGGTGCCGTGCGCCTGATAAATTGCAGACTTTGCAGTTACTTGGAATGTTCTGATCTTAATATTATCTGAATAAAATTAATAGATGTTGAGTGTTTATAGGCTTTAGCTGTTGTGTTTGTATTATGTTCTGAAAATCTCTATTACTCAATTAATGCTAGTGGCAAATTGCCTAAGTAGAACATTGCAGCCTTATAGCGATAGTTTCAGTGTGTACTCTATCATAAAGTAGAGAAATTAAGAAAACAGAAATAGAGATTAGTGACTGCTAGAACTGTTATGAGGAGTTTTCAGAAGCTGTGTCTTCCAGAAATCTGTTTTCCTATATTTTCTGCTATTGTATTTTGGACAATTTGCTGTCCCTGCATGTTTATGTCTATGTTAGGCAAAAAATCAGGCCTAAATCCTTTGCAGAATACAGATTTCCTAGGGTTGGAAGAACATTTATTATCAATGTATGTGTGTCTTTTTTCATGGAAGGAAAGAAAGGAAAACCATTAAGTTTCCTGTAAAAGGAAGTCTTTTGTTTATCTGAAGAGATTTTTACATACGGCAAGTATTAATTTTAGACTACTCTACAAATCACGCTACAGGGAAGCACAGTGTAAGGAGAAGAACCATCTTTTGGTTCGGACGACATCCCCGAGCGCCTGCTGTGCGGTTCTTGCAGTGCCGTGACGTTTCCAGAGCTGTCTTCTGCTTCGGCTGAGCCACGGCGGGGACGGGTGAGAGCTTGGGCTCGCGCTTCCTGTGCCAGTCTGAGGAAATTGCAGTAGCTCCTGACAGCTCGCAGAAGCCTGGTAGACTTTCTCTGTGGGCTCAGAATTCACGGCTTAGGAGGAGCTCCCCGCCTTTTCCTGTGATCTATATATTTTTGTCATCTTTACAATCTTCCAGATTATTAAAAAAAAAAAAAAGAAAGAAAGAAAAAAGGAAAACCAAACAATGAAACCATTATTAAATGGAAAGGAAAATGTTACTTATCTGCCTGTGACTCCTAAAGGGAATAGGTCAGAGTCCTGTATGAACCATTGCCATTTGATAAGATTTCAAGTATGAACCATGACTAAACTCTGTGATTCAGGTTGTTTTTCCCTGCGGAACAGTGTTAGAATGACAGATGTGATTTGTTTCACCTTAAAAATGAAATAACTGATATCTATTTTGGAGAAGATAAATTCACATTAAAAATTGCATTTGGACTCTTCCCTATTGCCTTTTCGGTGCCTCTGTCTCTACAAGTCGTGTTAGTCCTAGAAAGATACTGTTGCTTTCTCTCCCTCCCCCAGCCCCCCCATTTTGAAAGTCTGTTTAGCAATCTTCAAGCATACCAAAATCTTTGTCTTTGGTAATGTTTTCTTTTGTTTGCTTTTAATGATTTAGTGTGTTAAACTGATCAAAATCATTTCACTGGTATGTCAGTTTTCTTTTCCTACTGAAACCTGTGTTGTTTTTTTTTTTTTCAAATTTTCAACTTTGATGCTTATGTAACTTTGTGCATTGAAAACTGTTTTATTATGGGCTACAGATATCATTTGTTTGGTTTTGTTATGTAATGAGTATTTGTATAAATGGTGCTATTGAGGCTTAAACATGCATTCTACTTAAATCAGTTGATTAAATTTGAAAATATAGTCAAGTGATAGGAAAACCCAGTGATTTAGACCTGCTGTGCTTTCCTAATAAAGTTACATTTCATATAGTAATGATTTTTGAGGCTTATTGTAAAAGTTATCAAAGATAGCATGTAATATTTACTTTAATGCATTAGTTCTAGCTACTCTGTATTTTTTTGAAGGCCGAGAAATATTTGTAAGGAATATAAAACCTATTCATATGAAAAAAAAACACTTTTAATATTGGAAATCAGAGTCACTGTGAAATTTTTTATTAGTATTCATGGAGTAAAAGGAAGTTATTTTCAGGCTAAAGGAATTTATGAAAAGATAATTGGTTAGACCAACATTCTCATTAACCTGATTTGCATTAAGTATGCTTTTGTGAATTGTAGTTATTGCTTTTCCATTTGAAAGACATGCTTTGTTAACTTATTTAAAGAGCCTAGTTAAACTACAGTTTAAGTCATACCCTTTAATTCAGCAATATAAAACTGTGGCTCTGTTATTAGTTACCTTGGGGGTGTGGAGAATCATGAACCTGGATCCTGGTGGATTTGCCTGCTGAGGTAGATTTGTATAGCTGCTTTACGTCCAGGTCCGGTCGTCTCAAGTGCCTAAAGCGTCCCTCTGATCCTTTTGTTTAATTTTACAGTTACTCCTTTGTAAGAGCAGTGAAAACTCTCGCCACTTCTATGACATGGCACGGGAAATAAATGGGTCTTTTGGGTGTTTTTCAAGAAAACACTTATAAATGCCTTTGGTCTAATACTGTAAAGGTTCTGAGAATCACTTGGTTTAATTATTTCTCAATAAAACTTTATCCTTACATTTATAACTAAATAGAACTGTAAAAATATGAGCTGTTAAAACTGGAATTAGTTTGCCTGTTTTGGTACTGATTTTAAAATCATGAGACTGAGAAATAAATTTGGATTTCTTTTTTTTTTTGGCATTAGTTATTAACAATATTCTAGATGTTTTGAAACCGAGGGATTTATTTACTGTTCTGTGTCATGTGCAGTGAAGAAGTAGACACCTTTGTCAGGAGCGGGTCAACTCTGAAGTGCTCAAGTTAAGCCTTTGCACCTGCAGTTAGGCACAGAAATAAAGGATCTTATTTTTCTCTGCTTGCTGAGCACACCTAGATGTCATAGAACTTCAGGTGAATTATATGAACCAGAGATTTGTAAAACTAGGATTTTTTTTTTCAGATATCTAAATGTAAATTTTAGTGTTTAGTTTTAATTATTTGCATCTGTAAGGTTTGACATTGACTACATCGAAAGAGCAGTATCTGGAAACACTGAGTGTAAACCAGAGCTGAGCAAGGCAAATTGCATGCGTAAGCTGAGTAACGCTGAACGATGTTGGGAAAAAAATCATGAAAACAGGGATGCAGGTTCAAGGTGGATTTGGCAATAGTCATTAGTAGCTATATAAATACGTAGCTGAGAAGGTTACTTTCTTGCTGGCATGGCTCTAACTGTGAGGAGGGCGGACGTGCCAGGTACGAATGCTGGTGGTATTTGCACGTGCTTCGGGCACCCGAGTACGCGGCTTAGCCAGTTAGCAAACGTGATACGCAACGGGTTAGATGCATTTGTTTAAAAAACAAAAACGCCACAGTGGCCCATAAACTTTCCATTCCTGCTGGTTAGGTCTCACTTTTTATCGTTTGGCAAAAACATCTGCCAGTTGTGCCATTTTGCTGCTGCTTTGCTCTGGTTGCAAAACAGAATTTAGCTGCCAGACAAGCAGGAAGTCTTTACTGGTCCTGTAACAAACTTTTTCTTTTTTCAGGACATTTATAGTCCATTTTAGGAGGAGTCTGCTTGTTGATAGGAAAAGGCATATCTATAGCACATTCACATGTGTCCATAGCGCAAGTCTGCGTTACGTATTATATTGTGGGGCATCTATTTAAAAAAAAATCCTTCTGTGAATGTATATGTTCTTGTCGTGGTGTTCAAACCAGACTTTCAACTAAAGTCTTGCTTATTGACATGGCACCTAGCATCACCTCATTCAGTTTTAATCCATTTTGCAAATAAGAGATTTATATATATACATTTATCTATATAAACACTGTATTCTATTTTGACTTAGAGAAGCTTTTTGCATGTAAGCAACATTAAAATTTAATGGAGATCCACTGAAGAAGCAGAGTTTGTTGATTCAGTTTACTTATTTAGAGTTGAGAGTTTGAGGGAGTTATATTCTTTTATACATATTAAAAAAACCCCTCCTTTTCTGTAGGAGACTCCTTTACACAGTTTCGATTTGCTGAAGAGAAAGAATGGGATACAGAGAGCACATGCCACAAGCAGGTAACCAAAAAATTATCATTCTGATAAATTTTTGTGTATAATCACCCTGAATCCAACTGGATTTCAGTACTTTTAATACCAGTTGGATACTTTTCTATGTTAAGTTTGCTGCCCATCCTAGGCAGAATGGCTTAAAAGGAAATAGCGCTCTTCCGTACAATGTAGTGTCCAGGCATGGAGTACGCAGAGGTGGCTCTACTTCCAGCAGCATTTAGTACAGTCTGTAGCACTCTTTATCCTGTGGCTGCTTTTATTAATTTGTCTCTAATGCTGGAGGTTCTGGGGTCCCTCTTCCCTCCCAAAGAAAAATCAGAGCAACAAGCTAGATTTGTAAACGATCTTAAATAACAAGCAGATCTATCCAGAGAAGGGAAAATAACGGACTGTCACCTTGCTTCACCAACACGTCAAGTCAGACTTCCCCTTTCAAATGTATTTACAAGTCGTAGTTTAGTCAAATATATGAATATATTCATATGGGTTCTGTTTTAATTGTCTTACTCTGGAACGTGTTCTACTTTTTTCAAATTAACACACCCTCATTCAAATTTTATCTTTCCGACACTGGCTATTTTGTTTTTTCATCATGTTCTTTGAATGTGTGGAATATAGGAATGTAATAGATGTCAGTTGTTGTTATTTAGTGAAAACTAACTGTGTGTTGAATTATATTTCAGTTATCTGCCCTTAATGTTGACTGTCAGACTTTGGCCCAGGCTCTTCAGGAATTGCCTCTGCATCTAAGGCTGAATGTGGCTGCTGAGCTTGTGCAGGTAATGCTGTGTATTCTCTCGATATAATTCAAGTATATTACGTGAAGTAATCTATGCTAGAACTATTACTTTAAACTTGATCTTTGAATGCAACTTATACATGTATTGTGTAAGTAAATATATCTCCTGAGACTAGCAGCAGGGTGTGAATCAAGGTACCATGCATCAGCACTTCTTTAGCTTCATTGATGACTTTAAACAAAATACTTCTGGACTGGATTTGAAACCAGGTAGCTGGGTGTTTGAAATGGAATAATGTACTGTTTTTGTATTTGCTTCTCTTTTTGGCAACTATTGTAAACTTAAATTTTGAACGTGCTTGCAAGGTATTTCTAATTAGGTAATTACTTTAGTTGGAATTCACTATTCTGTATAGTTGGAATAAACATATATTTTTATTCCATGAATCAAGTTTAGGTCTGTGTTAGAACATGAGCTGTCAATCAAGCAGATGAAGAAAATGCTATTTATGCTCTGGTTATAGGAAATTAAGCACAATATTAGCAGAAGTGTATCTTCAGACTGTGAAAAAGAAAATATTTATGTAAAGACAAAAGAAATAATGATACTTGAGTTTAAAGACAAAAAAAATCAATCTGCTCAAGTAAGGAAAAGGATCATGACTCTTAGAAGAAATTTTAAATCTGTTTTTGGAGCACTTGAAGCTTGAAGTGCTTTTGTCAATGACACGACTATATTAATGTGGCTTGAAGATGTCTGCAGATGTAACGCCTAAGGGAATCTGCATATACATGTTATCTTTGTAAATACAATTCCTTCCTACAAGTTAAAGACCATGAGTAGAACTCTTCTGTTTTGCTACAGTCGCTCCAGCATGGCGGGCGTTACTTAAACATTCTTCCTTCCCCATCCCTGAAAAACAATAAAAAGCGATTTGTAATTAGGTGCCAGGCTACCTTCAAAAAAAAAAAAAAAAAAAAATATATATATATATATAAATAGGTGAACGTGGCTATGTGTATGTTATGTGTTACGACATTGCAGTTGTAACACATGATATGGTAATCAGTATGCACTGATACACAGCAGTGATATTAATGCCATGGCATCCGGATAAAGGCAGGATCTGTGTTTTAGTGTTAGTAAATAATGAGTTGTCATTTCTTATTGTGCTATTTGATAAAGTTTTATATTCTGGTTTCATTTTTTCAAAGTATTTAGTGATTTAATATATCTTTTGTGAAATCATTTTCAGCAACCTGTAGTGTGGTTTGCTTTCAAGATGAATTCTGGAGGGAAGATCTAAAATGTAATGATGCTTCTAGCCAAATTTTGTCTTCAGTCATTCAAAAATTCAGAGTACTGAATGCATTTAATTATAGAAGAATAAGAGAAGTAACTGTGCAGGAAGTGTTTGTGGAATGATGGAATTTGCTGTTTTAGCATACAATCTCGTATTTCAAATTAAGGGATGCAAGGAATTTGTAGCCTGTAGATGCTTAACTACTATCAAGTTAACTTTACTATCCTTTCTGTTTCTGAGTTGAACTTTGATGATTTTAATTCTATTTTTTTAAGTGATGAAACAGGAAGTATGAATTACAGTCCGAACTAAACAGTATCAAAAGTTGAGTTCATCATTATAAAGGCTAAAGTCTTTTCTTGCACTCTTAGGCATCGACACCTGCTGAGCTCCCACACATGAAATTTAAAAATATTGAAGACAGCAAGAGAACAGAGATTCTATTCCAACCGTCTTTGGCTCAAAATCGAACAGTGTCGGTCTCCCATCACGCTGGTGGTTCTGTTGCCCCATCAGAGCCTAGAAGTAAGGATGCTCATGCAGCGACTTCAGCAGAACCATTTCAGAGAGGTCGTCCACTATCAAAGCAAGAGACTGACCATTTAGATGAAGAACTAGATCTTCTCCTAAATCTGGATGCTCCTGTTAATGCAGAAAACAGATGTGTGTCAGGTGCATTATCCTACAACGTAACTGAGAAAGATCAGAAAATGGATTATAAGGAAAAGGGTAAGATTTCCTTCCCCACAGTCCCCTTATTTCATTTCCAGTGTTCTCTTTCTTGGTGATGTTTTTAGAATCATGACTAGCAAGTCAACAGCACTGCTGTCATCCTTGCTGTCTCTCTCGTAGTGCATTGCACGGACATGGGATTATGTTCTGACCCATTCATTCCTTTTCAATTCTAACTTTGCCTAATAATAACTTCAGATATGTGGCCCTCTTATTCAGCATAGTGATGTTCAGAACATGTTGCTGTGGCCTATGGAAATAATATAGTCTGAATCCCTTCTGGTAGAAGCAAATTAAATCTAAAGCTTTTAAAATGCAATGAGTGAACATACACCTTTGTTACAGCTTCTAGAGCTTGTTGGAATGTATGTAGTCTTTTGGCCACTCTCTTATATCCTGGCTTTTAACTTTTTATTTTTTTTTTAATTCTAAATACATTTGATAAGGTGTATGTCCAATATAGTATGCACATTTACTAGCTTTCAAGCATTATGCCTTGATGATTATATGGTTAGTAGCATAAATGAATAAAACAATGGCGCTCGGTTTTCCATCTCACCAATGATGGCCGATCATATAATAACAAACAAAGTAAAGCTAGAATGGAAATCTTTAACTGCAGCAGACAAAAAACTAGATATCCAAATAAATGCCTGGAGAGAGAAATATTTTCTGAAACAGTTCAGTACTTCACAGGTTGCTTCAAAAATTGCCATGATTAATATTTCAAGCCCAAAGAAATTGCACTATTCTTGTTTCTCTTATTCAAAGTGGTGTAACCTTCTGTTAGGCAGAAAACGAGCTATTTTGTTTTTGGCCTCTGAATACATCTGATTTTTCCTTTTTTATAACTTGTTACTTTCACTCCTTTCATTGGGCTGTGTTGTATATATATTGTGTGTGAATCAATTTCTTGACCTGGCAGACTCTTAATAGGATGGCAAAATCTGTCCTTTAGTGTGAACGAGTTGGGATTGACTGCAGAAATCCTGAATTGGTCTTCATAGAGATACCATAAACCCTCATTGCAGTAGGTACCCCACTGTTCCTTCTAGACTCTCAGAAACCATAATCCCAGCTCTTAATTTACTTACAGCAAGGCTACTCATTTGGTGAGGTGAAGAAAGAGTTGTAGATCATCTTACCAGTTTCCGAATACTCTTGTTTTTTTTCATTTTCTGAGCCAAATTTGGAAAATACTATGGGAACTGTTGCTGACAGGGCACTTTTCACTCTAGCACAGAGTAAATACAGAATACTGTGGTTATCCTGGAAAGCACTTACTTATAGATATTGAATATTGAAATACTGTGTATTTTGTAGAAAATACATAATTGCTAAAATTGTTGCCACTAACATCTCAAATGTTACATGGAAGACTTTAACAGCACTTCCCTTTCTACTAACAGTAAGTAACATCATGACAAGTTCTTCACAGATGTTCTGAGTTTCACCACTGTCAGCATGTTCATTTTAAGCATTAAGAGAAAAATTCTTTTGAAGAACAGCATTGGTTTACGATTTAGCAAAAATTTAAAAAACAACAGAAATGTACAGGTAGAAAGTTTTAGTGAGTGATTTAAAAGATTCAGATGAAAATACCAGTTTTGAATAACATTACCAGCCCTTATGCCCCTGTGATCTAGTGTATGGAAGAATCAGTAGCTATTTCTGCTCACTGGTGGTGAATGCTGTCATTTTCATACTTTACTAGCATTCATTTTACCTTTTTAAGGAGAGAAAACATGTAGAATCTTCTCATTTAAGAAATTGTGAACATTTTGTTTTGCTTGCATTTCTTTCTTAAAAGTTCATGTATATTTTACAGTGTTAGATCTAGTGGAGAGTACTGCTGTTCCTCCCCACCCCACAGAGATACAACGGAGTTTTTAGTGTCTCCCATTCTTTCTCTATGATTTTGTTGCTATGTTAAAAACTAAATAGGTGGTTCAACACGTAAAGGTGTCACAACAAGCAATGTGGCAAGCCTTGTCACTGAGGAGAATCTTGAAATAATACTCCTTCATTTCTGCAGTGTGTCTTACTTTGCACAACAAAAAATCACAGTGTAAAGCCCTAAAAAAAAAAAAAAAAAAAAAAAAAAAGCCAACACCAATGTGGACTCCTAGGCTAGCGGGCAGCGAGAGCCGCTGTTGTGGCCTCCTGCGGCTCGCCCGTGTTAGAGAAGATTCTGCCTCTTGCAGGACTGAGACCAGCACTCAGCAGGGGATCAGCTGGGATCGGTGCGCTGGAGACTGGCCCCCACCTGCCCCTTCAGTCTGGCAGAAGCCACGCTGGTACTGGGAAGTTTATTAAGCTGCCTCATTTTGTATTGTTGCTACTATTTTTGGAATGTGACTCTACAGTTTTAAGTAAGTTTTGGATTAAAAAGCAAAATGACCAGGGACAAAAATCTGGTAAGGAATTGTTTTCAGATTTTTATGTCTATTCTTTTTACTTTTCTAGACCCTCTAAAACTAGATGTGCCTGAAGAGAAGAGTACTACAGCATCACAGCAGCAACAATGTAAATCTAAAAATGTCACTGAGGAAGAGCTTGAAGATTGGCTGGACAGCATGATTTCCTGAAGCCCAAATTCTCTTATGTGAATAAATGAATATTGCAAAAGTTAAGTAGAATGTATTAAAGAATGGAGTGAATTCCTTTATCTCCTCTTTATTTTCTTTATTTCACTTGGTTCAGTAGCCTAATGCATAATTTCATTTGACAGCATTTAAAAACTGCTCATCTTAGAAGCACGTCTAAGCAAATTTCTGAAGTTAATATTCTTGGTAGACAATACTTCCTTAAGTTTAAACGATAAAATTATTTATATAGTGATATATGAAATAGTGACAAAATTAAGATCTTCTTTGCTTAAAAAGATGTGTGCCACTACACTAAAAGAAATTGTTTCAGCCTGTACTTGCTATATGTAGTCTCTGTAAAATAAAGATGTGAGCATAAAATGCATCTGTTTTTAATCTCCATCCTATGCCACATTTCCATTGCAGTAGAGAAACTAGAAAGAAGAGACAAAGGTATTTGATTTATTATACTTTATTGCAGTGGGCATTTTTCATTAGAAGAAAAAAAATGCATAAATCTAGCAGCTTCTACATACAGATGACCATAAAGCATTGTTTTATTTTGGCCTAAGATTGAAATTTTATTCTTTTTGATACAATGTATTTCTTTTAACAGCAGCATCTAATAAGCTGTTATTGAAGGTAGTATATAAACGAACTTCAGGTGCAGTTTCATACAGAAAGACAGAAAAGCAACACAGTTAATGTATCTGTCCATCTAAACACTAACATAAATAAAAAGTTTGCATAGCTATGTCTACAGAGGTTTTAAGGCACTTAATTGATGTTTCATGGTCAACAAAGTGTTTGAAAATGTTTTATTTTTAACTGCTTAAAGCTCTTAAGCTGTATTGTAATACATTCACTAGCAAATATTGTAGGGAAAAACTGGACTGCAGTTAAAATACTTTCTGAGGCATGGCCTCTGATGTTCAAGTTCTTCCATTTGAAATGTTGTGCAATTAAGATGTCTTTTAGCCCTTGCAGCTGTACTACCAAACACTGGGTTAATGGTATAGTTAAAAATTTTTAATCAGGCGCTGTTTGAATTGGAAGGCTTCAGTTAATTTTCACATAGATTTCAAATTGAAATTTCAACAAAGACCTGTTTCATACATGGTAGGCAAAAGCAGCCTATGAGGTGGTTTCCAATTTTGTGTGTGTCTTGCAGTTTAAAGCAAATACAGGCTCTGAATTTACACCCTAAAAAGTGGGGGTTTTTTGTTTACTGGATTTTAACAGTTCATGAAAAGAAGCGTTTCTTTTGTGACAGTGTTAACCAAGTTGATCCTCATACTGTTTCCGAAAGCAGTCTCCTGCTGGGAAGAAATCCCAGCATCTTTCTTGGTACATCTTCCACACAAATGATTCCTGTAAATGATAAAGAATATTTATTTTATCATATACCTGGCAGCTAGTACTGTAAATAAACTTTTCACAATAACCAGTACTGTACCTATTACCATAAAGTGTGACTATAAAAACACTGAACCGCCCAGATCATAATTCAAGAATGCTTGTAAAATTACTTCTCTGCCTGATGTATTTGTTTGGAGGTAAGTACTTCTGACTCAGTACTCTTAAAGGCTAAGCCATAGGCATAACAACTGTGTTAAGTTTAAATTAGCCTACATTGTTATATGAGAGCAAACCTCTATAATCTGTATATATGAAATGTATTTTATTTGCTCAAAAAACATTTTGAAGTTTAAGCTGCTTTCATAGAGTTTGCATTACAGCTTCTTATTTAAAATTTAAATAGATCAATCATTTATTATTTATTTATGTTTAGGGCCTAATAACATTAAATACTCATACACTCACATACAGATGTAGACTATAAATATAGTAGTTTACTTAATTTTTGGGGAATAAACTTTAGTTACTGTATTTCAGGCTTTCGTTTCAGATATAAGATGACAGTTATATAACAGGTTCTTCTCCAAAAAGACAGTTTCATGATGTATAGGATCTTATTTTATTTTATCTTATTTTACCCTCCCTTTTATGCCCAGAAAATCTCAGGGAGGGTGGTATTTGTCTCCACTCCTTGGTGGTACATCAGCTCCATCTAGTAGTCCAAGGCTGGAGAAGACTAAAACTAATGAAAGAAAATTTAAATTTTTGATTAAAGATTATCTTCTACATACCTGGCCAGTATGCTCTGTTTCATCCTTATTAATGAGATACATTAAAAAGAACCTGAAACAAGCACATGAAGCAAGTATTAATGAAGAAACATAACATCTCTGCTTCTTTCTTAGAATGGGACATATAAGGGAAATATGCCAATGAGCAAAGTAATGACCATGCTTCTAAATTAAAAAAAATACATATATTTTAAAGGAGAAAATTCTCTCCTCCAGTACTTAACTAACTCCTGTGGTAGTGCTAAGAGTTGTAAAAATCTGTAAAAGTGTAAAACTTATTTTAACATTTTTTTTCTGTGCTAGTAACAACACCTGAATTAAGTTTCATCCTGTCCTGCTCCCATGCTCAAACTATCATCTCACCTTGGAGGAAGGTACAATGCCTGCTAGCTTAACTTCCAGAGATTATGGGTTTTTTTGTTTTGTTTTAAACATAACTTTAGGAAAAAAAAGGGGGGGGACCTTTTTCCTTTTGGTGCCATTAGTTCTTGCTAATGTGCTCTAGTTCGGAAGAGGAGAGGATTGCGAGTGGTTGCTTGGTAACGTTGATGAAGCCACTGAAACTTGTTGCTGATTTAAAATAGTACTTCTGACTGTGCACTAGAGCAAACAGAGACCTACGTGCTGCTGTTCAATGCTATTCCACGTATCTGGGTTGCCTTCCAGAGCAGAACCTTCGGCAGTGGTGTGCCTTCAGGTCTCTCTTCAGGCTGAGCTGGCTCACGTGCAGAGTGAGCGCTGTACTGACAACCAACAGCGAGGAGCGGAGGAGAGGAAACCAGAAAGGTTCCTCAGTCCTGCAGAATTCTGTCTCAGGCCTGTTCAGCAGTGTGCGCTTCCAAGCTGCACCGGAGCTGAAAGGTCGCCTTGTCGTAATTCCAGTTAACGTAGTAAAACGTACTTACAGGTAGTTTGCCAAGTTGTGCTCTTGCAAAGTATGTGTTTCAAAGCCATGTGGGGTTCTGTCAAAATAGTCATTGCCGATTCCACAAATAAAACATTTGGTCTGGAAATGGAATTCAAATGTTCAGTTTTTAACTCTAAGCCCATATTATTACTTGTAACAATATAGATTAATAAGAATAGAGAAAAATATAATGTGCTTACTCATACCTCCATATCTTCTCTCACTTGTTCTTGCTGGTCTCTTAATTCACCAAAAGCATCAATAATCAGACCTATTTTGTATGGAAAAAAGTAAAATAATTTAAGAACTTAGCAAGATTCTTATTTCATGCAATGCAGAAGAGTAACTCTGACTTGATAAAATATTCTTCACTGTATTTAGAGTTCAGCATACTTATGTCTAGGTAGAACAATTCAAGTTAAAAATCTCTTGGTTACCAGACGTACAACATTTGTTTACACTGCATTCCCAAGGGGAATTTCTCTGACACTGAAATATATCTTCAGAGTGGGAAGGCTTTTCTTGATATGCATTTTGGTCAATGTAAAAGTGTCCATAAGGCATGTATTCTCGTATTTCTTGCTCCCATGCCAGAACTTCATTCTCATGGGGCTCTTGCATTGCAACTTTCTTCTAAAAGAAGAAAACTTGGTTCTCACAGACCCAAAACAGTGTTTATAATCACTTTCCACTTATTGGTGATACAGCTTCGCTGCTGAAGCATTATTTCTCCACTGCCAATGTATCAAGAATGATCCAGCCCTATTCTGGGGACATTTGTAATTTTTTATATAGAAAAAAGGCAAAACAAAACCACAGTTACCAGGCAATCTCATGGACAAAAAAAAGAAAAATTAGTTTGAAGCCTTAGGGCAGTTACATAAAAAGTGTTGTATACTGACAGTTATTCAACACGGTCTGATTGATTCTTGTAACAACAACTGCAAAACAGTTAGAACTGCAAATCAGCGTGGCCACGGTGTCTTGTCAGAGTGGAAACCCAAGTGGAAAGTCAATGTATTGTCCAGCCAAATATGCTGGTTCCAGTCTGGTTGTTTTATAAGTCTACAGCAAGCCTTCCCCAGTTTAAAGGGTTATACAGCAGGAAGAGTGATCCTGCATTAACTGTGTCATTGCTGGATAGTTTCCAAAGGTGTTCATAAATACCATAACCCGCATTCTTTGTATAGTACTTAGGACAATGCATATGTTTATGAATTAAGAGTAAAGTTAGTTATTTCAGACTTAATGATTTTTCATGAACTCAGAAATGTCTTTCTGCCAATACTGGTAGAATTTCTACCACTCATCTCAAAGACAAATATGGTAAAAAACCCATTTTAGAACTTCAGTGCACTAAATTTTAACACTTTCTACTATGGTAAGTGAAGATACCTTGAATAATGGCCAGGAGGATAACAATGACAAAGAAGAAAAATGTGATGTCAAAGACGATTCGATACATTTCGTAAGGGTCTCCAGCAGGATCCTCGATTTCATCTCCAATGCCACCACCAGCTCTTACACCCACATACATGTGGAACAGATAACACTAGGAAAAAAAAAAGGAAACAATATAAATATTTAACATGAATAAATCTGGATTTTTTAAAAAAATGATTTCCTTCTACTAATATTCTTCAGAATTCTTATCTAAACATTACAGAAACAGACAACATATAATGATGTCATTCTTCATGCATCACCCACTTTGCACAAGAAATCTGTTGAGTATCTTGACCAATGGGGTTACATCTTCAACTATAAGCAGTAAAAAAGGGATTCAACAGCAACTGTTTCTTCCCCCCAAGTCTTACATAAAAAGTAGATCATTTTGGGGGCATTTTTATTCTATCCACTGCAGCATTCAACTATACACTACCAATTACTTACATAAATTCCTAAGGTTCAAGCTTACTCTGAGTAATCAGAGGACACCATTTAGTCTTGGAATAGAGCATAGGACATGCTAGCAAGTATTGTCATAAAATAAGCAGTGACATATTTACAACAGATCCATATCTGTTAAGGTGGTTTTGGATAATTCCGTTTTGCAATATTAAAAATCTGTCTTCTTATACTTTAAACATGGGTTACCTGTGATCATAAATCATTCAGCTTGAGGTAGAACTTCACAAAAATGTTGTTCTAGGTGCTATTTTTTTAAACGTGATGTCTTCATGGAAAAATATTTACAAATCTGACTAAGCTATGGAAGGGTATTGGAGTGGAATTTTCTGCTAGTCATATACTATTTAATGCTCCTCTATAGATCAACTACAGACTCCTGTAAACCATCCTCAGCTGCATGATATGGGTTAAGAACAAACAAAGGAAAACTCTAAGCTCAAACAGTGTTTTGTCATTACATTAGCAATGATTATGATGATTGATAAATAATCATAAAAACTGACAAATCTGCTCTTTCATAAGCAAACACTAAACAGAACTATACATTCATTTTTAGAATGTAACTTTACTATCCAAGAAAGATACTGTTTTTTTCAATCTGTGATGTGTAACACAGGGTTGATGATACTGATCCTGCCCTAGAAGAAATGCAGTCACCAACTCAGAATGTGGAATGTTTAATACATGGTATTTTGTGCTGTTTTATTTGAACAGTAAGAAAATCAAATCCTCCTCATACTGTAAGAAATATCTGTAGGGTATCTTTTAATATGACACACACATTATTTGGTTTTCTGTTGTGACAAGTGGAAAGAGAAGGGAAGCCAGTAACATCTCATTATTACTCCTCTTAAGCTTTAATTTCCTCCTGCTCTAGTCACATTTGATTTCTTGCTTTGTGACTAAATTACCAATTTTAAGTAGTTTGGAGCAGGGATCTATAACTAGTGCTAACAACATCATATATTTAATGTAGTCTGGAAGAGCTGTATGTACTCTTCCTTTTAGTATGCAAGGAAGAGCTTGCATACTTGGAAATATTTGGAACAAACTGAGCTTTATTTGTGCTACAGTAAAAAAGCTTTGTGTAGGACTGACAGATTTGTCACGAGCTTTTCTTCCATAGACTTTAAGGGTTTGTTCTCTGCACACATGAAAGAGCTGCAACCAATCACAGGCCACAGTATTTATCAGAAAAATCCAAAATATCTTCCTACACTAGTGTGCAGCATCTATTGCATTTAGACCAGTAGAGAATATCAAGGGAACCATATGAAAATTCAGGATGGTATTTGAAGCATACTAGTGATGTTTTAGTTACCGTCATCATGTCGTCACATTTCATGTCTGGTTCATCTTCATCTTCACTTTTGTTGTAGAATTTGCGGAAGAAGTTGAACGCCACAACAGTATAAAGATACACTACTACAGCCAGGAGTCCTACAGTAAGCACAAGCTGTGTATAGACAAATGACATGAAAGTAGTGTTCAATTTTATTTGGTTAGAGCAGTTGAGCTGGATTAGCGTATTGCCTTAAGTATTGAAAATGTAGCATCATATTGTACCTTTCCCAAGAAAGCAACTAAAGATAGTAGTTATGATAGCTGTGAGATATCCCTATTGCTTGGAGCAGCAGAGGGCTAAGTGATATTTTACCCTGCTCTCACCTGAAAACCATATGGAAAACAGTATCAAGCAGTCACAATTGTTTCCATATTTCTAAGCAATATGCTTACAAACTAGGTATCACTGAAGCAATGTTTTCAGTGTTCAAGATAAAGTAAAATTTGAGTAACTTAAAGAGCTGCATATAGTAGAAATTAAATGATTTAAAATAAACCCCTTCAAGTTACTTAATAAATAAATTTAACAATGACTTAGTATGACTTATTACAGCCTATTTTCAATACCAAAGGTAAAAGTGCCTCTAAAGTGAGAGGCACTCACTTAGATATGAACAAAAAATTATTTCTAGGTCTGGCTTTCAAGTTAAGAAGTCTGCTCCTTAAGTGTACATTTCAGTTGGAAAATCTGTAGATGTCTTTCTTAACGAACACAGGTTAGCATTTCTTGATACTATTGATCTTCTTGTCAGCAGAGACACAAGCACTGAAAGATAAGCTTTCTAAAAGCTGTGGTCTTGAGTTGAAACAGTTTTGTCAGCTATGCTCAGTTCTGGAGTATGATTTCTCATTAAGAAAAATCTCATGTAGAAAGAAGGTATACCAATCATTTAATTTAAAATGATTTAATGATCAAAATGATTTTGATAATGATTAAAATGATTAATGATTAAAATCATTTAAAATCATTTCATTACAGCTCTGGTTATCCTGGAGGAAAATGAAGGGAACAAAAATACGGATCTAATTTGTTGTTCAAATGATACTGAAAACATTACCATATGTAATACTTTAGTAAACTGTATGCTTAACAGAGCGTAAGAGTGGGCTTAGAAATTTGTTACCACATTTGAGAAAGAATGGAAACTGCCTGAGATGCAAGAAGTTCTGTTAGGAGAATATTCCTCAAATGCGAAGGAGAAAAAAGGAAGTATGTTAGAAAAAAGCAGGTATTGCTGTATTTGCTAGCTAGGAACACAGATCAAGAATCAAAGAATGATTTCTTGCCTAAGTTTCATAACTTTTGGAAGCAGATTTTATTAATCTGACTTTTGCAGGACTTAGAGACATATATTCCACAGTGCAGAATGCCTATACCTGTAAGCACAGTCTTTAGCTAAGTATTGAAATCTCAACAGCACCCAGGTCATTATGACTGCAGTAGCTGAGAAGAGACTGTGAATTCTTAGTAGTTACCACCAATCTCAGTTCATCAGTGATCATAGAAAAGGAGTTGGCTAGGTTGTAATTCATATTCTCACATTTTTCTAAAATGACGTGTCTTGATATTGTATGCAAAACATCTTTAGCTATCAGTGCCCTATGGGTATAGGTTATTAGAATTTTATAGGACTTAACAAGTATTAACAGTGTTGTAGAAGACAGAGTGGGGTTTCTTCTTTGCTCTATTCATGGTCAGAATGCATTGCAATCAAATATTGTCCACATACTGCAAGATTTTTTTTTTCCAGTACTGTTAAAAAAAATCTATTCATTTTCAAACCTCCATGTGTAACACTCACCTGCTTGCCATTGTGAGTTACTGAGGACAGAATGGTTCGCAATGTCTTGAAACCCATAGCAATATCCAGCAGATGAGCAGCAAAGAAGAAGTTGTTGTAGTGCCCAAGGATAGACATAGTTGTGTACCAAGCTAAGTATAAAAATGACTGCAGAGAAAGTGAAAAGTAGCAGAATGTTAGCAGGTATCAATGTGTATTATTGGATCCGAATATAGCATTCTTTTACTCATTCAATTTGTTTATGAAATAGTCATACCATCATGATCTGATCTGAATCACAATCTGAATGTTATGCCTCTATTTTACACGTACAAAGAGATTGTGTTAGTCTCTTAAGAAAGATCTTCCCTGTTCATTTAAAGAGTGTTTATTGCTTAGTTATGTTAATGAAACCTTTATAGTCACATATTTAACTGAGGTCTTCAGCATGTATGTTAACATCAAAATCTCCTACCTCAAACAGATAATTCAAGAATAGCACAAGATCTTTAGACTCTGCTTGATCTACAAAAAGATGTCTTTGGTTGCTAGACCGATAAATACCAAATTACATGAATGTATCACTACCTTCCAAACATGCACTGCCCTATGGAATCAAAACCAAATATTTTAATGCAAATATGATTTAAAGCAATTTCCTACAACACAAGACAGGAAACAAAATATTATAGATTGGTTGTGTTATTTGGTACCATTTGTGAATGTTTATTAAAAAAGTAGATGGTGAAAGACACACATTCATGTTTAGAGTAGATCAAAGCATGTTCTTCTAGGTTTAACATACTTACGTTATCAGTAAAAACAACACCAAGCTTCCAAATGTGGTACTTTGTATCAATGGAGCTTAACCTAGGGAATATCAAATTTTTGGAATGCATAAATGTCAAAATGAAGTATTTAATAGTTATGATAAATATCCTTTAAAAAATTATATTCAAATGTCTAAGCATATCTTTGCATAATAACTAACCTAATAACTAATATTTTTTCCTTCAGAAAGTATAAACAATGAACTAGGGTTGGCACTTCACATTTGTTGGCTGAAGGCTGTGAAACACAGTAGCTCTTCCTTTTTTGAGTCATACAGAGGCTTCAGCAGATTTCAGAGAGTTCATTAACACAAAACCCCACTACACAGTTTCTAAGCCATTGAAATTGTTGGAACAATTTCAAGTAGGTGTGATACTGCCCTATTCCAGACTTACTTAAAAAAGATTGTGTACTAAAAGTGCTGAAATGCAGACACTGAATTGTCTGAATTGAAGAGATTAGTGTTGTTCTGTCTAATACAAAACGTTGCAATTCTACCACAAGAAATGCTGATGCCTTCTGTAATGTCCTATATGTTTCAATACCCATTAAATAACTTGTGAACAAAATTCCTTTTCATGTATGACTTAGGCTCCTATGAGAATTTGGTTTCTTCTATACCTAAGTCAGTGAAATGGGACTTGGATGGCTTGCATACTTTCAATCTTTCATCTTCATTAATTCCAAAATAGAAGCCACAGATCAATTCTGATTTTTTTTTTTAGGTATTTTATCAGTAGATTTTTTTTTGTCTATTTTAAATTAACTAGAAAGAACATTTAAATGTTGCATTGTTATTTAAAATAAATTGGCCAACTATTTAAGTCATGATCTACATTAGTGATTTTTTCTTATTTTTATAACACAAGTATTTGTTTTCTTAAATATGTTTTCTTAAAATGCTTGTTTATTTGCTTCTTCACTAAAAAGACTCAACCATCTGAATTTTCAATGAAGAAGAAAACTCTACTGCAATCTCAGTACAGAATCCATTTTCATTTTTGACCACGAAGACATGCCAATGTATGATTTTGTTTGTCTGTAAAGTCCAGAAATCATACCATGATACAAGGGATGCCTCTTCTGGTTCACTCTCTTCTACCGGACTAAAATCAAGGGCATTTTTGTCCAAACCCAGAAGTTCTGCTATGCGCTCTGCTCCATATAAGTCCCCATACTTGTTAATAACCTAAAAAATGAAAAAAGAGGAGTTTTGGCACAGAGCAAAACATTGGAGACATTCACTCTTCCCTAAGTCAGTAGCTGTCAGAAATTAAAAAAAAAAAAAAAAAAAAAGATAGAAAAAAGGAGTCTTCCACAGTTAACACTAAGGGAACAGTGAGAATTCGGAGAAAACTGGAGGGGGGGTCAGAAGGAGGGGGGGTAAGCACATAAAAAGAAAACTAGAAGCATTAAATGCTATTATCTGAAAGCTTCTGTATAATTTCAAATCATTTAAGCTGGCATGTTTTTCTTTTTTTAGGGGGATGAGGGGGCTTTGCATCCTCAAGATGACAAGGCTGCAAATTAGAAGTGCGTGGCTGACTGACAGCACCAGGTTATTTGGAACGTATGAGTCTAGGAACTAACCCAAAGGAGTCGTTCTTTCTCCTTCTGCCCACCCACGCTGCGACTGCCTCTTAAACTCTTGAGATTCACCACAACAATCACTTCCATAAAACAAATCCCAGGGCTCAATTTTTTCTATATTTATGGGTACCTAAATCCATTACCTATAGATATCCAAATTAAGTGAGTAGCAGGTTATTGCTACGGCTAACAGAATAGAAATACCCAGCACTTACTTACTTACCTTCCGTTTTACAAATTTGTCCCAGTAATTGTTAGGAAAGGACCTGCATAGATAAGGCAAAGATATTTCAAGTCATTTAACTTTTATGAGAAGGAAAAAAAAGAAGCAAAATAGAAGGAAATGGCATGTTCATGATCACTGCAGATTTTCATACAATTTTGTTCACTCACACATTGCACTTTAAAGTATGAGAACAATTTCTTTTGATGCAGATGGCAGTTGTCAGGACAACCTGTGGTCTATTTGAATTTATGACTCACTGCAATATCATCTTTCTTTTTTCCCTTTCCTTTTTCTCAGACATAAATATCATGAATGGCTACAAAAGGACAGCAGGCTAAATATTATCATTTAATGATCCTAACAACTCAATAATAGCAGGATTTTCACTGTAATATCATTGATCTCCTAAATAAAGCCTTTACCGTTTCCAACTACAAGATCAGTACAGACAAACAAGCCTTGCAATTTGCGATGAAAGTAAGAGTTTTGCAGTATAATTTTTCAGTTCACTGGATTACACTGCAATTTGAGGTTGAACACTTGGGAAGCAGTGGACAGTGTGTAAATATACAAAATTAAAATTAAAAAAATATTCTAAAACATAGATTATTGCTATGATCATTTGGAGAAAAGAGGGATTACTGGTAGTCTTGTTCTCAGGTGCATCTTATAAAAGATCACTGTTACTGGATCTGAAATCTCAGAACAAGATCAGATAAAAGCAAGTTTACAATTCTAAGACTTCAAGACCCTTCAGCTCATGGATGTTTTGCATCTTCCCCCTTTCCCTCACCCCTTCTCTGCCTCCCCACCTCCAAACAGTCACGTCCACTGTGCTAAGTAAAGCAACAACTGTTGTGTATAAAAACGAAAAATAAATGGAGTAGCAAATCTTAAATATTTAAGAGGTGTGAAGCTGGCTGTTCTTGAAAAATTCCATGCTTTTTGCTGAGCAGCGAGCAACCACAATGCTTCCTGAAGCAGCCAGTTTTATCAATGGGAGATCTTAGAGCGGACACTAGGAAATACATCAGTAGATTAGCTCTGACCTACAAGAAAAAGAAGATAATTTTTCTGGAAGTATCCATCCTTTAGAGTCCTCCTTATTAGGCTAGCAGAGTTCCCCTGCTTGGTCATTATTGTTCTTGACCTGTCTTGGGAATAGCAGTGCCTAGAACTTCCTCATTCTGACAGTTCTGCTATATACAATCAGAGTTAGGAAGAACCTGAATTTGCCAGCAGGAAACAATAAAAACTAAGGGTTTTCTCTCTGTCTCCTGGTAAGACATAAAAATTGCAGTTATCACAGTGAGCAGTGTAAAAGAGAGAAGTCAGAGGTCTCTCTGTGCTACTTAACAAAATGAAGTCT
The DNA here is from genome assembly GCF_028389875.1 of Rhea pennata. Lineage (NCBI taxonomy): Eukaryota > Metazoa > Chordata > Aves > Rheiformes > Rheidae > Rhea > Rhea pennata. The sequence continues at coordinate 10,290,371 of NC_084667.1, read as the reverse complement.
AGCGCATGTGAATATGCAGGAAGGTAGAGAGGAAAAAGAACTGCTGAATGTAAAGGACAGTACTGATAAAACAGAAGAAAGCTTCAAGCAAGAAGACCGACATTCTAGACCACTGTCTAGAGAGACTAAGAGAATTTGAGGCAAACTTCCCAACTAAATTTAAGATGGTGCTTGATTTCTGATTTTATGAATTGATTCTCTGAATGAAATTACTCCATACAGCTGTTTCCCATAAAAGGCAAGTAATTTCAGTTACTCAGATACTATATTCTGGTCCAATGTTCTACAGTCTTACTTCTGTTCTTAGTTTCTGAAACTTTTAAGCAAGGTCTCACTCTAATGCAGCCAGCTTGTGCCAACGTCTTGTACAGCAAACATATAACTGTGCTGCATTTAGGGTCCCATTTTTGTCTCATTACTTACCTTTTTAACTTATAAAAAGGACATTTCAGTATATAAACAGCAGTGGGTATCCCTGAGGCTTTAACCACTGCACTAAACCTTGAGAGTCAGTTCTTGTCAGAAGGAAGGTTTAGTCAGCTTAAATTAGATTTATCTTTTACTCAACTTCAATAGATAGATTAACATGCTGAAAACAGGCAGTATAGGATGTCCTTTGGGACAAGCTGACAACACATCTCGTTAATTCACACTGATTTCTACCGAGGATCGGCTGTCTGTCTGTCTAGTAGCTTGCTTTCAATCAAACAGGTTGGAAATTAAGCAAATTCTCCAGTTTCCAAATGGAGAAAAGAGGTTTTTCCTCTCAGTTTACAGTACAGCTAAAGTAGCATTTACAGTATTCAAAAGCTTGCCCATAGCCCTTGAGGACTTGGTAACCTGTAAGGACAGACTCTGCCAGCAAACTTGCCAAGCTCTGACATGTGGCAAAGGGCAAAACAGTCTTATCAAGAACTGAAATCACAAAGCTCAATATAGATTTTAAGTTGTTCTTACTCTTCTCAGACATCTTAGATCTTCAGGGTAAAAGGAAATGCAGAAGGCCTATGCTAACTGCATAGATGAAAGAATCCACTAATCAAAATAATGTGGAAATTTGCCTTTGAGGGCTCTCACTCTCATAGAAGAAAGTATCTGAAAGATACAGGAAAAACTGCATTCTTCTGTCTTTTATGCCAGCAGAAGAACACGAAGGATGTTTATAAACTGAGTACAAGATTTTTTGAAAAGCAGTGCTCAAGAGCAATTAGTTACTCGTCAGAGTTCCTGAGGCAACAGGGACAGTAGGTGGTAAGTTTACTTCTCAAAGATCAAAAATGGATTATTAGAACAGCTTTGGAAACAATTCTTCAAGGTAGTGCAGTGCAACCAGTCAGCTGGCTTAGTACTAGCTTTGAGCTATAGAGAGGTGGAAATTTCTGTCATATTCATGCTAAGGAATTCAAAGAGCATGAGATCTGCTGCAGATGGTATCTTTTGAGAAACAGTGTTATACTACATTGTCTGAAAATCTGCTGTACCCTTTTAACTTCTCAAAGATAGTAAAGATATTCTTACAGAGGAGAGTTAGTTTCCAAGCAATACTTACAAGGGAAGTAGTAACACAATTCAGAAAACTAGAAGAAGCTTTTACAACTTAGTAAATTTAAATAAATGACCCAAAGTTCTGACTGATCTGAATAGTGTTCCCTGGCCATACAAAATACTTTGTTTCAATTTATACTCTATTTCACAGTAATTATTCCAGATGGTGCTCTTGACAGTAGTTTCAGTGTAAGTTGATTTTGCCAGCACAGAGCAAGCCTGCACTTCTGGTACCTGTACTACTTCTATCCTCCACATGTGACCCTGCTGAGCAGGGGGGTTGGACTAGATGATCTCCAGAGGTCCCTTCCAACCTTACTGATTCTATGATTCTATGAGAAGTACGAGTCTGTCAGGTGTCAATACTAAATTCAATTTGCAAGTCAACCTTCTGTAAATGAGATAGTATATGTTCATCAAGGGTAAAATGTATATGGGGTAGTTGCTCCAGTTCAGACCTGACATTTATTTTCATTCAGTATTTAAAATGTCTTTTGCACTTCCTCCAATTCTTCAATTTATATCTTTTTACTCAACAAAAGTCCATCAGCCTGATGTACCTTCCTTAGGAAGTTAGTACCTAGTCTGCGAATCTCCAGTGTAATCCGCTTAATGTGACCTGAGCCTGTGAAAGTACTGGCTGAAACACATCACAAAAACCAGAAAAATATATAAGAAAAGAAAAAAGAGAAACTTCCGATTCAGCTCTCTCATCTTAGAAGAGCCACTTAAAACTTCTGAGGTTGCAGAATGTCTGTGGTGATTACATACTCTGCAAAACTTATCTTCTTAAAAGGTGGCTTAAGTCAGCTCTCAGTGACAAAGACAGGAAATGAAGGTGTCTGGGTACTACCTCAGTATTGCCAAAGAGACACAAATACATCAAGATTTTTCCACATCAGAGGGCAGCATCTGATTCACTTACTGTGTAAAGTCTGGCTAGCCCAAGACACGTGGGATTAAAAAAGTCTCACAATGAACAGTGCCTTTTGGACTCCCCAGAATAACTACAGGGAAATAAATACATACTGCAAGGAAAACACTATGAAATAGTAAGCTTCCTATACTAGCACTGCTATTGCATAGTACTATGGCTTGCTTGATACTGCTGCCAAATGCTCTATTTTGGTACTGAATTCCAGCATGAGCAGGCCACACAGTATGAACTATTTAATTCTAGAAAGTCTGCTAAACACTGTTTGGGACTGAGATCCTCATATGATATCATATCAGTTTAACAAGCATGCTGTAAGAGTAAGGAAACATGGTTAACTGATCTTTGTGTAAAGATTATCTAACAGCACTGCTTCATCACGAGTTTGACGTTGCCCCACTACGGTCTTTTTCCTCGTGCCTGAGTTTCCGTTCACGTGTCAGAGAGGTGTGCTCAGCCCTACTGCCTCAAATCCACCGACCACTGCGGCAGCTTCCCAACTCTTCTGCTTCGGACGTCTAACCTTTGCAGGAGGCTTTGCATTTCCCAGAGATGCAGGGCCACTGCTTCTCTCTCAGATCCTGTCTCATTTATAGGAATTGAAAACTTCTCACAGTGAAAGAAGAAAATACTAACACTATCCTTGGAAAAGTGTCAGTACAATAGATGCTTGTTTTACCATCACAGTTGTCGATCTTTGTACTGCTCTTAGTGCACCAGGAGTCAGAATGAAAAAATAAAGGAAAGACCTGAAGAACGAGAAAAGGCTGGATGATAGTTTACTGCTCTCTGCCAAAAGAAAGGTGGATGAGAAGGTAAATTTTATGCTGAACTGAGCCACAAGAATTACAAACATGTAGTTTCCTAATTGTTCAGCTCCATACTCAGAAAAACAAATGCCATCTTTTTCAAATATCGATACAAATATTAAAAACACAAATCAGTATTTCACTTAAGTGCATACATTTAGTTTAATTTGAATTAAAGGGCAGCCATACTACTTCCAAGACTTTATATACTATCCATAGCAGAAAGTAACAAGAAAGGAAGGCATAGGGAATTTATGGGAATGAGAAAAAAAAATCACTATTATCAGAGAAAATAAATAAAAACAAAATTGCAAACTGAATTCAGCTGTGCTTTACCACACATTTTTCTGATAAATATCAGAACATAAAAAATAGAATTGCTTCTCAGTTTATTACTCTGTATGTTCTTATTATACTTTCTAGCTTTCAGTGATCTACATGCAAAAATGAAAGAGCCCTCTATATTTTAAAAATATTTTAACAGAATTTTAAAATAAATTTCAAGTAACCTTTTATTGTACCTTTAATTTCAGACTGAGCTATAGATTAGCACATATTATTAATGAAAATTTCTTAAAAATTCAGATCTGGGAAAACAAAACATTCAAGCATTTATAATATTGTAGAGATTCTAATGTTAATGAAAATGCTAAGGGGCACTATTTATAACTGCTATCTTCAAAAATTGACTATGACCAATAAATCAATTATAAGACAGACATTTTGACTATTTGATAGCATATCACCACTTCTGTGCATTGAGTTGATGATTTCTGGTGGCTTGTTTTTATTGAATACTTACTTATGCCTGCACATATTTAAATAACAAGTGCTTTATGACTTGTAAATAATTTGATACCTCTTCCCTCTTTTTCAGATTTCTCTTACTGTCCTTAAGCTATGACACTAATGGAGAAGGAAAGAAATCTAAGCCGAGGTATACCATTTCCAACATGGGTTTCTAATCGTCTTGAAAGACTAAATGATGAGAAATAGCCTGTAGACTAGGCATTGTTTCAAGAGAGAAGCATTAATTTACCACATTTCTCTGTGTTGTTGCCTCCATATATAGAGATTTTTTTCTCCCCCATTTCTATGTTTTCTCTGCTCACACAGCACAAAGGCACAAGACAATCTGGCTCTGTTTTTATTTCTGGCATCCCTGAAAATGTGTGATATATTGCTGTAATATATAGTTATATGTGTTTTTTGACAAAAAAATAAAACCCAGCTTCAGCTACTTACACACATTTCTACTGTTTATCAGTTTGCCCAAAAGAGTACATGAAAGACATGAAGGGAACTTTTAAGTTAAACTTACTTGACTAAGAAGTCAAGAACCGATATAGGACCTTGCTTACAACAGTATCTAAAAGTAAAGGCTCTAAATCAATCTCAAAATTACATAGTGCTGTTTTCACGCTGCTAAACTGAGAAATAATCTGTTTGATTACATTTGTTAATGCTAATTTAGAATGACTCATATATCGGAGCTATTCTTGTAATTCAGTACCTAAAGTGGTGAAAGAAAAAGAAGGTGACCTCTTGAACAGATTGCTGCAGCTCAGCAGGAAGAACTTACTGTATGTTTCTTTCTCTTGCCTAACTTTGTAGCATTCACATGCAGAACAGCAGGTGAATCTCCGAAAACCAGTGTATGACTACTACGCTATTTGTTAATACATACAACCAGACGGTAATAGCTGTCGAACCTACCCTGGGAATGCTATTTTACACTAGATCTACTTCTCTCATATACAAATTTTGTTGGAGAGAAAGGGAAAGGAGGGCAGTAGAGAATACCGCTGTATAACATGAATGTGAAACTGAGTCAGGGAAAAGGATGTACGCTATGTTTTAAAGCTTATTCACAAGTGACTAACTTGTGAAACATCTTGAGAAAGGCTTAGGAGGGAAGATATACAAATCTTGCGAACTCTAGAACAATACAAAGGAGGGGGAAAAGACATCCCTGTTATGATAATATTTATTAAACAAACAGATAATATAGGATTCCACACTAGAATCTACTATTGCATCCAATATAAGGTGAAGAACACATTTCCTTCAGATGCAATAGGTGGCATGCAGGCAGGTAAGCTTCAGTGGCTTAGTTAATTATAATATTTATAAACAACTAAACATACAGCCTTTTAATTTTACTTACGGAGTGTTTATAACCAGGCGGTCCCACTGTCCTTTAATATCATCCTCAGATGGCTGTTCAGTTATGTACAGACCATCAAATTCCAGCTTTCTAGCTACTTCCTTTTCTCTCTTGAATACAACCAGAGGAACCTAAGAAAATGACAGTGGACATGTTTGTTATGGTATACACATTTTTAGAAGCTGTGATATCTACCTATATTAAGTAATATTTATAATACTATATTTTACCAAATGTCACACTAGCATCCTGAGGACTAGATACACAGGTCAAAGATGTTACTGTGAAGACTTCTTATCTCAGCCATAGGCTGAATTTCTACTTTCTTATCTATCTTTCTTTTCTCAAGCAGATCTTGGAATAAGATCATCAATATTATTCATGCTAAATAACAAAACTCAGCTTTTAGCATAAAACAAAAATTGAAATTCTAGACACTGCTCGTTCACTGTCCCAGTTGCATAATCTTGGGGGACAGCTAATGCTCCTGCTGTTAGCAGTGGCAGTGTTGATACAGTATGACCCTGAATTCCAAAATCAGCAAGCCAACAATAAAAATGAAGGAAGAAGAATTGAGAAAGATGGATTGCCCTGGCCAACTGGAACAGAGAGGTTCAATTTACTTCCTTCATAATTTCATATAGAGTAAGCTGGTCATTACTCCCCAGAAATTCAAAAGGTGGCTGGAAGCATTACTGCTTTGCTTTTCTCAGATTCATTCTTTGTAATGCAGAAGATTAGATTAGTGCAGACAAAAATTTGACTACCAGTATGTAAAGCACTGTGCTCTCAACTCTGAATTGTTTACATGACACTGCAACACGTTTTAATACTGCTTCGTAGCACTGAATTACTGACAGATACTGAGGAAAACATCTAAATATTAAATAGTGAGCATTGTAAGTATTTATATAAATATGGGTATTCTGATCTCAACTCCAAAAATCACTTTGTGACAGACAGACTGTCCTTTAACACACACAGATTAATAATCAAATTCAGAACTTGCCTTTAAGCAATAGTATCCAATCACACAGACAAACGAGATAATAGTATGAATAACTGCCAGGCCTCTGAGAGTAGGTGCCATGTAACCTGTACTTTCTTCTAAAACAAAAAACACCATGCCCTCGTCCTCTTCCTCTTCATCAAAAGAGTTCCAGAGATTAGAGTCTTCCTCTGCTTCATTAAGTGGCTCTTCTGTCACCTGAGAAAATTCAAGAGCATTACAAACATACAAGGAGCTTAAAAGCTCCTCCATTTTCCTCCATTTCCTTTATTATAATGACAAATCCCTAATTTCTTCCAAATAACTGATGTTTGTTAAGCCTACTCTGCTGAGATGACAGAGTATTAGCTTTGAAAATTAGCATCCTTCAGTTTCAGAGCAAGAGCAGCAGAAGTCTCCCATACCACTGAAAAGAGAATCTAGAAAGGCAAGTACAGGTATACCACCATTTCAAAATCTCTCCTTTAACAGTATCATAGTGAAAACAAAACAAACAATGAAAATGTTATGCACAAATGTCTTACTGAAGGAACCCAGCAATGATGGAATGGCCTGGTCTGACTGAATTCTGGTTTTGTTTTCTAATCTATATTGTTCGTGATTACTAAACTCTAGGAAGAAACAAGATTCTCTTGTTATCAACTCGTATATTGCCCATGAATTTGTATTTCGTGTTTTAGTTTAGATCATACCAGTTAATATAGCACTTAATTAGTACTTCATAAATATTCTAAGCCATAAAGCTGCTATACTGCACTAAATTCTGCCAGTAGCATTAGAAAATTGGCCTTTGGAATAAAAGTGCTAAGTGTCTGTCTTCTGACAGCTTTCTCTGAAAACCCACATCCCCTCTGTCTTGTTCCAGCTCCCACTGACTCCCTCCTGTCCACGACGGATTACCTGGTATCGATGAATACGAACTTCTGACCTGCCTCTGCAATGCAGTGAAGTGTTGGCTGACCCACAAGACTCAATGAAAAGCAGGGAGGAGTGGCAGGAGAGGACTGGCAAAGACGGAAGCACACTCCTCTATATTCTTTTCAAGTCCACCTTCACTAACCAAATGGGATGGGAAGAGAGAGGCAGAGTAGCCCTGACTCTCTCCCTCCTAAAATGGTCGATGGAAAGTCTTCCTAGTTTTCAAGTGCCTTTTATGTCTTCATCTGCCCTATCTCTGAGACTTTACCCTGATCAATTAAAACTCAATCCCAGTAGAGAAATATCTTCATCACAACAGTCACTAAGTAAAAACACTGGCAATGACAACACAGAAAACAGAACAAATAATCGTGACAACAAAACTGCACTCTTACATGGAAACACAGTTAAGAAGGATCAAAACATATATTTGATCTTCTTTTGGTGTTTGAGTTATTTTAGCTGGATTTTAACTTTCCCATGATAAGATTAACAATTCAAATGTTATATATATATGTGAGTGAATGAAAAAAATGCCTATAACTCAACTATACAAGATGAATGAAATAAACGTATATTTTCATTGATCCTGAGTAAAATAAAAACAGACTTAGTATCTCAAAGTTTAGTAATGAAGTTTAGAAACTTCTAAATTATTTTATATTTAAATGCTTTTAGTTAGTGCTTGAAAGGCCTCAACAATGGCTTTATTAAACAAGCCTTAAACTCAGCATTAAATATGCTTTTGGAAATAACCAAAAACAATTTAAGGAACAGTGCAATAAGCATAATCTTACCTTGTAAAATAGCAGGATAAAGTTGATAGCAAATGCGACAAATAGAGCAAGAAACCGTAGGTTATAAAAATTTCTTGCCAAGTAATGCTGGGAAAAGAAATTAAGAAAAAAGAGAAAAAAATTAGAGATGGCCAATAGCTAATATTAAGATACAGAAAGTAGGCAGTAAGGTTTCTAAGAAAGTAAATGTAAGATTATATTGCTTTTGGTTGCCATTATATGATGCTTAAAAGAGCAAGGGCATTTCCTGGTAGTCTATTCTCCCATTCCCTGGTAAATAGGATTAAAAATAATGGGCTTAAAATTGCAACAGAGAAGACCGAAATAGAATACTAGGGAAAATTTTCTAAGAGCAATGCCAGAGAAATACTGGAATAAACTACTTGAGCAGGTTGCAGAGAATTCTTCACTTGGTATTTTTAAGAACAAAGAAAGATCTTATAGAAAATAGGGCACAAGAAGCTCAAGAGGTTACCTAATCATTCTGTTAAGTCAAGGTAAAAGAAATTATATACATACTTTAATTCTTACAATGCTATGAAGCATTACAAATATCATTAAAGACTGACTACAGTCAATCTTCTGAAACTCATGCCAACCCTCCTTTTGTAATGAAATTTCTCCCTCCCTTCAATATGTTCTGTATTATACAAATAAAAGTTCAATGACTAACAGAATTTAAGTAAAATTTACCAGCATTTTTGTTTGATAGATTTCCAAAGCTTTAAAGAAGTTAGCCATAACAGCCTCAGGTTTCTCAATCTTTTGTCCATGCCTTCGCTTCTTTTTCTTCACTTTTCCCTCTTCTAGATGCTCAGATTGTATTTCCTTTGCCTTATCTTGCTTTTCACCATCTTCCATGCTAGAAGAAAGGTTAGCTAAACAAAAAAAAAATACCTAGACAAACTTGCATATTATAATAGTTTTCATTTAGAGAGAATTCTAATTTAGAAAGGTTGGTAAACTACTTTGAGACAGTGAGTGAAGGTCACTGTAAGTAAAGATTTCAGATAGAAAATAAAACAGAAGTCAAAAAATGACCTTAGTTCCAAATGATACAAAAGAATAACAATCACTGAACGAACACAGGGTAGAGCAATAGGGTAAAAGTCCAAAAATCAGGCAGATGTTACTGCACCAAATGTAAAGTGAATAGCTGTGTGCCACCAAAACCAGTGATGCACGCACATACTCATTAAAAGCAACATAAAAATTGTAAGAGTTCACATGTAGTTTCTTGAACCTGAGGCTAAAGAAAAGATTTTAGGATATCAGATGCAAGATCATAAGAAACTGAGTTCATTTCAGCACTATTGTTAAAGGGATGAATGAGTAAGGAAGGTGAAGGTTCCCTCTGAGGGCCTCATCTTACAAAGTGTCAGTCAGATGGCTGGCCAGGAAGACTGACTTAAGTGGAAGTAGACTTTTAAAGTCAATTTTTTTAACTGAAGGCAATTTCAGTTTGCTACAAAAGTAGTGAAGAATGAAACATAACAGACAAAGAAGACAACAGGAAAATGAGTTCAATAAAATAATAAAAGGAAAAAAAAGATCATGTTTATTAAAAAAAAGTGAAAAAGGCTAAAATAAGAACATAAGTGAGAATTTGGCTTATTTCCTAGGTATTTATAAAATGCTTCGCTGAAGCACTGGTAAATGCTATTAGAGTCTGGATTAGGAGACCAAAATCAATCAGCAAAGAGCAGAACTACTACTCCCCCCACCACCCAAAACAGACAAAGCTTCCAATAAAACTTTTAAAAGGGGTGATTCAACCAATCTGAATATTAACTAATTTAATACCATAGTCTGGATAAAACAACAATTTCTGAAGCTCCTTATCTTTAAGCATAAAAATGAGAAGTTACTGTCTTCATAACAAAAAACATTCATTAACAGATTATTTGGATTCTAAGTACAAAAGAACATAAAAATGTGCAAGTGCACTTATCAATTAATAAAAATACTCTAAACAAAGAAAATAATGTTTAACATCTCTGCAGGGATTAAGTGGGAGACAAATCATATCAAAGCAATTCTGTGACAGTAAAATCCAAGGAAGGGACTTTAATGAAGAAATGAAAAATATACTGAATCCTCATGGATGATGTGGATGACATACTTTAATGAAGTCACAGAAAAAACATAAATACATATGCCTGTGTTTATACATATATATGCATGTGAATGTATACAGACACATGCATATATATATTTATGTAGGTAGGTAGGTATGTATCTCTGTAGAACAAAGGAAGACAACTATAATTTTCAGACAAGCTATACAAAAGTATCTATCTAAAAATTGACATACATTAAAATAATACACAGAGCAGATTAGAAAAATGACTGAGACAGCATGGCTCTCATAAAATTAGAATGCTTCTGGGGCAAGGAGAGCATTTTAAGAGCTATTTTTAAGTAGCCATCCGTAGGATAACAGGATGAAGGAATGTATCTGCTCTGAAGTTCACATCTGCTCCTAAAAACACTTAAGAAGAAAAGCACAGACATAGCTACAGTTTTAGGTTCAACTAAGAATAAAAAAAATTGTTTGGGTAGTCAAATCTTGTGTTTCAATAATCACTCATTGTCTTCTTTGTTGCTTGAAAACTATAGTAGATAGTAGAAAGTAAGGTAAGTGTAAATAGTAGCAACAAAAAGTTGCAGAGATTTTCAAAATTGGTGTTCATTTTTAAAGGTGGTTACAGGAATTTTTTTAAAAGACAGCGATTGTAAATTTATATATGCCGTATTGTCAGGGTCCTTGGAAATCAAATTAGTATTTTGTAGCCCACTGGGATGGACTGCAATCTCTTGAGGATTGTGCTGCTTATCAAAATCCTGATAAAGTGTTTTGAATACTGAGCACTGATCAGCTTATTTTCTGGCCAAGTTATCTAACATTAGCTAGAAGTAGCAAGGAATTAAAGAGCAATTGTGTAAAAGTAACTTACTCAGCCTTCTCAGATTCTGTTTTTCTTTCTGTTTCAGCTTCTTTTGCTATTTCAGGTATCTGCAAGAACATTTTAACTATCAGAATGGATCCCGGTAAATAAAAATTTTGCAACGCTACTGTTTTTAAATATAATAATCGGCACATTATAATTTTTATTAATGCCATTCTTCCAGTTTTAAAGTGTTAGATTTCTTAAAATAAACAGATCAGACTTGATTTTAACAGTGAAAACTGCAGAAATTCTTCTAAAAACCATTTATTAGTATAGAGTTAATCAATACTGTAGCTAGTCAAGTTGACTGAATAACTTAAAGGAATTATTCAGTGTTATGAAACAGGTTGTGTGAACAGTTGAGGATGAAAGTAACTTTATGTAGCTCGTATCCTAAAATACAAATATCAGTCATGAAGACTCAGTGCTGTTACTGTTTATGATGTTTATAACCATCAATTTGCCTCATTCCAAATGTAAAATGAGGAACAGTGTATTGTATCAATGACAGCATCAAAACCTGGAAAAGATCTGTGTAATTATTAGGTACTACAAAACCCAGTTACTCTGTCAAGATCAACTAATGCAACTGACACCAGGCAACTATTTAAACAAGGTGTACTTATGCAGTATTTCTCCTCAAACTACTTATCTTGGATGGGTAGATGATCCATTAAACCACTACTGGCACACCTTACAATCATCAAAGTTACAACAGTCCCTGAGACCCTGAAAAACCAATATACTATTTTACAGATGGCTAACTGCAGCAGAGAAGCCCAGGCCCAGGTTTTAAACATCCTTAGACTCATTGTTGCAAGACCAAAGTAATCTCATTTCAAATGCAGTTCAGGTATCTAAGTTTCTCCGAAAATCAGAGATGCAGGCTCCCAAATCCTAGATTCACAGAGGAATTTAAAGAGAATTTAGACTCTTTAAATTTTGGTACCACTCACTTCTGCAAAAACCTATTTTAGCTCTTAATCTCTTCTATATTCCCTAGAAGTGCTTAGACACCTTCGTTTTAGTTGGTGAATTCTCTTAAATTTCTGGTTCTCTTGATAAGCATAAGTACAAGGTTACTTAAAGCAAAAGTTACCTTAACTTTTCCATCACTAGTCACCCGGACACCTTCACATGAGCAGTGAAAGGATTTACTAAACAGAGCTTGTCTTGCTTATCTCACCTCTCACCCGTGAAACTTCGTCTAATATACCTGATGCACAAATGTATAACTCTTCCACAAAATATTCCCACCTCAAACTGATTGGGGATAATTTGATGCCCCCTAATTCTTGTATAGGGTAGGGTGGGGAAAGAATGAATAAATTCACATCCATCCACTCTGTTCCTCTATCATATATGCTCTGCTGTCTCCTTTCCAGGCTGAAGAGCCTCAGCCTGTTTAACTTCTACACAAGGGTTGTTATATACATTTGATAAACTTTTGACCTCCACTAGATTTTTAAGTTCTATCACATTCTTTTCAAAATAGAGGAAGCTGACCTGCATGGTCTTCAGCATGCAGATATACCTTGGGTTCATCAGGTACAATAATCTGTTTTTGTGTTCTTTCTCTTTCTTCTTAACAATTCAAACTTTGCTCTGATTTTTTTTAGTCTGCACTGATCAATATTTTCATTGAACTGATGGTTTCACACAACTGTTTATTATAATCTCAAGATTTCATTCCCAAGATGTAATGATGAGCTCAAAGTCCATCATTTTATAAGTAAAATTAGAACTCTTCCTCCCATATGTATCACTTCACTGAATTTTAAGATTCAATGCTATTTTAAGGTTTCTTCTGCAATTTTTTAGTTAGCTAGTTTTTAATTGCTACGAATACCTTAGATTTATCAGCAAACTCTGTCACCTCACTATTCATGCTTTTCCTTATTTGTTTCTTTATTTTCTGCATGGTGCTCTCCATAGATCTCTGGGGAATTCCGTAGTAAAAACTATTTCCTAACAACTGATTTCCATCACAAAGTCATACAGAGTTTCACTGGTTATTTTGCAGTTTCTCTGGCTATACAGTAATGCCAGTGACCTTATGGCTACACAATTATTTTTTTGCACAACATAATGGTGAATTATATCCAATTGTGTATCAATAGTTACAAACAAGTCTTAGAGAAATGTACAGTTCAAAGAAAATACTTGATTCAACATTTACTGAAGAAAATTACAAAATATTTACTCAGATCTCCCAGCGTCTTTAAGTTCAAAAAAGACTTTTTAAACACCAACCATGTTATATTTATGCTAAATGAGATATGATTTAAAAGGACTGCCATTTTTAATTAAATACATATAAATGAATGAAAAAATAAAAGTAAGAAAATAAATAGAAAGAGTAGTTCTATTTATAAGCAGTAAACAAATCATGGAAGAAAAATTTGAATAAAGAGGAAATAATAAACTATGAAGTTGTACGACAGAGGTTTACGTTGAAAATATCTGGCAAGTATGCTATAAAGAGTTGGATTAAATCTGATGAGAAGAAAGAAATCTCTGAATAACAGGTAGAAGCAGATCTGAGATGCAGAGTGAAATATAACACCAAATCTGACAGAGGCATTTCGATTTTGACCTTTAGCTCAGGCCTGTTTTTAAATAGAAGAACAATAAATTATACTTCATCTAGCAGAGTGAAACAAAGAAAACCATTCATAAAACAGAATAAAAGTGAAGTATGATACTATGATAAACATTAAAGTAACAATAAATACAGGCAAATTGTTTTAATAATTGGAAATACAAGGATATTTTATTGCATAAAATCACTAAAACAACTAGGAGAAAGAAGTTAAGATGATGATAAAGAATTATCGAGGAAAAAGTATTTTATAAAGGTAGATGATGTAGAACTGATGTGATGTGTAACAAAATCGGGAGTGCAGAACAAAGTATACAAGACTGTAAACTGCTTAAAACAAGAACTGTTCCTAGAAAGCTGCTAGCATTTCTCGGTTTGACTAAAGTCCAAATGAACAGTAACAACAATTCACTGAAGTCTACATTGGGCTGAATTTTTCTGCTATGTTAGGTCTATTTTTTAAAAGAGTAGAGAATAAGAAGTATTTTCTCAACCAGTACATTTCTTAATCAGTTAACAGCCAAATAATTCAGTTAGAATTAATAGAATGTTCAGTAGTATATTTGTATTGCCTTCTGCAATGAAATACAAAATCTCTTTTAACATACCTGTACTCCTTTTTTCTTACGAACTGTGTTTTCCAGAGAAGAAGGAATATCAGAACCAAGTATTTCTGCAATATCTCCAAGTCCAGCATCATGACCATGTTTAGAGCCACCTTCTTTCTTTGTATGAATGCCAAAAATATCTGAGATGATGTCACTTTCTCCCTTTTCACCCTTTACAAATTGCACAAGTTCAGCTCTAATGCCCTGCTCAGCACCTTCAGCTTTTTCTGCTTCCATAACATCATCATGGATTCCAAACTGTGTTGGGTCAGGCATGTCCCCCAGTATTTTAGTAACTTTGATGTTCTTGGCTCCTTCCACCAGGCCACCCCCAAATACAGTGCTCCAAAGAATCTGGAAAATTCCCCATACTATAGAAAAGAACAGTTGGAATATCCCTACAAATAGCATCCAGAAAAAGGAGAAGAAAACTTTCACCATCTCTTTTACTGTCATCTTTCTAACTTTCCTGTATTGTTTCCTTAGGTTCTTCACAGTGACCATTTTGAAAAAGTTAGTAACGTTCTTCTTCACTGCAACACAGGCTATTGCAAAAGCTGAGGCTGATTCCAGGGACTTTTCTTCTTCTTCTTCATCTCCAATATCCATTACATAACAAGATTCTGTCCCCTCCTCCTCCTCAGGTCTTTCAGCTGAATCAGTTTCAGAGATCTGGGATGCTAACTGCATTTCAAAGATTGTGTCTTCACAGAAATTCACAAAGAGCTCCATTTTTTCTTGCTCTCCACCTTCATTTACAACATCAAATATAAACTGTCTTTTAGATTCCTTCACTTGTGGCTTCTCCCACTGCATTCTACTGGATTCACTGATTTCAAAGTAAACTCTCTCTATTTTCTTGGCTCCACCCATTATCTCAATACGGCCAAGGTATGGTTCAAAGTAATTGAGAACACTTTCTGCAGGTTCTAGCAAGCTCTGAAGGCGTGAATCATTAGGCATATGCTCTGAAAGATTCGTTAACAACACTGCTACATTAAATCCAATGTCTTTGGCTGGTTCGTGAAATCGTTCCACAAAATCAACATAGTTAAACATATCATTTTCATCAGCTTCTGCACAGGACAGCAGGAATTCAATCTCTGACTGCATGTATTGCTTCTGAGCTTCCATTGATTTCTGGAATTCTTTCTTTGAGATGATGCCTTTACCATCTGGGTCATGCTCTTTGAAAGCATCTGAGTTAGTTAGATCTTTTAACTTGAGAAACATGTCAAAGAACTTCAAAATCATTTCTACATTGCTGGATGATTCTACAAGTGTGTCTACCATTTGTTTTCCAATAGTTCCATTTACAACGTTACCTATATTGTGTATTAAAAAAAAAAGTTATCTGGTGTCTCTATATTTTAAGTTAATAATTTAATATTAATATTCGTGGTGATAACAAAAGAAAATGCCCATTTTCATATTTCATTCTTAAATCTCTGTAAGTTTCATTTCAATACGCTTTTCAGTGTATTTTTTCAGAAAAAGGCTTTTTCATGTTCAATAGATAATAATTTCTATATAAATACGAAATAGCTTTTGTAGTAGCATCATATTAAGGCAAAGTTTAGAAAGGTTGATAATTATCACATTTTATGTTATGAAACTGTGATAATAATATGTAACCACAAAAAAACAGGTCCAACCTTCAAGCAGAGACAGCAGCATTACTACCATATCCTTCAGCAGATCCAGCAGTTCTTTAAGCAATTCAATCTGAGCAGAGTCCTGGAATAAAAGTAGAGTTAAGTTTTTTTTTTTTTTTTTTTTTTTTTTCCTCCTTTCCTTTCCAGGCATCCTATGAGAAACTGAATACCTGTGGAAGAAACTGCATGCAGGATGGTCATCCAAATGTACTTCAAACACTTCACCAACATTTCACTATCACTTTACTATAATCTGCTATCAGTAGACTTTTACAGCATGAGGGTAACCTACTACAGCAGAGGTATTATCAGCACAAATATATTTTAATAAAGCATTAAAAACTACTGAAGTGTAGTTAATGTACAGTAGAAACTTGTAAATTTTGTTACTCAACAAATCTGGCAGTATTCATCTCAGAAAGAAACTGTTCTTTCTCACTTCACAGTGAATATTTAGTGGTGTAATTCATTACCACTCAAATAGAACTAGAACTTAAGTAAGCTTAGAGAACATGACGAGACTAACTTAGATTTGTGGCTAACCTGAAGGGCTTAGAACTGCAAAGTCTCCTTAAAATTCTGATACACTTCTGCAGAGTGGGAAGAAATCTTATGAACAGGTCAGAGGGTAGCAGAGGTACTGACTAGGAGTAAAATGACTCCCTTCAGTCATTCAGTATCTCAAGTATGGCTTGAGTGTACAGGTACAGTAAGCAGAAGTCACCAAAGACCACAGAAGCCTGGAGGCGTAGAGTCGGGTAGGACTCTCCAAGGCCCTGCATGGTGAAATGAACACTGCTTGTTCTCCTCCCCACGGACAATGGAGAACCGACTGTCACATTCCCTCTCTTTCTCTCAAATTTTCTCAGCTTTTCTCTTGCTCTCCCCTGCTGCAGAATGAGAAATTTGCTTTTAACAGTGCTTCTACTATGCCACATCATCTGGTTTTGGTAACGGTAAAGAACAGACCAAATTGCAACCTTCATTATCAAATAGTATAAATGAGCTGAAAGCTCAGGAAACTGAGTTTAATGTTAGTAAAGGTCAGCCTCCATTGATGATTGAGACTAAATGTGACACAAGTGATATGATGATGTAAACTAATATTAAGTTTCAGTGTTGGACCTCTACCTGACAATAAGAAATCTATGCAGTCATTGAGTGCCAGTATGCTAACTTTACAGCTTCCACCATTCACTTGACTGTATTTTATAAATATATGCAAAAAAGAATTACTAAACTAGTGAAAATACCTGTGAAAGTTTCATCTGCATATTGGCAAAGACATGAAGGAAGCCAACAACTGCATCCCACAGCCTACTATGAGCCAGGCTCTGTTGGTTACCTATGCAAGGGCCCTAAAAAAAGATTCAGATAAACACATTTTTTTATGCATAATCAAAGTAAAAAAAAAAAAAAAAAAAAAAAAAATTGGCCTAAGATTTCTATTTGAAAAAAATGAAAAGATAAAATGCAGACTTCCATGAGGCCACACTAGAAAGGTTCCCAGGATTTGTTTGGTATCTAATGCATAAATTCTAGCTTCTATCATATTAAATTTAGTCATTCATGTATTTTAATATTAGCTTTATACTTGGCCAGTGATTCCATGCAACTTTATCAAAATCAAGAAAAATTTAGCCAAAATATATACAAATTTAAGGCAGGATAGGATCAGGCCATATAAATGTATAACACCACTGTTAATAGTGTGGGATAAAATTTTTTGTTTACCTGGATATATTCTGTAAGTGAATTGAATATTTGTTTGGTGACAGCCAAAGCTTTAGAGAAGTTACGTTGTCCTGATTCATCAATGACATCTTTTCCTGAATAGTACCAGTAGAAGTCACTGATTGATTCCTAAGAAAAAACATTGTTTTTATTTTCTGCTTCTGGATTTTGTACACAATATTTACACTCTACATTCATATCACTAGAAGCTGAAGTAGTAGATCTAATTTAGTGTTTCTGTGTCGATCTATTTCTCATGACAATAACTTTTACATTTTTATCTAACTATGTTTTCCTCACCTGAAGACGTAAGAGATAGTCAACTGTACTGATGATAATATTTACTGTTGTGGTGTTGCCCATCTGAGTACGTAGGTAATTTTGAAAATCTGAAATAATAAATGATTTGTGTTTGGTAAATATAAATGGAGAAATCAAAAACATATGATTATCTTCATGTACTGAGGTTGGAAGGTAGTCTTTTAAAATACTCTCCCTGGGTACAGATGCTTATTATACGGGCTAGAAATTGAATTATAATATATCACAAAGTAAATACAACTAAAGAATTGTTATCCACATGCCTTGCAATAGGCTTTGCTGTTAATGACATGCATAAATTCTGAAATTATGTTAAGACTTAAAAATGCAAATTGAAAAGCAGAATTCACATTTCTGGCACACCACTTTTCCTGAGAAAACTGGATTAACTAATTAGAGAAAAAAAATCTTAGAATCAGTTCTGTTTAGAGAATAAACTTAACAAACATCTTCCCCAAATTAATTCAGTTCACTTACCATTGTTATGCCCTTCACAGAGCAGTTGTAGAAACCTAAATAGATCTCTAGTAAATTCATCATGCTGCAGCACTTTTTCACCTTTAAAATACATAAATACAGTGATTATATGACTATTGCTATTGTTTAGCACGCAGAATACATCATCTTCAAATAGCATCCTTTAAAAAGCAGTATTATAAAAGCTGTCTTAAAGTAATTTAAACAAACAGACTGATAATAATGAAAACAAAACAAACTATGAGACAGAAAAAGCACAGCCAAAATATTTAGCACTCCAATGCATTCATGATTTTAAGAAAAAAAAGAAGTTACTAGACTATATATCTAATAAGTAAATGGTTAATTATCAATAAAACCATGCCTTAAATATGAAAGACACTTCTTTAATAAGCATCAAACTGTTCATCCAAGCTGAACACACAACCCACTGCAGACCATAAAGCTAAACCTTAAAGGATGTCTGGGAAGATGCAATTAAAGATTACATTCTGTATTTGCAACACACGATAGTATCAAAATCTGTAAACCCAAACGTACCACGCTCACGAACGATGACTGTGGATCAAAGAAAAATAACAAGAATACAGGATAAGAAAATTGGAAGTTAAAACATTTTTCTTAAAAATGATTGCTAAAGATTTTGTAAATATAAAACATATTCAGAACTCAAATTCTAAAATTATTTTTAGTAAGTCTATTAAAAGAAGCTTCAAGCCACAGTAAACAACAGTTCCAGTTAAAGAAGGAAGCACAAATAATGTTTTAAGCACTACTGGAATAAATTTCATTCTACTTACGAGTTCCTTCTTCAGTAACCATTCCCAGGCCTTCTGCTTTATTTTGTCTCTCAAACGCATTCAAGTCAAGAACACTTATATTAAAAAAAGAAAAAAAAACCAGGAAAAAGTACTATAGCATACAATGAAAAGTTAATTTCTGCTGGGAAATCTCTGGAGGCCTTGAACAACTAGCCTTGACCCAATATAATATGCATGGCCTCTTATTTTATTTAATATGCACATAGAATAAATGAACATAGGAGAAAAATAAAGGTCCAGTGTCCATTTCTGAAAAGAAACAAGTCTCAAGTCAGGTCTTAACATTCATCTAACTTAATTTCCAGTAATGTCATTTAGGGTTTCACATATATATGAAAAGAGGAAAAAGAATCTTAAATGTTACTCTCTATATTGACCTAAACCTGCCTGCAAAAAGGGCATCACTGGAGTTTATTTCTCAATCACAATTTTTTCCACTAAATTATCCCTACTGTTATTATTATTACTTTATATATTATATATTATTATATTATTCAGAACACATCAGAGATTCCAAAGCTTCCAAGGTCAAAACATACTGAGATCTTTATCCTGGTGCTAACTTGGCCTATATCAGTACCCTGCACAGGGTTCTCAGCACACAGTCAGAGTACTTCCATTCAAGCAATGCAGACATAATTTTATGAAGACAATTTGTTCAGTCAAACAGTAATACAGTCATTACTGCAGTTAAACTGCAGTTTCAGTTCTAGCAACCTCATTAAAAACAAGATTTGAAGCATTTTTCAAAGTATTACTTTCACTCTCCTTTAGTGTTCAAGTCAGTTTACAC
This sequence comes from Rhea pennata, assembly GCF_028389875.1. NCBI lineage: Eukaryota > Metazoa > Chordata > Aves > Rheiformes > Rheidae > Rhea > Rhea pennata. The sequence goes on along the minus strand of NC_084667.1, from coordinate 10,270,230 downwards.
AAATGACCTTTTTAATGATGTCCTGAAAGATATGTATTTACAACTCGTGGTAGCATCAGTGCAGACTCTCCTTAAGCAAGTCCTTGCTAAATTGTTCTACGTAAACAGAAAGATGACAAGATGGAATAGATGATATTTAATTAGGCTGCAACCGTTTTGCAATGACGAATCGGTAATTACTACAGAGCAGGTCAGCAGTCCTTCCTCAGTTTTCCTGCCCTTGTATAGGGTTGCTATGAACTTCTCCATATCTAAATCCCAGTCTACTGATTTTGAACCCTTCTGTTGCTTTAAAATGCTGAGAAAGAGAGGCTGTCTATTGTAAGAGTAATCAGGAACATCAACAATTTTCCACCTTCTTTATAGTGGTTCTTTACCTGATTTCACTTGAACTTTCAAAGAAATGACTATGGGCTCACTGGCCACATGCCACCTCCAACAAATTTGATACATATGCAGAGGATTCAGATGAAAAGACAGAGATTATGTAACTTGTCAGAGATGTGCAGAAACTGATAGCTTAGCAGAGCTCCACCAGCCTGTCCTCTCCTTTAGTGATGGCTTTTATCCATCCTTAGAACCACCCATCCAGAAAACTTCAGGGAGCTGGGACCAGTAAAGAAGCTAGTGCACTTTATTATTCCTGCCATTCCAAACTAAGCCTTTAAAGGCATACTCAGTCATTCTCTGCTTTGATTTCTGCCTTGGAAAATCTAAAAGATTAACACATTGATTCACAAAAAATTTCCACAAAAGCACTACAATTTGTGACTCTTGTAATTCAAATCCAGCAAATGCACTTGCATTGGGCAATAAGCTGAAACTTTAATAATATGATTTATGTTTTACCTGCAAGACTGCATCAAGCCAGAGAGACTTTGAAAAAATCCAGCATCCTTTTTCTCCTTCAGGTAGTCCAGCATTTTCTACAGGATATACATTTGGGAAAAAAAAAAATCTATATTAAAATTGTAAATTAGTAATTTCCTAGATTACTATTCTAAATGTATATCACTGGCCAGCAGTAATACCACTGTTCATTTAAACAGATAGCTTGCTCTTCCCACATTGCAACAGCCTACCCTGATATTTCTTCATCATTTACCTTAAAATTAAATGAACTCTTCCCAGCCTAACAACACAGCAGGACATTGAAATTCTCCAAGTGACTTCCCTCCTTTATACAAGCAAGACACATAATATTTTTTTTAAAAAAAAATTACCTGCTGAACTATGGTATTCCCACCATTTAAAATAGCAATACCAAGTTTTAGTGTTTCAACAACCATGGGTCCTGTATGACCTGTCAAAACAAGCATAGTTATTAAAACCGCAATTACGAATTATTTAGTCAGAAAAGTAGTCTGGAAAACTTCACATAATGTAATTCATAACTGACATTTAATTTTGCCTCATTATATATCATATACAAGTTATATAAGATATACATATGATATACACATCATTTGTGTATCATATGTACTTTAACACTTCACGTAACATTACCTTTGCTTGCACTAATCATCTGAAGGACCATCTCAGCAGCTCCACGATCATGCAAGCGAGCTTGCTGATAAAGAGTTCTCTGTTTTTCCATCTCCTTCTCCTGGGTTTGGGAACAAAAATGGGAACAGAATAAAGACTGGAACTGATTCCAAAATATGATGATGTGATGATGAGAAATCTGATGTTGTTGAAGGACACCTGCCTCCATAATCCATAGCTAGTTTAATTCCAGAAATTCAAAACACACAGTCTTTCCTTTATATGAATAATCTAGTAAAGCAACTCAATAGACACTGTGTTATCCTTGCACCTATTCTAGTAAACATATTTTAGATGATTTCTTGTGCTTTAGTCAATGAGAAAAAAAAAATTAATTTTACCTCAAACGTCTTCTCTTTTTCTTCATCCTCCTCTTCCTCTTCTTCATCCTGACAGCTCTTTTTATGTTAGCAAAAGAAATTATAAGCTTTTACTGAGTATGGAACATAATGGCTATTTGTACTTCAGGATTTGCACTACAAAAATGACTGTTCCAAGAAGTTTTCTAAAGCAATAATTCAAGTCATTAAGAAGATTTAGGATCCCTATAATCCTAAATATCTGTGCTCAATTATAATAAGAAGCTGACATACCCTAATACATGAGTGGGTTTCAGGCTATTTATCCAACTACAGGCAAACCTCTAACTGTAGGTTATGTGTTCTCATGTCTTATCTCTGTTTCTATTACAACTTTTATGTTCCCAGTTAAACTCTCCTCATATTTAAGTGCCAGCTATAATCAACACATTGGAAATATTGATTGCTTTTGAGAAGACATGAAATAGTAGCTCAAAAATAATTATTGAAAGAATAAAGGTAACTAATATTGTTAAGATGTCTCATGAGTTATCCTACACAAGACTAAGTGTTCATTGATAGCAATGGGATTGTGCATACTACAATTTTATAATTATATTTTACAGCAGGAAATTTATTATTATATATTTAACTCTGAACAGCATTTGTTTCATTAAATATACAGAAACTAGTAGTATTACGTAGTCCAGATACGAGAGAAAAAATTTAAAAAGGATCTCAAATAAATAGGAAGTGCCTGAGTGGGGTGAGAGGTGGAGCTTAAAATGATACATTTACCTTTGCCATCATGGCAGAATAGGCAATATATAAAGGATCATCTTCTAGTTTGCTATAAAGAGGAAAGAAACAATTTTTTAATGATGTAGTAATAAAAAGCTGTCATACTGCTACTAATATGTAAGATCGGTTTTTATTAATGGGAAGTCCATATATATCTATTTGAAATACCTGTGAACTTGAAAATTCTAATATATTTCCTCATCTCAAACCAAATCTATATGAATTTTTAATTGGATGTTTTACTGGTATATTTGAATATCTAATTTAGTCATTTAGATGGATAAGTAAGACTAACTGGCTGATACAAGTCTAGAAAAGCATTATGGAGATATAATTATTCTAACTTTTAATAAATGTCAGATTGTGAGATTGTAGAGCAATCATACAGAAAAACACAGAAAAATATGGAGAATTTTACTACTTATAGGAAATGTATATTCTGATCAATAGTATAAATTCAAAACATAAAATGGCACTGAAAAAGATTCACTCTAACCATCAGTGGTATTTTGAAGTTTCTAAAATATAAAATAATATTTAACAAATGCCAAGAGTAAGAACATTTATCCATTACCAGGACACACTGGGAGGTTACCCTGCATGAAGCAACCATTCCAGTAGACCTTATGTTTCTATGAGAATTCAGGCTTTGCTATTTCTGTATTGGGTATTTACCAAGTTTCATAAATGTCAAAAGTATGTCAACCCTTGTCTCAACATAAAGTTTATACTGAGGTTAATGCATGAAAACATTAAGGAAAAGGATAAGCAGCAAAGTCTTCACTATAGACAATACTGAACTGCAGTTTTGTTAAATCACTTTCGTAATATTCTTAGCAATTCATGGATGATTTTACTGAATATACTTTTAAAAATGGCTCTTTCTTACCTTCGCTCTGTGAGAGCACTGCGACTAAAATAGAGGATAATCTGATGAAGCGGATCAGGCTGTTTTTTCTCAGTCTCTTCCTCTTCCTCTTCCTCTTTTTTGGGAGGTTTCTGTGTCAAGATTTATAGCAGAACATACAGATTAAGCTTCATAAGTTAAAAAAAAAGAACAATTAAGCACAGATTTCAGTAACTTTTTGGGTCCATTTTGTATTAACTTCCAGTATTCATCTTATTCAGCAGCTTGCAGCAGAACCTGAAACATTTTATGCCTGAACGCCTAAGCAGCATAGCATCTGACTCTGTTACTCGTATTTGATAGTAATATACTTTCTCATTTGCAAGGTATTGTGAATGAGACAGTTAAAGTTTTAGGCAAGTCTTATTCAGCAGAAATTATATGTAGTTTCCAGTGGACCAGAATTGAAAGAAAGTCTCAATTCAATTATTTAGCAGAATTGGTTGGGAAATCGAACTGTTTTTAAGACTATCATCAGATGCATACCACTGTGGCTGCTATTTGCTATAATACTTTCATGTATCATTTCTAGATAACTAATCTTGATTCAATAAATGTAAGAACTGCTCTAATTACGATCAACCCCAATTTTTTTTCACAGTTTGAAAGAAAACATATTCAGCACTGGCATAGAAAAAGGTATTCTTCTTTGCATGTACTGTCACTGGTAGACTGGTAAGATTTGTAATGTAGGATTATTACTACATTTAACATCAAGGTATGAATAATGTCATATGATAAATATTTCCTTCTTTGCCACTAACTTAAAAAAAATAGTTAGCATTATCATAAGAATAACAATGATCCAATTATAAAACGTAATAATAATCAAATTACAATTTAATTGCTTTTGCTAACACTGAAGCATCTCCTTGTGATCCATGGAGCCGTTTATTCATGGTGTTTAAGTATCAAGGAGATAGGCCCCTTAAAATTTTTTAGATAAACTGACTACAGAGAAGGAAGAAAAAAAAAGCAGCAGTCTTTCTGAATCAAGATTAAGTAACAAAAACTGAAGTTTACCAATCACCTTTAACAAGTGCATGCATAAACTAAACTTTTGCTGAATATGGCTGCATATATTTAAGTCTCCTTATGAAGTATCAACAAGACAGCAGCAAAACTAATTTGTATTCAAGCTGAAAATGTTAAATATTATGCACCAACAAAAATTTAAAAAAGGGAAAAGCATCAGTTGTGTCAAGCTTTAAAAAAACAATAGTTAAAATATAGGAACATAGGAATTAGCATAATGACAAATATAGACTGACAGTTTATCTGATCCATTTCTATTCCCAAGAATGAGTATCACACACTTTGACTGAAGGCATAAACCACTTTAATGCACCTCAGTGTGCATCACACAGCAAATGTCTTTTTGAACACAGCAGATAATGACCTTATGCCTTGAAGCACAAGGATATTATAAATTTATGCAAATGTATACAGTACATAAAGGTTATATATACGCTATAATAGATACATAAAATATAGACTAAAGTGGGCACTGAAAAATATGCCCAGTTATGTCAGTACTTACAGCCAAATCCTGAACTAGTTTCTCCTCAAATGAATATTCCTCTGTTTCTATCCAATAGTTCTGATAGCCATGGAGGAAGAGGTTAATAGAACGGTGCCTGGGGGGGGGTTGTGAAAGTGAGATCAAGAGGGGTAACGGAACACAGTATAACAGCTCAGGTGGTTAATGATTAGTAAGGATACGTGTTTGTACAATTTTGATCCTCTGATTGGTCAGTGAAACAAAATGCAAAATCTAACTACCATTCACTGAAAAATCTGAAAATATTTCTGCACATTCTTGCTATTACATATATGTTAGTTTTCATTCTGAAGGCTGTGGGAGTGCTCATTTATGTTATATGTGAAACTGCAGGACTGGAGTTTTAATACAAGCATGGGAAAAATACATATGTTAATACACTAAGAATGAGTGGGTGGGATTTGCAAGTTAAGTAAACCAGGACACTAAGACAGCACAAGTTGGCTGTCAATAGCAAAATAATATCAACTTTTTTCCAGCATGTTGTCTGTGGACACTCACTGCCTTCTTCCACAAGCAGAAGCCTATGCTCAGCTTCTTTTCTTGTAACTACTAATTGGGGTAGAAATAATGTGTCCTCAAAACAGCTGGATTAGACATGCACAAGAACTGCACTAGAAGAAGATGAACTTTAGAAAATTGTTAGGCATATTGATTACAGTTTGATTAATTTAATTGTACAATCCTCCACAGAAAACAAAGTTAATGATAACTATCTACACATAAATCTGGCAAATCAGCAGCATTTACATTTTATTGGTGAGGAAATTTTGTTTGGAGACACACTCTATGAATCCTCTGAAGTAAGGTAGTTCCACAGAGTCTTTGTATTTATTTTTATCTTGCACTAATACCAGAACCATACAAACTGTCTGTATATAGGGCTTAGAGGCTCTATATGCCATGACTTGTACAGACGCATTGTGCACATAAATTATTCTCATTCTACTTTTGCAATAGAATGCTATTTCGCCAACCCTCTATGCTCCCCTGCTGGCACTGATGCCACTTTCTTATCAAATTGCAAAAACTGACCAATCAGAATCCCCACTGAAAATTGTACAAATTCATGTTTTATGATAACATCAAATCATGGCTGGGAAGGAGTAAGTGTGCGCATACGGAAGAGGCTCTCCACAAGTTACATTACCGTTAACTTGAGTATAAGCCTGTCATACTGAGTTTTTTCATGTACTTTTTCCAGCCAAACACGTTGAAAGGTGCTCAGGAAGAAATTGCTAATTTTGTGTCTGAAGAAAAGCATATAGGTTTTCATTGAAGAACTAACAACAAAGGCACAAATTAAATTCACTGAAGTAGTCAGAAAGAATGTTTTTTTAAACTGTGTATGAAAAATTTCCATGTTAAACTTTGCTGTATTTATGGGCATATACAGATGATAGACAATAAAACAAATAATTTGCAAATAAATTTCTTTAAAACATCAAACACAAATACACGTCAGAGAAAAAATACTTATCAAATAAGACACTTTTTCAAAGCACTGTGCATATATTCGTTAATGAACAGAGAACATGAAGGACTAGCATAGGTAATACTAACAATTTTTTTCCTGGAGAAACAAGAATATTTGAAAATACAACTATGAGTTCCTTTGTATCTCAAGGTACTTCTCAAAACAGGGAGCACTTGGAATATTTATTGAAGAAGCTACAGTAATTTCTGTGTGGTTTCTCAACTTGCTACTTTAACAAAGACCTGCACAAGGCCCACCTGGACGCAGCCCTGTCTAACATGCTCTAGGTGACCCTGCTGAGCAGCGAGGTTGGACCAGAGGTCCCTTCCAACCTTACTGATTCTATGATTCTATGAATGAACATCTTAATTTCTGAAACATCGCACTGGAGTTCCTAAAAAATGATACCTATTCTCTTGAAGAAAATAGGTTAAAATGGGAGATTAACATTAAAGTATAATGAAAGCCACCTAAATCTCCAGCAAATTATCAGAGGAAACAGCTCATTATCTACTGAAGATCAAAATCTTTTCTAGGATGAATGAGAAGATATTGCCATTATCAATTTCCTTGCTACCCTGTAAATTAATTGCTTCTATCATCAGATCTGGAACTAAGTCTCCCAATATAATACTGCAACTAAAACGAAGAAATACACAAGATTAGGAGAGCTGCATTTGAAACTGGTTCAATGGGATTTATGTAGCTCTTAGAATTAATCATACTCCACTTGAAATAAACTCCCGAGGGTTCAGAGATGCCTTCATAACACAACCAATTTAAATGATGGATAGACAGTTATGTATGCAATTAGGTGTGTAACAGTGTGACAGTCTTATTTTCCTGTCAGAATCTAATATTTATCTAGAAAAATCTGTGTCCATAAATAAAGAACTTTAAAACTTTGTTCTGTACCTATCAATTGAGAAAGATACCTAGAAGCCCAAAGTGTTTTTCACTCATGCCTGTTGTTCAAAACAGATACCAAAATATGTTAGCTAAAAGAGTTTCATCAGACCTCATTTTTAGAATCTGTAAGAAGAAATAACTGGACAGATTTGTCTCACATTCAGATTTCTTAAAGCTAGGAGTAACTCCACCATAAAATCTACCACAAAGTCTGAAAAGAACCAGTTTCAGAATACAGAAAGATATATGAATATTATAGATAATATGCAGGGTTTTAACATTCATATTATCTGTAATTTTCTTTAAAAAATATCTATAAATTCAGAACACAGTTGTCAAAAAATGCTACTGAAATGGGTGTTCATTCCACTACTTCCTCTCATTTCCCCAAATATGACTCTTGAAGATGAAATAGTTCATAGCCTCAAAACTAGTCAGTTTGTTTTTACATTTTATTTAAATCTTTTCATTTCTCTCTGGCTCCATGAAAGTTGGCTGGTAGTAGGGAGACACATGGGTAAGAAACAATTTAGAGAAGTTATAGTCTAGAACTACTAGTTTTTGTAAAGGAAATATGTGTGCTTTTTACTGTGCATCTGGAATTTATCTTGTTATGGCAAAACTAGCTTTCTTCTCAGTATATTAGTGGCACAGCTACAGAACTTAAGCTGATGTCAAGCATGGAGATAGGTGTTAATAAAAGCATTTTTAAATGCAAGGAAATGTTTCTACTAAATACTTTGTGAGCAATCTTTAAACAAAAATATAAATCAGGAAAGGTGAAAAAGTGTGCATGCTTACGCTCCATCTGAATTAAGAAAAAAACAGTTTTGGTGAGAATTAACAGGGTAAAGGAAATAATTCCAGTGTAACATGGTCTTAATATTCTGTCTAAAGTAGTGGATAGATCCAGGCACAGGATGCAGTTTATGTCAGACTTTGTGACATCTGCATTCAACTGGAGAAAGAAGCAGAGCAACACGCAAGTCCAAAATCTCATACTGCACTGCTCTGCCCTAATAGCTGCTTTAAATGCATATGGCTTCCTGACATAGTAGCTACAGATTAGCTCATATAACCTAAAGAGTATGAAGCATTCATGTAAAAGCCATAAAAACAAAAGTTAAAAAAAAGAAACGATTATGAACATAGGAGAATAAAGACCAAAAAGAGTAATCAGAGGCAAAAAAGAATAGAAGCGGCAGCAACAAAATTTTAACACAGTTTTCAGAGGTAATTATACATAACATCCAAGACAAGAGCTGACAAAAATGAAGCATTTGATTTTTGTAGCAGTGGAATTCCTATGGTCTTTCTCCTCTCTGGGTATGTGTCATGAAAAAAAAATATTTTGTTACGGTGACGAACTGGCTGATAACTAACAAATTATTTCGTCTGAAACTCATTACATAAGCCTAACAATCAGCACACTTCTAGGGCAGTATTTGCACTAAGAAACATGAACAAAACTTATAAAAACATAAACCTTTAAGCCATCTACCTTGGCAGGTTGTATAATGGCGCCATTCTGAAACATGCCACTACAGCCCTTTTGCGTTGTTTTGACAGGAGTTTGTGCCAAACAGCTTTCTTTGATCTGAGCGGCTGTTCAACCTATGGCAAAATATCTTTTTTTAGTACATACAGTAGAAACTCTTCAATTCTTATCCCAAATTGTCTTTTTTAACTACCGGTTAATGTAGTAAACGAATTATACAATGTTACAAAAGCTCTGTGTCTTCTGAAAGAAAATAATGTCTATGCAGATTCGATCAATCTTTCATGTGAACAGATTTCTTTGCTATATCATTTCTGAATGAAAAGGATGAATTTTAAGGGTGCAAATGCTTTTGTGTTGGAATTGCATAATTTGAATGAAGAGGCAACAGGATTCAAAAGTTTTATTAAAGCATCCTCGTATGCAGGAATGGAAGATGCTGAAATACGTGTATTAAAATAAATGCACATGCAAACATATTTTGTTAAAATTAGAGAGTTTTCAGCTACTGAATATTGACTTTTTGTACATAAAGGTTCATGAAATTGTTTACAAAGTTGTGTAGGGGTAAATACTTCCTGAGTTTTCTCTGAAGCAAGATTGAGGCACTTCAGCAGATTACACAGAATACTTTGTATGTGTACACAAGAATTACTTTTATCTAGAAACTTAAATAATTACATTCAGTGAAGTGGAAACAGTCTTCATAAGAACCTCATTCTGATTTAAAATAAGCACAGTATAGGTATGTTACATTTTACCTGCTCCAGATGATACAGAGCCGCTGATATTCTCTGCACACGTTCCACAGTTTTCTCAGGGTCAGTAGGTTCATCACTCTTCAAAATGTCTTTGTAGAGATTTAACTGCCATTTCACAGCTGGATCATCAGACTGAAAATCAACATATTTCATACTAAAGCTGCTGATTGAAGATACTGAATATGACTATCTTCATAATTATTCTCTTGGAATAATAAGAAAAGTTATAGATATCCTATCATCTTTTCCCTTTTCATAAAAATTCCCATTTGCTAGATGCTGAAAAAATAGCACTAGGTTCTATATACGTTTGGGTAGCTGAACTCAACTCTTAAGCAAGCTTCTGTTTTTACTTCATGAAACCAAACAAAGCACCCCGGGAATTCTGCATCATATTTAACGGTATTAAAAATTAGGAGGCACATCTAGCATTAAGATGGACAATACTAAACTGTTGAATACCTATCCAGTTTGACATATAACATTGCCTTTTTGTATAACTCTTACACTTCTACAATTTAACCCCTTGCTGGACTTTTGTACCAACAGGGGAAAGCTGAATTATGGAAGCTACCAATGACAGCTGGAATTTTAGTAGCTGAAGAGTCCCAGCCAGAGTTTTTGGCTTTTTTGTAACAGCAGTACAGGAAAATACATCAGAATTACTTAGCACGCCCAGTTTAAATTTAGGTAAGCACAAATGTCCAGCAATTAAGATAGCCATTTCCCATCTAAGATAACTGAGTTATTCCCATTAAATTCAAGTATTTGGGCAAGTGATCTAAATTATTTGATATTTACAAAATGATGATGACTTCATTTTGTTATCATCTTTGACCCTATATTTTTCAGGGTCTAAACAGTGGAAACACAAATATGCTGTAAAAAGGTTTTCTTGATTTTATTTCATCACATTCACTTTAAAATGCATATATTCATAAAAATACTGTTTAGTGGTTAAATCAAGTTAAGTTCAAAATGAGAAGCTGAATATTATGCTTTGATTTTATTTTTGTCTTAGATCCAAATGATTTTAAGCAGTTACAGCTTTAAATCTACCAAATATAATTCTTTAAACTTGTCCAGTTCTACAAAACTTCTTGAAACCTAAAAATACCAGTCAAAGCTAGAAAGAAGCTAGTTGTTGTTATGGCAAAAAGTACAGAAATGCTAAAATGTTATTTTTTTGGTTAGTTTTTCATTTTCTTTTATCACATACCACAAACATTATAAATAAGCGTAATTTCCATGTTTAGAAAGGTCACCCCAGCATATTTAAGTCAGATTTTTTTAATATTACCTTTTCCTGCAAATGTAAGTTGTTACGTAAATGTTCTTTGACTTCATCATCAGTGTCCCTCTGTAGAAAGGTAAAAGCATTTTTCAGTTTTGATTAAGGTTCATTTTATAAGAATATGCACAAGAACACGCAAAAGAACAGTTATTCTTTTAATACTAAAAGTTAACGTCTTCTGTCTTCCCCGTCCATCTGATAACTTACATACTTTGAAAACAAAAGGCCTTCTTTAATTGCAGGCACAAAACAAGAATCAAACTTTTAAGGGAATAAATGCTAACTAATGATCTTTCAGTACTTTATTCTTTATGCATTTATAATTTAAATTATAATGCATTAGAATTGATATATTTGTTTGGCTGTCTTGTAAAAACACAGTTTGTATCTGTCATTAGACTGCAAAGTACACACTCACATGGCTGTATCTAGTCTTAGCCAAAGAGATGAGCTCTTGATCTCCAGGTGTACACATGTTCAAACCGATAGGAAGCATCTTTTTAAGTGCAGCTACAATCAAGGAAGTTTGTATTGAGTACAAATCCCCTCTACGTTTTGATTTCTTTCTCTCTTGGTCTTGTCCTCCAGACTATAATTAAAAAATAGAAAGGTAAATTGTAACTATTCTCTGATCACGCACTTTTCCAACACACGCTTCTTCTAATGGTCCAAAGAAACTAGACTCCTGATGTAATATAATTAATTAAAAATGTTAAATTAGAGGCAGGAAGTACAGTTTTGAGTAGGAAATGTAAAGGAATATTTTTGGTATGCACCAGTGCAGAAGCTGCAGTAATAGTAATATTTTAATGGCAGTTAAGTTTTGTGCATTCATACTTATGAATCTACCTATATTTTCAAGATCTTATTTACCTCTCAGAAATACTACAGAAGTAAAAATTTTGTCAGTCTTAGGGGACACTATTAGTTTGCAGTTTTACAGAGACAGACTCAGGTTGTGTACATTTTTGGTAGAAACCTGGGAGATGCAGTTACCTAAGGTCTGAACACAGTTATGTGGGGATGAATGAATATAATCTAATTTGTTTCAATTGAAAATAATCATTATCTAAAAGGCTTGAATTCAATGCAATAAAATGCCAATGAATTAGTGTCTCTGGAAAACCACTGTCCTTTGGCCTTGGCTGATATAACTATAACTCTGGGATGAAAAATAAAGCCTTCTGCAGCTTTGGAGACCGTAAGTAACAGGAGGAGAAAAATAGAAGAGACAGAGAAGCAAACAGCACAACAGAATACCATTTGCCCTATCTACTTACAACAAACAACTGACAACAATACTTCACACATAACTTTTCATTTATGAGACAGCAAACTGAAATCCTTAAAACAGACCCATATACTTAATGAACATATGCTAAACAACAACATAAAAATAGCCCAGTTCTGAATTCTGTACCTAGATTAAACTCCTATTAAACTCAAGGAGAGTTTTGCCTAAGACAAGATTTCAGGACTAGGCCTGCAGGATTATAAAACACTGCAAAACAGCAAATGTTTGCATTTAACCTTCTTCCACATCCTTTTCCCTCTGTTGACTAAATTCTACTGACTCCTGTTTGTATAGTTTAATGCAGAGAATGCACTGCAATCCATTATTTACCAATTATTACCACACCTTTCTCATCATAATCACTGAAGGAAGAAAAAAGGTGGCCATATGTATTCTACTCAGCGGTAGATTTTGGCAAATGCTGTCTTCTAGATGGTGAATCACTGTGTATATAGCTGGTGTTAACAGCATTTAGCAGGTCAGAGGGAACACACGCTGGATGTGGCTTCCTTTCTTAAGGAACTAACAATTGCAAGAGAGTACTTCGCCTCAAAGCTTTGCTTTTGGAAGTGCCTTAGAAAAAGTTTTCTACAACAGCAATGATGTAATGGCTATAATAATGACATTATTTGTACTCTACATTGATAGCAGACAAACAAATGCCACAATGTATCACTGTGACTCAGTGGCGTCACTATGCATCTTGAAAAAGGCATAAGGAGTACCAAAATTAAAAGAAAAAAAAGAAAGAAAGAAAAAAAAAGAGAGAGAGACTTTTCTGCATCTGTATGCTTGGGAAGGTCATTTTACACATCCAATTTTTATAATCTTCATTTCAGATTAATAACTAGGTATAAAAAACACACAAACTTAAAACAAAAACATTTTTAAAGCATAAAAAAAATCCATTCTGCCTTTGCCATCAAATTCTGCTGTCCATTAAATTGCAATTCCTGCTGATAAATGTGTAAGTAGAGTCACAGAGAGAAATCTATACTGAAATGACAATAAAATTATGTCTCTTTCAGTTCTGATGTGCACCCATGAGTAAACACAATACCTTTATTTAATATGTAGAGTGTTAAATCAGATATATTTTGTGTAAATAATTTATTGTACTAGAAGAACCCCTACAACAATCAGAATGATATACTTTGATTATCTAACAGCATATAGTAATCGTACTTGCATGGGGATTTAAACACAAAAATGGAAATTTCTTCAACAAACATACAGACGGAGAATTACAGATTCTCCTGCAGATTCAGAAAAAAATTCAATATATAATCAAAAAGGAGGAGGAATTTATATTAAAACATTAGCTAGAGTTAATCAAGACCCTGGAATTAATATTATTAGTATTTCTAATCCTTCTTGAGCACTCAGTTCTGTGAGATTATCATGACAGTATTCATTAAACCCTCCTCCCTACCTGGGGAAGTTTGATAGTAGCAAAGCCTGAAATCAGATCTAATAGCTTAACACATCTGTTAATTTTTTAACTTATGCCTCTAGTCTGATTGCTTAAAAATAGTTCACATCATAGTATGAGGTTCTCAGGCCATGGTAAGAAGGGAAAGATGAAAAGATTTTATGCTCTGTTTTGCTGTTTGTTCTGCTTCACCAATGAAAAACACACCATAGGTCAAAAAGTAATGATATGTATTAAATTCATATTAAAAAAAGATAGTATGAATGATGCAAAGATGAACTATGGTTCACTGGAGAAAAAGAAATCTTTGCATATATTACATAAAAGAAATAAGGATGATTCAAAATCATCCTCACATCTTGCTGGCTTAGGAAAGTTTTTTTTTTTTTTTTTTTTAATTTTAGAAACAAGGTAGGATTTGAATCCTAGGTCTAATTTGAACTTATTACATCTAATGTTATATTTTATTCATTTACAGACAGGGACAAGATTATAGCACATTTCTCCCATAATATTTTTCTAGAACAACATCATCCAAATATTTATTTCTGATGACTCTACTTAGGCAGTTCTCTTACAACATCTGCTTCAATATATTAATTAAAAAAAAAAAAAAAAAAAAAACAGAAGGCAGAAAGACAGCAGAGGGGGGAAAGCACATCTAAAAAAAATATTAAAAGTAACTTTACTATATTTTTTCATCAAAGCAGCATGTGAGTGGATTAAAGGGAATTTCAGCTGCTCTGATTAAATATTGCCACTGTAACTACGAGAAAATTTCGGGCAGGTGGAGCCTGGGCCTTCACTTTGTGACGCCACTGCTATGATCAATGGAGGGAATGCTTGGAGCCTGATCATCTCTAAAACTGAAACAACGACACGTCATGCACTTGGACCTGTACCTTTACTTGCATGGCCTGTGTGAAAGGAAAAATAAAGGAAAAAAAATATAAGTAAAAGAGATGGAACAAAGATAATTTTACAAGTTAGTAACAAACTTATTCAGCTCTACCAGGACATTAAAAATATTGCAAGTCTGTTGCTAAAACAGTAGTCTGTGAATGCATAATCAAATGATGCCTTAGTGAAATCATTAGTTTTATTCAACTTAATCCATATTTAACAACTGATCTTTTCAATTATCTGTTGCTATTCATCATGACAAAACACACAGTATCACTTGTTATTTTAGTAGTGAGTGAATATCAGTATACTAAAATTTGCATCTGTTCCCAGTACTTTTAATAGAAGGAGGAAGTCTGGAATCTGGATAATCTGATAATAAAAAATATTCAAATTATCATCACTATAATCCTTTCCACCTTTTTCCACCCAAAATATGTATGACAAAAATTATGTTTAGAAATAGAAATGAAAATCAAGGCACCACTGGAAAGATGCAGTGTCATTTACAGATATATTTTTCCCACTTTTCAGGATAACATTAGTGTTTTGTAGACATCCTGAGAGAAACCCACAGTTAGGCTCATGCCTCTCAGCAGTATTCATTTTGAGAACACAGCTGTAATGCTCACAAATACTAAGGTTGTTTTTCCTCTTTATTATGTAATATCAAAAATACATAAATACACCTAAATAAATTTGCATTTGTAGTCTAAACCTATGTTACCATGGTGCCATGTAAAATTAAGAAGATAACATCAGAACTATGTAGTTATGGTAAAATAATAATAAAAAAAAATCCACTAGTGATTAAAGGAATCCTTGACTGGGCATGGGGAAAAATATTATAGAAAACTGTCTGTTAAAAAAAAAAAAAAAAAAGAAAGAAAAGAAAAAAAAGTCAGGAGGAATAGCTCAGAATGGTTTTATTTTTCTTCTCGTGATTACTCTCATTATAACCTTGTTTTCTTGTCACACTCAGAACAATCTAATATGTCTCCTTTTTGGCCTCAAAGTGTTGAAGTCAAGCTATAATTAATATCACTCTTTATATTCTGCTATATTTATATCACATAGTAAAGAAAAACAGTTATAAGCCAATGAAGAATGAAAGATTAATCATCAAGTTATGCATTAAATGTCTCTAGACTCTTGAATACCTACACAAATAGCAAATTTCAACTGAAATTTTCAATTGGGTGAAATATGAAGATGCAGTGCAGAAATGGCATACATTGGTATACCTGGCATACATTAAAGGTAAGTAAACAAGTGAGGTTAATTCCACTTTATTTATTAAGCATGACCATAAAAGTAAACCATTTACGTTTTACCATAATATAATTAAAGGAAATATTTTTTATTCAATTGAAGTAGTCTTCAGGAAGAGAGTTAAAATTCTTGAAGAAAATACTATCATAACCTTGAATAAACATAAGTTTTCAAATAATATGTATTACATATTATAAATGGGCACAAACCAGATTGTTCATCCACTCCTTCATGAAGTCAGGACCATGGTGTTTGGAATAAAAATTTGGATTAAATGATTGCCTCAGACTTCTATAATAGGCCTATCCTAGTGTTTTTTTTTTTTTTTTGAAATATATACAAAAATTTAGTAACAAGGGCCAATCAAATATAATTTCAGCAGGATATGCAAGTATTTAGCAACTGAGGTTCGTCTTCCAGGAACACATTAATTCAAATTGCAAAGTTTACTCAGTATTGCTTGAAAAATTGCCCATATATGTATTACACATTTATAATATATATATATATATGAATGTATACACTTTAATCTTTCATACAAATTAGCTGTAAAACACACTAGGGAATCATTACATGTTAAAAATACTATTTTATCAACCAACCCTTGAAGAGTTCAAACAATAACAGATTAGTGAAGTTGAAAGAGCTTAATTTCTCCATTTCAACACTTCCATCATAAATCTGTTATCTCATTGCATTCTAAGTTACCAGTCTCTCTCAGACTGAAAGTTCTCTAACTTACCATTCCCCTCCGAGCAATCTGCTGCCATTTTTTCAGAAAAGAAAAATTAAAAAACTTGGCTCAGGTTTTAATACATTTATTTGAATAACGATTAACAAAATTAAAATTGTATAATCAAAATAAAATGGGTATCGTATTGATTTTCTGACTGTAATAGTGAATTATTTGTTACCACTGCTATTAGCTACAAAACCCCCATAATCCGAATCCTTCATTTTCTGCATAGTTTTTGTATATAAGGCATAGAACCTTCCATGCTTGGTATCATGTATCAGGCCTTACACGTTAGTACTATCACTGTATTTTGTGTCCGGGGGAGTAGGAAGAGGAAAAGTCTCAGCTGTGAGGCAGACAGTTGTTTAAAGCAGCCTGAGACCCACATGGGATTTTACTTTTCTAAAAGAGACCCCAAGCTGTTCTGTCTTGGACTGACTATTAAAAGCTGATGTTTATATACATATTTATTTATATGTTCTTGCGCGTGATAAATACTGGATGTAATTACTACCATTAAACATAATGTGATGAAAGATGAACTGATAATGAAGAAGAAAGTGTTAAGTACTCTGTTGTCATACTACTTCCTTAGCTGAATCTTAATATTAAACAAGGCACTATAAAAATAATGTTTTCTACTGTAATTTACTCTACTAATTATTCCCTATAAATAAGGAAACTATAAATAAGTAAGAAACTTTACAATAAATCCTGAAATTCAATTACTTAAAGAACTTCTTGTTATTTCTAAATTATGCAATCTTAAAAAATTTATTCAGATCTATGCTTTAGAACTGGGTTTAATACCACTTACATTATGCATTAAGAAACATTATCAATTTATGATTTAGAAACCACATATAGAAAATCAACACAACACTTTTAAAATATGTCTCATGTATCCTTATCATGCTATTTAGGTCAGCATGAAACAAATGCCTATCTAAACCAATTAGTTGTTCTGCAATCACTCCTGCAGATATGGTATCATACTAATAAAATATTCATTCATGACTAGTATATTCCATTATTTATGCTCCTATGCTAGCAATAACCATGCACAATATCCAAAAGCACCACGATTTTATATATTGCTTTACTTACAAAAACAGTATATGCACATAAAAAGACTTATAATTTCCCTGTATTGCATTCATAAACATAGAAAAGCATATTTATATAGGCATCTACATCCATGTTATTTATAAATTTATATTGCCTAAATATACATAGGAGGTAATTGTAAATGTAATCGCAAAAGCAAATCCTTTCAAATTTGTATTATATGGTTTCCTGATGTTGAATTCTGTGATTTTATTCAAATCAGAGCAATACTGAGGATATGTATTCTTTATTTAGTGAAGAGCTCTTTTGTCATTCCTGCCATGCAAACTGGCTAAAACACACCACTAATAGTTTACATCAGTTTATCAGTACTTCAGTAAGATCAAATTTAGATTAAAAAAAAAATATATATATATCACCTGACTACAATCTATCATGATCTTAAAAAAAAAATCCCAAACAAGCAAGTAAAAAAATGCTGACCAAATTCTTTGCTCCTCAAACCAATTTCAATGTACAAATGTCCAAGTATATGTATTATACATATGTGTAGTGATTGCCACAGGATAAACTGCAAAGCTATGTGATAAAGTATGTTAGTTCATGTTTTATCCTCACTTCACCTGGACAGTGCTCACTACTCATCCCAATACTGAACATTATACAAACACTTCAGGTCCATTACACAATTTCAAGCATTTGCCTTTTGAAAACAAGCAAAATGGGTAAAAAAAAAAATATTTTCTCCATATATGGAATTATCCATACAGTTTGAATCCTCATTCAGCGTCAGTCATGAACTAGCAAGAGGCAGATAATGTTGTATTTTTAATTGTAAACTTTCCAAAACATGGCTTTTCCTCAAGCAAATATCAAAACTTTAAATTCAAAAATTGTAACAGAAAAGAAGCAAACATTTTTTTCAGAGAGTTGCAAAGTGAAATGGCATACTTCTGACTCTGTGTGGTCTAAAGTTGGACTCACAGTAGCTAAGTTACAGACAGAATCAAAATACAGGGAAACACAAAACAACAGAACCCACCATTCCTCTGAAATGCTTTCAGAGTAGGATTTCTCACATCATAAATATTGATAAAACAAATGGTTCTTGCTATGGTCATCAGAACTAATCTGAAATTCAACTGACTTGTAGATTTTGTTATGAGTAAGGCAATCTTCCTCACCTAATGTCAGTGAGACATT
This sequence comes from Rhea pennata, assembly GCF_028389875.1. Taxonomy (NCBI): domain Eukaryota; kingdom Metazoa; phylum Chordata; class Aves; order Rheiformes; family Rheidae; genus Rhea; species Rhea pennata. The sequence continues at coordinate 10,251,270 of NC_084667.1, read as the reverse complement.
TTTACTATGACAACATCCACTCTCTCCATTACACAGGTAAAAATGTATTCTGCAACCACCATGTCGGAATCTTGTGATAACAAAAATGAGTAAAAAAAGGAAGGAATGTAGTTATTAATAAGCAACAAGATAAATAGTGAACATATTGTACACTGTATGTATGCCTAAAGAGGTATAAGCAGAGATAGCATGCCTCTGTCGAAGTCAACAGAAAAATATTGACTAGCGTCCACAAGATGAGACAATGCTTCATTTATTTTTCATAAAATAATCTACCTGGATTTTTTTGAGAGACTACCTGCTGTACATGCACAGCACATACTCTTTTGTATGTGTAACCTTTCCAAGGTAAGATCTGTATTTTATCTTGTTTCCTTAATTATTTGACAGATATTTAGTAACTAAATCTAATGTAAATAACTTTTTTTTCTCAGAGTAGTTTTCATAGTTATCATCAAGAAGCATCACTTTTTAAGACTTCTTTTATCAGCAAATCAGCAACAGTCTGGGTAGACTTTCAGAGTTCTCATACAAACTATTAAACGCATGCTGAAGGTTTAACTGATCTGAAAACTTTTATTAACTTACTTTAGACATCTTGCTTTTGGTGTCTCCTGTTAGAAATGCCAAATTGTTGATTTCATTCTGAATCACAAAATTTTGTTCTTCTCTTTTGAAATTCTAAAAAAACAAAAAGAAAGATTATCAGAGCTTAATTAATTTGTATGTACCACACTTATATTTACAAATAGAATAAAATGGAGGAAAAAAATACACATCTCATCTTACATGTGATTTGCACCACAGGATGAAAACTTCAGCTACCATTCGAAAGAGTTCATCAGAATCAGCATCTGGTTTCTTCAGCCAATTTGCTCTGATTAAAAAAAAAAAAAAAAAAAAAAAAAAAAAAAAAAGAGAGAGAGAGAAATTTAAAGTAAGACTACTGAATATAGGTATTATTACTCTATTTGATTTGATTATATTTTTTGAACTTAATTAGTATCACTTCAATTTTCCATGAGCATGGTTACAAAGACCATTTTTCATGGCACCTCAACCAATCTGCAACAAAAATCCTAATTTTTGCCTACTAGTTTTTGACCATCCCCCTTCCCCACAGTGCCAGCTCTCTGGTGATCCAACAGAGACAACTATAATGGAAAGAGGACAAAGAAAAGAGAGACATGAATAAGTGGGTAGAGCTGTAGGGAGTTTCTAGCTAGATTTCTCTATATCCTAGTTAATTCTATGTTTTTAAAACTGCCAGTGCTCCCTTGCAAACATGGTCCGACATGGCAACATCCTGAGTTAATTTAGAAAGAGCAACTGATTCTCAGTGTCAGTTTACAGCACAAATGATCGTGCACACAAGGAAAATGCTTCTAGCTAGCCAAATATATATTAGCATCTAAAAACTGTAAGAAGCGGTCACCGATTGTGTACAAAAGAACAATGTTCTTAAGGACTGGATTAAACTCTTCTGAAAAATATATAGGAGGCATGTTCTGGGACAAAGGAAAGGAAAGGAGTAGGCACAGAATACTCCTTCAGTAAATTGTTGATGAGAAAACTTCATGGTCATTCTAAATGCAATACAATGTTGTCCAGGCATTTTTATTTCCCTTCTTAAAAAAATGTACAAAAGATAATCATCTTTGTGGTATCACCTACAAAAATATAGTGATTCAAATGAGGCAAGATATGCATTCTCCATTGCAATACTGCAGATATAATCAAGTCAAAACGTACAACAAACAAAACAATGTGAGAAAAATAGGTGCCAATTCACGGTACATCAACCTATCAGTTAAGGATATAAAACTCAGGATACTATTCTCAACGCAGCATTAAATTCATTATTTTTTTCTAAACATGGACTCTAACTAAGTTAACTATTAAATCTGGAGTTAATTATTAGTTTTTACTCACCTGTTGTTGTCCACATAACGTATTAACATTGGATAGAAGGCATAGAGGTCTCGACAAAGAACAGCAAACTCATCCAGAATGAGTAGCTCAGCTTCTTGAGTATCACTTTTACTGTCTGCTCTCAGTTGCTCCTCTTCCATCACGATCTTTATAGCTTTCTTCTTCAATTTCTCCAGCGTTGGAATAAAGTGAGTTTTCAGCAGATCTGGCCTGGCTTTGCTGATGATGGGTTGAGCATAAACTATACATAAAAATATATATGACCCTACAATTAATGCACAATTCATGTTTGAAATCATGTTAATATGAACTCTAAAGTTCTAACACACTTAGAGTACATAGTGCTCCACATAGTTCTGCAGTACCATAAAATCATTAATAAAATATTAATATAGCTTTTATAACTGTGTGCACTGAGAGATTAAATCTAGCAACTGAGAATTCAGACTATATATATTCCAATCTTACATATGTCAAACTATCATAGTCTTGGCAAGTCACTTATCTCTAACTTGGTTAGAATCTCAACAAAACAGTAAGAGTGACACAAAGACCTAAAAAATGGTGCTTTATATCTGTTTGCAGTGGTGCTGCATTTTATTATAAAAACAATTAACAAAATTTTTAAAATTAAAATTGCTTTCTTGTATTGTTCCTTACCTGAGTTCTTCCTGTTGCTTTTACTGAAATTTATTATTATTATATCAATGGGAAATATGATAAATTGTATCAAAGTAATTATACATTCCTAGACACAATTATTCTTTAAAACTATTTACCTGCAATTCTCTTCATCCAAGACGCTTCATCTATTCCCAGATTGTTGTTGATGATTTTCAAAATGTTTCCCAGAAGGATGCTCAGATGCTCAGATGTTATCATAGTACAGCAGGGCCCAGAACTTTCAGGCATACTTTCAGACCCTCTTTCCCACCAGTAGGACAAATAGTTGCATAGCATGGGTAAGATAACTTCAATTACATGAGGCATTTCAGTATACCTGGCACCAGACTCTGCTAAATCGTTAATTTCCTTTATTAGTCCATCCAGCTGAGGGATCTCTGGACACATCTCTTCTACTGTATCAGGCATACCTAAAACTGCATGTTAAGGTAGAAAAGGAAAAGATTAATTAACAAAATGAATAGAACATCTACATTCATCTATTTTCAAACTCTAAATACAAACAACACTGTCACTCAGATTTCTTTCTGCTACCATCTTGGGCAGACATGACTATAGTAAGACTGGGATGTGCACAAGTCTCTCATCTCATAAATTATGCCTTGCTGATAACATGCTTACAGCATTAACTAAGACAATAGCAATCACAAAGCTTAAAGGGCAAAATTCTTTCCATATGGTCACTTGCAGCTATCTCATGACCAAAGTAGCTATGTAAAAATGCACGATTGAGAGCTTATAACAATAATAATCAAACTCTGGCCATTGCTGTTGTTATCATTCAAAATTTTCACGTTCATTGGCAAAAGTTTAAATCCACCACAGGGAACAGGAAACAAACAGCGTTTTCCAACAGGCTGCAAATAGCTCAAAATTATGGGCAATATAAAACTCAAGTGCACCCAGCTCAGATTCAGGCTAACTTCTTCCAGACTGTTCTGGAGTATAAGATGTGAATAAATTTATTTGGAAACCAGGTAGATAAGCTGTTTTTCCTAGTCACAGGACTTACTGAAACTTCTGTGTAATTAGAACATTCAAAAACAGTCTCTTTCATAATTTTTCTAGCTTCACTCTTCTGAATTCTCAGATTACATTCAAATGTAAGGTGGGGCACAGAACATTTCTTGCACTTGTGCACTTCCATCCCTTCTTCATAAGATTTTCTCTCGAAAAAGAAGAGCTCAGTTTGAGATTTTTGGGCTACTTTAAGAGCTGAAGAAGCTGAAATCACCTGCATCAGAGAAAAGCTGCTTCCTGCTCTACTCCTCCTTCCAATGTAAATAAAGAGCCAGGAAAGAATTCCAATTATCAAAGGCTTTTATTAAAAACCAAAGGGTGCCTATTCAGCAATTAATTAGATAATTATATAATTTTCTAAATAATTTTGTAATGTGGACGTGATCTTAGACTAAGCTTCAAATGTTAGTGTATACAACTTCAGTAAAGAATTCAAACAACATGTTTAGAAAAATACCCACACATGCTGGGAAAAAGGGTATAATATTAATACAGTCTGAAAATAAGAGAGCAAGGCTAAAATGACAAGTAACAAAAGACTAGTAGTGGGAGTAGTTATTTACTGAGTCATATATTCATTTTTTCTTCATTACAATTTCTTTCTATTATTTGAAGAGGAGTAAACACCTTTTTTTTGTTGCTGTTCCCTGAGGAACAGTACTTACTGGCTCTTTCTCTTGCACTTTTCGTGTTGAAGACAGACAGAGGATTGTAGTGGTTGAGAGAAGGTTCAAGGAATGCTACTGGAATGGCTGCTGCTAGAGATGCTAAGCATTCTCCAAGTGCTGGGCGCTGCCTGTATATGACAGATAATAAATGTTATCTGAAAGGAAAAGTCGTTCACTAGGCTTTCAATATCTAGCATGCACTATAAAGCAGCATCGACAGTTAATCCTGATTTAGCTTACCATTTTTAACACACCAGGAACTATTTGACTATTCTGAAAAATTATTTCTTGCATAAACAAAACTATTGGAAACCAGAGTGGAATAGGAACCCTGTAAAAACAAACAACCTCTCCTGCCTCCATGTGTTTTATAGTAAACTGTTCCTCAAACATTGTCCGGAAGACAGGGTATCTGCTGGTTGTAGCATTCTGGATTAACGAAGACAAAATAATCAATTAAAATTGAAAGAAGCATTGGAAAAGACAGGATTTGGAAAGTTATCAGTACCAGTAATTCATTTTTCATATTCCTGATCCCTAAATACTGAAATAATTTGGCTCTACATATGGGTAAGACCTAAAAAATTCTTTAGGAAAGATGTGTATTCCATTTTAAAATAAGCAATATATATGAAATCTTTTAAAGTACTGAAGAGCACTGCAAACTGCCAGGCTGTAGAACGCACATGCTTGGAAAATTTCAAAATGACTGGACAACAGTCCTGTTAAGATTCTTTCAAGCCATTCCCTCCATCTCATCTTTAATTGCCTAAATAAATTTTCATTTAACAAGCACGTAAGAATGTAAATAGATATGCAAATATATAGCTCTCCAACTGTTTTTCTGTAGGCAGGAGAGTGGATATTTTTCTGATTATGCAAGGAACTTGGCAAAGCAATGGCTGTACCATATTGAGAAACATTGTGAAAAGTATTTATGTCCATTTGAAGATATACGATTTATATAAAATTATATAAAATTACTCTGTTTCAAGGGTTGGCATTCGTTTATTCTCTCTAGAGAATTATTTCCACAACTGTAGTTCATGAGTGTATGTGAGATCAAGTGAAATTTCAAAAAAGAAATGTTTTTCTAAAAAAAGAGAAAAGATTATTTCATGCAAACCTTTCTTATCAAGTGAATTCTATGTTTTGGGTACTAATGATTTTTTTATAAATGGATTATAATACCAAGTTTTTCTTCTTCTTTTTTTCATAAAATAATATATATAGAAAAAAAAGAACAAAAACTTGGAAAGAACAGTCATAATCATAAGGTCACTCTACAGTGCATTTATTAAAAAAAAAAAAAAAGTTTGCTGTTTGCTGCTGCTTTACTATTTTTTCCCCCTAAGAAAAGAAAAAGGCAGAAGTCAAAGACTACAAAATTAAAAAGAAACTATGCATTTCTATGTATCTATGTCATTTTGCAATAAAAGACATGATGCATTAACATCACAGATAGCAAACACAGAATATTTCATTAAAAACAAGGTTTTGATAATGCTACAAGTGCAATCATATTTTTCAGCACAGAAATGTTCTCTTCTAATTTAAATTTTAATGAAAACCATTATACTATAAACTTAGGAGATTTCATAAAACTCCGTGAAAAGGAAACCTTATTACATCTTCGCCTGTCATTGAAGGCAAAAAAAGAAAAAACTTTGTACACATAAAAAAATAAGTTAATTTGAAAAGATGAACATCAAACCCACAGAGGCTATTTAATCATATGAGTATCAAAATGGTTAAACAAGAAGAATAAGAAAATAACTCTGGGTAAACAGATATTTTCTGTCATGTGGAAGCCCTGAATGAGAGAAATCAATGGAAAGCAGCCTATAATTTTCCAAGACAGAAATTAAAATAGATACAATGAGAATTTCGGAGTAAATAGCCACTGATATAAAAAGCAAATGAAGCAGTATACTATGAACTAATGAATATCCCAAGGAACTGAGGGAGTACCATGGAGTAAAAGACACTTAAAGAAAATCTAAACTAATCTTTTAGACAAAGTATGTTAGGAAGACAACAGGAAATGTTAGCTTGAAAGCATGAGGATAAACTGTCAGAGGCTGATGTGCCAGTATTGGAGGAAATGAAAAAAGCTTGAAACAACCAAATCAATCAAGATGTTGAAAACCAAACCAAGATAAAAGACCACTAATTGATGGTAATTAGGAAGAAGCATTCCCTATTATATCATTGTTACAACAGACATTTTTGAAATGTCTGCAAAGCATTCCTAATGAGTAGTCTCAAACAGGTAAAATTGAAGTCTTTGAATGAACTATCTGGATAACCAGTACGACTGAATATAGCAATTCACTTTTTTATTTATATTAAGCTTCATAAATCATAAATCTGCTGCCATTTCATAACTTATGCAAGAGTTAAGTTTGTATTTCTTATTACTGATACAGATATTTGATCATTTGTGCTAAAAATGCACTGAAAATGTGTTTCTCTGAACTCTTAGTTTCAGGATAAAACCAAGATGCCCTAAATGGGCACCCAACCTTTGAGTACTAGGAGAACAGAATTTTCAGCCCCAAATTTAAGACTCTCGCAGTTTCCCATACAGTGAATGGGAGGAATTAAGACTCAGACTACTACATTTTCTAAATCCTGTCCCCAATGTTTATCAATCATAAGACATTTAGAGAAGAAAGATTTAACGTCAAAAATCAGAAATATCTCAAACATCTTAAACAAGCTAAACGCTTTTAGTAAAAAGGATAAAATCTTTGAAAATGAAAGTTTGTCACAACAGGGCAGCAGCAGTAAACCAAGTTAGTGTCAGTCTTTAGCCTCAGTAGCAGGGAAGTTTGTAGAATCACCCAAGCTCTTTCAGCCATGAAAAGTGATTTTTACCTATGAAAAGTGGACAATGATTCATGGTACAATGGAGAGTAAAACTTCTCAATGTCTCTGCCAAGTTCACTAGGAAAATCCTACATTTTATCCTAACTCTGAAGAACGGTAACTGATCAAAGCAGCACAACCATGCACTTCCACATTTTTCTGAAATCCAACTTCCCATCTAGACACTGATACCTACCTGCAGTCTCTATTTAAAAGTCTGAGTGAAAATAGTGATGCACAAACTAAGTGAAATCCACACTTAGAAACATCTCACACAGCCTTAAGAAACTAATTTATTTCCATTTCTGACCCAATCACAGGAAAAGAAAGTAGAAAGAGGTGATGCTACTAACACCCATGTTTAATATAATTACCCAGAGCTTAACGACTTGCCAATGAAGGTAGAGGCCGGGGCTGTAAGATCATCTTATCCAGAGGCAACTTCAAACACAATTACTTTTATTTCCTGTGAGAACATCCTGACTGCTAAGGCACTTTCTATTTCTCCTATCAGATTTGTGCCAAAGTGTATTTAAGATTGACAAGTCTAGAAGAGTAAAAAAAAACCTTTGAGAGATGACTGTGCACATATGTAAGGATGAGCTTATGCACACAGGTATACATATGAAGAATGGGATGAAAATGCAAGTAACTGTGGGTTCTTGTATAAAGGCTGTCAAAATCCCTACATATACTCAGGTCCCTTTGGATTTTATGTTCAGGTCAACTATTCTGTAGGTGTGAGACAGACAATTAGTCAGCCTACTTACCACAATAGTGAGTATGATAACATGTAGTAGCCACATTCTGGGAATATTAATGGTGATCTATGCAAAAATTTAGCTTTTGTAATGGGAAAAACTAAGCTCCCTGCAGACACTTGGTCACTAAAGCAGGGTGAGTTGTTTCCTTTTGTTTGATTTTGGCTTTTTTGTATGGAACTGACTTCTAAGATTTAGGCAACTACATTCCACTTAAGGTGTGTTTTAAACATGTTCGTGCTGTTTCAAATTCACCTTTCATTCAAACTGCTTTATCAGATAAGCAACACATTCCTAAAGTAGAGAAAATTTTGTATGGTAAGTTTTTATTCAATACCTTTCAACATAGATGTTCTTCCCAGTCCCAAGGGAATAGAGGCTGCAAAGAATTCTGTAACATGAAACTTGTACATCGCCCACTAGAGGAAAAAAGTAGAAGATTATTAGTACCTATTCATCTAAAGGTCACTTCCTAAATCTAAAACAAATTATACATTATGCAATGTGACAGATGGGGTCTAAAATATTTAGCATATACTTTGCAAAACACTTTTACACTGCCAATACTGCACACCTGCAATATTTACTTTCAATTTCTCCAGTAGCCAGTGTGTCATCTATATTCATCCCATAACCTAACAGGTCATCAGACATTCCAACATGCCAGTAGATAATTATTAATAAAATATTTCAAAGAATCACATTTGCAGAATATAATTTTAAGTTAAATCACAGCAGTCTGCTTGTGTAACCTCAAGGAACCTGATTAAAAGGCTTGTAACATTATAGAAAGTCTTTCCATAGCTATCAATCTTTTAATTATCTTCTACTTTTGAACTGTGATTCCTCAATTATACATGAGATTTCATTTCAGCACATTTCTAAATCTCAAGGAGACATTTCAGTAACTGGAACTACTTACTTCTTTTGTCATTAGTATGTGCAAATTTTAAATTAAAAGATGTTAAAAAGCAAGGAAAGTTTTAATTAGAAGAAACTAAAATGGCTTTCCAACTTGAGGAAAACACAAGGAAGTACTAATGGGAGTTGTCTCATTTTAATCTAACGAGATAAAAATATGTAAAAAAAAAAAAAAGAAGCTAAAATCTTACTTTCTTTAGGAATCTTTAGTCTCATTATCAACATAGTAGGCAGGGGAACATTTAAGGGGAATTTCTAACTTCTCCCTCACAACATTTGGAAGAAACATTGCATATAATCAGCTTGAAATTTACTGAGTATTACATATATACTCAATTCCATTAATATCAAAATATTAAAAACAAAATGCTGCCAATTTCATCTTTAATTCTGGAAATATTTATGAGTTGAAAGCCAAATTTCATCTTTTATATTCATACATTCATTATTAAAAGTGTTTGTATTATTTTAACATAATAAACTCCCCCCCCCCCAAAAAAAAACAAGACTTACATAGTAAATCAACTCCAAACTGATACTGTGAAATATGTTCAAAAATTGATGTCAAGATAGGTAACAATGCTACTGTAGTGTAATTAATATTCTGTGAAACACCCTTGATCTGTGTTCGAGAATGGGTAAATTTTCCAAGTTTAAGATTTTCTAATGTTTTTTCCAGATCCTCAGCTGCATTTTCAAAAAAGGCACGCAATCCAGCTTTAACTAGCTCAGATCCTGATTTCATAACAGTTCTGAAAAATAATAAAGAGTAAAATTAATTTTGCATTAATCTTCATGATATGTACAGATATATACATATTGGTTACACTCAATCAGTCTTTGAAGATACACGTTTATCAGTGAACTTTACACTATGAACAGAAAAGCAGAGCTATATCTACACAGCAGTATAGGCAACAATTAATTCAGACTATTTCACGAAATAGTAACAACAAAAAACTTCTGTCTTGTACTCCTGTTTTTTTGTGATCTGCCTCCAAATGTGATACTGTACTAATGTGTAAGTCTTAACCTCCGCATTTTTATGGACTAGGTATCCAAGTCAAAATATAGTTGTCTTCAAAGCACCCTAGAGTACCTTCAAAGCACATCTAGAAAAGGTAACCCCAATGTCAGCATTATAGTTCAATTTCTTAATCTTTTTGCATATTTCTCCAATTCCTCATTGAAGTTTTGATTTTTTTTCTGTGCTGTTATTCAAAATAAGTACATTGTCAGGCTGCTGTGTGATATAACCAGGTCAGAAAATTGGTCCAATAGGAAAACTATCTTGGCTCTAAATTCTGTGTTTCAATGTACTTAAGTATTTTAATGTAATGAGTAAAAGCCAGTAAAATGTAACTACGCCTATATAGTAATAACTTCTGTGCACTTCTAATACCAAGTTTTCAACCATGCACTAAACTCTCCCAATATCTACAGGTACCAGTACTTGCAGTTCCAAATTTTGTGTCACTTATATTTCGCAATAAAATCTTCAAACACCAACAGAAAGAGTGGCAGAAGCTCTCAATGTTTCCTTGTTTCGGTGATCATGAACAGAAAACTGTGAATGAAACCATACCTTTTTTTTTTCTTCCTTTCTTTCTTTCTTTTTCTTCTTCTTCTTTTTTTCTTTTTTTTTTTTTTTTTTTTTTTAGATATTGAGGTCAATATCTAAAGCATCTATGCTGCTAATATCATTAATTACAATCCAATTGCTCTTCAAGAGCACCGTGAAACCAATATAGTTTGTACCTGGCAGTGACATGCTGAAATTTTGTTAACCTACCGTGTGTCAAGAGACTGAGCTAGTATGTGCAGGCAGCTCACCATTGTAGCAGAATCACTCCCTGTTTTAAAAATGAAAAGATACATTATGAGAGCATAATAATATAGCAAATGTAGGATAGCCTAATCATTACAAAATGACACTATTGCAGATGCAGGCGTTGAACGAGATATAAGTCTTCCACCTCCAGTCACTGGAGGGAGAGGGAAGTCTACTTCTAGATCTAACTTTCTATTTTGTAAGTCCATCTCTACACAATTGAAAAAGACTGGTGTCTACTACTTATGCTCATTTTCATCACTTGATCCCGCCACATTCTGAACTTGGTTTTAAATTTGGTATCTTGTAGTATCTACCTTTCTTTCATAACTTTCTTAACAGTACCTACGAAAAAAGAGCATCTTTTCTTCCCCTCTACACTCTCCTAAGCTACTGAGAAATTAACAGAGGAGAGTCTACATTTGGATGACATAAATTGAAAGAATTCATGTAAGATGATGTAAGATGATTTCTGAAAAATTAAAAGTAACAGCAAAAGCATTTTATTTTAATATAGTCTGAAGTATTTTAATAAAGTCTGAAAATTCTAGAAGCTGCTATTTATTCATGCTCCAACACTTCACATATTCAATTATCTGCTGCTTTCAGAGGCATGTTTGGTGATCTCACTAATTACACTGGAAATAGTAATCTTCATTTTATCATTGTTTTATTGAATTCTGATTATAGTTTGTGACAAGTTTCAGTTATTATAGAAGTATTATATATTCTTCATATTTTTAACTGTATCAAGATCTTTAACAACTTACCGAAAAGTGAAATCCTATGTCTAACAAGAGCAGCTAGCTTGCAGAACAAGCTGAGTAGAAAAGGAAGAAAACAGCAAGACAAGATAAGACAAAGATTAAAGATTTGCTTAGAATATGAGGTAAAGGAGAGTAAGAATACAAAAGAGAAAACACTATATAATTCCTAGAAGGTGTATTTTGAATAAAAAATAAGGATAATGGTCAGTCAAATAACTGCATTAAGCAGCATAACTTTTGCAGCTTCCACATTCACTCATTTCCTAAGCTTCTTCAATTCAGAAATGACTTGAAATGTGAAATATTCTTTTGATTACAGCACTTTCCCCTACATACTGTAAGTCTGAGTCATTCTTTACGGCCAGAACAGATAAGACACCCTTTCCAAACATTTTACCATTGGTGTTTAGCACTGCTGATGGGTAAAATTAATCCTGAAAAAATTACAGAAGAGCTTCAAGTAAATATGTCAGGAGCTTGTATGTCTAACTTTTAACTTTGAAAATAACAGGATAAGTAAGTGAAAGGAAACATCACCAACTTTCTTAAGATAAAGATAATTTCTAAAAACAAAGACATACTTATCTGTGATAATTGGAATTATGATACTATATTATAGGATTTTATATTATATAATAATTCTATTAATATATCAAATATATAATACATAATGTAACATAAAACAATACAACATAATTGGAACTGTTATGGTCTCTTACTAACAAAAGTTAAAAGCATTTTGCCTTTTTTAGCAGTGTTATCTTCAGTCAGGAAATACTAAACTTTTTATAGGAGAAAAATATTGGTAGTTACTTTTCTCAGCTGAGAATGGACGAAGACTTACAAGACATTTCTGGATTTATAACAACAGGCATAGAGGACAGGTGTCTTTTTTCATGTGCCTCTCTAAATCTATTTTGTAAAGGCCTAATAAGAATCTGCCTAGCTTTTCAAATCTGAGCTGACTGACTTTAGGGAAGTTATATGAGCATTCAGAGAGGAAGCATGAAATTGAAATGAAATGAAATTTCCATCCTCCTGAGCCTGACCTGTGTTCCACTGCTACTGGAGGACCTAGAACCTTCTTCTATACTTATATATGCTATATCTAAAGGTCAGTAAAGCAGTATTTTAGGAAATTAATAGTCACTGTTATGGATAACTGCTATTATAAGAACTAGAATCCACCTAGAAGACGGTGAACGAAAGAAAAATGACAATTTAGAGAAAAGTAAAAGTAATTTGGAAGAAAAACTGGAGGATGGGACCTAGCAAGCTCAGAGCTAGGTCTGGTCTTACTTATCAACAAACAAGTAATTTTATGCTCTGGAATTTACATCCACTCTTCAGCTGGAAAGCCAATTCAGGTCAACATAGTGAAGGAAAGTAAGAGAAATTTGAGAAATTCACAGTTTAAGTAAGAAAGTATGAGAGTAAAATACAGTTTGAAAGATTATAATACAATATTTTCCACAGAAAATAACTGGTACTTCACTTTCGGGGGGGGGGGGATTTGGCAATAAAAATATTTGATTACAGGCACATTCATGAACAAATTAAATATGATTTTTTTAGTTAATTGTAAAAAAAGTAAATCTTTATTTTTATAAAGGCAATACATTACAAATTAAAAGGCAACTGTCTTTTTAATTAAATTTTCTAGAATTACTTTGAGTCAAAGTGCTGATTCCCACCAAACTGACACAGTGTAGAAATCTAAAAAATGTTTAAATTCCAGCAAGTTTTGTGGGAGGAAGAAAAGCCATTTTGTAGAGAGAGAAAATCCCATATTACTCCTAAAAACCTACATCATGACATTTTCACATTTTCTGATATCTGAAAATTCAACTGTGAGACGATTTAAGTAGCCTAGGATAATCTTCAATCAGAAACTGTCTTCAACAATGAAACAAAAATCCATCGGCGATTAAGCTCTGTTTGTTCTACTGCTCACAGAATCATTTACTAATGTTTTTGATGCTATCGTTTTTACAATGCAATATTTAGCCTGAAGTGTCTCACTAACAGAAAAAAATTGCAAACTAAATTAACAGAAAGGACATGCAAAACCAGGAAAATGTAATTTAGTATCAGGAAAACTGCATAACAGTATCTTCCAGGCTTCAACACCATCTCCAAAGAGATCTCCATAGTGTGACACCTGGGAGTGAGACCTGCACACTGAATAAAAATGAAAGCTCTCTTATTAAACCATAAGCTACTACTGGACTTCAGGCCTAAGTGAGAGATAAAACTCTCAGTTTCTGAATAAGTCTTGAAAATCATCGAGTGTGACTAGCAATATTCTTTTGTATTCCCTCTGCTTATTCTTTTGTATTCTCTCTGCTCCAGCACTATCTATATTCCATCACAAGCATGTAAAAAGTTTCATGGGCCCATGCTGGGCTTTTCCCTGACGTTGTTTCTTTTGGTTATCATTCCGACAATGATACAGGCAGATGAGGTGTCTTCTCAGTGGATCATAGCTGACAAAGAGCCATTGGGAATTAAAAAATAGGAAGGAGGATGAGGGACAGCAGTCAGCTGCTTCTGAACGCTCCCATCAGGAATAGAATTTAGATCAAGAATTTGAGAATAGGAATGAGGAACCTGGGAAAACAGGCAAGTTAGAATAACAAAGAATGAACAATAGATAGGACATAATGGAAGAAACTGAGTTAATGAAAATGCTCCAGAATACATTCCTAACCAATTCCCAATGATCTACACTCTAAGTATCTCCCAACTCCATCACACATATGCCCCAGACTTTCTCATTCAACTACTAGTTATCCTTTACACTGTTCCAAGCTTCATGGAAACAGGCAATGGTAAGATATCTAAGATCCTTGCCCCCTTTCTTTTAATGGCATTCTAGCACAAGGCTACTCAATGTTTTTGGTACACTGGGCAATTTTACTAGAAGCCATACATAAAAATCAAAGCACACCACAGAACACGTAACAATTGTCCTCTGTTTTCATTGATAGAAAATAGTGCATCACAACAACCTGGGGACCAGGAAGAAATACAGAATTTTCTGCAAGAATTCTGGGGATTTCACATATCTAGGACCTCTGACAAGGCCTGGGTAAAACTTTCTTGTGATTAAATTGGTATTGTAACCTGCCAGCTAAACAGTCCTGTTCTATAATATCTCATTTGCAAATGCAGCTGACAGAAGTCAGGCCGAGAAAACTGTGTTTTCCTTATTTATCCCTTAAAAATGGTTTAGATTTTGCTAAATAAAAATTCTTGAAAAGAGTTTACAGCAGTAGAATTTGTATATTGTATCAGAAATAATAACTAAAGGGCATTCTGATCACAGAAGAAATAATTATACAAGAGATTCTGAACAGGAAGATCAGAATCAGGAAGTTTATCTGGAGTCAACAGAGGTGGAATGAAGGTCAACTATACTGAGTGTCTCTCAACAACAACTTCTTCCCCAGTATGGTCATTTATCCTCCATATTCCCTTAAATGTATGATATTTCCATACATTTATGCATTAGCTAATGCCACTAGTCCTATGGGTTTGATCTTATGGCATTGCCAAAATTTCCAGGAAGAAAACTGTCCATGAGTTTGAGAAGAAATAAGGGAAAGTCCTTGCACAAGTCAATGTTTATGAAGCATTAGGGTAAGTAGTAGAGTCAAACTCGTGCTTGACTGATATGAGTATTTTTATAATTGCCATCGGCTTTACAATAAAAAAACAGTAGTGTAAGGCAATAATGAGGATAAAAGTCACTAGACAGCTGTCTTATTTCCTGAGAACTATCCACCCTAAATATCAGCAATATAATTTCTACCATTCCAGTTTGGCTTCATAACTTTAATGCATTTTTATCTTCCTGTATATTCTTTAGGACTTTATACTCATTTCAATTTTTGTTAAATATCATCTGCAGCACAAGCAAAAGTAAGGTTCCACAAAAACTGCTTAGATGAACTTGAGACAGGACACTAACAAGCCGGAGAACTGCTGTCAGAATCAGTATTCTGCTGGGAGAGAAAGACTTAAATAAATCATTCTAGTTATCAGTTTCTCTATATTTAGAACAAAAATATTAATCTGAAAAATATTTATTTTAGTGATTTTTTAAAAATCTTCCCTGATTACAAACCCACCACTATCAATGCTATATAGATAAGGCTGAGTTGTTTACATGTTGTTATTAGGAGAACATTTTACTCTCTGTCTTAGAGCTAATGTTCTCTGTTTAACAATGAAACAAACTATGGAAGCTTTTCTGGTTTTAGTCTCAAGTCTATCCAGAGATTGACACTTTAAGAACAAGTGACTGCACAGTATATACGAACATAAGATGACTGGTTTCCTTCTGCTTACAATGAAGTCAAGCAGTAGATAACAGAACTAGAGTTGCTTAGCAGGCAGTACTCAAGGCTCTTGCTTGAGGCATCAATAAAGGTGCTAGTCTACATAAAGACATGATACCATCAAACTCTTAATATAAGACACTAAACAGACACCCAGTGGTACCTATTTTCACCGAGAAACCCTTTAAAAATACTTAACTTTAGGAATTCTTCTTTTGAATATTTAAAATATTTATCATAACTTCTACAGTAATATTCAAAGAATAAACAAAACTTCCTTACATGGGGAAGAGATTGAAATGATGTGGAAACTTCACTTTAATTATATATTAAAGAATACCAAGATGAAGAATACTACTCATTTACTACCATTCTACTGAAGAATGAACCAGTTACTTTCTATACGAGGAAACTGAGCTTTTGAACTACCCTTTTCTTTAGTTTCTTCTCTACACAGAACCCTCCTGTACATAATCTTAATTTTCTACTTACCTGGCTACCATTTCCTTTTCCTTATTTGATGCATATCCACTGCTACTGAGTGTTTTTGTTGGAGAAGACAGGAAGTACAGGCAGTGATTTGTAAAGTACTGATCAACTAATGGTAAAAGAACCTAAGAAATACAGATACAAAATGTATTTTTCACAGAGCACAACAGTAAATGTAGCAACAATGCTCTGATTGGTCAAAGCTCATCCAAAGAATTTGAGTTCTGTAATACTTGTATTTTCTTATTTCAGAGACTCAGTCATAAGAATGAAAATCTTATGTCTTACAATTTTAATTAAAAGTTAAACAAATACCCAAAAAGTTAAATAGGTTTATAGTTTGGATCTAATACTAAAGTGCTTACTCTTCTCAATTTCAGCAATAAGGATCACTGAAATAAGAGGACCCTTCCTCCCCACTATTTATATAACTGTTCAGTACAGATATAAAAGAAGAGGGTTTTCATTAAATTCTAAACGAAATCCTGAACGATCCTTATTTCAAACCTGAGTATTGACAGTATTTGTCTTATTAGGTGCAAATGAGTATAACACTGCTATGCATAGGAATATTTATTCTGTTAATTAAATGATACTATGCACCTTATTAATATACTGATGCAAAATTTTCAAAAGTGATTTATATATTTGGAAGGAATATTTCATTTCATTTTAAAAATAAGCTGCCTTTTAATTTCCATGTTCCTTCTCATGTAAAGGAATCTTTTCCAGCAATAACTTCTCCTTTTTGAAATATCTTTTACCAATATTTCATCTATTACTTACTATAAAAAAATTGGAAAAAGATATTTCCCTTACCTGCAAAACAATCTAAGGTTACAGATTTCTATGTTATGTATAATAGAACACATATGTACATTACTTGAAATATTAAATCACTCACTTTGGCAAAGAATTTAATTTCTTGGTCATGTGGAGATTTTTCAGTTTTTCCACTGGTTACAATGGCTTCTGCAAGGATATAATTAGAGTGGACATGAATAAGAATACTAAATTGTTCAATAAAAAATAGCACAATAGCTCTTTGACACAGCCTTACAAACTTACTTTTGAAGAAATACAAATAGAACACTAAAATCAGTTTAACTAGTCACAAAGGTCCAAGAATTCAACTGTAACTAAAAAAAATTGCTAGTAATCAGAATCTGAATTTCTTAAATATAAGAATAATGTAGTGATCATTAGAAATTTAAACATATCACTGCAAATATTTAAATATCAACAACTTTAAAGATTTTTGAAATAAAATCTACAACTTACCCAAATGTGCAATAAACTCTTGAGCAGAGTCAACATATTTTAAAATTTTCTTCAGAAACTTAAATGCAAACCTCTTTTCCATGGATGAAGCATCCAATTCCATGTCATTCAGACCCCTATTTTAGAAAGCATTAAGATAATTGGCATTGATGATGACAGTACTATGAAGTGTTTCATTTCTTACTATCTTTTATTTATGGAAAATTTTCACAAAGAAGTGAAAATAATTCAGAGTTGATATAAAAGGTCGTGAACTATATAGCAAGATGTTAAAATCAGCTCACATTTCTCTAAGACAATTAATAACCTTTTAGATTAAATCATCAAAAATATACATATTTTAGCATAATGACTTCTGAGAGTTATGTTGCAAAAATGAAATGATGTTACATTTGAATCTTGCACAATAATGCATTAGTCTTTCAATTCCTACTGATGGCAGCTGAAAATGCCAAATGTTTAGGAAGACAGCAAATCAGTCTAAACACAAGAACACTTCATTTTTGTCTTTAAATTTTATAAAGGAAAGACTGAAAGTCAGTATGACTTAAGCTACCAAACAAAAACCTAAATGTAAGCAACACTCAAACTACCATGTTTTTAAGCATGTTTGAAAAAAAATTAACTTTGTGCAGAATCATTCTTTGAGATATCTCAAAAGTATCTACCTACATCATGACAGGTGGGTGTAATATCATTTCCTGGGGTTATTCCATCCCAGGTGCAGGACTTTGCATTTCATTTTTTTTAACCTCACAAGGTTCTGGCAGCCCACTTCTGCAGCCCAAAGTTTCTCTGAATAGCAGTACAACTCTGCAATTTATTGACTACTCCCCCCTAGTTTGGTGTCACCTAAAAAATCGCTGAGGGTGCATTCTGTCCCATCATGTATGTTGTGAATGGGTTTTACTTCATTATTTTTTTGAAGTCTCATAACTCTACCAGTTTTAATTTGTTTTCTTTTCAAAAATATTTGGTTTTAAAATCCATTAATTCTTTCTTCTCCACTTCCTTAAGGGTTTTTTGTACATTTTGTTTTTTACTTTGCATCTTTTTCATAGTCTCTTTATTCTTGTACTTTGTCCTTCCAGCTACAACCACACTTGAGATTCTCAGTTGATAGCTCATGGACTATGCTCAAGATAACTAGCTGGCTTGCCAAGAGAAGTAGTAACTCAGTAACATTGAGGGACATTGAGTACTAAGTACTGAGTACTGAGTACTAAGAATCTCAATGAGCTTCTGTACAGACTCTTCAAAAAGCACTACATAGGAAGACACTCCCTTTACCAAAGGGATGAAAGAATGACTTGGCTAAAGGAGATGCAGAAAGCAAGGGGTTGTGAGACTACAGAGGTGCTGGGCAGTGTATCAGAAATAGGGAGGAAGAGAAGAGTTGGTAGTGCGTGGCATTGAGGCAAGAATAAGAAAGGAATATAGGTGTTGGATTCAGTGTCATGGCATAAAGGAAATGATGCTTTATCCTGAGATTCTTTAGCAAAGGTGCAGAATTAAATTTCGAGAAAAATCTAGGGAGTATAACTGGAAGACTAGACAGCTGAAAAAGAAATAGGAGGTGAATCTGAGGAAAAAAGTAATTATTACAGCAATGCAGCAGCATAACAACAACAACAAAAATATCTGATACTACAGTATATGTACTCGACCATGTCAGAATGGGGGTAAGAAGGAAGGAACTGTTGCAGTCTGGGGGAACAGAACTGAGGAAGCAAGGAGTGCATTTCCCATCCCATCTTACAAAACATATATGAAAGGGCTGAGTAGAAGTGGCATTCATGCACAGAGTACTGCTTCTGACTTCCCTCTTTAAATCTCACCCCCTTCTAGTTTCCTTAAAAAAAAAAAAAGAAAAAAAAAGAAATTTATTCTAAGAGTCCTAGCTTATATACTTTTATGGCCTACTATTCATTGATATACCACATGTGAAACCTAATAATTCTTTACATATTTATTCAAGCATGAGACATACATTTACAACAACAGCTATGTATGCTTGACAGGAATCTCCTGCCACCCGATCTCACAGAGGATAATACAACAAAATTTGTGTCACTGTGTCACTTTTTTAGTGAAGTCACCATAAATATTCTCTTTTTGCGTTTATATTATGTCATGATTGCTAAGAGATTACATGTAATTTCCTCAATATTGAAAGAAATTCATGGTTCTGTTAAATGACAGAGGTAGGATCAAAAGCACTTGTAGATGTTAAAAAAAGCATAAAGGAGTAGCGAATTGTCTCTAATATATATTTGAATAATGCCCGAGAAATTTATCTCTGTATGTCATAAACACTCAAGAATCTAGTGAAAAGCGTTCTCAATAAAGGACTAAAAGTCAAAATGGAGACAGATGGTATACGCAAAGCACACACACCGTGCAGCTTACACATTTCCAATTATAAAGAATTTCCATGTTCTCATGATTAGTCCAACATTTTTAAGAATAACATTCTGTAATAATTACAAGCAGCATTTTAAAAGATGTTATATATACTTAAAATATGCACATACTGATATATGAAGAAAATACTGGAAAAAGGATACTCTTAACACAGAAAATTCACCCTGTTACAGTTATTGCAAATTCTTTGCCCATATCCACAAACAGGCTTTTTCAAGGTAAGTTGACATGATCCTTTATCAGATACTGAAAAGACTATCCTAATCCTACCAGATGCAGCTACAAAGAGAAATTAAAATTAATATTTGAACAAGTCCATTGATGTTCCAAGGACTATATACCATTCATTTGCAAAAACTAAACTTGTTTCTCTTATATAATGGCTCTAACTCTATTATGGATAAATGATTATACGTCCTATAATTATGAAGAATGGATGTCTGGCAGCATACTCACATTCTGATTTCAGGCTGACAGCCTACATATTTGGCAGGAGTGACTTTTCTCTACAGTACTGCAGAAATGCATCTGTAGAGCACTCTCTTCTAGTATCTTTAAAAATGTTATTAATAGTTGGAGCCAACTGAAACTAACAAAAGTAGCTTTTGCAGATCCTAATCAACAATTTGTATCAGTTTTTGAACCTATACTTTCACTAGAGGCACAGATTTAAAAGCAAAAATAAATGAAAACAAGTAAGAGCTATCTCTATGCACATACAACAAAATTCCATTCATGAATACAGTTTAGTTGACAAAAAAAAAAAGAAAAGAAAAAGTTTACTGCTAGAAAAATTGCAGTTTCCTATGGGTTCTCCCTGCTCTTATAGTAATAAATACGTACATATTAGTTATGGTACAAAAACTCACAATTTTGCCATATAAGGCCAAAAATACAATAAAGTAGGTAATATTCACCCACAGTGTAAGTCTCCACACAACAGCCTAGTTCTGCTATAGTAATTCCAGTTATAGTACAATACACACTGCTGTTCTGCTTGAGCAAGTTAAACAGGAAATGCCTACAAAATAGCCAGTTTGTCATATTGGTTCACAGAACTCTTCTTAAAAATTGAATTAAAGCCCTTCTACACAGATGTGTTTCTGCAGTATCAGACCTAAAGTTTCCCCATGATCCTTACTGACAGCTGCTGGTTGCTAAAGTATTGAATTGTCTGCTTACTTAAATACACTACTGCTGCATTTTCTACTTACTATGAGCACATACTTACTAAAAATTTTACCCCTCTACACTATTTCAGAAGAATCTTTCTGTACATAAAAATAACAAGGACTCTTTGATTTACAGAATATATATCACATGGTCATTGTGTTAATAACTAACAGACTGCATTGAGATAAGGAAGATTATCGTGGACTGCAAGGTAAACATAAGCAAAATAAATATGCACCTTACCGAGATATGAGGATACTATTCACTTGAAGGAATTTAAACAGCTCTTGTGCCTTTTCACGGTCCCGTGATTTCTCCTTGGCTGTCAATGTGTCATAAGGTACCAATAAAGGATGACTACCTCCACCTTTGGTAAGTTGAGAAAAACGTAAGCTGTTCTGTCGCAAAACTTTTGTTTCTTTGTTTTAAATATGAAAAGGAACTATTTAATTTAGATCATCTTACACTGTCTTCTTTCAGACTGTTTCTTCTCCCTCATTTTCTTTGTCTTTTTTGTGTGGTTCACAGGATTTCTGGCTTACCTTTGCTTTCCAACTCCATTTTCTTCTTTTTGGCCCATATATTATGGTAGTTTTCTGCCATTACCTCAACCATTCCCTATGTTGCCAAAAATAAAAAAAAAGATGATGCTAAATAAAGTGTGACAATTAAAATTTCTGTAATTCTATAGCAATACAGGTTTAAGATTACAGTAAGAAAACATCACAGTTACATCTGCCCATGCTCCTTCTCTACCCCCCTCAATAAATTGACTTGGACTGGACATCCAAGCCCTGATCTTAGTAAAGCGGGAAAAGACTCAGAGATGTTTTCCAGACCAAATAAAACAGTGATTAAAGTCAATATTTATCAATAATAATAATTATTATACTACACTATCTCCTAAGTGGCTTCAGTGATAAAGCAGTACTTAGGCTAGGTACTGTAAAACACAGAACAAAAGGAGAGTGAGTTTCTGCTCTTGCAGTTATAGGATGCAACTATAAGGCAGGACAGAATGAGAACACAATGACAATACTGGTTAGTGTGAGCAGTGAACTATTGTCTGAGGAGAATATATGCCCCTGGCAGTAATGAGCCATTAATGCCCCTGAAGGCTATTGCAAGGACAATGGGAAGAGAACGTACGGAGAAAACGAGAGAAAATGTCCTTCAGAACAGATGGCGATACTAAACTGAAAATAGATAACTCTTTTTCAGGAAGTACATATTCCCTTGTTGTTTGTACATTCTGGCTTACAAAGGCAGTCTTCACATGCAAATATTGTAATAGGTTTATTACAACAGTTATCATAAAGTTATTATCAGGACGTATGGGTTAGACGAGCGGACAGTGAGGTGGATTGAGAACTGGCTGAAAGGCAGAGCTCAGAGGGTCATCATCAGAGGTATGGAGTCCAGTTGGAGGACTGTGGCTAGCGGCGTCCCCCAGGGCTCAGTACTGGGTCCCATCCTGTTCAACTTTTTCATCAGTGACCTGGAGGAGGGGACAGAGTGCATCCTCAGCAAGTTTGCTGATGATACCAAGCTGGGAGGAGTGGCTGAGACACCTGAGGGCTGTGCTGCCATTCAGAGAGACCTGGACAGGATGGAGAGCTGGGCGGAGAGGAACCTCCTGAGGTTCAACAAGGGCAAGTGCAGGGTCCTGCACCTAGGGAGAAATAACCCTAGGCACCAGTACAAGCTGGGGGCTGATCTTCTGGAGAGCAGCTCTGCAGAGAAGGACCTGGGAGTGCTGGTGGATGACAGATTGACCATGAGCCAGCAATGCGCCCTGGTGGCCAAGAAGGTCAATGGTGCATGGGGTTGCATGGGGTAATGGGGTGCATTAGGAAGAGTGTTGCCAGCAGGTCGAGGGAGGTGATCCTGCCCCTCTACTCAGCCCTCCTGCTGTGGAGTCTCCTCCTCTGGAGATCTTCAGGGCCTGCCTGGATGCAACCCTGTCTACTATGCTGTAGGTGACCCTGCTGAGCAGGTTCGTTGGACTAGATGATCTCCAGAGGTCCCTTCCAATCTTACTGATTCTATGATTCTATGATAAAGTTATTATATGGGAGAGTCTTGGGGCTATTTCTCTAAAATCTTAATGAAGTACCATTTTGAATAATGGTAAACAGCAGGACTGAAACAAGCAACACACTAATTTTCAAATTTAATACATTTAATGGTGGACAGCATTATGGCCCATCAGAGGTGAAAGTCAGCTTTCAATACAATGGATGGGATAAGAGGGCAAGAGTCAATGGACAAATCTGAAAAGAAAATAAAGTAATATAAAGTAGTTTATGTCTGTCTGAATACAAGGGTAAGGAATGTGAAAATGATAAACACAGGAATTTTCCAAGCAAGTCAGACATGACTGCAGCAGTTAAGACTAGAGAAAAAAGGCTGCTCAAGAAATCAAAACACAGATATCAGAACTCTGGATAACATTTTCATCCATAAGGATCAGACTTTGGATCATGTCTTAGAGCTAACATCTCCCAGCCTAGATTTGCCAGAGACTGGAGTGAAAAATAACACTCAGATTACAGGCCTGAGCGACTAGCAAAATGGTTGCGTCATCAACAGTGATAAAGGAAAGAGAAATAATGACCTTCTGGAGGAAGATCAGAGTCAAGGATCCACAGACAGGATCATCTACAAGAAAGGCAGAGGATTTATTTTGGAGAGAATGAAAAAAAAGTAGGTTTGTGATTCACGCTAGTTAAATTTCACTTCTGCAACAGAGATGGACTGCAGAGTTAGAAAGAAGAGCAAGGAAAAAGTCATGTAGTCATTATCAAAAATGATAAAGATGCCCTTTTAGTATATTTTGAAAGAATGATTAGAAAGGTGGGAAGAGAACAAGCATAAAAAAGGCATTCATAAAACCAAACTAGGACATAACTCTTAGAAGACAGCAAGGAAAACTGCATCAATGTGACTAGAAGGTACAGTTGGACAACTAGCTCTTGGCTAGAAAGAGATCCACAGAGAATCAGCAAGTACAGGGCCAGTACAGCTCAGGGATCAGACACTCATGTTGCCCACTCTGAGATTCAAGAAGAACCTCAAAGAGTTACTGTAAATAGTGAATTCAGTGAACTTTTAAATGAAAGCAGAATGCCAATTAAAGACAAAACAACAGTGAAAGCTTTTTCTGTAGAAAAGAAAGAACATCAGAAATTTCAAAATAATACTCTTCAATAAATTAAGGAAAATGGTCATCAAAGACAATTAGCAAAAAAAAAAAAAATACTGAGCCTCTACTAGTGTAACTGCAAAAGGATTAATTCTCCTCTAAAATGCATTCACAAGACCTTACTAGGACAGAATATAGATCTAACAATCAACATGGAGGAAAAAGGTATACCAACTAAAATAAGTATAGAAAAATTGTGAGCAACGGCCAGGGAAATTAGATTCCCTTCTTTGAAATTGAAGCGAAAACAGATTAATTATTTTATCAAAAGAAGCTGAAAGAGAACATCAAGGAGACAACTAAAAGGTGGAAAATAATCATCTCTGGCTTACAGACAATAGGAACACAGAACTACATGGATAATAAATACATTCCGGATAGTAAGGTTTTGAACAAATAAAACTTCAGAAAAAACCTACAGAAAGGAATATAAGAGGAAAAATCTTTAGTATGGAGTTTAGACTATAAAATGGCTTACATAAATGTAAGCACTATATTGCAATGACTACAAATGCAGGGGAGAACCAAAAGAAAACAGGTTAACAGAAAAGGCAAAGTTGTAAAATGGTTTCAGTGTTCCCTTCAAAACACTTATTGCAGAAAAAGTAGTGGCAGGAAGAGTATCAGAGGGCCAAGAGTGGATTTATGATAATGGCATTCAAATGAGTTGAGAAAGTTGTTTATCTTAGAAGACAGCAGAGTTGAAAGAATTTAGAGAATAAACTTTTAATGAAGAAAAGGAGCTTGATCATAGACTCCCACCAGAAATGGAAACTAATGGTTATGAAATTGAAAGTTCTGCATCAGAAGAGCAGGAATGGAGGTAACTGGCATGGCATAATTAAGTCCAGACTTTTGAGATGGACAAAGAAAGAGCAGAAAGATGTAGAGATGAAGAATTATAATAATAAAAGAAAGAAATGTGAGACTATGGCTGACATTAGACAAGATGAGAACACCACAGACAGCCTAGAAATGAAAAAAAAAAAAGCATTAAGGTGGAAGATAGGAGGTCTGACAATCAATTTTCCAGAGTATTGTATGTACCGATCATAGTTACCTTTGCAATAAAAGAATACAGAGAGAACAGCTTAATTGATAGGGAGAACTGAAATAAACTGAATGATGAAAGTAACTAAGAAAATATACATCTTTCAGGTTATTAAAAAGATGATGAAATTGCCACAAAATGAATATAGAAGAGACAAAAACAGGATCTGTAATCAAAGAGGAAGACTAATATGCAAGTTCAAAGCACAGTGCATGACAAATATTAGAGATGGAAGGAGATATTTGTCTCCTCTTCAAAAGACTTGTTATCAAACAAAACCGAGAGGAGGTGGCAAGGTACGGGGAGAAATGTTGGAAAAAGAAACCAAAACAAAGAGGTCCTACACCATCTAATGCATTAGAGGGGATGCTAAAATAATGAAAGTACTCTTCAAGAATAAAAACACATTGTTTTCTTTCTGGTTGCACTATTTCACTATTACTTCACTACTGACTGCATCAAATTTACAGAATAACAGTTCACCAATAAGGGCAAATATGTGCACTAAAGGTAAAACTTAGTAAGCAAAAAACTTGCACAGCTTTCTTTCCTCCAGTAAACTTGTTTGGTATTGTACCTCTAAGAATTCTTCCATTATATTAGGTTTTAAAGTAAATGGCTGAAAATTTAAATAATTTATCCATCACATCAGGAGTATGAGTATATTCAACTGTTTTTCAAAGTCAACACATAAGACAGGCTGCACAGATATCTGTCACTTATTGAACACATACTGTTTTCACTGCTTTCCTTAGCTTCATGTTAACTTTTTCTAGAAACTCAGGAAACAGTACTGGGATAAACAGTAGAAACCTTTTCTTGAAATACGTAAATAACATGGCATGCATCTTTCTATAACATCATATCACAGCCATAATCACATATATGCTAACAGGTCATAAAATCTGTTAAAATTCAACTCATTAATAAAAAAAGTCTAATTATTTCCAGCACAACATATGCGAACCATGAATACAAACCTGAAGCTCCCTAGAAAGTACAACATTAGAAAGATCAAGTGGTGCTGGGCTATATCCATTTCCCTGAGAGGAGAAAAAGAGATTAATTATTTTCAGATATAAGTATTTCAGATAAAACATCTCTTCAACACTTCTGTTATTGATCCAATTAGAATCAAAACATTCACATTTCTAAGCTTTCATGTAGAGAACGTGTTCTCCTTTTGCCTTGCAATGTGTCGAAAATACGTTGGATATTTAATATAAAACACATCTGCTGATGTGGAAATGAGAAGGAAGCTACACATGTTTAGACCTCTTTATTGGCAACAGATGACAACCTGCTAAAAAACACACTCTTCAGCCTAACAAAGGAAACATCATGAAGCATGCAGGATGGGTCTTCAAAATATAACAGAATGGTATGGCAGCAACCTGAATGAAGCACGTACTAAAGTGAAAGACATTACAGAACTAGAAGTTAAAATAGGTTACTGTCCCCTGGAATTTACAGACTAAGAAAAAGAAGAAGGAGTTGACTACATTTATTTATTCTTTAAATTTTTAATGTTTGTTGTGTAATCCAATACAGCAAAGCTGTCACAAACATGACTAAAATAAAATGTGAATGGTCACAAACAAAATCAGAGGTTTCGCTCATGCATTGAAGTTAAGCATCTGCTGATACCCTGCACTGGATCATGTTCTTATTATACATTTTGTTTATGTTTGTTTCAAGTCATTTTCATTCCGTTTATATCCTTTGGTACTATCAAGGCACAGTCTGCATTTCTAAAAATAAAAGAAGTCGTGGTATGGTTTTTATAATTTTACGGTATGGTATTATGAAATACAAACAGACAATTTGGTTAGCCAAACCTTGCTTGTCAGAGTTTCTAACAGCTTCCCTCCCTCCCCACCAAGAAACAGACCTATTGAGGAGCAATCTCAGAGGCACATTAGTACTCACAATTAAAAATTAAGGAATAAGGTTGTATCACCCAGTAAAATTCAACCTAGTACCCTAGGTACTACAAAACTACCTGCAAAGTTTGCTTGCAGATTTTATCAAATGCATTAAAAAGGCAATCCTGTTTGTTGGCTGTAATTTTATCAAAAACAAAACTAAATATTTCAGGCTCTTGTGTTTGCTCAAGAGAGAATATTATTAATTTGCTTACTATAAAAAAAAGGCTTCAAATTCTCAGTCATGTGTTCTTTCAGTGATTATACAACAATTCTCTTCAGGAACACATCTAAGAAAATGAAGAGATATGGCCTCTGATAGCCTTCTCAAAAACTATCTTTTTGCAATATTCTCTTCAGCAGAACAGCACATTTTTTTGTCAGTGACATGACCTCCTAATCTCAAAACTCTAAAACTACAAGTTTCTTTTCATTAAAAATAATATAAAATTAACACATTTTTATGTCATTTATCAGTAAATGAGTGAACAAACATTTTGCTTTCTGTATTTAAGCAATGCCACCTTACTTGGCTAGACTGAGATAAATTACGAAGCTTTTCATTTTCACGCTGATGTATCATGGTTTCTCCTCCTTCCTTGGTCCTTTCTAAGCTCCATCCCATGGCCAACATGGTTTTCAGAGATTCTCTGGCTGGCCAACGATAAATTTCCTTTTCCTTTAAATGAAAAAATGTGAAATTACTCTGCGTTCAGCCAATAGCAAAACTCAATAAAAATATTCTAGCTGTGATTATAAATTGTCACATGCCAGATAGTCAACAGAATTTGTATATGATATCTATAGACAGGATATGACCACTTTTATATTAGAAATAAGCTTTAAGATAGCTAGGGGTTTTTAATTTATTTTCTTACTGGCATTTATTGCTGAGATATGTGATAGTGTATTACAAAATAAGCGCATAAAAGAGATCTCAGGAGCAATAATATAGTTTTTATTTTGAAACCTATTAAGTTGTTCTTCCAGCACAAAATAACTAAAAAATTGATGGTTTGACAAGTGCTACACAAGTAATTGGGCAGGTATATTTAAACATATGAGCACAGAGTTTTTATTAGTCATCTTATCTCTCTTCACAGATATAAAACAAATTGATCTATGTACCTTTTTATATAAATACAGTCATCAATACAAATTTAGGGAAGAGCCTGTACTCCAACAGTCCTTTGTAAAGCAAAGGTGTTACAGAAAACATGTAAAGTTGTGACAAAGAAAAATTTGACTATATCATATTAAGACTTCTCAAAGCAACCTGGTAGAAGTATTTCAGATTTAACTATAAATAAAAAAAGAAGTAGGATAGTTATTTACAGTGCTACTTTATAAGGAAATACCTAATTTTAGAAATGGTTCAAAGCGTCTCATCTGAGAACCTGGAAGATTCTCTTTAATCTGAGATAATATTGAAAAAAATAGATTACAACTGCTTTATGATGCAAACAATTCTTCAGCTTTTCTCTGAAGATGTTAAAGCATCTCAATTTATAAATTGAGAAATTAAATCTTTCAAAAAGCTCTTTAATTCTGTAATCTCTACTTTCTGAATGGGAAAACAGTGGTAAAGAGTGCAGCAAATGTAACTGAATTATTTGAGTCACCCAGTGACTCACTGCAAGAGTATGTGAGTTCCAATTCCATTCAGTGTTCTGACCACTAGAAGACATTCGTGCCTTGTCAAGAAATTCAGAGAAAAAGTGCATTTAAAATAGCTTGAATGTTGGTTTTTTTTGCCATTTTCAAATGAAGCATTTGCTTGACTTCTTCAAAACTTTTTATCATCTTTCTAGGTAGAAAAGAAAATTGCTTCAGAAGTGTTAGATTACACTTTCATGTAAAAAACACAGAGGTTGCTGCTAGTCCCTTCCTCATCCACGAAGGCCTGAAAACCCTATGCTATTGACGCTTTGAATACAAATTGGCCTAGAACTACAAAGACTGTCTGACTGAAGGAAATAATTTGGGAAAAGGCCTGTGCAAGATTAACAAAGCAATCACTTCAATGTACAGATCTTGTTATTCTTAACTAAAAGTAGTATAGTATGCCTCTGCTATGTGTGTACTGTATATTTGAAACAAAAAATGTACACAAATCAAGCTACACTGTATTAACGCAGTTGAAATTTCCTTTATTACCTTTTCAGTTAAAGTTTTGAAAGGTCTTATTAATGGATGAGTCTTCATATTTTCATCCAGCGAAACACCGTATTTCCATCCACTATTAGTCTGAAAAAACAAAATATATTTAAAACAGGAAAGGATATATAACATAGATAAGTAACTGCAAATCAATTAGTTTGTCAGACCGAATTGCAAATCTATTTTAATATCCTACTCAGTGCCATAGAAATTCCTATTAAAGGCATGTTTCACGTGTGTGTACATGAGAACGAAATACGGCCCAGATACTGACTAAATTTGGCATACAATTGGCAGGTCTCATGCAACCAGTTCTGAACCTACTATGCACTGGCCCCTTTCAAACCAATGCCTTAAGATGGTGCTGGCTTAGGTTAAAAAAAAAAAAAAGACGAGTCTCTATTTTCTGGGATACTAGTGCTCACAGATAAGTCAGCAATACAGAATCCTTTGCATTAAACAGTATTAACTGAAATTTGTGTTTTGAGATTAAATATATTTATCTTTACATATCTATCTATATTTTTCTCCATACATCTACACAACACAGACAATAACAGAAGCATTTAATAAATTAGTTATCTCTCTCCCCACTTGAATGAAAGTGAGGTTTATAATTCATATTCAAACTGAATAAGTTACTTATATCCAAACGCTGACCTTTTTAATACATGCAACATATTTAGTAAAAACTTCAACAACTTATTCAAATTTCATTTTTGCTCAAATTTAAGTGTAAAATTTTTATTTATATTAAACATTTTTGCCAAGTGTAAATTAAAAATCTCTATTAAATGTTTCATTTTAACACTAAAAACGATATTACAAATTATTAAATATATATATTGTTGTCTTACACCTCATTTGAAGTGATGAAACAGAGACTCAGTAAAAAGATGGAGCAAATCAAGAATCACAAGGAAAATCAATACATAACCGCCTTCTTAAAGCTAAGAAGAAACAAAAGCTCCAAGTACATTTTCTGAAATAGTACAGGAGATTAGAAGTCCTAAGCCCTCTCAGATCACAGAGCTGCTGCAGTAAAATTGATTCTATGACTTCCAGTCAACAAACATCATTACCAAGGTAAAATGCATCTAAAAAATATCTATTCCTACTTATAAAACTTAACAACCCCCCACTCACACACAAATCTTGGCCCTAATAAATCACTGACACTGTTAAAAAGTAATAAATTTCAAAGAACTTTCTTGAGAAAAAACTTTCTCCCACATATCCCCAAAGAAATATTTGGGCATTAATGGACACTCTGAACATGTGTTAGACAAATTGGACAGTTTTTTTCAGTATTTAACCTCAGTTATTACTTACTTGCTAGAAGTCATCAGTCATAAAATAATTCTTACCTTTTCAAAGGCCCATTTATCATGGGAATGTTCAGCATACTTGCTTACAATATACTCCAACTTTTCAGGAAGTACAAGGCTGTAAATAAACAAGAAAATAAATCATAATTTACTGCAGTCTGATCTATGAACAAAATGGCAGTATAATACAACATTAATAAAAATGCTTCATCTCCACATGAAAGTAAGACATTTTGCCTCTGTAACTACATTTACATTTAGAAGAAATAACACAAAACACAGTAGAGCTCTAACAACATTTACTGAGAACCTTCAAACATATAATAGAGGCATTTTTTAACAACTGAAATCACAGGAAATAAAGCTGCTTCACCATGATGCACAGGTATTCATCTTGGTAGTTCTCAGTGCAGGATAACACTAGTATAGATGCTTTATATCGCATAATTGTGAGTGGTGGGGAGGTGAGAGTTTAATATCAATAATCCACCAGTGATCCTTAATTTCTAAATATAAAACTATTCTAATTTTATATGAATTGCACAAGTATTAATAGGAAGTCTATGTCTCTATTAAATCATCTCACATGATCTGCTTATTTTGCCATATCAGATGCTAACAATCAATTCTAAAAATTAAGTGAAAATTTTGTCAAAACTTGGTAATAGGCTATCTGAATCGCTTACCAGATTTTAACGATCTTGAATCATTTATCATCCCTGTATCACCCTCTAAATAATGATAAAGTAACAGATATGTATTACCAATGTATATATCCAAAATATTTGAACTCAACCATCAGGTAATACCGTAAATAATAAATACATAGTTACTCTGCAGGTATAATGTGTGAACACTTAACATTGATACAGGACTTAGGACAGTAAGTTTTTTTTATCTGGTAAAAAGGCTATGCTGTGGTGCACCATCTGGCAGCAGGAAGCAAGACACTACTTGTGAAAGGTACTAATATCATTAAAAAGTCCGTCACCAACCAACTGTCCCTATAAAGCAGAAAAAAGTGTTAATATGGAAATATTAAAAACATTTAAAGAAATCACTATGGTAGATATGACTCACTTTGCTGTGCTGATGGGTTTGGGATCAAAATTTCCTTCTGGATCCACTGAGGTCTGCTTTTCCAAAGTTGACCTAATTCGTGTATCTAAATAATCAGGAGGCAAGGCACCAGCTATAGCACTTAGACAAGGCAAGGCCATTCGAAAGAGCTCTGGATCATACTTCTGCAGGAGAGATAGGAACTGGTTGGAAAGTCCAACAGAAAAACATGCAAAATGTTAGTGAAAACAAAGCAGCAATATGCAGAAATATTAGAAGATGCAAATGAACAACAAAGCACATGTAAAAACTAAGCACATAGCAAAATGATTGCTGTATGACATCTACTTTTCTTGGTATTAACTTGATAAGGTATGCAAGACTACTCAAATTAGCTTAACACTATGCTAACACTTGTATAAGTATATACAAAACATGTATAAGCCTGATTTTGAGTACAATCCAGTCCAAAAAGTATTTACTCAGTAAGGTATTCCTCTTGTCAGAAAGGTAACCTATCCTTAATCAAGAAAAAAGTGCACTTTGGAACAGTAATACAGGAATTTCTTTACATGTTTCTTCATAAGAATGTTGTATCATAGTTCTTGAGCTAGGCAATGACCAGCAAACTAACAAAATACAAGTTCTGTTTGAAAACAGACAACATGAATTTACTGTGCTTACAACAGTAATTTGATAAGCATATGTGTCTCTTAAAATTAATGCCATTTTATGTCAGTAAGAGTTATTTTAAGAAGTGTAGTAGAGCAAAGGTAGAAGAAGACAGCATTAACTTTCGTTAGTGCATCAAGCAGTCTGCCTCATTACTAGGGGGAGGTATAAGGTTATAGCAAGACAAAAATTACACGTTTCGTTAGTTTAGAGAGACTCCTTCAAAATTCACCATTCAATCTTTCATTAGAATTTTGCTTTACTAGAAGTATTCACTATCCTACCTCCCCTACTATGTGGAAGAATTGCTGAAATAGGTATTTTCTGCACTTGGCACCACGAATTATCATAATAATGCTTTTATAGTCACCTCATATTGTAACATAAATTACAGTCATTACCTTATGAGACAATGAATCAAATATTCCCCAGAAAAGTTTTTCAGTCAAATGTAATTCTTCTTCTGTTGCAATTCCGTAACTTCCCATTCCTGAAGGCAGGCAATAATATTTCCAGCACTGCTCATAGTGGTTTGTCAGAAGCTAGGTTTTTCAGAAAATAAAAGTGTGTGTAAAGCACTGGTACAACATAACATACTGGTTAGTGAAAGTCTAAATACCTAGCATTTATTCAAATATCCATACGAATATCATTATTTACTTCCATTTCTTTACTGCTAAGGGCCAATAAACTTTCCTCTTTTTCCCCACTTTTATTTTTGAGATAATAGTAGCACCTGAGCTCTGAAAGAGTAAAAAGAGTAAAAGTCCGTGCTATAAGCCATGGTTCCTACTGTGAGATTCTCAATGACCACAATGAATAGGAAAATTACAAAACTCAGGTTTGTCACCATCTGAGTACATATTAGCCCTAAGGATAAAAATACAGACAATGAAATAAAGCATATGGGTATGAAACTCTACATGACAGATTCTAGTCAGAAGTTTTACAAATTCAAAATTATTTTACTTCTGTCAATTATAGCTTGAAGCCTCCATACAATTCAAAGCATTGCAAAACACAGTTGCAGTATGCACTATTCAAATGAGCAATGTCTGGTCATCTGTGGAAAAATCTATGGAAAGAACTATTGTACAGACAATTTTTAACATACCAGTTAAAGGGCTAGCATATACAATTATCGGTGGACTTTCAGCACCAGTTTGAATTTTTACCAATTTCTTCTTGGGAACTCAGAATTCCTGTCCCAAGGAAAATTCAAAAATTTTGCTCAGCATCAGACAAAATCCTTACATTTTAATTTTCCTTCAATTTTGCAGAGGAATAATAAAAGAAAATAAAAAAATCTCGCCCTACCCTACAGGCACCCAACAACAACACTTGTGCTATAAAACTGATGCAACCTTAGAATATGTCTGCGGTTTTGGCAGCTGGTCTTTAGAGGACTATAGTATTTCCACTCTGCCATAAAATGACTAGCCTGCTGACTGAAGATCTGGCTTGTTCATCCCAGCAAGATCAGGAGGCAAATTTGACAGGTAAGTTGTAAATAACTGTATTTATTTTCTCACAATTATCATTTTCTATTTGCAGAACAGAAAGATGGGTAAGACTTCAATTCAAGATTGCTCAAAATTTTCCCCTTAAATACATTTTACTCCTGGATAACAGACAGTGAGTTCTATTCCCTGTATCAAATTCCCTGAATCACTTCATTTAAAATTTATTGCTGGACTATGCATCCTATCAGGAGTTATTACAAAACATATAGCAAAGGAAGAAAGATCACGATAATGCTAATATTTAATTTGCTTTCAATACTACTTCTGCTGAAGCAGTGAAAAAGTTAACAGTTCACTGAACACAATCACACAATCAACTTACAATATACTGCTATCTAAGGCAACATCTCACAATGCCTTTAATCATTATATTCAAGTCTAAAACCTTATAAAATCATAAAATTAGTTTAAATTTAGAAGTCATTTCACATTGCTTTACTCTGCCCTGTTCTGTTTTTAAAAACAAGACAATGATAGATTATTGCGGACTAAGTTTCATGCTGAATATGTATATATAAAGTACAGCAGTTACCTTGAGAGGCATTTTACAGTATTCATTGAGCAGAGGTACATCAAAAACTAGCCTTCTCAACAGCTGTTGTAGCATAGAGGGGCGTAAGTGACTGTAAAAACAAACAAACAAACAAAAAAAAAAAGCACCCCACACTCTTGTTAATAACATTCATACATTTCAGTGAAATGAAATTGTAATACATATTGAAATCAATTTGCCTACTGGAATTCAAATCACTCATTAAAAGTATTTGGAAAAACAGTTATGTGCACAGAAAAAACAGTGCTGAAACACAGAGTTGTAGACTAAATATCCTCAGGCACATAAAAACAACAGAAAAGAAACTAGACCTTGATTAAATTTGAGCGTAAGGAATCTTACTGTGCCTCATCTATGTATATGAGGATACAACATGCAAGGATCGTGAACGTTTGGATTCTCTTATAGGATCATACAGTATATATGATTATGTCATATGATGATCTAGGGAAGAGTGCTGGAATTTTTTTTAGAATACTGCCCCTGCAACATACCTGAACCACCTGGAAATCTAAGCTAAGTAAACAGAAAATTGTTGTAAAAGAACAGTATCCGACATGAAAATAAAAAGCAACAAAATACTTCCAATTTGCAATGATCTAGGGAATACATTATGATTATTATTATAAGAAATAAATCTCAAATGGGAGGCTGAATAAATTACCTAACATTTCTTTTCCAGTTATTTAATTCCAATTATCTTGGTCCTCCAAATCAATGTAAAAACACTCTTTCGTATCTCCCTCTCAGTCATCTCTTTTTCAGGCTGAAGATTCCTGGTCTGCTAAAACTGTTCCAAGATAGGGAAACCAAACTTGTTGCCCTAGCGTTAATCTTCTCCAGTTCTACTACATTCTCTTTTCAGTAGGGTTCAGAATGATGCACAAACCGAAAATACACGTCATATTTCTTTCTTTATAGTCTACTTGCACAGATAAGTAGTATGAGATATGAGACACAGCCTCAGCTTTACACTTCCTGGCTCCATATACTGCATGTATTCAATACGTGTTCTTAATTCCTCAATTCATAAACACAATCTTCCAAATCTGAGATCTTTGGAGGTTCCTACCCCAAACGCCTTAGTGATTGTTAACAGAAACGCACAGATCCCTTCCATGGGTTGCTAGCCTTATCACTTACAGATGACACAGACCAAGAATTCTAATTATGTTGGCAAATCAACATTTCAATTCCTGCCATGATTTCAATGCTCACATTCCAGTCTTCCAGTCTCAGGATTTTTGGCAGGGTCTTTTAGGTTTTGTTAGGCTTTTTTTTTTTTTTTTTTTTTTTTTTTTTTTTTTTTTTTAAACTAAAGCCAAGGTTCTTCAAACCACAGTCAAAAACATAGACAATCAATCCCTTAAATCCCCAAGACACACTTGCAGTCAGAATCAACAAAACATTTTCAGAAGTTAATGAGGTTTTATTATTAAATAATCAGAATTTATGCAGTATCATCAAAAAGTTCTTACCTATACAACAGCTTGCATAACGTAGCATAGGTAATGAAAAAAAAAACTATTTTCTCTTAGGGGGAAAAAGAATACCTGTCATACTCAAACTCTGGTTATTTACTGTATATAAGAATAAAATTCTTCTATTCTACATGATATACAAAAAAATAAGTTATTAAAATATGTATGCTTATTACTGAACAAAAGAAATGAATTTGCACACAGGTATCACACTTACTGACAAATAGCAAGAAGGCATTCTTCAATAGTGTCTCTTTGTGCTTTTGTAAGGGACCGTCCCTTGGATAACCTATATATTGTGTGAAGCATGGAGTCAACCAGAGAGGCGTGATGCTCCGTTCCAGAAAAGAGGGGAGCACATCTTTTGAGCAGTGGAAACACAGCTGAGCAAATATATCTATTCAGTGCAAGAGCTGCCTCTGTAGTACTTAGAGAAACCTGTATGAAGTAGTACATAATTGTTAGTATCACATGAAAAAAAAGGTTACTAAGAACAAAACCTGTATACTATAATAATGACATATTCCTGATGTCTCTTTAGTGGTTGGGTACTAACATAGTATCTCCAGCACCTGCATGAAGACAACTAATTTTTAAAAGATAAGAAAATCCACATCAAAATAGATTTCTTGCACTACAGCATTCAGAATGAACAGAAGCGATAAAGAAGAAAGGCAGCTTGTTCTTTAAATACATTAGCAAAATCACAAAGCATTAGGCAGCACTTTTCATCTAATTTCTCCATACCTTCACATTACATGAATTTTTAGTGTAATTCTTGAAGCACACATGAAATAAAAGTAACCATTAAACCTATTACAGTAAACATACTTTATATAATTAATGTATGTCTGTTTAAAAGTCCTAAAATTACATTAGACAGCTGCTTCATAAAGTGGCACTGAATATGATCAAACTTAAGCACTATAAACTAATAAAAAGTAATTTCTCTATTATTGTTTGTGTATGTAGTGAGGACTTTTTCTTTTAATGCTGTTTAGACTTGGAGTTCTAGTTTTTACTCTTACAGAGCCACTCTATCCAACCACTGCATAGCAAAATACTTACCGTATCCAGAGAGGCAGAAGCTCTTAAATCTGGTAAAAATCCAACTTCCAGTAAGTGAAGGAGAAAGCTTTGGTCCTTAATACCATAGACACGGTCCAAGAAGAGCACCATGGGTGCTTTATGATCAGGACAGAAATTTGCAGACATGTCTGGCTCATTCACTGTGCCGTCTACATAAATATATAAAGCAATTATTAATAGTACATAACTGACATAAGAAGAAACACCAAGACAATGAAAGACATTGCAATTCCATTTCATGTGTAAAATCACATGTTCAATGAAAAAGATACTCTTGTTCAATTTTCTTGTTCACTGAAAAAGAACGTGCAGTATCTATTATTTCAAAAACTCTCTCATTTGAAATTTATTCAATAGAATTTAAATCTTTCACTCTTAAACGAAAATTTAAGAATGATTAGCTAAAGTATTCTACTTGTTTAGTTACCATTACAGAGGATGTTTACACTGTAAAATTAAGTTACAGGAAAAAACTGCAAATATTAAGATACAGCATAACTGTGAATCTCAGAAGGTTAAGAATTCTAACATTCGTCTCACGTAAAGTACACTATAAAGAAAATGCAGTCTAAGGGGAACATATTTTTTTTGATTTAAAGATATTAAAGAATAATAATATTATAGAGAAGATCAATTATAAATTTCCAACAGATATCAGTTCTCATTTAAAATAAATGAAGATACTACTTTGGCAAGAGAAGCATTCTTCTGAGAAACCAGAATTACTAATATTTTGTGCTTTAGAAAAACAATTTTTTTCCAAAGAAAGATATTCTATTCAAAAAGAAAGTAAGTAGACAGCTCACTCAATTCATAATAAAGACAAAATCCACTGGAGTCAAGCTCATTGCTTCAGAATATAGAAAAGATACATATATCGATAGCCTCTCCTACAACTCTCTGGTAGACAGAGTACTGGGATAGATGAACCTTTAGTCTGATGCAGTAAGGTCTTTCTTACGTTCTTAGATTCTCTGATCCACAAGAACAAGCAAGTTTTCTACTAGAGCAGATCTAATTGATGCATATCTAATTAAAATCTGAAGAATGGTTTTCTACTCATAACCAATTCTCGTTAAACTGCTGTTTCTATTTCACACCTCAAAGCTTGTCTTCCAAAAGCTTTTTAATAAAAAAGACCAGTTACCTTTGTTGACTGTGGACAGCTTTAGTGGTATACTTATAATCCCAACCAAGTCTTCAGTTGGCACTAGAGATCGAAGGATTGATCTGATTCGAATAGCTTCACCTTTTCCACTTTGAATAAGCTGTTAGAAAAAGTTTATCAATTAAGAAATTTAGTACTGAGCGATATCAGAAAAATTTCCTCAAAATAATAATGTTTCTTGTGGGTTTGAAACACGATTGCTTGGAAAAAAAAGTACACAAATTCAATTTTATCACAGCACTCTAATGGAGTTGCTGATTTTCAGCTGATCCTGCTTTTCATTCCATGCTAATTTTGAGATCCTATCAGGACTTTCAGGATTTTATGAATTCTCAATTAAAAAAAAACCCCAAGCCGCCACATGGATAAGATTCCTAAGCACCAAGAAGACAGTGATGAAACTGAAAATTTCCCAGAGATTCATGTTACTTATACAATCTACAGTGGAAGGTTTTCAGCTTGCCTCTCCATACTATAAATAGATGCAAACCTGTCTGTGTTATTATTTTTCTATTATATTTATGCAGTGAAAATTTCAAAATGCATAAACTATAATTAGGTGACCAATCCTTTTTGATCTTTAGCAGAAATTAATAATCTATTTTCTGTGTCTCTGAAAATCTCTTCTAATGATTTTCAGAACTTGAAACTACTAGCACTGACTACATAAAGCTAAGTACAGCTTTACAGATAATAAAGTTAATAGTTTTGGTAGTAACATGTATGGGAAGCTACAAGATACATAAATACTGCACTTTCAGTTGGGCAGACAGTACTAAAGAATTTTAAATACAGACAAGCAAAAGTCACTTGAAATAAAAGCAAGCCTTGTGTGTGTGACTGTTACAGGTACTAGAGTCAAAATGGTTATTTTATATCCTTTTCCATGTATCCATGTGGTGTTAATACTACACTTCAACAGATGTACAAGAAAGATAAGCTCTGCATCACATTGTTATGAAGATTTTTATGGCTTTCTACAGAACAGTAAAGGAACAATTTCAGAAAATTCATTGGACTTGGAAGATGTGCCACACTAGTAGTTCATTTTTACTTTGATCCCATGATCATACAAAAATTTTCCAAATTTTACACAAATTACAAAATATGCAAGAAAGCAAAAGTCAGTGATTCTTTATAAACAGCTTGCAAGGAATATGTTTATCTAGATACAGAGAGAAAGGGAATACAGTCCACATTTAGAAGGGGAGAAGCCCTTGCACAGAGAATAGTTTAGTTAGACATGTGCAGTTCTGTTTACAAATCATCTCTCACCTTTTCCGAGCAAGTTACAGAATGAACTTACATGCATTTCTGGTGCACAGCGTCCAAGCAAATCTATAAGAGCTGAGTAAAATGACATGATAGCATTGCCCATGTGCACGATTTCCTCCTCCTCCTCTTCATCATCACTAAAAAGTAACCCAAATTAGTGAGTATTTTTGCTGACATGCATCTATAGCTCCTCTCTGGAGCTAGACCCATGTTCCAGAAACTATAGATCAGATATATTAATTTCTCCTGGATGCAAATTACAGGTTTTCTATACCTATAGTAAGTGCACAATTAAGCAGTAGCAAATGGCTGTTCATGTCAACCTTCTACCCTTCTCTATCTTTGTCTTAGATTCATTCCATAACTGTTGTCGTCTTTGGTTTATCCTTCAGGCTCCTTCTCAGTAATTTTATTCCACTTCCTTTATCTAGCTCATGCTATATAAATTCCATACAGCAACTGTTCATGGATGTGACTCTCTGTTACTCCATGTCTGTGCAGAGCCTTGCACAACAGGGCGTATCATGCACATACTTCAGGCATGATTAGACATGCCAGCTATTAAAACATTATTTGCCAAACAAGCATTCACATTTACTTACCCTTCTCTTTTATAACTCTGAGAGGGAAGGTCACGAGTAGGATTTTCTGAGATCCTAATAGCTTCTTGCATAGCTGCCAGCAAACCATTTCCACCTTCACCCCTAAGGTCCGGTCCAAAGCATTCCGGGCGTCGAATAAGGAGCTTGACAACAACACTTGCATTTTCCTCAACACTTTCACCTAAAGACCGAAAGAAATCTTAGCATTATACATAAAAGCTTCACGCCTTCTGCTGAAAGGTATCCTTAGCTTGGCAGAAAACTGCATTTTTCTCTAAATTTTGCAAAATAAAAAAAATAGATCTTCATTCTTATTTCTAAATTAAAAATATACCATATTGGCAGCACTGGATGTGCTTTACCAAAAATATACCTACATTTAAAAATTGACACTGTAGACTTGTCTTATCAAAGTTTTATTAAACTTAACCTAAAAAAAAATCACTTTGGAAGGTTAATTTGCCTTTTATGGCAAAGGTTACACTCTATTAGACTTAAAATAATGTGGTAGTAGCTTCTGGAATGGCTCCTTCACAAAAGCGACTAGAAAACCAAAACATAACGTATGGACAAGTGAGACCAGCACTAGAAGAAATCAATTTTCCATTCTTGGACAATCTGTGTTAATGACGAACCATAGTTTTTGGTGGGTTGCTGTTACAGACTGGCAGATTTTAAATGTATTCATTCCTGGCTTTAGGAAATATGTTGTGAGTACTAATCCCAGCAAAAAGATAGAGACTATCTTACCAAATTTCATGATACCATCCGCACATTGTATATAATTTACTTCAGCTTCTGGTGTAAAGGCGAATAATTCCAAGAACCAACAAGTCTGCAATTTCAAAGGGGTGAGAGTCTTTTGATTTTTAATGGACTAGCCAAAATAAAGAACATTGTTGACATTGTGTCTTTAGTGCTTCATCACTGGCAAACTGATCTCGGAGTTTAACTTTCTTGATATGATTAAAGAATAGCATCTCCTATTTTAGATTAAATATACTGGAATAAGATCTCCTCATTCTTTCTACTGCATGTTTAAATATAGATAAAATTTTCTGCTTGCTATTTAAAGCCTGAAATATAATGCTTCATCTTTTTATATAT
The DNA here is from genome assembly GCF_028389875.1 of Rhea pennata. Lineage (NCBI taxonomy): Eukaryota > Metazoa > Chordata > Aves > Rheiformes > Rheidae > Rhea > Rhea pennata. The sequence goes on along the minus strand of NC_084667.1, from coordinate 10,209,907 downwards.
AGAAATCATACTACGATCAGCTTTATAGGTCATGGCTTGCCCGAAACATTCTCATTAATAATAGCTTTGCATGGAAAAATGTATGTCTATTTGAAAGATGAAAAGAGTAGCTGCAACTATTGTACAAATTCAGTAGGGGCAACCTGGCTGATATCTAGTTACTTCTAACTAAAAGTAATTAGGACTCTTCATATAAATGATCTCCTTTTATATAACTAATTGCTTAGTGGACTGCAGTCAGTAAGTAGGACCGCACCTGGAAGTAATTCAGGTACAATAATTGGGTAAAAAAATAACATGAGCTAGCAGATAAGTGCAACTATTTAGAAAATTCATAGTGGCTGAATATCTGTAGGATGATATGAGATTGATAGAACACGTATAGGAAAAGAAAGGGAGCTCAGTCACTGAGTATGGGATATCAGTGGCTTTATCCCAATGATCATCAGTACCAGTACTTCATTTGTCATCTACAATACTTAACTGATAAAGAAACCAAAGTAGTTTAATTTGAACTGAATTTTATAGCTTTATTATAGCTCCCACTGAAAGAAGTGGGATTAGAAACTGTGGTTTATGTGAGAGCAGCCACATTCTTTAGTGCTACAAGGAAGTCAGAATCACGGGAAGGTTATGGAATCTCATCAAATAACAGTCAGCAGGATTGACTGGATCTGGAAAGAGCAGCTAAGAACTGTAAACATTTCCATCTTGTATTTTTCCACTTAAAAAACAGGTACGATCCTGATACGGAACAGACACTCCTTGACTTTGCACAGATTCTATCTTTTCTCATTTCATTCACCTATTTTCACACTGCAGGGAAAAAGCAGGATTTTAAATCTTAGGTCAGCAATTCTAGTTTGATTTGGTTAAGAACTTCCAATTGAAGACTTTTAAAATAATGAATTAAATAAAATAATCCTATCTCAAGAATTCTACTAAATACCTGTCTATAGGTATCTAAGCAGTCATCAAAATGTGTACAAACATTCAGCTATAGATACAGATATACATCACATAAATATGATGTTCCTGAATCCTCCCACACTTTGCATCCCTTTTGGGAGGCAGACACCAAGCCCTCTCAAAAACTAGTCAGAAATTGAGTGCATACACATTACAGTATCAAATATTAGCTACAAATGACATTACAAAATCTGTTTATTTTTATTTTAATAAAACCATTGCTAATATTGAATATCTTATTTCCAGTACTGTTTACATCTAAATGTTAAACACTTGTTTTAATTCAGGCACATTGACCTGTCAATGATAGCTATATCTGAGGAGTGCACTTTAGAATAAAAGGAAGCACATACCAGAAAAAAGCCACTTGAGGATAGTCTTAATTTAGAATGTGTAGGAAATAAAATCTTATTTTAAGCAGGGATATCTAGTTAATCTTGAGTGTTGCTCTACTAAAGTCAACATATACTTACCAAGAATTAGTCTACATATTTATTGTACAATTTCTTGTACATTGCATCTTATTCTGGCCTTCTCAGTTTGTATCTCTGACTTCTCTATATGATGAATGTCAAACTGAGGAAAATAACCTTAACTTAGTATTTTGCTACCTTCTCTAATTTACCTCATAGGCCAAGCTAATGAAGAATCTTGCCTGAGGAAAGAAGCTGCATTTGCTTATTTCAGGGATTAATTGGCCGGTAGCAAAATTCATGTGTTTACAAGCATTTATAGGTTGCTTCTATCTCAATAACTTAAATATTTTATAAATTTGTGCAGGAAAGTAAAACAGAGAAATTAGTAATCTGATATTCAAAAATACTGACTCCAAAACTGCCATAATCAGAAGATTCAAACCCCCAATCATAATTGTTTATCCAGAAAAAAAAGTTGAAACACATGATTCTAACTTAACTCTACTGACTAGCAGCCCATTCAGTGCAGTATACTCTTCAAACTAATTCCACTTTTGCAAGTAAAACCCAAATTAGAAGCACTGCCCTCATTTGATTATACAGAGTATTATAACATTTATTTATAAAATCAGCAATGACACTACACACACCTTGTTAACACAATGAACTAGTTGTTCAGCACTCACTAGGTTTTATTTTTAGACACATCACGGTTTGACCTAAAATAGCGTAAGTCACTACATTCTATCCTAGTAAGTTTACTTACAGGTAGAATTCCTAACTTCATTTGTTACCTTAACAAGCTACATTATTAAATAATAAAAGTTGTTAAAAATAACAAAAAGTAACACTAATAATCTATGTTCAGAAAATTTATGTTCAGAAAATTACATTAAGCAGAACACATTAATAATCCTGTGGTTGTAATGAGAATAGTATGTATTAAACTCTCTTCATCCACTAACTCAGTGTTATGGATAGAAAAATCATTTTAAGGGAATTTTTTGATAGAATCTAGATGCCAAGAAATTAAACTTACTGTTAACAAAAACTGCAAATCTTAAGAATGACAGGTAACGTTCACCCTCTATAGGATTCCATCCGATGTCTGGATATCCCTTTGCTAGCAACACTGGACAACTCTGCAGGCCACAACCCGCCAGGTAGGTGACAACCTACAATACATAAGCAATCATCAAATTAGATATTTGTTTTGTGCATTAGGATGTGAATTACGATTGTGAAAATACTACCAATGCATGAAACAAAATTAACAATAAGATTTTTTTTTAATAACAAGGTTTTTATATATCATGTGTTTCATCTCAGAAATTATCAGTACAGCTCAACATTGTATCCATCTTATTTTCTAGTTCTTGCTCTGGATGATAATGAGAAGAGCTAAGTGTTTTATTTCTACAGTTACTTACATGATGATGCAACAATACAACAAAATGAAAAAAATTAATTTGGAATATGAAAAGCAGAAGAATAAAAACTATGAATTCAGATCTTTTTTTCCCCCATAAACACCATTTAAAAATACAGTACTTCAAAATCATATTAATTGTTACCAATGTCTTAACTTGCTACAAGAGCAAAATCTAGGTTTTATCAGAACTCTAGCTACTGCAGTTTCAAGTAAACTTTCAAGAAGGATTATGGAAACCACAAGTATGAATTACAGAAACATTATAAATCACATTAACAGTTTTAATAACTACTCAAAATATTAAAATTCTTTAAAAAAAATCTAACATGAAACTTAACAGACGCACAAATAATTAAATCATTCAGAAGATTAAGCAGTATCAGTGCATGGCTTAAAAAATCTTGAGAACTAGAAAGATTAAAATTTTTGGTGGTATGTAAATTCCTAACATACCATTTCTTATCAGGAAGAGTACGTATAAACAAGACATATCTCTGAGAAAGATGATGAATTTCATTAATTATAGTAAACTAAGAATTTCTGAAACAAGAACCTCCTCTGACTTTGCACCCATCCTCCATTCCTTATTCTGCTTCCCTTCCCGGGAAAGGCAACTTTAACGACATTTTACATACCCACTCACTTCCGCTTCCTCCCACCCCTACTCCTACCTTCACATTTCCCTTTACTCCTAACTGCCACGGATCCTGGATTCACTTTCCTACTATAACTATCCTTAAGCTCCTGTTCCTATTTCACTTCCTTAAATGCCTGACACTCCATTCTCTTAGATCTTGCCTCCATTCCCATCAATCTCTATGACTTAGTTAGGCCACAAGACCTGCTTCCTTTCTTCAGGTTAACTTGCTCCTCCCCAAACAATGTTTCTTTACAAGCTTTCCTCCTGTTTTATACCCTTTTTCTTGTCCTCCTTTCTACTTGGTATCAATAGTGAAAACTGTGATTCCCAGTAAGTGAAAAGCAGCAGCATGGAAAACGCTCCTTAATCAATCTGACCCGAGACAGCACATACCTAGAGCAACTGTTTCTGAAGACTTCATATTTGAGAACTCCAACACAGGGAAATTTTCCTTAAATAAAGCACATGCTTTGGTCTACCTTCCACATTCTCTTTGTCTTCTCTGCCAAAATATGCACATTTATTCTAGATTGAGAAGTCTACTTTTAATGTACAGTAGCATTTACAGTGTCTTCTCACTTTTACATTTAAAGAAAGGTGCCCCCTTCCAAGTGCTATCCTGATTCTATCCCCTTTTACTTCCCTGCTTTTTTCCAGTATTTTTATGCCATATTAGCATCTTAGAATAGACCTGTTAAATGGACACACAGCTAAGAAACAGAGCACAGATCACTGTCAGAGAAGTCCAAAGTCAATAAAAAGCAGGGTGTTAGGGCTTGGAGTGCATTCTCCTACTAAGATTTTAGCTAAATTAAAGAGTTCAACTGGCTGGGTCCAAGGTCAGCTCCTTCACTAATAAGAGCAGTTGTGAAGACAGCTAGAAACAAGGACCTCACCTTCCTTACCCTTGGGAAAGGCTGATAATTTTACTGTTGGCTGCTGCCTATGCTACACTGCAGCTGTGCAGCAGCTGTGTCTGTGCCCAGTCTGGGACTTCTGTGATTATGATCCTGCCTGCTTCCCTGACCCTCAGATTCCCAGCTGGACCTTGGACCTACCCCATCACTACAGACTTGTGGGGTGATCACTGGACAGTGTCTGACCCTGACTTGCCTCTCTACATCCTGGCTCCTTGTTGCTGAGGTTCTCTTGCAAAGCAGCTGGCCCTCACTGATCCCTGACAAGGGAAAAAGAAAAAAAAGTTGGTGCTTCTCCCAGAACTACCCATAGGTAGTTTTAAGACCAGAGTCTTGAATAAAGCATGTTAATTCCCACACAACCCAGACTGTGCATCACCTGTACTACTGTGCGATCGCAATGATACAATACGGAGTTCATAGAATCACAGAATCAGTAAGGTTGGAAGGGACCTCTGGAGATCATCTAGTCCAACCTCCCTGCTCCAGCAGAGTCACCTAGATACAGCATGGTAGTCAGGGTTGCATCCAGGTGGGCCTTGAAGATCTCCAGAGAAGGAGACTCCACAACCTCTCTGGGCAACCTGGTCCAGTGCTCCGTCACTCTCCCACTGAAGAAATTCCCCCTCACGGACAGGCAGAACTTCCTGTGCTTCAATTTCTGCCCATTACTTCTTCTCCTGTCACACGGGACAACTGAAAAGAGTTTGTCCCCGTCCCCTTGACACGCTCCATTCAGGTACTTGTACACATTGATAAGATCCCCCCTCAGTCTTTTCTTCTCCAGGCTGAAGAGGCCCAGCTCTCGCAGCCGTTCCTCATAGGGCAGGTGCTCCAGCCCTCGGATCATCTTTGTAGCCCTACGCTGGACTCTCTCCAGTAGCTCCATGTCTCTCTTGTAGTGGGGAGCCCAGAATTGGACACAGTACTCGAGATGAGACCTCACGAGGGCTGAGTAGAGGGGCAGGATCACCTCCCTCGACCTGCTGGCAACACTCTTCCTAATGCACCCCAGGAGACCATTGGCCTTCTTGGCCACCAGGGCACATTGCTGGCTCATGGTCAACTTGTTATCCACCAGCACTCCCAGGTCCTTCTCTGCAGAGCTGCTCTCCAGAAGGTCAGCCCCCAGCTTGCACTGGTGCCTAGGGTTATTTCTCCCTACGTGCAGGACCCTGCACTTGCCCTTGTTGAACCTCAGGAGGTTCCTCTCCACCCAACTCTCCAGCCTGTCCAGGTCTCTCTGGATGGCAGCACAGCCCTCTGGGGTATCAGCCACTCCTCCCAGCTTGGTATCATCGGCAAACTTGCTGAGGAGGCACTTTGTCCCCTCCTCCAGATCACTGATGAAGAAGTTGAACAGGATGGGACCCAGTACTGAGCCCTGGGGGACGCCACTAGCCACAGTCCTCCAACTGGACTCCATGCCACTGATGACGACCCTCTGAGCTCTGCCTTTCAGCCAGTTCTCAATCCATCTCACTGTCCACTCATCTAACTCACACTTTCTGAGCTAAAGGTCTGAGTTAAAAGTCTTCTGAAAATCTCAATAACTGATTTTGAGTTCATCATACTAGAAAGTCTGAAATTAAAGAAAAAAATATGATTTTTTTCTCTAACAAAAACATGAACGACTGTTACAGAAAATCCTAAATTCTACAAGGCTCTCTTTCACAGTAAAAGAGAACCTATACCCACAAAATAGGGGGGTTTTATTATTATTCACTTTCTCTGCCCTCAAGTTCTCTTTTATCTAGCAGGCTCTAAGTAGAAATCAAATTAATGATTTTAAAATTCTAATATTTAAATGGACTCTAAATGCAGAAAAAATAGTTCAATTATTTAACACCTAGCTAAAGGAGTATTTCTTACTTTTCAATGGTAACATTACTAATGGATTAAAAGAACATGGAATTGTAATAGTTAATTGTCATTAATAAATGGCTTCACTTTAACATCTATAACTAAGGCAACTCAACAAGATAATCCATCTACCCTCTGCTATTGAAAGATAAGTGAGGATTTGTTGTGTTACAGTTGGAAAATATTTATATTAATTGCTCATACAAACCCCTATATTATTGCGACCAAATTTGCCCTTTTCCCTTCTAGTACAAGCACAGTATTTAAAAAAATAGGTCAGGGTGATCACTTACCTTCTCAAGGTCTGGCTCCTCCAACGCTAGTGCAAGCTCATTGTTATCCATTACAGAGGCTGCTGCAACATCTAGTGGTGTCGAACCTCTCATTGAAGGAAATGCTGCAGAAGAACGTTAAAATACACTAAATCAATTTAGTTTGCAGTAATCAAGGTCATGCAGCAGAGGGCAGCAGTCTCACTGGAATCTACTCATATTAACAGCATGTTTTACGGATGTTCTTCAATCAAGAACATACTTAATTTTTTTGAATAGGGATGAAATTAGTAGCCAGATTCATTTCTGGCTTGCTACCATAACTATAAACAAATGCACTGTTTTAAAATGCAGATAAAGAAATCAATATTAACAACATAGCAAATTAGAAAAATATTATATGACTGTTTTCAGCAGAACATTTTAACCCTGTGATTCTAAGCAACCATACAACTCTACTAAAACACCAATTCAAGGTTTTAAAATATGCCTATATTTAGCAAAAAAAGACTGTTTCAATCTTCAGTGTTACCTGTTTTCTTTCTTTCACTCTTACCCCATTTTCCATGCTTAATACAGGCATATGTGGGCATAGGAATAGTTACCAGGGATAATAGTTACCACACCTAACGCACTATGAAATCACAGGTTAACTTACCTTGCTATATGTTACTGATACAGCCATCTCCCTATCCAAGATAATTTTTCTTGAGCTACATAACTCAAAGCACACACATTAAAAAAATCAGAGATCTGAGGTTCTGAAGGAAGAGTATGAAATCACATCAGTAGGCTTAACTTTGGGGAAAAACAAAACAAAACAAAACAAAAAACCCCCAAATATGTAAAGCATATTCTTACTCTTATGTTTGGTTGTCAGACAAAACAGGCCAACACCATAGAGGGTTAAGTTAATCTTAGATTTCAAAATACAACTATATTCAATGGAAAAAAAAAAACATCAAACAGCATGGATTTGATCCTAAATCTTTCAAGGTTTTGAAATACACAGATTTAGACTACCCTGTGTCTATTACAGTTCACAGAAATACAAGGATGGAAGGAAAATGGAAAAATTGTGAGCGAAAGGTGAATCCACAAAATGGTTTAAGCTTCAGAAAGGTCTTCTCAAATGACATGCTTCAACTTGCTACACAAATTAGATGACAGACTTGCAATATCACAGTTCTTCCTGGACTTGGTTTTAGCTACTACAAGTACATAACATACCCAGCCCAACACTGCTGTTTTCCAGTAAGTAACTAAGATGCTCAAACATGGCTTTTTGGTTTTGACGACTAATTCGACAGAAGTAGCACAGGAATCGACAACAGCTTGCCACCATCTTTGGAAAAGCGATCTGCTGGAGAAGAAAGTTGACAAAGCAGGGAAATATGTTAATTACCAATCTGTTCAGATTCTTATTCCTGCATGCCTAACAGGGAAAGTCTAACAAAGTTACCAAGGCAATAAACAGCTCACATAATCACTTTGCCCCTGCTTTAAGAAAGGGCTTGCATTTCCTTTCATCTTTTTTTCCTCTTAAGGTCGTTAGGCCATTAGGTTTAAAATGCTGAAAAATTATTTTGGAGAGAGCTATAAGGAACCCATCTGGAAGAAAAATCTCTACACTGAGAAGTAACTCTCAGTCATTTGCAGACTAGTTATACAAAAACATTGCACTAACAACACTATGGTAACAAGCTTAACCATCAAAATATTAGGTCATAACAGAATCAAGGATATCCAAAAACCTTAGTTGATCCTCCCATATATGTTATAATAACAATATACGGCTTTCATATAAAATGTTTTTACAGGGCTTTTACATCATTCAATGCTTAGGTCTGGCAATACAAGTTAATATTTTATCTTAACTGTCCAAACCTTTTTTTTTTTTTTTTTTTACTTACTTGCTGCACATTATGTGCAAATAGTTTCTCCTCTGAAAACAAAATAGTTTCATCTGTAGCATTCCTGAAAGAATGTTTCACAAGATGCATATATTTGTAACATCTTCTGAGATGAGAAACTTAGGTTGTTCTCAAATTTCACTGCAAGGAGCTTGTGAGACCAAGATCAAAAACCACAGGACAGATTTTTGATGCTTCTTTTAAGGTTTATCCAATATGATTTGCTCAATTTATCTTTCTATAGCATTTTATACACTCAACTACCCTGTTCAATTGCAGATCTGCATCTTAAGGATACTCTCAAAATTAAAGAAAGAATTAATGACCATCAAGGAAAATTCTTCTTGAAATAAGCTGACTAGAACCCTTCAGGCATAAGCACGAATAAATTCTAAATATCCAAGGTGTTATCTGAGTATTTTAACCATAAGATCATGTTTTTGTTTTGTTTTTTCCTATGATGTCCTACCTCCTTCACACTACACCTTTAATTTCTATAATAAAGGTTGCCTTCTTTATATCACAAATCTATTCCTTCTGAGAGGAAGTGCAGTCTTTTCACTCCACAAGAAAATAGTCTTGTGAAAAAAATATAGGTGATTGTATTCTTAAAATGTATATGATATGCAATATCTATTAAAGACTTCAAGAGCATTTCCTAATTTCTGAGGACTTGAATTGGTTAACTAGTTTTTCTTTGGTGCAGTTTTTCTGAGTAATATACATGGCTCATTTACCTATTTCAGTCATCAACAAGCTATTACATACAAGCAGTATACTATTATACTGTTTTTAAGCATACTATGATAGTCTTAACTAACCGCAGTATAAGAACATTTTGTAATGCTGTAAGGACACAGTCAGATACAACATTCAAGTATTTTACAGAACTACACCAGCAGTGTGACCAAAGACACAAAGAAAGGTAGAGGTTGAGAAATGTTCAAATAATAACAAGTTGCCAGAAAGAGGACAAGATAAGCGCAAATGCAAATAGGCAGAACATCCCTCCAAGTACACAAGAAGGATGACTGGCAAGACTAAAGAAAAGCAGTATCAGGAGCAGAGAAGATAGTATCATGCAGAATCACAGGATGGCTGAGGTTGGAAGGGACCTCTGGAGACCATCTAGTCCTACCCCTCTGCTCAAGCAGGGTCACTTAGAGCATGTTGCACAGGAAATCTCTCTTTTTGGGGAGGAAGGCAATAAGATAAAATATCAGGTAAAGTAGAATCAGAGAAGAAAGAAGACAAGTTCCACTTCATTTATGACTTCGCTCAGGTAGCCTAAATGTCCAGGTGTGCTGCTCAAAATACTTACGTTTCTCTGCCTTTAAATTAACACCTAACATTCAAACATAATGTTAAGGCAATGGAAAATACAACATTGCAAGAAAATTATACATCAGTTCAAATATTTGATCATTCAAAATTAAGTTTGGATTAGTTAACTAATTTTATAGTCTATTGTCAATACTGCACCTAAGATGAACAAGCATATTTTCCTAACAGAGCTACATCTCCTATGAAGGCAGCCTAACCTATACTTTTAGGTTAGAATAAAACCTTTTAAAGTACTATTAAAATACAAATACAATACCTATAACCCCTCACCCTCCCACTTCTTTTTCAAATCAAGTCTAACTTTGACTACATGTCCTATAAAGCTGGTCATCCCCTACTACTGCTATAATAATAATGTTCAAATTTTAATATTAATTCCTACCTCACAGACCCCATTTGGATAAGCAATAGCTCTCACAAAAAGGTGGTCTATTTTTCTCTGAATTTTACTCCTAAACATCCCATTGTCCTTCGGCAAAAGTTAAAGATGCAAAACTAAAAATAAAATTATGGTGAAATTACCTGAGATTTATCTCCTCCAAGCACATTTACCATCACATCCATAACTGTCTCATGCATGCCCAAGACTCTCATTAAGTTAGGATGCTGATAAAACACTTTGTTGTTCATTATATCCCTAAACGGAAGAAAGGGCAAAAATGCATTTTTAAGAAAGATCATTTTCATTTAAATCAATGATACATTATCAGACATTTCAGAAATATCGATGCATTGTAGAGGCAACATTTTAAATTCTGAGATTTCATAGGCATGCACTAGCATGCAGCTGGTTAACAAAGAAAGGTAATTTCCTAACAGAAACAGAGAAAAAAATGTTCTTAAACCAGCAGAGATTACATAAGGACAATTTCTTAAAAACCATAATGCTATACACGATATAATCAGCAGTATTCTGTGCTCAAATACTTAAGTTACAACTGATATGACATACTAAACACTGTCTAGTTTCAGATATTTCAGATCACATTACAGCTTCAGTGGTTCTACCTAACTCCCTGTATAACCTTACCTATTACAAAGATACCAGCAACTCTATTCACTTACGCAAGAAAAAACAAAGCAAGATTTAAGTTTGTGAAAGGTTGTAGTACTGACAACAATACAGAATTAAGTAATCTATTTTCTACAAAGCTGATAAAACATGTATATTTGATGAAGCTTCAGCAAACATCAAAAACTCATTAGGCTTAACTGCAGTAAAAAGGAGCTCACTTCCTTTAGCTCAAAAAAAGTTCACAGAAACTTTTTTTGATGCATTCGATTTTGGCAGAGGGAACAACTTGAGCCATCTTGGAAATTTCTGTGAAAATGGTAGGCATCTCTGAGAAATTAGAATGAAATTACCAGACAACAAATGCATTTCAGTACTGTAACTTTAATCCATGCTCTAAAATGAAAAATTCTAGTAATGTAACACAAAACTTTGCTCAAACTTAAAAAAAAATTAAAAAGCTAATTCCATACCCTAATCCATTAATCATCAGCAATTCCTCTTCTTTTCCCATTCTGACACTGAGAAGTGAGCGAATCTGTCCCAGTGCTGCAAGCAGATTGATGGTATCCTCCACGGAGACAGCACTAATAGTGTATGCCTTCCTCAGGGCTTGCAGTAGCTCCCCAATGCTGTCGTACTGCCTGCGAAGGAGGGTATACATAATCCGAACTAATTCTGGATCCTGAACCTGGTCTTCCTGGGACCAGCGCACCATAGTCTGAGATATGAGTTCCTTCAGTGTAGCTAAAACAATAAAATACGTAAAATGTTACAAGCTATAACAACCACAAACTCAAAAAATATTTATTAGTGTAAACTATCAGATAACAGCAGACAACAAGGCAGTCGTAAAAGCAAAAGAACGTGAGCAGACTGAACATACAAAGTGAGATGCTCCTGAGAGACAGAAAAGAATAATCTTCTACTTAGTATTCAGATCAGTACAACATTTTCAGAGATGAACACTTCTTAGCATATCATGACCCCAGAGCTTCATCCTTGTAAGTGAAATGCTAAATTTAAACTTTTAAATTATTTTCCACATTGAGATTTATAAAATAGTACTAACCACAGAGCTTTTTCTAACATAAACATCCTTTCATTAGGAATTACTGAAATCTAATTCTTTTATAATTTGTAATTTTGTAATGCCATTGAAAAACCATACTCTGACGGTGACTTCTGGCCAACATGAGCCTAAGTTTGGAATACAGAAGTTCATAATTAAGTTTTCATCAAACAGTTAATCAGCTGGAAAACAAGATTTCAATTATATCAAAACTACGAACGTGAATTTAACTTGCCAAATGGTTTTGCCAGAGGGGGAAAAAAAGAATCCATTCTAATCTTACAAAACTGCCAGAAAGGAGTATGACATAGCCTCCTTTTTATCCAATATCCAGTTAAGGGCCAAACCAGGATGAGAGAGAATGCACTTCATTTCAGCTGTTCATTCATTCAAATGAATATTTATTTTGTTTTTCAAACAAAGGATGTAATTTTTCTTCAAAAAAGGCACAGATATCTCTACCAGACTCGCATCTTCTACAGAAAAATTTGTTGAGCAGACAGACCTTCTCTGTAGAGAAAGATATAACAGCCAACTTACACCAGTCTAACACATCTTCAATATATAAAAAAGTTATAAATATATTCCACTGAGTTGCATTAAAGAAATATAATATTGTAGAAGATGATTAATGATGAACCTTAAACTTCTGACAGTACAGTTTACTACTAAAACATTATTTTATTTTGACATTAAATATATTATCATAATCAGATACAAGTATCTGTTTTTACTACCCACAACCACAACCTTAAAATGTTTGTGAATTACATGCAAGAAGATGCTTCATTTTTAAGACAAATTTAAGTCAGATTGTTTCCTTCCCTTGGTTTAAGCTTTGTTATCTTGTAAATTCTGTGTACTTCATTGAGTAGGTCAGGCGAAACATGGCTAAAATAATGTGGGAGAAAATCCAAAATCTACAGTAAGGCACTCTAAGACCTGCTATTGCTTTGTTTCGGCATCTCTGATTTTAAATCGAATGCATTAGAACACTGTCAGAATTACTGGCTTGTATACTTCGGCTCCTAGTAGAATACTACTGTTAACATGTTCTTAAACATTTTCTTTACTTCAGATACCAGAGAACTACTGACAATAAAGCACAGAACAATAAAAATAGAAATCTTAATGGAAGAAACATTAAGCTAACATTAAGCAAAGCTCTAAGGACTCAAAAGCGAAATCAAATTTACTCTGAATCTTAACACATTTCAAAATCAGAGGGGAATGATTCTAAGTACAAAGCTGTAAAACTAAGCCAGCATAAAATGAATACATATAACATACTATGTAAAATTATCAGGATCTAGAAGATTGCTTGGAGTAAACTAGAATTGGTGCATGGTAACATAGATAAGCAGCTAAAAACAGTTGCTAATGTGTTTTCCAATTTTTAACAAGAAATCTTAGTGCCTTTAATTATCTTCTGAGGCTGCATAAAGACTTACCCATAATTATGTGATACCCAAGTCATGTCTCGACAGCTATAAAAGTGTTAACTATCAATGATTTTTTGCCTCAATGACTTTATCCTCTGAGTTCTAGTTTGTTTTTAAAAACACATTTTATTAATTCATCCTTAACACTAGTTTTAATTGCTGGCATTCCTTTCCTAAAATAAAAGTACATTTGAGAGCAGATATAAATGCATATTTAGAAGAAAGGAAGACTTCTTTGCAGAAAATGGTTCCTTCCAGGTACCTTGGCTATGAACATTCACACCATAAGTATGTCAGACCAGATATTCAAGACTAGAGACTTTTAGCCTTATCAATACGTATATGCCATGCCCCTCTACACCCTTGTGGACATAAAATAATGGGAATATTTCAGGCCCCCACAGTTTCTTTCACCATCTGAATCTTAATGTTCCAGGGCAGGCAGGCAAGTATTATGAAACAGAAGGAAGAATGCATACATGGACTAAATATCTCAAAGACTCTCCAGCTACTGTCCAGTGATTTTCCATAGCCCTTTGATTGTCCATGTGCACATTTACACTAAGCATAACCACAAAGAGGAGTTCTAGACAGAAGACACTATCTAGAGGCAAAACTCAGCATTTCTAGAAAAACAGATACTGCAGAATCACTCAGCCAAAGCAGTTCCACTGCTGCAATCTTCAGCAATGTCACCACGCTAACCAAAACATGGAAATAGCTCCCTATCCTAACTATTTAAGTGCGTGGCATTAAAATGTTCACCAGTAGCACAACTTGGGCTCCTGGGAAGTATACCACAATTCCAACTACTGTCTCTATCTTAGGTAGCTTAAAGCACATTTTCATGCTATCTCATACAGTTGGCTTACAATAAAGGTTGCAATCATCCCCTCCCCCCAGCAGACATAATAACTTCCAAGAAAAGCTATTTTCATCTGAAAACAAAGAAAGAAGTATTTATGAAACACTCAAATGGCTGGCAAATGATGAAGGCTTGCATTGCCTTCAGATTCTATGAATACAGGATCTATAACTTTGGTGCATTAAAGCTCTTAAAAAAAAAACTGAAAATGTTATTTTTAATCTCACGCAAATCTTTTCACTTGGAGAGCCTGAAATCATCCACAAAAATTGTGACAGCTCCCATATGAAATGCAGCTGCCAACCAAGTATTATACTACATGCATTAGCTCTGCTACCAGCAATCAAACAGAAGCAAGAGAATCTCACATCATCTTGTTTATGTAGCGCATTAAAAAGTGTTATCCTTCTACACTTCAATCTGAGGATGCTTAATTAGTTAGAGAAAAAAAAACGAACTTGCATTTCTTGTGACCCAAAGCTCATGTATAAAAAACATAAAGCTTTTCTTCTCTGAAGACCAAATACCATGTGCCCTTAGGCTTTAGAAGTGAATATTTTCTGATTCATGAGAATCCACAGAAACTTTGAAAAAGAAATGACATTTCCTAGGCGCTGACAGGTCCTATCACCTAAGTTCTATAACTTAGAAGTGTTCTAAGTTATAAAACAGCATTGCTTCTAATCTTGCACAACTCTTGATGGAATAAATAAGTCTGAAATGAAATTAACGGTTCCTAGTCTGCCAAAAAGGCCTATTGCTAAACTGAACAAAATGGAAATGGAAGAGGAGCACTGACTACTGGAAGACCACCCTGAAGTTATCTGCACTCGGCATACGATATTTGGATGGTGTTACAATACTTAAAACTGACAAAAAACAATTTGATTCATAAAGACAAGGAGCAATGTCAGCAAAAGTTTATGTTTTAAGAGAAAACTTGGAGGAATTGGGCTTGTTATCTGACTTATTCCTCAGAGAACAATAGAAAACCACTAACATTCTGCATCTGATTTCTACAATCGTGGCTCCTCATAACTGGTTATAGCAAGGAAAGAGTTAGCCTTGGAGATTCATTCTATATATCAAGCTCACTTGGGCAACACAAAGGGGAGAAAGTCAGGTCAGCTGCTCAAAGAGGCTCAACAAAGTGCTCAGGCAGATGTTTGAGTGCAGTTGGAAGCACTAAGCGATCTTACCTGTTTATACTATGCGCATCCCTCCTGTGTCAGGGAATAGGGCATGAGCATGTGTACAGGAATACAGCACAAACTAAAAAGTCTCTGATGTTAAGTGTTTTGAGGTGAGGTAACAGTGAGAAGGAATACACACTTCTTTTACTACTAGTTCTTCCCTGCCTGCAGCAGAATTAGTCACAGTAAATAATTTATTCAAGGAAGAAGAGCTAAAAGGGCAATACACCTTCAAGATCAACGTGAAATACTGTAGAGATGAAATATTAATGACAAATTGCTATTCAGCTGAAGCAGACAGAACTTGAGACATCTTCAGGATGTAAGACATTCCTGGCTGCCACTTGCAAACAGACTCTGTTCCCAGGCAGCAAAGAGGCTAAAACAACCCTTGTGACAGGTGTCAGAGCATGAAGGTAACTGTAGTTTTCATTTTAGCTAATAGTAATGCATCTCTGAGGCATCAGTAATATATACAATAATCTATTTTCAGATTGCTCTCATGGCTTGAGCCATCACTAAAACAGCTGAATGCAATCAGGTATTTAACTAGTACAACATGTATTATTCCTTAAATCAACAAAGCTAGTCAGCCAGCTAAATAACATTCTCCATTCTTCTTTCATTATAATGAAATGAACAATCATTATATGTGATACCATTTTATTTGTGGTTAGGAACATACTTGGTTCCTCTGAAAATCTATCATTTCAGAGAACCAAAAGTGATTTATACACAGTATAGCACATACTACAATATAAGCTCTGGCAACATTTACAAGTCAAAATTGATTGACTACAGTCAAGAATAACAATTTTATTTTTTATTTATAGTCTTGAATTAGAAAGCGAATAATTTCCTCTGTATAAAGATACGTAACAAAATATGCTATAATCTTTAAATGCTCAAATATTTGTTGGACAAGGCTTCTCAAGTTAGTCATAGGAGTTTCTCTTTCTGCATGCTTTATACATTTTATACATGGTAAAACAATAAAAGGGCAGACACAAAGTATGGCAAGCATTTTAGAGGAGTTACTTTAATGAAACAGTATTTGATTCAACTATGATTACAATAAATCTAATCATGTAGATAATTATACAGGCTATTATCACTGGGGTTAAATACGTTGTTATGGGTTAAAAAAATCTACATTCATCAATGTAGTATATTATTTTAAAACACATTTATTATAATAAGTATGCAAAATATAGCATTTTTTAATTTAAAACAAGATTTCTTTTTAATTTGGGCTTGAATAACGACAAAGGTAATTTTCACTTCCTTCCACTTCTTTGCATTACAAAAACAAAACTATGAATTATTTAAGGAATTTGTGGTAAGTTCATCCGTCACTCCTACATAAAATAACTGTATCTGTGCTACAGCCATTTTTGTTAAAAGAACAACTTTCATTAAAGATGTCAAGCTTTGCACAGCTTTCTCCTTCAATATACAAATGGACATACATAGATATATCAACTGATAAAGAATCCTTAGAATAGTTCAGAACCCTGACTAGAAATTACAAAAAGAACAGCTGTGACAAATTAATCTACTTATTTAGTGTAGAATTAGATAGCTTTTGATTATAATAATGACCTGAACACTTACATTGATTTACAAGATTACTAGATGAAGCTATGTCCTACTTTTCCTGTTTGTTCCTGCAACTTTCTGCCTGTAAGAACCATTAGCTCCTGTGATAGTAAAATATGGAGGCTAGAAAGATCATGCAAGGCACTAAATCCTATTAGCAAGTCTAAATATTTGTAGAGTCTAAAAATCTTCATGAAGAAATGGACTAAGTTTTTCTCCCTTGAAAACTCAGTCGCTTCTAGAGCAGAAGTGATGACTTTCCTTCTCCCAGCGTTCTCCTATCAGGAAGAAGCATCCCCATAACAGCTTGCATTATGGGCATTTACAACCAATCTTTCTATGATTTCTCTGTGGCCACTGTAGCCAAAGCAGAGGCCTGCAGCACCTGTAAATGTATTAATCTGGACATAATTAATAGTACCTTGCCTCAAATATAACCTTGTTAAAATAGTGCAAAAAAAGTGCAATTATTGGTAACACTGATGACGGAGGAGCACAATGCATATGCTATTTTACTTTAGTATGTGAACAATGTAACCACCAAAGCAGCTTGTTAAATTGCGCTTAGGAGGCATGGGAAAACATGTAAACAGCATCCAAACAGAATTTGCAGGATAAAGAATAAAGACAGGCACAAGGGACTGACAATAGGCAGGACATCCTGCCAAACACACAAAGAGTGACTGGCAAAACAAAAATCAATATAAGCAATATCAGAAGCAAGTGAAATCTCCCTTTCGGAGGTATGGAGGAGCGTTAAGGAGCATGAAAACACATAATAGGAAAAATGAGGAAGGAGTAAGAAAAGTCTGCTTCTGTTCTGACATCCTTTGTCAAAGAACTTGACTCAACTTGGACCTCAACTTCCCCAACTAAGACCATCAAGAAACTTCGCCATTAATGCTAACTTGAAAGCTTAAGCTCCATGATAATGTAGCCTAATAATTAATTTAGAATTATTGACTATGAGTTTTGTATTGTGAATTGTGAATACATTCGTGAATATGTATTGACAATGATTAATAATGTGTAAAAATTAACCATTACCATAGAGTGTGATAATGAAAGAATTTAGCAAAGTTTAATTTTAAAATTTAAGCTGCTATTTAAATTTTAAAAACTGTCTGATCTATTTATTTCATAAACATTCCCATTGCAGTGATCTCTCATTCCCTAACTAAAACACACTCACTTTATATAACATAAATACAACACCACAGTTTAACCAAGTTAAATGGAGGGTATTCAGTAAACTGCCTCATCCTAGCAGGCGTCAATCATCTATATCCAGAAAAGAACACGGTGTGACCAAGAGAAACACAATTTCCTTTAATTTCTACTAATTTTAAATCTAGTTATACTTTATGTTGTACCTCATAAAGGTGTTGTACCAGCCCTATTTGAAATTTTTTTCCCTCAAAGCTGTAAAGTTATATCAGCTCATTTTACATTCAAAACTTGAAAAATGAACTTAAACATCTGACAGTTGTTTTCTAGAACTGTACGCAGGGTAACTTTTCTTAATGTTAGTGCTTAGTAATTCCCATAGTACTCCTTCTATTTAGTATCCCTTCTCACACTCTTATTTGCTACTTGCTTTACTATGTTTCTTCTCCTGCTCTATATAATACCACATTTGGTGAAGTGGTACGATTTGCTTGATCTCTCAAGCACAAGTGCATAGCTCTCCAAGGACACAAACACAAATTAGCTTCTCTTCTGCCATCCTACAGACAAAACTGAAGGCAACAAAGAGAAGAGGAGCAGAGGCAGTGTGGCTCCAGAACTGGCTCCACCTTCAGGGGATGAAACTGTGACAGTACTCATCTTAGGCCATTCTGCAGTTCTTTATACCACGCTTTCAAAAGATCATGTGCCTTTAAGGTTTGAGACTTGAGCTCAGCTTTTTTCTGAATCTCTGTGTTGGCATCCATCAAAAAAACATAATTTTAAAGTAAAAGACTGGTTTACAAGTCAGAAAAGGTGTTTAAACAGCCTATTCAGGCTCAACATCTGTTGATCTTCAGTCCAAACTGGGTGGAATAACAAAATGTACAACTGTTATTAAAGTTACTCTCACATACAAATGCCATCTTTGTACATCCGTGGTACTGCAAAGGTTTCACAGCTGGTTCTACTGCATGTGCGAGGTACTTGTGGCAAAAGGAGCTGCTTAACCTCATTTCAATCAATGAAACATTATCAGCACACTGACACAGCATGGAAAGAGCTCTGATTGAGGATCTGATTGTACTTGAGTGCGCACAGTTCAGTTCTGCTACTCAGGCAAAGATTGACAGCTACCACAGTTGGACTAAATTTTTCTTTTGTCTCATTCATCTGCTTAGTCCTATCGATTAGCACCAAAACAATGACAAAAACAGGTATGTTCCCTTTGAAAGGCATTGTCATGGAAGACGGTGGGGGGAGAGAGAGAAGGGGAAAAAATACGGGAAAATAGGGAGGAGAACAGACTGGAGGGGAGAGGAGGAGAAAGTGCATCGTCACAGGCATATTTAAATTTAGTCAGGCAAAGCAACTATGAAGAGAAAGGTTACTAACCGAAAACTAAGTTCTTTGAGTTCTTTGAGAAGTGCTGCCTTTATGTTTACTTCCAGGCGTAACTGCTAGAGTTTGGGTTTAAGATTTTTTTTAAAAAACAGATTTTTTAGGAACTCACTTATGCTTTTACACTACTGCATATAGACAGTTCCTCTCAAACTGTAAACCTTGAATTTCTAGTGGGACTCCAAAATATAAAGGAAGGAAGAGGAATTAAGAAATTGTATTTGGGAAAATACAGCTTTTCTTTTCTATGAAGTAACTGTCCACACGCACGTTCACATTGACCGCGCAGTACCTTCTACTCCACATGGAGTACATTGAAAAGGGCGCACTTAGAGTACATTGTCCTTGGATCAGAGACTCTGGTTCTTATGGGGGATTTCAATCTTCCCGACATCTGCTAGGAGGGTAATTAAGTGGGACACGTGCAATCAAGATTTCTGGATGGTATCAGAGATAACTTGATGCAGGTACTGGATTGTCCAACTAGAAGTGAGACATAGCTGCATTTGCAATTCACTAACAAGGAAGAATGGTCTGGGGATGTGCTAACCATTAGCAGCAATGGCGGCAGTGACCATGAAATAGTGGGGTTCCAGATCCTGAGAAGAGTAGCACAGACCCTGGATTTCAGCAGATTTCAGTTGGTCAATGAAACTTGTAGATGGGACCCATAAACAGCAGCTCTGAAAGGTAAAGGAGAACTGAGAAGCTTGCAGGTCTTCAAGGGCTACCTCCTGCAAGCAAGAGGTGAGGATCTTGTCAGGGATTACTTGAGAGAACTTGACCCATGCAAGTCAATGGGACCAAACAGCTGCATCAGAGGGTGCTGAAATTGCTGGCTGATGCCAGTGATGCATTTATTTGTCACTTTTTGGACCCCTCGTGCAGCGAAGACACTGGAGCAAGTTCAACGGAGGGCCACCAAAATGGTTGGGAGCTGGAGCACTTGCCTTGTGAGGGAGCTGGGCTTGTTCAGCCCAGAGAAGAGATGACTCTGAGGGGTTGGGGGAGGGAACTGAAGAGCTGCCTGTCAGTGCCTATGAGGAGGTTACTGAAAAGCTGGAGTTGGCTTTTCACAGCGGTGCATGGTAGGAAAAGAAAAGACAACAGGAACAAGAGAGTTCCTAACTTTAAAACAGACATAAACCATTTTTACCATGAGGATAATCAGGCAGCGGAACAGGTTGTCCAGAAAGGTTGTGTCGTCTCCATCCTTGGAGGTTTTCAAGACCTGACTGGATAAAGCCCTGATCTCACAGTTGACTCTACTTTGAACAGGATGTTGGACCAGAGATTAAGGTTTCTTCCAATTAGAAATAGTATATTATTCTACGATTTCAGAGTTTTCAGAGAACAGATTGAAGGAATCTCTTTGCCATGGCTCACACTGTATCTAGAAGATTTTTTGACAGTAGAGTGTTTGACACGTGTGGATAAAGCTGAAAGTCCCTATGCTCCATACCTTAGGTCAAAAATGTTTCTAAGAAAGCTTTCTGAGCATCTGTCTGCTAGAGACAAGGACAAAACCGAGAAGCAGTACTTCTAACAAATATCACACCTTATACAGATTCAAGTTATGCCAAGTCAGTCTTATTCTGTCCTGTAAAACAGGACAGAATTTTTCAGTATTTCTATTGGACCATATGATAAACAACTATAAAATGGGGGGAAAAAGGAGAAAGAAACACATATCATGTTCAGAAAAGGAAAGAATCAAGTCTAACAAACTGCCATGGTACCTTGTAACACATGATGTCAGGTCTTTTTAAGAAGAAAGCTTATCAAGCATTATCAACCATTTGGTTGACACCAACCATTGCCACAGGATGTTATATGTCTGAAAACAGAGGACTTGAATGCATAAGCACATCCCTGTTGCATCTGGACAATCTACACTGAGAATAAGGATTCACAGGCAGCTGTGCTAGAACAGAATTAAAGTTTTCCTCCATGCTACATCATGCATCAAAGCCCAGCTGGCTTGGAACTTGCCTCCAAACAGTTTGGATGAGAGGACGAATATGCACTCAAGGCCACACCTGAAAGACTTCAGAGATATATCATGAGGTTTATTGTTTTGATTATGCTACCTTTCTCTTAATAAAGGCAACTTATTGGCTCATACTGTTCAATACCACTAAACTAACAAACTTTAATTTAATTATTGATATTGCTTCAAAAATTACTCACAATAATCTGATGTGGTTATTAAAACTGTGCTGGACAGAAGGATTGTTTTCAGTGCTGTAATATGTATTCTTCCACATAGATTGTTGCTAGTTCAGCAGATGAGATTGTGTCTTCTTCTCTCATTAGTTTCAAAATGTATATATGCAGATCTTCCAAGCATTTGAGTTAAATATTTCCATTTTCTAAGAAAAATGTCACAGCTTAATATTACTCAGAAAACCCATAGGGATATCCCACTCATCCTCCTCTATAATACTTGGCTGTAGAAAAGAACAATAAATAATTTTTCTGCTAAATGGTGTCAATTGTCTTCATGTATATTACAGGCAATATGAAAGATCACCGAAAAGGGTAACAAGATTTATAAACTACAGAGAACAGTTTTCAGACAAACTAACAATATCTAAACAGTATTTGGCTCTGGCCTCAAATTTTGGAGGCCCACCTTAAAGATTTAAAGAGTAGAATAAAAAACTTGCAATATTAAATACTGGAAAATTCTTCCACCTCAAAGCTATGTATGAATACAGAACTTTCATTCATAAAAAAAAAATGCCATGTTTCTGCTTAAGTAGTCAAATAGCAGAATCAGCAAGCAGAATGAGACAATATTGTAATTACATACTTAGTTAATACAACAACATCTAAAAGTGAAAGAACTCAAAATAAGAACACAGAGATCTTATGCTGAGTTTTAAAAGAAACACCAGAGGCAGAGGTGCAGTGCACAGTGATGCACAGCACAAGAATCTACAAGAGCATTTGAGATTATGGAACTTCTGTGCCATAAGAGGTGAAATTTATGTATGCCCACTATGAAATTTTGCTGACATATCTGATTTATCATTGTAACTCTTCCATGAAACCGCAAATAAAGCAGAACAGCAAGGCTTAACTTGTTGATCAGCTCAGAAATACCACCTTTTTGAGCAACACAAGTTTTCAGTAGTTATTAACAAAATCAAAATACCCAAAGTTAGGCTGGCTAAAAGAACTCCACAAATTTAATCTTGCAGTTCTCATTTTAAAAACTATTTCAGGGCTATCTCAGTTAAAACAGAGTCTGTAGCTCTTTCTTCATAGAATGCTGCAAATCTCATACCATGTATTTTTGAGACAGTAAAGAATCTAACCCCATAATGGCAAAAATTGAAAAGAAAGCTTTGTAAAGTGAAAGCCATTACTTTTTATATTCAAACTAAGAATTGCAGAACAACCATTTGTCACCTATATCTTGACACTGAGAACCATATAGCTTCCCATTGCAGCAAAGAAAAGTTAAGAAAGCTTTTGCAATTCAACAAAAAAGGCAGAAAAAGGAACAGGTCAAGCTTAGAAAGCTTGAGTCTAGATTGTTACTGTGACATATTTTTTTAAATGTAACAACCTTGATCAAAATTCTTCCACACATTTTATTTTAGCTGCCCATTTAACATGCATCCAAGGACACTCAATATATAGGATAATTTTTCCAAAAGGCAACGGAACTTAAACATGCAGCTGCTTCTTCAGTCCACTATGAAGCTTTTCTAAAAAATAAACTGTTGTAACTGTAGAACCTGTAACATGTGTATTACGAAAGTACAAAAGTGGGAAGAAAACTTACTAGGAGATTGTTCTTCCTCCTCCCTAGGTTCTACTTTTTCTGCTTTTGGTGGACCCTTGATTTTGTATATTAATGAACGGAGTTTGCCAGTCAATGAGGCATCTTCCTCTTCGTCTTCCTCCTCTTCTAATGGGATACCTTAACAGATAATAAAACTAATCAGAAATAAAATTTAACCTTTGAAGATAAACTGCTTTGATATTTAAACAATATCAAAATATTTAATGGATAGTTTTGTAACCAACAAATTTCATACCTAAAGAAACAAGTGGGGAAGCCGGTAGCTTTTAAAAATATTAGTTGTATTACTTATTATATTAGCTCAGATAGTTACCTTTATTTCAGTAGACACATTTCTTATATCCAGATTATTTATCTAGTGTTATTTTTTTCAGTATTACAAACTAAGAGGTGATATTGTTAGAAGATATTATAGCCATTACTATAGTACGGCTCATAGTTATATTTGATTAAATATGCGATTACTATTAAGTATTTGAACGGATAATTATTATTTCATCTTGCAGAAGGTAAGCTACAGAAAGAAATGTATGGATGAATCTTATAGTGCAAATTTTTACTGGAGACATTTATCATTCATAAACAAACATACTGAAAGTCTGGAATTGGCAGCTCCCAAGAGTACGGAGTTAAAGTTTTGACTGGGAGTCACTGGTTGAGTGACTTGGAAGACAAAATGCAGAGCTAGTGGGAGAGCAAGAGAGAAAGTAGAAATTGCAATGCAAAACTGGATAGGGCGTTTGAGTAATGAGAAAAGAGTGAGAAGCAAGACTGGTATGGCAAAATGAAGAGCTAAGAATGAAGTCAAGAACAGGAAGTGTAAGTCAATACGGAGAGGAAGGAGAAATCAGACAAGGATATTAACAGAAAGCAAAGAACTACTTGGCAAGGAAACCAGTTCTAGGGTGTAAAACTTGAAAAATGTAAGCTAGGGCCTTGAAGGAAAAGAAACACACTGGAACAAAAGCAAGCACATTCAGATCTGTGAGAAGCTGAAATGGATGCACATTGCTCCAGGATCAAAGACTACATTGCTCGTACTCTGTCCTCTTGGAGTAGCAGTCCGTTCCAAAGCTGACCATATTGTGTTGCTATTTGGTAATCCATTCAAGTGGAAGAGGTCTATGCACTGGTATAGACAGTTCCAACCCAGCAGAGGAACCAGAGAAGTATCAATTTGATGCTATGCAATAAAATTTATTTTCAGTTTGTTTGTTTTTGCTTCTAACCAAGAAATTACACACAAAAATTATGATAGAGGAACATAATTTAGCTTGCAAAATTACCACTCACAGTTAGGACACACTAGAATTAAGGCTTCCTGAGTAACCTTAATTCAGACTACTTGTATGTATTCATTAAGATGCAGCCTTTAATTACTTGATTGCATTCATATTTTTCCACTTAGCCTTCAAAGTGTACTTGGTATTAAAAATCTCTTTAAATATTCAATGCACAATCCTATTCATTTTATCTGCAGCTGTGATTGCTTAGTACTGATTTTCAGGACCAAGTCAGGACACAGAAAATGAGCAGCACTTATGTACAGTGACCACCTATGATAAATTTGTAAAAAGTAATAGACAAGATTTTGTTTAGAATCCAGAGCATCATTAAACTACTTTAATCACGAGACTGTTTTCTCTCCCTTCAATTCTCTCTCATTCAACATACACATGATATAGAAAACTATAACGAAAGTACACTCAAAAAGAAAAAAAAAAACCACACTCCCCAAAACACCCCAAACAATAGGGTTTCACCTCATGAAAAGATGAAGCATGCTCAGGGACTGAAATAACCCAGTTAATGCCAGTAATAAGATTTCAAGCTAAAATAAAAAGTCTGTAACAGTCAGACACTTCCAAATAAGTTAGAGTCCCTATAATCTTCACACTGGGGTACTTAAAGAACTCTCTGATGTTAAACAGGCATTACCTTGGAAAACCTACAGGTTTGATCAACTGGACAAGGGACACTACAGTATCTGTCTTAGATAAAACAGGGAGAAAGAAGTAGGTGGAAGAATGCTGACTATTCATTTCAGCAAAAATACTGGAATAAAAGAAATAAAGATTTTGGTAGGCATTTAAAAGAAAGGATGAGCAGCAATCAACACAGATGTTTCAAGAACAAATTACATCAAACCAGCCTAATTTCCATCTATAATGTAGCTGCTCTTGCAGATACAAATTTTTACTTTAAGGACTTTTGACACCATCTCTCACAATATCCTCATAAATAAGTTGATATAGCCTAGACACTCAAGACCCACCTATTTTAGGCTATCTACTAAGCCAGTTGAAAAATGGTACTTAACTTATCATGAAATCTCAGCTTGAAGGCTGCTGGAGATTGTAATGTGGTACCCCAAAATACAAGCACAAGATGATAGCACAAGCCTTAACAATACAAATAGAGAATGATACGTGAAACACCATAGTTATAAACAGAGATCATAACTCATTAATTATTGGTCACTAAAGGAATACAATTCCGTGAACTTGGTAAAACCAGCTTCAGGGATAAGCAGTGAAGAAAAAACTTGCAGGCAATATTAACAAGCATATTAAAGAGACCTCAAGCAGACACAGTGAGGAGGAAGAAGAAACTGTTAATGCTATCATACTCTTCCTGGTGAACAGTTTGAGATGCTGACAATTCACTTTACTGACCCTGTTCCCTTCTTCATGAACAGCATGGGTGCCATCAACCACAGGACCCAGAAAGGCACTTGAAGAGTGACCGTAACACCAAAGAGGTAGATAAAAGAAAGTTTGTGCATATTATTTTTAACTGTTTCATAACTGGGAATGAGCGGTGATAATTGGATAATTTGGATGATAAATGCTAGCATCACTGTAACTGAACTTATAATTCCATGATTTCCTTGATTAGGTTAACACTTGAATAGGCTACCAAATCATTTTGGCTTCACAAATAAGATGCATTTATTTAAGCCACATAAAACTAAAACAAAACAAAACAAAAACTAAGTTAAGGCAGCATCATCATCCTATATGTAGTGTTCTTTTTATTAAACTTTCTACTGATTCACTTCACAGTAATATTCTATCAATATAATCCTTTTATCTTTTTTTGTACACAGTATGCACAGTAAGTCTTTTAAGGTAACCCAATCTTCTTGTCTGGATGATTTTTATTTCTAATCAAGTCTAAAATCAATACTAAATTTCATTGCTATGCATCTATTAAATATTTTCCCATACTATTCTGTCTAAAACTGACACATTTCTCACATTTTTGGTAATCTGCAGTAAAAGTTGGTCAGGAAATTCATCGTATGGATAATAATACAGCTAACATCCCCTCCTCCAATATTAGTATATTTTAACAGATCTGTCTCTTTTTTTTATGGAAAGCAGAAAAAAAGTAAAAGCTTGCCACTCACCACAGTGCATTAGAAGATCATCATGAAAGTCATACAACTCATCCCGAATCTCCTCTGGACAAGGGCAATCCTCTCCCAGTTGAAAATTCAGCAACATATTAATCTTTAAGGGAAGAAAAAAAAATACAATAGACCTTGAAGCAGGCTAAAATACTTTCTAACATATTACAATAGCTATATTTTACTTGTTAAAGTTTATAATCAAATTAGCACAAAGTACAGATTTCTAATACAGTTCTGTGGTAATACTAAAGCAATGGTCATTTCTAAGTTTTAATTATGAATGATATAAACATGTAGGTATTCTTAAAATAGTAAAGTCATTTCTAGAGGTGATAAAGACTAAAAATTTCCAACATAAAGATGCCAATACAGCACTAACTTCATGTCAATACCACACAGCAACTAAAACCATCCAATTAACTTCTTTTTGCAGAACTGACCCAGTCTCTGCTCCTCAGCACTGGACAGTAACATCCAATTTTTCTATACTCTTGAGAAAATCTATACCACTTTCGATATGGAGCTTGAATTCTTCAATTCAAGTATGAACATTTGGACATTGAGTACATTGAGTTGTGGCCAAGAAGGCCAATGGTATCCTGGGATGCATTAGGAAGAGTATTGCCAGCAGGTCAGGGGAGGTGATCCTGCCCCTCTACTCAGCCCTCGTGAGGCCTCATCTCGAGTACTGTGTCCAGTTCTGGGCTCCCCAGTACAAGAGAGACACGGAGCTACTGGAGAGAGTCCAGAGTAGGGCTACGAAGAAGAGGGCTGGAGCACCTGCCCTACGAGGAACGGCTATGAGAGCCCGGGGAAGAGAAGACTGAGGGGGGATCTTATCAATGTGTACAAGTACCTGAAGGGAGGGTGTCAAGGGGATGGGGGCAAACTCTTTTCAGTTGTCCCGTGTGACAGGACAAGAGGCAATGGGCAGAAACTGAAGCACAGGAAGTTCTGCCTGAACGTGAGGGGGAATTTCTTCAGTGGGAGAGTGACGGAGCACTGGACCAGGCTGCCCAGAGAGGTTGTGGAGTCTCCTTCTCTGGAGATCTTCAAGGCCCACCTGGATGCAACCCTGTCTAATATGCTCTAGGTGACCCTGCTTGAGCAGATCTCCAGAAGCCCCTTCCAACCTTACTGATTCTGTGATTCTGCTTTGTGGCATCTTCATAAATTTTATTTAAAATTCCATTTTCATCCTCTAGCAGTTGCAATTATTGTTTCGAACTTGGAACTCTTGATCATAACTACGATTTTTTTTCTCTTTAGCTTCAACTAGTTGTTTAATATTACCTGTTCTTGAGGAGGAGAACGAAATTCTTTAGTCTTCTTGGCAGTCAATGCAGCAGACATGTTCAAGGCTTGCATGAGTTCATTATACCTGTATTTCTGATTATATTGCAGCTTTGATACATAACGGTCTGCAAATGATACAATTGCTTCCACCCTGTGTTGTAGCTCACAGTCACAGAAATAATTGAGTAAATAGCACATCTAGCAAAGAAAAACAGATGCAAGTTTACCAGTTTAGCTTAGAATCTACCTCCTAAATTGTAACTGAGAAAGAACTACAGGGGACATAATACATTGCAATAGATTATAAAAATGAGGGAAGATTTTTCTTCCTGTATTTTCCTTTTAATGGTGCAAGGTGACAAATTTATACAGTTTTACTATGATGACTGTTAATACTATCTTGCATTTACACAGTCTTTCACTCCATACTCTCAAAATGCACATAAGTATTAATTTACTTTCAAAATGCACTGATGAAATCAGTATCAGTATACCTATTTGAAGCATGAAGAAACTGTGCAGAAATTGCATCATCATCCAACTAGGTTATTTATGTGAGGTCACAAGACAGACTGAAATAAAGACCTTGATTTCAAATTTTGGGAACTGAACAACAGACAAAGAACTACCTTTATTTCATCAGTAGTATAGTGTATATAATAAATTTATGTTTAGATGGTCACCTGAAGTTTAACAGATTCTGGTAATCTTGTTTGCAGTAAGCCCCTTACTGGAGCTTTTGTTTCTTTTATTGCTTTCTCCCCAGCTTCTACAGCTTTTTCTTCAACTTGCGTAACTTCTTCCTTCTCTGTCCTCTCTTCTAAATCTTCCTTGTAATCTCCAAATACATTAGGATCAATGAGGAGTAACACCTGCTTCACATCATCATCATCAAAAACCCCCATTATGAGCAAGGTTGCTATCAGTTTAAGAACAGGAACAAACTGGAATGCAACCTGTCCTCCAACAGGGTCTCGTATATGAGCACCACTACATTGCACTGCCTCGGTTAGCATGCTTATGGCCTTGGATTTGAGTGTATCAAGTGGTATCTCTGGGCTCGATGTATGATGTTCTTCACTGGTCACAATAAAGCAAGGAGTAGAAAAATTAAAGCTTGGTTTCAGACAAGTACTAAGCCCTACTCCAGGTAAACCATGCTTCTTTGTTTCATCAGGATATAATTTAATAGTTCGAGTCTCCTCTGTAACTGGAATGATAAATTCATTGTTCATCATGAGCTTTGCTTGCTTAGCATGTTCCAGATGAATACTAATGAGCAAATCATAGAATCCAGAACGTAGTAGTCCAGGCAAATATTGATTATCTATTGTATAAAATAACTGAGATATGTCCACGTGGCTACAAAGAGCATAAGCAACTCTAGTGTTTCCTAGAGCACAAACTGAGCTATACAGTTTTAAAGTGTGATAGTGAAACTTCATCAAATCTTCTTGTTCACATAGTTCCAAAATATCAACGCATCTGTTACAAAAATAAAGAAACAGAACATCAAATACATGAATAATAATTTCATAAAGAAAAAGTTTGTATGTGCACACCTTAGTTCTGCTTTGAACCACTAATATTAAGACTGGTACTGACTAATCTTAACGCTTGCACAATTAAACCACACTAATTAGCGGTGATGTGTTGGTAATCTGAGGAGATTATTTATAATTAGCATCCATAGCAAAGAGGAGGAAAAAGGTAAAATAGTAAACTATCTCTGGAAGCTATGGTAAATTACAGCTTTGTTTTTAAAAGAAATACTGGAACTCCACAGTAATACTGTCACAAAACAGCATCTTTACAGCTTATTGAAGATTACTCTTTCATTTTTTTCCAGCAAATACAGTAATTTTTTTCGTATTTCCGTGAATTTACTTTTATTTATGTTGAATAATGTTAGTTTTTAAATTAGCAAAACACACTGCAAAATAACTGATAATAGTATACATTTTAAATTAGCTTTCTTCAACACTTCGGTTTATAGTTTAATTTGTTGGTTACAACATCTGATATTTGGATACACCTTTATGATGATCACTCCAAAGACAAAACAAATGTTTAATGCAATCTGAAAATCTAAGAAAATCAGTATTTCTTCAGTAAGAGCATAGAAGTTTAATTGATATAAATTCAAGGCAAATGATACTGGAAAGCATTTAACACAAAGAATCAGCAAAACTGTATTTGCAGGGTTTTTTTTTTATGTTTTCCAAGCTGAAAAAAGATCTGTTTTAAAGATCTCGTGATTTAAGATATAATATCTTATAATTAAAGAAAATTATATAATCATAAAAATTGTTTTATCTCATGTATGCTGATGTAATAAATGGTATCAAAATTCTTCAGCCTCTTACATCTACTTAAATTTCATACACATAGTATCATAGCAGGTAAGAACAGAAATTCTAAACAGTTCAAGTGTCAATATCCTCCAAGACAGGTTTAACTAACACCAAAATATTAACCACCTAACTCAGTATGTTTCCTCCACAAGCAAGACGCTGCAGTTCCATCTAAATGTACCTGTTTTCCTCTGGGATATGAAGTGCCATCATTTGCAGAGGTTCCAAGCACTGCACAACCCAGCCATGACGTTCACTGACACGCTCAGTTTCTACTTTCAGAAAGCTGTTTGGCATCCTGCTCCATAAAACAGGTGTAATTGTTTGCACGTCAAGGCGAGGGGGACATTGAGGAACAGGATTTCTCTCTTCACTTTTAAAAATTGCTGCTGATAAAGGCATAGTATTCTGAAATAAATAAGTATATTAAAGTTATTTTTGCAACATCTAAATATAATTACTAAACTTATAATATGAAATGATAGCATTTTAATTGATAGCAAAGAGATTATAGAAATATGAGTTATCACAATAAACAAAGTCAATTAAAAGTAAATGAAGGGTACTCTCCCCAAATGTCATTAGTTTATTGTGACAAAGTCAATTTAGCTTTGTTGTACTTACTTACAATTACTTGTACATATTAACTTAGTATAATAATTACATTCACAAAACTAATGTGTAAAAACAAAAACTCACTCTGCAGATTCAATATAAACAAATTCAACTGAGCAGGCATTTCTGTGGAAATTAACAGATTTAAAAGAGCACCTTTATGGAAAGTACTTAATACCTTTAATTTACCAAGTTCAAACTGAACCAAGTTCGTGCTTGTAGGCTGTACAAAACTTGCTGGAAAAAGCTTTGTGTTTGGTTCAACCTAGAAGGGAAATAAGGTTGCAAAATTAAAAAGGCAACAAGAATCTCTTGCCAATATATGATGCAGAATAAGGATTACATAGCTTACATCTCATTATGAAATAACTGAAGAAACTGAATTAAAGTGCTGATTAGTGTCTACCTGTGGTTAACTTCTAATATGGTGAAGAATTTGCTGAATTTTCTTTATAGGCTCATCTAATTTACAGGCAGATATCTTTGCTTCCTTAAGCAGTGTCAGAGCTATGCAGGAATTTCCAAAATAAGTTATGTTGATTCTTCTCCAACATACCCAAATCCAACACTTGCTGGATTTTTAAGAAACTATCTTCAAATGCTACTTCACAACTACATACTCTGGCCCCTGCTCTAAGAAAAACAACCCCAGTACAGACTGGGGATAGAATATAGCTTTTTACAACACAGTACATCTTTCAGAGTTCCTTCATATTTTATGCTGAACAAAATAATCTGTGACAACAGAGCCTGAAACCATAAATTTCTGAGAGAGAGGAAGCCAGAGGGAGAAAGCAAGCAGGGGAGAAAAGTATCATTTTATCAGGATAATGTAAGGTTCTAATTCATATTAACATAAGTAAAACAGTGAATTTCTGACCCATACTCTAAAAGCAAATGAATGTAACTTCTAAATAGCTCAAAATTTCCTTTATTTTCAGGCTTAGCTTTTGTTCTTAGCACAACAAATCACAATGTTTCGCACTGAATCACAGTGCTGTAGTTCTAGAATAACTGAGTTGGGTTTTTTTTTGACAGCTACATCATGCTCATTTCACCTTTATAGTTGGATTCAAAGAGTAATAAATAGTACTAGTTTAATTTCAAGAATTCCCCACAAGATCACCCTCCCCTTCCCCCAAAAAAGAATTAATTGAAAAAGATAATTCTAACTTATAATAAAAATTATAATTTAGAATAGTTTTCAGTGTTCTAACATGGCTTAAAAAGGTATACCCTGTACAATGAATTCAAGATTTCAGGAGTGCGGTTAAATACTTTCATTACATCACTGTGTATTTTGTTTACTACGTATCTACTTCATATATACTATATAAGTACAACAAGAACATTCATGTTGTAAAGGAGTGCAATTTGTAACTTTGAGTGCTGCAAACTACCACAAATCTCGAAACATTCACTATATTGATTTTCAAGTCACAAAAAGGATCCATATTCTTTTACATGAGAAAACAGTCCTTAAGTGCAAAATACTTTAAACAATGCGTTAAATACTGTATACTGAAAAATGGGAAGGAAAAAAAAAGGTTATTTCAGAACTGCAAGCATTGAGACAGACAATGTACAGGTACGTAACTTCTGATCTTTTTGATAAGGAAAACAAACAAAAAAGCAGAAACAAAAGATATCCTGGCTTGAAAGACGCTAGTAAACATATTTTTTATTTCATTAATAAGGTATGTTAGACACTATCAGAAACTGATTGAGAAAATGAAACTCTCAGCCACTGAACAAAGATAGGCATTTCTTAGCACTAATAATTGATTTTGTAATTTCTAATCTTGTTTGAAGGTCAGAAAACCATTACTAACATGGAATAAAATAAACTGTCTTCATAAACCAATATTTAAGATCTCATTTCTGCACTGAATACAGTGATCTGACAATAAATTACAAAACCACAAATATATAAGTATATACGATCTTCCATTTGTTCTTTTGTTATAGGCAATTCTTTTTCTGAATATTATCACAGCATTCAACAGACAGCTCAAGAACTACAGGAAAACTCATTATTTTCTCCTGAAAATTTTGATTTCTAGGCCTTTCAGAATGAAAATTCAGCATACGTACACAGTCTCTCCACTTCACTTGAGATGAATGAAAAGTGTAAACAGTTACAAAGTAGAATAACAATTCTATTGCCTCTAGACCAGGCAAATATCAATCATCTGCCTCAATAAAGGTGACAGATTAGATTTACTTAAGCATTTTAAAGCTTTTATTCTACAGTAAAAATGTTCAGGAAATGAAAGTGAAAACTATAAGGCAGTGCAGTCTAACAGGTAGATTCTACCTATGTAGTTTCCTAGTTCTTTGTAAAACCAAAGAACAGGTAAAGGCTTTTCCACGAAAAGAAACTGCATGGTTTTGTTCAGAAGCTGTCATATTTATCTTCATTTAGCTACAAAACCAGCAAAGAATGGGGCTTAAACCTCTTCATCTCCTAGTTTCTGTTTCCATGGAGTTGATATTCTCCCAGCATCCCTCTGAAGTCTCTGATCACTCTTCCATTTTACAGTATGTCAAAATCAGCTGACTATAACATTCCCATCCCTATTTACAGGTTGTGTCCAGTTGCCTTGCATTCATTTTTATCAAGTCAGTATACGAAGTTTCTATAAATGTAGTTTAACAATATAAAAATCATTTTAACAAACACTTAAGTTTTATATGTGTTGCAGATTTGGGGTGTTTGTTTACATAGGAGAAAAAAAATGTATCGCTAGCAACACTAACTCTTCTACACTGGATGTTGTAGTACGGATTAGTAATCTTTTCAAGCAAATCTTATCAATCTGGTATGGAAAAAGGCAGTCCGTGAACTGTTTATATAATGGCTTCATATTTTGAGAATGTTAATAACATTAGGGCCCACTCCCTTTATTTTTGCTTTGCAGATTAATACATATCCGAATTCTGAGGTCTGAACTCTACCTAATCAAAAGATCTCCAAATCAGAGTTACCTGCAGCAAACACAAAACCTAGAAAAAATAAACTAAATTTATTTGATCAATGCAGACTGAATTTAACAGTGTCTAAAGTCTTTGCTTTGTTTTTTTCTAATTTAAACAATTACTCACCCTGTTGTATATTACAGATTCATCATTTTTACATTTTTTTGTGAACTAAGTGTTATAAATCAACATTCTGAATCATAAAAATCGCTAGGTAAAACATTATTTTTCTGAATAATATCTAGCTACAGTACTTCAACAATGTTTGACACTACTGTAAGAAGATGAAAAATTAAGCCTTACTTATGAGACAGATGAAGGGAGAGAGAGGGAGAAAAGGGGATAAAACAGAGTAATGTGCAATAACATGTTATTATCACAAGACTAGTTTTTGGTTAGATTTCTGGAAAACAAAACAAAACAGATCAATCTTTTTAACAGCATCAAAGGAAACAGCTTACTAGATGGCTTCTTGAAAATCTGATAATACCTGGTAACAAGTGCCAAGCTCTTTTCCATTGGCCGTGAATGACAACATTCCAGTAGCCAGATCAACAAAGCATCCGATTTCTAAATCAACATTACTGCGACCTGATCTCTGGGAGTTAGCAATTACGTCTCCCCCCCAAACCATATAGCAATTACTGCGCTTCACACTGAAAAAAAAAAAAAAAAAAACAGCAGGAACAAAAAAGAAAAAGAAAATCACAGGTCATACTCCACACAACTAAGTATTCAATGCAGATGTACTTTTCAATGAAGTAATAGAGATTCTTAAAGGTGCTTTTGTTGCCTTTGGTTCCATTTTCTCATTGAAAAATAAGCTTTTTAAAAATGTACCATGGCAAGAGATCTGAGTGACAAAGCCCACTACTAATCTTCTTTCCCTTATTTTATAAATATGGAATAATTTCACATATCCTTGTGTGCATATGAGATACATTAAAACAAATCACTGATTCATCCACAGTACCCAAATATAGATGCTAAATAAAGAAGCATCACAAACCCTCCTTTCAAACAGAACATGAATGATTGATTTCTTGACTTTAACTAGATTTTCATATATAAACGAACAGTCCTACCCCATCAATTTTATTTTAGTTTAAATTATTAAAATGTCATTAACCTTGCGAATAATTCAGTTCCAAAAGCAATATTAAAATATGAACTTTAATAAGTGATAAATAAATCCATACCTTTCATGAACTCGGCCTCTCTCATCACCTAAAGTAACTGTAACTGTACAATTTTTATTTAGGTCAAAATTCTCACTGTAAAAATGATAGTCTGGTGTTACCCAGCCAACCCAGACAGAGGATGGGTCTTGACCAGCAAATATCCGCAACGAATAAAAATACTGAAAAAAGAAAAATAGCATGTTAGCAAAAGAATTCTGAATCAGTATATGACAAAAAATTTGTGAAGGAACAGTAATAGACAAAAGCTCTATACATATAAAACTTTAATAAGTTCACATTCACTTAATAAGTCTCACAAAATGCTCATCAACCAAAAATACCCTATACCCTTCTTTCCTCTCCCCCTAACCCCTCTAAAAGAGAAAATGGATCATTTTCAGATTTGGTATTTATCAATGGATCAAGATAGCAAGATTTACATAACAAGTCACACAACTCCGGACATTATTACTTACACACAAAGTAAAAAAAGAAAACCATGATTAAAAGGCTTATTTAACAGATCAACTGCTAATGAACATGCTACCAAGACTAAACCTATTTCAAAAAGTAACAAGAACTAAGATTTTAACATATTTGCTTACTGTAGTAGAAGAAACAGCAATTTCTTGGCTCTGTTTTCTAAATAAAAGAAAATATTAGTAAATTAGTAAGTAAAAAAAAAAAAAGTCTTTATTGTTATACTAAGCCTAATTTCAAAGAAACTAACTAGTGTTTGCTGGGCACTAAGTGCTTGTGATTTGAGTAAATTAAGTATACAAAGACCTTCCAGTAAATGTCAGGGTAGGAGGACAGACCCACAAGAGTTGACTGCAGGTAGGGTGGGGAGGGAAGAAGAGTAGTCGGAGAGATTTACAGCAGCTAACTAAAGATAAAGGTAATGCTCAAAGATGCTGAATTCTTCTCATATCTGCTATCTTTAAAAAATTGTCCCACTTTTTTTTTCTTTGTGCAGATTGTTTAATTTTGTGATACTTTAAGTTATTGAATGGTAGTGTAGAAGAGCATTAACCTAGTGGGTAAAAGATGCTAAGTTGTTTTCTCTGACAGGTCAAAGAGCCTTGTAAATCCCACTAATTTCAAAATGAACGCAGATGCCTAGCAATGAATAACTAGAATCCTTTTGATCCATCTCTTCTGAACAGATTCTCTGATCCTGTTCAGAAATAGTATCCTGCAGTGAAGTTCTATTACAAATTTAAAGTATCAAGAATAAAAAAAATCACAGTAATACGCATCCTATACTAACATGTTCTTAGTCCAGAGAACAGATTTGAAATCTTGAATGTACTGCAATAAAGAATAACAGAACATTTTGAATTTAAATTGGGAAATTACATAATTAAACACATATCTAACCGTTTTTGGAAAGCATCAGATGAGGTATTTTCCGCACCCATGCCAAAGTTGAATGATGAACGGAACTCAATGGGCATACTCAAACGGCAATATATCATATCTGAATTGCTGTTCTGTGTGCCAAATGTTTTGTGAGTAACTTTTAATCGAGGTGGACTCTCAATAGTTCCATCAATTCTCCATATCTAAAAATAATAAAAATAATTTTAAAACACTCTTCTCAGAAAAATGCTGAAAACTTTCAGTGGGCAACTAGAGAATAATTGTAACGAGGAGTCAACTTAAATTTGTCAAAATTAAGTAATTTCAAAACTCTACAATTCTCTTCTCCGATAGGGAAGCTAGCATAAATAGTGAGGTAAGCAGTAGATTCAGTATCCTGACTACAGTAAATCTTTTTCAAATTCTCCAACTCAGCATTTTCAGAAAAAAACACAGATATTATTAAATTAAATCACTAAATTTTGAGTGCACAAGTCATTGAAAAACTACTCAAAAAAAAATTTTTTTTTAATGTAATATAAAAAAAATGATTTTAAGAAGTTGCAACTGACATGGTCCATATAGCTAACTGCAGTGCAGCACCATAAATTAGTAATACATAGAACAGTTAGGTATTTCAACACAAGGTAACAAGATGACCACAAATGAAGTTGGAGACAGATAAGATGATCTGGAATTATCTAAGGGTGACTTAATAGATTTAAATGACGAACTATTTGATGACACTAGGTATTAGTAACGCTTTAACATCTCGGCTTGCCTAAACAAATTGTCGATAAACAAGTGGTTCTTTAACGTGTAATGTTACCTCAATGTGAGGATGATTTTTTGGCACATTGACAAATGTTGGTAAGCGTTTACTAAACCACATAGCAACATCTCTGTTCATGTTGACAGCAAAAGGTTCAAAACCTTCTTGAAGGCCGCACATTGTGTAATACTTGAACGTACTGGCATCCATTCCAAGGTTCATGCGGCCAATCTGAGATAGACCCAGGGCACAAATTGGAACAAAACCTAAGAAAGCAATAGGACAAAAAAAATCCAACAGTTTATTTGGAAAACGCAAGCATTTTATTTTGGATACATCTAATGTGACCTAAACTTCAATTTCTACAAGGAATGTACATGAAATAATGTCACTAGTGAGTATTTAAAGCCACCTCAAATATAATGGCTAAACTGAATATAATTGCTACTGAAAATCTTGAGAACTTTGGCAATGAATAAACATTGCACACATTTTCCCATTTATCTAAACATTAAACCAGTTAAATTGTTATTGGCAAGCTCTGATTTGCACGAAAGATGAACAAATTAGTATCAAAATGAGCAGTATCTTTGCAGACTATCAGCTTTGAAAAAAACAAGATTTGCAAGAGTTAGATATACGTTTATTAGAAAGACCAATTATTTTCTTAATGCAGTTTAGATTAGTAAACATGACTTTATAAAATGAATTGGACATTGGAAGACAAACTTCAGCTAAATGCTGAAGTTATTAGCAAATAATATGTATGATCTCTGCAGGCATTAAAATTTCAACAGGACTTTTAGATAAGGTTGAGGTAGCTCAATATATTTGTTAAAAAATTTCTTTTGTCATGAGAATCTATAAATTTGTTGCCAACCTCCATCCATCATCATCGACAAACTGATACTTCCTTAAGGCTGGTATTTTTGATAACTGAACATTTTCAGTCTCTATATACCTGCTGCAGCCAATGCCTACAAAGATGAAGATGTTGAATGATTTCTCCATCCCTCCTAAACCAGAACTTGGGGTAACTTCTGGGAAAAGTCATCAATTCTATTTGTACTGCAGAGAACTCCTATCCCACACTTCAACCTTAAACCTTAAGGAAAGCCCTCTTAAGGTAGTCCCTCATTTTCTACCATTAGAAAATGGCAGCAGTGATCAGACCAAAGATGGATAGTGGGTAATTGCAAAATTTTCTGGTAATTACTAATAAGCATGATGCTACTACCAGCTCGATTACATAAACTTCCAAAAAAATTTCAATTAAAAAATACAACAGTATAGTTTGCAAGTATTCCCTCTTTCCTTCAATGCATTTATTTATTGGACAAATACTGCTGTCCAACAAGCCAGAAGCAAGAAACAGAAGAGGAAACAGAGTCCAGAAGAAGTAGTGCAGGTAAGCCATGCATAGGACAGAAAAAAAAATATATATATATATATATATTAGACTCAATTCCACACTCATGTTGCAAAGATTTGTTCTTTTGGTGCAGATTCTCACCCTATGGTATTCACTTTGTTCTCTACAGAGAAGAATATAATTAATACAAATTCTGTATGCTCCAATAAGAAACTAAGGGACTACGTTTTCCATGTTTGGGGATTTTTCAAGGTGCATATTATAACCACTTGTTACCACTGAAATTCAGTTCTGTGCATAAGCCTAGCAGGGCTTAAGGAAAATTTACCCATTCTGACCGTCAAACTCCCACTGATTTTGTATTAAAGGATATGACTCCTTTTACAATACAAGGCCTTTTACGAGGCCAAATGACTCCTTTTACAATACATTCTTATGGAGCTAATGTGCAGCACAGTCTGAAAGGTTACATGAGTGAAATACAATTTAAAAACACTAACAGAGATAGTAGACAGGAACAAATTAGCAGGTTGGGAATCTGAGAACAAAAACTTGTTAGACTTGTAACTACTGATGATAAGAACAGGAAACTATAAGTTCCCTAAGGAAATCTCCATAAACTAGAAAATAAAAGAGATTTTGAAGAGGGAGGTTAAAAAAAAAATCACTGAAGATGTCAAGACTATTTAGAACATTTCACTTTTAAATGGAGGAAAGAAAAGCCTTAGGTATCAACAGTAATAACTACTGCTGCTGAGAATAAACATTTGATTAACAATAAAAGAACTGATTATTCTGCTTCTGAGAGTAAATGTAAGTGATAAATAATGATAAAGTTCCAGAAGCAGCAATGATAGTATCTTTGATTATAGATGAGGAAAGTGAGCAAGGGAGGAGCTCCTAAGTAACACAAGATAATCCAAACTGAATTTATAGACATATAAAAATCTATCTGCAACGTGCTGAAGGTAAGAGCTGTATAAAAACCCTGCTAGGCCCACATCAGCTATGATTTTGTTATTTA
The DNA here is from genome assembly GCF_028389875.1 of Rhea pennata. Lineage (NCBI taxonomy): Eukaryota > Metazoa > Chordata > Aves > Rheiformes > Rheidae > Rhea > Rhea pennata. Next base: position 10,170,203 of record NC_084667.1, on the reverse strand, counting down.
TCATGCTCATGTCAGGTGACAGTCCCTCCTGGTGAAAGCAGTAGCTTCATACAGCTTTTTCTAAAAAAAAAGCCACTATTTTTAGCACAGTTCTAGCAGATCCTTTTCACTGTTGCATGCTATAAACAATTTCTGTCATGAACATCAACTTTTTAGTATAATGTTATTACATTCACTAGCTAACAACCATTCTTAATTAGAAAAGGCATATGGATTATATTTAAGCTTTTCAGAAGAATCACCCGAAAGCAGTGCAGATGGACAACATACAACATCATGGTAAATTTTATCATTGCTCCAAGTATAGAATCAGTGGGACGATATTCCTTAGCGTTGAATTTAATGAGTTCAAAACAAAGAGTAAAAGGAAGACCAAGAATTAACTCAAAAGAAATCAGCAGGAGCATTATTTCTTATTTCTCAACTCATTAATTCAGTAGGACAAATTAGGTTTTCTCCCCCCTCCCTCCAATAACCATGTAACTATAAAAAGTATTCAATTACCACTTTCTATTCCAAAGTCAGCAAATGCAAGTTCTGAACCTTTACTCGTTATAAGCAACTCTCCATTCAGAGTAAAGATAATTGACTTGTCATCCAAGTTTATCATGCAGCCAACCACATCTCCTGGTTGCCAACTTCGTCCAAAGAATCCACTGCCTTGATGCCAGCGCTGCCCCTAAACAACAGACAAGACCAAAAAATCAAAAAAATAAACATCATACTAAAATTCAAATATACAACATAAGTATTTTCAGATAAGAGAGACTTAAAACTTTAGAGGAAAAGGTTGAAGTAGATACTAATTAGTCAAGAATGGGAATGTGGTACAGACAGCTAAAAGTATCAGGCATAAAATTCTAAATAAGTAAATAAAAAATGTGTAGCAAACAATTTGGTTTCTGTGACCCAATTAAGTAATTACAAGACTCTTAAGAGTCTTGTACAAGCATCTTAATTCTTTGTTTTTCTTGCATCTTCTTCTTTCAGAATCTCAAACTAATTCACAATACGGCTTTGAGGTATATTAATTTAATTAGTATCCTACTTATTTCATATACAGAAACTAAAGCATCCTGAGTTCCATAATATGTAAACAGTAATTTGGAGCCTGGATGATAATCAATGTTCCTTGGACTCCAATTCTTCTATACAGTGTCATTATCATCCTTCCTGTCCTTTAGGAGTTAAGGAGTTAAGCTTGAGAAGAAAGCATGTGCAGAAAGCATAAAAGAGAGAAAAAGGAAAACAAATCTGTGGCTTTCTCTTCCAGTCACTGAACAAACATTCTTATAGGTTTTTTATTTGTCACTTGCCATTCATAAAAAAGCAAACAAATTCTGAATTCTGTTATTGTTTACAGGAGACTTCTTTTTCTCCATTTGGTATATGGAGATGGATCTAAAACAATCCACTTTTGTTGGCTTAATCAGAATGCCCACAACTGAAACACAAATACTATACAGCATGGAACAGAGCTCAGAAATGCTCTTTATGTGAATCAAAAATATTCCAACAGTTGATCTGGAGAATATAGAGGAAATCTTTATTATAGTTCTCCTCCTAGTTTTTTTAAACACAAAAATAATTCAAAAAATAATAAAAGGGTACTGACTTTGCTTCCTTCAAAAACAAATGCTTGGTCATCTGCTCCCAATTCCACATCAGGTCGACATCCTGGCCTGGCCCAGCCAACACGCATATCTCCACCTGTCACAGCTTCAAATTCAAAATACCACTTTCCAGACTTCACTGCATAAGACTTTTCTACTCTGAAAAAACGGATCTTGTCAATGCTGACTTTTCCCACTGTTTGGTCAGCTGTAAAAATAAACAAATGGAGGGGGGAAAAAAGTCTTTTTAATTAGATAAGACCAGAAATACCACTCTTTATCTTTTCAACTGTTCCCATTGTTTTTCCTCTTTGAAAACAGCTATTACGTACCATTACATGTTTCAGAACAACACTGTATAGTGTTCACTGTATTTATAAATTAGGATTTGAAACACACTTGATTTTTTCACTTTTATTCCAATGAAAGAGCATTGGTATATACAAAAATTATTCCTATTGCATTATTTTTGAATCAATATTTTAAACATGGCCCTAGAAACATTCCTAGTAAACTTCCGATATGGAGGGGCAATAATCAGTATTCAGAGGCTTGTTCTATAATCAGATGAACAATTATCCACTACTTAGAATCAACTGACTACAAAGTCTATCACTCAGTACAGAGCCTCAAACACAGAACTCAATAGAGGAGGAGCCCTCAGAAGTTTAAGATTACTACAAGCAATAAAATCCAATGCAACAATGCAGTAATACAATACAAAAAAAATATAGAGTTTAGAACATTTTAAAAATTATAGAATAGAAAAATTACAGAATACAGATTTTTTTAAGTACTTCTCTCTCTCTACTTCAAAAAAAAAAACCCAGATGCTGTGGAAGTGGAAAAAGAGATTACTGAAAAACTACTGACAAGGTAATATTACAAGTTTTTTTCTTTTCTTTCTTTTTTTTTTTAAGGAAGAACTTGAAGGAAAAATGGGTTCAAGCTGTTTCCCATCTATTTCTTACTAATATTAATAATAGCACATTTACTTAAGACAACTATAGGCCTGTCAGCCTCACCTCCACCCCTGGAAAGGTGATGGAACAGCTCATTCTGGATGTCATCTCCATGACATGGAGGAAAAGAAGGTGATCAGGAGTAGCCAGCATGGATTCACCAAGGGGAAATCCTGCTTACCCAATCTGATAGCCTTCTTTGATGGAATGACTGGCTGGCCAGATGAGGGGAGGGCAGCAGACATCGTGTCCCTTGACTTCAGCAAGGCTTTTGACACTATCTCCCATAACATCCTCCTAGATAAGCTCAGGAAGTGCGGGTTAGACAAGTGCACAGTGAAGTGGATTAAGAACTGGCTGAAAGGCAGAGCTCAGAGGGTTGTCATCAGTGGCATGGAGTCCAGTTGGAGGCCTGTGGCTAGCGGCGTCCCCCAGGGCTCAGTACTGGGTCCCATCCTGTTCAACTTACTCATCAATGACCTGGATGAGGGGACAGAGCGCCTCCTCAGCAAGTTTGCTGATGATACCAAGCTGGGAGGAGTGGCTGAGACACCTGAGGGCTGTGCTGCCATTCAGAGAGACCTGGACAGGCTGGAGAGTTGGGCGGAGAGGAACCTCCTGAGGTTCAACAAGGGCAAGTGCAGGGTCCTGCACGTAGGGAGAAATAACCCTAGGCACCAGTGCAAGCTGGGGGCTGACCTTCTGGAGAGCAGCTCTGCAGAGAAGGACCTGGGAGTGCTGGTGGGTGACAAGTTGACCATGAGCCAGCAATGTGCCCTTGAGGCCAGGAAGGCCAATGGTATCCTGGGGTGTATTAGGAAGAGTGTTGCCAGCAGGTCGAGGGAGGTGATCCTGCCCCTCTACTCAGCCCTCGTGAGGCCTCATCTCGAGTACTGTGTCCAGTTCTGGGCTCCCCACTACAAGAGAGACATGGAGCTACTGGAGAGAGTCCAGCGCAGGGCTACAAAGATGATTGGAGGGCTGGAGCACCTGCCCTATGAGGAACGGCTGCGAGAGCTGGGCCTCTTCAGCCTGGAGAAGAAAAGACTGAGGGGGGATCTTATCAATGTGTACAAGTACCTGAATGGAGCGTGTCAAGGGGACGGGGACAAACTCTTTTCAGTTGTCCCGTGTGACAGGACAAGAGGCAATGGGCAGAAATTGAAGCACAGGAAGTTCTGCCTGTCCGTGAGGGGGAATTTCTTCAGTGGGAGAGTGACGGAGCACTGGACCAGGTTGCCCAGAGAGGTTGTGGAGTCTCCTTCTCTGGAGATCGTCAAGGCCCACCTGGATGCAGCCCTGTCTAACATGCTCGAGGTGACCCTGCTGAGCAGGGAGGTTGGACTAGATGATCTCCAGAGGTCCCTTCCAACCTTACTGATTCTATGATTCTAAGATTCTGATAAAAAAATATTAAAGGATATTATCCTTCATTATACTAGAACTACTAATGATTATCTCTGACAGATTACAAATGCAGTCCAGAAGAACAAGAGCTGTAATGTGAGATATGTGACTACCTAAAATTAGGAGAGCATTTGAAAAATAAACGTACATATATTTCAAGCTTTTCATATACCTCGTAAAGAATTAAGAAATGCATGAATTGCCTCAGGTAGCTAACTCTGACATCATAACGCTTTAAACTTTTTTCCAGACAAAACCCATTATGTTCACCCACAGTACAGATTTTTTTTCCAATCTAAAAGTCAAAGAAATTATCATTATCATCAACTACAATAAATCTTTTCAAAAAAAGAAAACAAAACCCTAAGTGATATATATGTCATTTGCATCCTTCATTCAAGTCCATTACCAAAAACACACTAGCATTAGTTAATATCTAGTATGTTTTCCTTATCTATTTCAGTGTTTTAACTTTTTGTCCCAGCATTGTGGAAAAAAATGGCCATGATTTTTGTTTGGTTTACATACCTATTTCTTGGTCTGGTGGCTCAATACTATAGCCATAGCCTGCAAACGTCCTAACAGCTTCACGGAGGCTATCTCTGTTTGATTTTTTAGTACGTTCATCTAATAATGCATATGGCACTAAGCGAGGATTACGTTTGTTCTTAAGATCCTAAAAGAAATTGCAAGAAAGAACATCAAGAAAATCGCGTTTCAATTTCACAAAGACATATACACTGAGATAGGGTGAAGCTGAAATAATACTGTAAGTTACTACAGGGAAGACACAATATTGATAAAGAACAGTTTTATGAATGCAAAGTCAGTCAAGTACGTTAAATCCAATTGTTAATGATATTAAAAACCTACAGACTTAGAAAGAATTAGAGAGAAGTATGGCAATACACTCTCATATAAAACTAATTAATATGCTACTATCAGTTTAGAAGACAGAATAATCTGTCTTAGTTACAAATCCTGCAGCTGCAGCACTGCAGGTCTGACAACTCACTCACACCTGCATGATTAAGGCATTTAACGCTGTTCCAAGTTTTCCGGAGTTTCCATGATGTGATGTCCAACATCTACTCTATTATTTAACAATCCCAACTAACATGCAAGAAAACAAAATCTCACATTCCTCCCTTATGCCAAATTACTCTAAAAACAGTCCCTACCTGCTGAATGCCATAGGTCCATCCTTGTTTTATTCTGTTTTTTGCCCAGACATTATGTGCATTTTCTGCTAGTTTATCAACTAGAAATTCTTGAGAAGGTAACAATTTCACTTCAGAAAGATCAAGAGGGGCAGGTTTATATCCATTTGACATCACGTAACTGTAAGTCAATAAAGGACAACAGAGAGTCAAGATACCCCAATGATGATGATTAAAATTTTCTATATGGCATTCATAGGGTGGTATCCTCTTTCTCCCCCACTTTTTATTCTCCTACTCTCCATTTCTTTGTGAAAATCCACACTGTGTTTGGTCACTGACAGGGACAAACTGCATATAGCTGAAAATCTCATCTTTCATCTAATTGCAGAAAGTCTAATTAAATGGAACTCAGATCCATATGTAGGTCTCTAAACAGTTGTTATGAAAATAACTTTTTAATGAGTACACTTTAGTATTTGCATTTTAAAGACATCTTTGTTTTAAAGAGCTGTGTGATGGTCCATCAAGACATTATTTTTAAGTATAGGATATGATTGTATTTTAAGATATAACATTTTTTAATACAGTAGCCTGCAAAGTTTACATGTTATCATTCATTCCAACAGAATTCACCAAAGCATATTTTAACCACTGCTTTTCCCACTTTTCTGATGAATAAGAAGTTTAAAACGTAGTTTAAATATTATTCTGTACTTGTAGTATGAAATCTTGTGAAAGGTTCTTTTTGCCCTTTAAAATTAATGTCATCAAACAGATCAAGATTTCCATCTCCCATACCATAAAATATTTATTTGACTACTATTTCACTCCCTTTACAATCCTAATTTTGTTTCTCACAGATAAAGCTGGTTCAAGAAAGTAGACATCTTGTGAGATGATAAACTGATGGGATATGAGAATAATCTGATTCGTTGTTGCTGTCTTGAAATGTCATTACTCCACAAATGTCAGCAGTTTAACCTGCCAGGGGGTACTACAGAATTCCCCATAGACAAGGCTACAGAGAAGTGATCCGTGATTCATCTTCACCAGTTTTGGGGTCCTCCTTCAAGGTCTCTAAACAAAAATGTTCAGCTACTTCAGTTCCCCAACTGTGAAGTAAAAAAACCCAAAACACAGAGAAGACAATAATCTACCCCATGCACTTTTCCCAGAAATGTATGCCATTTTAAACAACTTTCATTTTCTAGGTTTTGTTTTTCTCACACTTTTTCCTGTAGTACAGGATGGTTAAAGAATATATTAACTATGTTTTTAATTATATTATGTGTATATGTGGAACAAACTTTTTCTCTGATGGAAGTGAGGTAGATGTAAAAATTGAAAATCAAAGTTATGGGAGAAAGATAAACACTTTAGATTGGTCCTACTCTATTTTGCTATGTGACAGAAAAGCACTAGGATACTGCTTCTAATTTTGTAGTATCTATTCTAAGATCGTATAACATTTAAGTCACATGCAGTCGTATCTGTATGTAGCAATTTGGATCTCCATGACTCACTCCATGAGGAGATGTAACGCCATCAGTATTAGCAGTCAGTAATCATCATAGGCAAGGTAATGGACCAATCACATGCAATTCAGCATTCACATGGAGTTCATTGTAAATATTTTTTTAAAATAACTTCACAATATTTTTTTTAATTAATACTCTATACTTACAAAAAATATATGATCGTTATCATAAGGTACATACTTTTTAGGAAGTTTAACTTTTTTAAGATCTTCCTCAGCTGCTGGATTAGCATGAACAATGTGACATCCAAGGGCCAAAAGGGTTCTATCAACACAGAAAAATGGCAGTAATAAGATACAATGTTATAGTACTTGTCTCCTTTGCCTTTTCCATTTGTTTTGTTTTCATTATAAATATGTTTTCATTACAAAAATATCAAAGGTATTTAAAGTCATTCAAAATAATGGAATCTGAAAACCCTTCAAAAAATCCCTTCAAAGTGTTAAAAAAAAAAAAAAAAAGTAAAAATCAGAGTTTTGAAAATTATGCCAGTTTGAATAAAGCCAACAGGATTTGGTATTGTTTTCTTATTTGTATCTCTGTAGACACAGATTTCTACAAATCTCTCTAAATGTATCTCTGGAACTCCTAGCAAAGCCAGCAGAACACATTTTGAACTAGATATTCTAACTGGCTAGTATGCTTTTAAATCTTAGAACAGTATAAAGTGTTGGAATAAAAAATAAACTCTTCTTTTAAATTTAAAACTCACTTTAGGGTTTCTGTTGACATTTGTAGATTATAGTTCTTCTCTGTTTCAGGTAATTTTGAGAATTCCACAAGACAAGGATGATGCCTTTTGTTATCATCTCGTATCTGTAACAAAGTAAAAGGAAAAAATATTTTCCTGACATCAGAATCAGGACAGAATCAGACCAGTATCAAAGGACCAAAAATATTTAATTCTTTGCACTAGTAAAGACATTGTAAAGAATACCATTTATCTTTGCTCAACAACAGTTATTCATCATTATACAAATGAACTTTCCCATGATTCATTTACGTTGTCCACTGTAAGTACTCCCTGATAAACAACAAAATACAATAAAAGTCTGGATATTTTGTATGTTCTGTATAAATACACAAAAAACAAAAAGCAAGTCTGAAAAATCAATGAACATTTCTACTGAATGTTTGTGTAACAGATTGAGAAACTTTGTATAATACAATCTGCTCTATTGTACGCATTCTGATTCAAAAACCTTAAAGAATCATTTGGTAATGTTTTCTAAATTCTACCAAAATAATAGAGCACCATATTCCTTCTCTGATACCATCCATGTAAGTTTGAATGAGTATCTGAAGCTTAACTTAACAAGTTCTTTCATTCAACATCCAGTGTTTCTATCTTGGTGGCAGTTAAGAGTCTAGGCACCTCACACTCAAGAAAACTGCCCAAGTTCAGAAAAAGCTCAGAATTTCAACAGCAATGATACTCTAGTATATAGTAAGATAGAGCTCCTATTGAGGAAAAAAAGGGGGGGTAAAATAAATCCAACAAATGAAAATCACAGAGGATAAGAAAAGGAAAAAGAGATTCTTTTAAAAGATACATGGGATGTAGTGGTGATTGCCATATGGCACACCATCCCAGTAAAACTGAACTTGAAAAGCAGCAAGGTGAAAACCCCTAACTTCAAGGCAGAACATAACTTTTAGAAGTTTATATTGCTAAGTAAAGTTACCAATTCTAGTATAATTGTTGCTTGAATACAATATACTTAGCCTACGTTTTTAACTGTTTCTCATTTCATAAGACCTATCGGACAGAGAATACCTTGTCATAATCATTCAAAAATGCTAATTAAATAGTCTTACTCCCTTCAAGTTGTTAGGTTCTCCCACGTCATAAGGGTTCACTATAATGATAAGTTTCAACTATAACTACATTTAAATAAAGAACTTTGAAGAATTTAAGTTACTGTTACAAAAGTTAACAAACCTGGCCTTGGTGTTACCAACAGAAGTAGGTTTCCACGTGGAACTTTTCCCTTAGCACCTAGGTGATCCCCAGCACCAAAGGGTGTGTGGTTACTCACTATTGATATGAATTTCAATAGAATTCCAGTTTGATCTAACTAGGAAGTTTCTCAGTGAAGATACTTATCTCAATGGTTAATTATTCATAGTGCTAAACTATTTACCTTATTTATATATCAAGTTTGTCTTGTAATCAATAGATAGCAAAATTTCTTTTTTTATTAGGAGTTTACAGGCCACCATTAAATACTCTGCTAAACTTTCAAGTCCAGGTTTTCCAACAGGAGGTTTAATCTGCTATGGGCGTCTGTAGCCAGTCAGGTAATTCACAACTCACCTTGCCATACGTCCAGCCCAGTTCTATTTTATTCATTCCCCATAGCTCATGGATATTTTCAGCTAGTTTGTCCCTGATCTTTTCAAGATGAAAAGGAAGAGCAATCTAAAAAAAGAGCAAAACAATTCCATGAATAAGAAAAGATTCTATAGTTCCCATCTCTTGTAAATCCAGAATCACTTAGTTCAGTTAAATACAGCACAACACACAAGTGATGTATTAACTAAGAAAGCAGGAAAGCTAGCTTAGTCTTTTTATTGCCAATTAAAATTTTGTTAGGATATATTTTACAATCCCATTATTGCATGCTTAAAATACCTGACTGGTGTCAATCGGAGAAGGGATAAAGGAAGCTTGGGACAGGAATTGTGTTGTACCCAGCAAATCCCTCACTCCATCAGAATCTCTCTTATATTCTTTCACCGGTTCAAGTTTCATCTTCTCTTTTGGAAGTAAAGCTTCGTAACAGGGAGCATAGCCAGCAGGAGGCAGAAATTTAAACTCTCCATGACGTCCACCCAGGAGGAAACGAACTCTGTGCAATTTACAGTGAAGAAATTACATTCTGAAATAGTCAGCATATATTAACATGGTAAAAAGTCAATCAGTAATTCATATATTTATTTGTAGAGCATCCATAAAAATGGTGGTTTATTTCATGCCTTAATAAGCACTTAAAATTTACCAAACATTTATATTAGCAGATTCTACCACTAATATCATAATCTACTAACTATATTTTTGAAAAATTATTTTAGTCAAAACAAAAATAATTATTCAACACGACCACGTCCTTTCAAAAATGTACTACTTATTTAAAAATCAAATGGCTGTAAGCTGAGTGATTTTTAATACATTTAAATAACCCGGAAACATAAAACAAGTTTAATTTGGACTGACACTCTAAAAATCCAACAGAGACTACTTATATATCACTTGAAATTGTGAAAATAATCTTCTGGCGCATTCATGCAGGTAAGAGGATATGAAATGGTATACAAGAATACACTAAAAACAGAGAATATGGTGAAACTAAAGGCACCATAATCTTACAGAAATCAAGCAAATAAAATTATACCAAATACTACAAATATGAATGAGTTTCAAAAGGATAAATAAAATTCTTATTATACCCATAAATTTTTCTGTTTCTCCTGGGATATATATTTTTGATAGAGATGTAGGGATATATTTGGAAAAACAACAGATGAAAAACTGTCCAACTTCGTATTTTGAGCCTTTTTTAAGCAAAGCCTAGAGGTAAATAGCCTCAGAAAACTAAATACAAATGTTATCTCCAGGAAATAGTCTATTCTTTTCTTGTGATGGGGTAACAAAACCAATTTTTACTTACACTTCTAAAAATATCAGAACTATCAGATTGACAAGTTTCTTTGCCTCTGACTCTAAGAGTCTTAACAGACTCTGAGCCTCTCTACATCATGTTTTTAAAACCCGATTACTCAAAAGCAGCTGTGCTTTTTTTTTTTTTCTCATTTTAAAATAAATGTCCAAATTTTTTCCTCTGAAAAACATGTTTTACGTTTGCCTGAGCTTTGGAAAGAACCCTCCCGAAAATCAAATATAAAGCCATGTAATTCCTAAAACCAGCCAGAAATACATAAACTTATTGCTTTAGGTTAATTACTATTCTTTTTGCTTCATTTCTGAATTGGGCTGCACTTACTTTCACTAAAAGCATTCTTGCTAATCTAGCTAAGTATGACTACCATTGTAGCAACTACGTGTAGTTTTCCTAGCTTGAATGCCAAGACTATGTTAAATAGTTAATGCTTCTCTTTTGCTTACTGCAAAGTCTGTCTGTGAAAGACAGAGCCCTATGGTACCTGCATTTAACACACCACACTTTTAATAACTAAAAGCACCCAACATTCACTTTTAAGACTTTTCAGGTTCACATTTCCTAAAAAAAAAGTTGCGTTGGACAGCTGATTCAAACTTTGTCTCCCATTTTACTTCTCTATCTCTGCCTTAACAGAGCTTCAAAGAGAGGTTAAAAAATCTGAATTCAAGGGAAGAAAATGAATTCTTGGTACAGAGTTGCTGTTTAAATTCCCTGATTATTTGACTAGCCATATTGTAGTACTACAGACAGAGCTCATAGTATCCTTTGTAAAGGAAGAAAAAAAATGGATAGAGGAGAGAAAAGGAGTAAATTGAGAGCAAATGCCTCTCAGTTGAGGGAAAAAGCAGAATGAGGGATAATGTGGGCAAGCAGATGCTAACAAGAATTCAGAGCAGAAAAACTGGTGTTGGAACAACGAAGTAGATCAGGAATCAGACACCAAGAGAGGCCACCCAAAAACAGAGGAACAGAAAAGGGACAAGAGCAGCAGAAACAAAGAGTCTGAGTCCAGCAGCGAACACTCTCCTCCACAGCCGAACGCAGGATTCCAACGTCATAACGTTTCTCTGACATCAACAGATGCAGAAGACAACTTATAACCTATTATTGCTCTCAGCTGGTATTAACTAAAAGGACTGATGTTCTCACAAAATACACAACATCAAATAAGAACAAAGAAAAACTATCATAGTAGTTGAGACAGATACCTCAAGGCAAAAAAAAGTAACTAATATTTTCAAAAGGTCTTGTACTAATGCAGCTACATGTTAGGATCACTTCCAAGCAAAAAAATGAAACTCGATCAGTTATTAGCCCTTTCATAGGTCTCCTTTATTCTGTTTGGTCTTTGTTTATATTCACCTGACAGTTTCTCTTCCTCAGAAGACCTCAAAAGGGAAAGTCCATAGATGTTAGTTTTCAGATTTACTTTATCTCAGAGACACCAAGCTTTTTTCTTCCTAATTACTAATTGTGTGAATTATTTATAACATGATCTTATTAAATCTATTAAGAAATCTATGAAATCTTTGTCTATTCTGTCTATCATCACCTAAGAGCACAAGGTATTAGAAAAACCCTCCTTTAAATAAAAGCCCATCTTTTTAATTTTTTGTTTCCTCCACCTCAAACTCTCTCCTCTCTCCTGATTATCCCTTCTAAATTTGGATATTTAACACAGATATTGAAATCTAGACCATTAGCATTTTAACTGAGGGAAAAATCTTCATAGCTTGTCTGTATTTTACACGGAAATCATGCTCAGCCTACAAAAATAGAAAAATCCCAGCCTTTTTTGCTGAAGAATTCTCCTCAAGTCTTTCCATCCTACAGATGTTGCCAGTCAACAACAGCAATAAAGATGCTGCCAGTGAACTGAATGGAAATTGGTCATGTAATGACAGCAGTGCAAGAGCTAGTCTTTTGTTGCTGTGTTAGCTTTGTTATGCTAACTCATGTATTTTGGCTGCTTAAGCAGCGTGACCTTAGCAAAACATTTTCTGAGCAAAGTAAAGGTAAGATAACAATTGTAAATTCGTTTTTTATGATTTTAGCTGGAAAAAAAAGGTAAAGAATGGATAACATTAGTAACAAGATTCCAAAACTGCTTCTCAGCACTGCTTCAAGTTCCCTACCATGATTAGGGTATTGAGTCTCCACAATGATTCACACAATGATTCAGTTTTTTTTTTTTTTACTTCCTGCTGAGATTGCCAATAAGAATTTTAATTAGTGCTAAATGTGGTACTGTGTTTCTGATTTAAACTTTTTTCACTGATAATTGGATTGAGACCAAATTAATTTCCCATAGGTCACCAGATACCCATCAAATTATTATTTTAAAAAACTGTGACTTGGTCAAATCACTGGGCTTACATTTTACCTGAAGCGCTCCCTAAACAAAATAATGCTTTTCTGCCTGCTTCCCTTCTCCCACCTGAGGGATGGGCAGAAGCAAAACAACAGATTACATACAATAAATCATATATAAAATCAGGAAATAGTCTGTCTGACAAAAAAAGCGAAGAAAACAACATTAAAACGAAGAGACATAGTACTTACTTTACACCTGCTGATAAGCTTACAACAGGAAAGAAAAACCCTTCTATACTGAAGTTCTCAAACATTCCTTGTACAGGTTGTCCATTAATGCGGAATGAAATGCTGGGCACACCTAAATCCAAGCAGCAGCTAACCACATCGTCAGATGCCAACAAATGCTGATTGACAGATGCCACAGCTCTGGGCACTCGACCTAAGAAAAAAGTAAGTAGAACCTTTAACCAAACTCTCCAGGTTTAACAGTGAAATAATAAATACGTTCCCTCAAAAACAACGTCAAGTTTTGGTTCTCAGTCGGAAAAACATGCTCTCGCCTTCCCTGTGCTTTGTGAATCGTTCTGCTTTCAGAAACACAAAATGAGTTAATATTCTTCAAACTGATATGTAGCGGAACAGTGCATGAACTGAGCAAATCACTCAAGACCTCATGTGGTTCACAATACAGAACATGCTCAGCTGAAACAATGTGAGCTCACACTGTAGCCTAATACAAGAGTACTCAAGCATAGTAAATGATGTTCCTCGGCCTTGATAAAGCTAATAGTGATACACTAAGTCATTTGTTTCTTTATTTGTGAAATTCAGGTTTTCATATGTATCGTAACTAATTCCACATGTGGATGGATCAGGACAGTATAAGGCTTCCAACAGTTACCACGAGCACAGAATTCAACGGATCACACCTGTAAACCATCATGCTTCAGTGTAGTAGTCCAAAACATTCCCTCCTCCCCCCCTTCCCAACCAATTACCATGCATTGGGAATTTATTCGAACCTTCACCTGAGGGTCTAGCACCAAGTAGTACTAGAACTTCACCTATATCAAGTACTACCAAAGACAGGAAGGATCACAAATTTGATTCAGTGCAGCACTTACTGTTTGACCTGTATCAATACACCTGAGAACATGACTATTAGTTGCAGAAGCAACCTAGCTGGAAAGCAACAGCCTTAGCAAAAAATTCGTTTATAAAACAAGTATTCTGTTTCTGTTGGTATACTGATAAAGACATTTTAAAAAGTACGTTTTGAACAGCATGACAAGTGCAAAGTACATGGGGAAAGAGGAATGTGCTGTTCATGTCACACCCACTGACAAAGTCCATTGTAGTCAGATGCCCCAGACCTCTAAAGGGAAACATGAGAAGAGGATTCTGGACCTGGGATTATAGCCAATATCCAGGTTTACAGTAATAAATACCAGGAGGTAAAATGGTATACTGCGTTTTGAAATAATAGATCAAGGCTTCCATAGATCAGGTTTTCATTAATTCTATCAAATACAGCCTCAGACTAAAGACAAGGAGCTTGGCATCCCCTAGTCGGGGGGAATGGCACTCCCAGCCACGCACAGGACACGGCAGTTGTCATTGGAGATACCAGTAACAGTTAACAGGAGAGAATAGCATCCGTAGTTACTCACTCACATGCATTCACAGGTAACTGCAACTGTCTAATCCCACTTGAGTATCTGGGTGTATTTTTAATCAGGGACTATCTTCTCAGAATTCCTTTCAAAAAATGTTTCCCTTGGAAACATTCTATGACAGCTGTAAAGCAATTCTAATTAATTGGTTAAGTACTATTCCAAAATTGTAGTCTTTGAGACTTCTTAAGAACAAGCTAGTCAACTACATGTTCAGGACAGTTTAAATTGATTTAATTTTCCTGTACTGCAGGAGAAGAGATTTAAGAAGACCTTCCTAAAGGAAGGTTCCTAATGAAACCTTCTGTGGTTCTGTTATTAATTTTGTGATAATGATTTCTGAAACCATTTCTAATGGAGTATATTACAGATGCCTCCCAGCCTACTCCCTAAAATCATTTTTACCTTCTGAGAATTGTTCACCAGGGCTACAAAACAAAGTTGAATTATGTGTACAAATATACATATATAGATATTTTACGCTCAAAATCTCATGCTAAAATAGCATTAATATAATTGAACAGTCAAACAGTCTCATACCCTAGCATGAAGTGTAAGAATTAAGGTGAGAAAAATCTAATTTAGTGTATTTAGGTATATGATTTATAATACAACTTTTCATTGCATGATCCCACCTTATTCCTTTCTGAGCAATTAAATAGTACTTAGCAGCATATAGTACTTCAAGGTTCTGAGAAACATGAGGAAATTTATAATTTTACCTACAGACTTTGAATGGTGTGCAGTAAATAAAGCACTAGCCACAAACGAAATAGGGTAAAAAAATAACAATTTCTGACTTTGATCCTAACAAGCACCATCTGCTGTATGCAAGAGAGATCTGGAAGGAAAAGTAATATGCTACCTCGTAATTACAGATTGTACCATAGTATGCACACAAAAGGACTGAAATAAATTCACAAAAAGTCCTTAATGCCTTTTTCCTCCACACTTCTGAATGGCTGGTTTTGCAACCTGATTTTTTAAATCACTGTTCTGAGCAAGATACCTTAGATCTTAAAATTCCAGACTGAACAAAACTCAGTCATATGCTTCTATAAGGATACTTACATGATTTATTAGCAAAACTAATACTAGTATCAACAAAGTTCTACTGCATTTAGCTCTCACTTGTGAATTAATGGTACAAATGCAGCAATATTAGAATATTATTACTCATATGGACCTGCACTATATATAAGAGAATAAATCAGTTTGCCAGTATGTTTCACAGGCACTTTCTATCAGAAGACGAATGAATCTCAGGTATCTTAGTTCTAATCCAGTCCCTGGAAGAGGAAGTGCCTGGCTCCTTTGGATCTGTGTCCTCCCAACTGCCCTTCCCTATTTCCGGTTCCTTCGTCTCATTTTCCTCATTTAACCACATGTCACTGCCTGGACTTTTCCGACTGTATATGTTGTAGTTCCTGGTATCCATTAACTGTCTCCTTCATAAACTGAAAGTTTAACTACTCACTGCACTGCAAAATGAGTCTCCTAGATTACTAAACAAATTAAGAAGCACTCCTAGTAAAACTTTATTTTTTCTGCAAAACCTACTTTAGATAGCAAGGTGTTTGACAAATAATATTTTTTTTGAACAGCATAGCAACTATAGGTTTTCCATTTGATCTTGGCACCACAGAAATCCATGTTCTAAAAATAACAAAAGTTCTCAAAATAGTGTAGCAATTCTTATTTTAAATTTCCCAAATTATCCTTTATGATTAGATTTACTAAAATGTATATTAAATTTATTAAACATTAGTAGATGTAAGGATAACAATGTCATTTAACTATACACACAAATTAGAAGAATACTACATTATAGAGATCCATATGCAATGAATTTGTCCAGTATCACTACGTCCATTGATTTTGGACAGATACACTTAAGCTAATATTGATCTAGAGCTACATGCAAAACCCACTCTGAAAATGCCATCAAAAGAATGAAAATAAAAGCTATATGCTAAACATAATAGGCGTAATTCAATATTGGTTAAAATTTCAGGGAAGAAGTCTCATGTAAAATTCTGAATAACCGCACTGAGTTTAGAATTCAGCTCATGTAATACATGTAGAAAAGGTAGATAACTGCATAACATAATAAAAGAAACAGAACAAAGTACTCACCAGACCACAGATGAAGGCCATCAAAACCATAGGAGTACAGGTCATCACCAACACCATTGCCTCCCCATCCTTCTCCACCACCAGGATAAGGGGCATAACCTGATGTAGAGGCCCATCCAACTCGTAAATGGGTGGGCTCTGCCGTCAAGAAGGGATCAACCTGGTCAATTATTAATTCAAAGTACCACTTCTTATATTGTGCAGAGCCCTCAGCAACACCCAAAAATATGTTTGGCCTTATGCTAAAAAAAGAAAATATAAGCCAGTTAGTGTAAAACATACAATGTAACATATGTTATATTGTCCTATACTGTTCCATTTCACTTTGCAAATACGATACAAGTGTAGATATCCACACTTCACTTATAATCTTTGTTTTAATACAGTGACCCATTTTATGACTTTATAGAGCAGCTTTAGAATTATCCACTTATTAAATGGAAAAAACAGCTTGCATTTTTCCATTTAATATCAGAACACACCTTACTATCACAAAAAGTTCTCTCAACAATGCCATCAAGGACAAATGCAAAGTCCTGTACACAGGATTGTCCATCTCCTCCACTGGTAGAGGCTGCAGACAGACTGGTTGGATAGCAACTCTGGACTGCACAGTCAGCAGTTCACCCTGGCAGCGACGAAGGCTAATAGCATAGCTCAGCTGCATTAAGAGGAGTGTAGCCAGCAGCTTGAAGGATTTCATTATTCCCCTTCACTTAGCACTCTGCAGACCACATCTAGAATATCCAGTTTCAAGCCCCCCAACAGAAGAAGGATATTGATAAACTTGAGTGAGTCAGGTGGAGTGCTACTAACATGGTCAGGGAGGTGGAGCACAAGAACTGTTAAGAGAGGCTCAGGAAACTGGTCTTGCTTAGACAGAAGAAGAGGGCTTAGAGGGAATGTAATTGTAGCAGCAGTATTTAAGAGGAAGTTGTGCAGAAAATTGAGCTGCATGGCAGAAGAATGAGATGCAATGGTCATAAACTGAAACAGGAGGTTTTGACTGAAAGTAAGAAAAAAAATCAGTATAAAGTATTGGAACAAGTTGCCCAAAGCGATTAGGAAACCTCTGTTCTTAGGATTTGTCAAGATCTGGCTTAACAAAGTTCTAGGCAACTAAGGCCTAGGTATGAATTCAGTGTTGATCCTGCTTTGAAAAGGATGTTGAACCAGAGACCTCCTGAGGTCTCTTCTAATCTGTTTTACTCTATGATCAAAATCAGCATAGAGATTGGGTGAAGATCCGTATACCTCAAAATTTAGGCTAGAAGTCATTAATAAAACTAGATCTGTGATTCAAAAATCCCATTAAAAAAAAAAAAAAAGGAATACTGATTTTGTCTTAATTATATGAATCAATAGTGTTGTTACTTTCAAGCCCAGTTTCCAGAATAACTGTCACCTTGCTAGTAATACTGAATTTTTAAAAAAGTTAACACTTAAGCATTTCCCAAAAAGTCAGTGTCTGACTAGGAAACAATGGAACATCTCTCAGGTTACCGTATTTTCTTACATTAAGTACTATAGACACAGCAGTTCAGGTTTTTCTAATATAACAATAAAACAAGTCACAATACCTTGTCACATCATTAATCAAACGTGTTTGCAAGAGTAAGTCTCTTCTAGGCAGCAGATTGTCACAGATCAAGTTCTGATTGGCTCGAACTGCAACTTCATTACAGAGACAGAGAGAGCAAAGGACATCGAGAACCTGAAAAAAGGTCAGAAGACAGTCAGGCAAAGGAAGTGTTTTACATATACACAACAATTCAATTGTTAATTTAATTTACATTTAGAAGAGACATAAAGCATTGGTACTCTTTTCTAAATTCTTTTCCACAGACATAGACCAAATGTAGTCTACATTACTGACAGTGAATATTCAATATTAGTGGAACATACATTCACAATACAGGGTTTGCAAAACGCCTTAAATAACCTTCCTTTGAGATCTTTTATTCTCATGTCTAATAGAAGAAAGGAAGGTTAGAGCAGCTGTATGGCAACACTTTACAATAGCTCTTTCATCAAATCCCATTACAAATTTGAAATATAAAGTTAAATTTGTTGAGAAATTTGCTGTGGCCCAAAGAATTTCCCAAGCGAAATTAAGTGGACGAGTCTCAGTTGCAATCCCCAGGCTGTTTATGAATCTTTTCTGAAATCATGATTTCAACGAAATAATCCATTTATATTTAAAGTGAAAAACATTTCAAAGAATTTATTGTAAAGCCAAAGTTTCAAAAAGATCTAATTCTAACATTTCAATTCTCTTTTTTTTAGTCACAGTCTGAAAAGTGAAAGAGTTTGTTATATATATATTCTCCCACAAATTACTGATTAGGGTATAGTTCTGAGCAAAAGATTTTGGAAGAGAGAACACAGTAGCATACTGTCTACTTCTGAGAGACAAGGCTTCTCCCTTTTTCAAAAATGGAATCCTTTTCCTGTCTTCACTTCCAACTGCTTCAATTTATATTTAATTCAAAAATATGTAAATAAATAAAGATTCTTTCCTTCTACATGGCATTATTTTGTCTATATGTTGAAATGTATATTCCCAGAGAAACTTACAAGGTGTGTTTGGTCTTTAACAGGCAAGCAGGGAGCAAAGAGCCTGAATGCTCTAAACTATTACAGACTCTCCCAAGACAAAGTACCATCTTCCCTCTGTTTATTACTATTGAAACTGTTGTCCAACTCAAGAAACAGTAGAACAGAACATTTATCTCAATCATTCCTATTCACTGTCCAGTGCATTAGCACAAACCCACACTCCACAGTAGCTAATGTATTGTGAACTCCACCATGTGAACTCAGCTCCCTCATTTTTCCTTTGACCACCCTCTGGAATACTACCTCTAGGACAGAGGTAATAACTTAAATAATTGCAGTAGAACTGACCAGTATTCAGTTCTCTTACTAATTCACTCATGAACATTAGTTCATGAGAATCAACAACTCAGTATTTACACAGAAACTTTCTGAATAATGTCTAAGCACACAGTGATCATACCTCTCACATAAGGCTTTCTGTTAAAAATAACCCAATATTTTTAAAGACAATTTTGGAATTGATCCTATTGTCAATGACATTATTGTCTTTAAAATACTACTGTTATTCCCTAAATCACAAGATAATTTCTAATCCGGCAGAAAACAAGATATTGTGTTTACAAATAAATTACTTCATTACTTACTGGTGCTAAGTCAAAGACATTACGGATGGAAAAGCACAAATCTGTTACCCAGCATCATTCTTCTCCTGCATACAATTTTTTCCTTTTCCACTTTAAGCTCTCATTATGTCTGCATAAAAAGATGTTCCAGCTGAAAGGTTCTCTCTTCAAGAGGCTTGCAGAACACAAACAATTTTCCTAGCAGCTAAATGTAGTAAGCTAAACTTACCACTTTAAGTTCATTTTTTTATTGTATCTACTTACATCAGTTCCTACTCCTTAATTATCCTTAAAAATACTTTTCTCCTTTTTCATATTGGTAGTTGGTTAGCTCTCTTTATATTCCTTCCTTGTAAAACAGTAATTTCCACTCACTAAGCATTTTTTATGTTCTTCCTCCAGTTTATCAGTGTCTTTCGAAATAAGATTCCAACGGAGGAAGGAAACTGACATCATTCATACACCACACTATCCCCTCCTGCATGTTCTGATGTCATCCTCACCGCAGCCAGAAGCTGCGTTCACTTCTTCTTCTGTCATAAGTTGAGACCTAGCTTAATGTGCCTTGCATATCGATGTCTAGCTTAATTTCCAACATTATTTCTAAGTCTCTTTGGGTGTAACTTTTTCAGTTTTCTTCCTTCTTTTTAAACCTGAGTTTTCAGATATTTTCATTTTTTCCTCATATTTCCATTTTACTTTGCTGTTTTCTGCTACTATCACTAAAGTCAGGAATTACCTCATAGGATTTAATTCTATCTGTGTAGAGATCAGTGGTAGTTCACTATTTCTGCATAACCCTAGAACAGGAGGGTGCAAGCTACTCTGTCCAGGTTTTGACAGTCAGCAAATAGAGTACTTCACTGTCTCAGCATCCAAAATGATAGGTATAACCATTCTGACGAGTTATTAATATTTCTTAACTTTCTATCTCCTTGTCATGCCTATTTTGCTGTATTTGAAACAGAAAAGCACTTACACATTACACATTAATTTTTTATCTCAACAAAGCAATTTTTCAGATATACTTCAGTGTTATTTTATTCCTTTAACGGTACTAGTACCATATCTTCCATGCAGAGAATACCATGGCTTTTTTTCATAAGTTACTGAAAGATTATCAATACACCTTTAGTTTTACAAACATACCTTGTAATTACGCCCATGTTTATCCAACAACGAGATAATAGATTTGATATGTTCTTCAGCTATTAAATTTAAAGCTTCTGGGCTTTCAATCAAGATGCAGTGCAACACTTCCAAAATACCTGTATGAAGATCACAGTAATAACATCATGAAATAATCTGCAGAACTGAACACAATCTAAAAGCTTAGTAAATAATACAGCATCTCAAGATCTACTGTCTTTTCTAATACTATCTATTAAAAGTCTCGAGCCTAAAAAGAGAACACTTGAGTATTGATATGACTATGATGTGAACTGCATTAGACTTAAATGCATTACGAAGCTGTTAATTTCTAATTTTTTTGATAACAGACACAATTTAAAAAGCATTTGCGAAGAAGGCAAGTTCTTCTTCAAGGAGAGAGATACAGTTTTTAGTAGGGAACACTGTGTGGTGTTGTGATCTTTTCCTGAACCTCTCATAGTGCAAAAAATGCCTTTATACATATTTGTAGTTTTGCCCATCACCTACTCCTGCGTTACTTGATAGTAATGGAAAAATATTGCTGATACTGTCTAACCCAATTAATTATTTTACTGAAGTCATTTGCAACAATGATTGGATGTGAAGTTGCACATACCAAATGTATGAAATCAAAAAAATGACAAGAAACAAATAGTTCTGAAGTAACTTATTTGATTAAAAAAATGCACAATATGTATTTTCTAATGAACATGTTTAAAGCTAAAGAGCTCTGACATGTATGATGTAACACAGTTAAGTATGATGTATTGATAGTTGGTTTACATTTATAAAGCGAGTCTTACCTGAGGAAGATTCTAATCTGTCCAATTTACTTATTAGCCAATCAAGGTTACTGGAGAACTGAGTACAATTGTTTCTGTTGCCACGAATGAGAGCAGCTGAAAAAAAAAAAGAGAAAGCGTACTTTTATAACACTAGATTTTTCAAATTACCAATGTTAATTATGTATATTTTAACATAATAACGAAATAAAAATAATATATCCTCTTGTCCATGAACCAAATAAATTTTATCTATTTATGAGATATCACTACACAGACTTCATTTGAACTGTGGAATCTCAAGAAACTAAAAAGGGAATCTGAAGGTTTTGTAATTGTTTTTTCAATTTCAAATTGTTTTTCCTTTTCCACTTTAAGCTCTCATTATGTTAATTGTTTTTTTGCCCAGCTCAGAGATCGTATTTGTTACCACATGTGAATGTCAACAACTGACGTAACTTCTAAATAGCATGCGCTTTTTGAAGTACCGGCTCAAGTGCAGGTGGGGTACTGCTCTTTAGCTCCATTTTCTGATTAAAATATGTTATAGAGTGGATAGCATTCAGCAGCACAGATAATGTTATTTGACTTCACAAAAAGTTCAGCAGCAGTCAAGTTTTTAAGTAATGTTGGATTTTTTTTCTTCCAGAAATTGCTACTGATCACAGAAAAATAGTGTATTGTATGCAATTGTCAAGAATTTTTATTATGAAGTATGTAACTGAATAATTGTTTATTACAACAGAACAGTGTGTTTAAGAACTACCTGCAGAAGAAAATCAGAACAACATGTGAAATGGCCTAAACAGCCCAAAAAAGGTTGTTTCTTCCTACTTTTCTTATATCGTAAGACTGAAGTAAAATGCAGGCAATCATATCATCACACTGTCTTAAGCAATGGGAGGATTTCAGCGGAAGCACCTCTGCTTCTGAGTTATATGACTAATCTCATGCTTGAAAGCCCACTTCTGGTTTATTTCATTCTTGACCTAAATTTTAACTTGCTTATTTTACTGTGGCTAAGGACTAACTTTCTTAGTAATGAAAGTAGAATGTATCTAAAACTCCATAAGCAGGTAAGGGTCTCCTTTATGAGGAATTACGCTATTTAGACATCAAACATCTAATTTACAGAAGTACATCAAATTTACAAATTTACAGCAGATACACATGCATCTACTACTTTTCCACAGAATTTTGACCCTACTGCAACACAGGAGGGATTCATTCTGCAGAGTCTAGCACTGAAATTGAAAATTTATTTTACTTTTTATTTAATTATTGTTATTAAGTCTAAGTGTCCATTGATAAATATGGATTTTGCAGATCTAAAAGTCCTGAATATTAATTTTAGGCTCCTCTTTATCTTCATTTATAGAGGCTTTTTTCACATTTTTCTGAATTTTTAAAATTGTAACTCAAGCCTACTTGCACACATTTTTTAAAAAGAGACATAAATGTGGCACGCTATATCAAAGTTCTTTTTATTTTTCTACTGTATCATTACTTTGTAAACTCTATTACCTATAATATATATCACTAAATATTTACAAGAAATTGTGTGATTAGCTTGATATAATGAATGACAAACAAGGTATTCTTCTGTGGCGGAGAAGCAGCAAGTAAAATACAAGGAATATATACCCTGATATTTCACTACAGGAGATTATTAGAGAACTTACCTAACAATTTGTAAAGGAGATTCAAAATTTCCTTCCATGCTGTACCATTTTCTTCTATTGCAATTCCTGCAAAGTGAGCTGCACTATTGTAGTCATTTAAGCGATCAATGCAATTCAAAACTAGAGCCAGCATTCCCTAAACACATATAACAGAGAGGAAAACCAACTGTGCATCAAAAGGCATTTGTTGTTCTTTCAGTATATTTCTATTGTATGCATTTACAAGGTTTATCATCTTAGATAAGGAACTACCATGCTTACCAGACTTGAATATGTATCTTTCTATATCAAAGTCATCCCTTTTAGAGAATGCTTCAATACTATTCCTTTCTTAGCTAAGTGTTATGGAATAAACAAATCTGTCAGGAAGACTTAGAATTTTTGTGAACAGAATCTTATTTACATAGTTTAAATTCATATACAAAGCAATTTCTGTTGATTAAAAATGGTACTGGAAGCCTGCAAGCAGTTTAAACATGTTTAAAAATACTGTAAAATATATTTTCTATGTATACAGAAGCATAATTATGTTTTCAGGGAGTAGCAGTCCTAGAATTATACAATATATATCCTTCTCAAAAACTAGCATTGGCCCAGGTTCTAGAGGTAAAAAGTTTCTGTTTCATACCCTGAGGGACAAGCAAGACATCAAAAATAAAATCTATCACTGATCCAGGTTTTATGGTCATTTGAGGCACCCAACTGTATAGTTTCAGAAAGAGAATTTTTTTTTTCTGGTCGTAATGGTATCTTTTAATAACAGCACTTACTTAAAGATGCTGAGAAGAAAAAAAATATTAAGACCACATTTTAGCAGAGAAAGCTTTTGGGCTGGGACAAATGTGAAAGTGAAAAATATGTAACAATTTATTATATGGCTTCACAATCTATTATATAAGTCAGCTATACATCTTTACACAGAAATTTTACATATGTCTTAAAAATAACATTTAGATTCCTCTCAGTGTTTGTTACATGATATACTTAAAATTAAAATAATGCAAAAAATCCTCTCTCTGTACCTCTTCTTTGAATAGATTTTGTCTGTTTTTGAGTGAACGAAGTTTGCTTTGCTTATCTTCATGTTCCAGTTCTTCTTCAGGAGGCTGGAAGTAAGTAATCAGGTCTTGCAGAGTCTGAACCATCTCCTCAATAGGCAGGGCAATGGGTGATAGTGTTCTATTATTTCCACTAAGGGAAAACAAAAACCAGAAAGAGTTGCAGCATTGTTTTCACAAAATAATTTACAGTAGTGCATAGCAGCCTCTTTTCTGATCAAAATTAAATTGGTTCTTGTCATATATATAACATAGGATACAAATAACTGATCTGAATTGCAAATCATCCAAATATCTACTGTTTGGGTGTCCAATACTTAGAGCTCCCTGGAGTAGAATCACAGTTCATCTTCTGCACTGACATAAAGAGAGAAAAAGAGAACAAAAAACTGAAGAAATGAGGAGAAAAAATGAAACAAAACAGTAAGTAGAACAATGAAATAGTGATACGATACAGTGAAGTCGTATCTTAAAGTAATTGATCCTGCTTAGATGCTTTAAATCTTATTGATAATATGATAATAATATACAGATGGTCTAAAATAGTAGCAGTTATTGAAGCTATACACTCCCAGCTTCTTAGACAAAGGATATAAAATAACATGTAATCCTAAACTGCTTCTGCATCAACTCTATATAGGAAATAACGAAGGGTATAATTTAAAAATACAATGCATTTCAAAGAACTTCAGGTCTTCATAAAACAGTAACATTTCTTTCCTGTTCAAGCATTTGTTCAAACTATCTTGGGTGACAATGTGATTTTTTAGGTTCTGAGTCACTATTTAGAGAGTATAATCTAGAAGGACCTGACTGATATCTCCTTCTCTGGAGATCTTCAAGGCCCGCCTGGATGCAACTCTGTCTAACATGCTCTAGGTGACCCTGTTTGAGCAGAAGGGTTGGACTAGATGATCTCCAGAGGTCTCTTCCAACCTTACTGATTCTGTGATTCTATGACAGAAGTGGCTCTGTTTTTAGGAAATACAAGAGAGTGGTGTGGTCTCTTGTGATACTGCATAAACAATGTTTTAAACAAATAAACATCTAAGGGGGTTCTGTGCAAGCAAATTCTTAAATATAAACTCATTTTTCTTTATAACCTATAATCTATTACCTCTCTAACAGAAAACTCTCTAAGTCAATGGTAATTCAAGTGAAAGAAATAGGCAGGCAGTAATAAAAGGACGACTGATCAATTATCATGATTAAAACTTTGCAAAATAATATATAAAAAGTCTTTTTAGAAGAGATGGTAAAGAAGAGAGAAAATATTAGTCTG
Source organism: Rhea pennata (assembly GCF_028389875.1). Classification (NCBI taxonomy): domain Eukaryota; kingdom Metazoa; phylum Chordata; class Aves; order Rheiformes; family Rheidae; genus Rhea; species Rhea pennata. The sequence goes on along the minus strand of NC_084667.1, from coordinate 10,144,574 downwards.
AAACAACGCCTGTTGTCATTTTTTCCTCACTTAAATGTTAGTCATTGTCAGATTACACAAGCAGAAGATAATTTATGAAACAATGAGGCACATAAACCTCTACAGTTTAATAATTCTGCATTAATGTTGCCTTAAAATGTGAAATGAAATGCAGAAATTAAAACAGCTTTTCAGAAAGCCAAAACAGAAAGTCCTCATTGACTTTCTGTATAAGGCTTTCAGAAACTTGGGTCACTCCGAGATAGTAAAATCTGACATTGCTCTGTTCCATTTAAGATATATGAAGATCAACATGCGGAACAGCATTTGTCTCAAATGCTCTGATTTTTTTTTCCTTCCATTACCTCTATAGCCTCCTAGTAATATTAAACATACAGCCAGAGAAACCAATGAAATGTTTTGTGGCTGTTAATAAACATAGAACCAAACAACATAAAAACAAACAACAAAAAAACTAAACTAAAAGCCTCAATACCTGAACATTACCAAAATCTAGGAATATTCAGAAGAAACATTCATACTGAGATGAAAGATCTGAACACCTCCTTTCTAGAACACTTGTGTTGTCTAGTTGCCTCTTTGCATTGCTCCTCTACTCTTTCACTAGACTGAAGCGACTTGCATTGCAGACTCTTGATTTCATTATATATTCTTACAGATTTATCTCATCAATTATAAATGAACATATATAGTCTTTTACCCTAAACATCCTTAGATTTTAAAAAAAAAGATAAGATATAGAAGAGGCCTCATGAACGAAACATCTTGCTGTCTGTTAAAGAATATTTTCTTGTAAGTTTAGTAATGCAAGACAAATGTCATGACTAATTTAAGAATAAGAGGGGGAAAATACAAAAATACAACTATATACATAAGACAATTTTCATGACACTTTCCTTCACTTCCTGAATTCTAATGCCTTTATCAGAATAGTCAGTTTAGACATATTTTTATTTACAGTCTCAAATTTATTGGGTAACTAAAGTCTGATCAAGTTAATCTAAATTGGTAAGTGACAGAAAAGCTGCAAACAACTTGACAAGTCAGATGATATACAGCCATTGAACAAATCTTTTTTAGCCCAATATATACCTTCAAGGGAACTGAAAAAAACTTAAGCTGAAGTTAGTGTGATAACAAAGTGAAAGCAAGGCCAATTTCAGTTCAGAAACATCTTTTTTTATATATAAATAATATTGTTTATATACAGGCTTGAATCCCCAAAAGCCTGCCAAAAACACCAAGATCTCCCTAAAACTGGAGATAAAGTTTGATAAACATGGTATGTTTTCTTACTGAATTTGCCATTTGTTCATTAAAATTCAAGATCTCCTGAGGCAGATAACGGCTCTGTGATCAGCAATACAGATTTTGATAGACTGTCTTAAATGATATCATGTCCAGCATGTTTGTTTTGCTATCAGCTACAATTGAATTTTTCTGTGTAAAGGAAAGTATTATGTTACTTCATATGTGTGGCAAGGTCATTTGGCAACTACTTACTAATTACAGCTCCGTATATGATCTTTTTGATGAATCAAGACTATGACAGAGTAAGTCTGGTGTCTTACTAAGTTCCCTGACTTTCTAATTTTCTTTGTAGTAATGAATCCATGCCTAGGGTATTCATATACTGCATATTTCATAATGTCCTGCTGTGAAAAGGTTTTGGTCTTTTGACCTGTAGAAATAGTTGTGACTGTTTCCAAATTAGTTTTGGAATTTTATTACACAGTTAATGGAACAGCCCAGCCTCAGATCATTCTTACTAAGGTAAAATTACTAACATCATCGCCCTCCAGTACAGCAAAGATTTCGGAAAACACAATTCAGAAGGTAATTCTATCGATTTTATTCCAAAATTTTAGAATTGCATCCTAAGCTATTCCTTAAAATCAGATATAGCTATTGTCTCTCTGCTGTGATGCTGTGACTTCAAATATTCTTAAATCCATTTCACTGCAGTAAACATGTTAGTTTAAACATGAGATTTAGGAATGCTCACAATTAGTTGAGTTAAAGAAAGTAAGTTGTTCCTTGTACCTTCTTAGCTGCTGGTTAGCCTTCTGCCCTGAATTTCTGTTACTTCATATAATCCATCACACTGCATAGGGTTCACCAGAAAGAACTGCCCCTCCTCTGGACTTTAGATCTTCTAGCAATGATTAGAAGGGTGGCAGACAAGAAACCAGAAGGTTTAACAGCATGAGTGCTTAAAAAGGTACAAGTAAACCTTTGCAGCCAAGATTCTGAAGGCAGTAAGTTGGTACTGTTCTGTTAGACATGAAGAGGTATCTATTTTGTACCTTCTTTTGTCCTTTATTTGCATGGGTTTGGTATTGCTATGGATTCCTACCCTATTTTTGGTCTGAATATTAAGAATCTAATTTCCTTTCAGTTACAGGTTTGACAAATCTAACTAGAGTTGGCTACAACCTTTGATCTACTAAATAAAAATAGAAAAATTAGGAAAATTTAATATTCTCAAGCTCTAGCCATTATGGAATGAAACCACCTCCTTACCAATGGAGTTACACTGGGATCATTTAACATATCTTCTTCAAAGAAATCAGGAACTGGATTAGGATTCAGTTTGCTTCTGGCTTCCACGTATTGGTTTTCATTTAAAGAGTCAAAAATAAGCTGAGTTCTACCTATTTAGTGGCATTACTCTTTTCTATACATCAATATGACAAATTTAGATCAATTAAAATATAATGCTAATAGTTTCTGATTACAAATATCTCAAAGTTGGAAGGCTTTTTTGATTTTGTTTTTGTTTTTTTAGAAGAGAAATTCCTATCATTTCAGAATACTTTGGAAAAAAAATGTAAAAATGACTGGAAATAAATTGGTAACAACTACCTTATAAATTGGCTGAATAAGCTTGTAGTATTGCGAATGATTCGAGCAGCCTGGGATTCCTCATGCTGGCATCTTTGTAAGGTTAGACCATCATCCATATGGCCTTCTTGGTGTAGTATAACCTATTGAAAGTCAATAATAGGTATTATTTAAAAGCCTTTGTGCTTTTAAATTTCTGTAATTCTTATTTCAACATTGTTCTGTAAACAATTAATAATTACATATTTACCAGGCTATTACCTGATATTCACTTTATCTAAATACTTACTAATTAATCATTTTTATTAATTACAAAGTGCTCATTCTCACATAAAAGGTATTTAGAGAAGACACTTTAATGTAACTCTTGTTCTCCAGTAACTTGTTAAATGTATGTGCTTATCAAACATTTTCCATTTGAAACTAAAAATATAATTTTCTTAAATTCTGTCTGTAAGGGAAAGGTCTTCACCACGTATGCCTCACTTACTAAAAGATTCATCCACAAGAAGGCGACTTACAGAAAAATCAAGCTGGATTGACAAAAATCTTCATAAAAATTACACAACTATAGAAGCAACAATAATTGCTACTAACTTCTGATTTACATACCTATTCTCTCCACATTATTTATATTTTTACGAGAATCAGATAAGATCTCTGAAACACTGTAGGAACTTCAAGAAGTAACAGAATTCCATCAGTGGTTTTTAATGTTTTTCTTGAAGTAAATACTCAGCTTCAGTATAATTTTTCAATATGCCATAAAAATAAGTTTAGATTACTTTGAGTCATTAAAATTCAACAGCACTCTTACAAGAATAAAGTGATTCATAATGCTCTTTTTTCTAAAATATAACTATTGAATTTTCCACTGAAAATTTTGTTTTTCTGTATTTCCTACTATACTTCGGCTCTAAAATACTGAAAGGCAACACTTCCTTTTTCCAAATTTTCTCCCTGGTCTCAGGGACCTGGAACTGCTGAAAGCAGGTCTAATTAGCAAAGACTAAGACAAAGGTGGCACTAAGTAGCCTGGCCTTTTCTGGGTCCTTTGTCACCACGCTCCCTGCCCCATTCAGCAGCAGACCCACATTAACCCTAGTCTTTTGCTCCTGCTTTATCAGAAAGAGCCTTTTGTGCTGTCTTTTGCACCAGCTCCAGATAGGCTTTGACTTTCCTAATCCCATTCCTGCACCCTGGGACAAGCGTCCCTGTATTTCTCCTGGGTCACCTGTCCTTCCTTCCACCTCTTGTATGCCTTTTTATAACGGAGTTGTGTCAGGAACTCCTCCTTCATCCACACAGGCCTTTTGCTGCCTTTGATTTCCTAGTCAGCTGGGATGAACCATGTGTTTCGCTAATTTTGTATTAGTAGAAATAGGAGAAGGCTTCCCAAACACCCCTAACAATATACGTTTATCAACTGATTCTTTCTCCTCTCTCCTAACACTACCACCTTTACAGTTATTAAAAAGAACAAACTGCTCAACAACAACAAAAAAGCCTAACAGCAAAACTAAAGATTGTTAAAATTGAAGCTTTTTTCTATCCTTTCCTTTTTAAGTATTTAACTGATTAATGTTTCATCAGTAAATACAAGCTTCATTAACCTCTTCTCTCCTGGACCAGAGACAATCCATTCTTATCAACACAAATAGCATGTTGCCAAGGATGAGAAACATTAGACATTTATAGACATTTATTCGATTTTCAGCTCTAGATGTAACAGAAGGCAATTCTCTAGCGCAGAAAAGGAACAAAATAAAAGTAAAAAATCTTCACTTAGTTCTTTCTGAAAAATCTTAACCAGGAAATACAATTGCCTAAAATGTTTTTTCCAATGGCTGTAAATAGAGACTTAAGTTATAAAAAATAGAATTTTTGTGTGCCTATGTTTCATTTAGGTAAGATTTAAAGTACTTTTGATTGTGGTAAGTTACACTAGGAAAATGAATTTTCCATGAAAATTGCAAGATGTTTAATTTTTTTCAGACTGACTTCACTTTGTACTACAATGTATTTTTCCAGTACTTTTCCTAACTGAGGCTAATTTTAAACTACAGGGCCCTGATACCACCGCACAGTTGCACTGAAGGCAGGAAGTTGTTACTTAAGAAATAGCCCTAGAAAGAGCTCAAGTCTCTCGAGGGATATTAATGCAGGAAATGGAAATTAAATTTGTTCAATATATTCAATAAAAATTTCTAAATCTCCAGTGAACGTACAATGATTTACAAGCTTAAGTCCTTAAGCAGATAAAGTAGATTTCAGAAAAAGGAATCTGATCATCTAAATGATGAATTTCAGTTTTTTACTGAAGTGCACGAAATAAAAATGAGTCTGAAGTAAACATTTCTTTTAGCAAGAAAAATAGTTAAGTACATTTCTTACTGGCAGGTTTTTCTTCGGTTATGTAATTAGGAACACTTTTAAAAAGTCAAAGAATCACACCATTTTCAATAAAACAGCATGAATCAATTAAATAAACAACTGCTACATTAGCAAGATGGCAGAAATCAGGACAGACTAAAATTGTTCTGCAACTAATGCTTATTCAGCAAGTAATTTTAAAAAATATAAAAACGTACCTTTCTTTTCAAGAGACCTAAACGTGCTGATTTAGCATCTTGTGCTTTGTAAGTCAACCACAAGGCACTGGCCACATGTTGAACAAAGCAAACTGAATCACCGTACTTTATTTCTGGGACTCCCATTCCATCAATGTCACGTTTAAGAGCAGAATCCTGCTTTTCTTTTAACTCCTAGGAACATAAAATAAAAGTTTGGATTTAATCTCTGTACTGAAAAAGCATAAACAACTGAATTCTACTGAACAGTAACATTTATATTATCAATGTTGTTAAGATACAGCTAAAAGTTCATTTCACATAAATCCTCATTTTCTCTTATCAAATTGATAATTGATTGTAACCGAATAAAAAATCATTTCACATTGGAAGTAACAGCATTTTCACTGCAAGAAACAAGAAAAAACAATTTAAAATTATTAGCCCATGAAGATGTAAAAAAAAAAGAACAGTAACATTTAAACTAACATAAAATTACTGATTTAATCAAGGTCCCAATTTAGTAGAGTCTACTACAATTTTCAAACTTTTAGTTTAAAAACAAAAACACGAACAGAAACACATGTTTAAGTTCAGTTAAAATATTTTTATGCTAGAGAATTTTATACCTGTAACTTGCATATTCAGATAAAAGTGCATCTGCATTTCAAAAACTAGCAAGTAAGAAAATATTAATTTTCACAGCAAACACAGTAAAATTTTGTAAGCCCAAGTCCATTACTGAATCCCATTATTCTCCATTCACAATCAGATGATTTTACAACTCCAGCACAGAAGCAAGAACCATGTGTGCATGCATGTGTTTATGTGTGTACAATCAAACAAAAAAAGCTAAGGAAATAAAATAATTGGAAGATATCATTTTTCTCTGATTCGAAACGCCCTGATGTACTTAACTGTAAGTGATAATATGTGACTAAGTAAACAAAATCTGTCAAACCCTGAGACACAGTTCAAGTTATCGTACTCGTAACAGGCTTCTTATTTTATTATTGTTTAGTGAATACTCAATATTATCTGTGTAGTAAGTTTTATCCTAACTCTTTTATGCACTTTCATTTAAAGGGAACTTAGCTGCCACATTTCAGTAAGAATTTTAGTCTAAAAAGATAGCACAGTAAGACCGAGACAAAGTGTAATGAAATTGCAATACTTTCCTTGGGGATACCATTACAGTACCAAGGCTCTCGGGAAATCATGCCACATCTTATTTAAATAGATCATGTATAGGTAAAGATGAACTCTTTCAACACATTTATGGTGAGTCCATTAAGAAATGAAGAACACAGTAAACAGCATAAATTCACTAACTCTTAATAATTAATCATTTGGCTTTTACGTAGCACATTGAAGATGTAAAGCATTTTTCTTAATTATTGTATCTGTATCATGAAGCAAGCATTAATGAAAATGTCAATGAAAGAAGTTATAATGTGGTAACAAGCTACACTAATTAAGCTACTGTTTGAATAAAATAAAGTTATACCGGTCCTATTCGACAATATTAAACATGCAAAAAGATATTCAAAATTTCAGAAATGAAGCTACAGAATTAATTTCGTGAGTTGAAAGGCTGTTCTCACTTTAAGCAATACAGCATAAATTGCTCTCCGTGATGTTTTGCTCTTTGTGCTCTGTCCAGTTTCTCTAGGATTTCAGCCAAGTCATTTGATAGCAGTGTAAGAGAGGGAGTATTTTCTAATAGCTGAAAAGTGTAGTCACATAAAGACTATTTGGGGGGGGGGTGTAAAAAAGAAAAAGAAAAAAAAAACTTTTACCAAAATATTTGTACATATCTTAGTGGGAAAAAATCCAAGGATTTTCTCCTTCAAAACTCCCTCTTCACAGCCTATGCTCAGTTTAACTCTCTCTGGTCAGGAATGAATCAAGCTGAAGAAAATTGATGACATCAGGTTTCTGGAAGAGGGCGAGGGAAAAAAATAAGAAATGTATCGAGACAGAAAAGAAAAGAAGTGAATGAGGGGAAGCAGGAGGGAAGAAGACTGAAAGAACCAGCAAGGCTAACAGAAGAGATATGTAACTTTTACAAGATATTAAATATACTAGAAGAATGGTAGGATTTACAAAACTGAAAGAATTCCTACATGACAGTAGAAGGATAAAGAATGGCAGTGTGAACTGGACAAAGAAATAAAAGCAATTGTCTTACAACGATTTTTTAACAGTCTTCCTGTAAAACATAGTAGGGAAAAAGTTCCTAATACTTTAATCGTTTGTTTATCTATCCCTAAAAATAGTTAGGCAATCCGACGGCCTAATGAACCCTTTCTAAGGCTGATTGATGCGGGGCTATCTAAATTATGCTTTCTGGTGTTGCATACTGTTATATTAAAAATAATACCATAGGCTACATGAATGTAACACACCATAAAAAGTCTGCAAATATAAGTACAGAGGATTGATACATTCAGGTTAGAATGTTAGTATTTACTCTTTTGTACACTTTCATTCCTACGTATCAGTGTGCAAGAAAAAAAATCCCTTAAATTTACCTTCTGCTTTCTCTTCTCATATAAAATAAACAGAAAGGATATTTTGATACTGCATCTGAAATGCAGCGCTTACTTGGCAATGACAATTGTTAAATATGAACTTATGAATAAGTACTTGAACATGTGTCAACTATTGTATGTAAAGGACTCTATAACACCAATCATCTTATTCCAAAAATATTATTAAAATATCATAGCCAAAAATAATTATTAAACTTTATGATTACTACTAAACTATTACAGCATCCTAATGCCATCTTGAGTCCCTAAGATAGCTACATGCTGGCAGTAATATTAAAATGATATCAAATCCTACTGCATGAGTCATCTGTGACTTTTGAATGTGTTAGAATGTTATTTACTCAGACTACACTAATAATTTCTTCATTGTCAGCTGTATATACCATCAAGGAAATAAAATACGAAATCTCAAATACTAACTCTTGACTACAACAATTTTTAAAGAAATAAATTTTTTTACTATGCTTTTGTTCTTCACTTAATTTATTCTCCAAAAATTTTTAAGTAGCCTCAGGGTTCTGCTCAGTGAAGTATACTGAGCCAAGTACTGTGCTGGAATGAGAACAGCCCATTTCAAAACAGGATTCCATCTGCTGTAGGGAAACTGCTGTCTCTGGTCACAAGACATTACAGAACTGTTGCCTTAAAATATAAAGGTTGACATTTTAAAACTTGTCAAAAGTGGGCACCATATTAAACCTAGACATTTGAGGGTTTTCCAAAGAATTCTGGTGCATGAAATATTAGTTTTCAGTAGTCTGCAGCAGACAAAGAAATATTGCTGTTTTTATTCAAAGCAACACCATAAAATACAGTGTTTTCTCAATGTACCTTACACATATTCACTCACTTTTTAAAAAGCTCCTATTCTGTTCTGATAAGGACATATTAAGAAGAATCATAATTTGAATTTATACTTTAAAATATAATATAATCCAAATTCTAGTATTATTGTATAAAAGCAAACAAAAAAGTGAGGATAAAATACATTACAAATGTGACTGCAGGTTCTGAAAAACAAGGAACAGAGAAGAATGCTGAAGTGGTATGTAAAAATACTGAAGATGAAGGTATGGGTTCCAGTAAGAGGGTCTCTATAACAACTGCTGGAAAAATAAGACTTTAAGCCATATGTTACAAGCTCCTTGGCAAGCCTGGGGAATTTGGTGTCCTCCACACAGCTCTGCCTACTGACAAAAAGTATCTATTTTCTCACAAAACCCTGCTTTGCTAGCTTCCAAACTGGGAAGACTAGCTCAATGAAAACATGTTTTATTTCCTTTTGGGTACTCCGCAGCAATATATATTCTGAGCAAGTTGGTCTACATTCAGTGTTGACCCTGCTTTGAGCAGAATTTTTGACTAGATGACCACCCAGGTCCGTTCCAACTTGAATTATTCTGTAATTCTGAATTGGAGGATTGCTGTAAACAGTTCAGGTACCGCAGAATCCCATGTTTAACGATCAGCACACAACTGGAGATGAAGCACATTGGTATTAGACAGTTATCTTGAAATTTCCCTTAATTCTTGCCAGATTAAGTTAAAAGTAAGCAAAATATTTCTTGATTGAGGAAAAGGTACAAGACACACAGTTACAAAGACATACCTACAGAAATTACAAGCTAATCCTACTTACATATATGTAGCTTAACTATTACGTCTACTTTCTCCCCCCCCCTCAAGCTCTATATAATCAGTGATATTTTTTCAGGTTGGCCTTAAGAATTCATACCTTCTTACACCCAGATCAACTGCTGGGTTTATTTTTCACCTTCAAAGCCTCATCCTTCTCTTTTCAGGAAGAGATTTAACCCAGATATTCAGGAGGTTATCACTGCTTATTCCCTTCAGCTTTGGAAACAATTATGCTCTAGCTATGGCCCAGTGCAGCTCTTACCCACCCAGAGAGTAAACTATTATTCTTATTCTTGGCTTAACTAAAAGCAAATTTATTACCTATTGTGAGATAAAATACTCTTTACCATACAGCAGAGTACAAATCTTACAAATCATACTAATAAAATAAACATAGTTATTTTACCCTGATAAAAAGGAGTATTTATTATGGTAACAAAAGTCTAGCCTCTGTCAAGACTCTAGATGCTAGATTTTATCCAGTATATATCAAACCTTCGAAATTCTCTTTCATCACCCTTCGTGACCATACAGCATTCAAAATTACATGCAGCATTTAATATCTCATATCTAATCAAGAACTCTCTTGTGGCAGCTATACCTACTAGAAGTAACATCATGAAACCATGCACAAATTTTTCATTGCCTTTGGTGCCAAAAGTTATTCCTTCCGCCTACCTACACATGCATTCTTCATCCCCTCTCATCTGTACTGTTTTTTTCAGTTAGAAATGATGAAGTATCATGCAATTAGCAGCTCATTAAAGCACCAAGTTTGACAACATGCTTTAGAAATCACTGACTACACAACTGCATTGAAATATTTTGCTTATAATTCCTCTATCAGCACACTGCATAAAGAATAAGGGCAGAATTTTGCCCAATTAATTGAATTCAATGATGGAACTGTAGTGAATGACTTTCTAATGACATTTTGTCCAATTAAAATGATTCTACAACAATATTACTCTTGTATTAGTTTTCAATCTTGTTTTTTAATGTGTTAATAGGTTGCTGTAGAACTCATCTTTTTCCCATCTCTTCAATAAAATCTTCATTACTCTCGATTCAAGCTATTTATCCTTGCATTTAAATATACTATCCCTGTCAATCACTTTCTATAGTTTATAGAGTAAACTTTAAATAATTTATAGAGTAGTTGAACAACTCAGGTCTAGCACTCGAGTGTTCCATAGTTAAGACAAATTTGCATTAATGTCATTTACCTTTGATGCTCTGAAACAAAAGGCAGTAGAGGTTGTGTCCGACTTTTGTCTTTCTAACATTACAAGTCCTTCATCTTCATTTAGAGCCAAATATTCTCCTGTTGTAATGTGTCGAAGACGAAAAGGCTGTCCCCATCTGATGTTACTTCCACTCCAACTAAACATATTTGACAACAAAAATTTATGAATACAAAACTAGTATTTCTACTCTACACTTTACAGTATGTTCAGAAAATTTAAAAGAACACTCTACATGTTTTTGATTTCAATATTTGCATCAGCACAATTCCAAAACTGACAGTAATGACTGGGAGGAAATCTTAGGAAGGAGTAATATGTTTAAGTTTCTTGTTTCTATAATCTTTCCCTGTTTTATTGGGATGTTAAAAATGATGGCTATAGAAAAAACCCCAACTTTAAATGTGTTCTGAAAAACACTACAGTGTAAATTAACTACTGTAATTCAGTTGACTGCCTAAACAAACAAATCAAACATAAAGTGATGACTTGATATTCCAGAGAATATCTTAATTTTAAAGGGGATTAAATCTGCTTAAGTTATGAGGATATTTCATTTACAATCATAAATATACCAGGAGTTTAACAAAGACACAGTTCAGAAGGCTCCCAAAGTTAAAAGACAAATTAGGTGCTCATACCGTGTACACTGAAGCTGCATTTGCAACAAGTAACAGCTAACTAGTTACCTCAGAGAGAGATCAGCTCTAAGAGGTAGACGTGCATGAGGAATATAACTGTTCCACTTTCCAACCTGTGCCTCCTAAATTCTAAGTGAAAACCAATAAAGTTTTACTTTTTGCCAGAAGCAAGGTCTCAAGCTGAAGTTTCTCATAAGCAACATTGCTTTTGACATGTCACAGGCAAAACAGTATCTTAAAATATTGGAACTCCTCACATCATTATATATAATGGTAGATTATTTTTTATTATTAACAATAATAACAACATAATAACAAATAACAAACAGGCTAACATATATATCATATAGCAGTACAAAAATATTCAATCATGTTCTCTGTCAGTATCAATCCAATTACTGTTAATGCTATTAACAACAAAGTTCAAAAAATGTCAGTACCTTATTCGAAGGGGTTCTACTCTCCACAAAGATCTTGCTCTAACACCAGCTCCTCCTGTTTCATAAAGTACTTTCCTACAGATAAATTCAGAAGATCATCATCTTGTGTTTATTTATACTACCTGGTTTTTTTGACTTAACTCTCTGTACATCGTTTAGGACTCAATTCTTCTCCTTAGTGAAAAAGATGGAGATGAAAGGAAAGAAGATTCCTACTCAACAATGAAAGCACTCTACACAACCTGAATGTCCCAGATATGTTAGGAACTGCAGGTCTTTATGACCTACAAAGCTACTGTCTCTCAGGACTTGATAAAATACTTTGTCTTCCAAAATGGCTGAGCAACTTTTGCTGTTACTTAATCAATTGTAAAACACGTAATTCATACACTGATTAATATGAATACTAATGCTTTTAAGTACATTACAAACAATATTAAAATAATTACACAGGACTGTATGCATTAATATTTGTATGAATACTCTATTAGAGATTTAAGTTTTAGAATTACTTCTAACATCTATTATCAATATTATTTTATTCTAGAAGAAAACAAACATTTTGAATAATAACCCTTACCAAATAAATACAGCAAATACAAACATATACATTAATTTTAGGAAATTCAGAAACAGGAAGTGAAGGGATTCAGTTGTTACTGTAATCTAATTCTAATTAAATGATTCTGGGGGACATTAGTGACACATTTTAACACTGAAACTATTATTCTACTCAACAATCAAATGCAGACTGTCAAAAATATTATATTCTGTAACAGAAAAACTTTAGAAAATACTAAACTCTCAGTCAAATACTTTATTTAATTATAACAACAGATGTGGAAGTTTGATATATGCTTACCTATTCTAATGTATTTTAAAAATCCCTTACCTATAGAAATGACATTTAATTTGGTGGAACCCATTTTATGCAATATGATAAAGGGACTGAATGGAAACAACTTGGAAAATAATTTGTTTTCATATTATTTTTTCCCTGAGAATTTCACTGTTAATGTTGCAAAACACATTTAAGCACACTTCATACATCTCTAGTATTCTTTTTATTGGTTCACACGAGTGAATTCTTCAGTCTGAAATGACTTATAGATTTACACCAGATAAAGTATTGATTGCTTTGAAAATAAAAAGGAAAAAATAATTCAAAAAGTCTTTGAAAATGTTTCTGAGTGAAGTCTCATCACAAGAGACTTCTGCTGAGCCTTCCCTAATTATGATTTCTGACATTTTTCAGAAGAACTGACAAAATACAATGAAATTTCGCAGTAATATGATTTCTAGTCTTGAAAGAATTACTCATGACAACGTCTGGAAAGGATCTAAAGCCAGCATTGTGTACTTTTTAAGCTATCTGCAAGACTACTGTTTTCAGAAAACTTTTTAAAATGGATTCCACCAGACCTTGCTTTACAATTGCAATTAGCAAGCTGTCCTCCATATTGTATAATGTAATGGCTTATCCTAATACCAATATACAATAAATTGAAATGTTCTATTACTGGTGGCAAATGCTCAGTGGAAGCTCTAGCTGAATAGAAATTATGGTGTCCTGCTCAACTACAGCAAACTAGTATTAGGAGATCTTGGATCTATATTTGATCAATCCTCACTTCCTGGATTAAAGAAATTATTTTTGTGTTACGTCTATTTCTTCATTTGAAAATGTACATGGTGATATATTTGTGTATGGTGAGTGTTGTTTAAAACTGAGTTCTTCTAAGGAGACACGTATAACTAATTCATATTCTTCATAATTATACATTGCAGTACATTCCTACATACTTTAAGCAAGAGAGAAAGGTTCATACGTATAAGCAAAATCATTCTAGATGCAAAACAAATCTGATTCACATTTCTTGTCTGAGCATGTACTTCCTCACTTGAAATGAAGTCAACTACTCAGTGCGTTCACTTTTATCCCATTAAAATACCATACCTTTCACTGAATCCTTCAGGTACACCGGATTACCTAAGATAACCCTGAATCTGGCGCTCACTGAACATTAACACTGATCAAGTCTGAATTAAAGAGAGAATCTATTTCACTTTCTCTTGGTAAATTTATGGCAAAATCAGAACCGGCATATGTCTTCAATCATTAATTACCGCACAGAGGCTAGAAAGATCCACACAGTAACTTCAGACGAGAACAGTTAGGGTGGTAATTGGTCTGGTATTTGGCTTCTTGAGCAACACCAATTGATAGGGAAATAAGCTAAATATTAACATGAAGGAAACAGGAGCATGGTGAAGTATACGTATTCAGTATCTTTGTACGAAGATGGATTTGTAGATCAACATTCATACATTATTCAGAAGTCGTGTTTAAAAGTGCATAGGAAATTTCAAAAATTTCAAAATTACAGTGCACCACAAGGGTAGGAACAGATATTCCTCATAGAAAAGACAGTAGCAGTTCCTACACTTGCCTTCCATAATATTGTTTCTGACACTCTAGAATCAAAATACAAGACAACAGAAAAACTAGCAATCATTTCTCATCTCCAAACTCAGTGAATACACAGTAACTGTCTGCAGTAATTCTTTTCTCTTCTTCATTTTCAGCTAGATCCTCTTTGGTCCCATCCACTTTATTGATATTATTTTTGGCAGACTCTAATGACCTCTTCCTAGTCAAGCTCAGAACTAATAATCCATTTCCATTCTCCTTGACCTCCTTCATTTCTTCTTGATGAATTCAGTCATGCCTTCATGGAAGCCTGAATTTGGCCACCATAACCTATTACCTCTCTGTTCACCTATTATACTTCTTAAATTCCTGTACTACTTAAATTCTCCACCTCTTTTTCAGCTTTTTCTAAATGTAGCATTGTACTATCCGTAGTGACCTGTTTCTATGCTGATAATTTTATTTGTTGACTAGAATTTTTTAATGCTGCTTTTTTTTTAGTTTTCCATGTTTTTAAGTATTATCAAAATATTAAATGTTAAATTCTAATCAATCATTGTATATAATAAGTGTGATACAAATATGATTTAGTCTACCTAAATACAATTTAATTATCTTAATATAGTAATCAAATTTGAGAGAGCAAGAACATGCAAAAAGCTGCAAAATATATAAAACAAAATACAAAAGACATTTTAGAGGGTGAGCCTTTAGAGACTTTTCTAAAACAGTTTTTTTAATTACCATATTCCCCTGCTAATATCTGCTTATCTTCTGTTAATATTAGTCCACATTAAAGATAAACAACATAGTAGGCTGAAATGTTGGTGGAAAACAGCTACTTCAATTTCAGCAATAAAAGAACTTAAGAATGATTTTCTGCTTCAGTAGGTCTCTTAACTTCTTCTCACAGTTTCAATGCCTAATTAAAGTTAATCTCAAGAGAGTTTAATTAGGCTCTATCTAATCTCAAATTCAACTGACAATCTGCAATTCTGTTTGAGAAGAGAGAAAAAAACATAAAAATTCACCACCACTCACTTTTGCTGTGAATCATTCTGATCTGTAGAGGGAATGGTCAAACACTCATCATGGCCATGGAAAAAACGTACTACATGCCCACCAAGAAGATATCCTGTA
Organism: Rhea pennata; assembly: GCF_028389875.1. Classification (NCBI taxonomy): domain Eukaryota; kingdom Metazoa; phylum Chordata; class Aves; order Rheiformes; family Rheidae; genus Rhea; species Rhea pennata. Next base: position 10,129,071 of record NC_084667.1, on the reverse strand, counting down.
AAAGAATACAATGCACTCGTTTGTTTAAACACTGACAACATGAAAATAATCTCCTCCTTAAAAAAAAAAAATATCTAAATCTCTGGCTGAAATTTATCTTCAAAATATTTATTCATTATTCATTCGTCATTTAAGTTAAACAAGTAGAACAAAGTTGCTTTGAAAAAATGTATTGTTTAATTATATCATTTTCAAGTAAAAATATCTCTGGAGAAAATGAAGGTAAAAAGAAAGCAATATTCTAAATATTTTTTTTAAAAAAAATCAAGACCGGATTCTGAGACAGAAAAGGAAAATGCAAATTTCTGCAATAAGTACTCTTTTGAAAATTTAATGCTTTAAGTAAAGGCCAAATTGAATATATAACTCTGTAATCTTGGACATTATAGAGAATTTTCCCCCCATTTGTAAAATCTACATGTTCACAATACCGAATGATTTGGTGAGTTTATCAGCTTGTTCTGACATTTAATATTTGTGTCAAAAGCAAAACTGCACAGCAGTAGCAGATGACAGAGAACAGAAAAACACCTGTTCTGAAGATTAAGCTTAATGGAGGCTAACTTTATAACCCTTTTAAACAAAGACTACATGCAAAATGTAGGCACTTCACCTCACAGAAGAAAAGAAGAAGAAGAAAAAAAAAAAAGAGGTGTAGGAGGGGAATGATTCATCAGACCCTCAGTCCAAACCGTTCTGACCCTGAAAGTTAAATTAATGCTTTTACAAAGGCAAAGAACAAAGACAAATACGTATAAAAGAGGAGGGGTAGGAAGGCATCCTACACAGTATACTGACAATATTAGTTTGTAAATTGGGAAAACAGTAACTGGTAATTATCCAGGTGACAATTAATAAAACACATACATAATGCAAGGACTAAACAAGAGAACCAGAATTATTTTCGGTTTCTGACTATGAATCAGAATGAGTATGCAGATCTCTGCTGCAGTAAGCAATGAAAGATTGAACTACAGTATTTGCATAAGAAGAATTAATAAATTCTAAGACAGAAAGAAAAACCTGAATACCTTGCACAGTTAAAATATATTATATGAAATCATATATAAATCCTTTGCATAATTATTTTCAAAATGTGGACCTGTAAACAAATTCACTTATTTAATGCTATCATATGCACATTTACCAATGTAATTATATATATCCATACACACATGCATAGTATCACCAATGAAATACTTGAAAATTAAGAGAATAGTCTTAACAAACCTAAACAAAGGAAAGAATAAGTAAATGAACTCTTTCCATTAATGTTTTATTTCCCAATACCTACTGTTAATGGAAAAAGAGAATGAAATCAATACTGACAAGTAAGGCACAAAGATCCCTTTAACTAATCCACATAGACTTGGGTTTTATTTTCTGTCTTTTAATGCAAATCATGGCTTACCCCATAGGAAAATTAATATCCAAATTTAATGTGTAGCAATTAAAATTATAAATTTACATGAGAGCTGTGCATCCCTGGAAATCATAAGTATAGTAATCAGTTATCTTTTAAAAGTGGTCTGCATTCAATAAATATTATCAATGAATTTGGCAACAGTTTTTCTTAAAACAACAATATGATGGCAGTATTTTTGAGGTTAAGATCAGATCTGCCAAAAAGTGATGAGTCTGAGGGATTTAGCTAAGTGATATAAAATGATCCACTCCTGGCTTGAGGACTGCTATCATTCATGAACATGGTGGGCTGCTACTTTGAAAAAAGAACAGCAGAGGTAAGATATAGTGTTTGCCATTATGTTGCTAACGTGAGTTTTGTAATTTAAAACTACATATTATCTTGTCCTTAGTGTATAAGATATATCACAACCTCAAGGATCTTTGTTGCTCCAATATTGAGGCTCTCTGCATGAAAAAATGGCAATATTCTGAACTTACAGTGTGCATGCACAAAGTAAGAGGATAGTAGAGAATATTTTTTACTTTAAATTCTGTTTGGTAATATTGATGTACACTTGGTCTTTTGTATCCCTCCTAAAATAATATTTTGATTTCTGAAGCACTGATTACTCTTCTGTTCCTTTTCAATGTTTATTTTTATTCCTTTCAAGATGTCCTTAGATTAATTTATGTATTGGTTTCTTTCAGAAACACTACTTCGATGACTTTCCAAACTGCCTCTTTGCTTTGTCATGTTACATCAGGAATATCTCTTGTATTTCCAACGCTTTATACATTTTATCATGCATAAAACCTGGCAAAAAAAGTCACTAATTTTCCTCTACCTTCTGCTGCACATGCTATTTTGCTACAGTTTTGCTGATAATCTGCTATTCTTTGTGATAGTCACACTTGAGTAACATGAACATCAATCATAGCTTTTTATTCCTTCATTTCTTTTCTAGTACTATTCTAATCTCACCAAAGCTTTTAGTTCTTTTTTCTATAAAATACTCCTTTGACAAGGTCTGCAGGACTTGTCATATATGATTTTTTCAATTACATTTCAGTTCAAATAAACTCCCTGAGTTCATATTCAGACTTCACTGATTTTTTCTGTAATCTCACACCAGTCTGTGTAGAGTATGGCATGGAAATCAGGAGTAATAATAATTGAATGCGCCTTTCGTTGCAGAATCAGGTTTGGTTGACAAGTGAAGCCAAGAATATACAAAGGAGCCCTAAACATGCTATGTGGGATTTAAGACTGACTAAGAGGATCCGTTTAGACAGCTCATTTTCAGAGACTGTTACAGAGATACAGACAATTGTAAGGAAGCATCGCTCTGAAATCCAGAGAAGATACTGAGCAAACATCCTTAGAAAATACATAATGAGAAAAATGAAATAGATACTGCCAGAAACCTGATTTCCATTTTGCATGTACCTGTAGCTCTGTTCTGCTATTGCTGTTAAAAGGTGATTTAAAGTCCTTTGTGAATTTTAAGTTTACTAGCAGTCCCTTCTCCCCAGAATTTAACTGAATACTATAAACTCATCTGTTGTTCTCTTGGTCTTCATTTCTCACTCAGCTTTTTATGCTTTGTTGATCTAGAATCACTTCACTCATTTAGCTTTTCTTCAGTTAACTCAGCTGAAGTATCTTATTTCCCTTTTCCCTTCTATTACCCTCCTCTCCTATGCTCATTTTCTGTATTTTTATTAAGCTCTTTGGTTTGATGTTCAGTGTTTTTTTCATTTTCAATTTTTATGAAAAGTTATATAAAGTCATGTCAAATTTATCGATTTCTAAATAAAGAAAATAACACACAAACCTTCCGTAATGTTACTTCCTGAGCACGTAGGATGTACATTCCATAGCGTCTGCATAAAGGAGGCATCAACTTGAATACTTCCATTGGACATAGAGAGATGCTGAAACAAGAAGACAGAAACAGAAAAAGAATCAAAGACAAATGCGTAGAAATATTTAAAAGATATTCCATTCTCAACAGAGCAACAACGCATAATAAAGCAGAAATAAAAACATTCTTTATAAAATTGTTACTGACTCACACTCTTTTCTAAATCTAACCAGATGACTACAGTTTCAGCTCAGAAATCTTCCAGTTATAAAAATAACATCTCCCAAAAATGGAGAATGCTGAAGTGTACCTTAGGGTAAATGTATGCAAACAATCAGTTTTCTTAGGAGGAAGAAACATTTCACTGAGAAAAAAGTGCATTAGAATCAGGCCTCATTTCCCAGTTTTGAAAAGATTTGTTTTTAAGAGCTTGTGTAATAGAACTTCAACCTTTTTCTCTCCCCTTATGGCAATTTGTGTTTTCCCAGGATATTCCCTCTGTGTGTCTATTTCCTAAATAAAGAAACTTACCAGGTATCTTTCAGAGGACACACTGACTAGGATAAGATCATCACCAATTCGAACTTTTTCTCCTTCTGACCTCTGTTTAGAAGCAGGATGTATTGTCCACCAGCATGCCTCACCTAAAGAGCAGAGATACTTATCAAAGGTATTCCAAACAGACAACTCCCACGAAACTTAAGGGTATTTTTATACAATATTGAAAAAGCATAATAAAGAATTTGTTCTATAAGACATTTGCCACTTTATTTCTCATTCCATTCAAATTTTCTTTTGTGAAACTAAACTTACAAAACACTGCCCAGAACTTCCTTCCCTTCAAGGTTCCCATAGCCAATAAATTGCTGACAGATACATCTATCTTAATTATCATCTTGTGCGTATTCTGCTTAATGTTCATATTTACATTCACTATCTTTTGTACCATTTCCACTCTAAGCCACAAGTATGTTATAGAGTGCAGAATTTGGAAACAAATGCTTCATAGATCTACAATATTTCTAAACTATAAACATCAATTCTGCCCTCAATTCCATGGGCACTACAGAACATGTGATTACTGAAAGCCAAGTCTGAAGGTGACAACCGCAGAACTTTTCCTGTACATTACTAATAAGATTCATATTATTTTGTACATGAACAACAATTCTACGGAGATCGTCTAATTAGTTCCAGATTTTCACACTCTTCAGGATCTATTTAAGACTCTGAAGATGACAAAAAATTGAAGACAGTCTTCTCAATGGGCAATACAAAGCGAGAGAGAATTAAACAAAGACAATAAGGATATCATAAGACAAAGTCCAAAAACAAAATCATGTAAAATTGTAAGATAAAATTTGAAGGTTTTAAAACTAATTATGAAGATTAAAATAAATAAAAGCTGCATCTCTAAAAATGCTCAGCATAGAAACACAAATAAGCACTCCTTTTATGTGTTGCTTTTTATATCTTACCTGCATGTACAAGTCTCCTTGTACATGTACAGTAAAGCAAACATGAGATACCTGACAACTACGGACGTTCATTACAAAGTCTCATGGGCAAAGTAGATACATGCACAACAACTCTGAAATAGTAGAATTATGAAGACTGATTTCACCAAAGCTATTTTCAGAGAAACAGAATGCATGCATCCCCAGTGTCTACAGGACTAAAGAAAATGGTCTCAATCTACTAAGGCAGCATCTAAAGATAAAATCAAGTAACAGGCTACTAACATCTGCCTGAGATCCTTTTCTGTATGGCTACAAGAGACTGAAACAAAAGATTTAAAAATAAATAGATATCAAAAGAAATAAAAGATAATCAAAATATCTAGACTGAGAGAGCCACTGAAAAGGAAGTTTCAAAGATCATGGCCCACAGATACTGTAATATCTACATGGCAGTGTCTCTCCATCACCAATTAATCTACTTAATTTTTAATTTATTTGCAAAATAATTGAAAAAACTATTAAAAAACACTTGGGTATTAATGGAATTGACATTTTTCTATTTGAAGCTTCACATTACTGAGATATAAGCATAGATACTTAGATTTCTCCTTTCAAGGTGTACATTTCTGAATGGGCCCAACAGGGTCACTTGTTACTCTCTGATGCAGTGCTCTAATTCCAGCAACAGCTAATACTGCATATACAGTTATTTGCAGCTCTGGGTGCTGGACTGCTTTTAAATTTATTTAACATAGCATAGCTCCCACTGGCATTTGAGAATTTATATGTGATTTCATGGAAGTACCAAAAAAAAAAATATATATATTTCTATGACAAACACTTGTTCTGGCAGTACTCCCGGAAATCTATTAATTAGATTTTAAAGCTTTCTCATCATTTCTAGTTTCTGTTGTTTCTCTCCCATTCTGTCCCATTATTATTTTCATCACTTTATATTTCTGTTTTCCTTCCATTCTTTTAGCTCATTATTTTTTTTCTGTTTTCTTGTGCATTGCATACTTCGTTTATTTGCATAGTTACAATGTATATTATAAATGCACTGATAATTAAAAAAATATTTTGCCATTTATTAACTCTACTGCAAGTTCCAAAATACACAATTAGAAAATAAATGCATCAAATTTGTTTTAATTTTATTGGGCAGAAATTTTTACTTCAACTATTATCACCAGTGTTAATAGCAGCAGCTCAGCAGCTGTAAATAACTTATTTTAATTGCAGAGACACTCACAGATTCTTATATGAAGTCAGTTAATTTACTGTGGGTCTTTTTCCTGAAAAACAGTCATCTTATTTCCAATTAACAAATAAATGTGACATTCACAAGCTTACAATACTACTATTCACAATGCCTCTTTGCAAAGCAGAGATGTGTGACATGGTTTTTTCTGGAATATAACTTGCGGTACCTGCGGCGTTTTCTCGTAGCCCCACATCAAATGCAAGTTTATCTGTCTGAGATCTTGATGTTGTTAAACATGTCAAATACTGCAAAACACAGTGAAGTTGTTGAAAACAAAAAACAGTATCTGTTGACACACATCCCAAATCGATGCTATGTTCACATTACTCTATCCTGCTTTCATATCGTGCTTAAACCAGTTAAACAAGTTAAGCATGTTGCCATTTCTATACATGCTTTTCCTGACTTCTTTAAAACCATTAAAATTATTTTCCAATTCAGCACGTATTTCTCTGTGTAAGATAACTGCCACCTTCTGAACTGCAAAGTTTCACATATAAAGTTTATGATATAGGAACAAGTAAACATCTTACTATAGTCTTGCTGTAATATGCTTGCTTTATGAAAATGTATCAAAAATGTCAAAAAGCAATAATCTCCATACTTTGCAACACCGGTATATTACAGCAACTATGATCTATACGGTTCACAAATATAAGCAACAGAGATTAAAGACTAACATAGAGTCTTCTAGTACAGGAAAAATGAGAAAATATGTTTTCTTCACCTCTCCTTGCTTCAACCTCTTATTAATTATGCTTGCATGGCTACTTTTCCCCCCTACTATGTCAAAGATCCCTAGAAAATAAAAGGTAAAATCTGTCAGTTCTATGTGATGAAAAAAAACCCATACAAAGTGGCCTTAAGAGAGCACATTTGTGAGCATAGTCTCTGGAAACAATGTTAAAAGGAAACCCTTATATTATAAAATATTCTGTAAAAAACAATAATTAAAAAAAATCTGGAAAAAACTTTATAGCAAATTCTTCTTGGACATCAGCCACTTGATAATGGAATGAAACATTAAATTGGATTCCTAAGGATATAGAAATAATCCATCATTAAAGGAGTTTTTCAGCTACAGTGGAGGGAAATGGCCTGAAAAACCTGTATTTACAATGTAAGGGCCGCATACATTTTGCTGAGATTCCTTAAGCTGCAAGATATTTTTTTAGAACATTGCCCTGAATCATCCAGTTCAGAAGAGAACTTATGAAGACTATACTTCTGAACGCATACATTTTTTATTTCAAATGTTTATTAAGACTTGAGTTCAATGTTATTCAATTATGTACAAGTGCACTTTTACCTACCATTTCACTAAACGAATGTCGAAGTAGTATAGCATGGCCGTACAGTAGAGTTCGGTGACCGCCACCTTGAGCTGCCTATAGAAAATGGTAGAGAAGGTTAAAACTCCACTGCACTGTGTGGTCTATGAGCAGAATTATGTAACAACGTGAAGAGAGCTATTACAGTTTAAGTAGCAAGTGTAGATATTCAAGCAAAGTGAAGTGTATATGCTGGGCAAACATCACGGCTATTCATAATAATGAAGTAGATACATGAATAGCCACGTATCTTTGAAGTGAAAAAATATTACGTCTGGTCACAGAGTGTTTTTGCGACCTAATTTTTATCACAGTTAAGTAAAAATAGAGTTTTCAAAAATGTTTTAAATAAGGTTCTACTTACCTTTCTTATAAACTTCAGAAGCATTAAAAAATAACAACAAAATATGTATATACATACATACATATATATACATATATATACACACACACACACACACTGAAATCCAGAAGAGGAAAAATGCATCAATTGTGCAAAACAGTTTAAGGATGTCTGCTTGTTCAGATTAATGTTAACTTAAACATTTATCAGATTCAGTAAAGCAATTGCATACATAATTTCAACCAAGTGCAATTATGAACCTCAAATATGGAAACTTATGACAAGGCAGAGGTGAAGTTGGATTTTCCAGGTGATTCCTTCAATCAGAGAATTTAACAAATACCTTGTGAGCCTTTCTTGGTGACTGGAAGAAAATAAATTTCAAGGGAAGTATCTTAATAGAAAGTTATCTATGGTACAACAGACAACAAGCTTTATATGGTTTTCAAATCTACCTCTTGACCTCTTTCTGCATCTGCCGTCTTGCTTGCTTGTTACTGATAAATAATAATTCAAATTTAAGTAAGAATATGACCAATAAATTATTTCTTTACTGTAATGTTTTCCACTGAAACTAGGATTTTTCTTTTTTCAGACTTTGGATCTCAGACTGCATGCAGCAAGCTTTTCTAGGAAAGTAATGCCCACGTTTTGCAGAAATAAGTATATCACAATTAAGCTAATACTACTATGCTTGGTAACATTATACTTCATTCTCTCTCTCAGTCCAGATTATAAAATTTGCAGTTGCTTGCTCCTGAGTGATACCGAAAGAGTCTAAAGTCAAGAACCCAATAACAAGTTAGTAACTGCCAACTTAAGAATATCTAACTTCTCACATAATTTCTATGAATTGTTCTCCATATATACATACACACACATTGCTTTTTTTCTATTTTAGGTCCTGCCCTATTAGATGTTATGCTGTTTTTGTTTCATGTCTATTTAGTTGAACATTAAAAACGAAAGATGATTTCCAAAAATAGAACTTCAGAACAGAGATTCTCCCTAGTGCATTACATATTGTTAGAAAGGACTGTCTTTAACATCAATTCAACGGACTCCTGTGGAGGAGGACAGCAAGATAAATAAAGTTGTTTTGGTAACTAAAAGAGTGGTTATACATATGCAGACAAATGACTTTTTACTCTACGAATGATATATTAGTTAAATTACCGATTAGTCAATAGGTTTACAAGCTGTGTCCAAGGTATGCTCTACAGAACACCAACTTAGATGTGAAACTGAATAAACTATTAAATTCTGTAGTTCAAAATATGAAATATTTAATACTTACTCAACAGAATAAACATGAAATGTTGTTTGTCCAATAAATATAATAAAAATAAACAAGTAATTACATGAAGGTCTTTCACTACAACAGCAATAAAATAAAGACAATCCTACTTCTCATTTGCTAGCTTCAGAACTGGGTATGTTAGAATTTAAGCTTAAAACTGTTTATAGATTCAATCACAAGATTTTCAATCTTGTGTATTTTTATGTGAATTTTATTGAAAATTTAACACAATTATATGAGTATAAAATATTTCTCCATAAAAACCATATAATTATGTAAAATTTCTCAATAGACTTAGATGCTTTTGTAGCAAATTAAAGAAAACAAACTGCCGCTTACTGAGTTCAAGGAAAATTTGTTAGATTATTAGTAAAACTGGAGAAAAATTTATGATAGTTATCGCCAGCAATTTGAGAGGTTTAACTCTGCCGGTCATTTCAAGGACAGGGAAAAGTTATTAATGAAATCAGTGTTACTGAAACATAACGAACTAAGCAGCAGTTCAAACTCCCAGGCTAGCTATTTCTAACAATTGCTCAATGGAGCCAAGGCATAACTAGTTTTGGAAAGCATTGTATCATTACTCCCATTTAGGGGAGTATTAATCAGTAAATAAAGAGAATATACCATACTTTGAGGTGTCACTGTAAAAGAACATAAATGTAAATGAAACTAAGAAGTAATACAGAAAATTTTAGCAGAAATAGCAGAAAATTTTATTTTTCTCCTTGAATTTCTCTAAATCAATTAAGGTGATGGTCTCAATGACATTTTTCCAAGCCTGTAGTCCATAAATCTGTTTCATTGAAAAGCTGATTCCAAGTAAAAACATTCAAAGCAAGAGTTGAAAAACAAACCTTTTCTCAGCTCAGTGTTTAGGGTACAAAGTCTTACAGTGTTTGAACTACTTCTTTGATGCAAAAATATAGCCTGAATCAGCAGAAGAATTTCATGGTGTAAATGCTCCAGCCATTCTCTAATGCTGAATTACAGAATGTTCCCTATAGAAACGCAGCCAAGATCAATATATTTCTGAAAAGTAAATTTCTTTTTCAACAAGTTAAATATTTTTGATTAGCATAAAAACATGATTTCTTTTCATAGTCATCTTCTAACTAATAACAACATCAATAGTTGATATCTGCCTTTATTTATACTATATCTAAATTGCTCGAGATGCATGATTTCACAAGTGAATTTTCTGAGGCTATGTCTTTAAGTATTCCAATTATTTGAATATGACTTTGAATCAGACAGATGTTTTTACGGGTAAAATACTATCAGCACAGATGTTTAAATTTTTGCAACACTTGTAAAATAACATTTCCTTAATAAATGATGTATAGGCACAAGATGAAATTGCTTTTCTTGATATACATTCTTTTAAGGGCACTTGTTCTGAATAATCTGCAGAGTTTATTAGCTTTGCCTTCATGAGTAGTGTATCCACTTAAAAATTAGTTTTTATCACTTTATGCCACATTACCATAACTGCTATGCAAATGGTATTCAAAAAGTATACAATACCTTGGGGTATTTTAATATGTTTTCCATAGTTTATCCTGAACTATTCTATAGAATTTCTAACACTATCCAGTTACTGTAATCCAAAATACATCTCCTAATTTTAGTCCTCTGAATTATATATGTTAGATGATTAAAATATCCTAAAATAGACAGTAGGAATACTCCCTCTGCATGCGTACATACACTTCTCTATGGTTTACATAACTGTACCCTCTCAATCAAATTGTTAGTGCAACAAGTCCTGAATATATACACTTCCTAACTGAACCGATACAAGTTCCACATGTAAAGCATAGCAGAAACATTCTTATGGAGAAAAGAAAAGAGTTTTCTTTAGCTTTAATAGCAAAAAAGGTTTGGAGTATAAGGAGTATATTATAAAATTGTAAAAGCACAAAACTGCAGTTTTATGTTTTCTCATCAATCATTCCTAACCAGCAACCTTCTCTTATTTTAAATTTAAATTCTGCAGTCACGTTATTCAGATAAAAATAAAACCAGTAATATTGTCTCATTTAGTATTTACTAATCTGCATGAAAAATCATGAGCTTTAACTTAGAAGCACTCTAAACATCTGTACATCTCTATAATTTTGTATCATGAGAAGCCATCTTGCAAAGTAAAATTCACTCCTTCGGAAAGGAAAGACTCCTTTCCCTCTCTTGAATGCTTGCAGAAACAAAGTAATTTAAAAAAAAAATATAAGTTATATATTTGTTGAGTTATATATTTGACCACCTCTACTTTTCTCTTGAGAAATAAAAAATGTTGTATTTTACAAATTTTTCTTCCTACTTCTTATCTAAAGTACATGGACTATTAAAAGTTTTAACAAGCAATCATGGCATACCAAGTCACAGCTAGAGTTACACTTGGATTTCCTTGGAAAAAACAAGAGTCACTGTTGTATAATAAATGCTTAAATAGGGCTTTAATGCATCTGCTTTACAGACAGATAAAATCTAAAACTGCTTTAAAATGGTGAATTGTTGCACAATGGACAGACTACAAAACAAATGTCAATCTATAATTCAAGAGGCAAATACCAGAAGTTTACTCTATAGCTATTTCTGTCTTCAGAAAAATAATACACACACTGAAACATACGTTTTTCACATAAACAGTCATGACATTCTAAAGAAAATTAGCTTCAACTGGATAAAACTTTCTTTCGCTTCTCTCTTCTAGGATTCTACTATAGGCTGTTTAGTTAAATCATAAAAATTCTCTCCTTGAAACATAGTTTTCCCTTTTATTTTCTAAGATTGTCCTAAAAAAGGAAGAAAGTACTAAAACCGCATGCACAGTATATAAAACTGAGAAAGAGATTCGAAAAAATCCCTCATCATGAAACAAACACCATACAAATTTGCATTTAAACAAAAAGAATATTAAAATGAAACGTTCTTTTTAAATAACATTTTATGTTATTTTTAAGTAAAGTTATTTTTAGTTAAGCTTTTTTAAGTACATTTCTTCAGATAATACCAGGATCACTTTTGTTTTTATGTTTTTCTTCTTCAGATCTCCATTTTTCCTTCTGCCTAATGTGACAAAGTCTTAACATTCTGTGTATGCTCAAAAAAAAATGTAGCAGCTTAAAAAGAATACAAACTTTCTGGCTCCAAGTAAAGAAAAAAAAGGCAGAATATCTAGATCTGGCAGATTGGTTTGAGTATTTTTTATCTGCCGTTCACTCTCATAAAATAAGTAAAGCCATAGAGTTTCATTACGCTCTTGCTTCTTGTCCCCCACCCAGGCTTTTGGACTATGCTGAGAAATCAATTTAAAGCATAGCAAGGTGATCAGGTAAGACTGGACCAGGCAGTGGTAACCTGAGATGCCTACGGCAAACATCAATACACTGATGCATTAGATATTAGTCATGTCAAGAGAAGTTGTTTGAGTACTACTACCAAGCTTAATTCTAATTGAGAGGGAAATGTGGAAGATTTTGATTTAGGTGAGTTTTGTGCCTTCCATGGAGCCAGAAACAGCAGTTACAGAATCTGCTATAACAAACATTGTGAGGCCTTCATTTAGTATTGTTTTGCTAATAATGCTTCATTCCACACATTAAAAAGTGCAATTTCCAGGTTTTTCAGATTTCTTTGCTTACTAAATGTAAAAATACAACAAAGATGATGTCACATTGTAAGTTCCTAAAACTTATACAGATGAATAAACACGGAGCAGTGACCAGCTGATTGGAAACCATAGCTTACTTTCATTAACTTCCAGAGGAACACAAGCTCTACCTAAGCATATAGGACTAGAAAATTTACTTAAATTACTATTTTATATACATATATACATATAAAGTGATTCAGAGATGCAAGAGCAAGTGTAACATCTAATATTTCCAGAAGCAGCAGCTTGGAGATAGGATGCAAGTTCGTTTCATTGCTAGGGTAATAACTAGCAGTGAATTTCTGCTGGGCATGCAGAACATTGAAAATCCAAGTAGTCTGGAGCTGGGGTTTGGATTAGGCTTTATTTTTACTGATAACATCATAATTTTTTGCCAAACAAATGGCTTAGATGTTCTATGAAAAACACAGTTCTTAAATAGCTTTGTCAATAATAACTGAAGTATAATACAGTATGCTTTTTTTGATATCTTGATTTCTCCGCTGTAGAAGCTGTCTTTCAGTCACTCTTAGGATGGGTTAGATTTGAAGTGGAAATTTAATCATAAGGTTAGTAATGTGACATGCAAGCTCAGTTACAACCTTTTATTTGATTGCACAGTTACTTTTTGCTATCCTATAAGCATTAATTACAAGTATGCTTGTGCTTTAATATAGTTTAAAGAAACACAAAAAGAGAATTTTTACTTCCTTATTTCTACCCAACAGATTTGCTTCTTATCATAGGTTAAGTAACTATAATAACACTACAGCAGTTTAGTTACACATTTACAAAAACAAACTGTATTTTTTTATCTGTAGAAAATATATTTAAATGTGAGGTTTTTTTGTTGATAGAATTTAATTCCTAGTTCTTAACTTCATGTAAGCATAAGTCAAATAAATCAAAATATTTGAAAATTTTTTAACTCCATGAAATGAGTTAGAAATGTATGAATATATGTTAGAAATGAATGAACAAACTATTTTACTTTCACCATTGACTTACAGCACTGTAATATAATACAATGTTTGAAAAGAAATCCTATTTTGCTCACTCTCCTCAGGTTCATGAAAACAAAATTCACTCTAACAGTTCTATTATTCATTTTTCAGTAGCCAGTTCTGGACTAGTGGTACTTACTGATCTCTAAACATGATGTTTCCATTTTTTGTAAATATTTCAATAGATTAACCTCACCTGCTGCTCAATGCTAACAAGAAATGAATAGAAGTATGATAGCAGAGCAATAACATCTCAAGAAAATGGGAGAATCAAGGAATCTATTATCACACGAGCCCTCTCTCCTAGAACATCCTGGATCAAGGAATATATATGAAAACAATCTATATACAGAAAATTTTGTTGTTGTTGTTGTTAATTTACTTACCCCTTCACTAGCATTATCCCCTGTGTTGGCCAGCATTTCTTGGAGGGCTCTGACAGAGAGGGACTGTTCAAGTACAAAATTACAGATGCAAAGGTCTGGAGGAACATACTGTAAAAATAAATTAAACATAGTGTAAAAACAGAAGAGCAAAACAGATTAAACAGGATGCAAATTGTATTTGAACACACATGGTTAAACATTAAATATAGTTTGAAAACTAAAACTCTTTCAATTTTGAGATGCATGGTATGCATCTGTGTGAAAATAGTATAAATCCATTCTTCACAATTTGCGAGTGCTGCAACTTCCTTTTTCTTAAAGCGGTATTTCTCACAGGGAAATAAAACATCTTCAAGTTCAAAAGCAAGAAGATTTTTCCCTGCATGCTTTCCTGCATTTCAGAATCAAACCACGATTACTGTTTGGTCTCAAAAATAAATAAACAAATAAAGAAGCTATCTGACTTAACAGACAGATGCATATATACACATAATCTTTTTACCATTTTAGCCCACAATATTATTATTATTAATGGCAACAGAAATAACTTAAACTGTAATAAAGTTAATAGCTTATTTCTTTTCATTACTCATCTCTGATATGGGATGCTACTTTTTTAGCATTCATTATCTGGAGATGTACGTACGTATGTACATATGTGCACACACATATACAGAATATACCTGGTTATATAAACATAAGGTGTGTAACACCTGTATACATGCACACGTTGTAACCAGAAGGTCACTCTTTAATAAGTTACACTGAAGGCCTCTCATATAACCAGACAAAAGGATGGCACCATTTCTCACTGAAATGAATTACAACTGAAAGGAAGGTTAGATTGTATGCCTCTTTTATTTGTCAGTAAAATGTATTATACGGAAACACTTTTTTAGAGTATTTTAATGTTGTTATGAAGATAAAAAATTATATATTAGATACTCACTACTTACCAATGAACCTGACAGGGAAATAAAAGCACCAATTACTTCACTGCATTTCTTTGTACGTGGCAGGATAGTAAGCTACATAATTATTTAAAAAATATATATTTTGCGTTGTCATCCTATAGTAGCTTTTAAAATAATGTAGCATCCATTTCATTAGGTCAGTCACTTTGTGCATTAACTATTCTGGTCTTGTAGCACATTTGATTTTAAGAAAGTAAAAATATATATTTTCAAAATGAAACTTAAAAAATCGTGTTCAGAAACTGCACCAGAACCCTACCTGGGAAAAAGATTACAAAGTTTGTAACAGTTTTAACCAGTATCAAATTATGTCTGTTGCTTAATGCCACTCAAAACTCAATATGGCATAATCAGCATGATCTAACATATACTTAAGCAAACTAAAGAACATCTGTCCACATCTAGGGCCATGTAGGCGGCATCTAGATTTGAAATTGTTACAGCTCTTACTTTAGTGCTGTACTAATGAAAGAAACCCTCTACAACCATGTATCCTGTTCTCTTCTATTTTCCTAGTTCTAGTCTGTATTAGAAGCTATATACTAGGTTAAACACAAGTAATTTTTCATTTCTTACTTTTTTTTGTAACATATGGTGCATTTAATTATATATAAGAATACTAACAAAGAGAACTACAAAATTAAGGATTTTTCCATCCACCATTTAAACCAGTTAACCACTCTTTCAGAATGGTAATGTTACATACTAAAGTTCTCACATACTGTTCAAGCTGCATCATTTCTGTGTTTGGACATCAGCAAATTTTGTGTTTAATTCCATTGACATAAGAAGTATCAGTGAAATGTAATTTATGCAGAGGTATATGACTTTGGTAGCAATCGGCCTCCTTCGTTAATCCAGACTGCATGCACAAATAAAAGTTGTAAAATGGACTACTGAGTCCGCCAAGGTTCATTTGATTTCAGGTCTTCATTTCCCACTGACATGGGATGACACTATCAAATTGTTTTGTAAGTTTAATGTTTTTGCTACAACAATCTCAGCAGACCACTTCATATTTTTAATAATTGTACACTGAAGAGAGTTTAATAAAATCCCAACCCTCTGTTTTATTTTTTTACCTAACTCCAACCAATTTAGTATTGTTAAATCCAGAAGTGCCAACAACGAACAATCAGTGAAGTAAAAATACTGAGAGCTGAGAGCTATAGGGAAAAGATAAGAAATACTCACATTAGGAATCCTCATGCTAAAAAGAAAACAAAATTTGTTCAGATACCATGATGATGTTTTAGAAAATTGTTGTAAAGTAGGAATTGGTGCAAGAATCTCCCCTACTGACAATGGAAAGCTGGAATGGCTATACAGGACTACAGTATCACTTTAAAGCATTATCAACAATGGAAAAACATCAAATGTTACTTCTTTCTTAAGATTACAGCATTTTGTCTTACAAACATTTAAAGGCATGCTGAGAAAGTAATTTATAAAAAGCAAATTATAGTAGCAGAATAAACAGGCTAACAGATAAATGATAAAGGAAAGCAGGAATTTGGAATAAATACTTCTTTAAAGCTAGTAAGGGTTTTGTGGAGTGCATCCAGAAGATCTCTGTACAGAGTCTTGTCCATATATACAGGAAGATACACCAAAACACAAATTTGGTATAGGAGGCTTGTATGAATTTGCCAAGTAATCTGAAGAAACAATTAACAATGCTACCCTGAAAACTGCCCTTTCTATAAAAAGTAGATGTTTATTTCTGAGCCTACTTCCAAACAGGCCCTTCAGGTACATTTACCAGTTCTCCATCAACACACTCAGCAGACTGAATGCATCCTTTTTTTCCTGAATGAGGCGGTAAGATAAATAAAACTTGCTACTGAACTGGAAATATGTAACAGATCACTTAAATCTTAAAATAATTGTTTTCTCATAATCACAGAATCATAGAATCAGTAAGGCTGGAGATCATCTAGTCCAATCCCCCTGCTCAGCAGGGAAACAACTGGCCCATACGGGGACTGAACCCACGACCTTGGCATTATTAGCACCATGCTCTAACCAACTGAGCTAAACCTACCCCCTCAAAAATGAACCTGACTGATTTCAGTTCAAATTACTGTATTTTCATCTCTCATCTTCCTCAAGAAATCAATTTATATTAAAAAAACAAAGCCATAAGAACAAGCTTCAGTGAAGTTTCTAATACTCTCTATATAGGACCCCAAAGGAAAGATGCATTGATTCAATGCATGCAAGAGATGCTGGCTAAAATATTCTTACAAGCACATTCTAATGAACAGAGTTTCATATCAAAAGATTTTAAGGAAGCATTTTCTCAGTCAAAGAGATTCATCAATCATACAGTCACAGAATAGTTGAGGTTGGAAGGGACCTCTGGAGATCATCTAGCCCAACCCCCCTGCTCAAGCAGGGTCACCTAGAGCACATTGGACAGGATTGCATCCAGATGGGTTTTGAATATCTCCACAAAAGGAGACTCCACAACCTCTCCAGGCAACCTGTTCTACTCCTCTGTCACTCTCACAGTAATGTTTTTCCTCGTATTCAGGCGGAACTTCCTGTGTTTCAGTTTGTGCCCCATCACAGTGGCAACAGAAACAGAATTAAGATAAAAGTTTTATTATGCAAAGTTTAGTTTACATATGTTTCTAATCAGTTTGTTTTCTATGCTGTCAATCTACTATTATTTTCAATATGCAGTAATTCTTTACTTATAAGTAACAGTTGTGAAAGAAAAAAGAGCTAATGGGAAACCCTAGTTCCTACATCACACTTTGAATGCAATTCACAGTCTTCTGGATTGCTCCTGACATTATTGTGAAGTGAAGTTCTTGCACATACTGAGCTTACCAGCTCATCATTGGCCATAGAAATATCATTTTTTCCTCTTTAATTTTCTAGAAACATGATTTTAAAATATATCTTCTTTCTCCCTCTATTCCCTCCTTCCATTTTAGCTACTTTTATCTTCAGTCTTTTAGTATATACAACTCAGATCAAAAACTTAGTCATGAAATTAAACCTCTTCATTCTGGAAATGACAGGTACACTGTTTGTTTGTGTGTTTGTTTTCCTGTTTACCTTGTTCTCTCTTCCAATATTACTTGAATGAATTAATTATTTTTCTTGTTTTAAAAATATATTGCCAAAGTTTATTAAGGGGAGAAAGTAAGGTGGCTTTCACATGTACTGAAAATAGATCTTGGCTTTGGTAAAGTGGTCAACTGTAAGAGATAAAGTAGTAGAAAGTATCACTGTGATTATCTACTGATAGTCTGGGTGCCTGTTTATAAATGTGCCTTGAATCTTCTCTAAGTAATTTCTTCTTAAAGCATAATCTACAGAAACAACCTAGCTTTATGAAATAATTTCCAGAGATCCACCTCAGTAAAACAGAACAATTCTAACAGGGAGGGACAATTCATTTTAAGAATGAATATTTAACTTGTAATGTGAACCTGATTCCAAGTTCCAGCCTTCAGATTTTATTATACTTCGCTTTCTAAAATAAAAGGATTTCTGTTATCCATGTTCCCATTTTAGAAACTTAAGAGTAGTGTCCATACCTTCCCTTTTTTAAACCGAACATACTGTGCCCTCCTTTTACACTGTGATTATGATTCTCATATCACTTTCTGGAGCGCTCTCCAATTTTCCAACATTCCTATGAATTTGATTCCTAAAACTGGACTCTCTATTCCAGCAGCATTGCTATATAAAACAGAAATTTGCAAAGGGAACATATAACTTTAATCTCCATCAAGTATCTTTTGATTATACCTCCAAAGGGTACAGTAGAACTCTTGAGCAAAACATCACTCAGGGAATTCATGACTGCATAACACCCACCATGACCTTCACATTCTTTACAGGTGACAGGAATAGAGTTTCCCATTTTGTATGTATACTGCTATGCTTAGTTATTAGACTTTGCCCAGGCACTACTGAAACACACTTCTATTTTCTATTAACATGCAAAGGACTACAGATATTCCTAGGTGGGAAATGACTTCTTCATCCACTACCAGTTCCCCAGTCTTTTATCATCTGACCAAAGCACCCAACAGCATACAACTAAGAACAGAATCCCCAGGATTCAAGTAGGAATACATCTACTCAGTAATAATTTTGTCATCCACTAGATGTGTGTCATTTTGAATTTCTTTTCATTTCACAACCAAAATTCTGTGTAAATGCAGATAAACATGTCATTGCTAATTGCTAAGTGTCATTAGCAAGTACTGTGATCTCTGATCACCCATTCACACTTGCATTTTTTTCCTAAAAAACTTACATATCTATATACCTCTTTCCAAAATTCTTAAATGTCCTCAGCAAACATTAGTAGTTCAGAAAGCTCCTCAATCAGCTCTTTTAAAGCAGTTATATACAAGTTTTGTTAGCCTCTTAACTTTCAACAAACTTCCATAACTTCCGTGATAGTATCTAATACTGTATGTAATGTAAAGTGCTTCTATGGGATCCTAAAGTCACACATATCATTCTTCCTTTTCTTAGGATAAGAAAAGCAAACACACTATTTTACAGAGTAAGAGGGCCAACTAGATACTAGATATATTACACTGCACTTTAACTGTCAATTATTAAACATTTTTAAGTGTTTGATTTTCAAGAAGCCATCACTGTTTAAGAATTTTAAGATAATACTTCAAAACTAAGTGCTTTTACTTAAACAGATGAAAAGATTATTAGAGATTTGTGAAGTACACAGTAGATAAATCACCATGACTCAACTGTAAGAATGCAAAGGAATGCAAATTTAGAAGCAGCATAGTTTTTTACCTCAGAGATGTACAAGGACAATGTAAATAAACACTGTGCGTTTAACACAGTCATAATACACAGACTAAAAATAGGATCACAGGGCAACATTTCAACAGAAAAGATAGACACCACAGCAAAAATCAGTAGTAGTAAATGAGCAGGAAGGAGGGAAAAGAAAGATACAAAACAAATAAAAAAAAAAGATGCAGAGAAAATAGAAGACAGGGTACAGGCCCACCAACTATGAAACCTCCTTTACTATTAAAGGGAAAATTGACCAAAAAAGCTCTGATTTAGCATATAATTATGAAAAAAATACAATGGATTAGAAAATATTCTTTCAGTACTTCCCATCATTTCATATCTAGCATCACATTAAGGAGACATAATTAAAAGTATTCACGGTTATGAAGTAGCTTAACACTCATCAGTCAGTCAGTTCAGCTAAGAGCATCTCCTTCAGTAAATCTTACCTTAGCTTCTGATGTTGGTTCCAAAAAGCACAAGCGATTCCCAAGTCCCTCAGCTGCCAAGCAGAACTTTCGCTGCTCTTTGTGAATACTGGCAACACACTGAAGTACTACTTCGTCATCCTGTCACAAAACAAGGCATGAATAAGAAAATAATTATATAGAAGTTAGACATGCCATATTGCTAAAAAACTGGAACAAAGAATCTGTTGAAAACACAAATACATTATACATAATGGATAGCATGGACTAGGTAGAGCTTCACAGGTCCTCTGAATGCATAATCCTAGGTTCTAAAGTCTCATTTAATTTAGAAATCTTTGAGCACTACCAAAGATCCAAGAGGCATTTTCAAATGACTTTTTAATTAAGTCATAAGGACTTGGTTCTCAGTAGACATATTCCCAAAATAAGAACACTCTGTAAAACTAAGATAAAATAATCTTATTTTTTAGTTATCTTAATTATCCTAAAAATTATCCTAAAAACGCTTTGTAAAGTGTTATGCAATGCAGTGCCAGAGACACTTATTTATAAAGTACTAAGCCCTTATTCACCTCTTAACATGTGATACTAAAGCTGATATAAGCATGCCAAAATAGATTCTTAAGTGTTCAACTGTGTCAAAGATATACATACAATTAAAAATTATTTTAATTTCTAAAACTGTCCACTAAATACAAATAGCTAACCATTTTTTCATGAAAAAAGAAAAATTATTTTCATGCAAATATTTAATTGTTCACCAAAACATTGCACTAGACGTTTCTAAGGGGGTGGAAGCTGATAAAACAAGAGCAATATGATATGTCAGTGTCTCATTCAGTTATGAGCTTCGACTGGTGCCAATTCTTATTGACAAAGCAGGCACACAACAGCCGCCCGCGCTGAACAGGGAGGTCACTCCAACAAGTCCGTTCTAAAAGAAGCAGTTCTTCTAGTCCCACTAAGCAACCAAATACTGTACTTCTGAAACAGCAGCACACCTACTGACACTGGAAACTAAAAGCTAAGAGTGACAGAGTAATTTTCATCAGAGGAATTAAGTGTCCTTTAAAATGACAGTTCAAAAGCAGTTTTCTCACTTTTGTGATTTCACAAATGGGTTTAAGTTATATAGCTTGCTTTTAGGTGACACTTTACTTTCTTTCACTAATATTAATAGCTATTATAGTTAAGACTAACCAACTAGCAGTTCCTGACCATGTTTCCTTATCTAGTTTTGCATACCAATCAACAGGGTTTTTTTAACAGTACAGAATGAGAATTTATGAACATGTTACAAAAAAAAAAATTAAAGAGGTAAAGTCAAATAGGTGGTAGACAGAATTATCCAATTAAGACTGAACCAATTCCTTTTCTTCTTCCACTGCTGCCTCTGCTTCAACTTATCTGTAAAACAGTCTCTGAAATTCTCAGCTTTTAATCTTAGTAGGAAAAAATATCCCCACTTTTTAAACTTCACTGTAATAAGTTGCTAAATATAAACAACTCAATTAAGTATTCTGTACTACTTCCCTCAAGCCATGAGTTTTTTCAAATTGGAACCAGAAACAGACACATATTTGGGGAAAAAAATAGAGCAAGGTATAAGATGAAAATAAAGATATTTAAAACATTTTTCATCATCTGATTCCCGTATCAATATTTGAGCATACACATCAGAGTCTGAAGAAAATGTTAGCAAACAAATTTATAAATACCAAGACTTAGAATAAAACTGAGCTTTGCCATCTAGCTTGCATTTATCATCAGATTATTTTAGAATGCTTACTAGATTTAAAATTATAAAATAAGTAAATATAAATATATAAATATATTATATTTATTGTCCTTACTGTATTTAATATTTAATATTCCATGCGCAGGCATATATATAGTATCATAATTCAGATTTCTAATGAAAATATGCCTTCAGAGAGCATGCATAAAAACACATTTAAAAAGCACTTAAAATGAAAATAGTTTACTTAACCATTTACTTCACAAATCTATATTTCTAAAAAGTGAAAGAGTTTTTAATAAAATGAAATGAACATT
The DNA here is from genome assembly GCF_028389875.1 of Rhea pennata. Classification (NCBI taxonomy): domain Eukaryota; kingdom Metazoa; phylum Chordata; class Aves; order Rheiformes; family Rheidae; genus Rhea; species Rhea pennata. The sequence goes on along the minus strand of NC_084667.1, from coordinate 10,106,796 downwards.
TCTATTTGTAGAATTCAAAAAATATTTATTTCTATAGTTTACATTGGCTTCACAAGATACTTACGATTCAATAATTAATAATCATAATAATAATCCCAAAATATAAATATTGATAATGTCCTGACGTTCCCTGAACTTCCAATGTGCCTTTTCACTTGTGCTACAACATATGATAAGCTATCTATTTTCCTACAGATGATGAATGACTAATAAAAAGAGATAATTTGCACGGTTTTTAAAAATGGTAAAAATAGCATATGCCAGAATGTCATTCAGCTGCAGTGCTCAGGTGCAGCTGGCTTGAATACAAAGAATTAGTGGAATCTACGTAATCCGTAAATAAGACAATGACTCGCTGTTAAGGTGACTCAGTATTTCAGAGTACTTACTGAAGTAAGGTCATTCTAGCTGAGGCCTGAAATTGCTCTTCTGGTCTGATGACATTAACAGAAATGAGTGCTGATTTTATTATCCTATAACAAAATTGCAGAACATGCCTCAGCACTAATGCCTCTACCTTCTCGAGTCTTCCTCTCACATGTAAATTACAGTATTCTAAAACTTTTTTCCTGATAGGTTCATTTTCTTCTTTCTCTTAGTTTTCAAAAACATATGGCACCATAGCTATCTACTCATGCACAAGGACACAGTAAGTAAGTAAATATTGTAGTTAAGCTTGCTTTCAAGCTTTTTCTATGCAATCTTCCTTATCTAGCATCTCTGACTTCTCCATTTAAACATTTATTTTGTTCTAGTCTTTTCTCTGCTTGTTTTTAAATAAAATACAGGTTTAGAGCGCACAGAAACATAGAATATTATAGGCTGGACAGGATCTCTGTAAGTAGTATGGCAACACCTCCCCAGAGCAGGGCCAAGTCAGATCAAGTTTCTCAGATGAGCTAAAGTACTGAATTTAAGAGAAAGGTCCACTCAAAAGTTCTGATCTGCTTGGGGTACAGTTACAGATTCACACCTCTCCACCGCACCTTACATCCCTTCAGTTTAGAACTGTGGACATACAAAGGCTACTGAAGTATAAAATACTTTACAACAGATTTGCCCAGAAAGGTGTCTCAGTTACAGCTGGATGACAAGTTTCTAAATAAAATGATGGTGAACGTAAACTGAGATTCCTGCACAGTAATAAGCTAAAATGCATACAAAATCAGTTTAAATTAATCAATGACTTGACTTGCTGCAAAGTGACTCCGTGTTTATAGTGAATCAACAGATGCATTCTATGACTTTGCTTCTGCTCACTTCACTGGATTTTCAACACAATGGTCCTCTGTCCTTCTTTCTGTTCCTATTAACTTCTAATATTTGATTACCTTTTTTGATCGCTAATGAGCATTAAGCTGATGCTCTGGCGGAGCTCAATATAAAGCTGGATTGCTATTTCCTTCTCACATGCATAACTTCACATTTATTTATCCTGAATTTCATCTGCCATTTCATTCCAGTTACTCTTAGAAGGTCCTTCCAGAATGGTTCGCAGCTTGCCCATGTTCTCACTACCCTAAATAACTTCCTATTATTGGTGCTCTCACCTTACTATTTATCTATTTTCTCAGATTTTAAATATGTATGTATGTATTTTAATTATTTCTTTTTCCTCCATGGCACAGGTCTCACCACATACTCCTGTGGAACTAATGACCTCCTTTCATCGTAAGAGATGAACCATTCACTCCTACACTATTTTCCTATATTTTAAGTATAAGACCTTGAAGACTACCAACTAGATCACCTCCGTCCACCTCCTGTTGGCCCCCTCAAAATTACTTTGTAGGACAGAACATTCCTTTATAAAGCTCCTCCTAGGTATAATCAAATTATTCAGATGACCACAAATTCTATTCCTCAATCAGAGTTTCTACTAATCAGCCTAATACAGCTATCAGGTGCAGTGAACTTTAGTCTTAGATTTCCCCCTCCATAAAACTGCCCTCCTTCTCCAACTGAATAATGATCAGTCAAAATACTGCTACACATAAATATATGTGAATATTGCTGTGAAACCCACAAATAAATTTCATCCCACCTCCTCCTGCCAAAAGGTCTACACAAGCAATTTTAATTAAGCACTTTCCTCATTCTGGTAGCTAAGATGACAATCTTCCTATATATCTAAAGGTGTTAAAGTAGTTGGTGATCCCAAAGAAGTTAGTATTTCCATGTGATAGAAAAATCAAACTTTTAGCTTGTTAAAAAAAAAACAACTCGAAAGTTTTAATTGTCTTTATGAGCACTCAGATAGACAGGATCTTGTTGATAAATAGTGCCTGATCACAAAAACTACATCACAGTGAGTCTGCACCAAGTCAGAATGCACAAGGCTGCACAGACAATCATCTTTCTTCACTCTGACTTTATACAACCTCATATATCAGTTTAAAATAGCAGCTAAGAATAAAGCTTGTTAACTCTTACTCCAACCTATGGAAAACCAGAAAGAGTCCAAAGGAAATTAGGAACAAACATGTGAAGCCTAGATCAGCTGATCCATAAGAAAGACTGAAAGATTGTAGTGATTTAGTCCTGGAGACAAGAGGGGTCCAGGAGAACTGGTGAATACTCAAGAATCGCCTCCTCCAAGCTCAAGAATCATCCATGTTGGTGGGCAGGAAATTAAGCTTCTGACAAAACTCCGTTATAAAAAGGCAAACAAGAGGTGGAAGGAAGGACAGGTGACCCAGGAGAAATACAGGGACGCTTGTCCCAGGGTGCAGGAATGGGATTAGGAAAGTCAAAGCCTATCTGGAGCTGGTGCAAAAGACAGCACAAAAGGCTCTTTCTGATAAAGCAGGAGCAAAAGACTAGGGTTAATGTGGGTCTGCTGCTGAATAGGGCAGGGAGCGTGGTGACAAAGGACCCAGAAAAGGCCAGGCCACCTTTGTCTTAGTCTTTACTAATTAGACCTGCTTTCAGCAGTTCCAGGTCCCTGAGACCAGGGAGAAAATTTGGAAAAAGGAACAGTTGCCTTTGGTGGTGAAGATCCACGTTAGGGAGCATTTAAACAAAATGGACATACAAAAGTGCCTAGGCCCTCATGGGATGCACACAGAAGTGCTGAGGGAGCCTGCAGATTTCATTGAGACGCCACTATCAATCATCTTTGAAAGGTCATGGCAAACAGGAGAGGCTCCTGCGAACTAGAAGAAAGCAAGTTTCACAAACATCACTTGTCTTCAAGAAGGGCAAGAAGCTTCTAGGGAACTACCAGTTGGTTGGCATCACCTCAATGCCTAGTACAGCTAATCCTAGATACTACTTCCAGACACGCAAAGGACAAGAGGGTGACTGGGAGTGGTCAGTATGGATTTATTTTTATTTTTTAACTGGGTGGGTAACTGACCATTAGAAGAGATTGCCTAGAGAGGTGGCTGATCCTCCTTTGGAGATACTCAAAACATGACTGGACAGTGTGCTGAGCAACCTGCTCTAGCTGACCCTGCTTTGAGCAGAGGGGTTGGACTGGATGATCTCCAAAGGTCCCTTTCAAACTCAACCATTCAGTGAACTGATAACACATCTTGACCAATTACCTTGCAGTAGATTAGGGTTGCCAATTCTTTGCCCCCTTGGTCACTATTGTATACACACACACACACACACACACTGAAATCTCAAGTAAACAGAAATATTTACTTTGCGGGGACAATAACCATAAACAAAACTGATGCCCAAGTGATAAGGAATTCAGAAGGGAAACCTCGTACACACACCAGAACGGATAAGAACAAGAACTCTCCTTGCCATTCTTTCAATTAAAACAACGGGATATCTTTCATTTGGCCGCCTACATTGACAAAATTTGTTCAGCAAGTTCTATAGGTGTCTGTGGAAAATAGATGGGCAGAGAGTAATTCTGTATAAACTTTTTCTTCTTTGGAAATTAAGAGATAATTAAAGAAATTAAACTTCAGTTAACACTGAAATATTAAGTACTTCTGCAGGAAAGTAAAACATGAAATGGGATAACTAATGCTGAAGGTGAATATAAAGGGTACTTCTTGTTGGTCTAGAGAATCACACAATCAGTAGCTGCCCTGCTTCATTTGTATTACTCCAAATTACTACTAGAAGAAAGTAAGTTAATGCAAGTAAAATGAACTTCAATCCCATAGCTATTCACAAAAATAATAGCTAACAGACGGATAACTACGTAATACATATTACAGCTACTAAAGCAGTGTAAAGATTAAAGAATAACATTTTTGTTCAAATTTCAAAACTTCTAACTTTATTATATTTAGGAATGCATAATTTTCACAATTTTAACTTTCTATTTCTGTTAAGGTTTACAGTATAACATACTCATTTTCATATTCACTGCCATATTCTATTCATTGTTTACACGTTTAAGAGTTTTTGTTATACTGCTAGGCAGCAGGGGATAAAGCAACAAATCTGCTCATTAAAACAAACAATTAAAAAAGAAATATATGCCCTAAGTAATACTAATGAAAAAAAAAGTAAGTTGCTAAAAAATTATAATTAAGTTATATAGGTAAATTAAAGTTAATACCAGATTTGTAAAAAAAAAAAAAAAAAAAAAAGATAAAAAGATAATGCAACTGAGATTTAATTAAAAGATCAAATTATTAATTTGGTTAAGTTACAGCTACAGTAAACTACGTTCCACAAATTTTCTGAAAATAGATGCACTTCCTAGGAAGTATAGTTGGGAGAATTTTTTTTTTTTTTTTTTTTTTTTTTTAAAGAACCTATGCATTAAAGATATTTCAGGGAATATTTGTTCCTATCGAGATTTACGAAAAGGAAAATATTTGTATCCTCCCCTTCATAAAAAGACTTCTCTTTTTGTATTTCAGTTTAGTACTTCTGCATTTTTCCTACTGAAGATCCACTACACAGTTGAATCATTCATATAGATCTTAAAGTGGAAAACTCACAGCTATTCAAGAACATAATGAGCACGTTGCTAGGGCTTCTGCTAAATCCTGGAGAAACTAGCAAGCCAAAAAAGTCACATTGCAGCAAAGTGATATGTAAAAACTAATTCACAAGACCATAAAGCTGCAAAAGCCAAAACAGCAGCACACCAAGACTTGAGTAGAAGGTGAACTGCCAGGTCAAAGATACTTTCTGGTGACTAAAAAGGAAAAAAATATCCATTGAACAGTGCCCTAAGTCTGCATGCTGGGGGGTGCACAGACACACCAAAGCGTCTGAATGAAAGGCAGCAAGACAGACAATTTTTTTTGTTGTTTACAAACAATATACAAGATTACATCTCAAATACTTCTGTATTTTTTTCCTTCTGGTGAAGTTGAAGAGCCTTATGATTTGATAAGAACAGAGTTTGTAAGCAACTAAGCAACAGTTATGGTCCTCAGGTTCATCTCATTTCTACATACATTTGAATATTATATTTGAAATTATTTGTTCTTATAAAGCCAGGTCAGAATTCTAGTACACTGCTGACTCAGGAAGAATGTGATAAGCTGAAGAGTACTTCTAAGAGTATCTACACTTTTCTCAGATGACTCATTAGAGCAAAACCTTATCTTGTTTAAGTTGTTCGACAGGTTCACAAAATAACATTGTATAAGACATTATATTAGATCATCTACCTCCCACAGTCTAATCTTACAGTATTTCATGGTTACTACTTTCTAATGGTTCTTATCAGAATTTGATTGTGAGTTACAAAACTAATGTTGCAATATTTTCCTGTATCTTTTAGTGAGCTTTGGTGCTAATGTATCAACCAAATATCCATTTAGGCATTATAAATGTTTACATTTTGGACAGCATGTTCCCATTCTTTTCCAACTGAGGGTTTTATTTTGCTTTAAAGGTTATACATTTGGGTAAAAATTAAAAAAAAAAAAAAAGTAGTAGGAATTTAGCTTCATTAGAAATGCAAGAACTGCAGTTTACAGTATATGAGGAATTCTGTATCATTTTCTTCATTGCCAGGCATGAGAACATTTGTATGGTTGTCTGTATCGCATTAACATCAGCGAACACTTCCTGTTTATATGGCTCTCCTTGTTGCTTCACAAGCAAATTATAGCAGTTACGTGATGCAGCAGAAGTTACTACTCTCAGTGTTAAGAGCACCACAATATAGCTCGTTGCTGTATTGCTCAAGGTAAAACAATCTATTCCATCTTCCCATTTCACCAAGTTGTACAAACATTTTTAAGAAGTTAGATGCTATGATGACTGCTATAAGCTTACTTGCACATTAAACGGTTGCTTGCATACCTATTTTTCATAATGTTCTGTTAGAATTTCTGTTCTCTTTCCCTCGCAAACATTAAATCCATTTTTCTGTCTGGATTTAAGCTACTTCACACCTTATACTTTATTTCATCATTTGAAATTTTAGTGTCAATAAAGTTGGTAAAATAAGGTGGACTATTCTGCAAAATGGACATTAGGTCTCTTCTGAGTCTCTTAAGGGCATTTTTTTGGTTGGATTTTTTTTTGTTTTGTTTTTGTTTACACACTAGCCACTTACAATACTGGAGATAATTTTCCAATAAATTCTAATTTATTTAGCACATAAGTTAATATTAAGAATATCTTGACTAAAGATTATATCCAAGCACCAAAGCAAAGCTTAGTATTAGTTTAGCTTATGAACCATCTTTCTTTATGAAAACAGTAAAGGATTTCATTTTTTTTTTCTTTTTTTAGTATAAAAAATGTATACAACTCCGCTGCAATATGATTATGTTTATTTTGGGATCTCTACACAGAGCTTCAAGCTTTGCAAACATTTTTCTCTCAAAATACAAACATCACAGTAATGTAATGGAACTGGCAAGAGGTCTCAAATATATCATAGTAGCCTTTCCTTTGCTTTTAATGTCTATAAACAATTCTGGCAAACATTGTGTGTTAACGTATAAAACCAAAGTGTGCCTAGATACAACTATCATATTATAAATCATTACAAAATAAAAAGGAGCAAACCCATCTTCATGGAATCTTATATACAGTCATTTGGAGGTGAATTCTCAGTAGGTTTAGCTCAACTTCTAGTAATTATCATGTTGTTTTTAACATCTTATTATAAACTAGAAATGTTCATTTGTTTGGTAGCAATACATCAAGGTCTTTCTTCCCCCAGTAAGCCCAAGAATTTCTTTCAATAAACACAGTCAGTTCACTGCAAATGGATCCTTGGGATGACAGCACAGTTATCTGATGGAAATCCACACACCACCATCTGATGGTTCTCAGAAGATTCTATAAATAGAGTTGGGGTTTCCGTTGTCAGTTTACTCCTTTAGTGGTAGCTGGATCAAAGCCTAATCTCAGCCTTCACACACAACACCGTATCTTATATCAGATCATCAGCAAGGCATAGCAGGCAAATCATTGGACATTAATAAAAAGTGGTCTTTCCCACAAAAATTAATACTTCTGAATGAAAAACACTTTACAAAACTGAACATGATATCTACAGTCTAAGAAATAGGCAAGTTAGCATATTTTCTGGAGGATTTTCATCGTAATTTCTCTACATCTGATTAAATGCATCTGTCCTCTGCAAAATTTCTAAGTAACCGCAACAGGTGCGGTTGGGTTGATAGGCAAGAACTACAAAGCTGATGCACAGATTTGCAGTAACTTGAGATTCCTTGTTGTGTTGCTATGCCAATTTCCTATGCTTTTTTTCTTTTAAGAACTATCCTGTAAAACCCTAATCACTTAAATATTTCTATTATGCACTACAGTAGCCTTACAAAGTTAAGTATTTCAGTGTTGACTGCTATGTTCCTTACTTCAGTAAGACCTCTCTAGAATGCAGACTAGCCATGGAAGCATTTGCATAGTTTGCTCTCTTTCTTACTTGCATCATTGTGTTCCCTCTGCCCAGTTCTTCACCAAAACCAACAGCATGAGACAGGGACATTCACACCAAATGCAAGTAACTTTAAAAATATCAATTTATTACCTCTCATAAAAGCTAAGTAACGAATATGTAACAAACCAAAAAACACTTTATTAACAAGAAAGCACATGAGATTTATAATTATAAAGAAAAAAATAAAGCAAGAGGCACCAAATATTCCTAGTTTGGTACAATCATATAAAGTGTAAAAGCACAAGAAACAGCAACCAAAATAATGCAATGAAGAAGAAGAGAGGACAGGTTAGCTTGTGTAATCCTGAAGGCAAGGACAGCACTTACTTCTGATGCAAATGCTACACTGGCAGCCCAACTGGTGAGCAACAAGAAGATACAGCATAGGACATCCATAACAACAAACCTATTTTCATTTCAGTGGTTAATTGGTAACTAGAGTTTGCAAATAAAAAAGAGAAAAATGCCAGCATAATAAACTTGACTTGTAGAGTTTAACTTCTATAAAATCTTACTGCTCAATACATGCTCAGAAACATTAATGGAATAGCCAATGTCTTCTCTCAATTACAGATGAATCAATTTTAAAAACCTGGCACTTGTATCCAAGAAGGAATCCAAATAGAAGCTGTCAGCCTTTTGGAATCCTGGCGCATGACCACTGCTGGATTAGTAAAGATACCAATAGCAACACACATGTAGGTAATATAATCTATTCCAAATGAGATCAGGTTTACACAGTATTAGCACAATCTTTAAGATCAGGTATCCGTACATAAACTCATTGGAATCTCTTAACTATCACTATAAACATCTCAGGATATTTATTTTACATCGCATTTTGTACAAGAATGTAAGATTTCCCTCTTGGACTAACAGCTTTTGCTACAAAGTTGTTAGAATTTTTGGCTCAAAGTTACTGTCTATGAATAATTTTAAAGAAACAAGTACCATGCAGGGTTTTACTCATCGTATATGCAAATTGTTGACAGGAGGGATACTTAGGATATTGTTTACAAACTTCAAGACTTTTAATGAGACAAACTATCAAACATCTTAAATTTCAAGATCTCAAATTAGGTAAGAAAAACATTCTGCAAGAAGATGAAACAAACCAGACATTTGCTCAGTCAGTATTTTAAGTTAAGGCTTCTTTTTCTTCCTGGAGATAAGACAGACCTCACAGGATACTATTTTACAAGGATTTTGAAAAGGGGGACTTTACAGTTTCCTGAATTTAAGACCTAACCTTGTTAAGAATACGCAGAAAAATGAGTAGTGACATTTAAACACATACAAAATGTTTGCTGGAATTATCTTATGCTCCTCTTACAAACTACGATGATTATTTCATATCCAGGGGAAAACAATGACACATTTTTAAAGAAATTTTCAACCTGGAAAGCAGAGACTTTATCCTATATCCTAGGCTTCTGTAGACAAAATGGAAAATTGGCTGTGAATAAATATATAGCAGGTGAGCTGCCCAGCTTTCACGGATTGATGAAAATGGAAGGGGTATGAATCAGGTTCAACTGTTTAAATATACACAGGGAGGATTATCAGTTACACCGAGAGGGACAATTCTTAAGGAGTAATACAGATGAATGAAAGTCAGAAAGCTGAACTTATCAAAAGAACTTATTTTAGAACACCATTCAATTTTCACTGAATGTCTGCTCAAGAAAGGCCAAAAATCAGAACACCTATGTTATTGTATACTAATGAATATACAGGTATTTTAAGATATATATGGGTATACTAAGTCAATATACAGAAATATTAATGGATATAAAGTATAAAAGAGCTCTTATATTTAGTATCTCTCCTCAAGCAGTTAATCAAACTTAAAACTTTTTGACAATAATGCTACTGAACGAATACCAGAATGGCACGTAACACCACCACATATTTGTTAGAGTATGTTACCTACAGAAAGTCCTCAATTCTGAGGAAAGCTTTTTAAATTTACTAGATTAAGAGATTTCAGTGGTACAATCCATTCTGGGAATCTCAAAGTTACACACACACACACACGCTTCCTCACAAGTAATGACAGTAATTACTTTCCCCAATGATTAAAAGTTAGAACTAAAATAATCTTTCTAAAGTATTCTACAGCTCTACAAATTATATTACAAAGCATCTATAAATTATTTTAAAATAGTCTTAATATATGAAAATATAATTCCTTGGAATCAAGCTTTATTTTCCATTTCTTAGTCTGTATAACACTATACTAAAATCACACTGTATGTATATACAATATACATGTTTACTGCAAATTCTTTAACATTTTCCACCAGCAAAACTTTTCAAATGAGAGTCTGATAAGACAAATTATACACCTATTTCAATTAAAAAAAAAATCTGAAGAGCATAAGTTACTGTCGTGGATATTGAAACTTCACTATCTGTTGCAATCCTGAACTATGACTTGCTGGAAATGTGTTTCAGAAGTGAGATATCTGAAAATCTTGGCAGCTGCTTTAAAACAAAAACTTCAGTAATCTGTTATCATCTACATCAGTTATAGTTTAAAAGAGGAAAGGCATCAGATGCAGGCAGCATTCCAACAGAAATCTTTCAAGTGAGACTTGAACATAGATATTTGAATGTCCTTCTCACAAAAGATATGAAAAAGGAAGAAAAAAATGGAAGAGATGGCATAGAAAGAATATCTTAATGTGAAAATTGAAGTATATTCAGCTATTCTCCATCCCATGTCAAGAATTTACATATGTTGCTTTCTACAAAATAGCAGGAGCAATATTCTCAAGACAAAACTAGGCAAGAACAGGATATGAAAAGGGCACTGTAAGTGATGCAGTCACTTAGATATCCTCGAAAAACAAAAAATTCAAAGAACAAGCATTCGTATAGCTGTTACCCCCTAATTTCATAGCCGTGTTATGGTTATTGCTACACCAGTAAGAGATACCTAGACATTTGGAACCAACAGCAGTGTTTAAAAAGAAAAGTGACAGATCAAGCAGTACCCTACAGCAATCTGATTAAATTACACATATATCCTGTGTTAACCATGCAGTTATATAACGGACCCATTACTGAGAATACCTGCAGGACAATTAGTGGGAATATAATGATTTTTCATCAAAATAAGATAGAAATTTTTCTTAGTGCCTAATTGATGATACAATGCATAATACTAAAGACTGGTTAATTTGCTTTGGTTTTCCTCATAAATTAGACCCTATCTCCACAAAAGAAAATTGCACTGAATTTTGTAATTAAGTTGAATTTTCTATAGAAAATTCATTATCACAGCCTCCTGACTGTAGTTTCTCCTGATTATATACCAGACAAGAAGTTACAAGTATTTCATTACTTTCAAACTTCTTCATAGTGTTGGCTTACAAAGTCCATAGTACCTAGTCTACCAAAAATCAATAATCACATTCACTAGTAAATTACAGAGTGAAATTTTAATGAAGCTTTCAACAGACAAGTTCATTAAACTTGCATAAACCCACACAGGCCTTCCATCAATCTTGCCTTATTTCCTGTACATTGGTATGGACCACTGATCCTTGAAAGCAGCTTGTTCTTCTGGACCATATCCTGTGGGACTCTTTCAAGTAGATCCCTGAACAGACCAAAGTCTACTTTCCTGAAGTCTGGATTAAGATCCTGCTACTTGACTTGTTCTCATCTCTCAGGATTCTGAACTGCACCATCTCATGGTCACTGCAGCCAAGGCTGACCTCAACTTTCACACCCCCAACCAATTCTTCCTCATTTGGTAGTATCAGGTGCAGCAGAACATCTCACCTCATTTACCCCTCAATTGCCTGTGTCAGGAAGTTATCAAAACATGCCAGAAATCACCTGAATTGGTTGTGCCCTGCTCTATTGCTCTTCCATCAGGTATCAGAGTACCTGAGAATGTGAGGCTTCTTCCAGTTCTTTGAAGGCCTCATCTACTATTTCTTCTGGACCAAGTAGTCTGTGGAAGGCTCATAGACTCAAAGCAGAGTTCTGTGCATTCTGGCTGCTCTCTCACATCACGGGCAACTCCCTCTCCTCACCTTCCTGGCCTGTCCTTCCTAAAGGGTCTGTACTCACGCATTGCGGCACCCCAGTCATCTGAGACTGGACACATCATCAGCATACATTTACTTCCTGGTTAGGCCTCAGCTGTACACAGTTCAGAGCCCACAACTTACACTAAAGAATTTCATGCGACTGTCAAGGGCACAGCACACCACTCAATTGCATATAGGCTTACTAAGCATACAGTTTCTTGACAGCAAGTGGCATAAAATTCCACTGAGACCTTACAAAATTAATTTGATATTCCTTCTGGACAAATTTTATAATGTTTAAGTAATGTCAGAAACCACATTCAAGGACAGTTGAGACACTGTTAGACCATGAATATTTAAGCTTCTTTGGCTCTTCCACACAGTAATACTAGCCAGGCATTTTGTTTAATACACAGGTTGTGTCTAATTTGAGAACTAAAAGACTGTCTTTCTCAAGACTCTTCCTAAGCAGGCCTGGTTGACTTGTCCAAATACCCAGACCAAAAAAAGGTTAAGATTTGGATTTGTAGTAGATTAAGCTCTCCTGTAAGGAATTGGATACAGCTTTGAAGCTGTAACCTGTCTTTGCAGTCTAAAGTTAAAGGTGGCCTGTATTTCAAAGACCTACATTCCTTCCTGTATTACTCTGCAGCAAATTTTTACTTTGTCACCTCTTAAGATTCCTTAAATCCACCATATATCTTTCACATTACTTCTGTTCAACTTCCCTTTAACTAGTAAAACTTCTAGGTGGGATAAACTGCATTGTAAGGATGAAGTGACAATGCTAGTCCTTGTTTTAAGAATTAGAGCAAAAAGTTTCAGCAAATATTTTAGTACTACCTGAGGAAGTCGTCAGGGGTTTGAGGAAGACCATCTGTCATTTTAAACACCAGCTAAAACAGGTGCACCTCCTGATGAGACTTTTACACAGCAGAAAAAGCTAAATGCTTCACAGCATGCTGGGTTTGCATATCATCAAGATACCTGACACTGGATTACTATAAATTATATTCTGCACTATGTCAGCAAAATCTTAACAGAACTTGGATGAGTTTTAAATAGTTACTTTTCTTCATGAGGATTCTAGACAAAAGCATCCAAGTCTCAATTCATTCAAATTAATCCTGGTGCAGCATTTACATTAAGATTGCTGTTTAAAAAGTGTATAAACATGCTTAGTTTTAAAATAGATTTTTATCCTGCTACTTTTCAGAACTGAGGTGGCTAGTCTCAATATTACCATCAAACTTGGCAATGATAAAGGGCTGCTCTGGTTTCCACTTGAAGAGACCTCTACTTCTTTCTTGTTCCTATAAGCTTCCATTTTTCTTTGTCTTTTTCCTTGCAGGGGATCTTCCCAATATATCCTGCTTAAATTTCCTTCATTTCTTTAAGAGTATAAATTGTTTGAGCGACTGTTTGCATTTCTCAGATTTTTGTAGAAGTACTTACTTTTGAATCCCTCCAAAGCTTAGGTGATAACCCCATATTCTCATTTCAATGCTTTTACTTGAGTAACTGTATTACTTTTATTCAATGTTTTTTATTACTAAATTTCTTTTCTCCACTGGAACTGCTTAGGATTAGGAACTGCATTCTACTTTCTCTTCTGCTTCATACCTTCCAAGTAATATTTCCACCAAAATCTCTGTCTCCTCTTGGCTTTTACAACTAGCATACATACAAAAAAGCAGAAACAACAACAATAGGAAATCAAATATTTCAGACAATCAACTACAGAATTAACTTAATAATAGCACCAACATTATACCGAATTTTATCAAGTGTGATGTTTGATTAATGTTACCAGAGCTATCTGAGACGCAGATATGTGAAAGATTACTAACTTTTGGAATTAGGACAACCTTTTTGTTCCAAGATTGTAGTGCACTAAGTACAATCAAATATGGACCCAAGACTGTAATTCTTTGACATTGCCACACTGTAAAATGGATGTGCATGTGTCTGTCTGTGTGTGTCTCTGTATAAAAATAAACAGCCAACAGATAAGTAAACAAACTGAGACTTAGAAGATTTAGCTTTTTTTTTTTCTTTTTTTTAAATCTAATCTATCTTTCACCAAAGTTACTTAAAGAAAAATACTACATTAAACTATCATTTGTTTTACAATGCCAATGTAGTGGATATCGAATTTGGGGATACAAACAAGTCAGCTTGTTAGCACCCAAAATGAAAAGGAGGATTACTAATTAAAAGAGGTGAAATAATAAAACTGATGGTCCAAATTTTCTTGCTATGCACCTGAAAATATTTACAAGACACAGTATAATTGGTCTAACCATGATAACAACTGTGTGTTCTCACACAAGACCACATGAAGTAAGAAAACACACATGAAGAACTCTCCATATACACAATTATATGACTGAATAAAAAATAATCACAATGGCATAGAAGCAACTTCTGCCTTCTCTTATCTATGTTCATTTTGAACCCAGTGCATTCTGAATTTTATTTTTTTATCCAGCATACTTCTAGTGTGAGCATTTTTAAAGAAACTAGCAGATATCATTAGAAGAAATAACAGCATGAGTGACTAAAGGAAACAGAGACATATTTGAAATGTGATTGTTCTTGTCACCCCAATATTTAGTCCAGACACATATTTTTGAAAAGGTCTGAAAGGATGGTTTAGACAAAAACAATTTAATATACCCAAAAAAACCAGAAGTATTGTACCGTGGAACTTTATTGTAATTATACATTGGTTTCAAAATACACTAATTAAATAAGCAATGAACATTCACCATATAAATGTGCATTAAAAATATGTAAAAGAGTTTCTTGGATCATCTGAAAAACAGGCCTTTTCCAATTAAAATATTTCACACAATTAATAACAGCCTCTAAAACTCTAAAATTGGGGGTTAGGGGTTTTGCTTTTTTTACATAGAAGAGTAGATCCAGAGTATTTACCACACAAATACTTATTTAATGTGACAAGACTTCGCTTTGAAATTCCAAATCCTAAGAATTTTTTTATCTATATCATATGTATATAAATATATATATATTTATATATATATATATATACACACACACACACACATATATGTATGTATTGATTCTATAAAGTTAATCAGCATACTTTTGGTCAGTGACAGTCACAACTGGTATAAAAGAAATTGAGGTTAAATGCAAAAATGTTAAGAAATACACATTCATGGTGCTGGGGCTGTAACCACAGTTTCCTTCAAATACGCTGTTCCTGATCCATACACATAAATGAAAGATGGCTCACATTCTTTTCTTCAATTAATGCACTGTTAGTCTGGTAGGTAATAGAAATAGTTTTGACTTTACTAAAACACTTGTATAGTGCTGT
Organism: Rhea pennata; assembly: GCF_028389875.1. NCBI lineage: Eukaryota > Metazoa > Chordata > Aves > Rheiformes > Rheidae > Rhea > Rhea pennata. The sequence continues at coordinate 10,091,549 of NC_084667.1, read as the reverse complement.
TATTATAGAAGGTGTTTTATTATCCTAGTATATTTAGCTAGTTTGGATTTTCAGATAGAAAGGGGATCCATGCTCTCTGAGAGTATTTTGAAAACAACTTGGAACACAGACAACCAGTAATTCAGAATTCAGAGGTCTACCTTTTCTTTTCTTTTTTTTTTCTTTTCTTTTTTTTTTTTTTAAGATTCAAGTCCACAGAAGTGTTACATTCTTCAAAAATGTTGTATTAGAAGTATTATGTTTGTATTTATTATATGTTTGCAAATATTATATGTATGCATTAAAACCTCTGGTGATATATTTGCCAAACAATTTCAGCTATAGTAAAATAATTTTCAAGCTATGCTAAATTTTTATAATTATATCTTCCAACAATCTTCTCTTTCTGAATAATAACTAAAAAGTAATAAAAATTTCCATCTATTGTGACTTCTATCTGAATAATAGCATATAGGTTCATTTCAACATACAATGATCTGTAAGTCTCAGGTAAAATGTTGATGGTTCAATATGGCTTCATTATGATGAGTAAGCAATAGTAAAATAGGAGTAAAACTGAAGTGCAGGCAGAAGGATTAATATCAGTTGTATATAATGCCCTTATAGATTGCTGACATGGTATCTGCTTAGGAGAGAACAGCTATACAGGAAAAAAAAAATAAATAAAAAGCATTTGGTATGTACTGGGGATCAGACTTCAAGACTAGACAGAACTTTCTCTCCTTGGTTTTATGCAGAGAGCTGACTCTAAAAGTAACACAGACCTACAAGAACATGTGTCACTAGGCGTTGGATTCAATACTATCAAAAGCTGTTGAATCAGTGGTCTAGCTACTGACCCTATCATTGTGATCTATGGTGAACAGCGTTGTTTCAAGGAAAGCAGAAAATACCCCTCCCTCCTCCTTTACCCTATAAAATATCCTGCATATCTGCTCTAGCCAGTTATTTTAAAGCACTCTTTTTTTTTAAACTCCCTCCTAAACCTCCAGATGTACAGAGGTTACTTATTTCTCATGTACTAGAACACAAGATTCCTTGCGAAACTCTCGTACATTATAAAAGCTATATATAATCTTACACACTTTTTTCTGAATACAAGACTTCAGTAAGGTTTTTTTTAGAAATGAATTTCACAGCATTCTTCTTATCTTTTAGAACTTAAAGCTTTAGAACTTTCAACTTAATTTATCTTGTGCTATGAAACAGAATGAACAGAACTGATACGAATTATTTCTCTCACAACACTGTTTTTTTTCTAATATAAAGGTCACAATCTTTTCGGTATCACTTCATGCAAGAATATTTCCATACTCATCATAGTTTCCCACATCATAAATTTCAAAAGTCACACTGGTACTGTTTCTGCATACTGTACCAAACAAAATTAGTGAGACTATAGCCTGATTCATTATCTTTACATCCCTTTATCCCTACTGTTTTTCTCTGCTTGTAAAAGAAGAACATTTGAAAAATTATTCTGATGTGACGACATCCTAAGCTAGAGGATCCACTGGACTTACACCTTGACAAAATCTTGCCTAGGAAAAGAGGTGGAAAGAAAAGGGAGACAGGTTAAAAAGGGGCTGGGACAGATGTATTCATTAGATGAGAGGTAAGGTTTATCTACAGTGACAAGATCCTTTAGAGTTAAGCTGGATATGGTTACCATGGAGCTAAAACTCCCACAGAAAAAAATTACAGTATTTTGAAACATTTGTTGGAGGCACAGAGGTAGCCAAATAAATGACACTGTACCACTTTCAGGCTATATTAGGTCACTTAAATTCTACTGGAAAAGTGGAAGCTCAAGGGAGGGATTTTCATAGGCTTTATCAAGTATTTCAGTCAAAGACAAAAAAGCTGTCAGTATTTTTATGGTAAGTCTTTGTGATCTAGACTTTGCCCAAGGTAATTTAAACCTTTACCTTTGCACATAAGTTTCCTGTATAATACATGACTTGATCATATTAATGGAATTACTCATTATCAACAAGGTTCTGAATAAACTGATGGGCCTGGTTTAACGGTATGTGTAAAAAAAGGATGACTCTGACTTCAATCCCTCTCATTCCTATTGTCAAATTTGGCAATACAAACAGTGTCCCACGCCTGTGAAATTTATGGCTGTAAAAATTACCTTTCTGTAGCTGGGCAACGCATTAAATCTTTGAAGAAATTTAACTGTTTGTCTTCTGCCTCAGACCTCATTAAAGCACACTCTAAGAAAAGAGTTTTTGCCAGCTTTACTCTTTCACCCATTAGGCTAAGCTTTTAGTAATTTTTTTCGTTGGTTTGTTTAAATTCTAAAGACATCAAAAGGACAAAGTCAAGTTCTCTGGGAAAGTTGTAGCATAAGCTGTTGTATAATCTGCTGTAGTAAATTATCATGCAGCCATGAAGGACAGTACAGCACCAAGCACTAGTTCCGCCCTAAGGGCCCCTGATCTCTTATTCTAGCTTTGCCGCAAGTTTTCACAGCAAGCATGAAAAAGTCATCTAACCTAGATATCCACAATATGCAAGTAAAAAATATTCCACTGTTTCACATAACAAGGATAAACATACTAGAAGACTGACATCCCTGCAAGTCAAACACTTGCTTACATTTGCTTTTTCTTCACTTTGAAACTTCACAACCATTCAATGGTCAGCAGTGCTCTTTGTTATTGGAGGATGATTTTGCAAGTGACAGAAATCCTGCTAAAATTGTGGACCTGATTTAGTGGGTTTTGTCCTATAGACAAGGTACAGTAAAATCCCTAAATTCTGTCTTTTGATTTAGCACTGTAGACTTCTTTGCTAGTTCATTCTGTCTCCAAAGTTACTCTTCTGGTTCAGCACCGTGCCATGCAAAACATACAGCTGCTCTAGCACACACTGTTAGAACTAGGTCAGTTAGTGGAAACACATAATTATGTTAACAGACCGCTACATCTAAGTTAGTTTACCATTTTCTCTCATGTCACCCACCTCTTATCATCACTAAAGGAAGGCAAACAGCAACTTTCTGTACTGAAAATGTGAGATTTTAGAATTATGTTTCATATTGAAATATGAATCTGAGTTATGAAACTGTTCAATAGTTCCAGAGAATAATTTGCCAAAGCCAGAGCTGTCATTTTTCCCTTGAGTAAGTGTATTAAAATACTTCTTCCTCCAGGTTCATAAGCCAGGATCCTTTGTATAAGGAATTGGAAAAATAACAATGAAGAAACATATCCTTTACCAAACTAAGGAGAAGTTTCAACCATTTTTAACCCAAAGTCTCTCTCCCACCTGTTCTAATAGTTTCTCATATGAAAAACCTCTGAACAGGATGAACTGAAGATTGCCAAAAACAGCAGAGTATCTCACCTCAAGGCATTTCAGAATTTGAAGGACTGAGGAAATTCTATCCACATCTTCAAAAAAAATTAGTAGTCCATAACTGTGGTGAAAAGTGACTATAGATCTTAAGTATGTGATTTCAGGCATTTCTCAGCTGAATCACAACACTGGTTATCCTGAAATGAATCTTCAACAGACAGCCTAAGCAGCAGGGAGTTTTCATCCACAGAATTTTTCTTCCCTATAAAGTTATGGGAGAAAGGAGATTCCTGGAATTATTTCCTTCAAAATGTACAGGCTACAATTCAGAAGCAAATAAAATGTAGTTTAAGAAGCTCTGAGAAATCAAAATCTGATACTGAACAGACATACCATTATCAAAAGCAATACTCTTAAGAGTATAATAGAATCACAGAATCAGTAAGGTTGGAAGGGACCTCTGGAGATCATCTAGTCCAACCCCCCCTGCTCAGCAGGGTCACCTAGAGCATGTCAGACAGGGTTGCATCCAGGCGGGCCTTGAAGATCTCCAGAGAAGGAGACTCCACAACCCCTCTGGGCAACCTAGTCCAGTGCTCCGTCACTCTCACAGGGAAGAAATTCCCCCTCACGGTCAGGCAGAACTTCCTGTGCTTCAATTTCTGCCCATTGCCTCTTGTCCTGTCACATGGGACAACTGAAAAGAGTTTGTCCATGTCCCCTTGACACCCTCCCTTCAGGTACTTGTACACATTGATAAGATCCCCCCTCAGCCTTCTCTTCCCCAGGCTGAAGACGCCCAGTTCCCACAGCCGTTCCTCATAGGGCAGGTGCTCCAGCCCTCTGATCATCTTTGTAGCCCTGCGCTGGACTCTCTCCAGTAGCTCCATGTCTCTCTGGTACTGGGGAGCCCAGAACTGGACACAGTACTCGAGATGAGGCCTCCCCAGGGCTGAGTAGAGGGGCAGGATCACCTCCCTCCACCTCCTGGCAACACTCTTCCTAATGCACCCCAGGATACCATTGGCCTTCCTGGCCTCAAGGGCACATTGCTGGCTCATGGTCAACTTGTCACCCACCAGCACTCCCAGGTCCTTCTCTGCAGAGCTGCTCTCCAGCAGGTCAGCCCCCAGCTTGCACTGGTGCCTACGGTTATTTCTCCCTAGGTGCAGGACCCTGCACTTGCCCTTGTTGAACCTCAGGAGCTTCCTCTCCGCCCAGCTCTCCAGCCTGTCCAGGTCTCTCTGAATGGCAGCACAGCCCTCAGGTGTGTCAACCACTCCTCCTAGCTTGGTGCCCTCGTGTGTCAACCACTCCTCCTAGCTTGGTATCATTGGCAAACTTGCTGAGGAGGCACTCTGTCCCCTCATCCAGGTCACTGATGAAAAGGTTGCAGTATGAAATTCTTCTCTAAATATACAGACTGATGGCTACTGGAGTGCCTTACACTTTATTACTTCACCTACACTATTAGAGATCACACAATGTTTAATTGCTAGCCTGAGCCTAGGAACGATTTTGTCCTATATCTACTAATACCTTGCCAGAACATGCTTCAGCACGACCTGGGATAGGAAACAGACCAGGGACTGTTCCCAACAAGCAGTACAGGTAAGGCCACCCTGGAGAATGGGTTCAGTAATACGTATATAAGCTGCGCTCTGCCATTTCATTTCAAGGCTAGAAACCATGGCTATTTTATTTGCTAGTAAAGCTACAGCCTTTGCAACCTTCAAAAAAAATGGTAGTTTGTCTCTTTTCAGGTACACCTCTAGTTTTTCTTTTAAATATGAGTACCAGTATAAAAAGGAGAATCAAAACAGAATAGAGGAAGAACTAAACGATCTTGGAGCCTGAAGTGGTAAGAAAAGGGGTGAAATCAAATACTACAAATGGTAAGTCTACGCTAACCATGAGATGACTAATATGATCTCCCTATAAATGGCAAATGAAGACTTGGCCAAGGAAACAAAAAAGTATATCACTGTCCCAAAAAGTACATAGAATCAGTAGTCGTCACCTATGTGTAAGGGAAAGAGGCCCAACAAGTATGAGCAATCAGAAGGCATAACAGAACTGTGAGAGAATCAAAGAGCCAGTTATATGAAAATAAACTAAACAAAGACAGTTTATTTATTCTAGCAAACTTAAACCTGAGAGGGAACAGCATTAATCTTTATCAATATGTAAGGGGCAACAGTGTTGGCACACAGGAAAAAATCTAGAAATAAATACATTTAAGCTGGAAAACTGAAGGAGGTTCCAAATTCCTAGATCAATGGATTACTAGATTGATAAAAGCTTCAGGGGCAAAAATATAATTAGCTTTAAAATAAAATTTCAATTCAAAATGGACTCAACAATACAAAAAATTCTTTCCAGTTTTATGTTCCTTTGACCCAGAAGTATATATTCCATGTCAACTAAAGGTGAATGCAAGACTAATCTGAGCAATGAAGCTTCAGATGGATGTTTCATGTTTTCTAGTAAAAACAGAGCAGAGATGGGAAACAGAAAAACTAGGAAGTCTCAGTAACCACAGCTTTATGAATCTAAAAAGGGGCCTGTGAAGATGAACTTTCAGGAGTAATGGCTAAAAAAATTTTAGCGCTCTGAGCAAAATATCCTTATCTGTTTGTGGCATTCCTCCTGTATTCAAGACATGGAGCCTTAATCATTTCTGAACATAGATTATCATTTTAAAATTTTCCTTATCCACCAAAGATACCTAATTTAGTTATAAATTACCATCAAGAGCAATGGGGAGTACTTTTGAGACCCTCAATTTTGGTAAGCCATTCACATGTCAGAATGAATAAAAGATCTGCAAACAAAGAATTTCTGTTAATTGTAAGCAACAAGGAGATAGGAGGACAGTTGCCGTCACTCTGCTTTTTAGGTCTCAAGTATATCTGAACGGGAAACATGTACAAACTAGTACCTCAGCCTCCCTTTCTTTCCAATCTCTCTTTGTACATATTTACTGTTAACGCATGCTCACAGGGAGTGAATACAAAGATGTTTTGTGTCCCTAGCCAAGTTGTCCCTCATAATTCCTTTCTTAATCTCTATGGTATTACTATCCTTCTTGACACACACACACAAAAAAAAAAAAAAAAAAAAAAAAAAAAAGACACTCCTGGGAGGATTCGCACCTTAGTCTTTTGTTAGCTTCCCACATCCAAACTACTTCCAAATCTTGCTAAACAGTTTCCAGCAAGTAAAGTATTTTCCATCCACTACTAAAACACTTGTCCAGATTTTCATTACCTTATGTTCGGGTTACCCTAACATTCTTTTTAAGACAGGAGGAAAATGATGCTGTGAAAAACTGCAAACTTGTCCTCTCCCATTCATCTTCAATACTGCCATAAAAAAACATCTTTGAAAGCTTACTATAGCTTTGATAAGGTCAGCCTCCTGCATTCTTTCACTTGCTCTTCCTGCTAAGGAAGAGATTTATTCTAAGATTTACAGCATTTTTTTCTTTTTTCTTCAAATGCTCTGTCACAGATGGAACTTCCTTAAAAAGAAAACAAACAAAAAACCCCACCCTGCAAAACTAACCTACTACTGCTTTCTGTCTTTTCTTTAACATTGTTTTACAATGCAACAACATTTCAATTGCACTATTATTTACTCACTTTTCTAATAACCAATATTGTCTCATTTTACTTCTGTGTTCACTGAAGGCCTGTCCATCCACACATCAAGTGTGAGCACTTTATACTGGAGAACATACTGATTTTCCTGTGTATGTACAGAACCTAGTATAGTAGATTCTAGCCCTTGTCCGCATGCAAAGGGATTACAAATTTTAAAATCAAAACACCTTAAATACACAAACGTTGCTTGACAAGATATTCCGTATGTTTGTTTTCAGTAACAGGTGCTAGATATAATTCTGCTTATTTACATTAACAACACAGAAGAAGAGTTGCAAACTCTTCAGTAATAGTGGAAGAAGAACAGTTGCAAACATTAATAGAGCCCTTCTTCAGGGCATATTTATTAGGTAAAAAAAGTTTTAACCATAGTACATTAAAAGATGGTTTAAGGCAACTCTAAAGTTTGACCACCATTAGATCACTGCTCAGTATAACATGAAAAGCAGTTCCTTTACTTGACTTATTTAATACTGAATCACCTTTTTAAAAGCAGGGTTTTTTTATTATTATTAAAGTAGAAGTGAACTTTCTGATTAAAGTTTTGGATTAAACATACACATTACTATGTCTCTTTTTGAATCTGTAAGTTTTTGTGTTTAGTACATATGCCTTCCAACTAACTGTTTAGTAATAGCACATTTTCACCACGTATAACTACCAAGAACTGGCGCTTATGCCCAGCTGTCAAGTTTCATCCAGTTCTGCAGGTGAACATTACCCTAACTTGCAAATAACTGTGATCCCAAGGCCTGTGGTCTCTGATCCAAGCATGACTAGTACTCACAAGACCCACGCTGACTAGGCATGTACTAGACAGAGCAACCAGAGCGAGTGAACAGCAATTGCTATATACGTATAATGTTGTAACGGGAGAAGAAATACTTGGGAAGAAGCAGGTGTTTCCACTGCTTCAGACCACTATTTTAGGACTGCAGCACATTGCCCAGCATTGTCAGTAGCAGCATTTCTGCAAACATTGTAACTCTTCACCTCCTGAATCTCAAAGGCTTACTTGGTCACAGTCAAGTCATCCATGAAACCACTAAGCTCACATCTGATCAGCATGAAACAATGAAGAGCCCAAGACCATTTAAAAACCAAACAATGGCCATACCTGCCAAGGACTATACAAGCCTCTACTCAAAACAAGCAGGGGACAGACTTACTTTTAAGACCCCACCTCAACTGCCAAAGAAAACAGCAACTGGACAGTGACATGTTCAGCTAATTCCATTGCTGGAAGCATGCTACTTTTGCTATATTTACGTAATATATCTACTTTCCAGTAAGGAAGAACTGTGCCTTTGTCCCCCACAGCTGCACTTGAGACCAACAGTACTATGACTTCTTTCGTAACAATTTTAAGTTCCAGTTTACTGTCCGTACAACTGGCTTAAGAAAGGAAGGGAAAAGAAAATAGAGTACATAGAACTTCATATCTGAATATTACATCCTAACATAGCTAAGTTACACAGCTGGTTGACAGGGTGCTTCTCGGTAGTGACAGATGGTGCAGATTTTAGGTAAGTGTAAAAAGAACCGGTTGAATACTGGTAACTGAGTTTGTCTGGAAGCAGCCTGAGGCAAAGAAAAACTTCCATCAGCTCCCACATCATTACTGACTTTTTTATTATGCTGTTTCTTTAGATAATAAAAGAAATATAGATGGGAAAGATAAAAGGAGTAAACGTATTAGAATAAAGTTTGACTGCAAGAATGCATTACAGAGCTGTCCAGTTACCTGCTTAACTTGCTAAACAGTAGCAGAAAGGTTCTACAGACACCACAGATTACCTATGAGAGAAAATCACTACCGTCTTTTGGCCATCTTCTGTTAAATTTTTTCCCTTCATTTTCTATGCCATGGTGATCCCATTTCACTGTCTAGATTTTTTTTTATTATTTATGATTCTGAACAGTCTTGGTATTGGCAAGGATAGAAAAGGTCGTATTACCACTCTAATTGGCAAGATAGGCCTTATATGCAGACCCTTATTTAGTCAATGATGTTATTTAAACCTAAGGTCAACTTGGAGGGAAGTTGACTTGGGAAGATCCCTGACAAAATAAAAATCACATGTTCAGAGTAAACCTAGAATCTTCTATACTATCACGCTTCCTGAATTTCATATTAATCTTGGTAAGACTATATTTTCTGAAGCAGCTTCTCTAAAAGTTGGTCTTTTTTCAGTAACAAGGCACCAGTGAATACAACTGTACAACTTATTGCTTGCTGCAGCAGTATGACAAGAAATAGAAACAACATTCCAGTTAGGAGTAAAAAGTCATTAATGGCTGTTTGTGTGATTTGCCTGCAGTTAGGCTAGCTATGGCATTCTCAACAAGAATTCTCAAACTGTAGCATTTCAAAGCAAAAATGATCAAAAGTCCAAGAAAAACATTTTCTCTTTCTTTCTGATAAAATTCTTTTCCACAGTAAGGTACATCATAGATATTTTACACCATCAGCTACACTTGAACTGTCCACTTGTGAAAATATAATGTAATCTACTGATAATCTATTTTTTCCCACCTTAAGGAATCTTGCCACCAAACAACACTTGAATGAATAGAAAATATTTAAAAAAGGAAGAACAATCTACCTGTTCAGAAGAAGGATTAAACATGAACAAACATATCAGGTTCTCCCTTTGACTACATTGCTTATGTATACCAGTCACTGAACTGGCTAGAAGTTGCTTATAACTTTTACAGTTTTACAGCATACCTATCAGCATAGTTAACTCGATTAAATATAACTTTGAGCTTATTTTGAAACCTAAACATTATCAATACAATTATTCACTTCCTACTGATTGTAGGAAATAGAATAGATCAAGAAATTAAAATTTATTAATCCCTATTAGCATTTATCCCTATTATGATCAAAGATCAACATGTAGTTCCCCAATTTTGATTAAAAAAAAAAAAAAAAAAGAGAAGACACATTTAAAGACACATTTGGCCAAACGGGCTCAGCACAGATGTCCCTTTGCATCACTTTAAACAGAACGACACACCTGTTGGTATATTTTTCTCACACACTTAAAATTCTTAGTTTTAAATGAGCTGTCCCTTCCTGAAGGAGAGTAATGAGTTTAAACATAGATTTTTGATGATTTCTTTCTTAACAGGCACATAACCAAGGGCCGTAGGTTGTCTTTAATGAATATAATTCAGGCTAACAGATACTGAAGTTGACAGTAGTGCCTGGTGAACATTAAAACAAATTTAATTAACCAAAAAATGTTATTTGGTAAATAATCCTGTAATTAAGGATTGCTCCTTAAGTAGCAATCATTTTAGACACAAAAATCTGCTCTCTAAATGAAAAAAGATGCGTAATATGAAAGCTTTCCAGCTAAGCCACCAATACTATATTGCTTTAAAATACTATATTAGTATGTAGTACTATACTATATAGCAGAAGATGCTATAGCTTTAAAACTGTTCAATACAAAACCTATTGGATTGAGAGGGGAAGGGAACCAAAAGATGCTGTACGATGACCCTATAAAAACTGTGATTACAATCAGATCGTATTCTCACACACGTGTAAAAGAATCTTTTGTCTTGTAAATGTAATTCTTTGGAAAAAGGTTACTCAGTGGAGGAAAAAGAAAGGAGAAGAGGGAAGGGGAAGGGAAAAAAAGACAGCACATACATGCTCAAATCAAAATATTGAATTTTATGCATTTTAAAAGAAGGCCATACTACTAGTTTGCATTATTAATACTGACAGCTTTTCGGAAATGTTTTTTGTCTTTACTTTATTTCTACCAAAAATGTTAACAGTCTGTGCACTAAGCAATTGTAAAATCATTTCCATTCATTATAAAAAAGTTTCAAAATTCTTCAAATAAATGACATTAAGTAGCTTTAAAGGCACCAGATATATAGGTGTTGTAGACATTTTCTACAGAGAGAAAAAAAAAAGAATGTGACAATGCAGAAAATGAACTTCAGAGGGAGTCTTGGGAGACGGAAGTTATTTGGCCTTAAGCATTTTAGTGAACCATCTGAGGCATTCTATTATATACTTTGAGCACGATGATTCTCGTACTGCCTTTTGTATCTGGTATTGCTGATGCCATTTAAAAGCACGTTAAATCTTCCGTGTTTTAAATTAGTTCTGCATCTGCTGCTAAACAGCTGTTTCAAATCCCTGAGTTAAAGCTCTATTACCTGTAAAGGCAATTTTTAAAGGATTTTATGTTGCATCTCTTGTGACTCCTCTGCATTCTATTATTAATGAAGAGAATTCAAATTACTGCATCAGAGCCAAGGAAAGCTGGCTTTATGGTTTTAGGGAAGCTGGTTGAATGCTGAAGTAGCTTAAAATGGGAAAATGTGCAAGATCGAGATGTTTGTTGCGAGTTAAAAACAGACCAGTCAGGCTTGTGCTGGCTAACCTTGTTACTCTTAGTGAGGAAACTGCACTTGGTTCATTGGAGAAAAACCTAGAAGAAGGAAAAAAGCTGATGCTATTACTAAATCTTTATGCTGCTGGATCTGCTGTTTCTTCTATTGACTGGAGCTACCACTCCCAAAGACGAGGTGCCAGAAGCGGCAACAGGGAAGAAGGTTACCTGACCAACAGACTGAGCATCAGCTGAACCAACTTTATCAAGACTGAAACATGATTGAAAACAGATGTGTAATGCCTGACAAACATGTATATGCAGGCATCATACTGCAAGTGGGACATTTATCATTACCAAAAGCAGATAGAGGGGAAGAAGGCAATTTTCTTGTAATTCCTATGTATATCCCAATCTTGAACTACAAGATTGCAGTATCTTTAGATACACTTTGGGGATGTCACGTACTTGCTAGCTGCACTTGAGAATGTTTTTGGAAACAGCACTTTGACATGTTCTGTCAGAACCTGGCACAGTTGGCAGGATAATCTGTGCAGTCTCCACTTATTTACCAGTGACAAACAATGTACCTCTTATGTACCTCTCATTCTAAAAAGAACAATGAGGAATAAACTTTTGTATCTAGTTTCTGCTGGGGGAAAAAAAATCAATTCCAAAAATAACATTTAAGTAATGCAAAACCGACTCCTTGCTTTGACTCACCGGTTTTCTAGAAAGTGATTACGTGCCTTACCCTTTTAGAAGAAAATTATTAGATTGTAAAATTGGACTCTAACACTTCATAGTATGTGTAATTAATATATACTTATTAGCAAGTTAAAACTTCTACCAACAGCAGCTATGGTTGCCTTTCCTACAGGTATCTCTGAACATATTAATCATTTTGGTAATGAAGAAGATTTGCACAAGATTTTACTTGTTCTTCACCCTACGGTAACTGTGACAAAAGCATTGCAAAGAATTATGTAGTTTTGCTAATATAATCTGAAGCTGACAGGAATTAGCACCACTCAAGACTACACACAGCTATTCATATTCTCGCTGTTGTTATATCCTACACAATTTGCTTGGATTGTCCAAGATAACTGATCATTTGCTGTGTGTATAGGAACCTGTATTCTCCAAAGGTGCTTTAACAGGACTAACCCATAGGCATAAGAAATTAGACATTTATCTGGTGACTTAACAACATTAAAAGAAGAATGTTCAAATTAAATTTCTGTATTCAATAGATAAAATATTCCTTGAGGTATATATTAATGATAAAAGTTGTTTTCTTTCTGAATCTTCTGAAGTGTTCTTGTGCTCGCAATTGTTTTCTTAAATTGTGATGATAATTTTACTATCTAGATGTCTGTAATTATCACAGATCCTCACTGTTATTAAGTGCCATATGTACTTCATGAGTAAAATCAGAGAAATACATGACTTTAAAGCAGTGTCCTGTAATTTAATTTAATGTATTTTAAATAATTGTGTTCTAAATGTAGTTTTATTCTTCTCCCTGCTTTCATTTGTCTTAATTTTTGGAATCTGTAACTAATGCACCTAGCAGCATTTAGCTATGTGGTCACAGCACTGTCATGGGAACTAAGAAGTAAGCAATACTCACAGCTGGGTTTCAATATGAATCATACTCAGTTAGCATGGCAAGGGATTAGAAAAAGGCACAGAGATCAGGCAATGCGGTTTCGGCATTCTATAAAACCGTGGGAACATCACTAGCACGCTCACAGTTTATTACCAAAGACAACTCCTGCTCAAATACCAAAAAGCAGGGTTTGAGTAGAGAATAAACCTGCCAGGGGCCATCAGCGAGGTTGGGGGGAGAAGGTGGAATATATGCTCAGAGAGTTAATTTAGGATTTATTGCTTGGTCACAAATCCTATCAAAAGGCTTTTAATTTGCTACGGTTCTGAAGTGAGACTGAAGAGTTTTGCTTGCTTGTCACAAATTCAATGTTATTTCTAAACACAGAGCTACTGCTACAGGCTTGCACTTTTCTGCTGCGGATTTGACAGAGTCAGCAGACCTACACTGTCACTGATCCTACCAGCAAAATTAAAAATAAATAAATAAAGAGTGTGTGTGGGAAGAAAAGCTGTTTAGGAGTTAGGTCTAGTATGACTATATATAATTACATAATCTTATATTATTTTGTAACAATAAACTGTGTTTAGAATATTATAATCCATGCACTGTTGTTTTTTTTTGTTTTGTTTTGTTTTTTTTTTTTTGTTTTGTTTTTTTTTTAAGAGTAGCTTGTGAATCTAAGCTATAGAGAAAAACAGTAGTAAAGTATGATGCTTATTTCAGGTAAAGCAATACTGTTTTGTTTTTAACTGATGTAGACAGCATCAATAGGAATAGGCTTGTAAAACTGCAACTTATTTTGATTCATCAAATATAACATCCCACAGTACCTAATACCGGAAGATGAGAAAAAAATTATGCATGTAACTTCAATGCATGCAGTTAACAGAGAAAAAATCGTTACTACCTTGAGAAAAACTTCCATAGACAGAAAAAGAGAAACACATGTATTCTGATGTGGCTTTAGGTTTTAAAAGATCATTACTTTTAATTCATAATGAAGTATCTCTGAACGATACTGCTCTACTTCCTTACAAGAAAAACTACGCTCATAATCTATTGTATAGATCCACATATAAGAGTAAGAGACACAACAGCAAAAGAAAACATGAAGAGATCAGTGAATCCTATCAGAGAGGTATATCAGCCCCAACAAGAAACCTGTAACCTTAAGACTTTTAGATGTCTGTCCCCAACTCATCTATCCTTCAGCTAATAAAGAAAAGTCAGCTTTCACCTCTGACTGATCAAGTCTTCATCATCCATTGTTACATTTTCGAGCAAATACATTTGCCTTTTATCCTGTACTGCCCTTTTAACAAATACATTCATCCCACCAACATTCACTCAGCAATTTCATTTCCTCAGAATCTTTAGCAAAGCTTTCTTTTTCCCCTGACACCAGGAAGTCTACTTTACAATTGTTTCTGTAATTAGCATGCAGAAACAAGTACCTAACAACATGCTGAATATCATTTTGCTGTCTTCTTTTTTATAGTCCCTCCATGCATTTCTCTTACCTTTTTTCTTATTTTTACTTGTAAGCTTTTAGGGACACAAACATTCATTTGTTCTGTACTTGCACCAAAAGCTGAGAATAGACCTCAAGATCCTAACTCCATAAGCCTGTATTAACCTGAGAAAATAAGAAATCAGATCCAAGCATATTAAGCCAAATCATACAAAGTTCTACGAATTTACAATGCAATTATGACTACATCACTTTCCCATCTTTTCTCAGAAGTAGCTGTAAAATTCCAACCATTAAATAAATTTCAAGGTATTTTCATTACATTAAACAAACTACTTAGGTGTCTCCCTTCCTACCTAAAAATGGTGCAGCTTTCCCAAAGAACTAATCCCTGCCTAAAGCCTGAAATAGCTGCTTAATAATAATATTTCACCCTGAAAGAAAAACAATTGTTATGAATGATTTGAACGATTTAATTTTTATATACATATGAAGCCTCTACGCCAGTGTTCACACAGCTAAGACCAGATACAATCTGAAGGCATGATCGTCATGTTTATAATATAGTAGAACATTTTCCAAAAATTCTGCCTTGAAAGGAGGTTACAGTGAATTGCAGAAGAACTTGTCTTTATTCCATCAAAAATGATGACTGACACTGCACTACAGCATATGAAGCACTCTATCAGCATCAGAAATTTTGTTATGTTGCCAGTCATATCTTTCTTCAAATATTACCCAGACCTTTGGCAAGAAAATTCTCCTCGGCAAAAAATGAGTATAAGTTTTTTGAATTCTGCTGATAGTGGCAAACTGCAAACCTACTCATTAAGTCTGAAACACTCGGAGAGAGTAAAAACAGTAATTCAATGGGTGAAACAGGATCAGACTGGATCAAATCTGTTTACAAAGGATGCTGAGCTTTTTGCAGCTTAACTCAGGAAACGTTAATAAATTTAAGTATGATTTTCATGTCAGAAATCAATAGAAGAGACAAGAGTAGTGATTATAAGTAGCTATACTGGTGATAAACTAATGTTTTAGAGGCAAAACCAAATGTAACTGAAGGGAGATTTTTTGAGGTAGAGTGGAAGAGAAATGTAAGAATTTAAAGTTTTTTTTTTCTTTTTCTTGTACCCAGGACTATTATATAATTGTTAAAAATTGCGGCAACAAGAATAGAAATGAGAGATTTAATGCAGAGAGCTAGATAAATAAATAAATAGATAAACTTCTAATTCAAAATTCATTTACGCTCCTAATACACACCAGTCTTTAGAGGTAATTCAAGGTTTACACCATTCTTCATTTCTTTCTACTCTTTTCCTAAGACAAAATGACAGATTGAAGGACCACTACTATAACACTCTAAAAAGCAGTACATCTCAGTTTACTGAAACAAAATGTCCTTATTAATTTAAGGACAATACTGTAGAACACATTCTGCTATTCAAGCATCATGTGGGACCTGTATAAGGAGTTTGGGGAAAATTCTGTTGATCCGATCTCATGGCATTCCTTCACCTTTGTGACTTTTACTATACACAATATTCTATATCCCTTGTATATAATCTCATGTGCAACTCATTGAAAATATGAAAACAAAAACTTTCATATTTTCCCAGTATTGTAATTAACCACTGCTAAAAACATCTCCTTAGGAAGATCTTCCAACACTGTCCAACACTTAATAATTTATCCAATATATTTATCTGGCTAATAAACTGTGAGTGATTACTCTCCATAATACTGAATCAAGCCCCAAAGAGCTGTGCTAAAAACTTGAAAAAGAGTATCATCAGGTGTGGCACCCAGTTATTAGAATCATCCATAGGATACAAAGTTGCTCTGTGAGATGAATCATTTCAACATTTCTGCTTTACACTTACTTGGTTTATCACTAGGGATACATCACTAGCAACACAGATTTGATAAAACAACATATGGTAGGAGCATCTAAAGAACTGCCTTTATGCAATATTAATGCAGAGTAAACTGCGATGTTTTACTACCTGCCTTAAAATTAAAAAATAATAATAATAGCAAGATGTGGCCACTTTTTATATTTATGAATATTTGGCTATAGTGAAAACAATGAAATAATCTAATTCTTACCACACAAACTCAAACTATTCATACTGTAAAATTAATATTGAAATAACTCCCAATCTCCTCTGTAGCATCTTGATAGTAGAGGAGCTCATTTTTAATCAATGTGGACAGGAAAATGTATTTGCATGTTTATAAACATGTATAAGCCATCCAACTCTCTTGATTCTGACTCACAATTTAACACCCAAATGATAAAAAAAAATACCTAAAAAAAAAAATCTATAAATGAGCTGTGTAAATTCATGAACACATGAACCAGGTCTTGAAAAAAATTAATCTGGTTTTCGCTTAACGGGAACATCAAAAAAAAAAAAAAAAAAAAAGAGAGAGAAAGTAAAACACTACTGTTTCTTTCAAATATGTTTCTTTCAAATATAGTTAGTAGCTATATTCAGTCTAGAACAGAAGACAGTTTCCTACTCCTACCTGTAAATTTTTAGATAATGACAGGATATGCCCATCAGTACTTAAAATTAGGTCACTGAGATAAGCACTTAAAGGAGCAAAAGTCAACAGAGAAGCATCAAACATTATTAAGGATGCTGTTTTTAATCACTCAGAGCAAAGGAGAATTTGTAAGCAGCTGAGTAGAGAATCACGCATATGCAGACACATACAAAAATGCAGACACACACATTCGTATCCATAAACATAAACACACACTCTGTTCATATAAAGCAGGGCAAAACTTTCCTGACTAATATGTTAATGTGACTAATGTGACTAAAAAATAGTAATTTGGATTAAATCTGGAAACACTCTAATATGATGAATTTCAGAAAAATAACACTGTAGTATGGCTATTAGCCAACGTTACCACCATAATAACTCTGAGATGGAAAGTTACTTCAGTATGCTTCATTACAAGTATCTGTAAGCTGTTCCTCTACACTGGAGGGGCTTGATACACTCTCATATCAAGTTTTCCATCATCAAGTGACTGTGCAGATATTTCTGATAGAGAAAGTGCTGCATGTTCCAAGACATTACCTCATATTTGATTAATTTGGCAGCAGTGAGAATGACAAAGAATTTCAGAATATATTCCAGAGAGCAGAGGACTCTGTCAATTTTAATCACAAAGCAAAGTTAAAGAAGCTGTGAGAGTGCTTTACACTCACTACCCACATTGCCAAGGGTAACAGGGTCCTCTCCGCATCCCTCAGCACATTAACTGAAATGGCACAGCTTAACGTATTTACTTTTCTCATCTAACGCATAGAAATATGCTACCATCAAAAATTTCTCACGTATTCACAACAAAGCAAGAAGTAATAAACAAAAGACAGGAGGAAAGTCACCTAAACAACAAATGCTACTAGGGCAGGAGGAATGTCACTGTTGCATGCCACATACAGGTAACCACATAACAAATGCTTTACTTCTCCCTTCCAAACACAGAAGACAAAATGTGGCGCATACATACACTAAATAACCAGAGTCAAAACTGGATGAAAGCCATCAACAGAAAACTAACACTGAAACAATTCCAAGTATTATTATAATATGAAAACTTCCCAAAAAAAACCTCAACTAACGGACACAGCAGCAGTATAAAGAAAATGCTTGTGTGTGCGTGTGCACACGCATGTCTGTACTTGCATATATTCACCCTGAATTTACAGGCCAGGGAAAAAAATGAAGAAAGGGATTTACACTGCATTAGCAAAATCTTCCTTCAAATTCCATCACTGCTGCACATAAAGACTTGCAAAAGCTTTGGGACTTGCTTCAAGCGAGCACCAAACACACACACTAGTACATTAGTGATGACAGTAAAAATGTTCTTGCCCTGAAAAGCTTGCCATCAAAGTGGTCACAAGTTTGTTGCCCCCTACAAGGGAAGACAAGTATCATTTTTATGTGTTCCTAGTCCTTCTACGTGGCCAGAAAGGCTAAAAAAATCATACACAAAACTATGTAATAACTTAGACATGGAAGTTAAAAAACAACACTGAAATGGTGGACAAAGGGAAAGGTTTCCTTTAAGGAAGAAAAAGGAATTTTATTAAACTCTTAAGAGTTAATACTCCTGCTCCTTGAAAAACATGCTATAGGTTATTTTTGGATCAAAAGAGATTTATCTTGGTTTATATCTCACCAAGAAAGAGTTATATCTGGGAGTAAAGCAGCCTCTATAACATCCTGCAACACTTCTTCCTGTGGACTCAAAAATAAGAACACTAAGATCAATAATTTCCTAAGATTTAACTACACAAGTCTCGGGAACACTCACTAGCGAACCAAATTCTCCAAAAAAAAACATTTTGATCTGAGGAAGACCCTGAATGATCAACAATAATGCTAGAGGAATATTAAAGAGCTATTTACTATACTTCATATTGTATGTACAAACATAGTGTTTATGCAGCAGTAAAATCTATAAACAATGTAAGTCCTTAAAGCTTCCATCACTGTAGCACCAGTACCTTATAAAAGGTTCCTTTCTCAGTGTATCGTGAAATGAGAATTGATCTCTTCTCCATGAGGTGAAGGAACTTGTATGGAGAGGAAACAGCAATACTGTATTTACTCTATTACTGTATGTCTGCTCATAGCAACAAGAAGCTGGGGCTTCCAAGAGAAAAATCTAGCTTGCTTTTTTTTACCACAGAAGAGTATTTCCTAACACCAAGTAGAAGAAACACTCCTGTATGGTTTCAGTCCCCCCTTCCTTTTTTGGCCCTCCACCTCTATTTAGCACCTTATTCTCACTGTTGGAAAGAAGTGCAATGGAGTTCTACAAGCTTGAGAATGAGCTGCAGCAGGAACTGCTATCTCACGTAGCATAAACAGGCTATCTATAAAGAGGCAAGGCTCCTCACTCCATCATTAAGGAAGACTGCTCTGTCAAATCAACATCTTAGAAAGTGAAAAGATGAAGGACATTGATTCTCTGTTCTCAGATGAACAGAGCTTTAACTGCTTCCAAAGACTGAGTAATCTACTAAGTTTTATAAAACAGATTCTTCTGAAAGTGGAGTTGGGGGAAGGGATGTAGAAAAGGATTCTTCACTGTAGTTATCCGTGCTTTCCATCATGAACTTCTCACAAGCTTAAAAGCGCCAATGACACTTCATCACACCTGAACAGTTTACATAAGCAGAAGCAGCCACCACCACTCTCCACCCTTCTATTCCCCCATCTCAGGGATCAAGCTTGCAATTTCCTACTTTGGGCAACTTAGCATATTTTATTTTGGAAATCTATCCTTCTAAAGTTGTATCAGCTCTAAAGGAGATTGCTTCTGAAACATTTTTCAGTAAAGATGGTATGGGAGAAGACAGAATACCCATAGCAACAGCAATTTTTCCATGCTACTTACACTGAAACATACTAGTCTCACAGGGTAAAAATAATGAGAGAGAGAAGAGATGACAAATATAAAAGATCTTAACCTCTCCCCATAAGTTACTGCATGAACAGTACTTGCTTAGAAGTTCAAATTGGTCGTCAGATTTGCATAAAGCTTTAAGAAAGAACAGTGCAAGGGCTCTATAGAAAATTACACCAAGTTAAAGCTATTTCACTAATTAACATCCTTTCGTAGAGGAACGCTTCTCCTTTTAAAATAAATCTCTTTTAAACACAGAAAACATCCCAGGACATTTGTAGAGCCCCCAGTTCCATATCTGTTGGTATCCCCTACACACAAATGTGCTTCTGTGTGCATGGTTATTGGAAAGGGTCATCAAGGGCTTGCTTGGTTTATTCATCATTTTAAGGCTTTCTTATTTGCAAAGCCTCTGTTAATGTCAGTGAAACCTAACCTAGCAGAAGTTTCAGAGGTCAGATATTTGGCACGCTACATTTAGCAACCCAAGTACAAAGTTGACGAGGACGCTTCAAACACAGGGGATTACAGCGGAAATAGGTCTCCTTATACCAAATCAGTTATTGAGCAGATTCAAGGAAGAACACATTGAGACCGCCTGATGCTACTAAAGCTCATCTTCTTGCTTTATTTTTTTCCACAGACTAAATCAATTCCCCCATTCAGCAAAGCTCAACACAGAATAACACTTTAATACAATAGAGATGGACTAGACACAAGACATAATAAAAACATGTACTAGGTGACCTAGAAAAGCAGATACTTACAGTTCGTAGGAACTGTATTTCATCTTCCCCTCCTTCACCCCCTTCAGCCATGGCTCTTGAGGAGTCAGCTCTGCTAAGACTCCGATTGCCTCCACCAGCAGCTCACTGCACTCGGTACAGCTCCTCTTCTCCTATCAGTATTAGCATATAGCTAATCCACAGCCATATAGGGAGCTCAGCTAACTCCACTGCACTGCAGACTGTCAGTCAACCCCCTCACTGCCAGAACCAACTGTGCTGCTTTTTCAGCTCCTAGCAGGCAAATGCTTTCCTTTTCTCTCTCTACTCCTCATCCTAGAGGAAAAATCTACTGTTAAGGTATTGCAGGAAACATTATACGCATCACTTTTTTTTCTTCCCTCTGGCAGACAATGTCTGCCTACAGCAGCAATAACAGTGAAGTGTTAATAAAAACACTGCTCACATTTTCACATATCAAGGTTCCCAATTTTGCACTGAAATCTATCAAATTCAGTAAATCTGAACCTATTGATTTCTGCAGCAGAAGAATATGAATCGGATGATCATACAACAAGCCGGTTTTGACAGCAGATATTTTCAGCTTGTTTACAATAACTTCCGTTTCTTGCTTCTCTGCATAAGCAGCTGCAAATCAAATTTCCAGGATGACTTACTGATCTGAACCTACTATCAATAGTTATTTGTGCTATCATTTTAAATAGCATTTATATGTATACTACAGATAGCAGAGGTTTTATTTGAACCATTTTAAAACTGCACTTGAGTACCTAATGCATGCATGATCGTACAAAATTTAGTTCAAAATGTATAAACTACACTAACATTAAAATAAAACTTAAAATAACTTTAAATTCAAGTTAAATAATGTAGCAATCTTCATTAATAATAGATTTCTTGTTATCACTTCAACGTTAGCAAGCGATTAAAAAAAACCCAATAGATCATCTCCAGGATTCAATTTAAGGTCCCACAGTCCAAATTTGAGGAAGGGAGAAAAACAGAAAGCATGCAAAGAAAAGAAAGGAGGAGTAAGCAGTAAGGAGGCTTTAGCCAGCCAATTTACTACATAATCCTGTACCTTGTGACAAGGTTGCAGTCACAGCCTACCCATAAATTCCTTCCCAATAATCCTCATCCAAAATTTGTGCTGTCCAAACTTACAGGGACACAAGCCTTCACAAAAACACTGAATGTATACTACACCTTCTTCCAAGTTAGCTAAAGCACGCTTCTGCTTTACAAATGAGAAATAGAAACATATAGGTAAAAAGAGAATAACTTTCTTGAAGTCACATTGGACAAGCGAGGCACAGTCAAAACTGAAAGCAGTCCACAAGCCAATACATTTATGTACAACTGTCCACTTCTACAAATTACATGAAGTTCATTAAAAAAAAAAAAAAAAAAAAAAAAAAGGAAAAATCTTGTAGTATGTTGATATTTCTTTAATTAAACATACCTACAAGCCAAACACCGAGATGTCCTATAGTTTCTCACCTTCAAGAAAAACTTTTTGAAAAACGTTCCATCTCATTTTCTCTCTTACTAACCAGAGGAAAAAAAAATACTAACAATCTCACCAAAAAGCCATAGGCAATTTCAGGGCCAAAGGCAACTCAGGAGCTTCTGACTTGATCCCCCAAAGCCTCTAACTGATTTGATCACAGAGGCTAGCCAGTGCCTGGCAAATCTCCCCCACACACATCCCCCAGCAGATTCTGTCTGCTGTTGTGAGCCAGAAAAAGGAATTCTGTAAAAAAGCAATGTGGCTGAAAAAAAAAGAAATAGATGTACTGAATCTGTTTTTTTTTTTTTTTTTTGTTACTTCAGCCACCTTTGAATGAATGTTTATCTCTTTCCTCATTAGTATAAAAAGCAAACCTCCGCAGATACTCCTTTGAGTTCTAGAAGGTAGGTACCCCAGAAAAATTCAACTGAAGGAACCGGGGAAATATCTTACCTAGAAATCAAAGCAAGGCACTATTTTTAATTGAAAAACAGATCAGTTACAGAGGTCTATAAATAACACATGCTTATCTGTACATTTACAGTGTGAATTTGGTACATATATTTCATATCAGAAAAGTTTACATGCATAGGTTTTGTGTGGTCTCACACCACATCCTATTAGACACCCCATTTTACACTGAAAGATCATGAACAAAAAAATACTCCAAAGCCTGAGAAAATAGTATATGTAAGACCAAACACTGGCTAAAAGATTTCACTTTTTATAGAGACTGCTCTGTTTCTTTCACACACGCCCAAATAAACCATCTATGTTATATGGTACATATGTTGGTCCAGTTTATTTCATTTACTAAAATAAGAATTCTGCATTGTAAGTTATCAACATTCAGAGCTCCATTCTACTTCCACTCAAACGGAGAAGAAACAAAGGTCATCTCTTCAAAATGTTCTCCTTTTATTTTGGAATATTCCATACAAAATGTTTCACATGGATCCCTCTTTAATGTACTTCCTGAGTAAAACACTACTAAAATTTACATCATATTTATTTCTATATATGTATATATATACACACATATATATACTTGTATTTTCTAATAAAGTACCCATGAAGGCTATTGTTTTTCCACTGAATCAATATGCCAGGATTTTACTTAGTATTTTAACACCAAAAGCATATGGAAAAACGAATATTGATCGTTCCTCTAGCACTGTAACAGACAGCATACAACACAGCTAAAATTCTGACTCAAATTCTATCAGCAGGAGGTTTTTTTGGCTTTGCAAATCCCTCTATTTTTCTTTGTTTTAAATTCATTTCTACAAAGTAGCCAATGCACTGTTACGGCAAGCAATTGCCAACCCCAGCAGGTGAAGTATCTTGGTTAAATTTCATGTTTTTTAAATTTACAAGTGAACCGCAAAGCCATTTCAGACTGCCTGTGTTCCTTAGCTTTGTTCTGCTTGATATTAGGCCTACATGTTTATTAATATATTCAATTGCTTTAACATAATGAAATTTATGGTCTCCTCAAGAAGCCGCAGCTGTCAGTTTTTTCAAGCTTTCCCCAATACTCTATGATACATGACCGAGATATAGCTGTTGCACTGAATCAACAGTCTTATCTACACAAAATACAATGCTTTGCATTTCCAACTTCATAATACTAATTTACCTTTTTGTTTTCTTCATGTATGGAAGCTACGATTACTTCAGGGCACTGTAGTTTTAGTAAGTCAATCTGAAACAAAGTTTCATTACAATTAAGTTTTATTTAGAAACTACCTGTTTTCCTGTAAAAAAGGAATATCTGACTCTAACTCATCTTTCGCCATGTATATATTATGTTTTTAGAAGACTGGCTTACACTACTAGTCAAAGACTGATCAAAAAAAAAAAATTAACCCAAGACATTTACAATACTCATAACAGTAAGTATATATATGGTGACATTTTCAAAGGTGGGGTAACATCAGTTACCTAAGTGTCCACAGAGTGAATATTCAAAATAGTGTTCTCCACCGATAACACAGTGTAAATGCTAAGATCTAAATGCTGTTTAAAGAGGTCCTATGCACTAACTTGTAATTTTACCTATAAAGGTTTTATTTGCTACTCAGAATCAAGTACTTCAAGAAAATCAGTTCTTCAAGAAAAATCTGAAGTGCATTAGGACTTTTGAAGTAAGACCTTAAATAACATATACAATCACTTTATCTTTTGACCTCAAGAAGTTCATTGAGCTTATTTGAAGCTATAATGAAATACGTAGCAACTCTAAGATAATAAAAAAATAACTGATGTGTTATGAGGCTTCTTGGGGAGACGGTGAGAGGTATTCAATGAGAAGGGGATCTATAAACCCTCTGAATTTCAAAAAGAAAAACACATGGCTGGATTGCACTCATAAGATCAAATTCAGCAACCAGTACTTTTAATCAAGACCCATATTCATGAGACACTTTCAAGCTGAATGTGAATGCATCAGAATTCTTAATATAGAAGCTGTGTGTGCTTCACTCCAATATGACAGAAAACTAAATGAACTTTTATCTAAACTCTAATATTAAACATATACCACACTTTCATCTGTTACACTTTCTTAGAATCAAAGCTAGGAATAACTGAGAAAAGAAATCATAATTTTTATAGGTAACTCAGCTGCTGGAAACTGAGTATAATAATAGTGTTTTAGCTTAATTTTGGAGAATCATCTCAGTACTTGAAATGTTTTGTTCAACTTAAATTAATGCACTAATAAAAAAAACACTGCATGAGGACAGAATATTGCTATTATACACTTTCCACGACTTTTATGTTTCTGTATCATAAATATTGCCACAGTATTTTTCATTCATGGTCAACACTTTCTGTGCCTAAAATGAGCAGATAACTCCATATAATCTTCCCAGGGTCCTCATACACCAAAACTGCCCTGCATTCTTTAAGCTCCATGTAAATATAAGGAGATTTACATACAAATTTTAAAAAGCCATTAGAGGAAACAATACATGAAATTAAGAACTTCACAAAGAAATAATCAGATATGCTATGCTGGCCATGCCAGTCTGTGCTGTGTGTAAGAGAGCCAACTACTTGCCTAGTTCACAAACACAAGCGCTTACTAGAAGTTAATGACATTCACAGTACACAGAACTGCCCTGTGAATTTGCACTTAAAGACACTTATTTATGCACTTAACACACTTATTTTTTTAATGTATTTTAGAGGAATTAGATTTATTACAATTCACAGTATAAATGCAGGATCTTAGAAAGTCAGCATGAGGAATGCATTGATCAGAAGGTTCTTAGTTTGTGCAACAAAGCAAGAATGGTTTTCTTCATTTACACGTATTTCTAAGGCTCATCTACATTTTTGCCTGGTTTTTTTTCCAAACCAATTTTTCAACACTTTACACATATCCTAATTGTTAAGCCTTTCTTGTGTAACATAGTTTCATTTTATCTTTAAAACTAGGTAATCTGATAAAATTATTTATAAATACAGAAGGAATGAAACGTACTGTAATGTTACAGAATCCATAGCATAGTTACAGCCATAAGGCCTAACTCAGTGAATTTCCAAACTTTAACACTACTTTATTGAAGATGAGGAAAAGACAGTACCTCAGAACAGATGCTCCAAAGTCATGAAGACCAGGATTATATACCAAGGCAAGCTGTAGACTCTTGCTGAACTCAACAATTCCTCATAAATGAATTCCTTTTAACTACTATTCCTAATATAGGACCATTCTAGATGGAAAAGTTTCAGGTACAAAGACAACATTGAACTATAAGAGAAACAATGTAATTGTCCTAAGCAATATAAGCTATAAATAGCTAACAGAATGGCCTACATAAAGTTTTCAATCTAGTTTCAAGTTAAACTCATTTTCATTCAATTTGAAATAGAATAGTTAGACAACATAAACTAAATATACTTTTAATGGTACCAAAATAAAATTGTTCGAAAGGTCTGTGTCAAATGTCCTCTGAAACAGGTAGTTTCTAAATAAAACTTAATTGTAATGAATATTTAGCCTGCCAATCAGAAGTGTCAGAAGTTCCCTTCTCTTTGGCTAATTCTTCAGCACTGCAATCTGTGAGAGCTGCATTTCAAGATTTAGAAACAGATTCAGTTCTTACTCCCCTTGAATGAAGGCACACTTCATAACTCTGATGTATTCTTGATGTGACATCTCCTTTTTACATTTGTCATACGGCAACACAGCAGCTTAAATTATCTCACCAATACACATTATTACAATTAAGTTTTACAACTTAAAACAGCACCCTTCTGCAGTCTCAGTTACTTTAAATTTTTGAGTTTCCTAATTCAAATATTCTTCTCATTTCCTCAGAGTGGATGAATTCTATCAGGTCTCTGCAACAGAGATTATTCAGAATGATTTGACTTACTATGATCCTTTAATTAGACCTTTTAATTTAAAAAGAAAATAATATCAAAAAGTTATTGTGGTACTATAAGACTGACCTGCTTGGTATCTGGAAATAGAACTATCAAAAATATTTTTCTATAATATTCTTTGATAGTAGAACATGGAATTGTATTTATGCTGACTGCTGGGAGACTGATAACCCCATTGGCAGGAAGAAAAATGCTGGTTGCACTCTTCAGATCTGAGAAAGATCAGGAAGAGATCTCAGTTGAGCATGCAAACAGCTAAGAATCTCTTAGATCAAGTGAAATCCAATTTATTCAATTCTCAGAAAACACATACAATTCTCTTACTAGTGGAAACAGAAACCATAAAAAAAGGACAAGAAAATAAATTAAAAAAAAGTTACAATAGAAAACATCTTTATAATGCTACCCTTTTTATCAATTCACATCCACTAAGTCCAAAAGGTTGTGTTAGATGGCCATCTGGTGGTATAGGTGAAAAAAAAAATCTGTACTGCTAAGCATAACCATTTACATATTATTTTAACATAAGATACTAGGAGTCTTATTCCCAATTCTAGCTAACATACATTTATAACTAGTCTACAATGCTACGGATGTTGATGTTGCATCATCTTCTGCTTTCTTTAAAAAAGGAAAAAGGGAATCTCATAAGTTCCTTACTAAACTAAAAATGCTAACATAGGAGCATGACATTCATTTTCCAGAAATGCTGTTACTCCAATCCCAGTCGACGTAAGTCTATCAAAACAAAGCTCCTCTACACCTCTCCAAAAACTCCAGTTCTAGACACCACAAGCTGAGCTCACAAACTCTAACAGACATAAACTGATAGATGCATCTACTGTTTTGCCGTAACTTTCAACTCAATTCCCAAATGTTTTGTAGTACCAGTAGTAACACTGTTTTTACACAAGGCACTATTCTCACACAGAACAGGAATAAAAACAAACAAAAAATACACCACAGTGCTATGTATTTCCCCCCAAAATTCAGTAAGTGAATGGGAAAACATATTTCATTTGAACTTCACAGAGAGATCTAATTTAGACTGGCTGCTTAAAGCTGAGACTCAGAGATGCATGTAATTTAGGATTTACATGGCGTAAAACACAGGGACTGTGAATTTTGGTTGAGTAGAATAAGAATTTAATTAATTAATTATAGTAAGCATGTAGGAATGATGGATTTTGGTGTCTTGAACAAACTTGTAAGGTATGAGCAGATTACCTCTGTGAAAACAAAAGGCACTTCCGAACTTGAAATGACAATACCACCAAATTTCACGTTTCTGATACAAACTCCAATCTACTAAGTTTTTTGTTCATTTATAAGGACAGAACTGTGTGTTTTATTGCTTGCTTGCTTTATCCTAGAAGTGTCAAATATTCCCCAAAATCTCAACCATCTAGCATGGATTGAGCATAAAAGTTTCAGCACTAAACTTCTGTTCAGATTCTATAAGCATCTGAATATGCTTATACTGTTTTAATGAAGAATTAGGAAACTTTAATGAGGGATTTTCAATGTTTTGAACCAAGTTCACTGAAATAAATGATAATTTTAGAGAAATGCCTAGGGCAACACATTATGAACAAGCTGGAGTTTAAGCCAAAAAAAAAAAAAAAAAGAGGCAGATCAGTAAATAGAGAATTGCACTAATTCAGTTCTGTGGTAACAAAAGCACAGTTAGCTACTTTAAAACACGACTAAGACAGAAAGAAGTTTCTACGTAGCAATGCTGAGTAGCTGGCTATCCCAAATACAGAGTACTGGCATGAATTACGTGGTCAGTTATCAGAACACAGCATGACAGACAGAAGAGTCAACAGCAGTTACTGTTATTTCTCTTGTATTTGCTCACCTAAAGATGATAACTATAAAATGCCAAGACTGTATCAACTATCTATCAACTATAGTATTGCAATTGTAAGAATACTTAACTACAAAAGCATTGAGGAATTTAGAGAACTATCCACAAGTCCACTGTGATTGCCTCCAATATGTTTACTATAATTCTTTTAATCCTATCAGCTGAACACAAACACATTATGTATACACAATGTTTTGTATTCAGCTGTATTGTTCAGTCATAAATGACAAAGTAAGTCTCCCAATACTGTTTTGAACTTCCACTGAGAAAACTGTACAAGCAGTCTGCACTGGATTTACTGTGCTTTCAGATTTAAATTTCTTTCCTCTGAGCTTCTTCTACACAAATATTGAATTTATATATATATAACCACATCATAGGAAATAATTTATTAATCCACAGTATTAAATGCCACTGAACATTTCAGTATTCACCCTCCTCTAAGGAGAATTAATTGTGTGTTCATATACACTTTGACTTATAGAAGACACAAATTATGCTCTTCTATTGAAAATATAGAGCATTTGTATTCATCTCATATTTTCTATTGATGTTACTCCAGCAGACAGTAAGCCAGTTCAGCTACTTTCAGAACACATAGTAATGCAGAAATTACAGTCTAAGAATACATAGGTTCTAATACAAAAATCTCTGTAGCTCAAATTAATTCTAGTCAAGTGCTAATTCCCCTTCTGAGCATTTTCATGAAGGTCAGTGGTGACAGGGACTGAAGGAACTAGAGCAATTTATATCATCTTTTCATGGCACCCTGAGCTCCCCTACAGTGACACTTACCTTTATATTTTGTTTTGAGGTTTCAGTTCTATCCATTTGTAAACTGGAAAGGAAAAGAGATTAAATCCCAGGTTTCTGGGGCTCCTGCTGCTCATTTCGTACATCTTACTTTTTATTAACTGATGCCTGTACTAATGGCTGTCAACAATTTAGGGGGGGGGGAGTTTTCTACCTGTTCCTCTGAGAACGTAGTTTAAATTCCATATATTAATATTGCTACTTAAAATTATATCCTATAGCAACACACACTGGAGTAATTAAACAGCACCATACCACATGCTTGGTTGTTTGCTTTTAATGATCAAAATTTCACACCAATTACTTCCTTCTTTACTAGAGGAAGGCTACTATAATGTTGAAACAAGCCTAAGAATGCAGAACTTCAATGTTCCCTCGATTCCCTGGCAGCTTTCTTCAGGTCCAACCCTTAGCAGCTTTGCTGGATTGCCTAGTTTCAACTGCTTCAGAACACTATCTCACCAAAAGCCAGCCATGAATTTTGCATGTCATAGTATAAAATTTGACATTATACATTATGCGCTGACCAGCTGTGACTACCAAGAGGGATATAGATACCAATTTATGTAAACACACCTGTATTATTATTTCAACCATCTTTCAGTTGTAATTTTTATTAATCTCTTGTGTCAAAAAAATTCAGATTACTATTAGACTGCAAAGGAACAGATTGATATATGTCCTTTCTGTTCACAAAGAAAAGCATATAAAAATTTAATCTTTGAAATTACATGGAAGACTAACGAAAACTGTTTGCATAAACGTAGATGCAAATTACACTTTCCTTGTGCACAACTAAGTTTCTGTTTTTTAAGTTCTTATCAAATCAATATATTCATTGCTAAGTTTCTAAATTTCTTTAATCGATATCTGCCTTATGGTATGTTACATTTCTATGAAGGTCAAAACTTAAAACTGTCACAATGGTAACATAAATCCTCCTAGAAATATTTTACAACTATAAAGAGAGCTCTGAGTTCTTCATCAGTAAAAATTATAAAGGCCAAAGCAAAAGAATAAGTCTCCCATTAGATTATTTCTGAAGGCGTATCTGAAGAAAAGCTTATGTACGGAGAAACAACATATGTAAGCCATTATTTGAAAAGCAACAAAAGCTTTCTCTCCCCCTTCTTTTTTTAATTTTCAAGAAGGATTTGTAAGACATGGTATCTTCAAAAAGCAAATTCCTTATAACTGTAATGATTTTACAATAATCTAAGCTATTTTAATGCAAAAAAATATATTTGTTTTATGCAATAAATACATCAAAGTCTCTGGAAGGAATGCAGCATTTTGTAACAAAAGAAAATAATAATAATCAAGAACTATAAATTTGATTTGAATACACTATTTATTGAATTCCATCCATGTCATAAGGATCATGAATACTCCTATACAAAAAATGAGTACAATTTTGATTATGAATGACAACATTTAAGCTATGAAATCATATCTTATTTTGAATACTATTTGAAAGCATATCTTCTTTTGGATACTATATAATCTAAAATATTTTACTTATCACTAAGTTACGTGGTATGGAGTCTTACCATGAAAGGTGTTAGGCCTTACCATGCAGATAGCATAGTCTTACTAAGTTAGGATATCCATAATCTTATTCTTATAATCTTATTATAATTATACTAATATATAATAATTAGACTCTATATCATGTAAACTGGTATCATTCCTGGATATAGTAAATATACAACCGTATTTACTCAAATCAGAACCTTTTCAGTTCTAATTAGACCTAAATAAAACGGGACAGCCACATAAATTCAAAATGCATATATTCATATTAGAATTACAAATAAAATTAGTAAGTTAATAGGACTACTAAGTCAAATAAAGGCCCATCCAACTCAGCAGTCTGTGTTTTGGCTTGATATTACTAGTACCAGATAGATGTAAAATTATTTAAATAGGACTTCTGACTTATTCAACAACAATAAAAACCAAACTTATAACCTTTGAGGCTCTAGATTAAACAAAGATGCCTTTTACATTCATACACTAGTAAAAGATAAGAATTAATTGGATACAACAATACATAAATACTGAAGCCGGTAACACTAATGAAGAAAAAGTTATGCAACATCATTGTGCCAATGAAAAACATGTAGACATGGAACACCAAAGAACTGCAATTTTAAATTTAATCTAGCTCACACTACTTTTTAAAGTCATGGTGAAATATTTTTAATTTTACACAACTACATTCAAGTACTACAAAAGTCATTTTAAGGAAATGGAAAGGGATTATTCTGCCTGCATAAAGTACTATGGCAAATTTTGTTTAGCTCGCTCACAGAAATACAGTACACACGTAACTTGCATAATTGGGCCTTCAGCATCAAATACATGGAATCCTTCTGTAATTTAAGTAACATTTCCTCCCTTATGCTTACTTACATAAATACTTGATTCTTCTCCTTACTTTCCACTTTCAACTGCATTTCCTAAATCTAATTGTGGTACACGGGGGTTACCAGATTCTCCAATAACAGCCATCTAGAAGTTAGTTATTTAAGAAGACATATATATATATATATATGTACATATATATATATGTAACAAATCTTGCAAGTACTGTTCAAAGTGCTTTGGCACTTACCTGATCTGAAGGTTGAAAATACAGCAAAAGCAACCCCCCTACACTTCAACAGCACTAGCTTTTTAGTTCCAGCATGCTCCATCACTTCTATCCACTGCTGTTGATACCATCTTGTTCAAATAAACTTTTCTCGCCTGCCTATTTCCCACAATGAAACACTATCATCTTTTCACCCTCACACCCTCCAGTGTTACAAGCGTGAAGCAGGTTTGTGGTATTATCCGTTCTGCCACCTCCATGCAAGCGTTTGCCAATGTCCTGTGCAGTGCTCCGCTTTCTGCCTGCTCCATCTTACTCATCCAGGAGCTCAGTAACTCCCCAAGCGTCACCTCTGCCTCTCTGAACCACCCTCACTTCCCATGTCTGGCCTCTGGAAAGGGGCAGGAAAGCCAGGCTCTCTTCCCACAAGTCTTACTAGCGTTCACTTCTCGCAGCCTCGTACTACCACGCGTGCAGAACCTGTGGGCCCGTTCCACTCTTCCCTTCCACACTCCACCGCTGCTAAGGCGACTCTCATGGGTCAGCCTCATCTTTCCCCAAAGCCCCCAGCACCACTTGCTTTTCCCCAAATCTCCCCTTCTCTGCCACAGCAGCGACCCTCACCCCTTTTCTGTTACCTCATCTCCCACTCACCTTCCTCACTCGAGCACCTTCTTTCTCTTTTCTTCTTCCTTTTCCGTTGTGTTCAGGGGCTTTTAGGACCCTCCCTTCCCGATCCACCAGCACCTCCTGCTGAGCGAGGCGGGTCAGATCTCCCTTCCCCTCCTCCCCCGCCACCAGCGGCCGGACGCGGCCGAGGGCCTCTGCCGGCCGTTAGGCGCAGGCACGCGGCCCCTGAGAGGCGCCTGCCGCCATCTTGTGTGGTCGGGGAGGTTGCCTTCCCTCTCCTTCCCTCTCTGCTGGGACATCAGCTGAGATTACACAAGGCCAAAAAAGGGAGGACATAGTGCAATGCCATGTTCCAGGAGTGATTGTTTTTGGTATCCTCTGTCTCACTTTTAAGAATATCTCTCCATTTTGTGCCCAGGTGTACAGAGATGAGTGGTGCCTCAAGCAAAAAAATTGGTTCCAACTACACGAACTGAAAGCTCCGCTCCCAATCTGCTCATGCAGTGCCTATCTTGAGCTGCAGCAGGCCTGCACACAGAGCCAGTAGTATTTACAGGTAATAATTTTTCTGACAGTAATTAGAGGGCCTGCTTACTTTGCATTTAAAATATGTGGAGTATATATATTCAGAGGTCACAGAATAGCTTGTAGAAGACTTAATGCTGAAGTGTTCATTAAAATGTTAAATTTAGAAACAGCATGGGCAGTTCTACACATCCTTTTGTGTTTCTTTACAAAGCTTTGTTTAGCTTAATTATTTTT
This sequence comes from Rhea pennata, assembly GCF_028389875.1. Lineage (NCBI taxonomy): Eukaryota > Metazoa > Chordata > Aves > Rheiformes > Rheidae > Rhea > Rhea pennata. The sequence goes on along the minus strand of NC_084667.1, from coordinate 10,058,354 downwards.
ACAGGTCAGTGACCGGTTTCCATCAAAGAAATTATGCCTTCTGGCTTTTCCTGATTTTGCTATTAAGTGCCTATAGTGTGCGCTAAGAACATAGTCACAGAGTAAAGTCTGTTTGCAGTCACCAGTTGCAGTGACTATTCAACAGAATCATTTTTCTGCAAGCTATTTTCGAAGGCTGTGTGAATGCACACAGCACCTTGTGAGGCAGTAGCAGAGGCTGGGAGTGCAAGTGGAAATAGGTGGCCTTCTTCACAACACGCCTCCCATCCTTGTTAAACAGAGAACTTTGTTTTGGGGTGTGTACCTCATCTGTGAAAATCTTAATTGAAGAATCTGAATGCAGTGGCTATTCCAGTATAAAAATGAAAGTGATTGTATGTGAATTAATCTTAACTATCATTTCACAACAGACTGAACAAACTGTAATTTCACAGTCCTAACAACTTTTATGGTTCTAATGAAAATGTTTCATAAAATTTGATAATGTAGTAATGACCTGTATAAAGAGTTTTTAAATCATTACCGCTTCTTTCCATGTTTCTGCTAATGAATTTATTTTTTTAATTGTAGGAAAATTTATGTAACACTGTTCAATGCAAGATTTATTTAATGTTATCTATTTACAGAAAAATTCTAAAATTTGTTTTAACCCCTCATACTTACTCTGATATAGATTTCATTCACTCACACTTTCTCCCCACATGCAAACTCCAGGGTGGGTGTGCCCAAACAGCCTGGCCAGGATTGCTTGTGTTCATCACTGAGGAAAGGGATGCAGGATGCAAAAGGGATGCTATCAGAACTTCATCACATCTCTGAATTTCTTGATTGGCAAAAACACACTACATCATGAGCAGACATTTTGTGTCATAAGTTACTCTCTTGAAGGTTAATTCATACGGAGAGTTTGTTAAATCATGTGAGTAATTTATTTAATTAAGTAAGCAGCCACAAGCAAAACAGCGCTGGGCGGCCGGGGAGTCTTAGCTCCGCCAACGGGGCGCGCCTCCTTCACAGACAGTCCCCTTTTATAGTCTGCTAGTTTTGGGACGCGTTGTAATATCCTGGTGCGTTTTGCGCATGTGTGAGTTGCTAGGGGGGTCGTCTGAAGTTCTCTGGTGGTCGTGGAGAGGAAGGCCGTAATCTTCCTCCGTCTCTTTATCTTGGCTTGTCTCCTTGTGAGTGATCACAGGTGTTTGTTTATCTGTTGTGTTGACTCCCTTTCGGGATGCTGTCCTGTGAGTAATTACAGGCGCCTGCTTATCTTTTCTTCTTTATCCTTTTGCCTTCAAAGGAATTCCCTCTTGGTGACCTCTGAGCAGCTTGTTGCTTACTTCAGCTCTTTATAGTCCTGCAAGATAGCTAAGGCCCCGACGCCAGTTCCACAAGGGGTCATATAAGCTTTTTGTGCTAACCATAGTTTATTTGCCTAACACCATGTCTCAACCCTGGTTGTTGTAAAACCTCATCCTCCCCCTCCACCGGCTTATTCCTCCTTTTAAATAATGAACAAATAGTTACAATTTATTACAATCCCTCCTTTTTCTTTTTGGTTACTTATTTTGTTCATTGAATTCCTGGAGTGCCTGGCGACTCAACACCAATGCGTCCGCATCTCCGTCTAGTTCAAGTGATTCATACTTAGTATGTACCAGCATTAGGTGTACAGCTTCTAGGCGGCTTTTCACAATTGCCATTATTTTATTAAAAATACATGGTCCAAAAGTTAATGTTATTATTAACAGTAATAAAGGCCCTGCTATGGCTGACAACAAGGTGGTGAGCCAAGGTGAATGATTAAACCAGGATTCATACCAGTTCTGTCGAGCCTCATTTTCTCTTTTTCGTTTTTCTAGACCCTCTCGGAGTTTCATCATGGTATCTCTTACCACTCCAGTGTGATCAGCATATACACAACACTCCTCTCGCAGGGCGGCACAAAGTCCTCCTTGTTGTAAAAAGACCAAATCTAATCCCCTACTATTTTGTAGTACTACTTCCGAGAGGGATCTAACTGATTTTTCCAACGCCGAAATGGATTGCTCGATCCTGGCCAAATCTTCGTCAACTGTGATACGCAGAGAGGTGAACTCTTTGCTTTGTTTTACTAGCGAGGCAGCTCCAGTACCGGCTCCTGTAACCCTTAAAACCATTAATGTGGCCAGGGTTATAGCTGTGACTGGTTCCCTCTTTTTGAGATAGTGATCTGCTACAGTGTAGTGACTATATATATATTCCTCAGAGTGGTATAGAATCCTTGGTATAATTATTACCTGTACACAAAAATCGTGAGACGCATTAAAGAGTTTTAATGATAAGCATGGAGTGACTCCTAATGATGAGCATACCCACCTCGTGTTGTTGGCTAGAATTAACCATTGGTGTGACTGGTCGCTATTCTCGGTGATGTTACAAAGCCTACCCTTTCCTCTGGGGACGGTACCCACGCACCTACCGCTTCCAGATACCTGGGTTAGTGTTACCTCGATTTCTTGTCCCCAGTAGCATTGTGAGGGGTTACTTTCGTTTGAGTAGATGGGATCGCCTAAATCTCCGATGGCCTCGTAATATGGGGGTCTTATGCTAATACACAACCGGCAGCGTCTGGTTATATTTGGATTTGTTTGATTCAACATTCGATAACTAGCATCTATGACTTTCCATATGCTGTTCCCAGATGTGATTCCATGTTCCCCTTCAATGGTGGGGACTATATCTGTAGGGAATGATTCTATTGCACTATTGGGAGGTGTCGTTGTAGATAGGTCTGGCCCAAGGGCTTTTGTAGGTCGGGCCTCTAGGACTCCCCCTGACAGTACGCTATTTGGTCCGACTGGTTGGGAAATCTTGGCCTCCTCCTTTTTTATTAGTATGAGGCCTCCCCTATCAGGTCCGTGTGAATAGAATCTAACGCCCCACATTTTCCCTAGTAACCAGCTGCTATCTTCCGGTTTGGTTACATTTAGATACAGAACCGTGCAATTTCCAGCATAGTTGGGCTTTGATCTGTACCCAAGCTGCATACCTCCTGAGTTAACATGTTTGCATCCTAGTGGTCCATAGCCTACTTCTAAAAACTTGTCACGACCTGCCCCAGGATTCCAGTCTGTAGCAATGGTTTCACAGCCCCAGTATGCGCAATAATATTCGTTAGGATAATTACAATACCCCTTCCCTGGGTTAGAGCTCGGGCAAAAATACAGAGCAGAATCATTACGACACATGTCTAATAGGAATAAGGTACACACCGGTGTTGCAAAACTAGGGGCACCTGCTGTTGTTACTTGCTGTATAATCTGTTGATCTTCATATCTAATTAGACTCCACTGAAAGGGTCGTTGGGGCTGGTGAGGTTGTAGGATACCGCAGCTGACCATGATAATAACGCTAATTCCCGTGTACCGTAAGAGATAGTCGGGGCCCATTTCTCCTAATGTTATGTTTTACCTGGCCTCTTAACCTCCCCACCATCTGCACTCCTCTGCCTCGCTTGTCAGTTCGGTTACAGCGAACTACAAGGTATTGGTTCTTCTCAGCAGCAGTAGTGTTCTTCAGGGGAATCTGTTAGAGAGCCTTTGTCTAGGAGTGGGGCCCCTTCTCTCATTACGGTACATGGACAGGGGAAATAATACTTATCGAGTCCGTTTAAGCGTTAATTTCAAGTCCTTGGAGCCTGGAACCACCCTCCACTCTTCTCCCAGGATCGGTCCTTTCACACGGCTGGCATGAGTCCACCCTTTTTCTGCAGTCCGAACAGCCGTTTCTGTAGTAAGCAAAACAACGTAGGGGCCTTCCCACTGAGGTGCTAATGAAGTCTCTTTCCATGTTTTGATTAGAACTTTATCTCCGGGCTGTACTCGGTGTATGGCTATATCTAATGGGGGTTGCTGCACCACTAGGCCTCTTTTCTGTAACTCTCTATGTCGGCTCATTAACTGTGTTAGGTAGGGCTGTAATTGAGTATCTTGCAAATTGGGGTGGTCAAGAGGCATCTCTAAATCATATGGCATACCATAAAGCATTTCGAAAGGCGAAAGCCCCACGTCAGTTAGGGGCTGCATTCGTATGTTTAATAAAGCAAGCGGTAAGCATTTTACCCAGGACGCTTTAGTTTCTAGCAGTTTTTAGTTTTTTTGTTAACTGTTTTTTAATTTCACCATTCATCCGTTCCACCTTTCCAGAGCTTTGAGGATGCCACGGAGTATGATATTCCCAGCTTACTCCTAAAGCTTTCATAGTTTCTCGGGACACCTTAGATATGAAATGGGGACCTCTATCAGAGTCAATTGTTTCTACAATTCCGTATCTGGGAATTATATTCTCAAGTAATATTTTTACCACGGTCTGAGCTGTAGCCCTTGCCGTAGGGAATGCTTCAACAAAATGTGTGAGATGGTCTATAATCACAAGCACATATTTGTACCGTCCTGTTTTTGGAAGTTCTGTAAAATCTAATTGGATTTTTGCAAAAGGTCAATGAACCAGTTCTCGAACTCCCAACACCCTTTTTCTAACATGTTGAGCATTCACTTTTCGACAAGTTATACAGTCATTCACAACCTTCTTTGCTATATTGTAAATTCCTACACACATATACTTTGTGGCAAATTGATCTACCAATGCCTGAGTTCCCCAGTGCGTGTTCTCATGAAACCTCTATAGCACCCCCAAGGCCACCGACTTCGGGAGTACTTCTCACCCATCCGGCAGTACCCACTTTCATTTGTCAGCTTCTTTTATACCCATTTGTACCATCTTGTTCTTTTCTAGCGGCGTAAAGCAAAACAGTGAGTAAACTGGTCTGTGCAAATAACAGCGTTCATATTCAGGGGCCTCTTCCCCAGCCGCTTCCTCGAGGAAATTACACTGTATTCCTCCGACACTCCATTCCTTCCAACAATCATAACATGGTAACTTCTTTAAATCTTTTCCACAATTTGGACGGTCTTCCCTCATCTTTATAACCTGTAAACTCATCAGGGTTGCTCGTTTAGCTTCCTGATCTGCCAAATTATTTCCTCTAATTTGAGGAGTAAAACCTCGCTGATGTCCTTTCACATGGACTATAGCAATCTCTTTTGGTTCTCTAATAGCCTGCAGGACCTGAGTAATCAGTTCCTGGTGTATCAATCCCTTCCCCTGCGAGTTGACAAGTCCCCTCTCTTCCCAGATTTTACCGAAAGTATGTATTACCCCATAAGCATATTTAGAATCTGTGTATATTGTGCCGCTTTTGCCTTTTAACAACTTTAAAGCTCGCAGCATAGCATATAGCTCACAAGCCTGAGCAGACCAGCTTGGACTCAAGGGTCCTGATTCTACCACCTCGAGTGTCTTCCCATTCACCAATGCATACCCTGATTTCCTTTTTTCCTTTAACTATTCTCGAAGAGCCATCTATAAATATTTGCTCGCCCTCAGGTAACTCCATCTCTTCCAAGTCAGGTCGCAATTTTGTTTGCTCTTCTATATTTCAGAAGCAATTATGCTCTAAGGGTTCGGTTGGTTCTCCATAGAGGAACTGAGCAGGATTTTGTAAGGAAGTCATTTCTAAGGTTAACTTTGGAGAGGAGATTAAGATTCCTTCATACTTTAATAATCTAGCATCTGTGATCCATTTTTCAGCTTTTTGTTGTAGTACCCCTCGTATATTATGAGGGGATAATACTTTAATTTCTCCTCCAAATGTAATCTTCTGCGCTTCTTCTACTAATAAGGCGGCTGCAACCACTACCTGCAGACAGCTAGGCCAGCCCCGGCTAACCGGGTCCAGTAATTTGGATAAATAGGCAACTGGCTTTTTACTTCCTGCCCATTCTTGGGCAAGTGCTCCATAGGCAGTACCCTCAGTGCTGTTTACGAATAAAAAGAATGGCTTTCTTAAATCTGGAAAGCTTAATACTGGGGTATGCATTAGTTCCTCTTTTAATTTTTCTAAATGCTCTTCATCTTCTTCTGTCCACTTAAGTAATCCATCCTTATTTAATTTATTGTAGAGGAATTTGACCTTTCCGCTATAATCCTCTATCCACTGCCGACAATACCCAGTTAATCCTAACAGTTGCCGTACTTGCCTCTTTGTCGTTGGGGCCTTCGAGCCAGGATACTACTAATTCTCTCCGGATCCAGTCTCTTAGTCCCCCCACTTAATCGATGGCCCAGATATTTTACCCCCTTCTCTACAAACTGCAACTTTGATTTTGAAACTTTCAACCCTTGCAGGCTAAGAAAATTTAACAACTGGATGCTAGCCTGCCTTACCACTTCTTCATCCTTTCCTGCTATCAACAGATCATCCACATACTGTACTAATGTCACTCCCGGCACTTTATTATAGTCCTGCAGAATCTGTTCCAGGGCCTGTCTGAATAAATTTGGGGATTCGGTAAATCCTTGAGGGAGGACAGTCCATCGTAGTTGTTGTTTTCTATGGGTATCTGGGTCCTCCCATTCAAAGGCAAAATAATCCCTACTGCTCTCATCCAAAGGACATGCCCAAAACGCATCCTTCAAATCTATCACACTATACCATTGATCATCCGGGTGTAACTGACTTAATAATTGAGTATGTGGATTTGCTACTACTGGGAACCTAATCACAGTTCTCTTATTGATTTCCCTCAAATCATGCACCAATCTATATTTGCCATCCTTTTTCCTTACTGGTAATATTGGGGTATTAAAAGGGGTACAAGGTTCTAATAGCCCCTGTTGTAGTAACCTCCGAATTTCAGGTTTTAATCCCCGCCTGCCCTCTTTGGACAGGGGATATTGCTTAATTCTCGTTGGTACACCAGGGTTGGTTATAGTTACCTTAAAAGGTTTAATATTCAATTTACCCACATTGTCTGGAGTGTAGCAAACTTCCGGGTTTATGCTTTGTTCATCCTCTATTCGGAGAGGACACAATTTAATTTGTAGCCTATTATCTATCACTTCTAAACTTATGCCTAATTCTATTATCAAATCTCTACCTAACAGGTTATACTCAGCTTCGGGTACCAAAAGTAAAGGTCCAACACCTATCTTGGAACTTGATTCGATTAATACTTCTTTTATAACAGGGACCCCAAATGGTTCTCCTTTTACCCCAATTACTTGTACCCTTTCTGCCGAGGCCTTACACCCTAAAGGTAAGGTTTGGACCGTAGATCTTTCAGCCCCTGTGTCTATGAGGAATTCCATTTCCTCGCGCTGGGGACTCACTTTTAATTTTATCAAGGGCTCGTTTTTTTTTTCTCGGGTCCCCAGCAAATAGAGCCCCTGACACCCCTACTCATCCTTGAACATCTTCTCATCCTCTTTTCTCTGTCGACATTCCCTCTTAATATGACCCTTTTTATTACAATAAAAACAGATCACATTTCTTTGTCCCTGACCATCTTTCCCTTCTTCTCTTTCAAGCTTCCCACGCACCATCCTAGGCCTTCCTCTTTGACCTTCCCGTACTGCTGCCACTATCATCCGTACTTGTTTCTTCTCTTTTTTGTCCTCTCTCCTAACATACACCTTCTGTGCCTCTCTCAGGAGTTCATCTAAACCCTTATCTTGCCAGTCCTCTATTTTCTCTAACTTTTTCCTAATGTCCGTCCAGGATTTGGCCACAAACTGAGTTTTAAGTATGGCCCCTCCCACAGGAGTCCCTGGATCTAAGCCACTATACAACTGCAAGCTTTTTCGCAGCCTTTCTAACCATTCTGTCAGGGTCTCATCCCGCCTTGGCTGTTCATTAAAAGCCTTATTAATATTCTGTCCCCTCGGGACTGATTCCCTTATCCCCTGAATGATAATGGTTCTTAAGTCTTGCATATGACCACGATGGATTGGGTCCTGGTTATTCCAATTAGGCAACTGCATCGGCCACTTAACATCTGCTGCCGGACCTTGCTGGTGTTGTTGGTCCCAGATTCGCATGCCAGCTCGCCTAATCATCCCTCTTTCCTCAGATGTGAACAGGATTCCCAGGATGGACTGTAGCTCCTCCCAAGTGTAAATATTCAGTCCTAGAAACTGGTCTACCCGCTCTGCCACTCCCAGCGGGTCCTCTAGCAGGTTTCCCATTTCCTTCTTAAAATCTCTCACGTCCCCGGAATTAATGGGGACGGTTACATATCCCATCCCCGGTTGGGGTCCTCCCATAGCTATTTCCCGCAGTGGATATAGTCCTCCCTCGAGACTTAACCCCTGTGCTCTGGTCTGACTCCTAGTCACTGGTCCCTGGGGACTAGGGTTAGCCTCGCCATCCGACTCCCCCGAGGACGGAAGTTCGGTCGGCCCGGGAAGAGAAGGGGCCGTAGGTATAGGAGGAAGCACATAAGGGGGTGGCGATACTGGGATCTCCAATTCTCGCTTCTTTTTCCCCCCGCCCTCCTTTTTCTTTTAATGGGTATAAAAGGGTTCTCGTCTCCGGATTTATCCAGAGGTGTGCATACTCGCTCTCTTCTAAGCTGAAGGGCTCCTTTGAATTTACGTAACTATTTAGGGCCTGGCATATCCAGTCCTCAAATGAACCAAAAGGGGGCCAGAAAACACTTTCTCCTTTTACAGGTTTGTTGTCCCAGACTTCAGTACAATAATGGATCATCTTAACTTTACTTTTTCCCCGCCTAGAAGGGGAATCATCCCAATATTTAATCATCAATCCTAGTGGGCTATCCGGGGGAATGGGAGGTAAGCCTCCGCTACGAACTCCCCCACCCATGGGACCAGAAGGGTTACTTTTCTTCTGTCCCATCTTCCGGAGTACCTTCAAACACACACACACACCGCTTCCCCCTTTTCGTGGCCCAGTCCCTCGCGGGATGTGCGAACCGCACTACCGAGGGGTCCGCACTCACTTCGTCCTTACTGGACGTCTCTCACGTGCACTCCGGGATACCCAACCCCAACCGAACGGAACACCGGCCTATACTTACTCAATCTTGAGTCTTCATTCAGTGCGCAAAGATTACTTGGGGTTGCTGGCTCTTTTTTTTTTTTGCTTGTGGCTAATTTAGGGTTTGTCGGTGAAGGGCTTGAGTGAAAATCGCTCTCGACAGAGGCCGCCGAACTTGGCGGGGCGCCTCCCCTTCCGAAGAGCTTTTCAGTCCATTGCCTTCATCCGAGTCACGGCACCAAATTTGTCATAAGTTACTCTCTTGAAGGTTAATTCATACGGAGAGTTTGTTAAATCATGTGAGTAATTTATTTAATTAAGTAAGCAGCCACAAGCAAAACAGCGCTGGGCGGCCGGGGAGTCTTAGCTCCGCCAACGGGGCGCGCCTCCTTCACAGACAGTCCCCTTTTATAGTCTGCTAGTTTTGGGACGCGTTGTAATATCCTGGTGCGTTTTGCGCATGTGTGAGTTGCTAGGGGGGTCGTCTGAAGTTCTCTGGTGGTCGTGGAGAGGAAGGCCGTAATCTTCCTCCGTCTCTTTATCTTGGCTTGTCTCCTTGTGAGTGATCACAGGTGTTTGTTTATCTGTTGTGTTGACTCCCTTTCGGGATGCTGTCCTGTGAGTAATTACAGGCGCCTGCTTATCTTTTCTTCTTTATCCTTTTGCCTTCAAAGGAATTCCCTCTTGGTGACCTCTGAGCAGCTTGTTGCTTACTTCAGCTCTTTATAGTCCTGCAAGATAGCTAAGGCCCCGACGCCAGTTCCACAAGGGGTCATATAAGCTTTTTGTGCTAACCATAGTTTATTTGCCTAACACCATGTCTCAACCCTGGTTGTTGTAAAACCTCATCCTCCCCCTCCACCGGCTTATTCCTCCTTTTAAATAATGAACAAATAGTTACAATTTATTACGTTTTGGATGATGATGTTCTTCCCTGTGTGTTCTTTCGTATTTTGTTTGAAAGGTATATTTGTATGTCTGCTCTCAGGTAGGCTAACAGCAAAAGGAATAGAATATGTAATGTGCAACATTGTTGCCATCTTCCTGTTGTTAGAACGCAGGTGACATGACTCCAGTGACAAGTCTGTTGACAAGGAAGCAGGCTTTTTGGTCTTAACATGAAAACATGTTCTTCAGTTTTACTCAGAAAACAGTGTCCTCGGAGCCGTGTTAGTGTTCTTTATTATTTTTCCATGCAATTCTTTTAAGCCTTGTCCTGCCATTTCTTCTGGTGCTTTCACACACATTTCTATTTGTGTTTCATTCATACCAATCTTAGTATTTTTGTTACAAATCTCCATATACTGATCAAATTACCAACTGTCCAAGTAACAAGCCACCTGCCAAAAAAGTGCAAAAAATATATAATATTGGAAGAGAAATTTAGCAGAATTCATATTTGAGTCTCAGAATTATAAAGTCTTGTAGTAATATTTTCTGAACAAAATTTATCCCCCAGACGTCTTTATCTCGATGTCTCTACTTCCTCTAAAATTCCAGAACCGGGAATCTTGACAGCTTTATTTCAAAAGAACAAGAAAGATATTGTTAAGCCTAATGATAGTTCAAGGAGTGCTTATGAGCTGTATCGAAAGCTAGTAAATATTCAACTTCTCCTGTAATACTGTGTTTCATCTCCTGATTTTTCCAGTACAAATGTTCAGTATTTTCCTCCACCAGAGGTCTCCTCATCTACCTTGTCTTTAACTATGTTTCCATAAATATATATGAAAGGATCTGTCTGCCAGCAATGTTTGTTCAACAAGTGCACACAAGCCTTAAATTGTCTGTGCAGATTTTTCTTCTTAATTCATTTCTATCACAAGCAGCAAAGCTACACTATTTCACCTATGGTTTCACCAAGGTTTTGCTCAGTAAAAACCAGAAATGAAAATATATTCACTAACAGTTCAGTAATGAATGAGAAAACCTGACAGAGAGAAATGCTGCATGAGACATATATAAGGAAAAGGTACTAGGAAGCCTTCACTGGACCAATTGCTAGTAGCCTTTTTTCGTCAGTATTCAGAATATTACTACAGTTAAATGAGATTTTTACCAGCTGAGTGAGAGTGTCTTAACAGTTTCTTGTAGCTGTTTAACCTGGACCTGACCCTTGCTTTTAAAATAACCATTAAGAGGTTGTTTTAGAGCTCCAGTAAGAATAAGATATCCTCATCCCTAATTTGCCCATTCTTCTTCTTTAGAATATAACTATAACAAAATTTCATAACTATTTTCATCCAATTTTGCTCTCTTTCATATGTTCCTTTGGTTCAGTTGTAAGTTCTGTATTACTTGCAAAGAGTTCGTAAAGTGATCCCTCACTTCTTCAAGATTTAAAAAAGAGACACCTAAAAAGTTTCTCCCATAGAAGGGCACAAGTCTATTTATAAGTATTTTTTCCCATAGAATCATAGAATTGGTAAAGTTGGAAGGGACCTCTGGAGATCATCTAGTCCAACCCTCAAATGAGTGGCCCATACAGGGATCAAACCTGTGACCTTGGTATTATCAGCACCATGCTCTAACAAACTGAGCTAAACCACACCAAACACATTGCTCGTTTTAGGAAGAAGTACTCTTTCTCACATTTGTTTTTCCCATATTCCAGTTTACATCATCTCTTTTGTTTTGTTGGTTTTATTTTTAGTTTTGTTTTTAGCTTCCAGCAAATCAGATTTAAATAGATGACTTAACCAAATATAAGGCTTTTGTCACAAATTATTATCCATTCTTTTTCTCTCTTGTAGCTTAAATATTTTATATTTATCAATTTAATTTAAGTTGTATAAAAAATGAAAACATGCTGAAGATACCTTAATTAACTATGGAATCTTATTACAAAAATTATTAGATAGGAACTCTTGGGAAAATACAGAAACCAATTATACAATTAACTCATCCAAATATTCCCAAGGTACAGGATTAAAAATTTGAAAGAAAGATGCTAAAAATGCCTGAAATTGAATTTCTTCCTCTATCCACTAATTAAGATTAATTTATTTAGGCCCTGTAGTGTTACTATAGTTAAAGGCCAACAACAATCCTTGAAATGTATAATTTAATGTATAATTTACATGCACATGTTGGATACTGAGAAAAACAATGTATTTATCATTTACAAGAGACATTATGATCTAGGTAGTTTAGATAAACCATAGCCTAGGTAAAACTGAAGTTTACGTAAAATCAGATATTAGTCCAAGTGTAGAAGACTCCATTCCTCACTCAGATTATTAGCTTCAACAAAGAAAACCTTTGAAAGTTTACATAAGGTATACAATAAGCAGACCAAAGGAAAAAATAGGACAAGGAAATATTATAATCTCTTTGAATTAATTTGCTATTCTACCAAATTAATCCCATATGTTCAGATATACTGAATGGTGTGTCAGTGTATCTGAACTTGACCACTGGGTGTTTGTAGATCCATTGTACTGTGCAGTGGCTGAAAAGAATTATGAAAGGAGAGGCCATAAGGTCAGAGAGGTCCTCCCCCTGCCCCCCCAAGCAGCAAATTAATTAGTGGAAGGAAAGACATCTCCAAATTCCTTTATTTCTTACTGGGCCCTCTCAGAGGGACCACTTATCTTTATATCATCTCCTGCCACAATTTGCTGTCTGGTCTACATTTGTTTTGATTTTAAAACAGGACCTTCCAAAAATCTCTTCCGGTTTGGGTCCCTCATTCCAGTTACAACCTGGTCTCATGTTAGGGTTCCAAAAAATTCCATGATTACTATAATAATTTTTAGTGTTCCAAAGTGTCATCTTGTTTTTGAATTCTTAGTTTAAGCGGATATAGCTCAAAATTTAAAATTTTAAATCATTTTATAGTTTTGAGTAAAATAATCTTCAAATGTAACACAACCTAGTAACAGTCTTGTTCTTCCTCACCTAACTGTAGAGTAGTAACTCATCTAGTGACTAAATCAAAGGAAAAAAAAAAAAAAACCCAAAACACATGCTATCTTCTAAATGGTTCTGACGTCCCTCAGGAATAGGCAATCTTTAGTTGAATTTTTAACTTATTTATTGCATTTCTGTAGAGCTCTGCTGAAGTCTGCACCTGCTGTTTCAGGATAGCATGCACCTTTCCTCTAGGTTGCTTCATTTTCTACTTCCCTTATTTGTTTCTGTTCATGAAACAGTATAGTGTTCTTACACAGCCCTTAAAAAATTGTTTTAAAAAGCTTATATAAAAGTCTTTATTTATTTTAACAAGACATTAACGTATACAGGAAGGATCTCAGCCTTCCCAGACAAGCTGCCTACCAGTTGGCTCCTTGAGCTTTTACAGCTGAAACTAGAAATCTCTGTGCTTTAGAGGCTTGCCACCTTCAGCAGATCCTGTAAGGAGTTACAAGCAAACATAACTAATTGGTTTTGTAGTCACAGTGCATAATAAATCATGGTGCTATTTAGAAACAAGTTTGCAAAAACTGTAAAAATGCTAAATAGCCCAAAGACTAAAGGAATCTTTGAAGCAGAATCACTGAGTACAGCTTTCTGGTTCCATGTAGTCCAAAACCAAACACTACAAAAGCCTTCTTGACTGGAAATGTGTGGTACTCACATGATCTGAATAGAATAATGTGGTTTTGGGCACGAATGAAAGAAATCTCCCTGTCTTTTTCCCTTTATCAGCATACAGAAATCTTTTCCCCTCCCCCCAAACAGGAAAGTAAAAAGGAAAGTAAGGAACTAAGAGAGAGAGCAACTACTTTCCTAGTTACGAAAAGGGGAGAGGGGAGGAGGAACTAGGGGAGAGAGTCCAGCAGCTCCCAGTGCTTCTCTGCTTTTGTGAAACTGTAGCTCAATCCCCTTCCCCCCTCAATGAGATAGAGACTAGCAAATGCAGGGTTATAATGGGCAGACAAGGAGTTAAGGAGGCACAGAACACTTTAAATTTAGACAGCATAACACAATGCAGTGATCGCTGTGCTGGCTGCAAGCAGGTCAGAACAGGTCCCTGAAGAAATGAGGAAGAAACATGTGCTTAATTAAATTTGCTTAAGTTTGTGCAGTCTCTGTACTATTAGACAGCATTGGTCTTGGCAGCTTAGTCCAAATTAAATCTTACACAAAAATCTCTTGTTGCTGTGTTCAAACTAATTGTATTCTAAACTTCAGAAGTTCTAGAAATGGTGCTGGAACATGCTCTCATTAAGTATGCTCTGGAAGTGATTCCCCAGCCAGGGCAGAGCCAGGGAGCATGTTGTTCTGTGGTTCAGTTGCAGAGTGGCACAAAGAAAGACTGAGCAAGGCTAGAATCCTCCGTGCGCTGTGGGTTTACAGACACTAGTTTGACCTGCCTTCTATAAATGCTTTCTTCTGACTAAATGCTTGGTTACTTTAATTCAGAGGCAAAAGCCTTCTGATCTTAAACTCCTTCTTCTCCAGTGATCTGCCTAAGGGGGACAGAGGCAGCAATTTTGCCTTCCAGGATAGCTGAGGAACTGGAAGCATTGCTGACTCAGTTGACTGGGAACCTCCGTTTTCTGAAGTTTGGTCCATCTCTTTTTGAACCTTTTGTTGAAATCTCTTAATTGCTATGTGCTTGAGTGAGAGGGGCTGGTAGGAAGTAAGGTATATTTTTTTAATGTCATGAGCATTGGCCAAGTCTCACATGAGTCAGATTTGCCACCAAACAAAGATTATGGCTTTTGAAAATAATGAAATGAGTACAGCCACTGTCATCAGGAAAAGACCATAAAGGTAAAACCATCCATATCCCTTAGGCATAGAATTTCCATTTCTCTTCCTGGCAATTAAGTGCATGTGTTCTTTTTCTAATAGCACCCTGGATATGACAATGGAGAGTTAAAATATCCTAATTCATTATTGCCACTAAAACAGTAGTGTCCTGGAGCAGTCCTCCAGTCTAGGGCTTAAAGGTCATATATACCGCCTTATCTATGAGTTTCTAACCCAACTTATGTATCTTTCCTGGCAAGTCTAGTGTTGAGAACTGACGTTAGAAAAAAATCACATTCATGTCTCTCAAATTAAAATTCTATTCAAAATAAAATTTAAATTATTGTCAGTGAATTTGGAGTTCTTGAAACTAGAGATTTGAATAAAAAGCAAATCTTGTAATTCAATAATTGTAAAAAAGATATATGACAGTCATGTATGCTCATGTGAGTTTATTATTCAGTGGTACTTGGAGGTTTAGGTTGCAAATAGCTATTTCTGTCTTAGTCTTCCAGATGATTCCCACAGATCTCAAAATGGAATCCTTGTTAGTATAGTGTTTGTGCAGCTTACAGACAGAAGCCATACAAAGACTCATACAGTGGGATTGCCCAAGTAAATTTCTAAAAGAAAGGAAGAATACACTTTATTTGCAAGATTATTATTTATTGTTATTTAAAATAATGCCTGGGATAGCTGTGTCTGTGTAAAATATTTCCATTAGCTGGGCTAATTAGAGGGGAGAGGTAAAAATTCATTATAAAATAGAAAATAGAATAGAATATTTATAATAGAATGCATTGTAAATATTAAAGTCCCAATCTAGCAAATTTAAACAGACAGGCAGCATATGTTGTTGCTGGTTATCTCCAGACTGAAACTAAGTCTCTGAAACTATGTTACTGATCGCTGTCAAGGATTATCAGTCTGATTTGCTACCATGTTGCTGGGTTTTGTGTGGTTTTTTTCCCCTCTCCGGTCCCTAAATAAATGGGTTTAGGTAACCAACTGGAATCATCACACTCTGCCCTGCTTTGGTTACAACCAAAAATTCCCATCCAGCTGTTTTTGAAACCTTCCATGTAGGAGGCAACGGTTCTCATTAAAGAAAGGTCTTTTTGCATAGCTTCCCTTTCAGGGTCCTGCCCTGCCAAGAATAGATAATATCAGTCACTAACAGAAGTATATTACATGATCTATTTTGCTGAAAATATGGTAAGGCTTACTGTAATTTAACTTGTAGGATGAGAATGATTCTAATTTTTGGTTGCACTTGGTTTGTATTTTTTTTAAGTTCATAGGGACTTGATTCATCCATCTATCAAATAAGCTGAGTATTTAAATTGAGTGATTGACGGGACTTAGATTGAGAAATTAATTTATAGCTCTTTTTGACTTGATTAGCAGACACTGAATTTTTCTGGAGTTCAGAAAACTATTCAGTTCTATGTTTTTTTCATGAATTGTGGATCTAGATGCAGTATAGTGTGGGTAAAATGCTAAATATCTCTGCTTCTCTACATAGTCTTTAACACAAGTACTTCTAATAAAAATATCTTTCTTTCATCAGTGTTATTCTTTCTCCAATAATTTTGTTTTTCTTGGAGTTTATTTAAAACTACACTCTTGGGTTGTTTGTTTTTTAAAAGGAATATTTACATAGCAATTTATAGCAGTCAGCCTAGAAGCTACAATTGGCTCCAAAGAACAACGGCTCTTTCTAACACAAGAATAAAAACTTATGATAGATACTGTTACTCTTAAAAAGATAAAGGTAAATAGATACTGTTACTCATAGAGTCAGAAGGGAAACACACTTCGTATGTAGGGACAAGAATTTATTGTTAGTATGATGTTATTGTTAGTATGGGGGAAGTCTTGACAGTCTAATCAAAGAGTTACTATTAGTCCAGGTCTAATTATTACAGGAAAAGAAAACAAAAATACTACTATTACAGAAAAAAAGTTTCAATAATAACAATGTCATTGGCATAAGCACAGTTCTCATCTACCCACTTCTCTGGTGTTATGCTCTCCCTTCAGCTGTCTCTGTGGGTCCTGAGGTCTACAGCTTCAGTCTGAGTGAGCAGGATTGTGGCACGTCATCACCGTCCTGTTTTCCTTCATGAGACATATGATACTAATTTCTACTTCTTCTCTTTAGGATCTGCTTGCAGTCATTTTTATGTATTTACTAACACACTTTTTACACCTTGCTCTTTTTTCGCTAGTCTGAACTCCATATTTCATCCAAATTTACTGTGTAAAATACTGTACATTTTATGTATGTTAGATATTACTTCTTTCTTCTTTTTGTTACCCATAACACTCATATTGTCTAGCTGCAGGTCTGCATTTCTTTGCCTGGCCATTGGTTCACACTTTCAAGACTTCAGCTATTGTGGCAGGCCTGTATTGCTCTACATGGTCATTATGTTAGTCATAAATGTCATTCTGCATAGAATAACTACTTGTTACTAGTTGCTGTGTAAGAACTATGATTGTACCATACAAAGATACGCAATAGTAAAATAAATCAGACATATCCAGCTGATCATCAGAAAAATTGCTCTTACAGCTAAACCAAATAAAAATAAAGCTCAAGGCAGGTCCAGACAAATTTAGACAAACCAAATCTGGCAAGTTTCAGTCCCAAGGTCTTGAAAATTCAGTACAATGTCTGTGGCCTGTTTCTGGCAATGACAATAACATGTTTATTAGACAGCAGGGCTACAGCACATGAAAATAACATAAATGCTTTTGAGGATATGGATGGTTCAAAAAGTATTTAGAGGATACTAACAGATACATAAGTTTCTAGACCTTTGTAACTGTGTTCAGTTATTTTCCTATTACTTTTTTTTGAGTGACTGTTAAAATGATGATCCATCTTGAGTACTATTTTATGTAAGCTCTTGCCTTTAGATTTCTTTTTTTAAAATAATACTTACTAGAAGATGATTTTTTGCTTATATGAAGGGAGGTTAATATTCAGGGCTCTTGGACTGTATTCCTAAATCTGCTGGTAATTCATGTGATTTAGAATATGTCTTTACCTTTGTCTGTATCTATAAAAGCTACTACATTCTGCTTTAGCAGAAAGGTATTTGGGCTCTTATTGTTTGTGAAACAGTTTGAACTCCTGAGATACTTGTGACATAGTAAAGCTTTCGATTAAAAGTATTTCATCCCTGAAGAGAACTACACTATTAGGCAGGTAACGAGAGTTTCTTGTTGAAATTTGGCCTGAAATTTCTTGATGAAATGCCGGAATACTCTGTATTTAGTTTTTTAGTATTCATAGTTACTTCCTACATTCTTGCTCCTTTAATCAATCAAAAGTAATTTGTTAGGAAAAACAGAAAAATTGAAATATTGTCTTCATGGCACAAGTACAACAGTGGACATCCTTGGCTGAAAAAGTACAATAGTATATGCTCTGCTGTGGGTAAAAGTACTTATTGTAAATCATACCTATTGTACTTACTTCTGTCATATTCAAGTAAAACTTTCAAAATAATTTTATTTGTAACAAGTTTTAGTTACGATTAAAAATCGTAGAATCATAGAATCAGTAAGGTTGGAAGGAACCTCTGGAGATCATCTAGTCCAACCCCCCCTGCTCAGCAGGGTCACCTAGAGCATGTTAGACAGGGCTGCATCCAGGCGGGCCTTGAAGATCTCCAGAGAAGGAGACTCCACAACCTCTCCGGGCAACCTGGTCCAGTGCTTCATCACTTCTCACAGGGAAGAAATTCCCCCTCACGGTCAGGCAGAACTTCCTGTGCTTCAGTTTCTGCCCATTACCTCTTGTCCTGTCACACGGGACAACTGAAAAGAGTTTGTCCATGTCCCCTTGACACCCTCCCTTCAGGTACTTGTACACATTGATAAGATCCCCCCTCAGCCTTCTCTTCCCCAGGCTGAAGAGGCCCAGCTCTCGCAGCCGTTCCTCATAGGGCAGGTGCTCCAGCCCTCCAATCATCTTTGTAGCCCTGCGCTGGACTCTCTCCAGTAGCTCTATGTCTCTCTTGTAATGGGGAGCCCAGAACTGGACACAGTACTCGAGATGAGGCCTCCCCAGGGCTGAGTAGAGGGGCAGGATCACCTCCCTCCACCTCCTGGCAACACTTCCTAATGCACCCCAGGAGACCATTGGCTTTCTTGGCCACAGGGACACATTGCTGGCTCATGGTCAACTTGTCACCCACCAGCACTCCCAGGTCCTTCTCTGCAGAGCTGCTCTCCAGCAGGTCAGCCCCCAGCTTGCACTGGTGCCTACGGTTATTTCTCCCTAGGTGCAGGACCCTGCATTTGCCCTTGTTGAACCTCAGGAGGTCCCTCTCCGCCCAGCTCTCCAGCCTGTCCAGGTCTCTCTGAATGGCAGCATAAACTTCTTAGTCCAGTATTTCCTGATCTGCTAATCTGATAAAGTGATGTTAAAGGAGAGTTACTTAAATAATTGGAGGAGGAAAGAGGTTATTTAACATTCTGAGATTCTTTAAAACTGTTGCTTTCTACTGCGTTTTGCTTATAAAAGACAAACTGAAATATTCTGTGACTGTAAGAGATACCGTATGTTTTAAAATGCATTTTAAAAAGCATAATATAGTTCAAGGGCAAAATTTTATAGCTACGTTCTTCTGATAATACAGATAAGGAAGCCCAGCTTTAGTGAAAGCTGCTGTGATTTTGTATTGTTTGGTTTTATTCAACAATAAGCAATTGTGGAAGGTGGAGAAGGTCATGTGCAGCATTAATCTCAATCTGGAGAAAATTTTCAGGGAAAAATAGCTAAACTATGGATGAAAACTTCAGAACAAGCTGCAATTATCCATTTCTGAATTAAAAAGGAAAGTATAGTGTGTCTGGGCTATGACAGCATAAACATTTTACATACTTAATTGTAGCTATTCAGAATTAAAACTTGTTTTGAAATAGGCAAATGTAGCCGAGCTTACTGGTAGGGACATTATAGCTTGTCAATGTAATAAATGCTTGACCGCATTAATCAAAAAATGATCATTTGTATCCTTAATGCAAAAAAGCATGTGTTTTCAAAGGAAGGGAATTATAATGAAATTACTGGGATCTTTATTTAATGCTGTCAGTACTTTTTCAAAAAATTGAGTATTTCCAGCTGTCATTGCAGGATCTAAAAGATCTATCCCAAATGTGAATCAGTTCTAGAGTATTGCACGTTAACTCTTTAGGAAGCAACAGCAAGGAGGAATTCTGCTTTCTGATGAAAGAAAAGTTAACAACAAAAATCAGTTAGGAAGCCAATGGTAGTCAGCTGATATGAAGAATTAGAGATATTGTCAAAGATGACTTGTTCAGTAAGTACTAAGGGAAGGTGGTTTCTTTTGTTGTGCCTTTGCCTTTTGTTTTTTTTCTCTTCTCTGCTAACTTTTGATGGTGAAGAAGGAATGTGTATTTCAATCAGGTTGGGTTGTATCGTGATACCATTTAATCTATAAAGAGATGTTATGAAAGAAGGATAAAAGTTATGAGGGAAAATCGGTAGCAGAATTCCTCATGGTGGAAAATATATAGCAGTAAAGAATGGTAATATTTCATTGAGACGCATTTTAAACACTCATTGCATTTTTCCATAGTTAATGAAAGTCATGACTAAATGGTATATGCTGCTGTATGCTACTTTCTTACTGAATCTACTTAAATCATCAATCAAAGAGTTAGAACCAACCTACTGTTGGTTCTAATGTTTTTAATAATTCCTCTTTGAATAATATATGCTCAAGAGATTTGAATGTACAAAACTGTGAACATTATTTTTTGCTTCTTGATCTGAATACATATATCATTAAATTTACAAAGCTGTTAGTGTGTTCTGATAGTTATGCATGCAGGTCATGAGCACCTCCTCCTGAGAATTTGGACTTTTAAGATTTCCCTCTACAGCATTTTACTTCTATTTGGTATTTCTAATATATTCTAATCTTATTTTTTGCTGTTTTTCTTGATTATACTGATGCTAGATTTACACCCATTTCAGTTTTACCAGCCACAGTATTATAACCTGTTGTCTTTTTTATCGAGAATTTAAGACTGATTCACCTTAATTTCACTGTTTTGGGATTCCTAGTATATGAGAGTTTCAAATTGATTTTTACAGAAGATTGATATCTTTAGCTTCTTTTGCAGTAGAAAATCCTTCTCCCTCATTTGAAAACAGTAGTAACAGCACTTGCCTATTGCTGTCTTTGTCATATGGTCAGGTTCTTACTTTAACATCTTCCAAGAGTATGGATCATTAGAAATATTTCAGTGATTAGAATCTCTCACTTTGACCTGCAATGAACAAATTGTTAACAGATCTGTGCCACAAGCAGTAAAAGAATTAGGGAATATTTGTCTTTGTATAGATCTGGTTTCTTTTACTTACCCTTCAACAGATCATTGGAATAAGGGATACTATAGTAGAATACTCTGCTTTATAACATCATTAGCACACCACCTGCACTTGTTTCCTGCTTGGGTTGTGGATTGAGTTTATAGGGTTAGTTTTAATCCATAAAGACCTAAATTATTTAGTACATTTGTGATCACCTCTTGTTCGGTAATATCAGCACTGCAACCTGAATTAGATCCATCACAGTTCATACAATAGAAGGCTGTTGGAAGGCTATTGGAAGAAGGTTGTGCTTTCTATGCATTCATTGTGTAACTTTCCTTTTAATATATGGGACAATGCTAGACAACTGTAAAAGGTCTTAACATCCAGTTTTGCTTTGGCTCCATATATAAAATGAAAGTCTTTTTAATGATGAGGAGACATAAGAGAGATTATGCTGTGTCTGTTGTTTTGAACCTTAATAAATATTTATTTCAGATGAAAAACAGTAATGGTCAGCCTGATATCTTAAACTGAAATAAACAGATATTAACTTTTCAGTGTTATTCAATGCCTAGCAGTAACAGTCTATCAGTAATGATCTTTAAATGATGCACTGTGATCCTTTCTATGCTCTTTTTACTAATTACAGATAATATTTTCTAAAATTCAAAGCAGGCTGCACACACAGTAATGAAGAATGCTACTTTTGCTTAACAGATTACAAGTAACAGCATGTACATTGTTCAAAGAAAGAAATGGGAATATCAAGAGATGAAAAGAGCCAATGATTTGAAGAAAAGAGGGGCAGCTAAGTAGGTGAAAAACCCAGCAGACACAGACATTCAGAGTTACAAGAGAGAGCAGGTGGCTAAAATATCTCAGAAACCCAACAGAGTAGCAAAGAGCATTTTATCTTCCTGTAATTAACATAAAGGGGCATTCAGCTTTGCTATCATACTTAGAATTAACCCTGAATGTATTCTGCTTCATTAAAAAAAAAAAAAAAAAAAAAAAAAAAAACATTAAAGGCAGTATCAGATGACGTTATATTGGTAATGTAAGATTAACAGAAGAAAACAATTAAATACAAGTTTGAATAAACAAATACAGTTTTTAAATTATGTAAAGATGTGTTTATCATTATAAATTGCTTTAAATTGCATTTTTTGATGTTTTATGTTATTCAACTTGTGTATGTTTCATATATGTATATATATGTATGTGTGTATATGAATGATGACTTTAGAATATATTGTTTGATCATAAAATACAGTTGCATTATTTGTATTTCTTTAATCCTAGCACTTTGTCTTCTGGTAATATTTCTCTGCCCTACTACATAAAACATTATAAAACAGTATTATTTACATTACCCAGCTAGCGTTTTCTGGACAAAGTAGCACATTAAAAATTCTGATTATCCCTTGTCCCTCCTCCCTCCCCCCAAAAATAAAATATATATCTGTGTGTGTGTGTTTGTGTGTATATATATGTGTATATATATGTGTGTGTATATACATATATATCTTTCAGAAGGCTTTCTATTAAAAGACATCAGTAAAATATCAGGTAGCCTGGAGGTGGTTTCTAGTGGGGAAAGCAATACGAACTGATGCACTTGTTTAACTTCATTAATGATTCTGGAGAGGAATTAAATTTATTACTAGTATTCACATATTGTTCTGAATTAGGGTGAATAGGAAAGAGAAAGACTATCCAAAAGAAGGTCATTGTAACATTCGATTTGAAAAAGTATAAATACATTTTTTGAAGTTTGAATAGGAAAGTAACTTGGAAAGGTTTATTGTTAAAACTTGATACTAATTTGTAGTCCGATGTGGCTACAAAATGACTTGATCTGAAGCTGGTTACACCATGAATCACATAATGGAACAAGAAAGTATTTTTCTCATAGTTCTAGTAAAATCTACACTTACTCCTAGTCATAATGTTACTAAAGAATACAATGAAGCTGAGACACAGGTTAATGTTGGGGTGCATAAGTTAAAGAGAATAGTTGACTTCCTCATCTCTCTCAATAGGACTAACTTGTACAGTATGGACTGCACAGGATCCATCTCTTAGAAAGCAGCTTCATCTGTTGCTCAAAATAGTGGTTTCTTGAATAAGAGCAACAAAAAAATCAGGGATTTAGGATTTTTTTTCTGAATCTACTAGATAAAACATGCATATGAAGGATGTCAACACCATGAAAAGTAGGAGTACATGTGGGGGATTCAGGAATATTACTAGGACTAAGCCTAAAACAAATGGTATGGTTGGAATAGCAAATATGTAATAAACTCTGCTGTGAACTTAGCTCCCTGGAGAGGTTTTGCAAGACCAGTTGCTTGAGGCTTTGAAAATGATCTGTACTTGATGTTAGAAAACTGTTCTAGCCTGCATTAGTGGAAAGCTGGCCTAGACCAGTAGATCCCAAATACTTGGGTCTGAAATCTTCTCACAAGTTTTTTGTTTATTTTTTTCTGTTATCCTTGTTTCTGAGAACCTGTAAAATTGCTAGTATACTCTTTACTATCATCAAGCCATTTTATCGCTTGAAAGAGGCAAAAAAGCCCTTTTGCTAGTCAAACTTAAAGCTTGTATTCAGAACCCATGTAAAGCTGATCTTTTAATGACAGTGTAATTATGAAACTTTTTGAAATGTGGATAAACTTGATATACTTTTTCAGTGAAGCTTAAACCTTCATTAATTAAAGGAAATTATTATTTCAGACAATTATCTGGTTAATTCTGCCTGGGAAACAGATTCTTTTAAACCTCATACTTAAGTTTTAAGGCCAATATGTAGTGTTCTGCTAAGAGCAGTTATGTGTAAGTACTCTTTATAAGTGCATGATGTTTTTTTTAAAAAAAAAAGAATGAAGCTTTTGACCTCTGGATGTTATTTTTTAAGCTCTGTTTGAATTAAAGATGTTAAGTATAAGCTATTTAAGGAGGTTATTCTTTTAAATTTATAATTTCACCATGTGAATGCAGTATTTGTTCATTTGTTTTCAGGAAGACACAATAATTTTCTAATATGTAAGTAAGCTTTAACCATGACAAGTCTCTCCTTTAAAGTGAAAATTTATCTTTTTATTTTATTTTTTTTTACCGGTAATAATTAAATACAAGTAACTAGTAACAGCAGTTAAAGAAAGATCATATGGGAAAATGAAACTGGAATGATTTCTAAATTATAACTGTCTTGCATATCATATTACGTGGGACAAGTGAAATTGCATTTTCAGAAGTTATAGAGAATTCTGATGACAAATTAGTATTTTTTTCTGAAATTCTTAAATTGCCTCCAAAATTAATGAATTTAGAAAGTTGGAGCTTTAAAATGTGTAGATTTTAATGTCATTAAAGTATTAACAATCTCAGTTTGCTTGATGTTTGTTAATTTAAATTTTCTCAGTTCTGTTATTGAAGATGGAGGATTATATCAAACTCATCTGTCAGAATACAGCTAATTTTGAAATGTGATACTTGTATACAAAAACTTGTATTTCTTGTATATAAGTACCCACATTATTTAGTTCTAATGATAACTTTCAAGTTTCTAAAGTGTCAATTTTCACTTTCTCTGAAAATTATATGGATTTCACTATCTCCTGACTTAGAAAGTTTTCATGCAAGTTCATACTAGTTGTCTTATTTCTTAACTGCAAATGCGTGTGTCAATTTTGTATCAACTCAACCTTGAAATGTGCTTCCCTAAGGCACAGTTCAACTTCAAACATCAGCGGCATCTTCTGCTGCAAAATTTTTTGGCTATAAATATTTATTTATTTATAAACATCTTATTGCAGAAGGTGATTTTTGTTTGAGTAATCTTATCAAGAGATTTCAAGAATAAATCTAAGGTAATCCAATCAGTTCAGTGTGGAGATGTGGTTTGGGGAGTATGAAAAACTTTAGGTTTAAATTCTTCCAGTTCTACATTTGTACTTCTGATGAACACACAGCTTGAATTACCATATTCTTTTCTGAAATAGAGAATGAGAAAACTGTTTTTTCCAGCTTTTTATTTTTATAAAGTTTCTGATTCTCTTACAATGCAAATTTTAAATTTTGAATGTTCTTTGTTATATATATTTAATACAAGCTACCCATAATTTCTTTGTAATTTGCAGTCATTTACAACTGTAGTCAGTATGCTATGGTACAGTGAGCCTCACTTACGTCTCTTGCTCTGTGTTTAAATGTAGACTGGGCTGAGATTTAGAAATTTGACAGGGTTCAGATGTTCTTTCTCTTTCATGCTATCCAGTTTATCTAGTGTGCAAATAAGAATTTATCAGTGTATTTAAATAAGTAACTGAAAAAAAATATTACTTTTCTTCCTGACTACAAAGCTTTCTTAAGGAAAAAAATGCAAAAATCACTCTTAGAAACAATGCAGGGTTTGTCGGTGTTGTTTTAAGAACCATTGCACTTTTGGCTGTGACGTTGAGCTACCATGTCATCTAGGAGGATCAATGATTTAAAAGTTAGTTGTTAGTGGTATTAGTGATTTAGTCTTACCATTAGAGTACAACTTCTGAGCTCAGTTACAGATCTTCTATATGTGATCTGTCTGCAGATTGTCTAGGTATATACATTCAGAGTAGGAGTAGTGTCAGCTTGACATTGAAGAGTCCATGGTATATTGCAAAGGAGTATGTGTCTATGCCTATGATCAAAATAAAATTTAAATTTAATACTTTAGCCAAAGGTTTAAATAGAAAGCTAGATTATTTTACTTACATAGAAATATCAATGTTTGGGGCAAACTTCATCTTGAATGATGATAAACCTTGGGGGAGGGATGAGATGGGAGGTGAGAGGGAGGAGAAGGGAGAAATGGAGACAAAAAGGGAGGGGCACTGTATGTAATCTCTAGGAACCAAACAAATGCACTTTGTTACCAGCTGTTTGAATGAGCTAGAGAGAGAGACTGGTGAATCTTGAACGCTGGCAAACATTTTTGGCTCTGAAGAAGCTCACAAAGTATGTGTGGAAGTACCTGCAATGTCCCATCTTTACTAAAGTCAGCTGAAGAGTGCACAGAGGTTCTAGTGTACTCGGATAGCATTATCTCATAGGCTTCTCATGTGCTGCCCATGAAAGAGACACGCAGTAGGAAACAAATTTCATATTAAAAACCTGCATAGATCTCTGAGCTAATTCTGGATAGTAACATTCTTCTGTGGAATGTCTCATTTGCAGTAATAAGTATTTTCATTTGAAAAGGTTCAAACAAGCAATGCAATCTTGCCAAAAATTGCTAGGTAGTTGTTTGGGTGCTCCTAAGTAGTTCTGCCTTATTTAAGACGTAGTTCACACTTCTGATTTGTGTGAAGCAATTCTTACCGTAGAACCAGTGTCATCTACTGGCAGCAAATGGGGAAATGAGGAAGTTGGGGTTTCTGAACCTGATTGGGTATGTTAATGATTTTAAAATAGGTTTACTCCTTTTGTTTTGAAACCTGTCTGTGGCAATCCTGTAAGGTGTGTTGTAGCTAGTCACATAAGCATGTTTAGTTTCCTTTGGAGTAATCGATCTAATTGTATGTGAGAAGACATAGGGTGGAGAAATGTATTTAAAACTCTTTAATGCTTGTTTTTTGGTAGAATTTGGGGCAAGAAGAAGCATTTATAACCTGATGTTATATATTTACTAATACAATCTGAAAAATAAAACTTATTTTTAACTACTTGAGCTGATTAATAAAGACAGGATGTTGGATTTTTCTATAAGAGAGTCATCTCCTCTTCTGTACGTTATGACTAGCATTTACTATCCTGTTGTTCTGCTTTTGTTGATAAAATGATTTGAGATGAAAGTAAGTTGTCTTCTCATATTTACCTGCAAATACCAGGCTTCTTAATAGTGCTATGTAATGTATTTTAATAGATTTTCTGTGGTAGCTGGGTGAATAGGCATTTCATGGTGTGTCCGTATAGAGTTTTCAGAAGCACAAATAAAGAGGAACTTTTGAAGTATTTTTTTCCTGCTTTTGGATGAAGAGAAATACTTTGCAATAGTGGACTAGTTTCTTGGGCATGTGCATGAGTACAGGGCAGGAGGATCCTGGGTATTCTACTGAATTATTCTATACATCTTTTAGTAATAAATAGATCTGAGCTTTATTATTATGAAGTTGCTGGGTGCCAGTTTCATTCAAAAAACTGTTCTATATAAAGCTAGGTTTAGAAATGAAATTAAATAGCTAGACCTTTAGTAGCTGTTTCTGTTTCCATTAAGACATAGGTTAGAAGGCAAAGTAGTAACAAAAAAAGTGGAAAATGTATTTAATAATTTAAGAAGATATGAAGTCTCTGGCCAGCATAAAATTTATCTGAACTGAAAGTGAAGAAAAATTTAAGAAAGTCATAGCAAGTATAATACTTACCGCAATGGGAAAGAAAGTCTCCTAGACTCTTCACATTTGACTGAGGCAGAGCTGTTACTCAGTCTTGTCAACAGCCTGCCTTATTGTATATTAGCAAATTAGTGCATTTTTCACCCCCTTTTACCTTGTGTGCATACATCACATGGCATTTCTATTCCATTGTAGCAAATGGACCTGTGATTTTTCTGCCCCCCAGACTGCCTGGCTGCAAGCAACACCATTCTGGGGACCAGGTGGTGTCACCAGCACAATATAATTGTGAGTATAATCATACTCACGATTAGCTCCTAGATTAGCTCCTTAGCTCCTAGAAAAGAATCTGCTCAGAATATATGGGTGCAGCACGCCAATACCCATGCCAAAAATTAGTGAACAGTACCCCAACAATTCAAGGAGAGCACAGTAGAAGTTCAATAGCACAAAACCTATCAAAAACACAACAAAACAAACTGTGACCAGGTACTGAAAGCTTATATATGTTAGGTTGATCGTTCTCGGTTAGCTGAAGTGAGTCACAGGCTATAGCTGTCCTAAATGAAGTTGTCTTTGGAACTATCCAAGTTGTTTTATGTTCCATTAACCATGAAATGTTTTTCAATGGTAACAAAAGAAATTAAGCTTCATAGTGATAAAATCCACTGACATGCTTCTGCTACTGATACTGTCTTTAAACAACTGGCTAGATTCTTTCGAAAGTCATTTGTAGCAGACTTCTCCAAGTAATGTGCTTTCTCAGGTGATTTGTTTACTGCAATGTCCAAAGCCTGTAAAATATAATTCATTGAGAATTACTTGATAGCCAAGTTGGTACCTGCTTTCTCTGGATGAGCCTTTCTTTTGATGCCTTATTTGACTGACTTTCAGGAAGCACCTAACTATCCATAGAACATGAAAGCAGAGAAAAACATCTCAGCAATCTTCCTTGCAAGCATACTTGCCATGTGCCATTCTTATGGTAAATTGTAAGGACTTTGTTTATCCAGCAATTCCACGTAGAACTTCCTTTTAGGAAAGATCTACATCTTGCGTATGATGGTATCTCCTATCTATTTAATGTGATTACTGAAATAACTGTGTCTTTGGCATCCTTCTTCCGTTATGATTACAATAATATGAGTATTCTTCCTGTAGCTATAAATTCGTGGAATTTTGTAGAACATCAAGCTGCAAGTATTTCATTAATACATAAAAATATGTTGAAATAGTACATAAATGATTTCTTTGTGCATATATGTGTTGTAGAGCTAAAAATACATTTGTGAAATTTCAATAGCTTATCCTGTTTTTCTAAACGAATTTGGCAATTTTTTTGGACATATTTCAAACTGTTTCTTAATCTAGGAAGTTTGCCCTTAGCTACCCTGACATTCCCTAGCAAACTGACTTTAATGAGAGCAAGTTATTGTATAGTAGATTACAATAACAGAAGATGTGCTTTGTCACTCAGCAAGTACTATATGATCTGTCAACAGTGATCATATGATGTGCACAGTTTTGACAGGTTTGTGCTTTATGCTGGAAAGTGACTTCTGGGTAAGAGGTTAGATTTCTTACACTAAGCAGAGTTATTTTAAATCAAATTTTCAGGGACCTTATTCCAAGCTGGATTAAGATAAGTGTCTTTGCCCCAAATTTTTCCTTGCTGATATTTTTACATGATTAAAGTACTGTTGAATAGATGTACCTAATAACCAATCTCTCATTATGATCTGCTTTTGAGTACGTAAATATTACACTGTGAACTCTGAGGGACTGACTAGCTTGTATAAGTAAAAACAGTCCCTTTTCCCTTTCAGTGTATGCCTTTTATCTTTACAATCCATCAGACACTTTTCAGCTTCTTAATCAAATGCAGATACCGGGAATGTTTTTGGATCAGAGACCATTTGTTCACCACAATTAATTTCCAGCACTCTCAGTTTGGCCTTTAATCTTAAACCTAACTTTATCTTTGTGGGCAAGAGGGAAAAGAAAAGAAAGGCAAGAGATGATGGAATAATTATCTACCTTTTTTCCCCTCAAGATCTGTTTGGTGATAGCAGGTTTTGTTGTTATAAAAAATAAAAAGGTCCATTGGTTATTATCATTTAATGAAGATGGGGAAGGCAGCTTCTGTCAGAAAAAGTGTTTTCAGGTAAGTTTTTCTCAAGGAGAGTGTCTCATGCTTGTATTAATACATTTTTGAGAACATGATTAAATAAACTCATATAAATATTCTCTTTCTAAAAATGTTCTTTGATATGGAGGGGTCCTTTTTGTACTGCAAACACTGGAGTGCTACAGTAATCTCAACTCTGCTTTTTAATATATTATGACCTACTTAAATTCAGTTTGTTTTGATTTCTCTTTTCCCTGAGCTCTCTTTGTACATAGCAATTTCTCAGTCTCAAGATGAACTAAGAGATGCCTTTCATTTCAGGAGCATCCTCTTTTATAACCTTAACATTAATAGAACTGTTCAACAGTTCCAGCAATCAAAACAAATCATTAAAGTATGACTTTGGCAATATTTTTCCAGAGAGTGATGGTGCTCTCCTTCCCATATGTTTTTTCTCAAAACAACCTCTCTTAGAAAGCTACCATTGCAACAGAATGTTCTCCTGTCAGCAGTCAAAACTACAGCATGACCATAATTACACTTCTTGTTGTTGTGCACAGAAGTATTTAAAGACTACTGTCCTACAAATGTCCTGTGTAGAATCTTGATGACATCCATCATCTCCACATGCCTCTCGGCTCCTAATTTCTCCAGTCCAGAGCACTGTATAAAACAACTTTCCCTGTGTTCCGTTAATGTACTGCTTTACCTATAAGAAAGCCTCCTAATCACCTGGGCTAGATTTTGATCATCTTCAGTAATATGCTGTCTGTTATATGCTTCCTATGCAATTTAGTCATTTTTCTAGACAGAAGACTGATCTGATACATAAAAATACATTTGTGTATAGGGAAGAAGTAGCATATTTTAATTGTATCTGATTAAATATCATGTAGTCATAATTTTAACTGCTTATAGGCAAAATGCATGCTTAACAATTGTCTTAATTTAGCCTACCACAAAGCAAAAGAGTTAAATCCTATAGCAGAGAAGAAATCCTGTATTGATTTTCCTCAATCAGCAAACCAAGACTTTCTAGTATATATTTCGCACTCTAACAACGTTAATAAACTTGTTTTTTAATAAGAGGATTTTTTAATACGTTGATCATCAAGCATGTTACAAAGGATATCAGTATCTTTCTTTTATAAACAAGAGCTGGAATAAGTATATTGCTTCTAAGTTCACTTTTTTTAAATATAGAAGGCTCTTTTTAAAGATTATAATGTTATTTAATTTGTGGTAATTGCACACTTTCTGTGCTTCCTAACTTCAAAGATTAATATTAATTCTAAAACATATCAGATTTATCAAAGTTTATAGATTAGGAAATGGATCGTTAGAAAGGCAACATGACATTTGAGGCCATGGAAATTCTATGGATAATAGTTGAAAGTCATATCAGAACATTTAACTTCCACCAGAATTTTTTGTGTCCTATTAAAATAGATTATATATGGCTTAAGTTTAGTCTTCTAAACAGACAATAAAATCCTCAGTACAGTGCAAATTTGTGGTGTGTTCTATATTTCCTTCTTTTTTGAGGATGGATTGTACTTAATATATGATATATCTTCTGCTCAGTAGAAACATTTCTTACAGAAAAAAAGGAGGAATAGAGAATAAGTGTCACAACCCAGTATGTCCGACACTTATGCTCAGTATCCCTTTAAAAGGAAAAAATGTAGGTGTATCTTAAGCTCATCCTTGTTTTTCATTTCTGCTTGCTATTGAACGATATGATTTATTCACTACTATTTTGATAGAAAGGTAAAGATCCCGCAGGTAACAGAAGTAGTAGATGAATTCTATAGATCTGTTTATGAAATCTGGTTGTGATTAGTGTCAGATCATAAGTCCTTATAACTAACAGAAAACTAAGGCATTGACATTACATACCGTGTTAATAGGCGTATATTAACGTTACACTAAAATTCAAAATACACAAATGCTTTTAAAATTCTTTCCCCTGAAGAAACCATGTAAACTACTAAGGTTATGTTGCTCACAAGAAGTATTCACAGTTCACATAAAAACAATTTATTCACACAAAGAGAATTCTGAAATAGCTACTTCCACTGAAATAAGAACAGCAGATTCAGATTAGCAGTTGCAGATGTTAAGTGAGACTTAAAATGGGATAGAAAATAATAGCTTCTCAAAATAAATGTCAAAGAGAGATTTAAAGAAATAATTGAGAAAATTAAAAATAATAAAGGGGAAACATTCTCCCAGACTGTCCAGTATGAATGAGTAGGGAAGAGTGAGATTGTGTGTTGAAATACCCACTTTGTCATTTTTCACTGAAAAATAGGAAACTTTCCTTGGAATAGAGAGGCCTGGCCACCATCTTCTGCAGAACTTTGACTTTCATTGAATAAGGAAACTATCTTTGAAAGTTATGTTCCAAACACAGGTTGATGTAGACTTTCTGCCTCTGCATACAAATATCCCAAGTGAACTTAGAGTGCAGAGTAAACTTTTCAAATTACATTCTTGTGTTTATAGCACTGAAGGTCTGGTGACAATGTTTACAAAGCCGGTATACTTTGGGAAAACCTATGAATGTTTTTGAAGGAAATTATGAATAGTTTAGTTGGCGGTCTGTAGTTAATTTGGACAATTTACTTTGCACATCCAGGCTTTTCATCTTCATACAGTTTGTTATTTTCAGCTAATGATTTAGTTTTGCCACTTGCTATTTAAACTAGAAAATCCAACATATACAAAGAACTTGCTATAAGAAACTGTTAGTTTCTTCTTGATTGACTTGACAGTAATAAAATGAAGTTAATAATGACACTGTGAAGACATATGTGCACTGTCTTTTTTCAGTTTATAAAATAGCTAGAAAAGATTCCAGAGACAGATGTCTTTTTCAGAATTACGCATATTATAAAGTTACATTGACTGAATGGAAATTAGAAACTTGTTTCCTTTCAAATCTCTAATTAACACTACTTTAAGGCTTTGGTAAAGAATCACGGAAGTATTATTACCACCAAATTCAGGCTTTGTTAGAAATCTTCATTTGAATCAGAGTGCCTTGCTATTGGCATCCATATTCGCATGCAAATGAAAGAACGGTAGATGTAGCTGATCTAACAGAATGATTTGAGTTATTAAATTGGAGAGCAATATTCAGAAATTTTTTATAGGAAAAAGATCCATTATCGAAGTCTCTTGATCAGTGCCTAATACATGATTAATCATTTGGTCTCTGTGAAACATGCAGCTCAAATCACTTTTAAATTCTAGGATTTATTGTATCATTGACAGAAAGAAATTTTTTCAAGCAAATATTCAGTAATTAAAGGTACTAATAGTTCTCCTTTAAGAGAGAATTTCCTTGAATGAAAAAAAAAAAGAAAAAAAACTATTTCCACTTCTTTATGGAGAGTATTTTATGCAAAACCTAAAAAGGAAGTATTGTATCACTGTGTGGACTGTAATGAAACACTGAAATGTAAATTACATTGAAATTTTACAGCCATTCAAACATATTCTTTTTTCTTTATTGTAGATAGATTCATTCAGACATAAGCTTCACCTGGCCAGTAAAATTTTAGCTAGCTTTTAAGATTATTGAAAACTTCCAATATCTTTTTAGCCGTCTTGATAAATAACTAGATCATTTACTGATTCAGAAACATCTACTTAATGTTGTCTCAGAAAATAAATGTAATTAGCACTTCACAAAATCTGTATGTTTTGACATCAGGGCAAACCCATTCCCATAGAAGAGAGTTTTGTGAATATGATGTTCCACCACATTTCTTCTTGGAAGTAAAAATAAGCTATATCTTCCTGAGATGTTTAAGGTTTTGTATGCACTTCAGAAAAAAAAATGGTATAAAATGGTTAGGAATAATTTGAGCCTTGAAATCAATGAAGGTCTTAAATAACTTCCATCTAGGCGAACTGAAAGTGAATTAGGTTTAAGATCTTACATGAGCAGTAGGAAAGTGATCATATGATATAATTCCATGTGACAGCAAGAGGGCTGTGCTAAAAAACTGGTCCGAGTCTGATCTCTTTCAAGTCTGCAGTTCTAAAGATAAAGTTTTCAATGCTGATGAAGGGACAGGATGAACTGTGGATTCAAAGCAGTACAGAGATTTTTCTTTCAAAAACTTGGTTTACTGGTAAGTGTAAACAGATTCGAAGCTATGTGCAAGTGACATGACTGATGAATTTGTACTGTGGGCTTTGTATATTGTTGCTTTACTTCACATAGAATAGAGGGAACTTTTTAAGTGCGGCTTTTTATTGCTACAGCTTTTGTATGCTGGCTCCTTTTCATATTTCTGCTTCTGGACTCACTTTTCTTGTTATGCGCGCTAAAGAATCAAATTCTGGGTCCAGGTGCTCCTACTCATCTTACTGCTACATAACTTAGGATAATAACCAAATATCTGTCCCAAGGACTCACTCTCTATATTTTTGTATATTTTAATATTTTTGTTAATAATAGATATTTTGAATTCATTTTGTTGTTTCTTTTCCTGTTCTCCTTTTTGCTTTCTTTTCCACTTTTTATTCCGTGATGTTGATGTTTTCATAACGCAAAGGAAGATATTTTCTAGTTTGTCTCTACTAGAAATCTAGCAGCAGGTACTGGTGTATCTTTTAGTGTTCTTTCACTCCTGAAACCTTAACGGACCTCCTGCTGTCAGTGCTTTGTAAAAGTTTTAAGTAGTGACCACCAGGTGAGAATTACAGGAATATTCAATTAAAAAGAAAACTAGTGATTAATCTTCTTATATAAACAAATAAATGTGAAATCGGTGATTTTAGCATTTATGGAGGTCTAGGGGCTTACTACATCTTATCCATCAGCACAAGAGCACTAGCAAGCCTAAGAAGGTGAGCTATGATTGTTTTTTCTATATTATTCATATTTTTTGCAATATACAAAGTAAAAATACATCAACAGACTAAAATTAATTTACATTTTTAACAAAGTCTAACAAATTATCATTCATGGGTCAGCTGATGATCCTATTTAATACTGTGACCACTGTGTTTAAAATCTGTTATTGTTAATGTTGTTAATGAATGTTGTTAAGATTACAGAGCTGCAAAAAAACTAAAAAAAAAACAGTGTGAAATAAGTTGTATAATTTCCAGTTCTAGCATCACTACCACGTATCAGTCCTCTTCCTGGATTCATTGGGAGTGATAACTGCTTTCCCCTTGTTGTGTTGGCCTTAGCCATGCTCTGTTTTTCCTTTGTGGAGATGATACGTGCCAAGCCTGGCCAGCGTGGGAGAGGAGGTGCAGGAGGTTCAAGCATATTCGATAAAGACAGAATCGTGAGAGGTTTTGGCTGTTGAATGGCTGAAGCGTGTGAAGTGGGCTTTTGTTTTAGAGAGATTATCTAAGTGTTTGCTATAAGTAAAATATATTTGAGTAACTTTCAGTAAATAGAGCTGCTTTTGTTCTGAACTAAAAGTTCTGCTTCTGAATGTTGGGGTTATATGATCAGTCTATGAAGTGGCAATAGCAGGTCATGTGATCAAGTCATGCAGGATGATCTGTGCTTTTTTCTTTCCGAATATTTATAGCATCTGCAGAGCAGCTGAATGTGTGCTTTTTTTTTTAAATCAAAATTAAACAAAAATAATTCAAAAATATCAGAGACTTGAGGAAAAACTCATTTGGAGTAAGGATTGCTTAATAAAGAATATAATTTCTAGACTTAGCAGCTATTTGTTGTCTGGAAGTCAACAAATTTTGATCTGTTCTTACTACCTTCTTGGACTGATATATCTTTCTGCAGCTTCTGGGAAGAAATAATAGCCCATCACTTTGAAATATTGAGAGGACTGGATGAGACAAGGATTTCTTATATTTTCTTTTCATCTGTGTCACTTACTTGCTGTGACCGTAGGCAAGCAACTTTCCATCAACATGTGCCATGATTCTCCCAAGCATAAAACTGGGATTCAAGTAATAGTTTTGTAAAGCACCATCAGATTACCAAGAGTGGTTTGAGTTAAATTCATTTATTTTCAGAGAATTTGGAAGATTGTGAATTTCTCATTATTATTTTCATACAAATCTGGTGAACATACACTTTTTAGAAAAAGTGTAACTGTGTTTGCAAATATATTACTTTTGTCCTTTTCTCCCACCTTTCTTTCAGATTCTTAAGAAATTCTAATTTTGCATCTAATTAATTCTGCTTAACTTTGACTGATGCTAAACTGCGGTTGGTTAAAATGTAGTTAAAACCTTTGATATATGCACAGAGAGTATGGCTTGCCTTGCTGTGTTTTTATTTATTAGTCTGAATAACCTGCTGTTCTATATTAACAAAAACCTTGGTTCATTGGTTTTGTTTTACTGTGTTTTTTCTTGGTTGCGTTCATGAGATAGTATAGCTGTTGAGTAGTTTCCTTTTTTTTTCTCTCTTGGCTTTCTAAATATTAAACTTCAGCATATATATATATGTATCAACTACAAAAATACTACGGTGACATATTGGAGACAGAAGTCTGACTGTCAGAACTATCTCTTGGCTGCTTTTATTGGTATATAGTTTAGTGTGCTGAGAGTGCCATGGAAACCAAGAGAATCTTCACTGGTGCTCTGCACTGTTTGTCATTCAGCCTTTGTTTTGAATGTAACCGTTCAATATACAGTGATGGTGCTTTGGGTTATAACTTTTTTTTTTTACATCTTTATGCAAACTGAATCCATTTGTGCTTCAGGAAATGTTCCTGGGTTTTTTAGATTCACTAGTGACTCTAAAAGATCATGTGTCCAGAACAGAGAAGGAGGTAGGCAGGAGTGGTAATGAATTTCTGCTGTCTTAAGAATTCAGTTTTCCTTAAAACCACTCCTGGAGGCAGTTCAACTCCACAAATAATTCAGTCAGCAGAACTGATGTACATATACCAAACTTTTTTTTTTTTTTTTTTTTTTTTTTTTTTTTTTTTTTTTGCACTGCGTTCCCGTCCCGTGGTGTGCTACACTTGCTGTTTGTCTTTCTTGCTGTTTGTCTTTCCCAGAAAGCGCTTACTAGCAGCCTCAGTCAGGGTTCTTCTTTAAAGGTAACACACACATACATGCACATATCTCACAGTATGAGCATTTAGTTTGCATGAGAGGTAATCATGCCAGTTTTATTGATTTCACAAGGACTTGTTTCTATAATAACCTCAGGTAAATTCCCAGTTACAGTGTATGCCAAACCGTAAACTACTCCTTTATTAAATGTTATAGCATACATATTCTTTATCTACTGTCATTTGAGAATGTTTGAAATTCCTATGAATGCATTTTTAGACTACAGTAAATGAACCATATGAAGGTTTTATTGGTATTTTTATAATTTATTTAATTTTTTAAATATATTTTTGAAAATATAGCCTGTCAGAGAATACCTCCATGGTTACAGTACTGACATATTTGGTCCTACTACCACATTTATCATTAACAAGATTTTAATACCTTATGTATTCATTATATGTTCATTTGCAGAGAGATCTTCTGCCTTGTTTTATTTGTAATATCTTCTTTATATGGCAGTTGTGATCATGTTCCTGTGTTGACAAGACCTGTGAACCAGTTCAGCTTATTCTCAAAAATTTACAAACACAGGTTTCCTTTTGTAGTAAGATTAGCTTCCCTCTTGTCCAAAATGAGGTCATTTACAGCAAGAGTTAGAAGGGCTGCAAAGTCTCGCACACTTCTTTAATTGTATTGCTGCAATCCACTATGATGGAAACAATAAGTGAAAAACAACTAAGTGTACTTCAACGTACATTCTTAATTTGTTCAACACAGTTAAGTATGACAGTGCTATGCTGGCATGAGTAATGCGGATCTTCTTTACAGATTTTCGAAAATTACGAAGATACTCCTCTGCTGTCTTTTGAGGAATCATATTTATTAATCAGACAGACAGCCATTTTGGCCAAAGTTACTTCATCTTTTTGGGTGATTTGAAAAAATAAATTTGGTATCTCACTGCTGAAATTGGCAAATTTATATTTCTCATTAGGATAAAACCATTGATATGAGTGCATGACAAATGGATTACTAAGATAACCCGTAATAATTCTGTAATAGCTGCTTATGGATCAAGAATTTATGAATAAAATTTTTTTAAATGTAATACAATATACGTAGCAGAGTCAGAAAATCTATCTGCTGAAAAAAATAGTTTTTATAAATGCATTTATATGTGCATTCATATTTATGTTGTTCACATAAATAGTGCTATTAGCTTTTGCTTTCTCTATGATGATACAGAGTAATCTGGATCCTTCCATGGGGGGATCTGAAAGCATTTCAGCGCTCTCAAGATTTTTGTGTGGAAAGTACTTCTGCAGTACCCAGGTATCTAGGACAAGGGATAGTGTCTTAATGCTTAAGTAGATTGTATTTTTTGTCTGCAATTATGCCTGAATTATAACTCATCCTACTAGGACTCCATAAATTTTCACAGATTATTACCGGCTTTATCAGTATTGAACAAAATCTATGCTGAGTTTTAGAGATGAGAAGAAAATGGACAGAGGGAACAGAAGAGATCATGGTCTGAAATAGTAGTAAGTAAAGGGAGTCTATGCAATGATGAAGCAAATGAGCACAGAAGAGTGAATAGGAGTGAGTCACATTGCTATTCCAAGACCCTAATACAAGCAGTGAGATGGTACGGATTAAGGAATATAGGAGTATGATACACGGGGAATTTGTGGGGAAGACCTGAAGAATACAAAGAATTCTTGGTATATTTAATAAACTTGCCTGTAAAAAGACAGTAAATGTACACTAAATGTACATCATTCAAGTAGTATATCATAAGCACATACAGTTCATGTATCTAAACAAAACAGGGAAGCTTCTTAATTTCCCTCAAATGAATGGATGAATTGGATGGCCAATTTTAAATGCAAAAAATAAGAGATGATGTCATAAATGGATGCTGTTTTCCATGGACTCTCATTTCCACAAAGAATTCTGTTCTCTCCATCTGATGAGTTTGGTAATTTTATTGGGGCAAGTTGTTTCTCCTGGAGGAGGGGTTTGCAAAACACTTCATTTGAAGAAATACAATGAGCAGAAGATCATCACAAGAATGATCATGACAGTGTCTGTATATCTTTCTTTAAACTGAATGTTGATTTCAGGGACTGCATTAATAGGCCTGAGAGGAAGAGAGAAGAGAGCCCAAAATAGCTTCTGTCTGAACATACTAAAATAAAAATGTAAATATTTTAAGAGAAACATAGAGTGAAAATGGAAATTCCAAGGTCATGCAAGTTAGAAAATGTTTCTATTGTTAGTAAAATGTTAGCTATTTTTTCTGTTTCCTATTGGATTTATTATTTCTTCCTCTTCCTTTCCATACAACAATATATCATGATAGATTTTCAACCTGTTTTTCACATTCACTGGTATCTTCTCTGCTAATCAATACTTTCCAATTCACATGTTGCTTTTGAGAACATTTTTGTTAAATTTTTTGCAGTTATTTACTGAGCAAACTATGACTCCTGGTGACATTTTTGTGAACAAAGGAGCAGCCTGAACAGGAGGCTGTTGTTCATTCCTGAGTTACGTGAGTGCCTCTGCTTGGATGAGCCTTCTACACTCAGTGTTACTGGGACTAAAACGAACAGTAGTCTCCGCAAAACAGCTTGGGTTATGCAGTGGAATTGAACAGTTTATGAAGGCTCCTGTTCCTTTAAGCAACAGGTATCATTGCTTATCATCCAAAAAGTCACAGATTAAGAAATTAAAAGGCATCTGGAAGTAAGGATTGTTTCATCTAAAGAAGGCTCAGTTTGCCTGCTATAGATGTAGTGAATAGCTTTCAAGTCTAGTTAATGTAGTAATTTAGCAAATTGGGGACTTTGAACCTTTAATGTTCCCTTAAAAACTGAATAGTTTCAAGTTACTTTCAGAATACATTTCTACATAAACTCACAGCTTCTTTCATACAAATCTATACTATCATTCTATATAGGGTAAATGAAGCAGAAGGCAGGTTGCATTTATCCTATGACAAGATGAAAAGCTGATTACGCAGATGAGTGCAGATGAAGTGGAAACCTCTCGGAGATTAGGTTTTGCTCTCGGTGTGCCCTACATTGCAGCCTGACATAATCGTTTCATGTTGGTTGCTTTTTGTAAACTCTCCCTCCTTTCTCTCCATATAGACCATGTGCCTGCAAAAAA
Organism: Rhea pennata; assembly: GCF_028389875.1. Classification (NCBI taxonomy): domain Eukaryota; kingdom Metazoa; phylum Chordata; class Aves; order Rheiformes; family Rheidae; genus Rhea; species Rhea pennata. The sequence continues at coordinate 10,018,722 of NC_084667.1, read as the reverse complement.
GGAGGTTGTCAAAATAAAGTAATCATTAAGAAGGAGAAAACTCAATCTGTTAAGATTTAAAAAGGATTCATTTTGGCCTCTTATGTAGGGAGCAATGGGAAGTAGCCTAAAATGACAGGAATGTTAAGATCTCCCATATTTCAAGTAAAGGTGAATAATGAAGCTCAGTGGACTCAAATGTGACATTTTTGGCAGCCTGCAAGTTATGGTGTGAAATGATACTTCATTGCAATGTGTCAACATTTGTGATGATCCTAAGCACCGATGGGAATCATGACACTATTTTTCTCCCAAGAGAGTCTATCAGTTGAAGTGTTTTAACCTTAACTGTGTTATTTCTGAATTACCTTGTTACAAAGGCCTTTCACTTGCTTTATGGTGCCTTCCAGAATGGAGTACTTCCAGTGAGCAATGGCAGGGAGAGTGCTTGTAGGAAATAATCTTTGGACCAAATAAGCTAGGGTATTTCCTTGCTCTAAATAAAATCCTGCACCTTAAAGCAACTTCAGATATTGCCTGTTTTGTGAGCTGGTTTAGGAAATGAGTGTGTGCTGTGATTTATCGCTTCAAGCAGCGCTTAGGAAGATAGGATAGGATCCCTAACCCTCCAGCGTTGCAGCTTGGAATTAAGGCTCGTTTGTTTAAGAAGCGTATTGCAATTACCAGGGTAAGCAGTAGCTATATAATTGGCAGTGATGCTCTTCCAGGGGAAGAACAGATTTGATGGATCATGCAAAGACAGTTTATGGCAAAAATAACCAGGCTGAAGCCTCCATGTGTTAGCACCCGCAGAAGCCTCGACTTGGCTGGAAGAATCTGTTTTCTGACACATCAAGCGTCAAGACTAAGCGGTAGAAGGCAGTCCTTCCGCAGAGCCAGCAAATGCCCGCAGCCCGCCGAAGCCCTTCTGGAGAGGAACAGGGCGAGGAAGACGCCGTCCCGCACGCCTGCGACCCGCGCACCCACCGCAGGGGCCCGCTTGCGCGGCGCGCTCGCTCGCCGCTCCGCCGCCTGCCTTCCGCGGCGGGGCGGCCGCTCGCCGCTGCGGCGCGGTTGGCTCTGCGGCCGAGCGGGGGCAGCTGCTCAGGCCGGGCATTGGCCGCTCGCCCTGCCAGTGCCGTGTCTCCTCCTCCTCGCCCGGGGCCGCGGGGACGCACGCACGCCGGGGGGCTCCCGCGGCGGCGATGAGCCGCGGCGCGGCGCGGCGGCGGCGGCGGCATCGCCGGTCACCGGGGGCAGGCGGCGGCGGCGGCGGCGCCCGAGACCAGCGCGGGCAGCTGCAGCCGCGCAGCGCCTCAGCATCCTGTGCCCTCCCCTGCAGCCGCACCGGCAGCACGAGCATCTGAACCCAGGGCTCCACTTCTCGCAAGGTAATACCCTTGGATTTGCTTCTGTCGTCTACCGTGCCCATCTGCCCAGTTCCCTGCAGTGGTTTCCTCTGCTGCAGTCGAATGGATGGAAAAATGAAAACACAAACTTACCGTGCAAAGAAAGGAGATATTTATTCTTCATTAGCGTCTCTCTCTCTCTCGCTCTGCTTATTTATAAATAGCCCCCGAGGGAACATGCAAGCTGGGATCTCTTAGTTTCTCTTGCAGTCTTAAGAAGTCCTTATCTTTTCTCCCACCCCCTTTCCTGTCAGTGCTCCTAATGTAAGGTGTTAGCTGGGTTATTTCTTCTACCCCAGAATAACTTTGGAAACTGTATGCCCTTTTTCTGCTAAAGTATGGGCTAAATTCTGTCAAGTGGGAAATGCAGATTGCTATAACTCTCGTGCATTTGATGGATGCAAATTTCTTCATGCACTGGGGAGAGTAGCGGGGTGGAAAACACGTGATTAATATTTAGAGCATGCAGACAATCTGTTATTCAAAATGGCAGGACTTATGAGAATCACCATTGCAAATGAGGCTGCTCAACTGTTACCCTGTATTGAAATATAATGTAATTTATAAAATCCTTTTACACATTGGAAAAGTGTTAAGAGGATCTGTATTGACACTCTGGCGAAACCTTTCTCCTGCAGAAGGGTATCATGTACACAGGCAACTAAAATACATTTTCCTTCCTTGAGATGCAATGTTAAATCACATTATGATCCAGCTGACCCAAGAGTTGGTCTGGGAACTTAGTCCTTCTCCTGGCTGTTGCTCAGTCTTGCTAATTCCTGATTGCTACTGATTGCTGCATAACTGGTCCTCAGTTTCTTTAAGCTCCACCAAAAAAAAAAAAAAAAAAGTGTTGAGAAAAGATAAACAAGTTTTGATTATTTTTATAATTTTAGTCATTTAGAACCTTTATTGAACATACAGAACATAACATTGTTAACGTAATTTGAGTGACTGTATGCAGGATGTCTACGGATAGAAAGTTGCAGTTTGGTATGGGAATCAAGAGTGAAATCTCTTCTTAACACTGCAATGGAAACTCGTTTTGAGTTGAGTGAAACCTATCATTGAAAGTCAAGTGTCATGAACATGCATGTTCCCTTATATTTTTTATATATGTGTGAAGTATACAGCTACATGGGCATAACTGACTTAATCATGTACAAAGCAATGGCCAAGTGCTGAATGTTTCTCTAATATTTTCTAATTCGTTAGGATGAGATGGAAGTAAAGGCATGGGTAAAAGTAAATTATTTCTGTAGAGGCTTTCTTGCATAGACAGGTATTTTCAGAAAATTTTTATTTTTCTTTCCAATTTCTTAAGGATGACTTCAACATAGATAAACTATTTGTATTAATACTACAGACATCTATCTTTGGTTTCTTGTATCTCTGCTGAGTGGGTTCATCTATCAATCCTTGTTCACTTGATTTAAAATAGACAATATTTTTCAAAGAAGGGAATAATGTTTTGCTAGTATAAGATGATAGCTGGAGGAAATCTCACTGAGACAATTTAGAAACAGAGACTGCAGAAGACCTTTTCCTTTTGTGGAATCTATAGGCAATACTCAGAGATTGCAGCTTTTGAAAAAAAATGACAATATAATGAATGTCAACTTCATACTGACATTTTTCAGGATGTAAAAGTATTGTAAAGGGTCAATTTTATCTGAGATCTAAGGAACTATGTTTGCGGGTTTGTTTTTGATTTATTTCTTTTTAACTAGAAAAAGACTAATATCCTACCATCTCTACTCATCTTCCTCCTGGGAAAAAGGGAGAATAACTTTTCTGCTTTATCTAAGAACTCTTGATGATTTGTCTGTGTAAAGAAACGTGTAATCTCGGCTCTTTACAATGCCATTTAATAAGGTAATTCTTTCAGAATCTTTGATTTTGTTTTCACTTACGTGCATAAAATGTTTGAAAGTGGAAGGAAAAGTGAAAAACAGCCTATTGGAAGGACCTCAAATGATGCTCTGCTGGCCAAGAGTAGAAGAGAAGAAGAAAGCAAGGACAATTGTAGAGGTCTTCAGTGGGGCAGTTTTGTGCTTTTTATTTTACTCTATCATTTAGAGATTGAATGAGAAAGAAATTTCCATATACTTCTGTGTTGCCATTTTCCAAAATTAATTTGCGTCCCTTTCTCCACACAATCTTCCTAGCATCTCAGAAATGTTTGTCAACTCTTAATTGTGCTTTAGCTATTTTGGCATGAATTAAATTATTCTAGCTTTGATCTCTTAGGCTTTTTTAATATATAGTCAATTATACATTAGTTAATTATGTGTTCTGGGTGTTTACTCCATTAGCTTTTAGATAGCATGAAGAGCTCCAAAAACGAAGGGAACTGTCCATCTTGGAGTAATCAAATAGCTACAGCTCACTGAAAACTGAATTCTAACTGTATGTAAATCATTTCTGCATTTTTTTCAGCATGTTTTATATATTTATGTGTTATTCCTTTGTACCAAACCCCTCTTTTTTATTTTTAATAATCATTTCTCATTGTTATCTTTGCTGGTTGTGGCTGTCCATATTTATTTGCACATATCTGGAGATAGCAGATGCAAAGACTATGCTGTTGTTTTAATGACCAAGCACTAGAAGTCAGTGCTTGTGGTTGTTGTTGATTTTTTTTGTCTGACTATATGCCTAAAAATCTGTTTAGCTTAACATTCCTCTGGGATACTAGAGCCTGTAGCTTCCGTGTGTTCTGAGTTTTTTTTTTTTTTACTTTCTTTCTGCCACAGTCATTTAAAGCTTCATACAACTTCACAACCTCTTTTCATATTAACCCTTGTGGTTTTACATCCCTATAAATGTAGTCAGAACAACATCTCCAGGTAGGAGATGTATAGCGAGTCTCAGAGCTTCTCCTGTCTGAGAAGAGGGGAAGAAAGCTCACGAAAGGCACAAAACATGCTGCATGAATTCTTATCCAAATAACTGTATCTCCTAGCCATGCGGATACTGCTGTTTCTTCCCTTTCTATGGACAGTTGAACTTCTAATCATTAGTTTGAACATTTAGCTTGATTTAAATCCAATTCTTATGTGGTCATAAGGGAGGGCTTAGTAACTCCTGAAGACCATTTATGTTTTGTTGAATTTGGCCCTCAGAAAATTACCTAAGACCAGTAAATTCTTAACATTGAAGTGCTTCTGTCCTCCACTTAAAGAGTCGTTAAGTCTTCTGACTGGATTGAAATGGTACTACTGAAATCTTAAAGTAAACTTAAAGTTCCATGTGAACTGTCTTCTGTGTTAGGATACAGACCAAGAGAACTGTGATGACATACAAGCAATTAATGCAACCCATTTTAAAGACATTTAATTTTTTAATGCATTCATTTCATTTGTACTTAAAATAGGACAGACACATCAGACTGAATGTTGAATGCATCAAAGCCAATACTACATACATTTATTTGCATAACAGGCCTTTCGAAAATCTGTAATTCATCCTTTCAGATGGAGAACAATCAAATTCAAAAATTTTTGTTAATTGTAGTCATATGTCCAAAACATTTACCTATGAAATCTATGAAATACTGCTAGCAAAGTTTCACTGAAGAAAATAGATATAACCATAGTGCTCTTTTTTAACATGTCTATCCTTGAAGTGTTAATAGGATTATTACAAGTCATACACCCATTTCATCTGAGTACAGCCCAGTTTTTCAAAACTTGAACTATAAATATCATTTTTAAGGCTTTGTAATTCAGGTACTCAAAGTTCTTTAAGAGTAAAGATAACTAATGTTTGGGGAGGGAGAAGGTTGAAATGCTTTCTGAGTCTATTCTCAAAGGTTGCATACTTTTGTAAAATATTTTAAAGTATACATAGTTACGAATAAGTTTGTCACTTGTGAAATACATGTTTCAGGATTCTTTTTGTTGCTTTCCTAGAACTTAACGTGGGACAGCACCTTTGAGCTTTACCTATGGAAAGATATATTCAAAGCTTGCTGGCTTTGTGCGAAGAGGGGGTGGGGAGAGTGATGTTTCTAAAATCAAAAATATTGCTGTTGGATTTATCCTTTTTTAAATTATTATTCATTGGAATTCCATTTCCCTTCTGTGTTCACTGGTGAAGCTTCCTTGGCATCTGCATCACCTTTTCTGGTTAGTCCAAACTCTTGCAGCCTGAATTATTCTCCTTGCTCATCAAATAGCTCAAAGACTTATGATAACATAGCCTTTTAGTTTTCTTCTCCTGGGCTTTCCTTAAATACCATATTGAGTTTAAAGTTTTTATCCCTGTCTTTAGAGTATATGGGTAGCCAGAAGTATCTCTGGAAGCGATGTCTGGGGAGAGCTCTTGGATCTGAAGGGCAGCATGCTTAATACTTGTTTTTAATATCATCGTGAAACAAACACGGAGACCCAATAATTAGGCAAATAAAACCCTAGTGTTTTGGTTTAGCAAAACTGAAAATGATACACACTGCAAACTGTAGTGAGCTGTTCCTAGGAATAGTCTCAGCAACTCAGATCCTTTACCTGATACTCATACAGCAAAATATATGTTTCCTCCCAAGAAATTGTTTTTCCAATTGTTTCTCCAAAGAAATACCATGAGGTACTTAGCAAAGCGTATCTAGAATGTAAAACTAAAACCAGGTAAAAGTGAAATGGTACTGGTAAAGTTTTAATGTTTGACACTTTCATGTTCATCATTTTAGGGAAAATGCTTACAAACATTATTCAGTATTCTATTTAAAAAAACATTTTCCAGAAAATCTTATCTAACATTTGTTACTTCTTCAAAACATATCTGAAAAAGATATTGTGATCAATATTAAATATTTGCAAGGTCAAGCTGTTATATAAAAACAGGGGAGGATACAGCTTTTTCCTGCAGAGTTGGCAGTCTGGAAAATGAAAACTAGAAAAACTTAGTTTAATTTAACAAGCAGACAATTTTTCTGTTGAAGAAATGTCATGCTGTTTTTCTGTAGAAATACCGTGTACATGCTGCATGGAGTAGAAGTAATCTACTGTGTATCCTGTAAAACTTACCCAAAGTATTAAATAAAAATGTTTTATTCTATGCAGGATTACTTATTTGGGTTAAAACTAGTATATATGGAAAAAAATGGTCCTATGTACAATTTGTGACCCAAAACTAAAACATACAAATAAGATCTTACAATTTTTTATTACTTTGTTTGCTATTAATGTCATGTCTTCATTTTACTTCTGCTGATAATATTGTAATTTTCTGTTGAGATAGAAAAGGATTACATTTTAGACATGTGAATAGAGGTCTGTACAAGCTGTTTGGTCTAATATGGCTTTTATCTTGTTTATTCCTTGAAAATCAGCTGACTAGCAACTAGTACAGCTTTTCTTTAAGACCTCTATATCCTCAGGCAAAAGATGTTTCCTCTTGCCTATAATTAGTTTTTACATTACTTCATGAGTTCAGCTGAATGTTATCCACATGCTCCTGTACACATATCCAGGAATGTTTTTAAATTTTAAGTTATAAGACTTCATATTATTTCATTTTAGGCACAGAAAATTGTAGTAGATGGTTATTTCTTTGAATAAGGTCTATCTATAATATTAATGCATAATTAATAAAGCATAGAATATCCATTTAATACAGTTGGTGAGACATAAACCCTGTATTTATTTTAGAATAGATGAAATAATCATAACATTAATTTTAATTTCTAGATTTTGAAAAATACTCGCATCAGCAAGGAGATTTGGGGTCACTTGTTCGTTTGTTGTTAAATATATTTTTAATCCCTTTGAAATGTAACAGTTTGCACATATGTCTACTAGATACAGTGAAAGTGTAGGGAAGTTCCCAAGAGAATGTTGTATCTGGTATGTTAACCCTTCTGAATTTTCCTTAGATGATAAGAAATGAAGGAAACATGGCCAGGAGTATTGTGAGGATGACTTTGCTCTTTGTTAACGAAGGTGGAAATGAACTGTTGTTGCTGGACTAGGTTGCTAGACCTGGGCCAGGACAGCAGCCTCACTCTCTAAAGTACTCTAATATCTGTCAGCTGTAGGTGTATCATTAAGGAGAAAAGACCTAAGGGTCAATGTGGTGCTTGAAATAAAGTCTCGTTGTTGTTTCATATATCATGCAAAATGGAGCTTCTTCCTGCTTTGCCTGTGTGTAAAAAAGCTTATTTTTCTGATATGCAGTGTAAAATACAGCAAGATTGATTACTACCATGTATATTAGTTTTTCAGACATTTTTCATTGTAAGACTCTCTTTTCAGGTATGTCTTTGTAACATTTTAATTTAGCTGCAATTTTCCATGCCACGTATTGCTAAGTTTGGCCTCCTGAAAATGTTTTTCATTAAAATTTCACTTAAAAAAAAAAAAAAAAGTGTGCAGTTGTTTTTACAAACAAGGCTGGAGGAATGGGGCAAAAAATGATGAAGGTAGTTTTGATCATGTAATAGTACACAAACCAATTTAGTATCCCTAATTTTATAGGCTATTTTGTTGCCATCACTTAGAAACACGTCCCTTATTTACAAGGCTGTGAAGCTTGGATTGGCATTTTGCTGCAAATCCAATATGCTGAACATATCTTTGCCTGGAATGCAATGTTCTTAGTGGCACCTTCCTTGCAATTTATCTTTTTAGCAGTCAGAAAACTCTGTTATATTGCAAAAAACAGGAAGCTAGGTATTTGACTCATCTTTTCTCTTGCTTCTTTGCCTGCTAAGTGCCCAGGAGCAAGATGGGGAAGGTAAAAGCCTGATGAAGTGCAGAGGGGTTTTGTTTGTTTGTTTAAACACTTTATCATTTCAAACATTCTGCATTAAACAGACTGTTACTGTGTTAGGAGTGATTTGTTTGGGACATGTGTACAAATTGCCTTCATTCTTTCTTTACTTTAATGTCTGCTAATACCTTAATTACATTAGAGATTTATCACAATTAGAATACCCAAAACAGTATTTTTATTAACAGCCTCTTAAGCAGTAGGATGAGTGAGTTTTTGATGGACATCTCATTTGGTAACTTCTTGTAATTAGTCACCTTTCTCAAACAGATTTGGAACAAATAGTTCCTTTAGTGTGGTTGAACTCTTCCAAAAGAGTGTTAGTAGTAATGAGGATATGTCGAGTACTGTCTTTTTTCTCCAAAAAAAAAAAAAAAAAAAAAAAAAATCAGAAAGGACTATCTCGCTTTGCTAAATTGAACCAGACTACAGCAGGATGAGAAATTTCATGTCAGTCTAACTGTCTCGGATCGAGAGGAGTCTTGTCACGTCTGTAACTAAAGTTGCAAGAAGCTTTACTAGCACAGATAAAGTGTTTTTTTTTAAAAAAAAGTTTAATTATGCAAATTAGTTTTCCCATTTCCAAATTGTTATGGTTTATATTCAAGAAGTATCATGGACAGAGGAGACAAATTAAAGGAGAGTTCATATTATTTGCTGTCAGGGTTTCCGTTAGCATCTTTCCATACTCCCAGTGCAGTTCTGTTTCAGTTTCTGTAATTGTAATACTGCTGTCTTCTCCAGGAATCAGTTCACACGCCACTCCGCGCTTTCACAAAGGCATCATTCTTTGTCGTCTTCGAGTCTATGCAACTACTTTTTTTCCTCGTGTTTGAATGTTTGACAAACTGAAACACGGGAAGTTCCGTCTGAACTGAAGGAAAAACTTGTCTACTGTGAGGGTAACTGAGCACTGGAGCAGGTTGCCCAGAGAGGTTGTGAAGTCTCCATCCTTGGAGATACTCGAAAGCTATCGGGACAGAGTCCTTGGCAGCCTGCTGTTGGGGACCCTGCTTGAACAGTGGGGTTGAATCAGATGATCTTTAAAGGTCCCTTCAGCCTCAACTGTTCTGTGATTCTATGAGTTTAAACGTCCTGTTCTGGCCAGCTATCTAAATGGAGAAAGTATTTCTCCTTACTAACTTAAAATCCTGTTGCTTTCATGTGGAGTAGATAGAACTTGCCCTGTTCTGATTCTGAAGGAGAAGAGTAATCTGTTGGGTTTGTAGATTAAAAAAAAAAAAAATAAACAAAATAAAATTGCTGCTATTTCAGATAGGATGAAATTATTTTAAAATATTGATAGGCAGTTTCCAAACAATATTTTAATTTTATAGTTATTTTAATGTATATTTCTGTGGGGTTTTTTGGTTATTTTTAATTGATTAATGATGAGTTCTAATCCTCTAAAAAAATTCTTCAAAGATTTGATGTTTCTGTAGTTCTGAAGCAGAATGCTCATGAATGATTTATCTTAGGCCACTTGCAGTTGAGGAATTTGACCAGTGATGATCTGGTTCTGAAACTGCAGTTTCTCACTTATCAAACCTATATCATCTATTTGACACCTCTGAGGCAATATGGTTATTTGGGAATTCTTTTATAAATGCATATTCTCGCAGGGGAATTTATAGTAATGGAATTTTTATTGAGAGGCCAAATATAATATTTGTTTAGAATGAGATGGAGAGTATAATTTAATTGGATCTGCTCAAAAAGTATAAAAATGACTTTATCAGAATACTGCTTGTCTCCAAATTACATTCAGATTGTATTCTTCAACTTCATTTTAAAATGTAATTACCTTTCCCAGAGGAGAAACTTGTTTCCTTTTCTTCCAGTATATCATACAGCCCTTCATGAGGGAACCTTTGATTTTGATAGACAGCAATACTTACCTGTTCCACTGGTCAGCATACCCTGTTAAGTATACTACTGTTTGCCTATAGGATGTTGCCTATATTATATGCATGCTAGAATATTTAAATCTCATCTTATATTTGCTTATCTTTAATCTCAACCAATGGGAAAGTTCCTTACAGACATTATAGTACATTCTACTGACCTACAATCAAGACTGATTCAGCAGAAAAAACATTCTTCTTGTTGGTCCTGTATAGGACTAACAGAATGTTAGCCTCTTAAAGCTATATTGGCTCATTTTTTATTTATTGGAGAAAAGATGAAGAATTATTTGGCACAATATTTTGCTAGAAATAAGTAGAATGTGTTTCCTAACAGGTGTATTCTTTAAAATTACTTTCTGGTTTGAAGATCTGGTAATTTTTCAAATTGCAAAGATGGGCATGTTTGAGCAGCACTCATAGGAAAATATCTTACCTTGTTAAGGTGGAAGATCGATTTGCCCCAAGGGACTGGAAACAAGGATAGGGATTTGGCTGATCAAAGTTTTGTATTTGAGAAGAGAGACTTCAAACACATTGTAGCTGCAGAAATCTTTGATTAACTTCTGGCATTTGAGATTGAAGGAGGATTTTTCTAACTGCTGACCATTCTCACATCTCCTTCCCTACTCATTTTTTCGTCTGTGTTCCTTTGATTTTCTGTTCTCTTTCTGTCATTGTCTTTCAGACCCAAAAGCACATAGGAAAAGAGTTAGTGTTAAAAGATGCATTTTAGGGACCATACTTTTTAAATATTCTTTTAAATAATCAGAGAAAGTTTAACTAGGGACTGCAACAAAATATAACAGGAGAAGCATTTTTACAGGAAGCATAGTGTTGGAAAACTTTTTTTCTTTTTAGTATTATGCATCTACTGTAAAATGACACTACGGAGCATATCAGCATTTTTAATTGAAGGAATATTATGGAGATCTAAGCTGCTGTATAAGTAACCATTATTAAGAAATGCAATGAACAGGAATGCTCTGTTGTAAAGAGATCACTGAAATTATGCATGTTGTTTTTGAAATCTTTTATAATACAGATTTTATAGATGTCCTTATGATACTTATTATCCTTTTAAAATACTCTCTCGAATTTTTGTGTTTTTTACAGCAACTTTTTAGTTCACTGTTCCTTAGTTGAAAAGCTTATATAACCTCCTCCCACCAAGTGACTTTGGCAGAGAAAGGGCTCACGAGTTCACGCAGATCAGTAAAACTAGCTGATTGCTAGTTTTTTGTACTTTACAAAGCAACTGCTTTGCTCAGGAACTATTGTTACTTGTTCTGACACTTTAGACGTGATGTTGAATACAGAGATTCCTGTAGTTGTGTTGAAGAAATAATACTGAGATTGTACCAGAAATCTGCTAGCAGACTTAAGACATAGCACAAAAATTGTATTTCAGAGCAAAAAAAAGGTTCCCTCTCTTATTTTCACATGGTTGTAGCAGAAAGGCCATTGTTTATGTCTGGCATTCAACTTAGATAAATTACATTGGAGGTCACTTGGCTCAAATCATAGAAGCAAAAATATAAATAAAGGGCCTTTCTTTGTACCAGCATAACTGAAAATATTTATCAACAATTGTGATGCTTATAGTGAAGAAATCCATTGTTGAAACCAAACATTTTCAATAATTTTCAAACTACAGACTGACCTAATTAGTCAGTACTGCATGTGGAAAAAATATTTTTATCACTTCAGAAATGCTTTAAACTATTAGTGGAATCAATGATTTCAATATAATTTGGGTTTTGTGGTCTGGACTTTTTAAAACAATTTCTGAGAACAGGTTGTGTGGGTAATGCGTTCCCTTCATATTTGCTTCCCAACTTGACTAGTCCAATTTATTATCATTGGATTTTTTTCCCCATCTTCCATTAAGAAAAAATGTAATACATAATAAGAAATCTTGATTTTAGCTTCTTTACAGCTAGTTCAAATTAGACAATGTTCTGTAAAAGACTGAGAGCAAGAACAAGCAAGTTTGGCTCCTGAGAATATATTTGCTTCTAATGAGGTACTAAGTTTTCATCATATTATGCACGCCATTCAGAAAGTTGTTAAAATAAATTTAATTGGCTATTGGCTTTACAGCAATGTGTAGATTATATTTGCTAAGTGACAGTTTTACATTTCAAGACTTTTAGATGTTATTTTCTTCAGATTACAAAGATACGGTATTCGGGGAGCTGAATTTCAGACTACTTTGTTTTATAGACCGAGTCCTGTGCTAGATTAATTTGGACAGTATGATGTAACCAGAGATTAATTTGGACAATATGATGTAGCCAGAGATTTTTCCAAGGCATTTTAACATGCTTTCCTGGTGATTTCCATCTATTTTTTTTATTTATTTTTCATTTTTATTTAAACTTTCTTTTGATATACAAAGCTCTACATTGTGGATTAGCTTGATGACTTTCAACCTTATGTTCTGTGTTACCCTTTCATGCATTGCATTAATTTTTTGGCAAGACTCTTTAATATGCTTGACTACTTCCCTTGTGCCGTTGCATGGGATTTTTAATTTAATAACATGATTCTGATCTCTGGCATAGATTCTGTGTTTTTTATTCCTTAACAACTCTTTGCTAACATAGGTCAGTGCTTGTGAAGTCAAGAAGAAATAAATTTTAAGCTGCTATTGCTAACAGGATACAGTATAGTTAAACTATTACTCAAGTAATTAAGTACTGTAGTTTTGAAATCTTTGTCACATTCCAGTAAATAGAATATAGGCTTATGGTGCAAATGCTTCTGTTGTTAAGGAATTTTTATTTCTGTCTAAGCTGCTGCAAGGAGCTGTAACATACTGTCTTCATGAAGAGATAATCACTTTTGATCTTTCTAATGCTAACATTTGTCAGTAATTCAAATGATAACTTCAAAGGATCTCAGAGAAGTATGTGTTTTAGAGAAGAAAATGATATTCAGGAGGAGTTTGTCAAACAAGTGGGTGCTCAGTAGACATATATTAGTGTTGCAAGTAAATAAATACAACTATTGTACTTTCAGCTTTTGACTTGTATCCTTCTGTCTTTGCTTTCTCTACCCTTTTACTATGTTTTTAAATACACTTTAGTTATATTAGCTATATAACACAGCACTGAAAAATAGTGATAGCAAACTCATCAGTTAATACAATCAGGTATTGGGGAGGTGTCTGGAAAGTAAGGTCTTGCTTACCTGAACATCAGGGAAAGGAGGAAGGGTGCTCCTCACACTGAGCAAAGGTGATGTGTCCTACCAGAGAAAATAAACTGCAACAGTGGAGATCTAGCTTTCTGAGAGCACCTTTTAAATAGCAAATTTGAACACTGGCTGTGATTTTAATAACAGTAAGTCAAATTACTGTCTGTGCAGCCCTGAAATTTCAAATAATTTTCATTATTTGAAAATAATGGCCTTTTTTTTTTTGGGGGGGGGGGGTGATAAACACATAGTGTGCATAATTTTATACACATTGCCCCTTTTTTCCTGAGGACCCAGGCTAAACACATTAGGGCTTGAAAGCACTTGGCTGAAAAGTGCTCTCTCACTTAACAGAGAGATTCTCCAAGTAATAATGCTATTCACTTTTTCCTCTGGGAGTGGATTCTTTGTCGGTGTAATTCTGGCAGGTATCCAAGCTACATGATATTATAAAACTTCACAGAAAAAAATATGAGGATGATACACCTATTTATATCCTACGTATCTTGAAATCGCTTTGTGTTTTGACTCAAGGTGCAATTTGGTGCTATGGTAAAGCCAATGTAATGGCAAACTGCTACCATCAAGTGTGTTTCTACCACTTGGCTTTTTACAGTTGAGCAATGAGTAGTTTGAAGATGGCTGCTGTGATGGAATTGTTCTTTGATGGTTGTTATTTCTACATATGAATCACTCTTGGCTGCTCTGCCAAGAGCTGCATGATCACTCAATTCAGTACCAGAGAAGCAGCAGGAATGCATGGCTGTGTACGCGGAATAGAAGTAAGACAGCCCATTTTTCACTCAGCCGTGTCAGCTTAGTTATAATTTCAAAGTCCAAACTCAGGAAATAGGTGCAAGGAAAAACGAGGATGCAACAAGAAACAGTAGGGTGGAGGTTCTCAGGAACTGTTGAATGTCTATGAAGCTACAAGACAGCCTTCCACAGTAGTATTGACTTACAGTTTTGTACCTTTCCTACCCCTTCCTATTCCTATCCTATTCCTATTCTGCAGCAGACCTTAATCATGCCATGTAACTGTGGGTTGCTGGTGAACAAAATAAAGATGGTGTGACTGATAGAAGATTGTTCTTACTGTTAGGCTGTCTCCTTAGGGTGTCTCCTCTCTCTCCAAAGATTAAGCATGGTCTTCACAGAACTGAGCATCATGTTAAAATTTGGCTGGCATGAAAAGTGATCCCACTTGAAGTAAATGGAAAGCTTGGAATTATTTAAAGAATATTATAAATAGATGCAATGCTTTAACAAAATTTAGATCAAAATCACTGCAAAAATGACTACTTCCTGGTAGCACAGGATGTTTTGGGTAAATACAGCTTGCTTTTCAGAGTTAGGATTCAGTAATCATTCAGGCTGAGGTATTGGTATCATTAGATATCTGATTCTCTGCATACTACAAACTGATACAATATTTTAATATTGAAAGAAGAAGAAATGTGTGACATGATAATATAATAGTTTGACGCAATAATTATTACTTATGACAAAGTTCAGCTGTTTTGAGATGACAGAAACTTCTGCTGAGCTTATGTATTGAAAGCTGAAAACTGAAATTCCTGCTTCTTTCAACAAAGAGAAGCCTTAGAGCAGGTGCTCTCCAGTTTTGCTTGCTGCTGGATTTGTTGCTGAGCTTTAGCTCTTTCCCTCATGGATATGCATTTCCTAGCAGCTGCAGACTTCTCCACTTTAACTGTGCTACAGAGTTCCTTCTAGATAAAAGCTCAAAAGGAGTAAACCAACTTCTATAGTGTTATGGAAAAGAATGCAAATATATCCACATCTGTATTAAGATGATATAATGTGGTGCAGAGAAAAGGAAATAACAAAGATCAATCAATCTGCCTTTAATAATACAATTACTCCATTGCCTTTTGGATCAAAATAAATGTATATGCTACCTTATCTGACAAGTCTTACTTTTGCTTTAAGTGTGCTAACCAAATAAACAGAACTACTTTTTCTTCTTGCACATTTTCTTGGTGGCAGGGTAGCTCCATAGATACATGCAAAGAGAAAATGTACAGCCTTTTTGATATTTTTGTATGTTTTCTTGTGAAATAAAGCAGGGAGACCTCATTATACTGTGGTAGTGCCAGGGTTATGCTGCTGGCTGGCCTGAATAAAAAGGTAACATATATGCTTGTACAGTTCCTTTGTCTAAGTGTTCAGCAGCAAGTTAAATTTTAGGACAGAGGGGGGCTATAGGTTGCAGCATTAAAAAGTAAATCCTTTTTAAAACAGGTGGTTTAGTGAACTTATTGTGACCTTATTTAAGAGCACTGGCTGATACCCCTGAGACAAGGGGATGATGTATGGAAGGCTTATGATTCTAACTATGAGTGTCAGCAATATCATCCTTTCTGTATGAGATTTTTCAAAGTAAAAGATTTGCAGCAGAAAATGTTGAGAGAAAATTGTGCTTCTGCAGGTTGGTTATTAAATTGGCCGTAATCAAGTTTGACAGGCTTCTCTTTATTTTTTCCAGCAGACAATATTATGGTTGAAGATTAGTCAGATGCCTTCCGTCCATTCCCTGCCTCACATGCTATGTCATGCAAGCTTTGAAGCACTTAGCACATAATTTAAATGAATGACTAATTTGGCCAGCGTAATGGAAGGCACGCATACGATCCTTCGGTTGCACGAGCCCATTACGGAGCTTTGTTACGTGAGCTTCTATCTTCCAGAGGGAAAAGTCAGAGGATTTACTTACAAGGGCTGTATAACTCTGGACAGAACGAGTAAGCGTTTTTGTAATTGCTATCAAGTAAGGGAGAGCTCAGAGATGGAGCTGAGAGAACAACCATCTGAAAACCTTGGAGATATTTTTTTCAAGCAAACTACCACGAAAGACATTCTCATTGAGCTGTTCAAACTAACTGCTAAAAAGGAAAAACTGTTATCTAGTCTTTTGAGATCACATCATATTCTGAGCATTAGCACGGGAAATCAGAAGGGAAAGCTACAAGATGTTTCTGGAGGTCCAAAACTTAAAGGTAGTGATAACTCTGCTTTTATGCATCAGCAAGAGTGCTTTCCGAATTCCACAGATAAAGACGATTTTAATCACAAAAAGATGAGGAAATATAGAAGGAAAGAGAGCTTTGAGGAATTCAGACAGAGGAAAGGAAAACGAAAGATGCATGAAGAACATCTTTCTTTGTTGAGTGAGAACATGCAATTGGAAAATGAGAAGATGTTTTCTGCAACATTTCCTACCAGGAACTTTCCCAGTTCCTCTTCTGCCTCCAGTTGGCTAACAGTAAAAGCTGAGGATGATTTAACACTAAATATACAACCAGAAAGATGGATAAGAGAGGGGTATTTTCTCAAAAGCAATAAAACTCTGAAACCGGATGTTGACATATTCAGTTCTGTGTGGAAAGACAGTAATGACATGGTTGCAGTTGAATTACTGGATAATGGAGAAAGTATTCCTAAGGTTAGGAAGGTACAACAAAGTATCACTTCGGAAAACTCGTGTCAGGCCAGTCCATCTAACAAAATTGAGTCCTTAAGTAAATCTGCAGCTGCTAAAAGCTTGAGAAGTAACAAGTATACTGAGCAGGTATGCAAGCAGAAACCAGCAGTCAGAGCTGTTGCTACAGTACAGGATTCAGGAGCTTGTTTTAAAAAAGTCCTAAAGCCCACCGAGTTTACGCCAAGAACTGATGTATTCTCTGTAGATGCTGCTGCTGGAGACTCTAAAAGCACTGTGCTGCAGGAGAAGGAGCGAGATGCCTGTGTGTTGCAGTACAAAGGAGAGCCAGCGCGCGTTCCTGATGAGTCATGCAACCTTGTGGGAGCCGTCAATAAAGCCCTTCTGAAAGTTATACAGAGTGACAGTCCAGATGAAGCTGCAGAATGGAAGAGACTGCAACAAATCACAAGAAACCTGCCTGGCTCCGTATATGAGAAAAGAACCACCGTATCCGGGGGAAGAAGTAAGCATTTATTTTTGAACCTGCCTGTAAGTGAATGTTCTGATATTTCTCAGACAAATAATGATTTTAAACTGGAAGAGAAAAGGCAGCATTCACCCTCATTAGTAGCAGTGAGTAATGTTTTTAGTAATTCATATCCACTCTCTAATACACACAAACAAATGTCACCTATTCCTTCTCCTTTATCTTCAAGACTGCCTAGCCCACAGCTGCATCATCGGATTCTCCCATTACCTGCACGGAACAGCGAGGAAGAATCTATGTTCAGTGACTATTGCGGTGGGAGGCACAGTGCTATAAATCTCTCTTTCAATGATCTGGAACCACAGTTTTATCTGAAGTTTTCTGAACCTGGAGACTTGGGATATGCCATCAGACAGCCAGGCCTACATCAGAATGCAGCTGCAAGGCATTTTGAAAAGCGCACTATACCAGAAAAATTAACTACTCAGACCCAGCAGCATTTCCGTCCAGGTTAGTCCTATTTCATACATTTTTAAACTAACAGAATTGACCAACCATGAAAGTATCAGATGAATGCTTTCTAATACTAGCCTTTAATAATAAATGGTATGTTTGCAACTATATTTTACTGCCTAAGGATTGAGTGAAAAACTGCACTTTTTTTTTTTAAAAAAAAACAAACTATAGCTTTATAAGATTTACTTTTAAATGTATTGCTTTTTGCCAGCTTGTATTTGGTACGGTTGTTACTGGATGACCTCTTAACCCAAGTTAAGTAGGTATTCAGACAGGAAACACATCAAGCTTTAGTATTTTTTTTATCATTAACTGCATATGCTTTGTCATTTTACTAAGAAAGATATTCTAATATATTACCTAGTATGATATCTTAATTAGATAAATATTTTTCTATAAAAAATGAGAAAGTATTTGCATGTTTATTTTCCTGTCTTTTTTTCTGTATTCTCATCTGTCAAAATGTTGTGATAGCTTTTATTATCTAAAGTATTCTTTTTACTCTGACTTATCTGATAGAATTTTATATGCGTAAGCTAATTTACATAGCCTTAAGTATAGGACTGGTGTTTTGACAATTTAGATACAAGAGGTTGATATAAATTCTTTAATAACAAAATGCTTGCTTTTAGAAATATTGCGTGCAAGAGTCATGTTATACTATATTTGAATAATGTACATGGGTGTGTATACTGTATATAGACTGTGAATATAAATATACATGAAGATATTGCATATTGAACAGTGACCTTTGTTAGACAGAAATTCAACACAGATATTTCTTCTTTTTATTCTGTGAAATGGAAAGGCTAGCAGAGCTACAGAGCTCTAGGTGTGGCTTAGACTGATCTGAGTGTGTTCTAGGGAGGGCTGACAGTGTCTAGAGACATGACTTTACTATAAAAGGGATCGAGATACTAATTTGCAACCTTAAAACTTTTCAAAGAAACTAAAATAATTATCTCTAGCCTTAAAAAGGGAACAAGGAAAAATAAGAAAAAACTTTCTTAGCATTTTTATCCAGATTTGAGTTTCTTGTGTGAAACTTCTTCCCCTCTCCCCCAGCACATACCTCCAGCTTCATGATCTTGACCCCTTCATAGCATATTTGGGTCTCTTATCATACCTTTGGCTGATCCAGCTCATTAAAATAGCACGACATATCTTGGTCTTTTTTCTGGAACCCATGTGGAACCATTAGCTTAGTGAAGAGTTGCTGAACACTGCCTGTGAGCCTGTGGATATCTGTCTGCTACTTCCAGGAGTTGCTCTGTAATTCTGGTTCCAGTCAAGACTAAGTCAAATTTAGAGTGCTGTCTGACAAGTTGAGCTAAGACGATGCAAATGCTCACTGGCAACAAGAAAGATAGGTGCTCTGCTGTGTTGTCTTATCCCTTTCATTACTTCTTGTACTTGGCTCACTAAATCAGCAGAAAATTTCATCCCTTTGTAAGGCTAAGAGTAGGATGGCCCAATCTTTTTCTCCCACTTTGTATTAGTGTTCTTCATATTACTTTATCATTCCCTACATCTGGACCTGGACCTATTGTGCTGCCTTTTATTAAAAAAAGAGAAAAAGCCCCCTCGCAGAAAAATACCGTCTGTTGGCTGAAAGTCCTAGCTATTAAACAGGAACATCTTTGTGGATAGAACGAAGTACAAACACAAGACCTTAATTCTTGTTTACAGCTATCTTGCAACATTAATACAGGTAGAAAATACCAGTGCAACTTTCTGAAAAATGCAATAGTATTGTTTTGTTTCATTTTCATGTATGACTGCATACCAGCTCTACTAGTCATAAGTCAGAAATGCCTGTTACCCTAGGGAAAAGCCTCCTACATCACCTGCATATATAACTCTACAGATATGTCACTGGATCTAAGATAATACAACTTTCCATATTGCTCCTAAGTAGGGATGAAGTCATTCTTATTGACAATGTGTTGAGTATACTACTCTTCTGTGAACTGATATAGGCAATAGTAACTGATTATAGTACAGTAGCGCAAATGATAGATCTCAAAGTTTAGGCAGTGTGAGTGATGTTGAGATGTACAGCTGCTGTTTGGAGATATTACAGATACCAGCTCAATTAAAAAAAAAAAAAAAAAAAAAAGAAAGAAAGAAAAAAGAAAAAAGAAAAGTGATCCTAGTTTGATGCTTACCAGTTTTGTCCCATGTAGGAAGAGCAAAATAAAAGACTGTTGTTCAGATTTGTCTTTATTTGAGCTTTTCGGTTGTCTGTCTGCTGGTTGAAGGGTTTATCTGGGGTTATAAACAGCTTTACAGAGTTATATTATTGTCACAGTTTGAAGTACTTAATACTGCAGAACTTTTGGAACCTTTTATTACCTCAGTAACTTTGCCCTATGAGGAACAGCTGCGAGAGCTGGGCCTCTTCAGCCTGGGGAAGAGAAGACTGAAGGGGGATCTTATCAATGTGTACAAGTACCTGAAGGGAGGGTGTCAAGGGGACAGGGACAAACTCTCTTCAGTTGTCCCGTGTGACAGGACAAGAGGCAATGGGCAGAAACTGAAGCACAGGAAGTTCTGCCTGACCGTGAGGGGGAATTTCTTCCCTGTAAGAGTGACGAGCACTGGACCAGGTTGCCCAGAGGGGTTGTGGAGTCTCCTTCTGTGGAGATCTTCAAGGCCCGCCTGGATGCAACCCTGTCTAACATGCTCTAGGTGACCCTGCTTGAGCAGGGAGGTTGGACTAGATGATCTCCAGAGGTCCCTCCCAACCTTCCTGATTCTGTGATTCTAACTTTGTATTGGGAAAATTTCAGGAATGGATTAAAGTATTTTAAGTGCAAAACCTCAGTTTTGATAATTTAAAAAATAAATTAGACTCATCAAACAGCTCTGCACATAATTTCTTATTCTCTGTTTCAGTTGTTTAAATCCTGAGATTCTTCACTATCAGAATTTCTGGATAGTCAGAGCGCGTTCCTACAGCCAAAGCAGAGACACTTAGCTGAGGCAGAGTGCCTTTAAGTTATGTACTTCCATTTTTTTCTGCTAGTTCAGTTTCTTTACAGCAAATATTTGTGGCACAACTCCCATAGTTTTGTCGCATAAAGTTCTGTCAATAATTTACTTGAAAGTGTAGATTTCAGTGTCTTCCTGTTGAAGTGCAACTGCTGGCCACAGCTTTTATCTTAGCAAGTTAATAGTTAACTGAGAAGAATTTATAGTTCCGAAGTAATTATTTAGCAGTTTTCTCTGGAAATGGAACGGGGAATTAACATTCCTGATTTTGCATATAGTACTTCCATTTGAATTATCAAAGTTCTAAATAAAAGCTTAGAACTAAATTGAGGCTTTCAAGAAACAATAATCTGTTTAGCATCAATAATCTTTTCAGCATCAAGCAAGAAGAACAAAAGTACTAGCACTTAAACATTTCATAAAAAGGTATTTGCTAAATCTACAGAAATAAGTCTTTCTGCAGGGGATCCATTCTACTCTAACATATGAATACATAAAGTTTTTCCAGCCCTACAGTAACCAAGGCTGCTTTTGAAATTATCCTCAACGCACTTATGTACCTATCTCAGGGAAATATTTTCTGAACCCTTTCAGTTCCTGCCAATGCTTCTCTCTCAAGATAATGTTTGCACTGGTACAAAAATCTGAGGAGAAATTATCCAGAGTTGTTTAATTAATATGGAATGACACTGACGTGCTGTCTAACTAAGAATTGTTGGAGACAGGAGGAAGATTAATGGTATATTTAGAAGTTATTGAGGTGAATCTGATTGTCAGAGCAGGAAATGTTAAAAACAAGTCTCTGTTTATGACAGAGCCTTTATGACTTAGGATAAGTCAGTAGAGATATCACATTATCCCAGGAGCGTGGCCTTGCTTTAAGTCAGTAGAAGAGAATGAGATGTGTCATTCACCACACTTTTTTTTTAATATAT
This sequence comes from Rhea pennata, assembly GCF_028389875.1. NCBI lineage: Eukaryota > Metazoa > Chordata > Aves > Rheiformes > Rheidae > Rhea > Rhea pennata. The sequence continues at coordinate 9,997,084 of NC_084667.1, read as the reverse complement.
TAATGTACCGTGTAAAAAGAATGAAAAACTGCTGAAGGGGAAGGGTGGAAGCAAGGAGGATAGATGAGATGGAATAGATAATAAGGTTGAACCTATGACATTCAAAGGGATAGGTTCATTCCCTTCTTACCGCCTTCCGTTGTCCCAGCAAAGGCCTCCTCTCTCATTATCCCTATCCCTTGAAACAACTCCGACGTTTATGTCACCTTCTGGCAATTTGAGTCAGTTCACTAAGCAAGCTGAAAACAAAGCCAGCAGGGAGAGGGATGAACAGCTTTTGCTGATGTAGTGAGCTGACGTGGCTCACTAGTGGCCTGATGAAAACCAAAGGTAGTGTGAGGGGGGGAGTGGGACTAAACTGCCAGAATGCAGGAGGGACAAGGGAGAAAGGCCCTATTGGCAGAGGAGCATCATTAGCTCTCAAATATCTCAGTTGCATCCCAAAACTGGAAGCCAGGAGACTGGCTGGGATTGGCTAAGACAGAAGTTGTTGGAAGTGGCGAATAACTAAAGAAATTAATGAAACTGGATGAAGATTTAGAGAGACTGGGATCTTGTAGCAGTAGGGTAGGCCTGCTTAATGATAGCTCAGCAGGAAGAGCAAGAGAAGATAGACAATTGAGAAGGGCAACTGAACAGACCGGGTAGGGAGTCTGGCCTTTGCTGGGATGGAGAATAAGAATGAAATATCACAAAATAAATGGAGCAGGATAAGCAGGAGTTGAGAGGATTAATATTTTGTGGGAAAATGTGCAAAAGGATCTGTCACATTGGATGTGTAGCACGAATGTAAAAAATGCAGTGTTGCTGATGATCCATGAAGAAGTCAGTATGTCATATGGAATTTTGGAGAGGGGAGGAAGAAAGATGAAGTGAAGGGATTTGTTTTTTAAGCCTCAAAATTTATAATATTTATTGTGATGCAGGGAAGGTATCTTAAGTTCTGGAAGAGATTGGTAAATAATTGTCAGATTATTTCTCAAATCATTTCATAAAAATGACTAGTAAGACCCTTGAGTTCCTTGAAGTGTGTTCCAGACAATTGCAGCTGCAGGCAGACAATACTGCTGATTATTACATGGGGGGTGTTGCGTTTGCTTGTTATTGCAGGTGAGAATTTTGTGGCATCTAGTTTGCTCTGGATGATTTCTAGATCATCCAGGTTTCTGAGGACACAATCAAAAATGAACAGTCTGTAATTTCATGCGTTTGTCAATAGTTACGCACTGCTGTTTGAAAGCATGCCAGCTGCTAGCAGCTGTCTTTGAGAGATCCATTTTACTGTCTTAACATATGATGAACATGCTTCAATAAACGAATATTTATGGTAATATGGATAAATACTTGAATAAGTGGCTTTTTATTCTTAAATTGATCTAAGATCATGAATCCTCATATTTCAGTCCACAAAGGTTTTTAAAGGACTAAAAAACACAAAGTTGCATCTTTAGCTTGATGCTTCCCTCTCTGGTGATTGAAGAAGAAGCTTTTTGCAGCTGTGCTCTGAGAGCTGCTCTCACTCTTAACTTCCAGTAACATTTTCCTGGGTTCATCTGTGTTTACCAGGTAAACATGGCTTACTTTCATATAAACTAAAACTATTTTAATTCTGCAAGACATACCAGTTATATAGTGTTCATTCTACATGTTAGTAGTTCCAAATTTAAACTTGCAGCATTAAAATAACACAGTGAGGTATCACGTGAGTAAGCCTCAGCTTTGAATTTGCTTGGCTATTTTATTATTAACTACAAAAATTAATGCATTTGTGAAGGCAGTGCTAAAAAGACTTGTAATTGAAAACTGGGATACAGGCAAGGCTTTATCTTGGATATTTAGTGGAGGTAACAAAAAATAATAAAGTTACTATTTGAATTTTATTTTGTCTTTTCCTAATTTAACTAGTTGAAAAGGGGCAAACAAAGTCAGTAGGAGAAATTCAATAACAAGATCTTGTGATGTGTTCCCATACTATGGTTTTGGAAATGAAGTTTCATATAAACAAAGCTCTGTTTGAAGGTTCTTGTAACAGGAGACAAATGACATTATGTTGGTTTTGATGTTCCTTTTATAAAGAAGGGAAGGGTGTATAATATCTTCTGTAATTGAAGTGGTTCAGAGAATTGCTAATGAGCGTTTTAAAAACACTACAGAGTTCTGTCCATAAGAATATGCATTTCATGAAGCAAGTTTGCATATAGGTCAAGAATGATGCATAGTTTCTCACAAGTAATTCACATGAAAATAATATACATGAATGTGTTGCTTCACTAAAACAGCTCATTCAGAAGTGTGTTCTTTGAAGATGCTATAAAGGAGTTAAAGAATGAAGAGATGGGTGAAAACAGAATTGTATAAAATAAGAAAAGAGGATTAACTGATAAATGAAATTAGATTTTCAGGGTTTTCCAAATTTGAGTGGATATGCTAGAGTCTTATCTCACGTTTTTTCCAAGCAAAGAAAGAGCTCATAAGCACATCAAATTTATAACAATAAGTATATCAATGTTCAAAAATTTGGAAGCAAACTTGGATCTTGTAGGTCTTGTAAGTCAATATTGGTTATTTAAGGTCAGCACCTTCCTATTGCAACTATGAAATAATTCTGTATAATACAGTCTGGATTAACAATAATGAAATTTCATGTTAAATCTATTACTGTCTTAGTAGAGCCAGAATGATTCAATACAACCCATACTTTGGAGGGCAGAATCACAATTTCTATTTTCCCTCAATATCTTGAGGGAATAATCCTTCTGAATTATCATCTCTGCCAAATTCAATTGTCGTCTTAATGTTGTTAATTATATTCACTTCTGTTCCAAACCTATCTCATTTTTTCCAGTCTAAAATCTTGATATGTCTCTGATATTTTTATGGGAATTGGTTCACCTAAAGACTGAGTATGACTGGAATGGAAGTAATTATTTCTGAGATCTTTCCAGATATTGCCTGCCTGATTCACAGTAAATAATACTGACTGCCACTTTGGTCTATAAAATAGGTATTCTCTTTGATTTGGACTTGTGCTGTTCTTTCAAGAATGCCTAATACTTTCCAGTTAAGTCTGCATGCCCTTTCTAGATACATGATCTTGCCTAGTACTGTAATAGTATGTCCCAAATAAAATCACAACCGGTATCTAATTCCTTAATGGATCTATGTTTTCCAGATACAGTCAACACAGTACTTGAATGCACTCATCATACAGTCTGACTCTAGCATGATTTCCTTAAAGGACATCATTGTGTGTTCTATATTGAGTCTCATGATGCATGGTAATGATAAGAGATCGTTAATATTTCTTACCAGTGAAGCCAAAATCTTCTTTATAGTAGTGTTAATAATATAAGCCAATGCTGCACTGAAACTGTAGATTTATAGCAGATTAAAATTAATGCGGACAAGACTACAAGTTCAAGGCAATGTCTCTGAGTTAAAAAGACCCTCTGAAGGCTGACCTTGATAGATGCTGTGAACGAATAGGTCCTGTTCTAGTTGAATGACTTCCCAGCATGACACACTTAAGCAACAGTTATATTTTCGTCTCTCTGTAACATGTGACTTTCTAGTCAAAGGCAATCAGTGAGGGGAAACCAAGTGAATTAAACTGGAATGAAAAACCAGAGACAGCTTAATGTTTTATGCTGGTCATAGATTAACAGTGCTGTGTTCCGTGGGACAAAAGGCCAGTGCATTCACACTGGTTTCCAGTTTATGCACTCCATTTAAGGCACTTATAATGAAATGGACTTGTTTTTTCATCATTATGCTGATGAAGAATGTCTTGAAATGAAATACTGACATAAGGTGGAAGTCGTAATATATTAAATGCATATATGTTTTGGTGTCTATTAAAATCAGCACAGGTCAATAGAAATGGTTCTGCTGCTATTTTTTCCTACCAAACAGGATGATATATAAACTGAGATCAAATTCAAGTATTCACCTATGTAAGTATAAACTAAGAATGAATGTAGGAATTTTGAAAACTGTGAGCTGCTTTTTGGATGTTTTATCTCTGAAAAGTGGGCATTTTGATATTGAACCAAATAAAATGTGTAACAATGGTGGCAAAACTCTGCATATTCCCTATTGAAAATGTGCTATCATTCCTAGCTAGATTATAAGAAAAGAACTTGAATACTCATTTTACTTTTAAAATTATTTAAAATGATATGTAATGAAAATGACTAAATATGCAATGTATGTGTGTGTGATATATTAGTAAATAATTGTAAATAGTACTTTATTAGTTAAGTCCTAGATTAAGTGTAAAATAATACATTTAAGTAATATATATAAGTAGTAAGTACTATTTAGAAGCACCTAATAAATTATCTTGGTCATTGTATTAGAATATTGCATCTAGTGATTTAACAATGTATTTAATTTTTTGTCAGAGGTATTTTTTTTTCTTTGGGATTAGATTATAACTTGCTTTAAATTTAGTTTATGGCATCCTCTCATTCCTCTACTGGATTATGATTTTTCCAGAGTATATTATCAAAGACCTTTTCAAGCTTGTGTGTTACATTGCTGGGAGCAATGAGGTGAGAATAGCACAGAGAATACTGGAGAATTGTTGGATCTATTTTACCAGAGGAATTCTAATGGCTGAGAGGAACAAGAGCAAGAGATGAGTAAGGAAGGAATTATAAATAAGTCGCAATTCGTCAGCTGAGTGGTGCTGTCTGTTTACTATTACTTGTAGTATTCTGTATGATAAGGATTTTGATGCTTTGTAATAATCTAAATTTTATGAGTTTTTTTTTTTGCTTTTTTGGAAGTATTAAAATGACTTTTTTAGTATTAATTTTTTAATAGATTGAGGAAACAGTTGGGTCATTTTTGTACTGCAGATAGAATGAGGATCTCTGAAATAGACCTAAATGATCACTCAGTATAGCTTTATTATTCATACACAAAGTTCAGATTAAATATTTTTGACTTTGATAATTCAAAATGACAAAAAGATTGTGAGCATAACTAATGAGTGGCTTGTCAAACCCGTGTGACCACATTGGTTCTCATTTCTCTTTAGTAGTTTGGAAAATTAAGCTGTAAAAACTTTATTTATATAATAAAAAAGCCTGAATTTATGGAAAAAAACATTTTGAGTTTCTATTTTATAACTTGTTCGTGATTTCTGTATCAATATATCTATTTTATGAGTAGGCACTATAATTTCCTGATTGTGCTCTCTAATAAGTTAGAATCTGACAGTCCTTTCCTGCCTCTTACCTCACCAAAACCATCAGATATTTATGTATCAAGATATTAATAAACATACAATTATTGTATATTGATTATATATGATATATAATTATATTATTAAATAATTAATATTAATAATTTAAAAAATCTTACTAGGTCTGCATACTGAGATTGATTGGCTTTTATTTTCTGAGTTGCATTGCTTTTGTTATAAAAACACCAATAAAAATAACAAAAATTGTCATACTGAGGAGTCCGGCCAATAACAAATTCATACTTCGATGAATATGTGAACTTACTAATGGTTTTTGCATTAGAAGTTGTGCAAGGCTAAAACCTGGTTCGCGTTCATCTTTCGCCCTCCCCTTCGCGTTCTCGAACAGCGGCTCTGGCGTTCCCAGCTGGCCGGGCTGCCCGAGGGCCCAGGGAGGCGCCGGAGGGCGCACGGGCGATTCCGCGATTGCAGACCCGTTCCCTGCAGCTTCGGCTGGTTTTCTCCCTAAATTGCAGTTTCCAATGTGTATATGGGACCTGGACATATAATCTGTGTATTTATGACAAATAACTAAGAAACTAAACTTTTCTACAGCCACTAAGGCAGACTAAACATTGCAGCTTACCCACATAGTGGTTTGGGTTTTTTTTTTTTTTTTTGAACATACTATGTTAACATATAAGTCAGCAGAAATTGATCCAAGTTCTTTGGTGCACTTGAAAAAATAACTGAGTTCTGTTATTTTATGCAGCGTTGAAATCAGCATATTGTGCAGCACTTTGTAATTTTTGGTAACATATACTTGAGTCTGGTGTATAATTATTATTAGGTATTCTTGTTAGGAAAGTGAAATCTTAAGGTTTTTTAGTACCCTAAAAAGGGTAAAACGTTTACTGTGTTTTTTCCCCATGTTGATTTTATATAACTCCAGACATACATATAACCCTCAAAGCTGCTGTTGAACCTTTTCATGTTGTGATAGTGAAAAATCTCCTAGATTAGATCTCCTAGATTACTCCTAGAGTGTATATTCCTGTCAATAACGTACTTACCAGTATACTGTAGTTTAACAAAGGTTTACATTGTGCACAGGCCACGGAAAGTGGTCACTATTAGGAAGCTGACACTTTTATCAAAATATGTCTAGTGAAGATTTTGTAAATAATGTGGGCAAAATGTAGAAGTTTGAGGTATGAGGGTTTTTTTTTTTTTAGTCTTTACTGTTAAATTTTATTCCCCTTAAATTTCTGACTCTTCAAAATGAGCTTCGTTTTGTCTTAAAAAATTGAAATAGTGAAGTAAGAGACTTGTATTGAACACACTTGATTGAAAAACTAACTGTATTCAAATTTGGGATATTTTTAGTTGTGTATTGAAATGAAGTTACAGAAGGTTTTTTTCCTTTGGTCTTTTTACAAATTACCATTACAGTTTAAACCTGAGCATATTACAGAAATACTAATTTATGCCTGTCATGCTTTTTCTTCCTTTGGAAAATGCTGCCCCTTATAGTAACAAAAATCAAATTTCTCTGTGAAATTTTTTTATCAGCCAGACAGCAACCTTCTGGAAATATATTTTTTATAGGTGAATATTAAAATGCAGCTAATTTACCCAGAACAAAAGACATGCTTTACCTGGTAAAGCATCTTTTTACATAGGCAGAAAATCGTTGTATAAGACCTAAGTGTTAATTTGTAATGTTTTTTAATATTGCTTTTCCCTCCTATGCATATTTCATGGCATATTGACCTTTTTAAAATTTTGTGCTACTTTATTATAACAAACTATTCTTTAAATCGGACACAGAGAAACTGTAGTTTTAGATATTATGAATTTGCAGATAACACCATATGAATTCCCAAGAACAGTTTGCTCTTTCCTTCCTTGTGATTAATTTGTACTCTTATACTTAATTATGCAAGTTATCCTTAATTATGCAAGCACAAAAGCTGTTTGTCATCCAAAGCTGGGCAGAAAAATGTTAGCATGCACTACTTCAGTTTATTTGTTTTTAAAATCTTGTACTTTTCAGCCTTCAGTCTTCTAAACATAGAATCATATAATCACAGAATCAGGAAGGTTGGAAGGGACCTCTGGAGATCATCTAGTCCAACCTCCCTGCTCAGCAGGTTCACCTAGAGCATGGTAGACGGGGTTGCATCCAGACGGGCCTTGAAGATCTCCAGAGCAGGAGACTCCACAACCTCTCTGGGCAACCTGGTCCAGTGCTCCGTCACTCTCACAGGGAAGAAATTCCCCCTCACGGTCAGGCAGAACTTCCTTGTTGACTAATCTTGTTGACTATTGTTGACTTCTTGTTGACTATTCTTGTTGACTAATTTGTAACCCAAGAGGCAGTGTCCCATTTCAATATTTTTCTTCCATTTTCTGAACTATAGAAAAAATCTCTCCTATTTTTGTTGCTTAGTTTGATAGTCTTAATCCATCCTGAAAGCTTTTTCTCCACTCTATAGACTAACAAGAGGCCAGTCCTAATTAGTTCAAAGAGCCATATTTTCATCTCATCCAACCCTGAATGTTTGTCCAGTCCTTTTCAATGAGGTAGATGAATAACATTTGAACTATTTCACCTCACAGTCTAAGCAAAAGGTTTGTTTCCATTCTCCTCAGCTTTGGATGGCCGGGAAGAGCCTCAGGAATAAAGGTTTCTAAAAGTTTTCATTCAAAGGTTACCAGAAAATAGAGCATAGTTTAGCACTAGTTCAGATTTCCAGTATGACATAAGACTTGGCGAGAGATATTGTTAAAGAGCTATGTTTGTGATAGTTAAATCCAGTGAGATCACTTTCTTCTGTAACAGCTCCAAAAAGAAACAAAATTAAACTAGAACATGTAGATGTCTGTTTTTTAAAATTAAATTAAATAGTTCTTTTTGCTTTTTTCCACAGTATTTCTAACCACTCATTTACTTTCAAGTCCTATGTTTTTCTTGCTCTGCTTAATTTTATTTCAGCTAGAGTAATGTCATGGTTCATATGAGATCAGTCATGGAGGGTGTGTTTTCGTTGTGTGCTGGTCCTCGCCGAGAACCTCCTGACCTACTCTTTTCCAGTTTGGTCTGTGAGACTCACTGCGTGGGTACTCATGGGGTTCAAAGAACAGCCCGAGCTTCAAAAATTGTTGCTGTAGCGAAGGTATGTCAGCACGGTCTTCATACCTGTATCAAAGTCTTCATGGCAGGACTGCTGTTAGATAGCTTCTCTCATCTCAAGTTTCTGTGCAACTTAGTCATTCCAGCGTTTCCGCGTAGAGGAAGGAGTGTAAGCCTTCTTCATGTGGGTTAGGTGTGACTGTGGGCTCAAAGGGGATTTCAGGCTATAAACAAGAACGTTACGTAGCCTGGGCTTGAGGCACTAATAATGTGGATGGTGAGTGAGACATAAAAACAATTAACTTTGTAAAAGAAGTTGCAGCTCTGTCATCAGGAGACTGAATTCTCTTATGTGTAAGTCTCATTCAAATTGATGTTAAATGTGCGAATTTGGCTGACAGCTGGGTGTTCCAGCGAAGCAAATGAAATGTTTCTTGGAATTCAGGTCTGCTTTCACTCAACTGCTAAAAATAACATTTAGTAATACTTATTATTTAAATATTCATGGCTTTGAATAGCTATGATAATAGCTTTTCCACCCATCCTGTTGGTGATGTGTTCATGAAACAGATGTACAGTGTATTTCTTCTCTTTCTTACTCAGCAGTCATCCTTACTACACTCTTACAGCCCCGTCATTTCTTCTGATTTATTCCTACCACTTCTCTCCTTCATGTGTCTTATGCTTTCCTATCAGTACCTTTTAAGAGGAAGAAGCTCCTACTTTGCGTGTTTCTCCTGCAAGCTAAAGGTCACAAGAAGTGAGCTCTTGTCACCTGTTTCAACACTCTGGACAACTACCTGTAAAACCATTCCACAAGTGATGGGAGGGAATTCTGAATTACTGAGGTGTTACCTCCTTATACATCCTCATCTTTGGAAGTTTTCCATCCATCTTTGGAAGGAATAAAAACAGCACGAGATAATATTGGGAAAAATAATATTGGGAAATACACGTTTTCAGATTTCAGTTTAATAAAAGAGTATTATCAAGAGTATCTTTGTATTTGGTAAACTTCTGAGCGCTTTTGCAATAGACTCTATATAGTAGTCATCATGTGCCTTATTTATGAAGTCATGGCAGGGACCAATTCAGGTGTCTTAAATAGTTATCTAGCGCAATTTTAGATGCCTTAAGGTGTCTGAGGCACCTGCACAGGGCGGGCAAATCTGACCCTGTACAACCTTTGTGGAGTGGGTGAATTAATTTAAGCATGTGAAATGACATACAATACTTACATTTAGGCAATTGAATCCCACTAAAATGTGTTGTAAATGATATTTTGGCTTATTTTTATTGCAGAAACATTATTAATATTTATCCAGCCAAATTCATCAAAATTGGAGTTATTCCTTCAAGAGAAAAAATCTTTCTTATAAAACACTGCTGAATTTCAATCTAGAATCTCATCATATGTTTTGGTTCTTCATAGTCCGTCTTTATTCATGGTTCTAAAAATTGAACTTAATTCTGCATCCTTTCATCTGAGAACTACCTGTATTTGCATATTACATTTCTAGTTGTGTAATTTTGTCATTGAAATCAGCGTATAGTTATCCAAAAACAAATAAACCAATATAATTTCTTAAATGAAACCTTAACTTTCATAAAAAAACAAATTGTTAATACCAGTTTTGAATGCTGAAATAGAAATAAATGTAAAAAAATTACTAGCACCTGCTCTGTCAGAATAGTACGGTGTTTACTTAAGCTAACTTGTAACTGTAAAACTTAACAGAGCATGTTGGGATTTTCTGGAAAATGATTTTGTAGTCCTCAGTCCATTGAAATAATATTTCTTTCCTGTATCTTAAGAGGAAATTTGATGAAGTGAAACTAATTGTACTTCTTGGTGATATAAATATAGGGCTCAGGAGGACAAACTAATTTAGAGATCTTTGGCCAATATGCAAAATTTGCATAACAGGTTCACTATTACAACACAACTGTTCTTAGGTCTCTTATTTGATTCCTTTGGCATCTATGTGTTGAAGATGAAAGAATTTTAAAATAGGAAGTATGCCTTTTATATGAATCAGAAATATGACCAACAACATTTTGGTGTCATTCTGTCATACAAGGTTGTTCTTTAGTTTGGCATATGTTAGTCACTGTGTCTTGAAAGAGCAAAACACCCTTTCCAAGGACTGAATCCATGTAGTTTGAAGCAAGTGTGGGAGTGACTACGTGCTTAAGATTTGTTTTGATAGAGATACTTTCCAAAACAAAATTACATGCTGAATGGCCAACAACTGCTAAGTTGTAATTTTATGTTTTTAAAGAAAATACGATACTGACGGCCCTGACGTTGCTGGATTGCAGTAGTTACTGATATTTATGTCTGGTTCATTAGCATGCCAGTGAAGAATTTCATGTGACAAAATCCATTTGGCTAATGAACAACCTTTTAATTAGATCCTGAATTTTCAAAAGAATACAGCATAGTTCTTTCCTCAGTAATGTAGAGCTGCATGGAACATTTGTAGAAATGAATTGAATGAGTGAATATTTTTAGGTGAATTAAGCAGACTACTCGTTAGGTGTGTAGACATCTAAAGCTTTGTTTTGGTCTGTTAGTGTTGACCGTGGCCAGTGAAAAGGGGTTGTGACATAACGACATGTTCTCTTCTGTTTTGTAATAGAAACTTTTGAGTTTGGGAAAGGCTTGATAAAGCTAGACATTTGTAGTTTCTTCTGGTGGTTTATGCAGTAATTTTGACTAATAGTGTTGCTGAACATGCATACAGTGTCTTGCACGTGTTTTGCAATCAGTCATGCACTAAACCTGAAAAAAAGACTTTGCAGAAAAAACACTTAAAGAAGAAAACTCTAGTTACCATTCATGACTGTTTTTAGTGTGTAGATGCGTCAGAGCTGAGACTGTGAAATGTTGCTTTTCACAATGGCAGCAACTTGTTAAATAGTAAGTGCAAAGTGCATTCAAAAGAAATTTAGGAGGTAACAACTGATGTAAAGTTCTGCCCACTTTTAAATTGTTTCTGATCAGTAGTACTAAGACAAATTAACAGATTGCTGTAGTTACCCAATCCTTTATTGAATCTTACTGTAATACAAAGGAAATGACGAGTGTTAAAATGAGGCTATTCTAGAGCAGGGACTCCAGGCAATGGTCTTCATGGTTTCTAACACCTTTGATGGCTTCTCCATTGTATCATTCTCTCTTCAGTCCTCTATTTTCTACTATCCAGCAGCTCCTAGGTCAGGCAGAAGTAAACAAAGGAACCACTGAGTTTCCTGCATTATGTTTTGGTCAGGAATAACCTTGGTTTACATTATTTTTTCAATTTTTGTTTCAGCTAATAAAATGATCAGTCATATCATGTTACATCCACTTTCTGACTTCTGTGAAAGATATTATTTCGGTTGCAGGAGGCAGATATGATTAATGATATTTTCTGAATATGAACTTACATATTTTTCCTTGAATAGTTACAATAAAACATCTGATTGCTTTGGCTGAATTACTGTATCTTGACATTTCAGTTTTAACTTTGTAAGTCAGTAAGTGTTCAGTTCATCTGAGAAGTGAATTTGAGTCAGTCATAGGTACCAAATGTTGACAACAGAGTGACTGTGATAGGTGTACAGCTTCTTCTCTGGGTGCAGAATTTTCAACTGGCAACAATGTTTAATAGTTGAAGAGAAGCCATGATTCATGAATGCCAGTATAAATTAATCTTGAGTTCACAGATGTTATTCACATACAGTACATCTCACTGCATATTTGCAAGAAAAATCAAGATGCCAGGAAAAGCTTAAATGTAAAGGAAATGGTTTAAAGCTTAATTTATTCAAAGAAAACTAAAAGCAATTCATTATCACTTCCACACCCCCACATTTTTGCAAGGGAAGGTATCTAAATAGATAGCCTATTTTTTTTCAGAAGTACTGTTCAACTCCCTCTTCTTGTGAAATCTATAAAAGCTGTGAGTATTCAGCAGCTGTGAAAAATGGAGAAGAAAGCACAGTGGTCAGTGGAATGGATAAGTCAGAAATATATATATTTTTAAAATGAATAAAGAAATGAACAAATGTCTTAGAACTGAATTCAGAGAGAAGACACCATATAGGTTATTATATTTTGTTTTAACTAATTCATTGTCCCATGTTTCATACTGTGAACTCATGAGTAGCTGGGGCATGGGGCCTTTGGAGCGCCTTGGATACAATGGAAACAAGGATGATAAATAGAATATACATAAAATAGGTCATTAAATATTACAGTTTAGTGGAGAAGAGGAATGAAAAACAATGTCAGTGACAGTTGACTGGAGAGCGCTGTGGTTCTCATGCAGTCACTGACTGGAACTGCGAAAAATGCACGGTGTGGTGCTGCATGGATATGGCTGTACTGCTTTCCTGTTATGCTGGATCATGTGAAGCCCTTTTGTGAGTCATTGTGATCTGCAGTCAAGATAATTGTTAATTGTAAGATAATTATAAGATAAATGTTTAATTGAGAGTTGACTGCAAGCATATCCAAAAATCATATCCTATCCAGAATGTCTTGATAGCTGAGGAGGCTTGAATGTATGGGAGTACTCAATTCAGAAGATTTGCAAGATTAGTGATCAGTTCCCTTGTTCTTCATCATCCAATTTTCCAAAGACCGCAAAGGTCAGGATAAGTCTGTGGAAATAAGCTTCCAGGATAATGTTTCCAACATTCTGATGGTAAGATCTCATTAAGAGCATAGCATGGTTTTTCAGTTTCCATAGGCCCATGATACAGAAGCCATTTGAAAACATCTGCCTTAAAAAGAGATCAGCTGAATTTTTTGAAGGTTTCTATGATTCAGAGCATCTTATGTTTCTCATTACTCATGTCAGTAGTGACAGTGAGTGCACTAATGACAGGCTGAAAAGAAAGTTTCTGTGAAAGTAATGTTTCGATTAGCTACAAGCGTCATTCCCAGGTATAACTGAGTGTGTGACCATTGCAGAGAGCTGATCAGTTCTTGCTTCTTGCTTTGGTGTCGGTTAAGCATAAAAAGTAGATACTGGTTGTCATATGACATATGAAAGAGCATAAATGTAGTTTCTTGTGAGCTGAATTATCAAATAACTTTGTGTCAGAGACTGTCTTGTCTGCTTATTTTCTAATTCAATGTAAATGGCCAGCTTTTGCAGAAGAGGATGGAAACTTTCTTCATTCCATTCAGGACAGAGTCCTTAATGACTCTGAACTGTGTGATCCTACAGTTGCAGAGATGCATTTTTAATAGTTTTGAATACAGTTTTCTGTAGCTTAGTAACTTATTATGTAATAACTTTTACTGAGAGGTATATGACAGGCACATTGTCTTTCCACTTGCACGCATTCGGTGCTCACATAGTTAAACATGTTGACTTTTCAAGTTCTTACTATCAGGATTATTATTATTATTATTTTATTCCTTATACCCTAAGGAACTGCCCTCCCAGAAAAGTAGAGCTGCTTAACCTTTTTGATAATATACTTTGCCAAGAAAATCTTTGAGTCATACTCAGAAGTTAGAGTACATATAATCTTCTTAATTAGAATCCTTTCACAGTCTGTTTCTTGATCATTGGCAACTTTCAGCCAGTTCCTCCATTTATCACTTCCTCTCCTTTGTCTCTAAGATTTACACCTTAAGTGGCCCAAATACTCTCACTGCTCCATTTCCTGCTGCCTTCTGTCCACTGCTACATGCCTCTTGCATCCTTCACTTACACCTCAAATATTTTGACAAGTTTTGGATTCTTCTTTACCTTCTTGTTCTTCTGTTCAGTCTTAGTTTGGAGACTCACTTATGTTTTTAGAGAATAATCTAGCTCCTTCCCAATAAAAATTAAGTTGTACTTCTCCGGCTCTTTCAGCCCACAACTGAACCCCGACCTGGGTTTTGTTGTATGAAATGTGTTGTCTGTTTCTTTTTTGAAATTGTCAGTTCTTATGTATTTTATCTGTTTAGCATTAAGCACACTGCTAAGCACAAAATTTTAAATGACTATGCAGGTTTAATCCCTCAGCCTATAACAGTATGGAGCAGATTTACATGGCAAGTTATGGATTTAAACTGCTTAAATCCTGCAAAAAGTTACTCACCAACTTTTCTCTTTGATTTTAGCAGTTCCTATATCAAAGTTTACTTTGTATTTAATTAGTACTGAACTGAAGCATTTCATTATGAATATAATTAGTCCTCTGTCTTTCTTCTCTGGACAGTATCTCTTACCAGTTTCCAGGAAAACATCAGTCTGTAATAGGTTGGATTTAATACCCTTTCCCTTCTTCTAGATTATTGTATATTAATCTTTGCTGATGGCATGATACACTGAGGTTCATATCTGTAACTTAACAGATAACATTGCTGCAAATATGAGTTTTGGAGTGTCTGCTATATGGGTAGGACAGCTTACACATTGGAATGAAGGACTGTAAGATGTCATTGTTAAGCATGTTACCTATTAAGTATTGTTCTAGACTATAACTGGAGCTGTTATTGTAGTCTGCCATGCTTTCACTTTAATAACTTTAATAATTTTTGATAAAACTTACAGCTTGCATTTTTATCTTAGACTAAGAATTTAAAATGTCAGTTGAAATAATCAATCTGCTTGTGAGAAACAGGCTGGAGAAAATTGTTTTAGCCAAGATTAAAAGTTCTAGCACTGTTGTTCTTTGAAGGAAGCTATTAAATTTGCCCAGAAGATGATTAAAAAAAAAAAAAAAAAAAAAAAAAAGGGATATGTCTTTTTAGCTGTCCATCAAAATGTCATTAAGTAATAGTACTTTAAAAGGAAAAATCATTTCACTTGTCATGTAGAGACCAGCTAGAGTTTCAGTGTTACCCTTTGCACTGTTTGCAAAACATTCCATCTGCAGGGTGCATGCTCCAGCCTGCACTATTTCTTCCCACCAGCACAGCCCCAGGCAGCACACAAGAAGCTGCAGTCTTTTTTAAATGAAAGAGAGAGAAGAGCCGGACTAGAAGGAAAGACAACAGAGAAAACCAGGCAGTGCTCAAGCTCATTCTAAAATTTACAGGTTGGCAATCACCTCACAGAGGACAGACTGACAGTAACAGTGTGGAAATATCCAGCTAGTGTCAATTTTAGCTGGTGTATCTCCATGACATAGTGCAGAACCTTGAAGAGATATTAATTTTTGTCTGAAACCAGTATAGATATTGAGGGCTTGTCAAACAAGATGGCCACTTGCATTGAATAACTGCACTATTAATACTATTAGCTATCCGATTAGTAGTTTTAATGCCCCTATCTCAGACATCCTTCCAGTTGGATGTAGGAAATGAGTGTAACAAAACTTTCTGTGAGACCTTACAGAAAAAAGGTGATCTCACAGACTTCTAAGCAAGTTGAGTCTGCTTATTCACAGTATGCTGTTACGCTTATTAGCAACAAGGCAGGAGTGTGTCCAAGCAGTCCGACCAGCATCACTAATGCAGGATATGGAGGACAAGAGACACCAGGTGTCAAATCCTCACTACGCCTCTTGGGTTCTTCTAAGTTGGTGACAATAAACATTTTTTAAGTAAGTCTTTTATACCCCTAAGAATCAGCAGTTATTATGGCATGATACTTTTGCCACAAAATTTTGTGCATTTTGTCTACCATGAATCTTAAGCAAGTTTGCTGCACATTGTCTTTGTTTCCTGATTTTCAGTATCTTCCCGATTTTCAGTATCTTGAGGACTGTAGTGTGTGTTTTGGTCAGATAACAGAAAAAGAAATGGCACATGCAATGTTGTGTTATCCCAAAAGGAGGAGGAACAGCAGATGCAATGTGTTGCCATCCTCCTCCTCTCACCAGTGTAGAGTCTTCCACTGATGAGTCATCTGTGATCTTGATGTAGCAACACATTCCTCAGTCTTTAGCGGTTTTGTTGCTGCCAGTAGTTTCCCTGGTTATCTATACAGGCCATTCTTTCAATTGTTGCTTCTGGTTCTTGTACACATTTCTGTCCATTATGATTTCCTGGATTTAATTCAATTGAAAACTGTTGGAGTTAGTGTACGTATTAAGGTCTGATTTACTGAGACTGCTGTAGCAACAGAGAAATGTCAGATGTCTTAACTGTGAGCAAGCTGTGACTTCTGTCCCCTTGGGAACAATAGGTGGCAGCAGATACCCATACTGCGGCAATCTTATTTCTACATGCTTGTAGGAGCAATTACCTCACTGAGATAACCAATACAACATTTAAGACAGTTTAAACAGCAACTGCATTCTCTTTAATTTTTTTTTTTTTTTAATTAGGACCCTCTGCACTCCCAAGTTGTCAAATCAGCTAAGTTATCTAAAGAATAAGTATATGCATTTCAAAACTCCTAAATATAACCTATATGTGAATGCCTCTACACGTGTCTACATGTAGATGTATAAAATGTATATGACATTTTTTAAACATATGCTCAGACATTTTAAAATACTTATTATAAATTTATTTACCATACAAACCTATCTCAGCCACAGTCACAGCAATTATAGGAACAATCTAAATTTCCTCTTAGTGGATTACAGTGTGTTGCCAGTTAAAAAAAGAAAGTTGTTTCTTGGGAAAGTGTAAAAGCGGTAAAATCAGTCTGTCACAACTGACAGGTGAATTTAAGGGGAAAATGTAGCTAACTACTTAAGAAATTGGTTAAAATAGAATAGTTGATAGAATACAATTGAGCAATGGTTAAAGTCTACCATAAGTGGCTGGAATAAAGTATGAATGATTGTTTCACATTCCAGCATCTGCAAAAGCAGGTAGGATCTCTTAGCACAGAATTGCTTTTACACCACCTGTGTGAACAGATAAGAATGGGTTCATCAGTTAACAGAGTAAACCCATAGATAGGAGAACACTAGATAATATTTGGAACAGAGGATGGAAAATAGAGACTTGATAATAGACTTGAGAGCAGTCTGCCAACTGGAAAAATAAAAGTAAGTGAATATGACTGCACATAATATTAAATTTGGACAAATACTGAATCTCTGTGGCTGAGGAAGGTACTCATTTTCCTAAAAGCTTAAAAAGCATTTGGAAGGACTCACTGTTATTAAGTGTGTCAGAATGAATGAGTGAGGGGTGTTCACTAAGCTTTTAAGTAGGAGGAATACAAGGTGCTTTGGAAAGGACTTTTGAATGGGGTCTCTTTCTACAACTCTGTACATATATAAATCAGTAAACAACCTATAAAAGTTGTTGGAATACGCACATTATGGATAAAGAAGAATGCTTGTATTATCAGTAGCTAGCCTAGACTGGACATCTGAGAACAGAGTGGACACAGATAAAAATAATCCATTCAAACTGACTGCGAAATGAAACTGCAGTCAAGATTTGAAGTATTGGATGCTGAATAGGGTGGGGGCCAGTGAATAGGTAATAATGAGAAAAAAAAATTAAGAGATTAAAAAGACATTCCCAAATAGCACTGAGTTAAAAGAGGTAACAATTCCTATTTTTGACTGTGTATGGTTTTAATTTTGTTTTCATGCTACATTTTTATAGGAAGCTTATATGTTTTTTTAAGCTATGCCACAAGATCTTAAATTTTTGCTGTGTAAAGTCAGTAGATATAGACAAAAACTGTAATAATGATATTTGATGGAAATCAGGTGAAAACTTAAAAGCTGGCATGATAAGTTTGCTAGCATAATGCAGGTAGTGTCTAATTACCTTAAAAATTATGTGTAGATACCGAAGGTTTTTTCTTTGTTTGTTTTTTTTTTTTTTTTTTTTTTTTGCTGTCCAGTCACATTAAACTTTCCTTTTATTTTCCATACAAATTATCATTATGTAAAGTAGAGTGGCCATAGCTAACTGAATGTAAGAATAAAGATGAGGTCAAAATTCAGATGGCATCTGATATTCAGTTGAAAGCTAGTGTAAGGAAGTGAATCTTTTTACCATTCAATGCAGTGAGTAATGGAACCAAATCACTGGTTATTGGTTTCCTTTCCTGTATGAAGCACTACTATTATCAAAATAGACCTCATAGCTTTAGCCTTGTTTGGTTATTACAGAGTGGATTTTCTGAGTTTTAGATTAACCAAGGTTCATCTTTCTATGCCTTTGCAGTTTTAGACTGCTTTTTGTCTAAATGAATGGAACTATTTACCTCTGATCGCAAGCTCTCTGCATCCTCTGCACCTCACCAGCTCTGGCTCTCATCTGACTCTGTGTTAAGCTAATTCAACTCACTATCCAAATAGATAATTACCTTGGCAAAAAGTTCCATGTTAGCAAGGCAAGCTAGGTCAGCAAAGGGTCTGCTGAGTGGGAACACCCATCCGAAGGATGAAACAGGGAGGGAAGAGCAGGGAGAAAATACAGAATGGGACCTGCATTTTTTAGACTGGCTCAGCTGTAAGTGTATTCCATCATCCAGGTAACCTTGTGGGAAACTCAGCCACCCTTCCCCTCTTGCAAACAGTTTTTCTACTTTAACAAAAATGGAAAGATAATGATTAAGCCATCAGTGCTTTCTCAAAGCTAGTAAGGATAAATAAACTGATGCTGATGATACAAAACTGTGAGGAGCGGCTGATAGACAAGAGGGCTGTGCTGCTGCCTTTCAGAGGGACCTTGACAGGCTGGGGAGATGGGCAGAGAGGAACCGCCTGAAGCTCAATAAAGGGAAAAGCAGAGTCCTGCACCTAAGGAGGAATAACGCAAGGCACCGGTACAGGCTGGGCCTGGAAAGCAGCTGGAAAGCAGTTCTGTGGAGAAAGGCCTGGGGTCCTGGTGAACAACAAGCTGACCATGAGCCCAAAGGTGGTCAATGGTATCCTGGGATGCATTAGGACGAGTGTTACAGCAGGTTGAGGGAGGTGATATTTCCCTGCTACTTAGCACTGGTGAAGCTACATCTGGAGTACTGTACTGGGCTCCCCAGTACAAGAGAGACATGAAACTACTGGAAAGAGTCCAGCGAGGGGCAACTAAGATGATCAGTACTGGACTGGAGCATCTCTCTTATGAGGAAAGGCTGAGAGAGCTGGGACTGTTCAGCCTGGAGAGAAGGCTGAAGGGGGATCTTACCAAGGCATATAAGTATTTGAAGGGAGAGTGTAGAGAGGATGGGACCAAACCCTTTTGAGTGGTGCCCAGAGACAATGGGCACAAATAGAAACACAGGAAGTTCTATCTGAATATGAGGAAAAACTTCTTTACTGAGAGAGTGACAGAGCACTGGAATAGGTTGCCCAGGGAGGTTGTGTAGTCTCTTTCCTTGGATAAATATATCCATTGAAAAGCCATCTGGACAGGGTCCCAGGCAGTGTGCTTTAGGTGTCCCTGCTTGAGCAGGGGGTTTGGATTAGATGATCTCCAGAGATCCTTTCCAACCTCAGCTCTTCTGTGATTCTGTGAATGACTGGTCTATGGAAACTTTGTAGGTGGAATGAGATTTGAAGGGTCTACTATATAAAACATTTGAATAAACAAATTTGGGGTACACATACTCATCTTGGACATTAGAGAATGCTTCTTAAGAGTATTGTAATAAACTATAATTCTTCACATTCAATATCTATGCAATCAGAATTCTTACATTTGTTTTTGAGTATATCAAACTAAGTCCAATAGCAATTTCTATACAAAATTTATGATTTTTTTTTTAATCCTGAGGTTTGGTAGCTTTCCCAGTACCTCACAAACATTTATTGGAGGCCCAAAAAAACTGCAATGTGGATGGGAGGGAAAGTGCAGTTAACTGTAGCATATGACATAGAAGTGTGTATTGTTGGCTGTCAGTTTTAGCTTGCTTACCTCCACAGTAAATTCACACCTGTGTATTTGTAACTAAACTATTGTAAAACTTAGCTGAGATTTTGTTTTAAGGTTACTGGAATATGGTAAAGTAAGTACTATTTCTGATTGAAAGGCTCTGCTTTTCATGCTTTCATTGTAAGGGACTAATGTAGATACCCACAAGACTAGTATAATACCCACAAGAACTACATCTAGCCATTGTCAAAAAGGTTGTCTAATCACAGTCAGTTGAACTTCCTTAGCTTAATTTTATACTTCACAATCATCTCTGATATATGTGTGTAACAAACTCATTCAGGAGGGCAAGCAAGAGTACCTTGACCGAGGAAGTGAAAACTCAAGCACCTTCCATACAGTGTTTGTGTATGGGGGAAAGATAAGCAGAGCACTTTTTTGCTAGATCCCTCCCAGGAATTTTAAGTACAAATATATATTCTTGACTGAAACCAGAAAGTTTACCACATTATGTTGTTTAGTTTTGAACTAAAAAGCATATGTATTGGTACTGTGCACCAGAATTTCAAAAAAATATACAGCATTCTCTGTGCAGAGATTATCTGCAGATGCAGACAATTACTTTATTTATTTTATTTTATTTAGGTATTCCAGCAGAGACTGCTTTGAAGGATGAACAACTGACTAATTTGGATGTGGCAAACAGAGATGAAGATACTTGGGTTTTGGATTGCAGATTGGGGCAGTCAAACCCACTTGCTGATTCAAGTGAGAAGGAGAAGATCAACAGAAATATATTGCATTTGAGTCTGGAACTGAATGTGAGTAGGATTCTATTTATGTTGTATTGGATTTCAACAAGCATGTATTATGTACATTTATGTTTCTAGTATGTCTAAAACCATACTCCAGATTATCTGATGAACTATAAATTTTTGATACGATTTCCAGATGTTTTATGAGTCCATATGCTTACATGTGACTAAGCCCGAGAGCAATACATACAAAAGAACTTTAAACTATGTAAATGAGTCAAAATATGTGGTGTCATCAGTTAAAGTACGGTAGATGCTCTGTTTAAACTAGGGCTGCTGTTTTTTTCTGGAAATGGAATGGAGGTGCTAGTAAGTAGGGGATGGCAAGGATAAGGGTAGAGTAGTATGATACCAGGAGGATGCCAGTCAGCCAGCAGTGTGTGCGTGCATGCGTGCGTGCAGAGACCAGGGCTGCTAAGAACCATGCTGTTGTTTCTCAGTGTTTTGTAGCAGCTGGATCTGGGCTCAGAGTCAAACTGGCCATGAGTTTGACAGAAAAGTTGCTAAGCTTCCTGGGATTTGAGACGCTGAAGCTTCTGATACCAACCTGGGTTAATCACAATACGAGAGAGAGACTTCCTCAGCATGGCCCAGCCTGGACTAGCTGGCAGTATTAATGTGCTCAGGGATAAGCAATCAGTTGTTGATACATTATGGCAGTAGTTTTCAAATTTGAGGAAGGAGAGAAAGGAATATATTGGAAGAGGAAAAAAAAAAAGAGCAGGATGGAAAGTTTGAAAGAATGCTTTAAAAACAGTTTGTGCAAACAAGAATCATTGGCATAAATTTGTGTAACAGTGACATCTATCGGTAGAAATTCCAGAATTGACTTAGAAGTACATTTTAAATGCTTTCAATGATGCTTGAACTTACTGTTGCTTTACTCTTGAGCTTGTTATAAATTTGGTCTCTTGTCCTAACCTCCTTTTTCTTATTTCCTAAAATAATTCATTAGAATGTTGCTGTAATACTATGTACAGGTTTATCCTTACTATAAGATTTTGAGATGAAAAAATAACTGGACTGAAAAGAAGTGTGACATCGTCATTATCACTGCTATGGGCAGTAGTAGTGATAACTGCTACGACAGGAAGAATCCAGAATCCATGAGGATACATTCTCCTCATTTACAAAGTCCTTGTGTATGGCAGGAAACCAAATTAAAACCCATTACCTACAGTAACTTGAATAAGATAAGAGATGTCTAAGATTAGTAAACATTTTTTCCCATTTGTATTCCTCTGTTATTAACCAGGTGTTTTTTCTTTCTGGAAATCCAATTAGCCGTTTTATGAAAGACAGAATGATGTCAGTCTCTTGCAGTTAATGAAGAAAAATATTTATTCAGCTGTTCCTAAGAGATTCAGAACCAGAGTCTCTATTTCTATAAAATGGGGCACTTGGGATGTGACCCAAGCGTGTAAGTGAAGAAACATTTACAGAGCTCCTCACACCGCGTATGTCTGATGTCTGCTCATTCTGTTTAACATCATTTAATGCTGAATTTTTATAAGAACCATCATATCTATGTGACTAGTGGAAAGTATAACCCTAGTTACTTACATTTAAGCTGATTATATTGGAGATAGCAAAACTTCATGGAAAATTGCTCACATGATGGTATATAGTGAGTTAACAAAACAACTAGAAGAATCGCCACTGCCTTTCCTATTTTAGATAATTTAAGGAGTTAAAATACTAAATATAAAGTAAGATAAACAGATGTAGAGATACAAGGGAGAGTAAAAGACGGTTGAGATCATATCAGTCAGCACAGTAGCAGTTGTCTTGAGCAGCAATGGCCTGACTAATACAAAGCTTTTCATTGGCATTACAGCAGACAACAAATTTGAGGAGACTTTTTTGAAGAAGGTTACTAAATTAACGTTGTGGGTATTTACAGGAATTTCCAAATGTGAAGGCGCATGCAAGTGTTTTTTTTTCAGTGTTAAACACAGAAAGTGGGGCTGTTGTTACAGATGATTTAAGGTGGGAGTGAGTCTCGTTATTCTGAATGAGAAATCATAGACTTGATGGGGATTTAACTGTACAGCCTGAAATGCAAGGGCCAAGTAGTAGTGATGTCAGCAGAGCTGTCTGGTACCATCAAAGGTGGAATATGGAGGTAAATACTGTCAAATGTTTCTCTCTTGTCTCCATAGGCTCCATGGCAGCGTAACTTCAGGTCGCTGCTGCTCCTGCCTGTTTCGGCATTCTCATCCTGTCTTGCACTTAATGCTCTTCTGATCACACAGGAAATCAAATCACTTCTTTTTACACAGTTAATTGCAGCTAGATGAACTCCTTCAACCAGCTCCTAGTACAGGCACACAGGCACTGCTAGCAGAGCAAGGGAGGAGGTCTAAGTGTTTGGCTGGGGGCAGTGCAGCGGGCAGGACCGTGTCAGCTGAGCTTCGGAGCGATGTAACCTGCCCGAGCCACACTCTGAGCCTGCTGCTTTGCCCCTCTCTCCTTAAGACTCAAACAGTTAGCGCGTATTTTGAGCTTATGATTATTTTAAAGAAATTATGCAAAGTTGTATTGTTTCAAACGTCTTATGTTGAAAAACACATTAAAAATGTTTATTTTTGATGTAGGTTAGCCGTTCGACTGTTCTGTGGCACGTGTTCATAGTTAGCTCGTGTTTCTCTGGTTTGCTGCTGGAGCGCTCTGATAAGGCAGCCTGAGCAGATACCGGTCAGGAAGGTCTGAACCTTTCCAACCCTGGCGTGAGCTGTAGGTGTGACTTCTGTCTGTGGTGAAATATAGGTCATACAGGGTGTGGATTATTAAATGTGCCTTTAACTCTGAGGAATGATTGTCCTTTCTATAATTAGCGTTTGACTGCCCTGCAAGTTGCTGTAAAAGGTTTTAGGGGCTTTTGTGAGGAACCAGAGAGTTTTCAGTTTTATTAAATGAATACATTTGTTAACATTATTGTAGCTGATTTTTTCTAGAGAATTTGAAGGTGTTTCATCCTTCAGATGCAGGATCAGAAGCATGTTCAGTGAGAACTTACTTTCAGATAGATCCACCCAGTGTTAAAACACTTATGTCAACAAACTGGGTCAATCCCATTTCCATATCACAAAGCGATGATCTTATTTTATTTTTTTTTCTTGCAAAAATAATAAGGTCAGATATTTATATATATATTTTACTCGGAAGCACGCTATTGGACAGGTACCAATGTGTATTTCTGCCTCAGTTATCCAGTCCCTTCAGAGAAGTGGAGCGATTGTCAGACTCTGAGAAACAAGTGACTGCAGAATCTTTATTTGAGACTGGGGGATTACAGGCTCTGTGGTATTTTTGAGACAGAGTCAGGCTTCCGTCCTTCATAATTTTTGCAGCGTAGATACAAAGATGAATTCCTTTCATCATCCTAAGGCTCAAAAAGTTTGAAGGTTTCTTTTCATTTCCTGAAATTCATTATCAAGAGAAGAGGAACAACTAAAGAAGTATCGTTATCTGTAGACTTGCCTCTGACTTTATAAGGTATTTCTCCTTTTGGAGTTTTCATTGTTCATTGCTCAACTATGCATTTTCTAGCTTCTGAATAAATTGCATACCTTTGGCCTGAGCCTGCCCCAAAGCACCATCCTTTTCACTACTAATTTGATCACTGTCTTTTAAATTTGTTGGGAAGTTGTTTAGACATAAAGTATGGCTTTCTTACTTGCTGACTTTAAAACTGAACTTTTCATGTGTACCATTAAAACCTAGAATAGTTAGATAGCAGCTATCTTCAGTAACCAGGAAACATGCAGTATTTATAAGACTGTTACATCTCGGTGGCACTAGATTATTACCTAAAAGTTTTATCCTGTGGGTTGTCATTAATATAAACAGACTATTTTGGCATAATCTGAATAAGTATAAGCACGTTTTGGTATAAAAGGTATCATACCAAATTGTTCATATAGCCGTATTTTTTATTAGTGATCAACCAAGTTATTTTTGAAAGATATAATTTACTGTTTATCCATCACGAGTTGACCATACCTCAAATAAATAATGATGCAAGATATAACTATAGAAGATACCAACAGAATAGTAGCTGTTGCTGTAGGCAAAACAAAGCATAAAATAATGCATTCAAAAATACCTTTATCCTGTGGTTGAACAGAAAAATAGATGTTAATTTAAATGTAATGAGTAGAAAACTTGTTCAGTAAGGTCAATTTGCCCCAGTTATTTTGTCATAAATTGAAATTTAGAATTGCTGTAGACTTGCACTGGAGAAATCCTGTCTTACAGAAACCTTCACCAGAGATGAGGCAGCTTCCTTCCTATTTGTCTTATTACTCCTGGATTATACAAGTAGGTTGACTGTGTGTCTAAGTCTTCCCTTATGTGGATCTTCCTGTTGTGATATTAATCTATATTAAACTAGAGAACCAGGGGAGCCATGACCAGGTCCCTGCCCATCCCTTTCCCTCATTTGTACCTCATTAAGCACAGTAGAGAGGCAAGTTCAGAGCTTACTACTGGAAAAGATGTATAGTAAGGCTAAATATATATATATATTTTATGTTGAAACCACAAATAAAGATGTGAACAATTCCAGAAGCCTTTGTCCATAGGTATGCATGCAACTATATAATTGAAGAAGTGTGTGTAAGTTTTAGCTAAGCCCTTTTGATTTTAGGGAAACTTTTTTTCTTACAGGAGATACCAATGACTTTTGCTATAGACTGTATAATTTTCTACAGTATATTTAAAAGAGAAACACATGATTTTCTCTATTTTCATACTGTCTACATTTTTAAGCAGTTAAACAAAAGTTAAATATGTTGGGACACTTTCTTGTTGCTCATTGTCCATGGTGTTCCGCTTTTCAGTATATGTATATATTTTTTTCCTGTGATTTGACACAGTGGTGTGATCTGCAGCTGATTTTCCAGTCCAGGTGAGCTTACAGCACATTGCTTATGATTACTCTTCACAGCTAAATGGCTAGCTGCTGAGTGAGCCTCTAACTTGGGTGCAAAACACAGAATTAATATATTTGAATTTCTAACCTGCTAATGTGGAAATCTGCCTAAAGAAAATTCTTAATGGCAAAGGAATAAGAAGATTCCAGGTTCTTTCAGATTTGCAATCTTTACAGTTCCATGAATAAAAAAAGGAACAAAAGTGAAGACTTTTGCCTGGAACCTGAACTAAATGTTAATGACTGCCTGGATATCAAATATGCCTAAGAGTATTTTGCACTGTCTTTATATGTGTGTTAAGAAAAAAAAATATATATATATAATGTCCAGCAGTTTCTGTTCATGTTGAGATATAGAGACTTGAAGATTTCCTTCAAGTAATTTTAACGATATTTATTAAAAGCAGTTTTGCACATATAGCATTATCTAGGTAATATACAGGTGAAAGTTATCAAAAAATATGCCAGTAGAGATTGTTTCATTTTGAAATACTGCAAGCTTGAGTTACATGCAGATGAATGAACAATCTGCCTGATCTCTACACAGTTAACGTCTTATTTCTGGGCTTTGGCTGCTTACCCTGCCCACCAAACAGCTTCTAGGCGCTGGGTGTGGTGAAAGCCTTTGATAAGTACCTGTTTATAGTTCACAGAAATAGCTGTGTAGAGTAAGAACAGTAGTAATATGAAACCAGTCCTGTTGGTTTTTGTGCGTGGCCCTGGAGGCTGAAATCTGCATTCCAGATGAAACCTGCAGCAAATCGGAAGAGAGCCTCATTTTGTTTTTCTTTATACAGCTTCAAGGGCATTCAGTCTAGTTTACTTTGGCCAGCTGAGGATTGAGAACACTGCAGGAGCTCTGTGTAATTTCAGGGGAAGTTTCAGAAATAGCACTTTATTTGGATTTTCATTTTACATTTTTTTTCCTGACGATGGATTTACAAAAGAAGATCTTTATGAAAGTAGAAAGATTACATGAACGAATCCTTCAGGAATTTTCTGCTGACAAATGTTCAGAACTCGTATATTGGCATAAGGAAGTAGCGAACTATAAATGCCTACTGTTCTCTTCGGGAGACTTGTTTATATAGCTGCTCTGCACTTTTTAGCAAGTAGGAAGTCGTGTGTAGCCAGTAGAATTGCAGGAGTTGGAACAGCAATCATTGGTTGAATTTTCAGCTGAGATTAGTGTGCTGGCATATTTGCTGTGACAAAAAGCCTTTTGTGCAAAGGAACAAGTACGAAGCTGCTGAGAACTTGTGTACGGTGCGTCTTTTTGTTTCTCTTGAAGTAGAGTTTTGAGATTGGATAGACACTTCTGGTTAGTAACCGCAGCACTGAAAACCGGAAGGAGGGGTACTGTGATCTGGGGGAGACCGGCTTCCTTCACAGGGTAGATAACTTGCTTGTTGCTTTTCCTGTAGTAAATTAATAGACTGAATGCATATAATAAACGTTTGTGTAGCAGGTAGTAGCACTAACAGCAGTAAAACTATTCAATATTTCACTCGACATGGAAGAAGAAAATGCAGCACCTGATTGTGGTGAGCTTCCACAACAGGAGAACACAGCAGAAAGCGAACCTGATTTTTTCACTACATTTTCTGTGAAAACACTTCTTGGATTTACAACTAAATTGGAACCAAAAACTTCCAAAGAAGAAACAGTGCTTAAAGCATTTCAACCTTTGCACACCGATATAAACACTCATGCTGACAACCAGCATGCGAGGAATGATAATGATAGTGTTGACGACTCAGAAAATCAGCACAGAGTGACTAGTACCAGTGGGCAAGCTGACCCCATGCCTCGCAGCCAGGCTGACCTGGAACTGGACTTGGCTGAGCAGAATGAATTACTTTGTCACCATTTAAGGTTTGTACAGACTTCTTTGTCCGAATCTGACAATGATGACAAGGATGCTATTCTTGTACAAGGTACTTTGGTTCATACAACAAGTGATACAGAGTCGGACAGTGAGAGTAAGGACCTAGACACCGATGAAAACAAAACCGTCAAATCTGTGCTAAATAATGCTGCTTTGGACAATAACAATCAAAATAAGGAAGTGTCAGAATCAGAAGAGTACAAAGATAGTGATGACACTGTGAGCAGAGATGAAATGGAGTTACACCCACCGCTTGCTAAGCAGCTTCCAGCAGGGCTGGGTGGTATTCTGGATCATGACTCCGAAGGAAAAGACAAGATGTTAATGGATGAGCACTTAAGTCACCTGCTTGCTGTAGGGGAAAGCCCTCAAGAACTTCCAGATGAAGAACAAAGACCCTCAGCTGATAATACGTCTCTCCAAAAAACAGCACTGGTTGAAAAGACTTTTCAGCTGCCCGCTTTCTTCAGTGTACTACGTGTGAGGAAAAAAGGACTAACTACAGAGGATGGGGAGACAGTTACAGAAATTAAACCAAGGGAAGATGACTTAGCTCTGCTTAAATTGCGACAGCCTGTTAAAAAATCCAGTATTACATCAGGTTTGACCACTAAAAAGAAATCAGCTGAACTTAAAACAAGTCCTACTTTCCTGGAACAACTCTCTCAGTTGTTAAACATAGATGTCTCCAAGAATGATTTGGGTGAGGGTTCTGGTGAGGCTGAGGACAGTGATGAAGCCCAAGAGAACAAAGCCTCTGGCAAAACAGAACCACGTTTTCCTTCTGAGGAAATAAAATCAAGCCCTGCTGAATCTGCACTGGATGTCTTTAAAGCTTTATTCACACGGCCTCCTAAAAAAGAAACAACTGCAGATACTTCAGAGCTGGAAGCCATAAAACGCAAAATGAGAAGTGAAAAAGAGTCCTTGAAAGCTGTATTTGAAAGGTCAAAATCAAAACCTGGGGACGGACCATCAGACAAGTCTGTAGGTTGAATTACTTTTTCTTCCTAGTACCTGGAAGTAGATGAATATGATTTTTTTGTCTTGTTTAAAAATAATGATGAGAACTTACAATCAAAATGTCAGTATTGTCCTTTATTTTTGTCAATCTCCAATTTTGAATTCCAGACTTAAGCATTTTGGGGGCTAGTTTTTCAAAATTGTTGATCAGCAGATCTAGCTGAATTCAGTGAGAATGAGTGGTAATCAGAGCTTTTGAATTAAAAGATTTTGAAAATAAGTATCAGATCTTAAAATATTGCTACAAAACAGTTGTCCATATGTTAAGTATGGCTTAAAATTAGTTTTGTGCTGCAAATATTTACTGTAAGATTATTTAGCATTCTGTCTCACTGCTCTTTTTCATTTTTTTTTTTTTTTTAACTTTTAAAAGTGATATTTCATTTGTTAAAAGCTGATACAACAAGTAAGGAATGATTTTCAGTATAATTTATCCAAGAAAGTGTATTTTCCCCGTTTGTGTACGTATATCTGGCTTTACAAGTATTGATAAGCGTTTAATCTTATCCCAGTATAATTCAGCGATTCCAGTTAGACAACTCACATTTTAGCTTAATATAAGCATTTGCAAGGTTAATAGTCTTATGCATATGGTGATTTGGATATGTATACTTCTGAGAAAAGAAAAAAAAAATCTATGCTAAGATTTTTATAAAACCACAGCAGGAAATGAAATTTTAGTGCAATTACCCTTTCAGCTCCCCTAATCCCAAATTCATACAGTTAGGTCTTTGGCAGATATAATTAATTCATAAGATTGTTCTTGTTGACTAAAGGAGGAATTACCTGAATGATTAAATGATACAGAATCAGACCCTAAACCTGAAGCTACATAAGTTAATTTGCTGTGTTAATTTGTATGTATTCTGTTTCAGTTTTTAAAAAATATGAATTAAAAAGTGTTCTATAATCTTGACTGATAACCTGAGTAGACTGATGATACCAGTTTAAGTAAACTACCTATGGGAAGGAGAAAATAGGTACTGACTGGCTGCGGCATGTGCAACAATTAGAGTTGGTCTTGCCATTCCCATTCCTGGGTTGCTTATTCATGCTTCTGCCATTCCCTGTGCTCTGCTGGCACAAGTGTTTGTGTAGCTCGCGGAGAACCAAGCTGGGAAGTTGGTCAGATTCATCACACAGGCTGAAAGAGGAAGCACAGGAGTCAGTATGAGTGGCTTTTTTAGATGTCTGCTTTTAAATGTTTTAAATATACATCATACTGTTGCACGGGGGTCTAATTCAAATCTACGTTTTATGGGGGCAAAGCCAACGTAAAAAGAACTTGCCTTCCTTTTTTGCTTGCGCCTACGGTCCACTTATGAACACTTTCATAGCAGCGTTTTTCTGGTGCTTCAGTTGCATCCATGCAGTTGCTGGTAGTGACCTGTTGTAAATCAGATTATGGAAGTGTTCTAGATGTTAAAAAAACAAACAATAACAAAAAAAAAAAAAAAACACTAAAGGAATGCTTGTTTAGTGTTTTTGCCATTTTAAGGCTTACTCCCCCATGCCAGTTGATAGCGCAGTCCCATTAGGAGTTGCATCAGCACTTTGTCAGTGTGGTATGTGGCCTGAGCACGCTTCTGCGGGGAGGGACAGGAATTTCTTGACCCAGCTCTGCTTCTAAGAATTGTATTGTCAAATGACATCTTAGGTGAATCCCAGTAATGTTTACCTGGAAGAGGAGCACAGGTAGCTCTTCTCACTCTGAAAAAAAGATACATGAAAAAATCCTGGTGTTCTGGCCTCTTTAGTTCACAAAAGGATAGGCAGCTTTCCACACTGATGTGAACACTTTGAACACTTCCAACAAAACATTGCATGTGATATGCATTATGATATTTTCCTTCTCAAAATTATTTTTCTACACTAATTTCTCTGTATCCCTCCTAACTAACTGAATGTTATTTGAATCAGTGGAATGAGAGACGACAATTCTAAAATGTACCTGTTGAGTTAAGCATGGCAGTTGCTATTTTAGAATGGTTTGATATTGCACTCTAATTTTTTCTTGTGTAATTTCAACAGCCTGACCTGAGTCCCTCAGAGCAAGATGACAAGACTCCAGGGAGACTGCAGACTGTGTGGCCACCACCAAAAGCACAGCATGAAGAAGGAAAAGTAGGATTAAAGTACACAGAAGCAGGTAAAACAGAGAGATGAACATTTACAAAAATCAGTTTCTGGGATTTTTTTATATTGATTAGTATAGAAACACAGTGATAAGTCACTGTATAGTCTTATCTGGAAAAACAGACATTTTATTTTTGGAATATGTTGTTTACTGTGACCCGATAAGTATGTAGTTTTCTAAATGTAAATAGTCAAATTTGTGTTGAAATCTAAATGCTTACATATATAAATTTCATGAGGAAAGAAGTGGGTTTTGATATATTGGGTTGCCTTTCTGTAGAGGGATTCTATTTGAATGGCAAACAGAATACAGAACTAATGGAAAACTTCACTCCTTTTCACTGGCCTAGAATGTGGGGCACAGCGATTCTCGTACAGTCTGGTCCCATGTGCTTGGGTTTTATTTTTCTTTTTAAGGCAGTGTCACACTGTTAAATTGAGAATGAAAGGAATTAATACCAATTTTGCAACTTGGGTAAAAACATAGGAATACTCATATCCTTCCAGATCGCTTGTATAGCTAGCCATGGATCTTATTTCACAGTGAGTACATGAGAGGATATGTCTAAAGCCCCAAACTAACTAATTATCAGATAAGCAGATATTTTTTCTGAAGTTTTTTTGTTATTTAGATAAATACTTCTATAACATATTTAAAGGGGGAAAAGAGATTATTGAAGCTACTGTAACTGTTTCAAATTTCTATTCTTAAATATAATGCAGGATGTCCTTCTTACTCATACATCACTCATAAATCGTGGAATTCTCTACAAAAATGAAGTGAAAGGCAATGGGCCATCTGTTCTTCATGCTCCTGATGACTTTAGCAAGTACCACCTATAAAGGATTATGTAGGATTTGAAAAAAGTTTTTGTACTACCTTGCTGTGAGAAGTTGTACATGCTGGCAGTGTATGGTTATCTTTCCAATTGTAGTGGCTATCCATTTATGTCATTCAAGGTAATACTTTTTTCTCCTCCTTTCATCAGCTCTCTCTGCCTTCATTTTCTTTTTTATGAAGTGGGCATGATACTGGAAGTATAGAAGTGGTTGGAAGATTCAGAAAACTTCTTTTCCTTCCATTTTGACAAGAAAAAAGTTTCTCTAATATAAATGGAATTACCTCGTTTATACTGTTTCCAATCTGAAGTGTGAGAGGGTATTACTAGATAGCCAAGACAATATTTGTGTCAATACAGGTATTCAACTATTAACAAGGATTTCTACAGTCTCTTTCTGTTACTCTTACATTGTTATTATAGGCTACATGCTTGCAGTATTTTATTTTCTCCAGATAAATATTTTTCTCCTTTTTGACTGTAATCATCAGTGGCAAAAACATATCTGAAATAAAGAAAGAAAAAGAAATTGAATTAAAAAAAGCTCCAGATTCTACTACTTGTCAAGAAATTAGGTCATGCTTAACAAAATTTGAATAGGAGACCATGCAAATTGTTACTGTTTATTACTGAGATATTTTGAGTGAAGTGCCATCTGCTAATGGTGAGTTTGCTAAGTCAAATTTTTATACAGTCCAGATTCCACAGCCCATTAGTCACTGGTATCTGGTAGTGAGAAGGATCTGAATGAACAAAAAAAAAAAAAAAAAAAAAAAAAAAAAAAAAAAAAAGCTGGTGATTCAGCTAGGATGAGATACAGTAGTACTTTTAAAGGAGAGAGGCAAACACTGCGTGTGCAGTATCTGTTAAGGGCATGGTAGTTACATATGAACCTCTCTTAATATCCATGAATGCCCAGAAAACAGTGATGGTGGCAAAGACACTGCAAGCAGTTATAAGTTGCCATATGGTGGACAGTTACATCTGTTTTTTCAAACATTAGGATGATTATATTAAAGCACTATGCACAGGAATGAATATTTATAGTCTCCTGCAAGTGAAAGATGGTACTGTTCGTATGAATAGTGCAGATATAATTCAAAAATCAGAGCTTGTATTCAAGATTGGTCTGATTGCTAGATTTTTTTGAATATTTATGAAAGTCACAATAAAACGTTACTTCTAAACTCATCTCTTCTCTGTGATAGTGGCTGGTACCTGCAAAGTGCATATGTATACTGATATTTCCCCTCATGACCGTCCTTGCCCATATTTTCCTCCCAGCCTCCAGTACTTTAGGAAGTCTTGTCCAAAAGGTGGATTTCTTAAAAAGTGATTTCATATGATTGAAGGCAAGCTAATGTTGATCATTAAACCTGGAGAGGTCTCAAAACTATCACCTGAAATTCTGTTTCCCACCAGTGCCCTTTCCCAACAGCTAAGATCAAATGAAAAGTTCTTGATTTCAGAATCAAGTTTTAAAATTCTCTGTGGCAGGGTTCGTTCTTTGTGAGTCCAGTCTCTTACCCATGATTTTCCTGAACAGATGATTGTCTGTAACATAGAGCAGTGCTAAAATGCCTTATTTTAACTTTCAGTCATTTTTCACACTAACAGTTTAATTTCTGTAATTAGGAGATTCATCTACCAAAGAAATAGGAGTATACATGCAAATAATGAAAATAAGCTAGATTATTAGATAGTTATTCATTTAGTACAGCTTTATTTTAGAGTTAAACCAAATATATCTGTCATAACTCTGCTGACGTATTTATACAGTGATCTCATTTCCAAGAGACATTAGTGGACACATCCTTTGTAATTCTAACATAGTACAGGAATATGTATGTATTTTTATGAGATAGTATAGCTTTTTTTACGTTCATCATGAGAAATTAGTATTTCAAGTATAAAGTTGTAAGTATTTAACACTGAAAATTTGAAAGTCAGAATTCTTTCTCACGGTTCTAAGTCTTTCATTTACTTCTTTCATGCCCATGCAATAGGACAGCTATGACAAGAGGGCACAAATATTGAGTGAGAGGATTACTGGCTTTTTGATCTTTTCTCACCTACTTGCCATGTTTTTCCTCATTGTTCTTGGAAGCAAGAACATGGAAGCAAGAAATTCAAGCTTAATTGCTCCTACGCAGCAGACATTGCAGTGACTCATAGCAGCTTGGAGAAGTAAGTAACTCCCTCCTAAGGCCTCCCGTCTGGCTTGGTGTGTGGGAAACCGACTGAAAAGCAAACAGTCATAACAAGGAACACGTGTGTTGAACTGACTAGGACTGTTAGGATCATTAGAACTGAATGAAGTTAGTGATCAAATATAATTCTGCAACAGATTTATTCCATGCCGTTGATGACATCCTGTGTAGTCAAAGTATTGTCACCCACAACATTTAAAAATTTCTGGTAAATATCCCCAAATCTTGAGTTGTAAGTTTTGAATTAAAAGGATGATACCATGAGATTTTTGAACATCTTGTGTTTTCTTAATCCCTCAATTCCTCTGTTTCTATATTGAAAATGACTGCACTGTCAACTCTGTATTTAACACAAACTGTTTACGTGGGTCTCTAGAAAAACTGGAGCTTCTTTGAAGTATGTAAGTCTAAAATAGTTGAAGTCCAACAAATCTGTAATACAGTACATCATTTATATTCTGGAAGACTAGAAAAAGGATATTTTCATTTATAACTATATATTTATTCCATGGAAACCTTTCCTGTGTAATGAAAGACATTTCTGTGCATTGTTCTGTGGTCCTAAAATTCTGTTCCTCCATTTTTAATTTTTTTTCTCTTTCTTTCTCTCACTTTTCTTCTTTTTTCTTTTTTTTTCTTTTTTTTTCTTTTTCAGATTTTTCTCATTTTTTAAGCATCAGAATTGGTAGAAGGTTAGATGTCTCAGCTATTACATGTGATGAAAATACCTGGCCAGATAGAGGAGACAAATTCACCAGTGAGCTGATCTGTTTTATCAGGCAGCGCAGAATCAACGTGTAACGAATGCCTCAGCTGGATCAGAGCATGCAGCCTATCAGACAGATACAAGAAGGGGAGTTCAGGCAGGAGTTCTGCTGCTCACTAAACTATGGATATTTGAAGAATAGTCTCCCCATTAAGGAGATACAGAAGAGAAAAGAACTGCAGTACCTGTGATCCTTACTAAAAATGCATATTTAGCATGAGGATCAAATTAGTTCTCTTATGTAAAACAGAGAGAGTTTTGTCTGCTGCTTAAGCAAACTAAAATGATTTTAAAAAGTATTTGTCATTCCTATTGGAGAAAACACTGAAAGAAAATATAGTTGAAACATTAATCCACCTAGTGTTCTTTTTCACAACATTTTTCAAGTTCATTCAAATGTTTACATTTAACAAAAGAACTCAAAACCCCCTTCTCTCACAGTCTGTCTTTTCGTCATACTTAAATCTGGAGTGAAGTCATGCTCTCTCAATGTGCCCCAATCTGTATGACAGTAGTATAAGCACAGCCTTGATTTCAGTGTAAAGAAAGAAATCAGGAGATAACTGAAAAAAAGATTAAAAATCTGAATAAGAATCAAAAGAAATAAAAAATAATAGCAGAGATTTACTGCCAGGTGTCATATATATTGAAGCTTTACTCCTCTGTGCTCTGTGTTCACAGCAAGAAAATCACTTTTTGATCATGATATAAATGCAGAGAATAACCTACTTATTTGGGAGAAAGAGAGGCTTAATGGTCTGAGCAAAGAGATGAGAGATAAGAATGTGATTTCTCATCCACCACTTCAGACAGGCTTCCTTTGTGGCCTTGAACAATTTACGTTTGTCTCCAAAAACAGACATGATGCTTGATGCTGTTAGTGTCCTGAAGGGAGTTCTTGTAAGTCCATTCATTCGTTTTTGTACTTTCTTCTGAGTGATGAATAGGTACTGGTATCTATGTCGTGTATTTTACATTTGTCATTTAAGGAAGAGCAGCCTGAAATTTAGTTATCAAAGAGTGCTGGGGTCAGAAGTAAGCTGAATAGCAGGTCTGATAATGTCAGTGTCTCTTAAACCTGGACTGATGCTTCTTAAGAAGGAGATTGTACCTTTGACAATCTAGATCTCTACTGTCTACTTACTCTCCTTTTTCATATATTATCATTATTATTTGCTTGAATTGTGGTACTATCTAGAAACTGTAGTGAGGTGGACTCCAGGAAGGGTGTCTGACTTGGATGATTCTTACTTAAAAGCTGTGTGATGACACAGTAGATGTAGAGAGGTGTATGTACTCTCATATTGACATAACAAAATAGTGTGTCTTTAACTGCTTCAGCAAGTAGAAGTTCTGTGAATAAATAGATTACTGCCAAGTGCTAAAGTAATAGTGTTAAAGTAATATTCAAACAAACATTTTGCTAGGGATTTCAGTGGCAGCAGCTGCTTTCCAAAATGCCTGGTATCTCTGTTTCATATAGGGTATGGGATATGACTGTATTATCTTGTGTTATATGGGGATATTTCTCAGCCTGAGAGATATTTGTATTTCAAACTGCAGGTTTATTGAGTACTGTAAGTGATATAGGAGGCCTTAAGGCAGTAAAGAGGAATTCTTATCTCCTCCTGCTAGAGCTTGTGAATGGGCAACAGGAGCCTCCCTGTTTTTCTCTCCCAAACTCAGCTGAATCTGTTCTTCATACTGTGCCTCTAGAGACAAGAATAAAAAGCTAGGCATCTATTAATGCTGAAGATTTGTTGTTAAGATGCTTGCGTTTCCTTCCCAGCCATGATGCTATCTTCTGGAATGGCTTCAGGAAAGTTATATGAGCTTTCCAGGCTTCAGTTTATCCATCTGTAAAACTGGAGCAAAACTCCTGACGAATGTTTTAAGCCAGATTCAAGATATTTTACAATCCCCTTTTTGTGTATAGGATACTGTCATTAGATAGAGAGGTAGAATGGAAAAAATACCTACTTCCAATGCTGAAAACAGCAAAAAATAGCATTTAGAATGTGGAAACTCTGCCTAATGACATGTGGTGAAATGTTCTTGCCTGTCTATTTACTGGGGATTATGTAATTGCAGGATGAAGGAGGAGGAGAAGTATGCTTCAGTTTTTTCAGTAAAATCCCTGTTTTATTTCCATAATGGGCACTGGTTTTTGTAATACAGTCATTTAAGGATACCTATGTCTAGATGTATGCATTACTGCAGATGCCTAACAAGCCCTTTTTTGCAGTATACAAAGCCATAACTGAATGCATATGTCTGTCTAGACATAGATACCAGTCTGCTTAAGAATTCACATCTAGAACAGCTGGTAAAGAGGTTAATCTGTTATCTGCACAAAGTTATGGCAAGTTCTGTAAGTTTTGTATTTCCTTTACTGTACTGTACAGTACTCTACTGTACTGTAGTTTTTATTTTGAAATGTATTCACTGCTTATTTACATGTCTTTACCAATGTGATGTTGCAAAGCCCAAAATGGTCACAGGATTTTACTAGATGGTTAATGAAAGGCAGTGAAAGAGCAATTGTGTTTAGCAGAAGAATTACATTGTATTTTGTTTCCATGCTTCTAGTTCAAAATACATGAGGCTCTTTGTATTGAAGAAATGCCTCTGAGTTAAACTGCATTCACTTTCCTGTATCAGATCGCATTCTGCAGTCTCACTGTTCACATTATCTGTTAACAAGTTATGTTTAACGCAGCATTTGAACATGAGTAGTTTAAATATGAGTCTAAATGAAACCCTGAATCTAAATACCCTCAAGCTTTGTAAAACTTTGAACCAGAATTTGGTCAAATCTGATATACTTGCCAAGATAGTCCCCTCTACTATGGCACAGGCACATTTGTAAATAATTAAAAAAAACTACCAACCCCCCAAAAAAACTCCAGATCCCTTATTTATTGTACATTTCATCATTTTGTATATATCAGTATTTTAAAGTCTGGCAATAATTCTAAACTTTTAGGCAGCTGAGGATGTATCGGGGGATGCGGTTGCACATATGTATGTAGGTGTATAGTGTGCCTAGTTCTGTCCACCCACATGTGTATAGATATACACACATACTGCACAAATGGCATACACACATTCTCAGTCTATACTCACTGTACCCTATATAGTGATTTGGAAAGTGTTATATATCTAGAATTTAGACTAAATGCTTTGTAAGTTTAATCTTGCACTGGATGAGGTGGATAAAGAGAATTTGTAACCCATCAGAGAAATTCTTTGATAAATTTGCCCCTACAGTTTGCTAGTTGGGTGTAATTTGTTTCCATATGGCATCATTAGTGGTAATGTATCTTTTTTCTTTCTACAGTAAATGAACTGTAGCTATAAGTCACAGGAGAGGAATGATCAAGCAGATAGTTACTCAGGTGACTACTTCTGAATAGCGCTTTGTTCTCTTATTTGCAGGGAATTCAGTACCTTTTGTGAGCTTGCTTAGTTTTCTGTAGCAACTTATCAGTTACTTTTCTTCTATAATAGTATAGAGATTATCATGATACTCAGGCAATATTTAGATACATGAATGTTTGCTTCTTTAGGACTGTTTATCCTTTGGTTCTTCCCCTCCATATGTCTTCTTTCTCCACATCTTCCGTATTTTCATTCTACCAGAATCTTTGATGTGTTGACAACCATTCTGCTGGAAATTTTAAGCTTGGAGGGTTTTTCCTTTCCCTGAATAGTCTAAAAAAACAATTAGTGGAGGTGAAAGATATCTGCTCATTTCCTAGTCTGCAAATTGAATTATAGAGCTTTAAAAGAGTCAAAATTAAATCGGAAGTAAGGAAAGGAAGACAGATTGGAGTAGATGGAATGGGGTGAAGGAAGAAGCATTATACAATAATACACCTAGTCTATATTCAGTAAATGACCATTAGCCAATCCATAACCCCTAAAAGTATGTAGTTCTAAGGATTTCTTTAAGCTCAAATCAATTTTAGTTTGCTAATTCTAGTAGGGTGCTTAAATGCAAATGTTCAAATTGATTTTAAGAAAGTTTAAGGAAATCTTTCTGTCAATTTCTAGTATATCTAAGCTTTGGGCTTCCAATGGCCAATAATCTTTTAAAAATGTGTAAGTCACAATTTTTTGGTTTAAAATGTTGCATTCTTTTAAACATTTCAAGCAGGTTTTCATAGTTGTCCCAATGATACTCCTTTTGTCTGAAAATTATTGTTTTAAACACCAGTTCAAGACAGAATGAAAGAAACAAAAGCCTGAACATTTCCTGATCTTTAGGGTGGTAGCCTGAGTGAAGCTGCAACAGGATATCGATGCACCTGTAAAAACAAAAAACCAAACAAACAAAAAAAAAAAACAGCAACAAAAATTGGTGCTGTGGTAAGTGGATGCACTGCTGTCACCTCGTGGTTGAAGGAGAAAGTAGCTTGAGAAAATAATGGAGGAAAAAATGACTTTAGTAAAAGAGGATATTGACAATGCTGGGACCAAGATTTATGAAGGGGGGAGAAAAGATAAGAAATCCTAACTATTTGAAAACTTCATGAATTAGCTCAATTAAAATTTAATGGATACTTTATGCTACAGAGTGTGCTACATTTCAAGAGAGGTAAACTGCAGTCTAGTTTTCTTTTATTAGTGCAACCATTTGTTCTCTAATCAATTTTAAATTGTTTATATCAACATTATTTTGTGTATTTCCATTTACTGAGTTTTAATAAGTAAGAGTTTTGACAAAAAGGAAGGATTTGACCAAGAAGCAGCTATATAGATCATTATATATAATATGTTATATTTTTATATGTGTTATATAATATATATATAAAATATATTTTCAAGACTTCTACTTTCCACTTCATGTTTTCACATTGGGGCAGAGAAGATTCTAATTGCTATGTAAAGTTTTGAGGAATAAGATAATGTATTTGAAAGATGAATTAGAGATTTTGGGGGGAGAGGTTTTCATGTAAGGTTTCGTGTAAGATTGTTTTGCTCAGAGGAAGTAGATAAGTTGTTTTATTATAAAAAAAATGAAAAGGTAATTTTGTAATATTCTTCAACTAGGTTTGTTTGCAACTTTTCAGGGTTTTTGAGGACTTGCAGATAGAATTATTTTACCAGGAATTTAGGCTATTGTGTTTTCCCTCAAGCAGGAGCTAAAGCTCTCCTTGTGGCCTAGAGGGTCTTCTGAAAAACACGTAATCAGCACAGCTGTGAACATGACTAAAATAATACCATTTATTTTGGTGTGTATATTTACTTTTTGCAACAGTTCTGGAGAATGAGGTATTTCTATTTAAATTAGCTGTAGTGGCTAAGACCACTGTGATCTACTAAATCCAGTACCCTTCCTTTGAAGGCACCATATCAGAAAATTACTGAAGCTGTGGGTTAAATTTTGAGGTCACCAGCTTTACCAGTGAATGCTTGCAGTGTTTCTTGTAGGAATGTTAACACATGATGAGCTTGTTCTGCATCATGACAAAGCTTTAAATGAGCATGTATTGTGTATGTTTGTAATAGTTGTTGCTCTGTATTCAGTTCTTTGCGATTACACATCTGAGCATGTGTTTGGTGTTTGCATGAATTACATAGGTTGTCCAAAACAGCTAGTCTTTATTTCATATTTGGTTTTGTGGACATTAGGGAAAAACATGCATGTTAGTGTATTTTATTTGAGAAGCAGTGGAGTGTGCCTTATGCTTTAGTTATCATTAATAATATCATGTATGCTTTATTTCTGCCATCCGGTGGCATATGCCATACATTGACTAAGGACATATTTTCTTTCAGAGTTGCTTGTTATATGCCCATTAGGATCTTTGGAAAAAGTTCAAGAGAACAGTGTTTTAGAAACAAGTTAAAAGGCAAAATGAAAAATTCCTGAAAACAACCCCACCTCAAACATCCCCACCCCACCTACCCTCTAATCAGGTTGTTTAGGATAAATCTTGAGAAAATGCTATGAACTTTCTGGTATGAGCTACTCTCTTTGTCTTACTAAGCAACTTGAACAGGCAATAATGCACGAGCACCATGAATGTGGTGTTTGTCATTTCCAGTTGAAAATCTTGAGAAATCAATAAAATAGGTGATTGAGTCATTCTACAGAGTGCAATATGCAATTCTGAATAAAGTAAATAAAGTGTCTTGGGATGAGAGTTTTATAGAGATGTTTGCATGTTTGTTTTCACAGTAGGTGTTACTACATGTGGCTTGTAGTCAACTGACTTATGTCCATGGCATATTTTTTTGTGTGATACCAATTCCTTTTTTAATACTTGCTATTTGATTTTAGTGGCAATGCTAATATCTAATACCACTTAAGAAATAAAGCTGTTCACAATCAGTTGATAATTTTTTGCAAGATAAATTTGTGTTTAAAGTACTGACTGACATACATGTTTGTAGAAATGAATATAAAGCATTGAGTCTGCTAGGATTATATCTATTTTATATAAAAATTCATTAAAGAACTTGATCTAATAAAATTAATGAGTACAAAAATATAAATACCCTGTGTGAAACTTAAATGCGATCATACTTATGCTTTTGTTTCTAGCTCACCTAAAACTTTGCAAGGAGAGACCACCAGGTGGGTGGAAAAGTGTAATGTTTTCCGTCTGTGTCTAGTCTTTGGTCTCTTCTGTTATTGTAAAGGCAGTCTGAATCTTTCCTTGAAAGAATAAAGCTGATAAGGGTCAAGTATACAGTAACTGTCAGCGTTCAGAACTAAAAATTTAGTAGAGACTATTGCATCTGCAAAATAGATGAAGCCCTGTTTTCAGGATTCTGCCTGAAATGACTTCAATCTCAGTTGCAGCTAAAATAAAGCAGAACTTAGATTTCTTGGACTTTCAGATCCACTCCACAATGCTGAGTGGCAAATTTTGCAAAGTTAAAATTTGAAGAATGATTGGAAGAGCTTCGCAATAGGGAATTTCTTTTTCTATTATTTTTGTTTTTCATTTCTTTTGTCTTTGAGCAAAATTCAGGTAAATATAGCCCCTTTTGAGATAAATGAATCTGCCTAATAAATGAAATTATAATAGCCTGGCAGTGCTCATTCTAAAACTTTCTGAAACAAAGACCATAAGTTGGGCTGGAAAAGTTCTTTCTGAGGTCAGGGACTATAGCCTTCCATTTTGAGACATGTCTGATATCAAACTGAGGTAATAGCTAAATTTTAGCCAAAAGACAAGGTGAGATGACTCAAGGAGCGCTGAGAAATATTATAGCAAAGGACTTTTACTGATTTGAATAAACAGTACATATTTAGGGAAGGGAAGCCTTTTGAAAGAAAAGAGATTTAATTGTGATACAAGAAGAGAAAGAACAATATTAACCTGATTTATGGAAGTTTATTTCAGATGCAGCCCCTGCTACATCTAACATCCTCCTGTGTTTTCTTGCTTGCTTATGTATCCCCCTGACGACAGGACACACAGAGCCCAGGCTTCTCTTGGATTTGAAATGAAGCTTCAGGAATTTATTTTGTACAAACTCTTATGACTTGAAAACTCATTTTAAGAAACTCTTACACCCTTGGACAGTATTACTGAATGTATGCTAAGTAATGAAAACTGAGTTGGAACTCATTTTATTGTAAAAGATGGTTTTCTGTTAACTTCCTCTTTTTCTGCATCACTTTTGCAATTGTCTGCAGTAGTAACTGAAATAACTGAATACGGCATGCTTCAGTGTGAGTGAAAACACATATGTGGAAATGAGGGAAGGAGATATTTTCTGGAGAGTCCTTCTGTGATAGCTGAGATAACAGGGTATTTTGTCCTATTTTAAGTGAAGATTAACTAGTTTCCTTCTTGTGTCATGAAGGAGATTACCCTGCGTACTTTGAGTTTGTATAATCTATATGGTACATAAAGTACTCTGAAATTTGTTTGCCTTTTGTACAAAAATAAACATTTGAACAAAAATTTCTTAAAGACAATACAGGAGGCAAGTAGTCTCCTCCTCAAATGATGGAATTCCAGCTTCCTAGTGGTTATAAGACTTTTTCTGAGGAACAAGGAGTTCTTCCTGAGTCCTCCTTTTAATATAACATATTGTCTCAATATCTCTAGCTCATTATATTGTGTGTTGATGGTCATTATTACCTTGTTTTTTCATTAAGCAGTTTCCTGCTCTCACATTTTTCAAACAATTACAGGATAGCAATCTGTTGAGTACAAACTTTCTGAGAATCAGGATTAGTTTTCTTTTTTTGATCCTAGTTTTGATCTTGGTTGAGTTAGGAATAATAGATGTTGTTGGTGGATTTTCAGTGTGTTTATTTTAGAAGACAAAGAAGATAAAGAAATCTCATAACCAGCATAACCTTTTGAAGCATTATATCACCGAAGAACAAGTTCTACCATGCAACTCCATGTGCATCATGATGCAAGTGAACATCATTTTTGAAGAAATAAAATTCAAAGGCCTTAGAAGCCCTGTCCCCGTGAAATTTCACGAGATCTACTCGTGTTCGTTACAGATGTATTGGTAGTACTTTGGAAATAGAAAAGTATTCAGACAGTTTTGCATTAACAAAAGCAACTTACATTGGAACTTGTACAAATTGTTATAATTTCCCTGCACGTCTTATCAATGAACTAAGCTGTGTAACTTCCTCTGTGGTAAATTTCACATATAAACCAACATACACTGATTCCTATTGTAGAATAGACTATTACGGTATTTTTGAGCAAATCTTCATATGGTCATGTTTCCTATATCACCTTTCTGTTTCCTTTTGATCAAACAGAAGTTGAGATTACTGACAATAAAATTTTTCGTAGTTGGTGTTCTGAGGTACAGGAATTCTGGTCTCTGCCGCTTCTTGAATACAGAAAACATTATTTACTGATTATATACATAACTAGTTCAGATTTTGAGGTTTTCATATTTATAACTAAAACAATTAGAGATTGTATCATTTGGGGATACTGTATCTGTTAAAGGAGCCACCTCAAACAAAACCCCCCAGGTCAATACCCTTATCATCTCAATATGCTTGCTTAACTTTCCCTGGAGAAACCAAAGACCCATATATGCCCTACAAGAGTTTTGAGGCGGCCAGGAGACCAAGATTATCCTGAAAGGTCAGGAAAGTGCTAAAGCTGAACAGTTGGGGCTGTAAATGCTGAGGGACTCATTTGTATTCAGATACCAAGGGCCTAGTGGTCCTAAAAGATGTTGCTATTGTAGGTGTTTATGTTTTATGATTATTTAAGATCGAAGAAATTTGGAGCAGTCCAGTGTTATACTGTCTTCTTGCAAG
Organism: Rhea pennata; assembly: GCF_028389875.1. NCBI lineage: Eukaryota > Metazoa > Chordata > Aves > Rheiformes > Rheidae > Rhea > Rhea pennata. Next base: position 9,953,142 of record NC_084667.1, on the reverse strand, counting down.
ATTAGCATTACGGGCCAACATTTTAGAAATCACAGCGCTGTAAAAAATTAGCCTGATATATAAGTATGTAAGATTATATCTTCATTTGTTTCAGGACATTCTGTGTTAAAGTTTAAAACCTATGGTTACATTATTAAAATTTACATGCTTTTTGTATAACTTGCATCAGAGTAAGCAAGCTTTCTCAATTGCTTTATACTTTTCTCTATACGTAAGTTTTGTTATTTGTCAACATTTGGGGTTACAGGTACTTTTGGTTTTGCTATTCAAGAGAACATGTATAAAACCTTCTGCCGTCGCACCTGTATACCGCTAATGTTCTTTAGGGTACTTGTACTTTGTTTGCTCTAGCAGATGTGATGTATAAACAGTTTTGAGCATTTGTCCCGTGTTTCACAACACATGACTCTGTTGTTTACACATGCTTGATGTCTGTGATTCTGTAACTAAAGGTTTTTACCTTTTTAGAGCATTTTAAACCCTTCAGTTACCTATGTCTATCTTAATTATCCACCCATTTAGATTGCCTGTTTTTGTTTCTTTGGCTTTTCAATTACACTTCCACAATAATTCTTGTTTGTTTATGTGTTATGTTTGATGGAATTACAGGATGCGAAGTTGCTTCCTCCTTGTAGTGAAAATACAGTTAAAACATAATCACATTTTGTTTTTGCAGCCTACTATTTTCTTTCAGATGTTAATTCCATGTTTTGACTGGAGCATTTCAAATGTTACAATACCTTATTATAAACAAAATATTATTAAAAAATTGCTTTTTCATCCAGATTTATTTCCCTGTATGCTGATAAACATATCAGTTACCATTTAGTCACCATTATCTTTGTATGATCTGTATTGCCAACCTATTTGAAAATCACAAAGCAGACTGACACAAAATTTGTAAGTTGGCTAAAGAAAAACACTATCAGGTTTGTATTGCTTCTGTCTTTGTAATGTTCAAAGCTAAAACGGTTCTTTAAAAACAGATAAAATACTAACTACACTGGAATTTTCCTGCAGCTGTGTGTAGACAGAACCAAGTACACTGTAGCCGGGAATAAAAACATGATACATTCTAATGTAGATTTTGTCTGTGCATGGCAAAATAGGATTTCCTGTCATGAGGTTAGCCTTGTTGTTCACTCCAGAAATTCTAGAGGATTTTTCAAAACAGCTTGAAAGAAAGCAAGCAAACAGGGAAATTTCAAATGTATATGTTTTCTAAATGATTAGCTGGTTATATTTTATTTTAAAATAAAAAAATCACAAAAACCATACTAAAATGAAAGACTAAATGAAAAATTAATGAGATACCAAGCTCACATCCAGAACACAATAATAATACATCCAGGATCTGGGAATCAGTGAATTATATTTGTTTTCAGCCAAGGGGAAGACAAAAACTTAATTGAGAGCAAAACTGCCACCCCATGGAAATGGCTAGTTTTACATTTCACTGATCTCATCGTGCAGATTTTCGTGAAATCAGAGGCCTATTTTCTTGTCACAAGGTTTTATGATATTATTTACTCATGATACAAATGTTTCCCTATTTTCTCATTTTAATCATAATTGTATTTATGTGTTTTAGAGAACAATAGTCCAACCAAACAAAATAGAAATATAATCCAAAGAAAAGAAAACTGATTTAGTTTCAGTGCTTTGACAATACAAGTGCTTTTACCATTTATTGTACAACGAATATTGAAATATTTGTATGGAGCTAGATTTAAAAAAAGATATAGATTGAAACACACCACAGTCCTATATTTTAGTACTTTTCTTTTTTTTTTCCTCGTATTCTCATGGACTAGTAATTGTCTCTATATCTATGGCATGGCAGGGAAGGTCACATCTAGAGTTAACACATTACATGGCTGTTCTACTTTCTCTTGTACAAATGTTTTCTGCTTTGGAGCTTTGTTAACAGGCAGAGTTCATTAGTAAGTTCGGACATTACAACTGTTAAAGAGTTATTAATATATTTGGATACCTATGCATCTGTTAACTTAAATCTCGATATAAAATTATAAAATATCATTCTATAAAAGTTAGTGATTATTAGCCTAGAATATTTTTTCCCAGTCTTTGTTTTAAGTGTTACATTGGACGAGTTGTACAAGGGCCAAGAAAACACTGTTGTGGCAAAGGTGGCCAGTGGTATCCTGGGCTGCATTAGGAAGAGCATTTCCAGCAGGTCAAGGGAGGTGATCCTCCATCTCTACTCAGCCCTCGTGAGGCCTCATCTAGAGTGCTGTGTCCGGTTCTGGGCTCCCCAGTACAAGAAAGGCAGCGACCTGCTGGAGAAAGTCCAGTGAAAGGTGACAAGATGCTAAAGAGTCTGGAACATCTCTCATATGAGGAAAGGCTGAGAGAGCTGGGACTGTTTAGCCTGGAAAAGAGAAAGCTTAGTGAGGAGGCTCTTACCAGTGTTTATAAATAGCTGATGGAAAGGTGTAAAGAAGGTGGACCCAGAGTCTTCTCTGCAGTGCCCTGTGAAGGGAGAAGAGGCAATGGGCTGAAAGGGAAGCTCAGTCAGCTTCACTGGCTAATCGCTATTCCCCTGAAAGTGACCTGGATAGAATTTGGACTTTAGGAAACTGATTTTATCTAGGCTACAGGCATCTCTTTGTCCTGCGTCTACATAGGGAGAGGATCTTCACCATGCAATTTTGTTCTGTGCATTGGATGCAAAATATGTATGGCAAGTCCTAGATGCAAGAAATATGAATGCAAAGGATGAATATACAGAGAAGCAGCAGTGGGGTGGGAGGGATCAATCTCATCATGGTCATTCTCATGATAATGAGCTCAAAATAGAGCTTTGGTCTATATGGTTAATCTGTATGATTGGCATGTCTGCTTTAGCTTCAGATATCTGTCTTTAGCTACTGGCTATTGCAAAATATGGGAGTTAATGGAAATTCAGGTTTCACAGTAAGGAGATTTCTGTTTTTACAGTTACTAATTCATTTATTTTTTCAGTAGCAGCATGTAAAACCTGACACTAAATGTCACACTCTTGTAACTAAGTTAAAATTATTGTATAACTTCAGTTTTCACTGAAACTTGTATCTAGCTTCCCATATCCTTTCATGTTGTTTTAAAATGAGTGTTTTTTCCTCAGACCTCAGTTTTTAAAATATATTGCTAACTACCAGCAGATGTAACAAATATTTGTATTTATTTAAGGCAGATGTACTATATTTAAGGCAGATGTCTTTGTCACAGTATCTTAGAAGATACTTATCTTTATCTTAGAAGATCTTTATCACAGTATCTTAGAAGAAGCACCTAGTTTTATGACAGTTTTCTTCAGCAACAGTGCTTTATAATTATGAATTGAGGGAAGTATCAAGTTGCATTAGTAAAGAGTATGTCCAAATGGGAAAAAGATTCCATCATTTATTGTATTTTTCCATGAATGGTGTCCTCTCAAAATAGAGAGAAAAGTTTACTAGAAGTAGCAAATGAAAAATAAGAGTATTCAGAAGTTGTTGAAGCTGAATCTATCAATCAAGTGAGATTGTTTATTTTTTGTTTGTCTCATGTAAAGGCCTAACTTACTTTTCAGTGTTCTCTCGGTAATGATATCTTGGTTTGCTTGTGGTCCCTTGTCAGAGATGGCGCGTGCCATCTGATTTGGTTGTTTAATAAGCCCTTCAGTGTAATATCTGCACTAGAGATAGCTAACTTACTTATACCCTACAGCCACTTTCTTCCTGGCAGGCTGTTTGGAGACCAGGCAAGTACAACAGAATGTTTATACAATCAGCCCTTTGCTATCCAGCATAATGAAAGACTTTAAAACAACAGGCAAGTGTAAAAATCCTGCTGGTACACAAACCTGGGATGGAAAAGTCATCTGGTGACATGAAATCAGCTTGATTCTGTTTTATTGCTTTATTTCCGTGTCAGTCTTGAAGGTCCTTAAGGTATTGCAGCACTGTCTGGTGAGAGGTCTTATAGTTCAGCTGCAGCATCTTATCTCAGGTGGCCACAGCAACAGCGTAGCTGTGTTCACATGCCTTAGTTAATAAGGCTGGACTGAGTTACACTGATTATGCTAGAATCATGCTGACTACATGCAGAGGCAGATTATGTTTCCAGATCTATGGCACAGTTAATCTATAACCTAGACAAATCACTTGTGGGTAATTTAGAGCTTATTGTATTTCTGAGTTGTCTCTGTTGTCTAGATTAATCTGTTTTCTGATTTAAATGGAACGTAGGGACCCGGTAGTGATAAACCTTGGCATGTATTTTATGCATGGTGCAACACAAGACATCTTGCACAGCTGCTTCCATTAAGATACGTCCTTACTGTTTACTCGGCTCTTGTCATTTTACCATTCTAAGCAGCATCCCAACAGCATTGCATAACTGCACTTTATTATTCTGTTGCCAGTATGATCAGAAATTGATTTTTGAAACAGTATGGGTGCAACTGTTCTTTCTACTTCTAATCTTCAGTGTTTCAACAATTCAGGTCTCTGTGTGCAGGATATTTTCTTCAGACATTAACTATCCAGCCACAACTCTACCAAATTAAGGTGACTTCAGAAAAAGTACACAAGAATTAGACTCAAGTCACTATGCTGGATCACACAATACTACACTTGTATCGTGATTTCTTTTTCATTTTACTATCTTACACCCTAAGATGAGTGTTTAGTTGAGGAGAAGGAAAAAGGCACTCTACTGGGTGTCAGCTCCTATCCAGTGGACTATTTTTAGGCTATTTAAAATAACTGATGAGAAATATGTTCATTGCATTAATTTCATACTGTACAATCTAGCTACCTAGTTTACTACTTTTTCTGTCCATTACATAAAAGGATATTTTAGATATTTCCTTTTAGTTTAATGGAAGGAAACTGTGATGGTAGAAAGAAGCATAAGAAACTTAGGCTGCAGTATGTCAGTTGCAGAGTACACAGTGCATTAAACGTGCTGCAGTATATGTATGAATAGAGAGTATGATACGCTCACTTCTATACAGTAGTTGTTATTTTAAGTAATGTATTGGGCTTATTAATTCTTACTACTTACTACTTTTTAAGCATATTTTTATTTGGAATAAGCAAACCATAAAAGAACTTGTACTGAGAAACTTTATAACAAAGTTTCAATAGGACAGTATCTAGAAATTGTTTTGGAGCTTCCAGCTAGGGGAAGTGAAGAAAAACACATGCCTGTGGAAAGCCTGATACTACAAAGTATAACTTAAAATGATGGTATCTTACAAAATATGTTTATAATGAAAATATTCTTAGTTCTTTCAAGATTCTTTTTAAGCTGTTGTTATGCTCGGTTAACTTTAGTCCTTGGGGGTTCTGCCATCATTTTGTGGCTGCATGAACACTTATGCCAACATAAGAGGCAGCAGAGGGTTGGGGATGAGTAGGCATGTTGAATTAGGCTGCTGTTGGTACCAGTGCAGGTTTCTGTCAGAGTAGGTGAACTAAGACCCTCTGGCCAGAGTCCCAAAGAATGTTAAGCATTGCGTAACCCAAGACAGAAAATAGATCTTTTGTTAAGACAGATCTGTAGATCTGTATGCTTCTGTTACCCAAGCTAGTTTCTAAGTCTGTTGTTTGTGTCGTCTGTCACAGGACCTAAGACGCTGAACTTCTAAGTCAGAACGTTGGTAAGGTTCGTGCCCTGCAGACTGAGTGAATGCTTTAGAGGTTGGCGTGCAGGAAGGGCCACAACACGTTCTGGGGACCTGAGGCAGCTGTTTTGCCAAGTCCTGTTTAGGTGAATGGATTAACAGAGCCCATATCGAGAGGGAATATCAACCAGTCACAGGAATTCACGGAAGAAAAGTGTATAAACATAACCAGTTGTGATTCAGACAGAGTGGTCTGGTTGTTTCCCCTTGGTGGAAAGCTATAAATAGAACTGTATTATATAGGAAGAGAAAAAAAAATACTTCTGCATTAAAAATGTCATTGTCATACACGTTTCACGGTGATGACCTGGCTGTCTTTGCTTTGTTTTTCTTATGCGTGCGCTCAAAAAAAAATTTTTTTTTTACTGATTCTACTTTTTCAGGCACTGTACAAACCTCTTAGTGTTACAGAATGTTGTCAGTAAAATTTAAACTCTTTGAACTATTTACAGTTGTTACTCTGATTCTCTTTTAGCTGAGGAGGCAGAAGTCAGGCCAGGAAACTGGAAATATGCCATTGGATGAATTTTGAATTGGAAGCAGATAGAAGTAGGGCTTTAACAGTCTAAGAGCAAACTCTAGGTGCTTGTTTATGAGGTCTACAGCTTCTGGGCCAGTGTCTCACAGGAGACTGGCTTTCCTTAATCCGTTACAAACCCTTGATGAAAAGTCTTCTCTTTCTTCCTAGTCAAATGTAGCCACAGTATGGATTGAGGGAGATCATAGCACGAGACCCAGCTTCTACAAGTCCATTTGGTCAATCTACACTTCAGCATTATAGCTGTCACTAAACGTGTGTAATCAGTGTTCAACATCCTCTTTGCTTCATTGCTGATTTAAATTTCTCTGGCTTTAAGATACAACCTTTGAATCTTATTATAGCTTTCCTCATTAAATTTTAGAGCCATTTAGTACCTAGTATATTTTCCCTTGGAAGGTAGTTAACCCCCCTAATCGATCTTCATCTGATAAAATTAAGAGAAAGAGTTCTTTAAATCTTTTGCTGTTGGGTACTTTCCAGGTCTTCATTCGTATTTGTGATTGCCCTTTTATCCGGTTTGACTATGTATAGTGATTGTATATTTAAAGTTCAGTTTAAACCATTTTATTTATTGTATGTTTTTCTTCTGAATGTGTATGTATATATGTGCATGCATATGTCGTAATAAGCTGTCAGCTCTACTTTTATCTGCAAAGCTAAACCTTTAACTTCCTGTTATTTCAGTCTGAGGTACCTCCCTGCATTTTTCCCTCTCAGCGTGGAAGACCTCTTTGTTTTATCCTCTGCTGTCAGTGAAACCATTGAAAGTCTGGTCATGTGGTCTGAGAAAATAAATGCTAATTACTATGTTTACTTTTTCCTTCCCTTTCACTATTGTAACAGGTCTTTTATTTGGGAGCCTTATGTCTGTATTCTGGATTTGGTAACGTAGTATGAAATGTATTATGCTGAAAATCATCACATTGTTTTCTGATCCTAATGGAAAGTACTTCTTTTTATTTTTACAGAATACCAAGCTGCCATTTTGCATTTAAAGAGGGAACACAAAGAAGAAATTGAAACATTGAAGGTATACTTTTGTAATGTTTTTTATTTTCTTTTCTATCCCTGACTTTCGTGCAATCTTCAGGTTTAAGTAGTGTGACATATGCTTTCTATCTAATGTTAAGAACATTATTGTTTCATTCTAAAAAGTTGACTGCCAACTTAGTTAAAATTAATTTAAAATCCATATATGCATCTAAATATGATGGGAAATTTTTCGTATTTCCTTGTTGTAGTTTTGATAACAATTTTATTTGCTCAGCACAAAGGACAAATTCTTCCCTCTAACCCAGCAGTTTAGTCCATTTACATTTGTTTATGCTGTTAAAGCATTGACATTTAATTCATCACTCTTTCTCAGAGAAACATATTTCAATAGAAGCACTGTTTTCTACAGTTAAGACTAAAAGTAATTTTACCTAGAAAAATAAATATTATAAATGCATTTGTGAGACTCTATAATTTTGTGTTACACACTCTTTATTAGTGCTTGTTTTTGTTGAATGTAAACTTGACTAATTGTCTAATTGTCAAAATCAGAAAAAATAAAAGTGTAATATCAGAACTCACTTTCCCCTGACATAGTTAATCCTGCTAAGCAAAGTGAAATGTTACAATTAAGTGTTCCGGTCATAAGAACGGGAATTTAAATGCCAGCATAACAGAAAGTTAATCTGTTGAACAGGAAGGTTATGCTAGTTTAATGAAAAAATAGCAACATCTTTATTTTCTTTACAATTGTGATATATACCTGTGTGTCACAGCACTGTCTGTCAGTTCCAGTAAAAGTCCATATGCTAAATCCTTAGCATGTGAGTCATGAGGTACAAGGTCATTCTGTATTTTCTTTATAAACAACATTAAGGAAAATAGAATAGAAAAAGGCCTACAGAAAGAATCTGCATCCAAGAACATGAAAAATAACAAATTTTCAGAAGCTTTTCGAGTACATATTGCTTGTTTAATGCTTTTTCTGTGTTGTAGGTGTTGGGTGTAATTTCTACTCACACATTTTCTAATAGTAATTGTCTGTGCTTTTAAAACTCTTCACATTGCATGATTCTTCCTTTATATTTACCGATTCTATGATCCTAATTAAAATCTTGTATTCAATGTTGCTAATCAGCTTCTGATGTCAGATTTTGTTTTCCCCTAACTGTTTTTCTTAAGTAAGCTGCATTTTTTAATTTCAAACGTTCTGGGAGAGCGATGATAGTCATTGAATGCACATCTGCAGCCACCCTGGAAACAGTAGAGGCAGAGCAACCAGGTACTTCAGGAAAACATGAACTGCCATGATTTAATCCCTAGATTATTTGTTCAACTTCTTTCAGCTTTCCAATAATTGAGATACTTTTGTGTTTTTCATAATGTGATATTCCCAATTCTGTCTTTCATTAAAAGAATGTTAGTCTCACACATTTTACTTCCCAACAATTAGTATTTTAAGGGCTTCCTTAAACAGCATTTCCTTCCAGGTTATGATATATAAATGAATAAATCATATCACATGCTTCTCTGAGTCATTGAACTATCTGAATGCTCTGCCTTCTGAATAGTGTTCTAGTTCTTTTTCTTTATGTCCTTGACAGTGAATTCTTTGTACTAAGATGGGAGCCTTTTTAGATACATCCTTGTTGTGTATACATTTTTTTAGACCTGTTTACTTCTCTGGAACCTCTAGAATGCCATATGACATTTTCTAAATAGCTTCAGACTATTACACTAAAAACATTTCTGTTGAAAATACTGACTTTCTGTCTTCTTAATATGTCCTGTGTCATACTCAGGTAAATAAGTCCTGCGTCATGCTAAGGAAGGTCAATACTAAGTTATTCATTCTGTGAAGAGACTGTCAGATCTTATTGTAGCATGTTATTTTTTATGGTGGGGTGAAATCTGAATTAGTCAGATGCTGCTACCTGGTAAATCACAAAAATGTCAAGTAAATCACATAAAAATCAAATAAATCACATCATAGAGTCACAGCATGACTGAGGTTGGAAGGGACCTCTGGAGATCATTTAATCCGACCCACCTGCTCAAGCAGAGCCACCTAGAGCATGTAGACAGGATCATGTCTAGGCAGGTTTTGAGTATCTCCAGAGAGGATAAATCTCAGGTTGTTAGTTCTGCTTCTAAGTTTTAGTAATTTTCTAGTTGACAGTGTGGCATTCATCTTTTCTTTCAATTCCTCTTTATTTTAATATGTCCCCTACTAGAGGGTCTTTCTCCTCTTTCCCTTATGCTCAAACATTTTAAGGAACAATTTTTTACCTTTATCTTACTAGTTTTCATTATTTTGTCTTTAATTTCAAAAGATTTTTTCCTGGTTTTTGTGTTCCGTTTCATAGCCTTTGCCTTCCGCTGAGCCTTTCAGAGTCAAATATAACAGCAAAGGACACACAGCTTTTGTTCATTCTTTATGTGACCAGCCTTTGCACTGGTAAAAGTAAAACGCATTAAATAAGACTAGAAGTTGTGTGTATACTCTTTTTCTTGTGGCTTTTCTTTATTTGAATGAATGGAAAAATACGTATTTTTATCTTCTCTAAGATAAAAAGCATGAATTACTACATATTACTACTATACCATTATAAAACTTTATATTGGAATATATGGAGAAGAAAACTTGTGTCATGGTTTAATGTAATAAATTGTTGCATTTTATTCTTTAAAGGTATAAAAGAAAAAATATGCTGATAGATAACTGTTGGAAATGTATGAGTTAGATATGATTTTGCACTAAAAACTGAAGGAACCTATAGACAGAAGTTTATCTGAAGTAGCAAACTGATCCAAATCTCATATCTTGTATTTATGAGGAGAGTTGCTTATACTATAGAAACCATTAGGGCTGCAACCCTTATCCTTATTCTTTTCTATTCCTAAAAAGTCTAGAGAAACCTTAACGAGCCCAGTAAGGTATGCGTAGAGTTGGGGAAAGGTTATTTAAAAGTTATGCAAGTGCGCTCTGAAGATTGACAACAACAGCAAAACCCTGGCCATACTGGGAGGGAACTGCAAAGAGCAAGAAAGGCTGTAGGCATGCAACAGAGCGTTGCAGCACATCTAGAACGGTTATTCCTGGACTGTGTCAGAAGAACAAGTTGTGCGGACTCTATCCCATGATGTGGTAGCTTATAAAAAAGAGGTCTCTCTACTCTAGCGATAGAAAATGAATTCTTAAGGAGGGAGGAAAAGATGAAACCCTCCTGTCCTGAAGTATATGTAACTTAATCTTATTTTCCAGTTTCTATTCCAGCTTCCTTTGGAAGTTATATTTTTCCTTGACTATGTGAAGGAAAATCCTAGTGGACTTTCGTACTTTTAAGATTTTTTGCTGCTGGGTTCGTTACCTATAAACTTCACGTGGCAAGGAATAACACAGAGAATAACCAGGAGAAACATATGGAAATATTTAGCTTTTATGGATTTACATTTAAATTAAGCTCAGTTGAACTGTTCAAAGCATTTCCTGAATGCTTTACCTATTATTTAAGTAATTTTAATGATATTTTTAAAGACACTAATAAACCATTTATATTCTCTACTATTGAAATGTATTTCCTGCTTGTTCCGCTAGATGTCAGCTAAGTATTCTTTCCCAAACCTTCTGAACTCTGAGAATATATGTGGTGGTAACACTCTGCATGACTATTTGTGGAGCTGACACATTCTTGCTTTTAAGTCAGAAGTTACACTGCACATTATGGAAGTAAAATCTAAGTTCCTCAATAAATAAATAGTAGAGGTCATCATTTAATAGTACTTTTTCCTCTACATAAGCAAGCCTGCAATATTTAATAATAAACTAAGTAAATGATAGCAATTTAACATTAAATCAAAATAGTGGACTGGTAAATTCTGAAAGGAAGGAAATCATGTAAAGGTAATATTCTAATTGCAGCATGTAATAGTTATTTCAAAACATTAATGCACAATGACACAGTAGCATTTCTAACTTTTTTTTCTATGAGTTTATTGACAAAATGAGTGAAATTTGGGGTTTTTAAAGTTTTGTCTCTAATTTATTCTACCCCCCTGTAGCTCAAAGGTGCCAAAACTTCCCTCTTCTCTGTAACTGAGAAGCTTAATACTGCTTTGGGAAGATGGGATGAAGGTCTTAAGCTCTTTTATAACTCATGAATCTTTCTCTCTAATACAACAAATTTCAGAAGGAAATACCTTTACTTGCACCTAGAGCAGTTACAAGCGTATTACTGAAACCTGAGAAATAAAGTATAATAATGGGGTTGGGGTGTAACTACCCATGCCATTGTGAAAGAACAGACTGGCCTTATTTAGAGGAGAACATACTGTGGTTTTCATGGAGACCTTTCTAGTCTCCTTGGTAATCTATGCATAAAAGATTCAAGAGCAGAAATACAGAACTGAGAAAAAGTGGTTTCCTTGTCGCAGAAGGGCTATCTTAATTTTTACATTGCTTTACAATTTTGAGACTACTGTTTTTAATCTTTCCAAGATTAAACACACACACACACAGAGTGTGTCTAGCTGCTTTGTGTGAGTAGAAGAAAACCTGTATCATGTATGCATCTGTCTGCTGAAGCAGAGTTGCAGCTCAAAGGAGCAGACAAGGTCAGCAAGGGTTTATTAGTCAGTCTCTCTTAATGAGCTCTTCAGGCTTTTCAGCATTGCCATGTGTTGTTACTGATGAAGGTCTCACAGCTTGTGGTTAATTATTGATACGGCACTTGCCTAGCTTGAAATGTTTCAATCTTTTGTGCTTAGCTGCTGAGTGTGTGGTTTCACCACTGTGCATGCGTTGAGTGTCTTCAGGGGTACTATTCTCATGGGCTGCACTGTCCTCACAGAGGAATTCCGTGTTTAGTGTGGAACGTCTGCGGTACATGACAGTGAAAATATAAAGGTCATGAAAAGCATAAAAAATCATGAAAAAGAGGAGACTGAAAAGCTGACTGAACAAAATGCTTTGAAGACATCAGTTTCAGTATTTGTAAGGCTCCAAGGCAGTGGGAGCAACATGAGAAGACACTTAACGTGAGAAAGTACTTAAATAAAAATAAAGATATTCTCCAATCAACACCTATTTACATTTTTAAAACATGCAGATTATATGGCCCAAATTCATGTCATAATCTATAATCAGATTCTTTATGAGGTTCTGTGCTTTGATACTTAGATTCAGCAAAATTCTTCTGCCTCTTTTCCTCCATGGTCGTAGACTCCGTGTTTTTCATATACTTGATGTAATGGCTGCTTTTCATCCTTACGTTTCCTGTTAGTATGTCTACATTGTGATTGTATTCATGTCAGATAATTTGAATATCCAAAACCTTTTTCTTTCTTTGTTTTGTTGCATTTTTTCACTGCTATTTACTATCTCTTAGATCGATGCCCTGTTGTTCTCACCTATACAATTTTACTGTAAGAACCTGAACTGTGTAGATACCATGTCAAGTGTAGGATGCTGTTGATTCTATATGTTAGTTTTAGGATTATCCTGTTTACTAAACAAATTACCACAGGACATTTTCTGTATACGGAATGCAGTCATAACCTCTTAACTCCATTTCAACGCGTGAAAGTGGATGTGGTACGGTGTAGTTAAAATATGCCTAGAGACCAGCAAGGTAGTTTATAGCCTTAAGACTGCTCAAATGATCAAATTTAGTCCAATTATGCTTAAAAATTTGCTTAATCAGTGCTAAAATGAAACTCTTCTAAGAAAAACAATTTTGTTAAAAATTTTGCATTCATTGTAATTTGTGAAAGTTAATTGCCTTGAGTAAATACATTATGCAGTAAGGAGAATAAAGCAGAGCAGATATTGTGAACATGCTGACACTTTATTTTGATGGATTTGCAAGATCTCTGTAACAGGAAACTATATTATTTAGAAGAGAAGTGAAATGAAATGTGATCGTATGATTATATAAACTGCTAAAAGTTAAGTATATCGATGTTCCTGGTAGCATTATCTTACTGTTTAGATTTTAAAAACACATACTCCATTACCTCCTTGCCAATCTTAGCTGCTTTTTGAAATTTACTCTATCAGATATTTGTTTGACTCTAATAGTTGTAAGCTATTTCTCTGCATGAAATCAGGGAAAATATATAATTTTTTAAGTCCAAAAATTCTGGCAAACCTTCCTTTGAGAAGCTCTAATATTCCTGTTTCTTAGAACAGGGTCTTAACTTTTGCAGGGATGTACATTTTGCTGCTAGAGTGAAAATTTCTCTGAAGTCCGCAGTTAAAAGCTTTTGAAACAGAACTAATTTTTTCTCATATTCAGTAAAGACTTAGATTTTAGCAGCTTCTGTCTTTGCAAATCTGGTGCTCGTTGTGCTTGTTTGCACATATTGCATCTCCTGGTGGTGATCAGATTTTTCTTATGCCATTCCCACAAAGCCACCAAACGCTATAAAATAATACTGGGCAAAACCAAGTTCCCCTGATTAATGGCTGCCACAGGTTACTCTTGGTTAAAGTAGGTTCACCCTGTCAAGAATACTTTGAAATTGAAAGCAATTGAAGTTGATGCCTTTTTAGATGATGAGGCACTGTGAAAGAACAAGCTACTGCAATTTTAAGCAGAGCAAATGAAGGCTGGAATGATGGATTGAGATGTGAGGGGTGGAAAATCAGGCAGAAACTGGTGAATAGGGATACTGGGAGTAGAGACTGGCAAGCTGGAAGGGGAAAGAGGTAGTCTGGAAGTTAAGGCAGAAAACTGTGAGTAGGAGGTAGGCTGAAGAGACTAGGATTGGGACATCATGATACAGGCTTTACTTATAAGTGAGTAATTTTCCTCGGCTCATGTATCCCAGTGCCTGGAATAAATACGGTCTATTCAATATTTAGTATTCTTCTTTTATTTGTCAGGGTATTTCATATGTATGAATTGGATATATACTATGCATTCAGATGGGCATATATTATTATTATTCCAGTTTTATGCATAGGGACCTAAGGTATAACAAAGTAAAAGCATCCACTTAATTGAGATATCCAAGATACTTGGACATTATCAGGATGCTTAGCTTTGTGTAGCATCTCGTATGTTCATATCACAGCTCATTTTAACTTATGCTCAATTATAAATTGGATCCCAGAATCTCAAAATAGGCACTTAGAAAATAACCATAATTGGTTACAGTATGAGAAACACTTTGACTAAAAAGACTTGTGTTATGTCGTGCAGGAGCTTTGCAACTGGGGCAAGGCTCAAGGCTCTGCAACTTTTCCAGATCAGCGTTGTACTGCTTTAACTATAATATTAGCCTGTCTCTTCCTGAGGTTCCATGCTTAGTTCGTTATATACCTTTCAACATCAGCACATATGAAGCAAAAGTCTTAAAAATGTACTTCTTTTTTTATGATACAATTTATATCATTTTCTAGAATAACTCCTATCATGTTTACTAAATGAGACACTGGTTCTGTGGAAGCAAAAGTGTTTCCGGGTAGCTGTCTACATAAAAGCAGTGATGGAGAGGAAGAAAATTAAGGTTGCTCTGACAATCACATTTGTAGTCTTTTCTTTTTTGTGTGTAGTATTTTTTTTCAAGTTCCATGGTGCATAATTATCACATAGTAAACTTTTGTTTAAAGTAATTTCCATAATTGAAGTTATATATATAAGAATATATATCTGCAGAGTTTATAAACTGTCTCAGAGGTGAGTGTTCTCACCTCTGCTATGAAACTCTAGCATAAATATCTTAATACTGTCAAAGAGCAGAGCTATTATAAACATAGCACTGGGTTTTCTCCTGAATGTTACATGACTAGTGAATCTTTGAAGACTGATCTGTTTTTACCACTAAAGTTTATGCTAGTAACTGCAGAATTGGAAGCTTCCAATGTTGAACCAAGATAGGAATCCTGAAAGATAAGTTATGTTGTGTTTGTAGGATCTCCTCATATATGCCTTGTGAAAGATACCTGCAGTTTGTATTTTTCCTTAATAATTGGGGCAGAGTATTATATTGTTACTGTAGAAAATCTTTACTGTAATGGAGCTGTGAAGAAAATAAGAGGGTTTTTTTATCATTCTGTAGGTAGTGTGATGAATACTGCTGTATTTTGTTACCGTGCCTTAGTATGCCAAGCTGAATGTGAAGTTAAGCTTTGCCTTCCTTTCCTTTACTATAGAGAAATGAGATTATATATATTTTGTTATATAATAGATTTTATGTTCAAGGAAGGAGTGTTCCACCAAAGCAGTCTGTTTGTTTTGACATGTTGAGGTCCCTCTCTGTAATTGCAAGCATCAGAGAATTAATGCTATAGGCTGCTATGTTCCATGAAGTAAAACTGAAACTGCACTGTTATGTTGATGGTTGGCAGACCCTGAAAATAAAAGAATGTGAAGAATTGAAGATGAAACCATTTTTATGGAAAATCAAGTAAATGACTGGGGAAGATAAATTATGAAATGTGATGGGTATTCGTAAATGTTTTTTTCAATGCGTTTTTGTAACTTTAGGTCAGTTACTGAATTACTGTGTTTTGGCTATTTTGAAAAATCTATATTGTCTGTTTACTTCATTTTTATCACATAGCAAAGAAGTGAGTGGCTTACTAATCCTCAAAACAGCAAATGTTTTAGCTGTTTTCATTGCACATTTGAACTCTGTATATTGATGGAGAAGATGGTCTTCTCAGTGTAGGGTATTGTAACAAAGTTATGCTCTTTAAGAATGAAAGGCTTCAATTTCTGAAAGTGTAGATAGATTTCATTTTAAAACTCATAATATTCTCATAAAGTCATGGCAGTATTTGGCTGTATTTCTCCTATCACAAAATAGTATTCATTGTTACATGTAATCCTTTGATGGATATATAACTGTCTTTGATCACTGTTGGCCATGTTGTGTACTTCCTCTGCTTTTTGCTTCAACTGACTTTTGCTTCAACTAAACCATTTGTTGTAATTTAGCAGAATGTGATACATACCATTAGTTTCCCATGTAGTTACAAGGCTTTGTTATAATGACTTAATCTTGGAGTCTGTTGCCAAAAAAATTAGTTCTTTATACTGTGAAGCAATGTTGACAATAAACTCTTTCCCTCTCTACCCTCTCCCCAAAAGAAAAGGAAGAAAAGAGGGAAAAACAAGGTTGCATTACAATTTTGGCAACATCAGCCACACTAATAAAATCAAATTCAATGTTGTTTTACGACTTTGAATTTATGTGACTGCACAGGATCAAAGGATTTGTGTCCCACTGGACTGCAAGGTCTATAGTTCATGGCAGAAAAACTCATCAAAAAGAACATTTTAGTAGTAAGGCTTTTCATTTTAATCAGCCTCAGTAATAAAAAAGCTGTTAGGTGTCCAAAAACATTCTCCAAGATCAGAGACAACTTGCTCTCAACTACAGTCCATTTTCTTATTGGACTTATTGGATCCATACTGCCTCTGCAGTTTGTGTCCCTGAAGCTTCATCTTCAACTTCTTTTCAGCCATTTTTGCATAATTTTCAAATTTTGAACACCAGAACATTAGGCTTATCAGTAAGAGTAACAATTCATATTCTTTCCCTGAAGAATGATAAGTAATATGACTTCTGGAAAGTAAATTGTCATCAAAACAGCACCTAAATGATTAGCTAAAGTGAAGTTTAAAGTATTGGTCTATATTTTTATATATTGCATTTTCAGAAATATCTAAATAATATGCAATGATTTTGTCTTTTCTGCTTGATTCTGAACAGCACCATAAAACATAAAGCATTAGCATTTTCTTTACTTACTCAGACAAAGTACCCTAGGCTGTCCTAAGACCAAGATTACAGCTGCAAGTGGGAGACAAAACAGGTAACAAACAACAATGTAAAAAGACTTTTGATATCATGTGGATTCTGCATGTTAATTGTTCATGGTCCCAGTTGAACAAAAGATTGAATTTTGGGTGGTTCCATTCTTTAATCAGATTGGGCTCAGAGAAGTTGTATGTAACATATCACTTAGATTTAGTCATATATTGGATGCTGAATTCCCTCATCTGAATTTGCAGAATTAGAAAGTTTAACAGGATTTGAAAATACGGAGAGAATTTGTCAATAGAATTGTCCATATATGTGTCAGTTTTCCTGGAAGTTTGCAGCTAAGTCTCAATTTAGGTGGCTCTCCCTTTTTTCAGACTATGTGATATTTATTGTTCTTGGGAAAAACTGGCTTACATATGGGAAGAATCAATACATAGGCACTTTCTGGATCTCTCTCTGAATTACACATATGAAATACATACCCAGTATTACGGGTTTTCCTGCAACTGCTGTACAATGTATATCCTGCATGTGATACTCTTCCCTTACTGCTGAGATAAATACAGAGTGATACTGTTTTTTTTTTCTTTTTCTTTTTGTCAATTCAACATTTATTATGGTTTCATTATTTTTGAAAACATGTTTTTCTTCATTCAAATGTACCAAAACTTCCATATTAATATTAGAAGACATTTTATAAGTTACTTACCAAACATATAAAATCTACATTAATCTTAGATTATCTGCTGTTAATATTTATTTATTAATAAAATTGAAATTTATCAAATTAAACACATTTAGCTGACAATTTATTTGTTTTATAAGATTAGACTAAATCTTATTTTATAAAAGTGCCAAAATTAATCTCAAAAGATGACATTGTTTAGCAAATGATGTAATCTGTGACTAGAACTTTGTGATCCAAGGCATTAATACTTTTTTTCATGATTCCATTTTGGTTATGTTCAGCTTCATAATTTTTAGGGCAGCTATATGCTTCTGGATGGTTCGAAGGCCAGTAGGAATTACTTCCAAAGGAGTTATTTAAAAGAGGGTAGCACTCCTCTGTTTCTCTATCACCATGCTAATGTCCATCAGCCTAGATTTTTTAAATATATGTGGAAAGATTTTTTCCTTTCTTCCTTTACCACTTTACAGTTTCCTTTACTACTTCTTCGTGATATTCTCTAGGGAACAGAAGTCACTACAAAGTATGATTGTAACCAGTTAACATTAGCTTGAGCCTGTATTTTCATACTTAGGGTCTTTTGTTTCTTTATGATCCTTTTTTAGCCAACAACTGCTGTGCTCTGAAAGTTTTGGATGCTTCCCAGATACCAAACTATATCAGATTCATAAAGAATTTAGATTCCAATGAGATTTACCCCTGGGCACAAAGATTCCACAGCAGAATAACTCACTGGCCAGGTGGAAAAGTTGGCATTATTGGATCCTAAATGTGGAGTATACTGTGGAGTACAATGAACTGTTAGAGATATTTTTCCTTGTATTGAATTCATAATATTTCATTGGGTCTTGAGAGATTACCAAGAAATTTTAGGAGTCATCAGGGGTTCTGTCTGGGTCTTTGGGTAGAAGTTACACAGAGGGAGGAATTTACTCTTAATAAGAAGATTCATCTGAGTAAAGTTGCAAGTAGATAGGACAGCTGAAGAAAAGCAAGAACAAGTGTTGAGCTGTAAGAGCTATGCAGCCTATAACAAAACTCTCCAAGTGAGTTACTTTGTAATTCCATTTAAAAACTTGAATATTGATCCATGCTCAAAAAAAGCCTGCAATCTCCCCCAATTCAGAAAAATATGGCAGCTGCAGCATGATAGTCCATGTAATAAACTACTGCATTTTAGAATTAGCATTAATATTGTTAACAATCATGTAGCGTAGCAGATGGCCAGATTTTCAAAACACGGTTTGAGTAGTCCTGTGATGGCTATGTTTGCTAGCTAAAATGAACAGATGTTAGTAACAAAGAGTGAAAGGACTGAGGGAAGGATATTTATATATGCAGGAAGCAAAAACTAAGTGAATGTAATTTTACAGCGACATTTGCAGAACAGCATATGGCAATCAGGATGAGGCAAACAAACTTCAAGGCAACCTGGAAATCACTGTGTGAGAAGCAGGGAAAAGATGACAGAGCATTAAGAGAGAATCCTTGGTTCATAAACAGCTGGCGGAGAAAATGATGAAGCTTAGGAAAATGTGGGGCTGTGAGCAATCCCTGATGCAAGAGGTGGTTTGTAGCTTGTACGAACTGGTCCCTAGAAATATACTGTCCTGGCCAGAAAACAGCTACCAAGTTCTTGTTTCATAGATCGGCTTTGAACGGCTGTTCATACTCTTCCTGTAATAACAAAAGTGGAGGTGTGTTTGTTACCTTTCTACTTGTAGGATCAGTGAAAACTGTTGTAAAACTTAGCACTGTTGTAAAAGAAATGAGCTGATTGTATTCCAGCTCCTTCTATATTCCATGGTCAGCAAAAGTATTTAAGAAGTTTCCATCATTCTTTTTAACTTTTAGTACATAATTTTTTAAAAACAGCTATTCCCTGTTTACTGCCATAATTGAGCCATGTATCTCAGGATGTTCAAATGTACTGGCCAAAATTTTGCCTGCAAATCCATTGGCCAGCACTCAGTGTTTGGGGACAGACGCACTGTCTTTGCAATTGGAAGAATAGTAGATTGGATATCATTGATTCCAGTTCCTGGAAAACAGTGAAGAGGAACTGGATAAGATAGAAAGCATGAATAAAGAATCATGTTGCTAAAAATGAGATTTTATTTAGGAGAATATAGGAGAGGTGAAGGATGGTAACAAGCCTTTAATGACTACAGTTATTTCAGTGACACATTCCCCTTGTGGTATACCTTGGAATATGCCTAGGAGATGAAATAGGAAAGAGGAAGAGAAGACCAGCACTGGGAATTGCTAGGAACTGAATTCAGAGACTAAAGCAAAAGAATAATACAGAGGGAGGAAGATGAAGACTAGCTGATGATGTTAATAAACATATCTGAATGTTGGATGTAGAACTGAGTATATCGAATAGAAGCATTCAGAGCGTATATAAATGCAAACTAATTCTGAAGTGGCCTATGGATCTGGCTATCCCAAAAATAGTTTTAACGGAAGTTGGAATAATAAATGGAAGAATATTATAAAGCACAAACACGTGTGAAAACTTAACAATATATGAATTGAAACCTATGGAAAGATCGTGCTCAATTTCAATGCTTTTGGAGTACAGAGGATAGATGCTATTACATTAATTCCTTCCATTTCACTTCGATTTTCTGTATTTTGAGAAGTGCAGTTTGCTGGTTTTGAAGTAGCTCTATCCAAGCAAAAGAAAAAAAAAAGCTCAAAATAACACAGGCCTGGAGTTTAAAACATAGCTCATTTCTTAAAATGTACTTTTCCATAGGTTACTTTTAAAAAATTATATTATGTTAGTTGCTCATAAATTCATTCTGTTTCTCTGTAATTCGTTTTGTTTCTCTGTTTGTTCTTCCTTTTTTTTTCTCCTTCTTTCTCAGCAACTTGTGTGTAACAGAGAATTTGATGTTCAGTAGACTGTGTTTCCTCCAGATAGGACAGTAAGGAAAAAGCTGATATAAGGTGCCTCATACCAGTTATTTCAGGGCAATGATAAAGGCGAGAGAGGGAAAAAAGTTTCTTTACCATCTCCTTCCCTTAATAGCAGTCTAGAAAGACAATTCTTTTTGTATCCATCTGGATTGTTGGCATAGGAAGGAGCAATTCATGAGTAAATTCAAAATTCAAGTTTGTATTTCAAAATTGAATGTATTTCAGTTTTGTTCTTATGGTATGTATTTCATACCACTTTTGCACTTACTTATACTGATAATCCTTTTTTTACATGGAAGACTCAGACCTTCAGATAGCATAAATACAAGTCTTACTAAGGCTGCAGATTTGCAACTGTATCAAGCTTTCTTTCCTATATTAGCTAATGAATATTTTATAGCCAAATATAATAAATGTATTGCTCTTTTTAAACAATTTATTCCCTGTTTCTAAAGTAGAGTTGTTTAAGCTTTGTTTCATTCCAAAATATCTAATGTATGGGAACTTAAGTTGTTATGGAAGATGCATTCTGAGCCATTCTAAATGTATAATAGACGTAATCAGATTCTTAATTATTGAGATTCCTAATACAGAATGTACAATTTGATCATCTAGATTTACTTCTCATAAATAGATTTTTAGTAATACATTTTATATCTGAACTAGTCAATATCGTACCTCAAATAGTTAAGCTATTAAATGAAAATTGGAAGATTTGCTGTAATTTTTGGATGTTTAATGATACTTGGCGTGTCAGTGTGCAGTGTTGTATAGTAATGCAACTTAATTTTTTGGAAGAGTAATTTCTTATTTTAAATGTATAACCAAATAACTTACATGGTTGGTGTTATATTTGTATGTTTTATGTAAGGATGGTAACATGAGATTGAGATCCTTCTAAGTTTGTGCTTATAGCAATGGTAGTTGTTCCAAGGATCATAAATCATTCTGTATAAGTAGTTTTGGGTGCCCTTAAATCAGAGGTTGCATTTCATAGTATATAAAACATGATATATATTTTCAGAATAAGTATTTCAATTAACAAATTTGAAGTGAATTACTACTTAAAATGTAATGTGGATTTTAGGCCATCTGTAACGCTATGTATGAACAATTGTGCATGTGCTATTTTTATACATTTTCTGCATGTTATAATGTAAGTGGGTATATTTTAATGGTGTGCTATACTAAAAATTTTGTATTGAGAAATTACTTGATATAAAACTTTCTCAATCACCACAAATGCTAGTAGTAGTTAAATAACAAAATATTCAAAATACATATAGACATATACACATATGTATAGCAGGTTTTATATACCTGCTTTGGGAAAATTTCCTTCCAAATATTTTTGCTTTATTTCCTATATAATACTGTGCAGTTTATGTTTTTAAATAACAACAAAAACAAGAATAGGAATTGGACATAGCCTAAATAGTCTTTGAGTTCTGGGAATGTTTAAGAATGGTCAGTCTTTAGCTTACTTTTTTACTGTTAACTGTCAGAAGAGTCTTTACTGCATGCCTTTGAATATGTTGATATCCATATGTAACTGATTATATTTGTTGAGGTATTTGTTAGAGAGTCATTTTGAGTTTTATGCAAATTGGCACAGGTTTAATTTTTTTCACTGAAATATCCTTGCATTGCTAAATCTCTGATTGTTGTTAAAATTTAAAACAAATGTATTTTTTTCAAGATTTAACAAAAAAAGAAAACTTCTTTGCTCTATGTCAGCACAATGCAAGAATAAAAAGTGTGAGTTCTTCCAAAAAATGAAGACAAAATTATTTAGAATTAACATAAAAAATCAAAGCCTCTTTGAAAAAAGTGTTTTGTTCTTCACTCTTCTAGGCACAGTACTGTGACCAAAGTACTGTTTTTTAATTAGGCTGTGAAGTAATATATTTGAGCAGCAACTCAATAATTCTTACCTGTTCTCTTCTGAGGGCATTTCCACTCATAAAATAGTACATGAAACCATACCCTCGGATACTTTGTGTCTTCTTTGTTCCCTTTTTTGCTTTTTTTTTGGCTTTGCACAAGTAACTAATTAGATTTAACAATCCCTATAAAGTCAGAGAAGGGAATAAAATTGAGCTCACTTTCTCTCTACCGTGTTGTTTTTCCAGGCTAATTAGACAAAAACTAGTAAAAGCGTATGTTTCTCAGTTTAAGATGAGGTCTGTCTCTCATATACAGAGAACAGCTTTGTTCGTTAAAGATGTGTTATTTTTACACAGTTACTTTTCAGAGTAGAATTGCATTGTAAACATCAGTGAAAAAATATGTATTAACTGTGAAGCATTAACTTGCTGTTTCCAAAAAAGATCATCTGCATTGCTTGTTCTGAGCAGTATTACAGAGATTTTCTTTTTATGTCTTGCAATTACACTTTTCAGGGTTTCTTTTAAACATTTGCAGTGCAAATGAGTCTTGAATAATAACAAGCTAGTAACTAAATTTTGAGTGCGGATGGCTGTAGAGATTTATGATTTCCTCATGAATTCCTTTAAATATTATCACCAGAGCAATTTCATATCATTATCAGAAAGTCTTGTTCTTTGACCTGGTTGCATAAAGTCATATCATATAAGGCAGTAATGCAACTAATGTACTTTTTGTTGCATTTAATTGACTATATTGATCAAACTAAATTAGACTTTAATCTTTCTGTCACCTATCAGAGCACAGAGAAAAATTATTTCATGTTGGTATTAAGAGATTTGTCCATGTCAATCCATGTTACCATTTCAAAGAAGTTTAGACAGCCTCCAGGTTACATTCTGAATGAGAGGATTTAGTCTCTTTTTGTTTGTGATTAATTACATACTCTACCATCTGGGTTTGTCATGCTAAAGGAAGTAAAATATGCTGATTCTATTTTTGTCCTTTCTTCTTCCTCTTGACCATATGCTTCAGATCACTGAATCTCACGGGACCAAGGCTGAGCTTTCTGTATTATTTCAGAAAATATCTCTTCTTGCCTTTTTTTCTTTGTTGTGTAGTCGCTTAGCAGGTGCAAAAAGGATACTCCTGGAAGTCACTCATAAAACAAAGCTGTGTGTAAATGGAAAATGTCAGAAAACAGTAGAAAAGCTCTTCTTATTTTTAAAATTACAGTGTATCGATATTTTGGGTATTTTCATAATCATCTTTGTATTGTTGCAATAGCATGTATTTTAGCAAGAGTTTGGGGGCTGCTTTTTACTCTTTTACCCATTGACAGTGATATATTTTTAGGAAGAGGTGAATGCATACTTGTAATCTTACGTATAAATGTCTGTTTAAGGGAACTGAGAATCGGCCAAGACCATTCGTTTGATGAAGTGATTCTACTCAAGGGCATTACAAGGTGGAGTGAACAAGGTGTCTCGTTCCAGTGGCAGATACAGGACAAACCTTGAAAAATTAAAGAAACTCACTTGTGAATGCAGTTGTATTGATGGGATTCAAGGTTTGAAGATTGAATAGGCATAGTCCTTATTTGGTCAGGATCTGTGGTGCAAAAACTCTGAAACATGCGTTTCAAGCAAAGTGGAGAAGAGGCCAAAGAAAACTTAGAAGGGAGGGCTTTAGATCTAACTGTATATTTATTCAACCTCTTCAAAATGGATACTAGGTAGAAACATAGAGCTTATGGAGGAATGGGAAAAGAGGTATATCAGCTAGGAAGGCTAGTTTTAGAGATCAGAAAAGCATAGCATTTAAAGGACAGCTGTCAACCATCAAGCCGAGCCTTGCAGAGCAAATTTAAAGATACAGCCAAAGATTCTTCAGCCACAGGAATAAAAAGAAACTAAGGAAGGAAGAGAGGCCATTATTCAATGAGGTGAGGTGGAGAAAAAGGTAATATGTATAAAGAGAACCTAGAAATAGAGTACTGAATATGCTGCTCCAGATTTAAGTAACAGTGATCTTAAATATAGAGAGGGCATCCTTCTCAAACTGAACATAGTACACCAAAGCTTTTTCCAGCACCCAGTAGAGCACCAGGGTAACTGTTTTTATTACATATGACATTTCTGTTTATACATTCTAATACAGAATTGTTGACTCATGATCAGTGTGTGATCTGCCATGCTTCACAGAACGTTTTCCTGGAGAATTGCCATACTTACTGATCCTTCCCTTCCGTGGCTATGTACACAGCAGTTCTCTCTCTCTCTCTCCTTTCTTTTTTTCTTTTGTATTGTAGTATGTTTTTTCAGAGTACTTCTTTGTGTGTTAAAATTATTCTAAATTCCAACATCGCTCTTCAACATACTAGCATGGTGTTGTTTGCACGTACAGTATGCAAATGCTACTCCAAAAATTGACAATGCATGCATGAAAGATTGTACCAAGGGAAGACAACATTTTCCAGTAGCATATTGCTGTGTGGATCGGGTTTAGGATACTCAGGAGATACTTTCAAATTAATAACAGAAATTTAATTTCAGCTCGTTAAGGTTTTTCCAGTACTTGATTATAGGAATTTATTTTTATGCTAATATATTCTTCTGAGCTGGCAATTTGAAGAGGAAATAATAATAATATGGTTTTACTGGAAGGTACCTGCCTTTCTCATCTGGTACTGGTAATGATAATCTGCAGGAAAAATATCTCTACTGTCATGGAAGTTTATGTAGCTGTAAGTAACAATTTTATGTGTGCGTACAGAAGAAGGAGAAATAGGTAACAAACTACTAGATAATGTCACTGATTGACTGGCAAGAGTCATGGGCACAGTGAGAAGCCAGTGATGGTCTACTTGCCAAGACTGAGGGCTTAATTTTATATGCTCCCTGAAAGAGGTAAGTTAATGCTACAAGTATGTGAAATGGTCAAGGGAGTACAGTAATGTGTTCCTTGCACTGATTTGTTGGATGTTGGATTTACATAAACAATCCCAGTTTTGTCTTGGATGAATGGTGTTGAGAAGCAGACAACTACAGGCTTCTCAAAAAATCAACAGAGTGGAAAATGCATTTTTCAGCTGAAAAAATTTTTATCCTTTATATCAAAAATATGCTCTAGAACATCCCCCACATTGTTCTTCATAACATCCTCCTTTCATTTTATACAGACCTACTCTGATAGGATGCCAAATCCTTTACCCTTCTTCAGGGATAAATCATATTCATTCATGCTGCACAGAGTGGCTTTTAAAGCTCTGGTTTCCAGCTGTCTGCCTGTACCTTCCCTTCCTCACACATCTTGTTTCCTGCTGAAGAAAAATTCATACATTTCATTCTGCTTAAAATAGCTGTGACCAAACTGTTATATTGTTATGGTAGTCACTGGTCGTTGTTCATCTCACAGCAGTCCCAAAAGACCCTGGGAACCAGTTGTGGGAGTGCCTCAGTAGATATATTGTGTGTATTGCCAAGATGACAGTAGGGCATTGATAGCAAGCTAGTGAGTATTTTGAACTGTATCTACCAGTAATGCCTATAAATACGAATTTATCGAAAAATCAGTTCCTCCCAGCAGCCACAGATGTGTTCTGCAGTCATCTTAAACATTTTGAAGGGGTGTTGACAGACACCTGTAAATAAAACTGCAAGCTTGGGTAGACATATGAATACTGCAGTAGAAGAAATTTGGTTTCTGTTTAAATGAAAACAGGATTTTAACTTGAAAGGTTGTGCACCCAGGTACTTCTAGCAGTAATTCATATGGAAGAAAATGTCTGTGTATTTATATTAGATATTTAATACTTCATGCATCCTGTGACAGCATGTAGCATAAAAGTAAATTTTGGTTGAAATTTTGCCACTGAAATTGTGAGATGGAATTACAGTTTTATTATAGTCTGTTTCAGCACCTTAGATTTATTTCATAATGTATAATGTTTCTGTGAGATTTTAAAAGTACCATTGTTTCTGTCTTTTTTTTTCCTGAATTGTAAGAAAGAAAATTCTTTCCTGGATATTTATTGTATCACCAACTTCTGTAGCAAGATTCAGAGTCTTTTCTTTATAATAAAAATGCTAACTATAAATTTGACATTCAGTACAGACATCAGAAAGATCCTAAACAGATATGAACCCCACAAACTCTAAAGAAACAATCCATCTCCCTAGGCTGCTTCCAGATTTGTGTATTGAGGTCTAGTAATTATCAGTAATTTTGCAACTTGAATTCTGAGATTTTGGTCTATTAGCCAGCGCTGTGTAGAAAGAGTTTTAAACCATAGATAAATGAAAATTGGATTTTTTTTTCGTTATTAACTTAATTTCAGGAGTCAAAGGTGTCTAAGTTTAGTAGACAGTGTTTTCTTTATCATGTATGTATATGTTGATAAGATACCTAAATAATTCTTAGTGATGATACAAAGAAAAGCTAGTAGGCTTCACACACAGTTGTCATGGTAAATGAGAAAAGGAGAATGTTTAAATGCAGCCTACGTACATGCACACATGTACATATACATATACACACATTTACATACATATATAGCATTGAAGTCTAAGTTTTGTATATTGATAGTTGCCAAATAGTAAAATCTGAAAAATGATAAAATGTGCCCTAAACCTGAAATTTCTGTTACAGCTTTCTGTTGATGACACTCAAATGTCACTTTTTCATCTCCTGACAGGTTTAGAGAAAAGAAAATCCTATGTACTATAATATGAAAACTGGTCATATAAAAGCTCATGTAGAAGAATATAGACTTAGCTAGTTTGGAAAATGCTTAAAATAAAACTAAAATAATTTTCAGTAGTTTTTTGAAACAACTGTTTTTCAGTGTTGTTATGTGATGTTAATTCTTTGATAATTACATTGATCAGATTGTATGTGAGGTTGTAGCTATTGTCTTCTGGTATGTCGAGAGATCTAATAACTTTATTTAAAAACAAGTGTATGTCTCATAGTCCATGAAATGAAAATTTTATTTTTATTTTACAGAAAATCATTGATTTTAATACAAATGCTAATTCATTAATAGAGGAAGGATAATTTAAAAATGATATTTTTGTTTTGTTACAAATACTGACGTAGTTATTTAATCTGCACAGATTTCAATATTGCTTAACCTTATTGTAGTGAACAAGATTTATTTTGAGATATAGGATAATGAACCAGTACTTGTAAAATTATTTATTACTATTTTATGTAAGATCAGTCAAGACTGATCTTTTCCATTCATGGGATGTTCAGTACAGATTACCAGTGTATCATTTTTGTTCAGCCTCATTTTTCTTTTTGTCCGTAGTAATTTTAGCTCTAATTTTTCTTTTATTATTTTCTTTTATTATTTTTGTTGACAGAAAGTAGTGATCAAAATGTGTGATAGTAAATGCAAAAGAAAGGATAAACCTGTCACCTAAAAGATAATTTTCTTGGAGTTTCAACCAACAGCTTTATATTGTATATTAAAGACTAAAAAGTGTATAGTACTAGCACACTTTCTTTCATGCCCAGTTAAATCTAATAAGTAGTTTTGTTAAATACTGTGCTTGTTTTACAGTGTGTTTTTAAGGTGACTTAAGATTTACTTCTGGGAAAAACTTCAATGTTCAAAGTAAATTGTTCTTTTTTGGAGTTTTTGATGTACAATAGGGCAAAAATACTATGATAAACAAATTAAATAGCTAAATTTCCTAAGGCAAACTTACTTCATTACTCATTTATGGATCACTCTGCTGAGTTTAAAAAGAATACTGTTGCTCTGGAACAATTCAAATAAATAGCAGAAAATCTTATAACAGTTGAACTGAATTTGTAATTAAACTGAGCTGCAATAAACTTTGGTAAAGTAACTGTACAAGAAGAAGAAAAAGTGAAGTCAGAAATGATTATTGATTTTACCTATTAAACCTAATTCTTCTATAAAACTAATTGAAATTGGGTTATTTCCAATACAAAGCATTGTTTGATTATTCAATTATATTGATTATATTAGACTTTCAATTTGATTTTCCACCATTACACATGCCAGTTAAGCTGAGGAACATTTTATAGCCAATATTTTCAGATTGTTTACTTCATACATTTGAGAGTATGAGAGATACAAAATGATTTCTTTTTCCCTCCCTGTCATTTCACTTTGATTTTTTTTATATAATTCTTTTAGTAGATATTCTTTTAGTATATTTTTTACATAATTCTTTTAGTAGACAGAAGGAAAGAGAAACTTCTATTTTTAAAGAAAAAAATGCAGTTAATTCTAAGACTGCATAAATTTTGACCCCAGGAGATGGGGATAATTTGGCAATCTGAAGCAATCTATTTTAACAGATTGACTAGAATGCAAGTTGATTAAATTCCTGTAAGAAATAATGCATGTTTTTTGCATATCTTTTCAAAACTTCTTTGCATGATATAAAATTACAGGATATTACATTATTGTATTTACTATACAACTACACACGCATGACTAGGATGCATATTAACTAAAGCTGTAAACTGTTAATCTGACCTAATACTCAACACAGTGTGCTAACTAGGGAGTGCCTTGTTGCCATTTCTGACCATCACTGTGGGGATTTTTTAATGTAAATTGCTGTGCTTGCAGAAATGCAGTAAGATCACACAAAAATAATGTGCAGCTGATTAGCTGCTTCTGCTGAAATGTTGGCTACCCTTTCTACAAAGATCCGGAAAGAGCCATGGAAAATGCTGTTTCAGGTGTCATTGGCTTGCATAGAAGCAAAATGACACTAGTCAGCTGCGTGGCAGTATCATGGCGTATTGGAAAATAACCTGTAGGAGCTTGAGCAATAGTTGATCATCCCAGTGCTTTGTTGTCTTGTGACCAACTGCAAAGCTTTGAAAAAAGGAATGAGGGATGTAGGAGAGAGTTGCTATCTTGTATAGCATTATTATATGGTAAGAAAAGCTTATTTTTCTTTCTTACTTACGTATATTCCTGAAAGAAATTTATTATTTGCATTTACCTCACTGAAGTCCTCTAAATTCCTTTCTTTTGGGTCTAAGATTCATTTTGCTGAATTGTAGTTTAAAACATGCTCAGTAAAACTAAAAGTCAGTTTTGATCTAATGGGGGGCAGATTTACCTCAGTTGGTTAGAGCATGGTGCTGCTAATGCCAAGGTTGTGGGTTCACTCCCCATATGGGCCACACTGTGGGTTGGACTAGATGATCTCCAGAGGTCCCTTCCAACCCCACCATTCTATGATTCTATAGTAGTAATGGGAAATTTGAAGGAGAATTTATGTGTGTACCCCTGTGAATTTACTTGATGAGGACATTTCTAGTAGATCTTCCTCAATGAGAAAATGTTTGTTTTAATTTGCTTACCCATATCTTAGAGGATTTTCAGCTTCTGTTCCACTTCAACTATTTCTTACTTCTCAACATGTTAACTATATATGGCATGTTTATGAAATGTCATAGTCAATGAAATCATGTGCCATTAAGTAGGATACCATGGGAAACAGGTAACTTTTTTCCTAATGAAAAAATCCTAATGAATTGCATTCAGCAATTTAAAAAAATAAGTTTGCATCAAGACAGGGCGCAGGTTAGAATTTGCTAAACTGATGTTCTAGGTAGTTAGTTATAAAATGTGTTTCACTGAAATATCCTCTGTTTACATTTAATTAAAAGTTAATAATTGCCTAATTATGTAATAGCTTGCAATAAAACCATTTAGAACGGGGAAAGTGAGGTCTTTCTGTCATTATAGTTTGCTTAAAGTAAGAACATGATCTAAATGTGAAGATCCTTAATTACTGCAGAATAATTGCTTTAGCAAAATATTTATACTGAGGATTTTTTTGTTGTTGTTCTACAGTCTCAGTTTGAACTCAGGGTATTCCATATTCGTGGAGAACATGCTGTATCAACTGCACAGCTTGAGGAAACCATTGCACATCTGAAGAATGAACTGGAAAATAAATTAAATAGAAGAAATGAAGAAGCAAGGGATATTGGTGTATCTACTGAAGATGATAACCCACCAAAGACATACCGAAATGTATACATACAAACTGATAGAGAAACTTTCATAAAGCCTAGTGAAGAAGAAAACAGAGCTGTGAAAAATAACCAAACACTACCCAAAAAGCTTAATATTTCTTCTTTGACTCATAGTATTTCTGCCCAAAGTGAAAATAAGGAAATATGTTACAATACACAGTCTTCAGAAAGTGGCTTATCTTGTCAAACAAAACAAATGCTGCCTCTTCCTTCACCACCGCCACCACCACCACTTCCTCCTCCCCTTCCAAATTCTTCACTACCAGGGTTAGTCCCTCCACCACCACCCTTACCACCAGGTCTGACTTCACTGACATCTCACTTCGGATCTGGGCCACCACTGCCACCTCCACTTCCTGAAGGCTGTAGGAATTTCCAAGCACCACCACCGCCACCACCGCCGCCACCACCACCACTTCCAGGGTTGGGACCTCCTGTTCCTCCTCCACTGCCTGGATCTGGGTTGCCTCCACCCCCTCCACCTCCTGGGCCTGGATTCTTTTTTAATAGCACTTTATCTTCTAGCCAAGGTCCTCGGAAACCTGCCATTGAACCTAGCCGTCCCATGAAGCCTTTATATTGGACTCGCATACAACTACAAGGCAGCAGGTAAACGATATTTATTTGGATTTAGTGGTGATATTTATATACCATAATATATTGGCATATAAACTATTTAAGCCTTAATAACAAAAAGTAAGCAATGCAGGAACATGCAACAAAGTTAATATAGAGGCAAGGAATTTAATATTTGAAGAAAACAAAAATGGAGTCAGTTTCAGAAGCCTAAAAATAGATCACAGAAATTGGTTTTAAAATGGTAAATATGAATGAAAATTATTTACCTTGTCACTGAAAGAAGTTCTGTAGTTTTTTTCCAGAATGTCGGAGTTCTGCACAACGCCAGCTATTGCTTTTCTAGTAGCAGGGTTACCAAATATACTGATTTTCTAGAATTAGCATTAAAAAGAGAACAGTAATACAGGAGATGCATTTTCTTAAAATCAAAAATTTTAATTAGAATTAGAATTGAAGTGGTAGAATGTAATTAGATTTACTTTTGCTTTCTAGTCACTTTAGATGATACCATTTTCTGAGTACCAAGTGTGTCTTTGTCTATGATTCCAGCCCTAGAATCAGTTACACTGAGGCTTAACCTCTCTGTGTAATTCTGTGGGAGCAGTAAAAGCAAAGCATATGGATATATATGTACAGATGTACAGCTTAGGGACATAACGCTCTAAATATCCAGGTTCCTACACAGTATAGTAGTAAAAAAAAAAAAAAAAAAAAAAAAAAAAAAAAAAAAAAAGACTTTATCTTACCAATCTTTATCACTGGTGTGATAAAACTAGATAACTTTAAAATAAAATGACATCACTGCTACCTTAATATTATCTGAGCTCTAAATTAATTGTATATACCTTTCTCGTAAATTTAAACTTAACGTAAAATACATTGTTTTACTGATTCTGTTTATAAGGGACCAGTTGGTGAAAAGGCATAGAAAGATAACCAGTTCTTGAACTGTGTTTTTTGAATGTTCCCATACCCTCTGTTTGCTATGTATTCATTCAGTTGGCAGCTTATATACCTCACTGCCACAGTGGGATGTGGTTTCAGTGCTGCTCGGCTGCTCTTTTGGATAGAGGCTCCATCTAACTCTCTGATCTTTTAAGTGTTTATTAATGTAACAAGGAGCTCCATTAAGTGAGTTGCATGAAAAAAATGTATTTTTTAAAAGATTCTTAAGTGACACAAAATATTTCTAGTTGAACAAGGAGTTGCTAGAATCTTGAAATATAATTCAGGTTGTGTGTTAGGCAAGTAATGAAATGAGGTGATTATTAGCGTCTTAAAATTCGTATCACTATTATCTCTATGCAAAGCAATTTTACCACAAGTGCAGTTATAAAGATGATACCTTGCTTTTTATTTTAAACATTTTAAGAAATGTTTTCCAGATTTCTGACATTTGTTTTAGTTAGCTTTAGGGTTATTTTTAATCTCTCTTAAACAATTGCATTCTTTAAAATATATTTAAATATGAGATACTTTTATTTTAGTTTACAACCTTTCATTGACTTTATTTTGATGAGACAGGTACAGAATCATAATTCCACAAATTTCATTTTGATTTAATCAAACACTTTAACATGTTCCTATTTTATGTAAAATGTTTGGCAGGAACAAACAGTTAGTGAAATGTCAATTGCATCTTTTTGATACAAAATTAAAGGAGATGAAATTTTTTGGAAGTTCAGCAATTCAGTTTTACTTTCCCAAAATTACTGGTGATAAATTGTTTCATACTGAATAGGTGAATAGAAGTAAATAATTGGTTCATAAATAAAGCTGGTTGTAATTCTTCTGTTGCTTCACTGAGATGAAAATAGTTGTTCTGAAATAGTGCTAGTTTATCAAGCTTTTGGTTAGTACAAGATAGGATCTAGGTCATAGCTTTCTAGTAGACTGCAGGACACCAAGTCTAATAATCTAATATCTTCATGATCTGGACTAGAACTGGAGAGATCTTCCAGGGTTGCTGCTTAGAGAAGCAGCTATCCAGGCTTGGAAGATCTTGTTATGGACCCAGAATGCACGGATCTAAAACAATTCTTCAGTGAAATCACTAAGCTAATGTCAGGAAGAGTGCAGCACAGAAGCATGTGCTGCAAAGCTGGATGCTAATGAGCAGATTAGAATTCATTAAACATTCACCCGTAGTGAATATGCAGTTGAGGATTAAGTAGAAACAATCCTAAATACAAGAAAAAAAATCATTTGAATACTTGTAGTTCATTTTCCCCTTACATGCTCAAGTATTGTGTTCTGTTGCATATTGTATCTAAAAAGCATATTTTTGGTGACATCAACCATTTGCAGCTTATAAGGGTTTTCACTACTTTTTTTTTTATCATTATTACAAAGCATTTCATTGCCTTTTAGTGACATCTACTGGAAGAAGTGGGCCTGTCTTCCTACTGATAAACATGAAACAAGAAGAGCAGTTTGGAGATAGTTTTTTCCCACATGTTTTCCTCAAGTACTGTAATTTTGAAACAAAAGTCATTAGTATTGAAGCACTTAGTTTTCAGTACTACATGTCATTTTTTCCCAACTCCAGATAAAACAAGAGAATTTTGTTAACAAGTTCTAGAATGTACATGTAGTTCTTGTGCATACAAAAAATAGATAATCCCTATTTAAAATTTACAGTTGGTTGGATGGAGCAGAAAACTGGTTAGTCTCACAGAATATTGGCCACATAATCATCCTAGTTTTTCAAACCTACAACAAAGAGACATACAAGCATAAAACATCTGTAAAAAATGAAGTGAACCACATCCTATGCAAATGATCCCAAACTCTATTAAAGCATCCTTTTATTACTACCTTTCCCTTTATAGGAAAACTGCTGTGCCAACATTGTGGGATTCACTAGAAGAACCTGACATACTTGATACAACTGAGTTTGAATACTTATTCTCCAAAGATACCGCTCAGGAAAAAAGAAAACCACTATCAGAGACTTATGAAAAAAAACCAAAGGCCAAAAAGGTATTATTTCTTTATATTTGCTTATTTTGTTGCTGCTTAGTTTATACTTTGAGAAAACTTTTTTATTTATTGCTAAACTAACAAGTAATATTTAGGTTTGTAAATCCCATTTTAAAGTAAAACAGATGAGATTGCTGTTTCAACCTTGCCTAGATAATTGAATTCCAGATTATTTTTTACATTGGAAGATTTAATTGCCTTTGAAAATAAAAGTTCCACGTGCCAGTGAGGTAGACAAGACATTGTATAGGCGAACTGACGGAAAGTTCTTGTATGTGTCGAGACGTGACAACATTTCAGACCACATCTGTTCTTGGAGTGCTGTATAATTAAAAACCATCATTACGTTATTCTAGCAAACCTCTCTTCCAGTGAAGATTAAGTGACTGGAAAAATATGGTATGGAGCAAGACAGCAAAGCTACTGCTGTATGTTTTGAGCAAGTAATGTCGAAACATGGTTTTCCGGTATAATCGAACGCCTTAATCACACCTTTGATTCTCAGAAGCGCAGGCGGCGGCCAGGTCGTTACTGCAGCGCAGATGTTGGCCGCCCCGAGTGCGGCGTGTTGCAGCGACAGCGGTGCGCCGGCGGGACGGAGAAACGGGCCGTGCTGCGGGAAGGGGCCTACTCTCGGTGAGGACTGACACAGTCCTCCTAAAACTGCGCGGTTGCGTATTATAAACCTGTCTGCACGGTACACTGTTTCGTAAGCCTGGGTTTGCCTGCTTGGAACCACAAGAGGGCGGCTGGTGTGGACCCTCTGGGCGTGTGAAGACACTCAGCAAGGTCAGATGTCCTGAGACATCCTTGATCATACGCTTCCTGCACGGTGTGTTGGCAGAAGAGTTAACGGGGGGTGTAAACAAGGCTACAGCATTTGTAACGGCCAACGTGGTGCGATAATACGGAAAGAGAAAAATGGGAGGGGCATTCCTGCTGCCTTCTGGAGTTTATTTTTCCGTTTCACTAATCTTGCTTCTTCAAAAGCTGTTTAATTGGAGATACAGATTCCTAAAGACAAATGCAGGTAATACAACTTTAACATAGAAGTAACATGCACAAATACTGAACTTTTGTATTTCAAAATCTTAGCAGCTGAGTGAATAAACCTTGTTCACTAGGTGTATGGCAGCAAACAAGGTAGAAACTTGTATTCTGAAAGGTAAACGTGTATTACCCTTTTTCCTTACTGCTCCGTAGCTTATTTACGTGTTACAATACCACAGGGTTTTTTTCTGATCTTTTTAATCTTAATGTCCAAAATCTAACTGCATAAACTTACTTTGTACAATATAGGAAATAATGGTATAAGTTAATTACTTGTAAGTTAATTACTTCTTGTGAGAAGCCAATGTGTTTTCTTAAAAAGATCTTTTAAAATTTATGTCAGTGTTTGAATTATTCTGTGTTATTAAATGTAAATGTATTTACTCTTAAAACTAGAGATGTTATTTACTGAAATAAAAAAGAAAGAAGTTCCTTGAAAAATAGTACAAAAATACCAGAATAAATCTCCTAATAAAAAAGATGGCTGTTTTATGTAGGAAATCAATGACTGTGCTTTCAGTTCAGTAAATGTTGTGCAGTTATGATCATGGTGTTAAAAACCATGGAAACTGTACGGCAAAAGTTTCTAAAATGCCTGATATTAAACTTTTTGTGATTTGGTCCGTTTAAAAATTGCAGATAAATTAGCTTTTAGAATTCAAAGAAATCTGATTGGATCTAGAAGCATTTTCTTATTTTAGATTCTATCTTTCCACTTTTCCTTGACAAATGACTTATAGTCGCAACTGGAAATTTTTACAGACAGCAAGTTGGTCGTCTGACGTGGTCGTGTGCTTTCCTTCGTCTCTCCGAAGCCGGAGATGCCTGCAGGCTAGCCCCACCGGGCCGGTCGTGCTGGGCTCCAGGCAGTCCAGCAGCAGGGAGGCGTTACGCTTAGTCGCAGTACGGTGTATTAGTTGAAGGTAGCAGAAGGCTCCTTGTAGATTAATATAGAGCTATCAGTTCTGGC
Organism: Rhea pennata; assembly: GCF_028389875.1. Taxonomy (NCBI): domain Eukaryota; kingdom Metazoa; phylum Chordata; class Aves; order Rheiformes; family Rheidae; genus Rhea; species Rhea pennata. The sequence goes on along the minus strand of NC_084667.1, from coordinate 9,917,033 downwards.
TTCACTTCTCCCTTTCCATGCTCTCTCTCAGCTCTCAACTTGCTTTTTTTCTTACCAGGATATCTATCTGGTGGGGTTTTTGAAACAGTATTTTCCTTTGTTTCAGTTCAAAAACTTGTGCTTGTCTAGTCTAAAGAATGTTACGAGTATCAGGGGTGTCAGAGTTGTATAGTCTAGCAAAAAATATCCGTACAAACATAAAGGCATATTCTGAATCTCATTACGTTAATCTTATATTATCATTTTTAGCTGACTCATTTTGTGTTTCTTCATAAACTCCTTATTATGTTCTCATAAAATAGTCTTCTAATGCAAAGTATAGGTACAGCTATAGAATCTGCAGTAATATTTTATCTTTGGAATAGGTAAAGGATTTTGTTTAATAATATGTCATTACTTCAGAATTGTTGAATTAACTAATGACCTCTTAAATAACAAAATGAGCAGCAAGTAGAAAATGGGGAAATACTGTTGGTTTTGCACAGTTAAACAAGTAGGTAGGGCTACTTCCAAATGTACGCAGTGCAAATTGATACTAATTTTTGCACAAACAGTGCCAATTAATAGAGCAGTTCAAAAAATTTCTACAGCTTCTCATGTGCCTGGCTTTATTATTAGCTCCTGTTCACTATTTTTACTTTTTCAGTGTAAACATCTTGCAAATGCATTAATAAATGTTTTGTTAGCATTGACCTTTTCTCTTGCACAAACATTGTCCTACTTTATTCCATCTTATTCAGATTACTTGGGCCTGCTTGATATTTGGAGAAATGGAAGACCAATAGGTGGTGCAGGATCTCTTGATAAAACATGATTGCTTAAAACTCTTCTACTTGAATCAGAGTTAAATCGGTGCCTCACAGTCCAGATTCTGATGCAACTGGAAGTGAGGTTCTGTCTTTCAACTAGAGGGACATTGTTTTTTATTTAACTTGGTCCTCTTTATAAAACTAAGGAGACTTTAACATTCAGTGCCATGTTAAATTCTGACTGACTTCTTTACCGCCTATCTACATTTCTCTTGCAGTTTCAAATAGAAACCCAATAATTCAATTTATTCTCAGAATTATTTCTGTGAAACCAGTCATCATAATCTGTGTGCCTAGTATGCAAAAGGAACGTTTATGTGCAAAATATCATGTTAAGCTTATAGAAATTTCACTTTATTATTGTATTCTTACCCATATAGGGAACAACAACTTCCTATAGCACACACCTTACAACAGTACAGATTAGAAATATTCACCACCTACCTTTACAGCTGACAGCCAGTTTTGGCCAGAGATATCAAAATCTTTACCTACATCAAGGGAAATGATAATTTATGCACAAGTTCATGCAGTTCAGGAGAATCGGCTACCTAAAATTAAGAGGGGGAACAATTGCCCAGGTAGTGATTTAGCAAAAAACAATTTGGGGATTAGAATGAATCACAAGATGAGCATGAATTGTCAAAGTCATGGTACTACAAAAAAAGGAAAGCAAACCTCTGATATATGAACGTCAGTGTTTCTTTTAAGCTAATAAACTTAGCCAGCTCGTAGTTAAGAACTGCATCTAGTTTTGGGTATTGCAGCCTTTCCTGAAAAATGAGTCAAGAGGTGAGACTGATCGGAAGTCTAGAAGTAGTGTCGGAGAAAAAACTGAAAGATTGTGGTTGTTTAGTGTGGAAAAGAGAAGACTGGTGCAGGGGACACAGTAAGTGCAGCTGGTTAAGAGAAAAAGCTATGGAAAGCTTTCTGAGGGTAAGGATACCAGAAGAATACAGGACACGTAGTGCTAGGAAAAATGTATTTCTGCCTCAAGAGATTTTTAAGAAAATCTGTTTAGAATGACACAGGTACAGCTGATACTCTCTTGAAGTACAGAAATGGTTTGGATAACATTTTTAGTGCTTTTCCATGGACATGATTCTGTGAGTCAATTACAAAGTGTAAAGTACAGTTCCTGTCCGTCTCTCAGGGATAAAAGAGCCAGAAAATGGCTTATGAATTGAGTTACAGTAATACCTAGAGGCTAGTATCCTGACATCAGAATGTAATTATTAGAATTTGAAATACAAGTATTAAAAAATAAGGTGTCCTAACAAGTATATGGGAAGAGAGAAGGAAGGAAAATTAAGAACCTTCATGCAGCAATGAAGATACAACTTCTTAAAGGACTGCCTAGAGGGTGATTTTACTTATTTTTTAGGCACTTTTTTGAGAGAAATGTAGTACATTCTATAGTAGTACAATGTAAAAATAATATAATTTCAAGGTTGATGTAGTTTAAATGAAGGTCAGATGTACCTTCTGGTATTTTTAAATGCTTTTGAAGTTTGTTATAGTAATGCTTATTTAGTGCTTAGAAGCTTTGCGAAGTTTTTGGCTGCTCATGCTTCTCTGATCGTGCTCTCCTTTGCAAAATTCCATGGCTTTGGAATAATCTCTTTTTGTTCCACAATACATCCTCTGAAATATTTCAGGAAACCTGTATCCTTGTGCATTTATCTCCTCTGTATATATGCAGTCATGTGAAGTTCTGTGGTAGTATATAGATAATGATCCAAACAAATATTCTTGTCCTTTAGATGTTATGTCTTTAGAGCAGAATTTGTCTTTTTTGGTGGGGGAGAATTTACTAGCTAGATGAATATTCTAGTTATGTCCCAATATTAGAGGAAGATAGTGTGAAATCTATTTAAAAATCAGCAGATACAATTATTTTCTCATGAGAAGGGATTTTAGGAGTAAGTGTAAAAGCATTTTAAGTTTATATGAGATAGTTTAATGTAGTTGATTTGTAGCTGATTCATTTCATTTCAAAATGACTTAAAAGTCGTAGCTTATGTAAATCAAGAAGAAAATGCCCTAGTTGTACAGGGTTATTTAGGTGCATAACTTCAATTTAGGTATTGATTCTGGCGGACATTTAGATTGCAAATGACTTTGGAATATGACTCTTATTTTTTAAATCAATTTTGGCAGGAGCAATGACATGCTTTTAGAAAACGTCACTGTTAGTCTGGATTGTTTTCAACCATCATTTCTAAATTTTCTCATGCTTAGATTTCAGTTATAACACTCATTTTAAAGCATTTATGTCTGGAAAAATGCTGCTTATTTTCAAAGATATATTATAAGTTATAAGTCTAAAACTATAAATTGACTTAACTATGAATTTTTATGTTCAAGTATAAGCAAATTCAGTGCACAACCGTTAAAGTCCATAGGTGTTTATGCATTGAAAACAATTAAGCATATAAAAATTCGTATCTATTTTGGTGAAAAATCATTTTGTTGTTTTTGAAAGAACTCAGCTTTCAATGAATTTGAATAGATTTTGAAGCATCTAACATCTTTCCCAGACTCTGAAGGCCTTGTATGGACTCTTTTTCATGTCAGATGAAACACTAACATTTTGCATGCAAAGAACTCCAGCTTTACCTCATTCCAAACTCTTAATGTTTCCTGTCCATACACATCCAGTCAGTTTTTTTAAAGCTAATAGGTACATGTAATTGTTCTCAAGCTGTAAGTTTTCCCTCTCCTGTTAGAACTGTGGAACCAAAGTCTGTTCTCTTCACTTATTTTATTTGGAAAAGGTTAGTACCAAGTAGAAGATGGGTCATTATGTGTTACACTATAATGCCTATGTAAGCCTGAAAAGAGGTAACTTAAGAAAGAAAAATTCTTTGCTATAATTTTATTCAATATGTATTCACTAAATGTTGCAAGAGCAACACATATTTCAAAGTTGTATTAGTCTTCCCAATATTTTTGAGGGCTTTTTGGAAGTCAGCCATCCTCCTAAAATCAAGTATTTTCTATACTATTTCAAGAAACAGGATAGCTGGATGTTTGTGATGCCACTCTGTCTTCATCTTACAAAGAAAATGGGTAAATGTCAAGTAATTTGTGTCAGGTGTATGCCTTAAATGAAAGTCCATCGATCATTTTTGGCTCTTTAGTGCAATGATTATCATATCAAAGACGCAGGAGGACATTAAAGATAATGGCTTTTCTGTTGTCTATTATCTCTAACAGACTTCACATAATTATTAACATGTGTTCTCATTTAAGAAGAGTGTCAATATTTTGAGCGAAGAGCATTTTTTTTTTAACTAAAAGGGATATGTCTGTCAGCAAGTTTTCTGTCCATCTAACTAAATGAGAAATTACAATTAATGAATTTTGTGATTCTGCGAGAAGGGCAGATACTGCAGAAAAAGTTGGAAGCTTTGTAGGGTTGAAATACAATGACTGTCTTCAACTCTCTGCGTAAGATAATAAACAGTGTTCAAACTTAAGTAAAAGTAGTAAAATGCTAGCGCATGCTCTTCTAAGGCACTCTCACTTTCTTTTTATATTTTATGCCGTGTTGAGAAGAATGAATATGGCATTTCATTGTTTACCACAAAGCTCTACAATCATGTAGGGTATAGAAAGTACCTGGGGTAAATATTTATTTTGTGGCTCTCTTTTGGTTTTACAGTTTTGATAGGAACAAAGACATTGAAATCAGTTAGTTACTAGCTCATTTCTTACCTCTTTTTTTAATCTTGAGAAATTGTCATTTGCTTGTCCTTTTAAAAAAGCCTAAAAGTAGATTTTTTTCATCCAATAGAATAGCATATCTCCTAAAATATAATGGAATCTGCATAAAATACAGAAAGATGGCTCTTCTATATTAAATAGATAAACCATAAACTTGACTCTCCTTTGAACAGAAAGAGGAGAGATAAGGTCTAGTCTTAAGCTTCTGAAATCTCATTGGTAAGACTTGGAGTGTCTATGTAGAATGGCTTGAGGGACCCACTTACCTGCCTCTTGTGTTGCATATTCTTCCTCTGTTTGAATAGGGTTTCAGTAGACTACTTACGGGTCCAGGTTGCTGACTTCACTATTAAAGTTAGTGACTGGGAATGGAGGGAAATGCTGTGATGTGCAGGACAGCTTTTTAGCTAATGGTTTCTCTCTGTGGAAAGAACCCGTGAACCAGCAGGAGGAAGGATTTAGCTTTTAATCGCTACGTAAACTAAATCTGTTCGGATTTCAGCACCAGTAAGCGTCCTGGACAGAATGTAGACATTACAGTTATACAAAACAGTGAAGTTAGTCCTGTGATATTTAACAAAATACATTTCTGGTTACATTAGAGAAAGACCTTTTAATGGGGATGACGGGATAATTTGTCTGAATGTATACAGTTTTTCTGCACTTCTAAATTAGATGGTAAATTTTTAAAAGTTATCGAAGAAGCACTTGTGTGCATATCCACTGCGTACAAATAAACCAACTTAGCAATGTTAAAAAATAGTGAGGAAACACCACCCAGGACAAATTATGCGGTAGATGAGACAACAGAATGAATTAGACAACACCGGCAATCTCGGCGTGGTCACTGAGCTGAAAGATGCTGCGCCCGTTGCAGCGATACGCTCGTGGCTGGTGCAGAGGAGGGGCAGGCGGCAGGCTGCCTTGTCCGTACTTGGGCAAACTCTGCCAGCAGACGCAGCAGCGTCACCTGGATGGATTTTATCAGCTGGATTTTAGCTGCTTACCTGTCACTGCCAGCCACAAGCCAGTCCCAATATGCCGAGAGGTGATCAGTGATTTTTCTTTTAAAACACAGCCCAAATAGTACAAAAGGTACAATGCCGTCTTTACAAACTTCCATTTTATTGCCTTATGTTTTTTATGACCTGAAAAACTACTGAATTTTTTTGTATCTGTTTTCTATTTAGAATTCACACACGCATTTAATTCCCTGTCAATAACTTCTCCAGAATAACCATAATTTGAGGCAAAATGTTTATCTCTGGAAATACATCCTGTGTTTTACCACTGATTATACATTTATGTTGTAGAAATTCTCAAGGTACATGTTAGTTCTGAAATCTGTGACAAAAGTCCTAGTTCTTCAGCATTACTACTGTTTTTAAAATAGTTTTATGCTCTATTTAAGCAATTCTGTTGTCTTATTGCCCCCTTCTCTCTAATGAATAAAATGTTGGCCTTCAGTAAGAGATTTGGTTTGGTTGAAGCTATTTCAGGTACTCTGAGTCTGGTGTCTGGTAATTGTGACCATGTGTACATTTGTCTAAAAATGCTGTGAACGTACAGTTGCTGGGCATTTGAAACATGAATCTCTATTTTAGCTTTTAAAATTGTATAATCTCTTCTTTCAGTTTATTTTACCAATCTTTCAAGAAGAAAGTCTTGCTTGGCAATGTGAGCTAGATTGATCATATCTGGAGAGTATGCATGTTAGTAGTTTAAAAAATATTCTAATGCCATGATTTCAAATGTCATATTATCTATAAGGGCTGTAGTCTGGAAAGGTTTTACCTCAAACTAGGCATGTCTAATGGGGTTTATGACAACCTATGAATTTGCCCCTGAACAGGGTCAACTTGGAGGTCAGTGAATGCTATACAAATTGCATACTACTCAAGCCTGTAATTATCTCTGTTAGAAGTTAATGTGCTGCCGAGTTTAGCAAATTCATGTATAGCTTCAGAAATGACTGTGATAAACTGTGCAGTTATTTGTGTTTGCTCTGAAAAATCACAGATAATGCGATATGATGCTTACAGAGTATTCATTTATCAAATCACCTTGAGAGTTTGTATACTCAGGAAATTAAGAACCTGAATCCTTTCTCATCTAAAGAATATGTCTTAAATAAATTTTCTAATATCTAATATAAATACCATAGATGCAGGCTGGAGAAACTTTCATGATATATTTTATTTGCAATATTGGCAGGAAATACGCAAAATACAAGTTCATGATGTTTTGAATCTCTAGAGCAAGATCATAAAGAATCTATAAGATTTTTGTTGAAGGCAGCATACATTCTTATTTGTTCAGGTATTCTCCAGTACAATTTCAGCACATTATAAACAGTAATTAACTTTGCATTTTTCATGTTAAAGTGTCACTATCATTTCTCTTTTCCCTATGTTTTTCAACTGCAACTCCACTTTTACATACACTAGGTGAACGACTAATTAGTTGCACTGTTAGATGTTCCTAAACCCCATAAAACATAGGAGTACAATAGGAAATGTTTGTGTGAATTAGCATAAGTTTTATCAGTTAGCTGTCTCTAATATAAGCATCTATAAGAATATTACAGGGATAACAACTGTTTATAGTTTTGGACATGATTAAATATCCAAATATTCATATTACCCAAGTGTTAAAATTAAATTTGTGTAGGCGTTTGTGTGTGTGTGTGTATACACACACAAAAAATGTATACTTGTATATATGTGTGTGTATATATATATTATATATACAGTATGCAGATACTAGGGAATATACATTCAATAAAAGCTTAGATGTTAGTTTTAATTTTGTATTTGAGTTAGTACTATCAATAGTTTTTTTTCATCAACACTAGCAGGCCAGCTGCTTGGATCTGAACATTTTTATTTTGAAGAACTTCACATCTGTGTTGAATTTTCTGACTTGTTGCTGTCATATCTTCCTTATGATACAAATCAAAATCACAAATAAAAACAATCCAAGTGTTGTGGGAAGTTTGATTTTGAATCCAAACTTCACATATCAGATTGTCTCTTCTAACATCTGACTTACATTTTCAAAACCTTGAAGATTTACCTTTCATTACTTTATTTATGGACTGATCCACATAGGCAATAAGAATTTTTTTTGTATGACTTCTTTTCATATGTAACTTTTTTTTATAACTTCCCCAAAATCATGTGCTCAATCTTGTCCTCTCTCTCTTTTCCCTTCCTCCCCTTCCCTTCCTCCCCTTCCTCCACCTGAAAAAAGATCACAATCTAAGCATCAGGATAATACACTAACAAGCGTTTGCTACCCAAAGTATAAGCAACATCCTCAAATCCATGTAAAATATCCGGGGTGTGGAGGGAGCACATTTAGACACGAGTGAAAGGAATCCTTTCAGTAGCCCCTAGTGTGCCAGTAGTGTTGACAGCGCATAAAAAGACATTTCTTCAAGAAGTGATCCTTTGTCAAAAAGGTAGACTTAAATATTTTCACACTGAAAAATAAATTATCAGCTAGACTGAGAAACTTGTGACATACTCAGAATGCTTAAAATAGTTTTACCCTGATCTCCTTAGGGAGAGGGGGAGAAATACATTGCAGATAAAGATTTGATGTGGTTTTTTTTACTTGTCAATAACATTCTACAATTAAGGGATGATCTTCTTTACTAGACCTAAAGAGAATTCAAGCTTATATTTGTCATCCATTTGTTAAGGTGCAGAAGATGAAGAGAAGATGAAGACCCTACTGTCACATTTAATTAATAACAAGATTTGAGGGTTGGAGGGACATTGAAATCAACTCACAAGTTAGCTTTTTTCTTTTGAGCAAATGAAATCTCTGTGGAGTGGTTATTCCATTTCAGATCATTTTGTGTTACCTTTCTAGATTATCAAGCTGTTGGATGGAAAACGATCTCAAACGGTAGGAATTTTAATATCAAGTTTGCACCTGGAAATGAAGGATATTCAGCAAGGTAAGTCTTTCCGAACTCTTAATGTATCATATTTACATGGATAATTTTTCAAAGCACCCATCAGAGAATTTCTGAAACTACAGTATAGGCTTTTGCATGTGGTCCTCTTTAGGACCAGAAGAATTACTCTTCCAGTAAAGTAAGTATAGAAGTTCCAGTTAAATAATCTAAAGTGAATTTAGGTCCACGTCTTTGTGTATCTTTTATTTCACATGTCCCTTGTAATCTAGATTTTTCCCAAAGCAGTTTCATATTTCTCCCCTATGATTCCCTCCTTCTTCTTAAGCAAGTCCCCCACTGAAAAAATTCAATAGAGGTTTTATATATAAATCTGTTGGGTTTTGAATATGCAGTCTGTATTTGTTGAATGTTTAAATTTTGCTTCATTAGCAGTATAAAAAGCACATCCAAAACTGAGAATGCAGCTACCATGTGGCAATCAGAAAGATGATGGCATTTTTCAAAGCATCGTGCTACTCAGTGTATAAATTCCACTACTGGTAGAAATTATCTGAGTTTGCCAATATGACAGTAGAGAAATACAGACTTTTCAGAACACTTGGGTAATTCAGATTCTGCTTATGTTCTGCATTTAAAAAGATATTGTTTAGGGATATTGTTTATTTTTTTTTCACATTTAAAAAGAAAAATATTCAACATTTAAAACAACTGCTGGAAGAATTCAAGTTAATGTCTGCTTTTTCCTATTGTTTTCCTTCCATCACATGCAAATACTGGGTAGGGTGCTGAGATGCTGCTGGCATTGATTATTAATTTTAGAAGAGCCTTTGAGCATCTAGGACTGTAAAAGCACAAGGACTTACAGATGGCTCTTGGGGTGCAGGGAAACAACAAGAAGGAATAACTTTGTGCCTGCCAGTATTGTGTAAAAGGTATCAGCATGAGAAGGAAAAAACCTGCCATTATTAAATATTTGAATAATTTGCTGGCAGGAAAGGGAGAGCAGTTAAATTATATGTGTAAAAAAGGGGGTAATATTCTTAAATGCCTTTGAAGACATTTTCGTAACTTCTTACTTTCATGCAATGATGTCCTATAGATAGGTCATTCATGGTGCAAAGTACTGTTGTGGCTTTACAGCCTTGTTCCTAGTAAAATAAAGCATGTGTGACTGTACCATATCTCTACATCTGTCAGTTTGCTGTACTTCTATGACTTTTGAAACTCCCTGGCCAGTTAGCACTAAATTTAACAGAAAAGAAATCTCAAAAATGTTTGGGTGTGTCTACAATAACATTTTAGCTTGGATGTGCATTTCTGAAGCAAATCTGCCAGTTGTCCCTCTACTATATTTTAGTTTGCATTGCATAGCAGTCTCAGAGTGCACAAACATCCTTCAGGATGAAACTAAATCAGATGTGCTCTAGGGGCACACCAGCAGTCTCCAGCCTATCCCGGGCTTTAAAGTCCACAGGATCAGACTAATGTGTAGAGCATGGACATGGATCCTCAGCACCAGCTATTTCTCTCTACAAATCCATTTCTACTGGACTTGACTACTTGTAATTGTAGACATAACTAATTTGGTCCTACAAGTTTAAGAATAAATAAAAGGCTAGTTGAAAAGACACACCAAAATAAGTGCCATCGCTGAAGGAAAGTTTATAATTCATTGCTTTTTCTATTGTGAGCGGTAGCAAATAACTGGCCTGTCACAATGGGTCTTGCTCAAGGCAGCAATAGGATATGCTGCCACTTGCTTATGGAAACAGCTAGGAGATACAAAAGGAATTTTTTTTTTTTTTTTTTTTTTTTTTTTTTTTTAAGTTGCAAGCAATCACAGAATCATAGAATCAGTAAGGTTGGAAGGGACCTCTGGAGATCATCTAGTCCAACCTCCCTGCTCAGCAGGGAGTGATTCTAATCAAGATCTATGGGTAGAGTCTGGGGGAAAAAAATGCCACAATTCACCAGACACAGGGAAAATGACTAGTCTGTAAAGATGGCCTCTAGAAATGTGTGCTGTAATGAACATAACGGTATAGTTATGCTTGTCTCTCTTCCAGTTTACGTTGTTACTATTTATCACCTTGTTTTTTATTTAATTGTTTGATTTCTAAATGGAAAAATAAGAAATCTAACTTCATTTCAAGTTGTTCTGACCATATTTGTTGAAAAGACACATCCAAATGAATTTACTATCTATTTATAATGTGTTGGTTGTTCTATCTTAAGTGGTAGTTATAAAAAAACAGAAAAAATTATCCTCAAATTACTTTTGTGAAGAACTGCTTTATGGATATAAATGCATGCAAAGTTGTAGAGAAGATAAAAGAAGGGAAATTACACGAACACTTACATACTTCTTTAAATACTGTGAAATTCTGCATCTGTAGGATTGCCCTCTCAAATTGTTTTAAGTAACTGGCTTAGCAGCATATTCTTTCAGATAGCTCAGCAGTGGCAACACATGTAAGGGACCATATCTGGCACCCAGATGTTTCGGTTTGCATTTGAAAATGAGCCAGCTGCCACACTTGGAGAAGAGAATCTCCCACAGATGTTTCTTCGAGAGAAGGAGGGACACCCTTTGCAGATAAATTTCCATTCTTGCTATATCTGAGTACAACATAGGGAGAAAACAGCCTAAACCAGAATAATTATTTTGTCAAGCATTGAGGCTTGTGTGATGCAGACAGACATTAAAATTGTCATGCTGCACCTGTCCTAATGCCCTGTTAGTTGGGAGGTGGAAGGGGAATAGCAGAACTAGGTGCTGCAATGTTCTTAGAACACTAACAAATTTTACTGGTGAATCTGCTGGTGAAGAGGGCGATATAGTTTCTACTTAGACCACTAATAATAGTAATAATTTCCTAAGCAGAAGAAACAGATGGGAAACTGTCTATCTGGGCTTCACAGAATCTGTATTTATATTTAAAAATCAAACAGTGCTAATCAAATTGTGCACAAGTTTGAGAGTATTTTCAAGGCTTCTTTCGTATGGTTTTTAAAAAATCTCTTCGTACAAAAGAGACGAAAAATGGAATAAATCAGCCTTTAGGTAAGGAATATACTTTTACCTAAGGAATATACTTTTAGCTCTGCTCAGTTACAGAGGTGACTGCTTTTTCATATCAGCACACTTCTGTATTACTTTTCCTGTGGTAGTTCAGCTGAAGTGTAACAGCTTGAGAAGCAAACTTGTGACTCAAGTGACTACTTGTGACTACTTGTGTGGCTTTGCTGTTAAAATATTACAGCTTACTCCGTGGTGGGGAGGTTCAGTTTTGTTGCTAATTGGGTATGTTGGTTATAAATGTATGTAAAGACCCTCTGTGGGCACTGGTCTCAACTTATTATAGGCCCACATTCCAGTCACCGAAGCCATTCCCGGCATAAGTGGCTAGCAGTAGAAGTATACGATAAAGCAAATAATAGTGCTTTTTTCTGCAGCTTAGGTCATCTCTGCTAGCTTACCATGAGCTACTGAGTTCTCTGTTCAAGAGAAAATTGGCAAAAACAGGGACTAGCATAGATCAAAAGTTTTAGTTTTATCTACTGGGATGTAGATATAACATAGATGCTCCAAAAGAGCATCTATCCCAAATGTCTACCTACCTCTCTGGTGCCTTGATTTTGCAACTAAAATCGAGGGGCAGTAGAAGTTCTGCTTCTTTACAGTTGTGGAAATCGCTCACTAATGCCCCTGATTTTCATCAGGATACATTAACTAGATGTTCTCACATATTTGCATATGTTCTTTGTGACCAAATATAGGAGACATGGTAGTACCACATCCATTCTTTATAGCATATTGCGCACTTTATGGCATATTACTCCTTGCAAAACAGCTGCAGACTTTGCTAGAACATTTACTAAGGCAAATGTTTAATACTCTGGCACTTGTAAAGCTGACAGATCTTATCCTATATGGCAAAGTGATCACTGACACTTGGCCTTAAGACTATTTCTAATGCTGATGTAGTGTTAAAATAGTTCTTTCTTTTCTGGATTTAAGCAATTAAATATAATGTCTGAAACTCGTTTGCTAAATCCAAATAGCAGTGACTAGCCTGTAATACCATGTAAGGTGTATTTATTGTGCATTTCAAGTACTGTTGTGTTCATGAATGATGTGAACTATGTGGCTTCAAAATGTTCAAAACTATCAGAGCTTGAAAAATACTAGAGAAATATATTTGATCACATCTAGGTGGGATTAGAGTGGATTTTGCTACAAAACCTACTATTTTTGCAAATTTGCCTTCATTATTGTGTTTTTCTTCTCACTCCTCAAATATGGAACTTATTTTTAGTATCACAATAAGGATATTCTTATGATGGGCAGTGTAAATACCTATCATGCTACTCTGCATCAAATCTTTTTGCATGGTATTGTATTGTAGGAGGAGACCAAGTAGAAACAACACAATTATAATATTTTTACATGTCAGCCAACCAGTTCAGCAGTGACAGATTGCTTTATTTGTGATTCACCTTCAATTATTAACATACACGAGTAAATAATTGGAAGAATGCAGACAGCAGATTAACATCTTTTAAAATTAACTCACTGATAATATAATCACCCAGACTGATGATCAGTCCGATAAGCATTCTGATTATGCATTATGTTCCTGCTCATTCACTTTGATTTTTGCATATTTTGAAGTATATTGGAAAATAAAATATTCAGATTAAGGTAGATATAACTAGTTGTTTTGAAAGGTAGAGTCTGATGGTGATAGTTAGTCCTCTTAGCTATTTATGTTTTAGTGTTCTCTGCATTTTCTCATATTACAATTGGTAGAAAAAAAGGCAATCAAGACACTGACAAAGGTAAATAATACAGAATATGTTCCCTACTCCCTTAAATTTTGGAGGCTAACTGCATCCCTTGTGAAATCGCACAAAATGCCTGAAATCACATCTAAACCTTAGTGAACGATATCATTGTTAACGCAACACATTTCTTAGGATCTGAAAAACTGTGTTTTATATGTATAATTCAAACTATTCCAAAGCACTCTGCAGATTGTAGCCATGCCCAAAATGTTTGAATCACAACCTGTGTTTTAACTAGACTATGCAGCACAAATAATTTCATGGTTCTTTTCTCTATTGTACTTTGGAAATGCTTCAAGATTAAGAAAAATGCTTTGTAATGTTTCTTGCTTGCACTATATAAAATGAGTTTTATGGGATTTCAACCAAAATATTACCAGGAGGACAGTATAGATTATAAAAAAAATTAAAAAAAACTCTTTTCTGAAATTGTGTGACTTTTCTGTCTACACAGAATATTACATATATGCATTCCTATGCATGAAATACAGAGATAGCTACATACTCATCTCAGAAATTGGGAAACAATTTCCGTTAAAAGTTATTTTCTTTGTTCTGGATAATTTACAACATATGTTTTTGTGAATCTGCCTAGGGCATCTAGTCTGATGTGGGTAGGTTAGCATTAGTGCCAGAGTCTTTTGCTCATGACTTCATGCAGAAGTTGAGTTTTCCTAGTCTTATAAACCCACATTGTGCCCATGGTGCTTCTTTGCATTGTATATTTGAATGTTTTTGAATTGCATGGTAGTTAAATGCTGGGGGGGGGGGGAACTTTAGGTGAATTTAGATCTTCAGATCAATTTGTCTGAAGCAAACTAAAGCAGATTTGATACTTTAGGTAGTTTTGCCAAGCATAGATTTGTCTTTAACAATCATAGTAACTTTCTGGTTGACTAGATCAGTCACAATTTCATCTAATTTTCCCGAAGAGAGGCTTCATTTCTCCATGAAATCAAACCTTACTCAGCAGAATGTACTAGGTAAAACCATCAAGTACTTCCAAGCCAAATAAATGTAACTTTGGAAAGCTCTTTTTCATTTAAATAATGTATTTCTGTTTTATCATAAGGGAGCAGTTAAAATAATTTCTTCACATTACACAGTTTAATTGTCACATTAACTGTTCCAAAACTGCTGAGTATAGGTAGGTTCTGTCAGCAGGACTTAAATCCTGATTTAACTAAAATGTGCTTAGTGTGAACGAGGCTGTATATCAGAGTCAGCCTTAAGAGTGTTGGTATTTAAGGTAGTTAGGAGGAAAGAAGTATCTTTTTCCTATTAAATCTTTAAGATCTACAGTTGTATGTAGAGTGCACACAGTATGCTTTAAATGCTTAGCTTTTCTTTGGTTTATGTTTCCAAAATGACGAAATGATGAGCGTGTGAAAACGTTGGTTCAGTAAGAATCTGGCTTTTACAGTTAAATCCATTTTTAAAAAGTAACTGTGTTAAAAGCCTTTGGTAAAAGTTTATATTTGAGGCAATACCTTTAGTATGTGAAATGCAGTTGGCAAGTATTTTTATGTGTGCCTGCTAGTTTGAACGCATGATGCTGATCTGTTTTTTGTCCTCGCTGACGGTTATTATATCCTAATGGGTGCAACCCTGCACTAATGATCCTTGTGTATATAAATTCTTCTTGTTGTGAGCAGACACCGTAGACCACATAAAAATGTTTGCCTCAATTTCCCTGCAAAAAAGGATCTCAGAAACCAGACTTGGCCAAGTAACAGATTTTTTAAAGGTAGAGGAACCCAATAAAATTACCAGCTTTTCACAGCATGAGTCTACTTCCTTTCGGCATATTGTGAGGTGTAGGTGAAATATTCTAACTGAACTGACAGTGTAGGGAAGACAGCTAACTAGAAAGCAAGATAAAAGTAAAAACCACCAATGATGATTGATATTGTAATAGCTATTAATTGTTTTGGAGCCTCTTTTGTAGATTTATGATACTTCACCTATATTACTAACACTTATGTGAGTCTTGGTATAATGGGATTTAATGCAGTAAAGTGACAATGTTATATTCTCTGTATTAAGAAGAGCATTTTGAAAACTGTATCAAGTTTTTTGTTATTATTTTTAATAATGTTAAAAATACCTGTTTGAAAATTGGTTTTGCTTTTCACAGAAAAATTAAGGCTTTATTCCTTGTAGTTCTAAGGAAAAAGTAAAATAACTGAAGTTTCTTTCATCTAGTGTAATGGATTCTTTTTCAGCTGCCCAAACTCAAGTTAATATATACAACATTCTGTGCAAGTATTGTGCGTGCTGTATTTTAAGAAGAATATGAAGAATAATACTAAGACATCTCTGAGTCTGGGGATAGCTTCCAACTTTCCAAAATTAAAGCTTGGTTTTTTTCCATAGTTTTACACTTTTTCATTTTTGTCTCATGCTGCAATATTTACGATGCTAAATTTGATCACTTTGAATGAAAAAATATGTAAGGACAAAGATAAAGATAATAAAATACATGGAAATGGAACACAGGAGTCGGCTGTGGATTTTGGCAGTACTCAGACTTTTTGGAAGTCTGTTTCTTTCTGTATTAACATTTTAATATGTCAAACTGTCATTGAGTTGAGTCATATGAGTAGATCTTTAGCTGGCAGCTGGTCTGCATGGGCATTGCCAATAATAGCTGGACTGGTCCTATAGCAGATGGGTCAGAAAATATTTCCTTGGTAGTTTTCTAAAAATATTTAGTTGTCCCAAAAGATAAAATAAGTCATATTAGTGTCTCTTAACACTGATTATCATTAAATCTGTTAAAAACGTGTTAACACATCAAATTGTATTTTATTATTTCAATCTGAAATGTTCGGGCTTTAGTGAATAGTTTAACATGTCACTTCAGTGTTAACTTGTTATAACTGCTGTTAAGTACAGAAAAGTAGATCAGAGAGTTCAGCATAAAGGAAACATTTTGTGATTTTAGGGGCTTTCTTTTGTCTGGCTGAAAATATCAGACATACAGATATTGGTTTGCATATTAGTATGTTCTCTTTTTTAAACTATTAGCTATCATTAAAACAGTACTGTACTTAAAAGATCTACTGTTACGTTACGTGTTTTCGCATTTCTATTATGAGTTAAAGTTATCTTGTGTACGTTGCCTTTGTAGTAACTCTGATTTGCTTCCTCGCAAGTCAGTCTACCAAGATGTACTGAAAAAGGGGCATGTTGTAGAAGTAAATGGAAAGGCCCAGCTGTGAAATATGGAATGACAGGAATAAAATGACAGATAGTTCTCTTCGCAAATAGATTTCACAGTATCCCAAAATAGAATGGAAGTGAAACTGACCTAAATATATGTATTTTAAAGTCATAATAATTAAATTTATTAGGCTGTGAAAACATTTTTTCCAACAGATTTTCCAGTCCCTCAGGTTCTTTTAAAATTTGATTGGATAGTACAGCAGATAATGGAATTCAGGCAGCAGCCTCGCAAGGGCAAACACGTGATCTAATAGATGCAGTCCCTGATGATTTTTCTTTAAGCAGAGACTTGTGACTAGTTCAGTTGTTCAGTTTTCATATTCGGTTAAGGATTTGGGTTTTTTAAATCTTCAAAAGGGATAAAAATAGATGCAGATATTGCTTTTTTCCCCACTGATACAGCCTCTCTCTGTATAATCCTTTTCTTCTCACCAAGGTGTAATGTCAACAGATGGAATCATAATTGACAGGCAAAATTTTAAAGCATTCTAAATGTCACTGGTCCTTTTAATAAAATTAATTAGCCTGCCACAGGGAAAATTTACTAGCCTGCTGGTTAATTTCACAATGTAAAATCGTGGGTAGGTGGGAGAGTGGGCGAAAGCTTATTACTTTTAAATAATTATTTAAAGATGTGTGCGCCTTACCGCTTTCAAACATGGATTACAAATACAGCAAGAGCTTTTAAAGTCTTCTAAATTCACATGTAGTTAAGCCTCCGTGCATAAAGGTGAAGAAATCTAATACAGCTGAAATTAAAAGTTATCACGTCCCAGCTAACGATGGTTTAGTGGTTATGTGGAAAGTTGCTAAGGGCTTTAATCTTGATCCTTCTGGCATTAATGTTCCCAGTAACATTTTAATGTAAGTGGGTAGGTTGGAAATTCTGCCCAGTAGTGTTAAGAATCATGATGAAATGCAGGTTTCAGAAAAATTAAAGATCCTAAGTTCTTTATCCTATGCCATTGTGCACTGCTTAGCTTACTGGAATTTAACATTTCAGAGCATTAAGAGAACTGTGAGACAGCATTAGAGAGCACCAGGAACCAACTCTATTTAGTTTTCAAAAGCAGTCCCAATACATTTCCTAAATTGTAGTGGGACTTGCAAATGTTGGAAACACATGGTGCCATAATCCACAGTGCCATATAGTTTGGAAATAAGGAAGGAAACATTCTGAGACTTTTCATCTGTGGTAAAGAAGCATCAATAATCGTTGGATAGTACAGTTTAGGTATCTCTATATGAGATTTAAAGGTTTTTGTTTGGAAATCTTGAGGTGGTAGTTTTCTAGTGGATAAAACTAGTTTGTGAAGATACCTTTAAAAATCTGTGACATAATCTGACTTTCCTTGCAAGTTTGTCTGCCTGTCTGCTTCCCAAGATTGCCAGCCCCAAGATGACCTGGTGTTCCGGTATTTGTATCTGCCTGATCTCCCGTGCACACAGGCTAATCTAAATGGCCTAACTCTCAATTCCTTGCTATCTAGTCTTCCAAGCTACCTTAAAGTCTGGACTATTCACTCTCTGGTATGTGGTGCTGTCATGTTCTTCTGGCTGGCCTACAACACAGGCTGCTGAGCACCTGGCAGGTCATATCCTTGACTGCCCAATACACTGGAGAATAAAAGAACTCCATTCCCCTGACATGTAGTAAGTGTAGTAAGTGAATGCTGTAATTTCAAGTCAGGACAAAAATAAAATGTTGAATATGTTAAAGTATTAATTGGATATAAATATTTCTTTCAGCTATCTCAGATCTTTTTGATATGTTTCACAGAAAACAGTTGAACTCAAAGTGTGTTTTCTAGCATCTAATTTATGGTTGTATCCTATGCAGCTATATTGTGTGTTGATGACTCGGTGGTAGATCTGGAAACACTGGAAGCACTGTATGAAAATGTAAGTATGTTGAGATAAAGCTGTGGTTAGTCAGCACTGAGTTCAGAATGACAGATAAGCAATTAATAAAATTTTGCTTTATGTTTTTATTTTAGACTGGAGATATTTTATAGAAAAAATATTTAAGGAACGTAACAATAATAAAATGGCTATCATCCAAAGATATCTATTGAGATGCATATTTCTCTTATATCTCAGTTCTTAAAATCAAATTTAAACTAGTAGAGTGCATTTGGAATCAGGTTAAAATGTAGGAAAAGAGGCAACATACAGTAGTGTTCTCTCCTGAACTGCCTGAAAAATACTGACCTTACTGAGGTTTTTACTCTTTTATCAATATCCCATAATGCTTAGGCAGAACTCATTTTTGCTTAATTTGTGTCTTGAACATGGGTTCTTTTCAGATATTCATTATTTCTAATTTTCTAAGGCCTCTTGTGGACTAAGATAAGTTTTTCTCATTCAAGATATATAAGTGGCTAAAGCAATTACTTCAGGCACTGTGCATTGCGGTCCCTACCCGAGTTGCTGTGTAGAGTGAGAACGTTTCAGTTGTACACCTGTAGATAGAATTCATGGAGTGAGTCCGTGTGAATCTGGTTGCATGCAAAGCGTTAAGGACACATTTACACTTAGCTGTAGAAACCTCTCAGCTGCCTCTCTGACCTAAGCTGAGTCCTGAAGCACCTTGTAGCTATATTTCTTTGGTGCTGTGCTCTCCAAGGATGGTTCATTTTGAGGCCAGGGCTGGTGAATCTGAATGATACCGCAGTGCACTGTAAGAATTTACCAGCTTAGGTGAATGCTAGCTCCTGGATCTTTATGCCTCACTTCTTTGCATGGTCTAAATGTGCCCCAAATAAAAATATAACTGTGATCTGCTGACAGACAAGTAAATTAGTGATTTATTAATTTGTTATAAATTAGTCATTTATTAATTTATATTAATTCACTCAGAGAGCACAAAAGGATGAACTGGAAAAAATCAAGCAACATTACCAGACTTCAAAAGAGGAGGAACTGAAGTTCCTGGATAAACCAGAACAGTAAGCTTTTGTGTTATTTTATTATTATATATTTTTTGGTAATATTTTATCATTATGTAGTCTATCACTTTGCTGATAGGTTAGAGAGGCTCAGGATACATAATTTTTGCTAGCTAACTTTTAACTTCTTTTCTGTATTTCAAGGCATAATATAAAGCTTGCCTTTATCACATAACATTTTGATATATTATAGATAATACTAGATCAGCTTGGACCACCGGAACTGGTTAAATATATAGCCTTGAATCAGTAAAAAAAAACCATTCTGTTCCCATTTCCTTATTCTTCTGTTGGAACCTTAAGGCTAAACTAGTGTATCATAAACCAGGGCCAGACTGATTTTGGTTACATGGAAGAACTACACAAACAGAAGGTTTTGGTGAGCCTGTAACCAAGACACGATGTGCTCTAGCAGTGCTGCCTGCAGACCTACAGGCTCGTTCCAGATTTCCTCTCCCTTGACTCTTGTAGGCAGTGACACATGTTAAGATAAAAATGTAAAAATGTTTTTAGGTATTGCTCCTGCTGTTGCAATACGCCGTAGACCAACATGAAGGTCATAGAAATCCCTGAAAAGAGTGATAACCTGTATTTTATTATAATGTATATGTTTGATTCTTTATTTACACCTGCCTGTGGCATCTGTCTTCTGCTTTGCTACACTTCTCCCTTTGTACTTCCATCCTCTCCTCCTTTTCCTGCCCTGAAGCCCCTCTGCCACCTCGCTTTCTTTTCTCTGTTGTCTGTTTTTGTCATTTCTGCTATCGTCAGCATAAGAAAGCGTAGGAAGAGGAGACAACGAAGCGAGAGAGGTAGAATCTAATTGCCTGATGTCAGAAGTAGTATGTGTTTCTACCTTTTTTCCCCCATTTGGAGGCTGATGGTGATGAAGAACAGATTTTTTTTTTTCTCTTTCCATAAGGCAGCCAAATACTTGTTGCTGACAGCTGAATGTGGTTCATTGGGGAATAGGTTAATGCTGGGAGATGAGACTGTCATCCCAGGAGCAAGACTTAAGAACGTGAATATCCCTAAAGTGGACGTATTGGCTTGTTCATGCCTCCCATGTCCATGTTTTCACTGCCTTCGCTTGGAGCACAAGAATACACTGAGTGGCTAGTTCATGTTTTCCAGAGTTGAAGCTTTGTTTTGCTGTATAACTGAGTGAAATAAATGTAAATATATTTTATATTCAGGAAAATACGAATTGTATAGAGCTTGTGTAGAGTTATAAAAGGTTGTTCCAGTTCTGTAAATTACAGTGGAGTGAGGCTGATCTTCATTAAACACAAGGTCAGACTTATCATATCATTGTTCGGCAATTAAAATTGAAGAACTGTAAATATAGTAACTATGCCTAGTCATTCGGAGTGAAATAGCAGTATCAAAGAAAAATACTCTTTATCAGATGTTCTCTGGGTAAGTCTTAATTATCTTATTATATTATATTATAATTATATATATATATATATAATATTATATATTGATTCTTGATATAATATTGATATAATATATATAATATTATATATATATAAAAATATTATTGTTATATTAAAATACATTAATTAAGAAAACTGGCTTTGTAAAATGTTGCTTCAAAGTGAGACAATATACTGATGATGCACTTGTATAATTTTTATTGGTCCTTCAAAATTATGTCCTTTCTGAAAATCCAGTAGGTCAGGTGCTGCTGGTATTGTTGTCTAGGTCAGCTTCAATAAATGCAGTACTGGAGATCTGTTGAAAGTCTAATATTCCTGTTAACTCAGAAAAGATTAAAAACAGAAAAGTGCTAAATTTGTACATGTGATTAAAGTTAATTGCTACAGGGCATAAGCCTACACAAACAAAACCATTTGTAAAAAGTGATTGCAAATACTGATGATAGATGTTCATATACCAAAACCATTAGCTTGAATTCACTGAAGTCTAAAGGAAACTTTTGCCAGTTTTTATGTTTGGGATTTCCAAACAAAAAGAAAGCTTTGCTGGTATTATTAAGGCTCTTCTGCACAAGTGATTTTGATTTGTTTGGCTGCCATGTCATATTTGCTGTTGTTAGCATAAAATGAAAATATATCTCAGCAACATGACAATATCCCCTTTGATTATGCTTTGTGATAACAGTTGTTAAAATGCTAATATTCATTAACACGATAAAGCTTTTTATATGCAAAACTGGCCACAACTTGGGGCTTTGCTAGTAGAATGCAGATGTTTAAGCTAGTTTCCAAGAAGTGTCTTTTAGCTGTAATACAATCTCTGTGAAGTTCTTCCTACTATGAAAGAAATATTAATGAAGGAAATGGTGGCACAATATGGTACTGAACTTTTCTCTTCTGTATGTAATTGGAATTCAGGAAGCAGAGAGCTACTGATATTTGCAAACAAAATATGACTTTTTTTTCTGAGTAATGTCATTTTCTTTCTAAACGTGATATTCTTGGAATGTTGTGGATGCATGTGAACTGGTAAATTGTTTACCTTCGTAGAATCAGCCTTCTTTGTCTGTCTTCTGAATATGTTCTCACTGTTATACAAACATCATGGACATATGTCTGAATTGAAAATACTCTGAAATCCTTTATTACAAGATTCTGTTAGGATAAAAGACTTCTCAAGTAAATGTACTTTTTATTTACAATTTCTGCAGGAGAAGAATAAAATGGACCTCACACAGATGAACAGCAAATTCTCTGTTTACTTTAGGCCATGAAAAGTGAAGCAATGAGAAACCCATCAAAAATTATGTCAGATTCTTTTCATTATTGCTTTATGTCAAAATCGTACTTTTCTCAGTGTATGACTACAAAAATAACTGAACTCAGAATATTCTTTTTGCTTCAAAAATTTTTTCTAGGGCCCTCTTACTGGAATATGTCTGTCTTTGGTAACCACAGATTGATGCAATAACTTTCTGCTTAATAAATGCATTTGTAGTCACTAAGATTCCTTTTTGTGACAGGTTTCAGTTATAATGTTCTGTCTGAATATTTACATTGGATACTTTGAACTTTGAAATCTGGAGATATTTTCCTTTTTTGCTGAATTACTGACTCTCAGCACAAACAAGGACATTGTGTATGTCTTGTATTCTGTGACACTGTGTATTCTGATGTGTGTACATGATAGTTCCCTTTTCAAGGGAAGGCAAGAAAATGTGCCATTTGAATTTTTAAAATTAAACTTTTTTAAGATGTATGTGTACATTAGAGCTATTGTGAGGCAGTTTGGTTTTTTTTCTTTCTTTTGTTTCACTCACACAAAGTGCAAAGTATCCTCTTGTTTCCTGGCAATACCATTCATTCCCAATAGGAAGCATTTTTATTAATACCAGCTTGGCATTTCTCTTTTTTTCCCACAACTTAAGCACAAGAGCCAAGCCTAGCTTCCTCAGTCCTTCTCTCACAATAGATTTTCTCAAAAGGCAAGGCAGAAAAAGAATGATAAAATGAGAGTTCAATTAGAATGTAGTATTGACACCAGCCACAGGTGGATTTTGGCGAGTTTTTTAGAGACTAACTGCGCAGACAGCAAAGCATTGCAAGCATGAGAGACCTATAAAGGAGTTTGAAAGGTACTGATGTTATTTACTATGAAGAAGAAACAATTCAGAGAAATCAGAATTATTGGCTGAAATAATTTTTTAAAATAGTAAAAATTCAAGCCAGTAGAATAAGTGGTTCAGAAAATTTCCCAGGGTTCAGGGAGACAGAAGGATCTTTAAGCCATCACATTAATGGGATCTAAGGATACCTGTAGGCAGCAAATTCAAATAGTTTTTCTAAAGTGATATTGAAGCAAAAGACTGTTTTTGGATGTCATGAAAGTATGTAACACTGAAATCTTAGACTCAAAACCCAGAAAGCAAATTATGTAGATCCTGCTATTATAAGACATTTTAAAGTTTCTTGTATTTTTAAGTGAAACTTTTCTGGTTTAGACTGAGAAAGAGGAGAAAAGGGAGGAATCATTCATTCCTTTGGGTGCTTTCATTTTGCAGTACTCAAACAGGAGATGTTGAATATACTTGTATTTTTTTTTCCTACCAAACAGTGCAAGGAAGAAAGCTGAAATGGACTTATGAGAAACATGGACACATGAGGACAAATTAAGAAAATGAGCTAGTAACTTTGCTGACCAGTGACTGAATCTGCAAATATTGTAAAGCTGAATAGGTAGATAGGTACATTACTATAAAAACAGGCTGTTACGTAATTGAAAGTACGGTGCAAATTAGGAAAAGAAAATTGAGGCTGAACATCAGAAGAATTTTTTGGCAGACTTTTTATGTTATAAAATAACTTTGCAGAAATACGTTGAGTGACACATTACTGGGCACGTTTTAAAATGAAGCAAAAATGCGTTAATGAAAACAGCAAATAGATACTGTTTCTCTAGCTCTTTCCTATAAAGGGAAAGGCCCTTTCTAGGATCACTTCTGAGCCTGAATTTCCAGACAGATTCTTTTTCCAATTTTTGTGATTTCCAGCGAAGATTCTTTAAGCTAGAGTTTCAAAAATATTCTTATAAATTCATGATTGCAGTACCCAGTAGATACAGCAAAAATCTTTTCACAGACTTTCAAAATTATGAATCAGGAAAATAAACACATCTAACAGATCGATCATTTTTTGACCTATTGATAACTATTATTTCCTGTGCTGCTGAGTAGTCTCCTATCCTTGCTGCTACCGTTGAGGCTAGCCTGTAACTGGCCTAGATAAAACTTGTCCAGTATTTGGAGAAACATTAGGCTAAAAGGTATTTACAATATTATCTTTTGACACTGCTTATCCCTTAATAGGCCAATTAATCTACTCGATATACAGATCGTATTCATCCAGACTCTCACACACAAGCCAGCTTACTTGTGCAACAGGCTGTAATCTAGGTTTATGATTACTGGGCAGCTCTGATACTAATAGGATTAACTTCTTGCTGATTTCTTGATACTGGTGGCTATGTTCTTTATGTTTGGTGTTTTAGGAGATCCTGTTATGAATTCTCTCAGATTTAAATTTTGATTCAAAACAAGAAAGATTTCCTTATGTGTAGTTTTACTACTACTGCTCTGATTCATTATATATCCAACAGATATGAAATGTAAGGACTTCTTCATACTCTTTTTTTTCACAGATTTTTATATGAATTATCTCAGATCCCCAACTTCACAGAACGAGCCCAGTGCATCATCTTCCAGTCAGTTTTCTCTGAAGGGATAACATCAGTGCACCGGAAGGTTGATATCATAACTCGAGTGTCCAAGGTAAGTCCTAATGAAAGCTATGATAACAAATTCAAGCTATTTTAGATTCTTTATGCTTCCTTTTTTTTTTTTTTTTTTTTTTTTTTACTGTAAGTGAGGAACTTTAAGCCTAGATGTTGGCTAAAAATAGATTAAATTTCTTTAATTAATTGCAGTTATAATTGCAGTAATCAATTAAGTGCAGTAATAGTTATTCTCCATAAAATAGACTTAAATATTGAACTAGTTTAGTATGAGGCCTTCCAAACTTATTTTATTTGCATATCACTTTTGGTGCCATCAACAATAGCTGCTTATCACACGCATTACCTTACTACTTTGGTATGTATACATTTCTATGACCCCAATATAGCAGATTATATACTGCCTTACAAAGCTTTATCTAAGATTTCTGTACTGTAAATAACTGAAGACAAGATTTTGAAATTATAAAAAATAAAATAAGAAAAGTAAAATGAGATTAGAATTAAAAGAAAAACTAAATAGTCCCTTGAAGTTACGAGATCCTGGACAGGACAGCATTTTTAAAGTGTTTGCTTTGCCGTGTGAAAAATCTAGTTTGAACTGCTTTGCTCTCATGTACTGCCCACGTTCTACCCTTGTGATTTTCTTTCCATATTCTTACAGGAAGAATAATTACTTAGCTCTTACTTTGCAAAGGAGATGTTAGTAATGAATCAGTTTCTATGAGAGAGGGAAAGAGGTATTACTTTCAGTTTATTTATGAGGAGCTCACATCATGATTGATTCTTCCAATAAATAAAAGCTAGTATTGTGAAAATGATAAGCATTCCTAAAATCACTTGATATTAACTTCAAAATTCATCTTCATTTTCAGTGTAATGTAAAGTTGCTTTAACTGTAATTGAGAATTAGGTCTAAGTCTCAGAGTCTGGGACTGACAAGATAGATGCCTTCATATGGAATTTAAATAATTCATTAATTTTCCACTGAGTTTCTAGATTTCTTCTTTTGCCTTTTGATGCACAGTGATTTAGTTCTTAACCCTGCTATATCTACTCCAAGTATGGACCGAGAAATGTTAATTTCCAGAGCACCAGGAACAATGAGAAGCAGACTGAATATGACTCTCTGAATCTGGCCCAGGGGCAGCAAAAATAGCTCATCTTCCCTTTGACTGTGCATTACACAAACTCATGATAAACCACCTCTTTGTTAGGATTTTTAAGTTACTATGAATGTTAAGTAATCTCTTTCGGTAAAACTTCCTGCATTAATCTTGCTGTCATCTGCATAGTACATGATGCTATACAATTTGCTTTGTATAGATTGAATAAAAGATAGAATAATAAATTTTGTTTTTCTCATAAACATCTGATCCTGTACCAGTCCTGCACTAGTTAAAGCATGAAACACTTTATTTAAGTGTTTCTTAATTTCTCTAAAATTAAAATAGTAAGAATCACCAAATTTGATTTCCCACCTCTCTTTCAAACTGATGCACAGACCTATTGCGCTGTCGTGATGGGCTTTTCAAAGGTTGCTTAAGAAAGTCATTAAAGGATAGATGTGACACGTGGAACATAAAGAGAAACATTAGATAGTTTGAAAACAAGGTTTTAAACTATGAGAGCTAACACAACTGCTTCCCTGGTGTAAGCTTGATTATTATTAAAAATGTGACTCTAAAACTGGTATTTTGATAATCTGTTTTTACAAACTACTGATTCCATATCAGATTTTCACAGTTGAATTGATTTTTTTGTGATTGCCCACTGTAAGCTCTGTGAGTAAAGTTTATTTATGATGGATGGATTTGTGAGACAACGAGAGACAAGTTGAAAAGCAGTTAATTGCGTGGGATAATATTTGATCAAACCCCTTCTCCAGTATGCATTGAGAAATGAATAGGTTACATGCACCATAGATGAAACCTTATGACTATAGAGCGTTTATGGTTGAAAGAAGGACTGAGGCTTAGTCTCATAGTCCAATATTAGTTTCCCTAGGCAATAGTCAAAATATATCTGTTACTTTTAAGCCCAGAACAGAAGGTATAGAAGTAGTAAGAGATAAATGGGAAACTGCACCCTGCCATTTTCACAGCCTCTAGGCTTCAGGTCTAACTGGAAAGGGTAGGAAGGACAATAGAAATTAGAGAAAGCTTTAGAGAAACTAGGGAAATCTGGTTTTATCATTCTCATTATAGTGAAGAAAAATAGGAATATTTTTGTACCGTCTGAAATTACAAGCTCATATCCATTTTCCAGGCTTTGCTGAACATGACAAGTGTAAAGGAAATTTTAGGTTTGATTCTGGCTTTTGGAAATTATATGAATGGTGGAAACAGGACCCGAGGTCAAGCTGACGGATTTGGTTTGGAAATACTCCCCAAACTAAAGGATGTCAAAAGCAGAGTAAGTACTCATTTTTATTTACAGATCACTTTTCTCCAGAGATCTTTTTGTTCTATCATCTGAAAAAAGTAAAATCTTTTTTCATTTCTTACTGTTCTTTGCTTCAAACAGTAAGGCACTTTATACTATTTTGTTGCTTTTTTTTCTCCCCACTTTTCACCTCTTCCTTCTAAATATCCCCTGCTCTCTGTAAATCTCCTGTATCTCCTGCCTGATGCCACTTAGATGATTATTTTTTGTGAAAACTTCTGTGTTTCTTTTACTGGTGGGGACTTAATTACAATAGATAGAAGTGAGAGAGCATACACAGCTGAAGACTTCTCCAGTTGTCCTCATTCTTTTTTATTGCTCTTAAGGAGGTTGGAAGGGAAAATGCTATAAAGGTCAAGTTTTAGAAAAAACAAAATATTGAAAGAGGAAAGCTTCAATGTAGGTTATACAGTAAAGTGTTATATACAGAATATATATAAAGTATTATATAAAGGATAAAAATACATAATATAAAGAATTCTCTTCAGAAAGATGTGTCAAACTCAACAAAGTATTGCTAGTCTTTTTTTTTTCAATTGGCAGATAGGTAGGTATAGAGCATGAATACAGGCAGTTCAAACACTGCTCTATGTCCCTCTCTGCCAAAGCATACCTAGGACACCACATGGATATGGGAAGCAGCAAATAGCAGGAGGTATCTTCTGCTAATGCTGGTACAGATTTGAAGGGAGAGAAGAAAAATTATTTTCTCCTGCCCTTCCTCTTTTCCTGTATGAAATGCTGTATATAATAGAGTGTAAGCTTTTGTTGCCAGTTCTATATGTGGGGATGCTCTCCATCTGGGAGGCAGGCAATGTGAGATAAACAGTATATGTAGGATGTTTTTGCCTTTCTTGTGAATACCTTCATGTGGGTTGGCACAGAGTAAAAAGAAGATAAAATAAATTGTGCATGAGCAAATGAATGTGTGAAAACTTTTCCACTGGATTTGTGTCCTTCCTCTCCTATCTCCTGTCCTCTCCACTGCAATAATTCAGATGTCCCCTTGACTGCTGTCTTCCATCCCTACTCTTTGGACAAGACACAGCGCATGCTGCAGCTAACCTAGAACCCCAGGCAGAGTTTCCCAGTACTGAGGTGCTCATTGGTCAGCCAGTGCTGACTGCTGTGAAGAAAAATGTAAAACAGCTGAGCTTCGCCTGACTTTTCTCAGTAGAAGTACTAATTTTAGTCTCCCTCTTCTCTCCAACATAAACTTGTAAGAATTTAATTATCTATGGGACTTTCCAATTTGGCTGAATTTAGCTAGCAGGTTCCAAAGTTATGAATTAAGGAAAGGGCTGACAAAGACACAGTATAATTGCATAAGATTTGTTCAAGCTAAACAAGCTAAAAATTTACAGTATTTAGTTTCCCTTTAAATACAGTAGCCTGTCGCCAGTCTACAACGTGCATAAAAGGCTCGAAGGGGCCAGGTACTATAGGCAGGCAGGAAACCTCAGAGATAAGCATTAGACCATATTGGCCAAGAAGAACAGAAGGTCTCGTATCTTTGAAAACTAAGTGTGCTGTTATTCCCTTTCTGGGAATTGCCAGCAAGCAATATGATTTCCAGGTAAAGGGTGAAAGTAAAGTCAGTGCTGAATATCTTTTATTTCACATAAAAGCCATTTGTTGTCACATGAGGCCCAGAAAATTACTTGGTATAGACTTTAAAAAAAGTTGTAGCTCACTGCAGAATCTCTGTATTTTGTCTTCTGTAAATGCTGTTTAAAATAAAGTGATAGGTTTGATACTCTGACTTGCAAAAAATAGAATAATAGGCATATTTTACTTTACAAGGGCAATCAAGTATTTTCAGGTGACCTCAGTTCGTTGTCTGTCACGCAACCTGCCAACAATGTATTCTGAAGAAAACTGTTATAAAAGCAGAATGTCTTTGTCTGCATAACAGCAATGACTTGCTTAGTTAAGAATTTTGCTGCTGTATGATATTAATAAAATGTAATATGCTGCAGGCTGAAATATAAGCGAGGCAGCTCTGTACAGGAAATCAGACACTGTACACACACAAACTTTTATCCTGATACCTGTCAATATATAATATAAAAACACATACAAAAAACATCAAAGACATTCCAGATATAAGTCCCTATATTATGTTTCTTTTATGCTGTTGAATAATATCCTGTAATGTATAAGTCACAGTTCTACCTTTTCTTTTAGTTCATCTGACCTATGATGACCCAATGACATATAACAAAATAAAATGTTGTTATATACAGTAATAGTAGGGGAAGCAGGATCAAGGAAATGGTGATTCCACAGAGTGATCATTAAAATTTGTATTCATAAAGCAACAGTGCAGGAAATGCACTTGTTAGCTATATGCTGTCTAGTTTTGTATTTGGGGTAATATACGAGAAATTCCTATGCCCCTTTCAGATTTGCATTACAGATGAATTGAGAGTAGAGGAATCAAGAAGTTCTGTTCGCTTGAATAGTTCTGAATTCACTCTAATATTAATATCTCTTAAAAATGCCTTGTATCATTAAAAAAGAAAAGCAAGAATAGCAGCTTCTCCCACTGCATGTTTTCTGTACCAGAAGCTCTAGTCTGCAGTGATGCAGTCAAGCCTGTGATTGTTATAAAAGATGAATTTTTTGGTAAATAATATTAGGGCTAAAGATATTGAGTCCTATTTCTCTAAACAAAATAAATTGATAGTATATTTCTTTTAATGTAGTAAATTTTCACTTGAAATAATATTCTCCATGTACCTTTAACAGTTTTATATATCCAGTTTAACTTTTTAGTAATGTATCTATTTTTTTTCCTAGGATAATGGTATCAATCTTGTGGATTATGTCGTCATATATTACCTACGCCACTGTGATAAGGTAAAAGATCCGTTTGCTGTATCAGTCTCTTTGAAAGTATATTTCTTTAACAGATTGTAAAAGGGTTTGTATTTACTTTTTTTTTTTTTTTTTTTTTTTTTTTTTAATCTGAGTGTAGTAGCTGTAAGAGGAAAACAGTATCCATCTCTTCTGCTTTTAATAGTTGCAGGCCTTCGTAGGTATGAAATTTGCTACAGGTTCTGTATAATTCTGGAAAATCTAACATTAACTGTGGAACTTCTGGGATTCTTTTGAACTAAACATTGCAGGTGGTTGCCTGTGACTGCTGTGGGCTGGAGAGGGGTCATTCCAGTCCTGGCCCCTTACACTCAGGTTACTTGTAATTCTGACTTCCATGGGACAATAATGAAAGTCAGAAGCATGATTTCTCTCTAATGACAGAGACAGGTTAGTATTTTAAGATAGATGAGTCAGTTGATGGTGATGAAGTTAGAGATTGGAAATGCAGGAATAGGTTCTGCTGCTTTGAATTATTTACATTTATGGAGTAGTACCCGGAGTTTTGAAGTACAATATTTGTACTGTTTTCTTTTAAATTAAAATGTCATCATTGATTGATTTTAAGTATGGAGTGTTTTTTTAGGGGGGAGAAATTAAAAATATGCCAGTACTTAGCTTCTGAATTCTCAGATCAGAATTATTTTTCATAGTCCTGTCTCTAGTTGAATATAAACATCTTTTTCATTTATTTTCATTTGTTAATTTTGTTCCTTCTTATCTATGGGTGGTGAAATGAAAGGTTAGTAGTCGTAAATATTTTGCAGGAGTAAAACTGAAGTAACTGCAAGCATCTCCAACATTGGAGGGTCCGTATACAGCTCTTCAGGCTGAGCTGTAGAGATTGAAAACTAGCAGTTATGTAGATCTGTACTTTCTTTTTTTAGAAAACAAGGTGTCGTTACTTTACCGTAAATAGCTTTCTTGTAAAAAGATGCTCACAAGAGCAATTTTGATAGCCCTGCGTGTTTCTCAGTTGTCAGGGTATTCATATGTGTAATTATCTCTTTTTCCATAATGTTGAAGCTAACAATTTAATTATCTAAAATTTTGTCAAGTTTTTGCTAGACTGTAATTTTACTATGGGAATTTTGTAGGACAAAGCAGTTTATCTTCTGTTGTAAGGAAGTGGAGGCAATTTCATCCACTTAACTAACTTTTTTCCTGAATGTTCATGTCTTTATAACAATGTAATTTTTTGTTTCACTGTTCAAAAAACAATTAGTCCTCCAAACTATGAATTGTCCTTTTTTTAAGACTGAAAGCTAAGAACAGATAGTATTTAAGCAAGTATATACTTGTGAAATGTAATGTCATTTTAAAACCATTTATACACTAGAATTGTTAAAATTTCTATTGAGATAAAGCTTTCTTTTTTAAAAAAATTCTGAATTTTCTTATTATTGTTCTAAATATAAGGTATATGCTTAGGAGTTCCCTATAGACATAGACATTAAACCATATGATTTGTTTAGCATCATAAACCCTCAACTGTATATTTTTATCTGTATAATACACTCTAGGCAATATATAAATATTGTTTTCAATTTAGGCTTATAAAGTGTGTGTATATTTAATGAATTGTGAAAGACGGAAACCACAAACTTGGCATCAAGTCACTTGTTCCGTTAAAATAGTCATTTATGTTTTCTGGTTTTAAGAAACTTTTAATCCCTTATCTAAACCTAGATTTATATAAAAAGAACTGAAATTTGATGTGCTCAGTATTGTTTCATAGTTTAAATTAAGCACAGTTTGCATTACAATCTCTAAAAAGAAGTTTCAACGTTAAGAATAGATATTTTTCCCGAAGACATGTTCTGTTTCAACCACAAGTTGTGAGTTGCAAAGCAGTTGAGGCATAGAACCCAAGGAAATTGAGGTCACGTAACCCATCTGACATTAAAATCTGTGAGTTAAGCAATTTGTATTTTTCTGTAGAAAATTACAATGTGACTATATAATCTTTGCCCTGCAGATATGGGAGGGCTGAAAATGAAGGTTGAAATGCTGGTCCTTTTCCATTCAGTGGTAATAGTCTCATTGACTCAGTAGGGTCAGGATGCATCTGAAACAACACATAATGCTGTCTTAGTATGAAATGTTTTAAATGTATTATTTTTGCAGTTTTATAATGCTATTTTATAGTTAAGTTTCAGAAACAGCAATTTATTTCTCTGCAAATGTATTTAATTTTCATAGTGGTCCGTTTGTTTGTTTGTTTGTTTAGGAAGCAGGAACAGACAAGAGTATTTTTCCTTTACCAGAACCACAGGATTTTTTCCAGGCCTCCCAAGTTAAGTTTGAAGACCTAATAAAAGACTTAAGGAAACTGAAGAGAGATCTAGAAGGTAACTGGAAATTTTCACGTTTGTTCTGCTAACAACTAAGTGCCGTTTCAAACATGACCTTTATGAGGTTTGCTTATTGCTAATTAGGTTTATAGTGCTGATTCATTTAGAGGTTTTACACTGTGGCACAAATTACCCACATAAAATAGAAGAAATGATTTTAAACTCAGGACTTACAAAATGAAAGTAAAGATACTGAAAAGTAATTTTCTCTAATTCCCTTTTAAAGATCAAACGGCCTCTAAATAAATTGCTCTGAAATTTTCTTCAGTTATGTGTGAATTTTGCTTTGGCTTCTCCAGAACGCTGCATTTAACTGTGGGTATCTGTTAGGTCCATAACATAAATACTTTTTTCATACTTGTATAACAACAATTTAACAGTTACAAGAGAGAGCTTGAATATTATTAATGTAGAAATAAAACACAGCTTGCCAAGGCACAGCAAAGGGAAATGGAAAGCTCCAGTTCAAAACATTTTCACCCTGAGACATAAAATAAACATTTTAAAATGTTTATTATAAAGAGGGGCTCAGAAACCCAAGTCATCTATCAGTCAAGGTACTGAGTGGAAATAAAGTAGGAAGGGTGGCTGTCTAAGTGTTCCAGCCAGTTTCGTTTTTATTTTGTGCTTCATGTGACTTTTTAAAATAAACTCAGCAAACGATGACTGAGTATTTTAAGCTTGTCACTTTTGTTAAGGAAGAGTAACGCTGAAGCGGCGTTATGTAGAAAACGGAGTTCAGGCAGAGAATCCGCATAAAAGCCTGTTAAAATCTTCTCCGTTTGCATTTGGATACTACAGCTCTGCATCAACGTGGAAGAGTATTTTTAGAATCGGAGTCGAACGAGATCGTTGTTTCTAATTTTTCAGTGTAAGACAATGAAAAGCGTTAAAGAAACATTTATCCTTCTAGTTCGAAATGGCTGAATTGGGTCAGTGCCGTCTTTAGGGTAGTTTCAAAGGTTAACAGTGGTAGGAAAGTATCGGTTGTTGTTTGTTCGACCCGGGCATGAGCGAGTGCTCTATCTCCTCTCATCGCGTGGCCCTGTAAAACCCTTGGCCTGCCCTCTCTTAGGCTAGTTTGCGCAGAAACATGATCTGTGTTTGATCTCGTACTTTTTCAGCGTGTAGTCCTGCTGTTATACATCTTAGTCTTGCAGAATCTCTACAGAGGCTTTGACATTCAAATCATTTTTGTTCTACACTGCAAAGGGGGAGAGAGAGGAAAAAAGAAAGGAAAAGCTAATGCACTTTACCTAACTTTGTAAATAATAACCACAACTGTTTTATAATCACTGATTTCAGTTTTTACATTATATTTTTTAGATATTTATAGAAAACGTAGAAAAAAGTTATGTTGAGCTTGTATATAATACTTTCTTGTACATGTATTTGAAACGCAGCAAAACCAATTAACATTTAAAGTTAACGACAACAAAGATTTGAAACAAAAAAGGTTGTGGAAATGTTTTCAGATGTTGATATTTTATCATGCGGAAATATACAGCAGAATTTGAACAATCATAGCTGTAATTAATTTCTTACGTTTAAACAATGAATCCGTCGTATAAAGATGTTGCATCTCTTTCAAATATTGCCTTTCACGTTCTTCTCTATAGATAATGCTGTAGTTTATTTTTAAATAAAAATCTTAATTGAAGGGGATATAATTTTAACACGTACAACAAAGATTTGATGAGTCTCTGTAGTTTATTGTAGCCATTAAAAAGTTGTGGCTGCTGGCAGAATACCAGTGAAAGTCTAAAGCTGAAACAGATGTGACTAGCAGAAAGCAAGTCCAGGGAAGCGTCGGGCCCAGCTATCCAGACAGGCGCGGCCCTTCAGATGTGAATAATTTGAACAATATTAACTGGAGCTGCCTGTGTTATAGGGTACATTGGATTTATTTTACAGTTTGGTTGGCTAAGGTAGTCGTAAGCAGATTACCCTGCAAGTGGGATGCGACCCAGGTAATAAATGAAGGAGGGATTTTCTCATCTGCCGCTAGGGAACGGACTGATGTTCCTGTTAGTGACTTATTTTTGTCAAATCTTTTTTTTTCTGAGAATCGAACAGAATGACTAAAAAAAAAAGTGTCATCTATTCCACCTGAAATGACAATTCTGGTAGAAACGTTTCGTAAGAGTACCTATTTACTATTTTAGAATATTTTTTCACTAGTTTCTCAAGGCATTCATTTATCTTTCTATCATGGATATTAAAATAGGAAAGATTGAGCTACCATTCCAGAGGGGCATGTCTTAATGGTGTAAACCTCTGGTTTGAAATACCTAGACACTGTGGAACCAAGAGTTCAAATCTAGATGGAGCACAGCCCCTTTCATCCTGTTCAGATAAACAGATTGAGTTCCATGCAATTTGCTATTTGGAGGTCTTTCAGGCTGGACTTTAAAGGGGCAGTGTCAGCTGAAGTTTGGCTCAAAAATTAAAACAAACTTTTGGAGAACTTTAATCCAACAGGTTTTTAACACGCATTCCAGCATAGTCTTTGCAGTCGTGAGCATTTTTAGGTTAAAGATGATGATAAACAAAAATATGCATTTAATGTAGGCTTTTAAGGGGGCAGAAGTATTAAAGGATACACTATTAGGTAATGAAATGGCAATTATAAAGGGCAAAATCTGCTTCTACTTTAAAGTCATAGGAAAAAAATGTTTTCTGGAAGCCCAAAATTTCACTGCAGGTCTGTATAGTCATTTGTTTTCAAGACTTTCAATTATTACATGGTAGCATGTGCAAATATCTTTATTCATTTGACAGGCATTAACTTTCCAATTAATCTTTTTTTTTTTTTTTTTTTTTTTTTTTTTTTTGAGAAAAGGAAGTTTTTGCTTTGCATTAATAGTTTAAGATCATTACATTCCTTATTTCTTCTCTAGGGCAATGATTTCCACTTTTTCCTTTCCCCAGGACCAAATAAGATTTTCCTTCCATCTGTTCCTGACAGTGCTACAGTGCTACTAGATTTGTATTCCCACAGAATAAGTGGGGATACTTTTGGGAACTTTTGAAAGGCGTAATCATATGAAGATTTTTAAAAAGAAAGCTGCTTTACCAAAGCCTGATAGACTTGTATACGTTTTATTATGAGCCTTCTTATTCATCTCCCACCAAAAGTGAACAATCTAAATTATTTAAAATTAGCTGCACTGGAGATTGTTTCCCCTCTATGTCATACTCATTGCTTTTCCCTGCAATACAGTTCATAAAATGTTAGGCTATTACTCCATGAACAGTAGTCAAGAGAAGGCATCAGTCTATTCTTTGTATCATTTACTGTGATGTTCCTAATCATTGCAACTTTATAATATTCTTGACAATGGCAGCTGAAGAAGCAAAGGTATTTATTGAATGATGAAAAATGGAGACCAAGCTAGGCCCATTCTAAATACTTTCAAGAGCCCAAACATTCTTACTTATAATTACTTACATTTCCTATGAGCTTTTGACATTCTGATCCTGTTGAAAAATCACATAATTTTTGCTTTCACCTTCTTTCACAGCTGGCAGTACAGATATTAACTGCAATTTTCATACTAATAATGTTTCAGTGTTTTAAACTTCACCGAACTTAACTGTGTATGAGTGCATATGTGGGTGTATGTGTATACACACAGATATTGGTGATTGAAAAGAAATAACTTCCTCTAAAATAGAAAAAAAAAACTTTTTGGATATAAACAGGTCTCAGGAATGACCCAGCCCGTGGTATATGTGTGTATGTGTGTTGTCTCAGTGTACCCAAGATTGAATTCTACTACCCAGAGACAAAGCAGTAGTATCCTTAAGCTATATTAGAGTTGTATAATACTGTGTCATTAAATTTTCACATTTTCACTTATTTTCTTAACAGTATGTCATATCAGTTAAATTTTAATACCCCGTTAAGGGTATACAACCATTTCTTAACTACGCAATCCTTTTTTATGTTTATTAAGACGATGGCTGAGGATGGGCCCTTTGTCCCCATGCAATACACAAATATAAAGTAGTAGAAAATCTCTGTTCCCAAGATCTCAAAAAAAATCTCTATTCCCAAGACATGTAGTCAAGATGGCAAAGAGTACAGGAGAAAGTTGATGGTACAAAAAATGAATAATGTAATAGACTGTTAGGTGAGTGGCATATTTTGTCCTTCTCTTAATTAGGGTTCTTCATGGTATGCAAAGGTGCAGAAAAAGTTCTGATGTCATTATTATGTGCTAGAGCTTTGCAGAGAAACTATTAAAGATCTTTCTGTGATAGAGAATGCAACTATCCTTACAAAATGTTGTACTGTGAAAAAAAATTCAGAATTTGTAGTTTAAGGAATATTCTCCCCATTCTCCCCCAAAAGTATCCTTGCTCTGTGTCCGGTATAAATACAGTTCTGTTGTGAAAGAATAACCTTTGTGTACATTAAAATGACGAAGCCTTTTAGATTTTAGAGCTGTTAGTGAGACTTATTACTCATTTTTCTAGCCTGAGGATAAGATATAGTGAATCTGAATTCTAAAAATATATTTAATACAGAATGTATCTTTTAAATTAGTTGCCTTTTAATAATCGGTTGAATTTCAGTAACTCCAAGATCCTTGGTTTGGGTTTAGGGCTTTCTTAATCTAATTGTTGACAGATCTGTCTCTTGCAGAAGTATTGTTTTACCCATAAGTTTCCCACCTTTACGTAATTCACTGGTGCAGAACATCAGTTTATGACATCCCAAATTGCAACATTGTATAGTTCTTTAAAAAAAAAAAAAAAAAAAAAAAAGATTAAAAGGTAAGTAGGTAAAATTATGTACTAAAAAGGGGGAAATTACATTATTTCACATTGTTTTTCATACAGAAGCATTACAGATATCTTAAAATCATACAGTAATGTATGTTGGAAGGTACCTCTAGAGGTCATCTGGTCCAAAGCCTTTGAACAGGGGCAACTAGGTCAGGTTGGATAGGGCCTTATCCTGCCGAATTTTGAATCTCAGGATGGAGATTCCAAAACCTCTTTTGGCAACTTTTGCTGTGCTGAATCACTGCCATGAAGTTTTTTCCTTATTTCTGTGCTGCAACTTCTGACTATTGCTCCTTGTCCTTAAGCTGTGCACCTCCAAGAAGAGTCTGACTCTGTCTTCTCTGTAGCTCTTCATCAGGTAGTTGAAAGCTCTGCAGCATCATTTCCGAGAAGCAAATTCAGTTCCCTGGATGTGACTAGCGTGGTTTTGCCAGACCGGTACAGGCACCATAGCTGATGAACACTGGCTCTTAGCAGGACTGACTAGACTGGAGATAATACTATACTATTACAGCTACACCGCTCTCATTCAGTGCCTCCCCAGGGAGGTCTGTAACATGTTATATTGCAGAGTGTATTTGTGCTACAAAACTAGGACGTGGATAGAAGAGAATTTAGAAATGAGAAGAGGAAGGTAGAAATTGAAAAGAGTCATTAATCCTTGATTCTTACAGACACTGTTACTCTAAATAAATCCAAGGAGAGAATTTCAAAAAGAAAAATAATCAGTTCATGCCATTCATATGACTAAAACTCTCTGATTTTCCTGATTTAATCTCTGCATAACATTTGTTTTTATCAAAAATTGTAAGGGAATGTGTTTACCGATAGGAAAATCTACAGAGACAGAAAAGTTTAACAAGTATTATTTGCAAAAAAAATTGAAACTTTTATATGCATATATATCCAACAAGACATGGGATGGTCAGAGATTTTTGCAACAAAATGTCCACTAATGATCTATAAACAAGTTTTGCTGTAGAAATTAATCAATATTTTCAATTAAAGAATCAAGACATTTCCAGCTTTTGACTTCTATGTAAGCAGAAATGAAGAAATTAATTGAATATGTTACTAATTATTCAGATGGGATCATACATATACATTTAGTTCATTTAGAATATTGTAGGCTTTAGCTAAATTCTGTTTTGTAGAAGAGCGTTATGTAAGAGTAGTGTTATAATCATGACAAAATAATTATTAATAGGGCAAGTATTACAATATTGAGAAGGTTCTCCTGTTGCTTGGTTTGTTCTATAGATAGTAAAGTTACCAAATTACTTTGTGAATATTCTAAGCCTTAAATCACTTTGAATGTTCGCTTTCTTTCTAAATAATTTGTTAGATCAATAGTTTCAACAAAAGGTGATTGCTTATTCACTGCAGGAGGCAGCTTTTTAAAAAGTATCAAAGGCACTTTTCAAAAATATTTTCAACAAATTGAAGCCTTAGTCTGCCTTATTTGAAATAATATAAGCCACTTCAAAAGTGTCATTTAGATGTCAGAGTCCCTTGCACATTCTGGAAAAGTTTTTGTAGCATGAACAGGTAAGTTGGGTGTTTCCAGGTATTAGTCACTTTAATATTCTTCATATCAATAATAGCTTTGAGTTTTAAAATTAACCTTAAGAATTA
This sequence comes from Rhea pennata, assembly GCF_028389875.1. Lineage (NCBI taxonomy): Eukaryota > Metazoa > Chordata > Aves > Rheiformes > Rheidae > Rhea > Rhea pennata. The sequence continues at coordinate 9,878,203 of NC_084667.1, read as the reverse complement.
AGGTTAAATTAAACCTGGTAACAGAACATGAGGAGCCAAATAGTTGCATGCTATTTCTATAGACGTGAACATAAATGTGACTATCGCTATATTTTTGCTGTCCAGCATTTATGTTTTATTTTGAGGCAATGCAGAGATATGGAGGAGAAAGAGCAGAAGAGCCAGCCTCGTGCAGGAATAATTGTTTTGTTTTCAGTAGTTAATAAAATGACTTTCTTTTTCTCCTCAAAACTTTCTGACTTCTTTTTGAATAGTCACATGCCTCAGCAGGATGAGACACATTTCAGTTTGTTTTTGTTTGGCAAAGATGCAACACAGGCATTAGAAAGTACATTTGTGTATGTGCACTAGAATCTATTGTATAATAAAACTGCCATTTTGACAGTACTCTGTTGGTAATGTTCATATGTGAATACATTAACTGGAAATTCTCCTAAACTGATCATTTCTAAAAATTCAATTGAATTTTTTTGTTTGTGATAATACAGAATAGTATAGGATACTTTAATAAGATTTAGAAAGATAGTGGACAAGTAAAGGAATGATTTTTTAAAGGAGTTTATTCCATGGAAGCAGATGTCTGCCTGTGTGCACACAGGTCAGGGAAAAAGTTTTCTATTAGTTAACCAGTAGCACGCTGTTTATTTTTTCCTCTATATTTTTCCATTGGAAATTTCATATTAAAATCATTATGCAAATAGTAATCATTACTTTTTTCTAAAGTGAATCTTGGAAATACCAAATTTTCTTTGCAACTTTCAGATTCTCCTTTTGTATATATGTTAAGCACTAAGTACTTAACTATACTACATATAACTTACTGTGCATGTACCTACACTGCATTACTATGTAGTATAAATCTGGGAGTGCGAAAAATATTGCCCATATTAATGTGTGATGGATAATGAATTATGCAGTTTGGACAGTATATAATACTGGAGTTGGGAGGACCAGTTACTTTATATTTATTGGGCTATCAGCTTTTTCTCTCTGAGGGAGTACACAATCAGGGAAAATGCAGATCTCTGCTAGAATTGAGGCTATGGATGGTATGTACGCTGTCCGTGGTCAAAAATTGAAAGTAGCTGTGTAACTACTTTCAATTTCTGTAAATCGAGACAATAGGATGCAAATTTGCAATAGTGAGAATAATTAACTCTTAGAACAGTGTTCCTGTGAATATTGTAGAGGGTTTAAAAATTCACATCGTTTTAAAAACAAGAGGAATGGTCTAGCTGAATCAAAGCTAAAAGCTTAAGAGAAGAATTAATTTGGTGTAACTTCACGATCTGTCTTGCACAGAAAATCGGAGATCCAGCACTGCAGAGAGAAACTTGAGATCACTTCTGCCTCTACAGTTTTAGCTCATACATATACTGTTTCAGACATTGCTTGGTAATTCTCTTCTATCTGATCACTCTTAGATCCTCTAATTAATAATTTGTTTGTGGGCCTGCAAGGTCTTTATTTTTTATTTTTTCTATCACTGGAAAAAGCTTAGCTCATCTGGATTAAAAATACTGTATTTCTTCTTAAAAATCTCATCTTCGTCTAAATGAGCCGTGAAATACACTTCAGTTTCTGAGTACACATTTGCTATACTGGTCAGAGAGAAGTGTAATTTTCTCACCAGGTTCTGTTAGCCCACGTTTCTACACTCTTGACAAATCCTAATGATGTGCAGAGTTTTGCATGTTTGGATCTTGATGGCAAAGCAAAACTTGCTCCTAATATTGTGTGCTGGAATCCCTTAAGGAATCTTATAAAGACTTGACTGGAAGATTATGAGGGTTTATTTATTATATTCATTTATATGTGCTGGTCCTTCCTTTGCTTTGTTTTCGTGCTGAATCGTGCACTGAATGTAAACTACCATTTCGCAATACATTAAGCAGAGTCTTAGATATGTTGCTATGGCGTGAAAAATATTTATTTCTACTAGCAATCTTTCTTCATTTTGTTAAATTTATTTTTAGGCAATAATCTTAACAGAAAGGATTTTAAATGATTCATATAAAAGGTTGATACGCTTTGTCAAAAAAAAAAACTTTTATTTTTAGTTTATTTGAAGTTAATATAGACCTGACATTTCCTCTGCATATCATTGCACACTGTAAAGATTTGTAATGTTGGTAAACATAAGCAATAACAACAACAAGAGAAAACTCACAAATCTCAAATCTGAAAAGCAAAGTCGGAATACCTAATAAAACTTGGAAAAACTGTGAAGATCTACTCTGGTCTTCCATTAAAACTCCATTAGAACAGGTGAACTTTACCATGTGTTTTGTATGTCACTAATTCAATTATTACACTTTGCTCAGCTTAAGATTTATCACTGAAAACTATTTCCATCTCATTTATACCTGAGAATTATTGCCAAGAACACCTAAGAAGATATTTCTTTCTGTGTGTCACAGGAAGACAATGTATTCAAGCAGACAAGGATCAGTCTGCTTCACGTTTACTTTTTGGCTCCTATCCTTTTTTATAAGAAAACTGAGTTACTTATGAGTGAAGAAAATATTTTTTCATAGAAGCACATTTCTTGTACTGAATTAACTGAAAGTAACTTTGCATGGATCTGTAACTATGCAAACCATTAACAGTTGGAACAGCGAATTTAGTTTTATATGTGTCAACATTTTTTTCACTTCAAATTGTTGACCTTTATTTAAGACTATAAAAATAAAGCTTGAGAATACAGAGAATCAGCACAACTTGTTCCCCTTCTATATTTCTCTCAGATCTCTTGTCTCAGAAAAACTCACCGCACTTTGCAGCATTCTCCCATCTGTATTTGGTACAAGGGCTTCTCTGTTAGTTGATGTTGCTAGACGAGACAAAACGGTCCCGTTTTTGGTAGTGGCTAAGGTGGTTGACACCACCCAGTTCAAACTGCGGTGTTAGCACACAAGTCTGTATGTTGCCACCATTGATATGTGTACAGGTTGTCAGTGCGAATGCAAAAACAACAAATAAAAAAGCTTTCTCTGAAATTATTCCAGGGCAGTAGGATAAATGCTTCAAGTTAGAAATCGTCAGAATTTTTATGTTTTACTCAAACTGCATCTCCCCCCTCCTTCTCCACGTTTATTTGAAATTCAACCTAAAAAGAAGTTTAGTTACAGAATTATGAATAAGCAAAGGAGTTGTGGATAGCATAGTTATAACATGTTGTAACAAGGTTTAATGTTCTTATGTGCATGCCTGCAGTAATAGTGCCTTGTAAATATAGATGTACACAATAACAGGAGACTATAACCAAGTGATACAACAATTCCAATGGATGAGTATGTCTTTTGGTGTGCATCTCCTGTAATTTTCTATTTAGTATGTTTGGAAAGTTATTTGCAAGTAAGAAAAAGTAAAACAGCAGAACAAAACAAAACAAATCATGAGGAAGTTATGTAGTGCTTGTTAATTTAAATTTACACGTCTTTTGCTGAAGTTTATTACATCCTGGTTATTGTATATTGTCCCCAATAGTGTGTGTGACTGACTTCTGCACTGAAAACTTCTGCTCGTCTCATACAGAAATGTAGGGTATTTTAGTGGTACAGTGAACTCATTTGAGGTCTAGTTTCAAATCCCCTTTGTAATAAAGATGAGATAACATGGTAACTCTCCTGCAAAAGCTAAGCCTGCATTATAAGAAGAAAAATAAAGTAGCAGGACTGGCGATGTAACCTGCCAGAGTCTGAGCAGAGAGGAGGAGTGGTGGTTGTTAGCAGCTTCCGCTGTTGCTAACTCATGAGGGATAGGGGCAGTGACAGGTTTATAGGAATTCGTGGTGTTGATACTTGGTTTCATTATCAGGATGATTCTTGTAAATGCTACTGGTAGGTCCTAGTGAGCAAATGGTTAGCAATTTACTGTTACCAACATTAAACTATTTCTGGTTTTGCGTTTATTTTAAAAATGATGCTTAAAAAATTCCAGTTCATGTCTGATTGACACTGAAATGCTCTTTACGTGAAAGTTTGTTTATGGGCAGTGATTCTTTTGATAGATTTACAAGTGTCTGTGGAGTTTTAAAAGACTATTGCCCAATAGGCATTAAGTGAGAGACATTCTATTTTGTAAATATTTTCACTTATATTGGGGATTTTTAAAGAACGTTTTCAGCCAAATACTGCATTAAATCTGAAGACAGTGGCAAACTGATAATAAGTAGTTTCCAGCTTTGTTCTAATGTTTTGCTAATGGTTTCCATTTCTGCAGCCAAGATTTGCAGTGTGTGAAGCATGATGTACGTCCAACAATTTGTAAGGGCTTTCAAATACTATTCCACACTCATATTTTCTTTTTTTTTCTCTCTCTCTCTCTCTTTCTTTCTTTTTTTTTTTTTTCTTTTTTTTCTTTTTTTTTTTTTTTTTGCAATAGTTAATTTGGGAATAAACAGTTTTCAAAGTAGCATGTTACAATTACTGTAATGAACATACAATGCATACCAGGAAAATGAACCAGAAGATTATTACAGTAGTGGAGAACTTGCATCTGTTTGTACTAAGTAATGCAAAAACAGGTTATTTATTTTCTCAAAAAATTATTTTAGAGTGAGATGGTGAGAGTGGAAATGTACATTTGGTATGTTTTGCTATCTGTTCCCTTCAGATTCCTTGGAATTTCAGAAAGATAACTCAGTCGTTTTTTCAGAATTTATTTCAAAGAAGGAATATACAATATGCTTCTTACCTCCAAATCATTCTAATAAAGAAATCTGCTAAAAGATTCTTCTTCTAAAAAGAAACCGATTTCTATTGTAATCAGTCTGAAAAGAGAACAGTATGTAAAAAGTAAATGTAATTCTCCCACAGGCATTATAGTAGTGTAGAAAATCAGAGCAACAGATGGAACAATTCATTTTTAATTGCTTCGTACAATTTTTGGCCTGACTTGGCAGTTTGTTTTTTTTTTTTTTTAAGTATTGATCTATTTTAAGTATTAATATATTTCAAGTACACATAGACAAGTGAGTAAACATAGACAAATTTATTATGGGACTTATATATCAGGAGATCCAATGAAGATTAGCCATCAGAGATCAAAGTGACTCTTAAAGTTCTTAAGTCAGTGTATCTTTTCCAGTTCTCAATAGGTACAAAGTTTCTTAAATATTTAACATAAATGAGACCATAGAAGGTTGCGTATTAGAGAAAAAACTGCCAATAAAAACAAGTTCTTTAGTTAGTGTTTAATTCATAGAAAATACTATATTCCAATGCAAAGAAGTACAAATATCTGGCTTAGGTCATTATAGGGAAAAATTGCTTTCAAAATACATGGTGATGAGGAGCCATAAATGAATGTAGGAGAGGAAGGGAAGCATTAAGAAGATAAATACAGGAGAAGTGAAAAGAGGTGTATATCTAATATCAAATTACAAATGAAAAATGATGGAATACAGAAATTGTCGCAAATGGATCAGACACATGCTAATCTGATTGGTAGTATGTGATCAGTATGCAATATCTCAGAAGAAAACTCAAGAGGTCTCAGAGGTGGGAAATACTGGGTAGTTTTCTTCAGGTAGATCTCATCCTGTCTCTCTTGATAGTTCAGAGTTATCAAAGATCAGAAGGGTGGATGTTTATCTCAGCTAGTATTTGACTGTCATATATTGGCAGAACAGATACACGCCAAAGGCTTCTGACTATATGATTCTGTCACTGCTGTCCCTTAGCTGGTGTCTCTGAGATTAAAATTTTGGTGTAAATAGCGCTAGGATAGATGAGCTCTTAAACCACCATTAAGTCAACAAGTTAATTATCTATCTTAGCATTTAAACTCCCTGTAGCTTACAGTACATTCCAGTCAAGGGGCTGGTGAATTTGAGGAGTCTGGGATATACTGTTACTGCCACTGGAAAGTGCAGAGGAAATCAGAAGTAAGGATGGAGGTGGCACTTCGAGATATGTTGCTATTGGGGCTTGTGACTAATCAAGGTTTCGTTATCAGACACTTCTGAATTTGAGCATTTGGGATGCCTGGATTTCTCTGTGAGCCCATCTGGGGTACTTTTTGAAGTGCAGTTACTGAAAGGGAGGAGCTAACTGCGCCCTTTCAAAAAAGGAGGGTGTCCCAGTCTGGAGCGGGACAAAACGGACCTATGTGAGGATTTGGCTTACCGTTTTATTATTGATGATGCTGTCCTCATTAAAACAGCAAGGAGTTGATGAATCATTCCCCTGTATGGGCGTACTGTTGGCAGACAGTCTCTTCCACCCACTGTGTGCTTCTCCGAAGCCTTTACATTATGTTGTGTAGAACTGAGGCAGTTCATGGAGTTACATGGTAGCACTTTCACTAATATTACAAATCCCAGCTTGGCAAAGACCAGCTGACTTTAATATTTAGAATACCACAGCTATTTTAATCAAAATCCCAGATTTAGCCCTTTCATGAAAGCCTTCCTCTTCCAAGTGTGTTTTCGTTTGTATCTGATTTATGATCCCTTTGAACACATTTGCACGATTTTTTGCTCTATCTGTCCCTAGGCAAATTTGATAATGTTGCAAGGTTTCTCAGACTGAAGTATACATCTCATTGATGCTTCTAGCCATTATTTTATTATAGGTATTGCACAAGGAATCATTGTTCTGCATAGAATGGTTCATTCCTGAAAGGAAAACTGAGAGAGTGGAGGGATTTCAGCAGAAATACAAAGTTTTTGAGACTGCAGTTCCAGCTGAAGTTCATGACTGCTTGAGTCAGAAGAGGCTTCATAGCTGTGTGATGTGTCTTATTTCTAGCTTTAGCAAGGAAACACAACCCCTTTGTTTAGCTATTTCAATGCAGTTGACCGTAACCAGCGTTAATAAGCCTTCATTTGTCCAGAAGACTACCTTTCTTTTGGTAGACCAAAGGTGTAGTTGTTGAGTTATATGTAAGCTGAATTCAGAATCAATTAAATAACTGACTAAAGAGTAAGAGAAGGATTAAGCAATATAGTGCAAATATTTTATATAATCGATGACTTAACTTTCAAAACATCTGTGTCACTCTATTGTAAACTGGCATGTCTTTACAAAACTTTTTTTTCTTAATTTTAAATTAAGTAAGATTCAGATCATCACCTGATAAAATTACTATCCTTTATCTTTTTCTACTCATGTTCTTGTGATTTGTGGATTCCCACCTCATCACAACTGCTCTTGATTCCCTTAGCTCGAAGATAGAATTTTTTCAGGCCCTACTCCAGTCTGATTTGAGTTATCTCATAAACTTCAGAAAGCAGGCTGATAGGTTTTCGTTTCAGACACATAGGTACTTAGATATATCCAGTTACATATGAGCTAGTCAGCTAGAGAGGGAATGTTCCAAAGGTATCTTTGAGAGAGGTCTTTTTAAGGATTTCCAATAATGTAATTCCTTAGAGTCTGCCAGGATTTATTTGACTTCCTTTGTCTCTTTCAGTTTTATGGCTTTAAGATGACCTTTATTAACATCAGTAAAAAGGAGTTTTCATCTCATCTTGATATTACAGTTTTAATCAGCACTGATGATGACTTGTGTGTTATCCGGCTCATTTGCCCTTCTCTGCTGTGTCTTTCCTCTTCTCCCCTCACTCCAAATGTTGATCTTCTTACTAAGGTTGATAGGACTTTAGAATTCATTCCTCAGGTTAACTTTTTGTCTATACACTGGTGCTTTTATTTGCCAGTGTTTTCCCTTAATTTCCATCATCTGATTATGATTAATGTTAGTCCTCTCCATTCAAATACATTTTTTACTGAAGGAGTTTTGTATGTGTTTTCTTTATAATTCAGAAACAATAAATCCCAGTCTTGATCCTTTAAATATTCTTATGTGACATATCTGAGCAACCTTTCTAATAATCTTGTGTTAGTAATGCTTGTAGAAAGTATCTAGTATGCCTTAAATGGTCAAAACACTATATGTTTGGGAAAATCTGTTCTAATGCCTTTTTGAAATATGTTAAAATATGTCCAGATATAGCTGTTATTTTCAGATTATTGTTATTATTATTATATATGGGACTACTTGTATAAGATTATTATAAGATAATCACCACCTTGCAATCAGTGATTGTGATAGACATGTACATTGTATAGTCATCATATATTAAATGGCTGAAAAAAATACATTTACTAATACTTTTACACTTTTTTCATTCCATATTTATCTGAAATAATTTCTAAATATTACTTTTTGTAGCATTTTTCTGAATATTTTTGAAACATACAGAAAATTAGCCACAAACTTGTAGTTCCTACTTTGTTCAAATATTGAGTTGAAAACTTAAAAGTATTATTTCAGTTATTTTGCTAGATTCTTTCCTACACCACCATAATGTCCCTGTCTTTTTCCCAAGTATTACAGTTTGCTTGAATAACTGAAGAAATCTCCATCTAATTCTTCAAATTTAAATACTGTGTGTACGTAAGTTTCATTCCGTGTATGGTAATAGTCACATAAAGTTCACGTTTTTAATGGTAAGAGGCATATGTCATAAGAAAATCATCTTACAAAGTGATATGAATTTGAGCTTCTCCAGTGTTGACATCTATTTCTGGTAGATGAATTCTTCCACAAATATCTCTCAACTTCTTTTTGTAGTTTCTGAAAAGCAGATGAAATTAGTTTGCAGAGAATCTTCAGAAGAGCATCTCCAGCCCTTCAAGAAGAAATTAGAAGAGTTCTTCCAGAAAGGTAACCATATTTTTTTTGAAATTATTGGCACTGTGTTTTTTTATGAGGTCTGTCATATATAATGTAAGCTGCTTTAGATAACTGTTGCCTCTGAAAATTTCAACTATCTGTTATGGGTTGTGTTCCTAAAATACTTAATATACATTAATGATCCTAATACACTTAATATACATTAAGAACAATTACACAGATTTTAGACATGACTTGTCAAAGATAATTGTTTCTTTGATCTCACCCATTTTCTACTGATTATTTTCTGCTTTGTTTTTATCATTATTTGTAGGTAAACTAAAGAAGGTTTTCATCATAGAGCAAACTTATCAGATGGAATATAAATCTTCAAGCTTATAACAGATTAGAATGAAAAATAGCCTTCTAGAGAAAGTCCATACATGAAGTAATGGCATATTGTATCACTAATGTGCTCATTAACGCAAAACTAATGTGCTGAGTAAGTCAGATTTAAAGATTTTTCTCTGTGCGAGACTGAAAAAGGCTTAAGGAAATGATTTACCAGGATAGAGTCAGGAGTTACGGGGTCACATCTGAGGGTGCAATTTGTTGATCAGTTCATGACAATATAAATGCAAGTTGCTGCTGCTGAAATGTGTAGCCCTGATACCCTGCTTTCCCAGACCGTTCCCAAATGTCACCTGCGTGTGCCAGCAATAGTGTGTCTGGAGCTGTACAAGACAGACAAAGGAACTGATCATTTTGGGGGGAGCAGTACTTTTTTTTTCTTTTTTGGAGGACTAATGGCTATTTGGTTAGCAGAGCTAGCGCTGTATTTATGATGACTGTATTAAGAAGTAAATATTCTGTATTAAGAAGTAAATATTACAAAACGGCAAGTATTTGTCACAGAATCTTAAATGGTTTCACAATTTGATGTCTCAGAAGAATTATCTGAACATTTGAGTGGAGGGAGAATGGGTACTTACTATTAGTGATCATTCAGACTGTTGTAATGGTTTATGATTTAGCTTAATCCTTTTTATAAAGATCCCTCTAATGTCTTTTAATAACTTTATTTCATGAGGCTATAATATTTAAATAATTTGCTAAATTAAAACAAGATATTTTAAAAATAGCAGTCCTTGTTAAGCTGTACTGTTAAATAAGCTAATATTCTTTCTCACTCTTCTCCAGGCCATGGACATTAATGGATATATTTGTTTGATATATTTTTTCTTTTAGTTGAAAATTTATTTGGACAGTATTAAAGCTGCAAATTTCTTATCACAAAACTTCTAAAACGCAAATATTGCAGTGGGAATCTTTGTGTTGCAGCAAGATAATTGTGTTGGTCTTTCCAACCCAACTGGAAGTTTTTACTTAGAGTAATAGCGCCAAGTTTGGGATATTACAGTATATATTTCTGCAGTATTTTAGGATCTCCAGCATGCTACTTGATCTTACTTGCCACAGTATTGTAGCATATCAATACAATTATATTTTGTATAGATTATTTGATTCATAATGCTATAGGGATTATCCTGTCAGAGCAATTCAGTACTGAATAATGTTTGTATTCTTTTCTCACAAATAGCCAGAAATGCAGTAAAATGTGCTGCTGAAATGATTGGTACAGATCTGGACCACAATTAAATTTTGACAGAGTCTTGCCAAAACCCTAAGCAAATGTTGACTTCCACATTCATATTGCAGATTCTGTAATTCTTATTACACCCTGGATCTCTTGAGGAATAGCAATACTTATCACCTTAGTTCCAAGCCGTAAAGCACCCGGTCCAGTACCTGGTTTCTCTCACTAAGCTGAGGTGCCATGCTTTCTGATGAGTGGAATCTGATAAAATGACCCAGTTGAAAGACCTTGATTGCAATTAGTTGTGCAACATCATTTCATGTAGAAAACCATATTCCTTGCTGTAGCTGACTTGTTTATACCTATCCCAGTGGAAACTGAGATTCTAATTTTGTCCTTATCTGTGTAACAGAAAAATTTATCTTTATATCTGTGAATGGTATATGTATTTTTTAAAGGATAAGATTTCAGCATGGTGTCCTGGGATAGTGAATTCTTTGCATAATTACTAATTTTACTGGACATTTCTTAATGTTTCAGGTCTTTTGTATTCTGAAAAGAGTAAAAACATATGTATGACCTCCTTGTTCATTTTTTCATATTTTTCCTGTGTTCTCCTTTGCTTTATAATTTCATATTTTAAGCTAGCTGGTCATACTTTTATTTTTCCTAATTTAACTTCTCATCTTACGATATTTCTGTTTCTTCTACCTTTTTTTCTGAGATGAGTTGTCAATAGGTACCCATATGATTTAAAGCAGTAAATGAGGCATTATGTCTCCATTGCAGTCCTTCTGCTTTATAAAATAATTTGTTTTACCTGTGCGGTGCTGTGAAGGACACATTTTCATTGATCTGCCTATATTGGCATTGAGAACTTCTCTAGATTCCATACAACTAATTGAGAACTTATCAGGGTGAACCATGATGTCAAATCGTTCCATAATACCTGTCATTTCTTAGCTTTCTTAAGTTTTTTGTGTGAAAAAAAATGTACCTCATGGAAAGGGGTTTGCTGGAATTTATGGAACTTTTTTGTTGTCAAAGAATTGCAGCCTGTGCTTCTACTATAAAGTGCTGAAGTTCTTGATGGTACTTAGCTCCTACAAAAAATGATTGCACAGGCTGAGCTAGCGCCTGAAGAAACAAAGCGGTTTTGTGAAGGGTTCACAGAGAAATGACTGATAGCAAATGAGTATCTCAAAGTCATTGTCGTTGCTGTATTTAGGTGGCTGCTTGTCTTGCGTTTTTCCACATTGATATATTGTTGTAGTAGATAGTTATTTTGAACTATTTGGTGTTTACTCTCAATTCATTAAATAATTAGCTATTAATTTCCTTAAATTATGTTTTAAATTAAATCTATTTTTTTGTAGAATCAACATTAGTACTTTAAAAAAGTGTTTACTGACTTTATATATCCTGCTCCTGCCGTTCCCTGATTTTTTTTTCTTGTTTTTTAGTATGGGTTGATTTTCTTTCTTCCTGTCATGGGCCTGGTGATCTATAGCAAATTAATTATTTTAATTGTTCCATCGTCTCTATCTTTAACTAGTCTTCTATAGATTTTTCTTTTGCTTTCTTTTCTTGTCTATCGGTATTGCTGGCAGCATAGTCAACTGTTAGCAGCAATGGTGTTTGTCAGTTCAGCTGACTGGCAGTAAATGTTCAGCCATAACATCTTTCAGATGTGCTCTGAGTATGTAACAGTAAAGGCAACAGTACCTGCTATAGGTAAGCAGTCTCCTTAGTATTTTCATCAGTGAAAACTGTGCTCTTTCTACAGGTACTTTTTATAGCAAATAACATTTTTTAGTAGGCTAAATGAGATTCTGTTAGAATTTAACTTAGGTCACTTCTACCTAGAATCTAATGAGTTTTACCTTTACATTAAGATAAGATAAGAAGTCAGGATGGTCCTCTGTGCAGCCACTCTAGCCTATGCCTGTGATTTGCTGATAATTCCTATCTGCAAATTATTTATTTGAGTTGTGATCAGTAGTGCAAATCAATGTCCTTATTCTTCTTTGGAATTGATGATCAGTCTCAATCTAGATATGTCTGTGTGATGATGTTGAACATGCAGACACATAAATAACCCTGAGATGATAATAACCTCTTATTACTGCTCTGACAGATCACTCTGTTCAGTCTACTTTGAACAGTGATGAGGAAAAAGATCCCATATCTGGTTACCAAATACTAAGCCATTCTGTTTCACAGTTGATGTTTTTCCATCAAAGATTGGAAATGGAATTCATTTTTTCTAGTGTAGCCTTTTATAGATCGGTAATTCTGGATGGAGAAATCTGCTGGAGCTGGTGGTGAATTCCTACTGTCCTTTGTCATTATTGCTATTTCTGCCTCCTGTTTAGCTTTTCACTGCTGTGCTACTATGACTGGGTGGGTACTTTTCCGTTTGTCTCCAGAAAAAAAAATATCTTTCATCATCTGTGTATGTCTATGAATTACTTGTAAGAAAAACAAACTAAAGGCAAACAGGTCTGCATTGACTTACAAATCAAAACAAAGAAATATTTAATGCTAAAAGAGAAATAGAATCATATAATCACAGAATCGGTAAAGTTGGGAGGGACCTCTGGAGATCACCTAGTCCAACCTCCCCGCTTAGCAGGGTCACCTACAGCATGTCAGGTAGGGCTGCATCCAGGCGGGCCTTGAAGATCTCCAGAGAAGGAGACTCCACAACCTCTCTGGGCAACCTGGTCCAGTGCTCCATCACTCTCGCAGGGAAGAAATTCCCCCTCACAGTCAGGCAGAACTTCCTGTGCTTCAATTTCTGCCTATTGCCTCTTGTCCTGTCACATGGGACAACTGAAAAGAGTTTGTCCCTGTCCCCTTGACACCCTCCCTTCAGGTACTTGTACACATTGATCAGATCCCCCCTCAGTCTTCTCTTCCCCAGGCTGAAGAGGCCCAGCTCTCGCAGCTGTTCCTCATAGGGCAGGTGCTCCAGCCCTCTGATCATCTTTGTAGCCCTGCGCTGGACTTTCTCCAGTAGCTCTGTGTCTCTCTTGTACTGGGGAGCCCAGAACTGGACACAGTACTCGAGATGAGGCCTCCTCAGGGCTGAGTAGAGGGGCAGGATCACCTCCCTCGACCTGCTGGCAACACTCTTCCTAATGCACCCCAGGAGACCATGAGGTTCCTCTCCGCCCAACTCTCCAGCCTGTCCAGGTCTCTCTGAATGGCAGCACAGCCCTCTGGAGTATCAGCCACTCCTCCCAGCTTGGTATCATCAGCAAACTTGCTGAGGAGGCACTCTGCCCCCTCATCCAGGTCATTGATGAAGAAGTTGAACAGGATGGGACCCAGTACTGAGCCATGGGGGACACCACTAGCCACAGGCCTTCAACTGGACTCCACACCACTGATGACAACCCTCTGAGCTCTGCCTTTCAGCCAGTTCTCAATCCACCTCACTGTCCACTCGTCTAACCCACACTTCCTGAGCTTATCTAGGAGGATGCCATGGGAGACAGTGTCAAAAGCCTTGCTGAAGTCAAGGGACACAACATCCTCTGCTCTCCCCTCATCTGCTCAGCCAGTCATTCCATCAAAGAAGGCTATCAGATTGGGTAAGCAGGATTTCCTCTTGGTGAATTCATGCTGGCTACTCCTGATCACCTTCTTTTCCTCCATATGTCTGAAGATGACATCCAGAATGAGCTGTTCCATCACCTTTCTAGGGTTGGAGGTGAGGCTGACTGGCCTATAGTTGCCTGGGTCCTGCTTTTTGCCCTTTTTGAAGGCTGGAGTGACTTGGCTTTCTTCCAGTCCTCAGGCACCTCTCTGGTTCTCCAGGACCTTTCAAAGATGATGGAGAGCGGCCTGGCAACAACATCCGCCAGCTCCCTCAGTACCCGTCGGTGCACCCCATCCGGGCCCATGGATTTGTGGATGTCTAGCCTGCCCAGAAGGTCTCTAATCCTTTCCTCCTCAACCAAAGGAAAGTCTTCCCCTCTGCAGACTTTCTCCCTTACTTCCAGGGTGCAGGATTCCTGAGGGCTGCCCTTAGCAGTGCAGACTGAAGCAAAGAAGGCATTCAGTAATTCTGCCTTCTCTGTATCCCTTGTCACCGGGGCCCCTGCCCCATTCAGTAGCGGGCCCGCATTTTCCTGAGTCCTCCTCTTGCTGCTGATGTATTTGAAGAAGCCCTTCCTGTTGTCCTTGACATCCCTTGCCAGACTCAATTCCAGCTGGGCCTTAGCCTTCCTTGCAGCATCTCTACCTACTCTGGCTGCATTCCTGTAATTCTCCCAAGTAGCCTGTCCCCTCTTCCACACTCTGTGTATTTTCTTCTGTCTGAATTTGGCCAAGAGCTCCTTGCTCACCCATGCAGGTCTCCTGCCCCTCCTGCTGCACTTCTTACTTCTTACTCATAGGGATGAACTGCTCTTGAGCTTGGAGGAAGTGATGTTTGAATACTAGCCAGAATAATTAGCTGGGATGCAAACATTAGAGGTAGATGGAAAGTATTTTTCTCTGAGACATGTCAAAATGCTTTTATTTTCTAATAGTGTCGAACAGAAGTTCAAATATTACCATAAATAATTGTACAAAATAGGAAAGAGAGTAGGACTAATTAACTAGCCCACGAGCCTGGAAGTGAAGGAATTGATCTGGAATTCCTGGATTTGAACACCCTATTTTCTTCAAAATATATAATAGTTTATAAAAACTTCATGAAGAACCACAAGTCACATACAGTTCTCTCATATTTTTCACATGCACCTAATTTAAAAGAAAATCCTTTATTCAAGTTAGTTTAAAAATATTTTAAAAATATATTTCAATATGTTTCTATACATCAGCCTCTATCAGTCTCTTAGTTCTTGTGATTCCCTGGGGCGGTGAAGTATTTTTCCTAGGAAAGAAACTATGCAAGGTGACACAAGAAAACGTTGATAAAAGTAGGCAAATGGCAACAAAAGATGAATCAGGGAAGTTTCAGAGTACATCAGTAAGAATGGAGGATTGCACTGTGCTGCCTTTCCAGGTTTTCCTTTGATACATTTATTGTCTTTGCTCTCAGTTTGTTCTCATTTTCATCAGATTATGCGAGTATAGTGCCCCGAAGACCCTGTAATTATTGAGCCTGTTTCTTCTCCAGTCATTTACATAATAGATTTGAGTTTTTATAATTGGTGGGTAATACTCTGTGTGGCGTTAGAATGCAGGTCCTATAAAGTTCTGCACTGAAGTGCAAGAATAATGCAGAAAACCATCTTGATTTGTGGTATTAGAATAAGTATTGGACAAATTTCAAAAAGTTCAGAGGTTCAGTTTAGATAAGTGTCTGAAAACTCAGCTGCTTTTCTGAAATCAGGAGTTAACTGATAATGCTGAGCATCCATTAAGCATATGCTTTCAGTTTTGTTTGTTTAAAAAAGAGTTGTGGCTGGTTTAAGCAAATGTATGAAAAAATTGCCTGCCAGCTCACAGCAAGTATCCAAAGCTCAGATGCTTTTCTGAAAATTCTGGCTTGAAAATAAGACTGGAACTCATAGATACTCAGGTTTTTCTGACACATATGATTTCCCATCATTTCTGGTCAATGTTAAGTGGAAAATGTAAGAAAAAAAAAAACATTGATTTGCTTTAACTGAACTGTTTACATTTCTGTAATTACAATTAATGCCAATTAAATCTAATACTTGCTGTGTTGTAACAAAAAACACGAAGAGTGTTATGGAGACTGACATTCTAAAATGCTAGAGGGGATAAACTGTACTTCTGCTGATGTCAGTACTGGTTTGTGTAACTAGATGTAATGTAGCCGAGTGCCTTGCAGAGGGAATTAGGTGCCAGAACCCTTAGCTTCTATTCCCAGTTTAGCTATTTGACATATGATGCTAGAATAGTTGGTTAATCTCTTTAGCCTTCAGTTTTCCGGTACATAGAATGTTAAATAATGATACTTGCTATTTTTTATGGTGGAAGATAATCTTTGTAAAGTCTTTTGTGGTTCCTTGATGAAAGACTTCATGTGGAAACTGTGTTAATGCTTCATTTCTCTATTTCATATGCATGATTTTTTTGGAATGGGTTTAAATTATTCCCAAAGTAGAAATAATTATTAATAAATTTAATTTTATTATATGCAACAAATTATACTAATTTTATTAGAATATGGAGATCTAAGAATTACTATACACTTCATGTATTGCCAGTGGAATTGCTTTTTTCCAAAAATATTTTCGCTATGTTTTTCCTTTTAAATTGTCTTGATATGCAAAATGAATTGAATTCATGAAATTAATGATTGGTTTGGAAAATAAACTTTAATTTATAAAATTCTTACTCAGAATTGCTTGAAGGAAAACTACTCTTTGGATACAAGGCTGTCACAAAAAATTAGAATAGCTAAACTAATATGAGAAATATTTAGTAACAAAATACTATACTTTGAAAAGGAGAAGAGAGTATGTTGGTACTGTAGCTGTGAAGCTCACTACAAGGGATGCTGGCAGGTAGCCACTGGTGCTAGTTTTTCATGACCCGTTTTAGTGTCCTGGTGCGTCCTCCCAAGAATAATAGAAATCAGAAAGTGGACAGCATACATAAGAGGGTGACTAGCTTTAATATAATTTATTTACTATTTCCCCACTTGATTATCTCATATTGTCTGCCCATTGTCATAAATATGGGAATATATAATGCAAGTAAATCCAGGATATTGTAAAAACTGGTCCCAAAATCCCCTTTGCTGGTTCCAGGTCAGAAAGTATTTAAAAACTCCACTCTGGGCTCCATGTCTCCTCATTTACTGGAATGTGTAAATCAAAAAGTCTTCAGGCATCTTTGCAGTTAGCAGAGGAAAAGCATAGCTGCCTCTTTTCAATTCTCTAAGAATAAAACATCTTGATGATGGAGACTTTGTGATTAAAGGAATTAATTTCGTTTACAGCAGAGTCTGGGAAGCAAGTAGTCTGATGTCAGGACAAAATAGTTTTTTAAAATCATTATTAACAGAACAAAAAGCTATTTGGGAAAGGCAGATGATCCACTGAAGTGCCTAAGGTAACAGGGGCATGATGGATGGAGGGGGATTTATCAAGGAGTGTAGATTTGCTGAGGTTAATCCCATAATAGAAGAAAATGTCTTGTAGTTAGAATGCTAGCCTGGAACTTGGGAAACTTTGGTTAGATTCTTTGCTTTGTTACAAGTTTGTGTATCTCTTACACTGTATAAGAGATCAGCCTCCTGCTATTCGTATAGCCTGTAGTCAAGAAGCTGTACGACAGAAAAATAGGATAGCAGACCAAACCATGCTGCAGCGTTCTGTCAGCAGGTAGTGCATTTCTCAGACAAGGTTAGCAACCACGTGGGAAATGTCAATAAATCTGGGTTTTACTGCCAAGTGATTTCTTCTCTATCATGTTAGCCAGGTTGCAGTAAGTGGCTGGGCATGCATCCAATTTGTTGTGCCTTTCAGTGTACTTCTGGTGCAGAACAGGAGCGTTGTTCCACGCTTCTTCATTTGCCTGTTTGAATGCAGCATAGAGGATCATTGAAATAGTCCACTGGGAAAGAAGATAAAATCGAAACTCTGTTAAGGCTAGTCCCCTTCACCTGTATCTTAACTGCTTTCTATTTTATATTATTCTAAGGGGAATACCAAGAAATTAAGAAATGTCGTGGAAGAACAATACACAGGTATACTGATCAAAAGTCTTACATCTTCTGGCATGAAAAAGAGGAAGAGCTGTCTGATTCTGTATGATACTTGAGTACTGGAAAATAGATTATCTCCTGGCCTTTTCAGATGCATGAAGCAATTCCACATGAGTTGTTTGCTCTGGGTCACTACAACCTGATGCTGTTACTTCCTTTCTCATTCATGTTTCATGCCTTCCTGCCTTTGTATCGTTTCCACCTTGATAATTTTACTTTCAGAAAAATAATTTCTATTAAAATTTAAGTAACAAATGCTCATTGGATACTGTGATTCTATATTTTCTTACTAATTTGTTCAGTGGTAGGAAGACAAAATAATGATTCGTTACTGGAATCTCTGGTTTGGGGATCACAGAGTTCCTTCTAAGTAACTTGTTGACATATGTTTGACTTTTTTCAAAACAAATCGTTGAAAGCCAGAATCATTTAGACCTTGATTTCAAGAAAGTATCCAGGAAGGTATTTTGATTATTTTTGTTTTTCTTTCCTAATATTCTTACTCAAATAATTATGTTATCACATTACTCTTTACCAGCTTACATTGTTTTCACCCAACTTCACTTCTTTCCGTTTACATACACACCGATACAGAATATGCCATTTTATAGTAGCATTCATATAAGAAATTTACCCTACTAATTTCTCTGTTAACACTACTGTGGTATATTTTGACTGATAGTGTTTCTGTTTCTTGTTGATTATTTCCTATTTGTTCTTGGCTATATAGATACTCCTTGTCTTGAATGTGGTTCTTATGCTGTAGATGCTCATATGTGGTTATTTATTCTGTTTATCTGGTAGTACTCTTTGTATTGACCTAGGGGAAGCATCCTTCCTTTCTTGGTTCGTAGTCTATTTGATTCGAGTGTAGGAGCGTAGGAATTTCTTACATTAAAGCAAGCAAAAGTCTTTTCACTCAAAACTCTAGTGCTTCAGCAATCAACAGTATAAAGTCAAGAATACTCAAAGAAACCATTATCAGTAGCATTTTTAAAATATAACAAAATTTTGTGCTTCTGTCTTACTACTAACAGGAGGTATCCTTATAAAGTTTAATACAGTCAAAAATAAGGAAGAAATTTACACTAGTACTTATTTTCTTTGACAGTCTGACATTACACTGTTGTTTTAAAAACAAATATAGAAATTATGTTTCAAGTCTTTGTTCCTAGCTGTTTGGTTTAGCTTGTATGTACTTTACTTACCTAAAATATCAGAAAACTCTGCAAAATATTTAACATTCTTGCTTCTTTACAACAAAAATAGAACCTTTTGCCAATGAAGGATTAATATTAACAGAAATAAAGATATCATGAAGTCTTAGAAAAAATACTCTAAAACTGCATATAAACTAACTCACATAGTTGTCTTTAAACTAGTAGTGAATTTGTCTACCTTAATCTATATATTGGATCATGATACTTGTGTTCCATTTTATTTGTAAAGCTTTTGAACCTTCTTTTAGTGCTGAATAAACAAAGCAAGAAAATTGAGAATGAATTTTAAAAATCACTGAATTTCAACCGCATTTGTCTTTTTAAATGCAGTACTTAAAAAAACAGCAGAAGAGCAATAGTGTTTAGAAGGATCTCATAGTTGCCCTGATTTTCTGTTACCTGCAATTAATATAGCTGCTTCTGTCAACTAGAAAACATTTTTCTGTGAAGGTAACCAGTTCTACAGGATATCGGATGCTATTGCTGACACTGTGACTGTTCAGTCTGCATATCAATACTGATTCTCCATTTTGTGAATAAACTGTGCAAATATGAAGACTTTTAACTTCAAAGCTTTATCTTCTGTTCTACATATCATAACTCTTTTTCTCCTTCATTTGTTTTCACTGAGATGTTTTATTATCTCTGCCACACATATGCAGTTCTCACATTAAACAGTGTGGGAGGATATTTATGTCCAGTGTCAAACATGAAAAATATGTCATACTTCCTTGCAATGATAATGTTTGCTTAAAACTTTTTATCCTTCCCAGCAATGACATTACAGACCTTGCGAAGTTTGTGTTTAGATGTGGAACGCTGTTTTATATGCCAGCAGCAGAATTACTTTAATCTTTCAAACTGTTTGTGACAGTCATAACTGTTTTCATCATTCAAAGATCTGTGTATTTAAACAGATGAAAGAGTGATTTACATAAATTGGCATGAGCCTGCGAAGCACAGATCCTTATTGCTGTGGTACTTGGAGATTTTACAGTTAGACAATAGCCTCAGTCCGTAAGACACCAAATAAGGTGTCCTGGAATGTGATTGTATCCATATGCCTCTAACTAATGCAATATTGACACAGGGAGCTGATTCAAAGAACAAGAGTTTGCTCTGAAATGAACATGTTTCTTCCCATGCTAGCAGAAGAATTACCAGCATCAAAGTTCTGAAAATTGTTAGTTGAAAATACGACTTTTCAGAAATTTTTCAATCAGTTATTTTTGAGACAGGCGTACATCTGATTGCTATGATCAGTTCCACTGTAATCACAAATTGCTATAAAAATTGAAGGGTTAAATTCCACTAGAATGCAGAATACAAATGTAATTTAGGAGCACTTATAATTAAATGTGCAATAAGTCATCCTCTGTTGGAAGCCAGGGAAAGAATTTCTGAGACCACAGTTCCTTCCAACTTTTTTTTCAGTTGGATTGTCTGTGTTACACTGAATTATGGTGGCTGACCTAAAATCGTTGGCATTACATAACAGAGGAGGATTTCCTATTAATGGCAACTGAGTGACAAAATGAATGTTAGTATCAAAAATGATGATATATGTGATAGTTATAACACGCATATCTAGAATTACTGATACCTTTATTATAATCACTGTTAGCTTGTCTGCAGTCTAACATTTTCTTCTTAAATTCTTATCAACATCCATATTTTCTATTCAATTACTGTGGATTTTTTCCAGCACTCATTAAAGGCCTGTAAGCAAACTGAATCTTAGGTCATATGTGTTGCATTTCCATAGGTATCCTGTTAGGTTGTTCTTTTCGTGCTTTCCTCTTCTTTACTGTATTGTATTGAATTTCCTGCATGATCTCCAATTTATCTATTTAGTATCTTGTTGTGTCTCACTATTCTCTGCAGCTCCACATTAGAATGCAGCTGGATTTGCTCCATCTCTTCCATGGCACGTCCTGGTCTTATAACATCCTATTTATGCTGCTGTTGAAAGTTATTGTACTAAGAGAATTTAAAAATCCCTCTGCAAGCTTTCCTTGGCAAGAAATCAGGATACTTGCTGATTAATTATTTTAGATTATATTTTCAGTGAGCAAGTTGCTTATATGAATGGAAGAAATTACTGCAAGGAAAGAACAGAGTCACAAATTAGAAGGGATAGAAGAGATTAAGGTCCTTATTTAAGTAGTGAAAGACGTAAACACGCTTTTTCTCAGAAGACTTTCGTAACCACTATCATACTGGTCACTCTCTCCTCGTGTTTGTCCCTGACCTCTGTAATTTCAGATGATACCCTATGGATCAAGTTTGCAAATACCTTTCACTGTAGCATTTCCTGCTTCTGGTTTGTTGATCATTTTTCTCAACCATGTTTGTTACCTGTGCAGACAATGAATATCCTGTTTTAAAGTTTTTCACAAGGGATTGATACAGGTATGTGTTGCTGAAAATTTGAGCAAGAAAATGCAGCTCTCTGGATTAGGATCTATAATGGTGTAAGCTATAGTTTTCTTTGTGAAACAAATAATAACAGGTGAAGTCTGTACGCCAGACACGAAGTAACCATCAAAAAGAAATTTTTTTTGAAGACATAAAGACAAGTAAATTTGACATCCAAACTTGATGAGTAGGGTCTAGCAGAACCATTTATTCTGAGAACAAAAGCAACCATCACAGTATTCTTAGGGTAATTCTGAGACGTTTGAAGCTAGTTAAAAGACAAAGGACCAGGACGCTACTAAACTCTCATAGTTGGAGAATGGCAGAGTAAAAAGATGATCCAGTGTGATTACAATTGCCATATAAGACACATACTCCTAAATCCAAGAAGCGTCCCTGATTTCCAAAGGTCTCTTCAGCTTCTCTTGCAAGCTGTACATTCTTTGCTGTGGTATCTTTATGTCTAAATACTTCAGATGCCAGGGCAAGGTATTTAAAATACTTTGCACTGAAATGCAATTTCAGTGACTTTGTCCTGGCTGTTTTGGTCAGCCTTGAAGGCTTACTGCTTATCGAATTATGATCGTATCATTCCCTTGGATTTTCTTGCATTTCTGTATTTTTTACCTTCACAGAGACTAGGCTTCTTCTGAGTCATGTCTGGCATGACCTGTCATGACTGATGTTCAACACTGTTCAACGCCACAAATAGCTTTGTTGTGAAGCTTTAAATTCTAGTACGAGTATCCTAATTCCAAGAGTTTTCGTCCTAGTACTGAAACTTAAAAATAATTCATCCAATTTTGGGATCCTGCTAAATACCTTTGTTTTGTGTGATTTCCATTCTTACAGGAATGTTTTTTCCTGAGCACTTACAGTGCTTCTATGTGTCAGCGTACCAGAGGAGCAGTCAGTGGATTTTTTTTCTCTTAATAGATGTATGAATGGAATTGGAACTGTATTTCTGTCAGAGCGTATAAATCAACCCAATCATATTAGTTTCAGGAGTTTTTTAGCTATCTAATCTTTATCCAAAGTCAGCTAGTTTCAAAGAGTCTAAAAGTAAATAGAACTTCTTTGCAGCTACTGTAGAGCATAATTTGGGATATAAATAATTGTACAAAGCATGTGTTTAAAGTCTTTCATCCTGAAAAGACTAGGCAGAGCCCGAAGATGCCTGCCTGCCGGCGTTGCCGCCTCTGGAATGGAAGGTGGTGGCCGGGAGTTCTGGTGCCGACCCGGGCAAGCAGATCTGACCAGGGCAGGAGGGTAGCCTCGCTGGCCAAGCAGGAGCACGGAAACGCTTATACACGTGGAAAGGAAAAACTGCTGTATAAAATCTATCTGTTCTGATTGTCTGTGATGTTAGCAGTGCAGTTAATCAGTGTTTTTGACGCGATTCTGCACCTTTAATTTTTGCCCAATGGGCCTGGCCCAGGTTTGACTGAACTCATTTAAGTGACTTAAACTTGAATGGGTGTTGGATACTTACTTGTGTGTAAGGTTATTTAAGCTTTCCACATCAAGTACTCCTTCTTTACATGTAATTAGGCAGCTCCTAGGACAAAGAAACTCCAGGCTTGATTAGGAGAACTAACTCTACATTTTTAAATGAAATTATAGTTGGTAAACTTTGGCTTTTCTTTCTTTTAAATGTCAGACATTATCCACTTCAGTGTAATTTCAGGTTGTTCGGGGTTTGATATGAACAATGAACATAGTAAATTGCCTTAAGATTTAAATTTGCTTTTTAAATTTGAAAATTTCCCAAAATGTTGTATAGTAAGTTGTCCTGTTCAATTTTTGGTGTAAAGAAAATTCTGTCATTATAGATCTTTAAATTCCGAAATATATTATTAATTTTATTCTGCAAACAGTTTTATAAGTCCATTCAAGAGGGTTTTTTTAGTAGAGCAACAAATTAAAAGGAATTGAGTTAATTATGACTGGGTATATCACATTAGAGTGAATTTAGATACAGTGTTGATATGGTTTGTGTAAATTGCCATTTTCAGAAGTGTTTGTATCTTTTAACAGTTGAGAATTAATCAAGTGGTAGTAAAATAAAACTTCAGCGCTATAACTATGTAACTTTTCTACTAACATTTCAGTGTTTGAATTGTCTCCATCTTTTAGGATTTTACTTCAATGATTCTTTTCATATATTTCTATTCTTTTGTTTCCTTTTTGCAATGGCCTTCTATTATATTGAGTGAAGGTCATTTTCAAGAGCTAAAAGGTAACAATAAGCCGTGAGGTGGCAATAAAAGCCCAAAGGTATGGTGAAAAGAAATTCTGCAGCCATGGCCTTAGCTGCTGCTGCACTCATATTGCATGATCATATTATCTAATATTAATATTATCCTCTTTATTTTTACATGAGGAAAAATATAAGCAATAGAAAAACATATACATGCATACGTTATGGGGAAAAACCATCAGGATACTGCAGCATGGAGTCCAACACAGAAAACAGGCAAATTGTAAAAGAACAAAATAGCATAGGGAGAGGCAATAATAATTATTATTGTTGTTGTTATTTTCCTGGTCTCGGTTATGCTACCACATGATTTTTTTTCTTTGCTGCGCTGTTTTCATTTATTGCTCTCATGATGGTAGTATCTGAGTGCTTTGTAGGAGTGAATTAAGCAGCATGACTAATGTGTGTCATGCATGTTTTACTTTTCCTCTCATCCTTTCCCCATAAGGAAAATTATAGGGCTTTGATTTAGAGATTTTAAAAAACATATATTTTGCTATGTGTTTATTTTAGAGAAGGGAAGCACAGAGAAGTGTTTGCCTTGTACTGGTGGTGCTGGTTTGGTGTTTCTTGTTTTTTTGGTTTTTGTTCTTTGTTTTTAAAAAAAGTCCATTAAAAGAATCCTGGCCAAAAAACTTCTTAAAACTTAGTATACTAAAAATGCGTTGCTTACCTCTGTATTTTGTTTGTGGCAAAAAGGAGAAGTATTGCAGGTGCGACTTTGCTTTTGTTCTACATTTTGTTTCAAATTAGAGGTCTTTCAAAAGTCACACTTAGCTAATTTTTCCTGCTCAAGGCTAAGTTGTAGAAGGATTTTGAGTTAAAGATAAGAATTGAATTCACTGGTAGTGTGACAACAAATCATAAATATTTGTGATTTTGTAAAAGAGGTTATTTCATTTTGGTTTAGGAAATTATTACACTTATGGTTATGATTTTTTAATCTGACTATCAAGTATTTCTGCATAATATAACTATATAGTCCAACAGAGTTGTTTTTTCTATTAACATGTTCTTTAAGTAGACATTAAATAAGATGTTAAGTCTTTTTAAAAAGACATAGGTGATTTTTGAAGAATATAAGTTATTTTGTCACTATGTTTTTTTTTTCAATAGAATCCTATTTATATTTTGTATTTCCCAAGCTGAATCTTAGGATTTCATATTGAATGTGAGCTTTTATAAATGGGAAGTTCATTGGCTTAGAATTCAGAATTTTCTTAGAATAATTTCTCTCTCTTGTATAAGACACACCATTGTTTTTTCTTAAAAAGGATTCTTCTAAGAATCAAATATTAATTAAGGAATTAAAAAAAAACTTTGTAATATCAATAAGCTTATTAATAGGGTGGAGAAGAAACCGATAAATTTATTTCTGCTATGTTTCAGAATTATTAGACTTTTTTAAATGTCTAATGCCAGCAGTTAGTTTAGACTTTGTTTTCATTTTGGTTTGATTTACCTTTAAATGTGGGTAGCCGTGTATTGGCTGATCAGTTTGGGCTTGAGGTTCCCCCCTCCTCGGCATGTCTGTGGGGCAGAGCCGAAGGGGGAAGGTGACTGTCACGCTTCCAAGCAGCACGTTTTTAGAAGGTCAGAATGATTAAACTCGTTCTCAATAACGTAGTTTTTCTATTCGTGCTTTTTATTGACAGCCTTTGTTTCTTAAAGAACCTTCATTGCTTCTTTTATTTAAACAAAAACGCAGCAAAGAAACAGATGTGTCCCATATAAAATATGCAATAAATCTTGTCTCGCAAATTCTTTGCTCTGAACTTTCTGACAGAAACTGTCAAATATCCACTTTAATTCTGGTATAAAATGCTCACTTTGTGTCATGGCGCCAACCACCATATGCTGGAATAAAGTCAGTAACCAGCAATAAAAAAAGGCAGCACGCGCACCTTTGAAACCGTACGAGCAATCAGCGGCGAGAAAGGTCCGTGTAAATCTATGGAGAATTAATCTCAGCTTTGCCACTATCCTGCTGTGCGTTTACAACGAGACTTTGCTCCCGACCACCGCGAGCGGCTTGCTCTGCCGAAGGAGCGTGTCCTAATGAGGGGGAAAGGCGGGAAAACAAAGCCGCGGCCTTGAAGGCCCCTCCGGGCCGCGGCTCCGCCGGGAGAGCGCGTCCCGGCCTGCTCGGACCGGGCGGGCCGCTGCCCACCGCCCCTTGCCGTCCTCTCGCTGCTCCGGCGACGCCGATCTTTCCTCAGCTCAGTCAGCGGGAGCGCCTTCAGCTCCGTAAATCGCGGTTGTCCTCCTGCAGGAGCAGGCGGTGCGGTGGCTTCGCTCTCCTAAAACGTCTCAGGCCGCCGGTTTTGCAAGCTTTCCTGAAATTAGCTTCGTTCCGCTGGTGTAATTACCTGTTCTTTCCCCCCCAGGGGAGCTGCTGGCTCGCCGCCCAGTTAACGCGGTGTTTTGGTGTTGACGTCTATCTCGCGTTTCCGAGAAGACCTGGTTCCCGTTGGTGATAACAGCCGTTCATCCTGCGTTCAAACGCATCATCTTTGATTTAAAAATGTGCTGATCCTTAATGTTTTTACTTCTGCTTACAACAGAAGATCGTAGCGACAGTAAATCTGGATGGTTAATTTTCCCAAACACAGAACAGATTGGATTTAACCTTGTTCTGTTGGAAAGGATTAGAACTAATTTTCCAGTTCTGTAAACTGTTTAGATATGTTTAGTCATCTCAAAGAGATTAATCTGCAAAAACACATTTGGAATTAGACCACAACACTATAGGAGTTTATTAAAAAGAAATTAGAACTGTAATATATTTCTATACTGTTTAAGCACTAACAGGCTTTAAAAACTATTTATTCTCTGGAGCCACAAGGATGGGAGGATGAGAGCTTAATTCTGGCTAAACTGCATCTTAATAGAGTGCAGTTCATAATAATTTAATTGGAATAATTTGAAAAATGTACTGCTGATCCTTGCATTATAATTAATAACTGCAGAATACTGGAAAAATAAGATCAATGTTAGTTCTAATTTGAATGAAACATTGACTTTTTGTACAAGATAACTGAAAAAAAACTTTAATTTGGATATCTACTCTTACAGAATATTGTAAAAGCATCGTATTGAGAAACATAGATACCTGCTGAGAGAGCTGAGAAAATATGTATAAAAAGTTCTTTTTTAGTTGTTAGTTCTAATGTTCCAGTAAACTGACCTTTGTCAGTGCGTGTGTATGTACACAAAGGTCTGTACTTTGTATGCTTCCGTAACATAAAAAATACTAAACGTTTTAAAATGCTTAAAATTTTCTTCATATTTAATGTTAATTAGTCCTTGTCTAGTAGTCCTAGTCTACTTGTCTAGTAGTCATGATTACTTATCAGAAAACGTAGTTGAAGCTAACTTTTCAAGACTGCACAGAGACCCTTTATGTGATGGAAACATTTGTACATTTTCATCATTGAATGTGGGTTTCTTAGTTTAAAAACAATTTTTGTACCACTGCAAAGGAAAATAAACTTGTAAGGACTGGTTCAGGGAAGCATGATTAAGACCTCATGGACGCAAGTGTTCTGAAGATTGTTTTGAAAGGTTTTAAGATGTCTATACCAGTATTTAAACCATCTAAAAAAAAATGCATAGCCAAATCCTGTGTTAAAAATGTGACATTTTCTAATTTAGAGAAGAGGTAAAGGAAACAAAGCTTATGGGATCATACTGACCATTGTTTGTTCCCCTGCCAGTAATTTTTTAATGCACTGGCCAATTTTTACTAAATGTGATGGAGTTAGAGGTCCTAAGATATTAAGCTCTTAAAATCACAATAAAAATACGTGACTAAATGGAGAACTGTGACCCTATTAGCCTTCCAAGGACAGAAAGGCTGAGTCTTGAACTCATCCCTTATTAAGCATTAATGAATCCACCTGGAAACTAACCCTATTGTGCAGATCCATAGTAGACAAGTTTCATTAGTTCCTTTGCTCCTGGAACTGCTTGTTTAGCTCATACGACTGAAGAAAGATCTGTTGCAGGATGGGGATAGGAGTGTTTGTTTAGGGGGTTTTGTGTTCTAATAGGATAGAATAGAAAACTGTGTTAACATACAATGAAATGCTTAGGTGCAGTTTCCAGGTTGTCTGTTGAATTTCATGAGTTTGTAAAGCCTTCAAATAAAAGGTTAGTGACTAGCTAAAGAACGTTAACCAAATAATACATTTTAGAAAAACTAGCTGCTAAGACTCTGTTTTTATTATTTTTGAAATATAACATTGTTATCAGACCAAAAGCTCCTATGTAAGAGTGATGGCCTCTAGCCATGTTAAATAATCTGTATTCGTATTGGGTATGGAGTTTTCTAATTAGAAATTGAAAACAATCGAAAAGGAAAACATATCACACTATTCTCTCGTTTGCTATGTTTATATATGAAGTTAACTCTTAAGTAATAAGATTTCTTTTGTGTAGAACTAACTCAAAAATAATAGAATGTGGAAATGGCAGGAAATTTAGTCTTTATGATACAGTGATATACAGATACAGCTTGAGAGATACAGGTTTTTCTTGAGTATATTCTTCCTAGAACAAGACACACAGTATTTTCAGGACCTATGCCAAAATTTCTGACACTTCATAATTTACTAAAAACCCTTAAAGTTATTTGGAAAGCCTCTTCAAACTTTGAAGTATAACTCTGAAATTACAGAATTCCTTTTTTCTGTGAGAAAAAAGTTTTCATGTCTGAGAACTTCTTTACCTTCTGTTGTTATATACTTTATTAGGTGGTGTCTTTTCTAGAAGTAAAATGAACAGCCTTGAAATTGTATTTGGTCTGTATGAACTATGAAGCTTTCCATTATCCCCATACCCTATGATATCACATTCAAAACTGAATTTCCATGTCTTTAACAATTCAAAAACTCAATTTTCATACTCAATATCTTACTTATTCTTGTCGAGCCATGTTTTCAAAATACAGTATTTTCCAGTTTAATAAATTAAAAAAGGGGGAAAAAAAGAAAATAGAGATAACTTTCTTCCATTCTCTGATTTTACATCCTCTTGCATTCATATGTATATTTTCATGAACACTTGTTTATTTGCATATGACATTTGTTAATCTCTTTAAAAGATTCTGTTCATTTGATTTTCATTCCTTTAAAATTCACATTTCAGGAAAGTAGATTCTGGCAAGTGTCAGATACTGAATTATATTTTAGTTTGTAATAGCATCCAAATCGGTCGTAAAACTTGCAATATGTTTACTCAGTGCTTTTGTATGCAGGGCCTTTTTTTTTTCTAGCCAGTAAGATAACACTAATAATAAAAAGATTAAATGAATGTTGGTGATACTTAACACTTTGCTTGAGATAATAGCTGCATGCTTCTAACAGATATACTAAGCAAAAGATTTCTTAAAAGTGAGGTCTATTCAGAAGGTTTATATGGTAACAGACCTACTGAAGCCAAAATCGAGGGAGGCCAAATTCAGTCCTGCTGTTGAGCCTGCGCTTCTTTGTATTACTGTAGTGTCTGGGAGCATGAACCTGTGCCGAATTCTGCACGGAAAACAAAGAACATCTCTACTGGTTTTGATGAGCTCTCTGATCTGCTTACCCATCTAGTAGGCTTTCTTTGAGCATTTTCTTCCAACTTGCTAAGTTCTTGATTAAATAGAACAATTAAGAACAATTTCCTTTGTATGACTGTTGTTTCGGGGGATGGAGATATATATATATATATTGTACTTTTGCCGTAGAGTTTTCTGACTTCAGCTTCTGCTTCCTAGGAATACAAGCAATGGAAAATTTGGATTACAGTTTGGATTTCAGAAAATTTGGATGTCAGTTATCAAATGCTGATAGATCTTCATACTTCTAAAAGGGCCAAGAAGAGTAAGGGGCCGTTGTTGCATATTCTGCTTATTCTGCAATGTCATGGAGTGTGACATTTTGTACTTGGAAAGTGCCAAATAGTTTCTTCCTCAGCCCTTGATTAAGAGACCAGTACCATTTTGTCTTTCCAGGTCATAGGAAGGCTTCTCTTGACACTCTTTTGGCATGCCTGCTTAAGAAGGTTTAGTCTCGACTAATAAGGAGGCTGTGTTCTTGTGAGCACAGGAAGTGTTATAGTAGCCTCTTCTCATTGTCCTAAAAGCCTCTGTCCAGAGTCTAAAGTTCAGAGAGGAATTTCAGTAGGGTTTTTTGGTTTTTGTTCTCATTTTTGCGTATGTTTTGCTTGTCAATGTGTCTAAGATTCTGTCTTAATCTTAACAGCAGTTGGTTGGAAAGTGTCAGTCAGAAAAGACTCCTTGAAGCAAAAAAATGCAAATAGCTTGTTTTTGATTTTTTTCCCTTCTCAGAAAAGCTTATAATTTTCCAATCTCTAAATGTTCATGAAGCATACCTTTTTGAACCACGTGAACTCAGCCTTGAAATGTAAAACTAATACTTCTAATTTCTCCATCCTGACAGCTAATTCTCCAAGAATTAATGTGAAGATGCTCTTTCCTCCAGAATGTTTATAAAGCAAAGTTTTAAATCAGATCATTCAGTGTTGAAAATAATGAGATTCTGAAAAATGTGAAAGCTGTAATGTGCATAACTAGATCATTAGACTTATGTGAACCAGCCTTCTTAAATGCATTCATATGTTTAATGTCAGAGAGCAATGACAGTAGTAAGTGTTAAAAGCTTTTATTTGGGAGGTAGATGTAATGTAAGATTTTTGTGCTGTTGCATGTCCCCATTTTTCTTTCTTTGTCCTCTTAGAGCAAGTCATCTCATCATTCTGCTTGCCTCTGTCCAACTTCCAGTCTGTACCAAGATTCAGTCTTTTTTTTCCCCTTCATTTTTGGGGGAACTATTTCACAGTAGTCCCTGCATAAAGATCTCGGCTCTGTTGTAATTGGGAGCTGCTATGTGTACATAAAACCTATTACAAATATATTTCTTTTCTGGTATGTTCTCAGAATAGTGTTATGCATCCTGGTTCATCTTCCACTAGTAAAATAAGTTTTGTAAAGTAATCAGGGTTTTTACTATTTCTCTCTAGTACTTTTTCTCTCTTAGAACTGTTTCAGGATCATGGCTGTTCAAATGCCTTTTTTCTCATTTTAGTAAAAGGACAGCCCCAGAACTGTTCCAAATTCGTAAGGTAAATTCATAAGATAATCTTCCATTTACTCCTTTATTCTTTGAGCTAGATTCAGGCACTAGGATATGTGATATTTCCCAGTGACTGGCCTTCTGAGTCTATCTGTCTATACCTGTTCGTGTTATAAAATAATATTCTTATAGCAAATTGGAACTTCATATTTTGTAGATACTTCCTTTCCCTTCAAAACTTTTGTCTCTAAATACATACAGAAATTCTTGACTGATCCTGGCTTTCATTCCTATATTCAAAGAAGATATATTGGTTAAGATTATCTGCCTGTCATAAGACTGGATCTGAGAGTCTATTCAGGATATGGACTTAATCAAATCCAAACAGTAAAGCATATTAAGAAACTGCATTTGGACATGAAACCAGACAGTAAATTTTGCATTTGACCATTTCCTGTCATTTTCAATGGTAGTCAAGCCCAGTGACTCAGCCACAGAAAGATGTCTTCTTACAAAATGCAGCATATGAGAAGTTATTTTGAAGGACTTCTACATAATCTGTATGCATGTAATGTAGACCATCTATTTCTACATTATAGAATAATTTGCTGCACTGAAAGTGGATCAGGAGATTGAAGCAGCAGAGGCTGACACCGCTATATTTAATGTATGTGGTTTAGGGATTTGACTTCAGGTTAGATCTGCTCTAGTCTTATCTTCTGAAGTGAATGTCTCCACCTCATGCGTGGTTCAAAGCTGTCTGAAGGATCAAGCATTGTTTTGACCCTTTCGTCCCTATTAAGGATCGGAGAGGACTTGGTGTGGAGCTTCCTGTTTAGTTTCTTCTTAATGGAAATTAGTTTGCAAGCACCGAAACTTCTTTGCAAATCAAACTAAACCGAAGCTCAAGAAATGGAGATAGTGAGGAATTCACTTCAAAACCATCCTACTACGACAACAAATGAAAAAACTAATATCCAGAGTTGCTGTATTTCATTATTCATTTCTGTCATCCTTTTTTTCAATAGAAGAAATAGTAAATGAAAGTGTCAGGAGGCTATTGCAAAACAAATAAAATGAGATTGTTCTTCATGCTACATGTAGCTCTAGAACACTTGTCAGGGCAATTTTTGGAAGCTAAGAGATTTGTAAAAGTTTAAGCAGAGACTGGACAAGTTCATGGAAGAGAATCCAGTGAGAATTACATAGAAGTGGCCTCCAGTGTCCAGTGCAGGAAGTCTCTGAACTGCAAAACCAGGAAGACAGAGAAAACATTGAGGGAAATGATAATTTGCTTGCCCTGTCCTTTTATTCTTCCTGAGTGTCTGCTTTAGCCTCTGCCACAGAGGCAGTTATAGTTATCACCTAACGAAAACGCTATAACTATGTTGTCTATATTAGTTACTGTGCTCTTGTTAGGAGCAATTATATCAAGAACTTCTATTTCTATTGTAACAGTTTTTGATCTCCTTAAAAACTAGAAAGCGATTATTAATGTAATCATAAACTGTAAATTTTATATCCAGTTCTGCTTTTAACCCTCTTTGCTTTTCCATGTGTAGTTAATTCTGTATTATGATGAACTGTCAGAATTCTGAGTGACATTTTCAATTTCTAATGATATAAAAATGTTTAGAGCTGTGGAAATCATTACCATAGTGTGAATTAAGTATAGCAGATTAACTTTAGCCAGATGAATTTCTCAGGAGCCTGAAACAAATACAATAAATCAAAGGTGCCCTACTTCAGTTGTAGCTGTCTTGCCACCAGGATTTGATGTTAAGAAATCAACGGTATAGGATTCATTGTTTTCCTTGCCCAAGGCTCACAAAATTGCTCCTTAATTTTCCATGCTGACATAATCTGAGGAAGTGCCTCCAATGCGTTTGCCCAGTATAAGTATGAGTTAAA
The DNA here is from genome assembly GCF_028389875.1 of Rhea pennata. Classification (NCBI taxonomy): domain Eukaryota; kingdom Metazoa; phylum Chordata; class Aves; order Rheiformes; family Rheidae; genus Rhea; species Rhea pennata. Next base: position 9,845,394 of record NC_084667.1, on the reverse strand, counting down.
AGTAATTTATGTTTTGTTAGCATACAGCGATGTTCTGAAGTAAGCCAATTTTTAAGTGATTTTAACTACCTTGGTACAAGCCTCTGTGTAGGTATCGATTTATCAGTGGCGTTGTCTGTGAGGTCGGTTTATGACTGTAATCCAACCAGTGTAAGCACTCTTGTAGACGGAGCCGCATAGAAATACAGTTCCTTATCTTTTTATCATCACAGAATCTGAATTCTGTCTATATTAATATTTGCACTTACAAAATTGTTCCATTGTGAAACAGGAATAACTTTTCCAGTTTAAGGTTTTATTTTGTTTTGTTTCTTTACATATATGGTATTCTACTGCAGTTTTTTATGGAATTTTTACTTAGAATTAAGAAGAATTGGTCAACATTTTGAAAAGTAACTAATGCCTTTGAAAGATATAGTGCTTGAGTATACAGCTCAGAAAACATTTTCGGAAGTGCAGGATACCCATTCCTTGAGAATTGAATCCTTTTAAATAGTCCATGTGAGTATTCAGTAACAGAGCTGCTCAGATTCACTAACCATGTTTCAAACACTTGGCTGCTTTTTCAAAAAATCATGTACATACCGTACATTTAAAACTTGGTACATGTGTTTTCACTTTCCAGCTTCCTGAACAAAATGCAATAGCTATATGGAACAGTTGGTGTTAACTATGTTTGATACCTGTTCAGCAATTTACAACTATTTGCATTGCAAAAACAGGTTTAAATTTGTAAGTTTTGGTCCACAACAATAAAGAAACATACGTAAGCTAGTGTTCTGTTTTTAAATTAGAAATTCAAGTTTGATTATTTATTTTTTATTTTCATTAATATTTACTACTGCGTATTGTAGTAATGCGTTTAACATGACTTTTCAAATCTGATACACTTCATTGGTACATTAGAAGTGTTAATTTAGGTAATGTATACAAGAATTAAACAATAATTGAAAATAGTTTATCACTTTATTTTGCTTAGTACACAACCTATCAAATTTTGAATGCAATAGTGTGTAATCTGTGTGATCTCTAAAATATTAAGGCAATAATTCATATCTTGGGAATGTTTTTCGTTGGCAGCTAAAGAAGAACATAAAAAAGAAGAGAGCGGTTTGGAAAATGCACAAAAATGGTAAGTTTTATGCTAGTGTTTTCTAACAGTTTATTTTGGTCAAAGATGTTGTTGATGTTAGGAATTGCATTAAACAGGAAAAAGCATCTGTACTTCAAAGAAGAAATACCATGCTTCCTGAAGATTTCTTATGAAGTCTTCCAGGAAAAAGTTTAATGGATAGCTGATCTATTGGGTTTGAGGTTTAATTACTGTCAACATTGAACTGGATACTAGTCTTAAAGAATATTGCAATAACTGATTAACTACTTAGTGTAGTAAAAACATATTCCACTGCCACTGCACCTTTTCGCTGTTTAGGCTGTTGAATGTACATTAAGAAACCAGTGAAATTCTAATCTTTAATTGTCTGACTATCTATGCCTTACTTGTGCCAGAGGAGGAGGCACGCTAGGAAAGAAGTGAGATAAACTGATGGTTTCTAGGCAGATTACAAATGACACAAGTTAATATTTCTAATATTCTTCACCAAATTATTTTGGGGGGGTTAAAGGATTTGCCTTTAACCTTACATATGTTAGCTGTGGAACTGCTATAATTTGGTTGAGGTAATTTTAATTGTCACAGCTTTTAGTTGCTTTTTTGTAAAGGTATGACAAAAGTTTTGTTTGCGTGCAAAAAATAAAAACTACAAGATTTTCTTTAAAATGTCTTTCATTTAAATTTTCTTGTGCTTTCCAGGATATTTTGCTCTCTCTATATAGAATGTAACATATTTTTAAAAATGTTTTTGAAAGTTTGCAAAACAGAACTTTTCTTGCATTTTTGAAGAGCACCCATAAAAAGTAACAGATAACAATATTTTGTCACCTCGAAATTAGAAAAAATAGTTTTCTCTATATCTCAACTCTATTGTGATGCCATGCAATAAATGTAGAATTGATTATTGCTTCAGAGTGTATATAGCCATAGAGTAAATTCTTTTTAAAAGCTGATCAGTATTTTTTAGTCACTGTCACTAAAGGCGTATCTGTGGTAATTTAGATTTTTTTGTCTGATTTGCAAAATTTGGCCCAGAGTCCGTACACTTACTGAGACACCTATGCCTTCTTAGGGGGTCAAAAAGAGAGGTAGGAACTTCCCAAATGCAATCCAAGTCTCAGGTGGACTATTTCCATCTGCTGCAGCTGATGCCTGAATTGGCTGAACTACTGTCTGACAGGTCAGTTGGGGCTTTCCCTCCTAATTTCATCTGTCCAGACTGGCTGGCTGCTTGGCTTTCTACCTACCTAAAAACCTACTTTCTGAGGCACACTCATTTTCACGTTCTACCTGCTTTGCAGCCCTTCTGAAGCAGAGTAGACCCAACAGGGTATGCAGGCACAGTGAACATAATTTGCAGGTGACTTAAGGAATTAGTTATCTAATACAAACTTCGGGTTTTTCAATTGCTAACTAAATGTTCAGTATTGTAAATTACTGCTAAAAAGATCGGTTGCTTTTGAAAGTCATGCCAAGACAGCTGTCTTAGAAGTGCTTTCCAAGATTTGGGATGGAGAAGGGCTGAGTAAGGAAGAAGAGTGCTTGACTTTATCACGGTTACTGTTTTGCGAAGCAAATCTGAGAAGAGAATTTCTCATCCTAATATTCCTGGCTCAGCTATCCTAGTCAAGGGTATGAATAGCCGAGAGCTATTTGGCCCAAATTAATGTAATGGGACTGAAAATCACCTTAACTCTACCCAGTAGTGATAAACTGTTTTAACCATACAATGGCATTTCAGTATTTTTAGCCATTCTAGTATTTTAAGTATTTGAAATCCCAAAATACATTACACTAATATTTAAAGCCACATTAGCATTTTATTATTTATTTATTTATTTTCTCCTTGTGGTGTCACTACAAGACAGAGTTAAAACCCCTCAACTGTGAATGTTACGGGCTCATTTCTGTTTCTTTGTGCAGTAGTTACATCTTTGTGATTCCTTTACCATGAATTACTGATTAACATGCTTCCAACAATAACTACCTTGAAGCATCTGGAGCAATTTTCTTGATTTTTTTTTTTAATTAAAATAGTCTCATACAAACAATATGCAAGAAATGTAAAGGTTAATATATGTGAAGATTTCAATAACTTTATTGTATTAATAGGTTACCTTAAATGATTTTAAATGTCAACAATATGTGATATTCTCCAGGATGTCCAAGAATTTCTATCCAACTTCATAACAAAAAAAATGGAGCATATTGGCTAGTCCACCTAAATTCTAAGTTGCTTTACTTTGATTTTATGCTTTTATCTTGCCAGGATAAATTCTATGTTTTTGGATGGCTGCTTTGTATTCTTCAAGCCTAACAAAAACTTTGAATCTCAGTTTAAGGCAAAAATCCTTCTCCCTAACCTGAGCATTTCCATATGAAAACATACAATGTGTACTGTGCAAATTCATATACCAGGGAAGAAAGAAGTACTTGCTCAAGCTGAATCTGTTGCTTAGGCAACATCTGTTGCATAATTTGGAGACCGCATACAGTTTTTTAAAACATCTCTTATTTTATTTTCAAGATTTATGCTTTCTGTATTCTGATTTAGGACCTATAGACAGCTATAAAAAAGAATGTGATTTTCTTTTGCCTAGGTTGAGTGTATATTTCAATGGGAAAAAAAAGAATTATTTTGAAATATGCTGTTATCTTTCCTTTTAAGTTATTGTCTTATTTTTAGTAAGTCTCACCAGATCTTACAAAATCAATGCATCCACTTTGCAGAGAAAAGTGATTCAGCCTTCACAGAAGTGAACTTTTTATTTTTCGGATCAGTTTTCACATACCTATGGTCATATAAGTCATTTTAGTTTATCTCTGCAAAACAATATCATAACGGCTAAAAGCATAAAGTACCTTCTGTAATAAAAGACTATTTTGAAAATAGTTTTATAAGCATTCTGCAGGTATAGTAAAGAATAAAAGCTTTACAAATTGGCAAGGTACTTTCATAAGATTAATTGCTATTATCTGCTTATTGACACACCTGGGAGGAGATAATTTACTTTCAGTAAAAACCCACAAACTGGCTATTGGCACCGTCTGAGATTCTATCACTGCTACACAGATCTCTTTCTAACTACTTATGAGGTGTCTTTAACTAAAGCTGGTGATTTTTCCCTGACTTAGCATATGACTCTTTGGTAGTCCTTCAATAAAGGTAAGTGGCAAAATAAGATCTTTACAGAGTGCTGTAGAATAAAATTAAAGAAATAGTTAGAATATAGCATTTTTCAAAATAGAGTAAATTAATTTTTCTCAATAAAATTGAACGTGCCCAATTTGCCTGGGTGGCATGTGCCTATGATGTCCCACGCATCCATAACCAACAGTTATCCTCCTGGGAATGAGCTAGGTGTTGGAAGGTTAGTTACACTCAGCATGAATTGCTGCTATGATTTTCAAGGCTGAGGGTAAGTTATGGTAATTACGAGTCTTGACTACTGACTCAGGAACCAGCCCGCAAGGGAGCTCTTTCCCCAGTGGGCTTATGTGTTGACAGTCTTTTTTCCCTCCCCTAGCTTTGAAGAAACAGTAGGATACTTTGGGATAAAGCCAAAGCCTGGTGAGAAGGAGATCACGCCAAACTATGTTTTCACGGTGTGGTACGAGTTCTGCAGTGACTTCAAGACCATTTGGAAACGAGAGAGCAAAAGCATTTCCAAGGAAAGGTAAGGTTCTAATAAAGTCATTAATACCATTTTAGATGTCTGGGAAACTGTTCCTTCTCAAACCCAACAAATTATACTCCTATATTTCACAGGCGTCATTGTTTTCTTTCAGATCTAATGGACATCAAGGAAAGATTATTCCCTCAGGGTGCGTAGGAAAATTCACCAAAGGCATGCTGTCCCCACAAAAAGATAAACACATATAATCTGATAAATTACACTTTTGTAACCCCTTCCAATTACTAGCTAGTAAAATGAAAGGGGAGCTGTGCTAATTTGTAACAGATTGCTTCTCTGTGCATTTTCATGTTGAACTAGCCTAAATGAGGCGATATTGCTGTCGCAGACAGTACAGACAAATAAAAGTGAATGCTTTTCCAGTTAATATACTGCACTTGCATCAAAGGGAAGCCCCAGAGATTCAGGCTACACTTAGCGCAGTGTCGAAGCCCCACACTGAATTTACAGCACTGCTTCTGACTTTTGATATCCTGCTGAGGACATCAAACTACATGCCGCTAGATCTCACCACACTCCCCTGATTTTATTAGTTTGAGTGAAAAAATAAAATATAAAACCTTCAATTATTTGCTTGATTTTTTTAAAAAAAGAAGCTAAAAATCTTTTACAAAGAGAAAACGATTCTATTACAAGCACAGCATGCTCACCGTATCTCACTCCATTTGAAAAGACAAAATGGGTGGTAATATAGTCATGCTTTGGAAAAAAAAATGATTAATCACTTTCAGTGTGAAATAGAAATCCAGGTGTATATTCCAAATTGACATGAGTTTAACAGAAAACTTAAAAGGTATCAGCAAATGTAGTAAACTCACACTTACGTTCTCCTTTTGCTCTCAGAAGGAATTTTAGATTGATGTAAAAGCACACTTTTAGAGGACAAGATGTAGAAAGTATAAATTTTGAAACTGTCAGCCTTATGAGCCTTGTTTTACAGATAGTCTAGATTTTAAACAGTTAAAAATCATAGCTTTTTGCATCATGTATATTATGATTAATTGATTTTAGAAGCTGACAACTGTGAGCATTTACAGAGAATCTTTTATTTTCCTTCTGCCTTGTTCAGTGTAATATGGATTATGGATTGAGCAGATTGATACAATCATGCTCAAGGATCATCTCAGGAAAATAATTTCTGCTGATTCATAATTTACCATTTTCATTCCATACAGTTATGAGGACTAAATATTCAAGAGAAGATCTAGACCATGCACTCATTCCTTTTTCATTTATGTCATTACTACCTTGCTGATGGCATACAATGATCCCTTCAAAGAAACTGATTTTAACTGCTGTGTAAAGATTTTAACACTACATTGAGACTCATAGCAAGAAACTTTGAGAAGTTTTGTTGATATATTAAGAAATCTTTTTTTAAGTGAATGGCTATTTTCTGTGCTTTGCACAGAAGGGTGAGGTGAGAATTTCTCATTGTTTAATAAATCTGTAACTAGCATATAAAAATAAAAATATAGTGCAAATATTTGATCAGTTCCTTTAAATATATTTAGTCCTATTCATAAATGTAATGCAATACCAGTAGAATACAGAACACCACCTACTATGTTTCTTCGAAGTGCTGACATTTTCTGGATTATGTAGACTCTTTTTCAGAGTTCACTTCAAATTATTTTCACAGTTTCATTAATCTTGAAAGGACAATTTGTTGTCCTTTGCATTTGAATTCTGGGTGATTCATCAAGACAATGAGCTGCTGAAATGAGGAGCCTTGTGTAATAACTAAATTAGAATGACAGAAGAACTTTTTTCATCATCCTAAAATGTTCTGTAATGTGCTGCTGAAAAGAAGAGCCTCATGAAACAACTAAATTAAAACGACAGAAAAACTATTTTCCTCATCTGAAAATGTCTTGTAAAGTCATGATCCTTTAAGGGTTCTGTTCTACAAAGTGCAAGACTAGCACTTGACTAACTGCTGTCCAAAATAGTCTGAAAGAAAGCTAGGAGTCATTGTGCTCATTGGTAACTAAAAACCCTAGTATGAGAGGAATGGACAGCTGTCTTCCATAGCTGGGTGCAGCTAATTAATTGGATGCACTATTTGTTTTGCATTTTTAGAAATTGTAATTAAAAAAAAATGTATTTATCATCAACCATTTCTTTTGTTTGGAAGGAAATTTTAAATTGGAAGAATTGGCAGTGTGGGTCAATATTTTCAAACTTGGCTGACAAATCGGTCTAGCCTTCAAAGCTCAGGAGGAGCTGCAGGAACTTAACTGTAAAATGTCACTGAATTAGGCTAGTCATGTACATAGCTAAATAGGGATTTAATTGTTTAGATTTACATGAAAATGTTCATATTGGGTTATATTTTGTGTCTCATCAAAAATGGCTCGGGAAGTTCAATATGTAATTGCAATACACAGAATTACCATTGATGTGCCAAGCCAAATGTATCATTAGAAATATATTAGCTTAAAATCAGTAATGGCAAGACAGTCAAAAAAGATCTCAGATTCAGAAATTAAAATGTTATACAGAAAACTAACTACTTTGGATTGCATAAAATCTCTGAATTTCAGGAAGAAGGAGGCCACTACCACCTTTAAATAAATGACAGCCTCAGCTGCAAGAGCTTGTTTTGTCTGAAAACTATTTGGCTTCTAAATGTAACAAAACTGTAGAAATCTAATTAGATTTCTATGAGACTTTTCCTTAAAGTAAAGGAAACACTTTAATTGGGCTGCCCTATACTTAACCTACCATGAAAATAAATTAGCTGCCTGCAAAATATAGTAGAATCATTGTCTTTTTCCTGGACAAAATTTGCACATCATTTAGGAATGCAAGACAGAGTTACAGGCAGGCAACAAACCTAGATAGATATAATAAATGGCTGTAGAGATAAAATGAACACAATTTTGCAAAACCATATTCCTGATAGAAATATGATGGTAGTTTTCCTTCCAGTGCCGTATTTCCTTCTATACAAGAATGTAACTATAATACATAAAACTTGCTTTGAAGATTACCTCTTCATTACTCCCAAAGAGTTCCATGTAAATGCACCATAATACTCACCACATGTTGGAGGCATGTGAGATTTTGTGCTGCCTATAGATCCATTTTTGGTTTTGGCACCTTTTTAATTTGTACATCTGTGTGTCCAGGTGCATCAGCTATTCTTTTTGCTTTCTTCTGTTATAAAATTTTGAGATGCTAACCAAACTGAAGTCTAAAACAAAGATAGATTTTTCTGGTAATGAGGCGCGTATTCAATGGTATATTACATATAATTCCACTCTCATTTCCTTTCTGGGGACTGTTACTTTTTTGAGTGGGTATACCTATGATTTCAGAATCAATTTAAATGTATGTTAACAAAAATTTATAGGCATTAAATATATATGCATAGTTATGTATGTGCCTATTAAAGTAAATATTCAAAATCTGGTAAAATGTAATTTTAAAGTGTATCCTAACAAAGTCTGAATTTAGGAAAAAAGTGTAAATGTTGGAAAAATTCCAGTAGTTTGCAGTGAGTATTTTCCTCACAACCTGTGATTGTATGTGTCAGAAAAGCAATCTGACAAAGATTATCATTATGTGCTAAGGGGCTTACTCTTTACGCTGCAAAGATAAGATTGATGCAATAGTCACTGTACTGGATTAAGTCACCTCTTTCAGACTGAACATAAATAAAAAATTTTATAGCTAAGAAACAGAAATCAGAAGAGAAAAAGAGAACCTAAGATTGTCTCAACAGTTAGAGAAGACATAATCATTATTTAATCAACAGAATTATACAGTCCATATTCAGCACAGCAAAAGAATGTTCTTTTTTCTAATACCTTTTTTCTTGGATTCCATCTCTGGCAAAAAAATTATTGATGGTCTCACCTTAATCTTGTTGTGACTTTTTACTGACTTTTTTGCCACAAAGGCAAGAAAAGCTTTGAACGCAGAAACTCTGAACGTAGCAGTGTGAGTAGCTAGTGGTAAACAGGAAGGTATCCTAAATATTCTAAAATTATCCTAAAAATAATAAACGCATGGAGAAGTCCTCAGTTATTTTTTGTTGTTAAGAGTAGGTTGGTGTTGGCTTTAGCTTTGTACTTAACTCTTCCATTTTTGGTGTTAATTTACTATATACAGAATAAGTTGTGTTGGTTGCTCTCTATTTGTGCAAGTGTAAGTTTGAGGAGGTTTTGTTTGTAATAGCACATGTCATAAGAAATACTCTGTAAATAGCAAAACCTCTTAGCAGTGCTAGTTGATACAGTATTTAAGTCAGATTTTTAAAATAATATGCAATTAAAAGAAGCTGTGTTGCTCTCTTGCACATAATAAATGAATAAAAACTGACAGAAACACCAGAGAAGAAGTAATGAACTAAATTTTCATTTTCAGTATTATAGTAAGGGAGGTAGAGAAGTAATCTTCAGTTCAAGAAGATATATCAGTTTTAGAAGACCAGATTTATTTTATGGTTTAATTTCAAAATTAAATACCTTCAACTGTATTCTGCAAAAATGGCAAAATCTAACATAAAGTGGTGCTTTGTTTTGTAGTGCCAGGAACACTTACAACGTTTTTAACTCATATCTTTTCTATCTAATCACGGTACCTGTGGTGGTTCTCTCCACACTCATGTAACCTCATGAAAGGGAATGGGGAAGTTACTGAAAAGTATGCAAATATAGTACACAGGTACTTAGAATAAGAAAATGCTTAATCCAGATGAAACTTCAGTGACTTTTTGAATAGAAATTAATTACTCAATTTGGAATTTTTGCAAGACCTGTAAAATTGAACTGTTCTGTTATTCTTTAGAAAATGAAATAAAAAATAGAAAACTACCAAAAGTCCTAAGGCACTAGAGTGAAAACCAAGCAATTAAGTTTTACCACATATCTGAAGACAGCAGCTAGAACCTGAGTAGAAATGCTGGCATTAAACTCTGTGGCTGTATGACTGAAAGTGAGGATGGTACTAATGGTTGTACTTACAGGTCTGCCTATTATGTATATATGCTTTCAATGGGAAAGTAATTAAATTTATTGGTTTTGATAATATGTGTGACATACATGGCTACGCTGTGGTTTCGGTGTACCCTCCTATAGTATCCCACAGATGGTTAAAATCTTGCCTGCAGCCTTTAAACCGTACAAATAATTCATTCATAATTTTTGTTGGTGCTGTTTAGATAGTTGACATTTGATTGATCTAATGCATTGTATGACGGCTGTGGTAAGGTGTCATTCCTGCCGTGTGTATTCACAATAGTTTTGGAATCTGGCTTTCTCGCTTTGAAGTGATAGTTAAACTAAATATTATTGAGCAATGTGGAAATCTATGGCATCACCTCTCTATATTTTCCCTTCAAAGAGAAAAATGCTAAGCAGTCTCCTCTCAGTATGAGGGTAGCCATATCCTTTCTCTGCTTTGCTTCTCTTTTGCCCATTTTTATTACCTCTGGCCTCTAAATTTGCATCTTTTGGATATCATTTATATGTTATCTAAGACAGTGAACAAAAAACAGAGTGAGTGTCCAACCTTGCAGCTGTTTTGATCTGCTTATAGATACAGTGAAACGCACTGTATCAAGCATTAGGCAAATACTCCAAAAAAGGGTGTCATCCAGTTATCATAGAATCTACTTATACGATCTAAAATCAAAAAAGGTGAATGTGACAAGTACTGTTTGATTAGTATGATAATAAACTGCTGGTCTAACAAGTGGCAAATTAACATCATACTGTAAGTGAAGTTTTAAGGAAAGATTTGAAATATGACCATTAGGTGACCACAGATTTGTGCTGGGAGTTCCTTGCATACATAGTTCCAGTGTGGGGAAAAGGCAATATGTTTGTAAGAACATTTGATAAATGAGCCCTAAAAGCTGGCATTGTTACCAGGCTGGAGGCCAATAGTTCAGTGATATTGAAAAGCTTTTGGGCTGAAATAAGTTGTGATAGAGTGAGGGAAGAGAAGGAGAAAAAAAAGTGATGATATGATGGAAAGGATGAGTTCTGCGTTCCTACAGTTGCATTTTGAGTAGATTTTGGGTGGCCAGTGTAGCCTTTGTCTATACCAAAAAAGTAGCATCCTGTTTATCCTGACCAAGGACTTTAGAGCGTGGTCTGTGCCAGCTCACACCTTCTCTGACTCAAAGGGAAAGCATGAGTGAAAATGATCCTAAGTTTATCAGTTTACTTCCTAGTTTAACAATATCTTTTCCTGTAAGGGGGAAAAGTATTTTCATGAGCTTGTTAAGGAAACTTTAAAAAGTACAAGCTTATATGTGGATTTTGTTTCCGTTTCCTCAGTTACAAAATAAAAATAATTGACAGAGGGCTGACTTGTATCTGGTTTACAGAGGGAGTCAACACCTGCCCCTGAGAGGCAGGCAAAAGCAGATGATAATCCCATTGATTATAGTAGAGATCCAGGTATAGTGTTCAAATCATAATTCTCCTCTTTAAAAAATCAGTTTTGATCAGTTCATTCAATTTTGTTTTCCATAGTGTGTGTTAATGTACAGTAATACTTGGTGTTACGTTTGGCACCACATCTCCTGCATTCATTAGGGTATATTGACCTCTGGCTCACTGCTGAGTGAGAATAATGTTTCTTTTGAACACATCCATGTTGCAGCTGGTCAGATTTCATGGTTTAACAAACCTGCATTCCTTAACTTCGCTTTTTTTTTATCATAAACACGCTGCAGCACCAAAAAGTATTAATCCTTATTGTCTTGGAATGGGAAGTAGCTGTGCCATTCACTGGTTAATGCTGACTAAAACACAGTGTGTGAGAAATATCTATGATTTCATTGCTTCCTCTACTGAAAAGATTTTAAACCATGCATTTTTAAAAAGCATGGCAGAGGCCTCCACTGAGATGACCCTGACAGAAATAAATCTTCAGCTGTTTTCTGTAAAGTCATTCTTATTTTCTCTGTGCAAAAAAAAAAAAGATTGATTTTCAATGTTGTAATTATTTGCACTTAGACTAGTCTATCTCTTGAGCTACACAGTCTCTAAGCTATTTATGGAAGATAAAATTATTACCTTTATTATTGACATACCCTGTCAGCCTAAGAAGGATAAATAGCCTTGTTATAATACTGAACAAAGACTATTTGAACTTTCGTAAATATTTCCAAATGCTGGAGAAAGAGGGAACACATCAGTTTTCTAAATCAGCACCTTCATGCCCTCTCCTTCGATGACGTGGTCAGCTGCTCTCCTGTCCTTATTGGGCTTTTTTGTCCTCTCCACTGCTGTGTTAATGTCCTTGCTAATTTTTTCTTTTCTGTTTTATTGCTCATTTCTATCTTTTCTTGCCTTTCTATTTTACATCTATTTCTGTTGACTTTTCTATTCCCCTTTCTTTCTTCTTGATTTCACATCTGTTAACTTCAGTCCCAATTTCTCTTCCCTGAGTTCTCTGAAAGTTAGGTAGACTAGTGTGTCCATCCATACCATTGTACACTGATATAAAAGGGAAAAAAAAAAAATCTTTTCCTTGAGTCAGTTCCTTTGCATGTCTCTAAACTCCCCTCTATGGCCATGCCACTCTAAATGAACAGTTCCTGTGAACTCCTTCCATATACATTAGCTCCCAGAGCAAAAACTCAGAAGAAACGGGTACAGCGTGGCTGGTGGGACGCTTGGTCCATACAGTTCAGCCTTTGCCTGCAAGTTGCAAACTGTGAAACTCAGGGCTGGATGCTGCTGCTGTTCATTCCAGGATCAGGCTCTTGAGAAGGATACCACTGTCATGCTAAATGTGAATATTAATTGAATTATTCTAAATCTAAGACCTAATCAGTCGCTGTTATCTTACCAGCTGGTTATTGCACTGTATTAATGATTTCTTTGCTTCCTTAAGAAGCCGTTTCACTAGGAAAGACTCTGCATCCTCTCCCAGCTGGTGTCTCATTTAATATTCGTCCAACAAATGAGATCAAGCAAGATGCAGTAAGCATTTTAAGCCCTTATTTTGCAAAACTCAGCACCTATTAATGCACTAGTTAGTCTAGTAAATCTACAATAAATGCTTTAGTAATGTTTTTGAATTATTCTTAAGCTATTTTGTTGGCCATTATACTGAACACAAGACTTCTGTGCATTTCCCATGTTCTCAGAAATTCTTTTCCTTTTCACCTGGTTTCTATAAAGTATACAATATTAAAATTGGCCACCTTCATTAGTATCTAATATAACTGCAGTTACTCTCAAGGAAGAAGAGAAATTTAAAAGAATTACACATTTGTTTAATTTACATTTGGACATTCTGTCACTTAGCTTTTTTTTTTTTTTTTTTTTTTTTCTCTAAATAGATTTTAACAAGTAATTGCTGAACATTTTAAAAACAGCCAAGGAAGTTTATGCTTTTGTGGAAAGAAGTTCAACAATTTAAGTCTATATAAATTCTCGTAAGCTACATCTTAAATACCTTTTAGAACACATTTAATAGTTTATTTGAAGTTAGTTAATAATGATATGTTGTGTATGTTGTGTGTTATATCTGCAGATTGGTTAGTAACAATGTATGGATCTGACAGAATGGCAGAAGATAATAAAGAACTTAGTTCTATCATTTTAAATGTGCTTTTTTGTAGTTTTGCTCTTCCTATGCTATATTCATCTCTAGACCTCGCTTCTAATTTTTGGTATTTCACTTAAAAGCTTTTCAAAGTTCTGATAGTATTTGCTGTGCTCAAATGGCAATATCGCTTCTATCTGCACTAAAGAAAAGTGGTAGAAAAAAGACAACAAACAGAAAAGAGGCATGGCTTAGGTGAATTAAGTTTGTCAAGTCACTAGTTAATCGTTCTTTTATGCATAAAGTGTGTGACTCAATTTTACTTGTCTGTTTGAGTAGCAGACTATCAAACGGGCACATACTCCACTTTAAATGAGGACAAAGAATATTGTGTGAGTTTGTACGTTTTGGCGGGAGGCTATCATAACATTTCATGGACAATCAAAGTTAATTTTTTTCATGAAAATGAAATAATGGAAAGTAGTAAAGAGTTTCATTTTCAATTATGTACTTCTGTTTCTGGGAATGCCTGCTAATCTTATCAGTCACATGTTAACAAAGTGATTTTTTTTCCCCCTAGCAGACCAAAGTGCAATATATAATTAGTCTGTCATTTCTATGAGCCAAATATCACATGATTCAAATCATGTTGTTATTTTGTATTCCAAACTATGCATTTTATTTAAAAATTCTAATAGGTTTCCTGGAAGTTGTGCAACTACGGAATAAAATACACAGATCAAAGCTAGGCCTCAATCAGTGAAGTGCATAATGTTCTTTTTAAGTGTAAAAGTTTATAATCCTAGAATATTCCCTTCAGATGAAAATGCGGACTCTGAATGTTTGAAAACTATTTGGAAAACAGACCTATGGCTAAAGAGAAAGTGATTGAAAAGAAATTGTGATCAAAATAGGGGAGAAAACTTGTGGATAGTACTAAATAAACTGCAGATATTTTTAAAACTATACAGAAGAATAATTTCATGTTCATGTATTTGAGGGTGTATTTATAGCTTGAACCAATGTAGTGGATAAACAGTGGAGGAAATAAGATTTCTAAAATGTAATGTTGCTGTTTCCTTCCGTTCTTAAGCACTGGAAAGCAAGAAATCACAAACACCATTAACTACCCAATAGAAGCTTCAAAAATGCCTGGCTTGGATGAGGAATATTAGGCTCCGGTGCTGAATACTGATAAGCACAAAAAAGAATTTATGAAACTGTTTTGTATTTTTAAAAAGATGTACAGAATCTAATTTGCTGCTAGCGTTACAGTAAGGAAGGAAGCACACATCAGTAATTGCAGCTATAATCCACATTCCTTTTTTGCTTTTCTTCCAAAATTCCTCAAAAATTGAGTGTGTCAAGAGCAGTTTGAACTGGACATGGTATTTTAAATACCTTTTGACTAGCCACAGCATAATTATTTCTACTAGTGGAAAAATTAAATTAGAGAAGAAAGTAGAATTTGTCAGTTGAAAAGTGCCAAGAAATGCACTGTTTATAGGAAAAGACTAATTTGATGTGCATTAGTGAAAATTGGATTGCTGAGTTTTCTTTGCTTGTTTGCTAACAGAAATCCACTTGCAGATTCTTTCCCGCTGCATTTCCTATATGGAAGTATAAGCTAGATGTCCTTAGCATCAACATTTTAAAAGCATTGGTAGCTGGACAGATCCTATCTTAGAGTGCCAAGAATTTTCCTTCTTTTTTATCACTGTATTTAGGACATAATTTCTCCTGCCTTCTCTTCTGAATGTAAGAGAAAAAAGCAAAGTCCATTTCTGTTAAACTCTGTTCTCCTTTTCCTTCTGCTTGAATTTCTGGTTGGGTTCTCCGTGTTAAATCCCAACTGAAACAAGGGTTCTGCCTGCAAGATCCTAAGAGTAAAAGGCAAGTATAGAGGAATCAGATCAATTTTCTTCTTTCCCCTTATCTCAATAATACTTTTAGTAGATTGGTCTGTAGCTGCCCTCAACACTATTTTAATTGTCTGTAGGCAAGAACCTCTCCCTAATTTGCCTTTCCTCAATCCCCACATCACTTAGGTGGGTCTATCCTTACATCTAAAGGAGTAGAGAAAACATTAAAGAAAAACTGACATTTCAAGGTTTTCAGAGGATATGTAATATATAGCCTGGCAAACAATTAATATAATGTCCAGAAAAATACTAATTAGGCATAATGAAAGATAGTATGGTGTAATCAAATCAACCTAAAATAGTCTATTCTCTGTATAGGAAGGATCTAGCCATCTAGATTCTGATTTTTAAGAGAAGTGTCCTCTTGCTTTCATACTGCGGCTGTTTTCATTTCATTTCAAAGACATTCTGTAAAACATAGGTCCTGCAAGAAGAACGGAATGAGAGAACTCTCTTGCCTGGTGAGATTTTCAGTGAGCAGTACAGACTGTCGTTAGCTTTTGATTTTCACCTTAGTTAAAAAAAAAGTATTCTGATCTACTTTAATACATTATTAAGTGCCTTTGAATAGTAATTAACAGTTCCTTAAGCTAATGTGCCTGAAGAAGGCAGTGGAAATGATTCTTGCAGGTATAAGCATATACCAATCAGAGGTAGAACAATTTTAATTTCTTTGAATCTAATAATGTCTTCTGTGTGTATCTTGTTTCAGAATTAAAGTGGCTCAGCAATCAGTAAGCAAGTTAACTGCAGAGAAGAAAGTTGAAACAAAGAAAATCAATCCTACAGCTAGCCTGGTATGATGTATTTCTGAGCATGACATTCAGTGTTATTTGTTACAGTATTCTGATCATTCAGAATTACGGTGATTTTTCCATTCTTGTTGAACTGTGGTGTAGTATGCTTCAGCAGTTTGAGTGTAGCAGATTAATATTCTTCCCAAAGAAAAATCTTTAAACTTACACCTACAATAATTCATCGATTAGGTTCAAAACTTAGCTTAGTTGTGGGCAAGCATGTCTCTGCTAGTTTAGATAACAAGATATGAGAAGAGCTGCTGTTCTGTTTTCTTCCCTTCTGCAACTAAAGTCTCGTGTATTTTCTTCCATGCTATTTAGTACATTGAGGCTCATTTTATAAATTTGTCCCATGTCCAGGTTTCTTATTTTCTTCAAAATCTTACAAAAATTGTTTGTTCTGTTGAGCAATGGCAGAAGGGATTAAATTCAACTTTATTCCTCGCTGTTCCCCAGATTTTTTTGATAAGACACTAAAGGAGGACTAATAATTTACACTACATTTCCTTTTTAATTCAAATTTTTTTGAATTAAAGAAAAGTCTAATATAGTATGACTAGTTTTGTACTTCTCAGTATTCCAGACCACATGCTGATGGCAACTTGAGAACAGATGGAAAACTAGAGAAAAGAATGATAATAAAACTCTTATTTTTCTTAAACAACAGAAAGAAAGACTACGTCAGAAGGAAGCCAGTGTGACCACCAACTGAAAGAAGACAAATGAAAATGATGAGTGTGACTTAATACCTTGCATGATGCTTTACTATGCCCATTCCCGAGGGAGCACCTTATGTTAGATGCTGAATTCTACTTTGCTGATCTGTTCCAAGACAATCCATTAATGATATTTGAGTTCCTTCAGAGGGGTTTGTACGTTCAGTAGAGAGAGTTCTCTTAGAAGTTGTTTATATGTGAATTCTAGAACGATTTTCTGTAACTCTTCCTTACATTGCTTAAAATGTATCTATTTTTAATGGTTGTTTGAAGTACTCTATGCCTAATGCATTAATATGGAAGAGCTAATAACAGAATTTTGGATGCTGAGTTAAGCAATGACTAACAACCTGTAAGTTATTTACAGAGGCTTTGTGTAGATTATAGGAAATACGCCATTCAGCTCACAAGAGACTATTACACCGTATTTTTGTTACTTCAGTAGTAACTGAGGTAAAACAGATTGAGGCTAAATAATTTTATAGTATCTAAGTATTGGATGCATCTTTCTAAAACTGATTAAATGTAATAATAGATATATTCTGTATTTTACTATAAGTATTTTTATAGAAACCTCAGCTTATGTCAGACATTGAAATGGAAACAATATTTTGCACATGAAAGAAATAGTTTCAAATTCTATAGTTGTATGATTGAAGGCATAACTGATTCATTACTTTTATGGTTTTGACCTAACATTTCCTACATTCTGAACTCCAAAGGAAAAATGATAAAAACATATACTTTTATTTCAGTGTGTATTGAAACTATCAACTCCATAAAATAATGTGTTTATTAGTCATTTTTCATTGAACTAATAGAATAATGTATCTCCCTAAAGTCATACATTCACCATTACATCTTGAGCTTTCAATTCTATTGACAGCTTTCTTTTAAACAATTAATATCTCACTCTAGAACATATTTTGCAACCTACTGTTGTCTCCCTGGTTTTGTATGAATTAAGTGTCAAGAAAGAAATAAATGAATCTTGCTGTCATCTTGGAACATTATAACTATTGCATGTAAAGTAACATTTAGATCCTGAAAAAACTAGAGAATATCCACTGTTACTTGCAGATTTTTACTGCAGGATTCAGATGCAAGGAGATGTCCTGCAGCAGGAATTAGTTTAAGGTAAAACAGAAAAGTGACTCAAATACAAATACAGTAATGCCCTATAAGTAGGAACAACAAACTGGAGAAAACAGGCTTCTGATTGCTGTTCATAAGGAAGAAATTTCCTTTCTTGAGATAAAGGTGTCTGAATTTTGTGAGTAATAGAGAAGTTAGGTAAAGCAAAAAAGTATGAAAAAAAAAGACAAAATGGGGTGAAGGCATTAATGCTTTGCTTTAGTAGATGAAGAGAATATACATCAAAGAAACATTATGGGTTATCCACATAGCAAATTAGAGAATCTGTGATGAAATGTAGAGTAAAGTCAGCACTAGAAGTATATTCTTATTAAAGAAAATCACGGAAAATTGTGATTGGAGACCCCATTCATGAATATAACTTGAAAATTTCATATGTTGCAGGTTTCTTAAATAATTCTGTCTGTCATTCCTGCATAAATAAAAATAAGGGAATCAAGTTTTCCCTGTGTATTTTGGAGTTTCTAGCTGCTACAGAAACACTTGACATTTGTAAATATAATTCATATGAAAGCAGTCAATAGTAGACCAGCAAAGATAAACTAATTTGTAGTTTGATTTTTGTTTTTCATGATTAATGAAGATATTTGTGGAAAAAGTTTGCTAGGTGTTTTCACTGAAGAAAAGTGAATTCCAAAGATCTAAGTTTTCTGTCTTCCACCACATGTGTAAAGTTTATTTCCAATATGATTAGTGATAAACAGCAGGAACAATAATGCTTATAAAAGCCAAAGAACAGCAGTAAACAAGACAGTTCTGATGAGTCTTTGAGTAGAGCTTTCATATGATTTTCCAGCTACTATGAAAATAGTGTATATTGTCATTTGAGTTGATTGGGAATTTTTCAATGAACTGTTCGTACTTGAAAAATCAATCAACAAGACTAGAACTGTTTGTGAGAGGATTTATCTTGAAAATTCTTGTTAAAAGAATATTATGTTAAAAAGGCTTTAAAATTTTGATATATCCTATTTCAAAAATTCATAATATGAAGTTTCATTTTTCAGTTCCAATTGACTTTTCATTTAGAGTTGTTGAATAATGTACACAAAAAGGGATTAAAAATTAAAATTATTAATGTAAAGCATTGACTGATCAGACTTATAATTCTTTTCCAGAATATCAATTTTCTGTTTTGAGAGCTTAGTGTATTTTTCAGCAGTCTCAGAAGCTCAGATAGCCTAGAGACATTGTTTCTCCCTCACCTCCAATAAGGCTGATTTTCTTCTCAGTAGTGAGATTCTGATTAGTTTCACCCATGACTTAAATCCTCCACTACTAGCTGTACTATTTTTAGGTGAAATAGGAAAAAAGAAAAACATCTAGAGCACTTGATTCATTCTCTTACTCAGGACTTTAAGACTACTGATCAGCTGAGTATCACACTTACAACCTTAGTGGTACCCACAAGTGCCCTGAGGCTGTTAATAATGGTAGACCTGCTGACCTTAATTAAATCATTTTATTAGAGAAGTGATATTAACAGATATTATATGTCAACTGTTTATTTATGATATATTTAGACACTGCAGATATAGTATGTGGGCATCAGCAAGGGCTCAAACTGGGATACAGTATCACTAAGATTTATGTTTTATGCTTGGATTTGGTATAGGGCCTGACTTTACCTTAAGGTTTCTAATCTGGGGAGGAGGAAAAGGGAGAGAGAGAGGGAAAAGAAAGAACAAAGTGAAAGGGAAGACAAGTCTTTGGAACGTGTCTACATTGCTGACAAAGAAATAAAGGTAAAGAGTGGAATAAATTAAGCCAAGCAACCATAGCTGGACAGTTAGCATTTTCCAGGCTAGTTCATTTAAAGTACCTTCACGCTGCACAGAAGTTACTTCTGTGAGTACACAATAGATGTGGCTTTTTTTTTTTTTTAACTATTATTATTGTCAAACTTTTCAAAGTCTATAAAGCAAAGCATTGTTAAAAAGTGTATTATGCAGGAAGCACTTATTTGAGAAAATTACACACATTGCTTATTTATAAATTGGATTATTAGGAAAAATTCAATATAGGTGCATAAGTCTCAATAATATGTGAAGCACTCCTTAACTTGTTTACAATATTGTCACTTAATGATTTTAAAGCAAAGCATCTTTTAGCACCTTGGAGGTATTTAACAGTATGAATTATATTTTCATGATATTTTTATTATTCTATGAAAACTATCCTGGTGATTTGCCTTTACTAACCCATGGAACTGTTCTATACTGTGTGATTTATTATAGAGTTATAAATTTATCAGTTGGATAATGTTGTATTGTATTTATTTAAATTAGAATCTCTTGGCACCAAACTAGAAACTGTATGATCTTCAGTTTCTGTACATATGTAAAATTAAAGTACAATGGCTGGAATGTTCAGAAAGCAGGGAGAAAAATAATGGAATATTTTAAGCAGCTCTGTGATGAATAAAGTTTACACGGGATTTCAAACTTCCTGAGTTGCTGAGGATATCTCCTCCAACCAAGCTTAAGGAGACAGGATATCTCTGATCAGTCTAGCTGATTCCTACATGAAACATGAGAAAAATGATTTGTTGTGTGATGCACAGCGTACTTATTGTCCTATTTTCCAGTGAATCAATAGCATCTCTTTTTCTTACCTCTAAACATCTTTCCTAGTGGAAGAATACTGAGAACAGTGGAAGACTGTGTATTTACTTAGTTAGTAATGCCATTTCTTCAATGCTTTAGGTCAATATCTTAAAAATGAATGCCTTAATCTTGTGTGGGTGAGGAATTGCAGAAGTACCCAAACAAGTTAGAAATATTCATCTCATTACATCACTGCTGTGTTTTTAAAAGTCCAACTCCATAATTTGTGTTTAAGCACCAGTCTAAGCTTATAATTTTAGAAAATCATATCCACCCTAGTTTTTATTTATTCTTGGCTTTATCTGGATCTTGTTCAATTTTGTTATGGATCTCACTTTTTTGTTCCTTTTTTTTGGTTCTTTGGAATTCATTAGTGCCTGTTAGTGGATTTTGGGATTTGCAGTCTGGAAAGTTCTCTTTGGCATTCTTCTTTTGAAGATAAGCCTACCTATTTGCATATAAATGTAAAGAAAATAAAAAAGAAAGACAAAAAGTAACTTGATCGTAGTGAATAAGTTGCTTCCAAGAAAGAAAATATTAAGAACTAAATAGCTCCTTGAGCCAGCAAGGAAAAATACCACACAAAAAAGTCTGAAAAACAGACAAATTAAAAATAGGAGTAAGTTGCAAACTATTAGTAAGGATGCTGGTTAACCACTGAAAGACATTAGCAAAGGTAGTTGTGGATTCCCCAATTCCACTGCTTTCAAATCAGAATGGAACAGCTTTCTGAAAGGTTTGTGTCTAATACAGCTTATTGGACTCGGTTCAGATGTACCTAAATGTCATTCTGTAGCCTCTGACTTACCAGTTCATGTGATGCCTGTAGACATAAAATTCTAAAAGTATGTCATTTTAGATCAATTATTATAAAGCTCTAAAAAACCCTAATAAAACAATAATTTCTTTCTCATCTTTCATGAAAAATCCAGTCTAGATGAGCTCATTGTTGTGGTACTAGATTTAAAATGTCACAAATAGTGTGGTGCAGAACATAATGCAAGAAATTATTCTGAAATGTTAAACATAGTAATTTGAAATACAAATACTTTTAGTTGATTCGTATCTGTCTATTGCATCTTGTGCTGCAATGTGGTGAATTCATGCGCTAAGGAGTGCGGGGCAGTTTTGGAGATCCCCAAGTTAGCTCGGAGAACACTGGCATCTCGGATTTCACAAAACGATTCTGCATGGAAACTCTGGTTTCCTAGCCTTGGTTGAAGATTTTGAGCATATGCCAGGGCATTTACAGCGGCTACAGATAGTACGAGGCAAAATTTAGCTAACAGTTTGTCCTACTGGACATTTTTGGTATAAAAAAGAGGTCGCTCGAGTGTCTAATGAACCATTTTAAAGCTAGTTTTTCATTAGAAAGTCTCACACGTTTTTAAGTGGTTTTAAAAATGCTTGTCTGCTCCAGGGGTCCTGTATACCGTCCTGTTTACTCTTACCACGTAGGTTTGCCTAGATCTGCTCGCAAAAGCATGTGTGTTCTTGGAATGTAATAAGAAGCTATCCGCCATGTACAAATAATAATAATTATTAATTAATTAATATTAAGAGGAAAGGAACAGGGGGGTTTTGTGCTCCAAAAGGTCAGTACTACTGTTCGCTTAAGGTCTAGATGTAAGCTGCATTGCAGCATCCCGGTTGTCTTGTGATTTTTTGGGGAAGGAATTACTTCCACCACTAAGCCCTGCCCGGCGCGCGGCGCAAAGCTTTGTCCAAGGTGGATGGATTTCCCCCTGCGAGGTAAACGTGGGAGCTCTGGGAGGCTTTGAGGCTGTTCGCAGGGGATCCTTGCCGTTAGCCACTGATCCCTCAGAGCACAGCTTCTGTGGTAAGCACAAATGCCGCTGCGTTTCGAGTTTCCCCGGGGTGTCCTGCCGGTAACCCTGGCATTTTCACCGAGGTAAGAAGTAATTTCGCTGCTACGTCTGAGCCTGGCCTAACCATAAACTAGTAGTCGTAGTTTAGGGCCAGATTCTGCCATCACTGAGAGCTGGCGTCTTCCCCGCAGTTACAAGACAGATGGGGCAGAGTATAATCCTGGAGATGGAGAGCGGCTGTTCTGATACCCACTGAACTGTAACGTACTTGATAACCGCGAGAGCCCTGAGGAGTCCTGACGCAGCTTGAGCTTCACCTGCTGGATGGCTCTGACATACAGCATCCTTACGGATTAAGCTCAGGTGACTTCGGGAGATTTGTTCCAGAAAGAGGAACTGTGGTGTCTGCTCGCCGGTTGATAGTGTTACTTAAAATTTTTTTTTTTTTGGGAATCTGCAGCAAGATGATTTTTATTGGTCTTTTTTTTTGTGTGTGTGAAATGCGAATTGCTCATTAGAAAAATTCAAATGATAGGCTTTCTCCCTGACTGCTGCCAGACAGAACAAGCACGTAGTAGTTTTTTTACCTTCTCCTTTGGCATGCTGTAAATATGTTCCATTTTATCTGGAAAATGGAATTTTCCAGGTTTATATCTGACAGGAGGCTGAAGGAATAAAACTTTTTGTTTCATTCCTTGTGAAAAAAAAAAACTTTTTCTGATTCCTTCATTCATTCCGGTCATACATCTTATGTTACAGTCCAGTGTGTTTTAGAATGGCTGTGAAGAAATTAGAAGGTTCAGTTGTGAATCTCCTTCCTTCAGGATTCCCTGTAATATTCAAATTCAACAAACTCTTGTGGGGAGCTCCTGCCCTATCATCCTTTTTTCTCAGCAGTTCCTAGAGTTCCCCATTCTCCTTCTATTATCAACAGTAAATTCACATACTTGACAAACTGGTTGCTAAAAGTCAAAAAAAAAAAAAAGAAAAGAAAAGAAAAAAAAAAAAGAAAAAAAAAGCTCAACTACTGCATAAAGTCATTTAGCTTCCAAGCCAGAAGATTTACTCAAATTTACGGAGCATGAGCTGAACTTTACTAGTTCACCTAAGCTGACTACAACTCTCAGTTTCAAAGACCTAGACAATCAATACGTTACCATTCATTTATGTTCCTTAGAACTGGACATAAAGAAAGCTTGTCTCTCTAAGAGACAGCACATGTACATTCAGGTATATAATCAAGGCTTTTGCTCTTGTTGAGACCAGAAATATGTGTGATAATGAGAATGAGACTTAGGTCTGTCGACATTATGTTTTATACATATTTTCCATGACTTCCCAGGGGCCAAGAGGCTCTGTAACGTACCTGAAAGCTAAAAAGTTGGGGGGGGGGGAAGGCCTTTAAAGTGATATAAAGATCACTCTTTCTTTCTCGTGGATTTTCATTTTAGGAAGTCCTCATTTCCTGTTGAAGGGTTGGGGGATTTTTTGTTTGTTTTAAATAGTGATTGTATTATATCAGATAATCAAGCCAACTTATCTTGGACAAGCATCTACAGAAGCTTGACTGTTAGGTAAAAGAATCAAACTCTGTGCATGTACAACAAGTCCTGCTGCTGGCTACTGGAGCCTGAACAGCAAAGATTTATCTGCACGTAGCTTGAAAAAGAGAGAGACTCGAGAAGGAGATTTAACAGATTTTTTCAGGTGTCAAGTTCAGAGAAGATATGTCAATGAAAGTGTCATACTGCACTGGTTTTGAAATGTCACCGATTTCTGTTGCAAGGCAAGAGAGAGCTCATGAACTGTGAGATGGAGTTGGATAAGGACTACATACGGAGACTTGCTAAAAGTCCTGTTTCATTGCAGGAGCCCTCAGCAAAGCTGTGACTGCCCAGCCAAACTGGTACCCCATAAAATGCCTCTTTCAAGTGTGAATAGCAAACATTCCTGAAAAACAAATACTTGAATTAAATTTCTTTGTTGCTAGGCTGAATATATTTGTCAGGCTACACTTGGGCATGTTTTCCAATACCAAAAAGAGTCATAATTCAAAAGAAAAAGAAATCCTTGAAGCAGTTGATTCCACCAAGAGCTGCTAAACAATGAGCTTTATATTATTTCATTGGCAATAAAATTGTTCCAGCTTTTTGTGGGAGGTCAGGGGGATTTGGGGTCTGCTGTTGTGCAAGTCTCAATGGTGACGATTGAAAGAACAGGTGACGTATGAAACATCTTTTTTTCTTATTTTTTGTTACACTTTCACTATCAAATATATTATCTGGCATAGAGCAACAAGGCACTCAGGAAAAAAAGAATAATTCTCACAATGACTGGTAATAAATTGCCCAGAAGAAACATAATTATTTTTACAGTCTTTTGTACATATACATTAGTTATAATGACACTCCATTTTTCAGGTGTATCAGCTTCAAGAACAAAATAATTACAATAGAGCTATATATATATATATATATATGGGAACAGAATTAGTAAAATTTTAATATCATATGGAGCAACAGAGGAAGGCTACGTCCAATTTTCAAAAGTAATTTAGGCACATTGGAACCACTCAGTAGGGCTTAGGCTTCAAAATGCCCACGTTGCTTTCAAAAGGGAATTTAGACTTACATTTTGATTTTGAAAATGTACCCTGTCATTTTGTATATAATAACACTCAGCTATTACTCTCTGAAGTATAAAGCTAAAAGCTTAGCCGTGTTCAAATGTTACAGAAAGGAAAAATGGAGAAAGATTATTTAGGGAGGAATGAATTGGCCTTTAGAAAATGTTTTTAGTAGGATTTTAGTACGATTTTCAACTTTTATTTAGGTATTTTGAAAATGTTTTTTGTTTTCCTTTCCAATCAATTTGAGCTGAATAGTTGCACTGTTGAACATTATTGTTGTTGGTACTCTTTCCTCTCTTCTCTCCATGTGACTCAAAAAACATCAAAATATGGGCCTTCTTGGCCGTTTGACTTCTCTTTGAAGATGTAGCAAAATGGCAAATTGTCTAGAAGTGCTATTAATATTCTGTGTGTACCTAGCAAATTTCACAGACATAACAGTGCTTAGTCTCGCCTGTCTGTATCAGATTTGCTTTAATAAAATCAAAGTTTTGCCTAAATGTTACCACATATACTCAACAGTAATATATGTGCTGTCATTTGAATTGGGGCTCAAGTTTGCACTCCTCATCCCACAAAATGTACAACATAAATAGCGGAATATTAGTATGATTTAGTATTTTATTTTCAGGAATCAGACTCCTTTGGGTGTAGTTCTTGACTAAATACATTATAAATGTCCAAAAAGAATAAGCTAATTAGATTCAGGTGTTTTTTTCCCTTCACGTTGTAACAATAATATATTTTATATATATATATAAAATATATATATATATGTTTCTATCATTTGTCTAAAAGTTTAATTTTCTCAAAAAACAAGATGTGCATATGATTAACTTTGTAATAAGATATTGTAATGGAATGGAGTATTTATTTTTAAACTAAATTCTTAAGGAGCCATTCTCTGTAAATAAAAGACTATATTTTCTTCCTCAGTATTTTTGTTCATGTTATCAATTGTATTTTTGTATGTAAAATATATTGTTTAGGTTCTGTAGGTTTCTCTGTTTGAGAGATTCATCTAGGCAATGTGTTTTACTTACTCTGCTTTACTGATACAGCTAATATTGCAGTTCCAGTGCACTTGTTAAAAAAAATAGACCCTGTTATGGGGAGCTGTGAAGAATTAAAATATATGACTTACAGATGTAAATCTGTTAAAAGTATTTTAATAAATGTTGATTTTGTTTGTGTCTGAAGCAGTTTGCACACACTACTGTGGATGTAGATTTTCTTCAGTTCTGATGCTACTTTTGACAACCTATTACATTTCCAAATATGTGATATTGAGTGACTTAAGTGACTTTTAATAATCCATGAAATAATAACAAATGAATAGTTAAAATAGCATCTCAAAAGTGTACATCTTTCCTGTCTGATATTTGAGCTTTGTTTTCTAAGGAAAAAAATCTGTATGTTACATTATTATTTTCTCTATATATTACTGTTAGTTGTATTACCCGAGACTGGGAAACATTACTGTGCACCATTAGGGATCTTCATGCCAGTTTCTATACAACCAGAACAGAAAACATTAACATGTTTAGTATAAAATAGTAGAGTAATGTCATCTATCAGACGACCATTGGAGGAGTACAGAAACTGGAGGCGTCTTGGTCAGCGTGCTGGGCACCTGGCTGAAGATGTTATGTTCTGAGTAGCATCAAGTGTTTTGTTGACATCACATAAATTTAAAATAGAAAGAGTGTGCTTCTTTGGGAGATGTTTCTGAGAACAGCATTAGTGTGCTTGTTTGAAAATCGTTGTCCTTGGCCGATCAGAGGTTGGAACGATCATTTTAGTAGAGAAGAAATGATCAGCAAGGCAGAGACATGCTATGTAGAACCGTGAAAATCATGACAAATCCACAACCATGAGCATGTTTGAAACACCTAGATGGACACTGAACTGCTAACTGCATATGTAATGAGTCAGGTCATCCTAATTAAAATGACCTAAGCCAGAGGAATCCAATTTAGAGAAACATGTGCTCTTTTTCAATCTCGTATAATTTACTGTCTGTTTTTTCTCACACAAGGAGGTGCTGTACTACTAAGCAGATGAATGTGATAAGCTTTTTTTTCTTGGTGTCCTACTGATATTAGTGAGTGCTTTGCCAAGAAATCAAATAATAACAGGACTGTTTATCTACATGAACAGTAGTTCAGAACATTGATTTAGTGTTCATCCAGAACCTAAATTTGGGCTTCTGGCCTAAAAGCAATGCAGGAGTCCTAAAATTCTTGAACTGTCCTTATAGAATCAAGGATTTTTTTTAGCAGATCACAAGGTCTAGCCAAAAGTAGTATTGCCACTGTGCCAGTAATCCTGAAGGTGAACTACCACATGCAGGGAAGCAAATACATCAGACAGAGTGCAAGAATAAATCTCCTAGTAGCACCAAGGTTGAACAGAAGTCCGAAACGGAGGAGCCGACCCTGCAGTTCTAAAATAAAGGCTACTGTTTCAAATGTTCAAAGCTCCCATCTGATATAAACCTTGTTTTATATGCTCTAGAAATCTTTTTATTTGTTTGTGTATTTCAGCTCTAGCGTTACTGAAAAGTGGTGGTTCTTAAATACAGATTGAATTTCTGTTCCACTACTGTTAAATACCACAATACAAATTATCTGCTTCTAGTTAATAGGCAGGTGAGATTTATACAATTCAGTTGTTTACAGATCTGTAAACATTACAGCCATTTATCCATAGGGGTTAAAATTGCATATAAACCCATGCAACTGTTTGCAACTTATTTTATATATACAGATGCATATGTATATAGTTATAAATAGATAAACGTGTGTCTCTATATATATATACACACACACACAGATCTCTAATACAAGCTATACTATTTATATGACAAAAGAAATTAACCCATATGGATCTAGAATATACAGTAAAAATGTCATACACCTATTATTTCAAGAAAGGATTGTTAAAATATCATATGAATAGCTGGACTACTGTAGTTGTTATTGAAATAATTTAAGAGTAAGTGAACTGATGGCAGTGGCATTTGAGGTTTACTTCTGAGAAAACTTTAATCAAAACAGACTGGTGAGATCTAGGAGCACTTTTTTTCATGAGACGCATCCTGAGGTTCTTTGCAAACTAATGGCATTAACAATGCAAATATTGATGAACACAGTAGGTCAAACGAAGCAATTGCCAATACTGAGAGTCAACAGACCAAGGAGTTCCAGATGCAAAAAGTGCAAGCCACAAAGACGGCTGTATAGGATACCTGCCTTTCACGTCGTGCTGTATTTTTGGGGAGGGTGAAAAAAGGTTCAAACTATTTTGCAAGTCTCATTTTGCTTTCTCCATGATCATTTCACTTGGTTTTGTTTATTTGCTCTAGCTTTTTGCATCTTGCAAGTGATCTGTGATACTTTCACAAATGTTCCCGTCTTTTTGTGTAAGACGGAGGATGAAGAGGTGTATGGGCTTGAGAAGTTTCTTGTTTCCATTTAGGTTGTATCGGGTGCTGCTGGAAGCAGTGCTGTCCTTATATAGACAATTCCCATACGCTCACGAAAAGTCAGGATTTTCGAGTTTGCTCTTGCTGAGTATCTGATGAGAGAAACCAAAGCTCTGCAGCCTACAGATTGCAGGCTCAAAAGGAGTGAGTGGTGAGTTAAGTTTTACAACTTACTGTTTCTGAGTGAACCTTCTTTAGGCGTGCGGGGCCATCGTGGAAACGGAAACCCTGCGCAGCTGCTTCGAAAGAGCACGAGGGCTAAGTGGGGACACTTTCTTCAGTCTCAGGGCATTGCGAGACTTGTCTCTCCGTTCCTTTCCCTGTGTTGTTTCCTGTTTGTGATTTTTTTCCTGTCCTCCTCTATTTGCCTACGTGTTTTAGAAACCCTTACCACTTGTATGTACATTTATCTCACTCGCCCAGATGCTTGAGATGTAGAAATTCCCAATGCATTAGTCCTCTTAGGGTCTGGACTTGAGTAATTTTGATTTGAAAGGATCTTAGTATTCAGTAAGGATCTTAGAATTTTAAAGGAAAGCACAATGTGAGATGCACTCTCTGATTACAGAAATTAGTTCCTAGTGGAAAAACAAGAGGGCTAGGGAGAGAGAAAGGACAGGTTCAGCCATGTGAACACTTTCTTCTTTCCTGATTTAAAGTCATCATCAGAATCTCCCATATAATGATCTTTTTTGTTTGTTCGCCTTATGATACATCCCATAACTCCAAAATGAGGATGCAGATCCAAGAAAGGTTTCTGGGATTTCTTCATGTGTATGCTTCTGAAATTGTCATCTTTGTTGCTTTTACAGTAAATACATTGTTGGAAATTATAGCAATATCACAAGAATACATCTTTTTTTCTACTCGCCGCTCTCCATCTGGTGATACTGCCACAGAAAGCAAGGTCTGGGACTGTATGCTGTGTCTTGACAGCAGAAAATGCACCTTAAGCTTTTAAAAGAAATTTCCCATTTCTTCTGGTCTTAAATATCTTCTAAAATATCCAACTAAATCCATCTGTAAGTCTACTGTGAAACAATTACATTAAGAAAAATATGAAGGGAAATCAGAGTCTTCAGGAATTGAGAGAAGAGTTAAGCTTCTTAAAAACAGAGCGACTTGTATGTGAATCCAGAGATCCTATTCAAAGCTAGACAGAAAATCTGGATTTTTTCCAAAAGCAAGATTAAAGTGGGCTCAAAATAAATTTGGATCACACAGCGATTCTGGTTTGTCTTTTCCTTTAAGCAGCACTGAACAGTTGAGAATTATTCACCTTGCTTTAGCAGACATTTTTTGAAAGAAAAAGGGCAAAGGCAATACTAATTTTTAAGCAATGTGAGCACAAGAAATCTGATGCCAAACTGCCCTTTTTGCTCCCGGGATTGTGTTGAGCTAATTCCCAAGGCATTCTTCTGAAAATGTATCCTCTGGATTAAAAAAAAAAAAAAAAAAAAAAAAAAAGGGAAAAAACCACCCTCTTGGATCCTACTGTTTTAGTTTTCCCTGCGTGCATCTTCTGGTTTGATTTAGGAATGTGCTGCTTGGTTCCCATGTGGATTGTTGTTGTAGCATTTATTTTGGAAGGAAAAGTGAGTGTATGGTTCACGCCTTAACCTTGTCAAGCTTCCCCCTTACCAGCTTGAACTGACACCATAGAAATTCTGAAAGGAAAGGCCACAGCCAAAATTAATCATAAACATTAACCATAAAATATTACTCTTGACCCTACCAAGGGGCAGACCTCTAGGAATAACATCCTGCTCCTTAAGAAAATAACATCCCTCTCCAACTGAGAGGAGCAGACGGTCTCGTCTATGCGTGACGGACATGCTGACCTGCGCCTCGGGGAGTAACATCCGATTTCGGCGCAGAGGGTAATAAGCACTCCAGGCCTTACATCATGGGAGCCCTTCTCCAAACACAGCCCTATATATAAGCCTTGGCAGCTTCCGCCTGATGCATAAAACGAGTCCTGTCCAGGGCTGCGCTGTAAGGTTAGCTTTTCCGCAAGGCCCAACAGACTAGGCTGAAGCTAGAAAAATTGTATATCTGCCACCCCACTTTCCAGGCTGTTTTGACCCATGTGAAAACTGCGGTAACTTCTGATACCGCACAGCCTTGTGCAAACAGCGAGCCCCGAGGAAAGGCTGCAGCCCGTTACCCCTTTACAACATTTCTCTTGAATCTGTTCTCTGCTTTGTTTATTCTTAGAGACATAATCCACAGGGAGGAGACGCTCTGCCCATAGCTATCGTGCAATATGTTGTTGAGAAGCAAACCGAATTTATACTAATGTTAGAAATCTGAAAAGTCCAAAACCGACACATAGTGCTCAATAATAACTTTACTTGGAAAAGAAATAATGGATTAAAGAGTTCCTTCTTTTACTGAAAGTAAGCAGGGAAGAGACTTAGGTGCCTAAATCAAGCAAGACTTGCAACATTGAATGAAGCAGCTCTGAAACATCACAGAGAAATCTGCAAATGGAACAATAAACCAGATGATTGTTTCCCAAGAGATGTTGGTTGTACTGGCACTGACAGTGACAGATTTCAGCAGCAAGATGTTAAATTTATGTCCAGGATGCACTGCAGATACATTTCTGACATTGCACTCTTCCCTGCATTCATTCTCTTGTCAGCAAGGCCAAGATGGAAGAAGCACCAAGGAAATGACTTTGCAGAGGGTTCTAAGAGAAAAGAAAAGAAAAGAAAAAAAGAGAAAAGAAAAAGAAAAAGACAAGACAAGACAAGACAAGACAAGACAAGACAAGACAAGACAAGAAAAGAAAAGAAAAGAAAAGAAAAGAAAAGAAAAGAAAAGAAAAGAAAAGAAGAAGGAAAAGAAAAAACCCTCAAAATCACCTCATCAGATGATTTTGAATTTCCATTTTCCAATATGAGCATCAGTCCAAGGTGGAAACTGAGCTGCCTGTTGGAGCAGTGGGAAGAGAATGGTGGGGAGAATGGGATGTTATTCCTAAATGCTGGTACTTTCAACAGGGATGTGACCATGGTGTTTCATAGACCATTAAAGGAAAGGTTTTTCCTTCTTTTCCTTATAACCCTTCTTTTGCTCATGGTGAGACAGAAAGCAGGGTTTATCTCATTCATTGAATGAATTTAGTTAAAGAATTAATATCAAGCTTTTACAATTAAATTGGTGCTAGGTTAAAGCTTATTTGGGATTTATACGCCACACTGGAGTGCAGACGTGCCCCCAGTGGGAGGATGTGACAGATTTGCCAGAGATGGCAGAGGTTACTGCAGTAAGATCGCCTGGGTAAACGCCTCAAGGCAAATGAATGTTTTCATGGGAATTGGTTTGTACTTGAAGATAGGTGTAGCCTGTTCATATCTAACAAATATAAACTGTACCCTGCACGGACGGCTTGTTTCTGGCAAAGCAATATAACATTTTCTCAAACTGAGTATACTTCTATTTGTGCACTAATGCCAATACATCGCTGCTGTTATTAATAAGCTATTTATACACGTTCTGACAGTAGACTTCATCTTTGAGCTCAGTACTTAATTCTCATATTTCTTCCCTCTTGCCCTCTATTTCTTCCCACCATCCATCACACTGACTCTTACTTCCTATCCTATCCTGTGAAATAGACACTACCTTTTTTTTTTCCACCAAGAGTAAAATAGATCAAGGTGGTGCCACGTGTTGGTAAAGATAAAGGTTGAGACTAAAATCCTTCCTTGTGTGGCTCCCATTAAATTTCTTCGGGGGGCGTTTGCACACCTTTCAGTCATAAGGCACAAAGGCTAGTGTGCAATAGATTTTTCCGAGCCTCATAACATCATGCCATTTTTAGGAACCCAGTGCTTCTGCACTCTTGTTAATTGAAAACAGACGCAATTTAAAATTCCATGTTTTGTGATTTAGTTGTCCAGTCTATTCAGATAACCTCTTTGCTAATGGTTCAGGTGATGTATTCATTTCTAAGAGAAGATTGACAAAAGATGCCTTGAAATTATGCAAATAGTACTTCCAATATAATAAAGAAAGAAAGATGGTTGACTAGATGTTCTAGGTCTGCAGCTGTGGCAAATGAAGATGAGGCATGAAGATGCATTTGGACCGAAGGCAGTTCTCGCTGGGAGAGATTTTTGCTTTACCCAGGCTCTTTCTTGAGGTGAGATAACAAGAACTCTTTTCAATTTGCTCAGTTACGTGATAAGAAGGGAAGAATATTTATTGTCATGTACCTGTGCATTATGTTTTGTTCTTGATAACGGAACTGAAATATTTGGTTCTGAATGCTAGAAGTTTTCTTCTGTTTTATGAACAACATTATTGCAGGAAGTAAACTTGGTGGTAGAGGAGTAAGGAGGTTGGTGTCGTCTATAGCCCCTCCACACAATCTGTTTAAAAAATATTATCAAGATAGCAGTTCTATCAGTTGGCTAAGCAATGAGAGTTTCATTGACAAAGTTCAGAATTTCCTTTAGAGGAAAATTGACTTTTTGAACTTTCAGACGGATGGGCTGAGCAAAGTGAAAACAATTGTTCAGAGACATCGTACATGGATCTAAGGGACAGATGGCTCTGAACTGTGCAGGGAATTATGGTAAGACATTCAGGCTACATACGAGGATTTTCTTTTTCTATTTGCTTTTTTTTTTAATCATTGCTCTTTCCCTTCCGTTTGTTCTCAGTCTCACTCGCCTTTCATTGTTTCTCACTAATAGTAATAATATGAGATATTCTGCTAGAAACCTGACACCACTTAATAATAAGCCTTAAGCTGAGTTCAACACACATTCACAGAGCAACGGCTTCCTTGAACCTGAAGTTCCAAATTGAAGGCAAGACCTCTTGGATGTTACAGCTTCCCGGAGGCCTCTGCTGGTGTCCGCTCAGGGGCAGCTTTCCTTTTTAAACATATTCTCTACACAAAGGAGCCTAGAAGCAGCTTGGTGGTGAAACTAAAGACCTACGCAGATTACACTCCCAATGCAAGGAAATAGATTAACTTTTCTTTCAACTCCTGCTGCTTAATGCTGATTTAATATATTGTCTTGACTTTTAATAAGGTTATTGAAAGATAAAAGCTGTATAAGGAGCTGTGCCGCAGATGCGCCAGTCAGCACTTCATATGCGAAATAAAAAGAAACATTATAATAAAAAGAAAATTGAATGTTGCTTGTATAAAATCTGGCTTTGTTTTGATGCATAAAAAGGCAGTGTTCCACCCTGAGCTTTTCATGAATGTCTAAGCGTACAGCGCTTCTGATGCCACCCCAGTTGCCTATATATAGATCTGTCTTGTGTAAAGAATTTAAAAAGCATTAGAATGGAGAAATCAAAGAGACAATAAATTTTAAACCAATCTTATTGTCTGCAGCCTAAAGTGTTATTAAGATCAAAGTGGAGCAAACATCTGGCATTTGCCTTTCTGCAAAAATTAGATCAAATTACCTACCATAGGATTTAGATCCATTCAGTAAGTTCTTTCGATTGCACACATAGTTTTCTTTCCCCTTTTTAGTTGCTAGACCTAGCATCCAAAAGCTAACATCTTCATCCATTTGGCGTTGATACAAATTAACAACAAAAATGAAAATATACCTTCCTCATGAACATCTGTTTCCTGAGGGACAGTCAAGGTCCTTCAGATCCCGAGGAGAGAGGTTCAGCCAGCCTTTCTCTTGGGCATTAAGTGTAATTGTCTAGAAATAAACTTTAGTGAATACATGCAACCTTGTGTTTCTGCTTGAAAAATAAGTTATTTATGCCCACCGTTGTGATTCTTTTCATTGTTGACTTCATGTTATAATAATCACTCATAAACGTGCTTTTTTAAAAAAGCTTGGCATACTGCCCTATACTTTTATGTACAAACTTTGCAATGTACATTTTTTTCAGGCTTTTAAAATATACCTAATACATTCCTTGGTTTTGATACCTTTGTTTAGAGAGATAAATATCCAAAGTATTTTATATCTATATAACACAATTTGTTATTCCCTGGATGGAAGAATATACTAAACAAAGCTAAGCTTGAGAATGCATATCAGTAACTTAAATATAGAAAAGGCTGTGCCTCAACAAATTAATTACAAAACATAGAGGTTCATTAAGATTTAACTTAAAATAAAAATATTAAAGTCTGTTAAGTTCGTCATTAAGGAAATCAAACAATCTTAGCAGTGCTCTGTAGTGATGCCATGCAATAACTATAAAGCTATAATTAATGAATTTTAGTGCTGGTGTCCCAGATGAGCTGTAACTGACATCATTAATCCTTTCCAATTGCTTTCTTACTGGAATCCATATTGATATGACTAGGCAGAAGGATTAGATATAAATCTCAGTTGTTCTAGAGATGGAGATACTAATTTAACCTTTGTTCTTTTGATCTCTTGTAACATGATTTGGAATATAGCTGTTTCCATAAGCCACTCTTTAAAAAAGAAATGCAAACATGGCCATTTCAAATTTTATTTGCAGAACTTTTGTTGGGAGTCAGTGTAACCTCTCTACTTGATTCATCCCCAAGCTATGTGACTCACATCTGTATCACAGCAAGGAGAAGTTATTGCTTATTGCAATTTAGAAGTTTATTTTTTTTAATGTGATCCCAAGAACTCTTCTTTATGTCAATGTATAATTTGATCCTCACATCTTGCTCTGCAGCCACATAAAAGCAGCAGGTTATGAATTTTATTTCCAATATTTTTAGAAAATAATAGGGGAGCGAGCAAGTGACAATTAAAATTTCTGTACTCCTGCCCGCACACCCATAAAAGCTCAGGGAGGAATTCAGGCAGCCAGAAGCCGCGCGCTGTCGAGGGGCAACGTCAAGCCGTCGGCTGCGTTCCCAGGCAGCCCGCGCGGACAGGCTTCAGCTGCTTTTGTGAAACTGCACTGCAAGGTAGCAGCCAAAATCTGCACTACTGGGGTTGGCTGTGCTAGGTGTATATTGCTGTGTATTTCTGGTTTACGTCTCAGCTGATAGATAAAAACTAAAGCAAGGTCTCTGAATCTTATTATGGTTAAGCTTTCTAATACCTTAAGGCCGAGATCCGATGGCTACTAAAAATCTGTAGCGGTGATATCTCCAGTGTTTTGACTAAATCCTAATAGACTTTAATTTTTACACTGCCTGCATTTCCTTTAAAATCCTCAGACCAGTGCAACTATTCAGGTAAGCAGAATTACTCAGAAATATTTTTGGACCTTGCATTGCTGCTACTAAGTGAGTATTGTATTTCTGTAATCAATGAAGTGGTTTCTGAAGCACATTTGAATCATTTGGATGGAATAAGAGCTATTTAAGAGTTCTTTAAAAAGAGAAGAAAACTGTGTGTAAATGGAAAATTGGCTAAGTGACTATACATACTAGTCTCATCCATTTAGCAATGACTTGATGTTTCTTTTTCAGGAAATCTTTTGGAACTGATAGCTCTAGGTTCAAGCTTGTATACAGCACAGCACGAAGAAACAGCATTCCCCAAGGGCACCACTCTCCAGTGCTTCCTTTTCTGCACGGGAGAAGGTAGATTACAAGGTTAAATTGCAGCATCATTTTTGCAAATGCAATGTCTTCCCCCCCCCCCCGCACGCAGGCAACGCTGCTGACAGGCAGCTGGAGCGGAGCCGCGCTGCTGCCTGCTCCCCTGACCCCTCCTGAACGCGCTGTACCTACTGGGTGCATGTGTTGCTCAGCTGTCTTGCACGTGCTCAGCAAACCCGACATGCTCCTGAAGCAGTCTTACTACGCGTGTGCAAATCGACTGCACAGCACACGGATCTCGGAGCACACGCTCATAGAAATTCCAAGCAAAAATCTCGCTTCCCTTACAGGAGGAAGGAAAAAAAATAGCCTTATTTCTATTTCCCTGAAAACTTAAGGCATGTGGCTTGTCTCCCTCTCTCTGGTCTTCTTTTGATCAGTGTCACCATCTACAAGCACGGGGGACTTCACAGTGGATGTGTCTTCAATTCAAAGTTGCCAAATTTAAATTATAATGACTGCCTTAGTTTATTAGCATATAAATAATAACACCACTGTACAAGAAAGTACTAGAATTGTAAGTTCAAGAGGTTTTTCTCTGGTTTTTCTCTTTGTTTTAAATCTTTGTTGACAAGATATGCATGCATATCTTTTTGTGGAAATGTGTAACATCCAATTGCACCCCTACCTCTGACCAGAACAAATCAATCACCTTTTAGACATAATGATTCAGAAAATTTCAAAAGCCCAGAAAAGCTAGAAGTGACTGAAGCTTTAAACAACCGCCTCCAGAAAAAGCTAGCCCCAAACAACCGGTACTACAGAGACTGGTCAGCCCCAGCGGTCAGCTCCACGTGTGAAGAGAAGCACACAGGACCTTGCCACCGCTCTGCTTTTCCGAACTAGAGCCGGAGAGGTGACTCTTCCCTTCGGCAGGAAGACCCTGCCTTGGTGGTCGCTCACGGGACCGGGCATCCAGCGACGCCACGGTCCCCCCTTCGAACGGAAAGGTCCATGTCTGCAAACGAGGAGCGTCTGGTTTCTGCTGGGACCGTCCCCAGCGGTGCTCAGCGGGAAGGTCCTGGGCAGGGACAGGGTGGTCCCTGTCGGAGCCGCTGTCTTCTCAAGGCCCCCAAATGGCACCGTTGCTGCAGACAGTAGGTTAGCACAGGGCTCTGGACTCTTCATCATTATTTTTCACCTTCTCTTGCCCTAACTGCAGCCTCAAAGTGTTGTGCTGCAAAAGCGTCCCCTGCACTTTCCGAAAAGTGGGAGTGAAACTGTGGAAAGGAGCAAGGCAGGCTCTCCGAATCCAGCCCGAACTCTACAACAACTCAGTGTGATTTGTATTTTGAACTGTCGCTGTATGGTTTGCAAGGGGAAAAGTGCGAGTAAAGATTGAGATTTTTTTCCTCCTATAAATTGTGGAAGGGTGTGGGGGAAGTGACAGATCTCATTTAAAAACCTTATTGAAGTAGCTGTGGTGAATGATGGTGCCGCTGCTCGTCTCTGCGGCTCGTTGTCATAACGTAAAGCCCTTTGATAATTAGAAGAAACCACAGAAGTCAGAGTAAACTACAACAGATCCAGAAAGAGCTGGAAACTTAAGAAATAATAATAATAATAAAAAAACAATAGACTTAGGCTGGAGAAGATTTTTTTTTATTTATTTGTTACTAGTAGTTAAAATGATGCACAAAATGCTGGGAAGAAAAAACTCCAATTCTATTCAGTTACAAAATAATTAAAACTTCATTTTAAACCAAGTTTTGCTTTGTGAGACCGAGCATGAAAATACTGCAGCCTTAGGTTATACAGTCCATTGTTTTTAGAATAAAGCAGACATTTAAATACATATTGTGGCTGATATTTAATATCTTGTATAATTGTAAGTTAGCAGAACTTTCTTACTCTCAGGCAATAACTAGCAATTCATAAAAGTTCTTTGTATAAAATTTATATATTTATGGGGGGGATCTGCCTCAAGGGGAGTTCCTTTGTGATCTATGCGTAGGCTGTTTTGGAACATAAAGATTCGTAAAATTTGTATCAATTTTCCTTCAGAGCACTAACCTAACGTTAAATAAAGGCGCTACGAATGTCTGAAGCTGTGCTTAATGTCTAAGAGACTGGAGACATTGCAGCCTAGGATGAATCCTGTCACTGTCAGGGACAACAGGAGTTTTGCTGTCAGCTCCAAAGGAAAGTGAAATTTCATCCTTAAGGTCTGCCCCTCTGCTGCAGGAACGTTAGCTAGTATACAACTTTCAGCAAAGATTGAGATCTGCCCTTGCACCTCCCAACCAACTCAAAAAAGTAATTTAAAGGAAAACAACCCCTGTAAATTATCATCGAAAAAGGATTTGTATTAATAATAACATTAAATATCCATATCTTTCTGTTTAACTATTCACATTCCACACAGTGGAAATCTACCTCCTGAAATTCCAGATTTTAAAACTGGATTTTAAAATCCATGAATAAATGTGTCAAACCTGCTGAACGAGAGTATACCAGATGCAACGCGTTTCAGTAACACGAGACCATGAGTTGCAATCTCTTAGTCTTACAGATGCAGACCCCATAGCAGTATATTTTACAGTAAAAACATGTTGATCGCAGAAGCGTAGGATGCAGTGAGTAACCGCCCAGGGCGCTGTGCAACGCCTGCACCTTCCCTGCATCTGCGAGACGCCACGGTGCATTTTTTTTCCCCGTTGGCCACGTTAATAAGAGCAGAAATGTCTTCCTCCGGGGAATACCTTCGGGGTAACCGGCCCGGGGCTGAGCGAGGCATTAACCATGCCGCTGAGAGCGTCGCGCCCGAACGGCAAGGGAGGCGGCGCGCTGTAGGACGCACAGCCGAACGGTCAGCCGGGAGCTACCGCTCACGCCAGCCCGCCGGCGGACGTCGCCTGTCCCCTCTCGCGGCCCCCCCGGCGCTAAACCGAGAGGGGCAGTTGGCCCTTAATTTTCAGGAAATTCTCTTTGCCTAGTCCAAATCCTGTTTAAATGCAAGGCTGCGGTAGAAGATAAAAAAGGAGGATTATTGCTGGCAAAGCTCTGCATGTCTTTTCCAACAAACCGCATGCCTGTGGCAGAGCTAAAATAACAATAACAATGCAATGTTTACTAGGCATGAATGTCCCGGCTCGCGTCTCTCGGGGGGTTATTGCATTTGCAGTCACATGGTGCTTGTTTGAATTTTTGCTTTGCTCTTTATGTGCTAAATTACTGCCATTTTGTACTGGATGTTGGTTAGCGAGATTTCTGCGCTGCGCTGCGGCTGCTTTTGCGGTGGCGTATGCATACGCTCCAGGTGTATGTATAGATACCGATGAATAAAAGATACTGCATATATATATACATGTAAATATGAAGAATAACTGATATCTGAAATACAAGACATCAAACGGATCTAGTGGCACAAGAACGGGTTTTGACCAACTTAGCCATTAGAATTCAAAAATATATTTATAGTCTTGTATATAGCCTCTCTTTAATTTATGTAATATATGAATAGGTCTATAAATTAAAGCAAAACGTAAACAGAAGACAGTATCTCTTTCTGTGTCTTGCTATTTATGTATCTTTCTTTTTTCCTCCCATTTGTATTCCCCCATCTACTTACTTTGACTCTTCACTTTCTAACTTGCTGTAATTCTGTTTTCTAGCCACCTATATTGATTTTTTCACACTCCTGCTGTTGTTCTGCCAACAAGGCTTTGGGAGTACAGTTATTTTTTGCAGAAGCACGTTAGAAACTCATGACACAGCTGTTATTTTCTATGATGTTTTCCTATGGCTTAACTGCTTTTTGCCTACCTTTTTAAGAGTAGATTTATGCTGCACTGAGATGTTTCTCTTCATACAGTAAGAGCAAATAGCATGGCAGCTGAACATTAGCAAAAGCCACAGCTCCCCTCTCCCAGTAAGTGGCAAAAATGTGGATGTGCACGAGGAAACCTAAATATTGTGCAGATGAGCCTGTGGGTAAATAGGTTTTAGTATTTCATACCCCTGTTAAAAATAATTTACCATAGTGAACATTCAACTATTTGCTTATACATATCCCTTTTCTTTCTTGCATACACACACACACATGCATGTCCTTCCCTTATGTCCATTTTCTCCTTTGGTTTCTTTTTTTTTCAGATAATTCTGGGGTCCTCTCCGTTGTGTCCAGCCCTGAAGGTTTGCTAGATTATGCCACTCACTCTCACGCTGGCGATGATTGCGTACAGTCAGAGTGCAATCAGTACAATATTTTCCTTGGATTAGTCCAAGTCAATAGATATACACCGGCATTCCTTAACTCGGGTGATTCTTTTCTTCTTTCTAGGGGGCTGAAGCTCGGGGCAATTAAGTGTAACAGTCATGGTGGTAAACTTCTTGGGCTTGCAGAAGGAACAAGACTGGAAAGAGCCTTCTTCTTTACGGACATGCCTTGGGATGTAGAAAGAATTGCATTGGCCATAGCAGAACCTGTTGATAATGGTACGACTGTTGCAGCCTTCTTCATGGATAGTTTGTTTGAGGGGTTGAGTTTTGCACCAATCCCGTTTTAGGTATTTGCGCTCGGTGATGTGCAGTGCCTCCTGACTAGACTCCAGCACCTCTTCGGCAGGCACCGAAGTGCCTTTGCCTCGCTCCCGATGCCTAGAGCCCGGCTGCTGCTGCGTCTGCGTCTGCTCTGAATCATTGGGCTGATCTTTGTCGGGAGGAGGGATAGCACCTTGAGATCCGCGATTCCTCTTCCTCCCTTCTGCGGTCGGTAGCAGAAATCCCGCCAGAAGAAACACAGCACCGACGGCGTACAGCGTGCGGACCATCCTGTACAGAGCAGGTTGAGGGAATAAAGCACAGGTGTGGATTTCAGACATCATCAGTGTCAAGCATGTAGTCAATCTTCAGTTCTATACATGTGTGTGTACGTGTGTATGCACGTACACAAGACAAGCATTCAGCCTTTACCTACTGGAAAGCTATTTCAGAATTACCAGGTGGTTAAAACCTTCATATATGGTGATTCAAAGTCAGGGGTTAAAGCAAGTCCAAACAGAATTTAGTTTAGTGTATCATGCAGCTATTTCCAGCTCCTTTGTCCATATATATTACCTTTTATAAGGGTCCCAGTTCCCTTCTCATATATTACTGACATTATGGAGGTTGCTCCTGATTTATGTTGGTGGAGAACACATTTTATATAAGGATTTCTATGAAATGGCTATCTGCAGTACCAGAGGACTAAACTCAGGAGATCTTTCCAGCTATGTGTTTCCTAAGTCAGACTTAGAAGTTTTGTACAGTTTCTTCTATAATATACATAACACATACAATGTGCATACTGTATCGTATCTGTTGCCTGAATTACAGCACCCCAAACTTGCTCTTATTGCACTGTTTTGATCCACTGAGTCTAAGTGTAATGAAGCCTAAAGTACATAAAAGATGTGTAACAAGACAGACAACCTATAAAAGAATATATAGGTACAAGCTAAACAAGATGAGTCTTTAATTTCAAGTTACAACTTTGCACACGTTACTCTGAATCCTTGATAGATAGTTACACAGATACAGACAAACAGCGTTAAGGCATTTTGAGATCTCTGAATTTTAGTCACTACATAAAGCATATTATTGAGAGGCCATATGAGGACAGCAGAGTTTCATGCATGCCATTAAGTCAGGAAGCATTGTATCATACATGAATGTAGTTTGTGCACACAAAACCACTTCAAGGGCAGTAACTGGAGACAATCAAGTTCTTGAAAATTGCACTCCAGCTCCAAAGGTAACCATTGGTGTAGGAATAGCCTTTCTCTCCTTCCTTGTTCCCGGTGGCCCAGTTATTATCCACCATTTCTGGTAGTTCTCAAAGCTCTGGCAGCAAACTGGGAAGAAAGTCATCAGTTGTCACACCTTCCAGAAGCACCACTCTCTCCATTGTGCTCCAGAAAGCAAGAGATGTGGCAGCCAGCAAGACGGCTCAGGGAGGGAGGGACTCAGGATCCTCCTTGGCATGGGCTTGGGAGAAGCTGCTAGAAAGAGTTCTTTGCAATTCTACTATTTTATGGTTTTTTGCAAGCAGTCAGAGGTATATGCATTAAAAAGTAGGAAGAAAAAAGAGGAAGCTGCTCTCTTCTACCTGCTTAGAGTGCTGTAGTTGTATCCTTTATTCGACCAGTTCTACCAATAAAAGGCAAAACAGCTTTGAGACTGAAGGGTCTCGCTTATGTTAGTTACCAGCAAACATATGTGAAAGCAAGGGCAATTTCCTGTACTATTTTACCTGCTCTGCCTAAGGCAAGCTCACTGGGCAGAAAAGCAGTCAGATGTCAACTCCGCGGGGGCAATGCAGCGACTCGGGAGAGGCGCATTACTACTGCAAAAGACGTATATTAATTTCTCAGTTACTAGGGTCTTTCCCGTCACCAAATCAAAATAAGATTTGTATTATGCTGTTCAAAAAGCCCTTCTCATGAGGAGGCTGAGAAAGGAGCTATACGGGTGGAGAGTGTTACAGGAGCTCTCCGTCATATTTGGGGACTTGCTTGGGGATATAGTATCGTGTTTGTCTATGGGTTGTTAGTGTACCTAGAATTTATGCATGATAAGCGTATGCATTTGTTTTATTCGTTCAGGTTTAGGTACCAGTGTGCGCTACGTTTGGAAGAAGCTTCAGGCTTGAAGAGAAGGGTGTAGGAATGACACTGTACCTGGCTCCAACAGACAACGCGGAAGGGCTGCTTTTAATAGCTAAATGAAATACTGTACAGAACGTGCAATTTTCATAACCCTACAGTCCTGACACAGAAAGAAAAAAAAGTTGGAAATTCTAATTGAAGACTAATGCAGCATAATGTCAAGAGTGAGCTCAGACTTCACATTTGCTCTTTTTTCTGTTTCTCTTACAATCTCAATTTTATTTAAACATGCTTCTTTTTATTTTCAATGTTTTGTCTTTTAAGTATTTTTTAAAGAACAGTTATAAAACAGTGCTTATTTCCTCAATAGATGAGAATGACTCCTTCCAGAGCTGTTCCCATTTCTCCGGTGACTGTCTACTACACTGTATTTCAGCAGTATTTTAATATCAGTATTAATTTACTCAGCATGGCACCAGAACCTTATGAAAAAGAAGTCATTACATGCAACAGAAAATAAAAAGCTAGTTTCTAAGCAGTGCCAGGAAACTTCAGGTACTTCCTTAGTGTCCTGTATTGATGCTTTGCCAACGCACATATTCCTGAACGACTTCTACTTCTAAAACAGATTATGTTGCTCCACCTTTTTGTTTCATGCGTGTGCAGCTGGTTACACGGTCATTGGTTACAAGGTCTAATCATCCAAAAACAAAGTGTACTTTGAGATGGGAATCTGGGGAAAATTTGATCGTAATGTTTACAATTGTAAGATCTGTCTCCCAGATTCATGCATCTTTATTAAGCATGTGTTTAACCTTAAAAAAATGTAAGCATGTGTTTAAATATAATCCTAAACAGAGGGAGGAAAGAAAATTTGTCAATGAGTTGGTTTACAACCTTAAAGGTAGAGACTATAGCATATGCATAGAAAAGAGATTGTGAGTCAAATGAAAATTAGCAAGTCAGCAAAAACGTTTTTATGATCACTTCAAAAAAAAATATGCGTAAGAATAAAAGTAATCCAATCATTTGGGGCTAAATTATAGTTTAAACATAGACGCATATATGAGGCTGTGTGAGCCTCATGGCTCCAATAGGAGCTCAAGTAGAAACCTTCTTTGATAGTGATTTATTAAACACTTAATAAAAAATATTTTTTAAGCCAAATTGCAAAGAAAAAGGAGGTGAGATGCCTCAGTTAGGAAAGCAGACGAAGTGCAATGCCCAAAACACACACATCCCAAAGCAGGGCATTTGCTTATGAAAGAGGACTACACCTCTTTTTGGCTACATTATGGACTGGAATGATTCATCCTTCTGTGAATTAGAAGCTGCACATCATGATGGTCAAATCCTAATGCTAATCACCCTGAAGATGCCCACAGAGTTACACAGATTCACTCCTGAAACTCCCTCCAGGGAGATTTGCTCATAGATCTGTAAGAACACGAAAACAGGTTTGCAAACAGCAATGCGTACTGAAAGGGAGAAAGTCTCCAGGGGACGCGATGCATGTCTGAGTGACACCACTGTGAGAAAAATAAATGTCCTAGCACAGCTCGGGACTGCACCTTGGAGCGGCACGGCGAGACGCAGGCACGGGCGCCCTTTACGACTTCTGCAGCATCCCAGCAGCTGCACGCGACTCCGTTACATCTCGGGCTCTTTCAGCACGGTGCGGAGCGGGGAAAGAAGGTGGCAGCCCCCCTGCTTACAAATCATCACACGTAGTTCAAAGCAAGCCGTGGCTCAGCGTTTACTGGCGCTAAACCCAAAGGTCTCCGTGCGTCTCACCAAACGTGTAACTAAACCCCGTACCATTTTAGTACTGATGTTTGATGTTTCAGGAACATTTGCGCTATGCAAAAAAAGGGGGTTCCTGCGCCTTACGCACCCCGGTGCCAGTTAGCGAAACAGGGTTGACTTGGCACCATTTCAGCGGGAGGAACTGAAAGCAGGAATCCAGGAGCGAGGCGGCAATCTCTGCTGATGGCCAGGGAGGGACGTCGGGGCTAAGAAGAAGGGATCGTGGCCGCACAGCGCAGTGCGGAGGGGCGCTGGGGCCGCCCCGGCCCTGCATGGGACGGGTCGGGTCGGGACGGGACGGGCCGGCCCCGCCGCGGTAAGACGGGGCTGTCACTGAACGCAGCCCCGTACGCGGCACAGCAGCGCTGCGGGGATCACCGGGCGCCGTCGGGGCAGCCAAGCCGCCGGCTCAGCCCGGCCCGGTCCCCCCGGGGCCACGGCCACGGCCACGGCCACTCCAGCAGCTGGGGTGC
Source organism: Rhea pennata (assembly GCF_028389875.1). Taxonomy (NCBI): domain Eukaryota; kingdom Metazoa; phylum Chordata; class Aves; order Rheiformes; family Rheidae; genus Rhea; species Rhea pennata. Next base: position 9,800,524 of record NC_084667.1, on the reverse strand, counting down.
CCTCTGCGGCCTCCCTCCCCGACGGAGGGCGAGCTCCGTGGAGGGGACTGCCGAGCTCCGGGGACTCGCTCCAGCGCACCGTGTTCAGCCGGGCTCGGGCGAGGGGACAAACCTCCCCCGGGGAGCGGAGAGTCGAGCGCCAGGTCGCGCCGCCGAGAGCAGCACGGCCGGGCCGGGCTTCCCCTGCGGCCGCGCCGCCCCGCGGCGCAGGCGAGCCCGGGCCGCCGGGGCTCCGCGCCCCGCGGCCGGGCGCTGCGGGCTGGGCTCGGCGCAGCCCCACGGCCGGGCCCGGCTGGCCGGGGCATGCCGCAGCGGGCTCCCGCGCCCATTAGCTATGGGAAAGGACGCCCTACGGGAGCAGCGGCCGAAGGAGGCAGGGAGCCGTCGGGGCAGCAAAGCCCCCGAGGGCCTCGAGTCAGGTGGGAGGGCAGGACAGAGGGGGACAGCGAAGGGAAAGGCAGAGAGGAGCTGAGCGCGGCGACAGAGCCGCCGTGCCTCCCCCGACGGCGCCCGCGGGCGCGCACCCGGGGCCGGGCCTCCGCTCCGCGCGTCCCCGCCGGCGCCAGCCAAGCCGAGCCAAACCGGGCCGGGCCGCGGCCGCCCTCCAGGTGCTCGGCCGCAGGCCGCTGCCCTCCGCCGGGGCAGAGGCGGGACGGGCCAGAGCCGTCTCGATGGGACGGGACGGGACGGGACGGCCGGCACCTGGAGACCTACCCCCGCGCCGCCGGGCTGGGATTTTGCCGTGTGTCGGGGGGCGCCGAATTCAGTGTGTAGGCGGAGATGAGCGGCAGAGCAGCTGGGCTTTTGCAATCCCCGTGTTTGTGGCGCAGGGAGAGGGCTGCAAGAGCGCCCCAATCCCCAGGACCGCGGCGGAAATGCCGTGGGGGCCGCCCGCTCCCGCTGACAGGCGCGACGGGTGTCGCCCGCCGCCGCATCAAGGCACCGGGGAGTTTTGCTCGGCACCCACGAAAGGCTCCTCCCATCCCCCCTCCCCGAAGGTGGGCGAAAGGGATTAAAAATTTTTTTTTTCCTCCCCCGGAGACTGGCCGCACTGGGTCGCGGCGGCGGCGGCCCTCACCGCGGCGCCCGGCGCGGCGCGGCTCACCTGCTCGGCGGCGGCGGCGGCCCCGCGGCGCTCGGCGCTCGGGTCACTCGGCGGAGCCGGCGGCGTGGGAGCCCGCGGCGGCCCGGGCGTCCATAGAGGGGCAGTCCGCGATCCTGCCTACAAATTGCGGCAGCGCCGAGCTGTCTCCCATTTAAATGTCTGCCAGCTGAGATCTGCGCTCCAAGCCCCTCCAGATCATTGGACAAGCGCCTCCAAAGCCCGTGTTATCCGCCCCCTTTAACACTTCCATAAACTTCCACCAGGGAAAGCTCTCAGTCATCCAGATAAACACTCGGCGACTTTCCTCGCTTAAGAGAGTCGGTGCTAAAGGTCAGCCGCCCCCCCCCCCCAAGGAATTGTTCCTGGAATGCACAGAAAATCCACATTTTCCATCCCCATTAAAGTAGGACATTTAAGAAGAGTCACACACCCCTCGCCCTCCCTTTCCCCCTCCCCGCGCCCCCTCCCTTCACGCCGCGCCGGGCTAGCGGAGCGGAGCAGGGGCGCTGCGCCGCGCCCGGGCCGAGCGCAGCCTCGGCGGCAGCCGCCCCCGGGGGCAGCGGGCTTGGGGGGCTCCCCGGTGGGACCTGCGGGCTCCGGCCTCTGTCAGTAGAAGTGGGGGGGTGGCGGTGGTGGGGATTAAAGCATGCGGCTGCCGATCTGCGCCCGCGCTCTTTCCCGAGGAGAGATGGTTTTCTAGCTCCGCAAGAGGCGGGGCGCCCCGGCTGGGGTCCCCGCTCCTCCTTCCCCCGTCACGGCGTCTCCCGCGGAGGCTGCGGGCGGCTCGCAGGCCCCGCGACGGGCAGGGAAGGCGGCGGAGCGGCGCGCCGCGGCCGCGCTGCCGCCCCGACGGCACCCGAGGGGCCGCTCGGAGCGAGGCAGCGGCTGGCGGCGGCTCCGCGCCCATGGGTGCGGGCTGAGCCCTTCGGCCGCGGGGAAGGCAGCGGAGCCCCGGGGCTGCCCCGAGCCCCGCGGGAGCGGGCGGAGGGACTGCGCTGCCGCGGCACAAGCGCCCCCCGACGGGCCGCGGCCGCGGGAGCCGCGCCGGGCAGGTGGCACCGTCAGGCGCCTTTTGCATCCTCCTCGGTGCGTTGCCGAAACAGCCCTGCACCTCTCTGACCTGGCCACGGTAGCCGTCGCTACGGACCTCACCCGGGGATTTTTACTGGCCTCATCCGTGCAGATGCGCAGGACAAACTAAAATCTCAGCAGCCCACTGCTTTCGGGATGCTGTGTCTAGGCAAGGTGCCCAGCTTCTGAATTTTCAGAGCATTTAGCGATAGTTTGCTCGTTAAGGGCACCAGTTAGTGCCAGCTGCGGAGATGAGTCCTCAGCACTTTAGTAAATTAGGCCCCATGGCACATGTGCTCGGTGATAACTTTGGGGAAAAACACCTCTGTTGCTGTGTGTGCTAAACGCTGCAGAAGCAGAAGGGCAAGTGACTGTGGTGTAATGATAGGTGACAGCACGAGAGAGAAAACGTGCTGGTGCCCAGCCCCCGTCCAGGGGCCACTGGAGTTCAGTTACAGTCAAGGGGAAGGATTACTGGCAAAGAATCACAGCAAGTGACGTCTAGATGGATGAAAAGAGAGGCCTAGGGAGTTTGGGGGATTTTTCTTTATTTTGCTCCAAAAAAAAGAGCTATTAGCATTCATAAATGTTTTTAATTAGCTAGGGTCCTTCCCTTGTGAATCCAGACAGCAAGTCACAAGTCTCACCCCTCAGCATGTCAGCAGACTTTATACTTCTTTTTTCTCTCTTGGCAAGCTTAAAGCTGTACTTCCACGCATAGGTAAAGGGACTATCTTGCTTTTCTCTCTCTGTCCTTCTCATTCTCTTTCTCTGATTAGCCACTCTCGAGCAGGGCTGGGAGCTGCTCCAGCTGCCCCTTTCCCGGGCCGTAATGCAGCTGTTTGGCTGGCGTGGGAGGAAGCTCCTTCTGCAGTTGCCCTGAGCTGCCGCTCCTGCCTGCGCGATGTTGGCACTGGTGCCGTGCGGACTTCATGCGTTGCTACTGGTCTGCAGACAAGCTGCCCCTTTCTGTATTTTTGAGGGATATGGTTCACACGCAGCTCTGGCATTCACCTCGCTAGATGGTGATACTTGTGGACCTCTGCTAGAGGTCGGTCATCTCCGCTTCTGAGTGCCTCACTGCTCTCAAGCGTCTTACTGGAAAGATGGATCTGGAGTAGGTCTTGGCTTAACTTAAAGCAAACCGAGAAGTCCTTTACGATGCATTTCCTGATGTGGAAGCTGAATTCCCTTCTCAAGACCTCTCCTAATTTCTTGCTGATGTACCCACTATATTTTCCCAACTGTTTTCTTTCCCGCTGTTTAATCCACAGTGTTTCAAGTCTAGCATCTTGTGGCCAGAAAGATAAATCTTCTGGATTTTCTGATCACTGCAAAGTAGTATTCCTGCAAGATTTTGCTTGCTCATTTGTAAAAATAAGCCAACTGGGGACCAAAAAAGGATGCATCATTCTAGTTGTGTTTTCTTGCTTGGGCTGAATGAAAGTAGAATTGAAGGAAAACAAAAAGACAGTGTAAAAAGGAAGACATGCTTATGTCCTGAGACAAGGTCTTCTTGTCTCCTGGATTAGCAGACACCCACTATTTAAAAGCAAATTACCTTCTTACCCCAAGCCTTATCCACATCTGAAATCCTGTTGATGCTCTGACCAGTGCTGCTAACCGTATCTCGAGTACTGCTGGGGGGATTTTGTATAATTATTTAGTATGAACAGAAGCCTAGAGGGAACATGCCTATTTTTGTGGCATAGGTTTGAGTTGAAGAGTTTGGATGTCGCAGGGCCGTAACACCGTGTACTGTGAACCTGACTGGATTCAACCACCCGCTCGCTATTGTTTGGGGTTTTTTTTGTTTGCTTTTTTGAATTTCCTCTCCTGTTTCTTGCTGGTATTCACTGTACGAGTTGCTCTTTGTTTTAGTGGAACAGTTAGAATTGTTTTAATCTTAAAATAAGCGCTGTACTTAATTCTTGCAGAGGAAAAAATGTTATTGGGCTGAGCTCCTGTCTGCTACTGCTAACTTTGAGCACTACTCAATGCGTCCTCACTGCCAGGACAGTTGGCGCCTTGTCAAAAGCCTTTGCAGAGGAGCCAGAGACTGACAGGGGCCAGATCCTTTTCTTGAGTAAATTGCAATAGCTAATAACAGCTTTAGGGAGATGTAACTGATTTATGCCAGCGGAGAAGCTGGCCCTAATATACTTAGAAATCAAACGTCCCTCACTCTTAGACGTGTTCCTCTAGGTCAGAAGTAAGGCAAGCCGTCGGAGGGAGACTGGGCACATCTGAACTGCTTTACTTGGTATTTTGAACTGTTCTGTGAAGAACAGAGAGGAGCTTGGTTGACAGGACTGTGAATCTGGCACTAATTTGCAGGAAAAGAAAACTAAAACGAATACATAAAATTCAGCCACTGGTGACAAAATCACTGATGGTTTCAGTGCTTTATAAGAGGCAGCAACTTGAGATACTCCTTTCTTTTGGTGACATTCAAAAAGAGTAATGTCAAGTAGTGTCAAAAACACATCGTGAAGCAGAAAGGCAGAATAGATGAATATACGCATCTATATACCTACCTACCAGTGTGCCTCGGCTTCTAGCTAATGCAGAGCTAGTGAAGTTTTGCTGTGCTTTTTGCCTTTTGAGATTACGATGGCGCAAGAACTTCTGAAAATTGGGGAGCAAAATGTTAAGGAATGAGCTTTCTCCCTGCACCACCTTAACTCTTCTCTTTGAGCTGGTGACCACGTTCGAAGCAAGAAGCCGTCCCTGGTGCCCGCCGCGTTGCTGTCTGCGGAGGGGTGTGAAGGTGCCCGGTGGCGGGGCAGGGTGAGCCGAGCAGGGTCTCGGACGTAATCCGTAAATTACAGAATAAGGAAAATCAGACCACTGAGTGGTCTGTGCTTCACTTTGTGCTTCACTCTAGCAAAATTTGGTTTCGTTAAGGAACTGAAATCTTATTTGATTTTTGGAATTGCATCACATCCATGTGTCTGGGGCTTCACCCCACAGACTGAGAAGAAAGCATTGGATGAATATTATACTTACCGAAAAATAGTATTCTAGACTCATGTTTACAGAACATCCTTTTAATGTATAGATTTCCATCAACTGAATGAGAGAAAATTAAGCCAGGGAAAATGCTTATTTGGGGGTTCTTTGGAAATGAACTACTTTGGTTTTTTTTTCTTTCTTTCCCTCTATTTCCAAATATCATTTCTTCAGCAATACTCACACATTTAACTTGCAGATGTTCAGAAATAAATTAAAAGAAAAAAAGGTTTCAAGAGAAAATCACTAACTTCAAGCACTTAAATACTTCAACAGTCTAGGATCTTGCTCTGAAAAATATGGCCTCCTGGTACATCTGCAAAGCTTTCTCGTTTAGAATATAATACGCGTAGCTCCGGGTTGTGGGTTCGTGATGATCCCTGCAGCTAGGAGCCAGGGTCACAGACCAGAGTTTCATTGTACTATGTGCTGCGGAAATAGGACAAAATATATTCTCTGGCCCAAAACACCTACCTAGATAATAAAATCCATATGTGACTATTTTTAAAAAGTGATTAAAAAGAAAAACCCTTGTTTTGTTAGGGTGCAGTTTGATGGCTGGACAAATACAATCTTTCATGCTAAATGAGGAAGTATCGTTTGTCGACCTAACCTTTTCGTAATACTTTTCACGATATTTTTTTGATGCGTCTTATGTATTTGATGGCTTTGGAATAATATAACAAGAAAACGAGAGCCATAAAATACCCATGAAAAATTCCTCTGCCCGCATGCATTTGCTTTTCCTTTTCTGCTGCGGAAAGGCCGTCCCGCGGATCTGTGGCTGCGCGGGAAGGAGGTGTTTGCTGGTACGCTTTGCTTCCAAGATAGCTCCGGAGGAACGTGATACAAGAAGTGACTCAGCTAAGCAACCCGGGTTTGCGCGGGCATGGGAAGCCCTCGCAGTCTGAAGTCGAAACTGGGTAACGTGAAAGGAGCCGTCGGAGAAGCTTGGCGTGTTTCTCGCTCCGGCCGACGTGGCAGCCGCGAAACGCGGGTGCCGGTTGCGCCTTGCCCGCTCCGCGCGCTGGCCGTGGCGCTTCCCAGCGCCCGACGCTGTCGGGCTACGCAGGGGCGCGCGCGGTGCCGTCCGAGCGGAAAAGCCGGGAAAGCGGCTTGTCGCTGGGAGCCCGCTGCCGCTCGGGGTGCTGCCGGTCCCGAGCAGCCCGCGCGGGTCCGCAGCGGATCCGCGCGGCGCCTCGGGGCCCGTCGCAGCAGCCGGCAGCACGCCGCGCGGGCCGGTGGCTGGAGCTTAAGAAGTTTGGGCCTTTCTCCCGATTTTGCCTTTTGCTGCTTGTAGCAAAGGAAAAAAAAAAAAACGAAAGGAAGGAGCACTAATTACGTAAGAAGGCTTGAACGGCTTTTGCGTCCATTCAAGGTTTTTCTGTTTTTTTTCCCTTCATTGCCCTCTTTAAAATTCAAATCTTATCTATTCTTTCTATTTTTTTCCTGGCAATATCTAGATAAAAATGGAATACCAGATTTTTTTAAAAACGTTTTGCAGGAATGAAGGAGCTGAAGCTCTTTTTTGGCTGAGACAAAACCTAATGTAGGCTGTGTAGAAGTTCTGCATTTTGTATTTGAAATCCAGTGCAACAAAAAAAGGCTACTCTATTATGGGAAGGAAAGAGCTCTAAACAACTGGGCTCCTTTAGTATCTGCTCTCCACTTCTCTGAGTTAACATTAATGCAAGAGTTCCTGAAAAGGCAGGTAGAAACAAGCATTCTCTCTCTTTTTACTTATTTATTTATTTTTTTAGGTCTCTATATATTGAGGACAAGACCTGCACAGGAGGCACAGATAGCCCCCGTCCCCTTTTACTTTTTTAACTCGCGCTAATTTTCTCATGACTCCATTTCGCCACCTATAAAACAGCAATAGGGAACAGTTTTCAAAGGAGCCAGAATCATTTTGATTTAAATCCTTAAAGCTGGTTAGGTACCAGACTTCCAGTGAAATGAGCAGTGAGCAACAGGAGTTAAAATCCAAATTAATCCTTGAAGGTGGATTTTTTTTTAATTGCCTTCATTTTTGTGTCTGCAGAGGAGTCTGAATGCATCCATTTTTAAATGTCTACAAGCTTTTAATAGGGAAGAAGGTCTTTTAACTTCATAATTCTCGGCTATAAAAAAATCATATTTCCAGTGAATAAGCCAAGTTTTCACTGTTATGGACAAAAAAACATCTAAAGGCAGACAAAGAAGTGTTTTAACCAGTTGTGGTTATTTGAAACAACTGCTAAAGATAAGGTTCCAGTTCGGCAGTCTTTGTTGATCTGAAGAGCATTTTAACTATACGCATAAGTGCAAACATATAGTCGTGTGCTTTGGTAGGAAAGGTGGGCTTCTGTGCATACTTAACTTCTCTGCTAAACTCTGGTTTCAGACCCCAGTTCTGTAGGGACTTGCCAGATGCTTGACTTTATTTTCAGTGGGACTATTCGGAGCATATAAAATGAAGTGCACACAAAAATCCGAGAGGCCCGAGTCAGGCGAGCCTTTCCAGAAGACCCAAACCCAATTTTTATATATGCCCTTCCTGCGTTAAAGGGTCCTCCACTTGATGTGTATTTTAGGATTCTAAACCTCACAAAACTACGGAATTAGAAGTATAATACAATAATAAAATTAAAAAAAAAAGTGCAATTTTTATCTGTATGGTTACCAAAAATTTCCTCTTTCAAAAATTGCCAAAAAAAAAAAAATCACTTCTGGGAAACTACACAAGCAAGCCTAGGGCCAAATCTCTTGTCTTGATATTTCCAACTGTTCTGTTTTGCTTCTTCTGTTTCCTTGTCAAAAGGATCCTGTTTAGCCTGTTTGGCTAAGGGCAGTAGGATATTTATTCATTGATCTTTCCCTTTCTTATGGTATCTTGAATTCTAATTAGCATTTTCAAGGTCTTGTACACTACTCCCCAACGATGACTGCAGCAGACGTGGTTCTTCCCTTTTCGTAGAGCCGCTCAGAGCCGTGGAGGAGCTGTGAGGATCTGAACGATCTTACTTTCTGCAATTAACCACACTGCCTATTAATTCTTTATCAGCAGCTTTCCTTGCAGTTTTATTTCTTTCTTCTTTTTTCCTTTTCTTTTCTTTTCCTTTCTTTTCTTTTCCTTTCCTTTCTTTTCCTTTCCTTTCTTTAAATGTGTAGCATGCAACTCAAAGTGTCTGGAAAAGCGTAATATGACTTGGTCTTAAGAGAGAGTCTGTAAATAGGTCAGGAGCTATCCTCTAGGTGTTTATAATGAATCAGGCACCGAACTCTTTGAGCTTTTGGATGCACTTTTGAAAAGTCTAGGAGTGTAAACACTTTTCTCCACCCTCCTCAGGAAGTCTTAATGCACTAAAGACGTAAGTAAAGAAGTTAAATTGCAAGTGACCAAATCAATCACACTTCAGATCAGACTGTGGCAGGGTTTTTTGGTTCTGAACCAGATGAAACTAGACTCTTTGTGAAGGAGGTATTATTTTTTCTTGACATGGTTTCAAAATGAACATATGAATTCATAGTAAAAAATACATATTTTTTCCTTTGAAAAAATATAATAAAACATTCAGAGGAAAGGATCCATGGGAGCTGGCGTCACTGAGAGCTATCAGACACATTTAAAAAAGAAACAATACGCACAAAAAGACCCACTTATAGCTATTGCTTGTTCTTCTGATCTAACCAAAGAAAAAAAAAGAAACGAACAGGAATTTTTTCCTGTGTTGTAAGGTGAGAAGAAATCCTCCTTTTAAATGTCAAATTCTTGGGTTCAGAGTTTGACTTGAGCTGAGCCTTTCCTGTAAGCTGTGCTTTTTACATGAAGATGACTATCTTGATGTAAAATCCTACCAGAGACAAGGTAGAATGGTTTTTACCATTTTGTAATTAGGGAGATAATCCAGGGTGAAGGAACAGACTACCTGGATGTAGGAAGAATATTTTTATCCAGTGGAGGTGGAACAATTTGGTCAGAAGACTCTTGCAAATTAGGGAGGAGGTGACTACTACAAGCAAGTGTAGGAAATCTTCCTTTGTTGATAGCGAAAAATCATCACAGCGAAGTGTGACGACTTTGTTCCTTATTCAGAGAAGTATTCTGAAAGACGAAATACTTCTATGTTTTAACATGTTTGATCAAATTGTTTGTTTTATCTAGGATGCAGATCCCTCTTGCTTCGAGAACACTACCACCAGCTTCTGTAAAAGCTTGAAAACCTCTTCAGTATTTGGCCTGAATATTTTGATAGGGAGAATGACACCTGAAATCACCTTGGAAGGCATTTTTCCAGCTGGGGTGGGGGGAAGTCTTAGCCTCTATGTTGCAAATGCTTATAGCAAGGCATGTCTCTTGCTATAAGGAGTTGTCCTGTTAACATCATGAACACGGCCCCTTAGCATCACTGGAGCCCTTGGCCAATATGTGCTCACAGGAGAGCATTTGCAAGATCAAATCTGTCACCGAAGAGTTAACAGTGAACAAGGGAGTGGGTTTTTAATGCTTCCTTTTCAACTGAGGCAAAATGATCAAAAAGATATATTTAAAGTAACTAGAATAAAGAATGCAGCTGGAAGGACTCTTGCTAATACCCCATTTTTGTTCTTGCAATTATTTGGGCAGCAGCTAAACACATCTGACTTTCCTGCAAAAATAGTACTTTAGAAATTTACTTTAGAAGAAAGCCTGATGCTGTTTCAGGAGTCAGAAAGCACAAGACTGTGGCTCCTACCTACTCACTTGCAGAGCCAGCTTTGGACAAATTTCTTAGAGAAGCCCAAAGGAGCTGGCTGCTATGGTGCTGACCTTGCTTCTGGAGGGCTGGCACCCAGCCTGGAAGCCACAAACTCACCTTAGACTGCACTGAGAGTTGCCACACACAATTTGCAGTAGTGACTTCTATTTTGCAGAGCAAGGAGCTACTTTCACCAACTGGAAACACTAGAAATGGCTGGTTTGAGTCACTCTGTCTCAGGAGTGTGGGAGCCTAACTTTGGGTTGAAGGAGGCACTGCTCTTCAACTCAGGGTTCAAAACCTGGGCCCTTTCCCTGAAGTTAACCACCGAGGCTGCTTGGAGAGCAAAACGTAGCAAGGGTCAGTCCTCTTCTTTAAAGTGAGGGATGGATGGAAAGTGAGGGTGGAGAGATACCCATCCATTCTCTTCCTTTACCACCACCTACTTGCTGGAGGTAGGTTTCACACCTGCCCCTCTCCAGAGGGGTTTGAGCTTGTGTCTCCTGCACTTCCAGAGAGCACCTGAGCTGATGCAGGTGCCTATTTGGAGGGGCAGACGTCCCACTGTCCCAGCTGGGGCTCTTCAGCAATTCAGAAGGCAACTAGATAGAGGCAGGGAGCGAAAACTAGCCGTTGAGTGTGAAGGGGGGGAGGGGGGTGTTTGGGTTTTTTTTGGTCCCTGCTGTAAGACAGTTTTGGGGGTTATTTTTGGTTTTCCCCCAGTGTCTGGCTAGCTACCTGAACCGTCCTTGGAGGATGTGCGAGAGCCCAGGTGCTATCCTGTCCTTCCTCATGTTCACTCTGCCCTACTAACCGCTAGATAACAAATTCAAGTTCATTCTTGATCCATTTCTCTGGTCCTGGTAGATCTTTGATTCTTTTCCCACAACTCTTCCAGACATTTTTTTTAATTAAACTGTCTGCATCTGCTGTGGTGGTTTGTGCAATGCCTGGTCCTGCAGCGATGTGTGAAGTGGGTCCTTACCAGGTTGGTTCCTGCAGGCAGTATAGGCAAGGGATTGCCAGGTTTGTGGATTCAGGCTGGGTTCAGGATTGAGATAGGTGTTGAGCTATGCAGGTTCACTGACTTTCAAACAGTTCTGGGCATGCACAGAGGTAGAGGTTTAGGTGCCTGAGGAACTTTACTGACAAAGAAACACCGTTGTGTATGGACTTTTAACTGCCAAAGGAGCCAGAGAAGGGAGGACAGGATTTGAGGATCACTCACTTGGACTTTGGTATTTGCATTACACACAAGGCTGACTGTGGGCAATGAAGCCTTCTGTGAATCTCGCCCTCAACCTGTCCACTTCTGTTCACTTATTTGGCAACTGGAAATACTTTCCAGTTTTGTAAAACTCCAGTTTGAGAACTTCTAGATAGACAACAACATAAATGCAAAGCCTGTGTTTAACAAGCAGCTGGTATTTTAGGGGCAGTCTGTGAAGGACTTATCTTCAAGTTGGTGGATAATTCCTGTTGTTGTGAGAGGTCGTGGGTTGTTGCTGAGACTGTAAAAATGGTAGGAAATAGGCAATGTTAGAAAGCCATAGGAATTAGAAAATAGCCTCAAGTACTAGAGCAGAAAAGAATTCATGTATTCTAAATCAAAAGAAATGTATATTATGTTTATCCCCCCTTTTACACATAAACATGAGTTTATGTGTAGAAAACACATGGGTTTTTCAATAACCCATATTTCCAGACTCATAGCCATTGCAAAAACTACAACAAACTGGGAAAATGTGGGCAGAGGGAAGAAGCTCTCAGGGAGCAGAAGCTGGGCTCAGTAGATCCCAGGGCAAACTTCTCCTCTGTTTGACTGTGCGCACACACGCTACCATGCATGCATAACCCCATGGTAGCTGAATCGTGGGGCTGTTGGGAAGTTTAACCAATAAGCCACTGACTCTGCATAAAATATAATAACGATACTTACCTATTATAAGAAGGAGTTTCTGAGAACTTGCTTAAATCAGCTATGACAACTTTTTAATTGATAACTATTGTATGCAGCAATAAAAATAGGTTTCTTAGCCCAATTGCAGTAGCATAACTTCAAGGCTCATAAATCTTACAGCCGTTGTATCACCCTTTGGTGTCACTGGAAGTTTTCCAATTGACTTAGTCACAGGTTGCAGCATTCTTAACACACACGGGAAAAAAAAGGGGGAAAAAAAACAGCCAATGCTGAACTATTTGTGCTGCTTTAGATGACCTGACTTTTTCTCTTTTGAATATATATTTATATATATTCAGCGCGGTAGAGCCGGGTGGTGCCCGGCATGGATGAATTCAACATCGAAACTGTATACCCCCTTTTCTGACATCTAACTCTTGGATATTCAGATGTCCAAGGATTAAAAAAAAAAAATCTATCTGTAATGGAGAACTTTTGGTGACTCCTTCCCAAAAGATACACTGTTACATGTTGGTTAGGTTCAGAACAAAGATCTGGAATAAAAGCAGTCAGAGTTTATGCATTTAAAATCAAAGCTTACTGGTCTGTAAATGAATGACATCCAGTTAGGGAAGGAGGAAGAGTTTGGGACTATTAGCAAACTGCACATTATTTATCTGCTTTGTGCTTTCTCCTTTGCCTCACTCAGTTTACAATGAAATTTAGCCACTGCCTCCCATTGCTGTTTTTCTTGGAGAGCAGAGTAGGATGAAGAAACATGATAATTAAAAGTAAAAGACACTCATAGGTTGCAATAAGAGCTGGATTCCACGTATTTGGTAATAAGAATTATCTTTCTAGGGAGAAGGAAAAAACGAGATGGTTAAGGCGAGATAATTCAGGTCTACCTAATCTTTGACGTTTGAAGCCATCCTCAGTTCCTACCCTCTTGGCTCCCTCCGCCTACCCCCACCACAAACACAATAAATAGTCTTTGGTAGTCGAACAAGATTTTTGAACCCCCTTCTGTCCCCGTTGGTAGTGCTGCAGCCATGACATCCACAGTCATTTGAGATTTGTTATGCACCCAGGTGCCGCACACATGGCTAGCAGCCAGTCCACCAGCAAGCTTCAGGAACCGCTGCAGGGCGGGCGGCATCATAAATAAGGCAAACACGAGCGGTTACTACGGGCTTCCTTCTCACGGCGGATTAGGGCAACGAACTGGAATTCAACCCCACTCTTCACCGAACGCAGAAGGCTCCGGCGCGGTAGAGCCGGGTGGTGCGTGCACCTGGGGAGTGATTCACTTAACCCCTTCCTGATCTCACGTAGAAGTAAGTCTGTTTGGAAACCTTGGCTTAGGACTTTGGTCCTGTGCCAGCTGGCCATGCTCGTGGTTCATGGTAGTTCTACCTTCTGCTTTTGCCTTTCTTTTTAATTAATAATTAATAGCAGTTTCCCTTCCTATTTCTATCAAGCATGATGAATATACAATTCAACCTACTTGTCAGCCCCACTGGCCCGAAACCTTGGACTCAGGGGTCTGAAAATTGGAGGAACTGGCCTCATACTGATAGCTTAGACTTGGGAGCTTAGCTCTCACGGCACTGCAGGAGCTAATAAAGCAGCAAGCCCACTCGTCCCCGTTCGGGCCGCACGAAAGTGTGCTTTCCCGCTACGCTTTACATTTCTCTTTGGTGGTAGCAGCATCTTCTGCACCTGGCTACCTTCCCTTTCTCCTTCCAAGCAGTTCATAAATCTGAATCTGCGAATCTGACAGCACAGTTATCTTTGAACTCTTTATCCTAATGGGCCAGAAATACCAGCACCCTGATTTCAGCTCTTACAACCATGTAAGAAAGAAGTACTGGTGCCAATCATAGCACCAGTGTCACAGCATTAGAAATGCAGTAAGACTTGATCTAGTGAGCTTACAAGTAAAAACGGCCAGAAGATGCCGAGTTCGTTCTTGGTTGCTGTTGCTTTTTTTTTTTTTCCTCCCAACAAATTTAGGTATTTCAAAAATTTGTTTTTATACAGCATGAAAATGAAAACAAAGCCTTTTGAACACTTTCACACAGCTACTGGTTAGAGGCCTGATTTGAGGGCATGGATTCAAAGCGCTTCATAGTCCAAAAAAAGAAAAAGTGCTTTCTTCATCCCCAACTCCTGGTATTTGGGGAAAGACCAGGTTTTGATATTGCTTTGTCCACTTTTCTGCCCACTCAGTCTGACAGGTGAAGATATACCTTAGCAAAAAGCTTCATTTTTACAAAGTGAGAGTCAGGTCAGCTTTGCTTACGGCCCGTAAGTAAGTGACATCCAAAGTGGCTCTCAGGACTCTCAGGAATTAGTTCCAGGTTTCTTTGGCTTGCTCCTAGATCGCTGGATTGATAAGATTATCAACATGGTTTTGTTAGGTGATTTTAAATGTGCCAATAAAAAGAAGCGTATCATTTATTCCCCCCTTAAATAATTCATTGAGTGTTTTTTATATTACTTTCTTCTGTGGAAGCTTTATAGCTTTATATTCTTTACTACTGAATTTATTAAAAGAACACATTATGTTAAAAATGTAAATACACATATATAAGTGTATGTATATACACACATACACCCCCAAAGTATTGTCTCATTAACAAAATATACTTTAATCTGCTCCATAACACTTTATTTATTTTTAACTAGCATCATACTTCACCAGACAAAAATAACGTTACATGGCAATACTCTTTGTATAGCTTCTTTCAAGCCAATTGTATCTCAAAAACCTTAGAGGCAAAGCCTTTAATGCACCAGCAGTTCGTAAAATACCTGACAGCGTTCTGACCACCAGGCAAGGAAAATGCTAAGCAGCAGCAGCAGCAGCAGAGGAGCTACTTAATTCACAAGTTTTGGGTTTGGGGGGGCATTTAAAGACAAGAAATTTCTAAATTGTATACTGTTTCTTTCGCCTGCTCTGCGCAGACCTAGCGCAGCCAGCCAGGCGCTAGGCGGGGGCCGAGTAAGCGCGAGCAGCAGCTCGGGCACCCGGGCTGCCCCTCACTCCGTTTCGGGCGCTGGAAGTGGAAGGAGCTCAAGCTCAGCACTTCACATCTCACGTCACGCACAATTATAAACCTCACGGCATTACACGCTCTTCAGAGTAATTGTCTCTCATGGCTTTTTTTTTTTTTTTAACAAGAAAGCAGGGATTCTGCCGAAAGACGTTATAATTTAGCCCCCTAACGTTACGGAACTTTGCAATCTGCCCATAAATAATTTGAGAGAGGGAACGACTCTGTGAATACATAATTTATTATGAATTACTCACTAAGTGCTAGGATAGGAAAAGCAAAAGCCAGACACGGTCAGATTTGTGATGCTCTGTTAACTTTAACATAATGTGGAGAGGAACTTCGGTTTCTATTAGTTTCTTACGTATTTTGTGTAAGGGGTCGTTGCTATTTTGCTGGGTCTTTTTGTAGGACCAGTGAAGGAAAGCGTAGAACTTTTTAAAGAGATTTGAAGTTCTAAGCTATAAACGTGTTATTTTCCATAATCCCCATGCCATTTGTGCACTTGTTTGGTTTGTACTATTCCAGATGCATTCTGAAAATTACAAAATTTTCTATCATTAAGTATTTTCAGTGCATCTTTAGGAGAAAGAGAACTCTGCTGCAACATGGAGTTCCTCAGCTCCGCGGGAGGAAGGCTGTTCAGGCTTCCCGGAGCAGCGATGGCCACCAGTGTTATCAGAGTATCGCAGCTTTTCACAAGCTCATCAGCTGGATGATCCTGCATGTGGATGCAGTGTAAGTTCATACAGCTTTATTAAATGTCTCCACCTTTACCTATAATATTCTAAGGACATATTATTTAAGTACATCATAACTGCTGTTACTCAGACTTTAAAAAAAAAAAAAAAAGGCGGGGGGAGGATGAGTACTTTCTAAAAGTACCACTGGTAACGAAATAAGACATATGAGTTCAGGAAAGGTGTGGACAAAGAATGATTAAAACTAACAGAAAAATATTCCAGTGGATAAACTCAAAAATCAGTTCTTTAATTTTTAAATTTGCACTGCAATAATTGAGACGGAGCAGCCTATGAAATATTTTGGAAAATGTCACTTTGCAAACCTTGTAGATTGCTTAAATGTTTATTAAAATAGACCAAAAGCCAAAATTCTCTGGGTAAAATAAATACTTTGTCTTTGCTAAGTAACAATATTTGTGAACAAAACATAAAACTATAATTTTCATGTGTCAAACATAGTAAAATTTAAGATTAAATGTTGGAGTCAGACTGGGCATTTTTTTTTACATCTGCCTATTTACAAGCCGCTCATTAAGACCATTTACCTCACATTAGCTATTAAAATGACTAATATTTTTAAAGTTTGCTCCATGACTAAAATAAAAACAACAGAACTGTCCTTTTACCATAGCTTAACAAAAAGCAGAACCATATTTTCGTTATCTAGGAGAACATACTGTTATAAATACAGCTGTTTTTCATCTACAATTATATAAATAATAAACATGCTGCCACTCACAAGGATTTTAATAGATGATTATATATAAGCAATATTACGATCTAGCAGAAGATGGCATGAGTTTTCATCATTCATTTTTATTGTACTTATTCAGGACCCTTGTCTTCATCTGAAAAATGTGGAACAGACTTCTTCGCTACAACATTATCCAGTCGCTGTCCTTGCAGATATGGGTTCACACTCTGGAAAAGTTAAAAAATAAATAAATAAATTGTATGTTTGTGTGTACGTATATAATCTATATATATATTTATATTTGTGTATACACACACAC
The DNA here is from genome assembly GCF_028389875.1 of Rhea pennata. Classification (NCBI taxonomy): domain Eukaryota; kingdom Metazoa; phylum Chordata; class Aves; order Rheiformes; family Rheidae; genus Rhea; species Rhea pennata. Next base: position 9,783,900 of record NC_084667.1, on the reverse strand, counting down.
ACACACGTATGTATTCAGGGAGATCTATAGAAGGTATCTAGCAATAGTGGATATATATTTCTTATCTGTCAGATATTTATGGACTGAAAATAAGAAATTGCATGGAGTAAATCTAAAAGTCAGTCAATGTTTTGCTTTCCAGTAAGTTTTGGGTGCAAGAATTCAATCCATACCACTAAAAGGAGTAACTGCTACCTAGCCCGCAGTGGGGGCAAGTAAAGGAGGACTGTGCAGCACGTAGGACAGGCTGACTTAACCGCTGTCTTTTTGCTCCACTCCCCCTTTCCTCAGTTCAGCAGAGAAGCAGCAGATCTCTAAGCAGCTTCTCTAATTCTTGCAGCAGGACAGAACTTGTTAGGAATAGGCAGGTAAGCTTCAGTTTACATCACGGGTCTCTGGTGGACCCTATGCTGGGGATAAATGAGATACCGCGACGCTGGCTTTCACCATCGTCTCTTCTTCAGCCCATCTCCTCACCAGTAAACCCCTCCTCACTGCTTTTCGTGATGCTGAGATAAAAACTCTTCTGGCACAGAAACACAGCCGAGCAAGATTTTGGCATAGGAAATGGCTCTCACCATCGCCAGAACATGAGAATGCTGAAAAGAAAATCCCTGGAGAGGGTTTAGCTTCACTTTGGGCCACGTAAGCAGCACAACGTGAGACTGAGGATGAACAGATCCTGTCCTCAACCTGTTTGGAGATGATGGTAATGTAGAAAGCCTCTGCCTGAATTTTATCTATACCAGTGAAATAAAACGTATTGATTATATTTGCACCTATCAGTCAGATTGATGGAGCTTTAAAATTCACTCAAATACTATTTATACCCACTTTCAGGTCTCCTACAGTACCACTATAAACAGAATTCAAGTACTCTCTTTTCTAGTTTATGGATATGGAGCAAAACTGTAGTGCATTGGGTTTTAATGCCAATAAAAATTATTTTCCTCTCTTAGGACAAACTCTGGAGGATTTGCATTTTCCACTATCTTCTGAATCTTGTCAGACGATTATATCAGAGAAATAATTTTTCTTGAAGTATTTCTATAGTTACTTCACCAAAAGTTGTAGTTCAGAAGTAAGCAAAAAAGCCTAAAAAACATGGATTAAAGTATTTATTTTGAAATATCCCAAGTATTTGTCAAATCTCTGGAAAAGAGATTTAGGATTTGGGATTTGTCTTTATGTGAGTTTAAGACTTTGATTTTTTCATGTTTGTTGAAGTTATCATTAATACTTAATCATAGTGTAGAGCTGTCCTCCTTGCTTTGCTGTAGTGTTTACTGATTGCTTTGCCTGCTACAAGTGAAAACAAAAAAAAAAAACATTAAGAGCCAGGAATGAATGTGGAAAATCCTTGAAAATAACACTAACACTAATTTGATGCTTAAAATTAGGGTGTGTTAAAAATAAGACACATGTAAATGATTTATTTATGTTTGTTTAAAAGAAGTTCTGTTTAATGTTAATTTAGTGAAATTCAGCTGTTGCATAAACTTCTAGGAACTATTTGAAGATTCTTAGGAAGATTAATTGGTCTCTTGCTGGAATGGTACATGCTTGCTACTTTTTGAAAGTAGAATATAATGAGAAAACATAAAAAGTTTTGTCTTAACAGACAAAAGAGAATACAAAATATAATGCAAAATTTTTGGCTAATTTAAATCCTATACAGCTGTGCTGAATTCAGAGTAATATGGCTCACAAATACCTTTGTGTACAACTTCCAAGATCATGGCAATGTGACTCAGCTATGACAGAACTTATGCTCAGGATATGCTTACATTTGGGATAGGACACTGGTCGCATATAGAAACTGAAAACAGGCAGAATCACTTCAGCTGGATAAGAGGTTGCTGTGGACCTCCTCGTCTTTGCAAAAAATCAACACAGCAGCAAACGATAAATATACACCTCTGCATTTTATAGAGTGCATGTATATGTTTAATATATATGTATGTGCATTCTCACATGTACGTGTGTTCATACGCATACACAGAACGAGCAGTTTTGCAGAGCTGAGCAGTGCCTCCGTGACTGCTGCGCTACAGCATCGTAGCGGCACAACGGTTCCTCCGCACGGACAACCCAGGTCTCCAAAGGCAACTTGCTTCTAACGTAAAGCTGGAAAGCCGTGCTTCAGAAGAGCAGTTTGCTGCCAGCGGCCACCCCCGGTAAGAAGCTTGTTTGTGCGGGAGGGCAAGGACCACGGAGGGTGGTGGGAGGGGAGTCAGAGGGGCTTCTTGAGATCTAGAGCACTACAAGCTGCCGTCGACATCTCGAGGTTAGCCTTTTTGCTCATGAAGCGAGAACTGTGAATTGCTCGTTATTGTATTAGTAATCATTACAGTATTACTCTCAAAACAGTATTTTAAATAATGAATTTAACCTTAAATGACATGCCTCCACTACGAAGAAAAATCTGTTGCAAAGCAAGGAACGGAGGCTTTGCCGCTGAAGTTCGAGGCTGTCCCTGGCCGCAGAGCTGCCACGCTGCCCAGCCGTTCTTTCCATTACACCAGTTACATCAGTCGGCACGCAGACAGAAAATGTATATATTTTCTTCTTTTTTCTCGTGTATATATTGCACTAATCCTACCTTACCATGCTGTTCTGTTCTAGCCATTAATAAATATTCCACATCACTGTCCTTAGAGTAGATTCTGCTTACTTTATAGACTTAAAATAAGGTGTCACGACTTCTTGCTTCTCTGTTAACAAACTTGAAAATCAAACTAAGCAGGAGGCAGATACTAAGCACACTCATGGAATAATCCTCAAGCTAGATCATTAACTTTTGATTGCAAAATGTTTATTACTTGTGATATGTGATTCAGTAAGAAAATCAACTCATCTTCTCACTTTCTGGCAAAGTTTGAAAGTTTTTTTTTTTTTAAAAAATCATCTTATGCTTTAGTTATTCCAAAGCAAATCTATTCCATTTACAATATAAACCCTGCTGTCATATTTTACAAAGTTACTTTTTGGCAAAGAACTACACTATAAAATGTAAAGCTCTGTTTTCTTCTTGTGAAAAAAATCTACCAGCAGCAAAGCTAAAGATTTTTCCTCTGCCTGAATGTGACTTTTTGAGAGAAAAAAGGCTTAAACTATTGAAAAAAAGAGAGAACATGGCAAGATGGACCATGCAAAAGTACTCTGCAAGATGTGGATCTCCTTCATTGTATTAGGGCCAGTGGGATGAGACCCCCTTCATCTTTGTCAGCAAGCTGCTGGGACAAAGTGATGCAAGTTTAATTCTGGGGTAAACTTGAGTGTATGGGTATCAGTCAATCAAGTTGCTTCAGTGATGGCACCAGTTCTGCTGTCATTTACATGCAAACAGCTACTGACTCGCATGAGTAGCTGTAATTAATTAATTTTACCTATACTTTTAATGGGAAACTTCTTAAATTTAGTTTAAAAGAAAATTTAAATAATCTAAAATGTTTTTATGCAAACTGGATCTAATTAAAAAGACAGCTAATACAGTTTTTTAAATTAAAGCTTTGCATTCAAGTGCATCTCCTGAAAGCACTGCAACAAGCTATTTAGAGAAATACTTCTACACAGCATTGCCAAGAAGCCTGTTGCGGTAGTTTATCGCAGAGATACCCTAACTTTAAGCATTATCTAAGCTATCATGCAGCTGTATTAGACCAACTGTTCGTTTCAGCAACATGATTTTAGTTTTTACTAGCTCTATAGATGACGGAAAGGTAACAAAGTTTTCTGATAGTTACCCGCTTTCTTCTTTTTGGACCACCATTAATCTTCTCAAAGAGTAAACTCTTGCTCTGGAAAAAAAGGGTAGCCATCAAATTAATTAAACTTTCTTTCTTTTTTTAATGTTAGATATTAGCATATGAACAGTTAGGAGCAAGTTTAGATGGGTTTGTAAAGTTAAGGGAAAGATAAACCACACGGAGACATTTGGATACTGCTGCTAATATTTTGCTGTTCTTCCGGAGCAGTCCACGTCAGCACCAACTAAACGCTCAGTAGTATTCCTCCACGTTGTTCTGTACGCTTGTCTGTGTTCAAGGCACCAGCGCTTCAAGTACATGCTGGTATACTGATATCGATAGGATGTTCCACATGTAACACACAACTACTTATTTAAAAATAAATAAATCAATATCTATTGATAAAGAGTCCTGTCTCTGGTACATCTTCACATTTGAGGTGACACCAGTACATGAGCAAAAATGTTTCCCTTTACAAGCGATTTTCTAATTCCTTTTAAAAACTGCAATCAGTGTCATTCCTACTGTTTCGTTGTCTTTGCTTATTTCATTCCAGATATCAACACTTCCCAGTGCAAAGTTCTGCTGAAGTCGGTTCAGTGCCAACCCTTTCTTTGTTTAAGTAGTGCCCTCAATAAAGTTTCTAAAAACCATTTGGTCTGTAACATTTTTAATAGAGTGAACCTTTTAAAAACTGCCAAAAACATCTTGGCAGAAAGGAAAGTTATGATGATGAGGGAAAAAATAAAAACCCTCTGACCATAGTTTATATAAATGCATCCACATATTGTTATATTTCATACAAGTAGTGAATTCTAATAAAGTCTGGAATAACACACACATGCTCAACACATTTTGTTTCAATTGTGTATTATGAAGAAAAACAAAACCAAAGCCTAACCTGAAAATGGAAGGAGAGAAGAATTACATGTATAAAAGCAGAACACTGTATAAACAAGGCCATTAATTCTGCTATAAACAACTGACCTAACGTTGATCATATAAATAGAAAGTGTAATTCTAGTGAGAGACAAATTCACCAAACATTTCTACCCTCTGTGCAGCCTTGATATGAGAAAAAACAAACATTTTCAAGTGTTACAATGAAATCTGCCAAAATTGTCTGTTTTGTACTTCTCGTGTACATTAAACCCCAAATTCGTAAGGCCTATTTCTTGCCTAACCTCAGTCATTTTATCTCATCTCTGCCAAAAGGGAACAGAGATGAAGTTGGCCAAAGGAGACATTCTTGGCTAGTCATTTATGCAAACTCACGTAGGGAAAACTTAACATTAAAAACAAAAAAACCCAGAGATGTGTAGACTATTCTCTGTAGGAAACAAAGTCCTGAAGTCCCTCTTCATAAACTATTTGACCTCATAATTTTCATTAAAAGGAAAAGTATTGTTGAAATTGATGAAAAGAACATCATGACTACTGCAGCTATTCCTATCACTCCCAAAAATTCCTTCCAGTTGAACTGTTCCTGCTCAGGAAAAATCATATTTTGCTTAGTCTGTTTGCAAGTGTTTCAAGGCCATAACTACTACTTTTAAGTATCATATGTAGAGTAAAGCAAATGAGATCAGGGACCATGAGCTAAGTGTGCGCTTGTGTGGTGACAGCGTCTGCGGAGATGTGAAGCCACCACGTAAAGGCCTGATGACATCAGCTGCTTAATCTTCTTGGAAGTGCTTTCGCCTAAGAAACGGGGCACCGTGTTTCTCAAGGTAACCCTCATCCGGAGACACGCTGCACTTCTGAAGAGGAAATGTTGGTTCAGAAGAAACTAAAGGGGGAGTCGTGTCACATCTTAGCCCTCCCAGGACTGCGGGGACAGGACACTGTCCCCTTGCTCCTGCAGCTTCCCTCGCACCCGGTCCAGATTCCTGGATTAGATATTATGGGTTGGGATCTCTGCTGAAGAACACAGAGTTAAGATGCTTGTAACCAACTAACTAGTGCCAGGGAGATTTACCTCTATGTCTTCCAGAGGTCACTGAGATTAGTTTAAGTCAGCAATAATTAGCAGCTCTGTAATCTGGACTTGCACAATTATTGAGCAAAACTGGTAAGGCAAACTGCATTAGCAAGAGTGCACTCCTTGAGGAGGGCTTTTTCTTGTCCCTAAATCAGGCAATTTACAGCCTACCACTAATACCAAGCATGGCAATTTCTATTGCACCAAGCATTTACTCTCTAAACTCAGTAATCTGTATTTACTGTCTGAAATGGAAAAGGGATATCTGACCTACCATAACCCTTCCTAGCAAACTTCACTGCCATCCATATATTTATAGATCTGAGCTGGCAAAGAGAGATGCACTTAAGATTGTTCACAATAACTGAAACTGAAAAAAAGTGAAATCTGTGACTGACTGCTTTCAGGCTTTCATTAAAATTGGGAAGCAAGAGGTGGCAACTCCCTTAAAAAGGAGTTCAATTTTGTGGCATATTTCTATCCCTGCTTTCCATTTATCTTTCTTTGTACTGGCTTGGGTCCCTCCCATGTAGCTGATAAACAAAACCAGCATTATTTCTACCCGGAGAGTGAAATGTTATTCACTGCTTCAATAAAAAGAATTGTTGAAAAACATCATTGCCTTTTAATTTTCTACTTGTACTGAGAGTCATATCAGAAAACCTATCTGAACTTCCCTCATCTTTTTAAACTCACCCCTCTCCGCATAGCATGGGAACAGTTAACACTTCAGGTTTCAATAAACCTAAAAAAATCATTTATATAAAAAAGTAAGCTGTCTTCGTGAAAGTCTTTCTAGATGCCAACAAGACTTCTACAGATGCACTCCCTTAAGAGTCAAGATGCAGAAAAGATACCCGCCAGATGGAAAACACCTTCCTCCAGCAAAGGAAGTCTGAACTAAGAAAGAAAGTGTTCTGGGGCCAGATACCTTAGAAATGATAGCTGCACACTCAGGCAGAGACCTCTAGAAGTCCTGTGTCTTACCACTCCCATTGTCCCCTCTACATTTTCCCCATATGAGGGAAAAAGAAAGAATCTCCACTATGGCAGGGCGTGTGGGAGCCGTGCTGCTCGGCCTAGGAACAGATCATGCGCTGCAATGCCCCCAGATGAGCACATTGACATATGGAGAGGTCTATCAAAGACAGGGGAGGGAAAAAGGAGGAAGAATTTTTCTACCTCAGTATATGTTTATCATGATTTATATATTCATACCTTCATATGCATTAGCAATTATTTATATATAATATTTAGCATCTACATAGACTCATAGATTTTGCTGTATGAGAACTTCCAGAATTACTTCACAAAATGTGTCCACACTGCAACTATAGAGTGGTTCCTTTTACCCAAGGGTAAGGTACAGGTCCCACAGCTTTGCAAGCAAGACATTAAGTCACTTACAGTTCAAAGCAAAACAAAAAAAATATCTGTTTCTTCCCCATTGCTCACAAACAAGCAGGTCTTTCGTTAACTTGCTAACATAACTTGGGTTTTACTGTGCTTCTGCTGAGGAATGCATATTGGCTCTTTGACAGCCCATGTCCGTGGGACCATGTCACCACCTCAATGCTCTGTGGCACCAGGGCACCAGGAGAAGCTCCCCCAAGAGCTGAGGGCAGGCGCTGGGATGCTCCAGCTCGGAGGGCTTCGGACCGCAGCGACAGCCGAGTGCCTTCCAGAGCGCCCGCGGTTTTGCGGAATTGTCTACAGCAATGCAGCACTACATCCCTTACGGGTACCTGGTCCTAGGTAGAAACCGAGGTAGAAACCTCTGCTGGAGACTGCCGAGGTAGGAGTCAGCTACCGGCACAGCGGCTTTGGGGGGTGATGTGGATGCGCACAGTCACCCACCACGCGGCTCACCAGCTGCTGAGTTGGTCATTTATGACCTATCTAATCCAGATGCCAGTAATGACCTAAAACTGGAAGATCTCATCTGCTTTATATCTCTTTATCGCTCTTCTATAAACTCTCAGTTAGCTAATTTTTGGAGTGCTTTTCTGATCTTATTTTTCCACAGAGGGAAAAATAACAAAAACATCTATAAAACCAGATATCATTATATTTCCTAATCTTTCTAATGTGTAGTAATATACAATGAGGAGGCAATCGGGGCAATACTCCTGAATCTCGGCAGAACATTTGATCATGTACATTACCAGCTGTTTCATCTCTAATTAAAAAGATCTGGTCTTGGCTATACTGCAGCTAGATATGATTACTGTTTGGGACCTCGCAGTCTGTTTTAAACCATGTGTGAGTAGTTTTTTCCCTGAATTAGTAGTGATGGATGGAGAAATGAAAAAAGGCCAGTATTCACTAATGATTACCTACCATTTGTTAAGTATATATGTTGCTGATGACAACACAGTATGTACCCTGATTCTGAAACACTGCAATAGGCCAAAGATTTGGAGAAGCGTTTTTATAGTCTTCAACATGGCATTACAAAAATAAATTACTTATGAATAATAAGAAAACTAACAGCATTATCTGGCATAAATAATAAAGTTCACCATCTGGTGTTTTTAAAATAAAAACCTTTGATGGTAATTACTTAGAATGCAACAAGAGTTTCCAAAATTTGGATTTTGGCATCATTCTCTCTAGAAATTTAGCACTCACATAAGTAATTAAGGCTATAAATCTTATACTGGTTTGATTATAAATGATGAATCATTGTCTCATGATTACAGCAGGAAAAGAGTCTGCCAAACATGTCCATTTACCAATATATGCTTATGGAACACTGGGTTAGAGTAATCTTAAGTAAAGTGTTATAACAATGTATAATGAGATTTCATGATTTGTTCTAGAAGCATAAATTATGACCATTGTTATTGTTTTCCTGGCGCCTGAAGATGGATTTGAGATTGGACGTTTAACTGATGTAATCTAAGATTAAGCCGCAGAGCTCTCTTTGGAGCCTCTAGCCTGTAGAAATAATCTTCCTGGAGTTATTTAAGTCCTTGTATGCATAGAACAAGGTTCTTGCCCTTAGTGTAGCTGGCTGTATTTATTACATGCAACGTACAAAATGGGTTTTTGATAGCAATATGGTAATATTGTTCCAACCAAACGTATTGATGTTCTTCTGCTTTCATGCAAGCAAGAAGGAAGAGAAGGGGAAGGGACAAGGCTGGATCACTGCGATGAGCCTGGCTCGAGGGCAAGCTGTCTGCCCCTCGCGCTTCCCACCAGCTCCCGCCTTATTGGTACCAGGCTCCGAAAGAGCCTCACTGAGCTCTTCCTGTCACTGCCTCTCAGAAAGGCAGTGTTCACGTGTTCACTTTCGTTTGACTTGCGGTTTGTTGCATTTATCAAGCACACACATAGTTGTCATGTATTAAGACAAGTAATAAGACAAGGATTTCTGTTTACTTTTAATTGACTTTTCATTAATTGCTTTCCATTTTTGTCATTTTTTTCTGTATTTTTAGGGGTAAGTTCATCTTTTTACACAGTTTCCCTAAGGGTGATAAGTTTTCCAGCAATGAATATAATCTTCTCCTCGAGGCTTCATTCTATCTCATACAGCAGACAATACCCAACATGATATGCAGCAAAATAACAAAGAATTATGTACTCACCCACTTGCCCATGTTGGGATAGTCATGCTCTGGATCAAAAAGGTGTTGGTGCAGCTGGTATTCTCTACTGAACTCTGCTGTGTCCGGGGTATTTTCTAGACACCCATCATCAACTGTAAAAGTATGTTAAAAAGCACTGAGTGCTTCGTAACTTTAAAAATACACTATGAACACGATTTAGCTTCTTAAATGCAATTATGCAATAAAAACATTTAGAGATCTAGATGACTGGAAAATATAATTTTTTTCTTCTTTTGAAATAAGTTTATCATTTTTTTAAAAAAAAGTAACAAAATGAAAGTTCAAAACTAAACATTTATTTTCCAAGCCTCTCCACCTCCCCACCCCATTTTCTTAAAATCAATTATTGAAACTAACTTTAGATAGAACTGCACGTTATTCTGATTCAGGGAGGTCCTATTTTTATTTTTAAATGTCCACAGGAAGTGGTAGAAATTATTTCAGCAATACTTTTGAAGCTTATGGTACAATGACTCTGTGAGCAAACGCAGAATTTCCTCTACTAAGTAGCTGTTCATGGAACTCAGTTGCTGGTTTGCTACTTTGTTCAAAAACGGCTGAAAATCATTTACACATCAGAGGTTCCCATAAAAATATAATGCAGCAGAAGTTTTATGCTAAAGATACTTCTGAAGACTGGCAGCTGATCTGGGATTTCCAGGAACATCTTTTAATTTCAATGCATGGTTCCACAGACGGTGCCATGCCAGACACAATACCCTTTTTAAAATTTGCTTATGGACTTTTCACCAAAATGAAGTGATCTTTGCATTAAATATTCAGAAATATTAGCCTAGAGCAGTGCTTTGGATGGACTCTGCCCCTGGAGTTCTCTTGTCTTCACCAGCACTGTGTGCTTGGAGCATCAGGTCCTTCTCAGACATGCCCAAGGGGATCCTCGCACCCGGGACCTGATGCTGGGCATCCGAGCAATGAGATCTGCAGGAGACAGACACTCCAGAAGGTGCACCTGTGGACTTTCCTTTCTGTCCTTGTGTGACCATCATGGAGAAAGATTTGCAGATGGATTATCTTTTCTGCAGATGTAGGAGGCAGTAAAGGCTTAAATTAAATATGAATTGAAGTCAGTGTCCTGAGGAGGTTAAGTCCAATAGATCCTGCTTTCTCTCTTTTCTCTTTAGGAAGGAAAAAAAGTTGCCAATAAAAAACAAGGAAAAACTAACCATGCCGGCTAGCTAGGAGTTGGTCAGAAATCATTAGAGTTTAACTAGAAGCACTAAGAAGTTATTTCTGTCTCGCTGGGGCAGGGTCATCTCAAGCTGAGAAGCAGGTGCCACAGAGATGTGGTGGATCTTGTTTGCAGTGTCTGTGCCTTTTGTCAGAAAACACGAAGAGGAGCTGTATGCCCTCTGTGACTGCTAGTCAAAAAGTCTTCAAGCTCAAGTGCTTGAGGCATATGTATTCCCGCTGTGGAATGTGCATATGCAGACAGTGACTGGAAAAATTGTTTTCCATTAAGCAAATCCACAGACCTGATTGAGGAAGGCCTCTCATAATTTGTACGCATAACACAGTTTTAACAGTCACCACTTGAATTTCCATTTAGGGCTCTGAAAAACATTTTACTCTAATCCTAGTAGATATTATCTCCGCTCACAGTGTACCTATGACAGAGCAGCACTTTCCTCCGAATTCTCTCCATGTTCATATCTGACTCTATTGCTTTTGCTAACAACTTTTATTTCACCTAAAGAAGAAAAATTGGAGAGATCTGCAAAACCATTTCTCTGAATGCCAGGTTTTTATTTTAGTTATCTAATCACTAACCGAAGTCTGATAGGCAAGCATGCGAGACAAAAATCTATGTATATGCCTGTGTGTGTGAGGAAATGTAAAACCATCATTCGTAACCTGTCAGATAATAGCTACATTGAACAAAAAGGAAACTTAGATATTATTTCAAAAGAGATGCAACCATCATCACCAAATGGGCTGCAATAGAAAACAGTAGTGAGGGCTTTTGGAAATCTTTTGTATTTTTGAATGAAAAGTGAAAATACCATTTGCAAAATTTTTCATGACAAATACTTATTTTCTGATCACTTCCAAGCTAGTTAGAACATTTTAAAATTAGAATATGGACACCTGCTTTGCATTATCCAAATAACATAAATGAAGACTAAACAGAAAAGATTTTGAAAGGATCTCTTAGTTCACAAATGAATAACGAGAGAAAATGGAGAACTCATTCCCAGTTCCAGCTCCCATGGCAGCCAATGGGTGTTTTACTACTGCTCTCAGTACTGGAAATCGTTCCTTGGCTCAAATAACAGGAAAAAAGATCAGTTCCCTTAGGATATGTCTATATCATGCACATGTAGTGCTACATTAAAGATCCCTGAGCACTAGGCACACGCATTGCTTAGCATACGCACCCCTCCAAGCTAAGGGATGTAGTGTGTCCCACATACAATACCACTCCGGCCCTCGGAGACTCTATTACCTCTCTTTCAGAGCAAACTTGCTTGTAAGGAGTTAGGGTATGTCCACGTAGTTCTCCATTTCTTGGCATAGACATACCCTCAGTGAGCTATAAAGCCATGTGGATTGGAGCCAAGGTATCTTAAATATTGACTCATGGTCTGGGTTGGAGATCAGGGCAGACAGTTTCATTCCTCTGGCACAATGAAAGTCTCTAAAAAAAGGGTAAATCTCATCTGTACAGAACGATAACTTTTTTCAGGGGCCAGCCTAAAAAAGCACTCCCTCCAGAACAAGACACTGTCATAAATCTCACCATCCTCTACTTGAAGGTTAAGATGATTTCTTTGACCTCACCTTCTGTCATACAGCAATACAAAAGTTACATATAACAGAAAAAGAAAAAAGCTCATCCAAAATACCCAACTGCTCACAGTTCTGCTCTTAGGGCAGAGAAGGAAAGAATACATCCATGACCGATCACATTGCTCTGCTTAGTACAGCACCGAAGACTCAGCAGTACGGTGAGGAGAGATGTACGAAGGCCATAGCAGAATTACCTGTTTTTCCAATGGGGCAGGGGTTTGGAGGGTCAGGATACCCTTGATCTTCACTGAAATCCTTTGGTATATTGTCTCCTGTCAGCTCAGCCACAATATTTGGGATATTGCCGTAAGGACCCAAGTGCTGGAGACCTTCATGTGCACCACCTAGCAAAGAAGATTTATACAGATGTTTTTTTAAAAAGATTAAAAGTTTAAGTACTTTTGTTTCTTCAAGTAAGATTTCTTGATTAGACTTAGATTTTAAAAATACATACAAATGTTTCAGAAAGGTTAGATTACAAAGACCTCTTTCAGAAGCACAATCCTGTGACTTAAATCAGATCACTTCAGTAATGAAAATTATGAGACAAACTCAGCCACTATTGATCTTACTGGGCTTTTTTCCCCTCTTAACTATGTAAGTTACAGGTAAAAAAAAAAAAAAAGCAAAGAAAAAGAAGCTTTCATGATTAGAGGCAGTAACAGAATTAAAGCATTTACTGCACAATCATCCTCATTCACTAGTAATGTTCCTGATCACTTTAGCAAGTAATAGCTTAGTGAGATATGGCAAGACAGCATCATTCCACAGAAACAAAGTTAATCACATTGTAAGAAGAAATAATACTGTGTAGAGCCTAGAATTTCTCATTTTAATATTTACAATTTTATAATAATAACGTATATTGTTGATATTAATAATTTATTATTAACCTTAATTTATTAGTCTATGTGAAAGGAGCCGAGAAATTATAGCAATTTTTTCACAGCTAGAAGAAATATTTTTAGGTCAAACTGCTTCTTAAACGCAAATCTGAGTTTCCTGCACTAATGGTGAAAACTGATTAAGAGTCCCCATAGTCAACGGAAGCTTACACACGCGCGCCTACACTTTAACCGTTACGGTGTGAAACATCACGTTCAGTAGGTTTTGACTTGATAGGTTAGTTCTAGATTCGCCCTACGGCACTCGGAGCACCGTGGCTCCACGGAGCTATGGTCTGCAGCGCTGTGACAGTGAAGCAGGGGGTTATAGCCCAGCAGTGAAGGAGAAGCGAAGGCGTTTTCTGTTCCCGGGCAAACGCGCGCAGAACTGGGCTGGCACAGCGAGCCAAAACGGGCAAGAGCAGACTGCAAGAGCAGAGGAGCTGCAGAGATGTATAAGAGCCAAGATCCTCATTCGAGAACTTGAGCAAACAGGACTGGTGTCTTATTTTAACGTTTTGTAGCATTAATATCTTTAAGCATTAATTTGAGCTCTGCAGAGGAGCGACAGTGCAGCTCCCCCCTTCCTCCCCGCGTCTCACTTTGGGCTCCTTGCCTTTGCCAAGTACGGGCTTCCATGAAGGTTTCGGGAACCAAGTACAGCCCACTTTCCTTCTATTTCTTTCTACAAATATTTATCTGCTCCAGTGCATGTATTACTGGCCAAATGCATCTAAATGCTAAAGCCCAGCTGTCTGAGTTTTCTAACTACTATTTTACAGTATTCTTTTGAATTTAAGACAAATAAAAACTTAGTTTCAAATAAGCTTATTTTCTCTGCCATAAAATAAACACCACACATCCTGCAGCAACAGCTAATACTATTACTGAGTCCCGAGAAGGTTGTGTGACAGCAGAACAATGTTTTTTAAAACCCTGTATAATGAAGGATAACAAAATACATTCAACACAGAAATTCTACTGACAAGGAATGAGAGGAAAAAGAACTTGAGAGGGTGGAAAAATGTGAGTTAAAGAGTGAATGCAGACACAACCATATGGGTAAACAGCATGGTCATTGCAGTATCACCAAATAGTCTCCAAATTTTCATAGATCTAAAAGATCAAAATAAAACTTCTGAACATGAAAGCTGCATCAGAAAAATCATTCAAATACTCCTGTCCAGACTTATAAATAAATACTGCTACCATAAGTTTGCATGTTTGATGTGGCTAGGCATCATGAGCTAGCATAGTCACTTTCAAAAATTGCTAACATAAGGTAGTCTTCACAAATTATGTACCCATTTCTACATTTAGAAGTGGCAGTTGAGTCAAATTGACTAGATTTCACAGTAAACAATTGGGAGCTGACTTTATGGCACCAGCAGCAAGTTAGTCTATAAGCACATATATTCCAATTTATTTACATGATAGACTAAAATCTGATTAAAATGCTAATTTTTCCTCCTCGAATACAAGTTTCTTATTCTGTAGTGCAATGTTTGAGGAAAGTTTTACAGATGTGTAACAAACACAAAAAGAAATACGAGGTTTTCTCTTGCAGCTGACCATGACTTCTTACTGAAACTGAAATATAGTTACACACACTATCACTTCATTATACACTTATAGACCATAGCGAACACAGAGATGATGCTTGTAAGAACAGTACAGATTCACGAAAAATGCTATAGTGATGAGATTAAAAAGAGCTGTCTTGTGATACCCAATGTAGAGCATAAAATATTTCTTCTGTACAGAGCTCCCGCATATGAAGATTGATTGCATATTTGTACGTAAAAACATCAGGTTATGATTCTGCTGTAAACCACATAATCAATACGTGTTTGTATACCCTATATACATCGTGGTTCACTGTGGGACAATCCATCAGATACAAGCGTATCTGCACTCGGGCTTGGTGCAGACCTCTTGGCACCAAAGCTTCATCCATAAAGAAAACAGAGGTACTTAGCAGGCTCCAGCGTGCTATATATACATGTAAGTTTAAACTGACTGCCAAGAATTCCCTTGACTGAGTACAAAACAATCTTTTTATATTAATATAAAGGATCGTTTCCTTGAGGTATAAATGTTCAGGATTGTTTAAGGGTTTTTCCTTTCTTTCCATAAGAACTGGAGATGATAGCACCTGCTCTGGTGCCATAATTTTGCACGCTCCAGTGATTTAATAGTGTTAGCAAAGCTCGTTCCTTGTAAACTGTGATAAATAGTGCACTCAGTATAGACTGCAATAGTAAAAATAAAATGCTGTGACTATACCAAATAGGGGTATTATGTACAGTATTTCACAAATTGCATTAGTTTTGGTGTTGTAATGTTACTGATTTGAAGAAACAGAGTAGGATTATATATACTGCAGCTACTAAGTCAATACTGTGATACAAAAATATATACGGTCATCTAAAAAGACAGCACAAGATGAGTCTCTTGAACCCAGACGAGACCTTGAGGCACAAACAGAGCAAACAGGACTGAATATTGGGGAACCTGCCATCATTCCCTATCAAAGGGAAGCATGAGAGATACCATCGTTAAATCATCTGAAACTGCTCCAGCCAAAACCTGCAGGAACAGGACAGAGAGCAATCCTTTACTGAGAAGGGATGAGATAGCTAAATTCATGTTTTTCCCATCTCTGCTTGCTTGCTGTACGAACTGGCTTCTGTGTGCCACATACAAGCAAAAAAACACAGCTCCCTTCCAGGTGCAGGATATTTGTGTGAGCACGGGCTTATTTTATTTCCCTCTGCAGCACAAAGAGCTATTGGTTTAGGTCTTCTAGATTGAAGTCAATATTCCATAATTAAACTTTGGATTTCATTTGAACTGCTACATACATGTGTCATCTTCTGGCCTCGGTATAAATGAAAATAAAAATGAAACAACATGTCTCCCTCTCTCCCCCCCATAATTCTGGAAGGGTCTTTAATCATTTCAAAAAACTGTCTTATCACAGTTTAGAGATACTGGGAACTGACTGTAAATTTAAAGTATGCACATTTTAGTTCTTTTCTCTGTAAAAGCAACACTGTCTCTGCAGGTGCGAGGACATCACAACCCCTCTGCTCTAAACCAGCACCAAGAGCAACTAGTCTCCTGCCAGTTTTGATTTCTGCCCTGATATGACACCATCCAGTGTCAGTCCACTGAAGTTCGAGTTGCTGCTACCCATGTGCGGGTAGCAGAAACCACAAGTGAAACAAGCCTGCTGGCGGGAGCAATCCTCCACATCGATCGTGCGAGACAACTCCAAGGCAAATCTGCCTCTCAGTCTAAGCAGAACAGGCTTCCACCTCCTCCTCTGGATAGGGTTACCCCTTCTACAGCTTCAGGGCAGAGGTGACTTGGCCAATCTTAGAAAGGAGAAACAAAATAAAACAGAACACGAATGTTAGTTGTGCATGAATAAATCACAGATCCCAAATTAAAGCCCGTTAACTTTAAACTCACGTTAGCGGTCTGAGTTTTCATATTTTTGCTCTTAAATGTCACGGAGCAGATCCTTAGCGTCCGAGCCTTTCCCAGCAGCAGAGAGGAACAGCAGCCCTGAGGAAGAGCTGCACCTCTTACAATCTTGAGCTCCGCAAACATGAAGGCCAACGTGAGCTGCAAGGGAAGACTGGAATATCCTTTCCCACTTGTGCAACAATCCTGGGGGAGCCAGTGCCAGCAAGAGATGTAGTGTATCAAAAATCCGGCTGACATGCCCCTTTTTGCTGTATTTCTCGCACGATGCTAGGAGGTGACAAGTATGGAAATGCTAGGCTGGAGAAGAAATCTCCACATGGGGGGATTCTTCTGGCAGCTCTTTGTGGCTGCCTTGAATTTCACTAGACATGCAAAGGGACCTTTGCTGCCTGAAAAGCTCTATCAGAGGGTATCCAAGGCTGGTCTCCAAGATCTGCATGTATATTAGCTCTCTGCTGTAAGTCAGTTCATGAAATGGAAACAGATAGCAATACGAGATGCAAAACCGTCTTCACTACCTTGCAAAATGTTTTGTTAATCTAAACTATTGGTCCTTATCACATTTTCCAGTGTGTCGTTCTCTGGTACAGAGATGTGCTTTTTCCTTTCACTGTGACATCCTTTCCATGCTATCCTGGATTAAGCATTTCTGTCACAGTCACTCTTCAGTATCTGCCTTTCCTGTGTCACCACCACATTCAAAAGCGATGCCTCACCCCTAGTCAAAGGCAAGTTGGCCACTATGCCTCCTACAGGAGTATCTTTATGTGGTACCACATGCACTATATTCTTTTTTCCTTTCATTTATCAGCTGCAAGATTCCCCATCATGCAATATAATTAATTCAAATTGTCCCAAAATCTTGACTGCAAAAATGGAAATAATATGTTTTCATTACCCTTTCAAACATCGCTATAAGTTTGGCAATCTCAACGTCATTCTTCCCTCCTGCATCTTCAGCTAGCTTCATCCTAGAGAATCTTACTCTTCTCTGTTGCTGTGATTGCGTCAGGTCAGGAAATGAGGGGCACACAATAAATTATAAATTCTCAGGTTTTGTCTGTTCCACAGAAGCTGCTAAATAGGTGAATAAGGAAGGGAATATGCTGGAGAAAGAGCAGAGAAGAACCAAGAATGGAAAAATGCAAACACAGCCAATTTTAATAGCCCATTCAATAGCAAGTCTGGGGAAACCCACGAAAACAACTACTCGTAGACAAGTATTCCTGATTCCAGACTCAGCTTCTATCTCTTAGTGGCATAAAGTTTCTTAAAACTGGAGATTAATTTTTCTTTTCTTTGCAGGGGGAAAAATTCCTTTCAGTGTGTTTTTTAAAGTTTTAAGCACACTTGTCACATAATTACTGACCTTGTTTTCAGTGAATGATTTAATTTTTATCCCATATTGCTAACAGCACAAATACTTAGGATATGAAATGCTTTTCTTGTGAAAAGGTTAGGACCAAAGCAATGCCCGTGCGCCTCTTACAAAGAGCTCCTAACAGTAACGTCCATGCCATCGTTATTCGGTATTCGAATTGCGCACACAGTGAAGAAAGCAGCAGCACTCCTGCTGACAGCACACAAGCAATCCCTCACGTCTCCCTTGGTCGAACAGTGCTGTCACGGAGTCTAATAATTTGCCTTTCAGTCTAAGCAGAAAGCTTTCCCATCTCACTTGCAGATAAGGGTATTCCTTTTACGAGCACAGCACAAGCTGTAGGCTGCAGCAACAGCCACCTTTTCTCACACTGACTTCCAGCTACTAGGCATCAGCAGAGTCACGGAAAAGCACGTCCAGCAAACAGCATGCGCCTGTACCTGCCTGATGATCATCTTGCTAATGGCCACGTGTGCAGTACGTGGCGTTGTGAGCCAAGGCAACCAAAGAAGCTGGTGACCTACTTTATCCCATGAGGGATGGGTCATTATTTGAATCCTACAAATGCAAATATACCAACGAAAAACTGGAGCACTTTATTCACTGGCATTGGCCAATCCAAACAGCCCATCAATGCCAACAAACTCATAGAAAAGTACTTCTTTCATGCCTGTAATATGAAGCATGGAGGTACCAGAATTGCCTAAAGGAGGTCCATATTTTCCATGTACTGTTTTGCTGTACTTCACGAAGTTTATCACTTCTTTTTTTTCATGCACACTGCTCAAAGCCCCCAGATGGTTCTTTATCACATTTAATAGCTTTGCACTTCTGTCTGACAAGTGCCACCAGCGCAAACTTTCTCATCCCCCCGAACAATTACATCTTGACGAACTGCAGTGTGAGGTTACCAGGGTCCCAGGTCTCCGCTTTGGTGAGCTGGGATAACCTCACAACTCTAGAAACAGCAGCTTTAAAACTTCTGCTGGCACAGTCTGAATCAAGACAAGGGTTCCCGTGCACTTGAATGGAAGTGTAGGCACAGGAGAGTGGTGAGATGAAGAGCCCTGTGGCATAAGGCGAGGCTGAATGCTGCTCTTTGGCACTGCAGAGCAGTGCGGTGCTACCCTGACGTACTGAAAATCCCAAGGGGGAGAAACTTGCCTCTTCCTCCCCTCTGCTCAGTGGTGGAGCACACTCTTCTTCTTCATTCCCCAAGCAGCTGTGAGGACACTGCTGAAAGCACTCACAGAATCATGGAATGGTTGAGGTTGGAAGGGACCTCTGGAGATCACTCCCCATGCGAAGACCTCTGGAGAGTGCCAGAGGTCCTATCTTCTGCTCGCTACACAAGCAAGAATCGTTTCTTTGTCTAGACTTTTAAAATATCTTTTCATACAATCAAATAACCTAAAAAAAAACCTTTTTCCTATGGGAAGTTGATTTAAAACTCAGATGGGAGCAAGGAATGAGCATGATTCAGAGAACAATTATGAAAAGGTGTAAATCCTGTTAGATGATCCCAACGACTCATTTTATTCATGTGAAAGGTAAGCAAAGAAAAATTGTTAGAAAACAAGAGCTCCTCTTAATTTGGTCAGTCTTCACTGGCAGAGTTTGAAATACTTATGGACCACATTTCATTGCTAGATAAAATTTTACAATTTCCCATGAAATTTCTATATATAATCTGCCGAAATTAGAAAGTAGAAGTATTATAAAATGATGCAGCAGCTATCCTATTCCATCTCCTCAGGTTTCTTACCTCTCTAATCAGTTTATTTTCCTCTGCTCTCACACAGAAAAAAATAATTTGGGATTTAAATGTGTATCTAAGCCCATTTTAATTAATTAATCACTTTTTGGTACATGAGAATCTACTTAATTCTAACCCTTACAGACCCGCCACCTTTCTTCCATGAGAAAATCCCATCTCACTCTCCTTCCTCCTCTGATAGCATCTCTTAAACATGGCTTTACGAACAGCACCAAGAGCCTATACCATGTTACAGCTGGTCACCAAGTTAGCGAGAAGGTTTAACAGCTGGAGTCACTTTGCTTCTCTGGGCAGCACCCAGGCGTTGGGGGATTTGCCCCCGCTCTCCTCGACACACGGAGCAGGCAGGCAGAGCGCCCGTGCAGCTGCGCAGGGCTGGGTATTCCAGGACATGGCAATTCCCTGAACTTTGCAGGGGCAGAGCCCACTGCGGCAACACCCGCTGCCGTCGCTATGCGAGCGAGCAGCCCTTGCTTCTCGAGACGGCTGTCAAACCCTTTGAGATAACACAAAGCCACCTCCACGCAGCAACTCAGACAACAACGGCTGCATGCTGGTTACTCAGAGCTTGCCGTGTCCTACAAGCTCATACAGAGGCAAGGATATTACAGGTCAAATTTTCAAAACACAGCCTTTAAAATAAAGAACAAAAACTCACACAAGCTCATGTACTCCTGCATGCAGAGGTACAGATAAAACCTATTTCACAGGTGATTTCCTCCCATAGCTGTGCCGTATCATCTATTCTGATGAAGAAAATTCGCTAACCCAGCACTGTCATTTGCTTCTTAACTTTTAAATTCAGGAATCAGCATTCTAAACTGCCTCTCTTACAACATCCATCACCAGCTGGTACTCAAATTCTGGCTACATTGGACATTACAATTTGGAAAAAAAAAAAAAAATAAGAAAATGGCAGGCATTTTTAGTAAGGCCTATAAAAACCCAGATGTCCACCACATCAATGTATTAAAAAATGTAGTCCTACCCTTTTCATTTCATGTTTCAGATCTGTGATGTCCACACTAAATTTGGAAACTATATTTGCTGAGCTTTTCCAGTAATTTGCCAAAAACCCCTGAAAGTAGACTGGTAGAACGATGTCGGGGGTTGATTTTGTTTGTTAAACGTCCGGCCCCTAACACACCATTTGATTAAAGTCACATGTGCCTCAACAAAAGCAGCCCCACCGCAAAAATAACTTTACGTTTTAACTGCAGCAGGACTTTCTCTACAGAACCGATGCAATAACCCCAATCCCCAGGGATCGCGCGCTCGCCTGGCGCTGGCCTGACGCTACCTGAAGCGGCCCGAACGGCTGCGGGAGGTCCGCCCCAGCCCGCCGGCGCCCTGCATCTCTGTCCATGGAGGCAACTTCTCAGCGCCCAACGAAGACGAAACGTCTCAGGAGAGCACACGCCAGCCCAAAGCCAAAGGAGCACAGAGGCCACTTCTGCATCCACAGGTGCACTTGCAAGCAAAAACATTGGCAGCTTTCTAGCAAGGAGACTATCCTGTCCTTGCAGGAAAAGCTTAGCAGTCTTGCTGGACAGATGGCTGGACAGACAAACTGGATGTCTCAGTTTTCTTATTACAAATATGTAAACAGAAGAGTTATTAAACAGACATTATTAGCATATATGAGTAATCTGCATATATTTTTCTAAAAGTAGATTTCATGCAAAATGCTCTTTGTACAGAATCTGCACTCATAAGTAATTAACCACTAGTTGTTGGTTAAAAAAAAAAAAAAAAAAAAAAAAATCCAGAGTCTTGATTTTCCAGAATCTGATCAATTTTCCAGACTGATCATCTCTCAACCAGGCAAACCATAACTACCTTTTTCCTAAAACACAAACAGGTATCTACTTCCCTCCAAACATAAATAAAATTAACCAACCAAATCAAACCAAAAAACCCTGAGATGCTTTTTGTTGCATTAAGTTATAAAGGAGGTAAAATGCTTTCTTAATGGAAACATAAGATGACGACGTTTTCAAAATTTTTTATGTTATGAAGTAAGGGCTTTAAACAGTCCGAGCTGAGCTGTTGGTGCCCCCATGTGTCTGAGAGAGATTTTACAGTTCTCCTATGCATGGTAGGGCGAGGGAAGGAAAGGGAAGGAATTGGCACAAATTTAACACTTGTAATAGAGTATTTGCATGCAAAAAGACATGTGGCCTCTTGCTACCTAAACTCTTTATCAGGCCAAAGAAACAACTTGTGTGATTTTGAAATGCTGAAGATATTTGTCCACATAACATCTATGTTACATTTTGGATACAACACGTTATTTTATCATCTTTTGTTCTCTGTTAACACAGATGCAACCCTGTTGCTCTCAATGGGAAACCTGAATATAGCACAGTGGTACTTGTGTAGTATTTTAGTAACAAATAAAAACAATAAGTACCAACACTCAGTTTACTGTGGCTAACTCCTATTTTGCTTTTTTCTGATCGCGTAGGATGTTTGGCGTGGGCTGCGTTAAATGCAACGCTCCATCTGCTGGCTGAGGTGGACAAGCGCGCCGCATTAGACAGGCAAGTCGCATCTTGTGACACATTTATCAGGTGAAGCTTCTTGTTTTCGCTCTGCTGCCAGATCTCTGGCGGAAGAAGGGTTCACGCTGCCTTACAGCGAGCGTCTCCGAGCGGGAAGCGGCTCCTGCTGCCGGCGCACAGGTTTGTCTCTCTCCTTTGGTTACCTACAGCCTGCAGCTCACCGTCGTTTCTTGGTAGGCTGAACTATCACACATCTCCTAGACTCTATTCCTATTTTAGCAGATCAGCCTGAGATAACACACAGGTAAGCTGACAAATGCAAGGAGTAGGAAAAGAAAGCAGAAACATGTCTTTAAAGATTTTAACACGAGCCGAAGCAGTGACTTCCCCTTTCTATCAGTGAGCTCCATATTTTTTTCTATGCATCAATAACAAAACTATCTGGTCACTCAGGAAAGAAACACATGCTGGATAAGCACATTTCTCCAAAAGTGTCCATGCTTCAGCTGTCCTTGCTAAACAGTAAGTTTGCATGTTCAGTTGACTACTGCCAAGTCAGTCCCAAATTTTTGGAGGGAGAGAAAAAAAAAATAAATAGAGACCTTATGTAGTTTGTTGCAATACATTCCGATGGTTTGTTAGTGCTTAAGCCCAAATGTGATGATTATCGTTAGAAAAAAATGAAGGTAGCAGAGATGGAAAATGAGTATAATTAGGAAATCTGCTTAAGAGCTAACGGCAATAGTATTTTTGTTATGTACAAAATTAAGATTTTATTCAGCTGGGAAAAGTCTGTTATAATAATCACTCAGAAATTTGCAAACATTTCATTACAATATGGCAGCTAGTATAAACATGACGATATCATGGCAGCTTAAGAATTTGTTTCCAAAATCCAAAGCTAAGGAACTTATTTTTTTCTTGACAACATTTCATTTGAAAATGTGTATACACTGGATGAAATTTTGACCTTTGCAAAATTCAGTGGCAGCTTTGGAATCCTGGTGCTGCTGAAGCTGACTGCACCCATGCTACCAACACTGCTCCAGGTCTGCAGCAGATCCCTCTGGGTAACTTCGGACAAAAAAAAAATGGTAAGAAAAGCATTCTGTTCAAAACAAATTCTCTGTAGAAAAATCCTAAAATTATCTAGCTGTGATTGGTAAAGTTTCTTATTCTGAATGCAACATCTGGTCAAAATGGGAGACAGATGCGCTCCAGAACAGTCAGTGGGCTGGTGGTAAGGACACGGTATGGGCACATGAACCAGCTTGTGTCTACTCAGGTCGTTGCAAACTACATTCTGCAAAATGGATGGAAGTCAACACTATTGGTGGCTCAACATTTCTCATAAATCTGAGATTTTCATACCCATCTCCACTCTCCACTAGTTTCAGACAAAAAAAAATGTCCCAGTGAAAACAGAGCCTCGGGGGAGTAGTTAGTGATTACCATCTACTATGATGATTTTTAGTCCGAAAAAAACTATTTCACTCTGACTCATTTCAATCCCTGCCTTGGCACTCAAACTGAAAAGAAAACTTCTGTTTGCTACTTATTAAATTTATATCGCTTCTTCTCTTATTGTTAAACCTTCTCTCTTCTATTATTTTGTAGATTTTTAAGTTTTTGCATACACAATTATTAGCCAGCAGTAATTATGCAGCTATGCTGGGGGTAGCTTACACACAAATCCTTAAGAAGCTACAAGGCTGCACTGATGTAACCTAGAAACGCGTGAAGTTATTTTTTTTCCTACAGCTCACCCATAAATCACTTATTGTTCACATGTATCACATGGGAAACATTAATTACAAGTCTTCTCTCTGCCAATGCATAGAAAATACGACTGTCAGCCTGCACCTGGGTTTCCGACAGGGCTTCTCTGCTTAAACACGATACCGTGTCCTGTGCTGCTCAGTCACCTCCTCGCACAGTGGCCAAGGAGTAGCTGATACCCGGGCGCGTTGCGAGAGTTCGGCACGAGTTTGGTTCTCTGCAACAGAGACTGCGAGTTCCTGTCTCTGAGAAAACTCTGTTTCTGTATCACGTGACGGTTTCACAGCAAAGAAGATCCAAAGCCCCAAACCAAACGAAAAAGCCAGTTCAGAAAGGTCGCAGTACTTTGACAGCATCGGGCACTTCGTTCCCTGTGCCCACGGCACGGCAATGCCTCGCGGAGTCCGTCGGGAGCGCCGGTCTCCTGGCAAAAACCGATTAGCAAGCAGACAGCAGGGGAAACAGCCAAAAAATGCAATTTTTCCGACAAATACTTGAATGAGTAAGTATAACGCATAGAAACCTCTCACAAAAGCAAGTATTTTGAATAAATGTTTTGCTGTGCTTTTTTTAAACAGTTGTTTCCAAAGCACTGACACGTACTATGAGCTTAACCCCGTGTACATTTTTTCCTCAATTTAGCAAATGTAAGAAATAGACAATAACCTGAAGCACTCTCGTTGATATATAATATATACTGGCATATTATAATCAGTTATTGGTATATTAAATTGTGAAGTCTTTAAAAATGTAAATAGTTAAAATCACTGATGGAAAATGCAATGCTAGTTTTTTGAATTAGCTATATGTAATTCATGTTCTATATTTAAAAACAAACTCAAAGCAAAACCTACTGAATTATGCTCTTTTTTTAAAGTAGGATCAGAAAGTATTATGTATACTGACAACACATCAAATTAATTTTGTGGTTGTAAACAACACTTTCAAAATGTTCAGATTTTCTTTTTGAATCTGTATTTTATCTGCACAGAGACAGATACACATGTCACCACTGAAACCAAAGAAAGAGCAAGTGATCTTTATCTGAAAAACCTAGAAGACTTTACAAGAAGAAATGTTTGACATGAAGATGTGATTTGCATGTCTATTTTAACACTGTTTGATATTGTTCATCTCAGAAGGTTTCGCTTTTGTAGAGATTTCTTGATAGGCTGTTAAATACCCGTGGTAAATTAAATAAATCCATATCTGATCAAGAGATTAATGTTAAATAGAATTCATAAGCTGGATTTACTACCTTCCAGTTTTACTCTATGTACAGAAGGTATATCTATATATGAGTGCTTTATTAAAAAAAAAAAAAATCAAAAGTTCATCCATCCTGCTTTTTGTGGTAAATCGTATGGATGACTGGAAAACTAGCATTGTTCTGGTCTCACAAGCACCAGAAGAGTTTCAGGATTTAAGAGAAGAAATTCTTAATCTGTTTTTGCTATCATTGTAATTAAAAAGTAATGGCAAACAGCTAAGAAAAATATTTCTTTGTTAGAGGTCCAGATTTCCTCATATTTTCATTAAAGGCTCATACACAATTAGTCTGTCTTTCAAAAAAAAAGATATAAAAAAAAAATCAGGGATCAGAAACCTGTTATTCCTTACACATGTAAGGGGGGAAAAAAAAAAGAAAAGAAGAAAGTCTGGAGAAAAGAGGGAGACGGAGACTAAAATTACTCACCTCTGCCAGTCTGTGCTGATTTCACTACATGTACACATTCATAAAGAAGCAAGGGAAGGTACAGACCAATTTTTTCTCTATAAGCCTAATCACGGCCTTTTAAGGCTGCAGAAGAACAATGTGTCCACAAACATTTCTTCAGAAGATGCATAAACTTGGGTCCACAATTATCTTGTAGAAATGCATATTCAGTTTTATTCTCCTCTTTAGCTGACATTAAGGCAACATTTTCTCTTTGACATTTTTTAGCTCTGAATGTGGACAAAGTGAAGCACAAGGACTTACCATGAACTTTAAAGACTTAGTACACTATGTGATATTGGTCTCATCATGAGAAAGAAAAGGGCTGGAATTTTCTGCTCTGTTTTTATGTTTGCATGTTAACTAAAGTATTCAGAATTACATATATTCAACCATTTACTAAAACCTCAAAATAAAAGCAAGTACATTACAACTCAAACAACAATACATTCTGCAACATCACTTTCATACCCTAATATTCAAGCCAGATATTTTCAGAAAGTTTGTATAGTTATAAAAGATTCTGATTCCATGGAAATTTTACTCACACAAAGTAAGATATGGAGTACTGGCCACAGAAAGGAAGAGAAGCCCAGAGCATTCAGCAAAGTAAGACAGTTTTGAGGTGCTACTTCAGAATACAGTGAGAGCAGCAATGCCCTGTTCCAGCTCGCCTTGGCTTCTGGTGGACCCATCATTTTCCCACCATTTGCAACCCTGCTCCTACACGACTGAACCTCTCCCACAGAGAGCTGCAGAGTCCTGGAGCACATAGGAAAACCCCCCTGCAAGACTCCCTTTCATCTTGCATGAGAGGGCAAACATTCGAGCTCTTCTGGTCCACAAATATTTCCAAAAATCCATGAGTCTTTGGCTCTATAGCTCGTGTTTGTTTTATACCAATGAACAAGGAGGTAAGTGGATGGTCCTCTGTATACTGCAGCATAATATACATGTATATACACATGTGCACACATAACATAGGGGAAAGATTTGGCACAACAACGCTGTTCTGAGTTACTGTAAAGATACCATGACGACTTTCACTAAAAGCCAGTACTTCCAAACATCACCTCTTCTCAGGCCAGAATCATTATTTTAAGGAAGGTAAAGAATGGATGATGATTTTAAAACAAAGATCAGCCAACAACAGCCTGAAGAATCCCATAAATTTAAGACCAGGATATCCGTACATATACCCACAACAATTATCTGCAGGCTAAGATTTACCAAAGAACTAGTTACTGATAAATTCATTATAATTCAGAGTTTAAATGAACTACCTTCAATGCTCTGTGGACCAACCAAGTTCATAGCCTGGTGTGCTGGATACTCTACTCGGGGTCTGGCAATGCCCAGTTGTTCCATGACTCCATGGAGAAGCCTCTGAATATCTGCTTCAGAAACCCTGTCGGGGGTCCTAGGGCCATGACTAAAAGCTGAAGCCAATCCAAAGACCAGCAGAAATGCCACGTTGCAAAGCAAGGTAGTTGCCATTCTGGAAGCCACCTCTCACCTGTGAAGAAAGAAAAAAATTTGGTTATGAACGATAGGAGAAAAACCCCTGTATGCACACTGGAAGTAACTCTGCTGATCTCACTGTGATCACAGCACAACCCCCAGCATCAGCTGGAAAGGTGTGGGGTGGAAGAAAGCGGTGTGGGGTGGAAGAAAGCGGCGTGGGGAGGCTCTTCCTTTCTAAAAGGTAAGGGAGGAGGAGACGGAAATCGCTTGCATTTGCTCGTAACATTTATTAACCAATCTCTCTCTGCAAACAAAATGGATCCACTGATTCACTTAATGAAATACATATCCCCTCCTCCCCATCTGTTTATCATATCATTTTATAAAGGTCTGGGTTGAACACAGAGAATTCTTCGGATAGAAGCTGCGTTTTCCAAGCACTGACCGAAAAATGGAAGCACAAGAAACTGCTGAACAAGCTGCCCAATATTTTTATTTCTCCTTTGGACAGGAAGTTATGTGCTCTTTATGCATCACCTTCCCCACCTGAAGCAACGAGCTTTCATTTGCTCCCTTCGAATACCTTCCACTAAATGGCTGCTCTGTGCACTTTAAATAGGCACAAAATCCAAGAGCCACCACGAGCTATTCCTTTTACAAGGCTGGGTTTTAATCAGGTTGTTTCTGACAGCTTGTTCTGCCCTCACGTGATACAATAATCAATGCGCACATCTTCCATCCCCCCCCCCGAGCCCAAATAGCCCATTTTCTACCTTGAAACACCTACACATCTACCTGATTTCTCCAAACCAGCCATTTAAAGCTGTTCCACCGTTACCACAGCCTCACACAATGCACCTTAAAATGACCTCGGGGCAGAAATGGCAGAAAAATCCTCGTAAACACAACGCTGGCAAGACGCCGCTTTCCGCCCCTGCGCAGCCCCACCACGCCGCGCAGCTCCGCGCTATCACCCCCCATAGGAGACACCTGCGCGCGACGTGACCCATCTTTGTGCTCAGAGGAAAAAAATGTCGCTTTTCTTTTTCTTTTTCTTTTTTTTTTTTTTAATCACTTAACATAAACAAGCAGGAATTTCCCCCTCCCCCGCCTCAAATTACCCGCCGAGCAGCTCACCCCCGTCCGCCGCCGCCCTCACCTCCCGCTCCCGCTGCGGCTCTGCGGCGGCTCCGCGGCCGCGCATCCTCCGTGCGCAGCCGCGGCCCCGCCGCTCCCCCTCCCCGCAAGCGCGGCCCCGAGGCGGCCGGCGGCTTCCCCAGCCCCTGGGCTGCACCTATGCACGCTGCGTGGTGTGCACGGATTGCTCGCCACATCACTTTAATTAAAAAATATACATATTTTTTAATATATAAAAGCCTGAGTTGGATGGATTTTTCAGCTAAATACTGTATTCCAAAAATAAACCAGAAGTTGATAGACTAATGCAGTTATAGAGAGAAGACACTACTTACTTCCAGAACTGTGACCGCCTTCCCAGTATGCCTCTTCTCCCCGGGGGGTACAATCCATGGTTTCACTAGGGGATGATACTGTTACACAACTGCAGGTTTACAAGGTGACACCACAGCTATCACCTCCCTGAGCACTCCACGTGAAGGCTTCCATGTTAAGCAAAGTTTTACACATCATCCATAGCAGATTGAAAAGAAAAAAAAAAAAGAAAAAAAAAAACTCACCACTACTTCCCCCTCAAAACTGTAGAAGGATCTTGCTAAATGAAAAGGTCCATCATTTAAACAGCACTTGGCAAAACAAGTTTCTAAATGCCATTTTATATAACCTATGCTAGCAGCTACTGACATATATGTGAAATGTACCTCTTGGGATGTGGGGGGACTACAGAAAAATCTCATAAACAAAGCAGATTGTGAATTATCTTTTCACATGCAGGCTATTTCCGCTGGCTTTTACATTTCTGTAACCTGCAGAATTAAAGTGGCTCTCCATTGGGCATCTAGTATTCTCATCCCTTCCTCCATAAAAAAAGAATCAATCATGCTGATTTATGATATGATATGTAAACAGGCATTTGTTCAGAGGCTGCTTTGCACCTGTTAATGGCGCCTACAACTTTCTGATAATAATGGAGGTTTGTCTCTCAGGTTCACCAGGAGTCTGTCTCAGTATACTAATTCCAGACCTACTTATACTGAAGATCAAAAAAATTTACTATACTCCTTCAAAGGTACAGTTCACATATTTTAAAGCCTCACAGCTCCCTTAGCCCACTTTGTTCTAGAAGTGAACCTGTTTTCTTGCATGCTTTGGTACTTCAAAACCATTAGCTAGTACAGTCATTTAACTATCACACACAGTCAGATGCTTCCACAGCAGCCCAAAATACTTATGTTAGAAAATAAAAAGGAATTTTGATCATAATGCCCAACTTGTCACATAAATATGTCTACAAGCTTCTGGAGCACAAATTACAAGAGATGGAAAGAAACAGATCAGCAGCAAATGGGTTGTGCCTGGTAGACACATGCAAAGAGGAGTTGTGCCTTTGTGTTAAATACTGAAAGACATCCTTCTTGTGTAAGACTATAGCAACAGTTAACAAAGCAGCTAATTAAGAGAGCAAAAATATTCACAAAACCTTGTATTTCTGATAGTCTTTGCATGACTGCGTAAAGCACTCAGCATCCAGAATGATCCCTACTGCAGATCCCTGATCCATAGCACTCTTCCCTTATCGGGAATGCTCTATCAAAGCTTCACAAAATAGTCACATCAGTATGCAAAATACCTGGCACATCAACGGAAAGAAATCTCAAGTCTTGCTCTTTGAAGCAGAAGCTGACATGACAGCTCACTACTGTGGAAAGAGTGAGATCTTATTTTCATCATCATGGCATTTCCTTTCCTTCAACTCCTTCTGTTCCAGTTCCATCACACACCTCCTTCCTTGCACCAGCTATGGCAGCTAGCAGTTGCTCTTCTAAGTATTTACGTCACTGAAACAGCACAAAACATTGTGCTCTGGTGCACACATTTGCCCTACTGAGGGATCTGCCAACACCTACTGAAAGCAGAGGATAGGAACACATAGCTGAGAGCAGGGAGAAGTAGCCTCCTCCTTGGATGGCAGTGAAGCGTCATGCTGGCTCACTTAACCTTATCGTGAAGTAAAGCTTCCAATACTGTAACAAACAATCCTGTTCAGACAGTTTAATGGCTGCTTACCTCCTCCTGCCCCTCCTGGCTCTCTGAAGTTTTCTCTTAACAATTATAAACCAATAGCTTGGCTGACAGGGGCAGGAAACTTCTACAAGATCACTTAACCAACTCATCTAATGAATTTGTGAGTGCATATATAGGGAAGGAGGGGAACAGAAAGCAAGCACAATTAGCTTTTTCACTAAGAGATCACTCAAGTATTTTAGCAGGACATAGGCTTCTAAACTTTTTGTGCCATGATTTTGCTAGTTATGAGACTCAAACTTTAAGATAAACAAAATCAAAGAGTGTCAGAATAGCACTATTACTGACAAATATTTTCAGACTTACTAATTTTTAACATCCTCAGTCTTTTGTGTATGACAATAAAAGCTAAATCTGTAAGTCACTGTAGAAGAATGGTCACAGAGAAGGGACAAAACCAGTGGTTTTATTAAAACCAAGAGTATCCAGTGCTTTCAGCTCTTACATTTTGCCAACAAGCAATTTGTACATACAGAAAGCTAACGAACAGTTTCAAGTGTTTACTCTTAAATAATTTTTACAACTGATGACAAACAGTTTTAATTCAGAGAGATGTAAACATTTGCTTGTGCAAATCAACTTAACACAGTATGGCTTTTTACATTTGCCTCTTGCAACATAATCAGCATCTAAAACCTGCTTCTGCACCACCTAGTAAACACTATTCTATTACTCAAAAAATAAGTTAAGACCAGCTTTTCATATTAAGATAAAACATTTTACCGCTGACAAGTGAAGATACCTTGTACACACCGTAGAAGGTTAGTTGCCAGAGGAATTTAAGACTTGTTTTCCATTACTTGGATTAGCACATTTATTTTCCACGTGTTCTAATAGTTTTCCAGTATGTGTACACACAGCAAAATATGATTCAATTATCCTCTCAAAAAGGGAAGTGTGCTCCCAGCTTACTCCAGTAAAAATAAAAGTCATGGTCTCAAACAAGTAGAGCTAGTAGGTAGGGCTAAAATACATTTAAAACTAGGAAGTAAATAAACTTAACACATTAATACTCAGCTTTAAGACATTTACTTTCAGATATCTGTTGGCTTTCTTTTAAACTTCCGAGAAAAAAAAGTTTAAATGGTATTTTTTCTAAACACTGCAAAAATTGTTTTGGGAC
Organism: Rhea pennata; assembly: GCF_028389875.1. NCBI lineage: Eukaryota > Metazoa > Chordata > Aves > Rheiformes > Rheidae > Rhea > Rhea pennata. The sequence continues at coordinate 9,752,399 of NC_084667.1, read as the reverse complement.
ACACAGCATGCTTTTTAGAAGGTATCTGACAGATTCTTAGCTATAATGCTAACATCTGTAAAACCAGATTTTTTAAAGTCAAATCCATTTAAATGAAAGACTAGCAACCACAAAAAAGCTTCAGAAAGTGAAAAAAAAACAACATAAAACAGACACTGCAACTAGTGCAAGTCCCTGACTTGTAATTTAAAAAAGTAACTAAAGCTTAAAAATACAAATTTAGTTTTTCCTAACATTAATACAGTTCTAATTAGCCCCTTTAGCCATCCTACTTAATCCTATAAATCTACTGGTTTTGTAGTTGGTAGGAGTTTCACCTTAGATATTGGATTCTTTGGAGAGCCTCTGTAACGAATCTTTTCTTTTCCAAGAGGATTTTTTGTGATGGCACATTTTTCTGGCACACCACCTGGAATATTTACACCTGCATTTACTTTTAAACCAGATTTCACTGTTTCATGATTGGTTAGGTCTTCTAAAACAGACTTTGATGGATTAACAGTCACTTTCTGTTTGTAGATTCCAGCAGTTCTTACAGAAACATCAGACTTCTCTAACGGATTTAACCATCTGCAACATGATTTGGATGTTAAGTCTAACTGTTTATGAGATGTAGAAACTTCGTCATGTGTACTTTCACTCTTCAATGACAAAGCTGTGGAATTCTTTGAGGATTTCTCTGTGCAGTAGGATAGTGCAGAATCATAACTCAAAGATTTAACAAGTGGTGAATTAACATCACTAGCTTGGACTAGTTGACAGCTTACAGGTCGTCTGTTGGCCTCCAGTAAGGAATTCATTCTTCTTACCGACTGTCGAACAGGAGTACGCTGAAACTTAAGAGGCGGTTTAGTTTTGCTTGCAGAACTTGGATCGTTCAATGAAAGCTTGTTGAACCACTGTATGTGGTCGGAAACCTTTCCATGATCAGAAACAGTTGCTGTTTTAGTTAAAATTTTATCAGAATTTACAGCTTTCAAGTACTGATTGCTTAGGTCATTTCCTAATTTAGGTAGCTGTGAAATGGGAAGCTGTTCTGTGTCAGAAGGTTTAGCAGTATCTTCTTCCAAATTACAGTATTTTACCATACAGTTTTCAGCTGTTTCAGGGTTTGTTAACTTTATTTCCTCTTTTTTCTCAAAGGAATCTAATTTGCTTAAGTCATCTTTTAATGAACTATTCTGAAAAGTCAATTTGTCTTCCCTCGCCATTACTTGAGGCACAGTAAGTTCTATTACATTTTTTTTGTCTGGTTTCTGGACCTGAAGTTCAATCTCAATAGAACTCTGGAAGTTTCTTTTCTCCAAAACTTTAATTTCATCTTTTTTTAATTTTTCTTTATCAACAGCATAAGACTGATTAAATTGGTGGAACAGCTGTCTGGATTCTGCATTTTCTAGACTTCCAGAAGCTTCAGATAACTTTTCTTTCTCTGGACTTTCTTTCTCTGGACTGAGCCCTGTGGGACACATGGTTTCATTTAATGTTTCTTCTGTAACATCTAAGGAAGACTTTGCATCATTTATCACATTGTGAAGATTACTTCCAGATGCAGAAAAGGCTTTCTTAACTTTCAGTAATGTTTCTATAGTTAAATTACTTTCTTCCTCACATAGCAAAAGGTTTAAGCTGTTGTCTTGTTTATTTACAGTTGTGGATCTGAATTCATCTGGAGCAACAGGTGGTTTTCCAGCTACAAAAACAGATTCTGAAGAACCAACTCTAGCTTCAAGGTGTCCTGGAAGATATCCCTCATTACTGCTGATCTCCTGAGAATCTGTAACAGTAGGACTATTCCATGACATTCGATAAACTACTTTATCGTGACACTTTGGAGTTAACAGGTTTTCTTCCGACTTGCTCACGTTCTTTGAGCCTTAAAATAAATGTCACAGTATTAAGAATAACGTTTTATGATTAGCATATGGTTAATGAAATTAATGATCATGATAGGCAAAATCCTTGCTAAAAATAACCTAGTTATCTAAGGAGCATTGAGTTTTAAGATATCATTATTTCCTTAAGTTTGAGGCATGAAAAAAAGTTACAGTATTTAAAAACTGAAATCACACATCTTATCTTGTTAAACTAAGAGAGCTACTAAAATACATGGATACTGCAAGCCTGTTCTCATTTACTAAGTATTTTTTTTTCCCCCAGGAGCCACTACTATTGTTCAACTAACTTTCACTCTACTAGCTATAAGCATCTTTAACCCAACCGCTTCGATACCTTTTTGCTGTTACTCTGCTTAATGAAAGCAAAAGTTTTCCCCAATTTAATATAATTTATCAGATATTTACCTTTTTTAGAGATTTTTTCATTGATATATGGGCTGAAGAGTACATCTCTTTTTGCACATTCAGCTCTGCTTTCCAATTCTTGGCCTGCAAGACGCCTTCCAATATTTTCAGATCTATTACCAACTGCACATCCTGATACAATATTCTTGAAAGAATAAACAAAAGGTGTTAACTCTTTATAAACTTGTAATTTAGATTCTCATTCATAAAAGAAATGTTTTATGTGATAGAGCACTTGGGAAAGATGGCCAGGAAAAGATTATAAAAATCATAGTCACAGCAGCCTTTTCCTTCACATTCCCTGGATGCTCTTTAGACCTAGGTTGGGAACAGCCTACCCACTATAAGGCATACTTGCAACACAGTGAACATAGCGATTGTGATATATGCGCATGCCCTGTATGTAATACCTGACAGTTCCTGAATTTCTGACTTACTGCTCACATGCTTATCAGTTACTTTTATAAAAGTAAGTCTAGAGCTTCTCATACTAGGTAGCAGGTTCAGCTGTAATAGATGATCTAGATTACTAAACTAAGTTATTCCTGCCAATGAAAAGCAGTTCAAGCCATACGATTAAATTTGCACAGTGACAAGAAGAATGCTATAAAAGCAGCATACTTACTATGTCTCTGTTGTTCTTCCCCAAACCAAACTTCAGGCGCAACGATCTACGAACCATTTCTTTCCGGCTAATCTTTGGAGAAAAACAACCTGTTTTTCCTGATTCAGCCCTGGGGTGAAGGTGAAGGGGAAGAAGTGACACAGAAGAGAAAGAAAAAAGGAAAAAAGAAAAATAACATCTACACAACAAAGAAAACATCCTGACACTTCCTCTGGTATTTCCTCTAGTTTGAGGTCTGCTATAGCCCTCATGACAAGTTTTCTTAATAGAGCTAGAAAGGTTTCTTTAAAGCTACCACACCAAACCTGAAGTTATTTTGAGCTACATTTTATCACATTGGAAAATCTAGTGTTTAAGACGACTAAAAAAAAACAAAAACAAAACAAAAAAACCACAAAAAACAACAAAACAAAATAACCCCCCCCAATATGTTTTAGAGGTAGTTTTCAAAAGAAAATGAGATTTTATGCAACATTAGTCAAGGGATATAGAATTCTCGTTCCAATTTATCTTTAGTTTCTGCAAATTAGGGCAAATTACCTGTATAACTTTTTACTTGTATGTCTTTTATTTCTTCTGTTCCCTGTACTGGACAAATGATTTTCACCACCAGTTAAAGGAGATACTGAGTTTTGAGATGACTCCAGAGACATGCAAGGACTTGCATCAAACTGAACTGTAGGAACAAAATTGTATATAATCTATAATTATAATCTAATCGTAATTTAAATGTTCTTCAAATAACCATGTTTTCAGATAAAGTCTTAGCCGTTAAAACAGTAAAAAGGAGGTTTATACAGAACAAATTCTGCTTATTTTCTTGAGTGATGACTTGAAGTTATTTTGACTTCCACTTTTGTTTAATATTAAATGAAACTCTTGCATGTAGCATCTGTATAAGCAATTGGATGCAATTAAATCAGGCAGATATGCTGTTAGCAGATGTACAAATAGCACCGATGTATCAGTAACAGATGTACAAACTAGTGATATCACATTTTTCAGTTAACTTTCTACTCTATCACAAAATTGGTTTTGCAAATTTAAGAACTTTATAAAGAAAAGTTAAATTCGGTCTTGATATTATTTGCAGTTTGTGGCATGTCTACTCCCTCACATAAATATTTAACCAGAACAATTAAAGTAACAACAGTAAATGAAAGAGGTGCTATTCTATTTCCTAACTTTCTATGAAACAGATTTATTACTATCACCTTTAGAAGACACCATTGCTTCAGTGCATTTATCCTTAAAGGCAAGAACTCCTTAACAACCTTGAAATGATTTAATTAAAAATATATTAAAGAGAGAAAATAGGGCAGCTCTGTATCACTCACCTGAGGGGAAAAAAGTATTATTTGTGCAAAAGGCTGACAGTTAGAAGCATTCTGCAAGAATGAAGAGGTAAAGTAACAAAAGTTCAACAAAGGAAAAACATTTTCTACAGAATTGAGGTTATTTAGTATCCAGGGAGAAACAGAGGTGACTGGCTTCAAAAAAGAACCTTTGTAATAGTAACATTTCATCCCACTTCATACAGAATTGAGACCAGCCATTCAAGTATTTAGCAGATAGAAGAATGCTGCAACATTTAAAAGGTTAGAAACAAAGGTAGTCTTGATGGAATTGTGTGTAAAGACAGGAATGTAAGTGCAGACTGGAGATAGACTGGAAGAAGCAGAAGAGAGTATAATCTGAGTATGTGGTAAAAAAGGACTGAAAAAAAAGATCAAAAGATATCAGAATTGCAGATTTGAAAGGGGTGATGGGTGTTACAGAAAATAAGAAAAATAATTTTACTTCTGGGTATTTCACATAACGTTTTCAAACATAAGAGTCATTGATGAACATAAATCCAGAAGACTACTCAAACAGGGAAAGCAGGATAAGGAATGTTTAAGTGAAGTTAAGATTGCCCAACAAGAACAAAATATCGCATAATTAAATTAAAAACCAAAAGCAATCACTTCAAGCAGCAAGAAAAAGAATAAAGGCACTGTACCTGATGCTGGTGTTGAGCTGCTGTTAAAAATGCTACTTGGTAACAACTCAAAAGCAAAACTATGCTTAAAAGATCGTCTTTTCTTGCTAGACAAGCCCTGAGAGCAATCAGCTGGAAGTTTACGTTTAGTACTTGGAGTAAGAACTACTGGAGTCACTGACGAAAGGACTGCAATTAAGAAAACTGAGTTTGTAACAACAGCTTAAAAGGGTCAGAGTTTACTTGAACATAAACGGTTTAGTGTCCCCATCTCCCTCTTCCCTCGCTCCCCCAAACATTTGACGAGTTATTGTAAAATCTTAGCTAAAGTGCATGCATTTTAAACACAAAGAGCAGTCAATATAGCTTTAGGGTTTTTCCTCTACACCTCCAAGTTAGCATCCCAGAGAGTAAAATCCAAATCCACACACTTAAACAAGAAACTGTAGCTATTAGGAAGAAAAAAAAGACACTAAGGACAGTCATCCTCTACAAGTTTAAGGGACAGAAAAAGCAAAAGAACTTCAGCTTTAGCAAATTCATTCAATAGGATAAAATGCTGTACCACTGCACTAAAGCCTTAGTGTGCATTAGCTAAAAAGCAGAAGCTTAGTTTCTAATCCTAGAACTGCTCAGCCCATTGCCGCAGTGATTGTAGCTGCTCCAAGGAGTAAAGTAAGTGCAGTATCTCAAACAAATTGTAACTATATTCATTTTTAAACAGTTTAAACAAAATTGTTTATCTTCAATTAACTTCTCAGGCTTCAAATTGTTTTTTGGAATATAGTCTACAAATTCAAAAGATACTGCATGGTCTCTGTTTAGCATGAATACACCAATACCTACCACTTCTGTCTTGCTGAGGTGTAGTGGAGGGTGTTCTGTTAGATTTAAGTTTATTCAATGCTCCACTAACAAAATCTGAAATGCAAGACACCAAGCAATCAAATTTAAATACTAAATTAGTCTTGCTCTATTTTTAACTAAAGTTTAACTTGTATTCTTTCAGAAAAAAATAGAGCAATTCAGTTGAAATGGTTTTATCTAAAGAAATCTGTATTCCGGATCTTCTAAAATAAGTTTTGTTAACCTTTCACAATAACTAGAAAATTATATATTCCTTAAAAAAACAAATTCATGCAAAGACAAAGGTATCTTGTAGGGAATTCTACTGGTTAGGATAAACTATACTCATTCTGATACACTGTAGGCAAACCTAGAAGATATCTATTGTAGACTCTCTCACAGGTGTTACTTGGCAATCTTCTTGAAACTGGTAAAGTTTTAATACTTTAAAGTTAAACCCAAATCTAGGTACAAAACTTTGATCTTGCAAAGAAATATAGTACAACTCTTGTGAACTGTTCTTTTTAATGCAGAAATGAAACCAGCAGAATATGAAGATTTACACACTTAAAAGCAGAAGAACAATAAAACTACAGCATTTTTGTTAAGTGCAACTGCAACCTAAAGCTGTACTCCCTGTGTCTATAGCATAGATCAGCTGAACTACAAGCCTGAGGTATGTCTTGCACGGTGTCAAGTAGACAGCAGTTTTTTTTCAAAATTTATCTTTGAAAACAGGTAATACTGAGTAATACAATCATACTGCATCTGGAGAAATAATAGAAACTTCATACTGCCAGAACCTGCTCCACAAAATTAAAAAAATTCTAACTGCTTCTCCTCAGTTTTAACATTCACAAGAATTTATCACTTTGCAATTCCAAAAGGATATCCCTTCTTCAAAAGAAGGGCAAGTATATTACACAAAGATGATTCTCTGGTAAAAATATATCATAAAGCTTTAATTTCAGCTGTTGTCAAGTTTAATACTCCAAGTACATAAGCTAAGCAAATACTCACTAAGTAAGGGATGCATACATGATCAGAGTTACAATTACAGTCAAGTCAAGCATACATATGTCATAGTATTTCCAAAATGAGAATATAGAAGAACACAGAACACTGTTCTATTGTCTCTATTCAGTATATTCGGTAGAGTTTTTTGCCAAATATAATGTAAAGGAACAGATTCAGGCTATCATAGCACACCAATATCCAATGAAATCTCACAGTTTCTAAAACTGAGCAACTCTGGTGCTTCCTTCTTATGTTTAACAGAAAAACACTCCTAATATTTTAGTATTACCATACATTTAATTCTGGCACTCTAAAGAAAAATGTAGTTAAACATCCTGAAACTCAAAAGCTACAAGAGTTACATTTTTCTAACCACTAAACAAATCTGCTCAATGAAGTTCAGACAGTTTTTGCTGTATTCAACCATAAAAAAAATTCTCATTCACCAAGGTTTAGAAACATTTAAGCCTGGAGTTTTTGGAAATGAGCAAACTCACAAAGCAGATGCAAACCTGTTGTTAAAAAGCTGTATTGTCTGAAAAATAATGGATCAGTTAAAACTAAACCAAATCCTATTGGATGAGTTTAGTTCTCACAAACTAAATTGATTCATCTTCTAAAAGTTTACTAGCCCATATTAAGTATTTCAGAGCTTAGTAAAAGTATTTCATATATTATATATATATATAAATACACACAAAATGACAGTTGGAAAAATAATTAGAAATTAATACCCTAGACTGAGGAAAAAAGTGTTTGTAAATAAAGTTTTAACTTGCATACATGAAAAAGATATGCAAAGTCTACCACAAATTTTTCCAAACTTTCTTATCCTGTATACAGGACATAAAATTTTGTCAAAGTTCTCATACTGTAAAAGCTCTTCAAGGATGTTGTGTGTAACATGTTGTGTTACAAGAATACTGTGTCCAATTGAGAGTTCATCTTATGATCTGAAAGAGTGCTATTTACATCCTTGCCATCTCATGGCCTAACTTATCAAACTATGCAGTAGTTGAGCATCCAAGTACAATTTCAAGACTATCAATAAAATTTTTAAAATATTCCATCTGTGTTCTGTAACAGGATTTGAAGTTATCTTACCAAAAAGCTGGAACATTAATCTCACTTCACCTGCCTGGATGCCAACAAAATAGCCACTTTGGCAGAAAACATACATACTGAAATAAAACGTCTTCTAAACGTACAATATATTGACATGATTACTTAAGTCTCATACTGTAACTAACCAATTTCACAGAAGTCTATTCTGCTTAGGATCACTAATCCTAAAGTCTCAAAATCAGTCCATTTTAGTTGCTGAAGCTTTCAGCAAACATACCTACCGCCAACACTTCGTTGTCTCCTCCTTTTACATTCACCAGGAGATTCACATTCACTGTCTTCGTGGCCCCTCAGTGAAGGAGTAGATTCAAGGGCATCAACACCTAACATTGCAGGAATCTTTTCCAAGATAAATTCTGGTACTTGCCCTGAATTAGTTGAAAAATATTTTTAAAGGTTTTAAAAGAGTTAGAAAAAGCAGCTGTATACAAATATATACAACAATACACTTCAATAAACATTCACCATCTTACCAATTTCTGTTGCATGATCAATAAGCGTTTGCACAACGGCAGCTTGCAAGCGAATTTTTTTTTCTGTATTTGCTGTCATCTTTTCATTTTCACTTGAGTGCAAGAGGTTTGGAGCAAATATCACTGCCAGATTACTGCTATCCATTCTGTTTTCATTGGATCTTAAAAAAAAAATTCTTGTTAAAACAAATTATCCAGATAAACAATGGAGAGAGAGAAAACTAATAACCCAAATGCAATTAACCAGGCCAAACTGTGGAGTCATTCAATTGAGTGCTCATGTATAAAGATTAATGAGTAGGCTTGTTATGCACCTCCAAGCTAGGTAACTGCATGACTACGTTATTGAACACAATAGGTTATAGATCCCCATCAGTTTTTAGGTATACAAAGTATCAGATGATGTTAATTTCAGTCATTCCTTTTGCTTTCCAAAGAAAAACTAGAAACATTCATCAGTGATGAAAGAATGAGAACAAAAGTCAAGTCTCTAGCATAATAAGGTTTTATAAAAAACCATTCTGGATTAATAAAGGAAAAGGATGTACTTGAATTCTAAGAAATGACTAAATTAGGAACTTTGAATTAAAAAAAATGCTCAAAACAAAACACCCCCCCCAAAAAGACAGCAGTGACTTAAAAAGAGAAAGTTAAAAGAATTTAGAGTTTTCTTTTTTCGTTTTTTTTAAAAATATCCCTTCATATCACTTTCCACTGACCTTAGGGATACAGTTCTTAGAAAGTTGAAAAAGTATCGCAAAGCCTCAATTGTTCTGTCAGTCATCAAACAGGAAAGCAGCACAGTAGCAGTTTTCTTCTCCTTTCCTAGCTGCTGAGCTTTGAAAAGACCTTCCTGCAGATGAGTTGGAAGAATGGGTTCTGGTAGCTCTCTAAAGAACTGTTTAAGAAGCCCTGCAACATCACATGGCAATGCAGCTGAGAGGCAGTTTTCACCTTGATCCAGTTTACTCTGAAATTGTTGATAAGAAACAATTTGAAGTCTTCAACATACCAGCAGATTTCTATCTTTAGGCATTAATCCTCTAGCCATATCAGAAGAGACCATCAAATCTTCCCCATTTTTATTTTCAGTCTTGTCATGTTTTACCTAACTACAATATCATCTATGTTTCTTGCAGATACTACGGAGCAACATACGTTAATTTACAGGTTCTCCCATGTCCACATCTCAGTGTGCAGATACTTGTTTAGCAGTATTCTCCCACAATCTAGTACATATAACTGCTATCAAGTTAGTTTACTCACAAGTGTTTCTCACAATCCAGAAAGTTGGAAAATTACCTGGAGCCAGGCAGGGGGCAGAAATTGTTGGCCAATTTCTGGATGAGATCTTCTCTCATTTCTAAGGCAGATAATGCTACTATACTACTTCCAGTTTTAGAACTCAAATGCTACTGAAAATAGTTCAAAGCTAAAATATACAGATAGTCAAGTGAAATTTAGCTTATTTGATACACACACACACACGTAAATGACTTTAGAGAATACCTTTAATGCTTTTAAGCGAACAAGAGATCCAGACTTCCTGAAGAGTCCTTCAGTATGAATATATTCTTCTAAATATTCACAAGCATCAACCAGAAAGCTGAGGAAAGAATCACAACATACTTCACACATTCAAAAGAAACTTCACTTTTTCTAGAATTATCTCATGATAAATGTGTAAAACTTCATATATAGGACAGGTCTTCCCCACTGACAGTCAGTAAAAAGAAACAGAACTGAATGATAGCTCTGGCTCCAAATTCCTTATCTAACTTCTACTCCCCCACCCCCCAACTATTTTTATATCCCTCAAACTTTAGTAGGCCTGGAATAAGTGACTTCCTCTTCCTTCAGCAGAAGTTCAGTACTATACAAAGAGAAAAATAAGTGTCAATTTAAACACACAATACTAATTTACCTTGGAATACTTCCATATTCTGGCACAAGTGACTGTGGTAATGCATGAAAAGATATTCCAAAGATTTTACCCTAAAATACAAAATTCAATTATACAAAGGTCTGGAGTATCACCAACTACACATTACAGAAATACACATAACCCATAAAGTAAAAACCAAAGGATAATTAAGATAAAAAACAAAGTCTTTCAGATAAGAAAGGTATGAGGCATTGTCAGAAGAACACTATTATCTTTAAATATCTGAGCTTACACCGATTGTAGTTAAAATTAACAGCCTGGATTACTATGAAAGAATAGAAAGCTTTCCTGCAGTTTGTTTTGCATATCTTAAACTATTTCACAAGGAGTCAGTTTTCCTACAAGGCCACAAAATTAGTAAGGATATTAACAGACTGTTCTAGAATCTCACCTTAACTTTCCAAATTGAAAAAAATCCATTTTTCATAAGAATTGAACCCAACAAATATTACATATTTGAATAACAAATTTGAAAAAAAAAATAATTTTCTTCCATCTGATGCATTCAACATAGCTGTTATAGTGAGGAGGTAAATATTCTAAATTCTCACCCTCAGTTTTTATTTAAGAAACAATCCTACCACCTTATAACAAGGCATAGGGGTCTGTTTATGATGTATGAGAAAACAAGCAGTTTCTTCAGTCATTACAACTGATGCTCACCCAGTTTTTAAAATGTTTGAGGTACCACACAGTTGTTTCATAGTTGGTATGTAGTTTTGTAAGTATCCACATTTCAACAAACCAATCTACATTTTTCTTACTTTGCCCTACCTCTTTTCTATTTATATTTCCTTAAAAATCCAAGTCAGCTCCCCCTTCTCCTCCCCTCCCACTAAGACTGAGATCACTCTTGATTTATATTTTTATCACTGGAAAGGAGTCATTCTTGCCTGGAACTCAAAGTGCTGAGCACCTGATAAACAGTTAATCAATAACCAACCCCTGTTAGGCTACCTTTGGCCTATCTAGCCTACAGAAAACAAGCACAATGGGATTGATATCGAAATGAAAGCAATACATACGCTTCTGTTGTTTCAATCCAGGTTGCTACTAAATACACAAAAAAACCCACTAACTTCAAGATATAATGTTTCTCTCTGTTTAGATGATGATGCTACTTCCAGCGGCCTGAAACTCAATACTTCAAATTCGTATTTAATGCTTTACTGGGTTTCAACTGACAGAGCAGAAGTCATAGTTTATTTCATTTTTTGAAACAGAATAATGTCTGTTGCTTTACAATAGAAATATAATCCCATCCCCAGTGTTATTCTCAACCTTTTCCCACCTTAGCTGGTGAGAAACAAGTCTCTGCTCAGTTGTTATTTAAAAGTATATTTTGTGCAAGACTTAAACGCTGCAGACAGATAGACAGACACTTTTGTTATGACAAACATGCATACAGTCCTTATTACCTACTCCCCCCAACCCCAAATCCATATCCAAACACTTGCTATTGCCAACAGGGAGAAAAGTCATTCTAACTTTGTCCTTGTTCTCTTTTCTGAGCAACCCAACCCAGACCATGTGTTTTTGTAACTCCTTCAGCTTATGCTGGCCAAGGGTTACTTGAGTATTTCGTAATATCTTCTCAGCTATCTTACAGATAGCTCATTTTAGAACTGCTCTGTTTTATGCTACAGCATTGCACAGGGTCTTTGTGTAGGACTTGACTGTGCTCCTTCCATACTTGATAAATTAAGTACTGCTAGGAGATCACAGTGCTTTGAATGGGCATCAACGGTGTATAAACTGGCATTAAGATACTTTAGAGTCCAGAGACAGAAAAATACACTTTTCTCCAGTGAACTGAAAGTATTTTGGGATGTGTGTTTTCTGGGTTGTTTTTTTCCAGATGTGGAAGAGTCACAACTCTGACATTCTTTTTACCTTTCAAAACACATATTAGTGGTTCAAACAGACTGGAGTTTACCCTCCCTGTGCCCAAACTGGTAAGCTGCAAGCTCACTCTCTCAAACGGCTGCAACATAACCACATACAGTGCTCTGCTCAGACCAGGAGGCCAAGGCAGCTTCCGGTCTGGGGCAGATTTTCATTTCTTGGAGCACAGAGAAAGCAATGTGAAGTTATTCATAGCCATGTCCTATACCAAGAAGCAATGCAAATAAAGCCCTTCAAAGCAAATAAAGCCCTTCAAACTAAAAATCTAAGAAATCAAGGAGAATAGAAGACAGTTTTGACAAACCATGCAGCACTTATGTATTCTGACAAATAATACAATGACTAATATCCCAATTTCACAGTAACATTAGGCACCACAAGACTTGAAAAGCTCTCACATAGACCAGGAACATATCAGTAGCTTTAACACACACGTATTTGACAGAGAATACAAACTATATCATAAACAAAAATAACTACTTAAAAAACCCAAACTCTCTCTTTCACCATCTGGTCTGTCTTGCAACACTCGAATTCCCAGAGAGGGCAAAATTCAGCATCACTGTAACGCTGCCCCACTAAACCACAGTGTTTTGTGATTTGTGATTTACTACGCCGGCGAGCACTCGCTTGCTGAGGGGAAGGGGGAAGGCTGCTTCCCCCGTCGGGGGGTTCAGACGGCTCCCCACGAGAACCCACGCTTCTCCTCGCCCCACTGCCAGCGGCCCACGCTACTGTAACCGCACCGGCGCCTGAAGGAGCGGCTCAGGGGCAGGCGGGCAGCGCCAGGCGCTCGCACGGCCGCAGAGCGCCCCTCGGCAGCGGGAAGCGGGGGAAGGCCGGGCGCCCCGCCGCGGGGGGCAGCCGCCACCGCCCTTACCTCTGCGGCCGCCGCGCCAGGCTGCTTCCCTGCTGCCCCTCGGCAGCTCCCGCTCTTCACCTTGATCCCGTAGGCGGCCCGCAGCTCCTGCAGCACCGCCAGCCGCACCAGGCTTCGCCTCTGCTCGGCCATCCCGGCCCCCGCCGCCTCCCCGGCCCCCCACGGCCCCTCAGGCGCTGCTCGGCGCCATCGCGACCTCCCCTCGCCGCCGGCCGCCCGGCCCCGCTCCGCGGCCGCCCGTTACTGCGTGACTCAAACGCCGCGCCAGCCCCGCCCTCGCCGCTGATTGGGCCGCCGCCCGTTCGAAATCAGGCCCCCCGCGGCTCAACGGCCGGGTGGGGCTGCCCGCCGCGCTGCCTGGCTGCGCCGCCTGGCTGCGCCGCCGCCGCCCTGCGCCGCCGCGGGAATGAGGGAAACGTTCCTCACGCGGCGGCGGCGGCGGGAACGCTGCGCCCTCCCTGCGCCCCCAGGGCTTCGGGCCGGCGTTTCCGAGCTTGTGCTGCTTTTAAATAGATGCCGACTTAAACCGGCAAGCTGTAGCGGTTTTGTGAATAAACTGAATCCTCGAAGGAGAAACGATTGTGTGGTGTCATTCTTACTCGATTATAGCGGTGCTGTAAATCAGGCTAGAAAAAAAGATTTAAATCAAGCATCTTTGTATCTGCCGTCATCACGGACGCAGCTTTCTCCCGCACTAGCTTCGCTCCCCGCAGATCCATCTAAGATCATCGATCAGTCTCCGAACAAAAGCGCCGCAGAGGCTCAGGCCGCAGCTCAGCCATGAGCGCGAGGCTGGCCGGCGCAGGCCGCGCTTGGCTTTGTTTGCCCACCCCTCGCCTGCTCCCGCGCAGCGTCCTCCGGCAGCGTCGCTGCGGGTCGTGGGCCGCGTTCTCGCTATGAAGTCCACAGGCCATTCCTAACAGTTCTTACTTTGAAGAACTGAAAGTTTTTTTTGTTTTTTTTTTAAGTTTCTATCCCAACGGTAACTCTTTAAGTGGTAATGGCAATTAAATAAATGAAATGCAATCTGAGTCTGTTTACAGTTTGAAATACATGCTATAAAAGGAGGAAAAAAGCTTTCTTGCTTTAGCTTATATATATATATACACATACATGTACATATATATAGTGATTTCATCTCATCACTAAGAGAATGAAAGTGTCACAAAGATGAGACAGAGAATGATAATACCACATTTTGTGGTGCTCTGAACACCTATGAACACAAAAAGTAGTGAATGAAATGGGAATAGCTAGAGTTTTGCCAAAACTGATTAATATACATGGGAAAAGTCATAAAAATACAAAAAATTCTATAAGGTTTTACCAAAGAAAGACCTAGCAACATAATCAGCAGAGAAGACATTACTTTTTTCAAGTAAAATACCAGAATTTTGATTATGAATGTCAAAATAACTATGTCATTGAGCAAACCTTTAAATATGGTTTTAGTGTGGCCTTATTATTGTATTAATAATATTCTAATAAGTATCTGCCCAGGCATTTTTATTACATGAGAACACTATGAAATTCTAAAACCTAAAATATCACTGAAGAGTACAAATTGTAGAAAACACGCTCCTTTAAATTGTGAAATATCACTGAAATATCAAACACAAAATAGTCTGATTTACTTTTAACTGGCCTGAGTAAAGGTTAGACAACTAAATAAACCATAAGATAAATTATATAACATAAATTAGTTTATTTTTGCTGCAGTTGCAGCAGTTACAACACTAAGTATTACAGTAAGACATATATGATTGTAGATGTGGCTTTAGTTACAATGACACCAAAAATTATTATTCCCCAAGGTTCCAGTGGTAGAAGAAATCTTGACAGCATAAAATGATTTTCCTATAATTTAGCTTAAGCAATCACTATCCAATTTAGTTTTCTGTACTAATGAAGAGTTACACAAGAGGGAGCTATGATCTGGTATTTTAAGTCGCTTTCCCTGTTCTCTTTCCCATCCAAAATTTACACAAGAAAAAAAAACGTAGTCATAGCATGTGCTGTATTTGGATAATTTCGTTTAAAAAATGATAAAGCTGTTGAGCTTTTTTAATGTTTTGCAAAAGATATTTAATATTTATTTA
The DNA here is from genome assembly GCF_028389875.1 of Rhea pennata. Taxonomy (NCBI): domain Eukaryota; kingdom Metazoa; phylum Chordata; class Aves; order Rheiformes; family Rheidae; genus Rhea; species Rhea pennata. Next base: position 9,737,200 of record NC_084667.1, on the reverse strand, counting down.
GTCATTTTGTCAAAACATCAAGTATTTTCGTATTCTTCAGGTGACTATTTTAACACCTCCATGCTTTATTTGCAGATAGAAAGACTAAGGCAGAAAAATTACTCTGTGAATAAGGACTAGCCAACTAATTTCGGAACAAGTCCTAGCATCTCCAGCTCAAATCCGTTATACTCATTCAAAATTGGTTTAAAAAAGGAATGTATAAAGCCACTTTTACTGACAGAATTGTCTAAGAACTGACATGCCCAGGTTCTGTCATTATAAATAATCCTAATTTTCAAAAGCTATGGGTGAAATCCTGTCTTGAATTAAGTGAATGCAAAAACTCTCTTTTGTCATAACAAGAGCCAGGTTTACATTGCATTTTTCATCCAGCAGGTAATAAATACACATACATACACACTTTCTTTCACACTATACATACATATGTTTATATTTACATTTCATGGGAAAAAAAGTTGAGCCCCAAAATTTAGCAGGAAAGTTTGTGAATTTTGGGAGATATTCCAGAAATTAAGAGTTTTAAAAAGGACTTTAAAAAAATCAAATGTTTACTAACATCCTCATTTCAGTAACCACTCAGAACAGTTGTGGTTGAACCACCAGAAACTCAGCCAGAGGAAGCAGAAACAAGCTGCTTCAACAAGCACATCCAAATCATGATGAGCAGGGAAAAAAGAACTTATTCTTAAGTACTCCTCCCTGAAAAAGCTTAGAACTCTCTCGGAAAGGGTGTAAGTGGCTCTTATTCTGGCTATACAAGGGCTGATATTTGCACTAAGGAAATATTTTAGGTATTTTCTTTAGGGCTGAAGACAGACAGACAGACACTGGGTGCTGCTATTTTTGAGCCCGTCACTGCTTCTGATACCTTCAAATGTGAACTAGAATAAATTAAACTATTGTAAGCAAGTTTCAGTTTACTGAATTATCTGATCAGTATATCAAAAAAAACAAGATTTTTTGATCACATATGAGAAATCTGAGACAACCCATGTGCCACACTGAAGAGAGATGTGGTTTCTTTCAAGCCACATACTTTGCAGAAAACTAACATGGGAAATTTAAGGAGAACAGCTTAGCTACTGATGATACCAGTATAAATTGATACTCGTCAACTTAACTCAATTTAGAGGCTTTGTGTTGTAAATACTTGATGTTTTCAAGCTTAGCTGAAGCTGCGGGTTTGTTCTGGGCACTTAGCATGACATTTTGCATTTAACATGTATTTCGTTTTACCTTAAGAGCACTAGTAGGAAGGTTGTTCTTTTCTTTTCTGGATTTCTCTCTTTTCCAGTTCTTATGCTTGAGTGGTTGAATGGTCTGAACCTGGTAATTTGCCTGCGGTAGAATGATTTAACAGCTAGATGTTATTTTCACACATTGTCTTTAACCCTAAAACACAGAATTCAAAATAAAGGTGTTACAACATTCCCAACAAGGACAATGTTACTAAGCTGTTCCTCAATGCAGAAAATTCTTTAATAAAACAAAACAACTATCTGCATATTAGAGTGCAACTGGTACCTTTAAAATAAATGCAGAGTTGGATAAGTTGTCTAAGCAAAGACTTGGGCTTTCATTTCTGCTGCTTAACACCACAACTGACTTAATGAGTTAAAAGTATAGACTGATATTACCATAAATGCTTGGACAGCACAGGTGCAGATGTATACTTTAGTGACATCATAGACTGTGGTTCAGATTAATCAATATATAAGCAAGGCAGACCATCTTACATTGCCCAAGATGCAAATAATAAATGAAGACTGGTGACAAACATCTCAGTAGCCTATAATGAAAGTATTACAATAGAAGTTAAAAAAATATAAAAAGTAATTGGCTTGCTTCCTACTTTGGTAGTAACATTAAAAGCAACAGAGATACCAAGAAAGAAGAGTCAAACTGGAAAGCTGCCTTTTGCCTTTTAAATATGGTTTACTTGATGAAAATCTGAAGATTTGAAGATGAAAGCTAATTTGCAAATCAATGATGTGTATTACTACCTTAACATATACTAGGAATCTAAGGGAGGACCTAAAAGCCTAAATAAATTCCAAAGCCCAAGAAATACTTCAGAGAATTCAAAACACTGTCCTGTAAGTCACTTGACAATGCATAATACCTCTGTTAAATACTAAACTTGAATATCTTACATGTGAGGCCATTCACCAATCTGCTTACGAGGCTAACCAAAAGTATGCGTTTGTTTAATAATAGTGGAGAGAAACTTTGAAGTTTTTTTTTATTAGCTCTATGAACAGAAGCCTACAGTAGGTAGGACCACCGGTCAGTGCTTTGTTGACACCCTAAGTAATATTGATAATTCAGGAAAAGTAATCTCAAGGTGGATCTTCAGTCTCCCTCAACTGTCCTAGACTGCTCCACTTCTCAGAGAAGTTATTCACTGCAGTCTTTGTTTCAGGGTATTAATCCTATGTTAAGGTTTTTACTTTCAAGAAATACAGACCAAAAATAGTTTGAAGTCCTAACGTAAGTGAGAGATTTATTTAGTAACAATTTCCAATAGCTTCTCACTGTTTCATTTGATTTAATACCAGTGCTTGTATTTTATATTTTAAAAAAGATTTGAGTGCCTAAAAGTCTCTGTTTTTTCCACCTACAGCAGTAAGTCTTACAAAAGCTATTACCTACCAAACTAGTCAAAGGATATAGATAGGATAATTACAGTTACAATGCCACTACTGTACATAATTGCTTGTGTTTGTGTCTTGCAAAGATACAAGCTTATGTGGAAATCTGGGCCTTAGCTGCTGCTGCATGCCTCTTTCCGCATCAGCAAAGGATTGCAGACTTCCCCAGCAAGTTCTCAAGGCGTCTGTTACATGTCTGCTTGTTCAGTAAACACAGGGACAACACTAGCTTGTTCACTCTCAAGAACGAGCTTCTGGGTAGAGCAAACTGGTAATTACTTCCATTTTAGAGGCAAATAAAAAGAAAAAAAAGGAAGAACGATGCAGTATCATACATGTAACACAGCTCTAAGCCATAAAAAATAATAATAGTTTCTTCTAAAGTAAGAATCCATAGCACAGCTCAGAGGAAAAAAAAATCTCTTTATCATACTTCTCTCGCTCTCCATTTTATTTTTAAATTGTACTCAAGATCAGCTTCTTTTTCAGCACATCCATTTTATAAACTTCCTAGTAGTTAAAGGAGAAATAGATTTTTTTTTTCCTCACAACTGGCTCCCCCTAATATCTTGTAAATCCCAGATCAGGGCAGGTAATAGAAATTTTAATTTCCTTTCTTTCCAACTTGTAGGAAAGAAGAGATGCATTTAGAAAATTTTGGAAGGTTTCTGGTAGGATACTTTGATTTTGAAGTTTCAAATAATTAAATCCTTGAAGGCTTGGAAATTTGATACCTAGAAGACAAAATCTGGGTATTTTAAAAGTTCTCTGTTCCAAGAATTCAGTTCATCTGGATACCCCAATTTTAGGAAAACAGTTGTGTGACAGTGACTGCAGTGGTAAGAGAAGCAGGCAGCAGGTTCTGTGATGTTATTATTTTGTCAGCACTTCCTGCCTGGAAAAATTACTTCCCATCCCTTCTCAGGAAAGAGTAATGGGCTGGGTATATTTCTGTTTTTGCGTAAGACTTTCAAGAGTCTTAGGTCTGTTATACGTGTGTTATAGTTCAGGAGATGTATCTTCCTAGTTCCTACTGAAGTTGGAAAGATACAGATGCATACCCTAGTTAGCTTGAAAATCTGAACCAAAGTAGTGTGGTGCCTTCTCTAAAGAGAGATGGTTTTGATTCAGTGGAGCAATCATGCTGAGAAAGCATTGCTGAGAAAACTCATTTATTCTGCAGTCCTCAGTTAATCCGGTTTAGGAGGTAATTAAATTTTCTGAGGAGGAAGTAAAAGCTGCAGATCGGTATAATTTTGGGCATGGAAATAAACTCAAGATTCCTCTGGTACTATACCACATTTATAGAATACTTAAGTTCTGAAGTGCTTCACAAACTATATACAGGACTTAGTTCACCTGCTGAGGTCTTGGATAGCACTAGATAGCACAAAAGCATTGACTTGGGCAGATCCCATGGCAGAAGTTAGATAGCACACTGAGGCTTGTATCTAATGCTGCAGAACTGTCACACAGGACAAGATTTTAGTTTTTCATTGCTGACTTAACAAACTGTACCACATTGTGAAAGTAGTGAGAGAGAGGCAAAATGCCTTTTTTTGAATGATGTTTGGCAACACATTACTTTTCATCAATTCATGGAGTTTAAACACAGAAATTAGATTAGATTGTCCATAGTCTGATGTCTTGTATATCATAATCCTATAATTTATGTATTAAGGGTATAACTGGTGTTTAATGAAAGCAAAACTAATGTTTCGCAAAAGTACAGCTTCCCAGAAAGCATCAAGTCTTCATTTAAAGACACCAAGAATTCATTACTCTCCAAAGTTAATCACTTTCACTGCCAAAGATGGACACCTCAATTCACACTAAGTGAAGCTTTGGCTTCCAGTCATTTGTTTTTGTTATAACTGTCCTCAAGATCAAGTAGTCCTTTTGTACCTGGTATGTTCCCCCATAAAAGTAATATTCACTGTTCTCATTCTTTTCTGATAACCTAAAAGGACTGAGTTCTTGATGTCATGGCAGACTTCTCAGCCAAAAAAGAATTTATCAAGCCTAATGCTACTTAGTTTTAAGAGCACTTCCAGATACAAACCAAAATCATGCATCCAGAGGTACATCTATGTCATTTTAAAGTGTGACTTTAAAGGAAATATCAAAAGCTAAAATAAAAACACTAAAGGGAACATTGGACATTTTCATTAGTAAACTGAAAATTAGGGGACATTTTTGTTTACCATTACACATAAATTGTCTCTTCTTTCAAGCTGGCACATCTGGGCAGGCATATATTCTAGATACCTTGAGAATGTAAAATTTGAAGGGTGAGAAGTTTAGGATGAAAGCTGAGTGGGAGGTTTCAAGGTTACTGTTTTGTACTTGTGCCTGAATTGAGATTTCTGGTGGAACACAGTTGGCCAGGTCTTATATTAGTCACCCACGGCCTTGCTCAGATGCTAGCATATTTTAACTAGGAACACTTCTGAAATCTTTAGAAGTTTAACTGCAGCTCCAAATCTTGCTGTAAGCTCCTGTAACTTTAGATTCTCCTTTTCGATCAGCGTGGGAAGCAGAGACGGTAAAGCAAGCTGTGTATGGAAAATTAAAATGAGAACAAAAGCCTGTCCAAATTATGCAACGAGGATCATTATGCTATAAAATTGCTCTTCAAATGTGGTTGTCAATGAAAGATATTAAGATTTCAACAGTTATTTTCTTGATGAAGACTTAATACCTTGCACAAAAAGATTTTTAAGCTTAAAGCTATGCCTACACAATTAGTGTCCTTTGGTTTTTAGAATCAGAGTTTGAAGGGTGTTAAAAGATTTGAATATAATAGAAGTATTTTTCTTCATTACGGAGTTGTTGTCTCAAACTACTTTCACAAAAGACTTATATGTTAAATAATTTACAAATGTAATGTATCATTAGATACAGTGATCACTAGATCATCTGGAATGGCATTTATGCAGGTGAAGATAGCAGCCACTCAGTACAGGCCTGAAGCTCATGTTGTTAAAATAATTTACATCTCAACTCAGTTTCGCTACTTTTAGGGTAAGAGAGAGGGTCAGACAAGATCAAACTGTAACTTTTTCATTTGAAAATTCAAAGGCAAATTTTTTCCACTAGAATAGAGCAGAGAACAGAACTCACAGGTTCCCTTTTTAACTCCATTCTTTGTGTCTTCCCATGAAATGGGTTTTCTTGTATGCAGTGAGGCAGAAATAAGCTGTTCTAACATATCAGCAGTGAGTAAATTGGAGGAAAAAAAATCCACAGATAATATTCCTGATGTTGGTGTTGTAGTTTAGGTCCACACAGTGCACAGTGATGTACATGTCACTGGAGGGCTCTGTTGTGCATGTCTGCAGTAAAAGCCCTTCAAACTAGGAACATGTGGCACCTGACATTCCGTGGTTTTAAGCAAACCTATGTTGAAGAGCACAGTCTCTTCTTCCTCTGTTTTCCCTCTAGTCATCCCATACTGATTTGCTACATGTTTGTTTGTTGAAGGTTTGTTATGGCACCCCAGGCCTTGGGATAGGAACCCCGGCCTCTCTTTCTAACTGCTGTATTCCTGCTGTGTGATCCTGAGCTGTGTGGTCTTTAGAGTTGCTTTAATCTAATTTCTTTATACAAATTCACATTTTTTTTTCTTCCTAAAGATAATTGTATATGGACAAAATATTCACTGTTACTATTTTTGTTACTTCTTTTTTGTTCTCTTTCCTTTTAAACTTTTACATTACAGATGTGCATACCGATCTTAGCTAGCATTTGAGCATCCTTATGCTAGATACTACACAAATCCAGTACAACACAGGACTTATTAGGAAAAACTTGAAATCCAAATAGACAGGACAGTATGTTTTAAGGGCAAAGAGGCACAAATAGGTGAGATGGCTATCCTAAGAAGGTCAGTGGCTAAAATAGGAATTGTATCCAGGTCTCTTGAAATTCAATCCCACTATTTACCCACTAATCTATGCAACCTCTTCTTTATAAAGTAGCAGTAATTCTAACTGGACAGAAACAGTGGCACCGTGTGACTTAGACTTATGTTTCTCCTGTAGGGTCTTATCCTATTTCCTTTGTAATAAGTACGAAGATCTCTCACAGCTCTTGAGTCCAGCTCATACTGAAGAGTAAATAGGTAAAGGGGGCATACTTTACATAGACCTACTTAAACAATTCATCATCAAGTATATTTTCACAAATCAGACTTGGTTAATGAATATGATGGGGACGAAAACCACACAGACCCTCCATGCAGACAATGCAACTGTTTTAAGAGATCATAGTATAACTTTTTATCATATTATAATAATAATAAGTTATACTTATTATAGTATAACTTTATAACTGTTTGGATCTGAATAGTCTACTGACAAACTTTTAGGAAAAAACACTGGTATAGCACAGAAACTCTGTTATCTGCTACATAATACTGAAAACACATAGTGTTGTTGTAGGTGACAGTAAAGAGATCACATTTATTTCTTATTTTCATTACAGTTACTTTTACCAATGACATTGTGATAGGAGTTATATGTGAATGTAGATAGAAACAGCTCTGTTACCTATGGAGGAAACCACAATTCTGAAATCTCTTACACATACAGGCACCTTTCTATTATCTGTGGGTGGATCTTACTGATTTTGCACACTAGGTATGCTGGGAGTGCACAGCCTTTCATATACAACACGGGAACTGGAGCGCTGTAGAGTGTGGTGTGGGTACGTCTGGGGTGGCCGTATGTGACCCAGCCTATGGCAAGGTCACTAGAAAGCAGTACCGCACTACCATGGCTATAGAGCTTCCAGACCCTAGCTAATATACATATATATGGCATGCTTCATTGTGTGAACTTACAGGCTTTGAGAATATCTGCATTTCACAGTTAAGTGTTCAGTGATTAATCTTTTCTTCATTACATTCTCACTGAATAGTCTTCTAACTTTATTACTAAGTATTGTATTATGTATGTTTTAACAGCTTTATCTCCTTCCTCATCACCTTAAATAACAGAGAAATGACCGTATTTATTGTTAATACTGTCAGCAATCTTATTAAAATGATCAACTTAGAATTCCAGGCAGTAGAACTGTTTATTTTGCAAGATAGGAACCAAGTGTCTCCTCATCTATTATTTTCAATTATTTTAGAAGAAAAATTGAAAGGTATTTTAAATACATCTAAATACATTCAGAATGATAGCCTAAGAGAAGGCAAAAACTCAAAAGAAAGTAGAGAAGGCTTGACACAGCCAACAGAAACAGATAAGCGCCTGTTACTGCATACTTAAATTTCCTTAAAATTCCATATTGCATGTGGTCCCTGGAACCTGGTGCTGTTTTTTCCACATGTCCAAATATCTCCATTTTTGGAATCACCATATTATTTTCTTTTCCACAGTTTTACTCTAGCAAACTAGTTCTAACCTGTTATTTATATATCATTTTTAAATTTATTTTATTTTTATCTACTTATTTTTGCTCCTAAAAATACATGTAAGATTAGCACTGTTGTAGGAAAGGCTAAGGTTCTTCTGGTTTTGTGTCTCATGACGATCCTTCATTTTAGATTCTTACTGCATCTGAGAAAAATTACCTGCCTTCCACTTGAAGACATTCACGCTGGTGTCAAGATATGTCAAAATTTTTTACTGTGCCACCTCCAGTGAAAGGTTGTCAAGGTGAAAACACTACATGTCATTCTAGCTTCCTACGCTTCATCCAATTTTAATTTACTCTTAAATTGCCACAATCTCTTATGAGAACTGAATTATATAAAGTAAATGTTTATAATCCCTTATTCCTTCAAAAATAAAAGATAAAGGAATATATCAAGATAAATAAATGCTGCACTCCAAGACTGTGATAGTTGCAACTATTTTGGGTGGAAAGGAAAAGCAAAAATGAGAAATTTCAAATAGACTGTGAATTGCACATACTATCAGAGGAAATTTTTCTAGTGCCAGGAATAGAAGAACAGAGTCCACAAGTTCCAGTGTCATAGCTGCAGGACTACTTTTCCTCTTTTTAGATTAAACAGGTTTCCCTATGCCAGTCAGATATTTCTTTAAATGGCCTGAATCCTGTAATCCTTGAACAAGTACAACTTCCCTAGTTCAAATTTTAGAGGAAAAAATGTTATTTGCATATTATTGCATAAGCACATTAGTTCTTCCATTCGCTTTCAATCTTTCATAAATACACAAACTCTCAGGATGGCTAAATGAGGAAGAATAATTATTAGAATGTGAAAAAAATTTTGTTTCACTAATTTCTATATCCAATTACTTACAGCTTTATGAGATTTTCATGTAGCTAGAGATACTGCTCTCTCTATTGACGCTGCACAAAAATACCGGTTTAAAAACCTGCAAAGATCAAACAATTCCTACGTTAGTTATGTTAGCTGCAGAAAAACCACCACCCTTGAAGCTGATTTCCTGCTTGAAAAACCATAAGCTAATTGCAGAACAAAAGCTACAATTTGAGAGGTTCTCCACTTTTAGCAGTTACTGAGTTAAAGAATATCTGATGCAGAACAGCTTATAAATCCTTTGCATGTTTTGTGAAGAAGATATTCTGGTTGCTGTACGCTGTTAATACTGCTGTATGTGACAACGTAGCATGAAGCAAAACAAGCTCCATCCTTTTGCGTCAACATTTTCAGTTTCAACTGCTCCAAAGAGCATGTAGTTGGGTACAGAGTAGGCAGCTGCTTTTTCAGTCAACTGTCATCTTTACTAACTGACTTTCCACCTGCTGCTTATTTGAAAAATTAAAATACTTCCCACTCTCTCCAAGTCAGTTACCAAGATTCAGACACCTCGTGCTAGGATAATGTCTTTTACCTGATTGATACTGAAAAGAACAGCAACAGGTAACTTGTGGTAATTATCAGGTTTATTTATTTTTAATTAAAATATATTCATTGCTACTTATTATTTATTTCTTTACTGGTGATGATGACTCCTTATTATTCATTCATTTTTCAAAGTCAAATGTTCAGTATATTTAAGGCCCAAATTAAACTGATGTTTTTTCATAATTAGAATGAGGAAGACTAATTGATAAAAATAGCATACAATTGTAAGGCCTAAAAACAGATTTTCACAAAATGTTTCAGTACTCTCAATACTAACTTTCTAAATGTAGCTAGGCAATATTGTGTTCAGTGCTGCTACGCCTATGTGATGTTGATGCTAGCTTCGTTCTCAAACATGGTAAGATGCCCTTAAGCCCAAACCTTCCAACCATCCACACTAAAGCTCTCTTATCCTAACCCTCAGGAACTGTGCTGAATGCTGGGCCCCGAAGTCAGTCCTGTTGCTCTGCCGGCTGCCCCAGTCCCCTCCCCAACATGGGTTTGAAACTTGTCTGTGTGTTAAGCGCTTGAGCACAGGAAGCCAAGTAGAAGCAACTCCACAGCTTGCTGTTCCTGACTTTCTATCCTTCTGCAGTGCACTTGCTGTGCCTGTGAACTACATTCTTGTGAAGGAGAAAGGAAGATTGCTTCATAGGAACACTGTCAGAAAACCAAGAAGCATCATGTGGCCAGCTGAGGGACAGGTACACAAATAAGATGCAGTCTTATTCGAAGGGCTTCAGGTGCTCAAAATGATGTTAAGGGCAACCTGTATGTTAGCAAGGTCAGAATCTTATAGTTTGATTTCTAGCACTAAAAGATCTGGGCTCCTAAGTTCAATAGGTTTCATGAAGTTGAATGGAATAATACTTAATAGTGTGGGTTCTTAAAAGGTCTTTGAATTTAAATTCCATTTTGACTAATTAGGCATTTAACTCAGAATATCTAGGACCTGATGCACAGCAATTGTCAGCACGATGCATAATTAATGTATTGACTGAGAGGCACCGCTGGAGATCTAGACTGCACATCATGTGTACAGAAAACTGCAATACCCAGAGACACTGTCAATTTTGAAAACAAAGCCCAGATGTAGATTTAAGTTTTTAAATGCTTTAAATGACTTAATCCATTTTAGCACTTTCCAAGCTTTTGGGGATGGATACACAAACATTTCTCTCTTCTATTACTGTTTGCACTCTTTCTTATTTTTTTTCTCGTTATTATTGATTATTGGCCTAATTAGCTTGTAAATTAAGCATAACTTCATTAAAATCCTTGTAGCTCTGTATAATTCTGAGAGGTGTAAGAGAAAGTAAAATAAAGCCTAAACATCTTTGTTTAAGTATATATATGTATGTAAATATACACATATATAAGCACTTCATTTTAAAGTAAATAAGATTCATAAAAACTTGAGAAAATAATAGTGGACTTTATTGTATAGCCATGATTTTATATAAGTTATAACAAAACTTTTTGAAACAACGTTAGATATCTGATATTAGTAAAGTCAAATAAGTTGATTTATACCAGACAGGAGTATAATTTCAATTGTCCTTATTGGCCCAGAAAAATATAACTCTAAGATGAGGTTCTCTGTCAAGTGACTTAAATCTTTTTATTGTACAATAAGCAGAGATCAGTTAGGATCCTCATCCAGTTCTATTGCAAATATTTTCTTATCATGGAGACTTCACTACAGCAAGTATATTCCCTAATACTTTCCGTATAGCAACTTTCCTTCTAAAAGTTCAAAGCATTACAGAAATAACCTGTGCCATTCTTGTGGAAATGCACCCTTCTTCAGAACTAAGGATGGCAGCAAGACTGGTGTAAACCTTTTGCTTTTTCTCAGACAGATTTAAAAATGCTGGCTTCTCTTATCCTGGCAGAACTGCTGTCCTTTAAATCTTGTTGCCCTAGACAACTGTTTATAGTTTGCTGACAGGACAACCCGAAGAGCTCCGAGGATGATTAGAGGAACAGAGAGCATGTACTGAAGAGGAAACTAAAAGAATTTTGCTTACAAAAAAAAAAAGAACAAATACAATTATTGTTTAGAAACACATCAGTTAGAGAAGACCTCAACTGAGAAAGTAAGAGATTATTTAGATTAATGCTAATGACAGTCAAGAAACTGGTAGGTATATGTGGCTATGAACATATTTAGAATGTAAATTAGAAGAAAGTTTCCAACCATTAAGAAACGAAGGTTCCAAAATAGCCTTACAATAGGAGCAATGAGGCAAACAACTTCATGGGTTTCAGGATGGCACCTTATAACTTTATGAAAGACACTGCACGGTTGCCTATAAAAGGGAACTAGACTGAGTGACTCAGAAAGTAATTTCTAATCCTATGTTTCCAAATTCCACTTCTTTGTTTGGGGTTGGGGGGGTGGAGAGGAGAGAAGGGTTTATATTAGAAAATTAAATCATTAATTTCATGTCAGATTTTAGAAGGAGAAATAAAGTAAAGGAGGAATAAGGAATTTAGGGCCACAAAGACGACTAAGGGACTGCAGCATCTCTTACGCAAGAAGAGGCTGAGGGTGGGGACTGTTTAGCCTGGAGAAGGGAAGGCTCGGGGCGGGGTGGGGGGGGGTTTCAATGTGTATAAGTATCTGTTGGGAGGATGGAAGGAGGAAGGGGCCAGACTCTTCTCAGTAGTGTCCAGTGACAGGATGAGAGACAGTGGCCACAAATTTAAACAAAGGGAAATCCCACTCAAGCATAAGAAAACAATTCTTCACAGTGAGGGTGGTTGAACGCAGGGACAGGTAGCCCAGAGATGTTGTGGAGTCTCCAGCCCTAGAGATAATCAAAATCTGTCTCAACGTAGTCCTGGGCAACTGCTCTAGGTAACCCTGCTTGAGCAGAGGGGTTGGACTAGATGATCTCCTTCCAACCCCCACCATTCTTTGTTTCCATGATTCTGTGATTTTGTGAAGGTAATATATATTTATATTCTTAGCCATTTAAGTTTAAATATGGAGAATGAGAGGAGTAAGAAAATGTACAAGCTAGGTTTCAAATGTGAATAAACACACTAAAGTAATAACAAGGTAGTGGCTTTTATTATTTCATGCTTGTAAAGTATATAGCTGTACTTCTTTAGTGTTGTAGGAAGGAGTTTTAACAGTACTGCCCACTTCATATATATCTACATTAAGTTTCTATATAGGTTAGCAGGCTTCCTAAATGATATATATTAGTGGGGAAAGGTGCAAAATTTGCAGGTGGCTATTCAGACCACCTACCGTTCAATAGCAATTTGACTCCTAACACGGATTGTATCAGTAGCCCCTGAGAAGTGCCTTCCTTCTGTCATTGACTGCAGAGCACTCATGGAGCCTTCCAAATTGGGTGCCTAATATTAAGAGTGGGAATAATCCTGCTTCCATGTGTCAAATGAAGTTTATACTTCACAAAAGTATAGAATAAGGAAAGTACCTGTTCTGAGGATCTTATGAGAACAATACACTGCCTTTCAAACACTTAAGTTGGTCTATAAACAGACTTTGCATGTGATTAGTCATTTCCAGTATAGCTCCAATTATTCTTTACAAAACTAGTTAAATCTGTGCAGTATTACATTAAAACTAGATCCTCTTCTGCAATTATTTTCATACCAACATAACTACATGCATACTTGAAAGTGGAGATTTTTTTAATATGCTGCTACAATTATCATTTTTGTATGTAGTCAAATAATGTAAATAAAGTAACTAATTATGTTACTATTTGTAGAATTGGAACTCTTGTTTATTGGTATTCTTTCTTTTTCCTTCATTAATTAAAAAAAAATTAAAAGGCCTGTTTCCTAAGAAATAACATCCTTTTAAAAGAGTGCTTGCAACTTAGAAATTTGCTTTTCTTTAGTTTTAACTAACCAGCACTGAAAGAATGGGATGGAAAAAGAATTTGTTTTTCAAATGTTCTTTGCTGAAAATTAAGTTATATTGAGTTCTGTAAGATACAGGTTAGTCAGGCAGTTCCTACCAATTATGTTATGCTTTATACAACAACGGAGAAGAAACAAACATTAAAATTATATGAAGCAAAACCTCTGAGAAAACAGGGACAGTAAAAGTTGAGTCATCTAATTTTATTTCTAATTCATTTTTTTAAGCTATCTAGAAACTAAATCAATTGATTTCCTTAAACACAGATAAATGTTTATGCTGCCCTTGTTTATCTGCCTCTTAAGTGGCATTTCATGCCAAAGTTTACTTACTAAGATCTATAAGATAATGAATAAGTGAAAGGAAAACAAATTTCATTTTTATCACCAGGAATGTCATTCAAAACTACATGTAGTTGTGTCATTGATTTATGGGAGCTGTCTCTTTGCACAGGAATTTATTTTTCTACCTCCTCCTTGTTCCCTAATGGGAAATATGCCTCTAGGGCCAGCGTTTAAGAGGGAATGGAATTTCCACCCAGCAACATTTCTCTGAAACAACTATCAGGTTTTGAATCTCCCCTTTTCTGCTGGTAATAGAATCTCACATATAGACAGTCTACACTAATGATTTTAGTTGCCTCCAGCACTACTTATGACTAAGTGCAAACCTCCTCTTCTCCCTCGCTATCCTCCACCCTGCAGAACCACAAGCCAAAAAGATAATCGAGCCTTTTTCTTCTCAGGACTTCTTCACAGTAGAGCTAATCATACCTAAAGACATGAACACTTCCTTTGAGAAGCAGCATAAAAAAATCAACTCTGTCTGTATGCTCAGGAGCTATAAGTCCACAACAAGTATGTGCATCCAAGCTAGCACTGAATTGCTCCCAATTATCTTTGCACTGTGATGGCAAGAAGGGAAGATGATACACTTTTTAAAATTTGGATACACGATATTACTTTTTCATGTTATATATTGCACAATGCCATCCAGTGTTGTCAAGAGTGTAAGACTACTCTCAGAAACATCTTCACTTCAGAAAAATCTTGAGAAATTCAAAATTTCAGAGAAATTACACTATGAGAATTCTTATTGTGCAAGCATTTAACCAAAAAGAAAGTTTGTCTGTTTTTTAGGTTAATCATACTCTAGTAATGCAGTGCAACACAAGTTTTCTTTCCATTGTGGATATGCCATTCCTCATGTGCATGAGCTTGGAAAGTGTTTCTAGCATCTCTTGACCTCTCATGCCCTGCTCCAAGGATAAATGGTGGGTTGCTTCTGCTGAGCTTCAATTTTGGCTACTGTAGGCTCTTAATTGTAAGTAAAAAATAAGTAACAATACTTATTTTTTTTAGTTGGCTAGGCTAGCAGAGATATCTTTTCCTTATTCTCCCTCCCCACCCCCAATTGATCTTCCTTCTCATTTACTAAGAAGTATTCCTTAGATATTCAGGCTGCCTAAATTCACCTATTCCTTCATGTGTGACAGTACCATACAGTGAATGGTAGACACTGTAAATGCCTGAGACTGAGACTGCCTGAGAGACCTGCAGAGAAGGACCTGGGAGTCCTATGGACAATGAATTGACCATGCGCCAGCAATGTGCCCCTGTGGCCAACAGGGCCAATGGTATCCTGGGGTGCATTGGGAAGAGTGTTGCCAGCAGGTCAAGGGAGGCGATCCTGCCTCTCTATTCAGCCCTGGCGAGGCCTCATCTCAAGTATTGCATCCAGTTCTGGGCTCCCCAGTGCAAGAGAGACATGGAGCTACTGGAGACAGTCCAGTGTAGGGCTACAAAGATGATCAGAGGACTGGAGCATCTGCCTACGAGGAAAGGCTGTAAGAGCTTGCCCTGTTTAGCCTGAAGAATGGAAGACTGAGAGGAGAGCTTATCAATGTCTACAAATACCGTTAATGGGGGGTGTCAAGGGGACGGGGCCAAACTCTTTTCAGTGGTGCCAAGTGACAAGACAAGAGGCAACGGGCACAAACTGAAACACAGGAAGTTCTGCCTGAATATAAGAATCACAGAATCACAGAATCACAGAATTGGTAAGGCTGGAAGGAACCTCTGGAGACCATTTACTCCAACCCCCTGCTCAAGCAGGGTCACCTAGAGCATGTTAGACAGGGCTGCATCCAGGCAGCTTTGAATATCTTCAGAGAAGGAGGCTCCATAACCTCTTTGGGCAACCTGTTCCAGTGCCTCTGTCACTCTCACAGTGAAGAAGTTCTTCGAGTCCAGCCTCCTTCCCTGGAGATATTCAAGGCCTGCCCGGATGCAATGCTGTCTAACATGCTCTAGGTGACCCTGCTTGAGCAGGGGGATTGGAGTAGATGGTCTCCAAAGGTTCCTTCCAACCTTATCAATTCTGTGATTCTGTGACTTCTATATCACTGGAAACATTCTCCGCAAATCTTTCACTTTGTATGTTCTCAAGGGGTACAAAGCTGCACATATACTGGATAAATCTGTGGGTCTTGGATGTAACAACACATTATTTCTCTGCATATGTCAGCACAGAACTTAAGAATGTCAGTGCTGGTTCTCTACACAAATCTTCACTTTCAAAATCAAAGAAAGTGGCAAGATCACCTCAGCACCTACTGCCTTTCCTTCGCACCAACATCTTTCCTCATTTCTCTTCAGTGGTGGTTCAAAAAGGGGACAACAGAACCACCTTGACGATGCCACAATATTGGGTGACAGAGCATGCATGGATATCCTGAAGGCTGAGCTCTCAGTAAGGAAGCATATGCATATTTTAGATCTTAGGGTGACTAGCAAGATCTTTATACTCTTTTTGTAGCACATGTTGAGACAGTATAGGTTGTGACAGAAAACACTGTTGCTATTTTTGTTTCAAATAAAAAGAGGAAAGCAAAATTATTTCGTATGTAATGAATTAGTCAAGTTTTGAAAACAAATATTGACATAAGATATATTGTACCAAGGAGATGCACCAGACTTAGAAACAGAAATTTCTCTTGATATATGAATGAAAAATTGAATAAAGATTCAGACAGGTGATTTCCCAGGAAAACATGTTTTCAGAGCATGGCTCCTTGGTTTTGCTGAACTCATCCTTGACTGATAAGTTCTTGACCTTATGGAGAGTGGTATTATGTATTGGGACTCTGACTCATAGCCTTTTTTTCCAAGTCAAACAGGATTTTGTCAATTTTGCTCCATGTGGCATGGCCAATACAGTTCTGGTTTCTGGTTCTTATACTACTTTTCAAACCTAGTTCCTTACCTTTTTCTCAAGGTAAAGATGAGATTTTCCAGCAGGAGCTGATACTGTATCCAGGAAGAATAAAGTCGTCTTGCACCTCATCAGCCGAGGTCACCTGCACTAGTAACATGAAAATTTTGACAAAATGAAATTCTTTTCTGTGTGCAACTCAGGTACCAGTGCTCATCCATCCAGCAAGGTGCACATGCTGTCCACTACAACATGTACCTTAAAGCATTCAAGTTACTGTAGTGTAAATAACTTGTTTCTTTCGTTAAATTATGAGTTGTTGGTTCCCTGGCAAATATACTGAGCAGCCTTAAAAACAGTAATTCAAAACAGACATAAGAAGTTAGAGAAGTTTATTAGGAACATTTGTATTTTTACACCCTTTGACACTGTGTATTGATTTTTACCTACAGAATCAATTATTCTGAAACACTGATCATGGAAAAACTAAGATACAAAATTAAGCATGTGGCACTATATAGGAACATTTTCAAAAAACAACCTCAATTAACCCCCCCCCTTTTTTTCTAGCAGTTAATGCAATTAATTGTAGCTACATATTAGCCTATTTTTAACATATCAAACTCATAGTATGGAAGATTAAGAATCAAATCAAACACCAACAGATGATGTTATGCTACACATACACATCATATGCATGATTAGAGATTCTTTTTAACTGGAGTTTCAAAAGAGCCTACAGAAATTTTGTGCTTAATGAACCTTTACACTCTGCTGAAACTTAACCTGTTGTTTACCCTTTCTATTACGCTAAAATTATTTCAGTTAAGAGGATCTTGCATGCCAAATTCTGTCTTCTGTACTGAAATACTGGATGAGTATCTGAACATTGGCTCTCTAACTGATGTAAACTGGTGTGGTTTTCAGTATGTCAAGACCTAAAAATATGACACTAGTGTCTGTAACATATGAATTACACAAAGAAAGAAAGAAAGCTTTAAATAATACTGCTTTCATTTTTAAAAGCACATACGAATTTTTCTCTTTCTTTCCTAGAGAAAGCATTTCTAAAATCAAGGATGTACATCATAAAGTGAGTCCAGATTTCAAACAGCATTACTCTTTGAGAGAGTTTAGATCTACATTCAAAATCACACTTTGCATCTTAGGGCAATTTTGCATTAGGTGAATCAATGCCTGGAGACTGCTTCAATACAAAATGTGTTTTTGCCTTCTCTACTTAGTGATGTATGCAGCACTGAACTTTACTCCCTTATCTCCCCCAATTACATTTTTCAAGAGGTATATTTTTTCAAGAGGCTAGGAGTCAGAGAGACTGGAATCCCAACACATAAGGCCAAGAGCTTATCAATCAAGGACGAGTTCAGCAAAACCAAGGTTATTTAACCTCTACAATTCAACTGTAGAATTCTTTTTAAAAAGTTCAGGCTTATTCATCATCATATTATCACCATCATCGGACGTCACACAAACAGAAAGGTAGTGTCTCTGTGCTAAAGTTATATAATTTTTTTCCACACAATCTTTCTTATTGGGTAAGTACTTACTTCACAGAAAGGTCTGCTGTTTTTGCTAGAGTGAGAGGTGAAGAAGTTTTCATCTCAGTAATCTGGTATTTGAAGTAAGTTGATGGTATTTCTATACACAAAGGTAGGCCAGGTAATTCTGTATTGAGAATGGGACTTCAGCTATCACTCAGAATTTCAAAAACACATTTAGAATTCACGCCTCAATATTTACATGCTTTTATTCATTTATTTATAATGAATAAAATGTTTTATTTCTTTAAAACAGAAATAAGTGCTTCTTAAAGTAGAAACCTAGGCTATAACTGAGCTAAAGATGTTTAGCTGTGGCAATGTTGAAAGTAAATAGCATTTACAATCAAGTTAGATTCATTTAGATTAACTAACTCATTTGAAATAGCTCTCTCTTAAGTGCCTTTTTCAGAGTCAATATAAGACCATAATAGCAAGTAAACTGGTGAGCAAAATTTAAATAGACAATAATAACAATAAAAATGATTGACAACACTGATTGATCTCTAAGATGTCATTCCCAGTTCCCACAATTAAAAGATTTTGAAGATTTTGGTAAAGCCAAACTTGGACGTATAAGTCTTACATGATACCTATGAGAAGTACACGAAAAAGGGAAGGTAACTGTTGTGCTAGCTTTATTTACTGCTGTAATTAAGCCATCTGCTAATATTTCAAGTTTCAAACATATGTGTTTTAAACTTCTCTTTGAAAGGAACGGTAGAAAAAACAGAATGGCCCCCTTGCTTAAAACAAATGGCAGATGAGCTTGACAGAATACTACAACATAAAGTTCATCAATGTACAAATTGTGGCTTAAGCCGAAGACTTTCTTAACAATCTAGGAGAAAATACTTCTCAAATGCACCTGTGCAACTTGTAGTACGCTTGTAGTGTGGGCAAAATTCAGGTTTGACTGTTTAGGAATTCTGACTAAACAGAAACTACTTGCACACCGAGAAAGAAAGTTAAAGAAGAAACTGCTATCTCGTGGCTAGATCAATGCTCTCTTTGTTGTCAAGTTTTACAAAATCACTACCTGACAGGCACTAAGTTTTCCCAGAAGCCCACTTTAAAAGTACATATATATCACAGTTTTAAAAGGGCTTATACAGTCTATGTCAAAATAGAAGCAGAGCATTTAATGATAGAGTAAAACTACACCTTAAAAACCATATTCTTTTTTTAAGTACTGCATTTTGTTATAATGCCGATAATTTTCAATAATAAGATCTTATTTTTTCTTGTTTATAAAACTTCACCTTTGCAGTAGCTCTATTTGCCACTGGCTGGATATTTTTGTAAATTTCAGCTACTCTAACGGAACCATTTTTGAGAATAAAATTAAAAGAAAATACACCGTATTGTCTGTGTTAAAAGACTTTCTAAACTTCTGTAGACTGACAAGATTAAACAATAGGATCACTCCACCCACAGTACCAGCGGAAACTTTTTATGCCTTATTAAATTCATGGATGATGGTGTGGATTTGCCTGCACTGATTAGAACTTGTTTCATCTGATAATTTGGCAGTGACTACAGCCACTTTCGCCAAGCGTCAGTTCACGGTTGAACTCTCCGTCTACACAAGCAATGGCCACACCTTTAGCCTCTGACAGACACATGCAGAAGTCATCGGTCTGCGATAACAGCAGCCTAAGGAGCTATTGAGGCTGCTTACTCCTGGGCTTGTGTGTCAGTACGTGTCCCCCCAGGTTAAGCTAGTGCAACAGTTTGTGAGTCATTCTGTGAACTAGATCACTTAACTGATTAAAGTCAGAAAGAAACACAACATGCACAAATAAGTCAGATGAGCTGAAAGCCCTAGACTGCTGTGTGGCCCCACAATCACTTGTATGGGTACAAGGGATGGGATGTGAACTTCAGCACTGGAGTAAAGAATGTGTCCACGTGTGGGCAAGAAAAAAATGTCTTAAATTGGCATTACTACCAAAGCTCTGTATAACGGAATTACAGCCTGTGGAGGCCATCCTCCAAAACAAAACTGAGCGGGACAACAACAGGGGCTGCCAGAGCAGCTAATGAATTATACAAGTTCAGCTATGTTGTCCGGTTCAGTCCTTTGCATAAGTTGCACATTAGCGCCATCTCAGCCCCAACCATTCACAGTCACCTTGAGCTAAAACACTGCTTGGATGTCCATTTCTACTTGTTAAGGACAGCAGCTCAGGTCAAACTGGAGATACGCAAGGTCTTTTTGCTGCAGCTTAAGGCAGTTATTCTTATATTCATAACGGAGACTTCTATATTAAGTTGCCTCTTCCATATAGTTCCTCAGTTGAAGTATCACTCAGGACATACCAAACAAGACACCTACGGTCTGACTTGCAGCAGCACTGGATTTCCTCACCTGAGACTGAGTTCAGTGACAATTTTGATTTGAACATTAACTGCTAAATAGTTGGGAATAGATTATAGATATCTTAAATTGGACACCCAAAATTACTTGATCTAACTTTCTGGGCTTTACTCTCAGTACTTTGGTATTCCGTATATGCAACATTTATTTTTTGATCGATCTTTACGAAAATGTAATAGCAACAAATAATAAAAGTAATAACAACAGAAATTGTAATTCTGTATTCGCTGCAGATTACAGTAAACTGTAGGTAACACTTGGTACAACATTCTGTAGAAAATAACAAACTGTTCATAGCAGCAAAGTATATGAGACCTAAATTACACTATGGATCACTAAGTTTAATCTCCTGCAATTGCAGCCAACTACAAAATCTAACCCCTTCCCTAAATGCTCAATATTTGAATTAAAGCTTATTAGATTACCTGCCCATAGTGTGAGAAGGCTCTCTCTGGATTTCACTGACAATTTTACCAGAAACTCTTAATGCTCAGTCTGAATTTATTCATGGCCACTTTATATCTGTTCCTGTGCTAATATCTTCCTTCAGAAGAAAAATTCTGCTAAATGAACAAATATTTTTTGATAAATTGGAATACAGCAGGGGAATGGAGTACCACATACCATAGTACTTCTTAGTATTTAACTCTGAATTCATCTAACTATTGTAGATGAGACATTTCCAGCACATACAATGACACAAACGCCTCCCAACACTACTGTAACTAGTGTCATCTATGCCTTTTCCATGCCCATATCATACTAGTGATTCATAACCATTCTGTGATCAACCAGCTCACTACAGTTGTCTCCACCACAGCTGTTTCCAATCTGTGAGCTCACAGCTTAACAGAAATTTTCACTATTAGTCCTAAAGGGTAACTGCATTTCATACAATTAAATTTTATCCCTTATATATTATTCCGGTCCTCACAGTCATCTAGCTCTTCCTGGATATTGCAGTCTTCTTCTGTGCCAACGACAGACCCATTTTTTGCTATTGACAAGTTCAATTACTCTTGTATCCTCATACTAAGCTTATTAATGAAATTTGTTTAAAGACTAATCTTGGAAGAGCTCCACTAATACGCTCGTAATGCAGGACTTTCTCTTTCAATGTCACATGTCATCTTCCTTTTTAGCTAGCTTCCTCCCTCACATCATAAGAGCTTTCACTAACTAGTGAGCATTAACTATCACACGCACTGAATGCACAGTGATTAGGCAGAAATCCTCCAGAAAGAGTACGTTCTAATTTAGATTGACTGTCTAATGCTGCATATGTACCTAAAGGATAAAGTAAGGATTTATACAGATCTACAGATTTACTTTTAGATAATCAAATGTATCCTGTTCTACTATACTGTTTGCAAACACCAGCAGAATTTCATAGGTAATTCTCCCTAAGAGGCATGGGGTATTAAACATTACCCTTTTGCCATCTTTAAAGCAAAACACTTCATTTTATAAATAATGAAATATTTTTGACATTTCACTTTGAAATATCATGCTTGTTTCATTACTGAGGTTAATTAAAAAGATTTAAATAATCAATGTTAAATGAAATAAATGACTAAAATTCTTAATGGCCCATAATAAAAAGAAGTATTTTAGTGATTCCAAACTAAGAAAAATGTATTTGGAATAATAATTAAAAAAAACAGTATTTTGGATTGACATGAAATAAATATATTTTCTGATTGTCTTGATTCTGCAACAGAACCCCCCAAAAAATTATTTAAGACACCTCTATTTATATAGGCAGCATGAATGCAGATCTCCTCAAATGGTGGCCCCATCACTTTGCAGGTTTAGTGTTCTTTTAATATAATTTTTGGGGAGACACAAATAAAAATTAAATAGCAGTGTGGCAGACAATTCTGGCCTTAAAGTGTAGATTGCATAAATTTTGGAGAAGGCTGGACTACTAGAGGATCCATAGCTCCTCCACATCTCCCAAGTCTCTGAAAGAAAGTATTTCATGCAGGGACAAATATAATGCTATATATATATTTAAACAAGGCTGCAGTTCTAAAATGAAGAATTGGGAGCATATATCGAAAGCCATGTGAACATTTGAGCTAATCCTTTTGCACTGGTCCTTAGAAATAAAGATAAAAAACATTTGCAGGCAAGTAACAACACCAACAGAGTAGGCCAGTGAAGAAGAAAATAAGGAAAATCAGCCAGGGAACTATTATATCACACACATCTAACAGAAATAAAAAGTTGTTTACTAAAATGGAAAAAATTTTGTCACACTTATCAATTCGTGATTGTGCATAATACAACCTGATATTTAGTTGAGGACTTAAAATGTCATGCTGCTTTGCATAATTAACTACTGGTAGAAGCATTTATTAAAGCTGTTCCTCAAATATTTGAAAATAAAACCTATTTCTAACATATACTTCATATGTCGGAATGACCGAGCAACCATGATGTACCCTAGCAACCAGGATGTTATTGAAATTCATAAGTGCATGAGTCATTTTAAGAGGTACAGTAAGTCTAATACCGAATGTTTAATGTATAGCAGAATCACTAAGCTACGAACTACATTTTATAAATGTGCAAAGTTTGGTAAAGTTTTGCTCATGATGCCCAGAAGAAAGGATAAATCTTTGTGCTAGTTCTTTCAAGTCAGCAACATTTTCTGTTTTGTCAAGTTATTTCCCTTATTTATTGTCTGTAGGTTTTTATACAGCAACTTCATTTAGCTCAATTGTCAGGATTTATTCCAAAAATGTATGTTAAATCTATCTTACTCTGCACACAACCTGAAAAAGAGTCTTGTTTATATCATGTACAATTGCACGGCTACAAATGTCATATATCTAAGTTACAGAAACTATCTATGCAGTATATTTATATGACTCCCTTGACATCAAGTTCCTGACATTTTAGCTTTGATCTTGGATATACAGGGGCATTAACCACATCTTGTAAAACAGTATTCTGTAGTTAGTATAACAATTTGCACAGTGTGCTGCTTCACAGTTCATCATAATGCATTTGAAAAAAAAATGGGATCAAAATTAAGTCACAAATTAAAATTCCCTTCCATGCAAAGGATCTGAAAAGATCCTGTTTCATGACAGTTGTTACAAAGCTGAAACAAGTAATTGGGACTTTTTTCCTGCAGAGAAGACTTTTCCCCACCTGAGTATACAATATTCTATTGTAAAGTCTACAGCAACAAATTATGGAAATATTTCTTTGAGTAAAAAGTAAAAAATAAAAGTTGTTTTAGGTTTTTAAAACATATGTATTATTTATAGCCGTTCAAACCCAAAGCACAAATCCACTATTTTAGTCTCTACGCAAAGAAAAGCAGCGCGAAATGGCATCTCAGAGAGGCAGTGTGAATGGAAACTTGTCACTTTTTTTGATATAAATGAGCAAGTGTACAGCATATGCTTACTATCTTACCGTAGATAAATCCCTTAGTTTGTTTACAGTGAGGCAGAGAGTAAATCAGGCTTTTTAAAGTCTATTAAAACTCATTTAAAAACCTTTATGCTGATAAATACCACTACTTGCAGCACCGGTAACATCAAAACTATACAGATTTTATCAATGTAATTTTCATTCTCAATTTACAAAAAGGAGAAAAATAAGAGCATCATTCATTCTTATGATCCTCATATTTTCTGAGCAGCTGAAGACGGAGTGTTTAAGAGTAAAAGACACTAATAATTTAGATGAATTCTTCATGTAGACAAATTTTTTATTTTTTTCTCCTGCCTTTAAATGTTCCAGCAAAAAAAAAAGAGTAAAAAAAAGAAAAAAAACCCAATTTACAATTTTCCACAGAGCTGATAAACAAATCCTTTCTGATCTGCAGCAAGATTCCAAGAAGATAGCTGCCAACAGCTCTGTTTTCTGGCATATTTGTTACTGGAGTCCTTAGACATTGTTTCTGTTCTGAATAATCAACTAGGGAAATGCTGTACAATGCATTTAAATTGATTTTCAGAGTCTTTCATTAGGACTAGTGTGCTAAGAACTATAAAGACATGCAAAAAGCGCTTGTTCCTGCCTGACAGAATTTTTTCTGAATAAGCAAAAGGGGAAATGGGATAGAAGAATTTGACCAAAACTACAGAACAAACTAATAGTAAACAGTGGAGCCGAGATTTCCTGCATTTAAGCCCAGTAAGCAGTGCTGCTTAAGATCACATGGCTTTTCACTTGTAGAACTCACTGAGGAAACTAAATATTTGATTTGTTCACTTATTAGAATATGTATAATATACTGTAATATAGGTACAATTTTGAGTTCTTTGTTCTTGCCTGTTGTTTTCAATCTGGTTTCCTAAGGAAATGAAACTTGTGCAATCACGCTGGGTGTATATGGGTGCGTGTACATGTGTTCAAGTAATAACTTTTGAACTTGTTGGCAAACTTTAGCAAAATATGACACAAGGTAGTGGTCTCAAAGATAATGTAATTCTTACAGCTGTTGTGAAAATAAAGGGACAGCTATAGATGCCAGATTGCAGCCTGAAAGCAAGTATCATCAGATTCCTGAAAATTCACATGGTAGAAATCATATTTTGTTTGTTTTGACATTAACAGAACAACTTGCTGATCCATTCAGTCAGGTTTTCAAGTATTCCTCCATATTAAGGAATTCATTAATAAAAAATCCAAGAACAAAAAAATAATCTCACAAAACAATGGAAGATTAGGAGTTTGGGCTTGAAGAAGAAAAGTCAAATACTGTATTACTCATAATAAAATTATAAATTAGAATAACTGCACAGGTATGCATTGCATATGATTTTCTCCTTTCAGCCTACGGGCCTCATGTCCATATCAATAGCCCAAAGACAATTCAAACTCCCTCTATACTTTAGAGACCGAAAAGTCTGCTACCAGTGTGGTAGCAGAAGGCACACACAGTGCAGTGCTGAACTACCCGTTAGCTCCAGCTGCAGTATTTAAAGGAAGGAGGAAACAGAGAGATGAAATCTGGGTGAAGCTATGTTCATGAGTGGGAATATTTACACTAACCATCTCAGATGTTACACTTAGGCAAGATTTTGGAGTTGTCATCACAAATACTAGTGTAGACAAGGCCTCACTAAGGGTCAAACAAGGCAATGATTTAACTTCTAACATCAAAATAGGCAAATTTGAGCATATGTCTAATGTTGGAACTTGTTCTGCTGCTAATTTACAAACATTACTTCTCTCTCTAGTTTGTTAAGATAACCTTACAAAGAGTAGCTGAATGAATTTGGAGAGAAGGTACAAGTTTCATTTGAGTCCTGTTAAACATTACAGAAGTTTTCATTCCATTTTTTAAATAAGAGTTTCAGTAAACTTCAGCTTTCCACCCTCACTAATGTGAGCTGCTTTCTGTCAGCTCAAAGCCCATAGTTTCCATTGGGTCACACACATTCACTCAGCTTATATATAAAATTGAAAGAGAGAAGCTGAAACTCTAAAATCCTTTTATATAGGCTGGGCTAGAGAATGCCATCATTCTGGTTGATATAGTAATGAATACAGATAAAGCTAATTGTGTTCGGCAATTAGAAATGTAAAAAGTGGTACTTGCAGACAACAGTAACATCATAACTATAATGCAAAAAGTGATGTTACTACCAAAGAAAGGTTGAAGCGTAAGTCATAGCTTGCTTGTGACGTGTGCTTATTGCATTAGGAGGAAGCATTTGAGAGAGGAAGGCTCTTGGTTAAGATGTTAGCATCACACTTTTGACATCTAAGTTCAGTATCTTGTTCTTCCATAGCTTTCTTTTGTGATCTTCAGCATGTCACACAGTTCAGATCCAATGGAGCACAGTGCTGACTAAAAGTTATAAGATGTATCAACTAATCTGAAGCACCTGGCCATGGGAGCAAAATCCTGAACCTTAATCGGATTTGGAACAGGCTGCATTCTGAGCTGGAAGCAGCTTAATCTAGTCAATAGTAATTCCTATTGAGAGATCGTATCTTAAATTACACCACACGAGGTGCATAAATAGCCTTTGCTGCTGGAAGGAGGCATTTGTTCCCACAAGAGGTTCTGGAATCTTTCCTCAGGATAAATTCTTAAAACTTTCCTTTCAACAAAGGCCAGAAAAGGCAACACTCTGCTTTTTAATGTATTTAAATTCAGTGACTCAGATGTTAGGGCACTCTCCTAGGATACAAGACACCTAGGTTCAATTCTTTCCTCTGTCTTTGGAAATTGAAATCTTATTCCCCTTGTCTCAGTGGAAAAATGTCTTAAATGCCAGCCTATAGGGTATTTAAAAAGGAAGTGTGCTCTCATTCTGTCCTATTCAATAATTAAATTAGCACTAAAGCAGAGGGAATGCACCTAACAAACATTCAATTTCTGTTATATTTAAAATTAAGTAGTCCTTGGATCAAGAGTCTTAGGCTACATAACCAGAGAAGCAAACAGCCTATGAATTTTGACGAAGCTGACAAGGAGCAGCATTGCTGGGTTTGTACAAGCCTGCCCAGGACCAGAGCTTTAGATTCTACCAGAGTGAGCAGGAAGCTATTTCAAGAGTTTAAGAACTTGGTTCTAAAGAACCTGAAATATGAAATACTCTGTGGACAGAGATTTCAATCTTGCTGAACAGTTGTCCACTAGTAAAATGAAGATGCTGGTAGTTTCCTACCTGCCCCAGGCTATGGGATTAAGTACAATAAAGCTATGAGAAAATCAGGAATTACCCTCACAGGGCAATGTAAGATAGAAACAGAACTGACAGGAACTTAATGAAGTTAAAACAGCTTTGAAGTATAAGATTCCTTTATGCAATTTTGGAAAATACAAAAAAGATAGAAAGCTTTGCAAAAAGCACAGTACTTAATCAGTCAAAAACAGCATAAGGACTTTGCATAGTGGGAAGTTTTTGTTGTTTTTCAAAGTATATCCCATAAACTCATCAGGGAGCACTTTGGAATAACTGTCTTGTGAAACAAATTGGCTTGTGAGCGCCAAACAGATGAGACTGAAAGAAATAAAAAAAAGGAAAAGGTAGTATTTGCACTTCATGGCAAATAAGATGAAATTATGAAAAAATATGTTCTGGTCTGTACAGAAATAACGGGAAAATGAAACAGAAAGGGCAAATGATTGTTAAATTACTGTCAAAGAGTTGCAGTGACCTCTTGAATTTCCTCTTATCTCTACTGTTTCCAAACACTGAAGCTAAAGAGCAGGGAACAGGAATGAGAAAAATGGTAAAAGCAGTGTTGAGGGACACATGCAATGTTTGAAAAGGTGCCTGAATATTAACTTGAAATATGTAAGGTTAAATGCAAGCAGTTAAAATCAAGCAGGAAAACAAAAGAAAATAAAATCAATTAAACCTCCCTTTCAGTCCTTTCTGGCAAAGCTAAAAATATTCTACAATATGGTATAGCTAAATACGTTTTGCAAAATACACAGCTACAAGGAAACACTTTCCCACTGAAGCATCTCAAACATACTAAAATTGTATCTCTTTACCTGAGCATCATCACCACAATTATCAGCATAGCACAATCTTGAAAATCTGTATGAAAATGAAACTATAAGTCTAGCACTTCTACATACTTGCCTGACTTCTAAGGGGGCTGACAGTTTTGTAGAGTTGCCATGGCACCTGAATGCCTCCCACTGGTGGGTCAAACAGTCCTCAGTAACTACTGTACAGTAGACACATATTAGGCAGATAGGGTGCCTCAGACAAATCAGAAAAACTATTCTGACTGAGGTAATGGAGATATAAGGTTCTGAATCTTCAACAGCAATATACTCTTACAGGGGTTTATCATTATTTATTTGTTTATTATTTATTTATTTTTTTGCCATCTACCCTGAGAGATCCTCAGACTAGAAAATCTATTTTGGTTTAGAGTTTGAACTGTTTTTTCATTGCTATAATCACAGAGTGAGAGAAAAAGCACTTAAATAACCTTCTTGTCTGAATACAAAGTGGTTGCACCTTATAAAATAGTGATTTGAGTATTGGTAGACTCTTACATGCCCATTTAAGCACAACAACTTTCCTTCTTTGTCGTCATTTTCCTCTGCTGGGGAATTAAACTTTTCTGTCCATATCCTTAAAAAACACTCTGTAAGTGATGCAGTTAGTCCTCAGAATAATAATGTTTGGTATGTTTTAAAAGCAATTTAAAAATCTTAGCTCAGTTTATATGACTCATTAGTCACACAATTTACTGACAATGTTTTTCTCTCCTCCTCTTTTAAGCTTAAACTTTAAAATGTGCTTGTTTTTGACAAAGAAAAAGGCACACTTTTTTTTTTTTTCAACCTTTGAGTTCTCTTGAACCCTTTCCCTCAAAATTCCAAAGAACTGATAAAACAGTACAGGTAGATGGGAAGAGAGAAAACTCACCCAAACGATCACTTTTACAGACAGAATTTGTAATTTTCACTACTAGATTATTTTCAAGTTGTCATAGGACAACTTGATTTTGGAGGCTTTCACAAGTGTTAAAGAAAGGTACTATTAATTCTTTTTTATAGATGATTGAAAGGTAACAAAAAAAGCTGCAAACTAACAGTTTCAAAAATACTTGGCAGTTGAGGCTACAAAACGTTTTGGGTACTTAAACTACCTCTTGCAGACTGACTGCCAGAAATCTTGGCACTGAAGGTGCCTAGCATATCCTGACAATTTTGCGTTGTTTCTTAAGTTCCTAAATTGGATATTCACAACTGGTCTGTAAGTATACAGACTAATCGAGGACTGGAGAGAACACGACAGACAAATGGAATCCCAGAAAGATTTATCTTTCCCTCCATGTACCACAGCTAATAAACTTACCATTTTCAGCCCCAAACTAGTCTTCTTATTTTAAATGATGGCCAACTTACTGTCACTTGTCATAAGAACAGTAGCATAAGAGAACCCCTCCGGCAGCCACTGCTGCTAACTGCAGCCACCCTGCCTTTGCTTTTAGCCTTGCTCTGCTTCCTACTGATCCCCCAGCACTGAGAATGTGGTGGGTTGCTGGAATAGGTATAAGGGAAGACGATCTTCCTCCCCTCTTCTCTCACTTCCTCTCTTGTCCAACTGATTCACGTACTGTGTATATGCACTGGGGAAGAGAAAGAGGCAAGCACACCCAGGTTGGACAAGAAAAGAGCATTTCCATTATTACAAGTAAAATGATGTAAAAAGAAAGAGTGACTCTTGGGAGAGAAGTGACATGGACATGATATGCCTTGCCTCTATGGCATATCACCTCCACCTGCATCTTGAGTACTCAGTCCAGAGCTCTGTTCAAGTCAGCACTGCCTTGAACTGTGGGGTGAAATCACCTTGGAAAAAGTTTCTGCCCTGTAAATGAGGTCAGAAAAGTACCAAAGGGCAGAGAAACACTGATCCTGGCATAACCCCTGTAACTCCTCGTGTCTTCACCTCTCAGCTGTCACTGTTACTTCTCAGAATCTCCCTGCCAGTGACTTTTGTCATTGCAAACGACAGGGCAAAGTCATTAATTCTGGCCTTCCACCCCAAAACAGCAAAATTAAATTTTACTCTTTTACTTGTGAGAAATTTTGAAACAACTCTGAAACAAACCACATGGAAATCATGTATCAATATTTCATTCCAACTTAAAAGATCATAGACTGTAATTTTAGCTGCTATTTGCTAATTTTTCAGAGTAACTGTTACATTAAAGCAGTGGGGAAAAAAACTTTATGTGAGCCTGTCTTTCATTTTGTTATTCTTTCAAACTTACTGCCACAGACACAGTTTATCTATGAAACTATTTTAAAAAGGTTAAGCAATACACTTTTTATATTTCTAGTGAGTAGTCTTGCCTTTTGCTGCTGATCAAGAGATATCCTATAAAAGTAGCAGCTAATTACTGTCTCATTGGAAAATGTTTACAAAGGGATATTTGGGATGACGTTATCTACATCCTGTTTAAGTAGCTGTTCTGTTCCTTTAAAGCAGATGGTGAACCGAAAAGAAGCATTCTTGGTAGCATTTTTATGCTTTTCCTTTCTGTACCTTGAATCTCACTTTCTCTGGACAGTATTCTTTCATTCTAGATCTCTTTCACCTTATTTTTCACCGTGCATTTTAAGAAAGAAGATACTGCACCAAGACTGGGTTTTAGAGGAGGGGAGAGAAAGGGAAGGAGATTCATTTTGTGTGCACTTCTCATGAAAATCACTTGTGTCTACCACCTGATGACCTGAATCAAAACTGAGCAGATATGTTGTCAATTCTGAAGTACCATAAAGGAAGGAAAAATATTTTGCTATGGGCTACTGTAGGGGACTAGGAGTTATGATGACGCTGCTCTTGACTCATTTACAATAAATACTTTTATCTTTCCCTGACGCTAGAATGAAACCTACTTTTGGTTTTGCTAAAAAGAATTCAGATTTCAATTAGTAATACCATTACCTTTCATTGCATATTGCAACGTCACAATGAGACATCTCAAGACAGCCCCACGGTATGCTACTTCTGAAGCAGTTGCACCTTAAAGTATGGCAGGCAAGTCTTCTTTCTAGTCTATCTTCTAGGCAGGTGATCAATGCTCAGGGTATTTTAGCATTCTCCTAAATAGGAAATCATCAAAATCTTTAAAAAATACACAAGCTGAGGTATTACTTGGAGGGCTGTGCCTCAAAGTGTGCTTCTCCTCAGAAGAATGAATACAAGCTACTGCCATTTTCTAACGTATCAGACTCACTCTTTTTATATATTATTTTTATATATTTTTCAAGATATATGTTGATTGCTCTTCTTATTGGAACAATTAGTTTTAGACCATGGTTATTTAAATTCTTCCAGATTAAAAAACAAAATCTAGCAGTTTCCATCTTTTAGCTAAGGAATGAATAGCTAAGAATGCAAGGCTGTTGTCCATCATAAGTTTGCATGAAAATTATGAAATGTACAAAGACTAATAATAAACATAGGCACCGTTCTTCAAATGAATTTTAGAACCCCTTGAAGACTTTTAACTCCTTTTGAGAGTACAGGGTGAAAATAGAAGGGTGAGAAATAAAGTCATTTTGAATTATGAACTATCTAAATTTATCTGGAGATATCCACTTCTTCTTCATGTAAGCTTTTTCTGGCCAGGAAAAAAAAGTGGGAGAGGAATTTGGTCATCCTGGGGGATTTGTCTCTGCTCAGAATCTCTGTCAGGGCTCTGTAGACTCAGGAGCTTTGAAAAATACAAAACAATTGGCAAATACATGTGGGGTGCACATGGCTTCCTATGCGCTCAGATACTGGTGCTCCAGCACATCTTGAGTTCACGTATTCATTGGTGCATGATATATTTGACACATATCATGATGCGCAGGTCCATACATCTTTGTCAAATTTCATGGACTAAGTGTGGAATTTCTAAGCTAGGTTGCAAAGTCGTGTACTCAAAATATACAGTGTGCATCACTGGACTATATGAATATTTTCACAAGCACAAATACATTTATTTTTAGAGTATTCCTTACTAACTGGAGTAAATTCTCACCAATACAGCTATGAATCAGTAAAAGACTTTATCACAACCTTTGTGAAGTACAGTGAGATTGTTCTTTCCATTTCAAATGGGAAACAGAGGAATAAAGGAAATATCATTGAAGTTACAGTGTTCAAAATGAGACAAATTGGACTCTTCTCCAAAAAAACTAATCAGTATTAAACAGTGCTTTACATGGTCAAAATATGTCTTTGATTTGCACTGGTGAATACTCCGATTTCTGCAGTTCAGATAAAAGAATGCACAGTTAGCACCCAAAACCTGAGGAATACAATCAATGGATAGATACGTAGATATATAGAAGGCTCTTACCAGCATCATTACCTCAAAAGTAAGAGACTCTAAGGCAGTCCCTCTAAGTTTCACAAGCAGTTTTCAACTCTCTCAGCCATCAGAACACACTTCTACAATCCCCTTTCCTTAGTCATTATGTGCCATCTGACTTCTGTAACCAGTCCAAAATAAAAAAATCCATCAGTATGCCTCCTTATTTGCCCTTACCGTACATACACACTATAATCTATAATCTAAATGAAGCAGAGGTGCTATCAGGAAGTTCAAAAAAAGAATCCCATTCCTCTTAATTTCTTATCTACTCTCTGATAGGAAGCTTTCACACTTTCAGATCCTGTTCTGCAATCATGAGGAAGAGTTTTACTGCCCCTTATAAATGAAAGTTGTAGTTGTCCAAAAGTCACTCTAGAACATGCATCATTGAAAGAAGACACTACAATCCTGATACTTATGATAAAGTCACAAAAACTAACACTGCTGTATGTCACATTGTTTTAGAAAAGAGAATATGCTATTCCTGGACACTATGCTGTATACCAGTAGAATTATCCCGGTCTAATAACCTCACTAAGATTATCAGTCCAATACCTTCACTAACATTACATATATTTTCTAAAAACAGAAATTTCTGATGAATTGGTGAAAGCAACCAAAGCCTAGATCATCTTGATCGAAAATTATGACCCAGGCTTGGAAAAACACACTAGAAATACACTAGCCATAACAGAAATCAACATTCAAGCCAGGAAAAGCTCTTCTGACAGCTACAAACTTTCATCACAAGGAAGTACATTCAAAAAGATACCTTAACTAGAGCTGCTATTCCTAGCAGCCACTCATACTGGACAGCCACACTTCTGCTTTATCACAACTCAGATGAAAAAGTTTTTTTCATGTGCATTTGCTAAGACCTACCTTAACTGCAGAGAACTTCTTAAACCTAGTTATTCTGACTATAACATAGTTTGCCTAACATATGTTAATCCAACAGTGATTCTCCATTGCTTCCATACACTGTCTTCTTTCTTCCCAAAATACTAGCTATCTTGTTTTCTCCTTTCCTGGAATTGCATTCTACACTACATTGTATAGCTTGTCTTTCAAACATTCTTTACTGACCTTGCCATCCAGTGTATACTCCTGTCAGTGCCAGGGAACCTGCTCATCATGATCCCACAAGGACATCTAAGAGCTTTCATGGTTGGGCTGTCATTTCACAATGGCTTTAAATAAATCAAAGTGAAAACAACTGGAAAAAACCATGGTCATGCTCTTTTGTTTGGTTGTGGTAGCACTTGAGCTAATATGAGTGGGTGGTAAAATGAATGAAAGAATTGATATAGTGTGGCTGAAAACATATCATTTTTAGTTGGTTTGCTTTTTTAAACTGGATTAATTCTCATATGCAACTGACTGCAAGGCTGCACAAGCTCTACTATGTTGCCCATTGCAAAGAGCAAGAAGGTGGAGCCACGAATGAGAGCAGGGCATTTTAAATCAGCTTACTGTAGATACAAAACAACAGCTTAAGAAAATTATTTTTAATCCACTTCAAGGCTAAGCTAGGTTTTGTGGCCTCTCACTAACATGGAGGGAGAAAGGCACGTCTTGGACTATGACAGAACTTCAATGATCCGAGTCGCTCTGACGCGACAAGCTGGGTCCATTCAGTCAGTTCTGATGGTAAACCCAATTTTGACTTTCTATTGCTGCAAGATCTTCCAGGGGTCTTAGCACAACAGTATAAAAATGTCTACTCTGTCATGTCTCTCAGGGGGAACATGGTCCATGCCAGGCATCGTGTTCCTGATCACTCTGCTAGCATAGCTACTTTGGATTGTGAAGTTGTATTTTGAAGTAGTCGTCTACTGATAGAAGCAGTATCTTATTCTTCCACAGAGCAAATCTCTGATGCCATGAGACATAGGGCATGCAGTCACCCTTCATCTGAGGACAAAAAATGTGTGTGAATCTACTTTACAGTAGTAGTAAGTACTACTGTACCTACTACAGTAAGTAAGTACAGTAGGGACCATTTCATCTGCAGAACACTACATTCAGGGATCAGTATGTCAGAGTGCTGTCTGGAAATACAAATTGCAATTGTATTTTTGTACAATTGGCATATAGACTAACTTTTGACCACAAAGCTAGAGAGCATTCTTTCTGTGAGGCTCTTATGTGTATGTGTGTGTGCATGCTTATGAACTTCTCAAGGAAAATGTAGTCAAAGAAAAAGCAAACATAGATAGAATGTACTGTCTGAATTAGAATTAAACAACTGTATTGTCTTAACAACATAATTTCTACATAAAATATCACAGGCCACATGAACCATAGCCTTGGATTTGGGTCAATGTGTTTCTGTTTCATAAATCAGTGACCTTCAAGCTCTATACTTGAATGAGCTCAGTACTGACTCAGAAGAATGTCACTTAATGAATAACTGATGTGATTTCCAGACGTACACAGAGTTCTTTTCTTTTACCTGGAGGTCTTCTGCAAAGCAAAAGTCAGGTTTGCATAGCTCGCTCTCCTCAACCAAGCTTCGCTTTCATCTTGGCAACTTGGGAGTTGGGCAATGGGGAGGATACTGAACCCATGCTCCCAGCTTCCTGGTTAAATGTTCTAACTTTACACATAACCCCATACACAAGTTGTAGGTGAACAGCATTATCACTGTCCCTTCTTTTTCCAGGAAAGTGTCAGTGAGGAACTGAGCGTGTTAGTCCCTCACAATCTGAGATTCCCTACTTGGCGGGGCCTTGCAGGAGAGATGTAGGTCTCTTTTGACAACTTTCTGAATTCCAGCCGAGGGTGGCCTGGAGTTTGACACTACATCGCTCAGAATGGGGCAGTTAATAAGTAGAAATGCAAGTGCTTAGGGAATAGCAAGATTAAACTGGACACAGTGTGAGGCAGCAGCTAAGCGTAGAAGTCCTTCAATGCAGGCATCTCGGTAGCATTCATACATTTGTTTCTAGGTACCTACATTACTGAGAGAACTGAGAGGACAGCGTGTTACTGACGAAAGAAGGATGATGAAGCGGTGGAGTTGAATAGCCAGGGCACCGCCCTCAAAATTACGGCTTCTTCCACACTTTTGGTGAACGTTAGCCTAGGCCGATGGAGAAAGGACCTTGTCGCATCCCTTCCTCCCCCCTCCGCCGACGCGACGCGACGCGACCCGAGCGCGGCGGAGGCAGCGCGCGCGGCCGCCGCCCCTCACCGCAGCGCGCCGCAGGTGGCGGGGCAGAACGGGGCACGCGCCGCGGGGGGAGGGGCGTGCCACACCCTCCCCCCCCCCCACACACACACCCCGGCCGTTGGCGCGCCAGCCAATCAGCAGGCGCCGCCCCCTCTCCGCCGCACGTGCCGTTGGGCGGCGGCGGGGGCGCGCGCGCGGCGGTTACGCGCGGGCGAGCGGCTCTGTGTAGCGAGGTGTCTCGAGTCCCGCGGGGACGCGGCGCCTCGCTTGTCCCCTGCCCCCCTCCCCCGACACAGCTATCCCAGGCGCCACGGCACGCGGCTCTCCTCGGCCAGCCCGGCGCGGGACGGGGGCCGGCCCTGCCCTGCTGCGGAGGGCTGGCGTGAGGCACGCGCGAGCCCCGAGGGCCGCGCGGCGGGGCCGGGGCTGTGCCGTGGAAAATGCCGCGGCCGTTTCAGACGCGGGCTCGGTGAGCAAGAGGCCGCGGTTCAGTACCTGGTAAATCCGGCGGCTTCAGAGAAGAGCAGCCCGGTCGCGTAGTACTTCCTTCTGCTGATAAGATCTTCGCTCGTCACGGGCGGCGGCCGCTGCCCCGCTCGGCTTGGCTGCAGGCGCCTGCTGACGAGCGAGGGGGAGCGGGCGAGGCGGCGATGCGCGGCGCCGCCGCCGGGCTGCCCCGGACCGCCTCCCCGCCGTGTAGTCCCGCTCCCTGCGCTCCTGGCAGAGCCAGCCGGGCGGCGGGGCCGCGCCTGGCGCCGGCATGGGAACCTTAGGGAAAAAGAAGGAGAATCAGTGAGTTCGCGGCGGGGCGAGCCGCGGCCGGGCGGCCCCGGGGTGCCCGGCGGGGGAGGGGGCGCGGGGCCGGGCGTGCGGGCGTCCGAGGCGGTGGGGCCGCGCCGGAGCCCGCCGGTTTCCTCTCAGGTGGGAAAGCGCGAGAAAGCGGCGGCGGAGGAGGAGGAGGATTTTGTTTCGCTCCGTCCGGCGCCACTCGGCGCCGAGCAGGCGTGGCGGATGGTCCGTAGGGGCTGGGAAGAGCCTCCGCGGAGGGTCAAGGCGAGCAGGGTGGGCGAGAGCGGCGGCTCGGGCCGTGCCGGGCGCCCGCCGCGCACGGGAGGCGGCCGGCGCCGGGCTGCCCCGGGGCAGCGCCCGCGGGCGGCTCGCTCCGCTCGCTTCCCCTGCCCCGGGTGCCGCGCCGGGGAGCTCCGGGGCGCTGCCCTCGTCCCGTCCCGTCCCCACCGCCGTTACCAGACACCCGCGAACGCCGCTCGTACCGCTGCTACCTGCAACACCGCCACCGCGCTTTCTTTTTAAATATAAATCTATATACACTTTCCACACTTTCATGTCGAATAACTGCTGCAAAGAGATCTGCTCTAAAGGATGATAATGTGTCACCAGTTGAGTTTTCCCTGACGTGTTGCCAAGTCGGCCAAAGTGACATTACAAACTTTTTTTTTCTTTGAGGTGTGGACAGTTTTGCTTTTGTACGCTGTTCGGTGCTGACTCTGTTGTTGCCAAGATGTTGCTAGCTTCTGTCACTCTCGCTTTACTAAACCCCGTTGCATTGCGAGGATGCTGTGCCCGGCACTGAAGAGACTTGGGAGTAAAGTTGA
The DNA here is from genome assembly GCF_028389875.1 of Rhea pennata. NCBI lineage: Eukaryota > Metazoa > Chordata > Aves > Rheiformes > Rheidae > Rhea > Rhea pennata. The sequence continues at coordinate 9,700,026 of NC_084667.1, read as the reverse complement.
GAGGGGTGTTTAAGCTTGCAAAATGAGAGCTCTGAAAGCTCGTCAGGCCCTTTTTTGTCTGAGAACAGGAAGTTCACAAAGCTGAGAGGGAAATGTAGAGAAAAGGAAGAAAAAAATCTTTCAATAGCTGTTGTCAAATTACTGCGGAGGAGATGAGAGATGGTCAGTACCTCTGTGGGATCAGGCCTGGTTTTCCTGGGTTTGAAATTCTAGAGACCTGGGAGCAGCGTGGGTTGTGAGTGGCATCATGGCTTTCACAGCATTGAAATGAAGTAGGAATTTAAGACAAGGCTTGAAATTCACTGGGATGAGGTAGAGTCCAGTCTGCCTTCATTAGGCATGTGTATTTCCACCTTCCTCCAGAAATGCCTATGCTGGGACATGTGTCTTTACTTTCTCCATCTGTAATACGCAGTTACACACGCTGGATGAATTTCTAAGCCTTTTCTTCCCAGGACTGTTAATTATTAATGAAGTCTTGCACAGAAAAGCTGTATGAAGGTTTGTATATCTGCAGCTGAAATGCAAGAGTCTGCACCTGAAACAAAGTAGTTCCCTTAGGAATTTATAAGAAATAGAATTACTTTTAAAGGAGCTTTATACCTCACCTCCATGTAAATCTTCATTCCCAACAACTTCAGCTACATCTGCTTTCAGCTTATCCCATGATCTTTTTTTTTCTCCTTTTTTCCCCCCTTAAATATCTCCTTTTAAAGATGCTGCAGTAACTTATTCAGGAAGGTCATGGAGTGTAAATTGTCTCTGAAATAGGCCCCAGTTTTACTGAAACGTCCTGTGTGAACTATGTGATTATACGCTCATGCAAGATTTTGAAGTAGTTCTTGTTATATGCAGGTGAAAATGTTTCAGTACGCTTCATACTTGTGACACTCTATACTTACTGTTTTATATAGTATGGTGATTATATATGCAGTGAACAGACTTTAATGTTATCAGTAAACATAAATACTCTTGACATGTAAGATTTTTATAATACAAGCAAAATACAAGCCTAAAACTAGATACTTGCTTTATTTTGGTCTCTTCAAAGTGTAAAATTTTGTGGTTAAAGGTATTAATTCAGTCGTGTTTGCACTTTTAAAGTAACTTAGTAGGAAATAATAGTATACAATATAGAATGGATACAAAATAATCTACTCTGTTTTTTGTTTTTGCTGTGAAATACTCCACTGTAAAGTTGCACTGATATTTTGAGTGTTTACTTTCATTTGGAAAATGACTATTAATAAAGCTAGTCTGCCTTTTCCCAATTGTGTAAAACTTGATTATAGTTATACGTTTCTTTTCTTCTTTATTTTGATGTAGACACAAAAATGTGTGGTGGTAGATTATTTCATGACAATCTTCCAGTGTTACATGTCCTATATACACAGTTTGAGGGACTTTTATACTTATGCTGAAATCTTAATGTAAACATAACTCCCAAGCAAAGAAACAAGAATTTTGGTAATATGACAGGTCATTCAAAGAGCTCTGTAACTGTGTGCCTTACAATCCACGCTTAGCAGGAAAAATGTCATTTATTGAGCAGTCTCTTTGGTGCAGTTATTAAGTGGGAGGGTTATGTCTTTCACCAACCTACCTGCCAGGAGCTAATTGCCTTTTAAATTTCTCCTCCTCTCCTATGCAGTGAAAATTTGCCACTTGCATTTCTTGTACTTACTTCACAACAGTGCTTTCTTTTTAGGCAACCTGCCCAAGGATGCAGCACTGCCCCCAAAGCAGTGCTTGAGCTGAAGCAAATCAATCACTCTCCCAGCCTTTCACATCTTGCCCAAGTCACAATGGTGCCTGTGGGGCACTTAGCCAAAGGGGCCACTTTGGAAGATCTTCTTGAAACCTGCATTCAGTCTTTTGGTGAGTGTCTGGAAGTTTTTAGAATTATATTGTATAATTCTGTCCTGGCTACATTTATGTTACTGGTAGAACAGAAAGGCTTAACTGCTGATTACGTATACTGTAGGTGACCATGCATATTTTGTGGGGATATGGATCTGTTTGTATAGGTAATATATGCTGAGAGTTTAGGGTGATTATTCTCTCTTTTTTTGAGAGAGTAAGATATAACTGAATCATTTCTTTCAACTGGATTTTTTGTTGTTAGCTTAAGTACCAAATTCACGAACTTTAGCAAGGAGTCATTATGTTTTCCATTTTGTAGTAATATTCTCAGATAGTGTGTGTTAACAATGCTTGTTATACGTTTTGAAATGAGAAGAGCTGTTTTCAAGCTAAGTAGAATAACATTGGTTTGTTTCTTGCTTTATCAGTACAGATATAAAATTGCCTTGCTGCAATAAATTCACAACTGAATAAAATTCACAACTATATGCTTTTTTGAACTTATCAATTATTCATCTTCTACTGGAATTGCAGTATATTGACAAGTGTGATTGTTGCCTGAACCCTATATCTGTTGTCTCTTTTTTCAATTATATTTCATTAGTAAGCTTTTTTTTTTTTAATGTTATGATAGTACTGAAGGGCTTTAAGGAAGGAATAAAGTCAAAAGTATTGATAAAGGATTCCGAATTTTTTGCTTCTCAGTCATGCATCTGTTCTGGCAGAATCCTTCAATGCTACGAGCTGGTTAATACCTAAGACATAGCTTGTAATATCTTACTTGCAGAGTTGTCCTGAGATGATAATGGTACTGAACTCCAGCACCCCCTTAAAATAACTAATCTGTTGGGTTAAATAGTAATGCACAGTGCTGATCTAGTGCTGGTAGCACTTAAATGCTGTGTAAACAATGACTAATCTTTAATACTCATTGAAAGCATTTTTGTTTTTTTCTTTTAAACCTCATAGAATGTACAGAGAAATGTATGTCTGAGAAGAGCTGCTGTAACATGCAATTGTCAGTAATATTTTGATTCTTCTCAGTTTTTCTCCTCCATTTAATTATGCCAAAGAAACTTCTGAATTAATATAAAATCCTGATTCTTAAGCAAAGTTTGCTTAATATTCTTAAAATTTTTGGTTTGCTGTGTATGAGATGAGATATAAAGTACATGTAAGACCTTTATATATGGTTTTAGTATTGTGACTAGCTGTCATATTAATTTACTTCCATATTTTTATGTAAAAAAGGTTTATAAATGTAATATTATGAAAATCTAGTAAATGATTGTGGTGATTGTCTTCAGATACTTCCTGAATGGTGATTTTATTGGCTTAATTTTATTCTAACTAATTATTTAATACTTAGCTTCATGTATCTGACTGTGTTCTCAGATTCCTGGAAATTCATAGGTTGTAAGGACTAAGATGACAAAGAAAAGCAACTGCACATGTCTAGCTATGTATGCATGTGACTCTTTCTAATGGGATTAATACTTAAATTACAAAATTTACCATAATTCAATGCTGTTAAGTAGTACTTAAGTCTGACAAAGTGAGTTGCAGTGCATCTGCAGCCATGATCTTAAATTTGTTAATGTTTGCTAGAATTATGGTTTATCCTGTTGAAACTTCGATTCATTCACTGGGCTATTCATAGTATTGTCTGTGTGTGTACATCTTCTGTGATATGCATGTTAAAATATGCTGGAATTTCCCCAGAGAGTACTTAAATGAGATGTAATGTATAGCTAGTACAACCAGATAACCTACTTAACAAATTTGCGGGCAGCTACAAGAACCTTCTTTAAGCAAAAAACATTTTGCAAAATACATTCATTTTATGGTGCAAATAAAGGAGGAGGTAGAAAAAAATCCGGGAGTTCTCTGGATTGGGGGGTAGAGGAAGAAGAGGGAGGAACTCCAAAGTTGCTGAGTGATTACAAGTAAACTTAAAAGATAAAACAATTTTTTTTTCCTTCATATAGCACTGAAATGGAGCTGTTACCCTGTACTCTTACAGTTTTCTTCGGATTGAGGTTATGTCTCTTCAGTGTGTCAAACGTGACTTGTATTCTTTCGGATATTATTCTATTTGAGCAAGTTCTGCTTCAATATTAAAAATGCAGAAAACCCACCTCCTCCCTAAAGTGAAGTGCTGCTTGTTATATTTTTAGTTTACTTTCTGAAAAATGCCCTTGATTTATTTGCTCTCTGAGGTTAAGTAAAACAATATGCAATAGATAGATGATACATCATGTTTCAGAATGTATATACTGCATCATTCTAATACTATACTACACTTGCTATTATTTGCACAGTTATAAATGCATATATTTATTGGTAAATGAAGAATATAGCTTTTTTGTTTGTTTTTGAACTTGATTTTACAAGTTTAAAAAAAATATGTAAGAATTGCTGCCATTAACAACAGTGTGCAAGGGCAAGTTGACAGAGTACTGCCATATGTGAAGAGGGCCTAACGAGGAAAGTCTTAAAATCAATGCAAATTTACAAATGTGGAGAAAACAAATGCAAGTTACTTATCTTCTAGTATGAATAAGGGGAGGAAAAGAAGGAAAAAGGGGGTCATGTTAACTTGAAGCAAGGACTGAGAAGCTAAGCTTTACCACAGTGTTGTGAATGGATTCCAGGATGTGTAGAAAGACAGCTTGTGTTAAAGTAGCTGAGGTAATCCAAACCTATATAAGTAGGTATAAGAAGGTGGGGAGCATTAGGTATAATCCAAACCTATATAAGTAGGTATAAGAAGGTGGTATAAGAAGGTGGGGAGGAAAGACTGGATTTTAGTGCTAGTCTATGGGTCTGCAACAGTTCTCAGTAGAAGATGACGCTGGAATGTGGACAGAATAACTTGAATTACAGTGGTGCTGTTGTTTTATCTGCTGATTCTAAAAGTAGAGAGATATTAAGCTGTTTTTTTTTTTGGGGGGGGAGGAGGGAGGTTCTTGAGAGAAGACTAAAAGCTTATACAGTGTAGTTAATTGAGAAATCTACTTTAGGATGATTGGTGTGTGCTCTTCCACCTCTTGGCCATCTTGAGCTTGAACTGATAAGTGACAGGCATCTGCATTAGAAAGCCAGAATAAAAACAGATAGCATGATGTGAGATAGTGTAAGGTCATGTGAGGCATATCTGAGAGATGAGTGTTACACCAATGTTTATTCAGTAGAATATTTTATTAACAAAGATGCCAAAAGTAGAGGCTTCTTGAAGTCCCATGAAGGACTAGGTTGATGAGTAAGATGAACCATCCTGCTAATGAAATGCTAAAAGCCAAGGCAATAAAAAAACCAAGGCATGAACTAGAACGAGTTTTCAGGAAAAAGTATGACTGGTGCTGGAAGACAGGGAATGTCTTAAAGTGTCTTAGAAATACTGCTCCTGAGATTAGTCCAGGAAGAGATTTGTAGAAACTTGAAACAGTTTTCACCAGTGTAAAGAGAAGAGATATGATAATATAGGACAGAGATTCAGAACACATTCTGTGTGTCTTCTAAGTGTTTTGGCATTAGAAGTAGCTACAGGATGCTGCTACTGCTCTGGTCTGGATTGACAAGGAGAGCTGTACAGCACAAATATAGACATCCCATTTGATTGCCTTAGAAAAGAAAGAAGTGTGACATTTAAGTGGAGCTGACAATGACTTTTAAAGATGAAAAAGTGATTGTATGGAAAGAAGGAGGAGTCATAATAGGGCAGTGAAGAAAAAGAGAAATCAAAGAAGGGGAGGAGAGTGCATGGCCAGGAGGAACATAGTGTAGGGTCGTGAGATGACTGGGAAGACTAGAGAATGCAAAGAGTGTAGAAGGGTTAGATTCAGTAGAACCTCTCCAGCAAGGATTAAAATCTAAATTAAATTCTGAACAGAAAGGTCATAAATAATTAAAGGTGGATGTTCAGTTGGCAACAACATAGCTGAAGCTGTGAGTTCAAGAAAGCAAAGAAGTAATTAATAGAATGTGGCTTGGAATGTGCCATCTTTAGGAGAGAGAGAATGTATTCCTGGGGAAATCTTCATTAGTAACTGTACTTCTGGAGTGTAGTTTTAAGTAGAACAGTGACTTTAAAATAAACCCCATGAGTCCATGCAGTACACAAAATATATTCTTTTGCACTAATCTTTATACTGTTCTGTAAAAGCTGGTATGGCTTCATCTCCTCATTGTTGCTAGTTGTAAAGATATTTGCTCCATCAGCTTTGTTGTTGAAACCAAAGGTAGAATAGGATCTGGCTGGCTGTTCCAGAGCTATATTGATTATTTAATGCTGACAGTTCAACAAAACGCAGGAAGCATATGCTCAGTAGGACAGCTCTGCTTTCTGCTTGTTCTTCTTAAAGAAATCCAGTTGTGAATGAACTCCTGTTAACAAACATTTAGTCCAGAAATTGTTATAGATCAGATGAGAAGTATTTCAACAATGTTCACTTCGCTGTATAAATATATCTTGTTTACTGTATTTATGCTAAATATGGAAATGAAATAAGAATAGTTCATAACACTACTCAAGGCTGTTCTCAAGCTACTATGAGCTTAATGTTTTGACAATTCATTAGATGATCAGTTTCTGTTCTAGCAGATGCTTTTTCTATTTGTCTATTCACTGTGTGTTTTTGCAGATGTACTTGCCTAAGGGTGTTAGATGGTAAGTGTTTTGACTGTAAGCTTCTGTCTTGCCATGTAAGAATATCTCTAGGTTTATCTTGATTAAGAGTTAAACGTCTGTTTGTTTAAAGGGTTGTAAAGTGCTTCAAAACATCTACTCGACTAGTTTAGTGCGCACTAAACTCGTGCCTCCTGTATCTGAATAGTGCAAGCATGTTTACTGTATCACATAGAAGGACTGCTTATCCTACTATTGAGGCACTTCAGTTACTACTAGACCAGATGACTAACATGGTGTGGCAGATGGTTAACAGCTGAAGTATGCTCAAATGAAAAAGGAATTCATGAAACATCTTCAGATGCAGAGTCACTGTGCCATGCCTCTGTATCTGGTTTCTTAAACTTTTTAAGTAAAGCAACTGAAGTATTTCCCACAGTACCTGCATGTTAATACATGTTATATGCAGTATAGTTCTATATGGAAGGCCAACCGCAATAAACCGCGGTTGAGTCAGTTGTTCATACCGCTGTGTCACTCTTTAATAGAAAACAATGCATCTTTAAAACAACCATCTTTAAACCAATAGCTAACATCTTTCAAAGACTCTAAAAGCAATAACCTCATGGGTTGGCAATACTCTCAATGAGTTTTGCTGATAGAGTGAACATAATGCAATTTGTAGTTTCTCATGGTCGTAATAGCCTTAGCTCATGATGTAAATTGTTCTGCAGTGTCTGGTCAGAGCAAAACCAGTTTGTTGCCTCAGTGTCAGACAAAGTGAGATGTTTGTAAACAAGCCTTAGAAATTCTGGAAACTGCTTTAGGATTGGTATGGATGAAAGATTCCATATAGTTGTGATAGAGATGAGAAAGTTGGCAAAGGTGAAATTGCCTTCGTAGGTGCTTGCTACCTAAAATTGTGCCAGTTAATTGTAGTTAATGTTTTCTAGAGCAAAAAACCAGCAGAATTGTCTTAATTCTGTGAACTGGTAATATTTCTGTAGTTCATTTTTGCATTAAAACCGTGCAAAAATATGTTGAGTCTTAGGACTTCTTTGAGAGACAGGTAAGAATTGCATCCATTAAAACAAAACAAAAAAAAAAAAAAAAACAAAACAAAAAAAAAAGAAGAAGAAGAAAAAGAAAAAGCAAAGAAAAGAAACAAGAAAGTTAGAGTTCTCTCATCAGGAGCGCTCTAACCATCTTCTCCTGTATCATACAGAAAACTTGGAAGTTTTATCCAATTTTTCCCCTTCAACTTATTCAGAAAAATCCTCCCTTTTTCTAATATAAGTCTAGTTGAAATATACAATAACCAATAAAATAATTACTGTTCAAGAAACAAAGGATTTTTATCCATTGTTAAAAACAATGATAAATTTTTTAAATTCCAGTGATACGGAGAAGAGTATCTCTCGTTAATTTGGTCTGCTTGGGCCATTCAGTATTCTCTGGAATACCCCTTTTGCATAGTAGCAGAGAGGGAGGTTGATACTTCTAATGATTTTAATGTAAAGTTAAAAATAGGCTCATTAGACTTTCTTTATACATCAGAGATATGAAAATGAAATCTTGACCTAGATTTATATCTAATAATGCTACCATAGAGGAACTGAGGGACTTTCCTTTCATATTGAGGACTGAGGAGTCTCTGCTGGCCAGTCATTAGTCCATGAAGAAGAACATCAGTCTCCAGTGCAAATACTTTGTTTGGATAAAATTTACATTAAGCTTGAAAAGTCTTAGGAGTTGCTACAGGTTTCAGTTTCACAAAATAAACATGTGGACTCCTAGCATGGATCTGTGTGGAACCCTCATGCTCATGCCTCTTCATGAGGAAATGGTGATCAGTTTATCTTTTCCCTGCAGAGCAGAGAAGTTAGATTTTGATAATACTGAAAAAACCTGAGATCTGATAGGCTTGCATGTTCTTCTGCCTCCTCTCCCCCAATGATTCCTTGCTTCATCATTAATCATTCTGAAATGTATCCCTTTCAATCTGATGAATTACTTGCAAAGAAGTTGCCTGTTGCTACTAAAAGTCGAACATCCTCATAGCCTGGTGTGGTCGTTGATGCTGGTGTTCAAAGGAAAGCTTAGTTCATATAAATTATAGCACAGAATTCTGACTCAAAAGCAATTACGTCTTTTTAAGTATATACACACCCACACAGCACAACTTCTGTCAATTGCTTTTCTCTGTTGGGTTTGCCTGGATGGTCACTTGTTTTCTTTCTTCACAAGTTTGCAGAGGCTTCTCTCCTGCCCAAGAACCTAATCTGAATGTTGAGATGTCTGTTCCCCCCACCCCTCCTCCCAAAAATGTAATTAAAGTTTGTTTGCAGTATTATTTCGTAGTATAGTGGTTTTGATATTTTATGTTTTAAGTAATGTGGGCATGGTTCTGTGAAATACAGTGCAGAAGCTTTAGTATTGCCTGGCAACAGAAATTATATTAGTGACTGAGTATTGGTATTGTGGGAACATAAGAGTAGTTACTGTTCTGTAGAGTGCTAAATGCTGTTTAGCTAACTATGAAAGTTGATTGTGATAAGAGCAAAAAGGCAAATAGATGTTTTGTAACCTAATATCTGGAAGAAATTTTCCCAAAGAAATAAAACTTTATTTATACTTTAAAGTTCTAATAACTAGTTGGACTCCAGTCTTTCTAATGTAATTGTCCAAAGTCAAGGTGCATTGTTAATAAAAGAAAATGAAGACAACTTACACTTCTTACTAAATAAGGTAGTCTTATCATTTGCTTATTTTCATCACAGGAATATGAGAGAAAATTGTATCATCATACCTCTAAATATAAATTCAGAAAAACAATATAACTTTTATCCTTCAGTGTACAAAAGCTTAGATAGTGATAAAAGAGAATTTAATCTCCTTAGAATGTTACATTAATTCCACTGTTTCTTTTCAACCTATCTATGAAATAAAAGCAAGAACTAAGGCACTTGTTCTTTAGGCTTTCCCATACATCTTTCTATGATACTTGGCTTAGTTTGTGTATGCTTCATTGTGAAGTCTTTCAGTATTTAGCTATTTATTGCCAAGCTATATACTATATAGCTGTATTAGTTATGCTAATACTTAAGACATTTCTTCAAAGGTCTTTTTAAAAGTCTGAAAATGAACGGACTTTTCAAACTACTTCATAGTTTAATCTTTCTGCATAGTTTAATCTTTCTGTTAGGGAGGTTAAGCTGGAGGAAGAAAGCTGATAATTTTCTGAATGTGATACCATTCACTCCAATTACTGAGGTTAGAACTTGAAAATGCAGCAGGTAGGAAAAGGCAAAGATATGAGTGCACCTATGAAGAGCTGCTAAGACTACGCTTGCATTGGAGATGACTCGAGGAGTTCCCAAACACTGCAGTTTTAAGACTCAAATGTATAAAGAGCTTATACTAAGGAGAATTCAGTGCCTGGTGCCATCTATATCATGATATAGATGATGTCATAGAGATATGACACTATTATAAATCTTTCTTCTGAAATATGGAACTCTTCTGGCAGAGAGCAGTAGTGTCTGAGCTTCAAGAGCTGCTTTTATTTTTTTTAGTTTTCTGTTGTTTTCAACATCAGAAAATGATTCACCTTCAAAATATTCATTTTGTATATGGATGAAATTTTCCCTTCCTCCAGGAGAATCGGCTATATTTAAAGCTGATTATTGCGTAGTGTTACTTTTTCAAAAATCAGCATAAAACAAAGTACTTACTTAGATTGAAAAACTTGCAAAATGATCAGATATCTTTATTAGTAAGAAATATACTGCAGTAGTACCTAGGAGACACAGGATTCCCTTGTTCTATACTGTAGCAACTGAACAATGGGCCCAATAAACCTTACACTTGAATACGTATGTGAAAATTTTACTGACTAAAACTTAGCAAACTGCAGCTATCTTGAACCAGCAATTGGGAACCTTTTGTTTGTGGATGTTTGATAGTGAGACATAGTGGTCAGGTATGATTTGGGTTTGTAGTGAACCTGTAGAGTTTTTTTGAGGAGTAGAGGGCAGGGGGAAGTGAAGGTCAATGGTGAATAAGACATGTTCCAATCTAATGATGAGGCAAAGGTACGATCAGAAGCTGAGCTCGAAACCATTTTTCCATAGCATGTGTGAATGCTAATTCGAGAAAGTCATTTGGAAGTCAGAGCAAAGGTTGGAAAGCTGAGATTTGTGAAGAAGGGATACCTGAAACAGCATTCCAGAAATACTTCAGCAGGAGTAAAGGTAGGAGCATGTGAGCCACCACTGAAAATCAAGGCCAGGAACTGGGATCTTTGTGATTTGCAACACCTTCAGATCTCTAAGAGGACACCTAGTTGGTATCTGCTAATCAGTTATAGTTTGAACCTTAAAAAGGAGTTGACTTCATGTTTGCCTAGGTCTGATGACTGGCTACCTCTGGATCAATCCCATATTTAGCTCATTATAAAACACCGCTGTTGCGGGATGAGTTAGTGCTGAACATACGGCTGGGTTCAGTGGTGATCTAGTGATACAGGCCTCAGAAGTTTCTCATTTGTTTTATACGTCAGTGCTTATGCTGGTGGAGCTGTGCTGCCAGGCATTACGCCTGAACTATTCAAGAGCTGCCTGTATTCAGGAGCTCCAAACTAGAAGTTGGTGCTCAAGCATCATGATTTATAGCTCTAAAAAAATCTTGAGCACTCAAATTATGTTTTGTAGGCTTTCTGTAAAAGAACTATTTGGTAAAAAGCTATCATCTAAATTCGTTAAAACTTAATACTTTTAACATACTATCTGTATATTTAACAATGTATAGAACAATGAATATTGGTTTTGTATTTTTAACTTTGTCTTGTTGCCTGTACTTAATCTGAATTTCCAAGGCTAATGGGATGCTTTCCACCCACATTTCATTTGGTTTTCTTTGAAGAACATTTTAATTTCTCAAAATCATTCCGTTTCCCCTTGACAAAAGCTTTTACCTTCTTGTTTTCATTTTGAAGAATTACCCAGAGCTTTTTCTCCAAGATGTAGATTTCAAATAATTGTTTCTGAGAGAGGGTAATGCCTTTCCCTTGAGGTTTTTTGCTCCTACTGTTGCACAGAATAGTCTTATTATCCTTCTGGATTGCATATTAGACTCAACTGTATCTGGGCTGTATTTGCATTGTTAATGAGCACTTGGAGGAAGAGCTGTCATTTCACATAGACCTGATACAGGGCATGGGGAGCCAGTGTGGTCATGATTCAGCATTTGGTTTTGACAGGTTGTTTCACCCAGTGAGCTGTGTGGTGTGCTGGCTTTTTTCTTTTCCATGCTGTAAGGAGTTTGAAGTGGGAAGTAGACTTGGAGAGCTGCCAAGCTGATAGGGTTTCTTCCAGCATCTCTGTTTACTTGGCTTAATATTATAATTGTTATTTCTGAAAGTTATTAACAATTTGAAATAGTGATATGAGATAAAACAGAATTCACTATGGAAAAGTACTAAGTTCTACACCTAGGGTAACCAGTTATAAAAAAAAAAATACATATATATACATATATATATATATATATATATATATACACACATATATATAGTCAATTCCTTCATTTGCAGCATTTCTACAGAAAAGGATCTCAAGGTAAAGCTGGGATTGTGAAAGTGATTTAATGATATTGTACCACTGAACAAAAGGCAAATACTCTAAGGGGAGATGTATATATGTATATTTACTTTTTTTAAAAAAAGTATAATGTACAAGATATTCAAAGTAATCTTTTAGCTCTGTTGCTAAGATCTCCTCTAGAGTGCTTTATCCAGTCTGGTTCATAAAGGTGCAAAGTATAAAGGATTCAGAGAAGGACATCAAAGATGACCAGAGATCTAGAAAACTCAACTTCTGAGAAAAATACTAAGAAAGCTGATCTTTCTTAGTTAAGACAAGAGAAGAGGGAAGAGACCTTTAAATCAGGAAGCTATATTAGCAAGGGGACGAGAATGCATGCATGCGTGTAGTTGATTTTGTTTGGTTTCTGTCTGCTGGAGGTTGAGTCGGGACATAATGGGCTTAAGCTACCAAAGTTACCACAAGACCTTGACTAGGAGTAGGGAAAAGTCTCTAATAACAGGTGTTCAAATGCTGGAATAAGTCATCTACAGAGGCTGAAAAATCTACCACTGAAAAAATTAACAGTGAATTAAACTGTTTCTGAAACATTCTTGTTTAGAGAAAACTGATTATACATTGGAGCGGGGGAATAGAGTACGTTAGCTCCTAGCCTTGGTTTCTCCATTAACAGAGGTTTTGTCTGTTACTGAAAAATAAACGGCTGTTTTCATCTCAAAAAGTAAATGCTGTAGTATAACTTGAATCTCTGCCCTATCTCAGTAATAATCTTCATAATTGATGAGCAAAAGATAGTGGCTTCTTATACATCTGATCCTGACCAAATTTGATCAATTTAAAAATGGGAGAGTTAAATGACTACAAAGAGGTCTTTTATGGGGTACCAAATTCCCATGCTGCAACAATAAGCTTGTAGTAAGAAAACTATTACATGTGCTATGTATATTTTGAGCTGAAGAGGAATAGAGTGCGTGTTACCTGTCTTTGGGGAAACCTCCATGAAGTATCTGTGAATTATTCTTGAAATATTTAGTTCAACTTTGGTTTCTTGTAACATTTCTAAGGTTATCTCATAGTGCTGCCTTCCTCATGTGTGGCAAAGATACTGGCTCGTGGCTGTTGTAGTATTTCAGCTCAATCACTAAATTCTAGAATGTGTCTCTGTACCTCCATATTTCATATGTATCTGTATGTTTCATCAAACTCCTTGATGCTAGACTTTGACAGCATGAGTCCTCCCAGTTTTTATATCACATACTCCTTTAATTATCTTTACAGATGGACATTTGTAACACCGTCCTCCTACCAACTTCTTAAAACCATCAGAAAAAACATTTGCTGGAAATCTACACAGTACCTCAGTAGAGTCACCTGTTACTTTTAGCTCCTTGCTTAATACGACTACCTGGCAATTGCTTGATGCTGTCTTGTGTGGTGTTACTTTTGGTGCTGGTTTCTGATGACTGATAGAAGACTTCAGGTAGTTTATATCAGTTACTCATGTTCATAGCAGTTCGGTCACTGATGCCAGTGTTCTGTGATTCACTTCTGATGTATTTCAAATTGTACACAAGCTGAGATAGTACTAGTAAAGACAATGCATATGAATTACTGGTCAAGACAGTGCATATGAAACACTGCTAAAGACTGGTGATATAGTACTGGTAGAGACAGTGCATACGAAATAAAGGGCTCTTTCTTCTTGCAAAATTCAATTAATACGTTCTTGGCATTCTTCCTGTTGCCTTATGCTTGCACCTAGGTGAGTAGGAAGGTGTGAGTAGAATGATGCTGGCTATAGAACATACTCTCTCTTATAAGTACTTTAGCATAGATTTGGTGGCCGTCAGGACATGGTGAAAAACAGGCAGTTTGTTCTTTAGCCTTGCCTTTGAGTGCTTTGATTCCTTCAACTGCTCTAGCAACAAATGGTTGTTTAATTATTTCTAAATAATGGGTTACAGGGGGTTACAAGTTTGATAATGCAATAGAGTAGCTGATAAGCCTAGATTAGGATGTTCTTATTCCTGTGAGTTCTGAGTCTCACATATGCAATGGAGCATTTCTAATGGTAATTTTTATTGGCATCTTGTTAGTATATAGTAGTAAAACACTTAGCCCTAAATGTCACATATTTTGTCACATCCAGTTAAGTACTGGAAAAGTATATTCAGCTGGTGTATTCTTCTTTGTTTCAGAGGATATTTATTAAAATATCTTAGTATGATAAGGGCAATCATAGGAAAAAAGAATGCAATTGGTGGGTTATTTGTTTTGCTGCGGTAAAACAAAGCTAACACTTATGCAGTATACTTGCAGCATTTTCTTAAGGTAAAATTGTCTAGCTGAAACACACCCATTCCATTTTATTTAGTATTCACTCAGTGGTTTCTGCTTAGCATGGTATGTGGTTAGAAACAGGTATGCAAACGGAAATGAAAATGAGTTTCAAAAAACTTTTAACATAAACTGCTGGAGGTTCAAGTGAATGGTGTAGCATACAGAGGCATCCTTGCAAAAAAGTCAGAAAAGTCATCTTATTGACTGCACCATTTGCACAAAGGTAGTTTACTGTAACTTTTGAAGCTTTCTTACACACCGCTACATTTAGGAGGTGAGCTTTCCAAATAAGTGACCTAGTGATCAGAGATGCAAAGTACCCAGTGACAGTTCTTAATCTGAAACTAGGAGCTGGTGTCCCCTCTTGCCCTGGGCTCATTTTTACCAGTTTAACTCTGTGGATTTTGTTGATTCTGCGCGCTTTTGAAAAGCCGATGATACAATTACAGCTATATATAGTTAATACATGTGCTCATAGCCATATTGACTTCCAAGTGTGTATTGAACTGCTTTGCTGGTTAAGTAAAAGCTCTTAGATGGAGGCTCTAGCAGATCAACCAATTTTGTAAAATGGGTGTTGATTGATGCAGGCTCTGTGTGCAATTCTACTGTTCATGGAGATGCTGAAAGAGTAAGAAATGCCAGATCCAAAATAGTTAAGTATCATGATCTGTCCCAACCTTCCTGCACAATTTCCTCACTTCCATGAGTAAATACTGGGTGTTTTGCCCAGTGTGCCCTGGTGCAGAGTACTTGTTCTAATCCCCAGGCAGTTTATATCCCAGTAAGATTCTTCAGTAATGAATGAAATTAGGTGAGAACACAAGCAAGGAACACACAAACTTTGATTCATGCTGTAAAACTGAAAGCTCATAGTATAAGTCAAGAGGCAGCTCAGGATTTTTTTCAAGTGTGATGTAGTTGCCTATTCACCAATCCTAACTTTTATTTTCCGTTAATCTATTAGAGTACCATCTGTATCAAAACAGTCAGTACTTTTCTTCTGTCCCCTTTTGGAGACTGCTGATCAGTATTCTCTTCCAGTCATTCAGCCCTCTGTCTAACTGCAGTTCTTTGTCATTTCTTAAGGACCCTGACTCATCTGGTTTCATCTGACAGTATGTTTCTCTTATCTATACAGACAACAGTGAATGGTTAAATACAATTAATATATTGAATTATAGCAAAGAACCGGTTTCTGACTGCTATCTTGTGGGAACAGGCACTGGTTCAGTCCAAAACACTAATGGTGGACTTCTAACTCTACTGGTTCTCTGAACAGAATCTATACACTGATGTTTTAAAGCAGGCGGTAGAATGTGCTCTATCATTCTTGCACGAGACTAACAAGTCCTTGACATTCAAAAGTGTGCCCATGGTTAGTAATAGAATATTTATAAGCTCTTCATTTTGTCTTAGTTTAATCATTTGCTGAGCAGGATGCTCAATATTTCTCATTAGTGATTGATTAGTGACTGCCCTATCGTGTTCTTGGAGCTCAGTTAATACATGAAAAAAAGGAGGTTGGAAGGACCAAAGGGCCATTTAAAAAGTACACAAATCTCTAAATCTGTCTGCAGCTGCTTCCGCTAGTTTAAACCTATCACTGTATTGAAAGAAGAGACTGAGAATAACCCTACAGAGATTTTACTCCTGGATTTTCCTTTTTTTCTCCCCCCCCCCCCCCCCCCCGATAAGTTAGAGCTTTTCTAAGTTTCTAATGGCGCCAGTAAGAGATGCTGGTGCCCACTGGCTCAGCTTGCCGCACTCCGTTGTGGAGAGACTGTTGTCCCCTGGGTCTGTTGGACAAGCTGATCATGTGAACTCTCAATGACTGACTTCGGTCAAAATAGATGATACTAGTACAGATGTTTGTTTCCTTTAAGATGTTGGGCTAATATACACTGCATCAGCTGTTTAAAAAAAACAAACCTGAAATCCTGCTTACTTTTAAAAGACCCATTTTTTCATAAACTGCTTCTGATGGAAATGAAGCAAAAATAAAGACAAAATTACTGACTTTGTGATTGATGAAGGAAGCTTAAAATGATTATACAGTGTAAAACTGACTGACTCCAGTTCTTTGTTTTCCAGATTGTTTAGTGTTCTGTTAATGCATTGTAAATTACTAAAGATTTTGAGCTTTACTGTCAAGAAGTAACTACCCAGAGAGGACTCTGGTCAGTTTTTTAAAAAAAATCTTGATAAGATGCTGATTTAGAAATAACTAGTTCTAGTAGGCATCTAGTTAACAGTTTCCTTGGTTGTGATTGGAATGTAAAATTCTTAATTTTACATTCTGACTGCATTAACTGGCATTGTGTTAAATACTAGAACAGAAATATTTATTGGACACTTCTGCCTCTTCTGTATTATTGAGAATTCTAGAAATAAAATATTGTTTCTAGGACAAATTGCGTTTTCTATTATTTCCTATTGTGTACAGACAGTAAGAAGGCAGTGTGTGTTTTGGGTTTGTTACTTTTTATAAATTCGTGTTTTATAATGCTGTTAACAGTTCTCTAAGCACTGCTTGCTTTAAATCTTCTCTCCTTTTAGCTTATTGTTCCCTTTCCTTTATACTATACTTCATTTTCATGGCAATGGGACAGGCTTTCACCTGGTATATAACTGAAGATAGAATTGCTCCTTAGGAGCCTGGTCCACAAAACAATTTAGCTGTAACTGTAAAAGGTAATAAAATGTCACGGGCTCTGTAGAATTCACCGATCAATGTTCTTCTGCGCATCTTGCCCAGTAGGCTTGCGGTAGTAAAAGATTTCAGGACTCCTCGTTGTACTGAGTTTCTGGCAAACTGAATGCTCTTTTAGTAGAAAAAATGAAGTTGTTTACACTTGATAGGCTACCCAATGTATCCGCTGCTTTCAGGGTTCAAAGAGACGGCTAAAACAGTATCTTCATTTGTAAACTTCAGGCTTAGGCCATCCTCAGTCACCCTCCCACTGAAACTCTTCATGCAGTAGTTAAATGATCGATCTATCTGCCAGATTAAAGTAAATATAGTGGAAAGAGAGGAGTTTCAAAGATTAGTTCTCTACAGATGTTGTGTAAATTGAATGTATAGAAGAGACGCACCTAGACTGGTGCCCACGTTTGTGGAAGGGCTGCTGAATGAGCCCAGACTTTGTCCAGTTTTGTTTGCTGTTCGGTCAGTCACCTTAGAGTCAATCACATCATGTGTTGCCTTTTGTGTAGCCAGTAGCTTTGAGTAGGATGGCATTGATGTGGAGAAAGGGGAGGAGAGGACTTTCAGGAGGGTGTGTGCTGATAAAGGGCATGAATAGGACCATTGTGGAGTGAAGAACAGAAAGAGACTTTTTTTTCTAGAGGAAGTCGGACTGTAGTAGTTCTACTAAAGGTGTAATTTATTGTGTGAAAGGAAAGGCCTTGGCTCTGGGGACAGCTCTTCTTGGTATCTTGCTGTATAAAGGCATGGAAATTGTTGTTCAATTACTAACTTGGATTATATTGGTTTGTTAGTGGTTAAAGTTTAGTGCTCTTTTTCAGTGCTATACAATTTAAAAATGTTTTCATATGCTGCAAATCTGTTGTTTTACCTACTGCTTCCATTCTGTCTTACTGTGCGTTATTACTACATACGTAGGTGTTACTGCTGTTTTGAGTAATAACTGCCTGTATTCTCATACAGGACAATATATTTAAAATTACTTGAAAAATACATATTTTTTATTTTTGAATTGGTACCCAATTCTGGTTCAAACCAGCTAGGTTCTCTCATCAATCTATGCAAAAATATCATCTCTTGTACTACAGTGTCTGTTACAGAAATGCAAACTTTTAAACATTCTGGCATGTTTCATGCCCGTGGTCTTCTCCAAATATGGAGGGAGGAAGAAAAATAACAGAAGGAAAAGTAGTTAAAAACCTGTTTCAAGGGAAATTCGTGTAAGCAACAGTTTAAGAAAATGTGCATTAGGACATTTGGGTCCACCTTGAGAGTATGCACAAGTTAGCATCTCAGGACTTCTGCCTAGGCGATATCTTGTTGCATTCATACCTATGTATAGAATCTAGTCTAGTGTATTTTGGGCAATATATATGTCAGCTGAGCAAAAAGCTTCACATGGAATTAAAAATATCTCCATTCTGTTTGTTAAGTTCAGTCGTACTATTGACTGACTGATCTGGATCAGTAACCTCATTCTTTTGTACTTTAATTTATTACTTTGTTTCAGAGGATATATTGATCTTCCAAAAGTTAGGCATTTGTTTAAGTGCTTTGCTAGGCTGAAATAAGTATGCATATTTGTCTCGGAATATTTTTAGTGCTTTTGAGATACAACTTTTTTTCTGTAAGGGTCTTCTAGATCCTTGTAATGGAACACAATATAAAAAATAAATTAGTATTATATACCTCTCTCTAGAAAAATGATGTGCCTCTTAATTTAGTAACTAGCCACTATCTTTAAGATAACATAAATGAACATAGGTGATTAAAATTAGGATGCTGAAAAAGCTTCTTGCATGCTGTTTACCAAGTTTTGGTAAGATTCCAGTAAGAATACACTTTTTTTTTTTTTTTTTTTTTTTTTTTTCCCCAGATTTAGAAGGAAATGCATATCAGAACAACCAGCTGCTAAAGATAATTCTGACCATGCATCAATTTATCATCTCCTCTGCGGACATGCTCCAGAAACTCATTGATCTATATCCTTTGTAATATTCACTTGCTGTTAAAGTAAAATTAGATATATTTGACAGTGTTGACATGCATAAATATAGGATAGTTAGTCTATGGATGTATTACTATTCGATTAATAAAGCAATATACTGAACATTAACTTCTTTGCTTATGATCCACGAAGTCAAAGTGAAACTCCAGATCAGATTTTAAGTAGGATAATTCACCCTCTCTTGGCTATAAAGAAACATGTAACAGCTGTTAGATTAATATAGGCACCTCAGTTAATTACTGTGGACCTGGGTCTAAATTTCAGATCTCTCCATACAAGTATGGCATGTTTGATGTAGTTTTTACAAATACTATTTCTCACACAACTCAGAATTACAATGTGCACTGAAGAAAAATATAATATACTGTTTAATTATAAAATATATCTTCTTGATTAGTTACTGGTTTGAAGTGAACTGGATTCATATGTGTGTTTGTGGCTTATTAGATTTTCATAGTAAAGCTATTAAGATCATATTAGCAGTATAAGTGTGTCTTATATAGGATTTTTTAATTATGGAATTTATTACTTGACTTACTAGGTTTACAGAATGTTTACTCCTAAGTAGTTGAGCACAATGCAGTTAGGAAGCAGGCCTGACATGCTAAGAATCTCTAGTCAATCTTGGTATGTTTTATTTTAGATAATCCTTTCTTCCCCCAAACTCACTGGGTTAAAGGCGGCATCTTTTACAACAGAGATTTACTATAACATTAGATTCTGACCATCCTGATGCTTCTGTACCACAGTGCGGAGTAAACATTACATCAAATGTATCACACTACCACTGTGGTATAATGTCATACTAAATTTAGGCTCATGCATTATTTTGAAAATAGAAGAAAGTAATTGCTAATTGCTTGCCTGTTTCTGGGAAGTAACACTTTCTATGATCAGAGAAGTGATTCAGACTTTTACCAGACTTGCATATTTTTGCAGTTTGACTCTGCATATAGCTCCCTGCAAAATCAGTGAAAAAAAAAAAAAAAAAAGATTTGATTGGATTAAATAATTTTTTTTTTTTTGTACTTGAAAAAATTTGGAAATATTCCAGTTTCACCATTTTTTCCATCCTGAAATTACTTTAGTGTATTTAGATAGTTTTTGATTATTTGAACACCGTCTAACTTCAGACACTCATTTTAGAGCCATTCAGAATATTTGGGCACCTATTCAAACCTCTTTACGTCTCCTTACAGTCAGTATAATTTAAGCACCTAATCTTGGCATTTAAATCTTGGATGGATAATATATCTCATATGTGGCAGGAGATTCAGGCTGCAGTCAAATTCTGTCAGATTGTGAGAAGATCTGCAAGATATTTTCCTGAAATTGTGTTATGCGAGATATGCATAACACATATTTCCAAGTGGATTTTCCATATCTTCAAAAGAAATTGGTTACTGTACAAGAACTTTGCACCAATGACCTAATACACTAAAAAGGTGGGGTGTTTTTTTTCCCAGCTATCTCTGTATATCAAATTAACCTCACCTCTCTAACCATTCAATAGTTTCGTGAGAAGAGGTATTTCAGATTATTTTCCATTGTTACATATATAACTGATTATATTTAGATGAAAATGGCATCCATTTTAGAAAAAGCTCCAGTGAATCATACTAACTAAAGAATATTTCTTCATAAAAATAATTCTTGATGAACTTGTTATTTCATGTTTTAGTGAGATTTGTGAGTGCATGAGTTTTTATAAAAAGTTGTGAAGCAGATTTCAAAGGAGCACATGTAGAAGGCAGGCTCATTTCACTACTTAACACTACTCAGTGCTTGAGCAGCTATGTCAGTATTGCTTACGGCTGTCTTATCTACAACACACTTCTGCTAATAATCTTAATGTGCACATTGTATATGTTTTGTATAAAACTTTAATCTGATGTTAAATGACTTTAGTGGAATGATTCCTATTGATTGTAAGTACGGACATATCAGACATGTTTTGTATCATATGCGAATAGCAAGGTTTTCCTTAACAGTTTTCTACCTATCTGAATGCTTTAGAAAATAAATCTTCCATGCTATGTGTAAAGATATGCTATTTTGTGAGGTAAGAATATTTTTTTGTTTGGTAGTTATTAGATTGTAGCTGTCCATGTGCCCTACATAGGAGTGCTTTTGCATATCTTCAGCTGACATTAAAAAGAGAAACAGTTGTTCTCCTACAGCTTTTCAGGACTTGCTTAAGCAGCTTGACACAAAAATGCTCAAAAGGCCTTGTGCAGATCTATGAAGGTGAGTGCAAGAATTAATTGGATCATAGTTTTGAACTGATTCTATGAATCTGTGCCATAAACGTCAGTGAAAACTGACAGTGCTCAGGAGTAGGTAGCCTTGTGTCTGATGTTATACTGTAGGTCTTTTTTTTTTTTTTTAAGTAGATGCGGGATATTGCAGCTATTTTTGTATTAGGCAAAACTATTGTATGCAATATATGATTTTCCTAAGTCACTTGCAGTGATTGTGGATTATACTTTTTCTTTTGAATTGAGTGTAATACAAAGTTTGGTATCTTAATTTAGAGAAAACCGAGGGAGAGAAAAAGTAGATTTGACTGTGTTAACAAATTAGCGTATCATTTATCTTTTTTTTTTTTTAAAGCAGTTAACAAAAATAAGTTGGGTTTTTTTTAATGGTGATTTTATTTTCTCAAGGTTATTAGCTAAGTCAGAATGCTGTGGTGTTGTGTGTGTGATCTGAGAACATTTTTGCTTTTAGGCAGAATTCATACATGCATGTGTCCTTAATGTGCATTTCCATTTTTGGAACAAGCACAGGTTTTTCACAGTATGGGTCACAAGCCACACTGGAGAATTGAAATTTATATGATGAAACATTTTGAATGCCTAGAATACAAAAGAATTTCACCTACACATAAAAATATTTCCTGAGACAACAATCACCTGTAAATTTTTAAGTGTATTTATATATTTAATTTGTAACTATTTTTTCTCCAGTTAATAGATTAAATTCTTATTGTCATAGTGTACTTCCTTAATTTTAAGACCAAATAATTTCAAGCTTTACTGACTATGCAAAGAATTTGGCTAAATTCTACAAGCTCATAAAGAAGAAGGAAATATATTTGTTATCTAGATATGATGTAGAACTGAGTATACTAACACTGAATTTGTTGCAAACATATATGGACAGTAGTTTTACAGAGCATTAAACCAAATTTTATCAGTAGTTTTTCTGTTTTTAATCTTGAAGTTTAGATTTCTGATAAAAAAAAAAAAAAAAAAAAAAAGTAGTGAAAGCATTTAAAAACAAGATTTATTTCTTGATCAACTTCAGGGAATACAAATTGTAAACAGAAAAAATTATCAACATCTCAGTCTTAGTGATGTTATGGCACAGTCTTTCCCTACTCCCCCTCCCTCCTGTATTTTCGTTTTACAATAGGTATTGGATTACAGAATTCTGGGTTATGTTCAAAATGGATTCCAAACTAACCAAAACTATGGAGGAATTTCAAGAACTGGTAAAAGCTAATGGTGAGGAGTTACATTGTCATCTAATTGACACAACTCAAATGTGAGTGTCAAAGTTTCAATATGCTTGGAAAACAAACTTTTGCTTTCAGATTTCCTCTATTCAAATATAATGTGCTTCCAGCATGGTTTATAGCAGGATAGTTTAGTCTATTGCAGGATAACAATCCTGTGTTACGTATCCTTCCAAGGGTTTGTACATCCATATGGATGAAATACATACCACATAAAGAAATGGAATGGTTTTTAAGAATGGCTTAGGTTGAATTTAATTGTTATGTAGACCTTGTGCTGATTCTCTATGCTAGATAAATTTTACTTTATGCAGGGAATTCAGAAAACTTGTAGAGAATGAAAGATTTTGAAAGATAACTTGAAGTCAATAAGAAAGGAGGATACATTTTAATCAGGTAATGCACAAGGTAAAAAAAATATATATTTTTTATATTTTTAATGCCACAGGTCAGTGAGAGGGTAGAAGTTATTTCATTGTCAAACTCTTGATGTTATTTTCTTTGATTTAAGTTTTTAAATGACATATCCTGCACAGATAAATGTGTATACAGCTGTACTTCATGTAGTTCTCCCTTGAGAAGTGAGCCATCCTTTTTAAATAAGAATAAATTCTGTAGAACTGTCTAACAGTGTAAATTCACATTTTGATTGGAAATGAACAGGCAAAGCAGAACAGAATTTAGCATTTATTCCATATCTGACTCTGAAAGAAGATACTCAGATTTTCAAAACCAATTCAATCTTGTTACCCCATAGACAGATAGCATAGGGGAACGTCTCGTATCCAGAGGCTCTCAGTGAAATCTATTGAGAATTATTAAATGGAAGAGCACTGGAATATATTCAATGGAGACAGAAAATTAGGACAGCAGTTCTGAGAAAATGCACTATATGATCTCATGTTAGTTAGTAGTGTACTGTATTTTCACGCTACATTAAGCAACAATAAAACCAACAATACCATTTTTGTCATATAATCGTTAATGAGTGGAAAGAGCTTGCTCTTTAGAAATTCAAGTAATTTACTGTTTATTCTGTATAGCATGAAAACTAAGTAACTGTGTTTTCTGTTATGGGAAGAAGAAAAAATTGCTCTTCAGAAGATGACTCAGGGTTGTTTTAAAATTTGTCTAAAAGAAATTCCAGGGATTGGTCTAGAAAGCTAACACAGCGTGTGAAAGCCAACACCAGTAAGAAACGGAAGGTC
This sequence comes from Rhea pennata, assembly GCF_028389875.1. NCBI lineage: Eukaryota > Metazoa > Chordata > Aves > Rheiformes > Rheidae > Rhea > Rhea pennata. Next base: position 9,676,150 of record NC_084667.1, on the reverse strand, counting down.
TCCCTCCTTTTTGATCACCTTGAGCCAGAGGAGCTCTCAGACCACCTCACCTATCTTGAATTCAAGTCTTTCAGAAGAATATCGGTAAGTGAATTATTTATTTTTTAGACATAGTTTGGAAGCTGGTAGAAAAGATGGAAGAAGGCTGGCATTACCGTACTAAACCAGCAGTGCAAGTGATTGGACACTGTCAAAATGATTGTGGTGGAGGAAATTTGGAAAGATTAAGGCCAGTTACAAAATCAACCGGAAAAAACTTATCTATATATTGACTGGTGTGAGTAAATGACGTGCATAAAGGCTTGTCACCTGGCCCTGGGGTTGGGCAGAATGATCTCTGCTCAACTCATGTCCGAATGGCTAAACCATCATGTCTCCTGGGACAGCGGGCTGACCTATTCCATGTATTGAGAACACTCCATGGTCTGCGCTGTTCCCCCACCATAATAAGCTGCTGTTGAGAGTATTAGTTGGCATGAGCTAAAATTTTACCAAGGAATATACTAACCACCAAAGGTATGGACAGATACATATTGCTACACAATTTTGTACTCAGGCTCTTTTTGTTTACTGGTGTGAAAAGCCAAAGATACTTGCTCTTGATACATACCTTTTTGCTGGAGTCATTTCTGAGAGGGAGATACACAGGCAGTGGACTTTTTAAGCAATTATGGAACAGAGTTGGAGTAGAGTCAATTGGAAAGAAGAGGAGCAAACAATTTGATCCTCTTCCAAATAATTTGTTGTTATTTTAACAAGTGGTGTAACTGCACAGGGGAATAAGCAGCCTCTTTTGACTCAAATCAATAATCAGGGTAAAGTGGGATGAAGGAAACTTGGGATATCTCCTATAATACTAATTTCCTGTGGCAATAGAAAGGAATATTGCGTTCTTGCAGTGTCTAAGGTATGCTATATATGTAAGAGGTCCACTGGACTCTACTTGCCCTTTTTTGTTGAGCTTAACAAAGTAAAGATTTGGGATAGAAAAGCACATTAAAAATGCCACTTTGAAAATGCCATTGAGATTTTACTTGTAATGGAAGGTGAAATATTTTGTTAGACAAGCTTTTCTTGTCAAGTGTTTTTCTGGGATTGTCTCATTTTTGTTTTGTTTAATTTGATTTATTTTCTCAGCTTCATTGGTTATCTGATAAAACGTTAACTTCCCTATGCATCTTGGCCTCATTTACATCCGTTTACATTACTACTATTTAAGTGTGGTACTGTTTGCATTTGAAACGAGTGAACTCTAGAGACTGAAATCTGAGACGGTGGCAAAGTCAGCGTGATGATAACAGTAAGAGCAAGTAAAAGATAACAATCTAGAATCTGAAGACGAAGCCTTGCAGGAAAGGGACACTGATTGCAAAAGATTTCAGTTATGTGTTTAAAGTTATACTTTATTTTGAGCTGAAGGTACATGACTCTATTTATTGTGTTAAATTCAACAGCTGTAGAACCAAAGTCAAGCATAAACTGCTACCTGTAGGCAGTAATAATACTTAAAGCTTATATAACTCTGAACATTTTTCAAAGCTCTCTGCAGGCATGAAGTCATTAATGATTAGTGAGTGTAACAAGTATGAGGCGCAGTCACAGTCTGCTTTGTCACAGAGTTCTACCACTTACATATCTGTGGGTCCTTGCATACATTTTGTTTATAAAATTAAATTAAAATTAATTTACTGAAAGAAAATGTTTTTATTACAAAATAGCTCTATTCATTACTCTGCAGAATGTGTTCATGTATGCTAAGCCACAGAATCCTATTATTATTATTATTATTTACTTGGCAGTGTATACTGGGGGAGGGGATGCAAATGAGAGACTGTGTTATCTGTCTTTGGGATAGCTGTTTATAAGGTCAGGGATAGCTGTTTATAAGGTCAGTCATTACAAAGTCAGAAAGGAATATTTAATTCCCTGCCATATACAACACACAGAAAATCTTCCACAAGACACTGTGTACCTTGCAGCAAAGAAATTCAGGAAGTGGTTCACAGAGTAATGACTATAGGTATGCTGTTGTTTGGAAGTCAATGTATAACTACAAAATGTTGGGAGCCTAGACATCTCTCAAGAGTCTGGATTCTGCTTTCCTGTTGAGGCTCTTGATTTAGTCATTGCAACACCATTCTTGTGTCCTTCAAATACCTAGATTTCTTTACTATATCTGCTGCTAACAGTCATGTTAGAGCTAACCGTGTTAATAAATTCTTGCACCAAAATTATTTTGAAACTTTGAGTAGCATGGTAGAAATAATTTTGTTCAGTGTTTAAAAAAAGGAATATCCTTTCTTAAGGAGAGAGCTGCTGGGAACAAAATACAGACTAATCAAACTGATTCATAATTATACTGAAGCTGCTATGAAGACAATAATTATATAGTTAGATACTGACAAATTATCTATCTGCATAGCGTGGTTGCTTAAATTTCAAGTTCTAGCCAAATCTGGCTTTGGTTCAAATTCCAAACAATAGCTCTAAGTACTATGTAATCTGAGAGACAGCACTACTTATTACTGTTAATATTTCTTCCATTTTAATTTAGTAAGAAGATGAATGCAGAAATGTCTGCTGTCATCTTTGTTTTTTAAAGTGTTAATAATCCGTATTAAATGGGTGCAAAAAGGTAAAAACAGATAGAGCGAGCAAGAAACAAACAGCAGCTTTACAGTTTCTAACGTTTCCTTAAGGATCTGTGCAATCCAGTGTATTCTTTTGGCCTTAAGCAAGGAATATGTATCTGCTGTGGCTATGAATATTTTTGGTGCAATGTTATTGGTAGTCATAATAGAGAGTGGATGTGTATATCTCATGTCATACTTTCTTCAAGGATGATTAAAATTCTTGTATATTTTCCTAACGGAAAAGAGAATGGGTAAACATTTTGTCAACAGAAACGACTGCTTCCCTTGATATTAATGAGAAAAATTACTTTTTTAAAAAAAGATAGCTATTCTTTGCTGATGGTTATAAACACAGATGTGCACTGAACAATTTTAGATTACTGATTAAATAAGAGAATCTCATAAACTGTACTAAAAATATTAAAGCATCTGTAAACCCCATTCTTAATGGGTTTATATCAGTTTTACATTCATCTAATTGGATCTGCTGCTCTTTCTTTTTTGATATTCATGTAAGTTTTATGTGTGCCCTAGATATATAAATTGAAGATGCATCTTTCTTAAATTATCACTAGTTATTAGATTATACTGTAGATTCAGTTTTAAGCTTCTCTTTAGAAGCCTAGATTTAATGGATCTGTGGAGCCACTGAGGCTGGGAGGAGATCTGCTCATCCTATGGTTTATAAGAGCCGAGGCTTCTGGGATATAAGATCCAAAGTTTCAGGGACACTTCCAAATAACTTGTATTTGTATCCCTATCCTTGTTTCTTTACTGTGTGTCACAGAGGCCTAGGCTTACTACTGTAACCTGCACACTCGCTCTTTTCTTCAGTCTGATGGTTGTTTTGTGGAGGGTAGGCGCAGTATCTGTCGTCTTCTCTAATATAACAGAGATTAAGTTTCTGAAGCCAAAATTTCTTGTAAATGGTTGGCATGTACCCTTTTTCTTGGAAGGGTTAGCATAAAAAGCAAAATACCCTTCTTCCAAGTCATCGTTTTGCTCTCTCTTCTGTAACGTGAATAAAGATGGCTGTTCTTTTTGTCCCTTTGAATTAAAGGGCATAGGAGCTTACCTTTAGCTAATGTGATAGCTGCTGGATATTATCACTGCATATTTCTTAGGATAGAATTCGCCCCAGTCTGTAGTCCTCTAAACACTGACTATCTAGACATTAGTTATCTAGTTGGCTTTAACATTTGATGAAGGAGATAAGCGTTTCCCTAATGCAATCACTACTGTTAATGTTTAACTTAGTTAATTCATCCTGTAGAGGTGCTTGCTCTCCAAGGACTGTAGGCAGAAACAGAGTCAAGGTGACCAGGACAGAGAGTTTCGTGTCTACAGTCAGGGAAGCTGGAGCATATCATTCCTGAGCAAGCTCTGTGTTTGTGTGTGGGGAGGGGGAATTGTGTTGTGTTGTTTTGTTTTTAAGGACAGATTTCTGTCAAGAACTTCACCATATGAATACACGGGGCAAGCCCGCAGTTCTGAAGAAACTATTTACTTAAGCTATTTCTGAAAGCCTTTGGCTATTGGAAGTACTCTTTAAAAGACATTTACCCTTTCTAAAATTAGAACTCTCTTAATAAAGCAAAACAAGCATAGTATATCTGTAAGTTTTTTATCTTCAAAGAACCATCAAATAAACTGGAGACACTGTAAGCAGAGAAATGCCAAATATTTGTTCATAAATTTAATGTACTTGATGCAAATGATGTAATATAAATTATGAAGAAAAAATGCTTTCAGCTAATTGATAGTGCTGCTCTGAGCTGAGCAAAGCTTTGACAAAGGAGATATTTCAGTCTGGATATTTAAGGTACAAAGTACATCTTACGCCACAGTGTTTCATTTGAAAAGCAGACTGTATGTCCATGAGTATCAGGAGGTATATGAAACTGAAGATGAATTTTCATTTATACTTTCTTTTAAGTTCTCGGATTATCAGAACTACATTGTGAACAGTTGTGTGAAGGAGAATCCAACAATGGAAAGGTCAATTGCTCTTTGCAATGGTATCTCACAGTGGGTACAGCTAATGGTGCTCAGCAGACCAACCCCACAGCTCCGGGCTGAAGTGTTCATCAAATTCATTCATGTTGCACAGGTCAGTTTAGTTCTGACATGCTTGGTGTTTATTTTATCTTTCTCCAGAACAGCTGTTTTGTTGCCTTTTCCTCACAATTACTGTTGTGCCAGTTATGACAGAGGATTTCATACATATAGCACGTGTATTTATGGATGCTGTCGTTTCATGCCAAGTACTCACATATTACAATATTGTCAGTGGCACCATGACTTTCTCACTATACCCATTCTAAAGTCCAATTTTCACCAAAAAACTAGACTTGCTTTTGAATCAACTAGTGAGATTTCCACAGCTGTAATCGCTTACCTCTTTCCTAAAGCATGAACCACTAACATGCATTTGGCCATAAGTGGAAGTATTTCCACCAGATAGTCCCTACTGGACAGAAGCCAAACTTTGTTCCTAGCACAATTCTTTGTTTGCATACTAATTTAACTGCAGTAATAACCAAGGTAATAGGCAATATTTGCATGTTTTAGTGGACAGTAGGAAGAAGAGGAAGTACTGAGGAGTCCTTTGAAGACTTGATAATTTCATTATCAAAATTAGTGAAATCAAGTGGATTATGGAGTAAAACTTGTAAGAGCTTGATCCTGAATAATAAAGAAATTGTAGAATTTGGATGTACATATTATACAACTTAAACTTTTAAATAATAAATACTGGTTGTTTTGTATGTCAATGCAGAAACTCCACCAGTTGCAGAATTTCAATACATTAATGGCAGTGATAGGAGGTCTCTGTCACAGTTCCATTTCCAGACTTAAGGAAACGAGCTCTTACGTTCCTCATGATGTAATTAAGGTTGGTATTGCTTTTCATAGTTTTACAAATAACATTTAATTTCTTCCTTTTTTTTCAGTTGCATATAAAAAACAAATTTATTAGGTAAGATAGAGAGAAAGGAAGCCTTCCTCATCTGTTGTTTTTGAACTCTTGTCGTTTTGTCTGTAACCCTAGTTCTTCACATATACCTCCTTTCTTCAAAATTGTGTAGCTTCTCTGAAGTTACCTTTTTAATACTCAGATATATGTTTTGATTTATGCAAAGTAGTATGTGACATTATTCAAACATTCAAAGCATATAACTGGATCCTAGAGAATCTGAGAAAAAAACTCATGTCATCTATAACAACATTGACCACCTTGCGTTTATGAAATGCTAACACAGACATCTGCACATATATTTTGCTGAGATTCCAGCTATTAAAGCTGTGAAGAAAAGCATATTTTAGCAATGAAATGGCTTTAATCACTCATTTGTATGAAACCAACGTACTTCATGCGTGAATCATATTTGGGACCAGGAATTAGTTAATCTTATTGGGAGCCTATTTCATATAGGGGTCTGAAGAACCTGTTTGGATCATAGAGTATTTAAACAGCTTTAATGGACAGTACAGACTTGGAATATGAACCAGAATTATGATCTCCCTTTATTACTTAGTTCTTTCATATCATTTAACTTCTAGCAATGATTAGAAATACGCATTTTTCTTCCATAAAGTGCTTTCAAAATTATATTCTAGTTCCCTGACTTACAACTACTACAGTTGCAGCTCTTGATCTATAAAAACAGTTTAGCAAACTTATTTTAGAATTTCAGATTTCAGATTTTATCCTTGCAAGGAATGGACTACATATATGTCCTTCATTTGAATAACTTTCTGTATCAAGAAATTATAAATAAGTGTTACTGGAAAGCAGGTAGAATGTTGGGAATTACTTACTTGAGAACATACTTTAAAGTTTAAAAATACTGGCTTGCAAAGCTTAAAAAGGAAAGGATTAGACAGGTACTTCCACTTGAAAACATTGGTCAACTGACTTCAATATTAAAAGTCAGCTTTGTGGCTATATAGTTTTTAAAAAGAGAAATATCTGTATTGCCAAACTGAAGATTCATTTGGCCTTTACAGCTGGTCCAGTGTACTGTTTTTTCTTCTTTCGCAAGGGAAGAAAAAGTTACCATAAATGCACAGCTATGCCACTAGTTCTGATCATGCTGTTATGGGCCCGTGGCAAAGCATAATGTTTTTTTGCCAGGAAGACTTTTAGGTGGCAATTCCAGCTGATGACTGAGAAGCCAGAGAAGCACAATTCACGTTTTAATTTGAAGATAATAACTTTTATGAAGATCAGGACATGACTGATAACTTGTGAATTCTTTCAAACACATCAGCAAACACATCCCTCTTATTTGAGAGGGTACTATTTCTTTTTGTTGACTAATTAGAGAATCTAGGAAAATAGGTATTTCAGATTAGGCACTTAAGCTAGATAGTTAAATTAAATGATATTAGTACCAAGATTTCATCTGAAGCCTAAAGATTCAAATTAAAAAATTCTTAAATATATTTTGAGAGTCATTAGGAGTATATCTCTTAACAACAAAATGAGAAATTCTTATACCATAAGACAAGAAAGAAAGACTGTAACTAATTTTGCTGCTTTGTTTGATTTTTAGGTGTTCAATGAAATGACAGAACTGCTTTCATCTTACAGAAACTATGACAGTTATCGACGTGCCTATAATGAGTGTACTAGCTTTAAGATTCCAATCCTTGGTGTCCACTTGAAAGACCTGATATCACTTTATGAGGCCATGCCAGACTACTTAGAGGACAAAAAAATTAACATACACAAACTTTACTCTCTATATAATCACATAAATGAGCTGATACAACTCCAGGAAATGCCTCTTCCTTTGGAGGCTAATATGGACCTTGTTCATTTGCTTACAGTAAGTCTGCTAGATAAGAGAAATACTCCAATTCTTTAAAAGGTTTTTGTGTACCTCTCAAGTAGACAATGCTGTTAATTTTAAATGCATGTCTTAAGATTTTTTTAAGGAAACAGACAACAATGGGAGAAAGTTATACTGATTTACTTGGCAACAAAGGCAGAGGTGTCTGTTCAGCCCTATGCTTCCAATTACTTCTATAAAAAGTGAAAGAAACATTTATTCCTGATTCACTATTGTAACAAATGTTCTTTCTGTATTTTCCATAAGAAAAAATTATCCCCTGTATAAGCCTAAATAGGTAGAAAGGTAGAATGCTTACTTAGATGACGTACACCTTGAAGACAGAAGACTGCGTACAAAACTACCTTGTGCTGAACATAAAAAGCTCCTCAGAAGACTTCAGTCTCTCAAAATGTGTTGGGTTAAACATACTCCATATCTAGCTAGCTAATGTAATACAACAAATACACTATGCTTAACTAATTTTTTGTTTCCAGTAATATCTACGTAGTGCTCTATTATTAGCATAAAATTAATTCCACCTAGCACATAAGTCACAAAAATAGTGTTAGCTACTCCTAATAAGTTAAAACATTACTTTTTATTAAAACAGTAAATGTACCTATCTTGTTTCTCACTGTTCTGTTCGGCCTTAACAAATACCCAGACTGGAAAAGCTAGATAGGCTGTTTTCACTTTCTGATTACAGGCTCTGTTTCAGAAAAGAACTAATAAATAACTTGAAGCATAGGATTTTTTTTTTTTTTTGTTCTTTCTGAGAACACTTGTCTATGAATTTAAGTACACAAGCCTTCTTCAATCTTCACCTGGAATTTGTTTCCTATTAATAAATTATTTGCTATATTAGTTGCCAAGACACATGCATAAGCAAAGATGTAATGGGCACTTTTGCTAATTTTCTCAAATTCCTTTATCCAAGTGGAATGGTTCTCTCTTATAACTGCTGTTGGCAGATTAAATTTATCACTAAATATAAGAGCATCTTTTATCCTTATCATATGCCTCTTAGTTCAATATGGCCCCACCTGGATTGAATAAATATGAGATGGTTAAACAGAAGTTTTCTGAGAGTTAAAGTTGGGACGGTTTCCTTGGAATTGCGCTTCTGTGCTTAGTTACATGACGGAATGCTTTAATATCATGGCAGCAATGTTTGTCTCAGGTTACGTATTAACAGACTGCTAGTTAAATGCCTACAGACTTGCTATGTTAATGGTTGTAGCTGTGTAATGTTATGGATTTTCAGATAATGGCCACAAGAGACTAAAATTCAGACGTACACCCATTTCAAGTCACTGTGCAGCTCAAGTGCTTTTTTTTTTCTGTGTTGTAGGCTAAATTAATAGTTAATCCACTAAGAATATTAATGTGTGCCAGAAACAAATAAATCAAGTAGCAGAAACTGTTTGGGGATTAAGCTAATATTGTTTTGTTTTCAGCTGTCCCTTGATCTTTATTATACAGAAGATGAAATCTATGAGCTTTCATATGCACGAGAGCCAAGAAGTCACCGAGCTGCAGTAAGAGCCTTTCCAGATTCTTAGTAGAAAATTTTTTAATGAGTAATGTAACTTATCCCTTACATTCATTTTATTTAATCTATACTAAACTGAAAACATTTAAGCTTTACAGACTGAGCAAAGTCTATTAAAGTGTAAATTGTTTGGTTGATGATGAAGCCTAAGCTAGAGTATGTGTGAAATTTGACATCATGTCAGCTCTCATAATATGAACATAAATCCATTTGTAGTTACACAAGCCAGATGTCAGGCTCGTTCTTCGTAATCGGTATTGATTCCTTTAAATTAAAAATTCTTACATGATTCAAATAGTCAAACCCATGAATGTTATAGTGCTTCCCCCTCTTTTAATAAACATGGAAAAGACAATGACTTATTTTGCAAAGAGCTTGCCGTTAATCAAAAAAACGGAATGAAGCGCAGTAACAGTGGAAAAGTCATTATGCTGTTCTTGGTAAAGTGACTGAAGTAGTTCAGAAAATGGAACTATAAACAAGTGAAATGATCATGATCCATGGTTAGTTATCTTTTGGAGTAAGATATGTACCTCACTAATCAGTGGCAATTCAAGAAGTGTAGTAAGAGGCTAAGTAGGTTAAGTAATTACAATCTGAAATATATCTGAAATATACTGGCATTGAAAATAAAATTAGATAGAAAAGGGCTGTAGAAATTTTCCTGTTAGTCCATGATAAAAATAATGTGACATGGTGCCAGAGGCAATCCAGGAAAAAAAGTGGATGAACACATGATGGTGGAAGAGATTTAGTTTTTCAAAAAAAGAGGGGGGAAGAAAAACAACAACAACAACAGGAATTTATAAGACTGTCAGTGAACTGTAATGATTTAAGAAAAGATCACTGTTTTGGATGCTTCAGGTAAGAGCTTTCTCTGCAGTACCAAGTATGGTAATTACCAAAGGTATGATGCTGGACGAGACAGGCAATTTCTGCAATCCTGTGTTACAGTGTCTGTTGTGAAAAATGAAAGAAGCATAAAACTGAAAATATTTGCATATGGTACTAATAAAGTTTCATATTACTTGTTTTAGCCTTTGACACCTTCCAAACCACCAGTAGTTGCAGACTGGGCCTCGGGGGTATCTCCAAAACCTGATCCAAAAACCATCAGCAAGCACGTTCAGAGAATGGTGGATGTAAGTATGGTTGGCCCAGCTACCTCACGTGTCAGCTGTTGGCTTGATCTCTAGGTATGAAGCACAGGGAGAAGGGAGAGAATATTGGGCATATTCAGAGTTATGCTGAGTTGTGTGCTTTTGTCCTCACACACATTTCTGCCTTGCTTCAAATGATAATAGCAGCCAGTGTGAGTGCTGATTTGTATACTTCCAGAATCATTTTTCCAAGGAGTTAGAGACCCCTCTCTACCTGGGAGTCCAGCATTGTGTTATTGGTGAGGCCTGAAAGGCCTAGCAGTGGTTTTGTTACTAGCAGCCATTGCTTTTTCTATCTCTTTTGGATCGTTGGCTTTACTGGGAACTGTTAGGTAAGTTCAGGTGATCTGATTTTTAAAATAGAAGGAGGAAGGGGGAGGTAGAGACTTTGTCTTTACATCCCTGCTTCATCTGTTTTCCTTCTAAGAACATCTAATATTTATTGCATATTATCTTTTGATAGTGCTTTGGAGTGTATTTCTAAATTAGGCCTATATATGCTCCTTGCCTTAGGGCCTACAACAATCAGTAATGTCACTCCACAGGTAGAAGTAAGTGTCAGCACAACCACATTTAACTACTTCTGATATAACAATGAGCTGATGAAATAAGCTGATGATTTGGCTATTGATCATCACTGAGAGCGTTAATTGATAACATTAGTGTAACTGTGTATGTACGGCTGGCCATGATGGTCTTGGAGAAAAGCTAAATAAGAGGTGACACTGTGCAGTGAAGCATTTAGACTTGCCTGTGTTAATTTACTTGCATTTTGCTACAAATCAGGAAATCATAATGCTTCTTTAGACTCAAGCAAAGAAAGCAGTTAGAAAGATTGCTGCACTGTTAAATAAATACTGAAGGAAAGTGGGGGAGAGGGGGAGAGCCTCTAAATGTTGTGGAAGTTACTCAGTAGTTTCTATCCTCATTCTAAACTATTCTATTGTATCTTTCGCAGTCTGTCTTCAAAAATTATGACCATGATCAGGATGGATATATTTCTCAGGAAGAATTTGAAAAGATTGCAGCCAGCTTTCCATTCTCATTTTGTGTAATGGCTAAGGACTGGTGAGTGCCTACAAACCTTTTTAATCCAGTTTTGCATATGAACTTTGTAGCATCTGTCTCTGGTGGTGTGGGTTTTCTATTATTATTTCTATCAGGGTAGTAAAATCATCCTCTGTTCTCCCAGGAATAGAAGATGCCTTTGTCAGTTACGTTTCTGCTTCCGAGCTTGTTGTGAATTACATCTTCATGTGCTTACAGCACTGTTTACCAGGCAGACATATGAGGAAAAGCAGAGTTAATAGGAGAAGAAATATTTTTTGGAACAATATTTAGTATGTACTACTAAAAAACTTTCTTAAGATGAACCTATTTCTCCAAAATATATACAGAGAATTTTCAAATGTATATTTTGGCCAGATTATGAACATTTATTAACACATTAAATTATGGAAAAAATAACATTATTTAGAGGCTTCCTTGCTCTCAAGGGGTGAGTATCCAAATTCAGACAAAACTACAATTTGACTGAGCACTACAAAGTAGTTTTGAGGTTGCATCTCATATGCAGGTACTTTATTTATCCTTCCAAGTTGCATTTTAATTTGTAGATAAACCTCTGTAGACTGCAGGAACAGTGGACAACTTTACTGCCATTGCTGTAAATTTTAGTCAGTGAAAGTATGGCCATTATAAATTGTGAAAGAAAGGTATGTTTAGTTCTCCGTATAAATTATTGTTACCTCATAAACAACTTTTCTTGTTTATTTACAGGGAAGGTCTGATTAGCAGGGATGAAATAACAGCATACTTTATGAGGGCTAGCTCAATCTACTCCAAATTAGGACTTGGCTTTGCTCACAGCTTCCAAGAGACCACTTACTTAAGGCCTACTTTCTGCGACAACTGTGCTGGATTTGTAAGCTCACTTCTTAGTAAATTAAGTCAATATATTAGCGTAATGCCTCTTTCTCCTGCCTAAGTGTTCACCTTTTATCATACAGAAATAGAACACCAGTGAAATTGTATGAAATGTCAGCTTGTTGCCTGTGTAGCTCCTTGATGAACCCTTTACACGCTTGACAGTACTCTCCTCTGTTTAAACATGGCTCGTATTCCCATCGGGTTTTGGCAGTGTGATTCTTTCACAAGACTTCCCTGTAGAGGGGCTTCCATGAGGCTGTCAGAATGCTTGCTCTGGTACAGATAATGGTGTGCCTCCTGCCTAGCACAGAAGGATTTAGTAACACTTACTGCCCAACCAGTCCCCAACTGAACTAGAATCAAACACGAGTGCTGATCTGCAATTTGCAATTTCCCAAACCTCCCAGCCCTACAACTTCTTTGGAGGTTGTCATCTGTTAAGAGACTAGTTCAAGTTATTTTATTTGTCATAGGAAATGCACATACAAATACTGTATTTACCTCAGGCTAAAGAGGTAAATATTTCATATTTCTTTTCCATTAGAAAGAGAGAAAAACAAGGTTCTCTGCAGGTGCTCACATCAAGAAGTGGATGGAGCTTTTACCGTGTTTTTATATCTGGAGGTATTGGAAGTACGTGGAAATATCTTAATACGTACTCTTTCTGTTTGTTTGAATTTCAGCTATGGGGAGTCATTAAACAAGGATATAGATGCAAAGGTAAAATACTTTATGCTTTGTTCATTTTAATTTATGATCGATGATGAATGGTGAAAGAAAAAAACTGATCAATCAGACTATGATGGAAAAATAAGGGGTTCCAGAACTAATGCAAAGAGAAAGGAACTCCGAACTGATAGCTGCAGCCCTTTTGCAAATTTCACTGAATCCAGAGGGTTTGAGAACAGACCATCGTATCCTGATCAGGGGCAAACTCTCTCTGTGAAAACTGTGCAACAGATTCATAGCAGGCATTTTGCAGAGTTTTCTTCCTTGTGCTGGTATCTGCTTTCTCTTCAACTCCTAGTCAGAACTCTGTTCTGATTGAATGTTGCAATTTGGTATTTTCATAATGAAAAGTGGTTTGAAGAACATACAGCAAGGGGATGTAGTTGGTCTTTTTACCAACTGTACGTTGTTTCAGGTAATGCACATAGAGAAGAAGCTTTACTGCTTCCTGAGGAGGCAATATGATGTGAGAGCTGATCTTAGATGTTACAACGAAGTCTCTAAATCATGTAAATTTTGTTTTGTGTGCAGACTGTGGAATGAACTGTCACAAGCAATGCAAAGACCTGGTTGTGATAGAGTGCAAGAGAAGATCCAAACCTGCAATTGCAGATAGCAGCCCCACATCAGCTCTTGCTTCGAGCCTCTGCCCAGTAGGGGTCAAAGAGCAGTTCCATGGTGAGAAAAAAATCACATTAAAAGGATAAAAGCAACAGTTCTAACAATAATAGCCTTGCCTTTGCTTCATTTTGTTTTAAAGCTGAGTTGTACAGCATTGTTTTGGGTTTTGGTAGTTAACTGCAGTGTTTTATCAACAGACTAACTGGAATCAAGCATAAGTGAATCAGTACCCGATTACCCCCGTTCCAGTTCTAGTTTGAACGGAAGTCAGACTCCCTATCTGGGAGATTTATGTCTTGCTACAGGATGTGAGGTGCACAAATTCCACAAAGGCTCAACAAAGCTTCTGACAGAGTCTCATGAGAACTAGATGCCGTGAACTAAGCAGCAGACAGGTTCCCTTCTCCCACTTTGTAACAAGGAGGTCTCAGAATTAATTAATTAATTAATTAATTTTTACCCTGTTGGAGGGGGCCATTTTCACATTAAGCTAGTGCTGTGCTGTTACAACTCTGACTCAGATTTCACTGTGGTGTTTTAAGATCAACTTACATATCTGTGCACAAGGAAAATGAAGAGCTAATTGTCTACTGGGTATTGTCATGAAAGCATCCATACTAATTTTCTTTATATTTCTCTCATTTTCTTTATCTATATCTAATGTTTGCAATTCTACTTGCCAATTTGATACCAGTGTTGTGTGTTCAGTGCAGGATTCATGCTGCTGGGTTCTACCTCATGCTTCTCATTAACACTTTACTACAGAGAATAATGCTGCCAGTTTCTTTTGATAGCTGAGCATGTGCACCTCTACGACTTTACCTGCAAGGGCTGCAGCACTGTGTAATAACCAGTTAGTGGAATGCCATGCTCATAGAGAGCTGAGCTGTAGTGTGCTGCCCCATTGTCACCCAATGCACTGGAATGTTACAGCAGTTAACATTGCTCCATGGCAAAAAACAAGAATTCAGGTCTACGTTGAATACATGTGTTTGAATACAGAGTTTCATTTATGCTTTCTTCCCAGCAATAGATACTAGCTTTTCTAAAAACACCCTTTTTAAAGAATCCTCTAAACACATCTTTTGCCTGCTACTTCTAACATCATGTTTTTTCCCCCACTTCCTTTATTAGGCTCTTCCACTGCCTAAATAAGTGGCAGTGGATAACCTCTATAAAAGCACAGAAAATTAAAAATACCATTATTTCACCTTTACAACTTCTCATCTGTTTTATAGCTTAGGGCTGCAAGTTGTGAGAAGGCTGAAATAACACACAGGTTTAATCTTCCACCCAAATCACTAGATCAGTGTTCTGTAGAAAACTTCTTAGCTATCTAGAGGCCTTTCTGGGGCTGACCTTGATGGTACATAATGACAGTGATGAATAACTCCTGTTTTCTTCTTACTCATCCATACCTATGTTACTGTGAATGGGCAGAGGAAAGTTGCAGGAGACACTACACTGAAAAACCTCCTGTGATACCAATTTTGGAGAGCAATGAACATAAAACTGATTAAGGTTAAATGTTGTTCTATTTTTTTTAAAAAAATCATACTTAATTACGGTACATCCTATTTCTTTTCCCCTTCCTGGGATAAGATTTTGACCCAATTTACCATGTATATTTTCTAGGGCAAGAAGAAGGACCCTTCACCTTTCCTAACGGAGAAGCAGTGGAACACAGTGAAGACAGCAAGGACCGAACCATTATGCTCATGGGTTCTTCAGCTCAGAAAATCTCAGTGAGACTGAAACCAGCTGTGGTTCATAAGGGTACTCAGACTGATCCCATACTGTTGGCTAGTGATGTATCTCATTGGCAAGCAGAGAAGAGCGAGCACACAATGCCAGAAAATATTTACCTCCAGCCTGCTCCACAATCTCCTTGTCCAAGCCCAGGTCTAAGTCGCAGAAAGGCATACGTTAAATGGGAAAACAAAGACTCTAGCCAGAAAATGAAGGAACATCACAGCTGTAAACCCTCATGCCAAGAACTTGAGCAGGTATGTACATCAAAGCATTCTGTTTTACCCAACAGTATTGTAAAGTGGTTGGTGGGGGTGAAAATGTGTCATCTTACACTCTCACTGTATTCCAGGGTAGCTGATTGCTAGAATAATGCATGAGGGATATCATATTCTTTGCCACTTAAGCTTTAAGTCCTGAGATGGCTTGCTTCAAGCATAAGTTTTAAGAATGCTATAAGTCTTAGGATATACATTTTTTAGTCTTTGTTATGGTTACACTGGTCAGTATTAAAAATGACATGCAAGAATATAACCACAATCTAATCACCTAAGACAGAGTGTTACTCCATAAAATGAGTTATTTTAAGAAATACTTTTCCATATGTGTAATGCAAGACTGGGAAATTTGAATTTGTATTTTGACATAACTTTTGACAGAATGTTATTACCATAAGGCAGCATGTTGAAACAAGGTTCATATTTAAATATAGACATAGGTATTTTTGTTGAGGGAATCTGAAATAGGTTCCCCAAACTTCTGATACAAATTTAAGACTACAGTAGTTAGGCAAAAGAAGTTTCCAGCACTAAGGAGAACACAATTTAAATTCAGAAATCTAGTCTTGTTTTATTCCTTAGGACAGCCAGATGCATTACAAATTGTTACTAGATATACACCATAACAGAGATCTCAAATCCAGACATACTGACCTTGCTACTGAAATTTCAACTTACTTGGCTAATTTATTTTTTTTTCTTGACTTGAATATATTAACAGTTTTTGGTCATAGAAAGAGAAATATGTCATCAGTTTAAGAAACTGAAACCAATGAAAATATGTCCCCCACAAATGCTGACTTACATTTAGTCAGTCATAAAGAAAATGGTATATCTTTAGACTAATAAAAAACGAAGCTGGCAAGAGATGAGAAGGTGCTAGGATGAACAAGAAAATAATACAAAAAAACCTCTAGGTATGCGAAAACACCTCTTCATCCCTGAATGTCATAATAATGGAGACAAGAAGCTAAGGCCTTGAGAAAAAACACTAAAATAAACAATAAAACCTTGTAGAAACAAAAAGCATAAAACAAAACGCACATCAACCATTACTAAATAAGGAATTAGAAATCTCTTCACAGGATTAACAATTTTGGAAGTTAAAAATAAACAGTATTTACCAAAGTATCCCAACCTAGATTGAAGACTGACTGTTCTAGACACTGCATATAATAGTTCTATGTCCTTTTCTTTGTGAGTTGCAATGCTGGTGAAACAGCTCTGTGCGTAAGTTTGAAATTTTCTAGAATATAGTGTCCTGCTTCATGCCTGGCATGTCTTCATGTTTCCCATGTAAGAAAGCAACATGAAAGGACATATTTCTATGAAACATCGTGGCTTGGACTCTTCTTTGGATTATAAGAAGGAACTGATTTTTTTTAGTGATTGATTAGACAAGTTTTATAGTTAATTATATATGCAATTAAATAGAAATGATTAGATTACCTGACTGTTGGCTAAAAGACACCTCTTGCCTCCTTGCAGTTTACTGCCAGTACAGTGGTGTCAAAGGCTTCGGGTTCTAACTTTCCCTTTTTACAGGCAGCCTGTTCCTTTACCTGCTTATGTTCTCTAGTGAAAGACTGGAGACTCACAGCACTTCTGTGCCATTCTGTTAGCGGACAAAATGATGGTCACGTTCCTAAGAACCTTATTGGACACACGTGACTGCACTGGATAGGGACAGATAGGAGGAGAAGTAATAAAAATGATGCATCACTAAACTCATTGTTTTCAGCCTACAGTCTCCACATTTTTGGTCTTGAAAATGTGTAGATCAACACCTAGAAAGTACCCCAGAAGAAAAAATTCCTGCTGTCATTGTTATAGTCCAGAATTTCTTTCAACTTTGGGAATTGATACTTTTGTTGTCCTCTGCTGCCCTATATGACAGGGTGGGGTGAAGGGGAGGGGGCACTGCTCTCATTAGTCAACTGATAAAGAATCCCCCGCCTTTTTTTTTTTGGAAAACTAAATCACAAAGTAATTTTGCTTTGTGTACAGACATGCTTCTTGCTGGGTCTTACCTGCATCAGTCCAACTGTGGTTGAAAGCATCTTTCCAGGCAAAGAGGCTAGTATCACATTAGCAAGAGCTTAATTCCTGCAACTCTTGGATAAATCCAGATGTAATTATCAGATAAACAAAGGTGGATTTATTTTCCAGACTACAGTTTGAGATGTCCCTAACACAAAAACAGTCTAAAACCAGCCTCTTCTTGTATAAACATCCTGATCTTTGAATGTTAATTCTTAACTTTCAAAGTTCCCTTGTTGTTAAGGAAGTGAGCTCTTTAACTTGAATTCTACCAGATGTCATATCTTCAGTGCACTGTACTAGCAGAAAAAGGTGCCATGAAAGGAGGAAATAAAAATTCTGAAACGTAATCATTAACTACACCATCTGCTCACTCAATCAACTAGTAGTAACCTGCCATGTATGAACAGCTTTTTCAGCAAATCATCTCAGGCAGCATTACCTAACAGACCAGAGGAGGTCCCTGCGTAAAACCATGACTGTGATCCCTAACCTATCCCTATCTCTTTAGGGAGGCCAACTTCTCCATCAATGCCCCAGTGTCAAGACTGGTGCTGTTCTGCACTCACACATAAAGCTTCTGACCTGGCAGGAGTAGTGACATTATGGAAGATTGGTAAAATAAGACAGAGAGAGGTTAATTAACACAATTAGCAAGAATCTAACAGTACATATCACTCCTCTTTCAGTCAATAGTACAATCCATGTAAACAAGGACTTGAAGTCTGGACGTACCCGTAAGAACTGGTTCTTTGGATTGTCCTTTTATGCAATTCCTACAGTTTGTCTTGTCCTTTCTCCCTCACCAGATTCTGTCCTCAATTTCTGTACAGCAGATGTTATAAATTCATGTCGATGATTACTTTACAGTAATTTCTGCATTAATAGAACAGTAATCTTCTTTTGCCCTGTATTACTGGCTGTACTGGTTGCAGGAGGAGTAGTAGAGGGTGGAAATGTGCAGGCAGTGGCAATGACAGTCAGACCAGCTGCTAGAATGTTTTAAGAGCCTACACAACGACTGCGAAATAAAACCAGATTCAAATCACTATCTAGTGCTTCAGTAAAAACGACCTGCCTTCTGTCCCAGGTAGGAAGGGTGTGTTCAAATGAATGGTTAAAACCCTAGTCATCATGAGCAGCTCAGTGCTACAGACATCAGAAAAGTTAAGCTAAAGCAGATTTTGGCTAATGATAATGCCTGCAGTGAAAATGAAGGCGAGAGCTCAGCTACTATACTGACTGTGGGGACCAAGAAGAAATCTGTCTGCCTTGAGAGCCTGTCATTTGTGGAAAAAAAAGAATTACCCATTCCTGTCTACCTGTGTATTTGGATTACCTGCAGATCACACTGAAAGAAAGGAAAGGAAAAACAAAAAAAACAAAAACACTTCTGTAGATGATAGAAAATGGTTAATATAGCAAATAGTCAAATATATTCCTGATAGGTGAAAACAGAAAACTGGTATGCAGGCATACAGTTGTTTAGCATGCCGTTTATTGTTTCTGTGCTCAGTAACTTATTAATGAAGTTGCATATTGTTTCATACACAAACCTATGGATGTGATTTATGCCAGTCAACCAAAACACATAAGCAGAACTCCTGAAACTAACTGAAAAATCCATTATCATTCTCTATCTTTTTTCTTTAGGAAATTAGTATTCTAAAGGCAGACAATGAAGCTTTAAAGATCCAGCTTGAACAGGCACATAAAACAATTGAATCTCTCACACTCCGGAGAAGAAATCATGTAGTGGACAACATACAGCACCAAGACTGCTCCTAGCAGACAAGACAGGAAGTTTCCTATGGAAGAATGTACTGAAGAAGGGGTTGTGATAAAGCTGCTTTATCAAGTGAATAGGAAATTACTGAGCATATGTCACTGTTAAAAAATATGTTCCCAAATGTGTAATTATTATAATTATATAATAATTATAATGTATATTACCTTTGACTTTTTAAGGTAATTAAGTATCTTCTGAGCAATGAAAGTAGTATCCATCTTCTGGAATTGCTTTTAAAAAGATGTGACACTGTTCCTGAAGTTCATAATAAAGACAACGTAGATTCCCCAGTGATTTGACTGCAAGCAGTACATCTTACCCTGTAGGTATTCTGACAAAGCAACTATTCATAAGGGCCTTGTCAACTCAAATTTGACTCAGTTCCAGGTCTGTAGAAACAAACATTTGATAAAGCTAAGCATTTAAATAAAACTGTAGAAATAGTCCATTAAGAGAAACCATTCCTTCTCTCTTTAGCTGAAACTAATTAAAATCATGACACATACTGTTGGCACAGTTTAAGAGGAATACTAAAATGAGCAGTTAAGCTAATGATATTTGATTATTTGAGTCTTAGATTTTTTTTTAAGATAAACTGAGTTTTTTAAAATACTTTCAGAGCTTAGAAGTACTGCTGCTCAAATATTTATCCTTGTGAAAGTAAAATACTTAAGACTAGAGAGAGCTGACACTGAATACTGCTTCCATTTTTGTGTTCCTTGCTGTAGCTTGGCACACTTGCCTCTGCTTACTGGACTTAAGGGACACCTTGTTGACCACATACTTCAGATGCAGGACAAAACTACTTACTTTGTCTCATGTAGAAGTGGCATCAGTGCTACATCTTCTGAGTAGAACCTTGAGGACCATGTTGTGAAGGAAAGTGTACAGTAATCCCAGTGCAAAAGTTACTGTATCCCAGAATTTCTAGTATCTTCCAATTCTGACCAGATTTTCTCTTTTTTCTTCTGTCTCTCTCTCCCTCTTAGATCTTGCATGCACTTTAGTCAGTCTTTGTCTGACTTTAGGTAGAAAGTCAAGATAAGTGTCCTCTTACATGTGTAAATTTTGTACAGTAAATGGTGCTAGTGGAGTAACTTAAGTTTCTTAAAGCTACAAAATGTACATACTGTTAAGAGATGACACAGCAAACCTTAAAATTGCATTTGTATTCCAAGACAATCCTTAAACTTACAGCTGTATAAAATTTGCTTGCATTTAACAAATAGGGATTTGTCATCACAAATATTCAAACATCAGAAACTTAGGACTTTGAGAAATTTATTTGTAATGTATATTTAATGATTTTTAAAACTCTTAAATTACTTTACAAGAACAAAGTCTACTATATAAAGTGAATTTTTAGTTGACCTATTACAATACCGTGTGTATATGGGTTTAAAATGGTATAAATGTATATTCCATCCCCAATTTAAAGTGATTAATTACAAAATTTGTGAATGCCTTATATATTAAGAAAATAATGAATGTCTATTTGAAACTACTTACCAAATTCAGTGATTTCAAATTCTTGATCTGAACTTAGATCATGCTTGCACCTCCAAATGCCCAACCAAATGGAGAGACAGTAGTAGTAGTAGTAGCTTTTCTGTTATCTTACTGTAAATATGTATGGTATGTAAAGAATTGAGATGCATGTGACAGAACAGCAGCTTTTGTTCCTCATACACTAAGCCTGAATTTTTAGCAGTTAACATGAAATTGCACTTTGTGATCAATGAGGTAATCAAAATGACTCTTAGGTCATGTTTGCAAACTTGCTTTGCCATACTCTGTAAGCATTTATTTTGTCCTCTATGAAGGGAACTATACCAAGGAGTATTTCTATTAGGCATTTAACAAATAAGTCTATTTTTATAAGAATTAAAATAAACAAGATGATAGGTAATTGAATGTATTTTCACATATTTGGAAAATACCCCCAAACAGCACTTGACATTGATAAATCCTCTTGTCCCAGTAACTCTGCTAGCTTGTGGTGTAAAGTTTGGATTCTGATAGACAAACTATATATGCAGAAATGCTGTTCTAAAAATCAATCACAAACTCATACTTAAAAAGAAAATCCCCTAATGTCAGCAGCTGGCCTACAGGGTTCAGAAACCCTGAAATACTGACAGAATTGACAAGAAGCAGAAGTAAGACTCGCCATTTTAACTTAATACTCTAAGTTATGACTTCAGATTTGTACAGTCTTAAATGTTAATCTAGTATTTCCCTGTGTCCTCTTGCTGTTTCTACAGTCTGAATGATTTGAAAAGGATCTGTTTGCAGGAACCTCTCACAGAACGAGCCTGTGCGTGCCTCACATATGCTGAAAACTTCAAAGTAGTCTGTAAAATTGAAAACGGATAATGTCAGAGCTCGCTTTATGTTCTTCATTTGCCCAGAGCCCTGCCAGTTTTTGTGGGAATAGTCCCTTCTTACTACTTTGGGGACTTCCCTTCCTTTCTGCTGTATGAAAGACCCAAGTTAATAGACTGGGTCTATTAACTCAAGACCCAACTGGCTGCCCGGGGTAGCGCTGAAACTGGCACAGTTACTAAAAAAGTAATAAAGTTTATATTCAGGAAAAAAAAAGTAAAGTACCGAGGGCTGGTTCAAAGTCTCTTTAGCATACATTGTTGATACTCAGCATCCTTTAAGATTTATCTTGTCATGGCTAGTATAAAGACAGGCATTCATTTTTTTCCCTTCTCTGGGCTCAGCTGTACATACAGGAAGAAAAACCCAGCTGCCCCTCTCCCCCTCCCCAAATTACTTTTTTCTTTTTTCTAAATTTGAATTCTGATCCTTTAAAGATACAAGTTGACCGAGTAATACCAGAATTTAAATGACAGATTACAAAGCAGCTACGTTTGGTAGCTTTTGGAACCATCAAAAAAGTTAATGTTTTGAATTGTCTTTGTTCTAGTAGCAATCTGTTATTTTGTGATACGTATTATTAATGGCAACTTGCAGAATTTTTGTTTTAAGGCTGTTAAAGAAGACTGAAAAAAGTGTATAGATTGTAAAGATGTTATATATAGTGTAAGTAAGTTTTTGGTTTAATATTTATAATAGAAAAAATATTAAAATTGCACTTCATGCCTCTGAGTTTGTATCTCAAAAAAATCTAAACCTACATTCATTTTCCTTGATTCCGTCATGTGAGATATTTCTGCAGGGCTAATCTAACATCAAAGTCTCTAGTCTACCTTTAAGTCCTATGAGCCTTAGGACATCATTGAGAAAACTTAGAAAGGTAGCTGTTGGCAGATTAGTCTTTCAATATTGCAGTGAGTTCAGACAGTTTAGACATGTTTTTACCACCTGCTGTTCCAGGTATTACAAAACACAGTTCTTCATTAACACAATTTCTCCCTTTTGCTAAGGGTATTCTGAAAGGATACCAGCAGGACAAGGCATCTTGTAATGTCAACTACCTGCACAGCCTGTACTCTTATCACCCTAAAAATTGGGTTTTCCTACTGTAAATACTCAAAAACTCAAATATTTTCATATGGAGAAAATGAGCATTCAGTTATTCTACAATACTGGGGGGAGGGAAGGGAAGGGAAGAAAAAAAGGACTGTAGAATACCTACTGAAAACATAGATCCTATGCATATGGGCAGATCTGCCCTGCAGTCTTGCATATACGGAACATGTAAGTTGGGTTTTGCTTCAGAATTACAGAAATTTAAAAAGGAAAACTTTAGAAGTAATTGGAGGATATTTCCTTAGTTTACATAAGGACAAAAGAAATCATCATACAGACATTAAGTTTTTTTTTTTTTTTTTTTAACTAAAATAAAATTTAATTGATCTTCAAGTGAGACTCATTTCTTTGTAATCTCAGACAATGAAATCAGGGTACATTTGTGACAAGTCCTCTCTGGTGACAATTTCCTGTATTGTTATCTAGTGCCTTTGCCTTCTCCATTTTATTCAAAATATATCTGTTACTATTTTCATCATCATGAAAAATTATCATTCTTCCAAGTAAACAGCAGGAATTCCTCCTTAAGAACCCAGAAGCAATATGAGATAGTGGATCTGAATCACACTACACACTTGGTAAAAATAATTTCAAATACAGTACTTTTTATTCCTCAGTGTTTACATCCGTTAACAAAAGTCTCTCTCTCTTAAATCCTGAATTTTTTTTTTCAAATCTTGATCAAACAAAACAATATTCAGATAGACAATCACTGAATGTGAATAAACACAAAAATGCTCACAAACATATATATGAAAAATTTTTACTTACAACAGATTTTTTGAATTTTTTTTTCAAGACTGAAAAATACAAAATTTGAGAGGTTTCAATCAATTTTTTTCATGGTATTATTGCATCTTTTGATAAATTAATAACATACATTGTGACCACAGAAGACTGAGAAGAGGATACCTCTCTGAAATGTGGTGGTGCTTACTTTGCTTTTCTACTACTGGTGTCACATTTTAAGAAAATCTGAAAAATTAAAACTAAAAAAAAAACACCCAAAAATAAAAAGACAAAAAATCTTCCACAAAATTCCAACCTAGTTAAATTTCCATCTTTTACGTTAGATCCAGAATTATAATCGAAATTCTGAAGTATTTTGAATTAATAACCAACTGGAGTATTTTAAAATAACTAATCTAATATTACAGCTTTGACTGCAAACTATTCTCGCCATTTCCTTGCCCACCTACTTGTTTCAGCTCCAGGTTCACCTCCAGCCAGTGATCTCACCGAGTCGGTCATGAATTTTTGAGCTGTTCTACTGCATCAGGCAAAATCAAGCTTGAAAGCAGAAACCCCAAGTATTATGCTCTACGTGACACTTGAGTGCCTCTCCAGAATGACAGCAGAGGCTGACAACAAGGCCTGAAATGTGCGTAGAAGAAAATTAATAAAGAAACTGTACTGCTAGCAGTTGGGTGAAATGAAGTCAGTGGGCGGCTTCATTACTTTAAGAGTTTGCATTCAAACCAACACCTTCAAGCAAGGAAAACTTTCCTGCCCTTTTCTGTTAGGCACCTCCTGGGATCTTAAAGTATGGTTAAGGCTGTATCCTAAGCAGCGTTCACGAGCACACTATGATCAGAAGGGATGTAAAAACAGGAGAAAAACCTCTGAATTTTATCTAGATTGAAAGTTCAAGACGTTTTTACAACTAACTAATAAAAACCACCATAAACTTTTTAATTCAAAAAGTCAAACTTCATTCGATTTTCAACAGAGCTTCAAATTTATGCATAAATTCACACAATGGTTCACATATCCCTAAAGGTGAAATAAGATCATTAAAGCGTACCAAATGAAGACCTTAACTGAAAATTCATGAAGAACGAACCCCTAACTGTGAAACACAAAACCAACACAAAACCAAAAAAACCAAGTAAATCCTGAAGTTCAACCTACAATTTAAGCTTTCCGCTAAGTATTGAGTGGAAGTGTTTCCAGGCTGCGGAGCACTGTGATCAACAGACACCCCTAGGTCTGGGAGATGCCTTCCTGAATCCCTCTGCAGTGGCCTGACCCTGAGGAATGCCATCACCGCACGTACGGGCGTGCTCAACACCTCCCCTGCTCACAGCGGCCTCCGCCGCAGCGTGGCAGCTGGAGGAGCTCTGAAGAGGCTGCACAACAGAAAGGGTCTTTCACAGCTCACAGCTCTGAATCTAAATCTTGCCTAAGAATATTTACAGCAGTAAGAGCAGGAAATCAAAGTCCTCACCTAGATCCTCTTCTAGAGTAACATTGTCGAAGAAGGAAGAGGCACCCACACCGTTTCAGGAGAGAGTTTTAGGTTATCAAACTGACTGGCAAAACACGAGAGAAAGCTCTCAAAGGTTCATTTGCAGTTTTTCCAGAGAAGTCAAGGGGCAAAGGCAACTGCTGTATAAACTGCTTTATCAGCTGGCGATTCCTAAATATAGAGCAGGAAAAATAGATCCTCGAGAAGCTCAGTACAGGCAGCTTATTATTCTTCTATATCATATTTACCTACATCTAACTTCTACATCAGCTTGACACATAAAGAAGTATGTAAGTGATTTACCACATGAACAGTTGCGTAAGTTTTCTGCCCACAATGACCTTAAAAAAATGCCTTCGAAACACCAGTAAAATGGAAAACAGGTAAAATGAAAATAAACACTATCAAAACTCACTATGAATTTGATTTTACGGTACACACTGACCTTCAAATAGCCCCGGCAGATTTATGAACAAATGGGTTTTGTTAGTTTCTGCAGAGTATGAATTCAATATGTTACTTATATGAGAAATTCCAGAAGAATATGAAATCTAATTGAATTATTCTGATCAAAGCTTTAAGTAGATTAACATTCAATATCATAATTCTTTTACATGTCCCACATGGAAAATTAAATGAAAAGTCCCAAAGCAGCATTCTAGAGTCTTTAGAAATGTTTCTATAAGGTTCTTAGACTACTCCCTCCAAATGGGGAGAAGTGGGGCAGAGCAGTGCAACATGCAGTAATCAGGGTGATCTGAAAACTAAATGTGTTTTTTTTAAAAAGGGTTTTATTCAGTTTTCTGATGTTTATTTTAAATAAAATGACATTAAAAAACACATGAGCAGTGTGAAAAACAAGGACTTCAGTCATCACATTTTAGTATAAAAGTTTTGTTCAGTTAACTAGGAGAATTCAGTGACACCATCAGCTGGTCTAATGCAATGATTTATATTGTTATACTTAATTCTAACCTAAACCAAATTTGACATATCTAAACTCCTGATATCAGTAAACACCACCACTATGTTTTGCCACTTACTGTGTCAGTATTTACAGTACTTTTAGTATCTTCGGTATCCTCCCCCTCCTCTTCCACCATACGGCTCACCATAACCTCCCCTGCTGCCATAACCCCCCCGGCCACCATAACCCCCACCACCACCTTGAAAGCCACCTCCACCACCACCACCACCTCTGAAACCACCACCCCCACCTCTGAAACCACCTCCACCTCCTCCCCCCCTACCACCACCACCCCCCCAGCCACCCCTTCCACCACCACCACCACCTCCCCAGCCACCTCTTCCACCACCTTCTTGTCTTTTTTGCCAAGGTGGCATTTCAGGAGGAGGTGGTTCAATCTCTGTAGGTCTGCCTCCACGGTCAGGTACTCTCCCCATCAGAACCTACACAGAAAAATATGTAACGTTTAGTTGAAAAGAAAAAATAATTGAAGGAATGCAGAGTTTTTCTCTTACGGACAAAGACACACTACCTACTCTTGATAGGACTATGTTTCCTGCCAATGTGGACTTTGACAATAGGATTCCTAGTACCTTGCCACATGACAAGAGAACTCTAAAAGTGATTCCATTTTCCATCTGTAAAATTGAAATAACTGCAGCTAGCTACCTCATAACACTTTTCTGAAATCTTTTTCAGAAAGAAAAACACATGCATACAAAGTATGATTAGTATGACAAAGTAAAATGTACAGCCATTCATGATTCTACTTAAATTTCAGAAGCAAGTTCAAACTTCATCAGATGGCAGAAAATATAAACCAGCAAACTGATGTGCAACTCTAGAATAAATACTAGTTTGTCTTAGAATAGAAATTACTGAGCAGAGCTGGATACAGAGCTGGAACAGACTTAATGGGATCCCTTTGCTATCAGGATCACAAAGTAAAAGGGTCATTCTTATCTTCATCTTATCTGTGAACGTACGTTCAATCCACGTGGAGGGAGGATTAGAGCTTATCAGATTCTGCTATGAAAAAGCAGAGGGACATACCAGAGATCCCCAGAGATTAAACATTTATTATTCCTGGGGACTGGCTAGGTTAGTCCTCTTTCCGAAACTACTGTTTGAACAGAACTGCTCTACAGCAAGAGTTTTTTTTTTTTTTAAAAAAAAAACTTTTGAACTCTGTCTTCTTCCTCCTCTTCTTTTTAATCTAAAACTACTGTTTTATCCTGCATGGCTGACTGTTTAACAAGATAAAAAAAAGAAGCTCATTGCAATGTTTACCAGAATGCTGCAAAACCTACTTTTCTTAATACATCAGGGTATAATCATCTTGCAAAAAGGAATGAGAAAAGTAATTCTGTAATTACATTTCTCTCTTAATATTGATAGTTCTGCAAACTCCCACACTCCTTTATCACATTACAGAAAGAAAAACATACCTTGTTAATAGCGCAGACTGTATTTTCCCGTGTTGATCCACTACATGTTCTTATGATCTTTGATAAATCTTCTCTAGCAGCAAGAAGGTGAGCTAATGTAATAGTTGACCTTTGGAGATAATGCATAGCGCTTAGGCTGATAGATTCGTGCTATGTCATCTGTTTTTACCTGAATCATAAAATCAGACATAACTTACTTGCTTGGCATGCAACCTACAAACATGCTTGCTGCAAGTCACGCATTGGTCTCAGTAAGCTGCAATTTGAACATAAGGTTTGAAATATTATGTCTGAAAACATAAGTTATCTTACAAAATATAGTGTAAGTTGTTTCCACTTCTTTTCATACCATCTGAGCTACTGCACAAAATAATGCTGCTGATGATGTATATAGTTGATGCTGCAGGCCTAACACTATTACAACAGAAACTCACAAATTCACTGGAATCAATCAGATTCTTTTATGTTTTCCAGCATACCTAAAGACTAACAATGGGAGTTTAAGCTGCTTCAGATAGTGATAGTCAACAGATCACTGCAAAGTGTGAAGAAAATAGAACAGCTTCAAAGAAAGGTCAATTGATGGGAGGAGAAACAAAATAAAACAAAAACAAAAATCAACAAAGCAAAATACGTACGCAAGCCATGAAAAACTGAGACTGAGAAGCGGAGAATATAGTATTTTTCTGAACTCACTTTGACACATTTTTTGTTTAACAAAAGAAAAAAAATCTGCTTTCTGAGAACATCTAGAATGATCTTCAGAATAAATAAGCACTTAATCTTGGAAGGATCAGAGAGCAGATGCTGTTTCTTGCCATCACTGTTTTGCTAAGCAATTACTACACCATTTGCATATTCATTTAAACCTGCACAAGGCCTACCCATTTGTGGGGGCGAACAAGTGAAAAACCCACTATCCAAACCAGAGCCAGGTACCAACACCTATTTAATGAAAAACAAACAAAAAAGGAAAGCAAGCAAAATAAATTCCGTAAAAGGACAACATGCCTCTTGGCTTAAAAAAGTAAAATTATTTCTATCTCAGAATGATTTCAATCCCCAAATCCTTCCTGGACAAGTTGCAAACAAATATTTTTACAATAAAAATAAGGAAAAAAAAACCATTTGCCTTCAGCTTCCCACATGTATATTCATCAAATTATAAACTTTTAGTATTGCATTTCTCATTTTGTAAGATAGATCAGAGCTAGAAATGTATATTGTTCCTATCAGGCTGCTTAATTCATTACTTCTTTTAAATATAGAGATATAAATATGCACAAAACAGCATAAAAGAAATTACTACATCTAAAATGACACCAGCAAACAAAATCCACAATAGTGATTTAGAAGTTTTAGCCACCTGAAGCATTACAAGTAATTATGTGTTTTTCTCATAAAAGCTACTATTCAATCAGCCTGTCCAACTGACCACTTGTTTACTCAGTAGCTTTGAACCTAAGGTAAGTAAGTCGTCACTGCAATAATCTCACTGACTTTGTGGGCAGTCATTCTTTGTACCCAGTCTCTCTATGTTATGGCCTACTGTTTTTCTTCCTCTTTCATCTGCAAGGAAAATGCTTAAGTTTCTTTCTACTTTACTTGAATAGAAGCATGTAAGTAGAGCAAAAAAAGAGGACAGGGTAAACTTAAATTATGAAATGAAAATTCAAACAGACAAGGCTAAAATTTATACTTGTGAACCTATAAACAGTCCACAAAAGATTGATGACTGTGCCATCTAGTCAAATTTCCTTTTCCTCAACACCTAGAATTTGGATGGTAAAATCCAGGGTAAGGAACGGTTGGAAACAAGATAGCTGTAATAGAACTGTTTTTACATGCTACGTATACTTAGTAAGAAGATCAGGAGAATTGTGGCAGACTCCCACCTATAGGAAGCAAGAAATACAGCAAGCTTACCATTTGCTCTATCAGACCAGCCAAAAGACTGTACTGTCACATCTAGCCTTTTCATTAACATACGACGGCGACATTCATACTCGCTTCGAAGAGCATCATTGATTTTTTCCAATCTTTCCTGCAGCATAACAATAAAAAAGCAACAACTATTCAATTCTATGAAGATGTACAGGTCAAGCAAAAATTAATCCTGTTCAGCAACTAAGACAGCTGTCCCAAATGACCATTAAAACTAGGGGCAAATAAAAATAAATAAAATGGAGAGACGCTTTCTTACCACTTGATCAGAATTCAGAGGTTTTGTTAGCAGTGATTTCCCCACATGGTTATTTTGAACTTTTGAGAGAATGTCCTTTATCTGAAACAAAACACATACTACTTCTCAGAAACCAAATGATATTTACATTTATTTGTTTGCAGCACTGTCTGCTGCAATCATAACTGGATTGAAAGCTAGGAGTTTCATTGCCAAATGACAGCTAGGTTTCATTTAACATCATGTTCAAGACTTTTCTACCCACTCCAAACCAGCCATGCTTATACTTCTTCCATTAGTTTCTCTCCCTCGCTGTCCTGGTGATGAAGTAGGCTCGCTCTTTCTGCCTTTCAAACTCCACTGCATCGTTCTCTTTCATTACAACAAATTTCTACCTCCTCTGCTTGAAGGAACTTCATCACTCTCCTTCAGTTCAGCTCGTCTACAAAACATTGCCATGAATGTCCACAGCATTCCTACGTCATTTTCCGGCCAACTGATTTTTTAGGTGCTACATGCATATTATTGTTCCCGCAAGTTTTGAACGCAGTTTGGTTGAGAGAAAAACTGTATCTTCATCTACTGTGAAGAATCAAAGGGAATCAAGTCAAACAAGACTAAGACTACAGCTAATTTTTCATTTTACATGTCATAAGCAAGGAATAAAGCAATGCATGAGCTACAGTAAAACAGTAGCTAACAGGAGCCATTAGATACATTCACGAGGGATAAGACTTCACGTAAGCATACAGGCAATTTACATTACGATCTATTATAAAGATATGGTCCAAAGCTCACTCCCCCAGTATTACCTTAGCTCATACTGTCAGAGTCCTCATAGCGTTGCATATTTTACTGATAATTGTCTGCAGTGATCTCTGTGAAAACGCTGGACACAGCAATCAAATTCTACAGCATCTAGTTAGTGCATTAAAAAATGTACTTGAATAGGAATATTTGATAAATCAATTTTCATATTCAGTGCCAAGAAGAGAATCTGATCTCTAATTTTGTGTGAAAAAAAGGAGTGCATTTTTTTTACAGTGCCTCTGGGAAGCACATGGCAAGTTAAAAAACATAGCTATCCCAGCAAAACCATTTGAAACCAACTATATTGTGCAGTGAGCAAATTATGGCAAAATACAGTGGGTTTGACTTCAGCTGTAGGCTAACAGCCTAGAACTTGTCAAAACTGACTGTCCTTTACTGTAATATTCCCTGTGCTATTCTACTTCATCCACATGAAAAAGGGGGCTAGAGTAAGGGTAGAAGTTCAGACCCTTCCTTGTAACCTACTGATCCCTACGCTCTTCTCTCTCTGACGGCTGCGAGAGCTGGGCCTCTTCAGCCTGGGGAAGAGAAGGCTGAGGGGGGATCTGATCAATGTGTACAAGTACCTGAAGGGAGGGTGTCAAGGGGACAGGGACAAACTCTTTTCAGTTGTCCCGTGTGACAGGACAAGAGGCAACGGGCAGAAACTGAAGCACAGGCAGTTCTGCCTGACCGTGAGGGGGAATTTCTTCCCTGTGAGAGTGACGGAGCACTGGACTAGGTTGCCCAGAGGGGTTGTGGAGTCTCCTTCTCTGGAGATCTTCAAGGCCCGCCTGGATGCAGCCCTACCTGACATGCTCTAGGTGACCCTGCTGAGCGGGCAGGTTGGACTAGATGATCTCCAGAGGCCCCTTCCAACCTTACCGATTCTATGATTATTCTTACTTCTTTACAACCTTTATTTTGTTTATAGATAAAGTCTTTCATGGTTGTCTGTAGGATGGAAGTTGCCAGCATATAATTCTTACATACTCAGATTAGTAGACAGTATAACACAATTTGATTTGTGTAACTTCTGAATCTAGGCAACTTCCTTCCGTTTTAGTAAAGCATGTTCATGATGCTTTTCACAGTCTACTTCAGAATTCAAATGTACTTAAGCACATATTGCGTTTGAATTAAAAAAAAAATGCATGAACTGAAGTTCATCAATAATGTTAGAAGATCGGCACTTGAGATGAGGAATTCAGTAAGTAATTAGCGCAGAAGAAGAAATAAACATGAATTAAAAATTATATTGGGCAGGAAGTACCCACTTGCATATGAAAATAAGGTTAGAAATACAACCTCAAAGAATCTAGTGAGCTAGAAGGAAGTAAATCTAACAAAATGAGCCTA
Source organism: Rhea pennata (assembly GCF_028389875.1). Classification (NCBI taxonomy): domain Eukaryota; kingdom Metazoa; phylum Chordata; class Aves; order Rheiformes; family Rheidae; genus Rhea; species Rhea pennata. The sequence continues at coordinate 9,644,314 of NC_084667.1, read as the reverse complement.
GCTTCTGGGAAAAAACAAAACAAAACAAAAACAAACAAAGAAATAAACTGGCAATGAGCCTTATAGCTATATAGTGAAAGCATACACACACACACGTATATATATACACACACACACACATACATATATATATATATATATATAAAGAGAGAGAGAGAGAGAGAGAGAGAGAGTGAAATCTGGAAATCAGTGATGCTGAATATGATCTAGAGATCAGAATTAAGGCAGGTTTGCTGGGGCAAGAGCAGCTAAGAGATAAATACAACACTGGGCTCCACATATAAAAGCAATATGTTTTGTAGGCACAGTCTGATCACAATTAAAATACCTAGGTCTGCACTGTGTACTCCTGACTACTGTAAGATGAAAAATAAAAGGAATTTTAGAGAGAATGATAAAGGAAGAGAGGCAGAGACTTACTCAATTGAAAAAAAAATCTACATCAGAGAAACAAATGAAATTTCTCCAATGAAAAGGCAAAGACAGTACATGTAATTGTTATATTTAAAAGAAGCTAGATAATGGGATAGTAACTTTGATGCCTAGAGAATGGACACCATGCTTTATACGACACTTGACAAAACAAAACAAAACATTGTCCCACAACCAGAGAAAACAGGAAGAACTAAATTAAAGAATCCTCTACTGACCAACTGTCCTAAGATTTAATGAGATTTAAAATCCCCCACAAAATAAAGATTTTAATCCAGAGATTAGTTTAAGGATTCTTCTTAAGGAAGAATCTTTTCACTGATGAACTGGCCCAAGTTCATGCTTGTGAAGCCTGGATACGACCGCAAAGTCATACCCAGATTACTGCATCTCCATTAATGCTTTACTCCCTCATTTACATCATTTACATCAGCAGGACTCTGGGGGCATATCCTGCAAGTATATTGGTGTAATAAACTGAGAATTTACAGCAAAATACAACTGCAGAATACACTGTCCAGTCTTCCCCACTGACAGGGCTATGAGCACAAGAGCTCTGGTATACATATCCTCTCTGTCAGAAGACAAGAATACCACTGATACAAGAATTGAGGCTATTACTCATATTTCTAGCCATGACAATTCTGCTAGATTAAGGAGATTAAGAGGAGTTTTTCAAAAAAAAAAAAAAAAAAAAAAAGTGTGTACACACACACGCACGCACACACACACAAAATATCAGGAAGAAGTTGTATGTGTAGGTGTGAAAAACATTAGAAGTAATGCCCAGGTAAGTGATCAGTGAAAACATATGGATATTAAAAAAAATAAATAAAATAACAGCAAAGTCATTCTAAAGTTCTCCTACAGCCAGTTGTATAAAATAAGCCAACTAATCACAAGCTAGGTGCAAAAGCATGCATTTTTGTTATTAATTACACTGATCACATTAAATATTTACATGACTGCTTTGGAAGTTCATAGCTTTCTAAAAATAGTTTAGAAAACAAATTAGTTATTGTATTTGTTTTAGGCAAAAATATTTGGATGTGGCTCCAAAACAAACTGTATGAAAATAAGCAGTTAATCTATTTTTACCAACTAAAACATATCTTTACTTATTGAATATATCATTTCTCATCTGTTTTATAAGTCCATATCCTTAAAAGATTCCTTTAATCTTTATCTTGCGATTCAGTTCCACATTCCATATATTTATTTTACATCTTTACCCTCTCTCAAAATAGAATAGTAATTTTTACGTTTTGCCACTTGCTTAGAGAAATATCATACATGCATGCACTTCCAGGACTTCTAAGTTTTTGAAAAAAAATGACCCTGAAAGAAGGGTCATTATATTAATTAAATTGTCAACACTAAGGAATGTCGTCTGTACCCATAAGGTGTGAACCATATTTGCAGAAAAGATCATCTGAAACCTTGAAGACAAAATATCTTAATTCATCATCTGCCTCTCTTCCATTTAGCTGAAGCAGATTTTAATTTCAATATTTATCCAACTTCAAAGACTTTTTTGTTTGCCCTTTATTTCTGTTATGTACCTAGATGTTTAGGCACACAGACTGGGAACAGGACAGATCTTTTGTCTTGTTCCTCAGCTGCATTCATACTTACCTGATATACAGGTATCATTAAGGCTATAAAACTATCAAACACTGTAACAGTTAAAAGACAACATACTAACTTAAATCTGAACAACTCTTAGAAAATATCCCCAAATGCATTTTTACCAATAGTATTCTCATAGTTCATAGTGAACAAAACCAGAGTTTTTGTTTAATTTTGATCTAAATTTTAGGTTTACAGTTTCTTTTCATTGTCTACTACTATGGGACTACTGTTTACATTGTAGAAAACAGAACTACTGTTTACATTGTAGAAAACAGAATGCAAAACAACACTTCAGCAAAAAGTCTAAAAAAGTCTTTCAAATAATGTTAAATAGTATGAGAAAGTCACTTTCTCTGTAACTAAGTGTGAAATTCACACTATCTTAACTGAAAAGAAGCTAGATGTGAGTAAAAGCTACGAAGTGCAACACTGGTATAGATTTTTCTGAATCTTTTATCAGTGTTCATCTAGAAGCTATAGATTTTTTGGTACTAAATTTCTGTATGCTTCCCAAAGTTAAGCTTCATAAATACAGTACAGGAGAACAGTATAAACAACTCAAAAATAACTATTACTTTTTCAGTGCTACAACATAAAATTAATTATATTTAGTGGTAGACGATTGTGACACTATCAGTTCATTCCTCATATTTTCTTATATCATTGACAACCACTACCTCAGTTTATCACAGGAAATAAAAATTTAAAAGGTAGTTACGATGATGCATATTCAAAGTTGGACCTACTATAAAACTCAGAGTTTCAGCTGAATTAAGAAAGTGATCTTGATTTTATACCAGTCTTTTAAATAATCTGACAAATTATTATTAAAAACACAATCAATGTTCTAATGTGCCATACCAAGATACAATGTGTGATCTGTCCCTTTGGTAGACTGCTGCTGCATAGCCAAACTATTCTCAGAACTATTCCCACAGCTACTGACAATGCTGAAGATGCTAGACAGAGACAAAGAGTAGACATGTTGAAATATAGATACTTTCGCAAACTAATAAAAATGATAGATTAGTACATAAGTTTTTATTACAAATGATACAGTATATATAATACTAGAAATCAACAGTGCAATTTTGCAGAGAACCTAATTCTATCAGAAGCAACAAGATATTTGAAAAATGGAATCAATCATTTTAAGTAAGCTTTTCTACGAATCTAAAAAAAATAACATATGGCACTCTTATCTGCCTGGTTCTTGAACAATTTTTTTCAATCAGTGGCATCACTGCTCTAACACAGCTACATCCATAAACGTACATGAGTAACTGTAGTACGTCAAAATAAACTCTAAACCTGTTCCATAAGAAAGTAATGGATAAAGGATAATGGAACACACAGTAAAAATTCTACACAATCTCGAGAAGTAGCAAAAAAACATCCTCAATTTATAAGGAATGAACATGCAGAGAACAAATAGCACTATTAACTCTCGGTGGCACACAGATGAATGAACTAGTACTCACTTCAGGCTGTGGAAAAGTGGCAAAACAAGTGGTATAATCACTACGGAACTGACAGATCTGGAAAACGATGCAAAACAGGACAGACGCTCACAGAAGAGAACATACTTCAGAGATGCTGTCTGCACGCTTCAGCACTTTATGAAAGTGGGATCCCTTTGAGCTCTTCATTACCCTCTGCATAAAACTTCAGTGATGATAGCTTGTTTCGTGCATTTTTTTTTTTCAGGTGATATTTGTAGGCCCAACCACAATAGTAAGCTGCACTACAAAATGCACTACCTTGCTTATCTACTATCTCTCAAATAAAAACTTTCAATGATCTCCCTTCTATGGTATAACTCAGACTCAAACTAATTCCAAGTTTCAAGCTGTCATCAGGAAGCGACAGACAGTTTCAGCCAAAAAAACAAAAAGCCCAAACCTACCCTGAAAATAGCTTCTTGCATTATGAATTACTAAGTGTCACAGTTTTTAGTAACAGCATGTCCTCTGTCCTGATTTTTTTTTCTCCATTATTACACTGCACACATTTTTTGTATATACTCTGCTTCCAGAATCATGGTAATTGTTACATTAAAATGTAACTAATTAAAATTTAGTATTGATGATAATTAAATTTTGAAGCTGATTCATTCAAAAGGCAGTAAAAATAGGTCTAAGAGGTATGTTGATCAATAAGGAAGTGACATACTGAAATGATAAGGACTAGATCAATATATACACCAGAAAGCTACACAACTGTAAAACAGGGATAATCCAGCCTTTATCTTTCCATAGCATTCCTGACAAAATTAACAACTACTTTAATACAAGGCATTTTCAAATTCTACCCCTTAGTTTACATATACTCCAATTCTATAGCAAAATCAACAGTTGTGATGTAGTTCTTACATCTAGGTGACCTCCAATTGTCTGTTCTTGGTAAATGAGAGATCTTTTAATGTTTTTTCAGGTGTTTTGGGCTCTTACTTTCCATTGTAACATCTAGTATAGATTACTTGTGTAATCTATATAATTGGACAAAGTTAGAAGCATATAGTATCTAGTCACTCGAACACATTTGCAGTGACTTTTTAGTAACCGCAGTCTGCTGGTTGACCATGGAGCCCTTGCGTCTTCATTTTGAGAAGCAGAAAGAACAAAAAAAGAAACAACAACTAAGTCAAACCACTAGTCCTGATTACTAGTGTCATGGTGTCATATCATCCACCAAATATTTTTGTGCATCTGTCTATGCTTGGATTTGCTTACTTCACCCATCTGGCAAGCCCATCAGACCCCCCAAGAGGGGAAATATGCAGGAACACTTCAGCGTTTGGCGATTTAAATGCACTGAATTCTACACAAGAATATTATACAGACAGTGCAGAGAGAGGAGCACTTCCATGAAGAGCAGGCTTCATTTTCAGAGCTGAAACCAATTTCCCAAACTAGGAACTAGCTGCAGCCTAGAGCAAAGAACAGTTTTACCCCCATTTTCGCAAGGAGAAGCACAGGAAACTACCTCATAGAACAGAAATAGAAAAGAAGAAATAAAACCCAAGATATTAGAATGCACTTCTGGGAACACAGTCTCCTGAGTGCTATGCAGCACAAAGGAACGGACAATACCTTTTAGTTACTAACCCTGAACATACTGGCAGGAATTGGAGATTCCCATCTTAATGATAATAAGCCAATGAACAGAGTCAGCAGTCAGGAGCCCTAACAGACGAGTAACTGATGGTTGAAGATTGCAATGGAGAGAATTTTGAACAGACTTCTCTTATTTTGTATTTTTTCCTGCAGTAAACAGCTTCCTGCATGCCAGTCTGCAAAATCTGTATGTAAATAGTGTTAAACATCATTTGTTCCTGAAGGATTAAACAATAAAAGTAAAATGGACAGTGAATCCCTCACAGTCTGTAACCAGGCAACTTTGATATAATTTGAATATTAGGTTTGGTCTTCTTGTCCTGCAATGGCAGGACTAGCGTTCTGTTCCTTTAACATGGGATGAAACCAACTCTGTTGGATCCTTCTCTCTTAAGATGAATGCTTATAGAGATACCAGTTTAAACAAAGAAAGAAAACACAAAGATCTGTACCTTCAATTCCACATTGGTTAACAAAGGAGGAATATCAGAAGATGATGACTTCGGTAGCCCCAGTGCATCACAAATAGCTTGTACTTCCTGATAGATTTCATTGTGCTTTTCCAAGTGAGAGCCTTTAATTTGCTTGCTGTGCAAAATCTTTAAAGCTTGAAGTTCTGTACTTAGAAATACTAGAGACAAAAGTCCATAATGGCAGATTTAGGGAAATTTGAACATTTTTCTGCTGCACGCTCATAATACAAGCAGTAAGACCAGGAGAAAAAGGGAAATGCTTTCTCAGTCCTCTCCTGGACAGGTCAGTTTCAGTTCCCCATTCTATGTCTGAACAAATTCCCACCTATCTTCCTATCTTACGTCTACACCTTGCACCCATCTGCTTAACCTGCTCTGTTACCTAGTGCTTCCCCAGTCCTTAGCTCCTTGACAGATCTACTTCCGTATCATCACTGCTGCTAGTCCATGTGTTTCTTGTCAGATCTCAAGCGTTTCCCACCACCATTTCTGAATACACTCTCTCTCCATACGCAGTCTCAGCTGGTGCTCCTTTGTCCAGGTCCAGCTTAAACCTACACTTCACTCCTCACAGTTCTGCTTTCAACATCTTCAAATCATGTAGCATTTTCTTTTAAGCTGTCAGGAAACCTCTCAGAAACAAAGGAAGCAAAGTCTCAGTTTCAATGGAGCTGGAATTGGATCAAGAGCAAAATCAGGAAGCTCAGTATGTTGAAGCATCCATCACAAAGAAATTTCAGTTTTGCCTCTTTCACTTCTCCCCAACTGAAATGATGCATGCTTAGCTAGGTTGATGTCACACTAGTGATGCTTACGTAAATAAGCATAAAGAACTACTTAATGTAAATTCTAAATTAAGGACAGACCATGCATATAAATTCTAATAATATAAATGGGGAAACCGGTCATAACTTACAGAGCAGTTTAAGACAATCTTCTTTCTCTCTTAATCTGTCTTTAATGTCTCCAGATATAAGTGATGAATACGGACAAGACATTTCTTTCAAAAAGCCACTAATCTCAAGCTGGAAGCTCTCTATATCTTTATCACCTGAAGAAACAAAGAAACACAAATTAATGGCATTAAAAAAAAAAAATCAAACTGCTTTTCTTAATTTATACATTTAAAGTTGCAATCCCAGGCAAACATTTACCACATACCACCCTAATAATATTTTCCTTCAACTTAAAGATCAAGTTCTATATACATACATTCCTTTTAATAGCTCAGACAACAACGTAGTCATGCTTTAAGCAAGAAGAGGACGCCACGGCAACCTCTGGAGAAATGAACACAAACGCTTGGAATGAATCAGACGTTAATGCATAGCAGAAGAAGAAGCAGTGTTTGTTCCTTCTTCAGAGCACCACTGTTGAGAGATCAGTTCTACATTACAAAACAGTGGATCGATGTAATTAATTTTCGGATTAACAAGTTACAGGGGTCAAAATAACTAAACCCCATGCATGTATCCATTTTTATTTTCAACGGTTGTTTTTTTGTTTTGCTACCTCATTGTGAAAACATAAGCAGATATATTCAAATCATATAAAATCTCATCCAAGTTCCAGCACTTTACACATAGCACTAATGAACAAGTGACTTGTCTACACATGATATGAATGGAACATTGCATTACTACTAACTACCACAAAACACCAAGCAGAGATACTTTACTGAAACGTAAACCATCCAAATATGGTTACATACTACAACCACTTATAGGATGCATGCAAGTTCTTTCTATATATTTATGTAGTTCTAGAAAAACAAAAACAAGTGATTTTTTGGAAAGAAACTTCATAAAACCATAATGTAAGAACTATGCACATGATAGCATCAGTCTCAGGTTGGCTTTCTTTCAGCTATCTTACTTTTAAACTTCAACATTATTTTAATATGAGCTGAACAACATTTAGTTTGAATCCACGGAACAAACAGTAAATAGTTTCAAAACATTAATGTCCATATACCATCCATTGAAGTGATGCTCTCTTCCATATTACAAAGCAGCTTTATTTGGGAACCTAACCAAACACAAAGCTCCAAAAATTCTGGTGAAGACAATCCATTTCCTGCAGCTTTCTTCAGGGCTTCCTCTTCCAGTAAGGGACCTGTGTACCTGCATGCAGGGATAAACAGTAGCAATAAGAAACGAGTCTAACATTAAAATGATTAGAAAATGTGCATGTTTTATGTAAGCTGGTTAGTAAATACAGAGACAAAAAAATAAGAAAAAAAAAAGAAAATCTTTGTAAGTTACTTTTGCCGATGAATTTGTAATTCGGACTTTTTTAAACATACCAGCAGATGAGAGGTGATTTACCCACAAACAAAATGGGCTGCAGGAGAACAGGACAGGCATTTTCACAGACCACAGGTAAGCGAAGACAATAAATAGAGTTTCAGGTTTTCAACACACGCTGAAGTGACCAGAAGTCAAGTACTAACTCAAGCGTACACTCGACCGATTTTCTCTGCAGCATTTCTGAACTCTTGCCCTGGACCGCCAGTAATAACGGGTAACTGAAACCGAAACCAGACTTCGCACCGTTTCTCCTGTCCCGCTCCCTCACTCCCAGCCGCTGACACGGCACACGGAGGTCGCGCGTGCACCGCGCGGCGCGGCGCGGCCCGGCCGCTGCCCCCCGCGAGCGCCCCGGGCCCGGCCCGCTCGGGGCCGCCGCCGCCTCGGCGGCCGCCTCGGCAGGAGGCCGCGAGCAGCAGCGCTGCCCCGGCCCGCGGCGGCCGCCCCGGCGGCGCCTTTAAACCCTCCCAGCGGGAGGAAACGGCTGCAAAGCACCGGGGAGGCCGCGGAGGCCCGGGAGCGCCGCGCGGCCTGGCCTCCCCTCCCCTCCCCTCCGCCCGCCACACGGCCCCGCCGCCGCGGGGCCCCGCTCACCCCACGGCCTCCAACGCGTCCAAGATGTCGCACTCCATCTTCGGGCCCGCCGCCGCCAGCTCCTTCATGCCGCCGCCGCCGCGGCGCGCTGCCGCCCGCCCGCCGCGCCGCGCCGCGCTGTGCCCGCCTCAAAGCGGCCCGCCGCAACCCGCTCCCCGCCGCTGCGTTCCCCCGGCCGCGGCGCCGCGCCGCCCGCGCCCCCGGCCTGCCGCCCGCGCCCCCGGCCTGCCGCCCGCGCCCCCGGCCTGCCGCCCGCGCCCCCGACCCGCCGCCGGCCCGGCCCGGCCCCTCGCCGCGGGCCCCGCAGCTGCCCTGGCGCTCTCCCCGCGGACCTCGTTCCCTGACCCGCCGGGAGCCCGGAGAAGCGGCCGCGCCGCACCGGCTCTGCGGCGGGACTCGGGGGCTTCGCGGCCGCTCCTGCCTGCCCCTCGCTAGCGACCGGGGCCGGCGCGGGGCCGGCGGGCGCGCTGGGCTCCGCCGCCGCCCGGAGCCCCTCGGGAGGCAGGGGCTAACGGCCTCACCGCGGAGCTACTTGCGGAATTCTTAAAATCCCCAGCGCCTGTGAGGATGCCGTTGAGTTACGGAAGGCGGCTGGGACGTGCTCTTAGGGAGACCTAAATTTAAACTAAAAGGCGGATATTTTCCCTTTGCTCGCAAACTGTCGCTGTCACAGGCTCAGTCAGAGCCAGTCTGGTGGGGCGCCCCCAAATTCCCCTAAAACTCCACGGCAGTGGGCTCCTATCTTTCCCATCAGTCAGAAGGAAAAACGTGTTTATTTGACTGCTGGTGTCTTACATCGGCCTTCAGCAGATCCAGCAGATGAATCTGCGATGGAGGCCGACAGGGAGGTGCGATCAGATGCAAGTATTTACAGCACAGGTATTTCCAGTGAATGAAATCTCCGTGATTTCTCAACTATTTTGAATTATTTCTAATCAGCAAAAGGCATGGCTTTATTGAGTGTGTTTAAGGACTGAACTTCATAAAAAACAGGAATCAGGACAGCCATGAGACCCTCCCACAAATGCGGGCGGGTATCTAGCAGGTAGAAGGACTATTTATGGCCATCATTGGCAGAAGACCGTCCTAAGGTCTGAGAGGCTTATGTCAACCATATGATGTGCGTCAGTGCCAGTAGCTCAGCAGTCTCTTTCCAACGCTTATCCGCATCTCACTTGCTGTGGCTGAGCTTCAAAACAACTCTAGGTTTTTGTCAGGATTTCTTTTCCGCTAGTCCGCCAGTTAGGCGTCTCGCTGAGAAGTCAGGTAAATCCCAGTACTGGCACAAGGAAGAAATAGAAATGCACAGACATGAGATCACAGATATATAGATCAGTTTAAACTGTTACAAAATGGCATCCTAAAAGAGCGTGCAGCTGTAGCTATCTACAAAAAAGTATTACAAGTATTACAAGTATTAAAAGTATTAAAGTATTAGTTGAAAGCAAGGAGAAAGGAATTGTGGATTTAGGTCTTCTGCCAATTCAAATTCAATCTCTACGTTTACAAGTTCATGTAATCTTTACTAAAAACTCAAAATGTATGACTCAATTCGCTGCTAAAGTTAATCTAAGGTTAATCTCAACCACTTGCCAAACTACTTGTATGAATGTGGCAAATCATTGTTATGCAATTCAGAATTGCTAGAGAAGTGTTCCCACTTCCAGGCTTGCGAGCAGGCATCAGGCGCTCTCGTAGGGCCTGCTGGGGAGGGGAGAAAGGGTCCTGCTTGAGCTGCAGTAAGAGAAGTCACCTCCTGGTCTGCCCTGTCAAGAAAGCACACTCTTGGTTGTACATTATATGTACAATGTCTGTGTTCATAATAAAAGAAAGTAAAACTGTCCACAGATATAATAACTGAACATCTCCAAAGTTTCGGTTGTTTTGTTCTTTTAATTTGCATCCCAGGATAAAAATCAGATCTCTTGAATTCAAATGAGGAGGAGACAGTCTTTAAATACAGAACAGGTACAAATAATTCATAGTAAAAAGAAACATTTTGCACATAACTGTTGACCACTAGAGGGGACCATAGGAGCAGAGAAGAAATTGAATAAACTACATAAAATGCTTTAAACATTTTCCTCTGACACAAGCTTGCCTACGTGCAATGCTGTACTGTACACATACAGTTTAAAAGTGATGGAGAGAAGACAGTATTTTATGCATGTTTAACTCAGTGTGAGTAATTTGTATTAACTGAGTTTAAAATAGATAACAAGTTTAAATGCTAAAATAACTACACAGAATTTTTGCAATTTTTTTGCATTTAAATTGATGTAGGGTAAACCTGGTTAACTTCCATCTTCCATATGTAAATAAGTACTAGCCATTCTTCAGCCTGTTAGAAAAGAATGAGATACTGTTCTTTAGACTTGCTAACATGCAGCTTGTCAGTTTAAAAACTGATTTTAAGATTATATTAACTCTATTCTTTCTAAGGATGATTTGAAGGTACACATTTTGGGCTGCATCAGCTTCATTAGATCATTGTGGAACTGAACTGCTAGTTAAAATCAGACTATAAATAAATTAGGCCAATATTGCAGGTGAAGTATATGTGAACGATAGTCTATTAACTTCCCAGAAACTGTATGGATTTACACTAGCTAAAAGAATTCTGTTCATTAGGTAACTTGAGCTACCCCATTTAGCTTGGAATTGCTAACTGCTCCCATTGTAAACCTCTGAGTTACATGAAATAATGGCATGCAAGTTCTCAAGCCAGAGTGAATTCTGTCTTGAAATTATGCAAAATGATAAATTCTGCAGATCAAAATTTTCAATTTCTCAAAAATTGAGTAATTAAAAGGACTGCTTTCAAACTATTTTCATGGGGCACGTGTCTCTGCAAAGACAGTGGGGGAAAGGCCAGAAGTGTGCAGTTATCAATGGAGCTCCACGCACCACTCTAGTGAGAGCAGCCCAACCTGGGAAACACATTGCTCACTGATTGCAACATCTTGACTGTTCCTCCTTCTCCGGTACTTGTCTGAGGAAGCAGTGGCTCTTCTATATCCACAAGCTGGAATAAAATCAGTAAAGCACAGTCTAGTTCTGCAATGTGATTGACTTAATTGCACATAGTTGAAGTTACAGAGATTTTTGTCATTTACTTTAAAAGGTGTAGGAGTAGGACTTAAATATTACAGCAAGATGCGCTTTTACCGTTTGGGATCACTGATAGAAAAGTGTAATTACTTGCAGCCCTGGTGTCCGTGCTTGTCCCTTAGCTTCTGTTTATTCTAGTGGTGCAGTGCAAGAGAAGAAGCAGGACTACCGAGAGAACCTAACGTGTATTCCTAGATTCCTTTTACTTTAAGTGGACCCTTAAACCGAATGTATTTATGATGTATTGCGACATAGCGAGAAAGGTGTTGATTATAAGCAACCTTACAAAAGGGAAATCTGAGTGGTGTGGGAAGTTGACAGCATCCTTCCCTCTCTCTCATTGGGCTGAATGTAATTGTCTCCCCGATACCAAGATAGTCATTACATTGTGAGGAGTATTTACTTCTGAAATTTCTCATGTATTTTTTTTTTTTAAGAGAAGTTGAGAAGACCATTTAGTCTCTGGGTGTTTGCAGAGGAGAAGGCTGAATACTAATCATAGTTTTGTGGACATTATTCCATTATGAATGAGACTGAAGCCTCCAACTACTGCAACATATGCTACTAAGTGAGCAAAAAAAAGACAGACCTGCAGTAAGTCTGGCCTCTGCTATAGCAAATGCTCAGCCTGGCAGGACACAGCAATGAATATTCCAAGTTCATATTTCTCATTCTTTTAACAATAATCTATGCCCATTTTGCTCTTCAGACCATATGGCATGAATGATTTCAGTGAAGCATTCATCACGTTATGATTTACACTGACATTATTCCTTAGAAGTTAAGTGGTGGGGCTTCACTGTGAGGAGCTGTATTTGTTGCAGTTTTTCTCCGTTCTGTTTCACTGGTTTCACTGATAAGAAACTATTCATCTTAGCAGAAAACTAGAGTAATGCGTGAAAAACAAAGCCCAAAATGTTTTTGCTTTTAGGTTTTCTGATTGAAAATTAATCTTTTCATGAATGCACATAAAATTTTATTTGAAGCTTTTATACTCATATAAGATGTATTCATTGGTGCTTGTTTGATACTTATCCTGTTTTCTTTGGAAAAAGTAGAGCATAGAAAAGTCTTACGATAGTTTTTATGCAAGCACAAATCTAGTTAAAATATACTGAAGATTTAAATGAAGAACGTATGTGCCTGGGTGTGTGAGTCACCTGAGAGGGATTCTCTGAGGTCAGAAACCTGCTACTAAGTCCCCACGATGAATGTCAGTAGCTCTGGGAGGTTACAGAGTTTTCCAGGAAAGTACATATGCTGGGGCAACACAGTCTTTTCGGTTCCTCCATAGAGAAACTGGGCCTATAGATTTGTAAAAGTTCCCTCTTTCAGCTCATGACTGTCACTTTGTCTCACTACCTGTTTCTTTACACCATGGATTTGCCACATTTGAGTGAATTTATCTTCTTTCTGATGAGCAAGATCCTTTTGCATATAGTAAGACTGCTGTGCTATTCACATAGCTGGTGTGACTGTGGGAGATCACTCAAAACTCTCTGTGCATCAGGTGTGGAAAACGCCCGGATGTTAAAGATGGTAGACTAGGACTTAAGGCAATTAAATAATAATTATAGCCATCATACTCTCTTCAACTGATAAAACATTAAATAGCAAAATATCTATCCTAGACAAGAAACATGTGGGATAGCTATTAACGGTAGGACTCATTTGCTTCTAAAAAAAGAATAACCCAAATCAAAACATTATAAAGTGCCAAATGTCAGGTCCTGAATGTAAAGCTGAGAGTTGCAAAGTATGAGACATCCGTTCCACTGGGGCTTGACTCACAATTCAGATTGTAGCAAAACTGGGTTCTTAACATATTGGAATAAAGATTTTTAACAAGCTTCCATCTGTTAAACCAGCAAGTTGGCTTGGTGTGCTTGCTGTTTTAATAAATAGCCAGCATCATTTTTCAAACCACGGCTTCAAATTATTTAGGAGGATTTTAACTTGCACCAGTTGTGGCCAATCCTGAAAGGTTTACATTGCTTGTACGTTTGGAAGAGACTACACCACAAAGAGGACCCAACCTCATGGCCCAGTGACATGGAAGAAAGGCATCCCAGTGCGATTTAGGAAGGGTGGGCTAAGAAGTGACCTCAGGATAGCCACTTCCTTGACTAATGGTATTGCAAATGAGACGTAATTGGTCTCAAACAGGAAGGGAGTGAACCACTAAAGTCCCTAAGCAACTCCCTGTCTGGGAGGTGTGTTTGCCATGGACAAAAAAGTTACTCTGTTAGCATGGGAAAATGAACTGAGGGCATGTTTGTCTTCTTGTTGTGTGTGTGTGTGTGTGTTTTTTTTTTTTTTTTTTTTTTTTAACAGCACAAATGAAAATGTAAACAAAGAAATGTGCATGAAATAAAATTCTAGCTTTTTTCCCCTTTAAAGCCTACTGCAGACACATTTCTACTTTAAAGTTCTCAGTAGTTCTACACACGCAGTTTTCAGTGAGGCTGGTCATGGAAAAGCCGACAAAACTCAAGATTAGAGCCCTACATTTTGCATTCTGTAACAGAATTTACTTCTGTGGAGGGAAATCAAAGTGCAACCTGAATGTAAACCAGTGCAATCTTGTGATTCTGAGACTTTAAATAGGCTACTTACCTCTGTGCATACTAACTCTGAAAGTTAGTAAAGATGTATCAGTAATGGTGACTTACTGACAATTGTGTTAGGAGAAAAAAATAATAATAAAAAAAAAAAAACAGAACCAAACAACCTCCTCCCTAACTACCTGGCTAACATGTTTATACAAGCATTCACAATTGCCAAATTGCTGCTCCTTTCTAATCACTATATGTGAGAATAGAGAAAATTAATTCAATATACTAAATGGTTTTTGTTAGACAAGAAAAATCAAATTAATAACCTTTTGTACTTATGCTTATTAAAATTTTTAAAATGTGCCATAGGCAATGCTGTTGAGAGAAGCCAATTTGATTTTGTCTGTTTGTGGATAAAAAGAATCTGGAGAAGAAAGAGGTAACAGGAGATGCTGAGAGAGCAGGAGAAAGGACATTTATGTTTTTATGATATTAAATTTTAGTATTAAAGGTTAAAGCAAAGCATCCGTAAAGTTAAGATGATGTGGTCCAGAGTAAAGCATTCAAGAAGATACCAAATTGGAAGTCATAATGGGAGAGCTGATAAAAGGTGGATTAAGAAAAGTAGTGAAGATCCATTGCTAAAACAATGCTAGAAGGACTTAACATGCTTCCTTAATGCCCCAGACCTTGAAGCCTCAGAAGAGCACACGCTGGAAGAGATGGAATGCCCCAGTGTCAAAAATCTCAAGTCCTGAGGGAGAAGCCTATCCAAAATACAATGTTGTGACAATTTTGATTTTGGCCTCTAAACCTATATGTTTAGAAGTGTTCTGGTGAAAGAGAAGAAAAATGAATTGTTCACTCTATTGCTTCTTTTCCAGCTTCTCTGTTTCTTTATCCAAGCTCATCAGTTCCTCATGCATGCTTTCCTTGGGTTTTTGATCCAGACTCTTTCTCCTCTTCGCCTCAGTCTTGTTCTTGTCCCAGTTTCCCTGACAAATGTCAAGACTACTGGAAAACACAGGAAGTACTAAAGGTTCAATGAAATGGTTGCTTAAATAATCTAAGCTACATGAAGCAGCTGAGCTGACTTGGCTGAAGTAATAAAAATATCAAGTAAATGAAAGGAGCACAAAATATTTGCACTCAAATGATTGAAGGCTGACAAAATTAGAAACAACTCAAAAAGGTATGATGTGGGCTTTAGTGCATAGTCTTCCTCTCTTATATTGAAAATTTAATACAAACACACACACACATACACACACACATACATATATATGTATATATAAAAGCAAATGACTAACCTTTATATTTGGGGTTGCGGGTAGATTTTAGTTCTTAGACTTTCGGATGATTCACTTATGTATTGCTTTTGTGAAAAGCTCTTAGCCTATTTCTAAAGGAGTCAGCTAGAAAAAGAAATAAGCTATTTTTAGAAAGTTTATTTTGTTTGGTTTGAAGCTATAAGCCTTTTTTAAAGAATAAGTCAGCCTTTTCATTTTCTTTCACCCCCTTTCACCCTCTCTGTGGCTGTTCCTTGAGAACTGTGGGTGGCCGATGAAGCAGTGAATATCACATGATGTCACTTAGCAACCTGATGTTCATAAATAGCAACAATCATTTTTCTAATGGCTATTTTTCCCCATCAGGAAAAATGCTTAGACCCATTCCACTCTGATAGAGCCAAATACTTCCTCTGACCTTCTAGCGTATTTATTACTTGCTCTTTTTTGGGGAGGGGTCTGATTCCAAATGATAACAGCATGGCTGATGCTCTCAGAAGGCTTCTAATATGTTCCGAACTCAATAATAACAATAACAACTGTTAGTAACTTTGAAGCTCATTAAGAATAGTCCTCTCTCCCTTCCCCCAAGTGTCTGCATTGCATGAAGTTCAGATGACCTTGACATGCTTGCTGGGATGACATCAGAAGGGCTATCCACAAAGGATTTTTTTTTTACATGTCTTTTGGGAATATGCAGGAAACTCAGAAATTTTTCAATTCTTTCAGAAAGAATATGGCAGGATTTGCATATGTCCTCTTAATATTAATATAGCCCTTTAAAATATCAGATGGGTTATCAAGAAGTATGTTTGCTAAATGACAGTTGTTTGCCAATAGCATACCTTCAGAGGAGCTACTAAGACAGAAGCAAAAAGATAAGATTATAAACTAAGAAATGTACAATTGTGCAAGCCCTTGAAAAGGAGCTTGCAAAAATTCCTTAGGAAACATAACAAAGTTATGCAATAACCTAAGACTAGCTTGTCCCCAAGGAGATCTCTGTCTGAGAGCACTGAAAAAAAACCAAATACTCTGTGCAGCATCAGTTCCCCTCTGCTTAACTATGTGGTTGCTCCTTAAAGAGTTGGGGGCTCTGTAACTGAGAAGATGGTGTTATGAAGATGAAACTAAGACACTGATATAATCGATGCGTGACTACTGCCGCAAATGCTTCAGCTACTCTGTAAATGCCCTTCTCCTTTTCACTCTTTGCTTCTTCTAGTTCCTAGAAAAGGTAACTAGTGGCTGAACTACATAGATAAATAAAATTATCCAGATGTCTTTCTCTATTGGCTTTTTGATTTGATTTTTTTTTATTTAATATAGCAATGAGCAGAGAAATAAGAGTAAGGAAACAAGATTCAAATTGCCTTTTTACTTCCAAAGAGTTTTTTATTATTCATATCTACATTCTGTGGAGCAGCGTTTAATTTCTCTAAAACTGAAAAAAACCCTACATTAGAAGTCTTTAGCCTTTAGCCCACAGAGCACTATAGATCTCCCTTACCGCTCGCTGTCTTGCATCAGCAAACTGTTGTTATCTGAGCCACTTCAGGGATACACACGCACGTCTGGGGAATGACTGCAGCAAAACTGCTGTGAACAGTCTTGAAATTTCAACTTCAGCTTCTGGATGAAACCAGAGGAATAGGAACTGGGGGCTACACCGCTTCCTCTTTTCTGAGGGAAGTAAAGACAGCAGCACTTAATCAACAGCTCTCAAATGGAGCAGTAAAACTTTAAAACAGAGCCTGACTTGCAGATACAGTGATTCCCTGTAATATATTACTTACTACTATTTTTTTCCCCATGAGCAAAGTTAAAACTATCGTCATAAGAGATCAGTTCAGCCAAACTGAGATTTGGTGTAAATCATGCAGAATGAGAACAGGAATGAGCTTTTATGGCCTCAATAGATAAATGTTTTACTCCCTGCTCATGCAAGAAGATTTTTCTTTGATGTAGGCATTTTTATACTATATGCATGATGTGATTACTCGTGGAAATCATTGCATTCAGGATAAAGCATATGCTGGCTGGAGACAAGAAAAGCAGTTCCATAGCTTGATTATTTCCCAAAGTATTTTATTTGCCTCATTGTCCTTTTATATGCTATAGTGTGAATTAGAGCCGAAGCACAACGAAACGAAGGGCAGACTGTGGAACATACAAAGCTGAAATCACAAACAGTAAGAGCTGCAGTAAAGATGTTTCAGGCAGCAAGAGCGTTTCACACTGCTGCGTGTCAGTAGGTGGTGCTCTGTATACTATCTACGTATCCAACGTATGCGCACAGAATGCTTTCATACAAAATGATGAGCGTATCTTTCCCTTGAATCGAACTGAATTCTTCCACTTTTAGGGAGAAAAAAATATGTAAATTTGTAATTTTAGTTATAGTAACTTAAAAATACACTTTTTTGCCCCTTAATTTCTTTCAATCTTTTCCTTTTGTTGAGATATGCTCTTAGAACATTTTGCTTCATTAAATTTTCTGGCTTCTTTACCAGCATATAAACAAGTAAACAAGCTTGCTTCACAACTTAATTAGTTTTCATTGAAACTCGCATACCTGCAACCTTATGAATTGATCCATTTAGACCCTTATTTATGATTAGTGTTCCTTAATAGTCTTAACCCCCCCCAATTTCAGCAGTCGACTTACTTTTTCTCCTTTTATATGAGAACTTGAGAGCTTAACGCTGATCTTCACACACTATCTTTCCCGTTTATTTGTTTCCATCATTAGGAGACACCTATAAACTTGTTGGAATTAAGGAAGTAAATTTAAGAGTTCTCTCATAGGAGTTTTTGGTCATCTTTGTTTTATTTTTCAGAATACAGACACCCCTTCAGACATTAGACCACCTAGAAAAATTCCAACTATAAATACAAATGCAAAAACAGCATTGAGATATGCCTGAACCTTGAAGTATTCTTTTTCCTGTTGCCTTTACTAAGACAAAGAGTTCAGCGTCTTGCAAGACAGGGGGCTCTCTGGAGACAGTTACATATCACAGTATGTACAAGGTATAGAAGTTGACAGTGTCCCGTTGTAAATGCCACGATGTCAAGGGAAAGTTCCTCTTTCCTTTACTGGAAGTGATACAGAGCCCTCTGTATCGCTGGATCTTTTCACTGCTCCTTTCTCACACACAGTTAACTTATTGGTGATCTTTGCTGCCTTTCTAAAGGTAAAGTTAAAATAAAGAAGGTGAAAAAATATTTATAGAAGGAAAACTCTCCTGCTTGGTGATTCCACTGAGACATTACTGCCTTCCAAGAATAAAAATAGGGTGGACAATAGGGAAGAAACAGGCTGTAACAGCCGAGCAGAGTTCAGTCTCCAGCACTGCCAGGCTTCTCGCCAGCAAGTTAATGGTGGTGCTTGAGTTTTCAGCTAGGTTTCATGTTTGCAGCCACCATCTGCAATGCAAACCTTGATATAAGTGCCCAGCTATCACTCTGTATTACATGCAAGGAGTTAGATGCCTGGGTGGGAAGAATTCATAAGACTAAGTAATCTGATAGCGAGACACCACATTTATATGGTGAGATATGTCAAAGAGCAGGCAAGGATCTATGTCTCATTCTCACTGGGGATCAAGTATCTTTCAAGTCCTTTTCTTCAAAAATTAAGAGAGTTGGAGATGATATACTTCAACCCAATATTCTGGTGGTTTGTACATTCATTTGGGAATCCAAATTCAAATCTCTACTGTGTAGGCAACAGACTAAGGTTTTCTCAGACACCCTCTTTTTGAAGATTGTTATTTATGAACAAATTTATACATATCTAACATAGAGAGTTTCCTAGAAATTCGTCCTCTGCTGGCTGGGTGTGTGCCTCAAAACATTGCCTATCAGCAAAAATAAATTTTTTTATAGGAAATTAAATCCTCCCAACAGCTGATGGATGGAGCAGTCATCAAGATGTGGGAGTGTAGGTTCACACCACCACTGCTGGTTCCCACAGCCAAAGGAGGAGTCAGACATGCTGAACTGTTGGGACCACCTTCTACGTCTGTCTCGTTGGAAAACTTATACTCCGAATGGATGCAGTTGATCAAAATTCATGGATCAAAAAAAGAGGAGTAATGTATTTTGTGACTCCTGGCAGGGCTCAGGAGCTGCATAGCAGCTAGCTATTTGGTATGGTTGCAACTTAATGCAACAGCATGTCTGTCCAACAGATGATAATCTAACTTCACAAATACTTGTTATTGAATAACTTTATGTGTCTTCAGTGCCGAGTAAATAGGGGAACTGGATGTGTATGTAAGTGCCTAGAGATAGACTTTGGTTTAGGAAAAAATCCCTGCTCTGAGGTTAGCCTACAATCTCTGTGAGACTCAGTTCAGTGTCCACCTCATCCTTACCTGCTGGAAGCATTATGAAAAGAAACACTTGGAAAGATTAGGAAGCATAAAGATATAACAGTTCGGAAAGGGAGGGAGGTTAATATATTCGATACGATCATACACTTTTCAGGAGGAGAAAATATATATTTTCAATTAAGAAGATCAGAGTGTTTTCCTAGATACAACAACTGTGGTAAACATTTATAAAGCAACGACCAACTCTGGAATCAAGAGGAAGACTAACAGCATTAGCTTTATATGCTAGTAGCCAAATTCTTTTCTCACTTAGTGGAATTCTTCCAGGTTTTTACTCTCTAACTTTAGTGAGTTACTCCAGATTTAAACTAGTGTAAGCAGTGGCAAGTTAAAAATACTTGTGCCACAACTGGCCTTGGAAAATACGTTTCTCTGTGATAGACATTAAACTGACTGTAGAGGCAGACAGCATGTCTTGCCCATAGTCGTTTTATATTTGCTTCTTTTCCTCCGTCCTTAAAATGAGTTCATGACTTCATGACTCTGAGAGTAAATACATTCTATAATGAATACACTTTTTATTCAATATTCAGAGGAAATTAAAGTAACTGTTGTATGTAGTAATTCTGCATGGAAAAAGCAATAATAATTATTTGATGAGAGTTAATATGAAGGGCATTCAGTTAATCCTGTGGTCTGAGGTAAATATGGCAGACAATCAAGTAAACCTAATTAATGTCTTAAAACAAAGACAAAACTGCATTAGCCCACCAATTCCTGACTAATCCATTATTTTCTTCAGAATACCATTATATGAGGCTAGAGTAAATATACCCAAACTCAGCTGCATAAATGAATTGTCTGTTGAAAAAGCATGAACAAAGATTTTTTTGCTCCATTTCCATTTTTTTTTTTGGACTGGAACTCAGGATGTAACTTATTTTGGTTTCCTTTTCATTTGAAATAAGAAATCAAGTATTTTTAATGAAACTGTCATGCTGTAGCGGAATTTGGCCCAGCCTTTCAATCTGTGCTCTTGCAAGCAAGTCCTTACTCGTGCAAATAGACCTTTGGAAATGGTTTTGTCTAGCGCCGTTTCTTGCCCGTTGTTCTGCTGCGGGAGCGCTGGGCAGCGGGAGGGGGACCAGGTCGGCGCCGTCGGCAGCCGCGAGAAGATTAGTGAGAGCAGAGAGAAGGGGCACACAACCGTGGTGATAGTAAGGACAGAACATTTCGGTGCACACAGTTAAACGAGAACAGCTTTGCTGCCTTAGGTGCTGCCTTCACCTTCTCCTTCAGTAATCACTGAAAGTGAAGCATCAATAGCTGCGAAAGGCTTCCGAAAAAATAAGCGTAAGGGGGCTTGCTTTGTGAGTTTTCTCCTTTGGTCTCGGTTTTTTGAAAGACAACACGAAGTAAATATACTTAATGTATTGTTATCTTGTATCTTATCTCTGTATCTTATTAGCCTATCTGCAGCGGTACATCCCGTTCATTAAAATATGGAGAACACTGCATCATCTGAATATAGTCTTTCCATGAATACAGTAATATGGGTAGAGATTATCAGATGCATTTTGGACACGACAAGGATATGATGCTTATAAGCAGAGTATTGGAGAGCAACTTTGGCCAAAAGTTCTGTGCTGCCTGATCAGGACTTACTATAAACTTCAGAATTTTTGTTGTTTTGTTTCACACAAATGTGACTATGCTGCACCTTGCTTAACCTTTCTAGGCATTTCAGGCTGTTATAATTTAACTGTATTGCCCTTTTCCTATTAATCCTGTATGTTTCTTTTCTAATGATAAAATATTCTCTACCTTTCTAGCCTCCCAGTTAGATTTATACAAAAATTATCCAACCATTAGTCTTTACTAAGAACTAATGAGGAGAGAACTTGCTATTCAGAAATAAAGCAAGTTAGGGGAGATACGTGCACACAGTAAGGAGATGGCATGGAGTGACAGGAAAAGGGCAGCAGCTTTAAATTAAGAAAGGAAAGTGATGTAATAGTGATTAAACCACACAACAGAACTCCAACACAGCGAATGAGCAATGAAAATAAGGAAATAAAAAGGAGTATTGAACTAGCTCATGAGACATGTTATTACAGTGAACATCATGCAAGCGTTATTTATTTTCCTTAACTTTATGGCCACCTTCAAGGTTGCTATGACAAATGCGTGTGAGCTTTTAATGGAAAGTTTTTTTTTTTTTTTTTCTTCAATCTAAGAAGGCATCCACCAGCTCTCTGCCTACTCAATTTCCTAAATTACATGCCACATAAATAACTTTATTGACACTAGACAAATGTTAATGATAACCATTTATGGGTTAAAACAATTCTGGAAATTTTTGGTGTGCTTCTCTGACATTCCTCCAGTCCATACATTGAAATCTACACTTCTATGTCTAATTATCCAGTTATACAATTTTACCTGAAGAAAGTGCTCACTGGAAATGTGTTGCAAAGTAACAGTATCTAAATAAGAAGTTCCACTGGCTGGACACCTGATCCAGAGATAAATTGAATATATACACCTCCTGCTGGACTTAAGGGAAATTAAGGCTGTTTTTGTAACTAGCCTTTCAATGACATTCTTTTTTCACTGCATTGAAAGAGTCTTATTCACGTGTGACTAAGTGACACTAAATTTTGTGTGCTTCTTAACAGCAGAGGGAGTGACGATGGGGGAAGCACAGCGGGGCTTCTCCATGCAAGTTACAAAAACACTATTATGCGGTTTATTGATTGAGCATTGACAAACTTGGAGGCCTGATATGAGCTGGAATAGGTGCAAGATATCAGCTGGGATGAGCGTACTGGACAAGACAAAGAGGAAAAGTGGAATTGTCTGTCAGCCGACGTCTGAGAGTGAGCTGCAAACAGAGTGCAACAAGGCCGTAGGAACACGACACGCGGGAAGCTCACACGCTTACAGTGACTCTTACCAGGTGGTTATGTAGTAATCCAATTTGTAATCCAACGAAGATTAAACCAGATATTTGGATCTTCGGCAGCATACGAAGCGGGTGAGGGGTTCCCACTTGGCCCTTCAGGATGTTTCAGCTCTTTGGGCTAGGTTAGTCTGGCAGCATCTAAAGCTGTTCAGGTAGGGCTTAGTAATGTACTTAAATAATGAAAATATTAAATGGTAACAGAGTGGGATTACAATGGAACTTCTGATGAACAAAACAGTGTAAAGAAAGTACATGAGATGGGGGCCCCATCTTACCAGACTTTAGCATTTCCAGGGGAATGGATCAATTTCCTCTGCTGGAACCTCAAGCTGAAGATACATTGCCCTCCAACTCGATAACTAAGAATTATGTGGTATTATTGTCTGGAAACTTGATAAATATTTCCCTCTTTTCTGAAGGAGAGAAGAGAGATTTTTGGAAAGTTTTTTTCTCCTAGTTGCTAAAGGGATGATGAGTTGAAAACTCTGTCATAGTCTGTACATCTTGGCACACGAGCACGATTTCGTTGTTGGGATCCCTGATGAAATTTAACTGTCACTGCTGTTATAGCAGCTAGGCAAACTAAAAGCATCGGGAGGCTTCAAGTCACACTGCAGGAACCTGTAAGACTACAAGTGATATCGATCACGTTGCTGTCTGATGTTTGTTGTCAAAGATTCAAGCTTATAACAGGCCTCCTAAAGAGCTGGTCATGACACTGTCAGTAAGAGTCTGAAGCAGCATGCATATGGAGGAGACACTTGTATAAACACCCACAAAGTTGGCGTCTTTCTAATGCTACAGGTGGCAAATAGCGTGAGGAAGATCCCCAGCATGTACATTTGCTGCTCAGGAAACCACTCTGTATAAGCAAACAAGTAATTGAAGAATAAGAAAAAGAATAACTTTCTGGGGTGTATTTGGTGATAGGAGAGGACCAGAATCATCTGGCTGTGGAATTTTTGCTTGAAACATCGAATTCTGCTTCGGCATCAACAGGGAAGCTGATATTTTAGCCATTCCTGCGGTGATGTGCTGTCTTATTTCTCACTCTAGTCCCTTAAAGGCTTGGAAAAATTGAAGCAACCTCACACAGCTCATCTCAACAGAGATGTTCAGCCTCAGCCATTCAATAAATACCTCACCAGCAGCTATTTCACCTGAAGACAAGTGTGAATAAGCCATTTTAAGAGATAGTTCACGGTGTTATCAAGCTGACAGATAAACTGCTGCTTGCTCACTGATATAACTACAAGATACAAGTCTTCAGCAAGCTAAAGCTTTTGGAAGAAACCAAGAGTGTCCACTCAGCAACTCATCATGTGTGAGCACAGTTAAACTTTTAAGCAATTTTTCTTGAATATTTAACATCTATGATTGCTACAAATTACTCTATTCCAATGTATAGTAAACTTGGAGAATGACACCAAGGAAAACATTCGGGAAGAATATTTGCTTCAGTTTGGACTTGACCATTTGACATTGCAAACAAGTTACTGGTAACTGTCATCTAACAATCAGAAACAGAAAAATGTAAGACTTCTCTATTTCAGGTATTGTGTAGGTAGTATGAAAAGGAAAGACTTCTAGAAATCATCTGGGCCTTTAAATAATTCTATATTCTAGGTATGTCCACTGAAACTGAGCAGCACCTGTTGATACCCACCTGCTCTTGACTACCTTTCTCAACTTCTGTAGCAGATCAAGATCCAAGTGAAGTGACAGTCCTTCACAGTCTTCTCTAACCTGTTGCTGTAGGTTATTGAGATGCTGGTGTCCAAAAAAGGAAACAGAACTTGCTGAATAGTATGGTATGCTGTTACCAGCCACATTTAGGAACTTACTTACAATCTGGTTAAGTGACTAACCAAACACATCATCAGCTGGTCAGATACCATGAGAAGAGCTGATCTTCCAAAACAGAGGTATTGTAGTTAGCTCCCAATTACACTATGCAGTGGAAACAGACAAATAAAAATTAATTGCAGGAGGGATTGCTGATGATGATGAGGTGTCATCTGATCGTCCACGTAAATATGCAAACTGAAGTTCTCCTTAGGCTGCATAATAGATGCCAAAACTTCACCATGTCCTGGAACTGGGCTCACTAAACGGTCTGACAGCCAAGACTTTCATCTCAAGCGATGTTGTCTGATGGCACGTCAGTAGCTTTGCTTTTGCAGACATGAATCACTCATGATGTCAACCTTTCCTAAATGACCTTGGCAACACATGGGAGCAGTTTCACTTAAATGCTCTTATGTTCAGTTACCACACACACTATTTTGAATTGGCCATGCTTAAAGATCTTTTCTACAATATACTCATTAATCACACAAAGACCATTTTCAAAAGATACATAACCCAAGAAGAGATCTGTTTACACAGCAGGCTGCAGTTTAACTGTTTATAGACCAATTTTACTTGGTATCTTACACCAAAGTTTTTTAACCTACAGCCTGGTAAGGAAGCCTGCATACGTTAAAGGTTCATTTGCGGATAAATAATGGTAATACACACCATTACCGATCTACCGCATATCACTTGTGAGTTCAAGAGCAAGTATGTGTGGTGTGCTGTCCAGGAGGCCTGCCAAAGACTCAGCTGGGCTACCTAGGGGTTGTCTGTCCGCCGAGGGGGGAAGGCTTCCATGGGATTCTTAAAGGATCAAAAAAGAGATTTACTTTAACTTAAAGATTGTTAAGTGCAAGTGTTTAGAAAGGGAGAAAAGATGCAAATCACGACATCAGGGCCTTATAAAAATCAGTTACCAAGTGCAGATAGCTTTGCATAACACAACTGAAACCTAAACCTTGCGAGCATATTAAAGGTGGCTTTTAGACATTGCTTCAGCAGATATATAATCAGTTACAAATACATGCACTGGACAGTATGCATTGCAAAGTTTAGTTTGAAAGATCTGAAATCACATCAAATGACCTAGCAATATAAAACCCAATGATTGAGCCCATTTTCAAAAAAAAAAAAAAAAAAAAAAATTTAGTAATAACTGTCCTTAACATACTTTTATAAAACAAATCCACAAGCATTCTCATCCTACTTTTGCCTCTCAACGTAAATAAATATTTTTAAAGAGAAGTTGAAGAGAGAATGGAGACAACTGTTGGGCTGAAGCAGTTTCAGCAGATACATACGTGCCACATGTCTAGACAAGGCTAGCTTTAGGCAATGACAAGGTAGGCAGTTATTTAGGAAGGCAAAGTCAGGTTGATAAGGATGGTACGTCCATCAGCTACCAGCCCCCTAAGCAGCTACAGGTGTGAAGTCAGAGCAAGTCTGACAGCGACCAACAGTCATAACTCTGCTGCCTGTGACCTTTGCTCCTGCCCGAAAGATGCTGCTGCAAGATTGGGGAGCGATAGTACGGAGAAGTACAATCAGTCAGTCCTCCTCCACCTTCCCTCAGGCTGCTTCCCACGCTGCTGGAAGTAAAGGCAACGCTGTACTCGGTCTTAGGGGTTTTTGTTTGTCTTGGGGGGGCGGGGGGAATCTATTAACACTACTGTTAGGCCTCAAGGCTTATCTTAGAAATAAGAGACCTACAATTAATAATAAAAAAATATAGGAAGATCATACTGTCAGTGGTCAGAACTAGTGTCAGGCTCATAGAAGTTTGAGTCAGGTCAGAAACATCAGGCTAAACAAATGAGATGGCAGGGAAGAAAACAGAGGCAAAAGGTCCAAAGAGATGAGACACTTGAGCAAATAATCAAGCCCCTTTGGGGAAGACCAGTAGATTAAGAAAAGCTGCACAGGGTGTAAAATCATGAAGAACAGTGCAGGAGAGACTTGAGTTGCGATCAGCATATTATATTATGCTGTGATCAGCAAATTATATTAAGCTGATAAGCCAGAGTCAACACCTCAGAATTGGATGGGGGTAAGCTAGCACACATCAGCCAGATAACGTACCTAAACTGCACTGTTTTGTCAGGTAAAGTTTCCTGAAAACACAGAAAGTGACAAAATTTTTAGAACATTTCCAAAGTCTGTAAGAGAGAAACATGACTAAGACAAACTGGCCATTTTTGATAGTTGAAGTCTATTCCAGCAATAACTTGAGACAAATATTTGCATAAAAACAGGAGGGAAGTTTGTTTGCACTAACATTACTTTGATTTTTTGAGAGGGGCACGAATGGGAATGACTCTTCTCAGCACTTGTCCTCTTACTCTGGCACAATCTAAACTTTGCAGTAGGTGCAGGGTCTGGAAAAGGTCTGGAGGACCTGAATTCTGCTACTAAACTATCTTAAGGTTAGTTAGGAATTCTGGGAAAACCTTTTCCATGCTGAAAGAGCATGTGACACAGCTGTTCAGAGCCTATGCAACCACCAGTGCATATTTTAAAGCTTACTAACAATTGCAGTAGCTCTTCCCCTCATCTCTATATGATTCTAGTACCCATTACTTATGCTGAAGCCTTTCTTCATGAAATGTATTCATATTTTAATAACTGTCAGCACGAAGTATTCTGGTATACTGGTGAAGATTAAAATGAGAATCATTCTATGATAGTTAAAATATTCACACATTAAAAGTAGGATTTGCCTCTAATGAAGAGACAAAATTTACTAGGTGCGGAATAGCATGACTTTGAGACTGCTGTGTCTTGCTTCTCCAAATTCTTCGTTTTCTAAAAAATGAATCCCAGGAGTCGCAGAATCTGGAGATCATCTAGTCCAACTCCTCCCCTGCTCATGGCACAGACAGTTAAAGTAGGTTGCTTGGGTACATGTCTAGTTGGGTTTTGAACATCTCCAGGAACGGAAAGTCCAGAACCTTGCTGGGTAATCTGTTCCAAATACATTAAAGCCTTCTGGGTACAATCTTCATAACCATGATCTCAGAAATGCGAGTTTTCTTCACTAACATTGCTAATAGAGACGTCTATGCAAGTCTGCCAAAAGCTAAAATTATTCAAAGTCTGACCACCACCATATTAGAACAGGGTGTTGGTTGCAGCATCTGGAGAACAGCCAGACTTCCATGTCAAGCAGTTAACTATTCAGACGTGCAGTTCCAGACCAGCACAATTCTCCAGGAGGAGCAGTCTGTGCTATGGCTTGGTAGATTTTAGAGATGGTGCCTATTATGGAGAGTCACGACCTGGACCAAAATAGGCTTTATGTATCTATTCAGGCATCCTATGAGGCTCAAAAGATCCCAGGGAAGTTGGAAGCTGCATGGATGGATGTAATCAGAAAGCTTGAAGTTCCCTGTGAATATTGTATCATTTTGACAACTCACACTGAGTAAGCTGATCTGGTGAACAGAGCCCAGAGGATACTGTTCTTCCTCTGCTCTCCTTCTCCTTTCCCATTATTCCACATACACAAAATTTATCCTTCAATGCACACTGCACATCTTCAGCTTTAGATAAATACTCATTCTTGCATCTCATGCCTCCACCAATTTCCAGACAAGTGTAGTTTAGTTGGATCCCATTGTGTGCGCTGTTATATATGCACACACTCTCCAACCAAGAGTAAAGGCTGGAAATGAGGAACTATTTTTTTTCTCATCCATTTACTTGTTACATCTGTTTGCAAGCTGTTAAATCTCATTATATAGCTTGGTGTGCCTACATGGTGGTTGGTCATGACATAGCCCTACAGACTAAAGTCTTTCCATTCTGATATAGGAGTGCATCGTGATCCAGGACAGTAAGCTAAAGGGTTTGGGAAACAGGGGTATAAAAATACTGAATATTAATTCTTATACAGCAGAGACTAACTGGTATAGCTTTGTGAACTCTTCTTAGAAATGTGCCAACATTACAGCAAATTACAGAACAGTCTGTGGATTAACTTCAGCTCTGGATTTCATTCATAAACACCTGCATTTCAGTTTGACTTACCAGTCAAAAAAAACAGAACACCTTCCATATCCCCACAGCCTTTACTTGCCCTTTTTACTTTTGAAATCGGAAGACTGTACATTATCCACGACATTACAGTGGATCTGACAGAAGTCTAACACTGTTTAAATACTTAATTCTCATAAAACCACATGTAATGCTCAGTCACTTTTTCATATATGGCCCTGCAATCATAAACATAGAAATTGACTGGATGAACAGTAGCAGTCCCACATATAAATCGCTGGAGCCAGTGTCCCCCCAAACCTCTAGTGGGAATTACTTCGTAACTGTAACCAATAAGAGAACATTTGCAAAAGCCAGAGGCAAATGAAATTAGAATTGAGAATAATCCATCTTAAATTCTGACCACAGATCTTCCAAATTACCAAATCCTACAGATTTCTACAGGCTCATCTTCCACTCCATTTTTCTTCACGAACAGACTAGTTTTCCTTGCCTTCCTGGTCTATACCTCATTTTTTAAACTTACAAAAAGCTCAAAATTACACTCAAACATACACATCTTTGGGTGGGGTAGAGTAGGAGCTAGCAGAAGATGTGTTAGATAGCTAATGAAAGCCCAACAAACATGATTTACATAAACAACTCTCGACAGCTCTGTGCTCCTAACCTCCATCGCATGATGGCAAGGACACGCACCGCTATATACACAAAGCAATCTGGTACAAGCACATTTTTGCTTAAAATATTATAGTAACTCTTAAAAAGGGGTTCTTACAATGCAAGATGCAAGTCCTTGAAGTTAATGCAACATTTACGTTCAATAGACCTTAGAGTCATAAAATGATTAAATTAACCTAATAAGCAAGCAGGACGTAACAGCAAAAAGATTACCTGTTTTTATATCTTTTTACTCTGTTCTTGAGCCACAACATTTAGTTTCATATGCACCGTTTTGAGTCATCTCAGCACAGAATGCAAAAAACATATCAATAGTTTCATTTCAAGATAGTTTTAATCAGGTAATTACAGGAAAAAACATTGAAACATTTTCTTTTTAAATGGTATTATCTGCTATGTCAACTTACAAGGATATGATGTAACAAACCAGTTACAAACTTAACAGCATATTTACATTATATACTCAAAGTTACAAGCTATATTCTTATACATAAAGGAAACATCTACGGGATGAATTAACTAAATCATACACCATTTAGTAGAAAGAAATAGCAGTGGAGGTTTTGATGGAAACAATATACACGTGAGGCACTTTGAGGTCATTAGGATGGAAAGCAAATGACACCAAGCAAAGGAAGAAAAATTATGTACAGATTATACTGCAGCTTCAAACCCAAAGGCTGCTGCTTCTCAGAATGCTTCAAGTTCTTAAACTAAACACAACTTTTGCAATTAAGGAAAAGAAGCTTTCAGGGGGTGGAGGGAAAGCTTATGTTTATCAGTGCATCAAAGGAAATGGAAGTTTTAACCACCTAGTTGCTGGACTAACAGTACCATAAGGCATCTTTTAAAAATTTATTATTTTGTTGCCAGCTTCCACCTTGATCTTCATTTTATTAATATCAATGTCTTGCTGTACTGGCCACATACAGTGCCACTAGCTCTGGAAAGATTTACAGTCTAATTTAAAAACTGTTCATTATTTACATGGGAGTTCAACAGTATCCTCCAGGTACCCCCGGAGGGATCATCCTGAAGAGAACACATCTGAAATGGGAACGTTATACTCCAACATGCAGACTGTCTTCAAAATACTTGCTTAGGAGGAAACTGCATCAGTTAAGCCTGTTTGGAACATCTCTCACATGAGCTCTCAAAAGGAATTAAGAGTTTTATGCTCTTAATATGCTCTTTTACTGCTGTTTATTAAACAGTTACCATAGTAACTGCAGGTTATCGTCAGACTATTGCTTTAATCTTGCACACAGCTGCAGGTGTACCCCTTCCTAACAGCCAGGCGGCACGTGCACATACATACACCTGTACAAATCCAAAAAGCTCGACTCCTTCTGCACAAATATCAATACTTCACCCTTTTGCTCCTGAAAAGAAGAGAATGGTATTTATGAGTCCAGTGACAGACTCAGAATTTAATTTCTGATTTCCTATGCCCTAGTGTAACAGCCATTGTACTATTTCAAGAATAACAAAACCTACAATTAAAAACATTTTTATTTTCAATTAATGTGAACATTTAAGAGGCATAATAAAAATCAAGAGTTTCTGTAAGAGTCCAAATTACTGTTTTGCAGATTCACAGCTAAAATTTAATATATTTTTGCAGCTTAAGTACCACACCAACAGCCTGTTAAGTAAGTTATGTACTCCAAGACTATGCCTAAGTGCTTTTTTCCCCAGTAGATGGTGCACTAGCGCTACCACGGATCTACTTCCCTCACTTCCTTTCAAGGGGAAATACTTAAATTTTCACGGTAACTGACGCTTTCAGTAAAATAGGGAATTAATATTCAGCGGTGGTTTCCCAAGGCTTGTGTCTCCCCTTCAAGCAACACAAAGCTCTGCTACTACATGCCTGAAAAACCCCCATTCTGACGTTTGGTGTGGGGAGGGGAGCAGTAAGGATTAGAGAAGGAATTTCTCTTTTTCCCTTCTTGAATGCTGAAGAAAGTATTTCAGAAGAGACAGAGAATTAACTTTACTTGCTGTCAAAAAAAAAGAAAAAAAAAAAAAAAGAAAAAAGAAGAAGAAGAGAGAGAGAAGATGCAAGCATGTAAGAGCCAGTTCTGCAATGGGGCTGCTTAATGTCCACTTTTCATCACTCACCTCGTAGCTGCAGAAGGGGGTAAGGTGTGCATCCTACTAAAAACAACCCTCAGGCAACTACGTATCATCGCAGTTTTCAGTTAACTCAAACAGGACGTGCAGACTCAAAATTCCATCACAAGAAGAAAAACGGAACATATGTAATTTCGTTAGCATTTCTAAATGGATCACGTCTTTAGAGAGTAAAGCAAGAGATGAAGACAGTATTTAAGCAGCAAAGCGGTTAAATGCAAATTGAAAATATTAATGCACACATTCAATAAAAATAAAGTATATACGTTGCATATAAAATACAGTACAGGACGAGGAGTTTCACTATGTTGTATAGTGCTCAGAGGAAATTGTTAAACTCATTTCTTTCTGGAGTATATATACACAGTATGATTCTACAGCATTCTCCTATACAGCCAGCAAGTTCTTTTCTTAGGTTGCTCCTATCTGTCTTCGCCTTGAATTATGAACCTAGCACTTACAAATATTAAATTTTCATTCACAAGGAAAACATTCTTGTTTCAAAGTTGTTTTTAAAGTTAACAGTCTATTCTAGGTAACAAAGTTTAGCTGAAAATGTGTGAAGCATGAAAATCAACCAGAGTAGCAGCTTTCAAATATATAAACAGTAAAAACCAAGATAGCTGCTACAGCCTCATATTCTTGGACTTAAATTTATCCAATCAACTTTTAGTACAAAACTAGAAGCTCTTTCGTAACTTCTACAGTTATCAATATATTTGTCTTCTTTTCAATGTGAAATAATACTTTGAGATGATCTATGTACACAATGTGGTCAATTCAAGCTGTAATATAAATATAAATGTTTTCTTTTAAAAAGTATTTTACAGACAGATGTTATATACATTTGCTCATTTTACTCCTGGACTACAGAGAAAAATTAAAGGCATTGATACATGCAGAAAGAAAAAATTACACAAAATATACTGAAAAATGCATAGAAAAGTGAGAAAAGTCAGTCATGTGCATCTTTTAAAATCAATTAGTTCTTTTGTTTGTTTAGTAACAAGGGTATACTGAGAACAGTCCGTCCCACTCCAGCCAGGATACCAAAGAGGCACTTTCCTTAATGAATGAAGCACTATCTTTTGAGTTTTATATATCTTTAATGAGAAGTAAATGTTTCTTACTTCACAAAATAGCAAAGCATATAATGTTTTAAAAAACTCACTAGGGATTAATATGTTAATTCTTATCTGAAAATTAAACATTTAGTAAATACAAAGCCGTAACAAATCCACAATACAGCAACCTCCCCTGCACACAGACACACATATTCACTCTCTCCCTCCCAACCTCCCTCCAAAGTCACTCAATTAAGAAGTTCACTCCAATTTTGCCTGAGCTATAATTTATTTCTCAAGCTGTCTTTTGCTGCTGTTTACAAATAAACAAAGAAAACCCCACAGTAGTTTTGTTCTTGCCCATTCAAATAAGGAAAGATTGCAGCTCAAAATAATGAAAACAATTTCACTTTTGTTATTAATCTTTCATTTTAATCATAGTACTTGATAAACAGCTGAACAGGATCCTAGTTTAACAGAAGGATAAACAAGAACACTGATGACAACTTGTTACAACTGCCTTAATGTACCTTTTGCTTAATGAACACTTGTATATGTAATAGAGTGTTTTTGGAGGATGCCCCAAAAGAAAACAACTTGCTGGTTGAGCAACAGAAACAACTTCCTTCTGCTATTATGTTTAAATCAAAGTCATTTATATATAAAAATAAATGTTATGTTCTAACAAGAACATTTTAGACAATTACATCTGTGCTTAACAAAAAATATTGGTCACTCAAGACTAGAATAATTAATATTTTAAAGGTTTTTAGATTATCAGAATGTATGGATACAACTCAACACAAACTGTAGCTGAAGGGAAACAGGACTGAGAATATCAATTTGTCCATTTGGAATAAAATGCAACTAAAAACTAATTAAATATTTAAAATACCATCATGGAATGTGACAGTAGATATTGTCCATACCTACTATAACAGAGGGAAGGAAAGTATAACATGTAATAATTCGTACCTTACACATTTAGTTAAATATAAACATTTGTTATTTATACATAAAGTTGCTTCCAAAAACTATTAATAAGTGATTTAGTTGCACTTAAAATCAGCTTCATTTCTCATTTGCCAAGAATTAACTTTTCTTAATCTTAAATCAACTGTCACTAGTGCACTTTTAGTTAAAATTTTCCCCTCAGATAAGTTTTAATTCTTTTTAAAAGAGCCCCTTCACCTAAACCATGAATGTACAAAGTGGCAACAGTTAATCCCTTTTAGTATAATCGTAATTTATATACTCATTTTATAGCCAATAACAATAGGCTTTCCTTTGCAAAAACTCCTTCACAACTTGCAACAAACGCCATGCACTTAAAGGAAATAGTTAGGCATGGCTAGCTCTCGTAAAATGCCAAGGTCTGACAAGTCTTGTTGCTTCTTCCACATCAAGCATCTCTTACATGAAAGACGATTCCCTTCAGCTTGCCAAAAAAGCTTTCACAAACCCAAGTTAGATGCTTCCTGGAAACAAAGATTTTCAGCTCTGTTTGGCACCAGACTGCTTCACCCTGCAGCTTTATGCTTTCCTCCACAGCACCCACATACCTCACCACAGTGATGGCATGCTCTCAAGGGGAGGTAGCAGCACATACACGGAGCAATGAACGACAGCGCTACCAGTGCTAACCAGCGTAAGCAGAACTTGTCATCACTAGTGTCACAGGAGCAAGGATCAGAAAAATCTCCTTCAGAGTCTGACATGCAGTGATAGAGCATGCTCTCTGCGCAAAGCATGCAACTAACTTGGTAGATACATCTTTTAATAGGATCCGGAGCATCTTGACATTTTCCTCTGCCATTATCTTCATGATTAAACCTTTCCTGGCAGTATATACAGCGGGAACGCTCACCATCCTCTTTTCTCCTTTTTGAGTTTTTAAATTTTGATGAGGAAGGCTGAGTTTTAAATACCACAGAACCTTTCGAGTCTTTCAGGGAATTCAACTTAGTTCCATCCCCACATGGGTATAAATAGTCAGATTTTTTATTGTCTGATTTAGAAAATGGTATATTTGAGTCTGCATCATCCCTCTCCAGGTCATTCTTCCACATGTCAGGATGCCTGTAGTCTGCATAACGACGTATCAAAATATCACGAGGGTTTATTCTAACAATTTCGTCTTCATCCTGAAAACTAACATGTCTGATTGACTTCAATGGGACCTGAAATAGCAAGCAAGATAAATTTACTATAGTGAAGTCCCAAATTTATATCTACATACATAGTAAAAAGCTAAGAGTGCAGAATATTTTCCTTTTTTTTTTTTTTTTTTTTTTTTTTAACTTGTACAACTTACAGACCCCCCGATTAGGTAGCCTTTTGCATGACATTAGCACCACGAGGTCTCACATTCTTTTCTAGTATCTCTTATAAGAGCTCTGGGTATTTTGGTATCCACATAAAGCTTGATGCTAGTCTTTGAATTATGCTTAAATTTTAGGTTTTACATTTTACAGTGGCAATGAATTCCACAAACCAATTCTGACTTCCAATTTCAGTGACAATCCACTGCTTTAGGATTAGCTCCCTGATGAACATGAGTAACTAAGGGCTCTAGGGCTCTTTTCTCAAGGAGAAGATTTCCATAGCCTTTATTCCCAATTTAAGTTTTCAAACTCTCTCCAAGTTTGCAGCAAAAGCAAATATTTTTGCAACAATATTCTGTAAAGTTCAGTAGTACGATCAGACAAGTTTCTTAGGCTCAGTTAGTGGTTTCTAAATGCATCTCACCCTTACCTAAGGCACAGTATTTAACTTAAACGGATTAGCTTAGGACACCAACAGGCAAATGGGTGAGTGCTTTTTAAATTCTCTTCTCATAAGGAGCTGACCATAATTCAAGATTTTTTAACCTTAAAAGGCAAGTAGGAAGAAATATGCTAAACACATACAAAACAAACAGTACAGAGATAAGATAGAGCTTCTATTTGTTTCGTCTCATTATGAAAGGGCATGGGGGCATGAAACAAAGTTTTTGAAGGTGGCAAATCCGAAACATCCAAATTGAAAAATTACAGAACTTACAAGGAAGTGTAAGATAGGGGACTGCAAGTGAATGCAGACTGGGAAACACATGGCAATGGTGAAAAGTGTCAAGTACAAATCAGCAACAGTCACAACACAGCAAAGAATCAGCTGCTGAATGTTACCAAAATGACATTACAAACTGACTTTTAAAAAAAGGGTGCAAAATAATGATAGGATAAAAGTTTGGGACGCGTATGGAAGGAGCTCCCCATATATAGCAGGTAGTGCAGCAAAAAGCTAAAGTCTCAGTATGTCCTGGTATTCCTACCTTGCAGATCGCCTTACAGGGTAGGAAAATAATTGCCTATTATAATGGGAGCTGGAATATAATGGAGCTTCCAGTCAAATTCCACATTCTCCTACTGTCAACTGCAGTCTGCCAACCATTTCCAGAAGAGGCTGAAAAATCAATCCCTAACCTACTAGCCTTACAAATTCCTCCAGAATTATAAATGACTTGGGAAGACATCTTGCCCTCTGTGTCACTGCTTTGAGTATTTACCTTGTCAGTACTGATCTAGCTAATGAGAACTAAGATATCCCCATTCCACAGAGAAGGAAAACAGTTGAACTACATGTTTTTAAATATCTTGCAATGCAAAACTAAGTACTATTGAAGATGATGGTTTAAGTTAACAGGTTTTATTTCACTTTGCATGTGCTCCTATTATACTGAAGTCTGCATGCCTCACTTTCTGGGTAGGAGGTGGAGGAGAGCTAACCTCCAGCTGTGGAAGGCGAAGGAAAGCTTCTTAACACATGCTGACTTCTGATTACATAGGAATATCTGTAGCCTATTCCAATCATGGCTTCCTTGTTCGGTAATTCTTGTATGATACAT
This sequence comes from Rhea pennata, assembly GCF_028389875.1. Lineage (NCBI taxonomy): Eukaryota > Metazoa > Chordata > Aves > Rheiformes > Rheidae > Rhea > Rhea pennata. Next base: position 9,607,887 of record NC_084667.1, on the reverse strand, counting down.
TTTAAGGACAGAATTGTAATTAGAGCTGCTTTGCCCTGGAAGTTTTAACTGGAGTACACTAATGAGAACAATTTTTTCTTGGCTCCAATCTATACAGTTGGACTTCCACAAAGTCTAGAGGATACAGTGTAGAGAAAGGATGTATCCTATCCAGTCAGCAGCACACTGTTCTTTCATATTTCCACTTCCAGGCTCTGATGAGGAAGTGTTTATGCCCCCCTCTTCGCTTATGAAGCCAAAGTGCCTTCAAATGCTACTACTCTGTTTTCAAATAGAGAAAGGACCTGTTGCTTCAGCATCAGCAACTAGTTATGGATTATTGGAATTTTTGAACTGTCAACAGCATAAACTTAAGGAAAAAACTGTTTAAAAACATCATTATGTTTCCATATGTTACAGGCATAGAAGTTCCTTACCCCATTGTCCACACAGAATACTAAACATGCATTTAATAAATCCTCTCATTAAAAAACATACAAAACCTCAAACCAAAAAAAACACACTCCCCAGCTCCAATCTCCCAGACAGCTAACAGACAATAAAGAACACTAAAAATACTCGTAACTATAGAATGTGACCTCTCCTCAATCTTCAAATGCTTTTTAAGGATAACAATGCATACATAGAGCTCTTTTTTCCCCAAATCTCCAGTAAATCACCTTCTACAATGTTTAAAGGTTGATTTGTTAAAAAAAGGTAGCATTCCATTCTACATGAATACAACATTAAGAAACCAGTGATTAAGAAAACAAAGGGAAAATACTGAAAAACAAGCAAACAGGAGAAATGTTTGAATTCAAAGCTTTATTATAAATAAAGTGTTTACATCTTGGGTGTTTCATAAGTCCTATATGAAAGCATTAAGTACATAAAACCTTCAAGGTAACACATAACCCAGATTCAGTTAGGTATAAGTATCAGCCAAATTCAACAGGAGGAATGGGCAGAAACTGAAGCACAGGCAGTTCTGCCTGACCGTGAGGGGGAATTTCTTCCCTGCGAGAGTGACGGAGCACTGGACCAGGTTGCCCAGAGAGGTTGCGGAGTCTCCTTCTGTGGAGACCGTCAAGGCCCGCCTGGATGCAACCCTGTCTACCATGCTCTAGGTGACCCTGCTGAGCGGGGAGGTTGGACTAGATGATCTCCAGAGGCCCCTTCCAACCTTACCGATTCTGTGATTCTATGAATGCACATAGACCCCTGATCATCCAAAATTATAACAGCCTAGTTAGTCAGCCTAAGGAAAGAGAACAGCCTCTGTGCTGGAGCAGGAAGTGAGGGAGAGTATTATATCAAATTGAAATTCTGGAGAATCTAATTACAAACATAACTAACCAACTAGAAATTTGGCAAAAATTTGTTGACATAGCTGAAATTGCACCTTACTTGAATGGGAAGACCTCTGAACAAGACATGGGCATTTAGTCAGTACTTCACTGATGCCTCTTAAAAAAAAATGGGTGTACCTGGCTGTGCTTAACTTCCAGCTCCACAATATGAGGACAACAGTAGATGAATATAACATTACAAAGTATTAAAATTAACTTAAGCACACACCGCTCTATCAGAAGTGGAATATCTGAGGGACTTGGCTACGTTTTAATAACTTACAGCATTAAAAGTAAGGATTTGTACTGTCATTAATCACTTAAGATAAACTTGAGCATTTATTTGTTGTGTAATTCAAATAATGAGCACAGTAAGTGTTCAAACCTATTTATACATAATTAGAACAAAACTGACATTTACCTCAAAATCTGCTGTGCCACATGGTCACACACTTGGAGCTCAGTAGAGATAACAGTGCATACATATATGGAATATGAGATTTTGTTGACTTGCTTACATTCTAAAGATACACTACAGGACTATGCAAAAAAAAAAAAAAAAAGGAGTGTGGGGTGCAATTGGCGCTACAATATGAGAAAAATTTTTAAAGAACTTGGTATCTGTTGAAGTCTCCATGGAATTTCCCATAACTTTAGTGTACAGGAAGTGAATTCTAGTATTTTTCATTTTAAAGGAAGTTCTTCTGTTTAGTTTTATGACAGGCAGTACCCAGTATACCACAACCCAGATTACCATTTCCTCTGTAGCCAGTTTTGTATGTGCTCTTGAAGCATACAGGCAATTTAGGCTGCTGTGCTTTTCCTTAGACCTCAACGAAGACTAGGAGCACACTGGTTACTGTAGCCGAGCAAGTAAGTGTCAACCACAATATCCTAATCACCCATATACTCTTATCCTTGAAAAATTTTTAACTCTTCGCAAGTAAATGGGAAGATGGAAGAATATGCATCTCCTAACAAAGAGGATAACAACAAGTGAGGTGACTTATACAAAAAGATAGTTGGAAGAGATCCATAATTAAAATTCAGAAACTCATAATTTCAAGCTTTTTGGTTGGTTCTCCATATAACAGTTTACTACTTTTGCACAATAGAGCGGTTACATAGGAGCTGATAGTGACTTGGACAGAATCCTCTTTCTTTGCAAGAATGATTGAGTGTATTAAAAACTTTTTTTCAAGGAGTAGAACTATTTTCTGATGACATGTACACAGCTACTTGAGAACTTTTACTTTCCTTTGACTTGTGGCTTTAGGCTTCTTCTAAAAAGCTTCCCATGTGCTTGCTTCTAAGCATGAGGTCCTCTAATCAATTATTACCTGACTCACTAGTAAGTCTACTTCTACATTCTACCAAAACTCTCAGTTCTTTAACACTTACAAGAAAGTAAAATGTATATTGTTAAAGGAAGAGCTTTAATGTTAGCTTTCCAATCTAATGTGATGTAAATACAATCTCTTTTGAAAACTCACAGTACATTGGCCCGCTTTATGTTAATGTTCTTTTCCCCTTTAAAAATCTGTTCACTAATAGTTTAATACCTTTCATGCATAAATGATATGCAGTTTTCCTTTCCATATCAAAGCATTCTATTTTAGTTCAATAGGCAGTTAGAAACCACAAACAATGTTTCACTGAAAATATTTAGCAGAAGCACCCCACTGTATAGTGCATCCAAAAATATCCATTCTGAAGATGCATTTCAGTATTTCTAATCAGACCACTTTTAACATACATGTAACCAAACCAGAGACCCTGGCCAATTACATTTTCTAAACAGACAAATGATTTCTCAAAGCTACAAATACAGAAATTGGACTTCTTCAAAGAAGGTGAAGGACTATTATTTATATAGTTTGCTGCACTAGGGCACAGGCAAATACCTTCACTAAGCTTTACCTCTGCCACAATAATAATGCTTTAGTATTTCATCTGCAAAGCTAGTTGAAATGCTTGCATCTCAATGCTACAACATGGACTTGTAGTGAAAACACTCTTTTGCCAGAAACTAAGGACCAGGCAATTAAAACAATGAACAAAACAAAAATCACTTCTTTTGTTGGTAGTCTTACCTGGTTAGGTTGACTAGGAAAACAGGCTCTCCTTGAGTTGAAATCCTCAAATGTTGAAGGCCTTAAATTTGAACTGTTGTAAGGTTCACTGGTTACTACAGTTTCATGTTGGAAAAGGTGATCTTTCATTAATGAACTTGAAGTATTATCTTGAGTAGCCTAGAATACATAAGAACTTGGCTTTATCTTTGAAATGATTTTGCATTTACACAAAAAATATCAAGTTCATATAAAAATGTATTAGTATTCTACATGTGTTAGTGGCATCCATAAACACAGTATTAAAAAAGTATTTTTAAAAGTGGCCATAAAAAATAAGAGTTCATTCTCTGCAGAGCATATACAATTCAGGCATTAAGAGATACAGGCCTCTCAGCTCACTTGCTTACCAAATCAGACACGAGAAACCTCATTAAGGAACAAGGGGTTAACCCAGTCTCTAAGATTATGTTCTCTCTAACCATCCATGAGGCTGTCAATATTTACCAACTTAAAATTGGACAAAAAAAAATCTAAGGCAAACACTAGTCTGATCTTTTAATAAATTATAAGGCAAGATCGCTTAACAGATCAGCTTCAAATACCAGAAAGGAAAGGAAAGTCAGTTTCAGCATATATTGGTTCAGTTTAAATATCCAATTATAGCAAGTGTGTATTAAGCAACTAATGACTGTCTTTCAAATTAAGGTTACATCAGGCAATTGGATACAAAATGAGACCACGCAGCAATGTATAATGAGATATTTGCAGGATGTATGCTATTCAGAATAAAATAGTGGAAAAGGAAGTGTTTTGGTGGAACATTGGCTTGTAAGTGCAGATGACCAGTTCTCTGAAATGAATACAAAAAACAAACAGTTTGACTCTTTGAAGTTTAAAAGACAGGGATATATATAGGATACAATGGATCATACTGGTATGAATCCCATAAGGCTGCCAAAAACATGTACCATACAACATTTTATTTGTACTGAGACACACTGTAAAAGTTAACTGGCTGTCATCATCTGATAGCACTGAGCAAATACTGGCATTACCCAACTTCTAGTAATGTGAATGTTTTAGTTTTAGTCTAGAGATTTATTATAAGGATTTGTATGGATCAGGAAAACAAAGGTGCAAATAGTAAAAATTACTGCAGAAAACTAACAGAGGCAAACTGGAGATTTTGGCAGGTTCAGCACTAACACTGAGCCATCAGCTTTCAGTTATCAAAATAGCTAAAGGAACTTATTCCAGGATTACATCAGCACCTGAGGCATTTAAAAGCCTCTTGTATCAAGTTTTAAGACATCTAGATAAAGCTGCGCTGCTTCTAATCTTTGAGAGAAAAGAAATTAACTCATCCCTGAGAATTTATGTAATGTTCAGAAGCATTCTGAGTGGAAGAACATTAAAACTGAGTAAGATGAAAAGTGCCAAATCAGCTTTAGCAACGAAGAACATATAACCCATGAAAGGAAGATGATAGCTCAATCGGATCAAATTCAGTTGAGAAATTGTAAAGACAGGTAAAACTCCAAATAAAACTACTTTTCACCACTCCTTGAGCTTGGAAACACTATTAACCAATCAGCCCTGCATTTGTCAAAAATATTTTTTTTTTAGTTAAACACTATTAGGAAAGAAGTACAAAATAACATTATAATGACTAGCAAGAATTTGATTTCAGAGAGGTATACATATCTTGAGAACAGAAAGCATCAAGTATTAGTGAAACATCAAACATCCTGCCAGCTGCCCTCTTGCAGGAACACTGCCCAACAGTGTGAATAGCTTCCAAAACACTGATTTAACCACAGCAGAACTGCCTGCACTCAGAACGAAGATGAAACACTTGCAATTACTTTTGGTTTGAGTGATGTTATAAACAGCTTCTGCTTGTAAACGTTTAAGCTAACAATACATTGAACGAACAGCTAGAAGCCATTTTAAGGAAACCACAGTGAAAAAATACTATCTAACCTTAAAATCAGTTGGGACCCCCAGAGCACCTATGAATCTGAGTGGTCCAGAGAAAAGAACAGGGAACTGCAGAAATGACTACTCCTTCCTTCCTGCCGCGGGCAGCGAGGGGGGATATTTGCCCACAAGCCTTGCTCATGGGCTTGCACTGTCCCCGCAGGTGATTCACACCTTTTTCCTCCTCAAAAAGGAACCTACGTGATAGAGGACAGGGAGCAAAAGGACACACGCACACGTGTGCACGCACTCTCTCCTTGGTAGAGAAGAGGAACATCATCCAACAAGGGACAAAGGCTCCAAACACCTATTGCAGTGTTAATTAGCAGTGTCAGATACTGATGTATACTGTGTAAACCTTCGTCTCAAGTAAGCTTTTGTGCCCTATATACACCAATTATAAAGGAATGCTTTTATAAGAATTCCACCACAGATTGAAGCCAATCAACTTACTCCAAGGACAGATTTAGGGTTGTCAAGACAGAGAAATGTAATTGACCTTGTAAGATAAGAACTCAGTGACAACTGTTCAAAAAGATACATATTCATCTTACCAACCTAGATATTATGGAAAAACAGATACATGCTAATTTTCCCCATTTAAAAAGAAGAAAAGTAGGAAAGACAAGAAGAGGAAGAGGTGATCTAGGATTCTAATTTAGCCTACGTGTATTTGTTATTCACAGCTATAAACACACCAAATGAATATCCTGAACTCTGCATTTCTAACTGCATCTAAAATAATAGTTTAGATACAGCCAAACCACATTTATTAGTATCAGAAAGGCTTTCTTTGGACAGACACTTCCTACTCCAATGTAGTATTTTATGACAAGGTTATAATTACGGATTTTAAGGTGTTTATAATGGAAATACTGACAATCCAAAGAGAGGCCCTAGAAACAAAACTACTATTGTATTGAAAGTGCTTTTAAGTAAAAAGCAAACATATAAAGTTTAATTCTTGTGGAAAAAATGCATATTAAATATACAGAATATTACACACAAACAAATGCACACATTCCCCTTTTCTACTGTCCAAAGCAATTATACCGCCCACATTCAATATCCTTTAACCACAGCCTGCAAAGTACAGTACTGGCATAGGTTACTTTACAGATGATACTGAATAACCTACGCCAGTTTTTAATGCACAACGGAAATCTGGTTTGCTCCCAGCTGCTGGTATAATAATTACTGTCCTATGGTTGCTAAGAGATACTTTGACTTTTTTTCCAAGACTACTAAAACATTTCTGTGCACGCAGGCAAAAGGATGCTGGGTAAAGCAATAAAATGACTCCAGCTGTAGCTCTCCAGCAGAATTCAAAGCCAGATGACAGCTGTAGAGAAAATGAAAACCAGACTGAGCTTCTCTTCTTCAAATTTTCTCTCCTCACTTCTCTCCTTCTCCTAGTTTGCCAGTTAAGTCTGGGAGACAATTCAACATTGTTCTGCAAACACTATTAAAAATGTTCTGCTGTAAGGTTGAATGATTACACAGAAGGATGGATGAGAGACTACATTTCCGTTGCATCCTAATTCTTGTATTTACTTCCCACGAGGCCTGAAATTCTGCTGTTTGATGTTGAACAAGAAGAGCTTTTCTTTCCCCACCTTTTTAAAAAAAATTGTGAATAAACGATACAGGTTTCAAAAACATTTAAATATCCTCCTTCTCTTTCAGTTACTTCTAAAACTGACGGAGCAATTACTTTGACTTAGCACGGAACTATAACAATCAGCTATGTATTTCTGACACAAACTGAAATATTACCCAGAGTGGTGTGAACATTTTATACAGTTTGAAGGAAAAGAAAGTATTTCACATGCTTGTTACTTCTTTCAAAGCTGTTCTACATGAATATATAAAGAACACCAGAGGTGACTAGGGGATTCCAAAAAGGGGAACTACTAAAATAAAACAGAAAGCATAACTATAACTGTTGAAGTATAAGAGAGAGATGTAAACAGCCTGTTATGGATACTGACGAGGGGGGTAAAAAAAAAATCTATTCATTTTTGAATACTACTCCACCAAAAAGCCTTATTTAATAAACCTTATAGAATGTTAATGTATATATTAAACTTATTTTAATTGGTAATACAAATCAATACTACTTTTATTTCTAGAAACTACACAGTTAATTTACATGTACTGCCTACTGTTAATCTTTATTGCTTGTACAGAGGAAAAAGTACATGATAAAGCACTGGTGTAATGTGTAAATTATCTCACAATATCAATTATTTCAAAGTCAGATTATTCTATAATGTCAAATTACTTTTTGTTTAAATAAAACTTGGGTAAAGCTTCATTTGTAGACAAAATAAATTGAATTCTCATTGAATGGTATACTTATAAAAAGGTACATGAACCATTTATGTCCTCCTTGCCTACATCAAAACCACTTAAGGCAGTGTTTAAGTTGAAGGCCTTTTCCTCTCCGTTTTGGCATAGCCCCAGCCATACCTATTTCTGAAATAACAAGCTAGGCAAACTTCCCCCCCTTTATAATTTACCAGATTTCATTTTTCTTCTGCCAACAGTAGTAAACTGAAGAGCAGAAATGCTCCATTTCTTATTATTCAGAACTGTTAAAAAGTGCTGGTGGCCTCCAAATTACACTAATATGTCTGAACCAACAAACATTGGCAGAAATTAAGGCTCAACTACTATATCACTACTAACCACGTAAAAATATCTTAAATGCATGGGATATAGATTTTCTTTACTTAGATTTTTTTCTAGGAAAATTCTTGATTCTATTTTTTCACATTTCTCAGTTAAGCTAGATCAGTTCTACAGCAAGAGGTTTATATTTGACAGCAGAAAAGATGAGCTAGTATTTGAACGAATTGGATAAGCTGCTTTTCTACTGCATCAGAACTCTTTTTATACCCCAAAAAAATTGAATTTCCTACTAAAACAAATTCCCATTTGTTGTTTGTAAAACAACCCCATATAGATAAATACATATACATATACATTCCCCATTTCCTTTTACAAGCATTGCAGGTATAGTCAGTTAGCTCTGTGCTAACCTATTTATGTGTTTATTTCAGATTAATCTTGTAAGACTACAGGGTAATTAACAACATGAGCAATTTGCACATAGTTTGTTCACTTAACTATCTGTTATTTTAATCATTCAAGCAAGCTCTAAGAGCAATTATGAACATCCTTGAATGTTGTTTTATTAAGATTTTATCATTATTTTTGAGTAATGGAGCATTTGAAGAAGCTAAAAAGCTATGTCTTCTGAAAATGACACATTTCACCTTCAGTAAGGATGCTTTCTTTGTGAGATTCTGTTTAAAGAACATAAACAAATCTAGTGACCCAAGATAAAATGTTGTGAGCAAAATACTACCCTAGAAAGCACAAGGTGAATTTAGTTTTTGGATCTGCATTTAAAGTGTCGCGAACGCGTCTAAGGCAATTGCTGTGTTTTTCTCTGCTAAATTTACGAAACGTGGTAATACCTTCCGCAGACAGGCCTTGAGGAGCAACAGCAACGTGCCTAACCATGGGTCAGAAGATTGTGCGTTCAGATACATGTTCAGATACTGCCTGGATCATTTTAGTTGCTCTTTGTAGCACAGAGCATAACCAGCCAGAAGAACAAGTTAGGGAGCACGTGTCGTTCTGTTCATCGCTAATCATCTTGATTTTGAAAACCAGACAACTGTTTATCAAATTTATGTACACACTGTGTTCATACTTCAAATGTATGCAGTAAATATAAGATTCCTGTTGCACAAGATGCTTAGAATAGCACAGACAAAATGCTCTGATGGTATACGATGCAACTGTCAAGGACCTATTAAAATTAATGTCTTTGGACATACTCTGGTGATATCCTGGGGACTTTATCTACCATGCCAACTAATGAATCAAGAATGACACTGAAGAATTCTGATATGTGATAGTAACTGCCGGGTACAGACAGAAATAAGTACAATAGCAATCACACTATGAAAAGTAAAGTATGAAATAACAGAATATCAAAAAGAATAAAGAGTTATTTTAGAAATAAATATGGCTACTCAGTATTTTTGTTTAAAACACAAATTATGAGGATAAGCTCTACTGTTTGATCTTTTGTATATCATTCATCAAAGGTTATAAATTTCAGCTCTAGAAGATCTGTTACGATGAAACAAGACTCTATAGGGGCAATTGGATTTTTTTTCTGCACTTATATGTCAATCTCAACACTCTACCTACTGACCAAAACCTGCATACCTATACATACATTGTGCATATTTTCTAAAATCTTTAATGGGACACTACTAAAAATATTACCAGAGACTTGGGAGAATATCCTAAAGAATAAACGAGAAAAAAAGGTATCAGACTTTCTAAATTACAGTGTGGGGGAAGAAAGTCAACATGACTCTTCAAATACACAGTACAGTATCTCTATGTAAAAATATTTTAATCTTTCAAATTAAAAATATTAGGACATCAAGTTCCACTTACAATAGTTAATCAATTTTGGAAGAGGAACAGATTCAACAATTTGGAGGAGAATGTCCATTATTTAGTATTTCCAGAATGCTGTTCTTAATGAGTAGACCTGTTGCCATAACTAAAATGCTGTAGTATTTCTATATCTATCTCTTCAATTATGGATTCATTATTGGCAATTGTACCATCATGTATTTTATTTTGTTATGTAGAATATGATAAGAAAAATTGGCTAATTTTTTTGCAACTAGAAAACAGATCATTCTTATAATCTATCCACAGTACAGGTCCACAATTGAACCATGTACAATAGTGAAGTCATGTAGTATGTTTTGCTGTCTGGGATGTAACAAAATTAAACAATAGTTTCATAACAGGACTGTTTGTATCTGTAAGTATATATGTGATGTAAATTTACTTTTCTCTGCTTCTTGTCCAATAATAAAGTATGCAAGTATAAAGAATCACAGCTATTTACTTTAATTTTGGCACTCCTATATAGAAATATAATAACTTGGCAGCATAATCAAGAGGTAATTTGTTTCCTCTAATCTTATTAGGCCTGTAGAAATTGCTCAATTGTTGAAACATGCTTTATTGCAAGGATTAATATATCTTTTAAAAAAAAGCTGATTAAAGATTGCATTAGCTTTGGCACACATTTTCTCCACCCTGTCAAAATCTCACTGCTATTTTAAGTCCAGAAACATCTGATTTTTAAAATAACTTTAAGGTGCCTTAAAACAAAGCACTTTAAATAAAGAACAACAGGAATAGTTAGTTGTATAGCCAATACTTACACAAAGAGACAAATCCATCCTATTCCTTAACATGGAAATACATCAGGAAACACTGCAGTCATTGCACTGCAGAGTCCTTTCAAAACACTGGACTATCAATCCCATATTATAATTTTATTCTTAACTATCTTCAAAGCAGACTGATAGTTTTGGTGATTTTGAGTTGCAGAAGATTTAAGCTGCATATACTGGCATTGAAAATTTCTGAATCAAAATTTAATATTGCATAAATGACAAAAACCTTTCCCTCAAGAAACTGCTTAGGAATATCATGAGTTTTCTGAATATTCTCTAAAAACCCAGAGCTAACTTGTTTCTATAAGCTTCATATTAATTTAAATACCTGAACATTGAAAAGTGAGCTGAATGTGTGTGGAAATAAGGACAATACTTCCCATGTAATTGTAAATAGGAAAAACAGGATAACAAGCATGCACAGATGCAAGCATTTTTCTATTCTGCTATATTACAGCTGTTTACTGTATATAAAAATGCTTAATATTTGTTTGTATTACTATATTTTTAATTGCATGGATTTTTGGATGCTACAGAGCATTGCTATACATCAGTTCTTTAGTATTTGTTACACTATTTGTGTAAAGTACTATGATTTGGAAGCATAGAAAGAGGTAAGTTATTGTCTGTAATGAAATTATGGCCTACTGCAATTGTTCAAAAATAGCACAAAGATAATTAAATACAAATTTTTATTGATCTAAGTGGCTTAACTTTGGCGTAGATGTTTGCAGAAAAAATTTGAACTTCTGTCATGGTTTAGACTAGATTCTTCTAACCATTATCACAGCATCTATTCCATCCCAATCATATGGAGTCAGTATGTATCACTGCAGAGTGAATTCTTGGAAAATAAAGAGAATGTAGATATAGATTTACATACATACACACACACACATATATACTGAGAGAGCGTGCGCGCACATGCATGAGCATGAGCATGAGGGAGAGACCTGACCATTTTCATTCAGAAGAATATTTCATGTTTTCATGACTGCTAAGAGGACATGTAACCTAGATCAGGCATTTTAAACTCAGAAATTAATCTTAGGATGGTTAATCATCCTATTGATTGAATATTCATTACAAAGTTTAGGGCAGATAGTATACTAAGTTTTCTACATAAATCTTCTGGAACTTAAGTTACTTTGCATCATTAAACTTAAATCTGCTACTGCTCCAATTTTGCTTATTCTTGCTAACAAAAAATTATTCAAACATTCTCTTCCAAAAGTAACTGCACAGTTAAAACAGAAATTAAAAAAAAAAATAAAATACTTACTTGAAAGCAGTCTTCTGCCACTTCAACATCATTTTGAGAGGGTGAATAACCTACAGAGGAATTAGAAAACACAGAATAATCAAAGTTCTTTTTATTTATCATTTACTGCTTCCAGTATTCCACTTCATCCTTCAACATCCACCTAAGATAATATAAACAAACTTGTTCACTTTTTAAACTATTGGATTATTGCATCTCATAACCTCATTTTACTAAATACTTTTCATTTTTAATTCCTGTATTATTTAGTATTTCTAGACACTTTTTTTAAAAAAAAACTTGCTCACACTCTTCTTGTACAGGTATTTCCAAAGTGTCACTAAAAGCAGAATACTCTTGTTAACCCAGTATTTTGAAAATTAAAGGCAGATACATTTTGGTTAGCACGAAAGCATGCTGTGCTATATTTATAAGTTAGAAATCAGCAGAAATTGGAGCTGTAAGACTAAGAAAGAAAAAGTATGTGCTTATATTTTATCTGATTATTTCTCTTGCAGGGATATGGATGACTATCATCACAACTCAAGTCATTTTAGTATGACAAAAAGCATCTTCCTTTGGACAAAAGCATTCTTCACCTTTCGCTATTATTATAATGCACATTAAAATCCCTCAATCCATAGCACAAGCAATTTTTTTCAAAACTCTCCCATGTTTGAGTTGCTTTTTACAGGCTTGAAACTAATATTCTTTCCAGTCAGTAAACACTTGTTCCCATCTCTTCTTCCTCTTCCCATCTAGCAATACATTTACCCTTTTTTTAGATCTCAAAATTGAAGCTTTACAATATTCTTGCTTGTTCATTATTTTCTATGAGATGAGTGAAGCTCTGGAACCAGTGAGCTATGCTATTACTAGAGAAAGTTCTTCAGACTCATGTAAATCTGTTCTCAGAACTACCTTGTCAGCTATTTGTAAACAAGTCTATGAACTAAAAGCAGAGAACTATGGGTCTCAGATCATTCAACTTCACAGTTTATACTCTGAGCGCAAGCTTCTGAGATGATCTGAGTAAGGCTCTCTAGCTTCCTCTTTTTCTTCATCCCTAAAAGAGAGGCAATGCTTTATTACGTAGGGATGTTCTGGGAATTACCTTCTCCATATCTATAAAATAATCTAAGACACCTGGGCGAAAGGTGCTTCGGAAATACCAGAAGTACTATTTTAAAAACATCTGTTGTAAGTTTGATATACAGTGGATCAATCCACATCTTTAAATACTGTCAGCATGAAATTGAAGTAATTTGTATAGTTTTAACTCCATTATAAACACACAATCCCTCCCCTTCCACTCCTCCACCTGAATATATACCTTGAGAAATATCCTCTACTGCTCTCCGAATACCTCTGTCAAATGCTCTTGCATCAGCAGGACTCTGAAATGTGAGGCCAAACTTTTTGTCGTCAATCTTCCAGTGGTAAAAAGTAGGAGTAACTTTGTTGTAAACAAGATCCTTCTTTAACGTGCATTCCAAGACCACCTTTCAGAAATAAGAGAACAGATATCAGTGATTAACATATTAGATTTGAGAACAAGAGGTAGTCTTTATGAATTACCTGAAAATGTATATCGTAAGAGCAAATAAAAATCTCTGTTTAAGTTTCTTCCTATTATGAGAATGCAATTTTAACTTAGTTTGCATTATGGCCAGTTCTTCACTAATAGTTGCTAATACAGCAGTATGGATTAGGGACACTACTCTTTTGCATGTTCCTATATTAAGAGTATATTTCTAGCCTCAAAAGTTTCTTGTATTTGTAGACCAGAACTTTTGTCAGTACCAATTTACTATTGGTTCAAAAGAAACAAGATATACCTTGAAAGAATATTATTGTGCAGATATCAAAGGTGATTATATCATTTAGATTTTTTATTTTGTAGAATAATTATACAAGTGAGTGCTGAACTAACTTTTCATGCTGCCTTCAGGCAGTTTCACTTCAGCTTTCTCCTAGAAAGGCTACTGAAAAGAGAATACAGGAGAACTGTTCTAAACACTAAGCAATTGAAACTGAAAACTTAGATATCTAGCTCTTTGTACCTAATAAATATGCTTATGGTTCATGTTCAATCTACAAATAAAGAAATAAGTAGGAATAATATACAGAGATTATTTAGCTACCAATCCACTTGAGATATGAAACACACATTAATGAAAAGTCAGTCTTCATACCATTCCTCCAGTTTAATTTGCTTAACAGTTAAAATATATTTGCAAATTTAACTTCCTGGTCAAAATTAGTATATGTAACACAGTTACATTACATAGCTCTTCATTAAGAAAATCCAAGACAAATAAGAAAGTATGAGGGAATATGTATTCATGTATTCCTGTATCACTATATACACCATTAAAAGCATTGTAAGACAACCTATTACTATCAGATTCTGAAAAATCTACATAGTTTGGTGAATGAAGATAACATATTATCATTTCTGTATTAATGTGTTTTCAGAATTTTTATTTTTGATTTCATTATGTATGCAACTTTTTTGAAGAGAAAATATAAAATCTCTTATGGCATCTGGAAAACCAAGGTTAGTTTTAAATACGACTGAGAAAATTCTCCAAACGTAAGAAAAGAAAATCTGTCTGTGCTTGTATTGCTCTTACATATGCGTTGTGTTCTTCCTCTCCTTTTCCTGGGCAAGTATTACACAGTGAAGGAGATTTTAGGCTGCTCTTCATTACTTATCTCCTGTCCCAGCCCCACACCCAGCTGTTTATCATCTCTGCTTGAGTTTTACTGCTTTATGCATCACTTATCCCTGTCTCAAGAGGGCAGGCATTCTTCCTCCACACATGAACCCTTTCAGCATTAAAATCAGTTTTGAAAATTCGCTCTAATTTGCCTAAATGGTCCACAAGATTTAGGTGTAACTGTCTACAAAGAAGCACAGTAAGGACTATTTGCTGTAAATGCATCTGATAAGGTGCAGCAGCTACAAAAAAAAAAAAAAAAAAAAAAAAGTCATTCTCCAGTTTTAATTTGCATTAAATGATCACATTCTGTTCCTTGTGGTGATCTGAAACTTCCTTCCTCTTAAAAATAAGAGTGGCTTAAAATAAATACTTCTCACATTACCACATTGTCTAGGTTTGTAAGCACTTTTTGGGGGCCACTGCTATTTCAAACACCAACAATTTTGGCACTGCCTTTTGCATGAAATTTTGCCCAAAAGATGAACAAGAGATGTAAAGTTCGACAACAAAAACACTGGCTCTTACAGTACCTTAACGAACACCTGCTCCCAAAGAAGTTAATCAAAATCCATGGGAAAATGGAATGGAAGAAAAACAAAGCACATGCTCACTCCCTCTGAGAAGACAAGTAAATCCATCTTAAGGCAAGATGGATTTTTTTTCTGGTTCTTTCCTGTATAATGAGACACTTGAATTCAAACCTGGACAATAAACATCGATGCAAGACAGTAGCACCTAACAAAGTACTGGACTAAAACCTTACTGGCTAGCAGCTATGATTTAAAAAACAAACAAACAAAAACCCACAGAAACTAACTTTATATAAAACAAATATCATTTCCTGCACAACACTGTAATTGCTTTTAGCTTGATCTAAAGAAGCACTAGATTTTACAGGGCAATTAACAACTGATTCGGAAGTTTTAAAAGCTATATGAAAACCAACCTACCAGGACCAGAGATATGTGGTAAGTGCATTGAAAGGGTAAAAAAACCCTACAGCACAAATTGTATTAAAACACATCAAAACTACAGCAATTATCACACATGTAAGGAACCATATGGGAGACCTGACTGGCCCACCTGAAAAAACTCAAAACCAGAGCTGAAAAATCAATCGAGGGTGCAGGTGGGGGGACACAACACCCACACACCATCCTCCAAGGCATTTACATTTTCAAAAATGCCTCTGTGTATATTTCACAACAACAAGTATTTTCCTGTCAAATAACAAAGTTGTCAAAGCTTTTTATGCTGAAGAAAGCAAACTATCATGGGGGGAAGGGAAGTATTCTAATCCATACATTTCCAAATATAACCTGGGAAAGGGAAACCAGTACCGTTAACAGAATGGTTACTTTTCCAAGTCCGCAGATCACCAGAACCCTAAAAGTGTTCTCAAAAGCATACTCCTCCAGGCATACACACAGGGCAGTGCATCTATATGCCACTATTTAATGGAATAAAAAAAAAAAAAAGCTTTTTAATATAGCAGCCAGCATCTCATCAAGGACAACACTAATAATGCCACAATTACTCAGAAATACTCTGCTATAAATTTGCCCACCTTGAAACACATTCCCATGTTCTTGAAAGAATTACTTGCCTCGTGTAGACAAGACAAATCCATTCAGTATTAAATTTCGAACTCATTCACTTCCAAAACAAACATTTTGTAGCAAAAATAAAGTGACTATATTTGTCTCATTATCCAGGTCTTATCTTGGAAAAAATGTATTAAAAGAATGGCATTTGATACTAGTATCTATTTTGGTAACAGATTCCATAATTGAGCATTTCTATATCCTGGGAAAAGATATTGTTTTACTCATTTCTAGTTGTGCTTTCAAGAGCTTAAAGCGTTATATGTACACAGACATAATTTATCATTCATCATCCAAACCTACAAACACGAACATTCAGTTTGATGAATATGCCTTTCCTGCTTAAAAAACCCAACCAGGAAAATAAATAAATAAATAAAAACAAACAAAAAAACCCCACACTCCCCAAAACACAACACAAACAAGAATCAAGAGCTTCTCTCTAGCCTTTGAACTGGTTACATGAAACAGAGGGCATGCCTTGCATGTCTTTCAGGATGGCATTACACTGAACAGGAGTGCTTAAGGGCACAAGGCTTCCTGAAATACTGTCATCTGTTGTGTTCACCGGGAACGATCCCTCGAGCACAAGAGGTCTCAAACTAGGCCTGGGCATCGTCTCAGGGACAGCTTCTTGGAAATGGCCTGAACTGGGTTAGAGAATATGCTAACAACCAAGCAGTAAGGATGATCAGCAGTCCAGCACTCAAATTCTCTGCTTTGCCCCATTTTCACTAGTAAATAAAAGGGACTACTGACATTACTAACGTAAGTAAAATCAGCAAAGATAGATCTGTAGGAGTTTCTCAGGGAGATGAGATGGAGAGAGTCACAGGAGTTCACTCAAATGTTTTGGAGATTCAGGTCTTTACAACCTTACAAGAAAAGATCTGTGGAGTGCTATATGTAAAGGAATTAAACATATAAATGCCATAAAGCTTTTATTCTGAAGATTTTGGAAAAACTCATATGGAAGATGTTCTGAAGAACCAGCAAGTATGCATGAGCAACTCATGCCAACTAAAAACCAATGTGGCTGCATTTGCCAAAAGATAGAGAAACTCCTCCAAAAGCAAGAAGGGCAGAAAGGACAGAAATCTGTGGAATTAGGATACAGATGTCCCTTCGATTTTCTCTCTGCAACATCTAAACTCAGTTCTCAATGACTTTAGTGGACAGAAGGAGGCAGGAAGGTTGCAGACAAGCTCACTTATGTGAACAGTGTCTTTCAAACACTCTAGATGCAGGCTTCATGCTGAAGTCATCGACATGTGTATCTTATCTTTTACAGTATCCATTTCCAAAAAGCAAAAAAGAGGCTAGTCTTGTTGGCTTATTTATTTCTTGTAGGGAAGATATTTCCTGCTTCTAATATATTATTAAAAAAGTGGATGAATATATAAAAATATACACATATTATATATACACACACACTCATCTGATGTTATTAAAAAAAATGTTTATTAGCCTGTTAAATTGTAACATCTATTCTCAAAGAGCACTTACTAAAAGAGTTCTGTAAATTGCTAACAAAAGGTAAAAGATTATTTCAATTGAGAGTAGAGTCTCTGTTTAAGTTTTCATTTTCTATGAATTTATTTTATCATAGAATCACATGCTGCTTTCAAATTTAATTAGAATTCTGGCACATGTATGGTAAGCCATCACTTTTCAAATTTTAAAGCCAATTCTAAAAGACTAACCTAGTAAATGAAATATTGTTAAGTCCTCAGAAAGCAGAGTTTTAGAAAAGAACAGTACTTATATTCCATTTTGGGCTTGAATTTCTTCATTTGCACAGTTACTTGCTCTTCAAGAGTGAGATTTTAACCTTTGACCTGTTTGTCACCCTTGGCTGATTCAGAAGATACTAGTTGCTTTTTCAATAAAAATTTGCATAGCAAAGGACTGGAGAAGAGCATAAGGCAGAACAGAAGTCCATTAGACTTTTCATTCAAACAAGTAAAAGTCTAAAGACCCATACGCTTAAGCCTAATATATGTTTAACGCTGCTGCTACCAAGCTAGATTCAAGCCAGTGTAAACCCAGCCAAACAGAGCAGCAGAGCTGACCAGGTTAGGAGGGAAAGTAATCGTTCCACGCAGACTGGCTGGAGCCATATCTAGGAGGGTGCATATAGTAGAGGAGGAAACATGCAATTATGTCAAGGGTATTTCGTGAGAAGACTTTACATTCCAACACAGATCCAAACAAGCTGGGTAAACTAGCAGTGAGCAGCTCCTCTCCTAAATTAATTCAATGATGCTACCACTTTGATTTTCATTTCAGATGACTAGGATGTTTTCCTTCGATCCCATCAGATATTTTAAATAAGTATTGTATGCAATATTGAAAGTTCTATGTATATATATGTGTATATATATATATAATTGAAGTTGGTTCATAATAGTGCTGATAGTAACCTAATTCTCAGCCCCTACCCCCATGGCTACTTCAATAAGAAACTTCAATATTGTAATGCTCAGTCCCCAAGTATTTAATTTGGCCTGATCTACAGACAGATCTACAGTCTTCAATTAAATGCCCGCATATCCTATAAAATATATAGGGAGATTTGGCTCCTCAGAATGGAATTGATATCGACAGCACTATTGGAAGCAGCACTTGGATGAGCAATAAAGCTGTTTTACAAGAAACAAATAGAGCAAAAGATCTCATTCCTTTTGAGTCTGCTGGAAGATACCTCCAAACACCTTAATTATGGATTTTGAGATGCACTAGAATAAATCGTATTTTTTCTATTGAAACTTAAGGATGAATAATAATATTGTCCTCTTAACTGCCAGGCTTATGATTCCCATATCTTAGGTAAAAGCTGTAGATCTGAATTCTGATTGCTCTCTCTAGCTTGAGGTATTTCAAACCTGATGTTTCCCCATTCAGAAGAGTGCTCAAAGTTCCATGCTATAAATTTCTCCAGGATAACGGAATTTCCAGATCTCCTATGGAAGCAGTGCCAATTCACAAAAATATGGCCAGAGAAAAATCAAAATATATAGTCCAGTTATATTTTAACTATGCATAAAGTGACTTGAGAAAATAAAATACTTCATTTATTAAAACTGCCTTTTTTTTTTTTTTTTTTTTAATACATAGAAGTGTTTTTGGAATCTGCATGTATCTTTTTACAAAGCAAAAATGTGAGTAAAGAATTTGCAGTGCAGCTGACCAAACCATAATGACTAAGATACTAAAACAGAGGAAAGATCCTTGAAGCCAACGAGACAACATGTGCTCAAAGTCTTAATAGCTGAAGTATTAAAAATAGTTTAAGAAGCTTCTTTGTATTTTCAAAGAGGAAAGTAGCAATACTGTCTTACAATGGCAAACTAACTAAACTAAACAGTATATGACTAATTTCAAAGATTATTCAGGTATAGCGTTTTACATACAGGTGCCCATTCTAAAACTAGATTAGAGTGATGTTTGAAGTGTCTAAAGAAACAGATTAAGATTCAACATCACTCTTACTCAGAATCAGAACATGATCTAGAAATTTTGTCCCTACTCAACAGTGAACACAAGGTGGATCTGTAACTATTTCCATTTAATTTTTTTTTTCTTTTAAAGCACTTATGTCCATTCGTCAAATGTCCTCTTAGAGGGTTGCCTCTTAGGGAACACAGCCTTTTCCCTTCTTTTGGTTGAAAGAATTTGTTTATTCATCTAATTTTTCCCATCTACCAGAGAAATCGCCAGTTCTATTTACACTAAAAAACCCAATAAATATTACCAATAAATAAATGTGGACTAAAAAAGCAGTGTTAAAAATTGCATTTGAATGAGGCATCCACAAAAATATTCTTAAAACAAACGTAAAACGCTTTATAGCAAGCATAAAGACCAAAACAGTTTTAGGATCAGTGACCTGATCCTTATCTAACCGGATTTCTCCTCCTAGTCCCTGCTTCCATCCTTCTGGAAGAGTATCACCACCTTAGGATATCCTCATATACCCTACTGTAGGATCTTGTTTCTTTAATGCCAATAAGTGACTTAAATTACCCCGTGCAACTCTGTTGTTAATTCATTAGCTTTTGATTAGAAACATTTGAAGTCTGAGGAAATATACACATATACAATTTTCTTTTACTGTTTTACTCTGCCAGCATCAGTGGCTTTGCAGTATTCTTCTCACAGCCTTACTCTATTTGTTTGCCAGTTTCCTGAACTTTATTCAACATACATGGACAAATGTTCTTCTTGGTTGCACTTCTTCCTATCCTCTGTTTTTGAGGGCCTGACTTCAAACAGCAACTTCCTGGAACTGTGGTAAGATCAAAATCTTTCCTGACAGACTAGTAGGTCAACAGCTGGGAAAACAAACAAACAAACAAGACAAAACAAAAAACTCCAAACTGTTCAAGAGTATAAAGGTTTGGAAAAACGTCAAGTATTTTTAAGTGCAAGTAAGTGCCTCAAAAACATCCTCAAAAAGGCTAAAAAGTTCTAAGGGGAACTAGTGCAAAGTGAAGAAAGAGCTGCAGGTGCACATAGCTGTGCAGGAACACAGGGTACTCTGCTAATAGCACTACGCCTCGCTGAAACAACTTAGTCAGCAGAATTTCTATTTATATGCTTTCTTCCTACAACAGTCACAGTCAAGGCAGAAAACTCAGCAGTCCTGCCTCTGGGGAGAAGCTGGTATGCTTGAAAAAATTAGCAGCATAAAAAAAATAATTCTACCTTTTAAACTTACATAGAAATTGTACATTATTGGCAAGAAAAAGCAAGTCTTTGGCAAAAGTCATTAGGATACAGATTTTGTGCTTTCTCTTTTGTTTTTGTTTTCACAGTAAGACGAGACCCTTCAGAAGTCTACTTGGCATAAAATTAACTAGCTGATCATGCTCCAGTAAGCCAAATTTGTCTCCTACGTGTGCACGTAAAAAGAGCCAAGATTCTACGCTACAGTTTTTGTATTCTGAGGCAAACTTCCATGAAGGTATATTGTAGATACTTCATGTTAACGTAGCTGACATATGAATACCTTCTGCAGGTTAATCAAACCAGAAGAATTCTTGAACCTGTCAACTTCATGCTTTCTTCCAATACAAAGGCTACTTTCATGTAAAATGGCTGCCTATTACTAGCCATAGCCAAAGTCTAAAACTGACTGACTGAATTCCTGAGGAACTCCTTCTGATTGGTTTTAACAAGTTATCTTACTTTCCAAATGCTGACAACACTGATATTAAACACCATGTCAGTGCATAAGTAGGCTAGCAAAGAGCTTTTACTTTGACCTTCCGTTAGAAATAAATAGTAAAATGTTTTTCCAAATGGATGAAAACCACAATTTTTCCATGACAGGTTTACAGCTTTGAAAAGATCAACATGCTTAATTCTTGAAATGTATGTTATTACCCAAATTAAATACTTGGCTCTTTAGGTATATGACCATTAAGATGGATAAAAGCTCAGCAACAGCATTAGACTGAGATTGTAGATTTGCTTTCTAATGTGTGAACAACAACTTTACATATCTGTTCTTAGGTTCTATGTAGTTTTAATAGGAACATCGGATGCAGTTCATTACCGTTTTATCCCTGAGTCGTTCTCCATGGATAAGAAAATCAGCACAGCTATTCTCTTCCTGGTGAATGACTTTGAAGACTGTGACACAGCTTAGTCCACCCCCTCCAAGCGGTAACCATCCACCACTTGAGTCATCCCGGGTCATCACCACAGCTCGCACTCGTGCATAACTATTACTGGAAGAGATGTAAAAGTAAAAATGAGTTTTCCATAAATGCAAAACAGCTAAGCATCCAATCTTTTTAAATAATTATGATCACCACAGTTAAATAGTGGAGGTTGAGTGCCTTCACAACAGTCACTTAGAAAAACCAAAGATGACTCCCTAGAAACTTCCTCTACTTTAATTCTCTCATTAGAACTTCTTTAGAAACATCTACTCCTCCTTGGAGCTTACATGTAATTTCTTGTAAAGAAATCTCAACAGACAACAGTTTTTCAGAGTCAAAAATATACATTCCTCTAAAACTTTTTAGAGTCAGTGATCTAGCCGCAAAGAGCTGAGGCAACAGGAGGCATGGGTGAGGGGAGAGAGAGAATAAGAATCAACTCCTGATTTATTTTAGGCTAATCATGATGCGAGTCAGCCACCATGAAATTGCACAGAAAAGAGAACAAGAAACCAGAAAGAGGTCAAGCCTTCTCCCACTGAAATCTAAACAAGAACAGGCTCCTAGCCAGCAAGCCTGCTCGCCTGCCTCCACGGAGGGAACCTGCCCTCTGGAACGGCAGGTCCGAGCACACCCATGCGCTCGGGGGCCTTCCTACCGACTCGACCGGCAGGACACCACAGCCGGGAACGGCTGCTTAAACAGAAATACTTTAATGTTTATCGGTTGATTCTCTCAAGTTTTTGCACTGTGTGGAAAATTACTTGAATTTTACTGTTTAACAACTTTCCTCCATATTTTAGCATTTTTATAAACAAACGTTTACCACTTTGTTATTTAAAAGCAAGTAGGCCAAATTCCTTTTTCAGAGAGTCTCAGAAAAATAGATTTTCATAATTATCTTTATTTTAATTAAATAATAAGAATTATGAATATGCTGCTACCACGTTTTTACCACAGCTGTTGTATGATCCTGCATTCTGATTTTTTTTTTTTTTTAAATGAAGGGCATGAATGAGTATTCCAACACTTTAGAAGAAATAACGCCTTAGGCTGTTTTTTGCAACCTATTTCTAATCTTACATTTGAATAGTTACACCTATTAGCATTAGTTACGTAAAAATTAAGCCTGGACTGGACTTTTGTACAAAGTTTGTGGTGTCCCATTTACCAAACTTGTATTTTAAAAAGATTATACTTTTTCTTTTCCAAAAAAACAAACTTTGTTCCTTTTTCCCCTTCAGAAAAAGGAAGAATACTCCCCGAAACAAAAACCTTCTCTCACCTCCACCTGGTAGCTAAAAATGAGAGTTTAGTGAATGCATCTGACCATTTTTGTATGGCATCTTTTACTAACACCTCCTGAACAGTAGACAAATATAATCAAGAACAATCCAGTCATTCATTGTATGCATCTGTCAATTCTAAGATCTGAAAACAAAAGTTAAATTTCTGATGCTTGATAATATTAATGAATGATTCAACTTTTAGTAACGCCTATCATTGTATTTAACTCAGAAAAGTTCAGATAATAACTGCACACTTAGACATAGGAAGTCTCTTATTTTTTCTTAGGTGAAGAGAAACTGCCTTTTCTGACAGAAATTGAGGACACCAGGACTTTCCTATGAATCAGTAAGGAACAAGATGTACTAACTGGTTAAATTCATGCTGTATTTCTACTATTCCTTCAGGCAAAATAAATTTAGCTTAGAAGTTATCTATTTTATAGATCAAGTTGCAAATCTGAATGTTATAGCTTTTTCTTTACCAACAGAACTACTCCTAATGCTACAAATCTAGTTTTGTCTGCTTAAAAAGCTGGCATTTTGCTTCTGTATTTTCTATTCTTTATTTAAAACAACACTTATGTTGTCAAATATTTTTAAATACATTGCCAGAATCACTATATTAGTGCAAGAGCTAGAATAAAAGTCCCCCAACACATAAGTCTGTAATGTTTAATGAATAGTCTTTTTCAGCAAAATGAAAGAAATTTTCCAGGCCACTACCTGATGAATTAACTAGACAAATTCCTTACTGTAGCTGCATAACAATGTCAAAAACCAAAAGAGATTGCTTAAAACAAGTTCCATGCTTTTTAAATATAAAGAAACTCATAATTGGTCATAATAGCCATTTTCAGTAAAAATACAAAGTGATATCACTAAGCCCTGCTGCTGCTTTGTGACTAGTTGCAAATTAATTTCGAGTATCCTCTGCAAATAAAACAGAGGACCTGCCCTTCACAGTACTGATGCTACTGAAACCACGTATGTGTCTTGTCTTTGTAACTGCTAGAGTGGTGTCTGCATTTGGGAACGCTGGGAATAAACTGTTAAGACGCCAGTGTACCTTAGCTGTGGGAAAGGGTACAGACAAGGCATTTCTCAGCACTGTCCCCGTGGTGTTTTTAAAAACTTACAACCTGACATTTTTAACTACCATTGCAAGTTTAGTTGCAATGGTAAAAATGCAGCTAAAAAAGAAAACCAAACAAACCTGGAAATCTGTCGAGCCTTGCTTTTATGAAACTTTTCACAAGAGCTACCACAAACGGGTGAAATGCGGCACGGACAGCACATCGTGACAGCAGCCCCAAAGCCTATTTTATCACATGCAATGTTTCCTGAGACGCTCAGATTTTGGTTGTGGTCACAGGAAATTGGAAAGTCAGAGCAAGGTTTACAGGAAAAACAAAACGGGATCCTGTTTATAACAGCATGCTGCTTCTTAAGAACACACGCTAAACACCAGTGGAGACCGGCAACCAGCGTGCTGGGCTCCGAGACAAATTCATAACAGTTATGAAAACGGAACTTCTCTCTGTAATAGCTGAACATGTTGGGCGAGGAGATGAGAGTTTCGTTCGTGTGATTACAATCAGTTATGAAAGTTGCAAGTGAAGTAAAACAAAACAGAAAAAGACCACAAGAACCCTCCCTTCCCCATGCACACATACAGAAAATGTTCTCCAAACTATGATTTTTCCCTTAATAGATGTTTTAAGATCTACTGGAAAGTAGACCAAGCGTTTGAACATTACGCCTATTAAACTTGAAATAAATTCATTTTAAGACAGCATAGCAGCAACATGCAAGTCAGAGCTTGAGTATTTTATCTGCAAAGCCTGCTGGCAAAATATTAGCAAAACAAGATGATTTCCGTATCGGCGGGGAGAGTCACGCAAGGAAGTCTGCAAAAGTATCAGTGGGCAGAAACAAAGAGCTACAAACCAGGGGGCAGGAAAGACAGAAATGTTACAATTATTTGTAACTCAACTTTAACATCTCAACTGATACTTAAAGAACAGTCATTAAAATCTGAAAACATTTTAAAAGCCTTCCCATCCCCCTCCCCCCAAAAAAGCTTATATTGCTTTAATGCTACTGGGCCCAAACTGACCTGAACGAACGAACTGCTGCCCACATACAGAAAGCACTCCGTCTTTGATGGGCAGATACTCTTCAGATTAGCAACTGCCGAAGAAATCTTCCTCCTCACACCCCCACCCCATATCATCAGATCATTGCTACGGCTTTACTCTTTTAAATTGCTTTGTTAATTTGGGGTATTTCGTATTCATGATATCAAGTCACTTAAGCATACCAAATCATTATTACTGCATTTGTCATTTCTTCTATTAATGATCTGAAGAGAAGGGACAGTAAAGAATCTTCTACCAAACATTTTTCCCAGAGAAAAAGCAAATACACATCAATAAAAAGCATGGCAGCTATCCTGCTGCATTCCATTTTTTGGAACCTAGTTTTAAACAGTCTGCAACTCTTCCCTTTCCTAGATTCACATTACATATTGGCATTATTTTATTTATATTGTACCTTGCACGTTTTTATTTTAATATAGAGTTGAAGAAAAAAATCAGCATCTTCCAAAAATCTTTGTGAAGACAATTGTTAATGGCCATTGCAAATTGTTTTTCAGTACTATTAAAACTACAAGAATGAAAAACCTGGATCATCAAGTGGGATCAAAGCTGCACAAGAATCTGTCCATCCTAGCTTAATAAAAATGTTTAGAGTTATGTATTTAATGATATATTTCAGAACAAAGAATGCACAAAAATTTCTGTAAAATACAGCTTTACAAATACAACTATATGGGTTAATGTGTGAGAAAATATTATGATACTTTAATGAAATCTTGCTGTTATACTTGACTACGAGATAACCACTATTGCTGTGGTGCTAATGCTATTCTGCCAAGACTGAGGAAAGAAACAAGACATTTTGCATTCTGAAACATTTTCATTTTGCTATGAAAATACACCATCTTTGCTAGCATGCAAGTTACAGTGCTGCAGGCAGGTCTCTCAGTATAAAGTCGTCATGGATCGAGGCTCCTCACCTTTGACTGGTGCTTTACACACGTACTTTAACCTCTCCAATTTCCGGTGCAGTGTGCTTGAGTGTTTGTAACCTCTCCCGAACAGTATACAAGAACTACTCTTTGGCTTTTTATAGTTCTTACTATCCAAACACCTTAAAGGATTTTATGATTACCTAGTAGGAAGTTTTAATGAATGTGTGCAAGCTCAGTATACCAAAAGGTAATATCAAACCACTGAGATAAAATATATTTTACTAGCAGATAAAATTTGTTGAGTATTTACTCAATTCAGAGGAAAACTAGGAATTTTTAACAGTACCACTCGATCATATCCGTATCTGTTGATGAGATATAGCCTTTTGTAGCCAAAGGTTTAGAGAATGACTGCCACCAGTATGAAACATTAATGACTCATCTACAATAAGAAAAATGCAAATATGGCCCGAGTATTAATTAAGACACAATTCACACCAAGAAAAGACAGACAGTACATCTAGTTTGTTCTTATGGATAGTAAACTATTGAACATGATCTTTTTTTGCCATAACAACTGCTATAAAACGCTTTGTCAAGTATGACTTGTTTGTACTGTTTTTTTCCCTTCTCAAAATTACACTAGCAAGTTAGAATATACAGTAAGGTGTCATGCAACTGCTAGCAGAGGCAAAACTTGGTAGATTTTTCTTCCTTGAGAGGCAAAGAGTATCCTTCATCATGACGATAGGAGGTACAGCAACCATGCCTGGCTACCAGGCTGAGGAAGTTTTTGTGAGGAGCTTAGCAGGAGAAGACATGGATTTCCAGAAGTAACTAGTAACAAGTGCTGAATTAGACAATTTCTTCTGCATTTAGGACGCTGGTGCCCACATTGATTTACAAATGAAGAGCTGGGTCCCTATCATACTTTTGGCTTTACCAAAGAACTGGACAATGCTGCTTGAAAGAAAACAAAAACCATAAAGCAAAATGGACTGAACCCAAAATGACAGAAGGGAAAGGTGAGATGGGAAGCTTTACTGCCCAAGGAGATAGCTAATATTCTGAAGGAGACAAAATGTTTGATTTATAATACAATGAATATTTAGCAGCAGAGGCTCCCTGACTTGAAAAACAAGGCATTTGATACTGTATCTACAAGACAAATTGAAAAATGAGACGCAAATGAACAAGCCTTCAAAACTGGTAACTGTCCAAACAGTACCATGTTGTTACTAAGTGCTCTCTTGGACACTATCTTGGGAGTGGGGGGGAAGAGGCACTAGGACCAATACTTGTCAAATACAGAAAACTTCAGCTTTGTGACAGTCAAAAAAAAAAAAAAAAAAGTGACACTGCAAGGATGAATGTTACCATCACAAGAGCTTTCGCAAAGCACAGGAGGACATAATGAACAGAGAAGCTGATGAGAAATTGTTTGAAATCTATGAAAATTATATATGAAGTAGATATGACATTTCTATGGGTAACATTTTAATCCTGCTGACTAAAAATAAGTATACATACTACGTATACATGTTTATTAATTGTAGCTAGTTGAGTTAGTGAGATTAGGAGACATGAAAGATGCTTTTTAATGACTTCCACAGCTGTTTGCTCAACAAAAGAGGGATGCTGGTACCAGGGACTTCCGAATTAAATTCTATCCAATTTTAGGCAGATGAGGTAACAGAATTTGAATGGTCAAATCCTGTCAGTCACAGATCTCCAGTCCAGCTCCCTTCTTTCAGAAAACCCTAAATTTGCCTTGTTTTTACAAGGCAATGAATTCACGAATTCCAGAAACGTCCGCTCTCTCATTCTGGTCCTGTATCTCCTCTCTCTACTTTCCTTTAGTTGCTTCCTCCTCGGTGACACAGATTCTCTGAAGATCCAGGGGAATGTCTTCACTCCACTTACAGCACAGAACTATCCATGCCTCTTCAAATTCTGCAGAATTTGAACTTATTGTTTCCTATGAAGTAAAAATTGAGATACTGGATACTGAGGCCAGACTATTACTTGCGATTTTCTTACTGTGAAATTATATTAGAAAGCCCACAGAAAGCAAACAAGAAAAAGAGTTAATTTGTTAAATAAGAAGTTCCAATTTCCTTCCACCCTCACAAAAGCAGAGGAAAGTCTAAAGAAACCATGAAAGACAAGTTTTTAATTTTCTCAGGCAATTCAGCAAACAGGCTACAAACTTGTGCTTGTCCTAAGGCAGATACCACTGAAACTAAGACAACTTGATACCTCTTACAAATATCATCAGACAACATCCATACAGTCTAAAATGAACTAAATCTCTCTCTTTTTTTTTTTTTTTTTTTTTTTTTTTTAAAAGTTACAGATTCAGCTCTACCTTTTCTCCTCCTTTGAACAGCAATGATTACTATAGTTTATGGTAAATAATCTAAGTAAAGTTTTTCAATTAACATTTGTAACTGAACAAGTCAAGAATTCTCTCCTCTCTCAGGGCCATTTTCATCCACCCTTACATACTCAACACAGTCCCAGAGCTTCATCCAAGTACGATTAGGTCATCCTCAAAGCTATTAGTCCTCCAGCCACTAGATTAAGGACAACAGGACTCTCAAGTCCCTGTTAACTGGAGATGTGAATGCATTAATCAAATCACTTGGTACTAAGTTCTTGATCAGGAAGCTGAGATGAAAGCAACTAATACACAAAAATAATACCATAGTAAGATTTCTTATGAACAATTCTAGTTATAGTACGACGGGCTGTACTGACTAATTACTTTCAAACAAGCATCTCTGTACTTTTTTATTACATTGCTCCTTGCATTTAGGAGCAGTGCCCCACAAATGTCCAATAAACTATTTTATTATTCTCTTCCCATGCACTTAAAAACCTGTTCTGCAAAAATAAGAGAAACAAAACAGAGCCTGCTATACTTTCTCTAACACACTGGAGAACTCTGATTTTATATTTATTATGTCCAAATTTGTTTCAGCTTATCCTAGACTACGAACGTTTTGAGGCAGAGACCATCTGTAAACAAACTTACTTCATAAAGCCCTGAGATCAGGGTGATACACATTATATAGAGTTAAGCTGAGGAGGTGCTGTATAGTCTTAATCTTCTGGCCTACGCTTTTGGAAGAAAAAGGTATCAGAGGAACTGGTATCTGAGTTTACTCACCTCAAGCAACAGTTGGTATTAGGTAGACAACCACAGAATTGAAGTAGCCATACACCAAATTCAAATCTTGCCACTTAACACAAATTTATAAAGTCTAGATCATTCACAGGATGCATTTACTATTCAACCTGTACAAAAAAGGAAAACAATCTCAAACCAAACTAAGCAAATCCACACATATAAAAATAATCTTACCTTAAGTTTCTGTCTGAGCTTTGAGATGGCTTATGAAAGTTGTGTATGAAAAGCTGTTAAAAACTATGCTGAACTAAAACCACAGTATCATTTGTTAATATTGTTACATCTAAAGCTTGTATCAACACTTAAAATAAAAAGGCTTTTCAAGAAGTTTAACCTGCTCATGTGAAAATGATCCTTGAATAAAATGCATATTGCAAGAAAATTGCTAATGCTAATTTGTTCTGTTTTAGCTTAAGAACAAGAAACAGACAAGCATCCAAAAGGATGTCTCCAACACACACAGGCACCATCATTAACATGCACACTAACAAAGTAAAAAGACTACAAGACAAACTGACACAGCATTTACCAGATACGGGTTTTTGGAGGGGTCTAATTTTGGTGCCAAAAATCTGAACCAGCTTTAAGAGGGATGGCTTGTGAATTTACAGATCTATTTTAAGGATCTATGTTCTGTGGCTGAAGGGAAGCCATCGCTAAGCAGGGCCAACAGTTTGAAACAGTCTTTTAACAGTTTTAACAACAACCTATCTTTGGAAGAGATTAAAAAAAATGAGATAGACAAGTGAAAAATAAGTGCAAAGACTTCTATGACAATAATCCATCAAAGCAGAGGAAACAAAAATCAAGCAAGATTATACAAAATGTTTTAATGGTATGCCCTTCATATTCCCAGTACTTCTGCAGGAACAGCATAACTGATACAGCCAGTAGATAACTGAACGTTCTGTGTCTGATAACCTCAGTAATAATTAGTATCCTTGCCAGCAGTCTCAAGCATAGAAATAAGTGGTTCAGAAGTCCTAAGGTCAGAGACCAGAGGAGTGTTAATAAAGCATCAAAAAAAGTCTAACTTACTCTGGTATAACTGCATTCTCCACTCTACTGCTAAGAAACACTTTCTGTCTGAAAATTTCTACAAAAAGCAATGTGTAATGAATGCATGGTTCATGCGTGAACATAACACAGCAAAACAGCATACTGACAGGTGTCTCAGTTGAAAAGGAAGATTAAGTACAGTTATTTGCTGCTTGACTAGAAAAAGTTTAAAACCTTGTAATCAGCTACATATACATGAAAAGAAAAAAAGCAGAACCCCTCAACTGTACATGTATTAGCCCTGCTAACATTTAACGTGTCAGAATAAGAATGCATTGACACTCCATAAATAGTTGTTAGTCATGAGAACTCCTGCAATAATCACTAAATCTCTCAAAGTCTACCCAGCAACTGAAAAAGGGATCCACAAGTTAGATTTTCCTTGTTTTGGCAACAACAAAGATGTAAACAAAAAGTTACAACACTGAGATCATGAGACGATTTGCTGTTATGATTATATCTTGCTGCTTCCTCTTTGGACTTTTTAAAACTATTAGAAGTTAAGGCTGGGGTGGAACTTCAGAAGAAGGAAGTTCTGAAAAGGATGCTGGGGATAGTTCAGTGAAACTGCACGACAGCTATATATCAATATCATATCACCGATATAATTTAGATATCAAGGAAGTGAGTGTAACATACACTAGGAAAGCTCAAAACAGAGTCCAAGGAATAAAAGCAAAGACTTAAAGCTCCAGCCAATCTGAGACACAAAAACAGTGGTAGGAATGTTTGGGCAGATTCTTTGTGCAGCTCTGACATTTAAGTTGCACAGTTTTAGTAGGCAGAGATTACAATCCATTCTTGGAATTAAGTATAATTATTTATCATTCCCATTATATCCTATTTGATTATACTATGCTTTGTGTAAGATATAAAACTGAAAAAAAAATCTTACAAAGTCAATGGAATGGGATATGCATCAAGTCCTTCTGTGAACACCGGTGCTCTTGCATTGATGTACCTAACAGGTCTAAAAGGAGGTGAACACTGACTGCATATTTGAAGAAATATGAACTAAAAATCAAAGACTCTTGCTTTCAGAGGCAGAAGAAGAAATTATATATTCATTAAATACAAGTAAACATGTCTAGATGGTAGGAAAAAAAAATCCTCAATTTCATTGTACTTTTTTTCATCGTGGACTTTTGCTCCCATTTTAGAGACGGACCTTCTCTATTCATACTCAAGGACCTCAAGCACAGGTCAAATATTGAAACAGCAAGAATTACAAATAATTTTATTATAAATATTAGCTGATATTGAGTACTTTTATCTACAAAGAGACTGTATGAATAACCCCAAGAAAAAGTCATTAATTACTTTACTAAAGAAAAGCAATCAGTATTTTATTTAGCAACCTGAAAAGTAAAATCAAAACAGCAATCCCACATTACAAGTAAACGCTAGTATGCAAAGAATCTCTGATTTTTGAGCATAGATTTCCAGTGTTTTGCAACTTAACCTTAAAATACTGGCTATATTGTAAAAGTCAATCTGACAAAATTCTCTGATGTTATTCACAATCCAATATTAGCAGTGCATTCAAATATGAGAATTTCATATCAGATATATAATGTGTCGTCTTGAATTTGGTTGCTCAAACATCAAAATTCGCTGTGTTTCAAGGAAAGACTATTCCATAGACATACAACAATTCCCTAGATAGAATTCATTTGGCTGTAATTTTTATCCATTCTTCCCAGTGTTACTAAGCATTTTAAATAATTATTAGTTAGACCTAGCAACTAAAAAAAAAAAAAAAAGAAAAAAACGATGGCTTTCTTGTTTTTAAGGATTCTAGAACTGTCACTCTGTAATTGTAACCAACTCACAACTAAAGTAGCTCGTGCTTATTTTCTTATTGACTCCAGAATCCACTTGTTTGACTGAGAATTGTGACCAGTACTCAATGCAGTCATCTATTTAAGACATTTTCACAAAAGCTTGAGTAAAAAGTGGTATTGACTATTCCAAATAAAAAGCTGATGTTTAAAGAAAAACAGCTGACACAGTTGTTTCTTTAGGAAGTGTAAAAAAGAAAAATTGCCCAAGAGTTATTTGAGGGGAGGAAAGGGGAGCTAAAAATACCAGAACTCAAGCAACAGAAATGAAGAAATAGATGTTTCAATAGTTGGTGGCACAAAGAGATCGTGCGCAAGCGCGTGCGCAAGCATGCACACACCCTATCCATCCATGCGAGAGAGAATACTGACAGCGTAAGTTCTTCCATACCAAGTAAATTAAAAAAAAAAAAAAAAAAAGAATAAAAGCTAGGAAACAGCATCTCCTTTCCCCAAAAGGGAAACAGACAGACAGACTTGAGAAGACAGTTTTATTGTTGAGCATGCAACTTTTATGCCATTGTTTTTTATAATATGCTAATTCTTTTCTGTGTACAGCAAATGGATTGATCTAGAGTTTGCCTCAAAGAAATATAAAATCTCCTAGATAAATCAAAACCAGTTTCAAAAAAATTAAACAAAACAGTAAAATAGTGAAACTTTTGATGTACAGATGTTTATAGATTAAGTCCTTTCCCTCTACATACAGGGAAAGCAAGATGTTCTATTACTGCCTAGGGCTATGTCAAATTAGTATTGTTTTGAAATACACAGGAGGAAAACTGCTAGGCGTCATGACGGAAGGGAAGAAAATTCGCAGCGGTCAGGTTTATTGATGCTTTTTCCTGTAACCACTTTTTACATCCTGAGTTCAGATAGCCCTTCTGGGGATACTGCAGAGAATACACAGCTACTGACAGCTCTACACTACCTTCACCAAGCAGGCTGAAGTCCACTCTTGTGCCTGCATTAACAGTATTTTTTTTTTTTTTTTTTTTTTTTTATCACAAGCACTTTAAGATAACATAATTTGGCACTGCTGCCAACAGCACTCTCCATCCTTCTCATCCCTTCTTGCCATGCACTTTCTCCACCACTTCTGCAGCTTTGTAGTGATCAATACTGGGAAGCTCATCTGAGCCAAAATCCAGAAGAAAAAAGCTGCCTTCAGCCCAGGACAATTATCCATCCTTAATCAGGAAATGACTGATTTTGGTCCCAAGACTGTCTTGTAATTGCTCAGTGATTCTGAAGATATAATGTAGTACCTCAATACAAGTTCTGGATGTGGAAAGATGAACACCAGATGTTTAATACAGTTATAATGTATAGCTTTTTTTCTAAGAAATGTGCAACATCTTTGACCCTTTATTTATTTAATAAAACCCAGTTTACATGCTAAGACTGACTTTCCCTTATGTAATGACTGAATACACACAGGGAAAGCACTGCTCATCCCAGAGAAAGGGAAATAATTCTGATAACAGAGAAAACGGATATTTTGAACATTGCAAAAAGTTTATCCCCCAATGTGGAGAAAGTAGAGATGCAGAAAAATCATCATTTGCAAGAAATGTAACTGAAGATTACATCACAATATGATAACCAATTATGAACAAACCTAATCTGCACGCAGCTTTTAATTTTGGTAACCATTAATCCCCTTAAAACATAGTATTTTCAAGGTAAGAGATAAGAGAAATATGCACCATCTTGCTGAAGATTTAAACACTGATGCAGATTATCTAGTCAAATTTTTCAATCATAAAACAAAAATTTTACAGTAAAGTAGCACTAAAGATTATAGCCCAACTGTACACATTTAGAAGTCTGAATGCAAACTGCAATAATGTATAGCAAGGATTAAAAATAGATCTGGGTTAAGTTTGGTTCCTTTTACTTAAGAGAAATTGCAGCAACCCATACTTTGAAGCAAGTTTAATATATACCAAACAAATGTGTTTTGCCTGAAGTGATTCATCAGCTGATCTTCACCGATGCATTTTACAGTCACTGTTATTAAAGGAAATATCAGCAAAAAAAAAAAAAAAAGTTCTGAAATAGAAAAGTTGCCTTTAAGAATAACCTAGAAAAAGTAATTTGACAACAGAACTTCTTATGCTGGAAAACACTTATTCATTTGAAGTAATAACAAGAATCAATTCAGTGGCTATACCATTAATTAATGGCTTGTAATGGAGAATTCTTTAAATTTTGATCAAGACTAGTCAATTCATTGATACCACACATTTTCCAAACTGGAAAAGTATTGGCATTGTGCACCACTATTGTTTGTTAGTGCTTTTTTAGTTTGGGTTCCTGCATTTTTATGCCAGAGGAAATAAAAAAAATCACTTCTTTAAAAGAAGAAAAAAATTAAATAGAAACTAAGTTTTACAGATACTCACTCTTTAATAAGGATCATGATTTATAGAAGGTTCTTCAACATTTGCTGAGAATGCAAAGAAATATATACTCTAGTTCTGTGAACTCCTAATCAACAAGGCAAGTTTTTTTCCATGGAAGTTGTCTAAACAGCCACATACCTAGAGCTCTACCAGTAAGTGAGACTTTGTATGTCTCCAGCAAAAGTACCTGATTTTGCAGGATAATGGAAAGGCAACTAAACCTACTCACCTAAATCTAGCCTGAATACCAGCCCTTTTCTTCTAGCCTATCCTCAGGGCACAATTCTGCTAATTCTTTTGTTTTAGCTTGAAGGATCATGCAACTGTGAAGCGAGTTGCTTGTGCAACCAAAAATAATGGAAAACCTGACATCCTCGAAAGATCTTTTTGCTAAATCAGAGCTCCAGATCACATGCATTCACTTGTCTCTTAGATCTAAAGAGAAAGGCAGTGGAGGTGAATGCAAACAAAGGTAACCAATACCCTTTCAGTGGCAAAACCCTTAAAATTGCCCCTAGAAATACAAGTTTACACAGTTATTTAACAATTTACTTAAAATATTCCCACTTTTTGGCATTTAAACAAAAATCCAGCTTTAATCTGGGGAAAGATTCTGAAAGTTATTCTGTAGTGCATACATGAATTTCAATTCTAAATCATTTCCTTTTTTTGCTGCTCTAATATTAATTGCAGGTATGTTAAATTCCTGTTTAAATCAGTTTGAGACTGCTGGCCAAGAAAGTGACACTGTCCCCAACCCATTTGTTCCTCCTATACAGTACTAGAAAGTTGGATGTTACCCTTTTGCTTTGAAAAGCAAAGCTTTAGCCCAATAACCAAGAAAAACCTCTTGCATTTAAACATGTTTTAATCAATACAGATGTGAGTATTACACACACACACTTCCACCACCAGGTATGGATATTAGAGAAGTCTTATTCAGTCAGAATACTTCCAGAAAAGTCTTTTCCAGATATATTCTTTATTATTCTTTATTCTATTCACTATTATTCTTTAGTGCTTATGTTCAGTTATAAAAATAAGAAAAACTCAATGACTTGTGATTAACTTCCTACAAGAAAGGCTGACAGCATTAGTCTTACTTCAGAATATGAAATAAACATTATCATTCTAATTTGAAACTAGTGTTACAAGTCTATTCATGCATTTACTCTCAATCCTTACATTCCAGCCTCATATCCAGCAATTACACAGTTAAAAGCCGATGTCTGTTAGAATAAACTTCTGGTGGGAAGTGCTAAGAATTCAACCCCACAGCCTACCATCCTATCCAGAAATCTGTTCTCACTCCTACTTCCTCCTGTCTGTTCCTTTCTGAAACAACAGGAGGGGGGTTGGGAGTTTGCCTTTCCTCCACGGTTCACAGTTGTGTATGTGAACTGCACTGGACCATATGGCACGCTCCTTCAATCTGTAAGAGGCAAAACACGTTCCCTACCAGCCCGATCCAAAAAGATCCAAACAAGAGGAAACCTTCAGATGCCTGTGTTCACACTTCTGCGTTCACGTCGACCAGTTACTAAATTCTGTCAATATATTAAAGGGGCAACAAGGAACTACACAAAATTTTGCTTCTAGCATTCTAAGGGATAACAGAATGCTTATTTGTGCTCACACAGATATTTACAGAAACATTTACAGTATGCTCCAGATTCCTTCTCAGCTATATACAAAACTAACCAGTTGCCTACACTCAACTTCAAGTAGTCCAGAGAAACTCAAACACATACTTCAGCACACACAGATTATAACTAAAAGAAAATTACTATATTAAATGAAAAATGGTGCCTTTCTAATGAGCAACACATGCAAAGCATGATCCATCTTTACAAGAGAATAGAACAGAAAAGTTTAAAGCTGAAAAGAATCCACCATAGCTGCACTTAAAACTGATAACAGACTGAGGTAAGTTGACCAGAAACATACTCAAGATGGATGTTCTTTTCATAAGAAAAAAAAAAACCCAACAGAAAAACAGCCCTTAGAGACAGAACCTTGAGAGAAATTCCGTTACTCACTCTCAGCAAAGAACGGTTAGGTTTCTCACAAGGGCACAACCTTTGGATTTAGAAAGTCAAGGTTGTGTTTAGCTCTTAGGTAAAACTAGGATTATGTGATCAAATATACTGGAATAGGATCTTGCTCATTTCCTTTGCTTGAAAGTTAAAACAGATTTTTACAGAGAATTTATTTTCAGTCTTACAGAATAATAATTTAATTTTACAACAATTTAAGCTTAGGTATTGCATTCTTCTGTAAAGTGGTACAAAACCTAGTATGGAAGCATAGGCACTGTTTTTACAAAGTTTGAGTGGACGCTACTTACACATGTGCAAGAAATCAACTTGGCAGAAACCACCTCTCAGCTGAAACTCCATAATAAGAGTTTAATTCAAATAGATGACTTAATAAGGCTCCAATTATAAACTATATAAATTATAAATTATAACAATAAACTAACTTTCTTATTTTAACTTTAGTATTCATTCCTGTGTTCTGAAGCTCTTTACTATTACGTATGTGGTTTACTGAAAACAACAGGCAGCAACTGTAACACCGGGAGAAGCGAGCACACTGAAAGCAACTGAAGCTGTTCCCCGTTACCTGCCGTAATCCAGCAAGAAAAACACCAGAGGCAGATGACTGCCAGCTATGTAGACAGATACCTAGGAAATGTCTACATATGAAAAATAACCACAAGAAAGCAAAACAAAACCAAACCCACTGAAGTATATTTTGTCATTGCATCATTTTGACTTTACATTTAGTATCGTATGCAATGTGGAGGCAGACATGAGCCATACGTGATAAGACTAAGTACACACGCGGTAAGACTAAGTAGTGCTCTGACTTTAATGTATAGGTGTTAGTACCC
This sequence comes from Rhea pennata, assembly GCF_028389875.1. Taxonomy (NCBI): domain Eukaryota; kingdom Metazoa; phylum Chordata; class Aves; order Rheiformes; family Rheidae; genus Rhea; species Rhea pennata. Next base: position 9,570,236 of record NC_084667.1, on the reverse strand, counting down.
CTGTAATTTGCAATCACAACCCATGACTTCAAACTAATTTCAGTGTTATTGCTAAGAATCATTCATGCTGCACGTTAAACATCTATTTCTCTCAAAATCAAGAAAATCAAATCTCTCTCTGTCTACAGCCCATAAAAAGGGCAAACAATTAAAGAAATAAGGAATCAGGTAGCTAAGAGGTTTCAACTAATTCAGCACTTAAGAGGAAGCCTAACCACATCTGTATTTGCCTTACAGAGAAAAGGCCATTCTCTACTGAAACACTGCTTTAGCTATGACTAAAAATTGCCACTTCCAGAACAACGAAGAAAACAGATTTTCTTGCAGCTGATAAACTGGTACAAAAAGGCAGAACCTATTTTCTTAGTTCTATTTTACTTCATAATTGCAAATTATCAAGATTAAATATCCAAAAGCCTCAAATGTTCAAATGTTGGTCTGACAAAGTTGGTGAGGGTGGTAACTCTCCCTCACTTAAGACTCACATTTAAGGCAGGTAAGCGTATGTCAAAGATGCCACCAGCCTATCGCATTTACAGCATTTACAGGTTGGCTACACAACACACCAGAACACTTGGAAAGAAATAGAAATCCCTATTTAATAGTAATGAGTTAAAATATTTAGTTAAATTAAAAATATGAGTCCTTCAGTGTGATAAGGATTTGGGAAGCCCACCAAACCTCCTCAGAAATAAGGTTCTCTAAGTCATGCCACAGATGTTTAAGGTTCAGTTAGCATCAAGCATCATTATTTCTTAAGGGCTTTTCTCAGACAGATTATATGTCAAATAGATTTAACCCCAGAGATGTAATGTGATCTTATAACAGTTATGACTAAATTACAAGTTTTAAAGTAGACAGCCATCAAAGTAAGGAGAACAGGCAATCACGGATTCAGGTTATGTACCTTCCCCCATAGTCAGCTAATAGCAACTTTAATATGATGTGATAGATCTTTCTCCACCAGGAGAAAATACTGCCTGCATTTCTGCTTCAACAACCCACGCCAGCTGACTAATGGAGTTATATTTTTGTCTCATATGAGGATAGTTACTTGCCCATTCTCTAGCAGTTGCAGAATGAAACATTAACAGCAGCTGTGAGGTGAACAGAAAAGCCAACATCCGAAGCACAGGCCTTGCCCCTCTAACAGCAGGGCTCATTTTCTGTCTCAAGGTGAAAAGACCCAGCTAGAACAAAGCCACTTTTAAGTTTTAAAGTGGCTAAAGGAAGACACATTTGAGGAATAATGAATCTTCACAGAGAAGTAGAGGATTCACAGAAATTAAAAATAGAATTCTTGAGTAGGTAAGAGTTTTTGAAAGCATAAAAGAAGTTGTTCTGATTCTCGTGGATCAGAACGTTTCCTAAAACAATCCTCACCAAATACTGTTAAATGCAAACACTCTTTACCTTGGTATAGTAATAATCCTAACGATAATATTCCGACCCCAACCAAAATGTAAGCAGGCTATAGAATAATTTGCACACGCTTGCGAATAGAAACATCTTCTTAAGCAAGAATTTGGGCTTCACTCCTACAAACATTTAAATAAATCAGACTGAGTGAACCTACATATTCCTGTGAGTCTACGGAGTTTATCACACACGAAGTTAACACATATTTATAAGCCTTGCAGAATAACTACTTTTGGCAGAATATAAAATAAGGTTGCTATAATGTGTGTTGGAATCATGGTCTCCTGCTTAAGAGACAGGAATTCTAGTGAAATCTGTCATTTTACATAAAAGGAATGGCAGTTGCATAACCCACAGAAATACTTAGACTTCTCTTTGCATTTTCTTTAAAATTTCAGAACAGTGTATGAGCTTTCTTTAAAAGCAGTAACAAAGCTAATGAACAAAACCTGTAAATTTTTCCTATATATGGTTTCTTACTAATGCCATGTGTACCACTGGTAAGACTGAAAGTCTTGGACAATCTACAGCTTCCAAAATGTCTAAACAATACACCAAGTAGACTTCGGAGTTTATTTTTCCAGAACCTAATACAATGGTTGATAGGGTAATAACTCAAAACAAGAAACAAGGTTTTAATATAATGATCCTAATGAAAAAGCTTTAAAAAAAATCTGTTAGAAGAACCTTCAAATAGTAAGATACTTGAAATAATTTTAGAAATCTAAGGCCAGCAGTTTGCCTAATCCACTTTTAAATACATTATACATAAAACCACACTGTAGATGCATTTCTGTGACAGTCTCTTCAGTATTGTCTTGCTGTTCCTACTGCCTTTCTTCTTAATCTCTAGTAATGGTAAATTTGAGCAAAGAGAAGGAACTTTGGTAACTGTCAATGCCATTCAGAATTAAGAGACTGGTACCTACCACCACCTGCATTCACTACTACTTCTACTAGCCACATTTGGAAGATCTGTCATGGCAAAGATCCTTGGCCCAATAAGGCTAAGGGAATTAAGAGCTAACTATGTCTGCAAGATTTTAGAGCTGGAAAAGTGCTATGTGCAACAAGAACAACAGTGGTGTAATTTACTTCTAAGAAATTGTCTATAGGAAATTGAACATTAACAGCAGTGAGAAAGAAAGAAGTAATTTAAAAATACTCAGCAATTGCGTCAAACCTATGAGATTTCACATCTACATTTGGCGCTGCCTGGACCCAAATAAGCAGTCAGAAATTCCTTGTGATCAACTGATTTCTATTATACACATTAAGTATCACATTAAAAAAATTATGCAGGTAAATGGATCTTTGCATCTCAGGTATTTAAGTGTATCCAATGTAAAGTCACATCTTACAAAGTAGGTTAGATCCAACTACAAGCATATAAACATGTACAGTCTTTGAAACACAATTAGGCTGCCTTTCCAGTGGCCAAGGTACAGCCAAAGGACAGTTCCCAAGCATTGGTTAGAAGGACCCAGTTGTACTGGAGGTGACTAATGGAAGGAGACACAGAAGTCCCCTCCCCACTTTATGTGGCACTTGTTCAAGGCCCCAAGCCCAAGAGTACAAGTATTCCCAATCCCCCTTCTCTGGCTAAAATATTATTTTAGCCTTAAAACAAACAAAAACCCAAAAACAAAAACAAAAAAAAAAAAACCCCAAAAACAAAAACAAAAAAAAAACCCCAAAAACAAAAACAAAAAAAAAAAACCCAAAAACAAAAACAAAAAAAAAAAACCCAAAAACAAAAACACACACTGCCATTATGTCAAATTCAATGCATTTTGTATCAGAAGTTAACACTCCTAAGTTCTCCCCTATACCATCACACAGCTACTGGAAATATTTCCATTTTATCATGTCATCTTATTTACATACTGCTTGCATATTTCTTTTTGCGAAATGGTTTATCTCGCAAGAACTACACAATGAATTGTGCACTGCATTAGGTGTGCTGTATGTGCTATGATATTGAGACTGACTTCAAGTTCTAATGCTCAAAACACAAACAGCATAGTATATCAATAGATTAAAACTGAATAATCTGCATGGCAATTTCAGCTAACTTCTGAATGCCTGAACACACAACATTTATACTGAGAACAGATAAGTCACATCAAACCAGATTAACTGTTAATTATTGAAACAAAGATGAAGTACTACCAGACAACCACAAAGTAAATTTTTCCATCAAAGAATCAAGAAACAAATAATGTATTTCAGCTCACACTTCCTGATGAGAAAACAGGAATGCGCACGTGCAATTCAGCTAAGTATAGCAAGAGGAAAAATGACACTTCAAAAACGTGTTTTTAATTTAGGAAGCTTGACTTAAAAAAAATGAAAAAGCAGTGTGACAGCTTTTTAAATTGCTTCAACTTTTACCTATGCCATTATTTGCAACTACACTGTAGCAGCTTTATGCTTGCATACAGAAAGGAAAGCAAGATGTCCTTAAAAACATGACAATCAAAAGTAAGTTTAAAATGCTTTTTAAAACACAGATTTAGAGCAAACATACTTTACGTCAGACTACTAAGATCAGGATAAAAACTAAATAGAAAGAAAAGGATTCCAGTCTGGCTTTGTGTAAGGTTGTCAGGCCACAGTTTGAAACATGCATTTTTGACCAATGTTTGCCTGATAACAACTCCTATGCTTTTATTAAAAAATTAACATCTTAAATGTACTAAAATGTACATAATAAAATGTAATACTAAATCATTATTAACTTGTGGTGTCCTTTGAACATTTTGGGCCGATACTGAAGACCTCCTAACGTGCAATTAATCTCTCAGTTACCAACTTTCTTGAACATTTTCAAAGGGAGATATTCAATTCCATTTCAAGGCAATGCTGACTCCTTTTCCGGTTTAAAGTAGTTCTGAGTCATATCTGACCTGTCACAAAAACCTCATCAAACCACTTCAAATTATAGATCTGCTTTACCATTAAAAAGCAAACAAGCAAGCAGTTAAGTTCAGTAGATTTCACATAAATTTACTCCCACACCCTCTCATTAACTGATCTCAACTATAAATTTGCTTTAGATGTTTTAAGAGGTGGTATTAACTACATAGAGACAAAGTTATTTTTTGTGTCAAAATGACAGCAGTGATGGTATTTAGTGAAACGCGATTTGTCAGTATTGGTGAAATGTAGGATGACATAGGGTATTAAAGGAATTCTTTTTATTTTGATTTTAAATGGCTTGTGTACTTATGCAACTTTAGCTTATTCTGAAATACTTCAGAGGTTGACATAAAGAATTTTAAATAAAAAAAGAGTTAACTATTGCAGATTATGAAAATAGCCTACCAAGGCCATTCAGGCAAACACCACTACAGAACTTCATACCATTTGTGGAGGGGTACATTTAAACGTTCAGATTTACACCAGCCAAGAAGGGAAAAAAAATAATTTTTTTGCTTGTGTGCACCCTTCTCTGAACAGTTTTATAGAGGACAATCAAATTCCAGACCTTTATAGCCACAGACATTAGCTATGCAACCCCAAATACTAACATGAATACCCAATTCAATTTAATTCCTGTGGACCTCACAACCCTGCTTGACAGCCTTAACCACTAGATTTGGGAACTGCTACTGTAAAACTATGTATGGAAATTAATAAACTAACTCCAAAATATTTTCCTTTCTGAAGAAAACAGTACTTAATGGAAACCAAGACTAATGAACAGAAGTTTCATCATTAGGAAAAAAAAATCAGAAAAATCACACATAGTAGTAATATATAATCCTATTTACCTCCACTGCCAGATACAAGAACTATTTGTGATTGTGCTCTCTATGGACGATAAAGGCACACAAGCATGAAGCTGAGCTTTCTGAGATCGACTAAACACCTCAAGGAACAGTTTGACTAGGGGAACTTTTTCTTTTTGACCAGCACTGCTATTGCCAGAGGACATATCACAAAAATCACACAGGAACAATTTTTGGCAAAGTTACTTGCTGAATTATGGTAAGAACCTTTTGTAGAGGAAAGCAAAGTAGCCATTTAGAGAAGATCATTTTCCAGTGTAGATAAAGACAACAAAAGTTGCATCCCATTGAAAATATGATACACCCAAAGCCTGAACACCCACCATCTTTCAATATAACTATTAAACTATTGTTCTCAGGATTTAAAATATACCACTTTATTACATGGAAAAAGGGGGAATACTTGTTTCACCTGGAGAATAACAAAAAATGCAATAAATCTCCTCTTACCTAAAACCCCTAGATCACAGCTTTTCATGCTCAAATTTGGAAATGACAGTTACGCTTTCTCCACTGTAAAATGCGTAACTGTTGATTAGACAAGGAAAAGAAGTAGAAAGTAGATCCTTTTTATTGTAGGATTATGTTTAATGCAGATACTATGGTTTCTATACTCTGCAGATGACCACACATTAATTTTGGTAGATTCTAAATATTCTGCACAGTCAAAAACTAAAGCTGTACTGAAGGCATGGACACACACACACACACACCCCAACAACAACAACCAAAAAAAAAACCCCAAACCTCATCCTTCTCCCTCCTAATAGTCTGATACACCTTAATGTGCTGACTAGAACATCTCAGCTGCCTGCTAGTTTCTTTTCCGGCTTTATTGTCCAAGATGCCACATGGGCTTCAGAAGATGAAGGTAACTAACTGTTGAAGTTATCTAAAAGATGGTATTGATTTAAGCAGAAATAAATTACATCATTATTTCAATCACTCTTTAAATTAACAAACAGGAAAGTTAGTTTTCCTTGATATATGCAGTACTTTTATTTCTAATGAAGGCTTAAGTTGCACTGGTTGGTGACCATTAAATACACCATTTTGCCACTGTCTGTAACCCTTATGCAAGTGTTTCAGTAACTCTTACTAGTGAAGATGCATCACCCCCCTGCAGTTCTTTTACATCATTATATAGATCATTATTCACATATTTAGATGCTTAATTTTTCACTTCAGGCTCGAAAATGATGAATAACTTTTCTATCTTAGACCCTGAACCTTGGAAATTGAGTTAAACTGACAAGAAATTACAAATACTTGGTTTAACAGAGACCAGGGTTTCATATTTCCTATCTAGCGACTTCTCCATTTCAGCACTTTGACAATCTGGCAACTAACAAACACTAAATTAAGAAAAGAGGAAGAAAAGCCAAGGCAACGATTTGACAGAGAGTAATTTTTCACCTTTACATATAAATTTAATTAATCATTAGAATAGTTTAGTCCAGCTCTCCTAACATGTTTTTCTCTGCCTTGAAAATAAACTGTGAAGCAGTATCAGAAAAAGCTGGGCAGCGTTACTGCTGTTCTGGAGGACTGACACCTGTAACTTCCTTTGACGTCCAAAAGTCAAAAGGGTATCACTCGCAACTTCTCTACTGAAGGTCTTTTCCTGAAACACATGGCAGAGGCCTGGATTACATTATTTGGGGTATGTTGATCAAAGTCTGTTGTTAACGCCCTCAGACTTGAAGAAGCATTAGGACCAAAGATTGCTTAAAGCTTTCTCTTCACCCATTTAGCCTCAATATTTGAGATCACACTCACACAGTACAGTTACGTCAAAAGGAAGAAAAGCCAAACCTGTACCCCAGCAGTTGTCCAGGCCTAAAAATATAGTTGAAATGCTGACAGATTTAGTCAAATCATTTCTTCATTGCACCAGAACTTTAATTTATACATGCTGATTTTGTTCAGAACCAGATACTTCAAAAAGTTTTGTTCACAAACTTTGGAAGTATGGACAAAGTTGAGTTGAATTTTCTGTGATGGAGAAATCATTCATTATTGCTTTTAACAGTTGCAGTGTCTTCTACTGTCACAGCTGAGCAGTGGATGAACTGATAGCAAGTGGAAAGCATTTCTTCTATAAGAAAGGAAACATATGTTACTGTCTAGGTTACGATTTGTTGCTCCAGGCTGGCAAAAACCTTTTTTTTTTTTTTTTGCTAACATGACAATGCTCAAGGGTAGAAGCCTCATATTAAGAGCTGTAAGGGTGCTTAGTACCTCAGTCAAAACTTCTTAAAGAGAAACCAATCAGTGTCTTTATCCTGGACAAGCTTTTCTGGATAAACTCTATGAGAACACTACATAATGTAGAAAAACATTTCAAGAAGTGCATCTGTGCAAAACCAAAACAACAGCAACAACAACAAAAAAAAGCCAAATAAAAACAAAAACCACTTCCATTCTCGTAGTGTTTGTAGGTTTAGGGGTCTCCCTAAAAGCCAAAACACTTAAACACAGACATTCCACTTTCAGTAGGAAAAAAGAATATAAGTAACAATGTCTGACGGAAGAAAGCTACAGCTTGTAAGGGTAAAGCAGGAAGAGAAAAACAGACACAGGAGAACAAGTTCAGGCTTTCTACCTTACACCACGGGAACAAATGCAGACACATTCTTGCTTTGCACGATCTGTAGGCAGCCATAACAAAGAAATTAAAGGTAGGAATTCTTGCACTGTACCCTAACTTAAGGGGTTCAAAGAAAAGCAAAACTGGTTTTGTATCAATGGCAAACATACCCACAAAATGCTTATACCATCATCTCCTTTATCCTGTATTAAAAACAAGCAATGCCGAACAAACTAAGTATTTGACATATGACGCTTAGAAGGATGTGACAAAGCAACACTATTCCAGCTTTTTTTGATATCCTTTCCACGGAAGGAAAAAAAACCCAGCCCAAAACAACCTGAAAACAGAGAAGCGTCTAATCTCATAACACAATTCCATCAGCCTTCTTATAGTTAACAGGTCTGGGTGAAGGTATGGGTACGGGTTCAATTTTCAGTGCCCCAGGCAAACGCTTAACTGATTCTTGCAAATCCTCCATTACCTAACACGGGGTTGTTAACATGCAGAATTCTTTTCCATCACCATAGTAACAAAGCCTGTACGTTTTAAGGTGCATATAGGGGCTCTTCTGAAAGATGTTTCAAGTTGACTGCAGCTAAGATAATACAAGATAATTTAAACTAGAACAGTTCAGCAGAAATACAGAAAGCACTGAAGCACTAGGGACCATCACAACATTAAGTTTTAGTAGTGGTTATACATCCATCGAAGAAGTGGCCTGGAGGTTGAAAGAAATATAAAAGGAAGTAAGATTCAGTCAGGGCACTTACAGGTTTTAATGCATAAAGCAAATACATGAGTCTGATTTTAGATATTCTCACCAACTTCTTTAGGAAGTACATACCAGAAAATTGCAAGTCTGTTGAACAACATGCTTTATCTAGCAGTTGCCAAAAAACAACCAACAAAAAAAGGTAGAAAATATTAGGGTTTTAACTAGAAAAAAATGTAGCATCTGATTAAGAAATGACAAGCAACTGTGACTTTTATCGGTTTCAAGGACAACTGCACTTATAAGCCTGAATTTTTAACTATGACCCTGTTCCTGAAGGATATGTAACAAATGCCAACACATAAAATTGTGGGCTTAACCGCAATCCATATATTAGGTTTGTCCACAGCAAACATGCCAATAACTGTCAATAGTTTGACTGATACTCTGGCTAATACGCTAGATGTACATATCTGATAATGTCATCATGACTTCTTGCAACAGAAGTCATTACCACTTAAGAAAGTGAAACAAAGGCAAGTTGAACTCATATACAAAAAAACCTTACTATTCCCTCAAGTAGCTTCCATACAACACTAGAAAGAAAAGCTTCCAAACTGAAAGAAAAAAGGAAAAAAGAAATCCAACTTTCAGATAAGAATTAAAAAATAAGAAACAGCATAACAACATTGGACAGAATTACAGCAACAGTACCAATACTTGAAATCTCAGAGTTGAAGTTTGAAGATTAAAAACTAAGATTGGAAGTAAAAGTTGGCAGAAACAACCCCTACCCCCAAAATATCTAACAAACTTCTGAGAAGATTGTTGCTTTGCTTTTTGGCATCAGTATTAATAGAACTTTGCACGTTCATTAAGACATAGTCTTTAATTATATAGAATGTATGTGTGATCAGAAGATCCATCTCTCATTTCTGACACAAGGCAAGTGGCAAATGAGGAAAGGAGCTGAATAAAAAGGGCGTTTCCTAGCATTAAAGATTTGAGAGCAGAATTCATGTGATCTGATTACATTCCTGGCTCTGCCTCATTATTAAAATTCATACCTCTTGCGCACATGGATTACAACTGCACAAGTGATCTCAGGTCTGAAGCTTGAAAATTGTTGAGTGTTTGATTTTATTGCTTCACATTCTCTTGGCATGCTCCTATCTGCCAGTAGGACCAGTAATTATCATTTCTTATGAAGGTTTTAAAAATCCTGCAAAATTAAATTAAGAGACAGAAAACCTACCTCTTTGCATGACTCTAGCTATACAGGTCACTAACATTTGAACTGCAAATGGAATTGTAACAACATGGATAACTGTCCTCTAAAGAGTGCATAAATACATAGCTACCAGAAGTCTACTCTACTAAGAAACTTCAAAACTATTCTTGGTCCTGAAGAGAGTATAAACAAACGCAGGGATTAACAACAGTAACTAGTGATTAAAACCATACAGCTTTGGCATAGAGCTGCTTACGGAGATAAGAACAGAATTCCACATTTTAGATGTACAGGACTCATTTTTAAACCTTGAATTTGTCTCATTACCTTCCAAAAGCCCTCCAGAAGTTGTTCCCATTCAAGGCCCAGCATAAAGAGAACATTACTCAATCACAGGCTTGTGATTAAGGCACACTGTACTGCAATCCAGAGTAAGCAAGCATGCATGTCAAGCACAGAAAGAGAAACACCTGGGACACAGTACTTCCAGCTCTGAGAGGCTGAAGAGTTTCTAGGAAGCTACATAAAAATTCCCACATCAGAGCAGTCTCTGCACTCCCACCTTTCACTATCCTTATTTAATCCTATCCAGAAGTTAGAGAGAGGAATCGCTTCTACCCTCGAGGTTTATACCACTGCAAAACAACAGTTCGGCATTATTTCTGAAAGACAAATCAGAGGCAGGAATCCCTACCGAGAGATGCATCTTACCGATTCTATTTTTACTTAGGCAAGACAGTCAGTTCCAGTAACTATTTTCCAACAAATTACACATTAACTTTCAGTTAAGTAGTTTCTTGTTTTATTAATGAGATTCTTGATTTTTCTTGTCATTGCACTTACTTGTTTCAGTTTTAGGAAAGTCAAATGCCGTGAATATGAGTCAGTTTCATTTTTGCTTTCACAAACTTCAGTAACTGTCACAACTTGTCACTACAAGTCAAACAAAAGAGTAATTGTCCACAGCTGTCAAATCATCTTGGGGAAGACCTATTTATTCAGTACTGTTTTTCTGGAGTTACTAAAAAAAAAAAAAAAAAAAAAAAGACAACAACTCTTTCCATAGGCTGTAATGGAGCCTGTTTTTACAAATTGACGTTGAAGCAAAGTGTAGGCTTATGTCACTTCTTTAAATGCTCTGAACAGGTGAAATGTTTGAGTCTCTAAAGCAGAGGTACCGATTAGACACCGATATAAGACTCCATCTTCACCCCCCTCTTTGTGCCCCCCCCAATCATAAATGGCAGTAGTCACATTTTTCAAACACAAGAATGAATACAGCTGAAAAAAGAATCATCTTTACCACCTCATTTTAAAATTTAAAAAATTTAGAAGTTATGACATCATATATTTTGGGAATTCTTGTGCAGCATGCACTAGAAACACTTTCTTATAAATACAAGTTTTGTATTAGTCAGTAATGTTGAAAAACTGGTTGAATTTCTATGACATTTTCCCTCCTTTAGTTTACTATCAGAAGACAGTGATTTCTTACAGGAAAAATGCTTGAGCTCTCCTTGGATGTACAGATGCATCTATCATGATTATATTGGAAACAATTTATTGTACTTTGCCCACCTTATTTTGAGCATTGGGAATGTTATTACAGCCTGCAACTACGTGGAGCAAGACTAATTACTGAATTGGAGCTACATTTATAATCAATTTTAGTACTCACTTAAATGTACATTTTCTATTCTTTATCATACATAATGGCCTTCTCCCCAACTCTTTTCTTGTCACATGCAAGAGAGAAATATGGAAAATAACATTCTCTTAACAAATTGATATCATAGATAGTATCAGCATGAATATTACAAAAAAAAATAAGTTAGAAGAGATGTAAAAACACAGGCATATAAGATGTTTTGCTTTTTACCAGTAAATGTTGTTCAGAACTGCCGTGGTCTTAAAGATGGATTTCTAGTATATACATTTTTCAAGTAGGATGGATACTATATTTACATATATATTACAACATATGACATGTGGAACAAAATGAACAATGAACAAAGGCCACAGGAAATAGTCCCAGACAGATTTTACTAGACCATAGCTTAAGTACTAGCAAAACAAACTCTTCCCCTCTTAATTAAGAAAATCCATAATTCTGTTCTACTTTTAAGTCTACAAATATTTGTTAATATAGTATACTGGAAGAATAGCCAGTCTCCTTCCTTCCCTAACAAAAAAATATGAAGAATATTTCTGCTGAATACTGCTATGGGTCAGAAGAAACCTAACAAAGTATCTAAGTGCATGAAAAACCTTGCTAATGTTTCTTTTTAAATAAATAAATAAATAGTTTTCACTTGGAGAACTGATACCACACTAGTCACCAATAATGAAATAAATATTCACAACTAAAAGTGCTTTCAGGAAAAGGAATGCATATTTTCAAGGAAAGTAAAAAAGTAGTACACTTTATTTAAAAAAACACAACAAATGTATTTATTTTTTGTTTATAATTTCAGTAGTTCCATAATTGTGCGTCACATTGTACTAGTTAAAATTTATTCACTTAAGTGTTGCTATACATTGGAATTTAGAGGGGAAAAAAAAGACAACTATAGTTCATTTTTAACATATGCGTAAAGAAACCAGGCTAGACAAATCTTTGAACATCAACAGCATGGCAGCTCCTAACGATCTCTCAGCTTCCTTTTTGGAAGCTGCAACGTGTTCCATTCAGCAAAGAACAGTAAGAGGACGAGAAAAGTGCACATATAAACATCAGGACAACACAGTTTAAGATGATGCACACTAAAGACTGCATCTTTCTGAATCAGTGGAGTAAAACACAAAAAGAAAAAAAAAATCCTTTGTCTCTTGTTCACCTTGCATCACTGAAGTCTTTCTCATTCTAGTGTTTATTATATACTATCAAATCATCAGTACTTCCAGAGAGCTAACCAGTACGTATGATCCTTCCACGCATGCACAGAAGTGCTTAAAGAACACACAAAAAAAAGTACCAGCGTTTATCCAAAAAACAAGGAAAGCCCCCAGCTTTAATTCTGTGATTTCTGATTCTGTCAGAAGTAATTCTTTCTGAGAAATGTCTGCTTTGGAAGCATACATTGACATCCTCACTACCATTTTAACAGTTCAAGCGCATTACACTTTAAACAAACAGATGCTGAAAGCCCTCCTCCATTTTCAAATATTATCCTCCATATATGGCTCCAGTATGTTGAAATACCCAGACAGCATTTTCCTGCAATATCACAGTAATTAGGAAATGTTGCTAAGGTGAAAGTTTTTTTTTTTTTTTTTTTTTTTTTTTTCCCTTTGCTTGTTTTTGTGTTTTTAATTCTTGACTTCCAGATTGCATAAGGTGATGCTGAATTTAACATGTTATCACCTTCAAAATATTATTGAGATACACAAAGTCAAAGAAACACCAAGAAGCAGTGCACAGAACTGGAAAAGACTCCCCAGGACTCTAAAACTAGCAGCCCCTCAAGAAGAAAAAGCATCAGAAATGCATTTTTTTTTTATTTAAATTCCTTAAAGGATAAAGGATTTTGACATCTATATACGTTCTAAATAGCAGAAATAAAATCTGAAGTCTGCTGAAATGTTAACAATTTCCCAAAACTTAAAAAAAAAGTTAGCTTTATTTTCTGGGTTTTTATGCTCCTCTTTCAATATTTCGGTTATTAATACAAGGAATCCTGAAACACAATTGAAGTACAAACTACTGTATGTTCATGAATATTCAGGAAAGACACATGCACATATTGAGTAAGTATTTTATTTAAAAAGTTTAATTCAGCTTTACTATTTCCAATCATCAAAACCTGACAATACTTGTAAGTTCATAACCTAAAAGTTGTTAGGCATATTAACATACCGTGAACGCTTCTTTAATCTCTTAAAATTAATTACCTAGAAAAATTAGTATATTACATATACCTATGTAGCAAAAAAAAAGCAACTCAAAATATTATTGGTGAGCACAAGCATTCAAAAAAAAAATCACCTGCAACATCGAGAATAAGTAAATGCACCAATAAAGTATTGCTCTTAATTTTCAATAACAGGAGCAACTCAGACTCCATCTTAATCCTGTGGTCATTCATCCCTATCATAAAAGGTTCACATAACATAACATTTATTCTATTTTACCTAATGCTGAAATTAGACATGTTTCTAGACAACAAAATCTGCCACCAAGTCAGGAATTTTTTTTTATTTAAATTTTTGTTTATTTATTTTTACAGTGCTTGCTGACCTGCATGTTTTGACATTGTTACGTTAAGTTCCATGAACACTAAACTGACATATGTGCTGATAAACCCTACTAATTCCTCTGTTTAAAAACTAATAATATTTGTGAACACCACTTGGTCTTGTTCTGTATCAGGCACATTAAACTGACAAAAATAGAATATTTCTAACTGATGAAACTATACAATGAAATCCTTACAACAGCTATCAAACCATCAACAAAAAAATCCAACCATGGCAATAAGCATTTTATAAGACTGCCTTTCATATGTTCATTACTAAAAGAAACCTAGTCAGAACCATAATGCAGCTTTTTAATTGATCTTTACCACTACATATTACACTTAAACAGATGATGAAAATTCAACATTATTAATCGAGGTCACATTTGAAACAGCACAAATCTTTATGTCTTACTCCATACAGGGAAATTTCTCAATTACCAGAATATTCTGGGTTGCTACAATGACACAAAATGTCTTGCAAAGTACCCGTATTCACCCTTACATGATGAGAGATTCGTTAATGAATTCAAGGCCATTTATAATATCAGGTACTGATCAAGTTACACACACTGAACTTTAGGCAGATCTGTAAAATAAGCTATATTTAATTTTCCCAACAGTTTCTTTGGATTTTTAATCATATTTTCCCATCACTTACACTTATATCCCCCTGTGCTATGTGCAAAATCTACCAAACAAGAACAACAAATCTATCGTTGCCAAAAATACTTTCAAAACAGCAAAGGAAACCGAGAAGATAAACATTTTTTTAATTTTGGGGTTGAACTACTTTGATATTCTAACAATCAGAGAAAAAGAAAACAGAAAACTACAGATGGAAAAAAATAACGACGTCAACAGTGCTTTCTGAGGTTGTTTTATATAGAACTAAATGTATATAATCACCTCCCACTGAATATTGTGGTGTAAGCTTGCCTTTGTCAGTTTAAGTAAAGGTTAAAAATCTTTCAGGCATTCTCTTTGCTTACATTAATGACAAAACTTCCATTCCAAAAAGCACAGAATTAAAGATCGCCTTAATATAATTTCTTAACAAAAAGAAATACTGTATTTGCGAGCAATGAACATCACTGTTTTAACACTAGCAACTGCAAAACAGAGCAAGCAATTATATTGTCTGCTTTAGTGATCCTTTCTTACTAGGCTTAAGTCAATACTTTAAACAATAATTTCAAAATATTTAAAACATAAATTAATGCATTGAGCTTTAAATATTTTGTCAGATTAAAAAAAAACAAAAAACTTTCTCTTCTCCTATATTAAAGACTTCTTCAGCCATGGCACAGGTTAAACAAATGATAATACCTAATCTGCCATAAAAATCTTGAAGAAAACAGACAAAAAATGATTTCACTGCTCATTTCTATCCACTTAGTCTTATGAATTACCTGTATTTTATAAGAAGCGACATTTTCAGAAGCATTCTTAGGTATGACTGACTTGATATCCATGAAATCTGTTTTCCATATTACGATTTACTTCTGTGCCATGCTTGTACCATGTAACTACTGATTAGCATTGCTCAATAAATACCATAAAGCGATTAGTACACCACCTTGAAGTCATGTTCATACTACTTTGTTTTTCATTTTATTTTTGAGTCATTATATCTGAAAGAAAAAAAATACTCTAACATATTTTGAATAAAACTTACAGTCTAATGTTTAAGCATGTATCAGGAAAAGGTATTTCTAAACTAATGCTCCTTTATATTAAAAAGAAACACAAACCATAAAAATAACTTCCCCCTAATTTTACAGCAGCTTCTCCATGCACATACTTATAAACTGCATATCTATTGCATGCTAAGATAAACCTCCTGGTCTGTCTGTCTCTCCCTTCTTATGCAGGTCTAATCTGCAAGTGTGCTCAATGCAGACACTGTACTGCACTGTGAATGGACAGCCAGGTATTTTATGAATGGAGCAGATCACGTGCTCCCAGCACCTCCCCGAGCTGATATTTCCCACATAACTGTGTCAACAAGCAGTGAGCAGCATATTTTAATACAGCAGGTCCTCAAAAATCCTCACCCGCAAACTGCTTGCTGCGGTCCATTCTCTAACAGACGAGAAACAAGCTTTATACACTTTGCAGGGCAGGTTTTGTTGCTGGTCAGCGGTGATGACAGTAATTTTTTTTTTTTTTTTGGTTTTTATGAATGGAGATTGTGGTATGCAAATGAGAACGATTCACAAAAAGGAAATATGGCGGCGGCTTCAGCTTCCAGCTCTACTGACACTGCAGCAATTCACCTTCGCGAGCAGCCCTCGGCGCACGCAGCCCCACAGACCGGGCTCAGCATTTCCAGGGCTCTTTTATTCCAGAAGGATTTACCAGTACGTGTGTTCAATGATCAAAACTTCATCGTTAAGAAGCTTATATTAAGAGGTGAATGTTTTATTTAGAGGAATGCATTAAAATGAAACATCTGTTTTTCTTTCCGAAAAGAAAATGGTCTTCTTCTCGGGACCAGCTCTTATTCCATCAATCTGCCCTGTATCAAACTGTTGTTTATTAAAGAATAAGAGAGAAAGGACACAGTGGTCCTTTACCATTACCAAGAGCTGTCTCGGCATTATGATCCGTCACGTCATTCATAAAATAAGTTACAGCAAACACCTACATCGCAAATCGTTATGCTTATGCTCAGAGACCGTAGTAATCAACCTTAACCACCTCTATGCACTTAAACTTTCCGATAATAAAGTTTTAAAATACTTTGTATTTCCGTTTCTCAATGCCATAAAGAAGTCCGATGTTTTCCGAAAAATATTTATCTCCTCCCACTCGAAATTTATTTTTAAGACAGACTAAATGCACACAGATACACCCGCACACATACACGTTCTCCTCTAGATTTCCTCCAAACCAGCCACATTAAAAATACTAAAGGATTCTTGAATTGTCCCTTTTCTCTTAAAAGAAAAAAAAAATAGGAAAAAGAAAAAGAAGTCCCAAGAGCTCATTAAAAAAAAAAAAAAGAAAAGAAAAGAAAAGGAAAAAAAAGAGAGGCTTTAGGGTAGGTTTAAGCTGTATTTACACTGACTGACTCATCCAATTAAAATTCAGGAGCAGTTTCCTGCAGGATGAAGCTCCCACACACTAGTTTCCATGTGAAATATCCACAAGTAAAGGATATTACCAGAGGCGGTACGCGCCGATATACCTCTCCGGCCACCCGAAACCCACCCTCCCTCCCTTTCCCCGTGCAAGGCACCACCACTACCTGCACCCTTCTCGACAGGGCTTTAACCTAAGCGCGCTGCTCCGCGCCGCCGGCTCCCGGCGCCCCTCGCACACGCTCCCGCACAAAGAGCGGCACTCCTCGGCTTCCACGCAGCGCAGGGCGAAGGCGCTGCGCACACGCGCGCGCGAGCCCCGCGCACGCACACGCGTGGGCCCCGTGCACGCACGCCCTCCCCCCCGCTCCCCCGTCCAACACGCACACGCGTGTGCCCCGTACACACACACTCACACGCGCGCCGCGGACCGCCCGCACAGCCCACGCGCGACCGCGGCCAGCAGCGCTGCTTACTCGTTGTGAGAAGTCGCCGTCTCTTCGCTCATTTTTTCCTCACCGCGATCCGACAGGCAGCTGGAGCAGCACCGACGCAGCCAGGGCGCAGCCAGAACTCACCAGAAACTTCACCATCGTCGGGCCCCCGCAGCCGCCTGCCCACACCGGCATAGGAGCGGCGTCCTGGCGCGGGGGGCGGGGGGCGAGCGGGCGGGTTTAGCCGAGGGACGCCAAACGCGGTTGTCCAGCGCCGCGGCGCGCGTCCCGGCCCGCGGGGAGGGCGGCGGGGCCGGGGCCGGGCGCCCCGCCGCTCATCGCCCGCCGCCGCCCTGGCCCCTCGCGGCGGGCAGCGGCAGGACTCGCTGCGGCCGCCGCGGCCTCGCCGGCTGCCTCCTCGGCGGCGGCCCCGGGCGGCGGGGGCAGCGCGGCCGCTCCTGCCCGCCGCCCTGCAGCGAGGCCGGGCGCTGCGGCGGGAGCGGGCTGCCGGCGGGGGCAGGGAGGCGCTTTAACCGGCCCCGCGGGCGGGGGGGAGCGGGGCTGCGTCACGGCCGCCCGGGCGAGGCGGGAGAGGGGGGCGGCCGGCGGGGCCGGAGCCGAGCCGAGCGGAGCGGAGCGGTGCGCGGCCGCGCAGCGGGCCCAAGGCGAGAGGAAGCCGGCGGGGACGCGCAGCGGCCGCGCTCCCTCCGCGGCGGCAACTCCACGAGCGGCGCCGCCGCCGCTCCTCGCCGCCGCCGCCGCCTCCTCACAGGAAAGCCGGGCGGAAGCGTTGACTTCAAGCTCCTTCCGCCGCCACAGCTTGAGCCAAAATAACCGCGGGGGAAGGGGGCGGGGGAGGCCGCGATCCCGGGACGCGCCGCCGGCCCGCAGCAGCCGCCTCCCCGCGGCGCCGCCCGCCCGACTTTCCTGAAAGTAGTCCCGGCCGCGGCTCACGCGCGCCCGGCACCCGCCGCCGCACGCGCACGCACGCAGGGCGGCGCGGAGGGATACGCGCGCCGCGCTGCCCCGTGCTCGGCCGCGGCCGGGCAGAGAGTTCCCGCGGTCGTGTCGGCGGCGGGAGCGCGCGCGTGTCCGCGGCGCTGCGCGGGTGGGCGGCCCGCAGCGCGTGTCCGCGGCAGGGCGGCCGCTGCCGGGGCGGCGGCGGCAGAGCGCGTTGTCCCTCGCAGAGGGTCGCTTATATCGTCCCTTCGCGCGAGCGCCCCGGCGGGGTGAGAGGCCGGGGCGCCTCGCTGCGCGCTCTGAGCGCGGCCCGGCCGCCTGTGCCGCCGCCGCGGACCGCCCGGCCCGGGGGCGGCGCGGGGCACCTCTGCAACCCACCGGCGGCACAGGCGGGCGGCGGCGCCGGGGGGCGTGACATGGCGACACGGGGGGGGGACCTGAAAGCGTGGCACTGGGGTGCGTGAAATGGTAACACGAAGTGCGTGAAATGGTGACACGAGGGCGTGTGTGAAATGGCGACATGCAGTATGTGAAACGATGGCATGGGTGTGCGTGTGAAATGGTGACACGAGGGAGTATGTGGAAGGGTGGTACAGTAAGTGAAATGGTGACACGGTGCGTGAAATGGTGACGTGGAGTGTGTGGAACGACAGCTGTGTGTGAAATGGCGACACGGGGTACATGAAATGGTGACACAGGTACATGAAATGGCGACACGGGGTGTGTGAAGAGGACGTGGGTACATGAAATGGTGACACAAGGGAGGCCGTGAAATGGCGACACGGGTGCGTGAGATGGTGACCTGGGGGCGCGTGAAACGCCCCCCGGCTGCCCCCTCCGAGGCAGGCGCGCGGCTCGCCGGACGGCCGTGGCGGTGGTTGGCCCGGGTAGGCAGCGAGTTCAGTCCGCGGCGGCGCAGCTCTGATCGCCCTTTCCAGGAATTTTCGTGGTAAACTTGCTACTTGGCCTGATGGGAGAGCGGAGCAGGATTGCCAGCCCTAAGGACTCAAAAATCACGAGTCAGACCATCAAGATCAAATTATATGGTGGGTTTGCGTGTCGCTTGGATTTTGAATCCCCCCCGCCTGGTCTTTGTATGTGTGCCTGTCAACCGATGCAGCCCCGCGCCCCAGATCTCTTGAGCAAAATGGTGTGGTACTGCTGGAAGAGACGTCGCTTGCACGTTCCTTATCCCTGGCCTCCAGGGAACGAGCTTCCCTCTTCCTAGCTACTTTCATTTTTTTCCAGAAGATTTCTCCTTTTCTTGATGATTGAAAATGGTAATAAAATGTTGTAGTGAGGAAAACCATGTATAGTTTTTGTCTATTTTTTTTTCGGTTAGTTAAAGCATTTTAAACAATCTATTTTTGTCTTATATAGCATGCAAGGAAGGACATGTTCTATTTATAGATTGTTTTTGTTTATTGTAATATTCTTATGGGTATAAATCCCATATGTCTATAAAAGGGTTCTAACATAAGCACACTGGCACAATCACAGTAACCTGCTATCCCACTTTCTCTGACATGTCTCAAGTAGCACACATCTCAAACATGCGATAATAATACTTATTTCTTTATCTGAGAGGCTTTTGGAGGAATAATTAGTAAATGTAAGAACGGTGTTCTAAAGTGATACTCAAAAGTGGATCTTTTATTCATGGCACATTTTCACATAAATACTAAAAATACATTAGAAACTCGGTTTTGTACAATACTTTTACAGTACAACTGACACGAATCAAAAAGAGCATTTGAACCACAGGATCCAAAAAATGTTTTAAAACTAAGCTGTAGGGACATAAAGCTATTTTACTCAGCAATGAGAATTTTTTTTAGAGTACTTTCTGTTTTGAGCCTGGCAGATAGTGTAATTTCTTGTTAATTTAGTCTTTATTTTCTACTGGCTTCAAAGTTGAAATACTTACTTTTTTTAAGCTAATAATTTAAGATAATTTGATTAATGCGATCCAGTATAAGAATGTTCAGGAGCCAGATCAGTTTGTCAGATGGTGGTACTACTGTGTTCAGAAGCAACTGAAGCATGACTGAAAGTGCCAGGGAACAGCATTAATCTGGGGTTTTTTTTTATTCCTTAAATATATTTATTGCATTTTTTTCCATGTGAATAAAATGGTTTGTTTCATAGTATATGACAAGTAGGGAGGGCTCCAATAATTTCAGTCTTTTAATCCTAATATGTTCAAGAATATCTATATCAAGAATAAAATCAGCTACAAACAGATAATGTGAGCTGCATCCTATAGCTTTTACTTGACTGTGTGGAGGAGGTTAGGGCAGGAACGCTCCCTGCTTCTTCACCTTTGCTAGCTCTTCAGCTTCTGCAAACACTCGCGTGCTGCAATATACGTAGCAGAAGTCTTGCAAGTAGTTCCTATCCCTTTATCTGAATGTCATGAAGAGGATAGAAAATCTGCCTTTGTTGGTGTTTTGATTTTGAAATAATGATTATTTCTTTATTTTATACCTCTGCCCTGGCTGAAAAAATTACAGAACATAATGCTGGAATACTAGATTCCTTTAGCCAAGAAGCAGTTGATTTGAGCGCCTTCCAATGTTCTTTTTGGAAAAGAAATAAACAATCAGGTGTTTTTAATGTAATTTAAAAGTATATATGAGTCCTGCCTATGCCAACAAGGCAAAAATGGACTAGGAACAAGTAATACCATTCAGAAACCACAGTCAAATGACCACTTCGCGTCCCAAGTGCTAAATACTTTGGGGTCTTGTCTTTCTTCATGAGTTTCACAAGCTCAAATAGATTTAAGTATATTCTTAGTGCTTTTTTTGCTTTCTGTCATTAGGGACTTGACAATTGAAATGTCCTGAGCTGAAAGCCGGACTGTCTCTGTCTAATCTGGAAAAAAACATCTGAAAACATGAAAGCTTCTGGTACTTTTCACCAGAACGGACAGATGTTAAAATGTACTCACTGTTTGGTGTAAATATAGGGATGTCTCCTTAGCTAAAGATAAGATACACTTGGTATAGAACAGGACAAGTGTGTACTGGTCAAAAGTTAGGATTTTACATTGTTGTTGTTCCAGCACTTACTTTAGCTGCACCTTACAAAGACTAGTTTACACCTCAGTGCCAGTCCCCACTGTGACGTCTGGATAGCCGTGGATCTCTGAAGTGCAAAAGTTTTCTGGCTTTGGCCTTAGAGTCTCTGGTAAAAGAGAAGTGGAGAAGAAATGGAGTTATTGCTACGAGAAAATAATAATAACAAATTAGGGATATATTTTATTATTTTTTTTAATTTTCACACATTAACTTGCCAAAAACTCACTTGCTTTTGTCCTTCTGTGACTAAGTGTTAAAAATGTGTAGCTAACCAGGAGTAGTTATGATGAAGCAGCAGTCCACTCTATGTTTGTAAAATTTACTTGATAAAACAGGACTACAGTAACTCTTATATGCTGTTGCTAAATGTCAAGCCAGAGTACGTATGGCCTTTTATGCATATTTACTGTTCCTGGAAATGATTATGCTTTGTGACTATCTCTAAAGACATAGCTGGTGACCATGTAGTGTAGCAGGCTTTTAAGTCTGTGGCTAAAGAATTCCATGTGGAAGGTGAATTAAGAGGTTAGACTGCATAATTCTGATTGGCATGGCATTCACATCTTAAAATCCGTAAGAGGATCAATGCAAGTTAAGCAATGCCATCCAGCTTAGTCAGTCATTGCAGAACTAAAATGACCAATTTTTAGTTCAATTTTTAACTTCTAAATATAGTAGTTTTGATATTTTCCTCCACAAAACAGTGAAATTTATATTCATAACCACATACTAGTGAAACACTTACAAAAAGTGGTAGTAGTATGAATGTTCTGCCATTTTGAGAAAAATTATTAGAGGTCTTTAGGGAATTTATTTGGTAACAACATTCAGAATCCTAGTGTGAGTTAAACACTGGGTGGTCATTACACCTATCTTAATAAGGATTTAGCTAAATTGAGCTGATTAAATCTATATTAGTATTTCAGCAAAGTCAGATTTTGTTAAGTTCTAACCAAGAATCCCATTACTGCATACTGACTGGATAAAAGTAGTTTGTTCTACTTGACCCTACTGTCTCAAAAATGACTTCTAGCAAATCACAAATACAGATTAGAGTCAAATCTATGCAAGTTCTATTGTTTTTTAGATGGATCTGACTGAACAGATTACCAGAATATCATAAATTATTCCAGTTATGGATTTGGAATAATTTATATCTATTTATACTACATAGAAAAATGCTAACAATTGCTGTTATGTGTTTGAGAGGCTTGGGTTGGAGGATGTGGGCAAAGTCTTGTGCATTTTTAGATATATCAGCTGCTTTTGATGTACCTTTGATGTGGCTGATTCGCGTACCACTCATAGTAGTAATCTAAGGCTGCTCAGTAACTTTATTCCATCGTTTCTGAGCACACTCACAGGCTGTTTTGGGATAAATGTGTGCTCTATTTTGAGTGCTTGTATATAGTGATCAGACTTTCTTCTTCTCCCAAAGTTCAGTTAGCATGAAAAGGGAGATTGTAGGTTATCGTGGCTCCACAACTCTGCTGAAACTTGCACTGGCCTCAAGGTATTCTGCAAGCCGGCTAGGCCAGCACTGTCACTAAAAGCAGTCTTGGCTTCCTCCTGCTCTCTTCCCTTCCCTATCTTGCACCTTACTTTGTGGCACAAGTATTTCTGTGTTGAGCAATGAACTGAATTGGGAAACTTAACCAGGTTAAAACTAGTTTGGGAAATAAAAACTGATCAGTCTTTCAGTAGGTTCAGTTAATCATGCAACTGGATAAACATGCATACTGGCCCAAGAGAAGGGATAACATGGAGGTGGGAACAAGGAAATACAGATAGGGCAAAACTGCTTTTTATGGAGGCAGAGCCAATTTGTGCCATCCTGAAGCGTGGCACTTTTGCAGCACTTTGTGCCTGCCAAATTAAAGAGAAATCATGGCCTCAAAACTATTTTGCTGTCTCAAATGCTGCAGCTGAATGCCATATTCAGGACCAATCCAGATAAAAAGAAGAGATTTTTTTTGCTTGGGGAGGTAATCAGAAAATGCGATGAAGAAAATATTTTGCTTTTAATCAGAGACGTATGTTTGCTGTTTCTTACTGTATTTTTTCACTCAAGCAGCAGTACTTAATTCCAAGTCATTCTCTGAGGCAAAGGTAGAAAGCAAAGACAAAGATGGATCTTTTCTACACGTGCTGATAAGATGGTTTCTTTTGGTTGTAGACTCTTCTTCATCAGTCTGTTCCTTTGTCAAGACTGTGTAATTGCAATCAATATACACAGATGTGCACCTTTTATCTGCTTGGGAACACATACAGGGTTTTATCAGATGCAGTGGCATTGGAGCTCGGTGGGCTTTCCTGACTCCCTGCTGTCGTCCAGCTGGAAGGAGGTGCATTTGTCCTTACAGAATACGAAAGCCTACCAACTATTTGAATCATCTGCTAGAGATGCTTTTTTCTCTTCATTGACTGCATAGAAAGCCTAGTGCAAATATGCTTCTAACTTAGATCATGTAGATGCTTAAAGTCAGGTGGAGGACAATTTTGGTCAGAATACTTTTGTCCTTTCTGATTACACTCCAAAGCTTCAGGAAGGTGGAGATGTCTATGCTAAAGAATAGCTTAGATGGGATCTGAGTTTCCTCTACTCTTCCATTCCTTCCTCTTTCCTCTCCTTACTTACCTATATTCAAGATGAGTAATTGAAAGTCAA
Organism: Rhea pennata; assembly: GCF_028389875.1. Lineage (NCBI taxonomy): Eukaryota > Metazoa > Chordata > Aves > Rheiformes > Rheidae > Rhea > Rhea pennata. The sequence goes on along the minus strand of NC_084667.1, from coordinate 9,546,021 downwards.
GAGTGGTGAATTTATGATGTAGAGTATTATTATTTTTCAGGTGTGCCAGGAGGGGATGCTTTTTATCACTTAGGCTAAATCACACTGTGCACGTTGACACGTAATGCCAAATGGGAAAACTTCCAGTGCTCTACAGTTTCAGCCTTTTCTTTTGAAGCTCAGTAGAAAAATCCAGAATTTTTGTAAATAAAAGGAAGAACATAGACAAAGTGCGTTGAATATGACCAAAAGTCAATATTCTATGAAGATCACAGAAAAAACCTTAGAACCTTCTTATAAATTCAGTGTCTTCATATGTTTCTTTTTTTGGCCTTTTTGGCCCATAATTATCAATTTTCACCTAGAAAGTGAGTCAAGCAAGAAAGTCAGGCCCAAGAAATCTCTAAAGGGAAAGTCCCCAAATATTCAGAAATTACAGCAGTGCCTGCAGTGCAGCAGCTGGGGACACATACTCTGCAGTCATTCCAGTCTATATAAAATAGGAACCAGAGACATATTTCTGTTTCATCTGCAGAAATGTGTTGCCCAGGGGAAACTGTGGTCTCGTGCGCTGAACGCAGAGTTACTGATCAGCAGTTCTGGTTCTTTTCCCAACCCTACAACCCTTGTGTTGTGTGATCTTTGGCAACTCATTTAAAATCTGTGCTGCGTGGCGTGATCGAACAAGAGCTTGCAACATAGTTGAAGGTAATTCAGCTGAGGCACTGTGATCGGTTGTATTCATAGTTTTAATTCATTTCGGTGCATAGCCGGCAGATTAGTTTAAACCTACCATTGAAGGGAGTTTAAGTAAACCTTGCAGTAAAATGGATGAGGAGCGTTTCTACAACCACTTAGTGGCTTCTTAAATCACTCGGCTTTCACTGGAGGACAATTCTTGCTTCACCCTAGTTTTTATCACATCTAAAAGTGAGCATGGAAATGCCCACCATTTTCTAAAGGTGCTTCAGAGAGTCAAACAGAAACGTAGCTATGAAGAACTGCTTTCTTTCAAGCTTTTCTGTTCCAGTGCAAACAAAAAGAAGACAGAAATGGATATGCAAGGCCTGAACAGAATGCTAGGCCAAGCAAAAGCTGCACCTAGTCTTAACTTCAGAAAATACACTATACAGTACAAGGATTGCAAAGAGGGAATTTGCTTTGCACTGCTGGGATCACCTAGTTACTCCAACATCTTCCTTCACCATGCTTATAGCTGCCATCTTACTGAAATTGTTTCATTTAAAAGAAAGTTAAAACTGAGTCTTTCTATATTGTACTCATTTCTTTTCTTAAAAATGGACTTGTGCTGCCAAGCGGTGTGATTGCTAAGCTGTGTATACCGTTATTTCTAGGACCCACACAGAGTTGCGCTAAATTGACTAATGGTATGATTATAACATTGAGCAAATTCAATTAAATCGTTATACATGCCTGCTGCCTCTTTTAGAAAAGCTTTAAGCAAGGAAGGAGACTTAAAATTTAAAACAGCAATATACATTAATTTAAAAATCAAGCATCCACTCTAGAGGGTTTTGGGGGGTATTTATATTGGATGTTTCAGTTCCTCACTCTTTACTATAAAGTAAATCAATGCTTTTATTTTTAAAAAATCACTGTCTCTCTTTTGTTAAATAATAGAGATTATGAATATTGTTTTAGTTGTAGCACACTTCAGATTCGGGCTATTATTAGTTCTAATTGTCTAGGATATTTTTCTTTTGCCCAAGAGGCTTTTGATGCAAAAGGTCCTCTTGCTTACTTCCCCAGCTCAAACTCATCATGTGTAGCCCTAGAAACTCACTGCTGCAAGTTAACAGCTCTTGGAGTGGCAGGTATCTCCTGGCTTAATGTCTAGCTTAGACCGGACACCCAACTTTCAGATGGCTAAATGAACCCTACGTATGAGCGCTTTCTGTAATTTTTTAAAAATGATCATTCTAGTAAAGTCTAGACTCTAGGGTTTGTCAGATCCTGAACTGCTCTATTATCTCTCAGCTGAGAAATAAAAACAAGGTCCTGGTTAGCAGTGTATATTAAAAGCCCTGTGGCACTTTTTGCCCAAGCCGAGTGTGGATGGGTAATCACATCCACAGTTACATAATGAAGATAAACATTTCGTGGCATTATAAACTCTCCTGCTGTGAAGCATAAGCCACCCACGAACTGCCTGATTTTAGGAAGAACCCTCTCCATTACATAAGTGTTCAGTATGGGGGTTTCTTGCACCTGCCTCTGAAGCATCTGGTACTTGTCACCTTCAGAAGCAGGATTCTAGACTCGACGGACAACTAATCTGAGCCAATATGGCAATTTTTATGTAACGGAACCCGCTCTGTGACATGAGTACATGTCACAGTTTTCACAGATGTATCTGCTGAGTTCCTGAGGATATTTAAGATGTGTATTTTACATTCTTCCTTCAAAGTTCATTTTTTAAGCTTCATATAATGTAATATTGTAGGAAATTGCTATACAAATGTGCAAATGAGTGGGACTGTATTCATATGTGTGATTGTGGGTGACTTTTAAGTAGATTGCTGTTCATGAAGAAGTAATGAATTGCTAGCAGAGGAAGTGGGAGTACTATTACATAAGTTAGAGCTATCCGAGGATATCTTTAACTTGTTCTCATATGCTTTGTGCATTTTGCTTTTCTTTGCAGAAAGGGCAGAACAGGCGTAACAATTTAACATTGGCCGTATCTTACCCTATATTCTTTAACTCCTCCCCACAATGTTTAGTCCATTCCTGATTGTCTCCCCAAGTAGATCACATAAAGTGCGTCAAAAAGCTTATTATTTGAGAGAATTTACAGAAGAGATCTGTATCTGAGGATTTTCTCATCTATCGGAAGGAAAAGGATTGATACTTTTTGTTAGAACAACATCTTTCCTTTCAAAGTGTTCTTCAGTCTTGGCTCGGAAACCTGCTATCCGTTACGGGAAAGTATTAGGTTCTGCGGTGCAAAGAGGTCTTGTTCAAGGCAAAGTATTTTCTTACCAGCCTGTATTTAAATCTCACTGAAGTTTGTGAGAGTTAAGCAGATGCATAAAGCTAGGCATACTCTTGACTGCTCTGCGACTTTATGAGCATATAATGCTCTTGCCTATATTAAAACATGTCTAAGCTTTTCCTAAACAAGAGCCTTGTAGTGCACAGCAACACGGCGAAACATTTTAATGCAAGATATTAACAATACCATATCTAATTGAAACTAAATGCTCTTTAAATAAAATTTTGACAGCATTAGATGCTGTATACATGTTACTTAGTAACATGTATTAATATTTAATATATAACAATTTAAATATTTAATATTTTAAAGCCCATATTAATCTGAAACCCGTCATCCAATGAACTTTGTGAAAAGCTCTCCAAACAGTTTCATCCATAGCTGTAGCTTCTAAATGTATCAGTTCTTTGTCTTTTTCCTGGTGCACTGATTGCAACTGTCACTGAGTCACACAGCTTGCTTTGGGCCAACAGCCAATTTGATTACAACAACAATTGTGAACCATAAAAAGGTAGTCTTAGATCCCAGAGAGAACTGGATTCTGAAGAAAAAAGGCCACACTAAAGCCAATCTAAAAAAGGCCAGACTCACCACTCTATCAAGAGAAATTAGCTATTAGCGGTGAATCCAATTCTTTCAAGTCATCATAGACGGCTACAAATGAAAAAGATTTTGAAGCCCTCTCTAGTCCATCAGATGTTAAAGCAGTATCTGTTAGTGCAGAGATGTCATGTGCACAGGTTTAGTGGCAAATGCACCATAAATGAAATGCACCAATATAAATTGTTAATTACTTGACTTGTATTTCAATAATATTTATTTGTCAGTAAAATAATAACTCACTAGTTTTCTGGAAATACTTGACACCTTGCAGTACCAAATATTTCATATGAGGTATTGCCAGGTGTTTGCACCACTAATACTAATCCTTTTCTGCCTCTGATACAGCTTATGAATGCATTTGTGTTTTTCTTTGGGTATAGAGTATTGGTAACTCAGAATAATTTTGTACCTAGTTAATGCACACATCATTCTTCACTTGAGTTGTTTCCAACTGAGAAGCTCAGAGTTTGTAGTAAGACTTTTTTCTTAGTCCTGAAGGCTTGATTTTGGCATTTGTATAAAAGAATTTCACTTCATTTCCGTTGCTTCAGACCTCGAAGTTATCTGGTATCCTCCTCTGTTACGATCACTTTGCTTGGTCAGTACATCTCATCACCACGGACGCTATTTCTGTGACATCTACATGCATACAGAGGCAAGTAAGACTGATCTCAACACCAGGGCCCGAGGAACCCCGCTAGTTCCGTCATTCCAACTCCATGTTTTTCTTTCAATATCTGATGAGAAATGTGCACTTAGTAAATTGACATGTAGACCACTGTTCCTGCAAGTATTTTTTCAATTGAGGTTTTTAAATGCATTTTGTAGACAGAAGAGGTAGAGAAAGGAATTATTTATTTATTTTATTTTATTTTATTTTTGTCAAAAAAATTAGAATCTCTCATTTCAGGCCATTTCAGGCCTTAAAAATTTCTCCCCAGATTGTTAAGATTTACAGGCAATTCACCAGTTTATATGGGAGCATTTTAACAGTTTCAGAACAATTAAGGGCACACAATTAATATAATTAATATTCATACTCAGATGAAATATAAAGTAGGATCTAATTTTGATGCTTCATTTGATTTAGAATTCCGAATAGGTGGTTTCAAAAAATCTACAGTTTGTTTCCCCTTTGATTCAAGTTTGAATCAAAACAGTTTAATTCAGGAGAACAGGCTTTGTGAGAAAGAGGTTTGTCAGGTTCATGCAGATATGGAGATCCAAATACATACATCTGGGAACAGCAAGGTAAAAACAGACCTCAGTGTTCCAGTTTTATCTCCAAAGCACAAAGTTACGTGCATCAGAACTAGCAACAGTTTGTATAATTCTTTGCAGTTTCAGTTGACAAGGCAAGACATAAAGTCTAAACTAACACCTACTATCTGCTTTCTCTCATTTCTTAGGTTGTAAACCCTTTGAGGTAGGGCTAGCCTTAAGATTAATCTCTGTTTCCATAGCTCTTAGCAAAATAGGGTCTTATTCTTGTTTGGCACTTTTGTAAGAAGTACCATTTATGAAAAAGTATGATAAAAAATGGCCCTGTTGTCAATGAATTATGGATAATAGTAATGTTTCATGTATTTCCTTTTGTCTTCCACATTCTATAAAGACTTTTTGAATTAAAACTTCCACTGGAAATAATATACGCATTTTCTGCACAAAGAGCAGCATTTGGTTAATGTACGTGGCCAAATGTAATTCACAAATATACAAAAAATGTAAACAGATTTTAGAAACTATTTTTAATTCTTTCCATCATGCACACAAACTGCAGAATATCTGATATGAAATTCCTAGATCTCTGATTTGTCTAAGAAAGACAAGCAGATTTTTAATTGTATTCTTGATTTTCTGAATTTGATTAAAATGCTGCCGCATAGCTGAATCGTTCAGGTGTAAATTGTCTGTGTGTGGGAGGGTGAGACAGAACTGCTTCTCTTCAGCCTAATTTGCCTTGCGCTACAGCAAACAGCATATTTTCCTTTATGAAATGTGTGGTAGTCAAGAAGCATACTGCTCCTCTTGTGATCTGGAATACTGACAGAGTGTTTCCAGTTATTCATTCTAAATGGAAAATGTAGACAAGTACAATACAGAACACATGGCTGGAAATGTGCTCTGTGTTTTTGGTGAAATTTCTCCATCACTGAATCAATCATCTCCTCGACGTCTGTAAAGTGCCATTGTTTTTTTAGCTTTCACACACACACACATCCATTCACACGTAAATCCATTTAGACATATACATGTATGTGCATGCGTATGCATACGAATGCATAAACACGTGCCTCGGTTGTGCCTGAAAAATGAAACATATATAAATTAACAGACCTTCTCAGCAATTTTTCTTCCAACTATTATAGCTACTAATCAGGCTCTGATGATGGTGGTGTCATGGTATCTAGGGGGCTTGTGAAGGTCTAGGCTCCATTGTGCTAGCCACCGAACACAGACACAGGAATGAATAACCCAGTAAGGACTGAAGGCCAACAGTGTTTGCAAATAGAGAGTAGAGGCACCTAAAATTATTATCTATTCAATGCATACAGCAGATACATAGGGAGACATAACTGAGGCACCTAGATCAGATGCCTAAAGTTATGTATTATATATTATTCCCTGTTGCAATTTGCTTTGTACTGAGTCTCTGTGGTAACAGCACAAACTCAGTCTAGATCTCTTGATTTCAGTCCAATACATTAACTACACATTATTCTCCTACTGTTAACTAGGAAATATATACCTGAAAATGCTATGTATTTGAGATTGCTGGGAACTCTTTATTTGTCTTGACTGACTATGAATCGATTTAGAACAACAAGAGTAGGAAAACTAAATGTGGATTAGTAAAGTATTTTGGGAAATTAAAGAAATTTAAAAAGTCCCAAGACAGAATCAAAGAGAAAAATTTCCTTGGAGGTCATTGAAATACATTTTACAGATAATTCCAATCCACCCAGTGTGTAATAGCTATTATAGATGTAAAAGCAAATTTTTCTTCCAATCACTTGGCTACAAAGAAACTTGCTGTTCATAGGACACAGACTACGCAGAGAGCTGCAAAGGGTCATCCACTGGAAAATACGTTTTGAAGGTATTGTTCAGACTCTTATCTTTTTAGGTACCTGTCAATTAAGTCTTAACATACTATCTATTTGCAGATGTTTCCCAGTGAGCTTCCATTTCTTTCAGGAGATAGCATAGTTTGCTATAATACTAGAATGATTTTCCATATTCTTTGGAAACTTTTGAAATGAATGGCATTATATCCATGGATGATTTCAATATCAGTGCTCTTAGTGATATGGACCATATCATAACATGAATTCCTCTCCACTTCCAAAAGTCACTTTTGATACTGAAGTGATGGGCTGATCTTGTATTCAAGTATTCATGTTATCATTTTTTGAATCAGGATAGGCCCTCAAGGTTAATACTGACCCTGTAATTATTTGTTTCTCTTGTCTTGCTTCAACAACCTACTGTGAAAACAGGCTTATTTGTATTCCCTGTAACTAACATAGACACGTGAAGTTTTTAAGAAGCTTAAAAGGTATATTCAGAAAGGCGAGAATCCAGAGTAAAGCTAATTTTTCCATGATGACTGGGTTTTGAGCACTCTTAAAGAGATAGCTTCATTATACCAAGTGTCTGGTGTATGCCAGTTATGCCCTCCTGAATGAACCTAGTAATTACCTTTATTCAAATAGCATCTTCAAATACCATCTGAGTAGCACTCTTATAGGTACAATTCAATTTTCAAAACAGAAAGTATATTTGTCTCCAGGAATGAGGATGAGTCAAGCAGAACAGTTATTTAAACATTCATCTGTTTTATGTCCCCTGATCTCCTGAAATCATCAGGAAGATTTTGCTGTGAGGCGTTTCAGTGTTAGTTGCCCTATCGGATAAATGACATTTGTTAAAAAGTTTTTAAAAGTCCAAGAATAGAAAACATTTGACAAAAATATGGTAGAAAGAATCAAGAAGATGCAATTTTCTTGGTCTGGTAATTAAGTGCTTACTTAATACTTATAATCTTCCAAAGATTGCCTGCTGCATTTTGCGATAGAGAATTTGGATACAGTACCTAGCAATGTATTTTTTCTGTTTTTTGCTTAGTTTATGGTTTATGTAGTCAACATTGACAGTAACAGCTAACTTGGACTTTCAGGTTGTGATTGTGAATGTCTTACTATTCCTTTATGTGTTTTCAAGTGCTACATCCTATGAATCCTTTTGGCAGGAAAGTTCTAACTTCCATCCTATCCCTTTTCTAACAAAGGTGGCTTATATTCATACCACCAAATATGCATATATTTACTTGTGAAATTCCATTTTATTTTTAGAAATTTTATTGTTTTTATATGACCTACCAAAGATTTGGGATCATTTTTTTTGCCTGGTGTGAGAATGAAAACATGTGTTATTGCGGAAACGTTAGATTATGTCAGCTATGAGTGTATATCAAATGCAAAGAAAACAAATTCTCCTAGATCAAATAAAATATGCTTTTTGACAACTTCTTATGCCCAATCCAACAGGGCAGAGGGCTTTTCTAGGGAAACACATTGTTAGTGGGTTTTCGTTACAGTTTTTCAATAATTTGCTACTAAAATGCTCCGTTGATGCATGCTGCTCCTTTCCAAATCCTACAACAATTCTTCAAATGTAACAGAGCAAAGGCAAAATTCTTAGGCAAGTTAAGCTACTGTGCATGAAAAAAGTCAGATTTCAAAAATGCTGATGTAAAATTATATACGTTTATGATCAAAGTGCTTTCATGGGAGCTATAGAAACACCCAATATATGCTGCTTTCAACTTACTCACAGAACTGCTGAAGAAGTCGTGATGCCATTCTTAGAAACAGGTCTGAGAACATTCCCTTTGCTGTACGAGCATAAATAAACACTGCTTTATCTCAAAACCCACAGAGGCGCAGCAGCCGTTTCTGTACCACCCTCAGATTGATCAGGATGCTCCTTTCCGTGATTCTGGATGAATCATCAAATCTTTCTGAGTGAAATCATTACTATCACATAGCTATCATCCTGATAATAGAAATGATGCTATCATCTCGTCTCACTGCTGACTGAATACCAGCTGGAAAGAACAGTCTTTAGTACCAAGCTATATGCAGAAGGCAGAAGAGTCAATGTTCATCAGCCAGTGAGATGAACAATTTGAGTATTTGACTCTATTTTTTTTCTATTTTTTTCTATTTATTCTGTTGTTGGTATTACATTTTTAACATGAGAATGGATAAGTAAATATTCCTGTGGAGTATAAGTAAAAACTCCTGTGGAGCTGATCTCAGACTGCACCTTACAAAGCATGGTCCTGATCACCCTGTCTGCAGAAAATGTTTTAAGGAAAGAGCCAACCTGGATACGACCCGTTCTACTCGTATTTGTATCCACTTGAAAACTGTCTTTCTAAATTTCAAAACAAATTCTCTGAATTGGATTGACTCCTCTCTAATTTCATTTTCTGTTCCTCCCATTCAATCCATTTCAGATCTTTTTCATTTACAATCCCTGTATTTTTCGCATAGGAGAGTAAGCTACCAGAAACCAACGTACAAAAAGTGTATGAAAAAGAGAGGGGGGAAAAACAGTCCGGGGAGAGCAGAGCTATGTTCTGTGAGAAGAAGGCAGCAGTGAAATGTGCTGATAAAGAGTAACAATATGTGCCCACTCTTCTTCCTCTTGAGGAGAGCAGTTGTCGATCCTATCAGAAATCAGAATATACACACAAACCAACCTACATATGCAACTAATTTCATCAAAGAGATAGGAGGGGTGACTAGAACAGATAAAATGCTGAAACCATACGACGCCACAAGAAATAGCATGGGCCTGGGGGCGGAGAGGGTAAAAAATTTAGTCCATATGGTCTAATTAATGGTGTTCAATGCCTTTGTCATCTGCAAAGCACAGGGAGAAGTAACTGGAAGTATGTTGTCCTGGCTGAACTTTCTGAAAGTTGCTTTTCCCATATTTCTCTTTAAAGAGTGATAAATCACCAAAGACTACCACATAAGAACATTTTCTTGTTGTTCAAGGGAAGAGTATGCCTTCCTGCCCCCTTCCAGTTACAGCTCGATATAGGTTCTATTGAGAGAAGTACAAAAGAGCATGGGGGACTCCTTACTGTGCATCATGGTTTGCTTGCCTGGGGCACCTAGAGCAGGGCTTTAAACTGCATAATTTTTCTTTTGACTGTGGCAAAGATTCAGTAATAAAACCACATTGTCTTTGTGAGGATGTTTGGGTCAGGCTAAGCTTCCTGCCAGCGAGATGCACCAGGCTGTGCTGAGCTTGCCCAAGGGAAGTAGTAGAAGTTCCCATGGAATTTAGGAAACTGGACCAGAGAAGCTCTAGAAAATGGGCAATGGCCTTGCAGTTATGGAAAGACTGATGGAATATTTTCCCACTGACCAGAACTGCATATTATCTCCAAAATTCTCTCTCTGTGTAGGATTATAAAAGATGAGGGCAGAGCCTTTGATGCAGTTCAGCTGGGAATAGGAAGGAAAAGCGAAGAGAAAGTGTAAAACAACTGAGAGCTCGTGTTCTTAGCCTTTAAGTAGTGCTTAAATATTTTATACCATTGCTGGCAGTTCCCAGGAGCTACAGCTTGAACTTGGGAGTCATGCAGCACAGACATTGACTGCAGCTTTTTCCTCAAGAGTCCCTTTGCAGCAATAGCGGAGGAAGAGGGTGGAGAGGCTGGAGGGCCTGCCTGGCAGGAGAGCACCGGTCGGACGTGCTGTTTGGCTGCGCTGTGAGCAGCCCAGTGCTCGTTCTCCAGGTTAATCTCATTGTTCTTCCGACGCTTTATCACGTCTGCGTGGGAGGTGTTTTTCACCACTATGAGAAATAAATTTAACTCACATTACTCTTATTGCTCAAATGGGGTGAGACAAACGTACTTAATATCGGCGCTGGCATTTTTGGAAAGCTTTGCAGATTATGTTTCCTGCTGTGTTCAGAATTCTCATCTGCTCAATAAAACAGTTTCTCCCCCTGTCCACCCCCTAAGTAATCACAATTGCCAGTTTTCAAATCAAAATACTCCAGTTCTTTTGAGCTTCTTCCTTAAAAAAAAAAAAAAAGAAAAAAAAAGAAAAAAGAAAAGAAAAGAAAAGAAAAAGCATATCTAGTGCCAATACTAATAAGCAGATTTAGTGCCAAGTTTCTGGTTGGTTCAATTGTTCGATTGCACATTTTAATCAAAATTTCAGAATTGAGCAAGGCATTAAGCACGCTTCTCCCACTATTCATTTTTCAGTGAATTGTTCAGGATAAGCATAAAGCAATAATTGGCTAGTGTATGTCATGACAGATAGCCTTCCTCTCCCCCAAGCCACAGATACGGGTACTGAAGGAGCCATCTCATTCAGGTGCAGGTGGTTAATGCATTGCCCTGTAGGAATTATTTCAGATGGGCCAATAGTTGGTATCTTCACTTCACTTTTAAATCACAAAAGGCTGTGCCCACACAACCTTGGTGTTTACATAAGCTTCACCAGTAACTTAAACGAGATCAAGATCAAAACTCAAATAAACCCTTGAAAATCAAAGCAGACAAACTTTTACTACCCAGATTTTTATCACTTTTGTGCAACTAGCTGCAGATCAAATCCGTGAAGGGGTGGCTCTCTGTCATTTGGTCCTCTAAGAATCGTGCTGGTATAAAGGCTGCTATCTGCACCTGCATATTTCAGTCAAAACACTGTGAATAGCTCTGATCAGTGCAGTGAGCTATACAGTGCTCTGGAGTTGTCCAATTATTTGCCAAATTTTAGTTTGCAAAACAAAGCTGTTTATTAGCCATTCAAGAACACATTTTCCAAATCTGTATGTATGCAAAACTCTAATTTTTAAAGGAACTCAAATAACTTAAAAATAAATACTTTCTGGTGAGAAAAAAAAAAAAAAAAAACACAAATCCTGAAAATCTAAGCTAACAAATATAGTCCTGGGTTGAAAGTTTTCTCAGTTCATGAGGACATTTAATAATTTTATGAAAAACAGATAAAAATACTACCATTGCAGTTTGAATGTGTGTCCTTCCTTTTTATGAACATAATAACAGTCAGACCTACACTGATCAGAACAGATAAAGCATATGATCATATTACAGTGGATAAACATTGCAGAAAGGATCGTATAAGGTCTTTGATTAATTGTGCATAGCATATTCTCTGGTTAAGTTTAAGAATATCAATGAAATGTATATCACCTTATCATGCTAATACTACACAGTTCAAGTGAACTGAAAATTTGATAATTCATTAACAATTATCTTGCTGTATAAAAGACTACTGCTAAATATATAACAAAAATATAGTACAGATTGCCTAAATTTTAATTCCACATTCATACAGTAAGCAGGGAATAACTCTGCTTGTGTGTTATATTATCCTGGAGCTTCTGCTTCCTAGCAAAGGTCAGTCAGATTGTAGTGACAGCGGGTCCAACCTGAGTTGATAAGGTTGAAAGTTGTCAGAAGCGTAGGCAGCCATTTGTGGCTAGGATGTCTGTGCATATTTGGCAGACGAGGGAGGTGATCCTGCCCCTCTGCTCAGCCCTGGGGAGGCCTCGAGTACTGTGTCCAGTTCTGGGCTTCCCAGTACAAGAGAGACATAGAGCTACTGGAGAGAGTCCAGCGCAGGGCTACAAAGATGATCAGAGGGCTGGAGCACCTGCCCTATGAGGAACGGCTGCGAGAGCTGGGCCTCTTCAGCCTGGGGGAGAGAAGACTGAGGGGGGATCTGATCAATGTGGACAAGTACCTGAAGGGAGGGTGTCAAGGGGATGGGGACAAACTCTTTTCAGTTGTCCCGTGTGACAGGACAAGAGGCAATGGGCAGAAATTGAAGCACAGGAAGTTCTGCCTGACCGTGCGGGGGAATTTCTTCCCTGCGAGAGTGACGGAGCACTGGACCAGGTTGCCCAGAGAGGTTGTGGAGTCTCCTTCTCTGGAGCTCTTCAAGGCCTGCCTGGATGCAACTCTGTCTAACGTGCTCTAGGTGACCCTGCTGGAGCAGGGAGGTTGGACTAGATGATCTCCAGAGGTTCCTTCCAACCCTACTGATTCTATGATTCATCTTAATGTGTTTGGATGTGCATCGGTATATATGTAAAATGGAAGATGGAAAGGGATGTCGTAGGTTACTCGTAAATGAGTAACTTGATAGGAACACCTGCATGCAAAGAGAATCTCTCCTTAAGGACAATGGAAGTTTTATCTACAGCTTTGCCATAAATAAGGAGACTGGGTGGATTATACATTCTTTTCAGCGTGGACGGGAAAGTTCAAATAAGTGCCCTTGTGTAAGATCTAGACAAGCCCACTGGAGGAGTTTATGTGCTCTAGAGTGTTTATGCTGACAGTTAACCTGAATTAGCCCTGTGTTCAGTGCTGAGAAAAACAGAATTTCCCTCTCCCCCTTCCTCTTTATCCATACAACTTTGGAAAAGCAGATTTGCCCATTTATGCACAGGGCACAAAGCACCAGTGGTAGTGAAGAAATCAACCTTTTGAAACTAAGGGTTTCAAAAACTGCTTAATTTCGGTTTAAGGATAGAAAATAAGTCAATCATTCTACTTGTGAATGAAAAAAATTCCAAATCAATGATATATATTATAAAAATAAATGTCATTTCAGAGTTTCAGAATACAGTCACATTTTAAAACTTGACACAAATATATTGTCTCTCATCACCTGACCAGTTGTGTTTCTGAAATGGAGCTCTACAAACTGTCACGTTTCCCCGCAAGAAAAGAAATACAGAGAGAAAAGCTTTTCTTATTCTGGTACCTGCCAGTGTCTTCAGCCTAATCCCTTTTCCTTCCTCAAGAGCAGCATCTGGCTGCTAATGTCTTAGGGCTTATATTAAGAATGTTATTTTAAGAGTTCAGGAAATATATACTAAAAAAATCTGGAGCTGGCAACAAGCCTACTTCTGAACAACACTTTCTACAGTACTTCCCTACAGCAAGAGTCCAAGAACCAAGCACTTGGTTTGGGTATTCTGCAACCGCAGTAACTATCCAGTTGCACTCTGTAAGTCAGTACACGTCAACTTTTGTCAGGTAAAACAACTTTTCTCAGTTTGGGGAACATGAACCTTTGAGTATTCTCAGTACTCAGAGAAACTCTTTGGTATTTTGAAAGATGAAAGAAAGAATAGTGCAGATGAATGAAATTCAGACAAATGCAAAAATTATCATTACTTATCTATGACAAAAGATTTCCAGTACTAAAAATGGTTCCTGAGATGTATGGACTTACAGCTCTGAGAAGGTTGCAAGCTTGCATCTTATACTCAGCACCTTTCTTTATATTTTTTTTTGCTGAATTGCAGATACAAGGCACTCTTCAATTGATTTCCTTTCCTTTCTGATTTCTTTGTGACAACAGTGAACAATTAATCCATTATCTCACAGTGCTCTTTCTGTACCCCTGCATCTGCACCGTTATCAGCACTTCATACTAGGATTGCAAGTTTTAATTTGGAATGTTTGTGCAATTCCTTAGAATTCCCTTAAGGTTTTCATGCAAAAGACACAGTGGAAACAAGAGCTACTTTCAATAACAAAGTTTTTATTGTGATCCTTAGATACTCTAAAGTATGACTTCCTGCTGCCTATTTTGTAAGTCAGTTAAAAAAAAGAAACTGAATGGACTTGTCTATTGACTTGTCTTCTGATTTTTCTACCGGCTGGCAGCAGCACTAACAACTCAGAAATGATACTACTAGTAAAAAATTAATACAGTGAACTTATTCAGATATTTAAACTGAGATCTTTCTAAAGCTAAGTCAACACCAGTAACTGATTTTATATCTGTTCCTTCTCTTTTTTTCATAAGCATGGAATTCTTTCCAAACTCTGATTGATAGAATCTTTGGTCCAAAGCAACATGTCAAATAATCAAGTTAAACAATAAATGGCAGTAAAAAATCCTTTGTTACTGTGTGAATTTGCACATTTTGTCCCATAGAATGTGTAGTAAAAGCAGCATAATGCTCACCTTGCCAGCAGAACAGGAGACTTCTCTCTGAGTTTACTTCTTGAAGTTTCAGTTCTTCATTGTTCTTTAGCTTGAGTAATGATTTACACCAGGACTAAGTGAGCACAGGGAGTGTAAAATAACATCTCTAGATTTAGGAGTATTTTATACCCAGTTTAAACTGGGTCCTGGCACACGTGCGATTGCTATACAAGAACAAGGACTGAAGCCATTTAACTGTGAAACTGTGAAAATGGATGATTCAGCAAACTACTCCTTATATGAGTCACCATTACTCTGCTGAGCAGATTTTTGACCTTAGTGACTATTCGTACCATCCTGAAAAAGTGGCCTGAACAAGGACTGTAAAGAAAGTTGCACTGCCTCCCGCTCCCCTACTTTGCAGGCAAAGAAGAATATATACCACCTATAGACAGCTTGTCTGGATGTAGCCAGCAGGTGATAAAGCCTCTGGGCACACTCAAGGCCAGACTTACTGCAACCCTTCCCCTCTCCTCCATATTTTCGGGTTCATTGTCTATACAGCCTGTGAATATTGTCTAGAGGACAAGATGATCTACCATTAACAGTGTAGACATATTGACAGGACTTTTTAGATGACTACAGTTCACAGGCAAGAGGAAGGACCAAATCTTGACTGTAGATGCTGCACCAGTGTAGCTGGGATTTTTGTGCAGTAACAGCATATTAAGCTATTCTTGTGACGTACAGGCTAGAGTTACATCTGTATTAGGCTGAACAGTGCCATAGCCCCATTCTCCAGCCCTTAGGCCAATTGGTTTGGTCCTATTAACACTGTTAATCTCTCCCTAACCCACCAATTCAGTGTAGCCGTATGCAAACTGCTATTGGAATTGTTGACTCCTGTGTTGACTCCTAAATTATACCTAAGAATTATTTGGGAAAATGCTGGGATGGTCAGAGACAGCTAATAATTTAACAGCACAGACAACTGAGTTTCAGTTTAGTTGGAACCAGTCTAGAAATAGCCAAATAGTCTTATTAAAGCAAGAAACAACTGGCCATCTTGTATGCCATGTATGTCAATATGTTCCAAGACCTATAAAAAAACCTAGTATGGGCAGGCAAATCTGCAGCACAGAATGATGTTCTTCAACGAATCACGAATTTATCGCTGGGACAAAGCCCATTCCTATCAACCAATTTGAGCAACTGGGCTGTGGAGCTTGCCTTTCCACTGAAATCCTAGATGGAGGACTTTCCAGGTGCCTCATATAATATGAAATTACATGAAAAACAACAGAAAAAAATCAGAAAATGTTTAAAATACTTTTTAGGGCCACACTTAAGTGCTGACATCTGAAAATTTAACCCTTTAGTTACAGAAAAGGTATTCTATAATTAAAATATAGATAATATAGAATATAGTGCTATTTGTAAAATCCATTCAAGAATGACCTCCATGTAAAATGAAACACCAAATAAATAGTTGCCTCTGTGTGAGCAAAACTCATCAGTTAAAATTATAGCTTTTATTCTCAACTAGAAATTTTCAGTGGCAGTTCATAAAAAGCTCAGTCCTAAATAAGAAAGTTTTCAAAGGTTGCATCCAATTAGAAAATAGTAATTTAGGTCAATGAGACTACATGGTTAATCTGTAAGGCAACATGATGCAAGCACTGTGTAACCGAGTTACCACAAAAAATGATAATTAAAAAAAAATCGGCCTAATTTTCTGAAGTTGTATTTTTCATATTTGTGGAATCATTTATCCTCGTAAAGAGCATTGCTGCATCTAAAATTCTTTGCTTTCGCATTGCTGCATCTAAAATTCTTTGCTTTCTACACTGTTTACTTAAATGATAATGACCTGCATGTTCAAAGCAGCATTCATTCATTGTTTCTTGTTGTTGAGGTATCTCGTCAGAGCTGAACATTGCCTTTAAAAGTGGAGATACTTTTTGACTAAAAAACACTTTGCAAATGTTTACAAGTGTTTACAAGAACTTTACAAGTTCTGGTCTCGATTGTACAAACATACATACCAACGTGAACACCTTTGAAGTGCTCTGATACTTCTTGCATATGCCAGATCATGGATAAAAGGTGAACAAATGTATTAATTTTGTTGGAACTCGTCAGATTTTTCATGGTACACATCAGCTAGAAGTATGTCTGTCACTCATGAATGGGTAATTAATGGGTGGGCAATGAATGTGGCCTAGCCACATTTATTTTTGTGCCTATGACAAATGTCACATCAAAATGTTTCTTCTTTGCTTGTAGGGATGGGTGCCCTGCTCTCACCTTGATGAGCAAATACGATATATATCTCAAGTATATAAAACATTCAACTCAACAAATTTGTTGCCTAAATAATAGTTTGGAACAGCTATTAGGCTGAGGCTAAAGGAGAGGGTTTTTTCTTTAAACTAACATCTCCAAGCAAAAACCTTTTGCTTGTAGTCATTACAATCTTTAGGAATTAAAATTTAAAAATCTTTAGGATTTTTAAAATCAGGTACACGTTGACTATAATAAAAATCAGTGCCTATAGAAACACCTCACCAGTTTATCACAGAATACTTTACAAGAGAAGTAAGTTTAACATCATTTTATGGTTGGAGAAATTGGATATGAGAACGATAAAGTGACAAGACCAAGGCCATGAAAATAGCTTAGCCGAGACAGGCATTAACTGAAGTTATATATGGCACAGTGATTTAGCCACATTCATGGAAGATTTATATCATTTTGGACAGAAGGGGTTTAAACATTGGGTTCCGGTCTAAGTTTTGCAGTTGTGAGTTTTAAATCTCGGTTGTGATCTCAGCAGTGCTTACTAAATTTTAGGGCTGGAGTACAATCCAGTCCCACCTGAAGGCTGCAGGTCCCATTCTACTTCAGGTCAAGTGATAGTGGGAAAGAAGGAAGAGTGGGCAAAGAAGCCTTTGACTTATACGAATTCAAGAACCACTACTCCCAGTCCTGGCCAGCTACTTAACCCCTAAATTTCAGACAATGATGAATCAAGGTATTGTAGCCACCACAGCTACTCTCTGCCAACCTGGGAATTCTGTTTTTATAAAGCCTACGTTCAGTTAAAACTGTTTTGTCTCAGCGCAATTGTGCAGACCTGCTAAGCTGACCTGAGGGTCTGTGTCTTCATATTACAGATGAGAAATTTAGGCACTACTCAAACTACAGCATCAAGTAAAGAAAACTGATTTGTGTCCTTCATAAATTCAGCCTTCTACTTAAAGAAGGCCTTTGGATTGATTAACTATGCCAGGGAGATATTTGGAAATACCAAAGAGTAAAAACCTCTAGCATTGCTCTAGTTCAAAAAGATAATTGTTAAATAAACAGAATTTTCAAAGCAAGAGCTTTGGCTCTACATAGCAAATAAGCACTTAATCAGGCATGTAAATGCAAGAGAGGCATCTCAGGTATTTTCTGAAGGTAATTTAGGAGCACTTAGGATTGCTGTTATGGGCTGAAGTCAGTACCCCTTGCTGATTTACAGAAGTGGTCAGAAGACATTTTAAAACACAAGATAAAGGGACTACAGAGACGTATTGAAGAATGAAATGCCAAAATTGCTGAAATGGCCCAGATTTCTTTTTCCGGATTATTGCTGCATAAAAAAGCTTTTTCCTTTTTGCTGGATAGTCCCATGTTTGGGGAACATGGGAACATTCTTGCTAATGCAGAAAAGCTGTGATAGGAAAAAATCACAGAAGAAGCTGTGTGGTAAAAAACTGAGTTATGCATACAAACGCTTAAACTACACTCGGAAAGACAGCAGTGCGGGAACGTGAGGAAGCACAGGGAAGAGCATGCAAACTTTCTGAGGGGAATTACTGCTGCTTATGTCTCTTCCTCAGGTGGTAGGTCTGCTTTCTGCTGAATTGCTGAGCAGACGCCATCACATCGTATGTCTCCATCACTTCAGGCCTTCTGCTTGAAGGGGGAGTCACACACGTGGTTTGCTCACGCCTGCTGACGGTGCAGGTCAGGTGCACCGTCAGTGCACGGTTAGGAGAGACGCAGGCTTGGCGGAGCAGAAGAAGTAATGGCGTGGGGACTTGCGATGCCATCCGGCAGGCGAGCAACGAATGCTCTGGCCCGCTGCCTTCCCCCTTCCGCAGCAGCACGGCCGTCTGCGGGGCTGCACCCTCAGCCAAGGCTTCACACCCGGGACTGCAGCGGTTTCCAGGTGCTTCTACTGGAGTCGGTGCTCTCCATGGATAAAATGCACTCCTGAAAGACATGTTGTCTGGTAAGTATAGTTCTCTGGGCAAAATGCAACATAAATTCACTCAGACAGTTGAGGTATGACTTTAGCTTGGTTTTTCTCTACTTCAAAAATAACTTCTGGCAACCATCTGACAGCAGGTGTCCTGTTTGACAGCAGTCACCAACAGCAGTTTCTGCTAGCGCTGGTAGGCTCCCTGATAGGATGCAATTCAGATTTTTTTCCTCTCTCTATATATAGTGAGCATATTTAGAATGATCACATTAGTGATTTCTTCCTACTTCTTTTTTAAAGTATTGTGACAAAATTGATCTCCAGATCTGCCCAATTTATATTTCAAAATTGCAACGTATGTATCAAGAACAAGAAGCTAATTACAAAACTAATGGAATTTTCTTGTTAACTGTTCACATTTCCATATTGAAATAATTTGCTTTTAGAGATTGTCTTACAAATATATGAAAGGGTTAAATTGAATGGATAAATTCAAATAACCTTTGACATTTTACACATCTCTTTTAGCAAAAATATTTTTGTGCCAAAAATGAATATCATAAAGAGCACTTAGAGTAGACATAAATATTCTAAGCCAGCCTGAGACTTCAGCACAGGCAATAAAAGAAATATACCACCAGTGTAGGATAATTCAATGGTTCTTAAAATTACAATCTATTATAGTGTGCCAATCGTTTTCTAAATCTGCCATCAAAACCACATACCTCACTAAGAGAACTTTTTTTAAAACAGAAAACCTGTTATTTTCATGACTTGAAGCCATATGGTTCCTATCAGACTTTCTTCTGTTGCACAAATTCATTTATAATACTGAGGTTAATCCTCTATTCAATAAATGCCTGTGAATTGCACACTTACCCATCTGCTTGCCTGTCTCAAATAAAATGACACTCCTCTGTCTACAAACATTTTGTTCACCTTATTTTTTTCAGTGCTACTTTCAGGCTATATTTTCCCCAGATTTTATTTTTATTGAAGCTTCAATTTTGTCTTCTGCAATGAATAAACTAACATGTGATTGCAATGGACCATCATCAGACTGTTGACCTGATCTCAAAGTAGATTTTCTAAGTGAGAAGAACAGATCATGCGAAATGAGCCCATTTTAACAGACTGTTTATAGATCACAAGTTGTCCCTCATAAAAGTCCTTTGCATTTCCATTAAGCACTTGTGCTTGTCAATATCTAAATATTGTATTACATTTTGCTGTTGACTTTATTCTGACAAAAATTAGTATTCTGACTCCATGACGATAATGTCCTCAGATTGGCTGCAACCTAGTTTATATTATACCTGCATATTCTATATTGAATTTTTATTTTTTAAAAACTATATATTTTGGCAATGGTGAGTACCTGACAGTTTCCAGTCTCACACGGAGCAAGGTAGGTAAGGTTGCTCTTTAGCGATGAAATCTTTTTCTGTGTGCACATGTGTGCATATGCAGCCTTCCACAGTCCATGGTGATATTAGCCCTTGTAAAGCCAACTACATAATGAGAATAATTTGACACTGTGATAAGAATGAGAAGTGTAAATCTGTGACATTATATGTGTCTAATGACTTGTAATTTTTAATACATGCAGGTTGAAACTAAGTTGTCACTGCACTTTAAATAACCCAAGACCTGTTGTTGTTTCCATTTTCAGAGGTCTTGCTGCTGTTCTTAGACGAAGAGAAACTACTGGCTTTGCTACCGATGCCTTTTTTCTTTTTGCTACATATAAGGGCTGCTGACATTTCGAATGACAAGTCTAGTTTCTTTCGGTACCCAAAAGAGGAAGCCTGGCTTTAGTGAACAAGTGAATCAACTACTGCTGTCAAATGGAAATGGTAAAATGGTAAGCTTCAAAAAAAAAAAAAAATTCCTATATTAGCAGCACTGAGCTTGCTGCAATTGCATATCCTCAACTCAAACGTTACCTTTAGTCACAGGTCTCCCAACTCCTCCAAAGAAGGAAAGTTTGGCAGCTGAACTCACACAGTTATGCAATTACTCCCATATCCATGAGACAAGGAAAAGCTGTGCAGGAAAAAAAAAAAAAAAAAAAAAAAAAAGAAAAGAAAAGGGCCAGTTAGATGGGTTATACCGTGGAGTGAATATTATATTTACCTGTCCTCTCAAGTGCTCAGAGGAATCAATCACTGGGTAATACACTAAGTCACAAGCTACACAGATCATTTGATGATTCTTCTCTACCCTGCTAGAGCTAAAGTGATAAGGAGTCAGGAGTTCAGTGTTCCTGTGCATTTATAGATGCAAAGCCACCCATTACTTCAAAGGACAAAGCCTTTTGCTATCTGAAGAGCTAAAATATCCTTTTTCTAGTGAAACAGTTTGCAGAGAAGAGTGGCATGTTTCTCTCTGCAGGGTTTCCTCTCACAAGCTTTAGTATGATTGGGATGCAAAATAAAAGACAGGGTGGGGAAATATTAATGATGACCTATGGGAGAGAAGTTCAAGGAGGAGAGAAGTTCAAATACAAATGTAAATAAAAATAAGAGGTATAAATAAAAGTAGAGGTTACTCTAGTCCCACAGTTACTGTGGCTTTTATTGTGGGAGCACCGAGGGACTCCAGCAACGGCACAGATTCTCATTGCACTGAGATATAACAGGTATCTCTGCCCCAGAGAACTTCCAGTCTAACTACAGCCTCCATTATTCAGCATCTTTGCAGAAGAATGCTTTCCAAAAGAAAATAACAGTTCTTTGAAAGACTAGATAGGAAGACACAGAAGAATATTATATATTGTCGCAAAAGTAAATGTGTCAGAAATGCTTTCCACTAATTCCACTGCAAAGAGAACAAATCTATATTTACATCTTTTTCACATTGATCTCTTTAGAGATTGCTACTTGCAGTTCTCATAAAGTACAGCCTTTCCCTGTCCCCTTTTAAAAAAACCTTATATAATTACAGAACAGCACTGAGTAGCCTGCAAAGCAGAAGTATCCAGTTTGTTCTAAGAAGTCCTGTATACATTTAGGACACTATATGAATCATCTTTATTATCAGGAAAGGAAGCATCCAGTTAGAAACAGACATCTGAAACTCATGAAGGTCATGGTGGACCACAGAGATTGGTAATGTGAGGAAAAAGTAGAATAAAATGTTTGTGTTAAAGTGATATGCTATTTACTACCAGTGCAGCTATTGATCAGGAAAATGTTATTTGCCAAAAATGTTTTTGCTCTAGTGGTCTAGACACGGTTACAAAGTAACTGTGAATGACAGTCTTGGCACATAAATAGTTAGCAGATATTCATTCCAGAATTTAGACAGCTATCTGATGCAACCTGATACATTTTGTAAGCAGCTTTCCGTGTAAAATATCTCACAGAAGGCTTCACAGCTAATCATCATTTGTATATGCATACACAAGAGGATACTGGTTGTAATATAATATATCTTTGGCTGATACAGACACAGTATAGGCTGGGTGAATGAATCAGATCTGCTGTAAAAGCACTCCTTGTAAATTCTGGCTAATTATGAATTCACCAGGATGGTGCTATAGACTACAAGCCCTAGTATTTCGGTAAGGCGTAATAGTGTGTTCAAACTCAGCTGTTATATCTTATTGGATTGGAGGCTTACGCAAAGTGAGAGCAAGACACTGCACATAGCCCTCTGCTTTATGTGAGAGCAATAGTGTAGAGTGTGACAGGATGTTGCTGCTGCATCTCCTCATCACTGCTTACATTTTTTCAATACTAAGGGCTTAAAAAAGCAACATTTTATCTTTAGTGAGGACTTCATCTTAAAAACAGAAAGCAAGAACTAAGTGCAAGGTATCATTATGAAAAAAACATCCTACCTTATCAGAACAGGACTGTTTTCACAGCACCAAAGAAGAAGCTGAACAAAAAAAGAACAATGCCATTTACTGCTGCTTGATAGTCAATAAGATGCGTAAGTATGTGATGTGATTACATGAAGTATGTAAGCATAGCATTCCTCCAGTAGGGGAAACAGCAGAAATAAAATGGTACTTGTTACGCCAATATGAAGATACTTGATACTCTTGATACTTCCAGCTTGGAAGACTTCCTAAGTCTAATAGATTTATCTGTTCAGTAAACCTCCAGTGGATCTCTCTTCCACTTGACCAACATTTCCTCGAAATCCTGTGAACTTCATGCATCCACAGTGGCCTTTGGTCTTACAGTTTTTAAGACCAATTGTAATGGTCTCACATTCTGTGAAACTATGAATTGTGGGATTATTTCAAAGCTCTGCAGCTGTGAATCAAGCCATGATCACAGTCAGTGTCTTACACAGTCACTTCCTTTTTCTGGAATTACCACAGAGATTACTTGAAAGATGAAAAGTAGTAGGACATCCCAGATGATGCCTCTGAACAGTCTTTATAAGAAAAGGTGACTGGAAGTGTAGTGTCCCGAACTGGATTGCTATTCCCGAGCACGAGAACAACTATACTAGATCAAAAGGTCCATGTAGCCCCACATCCTTCCATCTATTAGTCCTACAGTCCTCCGCTGCTACAATCCATTTTCCTCCCTGTCAACAAGCAAAGACTGCTACTTCTTGCATGCATTTAGCTACAATGTGAGACAGATACCTTCTGTTTAACACTTTTACTTGTGATCCCGCCATTGTGATCACCAGGTCTGCAGCTTAAGACTCATTCAAAGTCTCATAGCTTAGCAATATTGCTAATTAGGAGTCTGCTGGGACACAGTCAAAATATTCTGAATGATCAGACTTCAATTTGTCAGTTATGAGTCTCTAGTTGTCTGATATCAATATCGGTACAGGTCCTACTTCCAAGATTTCCAGATCTCTGTCTCAAGATCAGAAGATTCTTTACTCATCCTTGAAATCTTTCAAGCAGACAGTTTGGTTTCTGGATTGCCAAGGGCATTAGGCAGAAATCTGCTGAAAATCTCTGCTGAAATCAAGAAATTCTAAAGGGATGAAAAGAATCTTTTATTTGGAAAACTTTCTTAATGAAATGAAAGAGACTGTCTATTCAATCGGCTCTGAAAATAGACATGATGGAGTCATCTGCTTTTGGAAAAGGGTAAATCTGATTCTAAGCTACAGCAGAATCCAACTGATTTAAAAGTTTTTAATCTCTTCAATATTTATTAGCAAGGACTGACAGTTTCAGTCTGTCAAATACAAGTAGTAGCAGCCGTCAGATGATGATCTTAGGAGCTAAGTCCGAAACAAATAGAATGGGTGGTACATGTGTGGAGCTTGGTACCAAAGGCCACTGTGGATGCATGAAGTTCACAGGATTTCGAGGAAATGTTGGTCAAGTGGAAGAGAGATCCACTGGAGGTTTACTGAACAGATAAATCTATTAGACTTAGGAAGTCTTCCAAGCTGGAAGTATCAAGAGGCCATGAGAGTGCTGGAGAGGAAGAATCATACTTGTTTGTCTTGTTCTTACTGCTTCTTCTGCTTCTAGTTATGGATGTTATTGGAGATACAAGACGGGACGAGGTAAACCTCTGTTCTGAAGCAGTAAGACTTTTCTGCACTTATGTAAAACCTTGAATTACAAATTGCTGGAGTTTGGGCTCCAAGGAACATCTTTTACCACATACTCAGCCTTACTTCTTCTGTGGGTATTGCTATTGACTAGTGCTGGAGAAAGGATGTGGGGCTACATGGACCTTTTGATCTAGTATAGTTGTTCTCGTGCTCGGGAATAGCAATCCAGTTCGGGACACTACACTTCCAGTCACCTTTTCTTATAAAGACTGTTCAGAGGCATCATCTGGGATGTCCTACTACTTTTCATCTTTCAAGTAATCTCTGTGGTAATTCCAGAAAAAGGAAGTGACTGTGTAAGACACTGACTGTGATCATGGCTTGATTCACAGCTGCAGAGCTTTGAAATAATCCCACAATTCATAGTTTCACAGAATGTGAGACCATTACAATTGGTCTTAAAAACTGTAAGACCAGTTGTTTATATAAACGAGACTTTTGTCTTCAGACAATGTCTTTCAGCATAAATGCTGAACCTATGATCACAAATTTCTACTTATTGTGGAACAGAAAAAATTGCAGTAGGCCCTTTACTTGATTTCCTGAAAATACAGAAGTGGCTTCTTGGTGGGACTTTCCAGACGTATGTACTCAAGTCAGTTTTCTCTGAAACCACAAAAATGTCTCACAGTTTATGGCTGTTTGTAATTGTACATTTTAGAACATTTTGGATTCTCTGTTAGTCAGAACTTGATGAAATATTACAGGAATGTGTGCGTCATTTTTTAATGTTAAAGCTAACAAAGGATGAATTTCAAAAATACCCGTCAAGCATCTAAACTTTTTTCAAAAGTGATTTTTGCATTCAGAATCCTAAGTCCTATTGAAAATCAATCATGTATTCATGAGAGGTTTAATCAACCAAATTAATGTTTTAAGCAATTAAGTGGGACCATTTTCACACTGATATGCAAAGTGTCACTAACTAAATTTGTAGGAAAGGCTTTTCCTATCCATGTTAGTACCACATGCAAAATATACATAAAAAAAGTGTAGAGACACTACCAGAATGGAAATTAAAAGTTAATTTTTATTAATATCACAGCA
Organism: Rhea pennata; assembly: GCF_028389875.1. Classification (NCBI taxonomy): domain Eukaryota; kingdom Metazoa; phylum Chordata; class Aves; order Rheiformes; family Rheidae; genus Rhea; species Rhea pennata. Next base: position 9,520,562 of record NC_084667.1, on the reverse strand, counting down.
GAAAGACTTGATTTTTTGCTATATTCTACATTCTGAAATTTATATACATCTGGCATAGAAAACATGGTGAGTGTGAGTAAAAGGTTCTTTCGAGTCCCTTGGTGACCTTTTCTTCCCAAAAGCAACACGATAGCAAACATTTAATTTCAGCATCCTCTACACATCACTAATTTCTTGTTCATTGAGTTGCTGTGGGACACGATGTTTTCCTACAAGATCTGTTGATGTTACATATTTCACACGCTGTCCATGAATATCTTGCGAGTGAGTTGTTGGTCCATTTTATCTAGTTTCGTATCAGACACTGTAAATCTAAAATGTGGATGTCAAACTTTTTCCTCAACATGTAAAAAGTCTGCTATATATCCTCGAAAGAGCAAGTATTCTGTAATGTAACTATTCCTGTTAGTCATATGTATTTGTCGGTTTGCAAGAAGCACGGAGAATGCTGTCGAGCACTGTGGCCAAGAGGCTGCTAAATTAAGTGGCAGGGATTCATTAGAATAATTGTCATTGCTCACTGGCTCGCGCCTGTGTTCTGAGTACCTGCTCGCTAGAAGTTCTCTCCATATTGACCCACCAAAATGAGTTCCTGGATTCCTTAATGAAAAGGAGTCTACCCATTAGATCAGGAAGAAAATAAACGTGAAAACAGGAGAGAGTAGGCAAAGCTGCACTAATACATGGCTGTACTGAGGAAGCACAAGAAGCGGCATTACCAGGGAATATTAAAAACCCTTAATCTAAGAGAGTCTGCACCTGATTTTATACATGCACGATATAAAGAGTAAATTTCTGTATTACTCTAGTTTTCAGTTGGACTATGCAGAAGACAAAAGGGAAGGAAGGAAGGAACTGGGAGCCAGGAAGGTAAGCCATTATTTTTTTTTTATTCTTCTCTCTCAAAATAGTGTAAAGGAAATAGCAGCTGAGAGAAGGAATTAAATCTAAGAAGTTTTCAAGAATTTGTATGGGAAATGATTCTTATAAATGAATGTGCTTGTCTTCATTTTTTGGTACAATTTACTGAAGGAAGATGTTAAAGTGCAGTCATTTATGGCTCTGAAAATGTAGTTTTTACATTCATTTTGCTTTCTTAGCTCTTGCCAGATATCTCTAAATCCTGATAAAAATCCAAGTAAAAATAGAATAGGATGTCAGGTCTCAGACTTTTTGGATACATTTTCAGTCCTGTTTTTAAGCATTTCTCAAAATATGGCTCAGATTTTTGGCTATTTTACACACATTTTGAGAGTACCTGGCACAGAAATGGTCTAATTCCTCTATGAGATGAAAGACAAAAGATGGCTTAATCTGAAATTCAGAATATTTTGCAGTCCCATTCGTAGAATAAACATTTGTAATAATTAAAAACCAGTTATAGCTGCCTCCAAAAGAATATGGTGCAAGCTGTTCTCTTCTAAAATGAAAAAGGATGCATTTTCTTAAAGTTGCAATGGAATAATCATTAAAGTCTCTATATTTTTCACAGATGTCTTGACAGAGCTACATACCTAAATTTTTCTAGCAAATTGTTCACAACTGTTGACAAGAAAGCAAGTGGACTGATAAATGGATTTGTATTTGGGTAGCTAGGTAAACACAGAGGTGTTTCTTAAATACAAGCTTTGAAAATATTAAAAGTGCAGCCTCGCAATATGTAACACACCTCTGGAGTTTCTAGGAACCAAGCTTGTATGCTCCTTGATATTTCTTGCATGTTCTCCAAAGAGCAACTATTCCTGTAACTTAACTATTTCTGTTAGCGACATGTATTTACCGTTTCATTGAAGACTGTCACAATTTTGCAAGAAAGCATAAACTGGATGCTATCTGCACATGTGACATCTAGAAATTTCTCTCTGCACGTAAAAGCTTACTCTCATATTTTTTGATGGTGTTTACCATATTACAGAGCAATATGGAATGTTTCAGTAAAGATAAAGTCTTATCAACAGCAGGTTGTGTGCTCAGTCCTGAGAAGTTAAAATCAAGATTCTCTTTCTCTGTTATGTAAAGTGCAGCCACGGTTAGCTATTTATCCCTATACAAAATGAAGTACTACCAAACCAGAGGTTCACTTTGACCACCGAACTCTGAAATCCCTAATGAGTTCTTGCTCCATCTACAGTTAGGTGAAATTTCCCGTCAAGCCAGACCGGGAAGTCTTTCTTCGGGGACAGATGGAAGGGAAGCCTCTTGGGGCAATCCGAGGCAGCTCCTAAAAGCCCATTCTCGTAGCTTCTGTGAATTTGTAGCTATGCAGCCATGTAGATTCTGCAAAGCAAAGTGAAAGAGATTCCCGCAGTCTGTGAAGACGAAACCCCTTCTGCCTGGACTTGCATCCATCTTTACCATCACGCAGTTGTAGAGGTAGCTTCAAGATCTATTATGTTTCTGGTCTGCATTATCTTCCTATTAGGTTTTCATACAGAAATCCAGAGAGGATTGTGATTCAGAGAACAGCTGCTTCCTTGATTCGCCTCTTCCTGTTCCCAAAGACTACGGTATGCAAGCAGAAGGGCATCCGTGGGGTCACGGGCAGGGAGGGGTGGAAGCGGTGCCATGCGATGAGTACTGCTGTCCTCAGCACACAGGCGGAGAGTCGCTGAGGAAGCAGGAGTCAGGGAGAATCTTGCCTGCCTGTATCTCACAGGTCACTGAGCAACAGCATAATTCCAAAGTAAGGAATTCAAAGCAAATGGTGTCACTATACGTAAAGAGATGTGCATTTTGAAATATTTCTGGAAAATTTTGAAACTATTTGTAAGAAGCATACCCCAAGTATTCAGCATTTGAAATGGTCTAAAAATCTTCTCCAAAAAAATGCAGGTTAGAATTTGTATCCAGCTCAAAATATAATTTCCCTAAGCTCCACTGACACCTGGAATCTAGGATGTATTTGACTACCCATGGTAGGCAGAATTGTTTCATTTAGCTTTCTATATACAGCCTGTAGGTTAGGAACTGCAGAGAGTACTCTGTAATTTTAGTGATTGTTGTCTGTTTACCATAATTACAGAGTTATTTTAAACTTCCACATTTTGTTGTAGGCATAATATTAGGTAGGGAATAGCAACAGAACATTCTGAGTAATCTGTTATTGTGGACACATCCTGAAGGCTAGCTGATGCTATATTTAGTCACTATGTGGTCAACTGTGACTAGACTGAGGACGTTATTTTTTGTTTTGTATTTGAAGTTGCAAACGCTGTTGATTTTTGCCGACTGACATTGCTCAATTAAAAAAAAATCTCAGTTTTAATTAAAAACTGTGCGTGCACACACACACTAATATTTTTCCTTTTACTTCTTGTAAATAGGTTTATATTGCTGTAGCTCAATTGAATTCAGTCAAACTCCTTTTGAAACAAACTACCTGAAAATAACAGATAAAAAGTCAAAGCCAAAACAAATATACCCTTTGTTAAGGATATATCCTTAATATATCCTTAATATATATAAGTATACAGATATTAGGATATATACTCATGCTCATACATATCACCTTTTATCTGTCTGGGAACCTGATCCTCTTCCTTCTAAACAGAATGAAAGCGAATCCTGTAAAGGAGCTGAAGAAAAACAAACACAAAAGTTATTCATTGGCTGTATTTTAAGTGGTAAATCTTTTAAACAAGACATATACAGCTTTAAAATAATGTTTTGAAATTGGTAGCATGGGTAGCAAAGGTATGATTTAGCATTTTAGGTTAAGCTGTGATTGCCGTAACCTCCGCTCCGTTTTGTGGCTGCCGTAAGCGCTAGCAGCAATTGCAGCCTCCGTTTTGGGGAGTGCACGAATTCCTCTCGCGCGGCACCCGGCGCCCAGAGACACGAACGGGTAGGAGAGGAAACCGAATCGTGCAGCTTCCCATGCACAGGACAATACAGTTAGTAAACTACAGGCATTTATTTGCAAGAGCAAAGGTGAGCCATGAAACTGGCCGTGCCATGTCATTAGTTTCAACTTTTTTAACCTCCACTGGGAAAACTGATTTTGAGCTAAAGCTAAAATTCTGTTTTTATCAGGCTCTATTTATTGCATTGAAGCCACAAAGGGCCCCCAAAATTTTGTGGCTAAGGCTTACTGAGACATGTGATTAATAAACATTTATATAATTCTGTTACATGTGCCTATATGCTCTCTTACTTATTTCTATGGTATGTGCTCAGATTTTTGATAAACAGCATGTTTGCCCTCAGTAAAATATGCAAAATGTATCTTTCCTAGGGTACAAAGTGCCATTCACAAAACACTCTAGCTTTCAAATTGAGGACTATATTTCAAAATTCAAAATTCAAGATCCTGAAACTTGGAGAAATATTAATTTTGCAGCCACCGATCACTGTTTCCAAGTATTATTTTTTCCAAGTTAGTAATAAACTCTCTGCAAGGAACTGCCATTCCTGCTTCTCTACCAGTGGAATGGTTTAGGGGAAGGCTTCCCAATCAACATCAGGCGAATGAGGAGGTTAATTCAAATGTTAACTAAATTACTCTGCCTGTTTTTGACACAGCCAACTAGGGAGTGCTCCAAGGAATCTCTGCTGGCAAGCTGTCCGGGATGGCAGCCTCGAACGCAGGAGAGGTAATGCAGCTGGAGATGACAACATCTACATAACAGCCTCAGAATGACAAATTGCTCCTGCTCTTTTCGAAAGAGGACGTGTCTGCTGTTTAAGTCACACAGGTACTCCTGAAAATTTTACCCCTTATAGGCAGGAGACGTTCCATGCTTCCAGCAGATCCAAGCGTGTTGATTAAGAGAAGATCCTAGGCATCCCACAAAAGCACTGCATAAACTAAAGAGGGGCACAAAGCCTTATTACGCAAAACGAAACAGAAACACATGAAAGAAGGTAAGCACTGGAGCCTTGGTAGCAAATTGAAATTATAACTGTTCACCTGAAGGCACTTTGCAAGCTGATTGGCTTGCAAGGTGCCCTCCAAAGTCAAGATAGCCACTCGGATCAAAGCCACACAGACCTCTGTGGTGGTGCGCTATCAAGTCAGGCATTGACCCCATGGAAAGGGTTAGATTTCTCAGTGAAAAAGATCAGATAGTGTCTGCTGATGTTTCTCCAAAAAGTGTGAACGTATGAACAGATTAACCATTGAAAGTCAAGTTATTCAATTGTATAGAGTTTGAACATGACCAACACAAAACATATAAATGTGCTTACAGTGGTTGCACCTACATCTTAAATTGGACCAGAAACACACTTCTGAAGTGAATCTCCTGATCATTTCCACATACTGTACTTAGGTTCACAGCACAGAGTGGTCTCGAAGCACATGCAGTGGATTCCTTTTGGATAAAATGAAACCAGAAGATGATTTCAGCAGCACATCCAGTGTGTTCAAGCTTCTGATGTGTATGCAGTCCAAGCGATCAATTCAGAGAGAGTCTGAATAACACCCTTTGAAAAACACACATCATTTCAGATCCTCTCCCTATCCCTGCTCCTGTTTGGCCTCACTACTTGCTCATAGCAACTGTAGCCCTGAACAAATCAAACTTGTTCTGTCAGCTTTCAAATACTTGTCTTTCAAAATACAATTTAGACAGTTTGCTCCACTGTATTTGTTTCAGATTTATACCATAACCTTTTCTTTATCATCTGTGTGCCTCTAGCCTCTTTCAGTTATTCATGAACCCTATGATCCTTGGAGATCTTTCTTTGCCTATTCCCCTCCTAATCAAAACAGCTGACCGTTTATCAAAGACTCTGGGCCGTGCTGACGAAGGCTGACTTCAGGGATACACAGGGCGACTCTCCCTCAGCCACCCGGGTTCGGTGGAGCGAGAGGGGCCTCCAGGAGTGAGGAGTGAAAGCCAATAAAGTTAGTGACTAAAACTGCCAAATATCAAATGTCAAAATGTCAAATGTCAGCCTCACATTACACACAGCTGAGAAAATCCTGCCTTCTGAGATATTCCTAAACTTTTCCACATCATGTATGGCTGAAGGCTTTATAATTTCAGACAAATCTGCTGGAATCATTATAAACTGCCTTGTAAAGTACAGGTTTGGGTAGCTATAATTGTACTGATAATACAAACTGGGCAATTTATGAGGCACATAAATAGCTTATCCGAAGGGCTGAAGCACGCCAGCATCAGAACACCAGCTTCTCTGACTTCTGCATGTCATTTCACCCCACTACCATGCATGCCTTCTTAAAGTATTACAGTAGAAAAGACAAGATACAGTTTTAGCTAGAAAACATAATCCAACAAGGAGTCCGTATTAAGCGTGACTAATACTGCAGCCACTGAAGTCCTCCTGTACCATATTTCAATCGAAGATAAATAAATTCCTCTTCCTGTACTTTGTGTTGACCACACGCACCCAGCCGTTAGTGGTCCCCTTTGCAGTTCAGTGGCTCACACACAACTTGGCAGAATCTCGTAGAATCACGGAATGGATGAGGTGAGAAGGGACCTCTGGAGATCATCTAATCCAATCCCCTGCTCAAAGCAGGGTCATCTTATAGCATGTTGCTCAGGGTCATGTCCGTTTGGGTTTTGAGTATCTCCAAGGATCAAAACTTCACAACCTCTCTGGGCAACCATTTTCAGTGTTTGATAACCCTGACAGCAAAACAGTTTTTTTCTTATGTTTAAACAGAATTTCCTGCTTTTCCATTTTGTGCCTATTGCCTCTTGCTCATTCAGTGGGCACCACTGAGAAGAGACTGGCTCCATCTTCTTTGCTACTGCCATCATGCATTCACACACATTGATAACGAGCCCGAGCATTCCCTTCTCCAGGCTGAATAGTCCTCAGCTCTCTCAACCTTTCCTCATGTCAGATGTTCCAGATCCTTGATCAACTTTGTTACTGCATACTGGATTTGTTCCAATACATCCTTCCTTGTACTGGAGAGCCCAGATCTGGACCCAGCACTCCAGAGGTGGTCACGCCAGGGCTGAGTAGCCTTAACCCGCTAGCAGTGCTCTTCCCAGTGCAGCTGAGGATAGCATTGGACTTTTTCACTGTAACGGCACATTGCTGGCTCATGTTCACCTTTTAGTCCACCAGGACCCCAAGGATCTTTCCTGCAATGCTGCTCTCTGGGAAGTTAGCCCTCAGGCTGTACTGGTGCATTGGCTTATTCCTCCCCAGGTGCAGGACCCTGTAATTTCCCTTGTTGAATTTCCCATTTGCCTGTTTCTCCAGCCTGCTGAATGGCAGCACAACCATCTGCTATGTCAACCACTCCTCCCAAAATTGAACTGTTTGCAAAGTTTCTGAGAGCATTCTTTGTCCCATCATCTAGGTCATTAATGAAGATATTAAACAGTATGAGGCATTAGCTGTGGCATTAATTTGCATGACCATGCTAAAAAAAAGATTTATCTGGAACTGGCTGCAATGGATGATAACAATCTGCTTCTGTTCACTGCTAAAAACACAATTTCACTTTTTTTTTCCTAAAAAAGAGGAAATACTATCATTTTTCTTTTCACCCCTTCCCCTCCTCCCTCCTCCTTTTCCTTCCAAGTAGGAAACCTCATATAATCCCATTCCTATCTGAGCAACCGTCTTCACTATTCCTCCTAGTTGTTCTTTTTCATGGTCTGTCTCACTAATTGCTCTTGGCCAGCACACCAATCTCTACCAGCTGCTAGCTGTTTAAAGAAAACAAAAGAGGAGAAGCCTCCATACTAAACTGTTTCCTCCCTCTGTCTTTCATGAAAACAGTTTGCATACCACACAAAAAAATCATTCGTGGTGTAAGGGAATTGACGTCAGTACTGTTACACCCAGGATGATTTTGGCCCTGCATATCTATTATGCAATAATTTCAGATGCACAGTTCTACGATGAACAAATGACTGCCAGATGTGAGAAATAGTATTTTCTCCTAAGGTTCATGAACAAATTCTCATGTGCAGACTGTAAACTTACTCCGTGTATGTATATATGCACATATAGCAGCTACTTTAAGAATAATTCTTCAGAAAATATTAAAAATGTCAGTATAAGAAAGAAAAACAGAAAGAAAGCCTCCATTTAGTGCTCTTAGAAAAAAAAGAAAGCTCTTCTAACTTCCTTTCTCACATTTAATACATCTGGAGACCAAAGACTAACTCATGTAATGGGTAGTAACAGCAACTGAAATTCATTGTTAAATGAATACACAAAAGCCTCTGGAAATATCACAGCTGGAAAAAGATCCTAACTTCTACAAAAATGCTATAATAATCCCCATCTGACTTTGGGAGAGAAACCTCTGGAAAGAGAAGATAAAATTGGTATCTTGGCCCTCTTACGATGTCATGATAGAATGTTACGTGAAGAGACCTGTAGTTAAAGATGATAAACACCACAAGATGTGTGGAAGAGTTTAGTGGCATGTACCCTCAGTTAGACTTTCCAAGTATATTCACAATATTTTTCAATGAATCATAGTGAAAAAAAAAAGTTTTCAAAACTCTATTTCTGCATTTAGTAAGGACCTAAGCCCCTAAGTAGGGACCTAAAGGTTCTGCACATTCATTACACCTGTGGATTTCACTGTGATTTCTTGAGCCTTGGTCATTGTAATGATATACTTTGCAAGCTTATTTGACCAAACAGTGTTTTACTTCCCTTTACGTTTATTTCTGCCTCAACAAGCTCTTGTTGAAATGCTGGTTTTGTGGAAAAGACCTTCCCACCTAAACAGCTCACTTTATAGCTGCCTTTTTTGCCTATTGCCTAGGATCCTAATACTACTGATATTGCCTCTAACAGTTTATTGCAGAACAGAAATAGCTCAAGTGAGGAAAAAATTTCCTTCCAGGTCATGTTTTGGCTGCATTTTATTGAAATCTTGTCTTCTGTAAATGTGGGTGATAAGTAGAAAACATTTCTTGCTTTATCCTTTTCTCTATTTTAATTTGCTCTTTTACTAAGCCTTCCACCGAGTGCCAAGCACATTGGACTCCCAGTATTTATGGCTGTGACTGAACTATCACATATGGAGTTAATTCCCATTCTGAAGAAACTGCATGCAAAAGTCAACACATTATTGTATGACTTAGGTTCTGTTTGCAGTACACTCAGCGCTTGAAGCTGAGTCAGTCTACTGCACAGGCTGGTTCTACTCTGAACGATAACAGCTTAAGCTGACTATCAGTGTTGCCTGATGTTAGCAGCAAAGTCTCCCTGCAGTCACTAACTCATCCCTACTGGTCTGTTTACTATATTTGTTGTATTAATAGATAAGAGAGTTATATTTTCACAAGTAGCAGCATTCATGCGTGTCATGTTCAGCAAGTGTTATATACAACAACGGCGTGAATCAACGAGAAATTTCTGATTTTAATCCTCTCTCAGACTTATTGGCAGTGATTTTTGGCCTGAAATACCTGGATCACCAGAACAGATAATATCATTTTTTAGCATTCTGGTGCTTCTATGATTAATTCCCCATACCTTTCCCACTGGATTTCCTCCCCAACCCTGTTTACCAATTGACATTTTATTTTTAACCTTTTTGCAATATAAACAACAATGTAGCAATCTGATGTCATTATACAATTAGTATTACAGAACATTAAGGCTCTTCTTGTTTCTTTGTATGGGCCCTGTGCAGGTCTCAGTGGTAGATTTGTCACATGAAAGCGAAGCGGTGCAAGTCTCTTATTTTCTGACAAGGCCTGGAAACGCGATTCCCTGGTGCTAACCATGATTATCTCTACATGTCCAACCTGATCTGTTGGGAGATCTGGTTACTGGCATCAAAAAGAGAGTTTACTTAGGATCAAGGTATTTCAGGGAGCGCCTTTCCACCCTCTCTCCCGGCTCCCCTCCAAAAAGCCCAAACACAAATAATCTATGCTTGTTTTCCTAAAGGTTTATCATATCCAGGAAGACTAGATAGGCTAAAACTGCTCCCAATGCTACTTCGGGTCGTGATTTATGCATGTTCTGATATTCTCCCAGTGATTGTCCCTGTCAACAACTCCTTTTCTTTTTTTTTTTTTTTTTTTTACTCTCAATCTTGATAAAATACTGCTGTAAATTTGCCTGGAGCTTTGAAGAGACATACACCATACAGCTTAAGTAACCTTATATTTCTAAACACAGGAAATTCTGGGGAAATCTACAGTGAGTTGGACTGGAGATTAGAATATTGTTCAGAAGACTGTTGCTTTCTAATAAACTGTGTAATATTTCCTCACTTTTAGGATATAAGCTGAAATGTGCCAAGCATTATTGCTATACTGCCATATCCTGAAGTTTTATTAGTTTTTAACTGACTTTGGAGGGTTTGATCTGGCTTGAGTTATACATAAAAAAGCGAAACAAAAACTTCAGGATTGTGTTAAAGCTGCACCAAGAGATCCTTTGAAAAAGATAGGAGGGGCTCTGGTAAAGACTTCAGCTTCTGGATTTAACAATCAGGTTCTTACACCTAAAAATAAGCCTAGGTAGTTCTTGGTCTTTCTGAATGGTAAGTCTCCTTCTTTGAGATTATTTCAAATTTCCATCTCCAGTTTCCACTAAAGCTAGGAAAAATTGTAGAAGCTCATAGGAAATAATTAAAATAATTAAAAGTTTAAAGTACCTCTTCAGATCGATGGCTCTGGCACAGGAAGCATTTATGTCTGCTGTAGGAAGCCACAATTATTGCTGTGTATATATTTTCAGACACAAGATATCTTAAATAAAAACATGCTTTCCCTGTAAATCAGGATTAACTGTGTATTTCCCTACTTTTTGCCTGGAGAGAGAAATCATTCTATTCAGGACAGAGAGTAGGTAAGATTCTATATGAAGTAATGCCAATCTCATGCCCTAATATATTTTATATAAGGAGGGGGGATACTTATGGAATGCAACAAAATCCTCTAACTGGGAATAAGAGAACTAGTCAGAGATACAGAGTAGCAAAAAGTTAACTGGAAAGAGGAGTGTATATAAGAGAACCGCAGGAGCAGAAACCCGGGTGAGAAACCCACCACTTTGGGGTGGCTCAGCTCATTTCATTTTACACCTCACATACGTGGAGGATTGGAGAGCGTAAAAGTACTCGTAGAAAGGCTCAGGCAAAAGGTTCAGCATACCTTCAGTGAGTGCAAACATGGTATCTGTTTCTAGTCAGCACTACACATCTGTGTGCATAACAAAAGCACTACCCAGTTCATCACAAAATTTACAGCTTAGAGCTATTCATGAGCAACCCAAAATGAGAGCAGTAGAGGAACTGCGGACGAAGGCAGAACATGAGCTCTGGGACCAGGGGAGTTGTGTAACACCTGCTTGCAATACTATTGGCTCTAGCTACCCCTCTGGGTCGTCTCACACTTTCCAAGTTTTCAAAAAAAAAAAAAAAAAAAAAGAAAAAAAGAAAATGATAAGATGAAAGGAGTGGTATTTCTGCAAAATTTCTCCGTATTTACAGCTATCATATACTAGCAAATTTTTGAGACGTTTTATTCTGAATCCTATGGACCTCTAATGAAGTCAGTGGAGTTACTTAGGATATAAATCAAGGTCCACTTTACTCTGAGTGTTTCCTTTAGATTTAATGTGCTTATTACCCTCAAAACTCTCTAGCTGGTTCCTCCTCCTTTTATTTCCGCATCTCATTTCCTGCAGCTGTAGTATTTATTCAAAATCCTTGGCTGCTTCTTTCGTCTCTGTTTCTGCTGCCTGAATAATTTGATCCTCTGGAGTATACTACTTTAAAACTGTTGTGCACACCAGATGAGGGATATTACTGCACCTTTGTCAAGGCCAGATTAGAAGTGAAATTATTTCTGTCCAGATAGCTAAATATTGATTTAAAATCTTTTTTGGTTGAGTATTTATCTGTTTTTTGGCATGTACATTGAAACGTAGATTTGGACATCATTATTAGGACCATAAGCCGAGAGTTGAATGGGAGCCAGAGTATTAATGGTTAAGAAATTTTCAGTAGTCAATGAGGTAAAAGCAAATTTATTCTGTATATCAGGCCCCTCAGTGCTATTTTTTTCTACTGCTAATATTGTTCTAGATCTCTGCTGTGTCAACTGCAGCTAGGAAAATCTGAGAGCGGTACATCCATAATAATATTTTTACTACTAATAAAAAATTACTTATTTTGAAATTGCAGTAAGAGCAGTAATTGTTAATTTCTGGTCTTTGTGGAGGTATCTGTTTTAAGAACAACTATCACTGAAAACAGATAACCTAACATCAGTTTCTCATCTTCTCTATTTATCTAAATTCTGAAAGGAAAATGTTCAAGATTCATTGGCTGGACAAGCCTTCATATTCAAAAAGGAATATAAATATAGATAGCTAGCTCTAATCTAGAGGACTGAAATTTCAGGCCTCTCTTCTTGCTGACCCACTTGGTGGTTTTGGTGAAGAATAGTTTTGAACCACTCTTCATCAAAGCATCAACCTATATGTAAGATGATGTCTGATCGATTACTCTAAATTTATTATTTTTAGGTAGTTGGGGCTTTAGTCCTACTAGTCCTACTGCTAGGTGCTTCAGTTCTGCCTACAGTCTGGATGAAAATTCAAGTTGTTCTTTTGTTTTAACAGAATTGGTTTAATGTCTTTTTGCCTGGATTCTGACAATATGTTTCAGCAGAATAGTAGCCTATAGCTCTAAACTCAAAATTAGAACTTGGAGTGCATTTTGCCATAGAAAACAGTTGAACACAACATATACTGCCTCAGTTAGATGAATGAAACATTTTCCCCAGTATTTATAAGAACTTAAGAAATATTGTGGAGTTTTTTTTTCCATATACACATTTTGTATATGTGTTAATCTATATGATATATGTCTATCTCTGTATCTATTTATATTTAGATGGAAAGTATAGTTGTATTTTTATTGTGGTATTTCGCATGCGTGTACACACACACACACACACACACACACACACATGGCCATGCATATATAACAGGCAAATGACAATCTACTTTTTTTTACTATTGTAACTATTATTTGGCATTGCAAAGAGCTGGCATATTCCAGAACAGAAAAATCTATAGTAGCTATCTTCTCTGCTCCCAGGAAAGCTCTAACTTTCTCTTGACAGAAATTAATGTTTTCTATCTATTTGACCCTTTCTAGGGTGCCTGTTGAAGTCAGGCAGATCTCCCTTGTCTTAGAAGTCTGACTATTTTACTGGGCCACAAACCTCCTCTCTCATATTGTTTTACTCTGCTTTTTGCCAGAAGTTGCTGGGAATCAACTCTATGAATTTCCTATCAGCCTACTCAGTTTTAATTTTTTGTTTATTAGTCAGTGTGGTTAGGGTCAAATTATCCCTTCACTATTCTGTGGGACAAAGTGGTGACAATTAGCAACTGATATCTCCAGGTTCTTAAAAAGGCACCATTAGTTTTATACTGATGGGGTGATTTAATCATGATTATGGACCACCAACAATCAATTGTTGCTAGCTACTGGCCAACACAGAGCTTTAAATTCTGGCAGGGATGTAAAGTGCCTTTGGGCATCATTAATTCCATGCTTCATCCCATGTGCTTCAGCAAAAATAGACCACGAGGCAGCACAAATGATGAAGATATGTCTTCTAACCTGCTGAAGACCATCTTTTAAATTTGGAACAAAGTTCCTGCTAAATGCTTCTCATTGCCCTCGCCAATACAAAGCTAGTTTTTAGGACAATGGTTAGCACATTAATCATCCAGAGAGTGGAGGAAATGTCCTAGCTTAGCTGACTAAGCCGAGGCATTCTGGGGAATGTTTGCACTAAGAGTTAGTCACCCCTTCCGCAGTCTTGGAGCTGGCTTCCACTCACTGAGAGGTAGCTGGCTGTGGGGTTGACTATTTTTAGCATGAATGTATAAAGATGACTAACACTGCATCATGCCTTGGAGTGAACACGTAGCATTTGTCAGAAATACATGTTCAAGGAAATTTAAGAAATATCGTAAGTGACTCTATCTGTGCCTCACAGATTTATCACTGAGAGGAAGTGATTGAGTGCACAAGGCAACGGCTAGGTATGAAGAAATAATGCGTTCTGTGAGCAGAGAGGAAGGAATGTATCTCTCCTAAAGTGACCATTAGGGAATAGAAAACAATGAAATAAGCCAGAAAGATCATCCCATTGCAGATCACCCCACTATCTATCACGGTGCTAGCGAAAAAGAAAGTCCAGTGGAAGCAGGTGTGCACCGGAGGCTGACCAAATCTCCGAAGAGAAGGTGGGATCTGAGAACAAAGAACAAAGTGTTCCTCTCGTGTCAAGTAAAGGTGTAAAGCTGTAAGATAAGGTTCTGAAAGAGATATGAAATATATTAGTCTTTTTGTGCCATCATACTCTTTATCATATGTAAGAAACATTATTATGACGGTAATCAGTGCATGCAAAAAAATTGAAAGAAGGAACAGAAAATAGTGAGAAAATCCCTAAATTACCCCTTCTCCCTCTACACATACACTAGACCTTTTCTACAGTCAAAAGGGGAGTTCAAGTTCAGCTTCTGGTGCAGAAAGAAGTATAGCAAGTACTCAATCTACTTGCATAAATATCAAAATATAGCAGGCTAAAACAGCCAGCCAACTTGTTTAAACGACAGCACCAAGAGGAAAAACTAAGTATAAAAGGAGGGAGCTGGCTCACAGCAGAGTAGGCTGTCATGCAAATGGAGGTATTCTCTCCTGTTTCACAGGAAAATCACTTGTGGATTTACTTCAATTGTTGCTCAGCATTCACCTCTCTCTATTGGAGGGGGGAATAATATTTTATCTATCAACAAGTGCTATCTATGTAAAGGAGCTGGTTTTCCACAGCCTGGTGTACTGCACTGTGAGTAGTGAGCACTACATGACACCAACTCGTCATTTTGAGCTGAGGCCCTTTTCAACTGCTGCTTTGGCAGTATTGCTTCAAAGTGAGCTGCTTGGGCTTCTGGTTAAATGAGAAGGTATGAGCATTAGGCTACAAAGACTCACAACATCCATGTGCAGCCCTCATATAATAAAGGACAAAGTTGGGATTTGAAGGTGGCTAAATAAAGTCTAGCAGAACTCAGGACAGAAATTCTGTCTAAGGTTTTATTCCATGTAATTCAGTGACTTTGGTATCCTGGTAAAGGTATTAGACACTGGTATTAGACAGAATGTGACCTGTAAAATCCACAGTACAATGATGACTTTTCTGATGTTTTTTTCCACTTACTGTGAAGGGTCCTCAAAGATTTATTTCTCTAAAAATGCATCCTTTTATATGCAATAGCACCAGCTGTTCTCTCTGTATGAGATGATATAGGTATTTATATTAAATGAAGGATACATCTGTTCAAAATGGCATAAATAATAGAGAAAAAAGCTGGTATGCAGACTGTCAGAGGTGTGACAAGGTGATGAAATTCCTTAGTTCTCATTCAGGGGCTTGAGTACCTCACAGGAAACACTGCAGCATATTGCAGGATTGCACCCAATGGGAAAAACACTGTCCTCTCTATTTTGAAGTGTGTACATGTAAGAGTGAATAAAATTTCAGTGCAAGACTTCCAGCTTGCTGGCAGGCCCAAATGTGTCCAGTTAGCCAGTGGAAAGGTAGGTGAGAAGGACACACTTTTACAATTGGTTCACCTTTTCAGCTGGGCATGCTTCAGCTGCAGCACACAAAGTACAGGGGTGGACACCAGTCCTGCATCCTTCCCATACCAGGAGGAAAGACAACCAAACACAACACAAACTGAAAATACAGCTCAGCCCGTGAGTCACTGGTTTGTGACATTCTCTGCTTCGCGTATGGTCCAAGAAGAAAACTCAGCATATGCTTTTCCTGTAACGCTCAGCCACGGAGCTGATTTCAAATGGAGCCACACACATACACGACACACCCCAAACCATACCATTATGAGGGGCATCCCATATTTTAGACTCAAATTTACATCAGTCACATAAGGACACAGTGTTCTCATTTCAATTATAGTAAATTACTTCCATGAGAAACACTGAATCATAAAGCTCAGGTTAAAGAGCCTTTCTATTTACTTTTAAACTCCTTGCACTCTTTTGAGTGTTTATTTTAGGACCTGGGCTAAACCATTGGGCTTGATTACAAAACTTCCCTTATAGCCTTAGAGGCTATTAGGAATAACTCTTTTATTCGTAGAAATTAGATTAGTAAATAAATTATCTTGTCAGCTCCCTTCTCCATAAACCTTCTCTCATAAAATGTATTTTTTGTCCTTTGTTTCAGGATTAGGTAACAGAGTTTGAGCTAACTGTGTGACGTACAAATTTGTCTAATTATCAAAGGAAGATCTATAAAACACAAGAAAGCATTTTTGGAAGGAATTGGGGGGCAGAATTATACTTTTTGAAGAAAAAAAAAGAAATCTATTGACTATTTGCTGTTTACGTCTTTTTTGGTTGACCTTTCCACTTTCTGAAGAAATATTTCTGAAAGCAAGTTTTCTAAACATCACTTGTTTTTGACATTTTTCTTTAAAGACGTTTATTCCTTGTACTAACATTCATATCCTCTTTGGAAAAGCTTGGACGCTTTATAACCAAAACTTACACATCTGTCACTGCAGTGCAACTACCTCTGAGGTGAAATACAGAAGCTACTCTACACTATTACCAAAACCATTCACTTCTGAATTAAATAATAGCTCCTCTTTTCTTGCTTCTACCTTAATCACCTATCAGCTGTTTATCTGGCAGTATATTGAGAAACATCTGTTAGCATTATTTTTCAGAAAACTAAAATCTGCAGAAGTAGCTGCCCTCATCTTGCTATAAATACTATTTGTTTGTCAAATTCAAGACAGCTCTTCACAGATCTCCAAATGCCCAACTTACGAAGACGTCACTGTAAAATCAGACAGCCGCGACTTCCTAAGAAAAGGATGAACCAGGGAAAAAGAGACTATTCCTTCAAAGTAGTGTGTGCTCTTTATACACGTATGTAATTTTTGGTCCTGCCACTTGCTTCCTTGTCTTAAACCAGTCTGCGTTGCTGCCTCTGGCACAGAGCTATGCCAGAGGCAAGGAGGTGGCCCAAGCTGGCAAATTCAGATACCATCAACTCTCAGGAGACTTCGGGACTCCGAGAGAGGCAGTGAAGCTGGTATTATGCTACACCATATGCAAATTACCCCTTTTCTCCATAGGAAAAACTGAAGTGTATAAAAGATGGGCAAAGAGACTGACTGGAAAAGCAGAAAGGAGTTTGATTATCTTGCTCTGATGTGTTTAGTAGTAAATTTATTCAACGGTATATATTCAATTCATTTGCTATAATCTCTATCTCAAGGAATAATTGTGAGATCAAAGAAAGAGCATCAACTCAAACATAATCATGTTTCTGCCTTAAACACATATGCTTGACAATATTAAACTTAACACATCTCTGAGTCATAGGGAATGGCAAAACACATATATTTGCCTCCATTTAAAAAAATTGCTTACATTAGCTTTTGACAGCATTTTCACTTCTCCTAAAAAGTCAGTTCCCCCTGCTGCTTTGGTGGATCTTTAGAAAGCACAGGGGATGTTCAAGGGCAGAATGGAGTCCTGAGTCAGTCTAGTACCTGAAGTCTCCTTTTTTTTCAGAGAGAGATGAAAAAAATTTTTTTGTAAGAGCTGAGATTGCAATAACTGTGATATTTTAGGTATAGCAGAGAGTATAACAGTAGTATTTGAATACACACTACTGTACTGGAATAATACACCGCACTTGGCCTTTGGTTGTTGTGATTTTGCAATAAAGTCCTCCACCTTTCATATTCAAAACATTATATAAACACTTATTTATTAATCTTGCAAGCACCTCTGTGAGATCAGTCAGTATTGCCATTTCTTTCTCTCACCATAGGAAAATGAGGATGCAGAAGTCTCTTATTTTATACAGAGCTACAGCAGATTTCAGGAAATTCTGAGAATTAAGAAAAATTTCTAGATTTTAGGCCTGCAAGTGGATTACAAAATTGAGCTTCTTATAGTACTGCCCTAAAGAACCCTTAATTATTTTTTTGCTCATTTACACATCCTTAAGTGTCTAGGCCTTCTTCTGTACTCCTCTCCCAAGAGGGATCAAGGATGTAGCCTACTACAGAGCTCAGACATATTTTAAATACCAGTTACCTTCAGGAATGCTTTTAACTACAGAGAACCAAACAAATACCAATTAAGTTGACCTAAAAGTTACCTGGAAAAAAATAGAATCTGATGTTCAGTTCTTGAAGTAATTACCTGGATCTAACAGGCAGCACTCGGACTGAATTTTGCCTTGGGCAGGCTTTTCTAACATAACAATTAGCACAAAGGAAAAAACAACAGATACTTGCAGCGTGAAAGAGAAGCTGAAACTAAAGTGAAAAGAAAAAAGCGCTCAGGATTTTTCTTTTGCAATTAGACTAATCTTTCCCGAATAGAACAAGCACCGTAGCACTGTGTGCCACAAATGGATTGGTAGTGACGTTCACATAAGCCTTGATCTTTTAAATGGTCTATTTTTCCTATAAAGAACTTC
Source organism: Rhea pennata (assembly GCF_028389875.1). Lineage (NCBI taxonomy): Eukaryota > Metazoa > Chordata > Aves > Rheiformes > Rheidae > Rhea > Rhea pennata. The sequence goes on along the minus strand of NC_084667.1, from coordinate 9,502,089 downwards.
ACTGAATTCATGGAGGTAGGTATCTGCATGAATCTAAATACAGAATCCCAACAATCATTAAAGATTTTGACAAGTTTAATTTCAAACAAAAAAGAGAAAATAATCACCTTCAAATTATTAACATTGGATAGAAAATCAGGAAGAAATTTCAGGCAAGGTCACTCTTCATTTAATGCTGAAGACAGCAGAGTATTGATCTCTAACTGAAGCCCAAAGCTGTTGCAGTGATTCAAATAATAATGATAAAAAAGAATTATTGCTGATTTATTTTTTTTTTATGATGGAAGGTCCAAGGTCACATAGCTCTTTGGTACAGCTGCCTCCAAGTATATGACCAGTTATAAGATCTTGACTTTTTATTATTTTACTTCTCTGCTTTCCGTTTTTAAAGACATATAAGGCCAATAACATCACCGTCTTGCACAAATGAAGACAGAATTTGACACAACGATGAAATGCTCACATATGGAAGCTGCCCAAAAGTCAGTAAAACCATAGTGACCATGACTATTATCAGATTTGCTGGTGAATCTGAGTTGGAACAGACCGGTGTACTCAATATACGAATTTGTTATTGTTTTTCATTTGTAATTTCACTTTGTTGTAACATTCCTATTATACATAGGCAGTCACTTTACTTAGATCAGTGTAAAGAAACATCGGGTTTCTCCTAAAACTGAAGAAGGTATAACTGCTTTAAAAGGATCACAATCTGCATCTGCTGTACTCCATAAAGATACAGGAAGAATTAAGGCAACCTTACAGCACTATGCTGTATTTCCTAGGCCAGTAAAGTAGCTAGTGTCACTTGGCTAGCTGTGCACACTCTAATTTATGGCAGATACTGTAATGCACTCTTAGGCATTAAGATAGAGTTTAGAGTATTGCCATCCTCTCCTACTCCTGTACCTATGGCGCAGGCAGAGTTAGAAAGTATTACTAGAGGCATTCAGGCAGAGATGGTTTTCTGGACTGTAAAGCACAATTAAAATTAACTGGTGAGATCCTGAACACTAAAACTCTCTGCAGATGAAAATAACTGCAGGACTGTTCTGTGGTGTGAAGAAAGACACACTGACTGTGGAGAGCCTGAGTTCCAGTACTGTCACTGCAGCTATAGAAAATTGGAAGTCATTTGCATCACCGCAGTCAGAGTACTCTGACCTTCTAACTACCATGCCTGGTCGGAAACCGATGCTTGACAGCTCTTAATGCAACAGAGCACTTAAACAATTACTTATATTTAAACATGTAATGTTATACTGAAGAAGATTTCAGATCTTCACGTCTAATATGTGGAGGCTGTTGGATGCTTCATTTGTCTAAGTGATTTCAATTGTTTCTGAAAATCAAGTGAACAGAACATTATTTTAAACTGGCCTTATTAGATTGTGTTAAAAGTCACAAGAAGTTCACTTCTGTTTGTATCTCTGTACTTACATCCACGCTAATTCAGTACAGTAAAATAACTTAATTGAGTTTTACACTGTGAGAGTAGAGTAACTTTTTTTTCTTCTGGGTCTGTGGTAATTCAGTACCACCACACACGACCCAGAATAGTTTGTCAGTGGATGGTTAGAGAACTGCCACAGAGAGGAGGGAGAGGTAGGCTTGAAAACCCTCAAGCTGAGAGAGACTTCAGTCCTGTATATCCTATGTCCTAAAAAATGGCTCTAACCATTACCATAAACATAAGTGACAATGAATTAGCTTTACTGTTTTATACGTAAGAAAGAGTATTAGAACATCTCTTTTAGAGGAGCCTTGTGATTCTGGAGCCCTAAAGGACAGAGACTGAGTTTTAACATACGGTCTTACTGCAAATCTTGGAAAAGAATGAGGTTTCTGGAACTTCCAGTGGAACTGAAGCCAATATCATGGAAAAACAATGAAAATGTGGCAGTCTGAGCTCGAGATTTGTAGTTCATCTCAACTCTTCTGTTCATAAGGGCATTAAGAGGCAAGAAATAAAAGCTATAGAAATGCTTTCACAAATCCCTGTAGAACAAATCCATCAAGTTCCACCTGGCCTAAAGCTGTGTAAGGAAATCGAGAGACCTGCAGATCATTAGCTAGTGGAATTCAAGTCTGTGGTTAGTTTTTGCTGGTGTATTTAGATTTAATAAGGCACAAACAATAAGAACTAACTTATTTCTCTTCTTCCTTTGTTTTTTTTTTTTTTTTTTTTTTTTTGTTACACAGAAGAGACAATATCCCCTGTGCAGTTTCAACTTTCACAAATGCCACAATCTTGCCAGCATATTGCATTGCTTTAAGTCATGTAACAGCTGTTTTTTTCTGTTCTTGCAATGATTTAAAATCTTCTCAAAATCATACCCCTTTTAGTAGGTTCTCCTTCATGATTGATTCCTGTAGATTTCCATTTCCTTTTTAGGTGTCTTTTAAAGCTACTTTTAAGTCGAATTTGGAGAAAAAGGGCAACTATGGCATTATTTTCTTGATTAGATCACTAGACTCTTCAAAGCAAACTATCCTTCAATAAATCCAGCAAAAGATAACAGAAAAGTAATAAAACTCCTTTCTGAACCTCCTTAGACAAAAATATCACCCTTTTTAGCTATGTTGCCACAGCGCATGTGATTAAAATTATTTCAAAACCATCCTTTAATTTAGAAAAATAATCAGCTGAATAGAATCAGTTTTACAGAGGTACTATATTATAACCATTCACACACACAAGCGCTATGAAATGAGAAAACATCTGCTACATTGATGTATTGCCAGAACCATTCTTATTTAAAATGATACCTTACTTATTTAAAATGATAAAAGATATTGTGAGCATACCTTGAATAAAACTAAAAAAGATAAAAGCTGGCAATCTTTAAGGTCTAAAAGAATTATGTGGGTATCAAGTGTTTTGTGAAAAATTCTAGCTAATGCTGTCAAGCTTATGGAAGTAGTAGAAATTATCTTAATTTGTGACAGCAATTTGTTAAATTAGTTGACCAATTAAAGGAGCCTCTGAAATGTGGTCTTTAACTAACTACAAAGATTAAACATTAAACATGACACTGTTAAGGTATCTGTCACACATGTTCTGGTTTTGAATTGTATTACATGACAGCACAACTGCAAATACTTTTTCTGCATAGAGGTTATGGTAAACTGTTCAAGGTACATGACTGCCAAGAGCAGCAAGTGAAATGCAGACTGGTTTTAATGCCATGTAAATTCTGAATTTTCCACTCTGAATGGACCTGCAAACCATACTTCACTGAGCTAAAGGAAACGCCGGTTTGATATTTTCATTGTGGTGGATAAATACAGGTAGTTGCTGTGGACAAGTGAAGCCCTTGTTATCAAAATGAATGCTAACGGTATTCTTGTGTAAGTACAGCATCTGTAGTAACACCAGCCTTTCTCTTCCATAAATGCACCTTTAAACGGGTTTCAGATGCTCCTGTAACTCATTCTGCAAAATCTAGTAATTACCAATAGCAAAGAGGAGAACACAAACTATGTGCCACGGAGACTTTCCAGTTAAGGAGGAGCAATGTCTCGTGGTACGAACACAGCTCTGAAAATCAGGCCCCACCGGAGTTCTCCCTTACCAGTCAGTCTCTGCTCACTGCGTTGGTCCTGCTTGCCACGCAGGCTGGCAGGAGCCTTCTGAGCCAAAGTACCCAGCAGCACGCATCCATGCGCGCTAACTGACAGGCACAAGCCGGAGAGCCTGCACCCTCAGCAGTGCTGGAGAAGATGAGCTCTGCGACTTAACAGATTTGGGATTTTGCTTGGTTTTTTCTTACAAGGCACAGAAGACAGATATAAAATCATTGATAACAGTATCATCCAGGAATCGTTTCACACTATGTAGTAAGGTCCAACAGTGCAATGTAATTAGTCAGTCAAAAAAGTCAAGAGTAGAAAAGAAAATAAGGATAACAAGAGAATGCAGAATGGAGTGTAAAATATCTCCACTAGCCAAAAATTGCTAGGTAGCTTTGTTTACCAGCTATCCAAATTACATACAGAACTTCCATGTACAGTGTAGTTAAAGCCAATCTGAGGTCAACGATTTGAATGTCTTGTGCCTTACAAAGGAAAATCCAGAGATGTTTTGTTTCTTGGTTGAGGTCGCTCCAGTAAGAGATGTTTTGATCTGATATAATTACAGAAATATGATATAAGGGAATGAATATATGAGCATAAGACACTATTATATTGATTTTATTTTTAATGCATGTGTTTTTCCCCTTTTAATATTATTGCTTTATGGTTTTTCATCTTCACTTCTGAGGTCCCATGAAGAAAACACAGATGTCTGTTCTATGTCATGTAGTCTACCCTGACAGATATGAGAAAATTAAGGCTACTGGTATTCTTAGTATTACCAGTCAATCACAATATTAGTCTTGGGAAATGAGGCTGTCAGAAATCCAGCTCAGTGTGGAAATAGATTGGAAAGATGGCACCGTGCTGCTGTGGAATGGCAATAACGAGAGGCACAGCGGAGTTTCAAGTTCCACTTCTTGGCTAAGTTCCTGTCCAGAAAACATGAAAATTACTTGACAAGAACAAATAAAGGATAATTTTGGAGTGTTTCTGAATGGAGCTGGCAACACTGAAAAAGATCTTTCTTGGTATGCAAAAGGATGGGAACACATGAACCAGTTTCAATCCAATACAGAGAAGTTCTCAGAGTAGTTTTCAACATTAAGTTCATGACAGTTCTTTGCTGAGAATGACTGCAGACTTGTCCTGAAAACAAAAGGAAACTACAGGTGGGATATACTCAGCCCCGCATATTTAAAACTACACGTGCTACACAAGATGCAAACTATATTTAAGAAGAGAGAGGGTTTTTGACATCTCATATACATTGCTAGATATAAATCCACGATTTGCATGTGAAGCTCTAGAAAGGTGTGATCTTTAGCTTTCTATCTTCTGGAATTTGAATTAATGAAATTCACCTAATTAGGTCTGGGTGAGGAGTTAGGGCTTACCCAGAGTGCAGAGACATTTGAATAGGCTTGCCTGGGTATTATAGCCTAAGTTTCAGCATGCCTAAAACTAGACCAAATACAAAGTAAACATAATAAATAAATAAAATTCAGGGAATAAATTTTTAAATAAATATAACACAGGCAAGAACTTGAAAGGGTACAGACTAAATGATTATTTTCACTCAACTTGAATTTCTACAATCCTGTAAGTGCAAAAATATGAACAAATGTGTTTTTAAATATCATCACCTTGTCTTGATTTTAAATTGCAGCCTCTGGTAAACAAATGGAATAGGATTTCAGGCCCCGAGCATTGCACAGACATATGTCTAACCACCACCATTGTATCTCAGCTTTCATAATTTATTTTCCACTATTCTGGAAGAATTATATTGAACACTTCCTGTAGTGCTCAAAGAACAAGAGTCAATATTGCATACTACCATAGGGTGACAGTTTCTTCCTAAGAGTGCTCAGGACAATCAAGACCAGGGCCTGCTCTGTCCTCCTGAAGAAATTTGATTCCATGTAGTGCTAAGAATTAAATTCCGACTTGAGGAAGCAAAGGGAATATGGACGTAGGAAAATTCTACAAGTTTGGCTGATAAAGGTTGATATCACTAGAACAGACTTAGACTTCTATAAGGCATTTTTCATATTGCTAAAATAAAGTTAAGAAATTAAACAATAATTGATTGCTATGGGAGTAGCAGAAGTAAGAAAACTTGATTTTCTGTGGATTTATGCATTGCTACGCATACTCTTAGCTAAATATCTCAGGCCCCTACCTACATCTTGTATCATGTCACTGCTGCCAACATTTTCTATAGCCTCTAGTGCAGTGTCACTAACGCACTTCCAGTGTCAGCTTCTGTCCTGGGTATCTTCGGTACCCCTTTCTAACCCTCCCGCGATAATTTCTGCTCTGTCTTCCATTCTCAGTGCGGGCCTTTGCCACGGTGCAGTTTGCTCTTTCTTACGCCCTGGTGGTTTACTTCCACAGGATCTCAGCTCCCTGCGATAGCCACTTCTCACGGCAATGCTGTCAGCTTCTCCCACGTCTCCTACCGATCTACTTCCACGCGATCCAGTATTTGGACAAAGCAGAGCGCACACTGTAGTTCCTGAGACTCGCTGCCAAGCAGAGTTGATAAAGGTGTGTTCCTTTCCAAGGTGGGATCATATGGTCATATGACCATTTTTGAAAAAAAGGGACTTATACAAAAAGATTGAAAATTTGAATATTCTGAAGGAAAGGTCGATGGATGGCATCAGTGTAATCCTTAAGCGTTTATTCAGGGAAAAAGCATTTGGTACAGAGCTCATCAGTCTGGTTTACAAAGAGGCCTCATGGTTGGAAAGAGAAACTGGGCAATCTTTGACTAAAAAGATGCAAATTTTCAGCGTAGTACAATTAACTTTTTGGCAAAATTTACCTTAATTTACCTGTGGTGGCACCTCATCACTGAATACCCTTCAACCAGCACCGGCCATTTTCTCCTAAAACATATGCCTTAGTTCAAGTAAGAATTAGGTCAATCAGAGAAATCACCTGTCTTGCATTGTAAACAAAGTAAGACTAGATTATTGTAATAGTCTGAATCTTATCAATTTCTGAATCTATAAATTTGATCACTAAAATATGTCACTCTTCCCATAAGATCATTTGTCACTGTCAAAGAAACTAAAAGTGATTATAAGCAACAGCAAATATTTAAGAGTGGGAAATTATCTTTTAATAAACAATCACTTGTGTTACTCATGCAAACAACAGAACTCATGCAAACAGAACAAAATAGAAACTAACGACAAAATACTTGGCTGTTGGAACTACCGGGAACTCTTGAATCCTAAAACTATCTGAAGAAAGATTTGTCAATGTAAGATCTCGCACAAAACAATTTGCTAGGGAAGGAAGTTATGAAGAACAAACACAGAAGAGACATATGAATAAATATGAATATAGAAAGTATCATTTTCAGATGCACATGACAAAAACAACAAATGAGACACATCTCATTTTAAAACATGGTAGCAAAGACACAAGCAAAAAGGCTTCTGCACTTGAAACAAAGAAATTAAACATAATTTTAGCAAACTTACCCATTCTTGTCCTGATATATTTTCAGGATATAGAAGAAATAGTGGATTTATGCAGACATAAATTCTGCTGTTACGAAGGAGAAAGGTGTTAAATTGGTGAAAGCCAGTAAAGAAAACACTTTTCCAGAAAAAGACTTAAAGTAAATCAGTCACTAAGTTTATTCCACTGTTCTAGCACACATAATCAATATTTACTTAAAATAAAATAAAATAACTGAATACATTTAGAGAAGTATTAGTGGATTTTTACCAACGGATTGCTTTCCAACTTGGTGGTGGTAAAGAAAGCCATAAAAAAATCAATGAAAAGCAGGCAGATTATAAATATATTCTCTGTTGAGCGATAGCAATTTAGAACGTACTTTAAATTCATCCTGATTCAAAGATTCAGAGGATAAAATCCTGGATGTGCTGAAATTGGCAGCAAATTGCCATTGATTTCAACGAAGCCGGGCCTGACCATTTCTTTTAAAGCTTTCATGGCACCAGAAACATCATCACTAGCGTTTAATTCTAATCTTTTGCATAACACAGCCATTGAATTTAATCCATGAATTGTATCTTCAAACATAGAGAAAGACAGAATGCATCTCTCTAACAATTTGTAGTCCAATTTAAGATGAAATGGCAAATAAACTAAAAGCAAGGGAAGTAAAATGAAAATCCACCTTTTTTAATAATAGTGGAATGCACAGCTTTATATCTGTATCCTTTAAAGGAATTAAAAATACATAAAAATAAATAGCAGTTTCACAAGTTCTACAAACACGAGCAATGTATTTATGAAAATAGATAATAAATTTTATCCCTTAGGAAGTGTTAGAGAATAAATAAAGATAGGGTGTTCCAAACCTACTGTCAATGTAGATTATGTACAATGTAGGTGACACAACTGATGCGATGTAGAGGCAAAGAACTGTGATTGTGGTTAGAGCAAAGAGCAGGCTATAACACCTGCCACCTTCCACTGTCAGTTCTACCATTTGCTTTTTTGCACGGCCTTTTGTGTGTGGTCTCCATATTTTCAACCACTAAAGAGAGACTGTTATCACCTGTTTTTTTACATAAGTGGTATATGGAAATAAAAATGAAATTTTTCAGTTGAAGGCACAAGATAAAAAAATCTTTTGTCTTAAAGCCTTTCCTCCTAAATGCTCCCTGCCCCACATGCTGCGCAAATCCACACTCAAAACTGAAGATTGAAGATGTACACAAAGATGAAGAGCTATAAGTGAAGTATCAGATCTCTGATGACCGAAAGCTGCCTTTGATGAATCCCAAAGTCAGGTAATTACTCTGTATGTCAGGTGAGAGCAGCCACATCCCACTTAAAGATACTATTCAACAATATATAATGCAAAGGTAAGCGCAACATCATTCCCCTCCTATTAAGAAAAAAAACAGGATTTAGGGAAAATGTATTTCAACAGCTGAGCTATGTACTGAAGGAAGCCTGATAAAAAAATAGTTTATGTATGATAAAAGGAAGTGTAGTGTTGGTACAAAAAATTGTATTTTGATCCAAAATAATACCTGATAATACCTGAAGTTACCTATTAATACTTGATATAACACATGACAATGGGATGTGTTCTGTTTAAATCATCAACAAAATGTATTCATTATTTCTCTCTCTCTCATACATCCTGGAAAGCAATTTTTAAAACAAATAAAAATTCTCTTTCATTTTGTAAGATGTTGAAAGCTCTCTGTATTATTTCTCCAATATAACATCTTCTTTTTGTTTGGTTAATGATTTTGAATTAAACTAATGAAGATGATCTTCATAGCTTGGAACGAACCACAGTGCTTTTTGGTAGGGCCAATGGTATTTTGTTTCTGAGTATCGCAGTTTATTGCCTAAAACCCATTCAAAGTTAAATTCAGAACTTGTGAAATGTTATGTATAATTTGTTCAGCATGCAGGCAAAGTATATTTTGCTAGAGATCAAGTAATGTAATGAGGAGTTTTCAAGAGACAGTTGCATACTGAAAAACTCAACATCCAGAAAGCTCTTTCTGCCTGCTCCCTTTTTTGCTACTACTGAAACAAGAGGTGCTACATACTACCAAGTAAGTATTAGTATCTATAAAACACACAGGATTTTTTTTTATTATTTTTGATTATTTTTAAGCACAGAACACTAGTAAATTTAAAAATTATAAGAATGATTTTGAGGAGAAACTGTATGAATTTATTCAACCAAAAAAAATACCTGTACATTCTATAATCACCAGGAGACAACCTAAAAACAAAGTATCACTGTAAAGTTGAAGGATAATTTTGATCAGATCCAAATTTTTTCTTTAAATCTGTCTGAACATTTTTCTTAATGCAAAAGTGCTTTCACTTACTTTTCTTTTTTACCATCCAGTATCATTGCAACCTAGGAAGTTTAAGAAGTTCATGTAAACCTACCAATCATTTTATGATGAATTTCTTGTTCTGTTTATTCTAAAATACTTGCTTGTTCCCAGTTAGTGGTGAAGCAGAGAGAAACATGAAAACCAAAGGTCTCTCACATAGTTTGTTCTAAGCAGATGCTGCTGGCTCAGGCAGAAAAATAACTGCAAGTATTTTTACAAAAGCAAATGATATAGTGCTTAAGCAGACTCCTAAAAATATTATTTTCTTGCGCGGTTCTGAATAAAACTTATTCCGAATAAAAAGAAAAAAAAGTCAGTTCATGGTGATACCTCTAGTGACAGATAGACATTTTATATTTTGTTTTACTTTTAAATAAATCATCCAAGACAGTTAAAGAAGAGTCTCACAGATTCTGTTCTCTGCCTTCTCAGAAGCCGTTCGGAAGGCAGAATATACCCTGAAACAAGTTAGGTTTTTTACTGGCCCACTCCTTTGCCTTCTTTATACCAAGCTAGGTTAGCACGCAACTCTAATCACAAATAAAGTAAAAGTGCTTCCACTTTAAAAGGTTCTTTTGTTATAACTGTGGCTAAGTCTCAACTCAATTATAAAGTGCCTATTTATAATCCACACAAGCAAAAAAACACAGCAGGATGTGGGTTATTGGGAGATAACCACATGCCCGGTGGCTTTCCTTTTTATACCCATAAATATTCACTTAAGACGATCCTTTCTCATTGAAGTCAGTGACAAAACACCCACTCATTTCAGTGGGAGCAGACTCAGGCCTGACGGCAAAAAATATATGAGCTGCTATCTTGTTGTGATTATGGACTTATTTTAAAACAAGAAAGCATGCAAACTGTCTTAAAACTTGGCACCAAAGTACACAGATTGGAGTGATTTAATTTGTACTAATGTGATGGGAAGTTTTTTCTGATCACGCGTGAGTTGAATGAAAATCAGGAAATCAGTCGTCTGTTTGAGACTAATAATATTTCGACACATTTTTTCATCTCAGAGTGAGGCCAAATTTGAAATTCCTATTTACTGTGTGCAACACAAGAATTTTGAAATTTTGAAAAATTACAATGCAGAAATGAGGAATTATTTAATTTCAGCATTTTAACAATTGAAATATTTTCATATGGCCACACTGAAATAGTTTGCTTAACAAATAGGTTGTGTGCCTTTGATGAAGCACCATCTATCTACGTTGAAAAGAGGTCGTTTGGCCAAGAAACACCATCCAACAGGAAAGTACAGGGTTCTGAGACATGTATAGCAAAGCAGCTGCAGAAGAATACACATTTCAGTATATGCTGACTTAAAATGAAACATTTCAGATTAGTTCAGCAAACCAGAATATTTGGTTTCTTATTCAGCGAACTGGAAAATATCTCTCTATTTTTTTATTTTATTTTTTTTTCTGTTATCCTGATGTGAAAATGGAAGGATTTTGCATAAAAACAAACCTTTTTCTTGTAGAAAAAAAAACATATACTGTGAAACAGCTTTCTATAAGGAGAAAAAAAACCCAAATAGATAGAAAATCCTCAGGCACTTCTAAAGTACCTTCTAAAGCCCGTGATAGTCGTGCAGGGCAGACCCATTATGCCTGAAATACAATCATAGAATCATAGAATCACAGAACCAGTAAGGTCGGAAGGGACCTCTGGAGATCATCTAGTCCAACCTCCCTGCTCAGCAGGGTCACCTACAGCATGGTAGACAGGGCTGCATCCAGGCGGGCCTTGACGGTCTCCACAGAAGGAGACCCCACAACCTCTCTGGGCAGCCTGGTCCAGTGCTCCATCACTCTCACAGGGAAGAAATTCCCCCTCACATTCAGGCAGAACTTCCTGTGCTTCAGTTTCTGCCCATTGCCTCTTGTCCTGTCACACGGGACAACTGAAGAGAGTTTGTCCCTGTCCCCTTGACACCCTCCCTTCAGGTACTTGTACACATTGATCAGATCCCCCCTCAGTCTTCTCTTCCCCAGGCTGAAGAGGCCCAGCTCTCCCAGCCGTTCCTCATAGGGCAGGTGCTCCAGCCCTCTGATCATCTTTGTAGCCCTACGCTGGACTCTCTGCAGTAGCTCTGTGTCTCTCTTGTCCTGGGGAGCCCAGAACTGGACACAGTACTCAAGATGAGGCCTCCCCAGGGCTGAGCAGAGGGGCAGGATCGCCTCCCTCGACCTGCTGGCAACACTCTTCCTAATGCAGCCCAGGAGACCATTGGCCTTCTTGGCCACCAGGGCACATTGCTGGCTCATGGTCAACTTGTTGTCCACCACCACGCCCAGGTCCTTCTCTGCAGAGCTGCTCTCCAGTAGGTCAGCCCCCAGCTTGTACTGGTGCCTAGGGTTATTTCTCCCTACGTGCAGGACCCTGCACTTGCTCTTGTTGAGCCTCATGAGGCTCCTTTCCGCCCAACTCTCCAGCCTGTCCAGGTCTCTCTGAATGGCAGCACAGCCCTCAGGTGTATCAGCCACTCCTCCCAGCTTGGTATCATCGGCAGACTTGCTGAGGAGGCGCTCTGTGCCCTCATCCAGATCATTGATGAAGAAGTTGAAAAGGATGGGACCCAGTACTGAGCCCTGGGGGATGCCACTAGCCACAGGCCTCCAGCTACACTCCATGCCACTGATGACGACCCTCTGAGCTCTGCCTTTCAGCCAGTTCTCAATCCACCTCACTGTCCACTCATCTAATCCACACTTCCTGAGCTTATCTGGGAGGATGTTATGGGAGATAGTGTCAAAAGCCTTGCTGAAGTCGAGGTACACAACGTCCACTGCTCTCCTCTCATCTACCCAGCCAGTCATCAGAAAAGGCTATCAGATTGGTTAAGCAGGATTTCCCTTTAGTGAATCCATGCTGGCTACTCCTGATCACCTTCTTTTCCTCCATATGTCTGGAGATGACATCCAGAATGAACTGTTCCATCAGCTTTCCAGGGATGGAGGTGAGGCTGACTGGCCCATAGTTGCCTAGGTCCTCCTTCTTGCCCTTTTTGAAGGCTGGAGTGACATTGACTTTCTTCCAGTCCTCAGGCACCTCTCCAGTTCTCCAGGACCTTTCAAAGATGATGGAGAGCAGCCTGGCAACAACATCCATTCTGCAGCCTGCAGAAGAGAAATTTGAATAAACTTTGTGTGTGTGTTTGTGTTTAAATATAAGAAACTGAAGTATCAAATAGAAATAGTGAATGAAGGGTATTAAAGTTGATTCCTGAAATAAGTTTACCCAAATGACTGACCCATTTTGATTAAGAACCGGGATCTTTTATTCTATTATATGGAATACAAGAGGAAGAATAGCTAAAAATAAATCATAAGACAGATATTTTAGTTAATATCACCATTAAAGGTTGTTCTCCAACCTTGGATTCAAAACTGATGCTCAAAAATCCTTATTTGCACAACTGGAGTGTTTACAAACATGTGGGAACGCTGCCAGATAAGACGTGGCAGAATTCTGCCTATTTGCTGAAGTGTAAATGATTCAGCCAGTTAGGCCACTTAGTCTAAGGATAAGCTCTACAGACCAGGGCTAGGTGAAAAGCGCAGAAAAAGCATTTGTCAACAGCCCAGTAGTCTCTCTATGTTATTATGTGCCAGTCAGTTTTTGCACTCCTTTCAAATTGCTTTGTTTCAAAGTGCTACCAGAAAAAATAGGTTTGGTCAATAAAGAAACCAGGGAAATTATTCTTAGTAAGGGAAATGACTAGACCTGTCTACCTAGAATAAAATTAACCTGAAATTCAAATTAACCTAGACCAAATCTAACCTCTCAGAGATGTTTTATAAGCTATTACAAAGTTACTTCTCATGCCTCGGCACTTCTCTGTTTCAGCCAGAACTGAAATCGGAAATGCCAAAATACTGTGAGAAAGGCTGTTCTTGCACTACGGCTGACCTGAATGAAACAAGGAAGTACTGAAAAATCACAAGACAGTCTGCTTTTAACAAATTTTCATCCAGTTTCCAAACTTGAGAGGTTTGGATGAGATCAGATAAACTCTGGAAACCTCCGAATTTCTGGATGTATGTCTGACCTGAAACAAATCGGTGTGGCTCACCCTTTACTGATGTCCATCTCTTGTGGAGACGAGTACAAATCAAATAGTTTTACTTTGAGAAAGAAAGAGGGAACATAGAATACTACACAAATCAGAGGTTTACTTGGATTAGTCCCCAAATCAGAACTGTATCAGAAATCTGACTGCATTGATTGTAGCAATTTAAATAAAGAGTATGTCCCTGAATTCAGTGGAAGTCTCCCCTTGTTCATCTGGGAGCAGATTTCTGTCACATCTGTCAATGGCATGTTGTTAAATTGCAGAAATGCTGAGCCTTATTCATCAAAGGTAGAAACTTTATTTGTTTTGATGATATTTCACGAGGAATAAAGTTGGTCACTAATCCTTGCTTGACTCATCTTTCTCTTTAATTGCTGGTTTCTGATGTTGCACTGGCACAGTTTGCAAGAGTCATTCTGTGTTGGGGCAGTGTTTATGGTCATGGGGTCTTAGTCTCACTCAACTGTATCTGCTATTTATCTACAAAGCAAAGGTTAGCTTCCAAGTCTAATATTGGTCCCATATAATTTACGGCTTTGAAATGAAAGCTGGGACCTGGTTTTGCTCATTAAAGAAACGGACGTGTTGAAGGTTGGCATGAGTTTTGTCTATGAAGTTTTAAGCATTTTGTGGAGCTTTAACACTTTTTGTGTGTTTTTCATCAGCTTGAACTAAGTCTGAATGAACACTACGTGGAGAGTGCTTTTTTTCTTTAAACACTTAGTTTATAACTTACCTTAGTGGTATTTTTATTATTCAAATGGTACATTTATTTGCTTATGCAAAGTCAAGCTTACAGTAAATTCCTTTATGGGTACAACCTAGGAAATAGATATGGGAAAATACTTCAATTATACACTTAGCTTGCGAAGTCACAGGGGGTGGGAACTTTCAAGGGACTGGATTGAAGTGACACAAAAGTCAGGAAATGACCCCTGCAATGGGATTTCAGAGGCAGCAGATTAGAAACAATGTCGTCTTACAACTTCTGTAACTTTGGAACATACCATCCGGGAAGAAAATCAGGGTACTGAAACCAGCCACCTTAGCTCTAAAGAGCGACGACTTTGTGGAGCATTATTCCGAAGCACAAATTTCTGCACGCAAAGAATTGGGGAACGAAAACAAGTTGCAGCTGACTCTCGTCGCTCGGGGCAGGGCTGAAAAGGAAGCCTTCATCCCACCAGAGAAATTCAGAATGCCGAGCTGGAGCCCGTGGGGAGCTCTGCTCAGCCAGCGAATCCTGTGTCTGCCGGATAGCGTGCTCCGGCCAACCTCTCTGCGGTCGGAGAGTGGTGCGGAAGGGAAGCTGCTCTCCGTGCTGAATAGCGTCTTTGTTCGCCCTGCCGCAGCGGTTACATTCTGCAGGCCCCGCAGATACAACAGCGGCTGTATGAGAGCGGAATGGAAATGAGATGCTGGCTCCCCCCAAAAAGTCTCGCTTCTTTCCACTAAAACTGCAAAGGAATTCTGGCAAGTTAAAAACAACCCTTCCTACGGAGCAGTATTTTCCTGCCTCTAAAAGCCGAAGCAGCCAAAAGCAAAGTGAAACTAAAATACAGTGTAGATGAGCGTGTGTGAGCATTTTAAAGGTGGGTTACTTTGCAAGGCAGAAAAAAAGCATACTGGCAAATTAAAGGCAAAAAGCGTACTGTGGCTGCAAACTGCTTGCAAAACTGTAAGGCCAGCTAAGCGCTAGATAACAGGAGAGTTACACTGCATCCAGGTTTGACCTGTTTGCTGAACAGTTACTTTAGTCCCTTCCAGTTACAAATTAAACAGTTTAGCCCTTGATCTGCCCACCTGTTTCAATCTGTGTGTGACAAAAAACCCCATACAGAATAAAGGAGGCTTCATAATATGACCACAGGCTGAGTTCTTCCAAACTGGGGTATACTGCCAGCAAGCTATGGGGTGTCATTATCTTCTAACTAGAAGTAGTCTCCCCCTCGTGCTTCAGTTTAGTAACAATTAGCATATTAATAAAGAGTTTTGTCCTTTATTTCCATAGTTCATTTTAGAAAAGCAGTATTCAGAGAGATCTTTTTCAAATCTCTCTTCTTCTACACAGATCCTATTTGTATTCGTAGTGATATAAAATAATATAATTATGCATTAAATATGTATAAAACTATTTCCTTAAAAATGAGACTTTCCTCTTGTCAAAGGAACCAGAACTATATAGTAAATATGAAATGGGAATTATATGAGATATTAAAGCTGAAATATCTGTTACTAGCATAATTTGTTTTTCTATCATTTTTATGTAATAAAAGGGGCAGTATTTGTTTGCAGTAACAGAGCTACTTGCTGTTGTAATCCTTGGTTTGCACATCACATAGCTATGATTGCTTGATTTTGTGCATGTCTACTTTATATTGTGTATATACTTTATGTAAGTATATACTACATATATCTGTATATACTTTAGAGTGTGTACTTTAAGATTCACAATAGTTTTTAGACTCATAGTGGTTCCTACAGCCTATATAATTTTGTTTCTAAACTTCTCAGTTCTTAAGGCTGCAGTCATGAAAGCATGTGGAAAACCTTACAACTTAATTTTGGAAATGTTTATGTTACCAGTCCTTATTCAAACAAGAAGTCCCATTGGTGTAAATAAATACAGGATGTAGGATAGATAGAACTCTTGCTTTGTACAGTGCACTCATAGGCCCCAGCTGTGTGTTTGCTCAGGGAAATAAAGGTAGTGCAAGAAACGTTCCCCTGCATGGCCTAAGACTCTCACCAGCGCAAGCACAACTGCAGCAGCAGTTCTACTTTGCAGTCTTTAAGTATTGCACCGACATATTGACCAGAGCAGAAGGCATTCATCACCTTCAGGGAGGTGCTCAGCTGCCCGAAAGATCAAGTCATAAATATTTAACTGTTTGTGAGCACAAAGTAACTGAAACTATACTACCATGTACCTACAGGAAATACCATTAGAGTGAATGCTCTTAATTACAAATGGATGGAGTGTTTGAGAAGAAATTTTTCTGCCACTAGACACCAGCATTGTCTCTGATAAGAATGCAGAATTTGAACCTGAGATAGAAGTGTTTCCAATGGGATTTTGGTGAAACTTAAAAGCTATAATGGAAGAGGCATTTTTAAAGGATAATGAGCCTTCAAGACTCAGAGCTTTGAAAATCTGGAAAATAGCCACCACGACTGTTGTTGAACCAAATCCATTCAGACAGCCTTCTACAGTCTAAGCACATCAGCTCACATCCATTTCTGGTAAGTATTACATCTGGAGTTACACCAAGATTGTGGCAATACATGCATAGAAGCTGACCTGTCCTGACCAGCACATCTGAATAATAAAAAACACCTCAAAACTCATCTAGCAAAAACTGAAACAATAAACAAATGATAAATGTCCATTTTAAAAAGTACGTTGAGTCATTCTTTTAAGAATAACACAGATAGACTTTCTGCCTTTTACTTGATGCTAAAACACTTGTAGCTCTCAAAGAAGATACACAAAGACAAAATACAACATGAAAAAATAAAACAAAGCGTTCTTCATAAACTGATGAAATCAGCAATGTATCCATGATAACATCTGCTACAGTATCTAACAGATAATTTTTGATAAGTTAAAGCTTTATTTGCTTATTAACTCTTGAGTGCTTTTCTTCACTGGTTATTTAACTAGAGGCTAGAAAAACAGAACAAAGCCAAGCCTTTATTTGCTTAGCAGTCTATCAAGGAATCTCACAGAATTATTTTTAAGTAGGCCCAATGGCAGCTCTTTTGAGTTGCGTGTGGAGTTTTTGTTTGCCTTGCTGTTAGGACAATAACGGCGAGGTGGGGTCTTATTCACTCCCTAGGTAGGACCTGAAAGTTCTGAATGCTTCACTGTTTACCAAGGCACTGGGCTCAGGAGTGCTGGGTTGGACCATGTTTACCTAAATACTGGTCCACTGACAACTAGGTGTGGCTTTATTGGGCTGTTACTCATACAATTTTGACAGAGAAGCTCAACTTCTTAGCTGCAGGGCTGTAAAGAATTATAAAGGGACAAGTACGGGGATGAACTAATACTTATTTATGGTAATACATAACAATCGGGACTGCTGCTTATAGGAGCTTGTATCTGCATTCAAGGACCACAGGCCAGAACTTAACTGGCAGTGACAAAGAAGAAAAAGTCTATTTTTTACTAACTTGTTGGGCAACAGTTAAATAAAGAGTACCTCTGTTTGTCAATGGAAATGGGCTGCTTCTAATGGAACCATCCTCTTGCTTGATGCTAAATTAGTTACTAGGGATGCAAATCACACCCTTAAATAGACAGACTTTAAGACCTCTCTCCTTGAGTCTGCCATACTGTCAGAGAGAAAATGAAATCTCCTGTTTCACATTTTGAACAGATACTATCTCATGATTGTAGTTGTAAATGTGAGAGAGACATTATATAATGTAGTTCTTTCAAGAATGTATTTTTACAGTTTTGCAGCAATGTATTTTTACAATTACAGCTTAATAACTTAAGGGAAAAATGAGTCAAATAATAGGAGTTTACCTGCTGTGAACTTTAACCGGTGAAAGTTGTAATATTGTGCACAATGAAAAGAATTTGCAAATACTTTGAGGAATGATGAATGATCTGAAGTAGTCTAAGCATTAGCTGTGATGATAAGGCCTGGGCCTTGAAGGAAGATGTTACAACTCTGAATGTCTCATGTCCTTCAGCTGACATACTTTTATTGCACATCTGATCTCTTCTAAAGGAAATATGACATTTCCAAGAAAAGAGGAAAACGTTCTTTTAATAGTCATCATCTAATGCAATAACTCATGAGAGAATTCTTTTATTTAATTCCCAGTGTGCTTACTCATACAGAAGAAAAAAAGTTGTTGAATCTGTGTTCTGTTCTCTAACATTATTTGGAAATCAGGTGTAATATTTAAAAAGATTTTAAAAGGCCTCTGTTCTGGCAAAACTGGTATAAAATGGCTCAAGGACTTAATAAACAAACCTCTTTTCCTCTTCCCTTACCCTCACCATGAGAAAACCCTGCATATATAAATCTGCAGTGACACAGACAGTCCCAGTAGAGAACATGTCTTAAGGGCACTGCATATCCAAGAATACTGTTTTCAAGATACTGGTAAACTCGTTAATCTGGATTATGCAATTTCCTGATGTTTCAGCCTGCTGTGAAGACTGCCTGCTTGAAGCCTCATCCAACCAACTTTGAGCTTCTTCCTTTCTGTCTTTTGAGGAAATTGAAGCAGCAGCCATGTGCAAACATATGGTTGTTTTCTGTGATGCTCTTGCTGTTTGCAACGATAACAGTCAAACAATACAGACAACACTTCCTAGAGTAGTGTCAAACCTCGGGATGCCAAGTCATAATTAGTTTTAGTTTGTCTAATATGTCTCCACAGCCATGGCGATCAAGACACCAGTTTCCACCAGCATTGGCTTTCTTAGTTTTTGCTAAACAAATGTCTGAAATTCTGTGGTTTCTATATACATATATGTTTAAGTTAAGAAGCCATAATTTTTTACTTTTAAACAACGTTTCTTGCAGTATGGAAAGATCTTTTTTAAACTACCTGGAAGGGATAGGACTATGCTCCAAGAATATCCTGTAAGAATAACTTAAATCTTTGCATGCTCCCAGGTTGCTAGTTTGGTGACTTAGATTAGGCACATCTTTCCTCTGTGCTGTTCATCATTCCAAGGTATCTGTTTCCTTTTAATATTAGGGCTATTAACTGTTCCACTTTTATATTCAGAACATCTTTTTAGTTCCAGTAGTATATGTTATTCAGAGAATACTCAGAGCCAATGAACTGAAGGAAGTCTGTTTCATTAATTATCTTGGTTCTTATTGATACACATTGCATGATACAAGCCTCTGCAAAGTATAACAATCAGTTCTGACTGTTTTGTGCTAGAGCTTTATAAAGGTGCTGTTCCTTGCAGGATGGGAAATATATATATTTACTGAACATTTTATAATGAAGAATTCACAAGGATGCAAACATTAGATTTAGAATACAAATTTATGTCACTTGATTATTCCTGGACATACATATTGGCAGCTGAGAATTGATAAATGTGTGCCTATTCATTTTTTTAATAAAAGTAATCATAATTTTGAAAGTGTGCTTTAGATGGGGTGACAGTTGAGAAAACACTCTGGAACTCTAAATGTTACATGGTCCAGGAACCAGTCAGGTGATAGGCATTGCTAGAAATACTGCAATCTGAGATGGACAGGATTAACCCTGTGGTTTAGGAGAGTCTTTTTATATGTGAAAACCTGTACAGATTTTACAAGATGTAAAATGGTAACTGGATCCCATAATACACATTTGCAGGAAGCTTGCTGTTACTTCTCTTTATGGTGGGTTGGTTCTTTTCTGTGCAGTGTACAATATGTATGTCTTTTGTGTCGCGCTTATTGAACTGAAGAGTGGAGATGGGGTTAATAGACGAATGATCACAGAAGACACATATAATCCACTTCTCCATTCCCAAGGGTGGTTTCAACAGGAATAAGACCATCATGTTTTCTGTACTTGGGTTTCTATGAGAAAGAAATACAGATGCACAGGCTAGATGGAACCCGCAGTATGTGCCAGATCTGAATAGCTGCAGGACCAGGATTGTCGGGTAAGCTGTGGCACATACTTCGGGCTAGACACAGCCAGAGAATGGCTCCAAATGGTTCAAGGGCATGTGAGATGAAATGTTTTTTTCTGGGAGGAAGGAACAAAAGATGGAGAGATGGATAAGCACAGTATGCTCTGCAAATGCATAAGTACAAAACACAGTGACAAAAGCAATACATGGCAGAATCCTTATTATGGTGGGGAGAAATAGAGTGGCTACAGGGGCTCTTCATTTTGTACACCAACACTGATCCATCCGCTGACACCAAAATGAAGAGGATAAAAGTAACACTGGAGAAGGCTGTGAGACTGATGATCCAGATTTTGAATATTCTCAGATAGACGATATTGCATATTGTGAACTGTTTGTATTCATCAAAAGTAACATTTTTGTTAATCTGTGAGTGATAGTATTGATTTATCTCACAGAGAGACAAGACGCACCTAAGGTACTACACAAAACTCAATAAAAATATCTAAACAAAAGCTATCTCTTGTAAGCTGAAAACTGAGTTTGAAGGAGCAGTTAGTGTTGCTGGTGTCAAAGGGAAACAAATCATATAGTGGAAAATGTGTTGATGGATAAGCGTTCCACAAATATGTTCTCCTAGTGTTAACGACAGAGTTGAAAGCAGCCAAATCAAAAGCAACAGATGGCCAAACAATCTCACATGAGGAAAGGAAACAGCACATTCAAAGCAGAAAGAATTTATTTGGAAACACGATAACTGTTGCTCAAAGCTCAGAACCGGACATTAGAAAATTACCATATGCTCTGTCAGCTCTCTACCTGGCACTAGAAACGTAGCGATCACTACAAAAAGCAGCCAAGGCACATACAGGTAGAGAAATAGGAAACAGTAAAGAGAGCTGCAGTGAAATTCTCCCCATACTGTTCATACTCTTTATGGAATGAGTCTGGTTCAGAGATGGAACAGTGTTGAAAAAACATCTGGAGAATTTGAGGAATTTGTTTAGTTCTGAGTACCATGTAAAGGTACAGAAAGTCAGGGAATTTGGGCTGGAAAAATAGTGTTAAGACATGCAAACCATTACTTTCGAAGCAACAGATTGCTATGTATTAGTAATGGACAGAACTGTACAACAATGTATGCGCTTAAACCTGTACTGACCAAAAAGTTGATGATAAAAAGGAGAAGGCTCATATACTCACTATAGCATAGTAATTACAGTAATCTGTCTTCTAGTATATTTAATATATAAATACTTTTATGATGGGATAAGATTGTGCTACAAATTTGTAGCTTTTGGTAAACAATGAAAATATTTTATTTATTCTTATAATGGAAAAATGTTCTTAGTGTGAATGAGTGGTTGTTGCCATTAATACTGTAATTGCTAACACTACTGAATTTCCACATTATCACATCTAAGAAATCCTACAGAAAGGTAGCTTCAAATGCAGCATTTAACGTGCTACCTCAGGTGGATGTATCAGCTTATTTTTTTAACCTTGATTCATAAACTAACACAGTGATACAGAAGTAGGTGGAGATTTTCTGTAACGCTTGCTGGTTTATCTTTTACATCTAGCGTATGTTTCACATAAATCTGCACAGACATGAAAGCACGGGTGTGATTGTGATGGCGTCTGTTTCTGAAAAGCAAAAATGAAGATGAAGTAGGCCTCAACTCAGTTACCCATTTCAGCATGCAGTTAACTTTGTCCCTTAAATAAATCTGTCCCATTCAACAAAGCAGCGTAAATTTTTCCGACAATACTGATATACTGATATTAAAAGTTAATAACGTGCTGTATGAAATCCTAAGCAGGGTGGAATTACCTCTTTGGGTTTATATCTACCACAAATGAATCTGAGAAAGATGAATGACTATTTTTAGTAAGGATACTCAAAAATGCAAGTCATCTCAACTACTTTTAGCTACAAAAAAGTTAGGTGTTTAGTCGACTGGTTGTCTCTGCTCACTGTAGAGGTAGGGAGGGAGACAGCAGCTTGTTCCCTCTCTCCCAGACACTTATTTTAGGATGGGCTAAACCTCTTTGGGTGTCTCTGCCTCTCTTCATTTACTTACAGAAGTCTGGATGACTAGTTGAGACTTGATGCCTAAATTTAGATTGCTAAAGTTAGGTGGAGTGTATCCTGTTTTCATTTATTCATTTAGTTAATCCAGTTAGAAGAATGATCTATTATTTGTGCTAGGAAAAGTGGTACAATTTTGTTGAGAGCTGTGATAATACTGTCCTGCCTTGAACAGCCTGGAGCTTAAGTAATGTGTGGGTGAAATGAAGTATCATCACCATTTTACAAGCAGGGAATTCAGGATGCAGAAAGACTATATGAATCACTCAAGCTTACATTAAAACTTTGTGACGGAGTAAAAAGATAGTGATAGCCTGTTAGGTAGCATAGAAAACATTATTCAGTTTTTCAACTGTATTTCAGTTGAAAGCCACTGTATTTCAGTTCACACATCGGTAGATATATGATGTCCAAGTCCTGTTATAAAGATACTTACAGTGGCTCAGACCAGAGCTATCTAAATGATCACTAATCTCTTGGCATTTGTTGAGGTTGCTGCAATCAGCCTGAGATCATGATCCCGTATTTAAGTGCTAGAAGCCCGGTGATGCTGGGAAATCTGCTGTACTGGTTTGACAGAACCAAAATTTGCTGCATAGACCAAACTGAGTTCATTCTAAAGCACATACACGTGGGGAAAAAATAAGCTTTTATGTTTTCATGGTTTTGGAAAACATGTTGTTATGTTTTCAGATTAGAAAGAAAGGGAGTTATCTTACTGTGTTACCTCTGGCAATGGGTAGATGTTATCAATCATAGATGTTTAACATTAAGAAAATGGCTTCCTGAGTCTTATTCATTACCCTTTGAGAATGTGTCTAGTAAATTCATTACACAATCAAGTCTGATAAAGCAAGGCTATAGCTATTAAAGCAATAGTGCTTGTTGGAAAATTGTTTGGAAATAATTCAAATTACCTGATTTAAAAAACTATTTTATGCTTTTTAGGCTCCAGTTATTAACATAGAACAAATTTAAGACAACAAATTAAATCAAATAATCTAAGGCCTTTCGGTTTAAATGGGAGATTTATTATAAATCCTGAACAAAGAACAGAATACTGCACTGCCACAGTTCCACTCCGGAGTGATTATAATTTTAATCCCAGTTTGAGTCCCCCATTTACTCAGGTATGTATATATACAAGTTTATGTGTCCTTTCATGTATGCATATGTGCATATATATGGATAAATGTATGGGCTTCATGCAAATTATCTTTGCCAGTTCCAAGTTCACTTACTCTAGCAAATCCAACAGAGTTGCATTTCTGTCAGGAGAAAGAGAGCAATGCCGAAGATTTTCTTACTATCTTGTACAGGAAATAGATTGGAACATTTGTGGAATATTCAGTTTAAACTGTTAGATAGAATACGGGTAATTGACAGGCATATAAGGATAGTTTGTCTTTATTTATCTGTATCCTTAAATGGGTCTTCAGGCAAGCTGCATGCCATATTGATGAAAGGTCATAAAAGAGAAATGCTTTTCTCCCCAAATGGGCAATTTTACAGCCTCCTCTGTTTTATTTGTATCTTTTTTTTTGTGGTAAATTTTTTATAGTAAGCACAACTTCCATGGATTATTAAAATAACAACATGTGGAAACGTTGCATTGATGCCTGATTTTATGAACAAATGATGCTGATCACCAATTTTTATAAGGCTGCATTATCAAATGAAATAGAACATTTTTCTTTTGGTTAGTGTGATGTTATTGTTATATTCTGTGCTGTATTTTTCTGTAAAAATCCATATTGTTATTTCACCTTTGATACCCAGAGCCTTTCCGACCAGTAAGCCAAATACTTTGCTTAAATCAAGATTAGCAAGAAAGTGTCAGTGGCACGATATATCTTTGCCAGTCTGAATCTTTTCTTTGTATTGTCTGTGAATATCTGAATATTCAGAATATAGAAAGTAGCAGAGTTGCATTTTGGCAGACAGCATGTGAAAACCACTGGATCATTTGTAGAATGGCATTAAAACTCATTTACAATCGAGCCACAGGCAACCTTTTGTCAAATCTAATACATGCAGCTAAAAGCACTATCTCAAAGACCATCTGATAACAATCAACTTGATAGATAAGGCTTACTTTTACGCAAAAAATGATTAGAACACATTTATTATAGTGACACTTGGCTATAATCATCATAATAGACTTGAATTTGTACTTTGTTATACTACTAGTCCTTATCATTACTGGGCATTTATTCCTTATTTCTGCTTCATGGGCAATCTAGCTAATGATACTGTCTCCCATTTCTTCCTCTTTTTAATCTTATCCTTCGCTTTAGCTTTTTTGCAGCATCTGCTTTACCACAGGCAGCTGGTTTGCAAAAAGGGGTGCTACAAATATTCTTGTATTAGCCTTATGCTCTTTCTTGCTCTATTCTTTCAAACTTTCTGGTTCAAGCAAAGCATGAAGATGCAGGATCTTTCGGTGTTCATTCTACCTCTCTTAGACTTGTCTTACCTTGAGTAAATTACTTAATCTTTTAATATAATTTTGAGATCTTTATGTATAACACTATATATAACACTACTTATTCTGCTATGTATAGCAGAATTAAATACTATTTCTAATGTGTTTGTTCCCAATATTCTCACCATGTGGTAGCAATTTTATATTTCAGAAGACACCATCTGTTTCTCTTCTTTTGTTTGGAGGGTCCAGTTTATGCAATCACACATGTCAAAACAGCAAATCTATGCATGTACCGGTAAGACCTCAGCGGCCTGTGACGTACCCTTTTTTGTCAATTTGTCCTTCTTTTCACTAACACTGAACATGCGGTAAGTAACATCTTTTAGATGCCAGCTGTATGGTCCTCTTCACAAATGATGTTACCAACAGAACAGAATTATGTTAGTTCATCCATCAAGAGCATTTTTTGCATGTGTTTTTATGCAAAAAATATGGATGACTGTAGTGAGAGTGACCAATCCTGAAGAAATTCTTGGTTTTAGATGAAAGAAGTCTGCTAGTCCTTCAGCTAAGGTAACGCTATGACAGTTATGGAAGATTCCATAGTAAAGCTGGCCAGATGTTAAAAAAAAAAATCCCATTACTGGAAGAAATTAATCTACCACTGATCCACCAAGTGAAAAGTTTCTGAATTTCCAAAGGAAGACAATTACGTAAGATTAACTGAGCAGAAAGAGTAATAATGTTCACGTTGTGTTTTCTCATCATATCGTACCACCGCTGGTTCAGTTCTGGCAGATTCAAATGTCCCAGGCCCTATGGTGTTTCCTTAGGAGCCTGAACACCACGAACTCCCTACACCCCTACTGGGCAGGGGGACGAGGAGCTGTCTTCCGTTGTCAGAGTTTGATAATCCTTTTCAGACGAGTACGAAAATTTAGTATTTGCGCTGTGATATCAAGTTGACTGGGCTATGCCAGGATTTATTTGACTACTGGACTAAACTTTGAGCTTCACTTTTATCCCTCGGTTTACTTTTTGCAATCTACAATGGCTAGTTTAATGCTATTTTCATCAAGGTTTTGTATTACAAGAGGAGTTATTGTAGCATCTGTCTTATAGAAAATCCATTTAAGTGAAAATAAAGATTTCCTTAGTGCTGAGATGTTTGAAATTAGAAACATGTATACAAATGTTATAATCCATCTTTTTTTATTCTTTTTCTTCCTTGCTCATATGCGAGCATTTTAGGGTCACGTCTGATTGCTCTGTTTCCCCCATGAGTAGTGTTCTTGGGGATATATCTTTTCAAACTAACAAGGCTACAGAGAAAATGCCGGAAAAATTAGCTGAGGGCTAAGAAAGATGACTTACAGTGATAGACTTAATGAAAGCAAATCTATTTAGCTCATCAGAAAGGAATTTGAGAGACGATGTGATTGCAATGAGAAAACACTTCCTTCATAGACAATACCAACTATAAAGGTATATTTAATTTGACGAAGAGAGCTAATTATCAGAGAAAAAAATTGTGGACTGTAAAGCTGGAAACTCATTTTTTAAAGATCTCTTTTACCCAAAATATTGTTAGGGTGAATACAGGCAGAAAATGTAAGCCTTATGTTCTGACTGATATAAGAGCTCAGACTCAGTGATCTAATGGTAGCTTCAGATTTTAATATCATTGAAAACAAATGTAACTTGCAATATACTATGCATATGTAAAAGAAAACCCAAACCATCTGCCATTAACTAAGCACCATTTCTCCTCTTACTTGTCGCTATTTACAACTGTAAGTTATATCACCCGAGTCTTAACAGCAACACTTTTGCAGGTCAGATTCTTGTTTTCTAAAACTAAAGCACTGAGTTACTTTCTTTTTTAGCATCGACTTTGATTATAGACACATTTGGAGGGGCTCACAGTCCACTATAAATGTGTTACAGTTTTTCCAGCCTCCGTTCTCCTCCTTAAAACATGTTTTAACTTTTGGCTTGAGAAAAGATGGATTTTCATTTGAATTCCCGAGTGCCTGTCAGCACTCCCTGACAAGAAGCCGCTTTCCGAACTAAGTCAAGGCCACACACTAGCAACCTGCGCTCTGATCCCTCTCCTCTGACTGTAACACCGATACCGGTGCACTAGGGAAGCCGCGAGTGTAAATTCACCAGTCATATCGCTAACGCTATCTTATTATATACGTACTTTGATTGGAGTGTACTGCAACAGTGAAAAAAGTGTCTAGTCCGCTGCTGCCTTTGTGGGAATTAATGTGGAAGTATTACAACAGTAGTGTATTTAAAAGCTGAATTCAAAGACTGGCCTAATATCACTGTATGGTGAATAGTGGGCACATCTCTCACCATTGCCATATTGCTACAATTCATTTAAGTAACAGCAAAAAT
Source organism: Rhea pennata (assembly GCF_028389875.1). NCBI lineage: Eukaryota > Metazoa > Chordata > Aves > Rheiformes > Rheidae > Rhea > Rhea pennata. Next base: position 9,475,026 of record NC_084667.1, on the reverse strand, counting down.
TATTTCAATTAAAGCAATGCACTTTAAACACATTTAAGCCTAGCTTTGTCCATCCTTAAAATAAAATAAAAAAGTTCTGATTTCATCACAAGGTTTATTTTATTTAATCTATTTTTTACTGTTTAAAAATTTTATCCTTTTTTAATCTCATTCCAAAGTTGTTAGGACATTTGTAAAGGATAGTGAGGGCATCATAAGGTATCCCAGAAACTCAAAATAATGTGCTGGGATAACAAAAATTGTAGATAATTTTTCAGATGACATTTATGCAAAGGCTCTCTGTTTCGTTTACACAGGTAAATCATCTCGGCTGAGACTATTTCCGTAGTGTGAGATCTCCCTGATAAATAGACTGTATACACAGCGTTTAAATATACCATATGGTTTCCTGGTAAAAGCAAAATACAAGCAGGCAGAAACTTCCCTGGGTGAAATCCCAACAGAGTTAATAACTTATGTGTGCCCTGGGGCACACCATCTGATCATCTGATTTTCTTGTGCTTTTAATCAATGGCAGTGGAAAACTGGCTAAATAACAGAACTGAAAGAGTTTTTTGAAAGTTACCTGACTTGGGAGAAAACATTTTGAGAACTAGTTAGTACTGACAGACCTTGGGTTTTCAGTAAGCACTTGAGGCGATCTTGAAAAAAATTCCTTATACTCAGTAATGAACAAGCAGTTTGTATTTCACTGACAGAAAGAAAAACCTAACTTCAATTAATCTTATAAGAATGTCATAAACTTGAATGCCAAGTGGTACTTCATCATTTTTGAAGCATGAAAAGGTTGTTCTAGATTCCTATATGAAGGAGGATGCAGAATTGTTCATCCAGTCCCTCATTATAATGCATATAGATTCCTGCAACAGAAATACCTTACAGAATTTTTTGCATCCATTCTTAGAGATTTATAAAGTCTCCCCTAAGATTTTAAACTAAATTAAAGTGTCTTCTCACACAGGATATTTGACCACACAGACTTCTCCTTTCACTGTAATGAAGATGATTAATAGATATGACCTTTAAGGCATTTATTTAAGGCATTTGTCCTTTCTACTAAATCCCGCTTACAACTTTTCTGGTTTAACAGTGACCTAAAATACTGGTTCTCTTCTTGAAACTCCCAAACCAGCTATTAATTTCCACCAGGTCCCTTGTCCACAATCCATTAAAGAATTCAAAGCCTAAAATTATGGAGCTTGGTAATTTTTAGGTATGATTTCAATTGTTTATTTTCAAAATCTACCATTTGAAAATATCTTGAAAGAAAGCATGCAATATGGAAGAAATATGACATCTAAAGGAGAATTTGGCTTCTGAATCATAGATTAAACAAGCTACAAATCTCCTTTCTACTCACTCCCATACTCAGTTCCAGGGATAACAGTGTGTAAAGATGACGGAGGAGCAATTCTAAAGCAACTGGTTGCAGCCTATGCCTTTCTGCCCCGGTGCTTGCCAGCTCCACGTTATCTGTAAGATACGGCTTTCCCAAAGGATGTTCTGCTGGTGATTAACAAACACAAAGGTTCCCTACTATAAAAATGTGAGCAGCACAAATGATGGAAAAGGCAGTATGCGTTTTGAGCAGCTCTGACACAAAAACAGACTATGAGAATGAAGTGAGCATTTTGTATTTTTGCCCTTTTTTGAAAGAAGAAAAGATCACTCTAGGTTGTCTTGTAATCATAGATAAATAAATAGAAGAATGATAATGGCTTTACCGTATTTACAATGCTTAAAATGGAAATCTTTAGCATGTCATTACAAGATATGCCATGCTTAAATCCACCTGGAAAAAAATGCTGAGTTTATTCTTATTTCTCAGAAATGCACCGGCTTTAGCCAAAAAATTTATGCAAACCATAGGAACATATACATGTATGTATATATTCAATCTGATTTTCTCAGTTTGCAGATAAAATTTTTCATAGTATTCATTGCTTAAAATTCTGCTCTGAATGCATTTTATGAATACCTGGTGATCTATCATTCATATGCAGCTCATTGAGAGCATGTGATATTTTACACCCAAAATGATTTATTCTACAGATGACAGCAGAGTCAGCTGTATGAGACCATCAGTTCATGTGGTTTAGAATCAGATTAGTGTAACTAACTCTTGTAGGTATAAAAGCAAAATTTGTTGTATTAAATTAACTTGTAACATGGTGCTTTAACAAATACTCTAGCAACACAAACATATTCATTAGAATATGTATGGGATATAAAAAAAGCTTAGAAAACAATCAGTCTAAATATTAATTTTTTACACAGAAACTTATACCAGCTTCTAACATTGTCACTCTTCCCGCTGCATTTTGCTTGCTCTGGTCTGCCGCTCTCTGCACTCTGAGATATCAGCACCACCGGAAATACAGAGGAAGCTAAACTTCCTCTGCAGCCCTGCAAATTCAAATATGCAGAACACAGATACAGAAGCACAACAAAATTGACGCTTCTTCCTTTGATTTCTCAAAACAAGATCTATTTCCTAAGTCACTGTTTGAAAATTCCAGTTTACATTCATATCTATGGCACAGTGCCCCAAAAGGAGATAGAATTAGGCTTGAGAGACAGCTTTCAGGCAGAAAAATATATTACCACAACTATATATTTGCATTACTGTCAGTGAGTCCTAGTCAAAGAGCCAGTCTCAATAGTACTTAACGCTGTTCAAACACAAAACTACACCTCTACCTTCCCCAGCTTACAATATAAAGATAAAATAAGAGATAACAGAAGTATGAGTGAAATTATGAGTGAATTTCTGATAGTATTTGTCAGAAAGACAGATGGTTGTTTCATCCTATCAGCCACCTAATCACATCACACCTTCTCTAGTTCTGAAAGAGGGTAATATATTAGCACATATGACCATATGTGGATGGTCATGGGGACATCCTCTCAAGCCTGAGAAGCAGCATGGGATGAAACACAACATGTAAATATGTTTAAGATGTTTATGAATGAAACAGAAGCTGATAACATACACCAGTTAAAGGTGGGCTTTCATATGCTCATGTTGTGAGGCAGCTTATGAAAGATCTGAAAAATACAAACAAATAGATTGTGTTGGTACTGAACTACAAAATACTGCGTAGGGAAAAGCATGAGAGACAGCAAACAAAAACCGAACGCGGGGTGATGAAAATACGGGCAAAAGTTTGTGCTGTGTGGATGGACGGAAAGGACCTCTATTAGTTACACAGAAAGAATGAACAAAACCTAAGCACTACACGAGTCTGAAGACTTACAGAGAAGTCAGAGTTGAAAAAAAATGCTGAAGTTGACAGCTTAAACAGTAGGCAGGGTGTGGGATTGTGAGTGACAAAGGCAGCAGTGAGGAAGACTGTGGGGAAGGAATAAAAAATTCTGGTTTAGTCTTGCTGAGCCTGAACTGAACTTCTGTGAGTACATGTCAGGGTGAAGCTTCAGAACCGGATAAGAAATAACTTTGTAGTAAATAAAAAGCAGGCAATCCGTTTGAATAGTCAACATAGCAACGCATTTGAATTTGTGTTTGTGGTTCAGACAGTCATTAGTGAAGGTGCAAAGTGAGAGGAGAAAGTGAATAGGACGTGGGATGTTGAGAATCTTTTGAGAACATGCAGTTCAGAGGGACAGCGGGAATCGCGTGAATTTGTTTCAACAAGGCAAAAAGGATTTCCAGAGGCACATGGGTGATATTGTCCAAAGTGGTTGACAAGCCACAGAGAAGTTGGACCTGAGATCTACCTAGGAAGACGGAAGTATAGGCTTACCTAGCTGCAGTTTCATCAGAGTGCTGTGGGAAGAAACCAGAGCAGATCTAGCACTGAACTGGAAGAAAAAATACAAGGCATCAATTGTTTAGATATAAAACAGAATATTTGTTAAGCTTAGTGATAACAGATGAAGGATGGCAAACAGTGAGTAGGCAACTAGGATCAAAACAGCTTTTTCAGATGGGAGATACATACATGAGTATTGTGTAGGAGACACTGAAACAGAGTGAGGAGGGAAGGGGAGAAATACATGAGATGGGAGTATGATGGGAAGGAGATGGGATGCAGTCACTGGCCATGTAGGGAATTGGAAGAGAAAATTAGGTATCAGAGTACTATTTTGACACAGGGGTGACAAAAGAATAAGAGTGTAGAAAAAGTATAGTGAGAAGTTAGGCCAAGAAAAGAAGGAAGATCACTACGCATTTTTTTATTTTCTCTTTGTGGGAAGAGTTGTGGAGTCAACAGAAAGAGAGGATTAAAAGAATAGGGGAAAACATGATGACTGGAACTGAGCTTGTAGATTTATGAATTATTGAAAAAAGAATCAGTTTTCTAAAATAAAAACTAGAAAAGTTGAAAGTTGGTGTAGCGATATTTGGGCCTCATCCTGGAGCTAACTGTGGGCTCTTGTCGAGTCCTACAGGCTTTCAACTCCTGTAAAGTGTCAGCTTACAGAAAGTCTCAAAATTAGGGAAGAGACTCTGAAGGACAGAAGGAAGGAAGGTCTCACTTTAATCTGTACATTCACAGAATAATACAAAGTTAGTTTATATATAAACAGATCTACCATAATCTGAGGACCAAGACTCCAGGGAACAGCTGTCTCATTTGGCATCCCAGCAGCAGGCCACAGGCACTGTGAAACCATTACAAATATCTGCTTGCTCAAAGAGAAATCGTTGTATCTTTGTTAGGATGTATATTCAACATAGCCAATAAGTAACTGTGTTTGCAACATGAATAAAATGCGTCAACAGACATTTACTATCTGAATTATGAATGTTTTCCTGTTTAACTGCGGAGTGCTAAGAACTGTCTTCCTAAATTTAATAACTGGCTTTCTAATAGAGCTATTCATACATGATTCAAAACAGTGTAGTATATATTCAAGTAATTCAGGCATGCACTTAACCTTTGTTAAGGTTCTTACAACTGATTTAAGAAACAGGTGCCAAATGACACTGTGATAAGCTTAAATGAAGATAATTTATGTTAAGTACATGTACTTATCTCCTCCTCTGATCAATATTAAATTATCTAACCTTTCTGGAGGTAAATGGGCAAAATGCTGAAAGCAGAAGTATTAAAATATGGGAAGTGCTTGAAATATATTTATCTATAAGCCTGTATCTGTAAATGTACATTTCATAACCTGTACTTTCTTATTCTGCAGCTCAAACTAGAGTCCGGACTTGTGTCAGGAAAATCTACTCCATTTCAACATAATTTGATGTGTCTGAAATTTACTATATATACTATTGCTGGGCTTGTAAACTAGTCCAGCTGGATAATAACTTCCAAACTATCTTCTAAAGTAATTGTTCTTTTTTAAAGTGGTAGAGTTTTAAGCAGTCATATATACTGTTGCCTTTGTGTTTTTATAACAAGATATTTCTTGTAGGCTGAGATATTTACTTATTTAAGAAAGAGAGCTACTTAATTATCCTACGCACTGTGCACCAAATGCATCAAACGTAGTGTGCCAGACCTTGCGGCAAGTAAGAACGGCACTGATACTTGATTGATACCATACCAGAGTTCATACTACAGAAAGATGAAAAAGGTCCTTGCTTCTACAGCTCGCATCTTGAGAGCACTGTCATCTGTTGGCCTTTGGTGTTAAAGTGAATCACATATATAACTATATGCCAAAGGCACTGCATTGCTAGAATCATGCAAATAGATCAGAATTGTTATGCAAATCTGACATCAGTTTAACTAGTAAATTAGAGAAATTAGGCAGTCATGATGAAATATCAGTTTGTAATGAGAGCAACTTCCATAAATTTTTGAAAATGCATGTGCAGAAAAGAGCAATTAATGAAGAATTATCTCACTGTACACTTACACATTTCAAGAACAGACTAAATTCCAGTTCAGTTGGGATAAATTTATAAAGAAGGTTCTGCAGAACAAATACCTTTCTCTACTACTGCAAGAACTAAGCATGTCTCTGAAATAATGGTTGACAGGAAAAAGGGAGTGGTCAAAGATTAAAAAAGGGCACTGAGAATCAATTTATCTGTTGCCAGATCAACAGAGCTTCCTCCCCAGAGATAGGCGCTATCTAGTTTTGTCTTGATCCATTGCAAATTGTTGCCTGGTAACTTGAGTTGCTTCCCTTTCAGGTCAGTTTTTATTAGATAAAAACCTTTTAATTACAAGCTTGACTCCTGTGATGTTTTTTTTCTACAAAAATATGACCCCAAAACAGCACTACATAATTCTAGGCACTCCTTTCCCACCACCATCTCCATACCTCTTTACTATCAGAATTTCCCCACCTGTGTATTTCAATCTATTTCTTACTAGGCTAAGGGCTAATCTTTGAAACAAATACCCAAACATGCTGGCTTCACTCGAGAAAAGTTTTTCTGACTGTCTGCCTGTATATGGGATACTTTTTGCCCTATGTCAATCAGATTTCAGCCCTTTGCATTGAACTGCTTCCTTATTCTGAAGCCTGCCTGGAGAAATCTTCCTTGGAGGTAACGTGTAACGAGGACATTCTGGGCTACAGACCTAATATTTCTACTGTGCATTATGCAATACTCTAAATATAAATGCTGTTCTTTGCTTTCTTAAAAGTTGCCCATATCTTTTCAGTAATATTAAAAGGTCAAAAGACTCAGCCTCCATGGAAGAAGCAGAAATTAAGAACTCTGATGAAGTCCTTTTGGATGGTCTTTAGCTGAAGATCCTCATCCTGTGTTTGAAGAGAGTAAGGAAAAAAGGTTTTGTGTTAGGAAAGGAGATGTCTGTACCCTAGTGAGTCTTGCAATAATCAGGGGAGATTTCCTTATTCTCTAGTAGGTCAAGCTATTACCACAACAGAGTTCTCAGCTAGCATAAGGCAGCTCCTCCTCCACTCCATGTGGCACCGGAAGAGTAAATGTCACGCTACCATATGTGAGGCTGCGTATGTCCAACAGCTTTCTGAACTGGCGCAGCTTGCAGCATAAAGGAAATATTTTTTTACTGTGCATTAAATATATTAGGACATAAGGACAGTTTGTGTTGATTAGATGGAGCCCCAGCTGTGTGCCACTGGGTGTTGCTGCATAGCTATGATATCATCTATCAGCCTACTAGCCTATGAGAGTACAGCTTTGGGTAATTAATGTTCACAGCATGACAATTATATAAAATAGTCTTCCCTTAACAGCACTACCATATTTTCTTTGCAATCAATCTACTTTTCTGGTAGAACATTAGAAGAGTCAAACATGGGGCAATTTACTATACAAGCTACATAACAGGCCCACATGTGGAAAGTCTTTATTCTTTTCTCTTTGATCGTAATCCAACTTCAGTCACACAGCAAACATGACTCAATATGTAAAAAAAAAAAAAAAAAAAAAAAAAAAAAAGGCGTCTAATAGAACTTATAACATACAACAGATTATACAACCAAATTTACCTCAAATGGTTTAGAAGTTGCCTAGCTACAGGATTGGAAAGGCTGAGGAACTCCCTCCTAAAGTGACAGCAACTTAATATGAAAGAACGCTTAAGGGCTGAAGATTCAGGCTCCACCTAGTGCCAAAATTTAGCGTTGCTTTTATAGACAATCTCAGGGAAAGCACATGATGCCATGAAACACATTTCTAAAGCTCTGCTTCAGGATTGTCAAGAAATGAGAATCACAGCCAAAAGAAACAATTTTTATACAAACGTAACTGAAAAAACAACACAAGTAGCGCTGTAACTAACTGGCAGTGGTCAGCTCAATAAAAGTATAAAAAGCTCACTCATGAAAAAGATGTCTCCAGCTAATGCTACATAGGAGAGCAATGCGGTTAGAATAATAATTCACTAAATGACTCAGCTGCCAGGGAAGAAGATTTTTCATGAATAAAGAGAGGAGACAGAGCTCTATCCATTTAAGAAATTTTTTCCCATAGCAAGAATATCTCACATTTTAGAACCCAAATTGTCTGGCATGATAGTGGTGAGATTAAGTACAGTAGCTATAACAGCAGCTCCAACATTACCAGCAAGAAACATCTTGTGAATCTTTATTTTATGAACATACCAACATGCTTGTCCTCTCATAGCAAAAATAAATAAATAAATAAATAAAAAGGACTATGTGGGGCAAGCACGATTTCTCAGAAAAAAAGTTACTGCTAATTTTAGAAAAGAATAAATGATACACTTCACTGTATGCTTTACATTTATTTTACCTATGTGATTGGCATTGTCTTATTGACCTGATAATATACATAGCACTAGATTCTCCTGAAGATTTTAAATGTACTATACTTTACTACTCTGTCAGTAGCACTGCTCTTCTGGTTCCTCAATTAATTTTATTATATAGAAATTATATAGATTATATGGAAATCAAAGATATACATCATTTTAAGAATTGGATTTAGTAGGCATCTAATATTTTGATTTTATCTTCTGCTGAATATTTGAATATTGGTGGTCTTCCAGAGTAGGCAAGAATTTTTTTAAAGAAATTATGATCATAAGAGTCTGACGATATGGATTCAGTTGCTGGCTTGTTCACAGATGACTTATGTTACCTTAGGTTCAATAATGAGAAGAGTAATACTTTGATAACTCAAAAAGTTAATATGGGTTATTTCATTCATTTTCCTAAAGTGTTTTGACATGGAGACAGTCCTCTGGAATATAAAATAACATGTTTCTGGTATTTCAACTTCTGGTTCTGATTGCAATCAGAAAATGTAGTACAGTGTAAAAGGAAACAATTGAATTAATAAGACTCCTCCAAACAAGAACCTGTTCAGATTTAGATGGGAAAAGGCATTAATTTTTTTTTTCTGGTTATCCTTACAGTAGCTCTGCAATAGTAACTGTCAATAAACTGACACTATGGAGCTTCAGATACACTTACATGAGGAAGACCAATATGTGTTTGGAAACCATATAGTTTGAAAGAAATGAGAAAAATTCCTATATATGTAATATCTTGAAGCAATTTACCACAGTGAATGTTGTCACATTCCTGGGTCTTGATTAAGGAAAAGGCTGTATGAGCAACATATTTAAATGAAAAATCGGGTGATGGAAGAGAAGTAGTTACTGAAATAGTGTTTACTGTTAATTTCTGCCAAAGTTTCTTTTAATTTGTGGTGTTTTAATTCTACTGAGGGTGGTGCCCGCAAGTGGAGTCTGGCACTAAGCTACTGTCCTTATGCTGTTCATTAGGAGACAAACTGCACTAAGGACTTCAATGTAAAGGAGGGCTAATTGGGAACTGATCTGTTACCATGCTTAAAAAATATGTGATGCAGGTTTAAGTAACAGACTTCTATTGAAATGTCCTCTTAAACTACTTGGCTAGCGTGATTCTCCATAGACATGACAGTATATTTTGTTAGAAGTCATTGTACCAACTTGGCTGTTCTCTAAGCCAGATGTATATATGCGGGTGAAGCTAAAGCAATAATCCCTCTTTGTGTAGACCTGATTATATCTACAGAACATGATTTTGAAGATATATGAAGAGTTCATATAGCTTTGGAGAGCAAACTAAGTTATGGTGATGGCAAAAACATATTTGTGTTGTACATCTGTAATTACAGTAAGGGCTTTTCTGGAATAATAGTCTTGCCAAGAAATCACAAATGAATCAGCACTGCTAGAACATATTGAAATAATGTAGTTATAAAAACTCCATTCAGATCTTGCTTTAGGGTAAATAGCCAGAGTACTTCCTAAGACTTAGGCAGAAGAGAAGCATGTAGGTTAAATTAAGCAAAATGGCTATTAATTCAGACCACAACAGGAAGAGAAAGGGGCTAACTCATGAGGTTCTGCCAAAGTCCCAAGTATGTCACAAATCAGCTCTCTCTCTGTAACAGCTGATCTGCTGAATTCATGCAACTTTTCCCAGGATGAACTTTGAAATTTGTGTGTTTGACTCATAGAGCTTGCATCCCAATCAGAAAAAAAAAACATCTATTGTTTCAGAATCCCTGAAGACTCACACAGCATTGGTTTCAGTCTTTAAAGTTCAGACATTTTTTTCTTTGCAATTAGGCATTTTGAAAAATTAACATAAAAAAGCCCAGACACATAGCTTGGATTTTTTAGTACCAAGCTGTAAACTGCAGAACCACTAAGTAGATGGAGCCCTGACTTTTGTTATATATGTTTTACATATTTTTTAAAATTTCTTTGCTTGCAGTGTTCCTAGAGCGATAGTCAAATGATTTTGGATTAGTTCAAAAACTTTCTAAAAGTTAAGCATGTACTTAAGCACTTTACCGAATCAAGGCCAGAAACAGTGTGTCATAATTAAATGATGTAAGTATGTATTTATCACATGCAAGTGATGCACTGGTAACTGGGAATGAATCTCACAAATTCAGGTGAGCCCAATTGAAAGCAGAAGGAGCTTAAAGTAATTTTTTTTTTCACTGAGGAGGCCAGAAAAAGGTTTGAGGACCTATTACAATTTGCCTTGGAATTTGTGTCATTATTTATTATTTATTTGTCTCATTATTTCAAGATCTTATGTGTTTCATTCATGACCAAATTTGCCCAAGAGGAAATATTTTACACAAGTGCTCTTCAAGAAAGGCAGAGGCACTGCAGCAGCAGTATGTTGGCCACAGATCTTCCAGAAAATCAGTTTAAGCCCTTTGCTCTTTCTTGCAGCCCTTACAAAAGAAAACGGAGGCAATCCCATCCTTCACAGCCACCTTGAACTTCTCTGTGACAGCTAGAGGGTAGAGGCTCAGTCTTGCAGGTCCCACTGGGCCAGACCACAGTGGCTGTCCAGTCTGACTGGATTTGCCAAACCCAAGTGAGCAGGAAAGGGCCCTCTTGCTGGGAGAGATCAGACCTTCCAGTTCACGGAGAACCTGGTAAAATACTCTGATCCTGTCTCCTTGGTTCTGCTTAAGCTCCAGCTTTTGGCTTGGGAGGAACCTGAGGCAGGGAAAGAGCCAAGGCCAATGGCTAAGACAATGGTTTCCTTCGTGTCCCCAGGAGGATATGCCCGAGGCCAGTTTAACTGAACTGCTAGGATGCGTAGCTTTTTCCTACCATGACCTGTCCCCAGGCAAAACTGCTGCACCGCTGGATTAAGTGGATTAAGTGATCCTTACAGTATCTTGGGGCAGTAGGGCATTGTGCACTAAAAATGGGCACCAACCTCTTTGTTTTTGTACCAAAATGTTAATTTACAGTAATAGCATGACATAAAATAGCAAATATTTTATAAACTAATGTATTAATGATATAAAAAAGTTCTACAAGCACTTGAAGAGTGAATAGATTTTTCAAAATGCTCCTAATTATAGATATAGGAATACAGTTGACAGCACTGGCAATTTATTTCATAAAATAATCATCAATGATGTATTCCAGAGATATAGCATTGTTCATCCAGAGATCTCAAAGCACTTAGATAAATATGATTATTTTCACTTTACAGAGATAAAGACAAGAGAGTCTTTGTGACTTGCCTAGGAGCACACAGAACCTCTTTCTTGTTGTCAAGGGCAGGTGAACTACAAGTGATGAAGAGATACCTACCTTAGGGTAGTCGAGGCATCAACTTTGCACAAGCTAGCTGAGGCTGGCAAAGGTTTGTCAGCATAGGTGATGCACCATGCTGACGTCCCTAGACCCTGTCTAGACTGAACTAGTTCTGGCCTCGTATTTTTTGTTCTGGGATTTGTGTTGGTGGAGTGAATTAAAGTCTGGCTGTACCTAGCAAAATATATACAAATCTATCTTTGATTTCACGTGAAAAAGGCACCATGGTGGCTGTCAATTGTTCATATGCAAAACAAAATAGTAGAGTTACCAACAGGGCTCTATCCAATTCAGATATTTCAACCCAAGGACCAACTACTTTCAGTGCCAGTTCATAGAGATTCCAAATGCTGTAGTTTCTTTTTAAATTTAGAGTATAAATGAACTCAACGTTCAAAGCAAAACACAGCTAAAAAACATTGAATTTCACATGGTTTCATGTGGTTTCAATGAGATTCCCCTAAACAGGACCGGGTTCATTCGAACTTTACTCTAGGATTTCCTTTAAATGTTTGCTAACTGCAGCTGAGTTTTATATTTCTGACACAACTCAAGGCCAACCTAGTTTCATAGGTGTTTGGAATCTGAAGAGATGTTCTGAACCTGTACTTGCAGATGGCTGTTAATTGAGATGTGATGAGGGCAACAGCAGTAAGGGTGAAGTGTTGATAGAGCAGGAGTGCAGAGAAGAGGTTACTGTTCTACAGAAAGTGTGGCTGGTCCAAATATCAAAAGCGGGTTTTCAGTCTAATTTTGCAATTCAGTACATGCTTCTTTTCTCTTTTGTCCTGAGTCTACCCATACAGATGTGGACCAACATTGAACAGATCTCCCTATATGCTGAGCTAGGCAATTCTGATTTGGATTTATGCAGCTATGGATGGTGATGTGCTTTAACCAATAAACTGGATTTCTCATGAGACTGGTTCACTGGTGATCAGCTTGGAGCTCAGGTCAGCTTGTACCTACACGTGTTAAGCGTACTCCTATTTTCTGTATCTCTCTCTGTCTCTGCCTGCCTGTCTCCCTTACATGCTAAGCCTAAGACTAATCTAGATTCTTATTAAAAATCTGATTTTCAAATCCCTGGGGCTGGAATACTGTTTAGAATTCAGGTGTTAATTTTATCCGTTATAGTGCAGTTCATACTCAGAGGTGAGTACGTAGTGCTGTTTTAGTGAAGGAGGACACAGAGAGCATCAGCTCAGGACAGATTGCAAAGGGAGACAGGTAAAGGCCTAAAGGCAATACTTTTCTCTCCTACCTTAAGTGTGGGAAGCAAGAATCAGAATGAACAGATGGAAACACCCAGTTTGGCACCATTGTTCAGTTATACTCATTTCACTCATGCCTATTTATTCACCTTCATTCTTCCTCCTCCCACACCCACCCCAACCTGCCCAGTAAGAACTGAACACCTGTAGAAAGCTTTTCTTTCAACAGGCTCAGCTGTGATTCCACCAGGTACCATTAGGGATATGCACTCCCACCCCTCCAGCCCCTTAAAGAGTCCTACTGTGCTGCTGACCGTCACCTACTGCAGTGGAATTTCCCCAGCAGAAGCAGTGCTGCAAGCAGATGTGAAGGTGGGTGAAGGAGTGCCCTCGTCATCGCCATCAGCTGCCACTGCAGCTGTTGTTACGGTAGAAGGAGGAGCTGCTGTTCCTATGGCTTTTGCTTTAATCCTGACAGGATGCTATGAGTGTCATGTTACACTTAAGTAGCTGTTGCCATAAGCTTGGATTTCAAAATAGTAAATAGACAAAACATTGTTTTTTCTTTTTTACTGCTGCATGGTTATGGCCTGGGAAAGAAATTTGTGCTGCTGCCTGACTCTGCCAGTTTCTGAAGAGAACAAGAACCATAAACGCTGTTCACAGAAGACTTAGAGCTGCTTAAATATGAAACAAAAGTAAGTTTCATTTTTAAGTTGTCTTAAAATATATAATATGATTTTCCTAAAGCTCTCTCAAACATGATCCTCTTGCTAGAATACTTTCAAGATTGGGTACTTGGGTAATTTTAAACAGGTTATTATTTCTTACATACAATATCAATGCTGTTTAGATAATCTTTCTTAGAAGTTTTAATATGGATTTCTAAGCTAGCAGTATTTTTAAGACCGTTTTCCACTCAGAAAATCATACACAGTTTCTAATTTCATCACATTTTTTTCATGTTTTCAGTATTTATGGAAAAGGGAAAGAATGGCAAATTTGGTGAAAATGGAAATAAGAATAAAATAATTCCCCTTTGTAAATATGATCTCTAATCTATAGGTGTAAAGCAGGAGTAAATTACTCTTCCCAATTCTTTACTAACCCTTGGGCTCAATGATAATGAGGCATCCCAGAATCTGGTGAGCCTAAAGATGCTCTGTATCACTGATGCCCAGCATGGGAAGGGATGATTTCTTCCCTACTTACAGAAGAGCACTTAGTATTTAAAAATAGGGATGTTCCCAAGTACCTTGAGATTAGCCTAATTATTATAGCACTTTTAAACAAATAAATGCATAAATAAGAAAGGTGTTATTCTTGCTTATTTTGAGGTTTCTTACCTTTTAAGGTTCACTGTTTTTGAAGTGTTCTCTGTAGCCATGCAGGTTCAGAACTTCTTGGTTTCAAAAGGAAACAGAGATTCTCACTTAAGAGATACAAATTCAGAAGGAACAGTTTGACCAAAAATGCCAGATATTATATGATTATATGACAAAATGATGCCAGTGATACCATTCATAAATGCTTTAAGAACAACAACAACATCTTCAAAAACGAACTCTTAAAGACTCTAGCCACTTAGTAGTAATTCATGACGAAAATTCTTCCCAACTTCTCACAATTTTGAAAAACTATTTTCTTTCCATGCTTCCCTCCTTTGAATCACCACATCAATACAACCAGCATGTGGCATGTCTGTGTATGGATTAAAGGACAGGGCAGCAGTTATACCCTCTTGGTTAGAGGGGAGGGTAAGCAGAGAGGTCAGCTTCACTTTGGAGGCAAGTAGCATAGCAATGTAAACCTTATGCAATTCTGATGATGCAAGCAGTGAAAGCGGAGTGTAGAGTAGTTACTGCTGAAGTGTATGGAGCTTCACAGATTTACTTTAGCACAAACTTCTACTATTTTTCTTACAACACTTTTGACATATCCAATTAATCTATAAATCCTTTTTGCTTGATAGAGAAATATCATCATGGGTTTTGTGGTAGGCAGAATGATAGAGAAGAGATGATAGAGAACTTGGATCATTTTCTGTGGAAAACTCAAGTTTTTAGGGTATTCCTCCTGTTTAGATGGGAGAAATTAGATTTGGGATAAGAATTCATAGAAGGCAAAAGGGACATACAGAGAAAGACAGATGATCTCTTTGAAGCAGAAGTTTACAAGGCAGTTATTCAGGTTTTCAGAATATGTTGGGATGGCCAGACAGCTTACATAGATGACAGGACAAGTTTCCTAATTTGTGAGTAGGAAAGAGAATCTGAGAGCAACCAAGAAGCTGAGGAAAAACTGATCCAGTTTGCCTGTCATGTCCATAACTACTGAAAGTGATTAAGAGCTACATTCATTTTCATTGCTTAAATAAGTAGCTCTAACATTATATGTTGTTATAGAAGGGATGTTCTGATATCAAACTTCAATTTGCTCCTCAGAAATGTTCAGGCACCAGCAGTGTGGTGTGGAAAGGACCGTTCTGAATTTTTGTTTGCTGACAAGTCACATGATAATCTTATCCAGATCATGGACTTTTTGCAAGTACTGTTGTGTATCAGAGATTAATGATACAACCATTAGCCAGGAGATTTCAAGTTAATAATCAATATTAAGAGTTTCAGAAAACATCTGTACATGAACAAAATAGCATCAGCAGACAGCATCAGATACTGGCTAGAAAACTTTATCTCAAATAGGGATTCTTTCTAGAAGACACTGAGTTGAAGGTCTGTCTTATCCAGGAAGTCAAGGGTTTAGCAGTCCACAAAAACAGTGTTGTTGGTCCTACAATTCACCACTCAGGTCTGCTGGGTGAATGACACAACTGGGTTGCAAAAAGAAAACAGAGCTGCAGGCAGATATTACAGCATGTTTTTGTTTTAGTTCCTTGCATTTCTCTCCAGGTCTAGGAACTAGCTTTCTCTTAAATTTTTCTTGGCATTGAAAATGATTTCAGAAATGTTTGGCAAATACTGGGTGCTCTGCTTCAAACCAAATATTATATTATACTCCACAGAGGTTTAAGAATCCTCTGCAGTCCTCACTAAGCTGTAATGGCATAGTTGTAAGCTGGTAATGCAAAGTACAAAAAAAGCGTCTTGAGGCAAATGTTAAGCAGAGCCTCCTTAAGTGGGGAGGAAGTCTAGGTCTCAGGTATCACTCCACAGTTGTCATTCAGAGCCCCGTTAGTTTCCACCTAGAACCGTAATGCCAGTTCTGTCCTGATGTGATGCTGAGAAGATTGTTAGTGGTGGGGAGAGATTTTTTTTTTTTTTTTTTTTTTTTAAAAAAAAAAACACACACAAAAAGGTTGCATCTTAAAAATAAAACATAAGTGAACAAGGCTTAGAGGCTGTGGTCGGCTAGTGGTTGCTGACATCGCCTGAATCTTTTCACAATATGAAATATCACAGTAAATCTTAATTCTAAACCTTTTGAATAAAAAAGTTAGTGGGGTTTTAGCAGGAAGAACTATGAATGGGGAACCTTCTCACTCATTACTAATCCAAGAATATTTGGTTGAGGCCAAAACCTGTCTAGGGAGGATTTCAGTGCTAGATGGATACTATAGTACCAAATGGCACTGGAAACAGAAAGATACTTTACCAAATCCCTCTTCCTCATTCAATGCTTACCTAGGACCCCCATATCCCGTGTCTATGGCAGCTCTTCTCCAGCTCTGTGGAGACCAGAAGAAGGAGTGCTGATTGACAAAGGAAGGGGAGTAGAGCGTGGCCAACATTCAGTTCCTTTCTCTCTCACTACTAGGATAGTAAAACTCTGAGAGCAACTCTAAGGAACTTGAGAGGTGACAGAAAGGGCGCAGAAGCAAAAGTACAGCAGGGTAAATTCAGGATGGGCAAAAAGGTATAAAGTAGTACAGAACTAATACCATGGATAACTGCATTGATAATGGCAGTTGCATTGATACCTAATATAATGTGGTAAAATATACTTTCAGAGTCACAGGACAGGTGCTTTAGGCATGTGTAATCCACCTCTGTACTCGGCCTGGGGGTGGGCATTGCAATCCTATAGGGACCTACCAGTAGCCAAAGACTGAACTGTAATGGGTAAATATGCCTTAAACCGGATGAGAATTCTAGGGACTAAATTTTCATGGTGCCGGGCAGGAATGGATAGCAACTAGGAAATCCAACCTGATACAGTATTCTGTAGCTAAAAGCTTTACAAACAAAAAAATGTAAATACAGTTATAGAACATATTTTGAAAGGCTTTTTGTTCAGTATTGATAGAAGTTCTACAGTTATCAAACTGAACATTTTATTTAAGTATAATAAATCTAAAGAGATCTAAAATAATAGTCTTTGATTAACAGACTTGCCCTGCCCTCTTAGTCATCATGTTAATTCTCTAGTCAATAGTTGTTTTTATTCTTACAAACACAGATTACAGTTGCTGGTACTATTCTACTTTTGCTTTTATTTGTCTCTTCAAAAACATGATATAAAAATGGAAGCTCAGCTAATGCCAAATGGAATGTTCAGCTGCATTTTTTTTCAGAAAAAATTTGAAATGCACAACCCCGTAAGATCAAAAATTCTGTTATAGTGAGTTAGAGACATAAACAGGAGACATTCTCAATTATTCCTGTTTTTAATCCTCAACTGATAAAGTGAAGAACTCATTATACTTAAAATTTATTTTAAAGTAAAAAATATTTATTTTTTAAAAACTTTATTTCACCCACCTTGATTACTTGCATCCTTAGTACCCATGGGCCATACATATACAGAAGCACTGCAGAAACTTTTCTCATACCCAAACTGTTCGCTTCCTCAAAAAACAGAGAAATGACTACTGGATATAGTCAGTCAAAATTTAAAATACAGAAATATTTTCAGGTTCTGAACTAGCTTACTGACCATACAGTTAAAAAATGAGACACTTGCAATTTCTTTACACTGTCTATACCAGCAAGTGCAGAGGCAGTCAGGCAGAATGATAAATTTTTTAGAAACAGAGACAGTCTAGCAAAAAATACTATTCAAAATGTTGTAATCCAGTCATATTGTCTTAATTAGATAACAAGGCATTATGATAACAGATGGCAACTCTATTTAAACAGCTTCAGCCAGCCTGATAGCATTCTGCCCCTGCTCCTCTGAATGAAAAGCTGCGCACGTAAGAGTTTATATTGCAATAGCTTCATTCAGATTTCACACTTGGATACACGTTGTGCCGTTATGAAAGCAAGTAACATTTAAGGCTCTGTAACAGCACATGGAGATTTCATGGTAGTTTCTAAAGTGTCGAGCTGGTAGTAGCTGAGCTGCTCTAGAGATAATGCCTTCCCGCTGCTAGCTGCCTACTCCAGCCACAGGTCACTGTTCCTGTACCAAAGTTGGTAGAAATAATATGCAGAAACAATGTAATAATAATATCGTAACTGCTCCACCTAGACAGTACCATCGCAAGTCACTTTTCCTCAAAAGTTTGTCTCAGGACACCAAGCTTTTTTCTATTGATGTACTACACATGTTCCCCTCTGACTGTGGTATTCCTCTGGTGGGAATACTAGACAGCTTGAGGCAGAAATAGCTTTAATTACAGGGGAAATATTCACCAAAACTTGTTTCTCAAAATGCTAAATGTTAACACCTTCCTTCCATAGAGATCAAAGCAATCTCCAAGGCAGTGGATAGCTCGTGTAGCGTTGCTGCATTGGAGAGGGAGATGTTATTGGAGGCATTCTGTCAAAATACGTAGGAACGACGGCCACTGTGTCCTCCACAACCCTCTTCGTGTTGGCACACTTCAAAAAATGGCAAAGCGTGAGAGAGGTGGAACATAAGTCAGTCTTATTATCCTACTCCACCGTGTGCGTCTTGGGGTAAGAACCTCAGTCGTTTGCGTCCTCCTAACAGTTACGATTCTGGAAAAAAAAAAAAAAAAATCCAAACAGACTTTGGCTGCCTCCTGTGCTCTGTGTGCTTTCTCTCTTCCGTTGCTCACCCTCTCAAGAACAATTACAATCCAGCTGAAGTTTTTCTTGGCTTTCCCTGACTTAACAGATGTTTAATAATGGCTCTGGATCACTACCTACATGCTGAACTGTTTTCTGTTAATGTGAAAAATTCCTAGAGAAAAAAATCCTGGGGGCGGTTGGGGGGGAAGAGAAGTGGCAAGAAAAAAGAAACAAAAAACACAAGTAAAACAAGTAACACAAGTAACACAAACACTCTTTTCCAGAGATGGAAAAGAGTTTAACTGACAGTGAGTATATATCTAATCAGCAATAATTTAGCTGCTTCTGGAGTAACATTCTGAATGCCTGAGCACTTGAAATGCTTTTGTAGTGCACTTGGCGGACACCACTGTGCAGAGGATCATGATGTACAAAACCACATAACTCCAAACAGCAGGCTTATCTATCTCAGCTGGCCTTTATACGGCCCTGAACACTGTAGCAGTTAGACTTCTCACAATTTTTTGATTATTTGTCCTCAATACTATAGTGAAATATGCAAGTGTTAGACTCTGCGCTGTTCTTAAAGAACATCTGTGAATGTGTCTCTCTTCTCATGTGTTCATAGCTATCTTGTAAAGGTCTTTCCAGCAACTGCTGACATGCTGCCTGGCCACACCAAGATACACTATTAAAGCCCTTAGGTCATACACTACATATTTAAAGGGGATCTTCTAGATGTTCTTGGAGTCCTGGGATCTGTTGCCCACAACATCTCACCCAATCTCAGGTAGCTACAGTGAAGACTAAGGCTCCTTTCTAGTCAGCGAAGAGAAATAGGCACTTTGAGGGCAAAAATCAACTGCTTAATAAACAGATAACTCACGCTCTACAAAGACTATTTCTCTCCATTGGTCATAGAAATTCTAGACAATTATTTAGATGGAAACCACTACATTGGGTTAAGCAAATCTCATTCCCTGGCCATGAATACTGCCATCAAAAGACAATGTAGGCATGCCCAAACTAAGAGCAGAATCCTCAGAGGTCGTCAGTCACCTGCAATAGAGAAAACTATAGTTAGTAGGTACTCTTAGGTATCTTTGAAGATATCCGTGTCAAAGTGATTTGTTTGAGGTCTCGCACAGAACAGACATGAAGTCTGGACAGGCCTCGGGTCAAAATGTTGTCTATTGATCTGTCTTCCCTACTAGTCTGATGGAAATGAATAAACGTTATAATTACCATAATTCAGGCACTGCATACAGAAGTTCTTTTTGTTAAGTAGAAAACTTTTAATGATTTATTACAGGAAGGAATTGAAATCATGCGTGCCTGTGCCCCATGGAGCAGTCAAACAGGAGGGTTTGAAGCTATCCTTGTCTCTCAGTGCCCTATGAAAACAGCGTCTTTAAAGCTTCTTTAAAACTTACTTCCCTGATGAGAGGAAGTCACATTTATACTACTAGTCACACAAATACAAGTTTTATTTTAATTATCATTCTATGTGTTTTATACTCTGTTTGAAATAGAGATTTTTTTTTGATTGTTACTTGCTTTCCTAGCTCTTTTTTGCGTTCAGCAAAGTGAAAGTTCAGCACAGTGAAAGCAGCAAACTGGATTAGCTCCCATTTAACTGGCAGAGGTGTTATTTATAGGGCGCGCCTACAAGGAAAGGCACCTGTGCTTAAGAAGAGAAGAAAAAAAATGGTATGAGATTAGGAAGAGAAGCAATTGTTTTAACTGCTGTCTAGGCTATTAGCTTTTCATTTGAGGAAAAAAATAATTATTTAAAAGTCATAATGAAATCCATCAAAATGTGAAAGGATATAACTGATGCATCTTTAAGGAATTAACTGGCTCAGCAATTGTCACCTTACGCTAAAATGGTGTTTTATAAAGGACAACACTTAGCTATTTCACCACATATTGAAGCAGGGGAAAAAAAAAAGAAGAAAATGATTTATTTTCAGGGTGATGTGTTAGAAATAAACATAGGCAGCAAGGGTGGGAAAGAGCAAAAGAGTGAGAGACAGATCAGAAAGAGATTGCTGGACCTGGATCCCAGGATGTTCCCAGTTGGGAGACATTTATGTATTCTTGCTAATTAAAATATGATTAAAGATTCAAAAGAAAATGTGCTTAGTTCCTATTTCATCTTATGTAAGTCTTGTTCAGCTATTTTTTTTCTATCATGTACTATTAAAACACATTTTCCCCCACATTTCTCTGGGCTTTCTGAAACTTCTAACTGTAGCCCCAACCAGCAAGTGCCGGGGTGAAGGCCGGATGCGAATTCATGGGCAACACTGTATTTGCTACAATGAAGTGGCAATCAATCTGTTCTCAGCCCCGCCAACCTGGTTAAAGCCAGAATCCAGACCAAAACATTTCAGTATTGGGAATGTAACATTTTTACACTTTATAAAAGTTTGGTTCTAAACGCTTAGCGAGTCCAAATTCCCAGACGTACGTTTGACTTGCACGAAGTGTTAGAAAGAGCCAGACTCAAATATCTGAAGCCAGTATCAGATTCCACAGGTGGAAGCCTGCCATTGGGAACACCGGGTCCCATAAACATGATTTTTGTGTCTGAACTGTTCCTGAAAGATACTGTTTTCATAATGGGGAAAAGGAGATTTATTTTCTTACACATCACATCTAGCTGTAGTTCCTATCATTTATATTTGTAGGAAAGGATACTAATTTTTCTTCCCTTCATTGGCAAGATAAATATACAATCAAACAAAACAAAGAGATGTTTTGTCTCTGATTTTATGATGTAAGCTTTGGTTGGTATTGCTATTAAGTTGGTGAAACTTCCCTCAGAGAAAAAATAAAGTGGAAGCATGTTACTGTTCAGAATCAAGAAAGAGAAAACAAACAAAGCTGAAGTCTAAAAGGACCTATATTTTCTACATTATACTATTTATCTGCAAGATACAAACAAGTAACTTCACTAACTATAAAATTATTTATGAGGGTAGGTGAGAATAGAATCAGCTGCCTTCTTCTCAAAATGAAGGAGGAAATGACAGTGCTAGAATTGTAGTTTATGTTACTCAAAATTAATTATAAGCAATTATATATTTCTCCAGAAGATTAAAAAAAGGGACAAATTTAGCATCTCTGTTGTAATAAGTGACATTCAGTTAATTTTCCATCCTCCTCTTTTAAAAGAAAATATTAAAGGTCTATGGAAAATCTGAACAGGCATTTGGCAAAACTTGGCTTCTGACAAACTGGCAGCAGTTGTTGTGTTACTGAAACACATTCATAAATGCTGGCTGCTTCTTCCCTGGGGGAATGCCAGTAAAAGTACCCACCCTGTCCTCTCCCTTTCCAGATATACCAATTCCACACACTTAGGTCTTGCTGACATAAGTCAAAATTCAAACAGTCTAAAGTAGGCCTCTTGTGCCATCTCCTCTAACTCTGAATGAAGGCAAATAAGGACCAGATCAGGCCATGGAGGTTGTATGCGTGGCTTCAGATAACAAATAGGTATATTCTGATCTTAAGCTGTGTGTAACACAATACAAATAGAGATGCAAAGCAGTAAAACATAGTAACAACTACCATTTTCCTAACGCCTTTCATCTGAGAAGCTCGAAAGTCCTCTACAACTAGAAAGAACAACCTCTTTTCCTTAATTCTGGATTTTACTTCAGAGCATTCCTGTTATTTTCAGCAATAGTCTCGGGTAAATGAGAGCAGAATTAAAGCTTTCAGTGAAGATAGGCAGTAATATGCATTTCCATATGTTTAATTCTTATCCTTTTTTATACTGGAATGTATCAGTAAACAGGGACAGCTGTTGATACATGCAGACTCATTCTGCCCACGCTCTCAGCAAGTCAGATCTTGAGCAGTTCCCATCTGGGCGTTCAGGCATGATGCTTAAGTTAAAAGACTTTGCTTTTCCTTCTGGCACATGTAGCCTGCTAACCACCATTTCCTGATGAATCTCCCCATGTTTCCGAACAGGACAAACAGGAGACTAAGTGGCAGAGGCCCTTCCTGGAGATCCCTCTCCCCCGACCCTTTCTGCAGGACACAGCGGGCTGTGTCATTACTCTTGTTAGTTATTGCTGGCAGTGACGTTTCCTCAGTGGCCCCAGTAAGAATCATGACTGTGGTGTCCTAGTCACTGTACTTACGCAAAACGCTCGAGCTTCATCTTACATAAAACCTAGCCCATATGTGCACTACAATTCTTAGGGTGCATTGACATCTTGTGGACAGGATGAATATAACATCAGTGCCTACTGCCTGAATATATCAGGGCAAAACAAACACAGCAAATGCTGTTTTTGAGAGCATGCATAAGATAATTTCAATTTATCTAACTTGATGACTGAGAACTCTGTAGTCACAGTAGTATGGGCCTCTTCTCATGTGAAACATTAGAATATTTATCTAGTTCATTTGGATACTTTTGCAATCCTCAGTGATTTCTGTGCTGCTGCAGCTAGACTTTTACTGATACTTGAGATATTAGGGGAAAAACTAAATTGGATCTATCTGTACAAGAGATGAGAGTCTCAACAGCAATGGCCACATGGAGGTTCATGGAGGCCTGTACAAGCCTAAGATGCACAATTGTAAAACACCTTCACGAGGGAATAGCCAGTTGAAGCAAGGACCTCGGGTCATCTGCGTTTTAAGGACAGACTGATACTACTATTTGTATCTAAGTCATTTTACTTACAGAATTATTTTGTTTCCCCATGATTATTACCTCCTTCCTCTTGCATTCTTCCCTGGGCACCTCTGAGGAGTCTATCTACAGGAAATAGAAAAGTAGATTCCAGTTGCTCTACACTGGATGCATTTGCATGCCTTCACTTCAACTCTGTTTTTAAGAACTCTTTCTAAAGGGATTTTTGACACCAACATGCCTGATCTGATTTCACAATCAACAGGCCAGCCCTGAGTTGCTATATGGAGATGATGGACCTTCTGTATCTTCTGCTGTTACAGAACTCAGAATGAAGTGGTTTTTTTTTTTTTTTTTTTTTTTTTTTTTTTTTTTTTCAGTGCTGTGGTTGAGATGCTATGGCCCTGGGAGACTGATCAGCAGCCTTCTGAGAGCAGTTACACAATGTTGCCTCCTTCCTTCTGTTTCTCATTGCATTGCTATATTAAAATATTTCAAGTTAAGTTTGTCCACGAAATAAATTGCTGGAATTGTGATAATAACTGGTGTGAAAAGCAGGTTGCCAATTCATCAGAGAGCCAATAACAGAAACAGTGTTGTCACCAGATGGACATGGAGATTGGATGCACTGAATGTTTGTGAGATAAACAACAACTCCCAGGTCTTGCATAGAGCTTTCCATCAGATGAAGTATTCTATATCGAAGCATTTTTAATCATAGCATTTTATCATGGATCTGAAGTATATGTTCCTTCTTTTGGTCCTCACTTGATGCTTCTCAACCATCAATAAATATACATAACCTTTCCAGGTTCAATCAGACAGTTAGATCAAAGTAAAGCTTGAGAGCACGTGACAAGGGAAAACTTGAGAGGCTAGGTAGGTGCTGGGGGATGTGCCGTTCAGCGCGCTCCCAGGCTGCAGTGCCACTCTCTCTTCAGTCAATTCAGCAGGTCACCGGACAGAGGGGAGGTTATGAGTGTGGTCATGGACAAATGATGCTATGCTTTCAGAGCACAGTAGAGCATGGAAGGGAAATTGCAAAGTTTGGATCAGTCAAGATACAGAGTTTTCCTACAAAGTTACGGAATTTCCATCTCTGTAGCAAAAAACCTTGGGTAGGAAAAAGGAAACTAAAATCCCAAACACCCTAACTTTTTACCACTCAAAATAGAAATCATGTCTCTCAGTCACAGCTAGTTACCATCACTTTGTCTTACAATCATGACTACCCAAAATACTTTATTAAAAGAAAATGTAGTTAATATTGTACCCAGAAAGAGGAATTAGACAATACTAAGGCCAGCTTTAGGACATGTTGCTATGGCTAATTAATGTAGATGTAATACTAAACAGATAAACCTAAACTACTTTCAGGACTGGAACTGATATCTTGGTATTGTGCCGTACTGCGCCAGATGGCCACAGCTGATTCCCACCAGGCTGCTGGCATGTTGTTGGGATATTACAGTAACTACTCCACATCTGGGTGGTTCCAACCCCAAACCGGTATCAGTCTACAAATTTTCTAGTTGTCTCCTGGACCTTGGTTCTGTCTGAATCACAGATACATATTTTTTATTTTTCAGTTTGCAAATATTTTACATTTGGGATATTTTGGATCTGAAATTTTTGGTAGGATAGCTCAAAGTTTTAAAAATACTTATAATGCCAATTCTTGAAAATGTCTTGAGAGAGTCAAAGCAGTGATTTAGAGTAGTTTTTAGTTTTACTGAATATATTTATTGAAAATGATTTGGTCTGATTTTGTCTCTGTTCTTTTCCATCATCTTTTGCACATTTCACTTTCTAATTTTAATTTTCTTTCATTATTCTTTTGGGAGAGTTTAACAGTTGGCAGTACCAGTATTCTCCATGGAGCAGAGAAGTCACTCTGGGGCAATAAGAATGGTAGGACAAATCTCTCGTGGTAAGGAACGACTCTTAGCTGTAAGAGGGCAGCTGGCCACCTGATAAACATTGCCTGATGTGGCACAACTGTTCCTGTCTTGTAATGCAGGTCCCAACTCTCCATGACTGTGTAAGTGGCTTAGTTTTCTAATGAAGCTAGGCTGATGCGACAGCAGACCACCTCCATCTGCAAAGTTTCTTCCTTCTCCCCACTGCTTTGGAAAGGCATATATGTTCCAGGTTCATGAGTATGAGCAGAGCGGGAGAGCAAAGACACATGAAACAGTTCCCCCATGGAGAGAAAGGCAGGCAGAATTCAGCCCACTATAGCGCACAGAGAGGCAAGAGCCAAACATCACACACTTGCTGGGAGCCTTGAACCAACCGTAACATGTCCCTCCACCCCAAGAACATAGGAGGAACCGGAAAAATTGTGCCACATACCAAGGGCTGCCAGTTAAGAAATAGTGAGGGGACTGCATATGTGTGATACAGACCAAGAGGAAGCAAGGTTTCATTAGCTCCACTGCTTGTTGATTAACAGCCTGTTTTTGCCCCTCCTGTCCTTACAACTCACCTGCAGTTTTATGGCGTGTGCTACTGGATGATGACTCCTCCTGCTGTTAAAAGTCCTTGAATTGTGGCTCTTTGGTCTTTTGCTGTTGCATAGAAGATAAAAGGAAGGAAAATATGGTGATTTTGGACCGGACTAATCTTTGTTCTTGTTTCTGTAATAACAGAAGTAGTAATAAAAATAAAATAATATATAACAGAAATAATCTGAGGGATGTTAGAACAGAGCAATCACTTTAGGGTCATTGTTTTTTAAGTTATTTTAAAATGGCTCATTAGTATACCTTAGCTGTGGTCCTTATAAAAGATGCTAACACCATGATGCTAGCCTACTAGGGCTGACGGGCAGGCAAGTTAGTGCCATATGTGATTTTGTGAGGAAGACAGCTGTTATCACTAGGAAGTGGACTGAAATTACTCAACTCTTCCCCAAACTGCCATCGGATGGCAAATACTATTGGCAGTAAAGCTTGAGCGGCCAACTGAGCCTATATTTGGCATAGCAACACAGAATATAATGGAATATAAAGAATAATCCATCTTTAATTTTAAATACCATATAGACTACTTTTTGTCACTTTCAAAATTTCAGCTTGTTATCTGGAAACCATTCTTGCTAATTTCTGAGAAAAGAAGTGCTTTTTTATTTTAAGTAAAGCGTCCCAGTTTTAAGTAAAACTACTAGCTGATAGGCAGCCATAGGCACTGTAATAGCCGCATGTCTATAGGTGTCCAGCCTGTGCCAAATGTAAATAGACTCTCAACTGACCCAAGCTGCACATGCAAGCATACACACACTGATATCCAAGGACCCACTTTGAGAAATTTAGTGTCTAAGAGTTAAGAATCAGCTCCTGCCACCATCACCTTTTAGAAAGTCTGTGCCGTTGGGTGGCTGGACGCAGTTCCTCCATCCACTGCTTCGCAATGTGTCTGCGTATCAGGGATCCCTGGAATGTAAATCAACTTTGTAGAAAATAAATGACAATACAAATCTGCTTGACATTGTGTTTCTGGAGGTAAAAGTTTGGTACGTCGTTGTTCGTAAGCGCATCGGCTCCCTAAATTTCTGGGCCAACCTCAAGTTTCCTGGAAGAAAATTGGGCTGCTGGTAGAGATAAAGCGATAGGAGTTGGGAAACAGAGGATTTATTCATGATGTTAACACAAACTCCAACCCTGAGCAATTCAGTTATTTGGGTCGTTGTGCCTCGGTATCCCTGTTTGTGAAAAAGAAGCTAGTAGCTGCTTACCTGTTCCCAAAGCGCTTAGAGAATTAATTTGTGTCTAAACTGCTTTGAGCTCCTATGAGAGGAATCATTACAGAAATGTGAAACGTTCTGGTTATTTTTTCAGTGAAATAAAAGTATCCAGTCAGTCAGTCAGTTGGCAAGACGCTTTAGATGCTTTTGACCGTGGATATCTCTGTTTCGCAGGCTTCAGAAGGGCGCGTCCACCGCCTGATAGCTACGTTTGATTCCCCTGCTCGAAGGTGAATGATAGCTGTGGTTTTAAACAGAGATAAGGAAGAAGGGGACAGTGAAGGATGGCGGCAGTGGTTCGGGGCTGTCTCTTTGGCTTGGCCTCAGCCCTCTTATCGCACCTAATGGCAGAGTGAGTGCCAATGTTTATTTGGCCATTCTCCTCCACCAGCTGCTCCTCTACCATGGTGTTTTTCTTCCCAGATGGCAGCACGATGTTCCATGATAAAACTGACACGAAAAACAATGCAAAATTTGTCTAAGAGAGGTTCAGCAAGCATGAGAAAAACAGCTGATATCTTTCAGAGCTAGCCAAGTTGCTTGACCTTGATGCCAGAGTAATTATGGTCTGATTGGAACAGAGGGTAAGAAAAGAAAAGCCACTGCCAGATTTATCAGGTATGTTTCTGGAAGAGGGAAAACAATATTAAAACTACTCTCCAATTCTTGGCTCTGAGACAAAATCAATTGCTGCAATCTGAAAAGACTCCCAGAAGTCCCATATATTAACAGGTCTTGTGAACTATTACATGCTGGCTAATTAATGGCTTTCAAGATACATATATTTTATTCAGTTATACTGTAATCTCATTCAGGGGAATACTGATACAATATAAACAACTTTATTTTCCTGGGTTCCATCTTTTATTTATCAATATTCAAAAGTACTGAATAGGGATTTAATATTTAAATAGTATTTATGCTTTTTAATAAATATTCTCTCCAAACTTCTACTTAAATTACTATAAAAGATATACAACCAAACTGTTTGTTTTATTAACCTAATCTCTAATCTATTTTTTCCCTGCCATACGGTATACACATATATACAGCACTTTTTGTCCTGCCTTAAATGATTTTAAAATTTAATGACTTTAGAATTACCCCTTTTTAGTGATCCTTAAAAAACAACAAAAATACTACTTCACTTAACAGAAATCCTTCCAAAAATCTTCTTTTTTTCACATTTTGCAGTGTCAATACCCTTAAATATATATTTTTTTCTTCTGGATTTCCTATTTTCTTCTGTATTCTATATTTTGATCTTAAAATTAAATTAATCTTGGCAAATCCTGAAGTTCTATTGATTTTAATTTGCATGGTTCCTACATAGCACTGGAATCTTGGATTATAAATTCTTCAAGAGAGGGACTGCTCTTGTCAAACATACACTGTGCAATAACTAGAAGAAAATCATTTGTTATTTTCAAGTACAAACAGTTGTAATAGCTACCAAGGATACTGAGAAACCGGTTTGGTTGGGCAAATATTTGTTTTCCAGACCATTCAAGTAAAAATCTGTAGAACACAATGCTATGCAATAATAATAAATTATTCTAATGATAATGCAAAGATCCCAAACCAACTTTCATCTGTGTTGATCCACAAACTGCAAATTCGGACCGTGAACCTCTTCCACTTCGCTTTGACTCAGCACCGAGGGGTATAGAAGAGGACTGCCGGAGGAGCTCACCTGCAGAAGGGTACGGGCCCGTGCTCGGGTGTTCCAGTTCCCGTTCGCGGCAGGTTGCGATCCGGTGGCTGCGGACAGTGCGGACGAACGCAGCGATGCTCACGGCCGGGGCACGCGTGGAGCCTGAGCTAGGCGCCTCTAGATGCAAAAGCACACATTTTTCGTACTTTAGGTAGAGATCTGCTTTTTTTTTTTTTTTTTTTTTTTTTTTTTTTTTTTTTTTTTTTTACTGTGGAAATGATACAGCTGATACAATTTTGCGCCTGGCCCAATATCTACCGGGATGAGTTAGCTGTTGGAGCTACCCTAGTTTGCAAGGGAGTCCTGATATTGGACAGCTGATCGGCGGGACAGGGAGCCTGCCGCGGGAGGTGATAACGAGCGGACTGCAGCGACGACGGCACTCTTCAGGGGACGCAGCCGACAGGTCCGCTGTGCCCACGTGGACTACGGGAGCAGTGCGCTTGCCACGATGGCGAGGAGGAGCGCACGCACCTTTGCTGTCCTGGGGCCTTCAGCCCCGGGCGGTTCGGAGGCAGGTCCTGAAAGGCGTAGGGACATTAGCAGAAACCCTTGAAAAGCGCTAGGACGACTGTTCCTGATTTCTGGCTTTACAATTTGTTGAATGTTCCCCAGGCTGCTTCTTTCTTTCTGTTTTCCCCAGTCACTTTTTCTGAAGCAAATGCCAGTCAAAATGCAAAAATTATCAACACAAACCTCTTCAACCTCCCAAAACTAAGCTTTTATGAAGAGAATCGACACAGATAGATCAGTGCAGGAAGCGCCATTTCTGGATATTTCTAAGCATGAATTTTCTAGCTGGAAAAAAAAGGGTCATTCCTTTTTTAAAAAAAGAAAAATGGATGCATTTTGCATATTCTTGTGCCTCAGACTTTTCCTGTATCATCAACTTTTACTTGTAAGTTTTCTCATAAAATTCTACAGCGTCATCTGTGCAGAAGCTGACAGCCACAGCACCAGCCTCACATAGGCGCGTTGAACGCTTTCACCTACTTATGGAGTAATTCAGTCAATAACAGGTAAGTAATAAGATATAGATAGAAAATATTGCAAATTTGCAGAAAACTAATTCATGTAAGGAGACATTCAAACGTTAAAATAGAACAATTATCACATAACCCTGTGTATCTCCTCATATAACAAGGACTGATGCACCAATAGGGAAAAAGGTCAAATTCATCAGGTAGATTATGTATTTTTTATTTCAACGTCTTGCACAACTTTTTATGTTTTAGTGACATATAGGCTACCAGATACTTGACCAAAAATCTCCTTTAGACAGTCTCTAGAGGTACTATTTCAATTTAATGGCAAGTTAAACCAATCCTACCTTTTTGTTACCTCTTGTTTTGTAGACTGGATTCCAGGTTGAATATTTAAGCCAAACACTGTAAGCTTTTAATCACATATATCTTTATCAGTGTCACAAAATAAAAAATTAAAAGTCAGTAGCATAACTGAAGTGCATTTTCAGACAGTTTGATGTACAACAGCCTTTTGTTGCTTGCTAACCTCCAGGAGGGGCGTTTTACCACACGATAAAATGTGCATCAGCTCCCTCTCTGAAAGCACATTCTTCTCTGGAGGGCTGACAACTGCCACTTATCTTGTACCATAACTCTGTCCATGCCAGATTCATAAATGAAGTGGTATTTCACTTTAGGCAGAGTGAGTGAGTTAGCTGTACTTTCCTGGATGAAAATCAAGGCAATGAAAGAGTTAAGGTCATAGCATTTACCAATTACGTCATGATGTAATTCCTTTGAGTTTACTCATCTCAGAATGATTTAAGACTCTGGATAATGTCCTTTTCCTTGAGGTTTCACCATGATCAGAGGACTGTCTCTATAAACAAGATTAAGCAGCAACTGACTGAAAACTTGGTGTTAATTTAGGAAGTTGTTCTAAGTTACTGTGGATTTCTCAGATTTTCAATTCCTTCCAATAAAAACTACAATCCTTTAACAAATGTTATGGCCACATTTATGATTTTAAACAAGCTATGTGAAAACACTTTCATTCAATTTGTCTATTCACTAGATTGGCAGAAATACAGATTATTTTACTCATCCTTTTCAAAATTGCATAGTAAAGAAAAAGAAGCACAGGATCTATTGTGGCTCACATATCACTGGCAGAATTGTCAAGTAGGATCTAAATGTAACTTATATGTTAAAGATACACCTAGAGAAGCAACCTTTAAAGCTGCATATAAAGCAAAAGACTTTAGTTTCCAGATTGACAAAATATTTGTTCCACATCAAAATTCAAAATTTTTGATTTTTTTAAATGTGGACCTCAAATTAATCATTGTCCTAGTAAGTTCAATTTTGTAACAAAGGGTATTCTCTTCCAAACAATATATGTTTTCCCTTTTCCCAGGAGACCCTCACCATTATATTAGGACAACAGTTTGTCCTAAACTGTGCTGAGGAACAGACTGGAAACAGATATAGGATGAACTGAGCTATTTAGTTTTTATGTTCTTGATCTTTAGTATTCCCTCTCAAATGTCCATTGTAACCTTGCTATCTGATCTCATGTTTTGAAACTAAAATAATTTATTTTGCAGGCAGAAAGCTGTTACAAAGAAAGTTACATAACTGGAAATATCTTTGCTGATTTATCTTAGCACCAGATGAGTGTTTTCTTTGTCCTGTTTTTTCCAACAGCTCCACTGTGATTCTATGTAAAACGTTTTTTTAAGTCAGACTTCCTAGTAATCTTTGACCCCTCATAAATCCGCAAAGTCTTGAAAGGTTCCCTTAGGCCAGCTCCAGAATGTCTAATTCCCAACTATTGAACATTTGATGGTATATAGTGTATGCACACAGAAACTTAATTCAGTTATCAGAGATTAGGATTTCCAAGTTTTGGTAGTAATTACCTTTCTGAGCCTATATAGCAAAATGAATGAGACACAACATTTGTTTTCTCGTTTACTTAAGTAAACTTATATCGAGTGAATTCAATCATTGATTAGCTGTTGAAGTCAATGAAACATCACATTTTTCAAAGTCAGAAATTATTACAATTTCCACTGAACGTAAGATCTAATTAGAGCTGAGTGGAAAACAATTTTCTCAGCCTGTTGAAATATTTGATATTTCAAGAATTTTCCTATCCCCTCAAAAAAAAAAAAAAAAAAAAAAACCCATAACAGCCTGTTCAGAGGCTGGAACCCTCAGTCTGCCCTGTGAAGTTCAAAATCCTCTTATATTTGATTCAAATCAAAAAATGTGAGTTTCCCACATCTGTCGTCACACATCCCAAACCATTAGGAGTCTGGCTATTCGTCTTTGCCGGCTTTGATATAAAATTACATCATAGTGATAGGGGATTCACAACTGATGTGGAGTCTGGGAAGCAGGACTGATTTTGAGGCTTGAGGATGGAGGAATATCAATTATTAATCAAGGGGAGGTGATGTCAAAGCTCAAATCACTGCACTCACTAAGGGACTCCTTCAATAAAGGAGAGAAGGGACTAAAACCCACAAAATCTTGGTTGAAAAGAAGTGTTTGTAACAAACTCATTACTGCTGAGCAGTTACTGCCATACATTTATATTTTCTAGAAATTGTTCTTTCTTAAATCACATTAAGTTCCCTGGGATGATGGATTTCTGACAAGTACATACTTTGTCCGGCTTTATGAAATTCCTGCCAGAAACTTTCTGCTTCTACAGGATGCTGCTGCATCTCCTGTAGCTGAATTTGATGAGTAGATTAGTGAGATGGAATTGGGAGAATATCGAAGGTTTGCAGGATGGGTTGGAAGCTAAGAGATTTAGAGACAGGAAAGAATAGGGGACTAATATGGAAAGACATGGGACAAAGAGGAATGTGCTATTTATGAGATGATGGTGAAGGGTGTAAGATAAGCTGGAGAAGGGGTGTGAGTGATTTGGTATCAAAAGGTTTTGGACTAAGGGCTTTGGCTGAGCAAGTAAATTCTAAATTCATCATGCTGAGGTAATATCGGAAAGTACTGGAAATCTCTGGAGCTCTGATACGTGGTGGCTGGGGTTTCAAAGGAGCATCACTGCATCTGAGTACCTTCAGCTCTGATGTGAGTCAAGGTCATATATATGTGAATGATGCCTTCCCATACTATCATTTCTTCTGGTAGTGCATATTGCATTGCTATCCTGAAGAGGATCGTCTCATCTTGTCTAATGCATCAAGAGACCAAAGGGCAAATCTTCAGTGACATGTGCTTCTGTCTCCTCTTGGGTGTCCTCCTTCCCTTTTGTCCTCACATTCTTTATTATCACTGCATCGTGGAACTGCAGTCCCCTTTCTTAGGCATCAGCTGTGGTACTGCTCAGGACCGTAATCCCTTCCAGATGATCCCCATGAGGAAGTCAGGCTTTTAGGTAAGTCGCTTTCTTGCCCTTCTCTGGCTATTTCTTTATACAAGGTGACAATATCTTGCCATACTAGCACTAAATAATGAATATATATTAACTCTCTAAAACACACCTCTAGGTAAATTTATTGCTCTCAATAGACTTAGAGTCAGATTTCAATTCTGGCCCTTGATAGCAAGCCACTGAAATACATTACAGAACCCCAGGCTTCAGTGCAGACAATCAAGACAAAGAAACTGCAGAGAACAGCAACTAATTTCTCTCTTTAACCTCAAAGAGTTCATCTTCAGAAAATTTTGCCAGCCTTGTATATTCCTCATAATTCTTATGGGATTAGGAGTGACCTTGGCTGGTAAGAAATAGTGCTAAAATTCTCATGGACTTCACCAAACTCCAAATTTATTTTTTAGTGTTTTTATTAAAATGTTGACTCCTAGGAACTGTGAATTAAACGACGTCTTATGCTTTCTTCCATTCATACAAGAAAAAAAATTTTTTTAGGCCTCCCGGTTGCCAAAACATATGATGAATGTGAACTCTTAACACCTTGAAACCAGAAGATAAATAATCTTTCAAACGTAGTATTTGTGTACACTTAATTCCTAAAATAGACTCATTACTTTTGGGTGGCTGGCCAAGATTTTTGAATGGTTAGAGTTACCAACACTGTTAAATCTTTAATTACAGAGGGCAAGAAGTAAGGGTGATGCAGTCAAGCACTTAGTACTGATCAAGACTCACCATTTTAAGAGCACCAGCCAGTATGAATGAAACTAATCTTGCTTCCAATGAAGTCAATGCAAGTTTTGCCAGTCACTTCAAAATCATCAGATCTGATCCTCAGGCCCTCTCAGTCTTGCAGAGGTGCAGGAAAAAGTGCTGAAGATCTGCTGCTTGTATGTATGAGACTGATAGATTCAGGTCTCTGACATTCAGAAAATCAAGAATTTTAGAACTTCTGAAATCTAAAAGGGAACACGTCCAATTCCTCTTTCTCTAACTTTTGTCACCTCTGGACTATTGCTTGTTTTCTAGATGAACAGAAATTCCTCAGAATAACCCTATGCTTCTCCTTATAGGTACGCAAGCATTTGGGAAAAAAAACCCAAGTAACATTGCCATGATAGTTATAATAGTCCTCTCATTCTCTGCTTCATTAGCATAAAAAGCCAAGAAATACTGTGAAAATTGCTACAGTATTGATGGTTTAAAAAATAAATCTGTGCTGTACAGGAAGATCAAAAAGTATTGAAGTTGTTCAGTGGGACATTTCTTACTTCCCAACAATGACTTGTGACTATTACAAATTACTTCTGTGTTTCCTATCTGTTTACAAAACTCCACCTGTTTTGCCCCATATTGTCTTGCTCTTCATCACATTATGAATAAAACATTGCATCCCACATTATAGGAAATGTATTTACAAATGGAGCCTAACTCTGTCATCAGATGCACAGTTTTGAAACTTTGCATTTTAGAGTGAGCTAAATGACTGAGAACACTTGACAGCAACCTCCATTAGTCATGTTACCGTCATTCTAAACTTGACTATCCTTTGAATTTATGGATTAGAGCCAACTACTGGATTTTACTGTACTATTGGCTTTTAAACAGTACTCTCCATTGATTTAACTGGAGAATCCTGATTAAAAATTGATGTGACAATGTGCCCTATTACCCTAAGTCTGCATATAATGCTATTACTGATGTTAAATTTGTAGTTAGAGACATTCGTATTCTGCCACTGTTCAGCTAGTTATAGTTACAATTGCAGCTCATCATTTTAGAGAAAACAGAGCAGCAAGCAGGTACAAAAAACATTTATTTTATTAGGAAAGCCTGAAAACTGATGTTATGAGCCATATTCACTCCCTGTGAAAAACTTCATACTTCCACCTGTTTGAAAAAAGATTTTTGACACTCCTGAGAGAAAATCAGATTGGGACTCAGCAGGATTATCTGCTAAGGAAGTAAGAAGCTGAATCATTTATCACTTGGTCAGTAGTGATATGATCAGAGAAATAGGGGTTGACTTACATAGACGAATATAAGAACATCCTTGAAGAACATACAAAAACCAATACAAAACTTGCAGAGCTCTCTCTTGTACTTTCTGTATTTGCTGAGAATGTGCTTCGAGCACACCTTTTCATTTTGGCAATGGCAATGTTCCATTGACCATGAGAGGCAAATATGAAGAAAAAAGGTGTCCTGCTGATGCTCTCTAAGCTATCAATTTCTGTAGATTGTCTTAATCTACTTGGCAGGAAAATGTTGGAGAAGGTTTAGATATTACATCACATATTCCTAAAAACTAGCATTAACTGCTTCATTAACTACATCGGACATTCTTTCTGACATAACACAAATTTAAGAATAGCTGCTAACAGCTCTGAAGATATTTCAAAATATAATAGCCAACATTGCTGAGGAAGAATAAATAAGAGATTAGCTTCTTTTGTCTTTGTAAAATCAGGTTAAGGACTCCAAATGAAAACAGAAAGGAAACCAGTAGAAAAAAGAAACTGCACAGAATATTGCTGGTCTTGACAGCCAGATGCATAGATAGACGTGTACTGCAAAACAACCACATTTCCAAACACGGAGGTACAAGCTAAACTTACAAAATCTCTGCTTTTATACCTGTATATTCTTAAAGGAAGTGTTTTTGATGTTTTACAGCACTGTACTTGCTGGATCTAGAACTTTGCTACGACTTTGATAAGTGAGTCCCCACGCCAAAGAAAGCCATATAGACAGTATGCTATAACCAAGCCTTTAAATTCAGCAGAACGCGTTCTGTGAATTATAATTCTGCTTTCACTACATTTATGCGTTCCAAGTATACTGGCTTCAAGCACGTGTATTTCTTGAAGCATCACAATTAAAATCCAATACCTAATTGGAGAATTTAATGGAAAAGCATGAACTGGCTGCGTATGTGAGATTAATGCTGAAGTGCATCATACAATAAGACTTCATACGAAATAAAATACATTTTCTTCAGGCAAATCCCACTTGTATAATGCTTATCATAGGATTCACATAATTTAGAGATCTGTTGCAATTCCCCCAGGTTGAGTTTTTAAAAACAAAGCCGTCTTGAAATTCCCATGTCGTACCAAAAGAGGGCACCTAAAGCTTTCAGTATAGAGACCAAGGTGTAAGGAAATCTGCCTTACTTGGATTACTTTCCACCAAGATTGTGGAAATCTTCTCCCAGCTTAAGATATACTCAGCAGAAATATAGAGTCTGTTACCAGACAAGGAAATTTAACATGTAAACAAGTGTGCAGCTACTTTTAAGGGAAAATAACATTGCAATATAGTTGCATATTCACATTATTTATAAATCCATAGATTATGAATTCCGAAAGGATAATCACTTAGTTTGACCTCCTTTATACAGTCCTAAATTAATTTCTTTTTGTATGAGAACATTTGTTTTAGAAGAATATCCTTTCTTGACATTAGAATCGCCAATATCTGCATAATCAAAACAATCCTTTTAGATATTTTCAGTGGCTTTACCTTCATTATTGAAAAAGAATCAAAAATTCCTAACTTATAGTGTTTAGTTTTAGTTACAATGTTTTTATTCCTGGGTAGCTTGATTAGCTTCCATAAAATTGCTCCTGTTATTCATTGTTGATAAATTAAAATCAAGCCTGTAGTAAGGGGCACAATTTAGAACACGCAGAATATTTTAAAGCAGCAAGTAATAACTGGCTTAATCTAGTGGATATAGTACCTGAAAGGCACAGACTGTTTTCTGATTGTAGCTTGACACTTTGCCTGTAGTTGAACCTTAGGCAAGTCATTTCATTATGCAGTGCCTCAATCACCTTATTTGCAAAATGGACCTCATTTTAAAAATTCTTTGAAATCCTTAAACAAAAGGCACTATAGGAGAGAGACACAATAATGCAGAATTATTTGTCCCTTTCCATCTCCCCAGTTGCTGTGCTTAGTAAAGTCCCCATTGGAAATGTATACCACCTTTAGGTATCCTTGGAAGCATCAGAAAAAAACATATTTTCCTTTTCCAGGAGAGAAAATATTAGTACTAAAACAAAAAAGGTGCCGTGTTCATTTGTCCACTACCATCCTGGAATTTATGTTAAGTGCCTATATCTACACTAATAGCTTACCTTCCTTTTGAGCTGCAGAAGTGCTCAATGCAAATGCTTAAATCTCCAATTCACTTCAAATCTGAGTGCCAGGCCTTTAATTCTGTCCTTCCACAATATTTGACAAGTAATTGAAATGAGAGACTTAACACTATGTGTTATGCAATAGGGATGCAAAATATTGTCAGGAATCAAATCCTGACTAGAAGTGTCTCCTAATCAGGCTATGTGTATGCATGCAGAATCTCAGAGTCTGAACTTCAAAAAATAGTATTTCACTAGCCACCTCACTCCTAAATGTCCTG
Organism: Rhea pennata; assembly: GCF_028389875.1. Taxonomy (NCBI): domain Eukaryota; kingdom Metazoa; phylum Chordata; class Aves; order Rheiformes; family Rheidae; genus Rhea; species Rhea pennata. Next base: position 9,437,438 of record NC_084667.1, on the reverse strand, counting down.
ATTTTATACGTATGATCCACACTCTTGTCCTCACATTGTAGAAGTCTTCCAGAGTTCTACTATTTCTAGTTTTCTTACACGTGATTTTATACGTATTCTCAGCCACTTTCTTGTGTGTTTGCTCTAAGTCAAATACAAATTGCAAATATGTGCTTTTATGAGCAGATTCTTAAAGATACTGGCAGTGAACAACAGTTCATTGTTTATTGTCATTACACTGGCACATAAATCTCTTAAACTACCAACTTGCTGCCCCTATTGATACCCTGCAGTGTCTATCTAGGAACATCATCACTTCAGTATCTTCATGTAACAACTTACAGAGAGATAAGTGAATACAATACATAAAATGTAATGCATGGAGCAAGAAACAGGATCAAAGATGCAGTTTTTGTACATATAGATAAAAAGCATCCGGAGTAATTGCTGGAAGGAGTTAGAAAAGATGACTGAGCATAATAGCTGTGGAGACTTCTTCATGGCAGGGAAGACTAAATTATCCTCCAGTGAGCACAGCACCATGCACATGGAGTATCTATATAATTGTAGTTGACTGCCATGGAGTCAGGCTTAAACATAACAAGCTGTACGGTGCGGACACAAGTTTTAGCTTGCTTGCAAACAGAAGGTAAATTCTAGAGCTGCATAACATGCCCTGGCAGACAGACAGAGAAGGACTTGCTTCGGAAGAGGAATTAGACATAGACACCTGAAGACAGATCTTTCTCAGGTCAGATCCCAAACTTTGATAAGATTCAATAATTGCCTTATGAAAGCCCTGGCCCTGATGAGCTTCAGCAATTATTTTGTTACCTGCCTCTCTATATTACGTATTATCCTCGTAGATAAAAATAAGAAGGGTTGAATAATAAATTGCTTTAAGACAAAGGGAAAATTTGTTTGAAGTGTAACAATGCTATTTAAAGAAATATATGTAATAGTAGCAAATATTAGCAGTGCACAAGAATGTATTATATTGCCATTGATTACAATAAGTTACATTTACCTGGAATCCCACATTATAAGTAGCTTTTTGACAAACTTTGTTTGCTCTGGAGTCTGGAAAGGTATTTCATGTGGTTATGTTTGTTCCAGAAGCAAAAATGCAAAACATTTACTTCTCAGGTAAAAAGTGAAATGAGAAAGAAACGAATACGTATTTTCTACTTGCATGCAATACATAGATTCTATATATAGCTAGATAACAGACATACATATCTAGATACTAGATATACATAGTGTATGTATGTATACTCACACGTATATAAATAAAAAAATATATAATAGAAAACAAGTGCAAAGTAAATACTCAGCTGTAGCTTTCAAATCTGTCACCATTTGCTTCTTAAATTGGCTTCATATGCTTGCTTTGTGAGCAACAGAAAAAAGATTTCCAACTATAAAGCCGCAAAATTTAATCCCTATTAAGTGACTGCGTATTTTTTTCTCTTCTTTAGAATATGATTAATGGTAAGGTACTATATGATATAGAACATAAGACAGAAAATACTATTGAACCTCTAAAATAAGATCCTTTACTAAGAACTAGAGTTTTTGTTCCCTAAAATATCAAGCTAGAACTGCAAAAGAGGCATAAAGAGGAGCTGCCTGGAAGATAGGTGAATCGAAAAGGGGCCTAAGAGTCCAATTGCTTTTGACATCTACAATTTCACATTTCGTAGGGATTTTTACTATGTTTGGTTTTCTGTATCTTAAGGGTTCATCTGCTGGACACTGCTGTATGGGCTTTGTTGTATTTTTTTTAAAAAGTCATTCAAAAATGTATTAAGATATTTCCTAGAGTTGCAGTGATAATTTTGCTTTACTACCTTTATAGCTCAGGTGGATTACTCAGTTGCATTCAGTATGAGAAGTTTTGGGTGAAGGCAAATGTGGATGATGAAAGAGATATGTTAAGAATAAAATATCTTGTTATTACTGCTTACACAATTCCAGTTTTCTGAGCCATCATTTTTGCATTTCCTTTCAGCACCAGTGTCCTTTGTATGTAACTGAATACTATATCCACAGGAATATGCATGCTAAGAACCTGGCTATGGAGTAGACTCAAATCTTGACCATCTCCTTTTTCAGCTACGGGAATAAAAAGACCTTTTTCATTCAGGTTACCTGGAATCTAGATTGTGTGCACAGCCCTAAATGGAGCAGAGCAGCGGGAGGTGCGTAGGAGGGTTGCAGGGAATGTATGCCTTTCAGCAGTGCCAGAGAGTGCATATATAGTGGTGCAACATGCTCAAACATATGGGCCTACATTTGGATGCATCTGCTTTTGCATGCCCAAGCTGAGACACCTAGAGAGCTGAAACTTCAGCAGACCTCGGGAATTAGCCCCTGAATATCAGGTCTTTTTATGCTCTCTTGACTTTTGCAAATAACAGTAGACACCAATAATCACCAGTCAGCTTCGAAAATACAGACTGGAGAATATTGTCTGCATTGGATTTAGAAAAATGAATGAATGTGAAATCAGAAGTACTGTTCTAGGTCTTTGAATCCCATCCAAAACCTGAAAAGATGTGCTTAATAACAAGCATGGTTGAATCTCAAAGGTCTGATCTGGATTTGTTTTTTATACTATAAAGAATCATCCTGATTTGGCAAGGGACTGATCTAGATGAATCTTTGACATTTTTCTTTGCTAATTTGAATATCTCTAAGAAAATGCTTGTGGTGAAAACTTTCTCCTTTGCAAGTCGTTTCATGTGTTCATCAAACCACTGTATAAATCATGATAAAATCAACCATAATTCAATACCAAGAAAATATATGTCACATCCTAAGAGTAGCTGTCTGAATACCTCCCTGATATGGCTACACATAATGGCTCAAGTAATATAAAACAGTATTCTAGATTTTTCCATAGTGATATATGTTCAATACAAATTACTTCGCTGTGAAAAATAAAATGACAGCTTTAGCTATATTCTGGATTTCTTTTCTACAGAGCTAGTTCTTTGATCATAAACTGCAGTATATTGAAGTTTTGCTATTGTCAACATATTGCACATACACAGTGTGTTTATTTTTGTCTGCTTTTAATGTATTTAACCTTAATGTCTGCTTCTTTAAAGGAGAGAAACTGTGGCTCAGCATCTTGAATTGTCAAAGCAACCTATTGCAGATTTCTTTTTATAGATGAAAAGAAGCGTCCAGATGATGAATGCTATTCACAAAGTGATTGCTGTGGCAGCTATACCACGTCTCAAAGTACACATGGCTGCGTAAACAGAAACTACTGAAACTTGCAGTGACATGTAAAAGTTTTCCGATGACATATGAACCTGTGTGTCACCTGAAGAGATTCAGCTGGAACTGTTACTAAACATGTAAGTGCTCTGGGTATTTGTTTTTTAATATCACTTTATTTTTGAATGGGCCAAACGTGAGCTATTCCTCTCCCTCATGAGACCCTCAAGTTTAACATTAGAAGAAGTTTTGTGACAGTCTAGTAAACCTTTAATGAGATTTCTTTTTGTGACAGACAGATGTAAATGTATCCCTCTAATCCTATCCTTTCAGGTCTTTGTCTGCAGATGAATGTTAATAATTAGTAGTTGTGTCCCCCCCCCCTTCATAAAATTGTATTCTTCATAAATTCATCCTCTTTTTTTGTTTTCTCAAAGTACCAGCAGCCCTGACAGCCTCCCTTTGTTCTTATGTTTATAAATAATTTATAATGTAGAAATATCTCTTCTTAGTCTTAAAAAATAAACTAATGGTTGAACATAACATACTGCCAGAAGCAGATCTACCACTAGCTTTAGAAAAAAAAAAAAAGAAAAAGAAAAAAAAAGGAGCTCCATGCTTAACAAAGAGAGGAGGAAGGAACATCACATGGAAATCCATTTATCTGAGCGAACACTGATTTTTGTTTGCAGATGTTAAATGCATCTGAGCTACTCTCATCTTAATCTCTGTTTCTGTTTCTTTTCCAGACTATGCACCTTGATTCACTCTGTACAAATGTAGCTTCTTTTATATGTTCTGAACACACAAAGGGCTACGGCATGGACTCAGTTATCAGCATAAATGTGTTTATACTGATACAGGTTATTCCCTTGAGGATTATACTAGGCCTTATACTGACACTTAGCTGGTGCAGATGATTTCTGTACATGTTGTAGAGGTATTGCTGAAGAAAATCATGTGTCTGGCCAAGATTTTAAACCTATCCTAAACTGTGTATGCACCAGATACTGGCATTGGGATTCTTTTATAAAAATTCTGAACATTAGATTGCAATAGTGGATAACTACATCACAAATGGTAGCGTGCACAGTCCCCAAGCTGTAAAAAATTTGTACTCAAATTTGGATTGAAGTAAACCATCTACTGAACAGCAAGGAGTGGTGATCCTGTTTCAAAATTTTTGTATGGCTCTCTGTTTTATGCAGCCACAGCAGGAGCAGCACACACATAAATATTGTTGATCATTGTTGATTAAGATAAGTACAACTGAGCTCACTATTATGCTGCCTAGTTAAGATCTACAGAGAAATCTTTATTTTGCCGTAGGTGAGCACATGTCAAAGGAGATGGCTTAAAAGTCACAATGTGGTTTATGAAAATATATTGAGATCTTTGTTAAATAACAGCCTCAGTGATGTGATGAAGCCTAGCATGTAATTTAAATAGGGATGCCGGTACTAGCTGACATTAGCTGCTTGGATTTTTAACCATGAGGAGGTAACATTATCCTCCCATCTCAGAACACTACCTGGAGCAGTGACACTCATGAGTCAATGGCTTACTACCAAGTGGCTACCAGGCAACATCCCTGCAAGCAGGACAGCTGCAGTGAGGACTCCATAAATATGCACAAGCAATTTGGGTAATACTTTGTCTTACAGGGATGAGTGTATTTCTGCTTTAACATCTTCCACTTCTAATCAGCTCTTCACCGGGAACTGATCTCTATGCCCTCAACAGGCTACAAACAATACTCCCCCACTCTTAAAGCACATTTTCTAGTCCAAAGGTAGCTACTGTAACTCTGACTGAATCCATAGCACAATACAATTGAAGGATAGGAAGAGAAAGGAAACAGAATACCTTCTCTGATGTCTACACACAGTAGGAGAGGGAAGGTTTAGGCAGATATGCAATACAGATGCAGGAATGATCTTGACCTGCTGGGCTAGGCTTTGGATCTACTCGCTTAAAGGATGGCTGTAGCCAAGATTTTAGTTTGATTTTCAAGAACCAGGCCAGCTGCCCTTTGTAAATTATTCATTCTTGCTTTTTGGCTGCTTTCTGACTTTGCAGAGTGGAATGTGTTTTGGCCAGAAAGAAAACACATGCAAAATCTTTTGAAATTCCTCTTTAAGAAGCTTTCTGAATAAAAGAGGTCACTCCTAGCAGCTCAGAGATGAATCTACTTGCACAAAAACAGCTTGGAAAGAGCAAGCTTAAATCTCATCCAGGTGCAAAAAGTCAATCTGAACCCCCTTTTTAGGAGTTTGATCTTCTAATCCTCTACCTTTTTTCATCTCTTGCCTTTAATGCCACATAACAGGATTCTGAGCTTCTGTTGAAATACATTTTGCGATAGTCTGTAAATCTCTGCTGAGATAGCTGCTGCCTTCAGATCTTAGAGGGTACGGTGCTAGGGTTCAATGTTTTTCAGGAACTGAACATTTAGAACTGAATCCTACTAGAAAATCCCTTAGTGCACACATTCTAAAGAAAGCGAGACAGACTTAAAATAGAGCATATATCAAGGCCAGAATATCATCTAAAGGTAGCATGCTTGTGAGGAGGCATTTGAAAGCTCAGCACAATCATTTAAGGGAAACCTTTCAGGTACCTGATGGTTGCTAAGGATCAAGAGAGAAAGTAGTGTCATGGGAAGGAAGGATGAGGTTGAAGGAAATGGAAAATTTTGTTGGAAAGAAGAGGAAAATAGAGAAGTGGGGAGGAGGATATGAGAGATGGGTACAAAAACATTTCAGACAACATGCTTCACAATGACACCTTTGTATTTTCCACACTGTGATGCTAGCATAGAGGTTATTCCTTAAATGATTTTGGATTTATCCAAAAGGAATCTTCAACCTATTGTATGTTCACAATGAAATGTCTGTCTAACGATGCTGACACATTACCTTTCAAATTTAACTCAAACATCTTTCATGACTATATAAAACACTGTGGTTACAAGACTATTTTTTCTTGGTTAATTCATTCCCCTGTTCTGCTTGGTTACACAGGTAAAATCATTTCCGAATGCATTCACAACCTGTTCTGTTCTGTTTTATTCCATTCCAAACATCAGCTTGAATAAATGATACCGTTAATGCCTACAAAACAGATAGGACCCAAAACATGTACCCAGATCTTGATTTTTGTCAGATTCTAAAATGGACTAACCAAAACTCCAGCAGTAGCACGCCTGATTTTTGTTGGTTTCAGTACCTTGATCCAAAATTGTTCAGTGCAGGCCCTTTGCGAGTTAAAACAATGTGCCTTTATAGCAGGGAAACTGTCTGGCTCCCTGGTGTTATTAAGAAAATACAGTATACAAAAGCAGTGAGCTTTAAACCATACAGCATTATTATTATGATAGCAGGAGGTGTCAGGTGGAGACAAAGACACATGGATAGAATTGATTTGAGGCGCGTCATCAGAAAATAAGGGTGATGTGATCACAGCGCTTAGAGCGTATGCCGCAGCTGTACAATTCTACATGGCAGCTTCCATCATACCCTTCACAGGAAAAAAAAAAAAAAGAAAAGATTCTAAGTAAATGATGGGTGAATACAACATAAATTTTAGTGTATGACAAGACACTTTCTTTTTTGTTTAACATATAAATCAGGAGCACTTATGAATTGGTATTAATTAGAATAATGTATTTGCTTTCTTTCAACAGTTATGTCAGCCTCATTAAAAACCGAGTGCTAAATCTTCATTAGATTTTCAATATTAAAATACTTCCATGAAATATGAATTAACATTTAACTTGTTGCTGGTTATATTAAGAGAAAGGAGGGGGAAAACCTTTGGGATGAAATTCTGGCCCAGTTAAATCAATAAGACTTTTGTTTCTGAATTCAGTGGGGCCAAATCATTTCCTCGGTGTTGGCAACCAGAGGTAATCGCCTTAAATCTGAGGCACAGGCAAAAAAAAAAAAAAAAAAAAAAAAGAAGAAATGTTCCATCTCAGTCTATATTCCTGTCTTGCATGAGGCTGGTTAAAATTTTTGGTCACCTGGATGACTGAGGAACCTAAGTCTCATTGAGAGTAAAAAAGTTTAGATTCTCAGATAGCTCAGGTGTTTTATGAAACCTTATTTGAATTTTGAACGTGAGCAATTCTAGCTGACAAAAAGTCCTGGTGTTATTCCTTATTCTGACTCCTTTTTGGTATGCGAAACTCGCAGAACAAGCGAGCAGCTCATGGGTGAACGTTGCAATTTCAGTCGCATGGGGTACCCTCACTGATTTTAGCACACGTACCCGGCCTGAGAGGCGGTGCAACGTGCCGAGGAGGAAGAGACAAATTTTCTGGAGTTCCATCTCGCGAATCTTTCTAGCTGGGTGCTCACTGCACAACCCGTGAGCGATTTCCCAGCAGACATGGAGGTTGGAGGGACGGCTAGATCAGCAAGAGAGAGCAGATGAGCGGCTGTAGTTGAAGGAAACTACCTTAATCTGCATAGTCAGCCATAGCTGTGATCGGTGACCCTCGGACTTCTGTAATAGCTGCAGTCTTGGGTCAGAGCAAACGCCACCGGACCGGCTCGCAAAGTGTCTGAGGAGTCTTTGGAAATGGCCTGCCTGCCTTGGCGACGCACCGTGCCAGCTGAAGCAGCTGGAAGCGTGTTCGCCTTTCAGAAAGAAAGGGGATCTGATGATTATGTTTTATCTGACTACAGCTTGTTTGGAAATGGAAACATCCGAGTCTCTCCTCCCGGGGGTTATGCGTTAGAGAGCCACAAGGTGGTGGTATGGTGTCGCTTTTTTTTTTTTAAACAACAACAAAAAAGAGGTTTTGTTTAATGAGCTTGAACTCACAAGCCTGCTCATCTAGTGAACTGTGACTTTTCAAATACCAACCTATTAATGTCAAAGGCAATACTGAAGGGAACAGTTCTGTTTGATTTAAAAAATACAGACAATGTGAAGTCCACTATGCTCTAATATCTATCACCTATGGGGCTCCATTCATGCCTAATGCTTTATTCAAGCTAAGACCTAGTTTTTATATATCAGATTAATACATATCTACAGCTTTGCACCTTTCTATTTTGATTTTTTTATTATCAGGGCTCGCCGGGGCCATTTTCATTCCCTTACTATAGCATCTGCAAGCAGGTGGATTAGAGATAACTCTCATTGTGCTTTGTTTTCTCCTGACACTGTCATTAATCATTCCTTAAGCCACACTTCAACTTATAGTAATCAGGACTGGCTGTTCCCGAGCTGCACAAGAATTGCCTTTCACAATGTAATGTGAAATTGGAAGCGAATGGCTGAAGCCAGACGCTTCTTCTGCATTCCCCATCTATCTCATCATTTAGGTATTTATCCATCTCAGGCTTGTACAGGGAGCATCTCTCTCTTTCCCATGAGGACACAGATTGCAACAGAGGATCAGATTTGTTACTCAGGCTTTGGGCTTTGATTGTCCTCTTATAAGTTTGGGATTAAAGTGAAATTTCCCACAGGGCTATGCAGGATTTGCTAGCATTTAACTGTTTAACCTGGCTGTTTGTGAATGAGAATCCTGTGGTCAGCTATTCCATAGAGAATATTATGGTAAGCCAGCTCTGAATGGCAGACATTTCGGTAAATTCCTGTAAAGACTGCTACAGTTGATTCCAATTAAGTTCATACCTGATAGCAATTGTTTTCTTGTACATGATGAACGGTAATATTATGATGAAAAACAATTGTCTGAATATTCTCTTGCAAAATATGCATCAGCTTTAAAATAATTGCAGACCTTCAGGAAGTTCTATCCGTTTGTTTATGCTCGTAGAATCACTGTGCATTAATTTGTCTTGAACTAGGTCATATCTTTCACTATGCACAAGAGCCGCATTCCTTAATATCTTACCTATTTTTAATAATAATTATAAGCTAATAATATCTCTCGTAGCATGGTGCTGGAATGGACAAACATTTTAAACAAGCTGTATTTGATGTATTAATAAAGACAAACTGACGGTACTGGAAAGCATGCTGTTAAATATGTAGCCAAAACAGACGTACTTTTCCTGGCATTTGATGTGATTCTTGTACAAAGGAAAGTACCTATAATGTGCTATTCTCTACAAAACTGATAGCAAGGGGGAAATTTTTCAGTCCACATTATCTATCTTTTAGTCTTAGGTTTAGAGCCATTTAAGGAAGAAGATTTTAAAACAAGTCAAAATCATTTTGTTATCCAGTTTAAAAAGACTGTATGCTCAACCACTGTATATATATATTCTATTTAATGTGGATGTGTTTTTAAAATGCCTAGGAGGATAGTGCTCATTTCATGTGCTTCTCCAAGAGAGACATAACACCCCAGCAACTGAAGTACATAATTTAACAAAACATTTTAGCTTACAGTGAAATCAGTTCCCTTGGAAAGAATGGACTGAATCACTAAACTCAATTTTAACTCCACTCCCTGAGAAATTTTTACATCTTATTCAAAAGTTTGCTTTTCATTTTCTTCTTTGTTGGTTAAAAATGTGCTGAATTTCCAAAATAAGCTTTCATGGGATTTAGTTTGGGGGGAAACAAATCAAAAAGATTTTTATTTACCTTTTTAAAAATAAAGAATCCCAGAGACCCTGAGGGAAAGACTTATGGGTATTATCAATTACAAATCTATAAATTCTAATGCAGACTGGAATTAACAAATATGAAAGACAAATATATTCATTTTACTGTTCACTGTTCAACTATTCTACATTAAAGACCTGTAATATGACATTGATCTTGTGCTAACCAGTGTCTCGGTGGAAAGGAACAGTGTTTGGTAGTGTAACTGCACCTGTGAAAGCCTCACTGCTTGCAAATTGCTAAATATCTTTACCATCATTTAGTGTTTCTCTCATAGCATTAAATGATTACTGAAAAGGCAGAAGCATTCCTTTCTATTTATTTGAAATATCCTCTAGATTCACATGAGTAATTTTCAGCTGTGTATAATGCTCCCAAAGTAACCTCTTCATTTCCATTGTTTTAGTGTGAAATCATTTCCTCGGGAGATAATTAGAGTTGCTCCATTTATTACATTAAATGATTAGCATGCACTTGAAATGATTCAGTATATTTTCCTTTACTGCTGATGACTCTTAAATATGGGCCTACATTTTTAATGGATAAATTAAGGTTATCTTGACGTTTTGTGGCTGCCTTCGCAGCAAAACAAAGGAGACTTTCTTTCCAAATACACGCACAGGCGTGCGCTGGACAATACACTTTAACCAAAGGGTGCTGATCCACCTGCAAATCCCCTCTGGTTCAGCTTAAAGACCAGTAATGACATCTGAAGGTAAAATGAAGATTTAAATATACCAAACCTGCTATTACTTATGTTGTATATGTAGTTAGTAGCTAATTCCAAAGTGTTTTGGGATCAGAATCCAGGTATCTCAGTCGAAGTGTCTCTACATGCTCTCAACGACGTGCATCTTCTTCCAAACGTGTACATAATTATTTCTTACAGCTGCAGACCTGTGCTTTTATTGTATTTTATTATTTAATCTAAACAAAGAATGGAGTTTTACTGTATGGTAACTAGTGAGTTTTCATTCATTGGTTTATGAAAATGAATTACTATATAATTAGTAAAAACATATCCCAATTAATATTCCGTTAAAACTCATTAAATCTGAGTAAGATTTAATGTCAGATTCAAGGCAAAGCTTCAAGATTTTTTGTAGAACGTAAGAGTCTATAGACTCAGAAACAAAATAGGCTTAAGGCCTGATTTTTGACCTGATATTTACATAACTAATATTCTCATAACTACCCCCAAAAGATGCCAAGATTGACCTGGAAGTGGTGGATACCAACTGTGACTGACGTCAGTAGAATTAAAAGAACTCCATTTTCCCAAGATCATGCCTTGTCACTCCCAAAAGAATAGTAAGGAGATATTTAACTCCACTTGAAAGTTTGGTCCATTGGAGTTAAATAACCTATAGCACTCTAACTGCATTAGTCGATGTGAAACAGATGTCATTATTAAAGGATACATTCCCTTCTGATGTGATACATACCCCTATCCTATATTTCTCAAATGTGGCTGTGGTTCAAAGACTCTTTACATATCCACTTGATTTAAATTCAAGCTCTCCTTGTATTTAATATTTTTAAATTTAAATTTTTACATTTTAGAATGTAATTTAATAGAGTTTTTAATGGTTCTAGCAAGAAAGCAAGAAACCCAGTTTGCTTGTATTTATTGCAAAGAGTACGCAAGCAGTGACTGCATAGCGTAAGGAAGAGCAGATGTAATGCAAAATAAAGTAAATAGTATTAAAAAAAACCCTTCATACGTGTGCCTTATATCAGAAAATAATATTCTAAATGAAGTTCCATTAGTAGAAAGAGACAGTATATATTTTTTTGCCTTATTCACTAATAAAACATACAAAAAAAATCCTTTCTACTGGCTTATTTTCCTTCCAAAATATCACTTTAGGATATTTCTGGCATTTAGAACAAACTAAGTAAAAAAAAAATATATATATATATATATTTCCCCATCAAGTCATAAGCGTTGGTTGCATTACGTAAACAGGAAGCATTCATGTATTTGGGACATTAGTTTCTCACCGAATCCAATAAATACTACTGTAGCATGCAGTTGTACTGTAATTTCATATGGTATTGCTGCATGAAATCAGTAATGGAAGATGTGGTTTTCATAACTTTACTCCTGCGGAAAGAAACATTTTTTCATTTTGTGTTTTGGCTGACCCGCGTTGGAGCCAGATTCTCACCTGTGCCTGAGCAGGATCCTTGACTGCACTGTGGTCACATGAGGTTAAGGGCAGACTCCCTTAATTTAAACCTAAAAATGTAATTTGGTCTTTCCTTGGGCAAAAGCAACAGAATTGTGGATGTCATCTGGAATAAAGCCCAAACAAGGAACACAGATTTCTGTTCCTAAACGACAGTTCAGCAAACCCAGCCCTGTTCAGCAAAACTCTAAGACACATGAATACGTCTCATCAGTAAAAAGCACCAGACTTAAACAGGACAGTTGATGAACTGGGACTCACAGATTGCTTATGCTCTTATAAAAGTCAAATAAATGAGATGCTTCTTTTTACTTCAGTGATGCCGTACCAGGACCATCGTAACTGGAGATGAAACCGTGCTCACCTTGTTCACAAGTAATTCCATTTACTAGCCTCAGGACCAGTATATGATGTAGATACATTTATCCTTAAAAACTTACTTGAGCAACATAAAAGCACACCATTAAATAATAGCACTACTATAGGCATATTATACTAAAAGTGCCATAATGTTGTTTGTATATGACAGGCATTTTCTGTATAAGAATGCTGAAATTCTACACTGATGTCATTAAAGCATAAATGACACGCTACCAAAAGATGGAGATACTAATGTATGGGGGCTAAAAACTACACTTCTTTCTAAGTTTTAGAATATTTTTAATAGATTCAAAGCATATTTTTAATAGATGAAGTTATAAGAATACTAACAGTAGTGGCGTGAAAGGTTACAATGGCTGAACACCATCTCTCAAACATTTATTCCATTTAAGTAAAAATACCTGATAGAGAGCATTTCTATTATTCACAAGAAATCATGCAATATAATGGTTCCTAGCACTCCTTTTGTAATAGCTTATTTAAATACTTGGGGCTGCAATTCAGATTCCCACTTTGTTCAGACTTCACAGAAATACTTCTTACAATTGATCACACTTTTATTCTTTATTGTATTCTAAATAGCCCTTGATTTCTCAGAACCCAAGACTAAAAATTAGGTTTGCAGAAGTGAAAAGTAAGGTACTTAAAAAAAGTACATACTTTTTTTTTTTATAACTGAGGAATAGAAACTACAAAACTGAACAAAAAAAACTACATTGTGAATCATTTTGTTTGCAGCAATGCTTTAAGGAACTACTCTCGAAAACTAAATGGAGCTTGATGGGGCTTTTCTAAACCCCTAAAATCTAAAATGACCTGAAGGTATAAAGAATGCTTGACTTTTGATTTCTTTTATTCATAACATTTTCTCTAGAGCTTCCACCTCAGACCACACTAGTTTACATAAAATTAAGGAACCCGGTCCGATAAGGAGTTACTAAAATTCTATTCATCATCTTAGATAAATTTATTTATTGTTGAGAAAAAAATTAAAATGAGGAACAGTAACAAATCTCTATTTATAATGAGGTTTGCTACCAATAGTGTAGATGCTATATTTGGAACTTTTCTTAAATTATTTAAGAACTTTTATTTGTGATGATGACAGGCTAACCTGTCAGTTGACATAAATTAGTATAAAGGCAAATGAGCTGCTGATTTACATCAGCTAAAGATAAAGCAATATTTGTTTTCAGAATAAAACATTGATAGTTATTTTCATTTCAGAAGAACTGAACTTTTATTTAAAGAGCAGATAGAAATGATAATGTATAAACAAAGAAGCAAAAGTGCTGAATTGAATGAATGAATGAATGAATGAATGAAAATGAATTAAATCACAGGAAAAGTACATTCAAACATCAAGGCAGCAAAGACATGACTGGCCTTCAGGCTGATGTGCTATCTTTTCTGCATCAAATTTTGCCTTGCTATTATCGCATACTTGCATGGAATTACTTATTAGAAAAAAAATAACTAAAATAAATAGTACTGTGCTATTGTAAAAGGAGTATTAATATATTTAATACTGAAGCATACCATAGAATGATATAAATAAATACTTTTTTAAAAAACATGCTATTTACCTGAATGTAATGAGGCCTGTTGGAACATTAGAGTGTGCAAATGAGGGTGTAAGCAATTTTTAAAGCATGTATTAGCTAAATGGTAAACAGAAGTAGCTCTTTCAGGGGCATCTAAGCTCTCCAACCTCAACAAAATGTCCTGCCTCCTAACTTTCAGCTCATTCCAGAATGACTGAATATTACAAAATTTTTACGGCAAAATTATTACCAAGCTACAGCATGGGACTCTTCGAGCAGTCAGCAGTGTTCTTTTTAATACCACTTCCATTTGCATTTTAAATAACTAAATGATCTTCAGGCATTTAATAGAAAAACATTTTTTTTTTAATGAATACCAAGAGACATTTGTAAATAGCAGCACAAATTGCTCCTGGGCTATAAACCTGAGTGCCAAGTTTCACTCTGATATGAATATAGACAAGTGTTAAAAGTCTGAAAAATGGATTCCTTAATGGATATACTGGCAGACCTTTAAGTGTAACGGAGCTAGCATATGCCACTTTAATAAAGATATCATATCCGATCTCTTCGATTACCCATAGCTTTTCTATTCTAAATAAAAGGATTGGAACTGGAAGTATTTTCCCCGCATATCATATTTAAAAATGTACCAGAGAATGTCATCCAACAATTCGTAAACATCGCAATTGTTTCTTGGAACATAACAAAAAGTAATCCCTAAAGATATGGTAAATATACCTTTTCTTTATTGAACAAACAAAAATAGATTAGGCATTGCCTTTCAAAATCAAAGACGTCGGCTTTGTCTGAGGCGAGAAGAGGCATCTGGGGGCTTGAATCTTGCCACAGTCTTTGTGGCTCTATATTGTAAGTGCATCGGTAACCTTGTGTTTAACCAGATTATTTACAGTCAGACCCTTGTAAGATCACACGTATTGCTGCTGGTGTGAGGGATGGAAGGAGACTTCTCAAATTGAATACAAACGGGGTATTTATTGTTATGTTTATTAGGCCATAACCGTGCATCAAATGTGCTAAATTCCCAGAGATAAAATAATACAATCACATCAGGACTGAAAATTTAATACTAAACAGGGAGCCAGAAGCTCGCTCTCTTCCACCCCCAGCCTGCTTGGCAGCTCGTCTTAACAAATATTCTGCCCTGGACTTCGCTGGACACTGCCTGTGCGCTTGTGCTCACCTGCAAGCGCTATTTCCTTCGGGGAGTTCTGCGAACTGTAGGTAAATCTCTTTGCATACGTAATTGTAAAACAATTGTTGCGGGAATTTGCTTGCTTTTTTTCAGGAAAAAAAAAAATTAAGAGCTTTCCGTGGCTATGAGTTTCACAGCCTGTCCGTGCATTACTATCGATATGGAAAGGCAGTCTGGTCACAGGGCGTGTTTTGCTGGTGAGGTAAATCAGTCTAGGTTTCACCTATGTTATCCGCCGTTGCTGTGCTAAAATTGCAGCTCGGATGTGATGCGTATTGGCAATGTCAGGCTTCAGGTCCGTGCGTACGCTGGTGTGCTCAGGCTTTTCTCTTCGCAAGCGCGGCGCTCGGCGTGGGAAAAGGGGTTCAGGAGGCCGCTGGGTCTATAGGTGCATTTCGGCAGCAAACGGGGCAATGTGTTTGCAAGGAGGAGCAAAATTCTCTCTCCAGCGCCCCGTTTGCTTTTGGTTAACCAAAAAGAATAGCAAACACCAACTAGAGAAACAGCCTTCAGTTTGTACCTTGCTTTCTTGGACTGAAAAAATGATGCACTTCAGTGTATATGTTTTCTAATACACTTTAACTACTTCTTCTGTATATACCCATATAACATGATTAGGTTTCTGTCAAGATCTAAGTGGCGTGGATCGACAGATGGGGTAACCTGCTGGAACAAAACTAACTAAGCCAAATTCACCCCGATGTCACTCATGGATACTGGTGGGTGAAACAGGCCCTTGTGACTTACAAATATATCAGGTATATTCCACACTCCATTAAAAATAACAAGTAAAATAAAGGTTGATAGGAAAAAAAAAAAAAAAAAAAAAAGGTTTCGCTTGTTTTTGAATGATTTTCTTACCTTCCCTGCGGAAGATCTTAAAAACATGAAGTTGCATGCAAGAAAAGTATTCGTTAATATATTGGAGTGAATTTCAAATGCTCAGGGGAAGGTCTGGCTTTTCTTTCTTTTAAATTGATGTAAATTTGAACTGCCTCCTTTGCATCAGTGGAATTACACCAGCTTTACACTCATGTAACAGACAGCAGAGTTTAACGCTTGCTGTACAGGACGGAAGTATGTCCTGGATGGAGAAGTAATGCTGCTGTTCTTTTCAATAGCACAGCTTGCATTGATTTATAGCAACTTTTTATTTTTTAAAAAAACAGTGACAGTAGCTGAGTTTTGAGCTTTAAGAGTAAATTAAGAAGTTATACGGGGCAAAGAGAAAGACAAGCAGTGACGACCCAAAACCGGGCGATTCTTCTTAGACGTGAGAGACTGGGAGCTTTTTCTGACAGCTGAGATTGCAGAATCTGCAAAATGATTTTGATAGAGATTTTAGAGATTTTTTCCCCAATTATCTTCCTTTATAAAGAATACTTTCATAATACTTAAAAATGGTATCCTTTATTACAACTCTTATTATAGTAAAATCGATGGAAGCCTGAGCGGTGGGCGTATTGTTGTGACACTTAAATTATTTGTAAATATTGCTCTCAGCTTTCTTAGCATATCTTAACAAGGCGACATTTCAGCAAAGTATAATTTCTCGCACATTATATATGCTGTATGCTTCCAAGACAATCACACTGGAAAACAGAGTCATGAAAAAGAAGCCAGGAGTGTTTCTTACTTTCAGGGAAAAGCATCTCAGTCTCTGGATGGGGAAGGTTTGGAGGATCACCCTACAGCTACAAGAACTAAGTGGCGGGCAGGAAGGCGTTTTTGCCTTGCTTTCAGCGCCCGGTGCAACGCAGGCAGCGCCTTGGTTGAAGACGTCTCTCTCAGTTCTGCTGCTCAGCCTTGCTTCCTCTTACATTTTATACTCAAGTGAGCTCTTCGGATTGCAGGACTGGAGCCTCAACGTCACTGCTTTCATTACCCTTTCATTGCAGATATGAAAAGGGTGTTGTTTTACAGTCATATTGCATTCAGGAAGGGTTTTGTTTAGACTCATTTAAATTTTCTTAAGAGATCATGTTAAGAGGAGCTTTAAAAATGTAAGGAAGAACTCACTGAACAACCTACTGGTCTGAATCAACTAACTTGTAAAGAAGAGTGGGACTCGCCCAACACACACACACACACACACACTTCCTGAAAAATAAAGCATTCCAGCTGCCAGTGCTTGTGCTCGTTAACCAAAAACCAAGTATTTTTATATTGCCTCTGCTCTCTTCTATTGTAGGCTCCAGTTTATGAAAGACTTGCACATTTTACATTTAACAGCATGACTGTAGAGCGATCTGTACTTCACCTAATGGCAAACAGGGAGTTTGCTCACTACCTGAAGCATCAGCAAAGCCTTAAATTCTATAGCAAGCAATCCCAAAATATTGATGGCATCTCACGTGGAATTAAGCCTTTACATTCTTATTAAAGTAACAAAGAATGATTTTATGAAGTTGACTACTAAAGTTGGCTGTCCCTAGCACAGGTGTTACGTGTTTCAACTGACATCAGGCTAGTGGGGAATATATATCATGAATCCAGTTCATAAATCTTGTATATTTTGGGAATGTTCCAAAAGTAGATCCAGCCTGCACTTCCTTAATTGCCAGATATTTATACTAAAAACTAATTATCTAAAATCTTAAAAAAAAAAAAAAAATCAAGCACATCCACAGGTAGTTTTTGTATTTTAGTTTCTGGCTTTTAGTTTAGATATCCTTCAACAGAATTTCTGCTATGGACATACTGTGAATTTTTGAGGGAGGTGAATTTCAAGAAAAATATCTCATTAGTTTTATGGAGGTTTTTGCCAAAAGATTGATTACAAGATTTGGCCCACTGTTAATAGAGTTTGTATTCTTGTCTACTACTTTTGTAAACCCAATACTTTAACCATTATAGATTATATACTTTCTTCTTTTATCAAACACTTTGGGTCACAGAGACCCAATCTGAAAAATGCAATCAACTCTACAATTTCATAATAATGTGACTCTGTAGAAATGTTTAGATTTGTGGTCGTCAGGGGAAAAACCAGAGGCATCAGACATCAGCATAGAAACCCAAGTGGGTGAGAAGAGTTTAGCTCAGCACATTATGATGTTAAATTAAGGCCATGCCTTGCTCTCCCTGAAGTCAATTAAGTTGTAATCTTTCATCATTGTATCATTTTACAATCACAGAAGAGTTTGCATTTCTTTCTCCTTTAAAAAATAGATCTTGAATCTTCAAAATTATATGGACACACTGCACAAGGTATTACAATCCCCTCTCCAAATAAAAACTTCCACTTTGACAGTGCTCTTGTTTCTGACAGGCGTCTCAAAACACACAGCAAATACAAAATAACAGTTGCATGCAGGAGCGTGCATGGGACTTCTACAGCATGTGTGTTAAATTACGTGACAGTATGGAAGAGGATGACTGAAGCAACTACTCTACATGGGACCCCCTATTTATATTCACTTTGGAGCACTCAGCCCAGGCTGTCCGGATAGGCTGCTAAACTGGTTTTCAAAATAGTGATCAGAAAATGTACTATAAATAAGCAAACTCTTTATTTTTACTCTATCAGTTGATTCCAGTAAATTAGTTACAGTGTGTGAAAACTCCCACTAGGATTTTTTTTTTTTATGGTTTGCTAAATCCAGACACATTTCTCACACTGATGATTTACCAGAACTTCAATTTACCTCTGAATTTTATAGATTTAAACAGGGCTCTATTTTTAGAATTTTAGCACCATTAAATATCAGCTAAAATTACTTCACCGTAAGGAGGATAAAAACACAGTGAACTCCTACTCTCAAATATTACCATACACTCAAAAAAGTAAATAAATATACTTAAAAATGTGGAAATGCTTCCAAATAAAATAATAATATTTTACACTAGCAAGGTAATCGCATATTCTCTTGAATGAAATAAAGAAACCTGATGAGAGATCAGATATGGTAAGAACAAGCTAAAAAAAGTCCTGTCTCAGGTCTTATAGATTTGTATAAAACAAGTTAATATGTTTTCCATGGCTGAATATGTGATTGTGATTCTGGATGAAAAAGCAGTAAACTATATATGAAAAACTCTGAAGAATTATTTTATAAATTTTATTTGTATTTTATGAATTTTGTTTTTATTTTAAATTACATGAAAGAAGCATTACTATTAAGGGAAATATTTTTATAAAGTACAAGCATAAACTTTGTGCTGTCTTAATTTTCAGCTTAAATTTACAGACATACTACATGGCAACAGTATTAAGCAAAAAGGAGGGATACATTTTCCTATTCAATAAAAAGCTATGGAAGTTGCATGGGGTAGAGTCTCTAGGAAATCCACTCTTTCTTTGAAAAAATGTCATTGGTGAGATAGAAGATTGGCAACACAATGAGCAAAATATAGTGAGGGCTGATACGGACTGTCAGCTAGAATTTGGGTTAAGACACTGACTTTTGTCTGCATGGTGTCTACCTTCCAAAGAAGATGGGAGATGCAAAACTGCAAGTTTCCTCTCTCTGGTTAATGTGGTCTATACAAGTGAATAATGTATAAGAAGATGTTCCCTCGATAATGTTACAATTATTCATTGTACAGCCATAAACTCAAATATTCACATTAACAGCTAGGTATTATTTTTCTTCTCTGAAATTAAGTGAGTGGCATCAGTGGTCATAAATGAGAGCATTCATCAAAGGCGTAGGCCATGGCAGAGGATTAAGTGAATGCTGATGAAGTGTCCAGATTCCCATAACTTGGAATGGGCTGCATTCAGCATTCCTTTATTATCCATCTGCCACATAACAAAAAGTCTCATATATTTAATGCAGGTTTGCCCTCGGCCACGTAATAGGATTAGGAATAATTTCTACAAATTTACAAAAACAAATCACATGGGAAGGCTTAGAATTTGCTAATAATTTCTCCATAGCTGGGAGATCAAAGGGATGTAAGAGTCTAGAGCCAGGCGGTAGTTTGACCCTGGCCAAGCCTTTTTAATGAAAGGGTTAATCTTCTCAGAGGTGACCATAGAGGAGCAAATAGTGTGACCAAATGCAGATTCAGGCCTCCAAAAATAGGAAGAAAATCGTCTGGGAAGTATGACAGCAAGAAAACATTTACAGAATAACAGTACGTTTTCTGTCTGCAAAAATAAAATAAAACAGCAAACCTCAATGAATTGTTTATTAAGCAAAGTGTGACTGGCAGGAGGAGGGAGAAGAGTGGTGCTGAGTGAAACAAGCTTGCTCAGAGGACCAGAAATATTATTATTTCTTTCTGAATAACAAAAAATAGGATGCATATCTTCAGTCTAAAAACATGTCTTCAATCTAAAAAAAGATTCTCTGTTGTCTTCAGGTAAAACCTGTCTTCTCCAAACATGTGTCACAGCTCGGTTTGTTTGCTCGTTTTTGTCACGTGCTTGCTCGTTTTAAGAAGAACCACTCTCCAGACATACCCGCTTTCACAGGTGACTTTCTGGGAGGACCGAAGCAAGTCGCCCAACGAAGTTTTCTCAGAAATGTCTTTGGGCTGCTGCAACTAATGCTTACAGATTTTGTCTTCTTCAATACACTGAAGGCAATTCCATCTCTCAAATCAAATCAAGCAGCTGTACCAGAAAAGACAGAAAAAAAAAAAAAAAAACATGTAAAGGAAATGAAGGTATTGCGCGCGTGTGTGTGCGCGCGCGCCCATTTTTTGTCATTTTCCCCATTAGCACGACTAAGTCTGTCTCAAATTTTTCATGTTTTCTACATTTCTCTTGCCAGTTAGTAAACTGCAGAATAAGCATGTTAACATCAACTCGATGCGGATGACAGCTATCTTAATTTTGCTTCATTAATGGTTTTAATGACCTTTGGAAAGTACAGCACACCAGAATGCTAGCTATTTTAATTTAATAGAAAATCATGTGATCATTTTGATTCTTGGTTCCTGACCTGTTCTAATGAGTTTGAATGTATTACTCCATTTTTGTGGTCTTTACTTACTGGGCTACTTATCAAATAATGGATTAAATATTCTGGTTACAAGTAGTGAATTTAGTACAAAAGCCCTTGCAGACATTTGATCCTAAGTGAAGATATTATTTCTCATGTTTCACTTCTTGAGACACATTTTTAGGCCAGAAGTTAACTTCAACATTAAAATTATGGTAACTTGGTATTGCTGCCAGTTTGGATTGAACTCAAATGCACAGTAGGGATGAGAATTCCTAAATTCTCTCCTCTCATTATTCCTATATTCTCTGTTTATCCTCTACACATGATGCTTCATTCCATCTCCTACACATTTTGAGTAATTCCATTCAGAGTGTGAAATCCAAAGCAATCTTTTATTTCAAATACAGAAAGGCAGCTCAGCCTTATGATATAAAATTGCTTTTGAAACTTCCTCGGTGCGTAGAGGTGTAAGTATCCTGTAAATAACTTTGATGCAGGGCCTGAGGTTAATGCTTTGTGGGCCACAGTCTCAAGCTGTGATGGTCCTAACGAAAAAATAGCAACCATTATCATCCATCAAAGGACAGAAACAGCACACGCTCAACAATTTTGGTAAGTTCATTGACAACACAGGTCTATGGACCCCCATGTGGATCAGAGAGGCAAAAGTTTTAACTAATGAAACACAGCTTTAGGGGATATTTAGACCCTCCTTAGACTAAATCTCTACTAGTCAAACAAATTTTAGGCATATGGCTTAGCGGGCTGTTAGCAGGCTATAATCATACTTTATAGTCACTGAAAAGTGATAAGGTCCTATTCTGCCCCCCCCCTCGCCCCCCCCCCCCCCCCCCCGGGAAAAGTTGGGTACCGTTGACTGTTTCCTGGCTCTTTCCTTTGCTGACTTAGGTAGCTCACTACCTACATCTGGGTAGTTATGTGGGAAGTCTCAAATTTTACAGCACCAGTAATTTGAACACTAGTAAGACCCTCGCCTCACTCCGGTTCAGTTTACCAAGTGGAGACATTATGGCAACGCTGTTTGCTAATGAAAAGTAAGCATGTTACAGTGTTCCTGCTCTACTCCACACGGGTGTTATCCACGAGTATTCTGCTAATCTGGGACACAAATTTAGATTTACTATGGGTTTTATAAACACAATACTCAACTAGAAATGTTTGTTTGGATTTTTACATCATAGGAAATAGAACAATAAGACAAATTAGAGTCTGATACATAGTTTTTGGTCTCATCAATTTTATGACCATTTTAAGACAGAACTGCGTTTTTAGTATCATAGGTATCTGATAAACAGAATGGTTGAAATAATATAGATGCAAAAATATGATGTGTAGCTCAAATCACAGTGTTGGTATTTAGAGTCATGGTAACACCCTGCTCTTCCTAGACATTGGCAGTGGTCTGAATTCTTGGTTCCAGCTGCTTCTGGAAGCCAGTTTTGCCCTTTGCAATCTAAAGCAGCTGCTCATTTAATGGTGACTAAGGCTGACCTTTGTGTGTCACACTGTCACTCAGTGGGATAAAGAACGAGATGCCTTTTTAGGAAACCGTACTGTGCGTTTACAAGCAGCTCCTTGACCTTAACCAAATGAGTTAGCAGCACCCTATAGCAATCTATTATGCGATCATGCATCTACTGTTCCTCATGCCAGACCTTAGAGTGCCATACTGCCCTCAAAGGTAAGGTCGTATCTCCGCCCTATGCCTAAGGAACAACAGAGATTTTTAGGGATGACCAGAAATACATGGTGGCTCCTGTTACAATCATGACTGCATCCTGCACTGCTATACAGGCCAGATGAACACAAGGGAGAAAACTCCATCTAAATCAGGAGTTCAGGCCAAGCAGTGAAAACAAGTGAGATAAAGTTTTTCTAAATTTATTTGTTCTGAGGGATCTCTTAAAATCACTGGTAAATTTTAAGAAGCCTTCTTGTGCAATGGGAAGACATAGCTTTGTTATCTTCCTTCCCATGAGTTTATACACCAGCTGGCAACACTTTCTTCTTGTTTTCTTCTTCCTTTGAAGTGGTAAATGACTTTATCAGCCTTTCTTATTTCCTGCTTAGAGAAATGGAAGAGAGTTCCAATACTGCATGGGAAGTAATGTTTGGCCATTAGAGAATTTTGTATTTCATGACATGCTAGAAATGAAAGTTACAACTAATGCTATTTTCTTCACCACAGTGTGATTGCACAGGTGGGTGGCGCTGGAGACAGGGTACCAAGAAAGACATTTTAGCACCAGTATCTTAGGATCACAGCAGGCCTGGTCTCTTGTGCTTCTTGTGCTATCTTTCCTCATGCATTTCCTTGCAAAGACTAGTGAGATATCTATTAAATAACCTTTAGAATAAGCATCACCATCTGTTGCCTTATCACATTTTTTAGTTAACTCATGGACATTACAGAGGCACAGGAAATAAACTACAGTAAAGAAAGTCAATTGGAAAAAATCTTTGGAAATATCTTTCAAGAAAAGTGATGTGAGCACCAGCCAAACTTATAACTGATAAATAGACATAGTTTTGAGACATGCCATTTGCATTATGAGGAGAAAAAAGGGAAGAAGATTTACACACTTTATTTCACTGTCATTTTCTCACAACGACAATCCCAGAGTCCCAGTACTGCTTGCAACAGCAATAGGTTTACAACACATAAGGTCTAGATGTGGCAAAGAACTGTTAATGGGAGGAACAAACCATTCACCTGTAGATTACCAATTCAAATGCAAACTCTAGTGCCTTAGAAGTGAGAAGTGATTAAAATCTGCCAGTTGTCTCAGTTTATGGGCCACAGGACAAAAATTTGCATAATAAAAACCACTACCAGAGCTTAGCAAATAGGCATGAGGACTGCCTTCTGATTCACAGCAAAGGTTTAGGTATCTCCAGAAAAACACTGTCAATGTAGAGTGAAGAAAATTTGAGTAGACTGTCTGCACAGTTTTTTCTTTGAACAGAGAGCTACAGACACTTTACTGGCATCAATCATGAGTCAAAAATATTTCAAAAATTAAAGAGAGAAAAATTTCTAAGATAAATCTTCTCTAAAGCTTACTGTTCCATTATGGGCACTTAATTTTAAGTCTTTATGACTCTTCCAAAATCATCTAACTGTATCTGTTGGCCTCTCTACAAACTTTACCTCTCTTATCATCTAAGATAGCTCACGTGTCACTAGGATACAAGTAGAAATGAAGAAGGAAAACTGCCATAAATTTAACAGGACCAGTATCCAGAAAGCAATGACATTACCTTCAGGCCATCTGTGGCAAGGGAGCAGGATTCACCTGTCCTCAGTTCTAGCACACCAGTACCTTTTCATATGTTTGCTAACTTTGCAGTCGTGTCAAGAAGCAATCAAATTCATACAGCAGTGTCTGCAGCTTATTGCTCACAACTCCCTCAGCTGATGACATTTAGGGAGACACGGAAAAGTTGACTAATTCTTAAAAAAAGGTTCTGTTTTACAATCTAGTGCATGGGGAGGAAATGATGATGGCCGTTTTTAATTATTCACATGATGAATATAGATAGCTTCTGTATCAGTGTGCACTACAAAACTTTCTATGCCTCATCTATTGAGAATGCAGCAATTACAAAGGATTCCAGCCAAAGAGTCCTGGTTTTCTAAGCAAAAGTCATACTATTAGTTTTGGTGGTCGGTAGTTCAACTGCCATTTTATCAGCTAATGGAACTGCAATATATACACAGCAAGCTGGATTTCCGTGCTTTAGCTTGGTTCAAAAAAAGGGGTTTAC
This sequence comes from Rhea pennata, assembly GCF_028389875.1. NCBI lineage: Eukaryota > Metazoa > Chordata > Aves > Rheiformes > Rheidae > Rhea > Rhea pennata. The sequence continues at coordinate 9,412,618 of NC_084667.1, read as the reverse complement.
TCATTTTATCTCCATGTGGTACAACAGCGGCCCCACCATTTCCAGTGACAAGCTCACCCTGGAAGTCATATGGAGTTCTTCATGTAGTGCCACACTCGCGCTAATAAGTTCTTGCAGACTAAGCTGGCTCTGCAGTTCCAACACTATCTGCACAGAACATAATCCCACTACTGACAATTATGAGTTAATAACGTTGGAAGCCTTTAAGAGGCTGATTACACTTATGGTGGATTTGAAAGTTGCCAAAATAATTTGGGAGCATAAGCCTCACTGATCATTCTGCTCCCTGTTTTATACAGTAGTTTCTGACTGGTACATGCAGTCAGATCAGATCAACAGTCTAATGTTATGTCAGAAAAGACCAGACATCAGTAAAGAGAGAATATCACACAGTATACCAGTGTATACTGGTATTCTCCTCTTACATCAAACTTATGCCAGCTTCCTACTCCACTGACTGCTGGAGCTCCTCCAGTTACACACTGACATGCATAAGATGACGATTTGGAGCCACTCACCTGGTATGAGCTAAGAGAATAGTTCAAGAAAAATAATGTGGAGAAAAAATTCTATCTGAAGACCATGATAGGTCTTGCATTTTTCGTCTTATGAGGGGTTTAAATATGGCTGGTCCTCTACTCTGCTAGTTACTGTGGTCCTCTCACAGCTGGCAGCTGCACTGCAATTTTTGCGCAGATCTGAAACCTGTGATGTTTCAGCCATTCTAGCCAATTCACATTTTAAATAATAAATAATATACCCCTATAAAGTCACCTGAACCCCTGAGAGAATTATAGCCTTTATTATGTACAATTGGAGGTATATTAATCCTTAAATTGAAAGATTTTTTGTGATCTGTTGGAAAGTTAGATAAATTATCTGAAATAGCAAAGTAGAAATTACACTAAATGTCCTTTAGTAGAACCACTGAAAAGCCCTCTCCAAATACAGGATTGTTTAGTTAGAAGAAGAGAATCCAGGGTCAGACATGACTGTGTTTTGTGGCATAGCTCAGAAGCTGATTACTTGAGTCAAGTGACCAGTTTGGGAACTGCGAACCTCTGGACAGTCATTTTCTTGCTATTACTAGCAGCTGTTTTAACCTACTCACCTATTAATCTACCATGTATTTTAGCTTGATTTATGGAACTTACTTCATAAGTAACACTTGGTTACTATTCAAAACAAGTCCGTTGCCTAAATCCTTCTGAACACATGGGAAATGGCTTATAAGAAACAGAAATAAAAGAGGAGGAGGGGAAAGCTTGTTTAACACAAATATTGAAATATAATTGAAATTATATTAAAAAAATTAAATGACTTTTTGTGAACTTCTTTAAAAGGGTCAGAAATGTGTTGGAGCTGTACAAGATTAACCTTTACTCATTTGGGAAAATGCAGACTCCAACAGCAATCCTCTGCAGTGGTTGCACTTGCTAAAAGTTTAAAACAGTAATTTTTTCCCAAGAAAGGTCATCTTGAGCTAAAATGTCAAATAAATTATTTAGATTACTGAATTAGAAAAGTGAAGATCTGACAGGCTGAATTTTTTATGCACATTAGCCACAGTCAGGGTCTCTATATGCTCTTTTTATTAAGTGCACCCCCCTCTTCCCTTATTAAAAATCTCTCCATTTAGTCCAATATATTCTCCTTTAAGATGTATCTAAGCATCTAAATAGCTGGTACAATTTGATTCTTACTTGTACAGATCAGAAAGCATTGTATTCTACTGTTGTTAGGCATTTTTCCAGTATAAAACTGATGTAAGAAAGAAGAGAATCTGATCACTAGTTTTTAGAGGAAATTAAGTGACTAAGAAACTGCTTTTAAAGTCTCCATGTAGCTATTAAATCCTAGATTCTAGTGGAAGAAATATTTTAAGGAGAAGGAATATTTTGAAGGATGGTAAATTAAAAGGATTAAAATGGAAAGAGAGTAACTTTTAAGTAAGTGCTACTCTCAAGGTTATGTACTAGAGTTTTTATAGTTTTAAGAGATTACTAGGAAAATTTAGAATGTCATCTTCATATATAGCCAGGCACATCGACTAAATGTGCTCACGTAGAGATCTCACCCCACAGGTTCACATCTGCATTTCTCATTCCTCTTCATGTTGATAAATACTATGGACAATTATCTGAGGCAGCACAAGAATCTCTACCAAACGTGATGCCATACTATTCAGTCAAGCAGCAGCAGTAGTAAAACTTCCCACTTCGTTTTGAAAAATGAATAATTTGCTCAGCACTGGAGAGGCCACTCTATAAAACAATTCTATATCGACAATAAACATTTCCTAATTGGACTTCTACTGTGATTTTTTCCCCCACAGGACAAGACTCTGAATCATACTATGTGCAGAGTGGAGCAGATTAAGTTCCCAACTCGAGTAGCCAGTCCAGATGCTTGAGGTACAGGAGATGACAAATGGGGGTGCACTTTTAACCTACCAGCACAAGCAGTATCTCATCAGTCTTTCAAAGTCCAACAACTAAGGTGCCTAACCTTAGCCTTCACTTCACTAGTATCCTCAGTATTATCATGTCATATCAGGTTTCCTTGCAAGCTTTATGGCAGACACAAGTAAGAAACGTATCCATGTGTAAATGTAGAGGTGGTGCAAGTGCTTTGGCATCCATGAGCCAACGGACCTGAGCAGTGATCTATCAAGCCACTGCCAGCATCTCTATAGGCTCTTTTTATTAAGTGCTCCTCCTCTGCCTTGTTAAAAATCTCTCCATTTAGTCCAATATAGTCTCCTTAAGATGTATTTAAGCATCTGGGCACTTTATGCCTTTTGCCAGGGTCCAGGCCTATGCTGTGCCACAACCTAATGAACATTAGCAACTGAAAGCTGCGTATCTTTGAAAGAACTGAAAGAACAAGGTTTGTGTCGCCACACACGTCACAAAAATAGTAATATGTGTGCGTGTGTGCGTGTGTAATTTTGTGGTGTGCAGTTGCCAGGTGTCACATAATCTCTCATAAATGATATGAACGCAGGAAGAACTTCTGTCAAGCACTTATTCCTTATGCACTTTGGTCTTTTTGAAACAGCTGAGATTTTTATGTTTCTTTCACCTGTAAAACATCTGGCATGGGCAGGACAAACTTCCTATCATCCTAACCTGAGACTGACCTGTTTTAACTTCCTGGCTTGCAGAGGCACCAAAAGTACTTAGTCATTTGTGCTTCACTGAGAAGAGGGATTTAGTGAATAAGACAACCATAGACTTACTCCTTGGTGATTCCTTCCCTGACAGGGTAAATCCCACGAAAAAACAACGTTAATAGAGCATGACGATTTGAAGGATAGAGCCCTAACTGTTAACATTTCTGTTGTCAAACCAGGTATTATACTATGATAAAGAAAAAGAAGTATTAAAAAAATGTGGAAAGCTCTCTGGAATTAAGTTCCTTCATGCGGCCTTACTGTAAAGGCCATTAGTACTTCTTCCACTCAGGGGTCTTTTATCTTTTCTGTTATTCTCTTTTTCCTAGGTTTGATCATAATTTACCTTTGTCAGGTCACTGAAGTAGAAGTTGTAATTTGTTATATAGTGCTAAATACTGAAGGGTTCTTTTAAGGTGTAAATTTAGGCAGAAAAAAAGATTCTTTTTGCAACTTTACTTGCCTCTGGGTTGCAATGTTTGTAATGTGAGGTAAGTGACATTGTTAGCTTTTGATAATCTCTGCTATGTGAAATACTCGTGAGTCACAGTGCTCAATTTCTTAGCTCTTTCATATAGGTAAATGTTTCAATAGCAAAGTATTAATCATATAGGATACAAACATTTTCAGACCACTAGTCCAATCAAAATACAGGTGTTATTTCTGACTGCTTTTTCCCTCTCTTTTCTTTCACAATATGACTGCAGGTATGCTCTGACTGACAATATTTGAGAACACTTCTTCCATTCCTCCTGTCACTGATTTATGTGCTTTTTTAATGCTAATTTGGGTGGGCTAAATTGATTTTGCAAACTTTGAGAGGTCATATTGATGCCCTTTCATAGAAATGGATTTTGCCCTGTATTACAGCGCATTGCAACAGTGGCAAAACAATTCACTTGTTGCTTTCAGAAGAAACTTTTTGTCCAAAATGTGTCTTAGTTTCATGCAGCAGGTCTGTTCAGTTTAACAGGACTGTTACTACAGGGACTGCATAGACCAAACTGTGACCTGGTTTATTGAATCCAATCAATCCAAGATTTTTACATTAAGGAACAATCTGGCTGAAAGAACTGTTTCAAAGGATAGTTATTTTATTTTCCTTCAACAATTTAAACTAACATCAAAGTTCTATATGTCGGTCTCTGAATTCATTTTTAAATTATCACTGAAAAGAAAATCCATCTATCCATATATATGCAAATATGCAAAATTACTGCCCAGTGGAGACATTATCTATTTATATTGTCTCGCTATAAAAACAAATGAAAAACTTTTCTGATATTGCAAGATTTATATGATATTTCTGAAATAGGTGAGAGAAAGCAGCATAGTTCCAGGAAAAATGAAGAACATTTAGCATTTGGAACATAGGTAGATGCAGTTTACAGTGAATGGTTTTAAAACTGGCCTTTTAAGACTGCAGCTGTCTGACTCTGTTATGTTTAAAAGGACTACCCTGGATTGGAATATTAGTAAAATTCTTTTGTAAGGGGGAGAATTTGACTATGAAAGGGGTATAAAAGACTGAATTGCTTAAAATCAGGTACTGCTTCTATTGCATCCCTTTCCAATGTTTTATTAGATAACATATCAAAATCTTAAAAAGACTATATTATATGCATCAAATTTTTTAGAAAGAGGAGAAATGTAGTTGGTCTGAACATCATGTTAGGCATAAAGTCTATATTCCTGCTTGGTATTGTCTTAGTTCAAGGAAATTCTGGGACTTTTTGAAGAAAAAAGGTGGGAGATTATGGAGCAAGTCCTTCCTGAAGCTGTTTCCTATCATACGAAGAACAAGGTGACTGGAAACAGCTAGCACACATGTCCAAAGAGCCAATTATGTCTGATCAGTCTAATTGTCTTCTGAAATGACTGGCTTTGCAGACATGAACAGAGCAGCAGATGTCACTTACCTTGAAATTGGGAAGTTTTCTGCATAGCATCTTTGTAGTCAAACTGGGGAGCACGCATTCCTCAGAGGCGGATACTGATGCTGACACTATTTAACATCTTCATTCCAGCGATCTGGCCAGCAGGATGGAGTGCACCATCACAGATTTCATAGGGAACATCACACTGGAGGAAGTACTGGCTACTTGGTAAGCTAGGGCCACCACTCTAAGGGAGTCTATGAGAAACAAGCTGGAGGGATGGGCTAACAGAAACACCTTGAAGTTCAGCAAAGACAAATGGACAATCCTGCACCCAGGATGGAATAATCCCATCCAACAGTACAAGTTTTGGACTGACTGGCAATGTACCAAGTCTGCAGTCTAAGGGTTCTTGTGGACAACAACCTGAACATGAGCCAGCAATGTGCCATTCAGCTGATGAGGCCTGTCACTGACAGACAGGGATTCATTAGCAAGAGTGTAGCCAGAAAGTCAAGGGAAATTATTATTCCTCTCCATCTAGCACTTGTGAGGCTTCATCTGGAGCACAGGGCCCTGTTTTTGCTCCCCAATATGAGAGATTAAGAAACTAGAGACAGTTCAGCAGAAAGCCACCAAGATGGGCATGGGGCTGAAGTACATGATATACGAGGAGAAGCTGAGGGAAACTGGTTTGTTCACTTTGGAGATGAGAAGGTTAATCAGGGTTCTATTTGCAATCTTTCATACCTAAAAGGGGGTAATGGAGAAGAAGGAGTAAAACCCTTCTCAGAGATGTGCCCTGAAAGACAAATGGCAACAACTGGAATTTGAGGCAAGAGGAATTCAGATTGGATATGAGGTGAAAAAAACAAAATGACAGAAATAAGCAGTGGTACAGGTTGTATGGAGAGGCTGAGGAATCTCCATCCTTGGGACTTTTCAAACTGTGACTGGAGAAGTCCCTGAGAAATAAAACTTAATTTTGAAGTTAGTCATACTTTGGGCAGGAAGTTAGACTAGATGACTTCCAGAGATCCCTTCCAGCCTCAGTATATTTTATGATTCATAGTTGTATCAAAAGTATTTAAACTGACCGAGAAACTTTGTCCCTGATGATTAGATACCAGTCTAGTGACTAAAAGAGGTTGGGAGAATTTTAAAAACTATGATTTATCAAAACCAAAACAGCTTTTCTTAGTTTCAATATGGATTTGCCTTCCCAAATCAGAAAGACCTACCATGAAAATAGCCATATTCAAACATTTGGGTCTTCATCATACCAGGTGAAGACTTTAGCTTGGTCTGCCATTTCTTACTCTCCCTCCATCCTTACCTTGATTTCTTTTCTCTCAAATGAAAGCTAAATTATTTTTCATGTACTCTACTTCTGACTTTTGATTATCAGGATTTTTGATTATGATTGGTTAAAAAATGTATTGAATCTTGAACTCAGACAGACAGTTTGGGGTATCTGAAGCAAATCTTCCACACAACTCCAGTGAGGTCCTTTTGCAGCATGTGCAGAAAAATGTTAGGACTAAAGTTTCTGAGCCATCAGAAGTGAAAATAAAAGATGTTTAAACATAACTGCAATGTATTTAACAGGTGCTTTGGTTCTGTCCTAAGAAACAAAGACATTTAAATGGAAAATATGGTAGTGAATTGCTGCTCATGTTGCAATTTTAGTGCATCTTGTTCATTTCAACGCAAGTACTCCATTAGATCTTCAAAAGAGAAATTTCAAACTCCTTTGAAATCTGCATTCAAGTCCATCAAATTTTGGCTTCTTACAGGTGCTCAGCTGCGTACATCAGAGATTGTTTATGGTGCACATTGTGTAGTCAGATCACTCAAAGTGTTGTGGATCAGCAAGGAAAGAAGGCCTATCTTGAACCTGTAACATCAAATTTTGGTGCCTAAAAGTACATGTCATTTAACCAAGAAAAGGCACTTTTATGGATATTTGCTTGATGTCCTTATAGATTATTAGAAAAAAAAAATACTTAAAAGTCTCTGGCTGGAGCTTCCAAGGATTTGGCAAAATATATTAGTCAAATATTTTGTTTTGTGATTTGTAGTTTTTAGCAGAGAATGGGCCTTATTTTATGACCATCACAACTATATTTAAGTAAAATGCTTATAAGTAAAAGGCATATTTAACAGTCTGTTCTTTTATCTCCAGAGAAATCCCTACAGTCTTTTTGAACTTTATTCTGGAGCAAGAATCTGGCCTCCGTTTGTGTCTTTGTTCCACTGCTGTAATTATGATCGTAATTATATGCCTATCTAGATAGATACGCTCTGAGTGAACATATCCCTTACAATTTTATAACAAATGGTTAGTACACTTCTGAACACATACATGAGTCCCTAATGTCCAGTTAGCGCCATAAACCTCTTATATAGCTTGGCTAGCATGTGACTTGAACAATGGATTTTGAATTCTACATAATTCTTTTTTTTTTCCCAATGGTTAATTAAAATCAATTCCATGGCTTTTCTCTGCTGTTAGAAAAGATGCTGTGGGTACGTGTTTCAATCATTAGCAATATGGTACTGCTGGATTAAAAACAAATTTCCGTATAACACAGCAAAGATTAGTTAGCCTATGATAATCCATGCAATTGTTAATGAACAAAAGCCAGGTCTGACTGGCTCTGTATCTGAGTATTTATTGAAGGAATCATGATGCAGACCATGATAGGATCAATGATGGAGATGATCATTTGATGAAGATCTCCATCAGAAAATGGAGATGTTGAAAAGCAATATTTTTTTATTTTTAAGCTATGTTAACTTAATGTAGCTTTGCAACTTTAATCCTTTTCTGTATTTCACTTGAATTCTGATTAGTTCCCTAACTGTGGAGGATCCAGACTATAGGAATGTGTGTATGTATAATTATTAAGAATATAAAATATTTCACAGTCAGTTCTCGGGATGAAATTCTCTCATTTACATTAGTTACATCCAGAGTCACTTCACCTTTGTTTAGGTTTAGTCTCAGGTTTAGTCCTAAAGTTTTCAGGTTATGTTGATTGATCCAAATTCTGCTCTTATTTTACACAACATAAAATCAGCCTGAGATCAGTATCAAAACCATTCTTGAAAGCTTGCAGAGTCCAATTTAAAACCATTGGAACCATTGGAGCAGAAATCTTTTCTTCACTGAAGGTCAACGATTTTTGCCAACGTAGTCTAAGTGAAGATTTCATTTCAGGAGTCACAGAAACAGGGATGTAAATGACACAAAAGTGAGGGAGAACATTTTAACAAATATTTTGGAGAGTTGAAGTATGATTAATAAAAATGAATATTTGTGACTGAATAAGAGTTAGCTGCAGCACAAACATCACAGGCTAAACTCCTTCTCAGTAGGGTTTCACAGTAGGGTTGCTGTTTGCCTAGCCTATGAGTAGGGGTTATCATTAATTTTCATGTGAAACTGTTTTAGTTAGAAGCATACAGCTGAAACAGAATCTTATGATCTCTGAGTTAAACAGCTGTAAATGTAATTGATGATAGCACACACAAGTAGAGCTCCTTCCTCTGACTGATTTTACACAAAAACTTGCACCTGAGTCCCCTACTTCTCAGATGATTGAACTGTTGGTTATTACGAGATTGGTGTTGTTATTCCCATCTATTGGACACAAGAAGCCTTCCCAAACAAATAGGAATTAAACCTGATGGACTCCCATCAACTAGATTAAATATCTTACTGTTTTTCATTACAAAGAAAAATATTATCATGAGATTAATAACTAGCTCTACTGATAAAAGCAAACTAGAATAGCCACAGAAGTGTGTTATTATTCTTCCCCAGACCCTTTTTTGGTGACTACTGCATGTTGTAGTTTCTATATACGTGGCCAGCAGGCCAAAGCACGGCATTTCAGTAAAAATCATATGCACTTTGTAGCAAATTATTTAGGTACATGTAATATGTCACTGATGGCCATATATTTTACCATCCTTTTCCTACATGGAGTACTTCTATATGGTCTCTACCCTTCTTTCTTGAGTGATACATGTGGTCCTTATAAACTAGGAGCCATTCTACAGTGCATTTTACTAAATGACTCTTGAGAGACTGTGTCAAAGCCTTGACAAAACTAAGGTAAAGGACAGACATAGTCATCCAGAACTTTCCCTAATCTCCTTGACCTTTCAAAGATGAAAGACAGTGACTTTGCAATGATGCCACCCAACTCTCAGCACTCTCAGATGCATCATGTCAGGTCCCATAAACTTGTGTTTGTCCAATATGTGTTGATGGCTCTTAAGTCGACTCTCCTGTACAACTGGCGGATCACTGTCTGCTTTGTTATGGCTTCTTTGGCATAGAGACTTGTGGGCTGATTTTATCTGTGAAGGGCAAGGAAAGAAGGCACAGAGCACCTCCACCTTTGCTGTGTCATTTATAGCTGACTTGTCAGCCCCATTCAGTAGTGGACCTTTTCCTTGTACTTCTGCTTGCTGCTCATATACCAATGCCTTTCTTGTTGTTCTTGACGTATCTTGCCAGTTCGAGCCCCAGCTGGCTTTTGCCTTAGTCTGCATTTCTGAGCAATATTTCTATACTCCTCTCTGGGAGTCTATTCCAAAGCCACTGGTTAATACTTTGTATTGGTACTCTGAATCAGTGCTTCTTATCTTTGATTCCTAGTATATTCATAAATGTTAGGAATGAGTAAAATACACAATAAGAACAGTTTTAATAAACTTACAACAAACAAAATTTACAACAGCAACAAATAACAGTCATCACCATGTCACCTGATCTGATTGTTTGTTTCCTGAGCATATGCAAAATTGTTCATTAGTTGGTTCAAGAGACTATCAGAGAAGTTAAAAGGGAATACACAATAATACAGTTATAGAGGTGTGTTTCAAAGCATTACATAGAAAATTTTACCACCAGTTAATGGTTTACCAAGCTGCTACTACACAAGATTGCACATGTACATGATGAATGCTACAAGGACTCTGTGTGCTTGTATATTGAGATTGAGTAAATATCTATGTATAGTAAAGGCTACAGGCATAACGTGATGAGAGAATTTTTATAGGCATCCTTGAAGAGACAGCATGAGAAGAAGCAAATAGAGGCATGTGGGCTGGCGAGGAAGACAGGAATATGTGTTCTAAGAAATGTGCACGTGCACATGGAAAGTATGCATGTTGTCAGGGACAAAATGCTTATGTTTAAAGACATTTATAGAGAAGAGTATTTGTATAGTGTATGCATCTGTGCGAGGGAATTTGGGCATAGAGTTATAAGCCTGTTTATGCATAGTTAAAGGAAGAATATTTGGACAGGTCTGGTATGTAAGTGGGGTGATATCATTATTCCCTAGATGTACATACTTACAATATATGGACTTCAAATGTTTTGAGGAAGGATGTGTCTATAACAAGCCTGGATTAGTGGAAAAGCGGGAAAAGATTGTGGAAAGAAGAGAAGAGAAATGGCAACAAAAACAATAAAGTACTCATTAAACTACAGTAAGAAATTTCATATTCTGCTCTATTTTTAATTTCTCAACATATTACCTAGAAAAGCATCTTTATTTTCTTCACTCATGTCATTTAAGTTTGCTCAGTGTTCATATGCCTGGCAAGACAAATAAACATAGTGGTTATGATGTTTTTCCAGTTGTTTGACTTAATACTATTACAGTATCATTAGCCCCACATTGCAAAACATAATTTTTTCAAAGATTTCTTGATATTAAGAAATTTTCCAGAAATGGAGGGGGGATTTTTTTTTTTTTTTTTTTTTTTTATATCTCCTTGTAAAAAGCTGGCTTTGTAATAGACCTGTATTACTACTAAATAGCTTGCTACACTGATTATTACTTCTGCTTTGAGTGGCACTTCCCACCCCACCAATCATCACCAAAACAGACTTTGCTGCTAATTTCCTGAAAGATTCAAATGCTCCTACTTCAAGGTCATCTCAAAGGATAGTTTAAAGAGCTTTTTCTGTAAAATATGTATATTTACAAGAGCACGCATAAATGGTCACCAGGGAAGATAAGCTATCAGAGAGTAAAGAGATGTCTTTCCTTATACAGTTCACACACCACTGAAGCAGATAAAATTGGTTTTGTATCCAGCCTATGAATACACTGTTAGGAACTCTGTCCTGAAAATTGATCTATAATACTGAGATAAAATTCAATGCATCTCTTTTCATAAATATCTAACTGTGGCATCAAAATTCTGCTGCTCCTGCCTGAATTACCATCTACGGTAGTTCCAGCAGGTAGTGGAGCGACTTCGCTGGTGTGCACAAGAGACACAGCAATAGGCTGCATCCAGAGGTAATTAAAGCATTAGCTTTAGCACACAAAGATGCAAGTCCAAGTTTACAATTATTAAATTCAGATGCATGACTGGCTACGAAATGTTAAGATTAAATCTCTGTTTAATTTTAATAACTAAGGCATCCAATATTCATTACTTTGTCTTTTTTTCAAATCTCTCTACACAGCTTGGCATTCCTGGTCTTGCTTTCTCTGTCTCTAGCGCATAATACCAGCACTTTGTATTATGTTTTAAGAACATTCAGGACTGTAACATCGCTAAGGCTCACTTTTGTTCTGGCAGTTCGGTCTGTGGCCCTGATCTACCTGTAGAGTCTCAGCTTCATAGTTGTATGAAATTTTCATATGAGCACAAGGGTGCACACAGGCTTAGTGTGCTTAAAATAGAAGGACAGCTCAGTAACAGACAAAATCAATTGTGGGCATGAGCAAGCACATAAGGACTATTCACAGCTGGAAACTGCTCAGGACCTTATTAACTCGCGCAGAGTTAGCAGCAATTTTAATGTATTATTGGAAAAAAAATGAAATCATGTTGCAGTGGCAGCTCCTACAATTTTCTCTTACAGTTACCATTCGTTTCTCTTCACATTATGCTTTATGGGATATATCAACTTTTAAAGTAAAAAACAAATATACGTGGAACTGGAAAATACACTAGGACTAATCCAGTTGCTGCTATGGTCAATAGCCAAAAGCCCTGCTGACTTCAGCAGGAAACAGAATTAAGCCCATTTATTTCACAAGAAAGCATACTTAGATCTGATGCATGTGATAGAGAAGGCAGCAGCCACAATTAGAAAAATCTCTGATTACACGAAATCAATTACCCTATGAATTGCCAAACATTCAGGTGCAACACACTTGCTTTCTTAAATATTTCACTTACTTTCTCTTTTTGATACAGAGTGGTATGAGTAAAAGACAACTTAAAATAGATTTTTCTTTTTTTTTTCCTTTTTTAACCTGGTGGACATCTGTTTGAAAAACACAACTTAAGACTTAGAGTGCCTGAATCTGGACTGAGGAAGAAGAAGAAGAGATGCTATAATGATAAAATATAAGTCATTGCTTTTCTGCTGGCAATTTACTTGAAAAATTTTACAGAAAATTCACATAAACTTTTGTTGCACTAATGGACAACGCCAGATTGCTTGTCTGAGCTCATACAGCCTGAAGGAATATCTGCTAATAGCCCTGCAGAAAAACGGAGTATTATGAACATAGCCTGTGTAGATGCCTAGGAAAATGCAATTCAACCCTCTATGTATCTGTGGGGACCTGTTGGAGAATGAAAAGGACAGTCTCCTTGTTTGAAGTATAGTGAACTTGAGATGAGTGGAATAAAAAGAAATGGCATCTTTAATTGCCTTTCTGATGTCTACAGTGTTGTAATTTTGGAGGCACATGGGCACACCATATTCCTTCAGAGGCATGGGAGTGTCAACTGCAAAACTGCTCCCAACTGCTCTGAAAGGGCAGAGGAGGTGGTTCGTGGTGATTCTAGCCTTCCCTCTTCTCTGGTAGGTATAACTCTCCTTTTTTTATCTTTCACTCTCTGTATTTTGTTTTCAGACTTTCAACTAATAAAAGTTAGTGGTTGATATGGATCTTATTTGATATGGAGTCTTATTTAAGTATTTCAGGTAAGGACTAGGTATTTCAGTAGGTACAAAACAGTGTCAAACATCCTTTGCACATGAGTGTACTCTACCTTCTTCTGACTTACACTGAGGAATCATTCCACTTCCTTCACTACACTATCAGTTCAGATCTCTGCCTACATGGAGCAGAGCTCAACATATGGCCTTTTATTATATCATGTTTAAAATATAAAATATTTGGAAAGAGCAGTCCACAATCCTGATGAAAGTGAATGGTAGCTGCTGAATTATTTTTGAAGTAAGAGTAATTTGTCTTTTAATAAGATGAGGAAAACATCTATTACAGCCATCATCTCATTCCCACCATGAAACATTTCAGTGTCAGCTTTCGAAAGATCATTCCTTCGTGTGACTGATTTTGAAAGATGATTCCTTCATGTCTCTGATTTCAGCTTTTAAATTACTTGCATGCATTACTATTCCATTTAAAGCTATGCATTAAAGGCCACTCTCTTTTCAAGAGATCAGCTCAAAAGAAGTTTGAGTGAATCAGGTTCCTATTAGCACGTGTATAGAAATATTTGTACTTCTACAAATATAAAAGAAAAATCAATTCTTGAAAAAGTATTTTTTTTCTCTTTGATCAGCGTTTCAATAGCAGTTTGAAATGATTATTGGGAAAGATATTAGAGACCTATTTTTTGCTCTTTACATGATTATATTAATTTTAGTATCCTCTTAAAACACTTGCCTCCTTTTAAAAATTATTTGGACATTCCCTTTCTGTGCTTTTTTTGAAATGCATTGTAAAACAGTTTGTGGCTGAGTCCTCTTGTGATTTGTTGTTTCACCTCAGTGTAGAAGGAACTTAAAAGTGATACGAGCAATTGAGCTAGAGAAGGAAAGCGAAGAAGCAGAAGAAAGCTTAACTATCTTATCTCATTCAGATACCCACTAACTCTTTTATCTAGATTCACTTACTCAAGCCTAAGGCCCGTGGTCTTGTTTAATATTGGCCAGTAATAAAGAGCTCTTCAGCTAAATACAGCTATATTCCACTATTAACTGCAGCTCTTGAAGCAGTCATTGTGGAAAGGGGAGTCTAAACCCTTCAATGTCAAGGCATTTAGAGGCACTCTAGCATCAATCAAGGTCTACGTCCAGTAAGTGCCTGCTTACATTTACATGAAATATTCATACAGCATTCAGTTTTGCTTTTCTCTCTCCTAATCACACTTTTAGGAAGAAGCTACAATCATCACAGTTAAGGGAGGGGGTTATGGGACGTGCGGTACCTTTCAATGTCAGGCTTCCTGCAGATAGCTAGTTCTGTAATGAGGCAGCACACCGTATAGACTATCAAAGGTCTTCCTCACACAGCCTAGCCTTGTTATCACGCACTATTCATCTCCAAGTATACAACTTAGAGAAAATGAAAGTAATTAATTAACCATAACAAACCTGTCAAAAAGCAATTTCAAATTTTGAAAAATATTTACAATTTCCTTTAACCGAAAAAGGTTTTCCCAATACACATAGATTCCCCCCAAACAGCATTCAGACCTTCCACTGCATTCTTTTAATTTTTGTAAAAACACACAGAATCCTTTCAGACTGAGAGTGATTTATTCTTTTCATATTTGTCTGCTGCTTTTCATACGATTACTCAGAGCTTTGAAAATGTAAAGTGCTATAGAAGGGTGAACTATTATTAGCTAGTGTTGACTAGAAACCATCACTAGTTTTTCTCCCCCCTCAAATGTAACATCAACAAGTTTGTGTAGTAACAGATCTGCTATCCTTGGCAGTTCAGAGTACATTAACCTCAGTACCTTTATTTTTTTTTGAGCACTATAATGAATAATATTTGTAGTAGTTAATTAGGGGCTTGGATAAAGTAGAAACATTGCGCAGTGCCTTCTGAATGAAGTACAAGGAGCATTTTTCCTTTTATAGGGAGCACACTTAACCTTATAGCAAATTCAGTTATTCCACAGTTGTCAGTAGCAGCATCTATCATCTTCCTCAGAATCAGACTTTTGATATTGGAAATTTAGATTGCGTAAAAAATTACTAACAAATGATTGCTTTGTTACTGTGATTTTGCTGCAAGTAAGGACAGGTCATGACAATACTCATCTTTTAAAAGAAGAAAAGTATAAAAAGATATCTAGTACAGCTGATGCTGGAATTAAACAAGCAAAATGATGTCCCATTATTTAAAGTGATCACTTAACCTTCAATGTATGTTGTCACATTTAAAAATAATTATTTAAGACAGGATTTTAGACATGGTATAGTCTGATAGATATTCAAAATCTAAGGTAACTCAGAATAATATGAAAAGAAAAGTTTGAATAGTTAGAACATTACCTACTGAGGTATTGATTTTCCTTTCATTAGTATCTTCCTCTGTCCTCTTTTTAAACATTCACACTGCAAAGTAACAACATCTGCATTATACTGCTCATGTTGAGCCTGTTGGCATCATCAATTTTGATTTTTCTCGAAGGAATCAGAGTTTTGTAATAAATTGCTATGCCAAAATTGAAGCTGATTGTCTAAAAATTGAATATAAATGGCAAAGTACTGAAAGCCAGGAAGAAATCCAAAAATGTCAGTGTATCTGTTATTTTTAAAAAGCTCAGCATATTTGTTTACTTTTAAAACAGTTAAAATTGAAGCCATCTTCTTTTATTATATTCCCTAAGTAATAATAAAAATAAAAACCATGATCATACTGTGCACATGGGAAGAGGAAAAGGCAGTTCTGAGGATCTGTTCATCTACAGATTAGAGCACAGATAATCAAAAACAATTTGAAACAATTTGGGCCAATAATGTTCAGTTACCTCAAATAAAGACACATTTACAAAGAATACAACTATACTGTTGAATATAAAAATACTTACTGTACAAACCCACAAAACAATCTTTTTCATTCCCCCGCCTCTTTACTTGGGAGAAGCCGCGCTATTAGAAGAAAATAGCCCTTTGACAAAGAAGTGTTCTTTTGTTTTTCCCTGATTTTGAATGAAATATACTTCAATTTTCGTTCATTAAAAAGAGGAAAGACAGAATCTAGTGACATGAAACTGTGTAGGCAAGATACATTCAAAGCTAATTTATAACAGTGAGTAAAGATTGCACAGTATCTGACTCAGAACAGGAATGGAAAAATCTTCCCTGAGGAGGCATCACTGAGTTTTAAGAAATAATTCATGGAAGGCTTACGAAAGACGTTGTACAGCAGTGGAAGCAGCCCTGCTTTATAATATATTTTTTTTAACTTCTTACAATGTTTCTGGCTTAGGATCTGGTGCTGCAGGGTGCAAAGCTCCTTTTGAGAGTCACTGAGAGCCCTCGATTGCTACCAAATTTACTGAAATCGAAGGTGCTTGTCACACCGCCAGATTCAAGCTTTTGACTGATGAAACATTATTTTTCCCAAATTTCCTTATCAGCATTGCATTTTTTTTAGTTATGGTAGTAATTTCAATGGTATTGCACACTGCTGCAATAAAAATTTGTCACTAAATGCTGCATTATGTGCTTTCTAATTCTGCCTTAAGTCAGCGGTATTTACAAATGCTCAATATCTTGTCGGATCAGATGACAAATATATCTCTAAGTTGACGTTGTATATAGAACATAAGTAAATGAAAATTATTAGGCAGATATTTGAGATTCAAATATCCTTTAAATGGAATTTAATATTGAATTGCAATTTCTAGTAAACTTTCAAAAGAAAGCTCAGAGTTTAAGATGTGATTCTTACAAACAATAAGTGTTAACCAGTTGGATTCATCTCTAGAATCAGCCATCCTGAATAAATCAAATCCTCATGATAGCAATGTAGTATTTCTTTAAATCTCAGTCATAAAGTAGCCTAATCCATTATTCACCTCTTTGCCTGTATGCTAGGTGTTCAAAGTTGACTTCTATTTCTTGGTCCGATGTTAGCTATTGAATTCGTATTTGAACATTTCAAATGACTAATATGAAATAGACCTCTTGCTGCTCTTTTTTTTTCCTTTTTTTCTTTTTCTTTTTTTTTTTTTTTTTTTCCCAGTTCTTTGAGGTGGTTGCAGAATGGCATGCAAGCAGTTGGGGTCTGGCTGATAGGTCCAGCTATGCTGGAACCTGCTGCAGTTTGAGGAGTTTGCATCAGCTGTAACCTATCATACCTGTGGGATATCTTTAATCCCACAAGTTGTGGGAACTTATGTATACTGCTAGCTTTTGATCTTCCTACAATGATTTTGAACATAACTGGCAAAAGCAATGCTAGTCAGACATAAAAGAATTGACTCTCCCCTGTTCTGCTTCCTAAATGTTCTCAGAGCACTGAATAACACTAGGCGTTGCTTTGTGTGCCTGTGCAACACAACGATTCCCACTGAACACTTCTACTGACCAGATTCAGAATACGTAAATGCTATCAAACACAGAACCCGTTACAAAAATACAGTTTCTGAAAATGTAAATACTATGTATTAACAATATTCTCTCTCTGTGTTGTATCTACTGTTACAGCTAGTACATACTGTTAGGCACCAACACAGTATATACACCTGAGATACATAAATTTTACTGACTGCATTTATTTTACATTTGTACACCCCAGGTATTTCTTTTAATAACCTTGCACGTTTTGTATTGTCAATACTTGTGTGAAAATTATTCAAGATCCCCCCTTTTATTATTTGCAGATGCAATGGATGTCCTTCAGAAGACTAACAGACTTCATCAATGACTGTTTGTGTATGTAATGTTGCAGGTGTCAAAGACAGATGAGCATAAGGCTGCAAGTCCAGCTTGATAGATATGTGCAGCCTATGTATTATCAAAAATGGATTACAGAATTTAAAATGTGTTTTTAATGTCACTTCAAATTCATTTTTAACTGTTTTTTTTCTTCTTGCTGCATAATCCAGTATGATCCACTTTACTGTATTTTAGAATGATGGATAGGTTACCGTCCAAATTATTTGTAAGACATAAATGACCATTGTATGTCTCTTTGAAGTCAGAGCATGTATTCTATATGACTCAATCATTAAATCATCTTACAAATGTCTAACAAAGCACCTGCATTTAACCATACTTCCTATATTTACATTTTTGGCCTCTTTCTAAGATCAGGAATAAATCTATCAGGCCACTTTAGAACTTCAGAACTTCCTTCTTTTACATATCTAGTGCTCATTATCCAGAAGTTATTCTGTCCCCTGTGTTAAATTACTTTATGCTGCAGCTTAAACGAACATGTCTTGCTTTCATCTAGCATTTCAAATAGGGCAAAGACTGCTGTACAATTTCCAAACACAACTGTGCTAACAGAGATGAATTACTACAGTTTATATAATTTATATTAGGAATTCATAGACCTAGCAAAAGGGATTAGTACATTTTATTTCAGGGTAGGAGATGATCCTGTCATTAATGGTCGATACTTTCATCATCTTTTAAACCTGAGGAATTTCCTGGGTGACAAGACTGTAAGGACATATCAGGGATTCACAGCTGTGGGCTTTATCTGGCCATGTACTGCTTTACTCTCAGTATGTGGACTATGTTCCATCAAAACTGGATTAGACTGTCAATCATGTCCTGCAATGTATATTGTATTATGATTTTTTGAAAATGTCACTGAGATCAGAGTAATTTCTTGGCTAATTGCATCTCGTCTCTTCTTAATACTGTGCATTTAATGGTTTCATTACCTTACATGACAATCACAGAGTCTAGTCCAGCATTAAGGGCAGTTTTACTTTTATTTTTTAAAAAAAGGGGGAAAAAAGAGAAAATCTAAGGAATCCTCAATCCTTTTAATAACATAAAAAATATTTAAGACACTTCTATATTTGATTAAATGAAATAAAAATGTGTTTGTGGTGTGCATATTGTTCCCTATGGTCTGAGATATACATACTGGCGGAGATTGTTTCTCTAATCCCAAAAGCACACCTTATGCTTAGCACAGTATTTTCTTCTCTTCTCCTGTTATGGAAATAGATTAAAGAAAATATTAACCTTTAAGAAACTGTCACTCATTACTCACACAGCTTCCATTTTATGTATGCTTGTCTCAGGGGAAACTCTCCCAAACACAAAAATATTTGTGTTTCAATATTACCCATTTAGGCATGAGAGATTCATTTAGATGAATGTTATATATGCTTCCTGATATTTCATTAAATGATAGTTTGCCAACAGCAAAAGATTCTGCTGATATGTGTCAAAAGTAGCAAAAATGTTGGTATGTGTGGAAAATTACTAAAGTCATAAGTTTTTTTTGGTCAAATATGAGGAGTCTATCAAGACCTCACACAATTATGAGAAAACTTACCAGCTATTAATACTTTCAGATAGACTATCCCAATCTTGTGACTATAGAAAAGAGAGGTAAACCTAATTTAGACGTCACTCTTTAAACTAGTGTAATGACCACGTAAAGCCGGTATAAAATGCTGTCTAACCAAAATGGCTGCATTAAACGCGAAACTGAACGGGACGGACAAAACATTTGTTTTGAATCTTTCTACTACATCACCTCTACCCCATCAAAAAACAGGCTGTTACTCGTCACTGACGCCTGTCGTGCAATTATATGCCTAAAACCGAACACGCGCATCCTCTGTTGGAGTTTTTTGGTCCTTTTCTCCGTTTTTGACACTGAGCTTGCCTCTGAAGATGCTCACCGCTCCCGTTCCACCAGGCTTGGCAAAGCGTCAGCGCTTCTAGCATTCTGCAGACCTTCCTTTTCCACTGTATCAACTAATTGCAAGCTACAGAGAAGAGAATGAACTGAAGAGATAGGCATATCTTGCCAGCTATTCCTGGTAGATGCTCTTGTTTTTGGATGTGACAGCAGCTGGAATATCCAGTCCAGATTTGCTGTGGCAGGCAGAAAGAGTGTGAATGTTAAAATACCCAAGGTGTTTGTAAATACTCTCGCGTGCTAGCCGTTCACATCCAGTTTGAGTAGGTTGTTACTATCACTAGCATAAATGTAAGTTGTCATCTTTTAAGTGCACTTCCACTGATGATTTGGTTCTGAGTGTTTTTATTTAAACATTCCAACACGTTTCATTGACGTGCTTGGAAGCCAGGCACAACGATTAAACACGGCAGCTAACTACAGTATATTTCATATGAGAAAAGTGAGTGATCTTACCAGCAGATGCACACATGCACCCATGAATCACTTAATTCCTGTTAAGTTTCAAAATTAACAAACAGATCATTTGTCTCTCACAAAGGGACTATTTATACCACCCTGAAACAGACTTGACAATTCTGGTGGCTTGGGGAGGGGAGGGAGAAGGAGAAGAGAAAGCATGACAAAACCAAGATATCCTTAAGCTAAAAATGAAATATACTCCTGACACTTTGCTTTTAATTCCATTTTCTATTACTTTTATATTTGGTCACTATATATTCTTAAGAATAAATGGAGTTAGTGATCTTATTAAGAGAGGCAAGTGATTGTTTAAAAACATATGTGCATCAAGATATTATGTCTGAGATGCCAGCCGAGCCTAGCAGCATGAATGAATTTAACAAGCAAGGGACGTGTAAGGGATGCTAGTCTCTCTCCTCTGTAAGAGAAAAGCTGGGGACAGGAAGAAAAAGAGAGCTTTGCATTCCACATAGAGACTAAAAATAGCTGATGAACAGGTTATATAACACGTGTGGATAGAGAAAACAGTTAGTTTCTACCAATATGGACAGAGAAAACAACTAGTTTCTACCAATCGAAAGGAATCCTTGTGCATGATTTTTGTCACATATCTCTGGCAAACAATATTCCTTGCTAAAATCTCTTATGAAGAAAGAAAGGGAAATTATCATAAGAATTTTGTGATATTCGCTGTCCTTTGAAATCACAGTTCACATCAGAAATCTGTTCCTTTAGCTGGCATCTTTGGCCTGGAAAGATAGAATAATGCTCTGCGAGTTAGGTGCACAGAAACAGGCTGTGTAATGCCCTGTTGGTCGGTGCCTCTGACAGCTCAAATGAATAAAAAACAATCAATTTTAGCCATGATTTAAAAACTACATTTTGTCTACAGTAAAATAAACTCATCTTTTTGCCATCTTTTTATTTGCAGTGGTAACAGGTATGACCTTTCTTGATACGGACGTAGCCAGGTTGTGGTTGTTAAGGAGACAGGAAATTGTGATCCTGGTTGACCTGGAATATTTTGAGGATTCCTATTATCCACTGGGATTGTGGGGCTCTTCAGAATTAAGGCTACTTTCCACTGCAGGGCTAATTTAAAGTCCAGTAGCATTATGTCCACACCAGTAAAGATCAGAATGTGTGCTGTGAAATAAAAAAGCCCTTTGTCAAGATTTTCTGTTTGTGAAAATGGTTCTTGACTTAGAAACCACACTCTATCAGCAGAAAACCCCACAAGATACATTTCAAAAGTAATCAGCTTCTTTTGTCCACAGGGGCAAATCTATCTAACTAAGTAGGTATATTATAAGAACAGAAGTAAATAAAAATATCCTACAGGATGAATTAGGGCCCTTTGTAAGATGAGCTTTGCAACTTTTCAGTGACCACTGGAGGAAGAATCATCCAAATAAATTCATTCCAAACCCTGCGATATTATTAAAAATCCCTTAATTGCAATTTAATCAAATGGCCGTTCTTGGGCATTCTTTCCAATGGGAAAATAAAGATAAGAGTGTGTATGGGGGAGAAGACACTAAACTGCTCTCTCACCTGCAGCTGGCTGAATCACCAAGACTTTTGGGAATGGAGGGGTGGGGAGATTGTGATAACCATGGCAGCACTCTCTTTTAGAATACTTCAAGCTTTGGGTCAGCAAGTCTTCATGGATCTCATATGAAGTTTTGTCTACATTGATTTTAGGTGTATCCATAGTCTTGTGTTTGCAAGTATGTGAATAACTTTTGCTTTATTCAAATACAGAAATTTAAGTGGAAGTTCAATAAAATGACTAGAAGCTAGAAAATAAAATGTGCTTTGAAATTAAACGTAGAAAACCCTTTGGACTCCTTTTTTTTTTTTTTTTTTTTTTTTTTTTGGTTCTCTCTCTAATGCTTCAGATCATCACCGTCTAAGGGAAGCTTGGATTAATCATTCTGTTTTTTTTTTTTTTTTTTCCTTACGTCTACTAAAATCAGCCAATTGCTTTCATGATATTTGGTGAATTTCAAGACTGACTTGAAGAACAAAATAGCTTCTACATCCTTTCTTTTTTCAGAGTGGTAGGGAAAAAATCCTATGCTATCTCTATGCTATCCAAATATTTCCCCTCTGCTTCTCAGGGCTACAACTACCATCATTATGAAAGAACTACTTGTTGCTTCAAGGGCAGAATCTACTCACCTTTTCTCCCGCAGAAGCAGAACTGGAAATACTTCTCTTAATGTTAGAATACGAAAAGCCATGTGCTGAGCATTGAAGGAAAAGATGTTATAAGGTCATCTTTACTGTGCTGGGTGGAGGGGTAACACAGAAGTCTAAATTAACTCTGTTTAAATATACCATCGGTCCAAAAGTGATTTCGGGGTAATGCTAAGCCAACTTTTGAGCAATTTCCTATTGCCTGAACAATGCAAATTTGTTTCTGAGTGGTAGGACATCTTGATTAAAAGGGAATCTCCTAATCCATTTTAGACTCTTGACTGCTGAGAGGACCAGGACAGACAGGGATCTCACGTGAGAGTGAGTTGCTGTTCAAAGACAACTGAGCCCTACTGGAGAAGCGCTCCCTGCAGAGGAAGAGACCAGAAGGAAGGGTGAAAATTGAGATCCCCATGAAGGAGGGGATTAAATAAACAGAAGTTTGAGAAGAGTCTCTGGTTTAAAAACATTTCTTCTCTTTTCAGATTTTGGAATAAATGTTTCCTACAGTCTTACAAAGTAGAATGCAATGCTCCTTCAACACACGCCGTTGTGCTTTTGTATTAATTAAAAAGAAATATGTGCATTAAAGACATGGAGGTTGATAGATGCTAGATATAATCTTCATAACCTAGATAAAATTAGTTACCAGAACACACATTTTTTTTTGCTTTTGAAGATAGTCTATTTTTTTAAAATGAAAGTACAAAGTTTAATGTCCTCTCCTTTCAAATGTCTCTAAAAACTTAACTCCCTTTAACTGAAGCAGCAAGAACATGCATCCAGCATCCTTCTGGGCACTTTTGAAAGCCCTTTGTCTTTTCTTGATCATTTGACTGACTGCCCAAACACACTTACATGATTTATAGATTTTGAACTGTGTGTTTATGGCTGTGGAAAGGAAGCCGTGTCTGCCGGTTCCATTCCAATTTGTGCAGTTCAGTGTATTTCCCATCCACCTTTGTCCATTTCCTTGAGGAGATCTCAGCTTACTGGCAAATCCAGTCAATAATTTGGATTCCATGCATCCTTGCCCATTCTCACCTTACCTTTTCAACTGGGCTTATCTGCAATTTGATAGCTACATACAGCTATCATACAGTAGATGGAAGAGAAAAATTACTTTTGCTTTAGTACTATACCACACTGCGTTGTATTATATCATATTACAGACATGAACGATAATTTAATTCAGTTGCTTCCTAAGGGCTCTGAACAACTTTTACATTCTCATGCTAGGATTAGAGTGGAGCCCAGAGTTCCTGAGCAGCGCTTTCAGTGTGATCTGCAAACAAAACATGAAACAGCAAAAATGTCCATTTAATTCAGTTTTAGTGATTCCCATGGAAAACCCATGAATCAAGAAAATTTGCTTATAAATAGGCCCTCACTCACTTGAAATATTTACAAACATTGATGTCCGTGTTGTGTTGCTGGCAAATGTGAAACTAAAGTGTTTTATACAAATTAAAATTTCCACAGATTTGTATCCTCAGTAAGACAGACTGTCTCAAATAAGGCCTCCAAACCATAACTCTCTCTGCTCCAACGAAGTCTGAACAACGTTTAAGTTCAAAAGCAAAAGCAATACTGCTGAAAAATAAATCTGGAAAATAACAGCTAAAATCCTGTATAGCCTGTGTCCCGAACTATTGCAAGGAATATGTGCAGTTCGGCTGCTCCAATGCTATGAATGAAATCAGCAGGAGAAAGTTAAAAGTCAGGTTAACTGATCAGCCAGCAAGAATTTTGCATGGCTGCCTATTTTTACTTCATGACGTCTTCACTTTTACTGGTTTCAGTTTTTACAGTTGGTCAATTCTTTAAAACAAAAAATGCATTACTGTGATGCGTGCAGCATCTGTCATTCACAAATTTAGAGTGTGACCTCTTTCCTTACAAAGGCACTAGGAAAACTCTCTCTGACTTCAGTGAGTACGGATTCATGCCTCTCACCCCTGCGCTGATTAACTGTTCAGCCTGGGTATTTGCAAAATGTTTATGAAGGGGAAATATTTATAAAATGTTCTAACATAACTTCATAGTATATTATACATATAATAACTCACGCTAAAATGTGCTAAACACTGAGGGTTATAAACATGATTGCTAATACACAGCACTTATCTAAATATGCATAAATAACGTTATGTCCTCACATATCATAGCCACCTGAATTTAGTAATTTTGCTTGTAAAATGGCTCATGAGTTGACCCTAAAACATTTCTTAAATCTCAGATGGACTCAGGTGGCAAAATGTGGAGGCAGAATTCCTCCTCCTCCTCCACCCAAGGACACACACACAGTCACCAGAGTTTAGGATCTGGTGAATTAAGAACGTGGATGATATTTATGCAGTTCTGATGCAGACACCGCACTCGCCCTGAAATGCTTAGAATGGGATTTTGCTTTGTGCCTGTCTGCAGAAAATCTCATTATTTGCCATTCTAATAGTAATTATTTAGCTTTTATTTATTCAGTCAGATGTGACTTTTCTTGCTGGTAAGCAGCTGGATTTTGTTTTCACAGGAAAAAGCTAGCCTGTGTAGATGAGAGCACAGACTTAGGAAAATAAAAAGAGATTCTCCTTGCAGCAGTGATTCTGTGGCACTGCCCAGTGGCAGCACCATGGTGTCACAATAATTTATCATGCTTAGAACAAGGTAGTATGAATCTGACTTGTTTAAGTGCTTCAGTGGCCTGATTTCACAGACAGGATTCAGGACAGGGAGTACCAATCCTAACGGGCCCTACAAGTCTGTGGTTACACAATTCAGCAACTACTTCTTCTGAAGTTCCTGAACGACATGAGAATAGACACGTAAAAATGTGATTTTGACGACAACGCTTCTCCAGGGGGAGCTGGGTAAATTCCTTCCCGTTCTTGAGGCATATTTGAGCTTGTCTCCTTCAAACCAGTATTTGTACATTTTCTTATCTGAAATGAGAAAAGGAGCATGGATTCAAGTCTCAATCATTTAGCTAAACAACATGAACCAAAATTTACATTTTAATTAAATATTAATTGTCCTCAAGCAAACAATATTAAAATATAGCATTATTTTTTTCTCCTGTGTCCAACTGAAGGATTGTTCCATGATTTAATAAGTTTTTTTCTGAAATGGCTACTCCATTGTGCAACATTCAGAATGTAATTTTTTGTTGGTCTTCCCAGAAAATTGACCGATAGTCGTTATCATGTGCCTAAATAAGGTTTTTGACAAGAAATATATATCCCAATTTTTTTGCAACACTCTGCACTCCTAAAGCATTTTTCATCTTAGGATCTCAAAGTGTTGCAAGAACATCCAGAGCCAGGATGTGTCATTAGGAATTACTACACTGCCTACATTAAGTGCATCGCTGCAGTGCCTGTAGGCCAGGGACTAGTTGTGCTTAGGTATGGTAAAAATATTTAATAGTCTCTGACTTGAAGAATTTATGGTTGAACACTGTACACCTACTCCAAACAATCAACAGCAGCTCCCAAAGAGACATGACCAGTGCAAGGCCCAGAGGAACAAGATTTATGGCAGCACACGCAAACCTATCCTTTCATACATCTGAAAAGCACACCTCCTCTGTAAAGGCACCCGTTATCCCGCAGTCTGAGGTAGTGACGACATGACTTTACAAATCCTTGCTATTCCTCAAGAAGTCTGAGGAACAAATGCACTACCAGCAAGTATAAGTGCCCTTGCATATCGCTCCCATCGCAGGGAGCGGAAAATGGTTTCTTCCCACCAGCGCTGTCTCTGGGGAAGGCCCGTAATAGCACAGTCTAGATTTTATGACTCTAACGCCGGGCAGCATTGAATAGCCAGAAATTATACAATTGCAAAGTATGTTTTATTTCTATGGAGAAGAAGATAATTTCATTTCACAGGAAAGTGAGGGACCAGTGCTTGGCTCTCCTTAGCCCATAAGCACACCTATAGCTCTTCCATGACAGCTGGAAAAGATACACTGGGCAATACAGAGCTGGTGGAAAGTCTTTCTTTGGATTTATTTTCTTCTTCTTTTATCCTTCTTTATAATTAAACATAATAAAACAAAATCTTGCTTTTGCCTTGCTAAGCCTCAAAAAGGAAGGCAAAATATGTGAGCAGGAGTGATTTCTCATCCATGCCAAATGCAAACGTTCCCTCTCTAAATCATAAAAAAACAAAAAGGAATAGAAAGACAGTATTTTTGAAACAGTCTTATATCACCGCAAAGAACATCCTTTGTTCATCATGTGTCGAGAACATAGCGGTGCGCAGAGACGCGGATTACCTTTACAGCAGGCCTGATAACGACTCTGCATATTATGCTAAAGCTGCATTAAGCCTCCCTCTGACTGTGTGTACAGATGAGGAGAGAAAGGAAAGAGCATATCAGGAAATAAATGCCCGCAGGATTAAGCTTTCCTTAACTTTCCCCAGGTGAAGTCATCCTGTTGATATCCATAGGACAAACCAGATGAGTAAAGTTCAGCATGTGCACTAGCATTTGAAAATTACAGCCTTCATTTGCGATTCAAAGCCCAAGCCTGCTGCCACTGAATCAATAAAAGAGTTTTTCCATTAGCTTCAGCGGTGTAGGACTTGGCCCCTACGAGTGATTTCTGAAGACACTTTACTGACATTAAAAAGCACTTTGTTCTGTAGCACAGACACCACGAGGAAAAGAAGGCATAACATTTGTTCCATAAAAATCTCCTAGCTTTTGGATGCGTTTACAGTTTTACTGTATGCAAGAGTTGCCTAAATGGGCTTCATTCTCCATGCGTAAATGAATTATATTGCTAAGTAAATTCTACATGTAAGATTTATACATTGTCTGACAGAAACATACAGTAAAAAACAACATTTAATTGCCATACCTTTAAAGCCAATTAGAACTCATTAAAGAGTTCATAGTGGGATCATGTGTTTTAAAAAAACGCTACTTTGGTCTCTGAAGGTATCATAAAATGCACTTTCATCTTGCACATGACATCTACAAATTCTGATTGGCATTTCCTCCTTTCTTGAAAAGAGTGTCTGGCTCGGTTTGCAGCAAATATGACAATAGGCTGTGCAAATGTACAGCTGAAACAGAGCCCTGGCGGGGTTAACCATTCAAGCTTATATGAGAGATCATCAGTTTCGGGTCAAAGTGCTGTTCTTAAATGATCAGTGCAGAACAGGAAAAAAAAAAAAAAAAAAGGCATTGAAGTGACCTTGCTGAGGGTCTAAAACTGTGCTAAAGCCTTTTCTGCATGATTAAGTGAGCAGAATCTTAGATTAGCTAAAAGCAGTGCAGAAACATAATGAGTTCACTTATTTTGGAGCATTTAATAACAGTTATAGACAGTTATGTGATCAGGCGGAGTTATGACTTATTCATTCTTTCATTGCTATTAAAATTACTGCATTTGAGGTTTTTAAAGTCATTGAAATAAAAAAGTCTGATTTATGTTAGGAGAATTTAGCTTGCCCTTTGGTCTCTCGGTTTTTAAATGATATAATTAGACTTTTTAAAGACCATTCTAAAAGCATTATTAGCATTTTCTATAGCTGAAAGTAAATGCATGTTTTGTGGGTAGTTTAATTTTAAAAAAGATAATAATAATACTTGATTCAGACAGCGATAGTCAGATTGTCACAAAAAGAAGTATTGTACAAAACTGTCTTAAAGGTGACTCTTGTGTGTTTGTATGTATGCGTACACATACAGATACACACACATAAACACAGGCATAAATGCGAACACACAAACATTTAATGTACGTGTGGGAAGGCATTCCCCACACACACAGAGATAAGGCTATTCCCTTCGCCCATTTGGGAAATGAAGGCAAGAGGAAGAGCAAGTTCCATAGGACATATTAACTCATGACCTTTAACATATTACCCCACAAATTATGGAGCCATCCATCAGTCTCAGGGGAGAAAAAGTGCTTTGATCAAAACAAAGGCACTTGCAGGTGTTTTGAATTAACCTTAAACAATAATCCTTAAAAAAATCACTGGGACGAGTATAGCAGCATCATGAATGCATGCGCATTCTGACATACACTTTTTCTAAGCCTTGACATGCACATTCTTTTCATGTTCTATTTATATAGTAATTTATATTGCCACAAACATGTACAGTGTCTTTACTAGCAAAAATACACATTTTCTGTATTTGATTTTAAACTTATGCACACACATTCACAATACAGACATACAGAGCTGAATACTTTCACACAAGACTCTATGTATCTTGCTGCAAAGGCCAAACAGGTAAACCAAAACACTTTCCTTCCACATTCAGATAACAGGTTTTTCCTATATTGTTTTGGCTTAGAAAATAAAATTTCCCAGAAGATTAAGAAATTCTGCTTTTAGTTGGATCCCAAGGGAACATATCTTTGCTTCTAAAAATCATGCTTACAACAGTTCCCTTAACTGAAAGGTTTTTTTTAATGTGTGTGCCTTGTATGTTTATTCAGTAGACAGTTTGGGTTGCTCATTTGGTTACCCAAAATGCAGCATGCTTGTCTATTAAAACATATTACTAAAACTAAATCATAAAGAAGCTTATTTAATAATCATTTCATGTGCATGAGTGATGGGGATACATAAATTATCAGACTAATATCTGATTAAAACTTGATTAACATGCTAATAAATTATGCTAGAAATGTTGGGTTTTTTTTTAATTTCCCCCACTTTTGCTTAAACTTCCTAATTGACATTTCAATTATTTCATTCTCTGGAATTTTGCCTTCCTTATGAATAACAGCTGAGATAAATTATTTCTTTGCCTGAACTCGATATGAAAAATGATCAATTACAATTATTAAAGCTCTCTGTTAATCTGTTAATTATTATGAAAAAAAGGCACCTCATCCTTCTCTGTGAAACGGACGGCATTATATTTATTGTTGACGAGAGGCTGCCAGCTCTCCTGAAAGCCGGCGTCCGTAATTAGCCGGCGGCGCGGGCACGGCGCGGCGAGCCGCAGGCGGCAGCTTTCTCCGCGTGCCCGCGGTGACGCTGACTTAGGTCTGTCCGTCTTGCTGCTTAGGGAGGTGATAGACTAGGCTGTATCAGCCTCACGTGCTGTTACCGCCCGTATGGAAAATTACGTGCGTGAACCTTGTAATGCAAACTCCTGCCCACTAGAGACTGATCTCAGCCCAATAAAGCGCGCAACGCGGGACCCTAACGGTTCGGCCCTGAACGGTGGTCACGGGGGCGAGAGGCCAAGGCTTCAGCCACTAAGCCGTTTACCCTTTTCCTTTGTAGGGAAGATTGATTTTAAAAAAGCTATTAACCTGCAGCGATTTATCCCTTCAGATCATCTTCATTTTGCTCTGATTACAATAAGGCTGCATTATATAGCTTAATTCTTCACTGAATTCAGCCAGACGATCTGAAAAAGGAATACACGGAAGGAACCCCTACAAGGAAAAGAGAACAGGAAAATCACCAAAGCCTTTTAAATGAAAATATTAACAGGAAAAACCCCAAAGAAACTGTAAATGTTATCACCTGGCTTGGAGGCACAAAATTTGTTGGACAGAAGCCTCGGTGTGTCCCAATGAAGGGACGACGTGCCGCGCTGGCAAGGCGCGCAGACCCTCGCGCCTCGCCTAGCGCACACGCCGTGCTCTTTCCGCTTCTCGAGCAGACCCGCACGAGCACCAGGCAAAACCGGTGGCCGCTCCTTAGCGTATCTGCAAATCGAGGTGCTCATTTTGCAGAGAGATTTCCAAAGAAATCTGTTGCAGGAATTTTGTTCTGCCCGTTTTCGGGGAACTGCCTAAGAGAACCACACAAAGCAGGGGACTGTTTTGGCAGTGGTGTACGTAACACCGGTTTCCTTTGAAATGAAGCAAGAAGGGGGTCGCTTGCTGGGAACTGAGTTGTTTCTGGTTTAATGATTGAGTTTGGGAGGGAAAAACGAGCATTCTGTTTATCAAGAATGTGTTTGCATTAATAACTGCACTTAATCCTGCTGAACTTTGTAGCAGGTACCAACTGAGATTCTGCTGGAATAGCTAATGATAAATGCAGTCCTAAGCATTGCAGGTGGAATTGGAGAGTGAGTTCACTCGTACTAAAGGTTCAGAATTATTCGGAAACTTAGTCTTTTACTGATTGAAACTGACTTTCGGTGAGAGGTTCTTCTGAAGAAATCTGTCTTTTGGAGTTTATAAAACGCAGAGCCTGGACCAAACCTTCCAAAATCAAAAAAAAAAAAAAAAAACAAAACAAAACAAAAACAAAACAAAAAAAAAAAAACAAAAAAACCCCAAACTTTCAGTTATCTTCAATAGATTTTGTATCATAATTCAATAAAATAAAATCTAAAATAAAATCCTTTACTCCTTTTTCAAGCAACTTTGAATGATTTCAATGGCAATTGTGCCAAAGTGAAGACCGTAAGGCAAGTCCAAAAGTGATCTAAAAACTGTAATTTGTACAGTCTGATATCTTTCTTTCTTCACACATTCATTCATAAGTATACGCATCTTGTAGCATCTGCTCTTTTTTTTCTGTTACTTGGGTATTTAAGTGGTAAACTCAAGTGAATGCTTACAATAACGTTGCAATGTTTTATCAAACCATGCAGCAACGGGAGTTTGTCTTAGCTGGTTTTGCTTGTGCTTATTTAACGCTCTTGAGCTGAAAGCTCTTTATTTCAGGATCACATGAGTAAGCTGGTGTTTGGGGAGCTGAATAAAACTGGAAAATGGTGATACTAAAAGATAGTACGATAGCCATACTAAAACGCCAGGAGAGCCAGCAAACCGCTGCGTGGCAGATCCCTGGCACGTGATCTGCTCTGTCAGTGGGGGACGGAGGACAGGTAAGCAAACGCAAAATTCTGGAAGCAAAATATGGGGAAAAGTCTGCTGTAAAATAGTTCTACTTATTTTCTTTACAAATGAAGCTGATGATAAAGTAACTCCTCAGAAACTGGTTATAAATCCTCTTCATACATATTTAACAGTATACAGTGAATAGGATTAGTAATATCTTTTGTCTAATTTGTCAATCCTGTTCTTAGTTCCCCACAGTGCTTCAGTCAAATACAAAGACATTCTCAGTTACTTTTCCATAGATTAAGTAGCTCTTGAATTGATATTTGCTGTATGGTTTGGGACTTTCACTGGTAAACACTGTGACTGATGCTAAAGGCCAAGAAAGACAGCAATAAGGAATTAAAGCAATAGAGTTTTGGTTGACTTGAAGGGCAAATCCTCTCTCCCCTTTTTGCTCTAAAAGCAGAGCAATTTTCTTAACTAAAAGGTTACCTTAAGGTATTAGCAGAACAGTCAGTGATTGTTTTAATTATTTTCTTTCTTTTCATTGGCCTAATTTATTTTGATATGTAAAGCTGAATTTTGTTGCATTTGAAAAGTGGAAAATTCAAAGGCCTACAGTGATCCTAAATGTGCTCCTCTACTCTGCTTTTCAGCCCCCTTTAACAGTCAGTTCCAGAGGCTCAAGGTGCAGAATTGGCAGTATATTTTTTCCGAAGCCTCTTCTCTAGTGCAGCTGGAGAAGATTGCCACAGCAGTGGTGCTGCCCTCTAGCACACCTGGTTCATTTTGGAGCACGAATTTCAAGTACGTTCTTCAGAAGAGCCAGCAGATAACTTGTTTTCAGCTGCAGCAACACGATATATATCAGCTAGTAAATACTAGATCACGAGTCTGGGTGGACGGGCAAAACGCTACAGAGCTCAGGTGGATATTCCTGCCTGGAATCTGCGCCAAGGCCCTCTGCAAGCCATTCCTCCGTGACTGACATTATTCTCTTCACAAGAGGCTGTGTGAGCAGACACATGTATTTGCCTTATACCGATGATAATATAGGAGCATGTAGATTAATGCGAAATTTGTGGAAGAAAAAAATATTTTTTTAATTATGGGATTGCAACATAATGCCACAGTCATTGTTCCAGGCATTACTGGTAACAAACAATTATTTTTTTCCTAATCCCATTTTGGTTCCTTCTTTTATCCTACCATAAGAATATATCTGCAAAAAGAGGTATATCTCACCACTGGAATAGTCTAACATTTGCATTCACTGGGATAGTCTAACATTCATATTCATTGTTAGCAGTTTTGATAGCAGTTGAGTATTTTGATAGCAGTCAGTAGAAGCATTCGAATGTGTGTGTTTGTAGGACAAGTGTTTATTACATGACTATCTGTATCCTTTTGACTGACTTGGAAATTTTTTTAAATAAGGGCTTTTTGCACTTGTTTCAGGTCTGAGGTCCAAGGCCAGGGCAGCAGCTGTATGCCAAGGAAATGCTCAATGGCCACAGAGAAAAAAGACGAGAACTTGGAAAGAATGTTAGGACATTATATACGTATTTCTTCTATTAAAGCTACAGGTCATAAAACTCAGAGAGCTACAGCAGACGCAAAAGGGGAAAAGGCAATGAAAAGTATACTCAGCTTTTTCTAACTTATTTCCTAACTTCACGTTTTGGGCCTAATTCAACTGCCATTAAAGGTAATTAAAAGAGTCACGGTAAATTCAATGAAATTGATCACTGAGGACCACGCACTTTACGAGCCTATTTGTTCAGCGTATTTATGTCAGAGTCAAATTTCAAACTCTTGACACAACATATCTGTGCTTAAAATTCCCTTGCACAGAGATTTGTTTACACCTGGTTTCAACACAAGTTAGAGACATGTATAATAACTCTACCTGAAGATATAAGACACTGCTTGCTTTAACCATTTGGATGGAACAATCCTTGCAAATTCAGGATTATGGATACAGTTTTACTTATATTCTGTCTTAGAACATTACGTACAAAACTCAGCCCATAGTTTAGCCATGGATTTCCCTTGCAGTCTTGTACTTAGACCAAATCTTTTCAAACAGATGCACAAAACCATTTTGTTCTGTCTTAAGCTGTTGTTGAAGTGCAAGTGCCCAGTAACATGTTGCAGAGAGATGAGACCTGGCAGGTTTGGGTACCTTCTAGTAACATATCCAAATGTACACGTAATACATACTGTCCACCGTTGCTGCACAGGTCTGATCCTGAACTCAGGAATCCAACTTAGAGTCAATAGTAATGAGCCCAGTGGCCTGAGCATAGCACCAGGCTCACGCAGTCAGTCTCCTCCTAGAACTGAAGGGACGCGTCCTCACAGCACCGAACTATTCAGTGTGGTCTTTTGTGTGTCCGTGATTCCTGTGTGTCTATGCTGAACGCTTTGTTTCCTAGGGTAGACATTTCCTAGTCACCTTATACCATCTTTCTATACCTGAGGATGGTGCTGCCATGCCTCAGAGAGGTGCTGCGAAGCTGCCGTGGTGAAAACCCTGCAAATGTATAGGGAGTGCAATTCCTACTCTTGCGTATACGGGGTATTTGAGTGCGGGCAGTCATCTGGCAGCCTAAACAATCCTCAACAGTGAGCAAGAGAAGTGAGCCAAACAGCCATTTGGTATTTGAACAAAGGACTGGTTACTATCTGAGTGCTTTTGGACAGTGAATATTAGTTTGTTCTCAAAATATTTTAATGAGTCAAGCAACTTTAACAGTAACCTGTCAAAAGTTGGTTACCCTCATGTACACAAGTGCGTGCTGTACCTATGGAAATGATAATTACACTGAGCAACCGTTCATTTTATGCAAAAAATAGGCACAAGACAGCATGCATATAAAAGGATCTATGCCTGAATGTTTGACTCCAAAAATTTGATAATGGATGAAGTGAGGGCAAAGTTCTGGGAAAATTTTAAATATGCACCAGGTAAAACTCCAAACAACAAAAATTCCTCAAAAACAATACTCTAGACTAAAACTAGTATTAAAACTACATAACCTGCAGCAAGATTGTCGGAGATCTTTCCCATAAATCCTAAAAAATTAGGCTTTCACACTCACATTCTGCTACCACCAGTGTCTATTTGCTTCAGCTGGGGAGAGGTAGACCCTTCCTCATGCCAGTTCTAAAACACTTCTTTTAATTTAACATGCCTAAAGACAAATATTTCAGGCTAACGGTAACCTTTGATACCTTTAAAGCAACTATGCTTTTACTGGCTATAAATAAATAAGAAAAAAATTATTTGCAATTGTATTTACTACAAGGCAAAACAAAACAAGCCAAAATTAAAAAAGAAGCATTCCATAAAGAGTAACATCATTCCCAAAATAACTCTGGAAGCTAACAGTGGGGACAGAAAACCTTCAGAATACTTCCATAGGAGACAGAGAAATACCTTCCGTGAGAGAAACTCGTTGCCTAGCAGGTATTTAATGGTGACCTGCTGATGCAGCTTCTTTCCTTCTCTCCAATTCCCCAAATTTATGTGGTGCAAAAACAGTCTAAAGGTCTTCGTTTTCTCTTTCTACCCCATTTTTCTCTCCTTGGGAATACTTTAACTGACTCTAAGAGATGTGAAATTTCTACCAAAGTCAAAAGCATGGTAAGATTTAGCAAATGACCAATATTTACCTGGCTACACACAGTTCATAACAATGTTTTGCTTTCTCAGTCTGAATTTATGCTTCTTTTTTGAGCTCTAGAGAGGGACCACACAACCAGAGATCCAGCCAAACTTTTTTTTCAATCTTTTTTAATATGACAAGTCCTCTAAAAGATGAATTCCTTTCAATACACAGAGTTTCACAGATCTCATTAGACTTCAATCTTTCCAGTCTAATCTATGCTTTCCACAAGTTATCTGTGCTTAAAAAAACTTATTAGCCCTTATTTGGGGAAGGCAAAGAAAGAAAAGCCTGGAAAAGAATAACTCTTAACTTCTTACCTGATCCTGCCATTAGCCCATAACCAGTCACAAGACTCCCTAAGGGAAGAAAATGAATTCCCCTCACAGGCCAGCAGCTAGACCTTATTCCTTATATCATTACCTTCACATACAAATATGACAGATTTGGGGGGAGCAAGGAAATTCATTCATAAATTCACAGAAACATTGAGGAGTAAGAGTTCAAACAACCGAAAAACGGGCTCTTACTCCATGAGTAAGAATGAAGTTCCTCCTGGGATTCTTTGTGCCATTCTCTGAAGTTCCTCTGATGATCTGGATGCACTTGCAGGCTTCTTCCGTATGGCACACGCTGTGTCACTGTTCTTCATGCTTTGGTGGTATGTACTGAGTGCTGTAAGAGTGATCTACTTACAGCATCTCTAGGTGTGGGACAACAGAACAAGGGATATTGGTTTTGTAATCTGACTCCCCATTCTGGGGTCTGTATATGAGACTACTACGAGAACACACGACTGAAAAAATAAAACAAAAAAAAATTCCCAAGCTTATCTTTACATAAAGATGTTCTACAACAACCATAAGTGACATTTTACTTTTTCCAACAAAATGATGTGTTGATCCAACAAATCTGTTTAAGTAAAGCAGCGTGCTTTCTTCAAATTTCAAGTACTTTATAACATAAACGAGTGAAGCCTTCTTATCACTAGAATATATTTAATGTCAGAAGTTCATACTGAGACAATTTAAGTGGAAGTTTGAAGGCCAATAAACTCTCAGCTGCCTGCATGTATTACAATTACAGAAACTTCTGTGCTACATAACTTTGCCAAGATTTATTGAGGAAATAGCTCTGAATGTTTAACAATCCTTAAAATGTCTCATGTAGAACAATACATATGGTGCTAGATATAGACTGAAATTTTGTTCCATTTATTTATGGTCCTATATTCTTGCTTTGAAAGGTCAGCATATGGTCAGTAGTGCCTATGGTCACATTGCGGGGAAAAACTACACAGGTTTCTGTGCACGGAGTTGATCCCGGCTGAAATGTTTGAATATTACTTATGCATTTCTACTGTCTATGTGTATCTGATGTGGGAGCAGATATCACTTTCCTTGTGAAAGAGTGAATCAGTTCAACAAAAAGACCAATGAATCCGATACAGTATAAATAACAAAAAAACTATACTCTTGCTTTTGTCACATATTAATGCATTGTCTGCTCCTGTATACAAACAATCAAGTGGATGAAGTCTAATAAATAGTCTGAAAAACAGCATAATGCAGTATAAATGGTATAATCAGTTTATAATGCAACAGCTTTGAAATTGGAGTAGAATGTATTTTTTCTCCACTGTGAATAACTTAGATCCTCTTCCCTGGACCTTTATATTGCTTCGGTAGTTTATTTGGATAACAGAAAGCCTAAGATATGTTATATGAGTGAGTTCATACCCTGAAGGTTAATTAGCATCCACCACAAGCAGGAACAATGTTGTTCAGATAGTTCTATAACTCTGTATATGTAGTAATTGCCTGAAAAGTAACTACGTGAAAATGGTATTGCAAATGCAAATGATGTTCTTCTCCAGTCTCCAGGAGAATACTTAATCCTTTTTCAAAAAATGTAATATTTTATTGTAAAAAGAAAGTGATTTATATTCATGCAAAGTGCATGTGAAATTTGAAGATAATTTGAAGATGCCTATAACAATTTTTACATCACCAGTAAATCCATTTGGATACATTCATTACACTTGGACTTGTTTGGGATCCAGTTCTCTGTTATAAACTTAATTTGAATTAAAAAAAAAGTAGCAGCAGAAATTAGTTTAGGCCCTAACATTTAAGACTGCATTAGAACTCTGTTCTAAAGAAGTCACTGGGGCTACACCTTTGCTTGTAACCCAAACAGAGAGGAACATGGGCACACAGCTGCATCACATTCCCTGTCTTGGTTTTAGCCTATGTCAATTAGCATTCGCAGAACTGCAGAATCACAGAGTAGCTGTGGTTGAAGGGGTAAGGGATGAAGTGAGGGCAAAGTTCTGGGAAAATTTTAAATATGCACCTCTTCACCAACCGAACCGCCGAGCTGCCCCTACCTCTCTTAACGGGGCAGGTGCTCCAGGCCCCCAGATGCCTTAGTAGCACTCTGCGGGACTCACTTCAGTTTCTCGACCCAGAGGGGTTGCGGAGGTTACCGAGATTCGGCTAGACAAAGACATGACCGACTCTACCTAGCATTGGCACCAGTCCCACTTTGAATGGGAATTTGAACCAAGCAGCTTCTCACCAACCTTTCCATGACCAGATGGCTCGTATTAAAGTCAAAAATTTACTGATGCAAGCTAAAATTACTTCTTTGCTTTTCAGACAGAGCAAGTCCATTATGTACGTAATAATAAGAAAACCAGATTCCCGCTGTGTGTAGGGATGGCAGAAACATTTGGTTACACAGAAATGAGGGTTTCTGTCATTAGCATTGGTGCAAAAATGTGTTGGAGAGTAATTGCAAGCTGATGAGGTTTATGCTTGAGTATTAGCAAAGCTCTGAAACTTGTACATCTTCTTAACAACAATTAAGCTATTTATTAATGAAAAGTATGTGTCTTGTCTCTTAACTTAATCTAAAGAGTTCAGAGAATTGAACCAAATGAAGCTATTTGGGCTGATTTTAAGAGCATGAAAACACCATGCACATTTCTCTCTGAATATTTTAGGCAACTGTGCCTTCTAGGCACAAAGGCAGGCAATCATATGCCATGGGGCTTCCCTACAGAGAGACCAAAAAGATGACAGATTCTTCCCCAAACTGTTCTTGCTGATAAAACTTTGGTCAAGAAAATGCTATTGAAAGTGCACAAAAAAGTATCAAAACCTCCTTTTTGGTATCTTGGTGAATATTAGATACTAAGATATATCTAATCTGAATCTTTTTTGAAAGTTGCCTACATTAAACTAATAAACAATATTCTTGTAGAAGCAACCTTCACATATTTAGAGCTATTCTTAAGAAATTGCATTTGAGTCCCATAAAGTATTTTCAGTTCTGTACAAAATGTGTACAATTTTACAATAAAATATGCATAAAAATAAAACTAAATGAATGGTTTGGGATTGTTTCTTTCTTCTCTGTGATTAAGTCTTTAAAATAAATAAATAAACACATGGTTGTAAGCCAAAGATCCAGATACTACAGTGGAAGGAGCAACAGAAATATTTACATTGCTGAGTCAGTAAGATACTTTTGAAAAATTGCACAGGTTAAAAGAACGAAGTTGTTTGTTTTACTGAGCTTTCTGTTATAGAGCAGCATGGATTGCTGTTTAATGGAAAAAAACTGCATATCCTAATTTTTCATGTGAAACATTTACAGTAAAGAATCTATATAGAACCTTTAGGAGCAGATTCTGATCTGAGAAGTCAAGATAAAGTCACCCTGGAGCTACATACTCAAAAACTAGTTAGGGCGTGAGAAAACTTTTGCTTTATAGACAAAAAAATCAACAAAATTTTAGTATTATTCTGTCCTACTCACTTCCTTTGCTTCTTTGCTTACATCTTTGTTCATCTTAGATTTAGATCATAAGCTGGTATGCTAGAAACTCGATTTTTTTCTTTTATTATCTGCAGGTCCAATATCTTGTAAAGTGGGTTCTTGATTTTTGATTTAGACCTCTAAGTGCTATTTCACTACCAAAAAAGTCATATTTAACATATTTAATTGTGTCAACATCCCACAGAATAATAATGGGAGACTCCAGGGGAGGAAGAGAGGACAGAAATCTTTTAAGAAGCAGAGACAATGTCCCTAACTTCCTGAGAAGCTAACACGAGGAAAACCAGAAATTGTGAAGAAGGGCTGAGGATGTGAAGAAGTTACATAGTGGGGATGCTGAAATGCAAGTCAGAAGGTAGACAAGCAAGACCACTGGAAGACAAGAGTATGGAGGAGCACAAGGGCAGGCTTAGGTGAAAACATATCTAAGGTAAAAGATGGTTTTTTTCTTCTCAAGCCCTGACAGGAGAGAAAGGTGTGTTCTAAGCAGAGAGTGAAGAGGAGCTACAGTCAACATGACTTAATCATTTTTAACCTTAAAAGTCTATGGAAAAGCACTAAGACGTGGAAAAAAACACTGACGACTTGTTCCTTCTCTTCCAAAGTTCTGAGTTCTGGCAGTATCACTCACTTTGAGATAGATGCACTGTGCCACTCAAAACACACCTTTTTCCAAATAGATGTTCAGCTTTTACACATTGCCTCATTAAAATTATTAAAATTATGGCCAGTAGACATTTCACAAATATACTAAATCCAATGTAGTGATGAATAATGCGTGGAAGTCCTCTTCTTTTCTTCTTGACTGGAGAAAAGATAAAAGATAACTTCCTTGAAAAAAAAAAAAAAAAAAAAAAAGGAAATCTTTAATGAAAATAGCTAGCTAGCACTTAGGTGCCTTACCAATATGATTTCAAAGCAGATGTGAGTGCTGGCCTTAATAATGGAGAATATGATGCTTGAAATCAGTATGACTCCTTTTAGAGGAGCATACTATGACCACTTCTTCCCAAATATTAGCAGGTCCTTGCAAAAGTAATTCCAGTGAAGTCAAAGGAATTAAACATTAATTTAACTTCTTATCAGTATCTTCAGGTGTTTTAGGGGCCCAGTGTATAGTACCACAGTTTATACATAAATAAAGAAAAGAGAGAACAGATCATAAGCCATAAATTCTTACTGATTACTTAAGAAAATATTTGTTTAATTTGGAAAGAAAATATTCACATAAAATTTGCTGAATGTGCATCTGGTCCAAGAGCAGAAACAGGCTATATACCTATGTGAACAGTGGCAATTTCAAATAAATATACTTTCACAAAACACTAAACCATTCAGAGAAAATATCCTAATAGAAAAAAGGAGTCATACAGCATTACTTCTGATATATATGTTAATTTGCAGATATGTTGTACTTCTAATTCCTGGCATTTCTTTTTTGGGGACCAAAGACATAGACAAGTATCTTGCTCCACACACTGCACTTTTCTTTTTTAATATATATTCAAAGCTCAAGGACCAGCCAATAAAGAGTATCATTTGATGGCCTTTATCAAGGGTAATAAAGGTCAGGAAAGGCTGTCCTTTACACATACTCCATCTGAATTTTTTCTAGAATATTAAAGCACATATCTTTATGAGCTGTCATTCAACCTTGAGGTGCAGTTAAAATAGAAAAATGATGAGAGGTACTTAGTAGCTACTTATTTTACTAAACAGGTCTGTTTAAAACAGAGCATTGAGTTTCAGTGTGATTACGAGTAATGTGGTGAAGTGGTATCTCTTAAGCCTCATCAGTAGAAGATAATGTCAGACTAGTCAAAGTGAGCACAAGCTTTATTTTAATTTCTTGTAGCACAGAGATGTCCATAGCTATAGACTTAGGATAAAAGGACCCTATAAGGCAAAACTGATTTTCATTTTTCAAGCCCAGTAACCAATAATCTCTTCCTTAGAAATCACTGCTTACAGAGATTCAAAGATTTTGTATAAAACTTTAGTATGAATATCACTTGGAAACTTGCAAAAACACACTCATGGAACTTACCAAATGATCCAAACCCCACTTGGGCAGGTAAAATCCTCAGTCCTGTGCAAGTAATATTATTGTTAGGGTACAGTGAGGTTCCAAAAGGATGTAGTACATCATTAGACCAAAAAAAACCTTTATGTACTTTTTCAACAAAGCTGTGGTCAACATTCACAATTCTCAGATAGTCCTTTGCTTCTTAGGAATAGTATGTGTCACAGTTTGTGCAGTGCTTTAGGAACAGGATAGATCCACAAAACAGTAGATCCACAAAAACACTGTTCAACATAGTGTAGTCCAGACACGCATTTGCCAGTCAAGCTCAAGGCACGTTAGCTCCCCCAAGGATGCTCTGGTACTCGCTCTGGAATCAGGTTATGACTGCACAGCTGCTAAGTTTCCACCTTTAGCCAGCTCAGATCAGGACTGTATTTCTTTTTTCAAAACACATCATTATTTTGCCCCCAAATCTCAAGTACTGCGTAGACACTAGACAGGTTCCATATAGATCAACTTCCAGCTTTTTCCTCTATATAGCCTAAAACTGGCTTCAAAATTCAGAAGACATGAAGATGAGATGTGCTTATCAACAAACATATTCCTTCCAAACTCTCCATGGAGATTGACATAATTTTACCAGAGATTTAAAAAAAAAATGCTCAGGGAATATCATCCTCCACGCACCAGAAGCTACCTTATTTATCACCCTGATTATAGTCTTATGATCAAAACTCAGTGCCTGATGGTACACAGCCAACCTTTCTTTTGGGCAGCTAGGCAGGTTACCGTCCCTCGATGGAAGAAGGTTTTCACTGTCACCATCTTCCCAGCAAGGAGTTGTTCAGGAGAGCACTTGAGCACCTTCACTGTCATCACCAAAAGCAACGGCAAGTTTACAGTACGAAACTAAATGATGAAAATAATTTATTCAGATCAAGAAGCCTTGCAGTAGTTATTTCTGTACAAAACTTGTTACTAAAACAGGGCAGTAACCGGTATTTGTACTACCGAAGATATGATCCATTTTTGCTTGGAAATTTCTAGCATTACACAACCCTCAGTATCCTACACAATGGACATGCCTTTCAGCTAGGCATGAAGAAGATATGTGTTTACTTTATGATTTGTTTTACAGTAAAATTTTAATACATGATTCGGTTGATTAATAGGTGGAAGAGTCTGACCCCTTTACAGGGAGCCAGAGACACCGGAGTTCTCCTCTTGGCCTTGAAATTTTACTGAAAATATATTCATTTCTCTATTTTCATCTCCCTCAAAGGAGTGTTGTGAAGATTAATCACAATTTGCAACATAGTTTGCAAATGCTCAGGAACATAGAAATAGAACAATCTATTGAATGACGCATGGGAATAGGGACTAACTTGGGATGGGGATATTCTGCCACCTGCTAGAGCCATAAAGGTGATCTTAAAGAGAAGATAGAACTAGTTAAAAATGTATAGAAAAAGATAATTAATACTTTAAATATATTTAATTCAACAGATATGCTTAATGAATGCAATTACAAGTTAAGAAATACAGAAATGTCCACAAACTAGTGTTTGTAATTCCCATAAAAAAGGCTTCTGAGCTTTTAACTAAGTCTCAACTTTGGCTCTAAATACTCAGGCAATTTTTTTTTTTTTTTTTTTTTTTTAAGCAGGACTTGCTTTTCATTAACATCCTGAACCTGGTCCTTTCATATTCATATTAATCCTAGCTTCATGCAATGATTAGCTAATAGAGAGTGCAATGGTTCTCACTATCCATCCACCCACCCATTTGTCAAAATATATTTTCCCCAACAGTAGAGAAACCTTATTCCAGATCCCAAGGCAAGCACATCTCAGGTTTGGGCAAAGATAGCACTGTGCAGCTATCATCCTGTTAAGAAGATACACAAATCCCATATGTTGCGAAACACCTAGCAAGTCCTCAAACGGGCCTGCAGAAAAGCCAGTCTTACCTCACTGATATCTCCTGAAGCACAGGGCCAAGACTCCACCTTTTCATTAACTTTTCTATAAACGTATCCCTATCAGGCGTGCAGCTGAACTCCTGCACACACCCATTTAAATGATCTGTTGTGACAGCTGAGTCTTTACGACACACCTTCCTAGGTTGTTCAGTGGCTGTCCAGTGACCATGCTGCATTTTAGCTGTTTGCTACACGTTTTGGTGGTTCCTGCCGCAAGTTTAAAAATATCAAAAAACCAGGGATGTAAGCAGAACTAACTGACGCTCGTATGCAAAAGCTGTGATCCTGTAAAGCCCTGCCCAGCTAATCGCAAAGGCCACAGGACCACAGACGGTGCAGTTAGGATCTTAAAATCTGGACCTTGGTGCCTGATCTACATCTGCCCATTTTGGAAATTCCTAATTGTTATGGCTTTGTTCATGTAAGCCCACCTGGCATCCAGAAATTAATGTTTCTCTGATCAAGCTTCTTGAAGGATTTTACTCCATAGGTTTTCTTATAGCTGGAATTAACAAGTGTGGCTTGTGCATATCTAGTTCTCTTAATGTGTGTGTAACGGAGAAGTTAACAAAGCTCCTTTTCTAATATCTGAGTGGCTGAAGCCTGAGAAACAGAAGAATTAGATTTCATTCCTTCTTCTGCTGGAGAATGAGAAGAACACTTTTCCTCGGAAAAAGACTTGGATTCCAATCTCTCTCAAAGGACTCATGTTTTTGACATGAAACGATAATTGGATGAAATACACTTACTTCTGTAAGTGAAAGTATGGGAACTGTAGCCACTTAGTACCTCTTCAAATAAAGTG
Organism: Rhea pennata; assembly: GCF_028389875.1. Taxonomy (NCBI): domain Eukaryota; kingdom Metazoa; phylum Chordata; class Aves; order Rheiformes; family Rheidae; genus Rhea; species Rhea pennata. Next base: position 9,369,127 of record NC_084667.1, on the reverse strand, counting down.
GTACAAAATGCTCTTTAATTTTTCTTGTCCAGTTTCAGAAAATGAAGTTTGTTTTCAATTGTACCAGCTATCTACTAATTCCTTATAGCCTTCAGCTGAACTGGATAAATGCTTATAAAAGGTATAAGATATCTCAGTTTAGACACTTTCTCCACTCTCAGCATCCAAATTTACAGGTTACACTTGAAAGTGTGTTCCTTAACTTTCCCTCAATTTTTTTACTCTAAAGCAATGCTCTGAGAAATGAAGCCAAATGTTTTAAAGTCATAAGAAGTGTCAGATCTCCAGAAATAAGAAAGGAAAACCAAATTAATGAACAGAAAAGCCAAAAGCTAGCAGCATCCACAAGCTAAAAGAAAGGAAAACACAACGAGAAGCGCAAAGCTTAAAAACAGTCACCACAGGCTCCTTGGCTTCATGGAAAATAAAGGGCCAGGCTCATCATAGAAGCAGGCAAAAATGAGTAGGGGAATGACTGATATAACATTCAGAATGATAAAGAAGGACCTTCCCAGTCTGAAGGAAAGTTCTGTGTATGCTGCATATAACCAGTACATCACAGCACCGCAAAAACTCAGTATCAGGAACACGCTAAATCAAACGTTAAAATGGGGTAATGTTAACATTTTGAGGACTTTAATGCATCATTTTTTCTTAACACATTGTCTTAGTTACTGCATATTGTCTCATATTTCCATGGTGAATGCAGTACTGAGAAAACTAATCTGATTTTTCTCTTTATGCGCTGCTTACTATTTGTCCTTGATTCACATTGTAATATTTATTGCTAAGGCATACACTAAAATATTGCAGAATTCTTCTTATTGTTATTAGATATGGCTCCCTAAGAAGTAAATGTATAAAAATATATTGTAGACTATTGACTCATGTTTAAATTGTATTTTCACTTGCTAATAATTAATGTAACAGACTCTCCAGTTGAGTAAAAGGTTATATCTGTAAAATTATTAAAAATAGTTAAATTATGCCTAACAGCTACTGAAGAAAATGCACCTGGCCACGGCTAGTGAAGTTGCATTAGCTCTGGTGAAAGTGGCACACTAATATGTGGCCCATTTTGTGCCAGAGACTTCTCTGAAGGAGGAATAGTGGGGGGTTAAGAAAAAAGTATTAATGCAGAAAAAAACAATAGATTTTGATACTGAGAAACACATGGAAATTTTGTATGTCCACTGCAGTAAGTGCACTTTTTTATTTCTTCAATAATTTTTATTTCTTCTGTTTAGTACTTATTTTAGTAATGCTGAATAATTCAAGCCTGAAAGAGAAAAGGTAAAACGGCATTCCACTTTGTGAACACACTCTTACCATTATCATCCTTATCATTTTTAAATTAATTCTTTCAACTGATTTTGCCTTTTTTGTAACTTTACTAAATATGATTAATATCTTTTATATTGTATATTGTATATATCAACAGAATGTATAAAGATCTGTTGGAACACAGAGGCCACACCTCTAATTTTCAAAACAATATATTAAAAATTAATTGTTTATCACAGAATCACAGAGAAGCTGAGGTTGGGCGAGACCTCTGGAGATCATCTAGTCCAACCTGCCTGCTCAAGTAGGGTCACCTAGAGCATGTTAGACAGGGTTGCGTCCAGATGGGCCTTGAAGATCTCCAGAGAAGGAGACTCCACAACCTCTTTGGGTAACCTGGTCCAGGGCTTTATACACATGTTTTTGAATCAAATTTTCTAGCAAATGACTTTCTCTATCAACTGACCCTTAGACCTTTGCTGAAGTCTGGAATCAAGGCACACTTATGCCAAAGCTTACCTCAGGGCTGCAGCACACACAGTAATAACAATGGAAATACTCATAAAGAATCTATCCCATGACTCAACTCACCAACAAAGCTTTTTATTGTTCTTACTGTAGAAATACATAGAAAGTTAACAACCAAAAATGTAAAATTTAATCCAAGAATTGTCTATAATTCTTTCAATTATCACACTTTCTTCCCTTGCTTCTTATCATTCAGAAGTTTATCCATACTGTAATTAAAAATGATTTTCTCCACTCTGATGACAAGTCTTCAATTTGATATGACATCTCTTATTTTATAATGAGGTGAAAGGGGTAAAGAGAAATGGACTTCTTTACTTGTTGAAGACTGTCAAGTATTATATTCCTCTGAAAATACTGTCTCATTGGGAAAGAAATATTCGCATGGCATTCCAAATATGTGCTGGCATATTTATTTTTATAATACAAACAACCATGAATTTAAGGTGACTTTCTTCAAAATTAAAAAGAGAAAAAATTCTTTTCTGTCTCTTATGTTGCCTATTTCTGCCATTAACTCTTCAGGTTTAAAAGGAGACATCAATAAATATCACAAACACAGAATTATCTTTTTGGCATCTTTGCTACACTATTGGGAAAGGAAGGATAAGGTCTGGTAAGGTCATGTCTTGTGTTTTAAGGGCGAAGTTTCTTGACTGGAGGTTAAATGTCCATTTGTGTCATGCATGAAGCACATGTAAAATCTATATTGCTTATTTGAAACAGTTTTTTCTTGGTTCTAACTAGTGTTAATTTTCTGTTCAGCTAATATTAATTTTGTATTCTTTCCTTTCCTTTCGTGAGTGGTATGTAAAATGAGCACAACCGTCATGTCACACCAGCAAACTACTTTTGATGTTTTGGTGGTCTCGCTTTACTTCTGCAATGTATTCAGAGAAGTTGCTCACAAGAGCTTTTAAGTAAGGTGGTTCTAAAAGTAAAAGAACCAAGGCCAGTTTACAGAATCACTTTGCCCCCCAAACTTCTTAGTGATGCCTTCCGTTATTAAAATCTTTCCACTCTTCAGCCTTTGGAAGTGCCCCTCAGGCGCTGGTTCATCTCCTGGAGATCTTCAAACCCAGACGAGGTTTGGCATTATTCGAGCGTTGTTTCAGAAACTTTCTTTCCCTGAATTCTGAATGAGGGAAAAAGTGTTGTTCTGTTGTTTGGGTTTTTTTTCTTAGGAGTGTACATTTTTAATGTATGCTTTCTGAGTACAAACAGGTCCTTAGGAAAAAGATTTTGTAAATGACTGATAAGCAGAAGAGAGGGAAATATAGAATCAAAGCACCTGTATTTTCAGCTAGTTAAACCCCTCCAGTCCGGGGCATCAAAGAATGTGAAGTAGGAACAAACAGAAATAAAATGTATCCTATTTCAGAAGGAAGATGTTCTTAAAAGGAATGTTAGAGATTACGTGATTCTGTGAGCCTGAATTTATAAGCTATTTCATTGCTACAGAATATGCAGTGACAATGGCAGCAATAAAAGAAAAATCCGAGAGCTTTGAGACCTTGTTTCCCTATTTGCTTTCAATAATAATTCAGGCTTCATGTCAAAATAATGATAAGTATTCCCACAAAGATGAACTATTTGCAATGGGCCTTTGCTTCTTAGTTTCTTATCATGATATCACATCAAAAAAGGATAAGAATTGTTTAATTGTTTTATTAAATATTCATTTTGATGGCTGTAAAAATATTAGAAACAAAAATATATTACGTAAATTGGTTCATATCTTACTCTGTCTGAAGGCAAATACAGCCATAAACCACAGTCCCTCTTGATTAATATCTCAGTAGTGTTTACTACTTTTCAACTGCACGTTTAGTGTTTATTCTGTTCATTATAATGTTTCCTGTATCACTGTGGTGTTTATTGTTCTTCTGTGTATTTTTGACCTTTAATGTTTTATCTACAGCTCTGCCATTAAATTCATTCTTTTGGTAAATATGAATTCCATCTTACTTGTATATTGCTGAATTTTTCAAAGCAACAGCATAAAACTATTTTAATGTTGATTGACAGCATGAAGTCAGAAGAGTGTTAAGTAGCCTTGGAAACAGTCTCTGCTCTCTAGCTACAGGGATATGCAGGCTTTACTTTGTAACAGGAAGAGTTGGTCCAACTTTTCCAAGCTAATCTGTCTCACAACAGCAATATAACTGAGCTGTTGGTGGCAAAGTTAATCTTTTCGTGTTTCTTGATGGACATCAAAAAGCCAGCTGGACGAGGAGTATTCACCTTTTTTCCCAGGTGAAAAGGAGGTGATCTGTAGAAAGATCACCAGTTTTGGGCAGATCCTGGCTCTGCATCATCAAGACAGTGATTAGGACAAGAATATGCTAAGGGGATTTACTGTTTGCTAAATGCTCTAATTTCCTCTAATGAAAAAGCCACATAAATATGTTCTGAAGATTAGTTTCGCCATTGGGCTGAAATACTTTCTGTAGATGGTTCTAGAGCCATTTTGTGGCCCAAGACAGAGAAGTCATGCATGTCTCTGCTGAGTGTCCTGTTTGGTTACTTTAACTAAGGAATTTAATTCTTCTGTGTTCCGAAATATTCTTCAAATACATGCTGTTGGATTGGCCTGGGCCTTCACATCCAGAAATAGTAAGCTCCCCACAGAGTAATGTATGAATGCATGGTTATGTTGAAAGTCCTTCAAATGTCACCAGCAACTACCAATGAAGTGGAGAAAACTGAAGGGTCCCTTGAAGATCATCAAAGGAAAGAAGTCCTTTGCTTAGATTTGACTAGTTGAGAATGTGGAATAGTTTTGGATACCTCAAAACATAGCCTGAAGCTTTTGCAGACCTATGTGAACAATGCAGAGTTTAGTGGATCAGAGACGAAGCTAGATATGAAAAAAGAAACAGGGAATATGACCTATTTTCAAAGGTGTGAAGAAGAATGATACATAGGTAGTAACTGGTATATTAGTACAACAATGCTGATGGGTGAAATTATACATTCTAACTTCAAACGGTACCTAACTGTTTACTCATTACATACAAGAAGTTGGATGTGTAAATTACACCTGTGACACCTAAAGTTAAATGGTAATTATAAAATTATAATATAAAATAACATTAAAAAATAAGGGGAAAAAAAGGAAACAAATAACACTTTGTGAAGAAGTCAAGAATGATATCCCGGATGTGGGTATCTAGATGAGTTAGTCTATTTCAAATAACTATTCAGAAAGTCAAGTTATTGCCAGAAATACTCAGAAAAACTATGAAAAGCAGGACTTCAGGTTTGTAGTATATTTCCTATTTGGTTTTCTTCTAAACCTGTCTAAAACTAAACAGTTATAACATTTCTTATGGAAAGTTACCTAGATTTTGCATCACTTCGAGTAAGCTATAATTTGTCCTGAGACTCAATGTTTTTAAAGCAGTGTGGCTGAGAGTAATAGCAAGTTTTGAAGCGACTCTTCTGATTGCTTAAGTCCCTTGATTGTCTGCATTCACCGCACGCTGGATTGGTTCAGAGTTCTTTCAGGGGAAACTAAACAAGAAGCTCGACCCAACAGCTCCCTGGTTGGGCTTCACTGTTTGGCTTGCATGAGAGGTCAGGTTCCGAACCTGTTTGTGGGTTGCACCACCATGTGGTGTGAACATCGCACTTTTTCCTTACAGAAAGCTTCAAACCATTTCTGCAGTGGAGAAATTTGATCCAGCAACCAGACAAAACATTATCTGAAGTTAACTCTGTGAACCACATGTAATGGGTATGCAAAGGGCCGCAGCACCAGCCACAACAATCTACCAATTTATTTGTATCCTGTCAAATTACTTGCTAATGTAGAAAAGCCTGCTCCGGATCTGAGGGCAGTCTCCAGGAATTCATGCAAATTCCACTGAAGCTCTTTCTTGGGTTAGGTGATACCGTATACACCCTAAGTTAATTCACACAATCCAAACGATCTGTTACTAATCAACTATTCCAAAATGGGTCAAATCAATAAAACTACATTTGGCTTGAGTCTCTTGTATCCTTTTAAATTTAGCACAGTTTCTATTTTTTGCTTTGAGATTTTAACCATCTTCTAACATTTTCAAAATCTATTTTAGGTAGTACTATTTTCACCTACTCATCTATCTGCTGTAAATACTCGTTTAGGTGATAACTGGTAAAGATTCCAACATACGTTTATCCAGATTGGATTTCAACTTCTCTCTCAGTTGCTAACACCTTTTTACTAGTGACCTCTTCCAGCAGATGTCATGTTGCAAGTAGCAAAAAGAAAGCAGGTAAAGCCTGTATCGCAAAATAGGAGCACCAGAAAATGTTTGGGTATCTTCAACATACTTACTAACTGAATGTGTCTGCAGGGGGGAATTTTATAGTAAGCAAAACCGGTGCCTAACCCCCTATTTTCCACATCTTGACCTTCTCAAAAGCATATTCAAATCTTATTCTTATATTTATTTTTCCTGTAGTACTCTTAAGCACATTGTAAGCATCAGAAAATTAACTCCTTCTTCAAAAGGTAGTGTGATTTTGAGAAGAATATACTGTATATACTCAAATGAAAATGCAATACACTATTAGTTACAGTCAGTTGACTAGTGATTGCCTTTTTGTTTACTTATGCTCTATTTTGGAAACTTACTGTTTTTCAATGCCACTATAATATATGTATATGCCATCAGCTTTTTGAATATTCTTATTTTAAAATACCAAAAAGCCTTAAAAGAGTGATATCTACACACTTAATTGCAGTGATGTTTAACCCATCTTAGAAATGCCCTCAGGAATTACCTGAACATCAAACACTAATGCAGAGTAGGGTTTGAGCTGAGTGAGAAATAAGTAACACAACAGAAGGGATAATGTGAACTCTGCTCTTGATTTTCACCATCTGAGAAGTGATACCTGGATTTCAGCAGTTCTCGTCCTTTTCCATGTGAAGTCAAACACGTTAGCTTAAACCACGCTGAGCAATGCAGTAATGGTTTAAAGTAACCTGCCTGGCTTTTTGCTAAAACAGACTAGCAGTGCTTACATAAGCAGGCAGCACGTCTCGGACTGACCACGATAACTAACAGCCGAGAAAGAGAACGAACAAATTCCTGAAAGTTCCTCCCAGAATAAGGTAAGTACGCAATAGATTAATGATCTAGATCGAGATGGTAGACTAAACGTGGAGAAACAGGCCGTGCACGAGTGACGAGGCGCGCTGACAAGCCCAGCACGCGTAGCGCGCCTGGCGAGAAGGCGGTAACCGTATGTTGGCTGCGCAGATTTAAGAGCGAATCTCAGCCGTCGCCCCGGAAGACAATTCATCATATCGCCATTTCACATGGCGATTTACTATCTTATCGGATATACTTTGTAAGTAGAGAACAAAAAAGCTTTTCATAAGCAGATGAGTCTTGTGGTTTTAAGTAGAGGTAAAAATATAGAAGTGTTCGATCTCTTTTGTTAGGAGAAGGAAGGTTGGAAACAATTACAAATATAAGAATTCAACCGAAATCAAGTTTTACTCAAACATCTAGTAGTTTTCAGGGAAAAAAATATTATCAGATAAAGATTTCCATAATTCACTAGAGATCTGGAAGCCCTTGGAAATGGAAATTATTTATATGCAATTAAGATCTTCAGAAAAATCAGCCGAGCTGTAACATTTTTTTCCAGGAGGTTAGCAATAGCAAGTTCTGCCTGACCGTGAGGGGGAATTTCTTCCCTGTAAGAGTGACGAGCACTGGACCAGGTTGCCCAGAGAGGCTGTGGAGTCTCCTTCTCTGGAGATCTTCAAGGCCCGCCTGGATGCAGCCCTGTCTAACATGCTGTAGGTGACCCTGCTGAGCAGGGGGGTTGGACTAGGTGATCTCCAGAGGCCCCTTCCAACCTTACTGATTCTGTGATTTAAATTATTTCTACATTAGTAGAAAGCTATTCTTGACAGTGAGAAAAGTCTGGTACCATCAGTGCCAGTGATGGAAAATATTAGCTTCCTGGTGTGATTTCTTCGTTATTTCTCTATGAAATCAAAAATTTGTATAATTTATGTTTGTTGCTTTCAAGTAATTTCTTTCAGGTCCAGTTTAAGTAAATGTATATATTTTAAAGTACTTGAATATTGTAGTCATTTATCAATATCTTTTCCCTTTTCTTGCAGTTTGCTTTGAAGGTATGACTTTAAACCTGCTTTATCATTAACACAGTAAAATATCTAACAAAATATACGTTAAGTCCCTTAACAACTTCTGATAATTGAATTTATTGTACTTGTAGAGAATCTGTACTGGAATGTTTTAAGCTTTAAGCTCGTCAGGTTGTTGCTGGCCTACATATTTCATGCAAGTATCCTGACCAATCTTCCTCAGTGACAAAAATCATGAATTGTGCATTATAGACAGTAAATAAAAGAGTGCGCAGAATAACAAAATTTTAATTTCACATGATAAATGTTAAATGTCACTTTAAATGTAAGCAGTGCACATTGTTATGAAATAACATCTCACCAAAAAATTCTGTGCTGTTTTAATTCTTAGCTGGTATGTATCAGTAAACAAGAATGCTTGTACGTTTTCTTCATTGAGATTCTTACAAAACACATCCTCTGCTTGCCAATATTTTAAAGTGATTCTCATTGTGTGTTTTATGGAGCTGCTAGACATGTTGGATGAAATCATGGTATCCTTTGAAGTTAAGGAGTGCATTACTGTTGACTTAATGAGACCTAGATTTCTTTTATGTTCAGAGTTAGGCAATGTTTTTCACATCCCTTTTTATTAAAACGTACCTCAGAAAGTTAAAAAGTAAATCAGTACTTTCAATGTTGCATCCACAACATCTAAAAGCCTAAAAATTCAAAAATCCCCATAAACAGCTATGAATGCCAGGTTCAAAGTTAGGCAGAATTTATATGAAGTCAGAAATATATTTAACAAATGCTTCTTATTGGCACCAAGTCTTAGTTGGATTAACAAACCCTTATAAAAAAATCCTTAGAATTTACTTAAAATCATAATCTACCTTTATGTTGTCTACCTATTCTCATGAAATTAAAACTGAAATAAGATTTATGATAAAATGTTATACTGGAGGTTCAAAAAAGAGAGAAAACATTCAATTCTTTAATAAGAACACCAGATTTTAGATTAATTTCAAAGGAAGTCAATTCTATTTCTGTGGAATCTGGAAACAGCTGCATCTGTTATTGTGGGGGGGATTTTGAAAGGGCACATGAGGTCATACCTATGAGATACAAGTATCCCTTACTCAGTTATACCTACTAATAACTGGAATTTATAAATAATTTGCATATAAGGCTGGGATTTTTTGAAGAAATGACTTTACATTTCAGGGTATTTTAGTGGGTCTTTGTCTTATGAAAATTTTAGACAAATTTAGAGCGGATTTTTCAACAACTATTTTCTTGAATGGAAGTTAGAAAGCATTTATTTAAGGAGAAGCTTATTTATTTTAAGAAGTATATGCAGATACAATTAATTCAGACCTATATCCTAAAGAAACATTGATTAAGTCTCTTTGTTTGAATGGGAAAGAAGGATTAACGCAGTTAATGTACTCTACATTTCTTATTATGTTTTAGTAGCTGAGAGACAAGGTCATTGGTGATGTTAAAATAATTATACAAGTCTAGAAGGTGGTGAAACAGAGGATGAGATGCGGGAAATAACAAAATGCTTTACTTCGTTATTGAATGGGTATTAACAAGTCTGTGTGAATATCTGGGAAGCTGATGCCTGGAAAAAAAAACCTGCAATAGCTAACCTGAGAGCCCTGAATGCTTAAAATATCCGTTGACATCTAGCAAACACATCGCCATAGTAAAACGGACAACTTTCAGGATGCCTCGGCAAATTGTTCCTCCAGAGGCAGAGGCAGACTCCCCTGGGCGGACGGCTGCTGGAATCCAGCTGATAACCAGCCCATTGCTAGAACGGAGAATTTGTGCTTCTGTGCTTTTGGAGCTCCTTCTGCTAGATATTCCATGTTCAAAGGATCAACCTGTATTCTCCGTTCAGATTAATTTTAGATAATGCATAATAAGCAATGAACATCTCTAAGAAAGAGGAGAAATGTGAGTCTAAATCCCTTAAGTCTCTGTCTTGAATTGCCTGGGAGTGCTAACGACAGAAGAGTACTTAAATTCTCCTGTATTATATAGAAACCAGAGTGCTAACAAGATTGAGAGATTATATTGTACTATAAATGCACAAAAAATAATTAAAAATGTTAAGTAAACAAAACATACCAAACACAGATACTCAGCTTTTGCTTTTGCTGTATGGCACATCACTCTCCCCATTTTTAATCTATTTCGTCTATTTACTCTGTAATAAAGAAACATTCACTTATGTATACAGTGCATACCCAGGGCATATGAAAAGAGAATTATATGGAATCCTACACTCAGCTCAGACCTACAGTTTATGACTTAGAGTTGCAGTTGATAGATAAATAAAAATGGGCTCTGGATTTCTGTGCCTTTCCTTCCATGTAGGTTTTAGCACACAAGATTCATGCTTACCCACAGTGAGCTCTACTACAGGTCTGTATGGGATTTCTAATATCTGGCAATTCCACTGAGTTTTCTCCATAGAGAATTCAATTTCCTTTCATTTTGGACCTTCCAAACTAATAAATACCTGTTTTCTTTCCTTATTCTTTTCCTTCCCTGAAACCAATTCTTTCCGGTTTAATTTATTTGAGTCATATCACAAATTTTGTTTCCATATTTAAAATACGAATTGAATATTTTTGACAGTTTGTTTTCTTAAACAAGTATCTGTGGGAACCCTGGAGCCATGTACTGTATTATAGGTAACCAGAATAATAATGTGATGACTTCCAAACGGCATTCAAGTTGCCTTACTTATTCTAATAAGAAAGAACAAAAGATTTTAAAAAGCAGGATATAGCTGACATTATCAAGGTCCCTTACATGGAGTTACAGAGAATGGGAATAGGTACAATCAATTTATCATGAAAGAATCTCGCCCTGCAGTATACATAGTATGGAGAATCTGTTCAGTATGCAGCAGTATAATGAAGCAGTGAGAGATAGAGATTATGCTTTCAGTTTTATTCATATTATGCATAAGAATTCAGACTTCGTTCTTTGGAGGATAAGCATCCTAAATCACCTGTAAAACATTTGCCTTATCTTTCAACATTAAAGCAGCTGTAGAAGTACTGCTGAGTTCTAAGAAAAAAATTAACAAGCTTAGGAAATCAGTTTAACATGTACTGCAAGTCTTGCAGTGAAATGTTAACTTTTTATACACAGAAGCGCTTGTGAGCACTTAAGGCCTAGAAAAGCAAACCCACCTCCCCCTCCTTACACCAAATTTTTTTTTTTTTGAACTGAGTAGAAAATATGTAGAAGAAAATGCAACTATATATACTTCTGACAGCTCAAATGATACATAAATATAAGGGCTGACAAGGGTTGGTTTGTCATTGTAGTTCACTTCGATCAACTCTACATGGTTCTGTAGGACAATGAAATTCAATGCACTTATAATTTCCAAAAAAGTGAGCTCAGATTCTTTTAAAAGCATTTCTATGTGAAAACGGATCATTTACATGCCAAAAGCACTTTTAATGTGACATATTTAGCACATGTATTATTGAGAACGAAAGCTGCTTGAACTTAGTGAATTTTAAAGTCTATAAAATGGCACCCTGCTGAGCAGAAAGGTAGCTGTTCAGTGAATTTCCCAGTTATGTGATTATTTTGAATAATAGACTTGTACATAACTTTTTACGAAATTAAAGGTATGACATTTGCTTTAGTTTAGTCCTCCAAATTGCACTTTAGAACATAAAGAATGGGCTGATGTATGAATTTGTTGTTCCTCCAAGCAATTTTCCTGATTTTTTAAAGAACAGTTTTATGTTTCATCTATTGAGTAACACATCAAACAGTTATCTTAGTAGATTTAATGAGCATTCACGTATAACTTAACACATATGAGGAATAGTCAGGAACGTTATAAAAGTAAAGGATTGCGTATTTCTTTGGTTGCCTGTGATTCACCCAGACCCTGATACAAGATGATGACTAGTTTGATGAAAAGTCCTAACACACATGAAGCTTAATTAAAAGAAGCATCTGGAAGTATAGATACATAACAAATTCATTTAATTTGGTGCAGGTTCTCTTTGACCTGATTAAATATAGTGTAAATGTCACTGTCATGGAATTCTGCAGTGCTATCTGCTTCCAGATAAAGAGGAACCAGCAGGAGAAAAAGTTATATCTTCGTATTTTTTGTAATGAGGCCCATCAGGAGCAACATAAAGCATTTGAAAATGTAAAACATAGAACAGAAAGCCTTTGTATGCATAATATACACAAACATTTTTTTTTCTGGTTAGACTTTGGACAACGGGCAAAGGTTACTATTTTTTCACCCCAGTGGTAGCTGTCTTCTGTTGAAAAACATCATGGTGGTGTGTCTACTAGTGCTGTGTTGTGTTTGGCCCTGCTAAGAGTTTCATCCGGCTCCAATGAACTCCATCATTTTCATCGCTAGGGATCAAAAAGCTTCATCAGGACTGTCTACAGCACATGCCTCAGCTAAAGCAAGAGTGAACAGATTATTTATATTTAAGCTTATGCTTAAGTACGTTGTGGAACTAGGGCCTATGAAACAAAACTCAGGTGATGAAACAAACATTAATGAATGTTTCTGTAATGATTTTTCTGTTTGTAATCTGTTTGCTCACACTGTGTATATAGCAATACATAAATGAGATACTTGCAAAAAACACAAAATAATCCTGTCTTTCAGGGGTCACTGTTCTTTTAACCTAAACACCAATAGGCATACCATAAATTCACTCTACTTGGAAAGATTAAGAAAGAAAGCAATTCTCCCGTGATTTGTAAAATCCTTGCCCTCAGTATCAAAAAACCTCTACCCACACAAACAAACAGTGCAAATATTTCTTACATTTTAAACAACTTGTAGGCTAGAAAAAAGAGCAGTAAACATGCCTGGGAGAGAACATTCAAACGATAGCCCGCCTTTGATTTCTTTTTTTTTTTTTTTTTAAGAGAGTGCTTTCAAAAAAGGTACATAGAGGTGTAAGATGAAAATGATGAAATTTGATATTACATGTGATGTATGATCCTTAACTCGATCACTTGTGTCTTCTCTTCTACATTCCATTAGTGATGGGCTTGAAGAATTACATTTTCTTTTAACTTCAAATCTGATAGGAAAACAATATAATGACAAACACAATAAGAAACTGAAAATAAAGATTCAGGGGCCAAATGAATCCAATGACTTACCACTAGGAGACTGAAATTCTCTCCTAGGTATGGCAGCAAAGAAAAACTGCCCGAAAATTGCAGAGAGTTCAGGGCTCCCCATTACAGACTGCATTCTGTCAGTTAATGTGCCCCCAGGAAGGGCAAAAAGCTTAAATGGTGGATGGGACAGGTGACTTCCTGACTACAGACCCATAGAAGGGGAGGTGCACCTTTTCAAATGTGTCATTTAAAAAAGTTTAGTAAATTTTGAAAATTTAGTAAAAGCAGCACAAACACAATTCTGACGCTTAAGCGAAATTAAGAGCTTCTGAAGTGTAATGTTTGGAAGCATTGCTCAGATCACCCTCTTTTCTTCATATTCTGTAGTAATCCAACAGTTACTAATCTAGACAAATGTATGTTTGTAGGGGAAAAAAAGGTTGCTTTATCAGACATGCGTCAAGGTTTTAATTTGTAGCTGATAATTTGCTACTGGAAGCTTACCCTGATTAGTCTTCTTATGGCACTAACAGTTTTTGAGGTAGTGTGAATTACCTACTGTGTATGTTTTTACCACCCATTCAGGGATGAAAATGAGTTACAACCTAGGCCTCAATTAAAGCTTGAAATAAGAAAACCTAAAAGTTCTTTTATGTCCTCACTTCTAAAGAATAGAATTAGTTGCTTCTGATATTATTGGAATTGTAATTCACACTCCTGGAAATCCAGCAATGGATCTTTCAACCCTTTTCAGTGAAGCACATTTCAGCTGTTACCCAATTATGCTGCCTTTGCTCGAAGTCAAATCATCATCCAACAGCTGAGAATTGAAACAGACTCCATTTGTGAAAATGAATGGTGTATTTATCTGGTAATGCAGAATGTTTTTAAGTGTTACTCTAGCTGTCCTGCAGAAATTAGGACGTTATTGCTTGTTCTATTAATTCTCATTTTTGGGAAACTGATTTGTAGGTTGGTTTCATCAAAGTGATATGGTAGGATTTTCTATCAGCGTTATATCCAAACCATGCTGTAAATATTACAATGAGCAATCTATTGTCCGTAATCTAAGCATCTGGCTTAAAATGAAGAACTCTCATCCTGGTAATCATTGTTTCTCAAAGGGGAATCCATGTTATCCTCTTTGTAGACTACTGCTTAAGAGCCCACTAATCTTAACTGATCATCTTCCCACAGAATGATGGAAATTACGTGGAACTAATAAACACAAATAACAAAAAAATAATATTCCTCTTAGTCTTCCCAATTTTTTCTTAATCAACACTTCGTAAGCGTTGTGAAGTCGTAGTTTAGAACATACTCTAATAAATAGCCAGATACAAAGTAACTGTCACTACTACTAATCAACAACAAATTTTTTGCTACACCACCATGGGATATTGTCTTAGCTTTCATTAATAGTATTTTTAAGGAATGGAAAAGTGAGAGAAATGATAATGGTCATGATAATTATAATTATTTTATTCTGTCACTGTTCAGAGATTTCAAAATATGGAACAATATATGATAACACGAAGGGTAGATGTGAGCATAGCAGCTAGGAGATATGACCTCTGTTAAAAAAGCAGTGAACATCCAGGGCTACAGGAGTCATGAGGAACACACCAGCCTACCAAAAACCCGTGGTATTTATTTAGGTGGCTACCCCAAGAAACGAAGGGGAAGTCGCTGCTTCTTAGTGAGGGTCAGTCACTCTGGCTGGGTTATAACTAGCTGAAGAAGCCTACCTGTATCGAAATGTCCTCTCCTAACAGTTCTGCTGATTTACCGTGAGAGTGGGAGAAAAGAAGCAATACAAACAAAGAAAAGCAGCCCCGCTGGTGTGCGGCAATTGTCAAATTCTGTGTTTTGTGCAAGGTTTTTCTTCCTGTGATCATTTTAAAGAACCCAATGCAAATCCCATAGAAACTTGTCAGTTTTAATCCCTATTAAGTTAAATACATCTTTCCCAAGCAGAAAAAAAAAACGTCGAATGCATATTTTCCTTGCCCCTGCATGTACATTACCATTTCTGCCCATTTTTCTCTTATTTTTTGTGGAAAATAGACTTATTTAGACTTCCTTTGTCTTTTACCCCTCATTGCCCTTTCACTAGCAGGTTTTGTCATGCAATCACTCTGAAGTTCATTTTTTTATTATAAAAGTGACATTTAAAATAATGAACATCATCTAATTCCAATTTTATAATACAAAGGGCCAGATTCTCAGCTGCTATAAACTGGCATATCCCCTCTGAGGATAAGAGAGATAATCTGATTTGCGCTGCTTGAGAATTTGATTTTAAGATGGCACATACACAGCTTGGTCCTCTGGACGAAGCACTCTCTGTACCTATTTTTTCTCGCCTCTTATCTTTCACAATTGCTCAAGCTGTTATTTTTGGCCTTCTTTGCCCTTACATGCATGCTTTATTACCCTACCAGGTGCAAACGGTTCTTTCAAAATGTTTAAATTCTATAAAGATTTTGCCCCGGATTCATCATACCTCACTTGAAGCATCTAGTTTAAGGGCATACGTCCTGTGTTTCTTCTACCCGAGAGCTGAGATACTTTGAGGAGTTTCCCTCTCTCTCCTTTCCTCTCCCTCTCATTTTCTCTTAGTCTGCAGTACAAGTACAAATGCTTCCAGCATGAATGGAATCTCCATGAATTGCCCAAAATCACAATGAATTTAGGCCTTTTTTTGCTCGTTCTTTGTAGCTTTGAGGTTGTAGCATTGGAGTCAGTGGGCTTTTCCAAGAGGGTAAAGCATTACAAAAATCCTAGCTACCTAGTAAGCATTGTAGTGAGAATGCTGTCTTTGCCAAGTCATTGCCACAGAAATACTCCAATAACACACATCATCACTATTTAACACACAATATAGCTACCTTATGAAATTGCCTGGACCAGAAAGTATTAAATGGGTGTAAAAATGAGTCTTGGGCTGAACTATTCATTGGGTATAATCAGTGCAATATAGATCTTTATACCAGCCCTAAAAAAGAAGCTGATTTCTGCTACCCCATTTCTTATTTGTAGCTATTTTCTAATTTAAATTAACACCCAGTTACAGGGTTTTTTTTGCAATATATTCATTTTGACTATTTGCGATGTGTTTTTCAGTGTCAATGGTCTTTTTTTTTAATGTGGCTGCTTCTGATGGTTTAAATGTTTTGGATGTAAGACTAGCAAATAATGAACAATGAATGCTGAATAACTGGTATGCTTGCACATGCCTTCTTTTCTCTGTATTAATGCAGTTATTCATAACACTCTATTTCATTCTGTGTCTCCTTTTACATTGTATTCACCATAGTGGGCTCTCAATATCTTCTACTGTGTATTAAAACACAAATTTACTTTGTAGTGTTTTTTAGGTAAATAAGTAAATGGAATCACATATCCCTTTCAGCATAAGATGTTCTATGATTTTTTTAATTTCTTCTAAATTATAAATAAGAAGCCTTAATATAAGTGAATTTAACAATTTCAGGAGTTTTGGACTTCAATCACTTTTTCATACACATTCCATATTCAGCCAGTTCTAATAAAAACATAAAGATAATGATGATGTACGTTCCAACAGCAACAAAATCTGGAAGGTTTAGAAATATTCTGTATTATACAAGCAGATCTTTCTTATTTTTACAAGGGTATAAGTAGATTTCTTTCTACAGACTTGGGAATAGAAACTGTTTGGAGAATATACTACATCTGAAAGGAAAGATCCTGTTTCTTGTATTAAAAAAGAATACTTCCTGGTTTGACTAAAAAGTACAATTCTGCTTAGAAAAAAAAATGCTATTTCCATAGAATACTTATTTTAGAGAGCTTTTTAGATTAATAGAAAAATAGAATGCCTCAGCTCATCAGGCCTGTTCGAAAGACCATATGGAATGCACTTACACCACTCACCTTCCACTATGTGCTCAAGAGACTGTCAGGTAAACTCTGCAATTTTTTCTAAGTACTGCACATTGGGTCCTGCCATACATAAACTTGATGATAAGAACCATAATAGCCCAAATTTTGCAAAATCTTTGCACAGTGTTGAAGCATCAAGACATTTCAAGATAGTTTACCAGAGATATACAATAATTGAATAATACAGTTCCAAGCTAATAACTGTAAGCGAAGGGAAAACAAATGAGTCTTCTCTACTCTCAAGGTAGGGAATCTTTCTGTTCCTTAATCTTTTCCTCTCCTGGGGCTGTCAATTGTGCAAAATAGCTTGAAATTATGGATTTTTTTTCTCATGGACTACAATTTGCTCAGGGACTATTCAAGTAAACAAAGTCATTCAACTTATGATCTGGTTGCCTCTTTCCCTACTATATTTGCAATGCATTTTCTGTAATTGTTACAATATTGATCAAGGAACATTTTGTAAGTATTTTATAAAGCAGTATTGTGGCCTACATGTGGAAAAAGTCAAATGATGTCAGTGCACATTTATTTTACACCAAAAAAGGCTGCATGACATTTTTACTTTGATCAAATCATACTTTTGATCCACTTTACATATTCTGCAAAGAAAACACTGAAACCCACAACCTGACACACACCAGAAACTAGAAGTGGAGTCATGGCTCTGCTGAAGCCAATGAGAGATTTGCTGTTGACTTTAGTGATGCAGGCATTGCACCTTGTAAGTTATAATTTACATCATTCCCAATAGTACAAAAGAGGTTTCTGTTGAAATAGCAGATAAACCAAAGCAGACTTCTTACTATTCAAAAATATCTAATTTCCTGCATGCATTTTCCTTGATATCCACACCAAAAATCTGCACAGCAGTTACCACTGCTAAAAGCTCTTAAATTCTTCATGTCACCTCTTGCCAAGCAGCTCTAAAGAAAAGAACATTCAGGTTGTAGCATGACTACTTTGATAGATGTGCTAACATTTGGAAGAGGTCCCCAAAGCAGCATGGTGGGGCAAGCATCCGTGTGGAGTCTCTGTGATCTGCTGTTATAATTCCAGTTCTACCTGCAGGTTTGGGGGCTTTGCCTGTGTTTCATTACTGCCCTAGGTGACACGACAAGTAAGCGGAGTTGTATTAACCAGAGCTTTATTAGACATGCTGAGGCGCCTGGGCCATGGCTCTGCAGCCTGCCCTTAGTGGCAGACTCACCACTTTGTACTTCTGAGTCTCTAACCCTTGTTCAGACCAGCTTCTCTTGAAACCTTAGGCTTTCTCTCACTCCACTTTGATTACTTACTCTAACAGAGGCATTTAGGAATTTAAATTCCTATGGTTTTGCAATGCTAGCAGCCAAATTTTAAACTTTCTAATGTGCCAAGGCATGAAAGCCCATGTCATATGAGTAGGGGTAAATATGCACCCTGGTCATGTGGGGAGGGATATGAGGGGTGCGCAGAACCCATTCATGCAACCGTGAAAGAACTGCTACACATGATTACGGGGGGGACAGGGGCTCCTACTGCTGCTCCTTTCAGCCCAGCGCCTTGCTAGGAAACAGAGTCCCTGGGTGCAACGCACGCCTCTTGCTCCCTCCTGCCCAGCAGCACATCCTGCACCAGGTATAAGAAGCAAGTAGGAGACTGTGGCGTCATGTTTACAGTCTGCGTGATACGAGAGATGAAGAAGAAAGTGTGAAGGAGAAGGCCTCTAAATACATCTCATGCATGGAGACGAAGACTCAGTATATCCAGGTAAGCATCTATCAGAGTGTGTAAAATAGTCGAGGTGTCAGCGCTTGGCAGGTTATGACAGTTTACGCATTCCTGTGCAAAGGCTTTTGTACAGAATGATCGGGTGCAGGCGGAGCTGTGAAGGACGGAGGTTTTGTTCATCAATCTACTACTCCGCTAATTACAAAGCACCTGCAGCACAGTAATTGTGTAATGCTCACTGTTTGCATCTTGCCTTACAACTGCAGTGCACTGAATGAAAATTCATGGTAATACATAGTAAAAAAATACATATTTTGTTTCTTATCGCGTGCAATGTTTAGGCATTGACGGGGTCTGCTAATGTGGAAGGTTGCACATTCAGACTCAGATTTGAGAAAGGGCAAATGGACAAGCTAGTAGTAACGGCTTTTTACTCTGCCCTGTCACTGACCTCAACTTCAATCGGGGCACATCATACTTTAAACAAGGAACAACGGGGGTGAAGTGAAGTCAATTCAGCTCCTCTGTTTCTGCAGGTCAATTCTGAGCAAAACTCTTTTGAGGAAAGACTGCCAATTTAGGTAAATTATGTGTGCTGGCTTTGTGATGCAGATTACTGTCCACCAGGGACCGGGTTGAAAACACTGAACTCATTGTGTATGCACATATAGATTATGTGATAAAGTTAACTACAAATTAAGAGATCTATATTGTCATAAAAACTGTCTCAATAAGACCATTACAAACCGCATACTAGCTGCATTTTGGGTTACTGAACTGTGAGTCTGGGTTTGTATTTATTTCTTATATTTAAACACTGAATTCCGTCCGTGACTCTCACAGCATTTCAGAGATGCCTTGTTACAGCCAGAAGCTATGAAACAACATTCTGATGTGTGGGTCAAAAAGAAGGAGTGGTTTCTTTCTCTTTCAGCCAGCTGGGTCTCTTAAACCAGCATTATTTATCAATTCAAAATTCATTCTGTTTTCTCAAATGTCACAAAAAAATCCAAAATATGAGAGAAGGAATCAGGCTGGGCTAGGTGGTTAGTTCTGATGAGCTGAAATGAATTTCAACGCCATTAAATATTTCTAACTTCTGTTGTGAGTGAAAATGCTATTTTTAATGTTTAGGTTTGGTGTAACAGAATTTTGCCTCAATTTCTGGCACTTTATTCCATTTAGATATTATGTGATAGTTTATCACCAGAAAGTGCGATAATGCTGAAAAATGCAAAACTCATGCTGAAAATAATTCCTTCAGATTTTATGGATGCATGTTCAAATAAAAAAATAAAATAAGTAGGACCCTGGAAAAGTTAAAATGAAGCTAGACTGAGGTACTGGATCCTGTGGCCCTAACAGGCCTTGTACTCAAGGAAACTTCTGCAACTTCAGGAAATTTTTAAAAAGCCATTTTAAAATACTCTGCAGTATGCAGCTTACGTCCAACCTAAACAGAAAGATCACAATACTAGAGCTTCTGAAACGGGTGCTGTTATCGTCAACAGATCTGAACATAGACTAGTGTGGCTATTTCAAAAGCAATGCTCTCCTTCCTTTTGGTTTCCTTAAATAGAATATCAATTGAAGTGTCTTCTGGAGCTTCTTGCTACTTGCCCTTCTTCCCTGGACTGCTGAGAAGGCTCCTCTACACCAAAGCTACGCAACGGACAGTTCAGTTGCCAGATCAGAATTCTAGAATTAAGGGAAATGGTGACAGGGCCAGGGTGCAATGAATCTTTGTATACCCCACGTATGATCCAAGCTAAGCTAAGGAAGAACTTGCTTTGTAATTTCATGTTTATTTTACAGGTTCTCGTAAAAACAAATTATAACTTAATGATGGAAAACATCTAAATTGCTAAACACATTCTTCCAAGCATCTTAAGACACCACAAAAAGAAACCACACGGAAACAAAGTAGTTTTTCCTTTAGTCTGGCTAACCTGGCTTGTGGGCAACAAACTTTTCTAGCTGCTAGTCAAAAATGTCTCTAACTTAACAGGAATTTACGGGAAGGACAATAAGCAGGGAAAGCACAGTCAAACCAGACTAGGGTGTTGTTGGTCAGGACACAGAATAACAAGGCTGGTGCTTCTCTCAAAGGAAGAGGAAAGGGTGAATACAGGCAATGAGGGGAAGAGGAACAAATACAAAGACTCAGATAAAGACAGTAGCAACTGATCTTACATACAAAAGACGATACTGACAGGAAAGTCCATAACACTGTATTGGGTAAGGCAATTAGCTCTGTTACTTCTTTGTCAGAGTGAGATTTAGCCGCCAAGCATCTGTAGGCTTCTTTTGACTGCCAAAGTGTCATCAATTTCAATATGATTTATGTATGGTGGAAAGAGCTAAACTTCATATTTGAGCTCTGTTGGCATGACCTAGTGCTAGAACACCTGTTCCATAGCTCCTTTTTTTAATATCAACCTGAAAAAGAATGACAGGATACAATTTATGGAATATCTTCATTTTTATGTTTGTGAAAACAGGTAGAAAAACCTGTAATCTACTGAGCAACTGAGCTAATGAAGCCCACTTTTCTATGCATTTGTCTGGTGTTGACTCTGATATCAACGAAGTTTCAGATCCCAACTGCAGTGTGCCCTGTCATTGGGATATTTTAAAAGGATCTCTCCCAGATGGATTTTCTCATGTCTTCTAAGGTATGAATATTCAGAGCAGCCTTCTCCTTCACCTGAGCTTCAAGTAAGTTTCTGACTTTGTTTGGTATCCTGTGTCATAAAAATAATCCATGGGAGACCTGAGATATACTATCTATGAAATTTGACCAAAACCAGCAACAGGTTTCAAAAGTGATTAGTAGAGGGTACACAGGTAAACAGACAGGAAACTAGAGACAAGTGCACATTCCAATAAGCCCTTTTTTCGAACAGAAACCAGGCTTAAAAAGTTTAAGTTCATGTTAACTTCATGTTATAAACATGAAGAACAGATATTAGACCACTGACATATACATAGCAATCTGAATCTAATTTGTGGTAAATTTAGTTTAGGGCTGGGTAGATTATTGCTAGGGCATTCTACTACATTCTGCAGTTGAGTGGATTAAGAATTAACTAGCTGACAGACCTCAAAGGCAGTTTTCAGTGAAGAATTAACACCGAATGACAGTGTTTCCATTGCGCCAAACTGGTGTTGGGCTTGACCCTATTAAAAACTTGCATCATTCATGTGGCATTAAATATACAATTAAGGTTGGTAAAACTGGCAGATAACACAAAAAAAAATCAGGAAAGTAGCATGTAACATAAGGAATGCGACAGTAAATGATCAAGAAGTGATCACAAGTATGATATGCTGCGTCCATTCAACAAAAAAGTTTCCATAACTAAACACAAAGCTATACACTGAAGAACAAGAAATGAATATTCAGAACAAGAAACTGTAGGCTGGAAAGCAGTGTCTTAAGTGGATTGGAAGTTACAACAGGAAAGTTACTTAACATGCACTTCCTGAGCGTATGGAAAGGCTTCCAAGGTGAGTGGTTGATCAGTTCCTTCGTACTCCTAGGAGCACAGCTTTAAACCGTATGGCCACCGTGATAATGAGTTTATACAAGGAGCTTGGGTTATGCCCTGAACAGTTTAGGATTTCCACTCAACTCAACCACCACCAAAGCTGATAAAGGAAATGGTATCATCATTGAATTTCTCTGAATAATTTTACATGAGAAAATGAGCAAAGGGACTTACTGGCAGAATCAATTACCACAGTGTCCATTCATCGTTCAAGAAATACTGCAATACAAATCGTTGTTCAAGTCACCAAAAATGATTTTTGATGTCTCTTGTTAGTTCTTATTTTTCCATATCAAAGGCATAGGATACGAACAGCAATGGTATCCCAGGTCACAAGCTGCATACTTTTCAGGGATCCATCTTCTTGCGATGTCTATTTGTAACCAAAGTTTTCCTAAACAGTACATTGTGATGCAATATTTTGAAAATATTTTTAAACAAAAGTATAAGAACCAATCTGTTTTATGCTCGTGTGTGTTATAGCTATACCTAATAGTTTCCTTGAAGTAATTGTTAGTTTTACAGTACCAGTATTAGTTTAACTGCAAAAGGCTTTTACATAAACTCTGCTGTTTTTGTTATGATAAATATTTTCTGTTAGATTTAGAGATTTTTATTAGACATTCAACATATATAGTATTCAGAAAGAGGAGTTAAGGCTGCATTTTGTAATAAAGCTAAAAAAAGGAAGGAGGGAATAAAACAAAATAGAAATTTGTAATATGATTCTTTGAGAAGGAAATTGGTTTTATGTATTAGCACAGACCTATAAATATGATAAAATTAAATTTAGCATAAACATGCATCATTTACCTAAAATATTGTAATGTAATTGTAAAAATACAGAAAAAAATAAATGAGAACACATCAATTTAACTTGGTCTCTTTCTCTATAGGTTGATATTAATGACTTAAAACACACAAACAGGAAATTTATACAGTAATCATCACATTTCCTTATCTCAAAGGCAATTTCATTTTTAGATGTAATTGTTTTAAATGGCTTTTACAGCAAGACAACCACAGACTATTGCCACTTGTCGTAGGGAAACACCCCACTTTTACAACTGTCTGAACCTTAAGGCCAAAGCCACATGAGGGCTATAATTTCTGAGTAGCAGGCCAAGCATATGTTTTTATACAACTGGAGTGTAATGGCTTCTCTGTGGTCTGAGACGGCATCAGATTAGTTGGATTAGGGTTTTTTACTACTTCTGCTGATAACTGATCTTTTCTCATGAGTAATAGCAACTACCTGGCTGTTGTAAATAAAAATAAACTATGAAAGAATATAGAATCCCTCTGTCCACTTGTTTTTCTCAAGACAGTGAGTTATATCATAAGGGAGGCTAGAGGTCTGCAAAAGAAGAGAAATAGTTCAAAGGCTAAATTCAGCTGAAAGGGAGGCTAAAGGCCTGTGCACAATTGCTCCCTGACATTTGGGTGGGTAATTACCATCCATCTGTTTTAGACAGACACCTAGCTTTTGCATTCACTCACCCCATTTGCATGCACACTTATGGTAATTGCAAATATAAATATAATGCGGAAAGTGACATCAGGCCTCCCCCCCCCCCTTTTTTTTTTAATGCAGTCCACACTTGTAATAGCGCAGTTAGATTTAGCATTACAGAATTCTGTTCCTCATAAATATATTTGGATTATTAGGTTTCGAAACATTCAGAAGTGAAGGAAATGAGAAGAGAAAGGGCGAAGAGCTGTAAGTAAGAATAAAGACATGTTTGAAGGAGCAGGTAGAGCTTAGGATAAGAAATATAGTGACAATATTGTGATTTACAGATCAAACATTCCAGCCAGAAGCTGTGTAGGAAAGAAAGATACAACACCCTTTGAATAACAGGAGAGCTCTTCAGCTGATGCAATTCAGCATAGCTCTCCTGGAAACAATGAAGCTACGCTGATTTACACTGGCTTGAGATCTTGCTCAATATGTTTACAGCTTAATGGCTCAATATTAATCTAAAAATCAGAAAAATAACAACTTGTCATTTATTTAACCCTAGCATGATGGAAGGTTAAACTAAATACAGAAAGCCCATAACAAATAGCAGGGACATTCTAAGGTCACCAAATGAAGGCTGTCGTTTTTGTATTCAGGCCAATGATAAAAGAGTTTTTAAATGTTTGGACATTCAATCTATGTAGTGCCACAACCTGAACATACCCCTTTGCCAAACACAGGCTCACTAAATCCTCTTGGAATGTTGTTTACCTCTGAATAAATCAAATTTGACAGTGTAGGTTAACTTTACTGATTCATTTTTCAATCACAAGTGATTGATATTTTTTACAGAAAGAAAGCTACAGAATTCTTATTGTGTTACTGACTATTGGGAGTGATATTGTTCTTGGGTGTCATATGGAAATCCAAGCCATTTTTCAAGTACTTTATTTCCCAGTCGTCCACCCTCTCCGGGAGAGTATAGTCGAGAGTGTACCTAAAATGAGGATCACACAGCAAGATGGTTTATCAATTATTTTAAGTCAGTGCCTGTCTCCCAGAGGCTGATCATGGTGTACTGTGCATATTACAGCACTGGTCCAGTCCTGAAGTCCTAAATCCGTTGTCAAGGCTTATGACACATGACAGTAAAGAACAGGCTGCTGAAAGAAGCTGAACGAAAGCTGAGATACAGAAACGTTTATTGTTAGCTGATTAAAAAAAATTCAAAATATGGAAAACCTCCCATGAAAGGGAGGTAGAAGCAATATCTATCATTTGATTTTTTTTCTTTTCTTAAAAGGTTCTTCTGTGGAAAGGCCAGAAATAAGAAAAACTCTTAATTTTAAAGTGCATATGTATATTTTATTCTCTTAATTAAAAATAAATATCCGTATAAAATCTACTAACACCACTAACAATAATGTTCATACATTCCACTACTTGTTTGTCCAACTAACTCTGCTATTTTGGTTAGTATCTGTTTAATTATTACATGCAGTATTGCTTGAGGCTATCTGATATGGGTGTCTATGTAAAAATGATTGTAATTCACTTTTATTATAATAATGACCTTGGTCTATGACAGGACTGAATTTAATATCTCTGTGAATTTTTACAATTTACTGTGCTCAGGTTTATGCCACTTAACATTCAGCATTTAACTGGAGCACCTAAGTTAGGTGGATGGATTTAGATGCACATTTGTCCTGAGGCTCTCTATATTGTTTGTAGAGAACGATAGGCACTGCCAAAAGGCAATTCGGATCTCAGATGGATGGAGTTACACTTTGGGATGCCTATCACCTCCGTTTTCCATAGAGGGAGCCTAGGGTAAATATGTTTCTACACACGGTGCTTCAATTGGGTGCTTAAAGTTAGATGAGCTGAATCCAGGATCTTCTGACCATGCTGGAGCATATATTATACATAAATTCTGGGAGCACATATATCTTTGAATTTTTAATATTCCATTTAAAAATTATGTTAGAACATCAAGATTTCCCAACTGAAAAGAAAAAATCCAGTGTTCAAATTACAGCTTCGCACAGAAGTTTTGCTGTTTCTTATTGCAATAGTGTCTAGAGTTGCCTGAACATATACTGTTTCTGCTGCAACATCAGCTAATTATTTCTGCAGTCTTACATATTCAGGTAATATTTCATCAATTTATTTTTCATTCTTTCTCAATATAGTCTAAAGCTATTGTCATAAGGTCCCAGGTGTCTTTATTACGGATGGGCAAATAGCTTCTTGAGAACATGCCAACTGTTTCAATTCGCATATAATACAGACAGGCTCTTACGTATCTTCTTCTGGGGATCTTGTTTTTGGGCGGGGGGAGGGGAAGCGGATAAATATTGACAGTTCACACCTTCTTCTTCATTTGGTGCAGCTAGGGTGTACACTTCTGCTTCCTTAGGTTCTGCATATATCCCACTGATATCAACTGAAAGACAGCCCTGGTTTGCTCACCATCACTTTTCTTTCCGTTATGTTCACATCCTGACTAACCTACTGGCTAAGAAGTTGAACGAAGCTGTTCATCCACTGTGTGGATATTGCAGTCAGTACACAACTGTATAAATAGGAGTGTCATCTCCTCCTTCCTTGAAATTGTTAAAAGAAAAATAGTCCCTGCTTACTTTGAAAGTAAAGGTCTAGGCACCTAGCTCAGGAGGAGGTGCAGAACATACCAAATGAAGGAAGAGCCACTCTTTGCCGTGAAAAGTGTCTTATAGATGTGACTTCAGACTAGCTCCCAGTATTTTCTTCTGACTAGGCCCAGGCATTTCTAGACTGTATGGTGCTTTTCCATTCTAGGTGCATCTTTTTTTGAGACACTCATCTGAGACCTTTTACAGGGCTGCTTAAGCACCTCGCTTCCACAGTCTGCTAGGCTAAGCACCTGAAAGTTAGGTATCACAGCACCTAAGTTCTTTTTGATATTGAGCATGAAAGAGATTATCAGGTTCAGCAAATCGTTGAGGCACTGACTGCTGGCAGCTGGGAGAGAGCTTCAGGAAAGGACTGCTATCTTCGCCTTTCTTTCAGCATTTTCTCTGGGCAGCTCTGCTACTGGCTGCTGACAGAGAGAAGACTTTGGTCTTGTTGCCTCTGTCTACATTAGTAAGTAGAGTGACTGAACAGGAAAGAATCTGTGGAGCAAAATGCTCTGTGCAAGGGACATGACGTATATACTAAACAAATATCAGGCAAGCTTGTGTCTACTAGCTCTACTCTTCTTCTACAGACTTACTGCCCATCAGGAATTGGAATGGATTAGGAAACTTCTGGAGAACATCTGTTTAGCGTCATCTGGAAAGAATCCGGTTGGCATGCACTGAAATTGCTCCAAGATGTAAACCAAAACAAGGTAAGTGAGAACTGCTGAGATATTCACACGCTATGTGTTCAAACCAAAATGCTAATATATAATTTTGCAGTTTTATTTTCAATATAGAATTGCTGGCATACTAAGAGATTGCAGACAAATATAGTTTTTACAGATAGAAAGTCTAAGAGACCTGTCAATATCCAGGAGCTGGGATTTCTTTTTTTGATAACACTTCTTGAAAAGAACCAAATGGAAGACCATTTCTTGTCGGAATTTTGTTTGCAAATGATTACAGCTACTCACTTCATGCAGTAATTTTATGAACCTATAACTTGATAATCCGCTCTCTTTTTCAAATACTGTATATAATCTTGCAATGATAACGTAAAAAGAGCTACTCAAGAGCAACTCTTAATTTTCTGAAAGGATTGCTTTGGAGCAAGGGTTGTCTTGGAAGAGGGGTGGTCTGGAGCAGGAGGAGGAGTCCTAAACAGGTAGTATAAAATGAAATCAGATGAGAAAGGGAGATATGCCATTTTAATACACTATATACTTTTAATTATAAAAGCAAAGTAAATGAAAACACTTTTTTCCACTTTGGACATGAAAATGGACAATCCATATGATTATTCAATATGAACTACAAAGATGAATTTAGTTCAGCACAGAGTAAATTAATGGCCAAGTAATAAAATTTTGAAAAAATTACCAATTCCTAATGAGAACACCTTAACCAAAGCATAGACTTTGCTAATGAACAGATACTGGGCCTTAATCAGCATTATTGTTTCATATAACCTCACCATCTCCTACAATAGCAGCCTTACCATGGACAGGGAAAAGTGTAAATGCAAAAATCAGATATTATTTCAAAATTCAGATTTCAAAACTTGCCGTGAAATATTTTTGTGCATGAAACTCAGATCTGACATTTTGGAGCTCTGTTCTTACTAACCAAAGCTATTTTCATCTTGAACAACCAGTTATGACTTTAAACACTGCCGCTCTAGACACATGAATATAAGGTTCAATGAGGAGTGAACAATAAAGTTTTTAGCTTTATTTTTATGTAAAAGTAAGGCAAGTACTTCAGAAGTTATTTTGGAAGAAACCAAAAGACAATTTTGAGAGTTGTACTCTTCTTGCAAACTGCTTCTAGTTCCCACGGTTCTTTATTTGGTACTATAGTTAGAGTAGGAAAGGTATTTTTTTTCTGGTTTTATCATTTCTCCTCACTATCATGCTACTGGAAGAATCCAGGACTTTCCAAGGATTTTCATGGAAACAAACACAAAAAGAAAAAGAAAGAAAGTGGAGGGGAAAAAAGCCAAGTTCCCAAATAGCCAATACCTTAGAATTCGTTATATATGATGTGATATAGACAGTTCAAGTTCTCGATTAACCTTTGGCTCTCATCTTCTAGATGAGTTCTCTAACTACCCGGCTGTAGAAGAGAGTAAGATAAAGCATTTCCAATTATGCAATTTTGTAAAAAGTTGGAGTCATTATACCATTGGATTCACACAGGACGTTGGTGACCTAATCAGACTGATAGAGAATAAGGATTTTAATTTAGGTTTCCCATCTACTAGCTATACCACATAACAAGCAGACGATCGGTTGCTGTGTTTGCTGTGGCAAATCTTTTTGATTAAAAAAAGTGTCTATTGCAAGACTCTAATATTAATAGCTATCAGCTGCTAGCTAGTGGCCTTCCCACATATTTTTTAGTAAAAGCTACCATCATTTATTAACTCCCTTAATTTAATAGCCAGATCTTTACTGTGCAAGCAGCTGCAGAAATGATTAAATTTCATAGAAATTTCTGTCAATCTGAGCTGCCTTCAACACAAAGGTGCTGGAGAAAGCGATTACATTTAACAACTAGAGTTATTTCTAAACAGAAGAGTTAGCTGTATGAATAAATATTAAAAAGGAAAATTTAAAGCAGAGAAAAAAGTTCAGAGTTTTCAATAGATGCCCAGTCATTAAGTCCAGAAAGGATAATCGTAATATCCATCCTGATTTCTACCTAACATAGGCCATACAACTGAACTGACTAATTCCAACAACAACACCTGATTAGGTAAAAGCTCTTATTTTTGCTCAAGATTCCTGTCATGATTATTCAGCCATCCACCAGTCTAGTTTTCTGCCTGTATAACTCTAACTAAAGTCTAAAAAAGTTAAGGACTCCATAATAAAGATTATCTTGTAAGATTTTCCAATACTTCCTCTTTCTAGAGAGAAATAAACCACCAGTGAAAGAAAAGATAATGGCAACAGTTGCCCAATTTATACTGGTTAGCCCAACTAGATGCTAATGTTATTGTTTTCTTATTGAACACTATAGCCCTAATTTTAGCCTTGACCCTGTGAAGAGAAGATCCCTGCAATATCTCTACAGAAGCGGATTCATAAAGCAAGGTAATCACAGTCTCCTGAAACCCATCCCAAGGTGTCAGCCAGCAGTGGCCATTCCCCTTGAATCCGATTCATAAGAGAATATTTCCAAAAGATATCACAATTCTGTGCATTTGCACAAGTTTTCTATAGGTTAGTTTTCCAGTGACCTTAGCCAGAGGCTGTAATTCTTCATTACACAAAGGTCCCTCTTCAGTGCTCAGGTAAGTGAGGAACAGTTTCATACCACCTAGATGACAGTTCAAGATGAGCAATATTAACTTTAAATACCAGATTAATCTTTTTATAGACCATTCTTAATCCTCGGGCAGAACCTTACAGTTATTAGCACCACCTGGTGCAATATGCATAAAATTCACTGCCACTGTTGAGACAGACCAAAGCTTATGCTACATTTCAATTCCACTTAAGGTTTCAAATAAGGATTTAAATGGGATTTTGGATGTGAAGTGAAAAGGGTGGCTGAGCTCATCATTTGCCAGGGTTGTACTCACTCTGAACAGATTGTGTGGGGTATCTAGACCTAAATAGCAAAGTTATATGCCTTTTATTAATTCCATAAATGCACCTTACCAATACTTATAATAACTTCTAGATATAACTTTAATGTGGATGATAAAATATTTTTTTTAAGAATTAATAAAAGGGACAATGTCTTATTAGGTCGCTTGTCTTGCACGTCTTTACTGAACTGTATGAAACTTGGCTAAAATACTTCAACACATTTTGTCAGACATACAGTGATGAGTATTTTTTAAAAAAATGCAATGAGCAGAGCTTTTTCTCAATGATTTCTCCAGACCTGAGACACACATAAACATGCAAAACTTGGAAGGAGGGGAGGAGGAGGGAATTCTTTATCTTATTGATTTGGTCAGTTGGTAAAGAGGGTATGACAGTAAGGGGAGCGTACAGTACCTGTGTTTTGATCTTAAGGTTGTAATAGAGAGGTTATACATTTCATCTGAGCTGACAGCAGTTTGAAATGTTATAGATAGGCTTCCTGAGCACAACCATTATTTACTGTTTGACTGTAATGTCAGTCTTTCTGCTTTTTCAATATTGTTTGCACTTTGCCATTGTGAAAGGGGTCTTGATTGAACCATACAAGGGGAGATATTTCTATCTCTCTGTGGGATCAATGAAGACGTGTTTACAGGTCCAGGACACAGTGTACACACCACAATAATGGATTTTAGTCTGTTTGTTGACTGAAAGCTCCTTTTCTTTGTAACTTGTCAATCTTGTATCTATTACTTGATTGCAACATAAAAGGCTATTTGGACAAGCTCTGAAACAACAACTGTATCAATTCAACTGAAGCGGTTACCTGCACTAAGTATGCAGCCTTTGGCAAGATAAATCACTTAAAACTTGAAATCATGCAGGACTTTATTTGCCTCTCCATCTGTCATCTGTAATGTTTGTACAGTTTTCTTTAAAATATTTTTATTGAAATACTAGTAATCAACATGCTACTGCAATGAAAATTAAGAACCTCCACATTTAGCTTTTACTTTATAATTCGAAACACAAACAGCAAGTGTACCAGCGAATCAGGGCTCCAGCACATACCTTTTCCAGGTCTCTTGTATCCTGCAATGATCAATACACATTTAGTCAAGAGTGACGGCCCTTACTTTCTAGTCCTCAAATTATGCAATGCTGGCAACTGGAGGAAACTACTCCTTCCTTAATCTCCTAAGTGTGTGATAAACTTGCATACTGAAGCATCTGATCTCATTATGATTATTGAGACTTGGAAGATATGTGCATTCGTATTCCTGATACAGGTATGCCTCCCCTAAAACAAAATACTGCTAACCTCTTTGATTCAATGACCTCCAACAGCAGCAAACTCCACAGGGTGACGATACACAGCATTATCTCTGTCAGAGAGCTTATACTGCTGCACAGAAAAATAAAACAAGAGACTCTGCCTTGTGAATGTCAAAAAAGTCCAAAAGGAGTGGCTCCTTGAATTATAAACAGCAAGGAAAGTTTGCCGTAGACTACTGCAGAAGTAGCTGTGCTGAGTGAGAGAGCTTGCAGGGGCAAACACTGTAATCACGGTAGTAACAGAAGGAATGGCAGAGACAGAGTTCAACAACAGCTGTAATCAACACAGAATTTTCTTGATTTTCCCCTCTCTCTGCTTTGTGCTAACTACAGCCAGCAATGGGAGCAGCTGATCTTCCTAACTCAACAGCTCTCCAATTCCAGAGGTCCTACATGTGTGTAGCCAGTCTGCCGCTTATGGTAGGACAGTACAAGAAGCAAAATTATCATTTCTATTTCCCACTTGACTTTTGAGACATGCGTCAGTTCTGGTTCCAGTACTGTCTATTACTGCTAGGAGACCACAGTGGTTCTACAGAACTGAATGTGCTTTCACTAGAAAGCCAAAGACCATACCAAAGGTAGTACCAAAAGAAACAAGGATACAGTAGTTGATACAGCTGTGAAAATTACCCAAACAAAAATGATGTCCTCTTAACAAGGTTCAGTCTTTTGAAGTGTGTTCACAAATTGCAGAATACTGGTGCATTTTTTCTAACTATGCTTGTCATTTCTAAAATTATTATTACTAGCACTGGCCATTTCATCTGGAATAGAACAACAACAGGTGAATTGATCTGCACTTTGTTAATCCCTGCTAGCAAGCAGGGCAACAAGGCAAGGACAGTCCCAGTGCTATCATTCAGGAAACCTTCACTGGCAGTAGCATTCTTCAAGTAATGCAGCTTTTCAAACTAAAATGTAGAAAAGTTCTTTTGAAATTGCATAAGACTTTGGCTGGCTCATATTGGTCATCTGACTTTGTTCATACTTACAAAAAAAGTAATTAACTTTTATCTGAATGAGGCATGGTGCTAAAATCTTGTCTTTTTAAAAAGGTCATGGCAATGAGTTAAAAAATGGCTGAAGGATCAGCATCTTACATATTCAGCAAAATTATTCTCACACACATGCTCTTTATGAGATGTTTTTTGTCTTTGGCCTTTACATTTCTGAGGCTCAGTTAAAAAAAAAAAAGGCTCTATTGTAAGTTTAGAAAATATTTGTGTGGCAGCCAGTAATGATAGTCCTCTTGCTTTCGTAGAAGTCAAGTAGAAGACTAAAAGCTCCAAACGATATTGGGAGCAGTAGTGAACACTATATGTAACAAAAACACTTTTGGCTGTCTTATGCTATTGTGTGTGTTTGCTTAAAAAAATTGTTCTGTAGTGCTAACAGTTATACAGAATTCCAAGTATTGCGCCTTCGTGCTAAGCAATCATAGAAAGGCTGACAAGGGTCAGTAGGTTTGCATGCATACATGTTGTAGAGAGGCCTAAAAGGTTACTCTTAATTTGGTTTTTAACCATGTGACCAATAAGCAAGCCAAATCCAACCCAACTCTGAAAAAAAGATGTGTTAAAAGAAATCCGCTGCATCCCAAGAACCCTCAAGAAGTTTTATAGAACTATTAGTTTAAAAAGGTACTAAAAAATAATTTGTAGAGTGAGCTTCTTTATTTCAGTCTTGATTCCATACAATTTACTGCATTAGCCTTAGTAATATGGGGCATACGATGCAGCTTGGAGAATGAAAAAAACAAGTACATTTCTGCCTTTTATCCCATTTTCATCGTCTAAAAAGGAAGTTTCTAAAGATAGAAGAGGAGAGCAGCAGGAGCACTCGTAAGGGATGGGAGCTGCAGCAAATCAGTATTCCATTTACACCGCCAGCCAGCAAACAGCTCTCTATAAAGCACAGTGTGCAAAGAAACAGTTAAGAAACCTTGTTTTGTTCTAGAAAGAAAAGGAAGAGAAAGAAAATATTCACTAAATATATATATATTAAAATCTATGTCTCAATGTCTTGCAGCATCTGATACTATGACAGTCAGAAATCCCTGAACAGGCTAAGTTTGTGTCTGTTACTAGTTATTCGATACAGACATCTGAAAGATCCACCTTGTGAAAAGCCAGCAGTACAGCTCGGTGCCAGCAGCTTAGGTGCCACGTAACTGGTTTATGCTGCTATTTAAAGTGGTATTGTTGGGCTCAAGCTTTTCAATAGGAAAAGTCTGCCTACGTAAGAAAAGCGTGGCAGAATGGCACAAGCGAAGAAGCCTAAACCTGACAGATCTGACTTTCCACAGATCTGCCCTGGGAGCCGTCAGCTGTAGGATGCTAAACTCAGATGGGAGACCGTGAATCAGAAGCAGTGTGAGGATAGGCATGGCAAGGGTAAGGAACTTAAATTCTAGTCAAATTAAATGGACAAGCTACAAGGCACTGTTTTCTCATGAAACTATTTTAAATTTGACATCCAGAGCAACTTGAAAGTGCTTTCTATCACTGACTTATTTTGTAAACACAGGGGACATGGCACACATTTTCCCCTTAAAGGTACAGTGTATATTCCAATCATGTCAGTGGAAACCTCCCTGTTTTTTGCCTTAAATTGATTTCCCTCTTGACAGCCTCGTGTCACCTCGATGTCACTACCTCTGTCAATCTCAGTCAGTTTTTCTCAGTCACAAGCAGAAGAAAATTAAGAAGAAAAATTGTCCAAATATGTTGTTTTCAAAGCTTAGTACACGGACTCTTTTGTAATTAGTGCGCAAATGCTCAAGTTTTAGCTGTATAATTCTTGCTAAACCACCTAATTACATCATCAGATCTATAAACCATGATGTATCCTATTACTTTTCAGGTACACATGAAATAAATAAACAATATGTCTCCACGTATATAAACATATGCCATGTATTGGCTGAGACTATTTAAGCCAAATTCTGGCCTGAGCTACTGCTTAGCTAAGAGTGCATAGCATAATGGAAAGACAATAAAGTTTCACTACTTATAGAGAGCACCAGAAATTCAAATACAGGAGGAGAAATAAATATATTTACAAGTCTAGACGTATTACATTAGAAAGAAATCTTAACGTAAGAAATCTTGGTGCATCAGATTACACAGCTTGACATCACTTGCCATCTACCATTTTTTCCACTGAAAGTTACACTTGCCATTAACAAAGTTTTTCAAAACCTTTGCAATATAACTAAAACATGTTCCTGTAGCAACCCCCTAAATCAGCACAGTATGACAAAAAACAATTTGCTTGTCACATAATTCATTCAGTCTTCAATAAGCCCGATTTGGGAATCAAGTCTGATCTTTCCTCAAGTTGTATGAAAATATTAGATCTGATCGGTAGGTTCAGATTAATCTGTAGTACAAACTAGAATGCAAACAATCTGGGAACTCAGATTGTGTTTCCTTATTTTTTAGCAGTTTGCAAACACAGACTGGCGAGTCTCAATAGCTCTGGTTAAAAAGAAAAAGACCACTCTATTATTGCAATTCTACCACGTTGTAAAGGAAATGTTGTGCAAAATTTACAACATGGGGACAAAAAGTGTGTGTTTAAAAACAAATTCTTATTAAATTAGAATTTTCTTTTAGAAATCATGGGCAATTTTTCATCAAGAAACATTTCACAAAAAAGTTCCAATATCCCTGCCACAAGCAAGTGCACACTCCTGCCACTCCATTTGAAAGAAATGGAAGTCAGAGATTTCCTTCCGTTGTGTGAAAATACTGAATTACTATATCATGTTGTAAACAGTAACATGAAAATAGTCTCATGTTTGAATTTGACTTTAGTAAGATACATGCACAGTTAAACACTAACTATAAGCTTAATAGCTTTGTTTGTTCTTACTGATCTCAGGAAGCTCAACTTAGCATTTTAAAACGGGGGGAGGGGAATGCCATTTATTTTGCTTTATTCTCAGCGCTGAGATACAAAAGTCTTCTACATGACTCTTCTCTAGTACGTACGTAGGGTTCTGATGCAAATAGGACTTAGGTAGAACTTTTGCACTTACCAAAAATTTCAGTCCTAAAAACCTCTGCTTGAATGCAGCCTAGCCCTGGTACCAAATTCCACTGACATCCCATGTTAAAGGGTTCAGAAGCAGCTGCAGCGCTGCACTGCTCTTCTCCAGACCAGAAACACCTTCCTTTGACGCTACGTTGTGGGCACTGCTGAATGGGGCAGGGGCCCTGGTGACGAGGGGTAGAGAAGGCAGAGATGACCAGATGAGCTCCAGGAGTCCCTTCCAGTCCCCACCATTCTGTGGTCGATCCTGCGCGATCCTGTGACTTCCTGAGCAAATTGCATTAAATAGTTACCAGATAAAATATATAAAACAGCGAAGAATGGAGCAGAGAGAGAATCTGGGCCTTTCGTCCCTGATAGCTTCCAAATAATTTGGTTATGATCGTCATTATTTTGACTCACTGATTCATGAATTTTTTTCAGTCCAGTGGAAAACCTTTAATAGAAAAAGAGTGACAGCACAGACATCCTAAAACACCCTTCTTGTCAGAGCACTCTCAGGACAGCTGAGAATGATTTTGAATTCCTTGATGCAATTTGCTTTTAACTAGCAGGTCACCAACAACTAGCATTACTAAGCTTCTGCAGGCAACACACCCACCCGTCTCTTATCGCCTTAAAAAAAAAAAACAAAACGAAAGCAAAAAACCCAACAAAAACAAACAAATAAAAATCCTGCTCTATTTCTCCAAGCTAGCCCATACAATCCTGTCTCCAGGAAAGGATTCTCAGCTGTGAATTCACAACAAGCATCTCTTTTCAGGCCTGATTACCTGGAGCATTCAGATATATAAAACATTCCCTGCTTGTAGCATTTTTTAATATTCTGGGTATTTCAAACTCGACTTTGAGAAACCTAAATTTCTGTGGTAATTACTCTGGTAGCCTTTACATCTAATACTTCTCTGCTTTTACTTCTCATCCTGCTCTGCTTTTTATGTGAGATCCATGTGCTCAAGGTTTAGCCACTGCAAACTGAGAGCTACCATGCCTAATTACTTTTCTGGATTTTCACTTACAATCAGAAAGTTTCTGATGTAATGCTTCAAAATTACTATATGACTGAGATACAATTACTTTCCATTAATGGTCTTATAGTTTATGAACTTGATAAATTTGACCTAAAAATATTCTTGGAAGTATCATCTCCTGGATCAAGGACTTCTCAAGCATCAGAAAATTATGTTACAGTGTTGAACTCTCATGTGTGTTTATAAGTATCGTAGACATTTGTACATTTAGGTCATAAATATTATGCAAACTAAATATATGCACAAATAAACATGTGTACTTAAACATTATCTTTGTGGGAAGTCATAACAAAATATTACAGCTGATTAAGTCAATCAAGTAAATTCCCCTTACAGATACATAAGGAGGTATTGCAGATATTTCCCAGATTTCCTACTCCTGGAAAGTTGGTTATCTTGCTAATTCATGCAGGTATTAACTATCCCATAAATTCAGCATATCCCTAGTTGTAAGCTGTCAGGATGTGACATAACATCATATAACATGATGCTACATGGTACATAATGCCTTAAATTAAAAAGAAAAAGAAAGCAAGACATTTCTTTCAGAGAAATAGTAGGTAGCTAATCTGAATATTTGGGCTAATTGGCTCTAGGAAGAGAGAGGGATCATTATTTCAGGTTCCCTAGTGAGTGTTAATTAGTCATATTGCTTCATTGTTTGACAAAGAGAACATTGCTCGTACTGCTAAATCTATAATGACACACAGGCTTTTGGAGCACAGGTATTTTAAACTACCTTGACTGACTGACAGGTGAGTAATTCTATTCAGAGTTGAGCATGCTCATGGAGTCAAAGTTATGCTATCTCAAAGGCATATGAGTTTTCTCATGCTAATCATGTGAAGTTTTATTTTTAAATAGCAGAGAGAACAAAATGCACTCAGACCATTAAACGGAGTCCCCTATTTGTAAGCTTAAAGGGTACAAGCTTTATTTTAAGAATAAAGCCTCAGTGCTAAACTTAGCAGCTAACAGTCAACAGCTGGAGGTAAAATATAGGTATCTTGCTGCCGGGGTACGCATCCAAGTCCAACACTGAGGTGCCAGACTGACAGTATCATGCCCATCGATCTTTTGTCGTTTGCTTTTGACAGGCAGATCTTTAGCACCAAAAACTTGATAAAAGTAAGAAACAGTATCACAAATGGAGCTGTATTGCTCTGTCTATCTTTGACTTGGCTACACTGTCCAAAGGGAGGGAAAAAAACGAGGGCTAGGCTGCCCATATGAACCTCAAGTTAAGATACTCATTCTAAATACCAATAATTTATTAAAGTCAAAAATGCAATAGAAAGGACTTCCTATTAGAGAAAACAACTGGAAAATTGTGTGATGGTCTGGCACTCCAAGAGGCAAGAGAAATGTTTCCAAATTGCTTTTCCATGTCTTCAAATCTGCAGGCTCTTTCCTTCAAACCATTAGATCGTTGGTTGCAACAATACACAGGAGAATGGTTTTGTTCGTGAATCTTTGGCTTTTGGCGTGTGTGTGTGTGTGTGTGTGCGTGTTTTAATGAGAAACATGTTATTTAATTTAGGCACTCTGATACCTGTGAAGTAACCTGCTTTTTCTTCAGTGCATCTTACTTGTTTACCTTATGTGCACTAGTTTGAAGTCCCGAAAGATAAGCAGTAATAATTAAGGATGGACAGGAGGTTCCTACTAGTAGTCTTCTACTAGTCCTCCTTAATTCACTGAGCTAAAAACTATGATGGTTTGAGAGCCGATTCAACTCCATCCTTAGTGTGAGGAAATGCAGCAAACAAAAGAAAAAAGTACTATAGGCTATAGATTGGCATTTTAAATAGGCATTAGGTATGAAAATTGAGATGATATGATAATGGACATCTGTACCCAATCTTGTCCACTCAACTTTCAGAGTTTGTCTCAAGAACTTCAAGCAGCAAGACTCCAGATGTCCTGTGACAAAATTTCTAGGTCGTTCTTCCATGAAAAGAGAATTGGTCCGGCGGTGTTTAAGACTCTGTATATTAATCCCTCTTGGGGCACATGAGAGACCCCTATTATCATCAACAGAGTTACGCACATGAGTCAAGAGAAGGAGATATCCAAAATGGTCTTTTTAAACCATTTTAATAATACCTTGCTTTGCAGTATGTGGCATTTAACATTTTCAAGGCACCACACAGATATTAACTAATGAATTCTGACAACGTCCCTGTGAGGTAAGTGTCTATAATCATCACCGTTTACAGGTGCTGAAGCTGGCACAGAAGGCCGACTTCGTACATGAGCTGCGGTAGGGATACATTTAGCCAGATTAG
The DNA here is from genome assembly GCF_028389875.1 of Rhea pennata. Classification (NCBI taxonomy): domain Eukaryota; kingdom Metazoa; phylum Chordata; class Aves; order Rheiformes; family Rheidae; genus Rhea; species Rhea pennata. The sequence continues at coordinate 9,330,433 of NC_084667.1, read as the reverse complement.
TTAAGTGTCACAAAGAATCTTTAAGAAGTCCTTTTGGCACGTTCGCAGCAGAGGTAGAACTAGAACTCGGGGATTACTCCCGTCAGTCCTCAGACCAAGTACGTGAACACATCCACTGATGATTTTAAGCACCTCGGGACCAAACCTTCAGCTGCCAAAAGCAGCTGCAATTTTTCTGAATCCAACATAGTTGTACCTGCTTACGCCAACACTGAGCTTAGTCCAAAGGCTTTCTGAAAAGTTTCACGCAAGAACTCTTCACGTTTGATTAAAAAGAAATAAAATCTCGTTTTTTGGCAGCACCTGGTCCCTTCAGAAACACGTGTTTACATTTTGCTGAATTACACAAATACACTATGCTTTTTGGATAGCTGCAGACATATTAATATTGAGCTGCAGACAACCACATGTTGGTAATGAGCCCATTTTGTGTCTTGGCTCATGGAAAAGAATGTGGAAATGCCTTGTTCTGTGGTATTTTTCCTCTGACAGTACTGATACAGTGCCGCAGGCACTCTGAAAAAAATAGCATAAGGTTAACTGACAATTGCATGTGTATTTACACCAATAGCCTGATATTATCATATTGTTAAAGAAAGAAGAAATCTGGGGTTAGAATATGCAACCAAATAAATTTCTAGCTGGTGAGAGCAAGTGAGGGTAGAAGAGACATTACACTTAAGCCGTTCACACAGCTCACACGTTCCGTATGCATGCAATTTCGGAAGCCTCTAGGAATCAGAGAGAAACGGCAAAGATGGAAGAAAAACAGTGAAAAGCGGTAAAGCCTCAGAGCAGCACTCCTCGCGCAGCCCCTGCTCCTGTAAGAGTTAAACAGAAGTTTTCAGTCTTCCATAAATACACTATTCAGCCCATACAAAGACGGCAAATGAAGCAACGGAAGAGCCAGCTAAAAAATGGAGTGATTTCAACACCTGGAATTAGCTATAGTGCTCTAAAATATTATTTGCAGGAAGTAGAGGAGAGTCTGCAGGCCCTACACTGCAGGGTCTCAACACCTCCTATTTGTAGGACAATCAACAATTAATGTTATTATGTAATAAAAATGTATTTTTTGTATCTACTATGGCCCACAAAATGCACAGATCAGGTCCTCCAGCTGAACCGATCCTGCTAGGTCCTTGAAAGCCCCCACCCTTGCATTCTTTTTTAAGCAGAGAGCACGCTCTTGCACTCAGTGCAGGAGGAGTCTGAACAAACTGCGGCCTATCTATGCCTCTCACTTGGGCCCTTCCCTGCAAATCGGCTCTCCTCCCCCTGTACCACCTGTGCTCCTTTTATATCTCTTCCTACACATATACAATTTCATTAAGCTGCACAATTTACCACAAACCTGCTCTTTAACTTAACACTTTTCATACCTACAGAATTAAACCAGGTCCCTCTCCTGTGCTTAGAAAACATTTTTTTTTTTTCATTTTGTTTCTTGTATGGCTTTTCTTGGGAGTACTATTCTGGATGTTCATGAAGCTATAACTGTATCTCAGTAAGCCAAATATTTATTATTTCTACTAAAGTACCCATTTTTCCTTTAACTTTTTTTTCCTGGAGTGGCACATAAAATAAGTCTTGCATTTAACTGTAAATTAATTACTGTGGAATTTGTTTGCTTTGTTTAGATGAGAAGGACAGAAATAAGTCTCACTCAGGTCATTTTAGAAGTTGTAGTTATTTGTCCTTCTTCAGAACAACCAAAGTCAAGTCTCTTAAAGCCCATACTCTGTAACTAGAAATGATTATCTGAAAGTTAGGTGGCATCATGGTTTTAGCATTTAACACTGAAGAATTTAAGGTATGATTTCTGGGAAAGTACACTACACCTAACCTTTTCACCAGTCTGTCTCACTGCCTGACTTTAAATATATTTTTTACTCAATCAATAATTTCTTAGCTGACAAAAACAATTTTCTAAAAGCTGTAGTAGTATGTAGAATTTGTTATACAGCAGTAATTCAAGTTGTCATGTTGTCCAATGGAAATATTACCAGAAGGCAATCCACCAGTTTCAGTCACTGTCACCAGAGTTTAAACAACAACACGGCATTTCAGAAACTGGGGTTTGCTATAAAATCTACATCAGCTGGTGGTGGCGACTTTCCACATCATGTCACCTTAGGTGGTGGAGTCAGTCAATACCTTTTGAAATGTTTCTTACTGAGAGTAAAAGAAATTGTGCAATGCAGAGGGCTGAAAAAAACTTTCGTATCGTTGAGCTGGCATGCTGAACATGATGCAGTACTGTTACCAGAATACATATTGCAGCAAGGTCCTTAATGTTTGTTACAGCCCTTAACAGTTATTAGAGCAAAGGCCATGACAATTATATGCACGTTCCTTCTGGGACAGCTTAGCAAGGGCAGGGGAAATAATAGGGAGCACAGAGAGACCCTCCTTCCCTCACGGTTTGTGGAGCCCATCCTCAACCCAGCAGCAGGGAGCAGAGCAAGAGGAAAATGTAGAGCGGGGCTACAATTACACCCTCCTGTATGCGGACTTAAGACTTTAAAACAGGGAGAATTCAACCTCTTGGTTCGCCTGGAAAGTAGTTTATCACACTCAGATTTGTATTACATAATCTGTAAACAGAAAGTATGTTTCCTGAAACTCCTCAAGAAACTCATTTTTGTATAAATTTGTATAAAATTTTTGCATAAATTTGTATAACATTAATTCCATCCATATGTGCTTGGAGAATTGTGCTTGCGTTCTTCTCTTTAAAACTGGCCGTCACTAAACTTTCCATAAAGTTACATTAATTGAAGCTTTAGCCCAACTGTATTTGAAGAGCCTTGAAAATAGCTAAACTATGAATGAACTCTGCATATTGCCACAGAGGTCAAGTTAGTAGCTCATGGTAGTCTTAAATATGTGACAAGAACCAGCATAAACAATCATCACTATTATTCTCCAAAGAATGTGCATTGCCTTGCAGTCCATTAAAATCATCTCGCTAGCCTTTTGTAGGGCGTAAAACAAACAAAAAGTCTCAAGCAAATCCAAAATGAAAATGTTTTGTTTTCCATCAGGAAAAAAAAAAAAGTTAGTTTTATTCTAAATAAATTAATTTTAAAATCTTCTCAATTCCCCCCCCCCCCCGTTTTTGCCCCAAGACACTGATTTTACAAACTTGCAATTTTGAATGGAGGCAACAGACTTAAATCTGCCCTTTAAGACGCCTCAGATATCCTAATGAAAAAAAAAAAAAAAAAATAGCCTCATTCTATTTGTGGCTTAGTTTTGCCCTAGCAGCAGAAAAATCCAGCGACACCTGTTACTGCACACAGCACGGCTATTCCCTTGCTTGCTTTTCCTGGCTGGCACTACTGCCTTTTCCGTGCCGTGTGCCTTCTCTCCCAACTCATTCCTGACTCGCTGTTACAGGTGGGGCAATCCTCAGCAGAGTGATTTTGCTCTCTAAACTCCAAATAATAGTAAGCTCCATTAGGATGACTTCAGCATTCGTGGGAGGTCAGAAAGGGGTTTTAAGTGCCAGAATTTGGCCAGCCGGTGTCTTTCAGAGACGTGCAATGCCCTCCAGTGCCACAGGACATGCTGCACTGGGCAGCCCTGAACGCAGGGCCCTGAAGTCCTCTGGGCACGAAATTCATGCCTCTTCTATTTATTTCACTTTTCAGATAGGAAATTACTATAATTTGACGTTTTCCATGAGGTAAGCAGGTCGGTTTAAGTTTGCTGTCAGGTGCAGGTGTTACAATCCCAAACTTCTCCCCCCTCAAAAAAAAAAAAAAGGAGCGTGAGACTTGAGAAATGTGAATTCTTTAGCTATTGATGGAAGACGACTTTATTAGATACACATTAGGGTTATGCATAACAGTCATCAAAGGCAACAGTTGTAACCAACACAGATTTTACCTGTCAAAGAGGTCTGTTAGCATGAACCTGACTTCGTTTCTCTCTGTCCAGGCTTCTCGGATTACAACTTGTTGTCCCTTTTATCAACTAATAGTCACTTCCAAATCAGACTAATATTAACATACACCTAAACTATTTTAATTATTTAAATATCTGAGTTGTTTTTTTTCCTATTATCCCTACAAAAATTTTCACTATTTTCCCTGTTCCTGTCTACATCTACAAAATTTTGGTCTTTATCATAGTGTCTAGAGGTGGGGTGCATGTGCACATGACATGCAGAACTAGATTAGAAATATTCTTAAAACCTAAAATGGATCTTACCTTTATAAGATGTATTTCTTTTAGGGGAAGACATAAAGTAAATTATATGTAACCAAAGGTACATTATCGTAACGATTTTCATAGGGGAAGCTTGTGTATAAATATATATCTTACAGTGCATTGCATGCATCTCCAAAGCACACTACAGTATCCCAGATCCCTGGGATAACCATGAATTCTTCTCTTCAGCTACAGTTTCTCCATACTAAATTAATTGGCAACTTGAAAGCTCCATTTATTTTTTCAAACTGGCATAGTTAGATTACTTTTTGTTTTCTTTATACACCAGACTGTCCCTACAAACACACAAAACCAATACTAATTCTACCTTCATGGCAGTAATCAGCTCCAACGCAGCAGAGAAGGCAAATAAAAATTTAAGATTTTCGAAAGAAATGAATATGCATCATCTTATACAGAATATATTTTAAAGAAAATAAAGATTCTCTAATTCTGAATAGATTAAAACATTAGGAACACTTCCCCACTTACTTTAAGTCTGAATAATTTCTTTGTGATTTCTGCCTCATTCGTAGTCTCTGCTTATATATCCAAATCTCACTGTTCATTCCTAATTAAATACTTATTCTACTGATATCACTTGGATGCCACAATCCAGAACAAAATATTTTTAGGACAACATAATAGTATGGATTTACAAGTAGCCAAAAGCTGCTGAATAGCTTCACATCTAATGAGACATGATTTATAAGAAGTTATTTCTTTTACCAGACAGAGAGAACTAAATGAAGCAAATGAACTTTTTGCTGCCCAAGCCATTTTTCAGTTTTCTGTAACTTGAAGCCTGTTTTTCCAACTATATTTATAAAATATTTTACTTTTCCCTACAAATCCTGTTCACTTACATGTTTATATCGTCATGGCTACACCAATGTTACTGATTCTAGTTAAGGTAACTGTAAGTGATAGAGTGGAAAGGCTAGCTGGAAACTGCATTTCATATTTTTCAGATACTGTGACCATACCATCATTATTTTAATGTTGGGGTGTTGTCTGTTATATACAAAAAATATAATACCCAGTAACTTTGGGCTGGAGAAAAATTTTTAATTGGAAAAATGTATTAGATGAATGAATGTATTCTGCTTCCAAAACATCAGCGAAGATGTTCAGAATGTAAGCCATGATAATCCTGTTTTTTTGAGTGTACACACTTCAGATTCCTTCAGCATTGTGGCTGACTGTACTGTCTCCCACTTTGCTGGTGTACATCACTTGGGAAAACTGTTATATACTAAAAAAGTAGCATTTATTTACCTGTCCCCCTAGGCAGCAGCGATTTCCTTGGCAGCTCTGACAGCACAGCATCATACCTGCTGGGATGAGGTGTAATGTTGTCATACAGCTGAAAGAGATCTGGCAACTAGCAACAGCTAGGTACACCAAACAAATAAGTTTATTTTTAAATTACACTGAGAATGCTTTGCCAGTTGGGGCATTTCACAAGTAAACATTAATTTGTATTAGTTTTTAAAAATCTATGGGTTGGTTTTATCACGCTTTTTATATGGGCTGGAACAGGTATGAGAAACTTTAATACCAACTTGTCTCTTATGAATTTTACCTTCTCCCTTGTGAGGGAGATCACCTTCAAATGCAACATTTGGTTCTTATATCTCAAAAAAGCATGAGAGGTGTTTTAATCAAGGAGTATTCTTAAGCAAAGAAAACTGCAAGTTTTGGCTCTTCCGTGCAGTTTTGTATTTTGGTCCTCAGTAAAGCGCAGAAACTCTTTCTTTTTACGTTACTTCAATGAAGGTGTTCATCTTTCTGAGACTAGCAGTATTTGGTCACATCCTCTAGGACTGCTGTAGGGAAATGCCTCCTGCTGCAGTACAGACCTCTCTCAACGATGGCACTCTGTTCAGCGTTTGCTGCTGCTGCTCAGAACCATCCACAGCTTCCGCAGAAGACAAAAATACAGCCAGATATCAGTGCACCCAGCAACTGGGCCGCAGGCTTATCTTTTAACCGTTGTCTCATCACCCACCTTCCCGGAGCTCACAGCTGCTGGACGGAGGGGCTGCAAAACCGAGGTCAAAACGAGGTGCAACCACAGGCACATTTCACAAGCATTCACCTGGCATGCGAGGGGGTGTCCTTTCAGGCCGGCGGTTGTAGATGTCCCTGCAAGGTGGGAGAACAGTTTTGAAACCATGAGCCCGCTAACATTTCACGAGTCATCCCAATCGCTACGTGCAACAAAGTTAGTAGGAAGGAGGAAGAGTGATTTACACAGCACCGTGGTTAGGACCTTATCGGCACACGAGAGAAGGGAGGTAGTTAGATCCTTTAATAGCAAGGACAGATCATCGATCTTGGTTCTCCCGCATCTATGGAGAGTGCTTCCACCACTGCGATTATGAATAGAGATACGAGTCTGCTACCCTCTCTGTGAATATGTCCCAGAATACTTTTTTACATATCTAAAATTGTTCTATGAATACAGGCTAAATATGCTGTGAAACTGCATTTCTTAGTAAATAAATCATCTGGCAAAAAATGCTTTCAACTTTACCCAGGAGCTGGGTGACCATTTTAGAGCCAAGACCACATTGCCATCTTGGCAGATAGCAGCTTTGCCATTAGTCTTCCAGAAATGCTGTTTCCTTAGTCCTGTACCCCAGCATTAACTAATAAGTGCCAGAAATGACTGCTTCTTGCAGCTGAAGGGGTATTGCAATGTATTAGAAGCATAACAGATAACTTGAAGAGAAGGTCTATTCATACAGCGGCTTGATGGCCTCTTTGTTAGTCTGTCCTCGGGATGCCTTTCTGGGTGCCTTTCTGCTCTCAGCCGGATATGTTGCCCTTTCTCCTCTTTGATACCGCTCACATATTTTTCTCTAAGTAACCGAGTTACGCGTATGTATTTTCCCCATGGAGCAGGTGCTCTGGCTAGATGCCATCCATCTGAGGGAGCGTTCAAAATGTTTATGTACACACTAACATGTGGGCAGGTTTTCACTGACCACATACTTGAGGAGGAATTTTTAAACAAGAACTGGCATAGTTTCCCTTTTCATTTTTCTCTACCATGTAATGGAATAGCACGTCTTAAGTAACTGAACACCTTTTACTACATTCAGCAAGGAGCAGTTGGCATCACTTTACAGGAAATGGAGAAAGTGGCTGGTTTAATAGCATAATCTTGGAGAAATATCTCACCATCGTTTCCACTGGTTCCTTTATGTTAAAAGTAGTTGCATTAAAACTGCAGCTAAAGATGTTGTAATTCAAAAGGACCATTCCTATACGAGAAGAACCAAACACAAAATTACTGTTATTCAGAGCCAGAGTCTTATGAGAGGGAACGTGGGGTCATAGTTATCACCGCTAGTGTTAACCGGAATCTATCAAGACTCTCACAAGAGAGGCTAGAAATTAGCAGCTTTAGGCTTGCGTTAGTCATGCTTGCCTTATAAAAAGGACACTTGCACATACACATCCAAATTTGTGTTCTTAAAAACACTTTGGAAAAAACTATGAGATTACCCAAGGAAGTGTATGTTGACATAAATAAGATTCTTGGCACTTCTACCAGTTACACAGCCAGGCCTGAAGACCTTAGGCCTTAGGGCTAAACTTGCACGGAGTAGGTTTTTTATGAGCTCTGTGGGATTTTGAATAGCCTCGTCTTCCATTCTAAGCTATGTTATAAAAAAAAAATCAATCACACACACCTCCTTTTTGATCCATCCTTTCTCCCCCTGTTCCCTCTTAAACCTTTCTGCTGTTTTTGTAGACTTGGGCTCATTTCATGACTCAGAGTTTTCCAGTGAGTCATCTCTGTGACAATGCCCATTTTTTTTTCTCCTAAAGGTCAGATGGATCTCTTGATTAATTAAAATTAACTCTTTTTTTAGGGGAGATGTTCCTGCTTATCATAGTCATTCTTCTTGTTGACAGTGGAAAGACAGTTTAGTAGTAATATGATTAATATTAAGACAAATCTAGATGAATGAGGAAGCTTTGAAGTTTGGTTACGAGATAAAGCAAACAAGAAATCTTTGTCTTGCATATACTGGAAATTCTATAAAAACATAAGCAAAATCCTTAAAACAAAACCCACTAAAATGAGAAGAAAGACACCTCAACAAATTTGATGGGTATTATATCAGGCCCCAGTAACTATAAGCAGAGAATTTGTACATATATAGGAGGAAGATGGGAAGAGGAGGAATAGTAGGGAAATATTGACTTTTATGAAGGGTCTGCATAGAAAACGTTTCACTCTACTGGGTAGTGTTGCAATGTACTCATGTGGCCAGTGAAACCCTATGATTGCTAAACTGATTTAAAGATCTGTAATTACAGTATGTTTTGTATACCATGGATAAAAAAAAATAAAATACAAATCATTCTTATATTTATTTGCTGAATTAAGACCATTCTTTTAAATTTGGAAGAATTTATTCTCCCCTGTTCCCCCTTTTCCTTTTCCCCATTTTCAACAGGAATAGTAGCCATCAGGTAGTCACAGAGATTTTTTTGTGATATAATATGATCCAGAGTGTGATGTCTCACTCCAGGAAAGTGTTTGTCTTGTAGGCCCCTTTCAGTGACATGGTATTTTCCAACTAACAAAACATACCTGGCCTTATACATGAATTTTCAGTGGTAGCTGAAACCACTCCTTCATCTTACTAGGATTATTATTTCTGATCTACTTCATTCTCTCACTGCTTTATTTTACTTTCTCTCATCTGGATGGCAGCCAATACCCTTGACCACAACTGACATATGTTTTGGAGCAGCAGGATTCATACATCAAGCTTTGAAATGAATTTTTTTCTCAACATCAACAGTTTTCATATCTGCATTTGCTGCTCCGGTTAGCTGGACCTAGCTAGTCATGAACTAGTGACATTAATTACAGTGTAAAAAGCAAAAATGAAAGAAATTATATTTGTTTTTATGATCAATTTATAATACGATATAAATTCTGTTCCTGATGTCTTCCTTCATGTATTTTCTTGAGTAAAGAATATATATAAAGGCAGCTAATTCTTTGAAGACTACTTATCTGATAACTCTAAAACAACCATGTCAAATATTAACAGTTGAACATAAAACTCAGACAGAAAGGAGGCTTTTGGCTTGTTTATTAATTTTTTTCATTAAGTGGCAATGTATTATTTGCATGATAGTCATTGTTTCAGTTAAAAAAAGCATTCTCTTGTTGCTTCCAACAGCATTTTTGTGGTTCTTTACTCTGAATATGGAGTAAAGCCTGAGTAAGTCGCTGTCTGGGAAGAGGTGCAGCACTGGGCTTACAACCTACAGAAGCAGGATTAAAGTTATGGTAAAATACTTTTGTGCTCCTTGATTTTTGTCTGCTTTAGGGGCTGAACGGTTTAGCTGCAGCAGCTTCTCTCCAGCTGCCGGGGGAAGCAGCACTGGACGGAAAATGCTATGGTGAAGCTTCACACCTTCCCAGCTGGTCATGCCCTCATTTCCTCAGCCTTGCCCGTGGCATGCCCCTACTCCAAAAACTCCAGAGAAGATAGTCTGTACATATCTCTTTTAATGCCTTCGCCAAAAATATTTTCACCTATATACAACCAGAGCGCTGTATACTCCCTTTTTGCCCTTTCACCCTCTGCCTGTAATGAGTCATATTAGTTATCTGTGAAAGGATTTTTTAAGAGCAGATTTTTGACTCATAAACTGAAAAAATGCTTAGTAATCCACTAAGGTAAACTCAAATAATATTAAAATTTTTTAATTTTAAAATCTAACCAATATTAAAAATATTTAGCAGCAACAACAAAAATCTATAAAAAAAGAAAATAGATCTGATTCACTGAACTCAGCAGCATTTGGAGAAGAAAAAGTTACAAAATGTAACTGCAAAAATCTTGCACAGTCTTTACAGGACACTCCTTTAAATCCATAGTTTGTTTGATAAATTTCAGATGCCACTGCAGTTTAATTACATCAACATAAAGATATTTAATTGATGTTGCAGGAGAATAGCAATTTACATTGCCTATAATTTCTTAAACTGTCAAGCTCTTGGCATGTCGATCAATAAGATATGATGTCTGATTATTTGAAGTTCATCATAAATCACTTGGTATTGACTGTGACACTATATCCTCTACATGGCCATATATTATAGGTGAATTCAGTCATATGGTTAGGAGAATGGAAAGAGACATGTTCTTTTATAGTGTTATATGCTTGCAGTCAATAGAATAGCAAATAAGAAGAATAAAAATATAGTGCATCCCATATACTTTCCTTATAATTATGCATTTTCTTCATGAATTTAGTAAATATCTGATTTTTTTTTCAATTGTCACAAGTGAGTTATTCCCAATAAATAGGATAAAAATGTAAATATCTTTCTGGTATTGCAGATATATCTTTCTGCCCTGATCCAACTTTTCAAAAGCTATCGCCATCATGTTGCTGAGACAGTACCACAGACCCTTCATAGACAAATATAGGAAGAACAATAAGAGTTTCTGAAATAAGGATATATATCTACAATTCTTTTAAATTCAGTTTCTGGTAGATTATGATAGGTGACTATTTCACAGATTCAAACCTGGAAGTTAGAGAATACATTGAGGAGATATCATCATATAATTGCACTATTCTTGCACTTTTTCCTAAGTTGTGGTCATTGTAGGAGACTTGTTTTTTTCCCTTGATGAAAGCTGTTAGCTAAAGAACCAAGCAGGATAGTGCATTATTCTAAACTCGCAGAACTAGCAGGGATTTTTCTTTTCTTCTTCTTCTTCTTAGTGTTTCCTACTCCCTCAGGCCGCTAGAGTAAACATTGTACCTACTTCACTTAATGAGAGAAGCATGAATGCAAAGGTTCTCAAGCTGGGGAAATACCACCCATAAAATGTTTCTGTAAGTGCATTTGGAAGCAGAGAGAAGGATGCAATCAAGAGTAGGTAACTTCGTTAGAAATGGAATTAAGAAAAGCAACAGCTCTGAGATACCTTTAGCTTGGTAGAACAGAGAACAGGATAAAAGGGATCCTTTGGTTGCTGGCACCACACTGCTTTCCTCTCAAGCAGATACCAGGATGAAAGACAGTCACAACGGTGAGAGATGAACAGATGGCAACACCATTTATGACATTTCTGGCTCACTCAGATCCTACTCTCCAGCCAATGGCTAAAGCATTTTTATTGCTACGCCATCTTCCACACTCCTTGGTACCTCCTACTAGTTAACATCTGTTGCCTCATTTTCAGCAGTTCACTTAGCTGTTTCCTTCTGCCCCCATGTCCTTTTCCCCATGATACAATCTTCACTATCGGGGAAGGTGTACTACCACAGTTTCTTCTAAGCTAATTTTTTGTAAGCTAACTTGCTTCAAAGGTGGCAAATCAGGAAAGAAAAAAAAAGTAGGTGAAAGCAAAGATGTGCAATTTTTGCAAGAAAAGAAATTGAAATGTTGAATAATTTTGTGCTCTGCTCAGTCATCAGATATTTGTGAGATCCCATAGGGTTCTTGCCTTCCTGTGAAGACCCTTCTGAGGACCTCAGTCTCGTTAAGTAGATATAGTGAGTCAGTAGCTCAGCATATCACAGAATCATAGAATCACAGAATCAGTAAGGTTGGAAGGGACCTCTGGAGATCATCTAGTCCAACCTCCTCACTCAGCAGGGTCACCTAGAGCATGGTAGACAGGGTTGCATCCAGGTGGGCCTTGAAGATCTCCAGAGAAGGAGACTCCACAACCTCTCTGGGCAACCTGGTCCAGTGCTCCGTCACTCTCACAGGGAAGAAATTCCCCCTCACGGTCAGGCGGAACTTCCTGTGGTTCAGTTTCTGCCCGTTGCCTCTTGTCCTGTCACAGGGGACAACTGAAAAGAGTTTGCCCCCATCCCCTTGACACCTTCCCTTCAGGTACTTGTACACACTGATAAGATCCCCCCTCAGCCTTCTCTTCCCCAGGCTGAAGAGGCCCAGCTCTCGCAGCCGTTCCTCATAGGGCAGGTGCTCCAGCCCTCTGATCATCCTCGTAGCCCTACGCTGGACTCTCTCCAGCAGCTCCATGTCTCTCTTGTAGTGGGGAGCCCAGAACTGGACACAGTACTTGAGATGAGGCCTCCCCAGGGCTGAGTATATGTGCATCCTGAGATAATGTCAAGCCAAAGAAAGGTGTCTAATGCTCTTCAGGAGAACTGCTTAGATATACTCCCACAGAAAAGTGTATTGCTAGAGTTTTACAAGACAGTAAATCAGAGCATTGGTTGAGATGGCCAAATTTCACCATAATTTCAACAAGAAAAAAAAAAAAAAAGGAAGTTTCCAAAATAATCCTATTTGACAGGCAAGTTTCTCCTGTGCTGATTTCTCAGGGATTACCTGATTGCAAGCTTCCCAGGCTTTAGAGTTCAGGGCCCTGGAGCTGCAAGAAATGTAGACAGAGATGAGGAACACAGAGTGGAATCTTCCAGCATAAACACCTCTAACACAACTATTTATTTAGAAATCCAGAGTTGTGGAATGCTAGATGTTGAATTCCTATGTGAAACAGAATTACTTTTCTCAGTGAAACTCCAATTTACGGATTCATTTTATTGGGTTTTTGTCCATGCATAGCTTCTCATGCACTAACTCATTCTGCATCCCCAGATCACTGACCACATGCAAAAGAATAAGCATTTGTGATGCCCCTGTGTTAGAACATACAACTTTTGAGGTTAGTCAAGGCACAGCCCTTTCAACAGCTTCCCTGGACTGATACGAAGGCGGAGGAACCAGGAACAGTCTGAAATGAAGAAAAAACACTATGAAGTCGCTGGCTTAGTATCTATAACTTCCTGGACTGCTGCCAAGTGGTGAGTAACGATGAAGTGACTGGGTCAGAAACGTTAGCTTGCTGTGCTGATTTGAAAGCATAAGTTTCTCCAAGGTCTGCAGCCCAGCGCTTCTAGAAGTGCTAGACTTTATCATGCCTTCTGGAGGTCGCCAGCTCATCGGTGTATAAGTGTACCGGAGTGATGTCAAAGCACAGGCCTCTCTGGGCAACCGACTCAGGCCTTCTGTCTTGCTGGACTCATGACAAAACTTCTGTAGGATCAAGCTGGATGAAAGCCAAGGAATAGGCTCTTGTAGAATTACTGGCACATCCCCTCAAATTTTCTGGGTTTATGTCAAGATACTGACAAGGCCATTCTGTTTCCCTTAGCTTTTGTAGGGGAGGGTATGTAGTAGGGTATCCATTTTACTATGCAGAATTCAAAACATTGCAAGCAGAAGATTCTTACCCTTTTTGTTCTCCCCAGAGGAAAACGGCAGTCAGCTGGGGACTGACCTCACGCTAGCAGCGACGGAACAGGCTCTAGATTTTCACTGTTGACCTGGGTAACTTTCCTTACATCAAGTACTAATCTGCTACTTCTGTTAGCACCTAGGGAGAGGGAGATCAGGATTCCTCTTTATTTCCCCAATAATTGACACCTTCTCTAACTTCTCCCTCTACCTAACGAGTTTCTCAGCTAGATATGAAGTGGAAGGACTACAGCTGCACTCAAGAAAAAGGAAAGGATGCCCCACCCAAGGTATTAAAATAAGGTGGAGATCATTATTATTCTCAGAGTTATAATGAGAAATCTATTCTAGCCTACCGTGTACCCAATGAACATTTGGTTCAATATAAATTCTTCTCCATAGCCTGTGAAATCTGTAGGTTGTAATTAACAAAACACAATGTTCTTACCGCAATCTGATCTTCATTTTAAGGAAAGAAACTTAAAAGACTATTATAAGCTTTTTACATAACAGAAGAATATTATGAGTTCTGACTTTTTCCAGAAGAAAATTATTTTAGGATATGAAAGAGTCTGAATTTATAGAATGACAAATATCTAGCTTCAAAAAAAAAATAATTTAAACTGAGGCAACAATGCCAGTTTCTTGACAGCAATGAGTCCTGCATTAAATTGTTTTGAGGAGTAAAAGAATCACAGTCCCTTTGACAACAGTGTTTAAAGAAACTGATAACAGCAAAAGTGATGCTTGAGTCAAAAGCCAGGCTCCTATTCTAACAAGGGCTAATATTTCAGAAGATCCTAAAATTGACCTGAGACTGTGTGTGGTTGACTGAAATGACAACAGTGAGTGGCATAAGCTAATAAATTTATGCACTTATCTATCTTATAGGTTTTTAAAAGCACTTAAGCTATGATGGGGGACTTCTAGGCTTCATACTTTTAAAGATTTAGTCCTAAGTCACTTCTGAAATGAGAACTTAGGTTTCTTAGTGGTTTGGATGCTTTTGAATTTTTTTTTCTTGATATTCGCTATAGGTTATACATATTACTGGCACAATACAATATATTTTTAAGTGGTCTTTGGTATTTATGCTCCATTTTGATTGGAAGAAATTAAAAGTTGTAATGCAGATGAATTTACTGCATTTTAGTTTTTAACTAAATAGCATGCTTGACTTATATTGTTTGAAATTAAATTTAAAAGGATAACAGCTTAACTGTATTTAGAAAAATACAGCTCAGTGTTAACAAAGCTAGACTCTACTTCATCAGCTTGACATATCACTATTAATTCAAATGTGAAAATTCCAGGAAATAAATAACCCATTTTAAAAAATTTTATATGTTCATACATTATCCATCAATTGTTTTAAACACTTATTGCTGCACAGGGCATTTAATAATTCTTCCTCTGTTTACTGGAGCCATCTAAAGTAAGTTTAGCGTGTTTGAGCATAAACCAGGAGAGGATCTGTCTCATTTTTGAGTCTGTAGTTCTATAGTCAACCTTATCATTTTTAAAATACTACTTTTATGAGTTGTAAACCATATTTCCTAATAATTACTATAGATAGAAACATAATTTAGTGTATTTTTACAGGCTTAATACATTTTGTTCTATTGTAAACCATATTTCCTGATAATTACTATAGATAGACAAATAATTTAGTATATTTTTATAGGGTTAGTACACTTTTATAGTATGGTAAACCATATTTCCTTATAATTACTAGAGAGAGAAAAATAATTTATATTTTTATAGGTTAGTACATTTTTATTACTGTACAATTTCTGCAGATTAAGTACTTTGTACTTCTTCTTTTTAAAGCAGTCACATTTCCTCAGTAACCATTTTTTTTATTATTTATATAATTTACAGATGATGGCTTCTTAAACTTGTTTTCCCTATTTTGCATTTCGAAGTTTCTATATAAATGTATGTGCTGCTAATTTTGAAGGAAGAACAAAGCGTCTCTGAAACACTGTAGAAGTTAATGACATTGTTAAAATGATGACAGATTGCTTTAATGGTAGATATGCACTTAATTGGAGGAAGTATAACAAAATGTGCTATTTCATACTCTAAAAAGAATCAGTCAGGAGCCATCACCCATTTACAGTCTTGTCTTTACCCAAATCACAATGCATGTGCAGTGTGATAACTGATAGACATTGCTAGGCATGTATTCATGTACTGTACATTCATTCCGACAACCCATTAAATAGTGTTTGTTAACCTTTAATTCAGATGTCTGCAATAAGATAATATAATGTAAAACACAAGTCAATGGAGGGTCGTAAAGCTGTTTCTGCTACAGTTTTTATTAGCCTGTTATTCAGTGCTGAATGCAGCTACACCCTGAAGCAAGTCTGGTATAAAAGTACGATGTCAATATATTATGATACAAACTCAACCTATAAAATCAATGACAAGTATTATGTCTGTTGCTCTCACCTACTAAAATATAGATACTGTTTTTAATGGATGCAATGGTGCTAGACTCAACATCATTGTGCTATTAAGCTTAACCCTTTAGGCATGAAACACACTTGTAGGCTCCAGGACAAGGACTACTCATTGTGGGGTGCTGCAACATCCAAGAAAATATAATTGACAACACAACATGTAAGAGTTAAATCCATTTTGAAAGGATATTACATCAAAATAGAAATCTAATCTATGCAATGGTGTGATTCTCCATTGCCTTGCATTTAATGAGATTGTATATGTGGAAAAAGAACACCAATTATTCCCTCCAAGTGCTCATATTTTGATTTTTCGATGACTGAATAGGTAGTTTAGTTGTAAAATTTAAGGCGGGCATCAAGCTGAGGAAGATGCTGAATATTCTGGAAAACTGTTAGAATTCAAAGAGATCTTGAGAAATTACAAGAAGGGTTTGAAATCTATAAGATAAAATTCAATGCAAATAATCAATGCAAATAACTGCAAAGTACTAAGGGGAACCCTTACCCCCTTCTCCTCACTGACTACATAGAAAAAAAAAAGGTGAATGAACAAGACAGTGATTATGAAACCATCCAAGATCCAAGTTGCAAAAAAGTCAGAAAAAATAGTGCTATTAAATAAAAAGACTATTATCATCCTATTAACATACCAGTTAGTTTTTGCATGTAAGACCAGGATAAACCGCCGGAATACTGTGCCCAATTTGGAGCACAGTTTAAAAACAAGGAAGAAAGGTAAAAGTGGGATAGAAACTCTGGAAGACATCAAGAAAAATGTTGGGAAATATGGAATATATGACTTGAAAAAGTGGATTGTATGGGGGAAAAAAAGACCTAATGTGCAACAATTCAGTTTTAGGCTGCATAAATAAGGAAAAGCCTTCCAGTTTCGAGAATAATTTAACTAGGACAGGTCACTTAGAGATTTTGGAAAAGAGCATAAAAAAACATTTGTATACATATACCTGCTCATTCTAGAGGAATGGCTTAGGTATTGCTCAAGGTCGGTGTCAACTCAACTTTTCTATGACTCTGTGAAAACACACCTACATTGCTTCCAACTCAGAACCATTAAACAAAACCATTTGTTGCAGGGCAACAAAAATCAGGGTGCTGTAAAAGAAGCTTTGGCAATTTATCTTCTATTAAACGGCTATTTGCGGTGCACAAAGCAATGAAACAACTGCTAACAGCGGAAGGTTTGGGAGGATTTGATTCAGCAGAGGCGCACACCTGCAGACCCCAGTGCTGCTGCGCGCCGTGCGCTCTGACTTGTGGTGCTCCTGCGCAGCGCGCAGCGCAGTAGCTCCGCCGGAGGAAGGAGCGTCTCGACGATGAGGCTGTCGGCTGCGCGTTCGCAGATGCCATCGCTGCTGACGGCTCCGCGGCTTCAGTTTCGTTTTCGTGTCTAGCTGACGGCAGGGTTGTCTGCTGGGCGGTTTGGGGCGCTGGAGAAAGTCCACATCGTTATCACGTGGTATGAAAATAGTTGTGCAATAATTGACGGAGGAAGTAGTTCATTATGAATACGATGCAATAGAATGGGCACCACGATTTTATCGGAAGACGAGGGGGGTCTGTGGGGCCCCCACATAAGTATCAAAGCCATTCCTATGACAAAGAGCATGTGGTACGCTGTTTAGAAAACAATTATGCGAACCACAGAAAAATGTATAGAAGGGAGGCACATAAATTCCTTGGATGGAAGAAAGCAATTGGCTGTTAAGAACCAAAGAAGACAGAGTCTAACACAGAGGAAGGGAGAGAGCAATGCCTGTGGATACATCACTCTCTTAAAAATGATCTTAATAGGCATACTTGTTAGGGTTAAAACTTATTTGCGTCACAATTGTTCGCAATGCATTTCACATGATATTTACTAGGGATCTGATTCTAAGAAAATGCTTTTAGGCTGTAGTGTTACTTTTTTCTCTTTTTGCCTTTTCCTTTTCTATTCACTTACAAGGAGAATTTTTCTCAAGTTTTTTTTTTTTCTTTTTTTTTAATGAGATTGTAAACCGATTTTAGTTTAGTCAAAGTAGTAATTGTATCTTAACTTCAGCTACAGTATCTTCTGCTATAAGAGACATTGTAATCCTAGTTGTTCTATTTTTGTTGGATATAGGAAATATCCTCAGTGCAAATCAAAATTCACTATGAGTAATATATAATGTAAAAGATAAGAACTGCAAGAAAGAGTACAGGGAGGGGAATGGTACTTCTTGCTTTGTAATAGACTTTTCACAGTTCACTGCTACTATGTCACTAGTTATCAAGCATCAGCACTGCTACTATTACTCCTCCAGGTCTTTGCATGCCATCAAGCAAGAGGTGAACAACTGGGATTGAATGAAGACAAAGTGATTCTGTTATCTTGATATAAGAGGCTTCAGTGAGGAAATCACCAGAGACTTCCAGAAACAGCTTAAATATTACCAAAGTCATCAGTGAGATTAAAAAAAAGTAGAAGTGTTTGCTCTTCGTCTGCTTCCATGTTTCATTGCGGAGAATATTGTCACCTGAAGAAGAGTCATATCATTTCCAAGAGAAAATATGTTTCCATTGCTAATTTCAGATTTCATTACAGTAATTTTTGATCAATGTAAATCCTACTCTCAGAAAAAAAAAAGTGTGAGGAGCATAGTATGCATCTCAGTATATGAAAATTCAAATAGCTTCATTTGTTTTTCCTGTAATACTCTCAGATGACCCAAAGACGATGGAAGTCGAAATTATTATTTCTAGAGTACCTTTTCCCCTGTTGCCACAAATCCTATCACAAAACAAAGTCTGTCTATATGTGCCAGAGCATGTCAGGAAATGATGGCACTTTAAGTATTTTAATGCCTGCAAAACGCCCAGCAATGAACAGGCAAAATCCACAAGATCTCTTACACTCTGTCTCGGGAAGGGGAGAGAAACACAATATACATTGAGATACATGCTGCTCACTGTGCATCACTGTTTCAACACATACCTTGATATAAGTAGTGTTTCACTCTTATAACTTCAGGACCTTGTAAACAATTTGTACCCTCTTGAAAAAAAAATAAGCACATCATTTTTTTCCCCCCCAGAATGTGAAAGTTTAATTAAAATTGCTCGTTTCAAACATGCTGATCGACTGACGTTATCTGCTGGACCTCTGTTCAGGTTTGGAGTTGCTGTAGAGGGAATAACTGGCTGCGAGGAACTGCAAGGCACAACTCTCGCTGCACCCTGAGGCTGGTCAGTCAGGCCTGCGAAAGGCGGGGAGAGACACAGCAGCGCCGCGGGGGACACGGGGAGCTCCTCCTGGCAAGGTGCAGCATCTGCTGTCAGAGGACACGCATGGCCAACGTGTTCCTTCGGAGCAGCCAGGCACCATTTGCTCTTGGATAATCAAGGGTATTCTTCACTGGAAATACATATAAGGCTGGAGCTGCAACGCCAGAAGATGAAAAGGGAAGAGAAGTTGGTTGGGTGGCAAATATAAAAGGTTTTTTCTTCCGTCACTAAAGTCTTCAAGTCCAGGAGGCAACTCAGCTCTCTTCCTATAAGGAAAATTGCTATATTTACAGTTCAGATAGGCACACAAACTCTGAATAAACACCTATATTTGGGAGGACTCGCTAAAGCAGACAAAAGCCACAACAGCTTTTGAAGCTGGCCCATCACTAATAAATATGAATGTGAGATTAGCTAACATCATTTATTCTTGTAAATAATGTCATCTCTTCCAATTAAATGAACTACTTGTATCTCCTCAATTGCTTTATTAGCATTGTTGTCAAGTTCTGCAGAAGCCTTAATTAAATAGTCATCATAATTACAGCTAGTTTCCCAAATAATCGAAGTAAATAATTTATGTATGGGTTATAAGAAAAGTCTTTATTTACTGAAAGACTGTATTTCAAAAACTTTCCAAGTGCCTAATTACAAAAATTGTTAATATCCACCCTTTAGAAAAGGTGTGCATTATAAAATAAACCTAAAACTGAACTAACTGAAGTTTGTTTTCTTTAAGCATTTATACTTCTCCAAGTGACAAGTAAAGTAAAAGTAAAAACTGAATGCAGTGAATTTTGTAACAGAGGCATGGAGCAAGCAGTTAAGCATTTTATACAAAATGAATTATTAAAAATACTTTTATGATTTTTATCTTACTGATTAATTATATTAACGAACGTAATGGATTGTACAAAGATGAAAAATAATAAATTTTGAAATCCAAGATATCAGAATTGGATATGCTATAACAGCAGATCTGCACACTGAAATACTTTTAAACTGATAAAGATAAATTCTGCCAAAGGAAATAGCTGTAAAGCTCTATCCTAAACTAACATCTATTTGCAGGCTAAATGTACCTCTTTCCCACACTGTCTTCTCAGTACTTTCAAAACTATTTGGTGATTTTTTAAAAAATATATTTTAAATGGTAGTATTACAAAAGTTTTTAACAGTGACCTAATTCTGTTAAATTGAGGCTATATTCCTTAATAATTGCTATTATTATCAACAAATATTTTAATGAAATTTTGCATTCTTCCCTTAGCAGATATATGTCATTCCCATTACCCTTAATTAGGGTTGTGTGCTCTTTGAGAGAAGAATAAACCCTTTAGCTATAAGTTCTGACTTTTAAAACAAAAAAAATGTAACCTTTTTGTGTTTCTTGTTGAGGTAACTGCAACCTAATTTCATTTAACAATTATGGCAGATGATAATCAAAGCATGGAATGAGAAACATTGATGATGAATAAATTTTTATTTTTTTATAATTATAAATCAAGATAAAGCTAATAAAAACAATTTCTTATTAAGTGTGCTTTGCTGTATTTTTCTTTCCGTAGACAGACATCAGGTTAACCACTTGTCCTTTTTGGAATACAGTAGTGTATCCTGCCAAAGGACCCTTAATTTGCTGGTATACATATACCTGTAGTGTTTCGCAATTTATCACTGATCTCTGTTGAATGTAGCTGGATGCCAGCAGTATGCGCCTGTTTGTATGTAGTGTACCCACTTATACAGTACAATAATTTGAATGTTGTGGCTCTTACA
Organism: Rhea pennata; assembly: GCF_028389875.1. Lineage (NCBI taxonomy): Eukaryota > Metazoa > Chordata > Aves > Rheiformes > Rheidae > Rhea > Rhea pennata. Next base: position 9,309,427 of record NC_084667.1, on the reverse strand, counting down.
AAATTTTACGAGTATTCTAATTCCTGCCTCCCAATTCTCATTAGAGCTTGACCTACAAAATTTTACAAGACTTTCAAGACAGTTCTTGTTATATTGTGAATTTCTGAATTTAGATTCTTTTTTTTTTTTTTACAGAATTAGTTTTATTTGAGGAGCAGGGGTCTGTATATGCATGCCCATGTACTCAGAAACTGTTTCACAGAAATTTCTGGCACTATTGCAGAGTAATGGGACTGAAAAACATCTTCTGGAATTTGGAAAAGAAAAAGTTTTATTTTCAACACCTCTACTGCCTAGTCAGTGTTATTAAACTAAAAGCATGGTTAGAATGGCTTTTACTGATAAGCTTTTGACTGGAAAAGTTCTTTAGTTTTGACTGATCTATGAGGCTATAAATTTGACAAATTTTTGTATACAACTTTCTGTTTTTCAGAACCTTTGCCCAGTTAGGGAGGTGCACAGGTAAAGGTGTAATTTTGCATCCCTTTTTGTTTTGCACCTGTAGAAGGTCATAGGCAACACACAATATTCCGAGGCACATACGCCTGATGTGTGAATACGCAGAAGCTGACCCTGCCTCGCCACTATCATGTTCAGTCAAAACTTCCAAATTGGCACTGCAAAACAAGCTTGCCTTGGGCGTATAGAAGAGACTGTGGAGGAACCTGCAGCCTCATCAGGAAGGTAGAGGAGAAAGAAGTTCAAAAAGAACTCCAGAGTTGGAAGAAGGGGTGAAGAAGCGCTTGAAACCAAGATCATAACCTGGGGGAAACTATAGCGGCTTGAGAGCAATAAAATGACATGTGCACGTTATATCAGATATCGCAGGAACCTTTCTGCAGAGCAGCTTAATCGGCAAGACAACTGAGAGTAAGACAGCCACCATAATTCAGTGTGTTCTGCAAGCAGAATGCTTAATTTCACTTTTTACTAGGTACACGTAGAAATAATTTTCAGAACAGCAATGTAAACAAACACTGGAAGGAACACATTTTGTATTGCTCAGTGATAGAGATCAGACCATTTCAATCAGACCTCCATGTTTTAAAAAGCTAGGAATAGATGTATAAAAAATAACGTAAAAATAATGATGCAGCAATCTGATTTCTTTTAATCTCACAATCTTCTGAAAAGTTTTCCTGAAAGGAAATCCTGCAGTTAGTACCGAAAGAAGTCAAGTCAAGCCGGTTACAGAGTGGTTGCCTGTGCATTAATGTGGAGGTATAGGAATTCATGCAATGACCTTAAAAGGGATAATGTCAGAGAAAAAAAACCTCATCAAAGCTAGAAAATCAGAAGACCATCTGCACTATTTCCTCCTACACCTAATTTTCTCCTCAAAAGTCTAAAATATGCAAGTACATTAAACATTGCCTAGTGCAACTGGTCGTATTTCTGAGAAGTGTTTATATTTGATTATGAAAAACTAAGATTCAGCATTGCCTTACTGCTCTTTGTGCCAGATATAGCAGACCAAAAGGGTCACAGTATAGGTATAATGTCTTCCATGTGTCCCAGGGATCCTTCACTGGTACACGCTTTCTAGAGCGGCAGCAGGGAATAGAAGGAGATATTACAGCAGTTCCCAGAGCGGCCCTAACGTGTCCCAGGGACTCAACTCTCTCCTATGGAGTCTAAGAATAAGGGAAGGGGGGGGGGGGCTGCAAAAATGATTCCTACGTGGTTCCAACTTAATCATCTGGAAGCCATTAATCCAGCGATATTTCAAGTAGAGCCAGGCAAACATTTGTTATCATGTACTGTATTTGATAAAAAATAAAGGTTGATGTCAATAAAAATGCTTGTAAAAATGATGTCAAATTTGGTGAACAGTTTTGGCCAGCTCCAGAATGGAAAATAATTGAAAAAATGTGCTTCATTTAAAGTTTCTTCAAAGAAATATTTCATATTTACATATCAATTAATATTTGTAAGTTTTTAAAAAGTGAAAATGAAGCAAAGCATTTTGTATTACAAGAAACATTTTTTTCATGATTTTTCTCTGCTGAGAAGAACCAAGATCAAATAAATACTCCTTACCAGTCAATATAAAATGATCATTCCCTCCCCCCCACCTTCCAGTTTTTCAGTTCTGTCAGTGAACCAAAACATCCAATTATTTGCTCAGCTCTAATTTTGAATATCTACCAGCTGGTACCAGTGATAATAATTGGGGAATGTAGAAATAATGGATCAGGATCAACACTATAAAAATCCACCTATATATACCATAGTCCCAGTATGCTAGTTGAGTGCTATCTAAAACATCAGAGACTACATGTTCAGCAGATATATTTTTTTAAAAATGTAGCTGTAGTTGAAATAAATCTTGATGGTATGTGTGCAGTTTGGTTTCAGCAGTTTTGAAAATGTGCAGAAATATCTCTTTAGCCGTGAGGCTCTTTCTGTGTTCGGGTTTAGTTCTGGCATTTCTGATTTACTTTGCGTAGTCTGTCTAACCTTAACATAATGAATAAGATCAGCGAAAGCATGCTTAAACAAAAGTGTCCAAGACGCCCTCTTTGGTGTTTTTGATTTCCTGCACATCGCTGTTTGCCATTTTCATCCTCATTGATTTACTGTGATGTGGTAGGTTGTGGCAGTGCAGTGTAATCTGTGGACATTTGGTTTCCCGTTGACTTGCTGCTGAATGACTGCATCTTGCCAGCAAACTTCACTATCACAACCTCATTACAACTGTAAAGGTAGCTTAGATGAGGTTTTTTTTTCTTATCAGAAGCTGCACGTTTTTAAACAGTGGCACAATGTGATTTCTAATGCAGTGGAAGATGCGGGGAATAACTAGTGCTACAGATGCCAGTCGGGAACGTGAGCTCTCTGAGCTATTGGCTTAGCCGTAGGATCACGGAGGCATGACTACCTTCTGGCAAAGCCCAGAAGAACCTGATAAAATAATCCTAAATGTCACCTGTTCAGAACAAAAATGTCCTTATATAATATCTTACCAGCCCTAATTAAGACTCTTTTAGATTTGTCTGTAAACAGTTACTATATACAGTTTTATGGATGCTACAGAATAGCCAGACTGCACGAGAATATCTAGTCCATCTAACCTCGTAAATGGCCAGGAGATATTTAGTAAAAGTAATGTATATACATACATAGAGTTATATCCTCTGAGAACATGTCTTCCAAGTTTTGAGCCTTTACAGAAGCTTCTGAGTCAAAGGTGGAGGTTTCACCTTTACCATCATGTTCAATAGCCACCAATACCAATTGAACCAGTATAATCTCTTCTTCTGTCTAGTTGCAGTTTGACCTCCATACTAGTCTCTGGAAATGTGCTAAGGAGAAGTGAAGCTAATGACAAAAGAGACTTTCTTTACTTTGTTCCCTTTCAGTTGCTGGCATATATTATTGCCTTACAGTTTTGGCTTGTGTTCTATTCAGTAGACTCTCTCGGTGTTTTAAAAATATACACCTGGTCCTCATCACTCACATACGACGAGTATGATGAGTTCCAGTGCAAGTTTTTGCACTGCTTCTAAGTTGCTCAGATTCATCTTTTTTTACTTTTTTTTTTTCCAGAGGCCTCACAAGGTGGGTTAGCAAGCTGTCAGGAGTCTTCAAAATAGCAGCTGTTCATCATCTAAGACGATGCAAAATTAATCTGCCGACTACAAATGTAGGGTGGAGCTTAAATTTATAACAAAGGAAGTAGAGTTAAAGGAATCTCTGCTCTCAAAGTGAATAGTCATAGAAAAAAAATGCCAGGGGCAGCTATGCTGAAGGAAGAGATTATGACTACAGCTTACCTTCCTCGTGTGCTTCCTTACCTTAATAATAAAAGCCAAATCACAGAAAAAAATGAAATTTTTGAAAATAAATAGAATCGGTGCTTAAAGTAGGATTGGCATCCTGATCTCCTGTGACGTCTATGAGGTATCAGGTCACTCTATGATAACTTATCCTTCCTGAGAAACTAGCAAGCTTATTTTTAATACGTTTACCTCCAAATTTATGCAAAAATGTAAATGTCTGCGCCTCTTTTGTTCACTGTAAATGCTAAGTGCTAACCTTACTGCTGTTCAGATCTTGATAAATATCAAGTATCTGCAATGAGGCAAGAGTATACTCTCTCTCTCCTATGTATTTAAAAGAATAGCAGGACATTAAAAGTTTTTAAAAAAAAAAAAAAACTGTCGTACTCATGCTTAAATCAGCCCTTTGTTATGTCTGATGTAGTTCTGAAAAATATCTGTAGGTGTTTTGCACTCAAAACTGTAATGAGAACTTATATCCATAAATCCAGGTAAAGAAACCTGGCACAACTGCAGACCACACCTCATTTAAAATTTTCAGGGAAAAGTTTGACTGAGTAAGGAGTGAAAGAATGAGAACCCAAACCACTTCCTTTGTGCCAGATAGATATACTCCTTAGAAAATCTGCATAAAAGGTAATTATATGCAATTGTAATAAATGAAAGAAAAAATAAATTGTTCTATTAAAAAAGAACCAGTATCATCTTCTTTCAGATTTTCAGAATCTGTGGAAAGGCTTATGTCTGTGGCAAAAAGTGTTTCGTTATATCAGATTATCTCTAATAAAATATGGTTTATTTCTTTAACAGAAAGTAATCCAAATATATTTTTCTGCAGAAATATAGACATTCATATTAGGCGTGTTACAGAATATCCTATGCAATGAGTCTTAGAACTGAGCGAAATGACTTGAAATTTTTTGTACAGTATACCAGATAAATTCATAAGCAAGTAGCATGCTAATATTATGGTTTACCTTTTGTGTTAAGGCAACTGAAGCCTTTCTAGAATGGCTGCAAGTTACAGTCAAATTTGGACTTCTTAAAATATCACTATCAAGCAAATATTCTAAAATATAAAAGCATCATTCATCTCTCTCTTTTCATAAGATATGATTATTCAACAGCTTCATGCTAAGAAAAACATAACTGAATCTTAAAAACACACTGGAAAGAGTAAATGAAGTGGCAGCACTAGGTTTACTTTTACAACTGAAAAAAATGTCACATGTATTAATGTCAACAACTGGAATTTTACCTCATTAGGCAATTTCTGATCTAAGGCTCTGATGATTATTCTAAGCAGAAAAAATATGCTAATTATCCACTCTGAATGTAGAAGGAAAAAAGGTGTAAAATCTTCCTTTAGCCGTGTGACCATGTACTAATTGCATGTCATGTGTCAAAATAATGCAACCCACTTTGCCTAAAGCAATTAGACATACAGAACTCTATTAATGAAGCACTGTCTGTCACTAAAAATGTTTTCAGAGCTATAGCTGAAGATTAAAATATTAACTTCTCAAATATTTATGATAGTTACTGACAGCATTTCAAAATGTTACTTTTAACAAAAGCATTTTATTCAGCTCCAGTTTTTAATTTGGATTTTATATTCAAAGACGTTATTAACATATGGGAGTCATGTGAAATTTCTATGATCTCCGCTGAGACTTCTTTACAGAAGGTACATTAGCTCCTTGAAGTTTACAGCACCTTTTTCTATTGTAATATAAACTCTTTCAGAACAAAAAAAAAAATTGTTAAAAACTTGTCTTTTCTTCAAAGGCAGTAAAAAAAGGAAAGAGCAGGATGTTGTTCTTATTTCACTCTACCTGTTTTCTGTATATGAGAGAAGAAAATGGCCTTCTTGTCAATATATCATCCGGTGCTCTCCTTCCTTTGAGGGTCAGCGGTCACCTATGCTCATGAGCACAGAGATTATCCTTTCGCATGCCTCTGTGCAATGGGGAAGCAGCGATGTAAGTACCCAAGCTGCTTATTGAATCTAGCAGATATGCTGAGGAGGAGCAGACTATAACATTAAAAAAAAAAGAAAGAAAAGAAAAAGTAATGCCTGCTGTGTATTACCTCTGCTCACCAAGCTACTCGGGAAAGGGTTTGTCACAATTCCTCCATGAGCAATACCTATCTGCAGCACTGAGAGTCCGGGACAGGACTGTAGAGCCTAAATAAGGTCTTTTTCCCTTTTACTATAAAGTCTATTTACATATAAAGTCTATCTTATATTAAATTACTGTTGCATTATAATTTGCAGGAACATTTTTAAAGTTACTTCCCCCCCCCCCCCCCCATATTCTGCCATCCTAATTCACAAGAATAAAACCTTATTCATGTTCTTGCCCTGGTAAACTGTACAGGAATATTTGTGTGCATAAAAGTTGAATGGACAAGCCTTTAATTTATGTTCTATATGGAAACTGAGATGACTATTGTGATACTTTAGAATTTATAGCTTTACCAGAAATATGCAGGAATGATACCTCTGTAATACCATGGAATTATTACCCTTCTATTGTGCCAAAAAATCAGCAAATAAAAAAGCCATGTTGTTAGCACTGCATCATTTTCTAGTACCATGGTGGTAAAAACTGACTGCTATTATGTATTAGTCCTGCCACTGCTTTTATGTTTGGTAAGGGTATTGCCTTGGTTTTGGAGCTATTACATTCTATGGGAATCAATTATATGTACTTGAACTAAGAAGGATTTACTTGGTAACTGTAATGGCTCTGAAAGAGCCATTATGATCTGTCATGTCAAAAATGCACATGTGCCTACAGTAGATACAAACCGAGCTGTGCAAAAAAGTTGCATTCATGAGGCAAGCCATTTTTGCTACTCTCCCTGACAAACCAAAGCAAGCACGTTTTGCTCAAGTTTTCACAACTTCTCACGATGATTGAAAAGGAATTTCTGCCATTGTGCTTTGCTAAAGGAAACCGTACGCAGTATATGAAAGGGAACCAGGGGAGACATCACTGAAGAGCAAAGCTCAATGAATCATGCTGTTTTAAGGGTTAGATGAAACCCGTTAGAAGCAAAAAAGTAAAATAAATAGAAAGGAAGACTTTCTCAAGGAGAAGGGAGCAGTGTGTGTTTGCTATCCTTATGTGCATCCATGAAATAGCTACGATAGCTCCTTGGTAAGAGCTAATGACACACCAGTGTGAATTTATTTCTCGCCGACAACTAAAGTTGTCAGGGCTAAAGCCCTGATATATGCGCATGTGCAGAACACCAGACCCTCTTGGAGCAGGAGGGAAGTGTAAATGGGGCTGATGTGAGCCAGCTCGCCCGTGTCCGCGTTGCAGGACAGATGTGGTCCATCGTTTCCTCATCATCCAGATTGGTGGGCAATACTGCAGAGCAGCCCAGCTCCCTCCGGGGAAGCGTACGTGATTTTCCACTGAAAAGGAGACCAGAGCACACAGATTGGCAGAAAGAAGAAAAGCTAATGCAACAACCGGCTAAAGAATAGAAATATCTTGTAATGGGAGCATTTTGCCACACAGTGCTCATTGAACTAGTTCAAGCTCTGTTGTTAATTTTTGCCTGCAAAAGTTTTTGCATGGGGAAATGAAGGCAAGATGGCTAAATAACTATGTTCAGCATGTAGGTCGTGAGGAAGAGGCAGTAAGAGGGGAACAATTGGCTGCAATGATCTTTTAGTGACCGCCTTTAAAGAAATGTTCAGATTATCAGATTATATAAATTAATACAGACAGTCCTACATTCTCGCGGCAAAATGCAGACACCATTAGTGTATTTCCTTTCAAATAAAATGAAAAGGCGATAAAATCAGGTCTATAATTCATGGTGCCCACTGATGTATTACTATTGTTTTCTAATGCAGAACTTCTTTATATGTTTTTATTATTGTCTTTACATATTTTTACATGATATATATTGCTTTAAGTAATTGTGCCAAAGTTGATGGAAGTACTTTCCCCAAAATACTGTTTATCAGGTAGAGGCTGAAGCACGGTCTATGGCGGTATAGCTGTGTGGTTTGCAAGCGGCTTGTTTGTTTATTGGTCTAATTTTCACTAAGGCAGGAATGATATTTAGAATGCAGCAAAAACCTTTCAATCCCAAACGAGCATGTCCAAAAAAAGAAACACAGATTTTACTTTTAGCTCATCTTCAGATTCACAGGGGACAATAAGGGAGATTCATTAGGCCATTTGTTACTGTCATCTGCCATGATTCAAAATGAAATACTAAATGTTTCATGGACTCAGAAAAAGAGCAGTATTTGTCTTTGTGTTGGCTATGCAAAGACTGTATGGCTTTCAGCCTCCATACAAGAGGTCTGATGGATGAAAGGGGGAAGGGTGGTGCCATCTGAATGATGATGGGCTAATATCATCATCCTCTTGTCAGTTGTAATAGGCTTTTCCTCACAGAAATAATTCATAAAACCGCTACATTATATTCTATCCCTGACAGGCCCTATCTATCCTGCAACCCAGCAGGCTCACAACTAATAAGAAAATATGTGGTTCAGGAACCCTGAAAAATTAAACAGGTAGTTTATGAACAATTTGTTTCATGGGGATGTTTATTATGTTTATTAAATATTGAGCCTTTAATGTTTTCCCAGTACAGATGATATCATAAAAATGCTGACTTAAGCCTCAGTTGTATTCTTAGAAAGTGGCATTTTATAGCTCTTGTAGTACACAGTAAATAACTAAATTGTGGTGGTTTATATGTGTACACAGAATAGAATTTATAGGGAGTGAGTATATTTTTATTGGGCATATGCACTATATTTAATATATTCATAATAGATGCATGCAAACTACCAGAATATTGATCACATTCTTTGATTTAAATGAAGTTTTGAGAAGACCAGTATTTCAGAACCTCTGGCAGGGAAACTCAGGTGCGTGTTTTAATGCTTTTACTAATGGAGAAACTTTGTTCTTGGTGGTTTAAGTATCAAGGCAAAAACTCTGTAGGTGTGACTTAACCTAGGATACCGTTTTGTAAGTTTAGGTTTTACAGACATTTTTTGGATGAGTCCTGCCAACAGGAAAAATAGGATGAAATGCCTTAGGCTAAAGCCAACAGGCTTTTCAGTGAAATTAATTCATCTGTTTGTGCAAGGCAAACCTCCTAGTGCCTGCCGCGGTGCAGGTTGGGCTCTGGAGAAGAACGTGAGTGCACAGGGGAAACGTGGGGCACAGCCACAGCCTTTCCATGTCCACACCTTTCCATTCTAACGTCTTCCTTCAGAGTTTATTCAATAATTGATTATTCTGTGGCAGAGTATGAAAACTGGCAAGTAGAAAACTTCCAGTGTTAATGAATTTGTAATAATAAATAATGCTTATGATATTAAAAAGCTATATTCTGCAGACATATTACAAAGAGCATGTGCATGACATGATTTACAGGAAAAAAAAAAAAAAAAGAACAGATCTTTCATTAAGCCTTTCAGGAAGGCTGTTCTCACATCTTTCTATTCCTGGTAAGAGGGTAGAGTCTATAATAAAGAGCAGGATCACTGAGCGCACGGATAAAAACTGTCTAGAATCAGCATGACTTCTGTAATGGGAAATCCTGCCTGTCTAACCTGCTGGAGCCCTGTGAAGGTTTCAGTAAGCACATGGATTAAGAGGATCCAGAGGACATAATATATTTGGATTTTCAAAACGCCTTTGGCAGGGTTCCACTCCAAAGGATAGTAAAGAAACTCAGTTACCACAGATAGGGAGAAAGCTTGAAAAGTGGTTAAAAGATAGGCAGCAAAAGGTAGGGCTTACTGATTGTTTTTCAGGATGGGCATTTCATTCTCAGCAGTGAGGTTCCTGAGGAATGGTTTTATTAAACGTCTTCATTGATGACCCAGAGAAGAGAGTGTGCAGTGAAATCTCCAAGTTTGAGGATCATTATTCAAGCTCTTTTATGTGGTCAAATGTCATTGCCAATTCGCTGAGGTAACCTCAGAAGGATCTTTCAAAACTGAGCAGAGAAAAACGGTGGCAAATAAGCTTCAGTGGAGATAAATGTAAGGCAGTGCATCTAGGAAGAATAATCTGTGCTACATGGCACTGAACTCAGAATGACTGTTCAAAACTTAGGAAAGACATCTTGAAGTCATCCCTGGCGAGTCCCTGAAGTCATGAGCTCCATGTGCAGCAGCAGTCAAATCCAACAAAATGCAGGCCATCATCAGGAAAGGTACTTAGAACAAGACAGAGAGCATCATTCTGCTGCTGCGTAAAACCTTGGTGTGCCCACCTTCCGAGTACTCTGTGCAGGTCTGCTCTCCACATCCCAAAAACCGTGCCGTGAAGTTAGAGAAGAAACACAAGAGGCAATTAAAATAATCAAGAAAAAGGATCTGCTGTATTAGGGAAAGGCTAAAATGCCTGGGATTCAGAGAGAACCTGAGAAGGATTATGATCGAGGTTTATTACTGAGTGGATAATCGTAATGTGGAACTGTTCACCAAATTCCACACAGTATGAGGACAAAGCTCTCTCAATGAAATCTATAAAGAATCACCTAAAGCAGGTAAAGGAAAGCACTGCTTTGTGCAGAGAGCAGAGAACTTCAGAAACTTACTGTGGTAGAAGGCTGTGGAGCATAGATAGCATGAGCAGGTTCAGAAAGGTACGAGACAGGCAACAGGTCTTTAAAGGATATTAAAAGGACTAGACAGTGCTGCAGCTTCTAACACACCATCTGGGTGCTGGGGGAGTACGCGGGGAACGGACTACAGGAAACACTGGGCTTGTGTGTCGTCCGTAATAGCGTCTCCTGTGCCACTGCCAGAGATAGAGTACTTGGCTACATGGACCATCGGTCTGAACCAGTATGGCACTTACGTTCTTACCAGAAAGTCTCAATTTTATTCCACCTGTCTAGTTTTCTTCTCAGTTACTCCAGCTCTACATTTGTGTAGTTTCAGACTTCAGTGTATTTGTGAATACTCCTCTCTATATCCGTGTACTTAAAAGGTGAATCAGGCTCCTCTCCTCTCTTTCATGTACTCACAGTTTTAAAAGAAGTTGTCCTCATATACGAACATACAGAGCAGAAAACTTGAAAATCCAATAAAGGAAAAAATGTCAGAATAAAGAGGCTAAAAGCTTCAACTTGATGGCTTAAGCCTGAAAAAAAACAATGTACCTTTTAAAAACCCTTGCAATTTATTTCATTTTTCCCTGAAAATTGTTTGTTTATTCTTGGCTTTTACAAAGGCTTGGCATCCACACTACTTCTTTTGAACTTCAAGAGTAAACAATAAAAGCTGTTTCCGCACTCCCCCACCTCCCGCAACTCAAGCGTCTTTCTTTTTCTCCCTAATGGAACTGGAATAAAAATCTCTTGTTTTCTTTATAATGAATTTTTCAAAGAGAAAAAAAGAAAAAAAAAATGTCATTTATTATTAACCTTGAGCCACATGGCTACCTTGTGTCTCTGGATCGTATAAACTCAGTTCTATAACAAGCCAGACCAGACACAATCCAGTTACGGCAGTACCACCTCAGGTTGACCACCCTCTTCCAAAAGAAAGTCTTTTACCTTGCCCCTGAAGAGGCAAGAGGTTGGTAAGGCGCATTTTGGGCACAAAGTCCGTTCTCCCTTTGACAAGTCACCCCAAAATTTTTATGAAACTCCAACAGCTGCTGAAAGTCGGTAAAGCCGACACCAAAAAAGCTGGTTTGCGCTCTGCCGCGTCAAGCACTTCGCGTGATCCGACGCGCTCCGAGGTACTTCAGGGCCCACGTTGTGCTGTGTCACCAGTTTAAAGAAATACCACTTTCACTGGCAGGCAGTTGGAAGCAATTAATTACCCGTGGATGGCATGTACAGCTGTTGCTTATGTATGGAAACAGAAGAGAAATTAGATTTAATTGGTTTAGCATAATGAAATAAATGCCACTTTCTTCATTATAGCTTTTGTAAACTGAGCCACTTGATTTTTCTTCTTATCATTTTTTTTTGGAAATAGTTGGGCAAAATCCTCTTGACAGATGAAAAATTCCCAGAGGAATAGAAACTGAGAATATTAAATTGCTACATGTTAGAAATTTTCAGGATCAAAGCAGGAAAGGATATATTAGGCTAACAAATGACTAAATGAAATATTTTGCTATGTATACCTACTACTTGCTGCAGTTTGGGCTTACCTTCAAATATGCATCATAACGTATCTGTATATTTTTGTCTCTGAAGGTCACAACCAATGAAGAAATTAAAAGTCCAAATTTAAACTGGAAAAACTGGTGTAAATTATTAAATCTTTATGAATAGATATTTCTGTTGTCAATTATTTTACACCTAGTGACAGAAAGAAATAGTCAATGATGAGGAACATATCTGCATGTAAAATGTAAATATATCCTAAGAATACAAGCCAAATTTTACTCCAACATTTCTATAAAACATTGAATAGCTTATATTTGACTGGATTCTTCTCTCAATTTTCCCAAAGTGCCTATGAGAATAAATTCATCTGTTTCCTTAGTTGAGGTCAGCATGGTAAGGAAAATAATTTAGCTCCATGTGTCTTTAATGTTTCACTCATTACTGTTTTTGAAAATACTCTTTGTTAAGAGATGCTACCTATACACAAAACATTGTTACGTTGTTGTGGTTATTAAGTTTTATAAATAAACATCTTTCTACATTACTGTCAGCTTAATGGTCACTTTCTAAGTATTTAATGCAAATAAATGCAATACAATCTGCATTCATGCAGTGCTCTTTTTGAGGGCATGTTCTCTAGTCCTGTACAAACTAATGTTTGCCTGTGATGTAATGCTAAGAATATTTGTCACATTCACAATTAAAGAAAAAATCTGTGTATATACTGCGTAGCTGCATGCACCGCTGCATGCGGTGAGACTGATATTAAAACACTGGGGGAAAAGAGACTAGCTGTAATTTACCTTCTTATTATATCCCATTTTTGAAAGCCAAATATTTTTATTTTTTAGAACAACTTCTTATAAATGGTTATCATATAGCTCAGGAAACTGGCAGGCAGAATGTGGCTATCTACAAATGTTTAAAAGAAACTGTAAAAAAATTCTAAAATGCCAATGACTGTTTCAAAACCAGGCAACTCAACTGCGAGCGCATTCCAATTCCGTCCCCTGCAAAAGAGAATGAAGTATTTTGCTAAATAACAGCCACAAACTATTTAGGTGTTACAAGGAGGGAGGAAGGGAAGGAGGAAGAGAGAAAGGGGGAGGAAGGGAGAGAAAGAGAGGAAGGAAGGAAGCGAGGGAGGGAGGGAAGAAGGAAGGAAGGAAGGAAGGAAGGAAGGAAGGGAGAAAGAGTTGTTTGGGGTGGGTTTCTTTTTGTGATTAAGATCTATTTAAAATGCATTTTTCATAGAAGGGGGCCAAATTCATCTCTCTGAATTCAGAAAGAAAAAATAAAATCAAGTGGAGATATGAAGTTCAGTGATTTCCCACCTCTCAAAAACAGCCGTGGAGCAGAAGCCCTGAACCTTCAAAGAAAACCATGAGCCAGACCGCTCTTTTGGCTGCGGCTAACATCATTCGTGTGCCACTCTCCATTTCCCAGCGAGAGGGAGACATGTCAGCTGCTGGAGAGGTAAAGTGTGGAGCAAATATTCCAGAGTAAGAACGGTCTCAGTCAAATGCTGTAAATGATTTACTGAATTAAGAAAAGTCAAATTTTAATAAAAGCCTAAGTTCTGCACACACAGGTCCAGTGTTTGATCAGTGGATTTTGGCAGCTTTTTCAAATTACTGCTATTGAGAGACAAGTATACTTTGCGAAGTAAAAATGACCTCTGGATGATAAACAATGTATTATACGGAAAGTCTGTGTAAACACAATTAACGTAGGACTGCTTATGGCAGCCACAAGCTGATGACAGATATTTTCATTGTGAGCATTTCTATATCAGCGTGTTGTGAAAAAACATACCGTCTAATCCTACTCATTTGCTCTATTTACCTTTGCTAAAAATCTGAGATGCACTTAGTAAAAGCAGCGTGTACCTGTCTGTCAGCGGAGCAGCCTTTAACATTTATTCACCCGTTCTTCTGCAGAATACCCGGCTGCAGCAGCTGGCAGACGCACTCAGGAAAACAACTGGTCCCTGTCAACACCACCGCACCTTCTGGGGCCGAGCGGGCACTTGCAAGGTGACAAATAAAGACCAGTGTTGTGTTCTGCCCACAGCCTGTGTGTTTCCCCCTCCTCTTTTGTTCAGAACCCGCAGCCCCGTTGCAGGGACCTGATCAGAACAAAGGAGCGGGGATCGCTGCAACAGCTATGGTCGAAACGAAAAGGCATATTAACACCCCCACCAAAAAAATACCCAGCAAAATAACCCCAGGTAAGGATGAAGATGTGCCCACTGGGGACATTTACATAGCAGACGCCTCCAAAAATTCGTTATCTGCGTATAATTTCACATGTTCCTAGTAACGTACTTCGTTACGTTTACAAATAATTCGTCATAGGTGTGGTGAACTGAAATGGCATACGAGGTCCTTACGGTCACCAGGACAAGAGGAGATGTCCAGTTTGTAAGCACACACTGCATCTAGTTTTTTAAAATGATTCTGTCTTTTGTTGTGTAAATCCTCCTGCCATACCGGATAAATCAGATATAGGGAAACTGCTTCCTTCCTAAAACATACTTATTTTCTCTAAGCTTGCTGGGAGTGGTAAATATTCCATGATTTTGTTTTCCTTTTCTACTTTTCTTCTTCCCTTAAAAATAAAGCACCTGATTTTCCAAAGCCTTGTTTTTGTAGTTAGTTTCACTGATTTCACTTACTTCTGGTGTACTTCTAATGTTGCAGATCTTGCTCATTTGAGCTCGTTTTTAATAATCAGATCCTTTGGCAGTGGCAAATCCTGTTCATTCAAGTATAGCACCATTATTTCAAATGGAAACATATATGCATGAGTGAAGGGAGCAGGGGTTGATGCAAGATGTTTTTTCCATAATTCAGCTCATGGCAAATCTCTTATTCAAACTTTTTGTTTATTGCCTCAGGCTTAATTCTGCTATGAAGTTATGGGCAATTTTACTTGCATATGTAGTACAAAATCTGGTCATCAGTAGAAACTAACAAAAGGCCACACTTCATTCCGGATAAATTTCATAAATAATTACAAAACAAATATATCTGTCTTTCTTTTCTAGTCTGAGATTCATCAAACAGATTCACAGTCTTTATTTTATGGATAAAACTTTGTAATAAAGCTTTATTAAAATAGTATAGCAATAATTGATCAGCCCCCGATGCTAGCAAGGGCTCCAGCAGCACTGTACTTTTAATCCTAGTATGCTGTGTCAAATAGAGCCTTCAAGCACATATATAAAGATGACATACCTTTGAAAACTAAGTACTTAATAATTTGTCATCAGTCTGGATAACATATGTAGCATTCCAGTCATTTTTGACAGGGATTTTAGAGCACTGGTGTAAACGCCATTGAAGCTGTTTAGATAACTATTGAGCTGGAGACTGGTTGCTTCTCATTGAGCCAATTATTGTTCCTTGTTATGACTTCTCCTCACTACATTTGACTATGACATTAATTAGTAACAGTGACACAATAATATTATGACATAAATGGTAACTTCATAAAAGGACCTGAGGACTAAATTCCACCAGACCTCACACCCAAATCCAAAAGTTGGACTTTTGAAGTCCAACTTCAGAACTACAGTCCTCAACCCCTACCTACTCACCTGCTACTTAATCCCTCAGGTAAGAACTCTAAAAGTCACTTTTTGTTTCTTTATTTAACATTGAGATTGTCTAATTGGGTGTAAACCTGGCCCCATAATTCCTGTGCTAGCCAGTGTGTAAAGGAGTATTGGGATTTGTGAACAAGGTATAGCCCTTACCTGAAAATGATTTATATGCAGTTAGCCAGCCAAGCTTCTAACAAAAACTATGGCAGTACTTCCTTTCAACCAAATGGCTATTTTCTAACAGCAGTCATCCATGGCATAGAAAACCTTACTCTTTCAGAGAGTAACCTAGAGTAACCTATTTTGAGATACAAATTTCAAGCTAAAATTCCCCAGTGGAAGAAGATAATTTCTTGCAGTGCTGAGTAAGGCACTAAAATATTATAAAAGGGCTGATTTTCAGGCACAACTCTACCTTTATCAGTACTGTCAGTACTAGCAAGCACTTTGTGAGTTCTTCCTGTTTAGCATGCTGACTTTTATGAACCCTCTTCAAAGCTACCTAGCTTTCCTCATGCAACAGAGGAGAAGCCCAAGCGCTGCTTCAGGCTTCTGGGCTCTGCTAATAAGTAGCTGACACAGTGTTGTATCCTGGTGGTAGCTTCTCCAGATAAGAACTTGTGAAAACTGATAAGAACTTGAAGAACAGAAGACAGTTGAAATTTGTCTTGGAAATTTTCCCTCTGCTCCCCAGGGTTGGTGGTCACCAGTTCACATTCCTCGACTAAGTAGTGTTAACTGCCCCAAAGACCCAACACACTTCCTGTTATGAGCAGTCAGGGTACGACATGTACTGACCACCTCCTGCAGTTTCCTGTTGCTGAGGGCATGAGATGATGATTTTAAACTGGTTGTGCTGGCTTGACTCATGACTCTTGTCAGCCAAGAAGAGATTCAGAGCAGCTTTAAAATTCTACTTGTCTTATGGAATAGAGCAGTGCTAGGATCCGATCCTCGTTTTCTTCAAAGGAGGAAAGGATTGTGCTCTTCAAACATTCCTTATTCTTTAGAGTCCTAATTTTGAAAGAAAACCATGATGACAGTGAGGACACATTACAATAAGTGACTTTATGGACAAAACACTAAAAACAAGTATATTGATGCTGCAAGAATAATAATAATAAAAAGGATGCAGTAGTTAACTGAAAGCTTGTAAATAATATAATGCAATGAAGTGGGAAAATGTAGTTTTGGTCATGAAAGCTCTGAAGGATATTCATCCCTAAAACAGCAAGCTGTTGTCCTGCAACTTGACTGTGTAAGTGGCCAGTATTTCTACCCAGACTACCATTGAAATCATCTGGGGTCCAGAAACGTATTGTCTCACTGCAGGACTGAAGTATTGCAATTCAGGTCTTAGAGGTTCAAGATCTTAAATCATGAGGGATATTTATGTAAGTCTCCCTCTCTACTGAAGCCTATCGTAAAACAAAGGAGTGCCCTACGTCTTCTAGGAACGGCACAATATCACCCCTTCTCATCTATTTATAGGGGGAGCAAACAGCAGCCTGCGCTTGGATACAATGAAAGGTAACTACAGCCTCATTTTCCTTTATCCTACCAAACAGGAAAAAAGAACAAAAAAAAGAGAGAGAGAGTGAGCCAGATTTCTCTTTGTGTACATACTGGCATTCAGAGTTCCCATCTGATTATTTTTCTATTCTTTGCTCTTTAATATGTATATGAAAAGATTTTGTTCATGTGAAGATTTGCAGAATGGCTGTGCCCTGAAGATTCACGAAAGCAAGGATTTTCACTATTGAGTGTTTAGCATCTAATACTTATTTTCCCAAATGTTTCAGTCAATCAGTCAAAAAAAAAAAAAAAAAAAAAAAAAAAAAAAAGCCAAATTTTTGATGTAGACACTCTATGAACATCAGATTGTCCAAAAGACATTTCTGTAATTTGTTTATGAATACTGGCAAACAACATAGACATTTACAGAAACCAGATTTGGTTCAAGAAAGGCAAAAGTGGTGAGATATGTTGCATAATGCATTTGTAAGGAGTAGCTGGCCAATTCTAGTGGTATATCAAAGAAGTCCATTAGATGTCACACAATAACTCTGTTTTATTCAGTACTTTGTGCTCTATCACAATCTAACTCTGCAAATTATTCACATTGCCATTCCATATACTTGTCTGGAAGCAGAGGAAAATATTCTTTAAAATTCTCATGTTGCTTTCCATATTTTCTGTGGTATATTTCAAGTAAATAAATTAGTGAAATAGGGGAAGAAATGAGGGATGCATTAACATTATGGTTTCACTAAAGGTATTCCAATTTTTACAGAACTCTTTTCCTTCTAACTCATTATCTATAACAGAGCTTTCATTACATTTGCATGTTTTATACTGGAGCTGCTGGAGGGCAATATGTCAGTAAATATCAGTCTGTAAGTGACTGGAGTTAAAATCATTCTCAATAAATCTTCCACAGAATCTTTTAACAGCAGTGCTAATAATGCTATGTAAATTGTCATCTTTCATACTTTTTTTAAAAAAAACTAATCAGCTTGCAAGTAAAAATATGGTGAAGTTATACAACCATTTGGAATAAATAAATATAGCTAAAGGATGGTGACAATTATGCTTACATTTTCCCTAATAATGTAAATAAAGAGTAAGGTAAAAAAGCAAATGTTTGTATAAATAGCTGAAGTGTATGAAGGCAATTCATTTGTTTTAAGTTTGTAACATTCTTGCATGAGTTAGAATTTATCTTTCAGGAATGAAAGAAGTTACAACAAAAAGAGAACGAAGGAAATTAAACAAAATTAAGGGACTTCCTATTTACACGCCCTCTTCCCGCCCTATTTGCCCAAATTATATCTGACTTTAATCCCACATAAACATCCTGTCAGCACTTCCCCCACAGGTAGGGTGACCTCCTCCTGGATGTGAAGAGTGACATCATCTACATGTGCTGCATCATTTGGCTTAAGTCCTTTAATTTTGAAGTAACAAAATCTGTCAGTTCTTATGCCAGAAGACCTCAAATTTTTTTGTCCTTGTACGATAGTACAAAATGTGTCTGTAAACTCTCCTGATGTTTATAAGCACTTCCTCAAATCTATTCTCTATGATTTTTGATAACCTTCTACTCTAATTTAAAACTGCAAACACAGGGAGGATAAATCTTTCCTGGCAATCATTTTTGGAGTACAATGCTGTAAGCCACAATGCTACAGCGCAGTAAGCATTTTTATTGGGTTTGATATCTACAGCAAAACAAATATGGTGTGCTCATAAAAGGAAAAGATTTGACAGCACTCTGTTTTATGCTTCGTGATACCAAATAACCACAGATATATTGGACTCCTAGTACCAGATTAATCTGATCTTTTGGTACTACTAGTGTATTGTACAGTTCTGGTAACAAGTCTCTTTTGTGGGTTTCTCGTTGTTTTGACAAGAGCCCCTCCAAACTTTGTTCTGTATTATTTTTCCTGAGGTAGATGATTTGAGTTTTTTGGGTTTTCTTCATTTTTGTATCATGGTAATTGTGGTCACCAGAACTTTTGGTGCCAGTTCAGCAGCAGCAATGTAGTCTAATTCCCTCTTTCTCTAGAGAAGGACAAATCTGAGCCTTATTATTTTTTTAAATGTCAGTGAACTTACTTTCATGAGAAAAAGACTGAGACCACCTAAGCCAACAGATATTTGTGTATGCTGAGTATCTGACTGAGTTAGGATATGAGAGACTCCTTTTTAAGGGCTTTTTTCATCCCTTTCTTCTTCCTCCAGCTAAACTGTTTCAAAAGTAGAAAGAAGTCCAAATGACAACACTCAACATAAACAAAAGAGGGATGAAACTCAGACTTGAGATTTTCTGCATCAATCTCATCTTTGTCCATACGGTGTCATCTCTGGTGTACCATCCTCTCCATTCCTGGTTGTCTTTAGCTGGCAACATTGTTAATATCTGAAATTCAGCAATCTTAAGCATGCTGACTGCCACAAATAGACCAAGTCTCCCTTGTTTTGGGCAGGGGCCTCTCATATAAAGACATTTTATGTTAAAAGCCTTTGGCTAGGTGGGCTGTAGAAAGAAGAATAAATGTGATCTGGTATGAAATGAAAAGGTGACATGGAGGGGTCTGTAAGAGGAAAAGAGAACAGTATGGAGTGGCAGACGTTAGAGTTAGCTGGATAAAATAAGGCTGCAATGGGAAACTCCTTGTAAGGTGTAGTGAAGAAGCATAAGCTGGGGATGACTTATTCCAAAGGTGTTAAAAGGAAAATAAAATACTAACTAAGCAGTGCTTAAAGGCAAAATGACTTTATCTGCACTAAGATTAAATTTTAAAAGCTGTTGCTGATGATTTTTCGAATTTAACTCATGACTGAAGGCATAGGCCTGTAGTGAGGAGAAATTCAAAACTGCACATGATATTTTATAATATTGAAAATGCTGTAAAGTATTATTTACTGGGTTTTATCTTTAGCCATATTACATGGCAGATACTGGTCCTGAAATGGTCCCAAAACATGGTGTATTTGCAGATAGGATGAAAAGGCTTTGTAAAATAGTTATGAAATGGTTCATATAATGCCTTCTTTTATTTTGTCTGCCCCCCTGCCCCCCATCACCGTTACATCCTCAAGCAAGAAAGTATAGTTCATCCTCAAGCAAGAAAGTATAGTTTTCCTGTCAATGAAAGGACAAGGCGTTGTCCCCTGCCAGCAGTTATCTAGCTTTATAGTCATTAATCTCTATTGGAGATATCGATAATATCTGTTATCTGGAGAACTGTCCAGGAGATCAGCAAATTTCTTCTAGAGCTCAGGGGAGTTTCTTACAAAGCCCGTAGAAACTCATACGCCTGCTCTACTCTAACGCATCCCCCATGCAGAAAAATTAAAACACCGGAAGGGTCTCGGGAAGAGGAATTGCCCCCGCTCCTCCGCTGAGAGGACTCTGCAGCTCCTGGGCTGTGTCACAGCGACACGCAGAGCACAGGGCAGAAGGAAGAGTCACCTCCTGAACGTGGTTGTGCTCTGTGGCCATATCCTTCAAAAAAGAGCCTATGATAGCCTTCTTATAGCCTGTGATACCGGCAGAATGGTACTGAAGTAATATGTGTATCAAAATTTCCCCAGCTAAATGCAGAATTCTATGGGTGAAGTAAGCTGAGCAACAAATTCAATTTGGTAAGTGTCTTTGTTTACTTTTTTACAAACAATTTGAGAGATTTTTTTCTTTCTCAGGAGGTTTAAGGGTTAAAAACTGTGTATGGAAACCCGTACACATGTGTGTTTGTGTCACACTTAACTTTTCGAGTCCTTCTCTCCCTTATGAACATTTCAGTTACCCGTTTGGAAGGAAAAAATACCATGTTATTCAAGTAACCAGTAGCATCAAGTAAGCAAAAAAGGCAGAAATAATCAAAGCTATAGTCATAATAGGCAATTCATGACAGACCAACAGACTTAAACTGTTTGCATAAAAAAGAGAAATACCTTAGAATGAAAATCGCTTCAGAAATGCAATATCCCTATTTGTATAAAATTTGTGAATAAGAAAGAGGCTAAATTGATGAAAAAAATGAGTTGCTGCAAGCAGTGCACACAGCTGAATTAGTTCACAGAGCTCCAATAACAATTCAAACAACTTTCAGTATCCAGAGCTTTAAAAGTATTCAGAGAAGAGATACATCTTTCCTGTGATATTGCTCTAGTACAAAAGATGAGATACTCTTAAAATACATATAAAACTGGAATGAAATCA
Organism: Rhea pennata; assembly: GCF_028389875.1. Taxonomy (NCBI): domain Eukaryota; kingdom Metazoa; phylum Chordata; class Aves; order Rheiformes; family Rheidae; genus Rhea; species Rhea pennata. Next base: position 9,288,177 of record NC_084667.1, on the reverse strand, counting down.
TTTGTAAGCAAAGCAGCTCAGAAACCTGCAAATAATATCTCAATCTTCTTATATTCTTCTTTATTCACTGCATCATAGCATGAGTAATTTTGAAACTGCAGCATTCCATTTATTGTACAATTATGTTATATTATTTTCCTATTGCCACAAAGCTTCCATGAAAACATGCTCCATATATGCCTAAGCAGTTTACCTTGTATGAATATTTGCATTAAATAAATGAAAATTCACTTCTTTCTAAAGATATCATGCCAAGACACAAAAGTGTTCCCTGCTATTAGGAATGTGCTTGTACAGATCTAAAAATTGTAAACGAAGTTGTAGATGGTTGGTCCCATTTAAGTAAAACAGACTGAGCTTGCATCTTTATGAAAATGTGTTTACTTAACCAGAAAACACAAATATTTCTATTAAATATGCTTTCAAGTTTAACTCCAAATTCCTGATTTCTCATGGGTGTATGATTTTATGGAGATATACTTTAAAACAGTATTCTAATGATAGTTTGCAGTCTCTTTCTCCAACAACATTTTAGGGTACAAGATGAGCTTTAGAAATGCAGTAGACAGTTTATATAAATCCAAGGTACAGCACTAGGACAGAGATTCATCCATTTATTTTCCCCATACTGAACTAAACAAATCATTGATTTGCCTAAAATGTGGCATTTAGAGCTTACGTTATAATTATGCCTATTATTATGAATTTAAGAAAATCAAGTTGATTGTATATTATTTCTATTAAATTCAAAATGCATACTACTGCACTTTATTTTGATTTTAAATTGCACTACTTTTCTGAATGGCTAATGTAGAAAACACAAAAAAAATAAAGACTGACAGTATGTGTGTGCATGTGCAATATATAATGCCTAGGGTTTTGAAAATGGAATTAAACACCAATGGGGGGAAAAAAATCACATGAGGAGAAAGGAAGCCTCAGAACAAATGTATTTTTGTGATACTGTCTGTAATTCATGCTAGATAATCATGAACCCAGCAGTTAATGACCTCTACTCTGATACATTAAGTCCAACCAAAGATAATGGTGTCCTGTGTAAATTAACAAACCCAGTGGTAAACTTGCTTCTAGTTCAGCAGGAGACAGTGTGCAAATTAGCATTGGTTCTTAATAAGATCAGTGTCCTGCAATCTACGGTTCTGTAGTGTTCGTAATGCTGTTTCCTTTCAGGTGAAAATTTTTTCTCTAGAGGACACTTGCACAATACATCCTCCTGACAGAGAATCATCCTCACCCTAATCAGTTCCCTACCTGAAAACTTTGCCTATTTCTTACGCTTTCATGCTGTGAGCGCTGCTGTGAGTTGTTGGGAATGATTATTCATTTGTGAGCTTCTTTAATAACATTTCCTTTAGACGTTGAGGTGCCCAACAGAGCAAGCCAGGATTTGATTTTATAATTATAACTCTTCAGCAAAAGTAACGGTCACTCTATTGGCAATCTTTGTCTAATTTGTCCAGCGCAGGTTATTATCGCCTCAAAATTTCAAACAAACAATTATCTGGTACACAACTCCGCGGTAAGCTATCACCGGGGACCGGACCGCGTGAGGCGCACAGCGCAGTGCCCACGGGCGAGCGCAGCTCTCCGCGGAGAGCTCGGCGGCCGCGCGGAGGAGTCCCGCTCCGCGCGCACGCGCTCCCCTGTCCTGCTCTCCCCACCGCCGAGCCCTGCGCACACAAGTACATTCGCGCGGGGGGTGCTCAGGAGAAATGCAACATCTGCTGCTTCAGAGCAGTGATGTGCTGGAGACTTAGTGATATCATGCACAGAGCTTAAAAGAATTTGTTGGGAGTTTTCTGTTCCAGGCTACAAAACCACAATCATCCAATTCATTTGAAGCCAGATACTTGGCTTTAAAAAAAAAATACCTCCTAAAACTGGAAAATAGGATTCTAGTGAGAGCCTATGGAGTAATATTCACTAGTTTATTTGATTAATTTTTTCTATCACTTCTTGAATAAATTATTCACAGACAATCTTTCCACTATTCAGCGAGCTCTGTAGATAATCAGGCAATACGTGCCGAATAAATAAGTCATGTATATTGTCCATCAGTAGATGAATATACTTTTTTATGAACAAAATTTTTACACTATTAGATGAGGTCTAATTAGGATATTTCAGCTATAATTTATGGGCTGCAAAAAGAGGACATTCTCTAATTTGTCTGTATATAGTGATGCACGATTATGATGTTTGGGGGAAGGGAGATGTTCCAGCACGTACTAGATAGAGATGAGAATGTGGTGTATTCTTCATGTGCTTCTAATGGGAGTTTTGTAAGAAAAAGTTTAATACACAGCTCTTGTCTGAACAAACCTCTCACTGTAAAATGTTTACCTTTAATGACACATACTATTATTTCATGATTATTTTAAAATACACTTAAAGAGTTTTACATGTTAACCAGCTACTAAGAATGCCTTAATAGAGAACTAATTTTTGTTAGAGGTGTCTCGACAATTTGAATTTTATATGCATGCATTATGTTTTCTTAAAATGGGGAAATTATGCATCTGAAGGAATCTGTCTAGAATAATGGGGTTCTATAGAGGTTACTTTAATCACGTTCACCAGCAGTTATAGCTGTTTTACATCTTATTTGCAACAAAAGGGAACTCTAATTATCTTCAAAAAGAGCATAAAATGGTGTGCTTGCTGCTGATGTAATGTTGATTCGTGAATGCTGCTGATAGGAACTGACAACTAAATACATGTCACACTTTTAAGAAATCAGTGGCAGTGACAGGATAACCCTCTTTTGTGACCTGGGGACCAGGAGATGGGGTATATATTTGCTTGCTAAGTAGAAACAATTTACAGTTTTCACTTTAAAATAAAAATAAAAATAAAAATGCTGTTATAGATGGGTTATCGATTATTTTTAACAATGCGCCACTTCCGTTATGACTTAGAAGCTGCCTTCTGTAAATTAGATTTAGTGCTTGCAATCCCCACAAAACAGTGAATAAGACTGTTTTGCATATTGGTCCCATTTTTTCACAAACTACTTACTCTTTATTTCATTTCTATATATATTTATGTAAAATATCTGTAATAGATATATATTCACTCTACGTGTAATATGGGACAATAAAGATTATGGATGTCTTTGAGCGTAGTTTCAAATGCTCACATTTCAAGCTCACATTTATAGCTGCGAATGAGAAACGTGAAGCCCACCACAAAGTGCAAAACTCATCAAATAAGATTCAGCTGTACATCAACACCCATACCACCCATGCATAAGAAACAATTGGTTAATACTCCGTTTCAAATATAAAATTAGTCAGTAGAGATATAAAGATATCAGGCACAACCAGCGTTTGCTCTATGGCACAATTTAAGATTCACATGGAAAGTTGTTAATTTACATCCCATGTCTGACTGCTCTGCTTGTAACCTCAATATTGAAGTACCTGCCCTGTATAAAAGTTCAATTCACTGCCTTTGTTTATTTAAACGAAGGACAATAATTAAAATGTGTGTATATGCTGAATTCAGTCATATTATATGCCTGTGAATTTTCATTAGCATTAATGGATTTTAACACCTTAGTGGGTCTAACCGTGACTATAGAGGAATAAAATAGCTTTTCATTACTGTACCTGTTTTGTATAACTAATCTTCTGTGGCACTTATTGAGTAATGTTTATCATATTTGCTCAACATTTCTTTTCATACATTTGTCGACTGTGTGCCAGTGATATTTGTACATACGGCTGTGTATTAGCAAGCAGTCAGTCATTTGTGCAGGGTTAAATAAAGCCAAAGGTTTCGCTTTAATTAAAAAAGTAAAGAAAAAATTGCTCCACTTAGCAAGACTGTACATGGCTGAGGGATGGCTGAAGCTGAAAATGTGTTTTATTTGGTATCTTTCTAACAGTTTTCTCTACAGTGTACTTTCTCTGACCCTCTGTTATAATCATTTGCCCACATAACAAATGTCAAATCAGCACACAAATATTATTTTGCCAGCACTGTCAGATGTAGATGCTGTCTGACCATTTATTTTACAACAATTTTGCAATAGTACCATGTAAATACTAGATTTGATCCAAAATCTCCTACAACTAGCTTCAGCAAATCACTGGCTTTAGAGCACAACTGGGCATATGTCTGACAAGGGATTAGTCTGCAGAGAGGAAGGATGATCTGAAAAGCTTTTTGTTTCTGGTTTCCAAGAGATTATAAGTAACATTTTTATTAGTTTTTTTTTTTTTTTTTTTGCATTTGCATTTAGAAAGTTCACATATCATAACACTTTGGCCAGAATACTATTGTACGTAGTCTTTATGTGCCTGAGAATGTTTCTGTTCTACAAAATACTTGTTAAATGCCCTTTCTATTAAATGGTCCATTTTTTTCTACTTTCTATCCAAATATATTTTGTTTGAATTGTTAGTATTTCACTCAGATGAAAATAAAATGCAGTTTTATAAGTAGTTCAGGTTACTGAATGATACATTTCTAGTTAAAAAGAAATTGCAAAGTTAAAAAATGCCAAGTTGTTTTTTTATCTCTTAATTTCCTTGAAAAGCATTTCTACTCTCATCACTGCTAGGTAGAAACTTTGCTAAAGTGGAATAGAAGCAGTCATATTTGAATATTTAAGAGAATGAAAAATCTCAGTTTGTCTTATATACCCGCTACCAACCTACAATGGTATTTTTCAACTCTACTTTTTCACTAGAAATATAAAAATATTTCACTACAATATAATTAAGGGTATGTAGGATGGCTTCATGTATATTGTAATTTGAAAGTGATAGCTCTTCTTTATGAAATTTAATATCTTAAATAAAGTATTTTATATTGCTTTAATTTTCAACCTGATGTGGCATTATTTGCAAGAATATTATTTGCACAGAGAATGCTTGCCTTTAACAAAAAAGGAGTCTTCAGTCAGCTGTGAGATGACACGACAACCCGTACTGATGTCCTTTTGGACTTTTGGGGGGAATTTTTAAAGAACTTTGAGAATTATCCTGGTCCCATAGGATGGATTAATGGTTTCACGTTTAGGTTTCTTCTACTACCATTTCTTTCATGAGCTAAACAGCATTTGCAGATTCATGGGAGGGTGAGGCCAGCTGTTTCTAGGATGTACTCTGCTTCTCCTTCTACTCACCATAGTCCCCAGAAGTTTTTTCACACTAACAAGTGTTCCTGGATTGCTAATGGCTCAACCTATCAGGCTTTTGAGTCAGAGTAATTTTTACATGAAAAAGAATGAATATAGAGAAGGTTAAATAGCACGAGTCATATTTTTCTCAGAAACAAAAGGTTGCAGTAATTACAGCTCCAAGAGAACCTCAGGTCTTGCTATTCCTTTGCAGAAAACAGGAAAACAGTGTTTTGGCGTTATTATGCTTTGTTTAAAGTAGTGACAGCAATAATGAGGAGTTTGGCCTTTGTTTCTTTCTCCAAATTCCCTTTATCTAGAGTGTGTCCTTGTAAGGGAAAGAGAGGGAAAATTTTCAGCATTTGTCATGGCATGATCTCTCATTTCTTCTTCCTTTCTGATGTTCTCAGCAAATAATCCCATTTTCTTGGTTCCCTGAGCCCTGCACCAGCTTCTGTTCCCGTTCTCCACCAGACTGGCTCTCTTGCACACTCCTGCGCCCCATGCCCAGCCAGGCAGACCGCGAGATCTCTTCTCGAGCTCTGCCTCACATTTCACGTTTCCCTCAAATTTTCACTCAAGCACATGTTCCCAATCTTTTATCAGTTCTTCTCAGTGCCCCAGCCCTGCTTCTGCTCCTTGTAGAGTCCTTTTCCCCCCTTTTCTTTTACCAGTTCTTGTCAGCAAGTCAGGAGACCAGCAGAATGATCTTTTTTTTCCTTTTCCAGCAGGCAGATGCAGCAAGAAGCAGAGAACATCTCCCACTGCTTGTGGAAAGTGAGGAAAGAAGCAAGCAGACCTTATCATAATCTGCTTTTTTTTTCAGCTCTCTCTTCTCTTCTTACTTCTTCTGAGAAGTGTCAGGCTGAGAAGAAAGCCCTCCCCACAGCAGGCTTCTCTGGCTCCTTTCCTCGGGAAGCAGGCAAGCACGAGAGGTAGGCAATATGAAAGGTTTTCCCTGTGACAGAGCCAGCATTTTTCAGAGGCCTGGAGGTTCGCATGTCATCGTGCGATCTCAGCCAAAATCCCGTTACTCATCACTAACTCATGGGACTTGGCATTCCTACGTGTTACTCATTAGCTTTGTTGCAACTGTGGGTGGGAGCTCACAGCAGACATTTTGCTTTCCAGGCCCAGTGCACACAAGCTGGCCCCTTTTGCGAGAAGTATTATTTTTAAATGTCAAATATGTATTAAGCGAGGACTCAGGGGACTAACAAATCAAAGCTCAAATCAGAGGCACTCTTCTATCTAACGAACGTCGAGCTAAGGATGATATCTATTTGATTAAACTCTCAGGAATGCTCTGAATCTGGGTCTGACACCAGGTACTCCGTTAGCCTATCTGCTGCTGAAGCACCCTACGCAAGGTGTTGAAGCACCCTTGAACAGGTGCCTCCACAGTCAGCAACGCCAAGGGTGGGGAGCGGCAACAAAGAAGTCAAACTTCAAGTGCAGAGAGAGCTCTTGGCACCTGAAGAGCCGCACAAAGCAAAAGCACACTGCTCATTTACAAGTTGTTTTTTTTTTTTTTTCTTATTACTTAAGAACCTGAGACCCAAAATATGTGACTGTGGGTCCTGATCAAAGCCCGTTATTTTCTATAGGACTCTTGGCACTGACTTTGATAAGCGTGAATCAGGCCCATCCCAAAGTAGAACATGTGGGTCTCCTGCACAACCTATTTCTATTCATATTTTGCATCTTTTTTTATTTATTTCATACATTATTCACAGTTTGTGATGGCAGAAAGACAGTTTATATCCTTGACACAAAGAAAACAAAGAAAGAAATACAGCATATGTGTTGTCATTATTATGAAAACTAAGGCATATTGGGCACAATGCATTTCATTTTCATTATATTACAGGATTCTAATAAGCCTCAATGATAGCTAAGTCACTTCTCCTTAGCAGAAGTAAAGAAGAAAGAAATGAGAACTTTTCAAGTTGTTTTTGAAAATCTTGTATACTGTCTAGGCATTTTAGGCACAAATTTAATTTCACTTCAACATCACAGGTTCCTTTGATGACAAAGTCACGTATCTTTAGTCCCAAACACAAAAGTAAATAAGACATTTAGATAGTTTTCCTTTACTTTGAAGCCAGTTTTATATTAGAAAATGTGAGTGCATAAATCAGGCACATTGAATTTTCTGGTTCAGTCCAGCTCTGGGCTTAGCAAGGGCAATTATTTAACACCTGCTAAAACACAGTCCTGTCTATCTAAAGGTTTGCAGAAACATATGAAATCTTTAAGTAAATATAATTTAGGACGGAAAGGCAGAGCTGAACTGCGTCTTGACCAGGAGCCTGGGCCCAACCCCCATGCAGCTATGTGCAGAGTAGTAGCCAAGCTGCCATATTAGTGCAACCTAAGTTATAATTTAGTGTCTCAGAAAACTTGGGAATGTCAAGGCTTCACTAAATGTTTGTTTATCCAAACTTTTGGTTAATGCAATTTGTTATGTAACACCTGTCAAGGCTTGCGTTACTCAAACACCCAAATATTTTCCTCACACATTGCCTGCATTTGCTCTCCAGTTAGATCCATTTTTTGTACAGATTACAAATTAATGTCTGATTGCCAGGAGGAAAGAGTGGTTGTGAACTCTTAATCCACAGTAGCAACATTTTAAAGAAATCAAAAAAACAACTAGGAAAAGTGAATAGCATCCCTAGGCCAACACTGTAATGTCTTTCTTGAAAACTCTGACCAGTATGTTTTCCTGTTGGGATGTGTCAATGGAATTTCTAGCAGCACTCAGCATTTAAGGAAGAGCATTCTAAATGAAAATAGTCTTTTGTGGTGATTTTCCTTTTTTTGGCCGGAAGAAAATGAATGGATTTGATTTTAATGTGAGTCAGTAGTGAATGTTTTCTGCATATGCCACTGCTGAGCTTCCTGTTGGTCGTAGCAGACACAAGTAGGAGGAGAGGATGGTTGTCTGGGAGAAGATCACAGCATTTAAAAAAAAAAAAATCCTCAATCCTATTTCATGGTTTCAGTGAACCAAGAGAATTCTATTTAAAACTTCAAGATATGTTCTCAGATTTTCACACCGAACTGCAGTTCACCCCCTGCCTGTGCAATAAGGGCACATTTGTGTCCATTTTATTTTGCAAAAAAACGCTCATTCATCAGCTTTGGCCTTGTGTCCTATTAATCTGCACACATGTGCTCTCTAATAGATTAAAAAAAATAATTCTTATGAAAACGATCAGACAGAGTGCTCTTCTATACATAGTTCTCCACTGAGTAATACATAAACAGCTGTAACCATCTGAACAATTTTGATCACTTGGTTATATGGACAAGCTATTTAGAGTTTAAAGCTATTTAAAAGCTTAGGATTTGCTGAGTTGTCACGCTGTAATATAAAAGGGACAAAAAAGAAACTCTCTGCCTGAAAAAATTTTTTGATTTTGTTTTTCCTTTTCTGCTCTAGGGTTAGGGCTAATTGTAGCCATATGCAAATAAGCAGTCTCCTTGGTCAGAAGGATCCTGGAATAGCAAATCAGTTCTGCTAAAGGAGGCCCATGGCCCTGCTGACTACTTTGCCATTGCTGGAAAGGATTGAAATGGGCTTCTCAAGTAGTGTTTCATCGAAGCTTTTTGTACCTTATTTATTTCTCAACACAGACAACCTCACAAGCGAACCACTGGGGTGAATAAGGTGGTAGCTGCTGCTAAAGTGGTGGTGGTGGTAACACCTCGTACTGTTGCTGGAGCTGAGTCTGCTCCTGGACCTCAGCGGCAACAAGGAGCAGCCCTGCATGTGCCAGGTTCTCCGGGCTCTTTCCTTGCCCAGGTCTCCTTCCCCACCACTTCCTTCTCTGCCGCGCTCTCCTGCACACAGGAGTTTGCACAGGAAGAACTACGGGGAGTGGAAGGAAGGTGGGCACAGACGGGTGCAGGAGGCAGGTGGTCTTTCCAGCTCCCTCTTATTCCCTCCAAAATCCTCCCGACCTTTTGAGACTGTTATCCATTCTCTCCTCCCTTTACATTTCCCCAAGACACCTTTGCTGATTCTCAGTCCTCATTCTTAAGCACCCTGGGAGTGTGTCTCTTTTGCTGCTGTGGTTTTGAAATTTCCCTTTCAAGGAATGAGAAAGAAATAAACCATTTTGTCCTCTTCCTCAGAGAAGGCAAATTTCCACTCTGTGTATTCTGCGAGGGAGCTCTGAGCCTGCTCTGATCAAGATAAAAGTGAAGTTTTCAAAGTTTTTCTAAAAGACAAAAAGGAGTAGCAAAGAATGTGACAGTAAGAGGAAACATAATAGCTCAGAAGAATTCGCGAAAACAATGTGCAAGTTTCTAGAGTCAATGTCTGTCTAGTTGTGAACAAAAAGTTAATCTAAAATTTCAAGTCTCTGACTTGGAAGGTTTGTCTGATCATTTGTTCACTCAGAAAAAAGTTTTATTTCCAATAAGCCTAGAAGGAAATATCAATATACTCAAAGTAGAGGGCAACTGTAGAGATTCTACCTAGCTTTTTTTATTTAAAGCAACCAAGCAACCAGTCTGTGCTATATACTCTTTCAACTATAGTTCAGATATGAGTTTTTGCTAATGTTATTGTGATCACTTTCTTTCCGGAGTCCATGTAAGGAATGGGATTTGTTTAATCTAATCTCCTCTATAACCAAACCTGTTTGTCATCCTGAGTTCTAACTTAAAAAAAAAAAAAAAAAAAAGAAAAAAAAAAAAAAAACTTAATATGGCTAGTTGTCTGACAGTATTTGACTTCTTCTAGATCAGGATGTTTTTAATGTCTTTTATAAAAGCAAGATATTTTAAGAGTAGCTCAGAAGTCACTGAAAAAATATTAGTATTACTGACTTTGCAGATAAGATATATTTTGTTCTGCGGAGCAACCGGGAAATATGTTTGCATCAAAAAAATATTTAACCAGACCAAAACCAACAAAGAGAACAAAAGTCAAGAACTCAAAAACCAAGAAACAGACATTTAAAGAATGTCAGCATTTCTCTTATATCTTGACTCCTACATCCAATCAAAAATTTTCTGATTTGTAAAGATATATTTACAGTAGAGACTAATTTATTGCATAATAGCTTTCATTATGTAATGGTTTTGAATTTTGTTTTCTTTTAATGCCATTTCACATGACTGTAATTCCTGAAACTCATAATTCTGGTTTACATGTTCCAAAGTCTTTACAAATCTTTAGCTGTATCATGCATGCAGGTGAGGCTTACTGGTTCATTTGCTTCAGTATCTTGGCATCAGCAGGATACTAATTTAAATGGCAGTGTTATTCATGCTTAAATCAGTTTATCTAATGAAAGCAGAAGTTTCTAGTTAAATTCCTCTTTAAAAGCTTCAAAAGATAGTAAATTAGCTAAAATATCGGACAAGAAATCAGTTGATTTACATACATATATAATGACAGTCTTTTAGAAAAAGTCTCAATAAGCATAAAATATTAGAACATTGTTTTAACCAGAGCCTATTCCAGATGCCTAGCAAAATCAAATGTGTCTCAAAAGAATACCCAGATAGTCTAGGTACCTCTTACAATTTCAGAGATGCATTCTCAAGATGTCTTTCATTATAAAAAGGAACATTAAATAAAAGCTACGTTAAATAATGTAGCATTATCCTATGATTCTTATATAGGGGCCTTTAACTCTTGGCATTAATTCACTTCATGGGCTGAACAGCATAGGCACTTACTCACTTCAGTGTTTCTCGATTCACAATACTGTCAATTCGAGAGGTGAGTAAATCAATTATTGCTCATGACCATGGTTTTATGAGGTTACAAACAGTGGCTCTAAATCAATCAAGCTCAAATTCTGATTCAAACAAGTAACCAACTGTTTATGCCATTAGGCATGAATTGCTGCTTCATTAATTATTAGCTGGGCACTGTGTCCAAGGGTGATGACAGAAGACTATAGCACGCACGTATCTTCATGCGAGTTCCACCAGAGCTGGAGTATCATCGTTAAAATAATGCTTGTTGTCAGTCATTAGGGCTTTTTTCCAAGTTCTGTTTATGGTTATATACTCATCATGCCTCTTCTTGTTTTTGTAACTCAGTGTTACATGGTAAGTTCTAAATCTGGATTGCTTGTTCGAGGCCTGGGTTGTTGGCTCCTTCCCTTACAGTGCTCTGAGCAAAATCAACATTTTTCTCATTCATTCTACTCCCTTGCTTTTCAGGGGCAGAGCATTGGCTGAGGATGATTTGCAATCTTGGTAGCACATCAAAACACAAGATAGATCAACACGGCTCTGCAAGCAAAAGCTGTCTTGCATGAATTTTCAGCATACAGCTTCAGGAAAGCAACCACACTTCCTCTACATATGCAAAGTTTACAGATAATCTTCTGTACTCCATTGGGTGTGATATAACGTATTGCCTTAGAAGCTGAGTAATGTTTTGTGCCAAAGGTATGACTATGTATTTGCTAAATAAATGTTGCATTTTGTAGAAGGAGTGCATTTTTCAGTGCAAAAAGAGGCATACAAAGAAAGATCTATATGTGATTGCTCAAGTTGCATTTAAATCTCCTGGCATTTTAAGACACAAAACTGTAAATCTTGTAACAGAAAACATCTGCATACTTTGTATAATTGTTCTCTATCATCATAAACAGAATTTTCACTTGGGGTTTTATTACATAAATTCTCTAAGCATAATGGGGCTTTTTTGGGCAAATTTTCTGAAGTAGTCTGGTAACAACTAGCAAAGTTTCCATAGGGAAAACCTTTTTTTTTCCCCACCTTTTTTTAACAACAGAAGCAATGATGTTATAAATTTGTTTAGGAACTGTTAATATGTCCGGGAGCTCATCAGTTATGAAGCCAGTGATGTTCCATTTATTCCTCATTATTGGTCCTTACTCTCTCACGCAACACTGACAATTTTCCTGTTTTTTAATCAGGCGTGCAATGCTTACACGCTCTTCCCTCCAGGCACCTCCCAAGGCTTGCTCACCCTTGTGCCCTCACCCCCAAGCAACTCAGTTTCTGGTCAAGAGCCTCTTCAGCAATCTGTGCTAAGATACGAGTTCATAAACTGCCCCTGATCTGTCTGAATTACCAAAATAATAATAGTAGCTTTCATTTTGAATCGGTTAGAGACATAAGTTACTACAATATTTTGAGATATCACAAATTTTAAATCTAGGTAATTCACCAACTACTATCACAGGTTTCCTAGAAATTTCAAGAACAAGAGAGGCTAACAAGTGGTGATGAGGAGGAACACAACTGGTGAAAGCGTGTATTAGCCAGGGTCACTCTGGCAGAAGGTAGGAACGATAACTTTCTCGATGTTTCCTGTGGTCCCTTCTTTGCAGTTTCCACAGCAAGACTCCTTTAAGTCTAGCTTCCACGTTTATGGCAATGGAAGCATGACAAGACCTGAAGCGATGAACGAGTCCTAACAAAAATTGGTAATGGAATAACAGCAAACCCGTGGCCTGAAGACAGAGGCACCTGATGAGTGAGTCAAGAAGACGTTAGTGATACTCTTCGTTCCTATTCTGACCACCGTCCCTCGGCTGCGGCAGCGCTGCCGTCGCTTCTTAGTGCAAAAGGGGTTTTATCCTGCCTGCGGCAGTAGCACTGAAAAAGTGATTCCAAAGAGGTAATGGCTAAAGGGAGCCGCGGCGGCGGCGGCGGCAGTGGTCAGCCGTTTCGGGGCTGCGGGTTTGTCTCGCGGCCCTGCTTGAGCCAGCGGTTACCGCTGATGACACCAAGCAAGGCCACCAGACCAGACCGACTTTTGCCTTTGGCCTCTTGTCATCCGCTGTGATTGACAGCTTGATTTGCCTTGGCCATAAGTGAGAAGAGCAAACTATCGGCAAGTGTCCTGAGACAACTCCGTTATCTTCGCTTGGTAAATTTGCCAGCTGGATTTCAGTTTTTTATTTATCTGTAGAGCTCCACTGCAGACCAACAGGAGAATGTGCATGTCAGCTTTGTCAGGTGTAGAGGTGTCCTCTCAGAGTAAGTAGCTTTTTAGTTTAATACATTTGGGGTAATAATATCATTACTATGATAATGATATAACATGTGTCACTTTTGGGAAAAAGAAATTACGCATAATTTCTATTTGCTTCATTCCTGTTTCTATAGTAACAAGTCTAGTAATTCTCATTAATGACTAGGTTGTTAGCATTGTTATTTTTGGTAATTCCAGGTTATTAATGTCCTTAGTTCTTCTGCATATTATTGATGACATAATCTGAGTGGCTGTTAAATAAAAAAATGGGCCCACTTTACTGAAACCATCTTTCACAAAAATCAGAGAGTATTCTTTGAAGCTAGTTTTAAAATTAGTGCAGAATTAAGTCAAGAGAATGAAATCATTAAATTGTTTGGACTAGAGGCAAAATTCAGGCTAGCTGGTAAACACAATTATTAACACAAACCACACAACTCTGATGAAAGTGCTGACATTATCAGTTAACATTTCAGTTTGCCAAGTTCATCTTTCCACTAGAAAAGATATTTCCCTCCCAGAGTAAGAGCAGTTAAGCAATTTCAGGCAGAGTGGTTATCATCAGCTCATTTACCACTGGGATTAGAGGTTAAAGGTTGTACCTAGGTGCCACAAGGTCGTTATTATCTCATGATGATAACTATATCTTCTGTTTTATTTTATTATCTGTAAGGGCTCACAGCACTCTATGTGCTAAAGAATTTAAAATATATTCTTCAAATTATACTTCATATTAAAAATGCATTTGTAATATTTTCCGTCTAAAAAGTTATACAGATGCAACAAAGTAATTCCTGAACAATTTAACCCATTTTATTTTCTTGGAGGAACTTTATAGTATGCTTGTAGCAATGTGCTCCTTGGCGCTTTTTCCCTATAAACACTTATGCTTGTGCATACTTTTGCCCATTGAATGTTCACTTTAATAAAGTCACATGCTGGAGGGTGTGCAGAAGCAAGCACAGTTGATCTTGTTTTAACTCATTTTCTTAAGAAGACCTTTATAATATTACTTCTTGAAAATGCTTTAATCAGGTGGTTAATGCCTTATAATGTCTCTTATAAAGTTTTATTAGAGTACACAGTGACACCTTGCAGTTGTTTAGTAAATATTAATAAAGCATTTATTACTTTTCTCAGTTTAACAGTTACCGTTATCTTCCTAGCCAATACCAACCAGCAGGTTAGTGATTTAGTCAGTGATTTAGAAGTTAGTTAGACTCCTGCAGCTTCCTTGTGGGTTTGGCTTTGGATTAAAAAAATAAGTAAAACCTAGACTTCAGGATAAAGAAAAAAGAAAAAGAAAGAAAAGAAAGAAAAACAGAGGACTTGGAAAAAACAAAAGAAAAAATGAAAGCAAAATTTCCTTATTCGTTATTAAAAAGTTTACCTTGATTCCCATTATTAAAAAGTTTACCTATGTTTATGTATGCACAGATGCATAACATTTTAGACTGTGTCTTATAGCTGTGATGATAAAAAAACAGTTAATTCTCTGCTTGAATAAGTATCTTGATCCTGCAAGCAGGTGAGCAAAAACCACTCTGAGGGCAATGAGAATTTTCTTACAAGACACCGCTGGAACTAAACTGTACAGTGTATCCTGCTTCTATTCAGACTCTATTAGCACAGCTGTAACTGTCAATTTCATCAAACTTTTCATATCATCTGCCTTATCTGATACATATATTTACATACACAAAGAAAAAAAATTTATCTCAATACCTGCTATATGAAGAAATCCACCTAATTACTTCCATACATTACAAATCAACTCAGAGCTTACTTTTACTGCAGGCTACTCTATGAAATTTATGGAGCTGAAAAGGGTAATTTATTTCAATTAATCATTTCCTATCATAAATATTATTCATGTTAAACATCTTTTCTTCTTGTATTAAAATATATGTTTTAATATTTAAAATTACTATTTAAAATAATGCTTTAAACTTCTGAGAATGGATTCTTAGGCCTTTTGTCCTTCCTTTGGACAAAGGAGACAAACTATAAACTCTCTCTAGCAAGACAAGTTGTTGGAAACAGAAAAGATTGTGGCAGTATGCACAATGCTACAGCTGTAGCTAGTTGCCAAATGACACTGTGGGTCAACAGCCATTTAGCATATATTGAAGCAATGCGTAGGCTGCTGCAATCCATGCCAAGACCAATGAATAACTCGTGCTTGGAAAAGGGAGCTTGGCTCATCTGCAGCTCTTTTCAACCTACTGTGCTTATGGATTTCTATCACATCCTAGGAATGCACTTACAGACTTCCTAAGAATGTGTTTTCAGATTCTTTACTGTAAAAAGAGAATCAACTTTAAGGAGCCATTTAAGAGATGGAGCAGTGAAAGCTTAAATTATCATTAATTTTTCAGCTGTAGATTTTTACACACAAAATCGGATAAAGGCAGGCTAATTCAATTTGTTTGAAAATATCTAATGTTTTGGCTGAAAATTCCATCAGGTACACATCTTACACTCTGCAATTGTTTTAACTCATTTTCTTAAGAAGACTCTTAAGAAGAGTATAAGAATTTTCAAACCACATTTTGGCAAATTTTAAGCATCTGAAACAGAGGAATATAATGGGAATACTCAGCACGAACAGTTCCCTTCAGTAAAGCCTAACAAATGAACGTTAGCGCTAGTCAGACATTTTCTGACGAAGTAGATTGCAACTAGGCTCTGTCAAAACTGAGACTTTGGGCGGGCGAGTTTTGAGCAAGATGAAATTTCTGATCAAAACTAGAGTTAGCCTGCTATCAAAGGAGGCCACTGCTTATGGCGCACTAAGGAAACTTCAGCTTCCCTGTTAACGTCACCAGACCCTGGGCACTTATTTGAAATTTGCTAGAGATGAACAACCTGGCAGCAATAACACACTGATGACCAGAAAATCAAGTTCCTCTGCAGTGGCAGAACCCCTTCCCTCAAAAGCAGGAGTTTGTCTCAAGATGAGGCCAACTTGACAGATTTTATGGAACTGAAAGATAATCTCTTTACCATCTTTAGCTCTGCTTTCTTATTTCATTTGTACAAGTATATAAACTTGTAAAGCTTCTGAATTCATGACATCAGCTCAAACAGTAGGAAGATCAAATTTATTATCCTTCTTCTCTGGCCCAGCTCCTGTTCAGGAGAATAAACTGGAGATCAGGGGAGAGGGGAGAAGAGTGACTTCATTGTATAGAGGAAATACACATTGAAATCACTGCTCTTTCTACAGGTTTTACATTAAAATCACCATTTCATTCAGTGGTAAAACCTCACAAACCTCCGTAGCTGCCCTAACAGCAAAATATTATATAATTCTAACAAATAATGTATATTCTGCATAATTTTTTGGAGTTTTCTGTTTTGTCTTTTGGGTGTTTTTAGCATCTAATTAATTTTCTGTTTTAAAACAATAGGTGGAAAGCCTTCGTATCAAAGTATTTTTCATAGTAATCTGTTCCTCCTTACTTTAGCAAGCACTGTCCTAACACTTTGAAAATCTTTCCAGTTTCAGTTCAGATATCTTAATCTCAGTCCAATTATTATTTTTGATATATCCTTTTATACTGCTTAAGCAATTTGGCTAACAGTGATAGATACACAAAATACATTTTACCCTTTCAATAAATTCGATGGGCTTTGGATTATACCCTGTTCATATAATTAAAGCTGCAATATTACAATTTTGCAGTGACTGCTAGCTTTAATCTTAGTATTACTAAGGTTAACCATGCTTCATTTCAAGTCTAGCCTTTTATGCTGATATTTAAATATTTTATACGATCAGCATTTTAAGAGAACTTGCCAGTGTTGTTAGTTTGGTTGCTAAGCTTGCTTTCTATTTACTCGTGTGGGCAAAAGATATATTTAAGCCTCTCTTTCTTTGGTTAAAAAAGTGCTAATGGGGGAGGTATTACATTCCTTCAAGATGAACACAGTAGTTCTAATTTTTGGCACACAACATTCGTCTCCCAGTGTTGTGTCACTTGTCAGGCCTTGAGATCTTCCATGGCCAAAACTGACATAATATGTCAAACATTTAAAAAACTGCATTTTCCAAGTGCTTTTACAATGAATGATGTAGCACCATTCATACAGCAACAGCAGATACCATGAAATATCCTAAACAGGCAGGTTCTCCAAAATGAGGCAGTTATTGGGAAACTGTCATGATACTTAAATTCTTTATATGAGCTTTTAGTAAAGTTTCATGTTACTTTTGAAATTTTCTACTGATTTTAGACTCATAAAGGAATAGTGCTTCCACAGCATTTTCCTTGCAGTTCTGTGTTTCCAAAGCACACAGCACAATAAGGTCCTGTTCATGCTTGGACATAAGTGCTATAGCAAGAGAAATCAAGGATGAATTACAAAATGCTGTTTCCGATGTTGTGATCTGCATGAGTGTTTTTATCACCTCTATTTCTGTATATTTTAAAGAATGGTTTCTATTTTCTTTAGCATTTTAATATGTGCTATTAGCCATTTTTAGAAATAGTAAACTACATGGTGCAAGCTTATGTATTTAATCACATTAATCACATTAATTCTACTGCTGGTAATTGATCAGTATTGTAGTAGCTTTTTAACAAAGAATTGACTTTGAAGCTGGAACCATGAACTATGCGATTTCATAGCAAAAGCTGTCTTCAGGAAACACAGAGAGTCTGAACATGTTTTGTAGAAGCTCTGAATTCATAGGCATTTTTATGAAATAAAACATCAATTCCACATTTTTTAAGGTTCCTCTGCTCTACAATGTAAAATGTAGCAGGGTTTTTTTGCACATCAACAATAATAATGCTACGAAAGTCTAGCCCAAAATGCTGACATGATGTAAATTAGCATACCTTTGTTAAAGTTAATAAAGCACCAAAGGCAACCAGGAGTCACTGAGCATCAAATCCTCTGTTCTTTTTTTTTGTAATGTTTTATTTGTCAGATATCAGACATTTGAAACTATGAATGCCCTAAATATATTGTTGCTTTTCGAAGTTTTTTATCATAAACTGTACTTCACTACCAACAGCTCTTCATCACCAAATGCACAACAAGCTGGTTTACTTTTTTCACATTATACTGTCTTCAGTAAATACATTCCATTCCTGTATTAGGTGATATTTCTTTCTTCTTGTCTATTGAATGTCTTTTAAAATCACAGAATCATAGAAAAATAGGACTAGAAGTGACTTCAGGAGGTCACCTTGTCCATCCCCTGCCCAAGGCAAGATGAACTGTATCTATGTTATTCCCAACAGATGCTTGTCTAACTTGTTTTTATAAACATGACAAAATGATGGAGATTCCTGAAATCTCAGACTATCTGCTCCAGAGCTTCTCTATGTTTAATATTAGAAAATTTTCTACAAAATCTAACTTGATTGTTTTTCCCGCTAACTCTCATCCTATCCCCAAAAGACAGTGAAAATAGATTCTTTTTTTTTTACCCCCGTGGTAACCTCTAAAGTACTTGAAGACTCTTAGTGGGTGAAGCATGTCCATTCTCTAATGTTTCCACAGGTCATATTTCCAAGAGTTATGATCACTACTGTTGTTATCTAGCTTCTCTCTACTCAGTGTGAATCTTGATGTGCAGTCTTTAGTCTTCTGAGACCATACTAGTGCTGAAAAGAGGGGAAGGATTAATGTGTACGGTACTGGTATTAAAATATATAAAAGACAGTGGAGCTCCTTGCACAGACCCTGAGGTGGAGTTAAAGGCAGTTTGCACTCACAAGAACAAATTCAGTAATTTATATTGCTAGTTTAGTGTGGTGGTGTTCTCCAGACTGAAATTGGCAACAAAATCTTCCAAGGAATTTAGTAGTGAAAAAATCATGTCATCTGGCAGGAAATAGGTAACCTAGACAGATGTTTTTGAAAAAGCCAGGAGCTCTTCTTAGGACCTGATTCATTTCACTTTTACACGGAAGGATACTTTTGTATTTAAGCTAGACTTAATGGACAATAAGAGCAAGCACTCTTTGCTATCCATGAGCAAATCAGCCAAGTTTACTATGCAGAAGTTCTCTTGCTTGACAACTTTTTTAGCCTTAAACATATTTCTATATTTCTAAGATTTCTATAGCTTGTTCTTTTAGTGGAAATGTGTTGCCAAGTCAGGGCTCTGGATACAGGCACAGAGATGGATGTGATGCAGCTGCCAAGTAGGTCAGAAGGGACGCAGAGGTGAGAGTTGTAGGTTCCCAAAGGGAGGAAGAGCAGACCTTCACCAAGACTTTTTCCAGCTTTCTTCACAAGAGCTCTTCTCAGCTGATGTTTAATATCATCAGTTAAAGCAGCAGGACTGGCATGTCCAGCTCATCTGTGACTAAACCAACCCATTTGCCATTTCCCAACATCAGCATTCAGCACACAAGTTTGAACAAGTGGCAAGAGCTTCATTGGTGCTATGCTGCACAGAAGGGAGGTTTCCTCCTTACTTCGTGTGTATGGATCTCATGTATAATCTAGCTGCATTAGTTATGGGTCCTAAGGTTTAGCCTTCAAAGGATGCAAGAACGCCAAACTGGCTTTTTCAGAGGTTGGCTTTACAGAATTATGCAAAAAGAGGATGTGGTTTGTGGGATTGCTTGCATGGAAAATGTCAACATCCTGTACTCCACATTTTTCAATGTTCAGGTGAACCTGTTCAGGTGAAAATGCAGAGGTAGTGCCATTTGCAAGTAGGTCAAACAGCTTTAAAAAATCCAAGAGTTTAATATTGTGCAAGTGAAAAGATGTTACGTTAAACCTTCATACAAATAAAAAACATACTGGGCAAAATCCAGACCCTATTGAAGTCTACAGCAAATCTTTCACAGTGCCAGAATTTCTCACTGATTTTTTTTTTTTTTTTATGTATTAGGAGATTGAACTGCCAGACCAGTCATGTTAGAACATAAAGCTGAAATCAAAGTCAAGATCACAGGGATAAGTAATATGTCCTTTTCACATAGAGAATTTAGTGAATATCTGATTGAATGACAAGCCATTTTTCAGATGACTGTATTCTGCCCCTTTAAGCATATCTATCTATCATATTTTTCTTAACATATATTTCTTACTAGTGGAACATGCTCTGTTTTTAAGTTGCATTACCACTGTTTATCTATCCCTGGTCCCTCCTGTCCTAAAATTTTCAAGTGCTGAAGAGCGAGCGTTTGGTGTTTGCGTAACAGAAGCTGAGGCGCTCCTTGAGATGTGCTCTGCATGTACATTCTTTTTGTACAGAATGTGATAATAGAAAGAGTGTGTGTTACGGAGCCAATTCTTTCACACAAGACAACCTGTCATACAGACTGTCCCTCATCAGTGGATTATATTACAACTAATAAAGTGTTTAGGCTTCTTTTGATGCTTTGATTTCTGCCCACAGGTAATGTTGTGCAAGTAGCAAGGAGACCACATTACACGATGTGAAAACATTTTTAAAAACACTTCTCAGGGACAGAGTTCATTACACATCACTGTGACTCTCAGAACAAATTATACATGTGTTATGTAGTTCAAGTTGCTATGGTAAACATTTTCTTCTTTAATAGTTAATAAAGTGACATAGACAGAAGAACATATGTAAAACGTGTTTTGAAGGAAAAGAACACTGTCTTAAGCATCATGAACTGTGGCAGTGTTTCCAAGGTTTTTAATAAATAAACCTCAATACTTCGTTCCATTAAATCTATACAAAAAATTCTATAGACTTTCTCAAATATGAAAATTCCTCAAGTGCAATGTAGTTGAAATGGCCAAAAGAGTGTTATCTTAAGAGCACAGAAGAAATATATAATTCCTCATACAAGCACTAGTTTCACTCAGCTAACACAGAGGCTGGAATTTCAGTGTTCACCCTTTAAAATAAAAAATTGAAAGAATAGCGTCATGGGGTTCCATACTTTTCCCTTCATTATTCACACTTCCACTCTTATAACACACATTCACAGTCAGGCTAGGGACCCAGCTTAGGATCTTAAAAAGTCCACTGTTTTATTCCTTCTGCTTGCATTGCTGCTGGCAGTAATGCATCATCTGCCTCTGCCTTGTTATGGCTCCCGAAAGCAGTGCCTGCGACTTAGCACGAGTGCAGACTCGGGGAACTGGACAGTAATCTTGCAGTTCAGCCCAAACAAGTCACCGCTCTAGGAGAAACAGCACTAACGCATTGCTTCAGAGAAGAATTACCCTGTCTCGGCCCACTCTGGCGCTGGCCCAGCCCGAAGCCTTGAGGACTGCCTGGCACACTGGGAGGTGGAACCTTTTCTCCCTTTCTCTTCCGTGAAGGCTAAAAGATAAACGCTGCCTACCTCATCCATTTCCAGCAAAGCAAGCCGCGTAGGCAGGCGTAGAAAGAAACTATGTGGTGCCCAGACGTAGAATGGAGATGCTCCTCCCAATTCTGGTGAAGGCAATGGCTTTGGAGACAAGACTCAGGTAGAGCTTTGCAGTCTGAATATAATAATTATGGCAGAAGATTCTTGCCAACATCATCCCAGGCATCAGGAGACAACTTCCAAATAAAAGTATGGTTTCAGAACATTGCATCTGAATGTTTTGGGAAACAGAGTAAGCTATTCAGGGTTTTGTACTAGTATTAGCCAATATTACCAGCTTGTGGTACAGGCAAGTAGAGCACACTTCAAGGATGGTTCAGGTCGGTTGCTTTACGTCTGCTGCTTCCGCTGGCTTTGAATAAAATGTAAACAAAGGTCCTGACTGTGAGGGTTTTCTGTCAGTCTGTGACTTACCTATCCCTGGGTATTTTTCATGTGTTTATTACTTTGCCTACAAGAGGCTGTAATTTGTATATTTTTATTGTGAATCCACTTAAGCCTTCTTCAGTAATTTTGTATGACTAATACTCCTTATTTCCTGTTGTAAACTGCTGTGGAGTGCTGTTTTATACTGCTGGTAGTCACCGTTTTTCACCCATGAAAGTAGCTGGACTTCAACAAGGCATACAGCTATACCTTGCAGAAACAGTGCCTGGTTTTATTTTGTGTCCTTTTGGCTGGAAAATGTAAATTCACTATCCTCATTACCATTGTATTCAAGTTTATGTTAATGAGGTGTTAATGTCTCTAGTTGGTAAGAATGATCCAGAGAGGGAATTTTCATGTATATGGTGGAGTCAAGGGAAAGCTTTTGTGGCAATTATTATTACATTGTGAGATCTTAAAAATATTCTTTAGCTCATCATCCCCAAATAAGACTTTTTTCAGCTTAACCAGCTTATTTTCACTGCATTCCCTAAGTTTGAGAAAGGAGGGGTTATCAACCAATCCAGAGAATATCCTGAAATGTTGCAGTCACTTAAGTCTTTCACAGTAAACTTAAAGTCTAAACAATAAAAACAGATAAATAGAGGAAATGTCAAACTGAATTGTGGGTAATGATCAGATCAGCATGCTTTTATACAATTTCCATCACTTTGAATTTTAAATCACCTTTTAAAGGGCACTAAAGCATTCTTGCAAATTAGTCTGCCCTCCAATTAATGCACCCAACATGACAATACGACCAGTTTCAGCTTGGCTAAGCAGACCAGTCAACCAGGAGGATGTGACTTGAGGACTTGGAGAGCCTGTGCCTCCACCTTTTTTTCCCTCTCTCTTCACAGCAGCTTACATCCAATTAGGCCAGTTAATCTGCCTAAAACCAGTGGAAAGGAAGGATTTCTCTAATAAAGATGAAGCATAGTTTGGAAGGACATACAAAATAAGGCTACTCTTTACAAAAGACAAAAAGTTCCAAGATTTCCCTCAGCCATATATCTTAAAGAGGTATTTCACTTGGTCAAGACCGAACTATTTTTCTCCACAGGGATTTTAACTTTAACAGACCTTTTTGTGACATTTGTTAGCATGTAAAGGATTTCTCTTTTGTCTATTTATTTTTCATACTGTGCTCATTTCTGACATCCATTAAATTTTATAAGAGTAGACTGCAAGCAGCAGTGATGAGAAATGCCACGTCGCATTACAAGAAAATGTACGTAAACAGAAATGACTTTGTGTTTTTCAATCAAGAAGTAAATAATACTCGCATGAATATATAGGTTTTTGAGCAGGCTAATCTGCAGTTTTGGGAAGGAAAATCAAAGAACAAATTATAAATATATGCTGATATGTGGAACACATTTTAACAACTTAATACAGAAAACTCTTGCAGAATGGCTGAACCATTTTATGCAGTATTTAGTTCACTCAATTTAGAAAAAACCAAATGTTAAACTGTCTCAGTTCTCTTTATCATTATCACTGGCGCATGGCAACTACATTGTGTACTTATACTCACAGCACAGCGTTAAGACTTTCTCATTTCTACTGTGCTTCACCTACCTTATTTGATTCAATTTTCTATGTAAAGTTCTAAGATGTCATATTTCAGCAAAATCAGATGAGAAACATTCAATCGGATGCAAAAAAAATATATATGATAGGCCTTGGAATTGCTTCTATTTCTCCTCGCAGAGCTCACGATTCTCCTTGACTGCTACTGTCTTCTTTTATATATATATATGTATATTGTGAACCAAGAATTTGAGGAGGGCTTCAACGCCTGTTGCTCACCAAGGGCACCCAACGCAGTGGCAGCCAAAGGTATTAGTTTGTGTTGCTATGACAAAATATTGGACTGTTTAGAGCTGATTGGCAGAGCTAGCCAGCAGTGTTATAAAATAAAAATCATAGAAAAGGCTGAAACTTTTTTTGGAATAAAAAAATAATGTGATATAAAAGTTTAATGATGCTGAACAGAACTTAATGTAAACACATAGAATTTTATAAGTCAGAATTAATACTATCTCATTCCTACATAGCAATTCTTACTCATCTTTTCTCAACGAGTGAAAGCCTTTTTAAAAGGTCTGTCTTTTAATACCCATTCTGTGGGCAATTTTCCCCTCCTTTTCCAACAAATAAATTATTTAAAAAGTCAAAATGATTCATCTAAACCTTATATTTTTGACCTTGTTCTATTGTACTGTCATATACTTCAAAATATTATCTTCTGGAATCAGCAAAACAATATAGTAAAAATATAATATTTCTACTTCACAGAAATGTAATGTTTCTACAACTTCCCACTGAAAAGTTTAAAAGAATCTCAAGATTCTGCAAAACATTGTCATTTTGTGCAAAACTGTTCCACTGGAAATTATCCACACAGTTCTAGCAAAGCCTTGAGTTATGCACGTAATTCAAATGCATAGAGCTGGAAGTTTATAACAGTTTGAGCGTCAACAAGTCAGTAGTAATGCTTACTCAAGTAAGAGGTACTATTCTTCTTGACAATCCTAGCTAAGCTGAGTTACAGGAAACCTATATTTAGCCAGTAATAAAAGAAAGAAAAAACTGTCAGCACTTAATTTCTTTTCAGTGCTGTCAAATTAAAATATTTTCAAGCAAAAAAATAAATACTAATTCTCTGCATACTCTAAGAGAAAAAAAAATAGATATTTTTCTTATTCCACGGATGGAGACGCTATGGTGTGGAGAGTTAAGTGCTTTGCACAGGGCTATTTAACATGGCACGAAACAGCTAGAATCAGATTTTTCCTCCCTTGGGAACAAAACCTTGTCCTACTTCTTTCACAAGCCATTGTTAGGAAATTTCAAATAACTTTTCTTGGAGTCTTTGGCTTTGAATTAATTTGTTCAGAAACCTGTAAAAATTTCTTCTTTTTCAGCATCTGAGTTCTAAGGAAAAACACTGTGTTCACCATAAAACTGAAGATTTTACTGTTCTTTTGTCCAAGACAAAAGCCATCAAAGCAAAGCCATCAAAGCAAAGTAACGGGTTATTTATTTAGCCATCTTACATAGCACGTGTTCTGTTGGTATTCCACCCCACCTCTCTGAAGAAGCAGAGAGCCATAAGATTACGAGTTGGGCACAGCTTGGTTTTGCCTCCCAAGTAGACATCTAAGAGGCAAACCTTCTCCATCTCTTCAAGGAAAGTATCGTCCTTAACAAAAATGGAATTTTCAAGAGTTTCCAGTCCCAGACTCTGCCAAGCTCTCTAGACATGGCCCGATGTCAGGAGGCAATTCTGGGCATTTTAACAGATTAACCACTTTTGATGGATCGGTTAGGCAACCACCAATTTCACCACAGTTCAACTTGATCTGTCCACTCCCTCCCTCCCAAGGTTGCTACTTCTTTGAGTATATGGAAAAGCCAGTTTCTCTAGTTATTATTGGAACTAGCTGTGTACTCAGCTGCCCCAAAATAGTATTCACTCATACTGATTTAAGCTTAATCTAAATACGTGAACTGAAAGGAGAGACCAGTAGCATTGGTAAGTTATTTTTCATCAGCCCAGGTGCACCTTGGCAGCAACTTTCTTACTTCGTTTAACTTAGCTGATAAGAGAAATTAGTGCAGTACTGTTGATTTGCATAATGTGTAATACCTGCAGAGCTTATATTCTAAAAAGTATTAAGACAAGCCAGACCCTATAAAGCTCCACATACCTCCAATTACCAAGGGGCATTAATTACTAAGCCCTGGGATCTTTCCATCCTACTGTGCCAGTTATGGCAGTTTTGTTTCTTCATTTATGGATTCAGCTGAATGTGCTCCAGTTTTTTTCATCCCACTTTTCTTGCACACCTTATTCAACTAACAGTTTTGTTTGAAAGGATGGTGAGTGTGGAGAGCAAAAGTAAGCTTTACTTCTTTGCAGAAAGTATTTCTATATTATTAGTAATATTACTGGTAATACCGTATATCTCATTAACCCCTAGACTGCCAAAACTTTGCTTCTCAAATTTTTTAGTTCCTTCCTTCTCAGTCACTTCCACTGCTGTAGGACAACATGTGAAGTGGCATCCTGCTCAATAGAGTAGGCATATTATAATGTCAGCCTAAGGGTTAATCTCTAAATTATCTTTTTTTGGTTGGTTTTCATTCTCTAATAAGTCTTCTTTATGAACTGATCTTCCCTCAGCAGGTTTTATTTAAAACACTAAAAAAGAAGTAAAAGGAATAGTACAGCCTAAACTGTATTATTGCAATCAGTGACATTGGTCTTTGTTCCCAATTCAGAAGCAGAGATATAACTATGTTAAATTAAACCACACATTAATCTATCACAAACAAGAAGGGAATAATTAAAATAATCAAAGGCCAAGTTGCTGAAACACTTCATGGATGACTGGGAAAATCAGATATATGTGTGCAGTTCCCTGAGGTTATTGTTACCAGAATCTGAGCAAAGAACCTACTGTACAATACATGATGATGTAACAGAAAATTTGCTTTAAAAATGAATGAAAGCACATGAAAGAAAAACTTAGCAACTGCTGTACATATACCTAATTGCAAATAGAAACCATTGCATGAAATGCAATTAAACTTTTTGATAGATCAAAGCATACTTCTGCAGTAAAAAAGGAAACATTCTACTCTATATTTAAATAACATAACCAAAAGGTACTAGGGAAGAGTAAGATTACTATAAAACAAAATGGAAATAATACAAGACATGTTATAGAGTTTGCTTTGTGTAACAGCTAGCACAAGCATGATGCACAGATGCAATTATCTGTGCAGATCAACTAATAAAGAAAGCTATCTACATGGCAAACGAAACTAAATATCATCTAAAAACTTAAAATGATAACTGACATCTAATATTTTGCATATATATTCACTAAGCTCTAATGTGTACACTTATGAATAAAATGAGTGTCATCAAGTACTGATTCCCAGTCAGAGAGATTCCTACATTTCTCTTTATGAGAATTCCTTCTGCAGTGTTTCATGCCAGGAAGCAAGGAGGTCGGGGCAAAGACCTTGGAGCCAGGAGATCACTAGTTCTAGTTCAGGCTGAGCTACTGGTTTGCTAGGCACCACAGGTAAATCGTCTGGCCTCTCTATGCTTCGTGTGGTCTAGCTGGAAAATCTTGAAAAGCAAGAAAACAAATACCCGCTCAGAGCTTCAGTCAAAAAATCAAAAGTATCATTTGAGCTAAGCATTGCTGAAGAGGTCTATTTTATATTTATTTAAAAAACCCTAAGAATTCAATTAAAGGGTACTTTCTGCAGAAACAGCTAGAGGATTTTGATAAAATAGCATTCAATATATAAATTTATGACGTGCAGGAATGCTGGATGCAAAAAAGACAGGATGATACCAGTTACATGCTTGCAGAACTAAAATCACGCTGCTGAATAAAACTAAGAGGAAAACTGCTAACTCACTTAAATCTGAGACATACATCAGGAAGGTTAAATTACCTCCTATCAAGAGGTTTAAAGGGAGAATCTGTGCAAAAATCGAATCTATAAGCAAAAGGTTGATAACATACAACACATTTAAAGTAGAAGAGAATTTTTATATGTTTGCATATAAATAAAAGGGCTGTATTGGTCACATTCTCTCTATATCGTACCTATAGTTTAATATTTGCTAAATTACATACTGTTGTAGATTTATAAAGTGAAGAAATTCTGAATAACTTATCACAAAAGGATCCTACTCTAAACAACATTTTTCATTCTTAACCCGAACAGACTCACGTTTAGGGTAGGCCACACCAGTAGTGAAAGACTATTTGGGTTACGTGATTAGGAAATTACAGTAACTGCTACAGCATAATGGAATGAGATAAATAATAAATAATTTTGGTTTAAAGTGAAAAATACTTTGCAAGTAATTATTCTCCGCTTGTCTTTCTATAACCAACCAAGCATATAACAAGAAGATGAAGACGAGGTTTATTTTCACTTCATTTCACTTCTTTGTAATTGACAAGCTCTCACTGGGTGTCAACTTTAAAAGATGACAAATCCTAAATCTTACAGGACTCAATTCAATAGTTCACCTCTCTAAACTGTTTGCAAATTAATCTACATTTTCAAATGGATCAGGCATGAAGTATAAGGTGACATCTATATTACAAAAATATTAATTTCCTTGTCTTTTTCCAGAATTCAAAGATAAAGGTAGAGTTAAAATATTCAGTTTGTTAAAAGAATGCATAGAAATGTATAAATGCACAACATACCCTATTTCAGTTTACCTTTGTGTTTTCCTGTTTTGTTCCAGTATGCATTAGTGTCCTTTCTCAAAAATACGCCTATTTTGTATTTTATACGGCATGGTAATTATACTTGAACTACTTTAAATGCCATACACCAAAACACAAAAAGACAGGCTAGACCAAAACCAAGAAATTTGGACTTACATTTTCTTGTTTCCCCAAAATGTCTTGGAACTACTCGAAATGCAGACAGATTCTGAGAATATTTAAAGCATTAGGAAAGTGGACAAAGGAAACACCCTTTATTTTCTAGCTGTATTCTTCCTTTTCTATTACTTTTGGCCACTTAACCGTCTTCAGGGCACAACTTTCTCTCTTTTCTAACTGAAAATCTGTAAAAGCAAATTTCTTCATAAATTTAGACTTGTTTTTTTCTTCATCATGTCCATACATAAACGTATATTAATTAAATGCAAGCAACTCCTTTCAGTCAAGAAGGAGCAGTTGCAGAGCTGTTTAAAACTAGAAGATGCCCGAATTAGGCATTTCAATAAAGTAGATCAAAAATTAGCTCAGCACTCTCTCGGGAAGTCACTACACTGCCACTGTGCAACAGAGCTTCACGGTGTGTATGGAGTTTTTACATTCCCAACTCACTGCATCTCTTTTCAAAACAGGTTCTGCACTGGTTGTGCTGTTTCTTCAACTGCAAAGGAATACTCCTGTTTCTTGCTTAGGGACCAGTTTGCTTAGCAGTATCCTCTGTTCTCTGTTTACTTAATTAAATGGTAACAATCAGCCCATCATTCTGAGTTAGAACATTTTTGCCACTTAATATTTAAAAATAGATACAAATAAAAACAATTTATTCAAAGAAAATATTGCAAAGCTTTGTATTTTTGAGGAAAGAAAGGATAGGAAGAGAAGATAGGAAACAAATTTTGTGACAAATTTTGGAAAATATTCCAAAATCAAGCTTACCAATTTACATTTAAGTCTTCTCATTAGAGAATATGGGTATTCCATACCAGTAAACTATACTTTTCTTCTTTACAGTGGAGTATTTTTGTTTATGTCCATAATGTACATGTTATATAAAAACTAAAATGTATATCAGAACTTCACGCAGCATTCTGGAAGTAAAGAACACATGATGACATGGAAAGCCCTCATCATGTATACTGTTTGATTATCACTTCAGCCTTTCCATGCAGTGAGCCACTCCATCTATAAATTCTGTCTCAAAAATTGCTTCAGTAAATTTTATTGCAGTTGAGAGCTGTTATAGCTGGTACCTGTTTGTTAAATATTGTAGCTACTTCCCTTAGCAAATGGAAGTTGATGAAAGGCAAATATATTCGATGCAAAAGAGAACGTGAACAAGTACAGAGAAATAACACTACAGAAAACTGAAGTCAAAAATCCTTTACACTCTGACCTCTCTCTTCCATTAAAAATAACAACAAGAAGGTATGGTGCACAGGACTTCTTAGTATTTAACAATTAAATCTGATTTATGCAGGCATATTCATACCCTGAATTTTCCCTTTTCAACAAGAGAATGTCTTACAAGCCCTGTTCCCAACAGACATCTTTCCTCCAGCAGGTACTTAAAATCATCTGTTCCCTCCAACAACCACTTCCGTGCGTAGCAGGACTCCTAACAAAGTTAAACACAGTTATGGACAGATATACAGAGAGCAATTTTTGCAGGTGTCTCTGAATTCCAAATGTCCATCTTGTCTACAATGATCTTCCATAAAGTAGTCTTCACCACCTTCTCTGTGTGAGAATATATGAAGAGGACAGCTCTTTTCCTCTCCCACCCCTCTGCTTTCTCTGTCCCCCTCCTTCACAGGCTGGTTCATTCCTCCTCCTTTTAATGTTTACGATCCCTTTGGAATTCATTTATATCTACGGCTTTTGTGCATCTTCTTGCATGTTTTAGTGTGGTATATCAACAGGACTGAGTCTGAGAGATTTCAGAGGCATTCTATTGGTCACCTCGTCATCAGATGCTTGCTAACGCTGTATCTGGTCTTCGGTGTACAAGTATCAAAAGCCATCTTGACGTCCAAGCAGATTATGTTTGTGGCTTCACCCCTGTCAGCTCTCATTGTCACCTCCTCAAACAAGTTAATAACATTTGACAAGCATGGCTTCCCCTTTATAAACGTCCTGGTTGTCTTTGACCAGTCTGCACCTGTCCAAGTATTCTCCCATTTTGTCCCTAATCAATGACCCTAGAATTTCTCCCGGTTGCCCATAGTGTTTATACACTGCAATTTTTTAGTTCAAGTCTCCTACTTGAGAGTCTTGCTCTAAAATGTCAGGATACATGTTACTTTGAGTAAAACACCTCTAACGTGAATGTGCATATGTATTTATAGCAACCATTGCCAATAACTCTTCACAATACAAAAAGAGCTTATTTCATGTGAAAGGGAGAAATATTGTATACCAGTTTTCCAGAAAAGAAACAGAGTTGCTCTTTAAAGGAGACAGCAAATCACATCTTTTTATGCCCAAACCACTGAACTGTCCTGTCATTGGAAATCCTTGTCATTTGGACAAGGGGGAAAGGATAACTTTGAAGATGTTCCCTGGTTGCTGGTGTGAAAAGCTGTGGACAACTCTGCTAGTCAAACAAGATATCCTATGTCCAAAATACATCTATTTAAAGGAGTAATGAATAATTCTGAATTTGTCCCTATTTACTAGTTTATCAGGCTTTGAGAGATCTTGTAGAAATATATTTTATGCATGTTAACAAGCCTCAGGTTCCCTGTCTTTCCCAAGGGCTATCTCATTAGCATTGTATGAAATTAATCTTTCAGGTAGAACAATGAAATTAACAGCAAATTTCTAAATTGCAGCATGGAGGATGAGCCATAATAAAGAAGTTCTCCAAACCAAAATTTCAGTACAAGCTATGCCAGCGTCATTCTCATACTGTTACACTCAATGTGGACAGATACGAGACTGATAAACATTCACCTCGTTTCACTGATAACAAGTCGCTACTTTTCCCTTTTTAAGTTGTGCTGCATTTATAGTTACACAATTAAAATTTCTGTAGAAATGGCATCTGAAGGTTGTTTGTGCTGATTTTAAATTTTCAAATAAATTCTTAATTGTTATTCTTTTCAAACGTGGCTAAAATTTCTTGCTAGTCACTCTGCAAAAAGAAACCAGAAATGAATTCAATATTTCTTTCATGGAACATATGAAGAATGTAAAAAGGAATATTTCCCTTCCTTGCCTCTTTCAGGCAGCACTGAGCCCTAAAAGATTTCTCACTACGATCATGTTTCTTAAATAAAAGTTTGCATCCATTAATAACATTTTTGAACATCCCTTTAGCTCTATATTTCCTCTATCCCTCTGTCTTTTCATCCATGATCCAAGAAGTTAAGAGTTTTTTTGAAATAACCTGTCAAGGATTTGCACACTGTATCACTTAAAGAGCCAGTGATACTCAATGTAATAGAAAGCCTGTCATTTTGAGAAAGAGCAAAAGGGAAAGAGCAGCTGCCCTAGTCTGAAATAGGCTACCTGAAAACAACTACTTTCTGTTCCTTTTATAGAGACCACTAGTTCACTTTCTGATTTAATTTTCCCTAATCCATTTTAATACAATAAAAATGCTTAAATATACTATGATTTTGTGTGTAAGATGAACTGCAGCCATCTTTTCCTCTTGTCCTCCTTGTATTTCACCCCCTACCTCCAGCTAGATAGCTAGCTATGTGCTGGCCAGTTAGACTAAAATGTCGAGTCTATATGAGACAGATATCAAGAACAGAAATGTTTTTGAGACATTTAATGTAAAATGTTTCAAGTGATGCATTTTTTTCATCATTTAGAAGAAAGTCTCTTGTTTTCAGAGTGCAAAGAGCAAAATCAAGGAGGAATGGTTATAGGAATGTCAGATCCAGCCCTAGTCATATGAACAACTTTGAACTGATTCTGACCATTGGTGAAAACCAGAAGTGATTATTTATCCGTGAAATTAGAATAAAGATTACTATAAATAAAATATATAAAGCCCTACAAATTTTATATGATCTTAACAACTATAGACAGAGTACCAGGAACTAAGTAAAATCAATAATTTTGCAAGTACGTGTTTTATCCTAGCTGAATATGCCGATGGAATTTAGTAGGGTTTATATATTTATAGACAGGTTCAAAACACCATTATATTAAAAACTTACCATACTTGTTATGGTGAAAACACAGAGGAAGCAATGAATATTGCCTAATGGGTTAAATTTGAAAGTTTGAATTCGAGACTTTAAATTTGGGAAATTTTAAATGTGGAAAGAGAAATTTAAGTAAGAACAAAAAACACAAAAATATGAGCTGTTGTAACCTTTTTCTACCATGTTGTCATAAAATGTAGAGGGTATGACCTATGTGCATCAAGAAAAACAAAACTATTTTGTAAGATATATCACTCTGAGCGCTTAAAATATGACACTAATATTCATTGCAGTTTGTGAAACACCTAAAATGAATTTGTTCTTTGTTGTTCTTTGAGAAACAGGGTTGGTAAATAATCCTGTATCACTTTTATTGCTAATAATTTGAATCTTGCTTTTGCTAATTCTCATTTTAGGAGTTAACGGGGATATATTATTCATGATACAATTAATGAAGCAGTGTTGACATGCAGTGTATCCAAGGCTTACATAAACTAAAAGTTCCAGTTGCATAAATTCAGTTCATAAGAAGAACTCCCTGGTGTTGTGCAAAACCAATTAAAATCTCTTAGGTTTCCTGTGGGATCAAGGACTCGATTAACTTTGTGCAGGTTCAGAATCTAAGTACTCCTAGATTTCCAGGAAATTTGAAGCACTTTACATTTGACTTTTACACAGAAGAGTGCAAACAAGTTGAGGCAGGAAGGATAGGAACATGCAACCTTTATAACGTGAGTTATAAGTCCTTTCTCCTAATATCTGATTGCATTTCATAAACAGGTATCATTTAAAAATATAGAAGACAGCAAAATCGTTTTACTGGATGAGCAACATTAAGACAGTTTCTGCGACAGTCGATTTTTAGCAAATTTTTACAAAAGCTGATTTAAAATATGGGATTTTCTTTCTGCTGTTTCTGTGGGTGATTTCTGCAGAGCATCTACTGATTTTCTTTCAAAATGTTATTGAACCACCAGGGTTATTTGTTATGTTTTCATTTACTATAGTGTCATTTTATTTCAGCGTTGTCATGTGAATAATAGGCAATCAGGGCTGAAACTTTTCAAAATTGCAGCCCTCTAGATGTTACAATTAAATCAATTACAAACCCAGAATAAACAGTTTTTAATCACATCAAACATTTCTGCTGCATTATACTATTCAGTTCTGTTATGATGGAAATCTGAAGTCCGTAGAGTACTTCAAGAAAAAAATACTGCTATTTGCACAAAACTCCCGCTTAGCCTGATTAATAAACTGAAGCTCGGAAAATGATGTGCGTGGAAACAGCTGTGCTTACCAATAACGACATTTTATTTTCAATTTTAGTGCTAACGCTGTGTCAATCTAAACAATACTTAAGTACATTGTGCGAGTGTAACAACGGGGGTGCAACACAAAACAACACAAAATGCACCGCTTTCGGGAAGGAGCGGAGGTAAGCGGCGCCGAGAGAAAGGCAGCGGAAGCTGCGCGGCGGCTGGCGGCGAACCCTTGCCGCCGCGGGGAGGAACGCGAGGCCCGGGAGAACCGCGCTGTCCCACCGCGCCGGGCCGAGGCACGGAACGGGGTGCAGTCCGGAAAAGCCGCGCCGCGCCGGGGCGCGATCCGGCGGCGCGGCCCCGGCGGCCGCGGCACCCCGCGTACGCGCGGCGCCCGCCGCCTGCGGCGTGGCGTTTCCAGCCCGTGCCTGCCGGCTGCCCAGTCGCACGGAGCTCCAGCCGCGTCACGCTCGCGATCGCACCTTCTTGTTTTTCTACTCAGCTGCTTAAGTTAGACTTTGAGTTTAAAAATTTTGGGCCCCAGTGCTTTGGTTTCCTTCCCAGGGAGCGTGTAAGTTTATAAACGGACATCACAAGTCTCACCACTTTTTTTTTTTGGTGTTATTTAGGTACATTCGAAGAACAGCTTAATACGTTGTACATAAAGATGGCACCCATGACAAGCACTCGTACCACGCAGCAGTGAAGTGGTCGAAATAATTCCTTTTTTTATTTAAGGATCACGGTGAACACTGGGATTTCCAGTTTGTGAAACGTTCCAAAACACACCGGCAAACGGAGACCCTTCACGTACCTACAAAGCGAATTGTGCCTCCCGTATAAAAGTGCGTGTGCGAGCAGAACGCAGGCAAAATAAACAGGATATTGTTTGCGTAGCCTTTGGGTCCAAAAGCTCGTTCAAGAGACATTGGCAGTTGTTAGAGACAAAGAAAAATTCATGTCACCAGGAAGTGTGTAGCAGGTGACCAGGGAAAGCAGCTTTAGCTGTGTACTTGTCAAACCTAAGGAGAATCTGTGTTGTCTGCTCATGAGTACACCCACGAGTGACCGCAGAGGAGAGACTCAAAGAAGGAGCAATCAACTGTGGTCATATATCTAGATAGTTTGTTCAGATCGTGCTGATCCAAAACTGAAGCCTGCAGAGACACAGAAAAGGTTGTAGGACTGCCAGACTTCACTCTCTTGTTCACTCCACTACAGCTCAAGTTATAATTGCAATTTACCTAAACCGTGATAAATAGCAACAAATGAGTACTGCTGTCATGTGCCTCTTCACACCTTCAGAAATTTAAAAGACAAGAATAGGAGAGAATGCGTTCGAATAAATGCATTCAAATAAAAAATCTACAGATCAGGCACCGATAATAACATTTTCTGAACAAAGCCACCATCCTGATGGACTTCACGTGAATCAATATTTTAGGCTATAAAATATCTCATGTGTGAAATTAAATAAGTTATTTGGGGTTTGAGAGCAAGAGCCACCAATGGACTGGTGAACAAGTGCTTACATAATCTTCTTCTCCCAGGTATCTCACGCTTTGATACTTCCTTTTAGATGCGCTTTGGATTTTCATTTTCATATTTTGTAGTTATTTCGTACTTTATTTTTGAGCAACGAATATTTCCTATCAGATTTTTCATGCTTATTTTATTTCTTTAACCAAGGTACTCTTATGAAATCCTGAATTATGAGTTTTTTTTCAAGAACTTTGTTGCATTTTTCTCTGTCTTGGAGTTTCGAGAGAGATACAAATGAATATTCTTCAATATCCAAGGTTTTGGTTGCCTTACACCTTAGCATAAAAAAGCTCTTTAATTATTTCACTGATTTTTTAATTATTTAAATCCACTTTATTACCCAAACAGATTTCTAGAGGTAATTATGGCATGTCTTAGATGGACTTTTATATACCGTATTGATGGGTAGGACTAGAATACTGTAAAACAGAATATAGGGCATAAAACTGTAGATCTAAATTGCAGAAGTTATTTCATAGACCAAGGGAAGGTGACTGCTCTTAGAGATATAGCTAGCCTATACTTTCTTAATAAGTGAGAGGACTGATACTGAAATATTACCATGTTGTTTCCAGAACAAATGGGTACACTGATCATACAGTGTGCAAGATATATTTAATCTTGCCAACTATTTTGCTCCCTTAAAAAAAAAAAAAAAAAAGGAAAGAAAAACCTCTTCCAAGGGAAAAAAAGGAATTTCCAGCTCTGTCATTTTCTACATTGCCCTAGGCCAAAAAAATTATTATATTTAACAGTGCCCTGCAGCTTAACATGTTTGTCCCTGCCAGGATGCCACTCTTCCGAATGAAATATACCTTTTAAAAGCTCTTTTGGCTACCTGAATCTCCTCTTCTCTTATTCTTCCTATTAAAAGCAAAAGCGTAAGAACAATTGTGCCTGGCTTCAGAGGCAGTTTGGTTTAGAATTCCCAGCAAAATTTGACACACTCCTTTTCTTGCCTTTCTACATCCTCATCTCCCAACAGCCAATAAAGTTAAAAAAAAAAAAAGGAAAAATGCAAGAACTGTTTTCAGTGACATACTTGTAATTAATGTTAAAACTCCCAATAACTTATACATATGTTTCGAAAGTCACGAAGTCAGCTTTGGCATTCAGAGATGTATAATATCAAGAAAAAATGATAATTATGAAAAGCTTTCTATTTACAAGACCATTCTTCTATTAGCAAGACCAAAATGAAACACAACTGCCAAAGAACTACTAGATTTTGAACAGAAAAAGGACTCGTAATATAGTGATAAAATACAAATAGTCCTAAGCTAAGTTTTCCCCTTAGAACTGTACAAATCCTGTACAAAATCCAATGGGAATGGGATATATGTATGTGAGCAAAGAATTTAGCCCCTTTGCTTGTACAATAGAAAATCAAAATGGTTAAAAATGGCACCCAAAAGATGAATGAATTTCTAAGGAAATAAATTAGGTTTGAAATTACTATCGGATCATATGCATTATACAAAAGATCATGAAATCCATTTCATCTGACATATTGTACAATGAGCTACAAGAACATTTGCAACTGATAGAAACGTGTAAGATCTCATGTATTATTCTTACAATAAAGATTATACCACGGAAGCCAGCTCTTACACTTCCTATTGTGCACTACCAACCTGAAGGTCAGGAACCAGTGATACAGCTTGAGCACCTTGGTCAAGGTTTTGTGCTGTGCAGCATGTCATGGGGCTTAAGAGGTTATTTCGTATCCTCTGCGTGTTTCCTTACCTGCAACTACTTTGTCATATAAAGTATAATGAAGAAAAGGAATTACAGCGCACATTTGCAACAACTGAGGAAGAAAAATACACCGTACAAAGCAGAAGTCTTCTTCTACAGTGATTTTATGACTTCAGGGATAAAAAAGTCCAGATTTAAATGACTGTATGTTTTCTTTAAGATTCCAAAGGAAAGCAACATATGGATGCTCTATGTTTAACATAATGAAAAACAAACGCTCAAACCCCACAAAATTCCATTTAAAAAAGCTGAAAACTGCACTCAGAATCAAATGCAATATGTCCAGGAAAATACAGCCATATCACAAGCATGCTCTTCTATCCAGAATTATTAAACCTACATGATAAAATCAACCTTTAGAACACATTTCAAATGCAGAGAAAAATACTACAGATTCATTTTCATATTTTTTGCAGGAAGCATGAGCATGAAAAGACTAGTTTGCATTTCACTGTGAGAAAGAGAAAACACATATGAAAACAAGATAAAGGTTGCATGGGTCATAACCTCGCTGAATATCTGCAAACTCTTTATACAATACATATTATTAGTTCAAATTTAGAAATGAATCACA
Organism: Rhea pennata; assembly: GCF_028389875.1. Lineage (NCBI taxonomy): Eukaryota > Metazoa > Chordata > Aves > Rheiformes > Rheidae > Rhea > Rhea pennata. The sequence goes on along the minus strand of NC_084667.1, from coordinate 9,250,723 downwards.
GCTGCCCTGTTTGCTTCGATCCTTCGACTGCATTCGATCAGTCGAATAACGTTGTAATGTTAGAAGCAGTGAGTTTCTTCAGACATGGTGAAGACTGGTACCATGATTTTTCAACAACGCTGAGCAGACACAAAACCGTGCAGCCTGAGGAAGAGGCCATTCCTGCTGGGGACTCTACAGCCATCCCAGTAGGACAGTCTTTGCACTTTGTATTGACAAACTGTATCAGCTATCACTTTTCCAGATAATTGGTTTCCAATACATATCATATTTGTTCAGCCCTTAGAAGTCAGCATTCTTATTAGACTGGACGGTCAAACAGCTGAAACTAAGCAAGCTCAAAAAACGCACGAAAACATCTAGCTGCCATCTCAGGAAAACATCAGACTTGGGCTTAAATCTATTCCCATTCAAAAGAAAATTCATTCTGAGGGATTTATGTACATATCTAAAGTTAAATATGAAATGAAGTACTTTGTAAAATGGGTATTGCCGTTTTGGGACTGGGGCTCCTAATGGGCTTTTATATAGCTTAAAGCAGACAGGAGTGTAGCCACTGTAAGAGCAGCATGGTACACTATTTTATGCAGAGAGGCACCAAAGTGCAACTTGGTATCTGTACTCAAAAGCTGCCTTCAGGGTCAGGTCCTGCATGAGAAGCTATATTGATCCTCTGCTAAGTTGCAATGCTCTACATATATCTACAATTTCTTCATGTTCATAAAAGGAAAGATTAGAAAATATTTTTACACGTAGGCATCTCAGTTACTCTAATGGAGCAGAGGGTGCATTTAAAAATGTCTTTGCAGTCTCCTCTGAACCAGGAATATTCAGTGGGAAAAATCGTGTTTTCTCATTACTGAATGTCTACGTAGGGTAAAAACAGATGGAATTCACAATTTTAAAAAATTCAATGCTCTAGTATTAGCATACTGCTCTGGTAAAATCATAAGAAGCATGGATGTCAGATTGCTTGATTTTGGTGATATGTTAAAGCAAGATAATTATTGAATTCTAAAAGAAATCATGTGATATTAGTGTAATACCAGGCTCTCAGACACCATGATGGTGAGGATTTTATAAAAAACATCTGAAGAAATAAAATGTAATGTAAAAAAGCAAATAGAGTACTAAAATATTATTTTTGTACATTATGACTGTGATAAAGAATTGATAATACTTTGTCGGAATGCATATTACAGACAGAAATTTCACAAAGTTCTGCTCAATATGGTGTAAAACTGCTATGCTCCATATAAATATGGAGCAGGTAGTGCAAGCGAGAAGATTAGAAGGTATCGGGAGAGAACAGGCACATTTCAGTGGCTAATTTTCACAGAAATTTCTAGTGTAAATCTATAGCTAAAAGACCAAGTGCCTTTATGTAAACATAACACCGTTTTGGTGGTGTCAGTGAAGTGTCTGATGCACACCCCAGTAAAAAGAGCAGCTCTTCCATCCTCCGGGTTAGAGGACGGGCAAGGGTGGCTTCCCGTACGGCCCAGCCTTTTAGAACCAGCTTTACGCGATCCACTCTAGCGATGAGAAATCTGTTATCATACTGGGCTTCACATACATGCAAGTAATATATATAAAGTACCTCTCCGCTAGGAAATGGACTAGCATATGCATTTCGTATAGATTGATTACCGAACAGTCGTCTGATGGTAATGTCTTTCAGATAGTACCAACTCGCAGTCAGATTTGAGTAAGTGAGCGGGAGGTAAAATGTTGCGTATCGGCCGTACCAGTCCTGGGCTAGTCAACCACTCTTACGTAATAAATCTTACGTCAGTAACGTGCACAATTTATGGCAAACAAATGAGGGATTTCACATGCTGCTCGGATTTGTGTATACACCAAGAAAGAACATGGCCCATAAATAAGACTGTTTGGAAAACATTTACTGCTGTCATACTGATAATGCATTCTAAATCCTGGGGTTATCAAAAAAGTGGATTTTTTTCCCCTATATTGTTTGACAGCTGAAATTAAACAAATCCTATTGAAGTACAAAGCTAATAGAAGGTTTACTACGTGTGTCATTAGCACCATCCATATAAGGAAACAGAAAATATGAGGTGTGGATCCTTAAAATATGATAAAATGAGAGCACTGTTAGATGCATATGAAGGTGTGACTTCAGGCCAGACATTTTCTTATTAGAATCAAAGTGTCTCTATCTTACATTAGTAAATAATCACTGTTGTGTGATTCAGGTTGACATCTTTCAAATTATTTTTCATACCAAAAATATATATTGCATCTGAAATACGTTTTAGTAGTTATTCCATCTCAATAAAATATATGGCATAAAATGATTGCCTAACAATATGCTGCTAAACTCCTTTATGCTCAAGCACAGTGAACCTTAAAGGATCAACTTAATTTATATGCTATGATATTTTTTTAGCCCATGCTTTAATTTAGCATTCCATTATTTATATGGACAATCTAAAAGTTCACAGACTAGAATGTTTAAATTTTGTATCAGTGCTTGAGTTCAACACAAACATTCCACAGTATTTCCGTTTACTTTCCTTTTAAAATAAAGAAATGAAATCCAGTAACATCAAAGAGATTACCTATTTCTGTTCCAAAAACACAAGAAACCATAATCACCACATAATTTCTAAATAAGGCTTGCATGACTGTGTTTTGAAAACTTGATGTAATATAATTACCTGAGATTGTTGTTATCTCAGGTAAGTGGATGAATGTGCTATAATTTTAATCAGAAATACAAAACTTTGAAAGCGACAAAAGACTGTGATTTCTTCATTTAGATATGCAATATTTACATACCCTTAAGATTGCCATTTATGAAAGGAGAGTATTTTTGGAGTGCTGAATTTGGAATATTAAAGTTAACTTCAAATTAAGGCTTAAATCTGACAAATTGTTAATACAATTATGTGAGCAAAGTTACAGACAAGTTCACTGACAAAATCATATATAAAATTTAACATAAAAGTAATACAGTATTTTTTCTAAAGATTGAAGTATAAAGGTCAGCATAGGGCATGGACAAATTTGGCCCATATTTTGAGGTGACTTGTTTTTAATGAGCTCCTACGATACAGATATTATTCCAAGGTTTTCTAGAGCTTATTATGTGCTTTAATGTATGCCTTTCTCAAATACACATTACTATTCCCTTGCATTCCTTGTCAGTTTATATGATTTTATCTTAGATTGATTTTTTTGTGTGTGCATGTGTGTGTTTCGCCCATGATATCTTCCATTTGTTAGTTTTTGTGAGAGAGCTGCCAGGCCAGAAATACTTCTCATCTACATAAAGGGAATGGAAAAATGCTTATTTCTTATGGCTAAACTCCCTCACATCTCCAACTTCTTTTTCTACATTTCTGAGAAGCAAATGCTCAAGGCAGAATATGTATGCTGCTTGTGCTGATGCAATCCTTATGAGAAAAGTGCAAATATTTTATAGCTAGCTACCTTGGCAGACATATTTACATTCAAAATTCTCCAGCCTAGTCTTGAACCCACTTACTTTAATGGTCTGGAATTAAGAACATCAAAGGGTTAACATTTGCTCTTAACTTTTACTTTCTTAAAGTAGTACAGCCCTGTAGTGTATTAAGGGACGCCAAATACAGTTACTTGCAATATATGAACATACTACATACATATTTTCAAGAGATTTTTTCTTTCAGTTGGGTTTTCCATGTGGAAAACAACTAACTTCCCTCTCAGAAAGTATAGATTCTCCAGCTTTCTGAAAGCTGCACAGGAGAGAAACTCTTAGTAAAGTAAAACTATCTCTAATCTTGGGGAAAACTGAATGATGTGATTGGCAACCTGCATTCTGTTACTTTTCTTTTACGTTTGTGTACACTTCTATGCCTGAAGCACATAAATACCGTTGGTTAAACTTCTGTTGTTATGGCAAGTGGAAGTCACTGCAAAAAAATGCAGGCATGGCAGGCAGTGACTGAATAAAAGTAGCCACACATATTTTTCAAAACAAGTCTTTAGAAAGCAACTGGTCTACATCTCTACCAATCGATGTCATCATATTTTTCACAATATTCAAAGAAGCTTTCGCTTCCTCCTTGAACTACACTATTTCTAAATTAATTAGGTCTAAGCTAAATTTCTGTTGATATTATTGATACGAAAATGAAATAAACAGAAAGCTATCATTTTTGTTGTTTTCACTTTAGGTGCAAAGAAACATCTAAAATAAATAAAGAGGAAAATGCTCATCTCATGGATATCAAAAATAAACTCTTCACAAACTATAAAAACCCTCAGCAGTATCATTTCAGAGGTTCTAATAGTGTTTGTAAAAGATTGTTGGTGAAATCTAAAAGATTAGGTTTCTTAGGATCTAATGATTCTAAGACATTTAGAAGAGACGCACAGTCAAACTAAAGATCCGTCTATCCAGCCAGTATTCTGACAGTAGCCTAAAGTAGATGTCAAAGACACAGTACAAGAAGATACACAAAGAGCAGCGATATATAGGCTATTTCCCTAGAAAACTATCCCAGGTATTGACTGCTTATGACTCAGAGACTCCCTGAGCCAGAAATGTCCGGTCTTGTCCTGACCCCCCACACACTCGTAGCGTCCCGTCCTAAGCACTTGCGCAGCCGCAGTACGCGCTGGGCAATATTTCCCTTCTCCTTATTCTGAACCTGACGCCTGTTAGGTCCATTTGGTGCCCGTTTTGTATGCGGGAGGAGAGCGAGAGCGCGCCACCATTCCCACCTGCCCCTCCACGATACTCTATATCACAGTCGCGTTCGGTCTGTATCATTTATTCCTTCATTCCGTCTTCCTTACTGAAGAGCGTGAGACTACCAAGAAGTTTCTTCGTGGGGAAGCTCTTCCACACCTTTGATCACCCGCCCAGCTCTTCCTTGACTCTCTTCCTTTCTACCCTCTATACCATCACGAGGTAGAAGAGATGGCAGCTACCTGCCAGGATACAGGTACACCACAGATTTCCACAGTTTTGTTCTCTGTTTTCCTCTTAATAATTCCTAATATTAAATTTCAATCTTGAGCACAAAGACTACAGTCTTGGGGTTATGTCTACCTGTTATAACCTTCAGATCTTGTTCTTGAGTGGCAATTGCCAGACTGAGCCCATCAATTTTATTTGTTAAGATTGTTTTTTTCCCGCAAACATCACTTTACATTTACTAACACTGAATTTAATTTGCCATTTTATTAGCCAGTCACTTAGTCTTAGGAATTTTTTCGCAATTCTTCAGTCAGTCCGAGTATTTACTGCTAATGACCTAGTATCATCAACAAAATTCCCACCACATAATTCATCCCCTTTCCTAAATTCTCTATGATTATACTGCTCAGAACAGGTCTCAGTGCAGATCCCAGCTGAACTCCATGGTAACTTCCCATTTGCTCTTTCCCCCATTTTTTTATCTTTTTAAGAAGAAAATATTAATGATGCGATGTACCTGTTTGAAATTTAGCAGATTAACTTCCCAAAAACTCAACTAAATTCTGAAGTTTGTGTATTCAGATTCAAGAATTTTCCCTCCTGAACCTTCTCTAGAGCCTGTTTCTGGTTTAGTAATGATTTCAAGGATATCATTCCCAAGGATATCATCCTGTTAACTGTGTTACCTTCAGACTCATCATATAAAAAGAAGATGTTCTAAACACTAAAGAAATTGTCAATATAGAACAATGTCATGCTATCAGTTAAGGATCAGCGTGGAATTCATACAATTTTCTTAAACTGCTGGAAGTGGTGCTACAGCATTGCTAATGCAAGCGCATGTATAATTCCTCTGCAAAAGCACTTCCTGCGGCTGATATCACAAACCCCACTGACCATAGGTAAGAATATAGATCCATAGGTAAGAATATAGGTCCATAGGTAAGAACTTTTGTAATATTTTTTGTCATTGAAGTACTCTTGCATGTGTCTAAGTTTAAATAGGTAACTATTGGGACTATTGCTCTAGTGAAGTAGCTACCGAATGCCACTGCTTGTTACTTAGCATCCTAAACGTACGGTGTGAATTCAGACATCAGACATCAGTTCTGACTGTTGCAATGTAACTGTGGGGCTGACTGTAACTGAGACTGTTGTGGTCAGCAAACAGCAACCATGTCAGATGCATCAAAAGACAGTAAGCTGCCTCCTGGCCATGCCTGTAGGATCTTGTCTTGGATAAAGTTGCCCTTTGGATCTCGTATGAAGAGAATTTACAATGCAGGACAGAAAGAGATTTTTTTTTTTTTTTAACTTCTGCCCGCAAAAGTTGGTACTTCAAAATATTTTAGAGGTTTCATGGTATTTCTTCTGTTGGCCTTTTTATGTTCTACTTGTCTTTCTTCCACAGTGGAATACATACTATAGCTTGCGTACGATTTCAAGACAGGAAGATAATACTAGCATTATATATTTAATACTAGCACATATATAACACTGCATCTAATTTCTTGACCATGGCAATAATGAAAGTCTGAATAAGCAGTTCTTATTTGTCAGAAAAAAAAATGTTTTTTCCAGTTCAAATTGTTGAAGATCCTCAAAAATTTAAAAGAGGAAAGAAAAGAATTTATTATGAAGCAACTAGATATGGGTAAAGAAAAAAGTTTAATTACATCTAAGTATATTTGCAGTGATTCATGATGGCTATTTACATCAAATGATTTTTTAAATATTAAATATTAAGTCCATTTAAATGTAATAACTTGTATGGCAAATTTTCATCTTTATTTCAGAGCCCTGCTATTTTAAAATTTGTCATTAGAGCTAATAAGAAATGATATTGAAACTACTCTGTACATTTAAATGAAGCATAAATCAATTATTGAAGCAAGGAATTTTTTCATCATTGTAATGATTATTGGAATAAATTTAGTCTTGAGATGTTTCATAATGATATCTGCAATAGTAAAAAAAAATTACATAGACTTAATTTTTACTATGTGCTGTTTAAATGTGTTTCTCATTGGCAAAACACTTAAGGAAATACACACAAAACCACAAAATTTCCTGGATATTGAAATATAAAACCTAGGTTAAGTTGCTCTAACATGCTGGAATCCTGTATCTCACTTTTAATCAAAAGGCTGTATTGATTACTTCATTCTCTGTCCTGCAGCCTTCAGAAAGAAGTGCAGAGAACCAGAGTGGCTATAATCAGATTTTCTGATTTGAACAGATAAAAGTGCACAAAGCTTGGAAAAATAATAAAAAATAAAATGTAAAACACACTGATCTGCAACTTTTTTAGCAGAACATGAGAGTAGCTGTGTCATGACAGCAACAATGTCTGACCAGCGTCTTGCTGTGCAAAGCGCAGTCTGCTGGGTGCAAAAGGGGTGCCCAGTGATCCTTCACCACCTTCAGCTCCTTGTAACCACCCAGGAGGAGCTGTTGTGTCGGGAGAGTTAAGAGACGTATTTTGAGAAACACTGAGAAAAGGGCCAACGCAGACGTAAGCGTCCCCAGGTGCGTTGAGGAGGTTGCGATTGCACCATCCCTCACCAGCTCTGCTCCCCAACCGCCTGCGATATCTATAACCTGCTGAAACGTCTCTGCACCTTCCTCCGCGTGGGCAGAGAACATGCTCCCCAAACTGGGTAAGCCCACAACCTTCCTGCCTTTCAGAGCTCCTCTCACACACCGTATCGCTGAGGAACCCGCCAACTGTTCGTAGCGTTGCTTCAGAGGAGGACGGGGGCAGCTGGCAGGTACGCTGTCCGTCTATGTTGCAAAGGCATGCACACGTTTCTGCTCAAGACTACAGAAGCCCAAGTATTTCAGATTGCTACATATGTTAATCCATATATGTTATTCAGAAGGTGAAAGGCAATTCAGAACCAGTTTTAATAACGGGAGTTCTTTGTTTTGTTGTTTTACTCTGAAGAAAACACTTTCCTGCTATACGTATGCCCTTATGCAGAACACCTGACTTCTTCCAACCCTTCTTTTTTTTCTTGATAAAGTACAATATTTCTATATGGTATAGCCATATACGCACAAAAGAACATGAAGATACATATGTTCAGAAATTATTTATTTAATGATAAATGCTAGAAGGCAGTCACTCATTCTCTATAAATAGAATCCTGTAGAATAGAATTATCATTTCTTTAAAAAGCAGTACTTAGTGGTTTTTTTGTGAATGCATCATTCTTCACTGTATTGTCAACATATTTTGTAAATATGCATATAAAACTACAATAGCAAGATACAAATAAACTGCAAATGAATGTTCATAGCCATCTTGGCTCTACTTTTAATGAAAAGTCCACAAAAGCATGATGATGGAATGAGGAAACTGAAATCTTTTCTACTGAACGCTCATATATTGTGGAAGATAGACTCCAGGAGACTGATTCTGTGGTCTTCACACAGGGAAAATTCCTGTTCTTATTGGGGAATTATTTGCATGAAGAAATTTTTGAGGGCTAAGCCTTAGGCTACAGCAAAACTTTTTTCAACTTCTATGGAACCAACATCTATCTACTACTAGCTTACATTTCTTAATTTCTTCTATCTCACAAGAAAAGCACTTTATAATTTTACAGTTTCAATCTAGTTTCCTTAAGAAATAAGGGTTATGTGACCATCCTTTGTATCAATGTTTGCCTCTCTTAACCTTGTATGATTTTTAAGTTAGTTTCATCAAGTTTTAAACAAATTTGACAAATGTTGTGTAAATAGCTAGCCAGGTAAAGCACCTTGCCTGAGGGAAACCTAATATATTCACTCTTGACAGATGAAAGAAACAGAAAATGAAGCCACTGCAAACCAGCTTCATCATTTCTCTGCCATCAGAATTACATAATTTTTTGAAAGGTGTAAATCAATTAGATTTAGCAGTGCTAGAGAATCATTAAGACATGATTTCTAAATTAGACTATAATCATTTGATCTATGATGCAAAAAACTTCTCTACTTCAAAACTATTTTCATCCCTTTAAATTAAAAAATAAGAAGACAGTTGTACCTAGAGGACTGGTCTCTTCCTTACACTGGCTTATATGCTGATTATCATGTTTATTAAAAATAAAAAAAAAAAAAAAGGCTGGAGAATGGATTGTCTGCCCCACTACTCTACTTGTGTAGTTAAATCCTTTTAGTTTATCCAGTATACTCCCAGTTTATCCAGTGCACTAACGCTGAATTATTTCTGGCAACATTGCAAAGATCATGATTTACATTCTTTCAAATGCTCAGTTGGTTAGAGCATGGTGCTGCTAATGCCAGGGTCATGAGTTCAACCCCTGTATGGGGCTATGCTGGGGGTTGGACTAGATGATCTCCAGAGGTCCCTTCCAACCTCACCATTCTATGGTTCTATGAAATGCTGTGGGCAACGGTGTTTCCATTTCTTTCTTTTTTTTTTATTGCACTATTTGCCCTGTTTTCATCTTACTAACACTATGTTGAAGGAAGTAAAAGCAAGGCAAAGTATAGACACCCCATTTAAGTAGTCCTACATGCACCAGTAAAATAAGGGGAGCACTGAATTCCAACAAGTGTCTTTTAGCTTTGCTTTTGTAATTCTTTGTTTAAAGACAGAATGCTTTTTTTCTCCCCCATAGGGCAAATGTGTTCTAGAAGACAACAGAAAGAACCTGAAGGATAATGTTGCCAACAGTATGTCAGAGATGATTACTGCAAAAGAAAAGAGAACCTCCTGTTTTGACATTGGGCAGCCAGTAAAGGAGAATAGCAAAAAGCTACAAAAAAGTACCTACGTATATGACTCAAATCCAAACTACATAACTGCTAGCCAGCATTCTTCTCTTCTTTGAAAGCATGCTTAAAAAAGAAAAAAAAATCACTCTTTTGACTAAATCTTGTCCAGTACAAGACAGACTGGTACATGAACATGACAAATTGAAAGATGGGTACAAATGGTTACACCAAATATGTCTGTGTTGTATATAGGTTACCCGCTCAGAAGAGTTGTTATTGTATTTCTGATGGTTCTGGGCACTGTCACTGATCCAAGAATTTTTCAATTTACAGTTAAAATTTAATATTAATAAGACTGTATATTAATAAAAATTGATTGTCTGCATAGTAGAAAAGACATTCTTGGGCCAAAAGAGGAAAAATACTTGAATGAGTAAGAGCATGGGAAATACTTCATTTAATAATTAAAATCTCTAAGAGAAATAAAAAGGTAAGTCTTTTTACTCTACATAAGAATTTTCATTTTCATCTTGCAGAACTCTCTCACTCGTGTTTGTGACAAGTTCAGGCAAAAATTTGAAGCATGCCCCAAGTTTACCAAAGATCTTACCAAACCTATGAGTTTAGCTCTCCAATTTGCCACGCAGTTACCATGAAATTTCTTTAAAAAGATTGAAGAAAGCATCTTCACAGATACTTCTCTACATGACTACATAATACTTCTCTATATAACAAGGATGTTATCCTTTCAATCACAGACATCATTTCTAACATATGCCTAACGAATTCTAAAACCAGTCTTGATCATTGTGTAACACAAGCTGGGACTAATTAGCCAACATAAAAACAAATGGACAGTTGTGGTATAGAAAGATTAAGTCTCATATTTTCATAACTGATACCTAACTTCTGGCTACATTTACATTATAATCAAATGTATGGCAGCAGAATGCTCAAGGAGGTTCTAACTGCTATTAATTTATTTAGATAAAAATAGATAAGTTATTCTTTCCTCATGTTTACACCTTATTTGTATACACTGAAGCGCCTGTTTTCACATCTCTGCTACTTTATTAGCAGAACAGGTCAGCTGCTCCTCTTGCTGCTCCCACTGGAGTGGTCGTACAAAGCAGCCCGTGAGGGCACCGTGGGCTCAGCTTCAGCCAACACAAGCCCGACCTTCAGAGGTGCCAGTTACTCTTACCGAGTGGATGTGGACTTTGGCTGCAGAGGCTTCCTCGGCAGCAGCTGTAGAGCTGCAGCCCCACGAAACCTGGGAGGACTCCTTCTGCTCTGCTAGCCTTTGCTTGCCGGCAAAGTCAGCAGAGGTGAGATCTTTCAGCTACAACATCATTTGACTTTAGGGAACTTTACGAAATGCCTTTTCCCTACTCCCTGACTTCCCTACAACCACCTAATCTCTACGCTTCAGATTAGTTTCAGAAAGCCAGATATTCACAGGCATTACATTGTTAACAAGTAGTTTCCTAAATCTTTGCTGCTAGGTGTTACAACCTTTCCTCTGCTATTCCCTGAAAGATATGTTTATGATGTGCCACTGTCTCCTGTAAAGAGGAAGCATTTCTCTGCAGCATAACAATTGCAATTAATGGGGCTATCTTAATTGTGTCATCTTTTCTATGAAGTTTATGACAACATGATTAAAGGAAAAATAAAGACCGATGGAAAATTTATCAATATAAGAGGTAAAGAAGGAGGATGTGGAAGTAATGATCTGATTTGCAGTCCTTATTCAAACAGAACGGTCAGTGAAGCGAGCAGGAGCTTTACCTCATCCAGGAAAGCAGGCCTCCAAACTGGACATATTCATGGCTGCAGCATATCAACCAGTTTATCAAGTTATGTGAACCAACTATCTCATTACTGTAAGTTGCAAAACACTTAATTTATTCATATAAAATTGAGAGTGTTCTATTTTACAACGCATTAATCCAGAGGGATCAGAAAATGATTCTAATAGTGAAACATTTAAGGATTAAGTACTGTGTATTTTATTGATTTACATGACAGGTGAAAATATATCTCAGTTGTAAGGCTGTCAGAATAAAAGAACCTCCCACAATTTCAAACTAATATACGTTTAGGGGTGAAGAGGTTGATATTCAGGCGAAGATGAGCATTTTAACCTCTGAACGTTACGTCTTTCCCTAACTTTCAGAAACTGGTTCACTGACTTATCTCTTTATTCCTATAAAGACTGGAAAACGACTAAGTAGAAAGGACATAAAGAACTTAAAATGGAGTCAAGCCTGGACCCAATTTATAATTTTTTAATAGTTAGAGTATATAGTTAGAAACACAGTTAACATCATGTTTTCTGCTCTAGGAGAAAATCAGTCTAACAGGTAATAAAATCGTTTCTCCTTCTATTCTAGTCATTAGCACTAAACCAGGGTCCCAGCTAGTTCTCTTTCCATGAAAGCTGATTCTGAGTTTTGCAACTGAATTCTTCATTGTAAGATCCTTTGAAAGGATTTATATACCTTTATAAATACCAATATTTATACAAACATAAATGAATATATATCATGGACATTACATTGTAATACATAAATAATGTATGCATGTAAATATTTGTCATGCTTTTATAATTACAAACATAAAATACATTACTGTACATTTATAGGACTGTACTGGTTTCATTTATATTGACAATTTGAGACGGTTCTAAACTTCTGGATGTTGTCTCCTGGCAAAATGAGGCTCATCTCAAAACCCCCAAATGCCATAATAACCAAGGCATCTCCTTTGGCCTGGAGCACAACGGTAAATCTACTGCCCGAACCCTTAGCTGTTTTTGTGGGTTTGGTCCCTGTTTCCATGACTTCTCCCAGAAATACTTCAAAAGGCCTTGGTTTCGGCAGGAACAGGCAAACTTTGGAAATCGTTTCCTCGACCAGCTCTGCTACTCATGTGAACGGGGAGGGCAGCTTAACCGAACGAAATGCTCCCTCTCCATTTTGCCTTCTGCAATCAGTTCCTTATCATTTATCTGTGCAGGAAACCCAGGAAACCCAGGAAAGTTAGATAAAGGAGAGCAAGACTATGTAAGATATCACCAGCAGAAAGAAAGGTACAGCTAGATATGTACAAATTCATTAAAAAATTCCAATAATTTAGTTTCCTGTTTTTAATCTGAAATTTTCTATTATATTTTTCTGACAAATGGTTTTATCTGGCAAGAAGAATTTCCATTTTATCCTCTATTTTACCACTAATAAAAAGAAAAGGTAAAAATAAAATAGAAAAAATAAGGGAGAAAACCTTCTGTATGTTATTTTTTATACCAATTTTACCCACTTAACCACTAAAATTTGGCTGAGGGATTCAGTTTCTTATTTCTTTAGGGGGAAAAAAAAACCTTGTACACACTTAGACCAAGTAATTTTCTAGGTAATAGGACTCAAACGTCATCTTCTGACTATCTACAGAATTTTATGTTTGAAAAAGTCTCACAGCCTGAAGAAGAAGTTTTCAACTTTCATCTAATATGAAGCAAAAACCCATAATTTTTTAGAGTCAAATTTCAGATCAAGGTTAAATAACTCTAACCCTGTTTCTTTATCATAGACATCTATTTATGTTGCAGTCAGATGTAAGGTAATATCAAGGAAGGTTACACCCCCCTTCGCTTTGGTAAATTCTTCTCTAGTAAAATAACTGAAATAACCCTTTTGGGTAGACTCACTGAAAAAAATTCAGATATACCTAATCTGTACCCAAACAAGAACATTATTACCAAATCTACCCATTTCCAGACAGTACTGTAAAACCTAACCTTTGTCTCCTTTCCATACAACATCCCAGTATCCTTAACAAACGAGGAACTACCAGATGCACCATTATCACCAGACATCTGGATCTATTCTACAGAATTTTGTTTAGTTCCAGAAACAGGTATATTAACTATCTGAGATGAAGAGGAATATGAAATGGATCTAAAAGCTTAAAAAAGGATGACAAGAAGAGCTACTTCTCCTGACAGTTCCCCAAATCTGTAGTGAAAATCCTAACACTAAGGACCTGATCCCAGTCCGGCAGATTTCATTGCCTTCACTAGGCTTCGGATGACAGTGAGATCTGCTTAAGTATAGTATTATATATTTATAAATTTATACATATGTATTTGTTATTATAACATATTTTATAAATTAATATATATAAACTATATTATTATATATTTATTACCATATTTAAGGCAATGTAACTGCACTCTTTGTTACTAGGGTCAGGGAAATAATTTTCCCAGAGTCTTTGCATAAAGGCAAAATATCTTAGGCAAAGACCTGACGTTAGGTCATTTGTGTACATAATTTTGCATTCATTATGAAGGAGCATTCACTTAAAATGTGATGCTTTACTGAAATGCTACAATGCTTTTTGAAATTTTACTGAGGTACTCTGAGATGTGCAAGGTTTAAAATGTTTCACATCGTGCTGACCTAACTCCAAACAGGACAACGTGCTCCACGTCTTTCGATCTATCTCGTATGACATAGTCCTGCGTCCTCCCCTTCCCCCAGTTCTGGCGAGGGCACCCACTCGCTTTACACAGACACTGTAATGCAGTAAAGTGGTCCCATACTGGAAGTAATGAATCAGAAATATACAGAGCATGCACTGCTCCTGCTCTGGTTTGTGAACACTTACAAATTAGAAACAAAATCAAATCCCTTAGTGAACAATCCAGACACCGAAAAAATACTGAAATTCGTCAGCTAAAGTTTTTTTTTCATTCAAGTAGTTCACCCAGCTCTATTTAAAGCTGCTGGAGAAATCTCTTAGAAGAGACTCATTAAGCACTTCAAGTGTGTTATTTTCGCTCTGGGCTTAGAGAGTCTTTTTCTGTGTCATTGCACTGGTCCCACTCAGATGAAACAAGCAAATATAGAAATATTGGCAGCTTTCATACTTGCTTTTTGTCCCAAGCCCAGCGGGTGAACAGCACTGAATTTCCTTGTTTGTAAGCTTTCCCAAGAGAGCCTAAAGGGGTTTGCTCATCAAGGTTGAAATATCTGGCAAAGAGTAACAGCTCTAGATCGTAGCTTATAATTAGAATCAGTTGAGCCAGCTCAAAAATAGCGAATCAAGCCAGGACCTACTCCACCGATGAGCCCGTCCATTTCAAATAAGATCCCTTTACATTAGAGAGGTCTCTCTTTTCTAACAAAGTATTACTCAAAACAGAAAACTTGGCTAGGTAGAATTTTCTTTCTAAATCATAAAACCTAGATCTTCCCCACTCCTCTCACAAATGATAGTTTATTTGGGGTCATTTGTGAAAAAGACGGCTTTTCTGGAGAAGTAAGGTGAGAATATTACCTGGGCTTCACAGACCTTGTGCATCTCGTATGCCAGATAGGAAAACTGGGCTGGATAGAGTAGAAATGGGATTAAAGGAAAAAGAGAAATAAGACAATCATGCTGCATCCACTGAGTTTGAATCAAGGAAATAAGAGAAGAATTATTGCATTTAGAAATAAATAAACAGATTTGGGAATATTAATTAAGGTGAAGGACGGTGGCAAAAATGATGGAGGAGCTGCAGAGACTTGGGAGTGGAAGCAAGATTTTAGGAAGAAAGCCATCAAAAAAGATCTGATTTAGTTTGTCTTGAAACATTATTTTTGACTGCCAAGTTCTGACAAGCAAAACTTCTGCAGAACTGTTGGGATTAGAATCATCTCCCATCTGGTCATCCAAGTTCAGTTCAGTGCAAATGATTTCAAATGTTTAAACTAATATATTTTAGCCTTAAATTTTGCTCCCTGAGATTGTTCCACCAAAAGTGAAAACATAAGCATACACATTACCCCCCGCTTTCGCTATTATATCAAGACAGATACTCTGGGGGCAAAAACGTCTCTCTATCCTAACAAAGCTAAATAGTCAAACTGCAACTCAGCTGTAACAACATCCTCAAATAGGCTACATGGATCAAACATTGAAGAGAAATATGCAACCCACAAATATAGAGGTAACCAAAATCTCCCAATGACTGAAATATAATCATAGGATCACAGAATCACAGAATCAGTAAGGTTGGAAGGGACCTCTGGAGATCATCTAGTCCAACCTCCCTGCTCCAGCAGGGTCACCTAGAGCATGGTAGACAGGGTTGCATCCAGGCGGGCCTTGAAGATCTCCAGAGAAGGAGACTCCACAACCTCTCTGGGCAGCCTGCCCCCGTGCTCCGTCACTCTCACAGGGAAGAAATTCCCCCTCACGGTCAGGCAGAACTTCCTGTGCTTCAATTTCTGCCCGTTGCCTCTTGTCCTGTCACATGGGACAACTGAAAAGAGTTTGTCCCCGTCCCCTTGACACCCTCCCTTCAGGTACTTGTACACATTGATAAGATCCCCCCTCAGTCTTCTCTTCCCCAGGCTGAAGAGGCCCAGCTCTCGCAGCCGTTCCTCATAGGGCAGGTGCTCCAGCCCTCTGATCATCTTTGTAGCCCTACGCTGGACTCTCTGCAGTAGCTCCATGTCTCTCTTGTACTGGGGAGCCCAGAACTGGACACAGTACTCAAGATGAGGCCTCCCCAGGGCTGAGTAGAGGGGCAGGATCACCTCCCTCGACCTGCTGGCAACACTCTTCCCAATGCACCCAGGAGACCATTGGCTTTCTTGGCCACAAGGGCACATTAGTGGCTCATGGTCAATCTGTCATCCACCAGCACTCCCAGGTCCTTCTCTGCAGAGCTGCTCTCCAGCAGGTCAGCCCCCAGCTTGTACTGGTGCCTAGGGTTATTTTTCCCTAGGTGCAGGACTCTGCACTTGCCCTTGTTGAACCTCATGATGTTCCTCTCTGCCCAACTCTCCAGCCTGTCCAGTTCTCTTTGTGCTTATTTGTGTCTGGTTCCTTTAGACCTGCAAATTCCGAATATTTTGATGAGATTCCTTGTACTACACTGCTTTCACCTGAACTGGAAATGCTGTTTTTGCTATGTTTTGTACCATTTGCTTACAGCATGATTTAGGAAGTAGAAATGCACAAAAGTATACAGATAACAGATAATAGACAGAATGAAATTAACATTTCAGGCTTCAAAAATTAGATCTCTCCCCATCACTTTTTGTTTTATTGAGACCTGTTCATTTATTGGTATAGAATTTGAGGTTTGTTTCTGGAGTAAATGAATATACAAAGATTCACTCAAGGTAGACTGCTTAATCACATTATCATGGTCAATAATGAAATATCTCAATGTGTATTAATTCTTCATTTGCCTTTTTGCTACACAATCTTCATAAAATTTCTGTCAGCCCTAAATTCTTTCCCCTGTACTTGAGAGACTGGGAAAGAAAAAAGATTGATTTGCATTTATATTTTTCATGCTAACTCATTAAGTAACTGTAATACTTCATATACTTTGCTAACAGGCAGCTAGCTCACGTGGACTGTTTTCAAATCAGGAGGAAAAAAAAGGTTCCAAAAAGCAACACGGATGCAACAAACAACAAGGTCCATATTATCTAGAGTGAAATTCATTAACATTAGATATCTGAAGTTATTAGAGCACACAAAGATCTTGGTAGCATTTGTTTAGAATTGATGCTGTATTTTCTATGCATATTCCAGTGCCTCATTCACCCTCGTAAGATGCTTTGTGAATTCTCTTTAGGGTCTGCCGGGCTTATTTCCAGAGATGTGCTTGTAATCATCTCTAGCCAGCTCAGGGAAGAAGACAGAGGATATTGTCATGAAGAATTACGTCCAATTTGATGGCATGCCTGTTGCTTTATTTACAGGAATACCTGTTAGTAAACTGCATGCATGCATTTAGGGACTGCACGGCTCAGTGTACTTTTAATACAGGGGAAAAATGGAGAAAGAGAGATTTCCACTTCTAGGCAACAGAAATGGTACAGATGAGTAACACTAACAGTTGAAACCAACACAGATGTTCAGTAGCACATGGAATTGGTCTGGTCATTTCCTGCAAAACATTTTCCCAAAATGCCGAATGCATCCTTCATTAAAAAATAATAATAATAATTCAGCATGAAAGATCCTAAACCTCTTACTGAAATCTAAGGGACTGAGCCTTTAAAAGTCTCACAGCACTTTTGAAAATGTAGTAGATGCCTAAAACTCTGCAGAATTAAGTAAAAGTTTATTGTGAAAGACCACTGCAATAGCTGCAGCACTTCAAGCGGGCACCTTAGCTGGGATATGGACTACAAAAATCAACCCATGAATGCATGGGAAAAACTAGAAAGCTTTCCAATTCCCAAAGATTATTTTTTGTATTAGTGATAGTGGCTTTTAGGGGGGAACAATTCAGGGAAATCTCATGTTATTTCTGTGTCAGGTACATCTCTTTTTAGGTCAGTAGTTTTTTGGACAGTTTGTACTCTTGGATAAAAAATAAACAGGACAATCCCCAGTCGCCTGGACTGCAACCCCTTGTTGGTGCATGTTGTCTTTCCTAATTCATTCTGAGGTGAATGGAGAATAAATACTCAGTTCCTCTTCTTGGACTGAGAGTTGCATTTCTCATTAGCTGTATAATATATGAGAGCTCTAATTTTTATTCTGCAAATTCATGCACATCTGCCGTTGCAGATGATATTTAAACATAGCAAGACTTTCACTGAGTTTCACCTTTTATTTCAGTTGAGCTGTAAAATGAGCCTCCAGCGCACTGGGACTTATTTTTCACTTGTTCTATCGGAAAATATCTGCCCATAACAATGTCTCAATGGCAACAATTTATATGTCCCACTCAAAGAAGTCCAGCAGTGAATATAGTTAGAATGGAATTAATAAATACAATCAAAGTTTGGCAGTTGTCCAAGTATAGCATATTATACTTGCTGCTGTTGGTGGCACACACAATAAAATGTTGGAAACAAAGTTTAATATGTATAAAACAGAGATGGAAGCTACTTGCTATTATACATCTCTTACAATACACTATGTTACATGAGCTCTTTAAAACCTCTAAATGAATTCTTTAAAAGACTGGTTTGGTTTTTGATAATGTGTAATAGTAAAAGTAATAGTAATACTTATCACATCATGTAAAGATCTCAAGGTGCTTTACAAAAGAAAATAAGTATCATTATCCCCATGCTGAATGGAGAAACTGAGGTACAGACAGGACGTGTTAATAGCCCGTGGCGACAAACAAGTCAGTAGCACAGGCATATAAACTGTGCCTCCTAGGCTTTATCTCCATCTTCTTGTCACTGAGTAACATTGCCTCTAAAGATTTTTCTAAGAAATCCATGATTTCTTAACACATTATTTAGCCACAATAAGTATTTGCAAAATACTATTTGACCACTGGCCAGTCACTAGCTATTTGCAGCCTCTGTCCTAATCCCCGTGTAATCCCTTCAACCATGACTTCCTCTTCGAAAGTATCATATTCACAAGCTACTGAAAATAATATTATAGAAGTATAGACCTGTAAAAGACATCATACTGTGAATCTGCTATTACCATGAAATCATGGAACTTTTCACATGAAACAAAAGCTCATGATGATTCCTACAGTTAGTAGAGTGGTTTCTCATTGATGATGTTGAATGGGAAGGACATCTGAGGTGGCACAAAGCATAGAGGGATAATTTATACAGGAGCAATGCAGAAACTCTCATAACACAATCACAGTGATTAGCTTTTTCAAAAATAATACTAATCACCAAATTATACAGAGAAACGCTTTGTTAGCACCTCCACGGAAGGAGAAACATTTAAACTTTCATCTGAAAAAGATTTTCCTCCTTTTGAAAATCTGAACCTATCTTTCCTGGAAAACTCAGGCAAACAGTAACAGTCCTGTCACTGACAGTACCATAAGCAAAGACAGGAGAAAGAATCATTTGACTTTGTGCTAGCTAACACACAAACCTTCTGGTCTGTGGTCTTGTCAGTTCTGAATTCTACAGAGAAATAATAACCATGAATTAGCTTCTAATTGTAGTAGATAAATTCCTCTCTAATTCAGATAGGAGATGTCCCTGCACAATTACATAGAGCTTTAACACCACTTGGAATATTGTTCCTTATTAGGAAAGCAAGTATAGCACCTTTTACTCACTTTTCCATAAGATTCAGGGCCAAAGAAATTACTAGAGTTGCCACTTCCAATCACAAAAAAGAGTCAGAAGAGGTGCCAAAGCTGTAGATCTTGAAAGGTCTGGGTTTTTTCTTTCTCAAAATTTATCTCCCTGTAGTTTTTTGAACATTCTAATTAGAACTGGAACATGTCAAATTTCAAGTTATGAGCACCATTTCATGCTTTCTTTTAAAGAGAGTTCCCATTTAGATGGTTTAATCAGTAAATATGCACTTTGCAGGTATAACAACTTAAAGCAGGACTTGTTTATCTGATACTTTGACAATGTCAGTGACTGTGAAAAATTAAAGCTCTTAAATAATTTTATAGCTAATCTAATGGTCTAATATTATGCTTTAGGGATGTGTCACCACATGCTTGTCCTGCTTTTGTGCTTTTAACTATGCACCTACCTTTGGTCACTGCCTTAGAAGGATGCTAGGATGAACAGTTCTTGGTATCATCTGAGGTAGCTGTACTGATTAGAGCCTGTTGTATTGGAGTGAACAAACTGTTAAGCAACATCAACAGTGGTCTCTTTATTGATGATACCAAGAACTGAACAGAAGAGAACTGAGCTGCAAGAAGTTTGTTCTCTATATATATATGTCTTGAAACATACTGGTAGGAGAGGTAGTTAACATATGCTCTACCATTATCAACACTTTTCTTGTCCTGTGAAAAAAAGCAAGCTTTCAAACTGTCATTTTGCAAGAACATCAAATGCATGCACTTTCACACTGAAGAGGGAAATTTCAGTAGAAGTACTTGGAATTAGTCCTTTTGCGAGACTCTTTGCGTGCACATACAGTAACTAGAGCTTTGCAATGTTGTAAGCAAATGGCTTACATTAATAACAATTACAATAATAAACATTCCTGAAGCAGAAGCATCAAGCTACTTTGAAAACAACACTACAGGGAAAAAGTAACTAGACAGGCCAGCAATGCACCCCAAAAGTCAATGAAGTCAACATGTGCCCTAGTATTGAAAAAAAACAAAAAAATCAGAGATAGAGGGAGTATCCTCTTCATCAGCCCTACATCTACATATACAAAGACAGCTCCAGCAACTCAAACACCCTCAGCTTTTGGCCGAAAGTCTGAGAAAAGTTGGTTCCTTCCTAAGGAAGACCCAGGACTGGAACTACAAAAGTGTTCTGAGCTGGAGTACAGGTCCAGTGGCAATGCTGTGAGGAGCACCTGCAGAATCCTCTGTCATTACTCCACAAAATGACAAGGTTTTGGCATCATAATTTAACATTGCAATGTGGTCTCAATCATTTTTATAACATTGTTTTACCATTGTCTTGACATAGTAAAGTGGTCTCCATAGACTTGCATTGGCATAATTTTGCCATCGTCTTGACACTGTAATATGGTCTCTATAGACTTGAAATGAAATTTTGTCGTTGCCTTGAAATTGTAATGTCCTCTTCCCAGGCTTGTCTTCTATGCACATCTCACCATGTACTTGTATTATCATCATCATTCTGAAACCACTGGGCACTTTTATTTCCTATTCAACACTGAAAAAGGTATTATTTGAAAGCTAAACCTTGCATGTAATCACTGACTGTTTTAAAACTCCTGCATCTCATTGCATTACAGGATTTAAAAGAATTCCTCAAATCAGAAGTTATTCCAAGAAATTCCAAACACAGGTAAAATGCTAAAAGTATATGCAGATCTACTCGGAATGTATATCTTTTATGTATAAAATTACTTGGCTTTTAAGAGCATCTTAGGTTAGGTCAGATCATAGTGGGTTTTATCCTGTATTCTCTATGATACGGAACTGGAAAGAAGACTGGATAAAATAGCATAAGATAGTTAATGTAAGTGCACTTAAGGAAAACATAGTGAAGCAGAATCTTTGAGCTGAAAATCACTTCAGGCCTATGTTTAGTACAAATGAGTCACCAAGCGTGTTGCATCTCATGTTGGACAAACCTCTTCAGGATGCTTTCTATTTGGGGACTGTTATTACTTGTCCTTCTTCTTGATTAAAAAAAAATAATGCTCAACACACACAGCCATTCAACTGCATTTCTTTAATAAAAAAGAGAAAGAAATAGAAAGTATTTTCCTTCCCTCATGAAGATGACAGTAACATTGGATATGTAAGCTTGCTGAATTTTCCACTCATTTTGACAAATGCCATTATAGTGCTGTTTCTTAAAGTATGAAACGTATAGTAAAAAAAACACTTTAAAGTATAACTAGAACTCAACATTTGCAGAATGTTTACAGGTAAATGATGCTTACTAGTAAATTAGGAAACTATTGGTTTGTTTCAGTGACATAAGGGATGATTTCTAAAGGAACTGAGCATTTTCTTTGCACTGCTTATGGGAACATTAACCATACTGATTGGGCAATTTAGAGAAATTCATTTGTAATAAGTTAGTTGTCTCTTGGTCAACATATTTGTAAGTACGTCTTCCTCATTGTGCCCTAAAAATAGTCCTTAGAGAAATATTCAGTGTTTGTTACAGGACTCCAGCTGAAACACGCATCTTTAATATTGTGAACTGTAACATTTTTAGGAACATTAATTTCAACATAATACTTATATAATGTTTTCCTTAAAACACTTTGCAAATACAGGTGAAACTGCTCTTGCTTTTACCAGTAACAAATCGGATGCGTAGAAGAGTGAAGTTAATTTTAGTTATGTATGAAATGTTTGATGTCATTAGAAATAAAGAGACTATGACTGAAAATTTGGAATACAGAAATAATATAATACTGAACCTCACAAGCTGAGAGTGTATCTTAATTAGAATAAAAGAAATAATAAGGTGGCACTTCTGTGATGTAGAGGGTAAGGTTCAGGAGCCTAAACATAGCGGCTTGCTGCCACTTAGACACGCTCCAGTGCCCTGCCTGTCCTAGCACTGCAGACGGGTGCAGACTTCCTGTAGGTCCTGCGTTACATCTGTCAGCTCTTGCAGATGCTGTGTATATCCCAGGGCATTTCATATGGCCTTAGGTACCTGCGTTTCTGCAGCTGAATCACATCCTCAAATCTAAATTAAATTTATAACTTATTTGGGCTTTCACTGCCTCATGTCAGTGGAGCGAAAGCAGCAGGAGTAATGTTAATGGGCTTTTGATAACACGTAAATGCTGCTTATGGCAAGCACAGTTTATACAATTTGCCTACTAAGGGTGGTGAAGGATTTTTTTTAAATAACTTAAGAATAAAGGTCAATAAAAGCAAATAATTGGAAATGATAAAAGAGAATGCATGGCAGAACTTACAAAAAAAGCACTGAGGACAACTTTAATAACAGTTTTTATGTTCTTTTTAAAACCTCAATAGTATGGCAATAATCTGACCTAAAAACCGCTCTTTCTTTCAGAATTTAACATTCACATTGTATTGTATCAAAATAATATTTGTCTTAATGAGATGCAAAATGACTGAATGCCATGCAACACAACATGACACAGTACAGTTAACAGAATACATTTAAAGAACAACACTCTTATTCTCAAACAGATAGCCACAGTCTCTGCAGAAAACAGGTATCTAATTATAAGTATGTGTGTGGACTCACACAGAGCAGACAATGAGATGTCTTGGCTACTTACAAACCGGCAGATACTGTGGTTCACTGACTATCTGGATTATTTGAAGGCAGTTTGTCACATCTCTAGTTATTTCTTTAATGAATTCTTTTTGTATTTACCAGGCTCGATGTTCATTGTTTGGTAAAAATCCTATTTGTTCAAGTCTAGTATAATACTGTTAGGCTTTTCTGGTAAAAGCTAACCAGCTTTGGGGGAAAAATGTGTAAATATATAATTTAGCTTTGCAAAGATTTTCTATGGACAAATTAGGCCAATAGCAGTAAACTTATGGTATTGAATTGACACATCATAACAAGAAAGATGACCGGAATTACCCACTTAGTTCAAGTAGTGGCAAAATAGGACACCAGAGAGAAATTTATGGTAGTTTCTGCAATACCTATTATCCTATTTAGGTCCTGATCCTATAATTGGGTTTGCCCGAGTGGATCTGATTGCAGGACGAGGGCCATATATTGTAGGCTCTTCAGGGTACAGGCAATTTTTTTTGTGGTTTCTGTTGTTTCGGGGGAGGAGGGAGCCTGAATTGTAAGTGAAGACTAGCACAAAGTGGATGCTACTGCAATAAGAGATAAAAGATTGAAATAAGTCAATGAAAAAAAAGATTTTCTTCCTTTTACTGCATGTGAAATGTGGGGAAAAGTGGTCTGTAGATATTGTATCAACACGGACTATGCAAATAAGGCACTGAGAGATCTACAGTGTAATCCACTGTATTTCACGCTATATGTGAATTCTGAGTTCCAAAGAGTTTGGGACTTTATTTCTGTCCATGATAGAAGTAGAGAAATTATTGTCTTCTTAATAATAAGCACAGTTTAACACTGACTTTTTGGAGCATCTCTGAAATTTCAACAGAGGCAGGCCAGAATCTCTGACTGTAAATAGTACTTAATATCTCACACTTCTATATGACTTTTCGACCAAGGATGTTAAACTGCTTTACAAATATTAATTAAGGCTTAATTAAGTGATTAATCAACTGTATCATATTACTTTATAATTATGATTTATATTACTCCCAGTGTGTGGTAGACAATTCACAGATATGTGAATGAATCTTGTCCTGAAATGTAGAAATTTAGATAATGTGGTCTTTCCTTGTTAATCATGACCTGCAGATATCAAATATTTCTCTCTCCTCTTCATCTTCTACCTCTATACTATCACCATCATAAATCAATGGTAGACATCTAGCTAATTCTGTGTGGGGCAAGATCCTATCCTTGAAGACCTTCATATGGAGGTCCCTTTCAACTAGGAGAAAGACACAGATTTCCGATATTTCACCTTTTCTCCTCTCCGAGCTGACATCATATACTACTATGTCTGAAGCTAGAGTGAGGCAGAGTACCTGTGATTAAGCAGCCGAGTCTTTTCTGGGATCTCTTTGTTTCTTGAAACCTTAAGAAATGCTCTAGGGGATGTTGTGCACCACAAGCATAACTCAGAACGTGTCCCAAGACCTGCAGCATGACTGGCTCTGCCCAGGAGACATCTACCGTACATGGGTGCAAACTCACTATCCGTACAAAAGGATACCCACCAAATCCAGCAGCACTCTGTTGGATATTTGCATATCTGTGGAAAGGATTTCCAAGGAATTCTTGATAAGGAATGCCTGTCCACAGCTTCCTTCTTTAGCAACCGTTGAGGAACATAGCAGGCTTCATTTTTTCTAAATTGGTGAGTCAATTGCACAAACGCTAGCACAAAACACTCCTCAAATACAAATTGATTCAGTCTACGGTTGATTAAATAACACAAATCAAAACACTCTCATGAACGCGCTGCTTGTGATGAAAGAACGGAAGTTAGTCCTATACAAAATTCACAGCAAACAGTTTAGTGAGTTCTAGTCACAAGTAGTCCTTTTCGAAGAGCTGGCAGAGCCCTTCATTCCCTCTAACCAGCACAAGCACAGAATGACTCAGAGTGGCTGCTCAAAGGTCTAGAAATGCACAGTTCCCCGCGCACATGCCCACAGGTTTAACCCATCAGGCAGGTCGCTGCCGAACTAATAACACGACAGGGGTCTTGCAAGGGCTTCCCACCACTGAAGGCTGACAATGTTTTTAATTATTACTACTTAGTATTTTTATTCGCAGCTGTCACTATCTTACCTTTTGTCTTAGCTTAGTATTTATCAAAATGCAGCCCTGCATACCCACCTGCCAGGATGCTGTGAGAACAGAATCCATTTATGATCGTGAAGCCTTTCCCTGTTAACATAGTGCTACCTGAGCGAAATAAATTAAAAGGCTATTTCTCCTGTTCAGTATGTGCTTTTACCACTTGCTATTACCATTTTTCCATTTACAATACAAATAATCTAGAATGTTTATCATTTGACTTAAATCGAATGCAGAAAAAAATTGTATTTTAAGATAAGCTAATTTTATTATGTGAATTAGATTTGGATGTGGTCAACTCACAATCTAGTAAAGCTTTGTTTTATTTTAGACATTGGCAAGCACTCGAATAAAAACAATCCTAGATATTATGCACTAGAACTTGTAATGGTATCAGTTTGCTAATAAAGGGCATATGCATTGGTGCCTTGATTATGTTTTGGACCTTTAGGCATTAATCTCTTATTAAAATGATAAATGGAACGTAAAGTTTTTCAATAAAGTTCTTAGAAGTGAATCTCCTGAATATGCACAGTCCTTGGTGTTTGCACTAGGAAATTTGTATGCACATTTGAAGAAATAAACAGACTCACTGGAATTAATAGGTTTGAACAGGGGCCTGAGGAAGGCATTTTGAGGCACCCCTCAGTGGTGATCCAAAGAGGAAAAAGAATAAATAGAGCAAGACCTGTTACAAAGCTCAACCTGCATTCTGCATCACCCCTAAAAAATTCTTCCAAATGGGGGATTGCACCTGATGAACGAGATGCACTAACCAGGTCATTTGTGGCTACTTCCGATACCTACAAGAAGACTTCCATAGGCACTATTCTTCCCTCTCTTTTATGATCAGCAAAACACTATGTACTTTAAATTCCAGGGTTTACATTTAAGGAGAAAGATGATTGACTGAATTAACAGAGAATGAATATGTCTAAAATTTCTAGAAAAATTCATACATATATAATTTTACATGTAATGTATTTTTACTTCTATTCCAAAGTGAAAATAATTACTTCTAAACTATTCCTGTGCAGTTACCAGGATATCATGATGGGCCTGGAAAAATTAAAGGTAAAAGCCCCAAAAGCGTATCATGAACGTCAGGACACAGAGAAGGCTGTCTAACAGGTTACCACAGCTGCCCTGATAAAACACGGTTGTACGTTGCCATGTCTGTATGCAGCCTATTAGCGTTCACAGGTATCTAATCTGACCAACTAGCACACAGAAAAAGGAAGAAAAATGAGTTTAAAGTGTAAAATAAGATTTTACTAATTCTCCCAGCTCTCGCTGGGAAGCATTCCTTCTTGCCAGCTCCAGCTGCAGATAAACAGGTCAGAAATCGGCCTTTTGTTTTGTTTTTCTTTAAAGATTTCAAAAGCTCTGAATTATGACAAAATGGAAAGGACATGTGTTGGTACAAAACCTAGTCTAATATAAACACTCAAATATGAAGCAATCGTTCCAAAATATTTTTTGCTTTTTTTTCTAAAGGAAATAAGCAATTGTCACCATTATAAGACTTATCAGTCATAGAGATACAAAAGCAAAAACGTTTTAAATATTCAAAATTCCTGCCAAATATATGCTTCGAGACAGAATGCATTTGAAATTTTTGTTTCATTCTAATCTTTGGAGGTTTCAGCAAAGTTATAGCACAAAATATCATCTCTCCTAGAAGATCGCTATTTATTACTGTAGCTGCTCTTTATCTTTTTACTCTGTGGTAGCCACTGTACGTCAGCAGCTTTTCTGGCACTGCATTGTCTAGAAGGGCTAAGGAAGATGTCTGTTCACTAAGAAACTGTCTAGCACATTATTTTGATATGCTCCATAAGTTAGCAGATCAATAGTTAAAAAAAAATCTTTGCTTTCTGATATTGTATGTCCTTTGTTGCTTCAACCATTAACATTTGTGAGCTGCCGTCAGTAATTTCTTTAATGAGATTGTTGTGGTTTTCTTTTGGAAATGTAACTGTCAGGCATTTTACATTTGTCCCTACTAATAATTCCCCAGGCCTTTATTAAAGAGATTTACAGATTTCTTAAATCCACAGTCCTGCATCACTCAGATACACAGTTCTAATAAAATGATAAATTAGATTTTATTCTTTGCCTTATCCTTACGAATGAACAAATTAGGAAAATGTTTACTGAGCAATCTAGCAGAAGGTAACAAATTAAACACTACTCTTCTCCAGTCCTTTCGATAGAAGCAATATACATAGGCACTAAGCAATGAACAATCTTACATTTTAAACATGTTTTTAAAATCAAACTGAAAACTTCACAACAGAAGAGGAAACATTGACTGTAAAGATGATTTTTAGCCAACGCATACGAAGGTGTAAGGCTAATACATTATTTTCTTGTAGCTGTGTTTTCTGGAGTGTTATTTTTTCTTAAGAAAATGTGCTAAATAGTTAATGGTTGGTTTGCACGGCACTTACATTCAGTTCATTTTAACAGATAGATTCAAGATAAAGAACCAAAGATCAATAATGCTAAAATATTATCGTAAATCTAAAACTTCAACCACAAAATAATCAAGTGAAATATTAAGCTACTTTGGAGTATTCTGGAGAATAGCAAATATGGAGACCCGGATTATTTTAACTCTCTGTGCTTTCCTTTCTACCTGGGTCCTTTCCACTTTCTCTCCATAATGCCATGTTGGAGTACATCCTGCTTAGCCTCCAATCAACATTTCAAGCACTGGGATCATGTTTGATATT